>NC_090926.1:1084852072-1094852072 GCF_040938575.1 Ambystoma mexicanum | reverse complement strand
CTGAGCCCTGTTTCTTCTCTTTCTATGAAGGAGAAGAAGGATAGTCTTCATCCATCTATCTATGTGATTGCCTAAGCTGTACCCGATCTCTTAACTGATAGTCACTCCTTTCACCACTTCTGCCCTTGTAGGGTCCCCTACAAGGTATAACCAACTGTACTCATGGTGTCCCTGAATCATGCTGTTCCCATCTTCATCTTGTATCCTAGCTTGTAACATTATGTGTTACTACTGACTTCTGCAATTGTATTCACTCTCCCCTCTTGCTTCTCCACTCTTTTGACTGTTAATTCTCTGTTAACTCCTCCTTTCCCTTCTCCCTTTTCCTATCTCCTCCCCTTACTTTCTTCTGTGCACTTACTCTATCAGAATTGTCCCTGGACCTAGTATAATAGCAACCTTGTCCGCCTCTTCCCCCCCTCCCCTTACTGAATTTTTCCTCCCCATCCCCCTCCAGCACTATGTGAAATGTCGTCAGGCCTAGTATGATAGTCGCTTGTTTTGTTCCTCCCCTACCTTTCTGCACCCCTCTCCCTCACCTCTTGTTTCTCTCCGGCACTACCAGAAATGTTGTCAGGCCTAGTACGGTAGTCACCTGTCTGTTTCCATTTCCTTCCCACTTTCCCCCTCCCTTCCTTATCTATGTCTGTTACAATTCAGAGCTAGGATTCTGTTACAATTATAAGGTATAACACTAGCACAACACCCAAAAGGATACTCAGAAGTACAAAAGGATACAAGTTGAGTTCCCGTAGAGCTTCTCCCGATTGGCTATTCCGGGTGTCTTCTAAGGAGAAGATTTTGATGATTGAAAACCTTCCAACCAATGCCACTCTCAGACTATTGATCAAGAGACACAGCCTGATAGAGTAATTAGTGGAAAGGTCCAGATATTTGGATGGATACCCCCAGTCTGTTGGATAAGAATGATACGTTTTAGTAGCTAGTCAATTAACCTAATTACTAAGTAAGTGTTAGATTCAGGATACACTAACCTGTGTAGACTGAAGATCGAGTTCCAGGAATACAATCCGAAAATAAAAACCAACGAAGGAAAAGGGGAGGTTAGTAAGGTGACTAACCCGAACGGAAGGAGGGCCGCACTAGGGACGGGTTGGTGCACACCGGATAGCGTCCATAAAGTTCAGTGCACTATCCTTGTAGGAAGTAGTTGGGAGAGGGAATGGATGGAGAGGAAATTCCTAGAAATTGATTGTCCAAATAGACTGGGACTGGTTGGGACCTTTGGAGGTTAGAAATGGATCCGAAGACCAGATGTGAAGACAGCGCGGGTCCGGCTGGCAGAAATGAAGATCAGTTCAGGAAACCACCAGAAATAGCAGCGCGGGTCCGGCTGGAGCAAAAGGGAAAAAAGCAGTTTGGAAACTGCTTAGTAGCAAGGTAGAAACCGAGCTCCAGAACGAAGATCAAAGAAACAACGATCAGAAGCGCTGATTAGCGGGAGGCTTCCTGTTTAAATAGAAGTCAGCTGACGTGAAACGTGTAAGTAGCGCGTTGACGTCTGGTCATGTGATACTCGCGCATACCTGTGGAATGAACTGGTAATGTGAATGGTATGCGCGGTATGATAAACAAAGAATGTTCGCCCCTCCGCAGAAGATAATAAGGTCTGACAATGGACTAGCGGAAATGAAGGTGTTTGCCAGGAATCTTTCCCCAGAGTCGCCACCGAGTATAAAATGGTCTGGCTGATCTCTGGGCTGTAGGTGTAGGGTGCTGACCTCGAGCGTGAGAGGACCTGGCAGGCATGACAATGTCTTAGCTCTTGCATCTGAAATGTCGTCTGGCCGAGTACGATAGTTAATCTCACATTCCACAGAATGTCATTGTATTTTCCCTTGTTCCCTCCCTTGTCTTGAAGCGCTTTGAAACACATTGTGTAAAGGTGCTATATAAATAAACTATCATATCATATCATAAACCTAACTATCACAGTGTTTCATAGGTGGACTACAACCTGTTGGCATTATAAGTGCTAAAGGCTCTAGCTAGCTCAGTTTAGTGGAATAACACCTAGGAATTTCCTCCTGTCTTTTGGGGCAGGAGCCAATAAGGCTTTGAAGATCTTGAATTGAAGTGTCCCTTCCTCCCCTGCTATTACTGGTCTGGATGCTGCCGGAGCAGCTCTATATTCTACAGGTTGAGCACAGACAGTGTCAAAATATCTCACCAGAATGTAATAGTACTCCCTGGTATATTGGTAATTTTCCTCCCTATTTTTATTTTTTAAATTTGTTTATTTATATCATTTTTGCAATGCCCAGACCCAGAGGTATCACAGCGTTTGTACCAGAAAGTGATGTCAGACAAAACAGTAAATAAAATGGTAAGTGCATGTTAGAGGTGAGTTGAATGCCAACAGGTGAAGTTTGGTGGAAGGTCATGTGCCCAGAAAATCTGTGTGAGCTGGATAGTACTGGAGCAGCCCGGCTGGTGCGCTTTGTCATATTTGTCGAAAGGCCTTATTTTTAGAAGTCTCTTGAATGATGAATAAGAAGGTTCATTCCTAAGCAAGGTTGTGAAGAAACAAAAACACCACAAAGTGAACTATATGCGAAAACATGTTGTGGCAAAGCCTAGAGACTGGCAAAGGAAAGAATACATTGGGTCTCATCACGAGTTAAGCGGTATGTGGTAAAATTGGCGGTAACTCTGTTACCGCCAATTTTACCACTACGCCAAATAATGAATTTTGGTTTTGAGTGGAGAATTTACCTCCAGCTAAACCCTGAAGGTAAATCTTCCCACTCAACACCCAAAAATCAGCAGAATTTGCGGAATTACCTCAGCAGTATTTCCGTAGCAGTAATTCTTCAAAAAAGTCCCATTGGGTCCAACGGACCCAAAATAAATGGGGGAATTACCCTGCCACCACCACTTGTAACTGGCGGTAACGGTAATTCCTCAGGACTATTTTTGGAGGATTTATCTCTGAATTTCTGCCTAACTCATAATGAAGTCCATTGTGGCAAAGCCAAGAGGCTGACCAGGAAAAGCGAAGTGAGTGTGAGCCATCACACAAGCACAAATACAGAAGAACCTGTGTGGGCTAAGCAGCCAAGGGTTCCTGGTTGCGCGACCTGTGATGAGTGGACCAAGTGATCCGACAACTGCGCCTAGACTGGGGAATCCCCAGCTGTGAAAGCCAAAGGGGATGCTGAAGTGAAACGGGATAAAGCAATCTGATTGAACTGTTAAGAAACCAGATGGAGTATAAAGTAGGTTTGGAGTTGTGTTTCAACATTGAAAGATTGAAAAGAAGTACAAGTTGACAAGCTGAACTTGGTGAAGGGAACCCTGAGACTTTGTTGAACTGTTTTGAACTTGGGGAAGGGAACCCCAAGATTTGTGCAGAACTATCTTGAATTTTGGGATGGGAGCTGAAAAGTAAGCCAGGAGCTGGAAGAAGCTCAGAACTTTATTTGGAACACTATTTTGTGTTTTGCTGACATCCCTACACATGTTTAGCTTTAGGTGTGAGGGCAAATATAGGTTTTGGACACAGACAGACCTTTAAATTGAACCTTCTGACTCAGACTTACCTTAGTTTCTTTAGGTAGGGAAATTCCTCCTTGGTATATGGAAAGTTAGGCCTTTAACTACCCTTACATTTGAGTTAATAAAACCTTTATTTTTGTACCTTGAATCTGTTGTCAGAGTCTTGCTTCATGATGCCTTCACAGTGCACATTCTTTATGGTGGAGGTGTCCTCTGTGTAGTTTCCTGAGATAGGGATGATGATTTGAGTATAGTCTGCAAAGATTGTGTATGTGAGCCAAGGGAGTCAATGTCAAAGAGCGGTTTGGTGTAAGTGTTATATAAAGTCGGGGATAAGCCAGAGCTTATTTGGGTGGAACCTAAGGAGGTGTTCTCAGGTTAAAATTTCCATTGCAAAACGACCATATCTAGCCTTTGTAGTGGGATATCTCAAGCCCCCTTGAAACCAGTTTGGATGGTCTGCCTGCTGAAAAGCTAACTCAGGATACGCATAGGGTGTGTAGTGTATTTAACCTATATCCCTCCTAATGTGTAGGGTTTCTAACACATCTCCTGGCTTCACAGGTGTTTTCATATATGTAAATAGGGGCTCCCCTGGCAATCATCCAGGCACTGCCACAGTAAGGTTGTTGTTGACGTTTCTAACAGCTCCTTCCTGTAGCCATTTGGTTACTGCTCGGCCGCAGTTTACAGGTATAGGGACATCAGGATGTGGGTTAGCCATTCTAATATCTCTTAGCTTCATAGCTGTCAAGTACTTGCTTGGAAAAGACACCCTGCTCTTCACCGGAGTGTATATTATTCTTTGTAACGCCAGGTCCGTAGCAACCACCTTAGCCTCTCTTCAGTAGCTAAGCAGGGAGAATATTTTGGGCTGTAAAAAAAGGTTGAGCAATGTCCTGCCATGGTTGCTAAAAGTGATGATCTTCAGAGCCCTCCCTCCACCCCCAGGGGAGTGTTCAAGAACCCCCCCAGCAAGGGCTCTGGTAGGAATAGAGACTGGGGAAAGTGAGTGACTACTCTCATTCATCATCACAGGAGAGGCTTACTAATGTCACATTATTTTTTGATAGTCCACTGCTCATACCTTCCAGTAACCCCTTGTATGTTTATTCAAGACGTACACTATATATAACATATCAATACACAGTACACTTAAATAGATGCCCCACATATAATGTTCCTGTTAAAATGCGTCTGACAAAATGTGTATAAAGTAAATCTTTTAATATGGAGAAATAAGTAATAAAGAAACATTACATTATGGTCACTATACGGTCATTAATGAACATGCAGCAGTCATTATCATTGACTGCATGTCTCCTCAAGACTAAGACAGATCAACCCTCTCTAAGATATCATGGTCCCCTTAAAAATAAGTACCCGTCCCAGCAGGTCTCGCTAGGCAACCTCGCAAATCTTGCTAGGCAATCTTTATACAGGCACCTGCCCTTTCAATACCACAATACCCTTTTCAGTGTGATATAAATGATGGATAACAACTCTCATACTCACTATCTGTAGGGAAATGAGAGCTGGAGAAAATTGGATGCCTGGAGCGGTTTAAACATTCCAAGGAAAATGCCAAAAGACATCAAAAATCACCTACCAAGTCACCATGGTCTCGTTCTCAAACAAGCAGGAAAATAGGCAAAAAATGCCGATGTCAGGATAAAGCTTTGGTACTTGTCATGACGAAATAAAAAGAGGATCAGAAGCAGGATGAACCCAGTTGCTAGGATGTAGAACACAGGTGTGATCCCAGTACCTATTTTTCCAAAGAAGGCCAAGATGCATACTTTATAATGGGTTGAAAGAAAAGATTGTTTTCATCAGCCAGTTTGTGATGGATCCCACGGTGGAGCTTCCCTATTTTGCATGTGAGCTTTCCAGTAGGGCTTGAATCTACTTTTGGCCAGTCTGGTGTTCTCTCCAGCAGTGCTCTGTTTGATACTTCAACAAAGGTTTGTGTGCTGCTAGTGATGTGTACCTACATTTCTAGGAGATTACCACTTTTAGTGGTAACTGCGGAAACTTCAGAAGTGATGGCTCCACTACTGGCCAATTTAACAGTCCCAGTTCTGTCCGCACTGGGAAATGAAGGATAATGTCACACCATTTTACCACCTTCAAGTAATAGTAGTTATCCAGCATTGGCTCTTCCACAGATTCACATGCTCTGAATATTCCCTGCCGTCAAGCTGGGAATCCTCGGTTACTTTTAGAATATTATCCTTAAACAAATGTCTAGGCATATTTTGTATGCTGTCCCCCTCGCTATGTGGGTTTTAGTCCCATCCAATGGGACCTCAGGTAGTAAGCTCCTCCTCCCAAGCTCTTCCTTAGCTTCGAACTGCATGTCACTCTGGAAGAAGTCCTCTAGAGTTAAGATTATTCAGTAAAAATTGTGCCTCTCTTCTCCTCAAAGAGAATTAAAAGAATTAAAAGCTTATCAGAAAGAAAATGGAAAAAGACAGAGGAAATAAGTTGTTGTTCAAGGACTGCAATACCTGTGGTCTAAAGAATGGCGACAGGCATGGTGAGTGCATTTATTGCCTCTACCCCAATCACTCTCCTGAAGATTGTGAGATTTGTAGTGGTTTTAGCACCAAAATCTTAAAAGGCGCACAGGCGACTGGTATGTTGGCTCCAGGAGGGTCATTACTTGCCTTTAGAGTCGGAGTCCAGTAAGAGCATGGCAGTTTCTAGGGGGAAAAGGTCTCCATCTAAGGAAAGGGCCAAATCAGAGGAGAGGCTTCCTAAGAGGCTTAAACTTCATCACAGCCACAAACCGTTGACGGCAGGTGCGGAAAGCAGTAGGGCCTCGTCTCCAGCAGTTAGGGGACAAGAAGGTCCATCAAGGTCTTTGTCGTCGTCGGGGAGAGGCACTCTCCCCCCAACAGCTACACGCTTGTCGACCACAAAGCCAAAGGCCCAATCCTCGGCGGCCAAAACACTGTCAACCGCCCACTCGTCCACCAGCAACACCTCATCTATGAGCCCGGCGACGACGCACTCAACGTCAAAAATTCCGTCAATGGAAAAACCGCCGTCCTCCCACTCATCGACTAGAAATTCCCAGTCTACTACAAATCTGTCATCTACAACCTCAACGAAGGCTGCGCAGTCGACGACTACTTAGTCACCAATAAACTTGTCGATAGCGCTTCTGTCGGCCACCGATTTGACAGCATCAACCGCCGTGCCCAAGGCTCAGCTGTGAGCTAAAGCAAAATCCAAAGACAAAACCTCGATGAGGGTAGTAAAGACTTCACACACGTTGGGGGATAAACAATGGGACGAAGCCCCATGACAGCGAGAAGACAGTGGCACAGTCAAACAAGCGCAACCCCACACAAAATACAACCGGGGGCGCATCACATATAGTTGCAAGATACAGTCACAGAATCGGAACCCCGCTGGAACCATCAGCATGGGCCTGATCCGGGGCAGGAGACACAAGTGCAAGTATTTGCCTCACCAGTCTAACCTATAGTCTGCTCAGATGTGATGCCAGAAGACATCTTACAGCACAACGTTGATTCTGATTTAG
The DNA here is from genome assembly GCF_040938575.1 of Ambystoma mexicanum. Taxonomy (NCBI): domain Eukaryota; kingdom Metazoa; phylum Chordata; class Amphibia; order Caudata; family Ambystomatidae; genus Ambystoma; species Ambystoma mexicanum. The sequence goes on along the minus strand of NC_090926.1, from coordinate 1,094,845,000 downwards.
AGGCCCATCAGGCGGGCCCTGTACAACTCTCGGACTCGGAGGAATCAGTGGCCAGCCACCCAAGCTCTCCTCCACCTCCTCCTATGCCAAGCCGGTGCAGATGGGGTATAACTACTCTTAACCCGACCACATCTAACACGCCCTGCTTTCCATCAAGGTTATTTCTTCCTTGCAAGCGGTACTATCGCAGTTGCAGACTACACAGCAACAATACCCATGGCAACCACACCAACCGACTGGGGTAGGTCGACCAGTCTCGCCACCCAGGTCGCTAATTAGGTCGTCGATGGGGTTCAAGACCACAGTCCACACATATGTCACTGTCTAGACAGGCGCCACCGGCCAGGTCCAGATCCCCCATCTGTGCAATGTCACCTGCAAAGTCGAGATCGTCGCACAGATCTGAAAGGTCCCGCAAACACCTAAAGGCTAAGCGTAAGCGGGGAGACACCGCAAAACAACTCCACCTCCTCATGTAGAGGTAGTCGATCTTACTCCAAAGAGGCGTACTGCTCCCAGGGATAAAAGAAGTAATTCCGGGGATACAACAAATCTAAAGACTTCTGCCAGACGCAAAGGTGCAAGCAAACAACAAACCCTCAAATTCGGAAGACAAAGGAAGTCGTTGCCTTGACTACACCCTGGGCACAGGGCAAGTGGGGGGGGGGACGTGTACAATTATGTTCACCAGTGGCGCTGCATAACTACAGACAGATGGGTTCTACAAACAATCACCTACGGCCAGCTGCTGGAATTCACAAAACAACCCTCCAACATGCCACCGGTCCAACACATGCAAGGGCATCTAAAGGCCCTCCTCCAAGAGGTAAAACAGATGATAATAAAAAAGGCAATAGAAAAAGTGCCAAACCAATGCAAATGACAAGGAGTGTACGCAAGGTACTTTGTTGTGAAAAAGCCAGACGGCAAGTGGCACCCGATTCTGGACCTGCGCAACCTCATGTTCATGAAAAGGCAAAGGTTCCACACAGTAACGCTACAGCAGGTGATCAGAGCCGTTCAACAACATGACTTTCTGGGGCTCTGGACCTGCAGGATGCTTATTTCCACATCCAAGTTTTGTGGTTCACAACACCTATTACCAGTTCCATTTGGCCTGAAGTCAGCCCCAAGAACCTTTACCAAATGTCTAGCACCCATCGCGGGGAGACTTTGCAGAAAAGGTCACCACGTCTAGCCGTAGTTAGACGATTGGCTTGTGAGAGCGCCAACACACTCCATGGCCCAACAAACTGTTAGGGAGAATTCTTAGAAATGTGCTAATTCCTCTCTGCTTATAGACCCCCAGCACCTTTGCTTGATTTTGAGGACTTTAATTTTTTACCTGGAGAGAGTGAGACCCTTTTTACCAGTCTGTCATGCATTTTTTCTATGAGATGAATACTGTGTTTCTTTTGGTTGTGGAGTGTGACAAACTACATATGCATCATCTTTTTACATTGTGACACACAGCACCTTCAGTGCACTGGCACAGGGAAGTCTTTCAGATTTCCCAAAGGTTTAAATACCTTTCTCTTGGATAACTACTGTTTCCAAGAGCAGTAATGTGAAATTGACTTTACTTACCTTTGTAACTTTCTAGACCCAGCGCACACTATCTTACAATAGGTTGCTGGAGGGGTTACTTAGTATCCCCTTTGTCTAGTTTCACATGTAACATTTTTATGTTACCCTTTCATCGATAAATGGCTGGTGGTAGTGGTTTACCTTTAACTACAGTGGTGTGCTTTTACCGTGGGCTATGTTCGCAGCTACGGTAAAGCACACAAGGGTGCCATTTTTGTCAAAATGGCCCCAGTCTTCTTTTTTTGCCATTTCTTTGTGGAAAGGTCCTTCTTGAGATTTACTCTGCGCGCCAAACCAGGTTTGGTCCCTTTGTTATTTTTCTCTTTGGCGGGATTCACGAGTGAAGCCCGTCTCTGGCTCCAGTATGTCTGGCGGGGGCAAGAAGTGAAAGTGAGAGAGGTGCCCGAAACGCCCTGTGCTTAATCCCACCTGGTTACAGGAATGCTCCCAAACCTGATTGGCCGGCTGGCTGTCCGGCAAGGACAGCTGCCCTGCTGTTTGACTAGCAGCTAGACTGGAATGAATGGGAGAAACCTGCGTAAAAGGTGAGGCTTTTTGGCTTGGAAGGCAGAGTCGACCACTGGATGAAGGAATCCGAAGAAGAACTTGGAAGAGACGCCTGCTGCAACTCCTGGACCGTTGGTTTGCACGCTGAAGCCCTGCTGCTATGCTGAAGCTCATAATTTGCCTCGACTAGAGAAGCCCTGCAAGGACGACTTCTCCCCTTGCGTTGGTGGGACCAATCAACTCCAAAGTAAACCCATCTGGACATCCTCTCGAAGCTGGTTGTATTTTCACTGCTGCTGCTGCTGCAACCGAAGAGCCAGGCATAGGAACACCATATTGTGTGTGTTGCATTTAAGTTGGCCAAGAGCTCCAGGAAGATCTTCCGGACTCCCAGGGAGCCGGACTGACTGAGCCTGAGCCACCTCAAAAAAAGTGCTGGACCCCAGATGCAAGGAAAGCCCATCTCAACAGCCAAGAGTCTGCAATCGTGCTATATGCTGAGACGCGTTGAGCTGAAACCGCGTAGTGCCACTTAATAGAAGTTGGTCCTTTTCTGTTGCTGACCATCCCGTTGTGTTGCAGGAGTCCCCAGAAGTCCTCCCTCTTGTCCCAACGACTGAGGCCCAGGAACAACAGGATCTGCAGAACCACACAGGAACAGAAGCCAGCTGGAGCCATTTCTTCTAATCAAAGGTACGGAACAGTCTAAGAGAATTTACCTCTTGTTGTGGTAGCCTTACCTGATCTCAGTTGAGACTTGTCTTGGTTTCTTCTGTAGAGTTGCTTCTTTACCTCACAAGCCTAATCAGCTTGTGGCCCTATGTTGATTTCTTCTTTTGTACAAAGATTTCTAAAAAATTGTGCAAGACGTTTACCTACCTGTAAGAAGTCCTTCAGCTCACCTAGACTTTTGTCCAATTGGCTTAGGCCTTGCCTGTCTCCCTGAATGACTTTTCTTCCCTCTGATTTGGTGTTTGGTCTTCCTTCCAGGAAGGGGTTAACTAACTTTGCTTTGGGGGTTGGCAAAATTACTTACCTGCTTCAGAATATTTGTGTGATCTCTTGTTGTGTTCTAATAACATTTTTCTTTGACATAATCCTAAGTATTGCTCTAAATGCAACAGTGATATATTAATGTCCACAGTGTCCTAGCTAGTTAAGTCACCTGAGGGTGTAGGACGTTTCTGTGTGCCATCCCAAATGGGTATTTGCTGATTTAGAGAAACTAAGAGTGTATATTTGTGTGTTACTATTATATTGCCCCTTCTGAAGAAGGCTTATTCAAACTGACTGTTAAATAAATTAACAATTGATTAATCAAGAAACCTTGTGTATGAGTTTAAACTCTTGTCACTGTGGACCTCTGTGTAACTCCCCTACTGCTCATATTGACCCCTCATGAGATAAGCCTGGCTGCTCATCACCCTACCAACCTGTGTAGTACAGACTTATACCAACGGTTGGGTTCCTATTGCCAGGAGGTCAAGGTTGTTGTAGTGCACCCACAGGGTACTGCTCCAAATCTTGCCTAACACACACCATGTTGGAAACAGTACGGTCACTCCAATCCTTGGGGTTCCCCATAAACTACAAAAAATCTTCTCTGCAGCCATCCAAGTACTTGGTGTACCGAGGGGCGCACTTTGCCACGCAGGAGCAAAGGGTGCATGCCTCGATTCAGCGGATGTACCCACTCACCTTGTTGATCCCGACGTTCAAACCAACATGGTATGCCATGGTGCACCGGTGCATGCGCCTACTAGGCACCATGTTATCGTGCATCCCGCTCATTCCCAACTGCAGGTTGCACATGTGGCCCATATAGGAATTCATTGCCGCAAATTGGTCACAGGTGGCAGGAATGTGGGGGGACAAAATCCTCATCACCTCAGACATTGTACAAAGACTGCAATGGTGGAAAACAGAGACAACCTTACAAAGGGGCGTCCATTCCAGGAACCAAGTCAGCTAAAGACGCTGGTCACGGACGCCTAGATAACGGGCTGCGGAGTGTATATCGATCGCTTGCACATAAAGGGGCTGTAGTTAGCACAAGAGACAAAATTGCACATCAATGTGCTGGAGCTGAGGGCGATAAATTGGGCCCTCAAATTCTTCCTACCGATACTCCAAGGGCGCATAGTAAAAATACTTAGACAACACAACAACAATGTGTTTTATATCAGGAAACAATGGGGAACACGGTCACCAATGTTGTCTCAGGAAGCTCAGCAAATTTGGAAATGGACCATCTCCAACCAAATGATCCTGCAGCCTTTCCACCTACCGGGAGTCCAAAACAACATAGCAGACAGCCTCAGCAAACAGTCCGTGCAGTCACACGAATGGGAAATCAACGCCAACTGCAGAATGTGTCCGATCGGTGGGGTCAACCATCCATCAACCTGTTTGCCTAAACCGACAACAAAAAATGCCCCGACTTTGCAAGCAGAATGATGTATCCTGGGCCAGATATTAAGACAAGGAGCAGGAATCAGACTCACCCAGATAAGTTACAGACAGAAACAAGATGCTTTATTCTTCAAGTTACAATTTAGCAGTATAGAGGTGGGAGAGAAGGTAGCGTACATCCACTCTGGTCCCTATTTTATCTCCATGTTCCTAACTGACATTCACAGAATCGCCAGGTCTAAAGGTTCCACACACCTCACAGCATTCTAATAGGCCTCTCACTGCAAACACTCAAGAATCATACGCTCTAGTCACAACACAGAAATGTACAGAAGGTGGTGCAAAGGGGATGCATTCTCGTTCCCACGGACAAACCATTTTGCATATGCATTTCCCCCACACCGGTGTTGCACCGAACAATTCAGATGATCATGAAGCACCCTTGCAAAATCATTCTAATTGCCCCGAAATGGCCACCCTTTTGAAATGACACACCGGTTTAAAGAACTCTGGGTTCAAACTAGAGACACAAGCGTCTCTCATCAACAAACAGGTGGAGGATTCTAACCTGTTTGGCAAGGCTGTAGATGAGGTGCTTGAAACTGCCAAGAAAGAACACAGGACTTTGAAATCTTTAAATCAAATCACTCAAAGGCCCTTTCAACAGTCCCATTCTCGTTCCCCACATAACCAATATGGTACAGGAAACACATGGTCCTCAGGACAAGGGTCTGCTGCCTCAAATCAGTATCCCCCTAGAGGACAACGCTGTGGCAAAGGAAGGGGTCGCAATGCCACCCCTAGATGCTCCTCGGCCTCCAGTCAGATATGACTCTCAGATCCGGGTCACCTCCCATGCCTCCCCAGTCAGGGGACGTATAACATCATTCCTACACGCATGGGAGGGGATAACCACAGACTAGTGGGTGCTTGAGACCGTCACCCACCGTTATTGCATTGAGTTCAGCCAGCCACCTCGATTCAGTCCACCGAAGTCTAGATGTCTAACACCGGAACACCTCAGAATCCTGCTGCAAGAGGTCGAGATCCTGCAGTAAAAGGGTACAATCAAAGTCGTCCCCGTTCTACAGGTAAACAAGAGTATTTATTCAGTGTACTTCCTTGTACCCAAAAAGGATCTCACCATGTGCCCTGTGTTAGACTTGCACCCAGCAAACAAATTTGTCAAACCACAAATGTTTTGAATGGTAACGCTTCAAGAAGTAATCCCTCTGCTAACGCAAGGGGATTACATGGCAACGTTGGACATGAAAGATGCATACTTTCATATTTCAATGTTGCCGGCACACAGGAAATACCTCAGGTTCATGATGGAAGACAAACACTATCAATTCAACGTTTTTCCCTTTGGCATCGCGTCAATGCCAAGAGTATTTACAAAGGTGGTGGCAGTTGCAGCAGCTCAACTGAGCAGGCAATCCATTCCAGTATAGCCTTACCTCAGCGATTGGCTAATAGCAGGGGATTCCTACAGAAGATGCCTGTCAAACACCCAACAGACTATAGACCTACTCTTCAGTGTGGGATTCTCCATAAACGAGAAAAAGTCCAGTCCAGACCCCAGCCAAGTCAAACAGTTTCTGGGGGGGGCCCTAATTCGGACACAAGACAGCCTTGCCTTCCTCTCCAACGAGAGGGTCCACAACATGCCTCAGATGTATCCCTCAGTATATAGCCAGTCGAGAGATGACAGTACGCAAGGCCATGCGACTGTTAGGGGTGGTGGCATCCTGCATTTATTTAGTCCCTCATGCTCGTTTGAGCATGCGCCCCATGCAAGAGTGGCTCAACAGCCAGTGGTGTCAGGCCAGGGGACAATGGGACGATCTAGTGGTTGTCTCTGCAGCCCACATTCTCTCTCTGCAGTGGTGGTCAAGGGAAAACCTCTAGAAGGGGAAAATGTTCACCACCCCTGCTGTAGAAGCCGCTCTCACGATGGACGCATCTCTCACGGGGTGGGGAGGGCTCACCTCCTTCAGCAGACAGCACACTGCATTTGGTCCCCAGCAGTAGCATCCAACCACATAAACCTGTTGTAGCTGTTAAGTGTTATGCAAAGCCCTCAAGGCTTTTCAGACACAGTTGCAAGGAAAGAAGTACTGGTCCTCACAGACCGTACCACGGGCATGTACTACCTGAACAAGCAAGTAGGCACTCACTCTTCAGCGCTATCCAAACTGTCCCAGAACATTTGGAAGTGGTCTCTCAAACACAAGATGTTCCTACTGTCTCAACATGTTCCAGGGGTACTCAATCTTCTGGCAGACGTGCTCAGCAGAGACTTCCCACTACCCTTAGAGTACGACTGGCGACTACACAAAGACATCGTCTCCAATGTTTTTTCAGAATGGAGCTTCCCAGAGATTGACTTGTTCGCAACTCTGGAGAACTCACAATGCCCAGATTACGCCTCCAGGTATCCTCAGAACCGATCCAAGGGGAACATTTGTTTATGCATCCCCCCACCCAACTCCCCTACTCAAAAAGATTGTGCACAAAATGCTCCAGGAACCAGTCCCCATGATATTGGTGGCCCTGATGTGGGCCTGCCAAACCTGGTTCTCCCATCCGATGGAGATCTCTCTCCTCTGATGATGGAACTACCTTGCCCATACAACATGCTATCTCAGGACAAGGGGGAAACACTTCATCCATGCCCACAGTCTCTCAACTTAGCCTCCTGGCTCCTGAGGTCATAGAGTTCGGGCATCTCCAACTTCCTCAGAGATGCATGTATATACTTCGAGAGGCAAGAAAGCCTAACACCAGATATTGCTACTCCAACAAATGGAACAGATTTGTCATCTGGTTCAATTCCAAGAGCATCAATCCCTTTGACTGCTCTCCTACTCATATTGTACTATACCTGATTCACCTACTAAACCCGGGTCTAGTTTTTAATTCCCTGAAGGTCCACTTTGCTGCACTTTCAGCCAATACCACGTCCCAGCAAAAGGTGTCATGGGGGAAGATCCCAGTAATTTGTTTTCATGGAAGGGCTTGAAAGAATGTATCCCCCTATGTCTAACCCGGCTCCCATATGGGACCTAAATGTGGTATTAACCAAATTTAGATGGTCTCCTTTTGAACCTATGCACAAGGCAAGCCTCAAAGCACTCACTTACAAAACCACCTTCCTAGTGGCGTCACTTCTATAAGGAGAGTCAGTGAACTACAGGCACTTTCAATTCTAGACCCTTTTGTCACAATACACAGAGATAAAGTAGTTATGCGCACTCACCCACGGTTTGCGCCCACATGAATTTCAAAGTTCCATGTGAACCAGTCTATAGAACTACCCACATTCTTCCAGAACCCCACTAACGAGACGGAAAGAAGCCTTCACACACTGGATGTGTGCAGGGCAGTCATGTACTATCTGGAAAGAACTAAACCACTAAGGAAAACAAACTAGTTTTTCGTTTCAGTGGCGGCTCGTAGAGAAGGGGACCCTATCTCTAAATCATCCATCTCAAGGTGGATTGTCAATTGCATCACACTCTGTGACCACTCTTGCCAAGAGAGATCTGCCCTTCAAGCCTAGAGCACACTCTAGTCTGGATACTGGGGCTTCCATAGCATTCATTACAAATGTCCCTCTCAAGTCCATTTGCAAAGCAGCAACCTGGAGCTCTGTACACTCCTTTACAAAACACTATTGCCTAGACGCTCACTCTAGGTCTGATTCTTAGGTGGGACAAGCAGTACTAAGACATCTTCTCACTACTGTTCCTTCTCACATCCCACCATCAATTCCGGGTACTGCTTGCTAGTGATTCTAAGCAGATTCACAAGCATCAGAAGACATTCATGCATAACTTACCGTATTAAAATTTCTGATGATTGTATCTGCTTAAATTCACATGCGCCCCCCATTACCCCTAATCGGATGGAAGGAACATAGTCCTAAGGCTCTCTCACGGCAGAAAAAATACAATTGGAGGAACCTCAACGCGTGAAGGATTTTGGGTACACTACACGTCACCTTAGGGATAGTGTTACAGGCAAGCCCATGTCGACGTCCCCTTTTCAATCCTCGAAAGACCAGATGCAATTCTCTGCGGTTACCACTAGATGTCGGACTTTATGCACAGCATGTGAATCGAAGCAGATACAATCATCAGAAATGATATTATGGTAAGTAATGCATTTCATATATGTACATGGAGTTACTTGGGGCTCATTGGAAAGAGAAAATAAATAAATAAGGTTTTGTAGAAATTGTGAAATTATCGTCAGTTATAATTGTATGTTGTTGTTGTTTTCATCAATTCTCGAAATATTCCGGGGAAAAGGTACGCCAGAGCCGTGGTCTGCTGTGTGAGAGTCCAGAGGTCCTGTTTGCCTCCGGAGCGGGTCTGCTTAGCAGAAGCTGTGGAACTCCCTTTGACCCCAGCCACTGCTGCGGGAAGCCAGGGCTAGCGAGTGGTGCGCTAGGTAGAGACCGTGATGGAGAGGCTGAGTCAGAGGAAGCTGGGAAGCCAAAGATGTCTGGAGAAGCCAGTTGCGAAGTCCGCCAAGAAGAAGGATGCTGCTGTATGCGATCAGTGACTATAAAGCAGATAACCACTAATACTGGGGCGCTCCAGTAAATCATAACAAAGTCTTTTGTGAATGCCGGATGAACTGAAAGTAATTTAAAGTACTTTTGAATGCCGGAGCAAGTACTTTTAAGATGCCGATTGAACTGAAACTGATTGAAAGCAGTTTTGAATGCCGCACAGAGTAAAATGCAAATTGAATACTCATAAATATACTGAAAGCAAAGTATTACATAAAACAGAAAACAAGGAATGTATTTTATGAACCAAGTATTTGCAAAGTCAAGATAATTCTAAGAAGGGAATGAAAATTAGAAACTAGAGGGAAAAAAAGAGGAATCCTGTGTTGGCAAGAGCCAGAGGAATACAGAAAAGTATAACAAAGTGCATGGTGGCTTAGCAAGTCATGGTACAGTGTCTGAAGAGTGTGACACTGAGGAATACATTAAATATCACTGTCAGATGTAAACAGTAGCCAATTGTTGATGGAAACCGAAAGGAGGGGTATCGTTTGCATGACACTGTAAAGGGTGGACCATGTGGTCTGACAACTGCACCTAGAGCGAGTGCCCTATATGGAAGAAGACAATGAAAGTATGTTTAAAGAAGCTGGGAATATGGGAAATTGAAGTTAAGAAACAGAACTGTCTAAGTGAACTGGTATAAGGTATTGATCTAAAAGGAGCTGGGAAGTACCCCTAAAAACTGTTTTATTTTTGAAAGCTGGAAGATTTTAACTCTTGTGAACTATTTTTTACTTGGGGAAGGAGAAGCTGACCCTAAGCCAAGCGATGGAAGGAGCTCTGAACTTTCTTTTGAACACTATTATTTTGATGCAGACATCACTACACTTTGTATACAGTTAGTTGTGAGGGCAAGTATAGGTTTTGGACACAGACCGATATTTGATTTGGACATCCAAACACAGACTATCCTTAGTTTTCTTTAGGTAGGGAAATCCCACCTTATCATAGGGCAAGTTAGGTCTTACTCAATCCTACATTTTAAGTTAAATAAAACTTTTCAAACCAACTTTGACTCTGTTGTCTGTGTCTACTCCATGATGCCTTCACAAAGTGTTCCTTCCTTCCCTGCTATTACTGGTCTGGGTGCTGCTGGAAGAAGCTCCCAAGGCTCTATACAGTGTTTGTTTGTTTGTTTATTTGTTATAGCGCGGACCAAACCCGCAAGGGTAGCTGGCGGCAAAGCAGTACAAGGTTACTTGAGGACTTAGTTACAGGAGGCATACAATTATACAGTACACAATTAGAGCAAAGGTAAGTATACAAAGAGCAGAAAAAAAATGCAGATCAGTTTAGTTGATCAGATGTCATTCATCTGGTTACGGATGTCATATGTCATACAGATATCATTACCGATGTCTAGTATCTATATGGTGGGAGGTGGGAGGTCAAACTAAATGTCATTGGCGCGAATCCAGGTGAGGGCTTTCCGCCTGAAGCCGAAGTAAGGTTGGTCCATTCTAAGATCCAGAGGGAGTTTGTTCCATGTTTGCGTAGCTATGACTGGGAAACTAGAGCCGCCAGCTGTACTCTTTTTGAATCTAGGCATCACTAAGGTGAAGGCGTTGGTCAATCTGGTAGGACGGTTTGAAGTTCTCTTGTGGATTCTGTTTGCCAGGTAGGGAGGGGCTATGTTGTTAAGACATTTGGATGTAAGGGAGAGTATTTTGAGGGCGATCCTGTCTTTGATTTTTAGCCAGTGGATATTTTTCCTAATGGCGGAGATATGAACTCTGTTGGGAATATTTAAAGCTACTCTGATAGCGTTATTTTGGAGAGTTTGTAGTTTGTCAAGGATATACTTGTTAGAGCCTGCATAGAGGGCATTGCAGTAATCTAGCTTAGATATGATGAGGGCATTGGCTAATGTAATGCAGCTAGTTTCAGTTAGAAATGGTCTGCATGCTCGGATTAATTTACAAGTATATGCAGTGGAAGATGCTAGAGAATTCGTTTGTTTTTTGAAGGTAAGCGCTGAGTCAAGATAAACCCCGAGGGTTTTGACGGCAGGCATCACTTTAATGACGTTATTGTCGATGTTGAATGAGGCATAGTTGGGGTCAAGTTTTTTGATGGTCAATGCTGAGCCAAGGATCAGTAGCTCAGTCTTGTCGTCGTTCAGGCAGAGGCCGTGTGATGCCATCCAAGCCTGAATGAGGAGATATATCTTATTTACTAAGGCCGTGTCTTCCAAGAAGTTACCCGAAAGGGGGATTAGAATCTGAGTGTCATCTGCATAGTTAGTGTAGACAACACCCAGTCTGTCCAACTTGTCAAACAAGGGCTTAGTAAAGATGTTATACATCGTCGGAGAAACACATGATCCTTGGGGAACACCGCATGAAACTTGTATGGGATCAGCGGCTGCTAAGGGGGAGAAGACTCATTGTCCGGTTTGCAAGGAAGGATTGTACCCAGGTTATGGCATCACTTGAGAAATGTGCGGCCAAGCTTAGATGATTGCATAAAACTGCATGATCTACCAAGTCGAAGGCCGCAGATAGGTCAAGGAGGAGTAGCATAGCTGATTTACCATTGTCCTTCAACTCGTCAATTTGGGTCTTGAGGTCAATCAGGGCTGTTTCAGTACCATGAAGAGGGCGGAAGCCAGATTGCCGTGAGCCTAGTAAATTGTTGGTTTCTAGGTAGTCCTGAATTTGCAGGTATGCTACTCTGTCAATGATTTTAAGTAGGAATGGGACAGTGGTGATGGGTCTATAGTTAGTTGGTATTGCAGGGTCGAGAGTTTTTTTTATTAGCAAGGGAAGTACCCAGGATTGTTTGAGGTTATTGGGTACTAGATTAGACTTAAAGGATGCATTAATAAGTTTTGAAATGAAGGGTGCTAGGTCTCGCGCTGCATCTTTTATGATTTGGGCCGGGCAGTTGTCTCCTTTGCAATTGGAGGGCTTTAGAGATAGTATGATTTTTTCTGTCTCTAGTATGGATACTTTTCTAAAGCTAAATGGGTGAGGGGTGTTAGCTTGGTTAAGGAGGAGCTGAGGTTGCAGTATAGACTCTGTTTGCGAAGGCAAGGAGGCTTTTTTGTTAGCAATTTTAGTTTGGAGCAGGCTAATTTTACCCGCCAGGGCATTTTGTATATTGGTGCACCAAGGCTTATTTTTAGGAATGTTGTCGGGTGGGGTTATGGGTGATTCCATTTCGCGGAGGATGGAGAATAGCTCCTTAGTGTCTGATTTGGCTTTGGAAATTCTGTCATTGAAGGTGTTTCTTTTGGTGTTTATGATTTCCTTTTTATACTGTTTGGTAATGGTGGCTAATTTCGTTTTGTTCTCCTCAGTGGGTGAGTGTTGCCAGATAGACTGCAACTTTCTTTTTTGGATTCTAAGGTCTTTCAGGTGTGGCGTGAACCAGTTATTAAGGTGACAAAGTTGTTTACTTTTGCGTAGCTTAGTGGGGGCAATCAAGTCAAGTGCCTTGATCATTGTACTGTTGTAGGCTTCCACCAGTGACGAGGGGTCTGTGATATTGTCTAAGTTATTGAGAGTAGAGAGGAGATGGGGTAGGAGTAGTTCTGCTGTGATGTCTTTTTTACTTCTCGTAGGGAGTGGCGGGGCCATGAGTATGGGTTTAGGTCGGATAAGGTCTAGTGAGGCGTTGAATGCAATTAAGTAGTGGTCAGTCCAGGATTGAGGTATTATATTAGTAATGGTAATGGTACAGTTCCGATCAGCAACCCAGTCTAGGGTTCTACCTTTGGTATGAGTAGGGGAGGATACTTTTTGAGTTAGGGCGTAGTCATTTAGAAGTGAGGCGACAGATAGGGCATGTTTGTCGTTACCATCATTAAAGCCCAAGTTAAAGTCTCCCAGTAGTAGTATTTGAGCGTGGTCTTTAGTGTTGTTAGTTACGATACTAGTTAGGTCATCTTCAAAGGTTCCTAATGGTCCAGGTGGTCTGTAGATGACATGCAAGGTGAGAGTCCGGTTACAAGAGAGGTGCATTTTGGCAGTAAGGAGTTCACAAGATGGGAGTATCAGGGTAGTAGCTAATTTAAAAGGTAAGGTAGATTTGTGAATGATAGCTAGGCTGCCACCTTTAGAGTTGGGTCTATCCACTCTTAGTAGTTGGTAGCCGTCAGGTATAGCTAGCATGATGGCAGGTCCGGCCGCCTCATGGAGCCAGGTTTCGGTTATGACTAATAGGTCTAAATTATCATTAGTTAGGGTGTCCGAGATCTCAGTAGCATGGGCTACCATGGATCTTGCATTAATCAGAGATCCAGTTATTGATAAGGTACTGTTTGGTTGAGTCAAAGGAGGTTGTTTATTTTTGGTATAGGCATCTCTTTGTGACAGTGGCTGGTCGGTAGTTATGGGAACGGGATGTAGAGTGGTAGATTTGGGATTTTGTGAACGTTTATTTGCTGGATCAATGTAACCTCTGTGATTGTGGTAGGAGGATGGTTCATGAAGACAGGATAGTCTTGCCCTCAGTCTCATGTTTCTATCCTTGGCTTGGTATGAGGTCGTGGAAGCATGTGCCATGATGGTAAGGAGGCTCAGGGCAGAGTGTAAAAGTTGGTAACGGGTGATTTTCATTATGTTTATAGGCAGGGAGGGCCGAACACATATTAGGGCATAAGTCGGGCAGGTCTAAATACGACCATATGGCATAACACAGATTAAGGCACGGATCAGGCAAGGTCTAAGTGCGACCATAGGGCATAACACAAATTAAGACACAAATCAGGCAAAGGTCTAAATACAACCCTAGGGTATAGCATAGATTAAGGTACAAATCAGGGCAAGGCTCTAAATATGACCAAAGGGCATAACACAGATTAAGGCACAGTTCAGGCAAGGTCTAAATGCGACCATAGGGCATAACACAGATTAAAGCACAAGTCAGGCGAGGTCTAAATGCAACCATAGGGCATAACACAGATTAAGGCACAAGTCAGGCAAGGTCTTAATGCGACCATAGGGCATAACACAAATTAAGACACAAATCAGGCAAGGTCTTAATGCGACCATAGGGCATAACACAAATTAAGACACAAATCAGGCAAGGTCTTAATGCGACCATAGAGCATAACACAGATTAAGGCACAAGTCAGGCGAGGTCTAAATGCGACCATAGGGCATAACACAGATTAAGGCACAAGTCAGGCAAGGTATAATAGCAGTCCTAGTGTAGTACATAGTAGGTGTGGCAGTGTTTGAGTCCGGAGTGAGTCAAATTGTCTAAATTGGGTAGCACCACGGTTTGGGTAGGGCACTTAAGCCAGCAGAAACGTGAGGTAAAGGTGGTGACTAAATTTGACTTGTAACAAATGGCACAGGGGTTAGCTACACATTAATGTTTTAGGATGCGTTCAAATGGCAAGTATGCTACAAATGTCATCATTAGGTTAGTGGGGCTGAGATGCGATACGAGTGACTCAAAGAAAGTATAATGCGTGGCTAGCTGGGTGTAGGAGACACTTACCCAGATGATTGAGGCAATGTGGTAGGAATCGGGCAATGTTTCTGGCCCCTGGCTCCTCCGGCTCACGACAGGCTCAGGACAGACACAAGCCTTTGTGCCTAAGCCTTCGTGCTGTGAGCCGGCGTGCGCCTTGCCGGCGCTTGATTGGTGCACAAATGTGCGCTGTAGCCCAATCCGAACAGCGGAAGGTGCCAGAAGGGGAGTTAGGTAGGGAAATCCTTTTAGGTGCGGTGGGCGGCCATCTTGGAAGGTGGTTGGCCTCGTGGTGCCTTATGGTGTCGTGGGGCGAACCAAGGGGTGAAGAGGGCAATGGGCAAAATAAAGGACACAAATGCCGGCGCTTTCACTCTGGAGGCTTCGTGTTAAGCAAACTAGGAATTTGCTCGATTTTCAGGCGCCGCTGGTAGCCGTTGCAGCATCTGCTACAAAGTAGCCTGCAGGCTTACCTTGCAGCCGCGGGTGATGCCGTGGATGGTGCACTGCTCCGGCAGTGTGGGAGGAGCACCTGCTCCTTGCTGGGGACGCACATCTTCTCAAACAGTCTCACCAGAATGTCAAAGTGCTCCCTTGTATATTGGTCCGTTGCCTCCCTATTTGGGTGGATGTGTTCTAAGGTTAACATTTCCATAGCAAAAAGACCATGGGCCTCCATATGAGTCCGGCGGGTTGCCGCTGGACTTGTAACATTTTACTGGCGCCTGACTTCCCAGTGCCCCCAGGAGACTACAAATACTGTGGCCCGGGAAGTCAGGCGCCGGTAAAATGTTAGTTCCTACTCCCATAGAGTCCTATAGGACTCTATGGGAGTGGGGACTCTGAAGCACCGGCACCGTTTCTAACGGTGCCGGTGCTTCTGTGAAGAGTCTGCCTACCATGGCCGCTGCGCTCGGCAGGTTCAGAGCTGTTGGGCGCAGTAGCCCCGGCAGGCAAACTCGTAGATGCCAGTCCAGAAACAAGGGTAGGACAGGCAAACTTGTAATGAGGCCCAATATCTAGCCCTTGTAGTGGGATATCTCAAGCCATATTTGAAACCAGTTCTGATGGTATGCCTGCTGCAAAGCTAACTTGGGAAACGCATGGGGTGTGTACATTATTTGATCTAGATCCCTCCTAATGTGAAGTGTTTCAGACACATCTCCTGGCTTGACACCAGGTGTCTTCATATATGTAAACAGAGTTTCCCCTGGCAATCATCCAGGCACTGCCACAGTAAGGTTGGTGTTGACGTCTCTAACCACCTGATTACTGGCCGGCGACACTTTACAGTTATAGGGACATCCAACATGTAGATTAGACATTCTAATATCTCTTAGCTAGATAGCTGTTTAGGGTTTTTAATTTATTTTTTATATATTTATATTGCGCCCGCAGGTGTCAGGGCGCATACACTTAGACAAGGACAAACGTATTGTGACTGGACAGCTGGTACTACCTCATATTCTTACGTGTCCGTTCACTATTTAAAGATAACTGTCTTCAGTGCTTTCCTGAGAGGTGTGTGGTGGTTCTCTCGCCTCTGGGAACGATCTGCCTAGATCATTTGATCGTTTGAATAGTGGACATACAATCTTCCCCAGTGCTTCTGTTCTCAATGTACGGCCTGGGGTGTAATGCGTAATCTGTTCCTTCAAGTAGGCCGGTGCCTGTTCAAATAGACAGGGATGCACCAAGGTCATAGCCCTGAAAGTGATCCTGTTCTTTAGGGCTCACCATTGAAGGGCTTTAAAAGGACTTGCTTGAAAAGAAACCCTGCTCTTCACTACAGTGTACTTTAAGCTATTTAGTCTATGCCCTGCTCTTCACTAGAGTGTGTATTATTCTTTGTAACGCCAGGCTTGTAGCAACCCTCTAAGCCCCACACCAGTAGCTAAGTCGGGAGAATATTTTAGGGTGTAGGAAAGGTTGTGCAATGTCCTGCCACAGTTGCCAAATGTGATGTGATTCTTATTATCCCTCTCTCCAGCACCCTCCCTCCACCCTCAGGGGAATGTCAAAGTCCCCCCGCCCCCTTCAAGCAAGGGCTGGGTATGAATAGAGATCGGGGGAAAGCATATACCTGTCACTTTGCATCAGCAAAGAGAGTAAACAACAACTCCCAGCAGTGATCGACTAATCTCATTCATCAGCACAGGAGAATTAATGAATGTGCAGCAGCAATCATTGTCAATGCATCTAGGCTTACTCAAGACTAAGACTGATCAACCTTCTCCCTGATATCATTGTCACCTTAAAAACAACTGCCTGTCCCACCAGGTCTCACTAGGCAACCTCACAAATCTTGCTAGGCAATCTTCATAGAAGCAACTGCCCTTTCAATACCTCAATACCTTTCTTAATGTGATATCAATAATTGGTAAAACCTCTCATACTCACTATCTGTAGAATGTATGGACATGAGAGCTGGAGAAAACTGGATGCCTGGAGCAGTTAACACATTCCAAGAAAAATGTCAAAACATCAAAAACCACCTGTCAAATCACCATGGTCTCTTTATCAAAAAATCAGGAAACTAGGAAAAATGCTTCAAATAGAGTTAATGTCAATTGGGAGTAACCCTGGTGGCAGCATCAGCCAATTAAGAATAAGATCTGTTCATAGTTGGTGAGCTAATTTGCCTTGGGTGGAAATGTAAAAATATTCCCTATAGCTCAGACACAATCAATAGTTCATCTCAAAAGCTAATAGCCAGAGTCCTTTGGTGAGTTCAAATTCCTCAAAACAGCCAAACATCCAATGTAGTTGCTTTAAAATCCAGCAAGGAAAAAAGAAGGGACTTTGACTCCTCACTGCTGCATAGAGGATAATAACCCCAGTGCTTCTCCCTTCCAGCCTTCTGTCTGCCTATTCTGCCAACTCCTGTCTGGTCCACACACAGCTAATCTCCTGCCCTGCCTTCCAAAGCCTCCCTTATATACTATGAGGGCTTAAACTGTCAACTCCCTTATTAGCATAATATGTAAGGTAAGGAAAAAGCTGTTTAGACCTTTGTTTCCAAAATGCTATTTAGGTCACTCACCCGGTATCGGTATAAATCATCTCTTTTAGAAAGTAGAAAGTGTTGAGAGCAAGGCTAATACAGCGAATGCACCTTTCACCCACATTCGTTAGCTGCTGACTTCATTGCACTGCATCTACAAGCTTTGCAGGAGTTGTTGTAGACTCGGTAGTTCTTTAGTTATGTTTACTGTATCTGTAAATACTATATACTATATCTAGACCTGAAATTCATCTTACAAGCATTGTTTACGCGATTCGCTCGCAAGTGCCATGACAAGGTGGTTCATATTAAATACTTGGCTTGGAAATATGCTCAGATTTCATACCTTAATCATAGTAAAAATAAAAATACACAACTGCAGGAGTACAACGATGAGTAGGGTTAAACTGGCCCACTCAGCCCTGCAGGTAAGCCCTTCAATGCTCACACCCAAATAAATACTACCCACTAGGGAAAAAATGCCCAACACAACTCTTGCATGGAGAACAAGGTTTATTGTCACAAAAGGCAAGTGCGTGTCAGCAAAGGACTCTGCTGCCACAGAGTGATCTGCAAAAATCAGCACATACAACACATTAAAAGGGCACACAGCACCATCAGTGACGTAAGTAACATATGTTGCAAATCCGAATGGCTGGTTGGTGCGACCCTTTACACAGGCTACCTGCTCCATAAGGGATGCCAGGCCAGTGGTCCCAACCTCTCCTGTCTGTCTTCTTCCATGTGTGCTCCTTCTGGTATGTCATTGGGTTTGTAGCTACATTTAATTGCCAATTATGAACAAGAAAACTATACATTCTCTTACCTAACGTAAGAGAACCTAACGTGCACCGGGTACTGTGGACATGGGTGCGGAGGATACTTTCGAGGTCGATATGACTTGCAACCCCAGCTTGATCCCAGACATGTCGGTTCCCTTCCAAAGCTCCCCAACCTGGTTTTTAGGTTTGTTGCTTAGACCCTCCTAGCACCTTGCCAAATCACATGACTTAGTGGTTGGGGCAGCCATCCCTGCTTTCTGATCTTTTCTGATTAATTGGTGTTCTAACAGTTTTATGGTCGGTGCTCTGGATCTGACTGATACCTTAGAATGCTGAGGTCTTGGGACGGGGGCACCTGGGTGCCATAACTTAAAGCTGAGACTGGGGAAGATCTGAGGTTTGTGCCCTCCTTCTCGTGGGATAACTTTAAGCCTGGAGCTCTCAGCCCCATCATGGCCTTGCAGGGCGCATTCCTCCTGGGATACGAATGCTGGTAGCACAAGACAATGGAAGGTTTATCAATCTTTGCAGCTCTGCCTATGTTACAACCTATTCCTGCATACAAACGCTTATTTCCGCGTTTGTAGCGTTAGGCCTCAATTTCAATATGGCTGCTATTTCTAAAATGGTGGTTCACTCCCAATACACCCAATACCCACACATATACTAACTCATACATAACGCAGTGTCTAGTGACACCCCAACTACCCCCTACAGTCTCCCCAAGCATCTACAACACACTTCGAGGCCTCTGCCTCACCGTGAACCTCTTGGGAGCCTGGGACGATCGCCTCCGCTTCCCAACGTTTCCCCCTCTCGTTAATCACACATCAACGAACTCACAGGTAAGTCTCTCTCCTGCTTCTCCATCTTCTCCCTCTCCAATCTCTCAACCTCCAAATATGGCAGTGTCCCAACCTTTGGTACCCATGCTCTGCACACAGACCTGTAAACTTTCCGCTGCTTGTGCATATTGCTCGGGGGTACATGTCCTATTTATACACCCTCCGTCCCCTGCTAAGTCAACCCAGAGTTCCACGTAGCTCACAGGGTCTGGCAGAGGAATTGTGGTGGTGCCTGGGGGTTGAAGGCATTGCTCTAACCTGACCATGTGGTGTTTGTCAGGGTCATCTGTTTGGACAGCACTGTCTTGTGTACGTGAGGTGCACAATGCACCCCACTTGAAACAATCATTAGTGTGCTTCTATTCATTGCATTGGCACAGCAGCAAGTCTGATCTGCCATGTGTAGAAGATCACCAACACAAACACCATCACTGGAACCAGAATCTTCACGATCGCTGTCATCCACGATGGAGCCCAGGAAAAAAGATTGTTGAACACGTCACTTTTCTGGATACCTGCTACTGTTTGCACGTGGGTGCAGAGAGTGTGCAGGGTCCCTATTATTTGCACCAGGGAACCATTGTCTGCGTCATTTATAGGGGTGTAGGTACAGCAGGTATCACCAATTTTGCTGCTCACGCCCCCCGCCTTCACCATTAGTAAGTCTAGCACGTAGTTTTTCTGCAATGTCATCAGCCGGGTTCCCCGCATTTCAGCCTTGATGGCGTTAAGGCCCTTCTCAGTGTTGTTTGCCAACTTTAATCACTTTCCAGCTCACAATTTGGAGCCATTTAGCATTTGCGGCAGCTTGTATCCCGGGCACCAGCAGAGATGCACATTTCTTTCTTCTTCCTTACTATACAGTCTGTATTGGTCAGGTATTTCTTTTAGCAGCTTTGATGAGTCCTGGGAAAGATAATTGGACCTCCTCTTTCTGCGCAGTTCTTCATTACTTTTCTCTCGCAGGATGTGAAATAGTGGTGGTGGTGGTGGAACTGTCACTGGTGCTGTTTTTGGGGTGACATGTGGTCCCACTATTAGGTGTTCTTCAGGGACCACGAAGAGAGCTGAGTGCAACAAGGCCAGCTAGGACATGTGCACCTCCATAGTGGCTGGAGATGCAGAAACACTTGCTGACCATAGACCCAGTTGTTATCCATCACAGCAGCTGTACCTTTCTTAAACTCTGGAATGTATAGTGTCTTGTTGCACTTGCTGTTAGCCCCCACAAAGACACTTCCTTTTTCTTTATAGAAACATAGTTTGTATTCTTCCTGCTTTTGCACCTTCACTGGCTTTTCCATTGCCTCAATCCATGTGAGTTTTGCCACATGCTTATTTCAGTACCCTCGGCACAAATTGTTCATCCTTTCGATAACATCTTCACTAACCCCACAAGGGCTGCTGCCATGCAGCTCAGTGTAGTCTCCTGCCATCTGTTCACCACATATTTCACCCCTTCTATCTTCATATATGGCCTTTGTAAACAATATACTCTCCTGGGATTCCGGGCACACTGCACTTCGTATGTTCTGTGCGTGAAAAGTGCTTCACAGCCTGCATAACGTCAGATGGACCAAATACTGAACCTCCAAAAGTGGAGTTTCTTGCGGCATTAACAACTTGGGGTCCCCCGACGTATGTAAGTGTAACAGCACCCATTAACCCTCTTTTCCCCCAGGAGTTCATGTCTGCGTACCAACTATTGCTTAACTCTGGGTGATGCACATTTTCTGTCATGTCTAGACTGAGCACTCTGTACTCCTTGTACTTGGCTCTTCTCATCTGTCTTTTAAAACATTTTGATGCATTAACATCCGAACCAATAGGAAAAGAACTTCAGTTTGCAAAAATGTCAAAAAACACATTAGGAAATAATAACATAAGTAAATTAGCAAGCTTCCCCATAGGCTGCTCAGTGGCCGGTATATCATTAACCGTTGCATTAGTATTTGACCGCCACCACCGTATTGTACATTTTGGTTACTTTGTTTATTAGGAAGACCTCAGTAGCATTGGCATATGTTAAAGAACCATCAGTAATATTTACATTTGTCATCCCCCCCTTTAATATGTCCACCCCATATAAAACTGCATTCTAAATATATACTTAATCCAAACATAGATATAGCAAATAATCTGGCTACACAGTGCATAACACAGGTATATGTTGAAGAAAACAATGTTATGAGAGAATATTTATGTGAACAAGAACATGACCGTTTGTCAATTGAGTTGTTAGAGACGTGCACTCCATTCTGAGACAAGAGAGAAAAAGAGAGAGAGAAAGTGCGCTTTTGTGCAAATGATGCATAGCAGCGTTTGTGGATAGTGGAGGTTTATCAGCTGTCAGTATAGCAGAGGTACATTAAAAATGGAACCACAAAT
The DNA here is from genome assembly GCF_040938575.1 of Ambystoma mexicanum. Classification (NCBI taxonomy): domain Eukaryota; kingdom Metazoa; phylum Chordata; class Amphibia; order Caudata; family Ambystomatidae; genus Ambystoma; species Ambystoma mexicanum. The sequence goes on along the minus strand of NC_090926.1, from coordinate 1,094,823,466 downwards.
TCATATTTAGTTGCACGTTATAGGTATGCATACATGTTTTTTCAGCAATATCAATCAGGGCAATAGGTCAGTGCATGTTACAGTTCTTACACCTTCAACATTTACTCAACTTGAGCGGGGGTGTGGCATGGGGCGCTCTTCGGACATCAGAAAGATGTATCCAATACCGCAGCTCCAGAACCTTTACCGCAAGCGGAGTGGCATAGACGACCTCAAGGCGCTGTTTCATCTAGGCTCACTCCATCGGCGGACACAATTTTTAATATAAAAGAGATCTCCTGGAAAAAGCTGTATGGGAGGTGACGTCTGAGGATCAGGTGCCACGCTGGTTGGTTCTTCCAAACTTGGTGGTGCTATCTATTGGGTGATGCATTGTATTACTTTTGTTAAGGCAAAAAGGTAACTTTTAAATTGATCCCCTAGAACGGCCACAGCCCTGTGAGCATCCAATGCTGTTGTGATGGGAGATATGGACGTGTGCATTCGCCGCCCTGTCATTACCTCATGGGGTGACAAATGGTGTTCCTTACAGGGCTGCGTGCGCATCCTAAACAAGGCAAAGGGTAAGCAGTGCACCCAGTTCTTTTTAATTGTGGTGCAGAGCTTTAACAGTTTGCTTTTTAAGAGACCGTTTATCCGGTCTACACTTCTGTTGGTCTGGGGGAGGTAAATTGTGCACATTCGATGCTTGATGCCCAATAATGCTGTTATTTCTTTAAAAAGCTCATTGAAGACTTGAGTGCTGTTGAGTGCTGTTATCAGACCTTCGCACACTCCCCAACGAGGGAAAACCTCTCGGACCAAAGGTTTAGCAGCACACTTAGTGTCTGTATGTGGACAATGACCTGCCTCCATCCATCGGGAGAAGGGACACACAACCACAATCATGTAACGATACCCATTACATCTCTCTACCATGTCCGTGAAATCAATGTGCAATTCACGGAATGGCCAAGTTGGGCGGGGCAGAGTACCTCAAATTGTTCTTAATGTAAGGCCAGTACTGTAGGTCTAACACATAGTGCAGTAAATAACCAGTTTAGTCCATGTTTCCTGCAGATTGGGGACGAACCAGTGCTGCTGTATATCTGCGGCTATATATTGTTTTGACATATTGGATGGGTGGTGCAGCTGGTCGAATGCGACTAGCTGCAGCAACACGGCATTCCCTGTTGTTTCCTGCCACCAAAGTAAATCTGTAGGTGACTGCTTACACCCTCTCTTTAACCACAACTCCTTCTCTTCCTGGAAGACCCTGTAATTCAATTAGTTGCACAATTGGTAATGAGTTGTAGGATGCTGGCAACTTCTCTCGGCCCTCTGCTACCACTGGATATTCAGAAACATTTGGCACAGGGAGATATGCTGCTTGCTCGGCTGCCACATTCGCGAGTGACACCTCATCTGTATCAGTATGGGTGGTACATTTCACTACCGCTGTCAGTGAGGGCTGGGACTGTGCCTCAATCAGCTTGTCCAATAGTGCTGCAGCTGTGCTTGTGATCCGTCCACCCTCTCCCTTTGCACCGTTCCAGCCCTGAGTGCATCGTGGTGGTGACATAGGCTGAGTCGGAATACATGGTTATGAGGCACCCCTGGAACCTCATTAAGCGCAATAAGCTCTGCAGCTTGGGCTGAATAGTGCATGGGCAGTCCTTTTTGCACCAATATCTCGTACACCCCGTCTACTAAACTAACAACTCCCGTGCCAGTATGCCTCAAACCAGTCCCCTGGTCGATTGTTTCTGACGTGTCAAACGAAAGCAACCCCCCCCCCTTCAAGCAGGCTGTCTTTTGCCTTTGGTATTTCATCCTCCTCCCCTTCAAATGTCAGTCATGCTTTGCATGGTCTTCGTCAGTGCACATTACTGTTAGAAAAGTAGCAGGATTTACTGTTTTCATCGCACTTGTGGAGCTTTCTTAATCACAAATGCAGCGGCAGCATGCACCTGTTCGCATGGGAACTGGCCTTGCATCTCCCAATCTAGCACTCTGCTGTAGGAGGCTAATGATTTGTGGCCCATTTCGCTCTTTTGATTAAGTTCTGTATTCAAGAGCTGCCCATTGGAATGGGAAAACAAGTAAAACTATTGTTAGTAGTCAGGAGATTCTAATATTGGGGCAATAGATATCACTTCCTTTAGGTCATTGAAACTCGTCAGAATGTCTTCTGTCCATATTACCCTTTTGTCTGCCTTTTGTGCTTCTTTGAGGCCTTGTATCAAGGGCCTAGTGTATGCTGCATAATCTAGAATCCACCCTCGGGAATAATTGCAGAGCCCCAGGAACTTCTGCATCGCCTTAACAGTGGTTGACTAGGGGGCATTGCCTACAGATGTGTGATTTGGTATGATTTCCTTTCCATGGACAGATATCAATTGGCCCAAATAAAGCACTTCTTGGCAATGATACTGCAACTTAGCTTTGTCTACCTTGTAGCCTTTGTATGCCAACAGCTGCAGGAGAGTGACAGAGTCTTACCGGTACTGTTGTTCATTGTCACTAAACACTAGCAGGCCGTCCACATATTGAATGATAGTAGTTGGCACTTTGATAATTCCCAAATCAGCATGCAGTATTCTGTTAAAAAATACTAGGGGATTCTCAGTACCCCTCTGGCAGCCTCGTGTGCTCAAACCGATGACCGCCATGCATGAACGCGGTGAGGTCTTTTGAGTCTGGATTCAGGGGTATGGAGAAGAAGGCGTTCTTGAAATCCACTACTGTAAAATGCCTTGTTGGCGGATGCTGCACAGAATTGTTGCGCAGTTCGGAGCTACAGCAAATTCGACCTGTACAATGTAATTTAAGTGGCAGAGATCCTGGATCAATCTCCAGCGCCCCCTTTTGTCTTTTTCTGAGAAATCGCCATGTTAAATGGGGAGTTGGTGTTTTCCCTCCTCTGCTTCTTTTGACAGTGGGTATTGTTTTGCTGGGGGAAGCACAGCAGCAGGTTTGAGTGTTATTCGTACGGGGATACTCCCTGTAGTAGCCCCACATCCTGGGCACTGGTTGTCCATAACCTCTCTGGGACCTGCTCTAGATCATTCTCAGTGAAGGAGGGCATAGTGGCATGGACCATCAACAAACACTGTTCCTTATGATAATGCACCATGATTTCACAGGGGATGCAGATCGCCAACAAAATGTCTGTCATCAAGCCGATCCTCAAACAATTCTGCATCTGTCATCTCTTTTAGGGGCACAGTAGGCTCAATACACAATACAGTGCGCCACTCGCACACATTTGAATCCGTTCCCACTGCAACAATCCTTTTTGCAGACACAACCAACCGTTTCATATCCAATGCTAGAATTGTCCCCACCACAAACTCTGGGGTTACAACTTTCCTCATGGCAAAAGCTCTTAAGTGCTATGTCAGTCTATATTTGACTTATTCTGTACAGTTCCTGCTGTTCATATGAGATGTTTAGAGTGGTTCAATTTCCTTATTTCACTGCAATATAAACAAATAAGTTAAATTCCTATCATGCCACTAGCTGCTGCATCATCTGCTTTCATGGCTGTAGCTTTGCTCTGTCCATGGCTCGCATACGTCCATAGCTCGTGTGGGGACAAAGTGCTGCCAGCTTCGCCATCCATAAATATCAGATGCTAGCGATTGTATAATATTTCAAATATTAGTTTATGGAGAATGCAGCAGTTTTCACATAAGTTTCATGCAGGGGCTCAGTTGGGACTCAGTTGTCACATGCTCATTGGTATTTTTGTTTTCTATTTCAGAATACCCATCAGTAATTCCACTTAATATCAAAACTGAGGAAGAGGCTGATCTTAAGTGTGTTTCAGAAAGAAGAAATTCAGGTGAGCAAGAAGCATGGGGTAATTGTGGCAGAATGCCATAAATGAGTATTATCTTTCAAGTTCTCAATGTGCTGCTCAATTCTTTCTTCCTACGATGTGGCAGCATTGGAGCACATATTAAATGATTGTGAGTGGTGCACTGTTCTGTTCTGTACAACTGAGAAAGGTTACATTTGCCTCACCTCTTGTCTATGCAACATTGTCCTGTAGAGGCATTGTTTTTAATAGGGTATGGCTAAGGAGAAGGTGCAGGGCAATGAAAAAGTTAATCATGTAAGCTAGCTTGGCTAGTTAGGATGACTTTGTTGTGCTCCAGATGAAAGTAGGAGGAACACATTCTATTTATGGGAAGCCTCGTGGATAACAGGTTTTCCTTTGGAGATGAGCGATCACTAGATTGCAACATCCTTCTTACCACAAAACATCAAACAACTTTATGTATACTTTTTCCATTGGTACTGCCATGTTTATGTTTCAGTAGCTTGTGAGCCTCTCATGTATGGATATAAGACAGGTAAGTCTAGGTAGGTAAGTGAGCAGGTGGACAGATGATCTGCCAGTCAGTGTGGTAGTATGGAACCTGTTCTTCTTTCTGGTAGCGTAACAAGAGTGCAGGGCATTTTATTTAGAATGCTCTGATCCAAGGGTACAGCAGGAGGCCTGAATGGCCTACTGATCTCGCTGTGTGGTGGACTAAAGTAGCTTGGCTATGGACAACAGCCGGACTGAGTTAAAACTAGCAAAACTGTGAGACATGTCTTGCTTCCTTCCTCCTCTGCAAGTACAAGCATGTGATGGATGTCCATTGTGGGTATGTTAGTGAATGTAGGCAAAAATCAATAACCTTTTAAAATAACAAACCAAAGTGGCCACAGATATTTTCAACATGCTCATCGAATTTAGCAAGACTTGGAGTAGAACAGGTTAGAGATTGGCTCACTAAGCGGACTAGTCTTACAAAATGAAAAGGAAAATGAATGGCCTCTTAGGAGGTGTAGTATAAAAGGCAACATGATCCAAGCTTTGGTAGCCACAGTAGATGCAAAAATTGAGCCTTATTTTTACAAGAAACTCTGTTTGTTTTCTAACGCATTGTAGCACGTTGATAAATGTGATGGGCCTTTGGCGCTGCTCCTAACATTAATTGTTGTGGTATGTTTGCTGCCCTAAATGAAAACAGGCATTGACAAAACGGTTCATTTTAGCATTTAAAGTTGATTGCATTTTACATTTATGGACATGAATACAAAGAATACATGGGCCATTCATACCCATTAATTGCAAAAGTGTTGTCAAGCAATTTCTTCATGTGCATAACATTAGTGATAGACATCTTAAAAATTCAGTTGTTTGCAGTGTACATTTGCATAATATTAATGGGAGTAGAATTTACACAACCATTTTCTCATTTTCTATTCCTTATTAAATGGCGATTGCCTTCGCCAAACACACATTATCAAGAAAATTCTTCATTAGTCTCTGCTATGGATGTGTTCATATAACAGCTGTGAGAAACCTGAAGGTATTCTCCTACCTAATTTCCCGGGATCTACCATTCAGGTGGCCACCGAAGGGCCATTGCTTTTGGATCCCTACCCTGTGGGTTGACACGTGAGTGAGGATCACCTGAGTGGAGGGTTGTGGGAACAGACCCTAATACCAATAGGAACAGTACTGTGAAGAGGAAGATGAATGGAGAGGCCTACATTCTACCACTTACATGTGCCCTTAATAGAGTCAGGCAGGGTCAAGCACTTGACACCAACCATACACACCTGAATCCAAGGTGTAAAAGGTGAAGTTCTGCCAGAGTAAATGAGCGAGCTGTGGTTGCTGGATGGATTGTGGAAGCAAGGGAACAGGAGGGTGCAGCTGGAGGAGCCCAGGAGGCCAGTACCATGACCCGGTGTGTCAGAGGGGTTTCCGGATTGTGGAGCCGCATTGGGGAAAACTGTGACCTGTTGCCCGTATCCAAGCCAGTGTTTGTTCCGCTGGGGCATGTACAGGTCCCTGGGGTATCCGAGGGGCAGTTGGTGAGACCCTGACCTCGACACACACATCCCGAGGAAGCTTCTCGCTAGCACCACGCTACTTGTTGAGTTTAATGAGAGAGAGAGAGGTGGCTGTAGCAGTGGAAGGTGCAAGTGTCACGATCATTGAAAAGTGAAGGAATGCAAGAGAAGAAAAGGTGCACGAGTGGCAAAAAAAAGCAGACACAGTAATTTGTGAAGAACAGAAAGAAAAGAGGGGGTTGCGAGTGACTTGAAAGAAAGAAGGAAAAGTTAGAAAGGAACGAGCAGCACAAAGCAAACAGAGAGAAAGTGTGCGAGAGACACAGCAAGGCAAAGAAAGTTTGCAGGAGGCATGGCAAGACAAAGGGAGTGTGCAAGTGGCAAAGCAGAAAAGTGTGCAAGAGGCACAGAAAGACAAAAGGTGAAAAAGGAAATTACAAGAAGCACGGAAGGACAAAAGTTGCCTGAAGGAAGGTAAAGAGTGTAAGGAGATGGGCCAGGAATCAGAGTGGTGCCGCATGGGGAGGAGCAAAAGCTGTGCATTCTCGAAAGTCCCTGATACTGGCCTGGTGTTGACCAAAGAAGGTGTACAGCGCCACTTGATAGAAGGTGGAAAAAGAGGGAGCTACACTGAGAGTGAAGTAGGAGCGAAATCCTCCAAAGTGAAGGAAAGGCTGTTACAACCTCACCAGAAAGAACTGTGCTTTGAGAGGTACATCCTGACAAGGTGAACATTTGGTCTTTTGCATTTAAGAACTTTTAAATTAACATTTTGAGATAAGAGGGGTCTAGGCTTGGGGAAGGAAACCTTGAGAGAGACAAAGGAAACTACGAGAGATATTGTTGAAAAGAGAGAGTCCTAGACTTGGGGATGGGAACCCTGAGAGGCCTAGAAGGAACTGTGACTCTTCGTTTTGGGAACCAAAGGGGTCAGAGCTTGGGAAAGGGAACACCAAGAGACCCAGAGAAATTGTGAACTGGATTGTTCTGCTGCAAGAGCCCTACCTGGAAGGTCCCATGGGCACGCCTTTTGCATTTACCTATTTTTAAACTGGTAGAACTAAACCGGACGGTAAGGCTTCCTGAAACCAGCCTTGGTTTTAATTTTATTTGAACCATCATTTTTCTTTAAGAAGACCCAACATCACATTTGCTATAAGAGTGAGGGCAAGCATAGGTTTTGGCACAGACAGACTTTGGTTTTGGAATTGCGGACATCGACAGCCCTTAGAAGAATCAGTTGAGGGAACAACCTCATTAGAGTTTGGGCTAGTTACAGCAACCCTACCACATTTTATAATAAAGGTTTTCAAACTGTTCCTTTTGAGTCTATGGGCCTCATTATGACTTTGGCGGTAGCCATGCCCTTAATAAGGGTGTCAGGAATGACTGAACGTTCCCCTCCTTCCTCCTCACCTGAATCGTCTGTGAACCTCTCTTGTAGCTCCGGCCTCTTTCCAGGACGTCTTCTGGTCTGAGTCTTATCAGTCTTCCTTGCTTCTTTCTTTTGACGTAAGTAGGGGCGAGCTCCCTGGGATGCCTCACTGTCGGGTAACTAGAGAACACGAACAGCGGGGACTCCTGGGAGCCGGCCCCTGAGCAGGGAAAAAGCCCGAAAGGGCAGAAAAAACCCTGCAGGAGTTGTTCTGATGAAGGAGTGAGTGGAAATGCGAAGTCCGGTAGAATGATCTTTCAGTGGAAGGTGGCTCAAAAGGTTGGTTAAACGGAGATTCACCAGTAGACTTGGGGAGACGCCAGAGAACCAGCTGAGATAAGTGCACCTTAGGAAGCCGGAAGGGCGCACAAATGACTCCAGATAGTTTGGAACTACCAGCGACCAGGAGGTAAGTGCTTAGCAGCAAGGGCAAGGGCAAGGAAAGGCAGGCTGAAAGTCAGAAGGGCAAGGGAAATGAGAGAGAGAGCGAGAGACCAGTACAAGACGTACGGATCGAATCAGCAAAAGGGAAACCAGCGGGAGACCAGAGGGAGACGGGGAAACAAGGGAAGGATTACAAGAGAAAACACACGGAGGAAGGATACACTAGCGTTACCTTCAAGACGCAGAGTACAGTGAAGGTGCAACGCGAGGAACGCCACAATGAGCCGGCAGTAGTAAACGCCGGCGGCCATCTTGGAAAAAACACTAGAGCGGTGCTCCCAGAACGGCCGTCAGACGTGGTGGAACTGTTAATGGCGTCTCCATAAAGAAAAGAAACGCCGCCCGACTGTAGTCATGACAGTATGCCCTCTTCTACACGGGGGACCCCCGGGCTTGCCTGGATATAGTCTGTGAAACTTTCTAATGAGTCGAGGAGCGTGAATGTGCCTCACAGGCTCCCATGTCCGTTCTTCGATGGGATAACCTTTCCAGTGAACCAAATATTGTAGAATACCGTGATGGTAGCGGGAATCTACCAGATGTGACACCTCATATTCAGCTGGTTCAGACGGCACATCATGAGGTCGTCTCTTGGATCTTCTCTTATATGGATCCAGAAGGTAGGGCTTCAATAGGGAGGCATGGAACACGGGATGCACCTGTTTAAGGGAGGGAGGTAGCTGAAGGCGAAAAGCAACAGGGTTTACCTTCTTTATGATCTGGAAAGGTCCGATATATCTTGGTGCGAATTTCCCTATGTGTGTCCAGCGAGGTAGGAATTTAGTGGCTAACCAAACCTTGTCCCCTTCCGACCAAGAAGGTGCAGCCTTCCTCTTCTTGTCAGCCCTTACCTTATAATCATGACGGCTAGCGTCCAAGGTTTTACTGGCTAGTGCATGAGTGTCATTGAGTTCCGTCAGGAGGTGGTCAAGAGCGGGAGATTTTGAGGGTTGGATCTCTGCTAATGGCAGATGTTTTGGATGATAACCAAAGGTGCAAAAAAAAGGAGACATATTGATGGCTGAATGTTTGGTATTGTTATAAGTAAACTCAGCCATAGGGAGAAAAACATTCCAGTCATCCTGCTTTCTGCTACAAAAACATCGAAGATATTGCTCAAGCGTATGATTGAGCCTTTCCGTTTGTCCGTTACTCTGTGGATGGGACCCAGATGAAAGGGCTCGTTGAATCCCTATTTGTTTGCAAAGGGTACCCCAAAATTGGGAAGTGAATTGAGGACCCCGATCTGACACCACTGTCTCTGGGATACCATGAAGTCGCACTATCTCCTTCAGAAAGGTTTTGGCTGTTTCAGGGGCAGTAGGTAATCCTTTCAAGGGAGTGAAGTGAGCCAGTTTGCTCAGTGAATCCACAGTCACCATGATTACGGTGTTCCCTTCAGAATTAGGTAGGTCCACAATAAAGTCTGTAGAAACGTGGGTCCATGGTTGTTTGGGAGCAGGTTCCTGTTGCAGAAGACCTAAGGGTTTAGATGAAAGATACTTACTGGTCGCACATATGGCACAGGTAGATACATAAGATTGTACATCTTGGTTCCAGCCTGGCCACCAAAACAGTCTGGACACCAGATCCTTGGTGGCACGAATGCCCTTATGACCGGCCATGGGTGAATCATGACACCATGAAAGGGCCAGTCTTTGGTGTCTTTTGTTGGACAGATACAAGGCTTGACCTTTGAAAAGAATCCCTTTTCTTTCTTCCAATTTAGAGGCCACTTCCGTCTTCATCGGTACACTGTATTGTTCACACTGGACTTCGCGTAAAAAAGTATTTGCCACAGTCCGAATCTCTTTGCCAGCTAACAATAATTCGTGACCAGAACTCGCCTCATAGTCCAAACCATGATTGCGTGACAGAGCATCAGCTAAAGTATTCAGATTGCCTGGCAGGTAGGTAATCACAAAGTCAAACTGAGAGAAAAAATATGCCCAACGGGCATGTCTAGCATTGCGACATTCCATCTGCTGAAGTATACGAAGGTTACTGTGGTCGGTACGGACTGTAAACTTATGCATGGCTCCTTGAAGAAGATGACGCCATTCTTCAAAGGCGTGTTTGATGGCTAGCAACTCCCTTTCGATGACAGAGTAATTCCTTTCACTGGGTGTCAGAGTCTTTGAATAATAAGCCACCGGATGTTCGAGTCCGTCCTTCCCCTTTTGCAAGAGAGCAGCTCCTATGGCTCCACCTGAGGCATCCGTTTCCACAATGAAGGGGAAGAGTTGATCCGGTTGTACCAATATGGGAGCCGAGGTAAATACCTCCTTTAAGGCTTGAAAAGCAGAATCTGCTTCCTGTGTCCAAGTGAAGAGAACGCCCTTCTTCAAGAGAGATGTGATAGGAAGAACCCTATTGGAGAAACCTGAAATAAATTGGCGATAAAAATTGGCCAGACCAAGAAAACGCTGTACTACTTTAACGTTTCTTGGAGCAGACCAATGGGTAATTGCTTGTATCTTGCAGGGATCCATACGAATACCCTCATGGGAGAGGATAAAACCCAAATAAGACACCGAACAGGCCTCAAAGACACACTTCTCAGGTTTTACCAGTAGTTTGTTTTCCCGTAGACGTTCCAGCACTTGTCGGACCAGTCTTCTATGTTCAGGAAGAGAGGAAGAGTAAATGAGGATGTCATCCAAGTATACCACCACTGAAGAGAATAGGAGGTCGGCAAACAATTTATCCATAAAGCGCTGGAATATAGCAGGGGCGTTTACCAGACCGAAAGGCATAACCCGATATTCGAAATGCCCTAGTGGAGTCCTAAATGCCGTCTTCCATTCATCACCCTGTCTTATACGGAGCAGGTGGTACGCACCCCTAAGATCCAATTTTGTGAAGACAGACGCGCCTTGGACAGCTTCTATTATCTCTTTGATTAGCGGCATAGGGTAACGGTCTTTTATGGTAAGGCGATTCAGACCCCGGTAGTCGATGCATGGACGGAGTTCCGAAGACCCCTTCTTCGGGATGAAGAATAGTGATGCTCCAGCGGGTGATCTGGACTCCTGGATGAGCCCGTTCTGTAGATTACAGTCTAGGTATTCCTTCAGAGCTTTCCGCTCGGGTAATGACAAGGGAAACATCCTTCCAAAGGGAACGGACGCATCTGGTAGGATCTCAATGGTGCAGTCTTCTCTTCTGTGAGGAGGAAGGGAATGGGGTTGCTTGTCCATGAAGACCTCTGCATACTCCTGATAATGTTCCGGTACTTGATGGAGTGAAGCCGCCAGCATGGAATCACACGTCTGCATGGAGTCTAGAGAGTATTTATAGTTTAGACATTCATTAAGACAAAGTTGCGACTGAAACTGAATAGTATTGTTTGACCAATCGATCTTTGGGTTATGTTTACGCAGCCACGAGATCCCCAGGATAACCGGGAAATGCGCTGCTTTAATGAGATCGAATGCCATTTCCTCCCGATGTTGGAACAATTCAACCCGAAGTGGCAGAGTCTCTTGAGTAACAGGTCCTGAGGACAGAGGCTGGCCGTCCACCCCTTCCACCGGAATGGGTAGATTCTTTGGGACAATGGGCACATCATTCTCCTGAGCCCAGGATACATCGATGAAATTCCCTGCTGCCCCACAGTCCAGCATGGCTAAAGCCTCCCAGAAGGTAGAAGAATCTCGGGACAGTCTAACCTGAAATACCATCAGACGATTATCTTCACGGGGAAGAGAAGTCAAAGTGTTGGTACAGGGATTCATCCCAACACCCCCGAACCTATCCCTGTTTAGGTTCGGGGTGAATCGTTTCCCTGGCGGCGTGGAGGAACCTCAGGGCAGTTTTGGAGCAGATGTTTGCTAGAACCGCAATACATGCAGAGACCTAGCTCTCTTCTTCTCTTCTTCCCTTCGGCTGTTAAAGGTCCTCGGGTGGTGCCTATTTGCATCGGTTCTTCCCCAGCGGATGAGGTTGAATGTTCCCGGGAAGGATTTGGGGAGAAGGTTGAGGGAGAAGGTCGTGGACGTCTCCTTTCTTGTCTTCTTTCTCTCAACCTATACTCAATCTGAAGAGCGAGGGACACTAGTTCCTGAAACGTCTGAGGTCGTGCAATACGTGCCAATTCATCCTTTATATCTTCTTGCAAGCCGCGACGAAACAAAGTCTGTTGAGCAGTCTCAGGCCATCCGGCATCGGCGGCAAGCTGCATAAAGGAGGTAACATAAGACTGTACGTCGTGCGTACCCTGTCTGATATCGATGATTGCTTCATAGAGGCATACTGTACCTCGGGTCGGTCAAAGCGCGACTTAAAGAGTTGCACAAACTGATCGTAATGAGCCGTAGCTGGATCAGCCTGTAATACCAACGGTGAAGCCCATGCCAAGGCACTTCCCGTTAAGTTAGACACTAGGAAACCCACCCTAGCCCTGGTGGTCTCATAAGTACGAGGGCGGAAGGTGAAATATAACTGACAGGCATCCAAGAATACCTTTAAAGTTTTAGGATCTCCGTTGAATTTCCCGCAAGGTAAAGGAAGGGGTGGTAGATCTCCACGGGCGTCCTCACGAGCTGCTACCTGTTGTCGCAGAGACTGATTTTCGGAACGGAGTGATTGCACTTCTACGGTAAGCCCCTGAATGGCTGCCACCAATTCTTGGTACTGCTCGAGAGAAGCCATGGAGGTAGTTTGGCGTTGCACTCTGTCAGGAATGACTGAACGTTCCCCTCCTTCCTCCTCACCTGAATCGTCTGTGAACCTCTCTTGTAGCTCCGGCCTCTTTCCAGGACGTCTTCGGGTCTGAGTCTTATCAGTCTTCCTTGCTTCTTTCTTTTGACGTAAGTAGGGGCGAGCTCCCTGGGATGCCACACTGTCGGGTAACTAGAGAACACGAACAGCGGGGACTCCTGGGAGCCGGCCCCTGAGCAGGGACAAAGCCCGAAAGGGCAGAAAAACCCTGCAAGAGTTGTTCTGATGAAGGAGTGAGTGGAAATGCGAAGTCCGGTAGAATGATCTTTCAGTGGAAGGTGGCTCAAAAGGTTGGTTAAACGGAGATTCAGCAGTAGACTTGGGGAGACGCCAGAGAACCAGCTGAGATAAGTGCACCTTAGGAAGCCGGAAGGGCGCACAAATGACTCCAGATAGTTTGGAACTACCAGCGACCAGGAGGTAAGTGCTTAGCAGCAAGGGCAAGGAAAGGCAGGCTGAAAGTCAGAAGGGCAAGGGAACTGAGAGAGAGAGCGAGAGACCAGTACAAGACGTACGGATCGAATCAGCAAAAGGGAAACCAGCGGGAGACCAGAGGGAGACGGGGAAACAAGGGAAGGATTACAAGAGAAAACACACGGAGGAAGGATACACTAGCGTTGCCTTCAAGACGCAGAGTACAGTGAAGGTGCAACGCGAGGAACGCCACAATGAGCCGGCAGTAGTAAACGCCGGCGGCCATCTTGGAAAAAACACTAGAGCGGTGCTCCCAGAATGGCCGTCAGACGTGGTGGAACTGTTAATGGCGTCTCCATAAAGAAAAGAAACGCCGCCCGACTGAAGTCATGACAAAGGGCATGGCTGCCACCAAAACCGGGTCCGGGTTCCCTGAATGGGTAATTACCGGGCCATTCCAAGTTTGGAGGGCCCGGTAATTCCTCCTTCAGGGAACCCGGGCCCGGACCGCCCCCATTCCCATTTGAGTCCCGATAGGGCTCAATGGGAATGGGTGCAGGGAGCTAACAACGGCCGATTACGATCGGCCCGTTGTTAGCTCCCTGGTCCCCTCGCGGGACCCGGTAAAGACGTCTGGTTTTACCAGGCGTTCTTACCGGGTCCCGCGAGGGAACCTCATAATGAGGCAGAATGGGTTTAATGGGTTCGCCTCCATTAGCGGCACCCATTAACCCATTCCGTCAGGGTCGTAATGAGGCCCTATGTCTCTCTTGATACAATTCCTGCCTTTAAGAGCTCAATAGTAACTCTTTTTGCAAAAAACATTTTGGATACAATTAAAGGGAGGTGCACCGACTGCACAGAAGTGGTGTCTATATCATTGCATATACATCTCAGAAATGCATTTTATGTTGGATTAAATTGACATCTCACTTAATTTTACATGCAATGTTTGTTTGTTTTATTCACTTATAATGCGCACCAAACCCGAAGGTAGCCGGGCGCAGCAGTACAGAAAAATGCGAAGCTTAGGTTGCAGGGTGGGGTCATGGGATACATACACTGTATAAATACAAAATACAAATTATAGAATGCAAAATATCACAGGAAGGCAGCAGTTGCGGTTTACATGCCGAATGGATACAAAATATGATAAGATAATCTATGTACAAGAGAGTGGGACCATAAAGATCATGATGAAATGTATGTTCTAGGGTAGGGTGAAGGATAAGTGGGCGCCAATAGGCTATTCATTAGCAGTCCTTAGCAGATTGATGTAGTTAGTTCTGAATCTAGGGAAGGGCTGTGCCTCGCATAGAGGATTAGGCAATGAATTCCATAATTGAGCTGCTTGCACCGGGAAGCTACTACCCCCCGCCTTAGATAACCTGAATCTAGGAATGATGAGGCTGTTGGCATTTGCAGTTCTGGCAGGGCGCGAGTGATTTCTTTTTGTGAGTTTATTGCAGAGATAGCTTGGTGCTGCATTGTTCAAGGCTTTGTGAACCAGGGATGCTACTTTGAGGTGGATTTTGTTTTGGGAGGATAACCAGTTGTTTTGACGCCTGATGTTTGAAATATGTGATCTTTTGGGTACACCAAGGGCGGCTCGTAGGGCATTGTTTTGAAGAATTTGAAGTCGGTGGGTAATGGATTTGTTTGCTCCGATGTAGAGGGCATTACAATAATCAAGCCTCGAAAGGATTAATGCTCTCGCTAGGATAAGGCAGTTGTTATCGGAGAGAAAATGCTTGCCTGCTCTAATGAGCTTGCATGTGTAGGCGGTGGCAGATGCCAATGACTTCACCTGCTTATCAAAAGAGAGGGTGGCATCCAGATAGAAGCCAAGTGTCTTCACATCTTTGGAAACCTTGATAATGTTCCCGTCAATTTCAAATGAGGTATAATCCTGACTAAGTTTCTTCATGTTAGAATGTGTCCCTAGGATGAGCAACTCTGTTTTGTCATCGTTCAGGCATAGACCGTGGGTTGCCATCCATGCCTGGACGATGATATACACCCTGTTCACCAAGGCCAAATCCTTGTTGTAGTCCCCGGAAAGTGGGAGGAGAATCTGGGTATCGTCTGCATAGTTGGTGTAGGTGATACCAAGATGGTCCAGATCATCAAAAAGGGGCTTAGTGAATATGTTGTAGAGAGTCGGGGAGACGCATGAGCCCTGAGGGACTCCACATCGGATGGGGATTGGGTCCGCTGCTGCCGAAGGGGAGAACACCCTCATGGTCCTATCACTGAGGAAGGATTCAATCCAAGATATGGCCTCCTTGGAAAAATGTGCGGCAGAGTCTAAATGGCTGCAAAGTACTCCATGGTCTACAAGGTCGAATGCCGCCGAGAGGTCCAGCAACAAGAGGAGAGCCATTTTACCTTTATCTCTTATTTCATCTATTTGTGCCTTTAGGTCGATCAGGGCAGTCTCTGTACCATGTTGTGGACGGAATCCTGATTGGCGCTCTCCTAAGAGTTTATGTTGTTCCAGGAAACTTTGGATTTGATTGTAGGCGATCTTATCCAGGATTTTGAGCAGGAAGGGGACAGTTGTAATGGGGCGGTAGTTTGTGGGTATAAGAGGGTCTAGCGTTTGCTTTTTAAGCAATGGTAGTACCCAAGATTGTTTTAAATTGGTGGGTACCGTGCCGGACGTGAATGAAGAGTTGACAAGTTTGGCAATAAACGGGGAAAGATCTCTAGCTGCGTCTTTTATAAGCTGGGCAGGGCAAGAATCACCCTGGCAGTTAGACGGCTTAAGAGAGAGGATGACTTTCTCCACCTCGAGAATCGATGTTTTGGAAAACATGAACCGTGTGACTGTGTCCTGGGTCTTTGGGGTAGGGTCTGTAGTGAGGTTGTTAGGCTTGGAATGATGAGTAAGGGAGGCTTTCTTTTTGGTTATTTTCGTTTGGAGTAGAGAGATTTTATTGGATAAGGCTAGCTGAATGTTGGAGCACCAAGTTTTGTCTTTGGTGCATGTATCCGGGATGGGGATGGGTGACTCTAGTTCTTTGAGGATGGTGAATAGTTCCCTCATGCTTGAATTGGCGTTGGAGATCCACTTATTAAAGGAGTTCTATTTGGCCAGATGGATTTCTTTTTTATATTGGGAGGAGATTTCTGTTAGTTTCATTTTATGGTCTACTGAAGGGGTGAGCCTCCATGCTGTTTCGCAGCTCCTCTTAAGTAGTCGCAAATCCTTTAGTTTGGGGGTAAACCATTTATTTAGGTGAGATTTGGGTTTACTTTTTCTGAGTTTCAAGGGTGCGATGTTATCAAGGGTAGTTAGCATGATTTTGTTGTACACGTTGACTAGTGTTTCTGGGTCTAGATGATCTGCTAGTCCGTTAAGTGTAGGTAGAATGGCCGGGATCACTTTATCTCTGGTGATGCTCTTTTTGTTTCTTGTTGGGCAAGGCGGGGCCATGATGGAGGCTGGTGGAGGTGGTCTGGAGGTAGATAGTTCAAATGACAGGAAGAAATGGTCTGTCCAAGGTTGAGGGATAATAGCTTTGATATTGGCAGTGCAATTATAGTCTACTAGCCAATCAAGGATTCTTCCCTTATTATGTGTAGGTTCAAGAGTTTTTTGCGTCATGCCCAGATTAGAGCGGGCATTGGCAATGATGGTGGCATTTTTATCTGAAGGGTCATTGAAGCCCAGATTGAAGTCCCCTAGGACAAGTAGTTGTGAAGAGGTTTTGAGGTTGTTGGAGAGTGAATTATGGAGATCCTCCTCGAAGGTCCCTAAGGGACCAGGAGGTCTGTAGATGAGGTGGATCGTCAAAGTTTGGGAGCTAGCTAGTGGAAGTTTGATAGTAAGTGATTCACATGAGTCAGTTGCTATTGTAGGTGAGGTTCTCATATCTAAGCTAGTCTTTGCGATGATGGCAATGCCACCGCCGCGCGTGTTGGTTCTATCTTGCCTGAATATCGTGAAGTCTTCTGGGATGGCTAAGGAGAGTAGGGGTCCTGCTGCGTTGTGCAGCCAGGATTCGGTGATGGCGATGAAGTCCAGATTGTCGAGCACTATCAGATCACAGATATCTGTGGCATGTGCTATCAGGGATCTTGCATTTATTAGTCCTCCTTTGAGTAGGTGGTTTGACGGATGAGGTGGTACAGTTTTGGTCTGGGTAGTGGGAGGAAGTCTCCTGTTTTTTCGGGGGACGTTGGTGTTGGGCTTCTGGGTATTGGATCTTTTGTTGTTGGGAGGTAGGGTTCTAGTCAGAGGCTCATAAAGTTTCGAGAGTCTAGCTCTGAGCCTAGAGTTTCGACAGAGTAGACTACATGGGTTGCTGGGAAACTCGGATAGGGGATTCAGATCCGGGTGTTCCATACTGGTGTCAGTAGAGAGGGTGGTCATGGTGGAATTTAGAGGTCTTGTGAGCATAGTGGGGGGGCTACTGTCCTCTCTATGGTGGAAGATAATTGCAGATAGGTACAATAGCAGGCTGCAAAGTGTGATACTCATGATGTGGAACTGGATACACCGGGCACGGTGGGCATAGATCAGCTTAGGCAATGGCTAAGTTGCACAAGGCACAGTGGGCATAGATTAGCATAGGCAATGGCTAAGTTGCACAAGGCACAGTAGGCATAGATTAGCATAGGCAATGACTAAGTTGACTAAATTGCACAGGGCACAGTGGGCAAAGATTAGCATAGGCAATGACGAAATTGACTAAATTGCACAAGTACTGTACATTTCCTATTTAATGGATCTAACTTGATCCATTAGTCTCTGAAAAGTAGCAGGAGTTCCATGTAACCCAAAAGGTAGCACTTTAAATTGGAATAACCCAAGGGGGGGTAGAAAAAGCAGTCTTTGGTTTATCCCCTGGATTGACTGGCACCAGCCAATAACCTTTAGTTAGGCCAAAAGGTATACGGCATCCCTTATTCTGTCTATCAAGTGTGAAGGTATCACAAAGCAGACATAGACACCAGTTTCAGGTTCGGTTCACTAAGTTTTATTAACTCAAAAAGGCAGGATGGAGTAAGGCCTTAACTTGCCCTATGCGAAGGTGGGAGTCCCCTACCTAAAGAAAAATAAGGATTGTCTGTGTCACCAATTCTAAAGCAAATGTCTGTCTGTGTCCAAAAGCTATACTCTCCCTCATAACCAACTGCATACAATGTGTAGGTATGTCAGCATCAAAATGAGTAGTGTTCAAAATAAAGTTCAGAGCTTCCAGCTCTTGGCTTTATAAGAAAGGCATGGCATCAAAGTAAGTGAGATACAATGGCCTTTGGCAAGTTAATCTCTACCCCTGCAGGTCCTGCGATGGAGGATGATTGGGTGCCAAAAAAAAGGTTCGATGGGGAGGTGGGGGTTCAGAGCACTAGGTCTAATAAAGGTAAAGACAGGTCGAACTTTCAGTAGTATTCGATACCACTGTTGTATATTATAATGTGAAAGAGGAAGGGTGTCCAATAATACCGGAGTCTTAAAGAATAGACCCTGTTGACCAGTCGGGATCTGAAGCTGGGAGAACAAGGCCTCTTTTACTGTGGATCAGAGTCCAGAAGTTCAACTATTCTATTTTCCCCTTCTGGTGGTATGACAATTATCAGCACGGGTTTCAAGTTTTATCAGTTGAATCAAATCCCACTGCCACCATATGTAAGAAAGGCATGGCATCAATGTAAGACAGACACAAGTGATCACAGTTCAAGGGTGTTTATTAAACTGTAAAATGGGTGAGATAAACGCCTCATCTAAACCTAAATCTAAGATGGGAGCAAAAATGACCCACAAATAATGATAATACAGTCCTAGTGGAGTCTAGTCAAATAAAAAGGGCCTATACTAAAAATAAAAAAAATATTCCCAATCCTTACCACTATGCTACAAAAGAGTGTGGGATCATGTTCACAAGAAAAGAAAGAAATATTCAGAAAATGAGACGGGATGTTATGACCGGGGTCTCCCTTCCCCGTGTTTTTAGCACGGGACAAGGCGGGACTCTCGAGCGCAGCACACTCCTGGGCTTCTCCGGCACAAGCTTACAGTTCCTTTTCTCAGTATCGGGGCCTTCTGTGTGCCAGTCTTATGCAAGGTTTCTTGCTTCAGAGGGCCTGATATGCCAAAACAACAAAACAAAAGTTCCTTCTGTTAACCTTTACATCAGGGGATTACCCTTCACCCTTGGATCCATCACAGCAGGGCTCTGATCCTTCTCTGTGGTAAGCCTCCCTCAGTCGGGCTCAGTCCAACCACTCACTGTGGACATCCCTCAGTCGGGTTCATACTTGTCATTACAGCGTTGCTTACTTAGCTTCTTCACAACTTTACTCTTGACGTCCGTCAGTCAGGCTTAGTATCGCCTGAATCACAATCCCCTTATTTGTAATAATGAAAAGTCTTAATGTCTTTTTAAGTAACCCCTTTGGTTTTCTGAGGTCCCTCTCATCCGGTCCTAGACTTTTCAAAGCATTTGCCAATCTTATAGAGACTTCTGAAGGGCGATCTTGTCTCGCTGGGTCACTCTGTTAGCCTACGACAAGCGTGGATTTCATACCATCACATTTGGCACAGCTTTCCCCTCAGCCGGGCGCAAACATCAGTTTCACAATACCAAAACTTCGGCAATGTAGCAAGGACTTTCGATTGTACAAGGGATTAGGTTTGAACCTTGTATGACCACCTTAACACCTCATGCCGGTCTTCCCTCTGGTCTCTTGGTTCTTGCAGTTTCTTTACTCACAATGTTCAACATAGTCTCTAAAGGGGTACCAACCAGATACCTTTGACTGAGTGCCCAAGTGGCCCCGGACCACTCTATCTCTGGTACCAAGTTTGTTCATAAAGGACCTCTTGTCTATTTATCTTCCTAATGTTGCCATTGCACCCTTGAGCCTACCACAGTCCGGTCGACTATCGGGTTCTTCTGACTCACCGGCTGTGCTGAACTCATTGGCATTTCCTTTGCGGCTGGAGTCAAGGACGGTACCACAATGGCATCCTCGTCTCCCGCCCTGGCTATCAGTGCGGTAGGCTGCCACTTACCAATGAGATCCGTCCCACTATTTACCGACTGTGATTGCTGGTCTTACGTTCCTTTCATCAGAGGCTTTGCATGTCTTGGTTGAAAAGGGCAAGGGCAACTCCCTACTTGACGTCCTTTCAGGTCTTGCCGCCTTTCTCTTCCGTTTGAACTGCCGTCCTGGAATGGCTGCTTCCTTGTGCGTTCGGCCTTGCTTGGAGTGTGCTCTTGTGCTCTGCCTTTTATCTCAATCGGGAAGGGAAAGGGTAGTCAGGTGTGCGTAGTTGTCGGTAACTGCCTCACTGTGCCTGACCCTTGTGTTGGGACATGTCGGGTAAATGGCGCAGGTATTAGTCCATTGTTGGTCACGCTGTGAGAAAGTGTTTGGGCTGAAAAAAGGGGCAGTAGAGTTTCTAAGTACCCTACTAGGCAGGAAGAGGAAAAGGTGTCACAAGGAAGGGGATACCGCGTCTCAACCTTCGGTGTCTCACGTCCACTCCCCGAAGACCCCACCTCCAGGTAATCCTCCCACACTGGTCCACCCCCTGGAACTGGATACAATAGCAATGGCTGTGTCCTGGCCACCTGGATAACAGACCTCAGCGACTAGTGAGTGAGACACTTTCAGGTTTGTAACTGCGTGCCCTTCCTCATGTTCAAAATAGTTCATAAGGCACTGGGGACCCCTTCCCCAAGAGTTCAACACAATTCCTGGAGACAATTCCCAGCTCTTATGATATTGATACATTTCACTAATAAGTAGATCAGTTTCTCGACGGGTGCTTTCAGTGACTTTCCATACAGTGGGGCACTCAGTCTAGGTGCAGTTGTCTGACCATACGGTCCACCCAATAAAGTTCACGCAACTGATACCCCTTCTTGGCTGCTTTTCCATCAACATTAGACCACTGCTTCAACTTGAAAGTGATGCTTGATTTATTCACCTGTGTCGCACCCTCCTCACACTGTACCGTGGCTTGGTTGGCCACCATGCACTTGTAACACTTTCTTGTAGTCTCCTGGCTCTTGCCAATGTGTGTTTCCTCATAACATCCAGTTCCTTGAATTCTCTTTGCTTTTGCTAATTCTCGGTTTCTCGTATAATGCAGTTTGTTGTGTCAGCCAGATTCACACACTTGCTTTCTTTTCGCTCAATATTCAAGAGTGCTCAAAACTTTCTTCCACTCTGTTCGGTATTCACAAGGACTTATAATTGTGTTGATTCAAATCGTTACTCATAGAAACGCTTGTTTCTGTTTAAATCAATGTTCATTGCTTGCTTTGTATATTCGCCTGCCAGCCTGGTGTTCCCCCTTCTTGGTACAATCACTGGTCGGAGCTTATGGCTTTTCGGCAAGGTCCTCTGCTGACACGGGATCTCTCCGTTGCTTCTTAGCCCAGAGGCGCTCTGTGGCATCGCTCACCCAGCAATGCTCCTCCTGCAACTCTGGACTCTTGCGACCGCTTTGCTCTGTCACACCGGTCCCCTTGTCACACCGGTCTCCTTGTAACGCTCTGCCACTGGCCTCCAGCATCCTTCAGCTTTGCTTCCCACTGCATAAACTCTGCAACTTCTAACGGATCTCGAGTGCTCCGCTTGCCACACCGCTGATCCGGAGCGGTCTGCCTGCACCCAGTGGTCCGTGGTCCTGCTTCCACAGCTAACTCCATTTCCACAATGACTCTGGTTTTTAAAGTTCCCACCACCATGGCAAGTCCAAAAAGGACTAGACCATTCACTACTGACGCGGGAGTCCTGTCTTACTCTTGACGTCGTCCTCCTATATAGCTGAGGCCTATATGTGTGTGCACCAACAAAATGAGGATGTGTTGCTCTAGTTGGTCTCTTCTTCGTCCCAGTAGCCTACTGATGTTTGTTTGGGGGAATGTTTTAGGGGAAGATCAGGGAACGTGCTGGCAATAGCCTAAAAAGTCTTGAGGGATAGAGGGTTCGTTGAGAAACGGAAATGGGGTATATTGCGTCCTCTCCCAAGTCTCCTCCACATAGGTGATCCTCCCTCGCATATCCACCCCCAGGGTCAGGATCCAAAAACGATGGACTTTCCCTGACCACCCGAGAGAAAAATATGGGTGACAAGAAGTGAGGTCGCCCTCAGGTTCCTCACACAAGTCATCTATCCTGGGCCTCGGATACCTGTCAAACTTCATTAACTTTGTTGAAATAAATACAGGACCTCCTAGAATTGTCTGGTTTGGCAACTAGGACAATAGGGGAAGACCAAGGACTTTGTGATGGTTCTTATATGTCTGCTTTCAACATAGTCTCTATTTCCTCCTGGATGATTTGCTTTTGGCTCTTAGGGATTTTATAGGGTTTCTTGTGAACTACTTGTCCAGGGGGAGTGCGTATATAGTAATAACATCCTTTTACTCCTCCTGGTTGCATTGTAAACACATCAAGAAATTGCTGTAGAAGGTCCAACAGATCTTGTTTATGATTCTGAGATAGCTCAGTTGAGATTAGCTTAACTCTCTTCAGGTAATAAGCTTGTTAAAATGACTGAAGTATTTCTCTCTGGGTCTTCCATTCTTTAAGTAGATTGACATGATAACTATGGTTTTAGATTTTCCAGTCGGGCTGGGAGATTTTATCATTATAGGGCCAATTGTTTGAGAATTTCATACGGTCCATGCCATCTAGAAAGTATCTTATTGTAAGATGATGGAAGGAGGACCAAGACTTTTCACCTATGAAAGAAGATCTTATCACTGCCTTCTTATTATAATATTCTTTCTGATGCTCTTGAGCTTGGGTCATATTAGTTTGTACTATATTCCCAACTACAGTCATATGTTCTTTTAGTCTTGGGACAGTTTGTGACAATGGAATAGTAGCCCTTTCCTGTCATGGTCATGAAGTCAGGGGCACAGGCATGCAGGGGTCGCATCCACAGGAGTCTTGGGTGGACACTGTCCTGGCGCCTTTGGCGCCAAGCTCATGAACAAAAGTAAACAAGAACATCCATTTAACATCAAAAAGATTTTTATTATGGACAAAGCACTTCAGATGCATTAACCTTGAACATCCCATCCATTAAGCAGCCCCAAGTGTATTCTTGGGTGTGGCTGCTAATGGATTGCCTTTGCACGTGCTCACTCTCTAGGAGTGGCAGGGTGTGGCTGGTAAGCCGGCCCTAATATGCGTGCCCACGATCTCATATAAGCTGCCCCGATCCTCAAGACAGACGCTTCGCGTTATTCTGCACTTGCAAGCAGCGTAACGCTCACCGTCGCCTGAGGTCAGACTTGCCTTTGAAGATCCTGCTTCCTGGACATCATGCTTCCTGTCAGCATACTTACCAACTGGGGGAAGCTGTTCTTACCTGTACATCTCTTTGGCGAACCAAGTATTCATCTTTACACTTTCTGGAACGCCGATATCTTCATCTTGGCACCGCAGCACGACACGCTCCATCGTCGACAGTAGCGCCTGCAAGGAAAAACATTGCGGTAGCATCCATCTTCCATCCGGCCACGTCTCGCGTCTCACAGCTGCATTGAGTCCGCATTTCCATTTAAGGGAAGAAAACAGAACAGAGACATTATTGTGGGCATAAATGGGAGCAACATTTAAAGACATTAAACAGAATGAACAGCATCAAGAAAGACTTTCCAATCATAAGGAGAAGCATAGTCGCAGCTGGACTGGACTAATCCTTATCGGGGGTCGGAGAAGGAACTAGATCCCATTTGATGCGCCCCTGCTAGAAGTAGCAGGACGGAGAGCTTATCTTCCATAATTCACAGGTGAGCTTTATGGGCCGGCGTATGCTCACAGAAACCGTACTTTGGGGTGAAGGGTTTGAGAGGTACAACAACCACAGTTTGGCGCACTCAGACACTGTTATCTCCATGCAGGAGCAGTATCACCACGTACCACCGCTCACAGCTTTTCTACTGAGGGAGAGGCCTGAAGGGGATGATTCAAGTTCAGGGAGGGCTGCAACTGTGCCCCAACGCCACCGCAGAGACCAGGTGAGCGTAACATTTCCCTTTTGTCCCAGATCTCACATAACATGTCCAATACATCCCTGGGTTACCTTCCATATAATATCTCAAAGGGAGAACCACTGGTAGATGACTGATGTTTTCTGAATAGCAAATAAGGGAGAGGGTATCGTGATATTCCAGTTTTTCCCATCTGCTTCTACTAGTTTCTATAAGAAGTGTTTTATAGTTTTGTTAAATCTTTCCACCAACCCATCAGTCTGGGGATGATAAATGGAAGTTCTCAAAGTCTTAATCTGAATTATATCTTTTACCTCAACCATGGGTTTACTCATAAAAGTAGACCCTTGATAAGTCAGAATTTCTTTGGAAATCCAGTCCAGGAAATAAATGAAAGTAAATGATTCAATATCTGCTGTGAAGCATTATTCCGTAGAGGAAAGGCTTCAGGGTTGCATAGTCTAAAATGTACTTATTACCCAACCTTGATTTTTCTAACGGACCTACTATATCCATCACAGTTGCAGAAACTGGAACATCAATAATAAGTAAAGGTTGTAAAAGAGCGGGAGGGGCATTCTTGTACTCATTTTTTTACATAAGGCACGCATGTTTATAATATTCTTTATATCTGCATACATTACTGGCCAATAGAATCTATTTACAATTTGAGCTTGTGTTTTAGCTGTTCCTAAATTTCCCCCTTTCCAGTACAATATTTCTATGACTTTTGGAATCATAATTTGAGTCCTGTGATTACCGGAAGGATCTACATCACTCCTATACAACAATCCAGTTTTTAGAAATGCATGGTAGTTCAAAACAATAATGATGAATGCGTAATGCAAACACACTCTCTCCTTATGACCTTGGCAAATTCCCCTTCCCCAGATTTAAGCAGGATTCCTTTTCACTGTTCAAAAAAAGAAAATAAGTCAATACTGGTTTGCAACAAAGTTCCAACACAGTTCTTTTCAACATCAGCTTATCAACAAAAACAGTTCCAACAACTCCAGTGATTCAACAAAGAAAATAGAAGGTTCTTTCTTTTCAGTATAAAATCCCTTTGTCAGGATCACTTCATAGAACTTTATCCACTTCTACCTGGTTTACTTCCATGCCAGGACTACTACCTCAATTCACACCTGGTTTACTCCCATGTCAGACCTACTTCTCCAAATGTTTGCCATCTGGGAATACTCTCTTGCCTGAACAGCGTTTACACAACAAGTGCTTTTATTTTTAATATAAACTGACAAAAAAAAACACCAGCTTCACAGGATTAAACAGTTTGTAGCTTCAAAACCTTTAACAAATCTTCAGGGAAAACAAGAGTCACATTGGTGCTTTTTAATGGTCTTCTGTAAATAATGCTCCTCTTCCGCTGAATAGCCTTTTCCTGAAGGGATTTTTGACACTCTTGTTTTTCCACTGCACAGGTAACCAAATATTGCCATGGGTAGGGTCTTATTCTGCTTCCATCTTGACTTAAGTAATGTGAGTTTATACCAGCTTTCACCATATGTTGTACATAGTATGGGCAACAAGTTTCACAAACAAAGTACTTTTCATTAGCCCCCTTCTGCAGCTGACAATATCTGCTAGATTCTATTTGCCTTGATTTTAGTCTCTCTTGGCTTGTGTAGTGCTTGTAATCATCACTTCTTAACAATATCGCCGCATCGGGTTGCTGGGCTTTCCTCAAACTCACGTTTAAAGTTACAGTCATTTAACTTGGTTACATAAGGTTTTTGCTGTTTCTCAATGGTTCAATATTCAAGATTACTCTTAGTTACTTTCATTCATACCCGAGTACTTCTTTCGCTGTATTCAATAGTTTGGTATTCAACTTTAGATTCAGAGTTACTTTCACTCCTGCACAAGTGTGGCTTACTTGTACAATGCCTGCATGGACCACAGAAGCAGATACGGAGTGCTCCGGGGTCATTAACAACTCGTGAACTCACCGGGTAAGGCTTGCGCTTCCAATCCCCTCGCAGGACCTCTGCGGCTCCTTCTCTTCGTCCACCTTCAACAGACACTCCCTTTGCTCCTCAGGCCTTCTGATGCACACGAGCCACCAGAGACAGCCTTGAGGCCCTTGGGTGCATGCCAGCCACCAGAGACAGCCTTCTGGGAAGGAAAGCTTCCCTCGCTTTCCCTTCCCTCTGCACAGCCTTTGCAGAATAGGTCTCCAGAGCTTTCCTCTTGCCCGCTTCCCGCTGCGTGACCTCTGCACTTCAGGATTTGGGAGAGACAGACCCTCTCAGGACCGGCAACTGATATCTGCAGAGCAGTGGTCTCGGCATCTTCTCTCTCCTTCAGCTTCTGCCTCGGCTGCCAGCACGATTACGCTGCTCCTGCAACATTGTACCTTTTTGGTCCTCTTCTACGTCCCAGTACCTAGGGAATAAAGGGACTTGAAATCCCTAATGGCAAAATTGGGTTTTCTTCTTTCTTCTGTTTTACAATAAACCATTAGAATAGTGGGGTTTTGGGGAAATTTGTTTAAGAGGTTTTGCCATTCCTCCTGACCTGTGACCCTCCCGCAGAACACCACCCCCATGGTCGGGATCAGAAAGCTTCTGCCTTTCCCTGAACTCATGAGAAGGGTCACAGGCCAGATTTTCTGCGGGAATCATTGCTGACACCTGGCTGTCGTTTCATCCGACCAGCCACCACATGGCTAGTTTGAAAAGTAGTCCATTACGACAAACATGTACTTCTTTCCTTGATAAAATTTCCGTAAGGGACCAATAATATCCAAAGCTACCTTTTCCCAAGGCTTCATGGGAAATTTCACAGGCACAAAGGGGGTTCAGTTGTGACACGTGACTTGTCGCTTGAGTCACACAGTAAGCAATGTCTCACTAAATGCTCTACCTCAGCATCCATACCTGGCCACCAATACACCTCTCTCACTATTCCTCCCAAAATGCCCTTTAAGAGCAATCTCCAGAATACAAGTCCTCACTCCCTTCGAGGAACACTTTTCTCTCCTCTGCAAAATACCTCTACATCTATTCCCAACTAGGTTTTTACTTGTATGAACTGCGTACCAACACCTGCAGCCCCCTTAGGCCGACCACACCCCAAGAGTTGACAAACTGTAACTATTTCAGCATCCGCTTTAACCACCTCAGACCACCTGGCCAAATCCAAAACACCTTCCTGGCCAACCTGCGTGATCATGGACCACTGTTCCTCACAAATCTCTTCCCCCTCCAGAGGAAGCCGGGACAGACAGTCTGCCACCACATTAAATGGGCTGGAAAATAAGCCATTGAGAAATCACATTTTTGTGGCACAAAAGCCCCCTGGGTTTATCCTTGGAGAACCGCCCACTCTTTTCCCACACAACGCATGAAACAACGGTTTGTGGTCAGTTTTCACCGTGAATGGCACACCCCACAGGAAAAACTTGAAGTGGTTGATAGCCCGGAAACAAGCCAGAGCTTCTCTCGCCACAGTGGAGTAGTTCTTCTCTGCTCCTTGGAATGCCCAAGAGGCAAGCGCAATCTGACAGTCTCTGCCCTCCTGCACCTACGTCAAAGCAGCTCCTAACCCTACAATGCTAGCATCAATCATCAGAGTGGTTGAGCAACAAGGATAATACATACTAAGCGTGGGAGCCCCAACAATACTTTTTTTAATTTGAGTCTTTGCCTTCTGACACTCTAAGCCCCACTTGAATGTGACACATTTCTTCAACAATCCTCTTAAAGGGGCACGCATTGAGACGAACCCCTCAATACATTGGAGTAATACTCTGCTAACCCCAAGAATGCTCTCAATGCCTCGTTGTTCTGGGGTGCTGGGTGCTGTAACACTGCACCCACCAAACTGGTTTTAGGGCTGATGCCCCGCCAGTCAATGCCATGTCCCAGATAAGACACCTCTCTCACCCCAAACATTTATTCCTCCTTCTTAATGGTAAGACCAGCCTGATCTAGAATTCTCAACACCTCACGTACATACACCTCATGGTGCTCAAGATCAGGTGCAAACACAAGAATATCATCTTGGAAACATTTTACATATATCAACCCCTTGAATAGCTTTTCCATCAACCGCTGGAAGACCGCGGCAGCCGACGCCTGCCCAAACGGTAGTCTCTTGAATTGGTACGCCCCAAAAGGCATGACAAACTGAGTCAGGGACCTTGAATCAGGATGCAACACAGCTTGGTGGTATGCATTAGATAGGTTGATTGTAGAAAAGTACCTAGCACCATGCAACAGGAAAATCATTTCCTGTACCTTAGGGGATGCCGGTCCATCTACTTTTTGTTATTGAGAGACCTAAGGCTCACACACATCCTTATGTTGCCATCTCCCTTCCGTGCAATTACCATGGTGGACAGCCACTCTGCAGCCTCAATTGGTTCAATCACATAATTTGTGCAAAGTTTGTCCAGCTCCACCTTGAGTTTCTCCCTCATTAACAAAGATACAGCACGAACCTTGTGCACCACAGGCTTTTCCCCCTTCAAACACCCCAACCAATCAGCAAATACATTTGAAACTGTGTGCGAAAAGCATGTTCCACAAACATCACATATTCTGTAGCCATACGTGTTTGGAATAATCTGAAGCTTTTTCTGATGCCACATACAGTACACCTATAATGGCCCTATCTTTGAGTGCAATCTCCACAGACTTCGACCCCACAATGTTAATTGGTGCACCTCCATAGCCCCTAGAACATATGTTGGGAACGTCCAGATCATTGGCTTTGAATCCAGCGGTTGATGGAAAAGTATTTAGAACCAGAGTCCACCATCATCCGCAGCTTGATCCCATCAACCCGCACTCCGCACCAAGGGGCATCCATATACCCCCCATCAACACTGGCAATAAGTACATTATTCACACCCTCTTGGGGCACATTCTCCTCTTCTACATATCTGGCATCACTTCTGTGCCTACAGACTTTGGCCATATGCCCTTTCCCGTTACATTTCCTGCATATTGCATTTCTGGCAGGAAATCAAGCACTGGTCGAGGTGTGGTCCCCTCGCCACACGCATAAAATGCATTGTTCACTCTTGCGCCATGCGCACAAGGCCCATGAAAGGGACCAGTTCTGCCTTGGCCCTTCGTGGAAGGAAAGGACGCCTGCACTGTGGATATCTTGGGAAGTTTGTTGCCCACATTTTTCACTTCACCCTTGGAAGTGTTGAGAGTCACGAAATAGGCAGAGCATTGCTCATCCAGTATGGCCTTAGCAATTGCCTGGTCAAGAGAAAGGTCCTTCACCATTAACACTCTTTCTTAAAAATTCTTGTCTACCCTGCATCTAACAATCCCATCCCGTACCACACTGTCAGCAAGGGTGCCAAACTCGCAATTCTTTATTAATCCTCAAAGAGCAGCAACATAAATGCTCACTTTTTCTCCAGGTTGCTGGGAATGGGAAAAGAACAGATGACGCTCCATAACAATGTTAATGCAGGGACCAAATTGGGCGAGCAAGGCTTTCTCCGCAGCTTGGTAAACATAACGAGCATCACCTTGTCCATCTCCAATAGCAAACACGAGTGGCGTTTCGAAAATTCTTGTGCCACTACCCCAGACAGTTGAGCAAGAGGGTCTGCTTCCTTTCGTGTTCAAACTCCTTTCCCCCAATTGTGATCAGATATGTATCAAAAATCTTTTTCCATTGATCCCATGCAATAAAGGGTTTTGCTGGTGTGGCCTGAAATACAGGCAGTGCCTGTATGGTTGCTTCTATTTCTACACCTGGTGCAGCTCCCCACTTGCTGAATCAAGGATTCCCCAGCACACCACTGCGGGGGTCTGCAAAAAACCTTCTCACAACAAACCTCCCCAATGCTGAACTTGTTCAGCGGTTCACTGAAACAATCGCACCTACAGCCACAAGGTGGTGCCAAAAACACAGCAATGCCTTGCTCTCCGGACTGTTCTGACCAGGTTACTTTCTGGTTTGACTCTGGCATGGGATGGACCACTCATCGCCAATATGTTGTATCGGATCCCCGGTGGGGAATGATGTGAAGCCAAACAAAGAGGAGGATGAAACATTGGAAACAGTAGGAAGCTTTATGCGTTATCGATGCGCTCCCAAAACGGGATTTGCGCCATCAGCTCGCTGCATCCTTGGGCAACTGCCTGCTGCTGTCCTCCGCGCAGCGTGTCACACCGGAGCATTCAAAGGATGCTCCTGCGAAACCCGCCGCACCAGGGACAGCAGCTCAGCCAACTGCGAGACCACCACAATCGAATGTGCGTACGCACCCACACATGTAGCTGGTAACCCGCTACATAGGACACACTTGCCATGAATAACCTCCTTTTTCCTGTGAATACTTCAGAAAAGATCTGAAAATGCAATGCCTCATCTGCCTATTAGACCATTGTATGCTCTCTTAATTTCCTCTCCCGTCCTCTTGGTTATGTAT
The DNA here is from genome assembly GCF_040938575.1 of Ambystoma mexicanum. Taxonomy (NCBI): domain Eukaryota; kingdom Metazoa; phylum Chordata; class Amphibia; order Caudata; family Ambystomatidae; genus Ambystoma; species Ambystoma mexicanum. Next base: position 1,094,793,222 of record NC_090926.1, on the reverse strand, counting down.
TGTACCTGCATGTCTCTGTACAGTGCTCTATTGCTTTCCAGCTACGTTTGCCTTTGCACATACAAACAACATTATTGCCACCGGAAGAATAGCAGTACCAGGAATACAAGTCTTTAAACCTACTTAAAACCCGGAGGAATGTGTAGGAATGTAGTTTTCCAACTGAGATGTTAATGTGTCCGTTCAGGAATAAGTCTTTGGTTTGTGCTCCCCAGTGCACTTAGATTTGTCAAATCAACTTTCCACCGGTTCAACGGGTCCTCTTTACATCTGCCACTCTCGATCAATCCGATAAGGTTTGCTATTTTGCAAGCAATTACAGAGTACTCTGTGTGGAAACTGTAAGTGTGCAGAAGTATGGGTTAGACACAGTTGTGGGATATTTTTGGTCAAATACTTTTATTAACACAAAAAGGTTTGAAAAATACCTCTCTATCCCTAAATACTATAAGGGGTTTCCCTGCCTCAAAGTACACTAAGGAAAGTGTCCGAAAGTCAGAAAGCAAAAATCCTGTCACTGTTGTGTCAAAAACCTACTTCTAGGTTTGTCACTTACATTCCCAGATGACTGTGCAAGGCTGTTCTTTACTAAATGAAACAATTTTCTTCATGTACAGAAAAGTTCCCAGATTAGCTGGTAGTAAGGTGATAAAAGGAAATGTTCAAAGCCACAGAGTTCCAAGTTTGGGGTAGTGTTCTTTTCCCCTATGCTTAAACAATGTTCTCTCAAGAGGCTGCATCACAGATAAGGTACAGTTTCTTATATGTCAAGTCTTCATGTCCTCTTGACTCCGAATTCCTCTTCACCAAGTATAGGATTCATTTTATTATTCTCAGGGTTTTTTGTCCCCCTACTTTCTTCTATGTGGGTCCCAGACTCACAAAGATGGTTTGGCATCCTCTCTTGCCAAACAGAGTAATTCTCAATAAATGTCTCTTTCACATGGTCTCAGACCCTCTTGTGTTTAGGCCTTTGTTTCTAATATAGGTGCGGGTCCCAGACTCTCACAACAGTGCTGCACCCCCTTTGATTCACTCTACTGCCAAGTGAGCAACTGGTTCTGGTTTACTTTCGGTTCCCAGGACCTCTCTTTTGGGTCCAAGTCCCAGACTCGCAAGGTGAAATTACTCCCCCTTGGTTTACTCTCCTGCCAAGTTGGTAACTGTCTTTGATTTTGTTTTCCGGTCCCAAACCCTCTCTTAAACTTCCCCGGACCGCCAACAACTTGTGGTAAACCTGCATACCTGTTCTCTTCTTCATGAAAACTACCACCGTTTCCCCAGTCACTAAGTTGCTTGCTGAGGCTCCGACAGGTTTTCGGAGAGAGGCGGGTTCTGCAGCGCTTCAGGCAGCATCTCTCCTCTCCCATCTGCGCGTACTGCACTGCAAGTGGTACAACAGAGCTTGGGTAACCTCGAGGTAAGTACCGGCACCAACGCACTCGGTTCTTCGAGTTTGGACTTTTGTCGGCCTTTCCTCTACCTCGCTCCATGGCTCTCCGTTCGACTTTCCCCTGCTCGCTTGGTGCAGGCAATCTGCTCTGCCTTCTCTGAGATCCGTTCTCTCATGACTCATTCTCGGAAGCCTCGTCTCGCTTAAGCTTCAATCTCTCAGCGGTTTGACAGCTGAGCTCCTTTTTAAACTCCTGCGCTGGCCATCGGCCTCCATTCCAGCAATTGACATCTTAGAATAAACTAAACCTCTCACTTTGTTTCTTTGAAGTGATCTTCCTTGTCCCAGTACCATTGTTTCCTTCTGAAGTGGAATGCTTAAAGTCTTTGGATATTTCAAGTTTGTCAAGAGTATACAATGGTAAACCTTACTACAGAGTGGGGGTCATTACGACCCAGGCGGTAAGTACGCCGACTTTACCACCATGGTGTAAACTACGTTTACACCATGGTGGAGGGCGGATTTACCGCCCCATTCCAAGGTGAGTGGGGCGGTAAATCCCCATTTCCCATTTTACCCTTCCCCATTCCCATTTTTGCCCCATAGGGCATAATGGGAGTGGGGAAGGCGCTAATTACGCCACCGCGGTTTAGCGCCATGGATCGTTAAAATCGGAATCAGGCGTTAAGGGTTAACGACGGCGTTAACCCTTAACGCCTGAGTTGTAATGAGGCCCAGTATATTAGTTCTCCCTTCAGGGGGAGGGGAAGGACTTGGTATTGAAAAAGTGATTCTGGGGTTATCAAGGTGGATGACTACTGCGTTCCCTGAGAATAATCATCCCTCCCTCCCCATGTGATCCTCCCTCGGTGCACCAACCCAGGAGGTTTATTGTACTGTGACGCACCGCCCTGGCCCCATGAGAAAGGTCTCCCATAGGGAAGAAGGGACGACATCCTCAGGTTTGTTACAAAACATATCTAGCTATCTCTTCAAAATGCAAAATGATGCCACCATACCAGAGAACAGAAGCAGATAGGCTTTCCATGAGTAACTAGATTGCATTCCTGCATGATATAAACATTATTTGGGAAGATCCCCCAGCTAACCAAGCTCCACTGACTGGAGTGCCCAGCTGCTACATGTGCTCTGAACACACTTCAAGAAGTAGCAAAAAGGATTTAAGAAAACCACTGATTCTAGTGTTTTGTACGTAATAAAACTATCCACAATCTACTATTGCCTTCCACCCCATCATACAAAAAATTAAAAGCACAATGAAGGATCAGATATTTGATATGTCACCCTACAACAAATAAAACTATAAATAGAGCATATTATGTGTCTGGTTTGTATTCCTTTCTCTGTGGTTTCATCAATTACACTTACTTCGTTGACGATCATTGAGGTAAGTGTGGTCCATGAAATCAAATAGAATCATTGTAATCGTTGTATTCATATTTGATGGTCCTTGGTGGTGTATGGGTTCTTGGTTCCACCTATGAAAAACAAGTCTTTTTGTAGGATATATTTGAATGGGAAATATATGGACAAATGTTTTAATGGATGGCCTGTAGGGGGTTCCCTAGATGGCATGGGTAAAATTGCTGCAAAGTATGTTTGTGACAAGCATGTGGAAAATATCAATTTCTCTTCACATGTGGTCAATATCCTACTTATTGATAAACTTTGGATGGTAAGTTTGTCCAGATAATAATATTGAGATATATGATGCCAGTCGCAGGACAAAGGGTTTTCTGGATCTGGTAAATACTATGATTTCTTTGTGTTCATTGAAAAAGAAATGTGCGTTTCTAAGAAGTACTGCACAGGGCATATTAATGACTGGCTCTGTCCCTTGTCTGCATACTTTACACATTGCTGGGAGCTTTTACATCTTTACAAGTCAAGATACAATATAGTTCACATATTGAACTGGCTGATTATGGTGAAAGAGCTGGAACCAGTAAATGAGGACAGACTTTAAGTATTTCAGATGCAATCCAATGGTGACAGTGGTTGTGGAACATTGAATGGCTGGAGGTTACTTCATGGCTCTGGAGCTCATTCATTCATTCATTCAGTCTACATTTGGTTACTAATGGCAATCTTAAAGCCGGCTGTGTAGAGGTGTAGAGTGGGGAGAAGTTGGGGCTAAAGAAAGAAGCTTTCTGGACCACAACTGGGAGGTGGATGATGATGGTTGTGCCACTGTACAGAAAAGAGCGGTGTGATTAGCCAGGTTGGAAGTCACCCAAGTGAGGATGGTGCACTCAAAGCCAAAATGTGAGCAAGTTTGAAAGAGAGAATGTTAAAGGTGGCAGATAGATTGAGGAGAGGGGAGATGTAGACATGGGTGAGCGCTCTCTGTGGAGTGCTTGGGTACCCAGATTGGTGGTGTTCACTGTGTTCAGTTTTTCCCACATAGTCCGTAATGTGGATGAATACTACATGGTTAAGAACATTAAAATAGTGAGGAAGGAGAGTTACAGCTCAATAGCTGACTGGGGTGTTGGGTGTCTTTAAAATGGGTATAATGTTGGCCACCATGCGAAGATATTGGAGCAAATCAAAATATTGAAGGCAGATGGTAGGAGCAGGTCAGAGTGCTGGCTCCTAGACTGTAGATCACAGGATGAGTTGGCAGTCCAGAATATGAGTGGCAGGTCAGCTACTGTAGGTGTTGGGAAATCTGATTAGTGAGAAGAGGGTGAGTTTGGGCAGAAAGGGAGTGTAAATTAAAGGCAAGGAGAAGACTGGAGTGAGGGGAAGGCTGCCATTGTGTCCCGTTGAAGGAGATGTGGCAGGCCAATTTGTGAGCAGTAGTGAGAGCAACAGGCAATTCCTTGTAAGAATCAATGATGGTGTGTTTGTGTCAGTGCAGCGGATTGAGGTTAATTGTCTTCAGCTGTTGGACAGTTCTGGTGATCCATGGTGAGGGTGTGGACAAAGTAAATGATTAAGCAGTGTAAGGGTGACCGTGCAGAATTGAACTCCACAAATACTAGTTCTGTGAAGTCAGCGGTGGAGAGCAAGCTTGAAGGAAATTCCTGGACTTGGTCTTGATAGGAAACTGTCCAGTCAGATTTGAATTTTTGTTTTGTGATTTTTAGAAGGAGGGGGAGCAGAGTAGAGAAGGGACAGAACGTGCAATTTAGAAGACAGTGGCCAGAGGATAGCCAGTCAACAGAAGGTGCCAAAGAATTGAGTGAGTAAAATGAAATTGAGTGAATTGCAATGCATTGCCAGTCAGTGCGTTTATGGTGGTTGACCAGAGAATGAACAGAAAAAGTAATATCCAGCTGGAGTTAGTGGGCCTTGTTCATGTCTGCAAGGTTGGAGTTCCCCATGAGTACTGTATGAGTGTGACTTAAGCGGGGATGATTTTCAGGAGCAGGCCAAGATCATATAAGTATAAATTCAGTGTACCAGGGAGCCATTTAGGAGTGCAATAATAAGAGAGGTTGGTGCAAAAGGTTGACCATCGATAAGTTAGAAAATAAGAGGCAATTGCCTCAGAAGGATGCATGAGGCAGACGTGATAGCTTTGTTTATCATGAGGTGAACACTACCAACTTTCTTAGAGCAGGGGCTATAGCATTCTTCTGCATCGCTTGCGAGTATTACGCGGTGAAGACGACATGTGTTATGCAGGGAGGTAGGTCCCTAGGTATTTTCTGGCCTCGGCAGGCCAAAACAATTAGTCTCCCTTTGCTGCTTTTGGCCCTTGACCGTGTATGACTGAGCTGGATGCTCTTTGGAAATTGAACAAGGAGGTAGGTAGCTACTATGTACATGACACTGTGGTAGCTAATTGAAATGCCAAGATACCTTCCCGTTGGTTCAGGAAGATATTGGAGTCCCCTGTTATAACAGTAGAAGCTAATGCCTCAACATTTGTGACTGTTCCGGACAGCTGGCAATTGTAAATCATGGTGTTTACTTTTCCAATTTAATCTCTAGCACATTATTCGACCATATTGCAATTGACAATATACATTATTCTCTTCAAATTTCAGACTGTTCACTTGCCTTATCTGGGATTCCACTAAAGATAAAATGTGAAGAAGACAGTTCTTTCCAGGAAGACCCCGATATCTCAGGTGAGTAAGATCAGTGGGTGAAGAGGTGGAGGATAAGTAGGGGAGTTATTCACAGGTATGACGTCGGTCACAATGCCTCCATCCCTTTTGTGGTAGAAACCAAGTGCATAGAATAACAAATGGTGTGCAGTTGAGCGTGTAGGCTGTGTTAGACAGGCATGGTTTCAAGAGAGAAACAAACTCAAAAGCAACAGTTCAAAAACCTTTATTGAAAAACTTTGTTGAGTTGGTGTAATGCCTATTTGGCCCTAACTCTAAAGGGGTTGTTCCCGCAACTGATGTTTCTATGGGAGGTTGATGTCCGTAACTCAAAACCAAAGTCTGTCTGTGTCAAAACGTATGCTTGCCCTCATTCTTAGATAAAATGTGTTCTGGGATCTTCTAAAAGAAAAATTTGTAGCTGGGCTACCAGCTACAAATGTAAACCACGACTGGTTTCAGGTGGCCTTACCATCAGGTGTAGTTCTGCCAGTTTCAGCAAAAAGATAGTTCAACACAAAAAGGGTTGCCTTTGGTACCTTCAATGTAGGGCTCTTGTAGCAAATAAACTTTGCAATGTACAGGGTCGCCTGGGGGTCCCTTCCCCAAGCTTTTACTCCTTCCAGCTCCAAACAAAAAGACACAGTTCTGGTCAGGCCTCTTGGGCTTCCCTTCCCCAAGTCTAGGCCTCTCCTGCAAAGGTTCACAAATGTATTGGCAGGCCTCACAGGGTTCCCTTCTCCATGCTTAGGCCCCACTGGTTTCAAGCAAAAGTTTACACAGTTCCTTCCATGGAGCAGTGTCAGACTTTTGAAAACGCTGGGCTTTTGCTGCACCTTTGACTTCTGATCCCTCTCATCACACTTTAAGCCTCATCCCGATTTGGGCGGTATCTCAGCGGTAATACTGCCGGGATACTGCCAGGGCTATTAGCGTTACCGCCAAACCCCCGGCGCTATAAGCGACGGATCACGGGTTTGGCGGAATGGTAATTCCCTATTCCCCATTGGGGAATTTTTTGGTGCTATTACCGTCGGTAGTATTAGCGCACGGTAATAGCGACAAAAACCGGCAAATTTGAGGCGGATTTACCCCCAGCACTTAGCTGGGCGTAAATCTTGCCAAGCCTGTGATTTGGCGGACCCTTAAATGCAGCGGTTATAGCCTTACTGCCACATTTAAGGGTTACCGCCAAACTCTTGATGAGTCAGTTTCTATCTTTTCTTCTATCTTGTTTCATATTCCCCTTTCTTTCCACTTTGCAGTGCACTGCTGCATGTTCTTTCACTTTGCTGTGCCTCTTGCACCCTCCACTTGCTTTTTCGTGCCCCTGGCCCAATCTTTTCACTTTGCTGTGCACCCTTGCACCTTCTTTTCTTACTTCCGGGTTGCTCACACCCTCTCTCCTGTTTTTTGGTCACTCGCACCCTCTCTTTACTTTCCAGTTCTTCCAAATGCACTCTTTCCATCCTTCGGGTAGCTTGCACCCTCTCTTCTGTCTTTTTCTATCTTTGCGCCTCTCGCGCACCTTGTTTTCCATGCTTTCTTTTTTCCGTGACACTTTCAACCATATGCACGCCCCTGGTTTTCTTTCACTCTCCTGCTACGGAACTCACCCAGATAGCTTCTTTGGGTTCTGTGGGCCGAGGTCAGGGTCTCACCAGCTGCCCCTCAGACACTCCTGGGACCAGCCCATGTCCCAGGGGAATGAGCTGGCATGAACACGGCCAGTAATTAGAAACTCGCTTCACTCCAGCTCATTGGAGACATGGCTCCTTCGCCACACTGCAACCCTCCAGCCACACAGGGGCAGCGTCCCGGCGTGCTGCTCCCCTCTGGACTTTTCAGGCTTCTTGTGCTGCAGCCTCTACATTCCAACCAGAAACCCCAGCTAGCTCAGCCTCTCTAGCAGAACCACCCCTTTTATACCCTAACTGAGGATCAAGTGGAGTCAGGTGTGAATGGTTATGGTAAACAGCCTGACCTTGCCTTACTATTAGTGGGACAGCCTAGTGGGTTAATGTGGTAAGCTTCTCTCTCCTTCTCAGTTATGTCTACTGGTAATCTTCACTGCTCCTGGTCGCCTCTCTCTTGTCCCAGTTGTAAGGGAGGCATGGTATGACAAGCAGACACTGACAGAAGAGTTGCATGTTTCAAAACCTTTATTGTTGGAAAATCTCCTGTCTGGCCCTATAACTAAGATGGGAGTAATCGCGACCATCGAATAATAAACAGTCCTAGTCAGTCTTAGTCAAACAATAAAGGCCTATACTAACAAAAACCTAATGCCTGCCCTCACCCTAATACAAACTAATGTGATATAGGGATATGTATCTAAAAAAAGGAAAAATCAGTGGTGCAACCAAAATTTCAGAATGGCAATATAAATCAGTATTAATTATCGTCCCCACGTTGTATAGTACAGGGTTAGATGGAACACTTTATGGATGAACACACTTTGGCTTACAAGCACAGTTAGGCGGTTGGCTCTTCCCACCAGAGTCTTCTTGGCCGGTCAAGTCTGAGTCACAAGTTCACAGGTTTAACCTCTCGGGTTCCCCTCAACCAAGTCCAGGTCACCCTTCAAGCTTTTACACAGTTTCAACAAAAGGTTTCCAAGTATAGTATTTGATTGTAGTTCACTGTAGATTCCCCTCCATCGTGCTCAAACCTTTTCTCCCTGGTGGGGTTCCCTTCCCTAAGCTTTCTTTACATTCCACACTATAGGTTCGAGGGGATTGGATCCTCCGACGTATTCCATATCTATGACATGTAATCACCACAGCTGTGCTGCTTCGGAAACTTTTTTCGGCGTCTGCGTCGATGACATCGATGCGCCGTCGTCGAGGACCTCCTCTGACATCTGATGTGATAAGTAGGACGCACAACGCCCGTAGCCTCAGTTCAGTTTTTTCCGCGAACGTGTTGCTTCGTGAATCTCGGTTAACGCCTCGACTCTTTGGAGTTCTGTTCTTCTCAGTTCTTCGAACCTGTTCGTTTTTGTGAAAATCCTTCGTGTGAAGATGTCTTCTACTTCGTCTTCGACCCCGCGTCCGGGCTTCAAGAAGTGCGGGGAGTGTGGGTCCAAGATGTCGGTGACGGACTCGCACGACGCCTGCCTCTGGTGCCTCGGGGAGGCCCACGACACGGATGACTGTATCGACTGCCAGTCGCTCACGTCCAAAGCCTTACGCGAACGTAAGAAGAAGTTGTCGGTTGGTCGGGTGTCCAAGCCCCGGAAGTCGAAGTCTGCGGGGCTTTCGACGGATGATTCGAGAGGTGACTCTCTGCGTCATCGTCGGAAGTCTCGTGGGTCTCCTTCTAGGAGCCGGTCTCGCCACTCCTCAGCCTCTTCGAGGCATTCTCGGAAGCGCCGACACCGGTCGTCTTCCAGGTCCTCTTCGGAGGACTCTGCCCGGCACGTCGCTTACCCCACCAGCCGTGCGACGCCGGAGGAATGGGCTTCCTTCGGGAAGAAAATGCTGGCGATTCTCGAGTCGCAGGGTACTAAGCCGTCCGCGCCCCCGAGTGGGGTCGGTCGTGAGAGGTCGAGAGACACCGCTCGCAAGAGTGGTCGGCACGAGTCACGGGAGAGGTCCTGTTCGGACAAGGAGACTCGTTCTCGACGTACCCGTTCCAGGTCCCGGTCCTCGACGCGTTCGAGACCGTGTGCACCTGTGAGGTCTTCGAGGAAAACATCGACGTCTGGCTGTCTCGAGGCTCCGGCTCCGAGGAAGTCGTCGAAGCCATCGACGCTCAGGTCGTCGAAGGATAAGCTTGGGGCTCCGGCTTCGAGGGCTGTGTCGACGCCGCCGATGCTGGCGGCGCTGCATCTGACGTCGACGCCGATTTCCTCAACGTCGACGCCGATCCTCTCGGCGCCAATGCCTTTTCTGCCGGCGCTGATTCGCTCGCCGCTTTTCGTGTCGGAGGTACCCCATGGCACGGGGGAACCCCCTAGGAAGGCTCTGGTTAAGAGCAAGCACTCTCGGGTGCCTTTTTTTCGCCACCTGGAATATATTTCAGAGGCGGATGAGGATTCTGATGGCCTGGTTCCTAGTCAGGTTCCAGATGAAATTGTCTCGGGTCATAGTCAGTTTGACGATTTGAGGCAGTCACTGCATGATGCCAGTGGACTGGACACCTCTCCGGAGGTGGAGTTTTGTAGGCCTGAGCCTGGCTCTCATGCCGATTCCTCGTACCGGCGCCTTATGGCTAGGGTTTGTGAGTACTTGGGATGGTCTGCTCCCCCAGGGGAGTTTGTGCAGGATGATCTAACGGACATCCTTGATGTTGGTCCCCCAACTGACCCGGTACTGCCGTTCCATATGGCTTTACAGAGAAGGGTGGCGGTGGCTTGGACTGCTCCGGAGAGTCTCCCGGCGGTGGGCAGATCCTTGTCGCGAAAATACCGTCCAGCCAGTAGCGACCCCTGCTACTTGACCAGGCACCCCACTCCGGAGAGTTTGGTGGTGCAGGCGGCCACGGCCCCGGCAAAGCAGGCGTCGTACCCTACCATCCCTCCTGATAGGGACGACAAACGTTTTGATGGATGGGCGAAGAAAGTGTTTTCTTCTGGTGGTATGGCGCTTCAGGCGGCCAACTCCATTTGTGCCTTGTCTCGTTTCACACACACTCTGTGGAACTGCGTTGCGTTATCGGCTGAACATATTCCCGAAGGGGACGAACGGGATGGTTTCCTTGCTATGGTCCAGGATGGTAAGGATGCCATGTGTGAGTCCGTTCAGTCGGGTTTGGACTTAGCTGAATGCGTCAGTAGGTCCATGGCGGCGAGCACCGTGATACGCAGGTTTGCATGGTTGCGGAAGTCGGGGTTTGCTCCTGATGTGCAGTCCCGGCTCCTCAACATGCCCTTTGACGGTGAACACCTTTTTGGCAGCAAGGCTGACGAGAGCCTTGAGAGGTTGCAGACCTCAAAAACTGCAGCAAAGTCGTTGGGCGCTGCAGTTCGCCAACCTCTGCCTTTTCGTCCTAGGGGACAGCAGTGGAGGGGTGGTTCCTTTCGCTATTACTCGTCCTTCAGTAAAGCGAGAGGAGCTGGCAGTCAAAGAGGCCAACGCAGGGGTACCAGAGGTGGACGACAGGGTACCCGTGGTGCCAAGGCCGCTCGGGCAGTTGCCTCTTTGCCCTCAGGTAACGCTGCAGCCGCTCCCACTCAGTCATGAGGCCATGTCCCATGGTTCGCCGGTTGGGGGAAGGCTGGCGCAGCATCTTGTAGAGTGGCAAGCCATTACTTCAGATGTGTGGGTTCTGGAGATCATAACCCACGGCTACTGTCTTCCTTTTCGGCACAGGCCTCGCGACAATCCACCGGGGAACCTCTCTTTGCAGAGTCCGGATCCGCTCCTTGCGCAGGAAATTCAAGCCCTGCTGGAGAAAGGCGCCATAGAACTGGTGCCTGTAGCGGAGAGGAACAAGGGATGGTATTCCCCTTATTTTTTGATTTCGAAGAAAGACGGGGGATTGAGACCCATCATGGACTTGCGCGGTTTGAACAAACTCCTCAGGAAGGACAAGTTCAAGATGGTTACTCTCTCTCAAGTCCTCCAGGCCCTTCAGCTTCAGGACTGGTTGGTGTCACTCGACCTCAAGGATGCTTACTTCCATGTGCCGATCCATCCCAAACACAAGAAGTAGCTGATGTTCGCGGTTGGCGACTCACACTTTCAGTTTCGGGTCCTGCCGTTAGGATTGACCTCCGCCCCGAGGGTTTTCACCAAGCTCATGGTGGTGGTGGCAGCGCATCTCAGGCAAGGGGGGATTCACGTCTACCCCTACCTGGACGATTGGTTGATCAGGGGGCGCTCTCCCGAGCAAGTCCTGGATCATCTGTCCGTCACCTGCCACTCCCTTCACAGGCTGGGCTTCTCCCTCAATTTAAAGAAGTCCCATTTGATGCCAACACAGCGGCTCCAGTACATCGGAGCAGTGCTCGACACTTCCCTGGGGCAGTGTTTTCCTCCCCAGGTGAGGGCTCTTCACATTCAGCAGATGGTGCACAAGTTTCAGCATGCCCAGACGCTCCCACCGTTCGAGTTCTTGAGGTTGCTCGGCCTCATGGCATCCTGCATTCTTCTGGTGCCAGAGGCTCGCCTGCGGATGAGATCTTTGCAGTGGGCACTCAAGACGCAATGGTCGCAGTCCTCTGGCAGGATGTCGGACCCGGTTCAGGTGCCGCCCTCGGTCGCCCGGGACCTTCTGTGGTGGGCCGTCGAAAGCAACTTGATGAAGGGGGCTCCATTTTGGCTTCCCTGGCCGGAGGTGACGATCGTGACGGATGCATCCCTCACGGGATGGGGAGCTCATGCCAACGGGCTGACAGTCAGCGGTCGTTGGTCTCCGTCGGAGTCCAGACTCCATATCAATCTGTTGGAGCTGAGGGCCGTCAGGCTAGCCCTGAAGGCTTTTCTGCTGACTGTGCGAGGAAAGAGTGTCCTGATCCTGACGGACAACACAGTGGCCATGCACTACCTCAACAAAAAGGGGGGGGCAGGGTCACTTCCTCTGTGCAGGGAGGCGATGCAGCTCGAGTTCTCGGCCATCCAGCAGGAAGTTTCGATCTCGGCAGTTCATCTGGCCGGAGACGAAAACGTGACGGCGGACGCTCTGAGCAGGCAGAGCGCGATCTCTCACGAGTGGGAGTTGGCTCAGGAGATTCTCCTGGAGATCTTCGCCCTTTGGGGGACCCCTCAAGTGGATCTCATCGCCTCCAGTGTCAACCGGAAGTGCGAAACGTTTTGCTCGCGGGAATTTCCTCCAAAAGGAGACTTAGGAGACGCGTTCGTGGTGGAGTGGTCATTCCCGCTGCTGTACGCGTTTCCTCCAGTCCCCGTCATCCCGCAAGTGCTGTGGAGGTTACGGAAGTTCGGTTCCCGGATGATCCTCATTGCTCCGGCGTGGGCTCGGAGGACGTGGTACCCGGACCTTCTCGACTTGTCCATCTGCCCTCCACGTCGTCTTCCCTACCGAGACGATCTGCTCTCACGGGAGGGGGGTCAGATTCTCCATCCAGAGGTCAGATCCCTCAACCTTCACGCTTGGCTTCTGAAAGGTTGAGGTATAAGGATTGGGACCTCCCTGAAGACGTGTTGCTTTCGGCCCGGAAGGCCAGCAACAAAGTCTCTGTACCGTTGCCGTTGGCGTAAGTTCTGCGACTGGTGCAGAGTTCAGAATGTGGATCCTTTTGCATGTGACATCCCCATGGTTCTGTCCTTTTTACTTTCTTTGGCCCACAGGGGCTTGCAAGTGGGTACCATTAAAGGTTACCTGGCGGCGCTGTCCATCTTTAAGCGCTCGTCTGAAGAGTGTTCTTACTTTAAAATCCCTTTAATTTCACAGTTTCTGAAAGGGCTCACTAATGTGTTCCCTCCGTCACCTTTCCTGGTGCCCGGTTGGGATTTAAACCTTGTTATTAAGTTTCTTATGGGTGCTCCGTTTGAGCCTTTACATTCTTGCCCTTTGAGGCTGTTGACTCTGAAAACTGTGTTTTTAGTTGCGGTTACTTCCGCTCGCAGAGTGAGTGCGTTACAGGCACTTTCAGTTAAGCCACCCTTCACTGTATTTCACAAGGACAGGGTTGTCCTTAGAGTTCGTCCTTCTTTTCTTCCGAAGGTAGTGACGGAATTTCATTTGGCCCAGAAGGTTGTTCTTCTGGCATTCTTTCCTCCTCCGCATCCTGGTAAGGAAGAGGAGAGGCTCCATAGGCTTGATCCTAGGAGAGCTTTAAGCTTTTATGTTTCACGCATGTCCCGATCAGAGTGGACGATCAACTCTTTATTGGTTACGCTGGAAAGCGTTTGGGGCAAGCTGTGACGAAACAGACTTTGTCTCGCTGGATTATTTTGGCCATCTCGGAGTGTTACCGCTTGGCGGGTAAGGACCCACCGGCTGCCTTGCGGGCCCATTCTACCAGGGGTATGGCTGCATCTACTGCCCTGCAGAGGGGTGTTCCTATTCGCAACATCTGTGATGCAGCCACCTGGGCTTCAGTACATACATTTGTACGTCACTATTCCCTCGATTCCATCCGAGGACAGGATCTGGCCTTTGGCAAGGCGGTCCTTTGCTCTGCTATTTGATTGGCTATTCTAAATTTTGATTCTAAATTCTTTCCCTCCTCCTTGCTCTGGTACTGCTTTGGGAGTCTGTCATAGATATGGAATACGTCGGAGGACCCAATCCCCTCAAAGAACAAGTTACTTTCTTACCTGGTAACGTTCTTTCGATGGGATGGTCCGACGGCGCATTCCATATCGCTCCCGCCCTGCCTTCCCCACAGCAGGATTTCTTTTGCGATTGCAGCTTACGTTCCGCAAGGCTTTGTGTCTCACTGGCAGTTGACTAATGTCACACGTTCTGGGGGAAAAAACTACAACTGAGGCTACGGGCGTCGTGCGTCCTACTTATCACATCGGATGACGTCGGACGTCGGAGGAGGTCCTCGACGACGGCGCATCGACGTCATCGACGCAGGACGCAGACGCCAAAAAAAGTTTCCGAAGCAGCACAGCTGTAGTGATTACATGTCATAGATATGGAATACGTCGTCGGACCATCCCATCGAAAGAACGTTACCAGGTAAGAAAGTAACTTGTTCTTCCCTTCAATTGGGCTGAAACCTCCTTTCAATTTTTGATTTCGCAGTCAAAGACTTTCGAAACTGGAAGGATTTTTGCTCTCACCTCGACATGACCACTTCGACCCTCCTTTCTTTCTTTAATTCCACTTTACATATTTTCCTTCAGTGCCATTGTCTCTTGGAAAATCTGCCTGCTACGAATGACTTGCTTTCATATTAATTGCTCCTAGATCAAGCCTTTCAAACTCTTTTTTCATGCGGTTTGTGGTTACTTTCTTTCTCTCGCTTCCCACTACCACTGCAGCTCAGAAACTTTTGATTGTGCAATCTCACTTCGCCGGACTACTCTACTACTTTGCATTTCGTATTCATAGCTCTTAACAATAGATTCACTTTCTCTCGCAGCTTATCAGCGCTTGCATAACCTTCATCCCTCGGATACTGTTGAAAAAATGTCAGTTAAATACAGACCAGTCTTTCTTTGATTCCCTCATCTCACAGGCCGTGTTAAGATGCTTTCCATCTTTCGTGCCTTTGATGTAGGAGTCAAGGTTGTTACCATTGCCGCTTCTGCACCTCGCCAACTGTACCATTCACCCAGGAGGGTGGCTGGTATCCTTTTAGCACTCAGAAGACTCTTTCTCCCTTCCAGCTGGTCTGTCGTGTGCAATCCTCACAGGCTTTCGGAAATAAAAATCTCTCGCCGGGGGGGGGGGTGAGGATCGGCGGGGCTCTGACTTCCTGTCCCTTTGGTTCAACCCCTCAGTTTGTCGCTCTCCTTCGACTGGTTCGCCATAGCCCTGGAGGAACTTCTCGTTCTCGCCTTCCTCAAAGTGTGTCTGACTGTTCCACCTTTTAACCATGTGGGGAGAGTTAATTGGTATTAGGTGTGTGTGATTAAATTCAAGTGCCTAACCCTGCCTGATCTTGTTCGAGGGACATGTCCAGTTTATTGCGTGGGTGGTAATCCTTTCAGCCTTAGACCTCCTCTTCCTCGGCTCAGTGTTTTTGTAGGAAAGTGGGTGGAGGGGGTCTGAGAAGTTGGAATATTTCATCAAATAGGATTGGACACGGGTACTGGGAAAAGGGAGATACTGCGCCTCGCCATCAGCTGTCCCTCCCCCACTCCCCGAGGACCCCTCACCCAGGTGATCCTCCCACACTTGTCCACCCCCAAAGTCTGGATCCAAAGGTGATGGCGGTGCCCTGGCCACTTGAGTAATGGATCCCCGGGGTCTGGTCATTGAAACACCCTCTGTTTTTTCACACAGTACATGTTGGAAATGGGGAAGGGGAAACAGGACAAGAGGGGTTGGCAGAGGAGAGAGTGGAATCCTCTGGCCCTGTTGTTATTCAACAGGGTTGATTCTCCTTTTGTTACTCCCTACCCCAGACATCCTACCATGAAAGTACTGGTCTTGATAATTCTCTCAATGGTCTGAATCAGTGGATATTCAAAAATATGTTGAGGTTCGAGCCAGGTTCCCGTCTCATCTGGCCCTCCTCCTTGACTGGTTTTGTTCTGGCATGATCCTCCCACCGTCCTCTTGGGTCAGGGACAGCGGAACCTGCATATCCCATGAAGGCTTCAGGGACTTCTTCCTCCTCGCCCATCGTCCCATTGGGATACCGCGTCTCACCCATGAAGGTTGAGGTCGAGTAGGGTGATGGATAAGTGGGGGGATACTGTGTTTTACCCTCAGGCATCCTCTTCCCACTCCCCAAGGACCCTGTACTTAGGTGATCCTCCCTCACTTGTCTGCCCCCAGGGTCAGGATCCAAGCACAGTGGCCCTTCCCTGGCCACCGGAGCAAAAGACCCAGGAGGAGAAGTTATGAGGATACCTTCAGGTTTCTCACAGATGTTTCACTGCTGGGAAAGGTTTAATATAGCATTATAGTTTGCTACCGAGGTTTATGCCGTGCCCCTTCGTCCCTTTCTAAGATGCAAGGTATGGGACTATTTAGATTCATTGGGAGGAGAATGTTCTAATGAAAACTGGAAGCTGCAGAACATTGGTGTGTTGGTGCAAAGGGCTTTTACCATGTGCATTATCCCACTACCAATTTGATAGAAATAGAGCTCCCAATATTCCATTGTTGCAGATAATGTTACATTGTCATCTCAGCGCCAATGCCACATTGATTCAAACTTGTAAATACCCGATTGACTAGAGATGGATAACGGATCTTGTAGAGACACTGCACCCGTATATTTAACGCCCCAATTAAAAAAAAAACTTTTCTTGTACCTTTGTATACAGATCAAAGCCTATAGCATCTGATACACAAACTCTAATAGCAATGCGACTATCTGTGATGATTGCTATAAACCTTAAGTCAGAGGTCCCATGATGGTGCCCTATCTCAGCCCCCACCAAATCAGGCTGTGATAGTTGTACAGAAAGAGGTAGGAAGAGCTTCTTATTGTTGCCCTTGCCTGCTTTTCATGGCAAGCCAAGCCCAATGGTCAATTCAAAGTTAAATATCTCACAAAATACAAGGAAGGCCAAGAACTACAATAGATTTCAAGGAAAAACCTATTACATCCAGAAACTGTATTCTTATTCTAGGTTTAATTGTACTACTGATCGCCTGTTAATGAGAGCTACCCAAACTTCGAATCATTAATGGGGTGATCCAAGCAATCCTGAACTCAAAATTAGATGCATAACCTTGAAACATAGTGGGTGTTACAGGGAAGGTGTTGAGTTTTAACCAATATCTCAAACATTTAAGCACCTGCTGGTTCCCACCCAGACAGTCAATTCAGCCTTTCATTCTGCCAAAGCTGAAAAGGTAGTCTTCCAAGAACATATACAATCACAGCAGGCAGCAGTTTGTTTGGTAGGCACACGAGGGACCAGTTAGTAAACAAATTCTTGCAAGAGCAGAAACCACTTTCTTTGCATTATTTTCTTTTAACGGGTGATCCAGTTAATGTGTCTGTGTTTTCAGAAAATATTAAAGATGAAGATGAAGATGGAGAGTTTGATGACATGCTGGACCCGGAGGAGGAAGATCTTGGTGCGTAATAGCCTAATTTGTAGTTTACAGTTTGTTTTTTCAACAAAATATTTTTCAAATAAGATTTTGTTTAACATATTTTACAACATGTAAGTAAAACCTTAGCTTGCCACAAAAGTTAACACATGATTTATATCCCTTTGGGTTACGTCATTTTTCTTAATCACATTTTACAGAGGTTGCTACAGAAAAAGTTCTGCAGCCCTCTAGTGAGAAGTGTAAAATATCATAATGGGCAGACAGGGTCGCAAACAGAAGTTAGGCCAAACTGTTTTGGGGAGCTAGAGCAGAGCAACCAGGCTCCACTCAAGGGAGGAAGCAAGGCTAATCCCAATAGACATCCTAAGACAGGGGCCTGCAACCTTTGGCTCTCCAGATGAGTTTGACTACAACTCTCATCAACCCTTGCCAATGTATTCGATGGTGAGGGGATTATGGGAGTTGCAGTCTAGAACAACTGGAGAGCCATATGTTACAGACCCATGTCCTAAGAGAATATACTACAAAAACAGATGTACAGAAAAATATATACTTATTATAGGGTTAACAATAAAAACACATTGTGCAAACAAGTACTACACTAGAAGAGGAGTTTGCCAAGAAAACGAGTAATGGAAATGGGGCGATAGTTGGCCAGACAAGAAGGATCAGCTGTGGGTTTCTTGACAAGAGGATGCACAAGGGAGTGCTTCAGAGGGGAGGGAAAGGCTCCTGGGGTAAAGGAGGGGAGAGTGAGGGTATCAATGTGGTCCTTGATGGTTTCAGAGGAACAGGGATATGAACCTATTTTTATGAGACTTTCATAGATCGGACTTGTCTAGCGACCTCGTCAGGGGAGAAAACAGGAAAGGACGAGAAAGCGGGTGTGGGGGTGGCTGAAGGAGTGTCAGCATGCACAGAAGGAGAGTGGAGTGGAGTGGAGAGGAGAGGTCAGGGGAGGAGAGCGTGGACAGGATGTCCCGGGTTTTTGAGATAAAGTGAGATGCCACATAGACACAGGCTTAAATATGGGCTCTCTTATTGGTGAGGACAGAGAGTCGGTATTGCCTTTGGAACAGGTGACAGGCCAGTTAGAGGATCAACAAGAATCACTGCATTTCCTCTCAGCCGCACTACACTTGCGTT
This sequence comes from Ambystoma mexicanum, assembly GCF_040938575.1. NCBI lineage: Eukaryota > Metazoa > Chordata > Amphibia > Caudata > Ambystomatidae > Ambystoma > Ambystoma mexicanum. The sequence continues at coordinate 1,094,774,997 of NC_090926.1, read as the reverse complement.
TAAGTGTAGCTAGGTCAGAATCATACCAGGAATTACACTTGGCTTTGGACTTCAAATGGATCCTCATGACACGGGCAAGTGCATCAAGAGTATCAGAAATAGAAGAGTAGAGAAGGGACAGGGCTGTGTCAGGATGTGAGTTGGCCAGAGGTGGCAGGGGGGAGAGAAGGTGGTGGCGAAATACTCAATTGACACATGCTTTATGGGCCAGATGTCCGAGAAGGTAGGTGGCAGTGTTGGGGTAGGCTTGGCCTGGGGGATGAGAGGAGAGGAGGGAATGATCACTCCAGGAGAGAGTGGTCAGGGAGATGGAGAGGGGGATGTCAGAGGAGATCAAGAAATCAAGTGTGTGTCCTGCAGTGTGAGTCGGGACAGAGGGGAGGATAGAAAGGGAGAGGGAGTTGCAGAGGTCACGGAAGAGTACAGGGGAGGAACAAGGAGAGTTGAGATGGATATTGAGGTCATTGAGGTGGTAAAGGCCAAGAGGGAGGAAGAGAAGTCCGCCCAATCGGAGAGAAATGAGGTGATTTGACAAGGAGGCCGGTAGATAGTACCCACAGTAAGAGAATGGCTAGGCGAGGCAAAGAGCCTGCAGACAAGGCATTCAAGAGGAGTAGGCCTGAGTGGGAATGATAGAGGCAGGAATCCTCTCAGGAAAGATCAGGGCAACACCCCACCGGACCGGGAGGATCTGGGTGCGGAGAACATCTTGTAGTCATCAGAGAGGAGAGTGTCAAAGCTTGAGACAGAGATGGCCGTGAACCATGTTTCAGTAAGACCAGTGACATCAAGGTCAATTTCTTCAAGGAAGTGGCAGATGTCAGAAGAGTGTTTGACAGCAGAGCGAGAGTTGAGAGTGGCAAGATGAAGAGGGTTGCCAGCCGTAAAGACCTTCTGGGGAGGGGTACAGATCGGAAGTACACCCTGCATAGGAGAAGGAGCCATAAGGGGGGCAAAGGAGGAGAAGGAGGAGGAGGAGAGAGAGGGCAAGGTAGACAAGAGGGGAGACAGCAGGAGATGAAAGGAAATTGATGAGCCGAGTTTTGTCATTGTCTGTCAGTTCCCTAAGGGCTGGCTGATTTCAACCTTCCACAGCACCGGGTTATGATTTGTTGGTGTCTATCAGTTCCCTATGGGCAGTCTGTTTTTTAAATTCCTCATGATGCCCTAGTGTAAATTGCTGCTGTGTTTAATGTTGTGTCAGGGTGGATGGGTTTTGCAGCTTTCTAGTGTGATTTTAAGGGTGAACATATAAAGGAAAGAGAGAGGTTGTTGGTATATGCCTGGAGTAAATCCAGTGTGCTTTTCTATTGTAGGTCTCTTTTTTGAAAGGGGATCAAAATGTGTGTTGCTGAAGTTGGACAGTTGTGGCCGAGTGAGGAGGCCTTCATTTATGTTGTGTGTGAGGATTGGCATAATGAATAATGTATGAGCTACATGTGATGATGGTCACTAGCAAGCACCCTGATGGCATAGATCTTCAACATATTAACTTGTTGGGATAGTTAGTACACCAGTGATACAAATGGCATGCAACAAGCTGATTTTATGAGGCATATTGGAAGTGTGATCATGGCATATATGCTAATAATACAGCCAATGCTCCAGATAAAATTTTGATGTGGAAGTATTTTACTCCCTATTTCTTAAAGTTGGAAGTAAACATTTTAGGGAGTCACCAAGTAAGTCCAATTCCCAAAGGGAGCATTTTATAAGTGATTTAAATAAATGTTTTAAATGGAAAACGGAATGTTTTGTATTAATAATTATTTTGTTGCACCTGGTTCTTCCTGCACATTAAAAGATGCATGTTTACCATTGTGTATCCACAGTACTAATAGTAGTTTCTTTCTGTGGAACTACCTACACTACTGGTCCAAACATATCCCTGGAGCTGTGTGAATGAAAGCAGGGGCACAAGGTCCAGTGTGGCCATTTCTTTTGTTGGGAGTAGTGTGCCTATTTTTTGGGAGTTAAAGTTGCCAATACACCCCTTATCTGAAGGCCTGGATACAGTAGATGGGACATTTTTGGGACATCTATTTATTTATTCGTATTTTTAAAGCGCACATCAGCCCAGGGGCATTGTGGCGCTGTTACATATAGACATAGCTGGTTACAAAGGAAAGCTTAGTAGTTACATTGATATTTGCATTTTAGGGTTCATTTTGAAGTTACATGGTACAGAAGAGGTAGTATATTTTTGCATTTACAGTTCATCTTAAGGTTACATAGTATATGGAAGTTAGCAAATATATTGCAACTAGTGGGTTAACTGGGTGAGAAAGGCTAGGGCGCCAGGGTATGGTGAGGTTTATATGAATAGTGTAGTTTTCAGGGATTTGCGAAAGGCGAGTAAGGAAGGTTCTGCTCTGAGTGCGTTGGGGAGGGCATTCCAGAGCTTCAGTGCTATGAGGGGGAAGCCAATGCCGCCGGCCTTGGCCTTTTTATGGAGGGTACGCAGAGTTGGTTGGTATGGGGGCTTCTTGTGGGGCGGGCAATGTTTTTGGATATTATTTCTGATAGGTAGGATGGGGCGGAGAGGTTGATGCATTTGTGCGTAAGGGTGAGAATTTTGAAGTTGATCCTTTCCTTGACTGGGAGCCAGTGGGCTTCGCGTCAGGCCTGGGATATGTGGTCACTTTTTAGAATGTGTAGGGCTGCGCTGAGCCTGTTGATGTTTTTTGTATAGAGCCACACATATGTGTGAGACTCATGCACAGCATTAAGAAGGCGGTTTTCAAGGTTACGCTCTTAGACTTGCACTGAGAAATATTGTTACACCTTAAATATTGGCAAAAAAGATTGATTATTAAGTGTGAGGGTGTTTCATTCTAAATAATGTTTGAAGAAATGAACTCTCATTTTGTTGCACAGAAATTGTACCCGTCTTAATTAAAGATGAAGATGGGATCATGGAACTGGACTATCCAGGGCCGGCAACAAGAGAACCTGCACCAAGCCCAGCTGGTGAGAGCATTGCTTAGCTGCTATAAACCTTTGTAATTGTCCTCAGAATCTGTAGTTTCCCTGCTGACATTTCTGTTGCTCTTTTCACATGTGCTCACCGTTTTTTAAAGTTATCTTCTGTCTAGGAGACTTTGCATGAAAGATGGATTTTGAAATCCTCCGATGTAAGGTGATAGGAAGGGGAGAGATAACAGGGTGGTATGTATATGGGTGGTGCCCACTTGTCCAAGTAATACAATCAACCACATGCACAAATAGGACACAAAGTACAGCATCTGAGTCAATCTAGATGCCACAGAAGTATGTGATTAAAAACGCTGAAACCTTCTGTATTGACATGTGATCAAGTACGAACAACACACAAGGTGGGCTAAGTTATAACATAAAGCATCAGGCCGCTCCTGCTGTCAACATGACAATAATCTGGTTGTGCCATCCTAGCGGAGAATGCCAGGCTGACTGATAGTCTTTCTATCAGCTCTATTTTTGATATGGTCTTGCGCGTTACCTCATTTTCTCCCTCACAGCACATATGTGCCGGAGGGATCGCCTACCCATCAAATGGTCGCAGTGGGCGCACCGTCGGCACGCTTAAGGAAAGCCAATCTTTGCCCATCCGGGACTGGATTGGCCTTGGGCCCTGTCGTTATGTCAAGATCCTGATCGTGTGCATTCACAAATCGATCGGACGGATAGGATACCGAAAATAATGTATACCAGAGCAGAGCTTTTGAGCTCTTTCCCGAGCGAGACTAAGCTCTCAGAAGGGCTTTGAATTTACTCTCTCGCCTGAAGCAGGGAGGGTGGGGTCTTGTTTGAAGACTGATACCACCCCCAAGCTCAAGGATTACCCGGAAGGGCAAAATGTCACGAGCTCTTGTTACTATCTCACTGGCTTACTTATTAGTGGTAGGTCAGTAGGGGTACACCGGCAGGAAATGTTCACCCCGCTGGAGGATTATGTGCCTGACATGCTATGCATGACTGAGACTTGGTTTTCCTCTTCTTCTGAACCTGATATTGTACAAATGCTAACTCCCACCTATAGCATTCCCCGTTTTGATAGAATTACTTCAAATGGGGGCTTAGGACTGGCACTGATATTTCGTGCATATTTGAACTGCACTCCAGTTGTACTTAGTCACAACCTGCCAGGTGAATTCTATCAAATCAGGCTACAAAGTACCTCACTAATCTCAATTTATATTTTATTAGTGTATAGACCACGGATGGCATCTCTTGCTACTTTTGCACAGAGGTTCGCTCAATTAGATGCTGACCTGGTGATGACCTACCCCGATTTGATCTTAATGGGTGTTTTAATGTTAAACCGAATAACCCTACCTATACGCATGTGAAAAAACTATAATCAGCCTGCTTGCTGACATGGACTTACAGATATGCAATAATCAGCCTACACATGAAGGGGAAATGTGTTAGATCTAATTTTCTCAAAAAGAAACCTTGTGAGATGGTTTACCACCCTATTCCTATCCCTTTGGTCTGATCATTTTATTTTAACGTTTACTATCGATTGCAAGGACCCCTAGTTTTCGGCCATGCTCCAGGGTCTCTCCTGCCTCTGTAGCAGACTTTTTAATGACCAATACTAATCAGTTTGTGTCGTTGGAAAATGTATAGCCTTGTCACGCCCTTCTTGCAGCTATGCCCCCACACGGTTACAGGAACAATGTGATGCTATCAGCGTGTTCTTTGATTCTCCCGACTCTGTTTTAAGACGTAATAGGGCCAAGATGGCTTCTTTTGAGTCATTTACTGATATCACTATTCTGGAATCTCTTAGAAAGATCAAATCATCGTCGCCTGCAGATTCAATCCCCTTCTGTTCAGTCTTTGTCTATGGTTGTTATCCCACTTTTCACAGCTGCAGTTCATGCATCCTTTATGATGGGGCTTTATCCCTGTTGGCCCTCAAACATGCACTTGTTTTTCCTTTGTTAAAGAAATCTCAACTCGACACGGCCAACTATCGGCCCATTTCATTGCTACCTGCTATTATGAAGCTTATGGAAGCCTTCTGCAATCCCAGGCCCTTACGCACCCATTTCAGTCTGGATTCCGCCCTGCCAGAGGTACCAATGCAGTGGTGATATCTGTCCTGGATGACATAGCCCTGCTCCGGGATCGCAGAGAGGTCGAGATTTAATTCTCCTGGACCTCTCCGCGGCACTTGACACAATCGACCATACCATCCTGCTTCAGTACCTGGAATGGGCAGGAATCACAGGCCTTGGTCTGGCTTTTATTTCTTTTCTGTCAAAATGTACACAAACATTCTCTCTGTTTCCTTATAAATCCCCCTCGATTGCCATCACCTGTGGTGTCACTCAGGGGTCTTTGGTGTCTCCTCATCTTTTTAATCTGTGTCTTCGACCTCTTGCTGATCTTATTCAGGAAAATTAGATAAGATTATACACATATGCAGATGATACACAGCTGCTTTTTCGGCTGGTCTCCCATACACCTGACTCCCCAGCCCCCCAGTAAACTTCGTAACTATTTGGAGGCGGTGGGCTCTGCTACAGCGCAGTCTGCCTGGACCGAGGAATTCTGGCCTGAATGACTAGGACAGTGGCCCCTCCCGAGTAAATTAGTAAAAAGCTTGGGTGTCGAAATATCACCTTCTGGCTCCCGTGAGCTTAAAAGTTAATAGCTTTGCAATTCTGTTTTTTTAAAGTTAAAAATGTTGAAATAGACACTGCCTTTTCTTCTGCCAGATTCCAAAGCCAAAGTGGTAGCAGCGTCTATTTTAGGCTCAATAGACTACGGTAGTAGCATTTACTTTGGCCAACCGTCATATCTATTTCAGAGTCTGTAGCTTTTGCAAAATGCTGCAGCCAGGCTGGCCTTGGGAGCTAACCGTCTTGCCCACTCTCAGAATCCTGAGTCGTGTTAAATTCAAGACTTTCTGCAAAGTCTACCTTGGTTACCCTCTATGCCCCTATAAAGAATTTGAGGTCAGTGTCTCGGAATCTTTTGATAGTTTCATGTTTTTGTCTTGCAAGAGCAGAGGTCGAGCTTTCTTGACTTTAGCACCCACCATGTGGAACTCTCTCCCTGTGCAGCTACGGGAGATCAATCATCTTACTTTCCGGAAAGCTTTGAAAATGTATCTTTTCTAAGGGTATTTGATTGTGTAGTTTCTCTGTACCTTATTTTCTTTTGTGGGTCACTTGCTGTACTCTTAGCGCCTAAATGTCTCAGGGCCTTATTTTACCACTTTACAAAATCGATTACATTACATGACACCCCATAGCGGCCATAACGGCCATAATCACTACTCCAGCTTGTAAGCACCTCAACTATGAACAGCAGCACTCCTCCCCATATGGGACCTGGCTGCACGCTCCAATCATCTCATCTTCTTTTGAGCAAAGCAGATCTTGGTAAGGCCCACATGCAGAAGTTCATCTCCGTTATTAATTTCCCATGGCCACAATAGTGACACATAGCTCAGTCTGTGTAGCAGCACATACATACTTTAACATGGTGTTGTTCAATAATGTATTCTTTCCATAGCACCGTGCAGTGTAGATGTGATTTATAAATGTAGAATATTAAAAAAGTCGGCACCTTTTGGAATATGCAATTCCATAATTAATTAGTTGATATTAGCAAATTAATTGTTCTTAAAAGTTGGTGAATGTTCCCTGCTCTGCAACACACTGTGTGGGGCCAAATTACATTTGTCACTTTAGCTGTGTTCTCCCTGCTATCACTTCTTCTCAGTAACACATCCCTCTCTTTCATCCTGTCCCACTCACCATTCCTGGCCTGCTCATAGCCTCTATGCTACAACTTCATGTGCCTTGCTCTCCTCTTCTGCTCTCAACCTCTGTGCAATCTCCACCTACCCCCACTTTTATCCTCTCCCTCCTTCCCTTTCGCCTCCCTCCTTCATCACTTCACTCCCAAAAACACTGTTTCTTGATTCACTCCTACGTTCCACATAATGCTGGATGTGTCATAGAATCCTACAGCGCTTCACCAGGGTGTTTTTTTCATGCCTTATATCTCTTTGAGCTGCAGCAAAGACCTCAGCTGCGACCGAGAACTATAATTTTAGGTTAGTGCATTAATATGCGATATTGCCTGCATGAGCAGGTCATAATTGTTCATTAGGGAATGCAAGGCAATGCTCACTTGCTGCCAGACAATGAGGTCTTGGTAATGGCAAGCCATTAGTGGGCTGCATACGCCTCCTTTCTCTGACTTCTGCTTTGTTGTCAACATCCCTAACTAATTGGAGTGCTGATATATCTGTGGTACCCTAACTTTTTTCAATGGTTTAACATTCCGTTTCTAGGTGGAGATGGACCACCGCTGACAACAGAGCCTGCCTCACCTTCTCAAGTTGACCCCGCCCCCAACCCGTCCCGAAAACGGCATGCCGTAGCTGATGAAAGCCAACTGGATTCTTTGGAAATTGAGCGAAATGAACTTAGAACAAGACTGCAGACCAAGTGGGCCGTTGATCTGTTCAAGGGATGGCTGAAAGAGAGTAAGCGTGATGTCGCCTTTGAAAATTTAAGCGGTGAGAATTTATGCCAATTGTTGAGAACATTCTACGCAGAGGTTAGAAATTCAAAAGGGGAGGAATACCATATTCAAAGTTTGGTTTGTGTCCGTGCTGGAATCAATCGATATCTCAACAGTCCCCCCTTCAGCCGTGGCATAAATATCATGCATGACACTACCTTCACAGCAGCAAATAATGTTTTCCTGGGCATCATAAAAAGGATCCGGAGGGAAGCAAAGGGCATCCGAGAAAGACATGGAGCCATTACAAGAGAGGACTTGTTTAAGCTCCGCTCTAGTCCGCTCTTTGCCACCACTCAACCAACCACCTTACTAAACAAAGTATGGTTTGAGGTTCAACTACATCTAGCACGCAGAGGGCGTGAAGGTCTGAGAATACTTCCACCCGATGCTTTTTCTATACTGTCTGATGAAGACGGAAATGAATATGCATCTTTCACATTTAATGAAGCTGCAAAAAACAATAAGGATTTTCCAGAAAGAGGCCGATCCGCCCACAATGGCAGAATGTATGCCCAACCAGGCAGTCCTTCATGTCCAGTTGCAGCACTGAAGCTGTATATGTCAAAAATGCCTGCTGGCGCACCCTGCTTTTACTTGCAACCACGCAAGCTAACTGCGCATCAAGCAGCTAATGAAAAAGTATGGTATACTGTAAGACCTCTAGGCAAAAATGCTCTTGGTAACTATATGAAAACTCTCAGTGTCAAAGCCTGTTTATCTAAAATGTATACAAACCATTGTATTCGGTCGACCACAGTGCAGCTTCTGAGCGATGCCGGTTTGGAGACACGGGAGATAATGGCAGTGACAGGACATCGTTGCCCATCTTCTGTGAAGAACTACTGGAAAGCCAATGAAAAACAACGCAGCAACTGGTCTGGCATTCTGTCCTCAGCTGGTGTCCAAGTAACAACTATTGCAATAACTCCATGGAGAATTGATGTGGTAAATCCTGCACAGTGATAGTAGTTGCTGAAGCCCAAACACTGGCTGGATGAGGATGGCAGTGTCCCAAAATCTGACATGGTTTTCTGTAGCAACTGTCAGAGCTACAAAGAGCCCGCCTTTGCAATTAGCGTTCCTCATGTTTTTCACATTGTTCAATTATTAGCTGAAGAGTTCTGGTTTTTGTGTATCCAAACATTTATTTACCATAGTTTAACCATTTTCAAACCGAGATTCACATTTTAGCGTTAGCTGCCCCCGTGCCTTTCTCTCCTGCACTTGCTCGTTTAAAGCTAATTATTCGGTAAAAGCTAATTATTTATGTTTCCCATTTGTTTTTTTATTACCCTTGTTTTGTACCCAAATAAATATAATGAAGTTGATCCCTTAGGCTTACCTGATTCTGTTCTCGTTGAGTAGCATACAAATCTACACAGTGGTTGGTCCGCGGAAACAAAGCCCATTGAAGCCAAGGTATGGTCACATGCTAAACTTAACCAGCATTGGATCTAAAGTTCAAATATGATCATTTACTATGTTTAAAGTGGTGTTTATTCATGATTAGCCCTTTCCTTTAGGGTTGCGGTAAACTCGACTGGTGTCTGTTATGCTATGGTAAGGAGCAGACATTTAGCACTTAAGCTTTAGACCTGGTAACTTTGTGACATTATTATGAGAATGCTACTATTGCTAACATTGTTGAAAGGAAGAACATTGGATTTGTAGTGCAGTTAGAAATTTGGTTAATTAACATGTTGTGAGGAGTCAGGAATGAAACTCAGACACAAGGTGTTCATAGTTTTGGTCAAGGACTTTCATTAAAATAAGAGGTTGTGAAGATGCCTGTCTATCCCTGCACTAGAGGAGTTTCCCTACCTAAAAACAAAATTAAGGATCTGCCAGTGGTCAGAATGTCCAAAAACAAAACGTCATGTATCCAATGTTCTATTTTGACCCTCACATTCTAACAAAACAATTCTAAAGTAAAAAGGGAATATGTATTTGGCGTTGAGTGATGCATAAATGTTCAAAAAGGAAATATGAAACTCCAACACAAAAAGTTCCAAAGGATAGAGTTCCTTGCTCCAGAGGGTGTTTCCCCTTCCCCTGGATTTCTCTTCACTCTTGTTTCCATTTAGGATTATCTGTTTCTTGAGTATTAACACTGCTGGCGCACAAAACAACTTCTGTTGTTCTCTCCTGTCAGATTTCTTTTCTCCTTTAATACATTTCCTCTGCCTTTTCCTGATGTTCTCTGATCAAAATTTCTTAAGTTAATTTCGGTTTACACTTTGTTCATCTTAATGCCTGATATTCTTTCCTGTCTGGGCTTTCTCATAAAGACACATGTTCAAGTCATCATCATCCTGATATACTCTCCTGCCAGGGACTTTCTTTTATGAACATTCTTAAAACTTGTATTTGCCTGGAATACTCTCCTGCCAGGGCCTTTGTTACAAATGCCTTTTCTTGCACCTTCAAACAATCCTTCAAATTGCTAGGTATACTCTCTTGCCAGGGCTTTTTATGGACTCAGTGCACATGTCAAGGATGGCACTCTGTAAAGAGTGGCACAGGACACCCAGGAAGGGTTTTGGGTGGTTGTGCCGAAATAAGGTGGAAGAGAAGTACACACACAGCTGAAAGTACTGAGAACGAAGAGTGAGCAAGTGTAGCAAGGAAATAAGGTACTACAGAATGGATTCCCTCTAGGGTTGTATGCAGATATAGGAAAAGAGTATTCCACGGACCTTAGGAAAACTCTAGCCTTCTGTACAGTTTGCTATAACAGAGGCCCACGCTGATTGCTCATGGCTTGGAACAACAGCTATGGGTGTCTGTAACACAGAAACGAGACAAGGGAAAGGGCAGAGGTTGCCTGACGGAAACCAACAAACAAGCTCTGTACAAGGGGTCTACAAACAGAACAAGAGAAGACACTAACAGACAAATCCAGGAAAAGGAAGTCGATAGCAAACTAGCAGAAGGAAATGAAGGGAAAGTCGTATAACAGGATTGGATTGGAATAAAGAATAGAGGGTTGAAAAACAAGATAGCAAGGGAGCAGCAGTCAGGAAACGGGGAGACTGCAACAACTGAAAGTAAATAATGTAGTTAAACTGTTGTGGATAGCAGAGAACTGTAAAGTACAAGGTTGAAAGCTCAGAGGAGAAGGAAAGCAATGAGCAGGCCTAAGGGAGCCCAGAGGGAAAGGGCTTAGGGCAGCGGAGTGAAGCAGTCTGCACGGCTAGGAGCCCAGAAGGACCGGGCAGCAAGGCGTTAGCCCAGAGGAGCAGGGCCGCTGACTGTAGAAGGCTGCAAAGGACTGTAGAGGGCTGCTAGGCTGAGAACCCAGCGGACAAAGGCTGTAGGTAGTAAGCAGCGGAGCGTGATCGGCTGCAAGGCAGGAAGATCCGATGACAAGGGCTGTTGGCAGCGGAGAGAAGCAGGCTGCGCGGCAAGAAGCCTGAAGGACCGGCAGCAAGGAGTTAGCCCAGAGGAACAGGGCCGCTGACTGTAGAAGGCTGCAAAGGACTGTAGAGGACTGCTAGGCTGGAGCCCCAGTGGACGAAGGCTGTAGGTTGAAGGCAGCGGAGCGTGATCGGCTGCAAGGCAGGAGCCCAGAAGGGCAAAGGCGGAGACTGGAAAGCAGCAGAGCGTGATCGGCTGCAATGCAGGAGCCCAGAAGACAAGGGCGGAAGGTAGCAGCGGAGCGTGATCGGCTGCAAGGCAGGAGCCCAGAAGGGCTAAGGCGGAGGCTGGAAAGCAGCAGAGCGTGATCGGCTGCAAGGCAGAAGCCCGGAAGGGCAAAGGCAGAGGTTGGAAAGCAGCAGAGCATGATCGGCTGCAATGTAGAGAGCCCGGCAGAGCACTGGAGGCGGCTGGAAAGCAGCAAAGCGTGATCGGCTGCAATGTAGAGAGCCCAACAGAGCACTGGAGGAGGCTGGAAAGCAGCAGAGCATGATCGGCTGCAAAGCAGAGAGCCCGGCAGGGCACTGAATCCAACGCCGGAGTAAGGTAGAACCGCATACAAGATCCGTAGCTCGGAGCAAAAAAGGTGCCGGAAGGACTCTAAATGCAAGAGACTGAGCCCCTGCAGGCAGCAGCTTTTATACCGCCCTGCCCAGCACAGAGGCAGGCTAATTGGTCGCACCTGGATCAGCACACCTGCAGACAATCGGCCACCTCCCTCTCTGTTCCTGAGCTGGTGGAAGCAGAGGAGATCCCTAGGACTTCTGGGGATTGTAGTTCCGAAGATGACGAATAGGAATGGCCAGGAATAGATGGTTATAGCCAAGTGCATTGTGGTAAGTGTAGTTTGTTGGGAAAAATAGAAAAGCACCAAAGTCTCGCAAATGGAAAATAAAGTCCATATTGATCGCAAATGAATGCGCCCATGGCGCAGGCATGACCGCACATTTCAAACACTGATAGTCTCTTATATTTGCCATTTCTGGTATCATATCTGCCTTGTATACTATTCTGCCAAGAGTTCTTTGACATGCGTATTGCATACACTCACACGGTTATAAATCTCTTCTTCTGATTACTTTTCCCCTTTTATAACAATGTTCACTTATACGTATTCTTTCAGGGGCTGTCTTCTTCCTTAACAGTGTTTGGCATGTCGGCCAATACGCCCCAGTGTGCCTGTTTCTCTTCTCGGGACTCCCTGGTTCTTCCTGGTATATTTTGTCTCTCCCACGCTAAGCCGTCAGCAAGCGTTCAACGTCCTGCTCACCGCTTCTGTTTCCCGGCTTCTCTGCTCTTCACAGCTCCTGCTAGGCTCTCTGGCATCTTCCCGAACACCAATAAGGTGGGATCAACCTCCTAAAACATGCACACGCCCAGAAGTCCTTCTGGATAAGCCGGTTGGCTCCACGGAACGTCTTCTAGTCCCTCTGACTCTCGGTTACTTCCAAGAGATGCAGCTCTCCTTGGTCAGCTGCTTCAGCTGTTTAAATTTCCCTGCTGTAGGTACGTGCTCAAAACAACTAAAGCACGGCTTGTGCTCTTGGGCTTGAGTGATCTGTATTACTCAATCCCTCTTCCTCGTCCCAGCATTCTCGTGCTTATGTTAATGGAAGTCCATTCTTGACAACTTGCACGTGAAGTTTGGGCAAACGTTCTTATTGGTTTTCCAAGGCGAGTCGCTTTTTCATCATTTGTATACAGATCTGGTGAACGGGTTTTCAACACTCTTCCTAGGTGGATGAGGGGAGGTGTAACAGTATGTCATAAAGGCATTAGTTATGGGTGGGATATCCTCAGAATAGAAAGGGGGAACCATGTTGCATCCGATGATGCCATGACACTTCCCCAGAGGTTGTCTGCCCCCATGTGATCTTCCCTCAAATAACCACCCCCCTGGGTCTGGTTCAGGTAGCGACTGCGGTCCCCTGGCCACACGTGGGCAGGTCTCCACTTGGAAAGGCGTGATGACCCCATCAGATGAATCACAATGAATAGACATGTTGCATGTTGCTGTCAGTATATTATAACAAGACCATTTAACAATTGTAAGCATTAGTGCATTAGTGCATTGTGATTGACTCTAGAATCACAAATTGGCCTTCATTCAAAATCATCTCTTTGGGTCTCGACGAAGAGCCAGCTAACCATCCTTCATTAATTACTGTACCCTAAAAGCAGGAGGCAGTAGAATAGGTTTAAAACATCCTTCTTGTGGGATCAAACAGTTCCTAAACCAGTCTTTTGAGCAGTGGGTATCCCTCATTTAAGGGCTAGGCCTGCGGAAACACAGATACCTGTTAAACTCTATGGTTTGTAAGTGGCCCGGGAGGATAGCTCAGGCGCAATGCGTTTGTCTTGGAAGAAAGACAACGCAGAGCAACGTCGGAAGTGGTGGAGGAGGTGCAGAGAGGAGGAGGGGTAGCAGGAGTGGGAAGGAAGTTGATGAGAGATGGCAGGCACCGGTCAAAGAGGAAGAGATTGGGCTGCAATCAGACCTAGATTTTATTTTAGCCAAAGGGCACTAAAACAGCACAAAATGGAGGATGCAGCAATTTAAAAGCACACCTAGATTTCATTTTAGCCAAAGAGGACTAAAAGAGCACAAAATGGAGGAAGCAGCAATTTAAAGGACACCTAGATTTGATATTGCTAATGATCACAAGTGCAGCACAAAAAAAGGAGATAAAGATGTTTAGGCGCTCTTGAGGACAGAAAGGGTTAGGAACAGGTAGGCAGCAGAAAGCAGGCTATACGTGAGATGTACAGGAAATACCCATGTCAAAATAGAGGAGGCAACAGTTTGCAGTCAGGCTGAGCGACAGGGGAGGCAGGAGGCATCAGGCACCCAGATTTGGGGGGGTTTAGAACCAGGTGTGCATTCTGGTGCCGAGTGGTGGCACAATCATTGTCCCAGAGAGCCGAGATGCAGTTAGTTTGATTAGTGCAGCGTGGGCAAAGTAGGTTGCTGGCACTGCAGCGTAGAGAGAGGGCTCTCTCCAGCTCCGGACAGGTCCAGACAGGGGCCTTTGTGTGAACCGGCTTTCTCACCTGCCGGCTCTTGGTTGGCAAAAGAACAATAAAGGCAGCCAATCAGGAGCAACGCGACTTCATTGGCATGGCAACCCTCAGAGGTACTCTAGTGCCGAGGAAGAGGACGGCCATAATGAAGAATGTGTTGGGCCTATGGAGCTGGTGCTGCACGCATGTGTGGTCGGAGGAAATACACGCCAATTCGCAGCACAGTGGATATGAAAAGACTGCTACTGCCTAGACAGTAATTGCAATGGTGCAGAACACCACGCTGGACACCAATGCCCAAATGGGCTATCCTTCTTGGAAAAGGCTCACAAGCCTTCTAGATATTGGGGCTCACTGCTGGGTCTGGCCATGAGAGGGGGAAGCCAGGAGACCGTCGCGCTTCGGCGTGCACAGATGGAAAGGCTGTAAGGCAGAAGCTTAAGCCCCTTGTCACAACATCAGTGCACATCTCATGTCTCCCATCCACAAACCAAGCAAGGCTGAGCCTGCTTAGCTTAATGGGGCAGCAGGGTCGAGCCCATCCAGGCTTTATAGCCAAATGCAATCAGTGTGTCATGATCACTTCCAGGGTTTCTGGGTAAGGTTCTGGTGTCCGGGCCAGGAAGGAGTCTTGGTAAAGATCTGTAGGGGCTAGATGAGTTTTAGCATGGCAAACATGGCATTGTCACATTCCCCAGTTCCAAGGTGACGATGGGCTCCCATAGAGATCTAATGGTGTTCCAATCCCCTTAGGATGGCCGCCCTGCGGTCACTGCCTAAGTAGTCATTGAGAACTAGAAGTTGGGTATAGGGGACTATAAAAGCTTGCGCTTCACGTTAGTTCCGCTGACAGCGGTGTAACACTGCCGGGGCTCAGCTCACAGACCTGCAGAATAATAGAAAAAAGTCATGTTATGAACTCAAATAGCTCACAGAAAATCCACAGACCTTAGTCTTCAACGTAGCTGAACAGCAGTCTTCCGACAGGTGAATTCATCCTCCGTAGTTCCGCAGTTTAGTCAGCAGTCTTCTTCCACGGCCGCAGCTTCATTCTGTAAAGGATTCTGTAAAGGATTTCAATCAGGCGACACACACCTTGGTCTCAGCCTAGTATGTAGCGCACAACTGAGATGCATTGGTTATATGTTGATTGTTGAGTCAGTTTCTGTTGACTCTCTTCTAGAGAGTCAACCTTTTCCTGACCCTCTATTTTTACAGCTTCTAGTTCGGCCTCTATGTCTACATTATTCCGCTGTTGGAGAGCCACGTCCTCTTTTAATTGTATGGTGTAATTTCCAGATTCTACCTCCAAATCTTGGCTCTTTTGTAATTTTTGTTCTGTTAATTGTAGTTCTGTATGGATTTTATTTAATAGTGCAGATTGGTTCTGCGCTAGAGTTTCATTTTCCTCATGCTTTTCCCGCATCACTCCCATGTGAAGATACATTTAGGCCGCGATTCTGCAAATTTTAATTTGCTCCTCTTACATTTTTGGGGGTCATATATAACTCACTCAATGCTTGGTGTAATAGGCCACCGTCCTGCCACATATCCAGGTTCATGGCGGTGACCTATTGTGTTATTTCTTCTAGCCAGACTTTTTTATCTTGTTCTGGCCATTCACCTCTGACAAATAACTTGTGCAGAGGGTGCTCACTAGCCATATTGATCTCTACTGAAACAGTCATTTTGGAAAGTGTTCTTTGTTTATTAATTTATTTATTTATGTAAGGGTAACCTGTATTCTGTTGCTTTCTGTCTAGTTTGGGGTTAATTTAGTTTTTCTTTCAGACACAGGCCTGGTATTTAGAGTATTTGTTTTGGGGAGGTGCTTCTACAGTGTAACACAGTATTCTAACTGCGCAAAGTATCTCTACCTTGCAGGTTAGTCTGCTGTGTTAGACTGCCATGGGTGGCAACCAAACTCAATCCCGGACACGAGCCCCACAAATTTATAAAGGATTTCAATCAGGCGACACACACCTTGGTCTCATCCTAGTATGTAGCGCACAACTGATATGCCTTTCTCCTTATTTTATGCAAATTCTATTTGAGATGGTACACAACTCGTATCACACCAACCTTTTTCAAATACCCTGGGTCACAATGGACCATGAACCAGGCCGGTTGGTGAAATTACAATATTTATTTATTTTTAAAATCAAATGAAATCAGACAATTGTAATATGGAGCAGCAATCAACAATGGTGTGATAATTACAATAGGAATGTAAGCAATGCACTTGGTTAACGTTCTAGTAGAACATGGACAAAGCACAAATGAAAAGGAGCAGATAGCACCCAAGTTAAGGTTCCCCCTGCAATGTTCCCTCAACCCACAATTAATCAAATTCTGAGTGGATGTCACTCTGGTTCTGGATACTGCTCTGCTTTCTCTGGGTACAGCACTGCTTCTGGATCTTTCTGGCACAGGGTTTTAGGCCAGAATCAACAGCTGGGTCCGGCTGTGAATAGTCTGCAAATGACACACCCAGGAACACATGCACAAACCCCCCAGGTGGTGGGTGCCATGGGACAATGCCGAAGAATGACCCATTTATGTCCCTTCGGGACACACAAACACAGGGGGACCCGGCTGGACTCTGTCCTGGCACCTCTGGCTCTAGGCTCATGTAAAGAATTAACATTGGGCTGCATTTATTCCATTTGGGACGCTTTTACTCCAGGCCTCTTCACGTGCAAACTGCTGGGTGTGGCTGGGTGTGGCAGGCAGGCCAGGCTAATGTGCGTGGCCAGGAGAGCCCAGCTATATAAAGCTCTTCATCCTTGAAGCCAGTGCTTCGCGTTATCTTGCAATTAAAAGCAACGTGACTCTTACCGACACATGAACCTGCAGAAGAGACGAATACTCACCCTGAAATCCTACGATCCTCGCTCTGGCATCTCTGCACGGCAATCTCCTTCCATGAACTCGATCACTGCAAAAGAAGAAGAAGATGAGGTTAGAGTGTCTCACCATCCGAAAAGCCGTGCCGCATTCATAAGCATGGACGCAGCTCTACAATATATCATACCTGTTACCTGCAGCTGCGGATCCAGTTACTCACCGCTCCGGTCACTACAATCGCACTCAGAAGCTCCAGGGCCTGCTTCCGCCACCTACACGAGACAAACAATATGGAAAAACAAACAAGAGAAAGCTGAAAAACAACAACGCAAAGGAGGACAGACAAGAACACAACTTACCGGAAGAAGTTGGTTAGTCGCAGCTGGACTGCACAACCGCCCGCATAGAACCAGTGAAGGAACTCGGTCCTTGGCAATTAAGCGCCCCTGCCAGAAGTAGCAGCACGGAGTGCCTACAGACATTAATAACAAGGTAAGTATTCCAGGACAAGTGCACCTACAGTGAGTCACGCCCCCGGGAAGGGACACGAAGGGCACAAAGTCGCTGGCTAGCATCACTCAACGCCCTTTGTTTTTACACAGGTGCGTGGCCCTAAGAAGCATCTTCCCATCTACCACATCCATCGGTGCAGAAGGCAAGCGCAGCCCCGGGACAACCTCACCCCTGGGAGGGCTGCAACCATGCCCCAACGCCCCCGCAGACACAAGGTGAGCGTAACAGTGGATAGATAGAAAGAAGCAGCAGGTAGTGAGGAATACGAGGCAGAAAACAGAATCCAAATTTTAGACCCTTTGCAATGGCATGAAATGACACTCGGAAATGGCAAATAAATAATTAATGTGCGGTTCAAAACTTTGAGGTAAATATGATTTCTCACAAGGCAGTAATATATAAACACTATCAATCACTAGCAATCACAAGGCAATGGCAATGGATCACTAAGAGCATACAATTCGAAAACGAGTGGAAAGTTTAAAACATGCTGCAGACGAATGACACGTTGGAAAGGTGCCATTTTCTCAATTCCCGCTTTAAATTACCCATACGGTTTTTAATAAAAATGGGTGAAATACTCTTGAGGGGTAAGATATATATCACAGGGTCAAGACAAAAGTGAAAAGAGGTATCTAGCTAAAAAACTGGATGAGATATGCAAGATAGAAAAAGGGTTGATTTGAGTAAAATGAAGTCGTGAAATAGGAAAGAAAATAAGTTGAGTCAAGAACAGGTTTACTTTAAACTAGACTATTCAGAATACACCGCCAAAGATGGACACAGTAAGATCCAAGGTTGATTCGCGACTTCAACCCTATCACCCCAGCGTCTAACCCTAAGCGGAAACTAGTCTGATCACTCAAAATATGACTAAGGGATTTACACAAGACAAAATTAATAAAGATATTGCGCTAGCACTTTAAAAAGTCAAGGACAGGTACACAATTAGCTCTGACAGTTTCAACCAGGGTATAAATATGACTGATTAGAGAGTGGGATAAGGACAAAGGCATGACAAGGTAGGCTATGGGTTTCTATGGGGTAGGGATTATACTCACAGTCCACTTTTGAGTTTTTGGGATTTTGGCCAGTCAACAGGTTCTGGTCTCGCGGGCTTGGGTCACCAGGTAGCGGACTCTCCTGGCAAAAGACAGCTAGGCAAGGTCTGGTCACTCTGGTCACTGGACGCTCTGGACAGCTGGATGGCAGGTTTGCAGCGGGCATGCAGTTAGTGGGCCGCAAGCCAGTCTGATTTCAGGATGCAAAAGGTAGCACTGCTTTCCCCTTTTTGTTAATGGGATATTTAGTGGGTTTTATTCTGGATCAATGGCCTTGCTGGTGTAGGAATTAGCTATGGTTGGGTTTTGCAGTGGGCTCTGGAGTAGGGGCAGCAATGCTTTGGCCTTGTAGGGAAAATCTGGAATCCGCAAGATGAATGGAGATCAGGAACGCCGGCGCAGGAAATTCAGGAGTGTGTGTGTCTGGAGCTCTGTCATGCACTCTTATTTATAATGCATAGTGACATCATAGAAGTATATGGCTGGGTAGGCTTAGCTAAACACGCCTCTAAACCACTGGATTGGTTAGGGGTGCTAGTCCCCGCCTCGCTCAAAGCTGGTTGGATTTCAAGGGCAGGATGCCAGTTTTATGATGTGAGTTTTATAATGTTCAAAACCTCCCACAGTTCCTTTAGCTAAAATACGATTTTGCCACAAATGGTACCTTTATACAGCTGAAGTCTTTTAGCAAATTACATAAACAGATTAAATATTGTATGCAGACCATTCCAGTCCAACTCAGCCATCTGTGAGACATGTTTTCATGCTTTTCAGTGAGAATTATATTACTTAGAATTCTATAAATGTATCCATGGGTGTGGATTATCATTAGGCATGTAAATATTAAAATGTGCAATGATATCATGGATGCTTTACTTATAATACCCAATTCTCTGCCATTTCTATTCCCAAGGTGTCGGGGGAAGCTACAATGGGCCTCATTACGACCCTGGCGGAAATGGAAAAATGATGGCGGAAATGCAATACCGCCATCGAACACCGCTCGTTGCGATTATGACCCGTCACCGTAAAGTACGATGCCATTAGCGACACCGCAGTGAACGGCAACGCTAACTGCACCAAGTACGCGCACGCGCGCCTTGCAAAACCGGAATCACCGCCATGGCGCAACGGTACGCGAATTCTGACCCTAGCGGACATGTACTGAACGCCATCAAGCACGTCGTAAAGTACCATTCCGCCATGGCGAGAAATACGGCATCGTGAACCAACCGTAAATGGCCCACTGAGTGCCTGTACTCCACTCCCTGGCCACATTGCACAACTCCTGGCAGGCGCAATGTACTCACACTATGCAACCAGTGAAATCTACAATTCACCCATGCATGCCAACGTAGAAATGCATGCAGGGGCTCAAAGCGCCCCGTGAGTGGGCATCCATGTACGGCATGTCACCATAGCCGTACTGATGCAGCACAGGCATGTGAAGGTACAATACATCAAAATGAAAATCAAGAACACATGACACAAAACAACAGTAGTCCCCCATCGCTTGCCACCAGCGCAAGGCAACATCCAAAACAGCATCCTGAGGGGGATTGCACCAGCCCTGTACTCTTGCCAGTAAACAAACCAACCATCAGCAGAAGCATGTACCACACAAGTTGGCAGAGTGACTGAGCAGCCAGGCTCATCCCAAGAGGGGCCGATGGGAGCTGCAGGGCACAGATGGCATGAATACAGAAGCTATTCCAATGGACATGACCCCAGTCCCCCTCCAACAAACGCACGCAAACACAGGCACCTGTGACCAGCCACATTCTGAACATCCCATCATTCCACCAATCGACCTGGCTGACAGGCACCAGTCGGCCAAAAGCCAATCCCCCGCCCCTGAACAGCACATCATGTAAACAGTCACAATGGCAGCCCCTATCCGTGACCATACTGTGCTACGTAGGCAAACGCGGCCAGTACTGTACCACACAACTCAACTCAGAAGGCGGAACACAATGCAGATCATCTCGCAATACATACCGCCACAAATCGAAAATCGCCACATCACCTGCAAAGAATAACGCAACACGACAAATATCGGAATACAATTTAAATGCACATCCAAATGACAAAGGCCCCACAGCAATTTGCAAAATAACACCAAAACATCCATCATCACCGAGGGCTGCATCTGCAATAATTGACCAGCTTCCACTTGTGTGACGCCCTGTACCATCATGGCACACAGGGCCTACATCAACGTTCCAAAAGGCAACATGGAAGCGGCAAGAACCGCAGGTCCGTCCCATGAGGCAGGCACTAGTCGAGCTGAAAGGCCGAAATGTTGCACCTAGCCACCAGTACAGCGTAAGGGCATGTGGCCCATTGGCGATCGTCCCATAAGATCGAAATGGTGCTCCACTGATTCACCCGAAGCTGCAGGTGTCGAGAGTAAAACCCATCTGGAGGAGTGGCGTAGAGATGGCATCTGCAATAGGGCAGGAGATACCTGTCACCCAAATGAAACACAAATTAACCGATTGCATTACGGGACTCATGATGCATTACAATCTTCATTCAACACACCAAATCCACACCCATATGCATGCTAGCCCACTCCAAAGGAATATACAGACCCCTAAATCAGTATCGATTCATAACGAAATCAATCGAGGTAAATACACCATTGGCAACGTCGGTTACTGTGCATGCGTCCGTCAAGATAGAACCCATGACATGGGATTAGTAACGTGCCTAGACACAAGTGTATGAAGGCGCGTCGAGACAGGGAGGATCCGACAAGGGCAGATAGACGTAAGTCCCACTATGGCAGCCTTGCATCACATAGCGCAGGGGAAGGGGAGTGATCCAAAAAACCCATGTACATGGCAGACCCTAAACGGAATCATCTGTCCATGCATCCATTCATCATTCCCTCATCCCGCAATGAAAACGCATGAATATTCACTCACATAATATGTGAAACTTCCATCGCGTCTGTGCGTAATGCAGTCTGCAAAAACCACTGTGCTCCTGGCCGGATCTGTAGTGTTGTGAAGCAAGATGGATTTGGGAACGTCCTGCCTTATCGTCCACTACGCTATTGCGCATCCCATTCAATTCATATCATTCATTGCTTGCTCGTTATGGGCCATGTCCCAAGGACATTCTACAATAGAACATTACATTTCCAGCCAGACCTGTGGGCGTATCCTCGCCGCTACTTCAAAACCAAAAATGCTGGCCTTCGAATTCCTCACTTGCAACATTACGTCGAAAAGGCTTCTGTGAACGCTTGCATTCACAATTACATCAATGTAGTGCGGCTGTGTGTCATAATGCTAACTGGCTGCAATCACAAATGGGACGCCACGCCCGTCGGTGAAGTACGTTACTGTGCTGCATGAGGGTCGGCCATCGATCGAGCCCTACATACCACTGACTCTTCACAGGTATGTAAGCGGCTGCAATCATAGCATGTGTAACAATGGGAGCATAGCATGAAAATCAGTCAAAGTACATCACACTGCCATCGGGATTTGATACATGATTCCAATCCCAAGATGCCATGCGGCCAAATGCAGCCTTACGTGCGGGACGTGCTCGGCCAGAAGGGATTGCATCTGCCACAGATTCATTCAATCAGCACAGGTGGAGGCCATACAGGCCGACAGCACATATATAGCAGACCCAAACCCCTCCCACAACCACTCCCACTCCAAAATGCTACCGGCAGGACTAGCGATGTTGGGCCTGGGGGACCAGATAGCACTGCAAGTGCTACAACTACAAGAAGACGACGAACAACAACAGGTACAACAACCGGGCGCACAGGGGAGACGGAGGAGAAGGAGGAGGAGGAGGGCAAGGCAGGGTCAGCAAGGCCCACAAGCACTGCCACTACCACCACGCAGGCGGCCCGCAATCCCACGCCTCCGAGCCGATCCGTTCAACCTCACTGCTGAGCAGATCCACACCCTCTACCGTTTGGACCGGGACACCATAATCGCCATTGTGGACATGACACATGCTGACCTCGTGAGCATGATAGATAGCCCAACCGCCATCCCACCCCTACTGAAGGTGGTGTCTGCACTCCACTTCCTGGCCACAGGCACCTACCAGCACACAGTGGGACAGTTGCATGGCATTTCACAGCCACTGTTCTCACGGACACTCTTCCAAGTGCACGATGCCCTCCTGAAGCACGCCGACGACCACATCACACTACCACGCACGTACCAGGAGATTACCAACGCAAAAGTGGGATTCCATGCACTTGGCGGCATCCCGGGTTGCATTGGTGCCATCGACTGCACCCATGTTGAATTGGTTGTCCCACATGCCATGGAGGTCCAGTACCGCAACCGGAAACAATTTCATTCAATCAATGTGCAAATGGTGTGTGACTCCAACAAGATCTTTACGCATTGTTGTGCCAGATTTCCAGGATCTACCCATGATTCTATGGTCCTGAGGAACACAAGAATACCACGCTACATGGAGCGACACGCAGGGCACAGATCCTGGCTACTCGGTGAGTCTCATTCCATGCATGACATCGTGGCCCATTTGATGCGTCAATGACCTTGCAGGAGGGGGGGGGGGCTACTTAGCACTATCATTCCACTGACACCCTTTATTCGTCTCATACAGGTGATGCCGGGTATCCACTGAAGAGATGGCTCCTTACACCAATCCGGAACCCACAGAACGAGCATGAGGAGGACTACAACCATGCCCACTCACGTACCCGTGTGGTCATTGAACAGGCATTCGGCCTACTGAAGGCTCGTTTCCGCAGCCTCAGCAGGTCTGGCGGGGCACTCATGTACAGCCATGAGAAGGTTTCTAAGATGGTCATGGCATGTGTCATGCTGCACAACATGTGCATACGTAGGAATGTGCCCATGCCCCCTGACGCTGTACTGCATGCACCTGAAGATGATGATGATGATGAGGGTGGGGATGTGGAGGCACCTCAAGGAGTCCATGAGGCACAGGATGCACGTGCAATCCGACAGAGCATCATAGATGCATGCTTCTAGCAACCACGCATGGTGCCTATTACACGGAAAGGGGACCTGTGGCACTGTGTGTGTGTAGTACAGGCACATTGTGGACTGTACGCCTATGAAGGCCTCGTACGCAAATATCAATGTCCACACATGTCATTGGATGATAATGAGGTGCTGTATTGTTAATGTGATTTGATTTATACACCCTATGGACCCGCCACCCAGTGAAGCCCAACACACCCCCTCCACCCTACTACCTCCCCCCCCCAACACCAGTGTCCAAATATGCATGCTGTCCGTGGGTAGACGCTATTGCAAGCCCCCTCTACGGGTATCAGGGGCACCCCTGCCCGTGGAGCGCAGGTTCCTGCCAGATCTGCGTTGGGGGCTGCCCTGGACGGAACTTGCCACGGATGATGTCTCTGCCTGCTCGCGTCCATGCATGTCTCTGAGGGTTTGTGAGAGCTCCGAGAGCACACGGCGCACAGCAGCAAGTTCAGCACAAACGTCTTTGGACGTCGCATGCAGTTCCCCCCTCAGGCTCTCGGTGCTTTTCTCCATTTGTGCTCTCAGGCTCTCGGTGCTTTTCTCCATTTGTGCTCTCAGGCTCTCGGTGCTTCTCTCCATTTCTCCCCTGAGGCTCTCACTACTTTTCTCTATTTGTGCCCTGAGTGTCTCGGTGGATGTTTCCATGGCTGCCCTGGAACCCCCGCATTCATTTGCATGGTCCTTGAGTAGCGTGGACACTTCCTGCTGTTGCTCGATCAGCAGGTCGAGGGACTGTTGCCTCTGCTGGGCCATGGACATTTGCGGTGGTGTGACAGGGGGGCTGCTCAACACATGTTGCCTTGGCACAGGACTTGTGGGGGTTGGCCAGTCGTCGTCTTCAGGGTGCCCCTGCGTGGTTTCGTCATGGTGTAGGGGATGGAACATGCAGGGGGATTGGGAAAGGTCATGGATGGTACCTACGTCGCCAGCACTGTTTTCCGTGTCGGAGCATGCTGGCATGACAGCTGTGTCACCTATGGTGCTGCTACCACCAGAGGCAGTGCCATCAGATACGTTCTTTGGGGGGACCTGTGGTGCTGGGGTTGTGGACTTGCTGGCTGCTGGGGTGCCTGTTGCAGTCCCCTCCAGTGTGCTGCCACTTGATTCCTGCTGCTGCCATGTCTTGATCCTTGCACCTGAGGTGGAGGCTCTTGGGACGTTGGTCCTGGCCCTCTTTGCAGGCGTGCTGGTAGGGGTGTCCTGCAGCTCGTCGTTGGTATCGGACCCTGTGGTGGAGTAAAGAGGGGCGAGCGTTAGTTATGGGTCTGTCGGATTTGGAATGGCAACGTATCAAATGCATTGGGGTGGTACATGAGGCTGATTTGGGACTGGGCCTTGGAGGTGGTCTCATTTTCGTGTGGATTGAGGATGCATTCATTTGGCTGCCTGCAGTTAGGGGGTGCATGCTGCACATGTAGGGGTTGTTTATGGCATCTTGATTGATTTGTTTATTCATTCTGACTTTTAGAGGGCGCTGTCAGGGCAAAGTATGTATTGCACTATGGGGTCACATGGTACTGCACATGTTCGTGTTTTGTGGATTTCGCATTGTTTCTCTTGGCCAACCTACCTGATTCTCCGGATGTCGGCACTCCTTTCTCCATCCCTCCGACTCCCTCTATGCTCTCCATTCCTATGGTGGAGGCGCAGATATCCTCCCAGGGGGTCAACTTGATGGGCGACTCTGAACCCCCCCCGGTAGCTGTGGCGATGTTCCTGTTCGCAGAAAGTATGCTGCGTACGCGGATCCGCAGGTCGTCCCACCGCTTGCGACATTGCTGTGGCGTGCGGGGTGTTGTCCCCACCGCACTTACGCGCTGTGCCACCAGGGCCCATATGGCCTTCTTGTTGGCAAGGGCCGTCCTGGTCATTTGACTGGAGAAGACGACGGCGGCATTTTCCTGGAGGGTCTCGGTGAGCACGGTCAGTTCCTCTCGGGAGAAGTGTACCTGCCGCTTGCGATCACACGCTTTCTTGGCTACCTTTCCCATATTTATTTTTTTAACTGGGGTTGCTAACGGGTTGGGATGTGTGTCAGGGTCGGATTTTTAATGGTTGTGTTGGGATTCGGATTTTATAGTTGTGCGGCGTGCTGTTTCCCGTTCCGGCCACATGCTTTTACTTCCGTTTCCGTATATTTACGGTGCCCGTAATTTGCGGTGCCCGCTCGTTACGGTGACCGCTCATTACGGTGACCGCTAAGATGGGTGGCGGTATTGCACCTGGTGCAGCGTACGGCGGCGGTAAGGGCCGTTTTGGGGTCATTTCCGCCATCGCAGCCTTTCGGATTCCGCCATGGCGTAATGCTCGTGCCCGATGGGTCGTAATTAGCCGCACTTTGCTCCTTCGTGCAATGGCGGAAACGCTATTTACGCTGTTGCGGTCCGGTCAGTCACTTTCCGCCAGGGTCGTAATGAGGCCCAATGTCTTAAATTAAAGTTCCCAAAATCACATTTAAACTGCTAAAGGTTCACATGTTTGCAAAGTCCTGTGGCAAAGATAAAAGTCTTAACATTTTTACTAAGAACATATTCCTTGGAGGCAAATGTCAGTATTGTTCTCAACCCAAGGTTGTCACAGAGATTTCCTTTGAAGCTTCTGGTGGAAGTCACAAATAGGTATGATATTTCACTTCGCACTTTGGTGTCCTAGAAGTTCCATTATCAGAGGGCCAAAGTCTGGCCCAAGTAGCAATTATCACTTGTGTACCAGTATCTACTGTGAGGGGCCTTTGTTTCTGGCATCCTCTGCGCAGAAACCTGTTTTTGGGCTAACATCCCCCCATGCAGCCACTGCAATTTGATTTAATTTTATTTATTTTTGCTCTGAGTTGGAAGAAAACCTGCTGAACAGAACCATCTCATACATGTAATTTCACAGCACAATCTCCTTTCACATTGCTAGGCAGGGAGAAGTTTTTGTTCACCATAGTACCTTCCAACATGCATTTTCTTCTTTAGTTTGCAAAGGCCCATTTTGACAAAATGTGAAATGTTGATGGGATTTATCTTTCAAGTTAGTTTTTTTCCATCTGCCTTGCCATTATTGTTCTATAGCTTTAGCTGAAGCCATCTTGTTTTACACAACAGTCTGTACCAAGCAAAGTTCTCCATAAAATTGACATGTGCACAGAAAGCTCTGATTTTCTTTTCAAGCAGTGATTTTTGACATTTTGTAGCACTATTTTAGCATTTCCCATGTAGCTGAAGCAAAGCTTTTTTTGATTTTCTCAGGTTTGGCTGGTGTTATGCTCACCTGTAAGAGGATTCAATTCAACACTACAGCTAAGTCAATGCCTAGTCTGGGATACTGAATGGAAACCCTTATTGATATATCTTTATGTCCAGTTCATGAGTTCTGGATGACTACCCCTATATAACATCCCTCTCTTGGAATCCCCCTGACCCCACTGAGCCAAGAAGTAGTTCTGTTTTGCAAGTTTAAAAGGTTTAGTTGAGAAAAATTAAACAATATATATATATCACACTTTTATGATAAATTAATAATTAATATCACACTTCAGAACATGAGCAGTTAACAACAATGGGTAATGTTCTACTAACAAACTGATTGGGTTACTCAGAAGTAGTATAAAGGATGAGGTAGCACGCTTGGGAATAGGAGCAGAAGAATAAGGTGGTAGAGAAACGAATTTTTGGCAAAGGAAAGCAAGGAAGCTGCTGTTTTCACACGTGGCTGGATTTTTAACCAAATCACGAATCGCGGCAAAATTCGCGAATGCGTGAATCACGATTACAGCAAAAGTATAAGGAGTAGCAAGTCGGTTCACAGTGATCTGGGTCAGCTCTCTGGTTCTGCTCACAGCGGTCTGGGTCACTCTGGATCTCTGGCCTCTGGTTCTGGATACTGCTCTGCTTTCTCTGGGTACAGCACTGCTTCTGGATCTTTCTGGCACAGGGTTTTAGGCCAGAATCAACAGCTGGGTCCGGCTGTGAATAGTCTGCAAATGATTTTTGGGCCTGCTGACAAATACTTTTGCTTGCAGTGGGCCTTCTTGGTTCAAAGTTCTGTAGTCTCTGTTTAGCTTGGAAGTCTAAGTGTAGGATCTCTGGATGTGAAGTCGTCGGTCAGCATGCTCCGCAGCAAATGGAATTGAATGTCTACCTGTCCCAGCAGTCTCTTTTTATGTGTTTTGAAAGTGGGTGGAGAGGCTAGCTTTCTAGGCCCAACCCCTTCAGAGTTCTGATAGGTTGGAGAATTCTTTGCGTTCTCACTGGAGAGCAGGATTGTGTGTCAGAATGATGTCATTTAATGGCTTGCAGAAAGGACACTCCCCTGTCAAATTACACACACATCTATATTTGACCTAAATAGATACACAGTGGTTTGAAATTACATGCACCCATCACGTATCACATGAGGTATACTCTGTTCAAACTCTGATGTTTCTAAGAGCTCGCATTCAGAAATGGCAACATTTTGCATTTTTTAACTGGTTTTGCAATATTGGTTTTTCATTAAAAATTATACACATATACACGGCCTGTCCATACATACTCCAGTAAATTCCCATATCTCTAGCTTAAATACAGTGTCTGTGGTGTCAATAAATAGCGGGGTTTTGCCCCAGAACATCACACAAATTGGAGTTTGGGCTTGAATCGAAGGTACATTTTTTAAATGAAGGCTCTCAAAGTTATACATTACTGTCATTTGATTACAAAGAGTTACCAGTATTTTTATTAACTGTATTTTTTGCTTTCAATTCAGTTCTCAGAGTGTTGGAGTCCGCCTCCAAGACTTGGGTGGGTCAGTGATCACATGTGTCTTCTGCTGGGAGCTCTTTGTGTACAGTCAACATCAGCATATTCTATTCAAGTGCAAGAGCCTATTGTGTGGTCTCCAGGAGGCTGCCAGCCAGTCTGCCTTCTATCAATCAAGAGGTCATGTGAGATTCTGACTCCTGGTGTGAATCTCTGGAGGTGAGAGGTTTCCCAGCCTTTGGCCTGTTATTAAATCAGATTATCTTCTGGGAACAGCATGTGGTTAAGATTTTAATTAACTCCCAGCCTTTGATGTAGAGGCCTCTCCTGCAACCCCTGACATGCAGTTTCCCTGTCAGAGTTTAGACCGCTAGCGCCGCCTTGAGGATTTTGTTGGTACTGCATCCATTTTTGGGATCTTTCTTGGATTAATGCATTTCCAACAGGAATGGTTCTTACATGGTAGTAAATAATCCTTGCTTAACATTGTTTTGATGGGGCTCCTTACAGTAAAATGGTTATGTGGAACCCCACAAAAGGGTTGAATCTTTAAAGTGGTCCGATGAGCCACGATTTCAGCAACTTTTTGACATCAGTAAAAGTGGATTTTTTTAACAAAGAACTTTCTTTACACTGGTGGGTGGCAAGTTAGGTAACCATTTTGGTGTGCGCACAAACTGCGTGGTTCTCCTGGATTCTGGCGCACATGTGGGCTTTTTGGCCATCTTGGATTTTCGAAGCCCACAGCACCAAATGTTGCAGCACGATAGCTCAAACGTGGGTCAGGACACCCAACAAGGCCCCCCCACCCGACTGCACTTTAAATTTGAGTCGATGGGGAGTCAGGTCCACAAAAGGTGATGACCCACGCACTGGTATGTCCGCATAATCTTCTTCCAATTCTGCAAATGGCAAAGTTCAGCATCTTTTCCTCCATCCGGTATTGATCGATCGGTTCTTCTCGCCAGTCCTCATGGGAATAGTGGGCGGTACCCCGGGCCCCTCGGGTCTCTGCTCCCGGTCTCCGGATCGTCCTCCTTGGCCAGTCTCCAGGTTTTCTTTCTCCTAGGACGACAAAGGAAGAGCGGCAATACCTATTCATGGACATTTCTCCCCCACCATTGATATAGTGGGGTGGCATATATATTTTAGAACTCAACAGATATGAACATGCACATTTTTTCAAATTAAGAGACAGGAACACATAAACTTGAGAAACACAGAATTTGATAGGCTATATGTAGGATCTTTTAGGGTTGGAATTGAATTACTCTGGAGCGGTACCCTCTGGGATTACTGAGGACTCCTCCAGTTGCTGCAAAGTGTGCCTGGGATGGCAACACTTCAACTGGTTTATGTGGACCCACTTGTCTTCCCCCTCTGCCGAACCGCCTTTGGGGATGCGGATCTTGTAGGCCACAGGGGAGATCTTGTCTATAATTTCAAACGGTCCCTTCCATGTAGGCAAAGATTTTCGCTGTTTGGCCTGGTTCCTTTGGAAATTGTATAAATAGACCCGGTCCCCCACCTGATATTCCTTCCTGGAAGTTTTCAGGTCATAGTGGGTCTTCATACTCTCAGCTGATCTTTCTAGATTCCGCTGAGCATAGGCAAAAGCATGTTGAAGGTGTTTCCTTAAATTCTCCACATACTCATGAGTTGTGGAGGCATTTATTAGTGTCTGTTCTTGGGTCCTGTAGAGCAAATGCTGCGGAAGCACCATCTTGCGTTCAGTCATCAACTCGAATGGTGACATTTTGGTTGCAGATGAAGGGGTAGATCTGATGGCCATTAGGACCAGAGGTAATCAGATATCCCAACTTGGCCCAGAATCTGCCACAAACCTCTTTAATATGCTCACAATTGTCCGGTTGTAGCGTTCCACTGCTCCAGAAGAAGCTGGCCGGTAAGCAATATGTAACTTCCTTTTGACCCCCAGTATCTCCCACATCTTTGTCATTACTTCACTGGTGAAGTGGCTACCCCTGTCTGACTCAATCCTTTGAGGTAGACCAAAACGGGAAAAGATGTGGTTAATCATCAGGGCAGCTGCTGTTTCTGCCTTGCAGTTTGGGGCTGGGAGACATTCCACCCACTTGGTAAACAAGCATGTAACGGTCAACATGTACTTGTTTCCTCTAAACGAGCGGATTACAGGGCCTACAAAGTCGATTTGCAAATCTGACCATGGCAGTGTCATCCCCCTCTTTTGGAGGGGTGCACGGTGCGTGAGGGATGATGGCTGAAATTGTGCACACACAAGACACCCCTTCAAGTATTGGTCGAGGTCCTGCCCCATGTGTGGCCAGTATGCAACCTCTCTTAAGATTTCCAGTGTTGTGTGAAACCCCCTATGACCGGCGGTGGCCGCATCATGGGCGTGACTTAATATCAGACTTCGGAATGAGGTAGGAACCACCCACTGATCATGGCCAGCTTGGGATTTCCTTACCAACAAACCGTCTTGGATTCGGAACATTTTTGGACATTTCATCAACACTCTTAGGTCCTCTTTCCCAATGTAATCTGTGTCCGTCAGGGGAAAGTTCTCAGGGTCCTCAAGGTGTTGGTAAAACTTACCAATAATTGGATCCCCCTTCTGAGCTGTAATTAAATCAGCTTCAGGGGTCTCCTTACTCCATTGGGCAGTTGAAAGATCATTGTGAGCATTTGTCTGGGACCTAGTGATAGCAGTGACCTGGATTTCCCCCAACAGGGACTCTATTTCGATTAGATCCCCTTGGATGGCCCCGGTTTTGGCCAGCTAATCAGCTAAGTCATTTCCAGTTTTGTCTGGTCCCTCTACTTTGGAATGACCCTTGATCTTTTTCCAGTAGATGGTCATCCCATTCGATGTGACCAGATCATCAATGTTTTGGATTAACTTCCCATGTTTCAGGGGTTTGATATTAGCACATAACATGCCTCTGGTTTTCCAGTTAACCAGGTGCTCCACGAACTCGTTCCGTACATAATCCGAATCGGTGATTATGACCAGTTTGTGGAGTTGATGTTGGACAGCAGTGAGGATGGCCTGATGCACAGCCATCAATTCTGCCACCTGACTACTTCGGGGACCAATTTTGTATCCGGAGGAGGGTTCTGGGAACTCCTTCACCCATGCATTCCCTACGCCAGCCACCAGTTCTTTCTCCCCGTCGTTGTCAACATGGTAAGAGCATCCATCCACATAAACAGTGGGCATTCCCTCACACTTGTCCTCTTCAAAGACTTTGTGTGGGGAATTAAGGTATGCCTCCGTGTTGTCCTTAGACTTTCGTCCTCGAGACAGTTTTCTCTGGCACAATCATGCAAGTCAGCCAGACCTTGCGCGAGGGGACTCTTCTTGTTTTGGCCATATCTGACCTCCACAGGAAAGCCTTGCATTGACAGAATCCAGGAAGTAATTCGGGAATTACTCACATTTCCGGCCCGGATTCTGTCACTTTGGAGATATTGCAGAGGCTGGTGTGGAGTCTCCACTATGATGTGTTCCCCATGGATAAACGGGCGGTAATTCTTCAATGCCCACACCATTGCCAGGAGTGCCTTCTCACAATTGTTGAATTTTTCCTCCACACAGGATAAAGTTTTGCTCGCATAGGAGA
Organism: Ambystoma mexicanum; assembly: GCF_040938575.1. Classification (NCBI taxonomy): domain Eukaryota; kingdom Metazoa; phylum Chordata; class Amphibia; order Caudata; family Ambystomatidae; genus Ambystoma; species Ambystoma mexicanum. The sequence continues at coordinate 1,094,743,249 of NC_090926.1, read as the reverse complement.
TTACTTTATTGACCTTGTCATGCTTTTGGTATAATACTGCCGTCAAGCACGTATTAGAGAACCCTGTCTCCAGGAAGAACTCCTTGTTTCTGACAGGGTAAGCTAGGCAAGCTAGGCAAGGCGCTTGTGAGAGGCTTCTTTTGAGTTGTCTTACCGCCTCGGCTTGTTCTGGACCCCATTCCCACTTGACCCCCCCTTCAGGAGATGAATCAGGGGTCTGGTGATCTCTGCGTAGCTCTCAATGAACTTTCTGCTGTAATTAGTCAGTCCAAGGAGGCTCCTTAGTTCCCGCAGAGTTGTGGGGTCTTTCAGTTTCTGAAGTGCTTCCACTTTCTTTTCCTGGGGACAGAGACCCTGAGGAGTAATCTCATGCCCCAAAAATTTAACACGGGTTCTGCACCACTGTGCTTTCTGAAAGGAAAGTTTTGCTCCGGCGGCCCTCAACTGGGTCAGAACATAACGGATCTCCGCTATGTGTTCCTCCACAGATGAACTTTTGATGAGGACATCATCTACATAAGCCAGGTTACCCCTTGCACCCAGGTCGGGCATGGCCTTGTGTAGGAAAATGTTGAATTCATTGCCGGAGTTGAGGTATCCGAAGGGAGTCCGGGTCCATGTGTACTGCTGGCCCCCAAAGGTAAAAGCCAGCTTGTATTGGTCCTCCATACTGACAGGGACAGTCCAGTATCCATTGGTCAGGTCTATTGCAGTGAATACCTGTGACCCCTGGATCTGGGCCAGCCCTTGGTCAATGTAGGGCAGAGGCCATCGGGAAGTATGGACCTGTTTGTTGAGCTCCCTAAGGTCGGCGCAGAGTCTCCACTGGCCGTTCGGCTTCAATATTCCCAGCACCGGATTATTGAAAGTGCTGTGGACTGGACGGATTATTCCCCAGGACTCAAGGTTCTTAATTATTTCAGTAAGGGACTCCATGAATGCGAGAGGCAATCGATATTGCTTCACAAACACTGGAGTCATTCCAGGGTCCGTGGGGATTGTTGTGTGGATGTCGGTGCGACCACAGTCATATGAGTCTACCGCAAAGAGATCTTGGAAATCCAAGAAAACTTGTTTCAACTTTTGCTTTTGTTCCAGAGTCACACAGGCATCAGCTAGGTTGACTCTCTCTTCCACCATCTGCCTGAAGCCTGGAAATACTTCTGGTTTGGCTATCTCAGCGGCCTCCTCCAGCTGGGTTGAGAAGTCCCTGGTCAGAGTGCTGATTTGGACTGGAGGCTTCAGGTGGGAAAGGCAGCCCTCATGGACCTGGAAAATCACCTCATCCCTCCTGAAGTCACAAGTCACATCTTCCTTACCATAAGGGCAAGAAGTGTACACCAGGAAGTTCCCCCCATGCCGGGTGAAAATCCTGTCTGGTGTTGTATTGTCATCACTGTCACTGTCAAAACAGTCCTTGGGGATTGGTCCTAACAGTTCATTTCCTAAATCAATGGAAAAATGTCGGTCATCAACCGCCATTCCAATAATGTTGCCTGCGGCTAGAGTAATACTCTTTAAGTCGCTGTTATCCACCTCTATTGGAATGGTGTCATGTTCTATGTTGACTAATGGAGTTGGGTTTAGCCCCAACCCTTGCTGTTGGAGAGAAGCGTTTAGATGTATGTAAGCATCAGGGTTTTTCAAATGTTGTCCTCTTTTAACTTTCACTTCCAGGGAGAATTGTCGGGTCCTTTCTGGGATGGTGACCTCCTCTTTGATCTGAATTTCAACTGCATAAGGTAGCAATTGGGCTGACCTAAATGCTTTTTCTGGATCATCAAAGCCCATGGGATTATCCGCTAATCGGGACCAAGCTTTGAAGTTTATTAGGTCCAAACTAATGGCAAAGCGATTGAGAATGTCACTGCCTAAGTAAAAGGCGGCAGTGACGTCTCGCACGACCCAACAATTATGGACTATGCTCTTGTTGCCAATGGAGATTTTGAGCATACACCTGCTTGGCAGGAGATGTTTGGAATTAGGTGCTTCCAGGTCCATTTCCCATTTGTCTATCAGTTTGAATGTGGGAATGGCTGGATCTTTTGGTAGTTGGCGGAACATGGCTTCGCTGATGAAGCTCTTACCGTTGTTCACGCACACTCGAGCGAGAACAGAGTCCTTCCCATCATTTAACTGAACAGGGATGAACAACTGCTCTCCAATTTGCTGAATATCAGCCAGGCTCTGAGCTGATTTCACATCTTTCTGGACTATAGGAGTGGGAGTTTCTGATTGTGGATTAGTAAAGAATTTCAGGGTGTTTCCTTCAAGTGTGGAATACCACCTTAAACTGGAAGGAATGTTGATTTTCAGAAATAGAGAGGACCCCCCATCACCAGTCTGTTGTCCTACTGCTATTACTGTCACGTCTGGAGTTTGGTTGTTCTGGAAGTGAAATTCTACTTGGTCAGATTTTTGTTCAACCATGTGGCAGGTGCCATTTAAACTAACATGGTTGACACTCTGTTTTAATTTTATTGGTCGGCTAGTCTGGGTCCAGAGGACCTTGTTTACACAATCTATTAGGGGTGACAACCTTCTCAGGAGGTCATTCCCTAGTAAACAAGGGGTGCCCTCTGGAGTCACTACTATGACCGGGTGTTTCACCTTGTGTCGCCCGATTTTGATGTCCAAATCTGCAGTCCCCTCAATGGGAATTTCCTTCCCGTAAAAGTTCTGCAGTTGTCCAGGAAGAGAGGTGAGAGGAATTTGGTAATTCTCCCCCCTTCCTTCATTTAGTTCCTCAAAGGCCCTTTTGGACAGAAGGGTAGCTTGGGATCCAGTGTCCACCAGTGCCAAAATTGTACCCTGCCCCTGTACTTGTACCGGGGCATAGTATCTTCCCTCCTTCTCCTCAAGGGGGCACAGATAATGCACATTTTTGGACAACTGGTGGGCTAACTTTCTGGTTTTGGACATTGCTAGAGAAGAGATTTGGGCAGAATTCTGTGAAGAGTCTTAGGAATCTGAAAGAAAAAGTTGGCAACTGGAGATCAGAGCCATTGTGGGTTCCCCTGGTTCCGGTTCTGGGCCGCCCCCCCTTTTTGGAGGCAGTCACCAGGATGGGTTTGAACCAGGGGATTTTCTTGCCAGTCTCCACATCTCCCCAGTCTGGATTAGCATCCTAAGGGACCCATTTTTCTTTGGGAGGAGTTCCCCCATACCTGAAGGAGAAGATCCTTTTCCCAGGATCCTCTGAGGATCCCTCTCCCTCAAATTGGAAGATCGGTACCTCCTCCACAAAGTGGGTCTGTTTGGGTCCTTTGTTTCTCCTACCCCCCCTCTGCTCCTTGGGAGGCAGGCTTTCAGGGGTAGGAGATTTTGTTTCCGGTTCCTGGTTTTCCAGGGGCTGTTTACAAGGTGGGAAGGAAGCTTCCTCCAAGGCTTTACACCCCCCTTCCCCTTGTGCCTCCTCCCTGGGAACCGGTGTGTTATCGGGGTGCTGCCCCCGTCATTGTTCTGGAGCACCAGGTCCAGAGTTTGGGGCATTCTGCGGTGGCATGCTCATCTGAAGGTTCTGTTGAGCCCTCAGTATGTGACCCAGATCCCGTGCCATATTTTGGACCTGGCGCTCTAACTGGGAAACCAGCTCAGGCTGATACAGGGCTCTATTATCTCCCCTGGGCTGATCCCGGGGAGGGTAGCTATCCCTTCTCTGGTAGTACCCCTGGTTGGGAAGATTTTGGTACCCCTCCACCCTTGACCGCCCCTCTCCCGGATTAGGTTGTCTGGGCTCAGGGAATTGGGGAAAGAAGGATGGATGATTTTGGGGCTGGAAATTGTGTAGATACCTGGGGAAAAAGTTCTGCCCAGGATTTGGAGAATTTCTGCCCTCCTGGGGGAAGTTAGGAGGGAAGTTCCCCGGGTCAGGTGCTTGGCTGGACCCCCCCCCCCTTGGGCTGCAGGAGTCCACACATAACCCAGGACTGGTCGGTTTCCCTTGTAGCGGGGACTTACAGAGTCAGGGGAGCGGGGGACCCCATTTGTGGGACTAGCTCCTCGACTCCCTGTCTGTGACTGGCCCGAGGGCCTTCTGGGCTGTGAATTATTTGGTGCAGGCAGGTTTTTAGGCCCCCCCATCTCCAAATCTAAAACGGGGGCAACCTTTACCTCTGCCACCTTGGAAGCAGCAGGGGTGCTGTTGGTTTTGGGGTTTTTGGGCGCATTATTTTTATTTTCTATGGGCTTCTGCACCTCATAGATCCGGGTAGCCTGTTCAATGACCCAGTCTAAAGATCTTTTCTCATGAAAATCTCTCACGAGCTGGGTCATTATATATTTAGGGAGAGCATGGAAAAATGTATTGACAAACTCTCTGCTGTCTGTGCGCACTCTTCTGGTGGTCTGCGCAAAAGCACGTTTCAGTTCTTGCACAAACTCTTGTGGGGCCTGATCCTCCCCACATTGCAAATTGTAGGTTGCCTTGCGAGCCTCTTGGGGATTTCTGTGCACAGAAAAATGTTTCAAGATGGCCGCCCTATAGGTGGACCACCTTGAATGATTTTGGTCCTCCAGCCCCGCAAAGAAACTGGAGTATTCAGGGGAGAATGTCCACTTTACATAATGAATACAGCTTTGGCTGTCCTTCAAATGAAAAGTCTCCATCATTTGCTCATAGAGCTCCAAGTGCTCCCAAACGGAATACTTGGCGTTCTTGTGATAAGGCGTGATGACACTCCTTATTGCCTTTATTTGCTTCAATGGGTCCTTAAGCAAGGCCCTTTTTGCCTTATTGGCCTTTTTGGTTCGGGTAACCCTGGTCCATTCATCCTCTGACTCAGAGGCACTGCTCCCAGAGGTTCCTGTCTGATCTTCCAGGTTTTCCCGGATTCTGCGAGCCTGGGAATGGCTGGCAGAATGTGGGGACCTGGTCTCCTGTGTCCTGCGCCGTTCAGAGGAGTCTTCAGATTCCTCCTTGCTGCCAGGATTTGATGGGTACCCCCCCCCACTGACCTAAGTGGGCAGAAGTTTTCAGGATGCCCTTAATGGGCCTATTCTCCTGGGGTTCCCCACTAAATTGCATTGTGCTTGGGTGCCCATACCCGGATGCCCACCCATCCATTCCTGGGAGGTACTGGCCTATGAGCCCCATGCTTCTGGCTGGATAGTAATCTGCCATCCCTGTGGCCCGGTGCTCATGTGCGCCAGGGGACATGGGGGTGGCAGAGTCCAGGGACTGAGAGAGATAAAGGCCACTGGTACTAGGGCTCCTGAGGTTATGCTCAGGAGTTTCCCTTTCCCAGCGAACCTGGTCTCTATCCGCCCCTGCTCCCTGTTGCAATGCAAGAGCCTGCGCCTTCAGTTCCTCAGTTAAGGCCTTACAAGACTCTATCAGTCTCTCCTACATCGCTACCTGTTGTTGGAGCCTATCATTGTGCTGGCAGAGAGCCTCATTCTCTCTCTGCGTTTCCTGATTGCTCCTGGAGCACTGGGCCAGTCTTTGCTGCAGGAGGGTTACCTCCTGAGTCCCATCCCTACTGGCCTGCTCCTGTCTTGCCAGAGCCTCCTCCACCCTCCTGGTGTGCTCTAGCAAGTCCTGGTGTTCTTTTTGGAGGTCACCCAGTCCCTTGTGGGCCAGGTGATTTTCTTCCATTATTCTTTTTAAGTGGCAGACTTCCTGGCCTAAGGTGTCCCTTTCCTGACTAAGAGTCTGCATGTGTGCCGTCAGGTCGTCCCTTTGCCTTTGGAAGGCACCAGCTTTCTGGCGCTCCTGATCAAACTCTGCCTGGGTATCCAGGTCTTTCAGGATCAGTTTATTGCTCTCCACTTTCTCTATGTCTAGTTGGATTTGCAGGGTGGCTACCTGTTCTGTGCATGCCCTGTTGAAATTGATCTGTTGCTCCAGCTTTTTCTGGCTCTGCAGTAGGGAGTCCAAACTGTCTTGGCGTTCCTTCTGCAAGGCCAGAATTCTGGTATCCTGTTCTGTCTTTTCCTGTTGCAGTATATCCATGTCCTCTTTTATTTTAATGATATACTGCCTACTATCATTTTCTGACTCCTGGCTCCTCTGCAGCCTCTGCTCAGAAGAGTCCATATCAGATTGGGCCTTCTGTAATGCCAGCAGTTGCCTACTCGCCAGATCTTGGCCTTCAGCACATTTGTCCTGCATGGCTCCCATATGTAAATATAAATATGCTGCTACCCTGGCAATCTTGTTGTGCTCATCCTTGGCCTTAGGGGACATATATAGTTCACTCAGGGCCACATGTAAGGGACCCTGGTCTCTCCATATATCTGACCCTGTTTCAGTGATCTGGGGTGCGATTGCCTGCAACCAGACCGTCTGGTCCTGATGAGTCCACTCACCTCTCACAAATAGCTTATGTAAGAAGTGCTCTATGGCTATTTTCATATCTACCAAGGTCGTCATTCTGGAATTTGAGTTCCTTCCTGACTTACAGAAGTTTGTATTTTATTTTTGCAAAACATACCTTTTCCTTAGAGCGTTCCTTTGAGGAGAGCTTTACAGCGTAACACAGCGTGGTGATCCGACCGGATATGTGTATCTGGTCAGCTGGCACACTGTATTAATCTGCACAAGTGATAGATCTAACCCAGACGTCCGGCGTGAGCCCCCAATTTGTAAGAGGATTCAATTCAACACTACAGCTAAGTCAATGCCTAGTCTGGGATACTGAATGGAAACCCTTATTGATATATCTTTATGTCCAGTTCATTAGTTCTGGATGACTACCCCTATATAACACCCCTCTCATGGAATCCCCCTGACACCACTGAGCCAAGAAGTAGTTCTGTTTTGCAAGTTTAAAAGGTTTATTTGAGAAAAATTAAACAATATATATATATCACACTTTTATGATAAATTAATAATTAATATCACACTTCAGAACATGAGCAGTTAACAACAATGGGTAATGTTCTACTAACAAACTGATTGGGTTACTCAGAAGTAGTATAAAGGATGAGGTAGCACGCTTGGGAATAGGAACAGAAGAATAAGGTGGTAGAGAATGCTTTATCTAGTTTCAGATGGATGCAATGTTGAATGAAATGCAATACAGAAAATACTCAATATGATTTCAACAAAACAATGTAATCACTTTTCTCTGGCAATCCACTCCCCCCCCCTATGCAATGTAAGGAAATGAAGAGGAGAGCACACACTTCTTAGAAATGCAATCAAATGTAATTCAGTTCACCCCAGCAAGCTTAGACTACAGAAGTTTGAAACACAGGCCCAAAATGCTTTTATATGTGCTGGCAATGAAGTGAGGAATATGCTGAAAATGGTTTTAATTCCCTTTAGGAGGTTCAGGGTGAGTGAAATATACTTGGGATGAGTTCAGGCTCACTTTAGCAAGGATCTAGGAGTAAATAGCAGGTTAAACGAATTTTTGGCAAAGGAAAGCAAGGAAGCTGCTGTTTTCACACGTGGCTGGATTTTTAACCAAATCTGGAATCGCGGCTAAATTTGCGAATGCGTGAATCACGATTACGGCAAAAGTATATAAGCTAAGATTCTAAGCTTTCAGAGGAAAGTTTCTAGCCCAAACGGTTACGGAGTTATGAACGATTTTGTGAAGGTTGTTTTTCGGATTTGAAATTTTAAAAGTTCAAAGCGACAGGTTACAGCTTGCAGCTAGAAAATGACAGGTGACAGCTTTTAAAAATGACAGGTGACAACTTCTAGGAGGCAGTTCTGGTTAGATTCAAATAGTTTGGATTAGATTATTTTAACTACTAGATTGGTTCTGCACAGTTCTGCTAGGTACTCACAATATATTTCTGAAATAGGCCTCACCACGGATCTGGTCAGGTTTTGGACTGGACTCCGGTTCTGGTCTCGGCACTTCACAGTGATCTGGGTCAGCTCTCTGGTTCTGCTCACAGCGGTCTGGGTCACTCTGGATCTCTGGCCTCTGGTTCTGGATACTACTCTGCTTTCTCTGGGTACAGCACTGCTTCTGGATCTTTCTGGCACAGGGTTTTAGGCCAGAATCAACAGCTGGGTCCGGCTGTGAATAGTCTGCAAATGATTTTTGGGCCTGCTGACAAATACTTTTGCTTGCAGTGGGCCTTCTTGGTTCAAAGTTCTGTAGTCTCTGTTTAGCTTGGAAGTCTAAGTGCAGGATCTCTGGATGTGAAGTCGTCGGTCAGCATGCTCCGCAGCAAATGGACTTGAATGTCTCTACCTGTCCCAGCAGTCTCTTTTTATGTGTTTTGAAAGTGGGTGGAGAGGCTAGCTTTCTAGGCCCAACCCCTTCAGAGTTCTGATAGGTTGGAGAATTCTTTGCGTTCTCACTGGAGAGCAGGATTGTGTGTCAGAATGATGTCATTTAATGGCTTGCAGAAAGGACACTCCCCTGTCAAATTACACACACATCTATATTTGACCTAAATAGATACACAGTGGTTTGAAATTACATGCACCCATCACGTATCACATGAGGTATACTCTGTTCAAACTCTGATGTTTCTAAGAGCTCGCATTCAGAAATGGCAACATTTTGCATTTTTTAACTGGTTTTGCAATATTGGTTTTTCATTAAAAATTATACACATATACACGGCCTGTCCATACATACTCCAGTAAATTCCCATATCTCTAGCTTAAATACAGTGTCTGTGGTGTCAATAAATAGCGGGGTTTTGCCCCAGAACATCACACAAATTGGAGTTTGGGCTTGAATCGAAGGTACATTTTTTAAATGAAGGCTCTCAAAGTTATACATTCCTGTCATTTGATTACAAAGAGTTATCAGTATTTTTATAAACTGTATTTTTTGCTTTCAATTCAGTTCTCAGAGTGTTGGAGTCCGCCTCCAAGACTTGGGTGGGTCAGTGATCACATGTGTCTTCTGCTGGGAGCTCTTTGTGTACAGTCAACATCAGCATATTCTATTCAAGTGCAAGAGCCTATTGTGTGGTCTCCAGGAGGCTGCCAGCCAGTCTGCCTTCTATCAATCAAGAGGTCATGTGAGATTCTGACTCCTGGTGTGAATCTCTGGAGGTGAGAGGTTTCCCAGCCTTTGGCCTGTTAATTAAATCAGATTGTCTTCTGGGAACAGCATGTGGTTAAGATTTTAATTAACTCCAAGCCTTTGATGTAGAGGCCTCTCCTGCAACTCCTGACATGCAGTTTCCCTGTCAGAGTTTAGACCGCTAGCGCCGCCTTGAGGATTTTGTTGGTACTGCATCCATTTTTGGGATCTTTCTTGGATGAATGCATTTCAAACAGGAATGGTTCTTACATGGTAGTAAATAATCCTTGCTTAACATTGTTTTGATGGGGCTCCTTACAGTAAAATGGTTATGTGGAACCCCACAAAAGGGTTGAATCTTTAAAGTGGTCCGATGAGCCACGATTTCAGCAACTTTTTGACATCAGTAACAGTGGATTTTTTTAACAAAGATCTTTCTTTTCACTGGTGGGTGGCAAGTTAGGTAACCATTTTGGTGTGCGCACAAACTGCGTGGTTCTCCTGGATTCTGGCGCACATGTGGGCTTTTTGGCCATCTTGGATTTTCTAAGCCCACAGCACCAAATGTTGCAGCATGATAGCTCAAATGTGGGTCAGGACACCCAACACACCTGATATCCCCGGGGGCATCTGGAAGGCTCCGAGATCTGGAACCCTGGATACATAGTTGCCTAGTGTTGAATAATGAATCTGCAATTACAGAAGGGAGGATTTGTGGTAACTGTCTATAATGGGTGAATCTCCCACCTCCCTCTGACTGATTCCCTTCCCTCTGGGTTCTTTTCTCACCTTAGTTATCTGTAGGGTGAGCTATCCGTCCTGTGTTTCTTGTGCAGAGGCGCTTGACGTTTGTTGGCGAGCTGCCCGAGTTGCTTCACTGGTGCAGTACGCCTTCCGTGGGCCCAGGCCTGCTGTGACCCCGAATATGCTGGTAGGCAGGTAGGTTTGTTAATTATAAGTCTTTGTTCTGTTTATGGTGGGAATTCGTTAATGTCTTTATCTCCTTCTTTTCAGGTGCGAAGTTCTTGATGCTGGCGTGCCGGATGGAGAGGCACGATTCTAGGTAAGAGAAAGCGTGAAGCGCCTTTATTGTCTTTTAAAGCTAACCTGTGTTTTCTTCTTCTTCTTTTCACAGGCCGCTGTGTTGCTGCGAGTGGATGAGAGAGTGATGAAAAACAGGCCTCCGGAATCCGTTAAGGTAAGTACAGCGTTGTGCAGTTGTTTAATATTGAAAGCAAACCTGAATATATCTCTTTTCCTTTGCAGATGTTGCTGTGGTGCTCCGGATGGAAGCGTGGCGTAGCGCGATGGAATTCGATGTTTTGGAAGCACGCGTTCTAATATTGTTTTTCCCTTTCTCGTTATTGCAGATCACAATGTTCGAACAGCAGCTGTGGTAGCGGTTCGTCGGAAGTCCTTAAGTTAGTACTCACAGGTGAGTGATGTTTCTTCTTCTCTCGGTTTCCACAAATTGCAGCCCAGTTAAGATGTTGAGTGCTGGATGGTGTTTTCTCAGGTAAGACAGAATATTCTTGTTCTTGTTCTTGCAGGATTACAGGAAGATGCTGAAGACCAGGAGCTGGACACGGTGAGTGTCACGCTGCTGGTTGCCGAATAACACTAAGCGTGTTCTGCAGTCAGGGTGTGCTTTATATAGCCCAGGTAAAGTAGTACCAGGGAAAGTAGTACCAGGCCTGCCACACCCAAAACGCTGGACCGCATGGCTTGGTTCTTAGAACTAGACTGTCTGGGTGCTTCCATGTTGGATTTAAAGGCCCATGTACATAAATGGGACCTAGTTTGAACAGCCCTTCCTTCCTACATATGAGCCTGGTGCCAAAGGCGCTCTTTTTCAGTGGTTTTAAGGCCCTCAGGGTTCTGGTGGGAGCCTGCTTGTGGCACAACCTGTGCCCCCTCACAGTGGTCATGACAGCACTCCCCAAAGCCCCTCTCATGGTATCCTTCCTGTCCGGTCCGGGTTTGGTGGGGTTATCCAGGTGAAACCTCTTAATCAGACCTGGTGCGTGAATATGTTCACTTGGTTCCCAAGTTCTGTCTTGAGGCCCGTACCCTTTCCAGTCCACGAAATGGTATAGCTTAGATCTGGTATGTTTCGAATCCAGGATGTTTTTAACTTCAAATTCAAGCTCGCCATCAACTAGCAGAGGTTTTGGTGTTAAGACTCGGGTTCCTGGTTGTACAGGTTTTACAAGTGACAAATGGAACACTGGATGAATTTGCATGCTTGGTGGTAAGGCTAACTTGACGGCCACCGGTTTTATCACTGATTCAATGGTATAGGGTCCTGGTTGTCTTGGACGAAAGGTCTGGGTACCTTTTATGGGCACATGTTTTGATGCCAACCAAACTTCGTCTTTAAATTGGTAATCGGGAGATTTCTTTCGATGCCAGTCCGCACATTTTTTTTGTCTGTCTTTGGCTTGCAGTAAATGTTCATTTGCCCTTTTGAAGGCTTGGGTTATGCTTGTGTGTAGAGTCTTTACCACTGGCATTTCCAAGGTCGTGGAGGAGTCTAGTTCAGAGGTACGTGGATGTCTTCCGTATAATGTGTAGAACGGGCGTTATCCCGTGCTGATGTGTGTGGAGTTATTGCATGCGTATTCCGCTATCCATAACACATTTTTCCAATTCTCTTCCACTTGATGCAGCATGCAACATGGATACTGTTCTAATGTCTGGTTTGTCCATCCGTTTGGGAGTGATGGCTAGTGGATAATCGAACATCGATTTGTGCCATGGTACAACAATTCCTCCATAAATTGGATACAAATTGACTTCCACGATCTGAGATGAGGACTGACGGGAAACCATGCAGTTTTATAATCTATTCAAGAAATGCTTTTGCCAGACCGGTAGCATTAGGAAGACCTTTGAATGGAATTAAATGTGCCATTTTAGAGAACAGGTCTACAACCACTAGAATGGTATTAAAACCTTGACAGGGAGGTAAGTCCGTAATAAAATCAAGAGAAAGAGTTTGCCAGGGAGCCCGTTGAATATCCAGTGGTTGTAGGAGGCCAGCTGGTTTCTGTTTTTGTGATTTATTCTGTGCACATATCCCACAGGATAGAACAAATCGAGCAATGTCCTTACGCCAGGTTGGCCACCATTAATTTTGTTTAACCTTGGCTAGAGTCTTAGCAATTCCGGGATGGCCTTCGATCAGGGAATTGTGATAACCAGACATGACCAATTCTTGCAGATCTTTACTTGGTAGATATAATCGTTCCCTGAAGTAGGGTAATCCATCAAGAACCGTGTGATGTTCATTTTGGGAATTCCATTTCTGCAAGATCTCGGGGTTCATTAAGGTTCGAATCTTATCTTGAAGTTCACTCAGAGTCAATGTGGTGGTGAGTCCCAGTAGTTTATCACTTGGGATGATGACAACAGGATCCAGGGTACTGTTCCTTTTCTCTTCAACACCCATACGAGACACAGCATCGGCCTTCCCATTCCAAACTCCCTGTCGGTGTGTTATTACGTAATCGTATTCTGCAAAGAATAGAGCCCACCGCAACTGTCGTGACGATTGGGCTTTTGCTGACTTTAGGTATTGAAGGTTTTGGTGATCTGTGATTACTGTGATGGTATGTCTGGCACCTAAAAGATACTGCCGCCAGGCTTTGAAGGCTTATTTTATTGCAAAAAATTCTTTGTCTGTAATTGCATAGTTAAGTTCTGGTGGTGAGAATTTACATGACCAAAAGGCCACAGGGTGTAATTGGCCTGTCTCTGGATCTCGTTGAGAGAGAACTGCTCCAATAGCTACGCTGGAAGCATCAGTTTCCACTACATAGGGGAGATCAGGGCGAGGATGTCATAAAATTGGCACGTAGTTGAATCTTTTCTTGAGTTCTTAAAAGGCCTGTTCTGCCTCTTCAGTCCATTGGAATTTTTTGTTGTTTTTTTCACAGTAACGATGTGATTGGGTGGACTATCCATGAGAAATCTGGAATAAATCGGCGATAAAAATTTGCAAAGCTGAGCATGCTTTGGGTTCCTTTAAGTGAAGAAGTTGATGGCCAATTAAGGATAGCATCTACTTTGTGTAACTCCATCTTCATTCCCTTTGGAGAGAGAACAAAACCGAGGAACTCAACTTCGGTGACATGGAAGGAGCATTTCTCAAGTTTAGCGTACAGTTTGTGCTGGCAAGGTTTTGCAAGGACTGAGCGAACATGTTCCACATGATCTCTTTCAGAGGGGGAATACACCAGGATGTCGTCAATATAGACCAGGGCACAGACATCGATTAATTCCCGTAATACATCATTCATGAAGTATTGGAATGCTGCGGGAGCGATGCACAGCCCGAAAGGCATTACCTGATATTCGTACAGGCCATACTTGGTGCGAAACACGGTTTTCCATTCATCCCCTTTCTTAACACGGACAAGGTGGTATGCTCCTCTGAGGTCTAGTTTGGTGTAGATTCGGGCATCCTTGACTTGGTCCAACAGTTCCCGGATAAGGGGCAAAGGGTAGCGTTTTTTTTACTGTGATTTGATGAAGTGCGCGGTAATCAATGCAAGTCCTCAAATCTCCTTCCTTCTTGGGTACGAAGAATAAGGGAGAGGCAGCCGGTGACTTTGACAGGCAGATAAACTCATTAGCCAGGTATTGATCCAGATAGGACTTCAAGTGGAGATTTTCGGTTTTCGTAAGTGCATGAATTCAACCACAAGGAACCTGTGCGCCAGGTATCAGGTCGATCTGACAGTCATAGGGCCTATGTGGCAGTAATGTGTTAGCCTGTTCCTTCTGAAAAACATCTTGATAATCCTGATATTCTTTTGGTAAGGTGTCCATTGGTTCAGCGATCCCCAATGCTATTCCTTGAACAGATTTCAGGTTTGGCTGTGGTATATATTTTGGGTAGCAATCGTGAGCGCATTCGTCGGAAAAGGTCAGTCTCTTTGCATGCCATTCTCTGTGGGGATTGTGAGTTATTAACCATGGCATCCCTAAGATCAACCGGAACTGAGGAGCTTTGATGAGGTCAAACGTGATTGCTTCTTGATGTCCATCCTGACACAGAAGGGTTAATTCTGTTGTGCATTGGGTTACTGTTCCCGAAGCAATTTCTGTACTGTCAACAGTAGTTACCTTTTCAGTTGTTGGTTTTGTGCATAAGGGAAGTCCCATTTCTGTTGCCAGATCTCGATCTATGTAATTACCAACTGCTCCGCTGTCTATATATGCATCTATGGCATGCATCCGTGACGGTCGTTGGTGATTGATCAAGGTTACTGGTAGGGCGAAATGTGAGGTCTGTGACTCATCCTTTTTGCTTGAGAAGCGGACCTCTACGCTTGCCGGGCCTGGTAGTTTTCCAATTCCTTACCATCATCTTCTTTCTCTGTAGTGCCTACCACCTTCCTTGGAGATTTCACTGGGCATTCTTTGAGGTAGTGACCCGATTTACTGCAGTATAAGCATAACTGTAGCTGTCTACTCTTGTCTCTTTCACCCTTGGTTAAAGGGGGTCGTACTCCTCCAATCTGCATGGGTTCTGTGGTATTTTCTGATGGACGTTGAACATTATCTGTTGAACGTACGTACATGGCAAGATTTTCGAGTCTACTTCGGCCTGTTCTTCGATCCTGTAATCTGTAGTCCAACTGAACTACCAGGTTGATAAACTCTACACAGTCTTTAGGTGAGTCTACCACTTCAGCAAGGACATCCTTCAAGTCTCCTCGTAGGCCCCGATGAAACAACATGGTTCTTTTATATTCTGGCCACCCCGCTTCTACAACCAGTCTATTAAAGGTGGCAATATAAGTCAGCAAATCTTGATTCCCTTGGCAGAGGGATAGGAGTTTGTTATCAAGAGCTTGTCCATGCAAGTGTCGAGCAAATAACTTTTCCATCTCCTGTTGAAAACCCCTGAAGTTCTGCAGTAATGGGTCATCCCGGCTCACTAAAGGTACCGACCAGTCTGCGGCACTTCCACTCAAATATGATAACACGAAGGCCACCCTCGCCTGGTCGTTTGGGAAAGCCCCAGGCCTACAAAGAAAATGGAGACGGCACTGGTTCATGAATGTTGTGTACCTTCTGGGGTTTCCATTAAACCATTCTGCTGGTGCCAGGGGTACTGCTCCCGGCAACGTTATCTGTACTGGATTGACCGATGATGGTGTAGCGACGGATGTGGCGAATTCGGGCAATCGAGCCTGCCCTGCCTGCGTTTGTAGTAGCTGTTTGCTTAGTTCATCAGTACGGTCTTTTGTGACTATTAACTCTCGTCTTAAGGCATTGGTTTCCTGCCGGGCTGCGTGTACCTCGGCGCGTAATTGTCCCAAAATTTGGGCTAACTGATCAGTTTCAGATGTCTCCATGATGCCCAGGTGGATAAGGTTTAAAGGTTTCGAGTTCTGTTACGCTCACCTGATATTCCCGGGGGATTCTGGAAAGCTCTGAGATCTGGAATCCTGGATGCGTAGTTGCCTAGTGCTGAATAATGAATCTTCAATTACCTTCAATAACTGTCTCTAATGGGTGAATCTCCCACCTTCCTCTGACCGATTCCCTTCCCACTGGGTTCTTTTCTCACCTTAGTTATTTGTAGGGTGAGCTATCCGTCCTGCATTTCTTGTGCAGGGGCGCTTGACGTTTGTTGGCAAGCTGCCGAGTTGCTTCACTGGTGCAGTACGCCTTCCTTGGGCCCAGACCTGCTGTGACCCCGAATCTGCTGGTAAGCAGGTAGGTTTGTTAATTGTAAGTCTTTGTTCTGTTTATGGTGGGAATTTGTTAATGTGTTTATCGCCTTCTTTTCAGGTGCAAAGGTCTTGATGCTGGCGTGCCGGATAGAGAGGCATGTTTTCTAAATAAAAGAAAGTGCGAAGCGTAGCACCTTTATTGTCTTTTAAAGCTAACCTGTGTTTTCTTCTTCTTCTCCTCACAGGCCGCTGTGGTGCTGTGAGTGGATGAGAGCGCAATAAAAAACAGGCCCCCGGAATCCGTTAAGGTAAGTACAGCGCTGTGCGGTTGTTTAATATTGAAAGTGAACCTGAATATGTCTCTTTTCCTTTGCAGATGTTGCTGTGGTGCTCCTGATGGAAGCGTGGCATAGCACGATGGAATTCAGGTGAGACTGATAGAATTCGATGTTTTGGAAGCGCGCGCTCTAAGATTGTTTTTCCCTTTCTGGTTATTGTAGGTCACAATATTCGAACAGCAGCTGTGGTAGCGGTTCGCCGGAAGTCCTTCAGCTAGTACTCACAGGTGAGTGATGTTTCTTCTTCTCTCGGTTTCCACAGATTGCAGCCCAGTTGAGATGCTGAGTGCTGGATGGTGTTTTCTCAGATAAGACAGAATAATCTTGTTCTTGGTCTTGCAGGATTACAGGAAGATGCTGAAGACCAGGAGCTGGACACGGTGAGCGTCACGCTGCAGGTTGCAGAATAACTTGAAGCGTGTTCTGCAGTCAGGGTGTGGTTTATATAGCCCAGGTAAAGTAGTACCAGGGAACGTAGTTCCAGACCTGCCACACCCAAAACACTGGACCGCATGGCTTGGTTCTTAGAACTAGACTGTGTGCTTCCATGTTGAATTTGAAGGCCCATGTACATAAATGGGACCTAGTTTGAACAGCCCTTCCTTCCTACATATGAGCCTGGTGCCAAAGGCGCCAGGACTGGCTCCAGGAGCCCTTTTGCAGTGGTTTTAAGGCCCTGAGGGTTCTGGTGGGAGCCTGCTTGTGGCACAACTTGTGCCCCCTCACAGTGGTCATGACAGTACTTTTCCACATTAAGGATTGAAGTATGGATAGCTTGAAGCAGCCTGACCACAGAGTGCTTTTAGTAATGGTAGGAGTTTTGTCTTGGCAGGAGAGTACACCAGGAAAGGTAATATTAGTGGTTAGTCCTGGCAGGTTAGTGGACCAGAGGATAATTGAAATACTGCAATGTGGCCGAAGGTTGTGCTGAAAAGGAAGTGGCAAGGCCACTAGGTGTTGTGATGAACTGAGGAAAAACCATCCTGACAAAACTTTATTGTTCGTTGTTAGGGAGATTTATCATTTTTTGTTCTTCATCCCCTCTCTTAATCAGACCCCTAGCACATGTTTCTGGACTTCTGGACCTTTTTCTTTCAAACCTGAATGAGTGGAGCCTTTTTCCACTCATTCATTCTTATGGGCTCTGTCTTTTTGGAACTTTGTTCTGTGTTTTACTGTCCTATGGAGCCTACTTTCGTCCATATCTCTTTTAAGGCATTGTATTTTTACCAGCACACAGCTCCTTATGGGCAGTGTTGCTGGGAACCCCCTGGGGTCTCCTTTGAGAGTCTTTTCTATATCATAGAGTAATTACAGTTCTTAAGGATAAAGCATCTCTCCAAAAACATTATGGTCTAAGAGATTGGCACGCCCCGCCTTCAGTGGCTTGCCAACGCGATATATAGTATCCCCCTTATCTCTGCTCCTGTGACTTTCTAGTCACAGAGACAACCTTCTAGTTATGGCTGGTGGCAGTGGACGTGTACTACCAACTATTGTGTGATTTTACAACCATAGCCCTGGTTATGCACATTAGGGTCAACCAAGTACTACCATGATGGCCCCTTTCCTTTTTCACCATTACTAACATGGTTGTTCTTTGTGTGAGAAACCTGAAAGTGTCACACGCGCTAGTCCCCGGGGATCTGTCATCCAGGTGGCCAGGACACAGCTATTACTTTTGGATCCAGTTCCTGGGGGTGGACCTGTGCAGGAGGATCACCTGGGTTAGGGGTCTTCGGGGAGTGGGAGTGGGGCACTGGATGGCGAGAAGCGGTATCCCCTTCCCTGTATCACTTCTACCCCATCCTACCAGGTAGGATACTTAGGAACTCAACCCCCCCTTTTCCCAACACAAACACTTTCTCATGGACAGCTTGCTATGAGAGAAAACGGACTAACACCTGAGCCGTATTCCTGACATTGCCCAATACAATGGTCAGACAGGGTCAGGCAGGGTCAGGCAGTTACTGACCATTACACACACCTGACTTCAATTACACTTCCCCACTCGGATAAAAGGTGGAGCACGAGTGCACACTGTGAGCGAGGCAAAGCAGACGAGGAAACAGCAGTTCCATGTTGGTAGTTTAATACGAGGCAAAAGATGACAAAATAAAATGGGATCGCAAGCAGGGAAGTGCCCTTGACCACTCCAACGAGGAACCGTTACTTTCATGAACCTTCGACAATAGAAATCGTAAGTTGTGTGTCAGTGGAACCCAGGGCTCTCCTGCGTCACTAGTGAAAGAGGGGAGAATCACTTGCCGCTTTGGCTCCTACAACAAAGCAGCACCAGTGAAGTCATCACAGCCATTGATTTGGGGAGACTGATACCAGACCAGTCTGTGTTGAAGCCTAGGTTGCAAGCTGCAACATTGTATAGTGAATGCTGAAGCAAACCGTGTATGAGGCGTATGTGATAATCAACATAAGTAAAATTGAACAACAGATGAGTGATTGAACGTTGAAACCAAGATACGATACCTTATACAGAGTGGTCTCGCACTGCGTGCATGCTCATTCGAAGTCTCTGTAAGGTATCCAACTGAAAGGTGGCAAAAGCGTGACAAGGAATTGTAAATCAAAGTGGTCCTGCAACGGGTCAAGGGAAATCTCATGCACAATCGAAAGTCTTTGATGTTCAAACAAAGTTGTTGACAAAATAGAAAACAATTGGTCCGAGCCCGTCTGAGGGAGACTATTTGAACATTGTGTTAAAGAGATAGTCGGAGCTCGGCGGAGGGCGATCATCTGAGAGCTTTTGGTTAAAGCAAGCTTATGTTAAAGTTAACTTGAAATTGGTCCAAGCCTGGCGGAGGGAACCTAATTGAACATTGGGTTGAAAAGGATCTGAGCCCGGCTGAGGGGGCTCCGAGGTGAATAGTGAATCTCCTGAGAAATTGAGAACTTGTGAAATTCTAAGAGGAAAAGAACTTATTGTGTGTTTGTCGCATCAGGACCTCTGAAAGAAAAGTCTTTGAAAGGCAAAGAAACTTGCCACGGAAGGCACTGATTTTAATTATTGAAATGTATCCTCGTGCCAGAGAAACCATAGACTGTGCTAAGCTCGAGTGTACCGCCTTGTCCCGTGCTGAAAACGTGGGGAAGGGAGGCCAACGGCCTGAACATCATGACATATCATTTTGTGAACACTTCTTTCTTTTTTGTAAACACTTTTTCCCACACCATTTGTATTTAGAGGTAAGGATTGTCAATAGGTGTATTAGTATGGGCCCTTATATTTTGACAATACACCACTAGGACTACGTTATTAATATTCGATGGTCATAGCTTGCTCCCATCTGTAGATTTAGGATTGGATAGGCGTTTTTCAAACCTTTTTTAAAGTTCAATAAACACCCTTGAACCGTGGTCACTTGTTTCGGTCTTACTGTTGATACCATGCTTGTCTTACATGTTGTGTCATGAGTGGGATGTAACTCAATTGAGCCATATTGGGGAACCCTAAAATTCCAAAACGTAGTCATAAAGCCTCAGACCCTCTATCTCCAAGAAATAATCATTAGGCTTTAATATCTGTAGCTGAAGAGAAGCTACTATCCCTCCAGGGAAAAGGGCAATGATTCAGACAGACCCCTTGCTGGGTGTTATATAATATTGGCCCCAAAATCCGGCCTGGCCTGGAAGTTCGGTCTAGATGTTCTTGCATGCGTCATAGATCCCGACTTCCGGGGAGACATAAAGGTCTTCCAACATGGGGTCTGGCATGGATTCACATGCTCATGAATGTTCCCCATCGTCAGGCTGGGAATCCTCAGTAAAAGAAACACAATCTCACTTTCACTTAAAAACTGTATTTCTCCTCGAAAGCAATCACTGTCCTCTGGGTCATACTGCCCCCACCCAATGACAGTCCTCTGCCTAGGCCCCTCCTTTGGCAGTCATCTTCAGATTTTTACCTCACGCTTCAGTGTTGGGAGTCTTCGAGTTTGCTTGCTGAGCTTTTTGTACGTTTGTACGTTTTTTCATGTTTTTCATGGAAAAAAGTTCTATTTTTGTTTCAGAGGAGCCCGTGTGCTCTTTTCTTCATCTGCTGACTTCGGGGATCTATTGTCGGTGAAGTTTTGTGAAGATCAGCGAAGAATCTACGAGGCCTTTGGGACTGTTTCGCGCCCTCCGACCATGACGGAGGAGAAGATGAAGGGAAGATACCTCATCAGGCCCTGCATCAAATGCGGGCTGCAGAATGTGTTTGTGGAGGACAAGCACTTGCAATGCCTGTTCCCAGGAGCACAAGGAGGCAGAGTGTGAGATAAGCCTTGGTTTCTCCAAGAATACAACAAAAAACAGGCGTGGCCGACTGACTGCATGGCTTGACTAACGCCAAGGCCTCTGACATACTCCAGGCAAGGTTATGCTTCACCCACGACCGGCTGGTCCGAGGAGTGGTCTTCAAAGTCCTTTGAGGGCACCTCATGCATGGGGGCCCAAGATAAGGCCAAGAGCTGCAAGTCCTAGTCCACCGGATCCGCTGCGGAAACGGGTCCCAAAGTGGATAGGGCACTATCCGAATCACCTTCCGCCTCCATTGCCAGCCAAAAATCAAGCTCCTCTTCGAAGAGGAAGTCATCTACCCCTCCTAAAATACATGAGAAATCCGAGAAGCTATGGACGGAGCAGAAGAAGGCCGAACTGCCCAAGCAGGCTCAACCTGCACAAGCTAAGACCTAAATGGCAACTCCTTCAACAACTGCTACTGCCACAACAGTTAAGGGCGCTGATCCTGTGAGGGTAGCTCCCCAGCTCTGAACAAGCTCTGTCCCTACCCCAAAGGCGTGACACCACCGCAGTGACTTTGGCAAAGTTGTCAGGCATGCTAGAAGGAGTGAAACCGACAGGAGAGGAGGCCCTGAAGCAGCCCTCCCAGACTGTTGCTCAAACCATGGTGGTCTCATCCACGGACGACAAAGATCAGGAGTCCTTACATACGGTCCATGAGGACGTTGAACTGTAGGATGATGGTGCAGGGCCTAGTTTTCTTGTTCTGCCTCTCAGCCAAGGGACATTTCCTTGGAAATTCTGTCAGCTCTACACACCTTGGTGTCAGAGATCCAGATGAGGATGCCTCCTGCTCCGATACCTGTGGTCCCCCAGGTCCCCTATCAGCCTCCGGCGAAGAAGAGTAAATATCATCTGACGCCCCCATTTCAGCCTCCGCCACGTCGTCGGGTCCCTTTTCCCCCAGCAGACATGGGTACGGGAACGGATATGGCCATGATGATGGATGATGACAAGGATATTGCAGCGGATGGTGAATCGCCACATTTGGATGCTCCACATAGGGTGTCCCCACCGGATGACGTGGGATCGTTCCACTCCATGATCTTCAGAGCCTTCGAGCTATTCCAGCTGGTGCCCAAGGAAACCAAGAAGGAAGGCTTCTTGTACCAGAGGCGCATGGCCAAGAGGAGGACGCTCATGGCAGTGCCCTTTCTGGACGATGTTTGGGAAGAGGGCTTGGCCCTTATGAAGAAGCTTTGCATTGCTCCAGCCAAATGGGAAAGGCTGGAGAAGAATTATAGGGTGCAGCACTCTGCACCCAAGTGCCTGAGGTCGCTGCCATCCCCAGATTCAGTTATTGGCATCCGCAAGGAAGCGGTCGGCTAACTCGTTCTCATTGTCTTCGGTCCCTCCAGACAGAGAGGGGAAAAGGATGGACGCCATGGGAAAGAAGGTGATTTACACTGCAGCATCCACTATCAAGGCGGCCAACGCACTGGCAATCCTGGCCAGGTACGACAGTCTGTTGTCGTACAAGCTGGGGCCGATTCTGGAGTTCCCCCACGACGATAAGAAGATGGAGGCAATCGCTCTCTTCCAGGAAGGGTACGTGGCGTCTGATCATGCCATCAAAGTGGCATTGGACGTCACCGACATAGGGCTTCCGGCAAATGGGGAACAGTGTTGGCCTTCGTCGCCAAGGATGGATGAAAGTCAAGAATTTCCATCAGGTGGTCCAAGCTAAGGTGCTGGACATATCCTTCGACAGAGAGAATCTGTTTGGGAAGGTCGATGAGTCCCTCCAGGCCATCAAAACGGATACGGAGAAGCCCCGTTTCCTGGGCACTCTCCAGCAGCAAGCTCTTCTTTTCTCTCCTCCAGGTTAAAGTCGAGCATGTCTTCAAATGGCTTCTCCACATCGCACCGACAGCATTCCAGATTCACAATGCAGGAAGCCTACAGCGGCCATTCCCAGGCCTACGGTAGCGGAGGACAGTGTCGCTGTTGCCCACAGGGCAGGACGCCAGCTCGGAAGCAATCCTGAACCGACCGGGACGTTGGGCCCGCACTCATGCACCCCGGTGGGAGGCTGGCCGGCGAGGTTCATCATCAAGTGGAAAAAGGTCACCACCAACAGATAGGTGCTGGACGCTCTCGCCCAAGGATACACCCTGGAGTTTTAACCCAGGTGTCCATGGATCCCTCGGGTTACCCATCAGGAGCAGCACATCCCTCAGCTCCTGGAAGAGGTATGGGCCATGCTGCAAAAAAGGGGCGATAGAGATAGTTCCCCAACGGCTCCGAAGTCTATTCCAGATACTTTCTGGTCAGAATGAAGAGAGGGGGTTGGAGGCCCATCCTAGACCTACGACGTCTGAACAAATACCTGAAGTCCCAAAAGTTCAGGATGGTCCCGTTTGCTGCACATGCTCGGCCAACTGGAAAAAGGAGACTTGATTTCGTTGGACCTGGAGGACACCTACTTCCATGTCCCCATTCACAAGAAACATCGGAAGTTTCTATGTTTCGTGGTGCAGGGACAGCACTACCAGTTCCAGGCTCTACCTTTTGGCTTGAAGTCGGCCCTGTGAGAAACATAAAGGTGTCTCACTTACTAGTCCCCGGGGATATGTCAACCAGGTGGCCAGGTCACGCCCATCTCTATTGGAACCAGTTCCGGGGGTTGAACCAGTGCGTGAGGATCACCTGGATGGGGGTTCTTTGGGGAGTGGAAGTGGAACACCAAAGGGTGAGATGCAGTGTACCCTTCCTTATGACACATTTTCCCCATCCTGTCCAGTAGGATACTCAGAAATTCTAGCCCCCCCCTTTTGCAACCCAAACACTTTCTCACTCTTTGAGCGACAACAAACTAATATCAGAGCTGTTTACCTGACCTGTCCCAATACAAGGGTCAGGCAGAATTAGGCAATTGCCGATAACTACACATACCTGACTGTCCTTTCCCTTCCCCACTGGGATAAAAGGCAGAGCACAAGAGCATACTCTGAGCAAGGCCGAATGCACGAGATAACCACTATTCCAGGACATCAGTACAAATGGAGGAGAAAGGCGGTGAGACTTGAAAGGACGTCAAGGAGGGAGTTGCCCTTGCCCTTTTCAACCCAGACCTGCAAAGCCTCCGATGAAAGAAACATAAAACTGGGAATCGCAGCTGGCGAATGGTGTGACAGATGTCAGCGGTACATGGAACCCTCCTGCACTGATAGCCAGGGCAGGCAGACACGGTTGCCATCGTAGTACTACCGCCCTTGAATCCAGCGGCAAAAGAAATGCCAAAGAGTTGAACACAGCCGGTGAGTCGGAAGAACCTGATAGTGGGCCGGTCTGTGTTCGACTCAAGGTTGCAGAGATAGTGGTCTGTCACCACGTGGGCCTGTGTTCGGATTTCTCTGACTTGTACCCCTCTCCTGAACAAAGAGACAGTATTGAGCTAAAAGGGGAAGGAAAGTACCAGCACCAAAAGGCCATAGGGAAAGCTGACGTGAGATGTCAAGGTGGTCATACATGGGTCACGCAAAACCCCTTGTACAATCGAAGGTCAGGCGTTTGCGCCCAGTGGAGGGGAACGTTGTGCAAACTGGTTATTGTGAAAGAACACGCCCTTGCCATAGGCTAACAAAGTGACCCAACAAGACGTGATCGCCCTTCAGAAGTCTTTGTTTAAAGTTGGCAAGTGCTGTGGAAGATCTGAGCCCGGATGAGGGGGACCTAACTAAAAGGTGGTTGTTTAAAAAGACATGGAGATTCTTGAATATTATGAAAAAGGACATTTTTAAGTAAAAGGCGATAGTGAAACCTGACTGAGGGACGTCAAGAGAAAAGTTTGAAGAAGCTAAGTGAACAACATTGTGATGACAAGTATTAACCTGACTGAGGGATGTCCAAAGTGAGTGGGTGGTCTCAGCCCGATAGAGGGAGGCTAATCACTAAGAGGAGGATCGGAGCCTGCTGGAGGAGGACCCAAGGGTGAAGAATAATCACCCTAGCCAAAGGAACATTTTTTTTTTTTTTCCGCATATCGGGGCCTCTGAAGCAGGAGACTTTGCATGAGAAGAGACTTGGGCATAGGAGGCCCTGATATAGAGAAAAGGAACTGTAAGCTTGTGCAAGAGAAGCCCAGGAGTGTGCTGTGCTAAAGAGTCCTACCTTGTCCCGTGCAAAACACATGGGGAAGGGAGACCGCGGCCATACCATCTTAACTCTCATTTTGTGAACACTTCTTTCCTTTCTTTTGAACATTATCCCACACTATTTTGTAGCATAGCGGTAAGGATGGGCAATAGGTTTTCTTAGTATAGGCACTTTTTATGATTATATGTCTTTATATCAAAATATTTTATATTGTATGCACATATTCCGTATATTTTTTATTGAAAACATTTATAGTGAATGCATTTTTTTGTTTTTTGTTTTTTTGTTGTGGTGGGATGGAGGGTTCTCCCCCAAACCTCTGTTTCCAACCCCTAAAAACCCACGCAACCGTTTCCCAAAAATATTGAACCCTTTACTGCACCACTAAATGTATTCACTATACTATAAAGGATTTCGGTATAAAAAATTCGATATGGGCATTCAATATAAAGAATTCGATATAAACACTGTATACCCTTTTTCTTTGACCACTGTAAACACTTGTGTTTGTCTTGATTTGATACAATGCCTTTCTTACAGCCAACACGAAATGCCTGGCACCAGTGGCGACCCATGTATGTCTACAGGGCATACATTTATACTTGTACCTGTGCACCTGTACGACTGGCTGATTCGCGCTCGCTCGCATGAGCTGCCCGGCGGACACACAGAGACGACTGTCGGGCTACTAACGGATCTGGGATTCTTGACTATCCAAAGTTCTGTTTAATGCCATCATAAAACGTGCTATTCATAGGCGCCAGACTCAATACGGAGTCTTGCCTTGTGTGGCCCTCAGAGGAGAGGATAGCAGCCATTCAAGGAAAGAGACAATGGCTGTCGTCGACGAAGACGGCCACGGTGCGGGCTATCAAGTAGTTTCTGGGCATGATGTTCATGTCGTCCTGCATCTACTTTGTCAAGCTCTGCAGGTTGCAAATGCGGCCCCGACAGGAATTTCTGGACCCCCGCTGGATACAGTTGTCCGGAAGCTTCACAGACATGAACTCTCTCAACAACATGTTCCGTCTGGCTTTAGGATGGTGGGGCGTCCGGTCCAACATCGCCCAAGGCACAGGATTTCAAAACCCTGTTTACCAGGAGACAGTCACCTCAGATGCCTCCCTGGAAGGCTGGGGAGAGCACACCGGACATCTGCATGCCAGAGATCTGTGGCTGCCGGAGGAGAAGTATCTTCATATCAACATCAAGGAGCTACGGGCAGTGTACTCGGCCCTCAAGGCAAGGTGGTGAGGATCTTCACAGACAAAACCACCACCATTTTCTGCATTAGGAAGCATGGGTGCACTCGATCCCCGGCGCTCTCCAAAGAAACACAGGACTTGTGGCGCAGGGTCGTCGACCATGGGATGTTCCTCGTCCGTCTCCACCTGGCGGGAGTCAAGAACACCATTGCAGACTTCCTCTGCAGTTAACTGCACTCCTGCCACGAGTGGATGCTTTGTCAGGATCAGGTGTACCGCCTATTCGTCCAATGGGTCAGGCCCCACATTGATCTATTTGTGACGGCTCCAAACTCAAGTGTGAGAAGTTTGCCAGCAGATTTCATCAGCCGAGGAGCTTGGGGGACGTGTTCTCGTTCCCGTGGGAAGGGCTGTTTCTGTATGCGTTCCCTCACTTACCTCTCCTGCTACGAGTCATCAACACACTCAGACAGTGTACTTGTAAAATGATATTCATCGCCTCGGCGTGGCTGAGACAGATTTGGTATCCAGACCTTCTCAGCCTTTCAGCGTCCCCTCTAGTCAAGCTGCCAACGGTTCTGGATCTTCTCACCAGAGAAGGAGGCACAATCCTTCATCACGACCCAGGATCGATGAACCTGAGGGCTTGGCTCCTGCAGCCCTAGAGCTTGCAGGATATGATTTGCCTGCAGACTGCAGAGAGGTCCTCGCCAAGGCCAGGGCGTCTTCGACTTTGAAGTGCTACGGTCACAAGTGGAAGCGTTTCGCTACGTGGTGCCAGTCTCAGAAGATTACCTCTCTGATAGTCACGGACCCGCAGATCCTTACATGCTTGCAATCCTTGGCCAAGGCCGGACTGGCCCATGCCTCGATCAAGGTACATCTAGCTGCGATATCCAGCTCCCCAAGTCTCCATGAAGATTTTCTCTTTGGTCCCACCGACTCGTCAAGGATGTTCTCAAGGGACTTTTTCGATCTTTCCCACCAGTCAAGGCTCCTGCCTGGCAGGAGAACGCAGCATGATTCTGACGAGGCTCATGCATCAAGCCCCTCTCAAGGAAGACGGCTTTCCTTGTGGCCATCACCTCTGCCGGATGTGTAAGTGAAATCCAGGCCCTATCGTGCAAGTAACCGTACCTGACTTTCCATGAATCGAGGGTGGTGGTGCATATGCACCCCTCTTTCATGCCAGAATTCCACCTCAACGAGCCTTTGGTGATATTGGGCCTAGCTCGTTAACCACTACACCTCTACATCTCAAGTTATAAACCGTTTAAATTCTACCTCTAATGTGAACTATCACATGGTTCAATGATGCTCTTTTTTATTTTAAGTTACATCTTAAAAACAAACTGCATGTGCATTTCTGAAAGTTTGCAGGATAGAAACAATTTACTGTAAGCATTTGCATCTTGTGCTTTTCTTGCATAATACTACATTTAAAAAACAGTTCAATCCAAAATATGTCACTGTATAAGGCTTTAAATGTCAAACATGTATTGTGTACATGTTTTCCAAAACAGTATGGTCGCAATATTAAAGTGTGTGTGTTTGTACATGAATTCATGCATTTCACACTGGACTGTACGAACTGTGATAAATACAGTACAACCATAATCTACTGATAATATTTATAACTTATATATCGGAGTATATGCACGATCATGAAAACATCATTTACAAATATTGCTGAATCTTCAGATTTAGGGCCCGATACATAGAATCCAGCACAGAAGCAGCGCAAGTGCCGCACGCAGAGAAGGAGCGTGCACCACGCGTGCACCAGCAATTGCACAGCACGTGTATTCATGGATTTTCCGAGGCATCAGTCGCTGTGGTGTAATGAACACCAAGCAGTGCCAGTAACGCCCCAAACATGCCCCAATACGCAGGAAAAAGCCAGTGAAATGCCCAATACGCCGCAAAGCCCGTGCCCCCTAGGCCCAGCACACATCCCCCCCCCATCGTAGTCGTGTGAAAAATCAGAGCATACCCTGCTCACACCAGCCAAATCACGTGAGAAGGCCCACACGTACCGCTTCCGCACCCCAGAAAATTCGCATACCCTGCTTACACCAGCCAAATCGCATGGGAAGGGCCGCGCGTACCCCGTCTGCACCCCAGCGAAATTGTGTACCCCGCTTGTACCAGCCAAATCACGTGGGAAGGCCCGCATGTACCCTGTCCGTGCCCCAGTGAAATCGCGTAACCGGCTCGCACCAGCCAAATCACGTGGGAAGGCCCGCGTATACACCGCAATACATGCACAACTCCCCTGGAAGCAGACGCCTCCTCACGGGACAGCCAGACCCCAGCAGTGGACCATACCCCGCAGGCAGCCCACACCACATGGGACCCCCACCATCACCCGTGAGCATACCCCACAGGTAGCCCACACCGCATGGCCACCCCATCACCCGTGACCACACCCGCAGGTAGCCCACGCCACATGGGACACCCACCATCCCCTGTGAACATACCCGGCAAGCAGCCCACACCACATGACCACCCCATCACCCGTGACCATAACCCGCAGGCAGGCCCCGCCTCATGTCCCCACCTGTGACGGCAATCTGCAGGTAGGCCCCCACTCATGTCCCCACACCCCACCTGTGACTGCAACCTGCAGGCAGGCCCCCCCTCATGTCCCCACCTCCCACCAGTGATGTTAACCTGCAGGCAGGCCCACCACATGTCCCCACCAGTGACGGCAACTTGCAGGCAGGCCCCGACTCATGTCCCCACAGCCCACCAGTGATGGCAACCTGCAGCAGGCCCACCACATGTCCCCACCTGTGACGGCAACCTGCAGGCAGGCCTCGCCTCATGTCCCCACCCCCCACCAGCAGAGGCAACCTGCAGGCAGGCCTCGTCTCATGTCCCCACCCCCCACCAGTGACAGCAACCTGCAGGCAGGCCCCGCCTATGTCCCCAACCCCCACAAGAGACAGTAACCTGCAGTCAGGCCCCGCCACATGTTCCCACCCCTCTTCAGTGACGGCAACCTGCAGGCAGGCCCCGCCTCATGTCCCCAACACCCACCAGTGACAGCAACCTGCAGGCAGGCCCCGCCACATGTTCCCACCCTCTACCCCAAAACACATTGGACCAACATACAATCACGCAGCACATGCCAACTAAAAGGCCACCACACGCTGCACCCCCTGATGCACCTCAACACCCATCCATTGGTCACGCTCCCTAATACATGACCCATGTCATGTGAATCCTAACATCACACATGCATGCATGTGTGCACACACATGAACAACATTGGTGAAAAGCAGAGACATACAAATGAGTCATGGAAATATGTATCTAAGTCACACACAATCATAACATCAAATTAAACATGAATGAACCAAACCAAAAGAATGTGAAAACCAAAATCAATGTGATGTAACAAATGAGAGTAAAAAATGTGTGGTCCTTGTCCATTAACGTATGTGCAAATGAAATCACATATCATGTGAAAACCATTCTTTCATGGTTAAAAAAACTGTTCAAATTAAAATCCAAATATTTACAAAGATCCAGGGTCCATGGTCCCAAAACATGTAGAAAAATCCTAAAAATACAATACAAAAATAACTATATACAAGATGCGGAGCAAAGTCCAGGAACTCCAAATAAAAAGAAAAAACAAATGAAACCTACTCCTAAAGAACTGCATACAAAGGCAGCGGGCTAGTCCATCTCCTCACCATGCTCTCTCATAGTCTCCGCCAGGACATCATCGAACACTGTGTCCAATTCCAGTAGGCGTGCCTCAGCTTCCCCCTTGAGGGCTTGCAGGGTCTCCTCCATGCTCCTTTTGAATTCCCTGCAAGTCTCCTTGAGGACCTCCGCCCGCCTCTCTGCCCGACGCAGTGAATTCTCCGCCCTGACCATAGTGAGGTGCGCCTCCTGTGCCCTCTGCCGCGATTTCCTGGCTCAAACGCTCCAACACGGAAGACATCCTTGTCATAAGGTCCATGTTTGCCTCCTGCCTGATGGCCCATATATGCCCCTCTGATGATGAACGCCCTGAGTCCTGTTGCATTCTACCCTGAGCCTGCTGCTGCCAAAATGCCTGGTGCCTGCGCCCCAAGGACAGCCTCCGGGATGATAACACCACCCGGGGCCGTCGTGCACATGCCCTGCTGCTTGGTGCCTGCACTTCCTCCACTGCCATAGCTCCTGTCGCTGCAGTGACAACCCCTGCTGATCCTCCTTCGACTCCCGACTCTGGCAGGGATGTGATCTCCACCAGACGGGCTGCCGGGGTTGGGACAGGAACACAGGGGGCCCTAGTGGTATCTGGGATGGAAGACGGCAGGGAGGACGACTGACGCACAGAGGAGGAAAAGGAGGAAGGGGGGTTACAGCAGTGGCCAGCACACATACCAGATTTGTGATCAGGAACTGAGCTAGCCAGTTAATGAGGCGACAGACCTCATCTTGATGATGTGCAAGCCCCCGATTGCTGGCTGTATGCTTCGCAATACCGGATAGCAACGGTTCCACCCTGTCAAGAATTGCTTCATCCGCAGGTAGCAGAAGATCCATTTGCCTGGATACATCCTCCACATGCGGATGGGTCCGGCCTGAGGCATGTCCGCAGGTGCATACTGGTGCAGTCGCATTACCAGGGACAAGATCAGTCACAGGCCCCTCCACGGTGACCTGCACTGCCTCCGGCCACTGACCTGGAATGCACCAGTCATACCTACCTCATCACCCCTGCTGGGCCCCATGTGCTGGGCTGATGTGGCCTCCTCCTCCTCCTCCACCACCACCAACCAGGATGACTCCCCACTGTCTTCCGCATCGGATTGCCCCTGTATGGGCTCACCTGTCCCTCCCACTGCCGAGGTGCCCACAACCAACTTCACCCTCTTGGGCCTCCCCTCAGCAGCTGTGGCCGTTGTCGTGGACACAGCACCAGTCTCCTCGCTCCCAGAAGATAACGGTACCTGGGAGGAGGACTGGGTCCTGCGTCTGTGCCTGGTGGAGGCATCCATGCTGTGGTGCTTCACAGCGCCTTCTCCGCCCTCTTCTTCCATCGTCGCTGTGGATTGGGAAACATAGAACACAAACATCAGGCTACTGAACATATGTTCGTATGTGTGTTTGTCACAATGCAAATGTACATCAGTGGCACTGTCAAAGGTCACAACCATCATCACCCTCCAATGCACACAGGGAAGTGCCATTCACACACATTCACAAACATGTCTGTCATTCACAACAGACATTCACATCCATGGACAAGGCACTGACACAAGATCATAATTGTGTATTCAGATCACACACATTATGGAGCACCAACTCCAAGACCAGGGGGTACAGCGCTGCGTAAAAGCGCTCCAGGACCCTCATCGCCTCAGTGATTGCCCGGCCCCGGCACCTCGCTCGATCATCACCAGCCTTAATGAGGAACCGGGCCTTGTTGTGGGTCCTGGATTTGAAATCTTCCCAGAGCTTGTGGACATGATGGTAGTCGCAGGGTGCCACCCCCTCCGCGTTGATGACACCCACAATGTCCCCCCAGATCTTCTTCCGTCCTTCATTGCCGACTTGCGATGGGCCATGGAAGAGGGTATCATGATGCCCCAGGACTTGCTCCACCAGGATGCCAACTTTCCTGGGTGAGAAGCTGACAGCCCTCTGCCTCTCTTGCCACTTGCCTCAGATGGTGTGGTGTCAGACATGGCAACATCCGAGGCAGGTGTGGGTTGGCAAGGTGGTCCTTGGGATGGGCTGTGGAGCAGTGTTATGGCAGTCGGGAGTCTTCAGGATCAGCAGAGGTGGTCACAACAGCAGGATCACTGGCATTGGCTGATGAGCAGGCACCAAACTGCAGGGCATGTGGGCAGCAGGCACACAGAGTGGGCTGGCAGCAGCAGATGGCTTGTAGGAGGCAGCTCGGGAAGTTGGAGGCAGGTAAATGGCCTTGTAGGCAGGAGGATGGGTTTTCCGTGTTCTTTTGCGTGGCCGGGTGGAAACAGAGTGACTCCGCATGTGCGGAAACAGCACGTTAGTGTGTAATCAGAGGAAAGGCCCTAAGCGCGTAAATTACGTGACACTCGCTGGACGTTGGGCATTGCCGTTCAGTATCGGGTTAAAGGTCTGCATAGGACAACAGTGCACTGTATGTGCTTTTCGTGGGGACGGATGCGTGAACTCCATATATTTGTGGGTTCACACGCGAATAGTTTACTACTATGGCAGTGCGTACTTCTTGTTTTGGGAGGGGAGTTGCCTACACGCACACGCACGTGTGATTTTATTTATTCTACGAGACAGATGGTGAGTCATGCATGCATTTTTCCCACTGTGGTTGCCCCTTTGTGTCGCATACCCCATTTTCGAGGTCCTAGTAGCCGACGAGTTCCTCCCGTATGCATTTTTTGTGTTGCTGGGTGACAGTGTACTGCAGGATGTTTTTTACTCACACGTGAGCTACCGAGGGGTCGCGTACACGTTGATTTTTGTTTTTCGGGTGCCTGAGCATTGCGCGGCCCGTTATTTTTTCACCAGGGGTTACATAGAGCCTTTCTGGAGCACAGTGGTACGTTTTCCATCACGTACCCTGCCCCCTCACTCCAACTGCCCAGGACAATTGTTGGCTGCACCTCCCATTGTGCTAGTCCATCAGTGCCATGACTGGGAGGGCAACAAGTGGGAAGGGAGGCAAAGGTGGGTGACTTGCCAGAGGTGGCCAAGGTGTGCGACGTGGCCAAGCTGGCCAAGGTGGGCGATGTGGCCAGGGTGGCCGAGGTGGCGAAGGTGGTTCATGTGGGCAAGGTGTCCAGGCCCATGCAGGGAGAACTATGCCCGACACCCAACCAGTGCCAGGAGATGCAGCAGCTGCTGATAATCTAGCACCCGTGGTCCCAGACAAGCAGTGCCATCTGCTGTCCAGAGCAGCCAGGGTGTGGAAGCTGCAGGGGCAGCTGCGGCTACCACTACCCACGCTCAGTGTCAGCTAGCCCGGGCTGTAGTGGTCCTGGCACAGGGTCAGGGTGACTCAATGGCCGATTGCCATGTCCCGAAGGCCAAGACACGTGCGGGCCACGTTCCAGGCACTGGCACCCAAGGATCTGGAGCAGCAGTGTCATCTGCTGTTCACACCGGCCAGGGTCTGGAAGCTGCAGGGGCAGCTGTAGCAACCGGCACCCTGGCTCAGGTTCACCCAGCCAGGACTGGATTGGTCCCGGCCCAGTGTGACTCGGGGGCCAAGTCCCTTGTCACTAAGGCCAAGACACGTGTGGCACAGAGTCCTGGCAACAGCACCCAGCTACTGATACTTGCAAGCTGACCTTCTGTAGTTACATTGGTGGCTGATTCCGTAGGCCAGTCCACCTATACCCCAGCCCCTACTGATCGGAGCGGTACAAGCCACTCAGGGTCTGCACCACCTCACAAGAAGCAGAAGCATGCTCCAGCGGTCCAGACTAAGACCCCAGACACTGCACAGGAGTCCCACACATCGATAAAGAGGAGTTTCTGTAATGAGGAACTGGACATGCTCATGGACTACATGTTGGAACACTGGTGCAGACAGGGAGCACACATACGCCTGCACAGCGTATGACCCATTGGCAGTGCCTCTCCGACCATATTAGCGCCTTGGGTTATAAGAGGCACACAGCTGGTGATGTTGTGAAGAGTTGGAATGACCTCCGACCCCAAGCAAAAGACAAGCTGGCTGCAAAGATCTCCTCTACTCTGGTGACTGGCAGTGGGTCACCACCAGAGCACGATGAACTCACTCGACATGAGGAGATCGCTAGTGATTTAACTGCAGTGGAGCAGATCCAAGGCGTGGGAGACCTGCCAATGTATGAGGGAATGTCCGGTGAGTGGTGATGTGTGTGTGTACAGGCCATGTGTATGTTGCTTGGGTGATGTGTTATGATTGTCTGCCAGCTCGGGCTACATTGTCATGACTGCCATGTGTGACCCATGTGATGTTGGACTGATACATGCTTGTTGTTATGCAGACTGCATACAAACCATGTGCTGCACACAGAGGCAATCCTCATCACCACATCTGCTCCCTCCTTCCATGACACTCTCTGTCCAGCCTCTCTTGACCCTATTCTTGCTCCAGCCTGTGGTTGCGGATAGCCTGTGATGATCTTCCACTCAACAGTCGGCTTCTATTGTCACATGACTGACGTCTCTGTGAGGTCACCCTGCAAGTTGATCCTCCTCAGAGGCATTCTTCCTTTCCTCTCCATCCCCCAGCAGCTCACTGTCTCCAGAGGACTGGTAATTCCTATGGTGGACTACTGCAACCAGGGCCGGTCTTACAACAGATTGCACCCCAGGTGGGAAGCATCGTTGGCGCCTCCCTGCCCCCGACCTGTGATCTCATGCATGTGTCATGGGCTGAGCAGCGGGAGTGGGGACTATGAGTTAACAAAATTGTCAATGCTGGCATGTGCTGAATTTCATGAACCTCAGAAAACAGCAATAAGAGGGTCAAACCAGAACAGGCCTGGTTATGTTAGTCTGCTTTTGCTCTTCATTTTTAGTAACAATGACCAGTTTGCTGCTGTGACTCAGGTCAGAGAATCGACAATTTCATATCTACACTAATGTCATTCGTATGACCTCAAACATTTAGCCACTCTTAAAAGGTGATGTATTGGTCTTGAACAGTGTTAATCAAACCTCCAAGAACAAGCACCAGCAACATACCCACCCGATAGCTGTACAAACCCGTCTATCTCAGCATTAAAATACATGCATTTATGCAATATGTATTGCATCAAATATTTCACGGGAAGTTAAATATATTTAGGAGGGAAGTAAACAATATCACTACTCCATGTGAGTGGTAAAGTCTACTTTAAACATATGCAGAGAGTTAACATGCATGTACAATTCAACATAGCTCCCAATGTCAATGTTGGAGAGGTGGCGTTCTAAAATTATGACATTACAATGTGGACTTTGCATTGAAACACACTGCAGTGCATTACCGCGGCAGAGAAATGGCATTTCTAGTATTGTTGTTTGTTTCGCTCATGCTTGTGAACTCTCAAAATTCTTAAATGTTTCCTTCGTGATCACTAATTTTAGCTCCCGCCAACACAATGAAACTGTAAAACTGCAAAGAAAAACGATGGCTAACATCCCAACATAAAAACAAAAACCATCAAATTCTTGAAGGGTGGAAGATGACCTTTTCTTGGGGCTCGTTAAGTTGACTTTTTGCAAATTACTAGTCGCGTGCTGCTTGAATAACAGCGGCCCTTGCACATTGTGCAGTGTATAGACGAATTTCATTTCAAGGGACTTGGAGTACTGCGGGTATCAGGGGAAGCATCTCCAGTGTACCCCAAGCATAGTGCGCTTTGCCCTCCACCCTTACCTCCCAGCCTTGCAGCCCTGCGCTTTTTCACATTCTCTATTATGGTAAAGAATATTGTCCCGAGCTTGGGAGGGACATGGACTATGCAGAAGGAGCTGCCTCACCAGGGTGTGTTTAGCTACTGGTGTAACAAATGCAGAAATGGGTGGCATCAAGAGCCCCACGCTCTGAAACATCTTTTGCGCACTGGTTGGTCACACGACAGAAAGTGTGAGCAGGTGATTCCCCAACACTTGAACCATTCTTTAGAGACCTGGCTTTGATTAATGTGGCGTTAGCTAGTCATGGCCATTTCCCAGCGTTTGTGTTAAAGGAGATCGGAAGTTGCACCGTGCAGGGTGTTTTAAAGGCCATGAATTGATGCTACAGCATGTCGCCCCCAATGGAACAAAGAAAGTGAAGCATGCATCCTGCAAGTCTGGGTATTTGCATTATACGGAAAACGGGCCAACCGTCCATGGAGACGGTTTCTACTGTAGTTGCTAAGTCGCTTACCCAAGCTAGCTGCTGTGCAGACTTCGCTCAGCTTTTGTTCCAGCGCCAGCATCCATCCTTCACACTATCATTCACAAGGCGCGTTTGTGTAGGTGTTTGTTTATCTCTTTAGACTAGCGTGATTGCTATTCCAAACAAAAGAAGCACAATGACAAAGAAGAATATAAGACAAGTCTGAGTGAACAGTGAAATGTATGAAACTCTTGCACTAAAATAAAGTCAGCAGTGCATGCCCAGGAAAGAGGGAACGATGAACAATATGCTCGGGAGCAGGAACTAGGGGGGCGTAGTAACCCCCAAACCGGCCCAAGCGTGGTACCGGCCTCCAGGGCCTCGCCCTCGAAGTGATTTTGGCCCAGCCAATGGACCAACCAATCCAACCCCGCAGGAACGTACTACTGTCTAAGATCTGCTGACGGTGACACTCTGCCCAAGTCTTCCAAGAACCGGCCTTTTGAGCTCCTGAGGAGAGTCCACCACCAGTGCTTGCTTCCTTTTTCATGACTACTTGAGCCGTGACAAAAGTGTCTAGCTTTGTGGCCTCCAGAGGCTGTTCTTGGATGGCCCAGTAATCTTTGCAGTACCATTTTTAAATAAATAAAATGCCTATGCAGCAATAGGCCTCACCTGCGAGGACGGGAGCAGGAGATAAGAAGTGTGCTTGCCTCGGCAGGCTGTAGTTACTGCCGGGTTTCCTGAAACAAGGCCAATCAGCAAGGTCAGAAGGCAGCAACTGTTTGTATTTGCTGATTCTGCTGCTGCTTGGCAGTGTGTGCTTGTGATGGGAACAACTTCAGGATTTAGTGACCCACTCGCTCCTCTTTTCTGTAATGGCCGGGTCCGACAACACCAGCCAGCCCCAATCGATCCACACTTCAGTGCGTGCCCATAGCCTGGAGGAGGGCACACTGCACGTGCGCCTATGGGCCTGGCTGGCGCCAGCAGTGCCGGCGCCACCCGGGGCTGGGGGCAAGGTAATAAAGCAACAAATGTTGCTAATTTATTTGCCAATCGCCCTGCCTGAGGGCCGAGGCCAGGCCCGTTTCTTGGCCCGAACGAGGCGCGCAACTGCCTGGGGCACAATAGCCCCGGATGGCGCAATTGCCCCGGTCCCTGGAGACTCTGGAGGGGATGAAATTCCCCAGTTTGTGGGGCGGCGCAATGACATGGGGAAATTCCGCAGGTCAAGTGCCGGTGCTGCCCTTTCCGACTGTAATGTCACGTAGTACAGGAGTACTACGTGACATTACAGAAGTCAGAGGCTCCCTCTGACCACTTTCGCGCCACTTGGGGTGGGGGTCATAAGAACACCAATAAAAGCACTTCAGGTCCCCCTGCAGCTAAGACCAGCCCCTTCCGTCACAATGCCAGTAGGAAACTGCTAATGGTGGCCCGTTAGTCACTAAATGGTTTTGTGCTGGCATTGAGATGGGAGGGGAGGTGCAGCGGGGAGTGGGCCCTGATACGGTACAAACGGAGACCCGTTTTGGCCCATGGTGCGTCCTTGCAAGCCCAGAAAATGGCCAAAATAATAGTTTAAAGCAGCGCTATTTCTTTCATGCCGCTTCGTTTACAAACTATATATCAATTACACTTTAAACCACTTCCATGGCACTGGTGATGAGTTACTTCACTATGCGTATAATAGTTTTGAGCAGTGTTGCTGAGTAAATATTCTTTAAGCTACAAACCGGTTTATTTATTTATTTATTTATGTAATGTTTGTCGGGTACCTGTATCTGACACACATTGCATAAATAAATAAATATGCAGGTACCCGACAAACATTGCATGAATAAATAAATAATCCTGGTCCATGTATCCGTACAACAGTCAAGACTTTACTGTATCAAAGCATAACCCTTGATTCCCATTCAAAGAATATTAAAGTAATTGCTTATTGGGTTCAGGTGTCTCCTTGTCATTGCCCTTTTGGCTTTGGTTGCCTCCAAACCCCCTTAAGCATCTTGTGTTCTTTTTTGGTTGTATATACTGCATCCTGTGCCATATTCATGGTCTACTGGTTGGTGTGCCCAGTCCTCATTATCTGCAGCCTAAGTGGGACTGGTGCATAAAATTGTCTTGGGTACCAGTGAAAAAGTGCCCACCGTTGCAAATGGCAATTCATTCCTTGTGTGACAGACTATTTGACTTTGGGTAGGAGTTCCTTAACGGTGTAGTTTGGGAATGGCGCGCAGGGTGCAGTGGGAGTGGTGCGCGGAGTGCGGTAGGAGTGGCTCATGGGATTGGGTGCGGGGGGGGTGCATTCCTAGTGTTTTGCCCTGGGCACCAAATAGACTTGAAACTGCCCTGGCCGAGGCCACAGCCTGCAGCAATGCCAGTGGTAGACAACACGTGTAACACGTTTGTTTCCTAACATTATAAAAATGAACAGGCACATTCATTTTTATAATGTTAGGAAACAAGCGTGTTACACGTGTATTGGTGCAGCACCCCCTAGAAGCTGACTGACGTCAGGCAGCCACCTGGGCTGCCTGACGCAAAGACCGGCCCTGACTGCAACGTGCTTCACCAGGAATTCTGTGATTCTACACTCTTCCCTCTGCAGCTCTGCAAGTCCTGTACTGTGTGAAAAGTATTTTAGGCTTGGTGCAAGGTATCTCCCTAGGACTGTGATGATGGCACAGGCTCACAGTGGCTATGATTGTTCATTCCTGAACCCTGTGCATTCTTAGCAAGTCCCTATGGGTCCTGGGCCAGCAATTCCTTCAAATCCACCTCCAGTATTTACTTCATTCTCATGGTCTTTGATCATCCCTTTCTTACTCCCTCAGGGTCAGTTGCTGCTCATGGAAATTAGTTTGTGGTTCATGTCTGTGTTGAATTGGGGCCTCCCACTGGTACAGCCACCCTGCCTCTATGTAACTGGAGGTGTAGCTTTTCCGGGTCTGCAGGCACTTCTGATGCTTCCTCATGTGTGTGCTTTCTGTCCTCCTCTCCCCTGCTGTAGTCCCAGATGACTGAGAGAATGCACTTGCCACCTGCCCATACTGTCTGCTATGACACGGTCCTCTGAGTAACCATTTTAACCCATGCACTGCCTCCCAGCCACCCCCACCCTTGGGGGTGGGGTTTACTGTATCCCTACAACCCACTACCAACACTTTACACATGATGACGGCACTTACCCTTACACTGCCATCAGGCCACGACATTGACATTACTGGATCTGTGTTTTATTCATAGTTGAGGCCGTACCCATGTACTGCACTGCACCCACACACTTCTAAACCATGTTATCCCCTTCAATATGCCTATTCACTTGCGTGATGTCAATGTGACCTAGCATTATTGAATCTGTATGCTGCCCTCACTGTATTACAACACCCTAACGTTGTTGCACCCTGTGACACATGTGTGTTTTCTAATAGTGAATTTCATGAAATGTCATTTGACATGCATTGTGGCTCATGGTCAGTAGTATTTAACTTCCATCTGAGGCTGGTTGACAATTCTGGCATGGCTATGCTACGTGCCATCTGTGTATTGGCATCAGTCATGTTTGTGGAAGGACTATGTCAGTCACATGCTTGTGTGTGATGCAGGTGCTATGCAATATGTGTGTTATTTTGCCCTTTGACAAGCATCCATGTCTGCTTTCAGGCTCCCCTTCCCTTTCATTGACACTGCGTGCGTGCATGACTTTGTGTCATGTGTGACATGGCAGGTTCATGTGTTGGGTGACAACATTGTAATACCTATGTGTGTGGCCTATGCTATTTACATTTATATTCATGTTTTTTTTTATTTGTGCAGGTGATGAGGTACTAGATGCAGTGGAAGAGGACGTAGTGTGGTAGCCCATGAGAATTCATTGGTGCTACAGACCATCCTGGCCAGGGTGCCTCTGAGTACACCTCTGAGGAAGCCTAAGTCTGTGGTGCTGAAACGGCCATGAAACCCTCATTGCTGTCTCAGGTGAGTGATTCTACTGTGGATGCTTTTTAGAGGGCGTTTGGAGCACACACGACTGAATTGCGGCCAGACAGTCAGGTATTAGTGAGGAAGAGAAAGAGACTGAGGGTAGCCTGAAGGAGAGCTGCGAGTCATCCGTGTAACACTGAACGTAGAAGGTGAAGGTGGCGATCATACGGGTCAGGAGGGCCATGTAGCCATTGCAAATCCAGGGGGGTAGGTCAGATCCCTGGGGGAAAACACAAGTAGAGGGAGTGATAGGGGAGAGGAAAGACCCCAGTTCCACCTGAGATGGGCTGTCTGAGTGAAAGGAGGTTAGCCATGCCAGGGCCTGATCACTGATGAGCAGGGTATCACAGAGACATGCAATGAGTGTGTTGTGGTTGACCCTAAAGAAGGCAGAGGAGAGGTCAAGTAGAATGATGACAGAGGGAGAGTTAGAACCAAGATTTGAGAGCATATCTTCACAGGTGTTCAGAAGAGCAGTTTTCATGCCTGGATGGTCTAAGACCAGACTGGTGGTCATGGAAGGAGCCAACAGATTCAATGCGGAGGGTAAGCTGGGAAATAGCAAACTTCTCCAGGAGTTTGCCAGGGAAAGGAGTGATAGAGATCGGGTGACAGTTTTCCAGGAGAGGGTGCACAAGGGAGTGATTAAGAGCAGTGGTGGGGAAAACTCCACTGGATGAATGAGAGGTTGCAGAGGTCAGCCAAGGCTGGAGCGAGAGAGTCAATGTTGTCCTTGATGATTTTAGAGGAGGCTTTCATAGACCAGACTTGTCTAGTAACCTCCTCAGGTGTGACAGGGGAGACAGAAGGGAGAAGAAGGGGAGGGGTGGAGATGGCCAAGGGTGGTGCAAGAGATGTTGCTGCATGAGGTGGTGAGGAAGAGAGGGAGGATAGGATATCCACTGTTTTTGAGGTGAGTGTGCAGCCAGGGCCGAGCAAATTGCCTGGGTGGGTGCAATGGTGGAGGAGGCTGCGTTAGGGTTGGCTAATTCCTTGCAGACTTTGAAAAGTGTGTCCGTGTTATTGGATACCACAGAGATGCGGGCTTGTATAAAGACTCTTTTCTGGGAGCAGATGCAGAGTCTATACTGCTTTTGGAGGAGGCTTCAGGCCAGTTTGTCAGAGGGTGTGCCAGAGGAATCCCATTTCCATTTGGCTGCCCTGCACTTGTGTTTAACGGAAGCTGATTTGGAGTCATACCAAGAGTTTCACTTTTTGGTAGGCTTCAGTCATACCCTCATGACAGAGGCAAGAATATAAAGAGTATTTGAAACAGAGAGGTTAAAGTTTGAGAGGGCTGTGGCAGGATGGGAGTCAGTCGCAGGAGTGGAAGGAGCATAAAAGGTGGAGGCAAAGGCAGCTACTGAGACTCTTTTCATGGGTCGGATGACCTTTTAGACGGGAGGCAGTGCCGGGCTTACCTATGCAAGGGGAGAAGAGAGCTTCAAGTGAGAAGAGAGGAGAACATGATCAGTCCAGGAGAAAGAAGTAGTGAGTGGGATAGATAGCAGATTGTCAGTTGAGAAGAGAGCATCTAAGGTGTGGCCAGCGATGTGCATTGGGCCAGACGGTAAGAAGGAAAGAAAGGGAGAGTCGCAAAGGTCGAGATGGATGTTGGGATCACCCACTAAGAGGAGATGAGAAGAGGAGGAAAGGAGAGAGGAGGCCAGGTCAGCCCATTACAAAATGAAGAGGGAGGGCTGACCAGGTGGCCGATAGAAGGAGGACAGCAGCAGTGAAGAGCTTGGAGAGAGGGACAGCCTGCAGATCAGGCACTCAAAGGATGAGTAGGCCTGAGTGGGAATGACAGACACAGGGATACACTCGGGGAAGATCAAGGCTACTCCCCCACCTTTTCTGTTTGGTCTAGGAAGAGAGAGTATTGTGTAGCCTTCTGGGGGAAGAGTGTCAAAACTTGTGCCAGAGCAATCCTTGAACCAGGTTTCAGTGATGGCAAGAACATCACAATCCAGGAGTTCAAGGAGGTTGCAGATGTAGAGGAGTGTTTGACAGCTGAGCGAGTGCATACCATGGCAATGTGGAGAAGATTGCAATCAGTGAAAGACTTACGGGTGGATCAGGGGGCAGTGGGCCCCCCTAAGTGACGATAGTGCCTGAGGGACAAAGGTAGAAGGGGCAGAGGATCAAGGCCGGTAAGAGAGCCGGAACCATAATGGGTGAGGAGGGAGCCAGTGCGGGAGGCACCACCTGGGGCAAGGGAGCCCCAGATACAGTGTTAGTGGGTGACTGGTTCACCCAAGAGGAGAAGGCAGACAGGGTTGTCAATGTGTGGGGTGGTGGCAAGAAAGCCATGGCGAGGGTAGAAGGATGGTTAGGAGGTAGCAAGGGAGCCAAGGTGGTCACAGCTGGCATGGGAGCCAGGGCAGCTGAAGGAGCTGGTGCAGAAGACGGAGGGAGGTTGATAAGGTGGGGAGGAGCCTATCAAAGAGTAGAAGGTTGGGTTGAGGACCCTGGACCATGATGGTACCATTTCAGTAGACATTGATGATGACCCTGGAGGTGGAGAGGGCAAGACAGACCTCCCAGCGGATGCCACCATTGATGGACGAAGAAGAGAAAGGAGAGAGAAGTGCAATCATATGGAGAGTCCATAGGACGGGTGAGGGAAGGACATAGAGTATGTCTGTGAGAGTCTCTCTGGCAGAGGCAATCACGTAGGTGGCTGAAATTGGAAGGCCTGGGTTAGAGCTCAGCATGTCCTTCTTGAGGTTCTTCCTGATAGACTTAGTAAGGGGTGAGGGATAAGAGATAGAGAAGCGGTTTGAGAAGATAGGAGAGATAGATAGCAAACTGCAGAGAGTGAGGTACACGTAACCAAGTTGAGGCCACAGAGGCACAGTGAGAGCAGTAGGTAGAGGAAGGAGACAGGGAACAAGACTGGGAGAAAAACAATGGGAGCTGGGGGAGGTAATATGCACAGAAAAACAGTGAAAACACTGAGGAAGGGGAGGTAGCGGGTGTAGGGCTGAGGGGAATAACAGCACAGAGGGACAATGGGACTGAGGAAGCAGACTAGACAGAGTACAGAGGGGTTGGACTTGTTAACACATCCTCATGAAAGTAGGTTATGCACACAGGTAAAAATAAACGTAAACAGGATTAGGGATAACTCAAGGACAGTTTTTTGGCCTGAATGGCTATTAATGGATATTAAACAGGTCTCTGACTTGGGGAATGATGATCGGTGGTTGACTGCTGCTGAGTTGAGAGAGAGATGGAATTTTGATGGTTTGTCAGACTCTGCTTATAGACGCCTGAAGAGGTCTGTGGGTGAGGTGGACTGGTCTGACTCTTTGGATGTGAGTATTTTTCTGGGTGAGTCGAATGGAAAGGAAGGTGGTTTGGCCAGTAGGCTGTACAGGCTAATCGTGTCCCATTATAGGAGTAACGACAATTTGCGGAGAGTTTGGAGTGAGAGAATTGGGTCGGATATTGATGTCAGTGCATGGCAGAATATGTGAGGTAATGTCTCCTTATGTTCGCTGATTCTGAGTGAGAGGTCTCGACAAATTAAGATTCTGAATCGCGTGTATTGGTGCCCAGAAACACTTCATAAAAGGGGCATGACTGACAGTGAGGATTGTTGGGGTTGCGTCCAGGAAGTTGGGTCACTGGAACACATGCTGTGGAGCTGTGTGCGAGTCAGAGATTTTTGGAACAGGGTCTCTGATGTGTGTGACAGGATTTCAGGTGGAGGGTCTGTCCTGGATTGTAGGACGGTGATCCTGGGTGATTACTCTGGGTTGGCTGATGTCAGTTCCGCCCTTAAAAAGTGGATTTTTAGGGCATTCATTGTGGCCAAGCGGCTGATTCTCCGAGGATGGAAAGGTCGGGTCCCTCCCTCTTTCGAGGAATGATCCAGGAAATGCATTGCCTGTCAAGGACAGAAAAGTTGATCTACAAATTGAAATGTAAATTGTCTTCATATGACAAGATCTGGAGTGTGTTTAACGATTTCTTTTTATTTTTATGCATTCTCTACTATTGTTTCAACTTATTGATATGTTTTCTTTTCTGTATATATTGTGTATTAATACTTAAATAAACAATTAAAAAAAAAAATGTAAACAGGAGCGGGACAGTCAAGATGGGCACACAGCTGAAAACGAATTTAAAAAGCAGCAGGTCAATCAAGATATGCATACAGCTGAAAATGAATTTAAATAGCAGCAGGACAATCAAAGTGACATATATTTTAGAGGAGTCATCGATCTGACCATGCTAAGCAGAGCTTTCTCCTCAACTTCCTCTGCCTCCGATGTCGACCAAGGAACACCTTACACTCTATTTTTGAATGTTGCATTTCTGTTTGTATCAATGCTTTCGGAGCCCTCACTCTCTGCACCCCCTATTCCATGGTAAAGGGATTTCCTTCTTTCCTTATGTAGCTCCTGAAATGCCTGGGCTGTTTAATATACCAGGGGACCCCAGGCTCCATCTAGCCCATGTGTCTTTGGAAATATTGTTTTTAAATAAACCCTGTTATGCTTCTCTTCTATTCTTTGACCGACTGCTGAGATCCCACACAGTAACATGCAAAATGTCACTCGGAAGCAATGGACCTCACAAAATGAAAGACTTATCAAAATGCACCACATCACACACATATAAGACTCCAAGAAATCAACAACCTACAGAAGGACAAACATATGATACATAGATTTTAAGACAAAGCTACATTTCACATGGGCCTGCAGTATAAGAATATTCTTACTCTCTTGCCAACATGGACTAGGGGAAAAGCCATATAATTGCTGCCATTTCTTCCATAAAGCTGTGGCCCTGAAGGCAGTTGTCCATTTCATGCATGCCTTTGAAGGACAATAGAGGTCGGGCAGAGTGTGAGACATATGAGCCACAGCGACATTCAGAGGGACCAGTCTGTTGGGAAGTCTCTGGATATTCCTTGGGCTGAGGCTTAAGGAAAGTAGACATTAAGGTGAAGTAGTCCCTCCGTGAAGCCTACCCATTGATGTTGACCGGGTTCCGCAGCACCGACCTGGTAGTGATGAACTTGCACATGAAACCAATAAGAGAATTGCAAGGTCCTCTCCTTTCCTGATGTAATATTAAAAAACGAAAGGTCTGTCTTAGAAACCCTAAACTGTGCTTCATATGAGACTGCAGGATGTGGTTTCTAATCAAATTTAGAAGCAAAGCAAGAATATGGCCTGTCAGACGCTACAGTCATGTTTGTGTGCCAGAATATGCATGTCAGACCATCACATGGTCT
Source organism: Ambystoma mexicanum (assembly GCF_040938575.1). Taxonomy (NCBI): domain Eukaryota; kingdom Metazoa; phylum Chordata; class Amphibia; order Caudata; family Ambystomatidae; genus Ambystoma; species Ambystoma mexicanum. The sequence goes on along the minus strand of NC_090926.1, from coordinate 1,094,698,611 downwards.
GTTTAGCCTCTCGGACACCACCTGTGCTGAAATTACACACATGATCATCTTATATATCCCATTTATCCCTCTTTACCAAAGTTGCCACTGAGATCAGCTGGAAATTCAGCAGTCGAGGTGTACAGGACATAGTTTAGCCCCAGTCAGACCAGCATGTGCTGTTGAGTCCTGTGTTCAGCAGTGTGTTACTTACTTCAACCAAGTATTGCCACAAACAAAGGGACTGTCTGAGGCACAGCTGAAGATCTTTGCAGATGCAGAAAGAAAATCCTGCTCAAATACGAGAGTGCAGGTGTCTGTCTCCTTTTTCTAGAGACTCTCACATTTTTAGGAAGACTTGGCAGCTCTGTTGACAGAGAAATGGAGGGGGCACTCCATGACACGATATGGAATACATTGCCAGAAAAAAGGAACTAGCCAGCAATGCTGTATGATGGTAAACTCCATTGAGGCAGTTAGTACAGATTACAGATTAGGCAGTTAGTACAGTGAGTACAGATTTTCCATACTTTCAGGAAATTCATGATTCTAGCAAAGAGACAGAGGCTCCTATTATGCGTACTTTTCTTTATAAAACTCAAGCAGCAATCTTAAAAAAGAAAAAAACATTAAACAAAAATCAAAGAAAAAAACATTTTCTGTGACAATGTAGTCTTTGCAGTTTGAAACTGAATTGAAACTCAATTGCCCTCAGGTATGACACTTGTACTAGTCCATGAATCACAACGTTATGGTCCTATCACCTCACAATTCCTCATCCCCAATTCCTCTTTCTTTCACTGTCTCGCTGTAGCTTCCTTATTAATGACTCCATCTCGAACAGGGTATAGCGAAGAACAAAACCTGTAGTGAACCGCCTCCAAATTCGGCAGGGATCCACCCTGTGTTGTCTGCCTGTTTAGTGTCCGCACCTGCTGTCAGGTACCCTTGGAGGTTCAGCAGATTCCTGTAACATTACTGGCAAACCTGTTATGACATATGATTGATGGAAAGTTGATCAGTTAGTTAAAAGAACGTTTAAACAGAAGAGGTGATTGAGCAAACGTAAGACTGTCAAGTAAAGTTTAGTCTTTAATGGAAAGTCAATACTGTGATGTTTCAAAGGGTCATTCATTTTCTACAGGGGCAAAGACAGTGCCCCAGCTTTGAGTCTGTGATAAACCGCAGGAACTCCATTTTCTGCTGTGGCCTGGTCTCGGATTTCTTCCAATTGATGAGAAACCCCAGCTTCTCTAGAAGACCCGTCATTGGGACCATTTGCTCTGGCAGCCGCATCGGACCCTGCGCCATGAGACAAATATCCTCGATGTATAAAATCAGTCTCACTCCTGAGTAGCTTTGGGAAGCACCACAGTGCTGAAGTTAGTCAGAAAAGGGAGACACATAAACTCCCACCTTTGTCATCACCAGAGGAATTCTAATAATTGCTTGTGCATCTCAGGAATGGGTACTGCTAGATGGGCATTCCTCAAATCTGTACAGGTTAGCCAGTGCCCTTTCTGCAAAATGTCCCTGAAGAGATGGATTTCCACCATCTTGCAGTGTCGGTACACGAGAAAGGCATTAAATTGTTTGAGATAATCACCGGCCTGACCTTTTGCTTCTGTTTCACCAGTAAGATATTGCTTAGGAAGCATTGCGCCACCTGCTGCGCTGGCCTTATCGCCATTTTCTTTAGAAACTCCCATACTTCCTTGTCCATGAGGCTTTGTTTCTCCTGTGTTAGGGAGAATTCTCAAAATGTGCTAGTTTCCCTTACCTTTTGAGACCCCCAGCAGCATTGCTGGATTCTAGGATTTGATTTTTCTATCTGGGAAGATTGTGAGCCTTTTTTCCCACTCTTCCATTTATTTTGATGTGTGTTTTACTTTTGTGTTCTTTGGTTATGGTGTTTTAAAACAACTCAATAGGCATCATATTTTTCTCTGTGTCACACAGCAACTTCAGTGCAGTGGCACAGGGGTGTCTTTCAGACTGCCCAAGGTTTAAACACTTTCTCTGGGACTGACTACCGTCTCCCAGAGCATGTAAAGTTAAATTGACTTTACTAGTCTCTTTATATTTACTGACCCAGCACACACTATCTCCCTATAGAGTGCTGGTGAGGTTGCCTAGCATTCCCCGAGTCAAAACACTCCTGTAACAGTCAACTGTTACCCTTTCCTACTTTAAATGGCTGGTGGCATTGGTGTAGATCAAACTACCATGATTTTACCCGACCGCGAACAACGGTAGCAAAAAACAGACTCCAGTCGGCTTTTTTCGCCATTTCTTTTAGGAAAAGTCTTCCTTGTGTTTAACTCTGCTTGGCAAACCAGGTTTGGTCCCTTTGTTCGTTGGCCTTTGGCGGGTTTCAGTGCTGAAGCCCTCCTCTGGCACCTGAGTGTCTGGGGTGGACAGGATGTGAGGGAGGTGCCCGAAACTCTCTGTGCTTAGTCTCCTAGGAGACCTGAATGCACTCTGGCGTGATTGGCTGGCTGGCTGTCTGGCAAGGACAGCCACCCTGCTGTGTGAGTGACAGCCAGGCTGGAATGAATGGGGGAAAACTGTTTAAAAGCAGGTCTCTGGGACTTGGAAAACAGAGTCGACCACTGGAACGAAAGAACCGAAGACGAGCTGAAGGAAGAGGACTGCTGCAACTCCTGGACGACCGGCAAAGCCCTGCTGCAGGTATGAATTTCCTGAAACTCCATCGACAGAGAAGCCCTTCAAGGTTAACTTCTTCCCTTCAGTCTGGTGGGACCAACCAACTCACAAGCTGCCTGAAAACCGTCCCTCCTGGTCGAATTTTCTACAGAGTGCTGTGGTAAACCGGATAGCCAGTGGGAAGAATACCAGTTTGTGGTCTTTAAGGCGCTCACACCTTAAACTGACGTTTATCCAAGCTTGTGGCCTCTTCTCTGGGCAGTGCAGGAACCTCGCAACATCGTCCTTTTTGTCCCCACGACTGAAGCACAGGAACAGCGAGGTCTGCTCGAACTGCCAGTAACAACTGCCCAAGCTACAGCTCTTCTTCACTTTAAAGGTACTGTGCAAACGCGGTCCGGAAATCTTTTCAACTACAGAGAAAGTTTGTGAAACTGTCCCCTCTTTGAAGGCTGGTCCTTCCCTAAACATTCGACTAACTTTTCGCCTGACCCAATTCTTCTAAAAACCGTGGCAAAGACTTAACTGTTATCTAGAAGAACTGTGCTATCCTATACAAAGACTCTGAACCATTGACTTTGGCCCAAGCCTATCAAATTGAACTGCTGGTTGTAGTTAACTGAAGCCCTTTAGCCTATCTATGAATGTGTTTGGGCTGCATTTCTTATCACCTTGTCTTTTTACCCCTTTTTAAAGTAACTGAAGTGCCATTTTGCTCGCAACTCAGGGGAGCTGAACTTGTTCAGTGATTTATTGGTTGTGTATTGTGGTGTATTAGTGTATGATATTAAGATGCTTTTGCTAGTGTAATGTTTTCTAATTGACTGTGTAAATAAATGTATATTCTTTTACCAAGAAACCTTGAGTAAGTGTTTGTTTGAACCACTGTATTTTTTGGTCTCTTCGTGTAACTTGTTCTACTGCTCACCTGAACTCTTGAGATAAGTCTGGCTGCTCAGTCAATGCTACCACATAACTGCGTAGTACAGGCTTGTACCAAAGGTGAAATTGTACTGACACTTGTAGTCTTCATTGCATGTAGTGTTCCCAAAGGGTACTGCATGTGATTCTGCCTAACACTCTGAAATTGCGAAAAGTTGCTGCAGTTTCATTTGTCTGTGCTCTTTAAAAATTACAGACAACACCCCTGCACAGTCTCTGCGACCCAAGAGTCCACGGTAAGCTCCTCCCAAGTGCTAGCCTACCACCTATCGTGGGAATTGCATTGCTTTCTGCTGCGTTGTGTGCATTCGACTGTACTCTCACCTGCTTGTGCAGTGACAGCCCCGAAGCCTCCCTCTTCCACGGAAGGGGAAGGAAGTATTCCGCCTTCTGTCTTCCTGCTGTCACCAGTTGTTTCCTCCATAGGGCCTCTGGCCCCCTCACCGGCTGACGGGGACACCTTTGCTTCTGCCGCCCTGGCGGATACACAGGGCACAAACACTCCTTTTGACAATGTCTGACCTTTGTCCAGAGCAGCAAAGGTAATATCAAATCTGGACATGTCTTTGACAAAAGCTTCTCCAAACAAAAACCCTTTAGCTGCTGCAGCGGCCTTAGAGGATGCCAACTTCCTGGGTTTCAGGTCCATCTTTACTAAAATCGATCGCCTGCATTCTGCTGCTATCGTACAGTTGGTATTACTGATTAAACAAAATGCTCTTTGTGCCCAATTAGCCAGAATATGCACATCCATAGGCGGGGCCTCTTTGGTCTCTTCCACCATTTTAATGATCTTGGCCAATGGACCTATGGAATCGGGGAGTGTGTCCTGGCATGCTGTCCATAAGCGGTCAATGCCCTTTTCAGGTCCTTGGTGTGCTTCACCATGAATGAGTCCACCTCCATAGTGTCCGCTACTTTATCCGGCAAAGAAGGTCTGGGATATTGTGCCTTCAATTAGCCTCTCACCTCCTTATTTATAGGCGTGCGCAGTCGCTTGCTCAAGTACCTTTTGACCTTAAGTGGGGGCTTCCCCTCCAAGGATCTCGGGTTGAGTAGCAGGTCTGGATGAAAGGGGTCGACCAGGGAACTATCTCTGCATTTCTAAACGCTCTTATTGTGCCTTTTGCCCGGTTCTCCTTCCTGAGGAGTGGCCAAGCTCACAGAAAGGTGAGAACTCTCAGTGCTACTGGAATCCTATTCAGTGCCCTCTTGGTCTTCCTGTGGGCTAAGGGGTATGTCACCTTGTCCCTTCCATCACGTCTTTCCCTTAGCATGCCTCTATTTTGTGTGTCCTTTGCATGATTCGGACAGTGGTTCGCCACTGGCCTTATGTTCCTCCTGCCATGTCTCTTGCAGGCTCCGGGCCTCACAGCTGTCGGCCCTTGTGAAAAGGCGACCCGCCCCAGGAGAAAATCCAGCATACCTGCCCATGTTGCTTTCTCCATCAGCTGTCCCAGAGAGGGGTCTTGCAGAATGTTTGGCGGAGTCTGGCAGAGTCTGAGGAGTTGCCTGTTGCCAGTAACTCTTCTGTGTCTATTGGGGGAGTGCCTTGCTGCTGGAGTGCCTTTACTGCATAACCTCAATCTCCCCGCGGAGCGGGCGCGGAGTCTGGCAGAGTCTGAGGAGTCCGAGGAAGTCCGTGGAATCCTGGACTCCTCGTTACTCCCCCCTCCTCCCCTCCGCTCACCGCAGTGTGTCTCTGCCACTACCGCTGCTACTATTGTTTATGGGATGCGCATCGCAGACAAAGGAAAGACCGCCAGCTCAACGATGAAGACTCGTGCCCAAAGGAGGCAGGGGCCGAACTCACCGTGTCTAGAATCTGAGCATTCTTGGCGCTTAGCGAAGTCTCCCGAGTCCCCCGAGTCTCCTCGGGGAGCAGCCCCCGGGAGTGCACCTGGCCCGGCCCTGGCCCCGACCTCGACCCCAAACTCGTCCTCAGACAACAGAGCCTCAAAAACAGACCTCCTAATCGAGACGGCCGCACACGACGATCAAGTAAGTGCCGATGCGTTCCTCACTCATGGGCTGCTTGTATTGGAGGGGGTTCCGGAACACGAAACAGTAGAAACAGTAAAAATGCCAGCTTTAGATCAACAAGTGTTCCGAACCGCCCCCTCCGCTCCATCCGTTTCTTCTGTTTCTCCCTCTGTCATTTCTGCCCGATCAACGCGCCGAGTGCAGTGTCGTGTCTGCCTCTCTGAAAATCAATGCCAGTAACAACGAACTTCACAAACACATTTCAAACACGAATGCCGCAGAAATGACAGGACATGGTCCCAGCTTGCTTTCCTATGAAACATCAAAAAGCAAACAAATTAATCTGCGAACCTGTAACGATATGATGTCAGCTCAAACTCACTCTGATTGCAATGCCCAAGTCCTTAACTTGGATGTAATTGATCTGGACGCTACATGCCTCACAAGAAACGACGAAATAAGCAGTGATCTCTCCCGCCCAAGGTTTTACAGCGCTCTTGAAAAATTGATGCCATCCCCGGTGAAGTCAATCAATATGCCTCATGATGAGACCAATCACAGTACATTCATTATGCATAAGGACGTGGGCGAACCTGTGACTGAGCCTAGCGCTGATCCCCGTTTGGAGGTGTTTAACCATCCCCTCTCTGTGAGAGTAGCATACGAAACGCCAACGAACCTGGAAAGCAAACATGACAACAACCGCAGAAACTCCTTAGACGTTGTCAACAAACTACTATCAGACCTCAAACAGATCAACAAAGGCAGACACAACAATTTAACAACAAAAGAAAAACAGAAGTCGCCTAAAAGTGAGGACAGTCCTGTCCTGCCTGTCACCTCAAACTTGAGTGCCTCAATTAAAAATAACAAATTGCAGTCTTCTCAGCCAAGTGGTTTGGCGAAAAGAAGAAGAGCTAACTCGAGCACTTCACCCAGCATTCAATGCTCACAGAGGAAGATCCCTAAAATGGGTGTTGTTGCTCCTAAACTGCCGCAATCTCACTCACTGAATGAATCGTGGCACGCCGGGGCAGGGTGTCCTGCTGATCACGACTGCTCTGAGTCCACGTCTGATTCATCGGCCTCCGATTCATCTCTAATGGAGCGACCATTTCCAAAGATCAGACAATTCCCTCTGGGCAGAAAGTGTCACACAGGCCTTGACACTGAGGTTAATGGTAACGCGCGTCAAACTGCAAAAACGAAAGACCTTCAGTCCACCATTATATCCTCAATGACGCTGTCCCTTGCCCCTTTTCTAAAAATGTACGAGCACCTAAACGAGAGTCTTAAAGACCTAACAACAGTAGTTTCCACCATGCATTCCAAGCTTGTGACCTTTGAAAATATGCACACGCAATACATGGACGCAGCCCTGAACACAAATAACAAATCGGAGTTGGCTATGCGGTCCCTTATGGACTGTAATAAGAACGCCAACCTGGACAGGAAATTACTCGCAGAAGTGGCAAAACAAGCGCTCAATTTGTTTTAACAAAAGTCAGAGCTGAGCCCCCGAAAGAGGGGTTTGGTCGAAAGAGGGCCCAACGATTCCCATTGCCATGATCGACCTTCACTTGGCACTTCAAAACGCCTGCACAATGTCGCCAATGCTCCCAGTGACTCACTGAACTTAACACTAAGACCCCAAGAATGTTCCAGCTTAACTCTCGATAAAAACATCGATGTCCAGTCGAACAAATCCGACAAACTTTTAACCAACTATGCACAAGACTCTTTAACACCGACACCACCGAACCCTACGAATAAATCAGGGGCCCAAAATCCGGCGGAAAATTCAACCACAGTCGGCTTGGACAAGAGAACTTCAACGGACTTCAATGATATTTTCATGGCGAGCCTAGCCCCAGGTAACTTGGCCCTCTTAGACCCTCAAATTGCTTCCACCTCTGCTTCAATCCAACACATGGAGCCAACAGACGTCGTGACAGTGCCCGACCACTTTGATGTGAGTGGGGACGTCACAGAAGTCTTCGATATATTCAAGCCCTCAAAGAACGTTTCGACAACTAGAGTCATCGCAAAGAATCTGAGAGGCAAGGGGGGAAAAAAATCTAAAAATCTACCCGCAACAAAAATGAAACGAGGCAACGACTCAAGGAAGTTCCTGAGAAACATCAAAACCGTTAACGTTACTGTCAACAGAACAATCTTAAAAGAAAAAAGTGGAGAAACAACAACTCAAATAACTGACGCCAGACCTGTGCCGGATCAATCCATCGGACCTAAAAACAACTCGTGTGACATATCCGAAGACCTGATGAACATGTCAGTTTATGAGGATACTGCGACGGAGGGATCGGGTGGGGTGGACCAGGTAAACTCCTTGGCCGTAAGTTCCACCAAAGGAGCCAAGACCGCTGTAAACGCTCTCGATCCCACCCCAACCAACACTACAAACCTCCCACTGATGACCGCGGAGCCATCACCCTCACAACACGCAATAACTGTCTCTCCTGTCGCTAGGTCTCCATGTAGTGTCAACACGCTTGCAAGTTCTCTTTTTCAAAAATCCAATAGAACAGTAAGGCTGTGTGAAGTCTTTCTGCCACCTGCATCTGTATCTAATGGCCCAGTCCCTCAGAAGAAGAAGTTCATGACGTTGGACGAAAAACGCTGTAAGAGCTTGTCAACGGCAAGCAACCCAGTTGATCAGTCCAAAGTCATCGGTACTCACTTATCATTAGACAGCTGTAAGCAACTGTCACTGACTGGGTCCGTCGCCTCTGACCGTACTAATGAGCTTACTAAAGGCCTCAACGCTAACACCTCTTTGCAATCTAAAACCAGTGGGAGCACCTTTTCAAGATCCACGACAGGGAAAAACGTATCAAAAGGTCCAAAACAGGTCATCCAAGCAAGGAAAGATTCTACGTTCCATCAAGTTCTCTTAGAACGTTTTGACTCTGCAGATGACCTAATTCTTAATCGCCATAATGTCTTATGGCTATGCCATCTAGTACCAAGTCTTAGAGCTATTGAATCCGGAGACCTAAAAATTGTGGAATTTTTCAATGACACCAGAAACGACGCGGTCATTCTGCACCTTCAGTCCAAACTTATAGCTGACACACTTCGTGAGGCTGGCCCGGTGCTGATGTCTCTGGGGTTCGATATCTGTTTAGCACCGTCACGTAATGCAGACAAGCCAATGAAAGATGCGCACAACTCGCCAGTGGGCGATCAAAGTAACCAAACATACAAGATGACGACGAGCGAACCTGCAAAACTAAATTCTTTCACATCTCTACAAAACACCGACACCTTTGATCAAAAATTACCATCTGAGAAAAGAACGTTCGACTGCATAAATATAACAATCCAAGGAGGCGACAGTACGCCACCTAATGCGGACTATGACAAAGACCATTCATCAGAGGTCGCGAACAAAAATGACTGGTCCTGGATCGCTGGCACTCTAAATAACGATCAGTCGTGTTAACGCCAAGCCCCTGCTCCACACAAAAATTACAATCTGGGATCTTGGAACACTAGGGGCTTCAGTCACTTGTTTAACACTGACTGGTCTGCTGACTTGGACCTCATTTGTCTGCAGGAGACATGGCTATGTGAAAATCCAATCCTGGAGGGCTTTGAAACCACCCTCAATCCAGCCATTAGACAGTCTAAAGGAAGACCTATGGCTGGCCTTCTGGTGGCAGTCCGGAAAGACTCAGGCCTTAGGATTATAAACTGTGACAACATTTCTCCTTTCATCCAGGTGGTAACGGTCAGTTTTGCAGGCGCAGCGAACGCCCTTGCCTCAAATCTCTGTATCATCATTCTTTATTGGAATCATGGGGCTACTGGAGCAAATCTTTTCATTGATGAAGTCACAACGGCAATTGACGACCTTATGGAAAGAGGAAACCTACATGACCTGATTATCTGCGGTGACCTCAACATTGACTGTATTAGCCACTTAAAGCTAACTGACAACAAGAAAAGGGTCAACAAATTGCAACAACAACTGACAACCAAGTGGTGTCAAGAAATGGACTTACGTGAACTAACGATGCTCAACGGACAAACACCAGGAGACATTCCGGCGGCTCCTACTTGGAGAAGAGGTGACCAAAGCTCAACACTTGATTACATCCTGGTATCCGGAAAGATCCACACGAGAACCATCAGTCTCGTGATCAGAAAAACGACTTACAGTGACCATGATATGGTGATTTTAAAATTTTCTGCATATACCAGCAGTACTCAAGATCTTTTCTCACACACAGTCAGAACAGGAACTGGTCGAATTCGTCTAAACCTTGATTCTAGCGAGGTAGCAAGCATCTTGACGGTTTTTCAGTCTTCTAGAACACTGGAATACGATCATCTTCTGACTCTTTACCAGGAACAGAACAAATCTCTAAGAAGCACTGAATTCAAACGGAAACATAAATTTGACCTTGAGATTTCCCAACGGAAAAGACTTCTCCGTCAGAAACTGAGACAAGCATGCAAATCACCATCCTCAGATCCAAGCATCTCATCACGCAAGCTAAAACAGGGCTATAAGAATTGGTTAAAATCTCATAGGGCCACCATGCTACAAAATGATGCAGAGCTTATGTTGGCAAAAATGGCGAGTTCTAACTCGGCCGACTACTGGAGAGTTATAAATGACACCTTTGCACCACAACATGCCCTTCAAGCTAACTTGGTCCTAGAAACTGAATGGCTAGTGTTCTATTCTGCTCTCTTTCAAAAAGACAAAACTACTACAGAATGGGAACCCCCAATTCTAAGGCACTGGGAGCTTGTCTTTGAGTATGAAGACATCCTGCGAGTCATTAAGAATGTGCATGAATTGAGAGCACCTGGCCCTGACGGGCTCACGAACTTTGTGATCAAAAGACATCCAGAAGAATGGTCTGAATTTTGCGAGCTTTTGTTCAACAGGATTCTCAAGCGTTGTAAGACCCCTAAATCATGGAAATCCGCTGTGATCATACCGATCTTTAAAAAAGGAGACCGCAGAAACCCCAAGAACTATAGACCAATTGCACTTCTCGATGTATTAGGGAAAGTGTACGCTACCCTACTCCAACAACAACTTCTGGAGTGGTCCACTAAAAGCAATCTTGTGGATCCGAGACAGACAGGCTTTGTCAAGGGTGTGGGCTGCTGCGTTAACCTGCTTCTGTTAAACCTACTGAAGATGGAAGCCCACCGCAAAAACTCTAAGACCTATCTAGACCTAATCGATCTATCTCAGGTGTTTGATAGTATAAACAGAGATCTATTATGGCGGAAAATGAGCAAATGGAACTGTCCGCCTAGCTTGTTGGCTGCAATTCGTGAACTGCACACAAACACCTCCATTAGAGTCAGACTAGATCTTAAGGGCAATCTATCAGCCCCCATTGAAACATCTAGAGGAGTTAAACAAGGCTGCCCGCTAGCAGCGAGCATCTTTAACCTGTTTATATCGGACATTAAAGAGGTCTTTGTTGGGCTACACACGTTTCCACTGAAAATACACGGCACGCACATTGATTACTTAGCCTACGCGGATGACATCATTCTGTTGGATTCCACACCAATAGGTCTGCAACGCAAATTTACTGCTGTGGAAAAATACCTAACAGAGAACGGCCTGAATATCAACAGGGGGAAATGTGAAATCATTGTCTTTGAAAAACTCCAAGGCTCCAAAAGAAACGCCCAGAAATTCAAATGGTATTTGGCCAAAGAACCTATCTGCCTTGTAAAAAACACCACCTACTTAGGGATGCGTATAAGTGCTAGCAGGAATGACGCACCCTGGGTAGAATCCGCAAGGATGAAATGCCGTCAGCTGGCATGTCAGGCTTCTTTAATCAACAAAAAATTCGGGAAATTTTCCCTAAAACCTACGCTTAATTTCTTTCAGCAAAAAGTGGTTCCATCTCTGATTTATGCTGGAGAAAATGTGTTTGGTTGTGGGAATGATGTATGGAACTCGTTTGAAAACATCTTTTGGACCAAAGTCTTACACCTCCCTAAGGGGACTCCTACAGCTTGTGTAAGATATGAACTTGGCTACATTTCCATTCACGCAAGGGTTACTTGGAACCTCTTAAGCCTTTTCAGGAAAACTTTACTAACAAACCAGGTGCCTCAAATCGCAATTCTCCACAACCTAGAGTCTGAACAACCTGACACAATCCTGTATCAATGGAATATGTTATGTCACGAGGTTCTGAAAGAACATAAAATCAAAACTCAAATGCTGATTGAAAACCCTGACGCCGCAAAACTGAAGCTTTGGAGACTTGACTGGATCCATACTTGCAACTTAAAATCGCCATCAAGATCAGCGCAAGACTTCCCGACTGAGGCACGAGCTTATGGCCATCCTCCGGGTTACCTGTCCTGTTTTCCGGACCAGTGGTCGAGATCTCTTTATCTGAAATTCAGGCTCAACGTCCTGCCAACTAAAGAGCGTCTCTGTTTCTGGTCACAATCAACTGACTTAGATCTGACGTGTCGTTTTTGGAACACCACAAACGAGACCCTTAAACACCTGACAATGACATGCTCTGGGCTAGAACAAGAAAGAAACAGAACTTTTGGCCCAGTCACAAAGAAATTTCAGTTCGCATCCCGGGAGGACTGGTGGAAAGCCCTGTTCGATGGGTCGAACAGACCTGTGCTATATGCCCTGGTCTCCTTTCTCCAAGCCGTTAAAGACCGTTTACATACTAAGTCGGCTACTCAATAGAGGTGAAGGGTTGACCAGTGACCTAACGACGAATGTGGTGACTAATATGGAACAGGACGCAATAAGACTTACTTGTTTTGTTTGATGACTTGCCTTGTATTCTTTTTTACATTTTTAAAGGTTTGAAACAAAACAATAAAAAAAAAAAAAAAATTAAAAAAAAATGTTTGAAGACCCTTCTCTGCTTTACTCGCTGTCAGAGGATTCTACTTCTACCCAGGCCATATTGTGTAATGCACCGGAGACAGACAGCTAGCAGCCGCAAGGTGACGCACAAGTTTTTTATTATTAAATTTGATTTATAACATCTCACAATGGTTGTGAGGCTATTTCTTCACTTATTTAATGTCTTTGAAGTCATTTAAACAGCACATTTTACATCAGCTAGTCCCTATATTGGTTACATGCTGTCACCAATATGCTGGAGTTCCAAGTGCTTTCAACCATTAAATTGCTGAAAGTTATTAAACATAAGACAAGAGGCTAAGAGGAGAGATGCCTGCAATACATTTGTGGCCCTGATGTCTGAAAAGGTCATAAGAAATAGCTCCAAATGTTTCACCACTGGAAGCATTGGTACAATGGTAGAACATCTGACTACATTGCATGAGGTTGTGAGCTCAAGAGAGCTATCGGAATTTAATTTCTTTTTTTTTAATTTGATTTATAACATCTCACAATGGTTGTGTGTTTTTTTTTATTCACTTGTTTAATGTCTTTGAAGTCATTTAAACAGTAAATTTGCCATCAGCTAGTCCCGAGAGCGGTGACGTGCTGTGGCAAGCTGGAGTTCCAAGTGCTTTCAACCATTCAATTGCTGAAAGTTATGAAATATGAGACAAGAGCCTAAGAGGTGAGATACCTGAAGTAATTTTGAAGCAATGAAAAAACAGATTTGAAGCAGATATAAGGAAATATCTAGGTGGCATGCCACGTTAGAATTGGCACTGAAAAGGAACTTGCAGGGCTTGCTTTCTGATTAAGTCATAAGACCTGGCACCAGAATTTCCCCATCAAAAGCATTGGTGCAATAGTAGAACTTCCAACTACAGTGCATGAGGTTGTGAACTCAAGAGAGCTATCAGAATTTAATTTATTTCTTTTTTTAAATTTGATTTATAACATTTCGCAATGGTTGTGAGGCTTTTTATTCACTTGTTTAAAGTCTTTGAAGTCATTTAAACAGTAAATTTACCATCCGCTCGTCCCGAGAGCGGTGACCTGCTGCGGCATGATAAGTGCTTAAACTATGCATTTGCTGAAAGTGTTTTAATATAAAAAAATCCCACAATGATTGAGAGGGCATTTTTCACATGTTGAATGTGTTTGAAATCCCTTAAACTGTACATTTTACATCAGCCAGTCCAGAGATTGGTGGCATGCTGTGGCACGCTGTGGCATGTGCCACATGTCACATTCGACTCCTACCCCTTCTCCCCATCAGAGGGAGCATCGTGTAAGTGGGTGTAGCATTGGTGGGTGTCTGCGCACGGTGTAATGAGTGCCGAGCACCTAAAACAGGCAGTGCCTGGCTCGCCAGTGCATTCCGACTCAGCTCGTCGGCCGAGCGCAGTGCAATACTGTTGATTTGGCAGGTTGATCCCATTTGCGATCAGGGGAGTGCGTCACCCCAGAAGAGCTGCGCTAAGGTTGCAGCCGGTTTGTGGAATGGGTTGGGTGGTGGCAAGGAGATTCTCAGGTGGTAGTATATACTTACATATTGAAAAGTGTTTGAGACATGCGGGTTACGAGTGTCTCGTTTCACGCAATTAAAAGCAGATGTATTAAGTGCATCTATGCTAGCAGCGTTGTTGGCACCACGTGTGTTCAAAGACGCATATTTTGGGATACATACATTTCTAACAGTGCAGCTCTACACATATTGCGTTTGAAAAGCATGACATTGTTGTACTGAAATGCAGCGAATGGGCATTGTAATCTGCATATCTTTGCTTAGGCTTATTTTTCATATCAGAGGCTGGGGCTAAGTCAAGATCACAATGCTTTGCAATATTTCAGTATACATTTTGTTGACAATAATGGAAGTCTAATTGGCTCTGGGGCCAAGGTTCAGTAGTAGTTGCAGGCTGTATGTAGGCATTGGGTGTAGTCTTTTCTTGCAGAATATCTTGTACTCAGCAATTGCTAGACAGTTTAGGGATGATAACTCGATCGGAAATATCAATATTCTGAAGTATATACATTAGGCATATATTATAGTCCAATTGGGTCTGAGCCCACTGTCCAGTGCTAGAAGGGAAAAGTACCTGATGTGAAGCATGTCTAACTTTGCGGTCAACTTGGCAGCGACTGATGGCAAAGGCCTAGAGTGTAGGCCTTCAGTGGGGGCCAGCTTCACCTGACGGCGCATCGGGTTGGCTCCTTCAAATGGGGACACCAGCCAGTGTCTTGGACTTCCTCCTCCTCTTTTGTCACCCCGTCAGAATACAGCGTCTCGCCTGGGGTATTCCCACAAAGGCAACCGAGGATCCTCTTACCCAGGTGATCCTCCCTCGCTCCTCCACCCCTAGGGTTGGGATCCAAGAGTGATGGCACTCCACAGGCCACCTGAATCGAGGGCTCTCAGGGTCTTAATGGGAGAATAACCCTAGGTTTCTCACAGTATTTGAAAGTGATTATTGTGTAAATATAAGAAATATATATTTGAATATACATGTATTAAGTGCTTCTTGGATGTGCTTTACGAACTAGGCTCAGTGTATTTATCTACAGCTCACATCTCCCTCTTAAAATAAGTCTGACTGGTCTGTCGCTCTGCCAAGGTTCCAGCAGTAGTACAAAACAGACTGATGCTAAGAGTTGGGGATCTACAAACCACTTGGATAGTTTTGTGAAGTCCTACCTTCCAGAGGACTTTGGGCAAACTCCCCTAACATTCATGAAGAAGAAATATGGAAGTAATATGGAAACTAATTGTAATTGCAAAGACAAAGGGCCTCATTATAACTCTGGCGGTAGCCGTGCCCTTATTAAGGGCATGGCTGCCGCCGGAGTTGCATTTTTTCCGGCACCCGCGAATAGGCAAGACCCGGGTCATGACGAGCTTGGTGGACCCGGTAATTGCCCATTTGCGAGTGCCGGAATCAAGGGCCTCCCGATCCCATTCTGCCCCATAGGGCTGAATGGGATGGGGAGGTCGGATGCAATGGCACATACAGAGTTGTGCCGGTGTTACACTCACCTGGTATCCTCAGGGACGCCACCCAGCCGGGTTACTCTCTGGTATGCTTGTCAGCTTTGCCCTGATGTGGTCTGCGGGGAAGGTTCTGCCTGAAAATACAGGAGGTCTGTGTTCAAGACTGACTGACTGAGGTAAGTATCCTCCCTCCACCCCCGTATGATTTCAGTCCCTTTGGCGCCCTCTCCTCACCTTGTGGTAGAATTAGGCGTGCTCTCCGTCCTGCCTTCTTTTCAGGAGCGCGTTGTCTTTCATGGGTGAGTGCGGTCCAGTTACTTCACTGACGCCGGCCCGTTTGATATTGTTCAGGTAGGTCTTATTGCTGTTCTTTAGTTTTGTTGCTATCCTGCATGCCTTTCTTTGTTTAAAATGTCTCCTTTTTCTCCCTTAGGTATGCGGAGCTTCAGCGTGGCGAACTGGCTTGGTTGAGTCCCGCTGGTAAATGATGGCGCATTAAGAGCGCTATGATGCGGTAAGTAAGCGCTATGCGCAGCGCTGCGAAGTCTTGCCTTTGCTAACCTGTGTTTTCCTTCCTTGTAGGCCGCAGTGTTCTTCAGCAGGAGTGGAATGTCGGGAGTGGTGCCAGCCGAGAGGCGACCAGCCAGGTAAGCCTTTTGAGCAGTACGTAATTTGTAAATGTCTCTACTGCTTTCTTTAATGTTGCCTCTATCTTCCTCTTTCAGGTTGTTCTGTCCGGGAGGCGTGCAGATTCGAGGAAGCTGTTTTCAGTACCTGCGAGTGTTTAAAGATGAAGACAGCAGGTAAGATGCAGCCGCTAATGATGTTCCTTTTGTCTCCTTGCAGGTTCTGCTTCTCCGAGGTTCGATGGAATAGCTGGACACGGTGAGCGTCACGTTGCAAGCTGCAAAGTAACGCAAAGCGTGTTGTCTTGCTCGGGTGTGGTTTAAATAGCCACAACAAAATAGTCCAGGTGAAGTAGTCCCTAGGCTACCACACCCATAACACTAGACCGCATAGCTTGGTTCTTGGGAACCAAGCTATGTGGATGCCTCCATGTTAGCTGACAATACAATAAAGTAGTTCCCAAGCACATTGTTTTTCATGGTGTATGAGCCTGGCGCCATAGGCGCCAGGACTGGCCCCATGAGGGCTTTTGAAGAGGATGCCAGGCTCTAGAGGCCCGAGTCCTGACTCCACCAGGCCAATGGGTTTGCCAGAGGGGGTTTTGGGTGAGGGTCGTGACAGCCGGTGCATCCGACGTGCTCTGCTAGCGGGTGCCAATACACTCACCAGGAAAAACCTGGTGGGTGAAACGGCACCCGTGAGCAGCGCATGTAGTATGGCGGTCCGGGAACTATGGTACCGGCATGCTTACCGGTACCGTAATTCCCGGACCGCCATGCTTGTAATGAGGCCTAAAGTCATTTGCTTTCTCAAGCAAGAGCTCCAGAACTTTGACCAATATTTAGAAGAGTGATTTATTTTGTTGAAGAAGAAGTCGGTTCAAGTGCCAAGTGAAAGACTTGTGGGGTGAAGAGAACTTTGTGTGGTATTGGAACCAGAACTTGGCTATTGAAAGTAACTTTCTTGAATGGAGCTTTAATTTGGAAAATCCTGGGGAAGAGGAACCGACCCTGGTTACAAGGATATATGTTTACAAAATGTATGTTTGAAGATCAGTGTTATGTTGTTGAGTTTAACCGGCCATTTGAGACTTGTATGATTCTGGTGTATGTATAAGTGTGAGGGACAGATACCTTTAATTAGTTTAAGTTGGACAGGTAGGGAACTCCTCGTTAGGTTAGGGACAGTGAGGCGTTTATAAAATGGCTAATTGAGGGGAAACTACCTACTTACCCGACTCACATCCCTGACCCCTCACACTACTCTCAGGCTCAGAAACTCAGACACTGATCTACAAAAGATTAAATGCAGTGGCACATTCAAAACGGATCACCCCTTTACACTGCAAATAAATGTGTGGTGTGACATCCAGCTTCATTTCAGCCATTGAGGAAGCAAAGCCAGTGCTCGCTGCCTTCAAATGCCTTGTGCCACTAAGACTTTTAATGAAGAAGTCAATTACAGAAAACAACAGAGATGCCCTTTGTGAGACAATGTTCGAAGTTCAGGGGGGATGAAATTTGACCCATCAATTATCTTCACCTTTATATGCAGAAACATGCCTAAAAATGTTACTTGCTTTTTATTGGTGTAAGAAATATCCACCCAAAAAGCCATATAGAACACCAGCAAAGCACCTGTTAAAAACACCCTTGTCTCCTTGATGCAGACCATTGTTAGCAAAAAGCTAAACTGAGCTCCATATACATAAAACTGCCTGCAAGTTACAACCATACAAATGTTAGTGAACACTGGACAACAATCTTAGCAAATAATGACTGTGACACACCATACACCACACACCATAATGAATCCTCCATTTGAAGCTACTGGGCACCTCCTGATACTGAAAGGATTGAATGATCCACACTACTCCACTATGCTGGCAATCCAGCATCAATACTGCGCCCAACCACCTCTCATTAAAATCTTCCAACCACTACATCCACCATCTGTATCACCAACACAGAAGTTGAAATCAGTAGTCTCTTTCAGCAAAGCCAATCTATAAACTTTGTACGTATTGCCCGAAACTTCGCCCACCCTTCCTCCTCATATTAGCACCTAGGGTGGAGAGAGCAGCCAATCAGGTTCCTTGGATCGCAAGGTGAAACCGCTATTCTCAGCCTGTGTTCCATGGACCCTGGAGGATGCTTTCCCTGCAGCAGAGCCACTCTCCTCCACCCTCCTTATTTAAATTGTGTTATGTTCTCTCCACCCTCCCACCCTATGAAAAGCCCAAGGCCATTACTTTGGAAAACAAGAAGAGACATAATGTGTGTGGGGCTTGGGCACCCTATCTCTGGGAGACGTCCCTCACACAACACCCCATTGAATAGGGAGAGTCCCAAAATTGGAGGATCCTTTTGTGGAAAGACAAATGGCAGGAGCTAAATGGCAGGAGCTAAAGACCAACACAAGAGTATACACAGAAGACTCCTCATAATCTCCCCACTCCCTGATTCCAAGAAGGTCAGCATGATTGGTGTCACCTGCTTTTTTCCAGCCCAAACAGTGACACAATAAAGGCTCTTATACCTGTGCCTAATCATATGGAGCCCGATGGATGGATACATTTTCATGCAGAAAAAGGTAGAACCCATTTATACATTTAGTTTAAAGAGAACAATACAGCGTTAACTGAAGAATAAGAAGACGTTTTACCATTATTATCCCCCCAGGGTCTATGAGACAGCCAAACTGCTAATGTGCCATCAAGCCTTGCACCAAGGCCTTTACAGGGAGGACAGCTACATTACCCCTAGACATCTGGGGCTTGGTCTCACCTTTCACTTTCTAGCCTACTAATGATATGAAAGCAAAATGAGTGGACAGCAAATTACCAGGGCTGGCAGAGCTCCTCAGACTCCACCGTTGTTGACTGTACTGGCACTCAGCCAGAGGCTAGGGTCCTTCACTGGAGCAGCTAACAATTGTTAAGGTTTTAACCTCTTCGCCACCAGGAGAGAAGCTGATGCCAGAGAACTCTTAGATGTTTGTAAGTGGTCTACTGTGATTCCAGAACAGCACTTTGCAGCATTTATTTATTTACAGGTCTGTTTTTACTACAACTCATGCCAGGTGGATTCAGATTACAGGAGGCAAAGAGGCAGAGTGTGGGCAAGGGTAAGGGCAAGTGTAAGATGCACATTCCTGTACCTAAACCCATTTGCAGTGGACCTTTTCCTTGAACCTTTTTGTCAAAAGGTGCATCAGCATGCCTTAGTCCCCAAGGATCATTCTGGTTCACCAGTGGGCCAGGCAGGCAGCCTTTAAGGCAACGGTCAAACTGAAGGAAATGCTGCAAGGCCAGGAGTGAAATGTAAAGCGATCAACAAAGTCTAAAATTTCTTTCTGAGAAGTTCAACCGTTAAAGAGGAAGCGATAGTCCTAAGGGAGCCAATGTTGAGCGTTAGGGAGTTGATAGATGTGCTCTTTCTCGTAGTGTTCTATCTCATAGCAGCTGCTCATTTCTGGATGTGCTAAAGTTGCAGAATGTTTGATGCTGCTGTATAGATGTTGTTGCAGTAATCAAGGTGGGGGCCCCCCTGATGAGATCCACTTTACTTTGGAAATTCAAATAGTGAAGAATGTTCTTTGACAAATGAAATTGAGCGTTTGCCTGCTTTGCTAATATGTTGCACTGTGCTCAGAAGAACAAATAGGATTCAAAGATCATGCCGGGTTTTCAACTTTGATTGGTCTGCAACCTTGTGGCATATATGTTCTTCACGTGTTCAGGAAAATTATCAAAATATTTGTAATTTCCGCATTCTTTGTATTTTTCTGTTCCTTCTTAATATAATCCACTATATTAAATTGAATACCTATATGCGCTCTGGTTGTAGTACCAATAACAATAGAGGTTTGTGGCGAACACACATTGTAGCCAAATCAATGGATGTTGTTAGTGATTAAGGTACCAAAGAGTATGAAGTTGCTCAAACAAATGGTACTGGATGCCATCTATCCCTGGTTTGTTTCAAGAAAGAGGCTGGCATCCTTAGTCTGGCTATTATCCGAACAACACTACAATATCCAATTGTGGGACCACTGATTAGACTACAATAGCTGTACTAAATAGGCACTGCAGAAATGTCTCACATCAGTCTAAGTAATTGGTATAGGTAAAACAGAGGAGTAACTAAGAGAATAATGTGTAGCATTAATCCCCATCGGCAAACATCCCAAAGGGAGCCAATCCCCTAATGCCCTCCTGTCTCCCTGGGATGAACCTCTCTGTTATTTCTGATGTGTGAACATCCTTTGCTCACAAATTAGCAGAAAAAGACACCCTCAAAACTCTGGAAAATTCATAGTTCAAGTGATTCTAGGGTTGAAATCCCCCAACCGGATTCTGGTCACCTCCACCTTTTGAGAAGAGAACCACTTTCCCTGATGCTTCACACTAAACTCGGCGAGATAGCCGTGTGTGTATCTGAAACACGGAAACATAGTTTCTTCCTATTATATAAATACATAATCGGTGACAACTTTAGTTAATAGACAATTAAGATGATCTGATTTATCGCAACAAAACCCATTAAATTCAGCTGATGTGAGAAGGGATGAGTCCCTGATCATTGATGTCTCCCATGTCATTTCTTCGTCTATTGTTAATTTCTGCTGTTATGTCGAGTATTTGCTCGTAGGCTGAGTAACGGGTGAGACACCAGGCTAATCTAACCACTGGTGATGGCAGCAGACCATGCCTCAGACACCAAGGCTATATCCAATTTTTTGTACTTCAATTGCGTTTTTCTTTTTTTTCTTTTTTAAAACCACTGGTCGGATTAACACCGAATTTGCAAACGCAAGTGTTCGGGACCAGGCGCCGGTAACTCACCAGGCCTGAGCGGACCAGAGGAGCGCGGGCACAATCACCTGTCAAATTAGCTTCAGCTATTTTATTTCCTCTCGTTACTTCTTGTGAGGCGATCCCATCCTTGTTGCCAGTGTGATGTCTCGTGAGGGGGCCGGGAGGCAGGGCCTGAATAGATCACATGATTAGGCCTAGCACGCTGAGCATAAAGAGGTAGGCATCAGACGTGGTGTGGCCGTTGGAATGCAAACTGCCTTTTGGCGGGCTCACCCTTCCCTTTATTTCCTTGTCACATCGACCTCACATACCCCATCTCCTTACACAAGTTTGGCAAAATCAGTCTAGTAGTTTAGGCTTAGTTGGGACAGAACTTTTTTGCCCATTCAATTCAATCATAGATTTGAAATGTTTGCACCCCCCTCTTATAACTTTGCCTCTCTTCACAAAACCACACCAAACTTTCAAAAACATTCAGAGTCCGGCCTAAATATTTATTGAAACGTTTTGTGCAGATTCACTGAGTGGCACAAAAGTTATGATCCACCCAAAAGTAGGGAATGTGACTTAACCAGAATGCATGAATGTCCTTGAACATTTGTGAATTGCGTGAACATCAGAGCCATGTCCCTAAACATCTAAGATGTTCACGAACATTTATAAAGGAACCACACCCTGTTTTTGCCCTTTTGTATACATATTCCACCCCATCCTCACCACTTCCTAACTCCACAGAGGTTGTTTCATGTTTAATACAAGTGTAATAATGTGGTTTTGAATATCTTCTCACTGTGCTGTTCGCGGACTACAGGTGTATTTTGCAAACCTAACATGGCATCCTTTTCAAATTTTTTGACATTCCTCACTGTGATACATTGTCATCTGGAAAGGGTGTAAAAGCCCTAGTTTATTTTACTTTTATTAATAAAATGATGTGGGTAATTCATTCTTGTGAAGGGTGGTCCGAGACCCCTCGGCGGAGCTGTCCTTGAAACTAGGGTTCAAAGGACATTCCTTAAACAAAAATACTAGCCTCCCAACAGGCCTTTTATGCTTTGTGTCTGAGATGGGGCAGGGTATGTGTACTGTGACCATTCACAAGGTGTCACTTCTCCCCAAGGGGGAGCACTTTCCCATGAGGCTAGGGAGTTGCAGCCTATACCCAATAGTCACCCTAAGGGTGGTTTAATGTGGGAGGATGTCATGGGGAGGAACGCTCCCTCTGAGGACAAGGACGATCAACTGGACTACAGCCCAGGAAGGAAGGAAGGAAGGAAGGAAGGAAGGAAGGAAGGAAGGAAGGAAGGAAGGAAGGAAGGAAGGAAGGAAGGAAGGAAGGAAGGAAGGAAGGAAGGAAGGAAGGAAGGAAGGAAGGAAGGAAGGAAGGAAGGAAGGAAGGAAGGAAGGAAGGAAGGAAGGAAGGAAGGAAGGAAGGAAGGAAGGAAGGAAGGAAGGAAGGAAGGAAGGAAGGAAGGAAGGAAGGAAGGAAGGAAGGAAGGAAGGAAGGAAGGAAGGAAGGAAGGAAGGAAGGAAGGAAGGAAGGAAGGAAGGAAGGAAGGAAGGAAGGAAGGAAGGAAGGAAGGAAGGAAGGAAGGAAGGAAGGAAGGAAGGAAGGAAGGAAGGAAGGAAGGAAGGAAGGAAGGAAGGAAGGAAGGAAGGAAGGAAGGAAGGAAGGAAGGAAGGAAGGAAGGAAGGAAGGAAGGAAGGAAGGAAGGAAGGAAGGAAGGAAGGAAGGAAGGAAGGAAGGAAGGAAGGAAGGAAGGAAGGAAGGAAGGAAGGAAGGAAGGAAGGAAGGAAGGAAGGAAGGAAGGAAGGAAGGAAGGAAGGAAGGAAGGAAGGAAGGAAGGAAGGAAGGAAGGAAGGAAGGAAGGAAGGAAGGAAGGAAGGAAGGAAGGAAGAAAAAATGACAATGGAAACTCAGAGAAGACTCCGTGAGGTCTTTCACTTCGCATGTACACCTCGAATGCCTATAGTTCCATTAAATGAGCATGAGGTGGATGCAGTGAATGAAAGCACGGTGGAAACGACATGGTCTAAAGATAAATCGCTTCTATCAAGGTCTGACTCAAATCTTCACTAAAAAACATTGTGATAACGGAATCAGCATTATAGGCACCACATTTTCTGCCAACAACTACTGAGCGAACTAAGGGAAGGGAGAGACCATTGCTACGGCAAAAAGGGGTCATCTAGGGTACAGGTCCAGAGGAATCCTGAGATTGAAAATATTCAGGCCATTATAATGTCAACCTTGACAGTCTCCCTCAATCCCTTTATCAAGATGTATGAGTTACTGAAAGAATCAATTAAAGAACAAGCTACTCTACTAATAACAGCACACGCAAATCTTTAGCAGGTGCACTGAGAGGACATCTGGATAAAGAGGCACAAAAGTCCTCACAGTGGCAGGAAATGCTAACGATAAAAGCATGCTGATGTCTGCTATTCCTGAGACGTTGAATTGGGCAAGAAATGCCCAGGAAAGTTCTCAATTGAGAAATGTCTGTCCTAAACCCTCCTATGCTTAAAATGATTGCCCCCATCCACAGTATTTTCCAACTAGGCCTCTCGACAAGTGAAATGTGAGGAGAGACATGCAAACTCAATGTGATCCCATTGTGGAAGAGAGGCCAAAGAGTACAGCGGAATCTCACTTAAGCATGTCGTAAATTGAGCCTATGCACTATTAGGGTGTGAAGATCATCCACTTGAGGTAGAAAATTTGGAGAAGACTCCTCGCTAAAATACAATGATGGCTACATCAGAAATAACCTTGGTAAATGGATCAGCCATGGAGGGTAATGGCATGACATCAGATATGAAGCCCTTTGAGATCTTTGGAAAAATAAAGCCGAAAGCCCTAGTGACGAAAGGAGAGGTTATAATAGAGAATAAAACGTACAGAATATCAATAAACCAACATCGAACGTGTTGTATTGTGCCTGTCTGAGGTGAGGTAGCTTGAGATGTCATGTGGAATGTTTATGTGTGGATGATGGAATATTCTGAGTCAGTGTTCTGTGTAGAGGCGGTTACAGCTGGCTGGCCCTGGGTGATGGGAGCCGGTGTTGTCACAGCTTATGTCCTTTATGTCTTCATGTGGATATGTAACTAAGAACTTGGAAATAAACTTACCTGAAGAAATCTTAGAGTCTGGAACCTGCTTTTTAACAATGGTGACGAGTCGGTCTTTGGTAACCTACGTGCCACAAGTTGATGGACTGAGGACCCTGCTGCGGGGGGTGCAGGAAGGACAAGCTTCTGGAGAAGGACAACACCGCCCCCAAAAACTGTAAGTCCCATCACCCAGGGTGCAGGGGGAGCCGGAGGATTAAAGCCCCTTCTTTGGTGGGACCGGCGCACATAAGTAGTGGGCAAGCCGGGCCCCAGGGAGTCTTCAGGTAGAAGCCCTGACATGGCTCCCCAGAGGGCAGGGGCAGGAACAGGAATTGGGCCCGATTGCAGAGGGATCAGCTCCAGAATCAGGAAGGAGGACTGCATCCCAGGGATCAAGAAAGGGGCCCCTTTTTGGATGGGCAGCTCCTAAGTAGGGGGCAGAGCTCTGCCCTGGGGGCTGGAGATGGCGCTGGACCAGCAGGTGAAAGATAATACTGGCAATACTGGGAAATTGATGTTGAAAGCAAACACTGTACCCTGGTCCTCCGTGAGATGTAATGAAGAGGTAGCCCACCCGAGGAATGTGATGCTACTCTGTTTTCTTTCTTAAGTTAGAATGGCAATTAAAAAAAAGAGACGCTGCTCTGTGTTTGAGAAATGGATGTGAATTTGACATGAACAAGGAGGACTGTTTGCCTGACTACACGTCACTCCCATGTCTTGTGCACTCATAGCAATGGGGAGCTGTTGTTTTAAATGGTGTCCTTCTCACGAGATAATAGCAGGCTTTGAAGTTATGGGAGCCTGGCAGCACCGTACTGTGCTTATCGTGCACATCATGTTTTTGGCTGTCTGAAACTCTGATGATTTATGAGCTTTTCATGGCGAGGTCTCCTGGGAAGTGAACGACCGTTGGCCTATGAAGCTCTGCATAGCCCTGCTGAGCAGTAGTGACTGATGATGTCACACATGCAGCAGGGGGAGATGGTGAAGCGTAGAATGTTCTTTGGAATGTGCTAATGTTAGAGCTTCGTATT
Organism: Ambystoma mexicanum; assembly: GCF_040938575.1. NCBI lineage: Eukaryota > Metazoa > Chordata > Amphibia > Caudata > Ambystomatidae > Ambystoma > Ambystoma mexicanum. Next base: position 1,094,673,556 of record NC_090926.1, on the reverse strand, counting down.
ATAAGTGCTGTTTGCCCCCAGGATGTAAAAGGGAAAGTACTTTAAGGAATCTGACGTTTGGCAAGACATGTGTCTTAGAAGGAAGGAAGCAAAATATGTGTGCAGCTATTTTAAGGCAGGAATGAACAATGCTTAGAACATGGGAACCCTTTGATACGAATCGGATCCAAGAGACATGGGTTGTTTAGGTGCCAAATGCTGTGGTCTCTGCTTGGCAAAAGAGACATTTTCAGCGGATTGTGATACTGGCATGCCACTCCGTCTCAGTTAGTGAGGCCACAGGTAGTGGCCAACAAATAAGGTGACATTTTTAGGTCATGACAGTATGGTGGGGTATAGTCTTGTGCAGAGAGTAACAGCCATAATGTTGGGTAGTTTGGAACTTTTATATACCTATTTAAAACTGATGGAGCATTTTGCATGTACAGGATGGTGAGTGCCTTTGTGCGCTGTGAATCTGTAGAATGGGGGCACTGCAAGGATGCAAATGAGTTTGTGTTTATAGAAGATATACATGCATCTTAAACGGCGCTGTTCTGTTATGTAAATGGGTAAGTGAACGGTGACAATATAGTGTGGTAATATGCTGTATTGTAGTGTATTTAGCATAATTCTTTTGAGGAATTGCAGGTTTCGAATGCCAAGCACCATGGCACATGGACACTAATGTGCATAAATCGTTGCTGTTAGTGTAAAATGGGTGGTATGTGTATGAGTGTGATAGCTTTAATCATTTTGAGGATTTTCAGCTATATTGCACATGTCAGTAGAGCCTGTGTAAACGGCTATGGACTCATAGGTTCGCTTAAGAGCCTGCAAATGGCTATGGACGTTTTAGTTCATAAAAGTGTTAGTTTTGGGGATTTTACTTACTTTGAACAACATGGTTTTGTATTCAAATGTGCACAACGCAAATGTTTTCAATGCGGTTTATGTATTGTTGACAGCATATGGTTGCAGCATTCTATGACTTTGGAATGCATGTTATGATGAATCTCACTCAGATAGGTTGGAGAGAGTCAGTGAGTGTTGGGTATTGGGTGAACTCACATTCAGCATGGAAGTGTTGCAGTGGGAAATGCATGGTTTGAATTGTTTGGGTAATGTCAGTGGGGGATATAGTTTTCCTTACATTGTTTTGGTTTGGTTTGGGTAGTTACCTGTCGTGGTAAAGGTTGAACACCCATGCGATTGTTTTAGAGAGAGGTAGCGCCTCGACTCTTTCAATTACGGATGTTAGGATTTTCTAATTTCATGTGAGGGGATTGGTCTGGTTATAGGGATTACCTGATTACGGTAAAGGTTGTTCAGCGATGAGGTTGTTCTGTGAGGGAGGTAGCGCCTACTCTAGTTTTTTTTTTATCCTTCTCATCACATTGGACAGTAGGTAGCTGGTGGTAAAGGGGTCGCCTGGTAATAACCCGTCGGTATTGAGTGTGGTAAGACCTGAGATGATGAGTAAATTTTTTCTATGTTACTTGTAGTATTTATTGTGGATTTCGTTGTATCAATGGGTTCAACAGCTTGTTTTGGGTTAGGATGTTTTCCTTGCTATAAGACCGTTTAGTTTTTACCAGTCATTGATGTTGGCATTGGGAGTGCGTGGCCACCACTCCCAATGTGTTTGTAAGGCTTGTACATCCTGGTCTGGTGTAATGAGTATGGTATCAAGACCATGGGTGTTTGTGATCTCAGTGATGTTGTATGTTTCCACTTTGTGAATCCCTGTTGGAGTGAGGTTGTGATTGTCTTTTTGGAGGCTTTGAGGTCTCAGTTCTCTAGAGCGGCAGTTTAGAGGCCTGCTGGGGCTCCAGGGTGGCAGCCTGGACACCCGCGTTGTTGTAGGCAGGGGCAGGTGGTAGGAGGTGTAGCAGTCTTGTGGTTGTTCAGGAATGTAGGTGAAGTAGCCCAGTTTCAGGGTTGGCCAGGTCCTGGGGTGAGAGCCCAGTTGCTTGTTTGTGGCAGAAACAGGCAGATGGATGACAATATTTTTGTTATTGGTACATGGAATGTAGTTTGTCAGGGTGTGATGTTTTGATGTTTGGGTTTGGCTGTGGAAGTGTCTGTCTGCCAGTTGAGTGTTACTTGTGCGTATATCTTGGTAGGTGGTAGTTGTGTTGCTCTGGTATGTGACTTGTTCTGTGCATGTATTGTTTAGTAAAGGAGGGAGGTGTGTTGTATTGTGCCTGTCTGAGGTGAGGTAGCTTGAGATGTCATGTGGAATGTTTATGTGTGGATGATGGAATATTCTGAGTCAGTGTTCTGTGTAGAGGCGGTTACAGCTGGCTGGCCCTGGGTGATTGGAGCCGGTGTTGTCACAGCTTATGTCCTTTATGTCTTCATGTGGATATGTAACTAAGAACTTGGAAATAAACTTACCTGAAGAAATCTTAAAGAGCCTGGAACCTGCTTTTTAACAGAACGGCTCAATAGTGTTTTTGCGCAAATTAACATCTCCTCTGCCGGTTTCATCAAAGCAGGAAAAAGCGCCGAAAAATAATCAGTAGACCCGTGCCGAGAGTGGTGCTAAACCCAGCTCCATCTTCTGAACTTGAAATAGAAGATGTGATGACAGATAAGGAGATGCTCTGCTGTTTGGAATTATCAATCTACCTGCATGGGGCTGTCATTGAGGATGATGAACCGAACGATGTAGATTGGGCTGAAAGTATGGCTAATTCATTGCCCTCCCCCAGTGGTGAGGTAGTTGGCTCTCTCTCCAGGTCACTTATTATTTGTCCTAGGAACCAAGTTGGCCAGGTCCTGGGGCCTGAAGAAGTTAGCACACTGGAAGAAAGAAGAAATAGGACAACCACACACACAAGTCAGCTAAGGAGTGGGATTGGGGAAAGATATATCTAATCCCGTCCATAATGAAAAAGCCAAGGTAAAACTGGCAAAATCACAGCTAGCTAACGATAACCCGCTTTGATGATCACAATAGAAAGACGTGTCCCGTGTAGGAATAGCCTGATTTCGAACTCGGTAAATGTTTTAAGACTTCTTCATTGCTCACCGAAGCTAAGAAATATTAAATCTGAAGATTGTCCAGTTTGTCAACGAAAAGCGGATTGTGGGATATATTGACCCATTCAACGGCATTGCACCACGTCACCAAGCTGCATTTGCACAAGAAACAGCAACCTGGCTGTGCTGGCTCCTGGGCACACCAGGAACTCAAAACTGCATTTTGACAGCAACAAAAAGAGGGCTGCACCATCCTTTCTAGCACACTTCAGGCAAAATGGAACAAGGGGACACACTGAAAAGTATGCCAGTGTGTTCTGAAACCTATACATGGAATCAAGTAAAAAGGAAAGCCTACCATTGCTGCAAAAGCCAAAAATCCCATTCAAAATGAAACATTTTCACCCTTTCAAAATGCTGCTTTGATGCTAATTCCATCTGTTCATTCTGAAACCACTGTGATTAAAAAGGCCCTGTCATGCCCAGGATATTTCACTGTGCTTCACCAAAACCAGGCATAATTCCTGAGTGGCAGGCTCAGCCAAACCAACTCGGAGAGAAAGCAATAAGCAACTTCACTTTCACAGGCATGAGAACACGTGTTTATTTCTTGCCAAAAAGTATACAGGCTCAACAGTTCAAAGAGACTTTAACTCTCTGAGCCAGATCAGTGTCAAATGTATCTATGCTTTAGATAAAACTCCTGCATTCAAGGAAATGACTACAGCTGCAAAGACAGTATGGGCATCTGAGGGAGCTGCCAAACCAATTTTAAAGAAAGAAATGATAGCAGTTTTTAACACATGTTGAAAAATGGGCTTTGCTGACTGAAGGAAAAAATGGCCTGTAAAAATAAATTGTTAATGAAAGCCTTCTTACTTAGCAATGTAAAGGGATTATTTTAGCCTATGTGTGTGTTATCACCACTATCTTCTTTCACAGGTTTGTTTTAATTCAGGGCCCAAAGTAAGAAATTAAAGAATTTAAAACACATGGGCTGGGTTTGCAAGCTCTCAGAAAAACCAGTCATTACAGTTGCCAGCCATGAAACTTCCCCAAGGAAGGGAGATGCACCATAAATACAGGACATGTAACTGATAATTGCCAGCTTGAAAAAAATTGAATGGGCCAGGAAAAAGAAAGTTCATATGCTCCATGCTGGGACAATAGAAGTCCTGTGACACTAACCTGTCAAGTGTAAGGGGCAATAAAACTTTCAATTAAGATGAGAAACTCCCACCTTGCCTTGAAGGAAATTACAGTTGGTAGCAGTTGAAGTTAAAGAAAAAAAATGACCCAACAAAGGAACTGCCTTTTGGTGCCATAGACTATTTTATAAAGAAACTTTAAAGACTTTTATTTCTGCAGAAAGAATTAGCAAAAATGTAAAAGGTTTGCAGTTTCAAATCTAATTCTATGATGAGACCGGAGGCGAGCATTATGCTTTCTTCTTTAATACTGCCAAACACAGCAATTCAAATGTAAACATTTTTTCCTCAATAAAACTTTCATATTTTTTTTATTTTTTATAAATGAACTTTTTGCAGAAATCTGCATGTAAACAGTCTTAAACAGGTAGTGAACTACAGTTCCCATGAGGCCTTCTGCTAATCTGTAGTCTTTACCTCCACTCGCCCTCCAATGAGGGCCCTCCAGCCAGTATAAACCCCTCTGCACAACAGGTGCCTTCCTCTTCTTTTTTGCTGTCAACACAGAGATAAGTGGCACCTCATGTTATTTTGCTAGCGAGCATTTGTTATCATTAGATTCCATTTCCTACTGATTGACTTGCGTCTGGGTTCAGCGCAGCGTTACTGGGAAGCTTTTCACAGCGCAGCGTACTTTTACAGTCGCGCGAGTGATTTAAGGTATTCAATCTTCTTAATCCGAATGTTCGCGCGTTCGGAGCGGCATTATCTTTCACAGAGGGGAAGCGGCCTGCAAGTGTAATCGCAAGCGTGAGGGCCCGCTTCCCCTCAGGTTTCTCTCAGTTTTTCTCTCAGTTTGCATTCCGCCGCGATACGCGGGCCTGAATATGGCCGTGGCTACACGGGTAGCAAGATGCGCGCATGCACGCGCATGCGCATTTTCTTGAACAGGGCCAGTTTCCCTTTCCAGTGATACATAACGGTCGCGTAGCTCTTATCTCCGGTAATCTACTCATGCTGATCTCGGCTCCCCCCTTTTTCACAGAGCCAAAAAAAAAGACAGCAATAATTCTGCTGAGGGAAGCGCTCTGCAGGCAGGCATTTCAGAGCTCTGCCAAGTGGTTTGTCAGCCTGGAGGCTCAAACGTCTTCCCATATCTGTGAGTCTGTTTACCCTTGAAATCACAGATGGCTTCTGACAGGAGCCCAGATTATTGGGAAGAGTATGAGGAGCAAGATGAAGAGCTACAGCAAGAAGAGAGGGATTTATCCCTCAGTTTTAAAAAAGGTCCTGGGGGTCTCCCTGACCAGAGCAGTGGCTCAAGGGGTTCAGCCCATTCAAGAGAGATTGGCAGCTCTTGAGAACATACAGGGCAGCAATGCTGGCTTATTTGACGATCCTGGCAAAGGGACCTCCACTATGCCTCTATATAATACTAATATGGGGTGTAAGGTTGCCCGGAAGAGGAAGCACTCTTCTACCCCCCCCCCCCCCCCCGGGCTCTATTAAGGGGACTAGTGAACAGCCCCTGGAGCCAGCTGACGCATTCCTCAGACTAAAGAATGCTTTTATGTCCAGATCAGCTCTGCCCAGCCTCCCCCCCCTACCCCAGGGGAACAAAAAACAGGGGATGCTATCTCGTCCTCGGAAGATGGCCAGGAGGAAGAAGAGGACGAGACACAAAGCAGGGTTGCAGTATCAGATACTCATAAACCAACAGGTACGACCCAAGCCAGCTCATTGGAGCGTACCCTCATAGACGATATCTCGGATATGTTCGAGCCGGCCATGATCAGGCACCCGAGATCCACCGAATGGACTCTGTCACCTAGAGTGGCAATCTACATGGCGCAAAAACTCAGGAAGCCCCTGGAAAAAGAAACAAGATTTCGGCTCAAGGCGGAATGTCGCAGGCCAGAGCTTAACGGAAAGGCTGCGGAAACACCCAAGCTGGATCCTAAAATGCTCTCCTTCGCTTCAAATGCTAGCAAGGACCTTAGGTAGGGCATGGATCGAGCCTGGCGCTCCTGCCAAGACAAGATGCTCGATATATCTGGGCCCATCGCGAAACTCATGGACCTGGCGGAAAGATCCAAGGACACGGGAGAGCCCGTTGATCCAAACATCCTGGCAAACTGGGCGCAACGCGCCGTCAGCATACTCGGCAACGCCAACTCAGCCTTGTCGGCGGAAAGAAGGAAGTCTATGCTCATCAAAATAGACGCAACGCTAGGGGATCTGGCCTCCTACGAGGCGGGCAAGAGCGCATAAGGTCTGCTCTTTGGCGATACTTTCGTCAAGGAGATGAGTAGGTTTGTAGGAACCTACGCAGCTTTGGAAAAGGCACAAGCGTCAATCAAAAAAGTATTCCCCGGCCGTTTCAACGCTAATAGAAGGACCAAGGGACTTAGAGCCCAGTACTGGGAGCCCTGCCAACAGGACGCATTCTTCCTGAATCGTGGCAGAGGTTTCCGAGGACGGAGGGGAAGAGGCTATTACAGGCACCAGAACAACAACTCAGGTGAGAATGCGTAGCGCAAAGTATCCCCCAGTAGGAGGAAGGACGGAGCTATTTATAAGCAATTGGTGAAAGCTCTCGTCAGACGCCTGGATTATCCAGACAGCTCAGGGTTATCATTTAGATTTTGTGAGTTGGCCCAGTCAGGACAGCCCCCCATCGCACATTATCTGCTCAGAAGAAGAGGCACATCTGCTAGACAAAGAGATCCTAGCGCTAGCGGAGAAGCAGGCGATAGAAAAAGCTCAGCCTCACTCTCTAGGCTTCTTAAGCAATATGTTTTTAGTGCGCAGAAAGGAGAAAGTGCGCCCAGTAATCAACCTGAAAGAATTAAACAGTTGGCTAGTATACAATCATTTCAAAATAGAAGGTATCCATCTATTAGCCGACCTGCTCAGAAAGGACGACTGGCTAATACGGTTAGACCTGAAAGACGCGTATCTGACTGTACCCATGGCGCCACAGTATCGTCACTTCCTGCAATTAATTTGGAAGGGGCAGACTTGGCAGTTCAAGACACTTCCGTTCGGCCTCGCCTCAGCCCCTTGGGTTTTCACCAAACTGATGAGACCCCTCGCAGCAGCTCTGAGAGACGAAGGGCAGCGAATGATTATCTACCTGGACGACATACTGTTCATGGCCGAAGACAAGCAAAGACTGCAGCAACAAGTGCAGTGGGCTAGGTTTCCTGGTAAATTACGAGAAGTCAGAACTCTCACCTTGCAAAAGAATAGAATTCCTGGGCTTTATGATAGACACAAGGAAAGCCACCCTAGAATTACCTATGACAAAGATCAGGGCTATAAAGAAGGATCTCAGGTCGACTCTGAAGAAGACGGTTATATCGCTTCGTCATCTAGCCAGGATAGTTGGTCTGCTAGCGGCTTCTGTCCAAGCGATTTTCCCAGGTCCTCTACATTATCGAGCTCTTCAGAGGCTCAAAATAAAATACCTGCGCAAGGGTTGGAGATATCATCAATCAGTTTCTCTAGACCAGGAGAGCAGATCAGAGATTCAATGGTGGCTCAGCAATATGGAGGCCTGGTGCGGTCTCTCCATCTTCGGGGAGAGACCGGAGATAATCCTAGAATCAGACGCCAGCAGGTCAGGCTGGGGAGCGAGGTGCGGCCTAGTAGAGACAGGGGGAAAATGGTCGCAGGAGGAACTAGCCTTGCATATCAATTGACTGGAGCTCCTGGCGGGCTCTTTCGTGATCCAAGCCTTTTCCAGAGAGAAAGCGAGATGCTCTATCCTGCTCAGGATGGACAATATATCGGCGGTCCAAGACATCAACAAGCTAGGAGGGACAATGTCGATTTTTGGCACTATTGCCTGCAGAAAGGGATAGCAGTCAGGGCGGAATATCTTCCGGGGACCAAGAACGCGGTTACGTATTGGAACTCCCGATACCTGACGGACTCAAGTGACTGGATGTTGCATGCTTTGGTCTTCGAGAAGTTACAGCTGAAGTGTGGTCCTTTCGATACAGATCTGTTCGCGTCGAGGCTAAACTCTCAGCTCCCCAAATATTTCAGCTGGAGGCTGGATCCGGGAGCAGCAGGGACGGACGCCTTCCTGCAAGATTGAAAGGATCACGTTCATTATGCCTTTCCCCCCTTTGTGATGCTGGCGAGGGCTCTAGCAAAGGTCTGCAGGTACAAGGCGGAACTAGTCATTGTGACGCCGGAATGGAGGTCGCAAGTGTGGTTTCCAGTTCTGATGGAACTTTCCACGGATTTCCCTCAGAAGATTGCTCACAGAGCGGATCTCCTGTTAGATCCGAAGGGCAACCAGCATCCCCTGATAGCGGTCAACAACCTCAACCTGATAGCGTACAGAGTTTCAGGCGCAGATGGTGGTGGTTGGCCCTTTCAGAGGAAGCTACAGAGCTTGTCAAAGTTTCCTGGGCACCATCTACAATCTGGAGCTATAGTTCCGCTTGGCAAACTTGGGAAGGATGGTGCAGGGGGAGCAGTGTTTCTCCCTTTTCAGCCTCTATAGAGCACATACTGAATTTCCTCGCAGACCTATCAACGAGCGGCAAAGCGTACAGGACAATTGGTGTTTACAGATCGGCTAGTTCAGCGGGACACGAGTTAGTAGATGGGCAGCCAGTGGGAGAGCATCCAGCGGTCGTTAGACTAATCAAGGGGGTCAAGATGACCAAACCTCCAGAGCCTAAGTACTCTGTTCTGTGGGACGTAGAGTATTGCGTCTTTTTCAAGAATGGCCAAGAAATGATCTATTGTCAAAAAGGCAGCTGTCTGGGAAGCTCACTACCCTCCTATGTTTAGTCTCCTGTAGAAGAGTTTCAGACGTGAAAGCGCTGGAGATAGACCGAAAGATTTTCTATCCTGAGGGGCTAGCGTTCAGCATTGCGCAGCGTACAAAGACGAATTCTAAGATCATATCTTACCCCTACTTTCCTGGCAATAGCAAGCTCTGCGTAGCCAAATGCATAAAATCTTACGAGGCAGCAACAGCAGCGGATAGGCCACACGGAGTTAAGCAGTTGCTAATAGCGCGCAGAAAGCCTTTTAAAGCGGTAGCCCCAGCGACCATAGCTAGATGGGTGAAGGAAGTCATGGAACAAACCGGCATAGACATTTCTGTTTTCGGAGCGCAGTCAACAAGAGGATCTATGGCTTCAAGAGCTTTTGCAGCAGGAGTTCCGCTGCAGGATATTCTTAAAGCAGCGGATTGGTCTAGTGACTCAGTCTTCAGAACCTTCTATTTTAAGCCTGTGGAAAATATCGCCATGGCAGTAGTTCAGAGCTTTGAACAAGCATAATGCTCGCCTCTGGTCTTGTCATAGAATGAAGATTGCCAAAGCGCACAGTGCAGGAAGTCTTGATTCTATTAAAGACACAGAGGCGAGCATTATCCCGCCCTGAAGGAATTGCATTTCAATTTTTCTAATAGAATGATGTGAAGTTCTAACAATATTTTCTTTCAGAAGCGATATTACGAGATAAACGAATTCCCCTCCCTAACGTATCATCTCTCTTTTGTCTAAGGGGAAGAGCAGAAAAACTCTCCAGACTGACAGAAAGTTGGAACAGAGGTGCATTGCAGATGGAAAGGATAAACAGCGGAGTATGCGACAGAATAGGACCTATATCAGGACGCATGGAGCTTGATCCACCAAAAAAGAAGAGGAAGGCACCTGTTGTGCAGAGGGGTTTATACTGGCTGGAGGGCTCTCATTGGAGGGCGAGTGGAGGCAAAGACTACAGATTAGCTGAAGGCCTCATGGGAACTGAGTTCACTACCTGTTTAATACTATGTTGCAAACATGAAATTTTGTACATACATCCCTGGGGATAATGTGAATCTGTGTATAAAGTTACAGAGTTTTAGGCCAAATCTTTCATGTTTACAATTACCAAAATGTATCAGAAAGGTGAAACAAGGTCCACAGTACTGAGGATTGGACTAATCTGTGCTGCACATAATATGTAACCTGTGTGTATAATTTGCCAAGAGATTGCAAGCGTATAAATGTATGTTTTTGGCTAAATTGGATTGGAAGTAAAGTAAATGTGGGAGTTTTTGCACATTGTAAACCTCACCTCATAAATCTGACATCATTCGCTTGTAAATCCAACCAACTGAGAGCGAGCCAGAGACTAGCACCCTTGTCCAATCCCTTTATTAGGGGTGTGTTTAGTCAAGCCTGCCCCAGTCATATACTTGGATGATGTCACTAAGCATTATAAATAAGAGTCCCTGACAAGACTCTAGACACACTCTTCCTGATTTCCTGTGCTGCATTACTTTTCCTGTTTCATTTTCCAGATACAGACCCAACTACAAGGCCAAGCATTTCTGATCCTACTCCAGGGTCCACTGCAAAACCCAAGCATTGCTGATCCTGCTCCAGCAAGACCTCAAATTCTGAAAACCACTAAATTTCCCATTAACAAGGGGAAGACTGTGGTAACTTTGGCATCCTGATCCAGTTTGGCTTGCTGCCACTCACTGCATGATGCTGTAATCCTGCTACCCTGATGACCTATATTATCCAGTGACCAGAATTGCCAGTCTAGCTGATCCTGTCCTGCTGATTTTGTCCGGCTGTCCTTTGTAAGACCAGATCCATGTGGCGACCAGAACACTGACTGTTCCAAAATCCAAACTAAAGTGGACTGTGAGTATCAATAGGAACCATAGAAAACCACAGTAATCCTTGCCTTGCCTTGTTCTTAGTTCCCCTCTCTAAGTCATCCTATCCTTACCTTGGTAACTTGTAATACTGTTGGAATCATTCTTGCAACCTTGCCATTGTTTTCTAGTGCTAGCGCCATCTCTTTAGTAATTTGTCTTGTAAATCCTTAACTATTAATCCTATTTCGATTGATCGGACTGGTTCTGCCGGGGCAGGCGCTGCGGGGCTAGGGTTAAATTCGCAAATCAACCCTGGAGCTTACTGTGTCGCCCTTTGGTGGCCTAACCTGAATGCTCTAGTGTAGAGTAAAACTGTTCTTGTCAAAACTGATTTCCTTCCCTTTTTCACCGCTCCATTTTACTCAAAACGCACCTTTCTAGATCTTGCATTACTTACTCAATTTACCAGCTAGAGACCTAATTTAACTTACATATTGTACCTATGATCGAAAGCTACACCCCAACACAACCACACTCTAAATCAGTGTATTTCACCCGTTTTTATTAAAAGCTGTATGGGTAATTTCAGGCGGGAATTGCAAAGTATGCTAAATTTCCAACGTGTCATTTGCTGCAATCTGTTTTAAACCTGCCACTTAATTTCGACTGTATGCTCTTTGTTATCCATTGTCTGTGTAGTACTTGTACATTGTTGCTGTAGTGAGGAATAATATTTGTTTCAAGGTTTTTACACAGATTCATTATTGTATTCATCCATTTCCGAGTGTCAGTTTTAGCATTGCCAGGGTTTCAAATCCCTTTTTCTCTCTTACTTGGGGAGGGAACGTCTGATTTCAATTCTGTTTTCCATTTGTCATTCCTGATTACCTGCTGTTTCTTCATATCCATTTAGAATTGATTATTTGTGGTTTGAGGGAAACTTGCAGGGGGAAATTCTAACTTGAGTGCCATCTTTCCTAAAATCAAAACGTGTGCCTATTTCCTGGTGTTTTGTAGATGTGTCAATAGAAGGTTAAACTAAGTGCATTGCTTACATTCCTATTGTTATTATCTCCCCATTGGTGATTGCTGCCCTATATTAAAAAATTGTATGATTTCTTTTGAATTTTTAAAAAAATAAATAAATATTACCTTTTATCAACCAGCCTGGTTCATTGGGACCCGGGATATTTGAAAAGGGGGTGTGATATGAGTGGTGTACCATCTCAATATTGATTTTAACATAAAAGCATAAGCGTTTCAAGCCCATGCTGCATACTAGGCCGAGACTAAGGTGTGCGTCGCCTGATTGAAATCCTTAACAAATTTGGGGGCTTGAGTCACAGATTGAGTTTGGTTGCCACCCGTGACATTCTAACACAGCAGACGAACCTGCAGGTAGTAATACTTTGTGTGGTATGAATATTGGGTTACACTGTACAAGCGCCTCCCCATAACTAATACTCTAAGTACCAGGCCTGTCTATAAAAGTAAAGTTAAATCAACCCTGAAATAATTAATAAAGAAAGAACATTTCCAAAATGGCTGTTCCAGTAGAGATCAATATGCTAGGGAGCACCTTCTGCACAATCTATTTGTCAGAGGTGAGTGGCCAGAACAGGATGTGAAAGTCTGGTCACAAGAAACAGGTCACTGCCATGGACCTGAATACATAGCAGGACTGTGGCCTATTACACCAAACTCTAAGCGAGCTATATATGACCCCAAAAATTAAAGAGGAGAAAGCAAAATTGCCAGAATCACGGCCTACCTATATCTCCACACGTTATAATGCGGGAAAGGCAGGAGCAAAATGAAACTCTAGCGCAGAATCACTCTGAACTGTTAAACAAAATCCAGATTGACAAACATTATAAAAGAGCCAAGAGTTGGAATCTGCAAACTACATCATAAAATTAAGAGGATTTGGCTCTCCAACAGCACAATAATGCAGATCAAGAGACCTAATTAGAGGCATTGAAACAGGAGTGTAAGGAAACGGTTGACTCTCTGTAAGAGAGTCAACAAAAGTTAAATCAACAAATACGTTTTAATAGAGCCTGCACAGAGCAGATAGACAAATTGAAAGAGGAAAATAATAAATTAATCATGAGAGACCTCCACTCTCAAGCAGAATTTGATCAGGAGCGCCAGAAATCCAATGCCATAAAAAAACAAAGGGATGACCTGGCTGAACAGAGGGGCATCCTAAATCAAGAGAAAGACGACCTAGGCCAGGAAATAAGAAAGTTAAAAACCGAGTTCCAGGGGAATTAATTAACCCTCCAGGAGCTAAATGAACTGAAAACAGCGTATGGGAAGCTACTGGAGCACGCCAGATGGGTAGAGGGTGCTCTGGAAGAGAACACCCAGACCAAAGATGGTAAAACTCAAGAGGTAAGTCTCCTACAGCAAAAACTATCTCAGTATTCCCAGTCCATGCAGGAAGCGCTGAGAGACATGAGGCTCTCTGTGAAAAGAATGATGGGCTCAATAAACAAGTGGCAGCGCAAGTGCGGGTCATAGAGGCCAGTAACGCCTTGGTAGCTGGACAAAAAGTTCAGATCTTGGCTTCTCATCTAGAAGCAGGGACTAGCAAGGGTGGAGAAAGAGGGTGCTAGATTTAATCTTAACTGGAGGGACCCTGAACAGGTAGATAGGGACAGGATAGCCCCTTATAATAGAATAAGGACTTCTATGCTAAGGGACTCCAAGCCATTTTATACTGTGAACACTGCAAGCTTCATGTCTACCGGTTCACATGAGGCAGAAACCACGAGGCCACAGAATTCAATAGACCCAGCATGATGGAACTGACAGGGCAGCGCCCCACAGAAAGTGATGGAAGGGCGTCCCTGTATAGATACCCAAACATTAAGGAGGATGTCTCTGACAAGGAAGTCTCCTATGAGGGGAGGGTCAGGGAATTAGATCCACCAAAATGTTACTTTCCAAGGGACCAGTTGGTCCAATTTAATGAAAAATCCAATGGGATGAGGCCCAAAAAGAGCATCCTGAAGACCTCTACCCAACAAGGGCAGTGGGGGGGATACTCTGCCAACCCTGTGAATAAGGAGGAGTCAGAAGACTACTCTCCTGTGCCCCACAGGAGTGGAGAAACTAGGCCCCACCATTCTGTGAATTCCTCTCAAACTCACAGAATCCGGGAGAGCCTAGATGATCAAGAGGGGATCTCAGCGAGTAGCGCCTCTGAGTCTGAGAGCGAGTGGACTCTGGTGACAAAGCCAAAGAAGGCAAACAAACTCAAGCGAGTTATGACCAAAGACCCCATTAGGCAGATTAAGGCCCTTAGGAGTGTCATAACCCACTACCATAGAAATGCAAAATATTCTGTTTGGGAACACCTGGAGCTTTATGAGCAGATGATGGACACTTTTCATATGAAAGACAACCAAAACTGTATCGAGTATGTAAAATGGACATTCTCTCCTGAATACTGCAGTTTCTTTGCGGGACTGGAGGACCAGAACCACTCAAGATGGTCCACTTATTGGGCTGCCATCTTGAAACACTTCTCTGCCCACAGGAACCCCCAGGAGGCTTGGAAAGCAGCCTACAATCTGCAGTGCGGGGAAGATCAGAGAGTTTGTGCAGGAGCTTAAATGCGCCTCTGCACAGACAACTAGGAGGGTGCGCACGGATATCAGGGAGTTTGTAACCTCCTTCTTTCATGCCCTTCCCAAGTATATTATGACCCAGCTGGTGAGGGACTTCTATGAGAAAAGAACGCTGAACTGGGTCATAGATAGAGTTTCTGATTATCGGTAAAATCCATTAAACTCTGTTAATCAACCCCTGTTATTCATTTTAAAATCCTCAGGGGACTCCGATAAACCCCGGGATTATATTTTATTTATTTATTAACATTGGGCTGAGAGCAGAATTCGATAGTTTCGCTCTGTGTTGTCTAGCATCCGAGACAAACGTATTGCCCCTGAGCCATCCTGCCGACTGCTACTTCATGACTGCTGCTTCATAACTTCTGCGTTTCAAATGGGTGAGATTATGTGGGACGGCAAGATACCTCAGTGTGGTTAATGTGTCGGCTGCGAAAACGACTGCAGAACCTTTGAACCCAAACTCTTAACATGAAGATGACTGCGCTGTCTCGGATAAAAGCAGGTGACGCTTCTGTTTAGAGCGCTACAAGCCAAGCAAGCAAGTTACTGCTAACATGAAATAATGTTGGAGAATGTTACATAACCAAAATATAATTAGAAACTCGCTTCACTCCTAGGAAATGCAAATACATACATCACCGTGCAATGATTTACTATACAGAGGGTAGAGCTGCGGGCCTCCAGGTTACAGGGTTTCATGGAGAGGGCGAACACGAGGGTAGTTTTGAGCGCCAAGAACCCTAAAATACGAGGGGGAGTCTTGGAAACATGAGGGCATAATAATATTAATTTAAAAAAACAAAAGCAATTCAAATAATATTGCTAAGAGAAGAAACATGGCATAAGGACCAGACCTAGGTGGCGCGTGTCTGTTTTCGGGTTGTGGTGCAGCTGGTGCCGTGGCGGTGGCGCCGTGTGTGTGTTTCGGCGCGGTGCACTGGGCGCTAGGTACAGTGTCTTGGCATATCTGCCCGCCAGCATGAGATAAAGCCTCTCACCCAGTTCTGCTTTTGCTGAAGAGCAATGTATGCCCGTGATCATAAAATAACAATGGCCACTAATGCCGTGAACATCTCACTTCCAGGCGCTAACCCCTAAACGACCCTCAGAAACATGCTGCAGGGGCCTGCCCTCAGGGCAGTAGTGGGGGGACGCAGAACGACCCTCTTACGGTGAGACTTTGCTCAGGTTGAGGACCATGCTTGGAAACGTCCCCATCCTCGGCTGTTCATGGTAAAGTGGAGCTGCCTGCCTTAGATATCCCGGCACCTCTTCGCATATATACGCACCCTGCTGCTATACTTTCATTTTCCAGGGGCGTGGAAGGCTAGAAACCCGTGGAACTGTCTAAAACATGCGTCCAGTGTAACTGTATTTCCACCAAAGTTCGGGGCAGTTGCCTCTACTCGCTTTACTGTGAATGTGCAAACTGGGGCGTAGGCCCCCTACAATGCTGCAGGAGGCTATAGATGTATCGAAGTCGCGAACTCGGGTTGGTGGGGGCTCTGGAAGTCAAAGGCTTGGGTTCTTGTGTTGGCACAAACATACCTAGCGTACGAAAAATATAGGGGCCTGTCTCTGGGCTGCCAAACTCAGCCTCTGCTATGTGGAAGGGCCACTGCCCCAAAAAATATCTAACAGACGTACCCGAAAGAGCAGGAAAGGCGACGGGGGGTGAGGGGGATTGGGCCCAGCCCCCCTGCCGAACAGAAAGTTGCTGCATTACATGCCTAAGTCATACAAGGGAAGCAGCCAACGCCAGCAATGACATACAGAGGGTACATCTTTGCACCAAGGAAGCCCTACCTGAACCCGAAACTCGCAGTACCCTTTCACACTGTGTGCTCTCACGCGCACAGGCCGAGGCTGTTCGCAGTGCAGAGGGGATGAGAGGTATATATTTGAAGTATTCTTTTGGAGCCAGACTGGCTGGTGCGGGTGAGGGCCCATTGCAGCACGAGGTCAGCGCCGGTTGGTGGGGGCCCATTTCATCATGAAGGAATCATGAGGGCAGCCCCTACAGAACTAAAGGTGAAACGTCCCATTTGGTTTGGTTCTTGGAGTTTAAAACAAGAACACCTTTTATTGTTTTCAAAAACACATTACAACAAAATATCCTCTCTTGGTTTTGTGTGTGTGTTGATTTTATGAAAGGCAAATGCCATTCGTCCTGTGCAATTTGGGTGGCTATGCAAAGCCAATGTAATGAAATGTGCATATTTCACATTGATATTCTCATTTCTGGCGAAGTCCTATCCCATTGCATTTGTTCATGAGTCCCCCCACTTTCATTTTTAGGACTTGACCCCTGATTCAAAGTGAATGCAGCAGATTATAATAGGAATGCATTCTAATAGGAATGCAGATTATAATAGGTCCACAATGACTGCCTCTCCTACCTGAAACCCTCTGTCCAGGTCAATACTCTAACCAGAGTCCTCTCTACTCAGCTGGAGGAGGCCGCTGAGATCGCAAAACCGGGAGTCTTTCCAGGCTTCAGGCAACTGGTTGAAGAGCGAGTCAACCTAGATGATGCCTGTGAGACTCCGGAGCAAAAGCAAAAGTTGAAACAAGTTTTCTTAGATTTTCAAGATCTCTTAGCGGTGGACTCATATGAATGTGGTCACACCGAAATCCATACAACAATTCCCACGGACCTTGTAATGACTCCAGTGTTTGTGAAGCAATATCGCTTGCCTCTCACATCCATGGAGTCCCTCACAGAAATAATGAAAAAACTTGAGTCCTGTGAGATAATTCGTCCAGTCCACAACACCTTTAATAATCTGGTGCTGGGGATCTTAAAACCGGACGGCCAGTGGAGACTCTGTACTGACCTAAGGGAGCTGTGAATAAACAGGTCCACAGGTGTAGGTGGCCTCTCACCTACATTGACCAGGGGCTGGCCCAGATCCAGGGGTCAAAGGTATACACTGCATTGACCTGACCAATGGGTAATGGACCGTGCCTGTCAGTAGGGAGGATCAATACAAGCTGGCCTTTATCTTCAGGGGGCAGCAATACACATGGACCCGGACTCCCTTCGGATACATCAACTCCGGCAACGAATTAAACATGTTCCTGCATAAGGCCATGCCCGACTTGGGTGAAAGGGGTAACCTGGCCTATGTGGATGATGTCTTGATAAAAAGCCCAACTGTGGAGGAACACATAGCGGAAATCCGTTATGTTCTGACGCAGTTGAGGGTTTCCGGAGCAAAACTCTCCTTTCAAAAGGCACAGTGGTGCAGGACCTGTGCCAACTTCTTGGGGCATGAGATAACTCCGGAAGGTCTCTGTCCCCAGGAGAAGAAAGTGGAAGCACTCCTAAAACTGAGAGACCCCACAACTCTGCGTGAGCTAAGAAGTCTCCTTAGACTGATGAATTACAGTAGGAAGTTCATTGAGGATTACGCAGAGATCACAAGACCCCTGATCCATCTGTTGAAGGGGGGGGGTCAAGTGGGAGTGGGGTCCAGAACAAGCCGAGGCAGTAAAGCAACTTAAAAGAAGTGCCTTGTCTAGCTTACCCTGTCAAAAATAAGGAGTTCTTCTTGGAGACAGGGTTCTCGAATACATGCTTGACAGCAGTATTATACCAAAAGCATGACAAGGTCAATAAAGTCATCTGCTATGCAAGCAAGACTTTATCCTCTGTGGAGGAAAAATTCAACGATTCTAAGAAGGCACTCCTGGCAACGGTGTTGGAATTGAAAAATGACCACCCGTTCATCCAGGGGAAACACATCATAGTGGAGACTCCCCACCAGCCTTTGCAATATCTCCAAAGTGACAGAATCCGGGCCGGAAATGTGAGTAATTCCCTAATTACTTCCTGGATTCCATAGCAGTCAGGTGGTTTTACGCTCACCTGGTCTCTGCGGAGGTTTTGGGGCAAGGTTGCAGCCCTCCCTGAACTTGAATCACCCCCTTCAGGCCTCTCCCTCAGTAGAAAAGATGTGAGCAGTGGTATGTGGTGATACTGCTCCAACGTGGAGATAACAGTATGTGAGTGCGCCAATCTGTGATTGTTGTACCTCTCGAACCCTTCACCACAAAGTATGGTTTCTGTGAGCATACGCCGTCCCATAAAGCTCACCTGTGAATTATGGAAGATAATCTCTCCGTCCTGCTACTTCTGGCAGGGGGGGCTTCGAATGGGATCTAGTTCCTTCACTGATCCCTGATAAAGATTAGTCCAGTCCAGCTGCGACTATGCTTCTCCTTATGATTGGTAAGTCTTTCTTGAGCTCTTGTGATGCTGTTCATTCTGTTTAATGTCTTTATATGTTGTTCCTATTAATGCCCGCAATAATGTCTCTCTTCTGTTTTCTTCCCTTAGATGGAAATGCAGCCTCAATGCAGCCGTGAGACGCGAGACACGGCCGGATGGAAGATGAATGCTACTGCAATGTTCGACTGTAGGTGATGGTTTAAGGAAAAGCACGAAGTATGGCCAAGCACAACCGTAAACGGACTGTTTTTTCGATGTCTCACCTTGTCTTCTGTTTTTTCTTGCAGGCGCTGCTGTCGACGATGGAGCGTGTCGTGCTGTGGTGCCAAGATGAAGATTTCAGCATTCCGGAAAGTGTAAAGATTAATACTTGGTTTGCCGAAGAGATGTACCGGTAAGAACAGCTTCCCCCAGTTGGTAAGTATGCTGGCAGGAAGTAGGATGTCCAGAAAGCAGGATCTTCAAAGGTAAGTCTGACCTCAGGTAACGGTGGATGTTACGCTGCTTGCAAGTGCAGAATAACGCAAAGCGTCTGTCTTGAGGATCGGGGCAGATTATATACCTGAGATCGTGGGCACACCCATTAGGGCAGGCTTACCAGCCACACCCTACCACTCCTAGAGAGAGAGCACGTGCAAAGACAATCCATTAGCAGCCACAACCAAGAATACACTTGGGGCTGCTTAATGGATTGAATGTTCAAGGTTAATGCATCCTGCTTAATGGATGGAATGTTCAAAGTTAATGGATCTGAAGTGCTATGTCCATAATAAAAGCATTTTGGTGTTAAATTGATGTTCTTGTTTACTTTTGTTCATGAGCCTGGCGCCAAAGGTGCCAGGACAGTGTCCACCTAGGTCTCCTGTGCATGGGACACCTGCATACCTCATGGGTTTGAGAAGAGAGACATGAAATACGGGGTGAAGTTTCATGTGAGATGGTAACTCCAATTTCATGGCGACAGGATTGATTATGGACTTTATAATATAGGGGCCCAGGTATATTGGGCGGAAAGCTCTTGGCCCCTTCAGGGAAATATATTTGGATGCTAACTACACTTTTTCTCCAATCTGGTAGGCGGGAGCTTCCTTCCGATGTCGATCAGCAAACAGTTTTTGTCTTTCCTTAGCCTTGGCCAGATGCTCTGAAGCCTCCTTAAGAACTTGAGTGATGGTTTTATGCAAGACTTTAATGGCTAGCATTTCCAGGGTATCGGGTGGATCAAATACTGATGCTCTCGGATGTCTTCCGTGCACAGTGTAGAATGGAGATTGCCCTGTGCTTGTGTGAACTGAGTTGTTGTATGCATACTCAGCTATCCAACGTATACTTTTCCAAGAATACTCGGACTGTTGCAACATACACCTGAGATATTGCTCCAAAGTTTGGTTCATTCAGTTTGCCCATCAGTTTGAGGGTGATGGCTTGTGGACAACCGGATTACAATTTTGGCAATCGTACAACACTTTCTCCAAAAAGCAGAAACAAATTGAGTTCCGCGATCAGATACTAATATTGATGGAAATCCATGCAATCAAGCAATTTGCTCTAGGAACACAGAAGCGAGAGTTGGCGCAGTTGGGAGTCCCTTCGCAGGGATGAAATGGGCCATTTTGGAGAATAAATCCATGATGACTAATATGGTGTTGTATCCATTGCCGGGTGGAAGATCCGTGATGAAGTTCATCGACAGGGTATGCCAAGGTGCTGGCGGTGCTGTTGGGGGATGTAGTAAGCCAGCAGGGCTCTGTTTCCGAGACTTGTGTTGTGCACAGACACCACAGGTTTCAATAAATTGGGCAATATCTATTCGCCAGGTTGACCACCAGTAGTTTTGTTTTACCTTAGCCTGAGTTTTGGCTATTCCTGTTTGTCCTTCCACTAATGAATCGTGGTAATTTGTGATGATTTGCTTTTGCAGTTCTTGGTCTTGGACATATAATCATCCTTGGAAATACGGTGGATTGTCTTTGATGGTGTACAGGTCACCTTTTAAAGCCATTCCTGTTGTGTTGATTGATCCATCGGTGATTGCAAACTGGTTCTTTGGTCATCCACACACATGGTGGCAGCTATTCTGGTTTGAATCCTTTCCTCAGGAATTATGGGCATGGGGTCGGATGCTGTAAAAGCCTCTTTTTCTTCACTCATGTGTGATAGAGCGTATCCTTTCCCATTGTGTACTCCATGCCTATCAGTGATAATAAAATCGTATTCCGCGAAAAAGAGAACTCAACGAAGTTGACGCGAGGATTGTGCTTTGGCGGTTTTCAAGTATTGCAAGTTACGGTGGTCCGTGATCACAGTACTGTATGTCTCGCCCTAAGAAAGTAATGTCTGCAGGCCTTGAATGCTGCTTTAATCGCCAGTAATTCCTTATCTGTGATTGCGTAGTTCAACTCGGGGGCTGCAAATTTGCGGGACCAGAATGTGACGGGATGTAGTTGTCCTGTTTCAGGGTCTCGTTGTGGCAATACTACTACCATGGATATTTTTGAAAAATCTGTCTCAACTATGTAAGGTAGGTCTGGTCGTGGGTGTCGAAAGACTGGTGCTGTAGTGAATGCTAGTTTCAACTTCTGGAAGGCTTCTTCAGCTTCTGTCGACCAATGGAACCTTTGATTCTTCTTTAACAAGCAGGTAATTGGATGCACAATTTGGGAAAACCCAGGTATAAACTGATGGTAAAAGTTGGCGAATCCGAGCACGCTTTGCACTCCTTTTGCAGCTGTTGGTGAGGTCCATTGGAGGATTGCATCCACCTTTCGTGTATCCATATGTACGCCTTGTGGTGTGAGCATGAAACCGAGAAAGCCGACCTCGGTTACATGGAAAAAACATTTTTCCAACTTGGCATACAATTGGTGTTGTCGAAGCTTCTCCAAGACTGTCCGGTCATGGCCTATATGTTCTTCCATGGAATTTGAGTAGATAAGAATGTTGTCAATGTAAACAAGAGCGCAAACATCCAGTAGTTCAAGGAGTACATCATTCATAAAGAATTGGAACGCTGCAGGGGCACTGCATAGCCCGAAGGGCATGACCTGGTATTCAAAGAGGCCGTACTTCATGAGGAAGCCCGTTTTCCACTCGTCTCCCTCTTCTACTCTTACAATATGGTATGCTCCTCTGAAATCCAGTTTTGTGTAGATTTGAGCATGTTTCACTTGGTCCAGGAGCTCTGGTATAAGTGGTAAAGGATATCGATTTTTTACTATGATCTGATTGATGGCTCTAGAGTCGATGCAAGTTCTTAAGTCCCCCTCCTTTTTAGGCATGAAGAATGAGGGCGAGGAGGCAGGTGACTTGGATGGGCGAATGAAACCGTTCACCAGGTACTGATCCAGGTAAGTTCTAAGATGCTGATTTTCCTGTTCTGTCAGAGCGTAAATTCGGCTGCAAGGGATCTGGGCTCCGGGTACAAGATCTATTTGACAATCGTAGGGTCTGTGCGGGGGCAGAACGTTGGCTTGCTCTTTTTTGAAGACATCCTGGTAATCTTGGTATTCAAGCGCTAAGGAGCTGATGAGCCATAACACAATTCCTTTCCTCGGTTTCAGATTGGTGTCATCTTTTTTGTAACAAGTATCGGCACAATCATGAGGAAATGTCAGAACTTGTTTTCGCCAGTCGATCCTAGGATTGTGGGCCTCCAGCCCGGGCATTCCCAATATCATCTGGAACTGAGGAGCACCGATGAGATCGAAAGTAATGTCCTCATGGTGCCCGTCCTGTATCAGAAGCTTGACTTTCTCAGTGTATTGTGTCACCGGGCCGGATGATAGCTGAGAACCATACACTGAAGTGATGTTTTTCCAATTTCTGCTTCTGTCAGAGAGGAAGGCCTATTCGGAGAGCCAAATCTTGGTCAATGTAGTTACCCACAGCTCCACAATCAGTATATGCCTCCAAGGCATGTATTTTTGATGGTTGCTTGTGATTCACCAAAAGCACTGGAAGGACTGGATGTGAGGTCTGTACGGATTCCTTTTTCATGCTCCACAAGCAGACCCCTACACTTGCCGGTCTATTGGCGTTTTTGAGTTCTGTTCTTCTTCATCAGTTTTGTCTGTTGCCCCACCAGTTTTCTTGGGTGGTTTTACCGTGCAGTCATGGAGGAAGTGACCTGCTTGTCCACAATCAAAGCAAAGGTGTTGTTGTCTTCTTTTTTCCCTTTCTGATTTGGTAAGGGGACTTTGTAATCCGCCAATTTGCATTGGCTCAAACTGTTCATGTGGTTTAGTCTGATTCTCACGAGGTTGTACGTAAACTGACCGTCCCTCTGATCTAGCTCGATCCATTTTCTGATTCTGCAACCTATGATCGAGTTGCACCATCAGGTCTATGTAGTCCGCACACCTCTCAGGGGGATTCACCACTTGCGCCAACACATCCTTAAGTTCTCCACGTAACCCTCTGTAAAAGAGTATAGTCCTCTTCTCTTCTGGCAAGTTGGTCTGGGCTGTGCAACGATTGAAGGTTGCAATATAGGTTAATGGATCTTGACTCCCTTGTCTGAGTGACAACAACTCATTGTCCAGAGCTTGTCATTGAGTATGACGGGCAAACAATTTCTCCATCTCATGTTGGAAATTCTCAAAGTTACAGAGTAAAGGGTCATCTTGATTTACCAAAGGTATAGACCAGTCCGCCGCACTACCTCCTAAATACGAGAGTACAAACACCACTTTGGCTTGGTCATTAGGAAAGGCTCCTTGTCTGCACAAGAAATGAAGGTGACATTGGTTCATAAATACTTGTTTGGGTCACCGATGAAGCCTTCGGGAGGTGCTAAAGGCACTGCTCCTGGAAGAACCATCTGAACTGGTGTTGATTGTTGTGGTGTGGAAGTATTAGAAGAATGGGTCACTCCAGGCATTGGAACCTGTCCTGCTTGTGCTTGTAGCATTTGTCTTGCCAATTTGTCAGTTCTTTCTCGAGTTACAATAAGATCCCTCCGTAATGCATTGGTTTCCTGTCTTGAAGCATGTACTTCAGCCTGTAATTGCCCTAGTAAGAGGGCTAACTAATCTGTTTCTGAAGTTTCCATAACACCCAGGCAAAGAATATTAGAGGCTTCGTGTTCTGTTATGCTCACCTGGTCTCTGCAGAGGCGTTGGAGCACAGTCGCAGCCCTCCCTGAACTTGAATCTCCCCCTTCAGGCCGCTCCCTCAGTAGAAAAGCTGTGAGCGGTGGTACGTGGTGATACTGCTCCTGCGTGGAGATAAGTGTGTGAGTGCACCAATCTGTGATTGTTGTACCTCTCGAACCCTTCACACCAAAGTACGGTTTCTGTGAGCATACGCCAGCCCATAAAGCTTACCTGTGAATTATGGAAGATAAGCTCTCTGTTCTACTACTTCTGGCAGGGGAGCGTCGAATGGGATCTAGTTCCTTCACTGATCCCTGATAAGTATTAGTCCAGTCCAGCTGCGACTATGCTTCTCCTTATGATTGGTAAGTCTTTCTTGAGCTCTTGTGATGCTGTTCATTCTGATTAATGTCTTTATATGTTGCTCCTATTTATGCCCGCAATAATGTCTCTCTTCTGTTTTCTTCCCTTAGATGGAAATGCGGCCTCAATGCAGCTGTGAGACGCGAGACGCGGCCGGATGGAAGATGGATGCTACCGCAATGTTCGACAGCAGGTAAGTGATGGTTTAAG
The DNA here is from genome assembly GCF_040938575.1 of Ambystoma mexicanum. Taxonomy (NCBI): domain Eukaryota; kingdom Metazoa; phylum Chordata; class Amphibia; order Caudata; family Ambystomatidae; genus Ambystoma; species Ambystoma mexicanum. The sequence goes on along the minus strand of NC_090926.1, from coordinate 1,094,649,275 downwards.
GAAAAGCGTGAAGTATGGCGAAGCACAACCTTAAACTGACTGTTTTTTTTTATGTCTAACCTTGACTTCTGTTTTTCCTTGCAGGCGCTGCTGTCGACGATGGAACGTGTCGTGCTGCGGTGCCAAGATGAAGATATCGGCGTTCCGGAAAGTGTAAAGATGAATACTTGGTTCACCGAAGAGATGTACAGGTAAGAACAGCTTCCCCCAGTTGGTAAGTATGCTGGCAGGAGGTAGGATGTCCAGGAAGCAGGATCTTCAAAGGTAAGTCTGACCTCAGGCGACGGTGAGTGTTATGCTGCTTGCAAGTGCAGAATAACGCGAAGCGTCTGTCTTGAAGATCGGGGCAGCTTATATAGCTGAGACTGTGGGCACGGCCATTCGGGTCGACTTACCAGCCACACCCTGCCACTCCTAAAGAGTGAGCATGTGCAAAGGCAATCCATTAGCAGCCACAACCAAGAATACACTTGGGGCTGCTTAATGGATGGAATGTTCAAGGTTAATGCATCCTGCTTAATGGATGGAATGTTCAAGGTTAATGCATCTGAAGTGCTATGCCCATAATAAAAGCTTTTTAGCGTTAAATGGATGTTCTTGTTTACTTTTGTTCATGAGCCTGGAGCCAAATGCGCCAGGACAGTGTCCACCTAGGTTTCCTGTGCATGCGACCCCTGCATGCCTGTGCCCTTGACTTCATGACCATGACAGATGGCAGAGTTGATGGCAGTTCTTCAAGCCATCCTCACTGCTGTCCAACAACAACTCCACAAACTGGTCATAATCACGGATTCAGATTATGTCCGGAACGGGTTCATGGAGCATCTGGTTAATTGGAAAACCAGAGGCATGCTATGTTCTAATAATAAACCGCTGAAACATGTCAAGCTGATCCAAAATATTGATGATCTGGTCACCTCTAGTGGGATGACCATCTATTGGAAGAAGATCAAGGGTCAATCCAGAGTATAGGGGTCAGACAAAACTAGAAACTACCTAACTGATTAGCTGTCCAATCCGGAGCCATCCAGGGGGATCTCCTCGAGATTGAGTCCCTGTTGGGGGAAATCCTTGTCACTGCTATCACTAGGTCCCAGACAAATGCTCACAATGAACCCTCAACTGCCCAATGGAGTAAGGAGACCACAGATGCTGATTTAATTACGGTGCAAAAAGGGGATATGATAATTGGTAAGTTTTATCAACACATTGAGGACCCTGAGAACTTTACGCTGACGGATACCGATTACATTGGGAAAGAGGACCTCAGGGTGTTGATGAAATGTCCAAAAATGTTCCGAATCCAAGACGATTTGTTGGTAAGGAGATCCATATCTGGCTGTGACCAGTGGGTGGTCCCTACCTCATTCCGAAGCCTGATGCTAAGTCACACCCATGATGCAGCCACAGCCGGTCACCAGGGGTTTCACACTACTTTAGAAATCTTCCAAGAGGTTGCATACTGGCCACACATGGGGCAGGACCTCGACCAATACTTGAAGGGGTGACTTGTGTGTGCCCAATTTCAGCCAACTTCACTCACACACCGAGCTCCCCTCCAGAAGAGGGGGATGACACTGCCTTGGTCAGATTTACATGTATATTTCATCGGGCCCATGATTCGCTCCTCTATGTGGAACAAGTAAAAGTTAACCGTAACATGCTTGTTTACCAAATGGGTGGAATGTCTCCTGGCCCCAAATTGCAAGGCAGAAATAGCAGCTGCCCTGATGATCAATCACATCTTCTCGTGTTTTGGTCTACCCCAAAGGACTGAGTCAGACCGAGGTAGTCTCTTCACTAGCAAAGTGATGACAAAGATGTGGGAGATACTTGGGGTAAAAAGGAAACTTCACATTGCATACCGCCAGTCCTCTAGTGGTGGAGTTGAGAGGTATATTAAAATCCTTGTGAGCATTTAAAAAAGGTTTATGGCAGATTCTGGGCCAAGGTGGGACATCTGATTACCGCTTGTCCTGATAGCCATCAGATCTACACCTTTTTCTGCAACTAAGATGTCTCCATTTGAGCTGATGACTGAACGAGGGATGGAGCTACCTCAGCATCTACTCTATAGAACACAGGAGCTGACACTGATTAACGCCTCCACAGCTCATGAGTATGTTGAGAACCTAAGAAAACACCTTCAACATTCTTTTGCGTATGCTCAGCGGAATCTAGAGAGATCTGTAGAGGGCATGAAGACTCAGTAGGATCTAAAAACAACCAAAAGAGTACCAAGTAGGAGACAGGGTCTACTTGTACAATTTCCGAAGGAACCAGACCAAAGAGCACAATTTTTTGCCTAGCTGGCAAGGACCTTTCGAAATTGTAGACAAACTCTCACCTGTCGCCTACAGAATCTGCATCCCCAAAAGCAAATTGACAGAAGAGAAATGGGTCCATATTAACCAGCTAAAGAGTTGTCACCCTAGGCACACTTTGCAACAAATTGAGGAGCCCAGAGAGAATCAAACAGAGGAGACATCGGGAACCTCAGAATAAGGACAAGAAGAATCAGAAGGGAGCCGATAGGTGTTATAAATATGATCATGTAACAGGAAGTATTTTCTTCATTATCAATTGTTATTATTGAATGCCTGTGTATCCCACTGCTGTAAACCCAATTGGTGGGCAGTTAGTGGGAAATTGTCGTAACCAGTTTGTGTTCTCTTTTATAGATTCGTACTGGTTGTGCCTATCTAAGGACCTAGGAGGGCCTCCCCGGGCAACCTGGAAGGAAGAAACCAAAGGAGATCTGGAGGTGTCGCTCCACACTGTGAAAGGAAGAGCCAAGAGAAAGCGGGGGGGGGGGTCATTCCACGTTCTGACCAGAGACAACAAGAGGAGCACGACGCACCATTCTCTGATGGAAGAGGGACTCATACCTGCCTGGTCATGCTGTGGCCCATGGAGAAATACTTTCTGACTCTCCCTCGACTTGGAAGCCCAAGAGAAGTGGCAGTGGGATGTGTGGGATATATTGACCCACTCAACGGCATTGCCCCACGTCACCAAGCTGCATTTGTGCAAGAAACAGCCACCTGGCTGTGCTGGCTCCTGGGTGCACCAGGACCTCAAAACTGCATTTTAGCAGCAACAAAAAGATGGTTGCACCATCCTGCCTAGCACACTTCAGGCAACATGGAACAAGGTGACACACTGAAAAAGTATGCTAGTGCGTTCTGAAACCTTTAAATGGAATCAAGTGAAAAGGAAAGCCTGCCATTGCTGCAAAAGCTAAAAATCCCCTTCAAAATGAAACATTTTCACCCTTTCAAAATGCTGCTTTGATGCTAATTCCATCTGTTCATTCTGAAACCACTGTGATTAAAATGGCCCTGCCATGCCAAGGATATTTCACTGTGCTTGACCAAAACCAGGCACAATTCCAGAGTGACAGGCCCAGTCAAACCAACTCTGAGAGAAAGCAATAAGCAACTTCACTTTCACAGGCATGGGAACACGCGTTTATTTCTTTCCAAAAAAGTATCCAGGCTCTGCAGTTCAGAGAGACTCTCTGAGCCAGGTCAATGTTAAATGTAGCTACGCTTTAGATAAAACTCCTGTATTCAAGGAAATGACTACAGCTGCAAAGACAGTATGGGCATCTGAGGGAGCTCCCAAACCGAATTTAAAGAAAGAAATTATAGCAGTTTTTAACACATGAGGAAAAATGGGCTTTGCTGACTGAAGGAAAAAATGGCCTGTTATAATAAATAAATTGTTAATGAAAGCCTTCTTACTTAGCAAGGTAAAGGGATTATGTTAGTGGTGATAATACACACACAGATATTCTTTCACAGGTTTGTTTTGCTTCAGGACCCAAAGTAAGAAATTTAAAGTTTAAAACACATGGGATGGATTTGCAAACTCTCAGAAAAACCAGTCATTCCAGTTGCCAGCATTGAAACTTCCCCAAGGAAGGGAGATACACCATAAATCCAGGACACGTAACTGATAACTGTCAGCTTGAAAAACTTTGAATGGGCCAGGACAAAGAAAGTTCACATGCTCGTTTGACGTTCGTCTGTGCTCCAGGCTGGGACAACAGAAGTCCTGGGACACTAACCTGTCAAGTGTAAGGGGAAATACAACCTTCAATTAAGATGAGAAACTCCCACCTTGCCTTGAAGGAAATGACAGTTGGCAGCAGTTGAAGTAAAGGAACTGCCTTTTGATTCCAAAGACTATTTTATAAAGAAACTTTAAAGACTTTTATTTCTGCAGCAATAATTAGCAAAAATGTAAAATGTTTGCAGTTTGGAATCTAATTTTATGGGCTTTCTTTTAAAACTTGGTAGAACTCATTGCCGCATGGGGAACAGAAGTTACAAAATATGACAGATTACCAGGAAAGTATTAATGTTGCAAACAAGGTCCCACAGACCTGCGGATTGGACTGAGCTGTGCTGCACATAATATGTAATCTGTATGTATAATTTTTATAAATCGGATTTTAAGTAAAGTAAATGTGGGAGTTTTTGGACATTGTAAACCTCACCTCATAAATCTGACATCATTCCCTTAGAAATCCAACCAACTGAGAGCGAGACGGAGACTAGCACCCTTGTCCAATCCCTTTGTTAGGGTTGTATTTAGTCAAGCCTGCCCCAGTCATATACTTGGATGATGTCACTAAGCATTATAAATAAGAGTCCCTGACAAGACAAGACACACTCTTCCTGATTTCCTGTGCTGTGTTCCTGTTTCATCTTCCAGATCCAGACCCCAACTACAAGGCCAAGCATTGCTGATCCTACACCTGGGTCCACTGCAAAGCCCAAGCATTGCTGATCCTGCTCCAGCAAGGCCTCAAATTCTGAAAACCACTAAATTTCCCATTAACAAGAGGAAAACTGTGGTACCTTTGGCAATCTGATCCAGTTTGTCTTGCTGCCACTCACTGCATGCTGCTGCCATCCTGCTACCCTGATGACCTATATTATCCAATGACCAGAATTTCCAGTCCAGAAGTGCTACCCGGTAACCAGTCCCTGCCCAGCTGATCCTGTCCCGCTGATTTTGTCCGGCTGTCCTTTGTTAGACCAGATCCGTGTGGTGACCAGAACACTGACTGTTCCAAAATCCTAACTAAAGTGGACTGTGAGTATCAATAGGAACCATAGAAAACCATAGCATACCTTGCCTTGTTCTTAGTCCCCCTCTCTAAGTCATCCTATCCTTACCCTGATAACTTGTAATACCGTCAGAATCATTCTTGCAACCTTGCCATTGATTTCTAGTGCTAGCGCCATCTCTTTAGTAATTTGTCTTGTAAATCCTAAACTATTAATCCTATTTCGAGTGATCGGACTTGTTCCACCAGGGCGGCGCTGGGGAGCTAGGGATGAGTTTGTGAATCAACCCTGGAGGTTGCTGTGTCCCTCTTTGGTGACCTAACCTGAATGCTCTAGTGTAGAGTAAAACTGTTCTTATCAAAACTGATTCCCTTCCCTTTTTCACTGCTCCATTTTGCTCAAAACTCACCTTTCTAGATCTTGCATAACTCACCCAATTTACCAGCTAAAGACCTAATTTCACTTCCATATCCCTATAACTATGAGCTATAGCTACACCCCAACACAAAAACTGCACTGTAAATCAGTGTATTTCACCTGTTTTTATTAAAAACCGTATGGGTAATTTCAGGCGGGAATTGCAAAGTTTGCTGAATTTCCAATGTGTCATTTGCTGCAATCTGTTTTAAACCTGCCACTCAATTTTTACTGTAGGCTCTTGGTTATCCATTGCCTGTGATTGTTAGTACTTGTACATTGTTGCTGTAGGGAGGAATATTTGTTTCAAGGTTTTTACACACACACATTATTTTATTCATCCCTTTCCGAGTGTCATTTTTAGCATTGCCAGGGTTTCAAATCCGTTTTTCTCTCTTATTTGGGGATGGAAGTTCCAATTTCAATTCTGTTTTCCATTTGTCATTCCTGATTACCTTCTCTTCTTCATATCCATTTAGAATGCATACTAGGCTGAGACTAAGGTGTGCATCGCCTGATTGAAATCCTTAACAGGATGGACTGGGTCTCTCTTCATTTATATTCTAGCCTGCTGCATAATACTTTGCTAGAAGCAGACAGAGATTTACTACCACTGGGATTTGGGATCTCAGAGAAGCCATTTCTCGCACCAGCAAGAAATGATTCACCTATGCCCATCCAAGTAGAAGATCCTCACCTGAATGTGTAATGGAATACATTATCGGGAAGGGTCCAGTTTGAGTCATCAGTGTTCTCTCAGCATTCCATAAACCATGACCAGGCGCTATCTTCAAGAGCGAGAGATCTGACATTACTAAAAATGACTATGTTTTGTGCCACACTTGATAAAAGACTGTTAAAGATTGACCAGGAGCAGAAACTATTGGAGTCAAGAGGACAAGATTGGTCTTGGTTGGCAGGAGCCCTCGCTCAATCGTCCAAGAATTAATTTTCTGAGACACAGGAGTCCGTGCCATTTCAATGGTGCTCTTGAAATACAAGGGAACATGTGCATCTCTTTCCTACGCAGGGGTCATGCCTTATGAAATATGCCTCCAGGAGACATGGCTCTGTAGTGCCCCCATTTGTGATGGCTTTGAGGTTTGTTGAAACCCAGCAACAACAAAAAACATTGGGACACCTCCCGTCGGGGCTTATTACCTTAGTTAGGATGGGCTGAAAGTAGTGGAATCCGTTGATGTAAACCAGTTTGTTCAACTGGTTTATTTGGCTTGGGAAAGAACTAGAGCCTTACAAATGTGTCCATAGATATATTTATCTTGTATTGGATCCCAGCATCTGTGAATGATGTTTCATTTGTTAATTTGATTGTCACTTGGAAAGATAGGGTTTATATGACCGAGGCTAATCCCCACTTTATGATTTGTGGAGACCTTGATTTAAATTGTTTTGATGATAATGGCAGATTACTTCCATAAACAAATATACAGGAAAAAGCTGCTCTCTGTATAAAAGAACTGAAGGCTTGTGATATTGCGCTGCTAAACAGCCAAACCAGGGGCGATGTACCTGCAAATGTTACATGGTCTAGAGACACCCAACATTCATGCCTAGACTACTAATTTATATCATCAAATGTCTATAGATGGGTTTCTTCTCTGGAGGTCTGCCGTATGGGGAATAGTGACCATTGCCTCTTGGATTTCAATTTGAAATAGGGTGGTGTTTTGATGCCAGAAATGAAAAATTAGATCATCCAGGTAATCCAGTCCGGGAATAGGCTTTGAATCTGCCCTGGGCATGTGCCCATGGTGGTGGAGGGTTTGAGGCAGTTATCACAGGTCAGGGGGAGCGTCCCTAAATTATGATGGCCTATTGTTACAGTTTAAATCCTCCCGGTCTTTGGGCCCCCAGTTTGGGGCTCCGAAGCTACACCACTACAATAAAGACCTGGTGGAATAAAGGAAAAAATACTGGGCGGACGTGAAGAAACTGAGCCAGTTGGTTAGTTTTTATGGACATTACTTGATAAGGAAAAGGAAGCAACAGTATCGTAACTGGCTGATATCATCTAGGGCCCTATGCATGCAGCATGATGCTGAGGCAATATTGAAAATTACAATAAATAGAAAATAATAGTGAAAAAAAAATACTAGGGAGCTTCGGGGCATGTTAAATAATAATATAAATCATCAACTGGCAAGCCTGATACCAGCAGTACCTGAGGTCAAATGGGTTGAGCACTACTCGTTTCTCTTTGCCAGGGGGCTGCTTATGGAGGATGACCGTCTGGGCCTGGATATGTGGGTTTTGTCCTCAGTGCTGGTGGTTGAGGGGCAATCTTCCAATAAAAAGACACCTGGCTCAAACTGGGATGTTGTGTTTGATGAAGAGGATATAATCTATTCAATAAAAAAATGGAATACATCACGGGCGGCTGGCCCACACAGCCTTACCAACCACATATTAAGGCCGAACCCGGAACACTGGGTCGAGTTCTACCTTTTGTTGTTTAGACAAATCCTGGTTTGCAAGGAAGTGCCAGATTCCTACAAGTCGGCACTCGTTATTCCGGTGTTCAAGAAGGGTGTGAAAATCCATTGAATTATCATCTGATCGCCCTCCTGGACACTTTTGGAAAGATCTTTGCCTCCTTTCTACAGCAACAGCTTCTGAGATGGGCTAGAGAGGCAGGGCGTCTGTATCCGAGACAGACTGGCTTCGTCAGGGGAGTGGGAACTAATCTTAACCTTTTTCTGCTGAACGCATTAAAGGGCAGAGCATTTCGGGTAAAATCTAAGATGTATGTGGCATCATCGATCTTGAGCGGGTGTTAGGAGGGAAAGGTTGTGGGGCAAGCTGGTTGTATTGGGGCTGTCCCAGAGATCTGGTGGAGGCAATTGTTTCCCTGTGTTCTAACACGAGCGTGCAGGTCAGACTTTCTGCCCATGGACATCTCTCTAATAAAATCGGGACATAAAGGGTTCTGAAACAGGGATGTTACTTGGTCCCCACTCTATTCAACCTTTTCCTGGCAGACATTGAAGAAGGTCAGGATTCTCTCCAGGCCTTTCCACGAGGCTATATAATAAGCCAATCCTCTGGGTCCTATACGCCAATGACATTGTTATCCAAGATCAGACGCAAATAGGTCTCCAACGAAGACTGAATGAAATGGTAAAATACTTTGAACGGAATGATTTGAGGATAAATGTCAAAAAGACAAAAATAATGGCAATGCACCTCTTGACTGCGTGGATACTATGATCTATCTCGGTAGGGCCTTGACTCGGAGTAGCATTTAAAAGCAATGGTTGGAAAATATTAGACTTAAATGTAAAAACTTCTGACTCGGGCTAATTTTGTACAAAAGGCTGTGAAATTCTCCTTGATTCCTGTATGTACCGTCTTTAAACAAAAGGTTTATGCCTGTCCTGATTTATGCTGCTGAGATCATCCGAATGCGGCCCAACCGTTTCTGGGTGACCATCGAGGGTTATTTTTGGAAAAGGGTACTCCGCCTCCCACATTTGACCCTGAATGCAATGATTAGATTTGAATTGGGGCTCCAATCGATGCAATCTTCAATCAAGTGGAAGATATTGACATTTTATTGGAAGTGTATTGATTTGGAAATCCAAAAAAACAATCTTAGTTAGGGAGGGACACCTGTTAGATCGCAGGAAAGCAGAATGTGTGTCTTGGTTGTAGGACTTGGGAGTCTCGCAGGAGGTCTTGTTGAGGACTCAGGGAAAGTCAAAAATCAACTCCTTTATCAAGACTGGATTGATACCATAACACACAGATCTAAATACAAGTTAGCCCTGAACTTAGGACTGGAAGTAGAGGAGTGAACTGACTTCCTATGTACCTCACTAAATTCACTTGTCCTTGGTAATGTGCCCTCTTTTTAAGATTGAGGCTCAATACTTTACCAACAAGGGAAGTGTTAAGCCAAAGGAGGATGCTAGGTGGACTCTCCCCTGATTGTCAGTTCTGTGGTCATTCGTCCAAGATCGAGTCTCTTGAGCGCCTTTTTGTGGATAACAAAGCCATACCTGCCTACATTTGAAAATCAAAATTCCTGAGATGTATGCCCGCCCACAGTCACACAAACTCTGCCCATTTTCACATGGCCCCGCTCACAATTCAAAAAGGTAAACTCTGTTGTAATGTGATGTGACGTCAGAAATTTGCAGTTCAAATTGAAATATGCATATTTGATTAAATTGCCTTTTCACAACCACCCAAAGTGCATAGGACAAAAGGCATTCCCCTTCCATAAAATCAACAGGTTAAAATGTGCACATGTAAACTCCAAGAACCAACACAAAGGTTTTCCCTGAATTTTGCAGTACCGAAATTTGACATTTCACCTTAGTTGTTTTTCAGAAGGTTATTTAGTGCAGTGGGGAGTTGTCCAGCCTGCAAACCTGATGGCTGTGGTTCAATGGGGCTGAGTCCACACTAACCTGGGCAAAACGAAGGAAAGCACAAGAAAGGCGCGTTAGCATTGAAAGTCGGCAAAAAAGAATGAAAGATGAAGCGTTATTTTGCTTCACCTGCATTCTTTTTCCCAATGTGCTGGAAGCGTTACAGTCATTGCTGCAGAGATAAAGACACACTCAGGCAGGGAGTCCGTGGCTGCGAAAGTCCTGCAAGCATAACAAAAAAAAAGCAATCAGTGAAAGCTTTCCCCCATCAAAATTCCTGAGTTTCCAGGGTCTTTCCCGGAGACCTGGAGAAATGGCTAAAATTCCTGAGTCTCGGGAAAAATCTGGAGGTTAGACAGGTATGTGCGAAGCCCTAAATGGTTTGAGGAGGAAATATCTGCATAAGGGTACCCAAGGGTGTAAGTCTTTGACCCAGAAGGAATTCTGGAACATATTTTTAATTGGTTATAACAAAGCTGCCATTATAGGGGTGATGACATTTGTGGAAGTAGTACTGATGTTGACTAAGAGTAAACAAATGGACTAGGCTCTTGGCAATAGACTGAGATTGGATTTTTGTTAATAGGATAATGCATGTGATTGGATTTTTTTGAAGATGTATATGCCTTTTCCTTGTTTTAATGAGATGGAAAAATGTTTGATTTTTGTATGAAAGGTTTGAAATAAACCAAACATAATAAAAAAAAAAACTCTAAGCCAAAAGTGCAAGGATGAAGAAAAATACAGGAGACATGAAGGTCATTTACTATGCTAGTACTGGTATGAGGTGGCCCCCAGGAGGCATTCGTTAACAGAGATAAAGGACTGTTGCAATCCACATGGGTGCGTCTCCATACAAAGTATAAAAAGGAACAAAGGGCGATCAAATGTGTCAAGCACGGCCGTGCAAAACTCCGCTGGGTCTGGTAGCAGGTGTAGAGGTGAACCAGCACGAGAGGTCCAAACGTTGTCGAAGGACCGGAGGGAAGAGGACATTCTAGTCAGGACAGTTGGTTGTGATATTAATTTCACATAATATCATTCATGTAATCGCAGCTAACTAAAAGATGAGGTAGCTTTATGCTGGCGTGTACAGTGTCATGTTGGCTATGCATATTGTCACGGTAATCCATTTCTATTAGCATCATACCATATGTTAATCTACATCACACCTTTATAATTGAATTCTAACGTTAGGACTTTCTACTACACAGCATATCATATAGTGCGTTACCATACCTATTATTCTACTACAATCTTTATGCTATTTTGCATGAGATAAAAACCGGCCTGTGAGTAACACCTCTTGTCTACATGGAGAAAAACACTTTGGATCTCGTTTTACTAAGGCGCGAACAATCAACCTGACTTGGGGGTTGCTTCAACTGTTTGATCTTGCTTTAAGAGTAAGGGGACAATATTCTTTATGGGCAGGGTCTGCTGGGTGGGTGGCAGGTTCATAGAGATGAATGGCTTTTGTGCTGGCCCTTGTGCTGGGCCATGTCAGGGTCAATGAAGTAAGACGGAAGGCAGAAGAAACAGTGTAAAGTTTGTTGCATTCTCGCGGATGGTCTCTCATGAGAACCGAACAACTGCAGAGGCGGCAGAGGGGAGCAGCTGGCTCGCTGTGCGCGTCTGCCTGGGAGAGCTGCAGGTCTGCGCATTAACTTCATGATTGTCTTGCCATTACAAAATGGAGTCTGTAACTTACAAAATGGAGTCTTGTTCAACTCTGCTTTCACACCGTCCTAAAGGGGTGGGGGTCACAGTTCCTAGGGGTGTTCCTGCATGGGTGCTCCGGGGCTGGGTCCCTGGACCCAAAGCAGCCACTACTGGGCCTACCCAGGAAGTGTGAAGAATGGAGGGGGGGTTCCAGGACCCTCTCCTCCCACACATTTCCCCCCTTTTGTTATCTTAGTAATTAATATTGTAACTGTCCAACCTCTTACGCTCCTCCTCCTGAGCTATCGCTTCATCCCATGCTGGTGTCCCCTTTATTGGCATCCATGCTCTGCATACCGCTCTAAGGCTTTCCCCCCTCCTGGCATACTCGTCCGGGGTGCAGGTCATATAGATACACCCTCCAGCTCCCTCCAGCTCCATCCATACCTCCTTGTACCACTGTAACTCCCTGGACTCCTTAATGGTTGTGTGATATAAATTATCCACCCTATGCCCCGTATTGTATATGGCAGTCATCCTGTGTTTGGGATCCAAACTATCTCCTGTTTGCACTTCTGCCTTGTGTTTGATTTGCGCCACTCCATTTGCACGGCCCATTGTTACCATCATCAGCACCACATTAGGAACTGCATTGGCGCTGCACCTGAGTCCTAATTGGCACACACAAAAAATGAGCAAAAAGATGATGAGCGGTATGAGGAGTTTCACTGTCATCCCAAGCCAAGATGGTACCCAAGAAAAAAGATTGTCGAACCAAGTGCTGGACTGAGCTCTTCCTTCATCCTTCATACGTTCCCCAAGGTCGTGCACCGCTGCTCTCACGTGTGAGAGTGAGCCATTCTCCACGTCTGCAGAGGGTCGAAAGTGCAACATGCGCTCCCAATTCTTAAGCAAACCCCTCCATCGATTGCTGTTAACAGGTCTAGCACATAACTGTTCTGCATGGTCATTAGTCGCAGCGCTCTGAGTTCCACTTTGATGAGATTAAACCCCTCTTCAGTGTCGTTGGCCAGTTGGAGGAGCTCCCATCTGGTGATCTGAAGCCACTTTGCATTCGCTCTCGCTTGAATACTGGGAATGAGGGACGCAAAGATCATTTCAACAGAGCTGAGCAACCGGAATTGATCGGGGATCTGTGCCAAGAGCTCTGATGATTTGGCGGAGATATAGTTTGATGCTTGTTTTTTCCTTTGCATTGTGCTCTGCAGTCCTTCTTCATCGATTGTACACACAGGAACTCCTTCAGGCGGCGTTGGAGAAAGTTCGGCTGACGCCGCTGTTCACGTGCTTCCACCTTGGATGCGGCTTTCTGGGATTACCATCAGTGCGGCGTGCTGTGTTGCCAATGAGCATGTGCCCCTCCATGATTGCAGGAGGTGCAGATATGCCATGTTACCGGAAACCCAATACGTGTCCATCATTGCGGCTGTGCCTTTCTTCATATCAGGTATTATGAGAGTCTTGCTGCAATTTTTATTTTCCCCCATGTTCTTTTTACCCTCCCCATGGAAGCAGAGTTTGTAAGAAATGTCTTTTTGCAGTTTGAAGGGTTTCTCAAGGGCAGTACCCAAGTGAGCTTCATTATATGTTCAGTCCATATGGGAGCGCACGTTCTTTGTACCCATGAAAGCTTTTCTTCGGACAACCCTCGCAGTGCTTCTGCTTTTCATAGGATTTCTTCAATCTGCCACTTATTGTCTGAGTGCAATTTTCCTTTTATAAGCAAAAAAGGTTCTTTTAAACACATTACTCCTTGCGGCTGGGAGTAACATGTCTGCTCGTTTTGCAACAATTGAAATGAGACGGTGTGTGCTTGAAAAGTATTTTTGATTCGACATAGCACAAGATGTAGGAGACACTGAGCCTATGCAAATGGGATTTCTTGTGGCAATAAGAACTTTGGGGTGCCCGAAGCGTGGGGTATAAGTGAGCGCACGTAGCAACTCTCGTTAGTTGTCTGCTTTGCTGTGTTGCTCATGTCAGCATACCATTTGTTTCTTTGGTGGGGGTGTTGAGGATCATCGACTGTATCTGGGCTAAAATGATAGTGCTCTTCCCACTTTTCCTGTTGTTTTTCTCTCTTTTCCCTCCTAAATCCACCTCCCTCGTTCCCTTGGGCCATTTTGCTTTCCTCTTTTCCCTCCCACTCGGTGTATACATTATAGTAGTTGATGGGCATATGTATTCGCTGCCCTCTTCGCTGGTTGTTAAATTACGTAATGATACAGTTTCTAGCACTGGCATTGTGTTTGGTTGGGGTGATTTAGTACCCATGTGAGTTCAGAAGGTGTTTTGTCATTCATTGTATAAATGCTAAAGTTGGATTCATTTGCATATGGGGGCTCTTCAGTGGCCTGTTTAGGAGTGGCATGAGTAGTACCGTTGTATTCGTTTCCATCACTCCCGTGGGCCCAGATTAACTTAACCCCATCCCAAATTAAATATGTTCCTTTTTTGATTGTTTCCATGCCCGCACCCCGCTGGCTCACATCAATTGAAATATAAGTAATTGTCCAATACAAGAACAAGCCAAATAGTGTCGAAAAGAATACTACTGCACACACAAGCAACACACACTCATATGAATAACTAGGATACACATGTCCTTGTCGTCTGTTCCTATCTACACTATTATTTGCTGTCGCTGAGTCCTCTTCAATGCCCATTGTAGCTCCTGATAAATGAGATACAAGCATTTGTTAATCATGCATATTAAACTTTCAATATTTACACCTCTTATTCGTAAATTATCTAATTTTCTTGTTTTTCTTGCACTTGCTTCTTATTTCATAATATGAATAAATATTCTTGCATCCTTTTCTTCTCCCTCCCCACACCTTGTGTCTGGGGAGGAGGAACCAAGGGAGTCGATTAGCTATCAATGCAATATCAGCAATACAGAAAACACGCTCATATGGGTGCATATGTACATGCCAAAAAGAAAAAGAGAAGAAAGAACATGAAGGTACATCTATTTTCATTTATTTACACTTCAGCAGTTTATTTCGTATCATCTTGTCACACTTTTTATCATTATTCATCAATATTGCGCATCTTTTTAAATATTCCCGTTTTCACCTTGTTTTGTCCCTGTTATGCGCTCACTATTTATTCTTGTACTCCTGCTTCTTCACTTTCTATGTTTGTGCGCTTTGCTCATTTATGTTATCTTCAGAATCTACACAGTCTGTACTCCCATGGGCTTTGTGAACATCTGTCAAGTGTACCCAATAGCTAAGGCCCTGTACCTTTACTACTGTTGGCATGCAGTATATTACCTTATAATGACCATGGAACCTTGGCCCGTTCCACCGTCGCACAAAACTCCTCACATATATCATGTCACCTGTCATCAACTGGCAGTCTGGGCTATCTGTGGCTGGGGTAGTTGTATCTGTGGCGTTGCCCTGTGTAAAGGGTGGCGCTATTTGCATGGCTATGGCTTGTGGAGCCCTTGTCAAATTCCTAAGATTCTCATGTAATTCATCTCCTAGGACTGTGCCGCTCTGGTGGGAATTTGATTGCCTGCGCAGGGGTGAGTGGGTTGTGTGCATCCTCCTACCTGTCACAATCTCATGGGGTGACAGGTGTTGGTCCTTGCTGGGCTGATTCCTCATTTCGAAAAGTGCCAAGGGTAAGAAATATACCCAGTTTTTCTTAAGTGTATGACACAGTTTTGACAATCTACTCTTGAGCAATCTGTTCATCTTCTCAACACCTCCCATTTGATTGCGGATGATAAATCGTGCAGCACTTATGTGTTATTCCTAGCATTGCAGTGATGTGCTTGAACATGTCATTCAAAAAGTGCGTCCCATTGTCGGAAAGTATGACATCACAGATGCCCCAATGGGGGAACACTTCCCTCACTAAAAACTTGGCGGGGCACCGTGCATCTGGATGAGCCCAGGAACCTGCTTCCACCCATCAGAAAAAGGAGCATACCACAACAATCAAATATCTGGCCCCATTACACCTCTCTCCCATGTCTGCATAATCTATATGCAGTTCCCTGAATGGCCCTTCAGGCTTTGGTATTGTTCCTCTGAGTGTTCGTAGTGTCATGCCCGAGTTGTACGTTTGACATGTGATACATTCTATTATCAACTTTGTTACCTGTTCCTGCAGTCCTGGGGTGAACCAATCCTCTTGTATGTCTGCGATAATATGCTGTTTTGCATTGTGGGATGGGAAGTGCAGCTGCTTAAATGCCACTTCTAGTAATTTTGCAGGCATTACTACCTTACCAGTGTTATTCTGTCTCCATAATAAATCAGTGGATGACTGGGTACACCCCCTTTTTAACCATGTTTCCTTTTCTTCACTGGGCGCATCTTGCTGAAGCTCAATGATTTGAGAGACTGGTAATGAGTTAAATCCTTCTGGCTTTACCTCCTCTACCATCTTTTGTAATATGTACTCACCTGTTGCAGGTTTTAATAAATAGGAGGTTTCCTTGGCTACAGCGTCAATTAATTCCCCTAGTAACATTGCATGTTGCACTGGGGACCTGTCTGCCCTTCGGAATCGTGTCCTCCCCCATCTTCCTAATCCTCCATGTACTGTTGTTGCCATGTAGGCAGAGTCGGTGTAAATGGTGACCACGCACCCCTTTGCTGCATGCAATGCTTCTATGAGTGCCACTAGTTCTGCTGCTTGGGCTGAGAAGTGTGATGGTAATCTTTTCTGCACAATCACTTCAAATTCTCCATCTTCCACCCATACAACCGCAGCTCCCACATGTTTTTCTCCTGTGTCACAATCTATAGAGGCAGACCCATCTACGAAATAAATTTCTCCTTTTGACAGTGCATTTTCATGTGCTTTGGGCATGTCATCATCATCTCCTGTGTATGTGGTGCAGTCGTGCTGCTGCATGTCTTCTACTGTGCATGCTTCTGTGATAAACGTGGCTGGGTTTATGCTTTTGCACTGCACAATATGAATGTTTGCGCTAGATATGATCAACTCATATGCCGTGGCTCTTTGGGTGGTTAATGATCTCTCTAAGATGACAAAAAGAGAACGTTCCACGTATAACGTGACGGAGCATCCCATCACGATTGTAGAGCTCTTTTCGATTGTGAACGCAAAATGTCCTTGCATTACGGCATCTAGTGTCCCGCTGTAGAATGCAAGGGGCTTGTGGCCCAGTGATGTCTTTTGTGTCAGTACAGCTGTCATGAGTGTGCCGTTGCAATGTGAGAACAAATAAAATTCCTGCTTATAATTAGGCGTTGCAAGAACTGGAGCAGTGGATATCAATTCTTTGAGTGTGTCAAAAGCTGTGTGCATTTCTGTTGTCCACTGTAATGTGATGTTTTCTCGCTGTGCTTCTTTGAGTGCTTGCAGCAGGGGCTTTGTGTACTCTAATCTAGTATCCATGCTCTGCAATAATTACACATGCCAAGGAATTTCTGCATTTCTTTTACTGTGTTAGGCTCTCTTACCACTTTTATTGCTGCTGCTCTGTCAGGTATTATTCTCTTACCATCTTTAGATATTAGCTGGCCTAAGTACCGTACTTCTGTGAAGCAGTATTGCAGTTTTTGTCTGTTTACCTTGTATCCTTTCTATGCCAGATGTGTTAATAGGGTAATGGAATCTTCTATGCACTCTTTCTCATCTTTTCTGCAGACCAACAAATCATCCACTTACTGAATTATTGGACTCGGTGTATGTATGTTTCCAAGATCTTCATGCAATATCCTATTGAAAATACTGGGACTTTTGCAGTACCCTTGGTGCTCATATCTTCCCCCCTAGCATGAATGCTGTCAAGTATCAAGAACCAGGATTGAGAGGAATTGAAAAGAAGGCATTCTTCAGATCCACTACTGTAAAATGGGTAGCTTCTGTTGGGATGCTGCATAGTATTGAGGCAGGATTTGGAACAAGAGGGAACTATTTTTGTACTACGTCATTGAGGGGGCGTAGGTCCTGGATCATCCTCCACGCCCCTCCCTTTGCTTTCTTGATCGGGTAAATGCATGTGTTACAGGGCGAGTTGGATGGCACTATTATTCCCTGTTTCATTAATGCACATATTGTGTTTATTATATCCTCTTCAGCCTCTCTAGATATGGGGTATTGTTTCACTCGCGGTAGAATGGCTCCAGGTTTGAGTTTTATCTTTTTCATGCAGCATCCCTTCATCATGTGGGCCTGTGGTTCACAATTGATGCGGTACTTGGGACATGTCTTACTCAAGGTGTTCCGACCGTGCTTTGATTACTGCTACGAGAGGTAGTGGCACTTCCCTTCTTTGAATCATTACATCACAAGGGATTGCTATTTCCATCACCATCTCCCCGTCATTTTCTGTGTCACTAAAGAGCTCTTCATCTGTTAACTCCTGCAGGGCCATATTGGCGTCAAAGCACAGCACTGTTCTCCACTGGCATCTCTGCATGTCCATTGCAATAATTGCTATTCTTTGTGACGGCACCTGTACTGCATGTATATCTAAAGACACTATTGAGCCTGGCACTATTTCTGGGTCTGCAATGGGGCGGAAAATAAATTCTGAAGGCACCCTCCATTTTTCATTTTTCAATTCTGGCACCACTCTTGCTAGTATTCTCAACCCTTGTATAAACATGTCTGGATTTACAGGTATGCCACGTGTTTGCGGAAAGTTGGCTTGCGTGTGTATTGCTAACATGGCGCGGATCGCACATATGCCTGGTGTAGAGCACACTATTCCTTTGTCTGTGAAGGATATGGTCATGTTAAGTTTGCTGAGAAGATCCCTTCCCAGAAAATTAATGGGCGACTCCTCGTAATACAACAGGGGTGCCCGCACAGTTTTTCCCCCCACTGTTATCTCTAACTCCTCAGTATATGGAACCTCGACCACCGCCCCAGAGAATCCTTGCATTTCAAATGTCCTATTAGAAAGCGAGAACCAGCCTTCTTTGAGGCATGATTTTTCTGCTCCCGAATCCACCATAAAGATGAATTGTTTGTTTCCTATCGCCGCCCCTACCAATGGTTCCTCTGCTGCATTGAGGGTCGTCAACAGAACTGGACACGCCAAGTGTTCCCTGTGGGCTGTCCTATGCTGAATGCCATGGGAGTTCATCAGCATCAAAAAAAATTCCTGTTACCATTGCTGTTTCTCTACATGGTGTGGGCGGTGCGTTTGCGGTGGTGGCATATGTGTTATTACGCATGGGGGCAGTATTTTCATGAAACTGGGGGTGTGGAGATGTGTTTTGTGGGGGCGTTTGACACTCATTCATGTACCTAGGGTCGGGCTGACTAACCCTTCTATTCCGGCCCATTGGTAATCCTTAGGGGCTCCCAGGGCGGGGGTGTCCATTCTGTTGTCCGTTTGCGTATGAGTTATTGGGTCTGCTTCGACATTCTCTCATAAAGTATCCCCATCTCCCACAATTACAACACTGTCCTTGCCCTCCTCCTCAGGGCCCTCCATACCTGGCACCCCCTCCTCTCGGCCCCCTAAATCCTCCTCTTTTGCCCCACCCTCCTCTTGACGGCCATTGTGGTTCCTCATACTGATTATCCCTGAACCATGAATCCTGGCTGTTACCTGTCCATTTTGCTGCCATTTGCGCCGGTATTCCCATCTGCCCGTCATCCTCCTCCCGCTCCCTTCCTGCCGTGCTGGTTGCTGCTACTGTACTGACCTTCTGTAGTTTGCTTTGTACTAATTTAGCCTCGTCTGCCAACCGCTGCAGGGCTATCTCCTTTTCCTTCTCTTTGATCCTCTTGCAGTGGTGCACTATTATGCTTTGAATTTCAGGCCATCCATTGGCTTCTATCCCAGCTATTTTATCTAGGGCCTTCTGTACTTCCTTTGGGAGCCCTCTCTTTATAATAAAGTAGAACAGGGAAGTTGATTGATCGCAGGCCGTATCCGTTTAAGCTCTCCACATGTCCTGCACCCGAAGGATGAAAGACATTGCATCTTCCTCATCTCCCATTGTGTACTGCATGACTGACTGTAAATCTGGGGTGTCTGGAAATGTGTCTCTTAAGGCGTCCCACACTCGCACTCGTACTGTGTTGAAGGAAAGCCCATCATGGCAGTCGCAATCTACTGGTATTCCGGGAAACCCCGCCTTCGCCCACACACTGTTTGCCTGGTCTCCCACTGCAGATACTAGTAGGATTTTAACACCCCCACTGTCAAGGGCACTCCTGCCGTGTGTTTCTAAAATGCATATATACACTTACTGGCGCTTCCGGACAGTGGGGTAACTGTTTGAGCAAGTTCACCTTATCCATTTGGGCCCACGGTATGTAATTGGGTCTCCCTGCCCCACTGTGTATTAGTGTCAGCTGTAGATTTCTTCCCCCTTTGCTGGTACTCACCTTCTTCCCTTTCTTTCCTACTACCGCCATGCATCTCGTTCTGTTCCTTAACCTCCCTCACCATTCTTCTGTGGGGGACAATCCTTCCCCAAATGCAGCCTCACCTGTGGCAGTTCCCAACCTCCTTTCTTCTGAGTCCTGCTCCTCTATGTCACACGAGAATTATTTTTCTCTGTCTGACGTCCCCCCTCCCTCTTCTAGCTCGCGTTCACTGTCAGCTGCGTTTATTTCTATAATTTGTATGGGGGTTTTATTTATTCGGAATAGTATTTCCCCCTTTTTCCATCCATCTTCTGATGCCCTTCACTCGGCCGAGACATCGCGTCACGTTCTGCTTGGGCGGGGGGGGGGGGTAAGTGACCCTCCCTGTTCTTCCATGGCCCTAAGGCGGGACAGCTCAGTCCGAGCCATTGTTAATTGTTAATCTAGATCTTGTGTAAGTTTCTCAATGCCGATTGTAGGGGTACTTACTTGTCCTGCTACTCTTTGACTCTCATACGGGGGTGGTGCAGTGGCAGAAGGCTTAGGTATGGAGGGTGGTGTGGGCTGTGCTACGTACACAGGATCACTATATCCTTCTGCAGGCACTGGTTTTGTCAATAATGGGTATACACGTGTGGCCTCTACCTTATTCCAACCCCGCGTAATTTGCCCTTCACTGCCAGTTGTTGTCCGGGGAGACGTGCTACACTCAATACATTTCCCTGGGGGCACTTCCTCAAATAGCCGCCACAGTTCCAATATCTCCTTCCTGTTTTGTAGCTGCTTACCTTTGTACTTAATGAACAGACAGGTGGCAACCATATCTAACACCGCCTTATCAAAAGATCCCCCTTGTGGCCAAATGTAGGGCATTCCTTCTCCCTTCATCTCTGTAACCCATTGGTCGTGGTATTTACTGATTTTCTCTGCATATCCGGGCAGAGTCTTACAAATATGGGCTAGGGGCGTTTCTGCGCCCATCATACCCAACTGCCTGTGTTACTCACTGACACCCCTTCTCTAGACCCTTACACTTCTTATAAGGCCTACTCAATATATAGTGCAACTTTTCTAAAAGCAGTGAACTTTTACTCGTTTTCAGCAGTTCTAAATCACATTTATCTGAACACCACATTCTTTTCCACAATATCAAACCAATTTCATTAATGTTCTTTAGCAACAAACAATGCTTACATAAAGAGACCAACACTTAACGAATTTCACATACAACGGAAAACATAGACAACTTAAATTGTGCATCACCTTCCCTACTGTCCCTTCTACCCCTTCTTAATTGTACTTCCCTTGAAAAGTTCTCTCCCCCATACTTTACTTCAAACCACCCAAGAGAGAGAGAGAGAGAGAGAAAGAGAGAGAGAGAGAGAGAGAGAGAGAGGGAGAGAGATATAAAGTCGGAAAAAAGCGTTTCTAAATGTTAGGGAGAATTCTCATTCTATGGCTAATTTCCCTCACCTATTGAGTCCCCCAGCAGCTTTGCTTGATTTGAAGGGTTTGTTTTTTTCTCCTGCTAAGAGTGAGACTCTTTTTCCCACTCTAAGACATTTTTTGCTATGTGTGTTCTAGGCTATTTTTGTGTTTAATGTCTATGGGGTTGCTCTCACCTCCATAGGAACCATCTTTATTCACGTGTTACACAGCACCCTTCGTGCAGTGACACAGGGGTGTTGTAGCGACCCCCAAACATAGACTCCATACCCTGGGACTGACTACTGTCTCCCAGGGCATGTAAAGTCCCCATTGACTTTACTAGTCAATTTTTGTGAACTAAACCAGTACAACCCATCTCACTATGGAGGTACTGGGAAGGGTTAATAGTTTTTCCCTTATGTTCATTTTCGAGAGGGTACCGTACAGTCCCTCTCTCAAAAGTTTCTGGCTGGTGGCAGTGGTTACTACCGTAAATATTTGACCACAAATATTTTCCTATGGGATTTTCCCATTGTTCGAGGCTACCACATTTTCTGACAGCCTCTAACATACCGACGGTGTATTTTAATATTAACCGTACTCTGGTAGGTTTTATTTGCCAGAACTTTAATATAACTTCTTTCCCGTGTCTTTCTCTAGACTCCTAACCCAGGTCGGGGATCCTTTGTTCGTCCTTTTGGCGGGCTTCTGCCAAGAAGCCCTCTTTTTGGCGCCACTGAGTCTGGGTTGGGTCCATTGTGTGGGAGGGGGAGTAGGACCCCTGGACAGGGTTGCCTCAGCAACCCATGTCGCACTCTATCCTGATAGGCTGGAGGGTCTCCCGCCAAGATGACCACTCCACTGTGTGAGTGACAGCTAGGCTGTATGAATGGGGCTCTTTTTGCATAAAAGCAGGGTCCTGAGGACTGGAAGAGCAATACGTCGCCACTGGAACTAAGAATCTGAAGAGGAGAGAAGCCAAAGACATCTGCAATAACTGAACCACCAGTGAAGCCCTGCTGCAGCGTCTCACCACTTTTCTCCAAACGACGAGAGAAGATCTTCATCCGTAAGAGCCTTCTTCCCTTGGGCTGGTGGGGCCAACCAGTTTGCCAATCGCCTTCCTGGACCTGCCCTGGTTAAATCGCTAGTACCCTGTACTCAGAGACCGGATAGCCAGGCACCCGTCCACCCGGACATCGATTTAAAGGAGCGTACCTTTTGTTCGTCGGGCAGCACAGCGGCTGGTTACATCCCAGGGTAGTGCAGTAACTCGAACCTTCCTCCACGACGAGAGCCTCTCTTCCTCTGCTGGATCCCCCAAACTGCAGGAACTACCAGGAACAACCGCCACCGCAGGAGCCACATCTTCATTTATAAGGTACATTGTTCCGCCAGGCCGCCCTTTCTGCGTGGTAGAGCTAAAGGTGTTTTAAATCCTTTACCTACCTATTGTGTTGGCCGCCCCTCTCTCTTAACATTGTCTTTCACCTTCTGCATCCACCTTTTCAAAATCGTTAACCAAAGACTTGACTGCAGCTACAAGAACATTTTGCTCCTGGGCCTTTGCCCTGTACCACTGACTCTGGCACAGGCCTGCTGACTCTGGCTAAATTTGTTAGAACTGCCTTCACTAGATTGCTTCTCAACTAGAACTGTATTGGTGCACCTACTTCTTATAACCACCCCTTCCTTCCCACTTTTAAACCTTGTGAAGTGCCATTTTGCTCAGTTTTCATTTAAGTATTTGATATACTGATGTACTGGCTTGACTAAACTGGTTCACAAACTCATGGGAAGTATTGCTGGGCCCTATAAGAAGATATTTCTATATGACTTCTGTTTTCCTGCCCTTGTAAAAAATTGCTAGAGTGCCATTTGTGTTTGGTTTTCACTGTGCCATTTTACTCAGTTTTCACTCTTGCTCAAACTTGTCCACAATTTAACTAGGGAGTTGTGTATACTTTCTTTGACTGAATTTAACTTGCTTAAGAACTGTGATAAATGTGTTTTATTAGTAGTGTATAAAATAAATATATATTCCTTTTTAATACAAAGCTTTGGTCAGTGTTTCCTTGTTCCAAAGTGCTGAAGGCCTATTGTGTAAACCCTGAATACTGCTCATCTCCCTCTTGAGCTAAGTCTGATTGCTCAGCCACAGCTACTTTGTGGTACAGACTGATACCAAAGGGGATTTATTGCTCTCACCTGTAGTCCTAATTTTCTGTAGTGCTCCCTAAGGGAACCGCACAGGATTCTGCCTAACACTAAATACTACTCTGGGTCTTCCTCTGAGACCCCTACGTTTTCTTCTTTTACCTCAGTTTTCCCATATCCACTTATCCTAGTCGAGATAGCACTATGCAGCGCCGCCTTCCACCCCCCAACGGAGATAGGGTCCCTTAACCTCTTCTCACCTTGTTCTCTGTTATCGTCCTAATGGCCATATGCAATAGATAAAAGTAGAATGGAAAGACAGGAAAGACCCAGACCCCCCAGGTTCTCCTCTACACTACAATCTCAACACCTGTTCACCCAGAATGGTGCTATTTGTCCTGAACCCTTCTAATCTGACTCCCACCCTCCTTTTAATAGCACCCGCACTTGGTACTCCCGTGTCCGTCTTGATCCGAGACCCACTGGACCCGACCGGTCAGTGCGCCGCTCCTCTCTCAAAGACCACGCCGGCTCAAGGCGAGTAGTACGGTGGGTTTTGTAAAGGGGGATCCCGTACCCTTTCGCCCTATTGCGTGCGCATGTCTAGGTGTACCGGTTGACGTTGGCGTGTACCTCTTGAGGGAGCGCGCTCCGGGTCATAAACAGAGGGATGTCTCGTGCCAGAAGGATGGAAAGAACGCTATCACGTCGGGGTCACCAATGAAAGTGAGAGACCTCCAAAAATACAGTCAAATCACTCAATAGAGTCAATCAGGACACATCCCTGGAGGGAATGAGACCAAGACCAAGTGCCGGTGTTAAAAGGTTTTTTTGATCTAAATAGGGCAAGCAGAATCTACTCTGCTCACGCCGAGAGCGCTCTGCAGAAAACATGTTATACATTGTTTTTATACACCAACATCGTCATCGAGCAGGGGGAAGGCCTGGAGGGCACATAATAGATTGGGATTGGTCACTAAGGGCAAACACCTATAGGTGCCATAGGGTTGGAGATGCTTGGTTGGCTTGAGGACACGTGGTATAGTGGTGACGCTTCTCGGGTCGATCGGTCAGCTGGGCTCATCAAATTGACATGTAGGATCGGCAACATATTGTGCTGGGTACACATTAAATAACAGTTTGACATTTGCCCTTGTGGCCACACATTCCCACTCATTCACTACCATGATCTGCTTGTCCAGTGAACTCAAAGACTTGCAAGTACCGGTTAATTTATCTATGGGCACAGGTCAGAGTATAACCGTTAAATGCAAAACTTAATCTGTTAGTAGGCATCTTAACCATATGTTGATACAATGCAAGATGTATTGGCTAAAGGGATGAAGCTTTTGAGGTCATTGCATGCTCTGGAATGTCCATCTGATAAACACCAAAGAGGGCTCTACATCTAAGTCTGGGATTACACTTTAAAACAGGTCACAAAAGGCGCATACCAATGTGGACATGAATCTTATTGTGGGGGGGTTAGTGGTCGGTTTGTTCAAACATCATTAAATATTTGCAATTCTCCTTTGACACCACGAGGGGAATCGAAACACCTTTGTAGTATTATTCCGCATTGAATAAAAAGACAGGGCTTTCAAAAACAAGTTTCACATATGGGCTCTTTACATGTGGCCGATTACTCTACATTCTGGTTACATTTGTTTAGAGCACATATTGAGCTTAACATCCTCATTGTTACGAATCTCATTAGGAGTGTAGACGTATGCCAGGGTCAGTGTCCATTTTTACACTAAACAGTTCATGACCTAGGGTCTGCACATGTGGCCTTAACACATATCGTCATAATATGAACATTCTAGTCAGGACAGTGGTTGTGATATTAATTTTACATAATATCATTCATGTAATCGCAGTTAACTAAAAGATGAGGTAGTTTTATGCTGGCGTGTACAGTGTTATGTTGGCTATGCATATCGTCACGTTAATCCATTTCTATTAGCAGCATCATACCATATCTTAATCTACATCACACCTTTATAATTGAATTCTAACGTTAGGACTTTCTACTACACACATATCATATAGTGCGTTACCATACCTATTATTCTACTACAATCTTTATGCTATTTTGCATGAGATAAAAACCGGCCCGTGAGTATCACCTCTTATCTACATGGAGAAAAACACTTTGGCTCTCGTTTTACTAAGGTGCGAACAATCAACCAGACTTGGGGGGTTGCTTCAACTGTTTGATCTTGCTTTAAGAGTAAGGGGACAATATTCTTTATAGCCAGCGTCTGCTGGGTGGGGGGCAGGTTCATAGAGATGAATGGCTTTTGTGCTGGCACTTGTGCTGCGTCATGTCAGGGTCAATGAAGTAAGACGGAAGGCAGAAGATACAGTGTAAAGTTTGTTGCATTCTCGCGGCTAGTCTCTCATGAGAACCAAACAACTGCAGAGGCGGCGGAGGGGCAGAGATGTGGGGAGCAGCTTGCTCACTGTGCGCGTCTGCCTGGGAGAGCTGCAGGTCTGCGTTTTAACTTCAAGATTGTCTTGCTATTACAAAATGGAGTCGGTAACTTACAAAATGGAGTCTTGTTCAACTCTGCTTTCACACCGTCCTAAAGGGGTGGGGGTCACAGTTCTTAGGGGTGTTCCTGCATGGGTGCTCTGGGGCTGGGTCCCTGGACCCAAAGCAGCCACTACTGGGCCTACCCAGGAAGTGTGAAGAATGGAGGGGGGTTCCAGGACCCTCTCCGCCCACACACCAGCAGAGCCGGAGAGAAGACCTGCAGTCCCAGGAATTCCCATTGATGTTGTGTGATGTTTCTACCCATGCATCCAAGCCCTACCATAAAACTGTGCATTACTGGCATTGAAAACATCATGATGGCCAGAACTCCCCAGAGAGTGCACAGTGAAAACATGAAGAATAGGCTGTCACCCATTTTTGCCTATGTTGTGAGCACAGGAGGGCACTGCCTAAAACCACCATTGGGCTACACACACAGTAGCCTGAAACCATTGGGAATGGCAATGCTGATTGCCAAAAGCAACCCAGAACTGTGGGGAATTCATTTTCTTAATGTCAAAAATGGATGCAATACTGGTGCTCACCACTATCAGAAAGCCGGCGTTTTAAAACCACCAGACTTTTGTGTAAAACTGAACAAATTAACCCAAACCAGGCCAAGGGAAGACTTGCAGCTTAAGTGAATTTGGGTTTAAAGCCACTAAAATTGAAATGTTTAGAATAAATGAGTGACCTACTTGTGAGTGTCACATAGGTTGTAACTGCTAAATGTCATAGTTTTGAACTTAGAATCAGAATTCTAGCTGCATGTGCAAAAATTGTAAGTTGGTTTTGAATGTAGAAAACTGGGAACTAAAGTGACATTTAGCTGATTTCTGCCTGCCAACTACCCCTGACAGGAGTTGAACTGGCTCAACAACTCTTCCCAGGCCTGGCTGCATCCTGCTGCCCCCACCAAAGGGAGGTGACACCTCTCTGATTGAATTAGGGGAGTGGTACCTGCAGACTGCAGGAAGCCCTGTCCTGGACTCAGGCAAATGTTATATTGGGGGGGGGGGTGGTGTAAAGTGGCTTCCTCTTGGGAGAAACTGAGAGGGGCAGTGCCTGTGAGAGCAAGCCGAGCTTGGGGGAAGTGGATAAACCAGAAATTCCACCATGTGCTTTGGAAAACCACACCCCTTTGGAGCCAGAGCATGATTTTAAAAAGATGGATAATTCACAGTGCGGACTTGTCAAAATTATATAAATAACATCATCATTCTTGTGATTTTTCTGTGCACATTTTAAGAGGTGTTAGGACCCTGTGGTATGTTCTTGGGGATAGTAGCGGGAAAAAAGGTTGGTACTCCAAATGTATGCATGTTAACAATCTGACACTTTATCATCTCAAACCCATATCCCTGGTGCACATTTGTGTAAAATCTGGAAAGGTTTAGAGGTCGTTATCTGGATGAAAAGGGGAGAATTCTGTCATAAGTGGTCACAACATCGTACAAAGACAGGGATCGGATGGTTTGGTGCTACAGAAAATATGTTAACTGGACCTATAATATTAGAAAAATGGTACATAGATAAATATGTATTTGGGTCAGAAATAGATTGTGTGCAATTTGACAAGGGGAGTTTCCTCTGACCATAAAACCTACAGCATCACTCTGACACTCCATTTCTTTCCCACAATCAAGGGAGAGAGGAAAGCTTGACCAATGATAAGTGAGAGGAGCAGGCTTAGCTTAGCCCAGGCACACACCCATTTTCAAAACACATAAAAGGAACATTGAAACCCAGGTAGAGACATTCACTTTCCACTTTTTTGCGGGCCGCTTTGCCGGGAGACTTCAGACTTCACATCCAGAGATCCAGACTTCAAATCCATCAATCTCCAGAGACCAGAAATTAACTCCAGAATTTGTAGCAGAGAGGCCTGAATCCACAAGCTAAATCCTCTTCAGCAGGCCTCAAAACCAACCAAACTATTCAACAGCCGGGCGAGCTGTTTGAATTCTTTGCCAAGAACTTTTGCTAGACCCTGTAGCAGTATCCAGAAAGCAGTGCTGTGATCTAGTGTGAGTACCCAGCTAGCACTGTGCCAAAACCAATCTCTTAGTTTAAAATAATCTAATCCAAACTAGTTTAGCTTATTAGAACTGCCTCCTAGAATCGTGTCATTCTGTCATCTTTAAAACTGAAAACTGTCATCTGTCATTCTGAGCTTTAAAATTTCAAATCCAAAAAACTACCTTTACTAAATCGGCCGTATCTCCGGAACCGTTTGGGCTAGGAGCGAGTTTTAACTGTCATCATAAAGCTAAGTTTCTAAGCTTTCCAATGAGCCTAGAACCGACTTCCTACTCTCTATAATACCTCCGTAATTGCGCTCGACTCACGCGACTAAATTTGCCGCGATTTGACATTTTGCTTAATTTCAGCCACGTGTAAAAATATTTATCCTTGCTTTCCTTGCTGAAATTCGTGTGCAACCTGACAATCATTCATAGAGCATTGCTAAAGTGATCCTGAACTGATTCAAAGTATCTATCAACTACCCTGAAACCCCTATAGGGAATTAAAAGCCTTTTTAGCATATTTTTCACTTAATTGCAACCTCATCAAAGTATCTTGCCTGTGTTTAAAACTCCTACCTGTTTTCCTCTATGCTTGCTAGGGGGGAAGTGAATTATATTTGATTGCATTCCTGAGAACCGTTTGCTTTCCTCCCATCTCTTTACCTTGCATAGAGGGGGGGGTGAATTGTCAAAGAAAAGTGATTACATTGTCTTTTGTTGAAGTCATATCAAGTTTATTTTCTGTACTGCATTTTCATTCATCATTGCATTGTCTTTGAAGCCATAAAAGCATTCTTAGCTACTTCATCCTCTCTATCTCACTTCTAAGCCATCAAAAGAGTGTACCACTGTAACATTATCCATTGTTGATCACTATCATCCTCACAAGTGTGCTATCAAATATTAATTAACTGTAAAAGTG
Organism: Ambystoma mexicanum; assembly: GCF_040938575.1. Lineage (NCBI taxonomy): Eukaryota > Metazoa > Chordata > Amphibia > Caudata > Ambystomatidae > Ambystoma > Ambystoma mexicanum. The sequence goes on along the minus strand of NC_090926.1, from coordinate 1,094,620,305 downwards.
TGATAGATATATATTGTTTAATTTTCAAATAAACCTTTTAAATTTGCAAAACAAACCTACTTCTTGACTCAGCAGGGTCGGGGGGATTCTGAGAGTGGGGTGTTATATAAGGGTTGTCATCCAGAGTAAATGAACTGGACATAAAAATACATCAATAAGGGCTTCCATCAGCATCCCAGACTAGGCATTGACTTAGCTGTAGTGTTGAATTGAAGTCGCTTACAATGTCCCACAAAAGGTTACAGGAGGTACGGGAGGCCGGGAGGGGAAACGGGTAGAGAAGGAAGGCTGGTTCATGAAGCTCCATCTCGCATCAGTAGTGGGGAGCCCACTACCGAGTATGACCAGAGAAGGGCATGGGACCCGAAAGCATATACTCAGAACATTAGCAACTGTTTTTGAAACTCGCTGCCCTCGTGCCTACATTGTCTCTGTAAAGCATGCACAGCGGAGTGGTGGGGACAGAGCAAATAACGGGGGCCCTTTGAATTAAAATTTAAAAAATCCCTTGCTTTGAAGTATTTGCTTTTTTGCATAAGTGCCAACATCTGTCTTCAGTGTTCAGTGTTACTATCGGCGAGGGCGCAGGAGGCTCAGAGCTTTGACGCAACCCACTGCCTATTTTCCTCAACGTGCGGCTCACTGTATCTTGCAAGTGTCTATTGCAACAGAGCTGAGAGAGCGGCGAATGAGCGGGAGGCTCTTCGTTTGAAGTTACTTCAGAACTGAACTTTACTGGATTTGCTTGTAGACATTTGCTTCACCAGATGATAGCACCACTGACTGCTGTTTGTTTTGCATTTTACCGTTGCTGGTCGTAGGAGAAGCTCCATCATTGGGAATATTACAGTGTTTCTTGGCCTTTGCCAATCACATTTGCAAGGCCCTGCCCTACGGACAAGCTCACAACTGCCAATATAGGCAAGCACTCTTCTGTGTGTGATCTAGAGCTGGAGCCTGTTGACACGCAGACTTGTGAGCCATCAAAAATGAAAACCTTACGTTCTCGGCACAAGACTCTGCTAGCGGATCCAGTCCATCAGCCTTATTACCGGGGGCCCAAAACTTAGTGTGTATGAATCAAAAACAAACTCACCTCCACAGCGCTGACACCCCAAGCATGGGGGATCATAAAACCCAAGCCTTGGCGGAGGTATTGGAAACTGCAGAGGAGTCTGGGCCAGTGACCTCCGCTGAGTTAGTTTTCGAGGGCCAGCGGAGGGTAATGGCCCAGGTCCATAGGAACCAGGAAGTCCAGGGCCTCCCCCATCAAGTTGGGCTTACTATCTACATCCCCCATCTGGAAAGCAATGCCTGTGAAAGCGAGGATCACTACGAAACTCTGCAGGACGTCAGTAAGGATTTTACTGAGGGGCAAATGTTTTAGCAGGGGTGCAGATTGAAGCATCTACGGTCCAGGAGGCACAAGAAGTTGTAACAGACCAACCTGAGATGCTTGATAAAGGTTATCCACTCGACCCCCTATACAAGGAAACTTGGAGAAAATAAATATTGGATGGAATAAATAACTAAGTTTTCCACCATATAGCCTGAGGTGGGAATTTAGCTTGTACTTAATTTATCTTGTACTTTTACCTCCACTTCGCCCTGGAGGTTTTAGCCTCCAGTAATTACTGTGGAAGGAAAGAAGGGAGGGGTCAAAATAACATTGTTCTTCAAACCAAAAAACTTGGATAAGCCAAATGGGGCATTTATGCTGAGGGCATGACTGATGCAGAAATGTTAGAGGGGGCGGAGGAAGTTTCCTTTGACTCCTTCTACCCCACTCAAGTAAATCCATTAGCAGACGCAGTGACAACAGAAGCCATAATACAAATCCCTAGCAAGCGAACAACCAATGTAAACAACCAGCATAATGAGAACTGGGCAAAGGGACAAAAAGCCCAAGAACCTAAATCAGGTGATGTAGGCTTGAAAGTGTCGAAGACTGTAAAAATAACTAAAACAGAACTTATGCTACTAGTCAGGCCCTGGTCCTGGTCTAGGAGAAGTAACATTGGCAAAAACGGCCAAAGGGAGAAGCGGGTAGTTGCGGACCCTACCGAATCAGCCTGCAAATTTGAACCACTCAGCATTGACTCGCTCAGCATTGACTCTGTTGACTATCGCTATGGCCCCATTTATAAAACCTTAGCAACCAATAAATGATACAATGAAGGATCAGACAACAGTGATGGTGATGTTACTCACAAAACCTCTGTTTATGGAGGGTTATATCACTGCAAGTGCGGCATCGCAGAATAGAGACACACCAAATTGGAAGCAGTCCCCCAGACTCTTGCATCAAAGCCACAGGTAGAAGCTTGCACAACCTCAAACTCGGTGTAATTAAGATAGAACATCGGGCTCGAGCATTTTCCGAAAAACATATGGTGGAAGGAAGGGACGCTGCTTGCTAGTGGGGAGAGGAAGATTGAAAGAGCCCCTCCGAAATTCAACACAACCAAAAGAGATGGAGGCAGAGACCTCATGGTCAACAATAGAACCCTGACAGTCAGAAATCGTTGAAGCGTAAACAGACCTGATGAGGGGAGTAGTGATTCAACCTGAGTCAATCATAAACTTCCATGAAAAGTATTTTACGATATTTACACACTAAAGGAATAAGAGAACGGAAAGAGCCCAGGGACATTAAAGACGAAATTGTAGAAAGTGCTATATAAGGCCAATTGAAATGACTTGCGAAGGTTCCTGAGAAACCTATCACTTAATACCGAATCTCCCAACATTACTCGAAATCCTAAAAGGAGAGGCCCTCAGATTCAGGATAAACCGGCAAAGGGGAGGTCTATAAACCTCAGGGACATTATTGAAGAGGTAGATCTAGAGTCAAGGGATGAAGAATCTAACAACGTGGCTTTGATGGACTTATCAGTGTAGTCAGTAGAAGAGACAGAAAATCGGTGTGAGTTAAATAATAAGCTCACTAAACGCTGTAACCATCTTAGTAAACTGGAAGAAAGAATGCGTGGTGGGGATAAAGTAGACTTAATGAACAAAGGCCCAAGATTCCTGACGTTGGCAGAAAAAAGACAAGTGGCAGATGTGAAATGAAAGCAAACTGTTAAATATTGACCTTGCAAATGTAGATAAAGCAGAAACATCTGCTTTTGGGATTGCCAAGAACCGCGCGCCAATGGGTGACCCTTTTAGGGTCAAACAAGGTGAAACATTGATCGCCAACCAAAGAATAGCAAGAGAAGGTACTGCCTTGGGTGCTTTACCCATAATTGCCCCTGCCCAAGACAAACGTAAGGTGCTATGCTCTTTCCCTCTGGCCCCGGAAAAACTGAAAGAAATCATCGGCCTCACTGGGGCTGAGAAAATCAAAACTCTGAGATAACTCAAGGTGTCTATGACTGGAAAGGCTAGTGGATAAAGAGGATAACATGATTTTAAATAGAAGAAACGTCATTGCACTTTTTCACTGCATTTCAAACTTAAGGCAGTTAAGTTCTAATGACTTACACGTGATCACAGTTTTAGATGAGGAACGCATGGATCATGTTTATCTCCACATCCACTCACCAGTTGTTAATTTGATGCTGCTAGATGTGTGGTCAGGTTTCAATTATTATGATTCAACCTTACAACCATCAAGGAAGAACCTGTACACTCAGGCAGGGAATTAGTAATCACCCATCGGATTTGGTCAAGCTCGATACCAAAAAAAGTCACTCAGGGAGCCTCTGATACTGGGCCAACATGCTTGACATTTTCAGCACAAATAACAAACTGGTCCGAGGACAAAGGGCACAGTGAGTCACAACTCAATAAACATAATCTTGTTATGACAGTTCTTTGAGGAAAAATCCAGGATGCAGAGTGAAATGTCCAAATGCCACAATGCAACCCTGTCAACATACGTAAGGAAAACGCTTGGGCCTGACTTTCTGGTGCCTTGGCAGAGATAGCTGGGCGAGCCAATCACGGCTGACAGCTTGTTAATGGCATCATGGAACACATGAGGATTCAAACACTTGATGGCCAGAGGCAACGTGAAATTGGGGGATTATGACCTGCCGTGCCTTCAAGAAACGTGGCTATCCCAGAAGCCAAGCCTTGATGGTTTTATAGTTTTTCTCAATCCGGCAAAAAAGGTCAAATGGGGAGGCCGATTTCTGGCCTATTAATGGCCATTAGGAATGGATGTGATCTGGAATTGATTGAAGCAGAATCGGTCAACTTGTACATCCAGTGAGTAGCGGTCAACTGCACCCCACCCAAGAACAAGTACTCAAAGCAATAAAAAACAAAAGGCACGTTTAACGATTATTAACGTCTATTGAACACTAGAGCCATTTCAGTGGACAACTTCATTGAAAGGGTGTCAGCCTTATGCGATGAGGTTCACAGTGCAGAGGGACAGGGATATATTATCTTATGCAGAGATCTGAATAAAGAGTGGGGTATAATCCGTAAAGATACCTACCACCAAACACCATCAGAAAGCAGAGGACTGGCATGGATGCCAGAGACCTTCATATTCTGAATGGTTATTTGAGCTGAGACATACTGGGTCACCCTATGTGGTCACGGGATGGGCAATTTGGACTTATTGACTATGTCTTTGTCTCTAGGAGGATAGCTCAGGTGCAACGGGCTTGCCTTGGAAGCAAGACGACACGGAGCAACACAGTTTTGATCCCTGGTCCGTGCTTAGAAACCTCTGGGTATTAAGCACGTTATAAATAACCTATCATACCATATCTAGGGCACTCTTATATACAATACTAGACTTTGGGATTGTAAACACAGTCCATAGTGACCATGACCTTCTAAGAATGCGCTGGGGGTCTGGGGCAGGCTGCAAAGAATCAAAACTGAACATGCATGTAGTAGTCTCCAGTGGGGGCACGCGCCTTAAAATGTCTAGATGGAACATAGAATCTATGTCTATTGAATATTCTGAAGGGGTGGCTCAGATAAACCTGGAAGAGGGGGGAAAACGGGTGGAGCATAGTCCTCTGTTGCACAGCTTTATGGTAAAGAAACGGGACCAGAGTGGTGCCCAGAAGGAGTACTGCCATGTTTACAACAGCATACTAGTGGGGAAAAGGAGTGAATGGAGGAAAGCTCAGAAGAGGGCATAAACCTCAAATTCTCCTTACGTAACAATAGCCGCCAACACGATCATAAAAAAATGTAAATCATGGCTGTATTGGCATAAGGCCATGATGCTTCAAATAAATGCAGAAAAGTATGTTGAAAGCAATTGCCAAATAAATACGTGAGAAATGGGGGAGTTGATAAAGAGCCTGAATACATTACAGTCAGTGGTACAGTTAAACACTGTGCGCGAACATGTTTGGGTAGACTACTTTAAAAACGTTTATTCAGTCAATAGCAGCCTGTAAAATTCAACTAGAGCGGGACCACTGGTGAAGTGACAGATCCCCCATACTATAGAAGAAATTAGGTTGAAGCTAAAAAAGGTTAGCAGTTCCAGAGCACCGGGCCAGACGGAATAACTAAACGCCATGTTGAAACAGGAACCGGAGACTTGGGCAAATTTTCTCCACATTCTTGACCAAATTGAGGAATCGAGAACTATTCCTGACTGATGGCGATAGGCTACAATAGTGACAATATTTAAAAGGGGCAATAGGGATGACCCAAAAAACGATTACCCTGTTGGATGTGATTGGCAAAGTCTTTGGTTCATTGCTTCTGACCCTGGTAAATGAATAGTCTGCAAAAGAAGGTCTTATTGAGGTATTCCAAGCAGTTTTCATGAAGGGTGTGGGAACCAGTTTGGACATCATGTTTTTAAACATACTCAAAGGCAGGCCTTGGCAGGCAAATCCAAGACTTTCCTTGCCTTCCTCGACCTAGTTCAGGCATTTGACTTGGTAGGAAGGCTCCGGCTGTGGGAAAGGTTGTCTTAATGGAACTGTCCGTGGTCCTTACTTGAGCCATTAAAAGCCCGCTATATGGATACAAGCTAAAGTAAGATTGAATATTGGGGGGGCTTTTGTCACAAGTCATACAGACCTCTCGGGTCATAATGCAAGTATGCCCACTGGCACTAGCGCATTTTAACCTTTTCCTGTCCTATATGGGCAATACCATAGGCCAGGCTAAAGGCTTCCCTCCAAAACCTGGAGGTAGACAACTCAGCTGGCTTCTGTGCGCAGATGACCTTGTTTTAATGAACCACACTGCGGTCGGGTCGCAGCGGCAGCTAAATCGTATGGAAGAGTATGTCAGGCAGAATTACCTGATTGTAAACACCCAAAAGACCAAGATCTTGATCTTAGATAAATCAAGGAAAAGACCCCCATCCAGATTTGTACAGCGACTAGGTTCTGCAAGAGTGGACCAAGTTAGATCCTTTAAATACCTTGGTGTCTCTGTACATACGAGTGCAGTGGAGGCCCTGACCGGAAGAACTCTCCGAAGCAAGGCATTAATATTAGCTTATCAGATGAGGAAAATCGACAGGAAAGTTGGCTGGTATTCCCTGCTGCCAGTTCTTCATTTTTACAAATTTCAAGTAATCGCAATATTGACATACAGGGCGGAAACTTTACTTTTTATACTCCAGAATTTGAGGTTTGTCCTAGAAGGACTGTTCTGGAAACGGGTTTTCTGGGTGCCGAGATCAACACCCGTTCAGGTATTAAGACAAGAGTTGTGACTGGTTTCTTTAAAGGCTCTTGTAAAATGGAAGACATTTTATCCATGTTTAGAAAATGTATTCTGGAAGCCACTCTATTGATCTTTTAGATCCTGAAAATAGAGGTGGAAAAAGGTTGTGAGAGTGCCTTGAGGAGTTGTGTTTTTCTTGTTGTCAGCTATTGGGAGAATAAGGTCCTCGTAGGAGGACCTGAAGACAAACCCAAATAGGGTTAAAAAGAAATTATGGGAACTAGACTGAACAACTTACAACTGTCGAGAACGTAAACAATTAAACTGTTTTATCACTTATGTCAAGAAATACAGGCAGTCTGTTCCACCCCTTGATTCCTGACTAAGTTCCCGAATAGCTACTACAGAAGGCAGTTTATGAGAGCCTGTTTGAATCGCCTTCCCACAAGAGAGATCATGATATAAGTCATTCATAATGCGCCTGCACAGTAAGACAACGAACAGAACCAAGGGACTCATCAGAAACCTCACATTATTTACTATCATAATGCACTGGCTTGAGTAACGAAAGAGCAGTGCACTTTAAAACGTATTTGGAAACTAGTACCACTTTACTGCCAGAAGAGTGGTGGATGGTTTTATTAAGTGGGGAAAATTGAGGTTTGGTTTTAGCTACTGTCAAATTTTTAAACGTTATTTTAGGCAGAGTAAAAGACTAGGGTTTTAAAGGTCTGTTATATGAAGTCTTAAAAAGGAAATGTTAACGGATGTGATATGCTAAAGCTTTGTTATGAAACAAAATGCAATAAAGAAAAAAGAAAAAAAAAGAGAGAAGCAATGACCACCAGAGGAAGGTTCTGGGACCTGAAAGCAAGTACTGGAAGTACTAGAGGAAATCTTCCTCATCACAGCAGGAAAGAGAGAACCGCTGACCGTCAGAGAAAAGTTTGGGGCCTGAAAGCGAGTACTGAAAGTACTAGAGGAAATCTTCCTCATCACAGTCGGAAAGAGAGAACCACTGACCACTAGAGAAGGGTCTGGGACCTGAAAGCTGATACTGAGAGTATTGGAGGAAATCTTCCTTGTCACAGTAGGAAAGAAATAACCACTGACCACCAGAGAAGGGTCTGGGACCAAGAACAAATACTAATAGCACTAGGTGAAATCCTCCATCTCGTAGCAGGAAAAATAAGCCTACTGACCACCAGAGAAGGGTCTGGGACCCCATAAAAAGGAAACTGAGCAAGCAAGGCAGTTCCTTCCTCGTTGCAGTGGCAGCACTAAGCCCAGTGATCAACAGAGAAGGATTTTGAACTTTGCTAACAACAAAGCAGAGTGGCAGAGTATATCCCAAGCTGAGGACTGTGAGAAAGAACTGTACCAAGTAATTCCAGGAGAAAGGAGTCATTCTCCTGATCCCAAATTGGACGTTTGGTTACAGACACCAGGGGAAGGGAGTAATTCTCTTTGGTCTTGTGAACTGTGCCAAGCAATACCAGGAGAAGGGAGTAATTCTCCTTCTCCTGAACTGGGAATTATGCTAAAGACGCCAGTGGGAGGGAGTCATTCCCCCTGGCCTTGTTGTGAACTGTACCAAGCAATACCAGAAGAAGGGAGGCATTCTCCTGGTCCAGAGCTGGGAGTTGTGCTAAGGACATCAGGGAAATAGAGTCATTCCCCCTAGCTTTATTGGAAACGGTATAGAGCTACATCAGGAGAAGCGGTGTGTGAAACCCGCAAGCCAAGGGTATGGAGGCATTCCCCCCTGCCATTTTTCTTTCAAGAGAACATTCCTTTGGACGCTATCCAGGCAACAGGAGAATGGAGCCATTCTCCTGAAGAAGCAACTTTCCTTTAGTTTATCCTTTAGTGGTAGTGTGAGGAATAGAAGTAGGTTCTGACACAGGATGATGGATTTATTTTGACGGACCTTCTGACAGACCCTTTAGTACTCGTTTTTAAGGCAGTGAAGCCGGTCTTAGAGATGTGGTCAGATCGGTTTTTGGTACTGACCATGCTACCTTTGTGTCAGCTTCTTTTTTTGACACCCTTACAGTAGCCAGAGTTAGTTGAGCCTATTTGGGAAATCCTATCTTGATTTTTACTGTACCTCTCCTTCCTGTCTCCTACACTTTCTTTTAGCACAAAGCACTCTGGGTATGGTGCTACCAGACAAAGACCACCTGTGCCAAGGGCAGTGATTCAACCCCCTTAAAGCAGCCTTCCTCCAATCTCTTGGGGCCATTTTCCTATAAAACACAGAGTCTACTACGCCTTCTCTGATTCATTTTTGGACTATCCAGGGCTTAAGAAATAACTAATTTGTACTTTTTTTTGGGAGAGTAAAATATTCTGAAACCCTCAGCCATTGAGATGAAGAAGTGTTCCAAGGCAGAGGTAAACTCTGCTTCCTACCAAGTCCCAGGACACATTAGGGGTGACTCTTGCTGAGGACCGAGGCCTACCAACCTGCCTGGAAATCTCCGTAGGTTTGGTGAAAATCTTTTCGGGATGTAAGTGTGACAGAAATTGTTTTCCCATTCAATTCAATCCAGATTTCAAACATTTTAGAATCCCCCCTATAACGTAGCCACCTTTTGATGAAACTGTACCATACTTTCGAAATTGATTCAGAGTATGGTCTATATTTATTCTGGAATGTTTTGTGCAGATTCGTCAAATGGTGCCAAATTTATGAGCCGCCTAACGAGTTCTCTTCCCATGGGAAAGCAAAATTAGCGCTAATTACAGGGTCGCTATTGCAGACCATGCGATAATGTATATTTGTTTAAAATATCCAAATACAATACAATACAATATATGATAAATGTAATATATAATTAAATATAGTATTTAAAATAATATTCAATCCATGACAATGTGCAACAAATATTGAATATATCTTAAAAGTACACTATCAATACTCAATAATATTCAATTTATAATCAAACAACATTCAATAGATATGGAATAAATATCAATACAAAAATAGAAACACTTTTTAGGCTGTGTATCTTTCTATTTGGTATGTATTTAAGAATGTGATTAAGGGGGAGTGGCTTGGAGCGCCATCGATGCGGCTGCTCATTTGAGGCCCGCCGTATGAAGCCCGCCGCAACTTGGTCTCTATTGCGGTCCCACGCATCTGTGCCGGAGCCCAACTGATCCCTAGGGCGTCGGAACACCTGGAGCACATATGGGCCGAAGTGGGGAGCGTAACGCTCTCCAGAAGCGAAGTTATCCGCCTCGGTCCTCCGGGCCGACTCCAGCGCCGGATCATCCAAAATGGCGGCTGTGCCTTTCCCCCAGCTCCGGAGGTGTGGGTGACGGTGCCTGAAACCGCCCCCAGCAGCGAATCGGGCCGCTGGGGCTCCTGAATCCGGGGTGGAGGAACCGTGCAGCTGGCCCCCTGGCTCTCCGGCCTGGGCTGAGCCGCGGCCCCACGGGACATAGCGCCTCTCTTCCAGCGCCGGAGCGAACTACGGCACGGACGGTGCCTGCCAGGTAGGGGCTGCTGGGGGATGAGGCTTGGGTTGGGGGCCCACCTTGCATCTCTCCTGGGCTTCTTCATAGGAGCCCGCAACCATCTCTTAATGGAGGGGCTGCCCCCTCCCCCCCGGCGGCCCCCAGAACATGCTCCAGTCTCCGCTCCTCGCTCTGTGATCCACTCTGGAGGGTGACTTTCAACTGTCCTAGACCCCCTACGCTACACTCCTGGGGCACCCCGGCCCATGCTATCACAAGACGCCTCCTCCCTGGCCTGGGACTTGAAGGCCCCTTCCCACCATCTTCTCCAGCTGTGGACTTAAGTCTGGGCTCCAATACGCAGGGCGGTCACTGCCTGGCCGTTGTGGGGCCTACTCATCCCGCTGTCTTGAGCCTTCAGCCTCTCATGCCGCTTCCAGGGGTAGCTGGACCTACTAAGCAACCACACCGCCCTCCCGCTCACGGCCCCGGGCACAGCTGAGCTGACCCCCCATACTGGGGCACCCTGTCTTGGCCAACCCCGTCTGGCCAAGCTTCAGAACATCTCCAGAGGCGACTGCTCACCTCCTGGGGCCCCCCGGCCCACTGCTCTGTTCACGCACCTTCTTCAGGCTAGATCCAAGTGGGTGTTGGGCAATCTGTTCGCTTCCCGAGACCTGCGTACCTTATCTCCGCCCTCCACCGGACGGAGGGGACTTGTCCTCGCACAAAGCTCCACACTAAGCTGTCGTACTTTGGTGTTTGAACGCGTGATAGACTTTTTTCAGCTCCTTCTTCACTCCACGGTCCGCCACCTTGACCAAGCAGACGAAAACAACCAAAAACGCGGACATTGCCACCATGCTCACTGCTCCAGATAAGGGAAAAAAACCTGAACTTGTTAAGCCTACCCTGCTGACCTCCCATGAGGGGGGAGACACCCCAGCCACCAGGGGCAACCTATTCGCTTTCATGGCAGACATTAAGGCCGAGTTCCGGTCCTGTATGTCGGAGCTCACCACCAAACTGGAGCAAACTGACCACAGGGTGGCCAAGGTGGAGCAGAGGCTGGGTGAGGTGGAGGCCCGCTCCCAAGACCAGGCAACCACACTGGGAGAGATCCAGCAAGCAGTAAGAGCTCTCCAAGACAAATGTGAAATCCTTGAATTCAAACAAATAGAGCCCGTCGTAACAATCCGGGGAGTTCCATCCTCAGTTCTTGACAAAAGCCTGCCAGATTACATAGGAGACTTCTTCCAGGCCCTCCTCCCACAACTAGACAAATCCCAGCTCTTGCTGGATCAGACCCACAGACTGCGCCCGCGCCGAGGAGTGGACTCGGACCTACCTCTGGATGTCATCACAAGAGTCCACTACTTCTCCACGAAAGAGGCCATCTCTTCCATCAGCCTCTCCCGCGATGAGCTCTCCTTCCAAGGCCTCCCTACTCAGATTTACCACGATCTCTCCCTTCTGACTCTACAAAGAAGAAGGGCTCTCCGACCCCTGGCCCTCTTTCTCCAGGAGCGACAAATCAAGTACAGATGGCTCTTTCCCACGGCACTGCAATTCTCCTTCAATGGCTCTCTCCGGAAAATTTCCCACTTGGAAGATGCCGCTAAGATTATGCACCATGCCTCCCCCGAGGGAGCCAACTCGCCGAGCCCGGAAGCATCGGAAAGCCCTAGGTCAGTGCCTCCTCCCCCTCAACCCAGGCGTTCTTCGTGGACCAGGGCCTCCCGAAACAACAGGAGGAGGTAATTAGAGCCTGAGCTACCTCAAATATCCACCACCGCTTCATCTGCCCAGGCACCCATCGCCCTCGTAGCTAACCTAAAAACATCGGCTTCGGCCCTTCACAGATCTACGATCCCCCAGTGCGGTGGGCTTCATCCATGGTTTATGCCCGTTCCAAGGTCCGTTCCATCTTAAAGTCCTTGGATACACATGTTATTCCTTCAGTCTCAATTGGCCCTGTTGGCCAGGGGTGGGGCTACACCCACAATGTTACCCACCCCGCCAGTTGGGGGCCTTTGTTAAAACCGCATGTGCAGTACAGGTCGCTTCCAACTCACCCCTTTGATGGCAACTAATGGACAGCCTGTTATCTCCCCCCCGAGCAGGGGGTACACGGATCCCCGACCCTGGAGCGTCAGGCACTGAGATGCCTCTCATAGAATGTTAATGGGCTTAACTCCCCCCTAAACATAAATCAATCCTTCAGAAACTACAAGATGAGGAGGCCGGGGTGGCGCTACTCCAGGAAACTCAGCTCCTCCCGGCTGACTTTGGTCGTCTTCGATCCAGCGCCTATCCACGCCAATTTTTTGCCTCGGGAGACACCAAGAAGGGAGGCACGGCGATCCTGTTCCGGAAGGACCTACATCCCCAGATTTTGGACTCCATGAAGTGCCCAGAGGGCCGCTTCGTGGCCGTCAAATGCCTCCTGCTAATCCTTTACACCTTTGTATCTGTATATGCACCCAACTCGGGGCAGGCGACCTGTTATGATTCATTGGGCTCCTCCCTCTCGGGCTTTGTAGAAGGCCAAACAATATTAGGAGGGAACTTCAATGGGGTACCAGACCCCACCAGAGACGAATCCCACCACCCCACCCATGGCGATATTCGCACAGGCCCTCAGCCTCCTGTGCCTCTTCAGAACCCTGGAGGTGGTGGATACGTGGCGGGTGCTTCTCCCCACCGAGAAAGACTACTCCTTCATCTCCTTCGTCCACCAGACACTCTCCAGAATTGACCTCCTCCTGTCCTCCCCCCAAACTCTCGCTTTCACCAATGAGGTGTCCATAGGCCCACAGATTTTATCGGACCATGCTCCGATAGTACTGGAACTTTGCATCCAGAGCCCCAAAGTTAATGCCCCACGCAGATGGGCACTGTACGACCCGATCCTTAATGACATGTCAATCAGGAACAAAATTGCTACCACCATCAGGAGCTTCTTTGAGGAGAACCCAGTCTCAGATACCTCCCCTGCTAACAACTGGGATCTGATGAAAGCTGTGGTTTGGGGAGCTCTGATAGCCCAAGGGGTCGCATTCCACTGAGACCGGAGACACATCCGGCAAGCCCTGGAGGAAGACCTGCGGTCAGCTGAGGAAGCCCAAAAGATAAGCGGCTGGTCCCCCAGATCTCAACAAGCTCTCCGATCAGCCCGAAAGAAATTGGAGGCCCACTACGCTGAGCATACTGCGCAGCTATTGGCTAAGACCAGACAATTCTATTACGCCAAAAACAACAAGGCTAACAAGCTTCTGGTGGCCAAGCTGGCCAAAACGAGACGCACCAACACTATTGCAGGGCTCCGAGACCCACAGGTGGTGACTCACTACTCGGAGCTGAGGAAACTACAAATAGCTACGGACCACCTAACCCAGGTCATGACAGCACCTCCACGTGATCGATCCAAACAAAAAGCATACCTGCGAAAGGCCCCCCTGCCACACCTCCCTGACTCCACGCGACAGCAGCTGGAGGCTCCGATAACCGACGACGAGGTCAACGAAGCTATCAAGGCTCTCAAATCGCTGCCCCGGGCCCAAATGGGTTCTCTCCCAGGTTTTATAAAATATTCAGACCCCAACTCATCCCCCACTTGGTATCTCTTTTCAATTCATTTAAGGGGTCGGGTTCGGTCACCCCCTCAATGCAAGAGTCTATAAGCCAGGGAAGGACCTGAGCGATCCAGCCTCGTACAGACCCATCACCCTATTCAATATTGATGCCAACCTGTACTCTAAGATCCTGGCTAATCGGCTATCACTAATTCTCCAGGACATTATCCACCCCGACCAAACGGGCTTCATTCTCCACCGATCTACGGGGGACAATATCCGGCGGACCCTGAACCTGATAGACATTTCCCACCATAATTCCCAGGGTCTCGCCTTAATGGCACTGGATACAACCAAAGCCTTCGACAGAGTTGACTGGTCATTCATGGAATGCACCATAGAAGCTTTTGGGTTCGGCCTGACGTTCCGGTCCATGGTCCTAGCCAACTATAAGGCCCCCAAAACCATCCTGAGGATCAATGGTGCCCTCTCAGCCCCGATCCCCATGTCCTGCGGGACAAGACAAGGCTGTCCGCTATCTCCCCTTCTCTTCGCCCTCACAATGGAGCCCTTCGCCCAGAGGATCAGGCAGAATGAACTTATCAAAGGCCCGCAGGTGGGCCCATCTCAACATAAAATTGCCCTATACGCGGACGATGTTCTGTTAACGCTCTCAGAAGCTAGCACCTCAGCAAAGCATGCCCTAGCCGAAATAAAGAACTTTGGGGAGGTCACCGGCTTCACTGTCAACTTTGCCAAATCAGTGGCCCTGGGAGTCGGCCTCCGATCGGAGGAGAGGGAGGCGCTGACTAGACTGTGCCCAATTAAGTGGCAGGATCAGTCCATCCCTTATCTGGGAGTTCACATTCCAGCGAACCCGAAGGACACCTACCAGGCGAATTTCCCCAGATTATTTTGTGAACTAGCGGGAGACCTGAAGCGCTGGACCACGCAAGAAATCTCATTAATGGGCCGGATCACAGCCACCAAAATGAACTTGCTTCCGAGATTCCTCTACGCCTGCTCCTCCCTCTCCGTCCCCATTCCGACTCCGGCCCTTCAAGACCTACAGAGGAAAATGTCAAAGTTTATATGGAGGGGCAAGAAGGCCAGGATCCCCCACAGGACCCTGATTGGTAATGCCAGGCTTGGAGGCCCAGGGGTCCCCGATCTACAGGCTTATAGGGCAGCGGCGCAGTTAGCACACATCCACGCCTGGCAAACAAGCACAGCTCGCCCCAGATGGGTGGAACTAGAACAAGCTCAACTTCCGCTCCCCCTCCGGACGACGAGACACAACCTAAGCTCTTGGGACTGAGCCTTGAGACGGAAGGGAATCCCGAGAGGCCAAAGCCCGCTCTCACCAATCTTTCATAATCCAAATTTCTCTCCGGGCTCCCAACCCCGTAACTTCTAAAATTGGATAGATGGGGGCCTCGAAACCCTGGAACAGCTATATTTTGGGAATAAACCCCGTACCTTTGAACAATGCAAAGAGGTATTTCGGCTCCCGGAAGGGGATAGATTTACATACTGCCAGCTCTGCCATTGGTGCTCCCATCCTCAGACCCTCCAGGGGGCCACCCGCCCCCCGACGTCCCTTGAGCTAACCCTCAGAGACTTACCAGCCAGAGGCAGGACCACGACCATATACAGATGCTTCATGGGGGACTTTCTGGTGACAAAGACTCGATATATGGGCCAGTGGGAGGCGCACCTAGGTCACCCGATTGACGACCAAACGTGGGTAGATATATGGACCCGCACCCACTCTTCTTCCTCCTGCATCACCAATAAGGAATGTGCCTACAAACTCACCCTGCGATGGTACTACCCCCCACTCAGACTTCACCACATTAATCCACAAGTGGATCCCTCCTGCTGGAGGGGCTGCACTCAGCCGGACTCTTTTTTTCACCTGTGGTGGGCCTGCCCCAAGATTCAGCAATTTTGGACCAGGTGTCTCTCGACCATCGAACAGATCACCGGGACCGCCCTCCCACTGGACCCTGAAACTGTCCTGCTAGGGGTCCCGGTCCCCGGGATCTACTCCCGCTCTGGAAACAGGGCGAAGCTTCTAACGCAATGCCTCCTAGCAGGCAAGACGGTGCTGGCCCGATTCTGGAAGTCCCCGGACGGTCCCTGCATGGCCCACTGGTGGGGGAAACTCTGGGACATCTTGATCGCCGAGAAGGTCACCGCGGCGAGAGCGGGGGCCCTGCACCGCTTCCAGAACATTTGGGCCCCAGTACTGGACTTTGATCAACGATTCCCCGCACTGACATTCAAACCGATCAACACCCGATGGGCTCTGAGTGATCGAGGGGACACACACCAGGCTGGGGCGGTGGGCTGAGGCCATGGCCCAGGGAAGCTGAAATAAAGGAGGGGGAGGGGAGATACTGATTTGTTGACCTACTATTGATATGTAATGTCTCTATGCAATGTTGCCTGTCACCTGTCCTGCCTTGCTATAAAGAAATATGTTTCATTAAAAAAAAAGAATGTGATTAATGTTGTGAATCAGAAGTCTGCCCAAATTATTTGAGAAATAATAAGCGATATACTCTGTTATAAGCATGTGATTTAAATTCTTCAAAAGTACGTACGTACGTACGTACGCTTATATCAAGAGGTAATTTATAAATGTAAACCAAAAATCATCTATAATATTGAAACTTGATGAATGCCAATTAATACAATAAAAAATAACTAATTAAACCTGATAAATTACAATTGTGCAATTGCCATTCTGCACGAGACCGAGTCTTCATTCACTGGGGGTGTGGGTGTTATACTGTCAACACCCAGTAAAACACCACTACTTCAAGTGGGGCAGGGATTAAAATGTTTTCACCAGCATTCCTTTCCGTCACTACCAGCCAATCTACTCCTACGAGCAGGTTTACCACAAGTCCGGCATTACCGCAGCTACGCCATGAATCATTACCCTCTGAACTGAAAAGCACATCATGATACAAGGCTTGACACCACTGGCCTCTATGCACTAAGCACGGCTTTCTTCCTCTGCATTGAGAGATGGGATAGGTGCTCCGCATAGTAGTCCCCCAGGTTCCTCAATCATAGAAATGTTATTTGTATAGTGCTACTGCCGTATGCTATGGCGTGGAATCCTTGTTGGTAGGAAGGGCATTCAGCAGCCGAAGTCTGAACAGATGTGGGGAATGAACCCTGCAGGTATTATGAACTAGGGCCAGATCCCATACGCAAATGGTAGAGACTGTGTGACAGCTGGACCGAAATGTTCGTGGCTCACAGCTGTATGCTATGTGGAGCAGCACTATAGATGGAAAGGGAGAAGGAATACAATGTGTAAGAACCCTTAGGGCAGCTGTCTACTGTTGAGGGCTCTGGTCTACTTTATAGCGTACCTACATATGTGACAGTTGGGCCAAATATTTCATGGGACTCGGCTGTATCCTATGGGGTGCATGCTATCAGTGGTATGGTTGCGCTAATAACAAAAGTATATGAACCACTAGGGCCACTCTGTCTACAGTTGAGGGCTCTGCTATACTTTACATGCTGCATATATGCCCAGTGAATGCCATGCTGGCACATGCAAATTAAAGCTCAATAGTCCAAAGCAAGCAAGAAAAGCATCAGATCAGTTAGCCTCCAACATACAAACTCTAGCAGGTCAATGACTGTCGTATGGCTTATCCGCCTGCTGTGAATTGAATCCTTTTGGAGGGGAGGTTGTAACCGAAACAGAAACACCCCTCTATCTACTGATGTATTTGCTGAGAATGCTGCCTAATGTTCTTAGTTCGAATGGGAAGTAACGCAGACTAGTGTTATGTCTGAAACATTGGAGTCTCCTTTCCTTCCCAGCACTCTGTGTCTCTCCCACTGGGTCCCAGACCTATTCAAGTATGAAGAGGCGAGTGAAGCTAGGAAGCAATTCATAAGCGGCCATCTTGGGCCCTGGCTGACCTCACCCCTTTCTTGAGCCCTTTTATAACCGTACATGTTGATGTATATTGTTCAGCTCGTTCTGGGATACATTGTTAAAGATGTTCATGTCCCTTATGAGACATTTCTCAGGGCCAGTTGTACTGAATATTTGTTCTTGTACTTCTTTCCACCAATTCCCAAAATGTAAGCAGTTTAACCACCTACGTAAATGATAAGCTGATGTCAACTAACATTTTCCAATTCTTACTGTCATTACAGAAATCTGGAAAGTGTATTTTTCCCGAGGTCCAGTATTCTGTCATTGGGATATGCTGTTCTTTAAAGTTAATTTGTAAATTCAGGTGGATTGGACACACATCATTCATTTCCTTCAGAACAATCATATCCTCTTATCTTTATGAACCACTAAAATATTCAGGGGTATGTGTGTAATGTGATGAAAATGTACAGCAGCACTTGTCAACTGGAAATGGAGAGCATGTGTCATGGGTGCAGCCAGACATTTTGTCAAACCTGCAGTTTGCACTCCTGAATATTTAAAATTGTACTGACTTTGACATGTAATTTGGAGTGACACATTTGGACCCCTAGGTGCAGGAGTGCCACTATTGTTTTTTTTCAGGTTCACAACAGGTGGAATTCATCAACCATCTGTGGTTGGGCAAAAGAAAAACACTACACATTTTCTCTCTCTCTCTTCTTCCCTAGCGGACTGTATTCTCCATGGTGTGACATTCAGGGGCTTACTTTCAATTGGTGACCCCAACTTGATCACTTGATCCCAGTGTCCCCCATACCTGCAGAGGCTTCCAGGCGGCTTCTCCAGAAGGAGCAGCACCCACCAACAGTGACCGGCCCCGAAAAACCACATGTTCTGAGTTGTCTAGTAGGAGCCATTTTAAGAAAAGTCCTCTCTGCGCTTTGTAGCGTGCCGCGTCTCTGAGGAGAGTGCAGGCCGGTGTTGGAACCCCGTGATGGAGGAGTTTGGGTGAGCACGCACATGTGAGTAGACTCTTGTAAGCGATAACAAGTAGGTGACAGATACATGGGGAAGTGTGAACGGTGTAAGCATGTGGAGAGCGAGGTCATTGATGTGACATGGATGAGAGTAGAGCTATTGTTGATAAAAATGTGTATTAGTGATTGAGTGGTTCGGTAAAGTATTATGAGGTAAGGCATTATAAGGTAAGGAAGGGGAGAGAAGGTGATACCACAATATTTAAAGGGGGTCTATGGAAGTACAAAGTAGTAGGCTAGGAACAAGTAGCAGCTGTTAGTGTAGTGTGTAGGTTTAGTTTACGGTAGTTGTGTTTTGTGGGTGATAATGTAGGCCCTTGAGGGGGCGGTAATTGTGTGAGTCATGGTATGGTGTGGTGCAGCCTGATTTCTTGCAGTGGTGTGTATGCGAATGGAAGGGTGAGAGAGAAGGGTGGGCGTTGATTCTTTTGTTTTTGTTATTATAAGCAAGCGGCAGTGTGCTCGGCACATTACAGGGCTTTGCAGGGCTTGTAAGAGATAGATGTCACTACTATGGGGGGAGGATCCGCAAAAGAGGACATGTATACAGCCCTGCCACTGTATCGTGACAGAGTGGAAAAGTATCATAAGCAGTGGATCGAGGAGACAGGAGTGGGGAATCCCTGCCCGTGGCCAGGACAGGCGTAGCACAATAAGAGCTTTTTGGAACACATGTCCACATTTTTAGTAGTGAAATATAATGGAAAGCAGCTACAGAAGAGAAAAGAGAAAAGAGATTCTCGATCTTTGCTGTATGTTTGAAGCTAAAGTCGATCAAGGGAATGGAGTGAAGGTGCAGAGGCAGAAAAGTGAGAAATGCGGAAAGAGAGAAGGGGAAGTTGGGGCGCAGGTAGGAAGTAGGGGATTATATCCCTTAACAACATATCTCGCAGAGGGATATACCAATCCAAGTTATGTACCTGTTGTGGTGGGGACACCTTCTGCTGCAGTAAGGCCCTCCACAGTGTTAGTAACATCACAGGCTACCGCTCCCCTAACCCCGTTTACCCATCCGTCTGAAGTACCAGCATCGATGGAGTACACATCTAGGTAATTTCATGATAAATTGACAGGTTTGCTAACAGAATTGCAAAGGTTATAGACATCCCCAGAAACCGGAAGGGATATAAGTACACTAAGAGAGGGATCGGGAGAGTGGAAATTAGGAGAAACATTGCTCAAGATGGACAATCAAGGCACAAAATGTGTAGGGGTTGAGCAGGAAAAGAGCCGGATGGGTGGATTATCTTGGGGGGAGGATAATACGGTGTTGGGAGAAAATGTGGAGGGAGGGGATGCTGGCACGTTCACAGAAGACCCGAGTGAAGACGAAGAGATGGGTGAAGAGGCGACTGAAAATACCCCCCAAGTAGAAGGTATAAGGAGATTGAGGAACAGGACTGGCCGGATGGCATTGGTAAAAAGAAGAGGAATTACGAGGAAGGGTGTGGGAAGTAAATGCAGATGCCTCTAATACATAAGGGGGAAGGGAGGACACAGTATGTTCCCCGGCCCTAAATGGATAAGAATAACTTAATTAAGGCCCTCCCACAACTTAAAGCAGGGGTGAGTAAGTGGATATATGAGTTTGAAAAACAAACGGCAGGGGTGCCCCTAGCAATAGGGGATCTTAAGAACGTATTGGTTGCCTAAATTGGGGATCTTGCTGGAGAGGTGCGGGTTAAGGCTGAATAAGTGGGAGTAACCCTGGGGGGTGATGCGCATGATGGAGCATCATTTAATGGAGTTAGGGCAATGGTATGGGACCCATTACGGAGGGCCTTTGTGGGCACCCCCAATTTACAGTCTTTGATGCAGTTTACCATGGGGGACGATGAGGAACCAGCTGGATTTATTATCAAAATGCAAGAGAAATGGAGAGTAGAGACTGGGGGCCCATGGGACCAATCAATACCGTTCTTCTATTTTATCGTAAAGCAGGGTTTTCCGAAGGAAGTGCAGAAGGCACTGGATAAGATTGTGGTTATTGAGGAACAGGGGTGGCCGGAAATACAGAGCACAATAGTGCTTAATTGGAAAAGGATTAAGGAGCGGGAGAGGAAAACCGCGCAAAGGCGTTGGGGGATGAAGCAAAGTTGGTAGAGCAACAATTGGTAAAGGTGGCAGTTTAGGTGCCCGTGCCAACGACAGTACAGGCGGAGGGAACAGAGAGTACACAGCAAGTTGTGCATGCCACTATTGCAGCGCTCTGGGTGGAAGGAGGACAAGGACAATGGTGAGTGGTGCAACAGTACCCCGGCCCGCAGTGGCAGCAAGGAGGGCTGCAGTGAGGAAGAGGGGGATTTCGAGGAGCAAAAGGAGGAGGGTTTGGACCCAGGTGAGGTGGGTTTGGACAGTCTCAATGTTGGAACTGTTTAAGGTGGGTGCATTTTGCGAGGGAGTGCAGGAGCAGGTCTGCAGTGGGGTATAATTATGGGCCGCAGCAGAAGGTCCCAGGTCCCCAAGGGCCTCAAGGATTAGAGTACCCGCAACAGGGTCAGGGGTACCAGAACCAGCAGTATCCTCGGGGCAATACCAAACTTATAAACGACCGCCCCACCCACCGGATATACAAGCGCAACACCTGTTGCAGCAACAGCAGGGTGGTGTCACCCCAGTAATCAAGACACAAGGTGGGACGGCCACTCCCTTTTGGGGAGCAATAGTAGTGGGAGGTAGCCCCTCCTGTTCGAGCACATATCCCAATTAGGACAGCCCACAGAGAGCACTTGTGTGTCTGGTCCTGTCAGTGACTATCCACACTGAACCATTGGTAAGATAGGAAACATGCAATTAATGTTTATGGTGGATTCTGGTGCAACTAAATTGTGTATTATGGAAGGCAACTTTCCACTATCTGGAAAATGGCTTGACATGCAGGGGTTCTCTGGGGTTTTTTCCAAGGTTCCATACACTGCAGAGTTGGACGTCAAGGTGGGAGGGAAGGTAGTACGAGTGCCCCTACTATATTCTGAGAGTTTCCCTGTCAATTTACTGGGTCGGGACCTGGTCAGTAAGTTACACATGACTACATCCTTTACAGATCATGGAGTAGTATGTTCTACGCTTGGGATGTGCGCTGTGAGGGCGATGTTGATAATTCACATGATGGCAAGGCAGGTGGTGGTCTGCAGGATTCCCGTTGACCCAAACATGTTTATTTATGGTATCACAGTGCTTGTGAAGACGGTGCCCCAGTTTTCCAAGCAGTGCTGGAGAGTGCCCACTGATTTCATTTTTCATCCAGCTGTGTCACCCAAGGTGGTAGCAGGAACAATACTATCACTGGACCTGCAGGGTTTAGTAGTGTCGGACAAAAGGATTGTCCTATTAGGAATGGATAGGGATGTGTGTGAGTGACCCAACTGTGCAGCTAAAGGAGGTGACGGATGATGAATTGTTTGAGAATAACAACAAAGTGGGGGAAATAATACTGGAAATGTGCATCCCTTGTGACATAATGATAGAGTACCGAAGACTGCAGTGTCCCTTTATGGCAGTAGTAACTCACCCCCATTTTTTGAAGAAAACTAAATGGCACGTTACGCCCGCAGTTATGGACTACAAATCCACATGATGTGGGGTTGTTGAAGGATGTAATACCTGTGCATATAACCCTAAAACCAGGTGCAATTCTGCCCCGGGTAAGACAATATCCACTGTCAAGAGAGGTGGAGGAAGGCATTAGAAAGACCCTACAGGCTCTACTGGACCAGAGGATTATCATGCCATCTACATCTTGGTGCAATACGGTGATATACCCGGTTAAAAATTAAACGGGGGCAATTGGAGAATGATCCAAGACTTGCGCCCCTAAATGATGTGGTACTGAAACAGTTTCCAGTGGTTCCAAATCCTGCAACAATTTTATGCAGAATCCCCAAGGAGGCTACATATTTCACTGCAGTGGATTTGAAAAATGCATTTTTCTCGATTCCACTCCATCCAGAGTTGAGGTGTCTTACGGCATTTACACAGGGTCATATGAGGTTCGAGCATACTAGAATACCTCAAGGGTACTGTGAGTGGCGAGCATATTTAACAGAATACTGCATGCTGAATTAGGGAATATTCAGGTGCCCAGCTTGATTATCCAGTACATGGATGATCTGCTAGTAAGGGGTACTAGGTTGATAAGGGCGAATTGCAATATTGCCTGATGGAAGTAATTTATTTGGGGCAGTTCATATCAGTGAATGGGAAGAGGATACATCCCAATAGGGAGCATCGGTACACACCACCCCCAAACCGGCCTAAGTTAAGGAGATGCAGACATTTCTGGGCCTATGCAATTACTGCAGGGCCTGGATCCTCAATTACGTGGCATACACCAGGCCACTTTTGCAAGCCCTAAGAGAAGCACAGAAAACAAAGGATCACAGGTTATTGTGGACGGCAGAAATGATTAGATAATTTGACAATTTAAAAGTAGTCATCAGTTTGGTAACTATACTGGCCACCCTGGACTATACACAGGAATTCTATTTGTTTTCACATTCTGATGGTCATCTTATGACAGTTGACACAGAAGAGCACTATGGGCCATAAGCCATTGGCCTATTATAGTGGTACACTGGATGCAGTGATGCAAGGGCAGTTCACGTGCGAACAAGCATTAGCAGCCACTGCCTTCGCTACAGAGAAAAGCTCTACCATCGTAATGGGGTGTTCAGTAAGGTTATATGTAGAACATTCTCTATTTGCTATTCTAGAACGGTCAAAGTTCACTCTGACTATGCAAAGGTCATCTGCATATGAAATGATCATCTCGAGACCCCACATTCATGTGGTTAGGTGTAAGATGGTGAATCCTGCCACCTTTTTAACAGACATGCCTACAGCAGAGGATTTGATGGCACACGACTGTGCCACATACAAGGGATCGTGCATTGACAGAGGGTGTGGTACTTTCCGTTGGTGGGTTGTCTACAATTGTCCAGCAGTGGTACTACTTTTGGGAGGATCATTATAAGACGGTGGTCATGAAAAGGTTGCCTTCATTCTATTCTGTACAAGCAGCAGAACTTGTGGTGCTCATCAAAGCACTGAGAGCATCGCAAGGGCATCCGGTTACGATATATTCCGTCTCAGCGTACGTTTCAACAATGGTACACGCCCGTCTCTCCCGATACATGCTGATACATCTCGGAGTGTATGGGTTGGGTATTATAGGGGAGAGTTCTATACAGGGGGGATAGGGGAAGTAGGATTGTTTATTATCATCATGGAACGATGCATATAAATGTTAATAACTGTTACGCTCACCTGGCTCCCACAGGCGCGTCGATCTGAACTGGACAGCTGCGGTCTCCACCAATGTGACGCGTAGTGCCGAGATGACGGACTGGACTGGCCCACCTAGCTTCGTTTGCTTGGCCCGTAGGAGTATTCATCTGCAAATGGAGAAAGGGAATTAACCACCCGTGGAGTTGAGCGTAATCCCCCACCCCCGTTGTTCTCCCCACTGATCACCTTTAATGTCCCCTCTTATAGTCTCACCTGATGGTTTGGAAAGATGAGCTCTCCATCCTGCATTGAGCGCAGGGGCACGTAGATAACCAGTTGCTTCACTGGTTCGAAGGAATTGGTGAGTTCCAGAACAATATTGACTCTGAGATTTCCGGCAAGACGCCGTAAGTATATAGTTCATAAGAGTTCAAATGTCTGACTTTCACTCTTGTCCGATTCCTTGCAGGTTGCAGCTTGACCCTAGCGATGAGTTCCTCGTGGCAACCGGTAACATTCAGGTAAGGATTTGTATTATCCAACACAGTTCGATAAAATAATGTCAGTATGAAACCTGTAGCTTTCTCCCTTATTCAGGTGCTGAGAGAAAGTATGAAGTCTCGGGGAATAATGCCTCCGGCGGTAAAATTAGGTAAGTCTATTGTGGAGAGGAGGTTTCCCCTTGTTTGTCCCTTTGTTTCATCTTGCTGTCCTTTTGTTCCCCTTAGGGGCCGGGGTACGGAGAAGATGCGGTGGAGGCTGCGCCGACCCGTGAAGAGGAATAGTACCCCTGGTGGTAAAATCAGGTAAGTCTATGGGGGGTAATGAATATTGCCTCTATTTATTCCCTTGGCTCACCTTGCTGTTCTTGTGTTTCCCTTAGGTGCCGGAGTGCGACGGGAACATGCAGAAGGATGCAGTGGATAGTGAAGATGCTGCGAAGGCCGGTGAGTTCAGCGCGGCGCTGCAGCAGGCGAGGCGACGCGCATAAAATAACTTCTTTCTTCCAGCTCGAAGGCGCGGTGGATCGGGAATTCAGGTAAGGATCAAAGGTATTGCTCATGTTCTAACCTTTTCTCCTTCTTTCTCCCTTTTTCTAGGAGCTCCAGACTCGAGGCGGGCATGACAGAAGACTGGATGCAGACTTGCAGGCACGGTGAGCATTACGCTGCTGGATGCAGAATAACACGAACCGTGTGCTGCTCTTCGGGTGTGGTTTAAATAGCCCCCAAAGTAGTCCCAGGTAAGTATTCCTCCCCGACCCCACCCGAGTAAAAAATAGTCCCATGGTAAAGTAGTCCCTTCCAAACCTCTTATGGCTTGGAGCTCTTGTAGCATGGTCTGCATCAGGTAAGTTTTAATCTTTGAGCCTGGTGCCAGGACTGACTCTCCATATGAGCCTGGCGCCATAGACGCCAGGACTGCACCCAAATGGCCCCTAGCAGGGGTTGTTGGGCTTGCTTGGAATAACTTGATGCCTGCTTCCGGGGCTGCTGGACTTGATCTGGATCCCCGGGGGTAGGCATCATGACAATAACACAAGTGGAGTTTCATATATTAGTAATAATGTGAATATGAATAATGGTAACAGATTCAATGACTTCAATATGCAGGTTCCACATGTGAAGGGAGCAGAGAACAAGTCGTTTGCAATAAGTAGGGGATTGTCTACCACTGTGGAAAGGTATACGAGTATTTCTCAAAGTATTACTAAAGCGTCCATCCTTGAAAATGTGTATAGAAGAATGAAAAGAGAAGTACAACAAAAGTATGATACATATCTAGGGCTTGGGCTTTGAAGTAATTGAGTATATTAAAGGCATACTCTAGTAAAAAATGTTATTGTCCCTATGGGTCGGCCATGTTTTTTTAAGGCTAAGTGGGTCGATTTTAGAAAACTTTCCTATGGACCTTACCCGAGTTTTCGTCGATTAAACACACGCGAAAACAAGCACCTGTGAGCCGCCATTTTCTGATAATCCTATCTTTTCCCCGATCGCCCTGGCAGACCTGCTTTTGCGGCACTAAATCAATTCCCCCGCCCCTGAGCCTGACATCAGCAGACTCGTACCGCCCATTTCCCAACGCCAAAGCACGTCTCGTGTCAACATTCGCTGCGCTTCAGCTAATGACGTGTCGCCATGGAAATGGCAGGACGCCTCTCTCCTCAATAAGTATAAACAGACCGTTTCACAACACACAGCAGCCGATTTTCGATTCCATTCCTCTCTCTGTGTTACTTTGAGTATTCTGTGACTCGTTTCAGTGCTCTGGTCAGCTACCTTCGTCGCTTGTAGCCTGTGTAAACACCTGTACCATCTCGGTAAATTATTTTACTCTGTTTACCACACAATGGCTACAATAATGCCCTACATGTACGAGCCCGAGTATACCGAGGAGGAACTACTGGAAAGGGAAGCACGCGAAAACGATGGGGATTAGGACGGCAGTTAGGAGGACGATTCAACAGATGAAGAGCCTGGGCCTAGTCGAATGGACGGCGTCTCCACCTGGTGCACATGCAATCGGTGCGAGCTAATGCCAACCGAGGACGAGAACTGCTGCTGCCGAGAAAACTCGGGATGCCTGGCCTACATTTCGGAAGGCGAGCCACGACCGCAATGCATCACCGAGCTGCCAGACTTCAGGGCAGCCTGCCTCACACGGGCCGTGTTGAGAATAATGATGGTGCTTATGCACGAACTTCGAGCAACTGTTCGTCCTCGTAATCCGAGTAACGAGTAAGTATACTCTGCATGTCATGCCACTCCTATTTCATGTTCTTCTACTATATCCAAAATTACATCTACATATCATTGTAACGCATGTAAGTCGTTCAATAGTGTGCATTGTCTAGATAGCATTTGTCCGTGTAAAATGCCATTAGTTACAAGAATTGTCATTGACAACAAACGTTTATTAAACTTATCTGGGTCATTTAAAAACAGTTTTTCATTCTTTTTCACAGGTGGTACAGGCTGGTGGCCTATCGTTCCTATACATGGTGGCTTCACGGGAGGCTTCGACACCGCGTTCGAAGAGTGATACCCGCCTGTGCCGTTCGTGCCATTAGAGACACGTTCCCGAGTGACAGCGGTCAGTACAGGGGATTTTCTCTCGCTGTGCTGCAACCTGACCTGTACAACCTTTAAAGTCTTCTAATTTTTTTTTTCTCATGAAAATAAGATACAAAATAAAACACCACATTTATTTTAACAACGTTTGTCTCGATTTTTTAAATGAATCACATATATCTATACTATCAATTACCATTGGATTATACAGGCCTTCGGGTCTTGGCCACTATAATACACTGGTTGAAGTGTGGGTCTGTGCTCACAAGAATCTGCGTTATGTGTCATTTGTTATTGATAAGCAACGATATACTATCATTCATATAAAGGCGATATACTGTATATTCATATAAAGGCGGTTCGCGCCGGTGGATGCTCGCTGGCATGGGGGGGGCTGTCCGGGGCGCGAATGGCCAAGGTGCCAAAGTACATGTACACTTCAAAAGGTGTCCCACGCCAAGGGGCCATCGTTCACATTGCCTCCTCAGACCCCGTGTCTCCAGCCAGGCCTCCCCTTGAAGCAGGCCGCCCCCCTGCAATCCACATAAGTGTGTCTCCATTCAGCAGTCTTCCTGTGCCTTATCTGCACGCCCCAGGCCCATCCATCCCACCCCCCTCTATCAAAGGCGGTTCGCACCCGGGGATGAGCGCTGGCATGGGGGGCTGTGACAGGCGCAAACGGCTAAGGTGCCAAACTACATGTACACTTCAAAAGGTGTCCCACGCCAAGGGTAAATCGGTCACATGGCCTCCTCAGACCCCGTGTCTCCAGCCAGGCCTCCCCTTGAAGCAGGCCGCCCCCCTGCAATCCACATAAGTGTGTCTCCATTCAGCAGTCTTCCTGTGCCTTATCTGCACGCCGCAGGCCCATCCATCCCACCCCCCTGTATCAAAGGCGGTTCGCGCCGGTGGATGCTCGCTGGCATGGGGGGCTGTCCGGGGCGCAAACGGCCAAGGTGCCAAAGTACATGTACACTTCAAAAGGTGTCCCATGCCAAGGGGCCATCGGTCACATGGCCTCCTCAGACCCCGTGTCTCCAGCCAGGCCTCCCCTTGAAGCAGGCCGCCCCCCTAAGACCACGACATACATACGTCATTCAACACACCCCTGTTCCAAATACTTTATAAACCACTTGATATGTCTCATGAGAACATCTTTGTGCTTTGCAAGTCAACTCCTGAACGTGTTACCTGGCAACCACCGAGATCTATGCTAATCTGGTCGTCGTCGTGCTATCCGTGAACTTCTGTGACCGCTTAGAGCAAACCCATCAGTGTGCTACCTGTGGCCATCCACCTATTCTCCTGCAACATACTGCTCTGCTTGCTGAATCCAACTGTTTGTTGGTCAAGGTAAGGTAATGTATCCTAGTCATATTTCGCAGATTTTAAAATTTCTATCTATTTGCGAGTAGAGTACACAATAGTGCTATGTTCATTGGTCTCATTGCTATTGACTAGAGTTTCTATTGCTATGCTATCAATAGATCTATTTATTTTCATCTGTGTCTATTGTCATCGAATGGCATCCTTCGGGGGTCCAGTCTATAATGTAAGCATGTTTCCTTCTCGTGCAATACAGAACAGCCACGGGATGAGTCACATGTTCCGATTTTAGTCACATCATTTATACATTTCTGCAATTTATGCAAATACTAAGCTGCACATAATGAACTGGTACAGTTCCTGCGACCAAAACAAACCTTGCAATGATCAATGTATGATTCATTTACTTTTGTATCAAATCTTTATTCTTGAAGATTGTATAATAATGTCGATATTTACTTTCCAGATTTATCAACAATGCCTGCCTGTTCGATTAGCGGTTGCCCTTCGAAGACCCATGCGAAATCTGAAGGAACTACAATGCATGTATTCCCGAAAACTGTTGATCGAATAAGAGAATGGGTCAGACATTGCGGATTTCCACTGGATGAGCTGGAAAGTAGAGTCCAACAAATCTTACAGGACAAGAGGGGCGATCGATACCGCATCTGCAGCCGGCACTTTTCCTTGGACATGTACACAACTTCTTGGGTAACAAAGAAGAATAAACGGCGAACTACACGGAAATTGCTCGAAAACGCTATTCCCACTCTATTCGTCCACATTCCGCCACCGGTGAGTCAAGTGTCCGGATTTAGCTTTAGGCCTTGCGGTAGTGTGTAGTCGAATGGACTAATAGATATTGTAGGTGTTCTATCCCTTGTAATAATTTCGATATTGATATGAGTGTATAGTTTTTTGAATAATGACATTTAACAATATATTCTTTTTCAATTTCATAACCCACAAACGCAATGTATATATATGGGAACAGGGAACTGTGCTGTATTGAGCATTTTTCAAGTATTCTGTCGGCTTACGTGGCTATTTTTTATATTGGCATTTCATTATCAATCATTGATTGACCTTTACAACTTCTTGACTATCCCTTGAATCTGAAGCAAGAACATTCTACATCCTTGACGTGGTCGCAGTTATCAACCACTTCTAGCGCATATCAGGTAATCTTACTAGGCTAATCCGCTACATACTTGTGTTATGCATGTCAAGTAATAGTTTTATTCTATCGTGTAATTATTTTACCGAATGTTTGGTTACTGCTTTCCAATTAATATACACCTTAGTTATCGTCCACTGGTGTTTGTTTTCAGTTATAATTAGTGTTATCCATACTAATGCAAGTACTGTCTTTCAGGGAGATGCAGAAGCGTCCGCCACATCTACAACGTTTCTAGATGTTCCTCACCAGCAGGAGGTACGGATACTGACCGCTCCATCGAGCGTCATTTTCAGAGCCGGAATTCCTGTCGTTTGATTGTTCTACACAATGTTTCATTCGTGGTTAGCCGTTGATATGTACCTGTGCTGTCGACCCCAGGTGTGTGTTATGTTTTCACAATTGTAATCCTCACTAATGCAAGTGCTGTGTTTCAGGGAGACGACGGAGCTTCAACCCCTACACTTGATGCAGAGCCTGACATTCAAGTATACGAATCGGCGCAACAGCTTTCGGAAGTGCGCACTACATTTGCAACATCCATAGATATTCTTCAGCAGCACGAGGTATGGATACTGACAGCTCCATCGAGCGTCATCTTCAGAGCCGGAATTCCTGTCGTTTGATTGTTCTACACAATGTTTCATTCGTGGTTAGCCGTTGATATGTACCTGTGCTGTCGACCCCAGGTGTGTGTTATGTTTCCAATATTGAAAACCATACTAATGGAAGTGCTGTGTTTCAGGGAGACGACGGAGCTTCCACCACAATCAGAACATCTCATTTAGATGATGCAGATGTAAAGGAATCGTTGAAATAAGTCGATGAAATGTGATCATATTTGGATTTTCCTTGATTCTTTTGGACAATGCATCTTTCGCGGTTATCTCTTTATATGTACCTGTGCGTTCGACCCCAAGTGTGTGTTGTGTTTCCAATATTGAAAGCATACTAATGCAAGTACTGTGTTTCAGGGAGATGCGGATGCCTCCTCTCCAATACAACCATTCATGGCAGTCCATGCAGAGCCAGAGGTATGGATACTGACAGTTCCATCGAAATAGATCATCACTGGTCGAATACTTGTCGTTTGATTGTTGCACACAATGTTTAAATCGTGTTTGGCTATTGAGATGTACCTGTGTGTCCTCACGTGTTTTATGCGAACAATATTTTGATACATAGTAATAAAAGTACTATGTTTCAGGGAGACGATGGAGCCTCATTCCTTGCTGTCTATGCGGATACAGAAAATATAGTCCTTGCAGCGCAAGCGGAAGGGAGGACAAGCCGAAACGAATCGGAGCTACAGCGTGCAGATGTTGAAGGTCGAGTCAAAAAAGTTGCAAAGAAAAAAAAACAAAAAAAGGTTAGTTACAAACAGTTCATAACTTTGAAACAATTGTTGTGGTGGGGACTATTTTATGTTTTTTTCTATTCAATTCTACTACACTCCATCTTGTGTTTAAACTGAACATCCCTTTTCCAATCTCTCCTCCAGTTACCCGTCGGCGTCAGAACTATACACACACAGACAGTGAAGCGAATGAGAGATGTGGCTTGCCAGACCATGTACACTATGGAGGAACTATTAATTGAGGCGAGGCGTGTTCAGGCTCGAGATGCTTATGTCCAATGGCCAGAACATGAATTAGCTCTGTTTGGAGACTACAGCAAAGTTGCATTGGACCATGGCTACTGTGCGACCGGACCACCACAAGAAGATGTTATTGAATGTTTTGGAGATAGCTCGGAAGTAGTTGCAGATCAATTTACACAATCTACACCAGCCAGAAAATTGCCACCAAAAAACATGTCGACATTGTTGTGTTCTCCCATCAATGTTGAATTAGCAGATGTTGAAATGAGAGAGAATGAACCAGCCGCAGCATCCATAGACGCAACAATACTTGATAGCAGCGATATTACTTTCCAATGTGTTGACATCTCCACAACGTCAAAGGCCGAAACAACGTTGACGCAGGATGACAGTCTAATGAAAGAGAGCAAATACATTGTATTCGACAGTTGCTTGATGGAAATTATAAGTATGCTGAAATGTGTGCATTCCGTTAGAGGGAAAGTATGTGGGAAGCCATTCATTAATGTGACTCGTAAAATGAAAGGCAGTAACCTTAAAATAAATGCCGCCTGTAGATTAAATCATAGGTTCTCATGGTTTGCACAACCAATGCTGGGGAAACTGCCAGCAGGCAATTTACTGTGTGCAGCGGCTTTACTTTTTAGTGGCTCAAGTTTTAGAAAGTTAGAGGCTTTCTTTCAGTTTGTGGGACTCGAATTCATTTCAAGTGCGCTGTACTACACATACCAACGTGATTATCTGTTTCCGGCCATTAGTGATGCTTGGAGAATTGAACAATTGTCTCTAGCAAGTACATTCGAAGGCAAACGATTCAGGCTAGCCGGCGATGGACAGTGCGATAGCCCTGGATTTTCTGCCAAGTACTGCACCTACCACTTTCAGGACATGGATAGTAAGAAAATTGTGAGTTCCGAGGTCGTGCAGGTAACACAATGTACATCCTCAGTGGCCATGGAGAAACTAGGATTTATAAAATCAGTGGAAGATCTACAATCGAGGGGGATGCACATCGACCTCATAGCCACGGATAGACACGTTTCAATTGCCAAGACAATGAGAGAGCAGTTCCCACATATTAAACATCAATTTGACGTATGGCATCTTGCTAAATCAATCAATAAGAAAATGTCGGCTGCAGGAAAAAAAAAAGGTTTTGAAAGTATTTTGCAGTGGTCACATACTATCACCAAACATCTTTGGTGGAGCTCAAAAACTTGCGAGGGGTCAGTGGAAATACTACTTGAAAAATGGCGGTCACTGATGCACCACTGTACCAACGTTCACCGCTGGACAGCAAATGAACATTTCCACCAATGTGAACACGGCCCTTTGTCCCCAGAGGAGGCACGGAAGAAGAAGTGGTTGATTCCATCATCACCGACGCACAAAGCCATTGAGAAGATTGTTTTCGACAAAACTCTATCAAGAGATTTGAGAGGACTGACAGAATTCTGTCACACAGGAGATTTGGAGGTGTTCCACAATATGTGCCTAAAGTACAGGCCAAAGCGCTTGCATTTTAGCTTTCGGGGCATGAAACATCGCACCCTACTAGCGGTCTTGGCCCATAACAGCAATGTCGGACGAGAACAATCTAGGACTAGGGGCAAAGTAAGGATGCCTCGCTACACCAAGGTGTTTTCAAAACGAAGTAAGCAATGGGTGATCAAACCAGTCTATGATGAAATGCAGTTCGACTTTGTGAAAGGCCTTATTGTTGCTGTGTTAGAGAAGCACTGATATGGAATTTTGGACGTTTCTGTACAGAGCAGTGATCCATTGCCACCAAACATTGCGACTGTGCCATGCCCACCCGAAGCACAGCTGATTGTGAAGTACAAATCGCGGTTTAAATAATTGCAATAGGATTGTATTTTTGTAAATAAATGTTATTGTACAGTGTACCTGTAAACCTAAGCTGGGTGTCATCTTTGAATTCTCTCTATTCACCTCACATATGTGTATGTATATATTTTTCTCATGTCTCATCTCATGTAAATGTAAATGCTGCGCACTGTTAACGGAGGGGGGCTTGCGTATTGCAAAAAATAAAACAAACAAACAATAAATCTCACTTTTAACTCAACTCCTGTGGTACTTTATACTTTCCCTGACCTTCCGCAAAAAATGAAATGTCTCAATTTGGCCTGCAAAGCTCGCAGACAACGGGGAAAAAATTGGGGCACTTAGAACGCGCCAGCCAAGCAGGCCGTGGCATTTGGGAGAGAAGCCAGTTCGCATTTGCACATTGAGGCGCACTACATAGACGGGTTCAAAACTTCAAGTTCTCATAGATGCCTATACTACGTGATGTTGCAAATAAAGAATGCGAAGGACAGTGCACAGATGAGGCCCACAAGTCGCACTGGAAGTATAAGGGTCTATTGTTTTTTGACCTTGAGACAGGGACCATGCAGAAAGAACTACATTTGAAGGGAGTGCGCAATAACATAAGAGACGATAAGGCAGAAAATTCAGAAACTAGACCGAGTTTCAGTTTTAGGTCAGTATACGAAAAATCATTGTCAAGAGCACGGTCCGTTTTACTGCATTACGAAGAGACACAATGGAAATTTCAAATATAATGTAAGTAAATCTTTACACGCTTTTATACCAGAATGAAGGTTTAATGAATGGATGCATGAATAAATGAATGAATGAAGACTGTAAAAGATGTTAAAACTATTCGTAGTGGGCACATCGGCATGCAGGATCACTGGTGTCACCGATCTCGCTCCTTGGCCCAGCCACTTTTCCCTGCACCACGGGACTGTCTCTGTACCCTTCAGCCCCTTGTCCCGGCATTTACCTTGCACTTGCCAACAGCTGGCCCAATTATTTAAATTGTATTCAACTAACCATGTACAGCCCTTCCCCATGCGCGATCAGAAAGACACCTGGCCCAGTAGGATTGCTGTCTGTCTGCCCTTGTTCCCCACCTGCCTCGTCACGCCTAGAAACACTTGAGTATACGCGCGTTACAAATGCCATATCATATATCATATCATTCCTCATGCATGTAGAGTGTCGTTTATCATTGTGTGTTGCCCTCGATTTATCTCGTTACTTTTCGCATTTATGTTAGAGAACAACATACTCCATTGAACTACCCTTGCAAGCAAATAGTTTCTGATCGGCCGTAATAAATGAAATGAGTAATATTAATGAAGTTCGGCTAGCGAGACTAATTATCTTTTATTTGTTTTCTTAACAGGTATTTGATCCCTTTCTGCAACTGCCACCTGTTTGAGACACCGGCGGACGGATTCTTCAATAGACACCTGCAGCTTCGTGTCAACAACTGGAGCACGATCACCATATCATGGGACGATCGCCAAGGGCCCACATGCCCTTACGCTGTACTAGTGGCTAGAAGTAACATAACACATTTTAGGCTGGACTAGTGCCTAGTTGATGGAACAGCCTTGCGGTTCACCGTGCTTACAAAGTGATTCTTTTTACGAAAATGAACACCCTGTGTGCCATAATGGAACAGCGCGTGACTCAAGATGAAACGGAACAGTTATTGCGGATACAGATAAAAGAAAATAAATGGCTTTTGGAGTTCATATGGCAATTGCTGAATATTCTCTAAACATTTCATGTCAAATAAATGTACTTTACCAAATGTACCGTGTTGCTGTTTCATTTTAAAGTACAGTTTCATATTCCGAATTGTGGCGCGCTGTGTTGTGAGTTGATCTGTGTTGGTTTCCGGGTTCTGTGTGGAGTCGCGCAGAAGACGACTGGGCGCGTTTGCCTATGCAGCACAGTAACATCACGGGGAGAGGCGGGGAATATGAATGTTTTGATAATGTCAGGCTCAGGGGCGGGGGAATTGATTTAGTGCCGCAAAAGCAGGTCTGCCAGGGCGATCAGGGAAAAGATAGGATTATCAGAAAATGGCGGCTCACAGGTGCTTGTTTTCGCGTGCGTTTAATGGACGAAAACTCGGGTAAGGTCCATAGGAAAGTTTTCTAAAATCGACCCACTTAGCCTTAAAAAAACATGGCCGACCCATAGGGACAATAACATTTTTTACTAGAGTATGCCTTTAATCACCCCGAATTCTCTTATTCATGGTACTCTGATATGAGTGGTGTGGGGAGAAATGCTGTAAATGGGAGCTGTTATGTGTGTTCACCAATTCTGCATGCTTCAGGGGCTCCCAAGGTGTTAGTGCCACAAGCAGTCCCAATTATAGAGGCGCAAGGCCTGGTTCATCTTACGCTATGCAGAATAAAAGGAATGTTCCAGGTACACAGTGTGGAATTGCAAATGGTGGGCCCAGATT
The DNA here is from genome assembly GCF_040938575.1 of Ambystoma mexicanum. NCBI lineage: Eukaryota > Metazoa > Chordata > Amphibia > Caudata > Ambystomatidae > Ambystoma > Ambystoma mexicanum. The sequence continues at coordinate 1,094,584,997 of NC_090926.1, read as the reverse complement.
TCATAAAGTGTCTTGACGACCAAAGAAACATCAAGCGTGTGGAGTTACCTTATCTGATGGTAAAGGGGTGGAACTATGTCAATAATAACTGGCAGGACAGCACACTACCTTGCTTGGCAGAAGGACTGGTAACATATAGTAAGCACAGAATAGCAAGAGTGGTCAACTTCTGTGCACAAATTTGGACAGAGCATATCACAAAGCTGACGTGGATTGCAACAATGGAAAAGCTGGTGCAAGTGCACAAGGAAGTAGAATATAAGAAGTTTTTTCCCAGCAAGGGTACAATCTTTGTTGGCAGAAACAAACATTGTAATAAAACTCTCTTGATCGCAGACATGAAGAAAGGAATGGCAGCACTGATGGATTACTATTGGCTCTGTGGTCGACAAGCTTACTTGCACCTCCCAGCTTCATGTAGGGGCTGTTGTTCGCTGGCCACATTGCATTCAGCACTATTGGTAATCCCAGAAGAGCACATGTAGGGGAAGAGCTGCCTGCAGAGGGGCCAACACATTTCCCCACAGTACAACCTGAAGATAAGAGCTTGGTGACCACGCAAGAGCCTCACATCTTGCTAGGAAAAGGACAATTACTGCAACCACAGAGTTTGAAAAGATTGAATTACAAAGACTCTTCCTCTTTAAAATGAAATGAAATGATATTATATTTATATCGTGCTCATCCACAAGTGTTTCAGAGCGTGACCAGGCAAAGGGAGGAGAACAGGGAAGAAGAAAATAAAAGCGATCTTACTAGGCCTAATGACATCAAAAACGCGCAAGTGCATGGGATAGAGAAAAGGGTGAAAATGCATGGAAAATAATAAGTAAAATAAATAAATTGATAAGGCGATAAACAGTGGTAGTGCAGCCAGCAAGTGGCAAGTACATGGTTAGTCAGATAGGGTAAATCTGATAAGTGCAGAAGAAAAGTGGGTGGGGGACAGTATGGGTACAGATACAGGCCCCAGTGCAAGTGGTGGCCTGGAGGCAGTACAGGAGGGTGGCGGGGTGAGCAGGTACCTGGGCCCAAAGGGCAGAGGGTGGCCAGGTGCATGGTGCAGAGAGAGAGAAACAGATCAGCAGGGGACAAGAGGGGAAAAGGCAGAGCCGAAGAGGAAGGTCTTGAGGTGCTTCCGGAACCGGAGATGGTGCTCCTCAAGGTTCAAGGAGGCAGGGATGCTGTTCCAAATGGAGGCTCCAGCCAAAAACAGAGATCTACCCCCAACATGTTTCTTTGAAAAACAACTGACCCTGAGGGAGTTAGAAGTAGATTAGCGAAGGGCTCGAGAGGGGAGGTATTTACGGAGGGATAGTATTTTGGACGCAGGTCCCAGAAAGCCTTGTGGACAATGCAGAGGGTTTTCAATTTAATCCTTGAATCCACAGGGTGCCAATGGAGGGATTTCAGAGCTGGAGAGATGCGATCCCAGGGCTTGTGCCCAAGGACAAGTCTTCCAGTTCTGTTCTGGATTAGTTGTAAAGGGCAGAGAGTGCAGGCAAGTAGATTTAAAAAGAGGCTGTTACAGTAGTCCAATCTGGAGCGAACCAGAGATTGGGTGACAGTGAGCTTCTGAGGGAAGGAGAGGAATGGCAGAGTACTTCTGAGGAGGTGAAGTAAGAAGGTTTATTTTTTTAGAGACGTCTGAGATGTGTGAGGAGAAGGACAGTGTAGAGTCAAAGATGACTCTGAGGTTCTTTGCCTCGAAGGTGAGGGTAGGAGGGGGGTCAAGAGAGGCCAGCCAGAGAGTGAGGGGAAAGGATGGTGAAGGTGTACCAATGAGGAGGATCTCCGTCTTGTTGGCATTTAGACAAAGATCATTGGCGACACACCAATTTTGAATGGTGATTAGGCAATCAAAGATGAGGGAAGGAGAGGAGGTGGCTGAAGGAAGCCTAAAAATTGAGCTTGCTGAAATACCAGAAGAGGATCTGCTTTTCATCTCAGCAGAGTCCTTCTTCGCTTCCCTACTCTTGCCAGGGGTACAGGTGGCAGCCAATGCCAAATGGCTGCAAATAGTGCAGTGGGAACTGGTCCAGCTCACAAATAACACAGAAAATGGGTTACACGTGATCAAGGTTGAGTTACGAGCCCTAAGATTTATGACAATGCAGAACAGATACGTGCTCAATATGTTGACAGCAATGGAGGGTGGGGTTTGCAAAGAATTTGGCGATTCCTGTTGCACATTTGCACCTCGAGAAGACACGGAAAATGCATCATTAACCCACATCATTGCAGCTGTCCATGGTCTAGGTGTTCGTATGAAGAAGGAGGGAGGAATTCAGGACAATGATTGGCCTAGCATGACTTTCAACTGGGCCCTATCGGGGCTAGGAGCAATAGTGAAGATGTTAATGCTCATCATTGTATTCATCCTAGTCATTTTCTGCATGTGTCAGCTGGTTCTTCGATACTGTGCCACTGTGATACCCAATAGCACAAGAATGATGGCATCAATTGGGGGTTCAAAAGCACCTCATGAAACAAAAAACATTGAAGTACAGACCGATGTCCCACAGGGTGGCTCGAAGTATGAAATGTGTCCCATCCCGAATGGAGATGAAGTTGATCCTTTATACCACAATGTCATTTCCCCCACACTGTCGTTTCCTAATCCCCTGATCCAGAAAAATACACAGAGGCTTGGGTGGACCTGGCGTGGGAGGGGGGTTGAATTTACATGACGTGTTCACCTGAAGAGTATGCACATAGGGGGGAACATTTGCAATCAGTGTGTAGGGCGTGGGTGCCAGTAAAGAGGAATAAGCCATATGTGAATGTAGAAACTGGGTAGTGGGAGCGCAGAGCTATTCCAGAATTTGTTACTGTAGAAGAAACGAAAGGGGGAATGGTGGGAAGGGGCCAGCGCCATTCCCCCTATGCACTTTAAAGTAAGGTGAGATACATTCAAGGCACTATAATGATATGATAGGTTATTTATAACGTGCTTAATACCCCGAGGTTTCTAAGTGCGGACCCGGGGTTCGAACCTCTGTTGCTTCGTGTCGTCTTGCTTCCAAGACGAGAACGTTGCCGCTGAGCTATCCTCTCGAGACAATTGAACCAGGGAGAACGGGGGTCAGAGAAAGGAACGCTTTCCGTACAGCAGGACCCCATGCTAACATCATCAATTATAGCATGTTCATATGGTGTGGCCCAAGGTGTGGGTGCATCACTATTTTGCGTAGATATGAATATTCCTAGGTATAAGAGAAAGCTTGTGCAGTAAGCACTGTAAAGGCGGAATTGTATTCACTAGGTCCAAATCCATGAGGCAACTGAAATCTCCAGTTACGCCACACTGTTTGTTCATTGTCCTTGAAAGTATTGCAAAGATGTGTCTTTCACCCAAGAGGAATGTGCCCTACAAGGGCCCGATCAGAGGCCGGCGCCTGGTGTGCGTGCTATCTCACTTTGGCATGACACAGCCCATCCCTGGGTGACCATGAGTTATAGCCCATATAACTGACTAAACCCTAAGATCCCCAAATTCCATGACATCAGGTGCCCTGTGACCATCAACCCCCAAGTAACAAGTCCTGAAATGTTCAAAGAGGATGGACGGGGTATGTCATTGAAGCTGTATAGTAGGAGTATAATTAATTTGTTGTCTGACGTTCAACGTTAGAAGATGAGCTCTGCAACTCCCGCGTGATGGACGGACTGGGGTGGGACCAATAAACTGCCATCCCATATGGATAAAGCCCAACCTGTATAGGGTCCATCCAATTTGCCGCGTGGGTTGTCACCATATGTATTGCGTCATTTATGACAATGTTTTGCTTTAAATGTTTCTGCGTGTACCTCTTTTTGGCAGAACGTTCTTGGCAGCAGAGTTCTTTGCTGTTGCTCTCATCTGAGCATGAGATTAAATTTGTTATCCTTACAAGATCGACTTGGGCCATTCTTCCCTAGTGGAGTGTATTCTCCATGGTGTGAACATTCAGGGGCTTACTTTCAACCTCTTCAAGGAGAACAAGGTTTATTCTTATAAAAAAACAAGTACGCGATAGTAAAGAAATCTGCTGCTACAGAGCGCTCTCACGAAATGAACATGCGTGGTAGCTTGTAAAGTGAAAAGACATCACAATTGATAGGCATCATATAGGTTACAAATCCACGTAGTTGGTTGGTGTGACCCAATACATTGTCAGTCTGCTCCATTGGGGATGCCAGGTCATTGCACCTAGATTCTCCTGTCTGTCTTCTTCCACATGAGGCTCTTAGCACGTCATTGGGCACACAGTCCTTAATTGGCAATTAATAGATACAAATCATAGCATGCCCTTCTGTTGGCCTCATGTGCACAAGGTACTGCAGACATGGGCGCAGAGGCTACTTTCGAGGTGACTTTTACAAACCCCAGCTCGATCCCAGATGCTTCGGCGCCGTTCCCGTTCTTCGCACCCCAGACTTAAATGTGTTAAATTTTCTCCCTGACACCTTGCAGCACAAATCACACGGGCTTATGGTATTTTGCTATGATCTCCAAAATAGATTGACAATCTAACAGCGTTATGATCAGTGGTCTTGGACTGACCTATACTCTGGAATGTTGGGTCTTAGGCCAGGGGCATCTGGGCCTCATTACGAGGAAGGAGGTAATCATGGCACTTTTTATGTTATGCCAGGTTAATGAACTGCCATGTAAACTTTCCCCCTCCTCCACCTTCATTTTCTCCCTTTACTACCTTTCAGCTTCTAAATATGTCAGGATTCCCTACTTGGGTACCCATGCTTTGCACACAGACCGTAAGCTTTCCCCTACTTGTGCGTACTGATTTGGAGTGCATGTCATGTATATACACTGCCAGCCCCTGCTAAGTCTACACAGTGTTCTACATAGTTCTCGGGGTCTGGTGGAGGAGTAGTGATGGTACCTGTGGGGGTGGAGGCTTTGCTCTAGTCTAACCATGCAGGGCTTGTCAGGGTCATCTGTTTGTACTGCACTGTCATTTACACCTTGAGGTGCCCCATGTACCCCAATTGAAATAATCTTCATTGCACTGCTAGGCATTGCTTTAGCACAGCATTGAAGTCCCATTTGGCAGGTGCAGAAGATCACCGACACAACACGTTCACTGGTACCAGTATTTTCACTTATCACCCCATCCACGGTGGTGCCCATGAAAAAAGGTTGTTGAAAGCAGTTGTTTCTTTGGATGCCAGCATATGTTTGCATGTGGGTACCAAGGGTGTGCAGAGCCTCTATTATGTAGGTGAGGGACCCATTGTTGGCATCATTTGGAGGCACGTACATGCAACATGAATCGCTGATCTCTTTGCAGACCCCACCTTCCATAGCTCTAAGCAAGTCCAGTACATAGAGGTTCGGCAACGTCATCAGCCTCATTGCTCGCATCTCCATCTTTATAGCGTTGGGGCCTTGTTCGGTGTCATTCACTAGCTGTATCGCTTCCCAGCAGACGTTTGGTGTTGGCAGCTGCTAGCACCCCAGGCAATAACAATGAAGCCAAAAATGTCTCTTCTTTACTGTACAATCTGTATTGATCTGGTATTTCTTTGAGAAACTTTGATGAATCCTGGGACAGGTCGTTAGACCTCCGCTTTCTCCGCAATCTTTCCTTCTTTTCCTTTTCTAGCAGAATGCGGAATATGGGTCACTGCGGGAGAACTGTGGTAGGGACATCCGACACTGGTGCTAGTGTTGGGGCAGACAAGCCACCTGGTCCACTATCAAGTGCTCTTCCAGGACCACCAAGGGAGCTGAGTGCAATGTGGCCAGTGAGCAGGGTCCACTCCATAGTGGCGGGAGCTACAGAAACACCTGCTGGCCACAGACCCATCAATTATCCATCACTACTGCTTTCCCTTTCTTGTGGTCTGGGATGTATAATGTCTTGTCACACTTGTTGTTGGGCCCTACGAAGACGCTTCCTTCATTATAGAAACAGAGTTCCTATTCCCTTTGCTTCTGTACTTTTACTGGTTTCTCTATCGCCGCGATCCACGTGCGTTTTGCAACATGTTCATTCCAGTACTCTCTGCATACCTTATTCACTTTCTGGATCACTTCTTCTCTGAATCCCACAAGGCCTCCCACCATGCAACTCATTGTAGTCTCTTGCATTTGGTTGGGGAGATAAGTGAAAATACGGATACCAGTGATCGTGTTGTCAGTGATCTTCTGCACCTGCCAAATGGGGTGTCAGTGCTGTGCTAAAGCAATGCCTAGCAGTGCAATGATGGTGATGCTACAAATCTCACCCCCTGCACCTTCGGGTAAGGTCTTTATAAACACTGTGTGCTTCTGGGGTTGCAGGCACACTGCATTTTGTCCGGGTCCATCATCACAAGTTGTATGCTTCGTGCCTGAAAAGTGTTCCGCAAACTGCATAATGTCAGAAGGACCCATCATTGAGCCTCCAAAAGTGGAGTCTCTTGCAGCATTAATACCTTGGGGGCCCCCCGACATGTGTGCTATCAAGGAACAAATGTAACAACTCCCATTAACCCTCTTTATCCCTACAAAGCTCTTGTCTGCATAACAACTGTTACTAAATTCTGGGTGATGCACATCTTCTATCACATCTAAACCTAACCCCCTATACACGTCATACTTTGCTCTTTTCAATTATCTTTTGAAAAATGTAGATGTAATGACATGTGAAGAACTCAGTTTGGCAGTAAGATTAAGAAACACATTGGGAAACAATAATGACATAGCCACGTTAGTGAACTTCCCCATTTGCTTCCGGGTAGCATTTGTGTTAAATACAGTCATGTTAGCTTATACATCAGCTGTGTTGTCATTCCCATATGTTGAAGAATTAGCAGAAAAAAAGGTGATGAAAAAATATCAGTAGTATTAGACCTTCCCTGTCTTCCCCCTTTTATATGCCCTCCCCATATAAAATGACATCCTAAATATATCCCCAATCCAAACATAGATAAAGCAAACAGTCCAGCAACACAATACATGACATAGGTGTAGGTAGAGAAAAGCGTGGGAACCGCATGGTTTTGTAGGCAACTGTGAACATTGCTCATTCCCAACTAAATGTGCATGTGCCTGAATCGTATCAATATGAGAGACAGAGATAGAGTGAGAGAGCTGTACAAATCAAAATGACGACAAAACAAAAGTGCAAACTGTGCATAGCAGCATCATCAAGGAGGAGTTGCAACTTATTGTTGTGCACAGAAGCTCAAAAACAGCACATACAATATAAATCAGTCAATGTTACAGTTTTCTCACATTTCATTTGTATTTGACCTGTGCAGCATGGGGTGATTTCCGGACGTCGGAAAGATGTATCCAATACTGCAGCTTCCTAACTTTAACTGCCAGAGGGGTGGCATAGACAACGGTGTATGGACCGTTGTACTTAGGCTCACCATCGGCGGATTACATTTTTCACATAGATCAGGGAGCCTGGCAAGAGCTGGAGTGGTGGTGACGTCACTGAGGTAGATGCAGCGCTGGTTGAATCTTCAGACCGTGCTGGTGCTATCTGTTGAGAAATAAATTGTATTGCTTTTGTTAAGGCAGAAAGGTAATCTCGAAACTTCTATCCTAGAACGGACGCAGCCATGTGAGCATCTGAAACTCTCCTGAAGGGAGATAGAAGTGTGTGCATTTGCCACACCATTATCACCTCATGTGGTGATAAATGGTGATCGTTACTGGGCTGCATGGGCATGCTAAACAAAGCCAGGTGCAAACAGCGCGCCCAGTTTTTCTTTAACATGGTGCAAAGTTTTGACAATTTTCTTTTAAACAGACTGTTGATCCATTCTACAACCTCATTTTTCTGGGGGTGGTAAATTGTGTACATTTGACAAGTAGTTCACTTAATTACCATTTTAGTGAGTATCTCCTGCTGATTGGGGACAAACCAGTCCTCCTGTACATCTGCAGCAATATGGTGTATCAACACATGGGATGGAAGATGCAGCTGGTTGAAAGCGACCGGTAGCAGATCATGTGGCATGACCACTTGGCCTGTTATTGCCTACAACCACAATAAAACTGCTGGCGACTGTTTACACCCTCTTTTTGCCACAGGTCCTTCACTTCCTGTGGGGCACGCCCGTACAATTCAATAATCTTAGTAATTGGTAACGAGTTGTAAGATTCAGGCAGTTGTATTCGTCCCTGTGCTATCACTGGGTATTCTGAGATGCTAGGCACAGGGAGATATGCTGCTGGTTTGGCCACCACATTCACGGTGGTATTGCCAAGTGAAACCTTGTCTGTGTCATTGGTATGGGTGGTGCATTTCACCACCGCCGTCACGGAGGGTTGGGAAATTGCATCTATTAGTTTATCTAACAACAATGCATGTTGCACCGGAGACCCGTCAGCCCCCTAAACCCTCTCCACTTCCATTGGGCCAGCCCTGAATGCGCCGTCTTGGTGACATAGGCTGAGCCAGAGTAAACAGTCACGTGGCATCCCTGGAATGCTAAAAGCACCTTGATACTGCACTTTCCCCGCCCCCTTCACTCTGCACTTTTCCTCTTCCCCTTCCCCTGCACTTACGCAATCTGAATGACACTTGACCTAGTAGGATCGCTGTCTCTGTCTTCCCTCTGTTCCCCCTCCCTTGCCGCGCTTTGTAACACTGTGTATAGGTGCATTATAAATGCCTTATCATATATCATATTATATCATATCATGAGCGCTATAAGCTCTGCCGCTTTGGCCAAATAGTGCATGGGCAGTCTCATTTGCACAATCTCTTCACATTCTCAGTCCACTAAGGCACCAGTATGCCTCGAGCCAGTCCCCTATTCAATAGTTGCTGACTTGTCAACAAAAAGGATCCCCCCACCCCTCGAGCTGGATGTCTTTTGCTTTTGGTATGTCCTCTTCGAATGCCACACAGTCATGCTTAGCAAGGTCTTCGTCAGCCACGGTTCAGTGAGAAAGGTGGCAGGGTTTACAGCCTTGGATCATATTATGTATATGTGGGAGCTAGACCAAATGACTTCATATGCTGATGTGTGGTGAGGGTTGATTCTGATCACACGAGGATGGGAAATACAACTTGATCCATGCACATTGTTACTGAACATCCCATGACAATTGTGGAGCTTTTATCAATTGAAAATTCTGCACCCGCAAGCACCTGTTCGCAAGGAATCTGACATTGCATCACTGAATCTAGCACTCCACTTTAATAGGCCAATAGTTTGTGGCCCATAGTGCTTTTCTGCGTGAGCACCACAGTTATCATTTGACCATTAGAATGGGAAAACAGATAGAGCTCTTGGGTGCAGTCAGAGGTTGCCATCACTGGTGGCATACAGATAGCCTCTTTTAGGTCATTGAAACTGGTAAGCATGTCCTCTGTCCGCACTACCTTTTTGTCTGTCTTTTGCGCCTCCTTGAGGCCCTGCAACAGTGCTCTGGTGTATGCAGTATAATCTAAAATCCATGCCCTGCAATAGTTACCAGCCTGAGGCATTTCCGCATTTCTTTAACTGGTTGTGACTGGGGGCACTGCGCACTGATGCAGCACACTTGGTATGATTTTCCTCCCATGGACAGATATCAATTGTCCCAAATAAGCACGTTCTGGAGACAGTACTTTTTGTAGCTTTTTGATCTGTCTGCTTTGTACCCCTTGCATGCTAACAACTGCAAGAAAGTCAGAGAGACACTCTGCCACTGCTGTACACTGTTGCTGCACACTAGCAGATCGTCTGTATATTGAATGATAGTACTGGGCACTTGGGTGTTTCCTAGATCAGCATGTAGGATTCTATTAAAGATGCATGGGCATTTGCAGAACCCTTGGGGCAGTCTTGTATGTTTGAACTGCATTCCACACAGTGAGATATTGTGAGTCCGGATGCAGAGGTATGGAAAAGAAGGCCTTCTTCAAATTCACCACAATGAAATGTGTTGCTTGTTTGGGGATGCTGCACAAAATGGTTGCATGATTAGGAACTAGAGGATATTTAGGGGGTGGAGATCCTGGATCATTCTCCAACTTCCCACTTTTTTTATTTGGTGCATAGCAGTGTTATATGGGGAAGTGGAGGGTACAATAACCCTTGGTTAGGGAGTGTGGTAATGGTGTCCTGTATTTCTTCCTCTGCTTCTTTAGACAGATATTGCTATACTCAAGGCATTACTGAGCCTGGTTTGAGTGTTATTCTTGCAGGAGTACCTCCCTGCAAGAGCCCTACATCATGGGCTTTGATTGTCCATAGTTGCTCAGGGGCCTACTCTAGATCTTTGTCAGTGAAGGAGGATGGGACGACAAAGGCCATTAAGGAACATTGCACTTTACGATATTGTAACATAATCTTACAGGGGGCGCAGATAGCCAGTACTATTTCACCATCACCAACACTGTCCTCAAACAATTCTGTATCTGTAAGTTCTTTTAGAGCTACTTCTGGCTCAGTACACAACACTGTGCACCATTCTCATCCATCTGAATCTGTCCCCACCACAACAATCCTTTTCAGCAATACCACCAAACCCTGCAAATCCAATGTGAGTAAAGTCCCTGCCACAGGTTCTGGGGTCACAATGGACCTAAAGATAAAATCACATGGTACCTTCCAACATGCTTTACCAATTTTTGTCACTGCGTCAAGTAAAACCTTGATCACGTAAACAAACATATCAGGGTCAACAGGGATGTTGCGGACCACCAACTCTCCTAACCTGGCCTGAATGATCACCATTGCTCTCACTGCACACATCTTTGGAGTGGCACCTACTATCCCCCAATCTGTAAAGGAAATGGTCATGTTGAATTTGCTTAGGAGATCACACCCGAGCAAATTTACTGGGGTGGTCTCTGATTATAGTAAGGGTGTACGCACCACTTTCCCTCCTACTCCTTCTGTGTATGAGACCATGGCGACATCCCCAGAGAAGCCTTGCGTGTTGAGAGTTTCACCTGATAGTGGGAAGTTTCTCTCACTGATGCATGTTTTAGTGACACCCATGTCGACCATAAAGATGAGGTATCCGGTAATAAAATTGCGGCAAAAATGTTAGCGGTAAAACAAATCGTGGCAAAAATGCTGTGGTTTGACCCGGTAAAGGTGTACCCCATTATGCCATTTAAGGGGGGCGGGGGCTGTGTGGGTGTCCCCCGCTCTCCTTAAATGGTATAATGGGTCCGGTGGTTGCGAGGGTGTCCCCCGCATCCTTTACATGATTGTGGCGGCAAAACCACTGCATTTTTGGCGCAATATTTTGTAAACACGGCCATTTTTGCCACGATTTTAAGACATGGAACCAAAGATAATTGCTTATTACCTATTTCAGTGCCCACCAAGGGTTCCTCATCAGGGTCAGAAGTCATTGACAGAGCTGGGCATGCAAGGGCTTTCTGTGGGCTGTCCTAATGAGATAATATAATACAGCATCTATAACATGCCTATACACAAGTGCGCCTATACACAATATACACCCTCTAATCAGGATATGTGTTGGTGCCGGGGAACGTGAAAGGATTCCCTCCAACAACACTCCCATATGGTGCCACTGTCCCAGACATATCTGTTCGACGAAGGAGAAGTCTGATAGAATCTCTATCTCGTTCTCTTTGTAGTCTTGTGTTTTATGTTGTTTCTGTCTCTGTTGTGAGTGCTCTGAGGCCTATGGGCGATAGGGTGCTATATAAAAACCAGAATAGATAGATAGTTTCAGGATGGCATTATTTGTAGGCGTGGGCTCTCAGTATGATTGGTTTTGTAGGGCTGCTTGCATTTGGACATTGCCAGATGCAGGCAGCTGTGGCTGTGGGGGCCGCAGAGGTAACTTTGTGTATTCCTGGTGTATTTTGTATGGTATGGACGTGGTCATAGGGGGTCCAGATGAGTGTTGCTGTTGCTGCGCCGGGCCAGCCGGGCATATGGTTTATATCCCACTCCCATCCTGCTTCTGCATTCCCTCACAAAGTGACCCCACTTCCTGCACCCCCAACACTGAACTGGGCCCGCTCCCCCTCTCGGTCCCATTCCTCTGAATCCTCCTCTGACCGCTCTAACCCCTTCTTTCCTTTGCTGCTGACCGCCTTGATACCACTCAGGATAATGCTGTTGTAGTCCACCAATCCACTGCCCATGCCCTCCGCCTGGCCAAAACAATGCTATTCTTACATCTATCCGCACTGCCACCTGTTCTGCTGACTCTGTTTGTGTGACTGCTGTTACCGCCCATTTAAGTGCTATTTTTGCTCACTTTTTCTGTACCAGTTTCGCTTCCTCAGCCTGCGCCGCTGTCTTCTCTCGCTATTTAATTCATTTACAATGATGTATAATTATAGTCTGTATTTTGGCCTACCCCTAAGCCTCAATGCCACTATCTTCTCAAGTGCCCTTTGTACATCCTTGGGTAATCCCTGCTTGATAACAAAATAGAAATGGGGAACTGATTGGTCCCCCTGGTCTCCAGTCTCTGCTCTCCAGATCTCCTGCACTTTTCAGATATACTGAGCAGGTTTTCATCATCCCACATTGTGTACTGCATTATGGACTGCAAATCCGTCGTGTTAGGGTAAGCTTGCCGTAAAGCGTCCACACCTGTGCTCTGATATTATTAAAGGGTGCCATGTCGTGTTTGCCATCATCTCGCTTAACTCCTAGATATCCCGCCTTGGCCCACACATCTCCAGCCTGGTCTCCAACCATTGCTACAAGCAAGCTTTTTATGTCTCCAAAGCTAAGGGGATCCTGTGGTATGTTTCTCAAACGCATGTATCCACTTCCCAGATCCCGCTGCAATGGGCGGGAGTGCCTTACTCAAGTTGTTGTTATCTATCTGGGACCAGGGTACATACTGCGTCCTCCTGGGGCCTTTATGCAATAATGGCAACTGCATACCCACTCTGAGCCTTGCTTTCATCACTTCCCTTTTTCCTGGCCACTGCCACACTGCCAAAATCTGTACCTTAACTGCTGAGGCCACAAACTCTTTACCCTTCAAGTAGTTTCTGGTGCCTCATGTGCCTCTTCTTCATCCTCTAACTCATCCATTGTGTCCCATTCTCCTTGCTGCAACTCTCGGTCTGCATCCCCGCCCAACCTCACTGTCCCATAACGTACACTCACTGCTCCTCCATCACTACCCTTCCCTTTCTCAATGTGCATGTCCTTTATTGCAGTGCTGTCCAATCTAAATAAAATATCACCGGCCCTCCACTCATACAGGCCACACCCAGGTTTGCACCCCTCTTCCATAAGGGCTTGCAGCTGTGCCAATTCAGCTTGTGCTGCTTCTAATGTCTCCTCTAAGTCGTTCTGTGGTTTACTATCCCTCGACGTTGCAATGTTAGGTGTTGTTTGATATGGGGGTGGTGCTGTGGTGGGTGAAGGCACATAGGTTGGATTAATGTATCCCATGGCTAGGAGTGGTGAGCGGGTAGTGCCTCCATTGGGTGAGGGTGGTTGTGTACCTTCTGAGGCGGTTGGCAAAACTATACATGGGGCAGGCTGTCGCCACAATCGGACTTGCATTCATCATTGTCCTCTACATCCTCTACCATTTTCTACAACTCTAAAATCTCTTTCCTCTTCTGAAGCTTTTTACATTTGTATTTGGCTGCTAGGAATGTGGACATGTGTTCCAATATCCCCCTATCATCAGTGCCCTGGTCTGGCCATCAGTGGAGCATAACCCACCACGTATCCGACACCGACTGTCAGTGGTACTTTTTCAATCTTACTCCCTTATTGCCAATCCTTATATTCTCGAAAATACTAGACCATTTACAAAAATGCAATTTGTCGTATATATTCCTACCAGTCCTTCAATCTCTTTCCTATTCGCCGCCAACTCACACTCATCTGCGCACCCACACACATACACACACACACTCTCCTCACGCCGTACACCGACACTGCTTTTCCCATAGGTCTTCCCTCAACCTCCACCTAATACATAAAACGGTTAAAACACTAAAACAATAAGCTAAAATAACAACCACTTCTACTTCTCATTCCCCCACCCGGAATATATTGCGTACAGGCTCTCTAATTATACGGAGCCCCTACTTCTTTAGTTCTCTTATCACATTTAAAAATATGGCACCATCTTCTCTGCTGTCTAGGAAAGGTTCCCACACTTTTCTGTTTCTCTTATCATATACTTATAACAATAATAATAAAAATAATAAAAACTGCCATGTGGTCTTAATGCACTGCTCTACTCCACACAAATCTATCACTTGCTCTCACTCTTTCCTCTCCACATTTACCATTTTCTACACATCGTCCTCCCCGTTCTCCCACTTCCCTCTTAACACACGCCCTCGTTGTTGTCGCCCGCAAGAGGTTTACTTACATCTGCGTGTTGACCCGAGCTCCTCTGTCACAGGGTCTCAATAATGGCCTGAACCTTCCTAGAGGCCACACCCTAGAGGCCACACCCTGCTCCAAAGAGCAGACAGGAATTCTGCGAAAATGGCTGCTCGATACCACTGCAGGTTGCGTGCTTGTGACTGGTCACTGCAGGGGGGCACGGCCCCTCCAGAGATGTGGCCTGAAACCTTCCGTCTTTCACGGAAAATCCTGGATCATGTCAGGGTCACTGAAAATGTGGAAAAGCCCCTCGACGCTCACACCAGAAATAACACAACCCACTAGGGAAAGGGCCCAGCACACCTCTTGCAAGGAGCCAAGATTTATTCTCATAAAAGTATGTAATAGCAAAGAACTCTGCTGCCACGGAGCGCTCTGATGAAATCAGCATGGGTGGTAACTTATAAAGGGAAAAGGCGTCACAATTGATGTGCATCACATAGGTTACAAATCCAATTAGCTGGTTGGTGCGATCCTATACATAGGAGGCCTGCTCAATAGGTGATGGCAGGTCATTGGTCCCAGCTTTCCCTGTCCGTCTTCTTCCACGTGGGGCTCTTCTTAGCATGTCATCGAGCACACAGTCCTTAATTGGCAATTAAGAGTTACAAATCATAGCATGCCCTATCTGTTGGGCTAATGTGCACCTGGTACTGAAGACATGGGTGCAGATGCTATTTTCGTGGTGACTATCTTACAATCCCCAGCTTGATCCCAGACACATATGCCCCGTTCCAGTTCTTCCCACCCCAGACTTAAATTTGTTACATTCCCTCCCTGGCACTTTGCAGCACAAAATCACAGGGACATAGGGTATTTTCCTATGATCTCTCAAATAGATTGACAATCTAACAGCTTCATGGTTGGTGGTCTGGGACTGGCCTGTAATGTTGGGGTCTTGGGATAAGGACATCTGGTTTCCTTTAAGACTGTGTTTCATTTTCTAGTACAATCTACTCCCACTTACATAATCTACTACAAAGCAGCTTGTATTGACCTCCCCCACCCCTCAACCTTCCCAAGCCCCTACACTGAACTGTTAGCCCTCTGCCGCATTCGGAACCTCTTCAGGGCCTGGGATGATCGCCACTGCTTCCCAACAAAGTACAAATCACTGAAGCTGTGGTAATAGTCCAAAGTACTGAAGCTGTGGTGGTACTGTGAGACAATTGTGACTGTTCTCATAGTGAACCAAGTAGAAGTGAAGTTGTTGAAGTGGAAGCAGCAGCACTGAGAAGTCATCGGGCCTCATTACACGTTGTGCGGTAAAAATCTCCAATTACCGGCATGGCGCTCTTAACGTGGCCACTCTCGCAAGAGGGCGCTAATAGCGTACCATTACGAGTATGCGGACACAAGCATAGCGCCATGCCGGTAATGACCCTACCGCCATGCCGCTAAAGACCCCAAAAAGTCACTTACCGCCCTCGACGAAAGTGCAGATAGCACCTCTGCCCTTACGCTGCATGCAAATAGCGGTCACCGCTATTAGCGGTGACCGTTAAATTGCGGAACCGGAAATAGCGTCATCGCACAGGAACGGGAAAGAGCACGGACAGGCAGTGGAAAGAGAAATTCACCTCAAAGGAGCTGATCATGCTGACCCAGACCCTGGCTGACAATGCCGCCGTTGTCTTTGCCTACGACATGCAGCGGGAGACACTTATAAAAAAAAAGGCAATCTGGGATGTTGTTGCAGTGAAAGTTAGTGCAGTTGGCACCACCACCCGCAATGTGCGTGAGTGCAGGAAAAGGTGGGACGACCTCAGACTGCGGGTGAGAAGCATCCTTGCCGAAAACCACAGAATAGCCACTGCAGGTGGATCCGGTTCACCCATCAAACTAAAGGAATGGGAGGAGACCTGTGCGAACCTAATCGGAGTGGAATGCATGGAGGGAGTCGGCACTATGGAGCATGGCGTGGCAACCACTTCAGATGGAGGTGAGTGTACACATGACAGGATACTATGTGAATGTACTGGTCCCCCCAAATGTAAGCCCAGAATCATCTCATGGATGGACAAACATCCACACATGCATCCATCCCTGCCCATGTCAGTGTCAGACCCAAACACACACACATGCACATATCACCAGAGACAAGTGCCAAACACAACCATGCGTGGATGAGGCACTGAACTGACACATCACATGCATCCCCAACAATGAAGTCCCAATGGCCACAACTGCATTATTGATGTATTCTGCATAAAGTACATAGAAACGTAACCAATGCCATCCCCCTTCTTGTCCCTGACAGGCTCACATACAGACGGTGAGGATGCCGGAAATGCATCCCAGGCACCCCCTGCAAGTAAGAGACCAAGGGCACAGGACTCTGAGGACACCCCCACGACATCAAGGGGCAAAGGGGGGAGGTTCCACATGATGAGTGTCAAGCATCGGAGGAGTGCCACTGCCAGGATAGAAGTAGCCACACCACTAACTACAGCCCCACCACCGGAGGTGAACCCACAACCACCAATCCCATCCACGGAGGGCCCACCATCATCTGCGCCAAGCTCCGCAGGAGAGGCAGCAGCCCCTGCCCCACTATCTGATGTTGAGCACACAACAGATGTCACAATGGAGATGCACACCCCAACCCCCCCTGGAACTCCTGAGCCATCACCACTCCAGACACCTGGGTCTGATGCCACTGGCGAGGACAACATTCTAGGCTCAATGTCCCCCATGGTGGCTTCACCTGCTGACAAGGATGCATCTGAGGGCACAGCAGCCACTCCACCAGCACCCAGCACTGCCCTCGACCTGGCCACCATCAGCCAGCGTCAACAGGAGCTAACTGTGCTGGTTGGCCAGCATGTGGAGGAAGCTGCCCATCTCAGGGAGGAGATTGTGGAGACTGCACGGCACTCCAGGGAGAGGATGGAGGCCTGTTCAGACAGGCTGTGTGAGGAGATAGGCAGACTTAGGGAGGTCCTCACTCGAATAGCAGACACAATGGACCGCTACTTCAAACCACCAGGACAGTCAGCCACGTCGTCATCCGCCGGTTCAACGCAGACAAGTCCCCTCCGCCGCTCCACACGCACCACCAGGCGCATGTCTAGCCAGCCTCCAAATGCTGCTGCAGACAATGGCCAATAGGGAGTTTATGGCGAAGCTTCTGTGTCCATGGCCCGACGCAAACATAGTGGCAGACACATGAGGAACTGTTGTGGGGGGTGGGGGAAAGGGTGTTATGGGTCTGTTGTGGGGGGTGGGTGGAAGGGTGTTATGGGTCTGTTGTGGGGGATGGGTGGAAGGGTGGTGGGATGTTTGGGGACATGCACTTTTTCATCTTTCTGTTACTTAATACACTGGTGTCTGATCAAAACACAGGCTTGGACATCTTCATTGTGTTTGTGTACTTTATTGGCGACAGGGTCAATTGCGTGATTCCAAACATACACCAGTGCATTCATACCCATATCCATGTGACAGTAAAAAACCACATTACTCAGAATATTTGGTTGATCAGATGTTGTCTCACAGCACGTCCCTCTTGACCATCTCCTCTTGCATGTCCTGCATCCCCTTCACCTCCATCCTCATCACCATCATCATCCTCATCAGGTGCTTCCATTTCAACGTCAGGGGGCAGTGGCACATTCCGTCTGATACACATATTCTGCAGCATGACACATGCCATGGTGATCTTGGCCACCTTCTCATGGCCATACAGGAGAGCGCCACCAGACCTGCTCATGCACCTAAACTGTGTCTTCAAAAGGCCAAAAGTCTGCTCAATCACGTTGCGTGTACGGGTATGTGCATGATTGTATTCCTCCTCGTGCCTGTTCGGTGGGTTCCGTACAGGGGTAAGGAGCCACCTCTTCAGGGGATAGCCAGCATCACCTATATGGGGGGACAAATGGGGACCTGTTACTGTTCAGCTCAAGTGCAGCCAGTTCATTTCAGGCTTTTTTAATTTGCATTGTGATTGAAGTGCACAATTAACAGCATACATGCAGACTGTCTGTGTGACTGGAATGTGGAAAGGTAAGGGCAACCCTGCAAGTACACATGCCCCGTCAATGCCTACAACAGTAATGGACATGTCCTGGCTGAAGCCGTGTGTTAGGGGTTCCTTGGTCCTAGGCAGATTTGGTATCACACTGCTGGTGTACTGCCATTCAACATTGATGTTGCCATGCTGAGAGGCATCACTTGAGTTGTGCTATAAGTGCGTGGTGTAATGCTATGGCTAGGGGTGATCCCTTCGCATGCATTCAAGGCCACAATGCATTATTGCTGTTGTGCTGCGCTCATTTTGTAAGACTATGTTGGTGGCATGTATGAGATTTGTGTATTTTGAGGTGTGGAATGTTATGCAATGTGGATGTGGATGGATGTTTGATTTTTCTAGACCTGGATTGTCATCTATGTTATGTAGCTCACGCTTGCATGTCCATTCATCTCTGGTACGTTTTGGGCCTACCCAGATGGATGTTGGCGTACATCTGTATGTGCATTTGTCCAACGGACAACAAGCTACACCCAATCGGAGTATGTATCTCTCCCCCCCAATCACACTGCCATGTGCTTGTCCTGCAACTCACCAAGTAGCCACGAATGTTGACCGGTTTGTCACTCCATGTATCGTGGGATAGTTGAGTTCCGCAGGACCATGGAATCATGGGTTGATCCAGGAAATCGGGCACAGCAATGAGTGATTATCTTGTTGGCGTCACATACCATTTGGACATTGATGGAGTGGAATTGCTTCCTGTTTTCGTACACTACATCATTGTGTTGTGGGACCACCAATTCCACATGGGTACAGTCGATTGTCCCGATGCAACTTAGGATTCCTGCAAGTGCATAGAAGCCAACTTTGGTGTTTGCAAGCTCCTGGGCAGTCTGTGGCATGAATATGTGTTCAGGTGCATGATTCAGGAGGGCATCGAGTACCTGGGTCAGCGTGCGTGAGAATACTGGTTGTGAGATGCCATGCATCTTCCCCACCGTATGCTGGTAAGTGCCTGTGGCCAGGAAGTGGAGCACAGTCACCACCTTGAGTAGAGGGGGGATGGCAGTTCGGATGTCTATGAGGCTCACAATGTCGTTGTGTATCATGTCTACAATGCTGGTTATGGTATCCCGGTCCAGGCGGTACAGGGTGTGTATCTGCTCCGGGGTTAGGTTAAATGGATTGGCTCTGATCCTGGGGATTGGTGGGTGCCTCTGTGGTATGATTAGGTGCCGTGGTGGTGCTTGCTGTGCCTGTCTTGCCCTCCTCCTCCTCCTGCGTCTCCTCTGTGCTGCCTGCTGCTGTTGCGCTGCGATCATGTCCTCCAGCCCATGTAATGCTGCTAGTATTGGAACCATCTTGGTGTGGGAAGGGGTGTGGTATGCTCCTTTTAGGCTGCCTGAGTCTCCATTGCCTCCACCTGTGCTGATTGTGTCCACCTGTGGCAGGTGGGAACACTGCTCAGTTCTCTTAACGGGTGGTTCGCGATGGCAGTATTAGCGCCATGGCGGTAAAGGGTATTGGGTGCTTTTCCATGCCGCTATTGGCACGTCCGCCTGGCTTGTGATGATGTGCTTATATCGGCATGGCGTAAATTACGGACTCGAGGGTTGCGCACCCGCGGACTGGCCGCTATTAGTGGCACCGTACTTAGCGGTGCCGCAAATAGCGGTGAGCCAGATCAGAATTTGGATGGGGATTTAACGTTACCGGTATTCCATTACCGGTAACGTTAAATCCCTACCGCCTACTGTGTAATGAGGCCCATCCTGACAAATATACCATTGTGAACTCTAAAACTGTAACTAAGAAAATACTAACTGTTAACCAAGAACTTTGTATCACTGACAGTTGTGGATATTGCATTTCTTTTTGAACTGTGGCAAATCTTCTTGAAGAGGTGACAAATCATTGTGGATGGAATTACCATTGGTGCTATTTGGTGGAAGTGGAAAGTGGATATTTCACCAAAAAGAAGAGATTTGCTATCATTGGAACTTTGGTTAACATTTACTTTAACTTTGAAACATTAAGAACTGATTTGAGACATGTCTTTCTTTGGTTGAACAGTGGCAGAATTGACCTTGAAATTACCCAGGATATTAGAAGGTTGGTCAGAAACTGTAAATGTTCTTTGTTATATTGTATTGCCATATATTTTCTTTGTGTATTTGTTGCTTAGTGTGAGGGAAACTTATACTGTATTAGAGTGTTTCCCCTTAGCGTTGGCTAGGTAGGGAGCTCCTCAGCAGAGTATGGATAGTGAGGCATTATTGATCATATTTCTTTTATGAATATAATGGCATGTTTTGATAAATCATCAAACAGTTGTCAGTCTCAGACTGAATTGAGGGAAATGCAAATTGGGGAACCCTCAGATTTGAGAAGCTTAGTAAGAGAGCTTCTAAACCCCACTATAGCTACTGAACATTCTATTGGGTTTGATATTTATAGCAGTAGGGGAGAATTGATCTAACTAGGGGAAAGAGCTTTGGTCCCCACAAATTGTATTCTTATTCCCCCTAAGGGTACTTATGTCTGCCTTGTCTTTAAGTCAGGCCTGATCTGGCGGTATGACCTAAACCTATTGGCAGGGGTGGTTGACCCGCACTATAGAGGAGATGTAAAAGTCTTGATGCAAAATAATGGAAAAAAGGTATGCCAAATTAAAGCTAGGGAAAGGATAGCACAAGGTATTTTGGAAAGTGCTATCTTTGCAAAGCTTAAGGAAGTTAAGAATTGTGAACAAACTGGAAGAGGAACTCAAGGATTCTGGTAGGCAGATTTTGTACCAAACGTTCCAGTACCTATAGATAAAGAAGTAGAAATTATGCCTGATTTAGCTTTTGCTCAGCATAATGAACCATTACTAGCAGAACCTTTGAAGCAGGTAGCAAGTGAAGAAGAAGGCAGAAGGAAAAGTGATTACTTTTTTCCCCAAAATAATGGGTTGCTATGTAGGGGAGATGTGGACCCTTCTGGTAAACCCATAACTCAGATTGTGATAACTAGAAGTCATAAAGACTTTGGGCCTCATTTCGAGTTTGGCGGTAACCCGCCATTGCTACCGACGGGTTGCCGGCCGACCTCGAAACACTGAATCCGCTGCCTGACTTCCCGGTGCCACCGGGACATTACAAACCCTGGAGGAGCGGGAAGTGAGGTGGGAAATTCTGTAAGTCCCCATTCCGTGGAGTCCTCTGGGACTCCACGGAATGGGGACTCGGAAGCACCAGCACTGTTGCTAATGGTGCCGGTGCTTCCATGACAACACTGCCTACCCGGGTCATTGCACCCGGCAGACGTACTGGGCATGACGGCCCCAGCAGGCAGACTTGTAGGGTGGTGGTCCGGAAACAAAGGTTCAGGTAAGCTTACCGGTGCCCTTGTTTCCGGACCTCCACACTCGTAATGAGGCCCAATGTGATGGAGATGGCTTAGGCTCATTTGACTGGGGGACATTTGGGAATTAGTAAAACCCAGTCCCAAATTGTGAACAGATTTTATTGGCCCAGTATTTATGCTGAAATCAAAAGATATATAAATACCAGTGGGCTTTGCCAGAAGACTTTTACAAAATTGCTTCCTCTTGTTCCGTTACAACCTTTACCTATTATTGATGTTCCTTTTCCTCGGATTAGGATGGACATAGTACGACCGTTAGAAATATTGAAATTGGTTAATAAATATATCCTGGTTAATTTAGACTAGTCTCTCCTTTAAGGAACAATATTACTCCAGCATATGATCTTTCATAGATTCACATGGTAATTTAAATAATAATAGTAATAATATAAAAATGTTTTCCTTTAGGAAAAAAGCTATACTCATAGAGCCCTATAGGGCCTGTGTAGCCCTTCACTTGTGGAGTCCCTCCACCTCCTTTGGTCCTTTTAGGCCCCAACCAATGAAGTGGCAGGGCTTAGGCTCCACCCCAGTCAGCGATCTTCAGATGATTCTTCACCGTGTCTTACTGAACAGGGGCATACCCTTCAGCTCTCTGAGCTACTTCGTTTTTTCCAAACTAATTCTAGACATTTTTGTCATACTTTAAGTTTTTTTAGCTTCCCTATGACTGGGGCTTCCTGATTGAACCTTTTGGGCTCGTGTTTCCACCTTTCACCACCTAAAAACGTTATGTTTCTAGGCTGCTACTTTCACCTCATGGCTGAGACTCAAGTTCAAGCTGTCAAGGAGAAGATCTCACTTTTCGGGGACTGCTTCAAGTGTGGTAAAAAAGTCATCTTCATCAGAGATCCATCTTCATCAAAGATCCCCTCAAACTCTGCAACTATTGCCTGTACCCACATGACGTCTAGTCATGCAAAACATGTCAGATTTTTTCAAAGATGACTCTGGAAGACAGGCATAAGAGGCTATTACTTCACCTGGAGGGCGGACCAATGTCATCTGATGAGGAATCCAGAAAACCTGTACCCTCAACTTCCTCCAGGTACCCTGAGAAGCAAGCTCCAAAGAGGAGAGCTTCTTCAGTGAACAGAGCAGACTCTGCCACCCAAGGGCAAGAAGAGGAGTGGGAAATCCTCAACTGAACCTGTAGGAGTCTCTAAAGGTCTGCTGGAAGGTGAACTACACAAGGCAAAATTTGCTCCACTTCTTCTCCTTCGTTGGCGAAATGGCTGTCCACATGGACACTGTCCACTGCTAAACTAGCCTTGCCATCCACTAAAACTGGCCCGTCGCCGACGGATTAACTGTCGTCCACCATTAAACCATTAAACCAACTAACTTGTCGACTAAGACTTCATTGTCAATGAAAGAATCATCGACAAAGCATCCGTCCACGAAGGACGCTAGCGGAAAGCACTTGTCGACAAAGGACTCGTCCTCGCCTCAACGAGCTTCCAGAAGCAGAGCAAAACATCACTGTCGATTGAACTAACACCACCAGACGTCAGCGGCGAGCCTTTTCCACAGCCAGAGAAAGTTTTTAGCATCCATACACCACAGCTAGATAGGTTAGAAGGCACTACCCATCAGTCCCCTATAACTGAAATTAATGAACTGCCTGACATCATCTTGCAGGAGGAGTTTTCGGAGGGGGAGGTGCAACTGCCAGTGAAACCTAAACAGCACAGTCCACACTGCCAACCAACAATGGAAGACATGGCAGAACCTTTCGACCCTACTCTAATGCAGTCAATGCGCAGAATTATGGACAAGTTCCAGAAGAGGCAAAGGGCAAGGCTCCTGGTCCCTCAGACAGTTCCTGTAAGCAGGGTGTGGTGAAGCACATCACTGGTGCACCGTGCTGGAAGCAGGTCTCCTACAGATCATAAAGGTTTGGTTCTGGAGCCCTCTGGTACCTTGGTGCTGGATGTGGTGGTTGCCAAATGGTATGTAGATACCTAGGTTAAGGTTTCCAATAATTCAGGAGACGGTTGGAGACTTGAGGTTGGTCGATTTTAATGGTTTGTTGGTATCATTACGTTATTGGCCATGGATTGGTAGACATGGTTGTGCACATTTGGATATACACATTATGCTGTTTGCATGTCTAGAATGCCAACATATCTCAAGCCGTGAAACAGGGGCCTGGTAGGTCCTGGGTGTGATTGCCTGGTTAGCCTCGAGATGCAGGGGCCTGGTGGGTCCTGACATGTGGATGGCTGGTAAGCCTCATGAAGAAGGGGCCTGGTGGGTCCTGAGAGTGGATGGCTGGTTAGCCTCTAGGAGCCCGGCGGGGCTGGTTGTGGCAGTCTAACGTGGCTCACTGTGGTCATACCACACACCACTCACAGCCGCCTTAGCGATCTTCATCAGTTAGCAGCCACCATGGACAACACACACACTATGGTGGGTCATCCAGGCCTCAAAATAGAAGACGCTTTCCATCTCCTCCTCTAAGGTCTTCATCCGAAAGAACCAGAGTGCACAATGTGCCTTCAATTGCTACAGCTTCTGAATGGCCTGACAACATTGCAGACGATGCCGGGGAACTTCATGACCCTTTGGGTTCGTTTTCCGATCCCGATACACATGACGATGAGCCTGAAGAAGGTTGAACTGCCTGAGGACACTCCAGAAACAGACCCAGAAGACTGGGATTCTATTGTCATCGAGAAGCAGAAGAAATGTAACTCACTGGGGGGGTCGTCACCTCCGGACCATATTGTATCTTTTCACTCTATCATGGTCAAGTTGGCAGAAATCTTCAAATTACAAGTCACCACAGAGGAGAAGGCATCAGTCCTCTATGAGCACAGACAAAATACATTGAACCATCTCCATGATACCAATACTAGAGACTATTTGGGACGCGGGTGAGAAAATCCCGGCCACTTCTCTTTCCACTCTGGCACAGGTGGCTACACCGGAGAAAAAGTATAAAGCCCCATACTCAGCTCCATTGTGTCTCAGAGGCCATCCTAAACCCAACTCCCTTATCACGGTGGTGGCAGGGAAAAGACTGCAAATCCTGGCCTATCTCCTCACAGCTCCACCCGATAAAGAGGGTCATAAACTAGAGGCGATGGGGCACAAGGTATCAACGGCAGCATCTTTGACGGTACAGGACAGCAACGCCATGCCCATGATGGCAAGGTTGAATAGAGAATTATGGCTCTGTATGTCTCGTCTCACTAAAAGCCTCCCTGAGGAGTTTCAAGAAGAGGCCAACACCATTATCGCATACTATGAAGCAGTCTCAACCCACATGATCGACACCTCAGTGGACACCGCTCACTATGGTGTCAGGCAGATAGCACACAGCACAGTATTGAGATGTCAAGCCTGGATGAAGGCCACATGTTTCAGACCAGAGGTACAGGCCCAGATCCTAGACATGTCCTTTCATGGACAAGACCTATTTGGAAAGAAAATAGATGATCACTTGAAGGGCATCAAAGCTGACACTGACACCGCTAGGGCGATTAGATTGTTGAAGGACAAGGACTGCCGTCCTTTTCTCTCCTTTTGAGGTGCCAGTTCCATGTACAGGTCATACGACGGTCTTTCCAGGGTCAATCGTCCTCTTCAACCTCCTACCGATCAGGAGGAAGATATCACCATGGTTCCACCAGGTACCAGAACCAACGTGGCAAGAGGGGTTCAAGCCAAGGCAGGAACCAGGCCAAGAAAAACAGACTTGTACTTGGTGCGCCTTCCACATCACAACCCAGCGGGAGGACGCGTTTCACTGCACCTAAATCATTGGTACACCATAACATCGGACAAATGGGGGACACGCCATAGGCTTTCTTCAACGGCCACCAACTCGCCCACCGCCAAGAAAAAACATCCTCCGGCTGCAACAACTAAGGGCAGAAGCCGGCGAACTTTTAAAATGCTGCCAAAGACAGTGAAACCATCCTTTCTCAGAGTTAACAAGCAATCTAACTGTTACTGTGAAGCTAATAACAGTTCAAATGGCCTAGGATAACAGTGTGCAAGCATTACTGATGTTAAGAGATTGGCACCAAGGCTTCTGGGTGATTACTTGGGCTGATAGCTGATAGAAAGGTGCAGGTAAAGCCGGGGAGAGAAACTGGTTGAAGTTGACACAACTTGTAGTGCCAGAGACTGTGGAAGCCAGAAAGAAGTGAGTCTTAAAGGCAAACTCAGGTTATTACTGTGGCAGACAGACAAGCGAGACTGCCCCTTTTGAAGAGAGATAGTCAGAGGAAGAGTGCATTGCCTACTTGAAGGTGTTAAAGTACTTTAAATTGTATCTTGTCTAAGCCTTTCTAGAGGTCCAAAGTACTGAAGCTGGCACGGTAAATCTGAGTGTCAGTAGATGCAACATTGTAGTAGTCTAAACAGAGCAGAATTCTGTGAGAAAAAGGTAACTGTTCTCATAGTGAATCAAGTAGTAGTGAAGCTATTGAATTGGAAGCAGCAGCACTGAGAAGTCATCATGACAAATATACCATTGTGAACTCTAAAACTGTATCTAAGAAAATACTAACTTTTAACTAAGAACTGTGTATCACTGCCAGTTTTATTTTTATCTTCTTGTTTTTTTATAATGCTCTTAATACCCGAGTTCGGTTTCTAATCGCAGATAAGGAATTTGAACTTCTATAGCGCTGCGTGGCCTTGCTTCCAAGACAAGCATGTTACCCCTGTGCTTTCCTCTGTTCACAGTTCACCGTTGTGGATATTTCATGTATTTTTGAACTGTGGCAAATGCTTGTGGTTGGGATTTCCATTGGTCCCATATGGTGGAATTGGAAGGTGGATATTTTACCAAGAAGAAGAAGAGATGTGCTATCATTGGAACTTTGGTTAACAACCTTTGACTTTGAAACATCAAGAACTGATTTTAGAAATGTCTTTCTTTGGTTGAACATTGGCAGAATTGATCTGGAATCCTAAGGAAGGCAAATTACCCAGGACGTTACAAGGTCATTCAGAAACTGTGAATGTTGTTTGTTATGTTGTATTACCATATATTTTCTTTGTGTATTTGTTGCTTAGTGTTAAGGCCAGTTACCCTGTATTAGATTGTCCCCCTTTAGCTTTGGTTAGGCAGGGAAATCCTCAGCACAGTATGGATAGAAAGGCATTTTTTTTATCATATTTCTTTTAAGTATAAAATGGCATGTTTGGATAAATCATCAAACAGTTGTCCGCCTCGCACTACTGACCCCTCACACTGGACAATAAAGGGTTTTCCCAGGATTGACTAATACAGGGGCACAATATGGGGCCACTTTTAGAGCATCAATACTCTCTTGTCAAGTCACACGCCACTGTAGCTTCTTAAGCATCTACCCCCTTCCTCAGGCTTGCCATACCAGCTACACCTGATCTATTATTTTGAATGATTCCCCGCAAGAAACTTTTCAGCTGGAATCTTCCACCTGTTTCTGCATGGTCAGCACCAGAAATAGTGCAGTTGCCACCATCCTATCCTGCTCCATTCTTGGGTGGCCTTCGTCTACCATGTCACCAAACTACTTCCTCTTTACCCATGCTGAAGTAACACAATTGTCTGCCTTTGTAGTTAACCCCGATGCCTCAGATTACGCAAGCACATGTTCTATCTTGTGGCATTGAGGGCAGCCGGACAACGGTCAACATCATGTTTACAGTCATATGCCTCAGGGCTACAATTATGGTCCTTGGCATTGGAGGAGGCTGCAACATGCTTTTCTGCTGTGACAAAGTTCCCTGCCTGGCTGAAAAGCCAGACAGTTGCACAACTAAAGGGGCCTGGTGCCTCCACCGACAGAGTGATAAGCCCCTTGAGTCGTGTGGTGGAGGATCCACTGGTCAATCCCTCATTGTCTACTTTGCATGGCAAGGGCCAGTCACATGAGTGGCTTGGTTCCTCTGGCCCTTTAATAAATGGCAAGTGTTTATTTAGTATAGAGTGGGGTTGGTGATACTGGTCAAAAGGACTCCTTAAGGCAAGCCCCACAGTCAGACAACATGAAAATGGAATTTAGAAATTAAGATTATAAATCTAAATCACTAGCAGTATGACTATTGACAATAAAATCCAACGAACGCTCTGGATTCTGCATAGCGTTAGCGCATCGACGTATGCATGAGGTCTATGAGAATTACAAGTAGCCAGGCCAGCTTTTTGAAGCTGTGGACTGGCAGATACCACAAGTAGCAACACCTACATCAAAGTGTATGTTAGAAATCCGCCAATAACACTTTAGCAAAGTAGATTATATGAATGTGGAAATCCTCATTCATAGCGAGATGAGGTGGCATGAGCAGATGCTTATTTAAGAAGGTCCACCAAAGCAGAGGTGTGGGAGTAGAGAGCGGGAGCTGAGGTATTTTCAAAGTCAGCTGAAGGAACAGGACAGTCATTTGAGTGGAGACTAGAGAGGCGAGAGAGGCGCACTGAGAAGAGCAGGAGGTTGGAGAGTGTCTTCAGGAGGAGGCGATTAAGAGAGAGCAGGGAGAGGAGGTTTCTGATCGAGGCGAGCCTGCAGTGAGTGGAGGAATGAGCATGTAGCGAAATGGAAAGGTGGAACAGTTGGTTGTCTGAAGTAGAGAAGTCTCCAAAGGGGGAATGCACAGGCAACTTGTACAAGGTTGGACCAGGAATGTAAGATAGAGAGGTGTTAAGACACCTTACTAAAGGCCCGTGGAAACCGAGGAAGGACCTCACAGTTGGCAACAGCTCGGGTTGGTGTAAATGCTCCATCTCGACCTCGGTTTGAAGGCTGTGATCCAACGAAGGCTACATATCCCGCCATCAGCAGAAGGTGGTGGTTGCATCCCATTACCAGCAAAGAGCAGAAGAGCAAGGAATACTATGCTACTTGGAGAGACTGTGAGTGACATAATGGGTAACCCCTTCTCACCTATTTCAAATTATTATAGAGACTTGTTGCAGCATTGGATAAGAAGCCATCCTCGTTTTGTTAATTTCACTAAGGTATTACCCCTTTTTGTTTACCCACGATTTGTGGTAACCCCAATAAAGTTGAGTTCGATCATACCTTCTGGTGATGGACTCTCTGGACCCATGCTACTTTGTGTCGTCGCCTGTAGGAGCTGATGCATTCTTTCGCAGTTGGGAGTTGAAGCATAGTGGCAGCGTCGTAGGCTTTCCAATTGCCCATTGTAACCTCTTTGGCAATCCTTAAAATATGACTTGTTTTGCAGGTAATATTTTGGGGATTTTCCCAAAACTGCCTGCTTTCTCAGATACTCCTGCAGATATTTTGTTTTGATGGTTACAGTGCTCTGGAGATGCTCTTCAAGAGTTAATCTGAACTAGTAAATTGCTGAGATTATCGCTCTGTTACAGCAGAAGCTCAGCTCAATAGACTTGATGAACTCTATATAATTTCTCAGTGGCATCCACACCTTGCTTATCAATGCATACCAGTTACCTCGGACTCGGCTTGATGTCAGTACCCTCCTTTAAGCATCCATGAAGACTATGCAAGCTACTTGCTTTGGTTTCCATCTTCAAGCATCCACAACATCTCCATAAGCACCTACCTCCAGCTCCTGTCTTCCAGCTTCCACAATATTTTAACTACAGCATCCTTCTTCCAGTACATGTGAAGTCTCCACGAGTCCTGAACTCAAACTCATGCCTCCGAGCTCCTGTATTCAAGTCTCTGCTAATCTCCGGACTCCAATTACCAGTCTCCACTAGTGGTGTCAATTGCCAGACTCTCTAACTTGCCGAGCTGGGTAGCTGCAGGTGTTTGAGGAAAGCAGGAAGGGATCTTGTTTATTAATTGGTGCCTCCTTTTTCCTGCCACACAGAGTGCCATATCTTTTATTTCCTTGTCAGTATTATACAGTTTGTGAAGAAGGGTCAACTTTTAATACCATGCAGAAAATATAAACTAATAATTCAGCAATAGAAATATAATTAAAACACAGAACGATATGAAAGGGTACAATCTTCTCCAAAACAACATTAGAAATGGTCAAAATCACCCAGGGTTGTCTCTGTAAAAGCAAAATGTAAATAATAGTCATCATTCTTTTCCACAGGATGGCAAAATTAATTATACATGTTTCATGACAGCCGGTTATAAAGAGGTCCCAAAGTGCCTCAAAGGGCAAGTTCTCCAAGCCTACAGCTCTAAGGGCCTTCAGCCTAAGCGTCTTAATGATGGACAAACAGCCAACAAATGTTTAACCAACTCTAATAGCATGTCACCACGTCGGCAGCAAAATCTATCTTTGCACCAGTTCTCTCAAGAGTCTTCACCGTATTAAATTTCAGTTTGATGTAAACCCAAGCCAATGAGCTACCCAAGAAATGATGGATATTGCTTGGGAAAGCTTCCCGAACCTGGATGCAATCGAGAAATATTGTGGCGTTGGATTTCGTGGCCAGATTGAAAATCAGTTGCTTCTTGGTTTGCTTAAAAACAGTCTTTGTTGTTTTTCTAAATTGAATGGAAGACATAGACGATGCATTTTTTGGGGCTAACTCAAGCCACCTGTCAGCAATCAGCCTGATGTTTACAATGCAGCTAGCAGACATCATGCTTGCTCTGGACTTTAGGACCCCATGTAACGATTTGGCCAGCAACTTTTCCGGGGCATTAACAAGCTTCCAGTACAACATCAAACAGTATAGATGAAATTTGGCAGAAATTAGCAAGATGTTAAATTCCATATAATGTCCATCAAAGTATAAGTAGGAAGTCTCAAAAGTCTCTTCACAATGGCAGTCTCAAAGTAAATCAAACCCTTCAAGTTCCCAATAGCCCAAATCTCAGCCCCATACAGAGGAATAGATTGGATTTTAGTTTGGTATAGCTTGATCAAGACACCAAGTGAGTAACCCTCACCCCTGTTAGCAAAAGAACCAATAGTACCAGCTATCTTTGAGGTCTTGATGTTAACTTGCTCCAGAAGGATAGAAACCTGCAGCTTAGAATCCAAGTTAAGTCGCAAGTATTTATAAACTTGGACAACCTCAATCACCTCCCCAGCCATATGCCAAGTCAAACTTTTCATCTTCCTATGCATGGGAGTCAGGATCATAATTTTGGTTTTAGTGATGTTCACTTTGACAGAGTTTAGGTCAGCGTAGCTTTTCAGAAGATTCATTGAATAATGCAGTCTACCAGGGGTTAGGTCAAATATCAGAATTTGATCTGCACAGCCCATCCAATGGAGTTGAACATGCCCCATTTTCAGAGCAACGAGGATGGATTATCAGTTGCTATGCCTCAATCGGATAGAGATTGAACAGCATAGGGGCAAGAATGCACCCTTTCTTAAGCCCATTCGAGGTGGGAATCCTCTAGTCAGTCCACCTTGTTGGTCTAGGCGGACATGGACCCTGGTGTGTTCATGCAAAGTAACAGGCCTAGAGGGATGTTACAACTGAGCAGATTCCTTCACAGTCTGACCCTATCGACTGTGTTGAAAGCCACACTAAAGTCAATAAAGACTGCATACACGGGGGTGTGACGAATCATCCAGGCCTGTTGAACAATAGTAACCAGAGTCAGACCATTGGCTGTGGTGATAAAACCCTTCCTAACCTGTTTGGTTAATTGGAATGATATTATTGGACTCTACCCAATCTCCCAGCTCTTCCAGTATGACTCTGCCAAAGATCTTAGCGGGCACATCCAACATCGGCAATAATCGGTAAATACCTGGGTCAGTGTGATTACCCTTTTTTAGCACAGGTACATTTATACTATCCTGCCAGGATGATGGTATGGTCTGTGTCACGCTGATCTAGTGAAACAACCAACAGTGCGTTGGCCCATAGTTCCGGGTCTGTCTTAATTACCAAGTTGCAGATACCGTCTGGGCCTAGGGCCCGAGGCGATTTACTGGCCATAGTCTGGGTGTAGATGTCCTTGGGGTTTTTCAAAAAGAGACAATTAGTGGAAATGAAAGCGGCCGAGGTGTTCTCTACTCTGCCCCCTCCAAAGGTCTGCACCACGTGAATGAGCCAATCCTGCACTGAAACATCATTAATAGCTCTGACCAAGGGGTTCTTTCCATTAATAATCCACCAAAACATAGTTGTATTATGGGTTAGGGGCAACTAGAGCAGAGCCCACCATTGTGAACACTCAACCTGAAACGTATGCCATTTTAATCACTCCCAATAGCTGTTTTTTATTCACTTCACCCGCAAGCCATAGTTTACTGGGTCAAGCTCCACGAGAGCGAGGGCTTGAAGTTCATTACAGACATCTCTTTTCCTTTGCTTGATGTGTTTGTCGAAAGTGTGTTTATGTAGTTTATTAGGGCCTTTAGCCATTCTGAAGCGATTGGCTACCTGAGCAAAGGTGCCAGACTTGATGTTCTTTATGCAAGTTTCGTATTTAATAATGGCTAGAAGAGGAGTCTCCGATGACGAAATGGGACCAATTGACTGGCTATCCATAATAAACTTAATAATGGCAGCCTGGGCCAAAGGAGAGGCTGTCTCAATCTTGCCCTCAGTCCAGAAAATAATATTTAGTGCTGGATTACCTTGTAGTGACCCTGAGAATCTGGAAGTTAAATATTGATACTGGAAGTTAAAACTAATTACAAGTGGGTGATGGTCGCTTTCCAGGCATTGGAACAGACACATATCATTAATTACGGAAGGGTAATTTGCAACAAAAATATAGTCTAAAACGTTGCTTCTGTTATGCCCAGTCCTGGTGAACTGAGGCGGGATGTCGGAAGGATATGCACCATTCACCATACTGAACCCAGCTATGTACAACAGGTTTGGCCAGTTATTCCCACAAAGACACATATTATCTTATCTACCTCCCCTGACTTGAGAAGACGAGTCATCTATGTCCACCTCCTATAGGTAAACATCACACAGGATCTTAGAATTAAAATCCCCACAGATAGGAACAGGTGTTGGGCCAGCCAAGCTACCTAACAATACTTTCGCAACCCTAATCACTGTGGCGTGACCTGCCGTATATGGGGGATTATAGATGTTAATTACAATTATTTCTTTAGATTCCATCATAACAGAATTAAGGGGAAATGTAATTCTGCCAACTAGAATATTCCTAAAAAGGCTGGCAATTTCTTAACTCCAAAAACCAGCCCGCCTTTGGGCAGCCTCTGGGTCCCTGTATAGACAAGGCTAATAATTTGTCTACCCATCAGTCGTGAGGGGTGCCGTTAACCAGGTCTCTTGAAGTGCTATCACGTTAAAAATGTTAATGTGTTCCAGAAGACCATCATCCCTAAAAAGGTGCAGATGTCCACACAGGTTCAGCTAAGAAATTGGAACGGGTGACTAGGAATTTAGCTGTCTACGCTTTTCCACCATATTTGCCAGTCACTGCCAGTGAGAATTTCCCCCTTGCCCATCAACCAATCCGCCTAGATTATAAGGCTTGTGATCACCTAAATGAGGCTCTGAGACAAGTATCTGCTTAGGGTCAGCCAATGAACAAGATCTTCTGGAACTGTTGGATCTAGACAGTTTATGCTAGTTCTGAACAGCACTATGAGGCTGAAGTTCGGGCACTCACACCCATGAGTAGGTCTGACTGTGCGTTGGACATGGTGCCTCAAGCTCCAAAACAGAGTATTTGTAACCAAGCCTAGTTAAAGCAGAGCGATGATCCATAAAGTAAGCAAGAGTGATCTTCAATTAAAAATGCACAAGTGAGGTAACGCATATAACATTTTTGAATAGTCCACAATTCTAATATCATAATTGCTGATGGAACATAGAGGAATGACTTAGTGAAACAACTCTAGTATTCGAGACCGATTTCGATAAAAACTTTTTCCGTAACAGAAAAGACTGTGAATTCGTAAATCATTTGTTTTATCAAAACACATAACGGCCTGAGAGGCGAGTTATACTTGGGTTGTTGATATACTCGAATCTGTTTGTACCATAATGCTGGCTACTAAGGGCCCAGCCTCTACAGCCGCTGCAGGAACAACAAGAGCAGGGCTAGAAAACAGCTGTTTTAGGTTGTATATTGGTGCCGCCACATGACCAACCAATTTATCAGCTTGGGTTCCCTGGAGGAAATTCTGTTTATTTTGTTTCTTATTCCGATTGACCTTGCCAGCCTTCGGAGCTCTACCATGCAGAGTTGAACCAGTTGGTCGTTTAACAGCTTCAGTAGTAGGTGGAGGAGAGATGTTCACCGTTACAATCACATTCTTTTCCTCCACAGTGAATGATGCATCTACCACACAGTTTTGAGATTGGATTCATTGGTAGGCTGGCCTTTGCAGTACAAAGGGATATTAACAGACATTTTATGCAAAGGACAACATGGCTTAGCGGTACAAAGGTGTCTTTTGGAATTCAACAAAGTGTTTACAGTCCTGTTTCTTTGCTTTTTAGATAAAAGGTCATCATACAAGATGGCTTGTTTAATGTCGTTCCTCTTCTTGCGCTTGTACCCCACCACTGAGTTATGGTCCACCATGCTAGTAGCTGGGATCTCTGGATTCGATTATGATGATAGCTGATTTTTCCTTAGGTTTTAACTTAATGCTTCAGAGTGAGTGAAAACAGAGTTCATTAGTGTGGCAGTATTGACAATGGTTTTATCCAATGTAGTAGTATGTATCTTGTTAATATCAGTGAGAGTGTTCAATATGCCCACAATCAATTGAAGAGTGGAGCCCTGGTTTTCTAACTTTTTTACAATGTAGTCACATTTAGTAGTCAGCCGTGAGAGATCGTTTTCTAGAATATTTAACATTGCTGCTGAAGAACTACTAGTATTAGAATCTAGAGACAAATTATTAAGTTACTCATGCAGTACTCCTGATGGAGATAAAACATTGGTGAGTGAAGCATGGATTAAACCACGCAGAGAAAGATTAATGCTGACTGGCTGACCCACTAAGTGGATATCCAAATGGATCACAGTCATGTGGGAAGTATTAGTGTTAATATTTGTATTTGTTTTTCTGCCCATGGAGATATCGGTGTGCACGCTTGAGATAGTTGGTGGTTCTGATACTAATGTTACGGCATCAGCTGCTTGAAATTCAGTCGACACCAGACTGGAACATGACTAACCTAGGCTAGTCGGAAGGGTGCCGGCGCCTAATGATATTTCAGGTGCCCAAGGATGATTCTGTGTCGGTACCTGTGTATGCTCCAAATAAGTCTTGACCAGCACCTTCAAAACAGATTTAATAGTTTTTGAGCCAAGTCAAGAGAGTGAATTTGTGAGCTCCTCTGTTAGGTCTATACAGAAGTCTCATTTAATTATTCAGGATAGATGTTGTGAGCAGGATAAATCAACCCCTTTTGGTGTGTCAGCCTCTTCCATGTCTTCGCTTAATTCACGCTGTTCACACTGTTTAGTTACTAATTCCCCATCCTTTTGTTCTAAACCTCTGGGGATGACAAACTCTGGTGTGTTCACCAGACATTCTTCACTAGGTGCAAGAAACTCCATGGCACCGCTGCGCTTAGCAGCTGCGAGTCGTTTAAATGCATGCACTAGAATTGCCCCAGAGGCTCGTCGCTTCAGAGATTTGGGCTCACTGCACAACATTCCCAGACATGAAGTGAGAAAGGTTTCTTTAATGTGACCGACCACAGCTTACAAATACACACTAACCTGGCTCACTGGCCTTACAGACTACCGATGAAATAACAATCACCAAAACAATTGATTAATTAAACAATAAAAGAAATCATCACTTCCTGCCCTTTGCTCCCTTCCCTCTTCCTCACTTCCTCACAACCTTCATTCCCACTTTCTCCCCCAATCTTCTCCCCAAGGTCACACCCCTCCTTCTTCAATACCTCTTCCCCTCTTTATAACCCCGGGGCTAGACTGTTTGTGCAAACAGCATCACCCCCTCCTTTACAGCGCTACTACCCCTTTTTTCTTCCCCCAACCATCCTCCAAAGGGCCATGTCCTCAGCACCAGAAAAACCCTCCCCTACGGTGTTCTTTCTGCCCCTCCCAATTCCTTCTACCTCCAGCCCTTTATCATATTTTCCACACCCATCAAATAGTACATGTTCCCCATAAGTGACAAATGAACTCCATCTTCTCGAAACAATTGAAAAGCCTCATATTTAATCTCTGGGTGCGTGAGCGTCTGCCCCCCTCCCGACCTGCAGAACGTTAACATCTCCCTGTTAATCTTCTTCCTCCTCTGTTACGCCGCCCCCTCCTTCACAACTCCCCTCCATACCCTCCTTGGAATCAACATGGTCCAAGCCAACACCACCCCTGGCCAAATCTTCTTTAACCAACTAAGGTCCCTCTTCATCTTTTTTAAAAGCGCCACACCTGTCTCTGTTGTGGTGAGTCTGTGGTGAGTCTGTTATGAAAGAGAGATGTTGTGTGTGGTGAGTCTGGTATGAAAGGGAGATGTTGTAATGCAGTCTTGTCTTGCCACTGGCCTGGGTACTTGTTGCGAAATGGTGGGTCACTCTGAACGCTGCTTCCCCCCCACAGCTCTCCTTACTGTACATTTTATGTTGCTGCTGCTCCTCTGTGAGCACATTTCACAGTCCTGTTTCTTTTTTCTTCGTCCATGTCCTTCATTATTACTGGTTCTACTTGTCGCCAATGTTGTAAAGCCTTATGCTAGACATTCAGGATGCATCATTGAAGTACAGACCAGCTGTAGTCTAGGTTTGGTTCCAGGTAGGCTTTATTCACATATGTACAATCTGTACAATACTCCAGTTACTCTTCATGTATTTACGGCACGCGTAGACATGGACAGGAACATGGGAAGGTATAAACATCACTAACAAAGGAGCAGACCCACCGGCCATCCATTCAACCCAGCTCAGGCCCCCAACTGACACTCACAGAACATTCACACACAGATCCACCCAACATTCTCCTGAGCTGCATCCATGCACCAACATTCTACAACAAGTACCCAGGCCAGTGGCAAGACAAGACTACATTACAACAGTCTCCCTAACCAGATTGTTCTCCCTTGCATATAAAACCAGAGCTGCTGGCCCCCATGAAGCTCTCTTATATCCGCCAGCATAGGCAAAAGTTGATCCCACATGAGCCTCCCCACCTCAGACCATCTCAACAAAGCTAAATCATAACTACACCCTAAATGGGCACCAAAAACGCTTTTTAACAAATCTTTTCCTGCCCATTTCACTATGGAGTGTCCGCATATCCATATCTGAGGCAATTCACCACTCTTCCGAGCCCAATCTGAAAAATAAGAAAGACAATGAGCCCTCCCCTCTGATGATCCCCCACCCAAGTCGTTTGTTTCTTAAGAGCCCTGATATCTGATGTACCCTTTATACTTTGCCGATCTCCAGCGCCCCATGCTCTTCACCTTCTCTTCAGACAATCCGAACCTGCTCCCTTCATATGCTGCCCCCATCCTGAAAGAATGAGTCCAGAAATCCTCTGCCTTCTCACCCACCACCAAAAGAGCTCTCATCACCCCCAAAACCTGAGCAGCCATCAGTCTACCCCATTCTCATGCTGAAAAACCAAGCCCTGCCTTCCCCTACATCTCTCCAGCCATAGTAAACAACTCCCTACTACCGCTATCCAGATGCACCGAAAAACCCGTCTTTGAGTTACAAATTTTGATAACCAAGCTGTCCTCTGACAGACAGACATCCCTCCACAACAGGCCATCATCCCCTCGCCCCCTCCGTACCAGCTCTGACACCAGAAATGGCCCAAAAACAACCACATAAAACACGCCAAAAACATATCTCTTTCCCACAGCAAGCAGCTTGTGGGAAAGAACCTGGGATAATCCCCTTAACAGGACCGCTGACACTGGCCTCCTGCCGTCCTTACCTTTCCCCTTTTCCCTTGCCCAACCTTCCAACATCCTACGTGCCATTTCCCCCCTACTAGGTTAAAAGGCAAAGAACCACTTCCCATAAAACGAAATGCCCGCCAGCTTCCCCGATATCGTTACCCTGGACCAACCCCTACCCACAGAGCTCAATATAAAGTCGATCACATTCTCCCTCCTTCTCTCTTCCGCATTCCTCAATCGCTTTCCAAAGGCGTGCTCCCCCCCTCAGAAACACCAACCATGCTCTCCTGTATGCAGCCCGCAATGCTGGGGCCAGTGAATCCTCTACTAAATGCAGGGCTCTCAATTGCTTAGCCAGCACAGCTCCTTTGGGGTCTGTTGCCCCTCCACCTCTGCTTCCGGTGCCAGCCCACATAATCTCTGCCATTGAAAATGATGCATCAGCAATGTTGTTATCATTCCCTGGCCCTTGTGTCACCCCAAATACCACATTCCATTTCAGGCACCTCAGCACAAATTCCCTCATTACCTTGCCCCCTGTGGTCCCTGCCTCGTCCACTGTACAGGCCACCTCTCCATGCATTATGTAACCCGCCAGTAAACACCAAATCCTCCAGCAGCTGCCGCATTGGATAAATCGTGCAACTCCCATGCCACTGGGTCCCCTTGCAACTTTACCAGCGTCCTCACTTTGTCACCCGTCAAGTGTGAGGTCATAGCCATGGAACACGACTCAATTCCCTGAAAAATCAGCATCACCGTCGGCCCCTCCGTCATCTCCTCCACCTATGATGTTTCCAACTCGAGCATCAGCAACTGAAAAACCTCTTGCATCCACTGGCACTCCTCCCCTTACACCCACCCCAATGACTAACAGGAATTCAACCAAATAGTGCAAAGGTCCCAACAACCATAACTGTAAAAGAAACCCAATGCCGAAAGGAGCTAAAACGCTCAAACACTGTGCATAACACTGCGAAAACCGCCATTCCTCACAGCACCTCCTCCTTAACTGGAGTATAGGTCTTTACCCACAAACCCTTGCCCCACCCACCTTCCAGTCCCTACTTCTCCTGTTAATTGATTTATTTATTTAATTATTGTGGGATGCCGAAGCCCGCAGGCATCAGGGCGCACAAACACAGGAAATAGCAAAGCAACAAAAAAGACAGGACAGGTGACCAACGTGCGAAAGAGAGTCAGAAGCTTGGCGGGTTCTATTCAAAGAGGTATGGCTGTAGAGAGCATTAGTTGAAAAGGACTTTTCCATCTCTGGTGAATTTAGGGATCATGACCAGTGCCAAGGCCGAGGAGCGCAACTTCCTTGGTGGTCCATAACAGGATACCGGTTCTTTAGTATAGACTGGGGCAGAACCATATAAAGCTCTATGGGCTAGAGAGGCAGCCTTAAATTCCAGCCGGGAGGCCACAGGGAGGCAATGGAGATTGTGCCGATTATCAGAAATATGATCTCTTCTAGCTCTCTTTTTGATAATGCGAACTGCATCATTTTGAAGAGTCTGGAGGGAATTAATATTTTTCTTGTTGGCCCCAATTAATAATGCACTGCTATAGTCCAATCTGGACATCACAACCACACGGACCTCTGAGGAGTAACTGGATGCTGACAGAAAGAGACGCAGGTTTCAAGCAGCCTAAGGTAGTAAGAACCATTTTTTTCCTCTCTGGTTGATATGAGCATCTGCACTAAGCAGGGGATCAAGGGAGAAGCCCAGAGTTTAAACATTCTGTGAGACCGGAATTAACAACCATGAATGGAGAATGATCGTAGCTGGGATCTAATTTTGCTCAAGCATTCCTGGTGTCAAAAACCATCAGTCTTATCCCCATTCAAACACATCTAGTTCCTGCTCATCCAGGTCTCAACACGAATATAAATTATCTGAAGGTTGGCGTCCTTGGCATAAACACCGGATAACTCAAGAACTAGCTGGGTGTCATCAGCATAGTTCGAGAAATACACTCCAAGCTCATCCAACAGGTAACAAAAAGGTTGAATATAAAGGTTGAAAAGAAGGCAGGAGATACATGCTCCCTGAGGGACCCCACAGGAAATGGGGGAAGGGGAAAAAGTGGCCTCACCCCAACATACTCAAGAGGTACGATTCTGGAGAAATGATCTCACCCATAGGATTGAGTCAGGAGTGCATCAACCATGTTTCTCTAAGGCGAGCAGGAGTTGGTCATGGTCAAGAAGATCAAAAGCTGCTGATAAATCCAGCAGAACCATCATCCTAGAGTGACCTTCTTCAAGATACTCAACATGTGCGTCTGCAGATCTAAAAGAGTGGTCTCAGAACCATAGAGGCATCTAAAGCCAGACAGTCTGGTATGCAGGATGTTAGTCTTCTCAACAAAAACTGGTAGTTGGTTAGTAGCCCATTTATCAAGCACCTTGAGGAGAAAAACACAGTTGGAGATGGGGCACAGGTTACCAGGGTCACTTGTGTCCAGTCCTGTTTTTTAACCAGAGGGGTAATGGTGGCTTTCTTTATGGAATCGGAAACTTCATTAGTGCCGAAAGAGGGGTTGACCAATCTTATCAAAAAGGCTGCAAAGATATCCTTTTAGTCCAAGAAAAAGTTAGGGGGAATGGTGTTATCTGGACACTGTGAGTGGCGCATAGTGGAGAGGGTGGCCATCATGTTAACAAGAGAGACAGGTGCGTAGATAAACATATGCTCTGATTTATTGATCAGAGGAACAGGAGGAGGACAGAAAGGTAGATGTTTATCAGGTGAGAGTTCAGCTCTGATTTTGTCCCGTGCCTTGTCCACCTTGGCTTCGAAGGCAGATCCGTGGGAGCTATAGTGATGTAAAGAGTACTGGGTTTATCTAATGACTTCACAATCTCAAAAAGTTTATTTAGAACTGTTGCTTGCTTCCTCTCTTTGTTTGTTATAAAAAAAAGTGTTTTGCTTCGTTAATAGCTGCCGATAGTATTTGTCTAAGATTGTCCCCTGAGCTTTGTTGTCTACTGAAGGGCATTTAAGCCATTTGGTCTCCGCATGACTTTTCTGAATTTTTATTTGGCATAGGTCCTGTGTGAACAATTTCTGGGGAGAAGAAATTTCCCTAACCTGTTTGTTCCTAACCGGCGCCACACGATTCAGCATAAGGTTATTAAGGTTGCAAGCCATTGCGTGATGGCATGGCGTACTGCGCATCTGCTTCACTCATGTCTAAATTTGCACACCGGCCTAGAGCAACCCTCTCTATTAAAGGCCCAGCATGCCGCTGACGGCTGTCCCCTGCCTCCTCTCCCCACCCCATCAAGGACGGGGCGACCAGGAAAGGGGGCAGGTAAGGCACGGGTATACCGCTGGCTGTATGAAGTGCTGGGGCTGGGTCCCTGGTGCCTGGGAGTCATCCACTGCAACCACAAGTCCATATCAATCTACCCCCACACCGCTTGCTTGTCCTCACCCAACCTTGCCCTGAACTGCTCATCGTACCTCATCCAAGCAAAACCTCAGAAACTTGTAAACGCTTTCCTAATCACATTCATATATTTCAACAAAGGTACACCTTTCTGCACCCCCAACCTAGTTCCCAACCAATCCCATGCCACAGACCATTCCAGCCTTGCTCACCTTTTGCCATCCTGTCTGCGCACCGCTGTGTCATCTTGGCCTTCACACATGTACTCCTCATTTCTTTCCTCAACGACATCCTACTGCAGGGACAAAAAGCATCAGCAGTGTCACCTGCCCTTCTTCTCTGCATTTTCCCCTTACCCCCTTGACCCACTCCACCCCAAAAATCCCCCCACGCTGACCTCTTTCTCCTCCAACCCACTCCCTTTTGACCCAATCTTCTCCCACCCAGTCTTCCTCATCCCCTTCACCATCCCCTTCTAACTTTTTCCACGCTTCCCCCGGACAAATTCTCATGAAACTTTGCAAAAATATGTATATGGCCCCCATCAGATTGATTCTCCGGTTTTATCCAGGGGGGGCAAATTTATAGGGTGAGTCCCAAAATGTATGCTTTTTCCCATGGACTCAATGAAAAACAAATGTTGCTCACGCCTACAGCCCAAACCGCTGGACAGATTTTCACAAATTTTCCTGCAGGAGCAGCGGCTTGCTCCCAAAAGCGTGCTTTTGTAAATTTGCTGCAAATCTGTCCAGTCATTTGTATTAAAACATCCAAAAAGCAGGTAAAAGAAAATGTGTGATATCAGGGTTCGGTCTTCAGACTCACTTCCCTGTTTGGTCCGCAGACAGCCCTCCAATTGGCCCGGCGGGCTAAGTGATGTCTGCGGACATTGGACACGCCTGCTGATTGGATGGTGAAAGGCATGAGGTGCGTCATATTTTTGGAAACGCCCACCATGTTGGATTCACGGACAGCCGCTGTTGTCGCGGACATCTAGATAAAAATATATTAAAAACCACAACATTGCACTTGTCAATCTAATGAAACAATCTAGGGAGAGGTGAGGGGTGATGAGGATGGGATATGGTCTTAAAAACCCAGGTGTTTTTCAACTCTGAAGTCTGCGAACAGACCGGATGTCCGGGGAAGTCCTGTGATGTTCATGACCATCTGAAAAGTTTGTGCCCATCTGAGATGTTCTGGGATATATATGCCTACTTCTGCAATACAGGGTTGTCGAAAAGTCGTTTTTGGATGGTTTATAACTTTGGTGCCACTCAATGAAACTGCAGGAATCTTTGTAATTTCATTCTAGACCAGACTCTGTTCTGCAAAGTGGGGTGCTGTT
This sequence comes from Ambystoma mexicanum, assembly GCF_040938575.1. Classification (NCBI taxonomy): domain Eukaryota; kingdom Metazoa; phylum Chordata; class Amphibia; order Caudata; family Ambystomatidae; genus Ambystoma; species Ambystoma mexicanum. The sequence goes on along the minus strand of NC_090926.1, from coordinate 1,094,542,815 downwards.
TTATCAAGAGGGAACAAAATTAAAGGGGTGGGTCACAACATATTTGAAAGGCTTATAAATGTGGTGCCATTTGCCAAATCTGCACAAAGTTTGCAAAAAGATTTCAGACCTAGGTATAAATGTTTTTGCAAAGTATGGTGGGATTTTGTCAAGAAGGGGCAATATTAGACAGGGGATCAACAATTTTAGATGGCTAATAACTTTGTTGCTGTTTGACGAATGTGGACAAAGGTTTTCAGAAAGATTACAGACCCAACCTTGAATGTTTGGGCACAGCCTGTATGGATTTTGTAAAGTGGGGGCTAAGTTATATGACAATTTTAGGTACATACATTTTGACACTTTTCAAAAAATAAAACATGGTGGATTTGCAGCAAACTCATGTAAGGAGCATTGGCAAGGACCTGAAAGCATGGTTTTGCAAATGTGTCTGTGTTTTATTTTTTGAAAAGTTTCATATCATTGGTACAAAAAATAGTGATATACCTTTGGTAAGAGAAGTATAGCCTGTGGCCATGGTCAGTGGCCAGATTGTCCGGGTCATGGCCTGGTTAATCGGGCTACTTGCCATGGCCAGAACGGGCCGGAAATGGGGTTAAAGTGGTAACGTTTTTCGAAATCGGTATATGTTGGAATGGGGAAAAAAGTCTGCTCATGGCTACAGCCTGAAGTGCTGGACAGGATTTCAGCAAACATTTGTGTGGAGCATCAGCAAGGACCTCAAAGCATGGTTTTGCAAATCTGTCCTGTGTTTTATTTTTTTGAAAGTTTGAAAATCTAGGTACACAACACAGTGATATAACATTGGTGTCTGGGCAATGGGCCTGGCCATCAGCAAGGAGGAATGTGTACTGTAATTTGCTCATTGGGGCATGCAGCTTGGCTGAAGTGGTAGGTTTGAATGGAAACAAATATTCTGCTTGTGGCTACAGCCCGAAGTGGTGCACTAGATTACAACAAACTTGCTCAACGAGCATTAGCAAGGACCTGAAAGCATGTTATGGGAAATGTGTCTAGTGTTTTATTTTTCTAAAGCGTAAGAATGCAAGTAGAAAAACTAGGGATATACACTTGGTGTCTGGGTAGTGGGCCTAGCCCTCGGAAAATGCAAATGTGTACTGTGAATTGCTTATTGGGGAATGCGGCATGGCCGAGGCCCATACCCCATGGATTTGGAGACGTGCCATGGGTGCAAGCCATGAGCACTGGCCATTGCTTACATTATTATGGTATAGTGGACATTGTACTAGTATTCAGGGTGGGTGGAGTGACTAAAAGGGGTGGTTTGGTTGGGCTGGGCTCATTGTTGAGCCATAGGCTGTAGGCAATTGAACAATGATTTTCCTCCCCATCACGCACTGCTGATAACGATAGACATAAGTATATGTTGCAAAAAATATGCTTCTTAAAGGAGGTTTATAGTTCTTTCATATATATGAAAAGGAATTATTAATAACTTATATACAGTGATGTAACACCATGACACTTTTTCACTTATAAAAACCTATTAAATTGACAAAGGGATGTTACGGTTAAGAGGCATCCCACCCATGGGACTCCTCTGCTCCAATAGTTAGCCAGTGGTGTCCCATCGTGGCATCCCTTTGCATTTCCCTCCTGGGTTGTCATGAGCACTTGCCCATCCGTACTGCCCCTTGTATTTATCCATTTCTCTGACTGCACAATTCATATGTGCATTTATAGGAGCACTGTGTACAATTTGTTTGTATAAGTAAGGGAAATGCAAATGCAAACGATTTGTAGAAGATTGTTAAGTGGTAGTTGGTGTGTGGAAGCTTAATATGGTCATAGGGTTATGTGTGCAGTTTTTGGAAGTGACTGGTGGGTGGATGTGTGACTGTTTGAAAGCAGGCATTGAGGGAGTGTTACACATATAAAATTAAAAAGGGTAGAAGGGCTGCCCTGTGCAATGGTGTGCACGTGCCACCTGGGACTTTTAATGATGCGTGGCCTGGAAAGGGGACTGTTGAGACTGTGGATAGTAATAAATGTCCATCGGTTATGGTCCTTATTGCATGCTAGAGGAAAGTTATTTTTCTCTAGTATACAATTGTCCCTTATTCCCATTAGCATAACACAAAATGCTATTGGGAATGTTGGAGAATCGTATTGACTCTAACTACGTTACTGAGAAATGTAAAGTAGAGGAGTCTATAAGATTTGTAAGCTAAGCAACCATAACTTGCGCTACTAAGACTAACACCCGGGACATGAAAGATGACTTCACAAATGTCATTAATGTCATCACTGATGTAGGATGTTGCTGTCCATATTCAAATTTTCCCCCTGAAATTACACAATGTTCTGAGAAGAGGAAGATGCCTCAAAGAGTAATACAGACTACCTATAGGGAACACCACTATAGTACTGGGGTGAAGAAGAGGGATCCTGGAGACTACAGGGTTGAAGGGCAGGCATGTCCCAGTAATTGGTCTAATTGGAATCAGGAATACATGGCAAGCGAATCACACCTGAAACCCCTTGATAGGGCTCAAATGTGTAACAGGTGGAGCACCAGTGAATAGGGAGAGAGAGCAGCAGGAAGGGCAGCCCAACCCGCAAGAAGCCAAGGGAGAGCAGAACGCTCAGACGATGAAGGACTGCACAGTGAAGCAGAGTGCAAATGCGAGGCGAGGGAGACTTGTCTCCAGGGAGCCAGTGAAGGCGGCAGACGGAAGCCGTGGAGAGTGTCAGTCCCTTTGCTGTGGCCAAGCAGTGCTTGTTCCCCTGAGTGGAAGTACCAGCCATGATGTGTCTGAGGGCCAGACGGTAAGACCCTGACCTCAAATACGAGAAATCATGTCAACGAGGAATCTAAAGGAAAGAGTGACATGCCAGTGAGTTTCAGAGAATGCAAGAAACCCAGTGTGTGTATGAAAGTTGCACATTGTATCAGAGTGGTCAGTGTACAATCGGCATGTTCTCGAAAGTCTCAGATCAAAGCAGAAGAACGAACTGAAACTAACGCAATGTTAGAAATGAACTGTCTAGAAACAATATATCAGAGTGGTCATGTGTGAGGAAGCTTTACATGTTCAAAAGTCTCTGAACATTTAAGGACACTGAGAAAGTAATATGAACTGTATTACTATGGAAAAGTGAATGAAAGCTATGGATGAGCAGCCAAAGGGAGCCAGTGAAATGTGAGCAAAATGGCGAACTAGCAAAACGAAGCTGAACAAGTGGAAGTGAAGGTTGTAAATAAAAGCCAAGCTGACCAAAGTCACGGTGGCAGAAAGCTGGGTCAGGGGCAACAGGTTGCGCAAGCTGTAGTGGGTTGGCCGTGCGGCCCGTCAACTGCACCTAGACCAGGAAGCCCCAACAAATCTAGGAAAATTGTGAAAGTAAACCTAAAACAAGATAAAGCTAAACATTGTGAAATTGATTTGTGAACCAGTGCTTGAAGCTTGGGGAAGGGAAACCTGAGCTCCCTCTGAACATTGTAAGATTGTTTTGTGAACCAGTATTTGAAGCTTGGGGAATGGAACCCTGAGCTCCTTCTGAACATTGTAAGATTGTTTTGTAAACCAGTACTTTAAGCTTGAGGAAGGGAACCCTAAGCTCCTTCTGAACTTTGTATACTGAAACAAAGTGGGCTTTGAAATTGGGGAAGAGAAACCCAGGCCCTGAAGGAACATTTGAAGCCTATAATTGTTGCAACTGTATCCTGAACTTGGGGAAGGGAGCTAGAGACTTCTCCAGACTTTATTTTGAACACTATCGAGTTAGAATAACCCTACACTACATTTTAGTATTAGACGTGAGGGCAAGAATAGGTTTTGACACGGACCGACTTTTGATTTGGACGTACGGACATAGAGTTTCCCTAGTTTCTTTAGGTAAAGGAATCCCCACCATAGTTAAAGGGCAGGTTAGGCATCACACCCATCCTGATATGTAATAAAGATTCTATTGTTGAATTCACAGTCTGTTGTCTGTGTCATCTGTTGATACCATGCATGTCTCACATAATGCCTAAAAGAATACCCAGCAATTCAGGAAGGGTCTCTCGCCAAGGGAATTAATCCACACTAGGCCACTCAGGCATCTCCGTATGCCATTCAGAACTGGTTCCAGGCTGACTTCAGCCCCAGTCCTGGAACACACTTGGCCAGTGGCAAAGGATGGGCACCTCCTAGCACACATACAAAGAGGAACAAGGGATAGGCATGTGAGCTGTCAAGTCATTGAGCCAAATAACTACAACCTCCATTTTGATGGGAGGATTGGTTCAGAAAATGACCCGAGCCACGTAATATGGAGTACATTCTGTAGAACAATTCAACACAGGCCATAAAGCTACTATCAGCCCAGCCACGTGACTAACAGAAAGAGAAAGTACTTTGTCTGGCAGACTTAGGGGTACCTTTGGGGATACCCCCTGTTTTCAGAGTCATACAGACTTTTAATACAGCGCACAAAACCACAGTGCCTCACCTTAGTCAGGATTGAGAATAATTATGACGTAAAGAAAATCATGTCACAAACCCAGAAAAGCTAGCAAAATGTACAGGGGGGGCTACAACAGGCAGCAGAAATAGTGATTTCTGCCTAGCAGCTGGTACTTGATTCGTCCATTGGGATTGGCTGGAGCCATCAAGATTTAGTTTCATGGTTTTAGATTCATTCATGTTTAGCTTCCTTGGTTGGTTTTGACTAAACAGATATTTAAATGCCTGTGCTGGGCTCTCTTTATATTGGTTAAGTGGTTCCACGTTTTTAAAAGCAGCTGGCATTGCCACCACCTTTGGAATTCTCCTGATCCATCTGCAGGCATCCGCAGCTTCCTGCGTGTGCAGGAAGCTGCTGTGCAGAGTCTTGCTGCAGCTCCACTCAAGCAAGAGGTCTGTGGCCGTCTGAAATCTTCTTTAGGTGCGTTCTGGTATTCCTTTGTTTACCTTGTACCTTCCTTGCTTTCCCAAATGCTGGTCCACTCAGACCCGATATTTGTTCTTTGGTGTTAGTGGCGTCTCCAGACTCTTTTGGCTGGGGTGGCCCAAGTGGGGCACTGACTTATGCAGGTGTGGAATGAAATACGAGCGCACACACCGGGGTCAGACTGGGGCACAAAATGGTCTCGGGCACCAATGAAAAAAGTGGCACACCGTTGCAAATGGTAATTCATTCCTTTTGTAACAGAACGTTTGAGCAGTACCTAGGGAGGGCGTCAGGGCTCAAGTCGAGGGTACAGGGGGAGAGGGGGAGAGGGTGAGGGGGGAATCGGAGTCCACCCACTTTATTCAGCGGGTGGACTCAGTCCCCCCAGCTAACATGAGAAACATTGAATGACCTCTTTGAATTTATGACCTCAGGGTCAAACTGCAGTCACCAGGTTTGTAGGCTGGACAGTTCACCACTGCCCTATATAACTTGATGAAAAATAACAAATAACTAAAGGTGAAGTGTCGCATTTCGGTACTGCAAGTCCTAGGGAAAACATTTGTATTGGTTCTTGGAGTTAAAACATGCACACCTTTTAATGTTTTTAAAAACACTATTAGAGGAAAATATCCTCTCTTGGTTTTGTGTGTGTTGATTTTACGAAAGGCAAATGCCATTCGCCCTGTGCAATTTGGGTGGTTATGCAGAGCCAATTTAATGACATGTGCATAGTTCACCTTGATATGCTAATTTCTTGCGACGTCGCATCCCATTGCGTTTGTTGACGAGTCCCCCCACTTTAATTTTTAGGACTTGACCCCTGGAGGGAGTGTTGATAAAATGTGATTTAAAAAATATGTGGGGCAAGCTACTAGCCGCATAGTAAAGTAACTCATAAAACTGGGCCACTTTCACCAAAAACACTGGCCCACGCTAGTATTTAGAGTGCTTGGTTCTGACATTGGCTTATTGGCCTATATGCCAGTCCAAGCCTGGCACATACACATCAACATAGTTTATGATAATGGGGTGGCACCTAGGGTGGGCATTCAGATTACAGGGGTAGCAAACGCCACTCCAGGCCACTCGCTGGACACGCTGCTGTCTGGTGTAGGCAGCTTGTCACCAGATTCTAAGGAAGTTCTTACTAGTCAAGGTTTCCTGAGAGTTTTGTATTCAGTCTTGTGTAGAAATGCCTGATATTCTGCCCTTGTGGTTTTTAGAATCTTGGATCTACAACACTTCCTTGGATGTCATTCCTTGTCTTGGTGGGCGTGGCAAGCCTGTAGGTTCCCACTATATCCACCCTCTGGGAGGCACATTGGGTAGTGGCCGAACCAACCCAGCCCCTAGTAGCTCGCCCCCATTACAAATTAACATGGAGAATTCACTTGAATCACCACAGTACCACAATGCAAAAAAAAGAAAACAAGACAGTTCAGTTTGCAGTGTGCGCTACACGAATGACCCATATAATCTATGCATGTTTACGAAGAACAAGTATGAGAGTGTGAGAAGTCCCCACTCAATGTTGTGCCTTGTTGTACAGCACATTGCCACATGCCTGAAACTTTAGTGTACGCAGATGACTTTGAATAGTTTCATGATGTACTTGTTTGTGGGGGTGAGGAAACCTTTTAGTTTATAAAATTAAAACAAAGACAAACGAAACAGTTCTACATCTCATGTACCGGTCATTCAAAACAAAACAGAACTAAAGTGGAAAGAAGTATAAGGGGAAGCTTGCTAAGCCTGCTACATTACATAGTTTTGACCCAAGAGAGAAGTGAGTACAGGCCTATAGTGTGGAACAAGGAATATATCTTGGGTGAGGAGCAAAGATAGCCCTCGAGCTAAAAGGAAGGTTAGGACTCATAACAGGATTGGGCATCAGGGGAAAGATGGATTAGGAGCTGGGTTGGCCTCAAAGCAGGCATGGCCAATGCTATAAATGGGCCGGTCAAACCCGGCCCTCAGTACCTGCACTACTTATTTTTTAGCATTTGAGTACCTGCACTTTTCAAGGCCTGAAAGAGAGTACCAGTACTCAACTATTTTGCGAGGTGAAAATGAAAGCTTTTATCACACTTTAAAGGACTACGATACTGTGCCCTCTTGCTCCTCCTCTCTCCACCACCCTCAGTGTCCATAATGTCTCCTTCAGGGCCCACCCTGTAGAACCAAAGGTGATACAAAAATGTATCCACTGTGCTGTTAGTAGACTAGGTGAGGAACACTGCTTCACTAAGTGGGCTTCACCTGTTACCATTGGTGTCCTTTGATGGAGCAGGGATTGATTTGGAAAGCCAGGGAAATGCCTTTTTTAATTGTTTCTTTGCCATTAGCAGTGCCTATTCTAAGATGTAAATGTTTAAGTAATTGGAACTGTGATGGAACATTTTCGACTGACAACTAGCGCACAGCTCCAGTTACCTACCAAATTCCTTATGCAATGAAAGTGAGCAATGGTAAAACTCCCCTTCTAAAGATTAGTTTACAGCTGTGATATCTGCTAGTTTGATATGCAAAAAAGTCTCATTTAATGTAGTTATTCAAACTTTCTTAACACAATGCATAACAACCAACTGGAGGTTTGTGTGAAAGGATCTCAGATACAATGCTTTACCAAGGTGTGTGCTCTTTGGCACATTATTTAATCTCAATGGGCATTGCCTGCAAACAACAAACAGGGTGTGCCTAAAAGGGATCTGTGCCCAATGTGCTGCGCCAAAATGGCAGGTGCCGGAAGCGCTGCCCCAGAATATCCGGCTTCCTAGCTTGGTGAGTACGTGCAGGGCCGGCCTTGGAAGCCGCTGAGCCCGGGGAGAAAAACAAAAATGTGGCATCCCTCCCTCTGTGCGACCCCAGGCATGCGGGACACGGTTTGGAGGAGAGCACATTTTTCAATAGGCACAGCAGGGTCCCTTTTGTTATTAAATGCCTTCCGCTCCTGAGAGCGGAGAGCGTTTAATTTCAATAGGGCGACTGCCGTGCCTTTTCCCACCGCGCATGCTCGGGTGAGCCCTTGAAAGACTCCCACGAGCTGACGTGATGGGGGACTAATGGCAGGGTGCCCTGGGCAGTCGCCCAGGCGGCCCTGCTCTAAGACTGGCACTGAGTACCTGCACTTCTTTTTTTCCATGTAAAGCTCTGGGCATGGCCCACAGGTGAAGAGCAAATATGGGCTTCGGTGACGAGCATGGTGGAGCCCTCAGTGAAGAGCAGAGCTGGTCGTCAGGTGAAGAGCACAGTTCGGCCCCAGGTGAAGAGCAAGGTTTAAACCTGTGTGAGAATGAAGGGTGGGCCTCAGGTAAATAGCAATGATGGTCAATGGGTGAGGAGCAGGAAAGTGCCTTAGGAGAGGAGCAGTGATGGTGCTTGAGTGAGGAGAGTGGCCCGTTTAAGAAGAATGATTACAAAGGTTATCTTTGTCTGGTGAGGGTAGTGAAACAGTGCCCCTCTTGCATAATGATATGATATTACAGCCAGTCCATGTTCTTCATTAGATGTCTTCCCTCCATGCATTTTTTCTTATGATCCCCTGAAGCTCCTCAATTGGAGATGTAGGCATATTTCTCAGAAAGGTTTTCTCGGTGGTACGTTGATGGTCATCCAGAGACTGTTCATAAGACACTCAGTGACTCCCTTTCTGTGTAACATCTCCCAACACCCCATAGGTTAAAGGATCTGGTCAAGCAGACACAGCATCATTAAAGAAGTGGTATGATGCTTCATATTTTATTTAAAACATTAAAGTAGTGGCATCTTAAAGAATAGCATTAGACTACATGCACATATATAAATCAGCCCTCAAAATGAACTCGCAAATGTACTCCTACACGGCGGTGTGTGGAGCCACTTTAGAATGAATGCTTGTCACTTTGCAGAAACGTTTACAAAGTAACACAATTAGATTGATGACTGGAAGCCTGACATTGTTCAGTCAAAGCTACATCCAGGGGAAGATATAAATGAAATTGGCATTGCCATCTAGACAGAGAGAGAAAATAGGAGAGATAGTGTGGGAGAGAGGTGATACAATGTAGCTTTTATTGACTTCCATCCAGAATATAGATCCCAGGAGTAAGAGAGTGAGAAGTTCCAATGAGTGCCTCGAACTTGTGATTTATCTCATGAAGCTACCACCGGGTACACCCAGGACTGGTCATAATTGAAGGCTGCGTTTAAGACGTTTTCGAGCAAGAGACAGGCTGCAAAGTAGCTTTAACACATCCAATGTATCCCTTACCTCTTGGAATGTTTGTGGTTTAAATAATTCAATCAACAAAATTCTTTCAGGACAAACAGATTTTACTTCACCAAGAAACAATGTGCTCCACACACTTCAATCTAGAAGGTTTTTTACCTTCATAAAACCAGCTACTAAAGGTTCCACAGGATGACCGTCGAGAGGCCTCGCAATTGCGATTGATCTTGGGTTAAAAGCAATTTACGAGGAATTGCAGACAACTTCGGAAGTTTCACTTGCAGTCATTTTAACAACAGAGAATCCTGAGATGGTTGTACTGATTGTTAGTCTGTATTGGAACTCGGGAAAGATGACAATGGACGATATGCAATTAGGTTTGGCAAACTTATTTACACAATGGCTGGACCTCGGACATCCCTTAAACATCATTGTGGGCAGGGATTTTAATGCAAGTTGCATACAAGGGGCAAGATTAAATACCACAGAATCTGTCCCAATAGGGTCCCTTGTGGGCCCGATATAGCAGGGCCAAAAATGGCACCGTGTCATGCACCAAATGGGTTCTTCATTTGGTACTACCTGTTCGAACAGTAGACTTGCGGGATCGCTCATCCTTACTTCTACGTTACTCAAAAGTTAGAGTCATTAAGTGGTCCTCTGGTCATTCAGGATTTTGGAATTAGTGATCATTCATTTTTGCACTTTACTTTATATGTAAAGGTTCCATCACACATGACCTCCCAAGCATTGGTGTCAATATCTATCGACAGAAGAGGACTGTCAGTAAAGTGGAATGACACAGCATGTCGTAAGTATTTATCCATCCAACAAAGAATCATACACTCAGAAGATCGAAAGAGTGGGACAGCATGGAAACTTTTTGCTAGTGATAACTTCAACAAAACAACAACATGGAGTGTAATTGCTCTCTCAGACAAGGACGGGTTTTACCAGTCCAAGACACATATTTGTATATTGCTGACTTGCAAGAATGGGGTAAGCCCTGAGGCAGAAGGGCTGGTGTAAAGCTGTTGGGCTGTGGCAGCGTTGCTTAATTGCGACTGAAATACTGGCAGCATTGGACTGTTGGAGTGCTGCTGTGTGAGAGGATAGAAGGAGCACAGATCAGCAATCTTACCCTGCAGCTGCCTGCACAAACTCTATTTAAGGCGGATAGGTGAAAAGGATGCCTTCACCTTAAAAAACAAGAATTATCTTCCGACTGACGCGCAAGTCATGTGACAGCCAGCTGGGCATATCAACACGGCCAGAGCGCCCTTGCGGCGTAAGCCCTGAGGCAGAAGGGCTGGTGTAAAGCTGTTGGGCTGTTTGGCGGCTTTGGCGCGAGGAGCGCCACCACTGCCGTGTCGGGGGCTTCAAGTCAAAAACCTGCACGACTATCCTGCATTGCTGTAAATCAGCAGAACAGGAGCGGTATGTAAGTGATATTCAATCAACACTACAGCTAAGTCAATGCCTAGTCTGGGATGCTGAGGAAAACCCTTATTGATGTGTTTTTATAATCAGTTCAGTACTCTGGATGACAACCCTTGTATAACACCCCCCTCTTAGAATCCCCCTGACCCCACTGAGCCAAGAAATAGGTTTGTTTTGCAAACTAAAAGGTATATTTGAAAATTAAACAATATATATATATATCACACTTTATAATAAATTAATATCTGATAGTACACTTGGATATATGATGTTGATCAACAATGGGTAATCTGGTACTAGCACACTTCTTTACAATCAATGAGGAGTTAGTATAGGATGGATAAAGTAGCAAAAATACTTTTATGATTTCAAGGGAAAAGCAATGAGGAATAAAATGCAGTACAGAAATACTTGATATGATTTTAGCAAAAGATAAGATAATCACTTTTTCTCTGGCAATTCACCCCCCTCCCCTATGCAATGTAAGAAATGGAAGGAGATGGAAGGAGGAGCACACAGTTCTCAGGAATGCATTCAAATACAATACGAAATTCAGTTCCCCCCAGCAAGCTTAGAGGAAACAGGTAGGAGTTTGAAACACAGGCCCAAATTGCTTTTTAAATGTGATGGCAATGGATGGGAAAATGTGCCAGCTGATTCTAATTCCCTCTAGAGATTCAGGGTGAGTGGGAGATGCGTGTTGGTATTAGTTCAGGCTCACTTTAGCAATGCTCTATGAGTTATTACCATGTTGCAAACGGATTTTAACAAAAGAAAGAATGGAGCTGCTATTTTGACAAGTGGAGAAATTGAGCCAAGATCGCAAATCGCGGTAAATTTCGCGAGTGCGTGAATCACGATTGTAGTAAATATGTAGGGAGTAGGAAGTCGGTTCTAGGCTTGTTGGAAAGCTTAGATCCTAAGCTTTCAGAGGAAAGTTAAATCCGTTCTTAGCCCAAACGGTTCCAGAGATACGGACGATTAAATAAAGGTAGTTTTTCGGATTTAAAGTAAAACTCAAAATGACAGGTGACAGCTTGCAGCTTCAGAATTGACAGGTGACAGTTGTGCAGCTTTACAAATGACAGATGACACGATTTCTAGGAGGCAGTTCTACTTAGGTTAAAATAGTTTGGATTAGATTATTTTAACTAAGAGATTGGTTCTGCACAGTTCTGCTAGGTACTCACAATATAAATTTGAACTAGGCCTCGTCACGGATCTGGTCAACACGTCCGGCTGCGGTTCTGTGTGCTCGGGGGTCAATCAGGCACCGGTTCTGCTCACAGCGATCTGGGTCAGCTCTGCTCTGCTGGTCTAGCCTCTCTGGATTCAGCGGCCTCTGGTTCTGGATACTGCTCTGCTTTCCGGTCCGGATCAAGTGAATTCTGGATGTAACACTGCTTTCTGGGTACTGGTAAGAGTTCTTGGCAAAAGAATTCAGACAGCTCGCCCGGCTGTGGAATAGTTTGCAAATGATTTTGAGGCCTGCTGACAAATACTTTTGCTTGCAGTGGGCCTTCTTGGTTCAAAGTTCTGTAGTCTCTGTTTAGCTTGGAAGTCTAAGTGTTGGATCTCTGGATGTGAAGTCGTCGGTCAGCATGCTCCGCAGCAAATGGAATTGAATGTCTCTACCTGTCCCAGCAGTCTCTTTTTATGTGTTTTGAAAATGGGTGTGTGCCTGGGCCTAGCTAAGCCTGCCCCTCTCTACTTGTCATTGACCCAATTCTCCCCTCTCCCATGATTGGGGGAAGGAAATGGATTGTCATCATGATGAGGTCTGTTTATGGGTCAGAGGATCCTCCCCTGGTCAGTTTGCCCACAAATCTATATTTGATTCAAATACATCTTTCCCAGATATACAATTTGTTGAAATTACATGTGCACATTATATATTCCTTATGGTCCATTCTTGTCCGCCTCTGATCTTCCTGGGGGCTTGCATTAAAAAATGACAACATTTTGCGCCTTTTAACTGGTTTTGCCATATCGGACATTTACCCAAAATTACACACATGTGCGCAAGGAGTATGGACATTAATTGATGAAGTGTCAGATTTTTAACATGCAGACATTTGGAGTAAGACCCTATTTTCCGCTAGCAATCCCCCAGAATACACCACAGGGTCCTAACGCCTCTTAAAATGTTCACAGAAAAATCACAAAAATAATGATATTACTTATATAATTCTGACAAGTCCGCACTATGAGTTATCTATCTTTTTAAAATTATGCTCTGGTCAAAAAGGGGTGTGGCTTCCCACATCACAGGGTGGAATAACTGGTTTATCCACTTCCCCCAAGTTCAGCTGGCTTGCAGAGGCACTGCCCCTCCCAGTTTCCCCTAAGAGGAAGCTATTTTACGACGCCCCCAATATAACATTTGCCTGAGTCCAGGACAGGCCTTTGTTCAACTCCCTGTAGCCCCCAGCTGCTCCACCCCTAATCTAATCAGAGAGGTGTTAACTCCTTTCGGCCAGGGGCAGAGTGGCTGAGCATCCAGTTTCAACTCCTGTCGGGGGTAGTTGTCAGGCAGAATTCAGTTTCATTAAGCCAGGTTTCAGCTAAATGTCACTTTTTGTTCCCAGTTTTCTACATTCAAATCAAACTGACAATTTTTACCTATACATTAAATAATTACTTCCTTCAAGTCATTTCAGAATATAGTTTTACATTGTATCCACCTCTTAGCAAGTCTTTCCTTGGCCTGGTTTTGTTTCATTTGTTCAGTTTTACACAAAAGTCTGGTGGTTTTAAAACGCCGGCTTTCTGATAGTGGTGAGTACTGGTAATGCAACCATTTTTGGGATTAAGAAAATTAATTCCCCACAGTTCTGAGTTGCTTTTTTGGCAATCAGCATTGCCATTCCCAACGGTTTCAGGCTACTGTGTGTGTAGCCCAATGGTGGTTTTAGGCAGTGCCCTCCTGTGCTCACAACATAGGCAAAAATGGGTGGCAGCCTATTCTTCATGTTTTCCCTGTGCACTCTCTGGGGAGTTCTGGCCATCATGATGTTTTCCATGCCAGTACTGCACAGTTTTATTGTAGGGCTTGGATGCATGGGTAAAAACATCCCACAAGCCCCCCCTCTTGCAATGGCCATTCTGTCCTTTCTCAGATGGAACTCGCACGATCTGGGATGTTCTCCTCATCTTCTTCCGGTAGATGGCACAGTTCAGCATCTTTTTCTTTTCCCCCATCCAGTTGAATCGATCGGTTCTCCTCGCCGGTCCTGATGGGAATATTGGGCGGTACCCCGGGCTCCTCGGGTCTCTGCTCCCGGTCCCCGGTCGTCCTCCTTGGTCAGTCTCCATGGTTTCATCTCTCCTAGGATGATAAAGCAAAGCGGCAATACACATTCCTAGACATTTTTCCACCACTATTAATGGTGTGGCGAACATATGAACATATACATTTTCTTTTTAAACTTAGGAGACAAGAACATATATATCTATACAAGGATCACAGAATTTTATATGCTATATGTGGAATATTTTAGGGTTGGAACTGAATTACTCTGGAGCGGCCCCCTCTGGGATTCCAGTGGATTCCTCCAGTTGTTGCAGAGTGTGCCTGGGACGGCAACACTTTAGCTGATTTATATGTACCCACTTGTCTTCCCCCTCTGCCAAACCGCCTTTGGGGATGCGCATCTTGTAGGCCACAGGGGAGATTTTGTCTATAATTTCAAACAGTCCCTTCCATGTAGGCAAAGATTTTCGCTGTTTGGCCTGGTTCCTTTGGAAATTGTATAGATAGACCCGATCACCCACCTTATATTCCTTTTGGGTAGTTTTTAAATCATAGTGGGTCTTCATGCTCTCGGCTGATCTTTCTAGATTCCGCTGAGCATAGGCAAAAGCATGTTGAAGGTGTTTCCTTAAATTCTCCACATACTCATGAGTTGTGGAGGCATTTATCAGTGTCTGCTCTTGAGTCCTGTAGAGCAAATGCTGGGGAAGCACCATCTTGCGTCCAGTCATCAACTCAAATGGTGACATTTTGGTTGCAGATGAAGGGGTAGATCTGATGGCCATTAGGACCAGAGGTAGTCGGATATCCCAACTTGACCCAGAATCTGCCACAAACTTTTTTAAGATGCTCACAATGGTTCGGTTATATCTCTCTACTGCTCCAGAAGAAGCTGGCCTGTAAGCAATGTGTAGCTTCCTTTTAACCCCCAGTATCTCCCACATCTTTGTCATTACTTCACTGGTGAAGTGGCTACCCCTGTCTGACTCAATCCTTTGAGGTAGACCAAAACAGGAAAAGATGTGGTTAATCATCAGCGCAGCTGCTGTTTCTGCCTTGCAGTTTTGGGCTGGGAGACATTCCACCGACTTGGTAAACAAGCATGTAACGGTCAACATGTACTTGTTTCCTCTATACGAGCGAATCACAGGGCCTACAAAGTCGATTTGCAAATCTGACCATGGCAGTGACATCCCCCTCTTTTGTTGAGGCGCACAGTGTGTGAGGGATGATGGCTGAAATTGTGCACACACAAGACACCCCCTCAAGTATTGGTCGAGGTCCTGCCCATGTCTGGCCAGTATGCAACCTCTCTTAAGATTTCCAGTGTTGTGTGAAACCCCCTATGACCGGCGGTGGCCGCATCATGGGCGTGACTTAACATCAGGCTTCGGAATGATGAAGGAACCACCCACTGATCGTGGCCAGCTTTGGATTTCCTTACCAGCAAACCGTCTTGGATTCGGAACATTTTTGGACATTTCATCAACACTCTTAGGTCCTCTTTCCCAATGTAATCGTATCCGTCAGGGGAAAGTTCTCAGGGTCCTCAAGGTGTTGGTAAAACTTACCAATAATTGGATCCCCCTTCTGAGCTGTAATTAAATCAGCATCAGGGGTCTCCTTACTCCATTGTGCAGTTGAAAGATCATTGCGAGCATTTGTCTGGGACCTAGTGATGGCAGTGACCTGGATTTCCCCCAATAGGGACTATATTTCTATTAGATCCCCTTGGATGGCCCCGGTTTTGGCCAGCTGATCAGCTAAGTCATTTCCAGTTTTGTCTGGTCCCTCTACTTTGGAATGACCCTTGATCTTTTTCCAATAGATGGTCATTCCATTCGAGGTGACCAGATCATCAATGTTTTGAATTAACTTCCCATGTTTTAAGGGTTTGTTATTAGCACATAACATGCCTCTGGTTTTCCAATTAACCAGGTGCTCCACGAACCCGTTCCGTACATAATCCGAATCTGTGATTATGACCAGTTTGTGGAGTTGATGTTGGACAGCAGTGAGGATGGCCTGATGCACTGCCATCAATTCTGCTACCCGACTACTTTGGGGACCAATTTTGTATCCAGCGGAGGGTTCTGGGAACTCCTTCACCCATGCATTCCCTACGCCAGCCACCAGTTCTTTCTCCCCGTCGTTGTCAACATGGTAAGAGCATTCATCCACATAGACAGTGGGCATTCCCTCACACTTGTCTTCTTCAAAGGCTTTCTGTGGGGAATTAAGGTATGCCTCCATGTTGTCCTTGATTTTTAGACTTTCGTCCTCGAGACAGTTTTCTCTGGCACAATCATGCAAGTCAGCCAGACCTTGCGCGAGGGGACTCTTCTTGTTTTGGCCATATCTGACATCCACAGGAAAGCCCTGCATTGACAGAATACAGGAAGTAATTCGGGAATTACTCACATTTCCGGCCCGGATTCTGTCACTTTGGAGATATTGCAGAGGCTGGTGTGGAGTCTCCACTATGATGTGTTCCCCCTGGATAAACGGGTGGTAATTCTTCAATGCCCACACCGTTGACAGGAGTGCCTTCTCACAATCGTTGAATTCTTCCTCCACAGAGGATAAAGTTTTGCTCGCATAGGAGATTACTTTAATGACCTTGTCATGCTTTTGGTATAATACTGCCGTCAAGCACGTATTAGAGAACCCCGTCTCCAGGAAGAACTCCTTGTTTCTGACAGGGTAAGCTAGGCAAGGCGCTTGTGAGAGGCTTCTTTTGAGTTGTCTTACCACCTCGGATTGTTCTGGACCCCATTCCCACTTGACCCCCCCCTTCAAGAGATGAATCAGGGGTCTAGTGATCTCTGCGTAGCCTTCAATGAACTTTCTGCTGTAATTAGTCAGTCCAAGGAGGCTCCTTAGTTCCCGCAGAGTTGTGGGATCCTTCAGTTTCTGGAGTGCTTCCACTTTCTTTTCTTGGGGACAGAGACCCTGAGGAGTAATCTCATGCCCCAATAAATTAACACGGGTTCTACACCACTGTGCTTTCTGGAAGGAAAGTTTTGCTCCGGTGGCCCTCAACTGTGTCAGAACATAACGGATCTCCGCTATGTGTTCTTCCACAGATGAACGTTTGATGAGGACATCATCTACATAAGCCAGGTTACCCCTCGCACCCAGGTTGGGCATGGCCTTATGTAGGAAAATGTTGAATTCATTGCCGGAGTTGAGGTATCCGAAGGGAGTCCGGGTCCATGTGTACTGCTGGCCCCCAAAGGTAAAAGCCAGTTTGTATTGGTCCTCCCTACTGACGGGCACGGTCCAGTATCCATTGGTCAGGTCTATTGCTGTGAATACCTGTGGCCCCTGAATCTGGGCCAGCCCTTGGTCAATGTAGGGCAGAGGCCATCGGGAAGTATGGACCCGTGTGTTGAGCTCCCTAAGGTCGGCGCAGAGTCTCCACTGGCCGTTTGGCTTCAATATTCGCAGCACCGGATTATTGAAAGTGCTGTGGACTGGACGGATTATTCCCCAGGACTCAAGGTTCTTAATTATTTCAGTAAGGGACTCCATGGATGTGAGAGGCAAGCGATATTGCTTCACAAACACTGGAGTCATTCCATGGTCCATGGGAATTGTTGTGGTGTGGATGTCGGTGCGACCACAGTCATATGAGTCTACCGCAAAGAGATCTTGGAAATCCAAGAAAACTTGTTTCAACTTTTGCTTCTGTTCCAGAGTCACACAGGCATCAGCTAGGTTGACTCTCTCTTCCACCATCTGCATGAAGCCTGGAAAGACTTCTGGTTTGGCTATCTCAGCGGCCTCCTCCAGCTGGGTGGAGAAGTCCCTGGTCAGAGTGCTGATTTGGACTGGAGGCTTCAGGTGGGAAAGTCAGCCCTCATGGACCTGGAAAATCACCTCATCCCTCCTGAAGTCACAAGTCACATTTTCCTTACCATAAGGGCAAGAAGTGTACACCAGGAAGTTCCCCCCATGCCGGGTGAAAATCCTGTCTGGTGTTGTATTGTCCTCACTGTTACTGTCAAAACAGTCCTTGGGGATTGGTCCTAACAGTTCATTTCCTAAATCAATGGAGAAATGTCGGTCATCAATCGCCATTCCAATAATGGTGCCTGCGGCTAGAGTAATACTCTTTAAGTCGCTGTTATCCACCTCTATTGGAATGGTGTCATGTTCTATGTTGACTAATGGTGTTGGGTTTACCCCTCACCCTTGCTGTTGGAGAGAAGCATTTAGATGGATATAAGCATCAGGGTTTTTCAATTTTTGTCCTCTTTTAACTTTAACTCCCAGGGAGAATTGTCGGGTCCTTTCTGGGATGGTGACTTCCTCTTTAATCTGAATTTCAACTGCATAAGGTAGCAATTGAGCTGACCTAAATGCTTTTTCTGGATCATCAAAGCCCATGGGATTATCCGCTAATCGGGACCAAGCTTTGAAGTTTATTAGGTCCAAACTAAAGGGAAAGCGATTGAGAATGTCACTGCCTAAGTAAAAGGCGGCAGTGACGTCTCGCACGACCCAACAATTATGGACTATGCTCTTGTTGCCAATGGAGATTTTGAGCATACACCTGCTTGGCAGGAGATGTTTGGAATTAGGTGCTTCCAGGTCCATTTCCCATTTGTCTATCAGTTTGAATGTGGGAATGGCTGGATCTTTTGGGAGTTGGCGGAACATGGCTTCGCTGATGAAGCTCTTACCGTTGTTCACACACACTCGAGCGAGAACAGAGTCCTTCCCATCATTTAACTGAACAGGGATGAACAACTGCTCCCCAATTTGCTGGATATCAGCCAGGCTCTGAGCTGATTTCACATCTTTCTGGACTATAGGAGTGGGAGTTTCTGATTGTGGATTAGTAAAGAATTTCAGGGTGTTTCCTTCCAGTGTGGAATACCACCTTAAACTGGAAGGAAGGTTGATTTTCAGAAATAGAGAGGACCCCCCATCACCAGTCTGTTGTCCTACTGCTATTACTGTCACGTCTGGAGTTTGGTTGTTCTAGAAGTGAAATTCTACTTGGTCAGATTTTTGTTCAACCATGGGGAAGGTGCCGTTTAAACTAACATGGTTGACACTCTGTTTTAATTTTATTGGTCGGCTAGTCTGGGTCCAGAGGACCTTGTTTACACAATCTATTAGGGGTGACAACCTTCTCAGGAGGTCATTCCCTAGTAAACAAGGGGTGCCCTCTGGAGTCACTACTATGACCGGGTGTTTCACCTTGTGTCGCCCAATTATAATGTCCAAGTCTGCAGTGCCCTCAACGGGAATTTCCTTCCCGTCAAAGTTCTGCAGTTTTCCAGGAAGAGAGGTGAGAGGAATTCGGTAATTCTCCCCCCTTCCTGCATTTAGTTCCTCAAAGGCCCTTTTGGACAGAAGGGTAGCTTGGGATCCAGTGTCCACCAGTGTCGAAATTGTACCCTGCCCCTGTACTTGTACCGGGGCATAATATCTTCCCTCCTTCTCCTCAAGGGGGCACAGATAATGCACATTTCTGGACAACTGGTGGGCTAACCTTCTGGTTTTGGAGATTGCTAGTGAAGCGATTTGGGCAGAATTCTGTGGAGAGCCTTGGGAATCTGAAAGAAAAAGTTGGCAACTGGAGATCAGAGCCATTGTGGGTTCCCCTGGTTCCGGTTCTGGGCCGCCCCGCCCTTTTTGGAGGCAGTCATCAGGATGGGTTTGACCCTTGGGATTTTGGTATTGTCGGTTCTGGGATGAGATGATGGGCGGCGGTAGCTCAGTCTCCACATCTCCCCAGTCTGGATTGGAATCCCTTGGGGCCCATTTTTCCCTGGGAGGAGTTCCCCCATCTCTGAAGGAGAAGATCCTTTTCCCAGGATCTTCTGAGGATCCCTCTCCCTCACATTGGAAGACCTGTACCTCCTCCACAAAGTGGGTCTGTTTGGGTCCTTTGTTTCCCCTACCCCCCCTCTGCTCCTTGGGAGGCAGGCTTTCAGGGGCAGGAGATTTTGTTTCCGGTTCCTGGTTTTCCAGGGGCTGTTTACAAGTTGGGAAGGAAGCTTCCTCCAAGGCTTTACACCCCCTTCCCCTTGTGCCTCCTCCCTGCGAACCGGTGGGTTATCGGGGTGCTGCCCCCGTCATTGTTCTGGAGTACCAGGTCCAGAGTTTGGGGCATTCTGCGGTGGCATGCTCATCTGAGGGTTCTGTTGAGCCCTCAGTATGTGACCCAGATCCCGTGCCATATTTTGGACCTGGCGCTCAAGTTGTGAAACCCGCTCAGGCTGATACGGGGCTCTATTTTCTCCCCTGGGCTGATCCCGGGAAGGGTAGCTATCCCTTCTCTGGTAGTACCCCTGGTTGGGAAGATTTTGCTACCCCTCCACCCTTGGCCTCCCCTCTCCCGGATTAGGTTGTCTGGGCTCAGGGAATTGGGGAAAGAAGGATGGATGATTTTGGGGCTGGAAATTGGGTGGATACCTGGGGAAAAAGTTCTGCCCAGGATTTGGTGAATTTCTGCCCTCCTGGGGGAAGTTAGGAGGGAAGTTCCCCGGGTCAGGAGCTTGGCTGGATCCCACCCCTTGGGCTGGAGGAGTCCACACATAACCCAGGATTGGTCGGTTTCCCTTGTAGCGGGGACTTACATAGTCAGGGGAGCGGGGGACCCCATTTGTGGGACTACCTCCTCGACTCCCTGTCTGTGACTGGCCCGAGGGCCTTCTGGGCTGTGAATTATTTGGCGCAGGCAGGTTTTTAGGCCCCCCCCATCTCCAAATCTAAAATGGGGGCAACCTTTACCTCTGCCACCTTGGCAGCAGCAGGGGTGCTGTTGGTTTTGGGGTTTTTCGGCGCGTTATTTTTATTTTCGATAGGCTTCTGCACCTCATAGATCCGGGTAGCCTGTTCAATGACCCAGTCTAAAGATCCTTTCTCATGAAAATCTCTCACGAGCTGGGTCATTATGTATTTGGGTAAGGCATGGAAAAACGTATTGATAATTCTCTGCTATCCGTGTGCACCCTTCTGGTGGTCTGCGCAAAAGCACGTTTTAATTCTTGCACAAACTCTTGTGGGACCTGATCCTCCCCACATTGCAAATTGTAGGCTGCATTGCGAGCCTCTTGAGGATTTCTGTGAACAGAAAAATGTTTCAAGATGGCCGCCTTATAGGTGGACCATCTTAAATGATTTTGGTCCTCCAGCCCCGCAAAGAAACTGGAGTATTCTGGGGAGAATGTCCATTTGACGTACTGGATGCAGCTACTGCTGTTCTTCAAATGGAAAGTCTCCATCATTTGCTCATAGAGCTCCAAGTGTTCCCAAACGGAATACTTGGCGTTCTTATGATAAGGAATGATGACACTCCTGATTGCCTTTATTTGTCTCAATGGGTCCTTAAGCAAGGCCCTTTTTGCCTTATTGGCCTTTTTGGTTCGGGTAACCCTGGTCCATTCATCCTCTGACTCAGAAGCACTGCTCCCAGAGGTGCCCGTCTGATCTTCCAGGTTTTCCCAGATTCTGCGAGCCTGGGAATGGCTGGCAGAATGTGGGGACCTGGTCTCCTGTGTCCTGTGACACTCAGAGGAGTCTTCAGATCCCTCCTTACTACCAGGATTTGCTGGGTATCCCCCCACTGACCTAACTGGGCAGAGGTTTTCAGGATGCCCTTAATGGGCCTATTCTCCTGGGGTTCCCCACTAAATTGCACTGTGCATGGGTGCCCATACCCGGATACACGCCAATCCATCCCTGGGAGGTACTGGCCTATGAGCCCCATACTTCTAGCTGGATAGTAATCTGCCATCCCCGTGGCCCTGGGCTCATGTGCGCGAGGGGATGTGGGGGTGGCAGAGTCCAGGGACTGGGAGAGATGAAGGCCTCTGGTACTAGGGCTCCTGAGGTTATGCTCAGGAGTTTCTCTTTCCCAGCGAACCTCATCTCTACCCGCCCCTGCTTCCTGTTGCAATGCAAGAGCCTGCGCTTTCAGTTCCTCAGTTAAGGCCTTACTAGACTCTATCAGTCTCTCCTGCATCGCTACCTGTTGCTGGAGCCTATCATTGTGCTGACAGAGAGCCTCATTTTCTCTCTGTGCCTCCTGATTGGTCCTGGAGTACTGGGCCAGTCTCTGCTGCAGGAGGGTTACCTCCTGAGCTGTGTCCCTATTGGCCTGTTCCTTTCTTGCCAGAGCATCCTCCACCCTCCTGGTGTGCTCTAACAAGTTCTGGTGTTCTTTTTGGAGGTCACCCAGTCCCTGGAGGGCCAGGTGATTGTCGCCCATTTTCCTTTTTAAGTGGCAGACTTCCTGGCCTAAGGTATCCCTTTCCTGACTAAGAGCCTGCATCTGTGCCGCCAGGTTGTCCCTTTGCCTTTGGAAGGCACCAGCTTTCTGGCGCTCCTGATCAAACTCTGCCTGGGTATCCAGGTCTTTCAGAATCAATTTATTGCTTTCCTCTTTCTCTCTTTCTAATCGAATTTGCAGGGTGGCTACCTGCTCTGTGCATGCCCTGTTGAAGTCCAGCTGTTGCTCCAGCTTTTTCTGGCTCTGCAGAAGGGAGTCCAAACCTTCTTGGTACTCCTTCTGCAAGGCCAGAAATCTGGTATCCTGGTCAGCCTTCTCCTGTTGCAGTCTATCCATGTCCTCTTTTATTTTAATGATATACTGCCTACTATCATTTTCGGACTCCTGGCTCCTCTGCAGCCTCTGCTCAGAAGAGACCAGGTCAGATTGGGCTTTTTCTAATGCCAGCTGTTGCCTACTTGCCAGATCTTGGCCTTCAGCACATTTGTCCTGCATGGCTCCCATATATAGATACAAATATGCCGCTATCCTAACCATCTTGTCGTGTTCATCTTTAACTTTAGGAGCCATGTATAATTCACTCAGGGCCACATGTAATGGACCCTGATCTCTCCATGTATCTGACCCTGTTTCAGTGACCTGTTGCACGATTGCCTGGAGCCAGACCGTTTGGTCCTGATGAGTCCACTCACCTCTCACAAATAGCTTATGCAAGAAGTGCTCTCTGGCTATTTTCATATCTACCAAGGTCGTCATTCTGGAATTTGAGTTCCTTCCTGACTTACAGAGGTTTGTATTTTATTTTGCAAAACAGACCGTTTCATTAGAGCGTTCCTTTGAGGGGTGCTTTCACAGTGTAAAACAGCGTGGTGATCTAACCGGATATGTGTATCTGGTCAGTTGGCACACTGTATTAATCTGCACAAATGGTAAATCTAACCCAGAATATCCCGGCTCCAAGCCCCCACTTTTGTAAGTGATATTCAATCAACACTACAGCTAAGTCAATGCCTAGTCTGGGATGCTGAGGAAAACCCTTATTCATGTATTTTTATAATCAGTTCAGTACTCTGGATGACAACCCTCTTACACTCCCCCTGACCCCACTGAGCCAAGAAGTAGGTTTGTTTTGCAAATTAAAAGGTATATTTGAAAATTAAACGATATATATATATCACACTTTATAATAAATTAATATCCGATTAGACATATGATGTTGATCAACAATGGGTAATCTGGCACTAGCACACTTCTTTACAATCAATGAGGAGTTAGTATAGGATGGATAAAGTAGCAAAAATACTTTTATGATTTCAAGGGAAAAGCAATGAGGAATAAAATGCAGTACAGAAATACTTGATATGATTTTAGCAAAAGATAAGATAATCACTTTTTCTCTGGCAATTCACCCCCCTCCCCTATGTAATGTAAGAAATGGAAGGAGATGGAAAGAGAAGCACACAGTTCTCAGGAATGCAATCAAATACAATATGAAATTCAGTTCCCCCCCCAGCAAGCTTAGAGGAAACAGGTAGGAGTTTAAAACACAGGCCCGAATTGCTTTTTAAATGTGATGGCAATGGATGGGAAAATGTGCCAACTGATTCTAATTCCCTCTAGAGATTCAGGGTGAGTGGGAGATGCTTGTTGGTATTAGTTCAGGATCACTTTAGCAATGCTCTATGAGTTATTACCAAGTTGCAAACGGATTTTAACAAAAGAAAGAATGGAGCTGCTAGTTTGACAAGTGGAGAAATTGAGCCAAAATCGCAAATCGGGGTAAATTTCGCGAGTGCGTGAATCGCGATTGCGGTAAAAGTATAAGGAGTAGGAAGTCGGTTCTAGGCTTGTTGGAAAGCTTAGATCCAAACGGTCCCAGAGATATGGACGATTAAATAAAGGTAGTTTTTCGGATTTAAAGTAAAACTCAAAATGACAGGTGACAGTTTGCAGCTTCAGAATTGACAGGTGACAGTTGTGCAGATTTACAAATGACAGATGACACGATTTCTAGGAGGCAGTTCTACTTAGGTTAAAATAGTTTGGATTAGATTATTTTAACTAAGAGATTGCTTCTGCACAGTTCTGCTAGGTACTCACAATATAAATTTGAACTAGGCCTCGTCACGGATCTGGTCAACACGTCCGGCTGCAGTTCTGTCTGCTCCGCGGGTCAATCAGGCACCGGTTCTGCTCACAGCGATCTGGGTCAGCTCTGCTCTGCTAGTCTAGCCTCTCTGGATTCAGCGGCCTCTGGTTCTGGATACTGCTCTGCTTTCCGTTCCGGATCAAGTGGATTCTGGATGTAACACTGCTTTCTGAGTACTGGCAAGAGTTCTTGGCAAAAGAATTCAGACAGCTCGCCCGGCTGTGGAATAGTTTGCAAATGATTTTGAGGCCTGCTGACAAATACTTTTGCTTGCAGTGGGCCTTCTTGGTTCAAAGTTCTGTAGTCTCTGTTTAGCTTGGAAGTCTAAGTGTTGGATCTCTGGATGTGAAGTCGTCGGTCAGCATGCTCCGCAGCAAATGGAATTGAATGTCTCTACCTGTCCCAGCAGTCTCTTTTTATGTGTTTTGAAAATGGGTGTGTGCCAGGGCCTAGCTAAGCCTGCCCCTCTCTACTTGTCATTTGCCCAATTCTCCCCTCTCCCATGATTGGGGGAAGGAAATGGATTGTCATCATGATGAGGTCTGTTTATGGGTCAGAGGATCCTCCCCTGGTCAGTTTGCCCACAAATCTATATTTGATTCAAATACATCTTTCCCAGATATACAATTTGTTGAAATTACATGTGCACATTATATATTCCTTATGGTCCATGCTTGTCCGCCTCTGATCTTCCTGGGGGCTTGCATTCAAAAATGACAACATTTTGCGCTTTTTAACTGGTTTTGCAATATCGGACATTTACCCAAAATTACACACATGTGCGCAAGGAGTATGGACATTAATTGATGAAGTGTCAGATTTTTAACATGCAGTCATTTGGAGTAAGACCCTATTTTCCGCTAGCAACCCCCCAGAATACACCACAGGGTCCTAACGCCTCTTAAAATGTTCACAGAAAAATCACAAAAATAATGATATTACTTATGTAATTCTGACAAGTCCGCACTATGAGTTATCTATCTTTTTAAAATTATGCTCTGGTCAAAAAGTGGTGTGGCTTCCCACATCACAGGGTGGAATAACTGGTTTATCCACTTCCCCCAAGTTCAGCTGGCTTGCAGAGGCACTGCCCCTCCCAGTTTCCCCTAAGAAGAAGCTATTTTACGATGCCCCCAATATAACATTTGCCTGAGTCCAGGACAGGCCTTTGTTCAACTCCCTGTAGTCCCCAGCTGCTCCACCCCTAATCTAATCAGAGAGGTGTTAACTCCTTTTGGCCACGGGCAGAGTGGCTGAGCATCCAGTTTCAACTCCTGTCGGGGGTAGTTGTCAGGCAGAATTCAGTTTCATTAAGCCAGGTTTCAGCTAAATGTCACTTTTTGTTCCCAGTTTTCTACATTCAAATCAAACTGACAATTTTTACCTATACTTTAAATAATGACTTCCTTCAATTCATTTCAGAATATAGTTTTACATTGTATCCACCTCTTAGCAAGTCTTTCCTTGGCCTGGTTTTGTTTCATTTGTTCAGTTTTACACAAACGTCTGGTGGTTTTAAAACGCCGGCTTTCTGATAGTGGTGAGTACTGGTAATGCAACCATTTTTGGGATTAAGAAAATGAATTCCCCACAGTTCTGAGTTGCTTTTTTGGCAATCAGCATTGCCATTCCCAATGGTTTCAGGCTACTGTGTGTGTAGCCCAATAGTGGTTGTAGGCAGTGCCCTCCTGTGCTCACAACATAGGCAAAAATGGGTGGCAGCCTATTCTTCATGTTTTCCCTGTGCACTCTCTGGGGAGTTCTGGCTATCATGATGTTTTCCATGCCAGTACTGCACAGTTTTATTGTAGGGCTTGGATGCATGGGTAAAAACATCCCACAAGCCCCCCTCTTGCGATGGCCATTCTGTCCTTTCTCAGATGGAACTCGCAAGATCTGGGATGTTCTCCTCATCTTCTTCCGGTAGATGGCACAGTTCAGCATCTTTTCCCCCATCCAGTTGGATCGATCGGTTCTCCTCGCCGGTCCTGATGGGAATATTGGGCGGTACCACTGGCCCCTCGGGTCTCTGCTCCCGGTCCCCGGTCGTCCTCCTTGGTCAGTCTCCATGGTTTCATCTCTCCTAGGATGATAAAGCAAAGCGGCAATACACATTCCTAGACATTTTTCCACCACTATTAATGGTGTGGCGAACATATACATTTTATGAATCAGAAGATATGAACATATACATTTTCTTTTTTAACTTAGGAGACAAGAACATATATATCTATACAAGGATCACAGAATTTTATATGCTATATGTGGAATATTTTAGGGTTGGAACTGAATTACTCTGGAGCGGCCCCCTCTGGAATTCCAGTGGATTCCTCCAGTTGTTGCAGAGTGTGCCTGGGATGGCAACACTTTAGCTGATTTATATGTACCCACTTGTCTTCCCCCTCTGCCAAACCGCCTTTGGGGATGCGCATCTTGTAGGCCACAGGGGAGTTTTTGTCTATAATTTCAAACGGTCCCTTCCATGTAGGCAAAAATTTTCGCTGTTTGGCCTGGTTCCTTTGGAAACTGTATAGATAGACCCGATCACCCACCTTATATTCCTTTCGGGTAGTTTTTAAATCATAGTGGGTCTTCTTGCTCTCGGCTGATCTTTCTAGATTCCGCTGAGCATAGGCAAAAGCATGTTGAAGGTGTTTCCTTAAATTCTCCACATACTCATGAGTTGTGGAGGCATTTATCAGTGTCTGCTCTTGAGTGCTGTAAAGCAAATGCTGGGGAAGCACCATCTTGCATCCAGTCATCAACTCAAATGGTGACATTTTGGTTGCAGATGAAGGGGTAGATCTGATGGCCATTAGGACCAGAGGTAATCGGATATCCCAACTTGGCCCAGAATCTGCCACAAACTTTTTTAAGATGCTCACAATGGTTTGGTTATATCTCTCTACTGCTCCAGAAGAAGCTGGCCTGTAAGCAATGTGTAGCTTCCTTTTAACCCCCAGTATCTCCCACATCTTTGTCATTACTTCACTGGTGAAGTGGCTACCCCTGTCTGACTCAATCCTTTGAGGTAGACCAAAACGGGAAAAGATGTGGTTAATCATCAGGGCAGCTGCTGTTTCTGCCTTGCAGTTTTACACACATGTGCGCAAGGAGTATGGACATTAATTGATGAAGTGTCAGATTTTTAATATGCAGACATTTGGAGTAAGACCCTATTTTCTGCTAGCAACCCCCCAGAATACACCACATGGTCCTAACGCCTCTTAAAATGTTCACAGAAAAATCACAAAAATAATGATATTACTTATGTAATTCTGACAAGTCCGCACTATGAGTTATCTATCTTTTTAAAATTATGCTCTGGTCAAAAAGGGGTGTGGCTTCCCACATCACAGGGTGGAATAACTGGTTTATCCACTTCCCCCAAGCTCAGCTGGCTTGCAGAGGCACTGCCCCTCCCAGTTTCCCCTAAGAAGAAGCTATTTTATGATGCCCTCAATATAACATTTGCCTGAGTCCAGGACAGACCTTTGTTCAACTCCCTGTAGTCCCCAGCTGCTCCACCCCTAATCTAATCAGAGAGGTGTTAACTCCTTTTGGCCAGGGGCAGAGTGGCTGAGCATCCAGTTTCAACTCCTGTCGGGGGTAGTTGTCAGGCAGAATTCAGTTTCATTAAGCCAGGTTTCAGCTAAATGTCACTTTTTGTTCCCAGTTTTCTACATTCAAATCAAACTGACAATTTTTACCTATACATTAAATAATTACTTCCTTCAAGTCATTTCAGAATATAGTTGTACATTGTATCCACCTCATAGCAAGTCTTTCCTTGGCCTGGTTTTGTTTCATTTGTTCAGTTTTACACAAAAGTCTGGTGGTTTTAAAACGCCGGCTTTCTGATAGTGGTGAGTACTGGTAATGCAACCATTTTTGGGATTAAGAAAATGAATTCCCCACAGTTCTGAGTTGCTTTTTTGGCAATCAGCATTGCCATTCCCAATGGTTTCAGGCTACTGTGTGCGTAGCCCAATGGTGGTTTTAGGCAGTGCCCTCCTGTGCTCACAACATAGGCAAAAATGGGTGGCAGCCTATTCTTCATGTTTTCCCTGTGCACTCTCTGGGGAGTTCTGGCTATCATGATGTTTTCCATGCCAGTACTTCACAGTTTTATTGTAGGGCTTGGATGCATGGGTAAAAACATCCCACAGGTAGGTGAGAGGGAGAACGCCTGCCAAACCCAGTTAGAGTCAAGATCGCCGAAAGACGCCACAATATTACGATAAGCACTGTGCTACCGACTTTTGTATATAGAGATCCTTGCAGCCCTAATCCATTTGCCTCTCCTTTACGACCATTTCCCGAAATTAACATTAGCATAAAAAAGCAACTCGGGAGAAAGCAATCAGACTGGGAAAGTTCAAACAACACATCCCTGGGGGAGGGTCTGTAATTAGGAGACCTGGGAAGTAGATAAGCCTCACTCCACACAAATTTGACAGAAAAGAGCTGAGAGACAAACAAAGGGAAAACAATAATCTGACACCTAAATAATCAAATCCGTCTGCATCACCAGCTCCTAGAATGAAACTAAGGAGTACAGTACACTCGGATGCAACAAAGGTACCAGAGTGGGACGGCTCTTATTTGGAGCCAGTGGCACATTCCACCACGGTAGGGTCGCCTATAGACAGGAGAGAGCAGGAACTCATAATGACTAATCAACATTCAGTGGATGCACAAATTCACACCCCCAACCTAAGATTAGAAGAGGGGAGAATTGACAGTGGAAACCAGGCAGAATGTAGGAACCACTGGAAAAAAGGGCTGGAATATACAGTACCACTAGAAATATACAGAAAAAAATCAAGGAATATTTTGAGAAAAGGAGAAGTAGAAGTTTGGATGAACTGGTGGAATACCCAGCAAAGGACCTAATACAGCAGAGAGAAGAGGACGACATGGGGGAAAAACCACGCGAGAAACAACAGGCAACACAAGAAAGCATTGCTAGTGAGATGGAAACAGAGCAGGAGGAAGAAAGAGAAATCTTAGTGTCAATAAGAGGACGTCCTTCAATGGAAAATCATAACAATGCATCTTTAGAAGAAGGAAGAGAGCAAGGTTCAAGTCCACCTACAAGTGGGGCAACCCTGAGTGCTCTCAATTATGTCCTAAATTCTCTGGTGTTAGTGTTCGAACTATTGAAGGGGGAGGTTCAATCCCAAACAGGAATAGTCTTAGAACTAACCAATGAAGTAGCAAGATGCAAAGCATCAATGGTTGGCCTCAGTAATGTGATAAACACCGAAATAATTCCATCAATAGAAGAGACAAAAAAAGTCTCCTTAAACCATAGAAAAGAAACGGCTCTCCTCCGTACCCTCATGAAAGACCTTGGATAAACAGAAGAATCTGGAAGTGAACAGATGTTGAAGGTCATGTGGAACTGGAATGAAAAGCCAGCGCAAAAAGAAATGGGAATCCAGACTGGCACTCAACAACCTGAGGTACAGGAAGATACCCCCTTATCTGAGTCAACAATAGAGGAGCTCTTAAAGACAGCCCAATTGATGGAAGGACAAGACCATATGGTAGGAGACACCGTAGAGAAGCAACATGAAGGTAAAGAGGACTCCAAAGATGACTCAATTATAAGTTGGACCGAGGCAAATAATGAAAACTCTAGGAGAAGAAGGAATGCAAAAAAAAAAAGAACAGGAACCAGGAAAGACTCCCCTACCTGACTAAGAAGCAAGAAAAGAAGAAACAGAGTAACAATAGTCAAAAAAGGGAAAGGGAGAAAAAAGAAAACATATATGAAATAGAGGAAATGACACCACCGAGAAAGGACAAAAAAACTTTAGAGGAGGACCTAAAGGAAGGCCAAGAAACACCAAGAGACAACTCGGAAGCCAACTACAAAGCCAGAAGGGAAAAAAAAACACAGGCCAGGAATCTCCGAATAAATAAAAACAAACAGGTGTAAACATGGGTTCACAAACTGATAACCAAATTAAGTATATTGAGGCAGAGGTGACACAGACTAATAATAAAAAAATATTGAAACTTGCTCCAATTTTCATCAAACAACTCAAAAAGCCAACAGACGAAGTTGGACCCAAAATAAGAATAGCACCGATATTTGAAAGGAAGAAAATAACCACACCAAAACCGCCAAAGTTGAAGGAAGAAGGGCCCTTTACTGAAGTGGTTATGAATCTGGGTCATGGAAAATTTCAAACTGTCTTAGAACCGGAAATAAGAGAAACTAGAAAGAAAGAAAATGAACCTACAAAGCAAAGGGAGGGAGAGGACAGGGAGTGGAGATGTAGCCTCGTTGACAGCCATAGAGACTCACTTACCGGATTTGAAATTCCTAAACTATGGCTAAAGATGGTACCAAAACAAGCAAAGACTAAATCCCTCAGTAGAATGGCAATATTATCTATAATCAAAACAAATAGAGACCTCTACCTATTCTCTACAGAGGATCTTGAGTATGTGAAATTGCCAGATCGGGAAAACTCGTTCTTAGTAGAAATAGGATTGAGTTCAACAAAAGCCTATGCAGAAATCTTAAAGGCAAGGAAAGAATTAGAACAAGAAGGGCTAACCATATATACGTCTGATCCCACAAAAAGATGAGCGAACAAGATAGACAGAAGGAAACAACCCAAAGGGAAAGTAGGGGCCCCAGGGACGTAACTGGAGAAGGGAAAAAGACATCTGAAAAGGTAGTATCAATTCAAGTGAAAACACTAGCGGCCCTACCTGACATACTCACGCAAGTCTTGAGAAACATGGGTATAGGAACTCAGAACCTTTAGGCAGAAAGGGTTGAATGTGTTTAGTTGGAACACAAGAGGTTCCAGCACGTTCAGGGCAAAGGAAGTGAAAAACATGGGTTCACAAACTGATAACCAAATTACGTATATTGAGGCAGAGGTGGCACAGACTAATAATAAAAAAATATTGAAACTTGCTCCAATTTTCATCAAACAACTCAAAAAGCCAACAGACGAAGTTGGACCCAAAATAAGAATAGCCCCGATATTTGAAAGGAAGAAAATAAACACACCAAAACCGCCAAAGTTGAAGGAACAAGGGCCCTTTACTGAAGTGGTTATGAATCTGGGTCATGGAAAATTTCAAACTATCTTAGAACCGGAAATAAGAGAAACTAGAAGGAAAGAAAATGAACCTACAAAGCAAAGGGAGGGAGAGGACAGGGGGTGGAGATGTAGCCTCGTTGACAGCCATAGAGACTCACTTACCGGATTTGAAATTCCTAAACTATGGCTAAAGATGGTACCAAAACAAGCGAAGACTAAATCCCTCAGTAGAATGGCAATATTATCTATAATCAAAACAAATAGAGACCTCTACCTATTCTCTACAGAGGATCTTGAGTATGTGAAATTCCCAGATCGGGAAAACTCGTTCTTAGTAGAAATAGGATTGAGTTCAACAAAAGCCTATGCAGCAATCCTAAAGGCAAGGAAAGAATTAGAACAAGAAGGGCTAACCATATATACGTCTGATCCCACAAAATTCCAATCACAGATGAGCGAACAAGATAGACAGAAGGAAACAACCCAAAGGGAAAGTAGGGGCCCCAGGGACGTAACTGGAAAAGGGAAAAAGACATCTGAAAAGGAAGTATCAATTCAAGAAAAAACACCAGCGGCCCTACCTGACATACTCACGCAAGTCTTGGAAAACATGGGTATAGGAACTCAGAACCTTTAGGCAGAAAGGGCTGACTGTGTTTAGTTGGAACACAAGAGGTTCCAGCACGTTCAGGGCAAAGGAAGTGAACAACTATTGGAGAAAATGGACATTCTAGCTTTTCAGGAGACATTCTTAATTAACCCAATCGAAATAGAGGGATTTACAACATTCTGCTTACCGGCGAGTCAGAAAGCAAAAGGGAGGCCGGCGGGAGGTTTAATTACTGCCATTAAAAATAGCACATTCAAATATGTCACACAAATATGGAAAGATTAAAGTGGAATCCTGTCCTGTAAAGTCCACTCTCCAGGAAATCAAGAAGAAGCCACACTGATAGTGATCATCATGTACTGGAACCGGGTATCTATCAAAATCCAACTATTCCAGGATAAGCTAGCAAAAATATTGGGGATGATTAAGACAAAATGGCAAGACGCAGAGATTCTGTTAGGTGATTTTAACGCAGAATGTATAAAGGGTAAAAAGAGCAAGGGAGAGGACAACAAACAGACCTTATCAAATAAAGGGAAATCCTGGTTTGAATTCATTGAGGCTTTGGACCTGAAAATGATGAATAATGCAAGCCAAGGATGTGAAGAGCCCTGCATGACATGGCAAAGAGGGAAATCACCCTCAGTGTTGGACTATATTTTTGTCAGTGAGAATCTCTTTGCCCAAAAATCACAACTAAAAATAAAGCAGGAAGGAGGAAGTGACCACTCAAGATTGGAACTCTCAATCAAGTAGGAATAAAAAACAAAGTAAGACTAAGAAAATACGGACAAGGAGGGAGAATCCTGAACAAAAATCTATTAAACATGTTCGAACAGATAGCCCAAGAGATAGGTAGGCCAGAGAAATTTGTGCCTACTTTATGGTCACTTGTTCCTCCTAAAATGTCATCAAAAAATGGAAAGCAGATACATCTCCATAGTTTTGATGAAGAAACAAGGCAAAGGAAAAGAATCCTGAGAAAAACCATCAGAGACCTGAAAAGCCAAAAGCTCAACAGTGAAAAATATTCTCAACAACTGAAAACAATTAGACGAAATTATAAAGCATGGACAAAGAACCATAAATTCATGCTACGCCACAATGAGTGGGAGGAGATGCTAAAATTAGTTTCGTCTTCGTCGTCAAGAAATTTTTGGTCTCTGATACGAGAACTAGAATCAAGTTCCAGCAGTACATTGCGCAACCTGGTCCCAGAGAGAATTTGGGTGCAATATCTTACAAAAAACTTTCGAAAAACATTAAAAGAACAAAACTGTCCGCCCTTAGACAAAGGTTGGGAACTGCAAATTGAGGAGGAGGATATTGTGGAAATCATATCCAAAGCCTCATCATCAAGAGCAGCAGGGCCAAATGGTCTCACATACCAGGTATTTAGGGGAAACCCAATGTTATGGGCTAAGCTGTTGAGAAGGCTTTTCAGGGAGATATTGAAGCAAAGGAGTGTTCCGCCATCATGGAAAACCGCCTTGATCATACCATTCTTCAAGGAGGGCGACAGGGTAAATCCATCAAATTATAGACCCATCGCCCTCCTAGACATTGACAGCAAAGTATTTATGAGACTGCTACTGAATGAGCTTTCGTCTTGGATAGAACAAGAGGGGGTGCTATCCAGATGCCAAACAGGCTTCAGAAAAGGACTATTGACGGCTCTGAATGGATCCTTACTAAATATCCTTAGCGAAACAACAAGGGACAAAGGAGCAACACTGCTATATGGAGCCTGGATTGACCTCTCCAAGGCTTTCGATCAGATCGATAGAACAAGACTATGGCACAAACTCAGGAAAAAGGGAATATCGGAATCATTGCTATCAATGTTAATGGAACTGCATAGGGGAACAAGCGTAAGAGTCCGCTTAGACAACATCGGTCATCTCTCCGAGACAGTCCCAGTGGAAAAGGGGGTAAGACAGGGCTGCTTGGGGGCACCTACCTTCTTTAATCTGTTCTTAGCAGATATAGGAGACCATTTGAACATGTCCTCACTGCCAGGCCCGGTCATAAATGGCAGGAAAATATTCTGGATTGCCTATGCGGACGACATCATCCTGTTGGATAGAACAGCCATTGGATTGCAAAGACTGGTGGACTTTCTAGGGAAATATGCCAAGGAGAACGGGCTGATAATAAACCACAAAAAAATCGAAAATCCTAGTATTCAAACATCCGAGGAAGAAGACCTCAAATAATTATTGGTCTCTGGATGGGCAAAGAATTCCCCAAGTTGAAAGCCTGAAATATCTGGGATATATGATTTATGCAAGTCCAGCTAACCACAAAGTGGAGAGAGATACTATTTCCAAAACACAAGCGTTAATCCCCCAACTGATCAAAATAAGGAACAGATTCTGCAAATTCTCAATTGTCCCAATGATAAAATACTACCTGAGCAAAATAGTTCCAGTACTATTATATGGAATAGAAGCCAAACCACAACTTTGGAACTTTAATTGGGACAAAATTGAAGGAAGAATCTGGAAAAAAGCCCTACATCTGCCATGGTGTACACCAGGGGGACAACTACGATTTGAATTAGGGTTGAAATCATTGAACTGCATGGCAGACTGGAAGTTAACATCCTTCTATAGAGAAATTATAAACCTCTAAAAAAGGCTCCCTGTATGAAGACATCAATGAGCATCACAGGAATTCAAGATCTGAAATTCTACAGACCCTGGATAAAAAAACAAAAATGGTAATAGCAAAAACAGAATCAAACATGGAAATTCTGATGGAAAATCCACTGAAGATAAAGCAGGAGCTGGTAACTCTGGACTGGATAAAAACAATAGAAGAAACAAGATTCACAAGATTAAGGAATACTTTTCTAACAGTTGATAAAAACATAGGTTCACTGCCAAAGTACCTAGAACAATTTCCGGATGAAAAAGTTAGAAACAACTTCCTCAGAGCAAGAATGAACGTTCTCCTAACGGGGGAAATTCTGAACATTCGGAAACAATCAGAAAAGACAGTGATTTACTGCAAAGATTGTGCAACTCCGGGAAACCAAACTTTAAAGCACCTGCTTATCAAATGTAAGGGAACGTGGAACCTGCGTTTGAAAAAATTAGGAAGATTTGTAGAGAGAGCCGAATTGCTAACATCAGAAAATACATGGCATAGAATAATCGCAGGCCACGAGACCCATCTAACGGCAGTGGTGAACTTTCTTCAATCCCTACATCTGTTATAGAGGAATAAAAGCTACTTTGTCTCCCCTCCCCTAGAGGGGTTAGAAAGCTATGTATTTTAACTCATTGACTTTAGAGAAGAGCTTCTTCCTCTTCTCTCTTCCTTTTATTCTTTGTTTTTTTTAGTATGTTGTACAAAAGATTGTAAAGGTTTCCTCTTTCATGTCTGTAAGACTGAAACTGTAGACCACACACAATGAAAAATAAAAAATAATAAAAACACCTAAAAATTCTAGGCGACTCTAGGGTCTAAGTTAGGAATGATAAAAGCTACTTTGACCTGTCTGATTACAGAAACTACTTGCATTTAACATTATTCGGCCAAATTTAGTGGGTCCAATGGGGTTGTCCTCGAGGATTCTCATTTGAAGAGTCCGATGGAACTGGGAGTTTATTGTTAGGCTGAGAATGACCCTTCTGGGCAATCTCAAAGACCAAGGACTCCAGGGCCCCTGGATGGTTTGGCACCTGTTATTCTGGAAAATGATCCCCATACCTGGATGGGTCCATTTGGAGTACTTATTTCATCTAAATACACTACACATGTCCTTCCTTTGTCTTGCCACGAATCCATCATTATACCTATCTTCAAGAAGGGCTTGGCCAGTGATCCAAATAACTACAGGCCCATTGCACTTCTAGATGCACCCAGAAAGCTATTTGCCTCTCTTTTACTATGAGACATGAGTCGCTCGCTAGCACTCCTGGACGTGCTGAATCGATCTTGGGTGGGTATCAGAGTAGGCATGGGTACGGTGCATAATGCCACTGTCATGGGACACATGTTAGAATCAGTGAAAAAGTGGGCCATGGGCACTGTATACATTGCCTTCCTTCATATGATTAGCGTGTTTGACAGAGTAAATAGATCCCTTCTCAGGAACAAGCTACTAAGATGGTCAATTCGGCTAAGACTAGTGCAACGAACAGCTAGTTTACACAGTAACTCATCAGGTAGGTTTGGGCTGACGAAAGAGGGTGCAGTGTCGGGACCAATTCAGACTCAAGTGGGCCTCAGTCAAGGTTGTTTCTTGACACCCACCCTCTTTAACTTGTACATAAGCGATTTGGGAACCGTCTAGTCTGAGGCTATCACATTCCCTGTTAATCTGGGACACGTGAAAATAAACAGTCTGA
Source organism: Ambystoma mexicanum (assembly GCF_040938575.1). NCBI lineage: Eukaryota > Metazoa > Chordata > Amphibia > Caudata > Ambystomatidae > Ambystoma > Ambystoma mexicanum. The sequence continues at coordinate 1,094,506,572 of NC_090926.1, read as the reverse complement.
CATTTGCTGAAAATCTGATTTTCTGTGATAAAACTCACGTAGGCATTCAAAGAAAATTAGACGTATTATCCACATATTCCATTAAGAATAATTTCCAGATTAACAGAGAAAAATCAAAGAGTGCTGTAATCTAACAAAAACAATGGTATGGAAGATGAGAGAACAGATGCTGGAGAGGGTGGCATTGATACGCTACATAGGTTATGATCATTAAAAACTCTCGGTCACTGGCAGCAAGTAAAATCTGTGTTTGGAGATAAATCTATGCCTTTGATCTGCCAGATGAAAAGATTAATGTTACATCTCTGTAAATGTCCACTCTTTCTGGTCCCCCAGTACTATCTGGTGAAAGTGGAACCATCAATCTTGTACGGGTTAGATTCGACTACGCTTTACCTGGGTACTGTAAGGAACTCATGGTGACAACAGTAAAGACAGACACACGTGATCACAGTTCAAGGGTGTTTATTAAACTGTTTAAATGGGTGAGGAAAATGCCTAATCTAAATCTAAATCTAAGATGGGAGCAAGCTACGACCTTCAAATAATAATAAAAACGTCCACGTGGAGTCTAGTCAAATCAAAAGGGACTATACTAAAAATAAACGATTGCCAATCCTTACTGCTATACTATAAAAATAGTGTGGGATAATGTTCACAAGAAAAGAAAGAAGTGTTCATAGATTGATAAGTCAGGATGGTATTGCTGGAGTCTTACTTCCCCACGTTTTTAGCACGGGACAAGGCGGGACTCCTGAGCACAACACACTCCTGGGCCTCTCCAGCACGAGGTGTTCATTTCCTTTTAACATTAGCAGGACTCTCTGGGGCCAAGTCTCTTTTCTGCAAAGTCTCTTGCCTCAGAAGGCCTGCTGGACCATAAGCAACAAACAAACAAAAGTTCCTTTGGTAAACTTTCATATTGGGTGATTGCTCTTCGCCCCTTGAATCCCCTTCAGCCGGGCTCTGATCCTTCTTGCAACGTGGGTCCACCTCAGTTGGGTTCTCTACGGCCTTTCATTTCTAATATCAGCATCTTGTAACATTTAAGAGTCCTAATGTATTTTCAAACAATCATTCACTGTGGACATCCATTGGTCAGGTTCACTCTTGCCAACACAATGTTCTTGGGTGTATTATGCTTCACCCCGATTTGCAGGCGTCCCTCAGCCCGTTTCACATTTGTCAGATACACAGTTCACTTTGCTTTATCAAAATGCGGGACTCATTTCCTTTAGCCCTCTTTTTGACAGCAGGTCAGAGACTTTTGATTGTGCAAGGGATTTGACTTGACTCTTGTAGTACTACTATGACCTCTCATGCCTGCCTCTCCTAGGGTCTCCTGGTACTTGTAGTTTATAGTTTGTAGTTTGTTACTAATAACCTAGCTAAACTTGGTGACAAATACCGTTCCTTCAGCATTGATGGAAACAATATTAAGGTTGTTAACGAAGTAAAAACCTTAGGCTTCTACCTTGATTCCTCACTGAATCTGGGAAAACAAGTGAGTGCTACGACTTCTTCTACAGCTCATACCTGTAATCTTATCCGTGCCTGTAAACCCTTCCTATCCTCAAAAAGTTGCTTAACTCTGGCCAGAGATTTAATATTATCTGAAATAGACTCCTGTAATGCCCTGTTCTTAGGTGCCAACAAACTGGTCATCAAGAAACTTCAGATCCCGCAGAATAATTCACTAAAATCAGCTTTGAGCATTCCTCGCAGACAACATAGCTCTTCAACAAGACATGACAACCAATGGTTGCCCGTCAAGGATAGAATCCCACTTAAAACTGCATCGCTCACGCACAAATGCCGTAACAATGCAGCCCCCCCGATACCTTATTGACAAATTCTCTAAAACTCACACAGAGCGTCCAACCAGATCCAGCAAGGTATAGACTTAAGAAAGCAGGAGGCAGCAGTTTCCCAGTTATGGCTGCCCAACTCTGGAACTCACTTCTCATGACCCTAAGATCTGACCAACCCTTCTACAAATTATTAGGCCGGGAAATACCAATGCGTGCTACCTAATCTCGCCTAGCGTTTCAGCAGTATGAAAAAACTGTAAATATGTGAATTAAATTTTGTGCGCTATCTGACCTCTTGTAATTACCCTAACTCCATTGCACTGTAACCACTGTCGTAACTGTATGTAATGAAAAAACTGTGTAACTATGCTCATGCATATTCATGTAATGTGCCCGGATACCTCAGGGTGTGGTGCGCACTATAAATAAAATAAACAAAACAAAGGCGGCCAGCTAGAGTCCTTCAAATGAGCGCTCCTGCGGCACCTGATCACTCTGCAGCTGGCCCGTAACTGGGCTTTCCCAAAAGTTCAAACACACACAAGTTCTTTGTTCACAAGTTCCTTGAGTTCACACAATGTTGTCGATGGCAACTTTTGGCTCAATACAGTCCGGCTTACTACCAGCTCTCTCTGACTCACCGGCTGTGTTGAAATCCTAGGTGTTTCTTGTCTTTGGAGTCAAGGGCGATAACACAGTAGCAGGCATGTCTTCCCACCTTGACTATCAGTGTCAGAGGGCCTCACGCATTGTTGACATCTCTTACACCACATGCCAGATGTCATTCCCAGTCTTATAATTCCTTTCATGGAGGCCTTGCAGGTCTGGGTTGAAAAGGGCATGGGCACTTCCCTCCTTGTCATCTTTTCCCGTCTCGCTGGCTTTCTTCTCCGCTTGGACTGCCGTCCTGGAATAGCTGCTTCCTCGTGCGATTGGCCTTGCTCAAAGTGTGCTCTCGTGCTCCACCTTTTATCCCTGTGGGAAAGGGAAAGGGCCGATAGGTGTGTGTAGTTGTTGTCAGTTGCCTGACTCTGCCTCACACTTGTATTGAGACATGTATAAATAAATTGAATCTAGAGGCTAATGTAGAAGCTAAAACGAGGACTAATAATCTAATACAAAGTTGATTCAATCTCATGCCTAATACCCTCCCTCTATCAAAGGGAATTGAAAGAAGTCCACCCAATAACGTGCCCTACTCAATCCTACTAGTATAACTAACAATATAGCTGTGTAACGTAGAATCTAAAATGGTAACTAATAATCGAAAACTCCCTCTAAGCAAATTAAATCTAGAGGCTGACCGAATATCTTCTCTGTGTACAGGTGAACTTAGAAGTGTACCTAATAAACTAATATCATCTCTGTCTACAATTGTATCAAGAAAGCACCAAATAGTCGTTGACCAGTTGAACCCGCAAGTGTGCCTAAAAGTGTGAGTCACCGATCTTAGAACTACAATCAGAAAACCCTCCTAAATCAACCCAAAGCTCGCACCAATCATGAGCGCACCCACTCCACCAGAGTCTGGCAGAAACGACTCCCGTGGACCACTGCCACTCTCCGATCTGCCTTCCCTCCCGCCCCCCCTCCCATATCACCCCACCCTCCTCCGCAATCCCTGCCATTACCCTCTCCAAACACCAAGCCAGGGGGGCACGATGGCGAGCCACTCACCCTAAGACCACTCATCCCCTGAACCCCACCGCTGACCCACCAGCATTGCCCATACCCGCTCCCCTCGCTATCATACTGGCACACCCCACCCTGCAATCACCCACCCCCCGCCTTGCCCTCATACCCCTGCCACCTTCCTCCCCGACCGCACCCTTTCCCCTCCCTAAAAACTGCGCGCCTAGCCCTAGCAAGAACCGAAGCCGCTTCCCTCTCCCCTTCTGACTCCCCTACCCTCTCTCACACACCAGTCACAGCAAAGAAACTAAAGAGGAAACGTTCCTGGTCCCCCTCAACCTCTCAGCTCTCCTCGCCTCCCCTGTCTCAACCCAACACCTCTCTCCCACAATCTCCTCCTTCCCCCACGGCCTCTCCCTTCCTGAAACCCCTCTCCCTCGATTTCTCCTCGACTGCAACTGAAACTCCCAACCGGCCACTCCCCTTCCTCAAACCCCCCACCCCAAACCCGATCATCCTATCACACGCAGCCACCCAACCCCGCCCGAAGCCTGCACATTTTTCTGCTCGCCCACTTTTCCCTAGCATCACCAACCCTACCCCTCTCCCTCCACTCTCTCCCCCACCGTCCCATCCTGCTCCAGCACCAAAACCAACCCTGCCTGCAGATGTGAACTGTATCCTATTTAACGCCCGATCTGTAGCTAAAAACAGACATTGCATCTTTGACCTCCTCGCCTCTGTCAAACCAGACCTAGTTTTCATCACTGAAACCTGGTTCTCTGATGACTTCAGCCCAATCGCTAATGAAGCCTTTCCCCCTGACTACTGCCTCATCCCACTGAACCGTCCGTCCAGAGGAGGGGGGGTAGCATTCGGCTTCAAATCTCTCTTCCGCGCCTCAATCATGGACAACCAACCCTCCATTCCATCCTGCGAATCCCTCCTCATTAAACTATCCCTTGTATCGGTACAAGGCCGAAATCCGGAAAGCAAAAAAAGCCCACTACAACACCCGAATCCTAAACTGCAAAAATCCAAGCAAAGAACTCCACAAAATCATCTCCGAATTCACCAATCCAGCTTGTAATACATCCGTCCCGGCCCTGTTACAATCACTGTGTGACTCACTCTCCCTCTACTTTTACACCATGGCTATTGAAAGGACAAAAACTCTAAACACCAAACTGGCTCTCTTACACCCACTTGACAATCCGCCATCCGTACCGGCCAGCCCTTCAGCTGCGACCTCTACGCAACCAATGTTCAAATCCTTTAGTCCAATATCACCAGAACAATTTCTCAAACTTCTATCTGCCCGCAAACCATCTGGATCACCACTGGACCCTTGCCCAGCCACAACCCTTAAAGAAATGTTTACCTCCACCTGCGCAGGAGAACACGCAAGATCTATCATAAATGCCTCCCTTTCTTCCGGTATCTTTCCCGAAGCATTCAAAATGGTACACGTCAAACCTCTAATAAAAAAACCTTTGCTCGACCCTCTCGAGCCCAAAAACTACCGCCCAATCTCAAACACCAGGTTCCTTGCCAAACTCATTGACTGAACCGTCTACTCTCAACTAAATGCCTTTGTTGAAGCCAACAATCTCCTAGACCACGCCCAATCAGGTTTCAGAACACTACACGGAACCGAAACCATCCTAACCTCGATCTGGGACGACCTTAACATGACAGCAGACTCCGCGGGATGCGCCGCACTAATCCTTCTTGACCTATCCGCTGCCTTTGACACGATCAATCACTCAATCCTCCTAGACCGCCTCCACTCCCTAGGAATTCGTGGAACCGCTCTTAAATGGATAGCCTCTTTCCTCAAAGACAGGCACCAAATAACAACACTCTCCAGCTTTACCTCCCAAGCTCGACCAGTGGACACGGAAGTTCCTCAAGGAGCATGTCTATCTGCCCTCCTGTTCAATCTCTACCGGATCACCCTCCCACCAATAATTCGTTCCCACAACATCCTATGTTACAACTACGCCGACGACACTCAACTAATCCTAAAATTCCTGAACTCGAAACCCAACTACCGACCTGACCTGGCATCCTGCCTCCTTAACATTGATCGCTGGATGACCCAAAGCCACCTCTTGTTAAACCCCTCCAAAGCAGAAATCATGGTTTGCGGCAACTCCGATCTTCTTCCGCACCCATTACCCTGGCCACCCGCCATGTGCAACTCACCGACACCCTCCAACACAGTGATAAATCTTGGATGCACCCTGGACTCCGACCTAACACTCTCGCGCCAAGTCAACAATGTCTCAAAGTCCTGCCACTACCACCTTAAAACCATTAGGCGCATCTTTCCATACCTCTCATTTCCCAACAGAGTCTCCGCGGTCCAATCAATCGTTATATCCAGACTGGACTACGGAAACCCCCTATACCTCGGAATCCATGCCTACCAACTGAATAAACTCCAAAGAGCCCAAAACGCGGCGGCCAAAATGCTACTTGCGCTCGGTCCAAGAGGCCACGTATCCCCAGCCCTTAAGACACTGCACTGGCTTCCAGTAGCCCGTAGGGTGGCTTTCAAAACCTTATGCTTCTCCCATCGAGCACTGCATAAAACTGGACCTCAATATCTTCAAGACAAACTAATACCTTATCATCCCACTCACACCCTAAGATCAAGCTCAGCCGGCCTCCTAGCAATTCCTAAGACAAACTCAGTCAGGTTAGGCGGATCATCATTCTCAGCCCTAGCTCCAACCCTGTGGAACTCGCTCCCACCTCACATCCACCTAACTGAGGACTTAACGTCCTTCCGCAAACTACTGAAAACCTGGCTCTTCCCCTAAAACCAACCGGCTTCCAAACTAGCATCATCACAATAATACCGACCGATCAATCAACCTGAGGTGAGAAATGACAGCTATATAAACTCGAATGTAAACTAGAAAGACAAACAGAGCTAAATGAGTAAAGTAGATCAAAACAGTGAAGCGGATAATAGGAATAAATCATTGAGAAACTAAGGAGATCTGAACCGATGAAATGGACATAATGAATGAGGAGGGAACATAGTGAATGACATAAATGAAATAGTTAGAATGGATGAAGCGTATAGAACAGATGAATACACTAAGTGGAAGCATGCATGAGTGGATGAACAGACGACTAGAAAGATCAAATGAGTATGGAGACCGGATGAAATAGATTAACAAACTAAAGCCAATGAGTATGTAGAATGGTTGGGTGTGTAGAGCGGTCAAGCGTATAGAATTGATGAGTAAGTGTAGAGTTAACGAGTACGCAAATACAGAGAAGCAAACAGAACGCAGGAGGGCATAGAACTGATGACTATACTGAACGTATAGACTAGATGATCGCTTGTGAGAGCGAATGAGCATGTAGAGAGGATGAGCATGGGGATCGGATGAGCGTGGAGTGCGGATGAGCGTGGTGAGCGGATGAGCGTGGTGAGCGGATGAGCGTAGAGAGCGGATGAGCGTAGAGAGCGGATGAGCGTAGAGAGCGGATGAGCGTGAAGAGCGGATGAGCGTGGTGAGCGAATGAGCGTGGTGAGCGAATGAGCGTGGAGAGCGGATGAGTGTTGAGAGCGGATGAGTGTGGAGAGCGGATGAGTGTGGAGAGCGGATGAGTGTACACACCGTGTGAGTGTAGAGACCGGGTGAGTGTGAAGAGCGGATGAGCGTGGAGAGCGAATGAGTGTGGAAGAGCGGATGAGTGTGGAGGGCGGACGAGTGTGGAGCGCGGACGAGCATGAAGAGCAGACGAGTGTGGAAAGCGGATGAGTGTGGAGAGCGAAGGAGTGTTGGAGAGCAGAGGAGCGTGGTGAGCGGAGGAGCGTGGAGAGCGGAGGAGCGTGGAGAGTGGAGGAGCGTGGAGAGCAGTTGAGGGTGGAGAGCGACTGAGTGTGGAGAGCACGGAAGCACGTGTGGAGTGCGACTGAGTGTGGAGAGCACAGAAGCGTAGGGAGCAGTTGAGTGTGGAGAGCGACTGAGTGTGGAGAGTGACTGAGTGTGGAGAGCGGATGAGTGTGGAGAGCGGATGAGTGTGGAGAGCGAATGAATATGTGGAGCGGACGAGTGTGTGAAGCGGATTAATGTGTGGTGCGGATGAGTGTAAGGAACAGATGAGTGTATGGAGTGGATAAATACATAGAGCGGATGAGTGTGTGGAACGGATGGATGGACACGGATGGACACACAGAGCAGACGAGTAGTATTGTCAAGAGGACCAGTAGTATGTTGTGCCGATGAGTGGGTGGACCAGATGAGTGTTGTGGACTGGACGAGTGTGTAGACTGGACGAGTGTGCAGAGCGGACGAGTATGTGGAGCGGACGAGTGTGTGGAGCGGACGAATGTGTGGAGCGGACGAATGTGTGAAGCGGACAAGTGTATGTGGAGTGTGTGGAACGGATGAGTGTGTATGGAACGAATGAGTGTATGTGGAGCGAATGAGTGTATATGGAGCGGATTAATGTATTGTGGTGCTGATGAGTGTGTGGAGCGGATGAGTGTACGGAGCAGATGATGGTGTGGAGCGGATGAACGCATGGAGCGGATGGATTTGTAGAGCGGGTGAGTATACTGAACGGAGCAATATGCTGAATGGATGAGTCCATAGAGCTGATGAATAGTATGTTGAGCGGATCAGTGTGTAGACCGGATGAGTGTGTAGACCAGATGAGTGTGTAGATCAAATGAGCGTACTGAACGGATGGGTATACAGAGCTGATGAGTATACAGAGCGGATGAGTGCGTAGGCAGACAGAAGTACGTGCGCGGGGTAGACTGGAGTGCATGCGCAAGAAGGACTGGAGTGCATACGTATGGAACACATGGGAGCATGCGTGAGGCACACTGGAGAATGAAGAATAGACTAGAACACGCAAGGTGAACCAGAGTGCGTGAATATGTCGAGCAGACCTGAATGTGTAGAACAATCTTGAACGCCTGAAATGAACAAAAATACATAGAACGGACCTGTCCGCACCGAATTGCGTGACGTACATAATATGCTTTGGAATGCAGGGAATACATCATACCACACCCCACGCTTACTCTCTCCCTTACACCACCACTCAACTAGAACACAGATACTATGACACCATTCGGTATAACTGTTCTCATATAAACATCTCCCGCTCACTCCCCATCACTCTAAGTAAACATTGCTGGTTTCGCACCCCCCAGCCAGGCATTCTCCTCAGGCCTAACGCAGCCACACTCGATCTGGATAAAGCAGGCCAGAGCGAACATATACTCCTGATCTCTCAACCACCACACCTACCGCTAAGAAGCAGTTACCACTTGAATTCCGCACCAGCTGCACACATACCTGGTGCGCACACGTGCTTTTTGGACTCTCTCTACTCTCTCTACTGACCCGAACTTCGGTTCCCAAGGGCGTTCAACCTACCAGCGCCTTCAGACCATACCAATGGTATATAAGGCGCTATATAAATGCACAATAACATAACATAACATGTCAGGTAAATGGCTCTGGTGAAGGTCTGTTGTCTTTCACGGTGTAAGAAAGTGTTTGTGTCGGAAAAGGGGGCTTAGTGCTTCTAAATATTCTACTGGGTAGGATGAGGAAAAGGTGTCATCAGGAAGGGGATACTGTGTCTCACACTCCGGTGTCCCACTTCCACTCCCCGAAGACCCCCAATCCAGGTGATCCTCCCCCACTGGTCCACCCCCAGGAACTGGATCCAATAGCGATGGCCATGTCCTCGCCACCTGGATGACAGACCTCCAGGGACTAGCGGATCAGACACCTTCAGGTTTCTCACAGTACATACTTAAACACCATCCAAAGGGTCGTTGGGCCTTTCTAAATCTATTCCGAACTGAATAATTAGGCACAAGTTTGGTCTAAATTCTCTAAAGGCGAGGATTCAATGGAGACAACTGTGTATCGAAAAATTATCTTCCAACATGCCAACTCTTTATATGAGGACTTGGGTCACCTTTTAAAAGCTAACCAGTCATTCTACGTCAAGAACCAGAGGTGAGCATTATACTTTAGCTCTTTACTGCCACTTTCAACAGCAGCCTTCTGTTTTTATAAATATATAACTTTTCTTTTTTCCCTTTTTTTCAACAGTTAAACAACTTCAAACAAATCTTTGTCACAAGGGAGTACAAATCCCAAGCAGACCTCTGTGTTCTGTAGTTTTGTGTCTTTTTTTACTCCAACCAATCCTGTCTCAGCACGTCTCTCCTGTCATATCCTGCTTTCAACTCCTTCTCTTTGCTGCTCTCTCAGCAGATAAGTCCAATTTGGTTTTCAATGATACAGTGGGCCTCATTACAAGCTTGCTGATATAAAATCGGAATTACCGGCATTCCAGTGCTACCGTGTCCGGTTAGCACTGCAGCCGGAATCAACAGTTGATCCCATGTCAGCGTGCATTCGCATTGCAGCATGCCTGAAACAGTAGCACCGGCATACCGGTAACATCACCAAACAGCCCCAAAACCCCCATACTGGCAGCCTCGCTTATGCTGACTCTGATGCCTGCTCCGCACACCCGGACGTACCAGCACCATTGTTACCGGTACCAGGTGCCAGAGCAGGAAGTGTACCGGCAGCCAGTAATAAAGCACAATCCATTGCAATCCTTAGTGCACAGGAGTCAGAGCTATATCAAGAGCACTGCAAAACATCCCCAGACATGTCCGCAAGGCAACCAGCTGCATGGAGGCGCATGCCGCAATTCAGCAAAGTTGAACTCAACATGTTGGCAGACATGCTGGTGGAGAACTCAAAGGAAGTCTTCTGCATTGACCTACACTGCCAAACCCAATTAAGGAAGAAGGCCATCTGGGAGGAGTTTGCCTGGAAGGTGTCAGTGGTGGGGACTACCCCCAGAACAGTAAGGGGCTGCTGCAAGAAGTGGGATGATCTACGTCTCTGGGTGCAGAACCTCCTTGCTGCAGAGCGCGCCCAGGGCACGACCACAGGAGGGGAAACTGCATCACTAATCAAACTCCAGGCCTGGGAAGAAACCTGCAGCAGCATAATGTACCTGAAGGCTATCGAGGGAGTTGGAGATTGCGAGGTGGGAGTCCCCGTAAACCCAATGTCATATCACACACCTTGTAGCCTCAATGCTAATGAGTAGGCCAACATGCCAAGTATGTCGTACTCGAGGTCAGTATAGCCCTGCTGGCAGTCGACCCATCGTCAACCTGGTTGCACGCATCCACATCGAACCTGCCTGCAACCCACATCCATACACCATTCACACATCCCGTAAGTCCCCTGTATTGCCCCCACAAGAGTGCAGGCACTCAGACACACATCCCCCTGACACTGCACAAGTGCTCATGTCACCGCCATGCTACCACATGCCGAAGGTCACGCCAGTGTCAAGGACCCCCACCACCAACAGATGACAAGATGCACACATCAATGATACATGTGGCCCACTTGTCTAACCCACCATGTCCCGTCCCGTTGAATCATCATCAACGCAGCAACTGCCATAGGCAGAAGACTCATGTGTAACACATCCATTTCACAATCAGACAACCCCATGTCATACAGCTTGTGTGGCACACCCATAACACCCAAAATGGAAAACACCAGTACTCAATGCAACAGCCACTGCACACCACATATGCACCCACACAGCATCCCCGACGCATGCATGTGTGCACCATGCTATGGCCAGTACCATGTTCATGACAATGCACATAAATCTGAAAGTACTAGTACTTATGTCTGCCTGATGAACCCATCACTGATGGCCTGCCTTTCTGACCCACACAGGCACATCATCTGCCAATGAGGCGAACAGCCAACCACATCGAGGAACACCAAGGCACGCCGTCGCCGGCCAACCACCATCTCCACTCCACTCAGGATTCTAGTGCATCCGCTAGCAGATGGGAGCTGGCAACTACTCCTGCCGCCCAGCCACCACTCCAACAGGAGCCACCTGTGGCCCAGCCACTACCCCAAGAGGAGGCACCCATGACCCAGCCACCACCCCAAGAGGAGGCACACGTGCCCCAGCCACTATCCCACCTGGAGGCACATGTGGCCCAGCCACCACCCCAACTGGAGGAACCTGCAACCCTTATGCAAGGGTGTCTACCCAACAACATTGGGGAAGACGGTGGGGCAGATAATCTATCCAGCGACCACCGCTATACAGATGCTGAGGGATTCAGTCCTGTGGGCCCAATCAGCCCCCAACCCAGACAACCTCCACCCCTATGCAATGTTAGGGATGTAGAGGGGTTCCTGTTTAGGATGGCAGCAAACATAACAACACTCAGGGAATCTGATTAAAGAAAGAAAAATGACCTTCAATGTTTGGTACAACATCAGTATATCACTCAAGAACACTTTTAAGGAGCATTCTTAAATGCTAGTGGTACTGGTCTAGTAGTTAAAATGTGTTTGCTAAAAACATCCCTAGATGGAAGAACATCATATCCCTGTAGGTGTCGCTGTCCCTAGGTAGGAGGTGGTGCACCGCCTATCTAAGAGAAAAGGAAGAGGTGTTATCCCTACTTCTATAATGTATATAGTTCCAGTACTACTATGTGGATACAATGGTTGAGCCAAATCTAATATACCTCTATGGACATTACTTGGAAGAATCTTTCTTTTTTTATGGCATAATAGCCATAAATTTGCCGTGTGTGTAACAGATGCTCAAAAATAGTGATCAATAAGTTCCCCGTCGTGTGGCACGTCCATCCATGCCCTCGTGGCGTTGACCAATAGCCTCATCATTGTCCTCATCATACTCTGGTGGCAGCATGTTCATGTCGGGGGGAAGGGGAACGTTGCACCTGATGCACATGTTGTGCAACATAGCACATGCAAGCCCATCTTTCCAACCTTTTCAGGGCTATACATCAGCACGCCACCAGATCTGCTGAGGCAGCAGAACCTGGCCCTTCAACAAGCCAAAATCCTTCCCAATGATTCAGCGAGTACGGACATGGGCCTGGTTGTAAGCCTGTTCGTGCATGTTGGTTGTCTGACGGGGGTCCATAACCATGGCTTCAGGGGATACCCAGCATCGCCTGCACAGGATCAACAGAAAGTGTACATGTCAATTTCCTGGTAATCTCAACTTAGAACAAGCTGTATAGTGTATATTTCAGACAAATAACATGCTCAGGCACAATTAAGTTTAGCTCTCATTCGTTATCTTCCGTGTACCAGATAGGGCACTTGGTCAGTATGCATGTGGCGGTTGTGTTGTGTAGTTGCATTCACATGGACCATTCATACACTACATGAGCTACCATCACTTCTTGCGCAAGTGACACACATAATTTAAGTATGTCTGTTATGGGTCACAAATGAAAAAGAACTAGCATAGTGTCCTTATCATTACCGTGATGTGCCGGTGTGATTTAGTGGTACGAAAGGTATGCAGTCTTCATTACATATTTTCTATACAAACTTTGTGTCACGACTCACACATATGGGTGTAATGTGTGAGTGTGGTGAGGACCAGTACGTACAAAATGGTGGTGGAGGCTGTTTAGGGGTAGGATGCGTTGGTTGGGGGTTACCACTCTAATCATCATAGATTGGGCATGATTTATCTTTCAGTGATGTAAAGTTTTGCGAGTTTCAGTATGAATGCATTGATTAGTACAGTGGGCCTCATTAGGACCCTGGCGGTAAGGGGTTTGCGCCAGCGTTAGCTGCGCCGACCCCTTACCGCCAACTACGAGTTCCCATAGCGCCATGGTCATTTTTCCGCCCGCAAAAATCCATGGCGGGCGTAAAAATCCATGGCGCTATGGGACCTTGGTGTTAATTACGCCACCGTAATTTACGGTGGCGTAATTAACTCCTTCCCCACTCCCATTATACCCTATGGGGCCGAAATGGGAATGGGGAAGGGTAAATGGGTCAATGGGGACTTACCGCCCCGCCGACCTCGGAATGGGGCGGTAAGTCCACCATCCGCCATGGCGTAAACGGACTTTACGCCATGGCCGGAAAGTCCGTCGATGGCGGAAAAAATCCGCCAGGGTCGTAATGAGGGCCAGTGTCCGTAATGGAGTCATGCATCCGGTACTTAAGAGCTGATTGTACCAGTCACATGTGTGTGCAGCAAGAACATGTGTTGGGGGTGTTAGCAGTCTGTGGCTATATATCATGAGTTGTGCCTTTGGTTGACTTTGTTTTTGCTTTGCCCCTCCCCCCCAATTGAACAAAGCACATGCCCTTGGAATTAGCCTCACACAGCTGCCAGGTATGCTATGCTGGTTATTGCTCCCCTCCCCCCCAATTCAACACATCAACTGCCCTTGGAGTAGGACTCACTGAGCAGCCATATATGATGTCCAACATGTTGTGCCATGTATCGAGGCAGCATGGACATCCGCAGCACCATGGAGTCATGTGTTCGGCCAGGAAATCTTGCACAGCAATGGTCGATGAGGTGTTGGCATTACACACGGAATGCTATTTTCGTGGCATTCATCTGGTCAGCAGATCGGGATAAGCTGATGTGGCCCCGTACGTGACACAGGAGTGCATCAGGCACCTGGAAGAGCACACAGGAGAAAACAGGGTTGGGAGATCCCATGCAGATGCCCAACTGTGTGCTGATATGTGCCGGTGGCAAGAAAGTGTAGCACATACACTACCTTCAGCAAGGGGCAGGTGGCTGTACGGATGTTTATGAGGCTCACCAGGTCATGATGTATCAGGTCCACTATAGTGGTAATGGTGTCCTGTCTAGCCGGTACAGGGTGTGAATCTGACCGGGGCTGAGGTTGAATGGGGAGCCCTTAGGCGAGGGATTGGTGGCTGCCTGCGGAGTACAACCTGCTGCACATTAGTTATTTGCTGGGCCATGATGGCCCTCCTTCTCCTCATGCTCATCCGCTGCATCCTCCGTCTCACTGCTGCTTCAATCAACACCTCTGCAGGCAAGGACTCCAGGTCCTGTACTACTCCAGCTACTGCTAGCATTGTGGTTTTGGAAGGGGTGTGGGATGTAGGAGTGGTCCTTTTATGCAGTGGCACAGCCAATAGGGAACACACCTGTGCTGATTTTGTGCACCTGTGGCATGTTTTTACACACCAGATTGCACTTAACGCCTGGTCCGCGATGCCAGTGTTTACAGTATCGTTTTCATGTTGTTACTGGCATGTCCATGCCAGTGATTGCCTGTCCGTGCAGCTTGGATGTGCACTTACTTACGCCATGCCGGTATCACAGGCATGGCTGCCGTGTTTCTCCGCAGATACCGCCAATAGTGTTGCCTGATGCAGTGGCTCACTTTTGATGCCTATGTTACCGGCATCATGACTCGGACTATGCTGGTCTGGAAAAAGGTGCCAGTATAGATATACTGGCACTGCTATTTCCGGACTGGCATAGTTGTAAAGAGGCCCAGTGTGTGTTAATTAATTTCATATGCAGCAGTAGAATAGTAATTAGCAGATGTGCAGTAGTATTGATACGTTGTGCTGGATATTCCTCTACATTGCGTAGACCTGTGCGCACAACGTTTAATTTTTACTTTGCTGGCGGTAAGAGAACAATAAAATTTTCTGGCGTGCAGCATGTGAGGAGCGCTGGTCTCCTGCAGTCCTCGCTGGAGCGGGCCTGCTCTGCGCCACCGTCAGAATCCAGGGAGCGCTCCGGGACTGTGGCCCTCATTACAACTCAGGCGGTAAGGGGTTTACGGCGCCGTAAACAGCGCCGACCCTTACCGCCTGAGTACGAGGTCCCTTAGCGCCATGGCAGATTTAACACCTGCTTTTAGCAGGTGTTAAAATCCATGGCGCTAAGGGACCATGTTGTTAATTACGCCACCGTAATTTACGGTGGCGTTATTAACGCCTTCCCCACTCCCATTATGCCCTATGGGGCAAAAATGGGAATGGGGAAGGGTAAATGGGGATTGGGGACTTACCGCCCCGCCGACCTCGGAATGGGGCGGTAAGTCCGCCTACCACCATGGCGTAAACATAGTTTACGCCATGGTGGTAAAGTCACGGCCCAGGCGGTAACTTACCGCCTGGGTCGTAATGAGGCCCTGTCTCTCACCTCACTCACACTGGGTGAGTGGAGCGCCGATGCAGACGTGCGGCCTTTGGAAGCCGTTTTAGAGTAGGGGGCCCTGACCAGGCAGAACATGTGCTTCCGGGTAGTAGCAATAGCATTCCCAAGCACATAGGGATTCCTATGGAACTGACATAAAGGGCAATACACATTCGGGTACACGCACAAGCGTTATCATAAGGTTAGAAGAAAGGCCCTGCGTATTGCGCGCTTTTGGCACTGGTAAGCTGCAGTCCACAGAGAATTAAGTCGCTGAGACATGCGCTCTCAGAAAGCAGCCTCCGTGGTTCGGGCAGAGTAAAGGCACGCAAACACAGAAGGAAAGAAGAGTGGAGGAAGAGGTTGTCAGACCTGTATTTATATTTCCTCATAACAAGATTTTCACTGTGTTAGTCAAATGGCGCAAGAAAGTTCATCCCCTTTATACAATGAAGAGGAAGAGCAGGAGCTGGACAAAGACCAGTCTTGGAGCTTTAAGACGGTCCTGGGGGACTCGCTGGGTATTGCTGTGTCCCAAGGAGTTCAACCCATCCAGGAGAGACTCCAGGCACTGGAGTCCCTCATTAATGCTAAAGGCATAGCTCCAAGTAAAAGGAAAAGAGAGCTCAGCCCTGGTAAGGGCATCTCAGCAAAATGCCCCAATAAAGGTGTGCCTTCTAAGGGGGTGGACAAGACCCAGAAGAGCACCCCCTCTTCTACTCTCCATGGTCCTAATGTTGGGGTCAGCAAGATGCCCCAGGAGGTAGCCGACCCCTTTAGCAAATTAAAAACTGCTTTTTTGGGGGAGGTCGGCTGTGCTGAGCCTCGTACCCCCTGCCCAGGGGCAAAAAGAGGACACTGATGAAGGCGGCAGGACCTCCCATGAGGAGGAGGAACAGGGAGAGGATGATGAGGAAGACAATGAGGTGGATCTAAGCAGCAATGTCCCTAATCAGCCCAAGCAAACGCTGCAGCTGCCCAGAGCTGCAATGGAGGGATGGGACAACATAGCAGACATGCTCGATCTCGACATTATAATTCATCCAAAATCTACAGAGTGGGTTCCATCTCCAAGAGTGGCACAGTACATAACTCGGAGTATTAGGAAGCCGCTTGAGAAAGAAGTCCATTTTACAATGAGGGCAGAGTTCCCAAGACCAGAGCTCCACAATAAAGTAATGGACACACCTGAACTGAATGCCAAAATGGTCACCTTTGTTACCAAGGCGGCAAAAGATAAGAGGATATCTGGCGGGACCACTGGCGAAAAGTATGGACCTGACAAGGAGAGGGCTAAGGATCCCGGCGCACCGGGGGACATCAGCACTCTGGCCAGTTGGACACAAAGGGCAGTGTGCCTTCTAGGTAACGGCAGCTGCACCCTCTCCTCGGAGAGGCGGCACAGCCTTTTGCAAAAAATGTATAGCAAACTCAGAGATCTAGCCAGCTATGAGACTGGAGAGTCTGCACATTTGGAACGCATTTGCCTAGGAAATGTCCCAGTTCGTGGGCACATATAACACCCTAGAAAAAGCACAGTCTTCCATTCATAAAATGGGTGTTTGCAGGGACCGGCCTACACAGGGGCCACTCCACCAGTCTTTTCAGCTCCACAAGGATGTCCCAGGGACCCAGAGCCCAGTCCTGGGAGAGTCAACAACAAGGCACCTTCTTCCCTTCCAGAGTAAGAGGTTCACGTGGACATAGAGGGTGCAGTGGATATAGACAGCAGAACGCTATCAGTGTTAAGTGTGCACTGAGAACGCTACCCCAGGGTGGTGGGAAAGACGCTGCAATATATAGACAAATAGCAAGAGCTGTCAGGCGATGCCTGGGTGCTGCAGTCAAGCTAGAATTTATGGGCGGTGGGCGGCAGAGGCGCTTCCCAGCAAAACCCGAGATGTGTGGAGAGGAGGAGCTACTCCTCAGTATGGAATTGAGCAACCGAGTGGAAAACGATGAAATAGAGAGCTGTCTGCTGTTAGGAAAGATTTTCTTTACTGCACCTTTCCTTCCATCTTTATGGCACCCCTAAACCTTTTGCTTTTATTTTTTCATCTGACCTGTACTTTTTGCAGTACAGTGAAGCCTTAAGCTTCACTGCACTGGCCTTTGCTCATATGTTTACCTCGATGCCCCCGGGCTGTATGAGTGCTTTAAAAATACAAATAAATATGTTATGGTGAAACTGATATGTCCTTCAGGCTATCAGTACTGGGAAACAGTGTTTCCCGTAGTTGTTTTACTGTGTTACTACTTGTGGTTACTTTTGTATCAGTTGTGGTAACTTTTTATCACTGCACAAAACAGCTTACACTGCAGTGCAATGGGGTGCATTTTTGTTTTGCCCTAGACTAACACTCAGGGGATTTTTGGTTAATCTAGATGTGCTTAAAAGATGGGCTGGTAAAAGCAGTGACTTTTCCACACTTTTTGTGGAATTTCGTTTTAGCTTTACCGTGTTTGCCACGTTTGGCTACTGACTGTGGCTACTGGTCAAACATGGCAGTGCCACGAGATTTTTCACCTGTTCTTTTTCCATCTTGTTGTTTAGCCTTCTTTCTGGCCTTAGAGGCCAGATACAACCTTGGAAGGACTTCCAGTGCCCAGGTAAGCAGCAGCTTTTGGCGGGCTACTGGAGGGCTATGTGTGTTTGCAGGCAGGATGTGGGCTGGGTCAGTCTGACTCCAATTCACATACTGGTTTCTGTGTGTCTGAGTGGTATGCATGAAGGTTCCCCCCAGTGGTCCTGATTGGGCCACTGCTGGGGTGTGTGTGTGGGCTAGTCCTGCTATTGGTTGGTGAGAGTTTCAGCTCCTACCTGGCTTTTAGGATAAGGAGAGGACCCCTGCACCCATTCTTCAGAGATCTTGGAGAAACCTGAAGGAGCCAAGTATCCTGTCCAGCTGTGAGATCTGCAAATAAACCAGAAACTTGACTGAAGGAGGCCTGGCAACCACCTTCTGCTGCAGCCCTGGTGGAGCCCTGTCTTGCTCTGGATCTTTAGTAGTCCTGTGAAGATGCTACGACCCTTGGAGTAGAGGGACCATCCATTCCCAACGTATGCTCGGTGCCCAGCCAAAGACAGCCTTCAGAAGTGCCCTGGAACTGTCCTTTGGTTGACCAGCTTTGTTTTTGGGCTACTGTGCTAGAGACGTTACCATACTGAGATTCAGCCTGAAACTTTGTGGACCCTCAGCTGCTACTACAAGGATCTCACCTGCAAAATGTTGGCTTCCTAGCACAAAGGGGACCCGAAATAGACCGGAAGGTCTGACCGCGGCTACTGAGTCCTGATGTATCGCTGTGCGCAGAGTGCACCGTCTGAAAACTGCTTACCAGACCTGAGTCCAGTCCTGAGAGGGGTGTTGCATAAAGAGTTTTTGTATTCTTCAACCGAGAATTCTTGCACCATCAAAAGAGACCAACCCGAATGGAGCTCGAACCTGCAATCCCTGAAAATTGAGGACCGTGAATTCTGGCAGGAAAAGCAACATAGGACACCCTTCCATTGGTCTACTAAGTCTTGGGAAGATTGAGAGTAAGGGGGTAAGTTATTGAGATTTGTACCTACCCCTATACTTCCATTATAAGTCAATGGGCTTATAATAAACCTATTTATTACACTATTGGCTTTGCCAATGCTTGCCTATGCAAGATTTCTGACTGTTGCGGCTAGGCTAATTTTGGGCATTAGTCTACATTGAACCCTAACTCTAAGAACCCTTGCTGGACCCCAGAAACCCTACCTGCATTTTTTCCTGCATCCTAAATTCTGTGGAATTGTATCCTGAACAATAGGGCACAGGGCCCCAGGCAATTTAAGGTTGGTCAATATTAGCTTGGGATAATCTTTGTGGACCTTTTTATGCATAATACTTGTCTAACCTTTCCTTTACAGGAGTATCTGATCTGCATTATGCATTTGAACCAAGTGAATGTATATATGTATTTAGTTTGATAGTGTTGTGTGATAAGTCTACCTGCTTGTAGTCATTTTTCTATAGTGTGTTTTGGCCATGATTAAATAACTGTATTTTTATACATCCTGTCTAAGTGCAATTTGTGATGCCCATTGTGTGACCTCATTGTGGACCCTTCACAAGCTCACCCCCTCTGAAGAACTTGGCCTAGACCGCCTGTCACTGCTACCTACACTTGTTTGGCTACAGCTTTCCAGAGTTGTTCCTGTCACAATATAGGTTGGCCTTCTATACATCTGTCCACCAGGCCAGAGAATAGAAAATCAGTCCTAACATCCTACAGGGCAGGCAGGCTTCTACAGCAACATGTTCCTGGTACACAAGAAAGGGAAATCCAGACCAGTGATCCACTTGAAGGAGCTGAACAGCTGGCTAATTTACAGGCATTTGAAGATGGAGGGGATTCGCCTACTTATGGACATTCTGCGCAGAGCAGATTAGCTAGCGAGATTATATTTGAAAGATGTCTACCTAACGATTCCAGTTGCATTGGAATACAGACAGTTCCTCAAGTTCCGTTAGCAAGGACAGAGTTGGCAATTCGTCTGCTACCTTTTGGACTAGCCTTAGCCCCCTAGGCCTTGACCAAGGTAATGAGGCCAGTGGCGCCAGCGATCATGGACAAAGGAATCAGAATTATTATTTACCTTGACAACATTCTGATTCTAGTGCAAGACAGGGCTGTATTAGTGATTCAGGTGCGTTGGGTGAGCGCGCCTCTAGATCCCTGGGTTTCTTCATCAACCAGGAGAAGTGGGAGCTTGTTTCCGAGACAACGGATTTCATTTCTGAGATTCATGATAGATACCACAAATGCTACCTTAGAACTGCTGCAGCAGAAGATGCGAACGATCAAGAAAGAGCTGAGGGCAGTCATTCAGAGGATGTATATTTCACTTTGGAATCTAGCCAGGATAGTAGGGTTGCTGGCATCTTCGATTCAGGCCATTTTCCCCCAGGCCCTTACACTACAGAACCAGGGACGTCATTTCACCAAAATGTCAGGGGCTGTGGAAGTGACATCACATGACCCTTGACCTCTGATGACATCACAGGAAGTGATGGCATTTGATTCAACCCTAAGTGACATCATGGGAAGCGATAGAACACGACCTTTCACCCCTTGACAAAACAGGAAGTCACATAGCATTGTTCCTATGTACACTGCAAAGAATATGGTTACAATATCACTTTAATGTGATATACATTTCATACAAGAATGATCACCATATGTATCGTTAATATCAGTGTGTATAGTCCCATATTACCAAATTACTGTGAATGCAAGCAGACGTCCAAGGCCAAATGATAATGGTGTGTTACTATATAGCACTTACGCTTAAGCGATTTATATAGAACAAATATGCAGACACTATCACCCAACCTGTGCTGGTACACGTTTATCAACTTCAGAAGGATGAAAGGCTGAGCTGACCTTATTTCTTTATTATTTATTTATTTTAGTTTTTGGTAGGGTGCTACATGCCAGAAGGCCTTACAGCGCCGGGATGTGAACCTGAAACCTGCAGATCATACACACATTGCAGCAGCTACCGCTCAACCCCCCCAAAGCTATCTAAACTGGCCATAGCAAGCTTAACGGCTATTGTAAAATGAGCAATTACATGTCTGAATGTTCTCAAAGTCAGGAAACAAATTACACTCTGTAATGGATACCATTAAATTAGTAATTGAGATTTAACAGTGGGCCATTCAGGTCTGATGCAAAGTTGGCCATATGTCAAGCCTGCGTGGATCTACTTTTCAGGCTTCAGTGGTTGGCAAAATACATACGGTTGGAAGGGTTCATAACTAGGTATTAAAGAATTAAGAGTAGTGCTGGGAAAGCAGAGCACTCACAAGGCATCCCGTGCTCTGGACCCTCGTTACCTCCTACATGCAAACAAACATCCTGAACAGCATGGCATGGAGATAGGAAAGATAGACACATTGAAACAAAGCATTCATTGTGGCACAATGTTTATGTGCTATGGTTAAACATTTCTACACTGTACACAAGCTTTTAGCCACAAGGATTTTGTCAAGTGACCGGGGACATCGAAATGGAATGTCTTGTGATAATAGTAACAGAGACAACAGCATAAAAAACATGCTATAACTGCAACTTGCGAAAAGCAAAATACATAGTCCGAAATGGATGATTATTGTACTCTAAATGCTTTTTGGAGGTTTTTGTCTGCATTGTGAATTTGAGGCTGCTACAAAATGGCTGCTTTCCTTTCTTTCCAATAGAATTAGTAGGGTGTGTGCCAACGAGGCAATGGCACCTGCCATTCCGGTGCTCTTTAGAGTTCCGCAAGGAGCTAGCCTATCACCCTGTATTTATAACATCTTTATGGCTCCTTTCTTTGCTTATCTCACTCAAGAGAGGATACTTTTTTCCAACTATGCAGATGACGCACTGGTCAGCATGACCTGGATGAAAGTGAACTCAATCGTATATTTTCCATCATTGAACATTGGATGATGCAAAACAATCTTGCACTCAACAGGGGAAATACCAAACTCATGGTAGTGGGTTCTGAGGGCACCCTAGCCAGAATTGACCCAGTTTATAAGCACCTTCAGTTGGGGGACGTTCAAATCCCCACCCTCCCTAAAGTAAAAATCTTGGGAGTGGTTCTGGACCAGGCGCTTAATATGAAGCCCTACGTGGCCAGCACAGTTGCATCCACCTCCTACTACATCAAATTGCTGGCACACTTGAGACCTTTCATCTCCAAACAGAACACTGAGTCAATCGCACAAGCCATTATAGGCGCTAAATTAGACTATTGCTGCAGTTTGCTGGCAGGATCCAGCAAAGCCACCATTAGCCAACTTCAGGTAGTCCAGAATGGTGCGGTAAGAGTTGTAGCCGGTGTCTCATATCGGTCCGATGTGACCGAAGCACGACAAGCACTACTTTGGCTCCCTGTGGAGGCTCGTATCTCCTTCAGACTTCTGGTTATCACCTTTAAATGCCGTATGGGAACTATGCCCCCATATTTACAAAGGTATATTGGGGAAAAACCTTGCCATAGAAACCTGCACTCCAATAACCAAAGTCGCCTCTACCAGCCCAGGTCTAAAACTAAGAAAGCGCAATTGGGTGCCTTTTCCTTTGCGGCCCCTAGGCTCTGGAATACCCTCCCAACCCATCTGAGATGCTCTCCGTCCCTGAGCAATTTCACGAAGAGACTAAAAACCTTCCTTTTTAACTAGTACTTCCTCTCTGCCTCTCTTCATTCTGTCTCCTTGGCTCTCCTGGGACAACTTCTGTCTGTTCTATGTTATGTTCGTTCATGTCCGCGCCCTCACACCCACGGGTCTATGGCTGCGCAGTACAAATGTAATAAAGTAAAGTAAAGGTGTTTAAGAACAGACTAAATAAGTGACTCGCCCCCTGATCTGCACCTGAAATAAGCCTTTAATGAGTCTAGAAATGATTGTATAGAATTCCTGAAAGACAAATTATTTGTTGTTCCACTTCTCTCTTATTTAGGGTTACTGCTCAAAGCGTTACACTTGTGGAACCCCCTGTTTTTTTAAGAAGCATGAACAAGAAAGAAGCCACTCTAGAAACGAAGAGCCACATGGAACTGGTCACAGCCCAAGAGCTTCAATTTGTTAAAAAAAATTAAATAAAAAAAAGATTCTTTTTTATTTACGGGTAGCAAGGGAGACCACATGGGTCGCAGGTGTGACCACTGGCGACCCCCAAATGATGTCCTTGTACAGAGACTGCAGCGGTTAAAAATCTGCCACCTGCAGAAGGGGAACAGATACCATCAACTAGCACTGTTAGATGAGGAGAGGAGAGTAGAGCTAGACTAGATAGCTGTGCGGTATATAAACCGGCTAGGGAGAACCTGGTTGAAAATACTGGTAGAACTAGAGAAGGAATTGTGGCATTATTGCCTGCAGAGGAGAATAGCAGTAGCAGGGGAAGCAGAACGTAGTGGCAGACTGGAACTCCAGATACCTGGAGGATACCAGTGATTGGATATTGCACAGACTAGTGTTCTTACAGTTACAAAGGCTATGGGGGCAGATAGACATCGACCTTTTCGCCTCCAGGTTGATTGGCAGACAGCCAAGTATTTCAGCTGGAGGTTGGACCTGGGAGCACTGGGAACTGATGCGTTCCTCCACAGTTGGACAGGAGATGTGCATTACGCCTTTCCCCCATTTCTTTTGCTGGTGAGGACTCTAGCGAAGATTCATAAGGAGCAAGCAGAGGTAGTGCTGGTGGTGCCGCTGTGGAAATCGCAAGCGTGGTTTCCGATACTGATGGCACTTTCTTCGGATTCTCTGAGGGGGATTCCATTTCGAGTGAACCTACTGACCAACCTGGAGGGCTAGGAGCACCCTCTGGTATTGACGGGGTTGCTGGCACTTCTGGTATGCAGAGCTTCAGTCAATGTTGGGAGTTGCCAGGCCTTTCGGAAGTCGCTGCTGACTGTACCCGAGATTCATGGACACCCTCCACCCTTAGGAGCTACAATGCAGCTTTGGCTAAGTGGGAGGAGTGGAACGCAACACAACGTATTCATCCCAGTTCGGCATCTGTAGTACATGTCCTCAATTTCCTAGTTGAATTGTCGGAAGAAGGCTGTGCATTCGCACAATAGGAGTTTAAAGATTGGCAATTTACTCAGAACACGAAAGGTGAGATGGACTGTTGGTCGGGGAACATCCAGCGGTATTATTGTGAAGGATAAAATTGTGCAGCCCCCCGTCTCTGATGTTAGGGTGCGGGAGGTTAGCAGGAAGGTGTTTTACCGGAGAGGGTGGCTTTTCATATTGCAAAGAGAACTAAGACCGGGTTAATCCATTATTCCATAGCCATATTTCCCGCATAAGCCTAAATTGTGTGTAGCTCAGTGCATTAAGGATTATGAGAGGGCTACGAGACCATAAGGCCTCAAGAAGCGTACCAGCTTCTATTTGCTTTTAGGAAACCCTATCATGCAGTAGCGCCTGCCACCAAAGCCAGTTGGGTTAGAGAAATTATGCATATCGCAGGCATAGATTTCTTAAGTCTCGTAGCTCATTCAGTCTGTGGAGCGCTGGCTTCTAAGGCATTTGCAACAGAGGCCTTTCTGCGGGACATTTTGAAGTCCGCGGAGTGGTCCACGGAAGCTATCTTTCAAACCGTTTATTTTAAGCCCATTGCATCAGTAGGGTCAAGGGTTTTAGACAGATTTGAACAAGCATAATGTTCGCCTCCGGATCTTGACATAGAGTGAAGATTACCCATGCTTTTGCACAGGCAGTCTTGATTCTATTAAAGACACTGAGGCGACCATTATCCCTCCCGGTATACTCCGATGTGGAATACTTGGTCGGAGCGCTTGTGTAGCTGTGTTGATGTCACTGTATAGCTGTTTGAATTTGTGTTTTAATTGCTGGGTATTCTCACCCTAAAAGGTATTGTTTTTGAGTTATCCTCTAGGTGATGAGCATAAACGGAGTGGGCAACGGAGTCAGAGCTGTGGCTGGTATGGGCAGAGTGATTGAGTTTGTGTTGGACCAGGTTTCCGCATTGGTGTGGATATCGTGTTGTGGATTCAGTTGGACTTTTTAGTCAGTTGAACTATGGGGATTTTTAGTTAGATCTCTAATGAAAGAGGAGGAGTCTCAGGCGGGATATGACAGGAGAGATGTGCTGAGACAGGATTGGTAGGAGTAGAGAGACACAAAACTACAGAACACAGAGGTCCTCTGGGGATTTGTAGTGTCTTGTGACAAAGTTTTGTTTGAAGTTGTTTTACTGTTGAAAAAGACCCAAAAAACGAAAAGTGATATCTTTTTTTTGAAAGAAGGCCGCTGTGGAGAGTGGTATTAAAGAGTTAAAGCATAATGGTTGCCTCTGTGTCTTTAATAGAATCAAGACTCCCTGTGCTATAGCATGGGTAATCTTCATTACAATCGCTAAATTCAACTAGGGTTACCTCCAGGGACATTCTGAAGCCTATCAACTCCTCAGAGGAGGAGTGGATTTCAAGACCACCCTCTGCCAAAAATAAACTTTTCGTTATGGACCGGTATTTCACGATTGATGGATTATCTTGTCACAAGCCTTATAGTGAGTATAGGGAAAAAGAGAAAAAGAAGAAGAGATCCCAGAAAAAGATAAATCCTTCTGAAATTCTTTTACTTGTTTCCTAGTCACAAAATGCAGACTAAATACATCAGTTTTTGGTTGAGCCAGTATCGCACCCTAGAGCGGGTGGGTACCTGGAACCTAGCGGCTGGCTCCAGGTTACATTGCAGATTGTGTGGGTTAACGGCCACTTTAGAAAGGTTGAGGCACTTGATTTTGGAGTGTACACATTTAGAGGCAACCAGAATTAAATGCTTCAGTTTAGTGGTTCCAACAGACTGCATTCACTGGGGAAGACGCTCTAGACATGCTTGATGTGGGGGGATAGCACATCCTTCATATTAGTATTACATGGCTTCTTGTTGGAAACGTTTAGGAGAATAGAAGAAATGAGTCAGTGAACATGAATTGTCAAATGGTACAAAAAACTTTTTTTAGGCAAAAGAGAACGAAGAAGAGGGAAAAAACAGAAGGAAAAAACAAAGAAGTTCCAACATAAGACTTGAGTAATGCCTCAGGGTGATGAAAATGCCAGGTTATGATATGAAACTAAAAGAGAAGTCTCGGGAGTCAAAAATTCAAATACAAGACTGACAGGTGAGGCTAAGCGCTGAAAGGTCAAATATGAGACTGGATAGAGGGTGTGGCTCGAGGGGAAGAATTTACAATATCATTGTATTAATAATTCGAATGTTTTTATGTATCAATTTTCAATTTTCTATTTGTATTTATTAATGTGTTTTTATGCTGTCTGTCTTTTTTCTATTGTTGTAAAGGTTTGAATAAACCACATAAAATCAATAACAAAAAAAAAATATATCAGTCTGGAGAATGGAGGGCTTAGGTGAAAGATATCATGATATCAGTTTGGAGAATGGAGGGCTTAGTTGAAAGATATCATGATATCAGTCTGGAGAATGGAGGGTTTAGGTGAAATATATCAGGATATCAGTCTGCAGAATGGAGGGCTCAGGTGAAACATATCATGATACGAGGTTGAGGGAGAGATCCCGGAGTTCATGATGCCAAATGTGGGTCTTTGTTAAAGGTCTCAGGCAAGTCTAGCGGTGGTAGATTTGGGATTAAGACGTCCTAATACGAGGCAGAGGAAGATCCGCCTAATAACTTGTTTTATGCATATTGCTTTTCAGCACAATGTGAGCCCCGCTTTATCTCTGCAAGTAGCAGATACTGTGACTGCTAACAGAAAAACCTAAGGTCACCTAACAATGCATGCACCTACTTGGAAAGATGGAGGACATGGACATGCGTAGATCCCAGCAAAGAGCACCCACCTCACTAAGCTATCCTACCAATGAGGTTTTAGTGTATGCAATGGAGAATGAAAGGGAGGGTCCGGAGAAGGAGTGCATGATGTGGTGGATAAGGAGTGTTAATGTTAAAGGTATTTATAACGCGCACCATCACCAACGGAATTGGTCCCCAGGTGCTCAGGCGGATCTGCAAACAAGGAGATGGGGGTGGGTTAGTAGGGTAAAGAGAGCGCTGAGCTTGGGTGTGAATATCGGATTGATGCAAGTCCTCGTGTGCAGAAATGTGAGCTTTGGGTTAGTGGGTTATATGTCTCTTAATCCTTGTAATTCTTGTTCTGTGTATCCGGTTGTCATACGGGCTAGGTATATTCTTTCTCTTTCATTCCTGTGTGACTCATTTCATGGGGCATTGACAAGGCTTGTTTCCAGCTGTGTTATATTCGACTTCAGTACACTCGGTTGGGCGAGCATTATACCCCACACAGGTATTGGTGCTGTATTTAACATTCACCCGCTCCCTTCCTATTTACTGTGGGTGGTCCATTGCTGCCTGTGTTTACCCTGTGGGCCAAGTTGTTGTAAGGATTAACCTTACAACTCTTTTTTTTCAGAAAGGGCAGTGAATGGAGGGGCAGCGTTTTGGTAGAAGAGGTTGATGGTAGCTAATGAGTGGCAGGTGTAAAACGGGAGAGCAAGTACGTGGGAGAGCGGCCAGTCTCCATGGGCATGACAGTCGCAGTCTGTAGTTGCTTGCTTCTGTGCAGCCTTCCATATCGGTGTCCCTGGGGGCAGATGTCCATACCTGGTCTGTCTGTTTCCCCCCTTCCATCCCTTCTTTCTTTCCTCCCGGTATCGCTTTTGCGTTGCCGCCCTCCTGCCACACACTCACGCCGATGCTGTAAGGTGAAGCTATGGGCTCGCCTCCAGCTGTGGCTCCCACAGAGGCATTTCCATCCCTGTGCCCTGCTCTCCCGCGTCACCTGCTGTTCCTTAGAAAGAACGGCGGCCTCTTATCTCACCTCTCAGCCATGCTAATCTGTGTCTTCCAAAGGAACAAAGGCACGGCGGGGGTCAGGGGGAGGGCAAGGGGCTTGGACGGGGGGGGGGGGTCAGGAGAAGTGGGCGGCCTGGCCAGTCTATCTCACCAACCGAGGCACGACGCAACGTCTTTATCTTGATTCGAGGAAGCACGGGGGGCTGTGGGGATGTACTTTGCAGACAGCAGGAAACCACAAATGGTGGGTCAAAAGGGTGCAACCGATTTCAGACGCCAATATTAGCTCAATTAAGAAGAGGGGGTTAATACATGGAGTAACAACACATAATGTGTTCATGTGCACACCTGTTAGTGCGCGTGTCGCCGTGTGTGTTTGCCTACTGTGGGTGTGAGTCCCTATAAGTGTATTATTTGTGTTTTCGTGTGCTTTCGTGCGTGCATGGCGTCTATGTGTGCGGTAGGTTGTGTATGTACTGTACATTTGTGTCGTGCGTTTGTGTGCTGGTGAAAGTTCTTGTATTTGGCGGGTCCCGCCATCATATGTTTTCAAACAGTGGCTCAACATGCAAAACGTGCGAACGCCTAGTGTAATGAGCGTGCAATGGTGTCCATTCCGCGCATGCGCGCCGTGGGCGTGTCTCTGTAAGCGCCAATGCCTTTGTTGGCCTGTGTGTGTTTATATTGCTGATGCGTCTGTTGGTGCACCAGCCTCCGTGTTTACATAACTGAATGTGTGCATGGCTCTAATCCGCAAGCGTGTTTCCGTGTGAGAGTATATCTGTGTGTGGGTGGTAATGTGTACCTCTGAGGAGCACTTTCCTGTGTGTGTGGTAAATTTGCATTCGCGCACGCTTGTCTGTGCACTGTGGCTGTGGGTCTGCGGGTCGGAAAACGTGCCCTGCTTCTGTGTAGTTGTGTGAGCAGGATGAACGTATCAGTGTCTCTGTGTTAGAGGTTGTGTCTTGCTGGTGGTGAAAACTATGCGTGGGTATTATAGCTTGCATATGTGGCAGAGCAGAAGTTGTGTACTCGGCATGTGACTATGTAAGTCTGGCTCTCTGTGAGTGTAGCTGTGCACATATAATATATCACTATGGTTGTGATTTGGTGCACTACAGCACAGCATGAAGTTCATTATAGTGTGACTCTTTGTTGCTTTTTATGCGTCTGCGCCTGGCAGTGAGTCCAGCAAGGGCTGTTGCAAGGTCTGGAAAAGATTCGGGGTTACGCTAATGTCGGGACTGTCGGAACTTCGAGCAAACTAGCCTTTTGGTTGTAGCCCCTGAGATTCTATCCAGGGCTACAGCCAAAAGACCTGGGGCTATATTTCTCTAATCCCCCGCCTAGCAACGCCCCTGAGTCCAGCAGTGCTTGACCCTTTGTACTCTGTAAGTGATATGATATGATGTGGCATTTATAACGCGCCTATACACAAGTGTTTCTAGGCGCGACAAGACACAGAGGGGGAAACAAAGGGAGGATGAAATAACCTTATTAGGCTTTGTATCATGCAAGTGTGGGGAAGAGGGAAGGGGAGAAGTGCTAGGGGGGGAACGGAAGGGGTAAGTGCAGTTATCTCACAAGTGTAGCCAGCGGTTGGCTCATAAGTGCAGAGAGAAGCAACTGTAGGGTTGCAGATACATACCCTTAAGTGCTGGTGAGTCTGGAGGCAGTACGAGGGCAATTGGACATGCAGGAGCTTGGGCCCGAGTTCAGAGGGTGACCAGTGCAGGGAGCAGTCAGGGGCATCAGTAGGGAAGAGGAACGGAGAAAGTGGAAGCGAAAAGGAAGGTCTTGAGTTGCTTCCCAAACCGGAGGTAGTTCTGCTCAAGTTTCAGGGAAGTGTTCCAGAGGGAGGCCCCAGCCGAGGAGATAGATCTGCCCCCAACTCTCTGCTTGGAGAAGCATCTGGCCCTCAGAGAGTTGGAGGTGGATGAGCGGAGAGCTCGAGAAGGAAGATGTTTTGGAAGAGAAAGTTGCAGGTAGAGCGGTCCCAGGCCCCAGAAAGCCTTGTGGACGATGGAGAGGGTCTTGAACTTGATCCTTGCACCCACGGGGAGCCAGTGAAGAGATTTCAGAGCTGGAGGGACACAATCCCTGGGCTTCAACCAAAGACAAGTCTCGCAGTCCTGTTCTGGATAAGTTGTAAAGGTCGAAGAGTAGAGGCAGGAAGATTTAGAAAGAGGCTGTTGCAATAGTCCAGCCTAGAGAGGACCAGATCTCTGGAGAGAGTGAGCTTCTGGGGGAAAGTGAGAAAAGGAAGAATACCTCTGAGGAGGTGCAGCTGATAGTTTGACTTCTTAGAGACGTCAGAGATTTGAGGCGAGAAGGAGACAGTGGAGTCGAAGATGACAGCAAAGTTCTTATCAGTGCTTTAAGTGGGCCGGGGCCTGCCGGGGCCGGGCCCCGCCAGTCTTCAAAAAGTGGGGCTGAGCCGGGGCCCTGCCGGGGCCCCCCGGTCCCACCACGCCATGGCAGGCAGGACGCATTATCCCGCCACGGCCGCAGCCGCGACGGGAGATGCGCCCGCCAGTGTAACGTTAGGCAAGTGGACAGAAGTGCCAGCCAGCCACAGCGTCGCTGAGGCTGGCTGGCACTTCTGTCAGTCACTGTAACTTCCCTGATGACCCCCCATCTGAGGGGTCATCAGGGAAGTTACAGTTCCTTTGTTTGCCCTCGCCAGGTCACTGACTCTCTGTGAACCTGCAGGCTCCATGATCTAATATGTAGATTATATCACGGAGCCCGCGGGTTCCCAGAGGGTGA
This sequence comes from Ambystoma mexicanum, assembly GCF_040938575.1. Lineage (NCBI taxonomy): Eukaryota > Metazoa > Chordata > Amphibia > Caudata > Ambystomatidae > Ambystoma > Ambystoma mexicanum. The sequence goes on along the minus strand of NC_090926.1, from coordinate 1,094,475,958 downwards.
AAGACGTCTTGGGCTCTGTGATCTCTGCTCAGAGCAGCGATCACTGAGCCCGAGGTGCCCGTCACCTTTGGCAAATCTTTATAAAAGATGCCTTGAAATGTGTACGTTTCAAGCCATCTTTTATAAACATAGAAATATTTCTATGTTTATAACAGACGGCTTGAAACGTACACAATTCAAGGCATCTTTTATAAAGCTTTGTCGACGGACAAAACCACCTTGGGTTTTGTCCGTCCTCAACGCTTTATAAAAGATGGCTTGTACGTTTCAAGCCATCTTTTATGAACATAGAAATATGTTACAAATGTCTATGTTTATAAAAGGCGGCTTGAAAAGTACACACACCATAGTAAGGTAAGCACACAAGTGTGCGTAACTTACTATGGTTTGTACACTTTCAAGCCACCTTTTATAAACATAGAAATATGTAACATTGCTCCGTTTATAAAAGAAGGCTTGAAAAACACAAACCATAGTAGTACGCATACAATATATAAATGCTCTACTACATTTATATATTTGTTTGCGCACCCTACTATGATTTGTGCACTTTTAGGCCACGCCCACAGCGGATTCCACGCCCCCAAACGAGGGCCCCCGCTCAATTTCTTACCCCACTTAAAGCACTGGTTCTTATCCTTAAAGGAAGGAGCAGGAAGAGGGCCCAGAGTGGGTGGCCAGAGAGCGAGAGGAAAGGTGGGAGCAGGTGTCCCAATGAGGAGGATCTCAATCTTTCTGGCATTAAGGCAGAGATCATTGGCGGCACACCATTCCTGAATTGCGGCCAGACAGTCTAGTATGAGAGAGGAAGCAGAAGTGGCTGAGGGGAGCCTGCAAGGGAGCTGAGTGTCATCCACATAACATTGAAAATTGGAGCAGAAAGTAGCGATGCCGTGGGCAAGAGGTGCTGGGTAGTGATTGAAGAGCCAGGGAGAGAGGTTAGACCCCTGGGGAACACCACAAGTAGAGATCGATAGAAGAGAGGAAAGACCCCAGTTGGACCTGAGAGGCATACCTGCCTACATTTGAAAATCAAAATTCCTGAGATGTATGCCCCGCCCACAGCCACACAAGACTCCACCCATTTGCATACAGCTCAGCCACATGCACCGCCCACCTGTCAAAAAGGTAAACTCGGTTGTTGTAGCCTTCAGTTTGCTTACTATAGCATTGAAAATAATTCGATGCTATAGTAAGCAATCCATGTCATTGGATTGAAAGCACTATTATTGTGGCAGCAATGCCTTCAGTTTGTTTACTATAGCATTGAATGAATGATTTTCAGTGCTATGGTAAGCAAACAGAACGCGGCACCGCCGCCGTAATAATAGTGCTTTCAATCCAATGATATGGATTGAAAGCACTATAATTACGGCAGTCGGGGGTCGCATTGAGGGAGCAGCGGCCTCATATAGTGGTGAAGTGGGCGGTGGGCACGAACATTTCGCACCGTTTCCGGGTTCCGTCCACTTCTCCACCCGATTGGCTACCGGCGGCAGCCAATCAGGTTCCAGAATATGACGGGACCCGGAAAGAATCTCAAAATTCCTGAGATTCAAGGGACTTTTCCGGAGACTCAGAGAAATGCTTAAAATTCTGGAGTTTCCTGAAAAATTCCGGAGGTTAGGCAGGTATGCTGAGAGGGTCTATCGGTGAGAAAGGAGGTCAACCAGGCCAACGCCTGATCAGTAATACCATGGTAGTCGTGGAGGCGATTGAGCAGGATAGCATGGTTGACCATATCAAAAGCAGAGGATAGATCGAGGAGAATGAGGACAGAAGGGAGATTAGAGTCAAGATTAGGGAGCAAGTCTTCCAGAGTGTTCTGGGGAGCAGTTTCTGTGCTTCTGGCAGCTCTAAAGCCAGACTGGTGGTCACAGAGGCAACCAGCAGATTCAGTATGTAGATTAAGCTGGGAGATGGCCAGCTTTTCCAAGAGGTTGCCCAGGAAAGGAGTGCATGGGGCAATGATGATCCTCTCTTTTAACTGTGATTTTGTAGTGTGTGTTGTGTGTCTATCAGGGTGCTTTCCCATGCGTCTCTGGGCTGTGTGTGCCACTGTGGCCCTAGCTACAAATTTGTTGGTACAGTAAAAACATGTCAGTGATTCCGTTACTGCAATTGTTTTTGGCGGTAACAGAACTAACACCATTGTTACTAGAAAACCAAACTCTGAGTTTTACCTTAAAGTGGTAGATTTACCTCCCTCGAGCAAGGTGCTGGATGTAAATATTTGACTTCAATGCCATAAAGTGGTGGATTTATCAGCGTGATAAGTTCAACAAATACCCAGTGGAGTCCTGAAGACTCCAAAAATGGGGGTTAACACTGTCCTGCTGTCACCCATAATCCAGCAGCAAATCTCCTGGACCCTGTAGCTGTAACAGTAATTGAAATTGGCTGGATTTCAGCAGAAATACCACAGGACTACACCAAACCTTGAATGAGGCCCATGAGTGTGCTTTTGAATGTTGTTTTTTTACAAGTGCCTCTGTGTCTGTGAGTAATGTTTTTTTGTCTGCATGCGTTTGTTTATTTTGGATGTGGGTGTGTGTGCAGGACAGACAAAAAACAGGAAGCTGACAGGGCTGGCGCCTCTAAGCAGACTGAAGTGTTTATTTAATTTTTTTATTGGGTATTTATAAAGCACCTATACATCAAATGGTGTTTCAAGGCGTCATAAAACAAAAAAAGGGGGTGGGGGGACAGGGAAGAAAACAACAATAACACGCTCCCCGTTCATTGGGTCGAGTGATTGCTGAGGGTTTACCTGCCTCGTATACCTATCACATAGCTTCCAGCTTGCCCGGTCATTACATTGAACTTTGCTTGCTTGTCTGTTGGACTTGTGCTGGGAAGCTCCAGCTGTCTTCCTATTGGCCACAGCAAGGAAATTAATTAATTCTATTGGCCGCATCGACGTAGGCCCGCCTCCGGACCAGGAAGCAGCTTATCTGCGGCATTGGCGTGTGCGCATTGGGTCAAGTGCTTGGTGAGTGCTGTCGTCTGTCTGCGGGGCTGCGTGGCGGCATGGAGGTGGTCTGACCTTCTGAGTAAGTGACATTTGTAATCTTATACAGAAATTAACTTGAAATATGCTGAGTAAACAAAGGACAAAGTCAATTAGGTATAATTTTAGGAGAGGGCAGGAGACCACTAATACTCCAGTTTCTAAATTTGCATTGGAGCCAGTTAAATTTTGACTGAACAATCTAAACTATGACTGAACAATCGGACATTGCTGTATCTAAAGTGAGTAACAAAAGGGAAAAATCACTTAATTTTTCCATGCACAGACTGCAAAAGATTCAAAAAGATTTGAGCAGAAAGGGGGTTCCTCTTTTTTTGTGTGGGGACTGTGGTGAATGAGGAAATGAACATATAGAAAAACAGCAATTTCACCACCAGCTACCCACCTTCCCAACACACAGGATGTTCGTAGATCGCTCCCCTGGTGACAGTTTAGGGCTGTCAAGCAACCCTATGTATAGCCATGTACTAGATATAACATAACATATTTTAATTAATATACCTTTTCAAAGATATAACAAATCATTAAAAGACAGTCAAAATAAAAACCATTTGTGCTACAATATTAAAAAACTGGTCACCCAACATATATGTGTGGGTCTATTTTGTTCTATGTATGAAAACACTAGGGAGTGTTGTTACACTACTGACCTTTATATCCTGATTGCTTTAGGTGTGGGAGGTATTTTGTCTCAAGGAAGATTGAGCTCTAGGGTAGTTTATCTGAAATTGCTGTTTTTCTACATGGACAGCCTGCGGCTGTTATACCCACTGAAAATACGACAGCTAAGGTTACGGGTCAATCGTTCAACGGGACCCAAGGGCCACTGAGCCAAGACCTATTGTCTTTTGACGATATTGACCATAATTCACTCTAAACCTTTGCTACTCTCTGCAGCAGGGCATGACTGCGCCCGCTGATATGATACATTTTGATAATGGTCTGACTACAGTGGTGGAAGCACAAGTAATTAGAGGGGTCGTCAGCTTTGTATAACACAAAGACGAAAATCGCTTATCTGCCTCACCAAATCTTCTCATGCACCCCTCACCACATACACTGAATGAGGAATCGGTTCAAAGCCAGGCGGTCTATAACGAAATACAATCCTCACTGGCTCAGTACAGTTCGCCCTGAAGATTCTATTGAAACTTTGTGACAGAATATTGGATTCTATACAACTGCAAATTAACCAATCAAACAGTGTCCCGGAAATAAAAGAAACCAATCAGCAAAAGGACTTGGGGAGTCCTGTGACACTAGAGCCGTGGTCTTCAAACTATTTTATGCCAAGCCCCCCTTGAGTAAAAATATTGCTGCTAGGCCCCCCCCGAGACCATTTCTTTGTATATTTTCTATTAAGAGCAGTAACCGTGCACCCTTTTGGAGGAGTCTTGCACGCTCCTCGGACACTGTTCAGGCTGCCCAAGGAGGGCCAGCCCCACAATTTGAAGACCACTGCACTAGAGAATAGTCTGGCTGTGTTGGTAGAGCTCGAGGATAGCAGTAATTTAAATACAGATACTATCAATCAGATGAAGGGCATGATCCATTCTTTTCTCGAAGACAAAAGCACCTTGCAAAATGTGCACAGGTGCGCCAGGGCAAGATCATCTGTGGAGATAATGGGGTCAAAAGTCGGTGAACAACCTAAAGGCTCCAAATGTGCGAAAAAGAAAGTTGCTCGCAATAAAAAACGATAACTGAAGAAAACAGGTAAACTAACCAGCTGGTTGACTAGTTCTAAACCTGAGGAGGACCCTGCCATTGCATTGGAGGCCACTGACTTGACCCAGGACCCGAAAGATACATCAACCTGAGAAGGGCCATTGGAACAGACACCTCCTCCAATAATTCCATCAAATAAACTGGTGAAGAAACAAGGTATACATTCCCAAAAGGTTGCCGCAAAGAAATCCAAAGAGGCGTTTGATGTAACTGACGTCAAACTGTTAGTAAAAAACGTGAATCAGAAAAACAGATCAACGCGGTTGTGTCGCTCTGTATTTTTAACCCATTTGAGCCACATCCCTCAGTTGACCGTCCTGGTTTCGGATGACTTTGCATTCGTCCGACCACTGACTTGTAGAAATCCAAACGTGTCTATGATACACCAGATCTGTGTCGCTCTGTATTTTTAACCCATTTGAGCCACATCCCACAGTTGACCGTCCTGGTTTCGGATGACTTTGCATTCGTCCGACCACTGACTTGTAGAAATCCAAACGTGTCTATGGTACACCGTAGAAATCCGTGATATGTCATTCTACTTAGCAGCTTTAGAGATCTTCTCTATAATTACGTGGTGGAGCTGGATGTAGACAAGGAACATGAAGATTCTTCCCTTCCGTTGGCTTGGACAACTATCTTGAGTACTGGAAGATCTATTGAATCCTGCTTTTCTGTAAATACTGCTAATGTTCAATGGTCCGACATCCAATCTACTCTAAAGTAGCTGGCTGAATCATTACCTGCTGTGCTCTCTCGCCAAAACCGAGGTTTTTCAATAATGTCCTAGAAAACCTGTGGCTTTACCCATCTTCTCACATCAAATGTCTCTGCAAGCCTACTACCACATAATCAAGTCTCTCTATTACAGGAGACATGGCTTATGTCAAATATTTACATTGATTGTTATTCCATACATCAGGTGTTGGCAAGGAAAGGAGAAAGGGGAAGATTATTTGGGGTTTATTAATGGGAGTAACCCATAATCTTAATACACAAAGAATTCCTACCCCAGGCACACAGGATGTTCTGGCCGTTGAAGTGGAATTGCTTTCTCCTACCTTTAGTCAACTACTAATGATTTTCAATATGTATGATTGACCTGGTGCAGCACATAGTGCACAAATAATATTGCATTAATTGTTCATTACATGGGTGTAGGGGGACCGTGAGGATATCATAATTCTGAGTGGCGATTTTAACTCTCAGTGGGTATCATTCCGAGTTTGGAGGTAGGCATGGCGCTATTTGCGCCATGGCTGCCTCCAAACCTGGGTCCGTGTCCGGTCTGGGTGAATGGGGACTTACCGGGACATTCCGAGCTGTGCGGACCCGGTAAGTCCCCATTCAACCAACCATTCCCCATTCCCCGTTCCCATTTGAGCCCCAATAGGGCTCAAATGGGAACGGGGAAGGCGCTAATTTTGGGCCCGTAAATTACAGGCCCGTTATTATCGCCCTGGTCATTTAGCGGGACCCGCAAAGAACGTGTGGTCAAACCACACGTCCTTTGCGGCTCCCGCTAAGGGACCTCGGAATTGGGCGCTAAGGGTTTAACGGCACCGGTCTCCTTACCGGTGACCGTTAACCCTTACCGCCCAACTCGGAATGAGGCCCATTGTGTTTGAATGGAGGACTTGGTTGGATGGAGCAGAGTAAGCAGTAGGAGCCATATGAAGCAATCAAGCCAAATAGCTCTGGCTTAAATTGGAAGCAGTTTCCAGAGAATTGGGACCTCAAACTGAGGAATGGGCGTGTTGTTGGAGATAGCACTGGAGCCTACACCTGGAGGCAGGGACACAGGAAAGCCACTTTAGATAATTTTTTGTCAATACTAGGCCACTCTTAATAGTGGCTAATATATGTGTCCAATGGAATTACTGGAGTGACCATGTGTCTCTGGTATTCCATTTGGAAAGTGATCCTATTAAATGCAAAAAGGGCATAGGCCCAATAGTAGTTAACAATCCTGGTAATCGCATTAGATGGTCTCTTAACAACATACAGCGGTCAAAAAATGCTACCAATGCTTGCGATATCACTTGTTTAACACAATTTTTGACTAAGGACATAAAGGAGATCGAAGCATGGTTAGTAGCATTCTCTGACCATGATGCCAAATCTAATCAGGAAAAACTGAGAGTGCGGAATGAGGATGAATCTAATTAGATAGATGAAAAAATCTTTATTTAATCATTGATTGTCTTTTTTTTATGAATGCCGCCATAGCTGGCTATTTAAAATGCTAGGCAAACATATAACAAGACAATAGATAGTTAAGGATAATTCATCAATTTAAAATTCATCAAACATATTCAATAGTCCTAAATTGCAATGTGAAAATGTGCAACATATATATTCATGCATTCCACCACAATCCGACCCTGCGTATGTGTGTTGCAATGCACACAGTGCAATATTAATTCAATAATTTTTTCAAGAACCATTATATAAAAAATACTTAAACGCAAATACTCCAAGTCATAAAAGAGTTTTTTTCAATGGTGTGACAACAACTACCATCATAAATGGAACACAACTACAAGGTGTACTAGGCGAGAGAGCTCAAGTACTGTCTTCCCAAAAAATGTGCGTCTTCGAAGGGTAGCGAAATATTCCTTCGTCCTAGTTTCAACAACTGTTGTTTTCTTCAGGGCAGCTGTATCCATTTCCAAACATAAAGGAAATATACAATATTGAACAGCACTATAATATTCTTCAAAAAATCCTTTCACATAAAACATGAATACCAACATAATAATCCATTATGCAACTTACACTCGACCAAATTCTCAAGGTAAGTCTGAGTGTTGGTTGCGTGTACCCTATTCCACCGACCCCTGGAACAAACCGAAAAGCAGGACCCACCCATTAGTTGTGTGGTCATTAACTGCCTGGAACCAACATCACACTGTGGTATTTAATTGAACATTAAAATACTCAAGGAAACTTACAATGCTCCCAAAGAACACCAATTGGCACGTGTTCTCTTCACGGAAGTCCAAGTGGGGAGCGAACAGTCCCCCCACATACCAATTCCCAGCCCCACGCTCTGAGCAGGTGCAGTCACGACTGTGATGGTACAGAGCTGTCAGGGCAAAAAAGCATAAACAAAGACACAGAGACCAATGAGCAATGATGTTACAAGACACTGCACCCTATCCCACCTCATTCCAATTCCAATTAATGGAAACCATGAAACACATGTAAACAACATGAAATACAACGGATTGTTTGTTTGTTTGTTTTATTATTTGTATAGCGCACCAAACCCGAGGGTATTCAGGTGCATTGCAAGGTTACTCAAAGCTTAGTTACACATACAGAGGAAAATATGTACAGTACATGGGAAAACTCGATACTTAATTACAGCAAAAATAAATTATTGGTATTAACACATATAGGGTGGTAAGATTGACAGTGTACAGTAGATTTACAGAGGATATACCCAAGTCCAGTATATTACAGCGGCTAGGTAGAGGTAGTGGTCAGCGCGTGTAAGCTCTGGGGATAAGTAGAGGCGCTAATGGACAGCATCTTTTAGCCACTTTATTAAGTTAAGTCAGAATTTTTGGTAGGACTGCTCTAGTCTAAAGGTAGAGGTGAGAGCATTCCAGAGTTGGGCTGGCTTGATCTGGAAGCTACTGCCTCCCACTCTGGCCAATTTATATCTGGGAGTCAGAAGACAATTTGTGTTGGAAAGTCTGGTTGTTGTTGTCATGGTTTTCAGGCTAATTCTGTCCGAAAGGTAAAGAGGAGCTACCTTGTTAATGCATTTATGAGTGAGTGAGGCAACTTTTAGTTTGATTTTGTCAGCTGTGGACAGCCAGTTATTGGCTCTTCTCAGCTCAGAGATATGGTGTCTCCTAGCTATTCCTACTGCAGCTCTAAGGGCGTTATTTTGCAGAAGTTGGATTTTCTTGGTTACTTGTTTGGTTGCCTCAATGTACATGGCATTGAAATAGTCTAACTTTGAGAGAATAAGTGCTCTGGCAAGGGTAATGCAGCTGTCATTGGAGAGGAAGGCTTTACCTGCTCGTATCAATTTGCAGGTATAAGCTGTGGCAGAGGCCATGGCATTCACCTGTTTGTTGAGGGATAGAGTAGTATCCAGATAAAACCCCAGGGCTTTGACTTCTTTAGCGACTGAGATGATGTTTTGGTCTATGTTAAAGGCTGAATATTTGGGACTAAGTTTTTTAAGGGAAGATGAGGTGCCCAAGAGAATGGTCTCGGTCTTGTCATCATTCAGGCATAGTCCATGGGTGGCCATCCATGCCTGGATGATGAGATAGATCTTGTTCACCAAGGCCAAATCCTTTTCATAGTCACCTGAAAGAGGTAGGAGGATCTGTGTATCATCTGCATAGTTGGTGTAGGTGATACCCAGATGATCCAAATCATCGAAAAGGGGCTTTGTGAAGATATTATAGAGGGTAGGTGAAACACAGGATCCCTGAGGCACGCCACATGTGATGGGAACAGGGTCAGCTGTGGCCATAGGTGAAAAGACTCTCATGGAGCGGTCGCTGAGAAAAGATTGTATCCAGGCTATGGCTTCGGTGGAGAAGTGAGCCGCCGAGTCCAGGTGACTGCATAGAACCTGGTGATCAACCAGGTCAAAGGAGGCCGATAAGTCCAGAAGTAAAAGGAGGGCTGAGTCTCCTCTGTCCCTCAGTTCATCTAACTGGGCCTTCAGGTCTATTAATGCAGTTTCTGTTCCGTGCTGTGGTCAGAAACCTGATTGCCTTGATCCTAGTAGGGAGTTAACTTCCAAGTGTTTTTGAATTTGCGAGTAGGCCATTTTATCTATGATTTTCAGAAGAAAAGGTACAGTAGTGATAGATCGGTAGTTAGTTGGGATTAGGGGTTCTAGAGTCTGTTTTTTTAGGAGTGGGAGAACCCATGATTCCTTCAGGTCAGTTGGGACGGTATTAGATGCAAAGGATGCATTGATAAGTTTTGTGATAAATGGTGTCAGATGTCTAGCTGCATCCTTTATCAGTTGAGCAGGACATACGTCACCCTGGCAGTTGGATGGTTTGAGAGAAAGTATAGTTTTTTCGGGTTCAATTATGGTGACTTTGGAAACCTTGAACCGAGGAGGGTTGATGTTATTTTTGAGGGGTCTACTGAAGTTGTGACATGCGTGGTACTAGTTAATGATGCTTTTTTGTTGGCTATTTTGGCTTGTAGAGTTGTGACTTTGTTAGCCAGTACTTGCTGGATGTTCGAACACCAATGATTGTCCTTAATGCATGTGTCTGGCATAGGGATCGGGGCTTCCAGCTCTTTGAAGATAATGAAAAGTTCTTTTGACTAGAGTTAACTTGGGTGATTCTTGCATTGTAGGATTCGCGTTTGGCTAGTAGAATTTCATTTTTTTATAATGTTGTAATAGCACTGAGGTTAGTCTTATTTTCTTCTGATGGGAGAATTTTCCAGGATGTAGCACATGACCTTTTTTTGGAACGTAATGTTTTCAGGTATGGTGTAAACCAGGAGTTGAGGTGTGCTTTGGGTTTGCTTTGTCTGAGTTTGAGTGGGGCAATAGAATCTAAAGAGGTAGTTATGATCTGGTTATATTCCCTGACCAAGGAATCAGGTCCCAGATTGTCTGGCATGGCATTGATTGTGGGTAATATAAGTGGGAGTAGGTTGTCACGTGTAATGTTCTTTTTATTCCGAGTGGGAATAGGTGGCGCCAGAGGTACCTGAGCAGAAATGGGTTAATTGGTTACTAAAGTAAAGGTTAGCAGGTGATGGTCCGACCATATCTGAGGGGATATGGAGGTGATATTAACCTTACAATTATGGTCTGCTACCCAGTCCAAAATTCTTCCTTTGGTATGGGAGGGGTGTAGCACTTTTTGTGAAAAGCCTTGTTCTGTTAGTATATTAGCCACGCTAGATGCATGTGCATCCTTTGGGTCGTTATAGCCTAAGTTGAGGTCCCCTAAAAGTAGAACATGGGAGGAATGTTTGAGATTATTAGAGGCAATGTTAGATAAGTCATCTTCGAAGGTTCCAATGGGGCCTGGAAGTCTATATATTAGGTGGATCGTGAGTGTCTGGGAGTCGTTTATGTTGAGTTTGGCGGTCAGGTTCTCACAGGAGTTTGTGTCTAAGGACGGTGCTAGTCTAAGTTGTAAGTTATCTCTAGCAATGAGTTCGATACCCCCTCCTCTGGTGTCCGCTCTATCTCATTTTAGGATAATGTATCCTGAGGGGATAGCTAGTGAGAGCTGCAGCAGCATGGAGCCAGGATTCGGTGATCGCTAAGAAGTCGAGGTCTGCAGCCTGTATTGTGTCTGCTATTTCAGTAGCATGAGCGATCTTAGATCTTGCGTTTATTAGAGCACCCTTGATGCTTTTGCAGGCTAGGGTGGGGGTTGGAGAGCCTGAGGACGGTTGGGAATTGGGAATGATAGAGTCTGAGGCAGTGATTTTAAGATGGGCTTTAATTTTGGGGAGAGGTGTGACAGGCAAGGGGGCTGATCTTTTGTTGTTGGGGGGAGGGTTCTTGCTGGAGGATCATGGAGTTTGGATAGTCTAGATCGGAGTCTTTCATTTCTCGCAGGCAGAGTGCAGGGATGTGCTTGGGTCATGGTGGGGGCTGGGTTGTAGTCGTGGTTTTCGATCGGTATAGTCAAAAGATAGACTGTGGCTAGCACGGTAAGGAGGAGAGGTAGTAGGCTCCTTGGAGTGTGCATGTTTTGGGTAAGCTTAGGTATTCTGCTTGTTATTAGGAGAAGGATCCCTATATGCAAGAGATCGGTACCCCGGCAGCACAATCAGGGCAGTCAATGCAGGCACAGCAAGTTTAAGTAATCAGGGCAATCAATGCAAACACAGTAGGTTTAGGCAATCAGCGCAGTCAATGCAAACACGATAGGTTTAGGCAATCAGGGCAATCAATGCAAACACGGTAGGTTTAAGCAATCAGGGCAATCAATGCAAGCACGGTAGGTTTAGGCATTCAGGGCAATCAATGCAAGCATAGTAGGTTTAGGCATATAAGCAATAGCCAAATGGGCAATCCAGGTACAATGCGATGCAGATACAGTGAAAATAACCAAGCAGACCATATAACGAGCGATGTTAGTGACGGGGCGCAATTGCAATATACGGGGATGGGCAGTCCATGTAAATAAAAATGGGACGATTAGACACGTAGTCTGTATGTAGTACAAGTGACCGAACGGTCGATGCAGGTACAATATAGGAGAATAGGTAGACACTGTAATTACAGATGAGGCAATCAATGACTCAGTATGATAGCTGTGTAGATGATAGAAAGTCATTGTAGATATAGTTAGGGCAATCAAACGCAAGCTGGATGCAACTGCAGGTGGAGGAGTTGGACACACAATAAAATACAATGGGCAAGCACGTATGGGTTCTCTGATTATTTGCAAGGTAAGTTTAGATTGGAAGATGCACATATAGTGTATCTGCATGTAGCCGGTGGCCAACACAAGGCGAACAATGAGGAGGAGCTATATGTCTCACCAGATTATGGAAGTTGGCGTCCTAGCTGGAGGGTGTTCAGCAGTGTTGGACACGGCAAGCGTGCGCCATCCTCATCTTTTGATGACACATGGCGACCATTGAATACAAGCAAAATGGATGGATCACTCCATCATAATAAATGAAAGCCCAATGTGTCTCAAGTCTTGCCCTTAAACAGCAATCTGCCATCTGCCTTGTCCGTCTGCCTCTGCGGTACCGACATTTCAATTATGAAAGGGGTCAGTAAGGCACGTTCATCACCCACTCCAATCCATTTGAATTTTGAATGGATCAGCGAGGCAAGTCCATAGCCCGCTCCGGTGTATTTAAATTTTTAATGGGGTCAGCGCGGCAATTACCTTACCTAATATGGCTAACACCATATTCGTGCTATAACATAAGGTCAGCTTGCATGTGCATGATAAATCATCCCTCAGATGCAACATCCCATCATGCCTATCCTAGGGTAGCCACAGAGTCTACGACAAAGTCACTACCTGATATCACGGCATGCCTTCTACCCTGTCTTATACGACGGTGTGCAGAAAAACCAGACTATGAATATCTGTATAGAACGGAGGTCCTCCTGCTATGATAAGGTTATTTGGGACAGAAAACGCCAATTGAGGCAGGAATTGTGTAGAGTTAAAGCCAAATATGCATGCTTACTAGAAAGATACAGGGAAAAGAAGATAGTTAAAAATGTCTACAAGAATTGGTCGCGCTGGTGGCACGCAAATATGTCTTGTACTCAGTGGCAATAAAGTGGTTAAGGTGGTAGCTCTAAAAGTATCTGATCACTACTATGCGAGGCAAAGAGTAGCAGAGCTCGCAAGATTTTGAACCCTATTAGCGAGGAAATTTGGAAACAGCACTTGGGTGAGCGTAACTCGATCGAAAGGCCAGCAATGGATGAGATAATATAACTCAATTCTGCCAGTCCTCTCTTCGAGATAGATGAGGACGATATAAGGTTGAGAATAGGTAGATTAAAGTCCTCCTGGGCCTTGGGACTGGATATGATATGATATGATTGTTTATTTATATAGCACCTATACACAATGTGTTTCAAAGCGTTTCAAGACAAGGGAGGGAACAAGGGAAAACACAATGACATTCTTACAGGCCATGAACAGTAAGGATGTGAAATTAACTATCATACTTGGCCTGATGACATTTCAGATACTGCAAGAGTTAAGACATAGATAAGGAAGGGAGGGGGAGAGTGGGAAGGAAATGGAAACAGACAGGCGACTACCGTACTACGCCTGACGACATCTCTGGTAGAGCCAGGGAAAACAAAAGGTGAGGGAGAGGCGTGCAGAAAGGTAGGGGAGGAACAAAACAAGCGACTATCATACTAGGCCTGACGACATTTCAGATAGTGCTGGGGGGGGTGTGGAGGAAAGAACCAGTAAGGGGAGGGGGGAGGAGATAGACGAGGTTGCTATCATACTAGGTCCAGGGACAAAACTGATAGAGTAAGTGCATAGAAGAAAGTAAGGGGAGGATATAGGAAAAGGGAGAAGGGAAAGGAGGAGAGAACAGAGACTTAGCAGTCAAAAGAGTGGAGAAGCAAGAGGCGAGAGCGAATACAATTGCAGAAGTCAGTAGTAACACATAATGTTGCAAGCCAGGATACAAGATGAAGATGGAAACAGCATGATTCAGGGCCACCATGAGTACAAGATGCAAAGGAAGTACAGCATGAGAGTTGAGAAAAAGTGACACACCGTGAATGAATGAAGTCCATAAAAGTCAAATCCAGCATTGGCCACAAGACGGTGATGGTGAAACCAGAATTTATCAGGACAGATTCCTGCAGAGGTAGGCTTGAGGTGGTGAGAGGGGAGCAGGGTAGAAGAATCAAGCAAAACAGGCAACACATGTGTGCGAGAATGGTGGGGGCACAAGGGAACATCACGGGGGGACCAGAGGAGGGAGGGATGGCCTGTGGGGACAGAGGGAGTAACACATGTTGGCCCATGCTTACCTGCTGTCTGAGCAGGGGGTCGGGCCCTGGTCCTCCTGGTCGGAACAGGTCCAAACAGAAATTGCCCTTTTCTTCGTCTGCCCTTCGCTTAGGACGCCCAGCGAAAGACGCCCTTGATCTAATAGTTAAGAGCAGGAAAAAAGAGGCATGGCTAAGAAGGTGGGTGGTGCTTAGGCCAGGTGACCTAGATCCACTTGCACCTGCTCCCCATCTGCAAAGGAAAAGAGGCTGGAGGGCTCCTTATGTAGGGAAAAAGAGCGGCAAGCAGGAAGGCACCAGATGGGTGGGGCTTGCTAAGTGGTGAAAAAGAGCAGCAGGCAGAAAGGCACCAGATGGGCAGGGCTTGCTAAGTGGTGAAAAATAGCGGCAAGCAGGAAGGCACCAGGTGGGTGGTGCTAAGGCCAGGTGACCTAGATCCACTTGCACCTGCTCCCCATCTGCAGAGAAAAAGAGGCTGGAGGGCTCCTTAAGTAAGGAAAAAGAGTGGCAAGCAGGAAGGCGTCAGATGGGCATGGTTTGCTAGGTGGTGAAAAAGAGCGACAGGCAGGAAGCACCAAATGGGCTGGGCTTGCTAAGGGGTGAAAAAGAGCGGCAAGCAGAAAGGCGCCAGATGGGCATGGATTGCTAGGTGGTGAAAAAGAGCGGCAGGCAGGAAGGCACCAGGTGGGCGGGGCTTGCTAAGTGGTGAAAAAGAGCGGCAGGCAGGAAGGCACCAGGTGGGTGGTGCTTAGGCCAGGTGACCTAGATCCACTTGCACCTGCTCCCCATCTGCATGGATGGATTTGCCAATGTAGTCCTTAAGCAGGAGCCAAACTTTTGGGCTTCACTGCTGAATATACTATTTGATCAAATCCTCATCGAAGGCAGAATACCTACATCATGACGCTCATCTATTTTGATCCCTGTTTTGGAGAAAGGCTCTTTGTTATCCCTGTGCAATTATCATTGACTATCTATGCTTGATTGCACGGGGAAGCTATTTTCAACATTTTTGTTAAAGGAGCTCCAGAGATGGGCGGATAATAGTGGTCTCTTAGATAGGTTCCAGTGCGGTTTTCGCCCCAGCTATTCGATGTCACATAACCTTAGAATGATCGACTACCTCACGGAGAGATCACGGCAGAAGGAGTCTCTGGGGCCGTATGCTCTCTTTGTGGATTTTCCATCCACGTTTGATTCTGTTGACAGAAATCAATTGTGGAAGAAACTGGGGTACATGGTTGCCCACCCACTGCCTTATATGTTCTGAAGCTCCTGCATACAAACAATGCAGTAAGGAAAAAATTGGATGGCGAGGGAGCCTTGACTGCACCCATCCCCATCGATAGTGGGGTGAAACAGGGGTGTGTCTTGGCTCCCCTGCTCTTTAATTTGTATTTAACAGACTTACCTGTTAGTCTGTCAAGACCCGGGTGCTGCCCACCAAAGATTCACAAAGCACATTGTCAAGTGCTAGCGTATGCAGATGACTTGGTACTTTTTGCGACCATATTTTTGCCAGCCTTAGTCATGTGACTAAGATCTTGTGGGTTTATGCTGAGGAAAACTCCCTTAAAATAAATGGGAGTAAAACACAAATTATGACATTTGCAGCAAAAAAGGTTGCGCGTCCACGCTTGTGTGTTAAGGGTTTAACCACTGAGTATGTGAATGAATATAAGTATCTAGAAGTTGAACTCGAGCCTTATCCTGGGTACCAAGCCTACATAGCTACGCGCATTAGGAAAGCAGCCCAGTTGACAACTCTGATACACCGGTTTGTTAATCGGACAGGGGGCTTTACCCTCGAAGGTGCCAGGCGACTTTACCTACAGTGCTTTGTTCCTGCCATTCTGTATGGTCCGGATAGCCTTACAATTATAGAATTGGGTTGGCTACAAAGCATTGAGGGAACTTTTGGAGAAAGCTAAGTGACCTACCGTCTTGCGTCAAGATGGCCATTATTATATTGGAGCTTGGCCTGCTTTCTTTGCAATCTATGGTTCTGAAAAAATGGGCCTTAATATTTATACAGACGAAGAGTTGCCTGGAGATGCATTTTCTTCATAACGTTGGTTTTGGCCTACGTAATAATGAAGGAAATTTAAAGTACACATTCTGTATCGCCAAGTTCTTTGAACTGTTGGGTTGGGCCCCGAATTGGCAGGAAGGCTACTATGATTTAACAAAAAGACCTGAGTAGGAAAGTAGATTTGTGGGACTGGGTAGAAAATGTCTGTCATTTGACTAGACAATTGAGCTATGGTTTTGTTTCAGAGACGATATACTCCTTTAAGAAGTCTCAACTGTACATGACCATGTGTCCATCTAAGATCCTTTGACGCTTTGTACTTATTTGCGTCTAAACCGTCTACCTGTTCTTTCTGTGATAGGCAGCTCAATCTTGGTTCCTAAGGTGGAGAGGGACTGTCGAATTTGCCAAAACCATTCATTGCTGGGGACCCCAAAACATGTTTTGACAGAGTGTGTTGTATTGACTCCTACCTACATACGTTATTTGGGTGAACACGTATACCACTTGGATACGCTTAAATCAAACTCCTTTTGGCGATGATGTCGTAACACCGAAGGCAAAGTTCTTCATATGGACTTATATAGGGTGTGGCTGGTAGCCCGTGAGAAATTGCAAAACTAGATGGCCATTCGATTAATCTGTATAACGAGAGAGGGGACTAGTTATTAGATGTACTTAGAAGGTATTATAGATTGCTTGCGGCTACGGGATTGACACATGACGTTAACTGTATATCGAATGCGCTAGATGAACTTAAAATCTGCAGTAATTATTGATTAAATGAAATGTGATTTCATGATTTTAAGGATGATTTTTTTTAATGCACTTATGTACGATTTTATGAATGTCTGTAATTTAGTTGTATGGATATTATGTAAAATGTGTAACGTTTTGTATACTAAAACACATTAATAATAAATAAATAAAAATGGTGGGGAGAGCAAGGCACTTCAAAAAGGAAGTACAGTGAGTGCTTTCAATAGAAAATACGAGCAGAAATGGCATCTGGGGGCCTCTGCAACGCTATTTTTTCTCATGGGGGCACATGAACAATATTTTTACTCAAGGGAGAACACAATATAAAAAGGTTTGAATACCAGTGATCTAGATCGACGATTCATATGTTCCTGGTCGTTTTTATTTGGGTCCTGGGCCAATATTGAACGCCACTCCGGCAAGACAACTTTTGCCATACCACAGCTCTGTCTTTTTATGGCCCAGTTCCACCCTGGTGATCATTTATCTTACTGGAACTCTTGAAAGTGGGTAGCTT
This sequence comes from Ambystoma mexicanum, assembly GCF_040938575.1. Taxonomy (NCBI): domain Eukaryota; kingdom Metazoa; phylum Chordata; class Amphibia; order Caudata; family Ambystomatidae; genus Ambystoma; species Ambystoma mexicanum. The sequence continues at coordinate 1,094,458,407 of NC_090926.1, read as the reverse complement.
GTGGACTAGGCTCCAATCTCTTTTCTGACCAAAACTGTTTGATCTTGGGCAAATCAGCTCAGCTCCCTGTACTGTGTCTGCCAAAACAGCCATCAATCACATTGAAACTCTGTAACAAGAGCGTTACCTGCTGTATAAAGGTGCACATGTACAGGCATGTTTTCTTGGGCGCATTTAATGCGGGTCTGCAGCTATGCCGTGGTCTTCGTCACTTTGTATAAATACTTGGACTGATTTATTTGTATTTTTTCATCTTTGTTGCAATTTCTATAGAGCACATTGAAATTTTAGATCTCTTTTTTATTTAAAGGCTTCCATGGACTATATGCTGACAAAACAACAGGACTTCACACTGGTGCTGTGGTGGAGGATGAAATGTCACATGAGAAAATGGCCGTCAATGCAAATATGGACTCGCTGAACACGGCACTGGCAGCACTTGACTATGTGCAACTATTGCTTCAAGGTCTCATGCAAGGTGTGTGATAGTAAATGTTTGTTTGTTCCTGTATGCTTGTCTGATGCAGTAGTTACGCCTGTTGTCACCCCTAGAGGGAGATGTTGCCTTAGGCTATATAGTGGTCCTACTGTTTGAATGGAAAAATGCACTTTGGCCCCAGTACACTTGCCTGTTCGCTAGTATTATTATATTTGGTATCTACGTGTGTGCGTCTATTGTATGTAATAGGGTATTCCTTTTAATAGCATTGGTGTTCTAATTGGTGATTGTTAATCTAGATAATGTAGTGTGTGTACTCCATGAGCCTGTGAACTGTATCAAAGGGCTACTTGTGTAATTTGGCTTCCCCTGAAAACCAAATCATTGGAAATCGAAAACTGGATACCCTTTCTGCCCAAACGTTCGACTTAGTTTTGCCATAAAAAAAAATGCATCCAAGGCCCATCCGTTCTCCACTTCGATGTCCAACTCCACCACATGGCCCATCTTTAGCCTTTGATCCATCCATCCACCAAGGACCATCCTTGCCCTAAGACTCACCTCTGCTACTTGGACCAGGCTTATACCAAGGTCCATCCCTTTGCCAAGCTTCATCCCCTCCCCAATGCCCATTCCCACCCTGAGGTCCATTCCCACCACAAGGCCCATCCTTACCCTAAGACTCCCTTCTGCTACTTGGACCAGGCTTATACCAAGGTCCATCCCTTTGCCAAGCTTCATCCCCTCCCCCAATGCCCATCCCCACCCTGAGGTCCATCCCCACCACAAGGCCCATCCTTGCCCTAAGACTCCCTTCTGCTACTTGGACCAGGCTTATACCAAGGTCCATCCCTTTGCCAAGCTTCATCCCCTCCCCCAATGCCCATCCCCACCCTGAGGTCCATCCCCACCACAAGGCCCATCCTTGCCCTAAGACTCCCTTCTGCTACTTGGACCAGGCTTATACCAAGGTCCATCCCTTTGCCAAGCTTCATCCCCTCCCCCAATGCCCATCCCCACCCTGAGGTCCATCCCCACCACAAGGCCCATCCTTGCCCTAAGACTCCCTTCTGCTACTTGGACCAGGCTTATACCAAGGTCCATCCCTTTGCCAAGCTTCATCCCCTCCCCCAATGCCCATCCCCACCCTGAGGTCCATCCCCACCACAAGGCCCATCCTTGCCCTAAGACTCCCGTCTGCTACTTGGACCAGGCTTATACCAAGGTCCATCCCTTTGCCAAGCTTCATCCCCTCCCCCAATGCCCATCCCCACCACAAGGCCCATCCTTGCCCTAAGACTCCCTTCTGCTACTTGGACCAGGCTTATACCAAGGTCCATCCCTTTGCCAAGCTTCATCCCCTCCCCCAATGCCCATCCCCACCCTGAGGTCCATCCCCACCACAAGGACCACCTCTGTCCTGTGGACCACCCCATCCTTTTGTGGAGTCCCATCCCTGTTTCCAGTCGCATCCCAGCCCCGTAGACTCTTTCCCCCTATAATCCCTGTTACCTCCACAAGGCCCATTCCTGCCTCAAAGGCCCATCGTTGTCACAACCCCATCCGCACTCTCTCGCCCGGCATCATTGCTAGTCCTCACTGCTGCCAGGGCTCAATGGGCATCTTTGTAAAATACTGGCCCATCAAATACTTTGCAGTGACATGATTTCCCTGGATTGGTTCTTGGAACATCACAGCCGAATATTGTGCTTTTTAAACTGTCTTTGTGTTATATTATAAGGAGCAACCCCCCATCCCCCAGGTTATGAAAATCTTCGACTTCTGTTCCCGAATAAAGGGCCCATAGCCCGTCTTGAACTTTCACACCTGTGTCCTGCTCTTTGGAGTAGTGGGTGCCAGGCCACAGGTTGTCTCCTTACTGAACATCGAGCACGGGAATGAGAACCGTAAAGTTTACTTGTTGGTGCGTTTCTAACTTTAAATAATAACACAAAAAAAATGGACGCCCTATCGATCACTGGCCGTGCGGTTCAAGTTTAAATCAAACGTCCCCTGGTTTAAAATGGCATTGCAGAGAATGCGTTTCTTTTTAAACGGCCTATTTGTTGACAATCATTCGAGGAAAGTACAGACGGGTGGTGGCAGAAACGCAGTATTTTGGGGAAGGGCGGCAGCGGATGGAAAGATAGCAATGATTTAAGGCAGTAAATATCAAGCATGGCAGGAGCGTGTATTTAAAGAATAAACCTGTCTGGCGTGGCCCAGGTGCGTTTGGCGAGGTGTGCGAGCAGGGCCGCCTGGCCGGGCATTAATGGTAGAGTGATCGAGTTTAGATGGCTCTTGATGGCGAAGGCCACAGTGCCGATAAAGCCGCTCCTGAGCGCAGATCTCCGGAGTCTGTGGGTGTAAACGCGCGGAGGGACCCCATGGAGGGCAGGTATTTACCAGGACAAAGGGGGAGATTCCCCAAATGGAAGGGGCCGCCCCCCACAGACGCGGGCACCTCTGGGCCTAATTACATCTGTTAGCCACCAATGGACGGTGCCCAGCGGGGAGGCTGGGCGAGGGGCAGAGAGCCCTGGGGGTGGGACCCACTTGGGGACCGAAGGGAGGGCGAGTAAACAGACTTCAGAAGTTTTATAATAGGGCCCACTGGATGGGACACGCCCCTCGCGCTGCCCCCTTCTACCTGCCCGAGGGTCCTCGCTCTTGAATCCCACCTTGGAGCCAGGAGGACAGTTGCCCCCGGGATCTGCAGCCAGCAATAGCCAGGGCCTGAGCGTCTCTCTACCTCACCTTGAAGGCTGAGCTCTCCCCCTGTGAGGGGCCTGGCTCGTGTGCAACAGGGTCGTGTGCAACAGGACCTCCAGTGCTGGCAGGAGACAAGGGCCACATCTGAAAGAACCCTCAGCGCCTCATTTGCGGTAAGACCGTCTCCCCTTCAAGCATTCTCCACGGGTCGGCTGTTGCTGATGGATCCTGGGCGACTGTGTGTGCACACTCCGTACAGAAGTAGGCCGCCGTGTCCCGCGCGCTGTTACTTGCAGGACACAGCTACCAATTTCTGCACGGAGCGTGCACCCACAGTACACTGCTACCCATTTCTGAAGGGAGCGTGCACTCATAGGACACAGCAACCTATCTCTGCACGGAGCGTGCACCCACATGACATGGCAACCCATTTCTGCACGCAGCGTGCACTCATAGGACTCACAGGACACGGCAACCCATTTCTGCACGGAGAGCGCGCTCGCAGGACACAGCAATCAATTTCTGCAGGGAGCGTGCACTCACAGGACACAGCTACCTATTTCTGCACGGAGAGCGCGCTCGCAGGACACAGCAATCAATTTCTGCACGGAGCGTGCACTCACAGTCGCCCAGGATAAATCAGCAACTGAGCAGTACCGTTTGCTTGAATACACTGTCAACCAAGGCACCGCATTTTCCCTGGCTTTTGTTGACATTATATTTAAGTAAAACATAAATAACTCGGCGCGCAGGTGTCCCTGCGCCAGCTCTTTGTATATCATATCTTTGCCCCAGCACACCCCCTCCCCCCACCCCACCTCATCCCTTTCTCAGCTGCTACCCTCTCTCCCCCTGTGACCTTGCCCTGCAATGCCATTGCCTTCTCCAGTGGTGGTCCGCCATGATGGGCAGGCGCGGGGTTATTCACTGAGTATATCGAAAACGGCCCATGTAGTGTTAATGCTCTCCTCACGGTCTTCTGTCATCGTTGTTATTGATTCATTTATTGATCTTATGATTATTTATTATATGATCTTCGCAATCATCATGACAAGTACTGGTGCCATAATGAGTAGTAATACTGAGATGCCTTCTCCCCACATGTCGGAAATCTCCAGAAGACCTCCATCTTGCCCAGGATGGATTCTAACGACTCGTCCTACAGCAGTGGAACCGACAGCACTCCTACTAACAGCCTATCAGGTAAGAACTCTCCCGAACAGTTCCACGGTGCTATCTGTAGTTATAGCAGGAATCTGTGGGGATGGGAAAATACGTTGAGGGCTATGCTATAACACGGATTGCTGGAATGACAGCTCTGCAGCACACTTAGAATGCTGCACTTAAAATAATTGTGCAGCATAGAAGAATTGTGAAGGTTAGCCAGTATGCTGCACTTAGAAGAATTGTGAAGGTTAGCCATTGTGCAGGTTAGCCAGTATGCTGCACTTAGAAGAATTGTGAAGGTTAGCCAGTATGCTGCACTTAGAAGAATTGTGCAGGTTAGCCAGTATGCTGCACTTAGAAGAATTGTGCAGGTTAGCCAGTATGCTGCACTTAGAAGAATTGTGAAGGCTAGACTATGCATCCACTTAGAATATGAAGGTTAGATGATGTGTTGCTCTTAGAAGAATTGTGAAGGTTAGAATATGTATCACACTTCCAGGAATTGTGAAGGTTAGCCACTATTTATTTATTGGTTATTGATAATGCACGTATGCACCAAAAGGTATTTCAAGGTGCAACAAGACAAAATAGGGGGGGGGGGGGGGGCAGAAATGAAGAATAGCGAAAACAGTCCTACTAGGCCTTGTGTCATTCGCATTGTGCCGGTGCAGTAACAAGATGTGCAGGGTAGAGGGGAGGTGGGGGGGAAGTGCCGGTCAGAGTGGATTGCGCTAATACTAAGGAGGGAAAGTAAGTGCAGGTCGGAGTTGAGAGCATGTATGCTGAGGGGGGGGGGGGTAGGCCAGAGAGGACCCCTGGGCTAGGCGAGTGCTAAGGGGAGTCCAGGTGGACAAGTGTCATGGAAATGCAGAGATGCAGGGAATGACGGAACGCCTGCTAAGTGCGAAGATGGGGTTGGAAGGGCTCACATGGGACTTGGGCCCCATCAGGCTAATACAGGGGAAGGAAGCCCAGTAGGGTAAGTGCGGGTTTGGGGGCGAGGGGGCAGGGGAGTCTGAAGTGCTGGGGTATACCAGGAGAGGGCGAGGAGTGCCTGGTGCTCTGTATGAATCAGAAGGACCAGGTATCCAGTCAAAATGCGGCAGAGGGCGACATTATCATTGAAGAGGGAGAGAGGAAGAAGAGAAAAGGAGAGTCTTGAGATGCTTCCGGAACTTAAGGAGATCCGGCTCTAGCCTGAGAGGAGCAGGGAGGCCATTCCAGAGGTAGACTACCACAGAAGAGAGAGATCTACCTCTGTCTCTCTGCTTGGAAAAGTGTCTGATATGCAGAGAGTTGGAGCTAGAAGACCAAAAGCTCTAGTAGAGAGGCATTTAGAGAGAGAGTTGGATGTAGTGGGGTCCCAGACCCCAGAAAGCCTTGTGTGTGATGCAGAGGAACTTGACTTAATCCTTGCAGCAACCAGGAGCAAGGGGGAGATATTTGGGCTGGAGAGATGCAGTCCCTGGGCTTGAGGCAATGGATAAATCTTGCAGTCCTATTCTGTATTGGTTGGAAGGAGGACTTCGGCAGATTGAGGAAATGGCTGTTGCAGTAGTCCAACCTAGAGAGGGCCAGAGCTCTGGAGACATTACGTTTCTGGGGGGAAGGCGAGTAAAGGAGGAATGCCACTCAGGAGGTGGAGCTGAAAGTGGGATTTCTTGGCAAGGTCCACAATGTGAGGAGAAGGAGAGAGAGGATTCAAAGATGACACCAATGTTTTTTGCCTCACAAGACAGTAGGGGGAAGGGGCACATGGAGGGCAGCTAGAGAGTCGGACGGAAGGACGGAGCTGGGTCCCAATAAGAAGGATCTCAGTCTCGCTGGCATTAAGCAGAGATCATTTGCATTCCACCATGCCTGAATAGCAGTCAGACAGTCAGGAATGAGAGAGGAAGAAGAGGAGACAGTGGACGGAAGCTTGAAGGAGAGGTGTATGTCGTCTACATAACAGTAGAAGTGAGGAGAGAAGAAGGAGGTCAACCAGTCCAGTGCCAGGTCTGTGATGCCAAGGATATCACAGAACCGATGGGTGTGGGTGCCATGATTGACCGTATCAAAGGCAGAGGAATTGTCAAGTAGGATGAGAACGCAAGGAGATTCGGAATTGAGATTGAGAGCAAGTCTTCACAGATGTTTAGGAGTGCAGTTTCTGTGACTCTGGCTCCTCTGAAGCCAAACTGTTGGTCATGGAGGAAACAAATTCAGTGTGGTGGATCATCTGGGATTTGACCAGCTTCTCCAATAGTTTGCCCAGGAACGGGGTGAAGGAGTGCGGTAGTTAGCCGGGCAGGAGGGGACGGCAGAAGGCTTTTTGAGGAGAGGGTGCACAGGGGAGGGCTTGAGCGGTAGTGGCAAAGGAGTGATTGTACAAATCAGTCAAGAATGGAGCAAGGGAGGCAATGTTGTCCTTGATAGTTCTGGAGGAGCAGGGGAGCACCTGTTTGGAGGAGACTTGCACCACTTCTAGACAGAACTGTGAAGATTAGCATTGCGTCATATCAAGACAGAACTGTAATATTAGCCTGCTTCATACTCACACAGAATTGTGAAGATTAGCCTCCGTCACATCTAAAGAGAATTGTAATAATAGCTCACGTCACATCTAAACAAAATTGTGAAGACTACCATTGCATCACATCTAGACAGAATTGTGAAAATCAGCATTGTGTCACATCTAGACATTAATGTGAAGATTAATATTGTGCCACAGCAAGACAGAATTGTGTAGATTAGAACGAATCACATCTTGACAGAATTTATGAAGACTGTCATTGCTCCAGAGCTAGACAGAATTGTATTATTAACTCGCTTCACATCCAGACAGAATTGTGAAGATTAGCATTGTGTCACATCTAAATAGAATTGTAAAGTTTAGCTTGCTTCACATCTAGACAGAATTGTAAAGATTAGCATTGCATCACCTGTAGACAGAATCGTAATACCAGTCTGCATCACATCTGGACAGAATTGCAAAGATTAGCATTGCATCACATCTAGACATACTTGTAATGCTAGTTTATGTCACATCCAAATAGAATTGTAAAGATTACCTCACGTTACATCTAGACAGAACAGTGAATGTCAGCTTGCATCACATCTCGGTAGAATTATAAAGATTAGCATTGCGCCACACCTAGACAGGATTCTGAAGACTAGCATGCGTCACCTCTAAATAGCGATGCCACTAACCAACCTCACTAAACAATCTCTCCCCTCTGCATAGAACTCCCACACTCTACACAAACAAAACCACACCTCCAAAGCACTACAAGGGGCACCCACTTCACTACATCGCAACAACAAAATATTGCACTCATAGCCTCGCACAACAACACATGACGGCTACCAACTGAAAAGCACACCTAAGCTCAGCTAACCGAACTGAGGCCGCCAAAAGCACATCACAGCTCTCTTGCTCTTTTTCACAGCTCATCCTTACTAGCCCATCCCCCTCTTCCCTTCTCAGATCCGCCATAATGCCAGGGGACCACTACAGTGGTGATAGTGCACGGTATAAAAATCTCCTATAACATAACATAGCAAAGACTTGTCTAGAAATCTCATCCAGTGATACAGACGAGAAAGAGGAGAGTAAGAGGGAAGAGGTGAAGGGCCAAAGGAGGCCTCAGAGTGGGTGAAGGAGAAGGGAGGGGTTTAGAGAAGGGTGAGGACAGGATGTCATGAGTTTTGGATATGAAGTGAGTGGCCAGTGCAGTTCAGAGGGTCAGGGAAGGCTGAGGAGAAGTGGAGACTGAAGTGGGATTGGCGAGTTCCTTGCGGATTTTGAACAGTTCAGCTGTGTTTTTAGTGGCCCCATAGATGCAGGTTTGGATATAGGCCTTCTTCTTCGAGTGGATGGAGAGTCTGATTTGCCTTTGGAGCAGCGGCAGGATAAGTCTGTCAGATGATGTGCTTGAAACCTGGCACTTCCGCTTAGCAGCTCTGCACTTGCGTTTCAGAGAAGCCAGTTCGGAATCATACTAGGTGTTGCACTTGGAGGCAGGTTTCATGTAGATCCTCATGACAGGGGCAAGGATGTCCTGAGTATTGGAGATGGATAGGTGAACGTTAGCAAGGGCTGTGTCAGTGTGAGAGTCAGTGGCTGGAGTGGGATGGGAAATGAAAGTGGCGGCAAAAGCAGCCACTGACACTCGCTTCATCGGTCAGAATGGCAGCGCGGGCAGAGGTTTAGCCGGGGGGCCCAAGAGTTCCAGGTGAGAGGACAAGAGAGCATGGTCAGACCAGGAGAGAGGTGTAGTGAGAGGGTTGGAGATGGGGATGTCTGCTGAGATGAGAGCATCTAAGGTGTGTCCGGCTAACTGCATTGGACCAGAGGGAAGAATGGTGAGGGAAAGTGTCACACAGGCTGCGGAAGAGTCCAGAGGGCACATCAGGGGAGCCAAGGTGAATATTGAAGTCTCAGAGGAGGAGAAGCTTGGAGGTGGATGCCCAGCGAGAAGAGGTGAGTTCAGACCATTCCGAAAGGAAGAGGGGGACTGGAACAGGGGTGCTGTAGATGGTTGCAAGAGTCAGTGAGAGGATTGGAGAGACAACATGCCTGCAGATGAGGCATTCGAAGGAAGAGTAGGTCTAAGTGGGTATGATAGTAGCAGTTTAGACTAGTGAAACGTGTGACTAGGTGTTACGGCCGGGGCATTGGAATAGTCTAAGTGACTGGTAACTAAGGCTCCTATTACAACTTTACACTTGCACAGGGACATGAATGGACACATCCTCTGTATAGAATGGTGAATATGGTCATAAAAAGTAGTGGAACACAACTCCCGACCGTTCCCACTCACTTTGATCACTGGTGTTTCACACTTAGAAGAATTGTGAAGGTGAGCCAATCTCATACACATAGAAGAATTGTATGGTTATACTATGTATCACACTCAGTTGAATTGTGAAGGTTCGACTATGTATCGCACTTAGAATTGTGAAGGTTAATCAGTATGCTGCACTTAGAAGAATTGTGAAGTTGGACTATGTATTGCACTAAGAGGAATTGTGAAATAGCCATTATGTTACACTAAAAGGTATTGTGTAGGTTAGCTAATATGTACTCAATGGTATCTAGTCTATCCATGGAATGTCTTTCCATCAAATTCTTTTGAATCGAGGGATTTTCAATGAAAAAATATGCAACAAAGGCATGTTTTTGAGGGGTAAAGGGTTAATTTTTTGTGTGGTGGGTTTTAAAGGGTAAAAAACAGGTGGTTGTGGGAGGCAAATTGGGTTTGATGCAAATTATGATGGAAATTATTAAGTTGCAAAAATTTGATGGAAATGTCCCTCAATACAACAAATGTGATGGAAAAACCATAAACCGTACTGCATGTAGAAGAATTGTGTAGGTTAGCCTATGTACTGCACTTAGCACCTGTACAATTGAGCCTCAGACTCAGACTAAATGATTTGGAGTGTAGCCAACGTATCTAGTCTAGGTAACTGTTAGAATTATCCAATGCTTTGAACCTTGTCACACTACATGCATATGGAATTCTAGCTGAAGGCACAGCCACTGTCACGCATGCATCTGCCATCATACACCACTCGAAGACTCTTCACACAACACCTCTGCCATAAGAATGCAGCTTCTCTACATGACAACATTTCGATAGGCAGCATAATAACTATCCTGCTCTCGCATATCCTCTCCACCCATCCACATGCCAGCTCAACACGAATGGTTAGCAGAGACTTGGCCACATCTTCATATCTTCGCATTGGCCAATATGCACACACGCATATTAGCACCTCCTCGAATTTCCCATACTTGGGCTCCGGTCCCCGAGGGTGTTCATACTAATGGTGAAAGTCGCTATCGAAATGATGCACTACTACTACTATCCTGCACCTTTACAACATTGGACTATCACTGCACTGGCCCAACAGTTTGCACCGTGGACTAATGTAAGCTGCATATAGAAATCTCAGATGACATTGTATGTGCCAAAACATAACAGGTTTTCTTTTTCAAATCAACAGGCAGTATCATCATTAAAGCATCTATAATATCACGGATCGAGCGGAAGGAGACGTCACAGATCAATGGACCCCAAGAGGTTCCTTGTGGAAGCTTTGAAGGTACCAAATTGTGTTTTTGAAAAGCCTTAGAAGTACTATAAGTACTAGAAAAGGAGGTGCTGATGGCCAGCAGCATTTGCACCAAAATTGCCTAAAACCAACTTTACTATAACAATACACCAAGCATGGCAGGGATGCTCGCCACACCATCAGAGTTAACCTTACCTTTAAGGAACTTTGTAGATTTAGACATCTGGGGTGTGACTCTGTGGGTCTTACCTGTGGTTGTGTAACTCCCCTAGTTGTCTCTGGGTTGAGAACATATGAATTTAATTATCTCTGGGTTGAGAACATATGAAATTAATGGGAAAGTGGAGAGCAGTGGAGGAAGCAGAAGGATCTGCTAAATATCTGAAAAGCGAAGGTGTTAAAGGCGTCTTCTGTATTTACACATCCCCACTCTGTGATATGGGTAGGTGAAGCATTAGTTCTGTTACCTAGAGTGTGAGTCAATGTGGGGTAGAGGTGACTTGTGGGGCTTATGTCCAGGAAGGAGGTTTTGTATTGACTTTGTAGGTTGGGTGTTGAGGTTGAAGTTGTTCATGGATGTTTTGTCAATGTCAGCAGTGTGCGTTCTTCTTCCGGCCTTTCCTTGACTTTGGACCTTTCAGTTTCCATTGTGTACACTTGACTTTCAACCACATGTCCTGCACTTTCTGTCTCTGATTCAAATTTGTCTTTCTATCTCTGATATATCCATCCACTTCCTATCTCTGTCTCTGATTTATCATTGGCTTTCAATTGATGTTCTAATCTGTACTTTCTGTCTCATGTCTACTCTGGACTTTCTGTCTCCTTCAATCCTAGACTATAAGTGGTCTATCCTTCACTTTATCTGTCTTGTCTACCCATACACCTGATATCTCCTGTCCGGTCTTTCATTGTCCTTACATGTCTATTCCATCCATGGCTTTCTGTCTCTTACCTATCTTTGACGTTTTGTCCTGCTCTACCAGTGACCTTCCACCTTTTTCCAATCACTTAACAGTATGTTGATACCATAATACAGGACCAAAATAGACATCTTTTAATGACACATTTTCCAATTAACAGGTAACCTTCTCAAGAAAGCTTCCGCCATATCCAGGACAGACTCCAAGGAGTCTTCCTATGTCAGTGGGATCAAGGAGACCCCTAGTAGCAGCTTAGAAGGTAATAGTTCTCACATTATTTTCCCATGACCTGTTAGGAGGATTGCAAGGATGCGTTGGCATGTTGTTGTGTTAGGGCTCAAAAATAGCAGTACTTAGTGCAAGATTGATGTGTATTTTTCATTAATAATGGAGTTTCTTAATGCCAATTTGAAACACAGTGCATGGTAGACACATTTGAAATAACATCTGGCAGTGGAATATGGTCCGTGCACAGGGTTACACACACACACACACACACAAAACACACACGCACGCACGCGTCTATCAACACTTCAGTTTTGAGAAAAGCACATCTCAGAAACTGTTTCCAAAAGAAAGGAATCACTGTTGCTGAACTATAGACATTTAAACAGTGATTATCAGAGCAGGATCAGCCTCTTTCAGGTGCTGAATTATAGAATAACAGAAGGAATCACCACCTGGAGGTTTGCAGAGAAAGTCAGCATTAATGCTGATGAGGAGGGCCGAGAATGTGTTTCTTTTAGATTTGATTTAGCAATGAATGTTTCGATATGCAATACTTTACTTCATTAAGCGTGGTGTGAGCAGAACTTTAAAACCCCAATCAGTATATGAAAGGCACATGTAACACTTACACTGCACAGGGAGCCGCCAAAAGCAAAGTGATAGTGTAAGCCTCTCATTCCTTTCATACACAGCCTGAAATCAGTAGGGCACAATGTGATCAATAGGGTAAGGCAGGTGGCTCTGAAGCACTGACTGGCCCTCATTGGCTTCTTGAGGGGTAATATTAAAGGGTTATATCATCTTCATATGTTACACAATGACTTGTCCTAACATTTGTCTGGGCCTCAGCTGCTTCATCATAAAGGTTCAGCAATACTTCAGCCATCAAATTCTGATTGTCTTTTTTTCTTTCTCAGCATTCAGCCTCCTCAACAAAACTACCCTCAAATCGAGTAAAGAATGCAAGTCATCATCTCACAGCAGTGGATCGGTGAATTCCCCATGTGGTAGCTTAAAAGGTAATCCCCACAAACATATACATTGATTTTGGGAATCAATACAAAATGAGATCCTGTTGCGGAATATCTTTACACAAATGTCCATTCGCAGAGTGCTGTAACTTACGTAGTAGCATATAGTTCTGTGATATTATGATCAGGGATTGGCTAACCCACTTCCCAACATTTAGAGGGTCTGCACTTGACAAAGTGCATCACTAGCACCGCACAGACATGGTTGCATCTTGAGTGTCAGTTCTAGAACCGATGATTATTACACTGCGCTCATCCTTCCCACTGTACTTTTTGTATCCAATTCATCCACTCATGTTAAGCAGTTATGATGTTGCATCAAGTTAGTGGCTCAAGAATTACCTGACTGCGTCTTCCAGATTAATTGTTAACCAAACCCTAATCTGGAGCCAAACAATCAGTATACAACATTTCAGAGTGGATGACTCAAGGCTTTGACAACTTTATCCCACTGACTAATGAGGACTCCCAAACTAAATCTAATCCAATTAAAATTATTTATACCAGAGTGGAGGATTTGTGTTTTTGTACCATCTCTTTGGGTCACCTGAAATTTTGCCCAAGTAATCTCTGCTGATCACCGAGTGTCGAATGCTCCCATTCCAGTGAACATTTCTAATACATTCTGCTTCCCTTTATGCTGCCTGTTTCTCATGTTTCTCAGCTCCCCTCCATTTACTGCCCCACATGTAAGAACTCCCTGTTGGGATTAGGTCCATTTTCCCCACCCACATGTTTGTTTTGTTTGTTTGTTTGTTTTTATTATTTGATAATGCGCACCAAACCCTTGGGTAGCCGGGCGCAACATTTACAAGAATATTCGAAGCTTGGTTACAGCATAGGGGAAAGTGCAAGTCATAGCAAATTACAGTAGGTACATACAATGTGCAAAGCAGTTCGTAGAATGGTGTTAGTACGAAAGCCGATGTGGGCACTGTAATATAAAACTCAATGGTGACAGAGGTGGGTGGTATGGGTTACAGAGTGCATGAGAATGAGGGTCAAGGGTGTAGGTCTGCAGTCGTCAGTTGTTAGGTGTCCAGGGTGGGAGGCAGGTTTCAAATGTCCTTAGATAGAATCCAGTTCAGTGCATTGCGTCTGAAGCTGGTGTAGGGTTGTTCTGCTCTGAGGCTGGCTGGGAGTGCGTTCCAGTGGAGGGCCGCTTTAACTGGGAAGCTGCCTCTGCCAGCTTTGGCAAGTCTGAATCTTGGAATTTCGAGGCATGTGTGGTCAGATGAACAAGTGTGGTGAATAGATCGTTTTCTGGTGAGTCTTGCAGCGAGGTAGGGAGGAGCGGCATTTTTGAGGCATTTAAAAGTGAGTGATACCGTTCTCAGTAGTATCCTGTCACTGATTTTTAACCAGTTCTGGTCTCTTCTGATGCTCGATATATGTTCTCTGCGTGGTATGTTCAGGGCTGCTCTCAGGGCATTGTTTTGGAGGATTTGTATATTATTTATGTGTTTTTTGTTAGCTCCTACGTATAGTGCATTACAATAATCTAGTTTAGACATAATTAGGGCATTAGCGAGCGTGATGCAGTTAGTTGAGGATAGGAATGGTCTACAGGCCCTAATCAATTTACAAGTGTAGGCTGTTGATGAGGCCATAGAACTAACTTGTTTTTTTAGTGTGAGTGTAGAGTCAAGGTAGAAACCTAAGGTTTTTACCTCGTTTACTACTTTGATTATATTGCCGTCGATGTTAAAGGCGGCGTAATCAGGACACAGTTTTTTTAGGTTGGAGTCAAAACCCAGAATCAGAATCTCAGTTTTGTCGTCATTCAGGCAGAGACCCTGTGAGGCCATCCATGCCATATCACATGGCTTCTACCCTCACCCTGCTGATCCCCATGGCTCTGTAATGTGAATTCCACCCTTTTCTTACCTCACCTTTTTAGCCATCGCCACCTTGTGTTTGCTGATGTATGTGTGACCTTCTCCTTAGCCACTATTGTGTTCTTGTGGAACTAAGAGGAGAGGAGTTCAGGAGAAGGGCTTTTGATTGGCATATGCACACAATCCTTTTACCTGCAACGGGAATTGGCAGAGGCCAGGAAACATAGGAAGACATTGGAAGGGGGATGGTGTCAATTATCATTAGGAGGACAACTTGACATAGGTGAGATTTACCATTGGCAACAAAAAGACTATTTTAAAAACGAAAATAGCGTCACTTCAGAAGCATCTTGCTACTCACAGGGTAGTTTATGGCATTATTGTAAACCTCTGAAACTGCCTGTTGGAGAAATTTCAGTTGAGCCTACATGAAGAGTTTGAGATGATATTGCTATATAGTGCTCAGAAATAATCACTAACATTCAAAATGAAGTTGGTGGTGCGTACATGGCCGGTGTTATGCACTTAATTTGTAAATAATTGCATTATAGAAAGTTGGTCCTAGCACAGGCGGGGGTCGGTGTATGCTTCATCATCTTGGATGACAACTCCTACCTGAAGCTCAATCCCTCCAAGACTGAATTCCTACTGCTCACCAACAACACCAAACACACTGACCTCTAGATCTGGCTCTCTGCTATACACTTCCTCGGCTTCACACCCCATCCGGCTGCCTGTGCCAAGACCCTTGGGTTGACATCGATAGACAACTCTCCTTCAAACAGCACATAGCAAGTAAGACACTAACGGCTTGGTACCGACTTTCTCTCCTGCAGAAAATAAAGTTCTCCATCTTAGAAAACAACTTCAGATCTGCAGTCCAAGCCTTGGTCCTCTACCACCTGGATAGTGGCAATGCCCTTTCGGAAAACCTACTTGGCACCCCTGAGATGTGTCCTGCATGCTGCAGCACGACTCATCAAAGGACAGATTGAACCACATAACCCCAAGCCTCAACTGCACTGGCTCGCGCTGCAAGCCAGTATCATATTTAAATCCTGCTGCATCATCTACAAGGCTGTCACGCTTTAAGTCCCCAAGCTACTTCAATGATAAACTCTGCATCTTTGGAGGTCTATGATCCACCAGAAGTAAGGACATGTGCAGACTTGAACCCCCCGGTCCTGGAAGGAAAGAACCAGAAGATAGGCCTTCTCTGTCTACACCCCAAGACTCTGGAACCTTTCTGTCAACATCAGACTTAACCCCTCTTTATTACAGTTCTGGATGGCGCTGAAGACCCTTCTCTTCAAGTAATATCTCCTCCATAACACTTAGGTCCACACACATTCAACTCCCTAACCTACCTCAGAATGGGTGAGCTGATTCCCAGTGTTTCCTCCCCTGGTTGCCTTTAGATCCCTTGCTGACAAAATGCCTGTCTACACCCATCCTTGTTGTTAGCTCCTCACACCCGTGTTTCTTGGATATTTGTTCCTCCTGGTATCACCTGTGATAATTTGTACGGTCCTAGGAGGGTCAATCGGTCATATTTGCTTATGGTGGGATCATTTACGATGTCTGCTTAGGGGAAGTGGGGTGTTACACTGAAATATCTGTGCGTTGAAATATATGTGCCTCGATGGGGTCCATTAAGATGCTTACATCATTACTGGCTGTGAACCTTTGATTGTCCATTAGCATCTTAACTATCTCTAACCCTCAAGCCCAGTGAATATCCTACTTTCCATGCTACGCACATTGACCCAGGTATAACACACTCAGTGTCCAGTCCACCTATCCCCGTAGTAAGGACACATGGAGCTCCCTGCGGGATACACGTACCACGAGTGCTCTTGCATCTAATCCCTTTGAACAGTGATATTCAAACGTTTTTATGCTGAGTCCCCTGGAGTAGGTATATTGTTGTTGAGCCCCCCCTTGAGTAAACATGGTGTTACTTTCCCCCCATGCCATATCTGCTTATATTGTCTATTGAAAGCAGTCACAGTATTACCTTTTTGAAGAGCCATGTGTGCCCCATGGCCATCTTTCAGGCCCGCAAGGTGTGCAAGACTCCCAGTTTGAGGACCACAGCCTTAGAATCATACCTGCACGCATCCTGGTTACGTCTAACCTGCATGCATTAACACAACAGCAAAACAATCATGCATTGCACCTCTGTTCCTGATAACCAAACCTTCCAGGGCCCATTGCTCCACAAGACCATGCAAATGGCCGCAATGTGCAGCATAAAGCAACATATGAGCTGCATGGAACCCCTGTCGGTATCCCCCCCAATATTAGGCAGCCGGTACCCCTAATGTATGTAATATGGACTGTCCTTTAACTGGACAGCCTATGCCTTGTATATTTCTATAAACCCAATGGAGACATATGGATTTCCTATTCCATATTATGCATCTCGACTTGGCATCTGCCTGCTACTTGACTATTGTTAAAATAATATTTGAAAATGGAATCATGGGCACAAATATTAAATGCTCTTAACTAAAGTTCAACATTCATTTTCTCCCTCCCTATTGAGTGCTACCCTAATGTTGGCATTGGTGGGCGCCAAATAAGTTTGTTCACTACTTTTCTTTTTCTTTCTGCAGGAGACCGACCTGCGTCTGGAAGTCAGCCAGAGAAAGACCCTCAAGTGTGGACCGGAAGTGAGAACGGCCCCAGTTACCATGGAAACCTGCTGAGAAAATTGAGGGGTCGAGCCGACGACAAACCTTTCATCTGCCCGAAGTGCGAGAGATGCTTCAGTCAGATGGAGCACCTTGTCTTTCACTCCAGAATACATGAAGGAAACAGAGAACATTCCTGCAGTGAGTGTGAGAAGATTTATGGAGGAAAGCCGACAAGCGTCCTCAGTCTTTGAGGGTGTGTGTGATGAAAGATGAAGCTCATTCCGGTCAAGGGACGTGGACACAAACAAGCCACTTGAAAATTAATTCAAATTCAGTAAAGATGAGGTGTCTTTCTGCCCAGGTCACCAATGCTCAAACACGGGAACACAACACAAATTGGATCCAGGCGGTATTCTAGGAGTTCTTGGACTATGAATAGAAATCTTCGTCCACACGACCCTTTGCTCAGGAATGTAGCTCGTTATCACTTTTCATTTACAAACTCAAACCCACACTGGTCCCTAAGCAATGGCCACAAAATGAGGTGGAAGCAGTCGCCCAGAGTGTGCAAGGCAGAACTGGTCACCTGTCCTCCAGCATGGACACGCCTTCAGTAGGCTTACATGTATCATTGAAGGTAATGGCAGCATTGAAGATGAAGAAGGAACGCAATCCTCCTACCAACAGCAACGGCATGTAAAGAAACAGTTTTAGAAATTAGATTGAAGATAAGGAGCACGTGTTCACTTTACAGGGGCCTGCATCCCATGTGTGGTTCCCCCCGCACCTATGTTCTTTGTCCCCTTCCCCTCCACATATACCTTGCATTTTCTGCCACTCAGCTCAATGTCGACCACATCCAGACATAACATTCCTGGTATTAACCCACTGCTCCTATCCCGCCTCTGTAGTCTTCCTGTCACCTCCCTCAATATTCCATATACCCACTCTTGCCAGTCATCCTGCGTCTATCCCTCATACGTCCACTGGTCTACTTTTTAATATAACCCATGCCTGGTCTTATCTGACACCCACCTCACCTCATTTTCTTGCATGTGTTCTAACCTCCATGGGCCTGATTCTGTCTCCCTCCTGCAATAACATATCGCATGCTCTTGTCGTGTATATTGTTAGGTATGCTTACCTCTCCCCCCCCCTGCAGATAGGATGTATCTGGTCTTGTGCCCCTCCCCTCCTCTAGTCGCCCTTCCCTTGCATAACACGTATACACGCGTCTATTACCCTTGCTTTTGCACCTTACTGCTCCCCTTACCTTCACTTGCATCCATGGCATTGCCAGTCACACTTCTCAACCCCCTGTCCTCTTTCTCCTTCTAGTGCCTTGACGGCCCTAACAAAATGCACTGTCCCAATCTATTTATGTGGGAGTGTTGTTTTTTGTTTGCCATGCACCTTACACAGGCCACCGTGTGTTATGTGCATCATTCCTGCCCATGGCGAGGAGCCAATTAGTTTTCCACACAAACCCAGCACCCACTTTATAAGATTTTTGTTCACCCTACCAATTATTGGGGAATAGTGAGGAAAGCTGTCTTACCGATGCAAAGAACATTGTCTCAGGGCAGCTTGTTAAATTTGGTTATGTTTTCGATTTATAATGATGTGGCGTGACCACTGACAGAGGGCATACATTTTCAAGATCTGCATGTGGTGTGTTTCACTTTTTTCTTATTTTGCAAAATTACAAGTACCATGTCGACACCAATAATGTGGTCATGGCAACCAATATAATTAGATTTTATCATGGTGCACTCTACGGTAGCTGAATTTCAATTAAAATGTTTTTTCATTCTGCTTAGATTGTTGTTGCATAATCAGAGCAATTACACACTTTTTGTTGTTTTATTGTTATTTGCTATTTTGCCCAGCTATTGTTTGTATTGTGGAACAGTTTTGAAGATTTTGCACATTTGGTCAAATGTTTACAGCGGAAGCCCCACCGCACACCCTCGACTTGAATGTTTGGGACTGCAGCAGCACTGTCAGGAGTCTGTGCAATATGTTCTAATGTATTCTGATTTTCTATTAGTGGTGGACCATTTTATGTACTTTTTTCTACCTATGTGATTTTTCAATGTTGTAGGCTAAGGCCAAACAATAAAGGACTACTTAAAATGTGCCCAGTGAGAATTGCAGTGTGTGCAGCGGCTGCAGGGGCTGATGAAACAAAGTAGTGTGTGGGAGGGCGATAGACAGGGCTGCACATCCAGCAGAAGATGGGAAACAGGACGCTTTCATTGGGTAGCGAGTACAGCCATCATGATGACATCAGTGCACAACAAACCTGCAACATATGGGATTGTGGACAACCTAGGTTCCCACAGTTATGGGAATGTTTAGGTAGGATAGTGTGGTAGAAGGAAAAGTGATGAGACTTGTAATATGAGCACAAATAACTTTATTAGGAACCTAGCGCCCTGTTAAGTGACTTCAATTCAGCAATCCCACTAGGTCAGTGCCTCGTCTGGGACGCCCAAGGGAAGCCCTTATTTATATATATTTATGACAAGTTATACTCTGGATGATAAACCCTTATATAACGCCCCTCTCTTTGAATTCCCCTGACCTCACTGAGCCAAGAAGTAGGTTTGTTTTGCAATTTAAAAGATTTATTGGAAAAATTAAACAATATATATATATCACACTTTTATAATAAATTAATATTTGATAGCACACTTAAGAATATGACAGTGATCAACAATGGATAATATACAATTGTACGCTTATTTAATTCCTTAGGAGTTGGTATAGGAAGGAAAAGGTAACGGAGAATGCTTTTATGGTTTCAAGGAAAAACAATGATGGAAAGAATGCCATACAGAAATAAACTGATAGGGTTTCACAAGAGATAATATGTTCACTTTTCCCCTGGTGGCAATTCACCCCCCCCCCCCCTATTCGATATAAGGAGATGGAAGGGGAGCACACAATTTTCAGGAATACAAACAAAATGCAATACAAAGTTCCAATTCCCCCCAGCGAGCTTAGAGGAGAACAGGTATGATTTTAAAGCAGGCAAATCCTTTTAAATGTGGTGGCAATGAAAATATGCTAAAAATGCTTTTGATTCCCTGTAGGAGGTTCAGGGTAGGTGATAGCTATTTAAGATTAGTTCAAGTCACACTTGCGATGCTCAATAAGGGATTAGCAGGTTGAAAACGAATTTTAGCAGTTCAAGCAAAAGCGGCTATTTTGACAGAAGCTAATTTTTCAATTCGCGGCAATTTTTCTGAATGCGTCAAGCGCAATTATGGAATAATTATAAGGAGCAGAAAGTCGGTTTTACGCTTGTTGGAAAGCTTAGAATCTTCTTTAAAATGAAAGTTAAATCTCGTTCCTAGCACACGCGGTCCCAGAGATAAGGACAATTTTGTGGAGATAGTTTCTCGAAATGAAAGTAAACTTCAGAATGACAAAATGACACTTTTACAGCTTTGAAATGACAGAATGAACACACGATTCCTATGATGCAGTTCTGGACAGGTTCAAATGTTTTGAATCAGATTATTTTAAACTAAGAGATGGGTTCTGCACAGTTCTAGCTGAGTACTCACACTATAAATTTGAAATAAGCCGTCAAGGTCTGGTCAGGTTTGGACTGGACTCTGAGCGGTTTCTGGTACTGGTTCTGTTCACAGCGATCTGGTCTGGGTCTGCTAGCGGCACTTCGCAGCGGTCTGGTCTCTCTGGTTCTGGTCTCTCTGGATACAGCACTGCTTTCTGGGTCTGCTGCTGGTTCTGGATATAGCTCTGCTTTCTGGGTCTAGATATGGTTCTGGCCCAAGGTTCTAGCCAGAATCAAACAGCTCGCCCGGCTGTTTGAATAATTTGCAAAAGATTTTGAATCCTGCTGAAAAAGTTCTGAAGTCTGGATTCTAAGTTCTGGAGATGGTCCTTCTGGATAGTGTCTGGTCCGGCAGAGTGCTTCTCAAGAAAATGGAAAGTGAGTGTCTTGCCTGACCAAAGCGGTCTCTTTTTATGTGTTTTGAAAGTGGGTGGGTCGGCTCATTCTGCATGCCCAACCCTCTCATGATTTGATAGGTCAAGGATTCTCTGTGACCTGATTTGAGAAGAGTGCCAGAGTGAGTCAGAGTGAGTCAATCAGTGCTACCATTTTACAATCTATTGAAGAAACGCCCCTTTGCTTTTACTTAGAAAATGATTTTTTCATAACTAACAGGTTTCCCAGATACACACGTCGTTGAAATTACATACACATATCACAGATTAATTTAAGATACACTCTTGCCCAACTCTGATCCCCCTTAGAGCCTGGGTTCAAAAATGGCAACATTTTGTGCTTTTTAGTGACCTTCGCCATATTGGTTTTTCCTCAAAATTTACACAGACCTGTACCCCTTCCCTGAGCATATTACTGGAAATTACTATGTCTCTATCCTAAACACAGTGTCTGCAATATTAATAAATAGCGGGGTTTGGTCCCAGAATACCGCACAAAGTGGAGTTTGGTCTCATTCGTGAGGGCATTTTCCATATTAAGGACCCCCAAATTGTACATTTCTGTGAGATTAATACAAGCCAATGTCCCGGGAGGATAGCACAGCGGCAGCGTGCGCGTCTTGGAAGCAAGACGACACAAAGCAACAACAGGTTCGATCCCCGGGTCCGCGCTTAGAAACCTCCGAGTGTTTAAGCGCGTTATAAATACGTAACTAAGACAAAGAAAAATCACAAGAAAAACTAACAATACCTGTAACAGCGCCTCGATGCCTGCGGGCTGTGTGAGCGCTTTATAAATGTAAAAAATAAAATAAAATAAATAAATAAGATTTTATAAGGAATTTAATCAAACATACATTTGCCCTTAATTGAATTCACATACCAGTCTGGCCCGCCCCCCCCAGAACTTGGTGAGTCAGAGATCACAGGCCTCTCCTTCCTGGCAGGGCAGCTGTGGACAGTTACACCCTAATCTGCATTTCTATTCAATTGAAAGGGTCTATTGTGTTGTGTCCTCCAGGCTGCAGGGGAACTCCTCCCTCTCAATCAACAGGGCCATGTGATATCCTGGGCTGTTGTGTGGTTCTCTGAACTGTTAATTGAATCAGACTGCCTTCTGGGAAAGCAGGTGTTAAGAATTTTCATTAATCAACAAGCCTTTGAAGTCCCAGCTAGCCCAGGATCCTTTTGCAACTCCTGAAATACAGTTCTCCTATCAGAATTTAGATAGCTAGCGCCAGTTAGTGTCCAATGCCGGTACTGCACCTATTTTTGACAGCTGTCTTGAATTAATACATTTCAAAAAGAAAGGATTTTACTTGATAGTATATGATCCTTGCTTGACATGGCATTGATGTGGATCTGCAGTAGAGTAAAGTAGAACACTCAACCAGAGTTGGATTTTTGTTTGGCGGTTTCGGGCCCATGATCTTAGCAATTTTTGACATTAAAAAAAACAGATTTTGAACAGAACCATCTTTCTTTGCACTGGTGGGTGGCAGGTTGTGCGACCATTTCGGTGTGTGCAAAACTGCGCGGTTCTCCTGGATTCTGGCGCAAATGTGGGCTTTTCTCCCATCTTGGATTTGCTAAGCCCACAGCACCAAATGTTGCAGCATGATAACTTGAACGTGGGTCAAGACACCCAACAAGCCCCCCCGCCTAACTGCGCTTTGATTTCGAGTCGAGGGGAAGTCGGGTGCGAAGGATGTTTTGATCCACGCGCTAGGATGTCCGCATCATCTTCTTCCGATTCCGCAGAGGACAAAGTTCAGCATCTTTTCCTCCATCAGGGTGGATCGATCGGTTCTCCTCGCCGGTCCCGATGGGAGTATTGGGCGGTACCCCGGGCCCCTCGGATCTTTGCTCCCGGTTCCCGGCTCGTCTTCCGTGGTCAGTCTCCAGGTTTTCTTTCTCCTAGGATGACAAAGCATTGACCATTGATATAGTGGGATGGCATATACATTTTATAAATCAGTAGACATTTACATTCTTATTTAAAAAAAACAAGATATAATCAAAAATTATTCAAGAATCATAATATTTTAGAGACTATATGTGGGATATTTTAGGGTTGGAACTGAATTACTCTGGAGCGGCCCCCTCTGGTATTGCAGAGGACTCCTCCAGTTGCTGCAAAGTGTGCCTGGGATGGCAACACTTTAGCTGATTGATGTGGACCCACTTGACTTCTGCCTTCCGCCAAACTGCCTTTGGGGAAGCAGATCTTGTAGGCGACTGGGGAGATCTTGTCTACGATTTGAAAAGGTCCCTTCCATGTAGGCAGAAATTTTCGCTGTTTGGTCTGGTTTCTCTGGAAATTGTATAGATAGACCCGGTCTCCCACATTCTACTCTTTCATGGTAGTTTTCAAATCGTAATGGGTCTTCATGCTATCAGCTGATCTTTCTAGATTCCGCTGAGCATAGGCAAAAGCATATTGAAGGTGTTTCCTTAAATTCTCCACATACTCATGAGTTGTGGAGGCATTGATTAATGTCTGCTCTTGGGTCCTGTAGAGCGAATGCTGGGGAAGCACCATCTTCTGTCCAGTCATCAGCTCAAATGGTGACATTTTAGTTGCAGATGAAGGGGTAGATCTGATGGCCATTAGGACCAGAGGTAATCGGATATCCCAACTTGGCCCAGAATCTGCCACAACCATTTTTAAGATGCTCACAATGGTTCTGTTGTATCTCTCCACTGCACCAGAAGAGGCTGGCCGGTAAGCAATATGTAGCTTCCTTTTAACCCCCAGTATCTCCCACATCTTAGTCATTACTTCGCTGGTGAAGTGGCTACCTCTGTCTGACTCAATCCTTTGGGGTAGACCAAAACGCGAAAAGATGTGGTTGATCATCAGGGCAGCTGCTGTTTCTGCCTTGCAGTTTGGGGCCGGGAGACATTCCACCCATTTAGTAAATAAGCACGTCACCGTCAACATGTACTTACTCCCCCTAGAGGAGCGAATCACGGGGCCTATGAAGTCAATTTGCAAATCTGACCATGGCAGTGTCATCCCCCTCTTTTGGAGAGGCCCACGGTGTGTGAGGGATGTTGGCTGAAATTGTGCACACACAAGACAGCCCTTCAAGTTTTGGTCGAGATCCTGCCCCATGTGTGGCCAGTATGCAACCTCTCTTAAATTCTCCAGTGTTGTATGAAACCTGCTATGACCGGCGGTGGCCGCATCATGGGCGTGACTTAACAGGCTTCGGAATGAGGTAGGGACCACCCACTGATCATGGCCAGCTTGGGATTTCCTTACCAACAAACCGTCTTGGATTCGGAACATTTTTGGACATTTCATCAACACTCTAAGGTCCTCTTTCCCAATGTAATCGGTATCCGTCAGGGGAAAGTTCTCAGGGTCCTCAATGTGTAGGTAAAACTTACCAATTATTGGATCCCCATTCTGAGCCGTGATCAAATCAGCATCTGGGGTCTCCTTACTCCATTGTGCAGTTGAGAGATCATTGTGAGCATTTGTCTGGGACTTAGTGATAGCAGTGACCTGGATTTCGCCCAACAGGGACTCAATCTCTATTAGATTCCCTTGGATGGCCCCGGTTTTGGCCAGCTGATCAGCTAAATCATTTCCAGTTTTGTCTGGTCCCTCTAATTTTGAATGACCCTTGATCTTCTTCCAGTAGATGGTCATCCCATTCATGGTGACCAGATCATCAATGTTTTGAATTAACTTCCCATGTTTCAAGGGTTTGTTATTAGCACATAACATGCCTCTGGTTTTCCAATTAACCAGGTGCTCCACGAACCCGTTCCGTACATAATCTGAATCTGTGATTATGACCAGTTTGTGGAGTTGATGTTGGACAGCAGTGAGGATGGCTTGATACACAGCCATCAATTCTGCCACCTGACTACTTCGGGGACCAATTTTGTATCCAGCGGAGGGTTCTGGGGACTCATTCACCCATGCATTCCATTCGCCGGCCACAAGTTCTTTTTCCCCTTTGTTGTCAACATGGTAAGAGCATCCATCCATATAGACAGTGGGCATTCCCTCACACTTGTCTTCTTCAAAGACTTTGTGTGGGGAATAAAGGTATGCCTCCATGTTGTCCTTGATTTTTAGACTTTCGTCCTTGAGACAGTTTTCTCTGGCACAATCATGCAAGTCAGCCAGACCTTGCGCGAGGGGACTCTTCTTGTTTTGGCCATATCTGGCCTCCACAGGAAAGCCTTGCATTGACAGAATCCAGGAAGTAATTTGTGAATTACTCACATTTCCGGCCCGGATTCTGTCACTTTGGAGATATTGCAGAGGCTGGTGTTGAGTCTCCACTATGATGTGTTCCCCCTGGATGAACGGGCGGTAATTCTTCAATGCCCACACCATTGCCAAGAGTGCCTTCTCACAATCGTTGAATTTTTCCTCCACAGAGGATAAAGTTTTGCTTCCATAGGAGATTACTTTATTGACCTTGCCATGCTTTTGGTATAATACTGCCGTCAAGCACGTATTAGAGAACCCTGTCTCCAGGAAAAACTCCTTGTTTCTGACAGGGTAAGCTAGGCAGGGTGCTTGTGAGATGCTTCTTTTGAGCTGTCTTACTGCCTCGGATTGTTCTGGACCCCATTCCCACTTGACCCCCCCTTCAAGAGATGAATCAGGGGTCTGGTGATCTCTGCGTAGCCCTCAATGAACTTTCTGCTGTAATTAGTCAGTCCAAGGAGGCTCCTTAGTTCCCGCAGAGTTGTGGGGTCTTTCAGTTTCTGAAGTGCTTCCACTTTCTTTTCCTGGGGACAGAGACCCTGAGGAGTAATCTCATGCCCCAAGAAATTAACACCGGTTCTACACCACTGTTCTTCCTGAAAGGAACGTTTTGCTCCGGCGGCCCTCAACTGGGTCAGAACATAATGGATCTCCGCTATATGTTCCTCCACAGATGAACATTTGATGAGGACATTATCTACATAAGCCAGGTTACCCCTCGCACCCAGGTTGGGCATGGCCTTGTGTAGGAAAATGTTGAACTCATTGCCGGAGTTGAGGTATCCGAAGGGAGTCCGGGTCCATGTGTACTGCTGGCCCCCAAAGGTAAAAGCCAGTTTGTATTGGTCCTCCCTACTGACAGGCACGGTCCAGTATCCATTGGTCAGGTCTATTGCAGTGAATACCTGTGACCCCTGAATCTGGGCCAGCCCTTGGTCAATGTAGGGCAGAGGCCATCGGGAAGTATGGACCCGTTTGTTGAGCTCCCTAAAGTCGGCGCAGAGTCTCCACTGGCCGTTTGGCTTCAATATTCGCAGCACCGGATTATTGAAGGTGCTGTGAACTGGACGGATTATTCCCCGGGACTCAAGGTTCTTAATTATTTCAGTAAGGGACTCCATGGATGCGAGAGGCAAGCGATATTGCTTCACAAACACTGGAGTCATGCCAGGGTCCGTGGGAATTGTTGTTGTGTGGATGTCGGTGCGACCACAGTCATATGAGTCTACCGCAAAGAGATCTTGGAAATCCAAGAAAACTTGTTTCAACTTTTGCTTCTGTTCCAGAGTCACACAGGCATCAGCTAGGTTGACTCTCTCTTCCACCATCTGCCTGAAGCCTGGGAAGACTTCTGGTTTTGCTATCTCAGCGGCCTCCTCCAGCTGGGTGGAGAAGGCCCTGGTCAGAGTGTTGATTTGGACTGGAGGCTTCAGGTGGGAAAGGCAGCCCTCATGGACCTGGAAAATCACCTCATCCCTCCTGAAGTCACAAGTCACATCTTCCTTACCATAAGGGCAGGAAGTGTACACCAGGAAGTTCCCCCCATGCCGGTTAAAGATCCTGTCTGGCGTTGTGTTGTCATCACTGTCACTGTCAAAACAGTCCTTGGGGATTGGTC
The DNA here is from genome assembly GCF_040938575.1 of Ambystoma mexicanum. Taxonomy (NCBI): domain Eukaryota; kingdom Metazoa; phylum Chordata; class Amphibia; order Caudata; family Ambystomatidae; genus Ambystoma; species Ambystoma mexicanum. The sequence continues at coordinate 1,094,431,531 of NC_090926.1, read as the reverse complement.
CTAACAGTTCATTTACTAAATCAATGGAGAAATGTTGGTCATCAACCGCCATTCCAATAATGGTGCCCGCGGCTAGAGTAATACTCTTTAAGTCGCTGTTATCCACCTCTATTGGAATGGTGTCATGTTCTATGTTGACTAATGGTGTTGGGTTTACCCCCAACCCTTGCTGTTGGAGAGAAGCATTTAGATGAATATAAGCATCAGGGTTTTTCAATTTTTGTCCTCTTTTAACTTTCACTTCCAGGGAGAATTGTCGGGTCCTTTCTGGGATGGTGACTTCCTCTTTAACCTGAATTTATTTCAACTGCATAAGGTAGAAATTGAGCTGACCTAAATGCTTTATCCGCTAATCGGGACCAAGCTTTGAAGTTTATTAGGTCCAAACTAATGGCAAAGCGATTGAGAATGTCACTGCCTAAGTAAAAGGCGGCAGTGACGTCTCGCACGACCCAACAATTATGAACTATGCTCTTGTTGCCAATAGAGATTTTGAGCATACGCTGGATCTTTTGGGAGTTGTCGGAACATGGCTGATGAAGCTCTTACCGTTGTTCACACACACACTCGGGCGAGAACAGAGTCCTTCCCATCATTTAGCTGAACAGGGATGAACAACTGCTCTCCAATTTGCTGAACATCAGCCAGGCTCTGAGCTGATTTCACATCTTTCTGGACTATAGGAGTGGGAGTTTCTGATTGTGGATTAGTAAAGAATTTTTTTGGAGTATTTCCTTCCAGTGTGGTATACCACCTTAAACTGGAGGGAAGGTTGATTTTCAGAAATAGAGAGGACCCCCCATCACCAGTCTGTTGTCCTACTGCTATTACTGTCACATCTGGAATTTGGTTGTTCTGGAAGTAAAATTCTACTTGGTCAGATTTTTGTTCAACCATGTGGCAGGTGCCGTTTAAACTAACATGGTTGACGCTCTGTTTTAATTTTATTGGTCGGCTAGTCTGGGTCCAGAGGACCTTGTTCATGCAATCTATTAGGGGTGACAACCTTCTCAGGAGGTCATTCCCTAGTAAACAAGGAGTGCCCTCTGGAGTCACTACTATGACCGGGTGTTTCACCTTGTGTCGCCCAATTTTGATGTCTAAATACACAGTCCCCTCGACGGGAATTTCCTTCCCGTCAAAGTTCTGAAGTTGTCCAGGAAGCGAGGTGAGAGGAATTTAGTAATTCTCCCCCCTTCCTAAATTTAGCTCATCAAAGGCCCTACCCTGGACAGAAGGGTGGCTTGGGATCCCGTGTCCACCAGTGCCAAAATTGTATCCTGCACCTGTACTTGAACCAGGGCATAGTATCTTCCCTCCTTCTCTGTAAGGGGGCACAGATAATGCACATTTCTGGACAACTGGGGGGCTAATTTTCTGGTTTTGGACATTGAGAGAGAAGAGATTTGGGCAAAATTCTGTGGAGAGTCTCGGGAATCTGAAAGAAAAAGTTGGCAACTGGATATGGTTTTGAGTTCCCCTGGTTCCGGTTCTGGGCCACCCCCCCTTTCTGGAGGCAGTCACCAGGATGGGTTTGAACCAGGGGTTTTTGGTATTGTTGGTTCAGGGATAGGATGATGGGCGGCGACAGCTCGATCCCCACATCTACCCAGTCTATTGATTTGGTTTTAGGTTCCCCTGGTTCCGGTTCTGGGCCACCCCCTCTTTTTGGAGGCAGTCACCAGGATGGGTTTGAACCAGGGCTTTTTGGTATTGTTGGTTCTGGGATAGAATGATGGGCGGCGACAGCTCAATCCCCACATCTACCCAGTCTAGGTTGCAATCCCTTGGGACCCATTTTTCCTTGTGAGTAGTTCCCCCATCTCTGAAGGAGAAGATCATTTTCCCAGGATCCTCTGAAGATCCCTCTCCCTCAAATTGGAAGACCTGTACCTCCTCCACAAAATGGGTCTGTTTGGGTCCTTTGTTTCTCCTACCTCCTCTCTGCTCCTTGGGTGGCAGACTTTCAGGGGTAAGAGATTTTCTTTCCAGTTCCTGGGTTTCCAGGGGCTGTCTACAAGTGGGGAAGGAAGCTTCCTCCAAGGCTTTACACCCCCCTTACCCTTGTGCCTCCTCCCTGGGAACGGGTGGGTTTTCGGGGTGCTGTCCCCGTCATTGTTCTGGAGCACCAGGCCCAGATTTTGGTGCATTCTGTGCCGGCATGCTCATCTGAGGGTTTTGCTGAGCCCTTAGCACACGACCCAGCTCCTGTGCCATATTCTGGACCTGGCGCTCAAGTTGGGAAACCCGCTCAGGCTGATACGGGGTTCTATTTTCTCCCCTGGGCTGATCCCGGGAAGGGTAGCTATCCCTTCTCTGGTTGTACCCCGGGTTGGGAAGATTTGGGTACCCCTCCACCCTTGGCCTCCCCTCTCCTGGATTAGGTGGTCTGGGCTCAGGGAATTGGGGAAAGAAGGATGGATGATTTTGGGGCTGGAAATTGGGTGGATACCTGGGAAAAAAGTTCTGCCCAGGATTTGGGGAATTTCTGCCCTCCAGTGGGAAATTAGGAGGGAAGTTCTCGGGGTCAGGTGCTTGGCTGGATCACCCCCCTTGGGCTGGAGGAGTCCACACATACCCCAGGATGGGTTGGTTTCCCTTGTAGCAGGGATTTACATAGTCAGGGGAGCTAGGGACCCCATTTGTGGGACTACCTCCTTGACTCCCTGTCTGTGACTGGCCCGAGGGCCTTCTGGGCTGAGAATTATTCGGTGCAGGCAGGTTTAGGCGCCCCCATCTCCAAATCTAAAATGGGGGCAACCTTTACCTCTGCCACCTTGGTAGCAGCAGGTGTGCCGGTTGATTTGGGGCTTTTCTGGGCGTTATTTTTATTTTCTATGGGCTTCTGCACCTCATAGATCCGGGTAGCCTGTTCAATGACCCAGTCTAGTGACCTTTTCTCATGAAAATCTCTCACTGGCTGGGTCATGATGTATTTGGGTAAGGCATGGGAAAACGTATTAACAAATTCTTTACTGTCCGTGCGTACCCTTTTTGTAGTCTGTGCAAAAGCACGCTTTAACTCCTGCACAAATTCTTGTGGGGCCTGATCCTCCCCACATTGCAAATTGTAGGCTGCCTTGCGAGCCTCTTGGGGATTTCTGTAAACAGAAAAATGTTTCAAGATGGCCGCCCTGTAGGTGGACCATCTTGAATGATTTTGGTCCTCCAGCCCTGCAAAGAAACTGGAGTATTGTGGGGAGAATGTCCATTTTACGTACTGAATGCAGCTACTGCTGTCCTTCAAATGGAAAGTCTCCATCATTTGCTCATAAAACTCCAAGTGTTCCCATACCGAATACTTGGCGTTCTTGTGATAAGGCGTGATGACACTCCTTATAGCCTTAATCTGTTTTAAGGGGTCCTTAAGCAAGGCCCTTTTTGCCTTATTGGCCTTTTTGGTTCGGGTAACCCTGGTCCATTCATTCTCTGACTCAGAAGCACTGCTCCCTGAGGTGCCCGTCTTATCTTCCAGGTTTTCCGGGATTCTGCAAGCCTGGGAATGGCTGGCAGAATGTGGGTACCTGGTCTCCTGTGTCCTGTGACGTTCAGAGGAGTCTTCAGATTCCTCCTTGTTGCCAGGATTTGATGGGTACCCCCCTACTGACCTAACTGGGCAGAGGTTTTCAGGATGCCCTTAGTGGGCCTACTCTCCTGGGGTTCCCCACTAAATTGCACTGTACTTAGGTGCTCATACCCGGATGCCCGCCCATCCATTCCTGGGTGGTACTGGCCTATGAGCCCCATACTTTTGGCTGGATAGTAATCTGCCATCCCTATGGCCCTGTGCTCATGTGCGCCAGGGGACATGCGGGTGGCAGAGTCCAAGGACTGAGAGAGATGAAGGCCTCTGGTACTAGGGCTCCTGAGGTTATGCTCAGGTGTTTCCCTTTCCCAGCGAACATCATCTCTGTCAACCCCTGCTCCCTGTTGCAATGCAAGAGCCTGCGTTTTCAGTTCCTCAAGTAAGGCCTTACTAGACTCTATCAGTATCTCCTGCATGGCTACCTGTTGCTGGAGCCTATCATTGTGCTGACAGAGAGCCTCATTTTCTCTCTGTGCCTCCTGATTGGTCCTGGAGTACTGGGCCAGTCTTTGCTGCAGAAGGGTTACCTCCTGAGTCCCATCCCTACTGGCCTGCTTCTTTCTTACCAGAGCATCTTCCACCCTCCTGGTGTGCTTTAACAAGTTCTGATGCTCTTTTTGGAGGTCACCCAGTCGCTGGAGGGCCAAGTGATTTTCTTCAATTTTTCTTTTAGTTGGCAGACTTCCTGGCCTAAGGTGTCCCTTTCCTGACTAAGAGCCTGCATCTGTGCCGCCAGGTCGTCCCTTTGCCTTTGGAAGGCACCAGCTTTCTGTCGCTCTCCCTCAAATTCTGTCTGGGTATCCAGGTCTTTCAGAATCAGTTTATTGCACTCTGTCTTCTCCCTATATAGGTGGCTTTGCAGGGCGATTACCTGCTCTGCGCATGCCCTATTGAAGTCCAGTTGTTGCTCCAGCTTTTTCTGGCTCTCAAGTAGGGCATCCAAACCTTCTTAGTACTCCTTCTGCAAGGCCAGAAATCTGGTATCCTGGTCAGACGTATCCTGGTGCAGGATACCTATATCCTCTTTTATTTTAATGATATACTGCATACTATCATTTTCTGACTCCTGGCTCCTCTGCACCCTCTGCTCAGAAGAGGCCATGTCAGATTGGGCCTTCTCTAATGCCATCAGTTGCCTATTTGCCAGATCTTAGCCTTCAGCACATTTGTCCTGTATGGCTCCCATATATAAATATAAATATGCCGCTATCCTGACAATCTTGTTGTGCTCATCTTTGGCTTTAGGGGCCATATATAGTTCACTCAGGGCCACATGTAATGGACCCTGATCTCTCCATATGTCTGACCCTGTTTCAGTGACCTGGGGTGCGATTGCCTGCAACCAGACTGCCTGGTCCTGATGAGCCCACTCACCTCTCACAAATAGCTTATGTAAGAGGTGTTCTCTGGCTATTTTGATATCTACCAAGGTAGTCATTCTGGAAATTGATTTCCTTCCTGACTTACAGAAGTTTGTATTTTATTTTGCAAAACAGGACGTTTCCTTAGAGCGTTCCTTTGAGAGGTGTTTTTACAGTGTAACACGGCGTGGTGATCCAACAGGATTATGTATCCTGTCAGTTAGCACACCGTATTAATCTGCACAAGTGATAGTTCTAATCCAGAATCCCCTGCTCGAGCCCCCAATCTGTTAAGTGACTTAAATTCAGCAATCCCACTAGGTCAGTGCCTCATCTGGGATGCCCAAGGGAAGCCCTTATTTATATATTTTTATGACAAGTTATAGTCTAGATGATAAACCCTTATATAACGCCCCTCTCTTTGAATTCCCCTGACCTCACTGAGCCAAGAAGTAGGTTTGTTTTGCAATTTAAAAAATTTATTGGAAAAATTAAACAATATATATATATATATATATATATATATATCACTTTTATAATAAATTAATATTTGATAGCACACTTAAGAATATGACAGTGATCAACAATGGATAATATTACAATTGTACGCTTATTTAATTCCTTAGGAGTTGGTATAGGAAGGAAAAGGTAACTGAGAATGCTTTTATGGTTTCAAGGAAAATCAATGATGGAAAGAATGCCGTACAGAAATAAACTGATAGGGTTTCACAAGAGATAATATGTTCACTTTTCCCCTGGTTGCAATTCACCCCCCCCCATGCGATATAAGGAGATGGAAGGGGAGCACACAATTTTCAGGAATGCAAACAAAATGCAATACAAAGTTCCAATTCCCCCCAGCGAGCTTAGAGGAAAACAGGTATGATTTTAAAGCAGGCAAATCCTTTTAAATGTGGTGGCAATGAAGTGAAATATGCTAAAAATGCTTTTAATTCCCTGTAGGAGGTTCAGGGTAGGTGATAGCTATTTAAGATTAGTTCAAGTCACATTTGCGATGCTCAATGAGGTATTAGCAGGTTGAAAACGAATTTTAGCAGTTCAAGCAAAAGCAGCTATTTTGACAGAAGCTCATTTTTCAATTCGCGGCAAGTTTTCTGAATGCGTCGAGCACGATTACGGAATAGCAGAAAGTCGGTTTTATGCTTGTTGGAAAGCTTAGAATCTTACCCTTAAAATGAAAGTTAAATCCCGTTCCTAGCACACGCGGTCCGAGAGATACAGACGATTTTGTGGAGATAGTTTATCAAAATGAAAGTAAACTTCAGAATGACAAAATGACACTTTTACAGCTTTGAAATGACAGAATGAACACACGATTCCTATGATGCAGTTCTGGACAGGTTCAAATGTTTTGAATCAGATTATTTTAAACTAAGAGATTAGTTCTGCACAGTTCTAACTGAGTACTCACACTATAAATTTGAAATAGGCCGTCAAGGTCTGGTCAGGTTTGGACTGGACTCCAGGCGGTTTCTGGTACTGGTTCTGCTCACACCGATCTGGTCTGGGTCTGCTAGCGGCACTTCACAGCGGTCGGGTCTCTCTGGTTCTGGTCTCTCTGGATACAGCACTGCTTTCTGGGTCTGCTACCGGTTCTGGATACAGCTCTGCTTTCTGGGTCTGGATATGGTTCTGGCCCAAGGTTCTAGCCAGAATCAAACAGCTCGCCCGGCTGTTTGAATAATTTGCAAAAGATTTTGAGGCCTGCTGAAAATGTTCTGAAGTCTGGATTCTAAGTTCTGGAGATGGTCCTTCTGGATATTGTCTGGTCTGGCAGAGTGCTTCTCAAGAAAATGGAAAGTGAGTGTCTTGTCTGTCCAAAGCGGTCTCTTTTTATGTGTTTTGAAAGTGGGTGGGTCGGCTCATTCTGCATGCCCAACCCTCTCATGATTTGATAACTCAAGGATTCTCTGTGACCTGATTTGAGAAGGGATAGTGTGTCAGAGTGAGTCAGAGTGAGTCATCCAGTGCTGCCATTTTACAATCTATTGAAGAAACACCCCTTTGCTTTTACTTAGAAAATGAATTTTTTTATAACTAACAGGTTTCCCAGATACACACGTCATTGAAATTACATACACACATCACAGATTAATTTAAGATACTGTCAGCTGTACTCCTACTTTCTTCTAACTTCACCCCTGATCCCCCTCTATCTTCAATACCTTCCTGCTCACCTTGGGGTATCTCTACCGGTTCAGCTCCGAATCTCCTTTTCCAGACTTCCTGTTCTCTGGTATGATGATATGACCTACCCCGAGAGGAAGCCACCCTGCCCCTCAAACTCGGGGCAAAAAGGGGGCCCCCGAACCGGGGTAGACCGGTGTAGGGGAAAAAGCCTAAAAGGCACAAAAAACCCCTTCTTTGCAGGTCAGTAGTGGTTCTGGTCTGGACTGCAGGGCATATCAGGAGTATGTCGATAGCGAAGCTTGAGGGGTCCGCTTAAATAGGGCAGAGGCAGGAGTGTATACCTAGGAAGGCAGAACGGCAAGCAGAGAAAGGAGCCAGTAGGGAACGCGACACAATGAGAGAGCATAAGAAGGGGATCCCAGTAGTCAATGAGGGAGAGAAACAAAGGGAGAGGACGAGGAACGGAAGGAGGAACAAGAGAGGGAGGAGAGAAGCAACAAGGGGAATGCGGTGGCGACAGCCACGGAAAGGAAAACTGCAGCGTACCAACCCGGAGCCTGACGCGAAGGTTGCAACGCGCGGGCTTCCGGGTTGGGTGACGTTAAATAGGCTCCGCCGGGGAAGCGCGGAGAAAACTAGACCGCTGGATGTGGACGCCGTCAGCGTGACGGCCAATTCAATGGCCGCCCCATAGCCAGCGTCTCCACAGCCGCCAACGGCGGCCGAGCGTGACAGTATGCCCCCCTCCAAGGCTGGTTCCCCCGGGCTTACCCGGATGAGCTCGGTGAAAACTCCTGACCATTCTGGGAGCATGAATGTAGGATTTAGGCTCCCAGGAGTCCTCTGAACTAGGGTAATTCCTCCAGGAAACCAGGTATTCCAACCTGCCTTTGCGATATCTGGAATCACGAATGGCTGATACCTCATATTCTTTGGGCAGGTTCTTGGCATTATTGGACAATCCAACAGCCTTCTTAACTGAGATATGGGGATCAACAGGCCGAAGGAGGGATGAGTGAAAGACCGGGTGTACCCGGTGCATGGATTTGGGAAGCTGTAATTTATAGGCCACAGGATTGATCTTCTTGATGATCTTATAGGGCCCTACAAATCGGGGGGTCAATTTGGTCGAATGCACCCATCTAGGCAGGAATCGGGTTGATAACCAAACTCGATCACCCTCCTTCCAATCAGGGCAAGGCAAGCGAGACCGATCAGCAAAAACCTTATACCTATGCCTAGTGGAAGCCAAACTCCGTCGAGCGGTAGAATGTGCGGTAGTTATGCGATCCAAGGTAGATTCAATAGTAGGTATATTAGAAGGTGAGGGAAACACAGGAAGTATACTACGAGGGTGAACCCCATAGGAGCAGAAAAAGGGGCTAAGTCCCGTAGCCGAATGTACTGTGTTGTTGTAGGCGAATTCTGCCGTGGGCAGAAGGCTAACCCAATTGTCCTGATTCTTGTTGATGTAACACCTAAGGTACTGCTCGAGGGAGGCGTTAATTCGCTCCGTCTGGCCATTGGTCTGGGGGTGAAAGCCAGATGATAAGGCCCTTTCTATCCCTAGTCGGTGGCATAGGGCTCCCCAAAATCGAGATGTGTATTGAGTGCCTCTATCAGAGATTATCTTATCAGGAAGACCATGGAGTCTGAATATGTCCCTAAGAAAAACTTCCGCCATCTGGGGGGCAGATGGTATTCCTGGTAATGCAGAAAAATGTGCCATCTTAGTAAACGTGTCTATGGTAACCATGAGACAAGTCGAACCCTGGGACACTGGCAAGTCTACAATGAAGTCTGTAGAAATTTGAGTCCAGGGTCTGTTGGGTAATTCTGGTTGAGTCAATAACCCATAGGGTTTGCAGGTGGTATTCTTATTCTGTGCGCACACCATACACGTTCTACAGTGCCTTCTCACATCCTGAGATAGTGATGGCCAAAAGAATGAGCGAGAGATCAACTCTGTGGTTCCTTTAACTCCTCTATGGCCAGCTGTCATATGGTTATGGCCCCAATCCAGTACCTTCCGCTGTAGGATTTCGGAGGGAACATACAAACGCTGTCCCACTAGCAAAAGTCCTTCCGACCAACCTATTTGTGAGCGCAGACTCCCAGGTATTGAGGTGACTAAGTCCGGTCTGGTTACCATCTTGATTTCTTGCAGAAAGGAAGAAACTAATCCCACAATCCTGTTTCGAGGAAACAGAGGGTTTCCGATTGGGGGGGTGAGATGCTCGAAAGACTGTCTTCTGGATAGGGCATCGGCCAAGCAATTCTGAGTGCCTGGTATGTAGGTTATATCAAAATCATACTGGCTAAAGAAATGCGCCCACCGGGCCTGCCTGGAGTTGACACACTCCATACTTCCGAGTACCTTTAGGTTCTTATGGTCCGTGCGTAACACGAAAGGATGGGCACCGCCTTGGAGTAGGTGTCTCCATTCTTCACAGGCGACTTTGAGGGCCAAAAGTTCTTTTTCTATCACAGAGTAATTCCTTTGGCTAGCTGAAAGGGTTTTAGAGAGATAGGCTACGGGATGCTCTGTGCCATCCTTAAGTTGAAGGAGAACAGCTCCCAATGCGTGGGCCGAAGCGTCTGCCTCGACTATGAAGGGCTGGTCCTGATCCGGTTGAGACAGAATCGGAGCGGAGCAGAATCTTCCTTTCAGATCTAAAAAGGCTTGGTTGGCCGATTCCGACCAAAAGAAAGGTTTGGTATCCTTTTTCAGGAGGGCGGTGATTGAAAGAACTATCTGTGAGAAGTGATTGATAAATTTTCTATAAAAATTAGCTAACCCCAAAAACCGTTGGACGTCTTTTTGGGATGCTGGAACTGGCCAATCCAGGATGGCAGATACCTTCCTGGGATCCATACTGATTCCTTCTTGAGAGAGGATGTATCCTAAGTATGGAATAGAAGGTTGGTAGAAGAGACATTTCTCAAGCTTGACCAATAGCTGTTGCAAGCGTAGTCGCTGGAATACTGTCCGAAGATGACACACGTGTTCGGAATTGGTCTTTGAAAACACCAAGATGTCATCCAAATAAACTATGACACTACAATATAGCAGATCGGAAAACAGGCGATCCATAAAGCGTTGGAATATGGCGGGTGCGTTTACCAGGCCGAATGGCATCACCCGATACTCAAAAAGGCCAAACGGGGTCCGAAAAGCAGTCTTCCATTCATCCCCATTTCTAATTCGCAGGAGATGATAGGCACTGCGAAGGTCCAATTTAGAAAATATTGTGGAACCCTGGACTGCTTCCAATATGTCAGCTATCAGGGGCATAGGGTATCTGTCTCGAATTGTGACCTTGTTCAGGCCCCGGTAATCAATACAGGGCCTTAGTTCAGAAGTATCTTTCTTAGGTATGAAGAAGAGAGATGCACCTGCCGGTGATTTGGAAGGTCGAATAAGGCCATTAACTAAATGGGAATCCAAATATTTACGAAGGGCCCTCTTTTCCGTAAGAGACAAGGAGAACATGCGACTGAATGGCACCAGGGCATCAGGTAGCAACTCGATGACACAGTCTTCCGGCCGATGTGGGGGTAGTTCCAAAACTGAGTTGTCCTTGAAGAGGTCAGAAAATTCGGTCAATTCTTGAGGAACTTTACAAATCTCGTTTACCCCTTGTTGTAGAGGAGTAAGGACCTGTACCGGCTCTTCTGCGGGATGGATACCGCAATTGTGTTTACAGTATGAGGAAGTGAAGGCCAAAGTGTTCTGTGTCCAATCTATTAGCGGATTATGCATCCTCAGCCAAGAGATTCCAAGTATTACTGGGAAATGTGCTGCTCGAATTAAATCGAACTGTAACTGTTCCGAATGGTGAAAGATGCGAACCATCATGGTTTCGGTGGAGTGGGTGATAGGACCTGATGAAAGCGGAGACCCATCGACTCCTTCCACCTTCTGGACTTCCTCCCTTTGTACAAGTGTTAGCCCGTGTTTGTGTGCCCACGTAGTATCCATAAACACTCCTGCAGCGCCACAATCCAACAAGGCCATGGTGGTAAGGACTTCCGTCGGGGTAGTCAATTGGATGGGAACTGCCATAAGACGTGAGTCCAGCGTAGTTGGATGTGACGTCACTGTCACTGTAAGATAGGGACTAAAAGTCCGACCTCGTTCACTCGTCCCCTTTAGTTCCGAGGTCGTTCGTTTCCCGACCGCCTTGGCGGTACTTCTGAGCAATTTCGAAGCAGGTGGGAATCCGAGCCACAATACATACAAAGTCCCAATTCTCTACGGCGTCTTCTCTCTTCAGATGACAAAGGAGTTCTGGTAGACCCAACCTGCATAGGTTCTTCCTTGTTGCTGGGGTGAGCTAGAGAAGGTACTGAATGGGTGCCTTGAGGAAGGGAGATAGGGGACTTATACTTCTTTCTCTCTGCCTTACGTTCACTCAAACGATACTCAATCTGGGTGACTATGGAAAACAAATCCGACAGGGTTGTTGGACGAGCTATTCTTGCCAATTCGTCCTTGATCTCCTCCTTCAGTCCACGACGGAACACAGTATACTGGGCCTGTTCTGGCCATCCTGCGGTGGAAGCCAAGCGCTTAAACGTGGAGATATACGTCAACAGGTCACTGGAACCCTGGTGAACATCCAATAGCTCTTCTGCTGCTACATGGACTATCTCGTCCTGTTCAAAGGTCTGGCGCAAAAAGGTCACAAATCCACCAAAATTACTTATCACAGGATCATTGTTTGACACCAGGGGAGTGACCCAAGCTAAGGCGTTCCCTGTCATGTTGGAAACCATAAATCCCACCTTGGTGTGATCAGTTGAAAACAGACTAGGTCTGAACGTGAAATACATAGAACATGCTTCCAGGAATTCTTTGAGACGTCTTGGGGTTCCGTCAAACTTGCCAGTAGATAAAGCCATGGGAGGCAAATCATGATCCCTGGGTTCTCGTGAAGTGATCATTTGTCTCAAGGTTAGATTATCAGCCTTAACGTTCTGTAGTTCAACATTCAAGGCCTGAACTGCGGCCACCAACTCCTGTACCTGTTCAGGGGTGGCCATTGTTACTTCCGGGCGTTGCAATCTGTCAGCTGTACTCCTACTTTCTTCTAACTTCACCCCTGATCCCCCTCTATCTTCAATACCTTCCTGCTCACCTTGGGGTATCTTTTCCGGTTCAGCTCCGAATCTCCTTTTCCAGACTTCCTGTTCTCTGGTATGATGATATGACCTACCCCGAGAGGAAGCCACCCTGCCCCTCAAACTCGGGGCAAAAAGGGGGCCCCCGAACCGGGGTAGACCGGTGTAGGGGAAAAAGCCTAAAAGGCACAAAAAACCCCTTCTTTGCAGGTCAGTAGTGGTTCTGGTCTGGACTGCAGGGCATATCAGGAGTATGTCGATAGCGAAGCTTGAGGGGTCCGCTTAAATAGGGCAGAGGCAGGAGTGTATACCTAGGAAGGCAGAACGGCAAGCAGAGAAAGGAGCCAGTAGGGAACGCGACACAATGAGAGAGCATAAGAAGGGGATCCCAGTAGTCAATGAGGGAGAGAAACAAAGGGAGAGGACGAGGAACGGAAGGAGGAACAAGAGAGGGAGGAGAGAAGCAACAAGGGGAATGCGGTGGCGACAGCCACGGAAAGGAAAACTGCAGCGTACCAACCCGGAGCCTGACGCGAAGGTTGCAACGCGCGGGCTTCCGGGTTGGGTGACGTTAAATAGGCTCCGCCGGGGAAGCGCGGAGAAAACTAGACCGCTGGATGTGGACGCCGTCAGCGTGACGGCCAATTCAATGGCCGCCCCATAGCCAGCGTCTCCACAGCCGCCAACGGCGGCCGAGCGTGACAGATACACTCTTGCCCTAAGAGCCTGGGATCAAAAATGGCAACATTTTGTGCTTTTTAGTGACTTTCGCCATATTGGTTTTTCTTCATAATTTACACAGACCTGCACCCCTTCCCTGATCATATTACTGGAAATTACTATGTCTCTATCCTAAACACAGTGTCTGCAATATTAATAAATAGAGGGGTTCGGTCCCAGAATACCGCACAAAGTGGAGTTTGGTCTCAATTCATGAGGGCATTTTCCATATTAAGGGCCCCCAAATTGTACATTTCTGTGAGCTTAATACAAGATTTTATAAGCAATTTAATCAAGCATACATTTGCCCTTAATTGAATTCACATACCAGTCTGGCCCGCCACCAGAACTTGGTGAGTCAGAGATCACAGGCCTCTCCTTCCTGGCAGGGCAGCTGTGGAAAGTTACACCCTAATCTGCATTTCTATTCAATTGAAAGGGTCTATTGTGTTGTGTCCTGCAGTCTGCAGGGGAAACTCCCCCCTCTCAATCAACAGGGCCATGTGATATCCTGGGCTGTTGTGTGGGTCTCTGAACTGTTAATTGAATCAGACTGCCTTCTGGGAAAGCAGGTGTTAAGAATTTTCATTAATCAGCAAGCCTTTGAAGTCCCAGCTAGCCTAGGATCCTTTTGCAACTCCTGAAAAACATTTCTCCTATCAGAGTTTAGATCGCTGGCACCGGTTAGTGTCCAATGCCGGTACTGCACCTATTTTTGACAGCTGTCTTGAATTAATACATTACAAAAAGAAATGATTTTACTTGATAGTATATGATCCTTGCTTGACATGGCATTGATGTGGATCTGCAGTAGAGTAAAGTAAAACACTCAACCATAGTTGGATTTTTGTTTGGTGGTTTCGGGCCCATGATCTTAGCAATTTTTGACATTAATAAAAACAGATTTTGAACAGAACCATCTTTCTTTGCACTGGTGGGTGGCAGGTAGTGCGACCATTTCGGTGTGCGCAAAACTGCGCGGTTCTCCAGGATTCTGGCGCAAATGTGGGCTTTTCCGCCATCTTGGATTTTCGAAACCCACAGCACCAAATGTTGCAGCATGATAACTTGAACGTGGGTCAAGACACCCAACAGCCCCGCCTACATCCGCTTTCAGCCAACCACTCTCTCTCTGCTTCCAATGCTCCTCCAGCTCCACACACACTCTCACTTCAAACCCAAACATTCCACAACCATTCACGCATGCGGATGCTAGGCATTACATCTAGAAGTCATGGCAACAGATAGAACAGAACAGAACACCAACCCCGCCCCTGAATATAAAGAATAACAAAATCACAATATGTTACAACAAACCTTAAAAACATTTCATAACCAAAAACATTGAATAACATCCAGAAAGTAGCATGAGTGGTCTTAGTTCATTATATAGTCCTTAGACCACACAGGAGGTCTTTTAATCCTTCCCCTTTGTAAGAAAGAATCATCCGAACACATTGTGAATCTTCATTGTTTCTTTCGCTTCCGTCCTGTGTATGACTTCTATACATCGGTACATCCCTTTGTACATTTACCACACCTTCTACCTCGTTGATAACATCACTTACATTCCCCTCTTGAATTACCTTGAGCATCATCATCAAACAACTCAATGGCACTTCTTCTCCTCTTTTCAATTTCTCCCTCAGAGCTGTAACTCCCCGACCATCTCCACTTACTCACTCGATCCATGTTCCAAACAGTACCATCCTTAATTCTGACTGCGTGTCTGAACACCTCCTTAACTTTTACCGGGTCAGAATATTTAGATTCTCCCTTCCTTACTAAACTCCCTTTCTTTATTCTCACCAAATCACCTGGAATAACTTTCAACTTGTTTCCTTGCAAATATCCATCATTCCTCTTATAGTATTTCTTCCTCCCTCTGTAATTAAACCAGTATTAGGAATTCTGCCTCTCATCAACTCAAAAGGGGATTTGCCTGATTCTCCCCTAATAGTAACCCTGCTGCTCCAAATCCTATCCCTCAAGGCATCTTCTACAGACATGTTGCGCAAAGCCAATTCTATAGTTTCTACCACAACTCTATTATATCTCTCAACCATTCCATTAGTCTTGGGATGGCACAACGATGAAAATGTCCAATCAATTCCCAAATGTTTTGCAAAATCCAACATCTCTTTGCTTTTAAATTGTACTCCATTATCACTTATCATGCATTTGGCAAAGACTACCCTTCTAAAAACTTGCAATAAGAATTTTATTATCTCTGCCGTGTCAACTTTATCCACCAGCTTCACCTCCATCCACTTAGAATAGTAGTCCACCATCACTATTACAAATTCCTTTCCTTGTATGAAATTCCCATATGGTCCTACTATATCAATACCCAATTTCTCCCACGGATTCTCCACTTCAGGTATTTTGATGGGCACACTCTTAAAACCTCTACAACTTTTATCACTATTCTGGCCTGGCCAACAATCTCTTACAAATCTCTCTACTGCTAAATCCACTCCTGGCCACCAATATTTGGTTCTAACATTGACTCTTGTACCCGAAATGCCAGGATGCCTCTTATGTGCCTTTTCTATCAACTCCATCCGCAATACTTGTGGGGGAATTAATTTGTCATTTCTTAACAATAGCTCCTCATCTACTGAATACTCATCTCTCATTTCCCAAAATTTCAAACAATCTTCATCTAATCTTTTCCTTTCCGGCCAACCCGATCTGGTATATTCAATAACTTTAGACAAAACTTGATCTTGCCCCAGATTATCCAACAATACTTCTTTAGAGGATACTTCAAATACAGTAGCTACTATTTTTGTTTCTTCACTCATCTCTTTTCTGGAGTCTGCCAAAGGCAACCTTGACACAAAATCTGCTACTACATTCCTATTCCCAGGGACGTATCTCACTAAGTAATTGTAATCCTGTAACTTCAAACTCAGTCTAGCCAGTTCTGGAGATGCCTTGCACATGCCCTTCACTGATAAAACCTCTATTAGTGGTTTGTGATCAGTTTGTACTAAAAATGTGCTTCCCCACAAGTACTTTCTAAAGTATCCTATTGCCCAAACACATGCCAGCAATTCTCTTTCAATGACTGAATATCTACTTTCCGTAGCTGTAACAGCACGAGATGCATAACTAATTACCTTTTCCTGTCCTAATTCAGAGATTTGAGATAATACAGCACCTAATTCATTTCCACTAGCATCCACAGTAAGCTTGGTTCGCCCACCAAACACAAAACCTCTTAATTCTGCAGTTTCACTGATACTTTTCTTTACGAAATTCGCTGCATCTTTGCATTGCTCATCCCATGTAAATCTCACTAGCAACATTTTGAACAAATCTATTGTAATATTCACACAAACCCAAGAATGACCTTAACTCCTCTTTATTACCTAGGTCAGGAGACTCTCTGATAGCTTTCATAGCCTCTATTTTACACTTTTCTTTTTCAACAGTCAGTGTTAGGCTACTGGTCCTGAGGATAACCGGTAGAAGAACTGGAAGCATCGCTGTAGAGTTCTTCCTACCAATGTACCCCTTTGTATTTCTAATCAAACTACAAAGGGATCAATTAGCCGAAAGATGGAGATCACTGCATCCGTAGTTGGCAAGTTTAGACACCGTTGTCACCCTCGGGTTGGAGACTCCAATACCGATGACTGCCTAAATGGAAAGACCTGAGTTCAAAACAATGTAGTCTCCCAAGAACAATGACATGAACATGAATACCAGAACCAAGCGAGAACATGAAATAGCCAGGGTGCAAGAAGAAACGTGGAGATTAAGTGTAGCACACTTACCACTGTGGTCTATGGTGAAAACACTACCGAGGAACTCGTACACCATCCAACCTAAACCTAACACCTCGCCGGCAAGAGGACGCGTAAGCGGAAGTAGTCTCTAGTCCAGGGTACTATCCCAGCGAAACGAGGACGCCTAACGGCTTATGCGCCAATGATCACAGTCTCTAGTCCAGTTAGAAGTGGGATGGTGTAGGTACGCTCTAGGCAGTAGTAGAGGCAAAGGAAGCATGGCCACCCATCCAGCCGTGGCAGATTGGAAGCCGTTCCCCAGTCAATGGCGTGTGACGGGTTCAGATGATGTCCGAGAAGAGAAGGCAGGTCATTGGATGGTCTGGGGTCAGCAGCGTGCGAGCAATGTAGGTAATATCCGGAAAGAGGAAGCAGGTCATTGGACGGTCCGGGCTCAAGCCGCGTGCGAGCAAACAGGTAGTATCCGTAGAGAAGAAGCAGTTTGATGGGCGGTCCGGAGTCAGCAATGCGCGAGCAAAAGAAGGTAAGACAAATCCGCAATGCAATACAGGTCCGAGGAACAGTCCGGAGTCGAGTGCCAGGGGAGAGTAATTAGACAAGGAGGGCAAGAGGGGGTCAAGAGCAAGAGCAAAGGTACAAACAACAATAACCTTGATACAGAATCAGAAGCAACGAGTGCAGCAACCCAGAAGACATTATAACGGGTGAGTGCGGTCTCGCTTTCGCATCACTCCTCCACTGCGGCACGCGATAGCGTTGCGCTTGTGGAGGGGACGCCACAATCGCCATGGCAATGATGCTGTATGCGTTCTGAAGCGGTTGTGGATGTAGCAGGAATCTGAACGTGATGTGTGTTTGGAAGGGATTCTGCTGGGGCTATTGCCGGGTGAGAAAAAGAGTAATGAGTATTTGTGGCTAATCCTGACAGTCAGACCCTTAGCACACAATTTGTCCAATACATCACTTAATCTACGATCATGCTCTTCAGCCCCTTTACCATAAACAATGATATCATCTTGCTATACTAGTGTCCCTTTCAGACCCTTCAATATATGTGCCAGAATTATTTTAAAAACAGCTGCCGCAGACGCTAATCCAAATGGCATCCGCTTGTAACGATATAATCCAAAAGGTGTGATAAAAGCTGTGATGTCTCTGCAGTCCTCTGTCAGTGCTATCTGATGACAGGCATTCGATAAATCTAATGTGGAAAAAGTATCGGCACCTTCAATGCAATTTAGCATTTCAGAAATAATGGGCATTGGATATGTGTCTACAATAACAGTCTTATTAACATCCCTTAGATCCACACATATTCTCAATTTACCATTTCTCTTCAAGGATACTACTATGGGACCTATCCACTGTGATGATTCAATCTTCTCTATTATGTCTTCATTTTCAAGCCTTTGGAATTTTTTCTTCTAATTTATCAATCAAAGCAAATGGTATGGTTCTGGCTCTCTTGTGAGCAACTGGTATCGCATCTCTTTTAAGTTTTATTTTGTGCGCAAAATTCCAAAGTAATCCCAATTTTGTTTGGAATACACTTCCCTTGACTTTTCCTTTTTTGATTGTCTGTTCATCACTGCTTTTCACCAGTAGTACAGCTTCCTCCTCACACGGATCAACCTAATTCGTAGTGCTGCTTGATCTCTCCATCCAATAATGTTCCCTCCCTTTTCTCCACATATACTTTTATCTGGGCCTGGCGATCCTTGAATTTCACAATACTGGTGAACCATCCTTTTATCAGAATTTTAGATCCTTCATATCCTCCTGCATTCTTGATATCTGGGTTTCTGAAAGTACTTTTTAGTCCTTCACTTTTTCCAATTTCCTTTAGTAATAATTGTGCACGGCGAACAACTACCTACCATAACTTTTATCTTCCAATTATCTAGAATGATTTCACAACATGGGCATTTTAGCTCTCCACCTGGAGCTTCACGGATTACTATTACTCTTTGTTCGTCTGATTCTTCCTCTTCCTGTACGACTGATATTCTTTTCTTACGTCTGCACACCACTGCAAAATGTCCCTTAAATTCACAATTTCTGCATTTCTGTCCAATTTCTGGACAATTTCTGGAGTTTGTGTAGTGCCCCAGCCTTCAACAGTTGAAGCATCTATCTCCATCCTTGGTTTGTGCTGAATACGTTCTTGAGTCTCCTTTTATCCACAGCTTCCTGAAACTTCCTTTAGTGTCTTTGTATTTGTGTCCCGAACTCCAGTTCTTGGTCCTATTGAATTTTCTCTCATCTGTTTTCTCCTTTGCACGTACTACACTTACTGCTCCTTGATCTTCATATTCTATAGTTTGTTTTATATTGCTTTGTGTAGTATTTTGAGATACTTCTAGCTTTTTAGCCTTTATCTCCTTCGAACACAATTGACTATGTTCTACTCTTTTTGCTATCGCTAGAGTCTCGTGTAATGATGGATTCCCTACCATCCATAACCTATCTTGAATTAATGGATCTCTGGCATGAATTATAATCTGATCTCTTATTAACTCTTCCAAAATAATACCATTCCCAAATCAACATGTTCTAGATAACGTCTTTAATGCTGCCACGTATTCTTCAATGCTTTAATTTTCTTTTTGTGCTCTGGTGTAAAAATGGTATCTGTTAATAGCTACATTTATCTCAGGCGTGTAATATTTATCTAGTTGTTTAATGCCTTCTCGTGCTCATCACTATCTCCTGCTTCATCAATAGTCAATTCAGGAAGTTCTCTATACTTCCTTTGGCCCTCTAGTCCTAAGGCATGTAGTAACAGTAGTTTTTTCTTTTGGGGTGTTAATCCTTCCTGTTGAACAGTTTTTGTATAATTCACCCAGAATTCTTCCATTCTGCCCATGAAACTACTGGTTGGCCTGGTCCAGGAAGAAAGTTTGCAGGTGTTGTATGCTTATTCCTTGCATTGTGCTAAGTTAAATATGGCTATATTTCTTATAGCCTCACCTTATAATTTCTCCTTTAAACTACTTTCCACTTTCCACAACTTCAAAATCCTTGTAATGTTGAAAAACTCACATAGAATGTTCTACAATGTGGATTAAGAATTGTCTATTTTTTTTTTCACTGTGACGAGTAAGAGGGGATCATGAAGATTTCTTGCTCACTTCCTGACTTTAAGGTGTATCCAGACGTGGATCACGTGACTCTGTATATGAGTTTATGTCCTTTCCTCTATTTTTTTTTTATTTGGACGATGCAGGTTATTGGCCCCCTCCCCTCTCACCGTTCCCCTCTGCTACTGGCTGCTGCTCCATGAAGTCTATGGGCCTCATTACGAGGTATGCCGGTAAGGGAAAAATGATGCCAGTATGTAAATACTGGCATCATTTAACGTTCCGTAGCATTCTGACCCACAAACCCGGTATTAACGGCACCGTTATTTACTGTGCCGCAAATAGCAGCATAGGCGCGTACACGCGCCTCTTCAGGCAGGAAATACAGGCATGCCGGTAATAGGTGCCAATTACAACCCACGCAAACATGCAAATACCGGCATTGCGAACCCGGTAATAACGGGCTGCATGATGCCGGCAAAACAGGCATTGCGGACCATCCGCAAACAGCAACCAAGATACACAGCAGCTGCCACAGGTGCACACAATCCCCACAGGTGGAGTCAATGGAGGCTGTGCCAGTATGAACTGAGCACACTCACACACCACAACCCCCGCCCCCCACAGGTGTAGGCAATGTAGAGTGGCCCAGTACAAAAGGAGCACACCTACACACAACACCCCTTCCTACACCAAAATGCTACCACTAGCATTTGCAATCATGGCACAGGAGGACATGCCTATACTGCTACAACTACAGCAACAACAACAACAACTACAGCAGCAAGAACAGGCAGCACAGAGGAGATGCAGGAGGAGAAGGAGGAAGAGACAGGGCCAGCAATTACCACCAGTGCAGCCACCAGCGCCTCGTAGGCAGCCACCAATCCCTCGCACCAGACCAAGCCCATTCAACCTAACCCCTGAGCAGATCCACACCCTGTACCGGTTGGACCGTGACACCATCACCACCATAGTGGACATGATACAGAACAACATTGCCAGCCACATACAAATACGCACTGCCATCCCCCCACTACTAAAGGTGGTGTCTGTGCTACACTTCCTGGCTACAGGCACCTACCAACACACAGTGGACCAGCTGCATGGCATTTCACAACCACTATTCTCACGCATGCTGAACCAAGTGATGGATGCCCTCCTGAAGCACGCAAGCACCCACATATCCCTACCACGGACTGCCCAGGAGATAGCCGAAACCAAAGTAGGCTTCCATGCACTGGCAGGCATGCCCAATTGTGTTGGTGCCATCGACTGCACCCATGTGGAATTGGTAGTCCCCCATGCCATAGAGGCGGTGTACCGCAATCGCAAACAATACCACTCCATCAATGTGCAAATGGTATGTGACTCCAGCAAGGTCATCACCCATTACTGCGCCCGATTTCCTGCATCCTCACATGATGCCATGGTACTGCGCAACTCCACGTTACCCCGTCATATGGAGCGACATGCTGGACCACGTGCCTGGCTGCTCGGTGAGTTGCACAACAGGCCCATGGCCATGCTGTGGGGTACGCATGTGTGCGGATGCAGAAGGGGGGCTACTGCACCCGGGTGGGAAAGGGGGGGATACTTCACCAGGGTGGGAAAGGGGGGGTTAATAGTACACCTGGGTGGCAATAGCCAGTGAGTGGAGAATGAAAGCAGAGCTAAACACTCCTCACCTGACCCAGCCAAACGGAAAATGACACATCACTGGGCCACATATCACAAATAATGCATATGGATGACAACAAGTTAGAGGCACAACCGGGGCACCATGGTGATGGCAAGCAATGCATGACTGAATAGGATGGCAACTGTAGCAATGCGGCTAGTGTGACCATGCATAGTGAAGAGTATACAGCATGAATTGGAGGCTAAACATTGTTGCACTGCCACAGCACATCTGCCTCAGCATGCATGATTACACCCTGCATCATCTATTCAACCGCATCCAGTGTTCCACACCTCTTCACAGTATACATTCCAGATAGGTGACTATTTGGTACACGTACAGGGACATGTGCATGCCCACACCAAATAGCTGCTGCCATGACCGTGCTCCCTGAAGGTGGCAGTTCAGAGTGACACACACCTATTTGTATCTGCTTGCAGGTGATGGAGGATATCCCTTGAGGCCGTGGCTACTTACCCCTGTGCAGAACCCGCAGAAGAGTCATGAAGAGGAGTACAAACGTGTGCACACTCGTACCCGTGTTGTGATTGAGCAGACCTTTGGCCGGTTGAAGGCGCCGTTCCGCTGCCTAACCAGGTCTGGTGGGGCACTCCTATATAGGCCTGAGAAGGCTGCAAAGATCACCATGACCTGTGTCATGCTGCACAACATGTGCGTCCGAAGGAATGTACCACTGCCACCTGACATTGACATACATGGGCCGGGTGAGGATGAAGGGGATGGAGACGGAGGCGAAGGAGCCCCCCTGCCAGTACGTGATGCACGGGACGGCCATGCTGCACGCCAAGCACTAATTGACGAATACTTTTGAAACACAGGGACAATGAATGACTTGTGTCAGTCAGACACTGGGCCAATGTGAACATGCACAAAGGGAATGTTGGTGGTTGGGCACTGAACACCGTAACACATTAAATGGATGAACACGAAAAATAACAATGTCCAGCCATGGATTTTTCTCATCACAACTTGTGTATTATTTGTAACAGCAAAACTGTGCCCACTCCCCCCTCCCAGAACCCCCAACAAACTCCCTCACCCACCCCACATACCCCAGTGAATAGGCCAACAAACTCCCACACCCACCCCACAGATCCCAAATGTCCCCATGTGTGCAACAAACAGTGTTGCCTTCAACATTGTAGTTCCTCACATATTGTAATTTCCCATAATGTCATTTCTTTGCGACTTTTGGGTCTAGGGGTGCCATGGCCGAGCGCCGTGGGCTCCTGCGCGTTAAGCGCACAGGGCTTGATTGCACCGAGGTAGAAGGGGATGACATGGCTGAGGTGTCTATTATCAGTCCCCTGGCTGGGCCATGGTGTGGCTGCTGCACTTGCGTGATGTTCGCAAGAAGGGCCTGGGTCAGTGACCCAATGCACTCCCGGAATGCACACGTGGATGCCTCCACGGCAGCTGTATTGGCAGCAATGGCTGTGGCTATGGCCTTCATGGCCTCATCACCAGCGACGACCTGTTGTCGCATTATCTGTAGCATTTCTTCTTGGCGGGCCTCTACCCTTGCCAGACGGACCTCGAAGGGGGTTTCAGCCGCAGGTGTACTGGTGGCTGGTGGGGTGGTGGAAGGCAGGGTGGTGGAAGGCAGGGTGGTGGCTGGCGGGGTGGTGGAAGGCAGGCTGGTGGCTGGCAGGGTGGCGGAAGGCAGGGTGGTGGCTGGCTGGGTGGTGGAAGGCACCTGCGTGGGGTCCTCGTCCTGGGCAGTGTCCTCCTCGAAGATGCCAATGTGCGATTCTCCAAGGTCGGAGTCATGCAGACATGGGTCATCCTGGCTCTCAGGTGGGGGGGGGGTGCTGGCAATGGGCGTTGGGCTGGGCGTTCCGGACATTACCTCTGCCTCTTCAGCCACCTCTGTGGACACGACGTCCGTGGTGGCTGGCGGAACAGCTACCACTGTCGCAGCAGGTGCCCCCTGCAGGGTTGATGCCTTGCGTGGCACACTGGGTGTGGCTGCAGGCAATTTCTTGGACAAGGGGGTGGCGGTGGCCCTGGTCCCCTTGCGTGCACTGATGTGCTCGCACCCCTGTCCTCTGTTCCACCTTCCTCATCGGTGCCTGGGAGATAGAAGAGATGCAGGTCATCAGTGATGTTGCCAAATGGCAGCTGTGATGTTTTGCGGTGTGATATTTTCATACATATAGGTACAATTTAATTTCTGTTGTGTGGCATTTGGTGTACTGAGGGGACATGTTGGCAATCATTGCATGGCTGGTGGCATTGGATTCTTTTAGTGTCTGGGGGGGGCATGGGCATGGTTGGGTCATGTTGCACCTCTGTTGGGATTGGAATTTTCACTCATCATGCTTGTGGTGCAGGGGGTGGCACTCATTATTCTATTGATTTGTTGATGTCGCCTTGGGACATGCATTGGCGTGCCTAATCTGACTTCAACATCACTTGTGTCACATCATGTTTTGTTTTGCGTGGATGTGATGGTTCACTCACCTTCCTCTGTTGTAGTTGCTGCGCCAAACTCCTGGTCTCCTATCCCCTCTATGGATTCCGGGTCAATGAATCCACTTGCGATCTCCTCCCATGCAGTGAGCTTTACAGGGGAGTGTGTGCCACCGCCTGTCGCCATTGCGGCCCTCGGTTCTCCGACAGGATCTTCCAGACCCGGAGGCGGAGGTCGTCCCAGCGCTTTCGGCAATCCCGTACGCTCCTTGGGGTGCTCCCCACTGCCGACACCCTCGTAGCAACCTCCTGCCACACCTCTTTTTTTTGGGTTTGGGCCGCATGCTTAAGGTCTGTGCTTCTGATGATATCAGCATGCTGTTCGAGGGTGTTTGCCAGCATTGTCAGTTCAGCATCACAAAAACGCTGCTTCCTCTTCCTTTGGGTGCTTTTTCTGGTGGCCTTCGACATCCTGATTGAGTTGTGGCACTCACCAACACGGGTGTAGTGGTGGTTATGGAGGATGGCAATGGATTGTGTTTTTAAAGATGGCCGGCGGCCCATTTCCCGTTCCTGCGCGATGCCGTAATTTCCGGATCCGGTTTTTACGTACACGGTGATACCGTGCTGGTATCACCGTGCTGGTATTCAGGTGTTGGTATGAAGCGGTAACACTAGGGGCGTGCCGCGCGATACCGGTATAAGGGTGTTGGTGGCACTTTACCGTCATGGTGGGATTGCCACTACCGGCATGGGGGAACGCGCGTGCTTGCGCACTCGTAATCACCCGCTGTTAGCGGGTTCATATGTGCACGGACACGCTCATTCCGGCATGCCGGAAATGGACCCGTTCTTACCGGCCAACTCGTAATGAGGCCCAATGAATGACTTCAAGATATTTAAATTCGGTCTGCACGGAGGAACAACACCATTGTCCCTCCGGAGCTCTTTCTCTCGATGACTCTGCATGGGTGCTGCACTGGGTATCCTCGTCGCCAAATGTGATAGAAGGAAAAGTGATGAGACTTGTAATATGAGCACTAATAACTTTATTAGGAACCTAGCACCCCGCTTGCATCCGCATTCAGCCATCCACTCTCTCTCTGCTTCCAACGCTCCTCCAGCTCCACGAAAACTCTCACTTCAAACCCAAACATTCCACAAGCATCCACGCATGCGGATGCTAGGCATTACATCTAGAAGTCATGGCAACAGATAGAACAGAACACAACAGATAGCTCAGGGGCAACACGCTCGCCTTGAAAGCAAGATGACACGGAGCAACACAGGTTCGCTCCCCGGTTAGAGCTTAGAAAACTTTGAGAATTAAGCATGTTACACATGACAAAACATGACCAAACATAATGAATAAATGAAGTGAGTTTAACATACACACCCAAAACCTAATTACACCTAGGCAAAGTTACATGCCGCTGGGATTCTGCGGCAGGGGGTGGAATCTGGCAACACTTGAGGGGGCTGTTTTGGAACGTACTGGAGGGCACATTCAAGAAGAGGCCGGAGAATTCATATGGGTAGAGGCAAAGCAAGCACAGAATTAATAGTAAAAGAACCAATGGTTGTTATACTTTGCAATGGTATGTCTATATCGATGCTGGAAAAAGGGAATTGTGGCTTTGTCTGAATTGCAGGGCAAAATGCTGAAGGTCACCATGCGTATATTCAGGCATGTAATGAGGGAGCCGTGAGAAATGTATCTTTGGAAATTCGAGAATATCACAAAGAGTAGGAACCTATTCAGAGGAGACCAGAATAGTTAGTAGAGCCGAGCCACTGATATTTGGTGTCAAAGCGAAGGAAGAGGCATTGTATCTGCAGACTAGTATCTCAAAGCTAGGTGGGATACATGGAACACGTTCCATGATGGGGTGGTGAGAAGCGAGAGAGTAGCAGGCATGGGGCACCTATGGCCAAGACGGTGGAAGTCAGAAGAGACTAATATGCCCCTGAGACGAGCTTGAGAAAGAATCCAGATAAACTGGCCAGAAGATTGGGCCAAGCCCATCCACGTTTGACTGGTACTGAGGAAGGTGACAATGGGGGAGTGATAAGATATCTAATAACATGACAATTACAAAACCCATTGGCAACTTCTAAGGAGAACATATGGACCAGGGAGTACAAACCACATTTGCCTACCATATTACTGGCGTCTGCATAGCTGGGAGGCCTACTCTAATCACGCAGTCCCAGACATGACAGCTCACTGTCAATGATGTTGAAGGCAGGAGTTGGATTCAGATTGACACAGTTGCATATGAAAGGTTGTTGGGGTTTCCTGTCCCCTTTGTTAACCTCTGCAGCCAGGCCCCATGCGGGCCTGTTTGAAGTACACTCTTATTAGTATGATAATTGCTGCCACCATCTTCAGTGCCCAAAAAAAGAGCAGGGGGCGGATCTATGGAGCCTTTGTTAGTTAATTAGGCGGCCATGTCAGGGGGAAGGTTGTCCCTCCCCCTTTCAGGAGAGGACATAGTGTACTGGGCTGTCATATCCCAACTAAATATGACAGGGTGGACAGTGCCTGTAGGCTGTGTCCACCCAGAGTACACAGGTCTATGCGCCTGTTGTGGTGGGAGCATAGTAAAATGTGTTTGGATTAGCCCAACACATTTGTCTGAGGTTGATCTACCTTCATTCCATTTAATTAACAATTTTATTGAAAAAGCCCAGGCAAGCGCACACTCTGGGGATGGTCAAATTCCTCACATACCCGCCAGCTTCAACATTTAAACCACCACCCTTGCAGACAATAGACGAAAAGCCCTGTTCATGGCCATTAGAAAGTCCTTTATAATCAAATTTGTATAAATGCCAGCCTACCGACATCTCAATATATGGCAAATGATTTCAATACTTTTTTCCTAGAAAAAATGGACCAGATCAGACTAAATATTGATTCCCATACTATAACCTCTCTCATTGAGGCTCACATTGATCATGTAGTAGATGATGGAGCAACCTTCCCGTTGGTGTCAGAAGAAAGCATTGAGAAATTGATTGCCAATCTCAAACCAACGAACCATAGCTATGATTCTATTCCGGCTTATCTTGCCAAACAACATGCACAGGCTCTTGGCAAGCCCATACAGACATTTGTGAATGCCTCGCTAACCCAAGGCAGTGTACCGGCGGAACTAAAGAAATCCTACCTCGCTCCACTGTTAAAAAAGCCCACCTTGGATTCTAAAATTCTATTCAATTATAGTGCCATTCCAGGTCTCCTTTGGTCAGCCAAAATCCAGGAGAAAATTGTGATTACGCAGTTGCAGGAGTTTCTGGAAGATGACAACATTCTAGACGGTCACCAATCAGGATTTAGGCCAGGTCATGGCACGTAGACAGCCTTAGTGGCAGTCTGGGATAACCTTCTCGAAGCTGCCGACAAGGGCGACATCAGCATGCTTGTCATGCTTGACCTGTCAGCAGTGTTCGACACAGTTGACTTTGGTATTCTTAAAACCAGGTTGTGATCATTGGCATATGTATGCGAAGAGGCCATTAAATGGTTTGAGTCCTTCTTAGTCGATAGATCACAACAGGTTAAGTTAGGTCCCTATTTTCCAAAGTACTGACTGCAAGTCATTTGCGGAGTGTCACCTCTGCTATTCAATGTTTACATCCGCTCATTGCTTAATATTAATAGTTGCTTAATATTTCTAACCAAATCAATTTACAGTATAACTCATATGCAGATGATACACAGATTCATGTCTGCTTAAAGCAACCTACGGTGCAGTGGAGCGAGTAAAATGTGCTGAAAAACCCAACTATGGATGTTGGAAAATAAACTTCAACTAAACCCCATGAAAACTAAGATCAATTCTTTGGCCCCTAAAAAGAAACTGGCTAATGTGATATCTTGGGTCCCCTGTCCTTCCTTGTTTGGGACTGAAAACTAAATATACCCCGTCAGTAAAACAGATAGGATGTTTCTGGCAGTCTAGTCTAAGATGCAATTTATAAATTAATAAAATAATCTATAACTTTTTTATTTTCAATTAAAACTTCTAAAACCTTTATTGCCACTTATTTCTGAAAAGGATCGTCCTATTGTGATAGGTACTCTTATGAACTCCAAGCTGGATTGCTGCAATACCCTTTTATCTGGCATACCAAAATATCACCTTCAACACGTACAGGTGGCCCAGAACTCAGCAGTACGTATGATTTCTTTCACTGCCACGGAAAACATCTATCTCCGAGTTCAGGAAAGGTCTCCATTGGCTGCCCGTACAACAGCGTTTATAGTTCAAGATCTTATGTATTGTTTTCAAATGTATCCATGTGCTCGCACCATTCTACTTGACATATAAGATTGTACCCCACTGTCCCACTCGCACTCTACCATCTGAGGGACAAGGTTTATTAGTAACCCCCCCTAACATACATCTACTTGGGTGGATAGATTGTTCTCTTTTGTAGGCCACGTGCTTGGAATTCTCTTACCCAATACATGCTGCAAATAAGCTCCCTATCTAGTTTTCAGAAGCAATTGAAAATGAATCTTCTTGAATAAACTCTTGGCTACCGTAAAGAATGCTGTTTATGTGTATTCAACTGTGCCCACATGCAGATTCTTCTAGGTTCCCCTCAGGGATATGCATGTTAGAAATACTAAAATCAAATCAGATCACCCTACTCACTGTCTGGTTCATCATCTAAGTGAGAGCACCGGCTGAGGCGATCTGCATTTCCATGCTGGAAGCCTAGCTTGTCCTGGATGTCCATATCTAATCCCTGTAGGGATATGGCCCAATACAAAAGCTTAGAGTTCGCCCCTCGCATAGCCATTAACCATCGAAGAGGCCAGTGGGCAGTTTCGATGGTAAAGTGTTACCCAAAGATGGAGGGTTTCAGCTTCTTTACTGCCCACACAAGCATGTAACACTCCTTTTCAACGATGGCCCAGCTCCTTCTCTTTCTGTCTATCGCCTGCTAATTTAGGCTACAGGTTAGTCTGCCCCTTGAGAGTTGATCTGCGCTCCGCGCTTAGAAACCTCTGGGTATTAAGCACTTTAAAAATAGCCAATTATAATAATAATAACACTGCTCAAATTGCATAATCACAGGCGTCTGTCTGGATAGTGAACTCCTGACCATAGTCTGGCACTTTCAGAACTGCGGCCCTGCACAATCTGTCCTTTAAATCATAAAAGGAGGTTTGACATGCGGGGTTCAAGTGACCTTCTTTGGCATTATCTTGAAAGTTACATCATTCAGAGGCATGGCAATGGTCCCATACACCTTGATGGAAAACCAGTAGTGCCCGGTAAGACCTAGAAATGCTCACCCCAGTGTCTGTCCTTCACAGCTTGTACCTTCGCTTCGAGAGGTTGTTTCTTACCTCCACCAATTGGGTGGCCTAGGTAAGTCACTGTGCCTTGCACTATCTGGCATTTGGTGGCCTTGATGGTCAAACCTTCATTCTGAAGCACCTGAAGCACTTGTTTAAGGTGGGATAAGTGATCTTCACAGGTGTGGCTGAACACTGCAATGTCGTCTAAATAGGCGACACTGAAGTTTTCCAGTCCAGACAAAATCTGGTTATCCATCCTCTGAAAAGTGGCAGGGCCATTCTTCAATCCAAAGGTCATCACAATGAACTGATAATGTCCTTCTGGGGTTGAGAAGGCTGCCCTCTCTCTCGCTCTGTCTGCCAAGCTGACATGCCAGTACCCTGCTGTGAGGTCAAAGGTACTCATGTTCTTGGCAGCAACAAGCTTGTCTGCCTGAGGAATGGGGTGAGCATCTGTCTTCATGACAGAATTGAGCCCCTTGTAGTGCTCACAAAAGTGTACTTCAGTCTTCCCAGCACTGGTCCTTTTAGTGAGCAATACCACTGGGATAGCCCAGGGGCTGTAGGATTCCTCTATCACCCCTAGGGACAGCATCTTGGAAACCTCCTTGATGGTGTCTTTGACCTTATCGGACATCTGGTGAATTCTGCTCTTCACCAACTTACTGTCTCCAGTGTCCACATCGTGGGTGCACCAATCTGCGTGACCTGGAGTCAGTGTAAACAGACCAGAAAACTGTCCCAGTAAACGGCGACAGTCTGTCAGTTGCTTTTCTGACAGGCACATTTCAAGGTGGGCACCTTCAACTGATCCATCTGTGTCTTCAGTGTGCAGGAGGTCTGAGAGGGGATCGGTCTCCTCAGTCTCTCCATCTGTCACTAACATCATGACCAAGTCATCCCAGCTATAATGGGGTTTTAGCCGGCTAACGTGAAAGACCCTGCACATGGGCTTGTTGAAATGCTCAACAAGCCCATTTGTTTGTGGATGGAAGGATGTAGAGAAATGCTAAGTGACTACACACTCTTCCCACACAGACTTCATATATGCTCATATGAAGTTTGATCCCCCGTCAGAAACGACTTCCTTGGGGAAATCAACATGGGAGAATTTTCCAATCAGAATCTTCGCAACCACCTGGGATTTGATGCTTCTCAGAGGGACAGCCTTAGGGTACCTTGTGGCATGGTCTACCACCACCAAGATGTATCTGTTCCCTGAGCTGATTTGGTCATCCAAAGGACCCACAATGTCCATTCCTATTATCTCGAAAGGCCGCCAAACCACAGGTAGTGGAATTAAGGGGGCCTTTGTGGAGCTACCTGACATGCCAGAAGCCTGACACATTCCATAACTTTTATCCCAATCTGCGGCCAGTAAAAGTGTGCAGACAACCGGTCTGATGTCTTAGTCACTCCCAAGTGACCTGCTAAAAGAATTTCGTGAGCCAAATCCAAAAGGAACTTTCTGTAGCATTGGGGAATCACCAACCGCCTGGTGTCCTCGCCCTCAGCGTATTTTGGCTCACTGTACAGGAGTCCATTCTCTCAGTATACTTTGAAAAGTCCAGCGACCTCATCCTTCGCCTGCTCCTCTGCCTGTTTCTGCAGGCCTGCCAGAGTGGGACACTCTTTCTGGGCTTTAAATAAGTCTGTCTGATCTGGGCCCCAGCTGATGCAAAATCATCCAGCTTGGTAGGCAATTCAGATCTGAACTAACCTGGTCCTCCACCTCAGGGGTCTACAGGGAACTCTGGAGTCACTGAATCCCCTGCTACCAATTTAGGGTCCTCAGTGGCTACCGACCCCTCTCTCGCAGGAGTAGGTGCCTCAGCAGTCCGTGGAGCTGGACCAGGGCCTACCGGCCACAACAGTCCCTCCAACAAACCCTCTGGAAGCACTCCGGACCCTAACCCTCCGAGAGTTTCCAATCTGACAGCCTCTTTGGCCCTTGATCTGGTAGCCGCTGCGTCTAGCTCAGGGCCAGGAAGATCATTACCACACAGTCATGGGGCAGGGATTGAGTCTTTCACCGCTACACAGCGCTGGGTCATTTCACCTCATCAACTATCTGTAAACATGCAGCCCCAGGCATCACAGCTCACTGTCAACGAGGCTGAGGGTGGGAACTGGATTCACGTTGACCCAGTTGCATATGAAAGGTTGTTGGGGTTTCCTTTGTTAACCTCTGCAGCCAGGCCCCATGTGGGCCAGTTTGAAGTACACTATATTAGTATGATAATCGCTGCGACCAGCTGCAGGGCCTAATAAAATAGCAGGGCGGTTCCATGGAGCCTTTGTTAGTTAATCAGCCAGGCCATGGCAGGGGGAAAGTTCGCCCTTCCCCTTTCTGGAGAGGACATACTGTACTCCGGGCTGTCATATCGAAACTAAATATGACAGGGTGCGCTGTGCCTGTAGGATGTGTCCACCCAGAGTACACAGGCAGGTCTATGTGTTTTCTGTAGTGGGAGCATAGGAAAATGTGTGTGGATTAGCCCAACACATTTTCCAGAGTTTGCTCTACCATCATTGCATTTAATTAATAATTTAAAAAAAGGCCAGTTGAGCTCACACTCACCACGTGGTTGGTCGAATTCCTCACAGTCCCCCTAACTCCGCTGATATAACACCTCCCAATATTCAATATCTTTGCAACTAGATATGGTGTGCACCCCATGATGGGTGCTGTACCAATTGAAAAGTGACTGTAGAAAAGGGTTCACATATGTAGTTTTTCTCTGAACTAGGTGATGTACAAGCACCATATACATGACTGTACCAGTAAAGTTATCAGCTGTGTGTCAATTTCTTCTGTTTTGAGCATACCTCCCTTTTTAATTGATTTTCATATATTGCTGAGGATTGATATTACTTGGTCAGTGTTAAACCAATTCTTGTAATGTAATGTAATGTAATATGGCATATGTATAGCCCCTCTTGCCATTGGTATGGCCTCAAGGTCCTGTAGGTGAATGTCCTTGGAGGACTGAGGTCTGATGTATGAGAGATAATTCTGCGGAGTTTAGAATGCATGTGTGCATTTACCCTGTATGAAGATTGGTAGGGATGGCTAATTCCCTGCTAGCGACCCAAGTAGAAGTGGCTTGTGGTTGGGTGCTCTGAAGGCTGTCGGGAGAGTATGCGAGTCAATTAGACTGATTATGTGTCCAGGTAGTGTGAGGAACCTGAGGGCATCCTCACTTCTTTTCCCCCGGCATCCTCTGCTCAGGTGGCCAGGGAAAGGCCATCGCTTTTGGATCCCGAACATGGGGGTGGATATGTGAGGGTGGATCACATGAGGGGAGAGAACATGGGGAGTGAGGAGAGGACGCCCTTGGGTGAGAGATGGTAATCCCCATTTCCTTTTCACAATGGACCTTCTGTCCCGACAGCTTTGTAGGTTACTATCAACCTTTGCCCCTTTCTTCCTTTCAAAGTGGCCCACAAAAATACCATTGTTATACTTGGACAAGGAAGAGATCAAATAGGAGGACACATCCTCATTTGGGCAGGATAAACACACATCAGCCTCCTCTTGTTAATACAGATAAATATCAGCCCAGTACCGAAATGAGAAGGAATGTTATACACACACTTCCATTCATTCACACCACTTTGGTACTGAGATGAGAAAGATGGCTTTGGAGGAATTCAATTCCAATAGCCAGGCATGTCCAGCTAATAGTTTTCACCATGGTCAGGCAATTAAAGTGAGGGACAAGCACCTGCAGTCATTTAACAAGAATATAAGGGATGCCTAGTACTATGTCTATGGTCCTCCAGGCGATTATACAGTGGAGAAAAAGAGGGTTGGACCAACTGGACCAAAGATGACAGGTTACTATTTCTTAATTCATTCTTCATTCATAATAACAACATATTTATTGTACAAATACAAAGAACAGTTTCACAAAAATGTATAAATTAGGCTCAGTTGTACGAAAAACCTTCCTCCACAATCGTTTCATTCATAACTCACACAGGCATTCATCATACTCGCATACGTTGGGACAATGAGGTAACGTATTAGTACCTTCTCAAATATTAATCAAACAAATGTAACTTTAACACTCTGCTATTCTATGATGTGACCCTCTGAGGATCTTCAGGGGTGGAGAAAACTACAATCCACAATCGTTTCATTCATAACTCACACAGGCATTCATCATACTCGCATACGTTGGGACAATGAGGTAAAGTATTATTACCTTCTCAAATATTAATCAAACAAATGTCACTTTAACACTCTGCTATTCTATGATGTGACCCTCTGAGGATCTTCAGGAGTGGAGAAAACTATCGTCGACATATGTTTTGGTTGAGTTCTCAAACAAGGGTAGGGATCCCCTTGTCCAGTTTATTTTGTTCAACCTTCCTCAGGACGGAGTGGAGACACTAGATTTGCGTTGCCTCTTCTTAGCACAAAAGGTAGGAGGTGTGTAACAAGAGGGCCTCAATTCTAGGGAACGAAAGATAAAAGGACTAAATTAGTCTAAAAAACACCCATCTTGTCATCTTTGCTTACTCATAATCTCTTAATGATACATGTCACAACTGTATTAATCAGCTGCAGTGGACCGACTCTCCTCCTCTGGGATACCAGGGGCCGGTGACTCAGTACTTGGAATAAATCCTGGCGTGTATGCTGCCAATAATGGGGCTTCATGTCACCATTCTGTCTCTCATGCAATGTATCTCCTGCAATGTAGGGACAAGAACCTAAGTTAGGATCCATTTGCTTACAACATTTCATGATTTTTATTTTCCTAAGACACATTTGGTACTCACTATGGTATTGTATGTTTATATGTGGACTGCTGTCCGGCTCAGCGTGGTGGGCACCAGGTCAGAAATGGGAGCCAACCCTGTGTTTGAGTACAAGGCAATAAGCCTGCAGAGCAACAGACAAATCATAGAAAGGGGCTGTATAAACATTTCAGCCATTGTCTATGTGCAGCGTGAAGTAGATAGAAAAAAAGTAAATTGGCTTACTTATAATGACTGCTGACTGGTTCAATGGTCGCTGCTTAGCGAGCGCGTGAGCATTTAGTCAGGCTGTGTAGCTGCAAGAGATCAAGAAGGACGGCATGAGTAGTGGTCCTAACACAACCGGCATCACGCTCCAGACAAGGGACGGGGTGTGTAAACAAGCGCGCGGTTCCTAGGTCTTACCTTCCAACAACTTAAAGATTGCTTATGTATGCCGGCGGCAGTGATCCGCGTCTGTAGCCTGCGTCTGCTTGCTTGGGCAAAGCTACTGTCATTACCAGGAAGACGTGGGAAGCAGCTACTTCCCTAGTGATGCAACCGGATGGTTGCTGTTCCATGTCACGCAGCAGCACAGGATACTGGGTATAGTAGTTCTTAAAGAAAGGTAGTGCTAAAGAGCTGCCCGTGCATAGAGGCACTGTTTATTGGATGGACAAAAATGTTCCAGTGTGAATGCGTGATTGTAATAACCCAGATCACACTACACAGTTCCGAGTTAATAGGGGGCTCTCGCATACATCTGGTATCATATAGCCGTTCCGTGTGGGAAGAGTAATTGTTGGATTATTTAGTGTTACGTGTATTCCATTCTATTGAAATGTTGAAACCATGCCGTACTGTGTCCAGGGAATAAATCCATTGTTGTTCCAAACGGTTCAGGGCACTTGCCATGTCGCTGCCTCTGGTTTGAGTTTTTATGGTTTACAAACCATTTCATATCGCTGTCTTTATGGTTGTTTTTGTTGAAACGATCAACCAAAGGTTTGTCTGGTGTGCGGTTCCTTATGCAGGACCGGTGTTCACCAATTCTCAGTCTCACCTCTCTTGTGGTTTTACCCACATATAGTAGGTGGCATGGGCATGAAATGACGTAAATGGCATTTTTGGTGCGGCAGTTGGTATGGGTTTTCATAGTCCAAATCTTGGCCCCCTATTGGAAATTGTGTTTTGTCTCAGTAAGGGGGCATACACTGCAGTTCCCACACTTATGATGTCCAGTAGTGGGAGGGAGTCCCCATTGGTTCAAGATGTGTGTGAGGCAGCTGCTGGTTGAGAGAAATGGCTTACAGGCATTAATGAGTTTATTAATGTAGGCCGTGGATGAGATAGTGGCGTTTATTTGTTTTTTGACCGATAATGTGGAGTTGAGATACACGCCCAACGTTTTGACTTCTTTTGAGACTTTTATGATATTGCCATTGATGGTAAATGATTGGTACCTAGGCTCCAGTTTTTTATGGCGGGTCCTGGGATCCTACTATGAGCAGTTCTGTCTTGTCATTGTTCAAGCAGAGTCTATGGGTGGCCATCCATGCTTGTTTATTTATTTATTTATACAGATTTGTAGAGCGCACGTCAGGCCGGGGGGCATCGTGGCGCTTGTTACAGACAGTATCTTAGTTACATAGGATACAATATTTACATACACATCAAATATTTACAGTGGACAAGGACATATATACAAGTTAGAAATGCAGTATATTTACATGGATTCCTGAGGGTTGCCTATTATTTTGCCGGAAAAGAGGTTTTCACTTTCCTGCGAAAGATCGGGAGTGAGTTTTCCGCTCTAATGTCTGCAGGAAGGGCGTTCCAGGTCTTGGCTGCAATGTAGGGGAAACTAAGACCTCCGGCTTTGGCTTTTTTGATGCGTGGGATGTGGAGGAGGTTGGAGTATGGCATCCTGGTGGGGCGGATTGAGGATGGTTTTATGATGGTCTCTGGTAGATAAGGTGGGGCAGAGAGAGAGAGGCATTTGTGTGGGAGGGTGAGTATTTTTAGAGTGATCCGCTCCTTGACTGGGAGCCATTGGGCTGAGTGTCTGGCAAGGGAGATATGCTCTCTTCTAGGGATGCTGAGAGCGGCCCGGAGCACATTGTTCTGCGTGACTTGAAGTCTGTGTAGGTTTTTGGCTTATGTGCCTGCTAGGAGGGCATTGCAGTAGTCCATTTTGGCTCCAATGGTTGCTCTAGCTATAGAGAGGCAGTTGGGTTTAGAGAGGTAGGGCGTGATGGCATTTATGAGTTTGGTGGTATGCGCAGATAAGGAGGTGATTGCGCTGACTTGTCTGGTCATAGATAGAGAGGCGTCTATGTATACTCCCAGTGTCTTAACGGCTGTGGAGATGGGAATGATGGAGTTGTCAATGGAGAAGTTAGCGTATAGTTTGTCAAGTTTGTCTAGGGTATTCTGTTGACCTAGTATCATGATTTCTGTCTTGTCTCCATTGAGGCAAAGGCCATTAACTGCCATCCAGGCCTTGATGATAGAGTAAATTGTGTGGAGTGCCTTGGCGTCTTCGTTGTATGATCCTGAGAGGGGTAGAAGTACTTGTGTGTCGTCCGTGTAGATCGTGTATGTAATACCGTGTGCATCTAGTTTGTCAAAGAGGGGCTTAGTGAACAGGTTGTAGAGTGTGGGTGCAGTGCATGATCCTTGAGGGACCCCACAGTGGATAGTCGTGGGAGTGGCGTTGGCGATGTCCGAGAAAACTTTCATGGCTCTTCCCTCTAAGAAGGAGGTGATCCATAGAGCTGATTCTTTCGAGAAATTGGCTGAGTGTGTGAGGTGTGCTGTGAGAGTCTTGTGGTCAACGAGATCGAAAGCGGCTGAGAGATATAGAAGGAGCAGAAGAGCAGGCTTGCCTTTGTCCATGATTTGGGTGATCTGGCTCTTCAGATCCACCAGGGCTGTTTCTGTGCCATGTCCTTTCCGGAAACCTGATTGCCTGGTCCCGAAGATGGAATGGTTTCCAGAAAGTGTTGGATTTGGCAGTGTGCGGCTTTGTCCAGTAGTTTCACGAGGAATGGCACTGTAGTTATAGGTCTGTAGTTGTTGGGTTGTGAAGGGCCGAGAGTAGGTTTTTTTAGGAGAGGCCGGACCCAGGCCTCTTTGAGGTTGGCTGGGTTGATGCCTGTTTTAAAGGAGGCATTGATGAATGCCGTAAAGAGCGGTGCGAAGCAGTCCACGCAGTCTTTGATGAGTTTTGGAGGGCAAATGTCGCCTTTACAAGGGGAGGGTTTGAGATTTTTTAGTAGGTTGATCACCACTGATTCAGTGACGTCCCTGAAGGAGAAGTCAGGTATGGCGGCCTTGGCCGAGTTGGCTGGGGCGTTGGTAGGCTTGGTTTCTGTCTGTTGAGGAAGTTTTTTGCAATGGTCTTTGATTTTCTTTTGGAGAAGGTCAATTTTATGAAGCATGGCAGCTTGAATGCTGGTACACCAAGCTTCATCTTTGATTATTTCATCTGGTGTATTGGGGGGAGATGAGCTCGTTAAAAATGGCGAAGATCTCTTTAGAGTGTGATTTGGCATTGGAGATTCGTCTGTTAAAAGCGTTGGCTTTGGCATCAGTGATGGCTATCTTGTATTGGTGGGAAATTGAGTTGAATTTGTTTTTGGTGATGGTGCAAGGGTTAGATTGGCAGTTTTGTATGTGCTAGTCTTTTGTGGGATCGCATTAAGTGTAGTTCTTCAGTGAACCATGAGTTGGTATGTAGGGATTTCTTCTCTTTTTTCCATTTGAGTGGTGCTATTTCATTGATAGCTTTGGTGATGACATCTTTGTAGATTTCTGCTAAGATCTTGGGGTCAATAGCGAATGGGGGAGCTAACTCAGGGGTATTGAGGTATGGGCGCAGGTTATTCTCTGTGAGTTTTTTGGAATTTCAAGGTAGATTTGTAATGGGCTTCTAATGAACCAAAAGTACAGATCTGTGCAGAGATCAGGCAGTAGATGGCAAAAGATCCAAGGTCACTGCGTATGAAGGAAGAGTTATAACATTGGAGAGAAGGAATGAGATAGCAATTCCCAGGACACAGAAGTATACTGCCAGATCAATTAAAGTTGAGACAAGCACAACCAACCATTGTAAACCAGGTGCACACAAACCTTAAGCCAAGAAAGGTCCATGCAGAATAACTCAACAGTGTCCCCAGTGGTAAAAGAAACCATAGCGCTCACATTAATGTTAGCTAAAATCCTAATGAATGCAGGGTAAAATAATTCCAACCATGGCCCCATCACACGAGACCCATAACTGGCGAACACTGTCTTTTCATTAGAAACCAACCCAGATAGGACACCTACTGTACTCCCTACACATACACCCAGACACAAGACATCGCACAAGGCCAAGTACAAAGAAATCACCCTAGCTCATGGACAAAGAATAAGGGATCGTATCTTTTTTAATTGAATGAAATGCAGTCTGTTGACCTCTCTCCCCTTACTCCTGTCTGGCTCATGCTTTGACAACCTGTCATACGTTCAAGGAGAATGGTAAGCAGTACACCAACCAACTAGAATCTATGTTGGGCCACCCAGTAAATTATAAGCCAACCAATAATAGGGAGTAGCAGCAATGTATTTTATTTTTTAATCAATTTAGAGGTGGTTCCTGATGAACCATCACATTGCCATGACTCAATTCAACGTTTCACACTTATAGAGTCTATATGTAGCTAATCCCCTTAACCAATCCCTAGTCCCCGTAGGTTTTGCACAGAGAGATTGTGTTGTGATGTCAGCAATGACAGGTTTTGATTATTTAATACATTGTTTGTACTGAATTAACTGAGAGCTCCACGATTTTGATGCTTGCATGCTGTCCCTGCCTTATTTTGGATGTAAAAAAAAAAGAAAAAGCTGGGTTCTCCCTTGCACTCTCTCTACTTCCGTTATTTAATCTGGTTTTGACTGACTCCATATATACTGGGTAACCTGGGACATTCCTGGGCAATTCTAACAGATGTTCTTTAGGAGAGGAGGAGGACAGGGGTCTCCAGGTGACCCTGAGTGGCGTCAGCTGGTTAGTAGCATGAGGAATTCAGGCTGGGAGATGGGAGAGAAGGTGGAGAAAAGCGGGCAGGTAGAGGGTGGGTCTGTGAGCCCGGTCATAGGTTCCAGGGTGTGGAGCTGGAAGGCTGCTAATTTGGAGCCAATGGTATGGTTTCTTTCCATGGCTATGTTGTGGAAATGGTCCGAGAGAGCACCAGAGAGTGCTTAAGAGTGGGGTAGGGTGGGGTATGTGCAAAGCGGAACTTTGAATTCTGAGATGATCCTGTGGAGTTCCCTGCTGGTGTTAGGGGCATTGAAGATTCTGTTCCAGAAGAAGATTGTTTGGTTTTTCGAATTTCAGCATCGTAGGCTTTGATCGGTAGGCTGTGCGCAGTTCTATTCTGAGGTGAAGGGTCAGTCCACCATCTGCATTTGTGATTCTCGTTTGTGAGGGTTGTGGAAAGCCATCTGGCGGATGGGCATGGTCTGTTGGAGGAGGATCTGGAAGGGGTGAGAGATCTAAGAGCATTGGTGAGCCTCTGGTCAAAATGGCTGGTGGAAAACTGACTTTCCTGGGGTGGGAGGGAGGCAAGCAGGGAGTCAGCCAAGTCTGGTGTTACTTTAACCTTGTTCCATAGTGGGAAGTGGGTGGTCAGTCCCGAGGGAAGTTTGGTCTGCTGTCGAGAGCATGAAGACGATGGCATCATGGTCCATCCAGATTAGTAATAAATAATAAATAATAATAATAATAGTGGTAGGGGGCAGAGTAGAGATCGGTACGGGAGGACTGAGGATCGCATTGTCATGATGCCTACCCCCGGGGTCCAGCAACCCCGGAAGCAGGCATCAAGTTATTTTGAGCAAGCCCAAAAACCCCTGCTAGGGGCTGTTTGGGTGCGGTCCTGGCACCTATGGCGCCAGGCTCATATGGAGAGTCAGTCCTGGCGCCATTGGCGCCAGGCTCATAAAGTAGAATTTACCTGATGCAGACCATGCTGCAAGCTTACCTGATGCAGACCATGCTGCAAGAGCTCCAAGCCAAATGAGGCTTGGAAGGGACTATTTTACCTAAGGACTATTTTTTACTCGGGTGGGGCTGGGGAGGAATACTTACCTGGGACTACTTTGGAGGCTATTTAAACCATGCCCGAAGAGCAGCACACGCTTTGCGTTATTCTGCATCCAGCAGCGTAACGCTCACCGTGTCTGCAAGCCTTCATCCAGTCTTCTGCCACGCCCGCCTCGAGTCTGCAGCTCCTAGAAAAAGGGAGGAACAGAAGGAGAAAAGGTTAGAACAAGAGCAATACCTTCGATCCTTACCTGAATACCGGATCCACCGCACCTTCGAGCTGGAAGAAAGAAGTATTTTACGCGCGCTGCCTCGCCTGCTGCTGCGCCGCGCTGAACTCACCGGCCTTCGCAGCATCCTCACAATCCACCGCATCCTTCTGCACGTTCCCACCGCACTCCGGCACCTAAGGGGAACACAAGAACAGCAAAGGTGAGCCAAGGGAATAAACAGAGGCAATAGTAACTACCCCCATAGACTTACATGATTTACCGCCGGGGGTACTATTCATCTTCACGGGTCGGCGCAGTCTTCATTGCATCCTCGCCGTACCCCGGCCCCTAAGGGGAACAAAAGGACAACAAGGTGAGACAAAGGGACAAACAAGGGGAATTATTCTCACCACAATAGACTTACCTAATTTTACCTCCGGAGGCATTATTCCCCGAACTTCATATTTTCTCTCCGCACCTGAATAAGGGAGCAAGCAACAGGTAACATTCTGGCCTTATTTTATTGAACTGTGTTGGATAAGACAAATCCTTACCCGAACTTCGTCAGCTACCACGAGGAACTCTTCGCTGGGGTCAAGCTGCAAACTGCAAGGAATCGGACAAGAGTGAAAGTCAGACATTTGAAATCTTACGAACTACAATGTTCTGAAACTCACCAATTCCTTCTAACCAGTGAAGCAACTGGTTATCTACGCGCCCCTGCCCTCGATGCAGGATGGAGAGCTCATCCTTCCAAACCATCATGTGAGACTTTAAGAAGGGACATTAGAGGCGATCAGTGGGGAGAACAGCAGGGGAAGGTGGGGGTTAACTCTCAACTCCACGGGTGGTTAATTCGCTTTCTCCATTTACAGAAGAATACTCCTACGGGCCAAGCAAACCAAGCTGGGAGGGCCAGTCCAGTCTGTCATCTCGATACTACACGTCACATTGGTGGAGACCGCAGCTGTCCAGTTTGGATCGACGCCCCTGTGGGAGCCAGGTGAGCGTAACATGCATCTAGACTCTCCAACCTTTACATTAGCAAGAGCTACTTGTAGTTAATGGCTAATAGGAGGGAGTTACTGGTGTGGTGATGTCCGTGAGTATGAGAATTTGTACCAAGGCTATTTTGGCCAGTTTATTTGGTCTTTATATAAAAAAGGAATAACATATCCATTTACCATGATATTAATACGTTCAAAACCATCTTTATTTCATTATGTTCTATCATTAGCTGTCACCTAATAATTCTCAAGTATATCCAAATGTAGGAAAGCAATCGAGACGTTCAGTGTGAAGGTTGACACTGCATGCTATCCACCAGTGCTCAGTAATGTGATGTACAGCTTGAAACAGCAAGAGCACTCAGATCCTGTCAGATGGGATCAAAGTTTTGATTTCAGGAAGCTCATGTATGAAAAAGGCAAATTTGCAGAGATAGGCAATCACATTGGCTGATACCGTCCTTGCCATAGAGTTTGCACCTAACTGAACACCTGACATTGCAGACATACATTCAGGACAGTTAAAACTCTTACAACAGACACAGGAGTCACTGTGCCGTTCACAACTGCACCATCTGGAAAAGTAAATTTGTTTTTCATTAAATAATTTGCAACTTAACTTAAGGACATAGTAGCATTTGCATTGCACAGATTAGTTTACCTACTTTTTCATAATTTGTGTGTGTTATTGCAAAATGCCTCTCAGCATTACCCTTTTGTTCAACTGTAACTGTAGATCAACGATGCACATTTTCTTTTTATGCTGAAAGAAAAAAATTGTTTCTCTCTTCTGCATGGAAAGGGCAAATTGCCTCTTGTTGGGTGGTACGTCTGCATCTGCATCCAGGGTTTCAACAACAGTAGTTTATTTGTTTCTTTTGGGGCTGCATGTGCAAAAACAATCTGATGAGTATTTCAATTAATGTGTTATGTGGTTTTAAAAAATTCATCATATACCATGTTCTGCTTTAAACCTAAAATCTACTGCCAGTTTAGCATATCCCCAATTCAGGCAAATTGGCCACATGCCTGGTTACAGAATTCAGCCAAGGAAAAGTAAGCCAAAGCCTACTTTGTTGACTACCCGTGTGTCGGAGTGTGGCAGTGAGCCTTGTCGCCCCATACTCTGCTTGGGAGCAACGCTGCAATTGCTAGAGTGTGGTAGAGTGTGCCTTGTATGCCGGGGAACTTGACTCTGCTGTAAAGAGGGGTGCAGAGCACAGGAGGCGATTACCCAGCCTGGTAGCTGAAAGGTATTTGCATAATATAATCTGTGATAACACTTTCTGATATAGTGGGAGCAAGGCCTCACTTTGAGGTAATACCATAAACATGCAGCTTAAATTGCATTCCTATGAAGAGGAGGTCCCAGATAAAACCTGCACTCCCATCGCCCATTTCGTAGTATCAGGAACATTCACACCAAAATATGTGACGTATGATGAGCAAATAAACCTGCAGAGAGCCGCAGTAGGGCTCTGCCCAGTGCCTATCAGAAGAACAACAACTGTTGAAGTACCGATACCTAGAAAACCATGGACAGTAAAGTATCCATTGAGAAAACCCTACCAACAAATAAGAAGAAATGAAGATTGCCTAAATACTGTTCTGGAAGAAACCCAAAAGGCCTTAATGGAAGACGAATGGTGACGTCACGAAGGCCCGAACGGACTCGCAAGTAGAAGATATGACGATCTACGGATGACACAAGAGACGAAAATGCCATGAATAAGGATTTCGTGAACCTAGAAGGAGAGACTATGCTGAATTATAAAGAAGCTTAAGATGTAAAGCAGGATGAAGTCATTCAACCAGCTAACGCCTGTACATATGCTTGAAACTGCAAGAAAGCTAAGAAAACAGTGCCGCTTGCTATGCTTAGTAGAAGATAGACAGCGGCAAGCGCCACCTATACATATCTACCTCAACGAAGCACACTATATAAGTGCGAGTCCACTTTACACAAAAGCGGAATTAACTCAGGTTACTAGAGATCAAACAGGACAGGATTCGTATTCCAGCTAAAACGAGAAGAGATAGCTGAATTGAAACTCATCAGAGGCAACGTGAGCCAGGAAGAGCCAAGGTCAGACCAATAGAAGGAGCGAACAGTAGCTTTGCGGAATCGAAACTTATGAACAGAATAGCCTATCTCAGGAAGGCCGAGATAAGGAGGCGTAGGCAGGTGGCAAGCCGAATAAGAACTAAATGCACAAATTGAGGGAAACTAGGCAGGTTCAGGGTGAGAGCAGCACTTGACCATCCGAGCAAGAAGAGGCACGGGCCCACACCTACGAGTGGCTGTTACCCAGACAGAGAGATCATAACTTTTCCTGACAAGAAGATACAGTTTCGAGGCCAACCACAGCCAACTAATTGACACATAGCCAATAAAGTAATGATGGATTGAGGGAAGGCAGGGTGAATCTTAGGGCACCCTGCACCTGACTGACCATTCTGCGTGCTGCTAAGTAAAGTGGAAATGTATGCATGGGGGTGAAGCCAACCCAATCACAATGAACCAAATAATCTAGGGTCCTATAGATAGTAGAAGCAATGGGATGTCGTACTCTTAGTGACACTTACAAGAGTAATGTTAGAAGGATGGGCTTAGATGCCCACCTGATAGTGTTTATCCAATCCTCTCACTCCTAACCAATAGAATTGCATGTTAACTTTTGAGTGTTACACGTCAATGATGACGAGTTTTGGGTATAAATGTTACTGTTTGTATGGAATTCGGGGAGTTAAAGCGAGACAGGCTATCGCATCACTGTTGATTTCCATGTTTCCCCGTTTTTTGTACTTGTCATTAAACTGACTCCCCTTTGCCAAACCATTGAGTTGTCCTTATTGATTGGTGTTGGAGTAGTAAACCTGCACCCCCGTCCATCTCAAAGGTGCAGCTATCTCGTCTTAAAGTACTCTGGAGCAAACCCTGACTCCATGGGCCGGCCGGGGGTCTCCCCAGTACACCTATGTAAAAACAAAAAGTAAAAAACTAAACAACCTAACACTTGTCTCCCCCTCCACTTTACTTGTGGCAATAGCACAGGATAAAAATTAGAGACCAGGGTTAAGGAACCCAAAAAAGGTGGACATAATGACGGGATTGAGCAGACAGAAATTACAGTGTTCTTTGCAGCAAGACAAGAAGGCAACAATGAAAGCGTGAATCACACTAAAGGTAATGGACTAACACTACTAAATCTGTGTTATGATTACAGGCGGGATTCCGTGGGCATACCATCATCATTGCCTAAACTGAAGAGCACAACA
Organism: Ambystoma mexicanum; assembly: GCF_040938575.1. Taxonomy (NCBI): domain Eukaryota; kingdom Metazoa; phylum Chordata; class Amphibia; order Caudata; family Ambystomatidae; genus Ambystoma; species Ambystoma mexicanum. The sequence goes on along the minus strand of NC_090926.1, from coordinate 1,094,386,979 downwards.
CTGGAGCACATTCAGAACCTGCTTAGAATTAATCGATCGGCATCACCAGATCTTGATCGGATAGCAGCAGAAATAGCTGACACTGCTTTTTCCACTGAAGAAAATGACACGGTGGCAAGTTCATCCTTTTGGTCACATGATTCACCAAACGTGGATGCAAGGTTGGATGAATTCTCTGTCACTCTGGAAGCAGTATTTGGTTTGTGTTTATCCCTTATGAAAGTATACAGGGATAATAACATGACAGTGGCAAACATAATAGACATAATACTTCTGAATGATGAGCCTGGACCTGGGCCTCCCATGAGAACTGAAATAAAAGAACAGGATCTAACAGATAAATTAAAGCTTGATCAGGTGGTAAATGAAATCCGTATCCCTGTGAGTAAAAGTGTAAACCAAAGTATAGTGTCCATCACTTCAACAGCTGTGAGTGAAAGTGAAGACACACAGCATTATGGAACACGTAAAAGAACCCAAAGACGAAATAACAGGAAATGGGTCAAAAAGAACAATCAGCAGAAAGGGGCATCTAAGTAAGCATCAAAAAGAAATGGGAGCTCACTGGCAATATTACACACCAGAGATATTACTTGCAACAGTGACAGATCGAAATTTGCACTGGAAGTGATTGAAGGTTCAAATATTGTTTCCAAAACAGAGGGCCTATGGATCGATGGCTCAAAACAACCAAGCTGAAAAAGCACCAAAGAATCTACAGGATATGGGGAGGTAGATGTGGCTAACGAGGGAAAGGCAGTAGTCGGGATAACAGTGGAGTGCCGTGGAGAAATGATTGAGCAATTATAAATGGCCAATCGAATATTAATAACGTCACCAGAGGTCTAATAGCTGAAGAAGAAAGCAAGCATCACCTAAACGCACAGATAACAAGTAATACTCAAAAGAGGGGTGGTGAAACTGTGGAATCAAATCACGAAAGAGAACCAAAAATGTACGGTTAATAAAGAACGATCAAAATCAAGAGAATTATTACCAAGATGAAGTCTGGAAAACGATCGAAAGAGTTCATCTGGGGAAAACCATAAGAATCATAAAATTATACCGAGTGATAGTCTCTTCTTAAACAGACAAAGTGTACTGAACCTACTGCACTATGTTCCCCGATTGACTGAGACCACTTCCTCTGACATTGTATCAGTAGAAATACCAGATCTGTCCTGGTAACTCGGCCATAGTCGAATGCGTGTGCCCAATAATCTCCGATAACAGCTGTCTCGGCTGCTCCTTTATGGAATATAGGATATGACATTATTGTGAGAAAGAAATGTGCTGGGGAAGAAAATACATCTATAAAGCAGAGGATTTTTTTTTAAATAAGAGTGCAAGTAATGGCTTTCAAAAGTGAAAGGCTTAGGGGGTAATTCATAGAATCCAGCGTACAAGTGGCGAACGCGGCTGGCGTACAGTGTGCGCGTGCGACAGTCTGCGCCAGCCGCGTGCGCTAAAATCCATTTCTGTGCACAGCGTATTCATGGATTTAAATATCCAAAACCAGCCGTGGCGAGCGACCCTGCAGCGGCGCCAGTTACGCCCCCAACCCCTCCCCGTGCACCATGCACAGCACACAAATCCCGTACATGGCGCACAGGCCATTGGACCAGCATACAGCCCCCCAAACACAAAAATGCCTGTAAAACTCCCCACGCACCCCTCCGAATACATGTACACCCCTGCGCGGGGAGTTTGACACGCGATTGGCCCTGTGCGAGTGGGGTACGTGTATCACTGGGGTTCGCGGGGAGTTTCACACGCGATTGACCCTGTGCGAGCGGGGTACGTGTATCCAGTGGGGTCCACGGGAAGTTTCACACGCGATGGGCCCAGTCCGAGCGGGGTACGTGTATTACTGGGGTGTGCTGGAAGTTTCACACACGATTGGCCCGGTGCGAGCGGGGTACATGTATCACTGGGGTTTGCGGGGAGTTTCATACGTGAATGTCCCTGTGCGAGCGGGGTACGTGTATCCAGTGGGGTGCGCGGGGAGTTTCACACGCGATTGGCCCTGTGCGAGCAGGGTACGTGTATCCAGTGGGGTGCGTGGGGAGTCCCACACGTGAATTGGCCGTGTGGCTCCTCCCAGGTGTGCCCTCTACCCCCTCCACGCCCCTGCAGGCAGCCCACACCACAGGGGACTACCCTTCACCCCTGGTCATGTCCTGCAGACAGCCCATCCACCCCATGGCCACATGTCACCTTGCACTAGTGATCACCAACTCATGTCCCCCTGCACCCCCACCCCCCAGCAGTGAGGGGTACTTGCCAGCAGGCCCCCACTCATGTCCCCCAGCATCCCTACCCCCCAGCAGTGAGGGGCACCTGCCAGCAGGCCCCCACTCATGTCCCCCAGCACCCTCTGTACCCCCACCCCCCAGCAGTGAGGGGCACCGGCCAGCAGGCCCCCAATCATGTACCCCAGCACCCCCACCCCCCAGAAGTGAGGGGCACCTGCTAGGAGGCCCCCACTCATGTCCCCAAGCCCCCCCTGCACCCTCACCCCCCAGCAGTGAGGGGCACCGGCCAGCAGGCCCCCACTCATGTCCCCCTGCACCCCCACCCCCAGCAGTGAGGGGCACCTGCCAGCAGGCCCCCACTCATGTCCCACTCATGTCCCCCTGCACTCCCACCCGCCCAGCAGTGAGGGGCACCTGCCAGCAGGCCCCCACTCTTGTCCCACTCATGTCCCCCAGCACCCCCACCCCCCAGCAGTGAGGGCACCTGCCAGCAGGCTCCACTCATGTCCCCCAGCCCCCCCACACCCCAGCAGTGAGGGGCACCTGCCAGCAGGCCCCCACCCATGTCCCCCAGCACCCCCTGCACCCCCACCCCCCAGCAGTGAGGGGCACTGGCCAGCAGGCCCCCATTCATGTCCCACTCATGTCCCCCAGCACCCCCACCCCCCAGCAGTGAGGGGCACCTGCCAGCAGGCCCCCACCCATGTCCCCCAGCACCCCCTGCACCCCCACCCCCCAGCAGTGAGGGGCACCGGCCAGCAGGCCCCCATTCATGTCCCACTCATGTCCCCCAGCACCCCCACCCCCCAGCAGTGAGGGGCACCTGCCAGCAGGCCCCGACTCATTTGCCACTCATGTCCCCCAGCACCCCCACCCCCCAGCAGTGAGGGGCACCTGCCAGCAGGCCCCCACCCATGTCCCCCAGCACCCCCTGCACCCCCACCCCCCAGCAGTGAGGGGCACCGGCCAGCAGGCCCCCATTCATGTCCCACTCATGTCCCCCAGCACCCCCACCCCCCAGCAGTGAGGGGCACCTGCAAGCAGGCCCCCACTCATGTCCCCCAGAACCCCCAGCACCCCCCCAGCAGTGAGGGGCACCTGCCAGCAGGCCCCCACTCATGACCCCAGAACCCCCTGCAAGCCCCCCCAGCAGTGAGGGGCACCTGCTAGCAGGTCCCGACTCATTTGCCACTCATGTCCCCCAGCACCCCCACCCCCCAGCAGTGAGGGGCACCTGCCAGCAGGCCCCCACTCATGTCCCCCAGCACCCCCACCCCCCAGCAGTGAGGGGCACCTGCCAGCAGGCCCCCACTCAAGTCCCCCAGCACACCCTGCCCCCTCACCCCCCAGCAGTGAGGGGTTCCTGCCAGCAGGCCCCCACTCATGTCCCCCAGCACCCCCACCCCCAGCAGTGAGGGGCACCTGCCAGCAGGCCCCACTCATGTCCCCCAGCACCCCCACCCCCCAGCAGTGAGGGGCACCTGCCAGTAGGCCCCCACTCATGTCCCCCAGAACCCCCTGCACCCTCCCCCCCCAGCAGTGAGGGGCACCTGCCAGCAGGCCCCGACTCATGTCCCACTCATGTCCCCCAGCACCCCCACCCCCCAGTAGTGAGGGGCACCTGCCAGCAGGCCCCCACTCATGTCCCCCAGCACCCCCACCCCCCAGCAGTGAGGGGCACCTGCCAGCAGGCCCCCACTCATGTCCCCCAGCACCCTCTGTACCCCCACCCCCCAGCAGTGAGGGGCACCGGCCAGCAGGCCCCCATTCATGTCGCACTCATGTCCCCCAGCACCCCCACCCCCCAGCAGAGAGGGGCACCTGCCAGCAGGCCCCCACTCATGTCCCCCAGCACCCCCTGCACCCCCACCCCCCAGCAGTGAGGGGCACCTGCCAGCAGGCCCCCAATCATGTACCCCAGCACCCCCACCCCCCAGCAGTGAGGGGCACCTGCTAGGAGGCCCCCACTCATGTCCCCAAGCACCCCCTGCACCCTCACCTCCCAGCAGTGAGGGGCACCTGCCAGCAGGCCCCCACTCATGTCCCCCTGCACCCCCACCCCCAGCAGTGAGGGGCACCTGCCAGCAGTCCCCCACTCATGTCCCACTCATGTCCCCCTGCACTCCCACCCGCCCAACAGTGAGGGGCACCTGCCAGCAGGCCCCCACTCATGTCCCCCAGCACCCCCACCCCCCAGCAGTGAGGGCACCTGCCAGGAGGCTCCACTCATGTCCCCCAGCACCCCCACCCCCAGCAGTGAGGGGCACCTGCCAGCAGGCCCCAACTGATGTCCCACTCATGTCCCCCAGCACCCCCACACCCCCACCCCCCAGCAGTGAGGGGCACCAGCCAGCAGGCCCCCATTCATGTCCCCCAGCACCCCCTGCACCCCCACCCCCCAGCAGTGAGGGCACCTGCCAGCAGGCCCCCACTCATGTCCCCCAGCACCCCCTGCACCCCCACGCCCCAGTAGTGAGGGGCACCTTCCAGCAGGCCCCCACTCATGTCCCCCAGCACCCCCACCCCCCAGCAGTGAGGGGCACCTGCCAGCAGGCCCCCACTCATGTCCCCCAGCACCCCCTGCACCCTCACCCCCCAGCAGTCAGGGGCACCTGCCAGCAGGCCCCCACTCATGTCCCCCAGCACCCCCACCCCCCAGCCGTGAGGTGCACCTGCCAGCAGGCCCCCACTCATGTCCCCCAGCACACCCTGCCCCCTCACCCCCAGCAGTGAGGGGTACCTGCCAGCAGGCCCCCACTCATGTCCCCCAGCACCCCCACCCCCAGCAGTGAGGGGCACCTGCCAGCAGGCCCCCACTCATGTCCCCCAGCACCCCCACCCCCCAGCAGTGAGGGGCACCTGCCAGCAGGCCCCCACTCATGTCCCCCAGAACCCCCTGCACCCCCCCCAGCAGTGAGGGGCACCTGCCAGCAGGCCCCCACTCATGTCCCCCAGAACCCCCTGCACCCCCCCCAGCAGTGAGGGGCACCTGCCAGCAGGCCCCCACTCATTTCCCACTCATGTCCCCCAGCACCCCCACCCCCCAGCAGTGAGGGGCACCTGCCAGCAGGCCCCCACTCATGTCCCCCAGCACCCCCACCCCCCAGCAGTGAGGGGCACCTGCCAGCAGGCCCCCAATCATGTCCCCCAGCACCCCCACCCCCAGCAGTGAGGGACACCTGCCAGCAGGCCCCCACTCATGTCCCCCAGCACCCCCTGCACCCTCACCCCCCAGCAGTCAGGGGCACCTGCCAGCAGGCCCCCACTCATGTCCCCCAGCACCCCCACCCCCAGCAGTGAGGGGCACCTGCCAGCAGGCCCCCACTCATGTCCCCCAGCACCCCCACCCCCCAGCAGTGAGGGGCACCTGCCAGCAAGCCCCCACTCATGTCCCCCAGAACCCCCTGCACTCCCCCAGCAGTGAGGGGCACCTGCCAGCAGGCCCCCACTCATGTCCCCCAGAACCCCCTGTACCCCCCAGCAGTGAGGGGCACCTGCCAGCAGGCCCCCACTCATTTCCCACTCATGTCCCCCAGCACCCCCACCCCCCAGCAGTGAGGGGCACCTGCCAGCAGGCCCCCACTCATGTCCCCAAGCACCCCCACCCCCCAGCAGTGAGGGACACCTGCCAGCAGGCCCCCACTCATGTCCCCCAGCACCCCCTGCACCCTCACCCCCCAGCAGTCAGGGGCACCTGCCAGCAGGCCCCCACTCATGTCCCCCAGCACCCCCACCCCCAGCAGTGAGGGGCACCTGCCAGCAGGCCCCCACTCATGTCCCCCAGCACACCCTGCACCCCCACCCCCCAGCAGTGAGGGGCACCTGCCAGCAGGCCCCCACTCATGTCCCCCAGAACCCCCTGCACCCCCCCCAGCAGTGAGGGGCACCTGCCAGCAGGCCCCCACTCATGTCCCCCAGAACCCCCTGTACCCCCCCCAGCAGTGAGGGGCACCTGCCAGCAGGCCCCCACTCATTTCCCACTCATGCCCCCCAGCACCCCCACCCCCCAGCAGTGAGGGGCACCTGCCAGCAGGCCCCCACTCATGTCCCCCAGCACCCCCACCCCCCAGCAGTGAGGGGCACCTGCCAGCAGGCCCCCACTCATGTCCTCCACACCCCCACCCCCCAGCAGTGAGGGACACCTGCCAGCAGGCCCCCACTCATGTCCCCCAACACCCCCTGCACCCTCACCCCCCAGCAGTCAGGGGCACCTGCCAGCAGGCCCCCACTCATGTCCCCCAGCACCCCCACCCCCCAGCAGTGAGGGGCACCTGCCAGCAGGCCCCCACTCATGTCCCCCAGCACACCCTGCCCCCTCACCCCCCAGCAGTGAGGGGTACCTGTCAGCAGGCCCCCACTCATGTCCCCCAGCAGCCCCACCCCCCAGCAGTGAGGGACACCTGCCAGCAGGCCCCCACTCATGTCCCCCAGCACCCCCTGCACCCTCACCCTCCAGCAGTGAGGGGCACCTGCCAGCAGGCCCCCACTCATGTCCCCCAGCACCCCCACACCCCAGCAGTGAATGGCACCTGCCAGCAGGCCCCCACTCATGTCCCCCAGCACACCCTGCCCCCTCACCCCCCAGCAGTGAGGGGTGCCTGCCAGCAGGCCCCCACTCATGTCCCCCAGCACCCCCACCCCCAGCAGTGAGGGGCACCTGCCAGCAGGCCCCACTCATGTCCCCCAGCACGCCCACCCCCCAGCAGTGAGGGGCACCTGCCAGCAGGCCCCCACTCATGTCCCCCAGAACCCCGTGCACCCTCCCCCCCAGCAGTGAGGGGCACCTGCCAGCAGGCCCCCACTCATGTCCCACTCATGTCCCCCAGCACCCCCACCCCCCAACAGTGAGGGGCACCTGCCAGCAGGCCCCCACTCATATCCCCCAACACCCCCACCCCCCAGCAGTGAGGGGCACCTGCCAGCAGGCCCCCACTCATGTCCCCCAGCACCCCCACCCCCCAGCAGTGAGGGGCACCTGCCAGCAGGCCCCCACTCATGTCCCCCAGAACCCCCTGCACCCCCCCAGCAGTGAGGGGCACCTGCCAGCAGGCCCCCACTCATGTCCCACTCATGTCCCCCTGCACCCCCACCCCCCCAGCAGTGAGGAGCACCTGCCAGCAGGCCCACACTCATGTCCCCCAGCACCCCCATCCCCCAGCAGTGAGGGCACCTGCCAGCAGGCCCCCGCTCATGTCCCCCAGCACCCCCACCCCCCAGCAGTGAGGGCACCTGCCAGCAGACCCCCACTCATGTCCCCCAGCACCCCCACCCCCCAGCAGTGAGGGCACTTGCCAGCAGGCCCCCACTCATGTCCCCCAGCACCCCCACCCACCAGCAGTGAGGGCACCTTCCAGCAGGCCCCCACTCATGTCCCCCTGCACCCCCACCCCCCAGCAGTGAGGGGCACCTGCCAGCAGGCCCCCACTCATGTCCCACTCATGTCCCCCAGCACCCCAACCCCTTAGCAGTGAGGGGCACCTGCCAGCAGGCCCCCACTCATGTCCCCCAGTACCCTCCCCAGCAGTGAAGGGCACTTGCTAGCAGGCCCCCACTCATGTCCCCCCTACATGACATAAAGATGCACAATCATGGCCCACTTCTACACCAAAATACCACAGCACGCCACCCAATTCTTGAGACGCAATGATTTCCCAATCCATCCCACACTGCCATGCCTATCTCAAGACACAAACCAAAACTCAACTATGTACACCGACACATGTCCGTCACACACACACACACTGGTTGGCATTGATTGTGTAAACCCACATTTTCACATGCATGAACCCAATGAGTGAATTACACACATGAAAGTAAAATATCAAAATGTATTATGGACAAAAAAAAGAAATGAAATGAAAGCATAACAAAATAGCAAATATGAAATGAAAAGCATGTGCAAAAGATGAGTAAATGAAAAGTATAACCAATCCAAAGAAATCCAAAAGAAAAATAGTCCAAACTCTCCCTCCACCAAAGCAAATCCAAAGGGAACGTAAAAAGAAAAATCCATTAATTCATGGTGAAATCCAAAGAAAAAGTTCAAAATAATCCATTGTCCAACTATGTACAATCCATCGTCAATAAGAAAAATCCATAAATCCATGGTCAAATCCAAACAAAAATTCCAATAAATCCAATGTCCAACTATGTACAATCCATAGTCAAGGGTCCATGAGCCCAACGAAAGAAATGAAACCTACGTAAGAAATTACCTAAGAAAAAAACTATATACTAATGTGTGGGGCATAGTCAAATCACCCCAAATCAAAGGAAAACGAAATTGAAACCTAACACTAAAAACTATTTACAATGGCTGCGGGCTAGTCAAACGGCTCACTTTTTGATGTCCCGGGCCAGGGCATCATCGAACTCCCGCTCAATGTCCTGGAGGCGGTCCTCTTCCATGGCCCGAGGGTTCGCAGGGACGATGACATGTTGGACTCCAACTCCCTACGAATTGCCTCGAGGCACTCGGCCCGCCTCAGTGCCCTCCGCATGGAGTTCTCCGCCCTGACCATTGTGAGCCGTGCCTCTTCCGCCAGCCGCCGCTCTGCACCTATTGCCTGGCCCAACCGCTGCCACATGGAAGACACTTCCAATCCTGGGTCCTCCTGCCCTCTGGCCGATGCCTGCCCCTCCGATGTGGAAGGCCCTGAGCCATTATTGCTCCCACCTTGTTGCTGCTCCTGTACCTGTGCCTGTGCCCTGGCTCTTGCTGCCTGCATGTCCTCCTCTGGCTGGGGTGCAGTTGTCGTGGTGGCCACCCCTGCTGGACGTCCGACTCCCGACTGTGGCAGGGATGTGTCCTCCACCAGCCTGGCCGCTGGGTCAGAGGCAGCTCCACAGGGTACCCAGGTGATACATGGGTGTCAAGATGACATGGAGGATGACTGGCGTGTAGGGGGCTCAGGTGAGGAGGGGGGCGCAAGAAGGTCCATCACACGGAGGAATCCAGCACTGGTGACCGGTCCCATTAGGTCAATGCGGTCAAAGAGGCATGCTCACGAAAAAGACTGCAGGTCCCCTCGCAATGCTATCCCAGCCAGGACAGGCTCAACACGGTCCCGGATAGCCACGTCCGCAGGGAGAGGAAGGCCAGTTGTTGTGCGCTCATCCCCTCCCTGAAAACGGGTCTGGACGTAGGCATCCCTGCTGGTGCCAGATGATGCAGTCACAGGATCAGGGACATGATTACACACAGGCACCTCCGCGGCGGCCTGTGCTGCCTCCTGTCCCTGCCCCTGCACTGCACCAGTAGCACCAGTGGAATCCCCACCTCCAGACCCCGTGTGTGTCCCTTCTGCGGCCTCCTCCTCCACCAAACCCCCCACCAACCTGGATGACTCCGTGCCATCTTCCTCCGTCGGACCCTGTGGGGTCTCAGCTGCCCCTTCTGCTGCCGAGGAGTCCACCTCCGACCTCTGCCTCTTGGACCTACCCTCGGCAGCTGCGGCCTGGGACGCGGCACCAGACTCCTCACTCCCCGATGAGATGGCAATCTGGGAGGGGAGCCGGGCCTTGCGTCTCTGGCTGGTGGTGCGATCCCTTCCGCTTTGCTCCACAGCACCCTCTCCGCCCTCTTCATCAGTTGACGCTGCAGACATGGAGAGATAAAACACAGGCACCAGGGCACTGAACAATGGACTGATACACACATGACAGTTGTACATGAGTGGCAGTGTCAAACTTCAGACATGGCATCAGACTCCCCAACACACATGTCATTTCTACTCACACACATGAGCAATTCCACAGCAATATTGCACCAGGCAGCACCATCCATACACATACAACAGCATGAGCATCCGAAGGTGAGCTTGACGTCACATGAAACACGGGGAGTGCACAACACATGCACACACGCCACCACACTTATTTGCATGTGTACATGTCCACCAACTGTCACAGTGATGAGATCGCCATCCATGTCACATCTGGCATTCAGCCTTCTACATGTCAGTGCCACATGCATCCATGTTGCATCATGGTTGCACACTTGTCAAATACACACACATGCACATGTACACAGTGCAGATACATGCAGCTGGAACCACCATCCATGTGTGACACCACAACCATGCCAATGTCCATACACAGTAGTGCAAACTTGTGTGCTCCCACACCTGCATTTGGCCTGCATGCTTACCAACACATACACCATCTATGTGTCTCACACATGAGAGGACTCACATGTGTCAGCCTCACGCCCCTGTACATACACATCCATACATGGCCCTACAAAAACACATGTGTAACTTGCACACTACTGGCACACCACAACACGCACAGCGTCCAATCAGTATGCATGTACACTTACCGCTCGACTCCAGACGGGTCTGCCTCTCAAGGACCTGGACGTGGAACGCTGGGCGTGTACGTTCCAGGACCCTCATTTGGTGGTCTGACAGCTGGCCCCGGCGCCCCTTGGCATCTGCTGCCTTCAAGAGGCACTGGGCCTTGTCAAGGGTCCTGGACCTGAAGTCCTCCCAGCGCTTCCAGACATGTTTGATGTCGTGGACTGCCACCCCCTCCTCGTTGATGGCAGTCACGATGTCCATCCAGATCCTGGTCCATCCTTCATTAACGGCTCCACCAGGACACCAACTTCCCTGGCACTGAAGCTGGTGGCCCTCTGCCTCTCTGGCTGGGGGTTGCCAGTGGTGCCAGATGGTGTTGTGCCCGACACGGCAACCCCAGAGGCAGGTGTGGGTGGGCAACTAGGTCCTGGGGCTGGGCTGTGGAGCGATGGTATCCCAGTCGGGAGTCTTCGGTTCCAGCAGGGGTGGTCACAGCAACTGCACCCCTGGCTGACGTGCAGGCAGCAAATAGCAGGGCACGTGGGCAGCAGGCAGCAGCAGATGGCAGGTGGGAGCATGCTCGGGGCTTTTGGGGGCAGGAAAATGGCCTTTTGGGCAGGAGCGTGGTCTTCTGTGTGTTTTCGCGTGGCCAGCTTGATACGGAGTGATTTGCACATGAAAAAATTGCAGGTCAGCGTGTAATCCGATGAAAGGCCCTTAGCGCGTAAGCGCGTCAGTGACGTTATGCGCGCGGGCGTTGCCCACAACACGGGTGCATCGTGAACCATGATGTGAGAAAACTGCTTGTCACCGTGCTAATGGAGGAAAGGGCCTTAGCGCGTAAGCGCGTAAGTGACGTTTCACATGTGGGCTGGCTTAAAAGGTACGAATATCACGCTATTTCCTTGTACGTTCTTTTTGTGGAGAGCGAGGGGGTGTATCTTGTACTTCTTGTCGGTTCACACGCCATTACTTCACAACGTTTCCAGTTCGTACTTCCTGTTTCCTCAGATTGCGTTATTTTCTTCTTTTGCCGGGGTGTTGCCTACGCGCACACGCATGTCTTGTTCACGTTCTTTTTCAAGGCAGACGGCGAGTCGCGCACCTATTTTCCAACTGGGGTTGCCCCCGTGTGTCGCGTCCCCTTCAGAGGTCATTTTAGGCTGCGTGTAACACGCGTACGCTTATTGTTGTGTTTCTGGGTGCCACAGCATAGTGCAGGTTTATTTTTCCACACACGTGGTCCACCAGGGGTTGCGTGCACGTGTGCTTTTGTTTTTGGGGTGCCTGTGCGTTGCATGACCCGTCATCTTCCCCCAGGGGTCACATACAGCCTTGCTAGAGTACTAGGGTACGAATTCCATCTAGTACCCTACCCCTTTCACCCCAATTGCCCAGGACAATTGTTTACTGCTACTCCCATACGCACAACAACATCAGTGCCATGGTTGGGAGGCGACCAAGCAGTAAGGGAGGCAAAGGTGGCTGACCTCCAAAAGGTGGGCGTGGTGGGCGCGGTAGGGGACGTGGCCAGAATTTGCACGGTGCCCCTAGACCCCTGTGTGTGGAGGACCAATCAGGGACACCCATGCCCCCCCCAATGGTTGTGGGAAACGTAGCTGACACCATCCCAGCTCAGCCCTTGTTGGACCAGCCCATTTTGGCACCTGAACCGGCACAGGATGACTACCAGGCTGACTTCCAGGTCAGCAAGTCTAAGCCACGTGTGGCGGGGAAGGTTGCTGTCACCAGGCCACGTGGATCTGGGGCAGCAATGTCATCTGCTGCCCCAAGTAAGCAGGGTGGGGAGGCTGCAGGGGCAGCTGAAGCTCTATCCACACCAGCTCTGAGTCTCCCAGCTGGGACAGTGTCGGTCCAGGTCCATCAAACCGACGTTGGCCCTGCCAACATCACCCTGCAGCCAATGCCTGCTCCAAGACCTATGGTCATTGTGCCTTCGCACACTTCTAGTACCCAGTCCACCTGCGCTTCAGCCCCTACTGACCAGAGTGGCGTAAGCCACTCAGGATCCGCACCACCTTTGAAAAAGAAGAAGAAGGGTGCTCTGGCACTACAGGCTGAGACCCCAGACACGGCTGCACACTCCGGCACGTCAAGGAAGCCTAGCTTTAATGATGCCAAACTTGATGCACTTGTGGCCTATGTGTCGGCATATAGCCGCGAAATGGTGGTGACTGCAGGGTGCAAGACCACACCTGGTCAACGTAGGGCACACTGGCAGACCATCCCGGACATCATTAGTGCCCTTGGATCTGTGAGGCGCACAGCTGATGATTGCTACGAGTGGTGGAATGACCTGAAACGCAGAGCAAAGAACAAGCTGGCCTCAAATCATGCCTCTACTCTGGTGACTTGCGGTGGACATGAGTCTGTTACTGGAACCTTCGTCACAGAGGAACAGATCCAAGGTGTGGGAGACCTACCAGATTACGACGCATTGTCCGGTGAGTGCCCATGCATGTGTGTGTAATCCATGTGTATGTTGCTTGGGTGACGGGTTCTGACGGGTTCTGAATGAGTGCCAGGTGAGGGTGTGTACTCCTGAGTGGTATGGGTCACCCATGTGCTTCCTCCAAAACATTAACCGGCCCTGGATTTGGGAATGACAGTATCCCTTCTGACCACAGTAGGCAATTAGCGCCACATTACTGCAGTTGCTCTTGAACTGTCATCTTGCAACAACATTGTTCTGATTTTTCAGTGTTCATTCAGGCTGATTGTTTCAATTCTCCCATTTTTGCAACACATTTTTCAACCCTAATGCCACATATGTGACATGCTTCTGTCATTGATTACACCCCACATTGGCCCACATTTGTTACCTTGTTATGTGAATGATTAGACCATTCAGGCTGATTGAGTATTGGCCTGCTCACATTAATTTTTGGGGCCTGTTGGAATGTGGAACATGATAGTTGTTTCATGTCATGTTGAAGTGACCAACCATTGATGTGTACATCTGCCTGCAATAACTGTATCATTGTACACTGGATGTGTTGCAGTGTGTGGCACATGCATATTTTGTCACACTATTTTGCATTTTTCATCTCATCATGTCCATCTCACATGGATGGGTGACAGTACTCATTCACTGACATATGGCTGTACTTGTCAAATGTACCATGGGTATGCTACATGCCATCTGTGTGCTGGCATGTGTCATGTATGTGTATTGGGCATGCCACTCACAGGCTAATGTGTGATGCCAGTGCTACCCAGCATGCAGCAAATGTGTTGCTTTTCCTTCTTGGTGTCCTCAGTGTCTGCTTTTTGTCTCCCCTTCCAACTCATTGACAGTGCATTCATGCCAGGGTTATTGTCATGTGGGACATGTGTAAATCATGTACTGGATCTCTGGCTTGTCAGGCCTATGTGTGTGCTATGGTGCTCATGCCTGTTTCCATTTTTTGTCTTTCATGTTTTTGCAGTTGATGACGCACTTGATGCTGTTGAGATTGAGGAGATGGTGCAGTCCCAGGAGGAATCTCAGCCACAACCGGGCACCAGTGGAGGACGTGGTGTGGTGGTGGGTGAAAACCCTTTCTTACTGCAGACCATACTGCCCAGGGGTGTCTCTGGGTGCACCTCCCCAGACCTCTATTCAGGTGCTGAATCGGATGATGAGACTTATATGTGCTGTCGCAGGTGAGTGTTTCTGGCAGGGATTCTGTTCTGTCCAACCCACCTGCACCAGGGGTAGAACCCTCTATGGGGATGTCAGTGTTGGTAGGTTCACCTTTGGCCGTTACGGATGCAGGGTCACACTCCACAACATCTGATCCTGTTCCTGGGCCAGCAGATCAGAGGGGGAATGCAGTCCTGCAGCCTCAGGCAGTGCCGGCACAGCAAGGTGCAGATCTCCTTGCCCCAAACAGGTGTGGTGCCTGCCGACGCGGTGGCCGTACGCCACCAGGCAATAATGTATGGGAAAACTCCATTTACAGTATAGCAGCACAACAGGGAGCATTGGTTGAAATGATGGCTCAGGCAATGGAGAGGGTGGCCACTTCCATTCTCCCCCCTGAAAGGCAGTTGTAGCAACAACAGCAGGCAACAGACTCCATTTGCCAATCACACAGGGAAGACATGTTGGCATGCAACAGGGACCGACGGGCGGCACTGGAGACTCTGCGCGAAGCCATATGAATAGAGTCACAGGGCCACAGGGAAGCCCTGAGGGTAGAACTCCATAACCTCAGGGAGACTCTGGTTGAACATGAGCCTTCCCGAAATTTTAGAGCAGAACAGCAGCTGGAGCAGCTCACACGTTCGCTCTCAGCTGAGCTGCAGGCTACCCGTGAGGAGATCCAGGCATCACGTGAGGCCATGCGTGCAGAAATGCAGGCAACCTGTGAGGTGCTGCATGGGGATCTTCGCACTATCATCCTCCAGAATCAGACCTTCCACACCCGCATGCTTGCTGCCATGGAGGACCATACCAGGGCTTTGCGTGGGCTGCTTCCCATAGCACCACGACCTCCTGATGCAGCAGCAGAGGGTGATAAGAGCGACAGCAGTTCTCCCAAAATGGCATAGCCGTGCAGTCCATGAGCCCAAAATCCACGCAGGTGGGTGTTGGTGTGCACCCTGCCTTGTGTGGCTCCCGTGGGCATCCACTGTGTATTCCGACTGGGCACATGCAGGCTTGTCCTGTGTTTGGATTAGATGCTTGGGTTCCTGACACACACACCCCTGCTGCTTCCCGTTTCCATGGCCTTGCAAAGGGTGTGACCAAGTGACAATGACTTACACAGTGACATTGGGCTCCCATGAGCTGTGTGGGCAGTCTGTAGTCAATACTGTGTGAACATCCCTAGTGGGTATTGTTGTTGTATTGAACACTGCATGGTGTATTGATATGTGCTTGTGCATCCATGTCTTCCTCCTTATTCGCAGGTACCTTCTTCATGTCTTCACAAGGCCGTCTCCTTTGCAGATGCAGTTCATGTTGTATGCAGTACACTGACACATTTGCCTGACAGCAACACTCTGCAGTTGGAAGGGGTCGTTGTGCTGGCTTATTCAGGTTGTAAGACTTGCACTACTTTGAGTTTGTACTGTCATATTTTGGCAATGTTTTATGCTGTGTTGCTGTATTGTGTTGCTGGTAAGTATTTGGTCATGTGTGCTGTTTGTTATTGATTACTGGGA
The DNA here is from genome assembly GCF_040938575.1 of Ambystoma mexicanum. Lineage (NCBI taxonomy): Eukaryota > Metazoa > Chordata > Amphibia > Caudata > Ambystomatidae > Ambystoma > Ambystoma mexicanum. Next base: position 1,094,371,252 of record NC_090926.1, on the reverse strand, counting down.
GCATATTGTCTGTGGCCTGTTTCCATTTGGGACAGTGCACTTTGTGACACTTGTGTCAGGTGTTGTGCATACCTTTGATTGCTTTCACATTGCATGACATGCCATGGTGTGTTGGGTGGCGGAGATGGGGAGGGGTTGGGTGACATGGCACTATTTTCATGTTGTATTTTGCAAGGGGGTTGTCATTCATGCTGCATAAATGTGTCTCTTTTTGTGACACAGCATTGATTGTCTTTCGGTAGGTAGGGATGCACACAATGTGACACTTCCAGGTGACCAATCTCAGGCTGGTATGGTTGTGACAGTTGACTGTCCCTTATGTCATCATCATTGATTGTCAGCTGGTATGTGCCAGGGCTGTGTGCACTCCACAGGGGTGTGATTTTAGGTGAAGTAATTAGCCACCAGCTGCGTACGGGCTGCCGGACCACGTGCCCTTTCCCCTCCCATGCGCAGCAGTCGTGCATGTGGTTGGGGATGTGGGGGCACCATCATGTCCACCGGCAGGCCCCGGCGTATTGCAACATTGTGCAGGACACATGCTGCTACTATGATCCTGCACACTACTGGGGGAGCGTATAGCAGCTGCCCACTAGAGCGGTCAAGGGAGCGAAAGCGTGACTTGAGCACTCTGAATGTGCGCTCCACTATGCCCCGGGTTACAATATGGGCTGTGTTGTATCTTACCTCGGGTGGTGTGGTGGGGCTCCGAATTGGCGTCATGATGTGGTTGCTCAGAGGGTAGGCACTGTCCCCTGGGGAGGTGATGATGGGTATCATTAGTGGGGTTGTGATATTACTCGGTATCTGGCATGCATGCATGTGCAGTGGCATTTATACTCACCAAGCAGCCATGTATCTCCATGCCGCCCAGCTTCTAGGTCCTGGTTTAGGGTTGACATTCTGTAAATGAAACTGTCATGGGTGGACCCTGGATAGTTGGCATATACTGAGGTGATGATTTCCATAGCATCACATACTACCTGCACGTTGATGGAATACCAGTGCTTGCGGTTTTTATAGATGTGCTCAGTTGCCCTGGTAGGACGTAGAGCCACATGGATGCAATCAATGGCACCTAGCACTTTGGGGAAGTGTGCCACCCCGTAAAAATCCTGGACGGCAGCCTGCCTTTCTGCAGGTGTTCTGGGCAGGTATATGTGCCTGCGGACTGATGGGTGTGCAGTCATGATGGCCAACACCTGGTGTAGGCAGCGTGACTGCATGGCCTGTGACACCCCCCCCACTATGGCACTTGTCTGCTGAAATGAACCAGTGGCCAAGAAGTGCAGTACATTGAGCACCTTTTCCAAGGTGCTCAGTGCTTGGGAGCACAGGCTGGGTGATGTGAGGTCATCCTCCCACTCACTCACCAGGTCGAGTATTATGTGAGGTAGAAACCTGTACCTACCATACACCTGGTCATCAGGCATCCCAAAAAGGCTGGTCCTGGGTGTAAAAATTCTGGCCCTGACTATCCTCCTCCTCCTGCGGTATCCCATGACCACTGCTGCGAGGAACGGTATGTTCATCGTAGCGTCTGAGCTTGTTTGTTGCTTGAGTGCACTTTTATGCTGCGCGGGTCCGCGTACGCCGCTTCCTGCTGGCGTACGTGTTCCCGGATTATCGCGTCTTTTTTGGCGCACACGTTAGCCCTGTTCGATTCCATGAATACGTGTTGTAGGCGTGCGTGTGGGCGTTCTGTGCATTTGCCTCCTGTACTTCCCCCGTAACGCCCACATTTTCACGCGTTGTTCCCCATTCCGCGTGTTACGCCCCGTGTTCCGCCTACTTTTGTTGTGCGTGCCGCGCTATGTGCGCTTTCGCTGTGCGCGTAGCGCACGCTGTTTGATGCCGTGTGCGCCCGCGTGCGCCACGCAGGATTTTAGCGTACATCCATGGATTTACACGCGCACGGACTTCCATGAATCGATGTGCACGGCTTTCGCTGTGATTTTCGCACTTGCACTGCGATTCGCACGCTTTCGCACGCTTGCGCTGAGATTTCTGGCGCACATTAATTCCATGAATCGGCCTGTTAGTGTGTTAAATTCTTTCACTAGTATTTGGGAGCCTAGTGCTAAAAACAAGAACACGTAAATGTGGACATCAGAGAGCTTGCAGCATTATGTTGAATGAAATGACGACATAAATAGTTGAATGACCTTGTTATCAAGGAATGCTAGATGGCACTGTCATTTACAAGTATTGACGGAAGGTCCATCAGAGCAAACTGTGATTTATTGGCACTACAAGAGACAAATCTATGCAGTAACTTTTTCATAGATGGGAAATCTATTATTCATTGGTTTACGTGTAACAAAGTCATAGGTGAACCTTCTGGAGGGCTGAGTATAGGGTTGAGGTCTAGGTATAAGATTCTTGAATATGATGAATCTGGTCACTGCTACAATTGCATGTATCAATGGTTTGGAGCCAATGGGAAGGTTATTAGTCATTAATGTTTTTGATCCACCCAGTGGATTGAATACTCTATGAATAGTGAAGTATGTTGAATGTTATTTTATGTTATGTTATTTGGCATTTATATAGCGCTTATATATCATTGGTATGACCTCAAAACGCTTGCGGTTTGAATGCCCTCGGGGACCCTAGTCCAGTCAGTTGAGAGAGTAGGGTATCATAGGGTGCTTGGGAGCACTCAATAAGCGAGCAGCTGATGCGATTTCCTGATGGTAGCTGCATCCTAACATTAGGTGTGGTGGTATTGAGGGATCAGTTGAATGTGTGCAGTCTGGGGTTTGGTCTCTGGGACTGCATTCTGGCAGAATTAGGCCTTTGTAGGACGCTTATGTGTGCAGCTCGGCCGGTTTTGTTTCGTGGGGTATAGCTGCGTTCTAGCAGGATGTTGAGGTGTTCATGGAGTATTGTTCGTATGTGAGCAGCTAAGCCGAAATTGATCGAGGGGTGGCACGTTCTTTTGTGTGTTGGTGTAGAGTAGAGAGTGAGCATAGTGATAGGAGAGGTGAGTGTCTGGAGAGGATGTTTTATTGTTATGAGCCCAATGTTCTGGATTGCATTCACGCGTTTTGCAGTAGCTGCATCAGAGGGAGATGGCACAGGGGCAGCTAGACATGTGTCGCAGACTCAGAAGCGTTTAGTCAGCAGTCATATATCTAGCGCCTGCAGGACGCTAAGGTTGTCATCTATGGTAACTGTTTCCTGATTCTGTCTTGGTGACTTATTAGACGCTTTCAGTGGTGCCATTTATTTATTGATTATTTTATTTATTTACATTTTTAAAGTGCTCGCACAGCCCGGGGGCATCGAGGCGCTGTTACAGAATTATTTTTGTTTGTTGTTGTCTTAGTTGCATATTTATAGCACGCTTAAATTCCCAGAGGTTTCTAAGCGTGGATCCGGGGATCGAACCTTTGTTGCTTCATGTCATCTTTCTTCCAAGGCGAGCACGTTGCCACTGAGCTATACTCTCGGCAACTCCTTGCACATTTGTCCGCAGGCTGTAATTACTTTCCAATGTAATGTCATTGAAGTTGTGGTCCATGGTGTCGCAGGGTTTCAGCTACCCCAGATGGTCTTAGGTTAACGGAAGAACCAGGTTTTAGAGCTTTGGGGAAGGACATGTAGTCTTGGGTGTGTCGAATGTGAGGGGGGAGTGAGTTCCAAAGAGTTTCAGCCAAGGTTGAGAAAGCAGATCCTCCAATCCTGGCTGAATTGGAGGTTGGAATCACTAGTAAGAGGGCAGTGCTTGATCTTAGGGTTGCATGATGGGAGGTAGGGTTTAATCTTTCCTTGTAGGTACATTGGGCTGGTCTTGTGCTGCTCGGTGGGTAATCCATAGGTATTTGAAGGTGGCCCTTCGTCCGACAGGGAGCCAGTTAACTGTGCGGAGAGTGGGGGAGATGTGGTCTCTGTGTCACAGGGCATGAAGGAGTTTGGCGGCAGAGTTTTGGGTTGTTTGGAGTTTGTTGAGTTGGTATGCCAGTGTTCCCAGGTATTAGGAGTGGGCATAGTCCAGTCTCAACATAACAATGGACATATAGCGGCAAGTCTTTTGGGATAGGTGAGGTAAGGGAAAATGCACCTAAGGAATTTGAGGTGGTAGTGACAGGATTTTGATACATTATTGATCTGACGGGACGGGAGAGGGTTAGGCCTGAATCCATTGTGCAGCCAAGGTTTTTGACTATTATGGAGGGACTGGGGAGGGGGTGCAAAGGGAGGGGGGCATGGGAGTTGTTGCAGTAGAGTATTTCCAGACACCATGATTTCAGTTTTATCTGGGTTTAGAAGGAGGTGGTTTCTTGTCATCCATCGGTCAATATCACTGAGGCAAGCTTCAAGGTCGGGACTTGGGTTGGTGCTTGTTTTGGGAATCTTATGATAATTTTGGTATTGTTGGCAAAGCTTTAACAGGAGAGGTTTTGCATGTGGATTATTCCTGGTAGAGTGGCCAGAACGAGGTTGAAAATGAGAGCAGAGAGGCATGCGCCTTTGGGTACTCCAGTGTTCACTGCGGGAGCAGTTGAGAAAACAAAAGAGGAAAGCGATTTGTTTCCTTTTGATGAGGAAGGAGGCAATCCATTTGAGTGCCGAGCCACGGATTCTTAGGGAATGGAGGCGGTCAAGGTGGATGCAATGGTTAACTGTGTCAAAGGCTGCTGACAGATCAAGGAGAATCAGCACTGTGCAATCCTCAGAGTCTTCCGCGACACTGAGATCATCCCAGATCGAGATCAGAGTGGTTTCAGTTCCATGGCATGGCCTGAAGACTGATTAAGCAGGGTCGAGTAGTATGTTGGATTCTACGAAGCGGTTCAGCTGGGAGTATGCAGCCCGGTCAATGAGTTTTGCAAGAAATCGAGTGTTGGAGAACAACCTGCAGTTCTTAGGGTCAAGGGGGTTGAGGGATGCCTTTTTTAGAAGCGGTTTGACATGCGCTATTTTAAAGGCTTCTGGAAAGGTGCCAGAGGTGAGGGAGTCATTTAGTACAGACCTTGCATGTTCTCCTGCACAAGTAGTGAATATCTTTTCAGAAGAGAGGCAAGACATGGGTCAAGGGGGGATCCGGATGGTCTGCTGCTGGATAGTAGATCTAGGAACTCGTCTCTCTAAATGGGATGAAAAGAGTCGAAGGCTGGCATTGTGGTTGACGGACAACGCAGACAGGCGGGATAGGTGTGGGGCGAGGGGTGAGGGTGGAGAGTTTGGTGTTAATGGTTGCCATCCTGTCAAGTGCAGTGTTGTAGAAATGTAGTGAGAGGGAGTTGCAGAACGTTTGCGAGGGGGTGGTTTGGGCAGAGGTGCAAGTAAGTTTCACACATTCGGAGATGATCTTGTGGAGTTCTTTGCTGCTGCTGTCACAGTTCAGGATTTGTTTATTATAATAGGCCTTTTTGGCTTTTCGGATCTCGGATTTGTAATTACGGTGGTGGTGGGTGAAGATAGATCTGCTGAGAGCTGTTTTAGATGCTCGCTATTTGTGCTCAAGAGAGTTATTTTGACTTTTGAAAGTCTTCTGGTGGGGCGTGAACCATTTGGGGGACGGTCCTTTGCGTGAGGCTGCAGGGCTTGAGGGGGTGAGAGGAATGAATGTTTCTTTAAGCCAGGAGTCAAAGGATTCAATGGTTAAGGGTCTACCACAGGTCAGCGTCGCTGCAGGGCTTCGGCTGGATCGGGAGTACATTGGCTTTGTTCCAGCATTTCTGATCAAATATGAGGGCAAGTGGAGCTGTGGGAGGAGGAGAGGTGTGTTGATATAGAAAGGGATGGCAGAGTGGTCTGTCCAGATAGGTTATTTGGCACTGGATATAGAGACGAGGTCATAGGAACTGAAAATCGCATGAAGGGTGTGACCACCTGAGTGATTTGGACTAGTGGTATGTCGGGAGAGGTTGAGTGCCTCAAGACTGTCGACCAGAGGTTGGGTCATGGGATTGTTGGGCACGTTGAACCAGATGTTGAAATCTCCCAATAGTGTGAGAGTTGGGTGATTTACCTGAATGGTACCTATTGAGTCACAGATGGTGTTGACAAAATGTCTGTCATATCCAGGGTTTTACTAGAAGGGATTCACAGGTAGCGTTGCATGTCTGGGTTTCGACCAGTGTGATGGAGAAATTAGGTTTGTAAAGGATTGCCACTCCGCCACCTCTGGAAGGTCTGTTGTGGGCGATAAGCGATTAGCCAGAGGGGAGAACCACGTTTCAGTGATACAAATGAGGTCAAGATTGTCAGAGAATAGGAGGTCAAAGATGCTGTGTCTGTTTCTCACCATTGAGCGGGCATTGAAAAGGAGGCATGTGACTTCATGATGGGACATGGTTTTCATGATGCTTAGCACTGGGAGTGAACAGTGGACATGGTTCTCCAGTGAGATGGGAGGTGTGGTAGGATCAGTCTGGGTGGTTGAGACTGACTGAGGGGTGTAGTGGGTAATCTGGATGCATGCACTCTTTGAGGGTCCACTAAGTGGGTTGGGTCTGAAGAGGAGGTCCCAAATAAAGCCTGCATTCCAGTCGCCCATTTTTGAAGTTCCAAGAACGTTCACACCAAAATATGTGACGTATGATGAGCAAATAAACCAGCAGAGAGCCGCAATGGGGCTCTGCCCAGTGCCTATTAGAAGAGCAACACCTATTGAAGTACTGATACCCAGAAAACCATGGACAGTAAGGTATCCATTGAGGAAACCCTACCAGCAAACCTACCAGCAAATTAAACTAAATGAAGATTGCCTAAATACTGTCCCGGAAGAAACCAAAAAGGCCTTAATGGAAGACGAATGGTGATGTCACGAGGGCCTGGACTAACGTGAAGATAGAAGAAATGACAACCAAAAAATGACGCAGAGACAAAATGACATGAATAAAGATATCGTGAACCTAAAGGGGGAGAATGATGTTGAAATACAAAGAAGTTCAAGCTGTAAGCAAGATGAAGATATTCAATCGATATGAAGATATTCAACCAGTTTACACCTGTAAATATACCTGGAACCGCAAGAAAGCTACGGAAACAGTGCAGCTTGAAAAGTAGTGCGGCAAGTGCTATTATCCATAATATACCTCAAACGAAGTGCCTTATTATTATAAGTATGTTTCCACTTTGCAAACGAAGCAAAACCAACCCAGGTTACTAAAGGCCAAATGAGCAGAGATTCCTATTTATCAAAACGAGAAGAGACGGCTGAATCGAAACTCGGCAGAGGCAGCTCGTGCCAGGGAAGCCAAGGTCATACCAATAGAAGCTATGAACAGTAGCTACGTTTAATTGAAACTAAGACCAGAATATCCTGCCTCTGAAGGATTGAGATAAGAAGGTCCATTTGGTCCATTGTGATTGGGTTGGCACCAACCCCATGCATATAACAGCTGAACAGAATCATGCCTGCAGTGCTCTTCTGTTGAGCTACAAATTAAGATGTCATCCACTTATTGCAGGACAACACTTTCCAAGGCAATATTGCTCAGGTCCATCTGCGGGACTCTATTGAAAATAAAAGGAGTCTCACAGTACCCCTGGGGTAGCCTTGTGCTTTTCAGACTCATCTGTCCGAATGTGAATGACGTCAGATCTTGCGAGTCAGACATGTGTTGCCTGTTTGCTAGATGATAGGACATTCTAGTACCCATCTAGACAACAGCACCTTCTTGTTCTTTCTATGCTCAACTGCTGAGGGATTTTCAATATAGCCATGTGTTCTGTGTGTGCAGTCTCTAGCATCCCCCTGCATCTTATTTAAGTGATCACAAAGAATTACAAAAGATGGATCCATAGTTACAGAATAAGGCACTCAATCAGTTGTATCTCTGGTGAATTGATGCAATTAACTTAAAAGGCATGTATGTATGTGTGATTTTCTTCAACATGTCTTCATAATAAACCTTATTAAGGCTCTTGCTTAATTTGATCTAGGCTGTGGTGCGGAGGATTGGGCAAATCGATACTCTTTATTATGTGCCCTGTCATTTCACTGCCTATGTCAGCGGTACAAGCAGGGCTCTAATCAGATTTTGCTCCCTACTTGGAGTCAAATGATTTTTCAGGTAGTAAAAAAGTCATTATCTTTGCCAATAGGGATACTTTCTGCTTATTAAAAAGATGTTATTGCCCCATAAAATTCCTACTGGTCACTAATTCGAAAACATATCAGTGGAGCTTTGTGGGTTGAAGCAATGATATGTTCGTTTTTGTTAGGCACATTTTCTTTTTTAAGGGAGTAAAAATACATGTTCCATAGGTCTCTTAGCTCTAAGGCTGGTGTTATCACTACCCACAGGAGAACGTAATGTGGGAAGTAAGCAGAAGCACAGGAATCATATTCTAAGGTGCAGTTATTCCAATGCAATTATCATCCTTGCACAACCTATTAGCTTGGTCTCCTGGCCCTTGAATTACTTAAAGTGGCACTTGAACTCCTTTCAGGATGTTTTTGACACATTGCTTTTAATTTCCATTAATCCATCGGCAAATGTATTTGAGTTTCTTGACAGCATCATCAGTTATGACAAGAGATATTTGTGTTTTGTAATACAAATGAGTGATTTTCCAGTGTCATAAAACATACAGGGCCTCATTACGCCTTGGGGCGGTATCCCAGCGTAAATCCGCCCGAATACGGCCCGAATGAATTACTGTTACCGCCACTTGGTCCGGAAGAATTTCTGCCGAATTGCAACTGGTGGTGGTGGTGTAATTCCCCATTCATATTGAGTCCATATGGAGTCCATTGGACTCAATGTGGCTTTTTTGGCGAAATTACCGCAGCAGAAATCCGACAATTGAGTTGTAGGATTTACTTCCAGGATTTTCCTTGAGGCAAATCCTCCACTCCAGGTCCGAAATCGTAATTTGGCGAAGTGGTAAACTTGGCAGTAATGGAGTTACCACCAACTTTAACACTTACCGCCAAACTTGTAATGAGGCCGACATTTTTCTCTGAGCAGAAGTACGTTTGCAAGGTACTGTGGCAGATATTGAAGTCTTGGACTGGTTGATGAGTTTTCTGTATAATCACATATGACATTTTATTTTAGCCTATGTGTTTGGAAAAAGTGTTGTACGATTTTTAAAGAAACGCAGTGTCTGGGAAGTGAAAATACCTTTCCATACTCTCTTCTGCAACGGTAGCTCACAAAGTGGCTTACCTCATTAATCCATTGCGTGCACAACAGCCAACCGGTTCCACACATGGAGAAAAATAATTAGAGGGAACATTGCATACCATACGCGAATATTTCGGGGTCTAATGGTACAGCCCTCATGGCTGTGTGTTCTGCGTATTCTCTGATCATTTCACATACATTTGAATAGTGCTTTCCTAGAGTTGAACATACTATGCCTTCCTCCATGAACGAGATCGTCATGCTTAAGTTCGTCATTAAATCTCGACACAAAATGTTTACTGGGGTCTGACGTGAATATAATAACGGCATATTCATCTCACATTCTCCTATAGAGACTGGAAGTGCATTTGTGAAGGGAACACGACTTGTAGCTGCTGTGAAACTATGAGTATCTATGGCCTTGCCGGACAAGGAAAACTTGCCTTCACGTAGGCACGAGCGTGTTGCACCCGTGTCAACTAAGAAGGAATATTCTTTATCCCCTATAATGACATCCACCCTAGGTTCCCGGTGTGTGTCTGGTGTCACTAATAGGATAGAAAACATCAGGGTTCCCAGTGAGCTGTCCTAATCCATATATAATTGTGGCCCACCGTGTACTGGCGGATTTCTCCCATTCCCAGAGTTACTCCTCATTCCAAGGTTCATGGTCTGCCCTGAGGTCGCTGTTTGTGACAATTGCAGCGGTGACTGTTGGGACTGCCCTTGTGGGAAACTCACTATATGTTGGGGCTGTGGGTTTTGCTGAGCTACTAGTGTTTGCTGTTGGACCGTGTGATTCTGTGCAACTCCCTGCTGTAAAACGGCAGGGGGATTCAGCGTACCTGCTCCCATACCTTGGCCGTTTTGCATCATGCCTTGGTTTCTGCATGTGCGTGCTAAATGTCCAGTCATCCCACACAACCAACATACTGGCGGTGGTCGGATCGTTTGTCCATTTGACATATCTTGATTGCCATTCTGCACATTTTGGAAACTTCCTTGATTGTCCTGAAAACCTCTGTGATTATTCTGCCATTCACTTCCTCTAAAGCCTCTTCCACTTGGGTAAAACGCAGTACTGCCCTGATTAATCTCCTATGGATTATTGACCTGCTGCATGCTCGATTCAGCTGTGCTAGTTATCATTGCTCCTTCAAGAGCATATTTTGACAATTTCTTCTGCACCAATGTAGCTTCCTCATCCTTTCGTGCAGCTTCCTTTTTACGATTCTTCTCTAACAATAACCTGCAATAGTGTGCGATGGTCAGCTGTATTTCTGCCCAAGGTTTAGCCTCGATTCCTACCAATTTCTTGAGCTGTTTCTTTACCGGCTCTGGCAGCCCTTGGCACAATATATGGTAGAACACATGTATGAATTTTGTCCAAGATTCATGAGTCTAGAGTACCCACGCGTCTTGAAAATTCTGTATGTAAATCAAAGGATCCTCAGACTCCTTCATTTTACTCGTCATTATAGCTCCCATATCGGAAGTGCCTGGGTAAAGCACTCGTAGTGCCTTCCATACTGTGACTCTACAATTGTTAAATGTAGCTCCATCATGTGCAGTGTTAATTGTGGTCACACCTTGGTAGCCTGCTCATGTCCATACATCATCTGCTCTCTCACCAAGTATGGCGATTAGGAGACCCTTGATATCCCGTATAGCTAACGTGTTCCCTCCTGTCATTTTTTCTAACTCGTGTATCCACTTTCCTGCTCCCGATGTCAGCATTGGAAGCTTGTTTTTCAAGTTTTCTCGATCCATGTGCGGCCATGGAATATATTGTGGTCTCACCCCCCCCCCTTCTCGAGTAACGGGAATTGGGATGAATAGTTCTCACTTTCTTCTCTCATTGTTCTCCTGTCTATTGCAGGGGTAATATTCCTGCATCGCTGCCTGCCTGGCAATGTCCTTAGCCTATCCACATAGGGCAGTGATGACACCCCCCTCTGACCGTGAGATACTTCTTCATGTTGGTCTGACTGTGTGGCTGACTCTGATGCCCTCAGTGCAGACTCACTAGTGTCTGACCACCTTATCCCTTTCTCCCTTGGGAGTCGTCTTTCGCGCCTTCTCTCTTCTTCTTTTTCCTTACGCTCTTCCCATTCTGGGACAGTACTTGTGGTTGTTTCGTCATAATGTATATCTTGACATGACCATCTTTGCATACACTACTAAAAAATAGAATGAAGAAGTGCGTACAAAAAAGGTAATAAGGAAATTGAATATTGCTGAACAGTATGTTGGTAGTAGGCGTGGTCACTCAATAGAGGGTTACCTACAGATACACAGGACGGGCATAATACCAAGCATTTTATATGGGCTTCAGGTGCTCAGTGAAGACCAGTTTAACTGACTAGAGGGAAAGCTCTGGCGGCCGATTCTGAGACTCCCTAGATCGGTACCTTTAGAGGCCATTAGTTGCAAACTAGGCCTCACATATTTAAGGGTTCTCTGGCAGTGTAAACTATATATTGAGCTCAAGATGTAGAATCCAATAGAGGATACGATGATGAGTTTGATAGAAACAGTTAATAAAATCAAGAACAGTAAGCCACTAATGAAAACCAAAATTATATCATCAAAAAAACTGCTGGAGTCTCTCTGTTTGGCACTTCAAAGCCAGAAATTTGGATGCATCGCTGAATGTGGATTTGCTAAGTACTAAAAAGCATTATAGACTGTATGCTAGTCACTTGTTTAGAATAGGAAGTGCATGTGATTAACTTCAGAAATATAGTAGTTATGACATAAAGCGTTTCATAATATTGCTACGATTTAACATATTACCTTGTTATGTGTACATTGGAGCTTTGGGAAGGTATCCCAGTAGAAGACAGAAAATCTTGACTTTGTAAAACCAGCCTGGAGACAAGCCAAATATTGACGGGCTACCAAAGTTGAAAAATGTTCATATAAAATCTCTTACCAATCTCAACATCAGTAAGAGATTCAGCATCTATCTCCCAAGGTCAATTCTGGGCTGCGATATACTCTGCCAGTTCGTTGGTGATAAAAGGGGGGGACCTTCCATATTTGGACACAAATGGCCTTTTTATTATAATGTGATTAATACACCCAGATTGTTTGTATCAAAAATATTATTAATTAACTGACCTACCTCATGTTGCCTATGATGAATTTATGATAAATGAATGCTGCATGTCATTTTAAAGAATGTACATATACTTTTTTAAGAATATAAATCAACCTCAGGATAAATTGGAATGATTGGTATTTTAGAATTGCTATGCAATATTTGATCAATGTGTGATGTGATGAATTATTGCATTGAGATGATTTTGATGTTTATATAATGAAAAATGGTATTATTGTAATTTTATTGTGTTCGTTGAAAAGGTTTTTCTGATAACCAGTGCACAGAAATAAAAAATAAAAAAAACGAACCTTAAATGTTTTTATGTCAAAATAATTGTCAAGATTGAAAAAATGTACATGTAGAAACCATGTGATCAAGTTATTTGAAAAATAAGTATAATTCACAGAGCTAAAATAACATTTAGAATTATGGCAATGACTTGAAACGTGCATGAATCATATAACAACCCAACCAGACAATATATGAATCGTTATATTAACATTTTGAGCAAAGAGAGTACGGTTGTAGTGAGGGCAACCTATTCATAATGGTTGGCGATGTTCCTCTGGTCTGCCCTTTATGACGGAGGCAGTATCTCAGAGAACAGATCACAGGCACGCTGCCTTGTACTGTTGTTGAACATGCATCTACTGGAATTGTCCATGTGTTAGAGAATGATTTGCACATTGTATGTGGCTTTGCCCAATTGTTAGCAAAACAGTGCTCACAAATTGCACCATTTCAACCCAGTATTGAAAAGCTGAAAATCCCCTGCCTTATTTTTAACATATGCATACATGTTCTCCACAGATCTCTGTAGATCTCCCGGTTTGGGTACATAGCCAAAGGAAATCAACCCATCAACCCTGTAATTGTTCTCCTGTCTCCCAAGTTCTCTCACTATATTCACCACCCTGTTTTGTACAGAGCTCTGTTGCTTAATAACTAGATTTAAGCTATATTAGTCCAAAATATATATTTATATATAAAAGCCACTGCTTGTTTTCTGACCTCTTTATTTCATTCACATGTAAAACAGAGGTTGAAACAGAATTCTCAAATCATGTTTTTAAGAGTCCCGGCATTGATAGCACATGTCAATTTACATTCCTGTTTAGTTTTATAAATGTAGGTGAACACGGACCAGAATGATGTGCATCTAGTGATTTTCCACCTTTATCTAAATGTAAAATTTCTGTTAGTGCTTTAATTCCTGTATTGCAACATGCCGAAAGGTGGGCTCCTCTTTATGATGGCAAATGCCATCTTAACCTTTAATACAATTGGGGTACTACTGCCTTAAAACAGAGAACTCAGTATCTTTAAATATAAAAATGTGGTCATGTTTTTCCATAAATAGCAACCAGTACCGCTCATTGTACCTATTTGTTGCAAGCTTGAACTCGGACATAGATTGCCTTCTTTCTACACACAAACACCTGGGGGAAAACCCGATTACAGCTGTAGCTTTATTTTCTCTATTCTGATTGAAAACCTACAATTACCAGCCTGCAAAGTAATGCTGACTGAAATCAATCTAAAGAAACAGTGAGACTGAAACAATCACGGCCCCATCTTTGTTTCACATGGCGCGCAGATTTAGACACCCCTTTCCATTCTAATCAGCCATCATTTGCACCTCAGGGTGACAATGGACACCACACACTTTTCCCATTTATGTTTGTTATTGATAGTTAACCCCTTGTTGGGACACTGCCCCAAGCCGAGAGGCACCCCTCTTATCACTGTGTACACAGCTTTTGACAGTTTGCTTTGCAGAAAGAGGTTAAGGAGGGGGCAGGGGAAGAGGCCCAGGTGATTAAGACACTAAAATAAATATACAGTGCTCATTTTAGTTTTTAATGCAAGGAGCTACTGGGAAGTCTCAGGCGAGCTACCAGTTGCTAGCGATCTACTGGTTGGCGACCCTAGGTCTAGAGTGCGGCCTGCTGTGTGAGAGGGACCTGATACGAATTTAGTCAAGTGGAGGGCTTCCAGGTTGTCCAGGATTGGTCGTGTCATGGGGTTATGCAGGATATTGAACCATATATTGAGATCCCCTAGCATGGTGAGCGAGGGATGAGTAAACAGGATGGCTGCTATGGAGTCGCTGAGGGATTCAACAAAATGTATATTGTAGCCTGTGGGTCTGTATATGAGTAAGAGGCTGTGTGTAAGAGAGGGAGTGATACAGTATTTCACTAGGAGAGATTCGCAATCGTGTTGCAGGCTTGTTGTTCTGGGTGTGAAATGGTGTGGTTGGATTTGTAGAGGATGGCAATTCCGCCTGCCCTGCTGGTCCTGTCATGCATGATAAGGGTGTAGCCTGGGGGAAAGGCCACATGTGAAATGGGGTGGAAGTCCTGGGAGAGCCAGGGTTCTGTCAGGAAAAGGATGTCAGGGCCTTCAGAGGATCGTAGGTCGTATATGTTGTGGACATTTTTTGTGACGGATCTGGTGTTTATTAGGATGCATGATAGTCCGATGCTCTGAAGGGCGTTTGCTGTGGGGAAGATGGAAGGAGGGGAGCGCTAGGGGTTGGTGGTGGCTGCTCACAGGGAGGTGTTTCATAGGTGGGTTGTGTGAGGGGGTGGGTGAAGGCTGGAGCTGACATCGAGATCCCCTTGGGGGTCCTGTGGGTGGCGGCTGTGTGAGTTGGAGGAGAGTTTGGGGGGTATGGTGGGGTACACAGTGGATGATGTTGGGAGGTGGGGGGTTACTATGGGAGGGCCCAATGTCCTTGATTTTGGAAGTTGTGATGGATGCTGGATGTATTCTTGGTTTGTGTGAGAAGAAAGCTCATGAGGTGAGGGGCCTTAGAGAGGGAGTGTGTTATAGTGTAGCAGGGTGAGGTCCCTGTTTTGAGGAGTGGAGAGGGGAGTTGGAGCTGGGATGGGGAGGAGGAGGGAAGGAGGGAAGTGCAGCAATTGGGACAGTCGTGTGTGATAAATTTGATAGGGTAGAGGTCGGGAGAGTGTCTACTGTGGACGGAAATGAGATCAAGGTGCTGACGTCTAGCAGAGCAGTGTGGGGAGCATCTGGTGTCAGTGTCCTGTAATAAATCAGGAGTAAGACTCAGACACAGAGACATTATAATCAATGTTCCCTCTAAGGTGTGCTCATGTGCGCTTGCCCAGCTTCCTGCTCCAAAGATTTTTTAGCAGCGCACACAGACAATTCTCACCTATTCAAAAAGATTTAATAAGGCACAAGCCACAGCAATTACCTGAAATGCTCTTTCTCTTAAAATAAGCAACTAGTCTTGATATTCTGCTAACTTGCATTACACTACTATGCACCTAAAATCCCTAACAGCAAAATACAATACAACACAAGAGGTTAAAACAAATATGAAACGCTGGCTCCATGAACAGAAGAATATAACCAAGATATGCCTGGACACATTTACCCAACATTTTCGCTTCTCACCCTTGTCTCCTAAACCTGACTCTACCACACTTTTACCTTATTACTACATTAACAAACTACCGGACAACGTTGACTCTTCCTCTCTTGGCTCTGCGAAAGGTTAGCAGACGTGGACCCACATCCACTTATTTTATGTTTGTTGTAACACAAATAACGTTCACGTGCCAGACTTTCTGTTACTCATTGTGCCTTACCATAAGCGTAACCCACACTATAAAATCGAACTACCAGTTAAAATATCAGAAACTAGTAATCGGGATACTTGGATGTGTTACCAAATTGCATACTTCCTCTTCTTTGTACATATGTCACGCAAGTGCTTTGAGCTATAATTAGAGAGCAATATTGCAAGATCATTTACTTAGCCTACAAGGGATAACGGGTATGGACTATGCCTGGCAATACTCGTCCATAGTATCAGGGAACCTGGTATTCAGACAGGAAAATGATTTTCACACAATCTGCATCGTTTCCAAGTGTTCAGAGTGCCTTTGGGCATAGACCTTCACACATTATATGGTAACTCGCTTCTATACAAAAACAGTTTCACTGAGCACTTGTGTAATCCTACACAATCGTATGAGGGTAGGGTATGTTGCAAACAATCTTGTAGGCACTGCAAAAGAATTGTGTACATGCAGAGTCATGACATTCTTAAAATGCACATCATATGTTGAGGCATTTAAATATGACTTGCTTGCAAAGTATTGTGGATCTGCAAATATTCCATTGAGTGCTTACTGCTACAATCCCTCACTTGTTACAGTTCTCTATCAACTAGTATTGGAGGCAAGCACAGAGGCTGGGGAAGGGTATGGGTGGAAGCATCATCCTTGTGGGTGCTGAACAAAGCAGCATATTTCAAAGACCAAGTCAGAAGTTTCGGCAGTACACTGAAGGACATGTGTTGCGTGTTTGCTAGATGATAGGACATTCTAGTACCCATCTAGACAACAGCACCTTCTTTTTCTTTCTATGCTCAACTGCTGAGGGTTTTTCAATATAGCCATGTGTTCTGTGTGTGCAGTCTCTAGCATCCCCCTGCATCTTATTTAAGCGATCACAAAGAATTACAAAAGATGGATCCATAGTTACAGAATAAGGCACTCAATCAGTTGTATCTTTGGTGAATTGGTGCAATTAACTTAAAAGGCATGTATGTATGTGTGATTTTCTTCAACATGTCTTCATAATAACCTTATTAAGGCTTTAATTTGATCTAGGCTGTGGTGCGGAGTGGTGGGCAAATCGATACTCTTTATTATGTGCCCTGTGATTTCACTGCCTATGTCAGCGGTACAAGGAGGGCTCTAATCAGATTTTGCTCCCTACTTGGAGTCAAATGATTTTTCAGGGAGTAAAAATGTCATTATCTCTGCCAATAGGGATACTTTCTGCTTATTAAAAAGATGTTCTTGTCCCATAAAATTCCTACTGGTCACTAATTCGAATAAATATCAGTGGAGGTTTGTGGGTTGAAGCAATGATATGTTTGTTTTTGTTAGGCACATTTTTCTTTTTTTAGGGAGTAAAAATACATGATCGATATGTCTCTTAGCTCTAAGGCTGGTGTTATCACTACCCACAGGAGAACGTAATGTGGAAAGTAAGCAGAAGCACAGGAATCATATTCTAAGGTGCAGTTATTCCAATGCAATTATCATCCTTGCACAACTTATTAGCTTGGTCTCCTGGCCCTTGAATTACTTAAAGTGGCACTTGAACTCCTTTCAGCATGTTTTTGACACATCGCTTTTAATTTCCATTAATCCATCGGCAAATGTATTCTGTCTGAGTTACTTGACAGCATCATCAGTTATGACAAGAGATATTTGTGTTTTGTAATACAAATGAGTGATTTTCCAGTGTCATAAAACATACAGGGCCTCATTACGACTTGGGGCGGTATCCCAGCGTAAATCTGCCCGAATACCGCCCGAACGAATTACTGTTACCGCCACTTGGTCCGGAAGAATTTCTGCCGGATTGCAACTGGTGGTGGCGGTGTAATTCCCCATTCATATTGAGTCCATATGGAGTCCATTGGACTCAATGTGGCTTTTTTGGCGAAATTACTGCAGCAGAAATTCTGACAATTGAGTTGTAGGATTTACATCTAGGATTTTCCTTGAGGCAAATCCTCCACTCCAGGTCCGAAATCGTAATTTGGCGAAGTGGTAAACTTGGCGGTAAAGGAGTTACCACCAACTTTACCACTTACCGCCAAACCTGTAATGAGGCTGACATTTTTCACTGCGCAGAAGTACGTTTGCAAGGTACTGTGGCAGATATTGAAGTCTTGGACTGGTTGATGAGTTTTCTGTATAATCACATATGACATTTTATTTTAGCCTATGTGTTTGGAAAAAGTGTTGTAAGATTTTTAAAGAAACGCAGTATCTGGGAAGTGGACATTCCTTTCCATACTCTCTTCTGCAACGGTGGCTCACAAAGTGGCTTACCTCATTAGTCCGTTGCGCGCACAACAGCCAACCGGTTTCCGCACATGGAGAAAAATAATTAGAGGGAACATTGATTGTAATGGTTGCTATAAACTTTTATTAAAGTACAAAACGAGTTGGAGAAAGACCTATCTCACCCTAACACTGTGAGGGGTTTCCCAGCCTCAACGAAGCTAAAGGATGTCAATGTCAGTATGTCAAAAAATATAAAGAGTTTTCTGTCCTGTGTCTAAAATCTTATTCTGACACTTACAAGCTAAACCTAAGAAAAAGTGTAAAGGGAAAAAGTCTTTCAACTTCCCCCAGTGCTCGAAGTGGGTGGGCGCGGTTGGGAGCGGTGCTACTCTATGTTTTTCTAATTAAGTTATACTGTTCCTATACTTTAAAAAAAAAAGGAACCTTTTCTGGAATGTTTTAGAAAAAGAAATAAAAGCGTAGGAAGCAGTTGAAACTTGCACTTCAGTGCACTGCACTGAACGTTCCCTTAAACAACAGGTATGTTTGTTTGGGAGTTTGGATTGCGCGTGGGAGGGGAAAGGTGATGGGGTTTGTGGGGAGTTGGGCAGGCCAGTAGGGGACCCTTCGACCACTGTCCTCAACCCTTGACCTACTTCACAGTTCACAGTTCTTTACAATTCACAGCTCTTTACAGTTCTTTCACAACTTTACCATTCAGGGTGTATGGTCCCCTTCCCCTAGATTTCACACTCTCAAACTATGGGTCTCGAGACTTGCATTCACTTTGGCCTGGTTTGTTCTCCTACCAGGATTTCACGATATTTGCACATTCAGGTTTCGGCCTGGTTTATTATCCTTCCAGGACTTTACAGTATTTGCTTCGCATTCAGTTTAGGTTTCAGACTTGCACACTTTAGTGGGCAACAGTATTAAGCACGTTATAAAAAAATACTATTATAACAACCCTGTCCATGCCCTTTTCACCAACTGGGTCAGCGACTTTACACCTTCTCGTTCATTACTTTCACTCTTTGTCCCAGGGGTTTCTGCCAGCTTTAGCACACTCCTTAACCTTTCCCACCGTGCACAGCATTTGCCCTGAAGCGCCCCGATGTCCTGTTCTTTTGGGCTCACTGATTTGTTTTGGCTGCTCCAGCATTCTTTGCATCATCCTGCAGTTGCTGTGGCTTGCTGGCGACTCGGCACAGCATTCGGCCCTTTTGTGCTTCTCGCCTGGTCTCCTGACAGCCTTGCTCTGCCTTCGACCTCACTACGACAGACCTTTGGCTTCTCCACTTCGTCTAGATGGCATTTCCTGCAGCCATCCAGCGTCAGGCAGCACTCCGCTTGCTTTCCAGCTTCTGATCAGCTTTGCATGCAGCAAGGTTCTCTCTGTGGCTCATTCGCACGGATGATGGGTATTTAAACGTCCCGCTACTATGTAGCTCCTGCCAACAACTAGAACACAGTGTAGGCTTCCTGGTTCTAGTAATTTTCCTCATTCCTGTCTTCTTTCTCAACTCAGTACTTTGGTAAATGTGTCAGAAGGAACCATGTCAGTATAAGATGGTTGGATGGGTTCAATATCACAATAAGCCATATCAGTCTGTAAACCTAGGGGGTGGGGGGTTTACCCAGAATGGAAAAGTGAATGCTGCATTTCTTGTGACCAGTCTCTCTTGAGGGTTCTATTTCCCATATGATCCTCCCTCCGGCAACCAACTCCAGGGTCGGGATCAGGTAGAGGCTGCCCTTCGCTGGCCATATGGTAGGAGCGATTTCACAGGGTTGGATGAAATGGGGGAGGCCGTGAGGGTGTAAGAGAAGCAGAGTGTCATGTGATTTGAGGGGAGATAGGATGAGGTGTGCAGAGATTAAAGGGATCGGGTAGTGCAGTGTCTGTGTTTTAAGGGTTTCTGAGGTACCAGAGGTGTGGGCCACTCTTAACGTGATTGCTGACCCCAACCACGCCCACCAGCCGAGTGCCCAGGAGCACCATGTCAAATACACTGCAGCACAAGCAATGCAGCCTTCCCCACTACCGTGCTATCCCACACGTGCAGAATCAGGGTACACAAATCCCATTTATGTCCCACTGCCCACCACTGCTCCTCCTCATCCATCGACATTGGCCCAGTATCAGAATCTCCCAAAGCCCATAGCATCCACTGCACTCCACTGTATCAACTTGCCTTTCTGCTGTCCAAAACTGGATGTCTTCTCATTTTCTACACCTCATTCCTTCTAAGACTGAGGTTCTGTTTTATATGGCTTAAACTATTCCATCTATTCTTCCCCCTCCGTCTCTCTATTTTCCTCCTTCCTCTCTCCCCTTTTCCTCTTCTGCACACAATTTGGGGGTTATCTTTGATCCCTCGCTTTCCTTTAAACTGCATATCTCTTTTATTGCTCGCTCCTGTCGCTATGCCCTTTCTAACATCGATTATGCTTGCCCCTATCTCTCATTTCATGCTACTAAACTTCTTCTGTTCTGCCTTGTCTCTTCTCATATTGACTACTGCTCTTCTCTTCTCCTTGGCCTTCCTGCCTCACATCTTCTTCCTCTCTGATCTGTTCATAATTCTTCTGTTTGTCTTCTCTCTCCTTACCTTTTCACTCCTTTATCGCATCTTCTTTACTGTCTATTTTACTGCTTCCCTTTGAATCATGTCTTCTCTACCATTTTCTTTCTATTGTTTTTAAACATACTCACGGCTTGGCTTCTCCTTATCTTTCTTTGCTAGTCTCGTTCTATATTGCATCTCGAACTCTCCGATCACAGAATCTGCTTCTTCTCACTGTCCCCAAACTCCCTTGTGCTTCTTCCCATTTCCGATCTTTTGCCCTGTTAGCCCCTAAACACTGGAATTTTCTCCCTCTCTTTATCCGCTCTTCATCATCTCTTTGTTTTTTTCTATCTAACCTGAAAGCTCATCTTCTCTACCTTCTTTCTCCTTAGTGACTTTCTGTTTCTCTTTCCCTCCTTCTGTTTTTAGCAGTTTTTTGCATTGTCATGTACATTGTACCGTTTTTCTAATATTTTGGAATAGCACTTTTGGCGAAAGGTGCTTTGTAAATTCAATAAATGAAATTAAATGAAATGAAGCAACCCCAGCTGCTCAAACTCAGAAGTGGAGGAAACCAGAGCGGAGGCCACAGAAGGAGTTTGAGGAGACGTTAAAACAAACAGATGAAGAGTTAGCGAGATTGGAGTTAGATAGAGGAGATGGGGAGAGAGCACCTATTGGAACAGGTGAATGGAGAGCAGGGGATATTTTGTTTAGAATTTACAGCACAGCAATCGATGGTGTGCATGTGGAGAAAGAAAGTAGTGAGTGGAGGTATGAAGGTCTACATGGGGGAAGGCCGTGGGGAGGAAGCTTGGATTATCGGTTGCTTCAGTCCACCACCGATATGGGCCCAGGTGCAGAAGAGGAAGCATGGGATACTGTGAATGAATTGGGGGACGAGGAGACCCCGCTGTGGGTGAATATCGCAGTGGGTGGATAGTTTGTGGGGGCCTAGGTTGAGGACGCACCACAGACGTATGGTAGTAAGGGAGTAGAAGCAGGGGGAAAGAAGGTGATAAGTACAGAGGGGGCTCAGTTTCCGTTGTTACACAAGAACCCCTGAGGGGGCAATAATTGCCCTGGCCAAACATGAAATAATAAATAAATAAAGGCACTACCGTTGCTCACTGCGGGTGCTGGTAAGTGGATATATGCATTTGAGAAGCAGCCAGCAGGTATTACTCTTATATAGGAGATGTGGAGGGGAGAAACAGAGGAACCATGGGATCGGTCAACAGCATTTTTCTACTTCATGGTTAAGAAAGCATTAGATAAGGTGGTGAGATTTGAAGCTAAAGGGTCGGTGGAGATACAGTCGATAATTGTACATCATTTTTAATGGTTGAGAGAGAAGGCAAAGGAAACGCACAGGTTGTACAGATAGAGGAAGCAAAACTAGTGCAGAAGAAGAAAGCAAAATTATCAATGTAGGGAGCAGTTGTAGCTGCACCATAAGAAGGGCAGACAGAGGAAGGGTGATTATGGGAGAGATACAAGCAGCCCCTGCATGGGGTGGAGGGTATGACTGGAATGTGGGATACCAAGGACAGTATCAGGGAGGGCCCCCTGGAGGGTACCCAATGGGGAGAGGAGACTTTGTAGGTTCCCAGAGAGGAAGAGGTGGTTAAGGGGAAATGGTCCCAAGGAGGGGGGCATAGGGCAATGTTGGACCTGTGGAAGAATGGGTCACTTCACACAGTAGTGTAGGATCAGACAAGCGGCTGTATACAACCCACAAAAGCCCCCATATGTGCAATGTGCCCCTGGCTATTACTATCAGCCCTGTGCCCCAGCACCCCCAAGGGCCTTGTATGGCACACTATCGCCCATGGCCCTTCCTGTGCCTCCACCACAGTTCCTGCAGCTGTCAGCCCGGCATCCAATGGTACACCAATGTATGCGATACACCCAGCAAAGCCCCAGGCCCCTCCAGTACCCAAAAATAACGTGGTATCTTTCCTGGAACAAAAACTTATCCAGACTAGGACAGCCACAGAGAAACTTAGCATGCCCAGTGCTGTCCGTCACTGCCAACCCAGAAGAAGAACCAATGGTGGGCATGGAAATAGGAAGCAAACCATTTGTTTTCATGGTAGAAACAGGTACAACAAAATCATGTATTAGGGAAGAACACTTTCCCTTGTCAGGTGAGGTAATAGACACGCAGTCCATACAATCGGTTCCATTCACAAAAGAATGGCCCATCAAGGTAGGTAACAAGGAGGTACGAGCAGCACTGTTGTTCTCAACGGCATCCCTTGTAAACTTGCTGGGCAATAATGTGCTAAGTAAACTGGACATGACAATCGCGTTCACTGAGGAAGGAATAGTGTGTTCCACCCCAGGTATATGTTATGTCAGGGCAATGCTTATTGTACATGCATTGGGGAACAAGGGAGCAACTAGAGGGGTACCCATGCATCCGGACTTGTTTACGTACAGAGCAACCATATTGCTCAATGCAGTACCAGGGGTAGCAAAACGATCATGGAGAGTACAATCAGAATTCTTGTTCAGGCCAGCCCAGTCCTAAGAGCATGTAGCAGGGACTATTCTCACACATGGCTTGGAGGGTTGTGTGGTCTCAAAGGCAAAGATGTCAGCCATTAAGAGGGTGGAGGTGACATACGTCCGTAAGCTGTTTGAAAACATGGACAATGATGGGGAGATAATAATGGCAGTTTGTGTCCCATGCAAAATAATGATCCAACACCAAAATGCCCCATACCGCATGATGTTAGTAGGAAGTGTCCCACCATTTGCTCAAAGTGATTTAGCACAGGCGCTTGAAGGTCTATGGACGAGTAATGCCCATGATGTAGGGCTCTTACAGAGCATCACACCATTATACATCACACTCAAACCTGATGCAGTGTCCGTTGTCCAATGAAGCTGATGATGGAATATATGACAGCATCACTGCTTCATTACACCAGGGCATTATAGTACCATCAACCTCCCCCTGCAACACAGCGATATATCTTTTAAAAAAAGCAAAGGGATCAGGTTGGAGGATGATTCAGGACTGGCACCCGCTAAACAGCATAGAACAAGATAAGTTCCCTGTTGTCCCGAACACAGTGACAATCCTCTGCAACATACCCACCGCAGCAACCTATTTCACATTTATTGACCTACAAAATGTGTTCTTCTATATCCCGCTTCATCCTGATTCTCAATACCTCACTACATTTATGTATTGCGGGATGCGATTTCAGAAAACTAGGCTTCCACAAGGTGCAGCAAGACAGGGCAGTACGAGAAAGGCAAGTACAGCAGACAGCATGTTGAGATGGCTACCACACGGGAGTTCAAAAGAAGGAGAAAGGTGGCGAAGAGAGAAGTGACCTTGCCCTTTTCATCCCAGGCCCGTGGAACCTTCATAGAAGAAAGACTAAGACCGTGAACAATAGCACAAGTGTCCTGCAGCAGATGTCAGTGGGGCAAACCTAAGCCAATAAGCAGGAGCGCGGGAAGCTCCTGTGCCCATGGTACTGGCCTTGACTGCGGAGAAGCCAAAAGCCAAGCGGTTCATCAAAGCCAGTGAGTCGAGGGGAGAGCCGAAAAGAACCGGGCTGTGTTGAGTGAGAATCGCAAAGTGGCAAGTTTTGAACCAAAGCTGATGAACATTTTAATGAACTGTAAAAAGTGTGAAGGGAAGACCAACTACAAAGGGAAACCAGCACCACGTGGGTGTTAAAGCAAAAGACTCTGGTCCAGCCCCATATGAGAGATTCTACAACTACCAAAAGCTGTATGAGGACCAGCGAAATAGGTCAAAGTGGTCAAACAGAGGGTCAAGCAAAATTCACGTACAATTGAAAGACTTTGATCTACAAGCAGTGTAAGAGAAAGGCAAGTGAATCCCACAGTGAACGTGAACATTGAGGAACCAAGGGAATTGAATACCATTAAAATCAAAAGGGGTCCGATCCAGGGGTGAAGCCATCACCCAAGCAAAAGATGTTGAGAAATTGAGGGAAGAGAAATCCTGCAAAAGGCAAGAGGGGTCCAAGCCGACCGAGGTAGATCCAGGGGTGAAACCATCACCCTAAGAATATAAAAGGCAAGATGGGTCCGAGTCCGACTGAGGGCGATCCAGGGGTGTAGCTATCACCCAAAGTTGATTGATAAAGGAACTGTGATATATTCTGAAATATGATACTTGAAGGGTCAGCGCCCTACATGAAACTGTGATAAACAATTGAGAAGGGTCAGCGCCCACTAGAGGGGGAGCCCTGGGTGAACCCATCACTCAGTGAACATTGGGAACAAACTTTGCTTTTGTCAAAGGAACTTTTGACAACACAAAGGGCATTAGCAAAAGAGGTAATACTATCCAGCCCATCCATTCACATTATCAGGTGTAAGACAGTGAACTCAGTCACATTTATCACTTAACCAATCACTGAAGATGATAATGTACATGACTGTGCCACTCATGAGGACCCAGAGGATGACATACCAAAAGCAAGGGGCTGTGCTATTGATGAATGGGAAGTATTCTTCTTTGATAGTTCAGCAACTATTTGGCAGGAGACAAGTAAGAGGCTGACTGGGGCAGCAGTCGTCCACCTAGTGCACAGCGAATATGAAGTACTAGTGCAGAAGAGATTACCCATGCATTTTTCTGCCCAGGTGGCTGAGCTCATTGCTCTAATTGAGGCACTGGAGGTATCCCAGGGGTGTCGGGTTGCGATCTATTTAGATTCTTCATATGTTACCACTACCGTATATTCAGGCCTGTCACGCTGGAAAAGACAAAGGTTCTGAAGGGCAGATGTGTCTAGAGTGAAGCATGCTGCTCTATTAGACTTACTAATTTGCATGCTCTTGCGGCCTACACTTGTCGCTGTTGTTAAGTGCCCCACTCATGCTAACAACACTGACCCAATTTCTCTCAGTAACGAGGCAGCAGATCAGGCAGCCAAAATAGCTGCCTACCTCCCGGTGCCAGATGTTCTATCATATCTAGATAGCTAGCATACAACTGCAATTAGAGGTCCCATACACAGCAGTGCCAATTGTCCAGATCATTGTGTTATAAGTACAAACATCACAGGAGGAGAAGCTCTGATGGCAAAAGAGAGAGTGCAAGCAATCTCCCACTAACCTGATATGGAGTTAGGTCATCACAGGTAAATTAGTAATGCAGCAGGAGTTAGAGATGGTTACCTTTGAACAGTTGCACTACTCCTCACATGTATAGAAGCAACAAATTGCTGCAGATATACAAGAAGACTGGTTCATGCCTAATATTCACAAACTGTTGCATTGTTTATCAAACGTACAGCTCAGGGCAAACATTAAGGACACTGTGAGGAACATTACCACGCCCAAATGGACCATTTTGAGAATTACATATTGATTTTGCTACCGTGGGAGAGCTTGCAACACATACAGTATTTTAATTATGGTTGTCTGCTCGTTCGCCCGTTGGATTGAGGCTGGGCCATGTGCACATCATAACGCCAAATTGGCGGGTGAATTTCTAGTATGAGAAGTGTTTCCACGCTGGGGAGTGTGCGAGATGTTAAAATCAGGTAATGGCACACACTTCTTCAATTAGCTATTCAAAGAAATTAGACACACAATGTGCTCCATTTATCATCCTCAAGCCAAGGGCATTGTCTAAAGAATAAACTGCCTTTTAAAAGCCAAATTGTTACCCTATAAAGAAAATGGATCTACTGTTTCACCCTGGCCCTGTTCAGTTTGAGGACGCAGCCCTGTGAGGATCATTACCTCTATCCTCACAAGATAGTGACAGGGAGGAGGATGCACATGCCACTGTCACCCACAAGTGCATCCGATGCTCACAGGGCTGCGGGTATACTTGGAAAAGAATTTACAGTGTATTATTTCAGTTAATTAAACGCATTAAGCTTCTCCCTTGCCAGATAGCATCAAGAAGAACAGAAGAAGATACCAGCATTGCATCAGACACTGTGAGCTCACCACCCCTCCAGCTACAGCCCTGGAGATATTGTATCAATTCTGAACTTTGTGCGCAGATAGAGTGAGTGGGAAGCCTTGACTGGTGCCCCTTTGGATGTCCCACAATGCTGACACTGTTCTTCCAGTCTTCACCCTAGCCACCAGTTCCTCATAGAGTATTTTAATCCACCCAATGAAGTATTCGCCCAGCCCAAATTGTCGCAAAACAGCGATTAGCCATTCCCAATATATAGAGTTGAAAGCTTTTATGGCGTCCAAGGAGATTACCGCATATTGTTCCTGCGAGTCTGTTGTTTGCACAATAATATGTTGCAGCCTTCGCAGGTTTATGTGCCGTGTTTCGGCCTGGTATGAACCCGTTCTAGTCCCCATGTACTATGGTCCCTATGACCCTTGGCAGTCGTTTGGCCAGTATGGTCGTCAATATTTTTATATCATAATTCAACATTGCTAATGGCCTGTACGAGCCGCACTCATCTGCGGGTTTACCCGGTTTAGGTATCAGGACCACTAACGTCTCCCTCATGCTCCTCGGCAACACCCTTGTTTCATATGACTCCTTAAATACTTCAGGCAGAACAGGAGCTAACTCTGAGCCTTATAGAACTCGGGGGGGGCAATCCATCACTACCAGGGGTCTTGCTAGTAGCTAATGATTTAATCGCATCGCTGATGTCCTCAACCGTTAACTCCCCATCTAATATTTCCCATTGGCGCTGTCTAGTGAAGGCAGGCCTATCGCTTCTAACGTGTCCAGTATATCGCCCTGGGATATTACTGTGTTGTGGCGATACAATTAAGAGTAAAATATTTTAAACGTGTCATTAATTGCCGACTGCGATGTGTACACCGAGCCTGTTTCATCTTTAATTTCTGTGATCAGATATTTCGAGTTTTCCCCTCTTGCACAGCCATGACAGCAGCTTGCTTGGTTTATCACCCTCCAAGTGTGCCCTAATGGTTTTTGCAAATTAATCGAACTTTTCTAGTCTAGCCCAGGCACTTTGGCAGTCATCCCTGGCTTCTGATAGTTCCAATTCCCCCTCTCTGGTTTTCTGGGCACAAACCTCCATCTGCTTGATCCTCCCTTCACCTGCCTCTAGGTAATTTCTCAGCATCTTTCTAATGCCCCCAGTGCTAGCAATGACTTCCCCTCTAACCACAACTTTCAGTGCCTCCCAGATTGTATCCCAGCCCTTTACGCTCCCCACATTGTTATCCATGTACTCCGCTATTCTGCTCCGCAGCCCCTATCTGAAG
The DNA here is from genome assembly GCF_040938575.1 of Ambystoma mexicanum. Lineage (NCBI taxonomy): Eukaryota > Metazoa > Chordata > Amphibia > Caudata > Ambystomatidae > Ambystoma > Ambystoma mexicanum. The sequence goes on along the minus strand of NC_090926.1, from coordinate 1,094,343,420 downwards.
GCGCAGTCCGTCAGGGCATCCATTAGCATGCGCCACAGCAGTAGGGGTGGCCTAGGGCCCCAAATCTTCCATTCCATGTGTAATGGTGAGTGGTCTGATATTTATCTGCCCAGATATAACGCTGATTCTACCTGGGTCAGGTGTGTTCTATCTATTAATAGGTAATCTATTCTGGTATATAGCTCAGGGGCGACGAGAAATAAGAAAATTCCTTGCTCTCTGGGTGTAACTCCCATCATACCTCTGCCAGATCTAGCTTCCTTATCACTTCATTCAGTGACGACGGAGTAAACATTGCCCCTTGCATTGGCATGTTAGACCTATCAAGGGTGAGGTCGCGAACACAGTTAAAGTCATCCCCAGTTGAAAAAGCAGTTCCGGTATGGAGCAAACTTCGTGCTCATCTTGGTCAGGTACGGTGAGGTCCTGCAGTTAGGGAGGTAGGAGTAAACTATGGAGATATCTAGCTGTTCAATGCTTCCCCTGAGTATTAGGTATCTCCCCTCTGCGTCCGCCTCCTATGTTAATAGTCGGAAAGGCACAGTGTCATTTATCCACGTGTATACACCGTGTGCATACTTAGAGTATGTTGCTCCAAAGCCCTGCCCTCCCCAATGTCCTACCACTTTACTATTGCCTTCAGCAGTGAGGTGGGTTTATTGCAGTAATGCAATGGAGACTTTCTTCCTTTTCAGGAAGGATTTAATCCTGTTCCTGCGCATATAGGTGCCCATCCCTCTGACATTCCATGTCAGCACTTTTATGTCAGCCGCCATTGCTGCCTAGTGTACCCCAATTACGCTCCCCCTTTATTCTTTGTTTCCACCAAATCATCGCCGCCTCTCCACTCCCGTCCCCACCTCCTGCCTTCCCCCAGTCGAGTGCCCTCCTCCCCATTGCTTCAGTTACTGTGAAGACCTTGGAACAATAAAAAAAACAACAAACCAAACTTAACCAACTGCACCCAGCAGTTGCACCGAACAGGCAATGCTCAGGTGCCTCCGCTCTGTCTTGGCCCATCCGGGTCTTCACGTGTGGGCTGTGTTGGGTCAGCAACAGGCTGACCCTAGTCCTTTCACGGGGGTGATTTATGTCTCCATAGAAGCATTTCACCACAAGTGTCCTACCAAGGCGCCACAGTCATCAGACGTTCCCCTTCCTGCCTCCATGTCTCTGGTTATGTCACAGCGTCTTCTCCTTCCATCATGTTGTTGTTTTCCAGCCACATGGCAGCCGCCGCCGGGGTCTCCAAGAACACAGCTCTCCCCTTGTATAGCACTTTGAGCCTTGATGGGTACATCAGCATGTATATGAGGTTTAGCTACCGTAACCTGGCTTTGATTGGAGCAAAGGAATTTCTTGCTCGCTGTACCGCCTGTGTGTAGTCTGGGTAAATTGCGATTCTTGCATTGTCTCTTCTTATTTCTCCTCCTTCTCGTGAGTAGTGCAAGATGATTTCTCTATCCTGAAAATTCAAGATCCTTGCTATCATTTGCCGGGGGTGTGATCCCGGTGGTGTCCTTTTTTGTTGGGTTCTGTGGGCCCTCTCCACCACAAAGCCCTGTGACAGTCGACCAGCACCAATCTCCTGCTGTAGTAAGGTTTCCACAAAGTTTGTGGGATTGGAGCCTTCCATCCCGTCGGGTACGCCTAGGAGGCGCACATTGTTGTGTCTACACCGCCCTTCGGCGTCCTCTGCTCTCTCTTCCAAGACTTTGTTTCTCCTCTTCAGTTCCTGCCCTCTGCTCTGGATGTCTTTCAGTGCCTCTGCGGTTTCTAGTTGCCCAGCCTCTGTGGCTGCCACACGCTCCGTGAGGTTGTGCATGTCCCGAAGCATCAGTTGCACGTCTGCCTTGACTTCATCTATTTTGGTATCTATGAAGGAGTGCAGCCCAGCAATGGCCTCCAGCACCTGTTTGTCTTTGTTGGTTTCTTCTGGAGTTGCTTGAACAGAGCAAACCTTGTTGGTGTTCTGCATCTGTTCACGTGGTTTGGCTGCTGCAAAAGATTCCATGATTGTGGATTTGCTTTTATTTTTGGGTGTGGACATAGCCTCCAGTGGTGGACCAGGGTGGTGCTAGCCTTTAGGTCAGAATTTTTCCTGTTAGGCCTTGTCAAAGTGTATGGACTCCTGCCAGGACTGTGTCCAGGCCTAGTCCTCCACCTGTGGCGTTCTCTTGTGTTACAGCTACTGTGCAACTGCCTTGTTGGGCAGATGGGGGCATGTGCCTACTTCAGGCTTCACAATGCACTTCCGGGTGTCTCCTTGCAGGGCAATGTACTTCGTTGTCTATGGGTTCCTGAGTGTTGTTGGGATCGTCCCGTGCTGGTGGCACCCTACTATGCCTTCAGTTCCCTGGGCGCTGCAGCGCGTGTAGCGCACACAGAGGTAGACTCTTCCAGTGGGGCACATGTTTGCCCGTGTCAGCCATCTTCCAGCCGGCTCTTAGTTTAATGGGTGTACTTTAACCGGCGGTCTCCTCCAGATCTTAGAGTTTCCTTGCCCCTGTTGTTGTGGCCCAGTGTCTCAAAGCCAATCATATTATAGGAAGGGAGATAGTAGTGCTTAGTGCCCCTTCTGCAGGTGATTTTAGGTGGCTGTTGGTTCCAGTGGTTAGTCTCCCTGGCGCAACTGCTGCAAGCCTGAAGCCTCCAGTGCAGCACCTGATGCCGCTGTGCCCTGTACCAGCCGCTGTCAGTAAATTAAATGATACTCACTGTTTGTTTTGACACCATACCTGGGACCACTGCATGTGATGCCCAGACTTGCAGTTGTGTGACCTTGTGCGCCGGTGGTTACTGCTTGTAGCAACGTCTCCTCCGATGTCACGGGTTTGTGTGACCACATTTCATTCCTGTTTATGCCACAAAACTTTACTGTTGCTAGCGAGCTGCCAGAGCTGAGTAGGCTGCAGACCAGGGCAGAGGCCCCGCAGCACCGTCTGACAGGTGGCGCGGTTATGCCAGAATCCCGGGGTTTACTAATGCCAGCAGTTTTAGTACCTTCATTGATGTTGCTCCAGAGTTGTGGTGTCCATCTAATGCATTCTATAATTCAGTGTGAATGAGAATGCTCTGAGGGACTCAGCCCTCCGTTTAGCAGCAGGTCCATACTCGGGTCCACAAGAGAATGGATTCTCAGTCTATGCACTAATAGCGTGATGCGCCCGACCCGGACCAGCTCCCTCATCACAGCGCACCACCATGTTCAGGCACTGCGAGTCCTTGTGCTCGCTGGCCCACCGACCGCCAACGTCCACTGTATCTGCACTTCCTGGGCAGCCGCAGCCACCATGTGCAGTTCGCGTACTTTTTTTGTTGGGGCTAGCCTCGCTCACATCAGAGGGCAGTTCCCTGTGTCTCATGTAAGTCTCAGCTCAATCTGTCGGCGTGTTCCTCCATAGCTTCTGGCACCCGCCGCTACGTCTGACAATCAGGTCCACCCGCCGGCACCAGCACCAGTCAGGCATGGTCTTCGGGAGCTCTCCTTCCTCACAACCAGGCAGCTTCGACCGGTGGGGGTAGCTGTGCATCTCGTTGCCCAGCGAGTCGCTGAGTGGGCCGGAAAATGTATTGCATCTCAGCTCCTCCTCCCGCCTAGCCTCTCAGCGTGGCTCCGTCTGCCATCTTTTGTCTGCCAGGGGCCCACTGTTCAGACCACCTCCCCTTCTTCAAATCTCACCAATTTGGACCAGAAACACATTCAGGTGCTGGGCATCTGCTTCCCCCCACATGTGGGTGCCTTCATATATTCGCTGCAGTCTCTATTACCGCCGTAATGCAGGATCAATGGAGGATCCGGACGGGAGCTTAGTCTATTTGCTGCCTCACACCATAAGCTCAGGCCACGCACCCCCAGTCAGTTTATATGGAAGGGACATTTAAAGGGGGGGTGTAGCATAAGGGGTGTACAAAGCATAACTTTTTTAAAAATATGTCTGCAACACGGTTCTCCAAACTGATTTAATGGATATTAAAAGAACCTGTGTAGTTGATACACTTACATGGCAATAGAAACCCAGAGTTAAAAGAGTGATTGATGAGGAAAAAGAATATGACCAATATAATGGGGTTGTATTTGACACAATATGTTACACATGCAAGACATTGGTCCTGAAACCAATTATGCGGTTCTATTCGGGTCGGTACTTCCAAGATGGCAGACCGCGGAACGGTCTGTTCGGAGAGCAACGTTGCAGTCTTTACACGTTCGCCAGGGACGTGGCGAACAGCTCATGTGATCCCTTATATTGCACGAAGTTTGACCGCTCTTCACGTCGCTACTGTTTTGGCTGATGCTCCGTGAGTTTGTAACTAGGTGCTCTCATTTCACTCTACCCTTGGTTAAACCTTTCCTACAATTTACCTTGCTAATTCTGTCTTACCTCTAATTTCAGATCCTCTTATCAGCCTTTCCTGCTTGCCCAAACTCAGGGGATGCTTCCGTCACCTCGTCGGGAGCCTCGGTTTCTATCCCGTTTCTCTCTTGTCCTTCCGGGTAAATATTCTTTACAGTTCAGAACGATATCCTGTCATCCCTTCGGACTCAATACTTACCCATTTCCAAGTGCGCGCACTTACCTCTCAATTATACTTTAGACTTCCCGTCCTTCAGCTTTCTCGGAATCCCGCTTTCCAGGGTTCGTTTCAGGTATCCGAGAAGTTGCAAACTAAGAGGATAGGTGTACTTCCTATTCTTACTGACCTTCTATATCCAAGCATTTCTGCTCTCCTGCAACTTATTTCTCCCTGTTCTTTCTTTACCATCAGAAGAAGACTTCCCGCATAGAACTGCCATTACCATCAGTGACGCTGTCCTCACGATTCGCTCGATACACCGGATTCCGCTTCCTACCAGGGTCTTCAACCCCAGAGGGTTTCCCTGACGGTCGTGTACTTTCTCTCGGGAATTTTCTTACCGGGTAGAGAGTGATGCGGTGGTCGGGGGAGTCTTTTCACTCAGCATTGGCTTCCCATTGAATATTTCCAGTCTGCCGAGGTGAGACTTTCTTATTTTTCCAATTTGTTGATGCTTTACAAAGGCATAATTTCTGGTTAGAGTTTACAGAGATAATACAATAACTGATGTGCGCGATCCAGAATTTAATTTATGGTATAGTTAAAGGTGCTCAATTGGGAAGCAGTGGTCAAATGGGAGCTTGGCCCTATCACACACATATGCCGTCAGCACCACATCCGTGACAAACCCACTGCTATTCCAACCCCCACAAGTGAAGAGGAAGAAGTGTTCACTCAGAAGAAGATTCCAAAAGCAATAAAACTACCTGTCCGAAGACTCCTCTAAGTTGCTCAAAGCAATTCCAGATAAATACCACCTATACACTAAAACAAAAGTGTTCTTCGCCTCTCTTCTACTACAAGGGATCCGGGCCGCAGCCAATGCCAAATGGCTGCAAATTGTGAGGTGCAAAATGATCCAGTTGGCGAACGACACACAACTAGGGTGAACTCGATCAAAAGTGAGATGCGTGAGATTCGGTTGATGATCCTCCAAAATCAATATGTTGTGGGCTTGCTGATGGCCATGGAGGGGGGCGTGTGCAAGAAAATTGGACTTTCCTGTTGCACATGCAGCCCCCTAAACAATGCTGAAAACGGGTCCCTGTCATACATCACAGGGGCCCTACACAAGTTAAAGACAGGCATGGAGACTGAAGCAGGAGTGGAGGCTGAAGATGGGTTCGATACCATGTTCTCGTGGGTACCGACATGACTTGGAGCAGTGGTGAAAATATTGATGCCCAACATGGTGCTCCTGCTGGTAATGTACTGCATGTGCTAAATGATACTCTGATGCTGCATAAAAACTCTCTTGAACAGTGCCATGATGATGGTCTTGATAAGAGCAGGTAGAACTCTTTCTACCACAAAAGGCAGGCACGCCCAAACAGACAATCCTAATAAATTCCACATGGTGGCAATTGGCCGGTCCATGCATCCCACTGGCATGGTAACATCACCCCCACCAGACCTTGAAAATTGCATATAATACTGGCTTGGCCTAGCAGGAGATGGGGACTGCCTTTTTCTTCCATTTACCCCCGAACAGTATGCTCAGGGTAGAGGGAGCCTCAGTCACGTGTGTTGGGCATTGGTACCTAAAGATGAAACTGATAAAAAAAAGGAGAAGCAGCTGGGTTAATTAATGAAGGATTAACTAAGGGGGAATGTTGGGATGCATGTCTAGCTCCCATTCCCAAATGATTTAAGGCTGTTGCTCATAAGGAAACCTTTTGATAGTAGAGAACTATTGCTCATAAGGGTACCATATGATTATTTGCAGACTGATGTGAGTGATCCGGTTGAATTAATTTTAATATTTCCGTCTGGTACACAATTTGTAGTGAAATGAAATGGCATCTTCATTGATTCCCTCCTGAACAGACGGTAAAGCAGTTAGCCAATTGTGAGACTATTAGCATGCAGACATGTTGTCCCCTTCAGTGAAATGTCCCTCTTCTCTTATCTCTTTTCTCTCTTATTTTTGGCAGATCTACTTGTGGAACCATTTGCCCATTATTTCGCATACATATGAGAATTCTCTGGATTAGTTTGTCCTTGTCCCAAAGCCCTCTCAGGTGAATAACTACCAAATGAGCTACAGGAGACACCTTAGTGTGTTAAAATACAATATTGCTGTAATGTGGTTGAATTAAGCACTTGAAATATGCATACAACTAATACATATTATTCTTTACTTTGTCTGTCGATGCCTACGTGCAGTAGCATAAGACGAAAATAATGTTGAATGCTCCCGAAGAAGGGAAAATTCCCAAAATGCATTGAGCTGAATTTCGTTTTGTTTTCATTACGATATCCCATGTACTTTATTAAAACAACTATTTTTGTTTTAACAAATTCCAAATACTTTCCTAAAAAACTACCTTCATAAATTGTAAAATCTGTTTAAGCATTGACTGTTGTACATTACAATAGGTGTCAGGAAATGCACGTGTCCTTACACTAGAGACACATATCTGTCACGACCCTCACCCCCCCTCTGGCAAACCCATTGGCTAGGTGGAGTCAGGACTTGGGCCTCTAGAGCCTGGCATCCTCTTCAAAAGCCCTCATGGGGCCAGTCCTGGCGCCTATGGCGCCAGGCTCATACACCATGAAAAACAATGTGCTTGGGAACTACTTTATTGTATTGTCAGCCAACATGGAGGCATCCACATAGCTTGGTTCCTAAGAACCAAGCTATGCGGTCTAGTGTTTTGGGTGTGGTAGCCTAGGGACTACTTTAACTGTACTATTTTGTTGGGGCTATTTAAACCACACCCGAGTAATACAACACGCTTCGCGTTACTTTGCAGCTTGCAACGTGACACTCATCGTGTCCAGCTATTCCCTCGAATCTCGGAGAAGCAGAACCTGCAAGGAGACAAAAGGAACATCATTAGCAGCAGCATCTTACCTGCAGTCTTCATCTTTAAACACTCGCAGCTACTGAGAACAGCTTCCTCGAATCTGCAAGCCTCCCGGACAGAATGACCTGAAAGAGGAAGATCGAGGCAACATTAAAAAAAGCAGTAGAGACATTTACAAATTACGAACTGCTCAAAAGGCTTACCTGCCGGTCACCTCTCGGCTGGCACCACTCCAGACATTCCACTCGTGCTGAAGAACACCGCGACCTACAAGTGAGGAAAACACAGGTTAGCAAAGGTAAGACTTTGTAGCGCTGCGCATAGCGCTTACTTACCGCATCATAGCGCTCTTAATGCGCCATCATTTACCAGAGGTGCTCAACCAGGCCAGTTCGCTGTGCCAAAGCTCTGTATACCTAAGGAAGAAATAAGAGACATTTTAAACAAAGAAAGGCATGCAGGATAGCAACAAAACTAAAAAACAGCAATAAGACCTACCTGAACAATATCAAACGGGCCGGCGTCAGTGAAGTAACTGGACCGCACTCGCCCATGAAAGACAACACGCCCCTGCAAAGAAGGCAGGATGGAGAGCACGCCTAATTCTACCACAAGGCAGAACCTTCCCCGCAGACCACATCAGGTCAAAGCTGAGAAGCATACCAGCGAGTAACCCGGCTGGGTGGCGTCCCTGTGGATACCAGGTGAGCGTAACAGAACGCGAAGACTACCATAACAAATCCACCTGGGCGCCATGGAGACATCAGAAATGGACCAATTGGCCCAATTACTAGGAGAGCTTCGTGCTGAGGTTCATTCTGCCCAAGAGACTAATGCCCTCCAGAGAGACCTAATAGTGACCAAAGAACGCACTGAAGAGATTAGCAGGCAATACTTGCAATCACAGCAGGACAGACGCCTCTACCTGGAAGCAATCCAACGATGCAAACACCCGCCATACCACCCACTCTGGTACAGATCACGTTACCTGGAACAGTGCCCCTGGCACCACCAGAAAGGTTCTCAGGTGACCCACGGAAGTATGCGGCATTCATCAATCAGTGCCGCCTTCATTTTCTTGGTAGGCCTGGAGCATTTCCAAACGACCAAGCTCGGGTAGCTTTTGTCTTATCATACCTGAGTGGTAGTGCAGCAGATTGGTCGGTGCCGTTGGTAACCCATGACGATCCTCTATTACATGACTTTGGGGGGTTCCATAGAGAAATGGAAAAACTTTTTGCTCGCCATACTCAGGAATAAGCAGTAGACAATGAACTCTTGTCCCTCCGACAGGGGAATCAGGACTTGTTAACATACGTTGCTACCTTCAACAGACTGGTTGCCGAAGCTAGGTGGCCAGAAAACAAAAGAACCACGTTATTCCATCGAGGCTTATGAGCCGAATTAAAGGACGTTTTAGCCCAGGTGGTTGATCCACCCAGAGACTGTGAAGAATTAATAAATCTGGTCGTGCAGCTAGACCACCGGTTGCAGGACCAAAAGGCAGACCGGTCTAAGACGGACCCTCGGACCGTGTATGTTCGACCAAGGTAAAACACACCCCGTGTACCTGAAAATGCTGTAGAACCCATGCAGATTGGAGGGATACGTCCTCCATTAACAAAACAAGAGCGGGACAAAAGAAGACAACAACAGCTTTGTTTGTGTTGTTGGAAACCAGGACATTTCCTGAAAGACTGTCCAGTAAATCCCCCAAGAAGAACAGTCAGGGCCACAGAGAAGGATGAAGCTAAGGAATCATAAAACTACGAAGCTCGACAAACGTAGAGGTCAGTTTGTCGAGCGAGAAGAAAGAGTTGCTGACCTTGCACTTTGCAATACCAGTGATCTTAATTAACCACCAACAGTCGTCAAGAATGCATGCCATTAAAGCATACATCGATAGCGGAGCAGTTGGAGATTATATTGATCAATAACTGGCAGCAGAGATGGGGCTTCCTTTGTGTTGTAAGCCAACTATGGACAAGGTAACCACCGTGGATGGGACAGAAATTGCTTCCAGACCAGTAATCCAGTGCACAGCCAGGGTAACCTTGCTGTGCCAGGATGGACATCGGGAGTCTATTTCATTCGATCTCATCAAGGCACCTGAGTTCAGGCTAATACTAGGGATACCATGGTTGGTTGCTCACAACCCTTTGATAGACTGGCGGGTACGAAAATTAACTTTCCCCGGTGACTGCTCCCCTGCCTTCTATTACCATGATGAGAAACCTGACGCCTGTATCCCCATGACTCCCGCAGTGACAGTATCAACCCTGGGAGCAACTAATACCTTGCCAAGTGAATACCAAGATTTCCAGGATGTTTTCCGAAAGGACCAAGCCAATACATTGCCACCGCACAGGACCTTTGACTGTCAGATCGACCTTGTTCCTGGAGCACAAATCCCTTGTGGCAGGATCTACGCTCTCACAGAACCAGAAAACCTTCATTTGAAATCTTATTTAGACCAGTACCTTGCAAACGGATTTATCCATCCTTCGAAGTCCCCCGCAGCCAGTTCTTTGTTCTTCGTATCGAAAAAGGAAGTAGACTTGAGAACCTGTATTGACTACTGTGCATTGAACCAGATCATCGTGAAGAACCGCTACCCTTTGCCACTTATCCATGAGATGCTAGACCAAGTTAAAGATGCCCAGATTTATACCAAATTGGCCCATCGAGGAGCGTACCACGAGGTCCCAGTCAGAAAAGGAGATGAATAGAAAAAAGCCTTCCGTACTAAGTACGGCTTGTTTGAATATCAAGTCATGCCCTTTGGGTTATGCAACGCTCCTGCGGCATTCCAATATTTCATGAATGATGTCTTAAAGGAGTTAATTGATGTGTGCGCCTTAGTGTACATAGACGACATCTTAGTATACTCAGCCACAGAACAAGATCATGTCAGGCACGTTCGTTCAGTCCTCACCAAGCTCCATCAACATCACTTGTTTTCAAAGCTTGAAAAATGCTTTTTTCACGTCACCGAAGTAGAATTTCTTGGTTTTATCCTTACTCCAGGAGGCTTCAGAATGGACGTGCACAAAGTAGATGCCATTCTGAAATGGCCTTCACCGACATCTCTGAAAGGGGTACAAAGCATGCTGGGCTTTACGAACTTCTACCGCCGGTTCATCCCAGACTTCTCTCAGGTTGTGCACCCTATCACAGTATTATTACGAAAAAACAATAAAAAGTTTGCTTGGACCGAAGAAGCAGAAGAAGCCTTTCAGGATCTTAAACAAAGGTTTACCTCCGCTCCAATCCTGCAACATCCTCGTCCAGACCTCCCTTATGTCATTGAAACTGATGCGTCCAGTCTCGCAATGGGGGCTGTCCTTTCACAGAGAGACACGTAAACCAGCCAGCTACATCCTGTGGCCTTCTGGTCGAAAAAGTTCTCACCTCCAGAGATTCATTATGCCATCACGGACAAGGAACCTCTGGCTATCAAATGTGCCTTTAAAGCCTGGAGGCACTACCTTCTGGGGGCAAGACACACCATTACAGTCATCACAGACCACCGAAACCTGCAATATCTCAAAACAGCCAAGGCCCAGTCCTCGCACCAATTATGGTGGGCCCTTTTCTTCGCCGAATATGATTATGTAATCACATTTCGACCAGAAGTCAGAAACGGAAAGGCGGATGCCTTATCCCGCATGGGCATAGATGAAATAGTATATACAACTCCAGACCCAGTACCTATTATACCTGAAGACAAACTCTTTGGTATCACAACAGCCTTAACACAAGCAGAGCTACGAAAAGAAATCCAACGGACAATGAATCCTGATGCCTACCTCGTATGGCAAACTCAAGGAGAACAATATACCATCAAGGAGCATCTACCCTTTTTTAGGGATCGCCTATATGTACCTAAGAAGGAATTACAACAACATATTATTTCAAACTATCATGATTCACTGATCGAAGGGCATCCTGGGATCACCAAAACCCTACCTAAGGTGAAAGAGAACTTTTGGTGGCCTACCTGGTGTAAGGACATCATTCAGTATATTCAGTCCTCCGGTGTCTGCGCACAAAATAAATCACAGAAACAAAAACCATCTGATCTCCTACAACCATTGGACATTCCTCCAGTTCCATGGCACACTCTTTCCCTTGACTTCATCACTGATCTACCTCCAAGCCAAGGGTTCAACACCATCCTTGTACTTGTGGACTTATTCTCGAAGATGGCCCATTTTATTCCTCTCAAAGGCCTCCCAGACGCAGCCACTTTAGAAAAAGTGTTCCTGGAGGAAGTGGTTAAGCTACATGGCTTCCCTTCGGTTCTTGTCTCTGATCAAGGCAGCCAGTTTGTTTCAAACTTCTGGAAAAAATGTTGTGCAATGGCGCAGATCGACGTTCAGCTATCTACCAGTCACCATCCCCAAACGGACGGCCAAGCCGAGAGAACCAATCAGACACTCGAGCAATATTCACGGTGCATGCTGCACCACGAACAAAGGAATTGGAAAGACCTACTATGGATAGCCGAATATGCATATAACAATTCTTTGCATTCAAGCATGGAACAAACGCCCTTCTATACCCTTTATGGCAGACATCCACGTACCTCTGAACTAAACCTTCCAGCCAGATTGGAAATGCCAGCGGTAAAGACTCTACACACAACCATTACTCAGGCTTTCAAAAGGGCAAAGGAACACCTTATTCATGCCAAAGAAAAACAAAAGAGATTCGCTAACTAACACCGGAAAAGGCCCCTGATTATCAAGTAGGAGACAAAGTTTGGTTAGCCGCTAAATTCGTCCCCATCAAGGGAACCCAGACCTTTCATCCCAGATTCTTAGGACCCTATACCATTAAGGCAATTATCAACCCAGCAGCCGTGAAACTGGATTTACCACCTAATCTACACATCCACACGGTATTCCATGTGTCCCTCCTGAAACCAATGCAACCCGGCACACGGATTGGGGCACCACCTAAGCCCATACTTGTTGATCAGAATTCAAAGTCACAGATATCTTGGACTCTAAATACTCTAGGACCAAGCTATATTATCTCAACGATTGGAAAGGATTTGGACCACAAGATAGATCCTGGGAGCCCAGTGAGAATATCCACGCACCACGTCTAATCAGGAAATTCCATCGGAACTTCCCAACCAAACCTGGGCCAGACAGAAGGAGCACCATGGGAGGGGCCTTAGGGGGGAGTGCTGTCATGACCCTCGCCCAAAACCCCCTCTGGCAAACCCATTGGCCAGGTGGAGTCAGGACTCGGGCCTCTAGAGCCTGGCATCCTCTTCAAAAGCCCTCATGGGGCCAGACCTGGCGCCTATGGCGCCAGGCTCATACACCATGAAAAGCAATGTGCTTGGGAACTACTTTATTGTATTGTCAGCCAACATGGAGGCATCCACATAGCTTGGTTCCTAAGAACCAAGCTATGCGGTCTAGTGTTTTGGTTGTGGTAGCCTAGGGACTAGTTTACCTGGACTATTTTGTTGGGGCTATTTAAACCACACACGAGCAAGACAACATGCTTCACGTTACTTTGCAGCTTGCAACGTGACGCTCACCATGTCCAGCTATTCCCTCGAACCTCGGAGAAGCAGAACCTGCAAGGAGACAAAAGGAACATCATTAGCGGCAGCATCTTACCTGCAGTCTTCATCTTTAAACACTCGCAGCTACTGAGAACAGCTTCCTCGAATCTTCATGCCTCCCGGACAGAACGACCTGAAAGAGGAAGAAAGAGGCAACATTAAAGAAAGCAGTAGAGACATTTACAAATTACGAACTGCTCAAAAGGCTTACCTGGCTGGTCGCCTCTCGGCTGGCACCACTCCAGACATTCCACTCGTGCTGAAGAACACTGCGACCTAGGGGGAAAACACAGGTTAGCAAAGGCAAGACTTTGCAGCGCTGCGCATAGGGCTTATTTACCGCATCATAGCGCTCTTAGTGTGCCATCATTTACCAGAGGGGCTCAACCAAGCCAGTTCACTGCGCTGAAGCTCTGCATACCTAAGGGAGAAATAAGAGACATTTTAAACAAAGAAAGGCATGCAGAATAGCAGCAAAACTAAAGAACAGCAATAACACCTACCTGAACAATATCAAACGGGCCGAAGGCAGGACGGAGTGCACGCCTAATTCTACCACAAGGCAGAACCTTCCCCCCAGACCACATCAGGGCAAAGCTGAGAAGCATACCAGCGAGTAACCCGGCTGGGTCGCGTCCCTGTGGATACCAGGTGAGCGTAACAATATCTGTCTGTTGTGGTAATTATGGACAGCCAGTAGTAGTACAGCTGTCATGAAAGTGTATGTACATGCAGAGAGCCACTAACCTGGATTAGGATGCAGTTCTTTGAAGACAGGAAAACCCTCTGCGAACCTTACAGCCCTCCACCTGAATGACAAGGAATGGAGGGATGTAAAACCCCCAGGGAAACCCTCTGGGGAAAAGAGAACCTGTGCAGGAATTGGGAGGGTAGGTCTGAGTTTGTCTTCGGTTGTCTGAAGGCTGGACCGGAATGCTGTCTTCAGGAATGGATACTCTAAGGAGATGGTAACAACACGCCATCCATACGAGATAATGAAAGGCGTGAGTAATCAATACAAGAATGTGGAGAGATGCTGTGGGAGCAGATTTACCTGTCATGTTTGTGCAGTCAGGGTATAATCTGATAAGATCTGTGGAGCACCAGGAGTTTTCTCCGTGGATGAAAAAAAGGAAAGAAAGAATGAGTAAGCCAGGAAAGACCCTACTTGGCAAGAGTTATTCCTTTAATAGTCCCCAATGACCTGCGTGGAGGGGGTGCGATGACAAAGGGCTTGAATACTGCTCTTTGCAAAGGCGAATATTGCAACAGGGTAGTTCCCAGTGTGAAGTGGCACGGGAAAACAAATACGCTGCAATAAAGAAGAATACCTTGATTTCAAGCTGACCCGTGAGTGCTCCGGTTCTGGTAACGGTATGTGTAGGCTTACCGTATTCAAGAGACACGGACACTAACAATAGAACAGGTTGCCCGGGACCTACTTCCGAGCACAGCTAAGAAGGAATGCCTACCGGGTTGAACGTCGGAGGATGTATGTGATGGGCGGACGTGACCGTGGAGGATGAAGCTCTGAAAGGATAGGAGAGTTACGAGTTTGACACAAGCAAGGAGCAAGAAAAAGTGAGTACCCTAGTTGGTGTACTTACGGAGCGTTAAGCATTGGAGTAGCATGGCACTGGGGCTTAGCTGTCAACTGCATATATTCTGTCATGTGGTACCGCGGAGGCAGAGCTCCGGTACAGACCGCAACAGCTAGACGATCGCTGATCGTAGGTGCTTCCAGGCAGCCATGATGGGAAGGGTAATGGAAACAGTGTACCGAAGCCTGCCACGGCACTACCAAGACCAGTGCCCATAGTAGGAAGTAACAGTATGCCCCCCTTTCTGAGGTGGACAACCAGGTTTACCGGGATGGAGTCGATAAAACCAACAGATCAACTAGGGAGCTTGAACCCCAGAAGCAGGCTCCCAAGACCTGTCAGCCGGCGTATAACCTTTCCAGTCAACCAGAAACTGGAGCCGACCCTGGAGTAACCGGAGTCATAAATGCTGGAGACTACAAATTCAGCACCCTAAGGGGTAGCAACGGGGCGGCGGCCATGAGGACGCACCCTGCTGAAAGCGATACGGGGCATCAGGCTTGATTTGTGACACGTGGAAGACGGGGTGGATTCTGGACCAGGAAGGAGGAAGTTGAAGATGAACAGCAGCATTCCCCACCAACAACAGAATCAGGAAGGGCCCAAAGAAATGAGGAGACAGCTTGGAAGGGACCAAATGATGAGGTAAGTAACAGGAACCGAGTCCCCTACCATAAGAGCTGGCACAGAAGACCTTCTGCGATCTGCATAGTGCTTAGCGTGATCCTGTGCATCCCGAAGGGCCATTCGGGCAGACAGATGGCCTCTATGGATATCTGCTAGCAAAGCATCCACCCCTGGATAACGAGTTGAAGAAAGCATAGTGGAATGAAAGTAAGAAGGATGGAAACCATAGGAGCAGTGAAACGGGCTAGTCTTCAAAGCGGAGTGTAGAGCATTGTTATACGAGAATTCTGCGAGGGGTAGGAGCTCCACCCAATCGTCTTGGGCTGCGAACACAAAGCATCGTAGATATCCTTCCAAGGTCTGGTTCAATCGCTCAGTCTGCCCATTGGTTTCAGGATGGGATCCCGAGTTTAAGGCCCATTGTATATGGAGGAGAGAACACAGTTTTTGCCAAAATTGCAAAGTATACTGCGGTCCTCTGTCAGAGACGATACTATCTGGTAACCCATGTCGTGAGAATATCTCAGAGACGAAAATCCGGGACATCTGGGCTGCAGTTGGGACCCCAGGCAAAGGCACGAAATTAGCAATTTTTGTAAAATAGTTGATCGTAACCATGATGGCAGTGTTTTTGTCTGAAGGGGGGAGGTCCAGAATGAAATATGTTGATACCACCTACCAGGGTTTAACAAATATAGGCATCTGGGAGAGCAACCCCAAAGGAAAGAAGCGTGGGGTTTTGGACGGAAGGCACGTAGAACAGGCTCTCAGTCTGTATGCAGGTATGGCCACCATAAATGTCTATTGACGAGTTCAAGCATGGTAGCTGCACCTCGATGACTAGCAGCATGGGAGTCATGGCCCATATGTAGTACTTCCGTTTGTAGCTCTTCAGAAGGAATTCATAGACATTGTCCATAGAAAAAAAAAACTCTTTCTCGTGTCAGGTTATGTTCCTGCAGGAGCTCCAGTCCTTTGGCCTGATGGCCAAGTGTAGATTGTTTGATCTTCTTGAGAAAATCGTTAACGACATGGAGGAAGATAGACTAAGGAAATAATTTCTCAGAATTAAACCTGTCCGTTGGATGATCTTTGCGGGAGAGGGCATCGGCACAGAGATTCCGGTGCCTTGATGAAAAGGTGAACTGAATATTGTATGGAGAGAATAAATGGGCCCAGCAAGCTTGTCAGCTGTTGGTGCTTTGTGCATATTGAAGAACTTTCAGGTTTTGATGATCTCTTCGGACTTCAATGGGGTGAGGAGTAACGGGAAGGAGGTGCCTCCATTCGTCGAAGGCCTGTTTAAATGGCAAAAGTTCCTTCTCCTAGATGGAGTAGTTTAATTTAGATGCGCTGAAGGTTTTAGAAATATAAGCAACAGGTGCTTCAGTACCAGCAGTCACTTCCTGTAGTAGCACCATGCCTAAAGCATAAAGTGAGGCATCGGTTTCAAGGATAAATATTTTTTGTTGATCCAGAGTAATGAGAATGGGCGCTGTTATGAACAATCATTTCAATTCATCAAAGGAATTCTGCACTTGGGTATCCCATACGAATAATGTATTTTTCTCAAGCAGTTGTGTGAGGGGAAGTAAGATTTCAGAAAAACGAGGAATGAACTTCCTATAGAAGTTCTCAAATCCAACGAAGCGTTCGATCTCCTTGATGTTGGAAGGAGGAGGCCAGTCCACCACTGCTGAGACCTTAGCCGGATCCATTGATATTCCCTGGGCTGATAAGATGAATCCCAGGTAAGAGACGCAGTTTCAATGAAACTCACACTTCTCGGCTTTACAAAAGAGTTGGTTAGATTGCAATCGGTCTAACACTACTTGGACATGAGGGACGTGTTCCGTCTCGTTAGGAGAACAAATCTGGAAATTGTCCAGGAAGATTACCACGAAATGCAGTAATATATCCGAGAATAAATGGTCCATGAACTGTGGAAAAATTGCGGGGCATTGGAGAGACCGAAAGGCATTACATGGTATTCAAAATGTCCAAAGGGTGTTTTAAAGGCTATTTTCCATTCATCAACTGGAGCAATCCTGATCAGATGATAGGCTCCTCTGAGATCTAATTTAGTGTATATAGTGGCCCCTGTTAGGGCTTCCAGTAGGTCTGGTATTAATGGCATGGGATATCTATCGGCACAGTTATTTTGTTGAGGCCTCTATAATCTATACACGGACGTAATTCGTCAGTATTTTTCTTGGGTATAAAGAATAGAGAGGCTCCTTTGGGACCCGAGCCATGGTTCCCCTTAGGAGTGGGCTTGGGAGTTTCCCGACCGCCTACTTTCACTACGTCGTGGAGGGGCTTACTGGGCATTCCTTAACTAGATGTGTAGAGGAGCCGCAGTACATACACAGTCCCTGTGTACGTCTACTGATTCGTTCTTCTGAGGTTAGGGGGCCTCTAGCGGTGCCAAGTTGCATGGGTTCTTCGGAAGGGACATCTTTAGACGGTACAGGAAGAGCCACAGCCCTAGACCGATATGATCGGCCCCTTCTGCGTTCGAGGTGACGTTCTTGCAGAGGGTAATCCATTTGCATGGACAACATGATCATATCAGCTCCATTCTTAGGTCTGGGTACCCGAGGTACCTCGTCTTTGAGTTCCTCAGTAAGCCCTCTCTCCGAAACAGGGTCAATAAGGCATCATCCGGCCATGCCGTTTCTGCATACAACTGTTTGAAACAAGTGAGGGGCGTGGCTTGATGGCTACATGAGCGGACGTTCCTTGGAGGAGCTCCCGATGATCCGATCCTGGGAAAAAGGTGATGGTTTTTGTCGGACTTTCGAGCCCACGGTGCATCTAAAAGGCGTATGAAAGTGGGGGGCATACGGTGCGTGCCCTCCCCACTGAGAGACTGCATATTCACGGAACTAGACCCCGAAGAAGTTGGCGGTTGCGCAAAGGAAGGGGAGCACCCAAGATGGCCGCCTGTGGACAAAGGGCCATAAAAGGTCTGACGAGCTGAGGAAGACAAGGTTGGTCGGAACGTGGGCGAGCCCAACCAGATAGACGGGTTGCATGCGCCTCGGGCTGAAAGCAAGAACATAAGGGCGAGCCCCTACTGCAGAGGCCATGGGTTGTGGCGGACTAGCAGAGTGAACCCGCGAGGATACAGCTGAGCGCGTGGGCCCAATCGACGCAACAGGATGTCTTCCAAGGTGGTGCGACCCCGGATCAAGCAGCCTACGATGGAGACCTATGCTAGGTCGCCCTCGGGCGCGGAAGGGGGCAAGAGCAAAGAAACCCCTGCGGTGGCGACGGACCCCGGACCCACCGGGTACCATCCAGGAGGTGCTGGCAGCAATTGCTGACCTGAAGGTGGCCTGGGAGACGTAGCTGGGCCTGGCCATGAAAGAGTTGCAAGAGGGCCTAAACCTCAAGATAGGAGCGGTCCAAGAAGAAGTGAACCTGTTGCGCCAGGATGTGCGAACGATCGCGGAGCGCACTGGGGAACTGGAGCAGGAGTTGACCCCGACCGTGGAGGCGTGCAACACACACGCCAAGGAACTTCATGCCCTCATGCAGCGAGTGGGCAATTTGGAGGACACAGCAGAGCAGGCGGAGGGGCACGCCAGGCGCAACAACATTCGCATAGTGGGGGTACCGGAGGGAATGGAAGGATTGAACCCCACGGATTTCATTGAAACCATGCTTTTGCAGGAGATTACAGGCGGAAAGCTGACCCAGGGGTTCGCGGTCGAAAGGGCGCACAGGGCCCTGACCAGGAGACCGGCCGCAGGAGCCCCCCCGCGGCCGTTGATTGCAAAGATCTTGAACTATCGTGACTGTGAGAAGATTCTCAAATTTTTCCGGAAAGGGGGCACGATAGAAAGGGGGTCAGCGAATATAACAGCGTATCCGGATTACACGCTGCTTGTACAACGGAGTCGAATGAACTTTGGAACGGTGAAGAGGAGGATCAGAGAGGCAGGCCACCGCTACATGTTGCTTTACCCCGCTAGGTTAAAGGTGATCCATAAGAACAGATCCCTCTTCTTTGAGACGCCGAGCGACGCGATGGAATGGCTGGATATGCAAGGTCGACCACAGGAATCGGATGCCCAGACAGGAGCGGATGGAGATAAGTAGCACGCTGCAGAGGCACCCGTGAGGCCATAGCTATGACATTGGGACTAGAATATAGTTTGATATTGTGCTTGTGTGGGGGAAGTCACGGCATCTGCCGGCGGGTCCCGTTGAATTCACTTCTCCTAAATAGATGACTGGGAGCTCCTGGGGAGCAACCTCTGCATCCAATAGTAGTATACTTAGTTAGGTCACTGTTAGATTGGTGACACCCCGCGGGGTCCTTGTTCTTGGTCACGAGACGGGTCCAGACGTGGGTAGGCCTGAGATCCAGGGATGGAGCTGGGCTATTGTTGGGGGTTGGTGGGGAGGGGAGTTGTGTGCAGTGGTGTGAGGTTGGGAAAGGGGGGAGGGGGGCACGGTTCTTAATAGTAGGGAAGGAGCCAGGAAACGACCCTACATGGGGAACATTACGGGGAGGGATGGGAAGGAGATAGACCGACTAGATGGCATCGGGTAATCTCAGAATTGTGACTTGGAATGTACGGGGCCTCAACAGCTACCTTAAACGCAACAAAGTGATGATGTATTTAAAGAGGATGCGCGTAGACATAGCCCTGCTGCAAGAGACCCACCTCACTAGGGAAAGGCTGGAGGTGGTCGGGAGGAAATGGAAGGGCACCGTTGTGGGGGCGGCGTACTCAGCGTATGCCAGAGGGGTCGTCACTTGGGTGGCGCCCCACGTGCCGTTTCGAGTGCTTGATTCTACGGTGGACCCGCAGGGTAGAATGGTGGTGGTAACGGGCCTCTTGGAAAACAGAGAAATACACATCATAAATTTGTACGCCCCCAATAAAGATACAGCAGCTTACTTTAGGACCCTCTACGGTAAACTTGGCCCCCTGGCGGGGGGTACGGTAGTGTGGGGGGGGGGGATTTTAACTGTACCGTAGACCCCAGTATGGATAGGTCCAAGGATAAGGCAGGAAAAATGGCACCGGCGGCTAAAGCGCTGAGTACCCTACTGAAAGACCTAGGCCTAGAGGATGCGTGGAGGAGGCTGCATCCCACGGATAGACAGTACTCACACTACACAGCGCCACATGATTTGTACACAAGGTTAGACTACATGTTTGTAACGGCCGGGATAGTGAGAGAAATAGAAGGAGCAGAATACAAGGCCCGAGTGCTGTCGGACCACTCGCCCTTGGTGGTAGACTGGAGACACCAGCCCCCACGCCCGCAGATCCCTACATGGAGACTTAGGAGCGAGGCTCTGCAGGATGAGGGGTTTCGGGAGAGCCTGAGGGACGCCATTGAAGAATATTTTGATAAAAACACGGGAAGTGTAAGCTCTGTGGGCACACTGTGGGAAGCGTTTAAGGTGGTGGTGCGTGGGGTAGCTATTTCCAAAGTTAAAGGCCTACAGGGGGGGGTTGAAAGGGAGCTCCGGGAGGCGGAAAGAGAGCTAGAGGAGCTCACGCGTTGCGTGAGCACCGCTCATGATAACAGAGCCAAAGTAGAGGAGCTACAGTTGTCCTGTAGTGCACTCTGGGATAGACGGTGCAGACTCAGCTACAGGAAATATACGGAGCGGATACACGCAGGGGGCGATAAGCCGGGCAGATTGCTGGCTTGGCTGTACAAGAGCGAGACCCCCCGCTCGGTGATTAGTGAGATTCGGGGCGAAGGAGGTAGCATATGCAACACCCAGAAAGAGGTAAATGAGGAATTCCTTAAGTTTTACAGACACTTGTATGAGGACACGGGGGAGGATATGGGTCAAGACATACTAGACTCATTGGGGGACATTGAGCTGCCCACCTTAGATGATCTAGAACGCTCTGAGTTGGACGCACCCGTCACCTCGGATGAGCTGGAGGTAGTGATTCGGAACTTGCCCACTTGCAAGGCGCCGGGTTCGGATGGGCTGCCCAGCGAGTTCTATAAAACATACCAGCAAGAGTTGCTCCAGCCACTGCTTGCCACTTTCAATGAGGCCTATGAGAAGGGAGAACTCCCGTTGTCTCTCCGTGAGGCCGTAATCATCCCACTCTTGAAACCAGGCAAGCCGGCCGTGGAGTGCGGGTCTTACAGACCTTTGTCCATGCTCAACCAGGACAGCAAAATACTCACGGTGGTGCTGGCTAATAGACTGAAAAGGGTGATTAAAAAACTGATAGACCCAGATCAGACGGGATATGTTCCGGGCAGGAACATCACGACAACCACCGGAGGCTACACCATGTTATGGACCAAACTGAGGAGGACACGGGCGAGCTGGCCATAGTGTCGTTAGACGCGGTCAAGGCCTTCGACTCGGTACGATGGCCCTGGCTGAAAGCGGTCCTGAAGGGGTATGGAGTGGGACCGGGATACCTCAGATGGGTACAGTTGTTTTACAGCACCCCGATGGCGAGGGTCAAGACAGGGTCCACGGTCTCAGATTCTTGGCAACTGGGCAGAGGGACCAGACAGGGATGTCCCTGGTCACCGATGCTATATATACTGGCATTGGAGCCGCTGGCAATATGCCTGCGTCAACAATATGGGGAGGTGGGCATAAACACGGCCAGTGTAGAGCATTTGATATCATTATATGCGGATGATATGCTCCTTTATTTACGCTATCCAGAAGAAAACCTACAGTACGTCCTAGAGGTGATAGAACGGTACGCCATCCTCTCCGGTATATCGGTGAACTGTGGAAAGTCCAGCCTGTTCCCTTTGGGTAGATATAGGAATGTCCCGGTGCAGAGGCTGCCTGTTCTGCCAATACCATGGCAGCCCGTAACATTTAGGTATCTGGGAATAAACATTTACCACAAGATCGAGACAGAACACAAGCACAACACGGAAAAGGCGATAGAGGGAATTAGTAACAGTATGGTATTTTGGTCCAGACTGGCCCTGACCATGATGGGGAGGGTGGCCTTGCTCAAAATGGTGGTCCTGCCTAGACTCTTGCACTTTTTTACAAACGTCCCGTTTCTGATACCCAGAAGCCTATTCGCGAAACTTCACAGCGTGTAGGGGTTTTGTGTGGGGCAGCTCTAGGAATAGGGTGGCTCTGTGGAAGCTCCAGAACCCGTGCGAAAGGGGGGGGATAGGCCTGCCTAACTTCGAACTCTATTACCTGGCGGGGCAGCTGCAGTACGTGGCCAGGTGGCTCTCGACTGAAGATTCGGCGGAAGCCAGGCTCCTGCGCGAAGATACAGCCCCATACTTCCTGATGGAAGTGGTGTGGTTGGGCAGAGATAAACTGGTGGGCAAGGGGCGGTTACTGAGGTTGGGCTGGGAGATCTGGCACAGGACATGGAAGATTGGGGGGGACTCGGAACCATACTCCCAGCAGGCGCCTTTGGCGGCTCTGTGTGGGAGCGACTCCCAACTACTTGAATCGGTCCGCAGATACTGGGAGCAGGTAGGCCTAGCCACCCTCGGGGACATATGGCAGGAAGGGGAGGCGGTGGACTTTCAGTGGCTGCAGGAAGAGACCGGAGTACATGGTGGCCAATATATAACCTACACTAGGCTGGTGAAAAAGACTAGAGAAAGATGGCCGGAGACAGTGCTCGCGGAGGATCCAGATGCCTCCCTGGAAACCATGTACGATGTATCGGAGGGCGGGCATGAAATATCGAGGATATATGAGCTCCTGCGGGCAAGGGCAGGGAAGGAGTTGCTCCAATTGAGACAAGATTGGGAGGAGGAGGTGGGAGGACCCATGACGGATGGGCAGTGAGAACGGGCCCAGAGGTACCATAAAAAGGTGTCCCGTAACGCGAGATTCCAACAGCTTCAGTTGTATGTTACCCACAGGGCTTATTTAACCCCCGGGAAGATTGCAAAGGTTGGGGGATCAGCTATACAGCAATGCCCCAGATGTGGGGAGATGAACGCGGGACTGCTACACATGTTTTGGGCTTGCCCGGAGGTGCATAGATTTTGGAATGAGGTCAAGACGAAACTGGCTGGCGGGGGGGGTAGTGCTGGATGTGGAAACGGCCTGGTCATGCTTGCTTGGACTATTCCCTAGACCCCGGCATTTGAAACACATAAGCAAGATGAAGGACCTGGCCTATGTCTTGTCCAAACGTAGGATCGCCCTGGGCTGGAAGGCGGCCCATAGACCCAGGGTGGAGTTGTGGTGGACAGACCTCTTGAGATGGGCGTAAGCTGAATCCGTAGTCTGGTTTGAAGCGGTCACCAGAGGGGGCGAAGAAGAAGTAGGGCCCTTGTTGGCCTGGCGGCAATTGGTGGCCTCGTTGGCAAACCCTCACCAGGGTGACAACGAAACAGAGGACCCGGTTGATGGCAGTCTAGGTAGTGTGCCACCCAGTGATGTTCCCGTAAATGATATGTGAGAACTGGCCATAGTTTAAAGGAGGAGGGGGGAGTTGGGGAGTTTGAAAATGTGTTGGAATATGATGCTTTCTATGTTTTGAAACGGTTGTAGTGTGTTTGTTTGACCTTAAAAAATAAAATAAAAATATATTCAAAAAAAAAAAAACTGTTTGAAACAAGTCACATATGACATAAGATCTTGAGTCCCTTGTCGGAGGTCTAGTAATCATCCCTGGGAGAAAATGGAAATGTCCTGCCTGCTAAACATGGATTTAAGGCTATTGACGAAAGCTGGATATGAATCCAGTATAAGGTTGCCCGAGGTCACCAGAGGAGTCGCCCAAGCGAGAGTAGCTCTGGCGAGATGTGAAAGAAGGAACCCAACCATATCCTTTTCCATGGGGAAGTAATTAGCCTTGAAAGTGAACTGGACTGTGCAGCTGTCTAAGAATTCCTTCAGCTTGTGTGAACTACCATCGTATTTGCCGCTGGGCAAAGAAGATGGGTGTAACTCAGGGGTTACTCGAGCTACCTGTTGTCAAAGGGAGGCATTTTCCTGTTTGAGGTCCTGTACCTCACATGAAAGAGACTGCATAGCAGCCATAAGCTGCTGTAACTGCTGATCCATGGATTCTGCTACTTGGGCGTTGCTATCTGTCATGAAAACCTATGTACGTGCAGGTCTTCGAGGACAAGAAAACTCCCCTGAGAAACGTGTGAAGTGGCACGGGAAACAAAGACGCTGCAAGAAAGGAGAATACCTTCATTTTAAGCTGACCCGTGAGTGCTCCAGTTCTGGTAACGGTTTGTGTAGGCTTACCGTGTTCAGGAGACACAGACAGTAATGATAGAACAGGTTGCCCAGAACCTACTTCCGAGCACAGCTGAGAAGGAACGCCTACTGGGTTGAACAACGTCGGAGCACATATATGATGGGGGGAACATGACTGTCATGTGATACCGCAGAGTTGGAGTTTCGGTACAGACCGCAACAGCTAGACGATCGCAGATTGTGTGGTGCTTCAAGGCAGCCACGATGGGAAGGGTACTGGCAACAGTGTACCAAAGTCTGGCACGGCGCCACCAGGACCAGCGCCCATAGTGGGAAGTAACAGCTGCATGGAAGCTGGACTCTGTGAAGTAGGGTCTTGGGGGTGAACAGATGCGTGCAATTAATTTCTTACAAGCAAGGTAGTGTGGGTGCCCCACCTACAGGTCAACAGAGCAGTTTTTGGTGCATGTGCTTGTCCCAATCTTGGAGTTCTTAGTGGTTGGATCAGGGCAGTTAAAAATATGTTATTAATTATAAGAAAGTGTATGTCACCTGGATTTTAGGGTAGATTTGGTAACTTAAGATAGTAATTCAATAATGAGCATTCAGATTTTGTATAGGTGCTGGCTCACTGATATACATGAATTTGATCCACTGTTAGGAGAGGAAAGTGATAAGTGGAAGTAAACAAATTCTAATAGTTATGTGTGCATATCGCTATAATTTGTGTTCTCACCTTACCACTGGCAGTCCTCCATTTTCTTTTCCTTCACCTGTATTCCACTCACTTTTGAGTTGGCTGTTTTTCATATGTATTCCAAGTGCTGTAGTCTTTTCTTTTCTATAGAAGGCTGACTTCCATTCCTATCTCTGCCAGGTCTGGCACTAATTTGTTTCCAAGATGTGGACTCCCTTGTAGGTAGAGTTTATTGTTGGGGCAGGGGGCCGAATGGGCAGCACACACAGTTTATCTAGGCTGTGATGGGAGCTGGGGTGCTGAGTGAAATAGTTCTGCCTGTCTGGCTCAGGGCTCACTCATACACAGAGCCCATGTGTTATATCTACAGTCACTGCCCCTTGCACCACGCCTATCTTCTATAACCCACCTCTGTACAACCGTTGCCTGATAGCTACTCAAACATACCGCACCCCTTACAGCGAAGACCTTGCAGCTCCTAATTTGAGAATGTCACCCCTGTTGGAACTGCAGGTACCATCACATCAAGCCAAATACCTACATACACTTAAACAGAAATATATTTCCTGTACATCTTCCTTAACCTTCCAGAAGATTACACCAGGCTCATAAACCTCTGTATGTCCCTCTCCTTTATGAGCCAAAATGTTGCACAATTATTCCTTACATGACATATTTATCAAATGCCTGACACAACGGGGGCACTAGAAGTCACGGAGCAAGATATCCATATTGCCTTGAGGCTCTTTGACCTTCACAGCCTCCATGCTGCACTACACTGCCTCTATCAATGTTGATGTAACATCTGCTTCTTGGCCTCCAAAGATGCTGCGGTCTTGGTGTGGTGTTATAACTGAGGAGACGTCCCCTAATAGTCATGGGTTGAGGACAGGGTTCAAACAACATATTACAAAGGGGATCCTGACATATTCATGCTGAATCACTACTTCCTAAAAGTCTTCATAGCCAAAAATGTATGTCAGTAAGACACAGCAATAAAGTACATCGTTTTATTTTTAAATACATAAAGACAACACATCAAAACATTACACAATTTCTAAAATCATCTTGTTAACAATGTACATTGAGAGGCTCAATCAATGTGGCCACATACTTTCTATACTACAATCCAATCTTCTAATGACCTCTGGTCTAGTACAGTTCTAGCTGACAACATAAATTGCATTCAAAATTACTAAAGTGCAATGTATACAAAGTGAAAGTGCATACAGTGCACACATGACTGTGCAAACAGCATCAAAAGTAGAAACAGCACACATAAACAGAAAAGTCAATCAACATACATTTAAAAACATTCTTAATATAAAACTCAGAGGGTTTTTTCAAAGAACATATCACGTATTCATCACCAATTTTGGAAACAGGCTCTTAGTGTCTGCCTGAGCTTTGAGGGCCTATCTCTCTCTCTTTTAAACCCCGGTAGAGATTGCAAGCCACAGAGACCGACCAGAGTCAGAGTCAATTGGTATGTCCGTAGAGACCTCTGTGGTTTCTCCCGCAGGGAGGCCACTAAGAAGTGTGAGGGATATTTCAGGTGTGCTCCTCTATTTCTGCCTTGACGAGAGGTCTATATGGCCCCTGTGTGCACATGGGACTCTGGGCTATTTAACTGCTGTTCTCAGTTATTCGTTGTTCATTGTCTGCTAACATAGCTCTGTGACCTCTACTTAGTCAAAGTCCCATCAACCTTCATGATCATTGAAAAGCGAGGGAGGGGTCATGCTGAAGTGTTCTTTGAAGGAGGGAATTAGAAGTGTAAGCAATTCCATCTATGTCACTGTCTCCTCAGGTGGGTGATAGCACTCCTTAAGTGGGTAATGCATGCTGCCAAACGGATATGGAGGAGGTAGGGATATAAGCGAAATGGTTGATGACTCCTGCAGACATGTCTTGAGCATCATAATACATAACGAAAAACTGATTTTAGGAGGAGGAGAATGGAGTCTCTGTGGTAGAAGATGTTTTGAAATCTTCCAAAGATGAGCTCAAGAGAATGGGGAACCTACTGAAAACCATAGAGGCAAGAATAAAGACTGCAAGGGGATGGCGTTGCGGATTGGCATTTTGGAGTCTTCAACCCTGTGAAACTTGGAGTCATTTGTGAAATCTATGATTCAGGAAGTTGTTGATGACTCACAATGCTGCTGCTTATTTGTTGTGGAAAGGGCTCATAAATCTCTCATTCCACTGTACCCTATCATCGAAAGGATCCTACACTACTGGTACTGAGGTGCTATTCTGAGATAGGGATGTCAGAGAGCCAACCTATAGTTTAGGTGAGACACATTACTTTTTTCACAGTCTTCACCAATTCTGTTCAGATCTCACAGAATCATTTCCTAAGGTTGATAATTGGATGCAACAATGTCAGATTTAGCATTTCATGATGCTCCCGGGTGAAACCCAGAGTGACATACAGCTGAAAGGTGTACTTTTTCTCCTCACGGGCAAGCCACTTTCTGGATGGCCTGCCGAGTAGGTCAGCCCAGGCTTATACCTGTTATTCCTCTTGGGGTGGCGGCATGTATCAAGGATGGGAGTCTGAACACTTAGGAGGCCTTATATAATGTTTCCAAACGCTTTGTTATTTTGAATTAGGAGTTAAAGCATTTATTCACTATTACAGGTAGTGCCATGTGGGATTGTCCGTAGGGATGTGTACCTTCTCCCAGCGCATTCCTCTTTCTGTCAATTGATTTTTTCATTTTGTTATAATGAGGATTATGTGATGATGGCTCTAGTCTTCGAGGTTAATCAGCAGGCGTATGAGGTGGTAAATGGCATTTGTTCATGTGGTTTCCTAACTTTTAAGTTTGTAGGATGATTTAATTAGGTGACATCTAGTTTGGGAGAATTTTCCACCCGCCCCAAATCAGGCACCCACAATTTACATTTATTTAACACGTTTAAGTTTTTATGAACTGAGACATTCCAATAGTCTCAATTCCATACATCTTTCCTCTCCTTTTGGGAAAATAAATAGGCAAGGTTGCACAGAAGGTCTATTTAAAAAAAATAGAACTTATCAATCCAATTAAAAATATGAAGAAATCATACATCTTCATAATTCTAAATGAAATCCTGATATCTTTGGTATTACACTAATGAATGATCAATACACTCGTAAATTCAATTGTCAATGCTGCACTTAACTTGGATATATACATTTATTATTATTATTTATTTATTTGTATGGGTTACACATAACCTTTACAACGGCAATTCAATATAGAAAAGAAAAACAAGATACATAAAACAATTCATCCTGTAATTCATAAACAATTTAAATCAGAATCGATATATAACAGAATACAAAAAGTACAAAAGTTGTATATACAGATACATTAATTATCTGAAACTGTATCTTCTACAACAGCCCACCACACCAAACACTAAATATTCACTACAAAATTCAATTAATTTGCTCAGATCGTATGGTGGTACTAGCAAGCAGATATTTCTTAAAAATCTAACTACTGCAAGCTGCAATGAGAGGTCACTCCCATATAACATTTCGAGCCATAGTCTTTCAAGATCCATATTATCCCCATTCACAAAATGTAAGAAATAATGTATACGATCACTTCGCAATGATTCACAATAGATTAATAGGTGCTGCAGAGTTTCAGGCAACCCAGAGATGCCACAGAACCCACACAATGATGGTATTCCACTCTCCCTTTCCCGTCGGTCTGTGATTTCCCTAGTCAGTAACACATTGCATTTAAAACGCATAAATTCATTGCGCCATCTTTTGTCGGGAAATTTAATCAGGTATGGCTCCATGCTGCAACCACTTTTATACCCAGATACCAGTTGCTTATATAATTTAGTTCCTACAACAGTAGCGCAGGTAATGTTCCAATCTAGTTACTCCGTGTATTGTTTTGCTTTATTTGGGTTAAATATAAGCATCTTGCACGTTGCACCAAATGTAGATAAATATGCTAAGGACTCCCTTGTTAATTCTTTTAGGAATTCTGAGTCACATGTACCAGTTCATATCCCAATTCCCCACAAATCGTAAATAGAATCTTTGGAACTGACAATTGATTTCCTAAATAAACGTACTCAGCGCCACATAACCATACTTCTGATGGAACACAGACCCAACTCATAGCACATTGCTTCCAATGGCACGCACTTAGGTAGGCATCTAAACACTGATCTTAATATCTTTGCCTCGTATGTATCAAGTTCCACGTTTGCCCATTTAGGAAAAAGTTCTAAGCCATAGCAGAGTTTCGGGAAGGTACAAATGAGAATTGTCCATATTTCACATCAATTGTTTTTAAACAAATAATTTGTGCCTGAACCTTTACATCCAAAAATTGCCTATAATTCTGTTTCCTTTTGTGTCCAAAGATTGGATAGTGCAAATAACGCAGATGTGGTTTAACACACAACTTTTCGTGATTCAGAAATCATATCCCCTTGTAACACTACTGTGAAACCGTAGGATTACAGTTTTCTTTGCATTAATCATGAGCAAATTTGCAGCTGTGTAGTCTCTAAATGCCATTAGTATTGATATTGATATTTTATTTCTATCGCGCTCATACAAAAGTGTTTCAGAGCGCGACAAGGCAAGAGAGGGGAACAAGGGAGAACAAAACAGCGATCTTACTAGGCCCAGTGACATTGAGAACGCGCAAGTGAATGGGAGAGGGGGAGGGGAAAATTGCATGGAAGGGGGAGAAGTGGAAAGTGTGAAGCAGAGGAGAATCAGATAAATAACAATATATAAATAATAAAGGCAACAAACAGTGGTAGTGCAGCCAGCAATTTGCAAGTGCTAGGTTTAAGGCAGCAGACAGGGTAGGTATGATAAGTGCAGGAAGAAAAAGGGGGGGCTGTATGGGTACCGATACAGACCCCAGTGCAAGGGGAGGCCCAAAGGCAGTGCGGGAGGGTGATAGGGTGAGCATGCCCCTTGGCCCCGTAGGACCGAGGGTGGCCAGGTGCAGGGTGCCATGAGAGAACAGATCAGCAGGGGATAGGGGTAGCGAAGGCAGAAGAAAAGAGGAAGGTCTTGAGGTGCTTACAGAACTGGAGATGGTTCTCCTCCAGTTTTAGAGTGGCAGGGAGGCTGTTCCAGAGGGAGGCCCCAGCCGAAGACAAAGATCTAACCCCAGCTCGTTTCTTTGAAAAACGACTGACCCTTAGGGAGTTGGAGGTAGTGGAGCGAAGAGCTCGAGAGGGAAGGTATTTGCGAAAGGATAGCTGAAGGTATTTTGGGGCCAGTCCCCAGAAAGCCTTGTGGACAATGCAGAGGGATTTAATCCTTGCATCCACTGGGAGCCAATAGAGAGATTTCAGAGCTGGAGAGATACGATCCCAGGGCTTGAGGACAAGGACAAGTCTTGCAGTCCTGTTCTGGATTAGTTGCAGAGGGCAGAGAGTAGAGGCAGGTAGATTTAGAAAGAGGCTGTTACAATAAGTAGACGTTGCAGGCCTCGCGGAATATGATTGAATAACATAAAGTCATCCGCGTAGGCAGTCCAGGATACCTTAATTCCCTCGACTGTTGGTGGCACAAATAACTGACTGTAACAACTTACCAGCATCTGATACATATAAGTTAAATATTGTAGGGGCAAAACCACAACCCTGGTGTAGACCGTTTGTAGCATTAATCGCCTGTGTCAGTGTTCCTGTATTACTTAGGCGAGCCTGCAGTTTAGAACCTTCATGCAAATGGTACAATATTGACAATAAGGAAGATGGCAATCCCTTTCGATATAGCTTCCCCCAGAGGATACTCCTTTCCATCACGTCGAAAGCCATAGTTAAGTCTATAGATGCTACATAGACTGGCGCACTTCCTTGTTTCCATGTTTTCCACTGAAGAATATTCATTAGAAGCCCCCCTGCATCAGTACCAACCTTTTTACGGAAACCAAATTGTAACTGGGATAAGATCTTATTTCCCTCTGCCCACTCTTGGATGTGTTTGAATACCAGTCCAGAAAAGATCTTGGAATCCACATCCAAGAGTGCAATAGGTCTGTAGTTTGCAGGAGACGACCTATCACCTTTTTTGTAAACTAGCACTATGTAGGCAATATGCCATGTGTTTGGGATTACTCGTACCTTAACTATATCTTTGTACAGAATGAATAGGATTTTTGCCCAATCATTTACGTTGCCCTTAAAAATAATGTTTGCTAACCCATTAGGCCCGGCCGCCCAGGAGGAAGATGCCTTACTTATCAGCATTTTAATATCATTTTGTTCAAATGGAAAATCCCATGGGTGTTGAATGACCAAATCCGGTAGTGGATATTTTATCTTAGAATGGGCATAGACGATACCAAAATGACCCTTCCACTGCTTTTCCAATATTGTACAGGTTTGCATTTGGGCCTGTTGCACATTACGATTCCTTATTAGGGCCCAAAAAGATCTAGCAGTGTAATCCCTTAAAGCTTCCAACATAGCTTCGCCATCCACCTGATACAACTTTGCTCTATGGGCTTCAATTTGGCTCTTCCATTTATTCTTGATTTTTTTTCCCAAAGCATCTCTCTCAGTGTGGGGTAATTTCTGTGTCTGAAGATGTCTCAGTTCCCTAAATCGGTTATTTTTTAGTGTTCTAATTACAACATCATAAGTATGAAGATGCTTTATCTTCATTTGATTTGTTTTAGATGCAGATACTATCTGTTTAATAGTAGCTTGTACATAATGATCAAATCTGTCAACACTATATAGCGTTGCTTTTTCCCAGAGGCTAGTATTGTGAAAATCAGATTGGAATACAGCGTTAACTCGATCCACATTATCATTATGCCAGGTAATACGGGTCCCAGATGCATTAACCAGAAATGTATTCGTACATGCCCCATATTTCACATCTCCCTCCATCCCTTTAAATTGTACCTCTAAGATCTTGTGATCACTACAATTAGTTTTCCTCATGCACATTGAGCTAGCCAGACCGCATAAAGGGAGCGAGAGAAAAATATAGTCAATTTTTGACGAAAACTTGCCATTAGACATTGAAATCACCCACAACTTCAACATCACCTCTGGGTGGAGTAAATAAGCTTGATTGTCCCGAGTAGTTCTAAAGAATCAGTCAAATGATTTTTTACGTTCCAGTAGATATTAACAACCAGAAAATAACAAAAACCCGCACAGTTCGTAAGCTTGAGTAGGACAGCAAGACACCATTTTGAGAGTCTAAAGATTTTAATTAGAATGGGTCCCCAATCAACATGTATGGCAATAGCCAAACCCCCAGAAGGCCTACCCAATTTACCCTGTGTCGCAAGTTCCGAATACACAACAAGACCATCTAGGACACATGGGGAGATAAACCAAGTCTCCTGCAAACAAAAGACTGTGCATTTGGATAACATAAAACACATTTCAGGAGAATTTTTTAAAAAGCATTGACCCCTCGTGTTCGAGGACACTAGGGTAAAAGTACCAAAGTTATTAACTATTCGGTTTTAGATCCTGTAGCTGCATAATAGAATCTCGTAGGGTCAAAGCTAACCACCTTAAGCTAGAATCATTTGAATCACCATCATTCTGTTTCTGTAGCTTACTGGTTAACCTCTCGGCTGTTCCATGCCCTGCCTTTTAGAACAGGCAGGTCCCGGCCTCCATCATCATTCTGCATACCTCTACTATAATTGCAGACATCATAGCCAAACCTATAGAATGTTTCTGCCTCTCGTAGTACAGCTTTGTAGATTGCTCTGGAATGAAAGACTATTCTAACATAGTCATAACTTTTTGGGTGAACATAATCAATCAATTTAATGTCCCCAGATGAGATGAGACTAATGTTCGGTATCTCATTAAATAGAGCCAGAATTCTCCTTCT
This sequence comes from Ambystoma mexicanum, assembly GCF_040938575.1. NCBI lineage: Eukaryota > Metazoa > Chordata > Amphibia > Caudata > Ambystomatidae > Ambystoma > Ambystoma mexicanum. The sequence continues at coordinate 1,094,310,496 of NC_090926.1, read as the reverse complement.
GTTCAATGAGTCGGGACCACCTTGTGGGAACAGATAATATATTAAAACACTGGGAAGTTCCAGAAAGTGTGGCTGCCTCAGCTGTATTTCATTGCCCGCCCGAGGGTTTATGTAAGGTTCTTTATTTGTGTCCTGCCGGTATGCATCATTCTTCACTACATTCTCAGCTTGAAGGTTCACTGTCTCAATCTTTCTACCCTTACTTTCAACATATCCAAACTCAACTACTTCAATATTTGCATGGCATTTGGACTCAGTTACTAAAGGTACTTTAACAGACTCCTCCATCATTAACTTCATCACTCTCTGAGCAATTCTTTCAACCCTGGGTAGTTCGCTCTCAACACCTCCTGGACATAATCCCCCATTACCATTATATGCTGCGTTCCCCCTTCAAGCATTTGTTTCATCACTCTCCATATCATTCTGTCAGTCGGAGTTAATTCTACTTCCTTGTCAACAGGTAATCCACTATCTATAATCTGAACTTCTTTTCCACATGCCTCAGGTACCAGTTTATCCCTCCATACCTCGCGTTGCTCTCCAAGACGTTGAACCCTCCCTGGTCCATTAGATATAGTCTCAACTTCCTTTCCACATGCCTCAAGTACCAGTTTTTCCCTCTATACCTCGCGTTGCTCTCCAAGATGTTGAACCCTCCCTGGTCCATTAGATTGGAAACAAGATTTAGCTCCAAATATCTTAGAGTAGGATAAGGGCGACAGCTTCCTATAGGCAGTGGGGAGCAATGGGAGCACAACTGTCTTGAACATTGGCTTATCTAAATGTGTTACATAGTCCCCTTTCTCATGCAGCACGGCTTCCCCTGCATAATTGCCAGGGTGCCTGGTATCTACATATACGCTAGTTTCAAGGTGAGCATTAGTAGACACAGGATTAGTATTAATGGACTCGTTAGTGGCCATAGCTTCAAATTGTGGCAATGGTTCCATCTCTTTCCCCCTATTTCCTTAACCATTTTTTTTTTTTTTTGGGAAATAAGTTTAGGAGGGTGGCCTTGCTCCAAGTATCTTTCTGTGAATCATTACTCAATTGAGGTCTACCTCCTTGTGTTTTATTTTTCCCTTTTTTTTCATGGTTTCAGTTAATGTATCAGTCGCCACGATGCCACCCTCCCTATTACAGAAACGTCAACCTCCCCTGACACATCCAAATTTGTTACCATGTTAATATTTTTACCTCTTCTCTTATCAGGTTCCGCCAATTTATTTTAGACATTCTATTCTGCCCTTTACTGGGCTGCTGCTTTGGGATATTATTTACTCTTTTGGCCGTCCCTGCTGTATTTTTGGCGAAGAGGCAAGTACTTCTTTCACTGCAGTAGCGCTCCCCTCAGTCAAGCCATCACCGAGGCCTGGGATAACCCTTATCATATTTTCAGGGGGGGTACCCCAGGTCTTTTTTGGACTGGTGCTGATATCCCATTATCCTGTGTAGATTCGGTATTCATCCCTTTGTTGACCACCACTTTAACCTCTTGTATAATGTGGCTACATTTATTCATTCCAACTGCCTTAATTAGATCCCTAATTAGCAGTGTATGAAGTTGTAATTCAGCTAGTATTTGTGCATTGACTTGGCCATAGGTCGTTTTCCCCCAGTTACACCCTTCAGGTCTGCTTTCTTTCTGGGCAGGCGTGACTTCCCATTCTTCCTCCTGTTTCAAAGGATATTGGGATAAGGCAAGTAAAGAGCTATCTATGGGGGAGTTATTGTTGTCTTCCCTATTACTTGCATCTGCATCAGGCAAAAACAGGGAGGCATCTTCCACAGGCAGTTTTTGGGGTTCATCCGGGCTCACAATACTAATCTCATCCTCCTTATTCTGTGCGGATTCAATCAGGAGTATAGATTCATCACCTAAAATCATGTTTAGGGCTCCAAATCTACCTTCACTAGGAGGAGAAAGGGGTAGGGGCACTTCCAGCGCCATTTTCATAGTACCCTTCACAGGGGTAAAGACCAAGGGGGCAGACAAAATATCATCATATGCCCGTAACCCCGTCATTGTCTCCCTTCTTGTTAACGGCACGGTCCGTTTGTAATTATATCTTTGATGTTTCATAGCCTCAGTAAATACTCAATCAAGAAAGCATGAATTGTACAAATGCATATAACGACATAGAGACCGCCATATGAATATTACGCTGCCCTTACTGTATAAATGCCGGGCCACCTCTACGTACCTAGGTGAGTTTTCTTACTGCTACACTAACCAAACCCACATATATCTGTAAATCAGGGTACCAATACAAAACACAAATCACATCAAGGGTAAGCGCCGCACCCCTTCACCCCGCCGCCACCCGAACAGCCAAACAGCCTACTTAGGGCTCCTTCGGGGGCTGTGTATGTGCGGATTTCCGGGGAGGGCTGGGGAGGGCGGGACCACTGGGTGCAGCTACCCAATCACAACACTAGGGAAAACAACATACATTAACTATGTTATACTTTGAGGATAATTTATGTACATCTTTGATATGATTACTCATGTAGATGTTGTGTATAAAATTGGTAGGTATCCTTAAAGGATAGTTCCGGGACTTTTTTTTTATTGTTCCTATGGTTCGGCCATGTGTTTTTAAGCATAAATCGGTAGATCGTAGAAAACTTTCCTATGGACCTTACCCGACTTTTCGTCCATTAACGCGCTCGAAAACATCCGCCATTTTATGATAATCCTATCATTTCCCCCCATCGCCCTGGCTCACCTGCTTTTGCGGCACTAAATCAAATCCCCCGCCCCTGAGCCTGACATCAGCAGACGCGTACTGCCCATTTCCCAACGCCAAAGCACGTTTCGTGTCAACAATCGCTGCGCCTCAGCTAATGAAGTGTCGCCATGGAAATGGCAGGACGCCTCTTTCCTCAATAAGTATAAACAGACCGTTTCACAACACACAGCAGCAGATTTTCGAATCCATTCCTCTCTCTGTGTTACTTTGAGTATTCTGTGACTCGTTTCTGTGCTCTGGTCAGCTACCTTCGTTGATTGTAGCCCGTGTGAACAGATACCAGTACCACCGCTATAAATTATTTTACTTTCTTTACCACATAATGGCTACAATAATGCCGTATATGTACGAGCCCGAGTACACCGAGGAAGAACTACTGGAAAGGCAAGCACGCGAAAACGATGGGGATTCGGACGGCAGTTGGGAGGACCAGTCAACGGATGAAGAGCCTGGACCATGTCGCATGGACGGCGTCTCCACCTGGTGCACGTGCAATCGGTGCGAGCTAATGCCAACTGAGGAGGAGAACTGCTGCTGCCGAGAAAACTCGGGATGCCTGGCCTACATTTCGGAAGGCGAGCAAAGTCTGCAGGAAGGCGAGCAAAGTCCGCAATGCATCACCGAGCTGCCAGAGTTCAGGGAAGCCTGCCTCTCACGGACCGTGTTGAGGATGATGATGGTGCTTATGCACGAACTTCGCGGCACTGTTCGTCCGCGTAATCCGAGTAACGAGTAAGTATACTCTGGTTGTGATGTCAGTGATGCCACTAATATGTCATGGTCGTCTCCCACATATAAAATTACATCTACATATCATTCGAATGCATGTAAATTGGTTCCATATTGTGCATTTTCTAGATAGAATTTTTTTCAAAGCAGAATGACATTTTTTACCTGAATCGACAGTGATAAGAAAGTTTTGTCATTTTAATACAGTTTGCATCTTTCATTTTCACAGGTGGTACAGGCTGGTGGCCTATCGTTGCTTCACTTGGTGGCTTCACGGGAGGCTCGGACACCGCGTTCGGAGAGTAATACCTGCCTGTGCGGTACTTGCCATTAGACAACATTTCCCCAGCGACAGTGGACAATACCGCGGATTTTCCCTGGATGTGCTGCAACCGCAAATTTACAATGTGTAATGTTTATTATTTATGTTCAATTGAAATTAAGATCCAAAATAAAACCCAATATATATTTTAACAATGGTTGTTTTGATTTGTTCAAGCGTTGGCAATAAAAGGAAGGCCGTTGTATTTTATTGATACAAAACATGGTTATAGGTAAATATGGTTGATCATAATAAATCATCCTTTTGGGCACCGGGTACAGAGATGACCACCTCTGGCCCGTGCCGCCTTGCCACCACAGGCCAGCCTGCTGCTGACTAACTGCCTAGGCATCCAGGGTCTCCAGGGTGAACTGCACCCATATATTCTCCTGGGAGGGTGAGGTATTTATAAACTCACCCCCCTGCCTTCCATGTACTAGATCCTGCAGCCAGCCTCTTACATGCAGTTAGATGGCCTCTCCTTGGTGAGGCCCTGCGGCAAACGAGTCTTGTCTGCACGACCACCGCCCCAATCCACCCCCCGCCCTATCAAAGGCAATTCGCACCGGGGTACTTGTGCTGGCAACTGGAGCAGTCAGGGAGCGATAAAGGCCAAGAGGTGCCAAAGACCATGTACACTTCAAAGTGGTCTATAGAGCATGCGTTGTTGTTCCCATGTCTACCTCCAGACCCCGTGTCTCCTGCCAAGCATCCCCCCTCACGCTGGACGGCCCCCTGCAATCCACATAAGTGTGTCTCCATTCACGAGTCTTCCTGTGTCTTGTCTGCACGACCACCGCCCCAATCCACCCCCCGCCCTATCAAAGGCAATTCGCACCGGGGTACTTGTGCTGGCAACTGGAGCAGTCAGGGAGCGATAAAGGCCAAGAGGTGCCAAAGACCATGTACACTTCAAAGTGGTCTATAGAGCATGGGTTGTTGTTCCCATGTCTACCTCCAGACCCCGTGTCTCCTGCCAAGCATCCCCCCTCACGCTGGACGGCCCCCTGCAATCCACATAATGCCACGACATATACACGTCATTCATTCACAAACACACCCCTGTTTCGAATTCTTTATAACCCACTTCATATTTCTAATGAGCACTTCTTTGCGCTTTGCTAGTCAACCCGTGAAGGTGCTGGTTATCTGCTCTTCGCCTCTGTGAACTTCCGTGACCACTTCGAGGAAACTCGTCAGTTTGCAACCTGTGAACTGCTCCCTGTTCTACGACAAGGAACTACTCTGATCCCTGCATCTAACTGTTTGTTCGTCAAGGTAAGGCCATGTACCATAATCAGTTTGCGTCCAATTTTGTTTCGTTCAAGACAGTACATGCAAGGAACTAGTCACATGATCTGAGTTTACATTGGTATTCATAGAGAATTGTTGATCTTTTCTTTTCAGAACTTTCCACAATGCCTGCCTGTTCCATTGGCGGTTGCCCTTCGAAGACCCATAATAAATCTGAAGGTACTATAATGCATGTTTTCCCTAAGACAATAGATCAGATAAGAGAATGGGTCCGATATTGCGGATATCCACCGTCTGAGCTTGAAAGTAGAGTCCTAGAGGTCTTTGCGGACAAGAGGGGTGATCGATACCGCATCTGCAGCAGGCACTTTACCTCTGACATGTACTCCACATCATTGCTAATAAAGAAGAACACACCGCGAGCGAGGCGAAAATTGCTCTCAACCGCTATTCCCACTCTATTCGTCCACATCCCTCCACTGGTGAGTCAAGTTTACGTATTTATCTCTTGGCCTTGCCGTAGTGTGTAGCATTAGCTAACAATAATTTCCCCATTTATGTATCCACTCAATATGAAGGCGGAAGATTCTCCATCCGTGTCGTTATTGCAGTCATCAGCCACTTCAAGCGCCTATCGGGTAATCTTACTTGGCTATTCTGCCACTGACTTGTTTTAGGCATGTAAATCAATAGTTTTAATTTATCGTGTAATTATGTTACCTAATGGTACACCCTTGTACTCGTCCTCTAGTCTTTGTTTTCAGTTATAATTATTGTTATCCAAAATAACGCAAGTACTGTCTTTCAGGGAGATGCTGAGGAGTCCAACGTATTGACGACTACCGTTGATGTCACTCAGATGCTCGAGGTACGTTTCAGGACAGTTCTGTCGCCCTCCTATGTGTCTTCTTTTTTCAATTTTGTGTTCATTACTAATGAAAGTCCTATGTTTCAGGGAGTCGATGGAGCATTAGTCCAAGAAGAAGGGGGAGCATGCAGTTACGGGTCGGCGCAACAGCTTGCAGAAGTGTGCACCGCAGTTACATCGTCCCTTGATGTTCTTATGCATTTCGAGGTATGGATACTGACAGTTCGATCAAGCGAAATCATATGACGTGATTACATCCGCTATACTTCCTTCTTTATTAACGCAAGTACTATGTTTCAGGGAGATGACGGAGCTTCTTCTACAAGAACATCACCCCTAGTAGTTGATGCAGATCTCTGGGTGGTGACACTTCCAACGATCAAGCAAATCGAATCATATTTACATATCCATTATTTATTTTAGACAACTGATCATTCGTGCAGGTCTATTTAGATGAGCCGTTCACGCCTGCACAAAGTTTCTGTTCTTTTTATCAAAATAGAAAACCATACTAATGCAATTACTGTGTTTCAGGGAGTTACTGAAGCATCATCTTCAATAATATCATCAATGGAAGTCTATGAGGAGCCCGAGGTATGGATCTTGACAGTTCCATCTAACTAGATCAACAATGCGTGAATAATTGTCGTTTGAATGTTCTACACAAAGCGTTCATTCGTGTTTTGCTATTGAGATGTACGTGGGTATTGGTCCCCAAGTACATTTTGTGTTTTCGATATTATTATACATACTAATGAAAGTTCTATGTTTCAGGGAGTCGATGGAGCGTCAGTGCGTGATGGATGTGCTTATCATGAAAATGTAGTCGTTGCAGCGCAAGAGGAAGTGGAGACATGCACACACGAGTCGGGGCAACAGCGTCCTGATGTTGAAGTTCGAGGCAAGAAAGTTTCAAAGAAAAGAAAGCAAAAGAAGGTTAGTGTCCTGGTCACTATATTATGTTGTTTTTCACTGTTAATAGTTCAATACTGTAAGTTGTGTTTAAACTGAACATCCCTTTTCCAATCTGTCCTCTAGTTGCGAGTGGGTGTACGAACTAGATCTACACAGACAGTGAAGCGAACGAGAGATGTTGCTTGTCAAACCTTTTGGCAGGGACTTGAGACTGGAGATGCATCGTGCCAATGGGAAGAATATGAAGTGATTGACAACAGAGCTATACCACCACCAGCCATTGATAGTGAATGTCCTCCTGGTAGTTCGGATGCAGTTGGAGATAAATTCACAGAATCCACACCCGCAAAAACTAAGACCGCGAGAAAGTTGAAGAAATTGTCCTATTCACCCATTGCCGGAGAAGGAACAGATGTTGCAATGGAAGAGAATGAAGTGGACTACAATGAAACACCTTCAATATCACTGAACATAGCGTAAGACGATATCAGAGATTCTACCTTTCATGTGAGTGACATGTCCTCAACGTTACAGGCCGAACCAGCTGGGATGCAGAGTGACAGTATAAGGAAAGAGGCCAAATTCATTGTATTCGATAGTTGTTTGATTGATATTATTATTCGGTTGAAATGTGGGCATTCGGTAGGTGGGGAAGTATGTGGGGAGCCATTGATTAATGTGACTCGTGCAATTCGAGGCACTAACCTTAAAATACATGCCACCTGTACAAAATATCATCCTTTCTCATGGTCTGCACAACCCATGCTGGGACAACTGCCAGCAGGCAATCTACTTTGTGCAGCGGCTGCACTTTTTAGTGGTTCAAGTTTTAAAAAATTAGAGTCTTTCTTTCAGTTTGTGGGAATCCGTTTCATTGCGAAAACTCAGTTCTACAAATACCAAACCGATTATCTATTTCCAGCCATTAGCGAAGCTTGGAGAATGGAAAAAATGTCTATTGATAGTACATTCGCGGGCAAACGGTTCAGGCTAGCCGGTGATGGACAGTGCGACAGCCCAGGATTTTCAGCCAAGTACTGCACCTACCACTTTCAGGACATGGAAAGTAAGAAAATTGTGAGTTCGGTGGTCGTGCAGGTGTCACAAAGTACATCCTCAGTGGCCATGGAGAAAGTTGGCTTTGTAGCATCATTGCAAGAACTACAATCGCTGGGAATGGTGATCGACCTGATAGCCACGGACAGACACGTTTCAATTGCCAAGACAATGAGAGAAGAGTACAAAAATATAAATCACCAATTTGACGTTTGGCATCTTGCAAAAACAATCAATAAAAAATTGTCGGCTGCAGGTAAAAAAAAAGATATGCAAGGTATTTCACAGTGGTCCAAGTCAATCAGCAACCATCTTTGGTGGAGCTCAAAAACATGTGGAGGGTCGTTGGAAATTCTACTGGAAAAATGGCGGTCAGTAATGCTACACTGTACAAACGTGCACAGCTGGAACACGAACCAACATTTCCACAATTGTGAACATGGCCATTTGTCCACAGAGGAGGCACGGAAGAAGAAGTGGTTGATTCCTTCATCACCCACTCACAAAGCCATTGAAAAGATTGTATTTGATAAAACTATAACAAAAGCTTTGAGGGGACTCACGGAATTCTGCCACACAGGAGATTTGGAGGTGTTCCACAATATGTGCCTAAAGTACAGGCCAAAACGATTGCATTTTGGCATGGAGGGCATGATAAATCGGACTCTTTTAGCGGTCTTGGCACATAACCATAATGTCGGCCGTCAACAAAGTAGGACGACCGGAACTTTAGGGACGCTTCGCTACAATAAGGCCTTCACTAAAAGAAGTAAACAATGGGTGATCAAACCAGTGTTTGAGGATATGCAATATGTGTTTATTGAGAGACTTATTGTTGACGTCCTAGATAGGCACATAAATGGAGTTGTGAACGAACCTGCGCAGGTGACAACTGCATTGCCACCCAACATTGCCTCTGTTCCATGTCCACCTAAAGAAGAGCTCATTGAGAAATACACATCACAGTTTAAATGATTGTAATTTGATTGTCTGTTCTCTCGAGTCTCCTCATGTCGCAGGCCCATTGAATATGTTTATCTATCCAACCGTGTTCATTTGCGCATTAAATTAAACCAAACAGTAATATAAATGATTTTTCCAAAAATATAGAATGTCTCCGTATTTATGGTTCTGTGGGGCAGCAAAGCACGCAGACAAAATGCAAAGATGGAGTGTAAATTTCAAGTCCTGTAAAACGGCCTTACACTGAATGTAGCTAACTAGGAATGTGTGTTCGTTCAAAGTGAAGGTCAGCTGCTTTGATTTTTTCTCGGGTGCCAGAATGGCCCACGACTCAGTATAAGGTTCTATTGTTATTTGACCTTGACAGGCCGGGACCACGTAAGAAACGATAAAGAATATAATTTCAGAAACGAAAGCCATTTCATGTTCGTTCATTAGAAGAAATAAAACGTCGGCATAGAAGGAGTTGTATTTCGGGGCTGCCCTACGCACAGACACAATGGAAAATGCAAATATAATGTAAGTAACTCTTTAGATGAGTTTATACTGCAATTTAATTACTATACAGTAGCTTTAAAGACGGGTTAAGTTGTACTTGTTCATTCTATGTGGTATATTGTTTTGTACCGCGCACTATCTTGGGGAGAACCGTCTCCTTTTACGGAAGCACCTCCAAACCTTCCTCTTTGCTTCTGCTTTCTCTCTCCCTCTCCCCTGCTACAACTTGTCCACTGTCTGCGACCTCGGTCCTGGGCCCTTCCACTCTCCACCTGCACTCCCTGTCAACCCCTGCACTGGGGGACTGTCTCAGTATCCTACAGCCCCCCCTTGACGTATAAAACCCAGTTGCACTGTCCTAGCTATGAAATAATTTCCAGACCTAATATATAAAATGAATAATTTTAATAAAGATCTGATGGTGAGACTAATTTCCATTTTTTTATGTTTTTCAAATAGATACATCGTCCATTATTGTCTGTGTCACGAGTACCAGACACCGGCGGATGGGTTTTTTAACCGCCAGTTGCTTCTCCGCGTGAACAACGTTAGCACCCTGACCATTTTGTGGGACGATCGCCAAGTACAAGTATGCCCTTACGCGGTACTAACGGCTAGATGCAACATACAGACCGTTGTGGTGCCCTAGTGCCTCGTTGTTGGAATAGCCATGCGATTATCAGTGCGACCGAAGAGCTTATTTTATCATAAACCAACACCCTGTCTACTGCACACGAACATCGCTTGCCTCAAGACGAAATATTTTGGATCGAGAGCAAATAAAAATTCATTGATCTAAGACCCTGTGTACAGCAAAGGAACATTGTGTGCCCCGAAACGAACTTTTCGGAACGTGAGCAAATAAAAATGCAAATCGCTGAATATTCTCTAAACATTTGATGTCAAATAAATGTACTTTACCAAATTTACAATCTTGCGGTTTAATTTAAAAGTACAATTGTGGCGCGCTGTGTTGTTTGAGCTCATCTGTGTTGATTTCCTGGTTCTGTGTGGAGTCGCGTAGAAGACGCCTGGGCGCGTTTGCCTACGCAGCTCAGTCACGTCACGGATAGAGGCGGGGAATATGAATGTTTTGATCAAGTCTGTTTCAGGGGCGGGGGATTTGATTTAGTGCCGCAAAAGCAGGTGAGCCAGGGCGATGCGGCAAGTGAGAGGATTATCATAAAATGGCGGATGTTTTCGAGTGCGTTAATGGACGAAAAGTCGGGTAAGGTCCATAGGAAAGTTTTCTACGATCTACCGATTTATGCTTAAAAACACATGGCCGAACCATAGGAACAATAAAAAAAAAGTCCCGGAACTATCCTTTAAAATTCTCGACAAAATAGCCTACAATCAAGTCCAAGCACATCTAGAACAGAACCATATCCTTGGAACCAGGCAATCTGGTTTCCGTCCAAATCACAGTACGGAAACGGCCCTTCTGGACTTAAAAATCCAGATGGACATGATAAGAGACACAGGAAAACTCTGCATCCTTCTTCTATTAGATCTCTCTGCAGCGTTCGACCTAGTGGACCATAACAAACTCTGCACTACACTAGCCAAAGACTTCAATTGTTCTTCTAACGCTGCCACATGGATCAAATCCTTTCTTGCAGAACGAACCTCTAGGGTATCCATAGGTAAAGAATCTGCTGACCCTCAAGGCTCTTGCCTCTCTCCGACACTCTATAACGCATACACTAAGCTACTCCTCTCAGCGCTAGACCATATGGGTGTCATTTACACCAACTTTGCAGATGACACCCAGATCCTCATCCCACTTACAGGAAACTACTCCCAAGGCACTCAGACCATCAACAAAATCTATGCCATTATACAAAACTGGATGGCTTTAAAAAGCCTATGCCTTAACGATGAGAAGACAGATGTGCTCATCATGGGACCCCAGTCCAAAATAGCTGCACTTCATCCTGACTACTCCTTCATCAATACCGATGGCACTATGATTCCGGTAATAAAACATGTAAAAACTCTAGGTGTGTATCTAGATGAAAACCTCACCATGACCAAACACATTAACGCCCTCTCATCCTCCACTTCCTATACCGCCACACTAATTGCTCTAAGCCGCCAATTCCTGACCCCCACAAATGGCATCACCTTGGCTAGGGTGTGATTTTATCAAGAATTGACTACTGTAACATTTATTACTTGGAACTTCCAGCTCCAACCTTAACAAATTACAGTTAATACAAAATAAATCCCTACGAGCTGCCCTCGGATTAAGAAAATCCGACCATATCTCTAAGATCGGAAGAGACCATCACTGGCTGCCCATCAAAGCCTGAGTCATCTTCAAAACTGTCTGTATTACCTTTAAATGCCTCAACAAAAATTGACCCATTTATCTGAACCACACTGTAGCCAAAAAAGAATATGCCAGCTCCCTAAAATCCAAGAACTACGCACTCCTAGCAATCCCTCGGTACAAAAATATGCGAGCAGGCGGCAGTAGCTTCCAAGATCTAGCCCCTCATCATGGGTGTAGCCCCTCATCATGTCCTTGATGTGATTCTTGACTGGGCCGAATTCCCTGATCTGATCCTTTTACTCTGTAAAAATTATAGAGGCTGATGACTTGTTTCAACAATCACCGGCTCCCCTAAAATAATGGGGCTGAAATGTTGTAATGCCCAGACAGTGATCAAAAGTGCTTTTTCACATTCACAATATTTGGTTTCTGCCTGTGACAGTGCCTTACTGGCATATGAAATGGTTTTGTTATTTGCATCGTGTTTTGGTACAGGACCGTTGACATACATTGATCTGTGAACCCTATCTCTATGAAGAAGTCTTTATTCTTTATCAGATAACTTAAACAAGGGGCTTTCATCAAACAGCCCTTCAATTTGGCCACCGCCTCACTTTGTTCCTTTTCCCAATTCCAGGGTACCCCTTACTTCAATAATTTAGTCAAAGATTGTGTGATTTCTGCATAATCTTCAATACATTTTCTGTTGTAACTTGTCTTTTCTAACAAACTCTTCAGGCCTTTTAGGTTGGTGTGATCTTTTCGTTTTTGAATAGCTTCCACCTTTTTCTTTTGTGGATTTAACTCATGCTCTGTTACTTCATGCCCTAGAAATGTTACCCTTTATCTACACCTGTGCTTTCTGTAAAGATACTTTTTCTCCAGCCTTTTGCAACTGACCGGTCACATGTCTAATTTCATTGCAGGGATTTACATAATACATATACATCACAGTTCCCCTCTCTGCTGCATCAGAACATTACTTAAGAATATCCCAAACTCACTTCCACTATTGATATAGCCAAAGGGGGTCCGTACCCATGCCTACTGAAGAGAGTGTCCTTGGGATGCCCGTCTTCGCCCCCAGGAAGATGACAGCCAGAAGAGATAAGAACGCATGAAGAAACTCACTATTTGGACAGCCCCCAGGAGGGCCAGTGACATACGCATATGCAGATAGATACCCTTTTAGATAACCATTCAGACCTTATCCAGTGAATGTGTTTTTTGACATAGGTGCGTCAACACTGGTCATGGACCCAAATGCATTGATGGATGACATTGACTAATGCAGACCAATATGCTGACATCATTAGCGACACCATTACACAGCCACATCAGTCATGAAGTAAACTCGCAGCCATGCACGAAGATATATGAATATACACATGCACACACGTAGAACATGCTTACACAGTTCTGAAGATAGAGGACAGATACATATACATACTGTCAAAAGCTTTTATTATTTTTCTCATTAGCCAAGTACAGAATTCACCCTGATCTGGCATGTTCTGGTACCTTTCAGGAGACTGATTTCTGTTTCCCCTGAATTCCAGTGACACAGGAGGTGGGGAGTGTGGGGCGACCATTGTTTGACTATGGCCTAATTGTGGTGGGGACTGACTATATTGGCAAGGTGCATAGTTCACATTCTGTATTTCATGTGGCTGGAATTGTTCCCTTTTCCATTTTCAATGAACCTATCTTGGTCTCACTTGATTGCCATATACCATTGTGGCAGGGTCAAACCTACTCTGGGCTCCCAATGCTTGAAATGGTCTTTTATACATCTGATTCTGGGTGTTATTTAGCCCTGGCATATCATAGCGAAATCCTGCCTTAGGCGAAATACCAATATACTGAGGACTAATGTATTTATTTCTGTCATTGAGATCTATGGATTGGAAAGCAGGTGTTTCGGGTGGTACTCTATGGGGCCCCACCCCTCTGGTTGTGTGATGTGTCATTTTTTATATGAATTTGAGCTGTCTCTAATGACATCTTTCCAGATTTCACCTCTAGAATTGTGGGTGTAGATTATTTGGGTTTTTGCCTAGATGCCTTCCCCTTAGTCTCTTCCTTCTCATGGGAGATTATTTCATAAATCTTGGTAGCCTGTTCAATGATCCATTCTAGGGGTCTATCCCGGTTAAATTTGCATACCAGCTGGGATACAATGTCTCGCTGGAGCCCATTGAAATAAGTAGTCTTACATTTTTTTCGGTGAGGGTCATAGGCCACATCAAAACGTGAGAATGCCCTCTTTACATTTTGTAGGAACTGGCGAGGAGACTAATTTGGCTGGACTGGCATGCTAAAATCAGCATTTTTTGTCTCTTGAATAGAATGATATTGTGATAACTGCTGTCTAATTTCTTTCTCAAAATCTTCCCAAGACAGATTTTGTTGCTCATTTAGGCCTCGAATAACACTGGCAGATGCAGAGTCAAGAGTAAAATGGAAATATCTGCCATATTGGGCCCTAGGAATTTGAAACATTTTAGTTACAACATCAAGGTGATCTTTGATACAACTATCTGATCCCTTTTTGAATGGTTTGACCAAAGCCTTGATAGACTTCATTACCTTCAGTGCATTGTGTGGTGTAGTTCCCAGTGTAGTGCTTTGTGCTGGGATGGCAGACTCAGCCTCCAGCATTGGAGAGCTGCCCGTTCTTGCTGGCTGAATACCAGCGGACCCATCTCCCATTTTGTGACTGCATTCAGTCTCAGTGAAAGTGCTCCCATTTTGCTGACAGGGATTCGAGAATAACTCTGTATTCTTATTACCCCTGACACTGAATTCCCTTCTTACCACCCTACACTGGGCTTGGAGGTCCTAGGTTTGATTGTAAAGGGCAGAATTCTCTCTTCTCAATTGAACAACTTCTCCATGCATTTCAGTAACCTGCATTTTGTAATGATCAACTTCCTGGACTTTCCTATCATTGTCATCCATAAGTCTAAATATTTAATCTTCCAACGTAATTCCTTGGCCTTTTCACTACCACCCTTTATGAGTGTCTAAATTTCAGCAATTGCTATGTCTCTATCTTTCTGGACACCATCTAAGACGGTTTTTAAATGCATCAATTATTCCTCACTCTCTAAAAACTGTCTTTCTGAATCAACTGTGCACTGACATCACCAAATTTGCCTCGTAATTGCGTATATCGAGTTCTCTATGTTGCAACTCAGATTCCACTTGTAACAATTTTTCGTGCTCTGCAGTCAAGTCACACTGTAATTCAGCAATCACATCAACGTAATTTTCTCGCAACTTAATGAGTTTATGTAATGTGTAACACAGTTTGGTGCACAAATGGGTAAGACAGTTAACCTCTTGTTTCCGGTCTCCTGACTGGAAGAGACAGAGAAGACACGCTTGTAAAATGCTCCCTTTCGCAAAAGTCTCTTCAGGACTTTCCTTTTCCACTTCAATGTTAATTCTATCTCACCAAATTAACAAAGTATTAGACGACCAGGTTGCTAAAGCAAACAATGTTGTCTCTAGATAACTGGACAGATCAGTAACTTCAGCTTCTATTTCTGTCATGTTTGAACCAAGTTTTTTTTTTTTATTTGCTTATTAGTGTTTTGGTTCAGACATAAAATGTGTAAACCTTTCACTATTAAGAAAACTTTTTTCAAGAAAACATTCTCATACATATGTACAATAACAAATTAAAAACCAAATAAAAGAAATGTTATTGGGCCTCATTACGAGCGTGCCGATCCGGTAACAATGGTGCCGGTAAGCCGTTGGTACCGGACCGGCACACTCCGAGTCTGCAGACGGGTGCCGTCCCACCCGCCAGGCCTAACCTGACGGGCGGGACGGCACCCGCCTGCAGGCTTTGCGGGAAGCACTGGCACCGTTATTAACGGTGCCAGTACTTCCCTCATCCCCATTCCTATTGAGTCCTAAATGGGAATGGGGATTTACATTTTTCCAGCACCTGACTTCCAGGAAACTGGGTTCGTAATCCCTCGGTGTTTCCGTGGAGCCAGGTGCTGGAAAAATCACAACATTGGCAGCAGCCTGCCAGTTTTACCGGCAAGGCTACCGCCGGAGTTGTAATGAGGCCCATTATATTAACAACAATTAGTATTTAGGAGAAGATATATGGTAAAGTTCATTGTATAATTAGCAGTCTGTACATTAATGTGCTAGCTCAGCCAGTTTGTTCATTATTAGGGAAAGGAAGCCACATAAGGCAGGTACCATACTCTGCCATTGACCTCCCATCAAGCCGGCCCACATAAAGTCATTAACAGTTTCTATCCCCAAGAATCTTCTTCAATCAGCATTCAATGCTGGGCAGTCTGCTACCAAGTGGTTGATGGTTTCTCTAGCACCTGTATTAATGAAGAATCTGACGGTCATGTTGCCTAGTCCCTTCTGCCCCTTACATGTCCTTTCTAGAGTAGGGATTTGGTTTAAACTGAAACAGAGGTAAGTAGTCCTTAACTTAGGGCGTAGAAAAATCAGAACATATTTGGAAAGCTCCTCCCTTTTGGTAATAAACTTAGCGTATTCATCATACGAAGTGTACGCTCCCACTTGATCAGAAGAGGCCGCACAATCATATCAAAAGGTCTTGTTTTTCACTATCGCCAAGCTGTTGGAAAGCAATCACAATCCACTGCAATTGCCAGTCCACCTGAAGGTCTACCTTGCAGGCCCCAGCTGGCCGGCTTACAGTAAATGTGAAACCCTTCCAATTCAAACGCGGCTGTAGCCATTGTTTCTTGTAGCATCACCACAGCTGCCCTCTTTAAGTGTGGAGTACATTGTGCCTCTATCTTGTGGTAGCCACAGATGTTATAGGACGTCAATGTTAGTTCGCCTCTCTCGAAGACTCCGCTGATTTGCCTTAGATTTTTTAAACATTTTGATTGCTGACTCCAGCCACGCCCATTCTTCAAGATTCATCTTTGATGGTTCCTCCAATTTATTTGTAACTCCATTCTCATCTGTGCTGGAGCCAGAAAGACCTAAATTTCCTTTGTTGAATTTAGTTGGCCGAAGACATAGCCAAGGGATTTGAGGTTTCTTCAACTGTTCCAAACAATCTGTGCGATGAAATTAGAGGCATAGTAGCAGAAAGACCTATCCGGCCCATTTTTGGGAACTCCAACCGTCAATATGCCCTCAGATCTCAAGGCCCGCAATTGTGGAATGGCCTGAAAGATTTTTATAATTTGGCCCCTTTTGATGTGAATAGGCCCACAGATTTGTGCATCTATCTACCAGCTCGTTATGGTGCCCTGTAAGGTTTCTATTTCGGTTTTCTGTGCTGCAAAGCCTGACGACCCCTGTGGCTGTAAAGCAGCATCAGTCACTTCAACCGCTGTGCTCAGCGTAGTATCCCCCATCACTGGCGCAGCCTTGGCCATGTTGACTGATAGAGGTGTCTGTTCCTCTGCCGGGGCACTAGTGTTTACCATTTCTTGCAGAGACATATCCACATTCGGGGTCTCCGAATTCTCCAGATATGCCGTTATTCTAGGTTGCATTTTGTTGTTTTTTTTGTCTCCCATTTTACTAGCAGTGGTTGATGGTTTTTGCTTTCACGATTGCACAGTTTGGTCCGAATCCTTCCATAACAATGCATTGATGAAATGCCTTCAGTTGTTCCGTTTGTTAGCGTTTGGGACAAGCATGTTTTAGTCTTTTTTTTCTTTTGTGTCTTCCCTTTCCTTTTTTGTCTGCTGACTCTTACCCATCCTTCTTGCTCATTCTCCTCTCCTAATAAGTCTTCTGTGCTGTGTATATTCGGCAACGGGGAAGTGTGCTCTGTGGGAGTATCCCCTTCCATCAGAGATATCTCCACAAGCAGAGAAGGACTATCTGGTGTGTCCAAGATTGTTCCGGGGGGGGGGGTTGTTGGCGGTTTTCTGCATGCATACTCCTTTCCGCCTGTACCTCAATAGGTAATTGATTTCCACATTGGGTCGAAGATGGTTCCTCCCCTCCTTCTCTATTCCCATGGTGCACATGCGATTTAATGCACTGACACACATTTTCCTGGTTTTTAGCAAGTAGCTTAGTCAGACCTTTATCCAATGATCCAAGGAATTCAGCTTTATAGCATTCACTTGTACCAACTCTTTTACATTGTCATAATGTCTCAATAGTGATTCCAGGACCACATGAAGTGCTGAGATCGAGGCAGGACCTAGATTTTCCATTTGAGGCATGATGTTAGATTCTCTCCTTAATGTTATGTTTTTAGTTGTGAAGTAGTTTTCATATATAGGGGCAGACTGGGCTTGTCTAAGATCTCGGTAATCTTGGTGCTCTATTATTGAGCTCTTTATGGGACTCAATGCAGGGTTGTTTCCCCTTTCAACCCTTTCCACGTTAATGTCTCTGCAAAGACTGGGGTGTCCAGTGGTACGATGGGCACATGTCCTGATTCCCTCCATGTCATTGCAAAGTTTGTCAAAAGATGGATCCAGTATGGACTCATATTCTTTACTTATAGTGCTGGGTGCCTGAGTATAACCTTCATCCATAGGCGCCCTGCTCTGTACTGTGCCTCCTAGTGAATTTTCAGAAATGTCTCTGTTCACAGCTCTATCATGTGCATAGTTACTATGTGCAATTGTTACATGGTTGGGGAGCGAGGTTGGAAACCAACAGTCACCCAATATGTAAGTCTGTCAGAACGGAATTTAAGTGTTTCAGCCTACTCCCACTGAGCTTTTAAATGCTAATTGCTCTTACCGTTATCTGCCGATCAGACGGTCCAAACTCGCTGTGTGAGTTCTCCTTTCTTGATGATGAGAAGGTACTGGAGCACTCAGCCTTTCCCGGTCTTATCTCGTTGTCAAGTTGTGCGGCTGGCAGACTGCCAGACTGCAAATCCACTCATACCACTCTCCGCAGCTCGATTCGCGAGAGGAGAACGTTTTGAACACCGGCTCCTAAAACGATAGATACTATAGACAGACTGGGGACTGCCAGACTGCAAATCCACTCACTCCAAACACCAAGTGCCAGCAAAACAATACAGAGAAATTTGGTGTGCACACAGCAAAATCACCACTGCTTCCCACACGCAATGTACTTCAGGCAGGGGATGAGCAAAGTAAACAGGATTGATAGTGCACATAGTGCAACACAATATGGCTATCCTATGCTATCCAAAGCCATGCCTAGCAATTGCTTTACAACCTTCCTGGGCAAACACACCATAAATTATCTAGGGCATGTTGTGAGGTTCCCTAGCTTACCTTTAATCACGTGGCTAGACCCACATTGGGGTCATTACTGAAACCAAAAACAGGACTTATGGATTGCATAAGGGGCACAATTTCTCTACCTTATTGTATTGCATTGGTGGCACAGTATAATTACTCAGAATAAACTTACCAGGTCACCTGAAAATGGTGTATTTATAACCTGGGGAAAAGCATGATTGTGCTTACAGAAATAATGTGTCACGCAGAAAATAGCCATGCATAGCCTGTGTTATTTCATAGGATAGTTTATAAATTGTCTGCAGATCAGAATAAAAGCACACATAGGAATACACAATATGCAATCTTTGTACATTGAAATTGACTGAGAACAAAGAAATATACTCTCATCTATCGGCACATGATGGTTTAACAATCTGCTAAAAATGATGCCATGCATTTAGTTTTGGAATACTTTCTGCTTCTCTCACCCTAGGCGAAATGTTTCTCCGTCTGCCCAGCAAATTATTGCAGCTCTCTCCCACTCCTCTCAACTTGGTAGAAGCCAATGTGTGAACAACCTTGAGGGATAACCGATTGCTCTAAGCTCTGAGAGCGGTAACTTCTTTTTTTAGTATTATTTTTCTTGTTTTGGCAATGAATCTCGCGAAGAGAAATGCACTTCACTTCAGCAAATGGAGAACAAATGGACTTCCATGATGCCTGATATGATTTTCTTTTCCCACACACAAAACTCACCCCAGGAATATTCTTTCGCACACAAACATGATGAAATATCCTCACTGATATGCTTAACCAAATATGTCCAAAAGGACCTTGCTTGCATCGCCTGCAATAGATGCCTCTCTGTGCCTTGGCCTGCTTGGCTGTCTCTCTCCAAGCACACCCTCCTCTTTCTATCGCAGCAGGCCGCAAGTCTCTGTCACGGCAGCTTGGCTGTCTGTCTCCTCTCTCTGCCAACTTCCTTCTCCCTCTTTCGACAGCAATGATCCCCGATCCAGCCTTTAATCTCTTTCTGCACTTCTCCTTCCAAGGTATATCTTGCTACAGAAGGCTTACCGTATTCCTGCCTCTTACAGTGATGTCATCTCATCAATCAGGCACTTCCTCACAGATGCCAGGCCCCCTAGAATCTTCCAGAGCATGTGCCCCTCCTCTGTCCCCTTTACACAGAGTTTAGGGCAGCTAGCCCGGATTGCTTAGTTGAAAAATGTTTCCTCCTGCATTCCTGCGCTGGAAGCTGTAAACAAAGTGTCGACTTTGAACAACATGATCTTGTGCTTTCCAAGTTCGCTAACCCTCAGGTTACCCATCGCTAAAGCAGCTTTACTTCTGCCATTTACTCTCTAAGCAGATATTCAGAGCCTATGTCTGCAGTCCCATTTACATCGCAGTTTGCACCCTAAATTTGCTCAAATGCTATGGACTCAGCTGTCCCACTCTAAACTCTAATTGTATTATTATGTTAGATGTTTGGAGTTAGTAGTTAATGATGTTAGGAGTTAGACCACAGTCCACACACTTCCTGAAAGTTTGCACCGCCATTACAGGGTACATTTCAAGCTACCCTTCTGCTCTGGTGTGTATGAATTCTCAATGCTGTCTCACCCCAGTGTCTCCCATACACCCTAACATATCTCTTCTGCAGGAGTCTCAGTTATGATTCCTGGCCTAGTTGAAATGTGCACCATTCGACAGTTGCACCCCCAAATCTGCTACAAACCCCCATGTTTCTGTGCTCCTTGGCCAATACTATGCTGGTATCCTGACACGGCACAGCAGTATGGAAATAAATCTTGTCTTTGCATATGCGGCATCACTCCCAGTTGGAGTATTTGATGATGGCTTATGATGAATAATTACGCAGATCAAAAGTATGAAACACTGTAATGGGACACAGTTATGTGAACCACTTAATATATTAAGTTCATTGACAATCAATGAAATAAAAGCAACCAAGCCAGGCTCAAGATTTGTGGTGGCTTATTTCAACATGATGCTTGGGGGGCGACCTCCATAGAGTGAAATCAGTCTCAGGCACCTCTGCGGTACTTATATTACAATGGCAACAACGATAAGGTTAATAGCTGGCGATTAGCACGGGACGGCCAGCCAGCAGGGATCTTAAACACTACGGGCCTCATCACGAGTTGGGCAGTAACGCCGGTGCTATTACCGCCGGCGCTATTAGCCCTACCGCCAAACCCCCGGCGCTATTAGCGCCGGATCACGGATTTGGCGGAACAGTTAGTGCCCATTCCCCATTGGGCCCATTCGGGAATTCCTCATTCCCCATGGGGCCCAATGGGGAAAATTTGCGCTATTACCGCCGGCGGATTTCCCGCCGGCAGTAATAGTGCCGAAAATCGCCCATTGTGCCGCAAATTTCCCCCCGGCTCAGAGCTGGGGGGAAATCCGCCAAGGCCATGATCTGGCGGACCCTTAAATGCGGCGGTAATAGCGCTACCGCCGCATTTAAGGGTTAATGCCAGACTGGTGATGAGGCCCAAAATGTCCATGGAAGGGCTACAAACCCTTCTTTGTCAGCAAGTGGCTGATGAGGAGGAAGCAGTGTTAGAAGACAATAAGGCTGAAAACATTTCTGTATTGCCCATGGGAAGTGATGGCCTGAAGGGCTTGAAGAAATGCAAAGTGACAATTTTAAGCCCCAGAACGAAAACAGAGAAAAGAATATATTGCTGTGTTACAAGACTGCTGACTGCCAACATGGGGGCAGTTGCTAGACCCCCTCTGAGGCTCGAGGCCCCTTTCATTAGAAAATGTTGAAAGACCCTAATGCCATCCCTCAAAGTGACCTTAAAGCGCTTTTTGTGATATTCACATACAAATTACTGATATAGATCATATGCATTCTGTAATTATATCTAATTGACCAAAACTATATGCAAGCTATATTTTACACATATAGACATCTATATCTATATAAATAAAAATGTAAATGTTCATTTGTTCAAAATCTTAAATCACTGATTGCTTTGAAATTTTGACACAACGTTGCATTCAAATAGGCACGTGTTTTTATATACCTACAATACATAGATGTCACACCTGTGACAGGTAAAAACATAGTTTTTCTGAAAAACAGCACCATCTATTGGACGTAAAAGCAACACACGCTATACCAAATATTTTACGATTCCATTTCAATGTTTCCGTGGCTCAAATACGTGCCGAGGAAGCAGCAGAGCGACGTGCGGCCATACTACAGGATGCACGGTTGCGAGCACGTTGATCGCGTTCTGCAGCTTCTGATCTGATTCGTTCTCAACAGAATGAACGCGACGGTCTAAGAGTGGCTGAAAGACGTCAACGAGAAACAGCAGATCAGCGTCACACACGACTCTGTGCTCAGCAATCATGCGATTACAATCACCTTGCATTCCGGTACAACCTAGCTGATGATTATAGTTTGAGCCGGCATGTTCTCATCGGCACCATGACTGAAGTGTGTCCTTATTGCAAGGCTCTGAAATTTAATGGAGAAATGAAAGGAATGTGTTGCGCCACAGGGAAAATTAAACTCCCTCAACTTGGAGAACCGCCAGAGCCATTGTGAAATTAAACATATTAGAAACTTGCGCTTTCTCTTTTCTTTCTTTTCGATTTAACCAGACTGAGCCACAGCAACGCAATGCAGGGGACATCTGGTGACTAAATAAAATAGCAAAAATACCTCCATTCAGTCTGTTGGTCCAGAATTCTTTTTTCTATTCCTATTAGCAATGTTACGTGCAAAGACACTGTGGCCAAAATGAAATTTAAAAAACTGAATGTAATGATGCACAAAAGGAAAAAAACTAAGTAAGGCAGTACAAAAGGGGTAAACACATAATTGTGCAATGCAAAAAGGAAACAAAACACATCTTTTAATGCAGCATTGGGCTAAATTATTACCAATTTATACCGCTCCACTGGCCTTTAAAATGTACTGATGCAACAGGGCATTCAGAAGGATGCACTGGTCATGCCCGATGAAACAGCTGACTTCCGCTAGACCTAAAAACGGTCAGTCCATGTTTTGCAAAGTTCAGCTCCTTCAGTGCAGCCTGACGTTTTACACCTCAGTAACAGTAGTTTATGTAATTATAAAAGACGGCATTGGGGGGCATTGCTAGGCGGCGCGCCATGCGGCAGCGTTCGCTGTAAACTCTGTGCAAGGGTGCCCATATAAGCAGTTTCCGGTGCCCGAAAAGATGGGAGAAGACCTGAAAGAAGGATCGGAGGGCCCCTGGAGATTATAAATTGCAGCAAGGAAAATATTTGTTGCGGAAGGGCAGACCTTTGCCAGAGTTTGGCAGGAGGGATTGCTGTCCAAAAAGGCGGTCCGACTCCCGAGGTCCCGTAGTCGGAGGGGAATGAAATCAGGAAACGGAGCTGCAGCGTTAATGAAAGGGACAAGGAACGGGAAGTGCATGGTCTAGATGGAGAGAGGAATGCTGCAAATAATGAAATAGTAAGTCTGTACCTCGTGATGCTCTGTTTGGAGTGAGCGGCTGTGTGTGCGGGAAACAGAGAGGCGCCGGGACGAGGAGAGCAGCGGCTGCAGCTATAGCAGTACAGACGGGCGGAGCGGGAGAGGGAGATCGACTGGGGAAACCATCGGATGGTGCGCGCGCACCTTTTTCTCCTGCAGCAGAACACTGGAGAACCGCTTTTTTAAGTGTGATTACGGGCGGGCTTTGGAAGGGAGAAATTGACGAGCCCGTCTGAGGTGAAGAGGAGCTGTTTGATTTGACCCTGCCGGTGCATCCGCCTCATCCTCCTTGAGACGGAGCGCTGCAGCCCCGGTATTCCGTGTGTTGCCGGGCACAGTGTGATAGGCCTAAATCTTAAAGGATAGTTCCGGGACTTTTTTTTTATTGTTCCTATGGTTCGGCCATGTGTTTTTAAGCATAAATCGGTAGATCGTAGAAAACTTTCCTATGGACCTTACCCGACTTTTCGTCCATTAACGCACTCGAAAACATCCGCCATTTTATGTTAATCCTATCATTTCCCCCCATCGCCCTGGCTCACCTGCTTTTGCGGCACTAAATCAAATCCCCCGCCCCTGAGCCTGACATCAGCAGACGCGTACCGCCCATTTCCCAACGCCAAAGCACGTTTCGTGTCAACAATCGCTGCGCCTCAGCTAATGAAGTGTCGCCATGGAAATGGCAGGACGCCTCTTTCCTCAATAAGTATAAACAGACCGTTTCA
This sequence comes from Ambystoma mexicanum, assembly GCF_040938575.1. NCBI lineage: Eukaryota > Metazoa > Chordata > Amphibia > Caudata > Ambystomatidae > Ambystoma > Ambystoma mexicanum. Next base: position 1,094,286,426 of record NC_090926.1, on the reverse strand, counting down.
CAACACACAGCAGCAGATTTTCGAATCCATTCCTCTCTCTGTGTTACTTTGAGTATTCTGTGACTCGTTTCTGTGCTCTGGTCAGCTACCTTCGTTGATTGTAGCCCGTGTGAACAGATACCAGTACCACCGCTATAAATTATTTTACTTTCTTTACCACATAATGGCTACAATAATGCCGTATATGTACGAGCCCGAGTACACCGAGGAAGAACTACTGGAAAGGCAAGCACGCGAAAACGATGGGGATTCGGACGGCAGTTGGGAGGACCAGTCAACGGATGAAGAGCCTGGACCATGTCGCATGGACGGCGTCTCCACCTGGTGCACGTGCAATCGGTGCGAGCTAATGCCAACTGAGGAGGAGAACTGCTGCTGCCGAGAAAACTCGGGATGCCTGGCCTACATTTCGGAAGGCGAGCAAAGTCTGCAGGAAGGCGAGCAAAGTCCGCAATGCATCACCGAGCTGCCAGAGTTCAGGGAAGCCTGCCTCTCACGGACCGTGTTGAGGATGATGATGGTGCTTATGCACGAACTTCGCGGCACTGTTCGTCCGCGTAATCCGAGTAACGAGTAAGTATACTCTGGTTGTGATGTCAGTGATGCCACTAATATGTCATGGTCGTCTCCCACATATAAAATTACATCTACATATCATTCGAATGCATGTAAATTGGTTCCATATTGTGCATTTTCTAGATAGAATTTTTTCAAAGCAGAATGACATTTTTTACCTGAATCGACAGTGATAAGAAAGTTTTGTCATTTTAATACAGTTTGCATCTTTCATTTTCACAGGTGGTACAGGCTGGTGGCCTATCGTTGCTTCACTTGGTGGCTTCACGGGAGGCTCGGACACCGCGTTCGGAGAGTAATACCTGCCTGTGCGGTACTTGCCATTAGACAACATTTCCCCAGCGACAGTGGACAATACCGCGGATTTTCCCTGGATGTGCTGCAACCGCAAATTTACAATGTGTAATGTTTATTATTTATGTTCAATTGAAATTAAGATCCAAAATAAAACCCAATATATATTTTAACAATGGTTGTTTTGATTTGTTCAAGCGTTGGCAATAAAAGGAAGGCCGTTGTATTTTATTGATACAAAACATGGTTATAGGTAAATATGGTTGATCATAATAAATCATCCTTTTGGGCACCGGGTACAGAGATGACCACCTCTGGCCCGTGCCGCCTTGCCACCACAGGCCAGCCTGCTGCTGACTAACTGCCTAGGCATCCAGGGTCTCCAGGGTGAACTGCACCCATATATTCTCCTGGGAGGGTGAGGTATTTATAAACTCACCCCCCTGCCTTCCATGTACTAGATCCTGCAGCCAGCCTCTTACATGCAGTTAGATGGCCTCTCCTTGGTGAGGCCCTGCGGCAAACGAGTCTTGTCTGCACGACCACCGCCCCAATCCACCCCCCGCCCTATCAAAGGCAATTTGCACCGGGGTACTTGTGCTGGCAACTGGAGCAGTCAGGGAGCGATAAAGGCCAAGAGGTGCCAAAGACCATGTACACTTCAAAGTGGTCTATAGAGCATGGGTTGTTGTTCCCATGTCTACCTCCAGACCCCGTGTCTCCTGCCAAGCATCCCCCCTCACGCTGGACGGCCCCCTGCAATCCACATAAGTGTGTCTCCATTCACGAGTCTTCCTGTGTCTTGTCTGCACGACCACCGCCCCAATCCACCCCCCGCCCTATCAAAGGCAATTCGCACCGGGGTACTTGTGCTGGCAACTGGAGCAGTCAGGGAGCGATAAAGGCCAAGAGGTGCCAAATACCATGTACACTTCAAAGTGGTCTATAGAGCATGGGTTGTTGTTCCCATGTCTACCTCCAGACCCCGTGTCTCCTGCCAAGCATCCCCCCTCACGCTGGACGGCCCCCTGCAATCCACATAAGTGTGTCTCCATTCACGAGTCTTCCTGTGTCTTGTCTGCACGACCACCGCCCCAATCCACCCCCCGCCCTATCAAAGGCAATTCGCACCGGGGTACTTGTGCTGGCAACTGGAGCAGTCAGGGAGCGATAAAGGCCAAGAGGTGCCAAAGACCATGTACACTTCAAAGTGGTCTATAGAGCATGGGTTGTTGTTCCCATGTCTACCTCCAGACCCCGTGTCTCCTGCCAAGCATCCCCCCTCACGCTGGACGGCCCCCTGCAATCCACATAATGCCACGACATATACACGTCATTCATTCACAAACACACCCCTGTTTCGAATTCTTTATAACCCACTTCATATTTCTAATGAGCACTTCTTTGCGCTTTGCTAGTCAACCCGTGAAGGTGCTGGTTATCTGCTCTTCGCCTCTGTGAACTTCCGTGACCACTTCGAGGAAACTCGTCAGTTTGCAACCTGTGAACTGCTCCCTGTTCTACGACAAGAAACTACTCTGATCCCTGCATCTAACTGTTTGTTCGTCAAGGTAAGGCCATGTACCATAATCAGTTTGCGTCCAATTTCGTTTCGTTCAAGACAGTACATGCAAGGAACTAGTCACATGATCTGAGTTTACATTGGTATTCATAGAGAATTGTTGATCTTTTCTTTTCAGAACTTTCCACAATGCCTGCCTGTTCCATTGGCGGTTGCCCTTCGAAGACCCATAATAAATCTGAAGGTACTATAATGCATGTTTTCCCTAAGACAATAGATCAGATAAGAGAATGGGTCCGATATTCACCGTCTGAGCTTGAAAGTAGAGTCCTAGAGGTCTTTGCGGACAAGAGGGGTGATCGATACTGCATCTGCAGCAGGCACTTTACCTCTGACATGTACTCCACATCATTGCTAATAAAGAAGAACACACCGCGAGCGAGGCGAAAATTGCTCTCAACCGCTATTCCCACTCTATTCGTCCACATCCCTCCACTGGTGAGTCAAGTTTACGTATTTATCTCTTGGCCTTGCGGTAGTGTGTAGCATTAGCTAACAATAATTTCCCCATTTATGTATCCACTCAATATGAAGGCGGAAGATTCTCCATCCGTGTCGTTATTGCAGTCATCAGCCACTTCAAGCGCCTATCGGGTAATCTTACTTGGCTATTCTGCCACTGACTTGTTTTAGGCATGTAAATCAATAGTTTTAATTTATCGTGTAATTATGTTACCTAATGGTACACCCTTGTACTCGTCCTCTAGTCTTTGTTTTCAGTTATAATTATTGTTATCCAAAATAACGCAAGTACTGTCTTTCAGGGAGATGCTGAGGAGTCCAACGTATTGACGACTACCGTTGATGTCACTCAGATGCTCGAGGTATGTTTCAGGACAGTTCCGTCGCCCTCCTATGTGTCTTCTTTTTTCAATTTTGTGTTCATTACTAATGAAAGTCCTATGTTTCAGGGAGTCGATGGAGCATTAGTCCAAGAAGAAGGGGGAGCATGCAGTTACGGGTCGGCGCAACAGCTTGCAGAAGTGTGCACCGCAGTTACATCGTCCCTTGATGTTCTTATGCATTTCGAGGTATGGATACTGACAGTTCGATCAAGCGAAATCATATGACGTGATTACATCCGCTATACTTCCTTCTTTATTAACGCAAGTACTATGTTTCAGGGAGATGACGGAGCTTCTTCTACAAGAACATCACCCCTGGTAGTTGATGCAGATCTCTGGGTGGTGACACTTCTAACGATCAAGCAAATCGAATCATATTTACTTATCCATTATTTATTTTAGACAACTGATCATTCGTGCAGGTCTATTTAGATGAGCCGTTCACGCCTGCACAAAGTTTCTGTTCTTTTTATCAAAATAGAAAACCATACTAATGCAATTACTGTGTTTCAGGGAGTTACTGAAGCATCATCTTCAATAATATCATCAATGGAAGTCTATGAGGAGCCCGAGGTATGGATCTTGACAGTTCCATCTAACTAGATCAACAATGCGTGAATAATTGTCGTTTGAATGTTCTACACAAAGCGTTCATTCGTGTTTTGCTATTGAGATGTACGTGGGTATTGGTCCCCAAGTACATTTTGTGTTTTCGATATTATTATACATACTAATGAAAGTTCTATGTTTCAGGGAGCCGATGGAGCGTCAGTGCGTGATGGATGTGCTTATCATGAAAATGTAGTCGTTGCAGCGCAAGAGGAAGTCGAGACATGCACACACGAGTCGGGGCAACAGTGTCCTGATGTTGAAGTTCGAGGCAAGAAAGTTTCAAAGAAAAGAAAGCAAAAGAAGGTTAGTGTCCTGGTCACTATATTATGTTGTTTTTCACTGTTAATAGTTCAATACTGTAAGTTGTGTTTAAACTGAACATCCCTTTTCCAATCTGTCCTCTAGTTGCGAGTGGGTGTACGAACTAGATCTACACAGACAGTGAAGCGAACGAGAGATGTTGCTTGTCACACCTTTTGGCAGGGACTTGAGCCTGGAGATGCATCGTGCCAATGGGAATAATATGAAGTGATTGACAACGGAGCTATACCACCACCAGCCATTGATAGTGAATGTCCTCCTGGTAGTTCGGATGCAGTTGGAGATAAATTCACAGAATCCACACCCGCAAAAACTAAGACCGCGAGAAAGTTGAAGAAATTGTCCTATTCACCCATTGCCGGAGAAGGAACAGATGTTGCAATGGAAGAGAATGAAGTGGACTACAATGAAACACCTTCAATATCACTGAACATAGCGGAAGACGATATCAGAGATTCTACCTTTCATGTGAGTGACATGTCCTCAACGTTACAGGCCGAACCAGCTGGGATGCAGAGTGACAGTATAAGGAAAGAGGCCAAATTCATTGTATTCGATAGTTGTTTGATTGATATTATTATTCGGTTGAAATGTGGGCATTCGGTAGGTGGGGAATTATGTGGGGAGCCATTGATTAATGTGACTCGTGCAATTCGAGGCACTAACCTTAAAATACATGCCACCTGTACAAAATATCATCCTTTCTCATGGTCTGCACAACCCATGCTGGGACAACTGCCAGCAGGCAATCTACTTTGTGCAGCGGCTGCACTTTTTAGTGGTTCAAGTTTTAAAAAATTAGAGTCTTTCTTTCAGTTTGTGGGAATCCGTTTCATTGCGAAAACTCAGTTCTACAAATACCAAACCGATTATCTATTTCCAGCCATTAGCGAAGCTTGGAGAATGGAAAAAATGTCTATTGATAGTACATTCGCGGGCAAACGGTTCAGGCTAACCGGTGATGGACAGTGCGACAGCCCAGGATTTTCAGCCAAGTACTGCACCTACCACTTTCAGGACATGGAAAGTAAGAAAATTGTGAGTTCGGTGGTTGTGCAGGTGTCACAAAGTACATCCTCAGTGGCCATGGAGAAAGTTGGCTTTGTAGCATCATTGCAAGAACTACAATCGCGGGGAATGGTGATCGACCTGATAGCCACGGACAGACACGTTTCAATTGCCAAGACAATGAGAGAAGAGTACAAAAATATAAATCACCAATTTGACGTTTGGCATCTTGCAAAAACAATCAATAAAAAATTGTCGGCTGCAGGTAAAAAAAAAGATATGCAAGGTATTTCACAGTGGTCCAAGTCAATCAGCAACCATCTTTGGTGGAGCTCAAAAACATGTGGAGGGTCGTTGGAAATGCTACTGGACAAATGGCGGTCAGTAATGCTACACTGTACAAACGTGCACAGCTGGAACACAAACCAACATTTCCACAATTGTGAACATGGCCATTTGTCCACAGAGGAGGCACGGAAGAAGAAGTGGTTGATTCCTTCATCACCCACTCACAAAGCCATTGAAAAGATTGTATTTGATAAAACTATAACAAAAGCTTTGAGGGGACTCACGGAATTCTGCCACACAGGAGATTTGGAGGTGTTCCACAATATGTGCCTAAAGTACAGGCCAAAATGATTGCATTTTGGCATGGAGGGCATGATAAATCGGACTCTTTTAGCGGTCTTGGCACATAACCATAATGTCGGCCGTCAACAAAGTAGGACGACCGGAACTTTAGGGACGCTTCGCTACAATAAGGCCTTCACTAAAAGAAGTAAACAATGGGTGATCAAACCAGTGTTTGAGGATATGCAATATGAGTTTATTGAGAGACTTATTGTTGACATCCTAGATAGGCACATAAATGGAGTTGTGAACGAACCTGTGCAGGTGACAACTGCATTGCCACCCAACATTGCCTCTGTTCCATGTCCACCTAAAGAAGAGCTCATTGAGAAATACACATCACGGTTTAAATGATTGTAATTTGATTGTCTGTTCTCTCGAGTCTCCTCATGTGGCAGGCCCATTGAATATGTTTATCTATCCAACCTTGTTCATTTGCGCATTAAATTAAACCAAACAGTAATATAAAAGATTTTTCCAAAAATATAGAATGTCTCCGTATTTATGGTTCTGTGGGGCAGCAAAGCACGCAGACAAAATGCAAAGATGGAGTGTAAATTTCAAGTCCTGTAAGACGGCCTTACACTGAATGTAGCTAACTAGGAATGTGTGTTCGTTCAAAGTGAAGGTCAGCTGCTTTGATTTTTTCTCGGGTGCCAGAATGGCCCACGACTCAGTATAAGGTTCTATTGTTATTTGACCTTGACAGGCCGGGACCACGTAAGAAACGATAAAGAATATAATTTCAGAAACGAAAGCCATTTCATGGTCGTTCATTAGAAGAAATAAAACGTCGGCATAGAAGGAGTTGTATTTCGGGGCTGCCCTACGCACAGACACAATGGAAAATGCAAATATAATGTAAGTAACTCTTTAGATGAGTTTATACCGCAATTTAATTACTATACAGTAGCTTTAAAGACGGGTTAAGTTGTACTTGTTCATTCTATGTGGCATATTGTTTTGTACCGCGCACTATCTTGGGGAGAACCGTCTCCTTTTACGGAAGCACCTCCAAACCTTCCTCTTTGCTTCTGCTTTCTCTCTCCCTCTCCCCTGCTACAACTTGTCCACTGTCTGCGACCTCGGTCCTGGGCCCTTCCACTCTCCACCTGCACTCCCTGTCAACCCCTGCACTGGGGGACTGTCTCAGTATCCTACAGCCCCCCCTTGATGTATAAAACCCAGTTGCACTGTCCTAGCTATGAAATAATTTCCAGACCTAATATATAAAATGAATAATTTTAATAAAGATCTGATGGTGAGACTAATTTCCATTTTTTTATGTTTTTCAAATAGATACATCGTCCATTATTGTCTGTGTCACGAGTACCAGACACCGGCGGATGGGTTTTTTAACCGCCAGTTGCTTCTCCGCGTGAACAACGTTAGCACCCTGACCATTTTGTGGGACGATCGCCAAGTACAAGTATGCCCTTATGCAGTACTAACGGCTAGATGCAACATACAGACCGTTGTGGTGCCCTAGTTCCTCGTTGTTGGAATTATCAGTGCGACCGAAGAGCTTATTTTATCGTAAACCAACACCCTGTATACTGCACACGAACATCGCTTGCCTCAAGACGAAATATTTTGGATCGAGAGCAAATAAAAATTCATTGATCTAAGACCCTGTGTACAGCAAAGGAACATTGTGTGCCTCGAAACGAACTTTTCGGAACGTGAGCAAATAAAAATGCAAATCGCTGAATATTCTCAAAACATTTGATGTCAAATAAATGTACTTTACCAAATTTACAATCTTGCGGTTTAATTTAAAAGTACAATTGTGGCGCGCTGTGTTGTTTGAGCTCATCTGTGTTGATTTCCTGGTTCTGTGTGGAGTCGCGTAGAAGACGCCTGGGCGCGTTTGCCTACGCAGCTCAGTCACGTCACGGATAGAGGCGGGGAATATGAATGTTTTGATCAAGTCTGTTTCAGGGGCGGGGGATTTGATTTAGTGCCGCAAAAGCAGGTGAGCCAGGGCGATGCGGCAAGTGAGAGGATTATCATAAAATGGCGGATGTTTTCGAGTGCGTTAATGGACGAAAAGTCGGGTAAGGTCCATAGGAAAGTTTTCTACGATCTACCGATTTATGCTTAAAAACACATGGCCGAACCATAGGAACAATAAAAAAAAAGTCCCGGAACTATCCTTTAACGGACACAACTTAATAATAATGCCACAATAGTTGTACTTTGTTGTAACGTTTGCTTTGCCAATTGCAAAGCATACTGTTGTAGTCAGAATGTGTTTGTCGTGTGTCCATACAACTATACTGTAGTATCATTTGCAATAGAGTTTGATTTATTCTGTGTTCCTTGCCTGCTGCTTCTGTGACATCATTGCACAGGCCGGTGTTCTCCAGAATCCTGTGACCTCACCATTGATAGTTGGGGACAGGCATTTTGGGTGAGAGACGCTTACATTGAATCTTCTTTTCACCTACCTCAAATATTCTTGGCCTGGTAAATACATTGGGGACATAAGCAACCCAGGGCCCTTGGAGCGACTAACCTTGGCTCACATATGGATTACCTGCAGCTCTGGGCTGGCAAGAAGCTTAGCTTGTGGGAGAGGCTGCTCCAGGAAGACTGGCCACTCACCATCTGAGAAGTGTTGTTGTGCTGCAGTTGCAGTCTCAAGCTTCCCTATAATGGGAACTGTTCCAAGGGGTTCACCCCTTGGCCCCTATTCCTTTCTATTTGGTACATTCATCTATCTTTTGTATGGTGGTGACAGGTGTCAATGCTTCACCTTGCTTACTGTCTACCCCAGTGAGCCTCTCGTGCCATGAGATTTGTGGATAGTGTAAGGGGGCAGAAGTACGAGTCTGGCACAATGATTGGCAAAGATTTTTATTAGAAGAAAATACGTAACTATCCTTAACACTAAGTGGGTGTCCCTACCTCAAATAAAAGTACTACAGAATCTGTCAGGGTGTCCAAAGTAAAGAGTCCACCATCCTGTGTCAAAAACCTATATCCTTCTTTTACTCTATGAATGAAACTAAGTAGCTGAGGGGTTGTCAACCGTTCCAAATTGAGACTGTGCTTTGAGGAGATGTCTCCCTTACTCTGGTAATAGTCTCGTTCAGACCAAATATAAAGTTCCAGGTTCACCAGATTTCTTAAAATACCATTCACAAGAATTCCCTTCCTTATCATAGTTGTCTTCACTATGATATCCTTGGAATATAAGGTTCTTTAGCTTTCTTGAGCAGGGCTTCCCTGGTGTCTGCGATCAGCTGTACAGCTTGCCTGACTCTCAAGTTTTCCCTTCAGGCTGTGGCGGTTCCGCAACGGCAAACCTCCTTCGGGTAGAACAGAACTCCCTTCTTGTGCTGTCCCGTTGTGAGGAACACTTGGAGCTTATTTATTTATTTTATTTGTATGGCGCAATACACGAGCCCTGCGGCAGGATGAAACACAACACGCAACAATTAGTTAGGGTAATTAAAGGTATGCATTAGTCGGGTAGTGTGAGGGCTAATAAGACAAGGCAGTTTTCAACTTTCACTTGAACATGGCTAGTGTAGAGCATGGTATCAAGTCAGGGGGCAACACATTCCAGTTTTTGCATGCTTCATGTGGGAAGTATCCCTGGGCCATGCAGGAGAGTCTGGCCAGTGGTATTTCCAGGAGGCAGGCATTATTAGACCTTAGGATTCTTCGGGCTGGAAGCCACAAGATACTGTTATACAGATACCCGGGCCCCTGCCCATATAACCTCTATATGTGATGCAATGAACTCGAAAAGAAATCCTGCTTTTAACAGCGAGCCAGTGTAAAGCTCTTCTGGCTGCAGGCACATGGTCTGATCTGTGCAGTCCCTCCACATTTCGTACAGCATTGTTCTGGATAACCTACAGACTGGTAAATTCACCATTTGCAATACCTACTAATAAACTGGAGCAATAGTCCAGTTTTTCCCCTATCATAGCTTGTGCTATAGTAGCGCAATTGGTGGTATTAAAAAAAGGGGCGGAGCTCAGCAAGAAGAGTCAGATGGTACGAGGTACTGGAAACACAGCTATTAACTTGGGCTTTTATGGTAAGCTCTTGATACAGGGTGACTCCTAGGATCTTAACCTTCGATTGGGTACTGATGGTACAGACTGCAATGCAAAGTGTCAATATTCTGGGTTTAGCTTACATAGCTGTAATGTGGTGCCCATCATCATGAGCTCTGTCTTAGAGTCATTCAGCGTAATCCTATTAGCTCGCATACAGGTTTGGATCAGACCATAAATGGAGTTCAGACTAGTGGAGTCAGTCTTGTAATTCCCAGAAAGAGGCACAAGGCATTGTGTGTCTTCTGCGTAGTTGGCAAAGATGATGCCTGCTGCGTTAAGTTGTTCGAATAAGGGGAGCATAAAGATATTAAACCGTGTAGGTGACACACCTGCGAGGGAAGGTGACACGGGTCCTCCAGTTCTCATAGGATTTTAATGAGCTCCTTAGAATTGAAGGCTGCTCCTGCAATTCCCATTGCTTTTCTTGGTTGGATTGTCGAGCGGTTATCCCACTTTGGACCGGCCCCGGACCTTCCTGCTTCCTTTTCAGCATCCCGGTCTGCTTTCTTCCCTCTTGGACTGTGCTGGCTCTCGTGTCTCCTCCAGGGAGGATCGGACAACCTTTGCAGTCCTTCTTCCCTTTTTATATGTGTAAAGTGGCCACATTGAATGGTCAGTGTACCTTGATTCTGCAGTGTGCTCCTTATTCCTCCACAGATCTTCTTTGTCCCAGTGTTGTCATAAGTACTCTCCGCTGGGTTAGGAGGGTTCTTTTCCATCTCTGTTTCTTCAAGCACTCCATATGGGTGGTTCCTACTCTTCCTCATCTCAGAATGTCTTTCAAGGATGGGGTCTCTTCTCTGCAGAAACATATACAAGTACTTGACATTACAGAGGTGGGTGTAGGGTAGGAGGATGAGGAAAGTAGGGGTAGAGGATGGAAATACTATGTTCTCCCATAACAGTTGCCACTGATCCCATAGGGAGTTTCCCTCCCGTTGATATCCCCCCACTGAGCACCACCCCCAGGAGGCCTATCCAGTAGCAGCCTCACCTCCATGGTTTCATGGGAAGGGGCTCCCCCCTTGTAGACACTTTCCAAGTACACATCAGAACAGCTGGGTTTGAGACATATTCTGATGTGCAGAAAAGGGCTGACCTTGTGACCCACTTTGGAACTGAGGGTCTGCAGTCTTTAGACATTTACCACAGGACAATAAAAGACAAATTCCCAAGGATGGTGGGGGAGGAGGCCATGGTTATTTTGTATGAGATAGCATTGAAAACGTTAAAGAAACACTTTGTCAAACACCCACATGTTGTACTGGAATGCAACCACCTCTTTTCAATTGCCAAAAGTTCTGAGAAGAGTATAGATGCTTATGTAACTTCATAAAGGTATTTAACCTCTTCTTGCATATTCAAGAGGGTGATAGATGAGTACATCAGGGCCTAGGTTATGATGAGAATGCCTAATGCCAGAATTAGGGAATGGTTGAGAATAGCCAAAAAACACTCTTTATAAGGTCTTTGAAATGGTGAAGGCAATAGAGTCACCATCCAAAAGCATGCAACAGGAAACAAACAAGGAGGCTCATCTGGTGGGGGAGGAAGTCCTGGTGATAAACCCCTCCTGGAAGGTGTGAGTGGCAGGCATCCTGCCAAGAGTCCGGGTGCCAGGTTAAAGGTGACCGTGCATAGACAAGAGTCCAATCCGGATATGGGTTTCAGAGGTTGCGTGGGTGGAGTCTGGGATCCTTGTGCCAAGTATTAGTAGTGTGGCCATGAGTCTGGCGCTAGGGCGTGCCCAGCTTTAAATGCTAAATGGAGGAGGTGCAGGTCCAAGGAGCATTTCTAGAGGGTGTGTATGCCTAATCTCGTGAGAGCAGACAAGGATTGGTTAGCTAGGAACGAATCCACTATATCCAGCGCCTTGAAACACTTGTGTATAGGCACGTTACAAATGCCATATCATCTCATATCAGCATCAGGATGGCAGAGGATGAAGACCCTGGGAGGGAGTCATAAGGCGTTTTGCTGCAGGTTCAAGGGGCAAATAACAGTGGTCCATGGAATGTTATGAGAGTCAACACGGTTGAGGTAGAAATGTTGGCATACGCGGGCATGCATACCATTTGAATTCAGCTTTGTCCTGGCAAGGAGGTGCTCTTTTTTATCTGTAAGGAGTCTTTCCTGGTATCACCAGAGAGTCTCAGGCAGGCGCATGACTTAGTTACAACCTGGGTAAATTCAAGAGATATTCTTACAAAATTGTACTTAAGGTTAGAAATATGTCTGTGTTGGGTAGGGAAACACCTAAATCAGAATTGCATATATTTAAGTTGTCTGGTATCATTGTGAAAATTGAGTCCTCTGAATGGTTTTTCCCGGTAGTTGCTAGCAAGCATGACAGTTGGATAAGCATGGGATTGCAATTGTGTGAATTGAATATCAATATTTGGGTTCATCAACATCCACTGCCAAACATTAATGAGTGGTTATCCACCAGGGGCTTCCTGTTTTTATACTTGTAACCTGTCCTTGGCATACCACCAGATCAATTTAAATGAGGTGTCACGCCCTTTTACACCCCATAACCCCCTTGGTGCCTTTAGGTTTTGTAGATGCCCTTCCGGCTGGTGTCAGATGTTTTCCAGTGACTCATGCAACTATTATTCGGTGGTGTGTAAAGGGTGCGCTACTTACAGGATGACGTACTGGTGTGGCGAATGAAGGAGCATGAACACGAGAAAATGGTGCATGCTGTATTGGGCATCCTGTGGGTCAGAGGTTTAATGGTCAACTTGTCATCGAAAGCTGGCGAGTGAGTATATTTGGGGCACGCTATTGATTGTCGAGGAATCACTTCTCTGGAGGGGTTAGTGAATGCCACCTTGCAAGCCACTGCTCTTGAATCCAAGGAACTGCGTTCATTGTTTCTTGGTCAGATTGAGTATTACCTTAAATGCATTCCTTGGCACGCTGAGAAAAACATGCACAAAAAGGTCAGAGAATTGCTCATCAGGCATGTTACGTTCATGTGGCCATAGTAGTACCAGGCAGATTTTAAAGCCTTGTAGCCTGATGTTTACCAGGCACAGGTGTTGGCCACTTTTAATGGAAGGTGTAAGACCATTTTCTCAGTTGATGCCATGGTTGGTGTAGGTGCAGTGCTTTCCCACTGGCAAACGGTAAATATCGCCAAATTCTGTACGCATCTAGGGTCCTCAGGGACCCAAACAGAAGCTATGTCATCATTGAGAGAGAGGCTTTGGCCATTTAGTGGGCGTCCAAGCACTTTCAAACTCTGTGGTGTGCCTCCCTAATATGGTCAATTCCGGCCATAAGCCTCTAACCTATCTACCAAGGTGCCAAATTATGTCTCTCCATGCATCCAGATAGAGCCACCGGAATGGGCATGGGCCACAATTAGATAAATCCCTGAGGGCCAATTTGCATCACACACAGACTGGGATGGGAGGGCTGGACTGAGTAACAGCAAAGATAACATTATAGAGATTGACTGGCGTGACATATGGACAGAGAAGCGAGGGTCTACCTCGTGTCATTATGGAACAAGATCACTGCAAGGAAGGACATTTGTCTAAACCTTGAAAGACCCACAAAATGAATGTGCATCTCTACAGATAACGATGCTAATAACCAACTAATAACCAACCCTACTAAAACCTCATTCCTCTGCATGCACCTCTCAAACTCTAACTAAACACAACCATATCTCTAAAAACCACTGCAAAACGCACGCACTACACTGCAACAACAAACATACCACACATAGCCTTACACAGCAAGTCGGTCAAGTGGCACAGCAAGTAGAGCACTCACTTTGACATCCGCAGCAGGTTCGAATCCCGGCAGGGCCAAACTCAGCCTTTCATCCTTCCGAGGTCGATAAATGAGCACCACACACCGTGGGTAGTAATAAGCAGCGCTCAGATACCTGAGGATTCATAGCGCTATATAAATGCGAAATTATTATTATTATTACAACAGCACACGCGGGATACCGACCGTATACCACAAAGAGAAGCTCAGCGAACGGTGGTAACCGAACTGGAGCTGCCAACAGCACATCTCAGCTCTCTTGCTCTTTCTCCAAACTTTGTCCTACTAATGTTACCAACCGTCCCCCTTTCTTCAGATCCGCCAGAGCGCCAGGGGACCACTCCGGTGGTGATAGTGCACGGCATAAATATCCTTTAACATTAACATTAACATCACTAAGTGGAAGTTGGATCTACAGGATTATAACTTTGTTGTGGAATATGTCCTTCAGAAAAAAGAATGCAATGCCGGACTGTCTATCACAGTTACTTCCCCATCTTCCCAGGCACAGGAAGGTGAGGATGGTGTACAGATTGCTTGTGTACTGCCTGGTGTAGATAACGACCAATGCGGCATGGACCTGGAGTTGGATACGCAAGAGTTTGCAGGAAGGTTGGAGCAATGTCAACCAGCCTCAGAAGGCAGATGTTATTCCACTGTTATGGATGGGTTAGCAAAAGGGCAATGTGGTGTGAGAATGAGCAATAGAATGGTACCTCTCATTTCACTAATGGGTCGGCTTATTGCATTGTCCGTGAAGGGCATTGGGGAAGGACCACACAAAAATACATTTATTGGAGTCTTATTGGTGGCCCTCCATGGACAGTGATGTGGAGGAGATGATGAAGGAATGTGTAGCATTCAGCAGGTGTAGTTTTTGGAAGTTTCATTGGTTTCCCACCATGGGCAGTGACATGGATGAGTTGGTGCATCTTTACTTATAAAAGACAATCAGTACTCTTCCAACCTATCACTCCTATTTGGTGCATGGCAAGTGTGGAGCAATGTGTCCCTAAATATCATGTGTCCTGCTGATGCTCGAGGCAGAGGACTGAGTTTAGTCATGGTGGACATCACCCCCAGATAGGTTGAGGTGATCTCTGTTTGAAACTGTGACAACTATGAAGGTCTTTGACCATGAGGGAATTCCTGGAGGTTTGGTAATGGATAACAATGTTCACTTTGCCTTGCACAAGAAGATTGCATTTTTGAGGCGTTTGGCCTGTGAGCAACACAGGAGGCATTGTATTACCCCAGTTCTAATAGACTTCCTTAAAGATGCCATCCAACCAGCTTCTGTTAAAAATTTGGAATAGTCTACTGTTTTCTCAGAGGCTGTGAAGGCACAGGCAGATGACCTGTGGAATTACCAGGCATACCCTGTTTTGATTATGAGGGGTTGAAAGGCTTATTCCAAGTTGAAGCAGGTGTGGCTTTAGAGTGGGTCACAATTCTGTGTCAATACGGAGGCAAATACGGAGGCCGTGGGAGAAAGGGGAGACAAAGGCCTGTGTTTTTCCGGTGCCTGGCGGGGCGATAGGATGGTCCGGATTCAAGTTGAAAATCTAGTCAGGGTGTGTAGACACAAATTTGTAAGCAAGGGATTGCCAGTGTTTTTGTCTCCCTGTATGGTGGTCAAGTCAAGTGCAGGGTATGTCTGGCTGGATGACGGTTCTGTGTGAAGAAAAGAGTCGGATATCGGTTCAGGGGGCCTAGTGGATTGATGGGGAAGTTGAAGCTGTAGGTTGGGTCGTTTTTGCTGATTCCTATCGAATGGGAAGGTGGGGGTGCTGAGGAAATTAGTGAAGGTGTGAGCAGGTGCCAGTCAAGCAGATATGGGGATGCTGACCAGGTGTGGCCCTGCACCATTCCAGTAGAAACAAAACAGTGCCTTTTAGGTTTTGAGATTTTGTGTGAAGTGTGTGTGAAAGATCTCTATGCACAGACAATTGCTGTAGTGGGGTCACAGGACAGGTCTTTCTTTTGTGTTTGTCATGTATGGATACCTTACTGGTGTGTGTGTAGTGGACGGACATACTTATAATACTATAGTAGTAATACGTGGTTCAAATCAATAACGTGGCACACTCTTGGTTGGCTCATTGTTCTCACTTGTTTCTGAAACATTTAATGACAGTGAGCACAACTTCATCAGAAGATTCCAATCTTTCTCCCTTGCCCTCCTCCGCCCTTTTTTGTTTTGTGTCACCTTCAAACACCATTTGTTGTATGTTGTTGTACAAATATCCAATAAATAAATAAATAAATCTTGGTGAGCCACAGCTAACCACTCTTCCTAAATCAATCAATCGTGCAACACCCTTTGATTTTAAGCAGACTCCTAAACATCCAGCCGGTCAGCTAAGTCAACCAGCATACCACAAGTCAAAATTGTAAGGAGTGCCATAATATACCACCTTGCACCTTATTTTCTGTGGAGTCTTGGTGGCTGCACTCTTTACCCATCTTGCCCTTGAAGTGTTAGTCTTCTGTAGAGGCCTGGTGGCTATACCCCTACATTTCCAGGCTTCCCTTGTCTGGCTGAGTGATTGTGAGACCACCATTCTAAAAGGGGCTTTGCCCCTTGCAGCCTCCACCAAAAACTGCCCCTTCATAGAAATCATCTCTTTGTGGGTGCATTCTCAATATTCAGTAAAAGCTGATCTGGCTTTACATTGTACAGGTAAAACCTATCCTTGGCATAGTATCCTGAATCAGTCAAGTTTATGAAAGTACGACAAAATGTAAGAAATCCAGCACCCTGCAGAACTTCGCCATTGCAAGACCAAGCGTCTTCCTTGACATCTCTGCCCTAGAATGCCCTGCCATTGGAACCTAGGAGCATTTCTGATCCTACCTAGCATGCCAGCTCATTGCCAAACTAATTGCAAAAAGTAGGCCGGTGCGCTAGAGTTACAGTAATCCACGGAAGTGATCACCAAAGCAAATGTTACGGGGGATCGAAGCTCACCCGGAATAAAGGGAAAAACCTTCTGGAGTGGTTTCAGCTGGAAATAGCCCTGTTGACATACAGCCCCAATCTACGGCTCCATGGACAGGGAAGCAGAAAGTTTCACAACTTGATCTTTAACCGTAGCAGAAGGAATAGGCAACGAACTGAAAGAAGTCGGCCAGAAAGCAGTTATCCAGAAGGAAGAAACAGAAGGGGGGCCTACCACCAAGACCTCAGTCCTGGTCACAGACTCATCTGCCATGAGATCAAGGCGAACCATGATTTTGGTATCTCTGTGTAGGAATAACAAAGCCGTGGGAGAGAATGAGCTTGGGCAGAGGCTGACCGTAGATGTTAAACAAGGTCGGCGAGATAGAGGACCCTTGAGGGACACCACAGGTGAGAACCTTACCCACAAGAATAGAAAGGGGGGAGAGACAGAGTATCCTGACTACATGGATCAGTTTAAATGAATGGGTCCATAGTTCCTAATAATTCAAACAGTCCAGGCTCATGTCCCGCCCACTAATTGCATGCTTTCTGGGATCCCATACAACATGAATAGCTAGCGACATCACAACTGTTCAGGTTAATCCCCACACAGCAGTAAGTCATTGGGCCTCATTCCGAGTAGGGCGGTAAGGGTTAACGGTCACCGGTAACGAGACCGGTGCCGTTAAACCCTTACCGCCCTACTATGAGTTCCCTTTGAGGGACCTTCCTTAACACCTGCTTTTAGCAGGCGTTAAGGACGGGACCCGCAAAGGGATACCGGGGTCAATAACGGTACCGTAATTTACGGCACCGTTATTGCCCCCTCCCCCTTCCCATTGAGCCCTATGGGGGCTCAAATGGGAATGGGGAATGGGCCTGGTGAATGGGGAATTACTGGTCCCTCCGACCTCGGAATGGACCGGTAATTACTCCTTTCACCTGGCCGGTGTTTGGACGAGTTGGAGGCAGCCATGCCGCAAATAGCAGCGTGGTTACCTCTGAACTCGGAATGAGTCCCATGGGCTTCTTTGGTCCCATAGACTAGTTTCTGGGCTCATTCTCTGCTCACTTATAATTGGAGGCTCAATAAGTTAGAGGTGCATGGCCCTACCCTCCCTATCAGATCTCTTCTTCCTCTCTCTAAGGCTTTGGGTATGGGTCTCCTTATGCCCTCTCTAATCCTACTTAGGTCTTCCTCACTTTTGGTGCAGCAGCAACATCGCTAAACTCCTCATGCCTTCTGGCCTCACAGCAGGTGTGTATGGGTGATGGGAGGCCAGGATTACTCAAACAGTGTTTTTTTAAAAAGTTCTTTTGTGCGTATCCGAACGCATGGTTACAGGGAGACGATTCCAGATTTTGGCTGAGCGGCTTGCAAAGGACCTACCAAGTACTTTTGATCTTTTGAAAGTGGCGCAAGTAACTAGCTTGGTGTTCATCGATCTAACAGATAATAAGGGTTCATACCACGAGGTAATTGATCTCAGGTAGCTTGGCGATTTCCCGTAGAGGCACTTGTGTAGTAGGGTGGCTGCTTTAAATTGACATCTAGCCATGACAGGGGGCCAATGTAGGCCCTGCTGGCACGTCGAGGTGTGACACCTTCACGGGACCTCTTTGACAATCCGGACAGCATCATTCTGGTCAGTTTGTAGTCTCTGGATACTTTTTGTATCAGCACCCACCAATAGCGCACTACAATAATCTATTCTAAATAGAATGGGTGCTCGGGCGATTGTGGCAGAGTTATTCTCGGTAAGGTACGGGCGAATGTTCCTGATCAATTTGATGTGACATGCACAGTTTTTTGTAACCAGGCTCACGTGGGATTCTGCACTCAAAGCACAGTCTGTTTGCACTTTAAGTATTTTTATTTTCTCTTTTACTTGGATGATACATTCGTGGATGGAAAAAGACTGATGGCAGGTGTTGAGTTTAGCCCTTGCTTGCGAGGAGCCAAAGATGAGTAGATCTGTTTTGCCCTTATTAAGGCACATACAGTTATCTACCATCCAGGAATCCACTAGATTGTAGGCGTTTTGAAGATTCAGGCTATCAGTTGCACAGTCCCCAGAGATCTCTAAGACCAGCTGAGTGTCATCTGTGTAGGTGGTCCAAAACACTTCACATTCCTCTAGGAGATTGCATAAGGATATGATATATATATTCAATAATATCCAGGACATGGTGGACAGAGTGGGATCCGTAGAGCCATCCCCCCAGCAGACTCTTGATTTTCTCCCCATCAGGAAGGAGAGGACCCACCTGCATGTCATTTCAGAGCAGTGGCAGGTATTCTTTAAGGTGTGTAAGATTTGCTTGTAGTCCAGTAAATCAAATGCGGCCGATAGGTCTGGTAGGACCAGAAGGCCTGACTTGCCCTGGTCCATAATTCTGGTCCTTCTTGGAGTTCACTCTCCAACTTCCTCTGTATTTATTTCTTGCCCTTGTGGGAATGACTGTCAAATCTACAATCTTTCTTCACTTTCTTCTTGCCTCCTTTTGGGTCAGTGTTCAGTGAAAGTTGGCTTTCACTTTTTTGGACATACCTGTTATTACTGGTCTCAGGAGGATAGCTCAGGGGCAACGTGCTTGCCTTGGAAGCAAGACAACATGAAGCAACACAGGTTCGATACCCGGGTCCGCGCTTAGAAATCCCTGGGTATTAAGCGCGTTATAAATAACCTATCATATCATACTCCTCAAATCTTTCTAGCTATCCCTTTCTTTCCTTCAGGGAATATCTATCTATGTCCCTCTCAATATCTCTTTCATCATACACTTTGATACAACATCCGCTTCTCTCCTTATCACCTTCTTAACCCCATTGGCACAGCCAGCTATAATTTTCACATCTTTCTTGACATCGCCTTTGTACCTTTGGGCATATCTGTTTTCTCTCTCCAAGACTACTCCTCTATCTTGCACTATAACTATAAATCATTGGGTGTTTCTTCATCCCAACTTCTAAGCCTCCACATACCCTTTCACCCCGATCTCCAGATCGCTGGGTGACCCCCCCTGCACTCAAACCTCTACATCGCAGGGTGACCCTGCACACAAAACTATCTGTAGGGTCCATGAACCAACTCTCTGGGTGACCTCTGAACCTCAACTATAAATCTTTGAGTCAGCCCTGCACCTCAATTTCTAAATAGCTAGATGTCACTTGCAACACAATCTTCAAATCTGTGTGAATACTGCACCCCCTCCTCTAAGTATTTGGCGAGTTTGGATCTAGCAGTGTGTAGCCTTAACTCTCCAAAGGGTTTGCTAACAGAACTTTGGTTAATTGAAAAGGGGGTCTCACTGTCTGTTTGTCCCTTGACTGTGAGTGGGTACTTAGTGTGGGGAGTCTTCAGATCCCCCTTGTACTGCCACCAGTCAATTAATCACCTTCATGTCAGTCCCCAGATCTAGGCAGGGACTCCATCACACTTTTTTAAATGGGCAAGTGAACTGAAGTCATACCCTATGCTTTCTTTGCAACATACGTCAGCCCTAAAGATTCTATCTCCGACTACTCATCCAGGATTTACCCATTCCCTTCAGATATCTCATTGTTTTAAAAGTGATCAAGCTTTGTTTGTACCGTTTCTTTGTACTTGAGGCCATGTAGTTATTGACCCGCTTGTTCAGTTTTTTGTTATTCAATCTCAGAGATGTCATGGGAAATAGGTAATTTCTTCCTCTGTATTACTATCTAAACTCCTCAGTCTTGACCACTGATGTGCCTACTGCTTTTTTCCCAAATCAGTTTGCGATGTGCTCTTACTTCAGTGTTTGCTTTCAGCAGACACAACGTTAGAGCCCTTAGCAGACCGAGCAGCTTGGGATACCTATGTTTATTATCTGAATCACCCTCGATTGTCAGACGTAGAATCGTTTTATTATTCACCAGCAATGATGACCACTCCGGGGATCCCTGCCTGTATATCCAGTGCCCACAGGATTTACTGCTCTCAACCATTCCTCCACTCCTCACCCTATGCTCAAACCACATGATTCTTCCCTACACATGTGCTAATGGTGTCCTTTTTTGAAAAATGAAACTTACCTTTGTGGTGCGGCTCGGCTCTGACTGTGCTGCTCTTCAGGAAGTCTGTTGTCCATGTTGATGACATCACAGTCATCAACATGGAAAAGGGACTTTCCTGACAGCTCTGCCGGAGCCGAAATGAATCACAAAGGTAAGTTCCTTCCTTTAAAAAATAAAACCACCCTTACCACCCATGTAGGAAAACTACATGGGTTCTAATGGCAATATTACCCTCAGCGGTGGCTAGCCCCTGTTGGTAACAGCACCGCCGCCCTCCGTAAGTAATCTTGCTTCCCTCAGGCCGTTAACTTGGGTGGCAGGCCCTTATTGACAGGATTGACCCACCCACCTCTGTGAATACCATATCAGTAAATGGTCAGAGAACAAGTGCCCTGAACAGCTGGGAAAGTGGACATTACACCTATCTCTCAACATGTTAAGACTCCAAGGTGGCTGAAAGCCAATGTTTTTGGTTTTTGTAGGT
Source organism: Ambystoma mexicanum (assembly GCF_040938575.1). Lineage (NCBI taxonomy): Eukaryota > Metazoa > Chordata > Amphibia > Caudata > Ambystomatidae > Ambystoma > Ambystoma mexicanum. The sequence continues at coordinate 1,094,265,226 of NC_090926.1, read as the reverse complement.
CAGAGCCCATTGACCTCTATAGAGGGGTATGGGGCTTGGTGAGTGTGAACAGGGCTCACGGCCTCCAGATGAGGATGTGTTGAGAAGTTTCCATTGAGGTTATAAGCACTGAGGACACATTATGTTCAATGCAGGATGATGGCTGCCATCGTAAACAAATAACTGCATTGGAACAAAAAAGACAAATATTTCTGGCATGAAAGTCGGAAAGTATGAGCCCCATATTCATCACAGATGCCAGTAGGAACGCCAGACAGAAGGACAGAAGAAAATCCAGCAACTGTATCAAGATTCCCAGTGATAACTATTCCATTAACCAACACATGCCCAGTTGTGCAGGACAATCAACTGAACATTGGGCCTCATTACGACCATGGTGGTCTGATAACAACGGTGCTGGTAGGCTCACCAGCACCATTGTTACCAGACCGGCATAGTACAAGTCTAACAAGGTGGGCGCAACGGCACCCGCTCGCAGACTTTGCCGGAAGCACCGGCACTGTTCGACATGGTGCCAGTGCTTCCGTCCTCCCCAATCCCATTGTGTCCTAGGGGACTGGAATGGAAATGAGGAGTTACGCTTTCCGGCGCCTGGCTTCTAGGACCGCCAGGGCTGTAATGCTCTGGTAATTCCCCAAAGCCTGGCGCCGGAAAAAAACACAACTCCAGCACGGCTACCGCTGGGGTCGTAATGAGGCCCATTTCCTTTAACACATTTTGAAAAAATATTCCTTTAGGTCTTGTGTTAAATCTTTTTCTAAAAACCTACTACAAAATAGTGTAAGCATGTAATTTCCAAATGTTTGGAATAACAGCAGAAGCTGTTGTGTGATTACACAGTGCAATATTATTAGGCATACCGCCAAAACATGATTCGCACCAAGAAGCGCGTTCTCAAGGACATATGAGTTTTACTGCTGGCCATGATATGTTTAATATGAAAACTTGAACTGTTCGACCACTGTTTGTACCCTAACAGCTCATCTTCCTCACCATCTGAGATCACACACATTGCATCAATGAATCTCTGCCACATCATCAACGCATTACTCAATTGTTTAGATTCTTGCTGTCAAGGCTGAATTAGTTGATAATGTAACATAAAAATCATTGCCAATGATGCACCCATTGCAAGATTGAAGATTTTTCCATCTAAGAGGGAAATGTTGTTATACAACACAATCATTTCCAGCAAAATCAGCTTATCTAAATAATTGATTAATGATCTTTCTCCAAAAATTAATTTACTGCCTTTTTGCCTAACTCATGATTAATTAATGTATATAGCATTTCATCATCAAATGTGGCCAACAGATAATTTTACTTCTGCTGTATTTTGTTCAGCTAGATAACTAAATCCATAATTAAGTGATTATGTGCCACTTGTTTCGGAACTATTGGAATTAAAATAATATCAATATATTTAGAAATATATGAAATAAATATTTGGTACATATGATCATGTATTATTGAAATTTGGTTTGCACTATACTTGAATGTCTAACAGGAACATGTCTGTTTTTTATTTTCTTGTGTTTTACATTGAAATGGGTCACTTTTAAAATTGGCAGCCTTGAAAACGAACTTGTTGGCGTGAAACATGTGTTGGTGGTGCGTCTCTCATCATTTCGTTTATGATGAAAAATGCACTGAATAGCCATAATATATCTTCTGGTGTTTTTAAATCGTAACACTACTTTGCACTACGTGTTTCAAAAATCATTTGAACGCGAGTCCAAAACCAAGGTTCCTTTTTATAGAGAGAATCAATGCTTCTGGGAGCAGAGGTCCTCATTACAAGTTTTGCGGTACGGGAAAAGTGCTGGTAAAGGTGCCAGTAATTCTGCGGCTGGCTCTTTTACCTCACAGCAAAACTCAAAGTTTGCTGATAGTGGTCACTGATTTACCTCCAACCAATAGCTGGAGATAAATCAGGCCTCCACCAGCAAAGAAACGCCCTTTCCACCACCTGTAATATCCTGGAAATTCCGGCATAACAGGCATCGGAAATGGTAGGTTAGTTTGCCAGAATCCCGCAAATTTACATGGCTCAATTCCGGCTTCTATTGTCATCTTATTCCACACCATCGGATTTACTGAAATGTACCCCTGGGCAGTCCCATGTTTCAATGCATAGTGGGCACTTTGGGCCTCATTACACGGTAGGCGGTAAGGGTTAACGGTCATCGGTAATGGTACCGGTGACCGTTAACCCTTACCGCCTTATTACGAGGTCCCTTAGCGGGTTGGTACTTTAACGCCTGCTAAAGCAGGCGTTAAAAACCAACCCGCTAAGGGACCTTGGCGCTAATTATGGCACCGCAAATTTGCGGTACCGTAATTAGCACCTTCCCCATTCCCATTATGCCCTATGGGGCAAAAATGGGAATGGGGAAGGGCAATGGTGGAAGGGGGAATTACCGCCCCGCCAACCTTGGAATAGGGCGGTAATTCCCCTTTCCACCAAGGCGGTGCTGATATTTTACCGGCATGGACCAAGGTGCTATTAGCACCTTGGTCCACCCCCTACCGTGTAATGAGGCCCTTTGTCATGCAATCTTAAATGCCTCCCACCATGTATGCGCCTGGTGGGAGGCATTTTTATGGATTCCTAGCAGGAGCAACACCTGCTGAATTTTATGGGAATCCATAGCATACCTGCCAACAACAAAGTCAGAATAAGTTCCATGTTCCTGCTCCACCATAGAAATGCATGAAAATGCGGCAGTATGTAAATAGAAAACATAAAATGTTGGAGGTTTTGTGTAGTGGGGCTTTGGTTGGAGAGGATGGTGGGAGTTAAGGGACTTTCCCCTGAATTTAATCTTGATTTTCTTGTGAGTGAATGGGATAGGAGGGTTCAGTATTCTTCTGTTACTCATTATGCAGTCAACCTGGTTTCACGCTTCCAAAATCTTCTGGTCGCAGGTACCATTCCTGTCAATCTGCATTTTCATGGTTTAGTTAGTGTGGGCTAATCCATTCATCCATTCATACATGCATCCATTTAGTATGAGCTATGTTTAGCATTATAATGTTTTGAGCTATTACAGATCGATATTTGCTGAAAGCCATGAAGAATTATGTACACTTGTTATTTTGTATAGCGCACATTCTGTGTTTCGAAGTGCTAAGATGTGGTCTGTTTTCTGTCTATATTGAATTAGGTTTTTGCCGAGCGCGAAAGGGGTAGGGGTGACCCAGGAAAATAAGTTAGCTAGGGCAGACTCAGTTGAGATAGATATAATTTCAGAAGAATGTTCCATTGACAGCAAAATGGTACCAGATATTGCCTTCTTTTTCTGTAGGGTTTGCATGTACACCAGGAATATGCCCTATGTCTCAGCCAGTACCCATTACTGTTGGTCCCTTTAGAGACATCCCATTGTGGAGAGAACCTATTGGGAGTGAATGTGTTGAGAGAATTACACACAGTGATCATTGCAGTTCTGATATTGTATACTTGACAGTATCCTCGCAGAGACATGTTTCTACACAGTATTTAGCATTGCCTTCTGATTTGGTGAGGAAAGGTGAAATGTATGACAGCAATTGTAACAGCACCATTTTGCCAGCTTTTAGAAAGGGTGACAATGTTTTACAATTTATTTAGAGGACACATTGGGCCTCATTACGAGCATGGCGGTAGCCGTGCCTGTATGGCAGGCACGGCTACTGCTATGCTCACTACTGGCCCCGCCACTCGCGATTGGGCAATAACCGGCCCATTACGAGATGAATGGGCTGGTAATTTCCGATTCACGGGTGGAGGTATTTTCAGGCTCCGGTGGGGCGCATGGTTGCACCAGCACCATTGATAACGGTGCTTGTGCAATCACGAGTTCTGCTTGTGGGTACCGCGCAGCCCACCAGGTAAGACCTGGCGGGCTGTCAGGACCCCACGAGCAGAACTCGTAATGCGGCGGGACGGTATGAACGGTGCCGGAGCCTCACCGACACGTTCATACCGTCACTGCCACAATTATAATGAGGTCCATTGACCATGATTTCTGCCCAAGGCACATACTTTTCTGTAATTGATGCATTGACATTTGCGAGAATACCACGAGGATACACAGACAGTACTAGCATTTACAGTAGAGTGCTTAGAGTACAGGTTGATAGATTAGAGTTGAAACAATATTGCACATTGTTACTAGTTGTAACAGACTGTTGTGAAGTATGCCAGAAGGGCACTACTAGCTTACTGAAGGATCTTGCAAATGCAGGACAGAAAGTTTCTTTGAATGAGTACCAGTCTTGTCAAACTCAGGATGCCTATGTAGGGTACCTCTTGTTGAAGGAGGGTATGAGAATTGCTCCAGAGAGAATACATGTTGCATCAGCATTGTCATGGGATGCTAACTGACAGAATGAGAACGCTTTTGTCACACTGAAATGTGCTGCAGTTTTGGAGATTTCAAATTATATGAAAAGATTGGTTGTGTTTGTATATGGGAAAGATGGCAGTGCTAATCCAAGAGAAAGATAGCCCATGGGGATATTTTTCCTATACAATGGGATCCTGTTGGTTATGTGCTACCTGAATGTCTTAGCGCAGTAACTACAGCAGTTGCATCATGCAAAGAAAGTGAAGGCATGGTTATGGGTTAATACTTAACCATAGTGCCTTACTCAGTTGATGTCTTAGTTACAGAAAAAACATGTCACATCAGCCCAGATTATGACACACTGTTGTCACTTCCTGAACTAGTTAGTACACATTGAATTAGAATGGTCTGACACTGAGATCCTAGCATTGCTGTCTCTTACAGAGACTAGAACAGGTTTCACCTTGTAGGGAACTGTTAAGGGGCTTGTAATGCAGAATTAATGGCTTTGCCTTGTTTGAAAACAGTTTTACGATATGAAATCCCTGATACTGCATTTTTTCTTGTTGGTTTCCGAGATACATCTGATGCGGGAAGACTGGCCTACGCATACAGACTGGTCTGAATACTGAACATCCGTGCCAAATGATGTTGAAGAGTACAGCTATTCTATGGAATGCTTTGATACCTTAGAGTCCGAGCATGATAACCGCTCCGCTTTGAGAAGTACACAGGATGAAGCTGTTGGCCTGAATCCCAGAGTGTAAGATTTACCTCGTAGAAAATCCCTGCAAATTAAGATGTTTTTCCCTGCTGTGTTTCGAAAAGGGAAATTTGATCATACCTCCGTTATGCAAGCTGTCCGCATAGACGGCAAGAAAATAATTTGGATCCATATTACACATTTGAAATGATTACCCTTGTCCTTGCCCTAACCTGGGAAAGGAGGACGTAGGGGATGGCGAAATACATGCCTAATAAGTACCTTAGTGCTTTCATTGAGAGAAGAGAAATATTGATCCTTGTTGTGAACAACATGAGGGTCTGTTGAGATCTGCATTTTCTGAATTGTTCAGAGATCACTCTGTGCCAGAGTACCATGAAACAATTGATCTCTCCATTCCGCCCAAAGAGGCTTGCTTGAATGCAGAGGGGGGAAGGGAACAGAAGATTTGAATTGAATTGAAAACTTGTGGTGAAAGTGCCACCCATGAATGAACTACTAGAGCCTATGTCAGTGAGGCTTCCTAATTGACACTGAACTATGCCCATGTTTGAGTTGCACAGAAGTGAGGATATGGACTTTTTGCCACAGAAATCAGGTCCACGAGGGCCATGGTCAGCCAAAGAAATATGTTATACTTGGTCTGCTTATGACTGTGGAAAATAATAATAAGCACTGTCTCTTGTGTACAAGAGACTGCATACCATCTCAGAAAACCGTTGCCCACATCCATCTCACATGCTACACCTGCTATGCTGTGATATGCTATATTATGTTTTCTTTTTGAGTACACATGCTTGATTAAATACACATACTAAACAGTGCATTTTGAGCACCAGGTTGATAGATAGCAATCAGTATATCTATCACTTTGAGCAATGCTTTCAGGTTTATAGAATAAATGCACCAACCATTTGTCACCATTGCAGTGATGCAGGCATCAACGTAGGATGCTGCCTATGTATAGAATGCTTCACAGCTTGCTTAGTATCCATGCTATGTATCATGGTAGATTGCCAAAGATTTGCCTTCTTGCAGTAGGAGAATATTGCACTATTGCACTGCTTTAGTATGCCTTAGTATGTCTGAGTATCTAGCTACACTACTTGTTTCTTTTTATCCTGTTTTGACTGACACCTGTCATGTTACTTGCCTGATATCCACACTATTGTCTAGTATTAATATCCTAGAATGGCTTAGCACACGCTAAAAGGACAATCTGCATTTTCATGGTTTAGTTAGCGTGGGCTAATCCATTCATCCATTCATACAAGCATCCATTTAGTATAAGCTATGCTTAGCATTATAGTTTGTTTTAGGCTCTTGTAGATCGATATTTGCTGAGAGCCATGAAGAATTATGTACAATTGTTATTTTGTATAGCGCATATTCTGTGCTTCGAAGAGCTAAGATCTGGTCTGTTTCTTGTCTATTATGAATAAGGTTTTTGCTGAGCGCAAAAGGCAAATGTGTTCGCAGCCGAACACAGTCTCTGTAGATGTTTTCATAACAGATTTGTCTCTTGGCAGACTGTTAGATATAGCCTTGACTGCTTTGCTTTGTTTTTGTTCTGGAGAGAGCCTTTCTGTCTCGTTGCGAGCGAGAAAGAATGTTAGCGATATGCTTACTGTTTTTAGAATATTATAATCAGTCGTCGAAGTGTACGAAAAGAAGTAGCGGCACTATGTTCCCTACTGGCCTGCACCTCTCCCCACAAACCCCATCACCACACACCCTCACACACACAATACAAACCCCAAAACACATGCTCCTCCTGTTTAGGGAAACGCTCAGTGTGGTGCACTGAATGTGCAAGTTTCAACTTCTTCCTATACTTTTATTTTATAACTAAACAATTCCGGAACGGTTTCTTTTTAAAATAAAAGTATAGGAACTGTAACCCTTAATTAAAAGAAGTAGAGGAGCACCGCTCCCGCCCACTTCAACCACTGATTATAATAGAACATGCCACCGTGTCCCAGTACATTACACTTTTATGTTTAAATATATGCACACATGTAGGCATAAAACACTGTTGCCATACACTGCTTTCTACGCATGTAATTGTAAAATGTACGTCAAACCTACTACGTATAACAGTGGTTTTCAGTTCAGATTTGGAACTAGGGTGATGGGATGCTGGGAGGGAGCTCTCAGTGTTATGGTGTTCAGTAGAGCAATGCTAGATTGAAGCTGGGACGGTTGGGTTTGCTGAAGCACTCATTGCTAGAAAGTGCTGATTGCTTGTTAGTGATTAGTGACTATTGCCATGCATTCTTATTCTACATTTTTGTGTCTGCCGTGATCTTCTTTTTTGTTTCCATAGCATAGTATTTTTACTCTCACATTCCTTCCTGAAACGCCTGAATGTCTGTTGGTCCCATTCCATTCCTGATCCGTTCATAGAAATATCACAGTGCTTACAACAGTTGTTTGGGGAAGAAAGCATGTCGATAGAGATGCTTCCTCAATTTCATGAGTGCTGGTTAGCATAGATACCATCCTGGCACAGAGTGTTTGTGTTTTCAGGAATCACACCTCAATAGTAAACTATGGTTAGTTCAGCGTCTGTTATATTAAGTTGATTTATACTTCACACCGTTGACATTTCCAATGGCCTCTAGACTCTGTTGTGAGGTGTGCTTTGTTTCGTACAGTGGTTGTTTGCTTCTGGATGGGGAACACCCAGTGATTGGGTTGTTGGGTGTTGGAGACTATTTATGCTCGGAATGATATGAGTGTGATTTTGGTTTGGGTGTTTTAGCAGGGTGGTTGGGTAGTCACTGGGGTGTGTGGTAATTGAGTGGTGGCTGAGGGTGGCAGAGGAAAGAAATTCTGTTAATTCTGCCTTCGCCTCTTTTGAGTTTGATATAAAAGTGAAGAGGTGACCATCTTTTGTGTACGTCTGAAAAAACTCAGATATTGATTGTGCTAAGGTTACTTAACATTATACCTTTTGCTAGTAGCTTCTAATTTCGAATTACTACATGATGGAATATCCTCATATATGTTTCAAGTTTCTTTTGGTATTACATTTATTTGTGTTTTTAAGGTTAATTTATTTGGAAATTGTTCACTTTTTATTGTAATCTAGAGGCTTTGGTCAACAGTTTGTCCACTTCTGATTTTCTATCTACTGCACCCTTAAAACTTGAGGGCTGTTGTTCGTCACAGTGGTTTTCAATGAGACAAGGCTTTTAGGTGAAGTTAATGTTTGTCATGTATGTCTTCTTTGAATGTTTTGCTTCCCTGCCTTATCCAAAGGGTGATTCTCGCTGGATGTGTGTTTCTGGCACATTAGATGAATCTTCGATTTAAAGCACTTCTTATTCGTGTTGTCTCTGGAGGAAGCTGTGTTTCTGCAGCTCTCACCAGCCTTTGGTTTCATTTTGGTCAGTTGAGACTGTGAGAAATCGCAATAGCTTTTACTTGATGCATTCTTGTTGAGCTGTTCTACCTCTCTGTTCTCTGCTGATAGTGCGGCAAGTGGAGGTTTAGTATATAGTTAAAATGATGACAATGGAAGACGAGAAGAAGGGCTTATACCGGGAGGCCCAGCGGGTGCTCGAGAAAGCTCTGTGGTCGGCCCACGTGTCCGGAACTCTAATACACGTTTGCCACTGTGCTCATCTCTAGCACCAAGAGATAATAGGGGAGGGGAAAGCCTGCAAAAAATGGTGTTTGGATGCATTGTTTAAAGGTGAACTGTGGGAAACTCTAAGGTACCTGTAATATGGTTGAAATGGTAGACAAAGAAATCCATAAATACATAAGACAATAAAACAGTTATGAAATGGAAGGAAACATGGGGATGAGACAGTAGCAGAGAGTGATAAGAGGAACGGAAAAGTCAAGAAAAAGATGAAGGTTCAAGGGGGGAAACAATTGACAGTGCGGGATGAGAAAGTAAAGAGAGGACAAACAAAAGGCAGACAACACATACGGGAAGAGACTAAATAAGTGTTAAGAATGGAACTAACATTGAACTGCTTTAAAGCACTAAAGCAAATAACACACTAACATGGAATAGAGATGAGACATTTAAGCTCAAAAATAGAAACTCTAGGAATTATAGTCTAAATGTGATATCTGATTCAGCCATGATAGAAACATACAGTGCGCAATTGTTTTACTTCATACTTTATAAATTGACACACATTTCTTAAACAGATAACATTGTGCAAACATTGAGTAACAGAAAACCACAACCTGTAACAGTTACCATAAAATATTTTGGTAAGAGGAGTATTTCAAATTTGTATGCATCAAAGATCTGTAAGCCACCACAATGAACCCATCTACTGCTGGCGTGCAGTGGTAGCCATAATGGCCCACAGAAGCACGAGCTCTGAAGATTTCAGGCCGAATATCGGAATATGCATCCGTAGGGATTCCCTTTGGTACTCGCCCCTGAACTATTCTTCATTCTCACAGGGTTGACACTATTCTTCTCTGTGCTTTCTGCTGTGCTGTTCATATGTCTCCTCTAGGCTTACCTAAGCCAGTTTTCATTGGCCGGTAAGATTGTGCTACTTCTTGATCCTTGCTTTTAGATTTTACATAATTCAGGCTTTGGTGGACGAGTAAGATGCGTCCAGTTTCAATTGTTTTCCCCGGTATCTACTAATATCAATAGAGGGTGGTAAATATGTTTTTGTTCATGGGATGATGGGTATCTGCCACACTTAGACTGGCCAGCTCAGGTTTGTTGAAACAGCCCTTTTTATTTTTATTAACTGCTGTATTTGTAATTGCTTTGAATTAAAAACATTGTACTTGCGTACAACAATTGTTCTGCTTACAAAAATGCTTCATATATATTGTATTCTGCTTCTTTCAGTCTATCTACCCTACTGGATATGTTTCATCACACATCTAATCATCAGTGTGATACCCCTAACTATACAAATCAGAAAATCAGTGTGATGACGTTAACATTGTGGCCTGTAATGTCAGAGTGTAACGTGACCTGTCTTTGGGCTGTATTGACAATAGGGAAAAAGGCTGGATCAGATGACGGCTAACTAAAAATCAGATGGATCTTTTTTTTTTAAATAATTGGTTTTATGACTAACATTGTTTTTAAATCACTTAGTTATTTGCATTCGGATGCACTTTTGTAGATTTGCTGTGCTCCCTTTAACGTCTGTCCTTTACTGTGGGAGGTGACACTATTGCACACAATCCGACACACACTTGTCGTGCCATGTGTTTTACATCTTTAATAATACATTAAGATTGACTATTTAGTCAGAGCATTTAAAAGATTGGTTATAATGTGGATTGTGTTGCTGTATTTTCATTCTTACATTTAATTTTGCTCATGCCTTCCTTACTTCCATTTGGGATTCCTGTCCCCAATTTGGCCACATATTTGTTTGGGGTACTAGTACTAGGGGTGACGGGGATAAAAACACACTGGAAACAATCTTCATTCCTGTATAATGGGCCTCGCTATGAGTTTGGCGATGAAGTGGAGTATCTCAACCACTTTACTTCCAAACGTAATTTGAGTGTGTGAGAAAGTGGTTGTAGTCACTTTTTCCCCACACTGCTAATGGTGGCCAATGTTCTTGTTTTCTATTTTCTGAAGTAGGACGTAACAAGCGCTGAATTCTTGGATTTGAGAATGGTGTGCCTATCAGTCTGGAGTGTTATGCGTGATATCTGCCAGGACATATGAATTATGCTCGTCTACAGTTGGTACACTCCTTAATATGTGTGCTCATCCTGTTACTAAGCAGTCCCAAGAAATGAGGCTTAGAGAGATCCAATGGTTTGCCCTGGGAATGGAGAATCCCGGATTCCATGCTCAGTAGTTTACCCACTATGCCAGATGTACTTATCACCATATTATTGATGATGGAAGTACGTAACGCTTTCCTGGAGGGCTATGAAGGTCATCCCCCAGTCTGCAAGACTATACACCTATTCACAATTTATACCAAATGCTGTAATTTAACTGAGCCTATCTGTTGCCAATGGCAGATGTTGCAGCTAACTGGCAAAGGATAGGCTACGCGCATCTCACACAATCATTCAGTCTTTCCTTAAAGTAATTCATCGATTTCATCAGCACTCTCCTTTAAGAGGCTTAACCAGTAACTGAAATTGACATCACGCTTTAGTGACACATCATGAGAGCTGGAGGAATAGGTAATAGTCTAAGGAAAGAATGTCATCACCCAAAGCGGGATGCTAAACAGAGGAAGCCTAAATCCAAAGTGAGCATGTAAAACTCACTGTAAAATATGGTGATAACCCCCGTACTGGCTGGTAACAGACCACCGAGCAGAGGTAATGGACCAAGCAAAAGTAGGACAATTACTGAGAGCCATTACAGGCTAGTACAATTTAGCACCAAGTTGCTTTTATGCCATTCGTGTACCAGTAAAATGTATGCGTGCTAATGATTTTAGTATTTTATTTATGAAAAGAAGATTGCTGGCAAGCATCTTTGCATTGAAAACTAGCCCAATGCAAAGATGGTCACCATGAAAAAAGAAAGGAGGAGGCCGTTTCTGTTTCAGTGGCGCAACCCAAGGAACGTGGAGGGCGAAGCAAAATGTAAACAATTTTTTTATGAAGGAGTAGGAGGTAGGTGGTAGACAGCTAGGTGAGGGTAGGCATTTGGGGAAGAGAGGAAGGTAGCCATGTGGCCAGTTGAATGAATGTTCAGAAGGTGCACATGCACTGGTGGCTACACCTAACGAACGGAGTGTTCCCATTTGCTGCCACACTTAACCGACATGCTAATAAACAAAAACAACTTTGTCAGGGCTCGACTATCATATAATAACAAAGAAGGAGTTTTGACATCCCTTGCCAAAAAATCATTGCCTGCAACTGTTTTTCAAATTAATATTATAACATTCTGATAATAATACGCCAAATAATTCAGATGCCAAAGACTGAGAAATGCTTAGTTGCAGCTGCTAGTGATGCCCGGAATCCAATATGGCCACCGATGAACTGAAATGCATATCAGCAGGCAGACAATATATGTCAACACAACCTTCCAAACCAAACATATCACTTCATCAGGAGAGCGAGGAATGATTCTAATTACCAATGAGTGTTTACATTATCAAGGAGGCTTTGATCTCTGCTCCACATTAGATTCCAGAGCGGCAGCAAACACTGATCTAAGGTTTCAATTTCATAGTGATCGAATTTTAGGGCAGCTCAAACTGGAAACCGCGGTTCAATTAAACTGACGATGCAATTTAGCAGCAAACCTGGGAGATGTGCAAGAACCACTGGCAGCCAAAATGACATTTCGCACCCCTTGATGAAAGCTGGATTGCAGAGACTCGATGTCAGTGCAAGCAGTACGCGCCTTGCAAGGCCACCCCTTTAACCGGGACCAGAGTATCCACAATCCAGCGGTCTACCAAAGCAATAAAGATAAATCCCCTATTGTTTCTATTTAACTACCAACATTCCAACTTTCTAATGATCTAATTAAGGCCCAGCAATTCCTATATTGCGGGCATCAATGAATTACTCGGATCTTTTCTTTGCTCTCCTAATGATCCATACTTCCAACCTTCTGCACACATGGGGTGGAGGGAATCTCCCTCAATTGTTTCCCACTTGGGTGTTAAGGGGCTTGAGAGGGTGTGTCTTTTCACTGAAATTCTTCTCACATTCAGTGCAGGAGTAGTGTCTATATCCTTCATGGATTCTTGAATGGAATATGAGGTGCTCCTTCTGAGTGAAGCTCCTCTCGCACTTGGAGCATGAATAGGGTTTGTCCCCAGCGTAGGCCCGTGGGTCATTCTGACTGTTCTCGTGATGATGAGCCTTCTTCTCACACTCGGCCCTAGAAAGCGTATACTTCATCTGTAAAGGTCCTGCATCTGGACGGTCAACTGCAGAATGGAAGGGAACAGCACAAGATTAGATGGCAGAAGAACATTATTTGTAACAAGTCAGTAGAAAAAAAAAGAAAACAAGACATTCCAGATTTTTATTCATTTATTGGACATTTGTATGGCGCCTATACACAAGTGTTCCAGGCGCCATAAGATAAGTCGGGGTGGGAGGACATAGGAAAACAGTATAGGCGCCACAAGACAAGTTGGGGTGGGGAGGACATAGGAAAACAACAAAAACGGTTATATTGGCCTTGTCAAAATCCTAATGTGCAAGTACAAGACAGGGTGGTAAGTGCAGGGGGGGTAGAGAGAGAAAGCAGGAGTGAGGTCCCCAAATGGAGGAGGCTGGGCGAGTGCTGCAGGGGGGCAAGACGGCAAGTGCCAGGGGAAAGAGAGGAGGGAAGTGAGGGTGAGTGCGGTGGATAGGGTGGACCAGATTAGGGCTAGTCCAGTGGGTTGAGGGGGAGCCAGAGGGCAAGTGCTGGCAAGGGATGCTGGGGGGGGGCTGATAGGGGGTGGTCAGGCCCCTCTATGACCCCTGTATGACTCTGAAGGGACCAGGTCCCGGTCGCAGCGGCAGAGGGAGCATTTAGCACGGGAGGGGAAGAGGGAAGGAAGAGGAGAAAAGGAATGTATTGAGACGTTTCCGGAATTTAGGAAGATCTGGCTCAAGAGGGGGGTTAGGGAGGACATTCCAGAGGTAGGAATCAGCCAAGGAGAGGGATCTACCTCCCACTCTCTGCTTGGAGAAACGTTTGACCTGCAGAGAGTTGGAGCCAGAGGACAGAAGGACTCTGGCATGGAGGTATTTAGAGAGGGAAAGCTGGATGTAGAGAGGTCTCAGGCCCCAGACGGGGATACAACCATTGTTCTTTTTTTCTAGGTAATTTATATAAAAGTGTCCCATTATCACAATGGGAAACTGGTAAAATGGTAGGATTGACCAGTAGAATAACTCGCCTTTTCTGTATTTCTAGGGTACCCTGGCAATCACAAGTTTGCATACTGGCAAGTTTACTTCGTTTCACACTCTCCTGCGTTCAATACAATGGGTGCTGTTGGGTGATAAAATCCCAGTTGCCAGTGCCCATGGACAGTTCAGTTTGCTCGTGCTCTATTTAAGTCTGGATAATGTGATTATTGATGAACACATCCACTGGCTATGTCAATATTGTACACCTGTAACGTAAGCACATTTCATGAGGCAATAATGGACATACAGTGAGCATGGTTGGATTGCAGACAGAGGGTATGAATAAAGAATAACTAAATCGAACACAATGAAGCCAGTGAACGTCGACGCTTCCAAAGGCATTATTTAGAGGAAGCTCGAGGTAGCAGCAGGCACTTCTAACTGTTATGACTCTGCTCCCTCTGCTGATACAAAGCGTTACTTTTCTGAATGACTGTTTCCTGCTCACCGCATCCACATCATCTGTTTAACTTGTAGACCATCTCCTCTGCCTCCCCGGGCCTGCTCTGTCCTCCCCTCTTTCTTCGTCTGACCTTGCCAGTTATTTTTCTAGCAAAGTTCTTGAATTGCACTCCTATCTCGGCTTCCTCACCTCTTCCTGCTCCTTCTCTTTACCTGCTTCTATCTTCCTTCTCAACCCTGCCCGATTCTGACACTGCTCATCCTATCCCACTACTCTCAGCTGATCCTTTGCTGTCTTCCTTTATGTCCAAAGCTTTTCCGCTTCTTATTCCATTCCTGGCTGCTCTCTTTAACTCATCTGCCATTTTCAACTGTTCAACATTCACAAAATCGTCAACTCCTTTTCTTTACTGCAAGCAAAACACTAATCTCTGCATCTGTCTTCTTCCACATTTCGGCTGCTCTATCTTGAATATAGGCCTCCCTACCTACCAACTGGCACCTCTTTGCACCATTTTTAATCTCAATTCATATCCTTTTTTGTCTTCCTCCTCAATTTTACTATTGTTTTTCAGTGTCTTCAGGGTTTAGAAACTCCTTGTATTTCTTCTCTTATCTCAAGCTCAGGAGGATAGCTCAGGGGCAACGTGCTCGCTTTGGAAGCATGACCACATGGAGCAACACAGGTTCGATCCCTCGGTGGTTATAAATAACCAATCATATCTCCCCTTACTCTCTGCCTCATCTCTTATCTTCGCAATTACACGTGTTCCTTATTGTTGTTGAACCCGCTGTCGCCTCTGTTATTGTGCTTTACCTTTACCACTCTCATTTTGTTGTCTAGTTCTTTGGTGTAAAGAATTCTTCAAATAAAAAGAACTAATTACAAATAGCAGTCATTAACCTTGTGTTGCTATTTGCTAATACAGTATTTGGCTATTCAATATTGAAGTTTAAGTATGTCTCCCCTTTATTCATTTACATTTCTGAATGATCGTCTTGGGTTCTGATCAATATGCATTAACATTCCTTGGTCTCTTGAACAAATAATAAACTTCGCCTGCCAGAGTTTCACAGACTGCAATGGGGCAGTCTTCATCAGGGCTCAATTTGATTGTGATGCACTTCCACTACCCCTAAGATTTTAGTGAAATGATACTACTAAATCCCCGGCTATCAATTATTTGCCACGCTATCACTACGGTGAAAGACCCACTTGTTCAGACAGATTGGTCACCATTTTAATAGAAGTGGGGGAAGTCCTGCGTTCTTGTGAGTGGGCTTACACATTTTCATAGGAAATGAGTCTCAGAGGACATTCACTAATTCTATATATTGCATGGATTGGAAAATGTTCAACAGAATAGGGCGTGTTTTCCCTTATAAATGTGTCTATGTGAGTGTACAGAAACGCCATTTGATGGTTTTGGTCATCGCTTTGACGACTCGTATGAAGATTCTATAGATTTTAGGGTTGTAAATAAATAAATAAATAAAAATTCTATCGATTAAACTGCAATCGCTTTCACTTTTCCCCATTCAGTCTATGTTAGAAGCAGTACCACTGGTGCCAACATCTGTGTCACTGGTGTTCATATCAGTTCAATTCGCAAAATATGCACGAGCGGTCACACGTGGTTTACCGGTTGTGAGGGGCGTCAATGTGGCGATGTTGGAACTTCATCTTTATCAAATTTCCTCAGAGTTAGAGGAAAGTGTCTCACCTGTACACCAAGCCCAGTAAGCTCACTTATCCTAACACTGTTGGAAAACTATGCCATATGATAAGCGGACTGAAAATTAAAGAAATTAGAGACTGTTGGGTGTACAGTACATTGCTCCAATGGCTACTTTGTGAGCGCCCATTGTGTCATCCACATGCCCTGCGAATCTGGAATGGAAACCCATCTAGGTTACAAATGAGCCAGGGTGCATGTCACCACTGAACTAATAGCACCATGTGGGTAAAGTTATCCAAATGTATCAGGGTAGTTTGAACATGTGGAGGCAGATTAGCATGAAGAGAACACAGCTTAAATTCATTTAGTCTCGGGAGGATAGCTCAGGGGCAACGTGCTCGCCTAGGAAGCAATATGACAAGTAGCAACACAGGTTCGATCCCCGGGTCTGCGCTTAGAAACCTCTGGGTATTAAGTGCGTTATAAATAACCTATCATATCATCAGGTGACACTATCACACCAGATCATCAGTACTTGAGCACAGGTCCAGAAAGTGATGTTGAATGAATTTCTGAATATTTTTGCTTATAAGGCATACTCCATGGAAATAACATCTGAAAGTGCTGATTATCTAAATGCAAGTATACCTTGTAGACTGAAGGGCCAAAGACGGGGGGATTTTTAGCATGGTTTTGCACATTTACGGGTAAAGCTCAGTTTTGCCTGTAATTTGAGAGGACGATGCCATATACCGAGAGTCACTTTCATGCTTTAGTTCAAATATTGGTTCCATGGTTTTAGACATATCCTCTTTTTGTTGTGTAGGTGCTATGGGGCCAGTCCCAATGTACATTCCTGCATGCTACTGGCAGTCTAACACTTTGCATGATTCTCTACTGACACCCTGGGACTATATTGTCTGTGGTGGGCATACACCTCGACGTCATCTATGCCGCCACTTTCCTAATGTGACTCAAGGCTCGAACCTTCTCTGGTCTGCTTGGTCTCACACCCAGGTAGCCAGCTGCCCTACTAGGTCACGGCAGACAGTGGCCAGTTCTTCAGGGTCCACCCGACTACCCATGGGCAGACAGACTGCAGTTGTTTTCCGGAGATGCATTGCGCATGCAGCTGGGACTTTCCTCCATGCCGGGTCGCTCCTGGCATATTGAGCCCTGGCTTCAAGGGGCCTTCAACCACCAGGGGGGCCACTCGAGGCAGCGACCCCACCCCATGGAGCCTTTGTTCTATCCTCTCCTTCCTCTGCTTCCTTCAACTGAAATTCTAATATTTTTTCTTTAGGATTCTCTCTTCTGTAGGGCCAGGGCAATGCTCTGGGTAGGGAAGGCCTACCTATTGTTTTTTTCTCCCCTGTATTCCAGGTGGCCCCTGGAAGGTGCTAGGGGGTGCAGTCCATGGTCAGGTAAGTAAGAACAGTGTACAGTATAGGGGGTTCAATGGGATAATGTCACCTGGAAAAAGTTGCCAAGTAGGCGATTTCTTTTCCCCGACCCCTAAAATACATTCCCCAAATATTCTAGGAGGGGTATAATTATATATTATAAACTCCAAACCGAGAACATTTGGGTGTTTGATTTTAATGAGGGTGCATTTTCTGGGAAATGTCACCTCCTGGCGGACATTTCCCAGGTGACATTATCAATGGACACCGTATAAGGCATATATGTTATGTTTTGTTAAATGAATTTATAAAGCGCATGTCCACCCAAAGGCATCTTGGTGCTATGCAGAGCCCACTCAACAGCTCATACCCTAGTTGGCCTTTAGACAAACAGAAACGTCTTCAAGGATCGGTGGAAAACTGAATGATCCACCGTCACCTGAAGGCCGAGTGGGAGAGATTTCCAACAACTAGCTGCAGCAACAGAAAAAGCATGCCCACAAATCGAAAGAGACGTACACGAGGAACAGCGATGGTGCATCACTCAAGGGAAAAGAGCGGCCGATTGATGACGTAAGGACGAAACTCACTCTGCAAATATTCTGCCCCTTGATCATAACAGGCTCGTTGCACAATACACATGGATTTGAATTGAACTCCCTGAGCTACGGTGAGCCAATGAAGCTGCCATAGAGCCGTACAGCTAGGCATGCAATAGAGAGTACCTACCACCTGTCTGGCTGCCGCATTCTGCAATAGCATTTTCTTTATGTACGAACATTTCAGGACACCGCGAGTATTCTTCTGGCTCACTCTTTTTTCTTTTGCTGACATATCTAGGCCACATAGTTTTCTTCAGTAACAGTCAGAAACTAAAAATTGTATTTTATTTGTAGACGTATCCTACAAGTAGGTTCTTATAGTAATTCCCTTAGAGTCCAGTCACATCATATGAAACATATACATAGGGGAAGACACAAGCTTTAAAGACAGCATTATTTTCAAGCAATTAAATGATGATTTCTCTGTTTCAAAGCTGCTATTTACCCTATGTATATGTATATTGGTATGTGTTCTTGTCTCTTTCTGTTTTCTCTATAGTAATGCAATTATGTAAAACATGGGTTTTATTAGCTACCTATTACATATTTCACAGTACACAAAAATCTATTAAGAAAACAATTATCATTTCATTATTCAACATATTAATTACGAATATTATACCTTCATCTTGTACGCTGCACACAATACTATGTTTCTGCATTAGTAGCTTAGTATACTAGATAGAACCCCATAATAGAATGCTATTTATATGAATGCATCGTTCAAAGCACTAATTAGGGTATGATATTTATTGCAATGATCCTTGACACTTTTTTCGCAACATTATAATAAGAATCCCTTGCACACATATTTCATGAAAAGTACATACACATGTGATGTCATCAGTGATGTCATCAATGACATTTGTGATGTCATCTTTGATGTCCTGGGTGTTAGTCTTAGTGCACGGTGGTGGCGCGAGTTATGGTTGCTTAGCTTACCATAACTGGCGAATTTCAGGGGTTTTTCGGTTTTACTTGGAACCATAACATCCCTGTAACAAAGTTTTTTTTTATTAGCACGCAAACAATATACAAAGATGGAGTGTAAAAAGCAATTGCTCAGAGATGGCTGTACACAGAATGTTGCAAACTAAGAATTTATGGTCGTTTACAGTGAAGGTCAGCTGCTTCCATTATTTGCTCGCATGCCGGAGAGGCCCACGACTCGCACTATAAGGTTCTATTGTTTTTTGACCTTGACAGACAGGGATCGTGCTAAAAGACTTCTTTTGAAGGAGTGTTGCAAAAACGTAAGACATGATAAGGATGACATTTCTGAAATGAAACCACTTTTATATATTATATCACTATGAGAAAGATCGTTGGCACAGACGGAGTCATATTTTGGGACTGCACTACGCTTAGACAATGGAAAATGCCAATATAATGTAAGTAACCCTTTAGATTATTTTATACCGGAATATAATAACAATAGCATGGCGTTAAAGCCCGGTTAAGTTGTACTTGTTCGTTCAATGTGGCATAGTGTTTTCTACCGCGCACTATCACCGCCGAATTGGTCCCCTGTCGCTTAGAGGGCTCTGAAAAAGGCAGAGGACAGAGGGTGGGTTAATGGGAATAAGTTAACATACTCCGTTGCACTATCCTCGCTAGCAAATAGTTTCATGCCCTAATAAATAAAATGAATATTTTTAATGAAGATCGGCTGGTGAGACTAATTTATGTTTTTTAAAACAGGTATGTCCTTCCGTACTGTCAATGTCACTATTTTCAGACCCCGGCCGACGGATTTTTTAACTGCCAGGTGCAGCTACTTCTAAACAACTTCATGAGCCTCACCATTTTATGGGACAATCGCCAAGGACCAATATGCCCTTATGCGGTACTAGCGGCTAGAAGCAACATACCAACCATTATGGTGGTCTAATGCCTCGTTGCTGGAACAGCCTTCCGATTATCAGTGCGACCAAAGTGCTTCTTTTATCATAAACCAACACCCTGTGTACCACAAAAGAACAGCGCGTGACTCAAGATGAACTTTTGCGGATCGACAGCAAACACAAATGCAAATCGCTGAAACATTTGATGTCAAATAAAAGTACATTACAAAATGTACAATCTTGCTGTTTGCTTTTAAATAAGAGTTTCATATTCTGAATTGTGGCGCGCTGTGTTGTGAGATGATCTGTGTTGTTTTCCGGGTTCTGTGTAAAGTCGCGTAGAACTGGAGACGACTGGGCGCGTTTGGCTACGCACCCTGTACCGTCACGGAGAGAGACGGGGAATATGAATGCTTTGATAATGTCAGGCTTAGGGGTGGGAGATATGATTTAGTGTCGCAAAAGCAGGTCAGCCAGGTCGATGGGGCAAGTGATAAGATTATCACATAATGTCGACGCACAGCAGCCTGATTTATCGTTTGTTTAGTGTACGAAAAGTCGGCTAAGGGCCATAGGAAATTGCAATGTCAACGGACATATGGAGGGTTCTTGGAACACTTTCAACCTGACAACGAACAATATGAACAGCGTTCTCAGAACACCGCCATTTTGTTTAATTGCAAACATTACCTCCACGTCCACTCTTCCTCGTCCCAGTACTTACTTCATGAGGCCCCTGCCTCCGACACAGGACCTTCTTCTATTTCTTTAAATTCCTATAACTCCTCCACCACATCCACATCACTCAGTTTCATATTACCAAGCCGGAGCATGGGACCTTCCCCGCAGGGAGGGTGAGGAGGGTTGTCAGTACTGTGACGAGGAGTAATGAAGATTACCGGTAAGTAATCAGAGTATTTCAGGACACCGCGAGTGTTCTTAGAACACATTCAACTTGCCAGAGTACAATACGGACAGCGTCCTCAGGACACCCCCATTTTGTTTATGTGCGAACATTTAAGGACACTGCGAGTGTTCTTACCTCAATTTTAGCTTGCTTGCGAACAAAACGGACACATACTCCGTCCTCAGAACACCCCACCATTTAGTTTATATAGAACATTTCAGAACAACCGTGTTGCCCGCAGACAAATCGAACACAACAAAAGTGTCTAGCATATAAAAAAAACAGAACATTGAACCTATCTCATACTCCTCCACCCTCCCCAAACACTCTTACACACCAACACACTCCACTAAATACAATTTTTAATCCAAGTTTCACCGCGCTGTCCGCGGTCATCCGCAAATGCAAGATGGCGGGCGCCACAGAAAATCTGATGCGCTTCACGCACCACGCCGTCTAATCAGCGAACACGTCGCATGTCAGCGGACATCACGCAAGCCGCTCGGCCAATCAGGGCACTGTCCGCGGAGCGAACCGGGAAGTCCGTCCGCGGAGCGAACAGAGATTTCACTAATTTTTTTGCTTTACATTTTGGTAATTTTAAAAAAAAACTACTGGACGGATTTACACCAAATTTGCAAAAGCACGCTTTCGGGACAAAGCCCCCACTCCTGCCGCAAATTTGGTGTAAATCCGTCCAGCGGTTTGGGCTGTAGGCATGCGCAAAGTTTTTTCCCATTATGTCTATGGGAAAAAACAAAAGTTTTGGGACCCCCCCTATAACTTTGCCCCCCCTGGACCAAACCTCTCCAAACTTTGCGAAAAATTCAGAGTGGGCCATATACTTTTTTTGAAAAGTTTGGTGAAGATTCGTCCAGGGGAAGCGAAGTTATAAGCCACCCAGAAAATGCTCTTCCTATGGAAACACCAACTTAACCATAACTACATGGATGCTACCGCGTCCATGTAATATAGATATATATATATATATATGTATATATATATATATATATATATATACACTATTACTGACTTTTATTGATGTCACTCCACCCTGTATAGCATAGAAAAAAAATTACTCACCTGCATTATTGGTTTTTGTATTAATGACTTCTATCTTCCATTGAATGTTACTATTAGTTGCTACCTTTTAAAAGTTTGCTTAAGTTGCCTTGTGTATATATAAATAAATAATGTATTATAACTCTAGGTGTGTAAGTATTTACTTTGAGCCTTGTGTTTACTGATTTCATTGTGCTACTCTACAGCTCACATTACCCCTCCTAAGATAAGCCTGGCTGCTCAGTCACTCTACCGACTTGTGCAGTACAGGCCTATATTAAGAGTAGGGTGCCTAATACCAAAGGATAAGTCTTGTGAACTCCCACACCAGTTGGACTTTACAAAATCTTACCTTACACAGGGCACAAGGATTTGTGATGCCAACATCTCAGGCAAAGATTTAGAGCACTTTTGCCCTCCCCAAGGAGCAGTCATCCCATTTGAATGACAAGTAGATGCATAACCAACGCAAACTTAAATCCCTGAAATTAAAGCTCAAGGGAGGTACTGGACAAGTCATTACTGGGCACCTGGAGTCTGAAGGAGATAAGGGGGCATCCATGTCTGGAACGTACTGTGATTTGGGAAAAGCAGAGGTGATGCCACTAAATTTAGTCCAAGGTCGGGGGTGCAGCTTGTGTGTGTTGCAACTTCTGGTATAATGAGAAGGCCCATTGTCCTATCAAAGCAGTTGGCCTCATCAGTTTCACTTTGAATGTGTCCTGTCGGAGGTGCGCACATCACGTGACAGTCAAGATTTATAAGTGTATTAATATACATGTTATCCAATTATCCAATCATCTATTATGACTCAATAGTGACTATGCAGTGGGCCACATGCATATGGGAATGGGCTTAGATAAGGTGTGGCCAATCGGACCAGGGACTATAAGGGGGTATTCGTATATCATATAGGTGATAGCCAATGAGAGTGGTGAGATGACTTTGTAACCTATGTATGCTAATATGAGGTTTATAACCTGTAACGTCTTGGGGCATGACAAGCTCAGTGTCAGTTCAGTTCTACGGGACAATATGAGACCTTTGGCATGTAATAAACCTTGTTTTCCCTTGCAAAGCGGTGCAGTTGTTATCTGGCTTTCTTGGATTATTTGATATCGTACGGGTTTTGGATCACCTATCTCTACAGAATTGGTAAGCCCAATGTGATCCCAGACTCTCTCTGAGGCCGGGGGTGTCCTAGCTGTGCACACTGGGTTATAGTACATGTCTGCAGTGACCAGTACCCCATGCATGACTTGAAGAGGTTTGCAGGCACTGTGTTGCCAGAAAGCCTGCCTGTGTCCAGTTTTGCAGTTGAAATGACGGGGGCCCCGTTACGAGGTGCTTGGGAGAACACAAAGATGTAAGTGCCCCTTTGTGGGAATAAACAATGAGGGGAGAGTGCGTTTGGAGTGAGTTGAATTGTGAGTGTGTGGATTGTAAAATACCACATGGCAATATATATTGTTTTTCTATTATACAGAGGTGGCCAGAGGGATCTCCTACGTCAAGAGGAAAGATAACATCACAGTAGTACAGTGTGAGAAAAAGAGAAGAGAGAGTAAACAGGATCTCCTCCATTGTGGGGGAAAGGCAGCAGTGCAAGTAGAGTAGAGGTCCAGTATATGAAAGATCTGGGATCCCTCCACTCAGCAAAAAGGAGCGTGAGGAGGGGAAATCCCCTCATCCCGAGTGAAGGGGACAGAGGAAGGGTCTAAACCATTGTGTAGGTCCATTATATGGCGGGCCTCGGATCCCTTCGCCTGGCATAAGGGGGCATATGGAGGTAAATTCCCTTGTCTCGAAGAGGAGACTGAGGAAGGGTTTAAACCATTGTGTATATATTTGTGTTTTATTGAATTGTGGTGTAAATTGTTTATGGAATGGTTGTAGTTTCGAGTGGTGGTTGTTGAGTTGTGTGATGAGAGGTGTGGCATTTGGGGTGAGAAGAATGGGGAGTGTGTGTAGTGTTGGGAGGGTGAGGTAGAACGGCACTGCTGTACCGTGTTTAGGGAAACAAAAAGTTATAACAAGTGCAAAACCAGATGCAACTATGAGTATTACTACCCCGATCGAATATATGTATACCGCGCTCCTGCAGTACTGGGAAAAGATAGTTAAGTACCAGTGTGAGTGATTTGCTGATACGAGTGGCATGATGTATACACTGGCCCAAAGGAGGAACTAATTAGAAGGATGTGTTGTACCATTTGTACACATACTTTGCTGCAACGTATAAAGGGAAGAAGTTCAAGAATAGGCACAGCATTCTTGATCTTTGGAGGATTCTTGAGGATTTGGAGGATGCCCCCGATGATCCTAAGGGACAAGAAACTGTAACCCCAGCAAGCAGCCACAGGAAACACTTTACCCCAGTATTTGCCCCCCAAAGTCCCATGACAGAGAGCCCCCGCCACCTACGAAAATGTTCCACAGTCCTCAGTAGTGAATGCAACGTGTGACCCATTAGTTATGGAGACAGAGAACAGGGCACGGAGAGAGTTAGAAACAGCGTTTTCGAAGGACAGAGGCAGAGCTTTCGCGAATATTGCTGAAACACGGAGAGGGACAAAGAATGCAGATGGGTACAGATGTATGGAGAGCAGGTGATATTTTATTTCAAATTGATAGTATAGTGACCTGGGATGTACACATTGAAAGAAAGGATGAAGGCTGTAACAATGAAAGGCATCAAGTTTGGCTACAGTGTCCTGACAGTGTAGACTATAAATCGATTAGAACAGACATAGGCGCAGGAGTAGCAGATGAGCAGGAATGGATGACAGAGGAGGAGCAGAAGGAAGAGGTGCCACCTAGGGTGATACCGAGATGATAGAGTTTATTGCGTCAAAGTCTTAGAGCATTAACAGTTCACTTGGCAGTGGTAAAAGCGAAGCGAGGGGGGAGAAAGTTGTCAGCCAAGCAGACGGTAACACAGTTTCCGTTGCTAACAGAAGGATCATGATGAACCACACTTTAATGATTGTTGGGTGAAAGTATGGGCTTCGTTAAGGGCAGCGTACCCTGACATGCGTGCACTATGAAATCAGACGACGATCCTGCATGATACATAACTCAAATTCAGGAGTTGTGGAGGGCTGAGACAAGGAAACAATGGGACAACAACATAGCAATATTTTACCACATGTTAAAGAATGGACTCCAAAAGGATGTGCAGAATGATTTGGACAAAGTGGTGGGGACTGAGGCTAAGGGGTGGGCAGAGATTCAGGCAATAATAGTATACCATTGTAGGCGAAGGCAAGCGAAAGACAAAACAGTTGTGGATAACGTAGATAATGCTGAAGCCAAGTTAGTACAGAATAAATTAGCAAAGTTGAGTATAGAAGGAGCAGTGATTATGAGCCCATCTATAGGGCAGGTGGACACGTGGATGGCACCCGATTGGACGGGAGGGTACCAAAGTTATAGAGATAACAGATAAAACAAGGGAGGTTATCAATGAGGGAAAGAGGGGTTTCAAGGAGGATGAGGGGGTAGAGGAGGAGGATTTGGTGGGATGGGGCTACTATTTGGAGGGCAGGGACTGTGTTGGTCATGTGGGATTATGGTCCATTTTGTGTGAGAATGTTGAAATAAACACTTATATTCATTTGATCCCTACATCCCTGCACCTACCCTAGTAGACCTGATTACATATCACCCACCATCAGGAATGATGTCTCTGAGTGCCCCGTATGGACTAGGTCCTGCACAGGTGCACCAGCGGGGCAATAGCCACAGTATCAGTATCAGGCACTATAACCACAACAAATGCAACCCCCAGCACCAAATGCCATGCCAGCATATGTACAGCAGCAAACACAACAGTCAATATCCCAACCATGGGATAGGAATGCTTTGCCAAACTGCACTATGCTGCACTATACAGGGGCGAGTGTGGTGGGGGAGGGAGGCAACGCCTTCCTATTTCCAGGATCAAACACCTATCCAGATTAGGACAGTCCACAGAGAGCCCCACATTCCCAGTCTTGTCAAACACTGCTGACCTGGAAGAGGAACCGCTGGCAGTTGTGAAGATAGCTACCAAATCATTCATCTTCATGGTTGATACAGGTGCAACAAAATCATGCATAAAGGAAGGGCTCTTCCCTTTATCAGGAAAGGTAATGGACACGCAGGGGTTCTCTGGGGCAATAAAATCGATTCCTTTTCCATAAGATTTTTCGATCAATGTAGGTGCTGAAGGGGTGTTAGGCGCTGATATTTTAAAAGAAATACCAGTGCATTTGTTAGACAGGGACCTGCTTAGCAAGCTAAATATGACGATTTTGTTCACAGAAGAAGGAGTAGTGTGTTCCACACCAGGAATTCCTTAGTCTAGATTTGTGGCAGTAACACGAGCATTGTATAGCGAAGCAGTTTCTAGTGGGGATACCCTTTCACCTGCATTTGTTCCGTAAGGAGTGACAGTGTTGTTGAGTTGGGTGCCTGCCATTAGAATCAAACCATGGAGGGTGTTGTATGAATTTTTGTTCAAGAGATCAGTTCCCCAAGACCATTCTCCAGGTTTCATTACCACTCTAGATTTGAAAGCGGTGATGATTGCAAATGACAAGGTAGTGTTAATAGGGACTGACGAAGAGGGAGATGAGTGGCGTACTATTTTGTGTATTGACTCGGCCCAGCCACTACAGGGGATGCCAGATGGGCAGTTGTTTGTAGATGTTGACAATGATGGAGAGATGATTTTTGAGATATGAATTCCATGTCAAATAGACAGGTACCATTCCCTACACGTATTGCCAGATCTACACCCGCATATCTACAGGAAGATATGGCGAAGGTACCCAGTACATTATTGACTGACAATCTCCATGATGTAGAGCTCTTGAAGAGCATAGGAGCATAGGAGCAGTGCATATCAAATTGAAGCTGGCCACAGTGTTACCCAGAGTACGACAGTATCCATTATCTAAGAAGATGAAGGAATACATGAGACAATTGTGGTATTATGGAAACAGGGTATTATAGTATCCTCTGAGTCCCCATGCAACACAGAGATATAGCATGTCAAGAAAGCAAAGGGGTCAAGTTGGAGGATGATACAGGACCTCCGCCCATTGAATAATATCATAGAAGCTAAACTTCCAGCAGTACTAAATTCTGCCACGATTCTTTGCAACATACCCACTGATGCCACATATTTCACTATGATTGACTTGAAAAATGCACTCTTCTCTATTCTATTGCACCCTGATTCTCAATACCTCACTGCGGTTACGTATCGTGGGTAAAGATTCCAACACACAAGACTTCCCCAGGGGTATTGTGATTCCCCCAGCATTTTCAACAGTGTGCTCCATATGGACTTGGGTAACAAACATATACAGAACATTATCATTCCATATGTAGATGACCTCCTACTGTGCAGAATGACAGAAGGCCAGTGTAGAGAAGATTCAGTGACACTGCTGGCTAGAAATGATACAAAGTAGACAAGAACAAAATGCAATACTGTCAGAAAGAAGTGGTATATTTTGGGCAAATTATATCATCTGCAGGAAAAAGAGTTACCCCAGAGAGAGCAGATTCAGTGCTAAAGACACCACAGCCAACCACAGTTAAATTGAGCGGTTCCTGGTGTTTTGTAACTATTGTGGAGCATTGATTTTTGACTATTTTAGTTTCACAGAGCCTCTGCTGCAGGGACTCGAGGAAGCACAGAAAAGCAAAGGAACACTCACATTGACAGGGGAAATTATTACAGGTTTGCAGGAACTTAAGAATTCCATGGGTAATGCACTAGTACTAGCAACTCCTGATTATAAGAAGGAATGTTGTAATTCCAATGTACAGGTCATGACAGCAGTGTTGACCCAGCTAACATCCAAGTGAGATAAGCCCTTGGCATACTACAGTGGCATACTAGACTCAGTGATGCAGGGTCAATTTCCTTGTAAACAGGCACTGTCCGCTGCAGCTTTTTGTAATTCTAAAGCAATCCAAATCCACTATGACCACACAATGGGAGTCTGCATATGAAGTTATCTTGTCAATCCTGTCTATTCACACTATAAGGTGTTGTACAGTAAACCCTGATACATTTATTGCAATACCTGTTGAGCCAGTATAGGAAGTGTATTATTGTGTTACATATGAAGGTTCTGAGGATGATGTAATACAGGAAAGGGAGGCTGCACTTGAAGACGGGGTGGTCCTCATCGTTGATGGGTCATCAGCGATTGATCAGGAGACGGGACAGAGACATACAGGTGCAATACTTGTGTGCCTTGTAGAGTGGGAGTATGAGGTTCTGATTAACAAGAGGTTACCAACACATTATTTGGCATTTGAAGCATTAGAAGCATCAGAAGAGTGTTTAGTAACCATATACTTGACTCTGTGTACGTTACCTCCACCATACATTCGGGGTTGTCTAGATGGAAATGGAGGGGCATAGAGAGGTCAGCTGGTACACCTGTGCAGCATACATCCTTGCTGCAGAGATTAAGGTATGCCTTGTGCCACCCAACACTTGTGGCAGTGGTTAAATTTGCCACCCACACCCAAAATACAGGCCATGTTTCACTCGGCAATGATGCAACAGGCAGGGCCACAAAAGAAGCAGCATATTTACAGGAAACATATCACTGCCCATCCTGAGGTGGCCACATAGCAGCTACAGTTAGAAATACTGTATACAGCAGTACCGCTTACACATAAAATTGTACTACAAAGTCAGGCACCCCAGGAGGAGAAGGCCCTGTGGGTTACATGGGGGTGCTCAGTTTCACCAACTGACTTGTTATGGAGACAAAACATTACAGGTAACGTAGTAATGCCACAGGAATTGCCCATGGTTGCTCTTGAGCAACTGCATTACCAAGCGCATACCCCTTCTAAGTAGCACATTGCCGCTAATATTTAGCAGCAGTTTTTCCCCAACTTGCATGAATATCTGAATGAATTTGGGGGAAATTGTATTACTTGTCACCTTTACAGTACTGGACACACCATCATCTATCTATCTATCTATCTATCTATCTATCTATCTATCTATCTATCTATCTATCTATCTATCTATCTATCTATCTATCTATCTATCTAAAAAATGTATATTGCGCCACTTGCCCTAAGGCTGTTGCCCCATACAGCTGGATGATTCTGGGAGCTTCATATTGACTATGTGGGAATGTTAAACAGCATGTTAAACAGGTGCAGCAATTTCCATTACCTTATTTTTGTGGTTTGGCCATTTTTCCGATGGATTGAGACTGGCCCTTGCACACCATCCGATGCTAAATCAGCAGCTACATTTTTAGTTCACAAGATCTTCCCTCGCTGAGATTTGTTTAAAGAAATTGCATCTCTACTAGTGATATGACAAAGAGGTACTCTCCCTTTCCTCTCCTTCCCCCAGAAGCTCACTGTCTCTTGATCTCTGGTTCTCTCGAGGCTTCACTACTGTAACAGACTCTTCTTAAACCTGCCTGCCTCTACTGTCCAACCCTTTGCAACTCATCCAGAACAGGACTGCAAGACTTGTCCTTGGCCTCAAGCCCACGGATAGTATCTCTCCAGCACTGAAATCCCTCCATTGGCTCCCAGTGGCAGCTAGGATCAAATGCAAGACCCTTCTGGGGCCTGGACCAAAATATCTCCAGCGTTCTCTTCTTAAGTATCTTCCTACTCGAGCCCTTCGCTCCTCCAACTACTTGAGGGTCAGGAACTTTTCCAAGAAACGAGCTGGGGGCAGATCTCTCACCACTGCGGGAGCCTCTCTCTGGAACAGCGTCCCTGCCTCTCTGAAACTTGAGTAGAACCATCTTCAGTTCCGGAAGCAGCTCAAGACTTTCCTCATTGCTTCTGCCTTCTCTCTGCCTCTCCCCTGCTGATCTCCTGTCTGTTACTGCACTGGTTACCTGGCCACCCTCTTAATCACGGGCCCAAGTCCCTGCCCTCCCAGTTGCACACCTGCACTGCCTCCTGGAAACCCTGCCTTTAGGTCTGAATTTGCAGCCATACAGTGTTCCTACCTGCACTATCCATCTGTTGCTGTTATGCACTTAAACATGCACTGCCACCTGTTGGCCGCACTCCTTGTTTCTTGTTGTTTTTATCATATGTCTTGCACTTGCTCCTCCTCCCCTTCCCTTGGCACTTTTCCCCCTCCTCTAGCCTGCACTTGCACATCTCAATGTCACTGGACGTAGTACGTTTGTTGTCTTGTCCCCTCCTTGTTTCCTCTCCCCTGCCTTGTCACGCTATGAAACACCTATGTATGGGCGCATTATAAATAAAATATCATATCATAACATCTGAGGGAGCTAACAAAAGGTATAAAGCTCTTATATTGACAGATTGCTCCTAGACAAAAAGATACAGCTGCAACATCTTCAACTGATCCAGTAAGCATACATACCAGCTCCACAGCTATAACCCAGGGACCAGGTCTACATTCAGAATTTTGTGAGGTAGTGCCACGAGCATTGGTTCCAGGGCCCATATACCATAGTTTGGGTGACCCCATTCACAGTATTTGTGAATGAGTTGCAGTATTGGGTTAACTTGTCTGATGTAAAGAAACCACCCGGTACCTCTTCACCTTTTAGGGAGAATTAAGAACCCATTGAATACTGTAAAAAGTACATGTAGCATCATATTTCATTACAATGCTGCAGGTGATCAATCCTTATAATGTGATGAAATGTGTTGTTTTGCTTTCCTGGTTTTCTGTTTTTTCTATCCTTCTGCAGGTTCAAGAATTCAAGCATTGTGTAATATATATAATATGTTGCATATGTTGTTTTCCTTTTGTTTTTTCTATATTGTCTCTCTGTGTTTATTTTATACGGTAGGGGCATGTGGGGTTATGGAAATAGCATACATGTACAGAATTTGGGCATACATGTATAGAATTTGGGGATGACACAGACCAGGAAGGAAACTGGGACAGAAATAGAGTACAATCAGTATAAGGGAGTAATTTACGATACCGTAGCAGATGTGCATCACCCCGAGACGTGGAATAATCACATGCATGAATTAGGGAGTGTGAGGTCAAACGAGAGCTGATATATATATATATATATATCCAGCCTCTGGTGAGACTTATTCACTCCTTTAGTTTCCAGTGTTATTCCTACGCGGATGACACACAAATCTTGGTTTGTTTGGATCTGGCTCTTTCCCCTACTGCTGAACGCTGTTGTTCCTGTCTTTCGGCCATCCATTCTTGGATGGGTAGTAATTGGCTCTGTCTTAACGGGGACAAGATGGAGGTCTTGGTGGTTGGTGCCCCTCCTGATTCCTCACCCTGGTCTGCAGCCTTCTGGTCATCTGAACTTGGCCCCTTGCCTTCTCCCTCTGTCACTGTGAAGGACCATGGCGTCATATTTTCAGCATCCATGTTATTGGGCCTCATTACACGGTATGCGGTAACCATGGCGCTATTAGCGCCATGGTTGCCGCCGGTATTTTATCGTGTCCGCCTTGGTGGATGGCAAAATTACCGGCCTACTCCAAGGTGAGCGGTGCCGGTAATTCCCCATTCACCAAGGCACTTCCCCATTCCCATTTTTGCCACCATAGGGCTCAATGGGAATGGGCAAGGATGTAATTACGGTACCACAAATTGCGTTACCGTAATTAGCACCAAGATCCCTTTGCAGGCCTGTTCCTTAACAGCTGGTAAAACTAGTCGTTGAGGTCGAGTCCGGCAAAGGGACCTCGTTGTAAGGCGGTAAGGGTTTAACGGTACCGGTGCCCTTACCGGTACCGGTAACCCTTACCGCATACCGTGTAATGAGGCCCATTGTGTGATCAGGTCAGCGATGTATGTAAAGCTGTTCAGTTTAAATTCTGCATCCTTCGCAAAGTTCTTCCTTATCTTCTGCAACACCTCTGCCCTCGAGTTGTATCGTCTCTGGTTTCTGGCTCCATTGATTATTGCAACTCTCTCTACCTTGGTCTACCCTTGTATCTCCTTCAGCATCTACAAATTGTGCAAAATTTGATGGCATGGGTGGCTGTGGGTCTCCTTGCCGCTCCTCTGTGCCTGCCATTCTCTGCACCCTTCACTTGATCCCAGTGGCTCAGCTAGTCAAATTTAAGGCACTTTGCCTGGTTCATCGGGCCTTCCATAAAGTGGGCCCAGAATATTTACAAGCTAAACGTATGCGCTACATTCCTCCTTGCTCCCTACGATCTGCCGTAGCCTATCGCACTACTGTCCAATGTTTCAAGTGCTATCGTTTAGTGGGATGCTCTTTTTCGGTTGCTGCTGCCCTGTTGTGAAATGCCTTGCCTTTCCCCCTCCGCTCCATCGACAATCATTTTTCATTCCGGGCAGCAATGACAACCTTTCCTTTTCCTGTTTAATCCTCTCCATTTTTCTTTTTGGTCTCTTTTGCTTTTTAGGTTCTTTGCCTGCCAGCGCCAAGATGCCCTAGCTGGCGATGGTTTGTGCTTTATAAATACTCATAACATAACAAAACATAACATGTATGCTCTTTGATATTTAACGCAACGGCTACACCCAAGCTGTTTATACCTTAAGAAATGCTGCCTCTTATAGCCCATTTTCATAATGGACAGAGATGGCAAAGGACCTCATCACGAGTTGGGTGGGAGCCCTTCAATGCGGCAGTAAAGGTAGTACCATTGCATTTAAGGGCTGGCCCTATCACGAGTTGGGCGCTAAATGGGCTATTTTACCTCGAGTTTTTTTCTGGACGGGAAAATGCCATTTAGCGCCCTGCATTACCGCTGGGTGTATTAGCACGTGGCTTTAGTGCCGAAGATTCCCCATTGGGTCCATTGGGGAATGGGAATTTACAGTTAATGGCCAACCCGTGATCCAGCAGTATTCATGCTATTACAGTTGGGAGGTATTAGAGCTGGGATATAGTCCAACTCGTGATAAGGCCCAAAGAGTGTGTCAAGAACAAAGAACACGCCCATTGTAAAATAAGACCATTGTTGAAAATGGAACGTGTGTTGTTTTCCAACGATAGATGGCTGACAGGAGCAGTGAGCTGTGCAGCGGGGGGTTACTGGGGTTCTCGAAGGAGGTAGTGGCAGGTGTCAATCAGAACTGTGGCAGAATGTGGGGAGAATATGTGCCAAAGCTGACATGGTTTGAGTTAAGCGAGAAGCCAGCAAAAGCACAGATGCCAGTGAATTAGTCCTTTTGCTTCTGAGGAAACAGCACTATACTTGTAGGGACGAACACTCAGTGCAACAAAACTCTATTCCTGCTCTGACTGAAGATACAGTAGCATTGATGAATATGTATTGGGTGTGTGGACAATACGCATAACTCCACCTTCTGCCATCTTAGAGGGGAGTCTGTTCACTGACCACCTTGCATTCAGCAGTTCTGGTAGTACCAAACTCCCATCCACCAGTTATAAGCATGCCACCACCAGACACAACTCAGCCCCCATCCAACAAGCATGCCCACCACTCACCAAGGCTCCGTCACCAGAAAATATCCAATTACTAGTCGCTGGACTCATCTGACAAACTGAAGACGATCCCAGACCAGTTCTGTTTCTTCACCAGGACAGAAATATTATTTGCCTCCCTCCTGGGGCCAGTTGTACAGACTGCAGCAAATGCCAACTGGCTGCAGATCACCAGGTGAGAGATGCTTCAATTAGTAAACCAGACATAGCAGCATCTTAATTCGATTAATACTGAAGTATGGGCTATAAGACTAATGACCTAGAACATGCATGTTCTGGATTTGCTCACAGCTATGGAGGTGGGTGAGTGTAATAAAATTGGCCTGTCTTGTTGCATGTACATTCCCCCAAATTATGCAGATAATGGGTCCCTGACCCATGTGATAGAGACCCTTCACAACTTGAGGATTGCCATGGAGAAAGAAGCAGGAGTAAATGCTGATGATTGGTCCGATTCAATGTTCTATTGGTCTCTGTCATGGTTGGAAATAGCAGTAAAGTTACTGGTTGCTTAAATGGTTTTTCGACTTGTGATTATTTGCTCGTGCCAGATGATTTTGAGATGGTGTATGAAGAGGTTGCTGAAGAGATGGTGTCTATCACAATGGGTAGAGCTACTCCTCTAAAAACAAAACAAATATACAACCAGACTGATAAGTGGAATGGAGTTGTACAGTTTAGAATGGTTAGGTTAAAGCAGGATTTCGCACCCCATGGTACACTGACCTCCCTTCTACCTGTCTCAGGGAACTATGTAGAGCATTGGGTTGATTTAACAGGAGGGGGGGCTGTTGTTTTATGATGTGCACGCTGGAAGAATATGCCTGGTGTGGGGAGATTACACCATGTGTTTAGGGCATGGGTACTCAAAGATGATGACTATAGAAGAAGGGAAGCCGCTGGGTTAGTTTATGGAGTATTAACTAAAGGGGGGAATGTTGGGATGCACTTATAGTGTCACAGCCAGGCAAAGAGGTGAGAAAAAACATATTAGTAAAAACCAGAGTGTTTCAGTTTTGCGTGGCAGAAGGCACACCTATCACTTGTACTTCATTTGCACACCCAATAGATACACCATATAATAACACAGAATGAACAACAAATGTATTAATGCTGCAGTCGCATAGATTATAGATAGGGCAATGTGTTATAGGCCCTGCATTTAGAAGTAGTATACAAAGCCGCTTTTTCAGGGATTTTATATGATAAATGTCATTTATAATGCGCATACACATAAGTGTTTCTAGGCATGTCAAGACAAGGAGAGGGAAACAGAAGGAGGACAAAACAACAATCTTACTAGGCTTTGTGTTATTCAGATCTCGCAAGTTTGGGGTAGAGGGAGGGCGGATGTGCCGAGGGGGGGGAGAAGTGCAGGAAGCTCAATAAGTTCCAGGGGGTGGGGGAGAAGTGAAGGTACTCAATAAGTGCTGCCGAACGGTGGCTCAAAGTGCAGAGAGAGAAAGGACTGTAGGGTTGGAGATACAGACCCTTATGTGCTGTGGGAGCCCAGAGACAGTGCGAGGGTAACTGGACATGCAGGAGCCTGATCCCGAATTCAGTGGGAGGCCAGGTGACCAGAGCATGGAGCAGTCAGAGGCATCAGCAGGGGAGAGGAAGAGAGAAAGCGGAAGCAAAAAGGAAGGTCTTGAGTTACTTCAGGAGCCGGAGGTGGTTCTTCTCAATGTTGAGTGAGTCAGGGAGGCTGTTCCAGAGGAGTCCCCAGCCGAGGAAAGAGATCTGCCCCCACTCTCTTCTTCACAAAGCGACTGACTCTCAGAGAGTTGGAGGTGGATGAGCAGAGAGCTCGAGAAGGAAGATGTTTAGGAAGAGAAAGTTGGAGGTTCTGCGGTCCCAGGACCCAGAAGGCCTTGTGGATGATGCAAATGGTCTTGAACTTGATCTGTGCAGCCATAGGGAGTCAGTAAAGAGATTTCAGAGCTAAAGAGATATGATCCCTGGGCTCGAGGACACGTTTTGCAGTTCTGTTCTGGATAAGTTGTAAAGGTTAAAGAGTAGAGACAGGCAGATCTAGAAAGAGGCTGTTGTAATAGTCCAGCCTAGAGAGGACCAGGGTTCTGGAAACAGTGTGCTCCTGGGGGAAAGTGAGAAAAGGCAGAATACCTCTGAGGAGGTGCAACTGATAGTGTGACTTCTTAGGCTAAGAACCAACATTCTTAGACTCACAGAAAGGAGCAGGAAGAAGGCCCAGGTGGGGGGGGCAGCGAAAGAGAGGAAAGGAGGGAGCAGGTGTCCCGATGAGGAGGATCTCAGTCTTACTGGCATTGAGGCAGAGATCATTGACGACACACCGTTCCTGATTTGCAGCCAGACAGTCTGGTATGAGAGAAGGAGCAGAGGTAGATATGGGGAGCCTGAAGGAGAGCTGGGTGTAATCTGCATAACACTGAAAGTTAGAGCCGAATGTAGCAATGCTGTGGGCAAAAATAGCCAGGTAGTGGTTGAAAAGCCAGGGAGAAAGGTTAGAGAGAGAGAGATAGAAGAAAGAAAAAGGCCCTAATTGGACATGGGAGGGTTGGTCTTTGAGAAAGGAGGCCAACCAGGAAAGGACTAACCAGTGATACTCAGGTTGTCACAGAGGTGATTGAGCAGGATGGCATGGTTGACTGTGTCAAAAGCCAAGGATAGATCGAGGAGAATGAGGACAGAATGAAGATTAGAGTCAAAATTAGAGAGCAAATCTTCACAGGTGTTCAGAAGAGCGGTTTCCATGCTTCTGGCAGATCTGAAGCCAGACTGGTGGTTGTGGAGACAAGCAACAGATTTAGTATGCAGTTTAAGGTGGGAGAGGGCCAGCGTTTCCAGGAGTTTGCCCAAGAAAGGAGTGTGGTACGAAAAGGAGCTGAAATAGGTGGAGAGAGAGAGAAAGAGTGACAGAGTCCGACAGGTAATATGGTAAAAGCCAGGTCAGCGGGTTGACATGGCAAGAGTGCTGTCATATTGGATTTTAAGGCCTAGTACACAATAAGCAGAATGAAGGCCTTGATATGGAGATGCGGCTCTGTTTAGCTTAGTCACAAGACAAATCCTGTTTCCATTCCCCAAGAGAGAAGCCAAGGTTAGAGGCACCGGCGCTGTGTAGATAACCGCTAATTGTACCCAGCTGCAGAGCCCGCAGGTGGTGGGAATGGAATGTTATGTGTGGGGAGGGCACATAGGGGATGCGCCCTTTGAAGGACAAATTCTTCAGAACTGGGCACAAGGTTATGTGATGCCAACAGGTCAGGTGAAGATTTATAGCACTATTTCCATCCACAAGGAGCAGTCATCCCATTTGAATTACAAGTAGATACATAACCAAAGCAAATAAGTCCCTGAAATTGAAGAGTGGTGCCCTGGTCACGTCATTACTGGGCACCTGGGGTCTGAAGGATATATGTGGGAAGCCGTGTCTGGGACGTACTGTGATTTGGGATAGGAGGAGCAGAGGTGATGACAGTAAATTTAGTCCAAGGTCAGGAATGCAACTTGTGTGTTGCAGCGTCTGGTATAATGAGAAGGCCCATTGTCTTATCAAAGCAGAGTTTGCTTTGCCAGTTTCACTTTGAAAGTGTCTGGGTCAGAGGGGTGCACTTCACGTGATGGTCAGGATTTATTAGCGTATCAATATACCTGTTAGCCAATCATATATTACGACTCAATAGTGATGATGCAGTGTGCCATGTGTATAGGGGAATGGGCTTAGATAAGGTGTGGCCAATCAGTCCAGAGACTATAGGGGTATAGGTATGTTATATAGGTGATAGCCAATGAGGGATGACTTTTGTAGTCTGTGTAGACTAATATGCAGTTTTCTGCTATATAACCTGTAACTTCTTGCAGCGTTACAAGCTTAGTGTCGGTTTGGTTCTACAGGATCATCTGAGAACTACTGCATGTAATAAACCTTGTTTTTCCTTGCAAAGCAGTGCAGTGGTTATCTGCCCTTTTGGAAATTATTTTTATCATACAGGTTTTGGGTCACGTCACTCTACAACTTTCGAAACACATATTTCCTGCTTTTTCGCCCAAACAACAAACCCTTTAGTATTTTTGTAGATTGCAGCAACCTTCACAGCAGAGAGTATTGGGAATGCATTTTACATTTACCTGAGAGGCTGCCACAAGGCAATTCCTGGGTTCCACTGGCATACGAGGAGTCCTTGCAGTCCATCTCTGGTGTAATGGTAGGTGGGATGTGAAGATTTCCTGAAGGTTGTGAAAATGAGCAAGTTAGGATTTGTGGCTTTGATGTTGCTAAAGGGTTCTGGAAGAAGATGAGGTCTTCTACTGACACACACTAGGTCCCTAGTGATAGACTCTTCTACCAATCACATCCAGCATATCCTGCTGAGGCATTACAGCAGGACTCCAGAAGTGTATCATGAATACATACATGTAAAGCCCACTAGCGCCAAAGTCCACACTGAAGAGCATGAAGGAGAGTAGAAAAAAAGTTTTCAGCAGTTCAGAATAAATGTATTAATTAATCATTTGACTTGTATCATTTGTCCCTATCTAAGAATATCTTCTGAGGCCCCACCTCAAGTGTACTCAGTGCAAAGAGAATCTTGTCCACCATTGAGAAAATCACTAACAAGACCAGGAGAAAAGATTAAATAATCTCCATCATCAAGAGTTAAAGCCCTTTTGGACAACAACAAATCCTTTGAGACAAGACTTTCAACCACTGTCAACCAATTGGTCACTCACTCACTCACTCACTCACTCACTCATGCTCTCACTCAGTCACTCAATAACCCATTAACACCCTCACTCACTCATTCAATGGCTCACTCATCGTCTCACACAGTGGCCTTGACCTCAAATTCCCAGTTAAATGTGGATAGTGCTGAACTCCTTAGTCCTTTCTAGATCTGACTACTGTGCAAGTCCCCTCTCTGGCCTTCCCAACTATGCTTTTTCATCTCTGGATAAATTCCTCAATTTCGCAGTCCACACACTTTGCAATTTTTCTCGTTTACCTCTACCCCCTCTGCCCATTGCCAGATTGGCTGGCTATCTGCGAAACAAAGGGCTAAGTATAACCTTCTTCTCATCATCTTCAAAACTATCCATGGACTCGCCCTACACTACTTATCTGCTCATCTCACTATTTACTCTCATCCTCGCTGGTTCTGATCATTCTCGGCTCACCGCTTTGACACCACTCGAGCACCCTGCATTCCCTCTCGTTTCTGCTTGCCGTCTCTCCTTGCTCACTTACTCTGGAATGCTCTTCCTCTCCCTCTCTGTAATACTCCAGCTCTCCACTATTTAAATCCAACCTCAAAGCCCTCTCACTTTCTGAAGAACCTATTTCCTACCACTTTAAGCTACAGAATTACCCTATTTTCCTCTCTCTGTACCCTTCAATGACAACCCTACAGTATTTTTCTGTCACCCCCTCCATCCTTATTGTAGCATTTCCTCTACCATCCCGTTCCTACGTCATTCTCTGCTATCTTTATGCCTGGTTTAAGTTTCAAACTTCCCCTGCAACAGCGAGTCTTCAAGTCACATTCTCTCACACCATTGTAAAGGACTCATATCCTCTGTTCTCTTATCAATTTTTAATTTTGTACGTGTTTTGTTTGTGCCAAAAATGCATTGCTTTCCATGTGATTTTTATAAATGAAATAAATAAATGAAAAAGAAATTAAAAACTATCGTACTGGAGGACAGTGGTAAAGATAGAGTTAAGTGTAGGCAAAAGAGTTGTGATTTAGCGTGAGGAAAGACGATGCCTGCTGTGGGCAACACAAAAGGTGCGCCTGATGACATCTGGCAGGAATTCCAATGACCAATCAGTATTGAGTGACGGAAGAGGCGTGATGTCGCCCTTTATTGAAAACAGGAATAAGGGTTCATTTTACTTAATTTACAGTGATTTGGAGCAATACATTGCCATAGTTTCAGTGTGTCTGAGAGGGTTACCTGTCCCCCAAAAGAAGCTAGCTTTTGCTAGCTTATGCATAGAAATGAATCTAGCCTCTCTGTTCTGTTCTGTTCTGCACTACTTGGTAGGGGAAAGAGAGGTGTTCCTGCACCATGTTTTCACATTACAATCCATGCCGGATTCCACACACTTTTAAGGGCAGTAATAATACTGCTTAACTCACTAAACTATTTTACAGGCCATGGTATGTGCAAAACGTTGTGACTTTTAATTTGTCGTCCCTGGCAGTTTTCATTATTTATTTTAAACTGTTCTTATTGACATTATAATTCACTAACCATCCATTTTCTTTTTAGTTGAGCACTTTTCTCACCATACTGCAACTCACAAACCTGACCAAACCCTGCCATGTAACATCGCAAAGGTAATGCACCTATGCAGATGTATTTAGTACAGATGAATATCACAGTTTTCCATTCCAACACGGTTGACTCTTCCTATCATCCTTTTGAGGCCGATAAAGATATCATTGCTGAGTTGGGTAATAAAACACTTGTTATTTACAGACCAAGGAAATGAAAATAAATCTACAGTAGCGACCACTATATAAGATAGCTCACACTTTATTCCTGCCTTTTTTAAAGTACTGGTAAGTGATGAAAAGATTTGTGTGCTTTAGGCTTATAAGATTATTACTTTGGTTCCGGAAGTGCGTGTGAAAGTGTGACTGCAGTCTTGCAGTCTGTTTTGGATGCAAGATACCGTGTTGCCTTTCAGAACTTATTTTAATGAGCGGAGATATTGTGGGGTGATCAACTATTCGAGCCTGAGAACCCTGTGACCTTCCGCGCTGCCTGGTAGGACCCAAAGGGCAAATCTGGCGCGTCACGGCGCTTTCCCCGAAGTGCGTGTGTAAGTGTGAGGATTGCAGTCTGTCTTGGATGCTACCGGAAATACGGCAAGATACTTTGTTGCCTTTCAGAAATTATTTTAATGAGCAGAGTTATTGTGCACTGATCATCTACTCGAGCCTGAGAAACCTGTCATCTACTGCACTTCTTGGGGGGACCTAAAAGGCAAATCCGTCCCGCACGTCCGGATGTTTGTGTGAAAGTGTAACTGCAGTCTTGACGCACGGCGTAAGGCAGGAACTGTGTCACAGTCATAAGGTAAGATCATTGCCTGAAAGCTTAAGCGTTCTCTCCGCTCGGTGAGTTGGGATGCTGGGCAAGGTAACGGCAAAAGCCAAATCATATACCTTAAGAAGGAAAAAGCCATATTGCAAGGCTGGAATTAACCCTAAAATCAATTCTGAAGAGCAAGGTGGAATCGTTACCCCTCAAAGCCCAGCTAAAGAGGGGGAATATACAAGACCAGTAATGAATAAATCATATAAAGGGAAAATAATATCCTTTTTCCAGCTTGATGCTGGTAATGGATTTACAGAGACTTCTGCCAGGGCATTGGAAGAGGTGGAATGTATCACTGCTGTTACATCTTAGGCTCTCAGCACTGGCAATATTTCCAAAATGGATACCAACTCACTATTGGCACGCTGTTATTCACTTCAAAAGAGTGCAGTATCAAACGCCTTGGCAGAGGTGGCAACTGCTATTTTGTCCCCAGTAGTCAAAGCTCCGACAGCAGTTTCTCCGAACATTATTCAACGGTTACCCACTACCACATTGTTTTATCCTGATTTTCAGAATGCAGATAATTTGAGGTTGGATAGTGGGGAATACCTTGATGCTACGTCCAGTATGGCAACACTCCAATTTGTGGTAAAAGATTGAC
This sequence comes from Ambystoma mexicanum, assembly GCF_040938575.1. Lineage (NCBI taxonomy): Eukaryota > Metazoa > Chordata > Amphibia > Caudata > Ambystomatidae > Ambystoma > Ambystoma mexicanum. The sequence goes on along the minus strand of NC_090926.1, from coordinate 1,094,224,291 downwards.
TCAAACTCTGTGGATGGATCCACGAGGACTTAAAATCACATAGCAAATTGGTGGCACAGATTATGAAGTATATTGATGAGAAACCTGAATTCTCTAATGGTTTTCCATGCGACATCGGCTGAGTCCGTTATCAGTACAGTTCAAGGTGACGGTGTGGTTAATGCACCGGTAGCTCCAGGCATAAATGATGAGGCAAACATCTCCAATGCCACTTCTGAAATCTACCAGTCATGGAAGCAGAGGCGGCTATTATATATGGCAAAAGCTAAGCATCTAAAGCCAGCAGAGCTGGCGGAGCGGCTATATTCCACTATCATATCTGTTTTAAAAAAAGAGTCAAAATGCGTGCTTTGGAATGGCTAATGTTTTTTTTCCCTGCAAAATCTAAATTGGGTGGATGATGTATGATAAGCTCATGGAATACACAAGGTCATTGACATTTACTGAGCCAAAAAGGCCCGCCTAGTGATCTCATTGCAAAGAATGTCTTTAATATGCAGGAAACATGGTTGATATCTCCTTTGTACTTTGGCAGCTTTCACATTTTTCAGGTCCCTGCCAAGAAAGGACCTCTGGGGCAACTCTATGGTGCCCTAATAACGGGGGTTAAAAATAATCTTAAATCTATAAGAGGTGAGCTGCTTAAATAGTATGAACAACGTCCTGGCCATTGAGGGTCAGCTACCAGATAATCCACCTAAAGGCCTTCTCATTATGAACGTCTATGACCCTCCTTGATCTGGTTTAACAGAATCGATCTTTGAACACATTACCTCGATATTACCCAAGTGGGGACATGAGTGTAAAGATAAGTTGGTCTTACTAGAGGCAAATTTAAACATGAAATGCCATGATAAAACCAGTTGTATCCCACAGGAAAATGTGAAGGAAAAAAGTAGTATGGCTCATAAAGTGTCAAATAGCCAGGGAAGACTGGTTGGAATATCTGAATGACTGGGAGGTAATCATGTTAAATGGGGGTACAGAAGGTGATTACCCTGGCAGCAATACCTGGAATAATGGCAAAGCTGAAGCCACCCTATGGTAAGGAGATGGAATTACTCGTATAAAAATGCCCAGTCGCAGCGTATGTTCTCAGTTGTAAAATCTGGCAAGGGCGTTCAACCTACCAGCGCCTTCAGACCATACCAATGGTATATAAGGCGCTATATAAATGCAAAATAACATAACATAACAACATATATGTGGGAAATATTGAGTGCAGGCAAGGGCCCAAAAGATCAATTAATTGTCAAAGCTATCAAAAATGATTGATCGGAGCATTACATTTTTTGAAAATATTAAGGTAAATTAAGGGAAACCATTTGTTACGAGTGCAGGCTATGCTGACTGGTCACTGGAGATAGACCAGGAAAGCATCCTGGCGTTATGGGCAAACTAAAGAGATGAAGGGCTCCCGGTCCAAATGGCTTGGCAAGTGTGGTGCTTAAAAAAGACCCATATATATGGGTGAAGTTATTAGAAATCCTTTTCCACAAGGTCTGTCGCAATCAAATTATTTTTGATTCATGGTGTTATGCCTTGTTGATTCCTGTATTCCATAAAATTATAGACTACTTCGATGCTAAATGTGACAGGGAAAATATTTGCTTCCTTTGTCCTCAAAAGACTCCAGTCATGGGTAGAGGCAAATCATGTTTTCAATGTATTCCAGACTGGTTGCAGACCACTGCTCATTCACCGCAGATAATCTGAGATTGGTCAATAGACTAACTGCTAAGGCACTCTGCAAGGGCAGCCCTGCATTATATGTCACATTTGTCAATTTTCGGGCTGCCTTTGACAGAATTCAATGTGGTATACTATGGAGTAAGATGGAAAAGATGGGATGTCCTGCTGACCTATTGCAGATTATTGAGTTGTTGCATCTGGACACTATGGTACAAAGTGGTTCCAATAAACAGGGGAGTCAAACAGGATGCTTGCTGGCCCCCCTGTTATTCAATCTTTATCTGGCAGATTGCCCTGCAGACTCCATTCCGTGGCCAATTTTCCTTCTAAAATTGGACATTAACATATTGTATATCTGCTATATGCAGATGATCTTGTACTCTTCAACCATACGTTTCATGGGCATGTCAAGAACAGTAAAATAATTATGCCTAAATGCGGTGGAAAATTACCTTGTTATCAACTTTGATAAAACGAAGGCTATGCAGTTCTCAAATACGTTGGCAAAGAAGCCTTTATTGTCAATGGCTCAGGGTGACATTGAGTATATGGACAGATAGCTCTATTTGGGTAAAGAGATTAGCAGATCACTAGGTAATCCTGGAATGAAGTGGAAAAAATGCAAGAAAGCCACTCTGCTCAGTGTGCTATTCAGTAGACTTGCGAGGCAATCTATGGGTTATAGTCTAAAGGCACTGCTGTTATTATATAAACAAAGGTTTTGCCTCACGATCCTTTGTGGATTGGAAGCCGTGACCTTAATGGACTTGAGTTGGTTAAATGTCATTGAAGGAGGACTCTGGATTTTTCCCCAGGCTGTACCAATGGAACACCTAGGACTGGAATTGGGTATAATATCCCTTTGAGTAATGGTTTTAAAAAGGTAGAGGTATACTATATTTAAAGACAAAATACTCTCCTAAATATCCTTCATTGTCAAGGTTGGCGGTAAACCTTGGTACTGAGGCTGATAATAAAACTGGCATTTACGAGCTCCTGAATAAATGGCTATTTGCACAAATTGGGCTGATCAATATTCCAGAAGCTCCTGATGACTACTATTGATTAGAAAAAAGCTTTGATGAGAAAGTAGATACTAGGGATTGGGATCTAAACTACACCCATTTATTTAAGCCGGAGTACTACCAGGCAGAGGTGCTTCATATGTAAAAATCTCCGCAGCTATAATTAATTAAATCCCCTGCTCCAACTCCCTGTTCTGGCCTTAATTGGCTCTACATTGAAGCCCCTGGTGGATAATAGATATTGCTGTATTTGTAAACTGAAAAATGTATTGGAAACTGCCAAACATATTTTAACTGAATGCAAGTCCTTGGGTAGTCTGCACATGTGTAACTTATTCTCTTTTGTAAGTGAATATGATACGGTTAAGAGCCAGGAAATTGTTGTTGATAATATGTTTACTCTTTTTTTATATTGATTGATATGTAATAATGTGAAAAGTTGAAAGAACTACACACATTAAGTAAAATAATTACTTTGAATAAAGCACTGTACACACGTGTATATACGTTAAATACATTATATATCTTGTAGGAGGGTAGAATTAGATGTACAATAATAAGAACACAATTTGGAAACAGCAAATGTACCGGGTGGCAGAGTTTGTTCACCCATATCTTGTTGGATAATGTTCACAACAAAGTCAGAGGTTAACTGGTTCCCTTAGAATATAACATGATTGCCATAAGCGTTCACTACACGGCGCGTTGAGGCCATACCAATGGCAGTAGGTGCTATAAGAAATACCATATAACATAAGATAAAGAACTTAAAGGGTTAGAACAGGGAATGCATCTGCACAAACGTGGGTTTGTTTCTCTGGAAATGTGAGCGGTCAGAAATGTGAGGCATACCATGTTGTGAAGTTTTCTCAACAAATGCCATTTTATTATTTTACATAGTTGGATGAACAGTTCATTATCCCTATCCTGACGAGGGTTTCCCTGCTAAAATAAACTAAAGGAAAACTCTAAATAAAGGATATCTGTCCCTCACACTTATACATACAACAAATAAACAAGGAAATGTGTGGCTGTTCAAAACAATAATGATTGAATTGCAAAATGTGACACCAGTCTCTCTTCATAACGGGAGCGAATTCACCTCACCAGGTTTAAATAACACAAGGAAATCTTAACAAAGATTCCAATACAGTTCGATGCAACTTCCACTTGTCAACAGAGGTTTCCAACACTGAAGATATAAGTCACTTCTTCTTTAAACAGGTTCTCAATTCCTCCATAGCAACAATGAGTGTCTTAGTCAGGATGATTAGCCACCTGACAACTGAAGAATTCTCCTCCAGCACCGCTAGCAACACAAAATGTCTCTGTCAGGACCGCCTTGCAGCACTCCTTCAACGTTTATCTGGCCTGCTTCATGCCACGCCTACAATTTCCAAAGGTTTGCCATCCATGTGTACGCCACTGCCCGAACAGCTTTTGACAACAACAAGTGCTTTTGTGGTCAATGTCAACTGACAACAAGTTCACAACAGCTTCACAGAATTCAACAAATTACAGCTTCAAAACGTTCAACAACATTTCAGGGAAAACTGGATTCACATCAATGCTCTTTAATACCCTTCTGTGAATGATGCTCCTTTCCTTCTGGATACCTTGTCCCGGAAAGGCAGCTTTTTTGCCACTCTTGTTTCCCCACTACACAAACAACTAAAGACTAATAGGGATAGGGGCTCTTCCTGTCTCTTCCCTGGTTTTGGCAATGTGTGTGTATCCAAGCTTGTACCAGATGTTGTATACAAAATGGCCTGCACGGTTTAGAGTTTATAAACCTTGCATTAGCCCCCTTCTACTGTTGGCAACACTCGCTAAATTGTGTTTGCCTTGGTTTCAGTTTCTCTTGGCTTGGGCAATGCTTGTTGAAATCAACTATTAGAAATGTCACCCCGTGGGTGTTTGGGTTTTCAACAGACTCACACTTTCAAGGTTACAGTCATTTGACTTTGATATAATAGAGTTGTGCTGCTTTTCCCTATTTCGGTGCTCAGAATTGATTTGGGAATCACTTTCACTCACATGCGAGTGCTGCTTCTGCTGTTTTACAATAGATCAGTATTCAAAAGAAACGTGTGAATCACTTTTATTCACATGCGGGTGCTGCTTCTGCTGATTTGCACTAGTTCTACTTCTATGTGAGCGCTGCTGACTCACGGAACGCCTGCTTCCAACACGCGAGTGGGGACAGAGTGCTCTGGGTCACTCACAACCTGTTAACTCACCGGATCAGATGAGCACCTCTGATTCCTTCTCTGCTCACATGGCTTCTGCTGATGTGGCCCCTCATGACCCGGGAAGCAGCTTCGGTAAGTCTGCCTTCACCCACACCACTTCCAATTGGATCTCCTCTTGCTCCTGAGGCGCTCTGGTCCACGCCAGCCGCCGGCGACAGCTTTGAGGCCCTTGGGTGCATGCCAGCCACCTGAGACAGCCTCCTGCATGATTTCCGCAGCGTGACCTCTGCACTTCAGATTGTCAGGGTCACAACCCCTCTCAGTATTGGCAGCTATCTACCAAGCAGTGGTCTCGGCTTCTTCTCTCTCTAGCTTTTGCCTGGGCTGCCAGCACAAACTACGCTGCTTCTGCTTCTGACTTCCCATACTCTTCACCAACAACGCAACTCTATGACCTGCACCTGTGGGGCCTTTTTGGCCTCTCTGTCTTCCTCAGGTGTGGATCATTTGCATTAATGTACTGACCACTCCTGCAACATTGTGCCTCTCCAGCCCTCTTCTTTGTCCTAGTACCTAGGGAATTATGGGACTTGAAGTCCCTAATGGTAAAATTAGGTTTTCTTATGTCTGTTGTTTTATTTTTAAACCCAATTTTGTTCCTTATAACATTCTTTAAAGGGACAATATAAGAATTAGTCATTAGCCTTGAATGTACAGGGAAAGGCAATTCTTTTACATTGGTGTTATCTCCAAATTTCCTTTCACTGCCTCTTTGGGTGTTAGGGAGGTTTTCTGCTTTACAGGCCTCCTGATCTTTAGAACGGTTTTAATTTCTCCCCAGGCCTAGGAGTGTATGATTGAGTTCACCCCCATTTGTATGTGTATCTTGTGGAACAGCAAAATGGTGATTACAGCAAGCCATTAGATTCTTTGACACTGCAGAGCCCTCCTCACTAGAGAAAGACAAATATTGTATCTCATCCCATGGATTCCACTTACTCCCTGGGCCTGTTCTCCTCCCAGGTGATCCTCCCACAGAACACCACCCCCAAGGTCAGGATCAGGAAACATCTGTCTTTCCCCGGCCACCTGAGAGGAGACTTTAGGCAGGGAATTAGTGAGGAGTCAGTAGGATACATCACAGGAAATAGGAGGGAGAGGTAAAGGGTGTTTTAAATGATTGAGCAAGTTACTGGACCCCCAATAGTAAGTGCTGTCCCATAGGTAAGGATAAGGATGTGATAAAGATAGGACATTATGTTCAGGATGGTGCAGAGTGCCTTCCGAAGGTGAGCCGAGTGGATGGTACATAATGGACAGTCAGTGCTCAAGCCTGGAGGGGTTGGAGGCAAGCAGTGGAGGTTGAGGTGTTCTGTGTCGGGTGACATTGGGGGAGCAGTTGTGGTAGGATCCTCGATCAAGGACAGACTGGATATCGGTGCACCAATGGCGAGTGTTGTGTGCACATTTTGTGGCCTGGATCCAGTAAAGGGAGTTTTCTTTCAACTTGGCTGTCAGAAGCGGATGTCCATTGTAGTACGGCAGTGCAGCTTGACGGCCTCCGCCAGCTTCCCGCCTACTCTGCAGGGTCCTCTTCTCTAATCTGGTCTGTGTTGCACCGGCCGTTCCACAGTATTAAAGGGCGCTGTACCCTGGAAGTGCCATGCTCTTTTGGAACGGGGGAACGGTGGAACGGTGGCGCTGCACTGCTCTGCCCTTCTCACACCCTATTTGGGTGTGCAGACTTTTGCGCTTCAGCTCTGATATTGAGTCGGCGCTGGCACGGAAGACGCCCAGTAGCAGGTACGTCTACCAGCTTTTTTTCTCTGCCAGCAGCCAGTCTGTAAGTGGACCGCAAGTCCTGCCAATGTTTGTATTTTAGCACTTTGGTGCTTTAAAAACTTTTTCTGCTCAGGTTTCTCTTTCTTCTTTAAGTAGCGCCCCACAGCCTGTTATGACAACGAAATTGAATAATCTCGTGCCTGACTCCCCGGCCACTTTACCTTCTCATAAAGGGGATTGGCTGTCAGAAGTCTTGACCCTTAGCTCTTGTAGGAGAGAGCATGTTCCTGCTAGATGAATTGAGATACTCCCAGAGTTAAGATGGTCTTTGTGAAATTCCCTTTCCAACTCCTACTAAATTCTCAGAGCTGCCTCAACGCTCAATGAGCGCGGTAATAAAGGACAAAGATAAAATAACCTCTACAGCCCATGCGGCAGTCAGACCCGAAAACCTCCTGGAAAACAGTGTTGAACCGCCGATCTCTACTTTGCTGGCAAATCCCTGTTGGGTAGATGGGCTGCTAATGTCAACCATGTTCCTCCATTAGCACCCGAAACCAGCAGGGAATTGTCTATTTCCACCTTTCTGGGAACTTCAACACGGGTGGAGGGGGTTGCTAAATCCAACCACGCTTCCTTTCTCGATTTGTTAGTGGGTATTGAGAGGAACACCACTTCTGAGCCCTAGAGGAACTGGAAGGATCAAAGTCCAACCAAAGTCAACAAAGAGTTGAATAGCTGTCACACCTCCCTGGACTTTGATGCATGGCTAGTGTCTTTGGACATTTCTGCTGAGAAATATCATGCTCCCACACCTGAAAAAAGCTTTCAAGTAGCCCATGATTTACCCACGAGTCATCTGCCTATTTGTAAAGTGAATTCCTCACAAACAGACTTGCCCTTAAAGGAAGTCAATCACCATGTACATACCTCAGGGGTTCTTCAAGATGGTTCTAGACCCAAGGTTCAATACCACCACCCCTCTCCTTTTCAGGAAGTAAGCAACCACAGAATCATGGCTTCACCCCTATGAGGCATACTAATGCTCCCGCGAATGGACGTTTAGATGGTTTTCTTGAGCCCATAAATCCTAGTCCGGCTAACTCAGAGTCGGCGCCTAAGAAAATCTAATGTGCCAATGCCCAAGGATGACTCCATCAGAGCCCTGATTATGGACAATAGAAACTTTATTATTACTAATGTCACAAAACCCTCTCAGGGAGAATCTAGAGATGCCCTTTGTAATAGAGTTCTCTCTTGGCTTTGTGCAAGATCTGGGCCTGGGGTTGTTCGTTGCTCCAATCTGAAGTTCTTGCGCAGGATAGAACTGGCCGATTGGTGTGCCCGGGGGAATAGGGATTGTATTCTGGTGGGGTGTGGAGTTAGTACTTTGCTCCTCTACCTAACACTATGTAAATACTTGCCCATGGGCTCTTCGAACCCTGGACTTATTGTCTGACTTCGTTCTGCTGTCTGATACAGTGAATTGATGGGTTTCTAACGGTCTTTTGATATTGTGCTTCTTTCCAACAGGTCTGTTTTTCGTGTTTTGTTTCTGCTATGTATGCTTTCATTGTTTGTATGTTATGTTTCTTTGTAAGTGCTTTGAGGCCTATGGGCAATCAGGTAAGCGGAGCATTCTTAAAGGTCCGACATTCAGTGTAATTATGTGTAGGTTAGTTTGTTACTCTTATCTTTAGCAGCCTGAGGTCTCAGATGCTGTCACTTCCTAGCGCACTCAGTAACCAGTGCTATTGCCACTTGATGTTGCAGGTTTCTGAGGGAACAGGAAGCAATGCCTTCCTACCCCAGCGATTGTTATGCCTTTGACGCAACTTGTCTCACAAGGCCAATGGAAGTGAGCACCAGGCTTTGTCTCACATTGGTCGGACATCTTGTTGATACTGAGGTTTTGGAAGGTTATAGGTTCAGGCAGGATAATGGAACGCACCGTCCAGATTTATGGAGAAATAGGAGTGAGCATGGAACTGGCTCCCTAATAACAGGGTTGCCTCCAATCAAACGTTTTGGTGAATTCATAGCTGGTCTTGGTAACCCGAGTCCTGGCTCATTGAAGCAGACCAGACCTATAAGCATATATGGCTAAATCCATATCCCTATTCCTCACACATAGGAAAAATGCCTGGCTACAGGACTCTGCACTTGATTTTACATGGGGGACCTAGTAGGGGCGTGTCTGGGATACAGAAGACTTTACCCCATTAAACTCACAAAATAGCAATGACTGGAGGTCACACAATCCGCCCTGCAAAGAAATGTGTAAAGCAAAAACATGATGTACCCTGATGTAAGGGGCTTAGTGCACCTTGGGGTACATACTTCATTGGTGTCTCTTGTGAGGTCTTAGGTGCATTCTCATGAGAGAAGTAGTTCTGTAAAGTGGCCAAGAAATGATGAAAAATATAGAGCCTTCACGCCAGACTGTCAAGATGGGACATTCAGTCGCCAACTATGTGACATTGCATATAATGGGTCTCAATACCTACTAATGTCCATTTTTGATTGGGTGACTGTCAAGCAATCCATGCGTACCAACATTGGATTGAAGTGATCTATTCTTCCTACATCTGTTGCCATGCAGAGTACTGTATTCCTTAGAAGCTGGAGTACTATCAGAATCTCTTTTTGATGAGATATCTTACTGATATGCTTTGGATCCTTTTTCAGACTCGGATTCCTTTCACTATCTCCCACTAACTTCTAACTCGCTCTCTGGGCTTGATACCAGCCACACTTTCTAAATGAATGTCAAGCTCTGATCCCTTTCGCAGTCATTGCCAGATTTGGCTTCATACCTCATCCTCTTATTTCAGTGTCTCCATCTGAAGGTCACTGCTCTCAGGGTCTCCTCCCATTGGTTGCATTGAAAGATGATGCTGTTTAGTGGGTTAAAGGCAACCAACAAGAAATATGTAAGCAAATGTCCATGCCATGCCTGCCCAGGAAATTTACACTGCCATCTCTTACAAGAAACAGTTCCTAACCTATCACCCTTCTTCAAGGATGAAATAGTAATTGTAAAAGGCTACATTAGCATTTAACTAAGATCCAACAACATTGCTCTCACGTGACACAGTGACTTCATCCAATATCTCAGATTTCAGCTTGTTCTTTGAGATGGATTTCACCAGGATAGCAAATCTATCCATTGAAGCCAAAATATTGGAACAGATATTACCAACACACTTCAGAGAATTGAGCATAGATCACTATCTCCTTCGTGATCAACAATTGGTCTTCAAACCAATCATGGGTACTCAATCAAATCTTCTGTGCATACACTAAAAAACAAATAAAAGCCTTGGAAAATAACCATCCAGCCCGCAGCTCTCACACTGCTCAACCTGTGATCTACTGATGATAGAATGGACCATAACATTCTGTAAACTTCCTCTGTCACACAGGAATGATGAGCATCCTTTCTTCAAAGTACAATTTATGGTTTGAACTTCAGGCAATTCCTTTCTGACACTCTCGGCCAAGCATGTGCCTTTACCAATGGTTAGCCATTTGGCCTTGGCTTTTCAAAGGCTACATCGGACAATTGGCATATCCCATTGAGACATTTTCTGTCACTCTCCAATAGAGTTCCGATAAGGAAGAATGCTGAAGTTCAAAAAATGATATTCTGCTTTCTCGAAATACAGATTGGTTGATGTGCAGCAATCTGTGTCTGACTGGCGGAAACCCCGTTTTTTGTGTGCTAGCAAAATACTAGTCATGTTACCTTTCCTGTGGTCAGGCACCCTAGCCAGCCCACCACAACTGGTAAAGAAAGTAGGAAAGGCTAATGACTGCTTGAGTTTACCATATGGTAGATGTAGCCCGGACTCTAGTCTTAATCACATGTGACTATTGTAATGGTGTGTAGACAAGCCTGCCTATGAAGCTCACTGAACAGCTCCAACTCCTTCCAGACCAGGCTGCCCAGTTGGTGGCAGGTTAAAAGAATGCAGTTAAATAGATATATATCAACTATGCATTACAATCCCTACACTGGCCTGCTTTTGAGGACAGGTTGACTTTTAAGACTCCTTTCAGGCACCCTCGGACATATTGGGAAAGAATCCTTAAAACGAAGAAGCAGCAATGGTCAAGTACTCCATCGCAAACCGAGATCTATAATAAATGTTTTCAGGAGTGTTTCAAGCCAACTAATTTCACAATGATAATATATAGCTACATGTCTGTGGCCCAAACAGCCCTTTAAAAGTGGATCAATTGAACAGAGTCTATGATTTCAGCAAGCGTTCCCTGTCTAAATACAGGTAGTTCCCTCTTAGACTAGGATCATCTATGAAGCATGATGTACCTTTTCTTTAACAAACAGTAACAGTCTTAAAAGTTGACAGTGGAATCCTGTGTGATGTATAGCAGTGGTGCTTTGAACCAATTTAGGTTGTGGTTACATGCAGCCCCTGGGCCAAACTGGCCCTGGCTAGGTAGGGTCGATGTTTGTCCTCTAAGGGAACTAAAAACACAGATACCAGTGTGTAGAAAGAACATTTTTATTTAATGTTGTGTGTTTGTTAACTAAATGTACTTACCTGGACTGTGCCATCAAGCCCTCCATGGCCCAACATGGCGCTGGATGGAGCATGAAAGAAAAAAAGAACGAAAGCAATAGACAAAGCCCCTCCACGCAAAGGAATACATTGGGAAGGGGAGAGAATGTTGAGAGAGTTCCAGGGAAACTGTTGAACTAATGGGTGGGGAAGGAAGGAGGAAAAGAGTTGAAGAGCACCAGCTCTCTGAGGGGCGTGGCCTCGAGCGGCCCACCTGTGACTATCAACTTTTCAAAAATTGTGTGGCGCATGTGTAGCTCAATACCTGCCGTGAGTCTGGACATAAACCGGTACTGGTAAGCTCACAGACAGCCCGGGGATCGGACCGGTGTGCCCAACATCATTTAAGTGCCAAAACATGTGTGTGGAGAGGTCTGGTTGAAGGGTGTAGCTTCCCATTTGTGGCCCCATGTGTGGTGGGTCCTGAACCAGGCTACCCAGCAGTGCTCCTATGACGGCCCGCCCCAGGGTCAGATTGGGCATGCCGGGAAGGTAAGACCTCACAGGCTGAGTCTGACAGAGCAGTCTAGGAGGTGAAGGTGGAGGAGGCTGAAACCCGCCCTGCCATGCTGGGTGGAGTGATGCACCGAAGTTGTTGGCTGCTGTGTCCTTGCGGCCTGGGTGAATAGTGGTGGAGCTCTGGCATACTGCCCAGAGCTCTGAAGATGTGCAGGCCCCTCTGTTGTGCCACAGCGGTGCAGAGAAGAATGTGATCCACTGGGGCGTTTGCCGTTGCGCAGCAGTGAGTGCAGCGTCCCCATGACTAGATGACAAGGGGATGCCAGCAGAACAATGATTGCACAGCGTTGTGTGCAGCAACCCCTCCTGGCACGTTGCTGCCACAAGGACTGTCAAGTGGTCCTCATGGCACAGCAGTTAAGTGTGGTGCCTCCCTCCCAGGGCACTGGCCCACTGCAAAGAATGAAGAACGCACTGTAGGTGGTGCGTTGATGCTGGCAGCTCCCTCCAGGGGATTGGAGCCAAACAAGAAGCTCTGTGAGCCACTGGCTACACAGTGGTGATGCTGATGGGCACCCCAGGGCACGGGGTCCACCTAAGACACAGATCACATGCTGGCGATTGAGTGGCCCCATGTGGTTGATGGGGGCACCAAAAGAGAAAACCGACACGGTTTCTACATGATGTGGTGCCCCACGTAGTGGAGGGGCCACCACCAATGAAAGAGAAATGACTGGGATGTGTCTGCCCCATTTCACAGCCTGGGGCAGACTCCATCCACCAAGGACAGCAACACAGAAAAGAGGTACTGAAAAGGGGCAGTCACTTATACTATATATTTGTTTGTTATTGTTAAATATATTTTTATTTCTATGGGTGTGTTTCATATTGCTATAGTTACAGAACAGGTTTTCTACAATCTTAGTAATGTGGATTGACAATATGGGTCACCCAAGGAGGCAGTAATCATCTCTCTTTATGATACCTATGTTACAAACCATGATGCTGCCACTCTGAAAATAAATTCTTGGTATATTGTTGGCTTACCAAATAAGATGGACGACCAGAATTGGGTGAATTTTATTAGAACAAATCCTATTAGCTGCCTACAAGAGACCTGGGTGACGAAGGCTATGTACATTTCCATTCTTTAGAGATGAAGGGCATGAAGGGTCAACCCAGTGGGGAACTTGTTATTTGAATAAGGACAGATACATCACCAAATTCACCATCTGGACAGCGAATCCAACAACGTCCTAGCTGTTCATCTTGAGATGTCAGTTGAACTGCACTTAATCATTGTCAACATCTATAATAGACCTTGGAAAGGCCCGGGTATGCATACTTTGTACACAGCAGAAAGGATCACCAAAAAAGGGCTGAGTTGTATAAGAAAAAGGGTGACGTGAAATGCCTGACTTTGGGCGACTTAAATGTCCAGTTTGAACCTCTTGACATTTTGAATGGAATTTCTAATGAAGAGGATTTATACCATAATATTCCCAATGCAATGACCCCAAAACCTATGAGAGTACATTGTTTGGACTTGAGCTGGGATGAGGGCATTCAATGGGAGATTTAAAGATGATATTCCCCAAGCTGGTCCTTTTGAGTTTTATTGATTATGTTTTACTCAATGTCTCATACTGGCATCTTGTTAAATCATTTGAAGTTATAACGACTCCTGAGAGTGTTCGCAACGCTTTATGTACTGTTTTGAAAATTCCCAATGTGCCTAGCATTGAGCTATTGCAACTAAAACATTCTAATGCAGCAGAATGCTCTTACAAACAGAAATTGGTGAAATGGGACATAGTAGATCTGGATATTGTATTGCCGAAGTTGTATGAAATCTTGCTACCAATCATAGAAACTACATTGTTGGACAACTGGGTAAATACAGAACAATTGGTGGACTCTATATCCAAAATATCACATTGTGTTTCCAAATGTTTTTCAAAACTATGAATCGAGAAAAGTAATAAGACCATGGTCAGGAACTCTTGGTACAATAAGGATGAAGCTCATTCAAAGATAAACTATTAACAATGATTATGATACCTGGGAAGAAGGATGGCAATGTTATGTTATGTTATGTTACTGGGTATTTCATTAGCGCCTTTTACCATTGGAATGATTTCAAAGCGCTGTGGGTTCATGCCCTCAGAGACTGTGGTCCAGGTCAGTGGAGAGAGTAGTGTAGTAAAGTGCTTGGGTGCACTTGGTATGTGTGCAGCCAGGGCGGATTAAGTGGTGTGTAGCTGCATTCTAGTGCTAGGCGTGGTGCAGTGATTGTATGATAACAGTAGAATGTGTGCAGCAAGGCCAATTGGACTTGGGTAGCTGAATTGTGGTGGAGCTTGTGCATGGGATTATGTGTGCGGCTCCCTTGATTTTCCATGGGGTATAGCTGCGTTCTTAAGGCTGTTGAGGTGTTCATGGAGGTGTATAATTATGTGTGCAGAGAGGCTGAATTAATCGAGGGGTATAGCTGCATTATATTGATTGTTGGTGCAGACAAGAGAGTTAGCATATTTGTGTGTTTTAGTGTCTGTGTTGATTGGAGGGAGACCCTGTTCCTGATGACATTCCATTGTCTGTTGAGGTCTCCCTTAGGGCTTTGGGGCTCTTCGGCTAGGGTCTTCCCAGTGTCTTGTTGGGTCGGTGTGTGGTGTGATTATTGATAAGCTTAACTGGTTTTCAGTTGATCATATTCTTCCTTTCTTTATTTAGCTTTGGATTAAAGGTGACATTACATTGGCCTCCCTTGCAGGTGCTTGCCTCGCCAGTTTCGTTGCCTGATTTCTAGAGCCTATTCTCTTGAAGGTGTAACTAAAGTTAGAGCATAGGTGCTATTGGATCAAAATGTTTGATTCCCAGGTAATTGTTTACAGCGGGTGGCCGGGTATTCCCGTCCCAGTTTAAGGATATGTAAATTGTGAAATTACATTGCATCAAGTCCCTTGTGAGAGCTGATTGTGTGCTAGAGTGCTCAAGCACTTATCTGATAGGAGATCGTTATGAATAACAGCAAGAGACAAAGAGCAAGCCCAATAAAGTATCAGGATACAAGTGATACTGCGCCCCACGTTGACAGGAGGTCCGGGATCGATTCACAGACAAATCAGGTTAAGCATCACCTGATCGGAGAACATTTCATGTCCGTTGGACGATGACAACCAGACCTGGCCCAAATCATATTGTTTCAATACAGGTCCTAGAAGGCCCTCAGTATGTAGTTCTGCTCAATACATTCCCAGATAATTAGGATCAGCAAAGATATACGTCATATAGTTTGAATATAGGTACTAGCAGACCCCTGGTATGTCATTCTGCTCACTACATTCCCAGATAAGTAGGACTAGCAAAGATATAAGTTATGTTATGTTATTGGGCATTTGTATAGCACCTTTAACCTTTGGTATGATCCCAAAGCGCTGTGGGTTGAACGCCCTCGGGGACCGCAGTCCAGGTCAGTGGAGAGAGTAATGTGGTAAAATGTGCTTGGGTGCATTGGGTATGTGTGCATCAAGTGGTGTATAGCTGCATACTAGTGCTAGATGCGGTGAGGTGGATGTGTGAGATTAGTAGAATGTGTGCAAAACGGCCAGTAGACTTGGGTATCTGCATTCTGCTGCAGTTGGAGTTTGTGAATGAGATTATGTGTGCAGCTAGGCTAACTTTGAAGGGAATGGCTGCGTTCTAAAGACTGTTGAGGTGATCGTGGAGGTGTATAAGTATGTGTGCAAATAGGCAGAATTAATTGAGGGATATAGCTGTATTCTATTGTTTGTTGGTGCAGAGAAAGGAATTAGCATAATGAAGTGTTTGAGTGTCTGTGTGCTTTCCCTGTTGAGCTTCCAGTGCCTGTGGAGGGGGTGGTATCTCAATTTGGATTCAGGCTGTTAGGCTAAGGTCCTCCCTATTTCTTGTTGGGTCAAATTGTTTATGCGAGGGCTGACAGGTGGTGACAGACAGATCTTGTGTTGTTACTGTATAGGTGCTAGACATGTCCTCGGTTGGTAGTTCTGCTAAATAGATTCCCTATAGTTAGTTCTGCTAAATACCTTCCCAGATAGTTGAGATTAGCAAAGAATAAGTGCTAGAAGGTCCTCAGTATATAGTTCTGTTAGGGATTTGCAGATGAGTAGGATTAGCTAGTAAGGGCATTTCCTGGACTGATAGCGTAATACATATTTGCAGGGCGGTGATCAAGTTCATAAGTGCTATTAGTGTTTAGGTTGGTAATTCTACTAGATAGATTCCTGGTAAGTATGTCTGTTCAATACTTTCCCAGATAGGTGTGATTAGCAAAATATGTGTGAGATGGCCCCCGGTATCTAGTTCTGCTCATGGATATCCAGTTGAGTAGGGTTAGCAAGCATGTGCATTTCTTGGACTGATAGCGTAGTGGATAATTGCATGGCATTGATCAAACGCATAAGTGCTATTTGTGCTTGGGTTACGAATCTAGCACAATCGGTCCACATTATTGGAGATAGATATCTCTAGGCCTCAGAGTGCATGGTATTTCTGGTGGAAGAAGGAAATGATTCAATTCAGTCATGTACATAGGTGCTACTACAATTGGGGTTTCAAGTCTGGGGCAAAGGCTCCAGATGATGGGGATAGAGATCGTCTGGCCTGAGAGACTATAAAAGGGCCCGTGTTGAGTGGGTTCCCATGCCATTTCTTGATAGTGGTGGTAAGTTGAGTGGCCAGGGCATTCCCTTGTGTGTTTTTAGGCGAAGAGTCAGGTTTTGAGTGCCTTCTGGAAAGCCATGTAGTCTTCGTTGTGTCCAACAGCGGGCAAACAGTGAGTTCCAAAAAGTTGGTGCCAGGGTTGAGTAGGCAGAGCTGGCGATCCTAGCCGAATTGGAGGTAGGGACCAAGAGGAAGAGGGTAGTGCTTGACCTTAGGGTGCAAATTGGGAGGTAAGGCATCATCATTTCTTGTAGGACTTGGGGGCCTGCTTTGTGCACTGCTTGGTGGGTAATACAGAGGAATTTGAAGGTGGCCCTGCGTCAATTGGGAGCCAATGCAGGGTGCAGAGAGCAGGAGTGCTTTCGTCCCAATGCAAGAAGTAGTCGGGCAGCCACATTTTGTACTCTTCGGGGTTTGTTTATCTGGTAGGACACTGCAGCCAGGTAGAGGGAGTTCGCATGATCAAGTCTGGACATGACAATGGGCATAATTGCAGCCAGTCTGTTGGGGTAGGTGAGGTCGGGAAGATGCGCTCCTGGAGCCTAAGGTGGAAATGACAAGATTTGTATGCATTGTTGATGTGGTGAGTTAGGCCTGAGTCCATTGTGTAGTTAAGGTTTTTGAAAGGTGTGGTGTTCGGGGGGAGGCGAGTGAGGGTGGCCAGGAAGTGGAAATAGAGGGGTTTTGCTGCATACCATGATCTCTGTTTTCCCAGGGTTCCGAAGGAGATGTTTAGTCGTCATCCAGTGGTCAATGTCAGTGAGACATGCTGCTAGGTCAGGGAGAGGGTAGGTGGTTGATTTAAGAACTCTCAGGAATATTTGTGCTTCATCCGCATAGTTATACCTGGTGAGGTTGTCTGAGTGGATGATCATGGGCAGGGGGTCATGTAAAGGCTGAAGAGAAGGGGAGAGAGGCAGACGCCTTCGGGTACTCCAGTGTTCACTGGGTGTGCAGAGGATTGAAAAGGGCGGAGATGGGTGATTTGCTGTCTATTCGTGATGAATGAGGCAATCCAGGTGAGCGCTGAATCTCGTATTCCTATGGAGGGCAGTCTGTCAAGGAGGATAATGTGGTTAATGGTGTCAAACACTGCAGAGAGGTCAGGAAGAATAGGTGCTATACATCCTTCTGAGTCTGCAGTGACATGGAGGTTATCTCAGATAGAGAACCGCATGGTTTCTAGTCTGTGGCACGGATGGAAACCTGACTGTCGTGGTCTAGGATGTTGTTCCATTAAGACCAATGCAAACCATGTTGCTTACTAGAACAGTAGAAAAGTCATGATTTTGCTCATGGGCAAAGCGTCAGTAGAACAAGTTAGTGTGAATCCTTTGGGAGCGTTGCCAAGAGGAAATGGGAGAGGTGCTCCCTCCAGCTCCAGACATGGGCCTTAGAGGAGGGCCTTGGAGAGGGAGCTGGCTTTCACCTGCTGGCTCACCCAATAGGCCCTGATGTTTCAGACTGGGCCAATCAGTGCTGGAGCAGGAAAGGCACTCGGTGCATCCTGCGGTGGCGGCCATGATGGAAAGTGACTCGAGATTCTAATTAAACAATAGCCCTACTGGGCTTAGCCAGTAGATGTGCACAAGATGCATATTTCAGCAGTGCAGTGCTGTTGCAAGTAATTAAGGGCTAATTAGGCAATTACTTTCTTCATTTTTTCGACAGGATCGATGTAATGGAGAGTGATCGATGCTCCATTCAAATATCAGTGCAAAACCACGCCGCACAAGCCTTGGTCTCTTACCTCCCTGAAATGATGTTAAACACTGCTTCTGGATGGAATTTATCCGCGAGGGCTTTACCACACTTCACTCAAAACTCAACGACGTGAATGGCACTATATCCTCCATTAAGGCCCATATCGAGAAGGCCGACAGCCGGGTGGCAGAGATCGAGACCAGGGTGGGTGACCTAGGCTCCCTCCACGCGGAGGTCTCTTCACTCTCCAACCGGGTCCTCGAGGTCGAGAAAAAGAATGAGGACCTTGAATCTCGCTCAAGGCACAATAACCTTCGCATTATCGGAGTTCCCGAGGACAACGTCAAGGAACCTATGGAGGACTATGTTGAACGTATATGTTACTGTCGCTAATGGACTCTCCAAAGTTATCTCCTCACTTTGTGATAGAGAGAGCCCACCGTGCCCTAACATCCAAACCCAAGCCTGGCGCACCTCCGTGTCCGATCATAGCTAGGGTTCTGAATTTCCGCGATCGTGATGCCCTCCTCAGGGCAGCAAGAGCCAAAGGCGAACTGCTACTGGGAAATGCCAGAATCCATCTATACCCCGACTTTTCAGTGGCTGTTCAAAGGGAACGCAAAACCTTCCTGGTGGTAAAAAAGAGGCTGAGAAACCAGGAAGCCAAATACTCCATGCTGTACCCTGCCAAGCTACGGATTGAACACTCCAACCAGCTGTTTTTCTTCACGATCCCAGGGGAGGCCTCCAGGTTCATCGACAAACATTTCCCAGGCTGATCCCCTCCTGCAGCACCAGTTCACTTCAGTCATGCTGCTTGACGGGTGTTACCAGTTCAAGATACTCTCATGTTCTAGTGTTCTGGGAGGTCGTCCCTCTCAACCTTGAGTGAATTGTTTACCTATCATGTGGCCACGTTGGGCCCAGCTACATAGGATCCTATATAGTTACACACAATTTCATTGTCAGACACCATGTCTATCCTCAAGTGCCCCAAGCTCGGAGCATCACCGGCAGGCCAGTTTAAAGGCCCCCCGGCGTTTATGCCATTGGTTTGGACTTGGTTAGAAGGGTACAGGGTTGTCATTCCTCTGTTTGGGGGAGGGATGTGGGTGGGGGAGGGGGGCTTTGTTGGGTGTTATGTTAAAAAAGGCTTGGCATTCACGGGGGAGGTTGAGTGCAAGGCAGTATCAAACCGTTGGTACTACAGTACTGTTCGACTGATTCATCGGCTACCGGGGTCACCACTCAGATGAACACTGATCCTCAACAAATACTGATACACTGTTAACCGAGGATAACTTGACTTTTATGAGTTGGAATGTGCAAGGGCTGGGTAATTATAAGAAAATGAGACAACTACAACTCCAGGCTGAACGTCATGGAGTCAAAATCCTTTTTCTACAGGAGACACATGCCTGTACTGAACCCTGTGAAAGATTCGCCAAGATGTGGGGTCCCCAAAGATACTTCACCAATTATTCTACCCTAAGCCGTGGGGTTATGACCCTAATTCATAAGAGCCTTAAGTTCGACCCCACATCCTCACAGATTGACCCCCAGGGCAGGTATGTGTTTCTCCATGGTACCCTGCGGAACAAGGAGGTGGTCCTGCTAAATGTCTATGGCCCCAACATTGATGACCCAGAATTTTATTTACATCTCATGTCCCTCCTTGACAGCTTCCCTCTAATACCAATCCTCTGGGGGGGGGGACTTTAACACAATATTTGATGTGGACCTGGATAGATCTGGCTCCAGGCCCTGCCAACTTTCCAAGGCAGCGTATACCACACTGTCATCCCTTCCCTGACTTGCACTTGTAGATGCATGGAGACTTCTCTACCCCGACTCACGCTCTTACTCCTTCTATTCATCGGTACACGATTCCTATTCCCGAATCGACAGATGGCTAGTGTCTGACATACTGATAAGGAATGTGACCTGCCTATTGATCCTTCCCAGAACCCACTCTGACCATTCACCATTGACTATTACCCTTTGCTGGGGCCCTGAGCGGGATCGGACCAGACACTGGAGAATGAAATCTCACTCTCTACTTGACCCTGTCTTTAGCTCCGAATTGGAAATGGACATTGAAGAGTTCTTTGAGATAAACACCAACTCGGTATCCTCGCAGGCCACCCTCTGGGAATCTTTTAAAGCCTATATTACGGGCATAGCACTCTCCAAGGAAAATGGTATCCTCAAAACAATTCGAAGTGACATTTCAGAGAGTGAGGCCACACTGACGACCTTGGAGGCCCAATGCTTGCTGCGCCAATCCCCTGAAATTCTAGGCTCGGAACTCAACACGTTCCGCTCTTTGGCGGACCGTGAGCTGAAATTCTTGGACAGACTTGGTCTTTCTAGGAAATATGGGGAGGGTGAGCGCCCAAGCCATCTCCTGGCTAGGCTTCTCCGTCGCGAACTAGGTGCCCCACACATCCCTGGGGTGGAAAGACCCGATGGTGCCCTAGCCTCCTCACCGCAAGATATTAACTTTAAATTCCTCTCCTTCTACCAATCCCTGTATGCCAACGCAGACAATGCCCCGACATCGGAGATTGACTCCTATCTAGATCGTCTCCCTCTCTCGACTCTCTCCCCCGAAACCATCGGCTCTCTCGAGTCCCCGTTTACTCCCGAGGAATTCTCAAATGCCATAGACTCACTTTCTTCAGGGAAATCTCCGGGCTCGGGTGGCATCGCGCTAGAATTTTACAAACGATACAAACCACTCCTACTTCCCCGCCTAATAGCCCTCTGGGTGGAATCAGTTGAGACGGGCAAGTTTCCTCCTTCTCTCAGTGAAGCCACAATAACAGTCTTACTTAAACCTGGCAAAACCCCCACCCAATGCGGTTCATAGCCTCCACTTTCACTTATCAACTGTGATGCTAAAATCTATGCAAAACTATTAGCTCTGTGCCTGGCCCCCTATATGCCGCATATCATTCATCCTGACCAAGCCGGCTTTATTCCTGGACGCTCCACCTCCTTGAACCTGAGACGCCTATTCAACATAATGAGCAGGATAAACCCGAATGTTCATGCAGTAGCCGCCACACTTGACATGCAAAAAGCGTTCGACTCTGTGTCGTGGAGATACCTTTGGCGGGTCCTCGAAAAGTGCAAATATGGCCCCTGCTTTCTCTCCTGGGTTAGACTGCTTTACTCCGACCCAGTTGCCAGGGTTCGCACTGAGGACCGCTGCTCTCCCCTTTTCCGAATTGCTAGAGGGACAAAGCAAGGCTGCCCATTTTCTCCCCTAATCTTTGCCATAGCGATGGAACCATTCGTGGACATGTTACGCCAATCCCATGCACACAGAGGCTTGCGCACCTCAGGCCAGTTGGATATAGTGTCCCTCTATGCCGATGATGCGCTCCTTTTCATTTCCGCCGATTTAGCTCCGATACTTGAAGACGTTATTCACTTTGGACACATCTCAGGTCTCAAGGTGAATTGCTCCAAATCCACCCTGTTTCCGCTCACACACTGTACGCGCCCCCCCCCCCCCCGACACCATGGGATTTGCATGGGCGATGTCAAAATTCAACTATCTCGGAATAGAAGCAGCTCGCCACTCTGAATTGGTCTTTGAAGAGAACTATCAAAAGTACCTTACGGGCCTTGCGACAAGGGCACTACGCTGGAGCAGACTACCGATTTCTCTTGCAGGCAGAATAGGGATACTAAAGATGATAGTACTGCCCCAACTTTTGTACAGGTTCACCAACATTCCCCAGTGGCCAGGTGAAGGGTTCTTCCGTACATTCACTCATACAATCAACACCTTTCTGTGGCAGTTTAGGTGCGGTCCGTCTCAAACTTAGGACCTTTGTCCGCCCCAATGGAGGGTGGTGGCTTCGGCGCTCCTGATTTCTTCAAATACTGGCTGGTAGCACAAGTCCAATTCACCTCACATTGGTTCAACACGCTGGATCCCACCCACATGTCAGGGTCAAAAAATTGAGCGTTACCTACAGGGACATTCGCTCCCTAGTCATTAAACCCATGCCAACAATTCTGGATTCACTCGACCCGGTGGCGTGCACATCCCTGACCCTAACTAAGACATGGAAATTACTAGGCATTGCCCACCCCTTCCATGGTAACTTTCCACTTTGGAACTTCCTCCCCGGAGTCCCACATGTACCATCGCTCATAGTGGGTCGATGGGCTGAGGCAGGATATGAATTGATCCGTGACATTTTTGAACAGGGCAACTTCATTGAATGGCCAGACCTCCCATTGTCCCTGAGACGGAAACCGTCGATTTGGCTCCAGTGCTCATCCCTCCGGAAATCCCTTAAACGCAAATACCCTACTTTCCCAGCGATATCGCCAGATTACCCGGCAATTGCGAGATAACCTCCCCCACGCCCACGAGGGGTAAAGTATCCAGACTCTATACCATGGTTCAGTCCAGATCTGTCCCCCAATTCACCAAACTGAAACAAGCGTGGGAAGACGATTTGGGGATGGAGCTGACCGATGAACGTTGGGCCCGTATGTGCGCACGCATACACAGGGTATCCCTCAACTCCTGCTTCAAACTAATTCAGTTTAAGTTACTCCATAGATACCACTATACCCCGAACAGACTTCATCACATGTTTAACGACCACTCCCCAAGATGTCCTAGGTGTGGCTATGATAACGCCGAATATTTTCACATGATCTGGTCCTGCCCCCGCCTCACCCAGTTCTGGAATCTGATATGTTCTACCATGTCAACTATCCTTGCACATCCTATCCCTCCATCCCCAATGAGATGTCTTTTCCACGACTTTTCCGAACTCCGCCGAGACTCCAAAAAATTGGCCGGCCTTTGTATGCTACTCGCAGTTCGATCCATCTTGCTCTGCTGGCTTCGTCCTGCACCACCCACTTATGCCCAGTGGCTTAGGGCTGTTACCTGGGCCTCAGACACCGAGGAATCCTGGGCTTTACTACAACCAACTCACTCAAGACCCAGAGATATTTGGCTCAAGTTTTGATCTTATGTGTCTTCTATGGACTCTGCGTCAGGCACCACATCTCCAGCTCCCTCACCTCACTCCCCCCAATCTCCCTCCTGAACTGCTGTCTCTCCAGTCATGCACCCACTCTGCATATACCCTCCATGTGCACAATCAACTTGTAAGCTGAATCTCTGTACCTATGCTACTTACACTGTTTATGTATTGTATCTGCCTTGTATGTTGCTCACCTGTTCCTGTGCGGCCAAGCTCAATAAATAAAAGTTTGAAAAAAAAGAAAACACTGCTTCTGCAGCTTCAGGGTGGAGGGAGAGCCACTGGAGCCACTGGAGGGACCACTGGGTAAAACTTAAATTAAGAAAATAAAGAACCTTTGCGGTAAACTATTGGGGAAAGCTACAATTCACATAGGAGAGCAATGATTCAAAGGAGTTTTGGAGCCAGTAAATAAGAGGCTAGAGGGATTGTGTATCCCCACACGCAATTGCATCCAAACCTCTACCTAGTTTGACTATTTTGCCAAACTTCATCATGAAGGTAGAGAGCATTTTAAAGTGGGAGCGATTGCACCTGATGTAAACAAGGGTAGTATTTGTTTGATGTTTACAATATCGGAAATTGGGAAGGCTATAATGAGCCAAAAATCAGGTAAGGCTCTGGGTCCAGATGGCCACCCATTGATTTTTACAAATTTGAGATAACTATCTGGGCCCATACCTTAATGTAATAACCACTACTACCAAAACACTGCCCTCAGGGAAAAATGCAGAGATTATTTCCCTCCATATGAAAGTGGAAAGCGAAAACCCAGCTAACTACAGACTTGGCTCCCTTCTGGATAAGGTCGGAATTTATTTTTGGCATAGTTATCCTAGGTTATTTGGAGGAATGGGTGAGATCTAATGATGATATCCTATGGTCCAGGCCGGATCGCAGAAGAGGGTTGGTACAATAGATCAGATATTTAGACTCTTCTTAATTATTGCTAAATTTGTTATTTCAAGAAAAAACACTTTGTATTTTTGTTTTATTGACTTAAAAACAGCTTCGAGGAGCATTTTATGGTGTACCTTAGTGGACCTTAAAGCCACAATGCTAATATGGCCAAGGTTCGCCATGGTGCAGGGGGTGAAAGGACAAAGACCATTCCCCATTGAAATATGTGTAAGACAGTGGTGTGTTTTAGCCACTGCTTAAATTAATTTGTTTATCAATGACATAGATCAGAGAATATTAGATTTGGCAGTGGATGCCCCCGTCTGAAAAATCAGTCAATGGGTATCAAACAAGGTCTCACCCAAAAAGTACTAGACCCTACACATTCCAAAGGAAGAACTCTGGATTGGATAGCGGACCATAATTGCAATGTGACTATCTCTTCCAACTCGCCTGTGATATGGTCAGACCACCACCTGATAACCTTTACTATTAACACTGAGAAAACTACTGCACTGCCCACACCACTAGCTCCATCAGTCCCTACTCGCAACAAAAAAAACATCACCTGCGATAAACTACTCCCCCTCATCTTACCCACCCTTAATGCCCTCCCAGAAAACCTGGGACCAGACGCCCTGACCAAAATCTTCAATAACACCATGACCACCTCACTGGACACAATCGCGCCACTCAAAATTAGAAAAAGCAAACCTAAGGCGCATCTCAACTCCTGGTACACACCCCACTTAAAAACACTACGCACCAAAAAAAGATCCTGCCAATCACTATGGAAAGCTCACCCCTCCGAAGAAAATAAAACTAATCTGCGCGCTATCTCTGCTCTCTACAAGAAAGAAATTCTCTTAGCCAAACGTGAATCCTACAATTCAAGAATAGCCCAAGCTAACTCCAGTACTAAGGAACTCTTTGCCATCCTCAAAGAACTCGAAGCACCCATCCCCATACCTGACAACTGCATTAAGGACAAACTTTGGTGCTCGAATATCCAACAAGCACTGACAGGCAAAGTTGCTACTCTTCAAACAAAAATTAAGAATAAAAAAGCCTCACTAACAATAAACCCGCCCAACATTACCACTTCAACCCTGCCCATTATTTCCGACACACTAACACGATTCAAATTTTCAAAAGTTACTATTCTCGAGACAGAAAAGACTATACTCTCACTCAAACCCTCTAACTGCCAAGGTGACCAGTGCCCTGCCCAACTCATAAAAGATGCAGCCAGAGAACTATCACCCTTTATCACTAAACTGATCAACGCATCATTTAGGTCCAACAGTATCCCCACTAACCTTAAGGAATCCTGGGTGCTCCCCCTACTAAAGAAACAAACTTTAGACCCACTAATTCCTACAAATTACCGACCCATTACCACGGTACCATTCCTCTTGAAAATCATAGATAAAATAGCCTATCTACAAATCCAAAAACATTTAGAATCTAATCACCTGTTGGGATCTAGACAATCAGGCTTCCGGCCCCAACACGGGACTGAAACTGCATTAATTGACTTGAAGGCACAGATTGATGACCTCAGGGACAGAGGCGACCTAGCTCTCCTGCTGCTTCTGGACTTATCAGCCGCGTTCGACCTGGTCGATCACCAGGTCTTGTGCAGACACTTGGACTCGGCAGCACACTTCTCCCCAGAAGCTACAGCTTGGATACAATCCTTCCTCAGTGATCGCACCATGAGAGTATTCTCTCCCATTGCCTCAGCTGACCCTATCCCTATCTCGTGTGGTGTTCCCCAGGGTTCATGCGTCTCGCCTACCTTGTATAATATTTTCACTAAGCCCCTTTTCGATGATTTGGATCATCTGGGTATCACCTACACTAACTATGCAGATGATACGCAGATCCTCCTACCTATTACTGGTGATTATGAAAAGGATTTGGCCTTGGTAAACAAGGTTTACCTCATCATCCAGGCATGGATGGCCACTCATGGACTATGCCTGAATGATGACAAGACAGAGATCCTCATCCTGGGTACACAAATATCGTTAAAGAAACTTAGCCCAAACTACTCCTCCTTTAGCGTCGACAATAACATCATTCCAACTGCTAAGGAAGTAAAAACATTAGGTTTTTATCTGGATTCTGCCTTAACGCTTAACAAACAGGTAAATACGTTGTCCTCGGCCACTGCCTATACTTGTAAATTAATCAGAGCGGGCAGAGCTTTCCTATCTAATGACAGCTGCATCACCCTTGCTAGAGCTCTTATATTATCAAGACTTGATTACTGCAATGCCATGTATATTGGGGCCAGTAAGCAAATAACTAATAAAATCCAACTCCTGCAAAACAACGCCCTTAGAGCCGCGCTCGGAATTTCCAGGAGAAACCAAATCTCGGACACCAGAAGAGCCTACAACTGGCTGTCGACAATGGACAAAATAAAACTTAAAGTCGCCTCCCTTACACATAAATGTGTAAACAAAGCGGCCCCTAGATATCTTATGGACAGAATCATCACTAAATCTGAGACAAGACTAACCAGACAGTCAAATACTAATTGCCTCCTGACCCCCAGATTCAAATTGGCCAAAGTGGGAGGCAACAGCTTCCAGGTCAAGGCCACCCAACTATGGAATTCATTCCCTACCCTACTCAGACTAGAACCATCCTTTACAAAATTTCGCCACACCCTTATAAAAATGTTCAAAGACTCTGATGGCTAAGCGTGATTTGGCGCTCGCCCTCCTCTCCTAGATCCTACCCTCTAATATTCCAGATCCTACTCAGTATGGTTGCTTGCAAAGATTTTGTATATACTCATTTTTGTATATAATGTATAAACATTCTCTCTATATAGGTAAATTGTAAAAATTGTAATAGTGCATATTGTATTGTATTGTATACCATGTACAACTAAGCTGTGAGTTATCTTTTATGATGCGCCCGACTACCTGCGGGTTTGGTGCGCAATACAAGTAATAAACTAAACTAAACTAAACTAAACTATTATTTGCAGATGATGCAATTTTAATTTCTAAAACAAAACAGGGGTTCAATAAACAAACTAAGCTTTTTTGCAGAGTTGTGTAATGCCAAAGGCCCTATTATAAATTATACTAGAACCAAATGCATGGTCTGCTGTGGGGCCAAAGAGTGGTTAGGAGCCTCAATGTATGCATTAATGCCTCTCTAATCGAAGAACAGCCCTTTTCTGATTATTTGGTCCTTAGACTGAACAGAAAGGGAACTTGGCAAGATCAATTAATCAGATCAGATTTCATTTTAAACAAATGTTTTACGATATTGGAATGTGCTTGCAAAAAAGGGGGGAAGGTTAATTAAGCCAGCACTTAATGTTTATTAATGTAATGTCAGACAAGACTGAACGTATGGTGCAGACATCTGGGGCTTTTCTAAAACCAAATATTTGACAGTGAGCGAAAATAAATGTTTAAAGCAATAGATGGGACTTCCTGTCCATTATGAGCTGGGATGGTCACCAATCAAACAACTTTTTGTACTAAGGCTGGTTTTATATTGGCTTAAATTGAATACTGAAAATCCACTGATAGTTTACAGAGATGCATTGTTTGACCTTCTTAAAGAACCAGGAATTATACAAACTACATTCTTTAAACATGTTTAATCTAGCCTAAATGAAATCGGAGAAGCTGAACTGTGGGACAATCCTGCGAGTATTAATAAATGTTCTAGTACATTCCTGCGAGCATTAATAAATGTTCTAGTACATTGGTCAAAGAAAAATATACGGCTTGTTACAGAGCAAAAGCCCTATCCAATTTTGCAAATAGTAATCCATTTTTTAATTATTTGGCTTTCAAAACATTTACTTACTATGAGCAGTGCCATGACCATGAAAATATCTGTTCTGATAAAAGTCTTGGAATAAAGCTAAAAATTGGTATCTTTCCTCCAGCTGCATTAGCCAAGAATAGGAATCCGGACTGTTACGATCTCGCAGGCGATCGAAATACTGAAACTCTTCAACATTTTTAATTTTTGTGCCCTGCATATGCCAATATTCATAATAGATACTTGAAACTGTGATTGAGGGCAAGTGGTTGTTGTACCTTGTCCTCTGCAATGACGCTTTGTAAACCATTGCCCACTTGGGACAGTATAGACCCTGTTTCAAATGCTGTCATACATGCTTGGCCAGGAAGGACAACACTATTTGGAAAGGTTTCATGAAATAAGGTTTGCTTAACCATTTTCGGGTTGTAATACATTATTCAGTGCTAGGTCCTAACACAAAAAGCATTTGTATAAATTTAGCAGGGTTCTTATAAGTGACATCTACTGTAACTGTATTTTCCTATCTGTGTTATTCTTGTGAATTGCACTGTTGCACACCTATGTCTATTTAAACCTTTTTTTATATTGATGGGACTACGGTGATGAATTGATGATACTGGTGTTATGTTTTTATGATGCTTTTATGACAATTTGTCCAAACCAAGCCAAAAGGAAGATTGTAGTTATTGAGGTGGCTAGGTGTTTAATTAAGTAGGGGAGTAGAATTGGTTAGGAGTTTGGGAAAGGGAGTGAGTGGATAGGGTGGTATTGTGGTGTACCCCCGTGTGAGAGGGAAAGGATAACTGGCTGCCTGCCAAAGGCTGCCTAGGGGGTGGAAGCACCTAATGGGGCTATCTACTGGCCATCCTCCAAATTGGGTGGTTCCAGGCAGGAAATATGGGTTTATTCCATCAGTTCCACTCTAAGGGTTTACTTTTGACCCCTCTAAGGGAGTGTGGGCAGTCAGGGCAGATCTCAGATAAACATTACGCCTTCGGAATAGAGACAGAGGGCTTTAGACTGGGCAAAGTATATCATGTTATAGTGTTTTATTGCATTTTTTATATTATTGGATATTTGTAAGGCACCTATACAACAAGTGGTGTTTTAAGGTGCCAAAAGACAAGGGGCGGGGGTACAAGGGAGAAAGGTACAATAAGGGTCCTACTAGGCCTTGTGGCATTCGGATCGTGCAAGGGCAGAACAAGAAGGGCGAGGGGGAGGGGGGCATGCCTGTCTGCACAAAACTGAGGTGCTAAGGTGGAAAGGGAAAGTGTGAGTGGGCGAAGTGCAAGTGCTAAGGGGTGATCAGAGGGCAAGTGCCAGGGGATGCAGGTAAGTGAAAGGAAGGGGGTGGACTGGGCAGGGGGGTCCTGTGGCCATGTACTACTCAGAGGGAATCAGGCAGGCAGTCACTAAGGCAGAAGAAGTTGTTAGATGGTGTTACAAATCAAAAGACGTCCCAAATGGGATCCCTCAAAAAATCGCATGGTGAAGTATAAGGTAAGATGTCAGAGCGCAGCCCATCTCCTGTTCTAACATCATTTTAGGTTGCACAGGACCCCTTCTTGTCCAGGTGATCTGGTGGATGGGGTTGGTTAGATTCAGTGTGGTTCATCCCTGGACTCGGATAAGCAATGTGTACCCTTGCCCCAGACAATGGCCAGAAAAGCAGGGGCAACATGTAAACAACCATAAAGTATCCTGACATATGATGGCAAATTCTTTTTACAGCTACCCGCTGATAAAGCACTTTAGAAACTGGGACAAATGCCAGGTACTGATATTATAGACCAGGTATTGTCATCAAATGCCAGATAGACACACCGTTCATAAATCTTACATCATATGTCAGCTTTTCCAATAAATGGCAGGTGCACACAACACATCAAATGGCCGGTAAGCCGATACAATTCGGCATAGCTGCACACATAATGTCTCCCCCCGGGCTACTTCTCCGCACCCACACACATGTCTGATCAACATGGATGACTAGCAGGGACTTGGCCACCTCTACCAACCTCCATACTAGCCAAGTGCACACACTCACTCTATTTCTCGCTGATAATGCTCTCATACCTGGACACCGGTACCCACGGGCCTTCAACCTACAGCGCGTAGAGACCATACCCATGGTGAAAGGCGCTATACAAATGCTCATTACATTACATATGACACCTGTTGCCATTAAATATCAGCTGCTGCTCTCATCTGTCAGGATATGGCATGTCAGATATTGCCATCAAGTGTTTGGTACTCACATCATACACCAACTATGCTGACGACACCTAGATTCTCATCCCCATACTAGGAGACTATGACAAAGATGTAACCATGATTAACAAAATCTATCTGATTATACAAACATGGATGGCCACCCACGGATTATGCCTCAACGAAGAAAAGACTGAGCTTTTAATTGTTGGGTCCCCTAAAAGACTGTCTAAACTCTCTACCCAATACAACTCCATCCTCATTGATGGAAATAAGATCAACGTCTCTAAGGAGATGAAGACTCTAGGCTTCTACCTGGACTGGGCTCTCAACCTCAATAAACAAATCAACGCCACAGCGTCTACCACCAACTATACGTGTAAATTGATTCATGCATGCAAACCATTCATGTTCACGGGAAGCTGTCTTACAATTGCAAGGGCCTTAATCCTCGCCAAAGTGGGCTACCTCTAATGCCTTATTTTTAGGCACCAGCAGACACAACACCACTAAACTACAGACAATCCAAAACAATGTCCTAAAATCCGCTCTAGGCATACCGAAAACTCAGCATATATCTCACGTGAGACGCGACACCAATTGGTTTTCCATAAACAACAGAATCAATTTCAAATGACTCAACCTCACTCATGAATGTCTGTCCAACCAGGCTCCCCTATACCTCACTGATAGATTTATCAAACACTCCTCAACACGACCTATCAGAACAGCACAATCTAACAGCCTTAGAATACCCAAGTTCAAACTTTAAAAAAACAGGAGGGGCTAGCTTTCCGTTCCTGGCTGCGCAATTATGGAACTCCATCCCTGATTCATTAAGAGCCATATCTCCCTTCCACTGCTTTAAGACTAACGTCAAGAAGTGGCTGCACTCCCTAGACCAATGACCCCCTTGGCCGGTTTCCTGGTACTCTTTTCTGCAGACTTTACCTAAATAAGAAATAGTAACCTAGGAAGCTATCTATTGTATATATGCATATTGATGCAACTTTTACCTGTATGTATCTGTATTTTTGACATCCTGTCGTATGTAACTATGTAACCTGTACTGCGCCCAGATGCCTACGGGCCCAGTGCGCACTATAAATGAATAAACAATTACAATCATATGACGGGTATTACAAACAAATTCCAGATACTGATGTAATAAGCCTAGGTTGCAACAGAATGACATATGATAATAGGAATTCACATTTTATAAAGCGCTACGAACCCTCAAGCATCTATCTGAGCGCTGCTTATTTTTACGCACGGTGTGTGGTGCTCATGCATCGACCTCGGAAGGATGAAAGGCTGAGTTTGGCAGTGCCGGGATGTCAAAGCGACCGCTGTACTCGCTGTGCTATCTGACCGGCTATATATAGGTAGATAATATGCAAATTATTCTGATCCAGGGGGGCGGTGTAGTGATGTCACTCCCCCCAACCCCAAAAAAAACTCTGTCCAGCTGCCTAATCCAACTTCTGCACAAGCAGAGATACCCGGGAGGCAGGCAGCATAGGGGTGGCAGGCTGGTAGTGAAGAGGTTCATGGTGCTCCTGTCCTGCCTGCCTCCCCAATTCCCATGCCAGGGTCCGTGGGCAGTAAGACTGGATGGATACATAGGGGGCAGTTACCAGGTGCTTCTTTCTAACAATGTGGAGCCTGACACAAGTTGTAAGGAGAAGACCAATGCCTCGCTCCCTTCTTGTCACCTGCTGTAGGAAAGCCTTTCTTTACCTTATGCTGGCCAACTGAGCAGAGGGAGAGAACACTTATGCACAGTATTCCAAAGAGAGGACTTTGCCGTCAGCGGTCTCTTTCCAGGACGCCAATGAGATTGCAAGACATTCTCTGCGTAGAGCATCATTATGGCCTAAAGGCGATCTATTATTTGCACGGCAGAGCAGAGGGCTGTGGAATGCAGCAGAAGCAAAACATTTCAACAAAGTGCATAATGTCTTTGGCATGGAAACCCCCCTGCATAGAATTGGCCTTAGCTCCCAATGGTTGGTTAAGCGCCATTGAGAACCATAAGCTAAACTGGTGTAAGTGTCCTGGATCCTGAGTCAAAGAGTCATATGTTTTATCTTAAATGGCACCACAGAAATGTGCAAACTGCTGGGCTTGCCCGAGAGTGCAAGAGGGGGTGTGGCTCATAGATGTGGGTATTGAAAACAATCTAATTATAACTAGTTAACTAAAATGATTCCAGGGAGAGCAGGTGCAGTGGGCGTGCAATGCACACAAGGATCATTACTGACCCCTACCCGCATTGCTGAGGCCCTGCGTACCAATGTCCACGCACAGCATGCGCTCAGTTCTACTTTTGCCTATCAAATAAAAAATATTGCTTATGCCGTGCCCTAAATGTGCCTTATTCTGCAATGTACACCACTTGCTCACAAGACCTGATGGGGTTCGGCTGACTCAGTTCAAGTGGTCCCTGGAACTCTGTGCACAGAAACAGCGATCACATTTGTATGCATACGGATGGGGGGTGAGCTTGCTTGTTATGAATGCATGGAGAGTAGGAGGCGTAACGCCCTCACAGCTCACTTATGAACACTAGACTTGGGCATTGTGCTGCCCAGTGCACAAATGTTGCCTTTTGCAGGTATGTGGCTTGGGCATCAAATATCAGGTCTATTTTCAGGCTCATTCTTATTCAGGCAGGAGAATCTGTTAGAAAAGCTTCTGTGGCGTATGCTCTCTCCAAGGGATTCTGACCATTCACCGCATAGTGATGTGCAAATCCCCAAGTCTCGCTTTGATCGTCTCGGTGCGGTGCGCAAATCAGTAACAGTGGTAGCCATGAAAGAAAACATGGCTGCCACCAATGCAGCAGGTGTCTATGGACTATGTCCGCTCTTAGCAAGGGCTAAAAGGCAGCTTGATTCTGAATGGATCTCTGCCTCTCCACCCAAGTCAAATGCTGGTGATATGGCTGGAGAAACCGACAGATTCTCTGTAGGCAACAGGGGAACACGTGGATTAGATTTACTGCAATGCTTCCTGCTACATAGATAGAGTGCAGGGAATGAACACAGCCGTAGCACTGCTTCATTTTTAAGGGAGTGGATTGGGGGCTTGGCCACTACCTCCAGGGCCAGTTTAGGAATGAATGCAGTATCATGAAATTATAATTTCGCCTCTCACACCATTTGCAATTCGGAAACATTTGATATGCATGGGGCCAATGTTGCACAATGGCTGCGTATGTGCTTGTGGCACCCCACTCCTGCTTATGCTGCGATAAACGGGTCTGCGTCTGTGTTAGGCCAAAAGCCACATTGTTACCACATGTGGTTTCTTCTTGTACTTTTTGCTGGCTTTTCTGGGTTTATGACTTGCTTTTCTCCCAGACAGGCATAACCTTAAGCCAGACTAAGAGTTTGGCTCTGTGTGTTTTGCTCTGCCTTAAGAGTCCTGGCTGGGGGTGGATTCTGTTTCATTGAAATTGGATGTTGTAGTTGTTTGCCTCAAAGACGTGAGGGGCCACATGACTATCCCATGTTCCTCTTTATGTATGAGGGCCATCTTTGGCCAGTGTGTGTGTGTGTGTGGCTCTCTCTCCTAGGAATCGGGGCTTCAGTCAGCCTGAAACCAGTTCTGACTGGCATATGCAGATATTTGTCTGGGACCGTGTGAACATATCCCGTTGTGCAAGAGACCTTTCCAGAATGCATAGGTGTGCTTGGGGGGATGATCTGCCATTGGCTGGATACCCTCTCTTTTAATTATGCTTGCCGTGGGAATAGGTGTGTTGTTCTTGTTCACTCCCTGTTTCCTGGGAGGGACACAAGCAGAGAAAAGCTGAATCCCTTGCCCACCCTTTGTCCACTCACATTGCCCACAGCTGGACCGTTGAACCTGCACTCTGAAAGGCTTTCTCCCTTAGGGCGGGCTTAAGCTCTGCACCAGCACACCGTGATGTCCAGAAGAATTCAACGGTGAAGCTCTGTCTCTGCAAAGAAGCCTCAGTGGCTCTCCTTTACACTGATCCAGTGGGCACAACTAGATCACTCCACCTGCAAGAAGACCTCTTCTCCCTGAAGCTCCTGACCGGCTTGTATCGGGGGACCCAGAAACGGCTGCCACTTAGTTGCCAGCATCCTCAAGTTTTTGCAAGCCAACCAAACCACAATAACTCTGGTTCCATCTCACCCCTTTTGTAAAACTCCAGAGTCTATGCTCCCTCCAGTCCTGCAACCTCACCATCAAACTCGCTTTCCCAGTCCATCATCCGCAGCTGGCTCCTCTCCTTTGTGCCTTTTGAAAATGTTCTTTAATATACCACTCTGTGTAGTACTCTAGTCAAACCAGCCCTCTCCCCAAAGCCAGATTCTGTGCCCAAAAATGATGTGGGAATCCTGCCTTATAGGCAGTAGCTGACCTCAGCTCTCTCTCCTTTCTGTTCCTCTGGCTCCGACCCCTGACCTCCAAACTGGGATTAACTGTCCTTCCCGATCTTGGGATCCCATCTACACAGATTACGGTGGTCATTGATCAACCCTTGAAGCCCCCACCCGGATCCTGAAGAACAGCGTACCCAGTCACAGGGTATTGCAGTCCTGGCCTTCTGGCACCGCTCATGGCATTTTCTATGTTGTTTTCTTCACCCCTGTGCTGCCTCTTCATCTTCACAAACTCTTGAGTGACTCGTGCCAATGGAACTCCAGGAACTGCTTCTTGGGGTCACTTTCACACTGAGGTCCATCTTTGCCGCCAATGACTGCCCCTATTCACAATACTGGTTCCTCTTGGTCTCTTGTGCACTTGCTTACCTGAACCAAAAAGCATTTGAAATACCTGTTACTGCTGTTTCTTTTTTTTTTTAGGAAGGACTTTAACTCTTAATGACCTAGTATTTAAAAATGGAAACTTACTTGCTATATTGTGACCTCTTCATTTTGCAAAGTTTATTCGTTTTTGTCCTTCCCCTTTTCTTAATATGAATATAATATTTGCATACAAATATAGCTAGTGGACTCCCACCTAGGCTTATCTGTCCTATCTCTTCAACCTCTTCCTCTCCCCCTGGATCCTAGCAACCTGCTTCAAGGAAGTAGCTGTCCTACCACCCTTGACAAAGCCCATGTTTGTCCCAGCAACCCTGCCGCCTATCAGGCTGTATTTCTCCCACTCACTGTGTCTGTCAAAAAACCCCTCTTCATTCACCCACTGCTGTGCTACGAATATCACCTGGAGGGCCTGGTGTGCTCGAGGGACTCACTAGTGGATTCTGAGTCAGGAAAATACCTGAGGGCCGGGATCACAGTACCTAAAGGAAGCCCCCTCCCCCCCAACAGTCTGTAGCCTTCTGGAGATCCAGTGACGTCGTGACCTTATTGACCGAGGCCTCGGGGTGTACCAGTGATTCGGGCTATCAACACATGCTGAAGATGCAATTGGCGATTGGACAGGGCTCCTTTGTCGCCCCCCCCCCCAACACTGCCGGTGCCGGTACAGCAACAGCAGAAAGAAACACAGGAATATGCATAATCACGGTAGAGATTTGCAGCAAGTATGCTATTGTTTTTTTTGCCATCTGGTCACTTGTGGCATGAAGCGTGTACAGCAAGTAAATAAATAAATAAAACTCAAAGTAGCCATGCAGATGGGCAGGTTAGGCATGGCTGAAGATGCCTGTCTGCTTTTAAACGTACTGCCATGGGATCCTCATGGCTTGGACCCAACTCTTTGGCTTTTTGTTCCAATCTCGGGTTCTTCCAGAGCAGACGTGACTGGGTTTCATTTGCTCCCTGGGGCTATGCGTGGCTCACCGCCAAGGTGGTGCAGCGGTGGTTCGTAAGCGTGCTATGTATTGCATCCTGTGTGGTGGGAATCGGGGGGTTATGGGGAGACGGTGAGGGGAATACCAGTCTGCAACTATTTCATTTCTATGAAGAGCTCCACACCTCTCAGGGTAAGGCCAATACAAAAGTTGGTAGGTGTCCGTGCCATATTTTGTTACCGTGCACATGAGACCTTCATTTTGAGGTCACTCTGAGTTTAAAACGGCGTCTGTGCAACCTCAGCTGTTGTGCACAGAGACAACTGCGAGCCGGGGCTGACAAAACACCCCATGGCCCCAGACAAACATAGAACGGGGCAATGAAATGCCACCCCCCCCCACCGCCCCCACTGTGGCAGAAGCAGGCTTCTTGACCCAGACGAGGAGCTGTGGGGTTCCCTGATTGGCGGTGAGCGTCTCCACGGTAAGCCCAGGCTGGCCCAGTGAGCCTTAAAATAGTGCCTTTTTACGCACCCACACCCATTATGAAAGCCATTAACCTGCACTGTTTCAGAAAACGGGCTTTGAAAGGAAGCACAAGAGTCCGAAATAATTATGACTTCTTGCAACTCTGTTTGGCTTTCAACAGGCTCTATTAAAAAAGGCCAATGCGCCCAGAGGTCATAACACTTGTTTTCTTTTTTTAAAGGCAAGTCCAGTGGTGGAAATGGAAAAAATGTGGTGGGGGATCCCACAAGTGCGGGTGGGGGAGGAGTTGGTGGAAGAGGGGGAGGGGTTGGTAGTGGCCATCCGATCAGATAAATACTTTAAAAAAAAAAGTGCCCACAAAGGCAACATTGCCTTTTACCACCAGCTAGGGCTTTAAGTGGGACGGGGCCTGCCGGGGCTTTGCCCCGGCAGGCTCCGAAATTTCAATCTGAGGCGGGGCCCTGTGGGGCCCACTAATCTCCCCTGCCAGCCCCGGCCACTACAAGAAAAGGATTTTTTTCCAAAGCCTGAAGCTCTCGCTCGTGTGCGAAAGCTTCAGGCTCCAGAAAAAAATGCCTTTCAGCCATAATGGTGGCACCGCAGGAGATGCCTGTGGGCCGGTGCCACCATTGTGGAGAGAAACTCCGTGAGTTTCAGTCTTCAGGAAAACTGCCTCAGCTTCCAGCAGCCTCACCCCTTCAGCCTTAATGGAGACGCTGCCCCTCCCCAGCTGTCGAGGGGAAGCGCCACCATTAAGGCTGAATAGGCGAGGCGCTGTCCCCTGCCAGGCAACCCAACAGAAAATAAATGCAGAGATCAACACCCTCTCCCCAAAAGGCTGCCTGACAGGGGTGCCAGTAGCCCATTGAGCCGGGGCTCTTCAGGGGGGCGTGGCCTAACAGGCCAGCAGGACGCCTGCAGTTAGGCCAGGCCCCCTTGATGAGCCCTGGCTCATTTTGTTGTGCAAAAACAAAAACAAAAATGGCCGCGAGGGCAGCATTGCCTTTTACGCGGCTCTGGCGTGTAAAGCACAATGCTCGCTACATGTACAACTGATTCCTTTCAGTTGTACATGTAGTGAGCATTGTGCATTACACATCAGTGCCAAAGCTGCGGTAAACGGCAATGCTGCCGTCGCGGCCGCTTTTTTTTTTCTTCTTTCTTTTTTCCAGCGCGGTTCATGGGCGGCTGACTCTGGCCGGATCCCGAGATCCGGCTACACATCTGGTGCCGGATCTCGGATCCGCCGAGAGCCGGCCCAATGCCCAGCACTGAAGGCAACCTTTCATTTTCAAATCACACGTGGCTCATTTATTTTGACACAAACATACATGTGAGATATGTGCTCGTTTACAAACAAGATGTACTTCGCAGAGGATGACAATTTTACAAGATGGCACAAAAGAGTTCATACAGGTGAGCTGCATACTTTGGAATGGCTGGAGCAGCAAGCACGACCGATAACTGCGATTTGATTGGCTCCCAGCAACCACGTGGGTGGGGTCCCGTTTCCTGCAGAGTAGCAAAGCATGACCAATTGAAAGGATACATTTGTATCCGTAGCTCCCCCCGTGACTACTAAGTTACGCATTTAAACATTTGCAAGAGGGTGTGCAAAAGGAGAAAATGCTTTGTAAATCCAGCCGAGCAACATTGTGTTTTTTTTAGACCTGGCTCTTGTAGTAAAGCCAGATAAACATTATTTCAGTTCTGTGGTTCGGGGAAACAAGTTACGATATTGTGAGGACACATTGAAGTATTTGTAGCAGTTTCGTTTTGTGAATATCACCTATTAGAGAGATGGCTTGCATCCATATAAAAATGTCATTTGACAATGCGATTGCACAATTGTACAATATTTAAAATGTGACAATTAGGACGTGCTTAAAATTAGGACTGTAGCAGTGCTTCGTCTCAGCTCTAAGAACTGATATACGCCTTTTCGTTCATGTCTATATCTTCTCTAAATGAAATATGGCTTCTAGATAATAGCAGAGGGGAAAAGCAGGTTTCCAGGGACACTTCAGTGTATTGTATTGTATTTGGTTGTTTATATTTTGTAACTGTGGCTATTCCCTCTTGACCATGTCTTCCTCGCCACTTCACCCACCACTTATAACCTAATTATTGACACCTGCCCCTCTGACCACTCCATCATCCATTTCAGCATCACCCTTTTAACCTCCACCCTCTCACCCCTATCATCCCCACCATCTCGAAATGCAAACTGAGACCTGACTCCATGACACCCTATCTGGCTGAAGTCAGGTCATCCAACCACACCCTTGCTCCTTGCAAGGTTCTCGCTACCGAACAGGCCAACTCAGATTGCACCATGCCTCTCTGCTCTTCCCTGATCCCCACTATGCTCCTCACAGATTCAAAACCTCTACTTCTCTCCACTAGACCTGGATTACCGCTCAGATCGGACTTCTCAGAACCGATATGCAACACCACCTACGCAGGTTGCTCAAGTACCATACAGCAATTATTCTCCTCTCCTGTAAGAATGCAATCCTCTCCTTCACTTCAGCTCTTCACTTGGGCACATCTGCCTACTTCACCCACCTCATCACTGCAAGCTCGCCACTACTTTCCCAGCCCTGCTCTCTCCTCTTCCTTACCCACGAATGGCTTTGCTTAGTACTTCTCCTCAAAAACTGAAAAAATCATAACAGCCTAATTTCCATCCTATCGCTTCCTCCTCCAGCTTCTTCCCCTAACCCCCTAAATCCATCTCTACCACATATATTTCTTTTGCTGCAACCTCTCCCCGTGAATTTGCACCTATCCTGTGAAATAGCCGCCTGGTCGTTGCTCCCCCAACCCATGCGCTCCACAGACGATCAAGGAGCTGGCACCTCATGTCATGATGCAGATAAATCAACACAAGGTGTGGCCCCTCCCCAGACGTTCGCAGGGGTTAACAAACGTACATGCGGACAAATAAGTCAAGGGACCTACAAACAGTTAGTTTAAACATTAGGGGAAATGCAGTTTCCATAAAGAGTAGAATAGGTTGCGCCATTCAATGTAGGGCCTAAGTAGAGAGCACATACAAGCTGAAAAGGTTTGAGCAGACCCAGATAGGGTTACACAAAGTAGCACAGATACGAGTATAGGTAGAAGTAGATGGCAGCATACACGGGCAGGGACTAAACGTATGGTGGCATGCAATGCATGAGACACGAAGAACATACACCAGATACGAAGAACATGTACCACCATTTTAGACAGAACTGTGAAAGACCTTCATTCTGAAATACTGAATTCTGACATCAACACTGTTTTACACACACAATCCCAAGTCATGAAATATTCAAACAGACACTCAGGCATAAAGGTTATGAACTGGGGGGCTCCAACAGGGACTCAAAACCACTAGATAACATTTCCTAGAGGTGCACAGCATGAAACTCTAAAAGTTATTTTTGTTTTTATTGGTAACAGCGAGATAAACTAGTTTTGATCTCCAGGTGAAAGAAGCTACTACGCTAAGCAGCCTTCTAATAAATAAACACACAGAGTATCAAATATGGGTTACACTAGGTGAAAATGAGGTCTGAAGTAGTGGTCCCCTAACACATGATCGGAACAATATTCCTGGCTTGACTAGACAGTGCCAATACTGAAAGAAATTCTAGGTCATATTTCTTCAAAAAACTTTCTTTTTATTCAAAATGTTCTTATTTCATAAAACGACAGAAAATAAATCAGACAATTTTGTCAACAAGAAATACAATTAAAAAATGAGTTAAAACAAATGA
Source organism: Ambystoma mexicanum (assembly GCF_040938575.1). Taxonomy (NCBI): domain Eukaryota; kingdom Metazoa; phylum Chordata; class Amphibia; order Caudata; family Ambystomatidae; genus Ambystoma; species Ambystoma mexicanum. Next base: position 1,094,184,209 of record NC_090926.1, on the reverse strand, counting down.
ATTGCCCATTACTAAACAGAAATTGTGTTCAACTAAACCACATAAAATACAGTTAAATATTTCAAACATACCATTCACACGCATACAAATTCATCTACAATTAATCAAATCACAGTACAAAAAAACCAATACAGAAAAAACATTTTTTGCAATGTTGCTTAATGGACACATATTTCAAATGAACAGACCAAGGTTCCGAGGTGGGAAAAATTCTAAAGCCCTGGAATGAACCAAACCCAACCGGTTTTGACTTAAAGCTGATTAAAACGTCTTCATCAGGGGAGAACAGACACTAATACGTATGAAAACAAATTCTTGACTGCATGTGTCCATCTGAGTCATTTACATACATTTTTAAGAAAGCCACAAAATACCCATCAAAGTGTGATAGGAAGAATCTAAAAAGAGAAACCCACGAAAAAGACTACAGAAACCCTTTATTTCCCCAGGTCCATCGTGTCCTAACCCTGAACAAATGTGGACATCCCCACACCCACATGCATGGCAGCACTTGACTTAGAACACCGGCACCTCAATGTAGCCCAAACCGAGACAAGATCACTGAATAAAACCTACCTATTTGGAAAGCAGAAGTCCAATAACAAGGGCACAGGGGAGGGTGGAGATTGAGGCTGCAGGGAGTGTCAAGAATTTCACCACAAATCACCAAATGCCACAAATGTGGAACAACAGAAGACAATCCTGACCGAACACTGCCAAATGCAAATGACTCAGACTGCGAACAGAAGAGGGATTGCGAGCGGGAGTGAGCAAACCCCTATCAAGTTACTATGACTGTATCCTGGGGGAACACAGGAAATGAATCCCTAGGAAAGTGTCTTACCTGTTATGATATGATATTTTATTTGTATCGCGCTCGTACACAAGTGTTTCAGAGCGCGACTGTTGTTGCTACTTTAAACAGCAGCAGCGGAAGAACACCCGAATGTTAATTGGAAGGGCAAAGTTAGAAACACTGTCCATCACCGGGGGATAGAAACAAGCCAAAGGGTGACCCAGCATTAAATGAGCCAATATCTCAGACAGAAGGCAGACAGAAGGCAGACAACAAACAACAAAGCTGTATGCGACCGCTACAGGAAATACATTCTATGCATACTTCAAGAGTTCCATGAGCGGGAACACAGCAGCTGTGGAGATGCCTGTTTCGCCCAGCCTGGTGGTCTTCACTATGGCATTGGAATGATCTGTGCGTTCAACCAATTTATATGGTAATGAAAAAACACGTCAGGATCACGTGGTGTTATGAATCCCAAAACCCTTCTGTAAGCTAATTCGGCCATGTTGGAAAGGGGTTGAGGAACCCTGCAAAGCACCTGTACCTGCTATTTTCGTGGTGCGGCCAGGCATAGGGATAGTGTCAAGGCCACAAGAAAATTGGCAGAGGAAGGTCTCATGCCTGGGAATAGGAAGGGAGGTGACTTCTTCAACCTGAATCACTGCAGTCCACCAATCTCTCCTTCCCCATCACGCATCCTGGCATTGCATTAAAATGTCCATGGTCGGATGAGCAAACCGCCGGCCAATTTGATTTGTGCCCACAAGGTTGGCCACTGGAGCATGGTGCCAACCAATTAGGTAGCAAAATATAGCGTAAACACTTATAGTAGGATGACCTTAGGAGGGGCCACCAGTTAAAGATTATTCAATAGTAGTAGCTGTCATCTATAGGATGTATAGGTACTATATTCCCTTTACCAATGTTAGAAGATGTTTTCATATCACTAACACTAACATCATGTGTGAGGTATTTTGGACTTACAAGGTTGTATTTTACATTGTAACATTGAGAATGCTTTATTGTGTTTTCTCGACTGATTCATGTTTGAATAAAGCTGGGTGTTCTCTTGCACTTGTATTCACTCCATTTTCTTGAGTTTGTTTCTTTACTGATTATCGATTATTGATTGGGACCACCTTAACACTCTCACCTGCTCTTATCTGTCCCTATCTATTCAACATCTTTCTCTCCCAATGAACCCTTTCAGCCTGTTTCAAGGATGCAACAGTCCTACCAACCTTGTAGAAGCCCATGGTTGGCCCCAGCAATCCTGCCGCCTATCAGCCTGTATTCCTCCCCATCATTACTATAAAATGTAAAACACCACAAATTTAATGGGGTATCCTCAAATCTGGACGATAAGGACCTCTGGAACCTTCTCCAATCGTCTTCACTCCTCTCTTCTTCATATCCTCGCTGACTTTGGAATCCAAGACTTTCATCTAAAAATGTCTTTCTCCTATCTTACTAATTGGGCCATCTCCATTTCTTGGCGCTGATTTCAGATCCATCCTTCACCCCCTACTGGCAGCACTTAAAGCCTCATTCTTAGCCCCTTATGCTGTACCCTTAACATATACTCCCTCAGCCAACTGAACCCCTCCTTTGGGTTCTGCTATGACCTCCTTAAAGGATGACACACCAATCTTCATCCCGTTCCTCACCTCTCCTCCAGCCCTGTATGCCTAATTTTCTGCCTGTCTCTCTTTGATGCTGCACTGGACGGCACTTTGTGGCCCTATTCTTAATTCCACAAAGGCTGAAGAATTCTACTGTCTTGCCTCCACTGCTCTTCTCTCCTTCCTTCAACTATGCCACTTCTGCCTGACTTACTCTCCTCCTCCCCCAAGTCCTGCAACCAAGCTATCCTTTTTGGCAGAAACCACTTCCTTACTTCTACCCAAAGTGTGGCCAGGATTACCCTGATCAATATCAAGAAAATCTATCCCATCATCATCTACAACTCTACCAAAACCCTCACACAGATCCAGTTAGTGAGCTGCGACGACTACAACAGACAAAACTGGTAACTTTGCCAATTCATATTTATCTTTGTCTTCTCTACTCCATTCATGTCAATCAGGCCTTTTTTGTGAAAGGAATATGGTTAGCTTTCATTTGGGAGAACTTTCATTTTGTGACATATTTCTTTTTATGCTCTTGTCTCTTTTTGTTTCATGTCCCACGGCCACCATGGTGCAGAAGATTGCTTAATGCATGCTGTTCTTATCACAATGGGGTGGGTGAAGGGTCAAACTGCTCCAGTCCTCATGCCCAGGAGGTGGATGACAGGCAGAACAGTCCACCCATGTGCTGTATTTACATGGGGGACTGTGCAGTTTGCCTGTGTGCAGGGGCAAATTTGAGGGATTGCCATATGGCATGGGTGTAAAGTCCTGGCTTTTTGAATTTTTATTAAATTATTTAAATGATATGGGTTATTCCGTCTCTGAAAGGGAAAACTGATGATCAGATTCCCCTTTTCCTCAACTCTATGTCAAAAGCATAGTGTGCACTTGTGTTTTGCTGCATCAGTATACTGATCAGCAACGTCTGCTCTGCCAGTGGCACAGAGCAGGTTCAGAGGTCACAGTTGCCTATTTGACTGCTGCAGTGACAGCAAAGAATGGAGCCTATGGATTGCCAACAGGGACGGAGGATGGATCAGAAGTGAGCACCAAGAAATGGAAAAGGCCCAATGAGTAGATAGGAGAACAACATGGCTAGATGAGTGTCATGTGAGTATATGAAGAAGAGAGGAGTGAAGACAATTGTAGAAGGTCCATAAGGTGATTGAGCCAAGTCTCTACAGCGCAGGGGCTGCATGTAGGATATGCACCCCTATACCAAAACTATGATGATCCTAAGTCACCCATGCTGGTGGCAAGGTTAATTCTAAATATAAGCAAAGCCTGTGGCAAGGCATGGTGCATGGCAATACTCATAATCATTACAGCCACATCCAATTTGCTTTCACACATGTGTTAGCTCTGTGAGCCAGTGCAGCTGTGGAATGTGATGTGTATTCTGGCCAGACAGTCTGAACCTGCCAAAGTTACAGAAGATAGGTAGGGTAGGTAACGCCCTCCTCCAGAGACAGCCACACAACAGGCAGCTGACCTTGGCCCGGGTATTAAAGAAGCACATCCATTCAAAGGGAGTAGCCTCACACAAGGGTGCAGCTTTTCTACAGGCATTTGATCCTAGTGAGAAGGGAAGGGGGCAGGATTAGTGTAGACAAATGAACACTGTATAATTGAGGAAGACTTCCACCATCTTGTTTCTTTATGCCTCTATCTCTCCTTCCTGTCCCCTCCACTTCCTCTCTCTGATTGCACTCTGGGTGTGGTGCCATGAGGGCAAAGTCCACTTCTTTTAAGAACAGGGGTTGGATCACTAAGGCCGACTAGCTTTAGTCCAATCACCTGTTGGTTTTTACCTTTAAAAGAAGGGGTCTCACACCACACGAGAAGGAGTCATTGGACCTCTTTTGGGAGAGTTGTACTTTTCAAAGCCCTCAACCACTAAGGTGAAGAAGGAGCAGTTTAAGGCAGGGCACATTGTGGGTAATTCTTGCTGTGGACCAGGACCTGCCAATCTGCACCAGAATCTCACAGGACTAGGAGAGCAGACCATGAAAGTACTAATTCTGACCTCGAGCTCATGAAGTGGGTCTGAAAGCATCTTGAGGACAAGATCCACAAAGGCTCCCAATTCTGCTGAATCAACACCAGTTGTACCGCCTTTGAAGCTGAGAATTATATCATTGACACAGAGGGATCTCACTAGTACTACTTCTTACACTCCTCTGAACCTCTGAATGCCAGTACATGCATTTCGAACCAACTCGATGCTGGATTGTGCCCTCACAGAGCTTGTCCTCTTCTAGGCTTGTATCAATCAGGACCCGACACAAACTGCTGAAGAGTCACTTACTGAGGATTGTATCTCTCCAGGACTGAAATCTCTGCGCTGGCTCCCAGTGGCTGCAAGGATTCCGTTCAGAATCCTCTGCATTGTCCACAAGGCCTTCTGGGGCCCGGGGCCTCAAACCTTTGACTCTCTCTTCCTAAATCTCTTCCTTCTCGAGCCCTTCGCTGATCCGTCTCCAACTCCCCCAGGGTCAGTCGCTTCTCCAGGCAATGAGTTGGTGGCAGATCTCTTTCTTTGGCTGGGGCCTCCCTCTGGAACAGCCTCCCTGAAACTTGAGGAGAACCATCTGCGGTTCCGGAAGCACCTCAAAACCTTCCTCTTTGCTTCTGCTTTCTCTCCACCTCTCCCCTGCTGAATTCCTGGCTGAAACTGTACTGGTTACCTGGCCTGAGGTCCCCTCTCCCGCCAGTTACACACCTGCACTGCCTCCTGGCACCCCCTGCACTTGGGGACTGTTTTCTGTATCCCTACATTCCCCCACCAGCACTTGTATGATCTGAATGCCACTTGGCCTAGGAGGATCGCTGTCTCTGTCTTCCCTCTGTTCCCCCACCCTTGCCACGTCGTGCCTTGAAACACTTCTGTGTAGGCGCGTTATAAATGCCATATCATATCAAACCAGGAGTTACATGACAGCTTGATCCAACTCACCTTCGGACTGCTTCTTTGCTGAAACGCACACCGGAGCAACAGGATCACTCTTTTGAACTGCTGGAGTGTCGTTCAATTCCAGGTAGGTACACCTGCTTCGATTGAGATCATATCCTGGTGAGCACATTGACCTGCTTCACCTAAAAGCTGCCTTTGAAGAGCACAGAGCCACCACATTTGTAACTGCTCTATGCCCACTTGCCGTTTGGGCACACATGATGCAACGTACGCTAACTGATCTTGATACGCATGCATCACTGCTTGAAGCCGGGTCGACAAAAAGACAAAGACCGAAACAAGATATTATCGACCAATAATGTCCCCGAGGTCCACTTTGGGCTCTATAGACTGGTTAGGTCCCCTGTGCACCTTTTTTCACCCAAAGACATTTACTTTTTGTCGTTTATTATTTGCCTATCACCCCTGATTCATGCTCAAATTGCTACATTATTTTATCTGTTGAATCTTCTCTGTTCTTTCCACAGGGGTGGGTTTTATATCGTGCTTTATATTTTGCAAATGGAGTGTTTGATAACAAATATGTATATTTTTATAGAACATTGATTCAACATTCCTTTTATTTGGGACAATATTTCTGTGTTGCTTAGATCACCATGGGATCACATTCGCACCCCTCTTAAGAGCATAGCCTTCCCTCTGCCCATATTACGACAAAAGGCGAAGGAGGTATCTCTTAACTGTGCTTGTTTTACCTTTATGATTTTGTTGGCTCTAGGTTTGTAGACGTTTGAGGGCTGAGTGGGCATTTTAGCTTCTACTCGTGTGTGCACTCCTGCAGGCAAGAAGGCACTTTGTCACACATTTAGAGGAGCAGATATTCAAAACCAAATCAAGCTGGTCATCAGTGCCAGAAGGGATCCCAATTCATTTGATTAAGCTGAATCCCAAAGGGTGGGCAGAATTCTTAGAAACTTTTTATTGTTGACTTAATAAATCCAAAATCATCTAAAAAGCCTGAATAAAAAGGCCTGAATGGGTGATTTGGCTGAATGTCGGTTGTTCGAAAATTCCAACCGGCTGAAAACTTCGACCAAATCCCCCATTTGGTGGGCTGCGGGGGAGTCCCCTGCAACCTTGTTTACTATACAGCGAATGGGGATTGCGGGGGTGTCCCCCGCAGCCGATCCCATATGCCGTTATCAAAAGAAAAGATCAGGACCCTGCAGCGTCGGTTCCCGATCACAGAAGTTTAAAGGGAACAGGTATCGCAGGGGCACTGTGAGTGGGCGGCACACAGGGAAGTGTGGTGCAGCAAGTTAAGTAGGGGTGTGTGGTGGGGGTGTGGGTGGGTTGTAAGCCTGTGGCAGCCATGTTCAGGGGAGAAAAGACCAAATGTTTTCAGGAAAATAACTTTCGGAATTTTCTCCCTCAAACATTTCCGTCAAGGGTTTTCAACCACATAACGGAAAATTCCAGATACATAGCAGTGCTCAGCAGTAACACCCATGTGTAACTAGGGCTGGAAAGACAATCCCACCTCCTACCGCTTGACTTCCTCTTTAGATAGTACAGGGAATAGTTTTGCCTAACTTCTTCTACATCATTAAAAGGAGTGAATGAGTCAAACATCCTCCTGATTAGGAGTCGGGGGAAATTGCAACCAGCAAAGGGAAATAGGCAAATTAGCCTACTCTTTAGTTTTGTCGGTTGAACAGATTCATTGCTGATCCACCACTTTTGGACGAATTTCATTTTCCTATCCAAAATGTTGTTTTTGGTAGTCTTTGCCTGAAATTTTGGAAGATTATGGGCGGAAATGTTTCACATCCTTCAAAGAAACGCCCTTAAAAATCAAATGTTTGGCAGGACAATACTACAAACGGCCTATTTCACTTTGTGGGAGAAAAAAGGCAGAACGGGAGGATTTTGAGACATTTTGCCCACCACTGCTTCTAACCCAGCAGGCAGGGTTCCCATCCGGTGTGCCAATTCTACATAATTGCTATGTACATACCAACTTGACTCAATGGGCTTTGAGCAGGTGGCAAATGCTATACTGTTGCTCTGTTGACTGCTTGTTTGCTTTTGCAAAGATTGATTCAGCCTCTCTGTCGAATAAACGTACAGGTCTTGCAATTCCCTCAGCACTGTTGCAGCAGGTGAGAACCCCACAAGAGGAAACCTGTTGCAGAGTGCGTCTAATGGAAGACCACTGCATAAGAAAAGATACTCTGGTGGAGAATGGAAAATGGATAACGTTTGAGAAATTTAGACAGGTAAATATTGTACATGAGGATGCAAAAAAGTTATACCACAAGTTCAAGAAGGTAATGGGCTTTCCATGTAATGTCATGGTGCACGATATGGACCACGTGATAAGGCGGTTGGGTGAGCAAGACCATATAGCGTCAATTGAGAGATTAATTGAGAGATGGTTACATAATCGTACAGAAGGAATGGATTTAAAAAATGGAACACAATTTGTAGCAATATACCACAGATTTCAATGGGGAGGAGAGCAAGGCAGATCAAACGTTTAAACAGAACTTTTTGTACTCCTGACAGAATGTTTGAAAGGGGTCTCTGTGAATCTACTCTGTGCTGGGGCTGTAAACACTTTGAAGGGGCATTGGATTATATAGTCTTGAGCTGTAATAGTGTGAGGATATTTTGGGAGAGGGTTGGATCAATTATAAATAAGGTATTAGAGTAGATCTAGAATACAACTTTGAAACACTAGTTCTAGGAGGGAAACCCTTCTGGAAGACCTAACTAGTCCACAAAATAAAGGGTTGTTCAGGGCAGTGATGGCCGCAAAGAAATTAATTCTGAGGTGCTGGAAATCGGATAGGCCACTGTCAAAAGTAGAAGGGACAACAGAGTTAGAAAAGGTGATTTTGAAACAACATAAGAGTCACGTACATGAGAAAACATGAGACAGATTTCTGGAAATTGTTCTGTAATGGTAGTGGAATTAAGTATGATCTTTGTGTTTCCAGTATATATGGGGTTGAGGAAGGGTGGCTGGATTAAGGTCACATTTTGTGTAAATTATTTATGTTTGTACAATTTATGATGAATTGTAAAGATAAAAAAGAAAGGAAAAAGAAAATATTGTTGTAAGTAATGGCCTGAATAAAAGTGGTGTACTGGCTCCAGTCATTTTTGCATTGTATCTCCATGATTAACTTGTTTACACAAGTATTGGTGAAGAGACCAGCCAAATATTGTTGAAACAATTATTTGACAGTAAACATAGGGAAAGCATTGATAGTTTCCTTCAGGAAGGGCTGCATGAGTTGTAAGATCAATGAGGAATGTATTGAACATCAGATGTCTATCTACCAGACGATAGATTTCCATAAAGGTTTTCCACTGAAGTCTCGTTTAAATCAGGCATCAGGGAAATCCCTATTTGATGCTGAAGTATTTTTTATATCTGGGTTTATAAAGCACAAACAGTTGAGGAAGCAAAATGGCGCTGAACAGGTGTTTTGGGATTAACAGAGGATTGTGGAAAAGGAGGATCAGGTTATAGTAGCTAGGATATCCCATACTTCAGGGATGGTGTATACACTGTGGTGTAGCAGGTTTTAGGTATTCAATGAAGAACAAGCTCTGGAGTTCCTTCCCGAACTGCTCCTGTCTCGGAGGGGTCCTGTTTCGCGATTTCCTCTTAGAGCACCAGTTTTGTGCTGAGGCTGGCAATGGTCTAGCTCCTAGAGAAGCATGTCCCTATTGAGCCTGCAAACTTTGTGGAATAGTGGGTAAGCCCTCATCCCTTTTAATATACAATTGAACCATTGATAAATCCTTAAGTTATATCCACTACCGTCTTAGACAGTTGTATCTTCTGGGGCCTATTTAGTGTAGATATTCTAGACGTAATGGACGGAACATTCGGAGACAGCCCCAGGGATTGCCTGAGGTTCTCTGCTAACGGCTACCCGATCTGAATTTGGAAGAATGAGCCTAAAGAACAAAGCACAACTTGTATACAGAATGTTCTCATGTAAATAACGAAATGCTAGTAATCTTTCTGTCGCAAGCCGTTGTTGATAAAAATAAAAAATAAATCTTTTAGTAGGAATTTAAATGTGATTTGCCAAAACCACTGTGGAAACAATTCTGGCCCCCTATCTGGGTCTTAATGACAGTGAAGTGGGTGAGGGGAAGTATATCAATGTTGTGCCTAATGAAAAGTGTATGTACCACATGCAAATAATGTCCATGTGGCTGTATGATTGCCTCCCAAAATATGCTGCCTTGCAATGGTTTTATGTGACGTATGTTCAGATAAGATCCGTCGGGAGCGCTGGGTGTGCTGTGCACTGCAATGGTACTTGGGCTTGGAATAAAACCTGGGCGCCTGAGTGAATTTGTGCCTGTGATGACAAACGTCAACTATTTGAAAAAGAGTTGCAGCGTTACTTTAAAGTATTATTGTTTCACTCTGGCATGGGGACAGTAAACCTGGCCCTGAGGATTCTACTGTCCACGATACGGGTGCATGCTGGTTATGTGTTAGGTACATTAACAAGGGTTCTCCTGGGATTCCCGCTGCCAGACATTAGTCCTGGTTATGAGAGCCATGCCCAGATTCTTTGGCTCACTATCTTTCACAGAGGAGAAATATCCACAACATATCAGTCTTTATCCTGCCCTGGGGTAGTCTAGCACCGAAATGCCAAGCAATTCTCCTCTGAACAAGAGTAGCACAGCAACCCCAGACACGTGTTTCGGTCTGGTTGGGCCTCATCAGTAGGATGGAGCTGTGCCTCTCTAAGAATAGTGAGGCAGGGGTCCACGTATGTGTTAGGTGCCATTTTACTGACAATATGACAGAATAACTGTTTCACTGGCATTGCTAGAATGACTACTAGCACTAATACTACTGCTAATAGTACTGGTTCTAGTATTAGTACTCCTATGACTGGCTGGACAGTACTGCTAGATAGATAGGTAAACTTGTTGCTGGCAAGTAAAAGAAACAGCAAACTTTCATTTTTCATGTTACTGCTATAATAGATCTGCAGACAGCATTTAATCTACTCATCTAGTGTCATCTACTGGTTTCTGAGAATGAAGGCAGTTATCGAAAGGCAAATTGAGTTTATGTTTATAGGTAAATAAATACCCATAAACATAAACTGAATTTGCACTCTGTCACCTTTATGAAATCTTAATGCTAAGAGGTTCTATCATGAATTAGCCAGTAGGATGTGCAGTAGTTTACGCAAAAGGATATTCTTTTACTTTTTCTTAAAGAGCTATACATCTGGAATTTGGTGCACCTTTTCTGGGAGATCGTTTCATGGTCTTGGTGCCTGCATCGAGACAGCTCGGCCACCAACTGTTTCATATTTGAAAGCGGGTATGAGAAATGCTCACAACATCCTTTAATAAGAAATAGATGGAAAGAGACTTTGGATTCGAAAATCACAAGAATATTAAACAGGGATAGAAAGGAGAATGTTATATTTTTGTGCAATGTTTTGTTCCCTTAAACCAGAGATCTGACAACCATTGGCTCTCCAGATGTTTTGGACTGCGTCTCCCATCAGCCCTGTCCAGCATAGTCAATGGTGAGGGATCCAACCAGTTAAGGAAAACCTGAGGCATTAAACCATATGCGGATAATTCTGGCATAGGATAGGTAGACCTCGGGTGAATCTGAGTACAGCCAACTGCGACTTGCATATGATGTCAATATCCGAGCACGTGAGTTTTTCCATGGGTTCAAAAGGAAGAGCTGGCAGTAGCAACTGGGCGTCTGAGGGCGGTGGCTGGGAAAGGTGAAAATGGACCGGTGGCAGTAGTAGGCCACACATTGCTGCACCTGGCATAGGAATAAAGCATGACTTAGTTCCGCACGTGCCGTATTTGCCACAGTGACAGGTGTGCTCCAGCCTGGCATGTACTACTGCCGAGGCAGTTCATGCAACATGGGCGAAATGACTGAACCCTCAAAACACTTTGAGGCAATGGTCATAGAGTTGAAATATAAAAGTTGCATACATATTTAGCAATACCTGGTGTAGAGCAGGGGGTCCAGGATTAGATATGATATGATAGTTTATTTATATAGCGCCTATACACAATGTGTTTCAAAGCGCTTCAAGGCAAGGGGGGGGGGAACAAGGGAACATACAATGACATTCTTACAGGCCATGAACAGTAAGGATGTGAAATTAACTATTGTTCTCGGCCTGACGACATTTCAGCTAGTGCAAGAGCTAAGACATAGATAAGGAAGGGAGGGGGAGAGTGGGAAGGAAATGGAAACAGACAGGCGACTACTGTACTAGGCCTGATGACATTTCTGGTAGAGCCAGAGAAAAACAAAAGGTGAGGGAGAGGAGTGCAGAAAGGGAGGGGAGGAACAAAACAAGCGACTATCGTACTAGGCTTGACAACATTTCAGATAGTGCAGGAGGGGGTGTGGGGAGGAAAAAACCAGTAAGGGCAAAGGGGAGAAGACAGACGAGGTTGCTACCATACTAGGTCCAGTGACAATGCTGATAGAGTAAGTGCATAGAAAAAAGTAAGGGGAGGAGGGGAGGAGATGGGAAAAGGGAGAAAGGGAGAGGAGGAGAGAACAGAGAGTAAGCAGTCAAAAAGAGTGGAGAAGGGAGAGGGGGGAGAGTTTACAATTGCAGAGTCAGTAGTGACACATAATGTTGCAAGCCAATATACAAGATGAAGATGGGAACAGAATGATTCAGGGCCACCTTGAGTACAAGATGCAAAGGAAGTCCACCATGAGAGTTGAGAAAGGGTGACGCACCGTGAATCAATGAAGTCCATAAAAGTCAAATCCAGCATTGGCCACAAGACAGTGATGGTGAAACCAGAGGGTCAGTTCTTGAGGCTACATTTCTTAGAGAGGGTACTGTGCGATTACACATATTCACATCGTTACAAAGAACAAAGGGGTGCGATAAGCCAAATAGTTTGAGGAGCTATGTGGAGCCCATGAGGTGCCCTTGTCAAGACTTGGGAGCAGACAGGCGTCAAATTGCTGTGTAGGCCTGAGCGACCTCGCCTGCCGCAGCACTCCACAAGCCTGAAGGACAAAACACGACGTGAAACAGGAACCACAGCCACAAAGGCCGCAGTTTAATTCAAATCCGAATTAAGTGAGGCGAGCATGATGAGTGGAGACAATGCATACAAGTTTGCTCATCCGAGAAGGAACAGCGACCCTCAGACACGACATGCTGGCGCTGCCTCCACGTTTCACACTTCCTAAGCGTTTCACACATCCTAAGCTTCCCGACACTCGGCTTGAGGCAGAAGTCAGATGTTTGCTAGTGCTAGCCTCCGCAAATCAAGCAATTTTGTTTGGGATGGCGTCGACGATCTGCTCAAATTGAGATCCCATTGATGTCAGTGGTGCGGAAACACAGAGGGCGTGGGTTTGGCTTAATCCGTGATTGTCCATAGTGGCGCCATTTTGTCAATGGCCGTGTATATTTTCGTGGGGTCCTAATGTGGGGGTTGTGTCCGCATTCAAGTCAATGAAACGGAACCATTTAAGTGGGTGCAGCATATTTCATGAGGGGGGTGGGTGGCGGCAGTTGTACCTTTGAAACCAACAGAGGGGTGTTATTTGTGAGCGGGAGGGGCATATTTGCGAAGAGTGAGAGGCACATGTTACGGAGATGGTTGGGTGCGAGAGAGGGTTGTAGGTGTCGGTCCCATTGCAGTCAAGGATGTAGAACCATTTTTGTAGGGGTGCTGCCTGTTAGCCGGTGAGTGGGGTTCTATCGGCATTTGGATTGTTCGGAAGCCTATAGTGGTATGCTGAATTATAATTCTTCTTGCCCCGCTCTGGCCTCTGGTTTCACTTCGAGAAAGTTTGCACAATATACAATAATGAAAGCCCAGGAAATAAGTGGTCACTCTTACCGGGCAGCGAGGGTCGGGGCGCTCTCCTTCCGCAGCAGAGCAAGAGTCCAGGGCGATGGGTTCGGCAGCTTCTACTATCTCGCCCTCGGCAAATTTGGGGCCAGGCCTCTTGCTGGACACTAGTCTCAGCTGGAAGGGTGGGTGGCCGGTGGGGGCGAGGCCCAGGGTGAGGGGTGTGTCTGATCGCAGATCTATTAACTGAAATCTCTTGACATTTAGTGACTCATCGCACCCCTCTCCCCAGGAGCTCCCCCACCCCCAATGCACACGCCTCGTTCTCTGACTGACCGTCGCTGTTGATGCTCCTAGAAAGTTAGGGGGTTGGGAGGGCTGCCCCTCTACACCCTATCTCCACCCACCCAGCTTCCCCCAGACACCCTTTCTGTCTCCTGTGGCTCTAGGCTGCCGGGTTTATCATTGGCAGTGAGTGCCCGGTATATTGTCCACGCGTGGTTATCTGCCCCTCGTAAATACCAACACTAAGCGCTACCCGTGAATGGAGGGTGGTTTATTTTTGGCATGGAACCTATTTCATATCTCACCTAAACCTTCGTTGCGTGGGGCATCCTTCCAGATTTCAACGTAGTGCCTCGGACACCCAAAAACAGCGTTTGGCCACAGGCTGTACATTGCACGCACTGATGGTCTTGCCGTTGGTTTTAACAGTCCTGAAAAGTTACCCATATGCGCCATCTTTGCCAGCAGTTTAGGGGGTGGGCGGTTGTTTACCACCTGTGCTTGGATGTTTACAAAGAGACTGGACGAGTGAGTTTCTCGGTGGGGGCGGGGGGCCTGTTTAAGTGCGTACAGTAAATGCAATTACGCCCGGGCAGGCCTAGCTGCTCTCCCAACTTCCAGACCGAGCTGAGAGACAGGGCTCCCTTGGGCTGAGTACCTACCAGCATTCCTTTTTTTGGACGCAGACACTCGTTTGTTCACGCAGACCGGTCGCTTTTTTTTGCTCCCGGGTGTATTTTATTGCTTATTATACAAACAGTCCAACTATATAGTAATAGTCGCCTAATCTTTTTTTGGCAGATGCTAACCGTGGTATAAAAAGATGGAAACATTTTTCGACAGAAACAAGAACTTTTTTTAGGTGCGAGAAATGGTTTGGTAACTCGGCCGGCAAATCGCTGGGCATTGGGTTGTGGAGCAGATTGGCACACGGAGGGAGCTTCACACACCAGGCAATTGAGTTGGGGGTGCTGAAATCATATTTTAACACCAAAAAACAGTTTACCAGAAAAGACTGTCAGGTAAAAGTTTTTCCAACTCCTATGCATGCGTGGATTAAGTATCCCGCGGAGTGTAATCCACAGTTTGACTCTGCATCGCCTCTTTTCTGAAATACATGTTAGCCACTGTATTTGCCGTGCTGTGTTTGCTGTGTGCAGGACACATAGAACCGTCCACTGTTTTTTTTTGGGCGAGGTGCTGGGGGGGTGGGCAGCTCTATTGTGTTGCTTCACGGAATTAAAATAAAGCCATCACGTAGTGTCCGCGTTGACGAGATTAACAGGAAACTACCCCGTCCCATCTGCATTCCACAACCTCCAATGACCCCATCCCGCCCCCCACCCCTCCACCGTCTCCCAAATCCTGACCCGCCCCATCTCCGCAGGAGCTCGCACCCAGATTAACACTCATTGACAGATGAGACAAAATATTTGCAATGGCTGTTTAAGGAAAGAAACTGGTGCAAAAGCCAAGAAAAGGTGGCCGGGGGAGGGGGGATTTGGAGGGGGGGGGGGCGTCAGACGAGTTATTATAGGACGGGCACTGAACCAGGTCTGTAATGCAGGAGGAGGAAAGTAGGGTCTGCAAACCAAACTGCCCACAGTGCACGACTGGGCCTGTAAATGTTCATAGACGTAGTCTGTAAGAAGACTGCATGAGTAAAATGCCCCCTGCGAGAAATTCCGGCAAGACTCACATAATCACTATACGGCCAAATTACACCCGGGGCAACGGCAATGAGACCTCCTCGGAGCAACGGAGTCTGTAAAAAGCGTCCAACAGCAGGACAGGGCCGGCCCGTATGGCTTCCATGGGGCAGGGCTTGGCCTGTGGGCATGTGTGAAGCGAGGGTAGGATCTTCACGACTTCTATGGCGCGGAACAAAGGAGCAAAGAAGGGCTCAAAAGAAATCCACGGAGAAGAGCAGGGCCTGCAAAGCTTCCACGGAGACAGCACGCCATGCACATCTTTCTTTCACAGGTGCAGATAGCACACTCAAGAATTCCCAAAAGAAGGGCGCTGGCTGCAAATTCAATTTGGCTACTGCACTATACAATAAAAATAATAAAAACATTATAAAATTTAAAAAAAGTAAAGACATTCATGGAGTTGCGCAGGGCTGCAAGGTGACAGGGAAGGCGGGCTGTGCAAGACTTCCAAGCCCTGCAACTATTGAACGGGGTTTCTGGGTGCCCATGGATAAATACACCTGACCTTATATTCCTGAGCATGGGTAAAATGTGGGGCCATCCCCCTACTGCCCACACCTTTTCTGGGGGCATTAGACATCATACAATAGATACACATATCTAAGAATAATAAGGACAACTGGTGCATATTTGGAAACACAAGATCGCATTTATTGGAGTCATAATGCAATACGGGTGGCAGTCCCAGCCATAAGTGAATTCACATCCTTAGACTTCTAAGGTAGCCCCTTAATCAGGCATTGTCATAAGTTCCCTGGGACACTTGCCACTTCCGGTTTGCAGAGTAGCGGACATACGCCTCTGCTTTGTCATTTCAGGTTTGCAGAATAGCGGGCATACGCCTCTAATTTGTCACTTCCGGTTTGCAGAATAGCGGGCACACGCCTCTAATTTGTCACTTCCGGTTTGCAGAATAGCGGGCATACGCCTCTGATTTGTCATTTCAGGTTTGCAGAGTAGCGGACATACGCCTCTGCTTTGTCATTTCAGGTTTGCAGAATAGCGGGCATACGCCTCTGATTTGTCACTTCCGGTTTGCAGAATAGCGGACATACGCCAATTGTCAAACAGTAATTCCTCGGGACCACTGAATCTCGTTGACGAGGAGTCTCAACTGTCCCTAAAGGAATCAGTGCCCGTCGTCCGAATTTGACTAGAGTGCGGCCATCGGGAAACCGCCCACGGCCGAAACCCCAGTGTCTTTCACCTCCCTGGCTAGGAATGCCCCGTAACTCCGCCTGTGACAGAAAAAAGAAAATTAGCAACCTTTACAAAAGCATGAACAAAACAACCTCTAAACTTACACCCTTTGACGTCTGCTGAAAAGCAAAAGAAATACACAACCTTAATTCTAATGAGCAAACTAGACTTTATAACAAGCGAACATACTCCTTGCTTACCTATCACTTGCACTAAAAACACCAGAGCCACTCCGTAATTTCTACGGGCTCCTGATATCCCACAAATTAGCAACTTTTACAAAAGCATGAACAACACAACCTGGAAATTTACACCCTTTGAAGTCCGCTGAAAAGCAAAAGAAATCCAAAACCTTAATTACAATGGGTGAACTACATTTTATAATAAGCAAACATAATCCTTGATTACCTATCCATTGCACTAAAAACCCACAAACTACTTTTTAAATTCTTCTGCGGGCTCCTGATATCCTGCTAGAAGTGCAAGGGCGGGTAGAATTTCAGGCAAGGGGGCTGCAAACAGAGGCTGGGCTGCGCAGTGCCCCTGCCTTATACATGCCCCCTACTCTAGGTGTTGGCAGTGCTTGCGGCAATATGTTTTCATCCCATTGTACTATTGCATTCTTGTGGCTGTACGTGGGATTGTACTGTCTGTTGTGGTTGTGATATTTGCGTCTGGACTTCCTGCTGTGGTTGTAGTATGTGCAGGGCTTGTCTCTGCAGATACTGTGTGTAATATGGGATTTTACAGTCTGGTGGTACAGCGCTATACGGCGGCCGAAATGTTGACAGTTTTGTTGCATTCCTCCCCTGTTTCTGCAAGCCTGTGAAATGTGGCCCAGTTTCCAGCATGGCCAGCACTGTGCTCGAGAACCTCCAAATCGAAGTTGCCCTCCATTAAACCCTCCTGCCTGTGGTGCTTGAAATCCAATCCCTCTGCCTCTGGGTGCAAACCCTCCCCCCCGAAGGTAATAAATATTTTCCCCTTTTCCGGCAAAGTTTCCATTTGACCTTGGCTGCATTTGCTGTGCTCCCAGCATGCTGCGTTTCTCCCCAACATTTGTTAATACAGTATACTTCTACAACCAATTTTGACAGTTTCTTTGGAACAATTTTGCTTCTTCTATCTTTGTTTCCTCAACCTTCTTTCTATCCCTCATCAGTTTTAGTATAAAATGGTGAACATTGTTCAATTGTATCTCGGGCCATGGTCTTTCCTCCATCCCCACAATTTTCTTTCAGTGCCTCTGTACTTCTTTGGGGAGTGCCTGACATAAGATGTGATAAAACATTTTTATATTTCTGTCTCTAAATGCCTTTTCTCCTGAATATCCTGTCTCTAAGCAGCTGGGTCTTCGTCTGTTCCCATTTTTTTGTGTCATGATCGCCCTCATGTCTAATGAGTCTGGGAATTGTACTCTAAGTGCCCTCCAAACATCTGCTCCACAATTGTTAAAAGGGCACCGTCATGTTTGGTATGTTGTGCTGTCACCCCAGGATACCCTGCCCATTTCCATGTCATATGATTATTCGCCTGATATAGCAGCAAACAAACTTTTCATGTCTCATACCGATAAAGTCATGCCTGCAGTTTCTCTTTCTAATTCATAAATCCCCTACCCTGCCCTTGCTGTAAGAAATGGTAATTTACAAATAAATGTTATTTGTTTCTGTCTGTGGCCAAGATATTTATTGTGCTAGTCCTCTACCTTTCTGTAATAATGGGAACTGTGTCAGTCCAGTACTGCTTGCAGGTGTAGTCACACTCTTTATCTTTTTTGGCACGTCTGTCATACAAACTTTCTTACGTTTGTCATGACCCACTGTCACTGCCACAGTTGCGTCTTACCTACAGCAGGCTGGCACCTGTACTGGCAATGGTGCCTTTTCCCGTGGAACTGGCACTGGCCTTCCCAACAGCCCTTGTGGGCAGGGAGGTGGTTGTCTGGTTACAGGGAACAGTGACACACAGGATGTTGTGTTCAGTGTGCTAGACATAGCGCACATGAGGTACGTTCCCATCGTCATGACAACAATGTCGCTGTCGGCACATAAGCACTGTGCGCCCTGCTTCTAGTGAGTCTTAAAGCTCTGGCCATTTCTTTTTCCTATCTTGTGCTCTCTCTGTCTTCTTACTTGTTCCTGACTCCTTGTCCTGTTGATTCGCATTCCGGTCCGGTACTCAGTTCTTTCTGTTACTGTCAGGTCTACTTTGTTGCTTCTCCTTCTGTTGATTACCTGACTTTTCTCTGGCTTCTTTTGTCCTTGCCTGTATTGTGGTCTGTTTACATCATTGGCCTGCCTCTGGCTATCTTTATATTTTTTGTGTATCCAACTTGACTCATCTGGATACCACCACCAGAGTACATACATCTTATGGTTCACTGCTTGCACTGTCTTCATGCCACAGAAATTCCTGGAAGGGGAGGCAGTGGTGTGGGGAGACGGCAGCCAACAACTCCTGAGTGCCATATCTCAGGGTCGAAGGAGGCTGGTTTTTCCCGCTGCTCTAACTACAAACCTAAACCTAGAAACACTATGATCCATTAATTCTGCCAGGACATTATGGAGTCAGCGCCCCAGTGAACAGGTATTTGACAACCTCCTGGTAAATCTCTTAGCTTATTTAAATATGGTGTTTTTCTTTCCGGCCTTCTCAAGCTCACTCCCGGGAGCCATCTGTATTCAATGTGCTCTGGCCTAATCGCTGGTTCATTTAAATCTGATCAAGCTACCTTTCTGCCTATACATGTGCCCATAGACGGGGCTCATGCAGCTTCCTCTTTGTTAGGAAAGATTTCAGTTTATATGTAATTTCCCTCCAGTTGTACACCCCCAAATTTATTGCTGCTATCTTATACACCTTAGTCTGACTTTGCCAGGGGAGCACAACCTTCTGCTGCACTCCTCTGGGCTTTCGCTCACTTTTTACGGGGAAACTGACATGCCTTTAAGACAGTCAGTACTGGGAGACTTTGTTTCCCTTAGTCCTTTTCCAATGTGCAACTTTTCTGCAACATGTAACAATGTACCTTACAGTACAGTGCACCTGGGTCTCCTAGTCAATTACAAAGACACTAGATACTCTTGTAGGACTTTTTGGGAGATGTGCAGATGTGTCATGGACAGGGCTGGTGGCAGCTTATCTTTTCATGTAATTTTATCCCTTTCCTGCCATTTAAACCGCGTTAACCACGTTTGGCACAAATAGGTGGCCTGGCTCCAAAATGGTCATGCCATGAGGTTCTTTGTCCTGTCCTTTGGCCATCTTGCCCCTTTGCCCTCCCCAGGTCGAGTCGACCCGGGTCAGTCCTTATTTGGACATGCAGTTTCCTGTGTAACGCCAAGCTTTTGTGGGTTTTTGCATGCCTTGTGTGTGTGCCTCCAGGATGTGGGCTGGGGTGTCTGTCCCCAAAACACATCCTGGGTGCCAGAGAGTCTGGAGTGCTGTGAATGACTGGGACCACCTTGGTCCATGATTGGTCCACGTATGGAGTGTGTGTTTGTGATCAGATCTCCCATTGGGTCCTCTCCATTTTGGCGCAAAGGGAACTTTGGATAAGAGGAGGCTGAAAACACCCATACCATGTCGATCTCTGGAGTTCTCACTGAACGAAGGATAGGATCCAAGTATCCTGAAACTACGAAGCCGAGTCGAGGAACCGCTGGTGAACCGCTGGAATGTTTGGCACCTGAACCCTCTGTCGTCCCATGGGACCCTTCTGCATCTGGTCGTCCTAGAAGGTCTGCTAAGATGCTGCGACCCATTAGAATAGTGGGGCCAACTATTCTCAGCACCTTCAACAGAACCTGCAAGTAAGCCTTCTCGGAAGTGTCCCTGGGCCAACCAGTGGGCTGACCAGTTTACACAGGACCTTTGCTCTGTCTCCGCCGTCGTTTCGAGGAGGCCCTCGAAACTTGGTATACTGCTAGCTCTCTGTCCCCTGCACCCTCACACCGAAATTCGAACACTTGGCATTCCCAGGTCTGAAGTGAGATGAGTGCGCTAGGAGTGGAGTAAACGTGGTTACTGTGTTGCCTAGCCGCGTCAACGATCTTTGCAGGTGCCCTGCATTTGTGAATCTCTTGCCCCTGAAGCCTGCTGCAGTGAAACTGGCCTGATCCATCCATCAGGAGCGGAGAAATCACTGCTGTCCCATTTGGGAATCCTCACGTATCTTCGGAACTGAAAGCCACAGAGCCATCATATTGCCGCAGTAGAACCTGTAACCGAAGTGGACTCGACTGGAGACCTTTGGTCCGGAAGTGCGCCTGGGGCAGGTGAGTAACCCTAACTTTAACCAGTGGCCCCTAGAGCCTCCATCCATTATTACACACGAGTGGTACCTGGGGGTCCCTCTCCTTTCCACTGTTAGTGCAAACTAGCAAACTATTCCCGAACTCGAATAGTGGGAATCTATTCTTCATCGCATCACCCACCTTCCTGAGCTGCTAGAGACCCCTAAAGAGACCCCATTTTGCCCATTGGAACAACCGCGTGCACCTCCACTATATGTAGCATAAGGCTCCCCTCTTCTTAGGGTTTATACTGCCTCTTAGTTAGGTGTGTGTTTGATGTTGAAGGGGACTAAAGACTACCTGCACTGCCTATTTTCCTTCCCCTCTAGGTTCTGAACATATTTTGTGCTTTTAACCCTTTAGACCCCAATGGTCTTGTATATATCTTGTATTGATTGTGTTGTGTTGGTTTAGTAGGATTGCTGTGATTCTTTTACTGTGTGTTGAGTTACAAAGGCCTTGTAATAAATGAATTTATATTTTTGATATATACACCTGTCTGGGAGCAATTTGTAAGTGTCCTTGCTCTGTGTGCTCATTGAGGTCTTTCAGTCACCCTCAACCCTCTTGAGACACAGGGCCTCATTACACGGACGGCGGTAAGGGTTTACCGGTACAGGTATTTTACCGGTACCGGTAAACCCTTACCGCCTTACTACGAGGTCCCTTTGCGGGTTGAAGAATTTAACGCCTGCTTTTTGCAGGCGTTAAAAACCAACCCACAAAGGGCCCAGGGAGCTAATTACGGCACCGCAATTTGTGGTGCCGTAATTAGCACCTTCCCCATTCCCATTATGCCCTATGGGGCAAAAATGGGAATGGGGAAGGGCAATGGGGGAAGGGGGAATTACCGCCCCACCAACCTTGGAATAGGGCGGTAATTCCCCTTTCCACCAAGGCGGTGCCAGTATATTACCGGCATGGACCAAGGTGCTAATAGAGTTTAAACCGGGAGTTTTGGAGGAAGTCAGAGAAGAACGAAGGGGGAAAAGGGGGAGCAAGCACACTATTCAGCAGACAGTTAATAGCACCTTGGTCCACCGCCGTCTGTGTAATGAGGCCCTTAGTCTTGACTGCCTGCCATAGCTACCTTGATTGGTGTGACTTGTCCAGAGGTTACCCTGTTCCAAGGAACTAGGCTGGCCTTCTGAACCTTTGCCGACCTAGTCAGAGTTCAGAAAACCGTCTTAACAAATTTTTGTACAGGAGGGGGCGCTGTTGAGCAGCCTGTAAGATGGCTGCCTAGCCTGGAAGCTCTGTGTGCCACCGACAGTAATCCGTCAGCAACGGCAAGATCCTACTACTCAGAGCCCTGCAATCAGCTGTACGATCTGCCGTGGACTCAGGGAACACCCATTCCGAAAATTGAGAAGAATCGGAGGTCTATGTCTAAGATATAGCCACCTGCATCTATTGCTGTTTGTGCCCATACTGGGCCTGCACACCAGCTGTGTGGGCGGCGCGACTCCTGCATCGTTCCATGGAGGCGGACTGTGCTATCTGAGGAGGTGGCTGTTGTCCCAGGCCGTGGCCGTGCCTTATCGCCCGTGACCCGCTGGGGTGTGCGAAGGAGGCGCACCTGACGAGGTGATCCTGCTGTAGATTATCGGGGGGCCGCGCAGGTGGTGTGCCCCCATGATGCACCATCAGCGATTGGCCAGCGCTGCCGCAGTGTCATGATGCCTACCCCCGGAGCACCAGGCCAGGCCCAGCACCCCTGGGAGCAGGCATCACGCCCCCGGGTAAAAGCCCAGCGGCCCTTTAAAGGGGCTCTTTGGACTCTGTCCTGGTGCCGTTGGCGCCAGGCTCATGTTGGACATCAGTCCTGGCGCCATAGGCGCCAGGCTCATAAGGGGAAGTGTTTGGTGCACTTACCTGAAGCAGACCATGCTGCACACTCACCTGATGCAGACCATGCTGCATGAAGAACCAAGCCAAATGAGGCTTAGGAGGGACTATTTTTCTGAAGGAACTATTTTGTTACTTGGGTGGGGCTGGAGAAGAATACTCACCTGGAACTTCTTCCAAGGCTATTTAAGCCACGCCCGGACAGCCACACGTGCTTCGCGTTGTTCTGCATCCCAGCAGCTGAACGCTCACCGTGTCTGCTCCTGCACCTGGACTCCAGCCACGCCCGCCTCGAACCTGGAACACCTGTAAGGAAAGAAGAGAAGAGAAAGGTGAAAACCAAGATCTTATTCAACCTTCTTACCTGCATCCGGAATCTTCACGCCAGCATTCCTGAAGGAAGACTTCCATTTAAAAGCACTGCGTTGCTCGCTGCAGCGCCGCGCTTCACTCACCTGTTCCCGAGACGCCGCCCGGCTCCATCGCGGCTCTCAGCACCGGTCGCCACATCTCTGCACCTAGGGGAGAGAAGAAGAGACAAAGGGTGAGCAAGGGAACACAAGAGGAAAGCCGAATTTTCAGCCATATTACTTACCGGCTTTCCTTGGTGAACCATTCCACATCTTGGGTCGGCGCCGCCTCTTTGGCAGGTACCGCACCCCGGCCCCTATGGGGAAAGGACAAAAGACATTACTGGGGAATTATAAAGACATTTAGAGGGGTCGGCCTCATCACTAACTCACCTGATTTTACCACCGGCAATTTAACCCCTCAACGCATCGCCTTTGTTCTGCACCTGAAATAAAGGACAGATCACAGGTTAGGAAAAACAACATAAAGGAGGCTCACACTTGAACTTTTGCATCTTCATAATTACGGCGTATCGCTCAGAAAAGTCAAGTGGATTTGCCAGCGCCATTCTGAAAACCAGTGAAGTAACTGGACGAACGCGCGCCCCTGCACCAGAAGCAGGATGGAGAGTTCATCCTTCCAAACCATAAGGTGAGCTTAAACCGGGGGTTTCGGAGGAAGTCAGAGAAGAACGAAGGGGGAAAAGGGGGAGCAAGCACACTATTCAGCAGACAGTTAATCCCCTTTCTCATCTGCAGAAGGATATTCCTACGGGCCAGACACGCAAGATTTGGGGGTCCTGTTCAATCGGTGGTCCGAATTCTGCGCATCACACTTGAAGAGGCCACAGCAACCCAGACCAGACCAGCGCCTCCGAGGGAGCCAGGTGAGCGTTACAGAACGCAAAGCCATCCTACAAATTCCCACCCAGGCGCTATGGAAACTTCTGAGACTGACCAGTTGGCCCAACTACTGGGGGAATTACGGGCCGAAGTACACGCCGCTCGTCAAGAGACTAATGCTCTCCGGAGGGAAGTGATTGTAACAAAGGAAAGAGCTGATGACCTGGCTATACAGCTTTTGCAAGGTCAAGCTGGACAAACACCTTTACCCGGTTCCGGAGGGAACCCCGCTCCTGTGCTTTCCAGTAACCCGGTGCAGATTAATCTACCTGGAAACATGCCGCTGGCCCCACCCGAACACTTTGCTGGGGACCCCAAACGATTCGCCGTATTCATGAATCAGTGTCGTTTGCATTTCCTGTGCAGACCTGGGGCCTTCCCTAATGACCAGACCAAGGTAGCCTTTGTATTGTCATATCTCAGCGGCAGTGCTGCCGATTGGTCAGTTCCACTGGTAACTCAAGATGACTCGATTCTTCGTGATTTTCAAGGATTTCAAGCAAGCATGGAAAGGTTATTTGCTCGTCACTCCCAGGGGCAGGCTCTAGATGACGAACTTCTATCTCTGCGACAGGGCAATCAAGACCTCCTTTCCTACATTGCAACCTTTAATAGACTAATTGTGGAAACTGGGTGGCCAGAGGATAAAAGAATCACGTTATTTTATCGAGGTCTACGCGGAGAACTTAAAGATGTCCTGGCCCAAGTTGTAAATCCGCCCCAAGAATGCTCAGAATATATAGACTTAGTGGTCCAATTGGATCACAGACTGCAAAACAGAAAAGCAGATCGGTCCAAGTTTGAGACCCGGGTGTTAGCCAAGACCCATGCTAACCTCAAGGGGGCTGAAGCCTCTGAGCCAATGCAAATCGGAGGAGTTAAAGGACCTTTAACTCAAAAGGAACGTGAAAGAAGATGGCAGATGCACTTATGTCTTTATTGTGGATCCTCTGGACACTTTCTACGTGATTGCCCGGCAAGGCTGCCCAGGAAGGTGGTAGGAGCCGCTGATAAAATCCATGAAACCTCTGTATCGGGAAACGACCCCGCCCGACAAGCGTAGGGGTCCGCTTGCCGAGCTTGAAAACGAACTCTCAGACCTCGCATTTCATTGTGCCAATGGTCCTCGTAGATCCGGAACAGCCTAAGCGGTTGCATGCAATAAAGGCATACATCGATAGTGGGGCTATAGGAAACTACGTGGATCGTGAATTGGTCTCCAGGATTAACCTCCCTCTGCGTCCTAAAACCAGCAAAGATGTCATCAGCACAGTTGATGGAACCGAAATTGCCTCGGGACCGGTAACACATTCCACAGCTGAGGTGACACTTGTAGGTCCGGACGGCCATCGGGAGGCAGTTGTGTTCGATGTAATCAAGGCTCCACAGTTTCAGGTTATTCTCGGAATCCCTTGGTTAGAGACACATAATCCTCTAATTGATTGGCGAGCGAAGAGAATAACCTTTCCGGAGTGTGCACGAACCTGCTACCCAGAAAATCTGAAGATCAGTCTAGCATCAGTAACCTCTGTCTCCATGCAACTACCTCCGGAATACCAAGACTTTCAGGACGTCTTCCAAAAGGAACAGGCCAACACGTTACCTCCTCACAGATCGTACGATTGCAAAACCGATCTGGTGCCTGGTGCACAACCCCCTTGTAGCAGGATTTATGCCCTTACTGAGCCGGAGAATCTGCATTTGAGACAATATTTAGATCAATACCTAGCCAATGGTTTCATTCGCCCGTCAAAGTCTCCGGCATCCTCGGCTTTGTTCTTCGTGCCAAAAAAAGAAGGCGACCTTAGAACTTGTATCGATTACCGCGTATTGAACCAGATAACTGTTAAAAATCGTTACCCTCTGCCTTTGATCCCTGAACTCCTTGACCAGGTGAAGGACGCTTGCATATACACCAAGTAAGATCTCCGGGGGCTTATCATCTGGTATGAGTAAAAGAAGGCGACGAATGGAAAACGGCCTTCCGTACAAAATATGGACTATTCGAATACCAGGTGATGCCTTTCGGGTTATGCAACGCGCCTGCTGCCTTCCAATTCTTCATGAACTATGTCCTTCGGGAACTCATCGATGTCTGTGTTGTCGTGTATATCGATGACATTCTGGTGTACTCCTCTTCGGAATCAGATCACAGAAAACATGTCAGGGCCGTCCTTGAGAAATTGCGCCAGCACAAACTGTTTGCAAAGCTGGAAAAATGCGTTTTCCATACCACTGAGGTTGAGTTTCTTGGATTCATCCTGACACCTAAAGGGGTCCGAATGGACTCACGGAAAGTGGATGGCATCCTCAAATGGCCAGCACCTAGTTCGGTGAAAGGTGTCCAAAGCATGCTAGGTTTTGCCAATTTTTATCGCAGGTTTATCCCGGAATTTTCACGAGTGGTGCAACCCATCACTGCACTCTTGCGGAAGAATAAACGTTTCGAATGGACCGAGGAAGCTGAACAGGCCTTTCAGGAATTAAAAGCTAAATTTACGTCCGCACCTATTTTGAAACACCCGCGTCCTGTTCTTCCATATATAGTCGAAACCGACGCATCCAGCTTAGCCATGGGAGCTGTCCTGTCTCAGAGAGACCCCGAAACCAACCAACTGCACCCCGTAGCATTTTGGTCCAGAAAGTTCTCGCCGCCGGAGATAAATTATGCAATCACCGATAAGGAATTATTAGCCATTAAGTCCGCCTTTAAGGCTTGGCGGCATTATCTTCTTGGCGCCAGGCATACCATCACCGTGATCACTGATCACCGAAATTTACAATATTTAAAAACTGCCAAGGCACAGTCTTCACGACAGCTTCGATGGGCTTTATTCTTTGCTGAGTTCGATTTTGTAATCACTTACCGTCCCGGCTGTAAGAATGGCAAAGCGGACGCGCTATCTCGAATTGGAATGGGAGAAATGGACACAAACTCAGAACCTGTGCCGATAATTCCCGAACAAAGAATCTTGGGGATAACCACTTTACAAACCCTTGAAGACATTCAAGCACGGGTACAACTATTCCTGGACTCTTCAGCCTTGCAGGATTG
Source organism: Ambystoma mexicanum (assembly GCF_040938575.1). Taxonomy (NCBI): domain Eukaryota; kingdom Metazoa; phylum Chordata; class Amphibia; order Caudata; family Ambystomatidae; genus Ambystoma; species Ambystoma mexicanum. Next base: position 1,094,157,348 of record NC_090926.1, on the reverse strand, counting down.
GCTCAAAAGGGGGTCTGACTTTTCAATCAACGATGGCTTACCTTACTTCCAAGGACGTTTATTTTTGCCAGAAAAAGAATTGCAAGAACTGGTTATTTCCCGTCATCACGATACTCTGATGGAAGGACATCCTGGCATTGCCAAAACAGAGGAAAAAATTAAACGACAACTCTGGTGGCCGTCCTGGCGAAAGGATATTAAATCTTTTGTGATGTCCTGTGGAGTTTGCGCCCAAAACAAAGGTAAAAAAACAAAACCCGCCGGTCTTCTTCAACCCTTAGACATTCCACCAGCACCTTGGCACACCTTGTCACTAGATTTTATCACAGACCTGCCCTCTTGTAATGGATACAATACTATTCTGGTTGTGGTGGATTTATTTTCCAAGATGGCCCATTTTATTCCTTTGAAAGGATTACCTTCAGCTTTTGTTCTTGCCAAGGAATTCCTCGAAAATATCATCCGTCTGCATGGATTCCCGTCCATACTAATCTCCGATCGGGGAAGCCTGTTTATTTCTCATTTTTGGAAAAAGTGTTGTCAACTGGCACAAATCGATGTAAGACTCTCAACCAGCCACCACCCACAGACCGATGGTCAGACGGAGAGAACGAACCAGACCCTTGAACAATATCTATGATGTATGTTGCACCAATCGGAGGGTAATTGGAAGGATATTTTATGGGTGGCTGAATATGCATACAATAACTCGATACACTCTGGAACTGGTCAGAGCCCCTTTTATACCCTATATGGACATCACCCTCGTACTTCAGACTTGGACTCACCTTTGAGCCTCGAAATGCCTGCAGTGGACCATTTGCATTCTACGATTACTCAAGCCTTCAAAGATGCTACTGCACACTTACAACATGCGAAAGGGAAATACAAAAAGAATGCGGATCTGCATCGAAAGGAGGCGCCTCCATACCAAATAGGGGATCAAGTATGGTTGGCTACCAAACACTCATAGCTCAAGGGACCTTGGACTTTTAATCCAAGGTATTTAGGCCCTTACTCGATCAAAGCTATAATTAACCCAGTGGCAGTCAAGCTAGAACTATCAGCTAACATGCGGATTCACCCCGTTTTTCATGTGTCGCTTTTGAAACCAGTGCAACCAGGAACCAGATTAATAAAGCCACCAGAACCAATCCAGATAGATGGAGAGCCTGAATTCGAGGTGAAGAACATTTTGGACTCTAAAATCTCAAAATCAAAACTTTTCTATCTAATTGATTGGAAGGGGTACGGGCCTCAGGAAAGATCTTGGTAACCCAGCGACCACGTACATGCACCTCGGCTAGTAAAAAGGTTCCATCGGAATTTCCCGAACAAACTGAAACCTCCTGAGGGAACGACCTTGGGAGGGGCCTTGGGGGGGAGTGCTGTCATGATGCCTACCCCCGGAGCACCAGGCCAGGCCCAGCACCCCCGGGAGCAGGCATCACGCCCCCGGGTAAAAGCCCAGCGGCCCTTTATAGGGGCTCTTTGGACTCTGTCCTGGCGCCGTTGGCGCCAGTCTCATGTTGGACATCAGTCCTGGCGCCATAGGCGCCAGGCTCATAAGGGGAAGTGTTTGGTGCACTTACCTGAAGCAGACCATGCTGCACACTCACCTGATGCAGACCATGCTGCATGAAGGACCAAGCCAAATGAGGCTTAGGAGGGACTATTTTTCTGAAGGAACTATTTTGTTACTTGGGGGGGGCTGTGGAAGAATACTCATCTGGAACTTCTTCCAAGGCTATGTAAGCCACGCCCGGACAGCCACACATGCTTCGCGTTGTTCTGCATCCCAGCAGCTGAACGCTCACCGTGTCTGCTCCTGCACCTGGACTCCAGCCACGCCCGCCTCGAACCTGGAACACCTGTAAGGAAAGAAGAGAAGAGAAAGGTGAAAACCAAGAACTTATTCAACCTTCTTACCTGCATCCGGAATCTTCACGCCAGCATTCCTGAAGGAAAACTTCCATTTAAAAGCACCGCGTTGCTCGCTGCAGCGCCGCGCTTCACTCACCTGTTCCCGAGACGCCACCCAGCTCCATCGCGGCTCTCAGCACCGGTCGCCACATCTCTGCACCTAGGGGAGAGAAGAAGAGACAAAAGGTGAGCAAGGGAACACAAGAGGAAAGCCGAATTTTCAGCCATATTACTTACCGGCTTTTCTTGGTGAACCATTCCACATCTTGGGTCGGCGCCGCATCTTTGGCAGGTACCGCACCCCGGCCCCTATGGGGAAAGGACAAAAGACATTACTGGGGAATTATAAAGACATTTAGAGGGGTCGCCCTCATCACTAACTCACCTGATTTTACCACCGGCAATTTAACCCCTCAACGCATCGCCTTTGTTCTGCACCTGAAATAAAGGACAGATCACAGGTTAGGAAAAACAACATAAAGGAGGCTCACACTTGAACTTTTGCATCTTCATACTTACGGCGTATCACTCAGAAAAGTCAAGTGGATTTGCAGCGCCATTCTGAAAACCAGTGAAGTAACTGGACGAACGCGCGCCCCTGCACCAGAAGCAGGATGGAGAGTTCATCCTTCCAAACCATAAGGTGAGCTTAAACCGGGGGTTTTGGAGGAAGTCAGAGAAGAACGAAGGGGGAAAAGGGGGAGCAAGCACACTATTCAGCAGACAGTTAATCCCCTTTCTCATCTGCAGAAGGATATTCCTACGGGCCAGACACGCAAGATTTCGGGGTCCTGTTCAATCGGTGGTCCGAATTCTGCGCATCACGCTTGAAGAGGCCACAGCAACCCAGACCAGACATGCGCCTCCGAGGGAGCCAGGTGAGCGTTACACGCAGGCTGTTGCCGACGGCTGGCAGCCAAGTTAGGTGTGCCGGTGGGGGGTGTGTGAGGCTGCGCTGCTGCTGTGATTTAAGGCCCCGCGGCTGAGCGGTCCCCCACCTGAGCCTCCCCGGGCTATATCCACAGGGGATCGCTACTGCGTATCGCCCCCTCCCCTTTTGATACCTTGGCGGTGTGGCTCGCTCTTGCCTCCTGCCTGCCTTAATTCTGGCACAGACCTGGGCCTGACCGCACTGGGGAGGAGCTCTGACTGCAGGCCTGCGCCCCGCCTGCCTCATTTGTGGAGCCTGCCTCCTCCCTAAACGGATCATCATACGGAGCTGTCTGTGGGACACAGGGCTGGCTGTCCCTGCCTTTAGCAACACACAGACCAACGCATGTTGAAGGTGGAGACCCAGAAAGCAATCTTTGCCTTAGACATAGGATCCATCAGATGTGCATGGACCTTTGAGCGCAACTATCCTCTCTTATTCCATTCCTGTCAATACACTGCCAAGAGCTCCACAATATCTAGCCCCCGCTGCAGACCTGGCTGGAGATGGTACTGTGGGCCGCCCCATTCTCTACATGAACTGCAATAACACCTATGTGCCCTGCACCCCATCTGTGCTGGCACTTTCAGGGGGGCCCGCAATAACAGCTGCTGAGTCGCCATACCCACCTATGTTGCTACTGGGGTGGGGAGCTGGTCCACTGAGGACGCACCTGCCCGGCTGACACCCTCCTGACATCCGCAACTGTGCGACAATGTAATACTGTGGATCTAAATGCCTGCTGCGCGGAGGGTCACATAGTAGACACGGCCTATCCCTACGGCCCCACTGCGGCGCCCACCTTTCACCTCGGGCCCGCCTGACCCACGCAGGGAGGTGAGCTACTTGGTCCTCCACCGGATAAAACTTGGACTGAACGCTGCACAATCAGTACTACAACGCACACCACGCCGCCCCCTCCTGGCTCTAACCGAGTGGGCTGCATCACTGGGCACTTTCGAAGTGCTCGTGTGGCGGCTGACTGTGCCAGTGAGCACAGGACCGCACCCAAGATGTCTAACAGATCACGCAGCGCCAATAAAGTTGGGGCCATGGACAAGTTCGCCAAGGTGGCGCCCAAGCCTGAGCAGGGGGGCCCCTCTGAGGCTCAGAAGGATATAGACATACCATCAGATCACCCTCAGCACAATCTCACAGCTATGATGGAGTCAATGGGCAAGAACTTTGCATCCTTTCATGAGAAACTGGATGATATAAATACAAATGTGGCATCATTAAGAGCCAAAATCGACCAACATGGAACCAGGATTATGGAAGCCGAGTCTAGAATCAGCTCTAATGAAGATGGAGCACCCGGGCGCTGCAGAACACCATTACAGAGCTCACTCGCGACATGAAACTAGTCAAAGCCAAGTGTGATGACTTGGAGTCCAGGTCACGCAGAAACAACATTCGCATTGTAAGCGTACCTGAGTCGGCACTCAGAGGGCGCATGGAGACTGCAACCGAAAACCTACTCAAAGACTTGCTTGGTAACCCTGAGCTCTCCCCATCCTGCGCTGTGGAGCACACGCATCGCGCACTAGCTCCTGGCCCTAAACCCGGTGACTTCCCCAGACCCATAATTGCAAAGATCCTGAGCTACAGAAATAGGGATCACATACTCCGACTGGCACGTGAGAAGGGGGAGTTCAGGTTTGAATCGCAAATCATCAGGATCTTCCCGGATTTCTCCATAGGAGTGCAAATGGAGCAATGGCAATTCAACGGTGTGAAAAAGATGCTGAGAGATAGGAAGATTGAATATGCTATGCTCTTTCCCGCTCGGCTAAAATTCACCCACCGCAATAAACTCTATGCGCATTTGGCAGGTAGTCACAAAACAATTGCAACAACAGAACCTTACCTCATAAAATTTCCAAACAAAGGGCTTTGACAGTAATTTATGTGCTTTCGTTTTAATGTCCTTAATACAGGTGAGATTATGACTATAAGGCAAACCTTGCCTCCGCAAATGGTTAAATGTCTATTTTGTGATTCAGACATTGGAGCAGTAACCTTACAACACCTATTGACACACTGCTTGGGTTTAAGATCGGCACGCATTGATTACTTTATTAAATATGTGCCCAACCCAGAGAATTTGGATCTGGTTGCCCTATGGAAAGACATGTTGTATGGATCTAGGGTCAAACTTCAACTGGCCATACTGCGTTTTCTAAAAGCTAATGCGAACTATAGGGAGGTAGTTCAGCTACAACATGTTTTGTAGGCTTATGCATCTTGTGTGTCTTATTTCATTCTGTTTTAATATGGATCATTTATATGTATAATGCATTTATACTTTTTGGTTGTATTAGGATGTATTATAAGGAATGTAATCGAATCCATGTAACCAAAATTTTACGCGTGTGTTTCTTTTTAAGATTTGCTCTTATTTGTTTTATGTTGTTTTTGTAAAGGTTACTATGTAACCAAAACAAATAAAACATTTTTTTTAAAAACTCTATTTCTTCACAGTCCCGGATGAAGCAGTAAAATATATAGAGACACATATCCCGCCGACTGCTCCAGGTGATGCCCTGGAGGCCAATGACAGAGGCTCCTGGTGCCAGCCACATGTGGTGGACCCTCCCCAAATGAACTCTACCCTTCAGCCTATAGCTTACCTTCCCCCCATGGTTTACATCTCTAGGGGTGCCCGCCTTCTGACAATAATATCCCTGGTTCACGAATACCCAGGCTGATAACCATCCCCTATCACGTCAGCCATTGGGGCACCCACTGGTGGGGTGCCACAACCTAGTTGTAACATATACGCACCCCAAAGGTCCTTTTTCATATGTTAGATCCTCTTGTCAGGTATACTGTAATTAATGTCGTTACTAAAATCATCACGTGCCGTTGTAAAATGAATGTGGAATTCCGCTCCTGTTCCTTTCCACACCAAGTTATAAGCAATGTCGGTCACACGGCAGCGGCGGCCCCCGCTGCGGCTGCAATGGTTTCTCATTTCGGTCTGCTGGTTAATTGCCCCTGTTGGGCTAGTGGGCTCACCGTGCTAAATTGTGGACAGCACGCATAAGCCTGTTCCATGGGGGGGAAGCATTACACTGCTGGTTGGGGTTGGGCAGTGAGGGTGGGGGTGGGCAGAGTTGGGGGAAGACACGAGAAAACTGGCGGGAATGCAGTGGCCAGGACTGGTTGTGCCACAAGCGAGCCACGGCAACTCGCACAGTCCTAATCAGCGAAAGATCCTACAGTTGGGATGTTGCATAACTCTGCGCCATGACCATCAAACTCATGACGTGGAATGTGCGAGGGCTAAGCACCTATACAAAGGCCCGTAGGATAGCCGCGTATGCCCAGAGACACAGCATTAAAATACTCCTTTTGCAAGAGACACATGATCTGGGGCACCTGGCATTATCCCTGGTGCCAACCTGGGGACCCAATAGGTTCTACAAAAAATATTCGACTCGATCCAAGGGGGTGCTGACTCTGGTTCATAAATCGGTGGAATTTACGGTAAAGACCAGCCACACAGATTCGGAAGGAAGGTATGTCATACTCCACTGCATCTTAGCAAACGAGGAGTGCTTGCTGGTTAACACATATGGCCCGAATGTCGACACCCCTGAATTCTTCAACGAGGTGGTTACCCTACTCATGCAATACATTGGGGTCTCTATTATTTGGAGGGGATATGAACCGCATACTGGATAACAACCTTGATAGGACGGGGCGTCTCACAGAGCTATGTCTTGCGTTGCCCGCAAATTGCACACACACATGAGATAACTGTCCATACTAGACTCCTGGAAGACACTTCATCCTCACTCAAGAGAATACACCTACTATTCATCTGTACATGATAGATCGTCCAGAATAGACATCTTTCTGCTTTCGTGTACCCTCATAGGCAGGGTCACAGATATTCACATGCTGGTGCGTACACTCTTGGACCACTCCCCGGTTGTAACACAAATGAGACTCGGGGAGGGCACGCCCACTCACACTGCCTGGCGCTTCAAGTCAGAGGCATTGCCCGATATTGTGTTTAAAGCCGAGATACTATCTGACCTTAACACCTTCTTCGACTGCAATAAGCAACATGACACAACAGAGGGAACTCGCTGGGATGCGTTTAAGGTCTACATCAGAGGCATGTGCATCTCCAGGGAGGCCGGGATACTTAAACTCATAAAACGCGATCTACATTGCTCTGAAACCAGACTCAGCTAACTGGAGAGCGAATGCGCCACAGCAGCTACCCCAGATAAACTGGCGCAGATCAGATCAGAGCTAGAAAACTTTGAATCTCATGCTCTCTGGGAGATACAGTACTACGCACGCCCACCTGAGGCATGCAAATATGAGGAGGGGGACAGGCCGGGGAGGACTCTGGCCAGGCTGGTGCACACCGAGGGAGGCAGGACCCGCATAGATAGCATTGTGGATGTGGCAGGCACAAGACACTGGTCAGACCAGCGGATCCTCAACACCTCGGAATTCTATGTCTCTCTAATTGCACCACAAAAGGAACACCCCACCTCGGATATGCACGATCTCCTTGACCACATTCCAATTTTTCAGTTATCCCCAACCACTAGAGAACAACTCGATACACTGGTCTCCCTCGAGGAGATAGTCATAGCCATCTCAGACCTCCCAAAAGGCAAAGCCCCGGGCCCTGACGGACTCACCCCTGAATTCTACCAGGAACACATGGCCATTCTGGCACCGAAATTACTAGAGGTCTGGACTGAGTCGCTCTCCCAGTCCATCCTACCCCAATCCCTATAGCTCATAACGGTGCTCCCAAGCCGGGCAAGCCTCGCGATGAGTGCGGGTCGTACAGTCCACTATCCCTCATAAATACGGACACGAAAATATTCGCTAAAGTGTTGACAAGCAGATTCCTCCCAATTATGTCATACCTGGTTCACGCAGACAAAAGTGGGTTTGTCCCTGGACGCTCAACTGCCCACAATATCCGACGGCTCTTCAATGTGATGTCCAGGACCTCTGCCTTAATGCTAGTAAGACTGAGATTCTACTTATCGGCACATTCCCTCCTTCCCTGCAGCTCTCTGGCTGGCCTCCCTGGGCCCTCTTCCTGTGCCTACCTGCAAGGCAAAAACCTTGGGGTCATCTTCGACTCCACACTCTCTTTCTCTCGCATATCTGACGTCTCCAAGAAGGCACACTACCAGCTACACCTCCTCAGGAGTATCCTTCCTTTCCTCTCCTACCCCAGATGGTCACTGTCTCCAGAGCCCTGGTTCTCTCGAAGCTGGACTACTGTAACAGCCTCTATCGAAATCTTCCTGCCTCTACTCTCCGCCCTTTGCAACTCATCCAGAACAGGACTGCAAGACTTGTCCTTGGCCTCAAGCCCAGGGACCGTATCTCTCCAGGACTGAACCACTACACTGGCTCCCAGTGGCTGCGAGGATTAAGTTCAAAACCCTCTGCATTGTCCACAAGGCCTTCCTGGGCCTTGGGCCAAAATACCTTCAACTCTCTCCTCCAAAATATCTTCCTTCTCGAGCTCTTCGCTCATCCACCTCCAACTACCTCAGGGTCAGCCGCTTCTCCAAGCAACGAGCTGGGGTTAGATCTCTCTCCGCAGCAGGGGCCTCCCTCTGGAACAGCCTTCCTGCCTCCCTGAAGCTTGAGGAGAACCATCTCCGGTTCCGAAAGCACCTCAAAACCTTCCTCTTTGCCTCCGCTTTCTCTACCTCTCTCCCCTTCTAAATTCACTGAACCTGCACTGAATCTGCTACTGGGCCACTTACCGATCTCGGTCCGTGGTCCAGCAACTCTTCCCTGCACTGCCTACCTGCACTACGGGACTGTTTCTGTATCCTTCAGCCCCTTCTCCCGGCACTTACTTTGCACTTGCCACCAGCTGGCCCTATTATTTATCTTGTATTCTACTAACCATGTACTGCACTTTCCTTGCACTTGCCACCACCTGGCCCTATTATTTATCTTGTATTCTACTAACCATGTAAAGCACCTTTTCCCCCTCTCCCCTTCCCCTTGCACTTTTCCCAGTCCCCTTACCCTTGCGCCATCTGAATGACACCTGGCCTAGTAGGATCGTTGTCTGTCTCCCCTTGTCCCCCCCCTGCCTCGTCGCACCTTGAAACACTTGTGTATAGGCGCGTTACAAATGCCATATCATATCATATCATATCAGGATAGATCTTAAAGTGGACGCAGTCGCGGTCACATTGGATGCCCAGAAGGCATTTGACATGGTGTCCTGGCGTTACATCTGGGTGGTATTGGAGGGAATGGGGGTGTGCCCGCGCATGCTGTCCTACATTAAACTGTTGTACACAGATCCCCTAGCCAGAGTGTTAGTTAACTCCCTGATGTCTTTACCCTTCAGACTGCACAGGGACCCCTGCCAGGGCTGTCCCTTCTCCCCTATCCTATTTGCATTAGCCATCGAACCAATGGCCGACCATGTCAGAGTGCGCCATACACTCAAGCGAATATGTCTGCAAGACACACCAGAGATAATTTCTCTCTATGCTGACGACGTACTCCTGTACATCATGGACCCATCTACGTATCTTGACCCCATTATTCGCGACATCACAAAAATAGGCACATTCTTGGGTTTTACTATTAATTACTCTAAATATGAGATATCCACTCACTCCAGCCACTCTGCAACCAAATGCGAGTTCCCGCTCCGTTGGTCCCCCGGCAGCATCAATACCTCGTGGACCAGGTGTCACTATCTGGGACCTCCCTACTGGCAGACAACTACACTGCTACGGTGCAGCTTATAGAAATAAAAATTGCAAGATGGCGTAGCCTCCCACTCTCCCTAGCGGGTAAACTCTCCCTGATAAAGATGATAGTAGTCCCCAAACTCCTCCATATCTTCACCGCCATCCCTATCTGGCTGGGAAGTATTACTTTGGAAATCTACACTCATTATACGCCCAATTCCTCTGGCATTCTGGCGCTGTTGGTAAAAAGTGGCAACACATGACCCTCTCTTACGAGAGGGGGGGGGCTTTACGATCCCCGATCTCACCAGATACTGGATCGCCGCACAAGCTCAACATGCCACACACTGGTACAAGTCTCCAACCCCACCTCCTCACGTAAAACTCGAAAAATGAGTGGCCGCGGATACTAATCCCATGTCCCTCATTCTACATTGTGCATACCATGCGGACACCGCAGCGGACCCGGTGCCGACAACAATTGGTGCATGGAATCGTTTACTACAGCCTCAGCCTGAGCATAGGCCATATTACAAGTGGCTGCCCATCTGGCAATTCCCTGGCTTTGCCCCCTCTCATGATAAACTGCTTGCCCAACACTGGCTTGCTCTGGGATACCAGACACTGACTGACCTATATCCTGAAGGCAAATTCATAACCCCTCAGACTTGGCGACGGGGCTACTCGGGCTCTGCTCTGGAGCTGCTGCAGTATTTCAGACTAAGACGCGTTCCGAGATATGAAGCCCTCCTATCCGGATGAACCTCCAGACTCTCCTGAAATACATTACATCGCTAATTCAGCTGATAGTAGGGGTGTAGTATCCTCTTTATACAGGATACTGATGGGAAAATTTGAAGATGCACCCTCTGGCCCACGCGACGAGTGGCCGAAGGAGCTGGGCTTGGAGATCACAGATGATACGTGGAGGAAAATGTATTTTCACACGCACAAGGTCTCCCTCAACTCTAGATTTCGCTGCATACAATATAAATTCCTCAACGGATTGTATTATACACTGCACAAAGTCGCTAAATTCACACAAACCCAAACACACATTTGCCCTAAATGCAGATACGAAAATGCTGACCACATATACATGTTCTGGTCCTGTGATGCGCTAGGCGAGTTCTGGGGGGCAGTGACTGAAGCCCTTTTAGAAATAGTTGAGACTACAGTGGGCCTGGACCCGTTAGCTCTCTTATTTGGGATGTGGGAGGGAGATGACATTAAGAAAATGTCTACATTTCTGAATGTGAGCCCCATGGTGGCCAAAAAATGTATCTTCCAATGCTGGAAACGCCTCTCCCCTCCCACGTTCGAGAAGTGGCTAAGAACTGTTGCATGGACACAGACGTGCGAAGAGGAGTATATCAGCACCCTCCCAGCACATTCCTGCCCGAAGAATGTGTGGACATACTTCTGCAGCTATTTTAACAACAGGGGGGACGCAGAACCAGTCTTTCCTCCCCCCGGGCGCACAGGACTAGTGGCACCTGGATGAACTGGACATGAGACCGGGTTGATGGCCCTCCCACCCTCACCAAACATTCCTTAATTGCACTGTGAAAGCAAATATGTGATCATAGCTGTTGATGTACTGTGTTGTGTACCTGCCATTACATCCTGCCAATAAAGAAAAGGTTAAAAAAAACAAATTGGTGTACAGCGGTGGGATAGGACTGAAGGTATCCAGTGTTGCACACGAATGAAGGCATTTCGAGTTATTCCTACCCTGGACACATAGTGAATTGTGGTAGCATAACTGAAAAAGGCCATAGACCTATCTAACAAAATGGAAACACGTACCTTGTTAACCTTAAATGCTTCTAAATCTGAAACATTAAGAAGGATGTGTGCTGAGAGGGGTTTACCTGCTCAAGGCACAAAAATGAAAATGAGTCAAAGAATCATGAAATGGCAATAGTCACAACTTGGTGCCATAGCTCCTGAGGAAAGTGCAGAAGGTGGTGAGGCTGCTCTCACTGACAGAACAACTGACAAGTCTGTCGCTGCACTTATCAATGGGACCTATGAGGATTTAGATGATGTGATGTCCAATGTTTCCTCTGCCAGTGCTGATGCTGAGGCCATGCTTGAATTCAAGAAGCAAGAACTGCTGTTTAGGCAGAAGGAACTTGAATTAAACATGGCCAAGCTTAAGATAGAGCAGGCATAAAAACAGAAGGACAGGGATCAGCAGTTGTAACTGGCCAATCTTCAAGTTTCCAATGGATCTAAGGGTCCTGGACATGGGTCTGGGTCCTTCTCTCATCCTAGGTAGGTTCCTAAAGATCTGCTCAGAGTGTATGATGAAAAGAATGACATTTGGACTGGCTGAATACATTTGAGTATGCTTGGGAAGTTCAACAGGTTGACAATGCTGATAAAATTGCCTGGTTACTTAGCAGACTGCCCCATTCTGGCTGCAGCGCCATTATGGGAATGTCAAAAGCTGAGAGAGCAGATTTTGCAATGTTGAAGCAAACTCTCATCTTAAAGTTTGGAAAGACTCATGCCCGATAATTGAAGAGATTCAGAGAGTACAAAAAGAAAGAAGGAGGTACTTGGGAGTCTTATGTAACTGAGTCCTTAAAAAACTTTACTGGCTGGGTTGAAGGTTATAAGGTCTCCACCTTTGAGGGCATGATAAGTATTGTCATGCTTGAACATATTTTTGCATCTTGTTCCCCTGATCTTAAGCAGCATTTGGCAGATTAAAAGGAGATAGATACTAAGAAGCTAGCCATAGCAGCAGATTTGTGGGTGTCACATAGAGTGTCCCATAAGGCCAAGACTCATCCTGGTAAGCAGGAGGCTGGGGGATCTGATAGACTTCCTCCCAGAAGTGCCACAAAAAGAAAAATAAGAGTAAGTCACAAGAGAACTCACAGGGTAGTGGGGGTTATCCTCCGAAACAGAACTAAAAAAAACGGGGGAGTTTATGAATATCAGCAATCGCTCGATCTTCCTTCTCGCTTCAACTCCAATTAATTTCATAAAAAACACAGCATTTATACTAAAAACTCGTCATCGCTGACGTGTAATATAGGTGCTATATCTGAATATGGTAACAAAGTGAGGGGATTGGAAAAACAGTGTCAGGTGGAGCATCTAAGCCCTTCCTTCAAAATGGCTACTGTAGACATCACTAAAAGTACAACGTCTCATTGGTTCTACTAAATATAGGACCCTTGATTACTTGGTCCACTATGATTGGGTTGGCATCAGCCCCACTCATACTTTTCCACTAGCTTAGCAGCATGCAGAATAGCTGGCCAGGTGCAGGGATCTGTCTGTACCCCCAGCCTCCCTCCAATTATTGCAACAATCAATCATCACTTCAGTGGTCATGTGTCAATTATTTCTTTGGATTTTGGCCTTGAGACTGCTTCTTGGTCTGGAAAAGTTAAGGCGTCTGGGCATGGCACAAGTCCATGCGTAGGTGTGAAAGTTTCATCCCTTCTGCTTGCTCGGTCACATGATTTCCACGCCGTGAAATCATCTTATTCTCCATGCAATTAGGTGTATTTGATTTAATTTTGCCAGCCATTTGCCATCTGTGGCTTATCTTGACCTTTCGGAATAGGATACTCTGTTCTTCTCTTCATTAATTGTATCCACTGTGGGTCTATTTCAGTGGATAGGACCTTGGCTTCTTGGCATGACTTGCCTTCGTCTGAGTTTCTTTCTGTCTTTAATTCTTGATTTGCTTGCTGCGAGGCTCTCCTCTTGAGACCTTTAAAATCCTTTGGTTGATTCTGCTCTTGTGCATAGTGGAAGTATACTTGTATAAAGTGCTCCTTTTAAGGTAGATATGTATAGGTGGCGCTTGTCACAATCTATCTTACTACTAAGCTTAAGCAAGCCTCAATAATTCTTGCTTCTTGCGGTTCCTTGTTTATATGCACGTTTTAACTGGCTGCATATCCTCATCACGTTCATGGCATAAGTTTCAGACATTTGGCATCAATTATTTCACTATAGACTCAGGATGTCACTTATCCATACTGTTTTGTCTCTTTTCATCATCCACTGGTCGTCATATCTTCTATATGTGAGTCATTCCGGGTTCTTATGATGTCATCATTCATCTTCTTTTAGTATCTTCTTGGCCTCTTCAGCTATTGCATTTTGACAATCATCGTTCTGTCTCATTTGTCGATATGATTTTCTCAATGGGTACCTCACTGTTCAGGTTTTCTTAGGTGTCGGTACTTCAATAGGTGCACTCAGTCTGATAGTTACTGGACAGAGCCCCACTGCGGCTCTGTGCTGGTTTATTTGCTCATAATACATCACATATTTCAGCGTGAATGTTCTTGGTACTTCAAAATGGGTGCTTGGGACCGCCTCTACACTCCCCCCTCTGGGCGATTCATCGACCACTTTCACTTCTTCTTTTTTATCTACCTTTGCTTCATCCTCTGGGTCCACTTTTAATTCTTCTTTTGGATCCACACATATGGGTTTGAAGAAATATATCTTTGGGGTCCATATCATTATGACTCCCTTCAAGCTTCATGCTGTTCTCATGTGCTCATCCTTGTTCCAGGTCATTAGTTGGAATTGTCCCCTTGAACCTCAATGGATCCATTTTCCCACATAACTTCTATGTTTTCTTGGATATCGAAACTTTGTTCCTTCTGGTGCATAAATGCTGGCCTTCACAAAGTCTCTCATTTTTTTATCAATCAGGTACTTGGTTTTCCATCGACATCAATAATGATCTTCATCCCTATGGTCTTTTTTGCAGTTTTCTGGCACTGAGAGATTATTATCTTGATAACACAGAATCAGAGCAATATCATCACTAGCAGGGCTCCTAGGAATTTGAATGCATCTGCCATCCATTGTTGAACCCATGAAAATAATGATCCAAACCAGCTGTCATCATCAACTTCGTCAGCTTCATCGATCATCTGATTCTGTAGTTTCATCAGCATACCTATGGCCTCTGTTAAAGTTCAACTTTCTTTGTCATTGAGATGGTATAAAAGTGCAACATGATTCTTCGATTTTTGCACAAACACCTCCATCCATAGCTGTGATCATGTCAAGGACATATTGTAAAGACGCCGGTGGGGGGTGTCTGTACATCCGCTCTCTATATTGTAGAGGAGAGGCACAGAGTACCACAGCCAAGATTCTCTATTATTGGTGCGTAGTCAAGCAATCAAGGCCTAGCTTCTCAGGAGGTGATGCGGGCTGGTTCTTAAGTACAGTGTAGTCCCCAAGCACCCACAAAGGAATGTCCGCACACTGTATCGGTTAAAACACAGTTTTTATATCATTAATATTCAAGGTCACATACACTATCACGATAACTCACTTTGCACTCTGACAACAATGGTAAAAATATACAGTTCTAAAGTGGTACCACTAACGCTATCAGATCTCATTAAAGTGCATACGGTCAGAATGACACACAGATCAAAATAAAGAGGAAGCCAGCAGTAGAGAGTGGAAGGAAAGCAAGATGGTTGAACAATTGGCAGAATACTGGTCCCGCTAACTAGACACAGTTCTGTGTGGAGATCCCCCCACCTGGACAACCTGTAAAGCAAATATGTATCACAAGCCCAGTCCATATATTGTTCCCACTAGACTTTCCAATAGATCTGCAACCCCAAAGTACCTTGGCGTTGTAGCGTTCCTCATCGGGGAATCAACGGCCCCTCTTGAGTGTCCTCCCTTTCAGGCAGGAGTGACGGGTCGTCGAACGTCCGACGGAGAACAGGTCAAGCTATGACGTTGAAGTGGCCGCATCGTTCCTAGCGGTGCTCGTTGACGGGGAAGCATAAATGTCCTGCAAGGAAGAGGCGTGCGGGGCACCTCGGTGTCGATAGTTCTGGACCGCAAAGAGTTTGAAGACCTGTGGCCCAGCAAGGGCGTCAAGTCGTCGGCGTCTCTGTGGTCCTTGAGTGGCGGGAAACCCACCGGCGGATGCTCCTCGGCACATCGACGTTCAGGCCTTCTCCAGCAGGATACAGCAGCGACGATGCGGATGAGAGTGTCCTTGGATCAATGAAGTTCTTAGGCAAAACGGGAGCCCGGCGGCTCCAGTCGGCGATGGCGGTCATCGACAGTGGTGGACAACAGTCTGAGCGCTTCTCTTTGGAGTTCCCCACCAGTCCCCGTATCGGTCGGCAGCCTGTTGAAGGTCAGTCTACCAGGGAGCTTTGGCAAAGGTCTGCTGGTGCACGATGGTCCCTCGTAGCTCGGGAAGAGGGCGCCTTTCCAGGTCCTCTCTGGGTCAGTCCTTGGAGGCACAGCAACTTTCAGATTGTGAAGGAGACCAACAGCAATTCTTCTCGTCCAGCAGGGCTTCAAGGTCAAGCTTCACTCCAGTTACTCGTCGTAGTGGACTTCAGCTTCTGAGCACGCTTCCTAGCAGTGAGAGGTCCCCAGATATACTGTTGATCTCCCATTCATTCCGCTGGGTCATACTCAAGCATCCAATCACGACGAAGGGCATTCATGCAGGCAGGCAGCCAATCAGGCACACAGTGCATTCAAGCCATTCACTTCTCTCCAGACACTCACAACAAGTTATGTGTATTGGGACAAGTACCCAGCCATTCAACACTCCACACTGCATTCATACTGGTTTCGGGCAGGGCTGTCTCAGTCATTGTGTCAAACACCGGGTACTAGACACCCACAACACAGAATGCGTATACGTCACACACTCCATTCACCCAGGTCCCACCCACAGGCGTACCCACAACATACAGTCGTTGAGAAGGCTCCAGCCAGTCTGGCCAGCACTTCCCCACACTACCATATATGGAACTTCCACCCAACAGCCAGTCAGGGGGCAGGGACAGAGTCAGGGCTTCCCAGGACTTCAGGAAGATCAAGGTAACAGGTGATGGAAGGCAAGAGGCCATGGGGGCCATTTTGTGTCTATCAGGAATCTACCAATTCCAGTGACAGCGCCTGGGCATCCCAAAATGGAGGACGCTCAGGGCACCAGTCAATTCAGCACGTAGCTGCCACCAGCCCATACCCTGCTCTGTGGGTCACACACAGGTGCCCAAAAACATATACTAGGGGCACAGGGTTGCACCCCTACCCATGGGTGCCATAAGGGTATCCCATGGGTCTGTTCACCAAACTAAAATAGAGAGCTGCACCACCAGGAGTCCCACATGAACTCCTGTGCGGAAAACACGACAGACCATACGATAAAAAGCAGTAAAGGACAAGGATACGGAGGCCCTGTCCCTCCGATGCATTTCCAGCATCACAGTCCTCCCCCTAGACTGAGGTTAGGGTGCCTAATCTCCCTCGAGATAGACACCCTCATCCAGAAGGTCAACATACCTTCTGGAAAGGCCATCTGCATTGTCGTGACTCTTCCCTGGTCTGTGCTCTATGGTGAAGTCTCGCCCTTGCAGGCTAATGGACCATCTGAGCCGTTTTGGGTTTTCACCCTTCATCTGCATAAGCCACTTCAAGGGCTTATGATCGGTTTGGACCTTGAAGGTAGACCCGTAAGGTAGGGTCTAAAACGCCCAAGGCTCCAAACTATACTAAAACATTCCTTTTCAACAGTAGCCCACCTAAATTCCCTACCCTTAAGTTGTCTACTGATGAATATGACCGAATGTTCTCTTCCTTTGTCATCTAACTGGGACAAGATAGCTCCAATTCCGGTGTCGCAGGCGTCAGTTTGAACGATAAAGGGTCGGCTGTAGTCAGTCGCACACAACACAGGTGTCCTACACAGACTTTCTTTCAAGCCATCAAAGGCCCTCGGACAGTCTTCATTCCAATTAACCTTCCTAGGCTGTTTGGGCAAAGTTAGAGCTGTCAGGGGTGCAGCCATGGTTCCATAGTCTGCCATGAAATTGGGATAATACCCAGTGAGGCCCAAAAAGGCTCTCACCTGGGTTTGAGAAGTGGGAGTCTCCCAGTCCTGTACATCCTGTACCTTACTGGGTAGAGGTTGGATTTGACCCCTTCTTACTTCATGACCAAGATACGTGATTTTCCCCTGAGCTATCTGGCACTGGGTGGCCTTGATAGTGAGGTTAGCCCTTTTTGAGGCCTGCAACACCTTATCCAGATGTGTCAAATGCTCTTCCCAGGTGGAACTGTAGACGCCAATGGCGTCTAAGTAAGCCACACAAAAGACTTCCAGCCCACTGAGAGCATATTTGACCAATCTCTGGAAGGTGGCAGGGGCATTCTTCAACCCAAAAGGTATGACCCTAAACTGGTAGAGTCCCTCTGGTGTTGAGAACGCCGTCTTTTCCTTGGCATGGTGCGTCAGAGCTATTTGCCAATAGCCTGAGGTAAGGTGAAAGGTGCTCACAAATTTGGCAGCACCTATGGTGCCCACAAGCTCATCAGCCCTGGGCAATGGGTGCGCATCACTTTTGGTGATGGCATTGACTCCTCGGTAGTCCACACAGAACCTCCAATCCTTGGTACCTGCCTGGGAACCTGCCTTGGGGACAAGGACCACGGGACAGGACCAGGGACTGGTTGAGGGTTCAATAACATCCAGGTCCAACATCTTGGAGACCTCAGCCTGGATGTGGTTCTTAACGGTATCTGACATACGTTAGCACCTGCTTTTGACAGGCACCCTGTCACCAGTTTCAATCTCGTGCCTACACCACGGTGAAAGGCCTGGTGTCAGTGAGAACAGAGAGGCATACTGCCGGAGCAAAGTGCTGCAGGCCTTCTGTTGCTCTGTCGTCAGATCGGGAGAGAGCTGGACTCCCTCCACGGAGCCATCCTGAGGGTTGCTATGCAGCAAATCAGAAAGGGGCTCACTCTCATCCTCTTCTTGCTCTGAAGCTAGCAAGAGACATGAGACTTTGGCTCACCTGTGGAAAGGCTTGAGCCTGTTAACATGGAATACTTGAGGGGCTACCCCAGAGACTCCAATGTCAACCAGATAATTGACCTCGCCCATCTTGGAGATTATCCTGAAGAGTCCAGTCCATTTATCTGCCAAAGCCTGAGGCTTGGTAGGCTCCATCACAAGGACCTCCTGTCCATGCTTGTGATGCTTTAAGGTCATGCCAGTACTTATTCAATTCCTGGCTGGCCTTAAGATTCACTGTTGCCTGACCCATCATCTGTGTCATCCTCCGTCTGAGGCCTAACACATAGTCCCCCACTTGCTTGGCGGGACCTGGACAGGTGGCCTCCAAACCTTCTCTGATAAAGGCCAGGGGCCTCTTCATGGGATGTCCAAAGAGTAACTCAAAGGGGCTGAAACCAACATCCTCTTGAGGTACCTCTCTATAAGCAAACAGCAGGCATGGCAGGAGAATATCCCACTTGTTCCTTAGGGGTTCTTCCAAAGCTCCTAGCATGCCTTTGAGAGTTTTGTTAAATCTCTCCACCAGACCATTGGTCTGAGGATGGTAAGAGGTGGAGAACATATAGGTTACCCCACACTCTTTCCACATAGTTTTCATGTAACTCGACATGAAGTTAGATCCTCTGTCAGAGACAACCCCCTTATGGAATCCAACATGGGTGAAAATGCCCAGGAGAGCCCTGGCAACCGCCTTGGTAGTTACAGTCCGAAGGGGTATAGCCTCAGGGTACCTGGTGGCATGATCTACCAAGACCAGGATGAACCGATGTCCACGTGAAGTGGGAGGGTCAAGTTGACCGATAATGTCAATGCCCACCCTCTCAAACGGTGTGCCAACCACTAGCAATGGCTGCAGTGGGGCAATGACACTGCATCCAGTCTTGCCAGACAACTGACAAGTTGGGCAGGTCCTGCAGTGGGACTCCACCTCTACTCCCATCCGTGGCCAGTAGAAATGGGCACAGAGCCTCTGCTTAGTCTTCTTGGTCCCAAGATGACCAGCCAAGGGCACCTCATGCGCCAACTGCAGCAGGAAGGGCCTGTAAACCTGGGGTACCACCAACCTCTTCAGGGCACCAGGTTCAGGCTTAGTGGGCTCACTAACCAGGAGCTCACCCTCCCAATAAATCCGGAATGTCCTAGGCACTTCTCCTTGTGCCTGGGACAGGGCCTGTTTCCTCAGACCCCCGAGAGAGTGGCACTCTCTCTGTCCCTTACAGAAGTCCACCCGGGAGGGTCCCCCTTCAGCTAACAAGCATTGAAGGTCAGGGTGATCCTCCAGGGTGAGAACCTCTCCCACAGGAGAGTCTTCTGGCTCTTCTCCCACAGGAGTTGAGACAGGATTCACCACTGGACCCAGCCCGTCCGGAGCATGGATCCTAATGGGTGCTGTTGGAACAGCAGGAAGAGCATGGGCTCCATCCACAGAGGTGGCCTTCTTACTCTTCCGTTTCCTTCGCGCCTTGCGTTTGCCTGTCAGCGAGGGTGCCCGGCTCGCAGCCGGACCCTGTGTGACCTGCGATCGGGTGACCACCACAGCAGCCATGGGCACGCCATCCGTGATCATCCCCAACTCGACCAAATCGTTTCCCAACAAAATGTTCGCAGGCACGTTGTCCTGAACCAGGACCGGAAGCTTTGCTGTCTTGTCTCCAATCGTAATGTTGACTAAGGCTACAGGCGATAATTTGGGAGGACCACCAGCTAACATGGTGGTTCTCAGAGGAGCACCTACATAGTCCTCTGGCTTGAGCAGGGTCCTGTCCACCACTGTCATGCTTGCCCCAGTGTCTCTCAAACCAGTAGAAGGCTGGCCATTCAAGAGGACTCTTCTCAAAAACCTATGAGTGTTTTGTGGGATAGTCGCCAGGACTTCTGCGTACTGGTCCCAGGCCCCAAGGGACACTAAGGAAATCTCTACGGGAGCACCGAATGTGACCTCGGTAGAGGAGGGTAGGATAGTGGCCTCCACCTCAGGTACGGAGTAGCGATAGGTCAGGCTGGCAGCCTGGACTCCAAGTGCCCTACCCTTACTCTTGGGGTCACCCCTTCAGTGGTCCAGAGCCCCATAATCCCAACAAGTGCCGGGAGTGCGGGGTACGGTACTGGAACCACTGGGACCCTGCTTTGCAGCAGGCGGACCACTACTCTTACTTCCACCCACAACCGACTTATCCCCACTAGGTTTTTGGGTCTTAGAAGAGGAGGGTTTTGGTTTACCCGACTGTGACTGCTTTTGGGACTCCTCCGCTTTCTGAGAGGCCCCCTTTTCTTTGTCCTTGTCCTTCCCACTAGTCAGCAACATACTGACGCAGCTCTGGTGAACAGGCTTCCGAAAAAAATGCTCAAAAAACAAGAGGTGCGCCAATTCAACAAACGTTTTCACTTTGTAACCATCAATCCACCCCATCATGTTCATGTGCGCAGCACTCACCCAGTCAATCCAAGACACATTCTCTCGTTTCTTAAATTCCCTGAACCGTTTAAGGTATTGGGTCGGTGTCTTGCCAAACTTGGCAATTGAAGCAGACTTCATGCACTCATACTGACCCCTTTCTTCCACACTCAGTTTCATAATACAGTCATATCCAGTTTGAGGCACTCTGCTTAAAAAACAGTTAGCCCAATCTCTCTTATCAACATTGTGAATTGCACAAGCCATTTCAAACGCTTCAATCCATTGGAGGATATCAGAACCCTCCGCATACACACCAACCAAATCTTTCATAAACTTGGTGTCTGGGGACCTGCCACTCTCAACTGGTTTAGCTGAAGTCTCCAGTCAAGCTTTCTCTGACTGGATTCGCTGACATTCAGTGTCCTTGTCTTTGAGTTCAAGATCCCTATTTTTGAGTTCCGCTTGCTGTGCCAACTCCTTTTTCTTAAGCTCAGCATCTATTTCCAACTTGCGATATTCAAAGGCCAATTTCATCCTTAATAACTCAAGTTCCAAAGAATTGCTGGGGTTTGGAAGAGAGGCAGCAGGAATGTTGGCCTTACCAGAAACAGATTCGGCGACAACCCTCGGGTAGAGTCCTCATTGGTTGCATCCCCCACTTCAAGAGTTTCACAATCAGTCTGGTAGTCTACCAGGGCAGCTATCAGCTCAGCCCTAGACGTATCCACAAAGTCTAACTCCCTGGCTTCACAAGCACTCTGGAGAGCCGCTAAGCTCATCCGAGTCAATTTACCATTCACAATAGATTCCATTGTTTGTAATGCAGTTATCTTGTACACAACTAAACCTCAATTTAATAAAGTGCAGATATCTTTCGTAAGTGGCACGGTTATACACTGAATCTTAAAACCATAAGCATCCCACCGCTGCCACCAGTGTAAAGACGCTGGTGGGGGGGTGTCTGTGTAAAGACCAGAGGGGGGGGTCTGCACTTCCGCTCTCTATATGGTAGAGGGGAGGCACAAAGACCCCTGCCAAGATTCTCTATTATGGTAACGTAGTCAAGCAATCAAGGCTTAGCTTCTCGGGAGGTGATGCGAGCTAGTTCTTAAGTACAGTGTAGTCCCTGAGCACCGCACGAAGGAATGTCCACATACCGTATCGGTTAAAACACAGTCTTTATATAATTCATATTCAAAGTCATATACACAATCACGATAACTCACTTTGTTCTCCGAAAATCAACAATGGTAAATATGTACAATTCTAAAGTGGTACCACTAACGTTATTAGATCTTATTCAAGTGCATACGGTCAGAATGACACACAGATCAAAATAAAGAGGAAACCAGCAGTAGTGAGAGGAAGGAAAGCAAGATGGTTGAGCAATAGGCAGAATTCTGGTAACTACCGTTAAACACAGCTCTGTGTGGAGATCCCCCCACCTGGGCAACCTGTAGAAGAAAGATACAAGCCCAGTCCATATATTGTTCACCCTTAGACTTCCCAATAGTTCTGCAACCGCAAAGTACCTTGGTGTTGTAGCGTTCCGCGTTGGGGAAATTGACAACCCTTCTTGAGTGTCCTCCCTTTCAGGCAGGAGTCACGGGTCATCGAACGTCCGACGGAGAACAGGTCGAGCTACGACGGTGAAATGGCCGCGTCGTTCCTAGCGGTGCTCGTTGACGGGGGAGCGTAAACGTCCTGCAAGGAAGAGACGTGCGGTGCACCTCGGTGTCCATAGTTCTGGACCGCAAAGGGTTGAAGAACTGTGGCCCAGCAAGGGCGTCGAGTCGTTGGCGTCTCTGTGGTCTTTGGGTGGCAGGAAACCCACAGGTGGATGCTTCTCGGTGCGTCGATGGTCAGGCCTTCTCCAGCGGGAGACAGCGGTGAAGATGCAGACGAGAGCGTCCTTGGGTCAATGAAGTTCTTACGCTCCAGTCGGTGACGGCGGTCGTCGACAGTGGCGGACAACAGTCCGAGCGCTTCTCCTTGGAGTTCCGCAGCAGTACCTATATCGGGTCGGCAGCCTGTCGAAGGTCTGTCTACCAGGGAGCTTAGGCAAAGATCAACTGTGCACGATGGTTCCTCGTAGCTTGGGAAGAGGGCGCCTTACCAGGTCCTCTCTGGGTCAGTTCTTGAAGCACAGCAGCTTTCAGATTGCGAAGGAGAGCAACAGCAATTCTTCTTGTCCAGCAGGGATCAAGGTTAAGCTTCACTCCAGTTACTCGTCGTAGTGGACTTCAGCTTCTGAACATGATTCCTAGCAGTGAGAGGTCCTCAGATATACTGTTGATCTCCCATTCATTCCGCTGGGTCATACTCAAACATCCAATCACGACTACGGGCATTCATGCAGGCAGGCAGCCAATCAGGCACACAAGGTATTCAGGCCATTCACTTCTCTCCAGACACTCACAACAAGTTATGTGTATTGGGACAAGTACCGAGCCATTCAACACTCCAAGCTGCATTCATACCGGTTTCGGGCAGGGCTGTCTCAACCATTGTGTCAACCACCAGATGCTAGACAGTCACAACATAGAATGTATATTCGTCACACACTCCCTTCACCCAGGTCCCACCCACAGGCGTACCCACAACATACGGTCGTTGGGAAGGCTCCAGCCAGTCTGGTCGGCACTTCCCCACACTACCATATATGGAACTTCCACCCAACAGCCAGTCAGGGGGAAGGGACAGAGGCAGGGCTTCCCGGGACTTCGGGAAGATCAGGGTAACAGGTGATGGAAGGCAAGAGGCCATGGGGGCCATTTTGTCTCCATCAGGAATCTACCGATTCCAATGACAGGGCCTGGGCATCCCAAAATGGAGGACGCTCAGGGCACCAGTCATTTCAGCACGGAGCTGCCACCAGCCCGTACCCTGCTCTGTGGGTCACATACAGGTGCCCAAAAACATATACTAGGGGCACAGGGTTGCACCCCTACCCATGGGTGTCATAAGGGTATCCCATGGGTCTGTTCACCAAACCAAAAGAGAGAGCTGCACCACCAGGAGTCCCACATGAACTCCTGCGTGGAAAACATGACAGAACACACGATAAAAAGTAGTAAAGTACAAGGATACGGAGACCCTGTCCCTCTGATGCATTTCCAGCATCACACATATCTCTTCTGTAGTGTCATTAGTCAAATTGCCCTCAGTTCTTCCCTGATTGCATTAACTCCTTTTATGGTCGTGTTGATGGTCTGCAGTAACTCCCATCTGGTTATTTACAACCATTTAGTATTTGTTCCAACTTGAACTCTTGGCATAAAAATTAAGGTGAACACGGAAGAAGTCTGACTGAACAGTCTATGTTCATATGGGATAGCATCGAAAGCTTCTATGGATTTGTCAGAAAAGTAATTGTGTCTCTTCATTCAGCTCACCAGTTCCACCGATCTCACCTTCCTTAAGTGAGCATCTGCTTTCGGGAAACTGTGAATATTCAGATCACTTTTTGGAATCACCAGTGCTGGAACATGGACATTCACTATTGTGCATATACCTCTCCAATTATTTGGCAGCCTGATATATGCTTTGGATCCACATGCCCAGTAATGATCCATGATCACTGCAGTACCATGTACCATTCCTGGAGCATCAACGACTCGGCCACAATTCTGATTCTCTCCCGTTTTTTCTTGTACCATTATTCCGGAAGCAGAATTTCGGACTCTCCAATGGCACTATCTGTAAGGTTCCTCCTCTGTCCTCGACCCATGTCAATAGTTTAGCAAGTTTTGGCCATAATGGCTTGCATCCATTTCGCACTACGTTAATGGTGGGCTCATAGTAACCGAAGACCATCCATGCTCTGCAGATCACTACTCCTTTCTCCCATCCGTCTGGTGAAAGCACTGTTCCCCAAATTTGCATTTGGCATCTGTTCTTCCATTTTGAAGCTTATTCTGCCGTCTTTCCTTGAACGTTCAGCTTTTGATTTGCTTCTCTTCTGATCTCTGCTCCTTTAACTCCGGGCTTCTCATATCTGATCACGATGTGTTTTGTTTTTCCATTGTTTCTTGTCTTTATGTCTTGGACATAATCATCTTTATTTGGATCCGTTGCTTCAGTTGCCCATTTTAATGAGGCATCAGTTCCCATGAACTGGCCTCTGGTCTTGCACATTGCTACGTGTCTATTTCAACAGGTACAAAGATCTCTGACTTCCCCATGCTGTAAGTTAGGAGTGCACAAACAAAGCATTCCTCCTCTGAATTTCGTCTTCCAACTTCTTTCATATGTTGGTACCAGATGTTATTTCCTAAGTGTGCTGTGCTGTCCAGTTAGTCATTTAGTGCATTATCATCTTCTTGTATGCTTCTTCTGATTCTTAAGGTATTCCTGTAGTTTGCTATAATCATGTCCTTGAACACGTCTGTATGGCTTCTTCTTGCTGGAGGATTCTTAGGTATCCCAATCCATGGTGCAGGCATCTAGATCTGTGCCAGTTAAGTAGAAGAAAGCCTGGCAAGTCTTTCCTTGTCCTCTTGTCTTTTCCTGGCTCTGGTTATGAACGGCCATATTGATTCTGCTATCATCTGTGCTCGTGAGATTCTTGCTGGGCTTGCACTTGCCCTTTGCAGTGCTGGATCAGGCGTGCTTATTACTGCTGTCTCTGTTGGTTTATCCTCCAACTCCTTTTGTCTCCTGAAAAGTTCAGCCTTCTCCATTTGTCTTTTCACTTCACTTGTAGTAGAACATCTCATCGTTGGTTGTCTAACCTTCTCCCATTCTTTGGATTGTGGTTCTGCCGTTATTTCACTAGAACTGGTGTATGTGCACTCATTGTTTGTGTGTGTGTGTGTCTTTCAGTAACCTTTTCTCATTCTTACTCTGCCGACCCTGTCTCTGGCTTTTCAACTTGCTTGTTACTACATGTGTGAGAATATCATTGCCAATCACATCCATTTCAAGTTCACTGACTCCTTTGTCAGACCTTCTAGGGACTGGAATGGCTATAAAAGGTCTGGGTGCCTTCTTGGGTGTCATGCGTACATCATTAGATGGGTGCACTGGAATCAGAACACTTTGTACACCAATAAAAAATGCAGTTCGACTCGTCAGTGACAGTAAAACAATGATGAATAAAATGCATAGGTACATGATTCCTCTATAGGTCAGTCTACAGCTCTTAGTTCTGGAACAGTACGATCGCCTCTCCTCTTGAGGGATGACAACATTATTGCTTTGGTTGCCCATCTCGATCATCTAAGGAAAAAAAACTACCTTTTAATACATTCTAGGCAATCGTTTCTCCAGATTCTGCCGGATATGAAATTGTCAAAATAAGGTAATAAGTTCAGCAAGTCTCTAGTTGGCATGTTCAAAAGAAACAATCTCCCAATCAATGCCCCTTATCTGTTTCACTCCAGAAGACATGTTGCTTCTCTCGTCAGTATAAACAAAAGTGAACTTTCTGGCAACATGTGTTCGATCTATCCCTCGGTGGAAAGTTTAGAATCTTCTCCGGAAAGTCTGATGATGGTTAGAAAGTTCAACCTGCATCATAATACCATGCAGGAGCATGCTCATCTGTGTAGAGTTCACTGGGTCTCTGATAAAAGTGAGGACATCAACACTGGTGGGCCTCCCCACAAGTTCTGGAAAGTCCTCAATTAGGCACAAGAAGACGTCGCTTGCCAACCTCCTATCTTCTGGTGACAGGGACATTTGTCTTGTCCTTCCGGTATTCTGGAAGCAGGAGGAACTGCTCGGCAATCACAATGAGCCTTCCCACTAACGATAGATACGATCTCAATACTAGCTCGAAGTAAATTAGAATGTTTTTAGTGATGTTGCTGCTGTGGGACACCATACGTGAGTCCAAATAAAGCTCCTTGTTGGAAGGAGTCTGAATACTGTATTTTCTTCCATTTTGTGTGTCCTCGATCAAAATATAGCATATACTTTTGTCATCAAGACTTCAGTATGCCTCAGTCCAAAGTTCAAAGTCAACAGACTATGTTGTGGCTTATACGTACAATTTTCTTCTTCACTCTGCAACTAGGGTGTACAGAGTGTCTGTTTTTATGTCCTTATTCCCTTTTTTGCACAGAGGAAATGTCCAAATTTAAGCCACCACTTGCACAAAATTTCTTTGTCTTTGTTTTGCTGGTCATGTGTCCTTCTTCCTCCTCATGGATCTCGTCTGCACATGCTATGTTTCTTCCCCGTTGTCTGTAGTCTCTACGCGTTGGGGTGCGGGCAGGGGGCCTTCTCCGTTGTATGGTTTGATATCACCCAGGAACAACCAAGCTATTCTTTCTTCTAGCTTGACTGCAGAGGGAGTAACGCTCTCCACTCTGAATGGACAGCTGAACCTTCGCTCGTCCCACTTCTTTCTCGTGTCTCACCAGGACCGTGCCCCCAGGGAAAACTGGTGGTAGACGTAAACCTTGAATCGGGTCTGTTGTTGTATCTCCTTCTGTGTCCTGTGCTGCCGTGCACCCTTTTTGTCGTCGCTCTAGCTGTCCTGAAATTACAGACAAGATGTCATGCAATATAAGTAATTTTGCATTTCAGAGCCTAAAACTTCTCTTGTTGGTTGAGCATCACATCTAGCTAGATCTCGGGGTGTCAGTGGCGTGTGCACCCTTCTGCCTGTTATGATCATGTGCAGTGTAAGGTGATGGTCAGAACCAGGCTGTTTTCTGAGCGCATATAGTGCCAATGGAAGGCAGTGTAGCCTTCCCTTCTTTAGAGTAAGCTTCAACTTGAGTATCCTTTCCCTTAACAATCCCATTACCTTGAGAATGATAAGCCGAAGATAACTCATGCTTTATACCAAGCAACAAGCTAATCTGTTCAAAGACAGCATTAACAAAGTGAGGCCCATTACCTGGTCTCATGACCTCACACACTCCCCATCTGGGAAAAAACTCCCTTACCAGAACTTTGGCTGCACTGGTAGAGTCTGGGTGTGTACATGGACCTGCTTATATCCATCTAGAGAATGGACACACCACAACAATTAGATACCTGTACTATATACTTGAATCATATCGACATAATCGACATGCATAATCGACATGCAAGTGCTGAAAAGGTCCGTTAGGCCTTGGGATGGCTCCTCTAATTACTCGTAGTGTGTGCCCAGCTGTGAACTGTTGGCAGATTATACAGTTCACCATAAAAAATGCAATGTGCTCTGCTAAGTTCGGTATAAACCAGTCTTCAGCAAGCGTTGCTGCTAGATTTTCTTTAGTCATGTGTGCTGGATAATGCAACTGTTCCAGTGCTATCTTCAATAGGGATATTGGCATCACCAGTTTACCAGTGCTGTCTTGTTGCCACAAGCTCTCGGAGGGGTTTAAAGAACACACTCGCTGCTTCCAAAGATTTTTCTTCTCCTGTGGTGCCTCCCATTGGAGTTCCATTGGGTTTTCTCCATGTTGCTATAACTGTCAGGTTCACTTCGTGCAACAATAATTCTCTCATGCACATCAGTTATTTCCACATCCATTATGCCTTTGTCTTTGGTCGACACACGCTTGGCTTCTGTGTCTGCTGCTTGATTTCGTCATGAGATAAAATCTGTCCCCTTTGTGTGGGTGACGCATTTCACAACTGCTATGCCCACTGGGAGCTGTCGTGCCTTAATAAATCTGTCCAACAGGGCTGCGTGCTGCACTGGCATGCCATTTGCTCGGAGGTTGCCCCTCCTTTTCCAGCGCGCTAAGCCTGCGTGCACTGTTGATGTCACATAGGCGGAGTCACTGTACACCGTCACTTCCTGGTCTGCGTGATTCTCAATAGCGAGTATAAACGCCAATAATTCTGCATCTTGAGCTGAGTAATGAGATGGTAATCGTGCCCTAATAAGTACTCAAAACTCTCCATTTGCTGTGTGCTTCATCACAGCAGTGCCTGGATATCTTTGCCTGTCATTTTGATTGATTCTCGAAGAACCGTCAACAAAGACAATTTCTTCTTCTGCCAATGCATTTTCTTTCACTCTGGGAATCTCATCATAGAATTCTTCATAATTTGCGCAATCATGTATTGGCTCTCCTTCAGTGACTGGTTCTGCTATGAACATAGCTGGGTTCACTATTTTATATTGAATTATCTTAATCGATGGATTCAATATGATTACTTCATATGCAGAAGCTCTCTGAGATGTCAATATGCCTTTTGGTTTTTCTAGAATGGCAAATAGAGCGCGCTCGACGAACAAGGTCATTGAGCATCCCATCACAATAGTTGTAGCCTTCTCTATGACGAACACTGCGGCAGCTAAACTTTGTTGACACGGGACGTGACCTTTCATCACTGGGTCCAAATTCCCACTGTAGTATGCCATGGACTTGTACCAAAGTGTGGTTCTCTGTGTGAGTACTGCTGTCATAACACTGCCATACATGTGTGAAAACATGTAGAATTCCTCTGCATAATTGGGAATTCCTAAAACTGGTGCTGTGCAAATGGCTCTTTTTAGTTCGACAGATCCTTCTTCCATGGTGTCAGTCCATTCAATTTTTTCTTTCGTCCCCTGCACCTTCTTTAGGGCTTGTAACAAGTTATTGGTATATGAGCTGTAGTCAAAGACCCATGCCCTGACATAATTGCTTAATCTTAGGAAACTCTGCATCTGTTTTATCGTGTGTGGCTTGGCTCTGTTCAATATGGCTTCAGCCCTTTCAGGGCTAACCCTTTTCCCCTAATGTGATATCAGCTGGCCTATGTAAAGCACTTCTTGTTGACAGTATTGTAACTTCTCTTGTCAACTTTATATCCTTTTTCAGCCAATATAGTAAATAGCTGGATAGCATTGTGTCTGAACTTTTGTCCTAGTCCATATATAACTTTGTCCTATGTTGAGTGAAAGGCCTTCCTCCATCACCAGTGTTGTTTCTTATTCCATAGCTCAGCACCTGTCCTGTACTTGTTGTTTGTAACAGTTGCATCGGCGACTGTTGGGACTGTCCTTTTGGAAAATGTGTCAAGTTCTGAGGTTGCAAGCTTTGCTGTGCTTCTGGCGCTTGCTGTTGCACTGTGTGATTCTGTGCAACTCCATTTCCACCCTGCTGTAAAAACACATGTGGATTCACCATCCCTACTCTTGCTCCTTGGTCATTTTGTACAATGCCTTGACTTCTGCATGTGCGTGCTAGATGCCCTGTCATCCCACACATCCAACATATTGGCAATGGTCTGATTATTTGCCCATTTGACATAACCTGATTAGCCTTTTGTATGTTTTGAAAACCTCCCTGATTACCTTGGAAACCACCCTGACTACTCTGCCATCCTCTTCCTCGAAAGCTTCCCCCTCTGGGGTAAAACCCATTACTGCCCTGATTAATTTGCTGTTGATTATTGACCTGATGTGTGTTAGATCCGTCTGTGCTAGTTATCATTGCCCCTTCAATGGCATATTTTGACAATTTCTTCTGCACTAATTTTGCCTCTTCAGCATTTCGTGCAGCCTCTTTTTTGCAATTCTTTACTTGCAGTAGCCTGCAATAGCGAGCTATGGTCACCTGTATTTTAGACCACGGTTTGGCCTCGATTCCTACCAATTTCTTGAGCTGCTTCTGTACCTGATCTGGCAGCCCTTGGCATAATATATGGTAAAACACGGGTATAGATTTCCCCCAAGATTCCTGCGTTTCCAGCACCCATGCGTCTTGGAAATTCTGAATGTAAAGCAAAGGATCTTCTGATGCCTTCATTTTGCGTCTCATTATAGCTCCCATGTCAGAAGTATCCAGGTATAGCAATCATAATGCCTTCCATACCGCGGCTTTGCAATTGTTAAAAGGAGCTCCATGGTGTGCAGCATTAACTGTAGTCATGCCAGTATAACCTGCCCATGTCCACACATCGTCAGCTCTATCATCAAGTATGGCGATTAAAAGACTTTTGATATCCCCACTATCTAACGTGTTCCCTCCCGTCATCATTTCTAGCTCATGTATCCATTTTCCTGCTCCTGATGTTAACATTGGAAGCTTATTTTTCAGATTTTCTCGATCCATGTGTGGCCAGGGTATATACTGTGGACTCGTTCCTCCTTTTTCGAGCAACGGGAAATGTAATCCATGACACTCCTTTTCCTCCCTCATACTTTTTCTGTTTACTGCAGGGGTAATAGTCCTGCAGAGCCGTCTACCTGGCAATGTCCTTAGTCTGCTCATATAGGGTGGTGGAGACACCCCCCTCTGACTGTAAGATACTCCTTCGTGTCAATCTGATTGTGTGGCAGACTCTGATGCCCTAGGTGCAGACTTGCTTTAATCTGACCATCTTATTTCTTTTCCTCCAGAGAAGTGCTTTTCCTGTCTTCTCTCATCTTCTTTTTCTTCATATTCCTCTCTCTCCGTGTCTGATATTGTCTGTGCCCAACACCTGTAACTCCTCTCATCTTCCTTGTTCCTATTTAGCATCAGCCTATCTAGGGACAGCTCTCTATCTCTGCTACTCCGGAAAGCGTCATCAATGTCATACAACTGAGTGCGCTCAAGACGCTTGTCCTCTCCTCTCCCTTGGGGTACCTGTTCTAGCCCCATTTCATCATATATTCTATCGAATTTTTCTCTGATGCTTCTGGTGTCGAAGTAATCTTCGATATTTGCCCTATACGTGCCTGGCACTACATCATACCCAGGAAAAAACTCTTCTATGTCTTCCCAGTCTACTACTGGATCAGGTTGTTTAACCTCTCTTTCTAGATATTCAAGATCCTGTGCTCTCGGTCTTCGCTTGCGTTCTATGTCATCATCTTCCTGTTTCTTTGCATCTCTACATTCATTTGCCCTTCGTATTTCCACATCTCTTTTTATTCTCTTTTCCCTTATCTTTTGCTCTTCTTCCTCTATTCTTCATTGTTCTTGCCTGTCCTGATCATTAGCTGCTCTTGGTTTATGGTCGCATTTCCTTTCTTGCTCTTCATGATACAGCTGTTCTCGTCTCTGTCTATCTTTTTTACTAATTCTTTCGTCTCTCAATCCGCTTTCCTTTTCCTTCTCTTTTCCCTTTGAATCGTCTGACTCTCCCTTTTGTCTCATAGCCTCAATGCCTTTACCATCGAGTTTCAATAGAATCTGACCTCCCATCCATTTGTTCTGTGTGAATGCCATCTCATCAGTTCTGTCCTCATCTCCTTTCCATCTCTTTCCCTCTCTACTCATATCTGGAAATGTACTTGCTGGTGCTTGATCTCTTTTTTCTTTCTCGTGCCTCTCCTTGTCCCTCGGGACTTTGGAGGTGATATCTCTATCTCTGTCTTTGTCTGGGTTTTCGTCACTACTTTGCGTAGGTGACTCATATGCCGGGTTGCTATATCCCGTGGCTATTTTGAGTTCCCTCAATGGATATAATCCTTCCTTTTTACTGGCTTTGCTTTTTGTTTCAGACAGAGCGGGTGGTGCGGAAGGCATTTCACCCCCCTCTGTGCATATATTAAGTATCCAATCTAACGGCGGCTCCTCCTCCTTATCCTCTTGGTACATTTTCCAAAGCTCTAAACTATTTGCAGGTTTTACACTTTAGTCTAACCACTATCTACGGGGAGCCTTCCGGTCTACTTAGCCGGATGGCAAAGGACTTGTGATATTGCCGAGGACCTAGAGTTACTTATGTCAACGGTCAATGGATGTCTTATCTAATCGATAATCGATAACCATTTATCTCTGCTACCAAGTGTGCAGTAGGACCCCAGCCGGCCCATAGAGCTCGGGGTGCCCCAACAGCACTTTAAGATGAGTAGCAGCACCCTCGAGATGGATGGGGATGCAGATTAATACTATCGCATCAAATCAAAAATGACAACCCGATAGTTTGGCAAAGGGAGTCTGTTTAATGACAAGTACAAAAATGGGGAGTTTATGAATATCAGCAATTGCTTGATCTTCTTACTCTCTTCAACTCCAATTAATTTAATAAAACACACATCATTTATACTAAAAACTCATCATTGCTGACATGTAATGCTTAAAATCTGACATGCAATTCTATTGGTTCTAGGAAGGAAACTTTAATATAGGCACTATATCTGTATATGGTAATGAAGTGAGGGGAATGGATAAACAGTGTCAGGTGGGGCATCTAAACCCTTCCTTCAAAACGGCTACTGTAGACATCACTAAAAGTACAACGTCTCATTGGTTCTACTAACTATGGGACGCTAGATTACTTGGTCCACTATGATTGGGTTGGCATCAACCCCACTCATACCTTTCCATTAGCTTAGCATCGTGCAGAATAGCTGGCCAGGTGCAGGGAGTTCGCCTGCACCCCCAGCCTCCCTGTAATTATTTCAACAATCAATCATCACTTCAGTGGTCATGTGTCAATTATTTCTTTGTATTTTGGCCTCGAGACTGCTTCTTGGTTTGGAAAGTGGTTTGGGCATGGCACAAGTCCATGCGTAGGTGTGAAAGTTTCATCCCTTCTGCTTGCTCGGTCACGTGATTTCGACACCGTGAAATTGTCTTATTCTCCATGCAATTTGTGTATTTGATTTAATTTTGCCAGCCATCGGCTATCTGTGGCTTAGCTTGACCTTTCAGAATAGGATACTCTGTTCTTCTCTTCATTAATTGTATCCACTGTGGATCTATTTCAGCGGATTTGACCTTGGCTTCTTGGCATGACTTGCCTTTGAGTTTCTTTCTGTCTTTAATTCTTGATTTGCTTGCTGCGAGGCTCTCCTCTTGAGACCTTTAATAACCTTTGGTTGATTCTGCTCTTATGCATAATGGAAGTATACTTATATAAAGTGCTCCTTTTGAGGTAGATATGTATAGGTGGTGCTTGCCGCAATCTATCTTACTACTAAGCTTAAGCAAGCCTCATGAATTCTTGCTTCTTGCGGTTCCTTGCTTATGTGCACGTTTTAACTGGCTGCATATCCTCATCACGTTAATGGCATATGTTTCTGACATTTGACATCAATTATTTCACTTTAGACTCAGGATGTCACTTATCCATAGTGTTTCGTCTCTTTTCATCATCCACTGGTTGTCATATCTTCTATATGTGAGTAAGTCCGGGTTCGTATGACGTCATCATTCATCTTCTTTTAGTATATTCTTGGCCTCTTCAGGTATTGCATTTTGACAATCATCATTCTGTCTCATTTGTCGATATGGTTTTCTCAATGGGTACCTCACTGTCCAGGTTTTCTTAGGTGTCGGTACTTCAATAGGTGCTGTCAGTCTGATAGGTACTGGACAGAGCCCCACTGCAGACCTCTGCTGGTTTATTTGCTCCTCATACGTCACATATTTCGGCGTGAACATTGCTGGTACTTCAAAATAGGCGTTTGAAGTGTGAATCGTGCTTGGAACCTCCTCTACAGTTCTGTATGGATTACAGGGCTCTGAATGCTGTCACAAAGACAGATGCACACGACTTGCCTAGAACATATGAGCTGGTGGATACTTTGGGTTCCTCCAAATACCTCAGCACATTTGACCTCACTGCAGGCTACTGACAAATAGCTCTTGCAGGACATGCCATGGAGAAGAAAGCTTTCTCGACACCAGAGGGTCTTTACCAGTTCAGGGCAATGCCTTTTGGGTTGAAGAATGCACCTGCCACTTTCCAGAGGCTTGTGAATCATATGTTGAATGGGTTGGATGAATTCTGTCTTGCATATCTGGATGATATAGCAGTTTTCAGTGCCACCTGGGAAGACCATGTGAAACACCTTAGGATTGTGTTACAGGCTCTTCAGAAGGCCCACTTGACCATAAAGTCCAGTAAGTGACAGATTGGGCAAGGATCAGTGGTCTGTCTTGGACATTAGGTAGGTGGAGGGAGGATATAGCCTCTACCCAGTAAAGTACAAGCAGTACAAGACTGGCCTACCCCCACTACTCAGCCCTGACAGCCTTTTTAGGACTCACTGGGTACTACAGAAATTTCATGGCAGACTATGGAACCATAGCTGCCCCTCTGACTGCTCTCACAAAACCAAAAAAAAAGAAGGTAACTTGGTCTGGAGAGTGTGAGAATGCCTTCAATGGCTTAAAAGACTCCCTGTGCCAGGCCCTTGTCCTCAGGGCCCCTGATAACCAAAGACCTTTTATTGCGCAGACAGATGCCTCTGACGCTGGGATAGACGCTGTACTATCACAATAAAAACACATTTCCCCCCCTAAGACGCCATCATAAATGGCTATCCACGGTCAATAAAATACAGTTGAAGACACTATCATTGACCCACAAAGCTCTAAATAACGCTGCGCCTAGCTACCTCACAGTCAAGCTTCAGAGAAAAACTGTTCACAGACTAACCAGAGCCGGCAATGCTAATTGCCTGACCATACCTTAATACAAGCTCACCACTATTGGTGGCAACAGTTTCCCTGTAAAGGCTGCTAAATGCTGGAACTCTCTGCCTCAAGACCTGAGAGCTGACCAACCCTGCTTACACCTCAGAAAAAATGTTATAAAACACATTATCGCTACTGACCCATAGCTTTTGACCTTTTAGGTTAGGCCCGTTGCTCCAGCTCACCTGAGTGCCATAGTGTTACACAGAGGATTTGACCATGCAATGCGTATTTCTGCACACTGCTTATGTTTTATTCTTGTGTTTACAAAGGCCTTCTTACTTCTGTATATATTTGCACACTCTGTATACTCTGTACTTATGTAATTTCTTTGTATATTTAATGTATATTTGCAACTCTGTAAGCTTTGCATCTTCATACTGCTGCGCCGTTTACCCACAGGTTTGGTGTGCATAACAAATGAATAAACAAACAAACAAACCAACAAGTGGATAAGAAGGGTAAGGAACACCCAATTGGCTTCATTAGTCATCTGCCTAAGGACAGAGAGCTCAGATGGTCCACAGTAGAGAAAGAATGTTTCTATATTGGGTGGGCCCTAAGGAAGCTGAGGCCCTACCTCTATGGGATCCACTTCACTGTGCAAACTAACCATAAGCCCTTAAAATGGCTAATGAACATGAAGGGAGAAAAGCCAAAGTTGCTCAGGTGGTCCATAAGTCTACAAGGCTTTGACTTCACTATTGAGCATGGGTCAGGTGTCCAACATAGCAATGCTGATGGGTTGTCCAAAATGTTTAACCAAACTGAACATGAGACTCCTCCAGGGGTGGATTAAGTCCCCCTGTCCTTTGTCTGGGAGGGGCGAGTGTTAGGAATGATTTCAGTTTATATGTAATTTTCCCTCCAGTTGTACACCCCAAACTTTAGCTGCTTTTTATACACCTTAGTCTGACTTTGCCAGGGGAGCACTCCTCTGGGCTTTCGCTCACTTTTTATGGGGAAACTGACATGCCCTTAAGGCAGTCAGTACTGGGAGACTTTGTTTCCCTTAGTCCTTTTCCAATGTTGCAACATTTCTGCAACATGTAACAGGTGCACAATGCACCTTACAGTAGAGTGCACTTGGGTCTCCTAGTCAATTACAAAGACCATAGATACTCTCGTAGGACTTTTTGGGAGCTGTGCACATGTGTCATGGACAGGGCTGGTGGCAGTTTATCTTTTCATATAATTTTAACCCTTTCCTACCATTTAAACCGTGTTAACCACGTTTGGCACGAATAGGTGGCCTGGCTCCAAAATGGCCATGCCACAAGGTTCTTTGTCCTGTCCTTTGGCCATCTTGCACCTTTGCCTTCCCCAGGTCGAGTCGACCCGGGTCAGTTCTTATTTGGACATGCAGTTTCCCGTGAAATGCCTAGCTTTTGCGGGCTTCTGCATGCCTTGTGTGTGTGCCTCCAGGATGTGGGCTGGGGTGTCTGTCCCCAATACACATCCTGGGTGCCAGAGAGTCTGGAGTGCTCTGAATGACTGGGACCACTGTGGTCCATGATTGGTCCATGTATGGACTGTGTGTTTGTGAGCAGATCTCCCATTGGGTCCTCTCCGTTTTGGCGCAATGAGAACTTTGGATAAGAAGAGGCTGAAAACACCCATACCATGTCGATCTCTCACTGAACGAAGGATAGGATCCAAGTATCCTGAAACTAAGAAGCTGAGTCGAGGAACCGCTGGTGAACCGCTGGAAGGTCTGGGACCCTGAGCCCACTGTCGTCCCGTGGGACCCCTCTGTATCTGGTCATCCTATAAGGTCTGCGAAGACGCTGCGACCCATTAGAATAGTGGGACCAACTATTCTCGCCACCTTCAACAGAACCTGCAAGTAAGCCTTCTCGCAAGTGTCCCTGGTCCAACCAGTAGAATGACCAGTTTACACAGGACCTTTGCTCTGTCTCTCCTGTTGTTTCGAGGAGGCCCTCAAAACTTGGTATACTGCTAGCTCTCTGTTCATCCTCACACTGAATTGTGAACACTTGGCATTCCCAGGTCTGAAGTGAGATGAGTGCGCCAGGACCAGAGTAAACGCGGTTACTGTGTTGCCCAGCCGCAGCAACGATCTTTGCAGGTGAACTGCATTTGTGACCCTCTTGCCCCTGAAGCCTGCTGGAGTGAAACTGGCCTGATCCATCCATCAGGAGCGGAGAAATCGCCACTGTCCCGTTTGGGAATTCTCACTGTATCTTCGGAACTGAAAGCCGCAGAGCTGTCATATTGCAGCAGTATACCCCGCAACCAAAGTGGACTCAACTGGCGACGTTTGGTCTGGAGTGCACCAGTGAGTAACCCTAACTTTAACCGGTGGTCCCTAGCGCCTCCATCCATTATTACACATGAGTGGCCCCTGGGGGTCCCTCTGCTTTCCACTGCTAGTGCGAACTAGCAACCTATTCCCGAACCTTGGAATCAACTCTGCCTTCAAGTGGAGGCCCTCCTCGAATAGTGGGAATCTATTCTTCATCACCTCACCCACCTACCTGAGCTGCTTGAGACTCCTGAAGAGACCCCGATTTGCCCATTGGAATACCCGCGTTCACCTCCACTATATGTAGCATAAGGCTCCCCTCTTCTTAGGGTTTGGACTGCCTCTTAGTTAGGTGTGTGTTTGATGTTGAAGGGGACTAAAGACTACCTGCACTACCTATTTTCCTTCCCCTCTAGGTTGTGAACATATTTCGTGCTTTTAACCCTTTAGACCCCAATGGTCTTGTATATATCTTGTATTGATTGTGTTGTGTTGGTTTAGTAGGGTTGTTGTGAATCTTTTTCTGTGTGTTGATTTGCAAAGGCTTTGTAATAAATGTGTTTATGTCCTTGCTCTGTGTGCTCATTGAGGTCTTTCAGTCACCCTCACTCCTCTTGAGACTTAGTCTTGACCGCCTGCCATAGCTACCTTGATTGGTCTGGCTTGTCCAGAGGCTACCCTGTTCCAAGAAACTAAGCTGGCCTTCTGAACCTCTGCCCACCAGGTCAGAGTTCAGAAATCTGTCTTAACACTCTTCACCACCCTCCTCATTATTCTCCTCTTCCAACAGTGTTTCTTCTTCATCCACTCTGTCCTCAAACTCTCATCTTCTAAGGGTATCGCTCCCATATGTCCCACTCATTACCTCTTTCAATACATAACAAAATAAACACTCATGTAGATCTGCGCCAGTTCAGTTATAAATCAGAAGGGTTTAATGTGAAAATTATCCCAGTGCACCCTTAGTGATGACATGTGTTTCAGCTTACGTGTTTATCAAATCAGGGCATATATCATGTCTAATCAAAACAACGAGAACTCAAAGGTTCTTGTCAGGTGTACCATTACATCAATTTCATGTACAGAAATTCCACAATGGTGAGTCAAACACATTTGAAAATTTATGTGTGACAGAAAAACAAGGGTGGGTGTACGGGGGGATTGTTAGGAGGTAAGGGGGGGATTGTTAGGAGGTAAGAGAGAAAAAAAACAAAGATAAAAAAAGACGTCAAAATTGAAAACAGTAGTGTATACCAAAACAAAATTGTTGGCTCTAATCACACTTGAATATTGCTGTGCAACATAATTGCATTGATGTCACATGCCGTGTGGCTTACTTAGTAGAATAACATTTACATGAGTGATGAGATATTCTTATGAGATGTTGATGTATTTTAGCAGCTGATCATTTCTTACCATTGTTCTTGTCTTATAAGTTAATTCTTGGTTCAATTGCAAGGGTTAAATCCCTGTAGAGAATGAGCGTATTATCAGGTATGTCTATGTCAGTTGCTATGAAGAAATGCTTTATGCAGTGCTATTCTGAGCATAACTGAGAAGCGTGTGTCTGTCTTTATTAACACGCCACATCCCAAAAAATTGGTAGTTGGTTGTATACTGAGTGTTCAGGAAATTCCAAAGGTTGAAATAGCTGCATAGGGTTGATAAATATGTTCAATACAAATGAACATTCATCTTAAAGCCCGACAAATGGTAATTGGAATATTAGATTGAATAATCTCTACGAATGCGTGTACTCTGTATAACGCGTTCACTTCGTGCTGGTTTTATGCCTAATAGCTCGCCGCTATGTGCCTCATAGTGAAATGCGCACTTAACGTCAAAAGCGTTACAAATTTGGACTGTCTCTTACCTGTGCTGTATGTCCCTATTCCCCGCGTTGGCTTCTGAGTAGGGTGCGGGTTGCTGTGCCTGTGAATATATGTTGTGATTTGTAGGTGTGTTAACAGACTGGGAAAGTGTCCCTTTCTGTTTTCTCACTCGCGTTTGTCTGCCGTGTTTCGGGAAAGACACGATGTGAATATAGGGCACCATCTCAAACATTTTTAGCATACTATGTTTAGCTATAAGTTAGAAGATGATTGACCCAATCCCCACTACTTTATGTGGCGTGCACTGTATTCCTGGATGCAAGTTGTTTGGTTTCAATTGTAAATTACTCCTAACACGGACAGTTTGGCATATTTTTCCTTTTGTGTTTGTGCGAAATGCTAATTAGATGTTGGTGTTAATATTGAGAATGACAGAAATAATATTGGCTGTATAACTAACAAAATAAATTAATACTATACATATTCACAGTTCATACTCGAATATTTTCTAATGAATCATTAATCTTCTTATATTAACAGTTCTAATATAATACAAGAGTACTCTCCTTATATTGGTAATTCTGGCATGATACATGATTGCAAACGTATATTGTCCTCAATGGTTCCATCTTTAAAATCTGAGATCTGTACATACATCTTTATTTCTTGGGAGAATAATGCTAATTAGCTAGCATTCTGGGACATTCTGGATACCCACGTAATCTACAATGGTGTTAATGATTTTACTTAGTTAATGTCCCTTCATCTGGTTTCTCCTTATTCTTCTAATACACTTCCAAGTATTGAAACTATAAGAAAGCTATCATTTCACTATCTGAATTCAGACCTGTGACAGTTGTGTTTAATTTGCATATGAGTCTTGCCTCTGCTTGTCTGAGTACTTTCTCTTTGTCACCACCTCTTCTTCCTAGAACGATTCTTTGAAGATCAATGAATCTGAGTTCAGATTTATTCTCCATTTGGTGCGCTGATTGCCAATGTTCGGCTATCGGAAACTTGGGATCCTGGCTCCCAATTTTGGCTAAATGTTCACTGATGCGTGTTCTAAGTTCACGTATGGTGCTACCAAAATAAAGTTGTTGGCACTTGCATATGATACCATACATTACATATTTAGTTCTACAATTGATTCCTTGCTTGATTGTGACTTCTTTGCCATTAATGTCACAGAATGTATTGGTCTTCTCAGAAGCAAACCGGCACATGGTGCATGTGCTGCATTTCCGAAATCCAATGTATTCAGATTGTAGCCATGTGTTGTCTATTGGTTTTGGAATGTTAGGTAATAAAGAGGGACTTAGTTTGTTCCTGAGAGTCTCTGCTCTTCTGAATATGATGTTTGGTTTGTCGTCCATATAATCCCTAATGTGTTCGTCCAATTTGAGTAGGTGCCAATGTTTTCTTAGAGTGTTGGTGATAGTATAGTGGTTACTGCTATATTTGGTTATGAAACCTATTTTTTGTGGTTGTTTATTGGTGGTCTTTATCTTGCTCACTTCTTCTAATGTTTGTTCTTGTGTAAGGTTACTGGCTCTCTTGCATGCTCTTTTGACACAGTCTTTTGTATATCCACTTTGATTAAATCTGGATCTAAGTGTTGTACATTCCTTTTCAAATTTCTCCTGGGTCTGGCAATTCCGCCTTGCTCTGGTATACTCACCTATAGGAATGTTGAGTATAGTTGGTCTATGATGGTAACTACTTGCATGAAGTGTTGAGTTAACTTCGGTTTCTTTTCTGAAAGTCCATATTTCAAGATTACATTTATCCACATCTATCGTTAGGTCTAGGAATTTATTGTGCTGTTATCAAATGTGCTTGTAAATTGTATGCCATACTTATTGTGGTTGATTCTGTTTGTAAATTCCCCAAATTGGTCGGCTGTTCCATTCCAAACCAATAGGACATCATCGATATATCGTAACAAGAGTATCATCCTGTTGCTATATTCTTCATCTTTGTAGATTACTTTGTCCTCAAAGAGACCCATAAAAAGGTTTTCCAGGGCCGGGGCATATTTGGTGCCCATGGCAACACCCTTAGTTTGCTGATAGAAGAGATTGTTAAAGGTGAATATATTGAAATCCAGAGTCAATTGCAACATCTCCTTTATCATGTGTATTTGTTGGTGATACAAAGCTCATTCGTCCTTGAAGGAAAAATCTATAGTCGTTATTGCCCAGTGGTGTTGTATAGATGTATAAAGTGCCTTAACATCCAATGTGGCCAGGATGTACTCTTTCTGCCATTTCACCATTTTGAGTTTTTGTAAGAAACTTTTGGTGTCCCTGAGATATGATTTTAACTTGCTGGCCTTTGGTCTTAAAACATTGTCTAGGTATTCAGAGATGTTCAATACATCTCTGCCTTGCTCTTGCAGATACTTTCCCCTCTTTCTCTTATATTTATGCCATTGCTCCTGTTTCTGTATAAGCAGTCACTATACCTTCGTATAACGTCTTCTTCTCCCTTGTCTAACAGCATGCGTTTACTAATGATGTCATCAACATCCTTGCAGCGGCTCTCTAAACATCTCTCCCTTTCCTCTCTTGATTTTGTCTTCTTTCTCT
The DNA here is from genome assembly GCF_040938575.1 of Ambystoma mexicanum. Lineage (NCBI taxonomy): Eukaryota > Metazoa > Chordata > Amphibia > Caudata > Ambystomatidae > Ambystoma > Ambystoma mexicanum. The sequence continues at coordinate 1,094,115,552 of NC_090926.1, read as the reverse complement.
TTCCTTTTCATTGCTCTTTCTTTCTCTTCCCATCTCTTTTCTCTTTCCATGCCTTCCTCTCATTTGCTCTCACTTTCTGTCTCTTTGTCTTTCACTTTCTCTCTCTTCTTCCTACATCCTCTCCTTTTCTGCCTCCTGTATCTTCCTTCCCTCGCCTTCTCTTTACATTCATACATGCCCTTTGCATCAAGCTTCAATATTATGTGCTGCCCTATACATTTATGTGACACAACTGCTGTCTCATCTTGCACCCTACACTGAATACTCAATCTTCTCCATAATTGTTTTCCCTTGTGCGTGGCATGTCAATATGTGTTCGAATGAGTGCCGTCTTGAGGCCATGCCATCTTGCCAGCCATATCTTTAACTCACCCAAAGCCAGCAAGACTGAGATTCACCTCATCGGACACCCGCTCCCTCCTTTCCTTTCACTCTCTGGTCGGCCTCTCTTGGGCCTCTTCCTGCTCCTACCTGCGAGGCTAAAAACCTTGGGGTCATCTTCAACTGCACACTCTCCTTCTCTCCTATCATCTCTGACGTCTCTAAGAAGTCACACTACCAGCTGCACCTCCTCAGGGGTATTCTTCCTTTCCTCTCCTTCCCCCAGAAGCTCACTGTCTCTAGAGCTCTGGTTCTCTCTAGGCTGAACTATTGCAACAGCCTCTTTCTAAATCTGCCTGCTTTTACTCTACACCCTCTGCAACTCATCAAGAATAGGATTGCAAGACTTGTCCTTGGCCTCAAGCCCAGGTATCGTATCTCTCCAGGACTGAAATCTCTGCACTGGCTCCCAGTGGCTGCGAGGATTAAGTTCAAAATCCTCTGCATTGTCCACAAGGCCTTCTGGGGCCTGGGGCCTCAATACCTTCAACTCTGTCTTCCTAAATATCTTACCTCTTGAGCTCTTCGCTCATCCGCCTCCAACTCCCTCAGGGTCAGTCGCTTCTCCAAGAAACAAGTTGGTGATAGATCTCTTTCTTCGGCTGGGGCCTCCCTCCGGAACAGCCTCCCTGCCTCCCTGAAACTTGATGAGAACCATCTCCAGTTCCGGAAGTACCTCAAAACTTTCCTCTATGCTTCTGCTTTCTCTCCTCCTCTCCCCTGCTGAATTCCTGGCTGAGTCTGATCTTGGGCCCAGGTCCCCTCCCCCACTAGCTATACACTTGCACTGCCCCTCCGGCCAACCCTGCACTTAGGGACTGTTTTTCTGTATCCCTACAGTCCCCCACTAGCACTTGACACCTGATGTCTGCACCTACCCTGCACTTGCCACCAGCTGGCCCTGCTTCTCTTATTGTTATTTATTCTATAACCCCTGTAGTACCCAACCCCTGTCCCACTCCACAATTTTCCTCTTCCCCCTTCCTCTGCACTTGTGCGATCTGAATGACACTCGGCCTAGTAGGATCCCTTGCTGTGCCTTGCAACACTTGTGTATAGGCATGTTATAAAGGCCATATCATATCATATCATAACATATTATATCATATCATATCACTCACGTGGTATTTTCTGATTTTAGTTCTATATCGGGGGAGTGACTTACACAAATGAACAATGGGAGTATCCACCATAATAACAATATAAAATGCATCTCACCAATAATCGATAAACACTGCTTCAACCCTCGCTCACCTTTTTTCATTCCTTTTCAAACCCCTCCCCACAATAATTCCCCCAATATTACCACACCCACGTCTCGCCCCAATATGACCACACCCACCTCTCTCTCTGAGACCATGCCTCCTATAACACCCAATCCTTCTCTTGAGCAGCACAAAACATGCTGTTCACACTATGGACGTCTTTTCCTCATGCACAACACCAATTCACTTCTACCAATACAAAAGAACACCTCCACTATTCTACATTACACTGCAACACAAAGCTTTCACCAGCAAACATTAACACAAATCAAAATACAGCTGTCTTACCATATATTCAGGGGATTCTTCTCTTTATCTGTGTCCCACAAAGAGGTTTACCACGTGGTCTTCCTCAACCCATGTTGAAGTTATTCAACCTGTTATCATCTCTATTTCTCATAAATCAATAACACACACAAACTCCAACTTCCCAGTTTTGGTGTGCACATTTCATACTCACATTGATGGATCCTCTGAGGGTCTTTGTAGTCAAGTCCCCTCTAACTGCATGCTCCCCTCCACACCCAGTGGGGTGGCCCATGGGGACCGGCAGGACTTTCCAGCAATGTGGGCACCTTCCAACCTCTCTTCTCAAGCTCGCATTATCTCTTCTCTTCACAGACCACCCTCGCTGTCCAACGGTATGCGGCAAAGAGCCCTCGATAGTCCAAAAACCCCTAGAGAACCATCTTCTGCTACTACATCTAAAGGTGCGCCCAAGATCACACAATTAGTCAAAATGATACTCAGTGATGGAAGACTCAGGTGCATGTCAAACCCAGCTTTATTCAAACAATGAATCCTAGCTGGGACTGCGTAGAAGCATCTAATTCTAATTGCTCTCAACATTTCAGTGTTTGCAAGAGACGTTTGTACCGAAACTACGTTACAGTGACGTCATATTACACAGTCTTCAAAACCTACGGGAAAGTGGGGTTGGTTAACAGTTCAAACTACACATAGGATGCATAGGGATTAGTTACTTTATTGAGCGGTACCTATCTGATGGCTCCACCTGGACCCATCCCACTAGACATACTACTTCTACTACATCATTACAAGGACAGCTGATTGGTTGGCATAATTGATCATTGGTGGTGTGGCACGGGAAAATTATATTGGTTGTATTAAGCTCACCAACTATGGACACTTTGATGAGACGTCAAGCTATGAGAGGGACATAAGTGGGGAAGAGAAATCCGCAGTCTGCCATAATTCCAATTAAAGAATATTCCTGGTCATTCTGAGGCGATGATGACTTCCCTTTCCTTTGCACTTGGCCTTGTGCCACCTGCTGTCTGTGTGTATACTGAGGGAGTCCCGCAGGTGTCTTATCTGTGTTTGCTCATGATGAATAGTGTGTTCTTCATGTCTGGATCAAGTGTTAGGGTACCGTGTTTGAGAGTGGATTTCCTTCTATTTATTAAGGTTTTAGCTAATTCTGAGGTGCAAGTTGTGTTCTTTGTGGCCACTTGGGATGCTAGTCTATACTGTCTATAAAGTCTTTTGGCTTTACTGATCTTGTGCACCTGGACATCAATGGGTGCTTGTGCTCTTAATAAAATGTATTAACTTGAGAGTTTACTGCTTCCCGTCCTGGGATATGTTATCTTGTGCCTGCGTTCCGTTCATCTAGTACTCCCTTCCTTGTTTCCTGCCCTTGGTTCGGGCCGTGAGTTAATGACTGGCCTCACGCGAGTTGCTAGAATACATGTGTTTTTGTAAATTCAGCATCTTGGGTTTTGAGGCATTGCTAATTCTGAGACCTGCTGTGTCATCTGCGTTAGGAAAATGTCTGCATTTCTGTCTTCCTGTTTCCATATTGACAGCCTACAACCGTGTCTATTTATCTTGTGTGTCTGCCATACGATGATGTCCCTACCTGTGTATTATGCATCTTATCTACCTATAATCCAACTGCTCTATCAGTATCCTGAATCACTTTCTTGGTGCGCATGAACCTGCTGTCCTTTTATACTGTGTTGAACTATTTATACTGCACACTATTTGTGCATTCTACAAACTACTTTTAGTCCTTACTTGTGTCGCACAACATAACTAATCCTTTATGGCAGATTGCATGTACATTCACTTTTGCTAAGCATATTATTTCATGGAGCTCATTTTAAATCATATTGACAACCACCCCAAGATTCATTGGGTGGTAAGGCTGTCTCAGTCTATAACATTTCTCGCCATTGCAGTAATGGGACGGGGCCGGGGCAGAATCATCATAGAACCATGGAGTTTTCTACCCAGAACAGGATTCTAAGTTAATACCTCTAATTTATTGTGTATTTCTAAATCTTTGTTTTGTACTCCTGTTTGCTGAAATGTGCTAAAGTGCTGTGTAACCCTACTGGTTGCTTTTGTGTATGATTTATAGTGTCTGGTTCAATCAGTTTGAGTGTATTCTAAATTCTTGTGGCCCGCTGAGCATTGTTGGCTAAGTGTTATCCCCCTCTTCACCCTCTAGACACTATTGCATGTGAATGTACTAGAGGAGTAGGAATTACTGACATTTTCATGTGGCATATTGAGTCCTAAACATAACTATGTGAATGTATTATTTTACATTGTTCAGAGTTCCCTTTTCTTTACACCACTTAAGCCGGAATGCCTGATGCCTACCAATAGGTAGTGGACTTCCATTTAGAAGTAGTGCCGATTGACTTTAATGGCCATATCCTTTTGTATGTATACATTACATGGTGTGTTTAATTTAAAGTGCCTATTTGACATTATAGTTGTTCTATGTGTGATCTTATAATAAAGTGTACATTTTGCAGTATGTGGTGTGCTCTCTAGGGGTATCTATTGGAATTAACTGTGCTTCATTACCAGCATTCCTCCCTCCCTTGAGTATGCCGGACTGCTCTGCCATAGCTACCACTTTAGAGAGATGTGCCTGTCCTTTGGTTGGGAACCCTGTCTTGCCTTTGGGTTAGATGATTTTACACCCTCCGCCAGAGCCGAGGGCTATGAAAGATATCCCGAACGCAGCCTGTAACCATAAGCTATTCCATGCTAAATCACTTTGCTATCAGTCTCTTATCTAACCACTCTCCCTTCACCCCTGCTGTCTTTTTGCTACACATAATGAACCTTTTACACATTGGGGATCATAAGAGTGTGGCTCTAAGGGGTTAACGGTGCCGGTAAGGGTGGCGGAGCCGTCAACCCCTTACCACCGCATTACCACCCGCTAAGGACGCCTGATTTTACCAGGTGCCCTTAGCTGGTCCCGCAAGCAGACCAGGGTGCTAGCAACGGGCCCGTTGTTAGGACCCTCCCCATTCCCATTGCGCCCTATGGGGGCACAAATGGGAATGGGGATTGGTTCCTTGAATGAGGAATTGCCGGGCCCTCCAAGGTCGGAATGGCCCGGTAATTTCTCATTCAAGGAACCCGGACCCTGTACCCGGTAAGGGGGTAACCATGCCACTAATAGCGGCATGGTTACCCCCTAACTCGTAATGACCCCCATTGTCCTCGGAAGTCAGTTCTTAACAATGCACTTTCTGCCTTTGACTTCACTTCTTACTTTACTTCCAGGTTTGATCATTGTTGCTCTTTTTTCCCCCATTCTTCTTCATTCCTACCCCCATCCATACCTTTGCCCCTTCCCCATTTTTACCCTGGTCTTCTTTTGACCGGTCCAGTGAGACAGATCTTGTTGTTCTTCAAAGCACCAGTCACACCACACCACTGCTTCATGACCGTGTCCCATCCATACCCCCTCAGCATTTCATTGTATTCTCCCTTACTTTCTGCCCCTTTAAAAGGTTTTCTTCTTGCGTAGTTCCTCCTTCATTTAACCATGTTTCATTCCTTGCTGTTCTTTAAAAGTGCCCTGACTCATCGCTTACCTCTAACTAATGATCTCACTCTTTCCAAACGTTTGGAATGCAGAGCTTATATTCTGGTGCCTGGCTATTTTACGGCTCACTCTCTCTTACCTGCTCTACAGCATGGCTTCCACTTCAGCTCGTCATAATACTTTGTAACCCCTCCTTATTCTTGTGCATTCCTCTGTGGTTTTCTACATGATGCATCACTAAATTCTTTGCCCATCTCTCTCCTTTCTTGGCATTTCTGGCCCTGCTCTTTCCTGGCTGTTTCCGTACCTCTCGGTATGCTGAGATTTCTCTGACCTTCTCCCAACTGGGCTGTTTTGCGGTCTTTTCTAATTTCTCTATACCCTAGTCCCGTTTCTTCTATTACATCATTTTAGGGTTTAAGTTGTCACGTTTATGGAGACAACTTCCAAAGTTTTCAATTATTTTCTTCCTCTTCTCAGGTTCTTGCTACAATCTCTGACTGTCTCTCTGCCATTAAATATTGGATGCATTCCCACTCACAATCCCAATAATACCCGTACCAGCAGGCTGAATGAGCTGTTAAGGGTCTGAGGCCCAATTTATATGCCTGAGCAAAGCAAGGTCATTAATGATTGTTCCCAGGGCTTTAAGTGGGGTAAGAAATTGAGGGGGGGGGCTCATTTGGGGCGTGGCTTGTGGGGGGCGTGGCCTAAAACGTACGCAAATCGTAAGGTATGCACACACACATATATATGCATGTTATATATCTGTGTGCGTACCTTACTATGGTTTGTGTACTTTGCAAGCCATCTTTTCTAAACATAGAAATATGTATTTCTATGTTTAGAAAAGATGGCTTGCAAAGTACACAAACCATAGTAAGGTACCCACACAGTTATATAACATGCATATATATGTGTGTGTGCATACCTTACGGTTTGCCTACTTTTCAGGCCATTTTTTTAAAAAAACATTTCGGTTTTATAAAAGATGGCTTTGAAAGTACACAATTCAAGCCATCTTTTATAAAGCTTTCACTACGGACAAAATTGTCCTTCGGCAAAGCTTTATAAAAGATGGCTTGAATTGTGTACTTTTCAAGCCATCTTTCATAAACCTCGAAAAATATCAAGGAATCCCCAGGTTCGCCGAGGGTTAAAGACGCCTCGGCGACCTGGGGAAACAAAGGGACAGTAACTGCCTCTGGTGACCCCTCGCGCGAGAGGTCACCAGAGGCAGTTACTATGATTTACAGAAGTGGCAGCCAGGCACAGCATTGCTGTGGCTGGCTGCCACTTCTGTCAGATCGCCTGACTTCATGGCAGGCGCATATCCCGTCGCGGCTGCTGCAGCGATGGGATAATGCATCCCGCCAATGTTGCGTGTGGTGGGACGGGGGCCCCGGCAGGGCCCCGGCTCAGTCCCACTTTTTGGAGACTGCCGGGGCCCGGCCCCGGCAGGCCCCGGCCCACTTAAAGCCCTGATTGTTCCTAGTGCCATTATCGGCCTAATGCAACCCCGCCGGCTTGAGTTTTGTTTCTCTTAGTACCCTAAGTTTAAACTATGGGGTGTCAATAGCAATGTATCTGGTTCAACAAATGGTTTGTACGTTCACCGTGACCCATTCATTGTACCAAATACTCACTCAATATGGCAGCCATGGAAACAGAAGTGGGTCTTTAATTTCCATGGTGACCCGGGAGTAATGGAGGAGTTGCGTGGCGTCCATAAAATGAAAAGGTAACTGATTGGGGAGGGGAGAGCAGATAGTGGAAGTGGCGAGGGTCACCGGGGGTGGCGGAGAGCATGTCCAAGGATGGCGAGGTGGGTGTGAGTAGCTTTTAGCTTGTTCAGAACTGAGGCTTGAATTGTACGTTTCAGCCTGTGATCCGAGCAACCTGATATGCTGCCCTGCTTGTCCCGGTTTCTAATTGATCTTAATACATACACAATGGAAATGGTGTTCTCCAATACCACTTTTCTGCTTTCCTATCTTCTCCCTTAGCATATTTTTAGCTCCTCACACCTTTCTCCTCCTTTCGTCCTCTGCCTGCAATGTTGGTCTAATTTTTGACCCTTCATTGTCTTCTGTTCCTCATATTTCTTCTTTGGTCCGTATCTGTCAGTTTCAGTTCTATAGTATTCATAAAATCTTCCCTTTTCTTACTTTTTAGGCCAGCAATATGCTTATTCTGCCCTTGATTCCTTCTTATCCTCACTGCCCTGACTCCTCCTGCCATTAATTCCCTTTTATCCCTATGGTCTATCTTTGGAAGGATGCTTGTCCACCTTTTTGTCTCACACCACGCTCCCACATTTCTCCTTCTCTTCACTGGCTTGCCATTCCCAATCGGCTCTGCTTTCACTATCTCCTTATTATTTTAAATGTGCCCATTGTCTTGCTACTTCCTATTTATCTTCACTCAAATCATCCTACAATCTGCCCGGTCATATTTGTTCAGCCATTTATCCTCTCAGAGCAGTTCCTCACCCCCATGCGCTCAGTCACATTTTCCTTTTTTTCTTTGCTTGCCCCTAAGCTTTGGCCTGCACGTCCTCTTTCACTGACTATGTTATATTGCTATATATATTACACAGCCACGGTAGTGGCTGCGTAGTTATGGCTAAGTTGCTGTTTCCACAGGAAGAGCACTTTTTGGGCGGCTTATAACTTCGCTCTCCCTGGACGAATCCTTACCAAAAAACTTTGCAAAAAAGTATATGGACCCCTCTGAATTTATGTGCAAAGTTTGGTGAGGTTTGGTCCAGGGAGGGAAAAGTTATAGGGGGGGTTCCAAAACTTATTTTTTTCCATAGACTGAATGGGGGAAAAACTTTGCGCCCAACTGCAGCCCAAGCCGCTGGATGGATTTTCACAAAATTTGCGGTAGTGGCATGGGCTTAGTCCCGAAAGCGTGCTTTTGTAAATTTGGTGAAAATCCGTCCAGTAGTTTTCTTTAAAACGATCAAAAAGTAGGTCTAAAAAATTAGTGTTATCTATGTCCGCTCCGCAGAGACACTTCCCTGTTCGCTCCGTGGCCAAGACACTGATTGGCTAATTGGCTCGCGTCATGTCCGCGGACACTCAACGTGTCTGCTGATTGGCTGGAGTGAGGCGTGTTGTGCGTCAGATTGTTCCGATGCGCCCGCCATCTTGGATCCGCCAACAGCGCGGCGGCGAACAGAGGCGAAATGCAGTTTTGGGAGGGTTTTGGTGTGCAAGAGTGCTTGGAGAGGTTTAGGGAGTAAGAGATGTGTGAAATACTGTATTTGTTTAGGTGGCAGGTGCTACTGATGTATTCGCCATGCCCGCGCTGTCCGGGATGTTCGTAATTACTGAAAATGAGGGGTGTCCTAAGGATAGTATTCCCGTCCCTGCTGTGCGCAGGCAAGTTGAAACTTTTCTAAGGACACGCGTGGTGTCAGCGAATATTAAAATTGAGTATATGCCGCAGTTAAAATTTTTGAATCTATGGATGTGAAACTGAGTTATAAGCCACCATGGGTGTGATATGCTGCGGTGGTTGTGGACAGGGCCTAGAGTCTTGGGTGCATGGCCGCAGGCCGGAGGCCATGCACCCAAGACCGAAGTTATAAGTACTGAAGTTATAAGCCAGCATGGGTGTCATATGGTGTGGTGGTTGTAGGTGTGATATGCTGTGGTGGTTGTGGCTAGAGCGTAGAATCTTGGGTGCATGGGCAAAGGCCATGCACTCAAGACTGAAGTTATATGCACTGAAGTTATAAGTCACCATGGGTGCCTTAGAACTTTGCTTTCCCTGGATGAATTCTCACCAAACTTTGAAGAAAGTGTGATATGGTTGGGCCCATATAGACAGTTCAAATGTTTGATTCTTTGGGTGTGATATGCTGTGGTGGTTGTGGCCAGGGCATAGAGACTTGGGTGCATGGCCGAGGGCCATGCAACCAAGACCGAAGTTATAAGCACTGAAGTTATAAACCAGCATGGGTGTGATGTGCTGCGGGGGTCATGGGTGTGATATGCTGCGGTGGTTGTGGCGAGGGCTTAGAGTCTTGGGTGCATGGCCGCAGGCAGTAGGCCGTAGGCTATACATCCAAGACTCTAGGCCCTGGCCACAACCACCGCAGCATATCACAGCCATAGATCACACCTATAGAATCAAATATCTATCAAATGTTTGAAATTATACTTACTGTTTGATTTGTTGAGATTCGATATATTTTTTACATGAGTTTGGCAACTGGAGGAAATATTCTTTTTCAATTTCTGTGATAAAAGAAAAGAGCATGTTAGTGTATGTATTTTATAAAGACTTATTACATTGCATAATAGACATTTCAGCTTTTTTCGACCCTCATATTTAGTTTACAAACCAGTGTACTGTGCATTTTGCTCAGTTTCTGTGTTTGTTTTTCAAATCATTGGGTCTGTAAAAAAAAAAATCCATGTCGGATTAAAAAAAAACTTTTTTTGTTATGCTACAGTCTATTTGTTTGTTTGTTTCCAGTGTTCACTTGTTGTTTCTGGCTAATGTTCTATCTATTGGCTTGTTGCAGATTTTTGAAGCAGTTAGATACCGGTTGGTGTATTCTGTCTATTCTTTGTTATAATTTAGTGTATTCATTTATCTGTTTGGGTGTTATAGAATAGTGGGCCAGTTAGATACCTGTTGGCGTATTCTAACTGTTTATAATTTTTTTATTGAATTTTTGTTAATGTTGAAGTACAGATTAGTTATTAAATTTTGGTTTTAAGAAGATTAAATAAGCATTTGTAAGATTTGCTGGTAATCTCTGCTTTGGAGTAATGGTACTATCATTACATTCGAGCCAACCACATGCAACTGCATTGGCTGTGGCTCCTGCGTGGTAAATTATACCTATTGTTGTGAAGGTTTTCTTACCAAGTGATACTTGACCGTGTGTGAATCCAGTCAGCTTGCAATTGTTTTTGGTACCATCTGCATTGTAACGTAGAAGCATTAGTATTGCGTAGTTACTATGTGTTTGTATTATTAAGGTGCAACGATTATCTGAATTGCAGGTAGTACCTAATCTACCATGGTTTGCATTTTGTACAAGTTGCTGAAATGGAATGGATTCACAATCAGGTATGGATACATATACAAAGCGCTCATTAGGGATTTGTTCCTCTGTCACATTGTTGCAGAGAGTGCATGTATGTTTCCACATGTATGAAATCTGCACGATTTCATTTATAGGTATGTTTTTGTTATCCAGTACTTGTAGTAAGTACATTAGAAATTCCTGTGGATCTTCTTGTGAGTTTATAGTGAATTTCACCATTCCAGCACAGTATCCATTTCTTGTCTTATTCCGTGAACACTATACGTGTTGTCAGGATAGTTTGTTGCGTTTCTATGAAGGACTAACATTTGCAAACCCAATTGGTCTGTACTGTGTAAGTAAATGTTGGCAACAATTGGAGGCAATTGAAATAGAATATTCATTGCTAAATTTGTGTAGCAATTTACACCAGTTATATTTGAAAATTTTAATGGACCAGATAGTTCTGTGTCCAAGTCATTTTTTTGGAGTGTGTGTTGCTTCTTTGAAGAAGTACCTGAGTTACTTTGACTAATAGGTTCTTCTTTGGCTGTGGTAATTGATGAAGTATTAGCTTCTTTTACTTTCTTTGGAGAATTTGCAGTCAGATCCTGTTGCATTTCTGTTTGAGTTTGTTTTCTTTTACAACATTTTCCTTTTTATGGAACAGGATATGTTTTTAGATGGGGGGTGTGTAGTGAACGTAGTCTATTGTATTCTAAAATGCAAGGAATATCAGCGTTTACTTTACTTGCATCAAAGTTGATTAGAAATAGACCCTCAAGTGTACATAAGAGTGATAGTGCTACATAGCTCATGCCTTCTTTAAAGACTGTGTTACCAATATCTATCAATGCTTTGTCTAGGGTAAGACCTTGTGATTTATGAATGGTGACTGCATATGCTAGAGTTAGAGAAAATTGTTCTCTGCATACATACATGTCTTTGAAGAAAAGGAATCGAGCTGTTGAGCGCCCTATCCTTTTCACTTCTGAAAGTTTGTCAAATAGAATATTGACAAACTGAATGTTGTTGTCATGTGGGTATGTTTGAAAGCCAACAACTGTACCCAGTGCTCCATTTACTAGTGCTTGCTCCACGTCAAGGTTACGTTTAAGCATTACTCTACAGTTTAAGGATAATTTTAATATTTTCTCCAAACCAGCTGTGTTGGAACTAGAATTGTCTAACGTATTTAGTCTTGTTGTGGCTTGTTGACACATGGGTAGTATCATACCGTGTATGTCCAGTTTGTCTGTGGAGCAAATTTCAATTAATGGTTGCATTTCTTTTTTCAACATTGTTTCATTGAATTTGGAACAGCTTGCAAGAGTTGGCATTAAGGACATACAATTCAAATTTTTGTGCGCTAATTGTTCCATAACATCAGTAGCACATGAGTTATCGCCATAAAGTGCATGGATGTGCCGGGTTTTTAATATTGCTTGTGCCTCTTGAGATAGTATACCAACTCTAATACTTTTAAAAATGTTGGCGTAAGTGAGGTCTGCATATTGGTGCATGTTTTCTGTTAATTCTCTTTATTGGAAACGTTGCCAAAGGTTGACATTTCCTATGCTGCCAACAGTTTTACGGCAGAGTTTGTGTCCTAAGGTTTGAAAAGTAGGTTCACCTTTCTCTGGTGTCAATTGAAGAAGATCTCTGAAAACAATAATAGGGGGTAATTCATAGAATTTAGCGCACAAGTGGCGCACGCGGCTGGCGCACAGTGTGCGCGTGCGAATCCCTGCGCCAGCCGCGTGTGCTAAAATCCATTTCCGCGCACAGCGTATTCATGGATTCCAGCTACCAAAACCAGCCGTGGCGCACAGTGGCGCAGCGACCCTGCAGCAGCGCCAGTTACGCCCCCAAGAACGCCTCTCGCGCAGGGAAAAGCCATCAAAATCCCCAATCCAGCGCAAAGGGCTGCGCTAACCCTGTTCCAGCACGGCAAGCTGGCTACGCGTATCACTGGGGTGCGTGGGAAGTACCTCACGTCATTTCAGCTGGGTACATGTATTTCAGGGGTGCGCTGGAAGTTCCACACGCGATTCTATCAGGGTACGTGTACATCAGGGGTGCGCGGTAAGTTTCACATGTGAATTCAGCAGGGTACATGTATATCAGGGGTGCGCGGGAAGTTCACACGCGAATGTCCTGGCTACGTGTATTTCGGGGTGTGCAGGAAGTTTCACACGCGATATCAGCAGGGTACGTGTATTCCAGGGGTGCGCTGGAAGTTCCACACGCGAATGTCCTGGCTACGTGTATCTTGGGGTGCGCGGGAAGTTTTACACGCGATATCAGCAGGGTACGTGTATATCAGGGGTGCGCGGGAAGTTCCACACGCGAATGTCCTGGCTACGTGTATTTCGGGGTGTGCAGGAAGTTTCACACGCGATATCAGCAGGGTACGTGTATTCCAGGGGTGCGCGGGAAGTTCCACACGCGAATGTCCTGGCTACGTGTATCTTGGGGTGCGCGGGAAGTTTCACACGCGATTCCATCAGGGGTACGTGTATTACAGGGGTGCACGGGGAGCACCACACGTGAATTGCACGTGAGGGTCCTCCGAGGTGTTCCCTCTACACCCTCCATGGCCCCTGCAGGTGGCCCACACCACAGGGGCCTACCCTGCACATGTCCTGCAGGCACCCCATCCACCATGGCCATGCCCCCCAGCCAACCCACATGTCACCTTGCACTACTGCCCACCAACGCCTGTCCCACTGCACCCCCAGCCACCAGGGGCAGCCTCCACCAGGCCCCCACCCATGTCTCCCATCACCCCCACCCCCCAGCCACCAGGGGCAGCCTCCACCAGGCCCCCACTCATGTCGCCTATCACCCTCACCCCCCAGCAGTGCAGGGGTAGCCTCCACCAGGCCCCCACCCATGTCTACCACCATCCCCACCCCCCAGCAGTGCAGGGGCAGCCTCCACCAGGCCCCCACTCATGTCTCCCATCACCCCCACCCCCCAGCAGTGCAGGGGCAGCCTCCACCAGGCCCCCACCCATGTCTACCACCACCCCCACCCCCCAGCAGTGCAGGGGCAGCCTCCACCAGGCCCCCACTCATGTCTCCCATCACCCCCACCCCCCAGCAGTGCAGGGGCAGCCTCCACCAGGCCCCCACCCATGTCTACCACCACCCCCACCCCCCAGCACTGTGGGGCACCTGCCAGCAGGCCCCAACTCATGTCCAACTCAGCACTGTGGGGCACCTGCCAGCAGGCACGAACTCATGACCAACTCATGTTCCCCTGCACCCCCGCCCCCCAGCACTGTGGGGCACCTGCCAGCAGGCCCCCACTCATGTCCAACTCATGTTCCCCTGCACCCCTACCCCCCAGCACTGTTGGGCACCTGCCAGCAGGCCCCCACTCATGTCCAACTCATGTTCCCCTGCACCCCCACCCCCCAGCACTGTGGGGCTCCTGCCAGCAGGCCCCCACTCATGTCCAACTCATGTTCCCCTGCACCCCCACCCCCCAGCACTATAGGGAACCTGCCAGCAGGCCCCCACTCATGTCCAACTCATGTTCCCCTGCACCCCCACCCCCCAGCACTGTGGGGCACCTGCCAGCAGGCCCCCACTCATGTCCAACTCATGTTCCCCTGCACCCCCACCCCACAGCACTGTGGGGCACCTGCCAGCAGGCCCCCACTCATGTCCAACTCATGTTCCTCTGCACCCCCACCCCCCAGCACTGTGGTGCACCCTCCACCAGGCCCCCACCCATGTCTCCCATCACCCCCACCCCCCAGCCACCAGGGGCAGCCTCCACCAGGCCCCCACTCATGTCCCCTATCAACCCCAACCCCCAGCAGTGCAGGGGCAGCCTCCACCAGGCCCCCACTCATGTCCCCTATCACCCCCACCCCCCAGCAGTGCAGGGGCAGCCTCCACCAGGCCCCCACCCATGTCTACCACCACCCCCACCCCCCAGCAGTGCAGGGGCAGCCTCCACCAGGCCCCCACCCATGTCTACCACCACCCCCACCCCCCAGCACTATGGGGCACCTGCCAGCAGGCCCCCACTCATGTCCAACTCATGTTCCCCTGCACCCCCACCCCCAGCACTGTGGGGCACCTGCCAGCAGGCCCCCACTCATGTCCAACTCATGTTCCCCTGCACCCCCCAGCACTGTGGTGCACCCTCCACCAGGCCCCCACCCATGTCTCCCATCACCCCCACCCCCCAGCCACCAGGGGCAGCCTCCACAGGCCCCCACTCATGTCCCCTATCACCCCCAACCCCCAGCAGTGCAGGGGCAGCCTCCACCAGGCCCCTACTCATGTCCCCTCTCACCCCCACCCCCCAGCAGTGCAGGGGCAGCCTCCACCAGGCCCCCACCCATGTCTACCACCACTCCCACCCCCCAGCAGTGCAGGGGCAGCCTCCACCAGGCCCCACTCATGTCTCCCATCACCCCCACCCCCCAGCAGTGCAGGGGCACCCTCCACCAGGCCCCAACTCATGTTCCCCAGCCAACATGTCATCACAATCTAGATCCCTGGTCCCTATGGTCAGCCTCCAAATGCAAAACACCCACCCGAGTATTGCATCCACCCACTTAGAAATGGCAATAACATGATAGAACACCAATTGCAAGTTTGGAAACGAACACATGTCCCTCACATACACCCAATGGGTGTCAGTGAATCTCAAAACCCATATCATGATATGCATGAAACCAATGAGATGATACTACACATTGAAGTTTGATAAAAAAATATGTATTAAAGGAAACATGAATTGAATCAAAAATAAACAAACAGAAATGGGAATGTAAAAAAATAAAAAGAAGCATGTCCGTGAAAAAATGCAAAACCAAAAATCATAATCCAAAGGAATGGTGTCCAAAGTCACAGTCCACAAAACAAAATCCAATGGGAAATTATAATTGAAAGCCATTGCTCCATGGGTAAATTGTAAAATTAAAAAAATCCAACAGTGAACTATGTACAGATGAACAAGCCAGGGTCCATGATCCCAACAAAAGAAATGAAACCTATCTAACAACACTACCTAATAAAAAAAAACTATATACAAAAATGTGGCCCATTGTCCAAAAGGTCCAAAAAAAATGCAAAAACAAAGGAAACCTAACACTAACTACATAACTATTTACAAGGGCAGCGGGCTAGTCCAACGGCTCACTGGATGTTGTCATGGGCCAGGGCATCATCGGACTCCTGTTCAATGGCTTGGAGGCGAGCATGTTCCCTGGCCCCAAGGTCTTCCAGGGATAAAGCAGTGTCCAGCTCCAACTCCCTGCGAAGACCCTCGAGGCACTCAGCCCGCCTCAGCGCCCTCCGCATGGAGTTCTCCGCCCTGACCATTGTGAGCCGTTCCTCCTCTGCCCGCTGCCGCTCCGCACCTATCTGCTGGCTCAACCGCTCCCACACGGAAGCCACTCCCATTCCAGGGTTCTCCTGCCCTCTGGCCGATGCCTGCACCCCTGATGTCGATGGACCCGAGCCTTGATGCCTCCCACGTCGAGCCTGCCGCTGCCTCTGAAGCAACTGCCTGTGCCAGCACGACGGCATCCAGGTTGATGGAATCCACCGACGCCGTCGTGCACGTACCCTGCCCGATGATGCCGTCACATCCTCCATCTGCTGGGGTCCAGTTGCTGGTGTGTCCACCCCTGCTGGACCTCCGACTCCCGACTGTGGCAGGGATGGGATCCCTGCCGAGCTGGCTGCATTGGTCAGGGCAGGTCCACAGGGGGCCCTGGTGGCATCTGGGCCGGAAGACGGCATGGAGAAAGACTGGTGCATAGTCTCCACAGAGGAGGAGAGGGTCGCCAGATTGGCCGACACATGTAGGAAACCCCCGACCATGGCCGATCCCAACTGGGCCACGTCGGCACGGTGCTCTCCGTGATGACGTGCATGCGCCTCCCGGTAAGCACGCACCTCATCACGAATTGCACCTGTGCGCAACGCGACACCAATCAGGACTTTCTCCATACGGCCAGGGGTCCCCTCGTCCGCAGGTGGAGGTGAGTCAGATGACATGGACATCCCCCCTACCTGCGGACGGGCCTGGGATGGGGCATCCCTGCTGGTGCATGGTGGTGCAGTCACAGTGTCAGGGACAGTGACATGCACAGGCCCCTCCACGGCGACCTGTGCTGCCTCCTGCCCCTGCCCCTGGACTGCAACACTTGCACCAGCAGGGATGCCCCCACCAGGCCCCATGTGCGCCTCAGTAGCAGCCTCCTCCTCCTCTGTGGAAAGCACCAACCTGGATGGCTCCACCCCGTCTTCCGCCGTTGCAAGCCCCTGTGGGGGCTCACCCACCCCTTCCGCTGCAGCCGTGGGGGCATCCCCGCTGCTTTGCTCCACAGCGCCGTCTCCGCCCTCTTCTTCACGTGGCACTGTGTAGAGGGAGACATAGAACAGAAGCATCAGGGTACTGTACAATGGTCCCCTAGACAGGAAGCAATAGCAGATGAGTGGCACTGTCAAAGATCCCTTCCATCATGTCCTCCACAACACATGGGTCAGTGCAGGTAAAACACATGCAGTAACAGGCATGGTGCATGCTATGGACATTTGCATACATGTCCAAGGGATTCTTGAAACATACAATGTTGTTTTGGAACTCACATGCATCATGGGGCATGCCTATCACATGCACACACTTCACCCTAGTTTCTTCCATCTGGCCTCATACACCACAGACACAGTGGATACAAGGATGACTAGGCTGCATCAGTGAACCTAAACATTGCGACAGACATGTGTCATGCATCCCTGGCATTCACAAGTCACAGACACGCAGGTCAGACACACAGACATGGACAGCATACATGTACATGGCATCAGCACCCATCCCTCACCCCCACCCATGTCTAGGAACAGAGACTGGCATGCTTTCATGTGGCCATTCCGCATAGGGCAACCCATGTTGCATTTGAACACATGCACCAACCGTGTGGTTCACACATTACTGGTCTCACATGCATGACGTCCCTGCACACACACATGCATACATGGCCTATGTCACACATACAGGCAAGTATCAGACAACCAGCACACTGCGACATGCCCTGTCTCACACAGCAATGCTTGGCCACTTACCGCTCAACTCCAGACGGGTCTGCCTCTCAAGGATCTGGGCGTGGAGCGCTGGGCCTACGCGTTCCAGGACCCTCATCTGGATGGTACTCATGCGGCCCCAGCCCCCCTCCACGAGGCGCCGGGCCTTCAAGAGGGTCCTGGACCTGCAGTCATCCCAGCGCTTCTTGACATCTTGGTAGTTGCGGATTGCCACCCCCTCCGCGTTGATGGCAGTCACGATGTCCGTCCAGATCCGAGTCTGTCCTTCCTTGTTGACACGCTTACTTCCGAAGAGGGCATCCTACTGCCCCAGGACTTGCTCCGCCAGGACACCAACTTCGGTGGCAGTGAAGCTGGTGCCCCTCTGCCTCTCTGGCCGGAGGTTGCCAGTGGTGCCAGATGTTGCAGTGCCCGACATGGCAACCCCAGAGGCAGGAGTGGGTGGGCAACTGGATCCTGGGGCTGGGCTGTGGAGCGATGGTATCCCAGTCGGGAGTCTTCTGTTCCAGCAGGGGTGGACACAGCAAATGGACCCCTGCAGATGGCTGATGTGCAGGCACCAAATGGCAGGGCACGGTGGCAGCAGGCAGGCAGGCAGGCAGGCAGGCAGGCAGCAGCAGATGGCTCGTGGGAGGCTGCTCGGGGCTCTGGGGGGCAGTAATTCGGCCTTTTGGGCAGGAGCGTGGTCTTCCTTGTGCTTACGCGTGGCCAGCTTGATACGGAGTGATTTGGCACGTGAAATTCTTGCACGTCTGCGTGTAATTCGAGGAAAGGCCCTTAGCGCATAAGCGCGTCAGCACGCATACGCGATTTCATTGGACCAAAGGCCCTTAGCGCATAAGCGCGTCAGCACGCATACGCGATTTCATTGGACCAAAGGCCCTTAGCGCGTAAGCACGTCTGTGACGTTTCGCGCACGGGCGTTTCCCTGGCAGGGCTTGTAGATCCCACGTGCCTTTACATTGCTCTGTACGTGCTTTTCGTGGGGTGCGGTGCGTGTGTTTTCCAGCCGTTGGGGTTCACACGCTATTACTTCACAGCGGGTGTTGGCTACGCGTTCTTCTACACGCAAGGCAGACGGTGAGTGGTAGCCCGCTCCCCCAGGCCGATCGCGTGAAAAACTTCACGCGAACCCCTGAAATACACGTAGCCCGCTACCCCAGGCCCGATCGCGTGAAAAACTTCACGCGAACCCCTGAAATACACGTAGCCCGCTCCCCCAGGCCCGATCGCGTGATAAACTTCACGCGAACCCCTGAAATACACGTAGCCCGCTCCCCCAGGCCCGATTACGTGAAAAACTTCACGCGAACCCCAGGAACAATAGCAGTAGGGGACATTCATCATTGCTGTATATTGGCACTTTTGTGATGCGCAGGGACGCTACCGCCTGCCTTCGTGTGGCGGACGTGTTTAGGCCTGTGCATGTCTTAGGCCGTGCGCGGCTTTGCCCTATTCGGTTCCATGAATATGTGTGGTTCGCGTGCGTGTGGGGGTTCAGTCTGCTTCCCAGCAGTACATCCCAGTTACGCCCTTATTTTCGCGCGTTGTTCCCCATTCCGCGCGTTACGCCCCGTGTTCCGCCCCCTTTTTGGTGTGTGCGCCGAGGTTGTGCGATTTCACTGTGCGCGTTGCGCACGCCGTTCGGGATGTTTCAGTGACGTGTGCGCCATGCACGGGTTTGGCACACATCCCGAGGAAAACACGCGCAGGGACTTCCATGAATCGCACGTGTGCGCGTGCGCCTGTTTTTTCGCGCTTGCATAGATTTTCAGCGCACGTTTGTTCCATGAATCGGCCCCAATGTGTTTTCCTCCAAAGAGTTCTTTGTAGTTTGTTTTAAGTACTTCTTGCAATCTGAGGTGAATCAAAGCCAACATTAGGTTGGAGACCATGCTCACTTCATCTATTAGTAGCATTTTCATTTGTTTTAACACTCTGCGTAGTTCCATTGCAGCTTCTGTAGAAAGTTTGTAATAGTTTAATTTGTTTTGTGTTCTACTGGAAGGAGTAGTAATCGGTGTAAAGTGACACTGCCTATGTTGTAGGCAGCTAAACCTGTGGGGGCATTTACAACAGCTGACAGTTTGTTGTTTGTCAATTGTTGAAGGAACTTGCTGATGATTTTGATTAAGAATGTTTTGCCTGAACCAGCTTCACCACTGACGTATAGTAGTATAGGTTTGTAATTTTGGCAGGTACATTCTTTATTTCCGTGTTGTACACCATGTGCAATTTCTTTTGTTACTGCTTCAAAAATGGTGTTCTGGTCTTTGTTAAGTTTTGATTGTAGTACAGTTAAGTCTTCTGTATCTTGTTCATAGTGACACATGGTGTTTTCTACTTCTGTCATAGCTAATTCTGCCTCATTTGCTATTAGTGGCTGTCCAAGTGGTTCTTGGCTTCCTATTACAGAAGGTGGACTACTGTCGGAAGTGTCCTTATCTAGTTGGGCCTGGAGTTCTTCTTCGTGTTGCTGTTCATTGTGCAACATTGTTCTGTACTGCGTAAAGTTTACATCGGTTATAGTGCTTTCATTTGCTTTCATAGGAGTCATAGTTATCTAGTATCTCTTCATCTTTTCTCCATGGTTTAAAAATTTGTAGCAAGGATATGTAATATAGTTCCTTCTGTTGAGGAGTTTTTAATGATAATTTGATATGATTAATTAAGCTTCGTTTGGTAAGTTTCACTAAGCTGCCTTCACAATCTGTCACTCTATATCTACCTTTTTTTCATCAGGTTTTATATTATTTTGTATGCAAAGTTTTGGGCTATGTGGTATAGACACATGGTTTCCAAAGTGGTACTCCGGTTCGGATAGTATGTGTCTAGTAAATTGTTTTTCAAAATGTCTTGGCTGTTGGGATCATTTTTGGCTATTGTTTCTATGTCCTCATATGATTTGAGAACTCTTTTTCTAGATTTAGCAGGACCAAGACTTAGCCATACTATATTTTCATATTTTCCATACAAAGCAGTACCGGTTAAACGATCTGCAGCTTCATAGGAGACACATTCTCTATGAGAGAGCATTTGTATGCCTAAGCTGTACAATTTCTGAGATAGTGTTTTGTCTGATGATAGGTCATTCCTGAGGTCTTGAAGCTCTGTTTTTTCTGCTTTTGTTAAGTAGGCTGTAACATATCATGTAACTGCAGTGGAATTGTCTGAAATGTACTGCACATCTATGTTTGCATTCCATAAGAGGGAAATGATTGCATTGTAATCATTGATATATTTTGATTCTTCTGTTCTTTTTATGCAATACGTGTTCTTAGGTGATTTACCTTTAACACTATGGGCCTCATTACAACCCAGGCGGTAAATTCCCTACTTTACCACCATGGTGTAAACTCTGTTTACACCATGGTGGATGGCGGATTTACCGCCCCATTCCAAGGTGAGTGGGGGGGTAAATCCCCATTCCCCATTTACCCTTCCCCATTCCCATTCTTGCCCCATAGGGCATAATGGGAGCGGGGAAGGCGCTAATTACGGCACCGTAAATTACGGTGCCGTAATTAGCACCAAGGCGGGTTAGCGCCTTGCATTTTAACGCCTGCTAAAAGCAGGCGTTAAAATGGTAATCAGGCGTTAAGGGTTAACGGCGCCGACGCCGCCGTTAAACCCTTAACGCCTGGGTTGTAATGAGGCCCTATGTCTAACTGAAGACATGAAGTTGTTCACTTCACCTGTTTCTGTAACTGGTCTAGGGAAACCAAAGCGGCATTTGGTGTAGTATTTCCCTTTGTTTTTTTATTTGCAATGACAATATTTGCCACATTTGTGTCTATGAAATTGTACAATTTGTGCATGAAGATCACTATGTCTCGTTTGTGAAGGGATTTCACAAGTGACATATTTTTGGATGAACTGCAAAACAGTGGCATCACTGTCCTGACCAAATTTAGGAGCATCTTTAATCCATAAAAGCATGTGGATATGTGGTGCTCCTCTGGCTTGGTATTCTTTTCTCCAAAAGAAGTGTTGCACTTCTCCCGGGGGAGGAACAGTTTTATTACAAATAAAGTGTAGCATAGCAATGAAACGATGGTGGAAATATCTTGAAACATTAACAGGATCTAGAGAGCAAAGTTCTCCAGGTGTTAGTATATCTATGTTTGTTTTGTTTTTGTTTGATATGCATAGGAAATCATGCATATTCTTTACAACTTAATGTAACAAACCAAGTGGGTGGTCCAAGGTTTCTGATCATGCAACGTACATCTCCGTGACGTTGCAACCAGTATTCATTCGTACCACGCATGTTTGCAAACAGATGTGTAATGCTTGATTGTAAAACCTCATCTTTTTCTTGCACTTTTTGTATTAATTGTGTAGCTGACATATTTTGAAAGTGGGTTCCTGATTTCAATATGTGTGCAGCTCTGTAACATAGAGTTGCTAGATAACTTTCAAAGAGTAGGTGGAATATGTATTCCACATTTTGTCTAAATCTGGGATCTTCAGAATACATTCGTAATGAGCGGTATTTTGATGCTGTTATCTGAGTGGGTCTATCATCGTACCTGCCTCCTTTGCCAGTAGGAAATAGTAGAGGAAAAGCATGTGCTTCTATACTTTTTTCCCATATGCTCATTGGTGATCCTTTGGTTTGTCGCATTTGGTAAGTTTCTAGTGCATCATCTATGGTGTCATTAGAGTGTAATGCATGAATTGTATAATGGTCTAAAATATTGGATACTGCGGCAGGATCTAGAAGTTCAAATTGACCAGTTCCTGGTGACTCTTCAATTATTTCAGTTGTTTCCCTTAAGTTTTCTTCAATATTTATTTCTTTGTAGTATTCATTATAGACTTTTAGATATTGCAAGGCTTGTCTAACTTTATGTAAATCCACGAGTTGTTGCCAAATGGTTTTGTCTTTTGTTGGTTCACCATTTACTAAGACAATTAAAGATTGCTCTATTGGATGTTGCACTGCTAGAGTTTGCACGTTTTCTGTCAGATCTAATGGTAAATAAACTACTTTGCCACAAATGCCTTTCACTAATTCAGAGGGAGGTCATTTTGCTGTTTTTGGTTTAAGGTGTATTATTGCTTGAAATGGGTGCACTGTTTGAATTATGATGCTCTCATATAAATTGAGTTGTTGCAGTGGTTTTGGTAGTGGGAATAATTCCAAGTTATTTGTGATAGCACGTGACAGAGTTTGGTTGTTGTCAAGTTTTGTAGTGCAGTAACTGTAAAGTATTAAGGGGACAGTTATTTCGTATTTATTTTATGCTAAAAGGTAGAGAGCTAATTTAAACCATTTAGAATCTTCATTGTCTTCTATTTTGTATGTTATGTCTATAGTTTCATCCTGTTTAAAACTAAAATAAATAACTTCCTTTTTAGAAGGATTGCACTGTCTACGAGAGCTTCTAGGATTAATTTTCTATGGTAGATTTTAAGGGTTGTGCATGATTTTGCTCCTGTTTTTATAAGATTCTGAAGGACTCTGTGGCGGAACATTTTTGCTAAAATACTTTTTTTGGTATGGTTACTTGCTAGTATATCATATAGGACAGTTTTAGCAGTACTGGTAGCCGAATTCTTGTTAAGCATTTTTTGTTTCGTTTTACATTTTGATAGAGGAGGCAAAGTTTCTGTACTAGAAGCTTGTTTTGTTTCGCTAAATGACTGCATTAGCTGTTTTGTTTGAACGTTTTGTACAAACTGTGGTAGAGATGGATGCTTATTTTGGACACTTTTATTTTCATTTGCTCTATTTCTGCTTTGCTTTCTACAGACTTGCTTTTTGGTAGGCATTCTTTGGGGTCTGTTGAAAAAAAAAGAAGGTATGGGTTGGTCTGTTTTGCACTGTATGTGTGCTGCGTGCATGAGTGTATGAGTTTGATGGGAAAGATGTATGTGGTGGCGTGTGATTGTGCATTGGGCAGTTACAATGAGTTGGCAAGGCAATTCTTCTGTTTGTGTGTTACTACACTGAGGTTCAGATGAGAGTAGAAAGTGAGCTAGTGGTGAGGAGAAGCATTAATAGTAAACGTAATGGTATAAAATTAAAACAGTTCTTTGTTTTGTAGTACTAACATTCTAAGGGTTAAGTATGTTATTTGTGTTCCAAAAAAACAGGGATTTGTGTGCCATTCTGCCTGAATCAACCACACAGTGTCTTTGAGGAACAGTAAGAATATAAAGGTAGTATTGTACTTACTCTTTTTTTGTGGAATTAGCAGGTTTCTTCAGATATGTTGTTTGTAGTTTAGACGCTGCTGATTTTCAGGAGAGTGGTCTTCACTGCAATTGTAAAAGAAAGAAGTTAGTAATTTTGTGTGTTCATAGCACTGATGTTAATGTACACGTTGATTTTTATGTTTTTGTGGTAGTGTTCTTGTTTGATATCTGAACATAGTGTATGCATGCATTTCATTTGACTATGTGCAGCCTTTATATTGTATATACAGTATGTTAGTTCAGCATGCTTTGCAAATGAGTGGAATTTTAAGTTCATGAAATTCACTTGTTTTTTTACAGCTGTGTTGTACATAGCAGACAGGTTTGGAAGTGATAGTGGATTATATTAGATGGGAAACATTTTAATAATTTCATTTTATAGCTAGACATGCCAACAATCGGGAGCACCTGAGAGGGAGATTTCACCACAGCAATCGGGAACATTTATTTTTCTCATAGGATTGCATTGGGATTAGCATTAATTTAGGCAGGAGACAGTAAAAAATGGTGCAGTTTTTCAATGAAAAATCGGGAGTCTCGCGCTTAATTCGGGAGCGTTGGCATGTATGTATAGGCTATGCAGATTTAGTGCCATTACTCTGTTTATATGGATTCATAAGAGTTGCACATGTACTCTGAATAAAATATGCATACCTGTAGTTTGTAATCATGCATGTGGATATGCATGGAGCTGTAAGTAGAAATCTTCGAGACTTGTACAGTAGTTTTTGTAGTAGGTGCTTTCCAATGATATGAGACTTGTATTCAGAGTGATCAACAGTACATTTGAAGTGCGGAACTCTGATGATGGAGAATGAGGGAATGGAACCAAGAGTGATGTGGAAAGTGTAGAGGGATGGCTAAGAGTTACGTGCCGCACGGACACCGCGGCTGTCCGCGGGTAGGGCGTGCCACATACAGGGTTTTTTACAGCAAATCCTGCATGGAAAGGGGACTGTACAGATCAGCTAATCAGATGTTGATGTTGTGGATTTGTGTAGAAAAGAGTGTGCGTAGTGAAGATGGCAGAGGTGGAGAAAGTCAGGGGATTGGTGCAGCAGTATTCTCAATGCAGGCATGTGGCAAACAATTTCAATATTAGAGGAGTGGAGGTGGTGTGGAGCGCTGTGCCTAATTGCAATGTAGAGGCAATTCTCCAAGTTTGTGAAGATATGCTTAGGGTCCCCATCTGGTAGTTTTGCACTATGGTGCTTTCCATTTGGGCTACGTGAGTTCCCCTACTTTGTTGGCAGATTTGGAACAGTTGGTTCAAGCAGTAATCACATCCTTCCAAATGCAAAAGTAATTTTTTCTGGATTATTACCTAGGGCAATATGGGACAATAGTTCTGTTTTTTGTCCTCACCAAAACATTGCTAGGTGTGCAATCAATCGATGGATGCGTGCTTTCATGCTTAGAGCTAGTATGTTTTTCTGTAACAACGAGAATATTGTTTCGAGTAATGCTGCATATTTTGAAGCAGATGGTGTTTCTTTATCTTTTTTGGGAAATGCCATGCTGTTTAAGAATGTAATGGTTGCTTTGGAGAAGGTTATGTGAAGATTTTAGTTGTAAAATAAGAAGAAAAACTCCCCAAAAAATACAAAATAACAGGTGTCTATCAGGCATCTGATTTTTTTTTTTTTAAAAAGTCTCTTTTCAGAGCCCACCTCAAAGGGGAAATAGGGCACACTATTTAAATGTACATTCACCACGCTCAGATCTTCTATATGTCCGCGGACATGGCGGTAGTCTGCGGACAGCGCGTATTACATACAGGGATTCTGGGGTGGAGAGGCATGCAAATGAGAATGAGTGGAGCTAGGGATTTGTCAGTAAAGCTTAGTGGGTGTGTTGTGTAAGGAGAGACTTTGTAAGAATGTCTTTTTCCTGAGAGAAGAACAGATAGCCATGGCTGTGTGTTTTCGAAAACAGATTATCTGGATTTTGGGAGACTCATGGATACATTGGTTGGAGGTGCATTCAGAACGTTGTGGTGTATGAGCAGATCTTGGATTCCCTCATGTGTAAGTGTACTGGCATGGAGTGCGTGGAATGAAGTCACTGGACTTGGTACCTCTCTGTGCTACATTACAGACAGAGCATCATCCAGACATAATTATAATTCATTGTGGAGGGAACAGTTTAGGACATGTGTCTAGAATTTCTTTGCAATTTGCAATTAAAGAAGGACTTGAGAAGGTCATGGACATGTTTCCAGATTCCCAAGTAATTTTTTCTCGTATTGCGCAAAGACAAATGTGGCTGCGTTCTTCTTAATTTGGTCCACAAATGGAGAAAGCGAGTTGCAATGTCAATAAGGCTGTTGTGCCTTTCTAAGAGATGTTGGCATGTCCTCTTTTCACAATGAAAATATTATGTTTCGTAACACATTCATTTTTCACAGAGATGGAGTGCATCTTACTTATGCTGCCAATCAGATTTTTCTTAGAAATGTACAAAATTCATTGCAACTTTTTTTGGAATTACAGTCATCTATTTTGCATTAGATGTTGATGAATCCAAGTGTTTCAAACACACAAACACACCACCAAAAGGCTCTTTTCAGAGCCACCACTTACTCCCAGAGAAAAGTGCATTGGTTTTGCTAGCGCAGCACCCCAAAATTTTATCTGTCCTAGGACTGTCCGCAAACTTTTAAAAAATGCGCAGGGCCCTGCACTGTTTATTTGATACTTCTATTTTTAGACTGTGAAAGGCGGCTCTGAAAAGAGCCTTTTTAAAAAAATGTTTTTGTTGTTTTATATTTTTTGGGCTTTTTTACACACAACACACTAGGAGAGGAGGCGAAAGGAGGGTAAGGAAGGGACACCAACCACAGGGATTAGAAAGTGCAGGTGGAGAGAGGAAGATGTAGGATGAGCCTTATTTAGGTAGGTAGCAGGTCTTTGGTGGTCCGTGACCGTAGTCTCGAAAGCACTTTGAAAACTCTCCCTCCTGCAGAGTACTGCATCGCAGTAAATACACAATATTGTGACCCTCGAAAGGTAAGCGTCAACAGCATCGCAAATGGCCTGTGAAGCAGCTGGAGGGATGCGCTCTCTTGTGGTGAGAGGAGTGGAATCGGAGGATGTTGTAGAGGAACTCAACCTACTACTTTCATCACAAGGTACAACCTTGCGAATGTCCGCACCGTGGAACAAAGTTAGGTGTCGCTTCATGGATGTCATACCAAAGCTGTATGAACCACGTCTCCCACGACTCAGCACCAATTTGTACTGGTTACAGATGACCTTGTTCGCACGTGCTTTTGGTACGTTACCATAAACGGTAAACAACCGCCACACCCAAGACTCCCGGCGAGTGCTGGTTTTAGGGAGTTCCTCGACCTCATTCTCTTCATCCTCTTCATCCTCGTTCTCTACATCCTCACGCGTGTTCCTCTCTGCAAGCTCTTGGGGAGGTAGTGGTGGTGGAGGGTTTGGGGGTGGTGCTGAGGCAGATGTAGCAACAGCAGCCATGGATGCCATTAGGGTTGATGAGGTAATCTCAGCCAAAGTGGCAAAGGGAGCAAAAGTCAATCTGTAATAGCCAGAAATACAATGAAGATCAGCTCTAGGGTCTGGCCTTTTATAGGGGTAAAGGGGTGCGCTTCGAGAAAATATCGAACACTGAAAAGCGTTCAAAAAGTTACAAAAAATATGTGGAAAGCCAGGGCAATTGTCTGGGACATGTGAAATGGTGATGTTTTACTGTAAAATAATTTGGATTGTCTGAATAAGTTCTTTTAAAATGTTGGGCAACAGGACAGAGTCTGCAAATTAGGACACACGCCCAGCGTGGGTGCGGTCACATGATGACGTCGGGAACATGTCCACGAAGGGAATGGGTATCCGCAGGACAGCATATGCACAGGAGCGGTCGTGTGCATGCGCGCGGGTGTCCTATGGACAGTGTTTGTGTCCTGAAACTAATTTAAAGTGCGACACAAGTGAGACGGACAGTTATGGACATGTGCAATGTTTGCAGGACTTACGGATGTGGTGCACATGTGCGTAGATGTTCTGCAGACTGTACGGACAGGTATAGTGTCCTTAGGACACCTCCATTTTGTTTACCTACGGATATCCCGGACACTGCACCTGTTCTACGGACAGTCCCATCTTGGTTGCGAACGGTACAGACAGGTATAGTGTCCTTAGGACACCCCCATTTTGTTAATTTACGGACATCCCGGACACCTGGTGTGTTCTAAGAACAGTTCCATCTTGGTTGCGAATGGTGCAGAGAGGTATAGTGTCCTTAGGACACCCCCATTTTGTTGATTTACGGGCATCCCGACAGCTGGTGTGTTCTAAGAACAGTTCCATCTTGGTTGCGAATGGTACGGATATGTGTAGTGTCTTTAGGACATCCAGATTTTGTTAATTACGGACAGCCCGGACAGGCGCACTGTCCGCGGACATTTTAACTGCTTTTAAAAAAAATAATAAGACACAAAGAATTTCATTAAAAGAAACATATAATTTTTTATTATATACATATACACAAATTATGAAAAAGATGGGAAGCAGAAACTGATACAAAAAAAGGGGAACTAGGGGTTTGGCGAGGATGGGCGGGAGGGGATGAAGGGATGGAAGTCTCATCAAAACATTTATCTTGTTGTTGAGGGTTTGGGGATAGTTCACTGGGACATGGATAGGGGGCACAGGTACAGGTGGGACAATGGTACTTATTGTTTTCTTTTATGTGGTCCTCCACTAACTGTTTCAAACTACTGAAATTTTCCTGAAGCATGTCTACTTTCTGTTCAATGCGTTCCAGAATCTTTTCCAATGCGTCTTGTGGAGTAACATTTTCAATGTTTGTATGGTCTGTAAAAAATAAATATATATATATGTTAAGTACACATAAGGTAATGATTATTAATTTGCTTGTATAGACACGTGTCTGCCATTATTATCACTGTCTTCAGACATTTCCTCATGTGGAAAATGTTCTTCCAGCCACTCCAAAGTACTGCACATTTCTGTGTGAAAAACAAACATTTATTAATTATACTGTACCTCATACAAAAAGTAGAGCAATATATTAAAAAAATGAAGTTTACTTACTAGTTTCTGGTAAATTGTATTCGTTGTGTTGTGTAGGTCTACTGTTGCTTCTAGCTCTGCAGTTTCAGTGAGGTAATTATGTTGGAGGCATATCTTTTTTGTTATGGTATAATCCATTTTATTACATATCGTACTTCAATGGATGGTTGATGTGTTAAATATGTAGGTTCCACTGTTTATTTATTATTATATATAAGGTTTTTATGTGCTGCTTTTTGAACTTGTGCAGTGTTTATATGGTATGATAGAATAATTTCAGATACCCCCTGCATGTTTGGGTAGTCTTGATGTCGTCCGTGACCATCCACAGACATCAAAATCATTAGCGGGGTGTTCAGTATATTCTATGTTACTTGTATATAAAGTAAGGGAACCCTATTAAACATCTATCAAATTTACACTATGAAAATGTATATTTAATAAAAAAAACTTTGTTAAAGAAATGTTATGGTTAAGTTGCGCTACTACAAACCTATGAAATGCAGTAAAAAAAAAATGTTAAAGGGACGTTATGGTTAAATTGCACTACTAAAAACCTATGAAATTCAGTAAAAAAATGTTGTTAAAGGGACGTTATGGTTCCAAGTAAAACCGAAAACCCCCTGAAATTCGCCAGTTATGGTAAACTAAGCAACCATAACTCGCACCACCACGTGCACTGCTAAAACAACCACCCAGGACATCAAAGATGACATCACAAATGTCATTGATGACATCACTGATGACATCACATGTGCATTTGCTTTTCATGAAAATTCTGTACAAGGGATTCTTATTATAATGTTGACAAAAAAGTGTCAAGGATCATTGGAATAAATATCATGAGGTACGTAGTGCATTAAGCAATGCATTGATATAAATAGCATTCTATTATGAAGTTCTATCCAGTATACTAAGCTACTCATGTAGAAACATAGTGTGCAGCAGATATGATGGAGGGGCAATATTCATAATGTTGCCATGTTGAATAATGAAATGATGACTGCTTTCTTATTAGAGTTTTGCGTACTGTGAAACATGTGATAAGTAGCAAATTGTTAGCCCCCTTCATAGGGCCGTTTCACGCCCACCAAAGGACCACACAGGAGCCATTGTGTACTCCAACCTTCTCTTTTTTCCTCCATAACGTTTCTGCCCTTTCCCTCTCCTTGCTCCTCCCTTTCCTCCTGCCTCCCGCTTCCTCCCATAGTCCTGGGCTCCCCTCTTAAAGGGGCTCTGTCCCTTTTCCCACTCTCAACACCTCGCCCTTTCCTAACATGCGACTTCCCGGGTCACATTTGCTCGTTGAGACGTTGGGGTCTCTTTAGTGGCTCCGTGGGGCCTGCCTGGTTGCTCGTGGGTCTCTACCACACTATCCCTTTGCAGTGTTTCATAAGTCTTTGCTCTCTCCTTTTCGTTCCTCTCGATCGCTTCTCCTTTCATTATTTCCTGCTCTTCAAAGTATAGCTCGTGGAGGAGGGAGTCCTTTGGCGTCATTTTGCCGTATTTCTCTGTCATAGTTGTCACCTGCTCTCTGTCCCTTGTCACTAGGGTGGGTTCTGCGCTGTTCGTCTGTCCTCTGGCTTTGTTTTCTTCTCCCGCATCTTGCTCGGGCACGTGGTCCTCCTTGTGGGTTACTCCGAATGACCTATAGTGAATGCTGATGAGTGCATGCTGTAGTGCTGTCCGATGGCTGAGACGGCTGTGCCCTATGGCGGGACTCAGTATCATGCGGATGGCGTCAGACACTCTGCGGCCTCCTTGGGTTGGGTTGCATCGTGACTGACCTTTTGGCTGTATTGTCTGTGCGGTCCTCCATTGGCCGGCATGGTCCTGGGGTTTGTCTAGGGGGTGTTCTTCCGCCCCTGTCTGGTACAGTTGCCTTGTACCGACGTTTCCTGTGGCTTCCGCATTTTTCCCCCGTACGATATCTCGAAGGGTACTGGGTGGTTGCGAGACTCATAGTTCTCTCGCAGGACGGGTGAGGTTTGTGTGCCAAATGCTGGTCCATCCTCTTTTGTGTGGGTCAACCCAGGGTGGAGGGGGTGTGCATGCCCCTGATGTCTAGAAGGGCTGGTGTTCACGGTCTCTGTGTTTTTCCTGGCGTCTGACCGTGCCATCGGTAAATTCATGTATCTTTCCTGGGCAGGTGGTGTGGGTTGATATGCAGCACGTGCGAGTGCTTGTGTTCCGCATTTTGCTTGAAGGTGACCTTCATGACCACAGCGCCAGCATGTTCGTCCCAAGGCTGAATATGGTTGTCCGTGTGTGTGTTTCGAGCCCCGCCTGTTGCATTGCTCTTTGCTTGGGGTTTGTTGCCGGTGTCTTCTGAGTTTTTGCTGTCTCCAGGGTCGAGTGGGCTTGGACTGTTGCGGTTGCCTTTCCGTGAGGGCCGCGATGGCGTTGCGTTCAACTTGCCTCTCAATGGCGGCTGCCTGTGCGTCAATTCTCTCATATGTTTTTGCCAGATTTAGTATTTTCTCTAGGGGTAGGAGCTTTATGAGAAGATGTTTTCTGAACGTTGACGAGGTGCACCCTTATATGATCCTTAGTCTTCTTCATCATTGAAGTTGGCGAAGTCGCAGTCTCGTATCTTCTGCTGGAGACGTATGACGAACTCTCCAATCGATTCGTGTGGACGCTGCCTGTGTTGGTTGAATGCAAGGCGTTCGTAGTCTTTGTTGGTTCCTACTATGAGTTTGTCGTTGACTGCCTCGAGGAGACATTGGTACGTGGTTTTGTCTGTAGCTGGGGTTGTCTTGATGATGTCCTTTACCTCTTTTCCTACCAAGTTTCTAAATATGATGAGTTTGTTTGGCGGGTCTTTGTTCCCAATTGCACCTAGAAAGTCCTCAAATTCTTCGACCCGTTCCTCCCATCTTTTTCCTTGGTCGTGGTGCGGGATCAAGGCGAATGGGTTGGGCCTACTCATGATGGTGGCATATGATGTGGGGCCCAACTCTGCTAGGGCTTGTGCACTTGCGTCGGCATCTGCTTGCGCTAGGTCAGTCATGGTGGCCGGTGTTTAGTTCGGTTATGGAGTCGTGGTGCACTTGTGTGCAGTCTTTGGCGGCAGGTTGCTGTGTTTTGGTCCTCTGGTTTGTATGGGTGGTGTTGCTTTCACTTTCACTGTTGCCGGTCCCGTCTGGTACGGGTCTTCTCTGCTGCTGGTACGCATGAGTTTGGGCAGCTTTCCATGTCTCTCTTCTCTTTATTTCCTGTGCGTATCCTTGTGGTGGTGTTGGCGCGGCTGAGCGCGGGTGACACTGCGTTTTCGTGTCCCTCTCGTTGCTTCCCCCGTCTCGTATTGCGTTGGTCAGGATGGCTGGGTGTTGGCAGGGTGGGTGCACTCTTGTGCTGGCTCTGGTAGTGGTGCTGCCCTCGTTATGCTAGTGCCAGATGGGACAACTGGCAATTTGGCAGGCTCCTGTGTATACCAAGAGCGTTGGATGTGGCTCTCCTTCTAAGCAGCTTCAGCTGGCTGGTTTGGTAGGGTGGGACAACTTTAAGGTTTGTGGTGGCCTTTATCAGTGGGGTTCTGGCACCGTTTGTTGTGTACCACCATGCCTTATTTTCACTTTTTTTAATTTTTTTTTTTTTTAGTGGGTGTCACTGGTGGGAGCCGCAGGGTTAATCTTGGTGGGCCAGTATTTTGTTACTTTGAAATGGCACATTGTGGGAGACACAGGGTTTCCCTCCTTTTTATTTGAGTGTCACTGGGTGGGAGACGCAGGGTTAATTCTGGTGGGTTAGAACTTCGTTGCTTTGTAATGTCACGTTGTGGGAGGCACGGGGTTACTCTCCTTTTATTTTGAGTGTCACTGGGTGGGAGACGCGGGGTTAACCTTGTTCGGTTTTACTGTGTTCCTTTCAATTGTCACGATGTGGAGACACAGGGTTCCCTTCACTTCCAGCCCCCGACCCAGCTCCTTACTTCTGGTGTTACGACCGCGGCGGTCGGGTGATTCCTCTCGTCCTCCGTGGGCGGGCGGGATGGATCAGCTGGGCAGCCGGGTCAGCAGCACGGTCACAGGCATCGCAGGCGCGGTCTTCTCCTCACTTCCCTGGAGGCTCCACAGCTGCTGGGCTTCTTCCACAGGCGTCGCAGACGCGGTGTTCTCCTCTGTTCCTCGGAGGCTCCGCAGCTGCTGGGCTTCCTTCGCGGACACACAGGCCGCACTCTGGATGTTGGGCGCACGGGCCCACTGGCAGTCCCCTTCAGGTCACTGCGCTGCTGTAGGGCACACGGGCCTCTATCCCCTCGCAGGGCATACGGGCCTCTCCTGTGGTGTGGGGTGCACGGACCCTCCGGCAGGGCGCACAGGCCTCTGCCTAATTATAGGGCACACACAGGCCCACCTGAGCTGCTGGGCACACAGGCCCTCCGGCAGGGCACACAGGCCACTGCACTATTGCAGGGCACACAGGCCCACTGAAGCTGCTGGGCGCACGGGCCCGCTCACTCTGGGCACACAGGCCCGCTGCAGGGCTCACAGGCCCACCTCCTATTGCCGGGTCCACGGGCCCACCATGAGGGCACACAGGCCCGCTTACTCTGGGCGCGCAGGCCCACTGCAGGGCTCACAGGCCCACCTCCTATTGCCGGGTCCACGGGCCCACCATGAGGGCACACAGGCCCGCTTACTCTGGGCGCGCAGGCCCACTGCAGGGCTCACAGGCCCACCTCCTATTGCCGGGCGCGCTGGTCCACCGCCGTATCGAGCTCACGGGCTCAGTACAGGGCACACGCTCTTCTGCCGGGTCGGGTCCACCGCACGCTCCTTTTTTGCTGGGCTCCTTCATACTGCTGGGCTCACCTCTGCCATGGCACTGCTGGGGCTCGTTTCCCTTCGTCGCCAGTTGTTAGCCCCCTTCATAGGGCCGCTTCACGCCCACCAAAGGACCACACAGGAGCCATTGTGTACTCCAACCTTCTCTTTATTCCTCCATAACGTTTCTGCCCTTTCCCTCTCCTTGCTCCTCCCTTTCCTCCTGCTTCCCGCTCCCTACCATAGTCCTGGGCTCCCCTCTTAAAGGGGCTCTGTCCCTTTTCCCACTTACAACACCAATAAAACCCACTCACTACATAATTGCATTATTACAGACAAAACACAAAGAGACAACAGCACATCCCTGTTCCTCTAAAACCATCAAGGACCACATTGACACCCTCGCAACGGCCCTTGCTGATTTTGCAACCACTCCTTTGCCTCTGGATCCTTCCCCTCCCCTCTGAAGCACTCCTTTGTGCATCCTCTTCTCAAGAAACTCACAGCTGATCCTTTTTTCCAGCTAACTATCGCCCAATTTCCATTACTCCCTTTCTTGGCAAACTCCTGGAAAAGTTGGCCATCTCTCAGGATAACCTTCATTCCAATTCTGTTGGCTGTCTCCACGACCACCAGTCTGGCTTCAGAGCTGCCAGAATGCACGGAAACTGCTCTCCTCAACATCCGTGAAGATCTGCTCACCAACCTTTACTCTAACATTCCATCTGTCCTCATCCTCCTCAATCTCTCTTCTGCCTTCGACACGGTCAACCATACCATCCTGCTCAACCGTCTCTGTGAAAACCTGGGTATCACTGATCAGGTTCTGGCCTGGCTGACCTCTTTCCTCTCAGATCGACCCTCCCAAGTCCAACTTGGGTCCTTCCTTTCATCTATCTTCCTCTCTAACTGTGGTGTTCCCCAGGGGTCTAACCTCTCGCTCTGGCTTTTCAACCAATACCTGGCAACTCTCGCCCACTGCATTGCCATTTTCTGCTCAAATTTCCAGTGCTACGCTGATGACACTCAACTCATTTTCAAGCTGCCCTCTGCCACCTCCTCTCCCTCTCTCATCTCTGATTGCCTAACTGCCATTCAAGATTGGTGTGCCGCCAATGATCTTTGTCTGAATGCCAGCAAGACGGAGATCCTCCTCATCGGCACACCTTCACCATTCTTTCCCCTCACTCTCTGGCCGGCCTCCCTTGGCCCTCCTCCTACCCCCACCTGCGAGGCTAAGAACCTCGGGGTCATCTTTGACTCCACCCTTTCCTTCTCCGCCCGCATCTCTGAGGTCTCTAAAAAGTCAAATTTCCGACTGCACCTCCTCAGAGGTACTCTGCCTTTCCTCTCCTTCCCCCAGAAGCTCATGGTATCTCAAGCTCTGGTTCTGTCTAGCTTGGACTATTCTAACAGCCTCTTTCTAAATCTACCTGCCTCTACTCTCCACCCTCTGCAACTAATCCAAAACAGGACTGCAAGACTTGTCCTTGACCTCAAGCCCTGGGATCATATCTCTCCAGCTCTGAAATCTCTCCACTGGCTCCCAGTGGATGCAAGGATTAAATTCAAAACCCTCTGCATTGTCCACAAGGCTTTCTGGGGCCTGGGTCCAAAATACCTTCAGCTATCTCTCCACAAATACCTCCCCTCTCAAGCTCTTCGCTCCTCTATCTCCAACTCACTCAGGGTCAGTCGTTTTTCTAAGAAACGAGCTGCAGGTAGATCTCTGTCTTCGGCTGGGGCCTCCCTCTGGAGCAGCCTCCCTGGCACTCTAAAACTTGAGGAGAACCATCTCTGGTTCCGGAAGCACCTCAAGACCTTCCTCTTTTCTTCTCCCTTCGCTCACCCTTTCCCCTGCTGATCTGTTCTCTGTTGGCACTGTGCACCTGGCCACCCTCTATCTTTTGGGCCCAGGTACCTGCTCATCCTGCCACCCTCCCGCACTGCCTCCGGGCCACCCCTTGCACTGGGGTCTGTATCTGTACCCATACAGCCCCCCCCTTTTTCTTACTGCACTTATCAGATCTACCCTGTCTGCTGCCTTAAACGTAGCACTTGCAAATTGCTGGCTGCATTACCACTGTTTGTTGCCTTTATTATTTATTTATTGTTATTTATCTGTTTCTCCTCTGCTTCGCACTTTCCACCTCTCCCCCTTCCATGCACTTTTCACCTCCCCCTCTCCCATGCACTTGCGCGTTCTCAATGTCACTGGGCCTAGTAAGATCGCTGTTTTGTTATCCCCTGTCCCCCTCCCTTGCCTTGTCGCGCTCTGAAACACTTGTGTACGAGCGCGATAGAAAATATCAATCAATCAATACAAATATGAGTATATACAGGGAAAGTTAAGTAAGCAAAAAAGCAGCAGTAGTAGCAGAAAATGTTCATAACCTAACTGATTATCTTAATGTAGAGAAATGATTGCTCTGTTTCAAAGCTGCTACTTACCCTATGTATATGTATCACATGATGTGACTGGACCCTAAGGAAAGTAGTGTGAGTACAATGTATCCAAATATGAGCATATACAGGGAAAGTACAGTAATAAAAAAAACAACAGAACTATCAGAAAGTGCTGATAACCATACTGATTATCTTCATGCACAGAAAGGATTGCTCTCTTTCAATCCTGTGTCTTCCCCTATGTATATGTTTCACATGATTTGACTGGACCCTAAGGGAATTACTGTAAGAACATACTTGAAGGATAAGTCTACAAATATAGTCCCTTTTCAATTTTTAGTTCCTGACTGTTACTTAAGAAAACCATGTGGCCTAGATATGTCAGTAAAGGAAAAAAGGGTATCCAGACATGTGATGTCATCAGTGATGTCATCAATGACATTTGTGATGTCCTGGGTGGTAGTCTTAGCAGTGCATGGTGGTGGCGCGAGTTATGGTTGCTTATCTTACCATAACTGGAGAATTACAGGGGTTTTTCGGTTTTACTTTGAACCATAACGTCCCTTTTAACAATGTTTTTTTACTGAATTTCATAGGTTTTTAGTAGCGCAACTTAACCATAACGTCCCTTTAACAAAGTTTTTTCACTGAATTTCATAGGTTTTTAGTAGAGCAACTTAACCATAACGTCCCTTTAACAAAGTTTTTTCACTGAATTTCATAGGTTTTTATTAGTGCAACTTAACCATAACGTCCCTGTAACCTTTTTTTAACTAAATTGTAAAGGTTTTTATTAGTGCAACGTCACCATAACATCCTTTTCAATAGATGAAGACCACTAACATCTTATGTCCTCAAAGTGGGAACGCCGGGTGGTAAAAAAAACAAAAAGATTTTCCTTCCTACACCGGGAAGCCTGCGGCGTCCCGGTGTAGGAAGGAAAATCTTTTTACCAAGATGACCACCATGGAAAGGGAAGGCGGGGTGTATAGAGAACACAACAGGGCATGAGCGGGGGGTAGAGGGGAACAGGGGAGACACATGGGCATGAGCGGGGGGTGAGAGGGAACAGGGTACAAACGGGGCATGAGCAGGGGGTGGGGGGAAAAGGAAGGCAACACGGGGCATGAGCAGCGGGTGGGGAGGAACATGAGGGAGACACAGGGTATGAGCGGGGGGTGGGGAGGAACACGAGGGAGACACGGGGCATGAGCGGGGGATGGGGGAACAGGAGACAGATACGGGGCATGAGCGGGGGTGGGGAGAACAGGAGACAGACACGGGGCATGAGCTGGGGGTTGGGGGGCAAGAGGAGACAGACACGGGGCATGAGCGGGGGTGTGGGGGGCAACAGGAGAGAGACACGGGGCATGAGCGCGGAGTGGGGGGTACAGGAGACAGACACGGGGTATGGGTGGGGGCAACAGGAGACAGACACGGGGCATGAGCGGGGGGGTGGGGGGAGCAGGAGACAGACACGGGGCATGAGCGGGGGGTGGGGGGAACAGAAGACAGACACGAGGCAAGAGCGGGGAAGTGGGGGGCAACAGGAGAGAGACACGGGGCATGAGCGGGGGGTGGGGAGTACAGGAGACAGACACGGGGCATGAGCGGGGGGGTGGGGGGTACAGGAGACAGACACGGGGCATGAGCGGGGGCTGGGGGGCAACGGGAGAGAGACACGGAACATGAGCGGGTGGGGGGAACAGGAGACAGACACGGGGCATGAGCGGGGGGGCAACAGGAGACAGACATGGGGCATGAGCGGGGGGTGGGGGGTGGAGGAGACAGACACGGGGCATGAGCAGGGGGTGGGGGGGTACAGGAGACAGACACGGGGCATGAGCATGGGGTGGGGGGCAACAGGAGAGAGACACGGGGCATGAGTGGGGGGTGGGGGGAACAGGAGACAGACATGGGGCATGAGCGGGGGTGGGGGGAACAACAGAGACAGACACGGGGCATGAGCGGGGGGTGGGGGGCAACAGGAGACAGACACAGGGCATGAGCAGGGGGTGGGGGGCAACAGGAGACAGACACGGGGCTTGAACAGGGGGTGGGGGGCAACAGGAGACAGACACGGGGCATGAGCGGGGGGTTGGGGGCAACAGGAGAGACACGGGGCATGAGCAGGGGGTCGGGGGCAACAGGAGAGACATGGGGCATGAGCAGGGGGTGGGGGAACAGGAGACAGACACGGGGCATGAGCGAGGGGTGGGGGGAACAGGAGACAGACACGGGGCATGAGCGAGGGGTGGGGGGAACAACAGACACGGGGCATGAGCGGGGGGTGGGGAGAACAGACACGGGGCATGAGCGGGGGTGGTGGGGTGCAACAGGAGACAGACACGGGGCATGAGCGGGGGGTGGGAGGAACAGGAGACAGACACAGGGCATGAGCAGGGGGTGAGGAGAACAGGAGACAGACACGGGGCATGAGCGGGGTGGTTGGGGGGCAACAAGAGAGAGACACGGGGCATGAGCGGGTGGGGGGAACAGGAGACAGACACGGGGCATGAGCGGGGGGGTGGGGGGCAAAAGGAGATAGACACGGGGCATGAGCAGGGGGTGGGGGGAACAGGACACAGACACGGGGCATGAGCGGGGGGTGGGGAGAACAAGAGACAGACACGGCACATGAGGGGAACAGGAGACATACACGGGTCATAAGCGGGGGGAACAGAAGACAGACACGGGCCATGAGCGGGGGTGGGGGGAAGGGGAGAAAGAAACACGGGGCATGAGCGGGGGTGGCGGAGGGAGAGAGACACACGGGGCATGAGCGGGGGGTGGGGGGAGGGAGAGAGACACACGGGGCATGAGCGGGGGGTGGGCGGGAGGGAGAGAGACACACGGGGCATGAGCGGGAGCTGGGCGGGATGGAGAGAGACACACGGGGCATGAGCGGGGATGGGGGAGGGAGAGAGACACACGGGGCATGAGCGGTGTGTGGGGGGGAGGGAGAGAGACGCATGGGGCATGAGCCGGGGGTGGGGGGGAGGGAGAGAGACACACGGGGGATGAGCGGGAGGGGGAGAGACACACGGGGGATGAGCGGGAGGGGGAGAGACACACGGGACATGAGCGGGGTGTGGCGGGAGGGAGAGAGACACACGGGGCATGAGTGGGAGGTGGGCGGGAGGGAGAGAGACACACAGGGCATGAGCGGGGGTTGGGGGGAAGGGGAGAGAGACACACGGGGCAGGAGCGGGGGGTGGGGGGAGGGAGAGAGACACACGGGGCATGAACGGGGGGTGGGGGGAGGGAGAGAGACACACGGAGCATGAACGGGGGGTTGGGGGGAGGTAGAGAGACACACGGGGCATGAGCGGGAGGGGGAGAGACACACGGGACATGAGCGGGGGGTGGCGGGAGGGGGAGAGACACACAGGGCATGAGCGGCGGTGGGTGGTAGGCGGAAAGACACGGGGCAAGAGCGAGGTGGGCGGGAGGGGGAAAGACACGGGGCAAGAGCGGGGTGGGCGGGAGGGGGAAAGACACGGGGCAAGAGCGGGGGTGGGCGGGAGGGGGAAAGAGACACGGGGCAAGAGCGGGGGTGGGCGGGAGGGCGAAAGATACACGGGGCAAGAGAGCCGGTGGGGGGGAGGGAGACAGACACACGGGGCAAGAGCGGGGGTGGGGGGTAGGGAGAGAGACACATGAGGCATGAGCGGGGGGTGGGGGGAAGGGGAGAGAGACACGGGGCATGTGCGGGGTGGAGGGGAGGGAGAGAGAC
This sequence comes from Ambystoma mexicanum, assembly GCF_040938575.1. Lineage (NCBI taxonomy): Eukaryota > Metazoa > Chordata > Amphibia > Caudata > Ambystomatidae > Ambystoma > Ambystoma mexicanum. The sequence continues at coordinate 1,094,075,788 of NC_090926.1, read as the reverse complement.
ACACAGAGCATGAGCGGGGGTGGGGGGAGGGAGAGAGACACACAGGGCATGAGCGGGGGTGGGGGGGAGGGTGAGAGACACACGGGGCATGAGCGGGGGTTGGGGGGAAGGGGAGAGAGACACACGGGGCATGAGCGGGGGGTGGGCGGGAGGGGGAGAGACACACGGGTCATGAGCGGGGGTGGGGGGGTGGGAGAGAGACACACGGGGCATGAGCAGGGGGTGGGGAGGAGGGAGAGAGACACACGGGGCATGAGGGGGAGGGGGAGAGACACACAGGACATGAGTGGGGGGTGGCGGGAGGGGGAGAGACACATGGGCATGAGCGGGGGTGGGCGGGAGGGGGAAAGACACGGGGCAAGAGCGGGGGTGGGCGGGAGGGGGAAAGACACGGGGCAAGAGCGGGGGTGGGCGGGAGGGGGAAAGAGACACGGGGCAAGAGCGGGGGTGGCCGGGAGGGCGAAAGAGACACGGGGCAAGAGAGCCGGTGGGCAGGAGGGAGAAAGAGACACGGGGCAAGAGCGGGGGTGGGTGGGAGGGGGAAAGAGACACGGGGCAAGAGCGGGGGTGGGCGGGAGGGGGAAAGAGACATGGGGCAAGAGCGGCGGTGGGCAGGAGGGGGAAAGAGACACGGGGCAAGAGCGGGGGTGGGCAGGAGGGGGAAAGACACACGGGGCAAGAGCGGGGGTGGGCGGGAGGGAGAAAGAGACACGGGGCAAGAGCGGGGGTGGGCGGGAGGGGGAAAGACACATGGGGCAAGAGCGGGGGTGAGGAGGAGGGAGACAGACACATGGGGCAAGAGCGGGGGTGGGGGGTAGGGAGAGAGACAAACGAGGCATGAGCGGGGGGTGGGGGGAAGGGGAGAGAGACACGGGGCATGTGCGGGGGTGGTGGGAGGGAGAGACGGAGAGAGACACACAGAGCACGAGCGGGGGTGGGGGGAGGGAGAGAGACACACGGGGCATGAGTGGGGGTGGGGGGAGGTAGAGAGACACACGGGGCATGAGCGGGGGGTGGGGGGAAGGGGAGAGAGACACACGGGGCATGAGCGGGGGTGGGCGGGAGGGGGAGAGACACACGGGCCATGAGCGGGGGCGGGGGGACGGAGAGAGACACACGGGACATGAGCGGGGGGTGGATGGCGGGTGGGGAGAGATACACGGACATGAGCGGGGGTGGGCGGCGGGTGGGGAGAGACTCACGGGACATGAGCGGGGGGTGGGCGGCGGGTGGGGAGAGACACACGGACATGAGCGGGGGGTGGGCGGCGGGTGGGCAGAGACACACGGACATGAGCTGGGGTGGGAGAGACACACGGGGCATGAGCGGGGGATGGGCAGGTGTTCGAGACGAGCGGGGCATGAGGGGGGGGTGGGCGGGAGGGAGAAAGACACACGGACATGACCGGGGGGGTGGGCGGGAGGGAGAAAGACACACGGACATGAGCGGGGGGTGGGAGGAACAGGAGACAGACACGGGCATGAGCGGGGGTGGGGGACTTACTGTGCAGGCGGGATACAAAGCCTCTCATGCGAGGAACAAAGATGGCGGGCGTCTCTGAAGCCAGACGCACTGCGCGCTTTCACGCATCCAATGAGAGTGCACGTCAGATGTCCGTGGACATCACACACGCTGCTTGCCCAATCACCGTCCTGTCCGCGGAGCGAACAGGGAGGTGTGTCCGCGAAGCGAACACAGATATCACTAATTTTTTTCACTTACATTTTTGTCATTTTTTTAAAAACTACTGGACGGATTTACACCAAATAAAGCAAAGCATGCTTTCGGGACCAAGCCGCCGCTCCTGCTGCAAATTTGGTGTAAATCCAACCAGCAGTTTGGGCTGTAGGCGTGAGCAAAGTTTTTTCCCATTATGTCTATGGGGAAAAAAAAGTTTTGGGACCCCCCCTATAACTTTGCCCCCCTTGGACGAATCCTCACCAAACTTTGCAAGAAAATTCAGAGTGACCCAAATACTTTTTTTGCAAAGTGTGGTGAGGATTCGTCCAGGGAGAGCGAAGTTATATGCCGCCAAAAAAGTGCTCTTCCTATGGAAACAACAACTTAACCATAACTACATGGCCACTACGGTGGCCATGTAATATATGTATATATATATATATATATATTGTTATATAGGTTATGTAACATGTATGTATGGAGTTATTCACAAGCACTTATGTAACAACGAAAGCCTTCTTGAATAGCGCTGCGATGCCTGAGGGCTGTTGTGCGCTCTATAAATGCAAATAAATAAATAAATATTCCCAGAGTCTGAAAGCTCTATCAGCATCCTCAGCATTTGCTGGCTCCTGGATACCTACTATTCTCCCCCAACCTTGTTCCAGCCTAATACATGCCCTGGTGCCCCTCAATCTCTCTTCGATGCTGTCCCGTTAGTTTGTAGGACATTCTGTAAGAAGCCTTTTGATAGACCTATTAGCTCATTTTGATACTTTGCCCAATCTATGGTGCGTCTGAGGTTGGCTGAGACTTGGTAACGGCAAGCCACCGCGTTGGTTCCATGCAGAAGTCCTACCCCTTCCACTAAGCTTTGCAGGCACAGTCATGGGACCCTGTTTCTAAAGCACAATGGTGGAGTGCCTAGAGCCTTCTCTACAGTGGGGAGCACCATGGAGCAAATTGCAGCGGGACATCTAAAACCAAACTACTGTTCCAGAAAACCAGGGATCAGATCAACGAGGTGGCTTTTGGAGCAATTCTCATTGGGCAAACCTAGGAGCCAATTAACCAGACGGCTTGTTTGAAGTAGCCTCTCGCAGTGCAGTGGGCCTCTTAGGAGAGATTAGTCACAGTGCTATCACCATGCACATGTCTCACAAGAAGACTGAAGTTGGTCTGGCTCATCTACCTGGAACAACCTCATTCATCAGGTCCTAGTGGGCCCCCTACTGCTGTCTGCCCCCACATACGAGGCAGTGTGTTCCATATATGGGGCTTCACTGCATTGAGATGCAACACAGGTGTGCAAGTGAAAATACTGAAGTTTCCTACTACGATTAGGTGTTTGTACCGCGCAACATGGTTGGCGATGATGTGAATGTCTCATTGAACGATAGATTGATGGATGTCAGTATATCAGTAGGAAGGATAGATCTGATTGGATGTTGAGGTGAACAAGTAGGGATTCACAGTTCAAATTGTTCATTGGTGGTGATGTTCGTGTGCTAAAGTGATCCTCGTGTAATATGGCGGTTGTGTCTCTTTTTCCTTCCCTGTTGGCGTAGCGAAGAATGAAGTTCACGGGAACGGCTTTGTGAACCACCACCATACATGAGTCCGGCATCCATGACACCATAATGTAGGGTATAGGTCATAAATAGAGACAGAGTACGCATTGGTAAGGTGGCAGTGTATGTATTCTCCTGAGAGCCTCTCTAGATTGGTTTACGATGTTGTAATTGTTTGATCATTGGTCGAGGCATGCTCCTTTTGTTGATCTCATTATCTGATCTTGGGGTTTCAGTCACATAATCTCCATTCTGTACTGTGTTCAATTCTTTGCTTGACCTGTTCCACTTGGTTTTATTTTGAGTCTTCCTAGTTTCTTTCAATGAGGGTTTTGTGTAGCTGAAGAGTGGTAGGGCCAGTCTTCCATGTTTTATGTTATTTACAGTTGCCTAGTTTCTAAATGAATTTGGTGATGTGTGTTCGATGTGTGAGGTGTCTAGTCCATTTCGTTTCTCATTGACTGGGTGATCCAGGTAGTGAATTTGTATTTCTCAATTGCTTTCGGTATATAACTTCCGACAGACTGTGGGTAGTGTTGCGTAGTAATACCGAGTGCGCGCATGCGTGAGCGATGACGAGGCTCGTGCATGCGCAGTGTGAAATAAAGACGGGCCGCCGGCAGTTCGCGCCGGGGCCCCGAGCAACCACACGTCTCCGGCGTGTCTCCTTGTGCGAATGCGGAGCGCATGAGTGAATGCTAGCGTGGGGCCTGACACCGCCCCCATGCACACAACACTGGCGACGAGGACGGCGCTGGAGCAGTCCTCCGCTCCGATAGCGTTCGAGGAGGCGAACGCTGCTCCGTGTCAACACGGACCCACACGTGTGGCCAGCGGCCATTTTGGATCGCACGCGGAGTGCAGTGGTTGCGGCCCGTGAGGGTGCTCGTGCACCACCTGCGATCTGCACCGCGAAGCATCAATTTTTGGAACTCCCACAGCCTCTGCAGCTGCAAGGCTGTGGCACACTGCTTGGAGGTGAGAAGAAGTGCAGGAAGAAGGAACTACGCTACAAGTGGACTAGGCTGACCAGAGCCCCAATCACTGAAGAATTTCGGCAATTACCTGTGAGTAACACACTCCAGAATGGGGGAAGAAGATGAACAGGAAGGCGCCCTTGCCCCATCCCTCGCAGGATGACCAGTACACTAGCTCCCATGCCCGAATTCGATACCACGGGCCCTCCATCCAAACTGGGACCTAAATGGCTCCAGTGGGTAAAGAGGTTGGAGATGTTTTTCAGGGCCTCAGGGATTACGGATGATGACGAAAGGATAGCCACCATGGTGTACTCGGCAGGGGCGGAGATCCACAAAATGTATGACTCTTTGAACATTGTAGTCGCCACATATGATGCCGTGAAACAAGCACTCAAAGATCACTTTCTTCCCATGGCAAATGTCGACTTTGACAGGTTTGTCATGAGTGCGGAGAAGCAACGTGAGGAGGAGTCGTTGGACCAATTCTGTGCGCGGCTCAGAATTTTGGCAAGCTCCTGTAGATGGGGGAACGAAGAGGAAATGATTCAGAACCAGTTGTTGCAGGGTTGCAGCTCGGGAAAACTGAGAAGACAGGTCCTGAGAGAACCAGGTTTGACTCTGCAACAGATCTTGGACACGGGGAGAGCATACGAACTGGCCGATGCCAGGGGAGCGAAGATGGACGCAGCCACACATGGAAGAAAGGAAGATGAAGCTTTTGCAATCGGACGCTCCACCCCAGGGAAGGCAAGATGGGCATCAAGAGGAGGTGAGAGCCTGATGGGGCATGGCAATGCCCCATCATGTCAATACTGCGGGTATGACCTGCAGCACGTGGGTGATTGTCCAGCCAAATTGAGAGTCTGTGGCCGGTGTGGCACACCAGGACACTATGCTAGGGTGTGCAGAGCAACGACATCAGTCGCAGCATCTAGAGGGCCTGAGAGGATTGGCAGAGGCAACACTCGGAGAATAAGGGGAGTGTCGTCCATCGAACAAGGCATGCAAGATCTAAACATCGCCAAGGAGGAGGAGGAGGAGGATGAAATCTTCTTCATCTCAAGCATAGCCAAGGGCCCAGGAAGAAGACGACAACCCACGTGCACGGTAAACATTGGGGAAACACCCACACCAGTCTTGATAGACACTGGAGTATTCGTCTGTGTGCTGGCGACTGAACACTACAACGCACTCCCTGGTCCGCCAGGCTTGGCAGAATCCACAGCACGTATATACGCCTTCGGAGGACACACACCTCTTCCCATCCAAGGAGTGTTCGTGGCTCCAGTAACTCATGGGCAAAACAAAATAAGAGCGAGGTTCTTTGTCACAAGCGTGAGCCCACACTCCCTTCTGAGTTGTGCCGCAGCTGAGGCACTAAACATTGTACATTTCTCATTTGCTGTTTACCGCGCCGACCTGGAGAATCTACTGCAGCATTTTGAGACGATTTTCAGAGGCATAGGGAAACTAAAGGCTGACCCGATACGCCTCCACATCGATGGGTCAGTGAGACCGACAGCACTCAAACACCGCCGCATCCCATTCCATCTGAGGGCACAGATGGAAAAAGAATTACAATCCCTAATTGACCGGGACATCATTGAAAGGGTGGAAGGCCCCACCCCGTGGGTCTCTCCAATCGTGGTGGCCCCAAAGCCCAAGAAGCCGGGTGCAGTACGCATCTGCGTGGACATGAGGCTACCCAACATAGCAATTAAAAGAGAACGCCACCTAACGCCCACCTTGGACGACATTATTGGAGAACTCCAGGGAGCAAAAGTATTTTCGAAACTGGACTTGAGATCTGGTTATCACCAGTTAGAGCTCCACCCCGAGTCAAGATACATTGTGACCTTTACGACTCACGAGGGGTTATACCAATATAAAAGACTCAGCTTTGGGGTCTCGTCTGCGCAGAGATCTTCCAGAATGCCATCAGGGGGGCCCTGTCTGGACTCAAGGGGGTGATCAACATGTCGGACGATATCCTAGTCTTTGCCCGATCGGAGGCGGAACACCTAAAGCGGTTTAACACTACACAAAGAAAAATGTGAGTTCCTAAAGGACAGGTTGGAGTTTTTCGGATTTGTCTTCTATGCTGGGGGCATCTCCCCTGATCCCGAAAAGGTAAAGGACATCCGAGAAGCGAACCTCACCAGCAGAAATCAGATATTTTCTGGGGATGGTGACTTATTGTGGTCGCTTCATCCGCGACTTAGCCTCATTGTCGGAACCCCTGAGAGCGCTCACCAGAAATGACGCTGCATGAAACTGGAGCGGTAAGGAACAGAGGGCGTTCAATGACATCAAGAATGCCCTATCGGGACAGGAAACAATGGCCTACTTCAACCCTGACCGTGAGTCAGAAATCGTGGTTGACGCCAGCCCCGTAGGACTAGGAGCAGTCCTCATGCAGGCAGACAATCAGGGAACCTATTTGACTTCCTTCGAGAATACCGCTCGACTCCGCATCAATCCACCGGGGTCGCCCCAGCAGAGGCACTCTTCAAGAGTGTACCAAGAAATTGATAATGAACATGTGCAAACAGTGAGAGCCGCTCAAAATGAAAGGGAGACAATCAGAAGGAGACTCCCAGAGAAAGAGATTGCCGTGGGCGACACTGTGCTGGTGCAAAACAGGAGAGCAGAAGGTAAGTTGTCGCTACCATACGAAACGCAGCCCCTGGGAGTGACACACGTCAAAGGATCGATGGTCACCGCCGCCAATGTGCGAGGAACAGTCACCAGGAACGTCTCGTTTTTCAAGCGCATCAGAGCTGCGGAAACGGAGGAGACCGACACACAAGGACCAGAGCAGAACGCAGGATCAACACTGAGACACGATGAACCGCCAGAGACTCAAGGGACACAAGATATGCCTCAGGACGAGGCACGCAGATACCCGAGCCGGGCGGGGCACAAGCCGCCGCAGAGGTTCCAGGACTTCATTATGGACCCTGCCTCGTAGTCAGTACAGTATGGACAGAGAAGGTTTGAAAAGCGCACTGTTAAATATAATGTTTGTTAAAGTTTACTGTTTGGGGGGAAAAGGAGGGATGTTGCGTAGTAATACGCGAGTGCGCGCATTCGTGAGCAATGACGAGGCTCACGCATGCGTAGTGTGAAATAAAGACGGTCCGCCGGCCGTTCGCGCCGGGGACCCGAGCAACCACACGTCTCCGGCGTGTTTCCTTGTGCGAATGCGGAGCGCATGAGTGAATGCTAGCGTGGGGCCTGACACCGCCCCCACGCACACAACAGGTAGACTGCATTTTAATCAAGAAACCTATTGGGACAGCCTGCACAGGCCATGAAATATGTTCTGGGCTCGGCCATCTATTGCACCCCACCGGTTCTATGTACTTTTAATGCCTTTTGAAGGGTGCACATAAAAAAGAGCGTTTTATTTCGGTATTTTTTGTGCAGCCCTCAAAAAGCCATAAAAGCACATTACTGAGGTTTCTTTTTTATCTGGGAGGTTTTACCCCACAAGCGCCCCTTTAATCCTTGCTACCCCGCTTCCCCACTCCCCCACCACATACACACACAAATACACAGTTTCGTTTCCACCTGCCCCTCCTCTAAACATTCATTTACACACACACACACGCACGCACACACACACACGCACGCATGCACGCACGCAGGCACACACCCCTACACACACAACAACACACACACACACTCTCTCTCTCTCTCTCTCTCTCTCTCTCTCTGTCTCTCTCTCACTCTCTCTCTCTCCTTCTCACCTGACACTTCTCTGGGTCTCGCCGTGCTGCAGCCCCTGCGCCTACTCATGTGCAACACAGGGGCTGACAGTTCAATTTAGAAAGACTGCTTGCTCTGTCCGGTCACAGATTGGTCTTTCTAAAACGATATTTTTTTAATGATTTAAAAAAATATTTTTTTTTCTTAATACCCAGCTCACGTTGACCGCACACCTAGCAGATCCCTGCTATTAGTCTGCTGACTGTCAAAAGGTTTATGGAGATTGCTGATAAATGCACCCAGAATATATTTGTAATTGGAATCATGAGGTCCAGGATGATAGCCTGCCTATCACGCTTAGAAGATGTATTAGGTCTGCATGTCTACTCCACCTCGAGATAACGAAGCCTTTTACAGTTGACATCAGCACTGACAAACCACTCAAAGATAAGGCTCCGCCCAAGACCTCAAGGTACGTATGTACGCACTGCTCCAGGGTACTTCGGCCACAGGCATGACTACCCACTCACACGCAGTAGAATGCAGCGACGGCTACAACAAATACTGTCTTGCTGGACACGTATCGCTCAGTGGCGTAACACAAAATGTGGGGGCCCCCCTGTGAGCCCTCCCAATGGGGGCCCCCTAAACTCCGCCCCAACATAGGTATGCCCCGCCCACCAGTTTAGACCATGCCCACCACGATATGCTCCGCCCATACACATTTGCTCCACTCGTATATTTACGAGCCATTCGTCCCACTCATACCTTGACGAGCATCTGCACTCAAGTACACTGTTCTCACTCTTATTTCGTAAACATTGCTACCAATTAATGTACAATGTATTGTACTTAATATATAGCAGAGTCAGTATATACTGCAAAACATATATTATCCTACGACACATACAAACTAAGCAAATATATATAAAGAAGTGATAAAGATAACAAGCTCCAAATCAGAGTATAGTGATGGAAGTCAAATATTATCAAATATGTTTCTGCTTGTCAGTAACACAATATAGTCACTATCCCAAATCAAGTAATGGAAATTTGGAATTGCAGGTATCCAAAAATAAAACAATCTTAATGACATATGTATATTCACATATACATACAAAGAAAAGGCATGTGTGCATGTCAATAGACAGTGTATTAACATCAGTGGGAAACAAAAAAGGCAATTGAGCAAATGTTTTCCCTGGGACTTGCAGTACCGAAATGAAACATTTCATCCTTATTTCTTTGCCATTTTTCATCAAGTTATATAGTGCAGTGGTGACGTGTCTGGCCTACAAACCTGACAACTGTGGTGTGATCACTAAGGTCGGATTTAATTCATGAATTCAAAGAGGACATTCAATAGCTGGGGGGGACTGAGTTTCTAAAACTTTAAATGGTGTGCATGTTTTAAACTTCAAGAACCAATACAAATGTTTTCCCTGGGACTTGCAGAACCGAAATAAAACATTTCACCTTTAGTTGTTTGTCATTTTTCATCAAGTTATAAAGTGCAGTGGTGAAGTGTCTGTCCTACAAACATAATTAACAAAACTGATTAAGTGCGTGCAGCATGTCCTTTGCAATGATTTGCAAAACGTTTTTTTGGGGGGTGACGTTTCCCCCTGTAAAATGTTTTTGTGAATCAGGGCAGGGCAGCAGGCCCATAATATTTTACACTCTCAACCAATAAAAAGCACCATTTCCAACAGGCTTACGTTACACATGTAGAGTAGACATGGTTGTCCCTTAACTCAATGTACAGTCATAATTTACTACCACACGTAGGAGTAGCTTTTGCATGGCACCTGTAACAGGCTAATTTCAAATGACGCTCTCAATAGCAGGACGCAGACTGCCTTTGTGACCACGTTTGTCTCCACCGCCTGCTCAACCGCATATGAGGTATTTTCTGGGTGGTGTGGAAAAATGCATGCGACTATGTGCTATTTGTAGCTCCCTGTCCCTTTTTAACTGCCTCGGTCAGAAAATACTCCTCGGTCACTGCGTGCAATCAGTAACGACGGCCTTCATGTGGGAATATGGCGCCAATATTGCGCCCATCCTTACAGGGATTCCTGATGGATTATCAAAGGCAGTGAGAATTCCGTAGGCATTCAAGCCTCTCCACATTCACCAGAATAGATGGGATATACATGCTGTTGCTTGAGGAAACCCAAAGAGCGTATTTTCCACTCTTATCCCATCAGAGAAAGCTTAAACAAAATGGCTCTGATCATCGAAAATGCACCGAAAATGTGTACCCGCGTTTTTTTACTGATCCCTGCAATTTTAAAGCACTATTGAGAATGTTAATTTAAAATGAGGCTATACATCCTTACCTTTGCTAACCATAGCCATGAAGTCCGTGAATATTGTTGCGGGTCTCCTATTTGACAACCACATGTCATTCGCTATATAATCACGTAAACATAGGCGGATGCGTGGTAATGGTGATTTAAAAAAAAGGATAATCTCGGATCGAATTTAGATAATGCGTGAGGAATAATGAACAGTGTTAATGCATCTCCTTCGAATAGGTGTTGCCAAGGTACTTTTCTCCGCAGGGCCTGCACTTTCTTTTTTATTTTTGATGGTTTTCTGATTTCGTATTCTAATGGCATTTAGTTACGGGAGGTAATATTTCTCAAGCAGCTATTCATAATTGCACACATTCAGAAGCGCACAGACCGAATAATGTACAGCGTAAAGGCGTAAGATCAGTTGAGTTTTCAAACGGATGAATTAACATGAGCGGCCTCTGGCGTGCTCTGCTAACCGTGGAGCGTTATTTAAAATCATGCAAGATTAAAAGGACGACCCGGTGAAATTCCACATTAGGCCTATGGATTTGGAACAACATCGAATGAAATGTAAAATAAACCCCATTTCAGACAGGGCTCCCACATAACGTTCATACAAAACAAATAGAACTAAAATGATGGACGTTACGTTAAGGACTCATTGAAGAGAAATACGTTACAGGAAAATCGTGAAATCAAAACAGCCCCTCGCCAAAGAAAGGTACAATCTTTGCTAAACCATTTTACAAACGCCGCCCTTTTCCAGAATAACAGCTGCTTCCACTCACGGGAATACCATACGCGCCTTTTAATTCGGCCGATTAAAGGGCTGCCCTGACCTGGCTGAGAGCAGCCTCTTCAGAAAGCTATAGTGCTTGGACACTAATAAAAGCAGCAGGCTGAGTAAAGTCAGAGCTCCCCAGATTTCCGTCTATGGGAGACATCGAGCCGAGGCCGGGTGCGCGCAGGAACACGCTGAATAGTGCTGACGACACGTGCAAAAGCTCTCACTGGGAGTCCCTTCCTTCGGAGCCGAGGCTTCGGGATCGATATTCGCTGGCGCGGCCTGAGCGTGACTCGGAGGCTGGGAAAGTCATTATGATAGGCCTCAGTCAGCAAAACACAGCTGTTGTGACTTGTGCTGCTGTGGCAGAGAAACGTGGACGGTGCTTGCGAGCACCCCATCCTAGCCCGGCCAATAGAGTCATGCATGCATGCACCATCATAGTAAGGCTGCCCAGTGCCCCTGCTGCTAAATTAAAATAAAAAAATAACTTACCTTAGTTGACGACCTTTCAAACTGAAGCCTCAGTAGATCCTGCCGGCCGAATTACAATGGATTAACACCCGGGCCGTCAACAACACACACTATAAGTCTAACTACAATCATTCGTAGTGTGTCAGGGTGCGGGCGGGCCGTGTGACTCGGTCTCGGCTCGTGCGGAGACAGGGCTAGCTTGCCAGCTGCGCATGCGCTTTGCAGCATGATGCAGCCCACGCGCAGGCTCAGCTCAGCAAATCTGCAAGGCAAGTTAGTGTGCCTGCCTGAGCTGAGCCTGCCGAGCGACAGAAACTTCATGTGTGAGTGTGCATCCTAGGCGCCGGGTCCACTGCAGTGCAGACAGTCAGTAGTGCAGCACCCCAACGGCACCATAGACCCAGAGACAGAGGGCCAGACCGTAGTCTCTCTGGGTTATGGTGCCACTGAGGGCTGCTGCTCTGACTGAGAGAACACAGTCAGTGATATTGCTGTGCTGGGACTGGGAGAGGCGGCCCCTCTCAGTGACGATGGCGTGGGGGCCCCCGCAGCCCCTGGGCCCCCCCGCACTGCGGGGGCTGCGGGGGCCCCTGTTACGCCACTGGTATCGCTCCCCCCCACAGTTAAACAATGCTCACAATACATCTTTCCATCAGAAATAATCGACGACTTGCGACAAATTCGGTCATGCTGGTCACTTAACGAGTCCTCTTGTTACCACACACATTGCCCCCTCTCAACACCCATCCATGTGTCTGACTTCATTGGTAGCTTTTAGGAGCCCGGCCAGCCCTCACAACTCCTTATCCAGGCCAAATACACACACGCATTCCAGCCTTCACACAATTCCCACACCTTGGACTTCGGTCGTGAGAGGGCATTTGCACCACAAGCAAATTGAAGCCATATTAATGCAATTAAGGTACTATACAAATGACTACTACTACTTTTCACCAATTGTTTTGCCTCATTTTTCTTCCTGTCACACTGATATTCCCTGGTTCGTTCTCCCTGGATCCCCATTGTACTGAGTTTGTGTACAAGCCATGCTGGTAGGTTGAGCTGTAGCGAGCAATGTCATGCATTCTCGCTCTAGTCGTGGCTTGTTGTGTGCTCTCCAAGCCTTTTCCCAGAAGGCATTGTAGATCGGTGTTGGATAGTTGGAATGACCATTCCTTGGTTAGTCAATGTTTTTGCGGTATCTTGGTCTGTGTAGGCAGCTTCCCACCAAATGCAGTTGTTTTCTCTACACGGGTCATCCCAAGGTCTGTCTGATGATTTCTTCAGAAGATGGTGGGTCCATAGGTTTTCTCTTGGTATTTATATAGTTGTTTGTTGATGGCTGGTATAGTGCCAACTGCGGTCACAGCTGCTTCGAGGAGCCTCCAAGGATAGGGAAAAGGAAAAATAAATAAAACATTCTTACACATGCCCTGGATGAAATTCAAATTTGTAAGTGCGAGGAAAAGAGGAAGTTTGAAAGTGCAGAGGCCAGGGGAGGAAGAGAAGTGAAACGGGCAAGGGATTTAAGAAAGTGCAATTTAGGCCAGAACAAGCAGAAATGGGTGAAACAAAGCTCAGAATTTTCGGATCTCCATCTTTAGAAACAAAGGAAGCAATAAAAGTCACCAGCGAACAGGTGGAGGGTAGGATGAAGTAAAGAATGGGGGAGGAGGCAGAGGGAAAGGATATGGTGCAGCGATGACTTAGTGTAGTACCCAAATGACATTGTAAATATATTAATCTTATGTCTATTCCTAATGCACAAGCGGTTTTCTTTTATCTTTTACATAGCGGGACAGTAATTCGATATCAGCACCCTTAGTGGGGAGCCAGCCAATTAGGTGGCACAGAACGCGAGCTGAAACAGCTAATCTAAGCCTGTGTTCCAAGCTGCCTGATGGCCGGGTCCCACGCCTGCAATCTTCCCCCACCGACCCTGCAGTAATTTTGTACCCCACCCCCAATACCCACTTGACTGATTGCAGCAGTAATGTGTGTCGCAGCTCCAGCAGCTTCTGCCCCACTTTTCTTGGCTGCCATGGAAAGGGAAGCAGGGCGCTGTATGGAACCCCACCTTCCTATTCCATGGCAGCCATATTTGAATGGTATTTTTTTTCTGTGATGCAACTAGGCGACCCGTTCAAAGAAAGAAAAATACTTTGCAGTTAGCCCCGTTGCAACCCATTGGATGTTATGTTAAGATAATTTATAAAGTGCATGGTCACCCACAGGTATCATAGAGCTGAGAGGGAGGAACAGCTAGCATATTCTAAAGCAAATACGTCTTCAGGCCTCATCTGAATGGGAGATGATTAGGCAGACTTTTTAGCGAGAGTGGCAGATCATTCCACAGTAGGGCTGCGGCCACAGAGAAGGCCCGACCTCCCATACGGGAGCGATGGAAAGGTTGCACACAAATCAGGCTGGCAGAAGCAGATTGCAATGTTCGATTTGGGCAATAGCGGGTAAATTTAGCCCACAAGTATTTTGCTCTTACATAATTCAAGGTTCGATGAACCAAGCAAAGTGCTTTGAATTCGATATACGTTGAGCCACAGGCAGAGGCATTGCTAGGGCGGGGCTAAGGTGGCTATAGCCCCTGGTCTTTTGGTTGTAGCCCTGGATAGAATCTCAGGAGCTACAACCAAAAGGGTAGCTAGCTCCGAGTGCTGACAATCCCAACATTAGCATAGCCTTTATAGGTATTTTCCAGACCTAGCAACACCCCTGGCCACAGTTAACCAATTGAGAGAGTGAAGAACTGGTGTAATATGAGCCCTATAAGGGGATCCAGTCGCCACACGTGCAGCCAGATTTTGGAGACGTTGGAGCAATTGGACAAGGCCCTTAGGTTGGGCCAGATATAATGAATTACAATAATCCAGCCAGCTCACAACCAGAGCAGCTACCACTGGGGGCCTAAGCTCCACAGGTAGTATTCTCAAATGAAAATGGCCGGCTTTACAGACCGCAGACACCTGGGCGTCCATCGCTAAATTGGAAGAGATGAACACTCCCAAGTTCTTAACCGTGGCAGCTGGGACAGGAAGCAGGCCCAAGGAAGACGGCCAGAAAGAGGACACCCAGAGTGCAGGATTAGGAGAACCAACCACTAGTAGCTGTGTCTTGTCTCCATTTAGCTTCAGCCCATTGTGGTTCATCCAATTCCCACGGCTGACAAGCACCGGTGTCAGCACGACAACATTGTTGGCATACGAATAGAACCTGATGCCAAAGGAGCGGATGAGACACACCAATGCCCAAATGTAGATTTTTTTTTAAACTCTCTTTATTAGTGGTTACAAAAAGATGTATGGCACCATTACACAATTTATCTTGCGTATATAACAAGAATATATTAACAATATACTTCTATATTCAATGTTACATTGACATGTCATCATCAGCAATCATGTTGCACAAATAAACTCTGAAGGGGCCCCAAATGTCTTTGGGCCTGCATGACACAGGTTGGGTCAAAACAAACTGTTCCTCTGCCTCATTAACATATGTTAGTTCTTGTAGGAACTGATTCATACTGGGGGGGGGTGGCGTTTTTCCATTTCTGTAGGATACATTTTGTGGCTACAGCGCATGTAATGTTAAATAGTCTTCTAATTTTTTCAGAATATTTACCGATATTGCCAAACAAATATTTCTGGGGGATCAATTCAGGGGGAACCTGTGTTATTTCTTCCAACAATTCTGCCACAGCCTTCCAAAAGCCCGCCACCACCGGACATTCCCAATACATATGAAAAGTACCAGCCTGAGGTGTATTGCATTTGGGGCAGGTGTCTGAGGTGTCTGGTGCAAACTTTTCCACCCTGGCCGGGGTATAATGTAGCCTGTTCAGGATTTTAAATTGAATCAACTTCAACCCTGAATTAAGTGACACATTCTTGGTAAGCATGCAGTATCTAGCCCATTTCTCCACCCCAATGGGTATCTGCAAATATACTTCCCATTTCTCCTTAACTCGGTTCACTGTGGGGGTGTGGACCTGGACCTCAGAGTACAGCCTGGAGATTCCCAGACCGTTTTTAGCCGTTACTAGCTGTACACATGGATGTGGAATAGGCTCGCCTGGAAACAGCGGCCATTTTTTCTGAAATGCGGCTCTCATACGATAATATTGGAGTGTTTTGAGTGGTCCATCCCCCAGTGCCCTTAAGAATAATCTCAGATCTACAAATTTCCCATTGACAAACATATCCCCCAGTTTCATTTCGTTGTTAGGTTCCCAGGATTCCTGTATACTTGCGTTGTGCGTGGGGGTGGGGCAAGCCCGGGAAGTTCCAAAGTGGTATCTCAGGGTTGTAGGGCGTTTCCAGTTTCAATCTTTTGAATATAGCCTCCCATGCCCTTACTGTGTAACTCACCGGGTTGTATTCGCAAGTGTCTCTGTACTGTGAATCAAAGAGAACAGACTCTATGTTCGTGGGGCGTGTGGTGTACTCCTCTATCCATGCGTGGTGTGTACCATCCAAGGCCTCATACCAGTACTTTGCAAACTGTGCCTGGGAAACATAATAATAAAGCTCAAAGTCAGGGGCAGCTATACCTCCTGTGGAATAAGGTTCCGCCATTTTTTCCCAGCCTATGCTTGCTGTCTTCCCACTCCAGAGAAATGATACCACCATGGATCAGAGTTTAACGAAGAAGGTTCTGCCCGGCCATATGAGGATGTTATCGAAGAAATACAATAACTTGGGCAGGATCACCATCTTAAGGATAGCGACTCTGCCGGTTAGTGAAATTGGGAGGCGTCCCCACAACTGGAGTTTCGTATTCAGAGTATTTAGCGCGTTTTCGTAATTATCAGAGTACAGTGTGAGTTTATTTCTGGAGACCAGAATACCTAGGTATCTGATGCGGTTCTCCAACCATTTGAGCCCTCCTGTGATGTCAGGACATTTGGTGGCCGGGGTGAGTGGGAATATTTCCGATTTGGTTCTGTTTATAGTATACCCAGAGTAGTCTGCAAATTCCTGTATCTCTTCCATAATGGGTGTTATGTTTATCTCAGGTTCCCTAACATAAAGTGTCATCTGCATAAAGTGAAATCAACTGGGTGGACCCCTTCATCTTAATCCCTCTATGTACGTGTCTCAATCGAACCACGGCTGCCATAGACTCGATGGTCAATGCGAACAGTAGGGGCGAAAATGGACATCCCTGTCTGGTCCCCCTACCCAGAAGGAACATTTCTGAGATGGCCTTGTTAGTTAGCACCCGTGCAAAAGGCTCTGTGTACAGTAACCTCACGTATTTTACAAAGTTGGGGCCCACCCTGAATGCCTCCAGAACCGCCAGAAGATAGACCCATGAAACAGAATCAAATGCCTTTTCAGCATCAAGGGAAATGCTGCCGTACTTCTCCCCGGGTCTATCTGCGCCATTATGCCAAAAAGCCTCCGGAGGTTCAGGGCCGTGGATCTTGTGGGGATGAACCCGTTCTGATCGGGATGGACAAGGGTAGGGACTCCCGGAAGGAGTCGATTCGCCAACACTTTTGCGAATATCTTGGCATCAGTATTTATAAGTGACAAGGGTCTACCTGACGATACATCCTGTGGAGGCCGCCGAGTCTTCGGGAGTACGGTTATAACTGCCTCTCTCATAGTTGGGGGTAGTATATTACTTTCGAGGGCCTCCTCCCATACCTGCATCAGTATCGGGACAAGTTCTTCACGGAACTCTTTGTAGAATTCAGCCCCTATCCCATCCGACCCCAGTGCTCTGCCTGACGACAGTGCCTTGATTGCCTCCGTGATCTCGTCCGGAGATATCGGTTGGTCCATTGCCAGACGATCTTCATCTGGGAGCTTAGGGAGGGAAAGAGCCCCAAGGTATGCCTTAATTTCTGTGAGTGATTTCTTATCCTTATTTGAATAAAGCTCTTTGTAGAAGTTTACAAATTCCCCATTAATATCCTCATCACTGAGGAGTATGTCACCTTGTGCCGTGTGTATGCTTGTGATCTGAGTGGGTTGTTTGTCGTGCTTAAGTAAATTAGATAGTGTTCTACCTGCCTTATTTCCTTCGCCATATCTGCGTGCCGTATAGGGGCTGCCATATAGTGAAACTCTCTGCTGGCCAACTTGTTGAACTGCGGGTGTGTGTGTGTATGTCAGCTAATATTTCTCTGTTTTGTGTGCGCGTGTATTCTGTCTCTAGTGCGTCTAGTTTGTTTTCAATATCTGACAATTCGGTTCTCACCCCCTTCAACATGCCCACAGATCTGGATATCAATACTCCCCTTATCCAGACCTTAAAGGATTCCCATACTGTTCAGTATTTGTCAACCGATCCCACATTATTAGCAAAAAACTCTGTAATATCAACATGCAGTGTTAAAGCCACCCCGGGGTCAGCCAGCATGCCTCCAGGCATTCTCCACCTTCTAGCGGGGACAGGTATATTTCGGAGCATTAATTCCAACAGCACTGGGGGATGGTCTGACATTGTACGTGGCAAAATCTCACACCCCCTCAATGCAGTCATCATGGAAAAGGAGACACACCAGTAATCATTTCTGGATTCAGAGTCATGTACCAAAGTGTAAAACGTGTATCTTCTATCACCGGGATGTAATTGCCTCAAGGCATCCACCAACAGAAGTTGTGATAGAAGATGTGACAAACTTAGTACTGACTTGCTGGGGGCTCTAACAGTCTTTGTGGCTCTATCAAGAACTGGGTTAAGGGCCAGGTTGAAATCTACTCCCCAGATAACCTTAGATACATCGAGTGAGACAACTATCTGATAAATATCCATATAAAAAGTGGGGTCATCAATGTTAGGCCCGTAGGTGTTGACTAGAAGTGCAGCGGAGGCAGTCTGCAAAGGCTACGCTCCCTCTCTGCAGCTCCGCTGCGAGGGAATGATCAGCTGTGCAGAGGATCCCCCCTTCGAAGACCTACAGCACCGGAGTGCTTTCACAAGCGAAATCCACGCCATCCGCGGAACGAAGGGGAGAGAAGCTCCAAAATGGCCACCGCCATCCTCACCTCGGCAACGATCCACAACAAGCGCCCTCATTGGGCCCTGCAGCCTGCCCCGCCCTCCCCTCCTGCTTTAAATGGAGGGAGGTGAACCGGCAGGCGAAGCCGTGCAGCGAAGGCAGTCTGCAAAGGCTGCGCTCCCTCTCTGAAGCTCTGCATCCCAGGGAATGACCAGCTGTGCAGAGGATCCCCCCTTCGAAGACCTACAGCACCGGAGTGCTTTCACGAGCGAAATCCGCGCCATCCGCGGAACGAAGGGGAGAGAAGCTCCAAAATGGCCGCCGCCATCCTCACCTCGGCAACGACCCACAACAAGCGCCCTCATTGGGCCCTGCAGCCTGCCCGGCCCTCCCCTCCTGCTTTAAATGTAGGGGAGGTGAACCGGCAGGCGAAGCCGTGCAGCGAAGGCAGTCTGCAAAGGCTGCGCTCCCTCTCTGCAGCTCCGCTGCGAGGGAATGATCAGCTGTGCAGAGGATCCCCCCTTCGAAAACCTACAGCACCGGAGTGCTTTCACGAGCAAAATCTGCGCCATCCGTGGAACAAAGGGGAGAGAAGCTCCAAAATGGCTGCCGCCATCCTCACCTCGGCAACGACCCACAACAAGCGCCTTCATTGGGCCCTGCAGCCTGCCCGGCCCTCCCCTCCTGCTTTAAATGGAGGGAAGGTGAACCGGCAGGCAAAGCCGTGCAGCGAAGGCAGTCTGCAAAGGCTGCGCTCCCTCTCTGCAGCTCCGCTGCGAGGGAATGATCAGCTGTGCAGAGGATCCCCCCTTCGAAGACCTACAGCACCGGAGTGCTTTCACGAGTGAAATCCACGCCATCCGCGGAACAAAGGGGAGAGAAGCTCCAAAATGGCCACCGCCATCCTCACCTCGGCAACGACCCACAACAAGCGCCCTCATTGGGCCCTGCAGCCTGCTCGGCCCTCCCCTCCTGCTTTAAATGGAGGGGAGGTGAACCGGCAGGCGAAGCCGTGCAGCGAAGGCAGTCTGCAAAGGCTGCGCTCCCTCTCTGCAGCTCTCCGCTGCTCGGACTGCCGATCGCCGGAAAGCACCACGAGGCGGAAGGTAAGGCACACAATGCCTCCCATACCCACTCTTCACCCAATGCGTGCCCTCTCAGTATAACCCGCCGTAATGCACTGCTCTGATACCGTAGCAACACGCATAAGACTCACTCCATACACTGCTACCCGCCAAGCCTCGCAACACGGAATGCGCATATTGGCATAAGATTTGTGCTCTGGCACTGCTTCTATATACACGCGCTGGCTCATATCTCCAGCACGCCGACACCTTCCACCGCCCTTGCAAGCAAAGGTACTCAAAGGCACATGCCTCCCACTGCTGTCGCTCAGATTATGATGTGTCCTGCTGCCCCTGTTGCCCCAACTGCATTGCCTAGTGTTACTGCTGCTGATTTAATGTTGGGCCCTGCTGCCCCTGTTGCCCCAACTGCATTGCCTAGTGTTACTGCTGCTGATTTAATGTTGGGCCCTGCTGCCCCTGTTGCCCCAACTGCATTGCCTAGTGTCACTGCTGCTGATTTAATGTTGGGCCCTGCTGCCCCTGTTGCCCCAACTGCATTGCCTAGTGTTGTTGTCACTGGTGACAATAGGTTAGACCCTACCGCCAAGCCCAACACACAGCCCACCAGCCTCCCTTTAACAAGCCTGAACTGCGCCTTAGTCAATGCACGCTCTATCCCTGCACACACGCTCGATGTGCACAACCTCATCACCAAGGACAAGCTTGACCTGCGTTTTATTTGCGAGACGTGGCTTCAAGACACCTCTGGACCTGCCCTCTCACTGGCCATTCCTGAAGGCTATACCATATACAGACAGGATAGGACAGGACAGAGGGGCGGTGGCGTGGCCATCATAGCCAAAAACTCTCTTGACATTAGAAGAACGCAGGCAGAAATAGGCCTCAACACAGACTACTTACCCATCAAACTTAAAATCTCCCACAATACTACCATTGCATTCCACCTATTGTATCGCCCACCTGGATCCTCCAACGACTTCCAGGAAGCCCTCATCCACTCGCTCTCAGACAACCTGAAAAAAACCTCGAAAGTAATACTGCTGGGTGACATGAACCTAGGGCTCAACGACATCAAGGACTTCAACGCCCAATCCCTACAAAAGGCGTTAGCCAACCTAGGCTTTGACCAAGCTATCACCAAGCCTACACACATCAAAGGACGCACTCTAGATTGGGTGAGTCAACATAATTGCCCCATTCTCAGCCACACCATATCTCCCATCCCCTGGTCTGACCATTTCTGCATCAACTTCCACACCGACACGTCACCAGGACCTGTAAGACCGTCCATCCCCCTTCCTGCAGGGCTCTCAAGGAGCTCAAAAAAACTGACGAAGGACGCACTCCTCCCACATTTGCTCATCCCAGCTCTGCTACCCCCTTTCCCCAATGATCCCACCATCCTAGCCAACACATTCAGCCAAGCTATAACCACGACGGTAGATGCCATTGCACCCCTCACCGCTAAAAAAGCAAAAATAAATAAACACTCCAACGCATGGTTCTCACAAGAACTTGCTGATCTCCGCGCCAAAAAAAGAGCACTTCTGGCAACATGGAAAAAACACCCCTCGAGTCCAACAAAACTGCCTTCAAATCTCTATCCAGAGACTACAAAACAGCCATCACACAGGCTAAGGCAGACTCCTACAACACCAGGATCAGCAATGCGAACTCTGATACTAAGGAAATCTTCGCCATTTTCAGGGAACTTGAGACACCTTCCACTCCCCCATCCACCATTATCCACGATGAGACCTGGTGCAACCAAATTCAAGCAGCCATGCTACACATATTAGATACCCTACATTCTAAAATTCTATCCCACCAAAAGCACTATCCGCTCTCCTTGAGCACACAACGGCTCCTCCAGCCCAACCGCCGAACGCTCCCAGTCAAACTCCAAAATTTGTATTCTTGAACATGACAGAATCTGAGGTCCTTGCCCTCATGAAATCCATTAAACCATCCAACTGCAAGGGAGACACATGCCCTTCCCACATTATCAGAGACTATGCCCCTTCCCTGGCGCCCATTATTACAGCCTTCATCAACTCTTCATTTCAATCATCGCATGTACCAACTTCCTTAAAAGAAGCCTGGGTCAAACCTCTCCTAAAAAAACATCTCTCGACCCTTCCATCCCAGGGAACTACCGTCCCATCACAACCGTCCCCTTTCTGTTAAAGATTCTGGACAAAGCAGCCTACCTGCAGGTTAAAAAATGTATTGAAGGCAACCACCTCCTTGGCCTTCGTTAGTCTGGCTTCTGCCCTCGACACGGCACCGAGACGGCACTACTGGACCTCAAAAATCAAATAGATGACCTTAGAGATGAGGGCAAACCAGCTCTCCTCTTGCTCCTAGACCTTTCTGCGGCCTTCGACCTGGTCGAGCACAAAACGCTATGCCACCATCTCACGACCTCGGCCCATTTCTCCACCAAGGCTTGTGACTGGATCACCTCGTTCCTTCAGGAGAGGGTAATGAAGGTCTTCTTTGACACCGCCAACGCAACACCCAGCCCTATCAAATGCGGAGTCTCACAGGGCTCCTGCATAGCCCCTACCCTCTACAACCTCTTCACCAGACCTCTCTTCAGAATACTTGACGCCCTGGGCATATCATATACAAACTATGCAGATGATACACAGGTTCTCATCCCCCTGTCAGGTGACTACACCAAGGACCTGGACACACTCAACAGCATCTATGCCACCATTCACTCCTGGATGGCTGAGAACTGGCTTTGTCTAAACAGTGATAAGACTGAACTCCTGCTTGTTGGCTCCCCATCCACATTGGGCAAACTTGATACCAAATACCAATCCTTCACCGTAGACAATATTCCCATCAAAGTCTCTCAAACTATCAAAACACTGGGTGTGTATCTCGAGTCCAGCCTCACTATGGACAGACAAATGCCATTGCCTCTTCCGCAGCATATCACTCCAAACTCATCAATGCCATCAGGCCCTTCCTATCACGCCAAAACTGCATCTCAATTGCAAGAACCATCATCGGCTCCAGACTGGACTATTGCAATGCGCTGTTCATTGGAACCTCCCAAAAAAACCTCACCAAACTCCAGATTGCCCAAAATAATGCCTTAGGAGCTGCTACAGGCACCTTCCGCAAGGAACACATCTCAGGGATCAGAAGGCAGGTACACTGGCTTCCCATCAAGGAAAGGGTGGTTTTCAAAACTCTGGCCCTTACACATAAGTGTCTTCACAACCTAGCCCCTCCCTATCTGACTCAAACGATATCCAACAAACAGTCACCAGACCTTCAAGGGCAGCCTGTGCCAACCGCATCACTGTCCCGCTCACACGCAGAGTGCGCGCAGGAGGCACCTGCTTCCCTACTATGGCGGCAACCTTATGGAATAGTCTCCCAGTTCAGATCAGATCAATCGACTCACACTCGACCTTCCGCAAGGCCTTAAAAACCAACCTCTTCACCTGAAGCCCCTGTCCCTCTAGGTATGCATGTCTATTGTATCACCATGTATAGGGGAAGATCTGCCTTGCCACTTGTTACCTATACTAGAGGATTAGTAACCAACTGTAACGATCTATGTGTATTCTCTGTAACCATGCAAATGCACCTAAGTGAATGTATTTAAATATACCTTTTAGGGCCGCTTACTGTAACCCGCAAGCAAGCCTTCTTAAATTTCCTTATAGCGCCTCGTTGCCTGTGGGCTGTAGTGCGCTCTACAAATGCAAAAATAAAAAAAAATAAAAAAAATAAGTGTTGGGCAGCCATCTTCCCCCATACTATAACATATCTTCCCAGAGGGTCAACCTTGTGGCCCTCTAGCTTGAACCCCAAGCCCGGATGTATAAGTGTGATGACTCCTCTAGACTGCGATGAGTAGTTTGTGTAAAACCCTAGAGCACCCCATTTGGGTATATATACATGTTGCTCGTCCCCACCATGTGAGCTTCTTGTACCATAAGTATCTAGGGGTTATGTCTTGCAATGTAATTTCCAATTTTCTTAACTTTCATCTGATTATTTAACCCCCGTACATTCCATGTTAACAGTTTAATCTTCAATCCATCGCCAGAGCATTGCGAGTAAGTATTTGACATTATCTCGTATATCAGGTTTATAGTATACGTGCAGCTTAGTCAGTGCCAGTCTAAATGGAACCACCTTTTTACTTTTCAAACTCCAATCTAACTTCACCATCCTTTCACGAGGAAGTGGCGTCTTCAAGTGGCCACAGACTCCAACATCGTGCCACAGTTGATCCATTTTAGAAATGTAACATCTAATCCGAACTCCTCTTCCCTCCCCACCACCCTCATCGTCTCCTCCAACTTGACGATGTACCATACCAAACTCATGGAATATTCCAAGGGTAGCCATGTTGCTTCACATGGCCGCCGACTGGGTCCCACTCTCCACTTAACCACATTTCCTGGGCCGCTTAAATTTCAAGTCATCTCGACTACGACCATCAATGCACAGTAGAATTTTCCACTTATTCTCCTTTTAAGTGTTTACTTAGTCCGCCGGTCTGGGCCTGTTGTTTTGTGCTGGTCTGCCCCCTCTGGGAGGCAGGGGTATGGAAGTTTCAATGTATTGTGTAGCTTCAGCCGGAGATTCGAAAAAATGTGCCCTGCCTGCGGGCAGGGAAAATAATGGCTTGTGGGATTTGACACCTCCTTAGGAGCCTCTTGACCAGCTCGTAGGATCTTCTGCTGACCTGAACCCCCGCAGAAAAATCAGGGTAGATGTGTATGCGACTTTCCTCAAATTGAAGTGTTCCGGCCTCTCTTGCCTTTCGCAGGATTGTGTCTCTATCCCTGTAGTTCAGGAGTCTTGCAATTATAGTACATGGCGGAGCGCCTCGTTTAGGTGTTGGGGTCAGTGTATGATGTGCTCTTTCGACCAAAAAGTGCTCGGAGAATGTTTCCTGCCCGAACAAGGATTTGAGTAGTTCCTCCAGTTGTTTTTCCATCTGACCTTTTCCGAAGGATTCTGATACGCCCACCACACGGATGTTGTTCCTCCTCGATCGCGATTCGAGGTCCTCACATTTATTTTGTAATTTTTCCATATTTTCCTTGATCTGGGTAATGTCGCGGCTCTGGTGCGCAATGTTATCTTCATTGGTGCTTATTCTGTTTTCGGTCTCTGTGACACGCACACTCTCTTCCTCCACTCTAGCCTTAAGGGAACCTATGGTGGACACAATGTCATCCAACTTCATATTGACAGATCGAAACCCATTTTACACTATTGCTGTTAACTTGTATTCGTGATCACCAGATTCAGAATTGTGGGCCTCATTAGCGTCAGTGTGAATGTCCGCCACAGTGGTTTGGTTCTGGCTGCCAGTGTAGGTGTCCATCGAGCCTTTCTTTTTGTTCCCTGGGGTTTTGGCGCCTTTGCCTGCTTTGGATGGTTTCCCCATAATGCTGCCGGACTTCCCCCCACTTTAGTTTCTGTAGTACCACAGTGTTCAGCTTGCTACACCTCTGCATAACGATCACTTTTGCTTCTTATATTATATCACAGCCTTGGGGTAGGAACGGGCTTCAGGGATGTAGGCATTATATGTGTTCGCCCTGCGGGGCTCCAACCGTCAGTAACCAGTGTAGACGAGTGGACTGTGCCTCCCCACGTATCATAGTACAGGATTGTCAAATTCGTATTAGGTTATACAACAGCCTCACTCAGGAGTCTCAAGCCATCCAGGTCTGTAGTCGGTTTATGTGTGCCCAGTATGTCCTCACCAGCACTATCCTCAGAGCGCGGGGTAAAAAGGCGATGGTTTGCTTCAGAGAGTCATATCGCGCCCCCCGGCTCGTGCCTGCCAATGGCGCCGGCCCCCCCGAGCGGGAACACACCGCAGCCCACCAAGGGCTGTCTCAGAAGGAGGGAGGTTTATGGGCAGACCCAGTAAGGATTTATAAACACAGAAGGGCTGCTTTCCCAACAGGGGATGTGTCCCAGCCTCTTAGGGCCAGTGCCTGTTTCGTCGGGCCTGTCTGCCACCTCACCTGCTAGCAAATGGTGTTTCCCAGTCTATGGGGGGGTCGCCGCCCGGCGAGGACCACCCGTCTCTCCTAATTAATATTATATTTCTTCTCCCCCCCTTGCAATGGCTCTGCCCCCTTTTACTTGATGCCGAGGCATTGCGTGTGAGTCCTCGGGAAGCTTCATATTGCTGCAGTGCGGTCACTCCGTTCGTCTTGTGTCTCCGCGTATAGATGGATCTTGGGGGGGGTTCTTCCATGGCCCAGGAGCCGAGGATCGCTCCTGGCTCAGCTCGCCCTCCGGAGCTGCGTCGGATTGTTTCGCCTCGCCTCCCTAGGTCGCCCAGAGTGACCAGATGCGCAGTTCAGGTCTGTAGGATGGGTGCGGGCCACAGACTCAGGCTCCTCCCATCCGGGGCCTTCCTTCTAGCTGTGTCTCTCGAGTGATCTGCCACGGTTCTCGATGCCGGGTACCGGCCGGCTGTGCGGGCCGACTGGTGTTCAGACCGCCGTAACTTCGTCTTCTTCAGTCGCCGGGATTCAGGAGTTTCAGGAGTCGACCACGGGTAGTCGGGCTCTCTGTGCCTATGTTTGCAGAACAACAGGCAGTTCTGGGACGGATGGTGATGCACAGGATTTTCCAGTGGAGCGGGAGCTCTACAATCAGGCGGCCATTGCTGTCGTGCGCAACAGCGCCCAGGCTAAATGTAAATGTTAAAGAGGATCTGAGAGGATGGGTGCTGATATCGTTAAGCACAAGTTCCAAGGGCTGTTGTTGATAACATCTGGTGGCCCTCGTTAAATGCCCTTGCTTCGTTTAGGCCTCTTACTCAGGCCCGGGCCATTAACACCTGTTCCAGCCCTTGCAATGGGTGCTTAATGCTTAAGTATATCTCCCGCAGCCTCAAGTGTTCTGTCTCCAGGCTTATTCTTCCTGGGTGTGAAGTGATGACATTGTTTCTTGCATTGGAAGATCTGAGAAGCCTTCGCAGGCAGTAAGATTTGGTCTTACACCTTAGGTATGTAGGTGCGTCTAAAGGATTTGTGGATGATGCTGAGCACCTTCAAGTTAATGCAAGCAGTGTCAGGGAGCCAATCCAGATCAATCAAGACTGGGGTAATGGGAGGATGTCTTACTCTCAGTAGGAAAAGGGGTGTTGTCACCTGAGTTGTGTGTGCCAGGTTCAGGAGGAGGCGGCTGCATTTTAGCACATGTAGCTGGAGGTCTGATTCCTGGTGATATATTGGATGGGGGTGAAGAGGCAAATGACACTGATCTCTCAAGGATTACGCTTAGGTTTTGAGCAGAGTTGAGCGGTGGGGGTGGGGTGTCCTTAATGGAGGTGTCCAGGCTTAAGGAGAGTCAGGTGGGATGTTGGGGAAAACGAAGGTGATTTCAATTTTTGAAGGGCTTGTGCAGTGGCCATTGTCAACCATCCAGTCACTAACCAGTAGGAGGCAAGAGGAGATGAGCTGCCAGTCGATGGTCGGGCCTTCAAGGCGACCTGTGTATCGTCCGCGTACAATTGGAAGGTGGGAGAAAAAGGTGAGCTGGACTCGGGGAGAGAGAATGGATAACCCTGGTACCCTCTGGGTTCGGAGGGCTGGGGGAAAGTAATGGGTCAGATCTATCTTAAAGCTCCATCTCCGAGAAGAGGGGGTACACATTTGGGAGCAGCGCCATGGATGCTGAAAGAGGTGTGAAGACGATGCAATAGTATGGCGAGCATGGCACTGTGGACGGCTGGCGATAGTTTAAAGCTGCCAGTAAGTTTAATAGAGCTGTTCTTTCTTGTCATTCTTGGAGGAGGTGTCCGTTTTCCGGGGCTCGCTGCTGTTCTAAGTTATGTGTATTCCAATATACAAATATCTTGCGGTGCATCCTGGGAGTGCGTAAGGCGCTGTCTTCAGTGGGCATTGGGTATGGCTGGGTTGTGTAGACTCAGAACTCTAGAGGGTGGTAGTCACATAATCTACCCAGGAACTGGGTAGGGTACACAATCACAGAGTTTGAGTAATGGGCGATTGGGGTACTCCCAATCTCTCCACCTCAGAGTTGTTACCGTAGTTGCCCACTGTCGTGACAAAGTGTCACAGGTGATCCCACCTAGGAGAAAAAGTTATGGGG
Organism: Ambystoma mexicanum; assembly: GCF_040938575.1. Lineage (NCBI taxonomy): Eukaryota > Metazoa > Chordata > Amphibia > Caudata > Ambystomatidae > Ambystoma > Ambystoma mexicanum. The sequence goes on along the minus strand of NC_090926.1, from coordinate 1,094,048,103 downwards.
GTCATCTTGGGGTAAAATATCAATGGGGAATACCTAGGAACTAAGGGACAGTGCTGGACAGGTCTACAGAGGGACACACACACACCGCTTGCTATGCTATAGACTCGCGGTCCAGGACTTTAGACTGGACTGCGCCCTCTAGTGGCAGAACTGAGACCAGTCTGATGATGATTCACTGCTCTGTTGATTGATTGGGTGCACTTGTATTTCTCTTACTCATAGTGTATTGAAATTTCCACCTCAACAAAGGTTGTAACCTTCCAGATCAACAAAGTCATGTAACAATAGAAAAGCTAAGAAAAAAGGTTTTTAATCTTTACACCTCTTGCGAAAATGGTCATCTAAATGTAAATTAACCTTATGGATCAGCACAAGATAGCGCTTGTCGCATTCAATTTTAATGCTTCTGTATTTCAACAACTTTTTGGCCAAATTAAATGTCTGGCAGCAAAATTGCCACATAAGGTGCTTTTGCGCAACCTTGTGGCTACATTCTTAATTACACACAGTACTGCTGAACGATTCCGAAATTTGTGGAGGTCCTGGGAAGAATGCTTGTCTGCCTAGCAGACACAGCTCTGAAATGTGATTGAAGACAAGGATGTTTATGACTGTTCCGTCTCTCACGTCTGGGAATACTTCTCATTCCTCAATCCCATGGCATTGCTCTGAGAACCCTTCCATACCATCATTATTTTAGCCCCTCTGGCCTTTACAGAAGGCCAATAAATGACAAATCAGTCGTGGTCCTGTCACCGATGGGAACAGTCCAGTCATAACTGCTAGGGCAATTCCTCCTCCTCGATTGTTAGGGTGAAATCTCAAGAATGTGCTAATTTCCCTTACCTTTTGAGGCCCCCCAGCAACTTTGCTGGATTTCTAGGTTTTTAATGTTTACCTGGAAAGAGTGTGAGCCTTTTTTCACTCTTTCATGTATTTTGATGTGTGTTTTACTTTTGTGTTCTTTGGATATAGAGTTTTAAACCAATTCCACAGGCATCATCTTTTTCTTTTGTGTCACACAGCACCTTCAGTGCAGTGGCACAGGGGTGTCTTTCAGACTCCCCAAGGTTTAAATACCTTCTCTGGGACTGACTACTGTCTCCCAGAGCATGTAAAGTTAAATCGACTTTACTAGTCTCTTTAAATTTACGGTCCCAGCCACTCCTATAGAGTGCCAGAGGGGCTGCCTAGCATCCCCTGAGTCAAAACACCCATGTAACAGTCAAATTTTACCCCTTTCTACTTGAAATGGCTGGTGGCAGTGATTTTTAACAAACTACCAAGATTTTTACCGACCGCGAACACAGTTAGCTAAAAATCGGGTCAGCCATGTTTTCCAATATGGCGCCCAAGACCTATCTGTAAAAACAGACTCTGGTCGATTTTTTTTCACCGTCTCTTTTAGGTAAGGTCCTTCTTGTGTTTAACTCTGCGCGCAAAACCAGGTTTGGTCCCTTTGTTCGTTGGCCTTTGGCGGGCTTCAGTGCTGAAGCCCTCCTCTGGCGCCTGAGTGTCTGGGGTGGACAGGATGTGAGGGAGGTGCCCAAAACTCCCTGTGCTTAGTCTCCTAGGAGACCTGAATGCACTCTGGCGTGATTGGCCGGCTGGCTGTCCTACAAGTACAGCCACCCTGCTGTGTGAGTGACAGCCAGGCTGGAATGAATGGGGGAAAACTATTTAAAAGCAGGTCTCTGGGACTTGGAAAGCAGAGTTGACCACTGGAACGAAAGAACGGAAGACGAGCTGAAGGAAGACGACTGCTGCAACTCCTGGTCCACCGGTGAAGCGCTGCTGCATGTCCGAATTGCCTGAAACTCCATCGACAGAGAAGCCCTTCAAGGTTAGCTTCTTCCCTTGAGTTTGGTGGGAACAACCAACTCGCAAGTCACCTGGACACCGTCTCTATACTGGTCGAATTTTCTTCAGAGTGCTGTTGAAAACTGGATAGCCAGTGAGAAGGACACCAGTGTGTGGTCTTTAAGGCACCACACCTTAAACCAACGTTTTGCCAAGCTTGTGGCCTCTTCCCGGGGCAGTGCAGGAACCTCCCGACGTCCTCTTTCTTGTCCCCATGACTGAAGCTCAGGAACAGCGAGATCTGCAGGAACTGCCAGGAACAACTGCCTCAGCTACAGCTCTTCATTTAAAAGGTACTGTGCAAGTGTGGTCAAGAACTCAGTTCGGCCGCATTGAAAGTTTATGAAACATTCCCAACTTTGAAGGCTTGTCCTTCCCTAAACCGACATATAACTTTTCGTCTGACCACCTACTTCTAAAAACCGTGGCAAAGACTTAACTGTTTACTGCCAGGACTGTGCTATCCTAACCAAGACTCTGAACCATTGACTTTGTCCCAGGCCTATTGAATTGATTTGCTGGTTGTAGTGAACTGAAACGTATTTGTGCTTTGATTCTTTTAACCTTGTCTTTTTACCCCTTTTTAAAGTAAGTGAAGTGCCATTTTGCTTCCATTTCAGGGGAGCTGAACTTGTTCAGAAACTGATTGGTTGTGTATTATAGTATATTAGATTGTGATATTGAGCTGCTCCTGCTAGTGGAATGTTTTCCAACTGACTGTGTAAATAAGTGTAATAAATGTATATTCTTTTACCAAGAAACCTTGAGTGAGTGTTTGTTTGAACCACTGTAATTGCTAGTCCTTTGTGTGACCTCTTGTACTGCTGTACTGCTCACTTTGCTCTTTAAATAAGTCAGGCTGCTCAGCCACTGCTATAACATTACTGTGTAGTACAGACTTGTACCCAAGGTGAAACTGACACTTGTAGTCTTAATTGTGTGCAGTGTTCCCAGAGGGTACTGCATGTGATTCTGCCTAACATCGATGAATGGGGATGCAATTGGCCCACACTAAACCCAAAAAGCTGATGACTGGAGGTGGAATTCTCATGAATTTCACTGCCAAGTTTCTGCATTTTTTAAAATGAATTTCCATCTCTAGATGTTATTGATTCTGAGACTTCCATACATAGCCCATGGAGAGCGTTGGGGTTACATTCTTTCATTGGTAACAGAGATGTGAAACAAGTGAACAAACACACACACACTCTGAATTGGTTTCAAAACTGTTTCATTTAAAGTGTATTAGCACCCGGGAGGGAGGAGCAGCCAATCAGGTTGCTTGGATCACGGGATTAAGCCTACCGGATTGGCAACCTGGGGAGCTAGTAGCAATAATCACCCATTCCGCGGGCTCGAACAGGTGATAACGGCACCAGGTGCCCTCATTAAAGGGCCTTGCTACGCTTGGGCTCCGGCCCGTTACTATCCATTCCAGCGGCTGATTATTGCTAAAATAAAGACACCCCCAAGTAAAGAATGAGGTGTGGGAATTTCTCTTGAAGGTGGACAAACAAGACAGAAGGTATAATTGCCCATATCCTCTTGTTTATTATTTGTTTGTAGCGGATATTACAGGTTGGCCCTAATCCCTTTTGGCTTTGCTTGTTCTCTCATTGGATATCATGAGCACGTGCCAATTCATGGACTGAAGCTGGTGCCAAGGTTGGTCGTGCCCATGTGTTCGGGAGTACTGGGTTAAACAGGTACGGACAATGGAACTGCTCATAACTAACTGGAAATAGACATGGTGGTGGAGGCCAAATGCTCATCAGAACTGATTGATTCATCGGAATGCATCAGGTGATATCAGCAACACTGAAGAAAGACTATTATTTTATTAGTGGTATCACTGTTTTGGTGTGAGGAGGGGACATTTGTGCCAGAAGGACTCACTGTAGTTTTCTCAAACTTCCCCAAGCCAAATGATCAGTGATTTATAAACCTAAGGGGTCTGGAGGGGGGGTCAGGTCAGTTAGGTGGGGTCCCGAAGGGTGCAGGATGCTGTCTTTCCTTGACTTGCAAGCCAATTAATAAACCTCCTCTGTCTATGATCAGCCAACACTGACGCAAGCGCCTGGTTTCTCTGACATTGGTGTAAGGGGTCAATGGACCGGTCACGTCTGACAAGGGACAGTGGACTGGCCTTTTGGTTGAATATCTTGAGACAAGGGGAAGGAAACCCATTAAGAGAGTTGGAAAGGAAAGAGGCGAGTAAATGAAATGAAATGATATTTTATTTATATCACGCTCGTACACAAGTGTAAAATGAGGTAGCACCAGTTTGCTGGGGGGCTGCTGTCTCACGCTCACCTACCGTGGTGCTGGTGCAGAGCGAACACATCTGAAGGCCATGCCATGTACATGGGATGGCTGAGTGAGTGCTGGAGGTCCTGGCCATGTCTGCCAGGGGGTAGCCCGGGAGCGTAGGCACAGAGAGGAACATGGAAGACCCAGTGAACAACCAACCTGGGCAGCATGATGGGATGCCGGCATTGGGTGAGGAAGACTAGGGAATGTTGGCACTTGTAACCGCCGCTTGGACTCCTTAGCAGAGGAGAGGTGCTCAAAGCAATTGGAGGTTAGTGCTAATCCCCCGACCATAGACAAGAGAGATGATGCACATTTATAGTGGGTTTGTTATATAATGAGGCCTTTTTCCGGTCTTTTACAGTGTTGAATGTGAAGTGTAGTGTTCATCATCAATACACGTCAAAGTTGTCCACGTGTATCTAACGAGAAGTGTCCTGAAGACGGGCCTAAGAGAGTCTACAATCTAGATTTGCTCAATAGTTCACTCAATTTCTCAGACCCAGACACACGATTTAGTGTTGACACCCCCAGTGTTGTCATAAAGAAGACACCTAATGTTGAAATAAAGCAGTGAGGGCAAATAGAGTGATGTGTATCTGGAACAACGTGACTCACTCAGCGTTGAAATTAAATAGTGAGGGGTAACATAGTTATATGTGTTTTGAACAACGTCCCCCACCTTCCAATACTAACCTCATGGCTCGTCCTTGTGTAAACAATGAGCATGGGCCTCATTACGACCCAGGCGGTAAGTTACCGCCTGGGCCGTGACTTTACCACCATGGCGTAAACTATGTTTACGCCATGGTGGTTGGCGGATTTACCGCCCCATTCAAACCTTGGCGGGGCAGTAAATCCCCATTTTCCCATTTACCCTTCCCCATTCCCATTTTGCCCCATAGGGCAAATGGGAATGGGGAAGTAAATTACGGTGGCTTAATTAACTCCATGGTCCCTTAGCGCCATGGATTTGGTGTTAAAACCTCCATGGCGCTAAGGGACCTCGTACTCAGGCGGTAAGGGTCGGCGCTGTTTACGCCGCCGTAAAACCCTTACCGCCTGAGTTGTAATGAGGCCCCATGTGTATTAAAGTTGAGATAACCTTACTAAGACATAGATCGGCATTAGTGTGATGTTTGTATATTTGATATGTTTTTAGTTGTTCTAAAGTACTGTGTATACTGATTAAAATATGTACTTGGCTTTCTAAAATTCCCTGTGTATCTCTGTCTAAATTGTATATGACAGTTCTATGAACTTGGTGAAATGGGATAAACGCAACCTAAACGTATGACGAGTGGGTAGCCATAATGTGGAATTGTTCTCTTTCAGGGTTTTACTTACAGACAGCAGTTTATATGGAAACGGACCCATAGCTGGTTGTGTTGACGGTATGCAGACTGGATGCAAGCAAGACCACCTGCGGGCATGCTAGGGGGCCCAAAGTACATGTTTGCAGGACCTCCTGATGTAGCGTTCGTTTGGGGGCAGGTGAACCATGCCTGCCACCTGCCCCACCACCAGACCATGCCCCTCTTTTCGAAGCCCCTCCCATTTAAAGCATTTGCTCCCAGTCGTATAGAAGGATCATGGGTACCTCGACTCATGGGTGGGGCCCCCTGGAGAGAACTTCCAGCTGAGGCCACATGCCTACAGAGCGGAAGGACAGTGTTATAAGCAGTGCTGCTTGCCAACAGGTGAGCTGGAGGCATATTGCCTCTTAAGTGTACTCAGGACCGGTCATTCTGTTTCCAGTATTCTGGATGCAATTAAGTTAGCTGTTTGTTTAATGGTTATGCATGCTATGGTGTCTGAAGGCAGGATGCAGCTGCCATGATTGCAGTCTAATGGCACTGGAATGGTACTTTTCCTTACTGGGTTGAGACTGATCCCCCAAGGACTTTTTCAAACTGCATATACAGGAGTCAGATTTGGATGGACATGGGGCCTCAAGTAATGCTATTTCTGAAGCCTGCCTGTCTGGGCAGGTCTCTTCAGCTCTCCTATATAAAGGAACATATAGCGGTATGGGATAATTAACTGGGAGCTCAGAAGTGCTACTCTCCAGGTTTCATCATCAGAGCTCTCGCGGAGCACGGTCACGGAGGGTGGTCTGGTGTGGCATAGGCAGTCCCAGGGTATGAGCATCGGATGCGTTATGTTAGTGTTTAAGGATTGTCCAAACCTAATGGGTACTTTAAGGATGTACTCCGAGATATAATTCCTCCACCCCCCCCTGGAATGAACTACCAACTGTATGTATGTATGTATTTATGCTTGTATAGCGCCGGTAGCCCGCAGGCATCAAGGCGCTTGAACATTACAACACATAAAATGGGGCAGAAACCTCACCCCTTCCTAACCCTGTGATAGCATTAGATGATGAAAGACTGCATTTCCTATCTGAAGAGATGTGTCTTGAGATGTTTCCTAAATGCCAAGTGGTTATTTTCTGTTCTCAGAGCCTCCAGAAGGTTGTTTCACTTTTGTGGGGCCAGGACCACAAATGACCTACCCAAACCAGATTTCAATTTGAATTTGGGAACAGACAGAAGACTCTTACCTTCCGATCGTAGCCGTTTATGAGGAGCATAGGGCACTAAGCTGTTCTTTAAGTAGCCTGGGGCTTTGCCATATAGGCACTTGTGCACCAGAGTAAGAGTTTTAAACTGTATCCGCTCCTCAACTCTGAGCCAGTGGAAGGACACTCTTTCGCTTGTTACACGGTCCCTTCTCTTCAAATTTTTGACTAGCCTAACAGCGTCATTTTGAATCACTTGGCATCTAGCCAAGTCCTTGACAGTAGCCCCGATCAAGAGGGCGTTCCCATAGTCGAGCCTTGACAAAACAATGGCTCTGGCTATTGTGGCCAGATTTCTTTCATTCAAGAAAGGCTTAATGGCTTTCATTAGCCTGAGGTAGTATGCCGTGTTTATTTGTAGATAGTTGGTCTGCGCATCAGAATTGACCGCTAAGTTAACCATCATGCCAAGGGTTTTGACTTGGGAGGATACTTGAATCTTAGCGTCCTTAATCTGGAAGGACTTATATTCCCCCCCCAAGTTTGGCTAACTGATGACTTGAACCGAAGAGCATCAATTCAGTTTTTGTATCGTTGAGACACATCCAATTGGCCTGCATCCACTCATCTATCATCCTATAGACTTTACCAATTATAGCACTATCTGCATCATTATTTCCCTCCAGCTCTAAAATAAGCTGAGTGTCATCTGCGTAGTTCGTGAAAAACACTCCGGCCTTAACAAGAATGCTACACAGAGCCCTCATGTGTATATTGAAAAGCATAGGTGATAGACTGGCGCCCTGAGGGACACCGAAAAGAATAGAGCACGAGTCAGAGAAGCTACTACCCCAGTGGACTCTTGCTTGGCGATCGATAAGAAAGACACCAGCCACTCTATAGCTTTTTTGGAACAGCCCACATTATCCCTAAGAGCTTTGATAAGGAGTTGATGATCTACAAGATCGAACGCTGCGCTTAGATCCAGATGCATTAGCATCCCTACTTTGTCTCCATCCACCAAGCTCAGCATGTGGTTCTGGAGATCCAGCATCGCTGTCTCCGTGCTGTGAGTTGCTCTGAAACCTGATTGTTGCTGGCGTAGAGCTGAGTAATTCTCCACATACAGTTGTAGTTGCTGGGTGGCTAATTTGTCCAGGACTTTGAGGACAAAATTAGAATTTGTTATGGGGCGAAGATTTGCCGGGTCCTTAGAATCCAAGCCAGCCTTTTTTACTAGTGGAGTAATGGTAACCTTTTTGAGATCCTTCGGAACTGAGCCCTCCTTGAAGGAGGCATTCACTATTTTCAATAGGATAGGTGCAAAGAGTTCTTTATGTTGCAGAATAACGCTTGAAGGTAACACGTTTTCTGCACAGGATGTTGGTTTCATGTGACTTAGCACTTCTAACAGCTCAGCTTCCGTAACTGTCTCAAACTTAAAAGGCTCTTCTCCGAGGCTAATATCATCTTCCACTGGGGACGATGTCTGATTCGAGAATTCTCTAGCTTTAATTATATTTTGCCTGGCTTTCTCTGTTTTGGCTATAAAGGCCTTCTGTACGTTATTGCAATCAGCCTCTGCAGGTAAAAACAGAGGAGTGAGGTTCTTGGGTTTTTCTATGCTCTTCAGAATGTCAAATAGTTTGTTAGTTTTATTAGCTGCATTTTCAATTTCTACATTGAAAAAATTCGCCTTTGCAGTCCTTATCAATTCTCTACACTTTTTATCCAGATTTTTCCATTTGATCTGATGAACTGATCCTCCCATGCTTTCATTCTGAAGAAGAACTAAGGATTACATACGATCTCCTGTTATCCATTACAGGTTGACTAACCTATTTTCTCTTCACGGCTAGACTGGGGAGGGTGTGTGGTTTTCGGGTGTTCCCCTCTCTGGCCTTGTGGTAAAATGTCCAACAGCAGCCCAGATCAAAAATACACAGGTCTATAAACCATTCCCTGGTTCTAGGATATCTTCTTGCTAGGAAGCTCACATAATTCCACTAAAGTGAATACAAGAGGAATGCAACGCATGCAGTGAATACAGCGCATACAATTGATCGCTAGCACAGTTCAATCAAGTGCACCAGAAAGATGCCCCACTCACACATAGCAGGGGATATGCACGCAAATACGTTTCTGAAGTGGTCAGGGCACCAGCATTTTATTATTTGTCTTTTTATGAGGTGGCTGGAGTGGAGATGAACTCAGTGTTACCATCGTTAATGGGAGCTGGGCTGAAATGCAATGAGAAGACATTGAGAGAGGGTATGCTCCAACTTCCAAAAATGTGCCCGGCCGGAAACTCGAGCTTTTCTGGGTGGGTACGACCCTCCATGCATTAATCCCACAGGATTTGCTCAGGGTTGAACCCCACCCTGTCTAAGAGCAAGGCTTGAGGCCCCACATCCAATTGCAAGGCCCAAGACTCACCAGGGTAGTTTGACTAGCTAATCGGAGTCCTTAGGCCATTCTAAAACTGGTCTGAGGGATCAGTTTCATCCCTGCTTTTTTTGTGGGTTTTATTTGGCAGCCATGTTTGGAGAGGACTGGCCAGGTTCACAAATGTGTGGTTTTGGAGGAGATTTGGAGGAGTGGTTTTTGCGAGCTAAGTAGTGTTTTGGAGACATTTATTAGTTGTTCGCAGTGTTTTTAGATAGCTTTTTCATCTCATTTTGTCTGCGTGTTTGTGCTCCTCTATTTACGTACCTCTTTTTATTCTTACTCTTACTCCCTTTATAAAAAAAGCACAAAAAGTTCCTTTTGTACTTTTCCCCGTCCCCTTTCTGTCGCCTCAGAAAAGAGGCACCATTGACTAGCAGGGCCATTTCTCCATCGCTGGTGTAGATCCCTGCTGGTTTTGGTAGAATTCAGGGTGTGGTGTAATTTGAGAAGAACAATCGAGACAGAGTGATGCAGAATGCATGCACAGACTGCGTGCATTGCCTGACCTTTGTCAGTCAGTGTGAGCTGAATGATAAACTAGGGGTGGAGGCCATGGAGTACACATGCCACAGCACCACTCTACCATCTTGTTGACGATTGTGCAAAAGGCTAGTATAAGGGAGGCTATGGTGCACTGGGAGAGTGCAGACAGTGGCATTAGTGGCTGCGCTGGTTGGTAGTGCAAGATAAATTGTGACCGAACATCACATTTGTGAGTGTGGAACTAAGACTTGGAGAGTTGCTCTGCTGGTTGACCCAACTACATTTAGGATGATGTGAAAACTGAAGAGTTATGTTTGCAATGCACTGAACCACCACCTTCCATCATGCAGCTACATCCACGTGACTGTAGCTGTCTTGCATGAAAATCTTCATCATCTGAGGATTCTGATTGGATGTCTTCCAAGCAAAGGAACTAGTGTTTTCCCCTGCTGTGGACTTTGGTGATAAGATGCTCATTCATTTTGATGACACTAAGCTCGCCGTGTATGTTAGTAAAGCTTCTCCTGTGGTCTGAGGCAATAGACACAACAGAGCTGAAAATCGATTCACACTGCACTCTAGCCAGGGAAGGAGGGCAGCTTAGGCTTTCCACACCTAATTGAACAATCACTGATGGCAATACTGATCACTTGCCAAGCCAGAATTGTCGTGTATTGTCATCAGTACACAGTTGGCATGTTATGTTATGTTGAATTATACCACACACCGCTGCCATGTGCATGGTCTCCAGGAGCTGTGACGAGAACAGTGGCATCAACCCACTGGTCTTCAGTGCGCCCCCTGCATTCCCGTGGGGACCTGACGCATACAGCAAACCAGATTGGGGAGAAGTATGCTCCATAGCCTCTTACAGTTTCCACTCTCTGAAAGCTCACCTTGGTGCAGCCAGAACTAGTGTCAGGAGTTGAGGATGGGTGCCACTGTCAGATGAACTTCTTTGCAGTAGTGGAGGTTCGCACTGTGTTGCTGATCTCCAACATTTATCGCTCTCTTCTTCTTCTACCCAGGCTTTTAAATATCTCTTTAAGTGAATCCTTTTTCATGCTGGCATGTCCTCTTGTGATTGATAACCCATTGCATTTTCCTCAACCTCACACACATGTTGCCACCTTGATTTTAAACCGGTGCTCAAGAAAAGATGCCACAAGATTCTCCATATCCCCTTCATGCCAACAATGTGTGCATCCTCTCAGAAGGTTGTGTGACAGGGTTATGGGTATAACTATAACCTCTATGCCTCTCCAGAATGCGTGAAGATGTGTTTATGCCTTGGTACTATTTTCCCTGTCCCGTTGAGTACCAGCATCTGACCTAGCCAGGTCTCCTTCTTTAACCTTTCAGGTGGTTTCCAGGAGGCAGCAACATCCAGGGCAGAACATGAACTCCAAGTACCACAATGCAAATGGGGCCCAATGGGCAATACCCGGTCCAGAACAGGGGGAAAGGACTGGGTAGCTAAATGGAAATGAACTAGGCTTCCCCATTCAGGAGGGTACATGCGAGCAGCAGCGGGCACGCTGGATCCAAGAGAGAATGACACAGTCCTAGGGCAAACCTGGGACGTCTCTCCAAAGGTTTGACTTTCTTGGTACAGGAGAGAACCAGAGAACAAACAATGACAGTGACGGTATGACTGGCTAGTGGAAAATTCAGACTTGAAAGTCAGTGGTGATAAGGGCCCTTATGAAGACATTCAGTGGAAATTCCAGCCCCAGGTGGAGGAGATGCGAAGAGTTGGGAGTAGCCTGGACAGAGATTGACCCAGAGAATAAGCTGACTCAGGTAGCCAATGGGAGCAGTGAGAAGCTTCCAGACAGGAAAGGGATGGATATAAATGGCCAGCAGAGTCAGTATGCAATGAAAGGTGTTTGGGTGAGGTCAGAGGAGGAAAAGAAGGACCAAGAGCCCTTAGAAGTGTGCAGCAGGTCCTAGTGTACTTAAAGGAAGAAGTGTGGTTGGAAAGAATGAAGGTAAGGTATTGGGCCTCAGAGGGCAGTACAATTCTTGTTGTATGTGGGTGAATGAGTCAATGAGACGGTGATTGAAGATAATTGTGGAGACAGAGCAGGATGGGGTTGAGAGTAGAAGAGAGAGAGAGAGAGAGAGAGAGAGAGAGAGAGAAGAAAGTAGAGGCGGGAGTCAGAGGGAAGTGAGAGGCAGGAAGGTAGAGGACCTTACACGCAGAAGTAGGGTAGGGAGGAGTAAGATCAGGAGATAACCAGGCAAGATCAGGGCAGCTGGAGAATGGAGACAGGACAGGAAAAAGGGCGATAAAACCAGAAGCACCAGTATAGAGAGGAGAGAGATCAGGATGGAGCTAGAGGTTGTATGTTTTTGAACAGGTATTGCAATACTGCACTACAATCCGCAACTCAGGTTGTTTTCTCTCCTAAATTAGCGGGTTGAAGACTGACATCCCTCATTAAAGAAGCCTTATTTGTTGCACTGAGCAATTGGAAAATTAAATCCAAGCTTATCAAGTAGGTATTCCACTTGATATCTCATACCCTAGCAGGCAAGGTTGTTTAGAGGTCTAATCACAAGACTTTTCTAGTATATTAAAATTGTGCCTTCATCCCATTAGGAATCTATAGGGAGACCAGGGCCCCAGGAAGTTAAATTCCGCATGTTGCCCTACAGACAAAACACAAGAAGAAGTTATCTACACCCCTGATTAATGTCCATTTATTAACTTCGCTTTAAGGACAGAAACCTGTGCAAGTCGGGCCATGTTTTTCAATAGAATTGTTCACAAATGAACACATTGAAGTGATTATAAACTAGTGGTCATTGAAATATTGAGATCTTCTCCACGATTGATGAGTTGTGTTAACATATGTGTATTATTTTAGAGTCTGCATTTTTTACATTGTTTTTTATATTGTTTTTGACATGAATCTCAGTATTTTATGTGTGTAATACTTAGAAATATATATTTTTTAAATAAAAGATCAATTTTTAAGACTATAGGCTGAAGCACTTTAGTATCCTTCCTTTTGTATATATAATGCAGCAAAGGGCAAGCATTGTTCAACATTTGCCAACGTGTCTGTGTTAAGCAGGCACCATCCAGTTGCTGGATCTTGCTATTGTATTAGTCAGCCATTGTGTTGCATTGCTCTTGGAAATACGCCACCATATGAATGGCACAGAGTTGGCATTGTGGTTTTCAGCTGGTTGTACAGAGCTGGTGGTGTGACTGCAACTTTCCTGACATGATCTGTATACTGTATGAATAGCTAAAGTGGGTGTAGATCTTCTATGCTACACTTAACATCTCATCTATGGGAGGTTACTGGCATCTGAAGCAGGCACTACAAGATGGACGACATGTCCAAAGCAGGGCATGTGCATAGTTTTGCCTAGCCTTAGGGTTGTTACAACATTCAATCTATTGTCAGCTGGCACAAAGCCCACTTGTAAAGCATGCGTAGTAAGTCAATGCACTAAACACTCCTCTACCTCCTTACCCCATCCTCTACCATCCCCTACCACATTTGGGCAGCAATGTCAGTTTGTTATTTTAATTCGGTATCCACAAAACTAGAACCTGGATTAGGGATCAGTACCTCAAACCTTCCCCATTATTGTATCACACTTTGATTCGAGTCAATTTCATTCAGCTATTACTTCTTTTTTGGAGTTAATCCGTAGTGTTGAGTCCCTGTGTTTTCTTTCCTTCAGGGTTCCACGCATTCTGGTTTCTTTTATGTGTTGTTTTCCAAATGAACATTAATTTTTTTATTTGCGTTTTTTGGAATGCAATCGATTAAAATAGAGATCTTGGTCTACTATCTTGGTCTACTGTCTCTCGACGAGATTATATAAATCGAGAGGCAGAGCTCGTGAATTTGCTTCACAGAAAGATTAAAAAGCGAAAAATCTTTTCGTTTGGAGTATTAGACCTGGACCAAAGATAGTCGAAGACAACTGGCAGTTAAAGATGACTCCTATTTCTTTGGATTCAGAGGTATGTTTGTTAGATATGGACTCCGTTCCTCACAATCCCTTTTTGGTATTAGGATCAGAATATGGCCTGACATAGGGATCTCCCTCATCCGTATTTGTCTACTCAGGTCGCAAAAAAGCCGACCGGTTTCAGTGGTATAGAGATGAGTGTCACCACTTTCTTCAGGGCTAGGGACACGCACCGATTTATGTGCGGTCTGATTTCTTCTTCTAATGTGGCTAAATCTCTAGTATTCAGAAATAGGAGGTCACCCTGCATAGTACAAGGAGCGGGGTATCGGAGGGAGATATAACAGGGGGAGAGTGCCATTAGGAACATATCCCACAATTTACCTCAAAGAGATAGAGAGACATGATGTCTACATCTTACCCAACAGAGCTGAACCAACTCCCATCTATCAGGGTCCTGGATTCGAGCAGGTACAATTTTTTACAGTGTCCCGAATCCGCAGTGTTAAGCAATTTCCTTGCAAACCTACAGAAAAAATCTTCTGTAACAATTCTGATGGCACTCAGGAAGGACTAACATGTCACCATGAACATACAATTTCAGCAAAACACATTAAAAACTAGCTCAATTAATAAACAGGTCAACTCATAGTGAGTTTGACCTGAGGTACAAATGGACCCAACTAGGCGTCCCCATTCCATCCCCAAATAGGTCGCTATTTTTTAAAACGAGAGAACCGCTATACCATTGGAGATCTTCCCAGAGAGGTTTTTTTCATGCAATTAGATCAACTTGGCATTCACGGTAATATAGGCACATTTCTAACATAATTACTTAACATGGGACATATAGGTAGTCCCAGGTCCGGTCTCAGGTTTTAGGTCAGTTCCGAACTTAACTCAGGACATGATCATTGCTAGCGTGTAAATAACCATATACTGATTAGTTTAGCTTGGGCAGATTAGGGTGCGCAACCATGCTCAAAATATGAAACAAAACGAGCGTGCTACAGGGCGAAGCAAATATGAGAGGAGAGAGTGCTCTCTATGCGATGCTAACAGCGTGTTCCATTATTTGCTTACCTCCCGAGTGGTGAACGCGTGAAAGTCGTCCCACAGCCGCCAACACTGATGCGGCGAAGCAACGTTTCAAGTCTATAATTGTATCCTACGGCGCACGTAAACGTAATGGATCACGTGCCGGCCGTGATTCCAACAGGCTAAATAGACACTAAAAACGGACCAAATAGCTAGTGGCCATCTTGGTATAGTGTAAAATTGTCGAAATGTGGAAAAATGAGGGGGCCTGGTACCCCGGGATCGAAAAGCCATACGCCTAGGTGATAGACAGGAAGGAAAAGGTGGGCCCAAATGGCAAAAGGATGTGAGTGGGGTACCACAATAAGGTGCCCCAAAAATGTTTGCGATATATGGCTCGACATAAAGTTACTAATTATCGTATAAGCAAAAGCAGGTAAAAGATAACAATGCCAGTCAAATGTCAAGGGTAGAACATCCTTGTGGATCCTATGAGGGTTGGTACAATGTACATGATCAAATACTGGTGTTACTTAGGTCTACAACTGTGTAGATCTTATTCCATACTACCAGAAGTAATGATATATGCAAAAGCAGGAGTTATGGATAGATGGACACAGAGGTATCATTTCAACCATAGCATTGACTACATACTTTTGAAATGTTGTTTTTGGTAAATGGATAATCTCACATTCGTCCTCATGCAATTCTTACAGTGGGTTAACCTTTAGCACACTGGAATAACATATAAAGCATTGTCACATAAACTCTTTTCAAAAAGCCATTCAAGGCAAATTGTAAATAGAAAGTCTACATAGATAATGGTTAAAGGATTGGACGTGTTTGCCAACACATAGACTCATTTAGGCCTTCCACATCTGTTCTTAATCTGTATATCCACATTTGCTCACGTCTGAAGAGCAAGTTATGTATGTTCCCTCCTCTCGTTGGGATATTGACCTTTTCCAGAATTGTCAATTTAATGTCTGTAGGGTTGTGTTTCTTTTCTAGATAGTGTTCTACCATAGGTACTGTGATCTTCTTTGTTCGTATGCACGAACGATGCTCAGACAGTCTTATTTTAATTGGACGGGTGGTCATTCCTACATATCTCAATGCACACGGGCATGTGATCAGATAGATAACATTTTTAGTGTTGCAGTTTGTCATTTCTTTATTTATTTCTTCTTGAATGTTTATTTGGAAAACAACACATAAAAGGAACCAGATGCGTGGAACAAAGTTATTTAAATTCACCACATCTCATTAATAAATGCAAATGGGCTTCTTAGTTCTTTGACCTTTTGTGCATAGTAAAAGCACATTTGTCCTTCTATGCCAT
Organism: Ambystoma mexicanum; assembly: GCF_040938575.1. Lineage (NCBI taxonomy): Eukaryota > Metazoa > Chordata > Amphibia > Caudata > Ambystomatidae > Ambystoma > Ambystoma mexicanum. Next base: position 1,094,032,159 of record NC_090926.1, on the reverse strand, counting down.
TTGTTTCAGTGTTTTGTCCATCTCCTTCCCCTGCAAAATGCATGTGCGTCCCTCAATGCTTTGGCCTTTTGTTACACCTAGTAAATGCACATGAGATTTTCAGTGCTCTGGTCATCTTTGACCCTTGTCTCCACTGACTAGTGAATACATATGGGGTTCTCAGTGCTTTGGCCTTCTTCTACCCCTAGTGAATACCCCTGGGATTCTCAATGCTATGCCCTATTGGATGATTCCTAACAGTTCCCTGCAGGATCATAGCTAAAAACCTACAGACTTTATACTGTTCATTTATCTCTAGATGCAGACCAACAACAAGACACAATAATAACCACAAAATGCTTTCACAATTAGACTCTTTTATATTCACTCATCAGAAAGAACAGATAGACATTGAAAACATTTGGTAAAGTGGTGAGCATGGAAACATAGGTGGTATGTGTTTGCATGGACATAGGAGAAAGCAAAACAGGAAAACCCATTTTACAGCAACAAGCATTTTTCATCTAGACAACATAGTAATTCAGAAGTAAGTAGCTTCTCACTGGCCTGAAACAGCCTAACTGGCATCTCTGGCTATGAAAGCACTACACTGTGAAACAGTTTCTGCTCTCAGTCACACCCTGCCGTCACGTTGGAATATCAACATTATGATATTGTCACCCTTGTGCATGAAATAATCAACCCCCATCTACTAAATTTAGAATCAGGCTACTTCATCGGTCCCTTGGTACCTCGAGGAGATGTGCCTCCTGTGTCAGTTTGACACTGGGACAAATTACAACACCCTGCAGAAAGGGGTCCAAAATGATTGATTGATTGATTATTGCCCCGTTTATACTCACACTAGACTCTTTGCTCTTTCGGCTCAAACTTGACTCGGCAAGCCCTTTTTGCAGGCAAGTACGATCAGCCTGTCTCTGCCAGAACACTATGAAGTAACAGAGGTGGGGGTCTTCTCTCAAGTACAGCGCAGGAAACCAGGTACGTTATAGGTAAGCTTTATTGTCCAGTTGTATACTTAGCTTAAGTGTAATGGAGGAAGAAACACTGGCCCATCAACACAGCTCACTCTCCCTCTCTCCAACTGTCCCCTTAGAATCCAAACACTCAAAGGACAACACTCCACACCAACATTCCACCAACTCAAGAGTCCACAAGCACCAGCACATTACTACACTTCTCCCCATTAGTTACCACAAAGAAAGGATATGCTGAACAGAACCTGCACGCTGCTGCTGCAGACCAGAAACCAGAACAAGACCATGGGCAACAACATGGTGCACGGAAACACAACATGCCCCACAACCTAACCAAAACCATTAGACACCTCCAAGCACAGATAACAGCAAGGACAACACCACAAAGCATGGATGTAAAAAGATGCACCATGAATTACAGATGTAGAGAATGCTGCAAAAGCCCCAAAAGCAACTCACACACCGTATCCCCAACCCTAACTGCCAGAAAATAGAACCAGATGGTATTATGGCATGGATGAGTGATGTACACCAGCATCCACAATAACCCAGCTCCTACGATAGATAAACACGCAGATCACGAAACACCAATTGAAAAAATGTTGCACGCCTCCACAGAACACAACACCTTGGCGAACACTGCAACATAGCCAACCCATACCGTGCACCGGACACAGGAATTAACTTTGCCTAACCGCGGGAATGCGCCAACACAACACGTCACCTCACCACAATTGACAACACTTGAAACACTACTACCTTCTTTACTCAGATGAAAATATGGCTGTAGCCAACAGCCTAAACAGCCGCTGTAATCGCAGCACACATGACCTCCCCGACTGTAGTCAATAGTCAAAACTCCAAACTCACCACCACGACTGTAACCAGCAGTCTAACATCCAAACTCATAACCATGACTGTAATCAACAGTTTAAACTCTAAACACACCACTACGACTGTAACCAACAGTATAAACTCTAAACTCACTGTCACAACTGTAACCAACAGTCTAGACTATAAACTCAGCACATGACTGTAACCAACAGTCTAAAGTCTAAACTCACCACCGTGACTGTAACCAACAGCATAAACTCTAAACTCACCACAGCAACTGTAACCAACAGGCAAAACTCCAGACTGTAACAAACAACACCTCCACTCACCAGCTACACAACAACACCATGCACAAGACATGGATATGACTGTAACCAACAGTCCCACACTACCAATTTCTCCATCCGCACAGGTAACACAATAACAAAACAAAAATAAATGAACAAATATCATAGATGCAGGAATACCTTTGGATGCACCTTATGCAAACAAAAATATGAACATTTCTGAATTTCCTGAACCACCCACACCCGCATGTCCAAAAATGCCCTACCTGGAAGAAAAACAAGGTTAATCACTACCAATACGGAAGGTCCAACACATTACTCCACCAAATTATTGCTAAGTCCCAGAAGCGTACATCTGAAAGGAAAACACAGCAGGGCACCCCATGGACCACAACATGAACATGCACCCCAAACAACTAACAAGCCCCAGACATGCATCAACCGAAGACCGACCCCACTACAGAAACACTAACCTGGAGGCCACAACACCAAATGCCACAACGCTAAAATTACCGGCCTCCCCCCACACACCTACTTCATTAGTCTTGTGTTGAAACAATGGCTTTTAGCTGATGACCCCATAGGTCTGGGTCAAGTTCCCTCAAGTTGCACCTGGAATAGAAGACTGCTGCATCTTCGTGCCCCTACCAATCACACAGTTCACCATAGAAGCACAGGCCCCCACCACAAACTACTCTACGATAACGCGCTCATCACCAGTAGAAACTGAATCTACTGTGGAGCACAAGTTGCATTCCATGGTAACACTGTGTTCCATGTCTTTAGTGGAAACACGCTGCGTGCCATGGTAACTCTGTATTCCATGAGACGCGACTGCATCGCTCCCTGAAGCCCTCGTTACGTCACCATCATTCCGCCAACAATGGACAAAGAAATATCTCTGTCACCTTTATCTTTTCTGTTCTCGGCTGACACGTGCCCGGCCAAGGACATGCTCCCCGCAGACACACCAGAACAGGAACGCACCGGATGAACACCCTGTTGCTCCTGGGTACTACCACTGTGGAAAGAGGCTCTCAGCTGGCCAAGAGCCCCCAGCGGATACAGGCGTCTGGCTGCCTCCGACATAGTGCCACCCGGCCGCTGGGCTCCACACTTCTCCTCTCTTGCAGCAAGGCAAACCCACTATGCCCAGACAACAAGTCCCGGACCACACACAACTGCCAGAGCACTCCTGGGGGCACAGCCTCCTGCAAACGCTGTACAGGCCATTTCTGCAGGGGATGACAGAACCGCCAGAGCACTTCTGGCAGCACATCTGCACCACTGCTGGCCCCGCTCAACTCCTGGGGGCACAGCCTCCTGCAACCGCCATTTCTGCAGGGGATGTACTCTTCCTGCGCCGCCCAGCCACAGGACTCCTCCAGGGCTTCCTTCTTGCTCCAAGGACAATACAACGCCTCATTCACAGCTCCACCCGGACTGCAGGCACAGTGCCCCACACACTGCCACCCCATACGGGGAAAACCAGCAGATCAGGATACCTCACAGCACCTCCTTGCACCGCCTGGCCTGCAAGGTACCCAAATCTGGGCTGCTGGTGGATGGGTAACTTTTGGAGGCAGTGTTTTCCGCTCACTGCTCCCCCGCAGCAGCTCCTGTTCTTGGCAAGGAAAGTCTTGTTGCCAAAGAAGTAACAGAGGTGGGGTTCTTTTCTCAAGTACAGCGCAGGACACCAGGTACGTTATATGTAAGCTTTATTGTCCAGTTGCACACTTAACCCAAGTGTAATACAGGAGGAAACACTGGCCTATCCACACAGCTCAGCTCACGCTCTCTCTCTAAGAGTCCTCTTAGAATCCAAACACTCAAAGGACAACACTCCACCCCAACATTCCACCAACTCAAGATTCCAGCACATTACTTTACACTGCCCCTGGCTCGATGCGGCCTTTAAGCACTACCGTCTTCAGCTACACCGGTCCCCAATAGACAGCTATGCAGGGTTGCCCATCCATCGCCCAGCCCGGTCAGTTTCTCACTCTCATCAGGAATCTCTTAACAGCCCAAAGACCCCACCTTCTGCCTTTCACCCCCTTTTAAAAACATTTCCCCAACCCAGCCTCCTTCCGTATGTCTCATATGGATCTTTAGATTTTTACCTCCTATCCTGCAATGTCACCTGTCACCACCCCTCATAATTTTCATCCCCTTTCATGAAGTCACTTCCAATTTCATCACATGCCAGAACTTTTGAGTACTTTCCAGCACACTCTGACTCTGCACGTGTAGCTTTAAAGCACTTTCTAAATGACCTTTGGGCAGTATTTAGCTTAACACCTCCCAATGATGTTGCATTATTCTTCTCCCTCTCTTCCGCTCAGAACAATGAACATTTCTTCTCAAAGACCTTTTTTCAGCTATACCGCATGCTGGTAGTAGCTCTCATATCTGCATCATTTCTGGATTAGTCAGATTGTGCAGCTGCTGCACAACACAGTGACTCTCAGATTGTGTGGCCCAACAAATCTATTCTACTCAACTCACTTCCATACTAATTTTAGTACCCAATGTCACCCTCCCCATTTGTTATCAACAATACCCAATGTTAGTACCCATGTAACACACTACACACAGCAATATATGCTGCACCAATCCTTTCGCTCCTAGCCTCTCCTTCAGCGTTTTTCCTACGACTATTATATGCACATGGCTTCTCAGTGCTATGTCCTTCTTTTAAGCTTATTAAACGCTTTGGGGAGAAAAGGGATTTTCCGTGCATTGGCCTTCTCCTACACATTGGATGTTGGTTGTACTGCCCCATCACCTGCAATTTACACTCTACGCCTCTGCTCTTGGGGCACTAATCTCCTCCTTTGGGTTCTTGTACCAACTCTTCCCGTCACCCACATCTTCTTCTCTTTTCCTGTACTCTCCTCTGATCTCTCTATCAAAATGTCCAACTCTGTCTCTTCCATTAAATATTGCATGGCTTTGCAGTCTCTGATGTTAAACTATACCAAAACAGAGGTGCTCTTCTTTCCTGCCAAAAGTTCTCTTTCATCTCATCCTCTGCCTTTCCAGTGCCCCCCTGACACTCTCCCATACTCTTCTTCAGCTAGAAACCTCAGCGTCAAAATATGACCCTTCTCACACCTTCTCTACTTTCATCACAAAAACTGGAACAGCAGCTCACCTCAACCTCCTAAATATTAGGAAAATCAGGCACTGCCTTCCTTTCAACACCAGCAAGCATCTTTTACCGACTCTTGTCTTCTCTAAATGGGACTACTTTGCCAGCATCCTCTTTGGTCTGCCAGCTATGCTTTCTGTCCTCTCAACAAGATCATTAACTTTGCTACCAGGACTCTCTTTGACCTCCCTCACTTCACACCTACTTTGTCATACTGTCACCAGGCTGGATGGCTGATGCTGCTAAACAGGGCCAGATTTAAATGTCTTCTCAAAGTACCTAAATCTATCCACAGTAAGGTACCACTCTATCTATTCTCCTCTTTCCAACTCTACAAGCCTTCTCGTAATCTCCACTCTGCTGGTGTCTACCCTGTCACCCCTGAAATGTGTCCTGCATGCTGCAGCAAGACTCATTAAAGGACTATGCATAATTGACCACATCACCCTGACCATCATCACACTTCAGTGGCTCCCACTGCAAGCTTGTATCATTTTCAAATCCGGTTGCATCATCTACAAGGCTGTCGTCCTGAAGTCCACAGCTACCTCATTGAGAAACTCAGCATCTTCAAAGGCATGCGATCTACCAGAAGCAAGGAAGACAGACCTTCTATATCTATACTGGTTACCAGTCATTTGGTCGAAAACCAAATGATCGAATGCCATTTGGTCAAATGCCAAATGGTCAAAAAAATTGTCGATATTTTTTTTTATTATTATTTTTTTTTTTTAACCACTCGAAATGTAAAAAACAATTTAAATAAATAAATAAAAAAATTCGACCTTTTTTTTCGGCCAATTGGTATTTGACCAAATGGTCATTCGATCTTTTATTTTCGACCAAATGACTGGACACCTCTATACTCCAAGATTCTGGAACCTACTCCCCATCAAAATCAGACTTGCCCCATCACTTCTAAAGTTCTGGATGGATATCCTCCTAAACACCTATGTCCACACACCCTGCACTTCCCACACTTACTGAGACTCAGTTATCTGATTCCCAATGCAATGTCTTCTCCCCATGCTGCCAAACACCCACCCTCCCATGTTGCTCCCTGCTCTGCTTCCAGCAATGTGTTCTCCCACCTATGATTGTAAAGCGCTCCGTTGCTTTCCCAAGCTTGGTCCACACTCAATAAATACCCTAATAATAATAATAATTATAATAATAATGTTAATAAAAATAATTTGCCTTCTTGACTACCCTTGTGGCTCCTTTACCTCTGTGTGCTTCCACTCTTTCTCTCTTCTTGCTCCACTTGCATGGAATTATCTTCCCCCGGACATCCGGGAAACAGTCCACATGGATTTGTTAGAAACCAAACTAAAATTCTACCTCTTCGCCTCCAAGTTACATTCTTAACCTATCTCTAATGTGCATGCTAGCTAACATTATTCTCTCGCATTTCACCTGCCTTTGTCCCTCCCCTTCTCTGTCTCCTCCATAGCACGTCGCCTATCATGGTCACATCCCGAGCACAACTGGCTATTCCACCTACCTGCACTTAAAAATGTCCAATGTTCATTGTCCTTTATCTATGTATGTCCACTGTGAAAAACCTGAGGACATTCACACATTTTCCCCCTTTGGATCCTTTGCTCAGGTGGCCAGTGAAGGGCCCTCATGCTTGGACCCCGACATGGGTGGTGGATGAGCAAGGGAGGATCACGTGGGTCGTGGATTCCGGTGTTGTGCCCATGGGAAGACGCCAGGTGAGGGGCGGTATCCCAATGGGACAATAGGCAAGGAGGAAGAAGTTCCTGGAGCCTTCACAGGAAATGCAGGTCCCACTGCCCTGATCCAAGAGGGAGGCGGAAAAATTGTACCAGAACAGAATTAGGCAGTGAGGAGGGTCAGATGAGACAAAAAAATGGCTTTGACCTCAATCCTATTTTTCTTCCCCCGTTTCAGTCCAGGTACCAGGGTTAGGGAGTAACCTAACAAAAGGGAAATCACCCAGTTGTATAAAAACAGGGCTAGGGGTTTCCCCTCTCTCTTCATTCAATCACCCTATCACACTAACCATACACAACTGACTCCAACTCACTTAAGGTATAAAAGGTGGATTTCTGCCGGAGTAAATGAGTGACTTGGGGTAGCTGGATAGATCGTGCAAGCCAGGGAACAGGAGGCTGCAGCTGGAGGAGCCCGGAGGATTTAGGGGAGAACGGGATGCCAGGACACTGACCCGGTGTGTCAGAGGGGTTGCAGTGTAGCGAGGGAACTGTGTCTCCATGGAGCTGTATTGGGGAAAGCTGTGACTTATTGACCAAGTCTAGGCCACTGCTCCTTCCCCCAGGACGTGGGCAGGTCCTATGGGAGTTTGAGGGGCAGGTGGTGAAATGCTGACCTCGACACATACATCCAGAGGAAACTGCCCGGCAGCGCCACACTACTCAGTGAGTTTCATGAGAGAGAGAGAGAGAGAGAGAGAGAGAGAGAGAGAGAGAGAAACTCAGTAGCGGAAGCAGTAGCAGCGGATGGTGCAAGTGGCATGATAATTGAAAAGCTAGAGAAAAAAGGTGCGCAAGCAGCACAAAAGCAGAAACAGCAGAAACAATGAGTTGTGAAGAACAGAAAGAAAAGAGAGGGTGTGAGTGAACCGAAGGAAATAAGGAAAAGTGAGAAAGGTGCAGGCGGCATGAAGCAGAGAGGCATGTTAAGGTACAGAACAAGTGCAAGAGGCACAGCAAAGTAAAGAAAGTGTGCAAGAGGCATGCCAAGGTAAAGGAAGTGTACATGAGGCACAGCAGAGTAGAAAAGTATGAAAGAGGCCCAGAAAGGCAGAAGGTGCCAGAAAAGTGTGCAAGAGGCACGGAAAGACAAAATGTGAAAAAGGAAAGTGTGCAAGAGGCACGAAGAGGAGAAAGTTACCAGAAGGAAGACAGAGTATAAGGAGAGGGGCCAGGTATCAGAGTGGTCGTGAATGGGGAGGATCGAAAGCCCTGTGTTCTCGTAGACTCTGATATTGCCCCAGTGTTGACCAAAGGAGGTGTGTAGCGCCACTTGACAGAAGGTGGGAAAAGAGGGAGCTACACTGAGAGTGAAATGGGAGCGAAATTCTCCAAAGTGAAGGAAAGGCTGTTGAACCCTTATAAGAAAGAACTGTGCTTTGAGAGGTGCATCCTGACAAGGTCTACTTTTGGTGTTTTATGTTTTATATTTGTGAACTTTTAAGTGAACTTTTGAGACAAGAGGGGTCTAGGCTTGGGGAAGGGAACCCTGAGAGGCCCAAAGGAAACTACGAGAGACACTGTTGAAAAGAGATATGCCTAGACTTGGGCAAGGGAACCCTGAGAGGCCTAAAAGAAAGCGTGACTCTTTGTTTTGGGAACCAGAGGGGTCAGAGCCTGGGGAAAGGAAACCAAGAGACCCAGAATGTTATTTTATTTATATAGCGCGCCAGGCCCCAGGGCATCCGGGCGTTTCTCTTAGTTACAAGCATAAAAACAGAACAGTGAAGTATGTACAGTCATTGCTTTAGGAGAGAATGTACAAAATATACAAATTATACAAATTATAGAGGAGAAATACAATATATAGGCATTGCATCAGGAGAGAAAATACACATTATACAAAAATATACAAGTTATAAAAGAAATACAGTATATGTACAGATTACAGTAAAGGGTATAACAGAGGGCTGTTAACAGTAAAGTTGTAGCTCATGGGAGCAAGGTCCAGGCAGGTCTTGGGCAGACAGCCAGGTTTTGACTTTGCGCTTGAAGGCCAGGAAGGTAGGTTCAGCTCTGAGAGGAATAGGTAGTGAGTTCCTTAGTTTTGAGGCTAGGACCGGGAAGCTACATCCACCAGATCTCTGGAGGTTGAAGCGCGGAATAGCAAGGCAGTTGGTTTGAGCACTTCTTAGTGGTCTCGCGGATGTGTGTGGTGTGAATCTAATGGCTAGGTAGCTGGGGGCTTGGATGGCGAGGCTTTTGTGAGTGAGTGCAAGTGCTTTAAGAGAGATTCTTTGGGAGACTTAAAGCCAGTGAAGACTCCGTCTGGTGTCAGAAATATGGAGGTTCCTGGGTAAGTTAAGAGCTGCTCTAATAGCATTGTTTTGAATGATTTGCAACTTTTTAATGTTACATTGGTCGGTGCCCAGGTAGAGGCCATTACAATAATCAATTTTGGATAGGACCATGGTCCTGGCTAGTGTAGTGCAGTTGGCTGGAGATAGGAAAGGACGGCAAGCTGTGATAATCTTGCAAGTGTAGGAGGCAGCCGATGATACTGCATTGGTTTGCCTAGCTATGAGAGAGTGGAGTCGATGTAGATTCCAAGCGTTTTGGTGTCTTTAGCCACTTTAATGGTGTTACCATCAATGGTGAAAGATTTAAACGATGCGTCTAGTTTACTGAGTCTTTGGGGGGAGCCAAGGATGAGCCAAGGATGAGAAGCACATCATTCAAGCACAGTTCGTGCTGGGCCATCCAGGCCTGGATGACTTGGTAAATGGCGTTAATGGCTAGCAAATCGGCTTTGTGGTTGTCTGTGATAGGGATAAGTATCTGGGTGTCATTAGCGTAGTTAGTATAAGTGACGCCCAGATAATCCAAAATGTCGAAGAGGGGTTTTGTAAACACATTGTAGAGTGTCGGGGACACGCATGATCCTTGAGGGACTCCACAAGTGACTGGTGAGGGATCAGCGGTGGCGGTAGGGGAGAAGACCCTCATGGACCTATTAGCAAGGAAGGAAGTGATCCAGGCTGTGGCTTTGTCCGAGAAGTGGGCTGTGGTTTTGAGGTGGCGGCATAGGATTTGGTGATTTACTAAATCAAAAGCCGTGGAGAGATCTAAGAGGAGTAGGAGGGCCAATCTTCCCTTGTCTTTTAGGTCTTCAATCTGGGTTTTGTCTAATAGAGCAGTTTCAGTTCCGTATCACGGACGGAAACCAGATTGCCTCAGTCCCAGGACTTTATTCGTTTCCAAGTAATCTTGGATCTGTAAGTAAGCAGCACGATCCAGAATTTTTAAGAGGAAAGGGACCGTGGTAATCGGTCTGTAATTGGTGGGTATATTAGCATCCAAAGTGGGTTTTTTGAGGAGAGGGATAACCCAGGCATCCTTGAGGTTGTCCGGGACAATTCCTGATCTGAATGAGGAGTTTATGAGTGTGTTGATAAAGGGCGCTAGGTTATGCGAGGCCTCTTTGATAATGGAGGCAGGGCATGAGTCACCCTGACAATTGGAAGGTTTAAGGTTATTGATAATGTGTTCAACTTCGATGATGGAGAGGGGTGCGAAGCTGAATGGTTTCATGGATTCAGGGTTGGTGTTAATGTTAACCTGGGGTGTTTTGTGGTGCAGGCTGTCCTGCAGACAGATTTTTTTGTCATTGATTTTATTTGGGAGGGTGGCGATTTTTCCAAGGAGGGCCTTTTAAATGTTCGCACACCAAGTGCTTTCTTTAGGACAGGAGTCTGGTGGAGTGGCAGGGGATTCAAGTTCCTTTAAGATTAAGAATAGCTCCTTATTGTTAGATTGGGCTGTTTCAATACGTTTGTTGTATGTCTCTTTTTTAGCCTGGAGTATGGCTTCTTTGTAATTTAGAGTAGGTAAGGCAGTACAAGCTTTATTAGCTTCCGTTGGATTACTTTTCCAGCGTGCTTCGAGGGTCCTTTTTTCCTTGCGTAGGGTTCTCAGCTGGGGCTCGGGGTTTGGGTTTTCTGAGTTTGGCGGGTGCAATAATATCAAGGGCTTTCAGCATTGTCTGATTGTACGTGTCTACCAGGACTGTAGGATCAGAGCTAGAGGATGAGAGATCATTAAGGAGGGAGTAATTTAGCACAGGTAATGTTGCGCTTATTTCTTGTGGTGGTGGCAGGTGCAATATCTGTGCTGGTGTGGATGATTCTAGTTGGGATGCTGAATGTAATTAGGTGGTGGTCTGTCCAGGCATATGGTTGGATTTGAGGATAGTGTCAGTTTAGGTCAGCTATCCAGTCGAGAATCGTACCCTTAGAGTGAGTTGGCGAAGTGACCTGTTGTGTGAAACCAGCGTTGAGTAGCAGGTTATTGATATCGTGGGCAGAGGCATAATTGGGGTCTTGGTAGCCTAGGTTGAAGTCCCCTAGTAGAATGATTTGGGACTTGGTCTTAGTGTTGTTGGCGAGGATGTGGGATAAATCTTCAGCAAACGTAAATAGAGGACCGGGAGGTCTATAGATGATGTGGAGTGTGATAGTCTGGTTGGGGGTGATAGCTAGCTTGGCTGTGAGTAGTTCGGCTGAGGTAATTTGGCAGGGAGTGGCGAGGCGGAGATTGAGCGCGGTTCTGTGTATAATGGCTACGCCATCTCCTTTAGATTGACAGTGTTATGGTCACTTCTAATAATGGTGTAGCCATAAGGGATAGCTAGGGATAGGAGAGGTCCTGAGGCAGCGTGGAGTCCGGTTTCAGTGACAGCTATGAGGTCCAGATCATGCGTTTTGATGAGGTCAGCCATGTCTAGTGCGCGTGCCGTGAGTGACCTAGTGTTGATCAGGGCAGCCTTAAGGAGAGTAGAGGGGCTGTGGTGTTGGGTACTTGAATCCAGGGTGATGTCCAAAATAGGTATAGGTGTGTGTTGAGGGGCAGTGGGTGTTGACTCAATGCGCGATGGTTTGATTGGCCGGCTAGCAGGGGTTGGACGGTGGGAGAAGTGGGAGAGTCTGGAACCAAGTCTGAGGTTCCTCATGGGCCAATGCAGGGTTGGTTAGGTGTGGGTTTCATGGCAAAGTGTTTGAGCCAGAGGGACGGGTCATTGAGGTACAGGCTGGTAGGGTGGTCATCCGTAGTAATTGAAGTAGTGTGTTGATGATGTGTGCTACCCGAAGTGTCGCTGAGGCAAGACACGTGTAAGGTAGGAGACATGTTGGGTGCAGGTTGAGATTCACAAGATGAGGAAGAATGGGCATGTGGGCAGGTCAGTGGTGAGGCTACAGATAGGGTGTTACGCCTGTGTATCAGTAGTTTAAGCAGTGCTGCTATAATAAAGGTGAGGCACAGGACAGAGTGTGTGCAGATAGTGGTGCTCTGGGCAAGCATAATAGCCAGTATGTGGCGGTGCTGGAGTAAGGACAGCAGTCGCTGGGTAGGCGGCACTGCGTAAATGATTAGGTAAGGGCGGGTTAACTGTAATACGCGGGTAGCAGTAGGGGTCGATCGCACTAGTGAGCATCCGGGGGGGGCAATAGTAGTAGAGCACGAGGGCAGCCTAATCGCAGAGTGAGAGCAAGGGCTGGGCATGAGTCACAGAGCATACAGGCAAAGTAGGATGAATATTAGGAAAAATAGTAATAGCTCAGGCAATTACAAGCACACCGTAGGTCGGCCTAAACAATGCAGCGTGTAGGTGGGGGCGTGGCATGAGTCACAGAGGCACAGAGCATACAGACAACGAGGGCAATGTATGACAGTAATTAAGCACTAAGCATATTAGTGGCACAGGCAATTACCGATGCTCGGTGGCTCAGGTTACGCAAATCAACATGGAAATGAGGACAAGCATAAGGTACAAAGCATACAGGGTAAAATGTGCTGATATGGCTATACGGAGGGTGCAAGTGCAGCGGGCTACGCATATATGGCAGTCAATAGTGAGAGCAGGGCCTAACAGGACACATAAAATTATAACATGCATTGGAATGACAACAGGTATTCGCGGTTATCATCGGCACAGAGGCACAGCTGATGCAAGAAGTTAGGTCGTGGCCAGGAGTAAACGGTAGTGCAGGGTGCGGTATCAGAGTGCACAGGGCTGGGAAGAGGCACAAACATACACAGCAAGTAGGCAGATCTTAAATGAGTGCACATGGGTGGTAGAAGTGGAGGAGCATTTAGAACGGTGCAACGAGATAGATACTGGAGCATAGGTAAAACTTACTTTAATTACTAGACTTACGGCGACATATTCGTATCAAAGAGTCAGTGGCAGTTCGTCTTGGCGAGGGCTCAGTACACGGTGCTGATGGTCACAGGGGTAGTGGACCAGAAAAAGGGCAGAGGTTGTGGGCGAACGGCGAGGAAGGCTGAGGACAGGTTAAGGACAGGTATTGGCCTTGTTTCCCTGGGCCTTGGAAGGAGTGGGCCGGCTTCGCCTGCCGGCTTACGATAGGTGGCTAAGATCAGATCAATAGCCAATCGGTGCTCAGCATAGTCTGCTGGCCTCAATTAAGTACTGGAAAAATTGCGCTTTCTTGTGTGATGCACATTATACAGTTGCAAACTTGACTTTCTTACGTTCATTCTATTGTTCTTACTTTGCAGGTATACGGTCTCATGTTCCCTTTCATTAATTTCACTTGCTTTTATTTGAACTAGGTAATGTTGCTGAAGCGCCCTGGTGTCCCAGCTTTCCTTCCGAGGACTCACAAGCTTTTCGTGGCTTTCTCCGGTTTCCTCACAGTAAATGGGAAGCAGCGCTTCGGTTTCCTGCCTCCACTTCACAGGATCACCAGCTTCACTGGGCATATTCCACGTCCTTTGTGGATCCCGCTTGCCTGCTGAATGCTTCTCCGTGTTGTGTGGCGCGGATACTGCTCTTTGGTTCCTGTGACCATTTGGAAGTCTTTCCTTCTCTTCCTCTTACGGTCTCCACACAGTGAACTGGCACCTGCAGTCGTCCTTCTCTCACCTTCTCCCTGATCCGGCTGGCTCCACCGTCCTCTCTGCAGCTCGGCAGTACCTCAGTCAGCACTGAGAGGGAGAAACTTCCCCATGCACTGTCTCTCTCCTACATGCTGGTTCTGGTTTTTAAATGTCCCGACACCTATCATACGCTTGTAACCATTAGAGTGCATCCTGTGCTTCTCGTGCTTACTGATCCTCATTGTTCAATTCAGACTCCTCATCCCAGTACTTTCAGATGCATGGGAATGATAGAAAGTTCTTGGTATTTTCTATAAAGAACATTGGTAGGTGACAACAATATGTCCCCTGGGTAGTTGAAGAGAACCATCACAATTTGCCATTAAGGCATGAAGACCGCAGGGGGTTATCCCTAAAAGCAAAATGGGGATACCATGTCTCATCCGATGATGTCGTGTCACCTCGCCCTGAGGGTTGCTTCCCCACAAGTGGTCCTCCCTCATATAGCCAGCCCCAGGGTCAGGATCAGGTCGCAGCTGCCGTCACCTGGCCATGTGGGGAGAGGCTACCGCCGGGAAAGGAGTGATTGAATTAACAGACTCGTCATAAATAGCTCAGAGTTTGGAAGACCTATTACCATGCCAAATGAGGGCTCATGCCCAAGAGCTTCAATAGCACAGTTTGTGTAGCCTACACTCGTGATCAGAGTGGATTGTCATTCTCCATGCAAGAGAAGACATTTGACTCTGCATTTTAGTAAGTAATTGGAATTGCTTTAGGGGTAGACAGAAGAGCATGGAAACCATCAGACATATGAAGGGGGGATGCTATATGTTTTGTGGTACAAAGGACTGATTCTTCTGAATAGATCAGTCCTATTGTTATGGTGAGGCAGGGGAATGGAAGTGTCAGGTTTTGAATAGACCTGCAAAATCTAAATTAAAATGTTGTTGCAAAGATGTTTCCCCTACCTAAAATGTTAGACCTAATCAAAGATATCAAAGTAGCAAAGATGAAAGGGGCCTACCATTGAGTACAACCTCATCCTGACTCAATATCAGTAATCAGTGTCTTCCAGAAAATTATGCATAGGCTGCTTGCAAGGAGTTAAGTTTTATCAAGACAATATACTAGTCTGGGGCAGTGACAAGATAGAGCATGACCTGCATTTGACAGATGTCTTCAGGATCCTCTGTGAATCTGGACTTTCAGTCAGTATGGAGAAATGTAAAGGTCATAAGAGCGCAGTAACATATCTTTGACATCACTCACCTCAAGGTAGATACTGTGCAGGCTACTGCCAGGTCACCCACTCCTGGCAACAAAAAAGGAATCAACCTTGTTTCTGATTTAGTGGAAATGTACTCCAATCATGTGAAGAACCTGGCTGATAACACAAAAGACATAGTAGAAGCTGTATTGTCACTAAGTGATAGGAGACAAGTACTTATGATTGCCTCCCCGTTGACAGCGCTCAATTGAGGCCCCTTTCTCAGTCATAGAGAGTGAGGTAACTGTTTGTCACTGGTCCATAAACAGATTCAAGATCTGTTGGTGGGGAAGAAGCTTCTTAGTTTGCACACAACATAAAGCGGAATGCTCTCACACTTGCTTTGAGATCTTAAGCCTCATTCTGGTCCTTCCGCAAAGGCCTCAAAAGATGGCTTTCATGCCAGCGGACTGTTTTGTCCTCTGACTGTAAAAAAAACATTTTGTGATGATTTAACAATAATGTCTGTCTTTATTCTGTCTTCTCTGTAATCAGCGCCCAGATACCTTCGGGTTCGGTGTGCTTTAAAAATGCCAAAATAAATGAATAAATAAACGAATAAACCACTGATGGGCATCTTTCATCAGAAAGGGACTGATGCTGTATCCTGGAGAATCATCGAGTGGATCACTGCTTTGCAGGATCTGGACCTTACAATGGAATTCTTGATCAGAAGGGAAATGTTGTGGCTAATGACCTTTGTGGAATGTCATCGGCATGCTGAGGATGTTGCTTTGTTTGATGTGCCGGGAGAAGTGGATGGGTATGTGAATTAGGAATACTGAGGGTTCTGCTTAGAAGAGGTTGACATGTATGTGAGGGAGAAGACGTTGTACCAGAAGGGTGATCAGTGGATGAGTTGGGATTGGAATTCCAGTCATTCAAGAGGATAAATGGTGACCTGTTCTGATGGAGAGTCGGCTGACAAGTGGGCACTGTTGGTGGTCACAATATGAATGAGAGAGAGGGAATTAAGATAGGAGATGAGCGGCATTTGGGCCTCACAGAACTAAGACATGGATTAGAGAGGATTTCTGGTGGCCAGCTACGGATGACCAAATTGAGGGGGCAATATGGAAATGTAACAAACGTTGAAATAGCAATGTGGCTTTAACTACAAAAACCTCTCCCATGTGTGTGTTGCCACCCACAGCAGAACCCAGGGAAGAGCTTGTAGTTAATTAACTAAGCATTTTAACTTTAAATGGTGCTTCTAGCCCCATTTGCAGACAGGCCCATTTGTTCCATGCCAATTTCCTCAAGTCTTGTTTGAACATTTCGCTGTAAAACTTAATGGAGGGTTAGGTTTAGGTAAATATTAAGGTGAGGGATGTTTGTGGTTCACGGAGGGTCTCCCACCGGTTTTTTAGTATTTAAATGTGTTAAAAGAAAATGGCCATGGAATGTGCATCTGGTAGTGTTAGTTAATTCCTTTACTAAGTGTCCATAGGTCAAGGTATCCTGGGAATATAGCACTAGAGACATCATAATGCTTCTTGCGTGGCTGTTCTGGAGAGAAATTGTACCCAAAAAAACTCATGTCAGATACTGAGCTGCAGTTTGATTCCAAGGGGATGTGGAACTTTGCAGCAAGATTTGGTATTTTGCATTTTGTAACAGCCTTGTACCACCCACAGGGATATTGTGGTGTGGAAAAGGTTGAGTAGTACCTTGATGGATGTAATTCAAATGCATGCCAATATGAGGGTGGTTTGGTTCAGGGCGGGCATGGATCCAGTAGTCCAGATTGTCCTCCCACGTGGTGACAATAATATCACCCATAGAAATATTGAGAGGCCACAAACCCAACACCAAGGTCCACCTGCCATGGATAACCAAGTTGACTTGGACAGGAAATGGAACAGTGTCGAAATGTTCAAGTGTCAATATGGTAGACTCAATACGGTTAAAGAGAGTTCATTTCTCGGCAGGAACAAAAGTCCAAATTTTATCGCCCAGAGAAGTTGCAAAGGGGACTCCAGATTTTCTAATGTGGTGGTGGTGCAGAAGGAACTGGGTGGTGCAGTATGGTTAATTAGTAGTCAAAAAGATATACTGGCACCTGAGAGGTCTGGGAAGAGAAATGAGGGCCATCGAGAATGAATGAGTACGTAGCCTTCCACAAATGGAAGGGAAGACTTTAGTGTTATGTTCAGAATACAGTGTTGTGGGTGGATCTCTCATGGTACTTCCCTGCAGCATCTCCCAGTGAGGCAGCTACCTTGCCCCAGCTCCCTCACCCAGTTCCCTTGTCTTCTTGTCTCCTGTTGTACCCTGTGGTTTTCACAGTCCTCACTGTTCATTGCTGTCTGGTGAGCACAATACCTGCTGAATTCTTTCTCCACCTTTTTGTGCCTTGATACACAAGCTGCATCGTGCAGGGAAGTGTAGACAATATGTTAGAAGGAAAGACCCATGAGGAGGCCAGGGTGAGCTGCCTGATCCCATAAGCATGTAATCGGAAATAAAGCTCTACTGAAACATACATGTTTCCTGCACATGTTCTGGTCGACATTATATAATTTATATCTTTGCATTTATGGTTTCCCAAAACTCTTACTTCTTCCTATGTATTTGAGTTGAAATACCCAGGAGAAATTACCCATGTATAAACATTTGACACAGCAATTTTGGATTAGACAGAGCCTGTGATAGGCTTCTTTAATTATTTTCTCACATCCTCTAGGGCCATCATCCTGGCTTTTATAGGCCCGATGTATGTTGATATGATAAGGAGAGATAACAGCTATGATCAAGACCTCACCTCAGGAATGGGTAATCAAACCTGCAATGGGATATTTATTTTCCTCAAAATCTCTACATAGACATGTGACATTGATTATACATGTCAGTATAAATACAGAATCTTATTCAATGTTCAATAGCATACAACATAGCATTTTTTTCTCTCCTTATTTTGACTTGTTATGTTTAACATTAGTCAGAATTTGTAGTATAATATTATGTGCTCAATGATGCCTGGTGCCCATTTGTTCCCACCGTAGTGAGAGAAATCTTTTCTGTCATGTGTATTACTAATTATATATTTACATGCGTGCATGAGGCATTTAGAATTAGATTTAGATGTACATGATGCATAAATATGCAGATTCCAAGGGAATCTATTTCATTGAAATCGCATCTAGACGGATATGCGGGCATATTTGTCAGGTGGAGTGAAACATAGATTTTGATCCGTACCCCACTCAGCTTCACAAATACACCAAAATTAAAGACAGTAAAAGTCATGCATAAAACCTTTCACATGCGGTTATAACTCTCTATGTTCATCGACCACTAAACCCAGAATTACCCCTTTGGTGTTCAAAATTCTTCCCCATTCATTGCTATTTATGATGATAAAAAACTTGTTCTTGATATTTCCCCCTTGCTGCCACACGGCCCCTCTCTCTTCTCCCAGATGGCAGTGTAATACACCATCTACACCACTACAGAACAGCATTCAGTGAGTGAAGCATACATTGCAGAGCCTTTCTGTCCTAATCTGTGCTCAGCCACCAGACTTTGCATAACTGTGTGACCATTGGAGATCACTGCATAGCAATTTGTTGACTCAAAACTACAAAACAGGTTGTCTCACAGAATCTACACTCTGGCCTTCAATCACAATATATGAATCACTATCCCACCCATAGAGGCCATGCAATCTCTCCCATTTGCGGGTTCACCACCTCAGTAGTAAGGCAACTCACTGTGCTGTGTCACATCCCAAGCATGAATGCCTGGTGAGCAAACAGTTCTAAAATGTGTCACTGTATTGGCCTTATCCAATTTCCTCCCAATGGAGTCTGTTCTAAGGCTACCTCCATTGTCTTTTTTTAAAAATTTATTTTATTAAAATGATCTAGTTTATTACCAAACATTTTCATTAATAAGACAATTTACATTACATCATGAGGTACAACAACATTGTCCATAACAAAGAATATAATGACATCAAAAATATACGTTGTGTAGACACTAAAAAAACGAATTAACAGGTAATCATAACAGTTCTCAAAGGGTTACATCAACATCATAAAATATATCAGCCATTGGTCTTTGCTGAGACTGTCACAACATGAGACACACATTATAAAATACACATCGTTCGCAGAGAAATACAAAACATAACGAATGTTAATAGGATTACCTCAAGTGGGATCACCACTAGTAGCCCACCTGTTTCAAAACTACAACATCAAAAGAGGCGTTATATACATGGCTAAATCTTCCTAGTGCTTGTTCAAACCAATGTTCATACTAATTTTCTTTACCATGAGGCACACAGTAACAGCGAGTCGATGTTCCACCTTTATGCAATACACAATTTACAATTAGTTTCACAATAAGAATGTTAATTGCGCCCTTTTAAGCGGGTCATGATAAAATGACGTTTGCCTCACTCAAGGCTTCTTCAATCTTATACAATAGTTTGATTAGCGATAAGAGGAGCCTCGTATACATCTTTCCCAAAATGCTTCACATGCGAGTTTGGTGGCTACGGGATAGAACGTTTCTAGTAGGGTCTGCTGGTCGTCTTGAATATGATGACAGTATAAGACAAGGGGGGCCATTACGAGGTAGGAGGTAACCATGCCGTTATTAGCATGGCTACCCTCTTATCGGGTACAGGGTCAGGGTTCCTTGAACGAGGAATTACCGGGCCATTCCGACCTTGGAGGGCCCGGTAATGCCTCATTCAAGGAACCCATCCCCATTCCCATTCGAGCCCCCATAGGGCTCAATGGGAATGGGGAGGATGCTAACAACGGGCCCATTAATAACGGGCCCGTTGTTATGATATGATCAGTTATTTATATAACACCTATACACAATGTGTTTCAAAGAGCTTCAAGGCAAGGAAGGGAACAAGGCAAAATACAACAACATTCTTACAGGCCATGAACAGTAAGGATGTGAAATTAACTATCGTACTCTGCCTGACGACATTTCAAGTGCTAAGATATCGATAAGGAAGGGAGGGGGAGAGTGGGAAGGAAATGGAAACAGACAGGCGACTACCGTAGTAGGCCTGATGACATTTCTGGTAGAGCCGGAGGAAAACAAAAGGTGAGGGAGAGGGGTGCAGAAAGGGAGGGGAGGAACAAAACAAGTGACTATCGTACTAGGCCTGACAACGTTTCAGATAGTGCTGGGGGGAGGGGGGGAACAGTAAGGGGATAGCGGAGCGACAGACGAGGTTGCTATCATAGTAGGTCCAGGGACAATTCTGATAGAGTAAGTGCATAGAAGAAAGTAAGGGTAGGAGGGGAGGAGATAGGAAAAGGGAGAGGGGTGGGGAGGAGAGAACATAGAGTAAGCAGTCAAAAAGAGTGGAGATGCAAGAGAGGAGAGTGAATACAATTGCAGAAGTCAGTAGTAACACATAATGTTGCAAGGCATGATACAAGATGAAGATGGAACCTCATGATTCAGGGCCAGGTTGTTAGCACCCTGGTATGCTTGCGGGACCCGCTAAGGGCGCCTGGTACAACCAGGCATCCTTAGCAGGTTCCCGCGAGCAGACTCGTAATTGGGCAGTAAGGGGTTGATGGCTCTGGCACCTTGACCGGCGCCGTTAACCCCTTAGCGCCCAACTCGTAATGACCCCCAAGGTGTTTCAAGGTTTCAAGATGTTCACATTCTATACCAAAACGACAGCTATTTGCTGAGACAGACCTAGAAGACTCGTACCAATGTTTGGAGTGTTCACGCGTGGGAAATTGGTTTCATTTAAACCACCTATAAGACATTCTTGCTTTGTGACAAGGACATTTTAAGATATACGATGAATAATCTTCTCTTTTACTTGGAAACATTGCATAATCAGTGTAGGTGTTATATGAATTATTAGAGTCAATAGTTTTAATCCAATTCTACTCGTACAATTTGCGTTTTACACTCGGAAGACCTTGACTCAGGTCATCAAGTGATGAGTCAATATTTGCCAATATTTGGTTCATTTGTAATGTGAATGATACTATAGATGGAGGTTTGCCATCTACCATTAATTTATTCAGGTCGCAGTAAAGAGAATTACGGGAAGGAACCAACATTTTAGCATACAGTGCTAGTCGACGCCATTGTAGTCTGGAAGAAAGAGATGACAGTCTCAATTTGTGCCGTATGATTGATTGGGCACGGCAGCAGCCAAACCCAGAGTGTGTTTCCATAGTTGTGATTGGATGCAGTTTAGAACTGTATTCAAGTTAAGTAGGCATAAATCCAATCCAAACAATGAGATTAGATAAAAATCAATGACCGGTAAGGGAGAATATTTGCAGTATTTGATAAATATAAATTTCATCTGAGACGCCAATAGGTTACCTTTTATCTTTGAGTTGAGTGGCCCAAACGATTGAGTTTGAGTTGGACAAAGAATAGCCTAAATATCTGAGAGTATTCAGTGAATGAATTAGGATGATAGCAATTTTCCAACAATAAGACCTCTTGTTTTTCCTATTTGTGAAGGTAATGATTTTTGATTCAACAGAATTCACCTGAAGATTATGAATTACGGCATATTCTTGAAATTCTTTGAGTTTTGCCTGCAGGCCCAAAGCGGACCTATCGAATAAGATGACATCACCCGCGTAAGACAGCCAGTGTAGGTTTAACAAGCCTAATCTCACAGCGTACATAGAAGAATTGGACCACAGAATGTCCATGTCACAAATGTATACACTAAAAAGTGTTGCAGCGAGATTGCACCCTTGTTTAACACCGGCCATTATGGGAATGGGTGGCGAGAGGGCCCTTCCTGCGTTACCGCACTTGGAAAGTGGTGTTAAAATGTAGCATTGCAATCAGCTGTACGAGCCAGCAGGGAAAACCTAAGATGAGCATCTTACTCCACAGCAATTCCTGTATGACTGTGTCAAAGGCAGAGGATAAGTTGCAGACATATAGATAAGACCAGAATGAATAGTTTTTGACTTCGCGATTACGTGAGCAACAATGAATGCATTAAGAGGGGTTCCCATTGCCTTCCGAAATCCCACCTGAAATTTGAGAGGATGTCGTTTTCATAAATAAAGTTATCAAGATGTTTTCTGAGATGAATTGCAAACACCTTTGCAGACGAATCCATAAGGGCAACGGGCCGGTAGTTTGCAGGGTCCTGAAGATCAACTTTTTTTAAAATGTGGATGATTATAGCATATTCGTCAACTGAGAAAGCACAGCACTCAGAAAATCTAGAGTACAGAATCCCTGAGTTACATGCTAAGAACTGCGACAGTAAGTTGAATTTGTCGCTGATGTGTTTTTCCCAGCTTTTGGAGGAAATTTCAGAAGATAGACTATGTCGGTCGATGTCAGTATTACCTTTGAGAATCCACCAGACAGAGCGGGTATCTCTTTTGCATATGAGGGCTAGCATCCTTTGATTATCCATTAGATGAGTATAATGCTTGATGTGCTTAAGATGATTGCAATATTTTGTACGGATACTGTGCTTCACTTTGAGATGTTGGTATCGAAGCTCAACTTGAGAGAAGATAGGTGTCTAATGCTGCAGTTCTTTTCGAGTTTGTACTGAGCTATCATTGAGTTGTAAACATGACGGTGGCATGCTTCTGTTTGCAAGCAAGAGAATAGTGATGATTTTTAATGATCAAGTTGTTCCATGATTCTCTTTGCAAGGAAGAAATTGAAAAGTGCTGATCATCATAATGCACCAAGAATCTCTATTAACAAAAAAGTGTAATTCCCTACAGAGCCGGGGTGCCATTGGACAGAGGACATCTGATCATCAGAACTAATCAGTGCCAGCAAGGGATCATTTACTAACACCTCAGTCTTTGAGTGGACCTGTAGTAGATTGGGATAATGATCACTACAATGTCTGTCCAAGATGTGTATGGAATCAACTAGTGCCACAAGACTGGATGAAAAAAAAAAATCTAAATAAGAGGAAGTTGAGCCATGCGACCAGGTGCCAGAGTGAGCAGAGGTCTCAAAGTTCACCATATGCACACCCCAATCTGTAAGATATTGGATTAGCCGTTTCACTCTCTGTCTTAATTTAGACAGACAGCCCTGAGAGTAATTGGAATGATTGGGAATTGGTGGATTCAGAAACAATGAATTGAAATCCCTGCCAATGATGAGCCGATACTCAGGAATATTTTTTTTTTTTATTTAAATTTGTATAGCGCGCAAGCAGCCCAGGGGCATTGAGGCGCTGTTACTTGCATGAGCTTAGTTACAGGCATGGTATCAGTAAGAGGAATAATACAGATAGGAACAAGCAAGGTTATCATTACAGATTAGGCGGATATTAAGAAGAGCATTTTCAAGAAAGGAGTCTAATTTATTGAAAAATTCATCAAGACTCGTTTTGGCTGGATTAAAATAGATACATACTATTAAGAAAAGTATCAATGGACTGCTTGCTTGAGAATATTCAATGGCCAAAATGTCATTGTCGCACAGAAAGAGAGCAGATTGATGGTTAATAGAATTATTTAAAAAAATAGCAAGACCATTGCTTGGTCTGCCCGAAGTACCTTGCATCGCAGGCATACAAAAAGTTGCATAGCTGTCTCTTCCAAATGTTTTAGTGCACATTGTTTCCTGAACCAACAAGATGGCAGGAAACCCATCTTTCGGTACCAGTTTAAAATAAGCATTGAGATTAGTAAAGCCACAGCATTCCCATGAAATGATCGTTACATTACACGATTAGGATTGTTTGTTAGTTTTCGTGAGTTCCGCAATTGTAGCCAACAGCGGAGCAAGCCGAGAAATATTTGTAGCGGATCCAACCAAAGTAGATATATGAGAGATTACATCATTATTAACATTGGTTGCATTCTGGTTATCAGTGGGGCTTGCGTTTGAAGGAACAATAGGAGGAAGTTGGACTTCTAAGAATTTAGTAATTTGCTTCTTCAATTGATTTAAATAAACAACGACAGTCCTCTCATCCCAAAGTCCACCCGGTGTTTCCACAATAACTTAGTGATAATACAAGATTGTGGGCCACAAATCATATGAAAGTTATTGTGGTTTGCTAATCTAATCCCCTCAATATCGTCAGAGTGCAAGGCACGAAGTTGAGGGATACTTCGAAAGGTATTGAAGAGAAATTATCGATGTAGTCTCTGAGGACTATTTTTTTTCAGGATGCTGGTCCATCCCAAAATATTGGGGGAATCTAATAGAAATTCAGCCCCCTTTGATGCATCATGTTGATAGTAACCAGTTTGACCGATGAACTGAGTACTGATCCAAGTAGATGTTACATTGGATTCACTACAGGTTTTTGCCATGGGAGGTAATTCTGCCACATCAGACTCTCGGCTACGAATTGGGGAATCTGCTTGCGTCGAAAAGACATGTGCTCCCATGGACCCCAGATTCATGGCTTGCGAGGGCAGTGAGTATGCATTCAGGGCCTGGCTAGCCGTCATGTTAACCTGCAAAGGAACCTTTTGGGTACCTAATGTCATTTGCTGATCATGGACGCTATATGAAGTGGTAGGTAGCAGTGTCACATCAATAGTGCAATGAGAGCATGCTACGCTCGTAGGTTTATTGCTAGCCATCGGGTAAAAGTGAGTTTTTGGTGTTGTTTTGATTGAGGGGATGGAAGATTTTGTACCCGACCAATTCCAGTACCTGACGTGAACGGATGATTTGAGGTTGAGGCCTCCGGTAGTTCATTGGTGATCTGTCCTTTACATTCGCTGACCTGAGGGTCAATATTAAGTATGGTTTTAGACTCTTCATTTAGTTGGTTTAGATCGATGACCACATCATCCTTTGAAGTTTTACATAGGTCTGTTGTGTTGGAATTGTGCCCTAACACTTTACTTGGTGGTAAGTTCTTTTTTTTCTTGTAGCGATACAGTATTTTTAGTTTTTAACAGTATTTTTTCATTTAAGAGCCTTGCATGTGCTCGTCTCATTTTGCGCAAAAGTACGTGCGCCGAAGAGTTGAAAGCTGCACAAGTGTCATTTTGTATTTTAACTTCCCCTGTTGTGGATTCAATTTGATCCAGAATCTCTGTAAGGGGTGACGGGCTGTCACGAGAGTCATCCTGCACTTTACTTGTAGTACCAAAATCATCATTATTAAACTCAGGTGCATTGGTGTCAACCTGTAAATTAGATTTTCGTGTAATTAAGTATCTAAGCACATTGTCTAACTTGAGAACATTCAATTGCACTGCAGACAAAGAACCTCTCGGCCTGACAGTTTGATTGTGCCAACATAAAGCCATCGAATTTACCTAATTTAGCTGTGAGATCTGGAATGGAGGATTGGATGTTGTTCAGCCAAACCTTAGTTTGGCCATGGCCCTTATCGAGAAGATTGAGAATCCGAGAAATAAAAGGGAAGGAAAGAGCATCAGGATCAAAATTCATACAGGATTCAGGGCTGCCGCTGGGATATGCCGATGTGTGAAGTACAGGATTATTACAAAAAGGACCTATGTCCGCATCATTTGCAGCCCCACTATGAAGAGTGTAAAAGTCCTCAGCTTCCCCCTCTGCATGTTATGTAAACAGATTTCCTCGACCTCAGATGGAAAAATCGAGGCAGGGGAAGCAGCCCCCAGAGAAATTCTGCAGCATTTACCTCATTTGGTTTGTAAGGTTGGAGCCAAAATGGAGATGTCAAAAATGCCATTGTTGAAGGACTCATCAACACATGAATCAGACATTGAAGTGGCAATTCCAGATTCCAACCTTCCCCCAAGACGAGCGTGACCTGAGAGTGAGCGATGCGAGATTGGAGTATGATTTAGAAATTGTACGTGATTTCACGCAGCTTCAGGAGTAGTGTGTATGCAAATGCCGTCATTAGGTTCAACGGCCAAGGGTTGCTGGCTACAGGACATAGCAGTGGAGTCCATGGCTCGTTCTGTTGACAGTCGAATGGAGAAACTCTGAATACCTAAATCAGCAGTGGAGTCATAGAGTTGAGTTGGGGCAGGAAGGCTCATTTCGGTTTCAGTTGAACGCATTTGAACACAATTACCGCTGCGTAGGCTGCCTACCATTGTTGAAGAGATAGAGTCTGACTCAATTGGTGGCAGCCTCGATATTGAAGTGATGCTGTTTGGTACTAAATGCACACGTGTGCCTCTAAATTATAGCACAGTAACACTTGCACTTACAGTATAGACCTGAGAAACAGAAAATACAGAGCCGTGCAACATAGTCTCCAGGCCCAAGGTCTTAGAAAACAACTCACAGAGCCCACCAATCAAAGAGGGATAGTACGTGCTTGCTGCATACGCAATAATCTACCATCAAATGGAAGAACCACGCTCTAGGTAACACATTAGCCGCGGTTGCAGGAAAACAGGTAGTATGAGTTCAGTCCAGTTGGCGAGCAAAAAGAACACTCGCCAAAGTAGATTGCACGTGTAAATACACAGTCCCTCCGCCACACCATCCAACAGCACACTTTGGTGCACTTCAGGTGCGTGCGCGCTGGTGTGCATGGACCAAGCTGATAAGGGCTTCTGGGAGATAGGAGGCGGGAAGCGTGCAGTAGGAGGCGGGAACAAGGAAAAAAAAATAAACTACCTTTGGGGGTGCTGCACCAACAAATCTAATACCACAGATAGTGTTGTCCCTTTTCTATTATTAATTGATATCTGTTGCCATGCAGCCAAGTCTCCTTTCTATTGTTCTTGTTTCAGTGGGCTGCGCCTACGTGTTAGGTAATAGGCGGGGTTACCGCCTAGAGTTCAGTTTGGCACTGAAAAAAAGAAAAACGCACCAGACGGAGCTCCTGTGTCTTATTTACAAGCTTCATTTATCTTGACTCATTTCATGTTGCACGACTGTGATATGAATCACAATATAACAATGACGACGAGGATTAATTAAGGAGTATATAACACTCCCAGCTGCACGAGTAACACCGTGCCTCGGCGGGCTGCGAGGGATGCATCCACGCCACCGCACGTACCCACGGTAGTGCGCATCTCCACGGCCTCATTTTGAAAGCGGAGGCAGTCATTTACACCTATGGTGCCGTCGCGGAGGAAAACAGCATTGCGCGAGCGTTCCATCTCACGCTATGCGCTGCCCCACTGCAGGCCCCTCATCACAGGCACTGCCACGGAGGAAACCGACAGAGCAATATGAACGCTACGGTCAGCAAATAACACCAGCTGAGGAAAGGCAAGCGACTCACGTTTCCCACAATCTACTCACTAAATTTGCAATGCGTGCCACGCCAAGCACCACAGAAGGGGTAACGCTCTGAAGACAGTATTCACAGCCAGCCTCAGAACTGTACCAACCAACCGCAAGTGAAATCATCATGTCAAAAGGCAATTCTGACAGTGGGCTCCAAAGCCTCCAGGCCCGCTCCACCCCAAGACATGTCAGCGCCAGAGAAGAAGGGAACTCAGAATCCCTACATCTCCAGGCAATGCCGCACTTTGAAAAGTTGGACACCAGCAGCCCAACATTGCTGCTTCAATTAAATGGACAGAATTTAGAATTCCTAATTGACACTGGTGCAACAGTAAATGTGATCAATGATGATGTCTACAGATCCCTCACTGTGAAGAAAGAGCTGAAACAAGCCGACACATTAATATACCCGTATGGCTCCAACAAACCACTCAACAGCAAAGGTATATTCACTGCCACGTGCCAATATAAAGAGCAGCGTCAAAAGGTACAAATGTACATCATCAGGGAGATGTCCCGGGGGAGGAGGGGAAGCATACTTAGCTTCAAGACAGCTATACAAATGGGTCTCATTCACATAATGTACCAAATTATGTCTGCCTACACCACCGACTCGATGGACATGATACAAAAGATGTTCCCAGCCCTCTTCAAAGGTCTGGGAAGGCTAAAGGACAGACAAATTAAACTGCACATTAACCCACAGGTACCACCTACTGCTCAACACTATCGTAGAATCCCACTTAATATCCAGCAACATTTCGAGGATGAAATCCAATCACTACTACAACAAGACATTATCGAGCCAGCGTCGGGGCCAACGCCATGGGTATCACCAATTGTACCATTACCCAAAAAGGACAACAAAGCAAGTAGACATGGGTGCCCCGAATATGGCCATTGAGAGAGAACGGCATCTTGCACCGCGAATGACAGATATGATGTACCTTCTACACGGTGCCAAAGTCTTCTCAAAGCTAGATTTGAACAAAGGTTATCATCAGTTTGAATTACATCCTTCGCCAGGTACATCACCACATTCTCTACACATCTGGGTTTATTCATATACAAAAGACTGAGCTTTGGGGTATCATCCGCTGCTGAAATTTTCCAAAATGAAATCCATCAAGTAATCAAACAAATTCCCAACTGTCTAAATAATAGCGATGATATCCTAATATTTGGCACCACTCAAGTAACACACAACAACACCCTTAGACGAGTATGCATGGCACTGGAGAATGCCCACCTCACACTCAACCCAGACAAATTTGAAATTAGCAAAACCATGTTAAATTCTTTGGACACATATTTTCGAACAATGGCTTGCTACCAGACCCTGAGAAGGTACAAGCATTGGTAGATGCTCCCACCCCTACATCCACATCAGCGGTACGTTCATTTCTAGGGATGGCCAGTTATTGCACAAGATACATCCAAGATTTTGCATCGGTAAGCACCCACCTCAGGCTTCTCACGGGGAAGAACCAGGCCTTTCGGGGGACGAGTGAGTGTGAAGATGCATTCCAAGAAATCAAGCGACGCATTGCGTCCACCTCATGCATGCCGTACTATGACCCTGAATATGACACCAAACTCACAGTAGACGCCAGTCCCGTGGGACTAGGAGCAATTCTGGCACAATCAAGACCAGGAGTACCACCCAGCACACCAAGACGCATAGTGGCATATGCGAGTCACAGCCTATCGCCTGCTGAATGCACTTAATCCTAGCCAGAAAAAGCGAGCCTAGCAGTATTGTGGGCATGTGAACACTATCATCTCTTCTTATACGGCCAGCCTTTCACCATCGTCACAGGTCATCAGGCACTCACCACCATCTACGGGAAGCCTACCACTAAAATGCCACCTCGACCAGGAAAAGACAACAACCCAGCGGACTTCCTGTCCAGGTACCCACTACCGGCTCAGGAAGAACATCAATCAGTGAAGGCAAAGCAATACATCAACTACCCCATAGACAATGCGCTCCCAAAATTCATCACTGCAGCCCAACTGCTGGAAGCAACGAGGAGCGATAGACTCATACAAACTGTCCAAGAGTGTCTAAAGTCCGGCACATGGCACAGGAGACGCCACGACAAGCACAACCTATCCACCCAAGAAGAAGAACAACTGCACACGTTCAAGCTCATACAACACACTCTATCCACATCCCCGGAGGGATTACTGTTGAAGGAAAACATAATTGTCATTCCATCCAGTCTGCAAGACCAGATCTTAGCCATAGCTCACTCTGGACACCGAGGGGTGGTATCAACGAAGAGACAACTCAGGAAAAAGTCTGGTTTCCTAAAAAGGACGAGAAGGTAGAAAAGCTTCTAACAAGTGCATTGCATGTCAAGCAGTTGCTCCACCCACGTTCCCAATGCCACTAAGACCCACAGAAATGTCCTTACAAGTATGGGACGAAGTGGCAGTTGACATGTTCGGACCCCTGGTGAATGGGAAATATGCACTATTAATCATAGACGAAATGTCCCCTTTCCCCGGAAGTGCACCTCATCCACTCCACTAGTGCCCAGGCAGTGATAGCCACACTGGACAAGACGTTCAAAGACTACGGGATCCCATCGACAGTGAAGTCAGACAATGGCCCCCTCCAGTGGTCATGACTTTGCAATGTTTGCAGAACACCTAGGTTTTAAGCACAGAAAAATCACGCCACTGTGGCCACAAGCCAAAGGCATGGCTAAAAAATTAATGAGCAACCTAAAACTGACTCTTCAAGTCTGCTCGATCACGAATGGGTTGTTTATGCGAGCCATCTGCATGTTACTCCGGGAATACCGAAACACGCCTCACAGTTCCACAGGCGAGTGCCCATCCGCCCTCATGCTGGGTCATATGGACAAGGCTTCCCCACAACCCCAGTGCCACACTGCCCGTTTCCATCATCAAAGATGCCAGGACCAAAGACAAGACGAGCAAGAAGAAAATTAAGGAATGCTCTGACCAAAGGAGACAAGCAAGACTGAGTCTCATCCAAGTAGGTGATCAAGTACTAGTCAGACAAACTCAAAATGCCAAAGACACCACGGCATTCATACCTGAACCCATGACTGTAACTCACATAAACGGATGCATGATAACAGCGGCTAGCCCGCAAGGAACTATCACGAGGAACTCCTCCTTTTTCAAAACCCTTGAAGGAAGTTAAGAACTCGAGAGCACGACCACGACTGCAACATGTGAATTATCAGACATAGACTCTGAATACAGAGGAGAAGACTGAGACGCTGATGATAGTGACAGTGACACTGCTCCCTGCTCAGCCCCTGTGCCTACACGCAGCCGTCAAGGAGAACCATACCCAAACCCTCCAGGTGGATAGAAGAGATGAACTGACGATCCCAACCAACCGTGGGGGAAGTTTGATATCTGTTGTCACGGAGCCAAATCTCCTTTCTATTTTTCTTGTTTCGGTGGGCTGCGCCCACGTGTTAGGTAAGAGGCGGGGTTACCGCCTAGAGTTCAGTTTGGCGCTGAAATAAAGAAAGTCAGACGCACCAGACGGAGCTCCCGTGTCTTATTTACAAGCTTCATTTATCTTGTCTCATTGCATGCTCCACGACTGTGATATGAATCACAATATAACAGATAGCAAAGTGAGTTGAAAGTGAGTCCAGTCAATGTAAACAGAAAGTTACTATGTCAGTTGACCAGGTGAGTTTTGCCGCGTAACGGCAGCAGGTGGCCAGCAGAAAACAGCGCCCTTCCTCTAGGCAACTGGAGCGGCAGATAGTTGAAGGAAACCAAGCAGGAGCAGCAGGACAAAACGACCAGCAGTCCCAGCCCAACAGCACACTTTGGTGCACTTCGGGTGTCTTTCAGAAGTGTGTTCTTTTTCTGTGTACAAGCCTGGACCTTACAAACTTAGAGGTCATCTTTAAGCATCTTCTTCTGAACCAGGGTGCCAATATAAGGGTATATTGGTATTATTTAATGGATACGAGATGTCCTCCAGCTGCCAAACTTGCCTTAATGTCGCATCACGATCATGGAAACATAGCACCTGCACTATTATTGGGTTTGGTAGAATTCCAGGCTTAAATGTGTTGCGCCAGTTCACGATCTACCACACTTAATATATGCTCCACGTGTGCCCTTTGGCCTTTCAAGTTTCATCTCAGATCCTTTCTTCCATTTGACTCCATGTAGTCTATGATAAAAAGTATCCTGCATCTGCTGGAGTAGTGAGCAGTGCCTGTTGGTGTGTACTCCCCGTTCATAAATGTGCCCCCTTTTCTCATTTCCCAACAGCTGTCAGATACACCATCAATGACGCTCTACCAGGAGAGTCTATCAACACTTCAGGCAGTCAGTATTCTTTTCATGTTTTCCGCTTCCGATTTGAAACATATCTTTTCAAAGAATGTGTTCTTCTTAAAATCGTTTTCCCTCTTGTTTGCCTTGGTGCACATTTAAGGACGTACTTAACGGACAGTGAATGTGATCTCTTTGCCCAAGGAGGCGGCTCATGTGACATCTCACAGCAGACAGGGGCAGGCAAGTGGGGACCCAGATTGCGGTCAACTCGATTCAAGACTGCCCAGCCCCACCAGTGAACAGAACATGGAGCCTCGTATTTATCAGTGACAAAATGGTCACTAAATCTGGATGTGACAATGTATGTTAACATTTCTGTCACTAAAGTATATACATGTTGTGTGTGCATTTTCTGGTGTGGATGTGTGTGTGTATGCACTGTACATAACAGTTGGAATCCTGGCCACTGGGTGATTTGTTTTTTTTTAAAGCAATTTGATTTGTTCCATACTGGTTATTACCGAGTCTCTCATTTTCTTTAGTCTTTCTTCCATCATTGTAACTGCAGAAAAGTAAACCAAAAGCATGACTGTGAGCACACAAAGTGTGGCAGACAGCTCAAATTGCACAGTGCATGTCAACCCGTTTCACCATTGCTCACATGATGCCTTGTGTCTACTGTAAAGGAAGGATGCCACTTCAAAGGGAAAGTGTTCTTGTGATTAGGCTTAAATCGATATAGGGAAGTAGGGGCTGAGTGTGTCTGGCATAATGTACTATACCCATGTGTTATCATAATCAGTGCTGTACAAGTTCCTCTGCCAAGCAAAATACCATATGGTATTGTGAAAAAAGGCTTACCCAAGCATTCTGCCCTTTTCATGCTATTAGTGTTATAGCTGCATCTCAGTGTAATTCCTGTGTCCACTGAGTGAGTGAGGTCAGGCAGAGAATGTACTGTGAGCTTGGAATGTGTGAGTGTGAATAAAGGTGGTTCTCTCCTTGTCAATTGGTGCCAGCCTGCCTGGGTGGTGGGTGCCAGTGATGTTCTCCCCTGGGGAACTGATCCCTTTGGGGTCTATACCCTCAGCAATGTCACATGCATGGTCATCCCCATAAAGAAGAACTTCAAGGAACTTAAGCTGCCTCCAGTCCATCCTTCACTATAACAATTAGCTAACAAAAAGCTAGTGATGCACCAACATGTGTCTGAGAGGTTTCATACTTTGGCAATGTGTTTGTGTATTTAGAAAAGAGGCAGGTGTAAACTGTATTAAAACAGAGTTCACCAATTCAACTTTAGGAGTGGGTCTAAAGGCAACAGTTGTTTGTGCGTTCCACACCCACTTTCAAACCAACCCTGGTCAAGAGTTTCACTGCTTTCCTCTGCAAGCACACTGGTGGGAAATGCTATTATGTACATATTCTGTACCTGGCATGCCTTGAGGTCATTTTTGAGGTCATTTTTGTTGGTGATGGTAGATTGAGTAGGGAATGTACATGGCTCTTGGACCTGGAAGGTGACTTGTGGGTGTTTGTTGTAGGACTAGAAAGAAGAAAGAGTATTGACTATCTACAACAAGATGTCTGCCGTTATTAGTCCTCTGAGATGGCTAACAGTCTACTGTAATTTCTCTGTGGTTACAATATTCTGCTGAAGACAGGCATGTCCTTCATGTCTCTGGTTTCTCTGCACTATATGTTGTGCTGATGGCAGAATGGAGGAACAGCACAGCTCTTCCTTTCCACATAGTCACAGCCAAACTCTTCCCATCTTTGTTTTAATTTCATGCGGTTTTAAATTCGGAAAGGATTATGCTTTTTTCAACTTTTGTTTTTTTCCCCATTTGATACCCTTTTGAGTGGGCACTGTATTTTTCTCTGTGTGGATAGTGTAGAACAGATGTGGTGACAAAATTCAAATAAGTTGCAAAGCAATGCATGTTTAAACAATAGTTTGTACCTTTTCTATCTATCTATCTGTATTCTTGTATTGCGCCACTAACCCATAGGCCTCAGGGCGCACACAAAAGGAAGAAGGAGACAGACAACAAAAAACAATGTCAGACAGGGAAAACAAAGAGACATGGAGACTTGGTGAACCCAAACGTCACAAAGACCAGCAGAATGAGGAAAGATAGCGGAAAACTGATTTCAATACCGAGAGAGCTATGCTAAAGAGACAGAAGAGACCTATCCTTTGTCAAACAGGAAGGTCTTCAATTGCATTTTGAAGATTGGCAGAGACTCACTATTAGTAAGGTATTTAGGGAGTACATTCCAGAGAGCCGGGGCCCAAGAGTCAAAGCTAATACCCCCAAATCTTTTCAGGATAGATGGGGGCTGAACCAAGACGGTATTGCTACTTGAGCACAAGGAACGGGTGACAGGTTTCTTTTTGAACCTAGTAGCGAGGTAAGATGGAGCTTGACCATGAAGGCATTTAAACACAGTAGTAAGGCCTTTGTGGTGTAAGCGCTGTTTCACTGGAAGCCAATGAAGGCTGCGCCTGGCGTCAGAGACGTGCATGTTGCGCTTAAGGCCCATCACAGCGCGTGCTGCATTATTTTGTATAATCTGCAAAGTTTTAATGTTGGCCTGGGAGGTACCGATCATTAGACTGTTACAATAATCCAGCTTGCAGTTTACAATGGCAGCTGCAATCACTGCAAGGTTCTCTTTAGACAGATAGGGACGAATCTGCCATAGAAGCTGAATATAATAATGACACAAGGATTTGAGGTAATTGGCCTGACGGGTGAAGGATAGCTGCGGGTCAAAGTAAACTCCCAAGGTCTTTACGGACTTAGATACAGGAATTATATGTTGACCAATCAGAAAGTTGTCATATTTTGTGTCAAGTTTCTTCATTTTTTTTTGGGTACCTAAAATCAACAGCTCTGTTTTTGCATTGTTGAGGGCCAGTGAGTTTAACACCATCCACTTCTGGATTTCAGCGAAGATGGAGTTAATGTACTCTACATCTTTAAGATACTCACCAGTGAGTTTTTTGTAGATGAACCAATATATTACTGTGTATTGAAGCAAACGAATATAATGATGCTGTGATTAATTATCCTAAACTTATGTAACTGTGTTCATGTCACTGTCGAGAGGCGACTCCATGTTGCCTGCAAGATGTGCATATTACTTACTTGAATTTCTGCTTGGCAAACTTAAGCGAGGATTCCCTTTATCCAGTTACCTATTCTGCATGGTTAGCTAATATTGTTTGTACTTGTATCGTTATTATGAGCCGGTCATAGCCAGATGGACCTGTCGTTATAGTCAGACGTAGATAAATCTGCCATATTTCCTATATATATCTAAACACTGTTGCTTATGTCAGTAAGGCCTCCTCACCCAAGAGCTAAAGGAATGACAGATTAACGGGTTCAGGAAGCTGCAAATTATTTCCTAAAATGGTCTAAATGAGCACTGTTAGGCACACCCCTCTCATAGGAACTTATTATATCCAAAAGTATAAGAACTGCAATGTTTTGAGGAGGGTATGGTTGGTTGGACTTTGTTTGTGAGACCCTATCCTGTTTGATGTTTGCTGTGACAATTTTTACCGTACGCACAAGATTAAGCTAGGTGTGAGAGTGCAAATTACATGTTTTTAAAGATAAATACTGGCTTGTCAGAGCTGAAGGTAATGCTGGTAATTCAATAAATCTCAGTACCACCTATTAATACCTTTTGGAATTTTTGGAAATGAAGTCTCCTTAAAGCGGGATTTAATATCCCTTATGTAATGTACCAGAAGGAGGCCTAAAATAATGTGTAGTTTGTAAGGCCTTCCTAGCAGAGCAAAAGAAACATTATGCAGGGACGGTGTCATTCATGGAAACTCTCAGCCTTCTGTTCACTGTCAAAATTAAAAGCATATCTATTTAGATGAGACCCTTTGCTTACAACTATGTTTAAATAGGGTCCCATTGAAAAATACAAGACCTATGCATTTATTTCCCAAGGAATACAGCAAGTCATAGAATAGAAGTCTCTAAGAACTGGTTTCCTCAATATGTCCTCATAATTGCAAATATACTCTATGAGGAAAAAGCTGTGTACATGTTGAATGCAATTGGAAATTACAGGATTGCTTGTATTACGCCATTTGAGCACAAAACACAATGGTAAAAATATATAAGCTCTATTGTCATATTATGAAACATCCTATTGTTTAATTTCACTAAATAGAAATGGTAATGTTTATTTTAAACAGGAGCATCTGATATAGAAGAACACAACTGAAGCAGCATATATGTAACATTTCTGCTTTGTCTTGCATGTTGAACAGGAATCCAGAGCCAAATGTACCTTCAAACTTCTAAGAATCACAACACTTAAAGAACACAAGGTTTTCAGTTCGATTGGGGCTTGTTAGAAATATATTACACTTAATTGCCAGGTCACATGGCCCCATATTGCTCCTCCATTGTGTTCAGGGCATGTTTTAAAAGGAGATACACGGTTTACATTTATTTCAGTCATTCACTAATGGGCACAACGCTTCAGCTTGAAAGGGAATGTATCACATTTTTCAATTCCTTTATCATAAAAAAATGCATTTTCTCAAGAGGCCAAGAAGTGAGGTGACTGAACTCTACACTGTGAACAGACATCTGCTTGAATTGTCAAGTTGAAAGGTAATGGAAAATATGCACACGAAGAACCATTTACTTTCTATACTTACAACACAAAATATTTAGGCAATGCATTGTCAGTGCCCTCCAGTAGAGAACAGCTGAGAGTGCACACCAGAAAATAATTCATTGAACATGATGGAGAAAATATCACATAAAAGGTACAATCACTAATTGAGTGGTGCATCACAACACAAGATCTGATTGATATACAATTTGGATAATTTGTAGATAATAGTAACCTGTATCACAATCCTAAAAAAATGATATGTCGCTGTGCTATGAATTAATCACAATTGCGGAAAATGTGTAGAACTGTGCAAAATTATCAGAATGTAATCATTCAAATGTTCGACCCAATTTGAAGAATCTGAAAAGATAAATTTGATCTTTCTGCCATATGATAATAAAGAGTTATACCCACAAATGAAATTGCCATGTTTTTAGAAAAGAACAGTCTTATTTCCCACCTTCGTTAATCATTTGGCTGGAAAACCATCCTGTGACAAGGCAGGGGCGGGGGGTTAGAGGGATGGTATACCCATAGGATAGAAGGAAGGAATGAATATGGGTGATGGAAATTAAGACATGGGATGAACTAGAGATTTCAGAGCAGGAGGACTGACCTTGGGCAGATGGCAGAACAGTTCATGAGACCAGTACAGGGAGAAAAGGAAGACCAGTCTGAACTTGTGATTGATTTTCAAATAAGCCATCTGAAATGAGGAATTGCTGTCAGAATGATGACCAGCTGACTGAGTTCCATGCTGACTCTGCACAATTAGAAATTGATTAGGATAAAATCTGGGAAGATACATCTTTGGAAAATCGGGACACAGTTACTAATATCCCAATGTTCTGTTTTCCTCATCTAAATAGAATATAAGGGGAGATATTGTTCTTTAAATATCAATTCACTTTTCAATGAAAAAGGGAATCTAAATCTGAAGACATTTTGGGCTCCCACTTTGAAGTTGGATTGCCTTTGCAAAGTTAACTATAATTTGTGAATAAGGCTAAGTGGGTGAAGCTGGGGTTGAGTCATTTATATCATTGTGAAAGCATGACCCTGGGATGAAGCCGAAGGAGTCATCAATGTTTTCCTGGTGGTGACCACCTCCCATGTTGCCAGGGGACGGCAGCCCCTACCTGATCCTGATCCTGCCCCTGGGGGCAGCTACTCGAGGGAGGGTCACATGGAGGGAGACAACCACTGGGTAGATGTCATGACTTCATTGGATGAGACAAGGTATACCCCATTTTCCCTTGAGGATAACCCTCCCATACCTAATACCCTCATGTCCTATTGTCAAACCTATCCTCAGCCTCCTATGAAGAGTAGTGAAAACCTTTTTCCAAGACCCAAAGGCCAACCTTACAGCTCTAAACTGCCTTGTGAAATGACTATCTAGTTCCAACGTCCAATTATCCAGGACTGACTTGCCCTTAAAAACCATTGAGAATGTTTATCCAAGTTTATCGTGCAAATTGTCAAGAATGGACTTCCTTTCCCTGAATTACCAAAATACTGGCACGAGGAGGAATGGAGCAATGCAGAGCGACAGAGGCCCCAATCCCAAGGAGCGCTCCAGTTGTTACACATACACAAAATTTAAAGAGTCAAAGTCTGTTGCTTGTGGATCGAGAGACTGAAAGGCTGAGACCAGTTTGGTGGAGCCAGGTGGCTCGAAAGCCAAGAAGAAAGAAGCTGGTACGTGAAGAGGACACACTGCCGAAACGCCAGGAGCCGACGATAGACTGCTGGGCATTTAGATGGATTAGAAAGCAGCGTCTTATTCGCCGGAGCATGAAATGAAGCAGATGAGTCCAGCGGAAGCCATAAGAGAAGGGAAAGCCAAGAAGAAGCGGTTGCAAGAAGGAACCAACCAAAAGACCATCACTGGCTGGCCACGGGAGAAACCAGGAACGCTAACAAGAACCACCCAGAGACAGCGGGGACACAAGAGCGTATAAACAGTCACGCCAAATGAAAGCAATTGTAAATAAAGAAACAAAGAGAGAAAGAGCGAGAGCTTAGTGTTAAATGGGTAAATGAACTGCGAGTGAAAACCTTGAACGTATGTGAATATATATAATGCTAGTATACTCAACAGGATAATATATCAAGGAGATGCATTATCAAACAAAGTAAATCTACAGGTTTGGGAGAGGGCAGAGAGCCCATATGAACAGAAGCCTTGCAGGAGAGTATACCAGGCAATTAGAAGTGTGTGAATTACAAGAAGCCCTGGCCAGAGGGTACACCAGGCAATTACAAGTGTGTGATTACATAAAGCCCTGGCAGGAGAGTAAACCAGGTAGTTAAAATAAATGTACCAATGTTAAAGAGGTCCTGAGAAGAAATACCAGGACTAGAAAGAGGATTATGTCAACCCGGAGAGGAGGAGCAAAGCCCTGGCAGGAGAGGATACCAGCTATCCAAAAAAAGCCAAAAGTAGAAAACCAGGCATTTTCTGTGTGTCAGTGATATTGCTGGTCATGAAAGGCACAATGAACTGTTACTTGTGAAAATATCATAATGTAAATAGGAATCCAGGGGAATGGAACCACCTTTAGGAGCAAGGATCTTTAACCTTGAAGAACCTTTGCGTTGAGAGAAGAATCCAAGGGAAGGATCCCACCCTCTGGAGCAAGGATCTTTATCCTTGAATAACATTTGTGTTGGAGCTATTTATTCTTCCTTTCTAAAACTTTTCTAAACCACCCAAGGCTAAAGACATTAACTATCTCGACCTTAGAATGTAGTTTATAGTTAAAAGTTCAGAATAGGAGTTTGAAAACAGGACAGTTTCGTTTTGGACAATCTGACACAGACAGATCCTTCATGTTTGGTTTAGGTAGGGAAACTCCTCAGGGTCAGCAAGCCATTTTTACAACCCCTTTATTTTCAATAAAAGTCTTTAACCAAAATGATGACTCACTTGTATCCGAGTTTCATTCCTGACTCTTCACAACCCACTACTTTCTAAGAGATATCATCCAATTAATGAAGATGGAGCAGCCTATAGTTATAGATTGGATGTTTGTCCAATGAAATGCATGCTGAAATAATTAATTCTCTTCATTAAGAACTTTGTGAAATGTGAATTGTCTGCATTCCCTTGTCTTTCAATGCATAGGCAAAGTCAAGTGTAATGTGGGAGAGAAAAGGGTCTTCAACTAAGTATCTGTTACTAGAGAGTAGTGCATTCTTAGGCCAGAAATATAAAGAGCCTGAAAGCAGTACAGGCAGGCTTCTTTTAAACTGTGTATGCCTCGAGAGGGAAAAGGATACATTCATGTTCAAGGAAAGCTTACCAAACACAAGGAACGCTGTGCCCAGTTGTATTGAGAATCCAGAATACATGTGAGTTCAAAACAGGGTAAATAAATAACTGAAAAGCAATTTTGAATTATAACTTATCGAAACGTATGTGAGCAAGCATTTGTTAATACACATGACTTACTTATAATCCACACATTGGCATCTTAAGACTTGTACAGAACAGTTAAGTGAAAAGAAAGATATGTTTTTAATGTACGTTTTTTCTCTAACACCATACTTTTCTTGATACTGGAGAAAAGCAAGTGCCAAGATATTGTTCAAATAGAGAAATGCATACCCTTGTATCTTGTAAATTTCGTCCTATAAAATTAATACGTGCAGATAGACTGATGAACATATAGAATATAATGTATACAGAATAAAGAGTGAATTTTGGAAAGACTATCAATAGTGTGATTCACATAGTCAGGACACGTTCTTTTTGTTTAAGTATCTATTTTGACATGATATAATTTGATATGATATGGCATTTATAACGCGCCTATACACAAGTGTTTCAAGGCGCAATGAGGCAAGGGGGGAACAAAAGGGGGTACAGACAGCGATCCTACTAGGCCAGGTGTCATTCAGATCGCGCAAGTGTATGGGAAGGGGGGAAAAGGAAAAGTGCGAGGGGGAAAGGAGAGGGAAAAGTGCAGTACATGGTAAAGTGGAATAAATAAGATAAATAAACGGCCAGCTGTTGGCAAGTGCAAGGAAGTGCAGGCGTAAGTGCTGGTAGGGGGACTGAAGTGGTACAGAAAAACAGTCCCCCGGTGCAGGGGTTGCCAGGGGGGCAGTGCAGGTGGGCAATTGGCAGGGCCTGGGCCAGAGATCAGAAAGGGTGGCCAGGTAACCAGTGCAGTTTCAGTTGGGAGTTCAGCAGGGGAGAGGGGGAGAGAAAGCAGAAGCAAAGAGGAAGGTTTTGAGGTGCTTCCGGAACCTGAGATGGTTCTCCTCGAGTTTCAGGGAGGCAGGAAGGCTATTCCAGAGAGAGGCCCCTGCCGAAGAGAGTGATCTGCCACCAACTCGTTGCTTGGAGATGCGACTGACCCTGAGGGAGTTGGAGGCGGATGAGTGAAGAGCTCGAGAAGGAGGATATTTAGGAAGAGAGAGTTGAAGGTATTCCGGCCCCAGACCCCAGAAGGCCTTGTGTGCAATGCAGAGGGTTTTGAACGTAATCCTCGCTGCGACTGGGAGCCAGTGCAGAGATTTCAGTCCTGGAGAGATATGGTCCTTGGGCTTGAGGCCAAGGACAAGTCTCGCTGTCCTGTTCTGGATAAGTTGCAGAGGGCGGAGAGTAGA
This sequence comes from Ambystoma mexicanum, assembly GCF_040938575.1. Classification (NCBI taxonomy): domain Eukaryota; kingdom Metazoa; phylum Chordata; class Amphibia; order Caudata; family Ambystomatidae; genus Ambystoma; species Ambystoma mexicanum. The sequence goes on along the minus strand of NC_090926.1, from coordinate 1,093,991,321 downwards.
GGCAGGCAGATTTAGATAGAGGCTGTTACAGTAGTCCAGCCTTGAGAGGACCAGGGCTCTGAAGACAGTGAGCTTCTGGGGGAAACAGAGGAAAGGAAGAATATCTCTGAGGAGGTGCAGCTGGTAGTGTGACTTCTTAGAGATGTCAGAGATCTGATGGGAGAAGGAGAGTGCAGAGTCGAAGATGACCCCAAGGTTTTTAGCCTTGCAGGTGGGAGTAGGAAGAGGGCCAAGAAAGGCCGGCCAGAGAGCTGCAGGGAAGGAGGGAGTGGGTGTGCCGATGAGTAGAATCACAGTCTTACTGGCATTAAGGCAGAGGTTGTTGGCGGCGCACCACTCCTGGATGGCAGACAGACAGTCAGAGATGAGGGAAGGAGAGGAGGAGGCCGAGGGTAGCCTGAAAAGGAGCTGGGTATCATCCGCATAGTACTGAAAGTTGGGACAGAGAGCGGTGACACAGTGGGCAAGGAGTGGCAGGTATTGGTTGAACAGCCAGGGAGAGAGGTTAGATCCCTGGGGTACACCGCAGGTAGAGAAAAAGATGTCAGAGAGGAACGACCCAAGTTGGACCTGGGAGGGTCGGTTGGAGAGGAAAGAAGTCAGCCAAGCCAGAGCCTTACCAGTGATACCCAGGTTATCACGGAGACGGTTGAGCATGATAGCATGGTTGACAGTGTCAAAGGCAGAAGAGAGATCAAGCAAGATGAGAACGCAAGAGGTGTTTGAGTCAAGGTTCGTGAGCAGGTCTTCACGGATGTTCAGGAGAGCAGTTTTTGACGCACATCATATTATAGCGGTATCTGGCCTGAGGCTAGAGACCCAGTTGGTTTATTTTTAGCTACCTCGCTGCCTGTTATTTGTCCTGAATTGTGGAGGTGGGTCTGCATAAGTGGGAGAGTGAAATTGGCGTGTCACATCTGCGTGAGCCAATATCCAAATATAAAAATATCTCGATATTGTGTTGCTGCTTTGCAGTTTTACATTAAAGATGTTTACCAACCTTCCACTATTTGGATTATTCCAAATCCTGGATTGTAAGTCCTTGAGTCCTCAGCAAAGCCGTAGATTGAGCAATGCAAACAACCTGAAATATTGCACATGAGAGCTATCGCCGTGCATATTTTGTGTGCTGTGTAATGTAGGCAGTAGCTCCACATAGCTCCACATGTATGGCCTGATCTATGATTGTTCGAGCACAATGTAAGACCAGTATTTGCAACTTGGCAACACATCAGCTGCTAAGCTAAGGAAGAACTTGGTTGTTCAGCATCATCCAAGCTCCCTCCAACTCCCCCTATGTAAATATAGGACTCATTTTTTATTAAAGGCTTAAGAAGCCATTTTATTAGCTATGTCTCCCAATAGGGCTGGATTGCAGTTCAGTGGGAAATGTCTGTAAAAGAGTACTGTCGGGGGGAAATTCTCCCGGGGTCTGCTGGGCCGTCCGCAGACCCCCGGGCAGGGAGGCCCCAACTCCGCCCGCGTATCCCAAAAATGAGTATGAGGCACACGCAAGAAGCAAGGTGGTTCTGCTGTTTATTAAACAACGGCAGGGATGGGTCAAGGATCGTACGCGTCCGTCCTGACTCTCTCTCGAAATTCGTGGGGCTCGAAGGCCCTTTTTACCTCAGTATGACGCGCTACTTGCGTCACCTGGGAAAGTTAGCAAAAAAACCTATCGTCACTCTGGATTGGTTCCTAGAGTGGTAGGGTTAGTATAGCATACGTATAGAGAACCCTGTTAGTGGTTAAGGGTCAGTCAGGTGGTATACTTGGGTTGTCCCTTCTATTAGATACATGAAAATTGTTACATAAAGACCCCTGATGATTGGCTAATGTTAATGGCGTCAGTGATAAGTGCCCCATGTTCTGATTGGTCCACTCGCGAGCCCCCCAGCTTGGGACCATCGTTGTTCCCAGCTCGCGGTGCACCTGCCATTTGCAACAATGTGTAACTATGTGTTTGTGCAGACAATGCGTGGATTTATTCATATGCTTGAAAGCAGGCTACTCCCACCACCGAAGATGTCCATTTGAGTTGTTTCATTGTTGCTGCCTGTGTCTCAAAAACGTGGGCCTCCTCCCTCCTGGATCTGGCACCCTGTCAGGATCGGCTTGGTCACGTGAGGAGAGACCGTGGTTGAGGCAGAATTCTGCACATTTAATGTTGCATTTTCCACTGTGTGTCTGGCTTAGTTTGTAGGTGTGACCTTGGCTTCGGCTTGTGGTATGCGAGTTTGCAACATTGTTCCCTTGGCTGTCTGTTCTCACCGGGCTCATTCTGCAGGGTCAGCAATTGTACTCTTGCTCGTTCAATGTTCGTGGAGGCTCTTGCTTGTGGCCTACTTGGGCCTGGTGCATAGGTGGGGATGTTTGATGCACGGCACTTTAAGTTACGGTATCATATTGCTTTATCCCCAGTATCATGTCTTCGTTATATTTCTCATTGCAATGCATGGGTTAGGAGAAGCGTCAGCAAGCATTTTAGATGAGTTTGTTGTGCGTCTTGCGTTTCTGCATTTGAAAAACCTATGTGAAAAATAATAAAGATGTGCGTCAGTGGGTGTGTCCGTCACCTACGTCATAGCACTGAATATGTTCTTCGTGTGGATTAGTGTGGGAGTGTACAGTGTGCATGTTTGCACGGGTGTTCTGACCGTTGGCTAGGTCGTCATGGCATCTCTAACAATGTGTTTATTTACTGTTGAATGGTTCAGTCGAGTTCATCCATGCTGCAGGTGTCGGCTTGGGCAGGGCAGGCTGGTGAGCAGGCTGGTGGGCACATCCGTATGTTTCTGTACCCGGGTATTTGGTCGTCTGGTAGATAGGCAAACTCCTCTCGTGGCGGGTGTCTGGGCCCCGATCCTCTAGGCCAGGGGCGTGAGGGGATTGGTGGGACTCTTTTGTCCCATTCTCCCACTTCACTCCCCCCTCTGGTCGACTTGTCGACCACAAACATATTTTTTTCCTTATCTCCTCTTACTCTCCATATTTTAGTTACTCCTCCCAAGTGTCCATAGTGGTTGACATGGTCTTCAAATGACCAATACATATATACACAGGTTCCTCCAGGTGTGCAGTATACCCATTTCCCTATGTAGCTCCTTGGGTTTCTTGGGTTTTTGAGCTTCACAGATGGTGGGTCCAGGTGGTTGGTGATGATCTGTTTGCGCAGTTTTTCTCTTTCTTTTATTATTGTGCCTGTGTGCTGGCCATCATCTGTCGGCATCACAGGGTGCATACCAATTATTTCAATCATTTCGTCTGCAGTGCGTGCCTTCCGGGCCTAAGTCTTATTATGATCAGTGCAGCTCCGCCAGTATTATGCATCCAACTATAATCTTCAGTCCGTCCGACAACCAACATGGCATCCATGACCATAACATTGAAAACCAGCTGTCATCCTTCTTCACTCCTTTACTTTCTTCCATCATTTTGGAGTGCATCTGGGCCAGTTGTGATACTGCTTCTGTCAGTGTACCATTGTCAGCATCGTTAGCAGGAATAAATGTGCAGCATGATTGTCCTATCTTTGCGCAAACTCCTCCTTCCATTGCTGTAAGGAGATCTAATACATATCTGTTCTGGAGTGCTACCATCCTCACTGCTCGCAGTTCCTCTTTTATTGCGTTGAATCCATTTACTGTAGAATTAATTGTCATCATTAGCTCCCATCGAGTTATCTGGAGCCATTTTGCGTTTGCGTAAGCTTGTAGTCCCGGATGTATTATTGACGAGAAGAACATTGCTGCTCTGCTGAATAGTCTGTGTTCTGGTGGGATTGAATTCAGTGCTGTTTCCGACCTTCCCCATAGGTAATTTCCTGTCAGAGGTTCTCCTTGTCTCTTCTTTCTATTCAGGACATTGTTGTTGTTGTTGTTTTCGTTCTCTGACCCCTTCTGAGGTTTTACAGATCTCTTCTTCCTCTTGTTTCCTTCATCCATTTTAGGGAAGGTTGCCATGTTCACATGTTTCTGGGGCACCACTAGTGATGGTACATTAACGTGTACCATTGTGCATATACCATTCCACAGCGGGGGCAGTGTGTGGTATGCCTTGTTTCCGCAGGCCCAGTGATGGTCCATTAATACTGCTGTTCCTGCTCCCCCCTCAGGTAACTCTATCACGCTTGCACAGTTGGTGTTGTATCCCACGTCCACTTCTCCTCTATGTTGGTAGCATATCTTAGGTTCAGACAGCGGCAGTATGCTCACTGGGTCTTCATCCTTCTCCATCCACGTCATCATGGGTACGTACTTGCCCCAAATCGTCCAACATCTGTTATTGTGTTCATCAATAGTTGTAATATTTTCTCTTGTTACCATGTTGCTGCCAATCACTCCTATGTCCCATTTGTTGTCCATGTACACCTTCCCTGTTATTGTTACCAGTGGTTTTTCCCAACATCCTTGTGTACCAGGAACTTCGGTGGCGTACCGGTCACATGGTAGGTATTGTAGTGTTACTTTCTTTGTTTCTCCCTTTTCAGGACCATTTGTCATGCAGCTGAATGCTTCAGCATGCAAACTGCTTTTGTGGTAACTCAAATAAGTCTTGAGGAAGTTGTTTTCGTATGGATACGTGTCTCGCGTTTTCCACACCAGTCTCACCACCGTCCCTTGAAATCTCCCTTTCGTTTGGAGCAGTGCCAGGTATATTATACATCGTGCTGTCTTTTCATCTATTTCCGTGGCAACGAATGTTCGAGAAGCGCTCATGGCGTATGGAATCAATGAGCAGACGTAGAAGCTGTCTTCTGTTGTCTGCTTACCTATTTGGGTCATGTGTTGGTACCACATGTTGCTCGAGACGTGTGCTGAATCTGTTATGTAATTATCAATACCTTTATTATCTGAGTATGTGCTACGTTTAACTCTATTTCCCTTATGTGGAGGCTTGCTAGTGCCACCTGACGTAACACCTGTTGCAGCCGTGGGTGGGGGTACATTAGGTTTGGGTACAGCCAAAATATTGATAGCATAACTTTTCTGCCATACAGAGGCAGCCAAAAACCCAGTGATCATTCAAAATCCCTATCATTTTTATTACAGAAGCTAGTCTCACCAGCATTTTGCTCTTACCTTGCTGCAGTCCGGCAGCTTATTCTTGCGACGTTAAAGTTGCCCGCCTGAAAATTCTCAATATGCTTGTTATTAGTGTTAGTTGTTGTTTTCAAGCTCTCCCTATCAAGTAGTCATTCAGTGCCCAGGCGAAGAGCTGTTCCCACGCCAATCTAAGCGATCTGTCTCTTAGGGCAGACAAGTGTTGGTGAAGATGGGGCATTGATTGTTCTATGGCCAAGATAAATGCTGTGTAGTAGACACGTACCCTCCTTCTTTTTAGGTACTTTGGCCTTTTTATGTGATAGACAAATTGGTGTGATAGGGCTTCAGGGTAGTTATCGTCTGAGGGTAGCATCTACTACTGGGCAATGGACTTTATTAGTTATCTGTTTTCTTAGCAATACAATAATACGCGGTACCTGCATGTGCGAGAAAGAAAAAAAAGAGAACATTCAAGTGTTTACATGTGTATATGTGCAAGACAATGTCCTTCAATTGGGTGGTTACTGTAGTGGGTAGCAGGTCGATGGGCAGAGGGTTTGGGGTTCAACTGGCGGAAGTCTCTTTACTCTTTGATCGTGTGACCATGGGGTGGGCGGTATGGGAATTACCAGTTTCTATTTCAGTAGTTGCTCTGGGGAATTTGGGGGGTGGCAGGGTATGGTCGTCAGCTGTGGTAGAAGTCTCTTCCTCCGTGGGTGACGCTGTCGCTGTTCTCCCAATGGCCCTGTCGGTGACGCCAGGGCGGGTCTGGAGTTTGCAGATCTTTACTTCGTGTAGGTGATTCCAAGCACGCTTATCCTGCAACTTTACTGCTCTCGTAGATACCTCCTCTACAAGGTGGGGACCAGTGAAGCGTGGGCTGTTCCACTTTCTATTGAAATTGCGGAGTAGCACGTGGTCACCTTTAGCAATTTTGCACAGTTTTTTTTTTCGATCCTTGGTCCTCGTCTTCTTGTTGACAACTCTTAGACCCGCCCCGCGTGCGCTCGAGCTGTTGAGACACAAACACTACACTAGTAATCAAAGAAGACACATATTGGTACATTTCATCACCAAGCACAGTTGCAGTGTTTTCATAGTCTGTGAATGCCCTTGATGTTGGCGTTAGAGGAAGGCGCATTTGACGTCCGGTCACCACCTCATGAGGAGTGAGGTGGTGGTCGGAGCCTGGTCTATTCCTTAGCTCAAATAGAGCTAGCGGAAGGCAATACAACCAACTCTTCTTTGTTGTTTGCTGTATCTTTGCAATTGCCTCCTTCAGTAGGCCATTCAGGCGTTCGCATTTACCGTTGGCCTGCGGGTGATATGCACATGCATGTTCAGTAAGGATGTGATGTGCTGGAACATTTCATTAGCGAAATGCGGGCCGTTATCTGACCGCAGTACCTCGCACACTCCCCACCTGGGGAAAACCTCCCTCACTAGAAATTTAGCTGCTCTAAATGCATCTGGATGTGAGCAGGGTCCTGCCTCAATCCACCTGGAGAATGGGCATACTACTACAATCATATACCTATTTCCTTGACATACGTTGATCATATCAACGTAGTCAATATGGGTGTGCAGGAAGGGTCCCTCTGGACGGGGTATAGTACCTTTTATCACTTTCAGAGTGTGACCGGCCGTAAACTGTTGACATGTGAGACAATTGCTGATAAAATTTGTCACATGGGAATTTAACTCGGGACAGAACCAATCTTCCCTAATTCGTGCTGCAATAACTTCCTTGCCTGTGTGGGCTGGGTGGTGTAGATGGCTCAGGGCAGTGTTCAATAGTGCTAATGGCATTACCATCTTTCCAGTGTTACCCTGGCACCATAGTGCGTCAGTTGGCGACATTGTACATCCTCTTTTTACCCATATTTCTTTTTCTGCCATTGGTGCAGCCGCTTGTAACTCCATTATCTGTGTGGCTGGGAGATGGGTGTACCCTTCTCTTATCAACATCTCTTTAGCTATCCCCCTGCCTCTCCCTCTCACTGACTCTGGGGGGTTCCATATCGCACCAAAATATGCGGCATACTTCACATGTGCATCTGCTGCTGCATTTCCTTTTGAGATATGATCTTCTCCGTTAGTGTGTGCGAGACATTTGACCAAAGCTAGTTCTTGGGGATCATTTATTACTTCAATTAACTCAGCTAACAAGAGAGCATGTTGCACTGGGGTGACGTCAGCTCTCCTAAACCCTCTTCTCCTCCATTTGGACAATCCTGTGTGGACAGTAGACGTGACATATGCGCTGTCAGAATATATAGTCACTCTTTTATCAAAGCTTTCCTTCAACGCCAAGATCAGTGCAACCAATTCTGCTGCTTGAGCAGAGTAATGTTGTGGTAATTGTACGCATTTCACCGCCACACACACCAATTCCTCTGTCATTTTTACCACTGCTGCCCCAGTTCTCCTTATCTCATCACTTTGGTCTATTGTTGATGACCCATCAATGAACAAGAGCTCTCCTCCATTTAGCGTGTCCTCTTCAACTTTTCTAGTACATGAGTACATTTCGGTAGTCTGCTTACAATCATGTGCATAGTCGCCTTCCTCAATAACTTCTGCTATAAACCTTGCAGGATTAACTGTGCTGCATCTAACAATTGATCATTCTGGTCTAGATAAGATGATCTCATAACCTGACGCTCTCTGCGTGGTTAGTGTGGACTTAGGCTTGTTCAATATTGCAAATAGTGCATGTTCCACAAATAGTGTGGTTGGGCACCCCATTGTAATTGATGATGCTTTCTCTACCGCGAAGGCAGCTGCGGTGAGACCTTGTTCGCAAGGGAAATGTCCTAACATTACAGGATCCAAGTGACCGCTGTAAAATGCTACGGGTTTGTAACCCATGCTTGTTTTTTGAGCCAACACTGCTTTCATTACTGCTGAGTCGCAATGTGAAAATATAAAGAATTGTCGTTCATAATCTGGGGTGGCCAGTACCGGAGCAGTTGATATTGCATCTTTCAGTTCATCAAAGGCCTCTTTCATTTCCATTGTCCAAGCCAATTTTTTCTCCCCTTTGTTAGCTTCTCTTAATGCCTCAAGTAGGGGTCCTATTTATGAGCTGTAATCAAATACCCATGCTCTACTGCTGCAGTTCCCTCACTGTTTGTGGCAACAGCGTTTTTGATATGGCCTGTGCTCTTTGTGGTGCAATCTTTCTTCCGTATTGGGATATGAGCTGACCAATGTATAGTACCTGTTCCTGGCAGTACTGTAACTTTTCTTTCTCTACCATGTAACCTTTTTCAGCCAATATTGTCAGCATCTTCAATGAGTCCTCTCTGCATTTTTTTTCACTTGTGCTGCAAATTATTATATCGTCAGCATACTGCAACACTGTGCTTTCCAATTCAATGTTTCCCAAGTCCATCTGTATTACTCTGTTGAAAATTGAGGGTGACTCGCAGTACCCTTGTGGCAATCTGGTGTGTTTCCATTTTGTGTTTCTGTACGTGCAGCTTGTTAGATCTTGTGAGTCTGGATGCAGGGGTATTGAGAAAAAGGCATTTTTGAGGTCAATCACTGTAAATCGTGATGCCTCTGCTGGAATGCCACACAATATTGTGGCCGGGTTCGCTGGTATGGGGTATTCTGCTTCCACTATGTTGTTCAAGGGCCTGAGGTCCTGGATGAAACGCCAAGACCCTCCTTTAGCTTTGCGCACTGGATATACAGCTGTGTTACATGATGATTCTGATGGTACCAATATGCCATTATTTATAAGGGCCGTTATTGTTTCATATATGCCCTCATCTGCCTCTTTTGATAGTGGGTATTGCTTCACTCTAGGGAGTATTGCACCTTTTTTAAATTTTATTCTTACTCCCCCTATACTCTTTATGCACCCCACGTCATAGGGACTAGTAGTCCATAATGATGTTGGGACTTTTGCCATATCCTCCTCAAAGAAGGGAACTGGGGTGGATGTGGGTGCTTCAAGTGCCATTGCAATTTTCTGTGCCACTTGTTTGTATGTCACTCTTAGCCATATGTCTACACTCATCACAAATACCATTTCACCTTCTTCCTTTTCTTCTGAAAACAGCTCCTCGTCTGACACCTGGGTGAGCCTGCATCCCTCAGCTAGGGCTATCACTGCCCTCCATGCTCTTCCTTCCCTGTCTTGGGCATGTACTGCGATATAATCAGCAGTTGCTATTATGCTCTCCATGCTCACTGAAATCACCTTTCCTTCTGGTTCATTGGCTGGTGTTTCTGGTCTAAGCAAATAGGCTGTTGGCCTCCTCCAGATCTTTCCTTCTATTCCTGGCATCCATGCGAATGCCATGTCTGTTCCGTACTGGAACAGTTCTCCATCTACTGGCTCAGCCCTAATCACTGTCTGTCCACAGTATGCTTGCATAATTTGCCGTGCAGTGAGCATGTTTATTCCAGGGGTGGAGCAAATTATGCCGTCCTCCGTAAAGGAGATCGTCATATTCAACCTGCTCATTATGTCTCTCCTAAGTATGTTTACTGGTGAGTCCCTAGAATATAAAAGTGGGACGGACAAGTCATAATCCCCTATCGATAAGGGAATGCTATCAGTAAAGGGAACCAACCCCCTAGCCCCAGAGAACCCTTGGGTGTTCATGGCCTCACCTGACATCTTAAATTTACCTTCCCTTATGCAAGACCGGGTCGCCCCGGTGTCAACAAGAAATGATAATTTTTTGTCACCTATCGTTACCTCTATGCGTGGTTCCTCCGCACTATTAGGTGTTACCGACAGGATGGGACACACCAAGGCCGTCTGTGGGCTGTCCTATTGTGGGTATAATGATTGACCACTTCCTGTGTAAGGGTTGTGTCCCAGGACCGTCACCCTTCCCAGTTGTGTTTGCTGTAGTTGTGTATTGGTAGAGGTTATTTTATGGTGTTGAATTTGGGCAGGTTGCTGTACTTGCTGCACTTGATGTTGTTGTGTTATCGCTACCTGTTGTTGTGGTGGTGAATATGTCTGTGGCTGTTGTTGTGTTACTAGTTGCTGCTGCACATTTCCCGGTTGCAGCGCCTGCTGTTGTTGGATGCCCTGCTGTTCCCTTGTAGGGCCTTGTTGTCCATGTTCTCCCCATGCTGGTGTGCCTGGTCTCATTCTACATGTGCGTGACATGTGCCCTAGTAATCCACAAATCCAACATACCGGTGGTTCCCTGTTCTGCCATGGAAAGCTCCCTGAATTGTCCTGGTATACTAGTTGCCCGGTGGGGTAGAAATTTCTGAATCCTCCCCCTAGCTGTTATGTGTTATAGCCGTATCCCCTCCCCCTCATCATTCCTCCCCTTCCCCTGTTATAATTATAATATCCAGCTCCTGGCGTTGAGTATCCTCCTCCCATGTTAGTCGTGTATGGTTGGGGTGGTGGCAGCTGTTGTGCTACAATCTGTTATGATTGTATTTGGGGGGGATCTTGTGCAGCCACTACTTGTATGGGGTTTTGAGTCATTGTTGTAGGTGTAGTTATCAGTGCACCTTCCATCGTGTATTTAGTAAGTTTTTTCTGTACCAGTTTAGCCTCTTCCGCTTTTCTATCCTCTTCCTTTTGTTTCATCTTTTCTTGCCATGTCCTACAATGATGTACTATCGTCAGTTGTATTTCTGACCATGCTTTTGCTTCCATCCCCACTACCTTCTTCAGTTGTTTCTGAACTGCTTCTGAGAGCCCTTGTATCAGTATATGATAGAATATTGCTGGTGTTTTGTCCCATTGTTCTCTAGTTTCCATACGCCACTTCTCTTGAATTTCCTGGATATAATCAACAGGATCTTCGTTCTCACGCATCTTGCGTGATGTAATTGCTCCTATGTCTGATGTGTCTGGGTACTGTACCCTCAGCGCTTGCCATAATGCATGTCTGCAGTTTGCGAATGGTGCCCCATCGTGTGATGTGTTTGTGATTGTGACCCCGGGGAAGCCTGCTCTCTTCCAGATGTCATCTGCTGCATCCCCCAATATTGATATTAGAAGGCCCTTTACATCCCCCACTGCCAGTTTCTGTCCTGCGGTGTGTTTTTCCATTTCATATATCCATTTTCCCGCACCTCCACTTAATGATGGGAGCCTGCACTTTATATTTTCCTTGTCTGCATGCTTCCAAGGGACGTATTGTGGTCTAACCCCTCCCCTCTCCAGAAGTGGCATTAAGTTGTGTCCTGTTTGACCCCCTGGGTTCCCCAAAATCGAGTCCGTGTACCCCTCCTCTTCTTCCGTGTCGTCTACACAGTCAATTGTGTCCATATTTCCCCTGCTCGTAGCTGTTTCTCCTCCATTTCTTCCCCTTCTTTTATCATTTCCTTTATTTGATGTGGGCATATGTATTCGTTCTTCCTGCCTGCGTCCAGGGAGATCTCTAAGCCTGCTTGCATAGGGTGTTTGTTCGCGAGGGGCTGGTGCGGGTGTAGGTGGGCATGTTGCACGGGATGAGTGTGGGGTGGTGGAGCATGTTGGACGGGATGATGAGGGTGTAGCTGCACGTGTCTGCCTTCCCGCCATTCCTTGCTCTTCCCCCTCACTTCCCTCCAGTTCTTCCTTTCTCCTGCAGGCCCATGGTGATTCTCTATTTGTCCGGGTGATGTATAATTTATCCAGGCTTTCCCTTTTACTATTTCTTCCTTCCTTCTCCATTCCTTCTTCTTCCTCACTACAAAAGTCATCCAGGAATGACAACCCCCAATCTGTCTTTTTCCCCCTGATCGTTACTGTTTTTAAGTCTATTAGATCCGTTCCTCCCGTTTCTTCTTTACCAATTGCCCCCCTTTGTGCTGATGTTGTTGCTACTTCTGTGTCTCTGCGTACATACCTCCTTACTTCACTCTCCCCTCTCCTATCTTCTCTTTCCCCTTCTTTTTTCTCCGCTATTTCTCTACCAATTTCCTCTCTTTTCTTTATTAATTCCTCCATTACTTCACTACTCATCTTTTCCAATATCCTTTCTTCTTCTCTCTTCCTTTCCCATCTCGCTCTTTCCCGCTCTAATATACTCTCTATCATCCTCCCTTCTTCGCACTTCTTCGTCGTTTCTGATAGTATTCTCCTCTTCCATATTTCCATTTCTTTTTCTTTCTCTTCTTCCTCTCTTTTCTTGTCACGCAGTGCTGCTCTGGATACCCTTTCTGCTACTGCCTTCACCCTTTCGGCTTCTCTCTTTTGCTCCTCAGTTCGTTCCCTCATTTTTTCCAACTCATTCTTACTTTCTTTCCTTTCCCGTGCTCTCTCTCTTTCCTCTCTCTCAAGCTGCTTGATCAGTGCATTCTGCTCATCCCTTAATTCTGCTAATCATTCCTCCAAAATCTCTTCCTTTTGTCGTAACAGCTCTTCCTCCTTTCTTTTCCCCTCTTCCCCTTTCATTTCACTCTTTCTGGTATTATCCTCGTCCATTTTCCTTACTACCTCCTTCTCTTCTCCTGTTAATGAACCTCGTAATTTTAATAATACCTGCGCATCTACCCACTCATCATGTCCTATTGCCGCGATCTGTTCTTCGCCAGTCCTCCCCTCCCCTGCGGGCATCTTCGTACGAGCTGATCCCGTCGTACTAGTCTGCTCCCTTCCCGTGTGGCCACCTGTATCTGTATATGGTGGCGGGCTGTATGCCGGGTTCGAGTACCCCTCAGCCGCCCTTAATTGTTCTCTTACTATTTCTCCTAGTTCTCTTAAAGGATATAACCCCCCTTCCTCCGTTTTCACTACCTTCGCTAGGGGCATATCGTCGCTCTGTTCCTTTTTAATTTCCTTTTCGTTTAGGTTGTTACTCTTTTCTCCTCCCTCTTGTCCGTTCCCCGTGTTTTCTGTGTGCCTTCACTCTCTTTTTCCCCATTCTCCCCTTCCTCCTTAATCTTTTTCTCTTCCGTTGTTTCCCCCATAGTGAACATTCCGTTTTGTCCTGGTCGGGACCCTTGGAACATCCTCCATAAGTTAAACACCTCCACGTGGTGTGTCAACTTCTTCCCCTTGTATGTGTTATGCAGATGGGTTAATAGTGAATGTTGGGTATATGGATCGAAACTGCCATTAGGCGGCCATGGTGTCATCATTTTGTTGTCCGTCCCGTGTCCATTCTATGCTGTATTTGATCAGTTTCTCCCTATGGGGTGACAGTGTTTTACGTATATGCTGTAGTGGGGTAGTGAGGGTGTTCCCCCACCCTCCCGATCCTGTCCCGTATGACATACTAGCACTTCACTTGTTATCCTACCCCTATTTGGTAGTGGTTATCTTGCTAACAGTGTACGCTATACAATCTTAGATCTTTGCCTGGCCCCGTAATTTTGGGGACTTGCGATTGTCCGCTAAGGAAAAATAGTAAAATATAGCATTTGCATTTGTATATTCTTTTCTTTCTTTTCTTCCTTTACCGAACACCTTTACTGCCCCCTATGGCCGAGGCGCACGTAGCCCCCTGCGGCTGCGTGCCCTGTGTGACGTTCTTATACAGCCGTCCCACTTTTGTTTTACCCCTCCTACTCTTTCTTCACTTGTCGTGGCCGGCGTTCTCCGTGCGCGGCCACGTCCCCCTTTTCACCTTGCCCCGATCTACTCGTTACCGTTTATCTCCGTCTCCACTCCCTTACCATTATTCTCTTCCCCACCACTCTCCGAAAAAATGCCTTGTGCTCGAGATATCCTATGAAAGCCCTACTGGTGACGTCACTGATCTCTTCCAAAACTACTGGTAAGTTCTTTACATGTTTTTAAAAGTTCAAAATATGCTTGCAATCTACCCCAGTTAACCCCACAGCTGTCCTCTTGTCACGCCTGGAACAAGGTAATCAACAATATAATCAGACAGCGCACGCTGCGTCGACTCGCGTGTGATACGCCCCTCGACAGGAGGGCTTAACCAGCCAATTATCTTCCGTATTAGGCAACCAGCTAGCTACCGCCTACAGGGAAACGTCATCTATCTACCGAGTTTTCTGCTCGATCAATAGGGATCCTCATCTACTCATTGATCAATAATCACCAAATCGTAGGAAACTGCACACACACACACCCTTACAGGTGGTCGCGACCTAGGCCAATCAGTGTCTACGAGCGGCCGCACATGATGTTTTCGTGCTCCGCCCCCTCCTCTTCCGTAACGTAGCTGACTGCTCTCGCACTTGTCCAGCTACCATTCACTTCACCCTCAACACTAATTTATCAAACCTTCGCCGCACACCTGTGTAACACCTCCCACCTCCCGTACTCTATTCCCTCCCCCTCCCTTACAATTTCACATTGCTTGTTGGGCGTGGCATACTCACCAAGTTCTCTTGATGCGGGGCCGCTCGACTGCGTGCACCCCTCCAAGCGGCTCTCCACCTCCCCTCGTATGGACCACGTCTGGACACTCGCCAACCGCGGGCGGGATACTTCTCAACCGGCTCCCGAAGGCCAATATCCTGATTGCGCTGTCCGGTCTTCTCGCAGTTCCGCGATGGTCCTGTAGTCCTCAAAAAGGGGGCAGCGGCAGAGGGGGCCGCGCCGCCAGGCCTCCTCGCAACGAGAGCACTCGGAAAAATAAAATAAAAGCAGATCTTAAACAGATCTCAGCAGTGCCTCCAACTTGTCGGGGAGAAATTCTCCCGGGTTCTGCTGGGCCGTCCGCGGACCCCCGGGCAGGGAGGCCTCAACTCCTCCCGCGTATCCCAAAAATGAGTATGAGGCAAACGCAAGAATCAAGGTGGTTCTGCTGTTTATTAAACAACGGCAGGGATGGGTCAAGGATCGTACACGTCCGTCCTGACTCTCTCTCGAAATTCGTGGGGCTCGCAGGCCCTTTTTTACCTCAGTATGACGTGCTACTTGCGTCACCTGGGAAAGTTAGCAAAAAAAACTATCGTCACTCTGGATTGGTTCCTAGAGTGGTAGGGTTAGTATAGCATACGTATAGAGAACGCTGTTAGTGGTTAAGGGTCAGTCAGGTGGTATACTTGGGTTGTCCCTTCTATTAGATACATGAAAATTGTTACATGAAGACCCCTGATGATTGGCTAATGTTAATGGCGTCAGTGATAATTGCCCCATGTTCTGATTGGTCCACTCGCGAGCCCCCCAGCTTGGGACCATCGTTGTTCCCAGCTCGCGGTGCACCTGCCATTTGCAACAATGTGTAACTATGTGTTTGTGCAGACAATCCATGGATTTATTCATATGCTTGAAAGCAGGCTACTCCCACCGCCGCAGATGTCCATTTGAGTCGTTTCATTGTTGCTGCCTGTGTCTCAAAAACGTGGGACCCAGGAGCCTCCTCCCTCCTGGGTCTGGCACCCTGTCAGGTTCGGCTTGGTCACGTGAGGAGAGACCATGGTTGAGGCAGAATTCTGCACATTTAATGTTGCATTTTCCACTGTGTGTCTGGCTTAGTTTGTAGGTGTGACCTTGGCTTCGGCTTGTGGTATGCGAGTTTGCAACATTGTTTTCTTGGCTGTCTGTTCTTGCCGGCTCATACTGCAGGGTCAGCAATTGTACTCTTGCTCGTTCAATGTTCGTGGAGGCTCTTGCTTGCGGCCTACCTGGGCCTGGTGCATAGGTGGGGATGTTTGATGCAAGGCACTTTTAGTTACGGTATCATATTGCTTTATCCCCAGTATCATGTCTTCGTTATATTTCTCATTGCAATGCATGGGTTAGGAGAAGCGTCAGCAAGCATTTTAGATGAGTTCGTTGTGCGTCTTGCGTTTCTGCATTTGAAAAACCTATGTGAAAAATAATAAAGATGCGCGTCAGTGGGTGTGTCCGTCACCTACGTCATAGCACTGAATATGTTCTTCATGTGGATTGGTGTGGGAGTGTCCAGTGTGCATGTTTGCACGGGTGTTCTGACCGTTAGCTAGGTCGTCATGGCATCTCTAACGATGTGTTTATTTACTGTTGAATGGTTCAGTCGAGTTCATCCATGCCGCAGGTGTCGGCTTGGGCAGGGCAGGCTGGTGAGCAGGCTGGTGGGCACATCCGTATGTTCCTGTACCAGGGTATTTGGTCGTCTGGTAGATAGGCAAACTCCTCTCGTGGCGGGTGTCTGGGCCGCGATCCTCTAGGCCCGGGGCGTGAGGGGATTGGTGGGACTCTTTTGTCCCATTCTCCCACTTCAGTACAATATATCAAAAGATATATCTGTAAGAGAAGACTATACAGTGCATCATACTATATCTGTGGGTTGCAACATTCATAAACCATCAAATCATTGTGATGGCTCTGAAGATGCAAAGCCTCCTAGCAAACAAAGCAGCTAAGCAACCAGCCAGAAGCCCTATTCAGTATTGTTGTGGTGGTCATGCATTTTTTGGGGCAAGGAATACATTAAATACTTACTAGTCAAAGCAGCGCTTGGTCCGAATGCATAATTATGTTAATGGCCCTTATTGAACTAGTTCAAGGTGCATCTCTTCCTCTTCCCCCTTTCTCCTGTTGTGGCTGATGATCAGGAAAAGGCAAAGCAGAATGAATGACATGATTATAATAACCAGCTGAAGTAGGTCATTAAAGTAGCTGTTTAAAAGAATTTGCAAATCACCACTATTGCACTTTCTACTTATATTATCCCATCCCAAGTTGTATTTCACCAGCTAGCTTATTTCTTTTGCCCACAAGATTGAGGCACGGTATGATGGAAATTAACCAGGTGTCAGCAACCTTCTTCCTAAAAATTGTATGCATACTTGTGAGATCTCAAGATGGATAGGTTGGTGGAGTTAGCTCTTTTTTCGGGTGAAGATTTTGTCATCCCGAGGCAGGCAAGTAAAGCTCATGACCAAGCAGAGGCAGTCCCTTTATGTGAACATATTAACTGGTTGCTACAATCTGGGATGCTACATAGGAGTTTACTAAAGACTGTCATAAACCCTTTTTGGAAGAAGCATGGTGCAGGTTTGCGAGATCCCAGCAACTACAGGGCAATTTCAAATCCACCCTTTGTGGTTAAATTAATGGGCCAGGTGGTCGCTTAGACATGAGACAGACTCATTTTAGATCCATACATACACAAAGGTCTGGTAGCCCCTCTACTGAGAATGAACATTGCCAAATAACCTGTTTTCTGTGTAGGTTCCCACTCAGGAGGGACTACAACCACGTTTTAGCTCACTGTTCCTTTCACAGAGGAGAAATATCCATTTGCAAATCACTCTGGTCCCTCCCACAAGGACACTCCAGCACCGAGGCAATTCTCTTCTGAACAAGAGTACCAACAGTAACCCCAGACGCGTGTTTCAGCCGTGTTAGCCATCATCAGTGAGGTGAAGCTGTGTCTCTCTGAGCACGGTGAGCAAGGTCTCCACGTCTGGATTACCCTAGGTAATTTAGGGTGAACCCCCAAGTTCCTAAACATATATACAAAGGTCTGGTAGTCCCTCCACTGAGAATGAACATTGTCAAATAACCTGTTCTCTGTGTAGGTTCCCACTCAGGAGGGACTACAACCACGTTTTAGCTCACTGTTCCTTTCACAGAGGAGAAATATCCATTTGCAAATCACTCTGGTCCCTCCCACAAGGACACTCCAGCACCGAGGCAATTCTCTTCTGAACAAGAGTACCAACAGTAACCCCAGACGCATGTTTCAGCCGTTCAGCCGTGTTAGACATCATCAGTGAGGTGAAGCTGTGTTTCTCTGAGCACGGTGAGCAAGGTCTCCACGTCTGGATTACCCTGGGTAATTTAGGGTGAACCCCCAAGTTCCTAAACATATATACAAAGGTCTGGTAGTCCCTCCACTGAGAATGAACATTGTCAAATAACCTGTTATCTGGGTAGGTTCCCACTCAGGAGGAACTACAATGACATGTTAGCTCATGGTATCTTTCACAGAGGAGAAATATTCATTGCATATCAGTTTGGTCCCACCCACATGGGCAGGCCAGCACCGAAATGCTAGGCAATTCTCCTCTGAACAAGATTACCAACAGAAACCTCAGACACGTGTTTCAGCCGTGTCCAACATCATTAGTGAGGTGAAGCTGTGTCTCTCTGAGCACAGTGAGCAAGGGGTACATGTCTGGATTACCCTGGGTAATGTAGGCTGAAACCACAAGTCCCTAAACATATATACAAAGGTCTGGGAGCCCCTCTACTGAAAACAAACATGACCAAATAACCGGTTCTCTGGGTAGGTTCCCACTCAGGAGGGTTTACAACTATGATTTGACTCACTGTATCTTTCACAGAGGAGAAATATCCCTTTACATATCAGTCTGGTCCCACCCACCTAAGCAGTCCAGCACCAAAATGCTAGGCAATTCTGCTCTGAACGTGAGTACCAACAGCAGCCCCAGACATGGGTTTCAGCCTAGTCAGGCCTCATCAGTGAGGTGAAGCTGTACCTCTCTAAGCACAGTGAGCAAGGGGGCACATCTGAATTTCCCTGGGTAACCTAGAGTGAAACCCCAAGTCCCTAAACATATATACAAAGGTCTGGGAGCCCCTTTACTGAGAACGAGAACGAACATGGCCAAATAACATGTTCTCTGGGTAGGTTCCCACTCAGGAGGGTCCCTAGCCATGTTTAAGCTCACATGTGATTGTAGACCCTGGTGAGTGGAAGACATTCCACAGAACAGGGTATTTGACCCATATTCGTTCTCAGTGGAGGGCCCCCCACATTCCTTTTCAGTTTTAGATCCAGTTGAATCCTGTGAATCCTTGATAATACAAATGATTCATTGGAAAAAAATGAAATCATATAATTTGGATGCAAGCAGATAAAGAGATGACATTATCAGCTAATAGCTGGATCAAATGATAATCATCGAATGAAAACACGGTATGGTGCGATGTTCCTCTGCACTCACAGTTCCAGCACCACGAAAGCAGCATTATCCAGAGGAATGCAGAGACATCCAGGAACTGTCTACCACTTTAAGAAGCCTACAGGATTTTTTCTTTGAAAACGAAAATTACTTTGAAAATGTAAGACTTCAATCTAAGTCAAATGAACCAATTTACCTCAACAGTATTATGACAATATAACAACTTTCATAGCAAGAGGACAAATACCAAAACACATAAAAGGTGTTTATACAAATTTACCTTCCCTCCTGATGAACCACTAGTTGTAAAGTGGGCAAACACGCGTTGAGGGCATTTATGCAAGTCTCAAGATTTTAAGAAATGCAATTAAGCTGTGAAGATAACAGATACTGCTAAATAAATGTATGTTTGGAGCGCCTGACAACAGTGTTTGTATCCCTCATTGGAGTACTTCTATGAGCTCTGTGCAGCCCTCAGAGCAGCAAAACACAAATGTAGGCAGCACCAGCGAATCTAAGAAGAATTAACAACTACTAAAATCCAGTTATTCGCCGCAGTTTGCCACATAAAGGCTGCTATTCTTTTTTGATGTTCCTCTGGACTGGCCTATAAGGAACTCTGGAGATTTCCTAGTGGGTCTCTGCCCCCTGGGCCTCTTTTGTGTGGCATTTCCAAATGTTCTCATAGGAAAGGCATTGGGCTTGCTGAAAATGTGTCATATGGGGCCACTTTGAACATTATTTCTAGGGCCTCTTTTAGTTCCCAGTCCACCCTTGTCTGCAACGTTTTATTTGTAGTACTTTGTACGTTTTTAACCCAACCATATTGCGCATCAAGCATGCCATTGTTGAATAGCCAAGTGCAATGACTGGAAAAGGAATGCAATATTTCCCACCCAGGAAATGCAAATCACTCAGCAAATGTGTCCACATGAAAGGAATCCAGGGTCCATAAGTAACCCACCAATCAGCAGGAGGAATCACAGACCATGGAGACGCACAGCGCAGCAGTCAGAATGATTTCAATAATGTAGACCTGGGAACACCTGCCATACAATTGGCCTCCTGAACAAATTGAATGAATAGGGTCCAGATTAAAACACATTAATCATCGTTTCCCGTTTCTTTACTTTGTACAAGCAGTAAGTTCATCCATCATCAGCGTGTGTCATAGATTACCCAATCATATTGGAATAGAGCCTTCTAGTGCTGGGTGATTGTCAACAGAGCTGCCTGTAACATGTGTGTCACAGGCCATGCCTGTGGCAAGACAATTAATAAAAGCTGTCATCCTTAAAACCCCTAAAGGAATTACCCTTTGATCCCTGGGGAGGTTCAAATGGGTGTTCTGCTGAACATGAGCGAGAACTTTAAGCCAGCATGGTTGCACCATACAACAGCACCTTCTACAAATGGAAGAGTTTTTATGTTGTCGAGTCCCACATTTGAGTGTGTATGGGAAGCGAGCCAACAAGGACTGGGCTGGCCCAGGCCCTACATGATGGGCCTCCTCGGGATGGATGATGAGGGATCTCGTGGCTTGCTGTTCCCAATGAAATATGGTAAAGGCTTCCCCAAGCAAGCCTTCTAGCTAGGCTCAGGATTATGGGGACTCAATGGACCAGAATGCGTGCCATGGAGTTAACGTGACTCCTGAAATACAAACGCTAAACTATGACCAAGTTACCTGGGGAAGAAGCATTCACTTCTTCGAGGTCGAGAAGAGGCACCAGAGCCATCCCATGACCTGCGTGGTTCCATATCCCTACGCCAACATTTGTTTTTTTAAAGTAATTTTCTTTGAAGAAATTACTTCAAAAAAACTTTACAATTAAAAGAAAATGCTGCCTGGAATGCCAGCATGCCAGGCAGTGTTTCCTCACTTTGCACAGAGGAGCACAAAAGTGTATGGCAAGCAGCGCTCACAATTACAATGAAAGGTTGCCTGACGCGCATGTTGAGCACCATTTAATTGTCATTGTGAACACCATTTACCATGAGTGCAGGGTAAGCAGTGTTCACAATTACAAATAAACTACTCTCTCTTTGAAAATGAAGTGTCTAAAACGGAGGTTTAGGAAATGTGCAGGTTCATTGTGCAATCAAAGAGCAGGAGATGAGCTAAATGATGATTGTGGCCCTCTCAAAGACACTCTCACAGTGGGGCCAGTTAGCATAATAGTTGCTTGTATGGTAACATTAAGGGGTTTGGAGCTAGTGTCACAGCCTGGCGCGGAAGACTGGCCACTCGCGGAATTGGGGAGATCATTCTGCTGGGGGAGCGGGGTTAACCTTGCCACCACAAAGTGGGCTCACCATGAAAGCCTGAAAGAGAGGCCTCTTTTGGCAATAATTCGCTGTCCATATGAATCAAATCCCTGAGTGCTCCTGAGCCATTTGCTATCCCTTTTCACTCAAGTACTGCACCTGGAGGACGGGTGAAAATGAGAGCCTCCAGTCTATTGATTAAAAAGTGGGGGGTGGGCACCCAGGTCAAATAAGAGATCTATGCCACCTGAGAGCTGAGATCATGGGTACACAGCCCATTAGTTGGGACCCTGCCTACCCCTCTTAACAAGTAGCCTGAGTAACTCCACCAATCGGGCCAAATTCAGCCCCTGCAATCTCCAAGGTATAGGGGGGACTTACAGAGCAGCTGGCTGAGTTATTTTATGAGGACTTCTAGAGTCATCTCGCATTCAGCAGTGGGCCCCATCTTGTTGGGTGGCTCCATGTCCCATCTCCTGCCTACCATCCTGGAATTCCCAGGTCATTCATCATGACGCCTCTCCTGCATGAACCAGGTGGATGAGGAGTCCAGGTTCCTTAGTTGCTAGCTCCAGGGGGCTGTCCCCATGTGGTCATAAGCTGTGTGTTAGCAGGAGTCTCCCCAGTGCTCATAGTAGTGACATCCCCATGGCTCCTGGTGACACCACGGCCCCACCAACCTTTTTGCATTTTAACTTGTTTGTCAGTAGGATACATGTTCTGTGACCCCCTTCTGTGACACAATGCCATAACCTCCTAGTTGATGGCAATTAGGGGAGGACTGGCAACATTTAGCCTGGGGCCAAGTTTACTTTTCTGGGGCACAGTACAGTAACCCCAGTTTTCAATGGGTTACAGTTTGTAACTTGACAGGAGGCGTCATCTCCTTCCACCCCATCTCATCTATAGAAAGTGTGAAGAGGGAGCAAAGCTAGAGAATTCATTGGTAGAGCTGAGCCATTTCTGAACAGGGGCTCTGGGTTCGCTCTCATAGTTAAACATGAGCTGCATGGCAAAATATCCATTCCTGGCTTCCTGCTGCCCCAGCCCACAACACAAAAACCCAAACCTGCATCCTATGTACCCACCCCAGCTTCATAAGACCCTTCCTTGTCATCTTGCCTCCTCACCAGTATAGTTAACATAATTTGTTAAAATTATAAACATTTATAGACACATGTGTGCAAGGATTTCTCCACAGATAGTTAAGGAAAATAAGGCACTTTGATGAAAATTGATTTGCCCAAGATCACATAATGTATGAAGTGTGCAAGGTGAGGATTTGAGCCCTGTTTGACTGGTTCAGCAGTTTCCAATTTAGAAAGCATGGGGTACTTCTACTAGTCCATCTTCAATATTAGAAACAAAGAAAAAAGTTTTTATTTAAGGGCTGAACTAGTGCAGTGTTCAATAAATGTGGTCTTCAAAGAACCAAAATATCTACAGGTGGAAGCCTATTAATAATCTGTAGGCAAATATATCTGAGAAACAGACTAAGATTATAATGAACATTTACTATAAATATAATCTTAGTCTGTAAAATTGTGTGTACTTTCAAAGTACCAAGTCACATGATAACGCAACCTGAAAACATATAGAAGTAGTGTTCATAAAATATGCACTGCGTAGTCAGAAAAAAGAAAGAGGTTCAGGCCAGTCCCACAGTCAGGTGTAGTGGCATGTAAATCAGACATAGATCTCAGCAACAGTCAACCTAGTGACCTACCATTCCAGATGTGTGGCTCCATCTCATTTTCCCTATTTTCCTTACCAATCACCTTCCAGTGTCCTTCCTTTGCACCACATTCGCAATGCACCTCTGTTTTTTTCTGACAATTAACGTTTAGACCTCTATTCCCCTTTTGCTCCATCCTTCAACTATTAACTCAATCCCCTTCCCTTACCTTGCATGCACCTCCTACCCTTGCCCACATTGCTCTGTCACCAATTCCTTGCCACTCGCACCCTTTAATTGCCCATCACACCAGGACCATTCCTTGCCCCTCACTAGCTTCCATTGCTCTGGTTCACAGTTAGACAATAGACAACACTGATTTGCCTGTCAGCCTCTGCCAGCCACAAAAAAGAAAAAGGGGTCTGGGTCTTGCTGGTAATTGTGGCTATGGGGTCTGCATTTGGACAATGCAAAACAAAACATGGTGAGAGGACGTGGCTTTTGTTGTGCTGGCAAGTTGCACTTTCTTGGAAAGTCGGCTTCAGATTTTAATTCACGGAAGCAAGGAGAACTGCGGCCTATCATATTTGTATGTGTTTTCAAAAAGGAGGAGTGTGTGTTTCAGTTTCTGTGACTGGGATAATGTTTTTGAGTATATTTGTCTCAGTGTAAATTATAGGTGAAAAGATGCATCTGTGTCCATGTGACTTTGTATCTATATATCTGAATCTGGTCTTGATGTGCATGCATGTCTTTTGTTGGTCACATCATACAAGAGGATTCTAGATATGAAAATAAAAAATGATCACACACTTAGTCGGTCATTCAGAATTGGGTGGTAACAGTAAAATCGTCAGTATTTGGCAACTACAGTTGATTTTACTATCCACCCAATTCAGGGTTTGATCAAATACCATCGGTTATAATGCATCGGAATACTGATGGTGGTATTTTAGGCAGAATATTTGCAGAACATCCACCTATTTTCCCCTCCATTCATGGTGGAGGTAAATAAATTCAAAATGGTCCCAATATGTTTAAACCTTTCTTTTTACTGTACAGAACTGAAGCACATGTGCTTCTCTTCAATAGAGTGAACAATGTTTTTACAAAGGCCCATGCTGAGGGGGTAAAAAGGTGGGCATCCCTAATTGCCTCCTCTTGTAACCTTAGCCATATAATGAAAAAAAACGGCCACAATTGACCCTTTGGTGCACAATAAGATCATCCGTAGTGATATGAGCTACTATTGTGCATAATCCAATTCTCCCTTCAAATAAATGGGTGAAAGAAATGTTAACTAACCTTTTTACATTACCGCCATATGAGGTGGTATTTGTGAAATAGAACTGGAGGAATTCCAGAAATACCACATCTGCTGGTGGTAAACTTTGAGAAGGGCTGGTAACTTTCTTCAGCGATATTAAACAATCCGCCAAACTCTGAATGACCGCTTTAGTTTGTAGTCTTCTACTAATTAATACCTGAATATAAAAATTTTCTATGCGTGTTTTTCAACTGCGTCCAAAAATAAGTACCATAATTACCAAAATAATGTGGTATACCTTTGTGTTTCACACAAAGGTATACCAAAATACCTTCAGTTATCCCTCCGCAAATACCTCCCCTCTCGAGCTCTTCGCTCCTCTACCTCCAACTCACTCAGGATCAGTCGTTTTTCTAAGAAACGAGCTGGGGGTAGATCTCTGTCTTCAGCTGGGGCCTCCCTCTGGAACAGCCTCCCAGCCACTCTAAAACTTGAGGAGAACCATCTCCGGTTCCGGAAGCACCTCAAGACCTTCCTCTTTTCTTCTGCCTTCGCTCCCCCTCTTCCCTGCTGATCTGTTCTCTTTTGGTACCGTGCACCTGGCCACCCTGTCTTTTGGGCCCAGGTACCTGCTCATCCTGCAACCCTCCCGCACTGCCTCCGGGCCACCCCTTGCACTGGGGTCTGTATCTGTACCCATACAGCCCCCCTTTTTATTCCTGCACTATCAGACCTATCCTGTCTGCTGCCTTAAACCTAGCACTTGCAAATTGCTGGCTGCATTACCACTGTTTGTTGCCTTTATTATTTATTTATTGTTATTTATCTGTTTCTCCTCTGCTTCGAACTTTCCACCTCTCCCCCCTTCCATGCACTTGCGCATTCTCAATGTCACTGGGCCTAGTAAGATCGCTATTTTGTGCTCCTCTGTTCCCCTCCCTTGCCTTGTCGCGCTCTGAAACACTTGTGTACGAGCGCGATAGAATTTAAATATCAATCAATCAATCAATCAAATAAAGAGTCCAACAGCCATTTCTATAAGCACTATATAAGCAACATCAACAATGGGTGCTATTCAGTGTGCTATTAAACTCTTTTTGTATGAACACACGGGTGATCAAGAAATTCACCAGAACATAGGGGAAGCATTTGTAAAGAATCAAACTGAGGACAACCTCTAATAAGATACACCCCAGTCCTTGGCAAATAGAGTCACAATAAACGGCTGTGGATTGTAACAGACCAATGGTGTATGGGGAGCTGTGGTGCCAACATTACCATCCAGGGTCACAGAATCTGTTATTTAAATGCATACATTGCCACTGGGCGGAATAAACATGCCCCTGCAGCCTAAACTCCTCTACCTCTCACTCACTGTGGCGGCCCGTGTGTGGTGGCCTCCCTGGCACATCTGCAACATTGCTGAAATCAAGAGAAAAGCCTCGCTCAATTTACACAGAACTTGAGAAGGCTTGCCAGCACTCGGCTCCTTGGTAGCAGTCTAGAAGGAGTTTGTCTTTTTCAATTATTTGTTTTACATTTTGGAGCTCTGGCACATGGGGCAATAGACAAGCCAGCCTGGGGGGCAATTGCCCCTTTGCCCCCCTTGCCAGTCCAGCCCTGATGGCAATCACCCATTGTAAATTGGTCCAGAATAATGATGTTCAACAGCTGTTCTGAGCAGACTGTTCCATAAACAGACTGTACATGCCTGATTAAATCCTCTGAAGGGTATTCATCTAATTCTTTCTTAGATCCATATCTTCACTCTATGTTCTCTCAGTATTCCTTCCAGGGAACACCAGACCCATTATACATAGCCACCTGTAATCACAAAGACTAACTATGGCTATTTAAGATACAATCACAATTCTCACAAATTGCCTCTTATTGCTAACATCCAGTTTGTTAAGTGCCTCTAATCTCGGCCTATGCCGTGCTGCTTTACAAGTTCCTGTTGTCCACGAAGAGACGCCTTTGTGGCTGGCTTTTTGTGAGGTTCACTGCTCGCATTCCCATTCTTTTTAGAATCATGCACCATTTTTGTAGATTGCATTTAAGGATGCCTGAAGCCTTGCATGAGGTATGGAAGAGAAAAGGGGTGGGGGAAAGGGAGCGTGTGAGGGTGAGAGGAGATTTGGGCAACTGGAACCCAGGTGCACGATGGGAAACTTGCCAACTGTTCAAAACCAAAGGAATCAGAGCCCTCAGAGAAGCCATCCATGGTGAAAGGCACCTGCCTGCGGTTCCTTCCCAGAGCTGTGCTGGCAATCGCAGGGGTGTGCACTATCTCCAGCACTCCCAGGCCCCTCGAGCCTCAAGAACATCAGCCTGTGCTCACCACAGCCACGCTCCTCACGCTGTGGCCTGTGGTGGGCCTACGACATATACTTGCTCCCCCTTTGACAGGGTGTTGTGTATGTACTCTGTTTCCAAGAGTGGAGGTCGGATCCTGCTTTCTGAATGCACTTCGACATCACATCTCCAGTGTTATGTACTCACTGTGGCCCTCTGTAAATTGTACTCCTGGGTCTACTAGGGCAGCTATAACTAGATCAGCATGCCCCATTTTGATAGGCTCAGTTTTGTACAGCATCTGTCTCAAAGCCATTTAGTTAGCCGTGCATGTAATGCGCTTGGTAGCACTATAGACCATCGTGTTCATCCTGCCATGCCATTGCAGAAGGAGAAAAGGCATATGTAAATCAGGCTTGGTCCCACTCCAAAAGGCTTAGTGAATCCTGAACTGCAAGGTCACGCCCCTTTTGCACAGGTCCACAAGAAGCCCCAGACATGTTTCAGGTTCATCTTATGTTATGTTCAAGTTTTTTTTACCGTGCACTGTCGCCACCTGCGTGCCCCATTGGCGCTCTGGCGGATCTGCAAAGCAATGAGGGTGGGGGGCTAAGTTAGTAGGAATGAGCAGGAGAAATGAGCAAGAGAGCTGTTGGCAGCTTCAGTTCGGTTTACACAGTTCGCTGACCGTGGGTGTGTTTATTGGTTGGTAGTCACCATGTGCTGTTGGACAAGGCTATGTGTGGTTTGTTTCATTGTTGTGGTGTAGTGAAGGCAGTACAGTTGGTAGTGCTGTAGAGGTATGGTTGTGTTTGGTTCAATGTTTGAGTATGCAGAACTATGAGTCTTTTTAGTAATGTTGGTTAGTGGCAGTATCCTATACAAGTCCTCTGTTTTGACTTCCTGCGGCAGATATCCCTCCCCCCGTTGAACATTCTGGTTTGTCAAACGTACCACTTCTATGTTGCGGTTCCTCGTTAGTGCTATTCAGTGGCAGCACCCGCCCTGTGTTCTGACCAATTGCAGGCCCGTCCTTTCTTCCCTAGCACACCTCGGTGTGCTGCATCTCCCACCCCAGGGGCCTCCTCAGGGGCGGGATGCACTCCCTGTGCCCCTGGTCCGTCAGTTCTGCGTTCTGGCCACCTCTCTCTTCCCTCTTTGGTCTAGGTCCTCTTTCTGTGGCCCAGTTAAGTTGGATTTAAGTTCATGTAAGATGCACATCACTCACACATATGAATACATGTCTGGCCTATGTCTAGCAAAATGCACAAGGGCACTCATGACATACCTGCCAATACCGACAAATAATGCACTTCCTTCCCTATGACACATATGCATACATCAATATTAAGCAATATTACCGGAGTATGGGGGCATCAGCAGGCCAGATAATGCCCTAGGCCAGTGAGAAGCCAGACCGAAGCGAGAGCTTTAACAATAGCCTGGTCCATTACCTGACCCGGTAATACCGCCCGTACAAGGGTAATATTGCTATTAGTACCCCAGCATGTTGTACCTGGATACTAATAGTGTTGTTTTTTGAAGTTGAGAAATGACATGTTCGCTGTTTCTCAACTTAAAAAATCCTACAAAGTAAGATGGCCTCCTTGGATCGGGAAGAAGTGAGCAGCACGTAGTCCCTTCTCCCTGTCCAGGGAGGCTAGTTGCATGTTAGGGACGTGCTGGGAAACGGTATCAACCCTCCACCCCCCATGGACATGAGCAGTCCAAATCAGCTCTCAACAAAATCAGTACTGTCGAGGAGGAGTCTGACAACCGCGATTCGGCTGACTGACTAGGTATACCACCATGTACACCCATCTTAAATGGGCCCAGAGGCTTGGGTCTAACTGAATACAGTAAACTGATTCCTTGGAACATAGCAGGTGTAGCCAAGAACCTGTCAAATGCTGAATGGTGTGACTATGTAAGGCAGTTTCCAATAATCAGCTTACAGGAAACCTGGGCGCTGACCGAACACCATCTCCAGGGGTAAAAATAATTTCATGTTTTGGCCAAGAAGGCCCGAGAGGAAGACCTTGGGGTGGTCTCACCATATGGGTCGAATCTAATCTTAAATGTGACGTCTCAGCCCCAGCAACTGGGTCAGAGGATCTCCAAGAACTCCATCTCTCTAATGGGCCCAAGCAGACTCCTGATCAGGCCGTTATCATTTTTAACAACTATAACCACCCTACCTCTGACAAGGAGAAGAACACGCTCAACCTTTTAAAATCTAGGGTCATGCTGGTGAGAGCGAGGAGCCTCCCGAGAGAGTCCTGCATAATTCTCATGGGTGACTTTAATATGCAATTAGAGCCTTTAAGACCCCTAGGCGTCTTGCTGGAGGATGAAGACGCCACATGGGAAATCCTGAAGTTGGTAGCAGCCTATCCTCGAATATTGCACAAATTTGCTCTTAGGACCATTCGTGTACTAATCAATTTAGAACTAAGGATGTGCTATGGTAGAACACATAGCGACCAACCCGCTAGATCCAGGCATGTTTGTGGACATAAATAGTCCCCAATTGATTTTGCCACAATAAGTGTTAGGGATTGGGTGATATTGAAGCACATGGTAGTAGACGCTAGGCAGGATAGAGAGCATTGGCAGCTCTGCCTAGATCTAGCCTCAGGAGATAAGCTAGCAAGGTTTCTGCATACGAGCTGCCCTTGTGCCGCCATAGCAATCACAAGCGATGCCAGAAAAAAGATCAACTGGCATGATATTGTTGAAAAAAACCTTGAACCTCACATCTACAATAGCTTTCTGCCTGAATTGGCATTACTAATTGGTAGCCCCACGCTGTGTGCCTGTATCATACCTACATTTGAATTAATGGCAACCAAGATAGGTTCCATGGTTACTGAACCACAAAACAAGGTCATGTCAACTTCAATCCACCGTCATACATGGTATGACAAAGACTGCCGCAAAACTAAACAAGCAATCACCGCAGCAGTCAAAGTGGGAGACACTCGGGATAAACATGAGTTTCAAACAGCCAGGCCCATTATACGGCCACTATCATGTTGAAAATCTATTGCAGGGGCCACGATCGGACTGGGCCATAACATTGCCTTGGGCACCAATGAACAACTGGCCATCAGTTGCCAATGGCTATTCATTCCTTTTGTTACACTGTTTTAATAGTACCCAAGTGGGGAGTTTTTTGATAAAATGTGATGCAAATTGTGCTTTTTAAAAAATATGTATTTAGCAAAACTGGTCAAAACTACTAGCCGCAGAGTGATGTAACTTCTCAAACAGGCCCACATTGGCCCAAAAAGTGTCTCGCCAAGACAAACGACAAGAACAGGATAGAAAGCAGCGTTTCCGAGAACACGTGGTTCACCCATTTCTCCAATCTATACCCCCTTCAGAGGGTCCCCAAGGGGAAGAGAACAAAGATCTAAGGTTGTTGTCCACTGGTGAGACCCCAGTGTTGGTGTTCCCAATGGATGAAAACAATGAGGCACTACACTGACAAAAAACGGCCTACCCCTTCCTCTTGTCTCTTTCCTCTTGTTTCGTGTGGTCTCTTGTATGTCCTATGATTTTTTACATATATAACGGAAATTTATCAGTGACCTTTACACACCACTTACCTGTGTCTATACCGGCTCGATTGTATTTATTTAAATATTTCCAATGTTCTTTACAT
Organism: Ambystoma mexicanum; assembly: GCF_040938575.1. Taxonomy (NCBI): domain Eukaryota; kingdom Metazoa; phylum Chordata; class Amphibia; order Caudata; family Ambystomatidae; genus Ambystoma; species Ambystoma mexicanum. Next base: position 1,093,961,349 of record NC_090926.1, on the reverse strand, counting down.
ATTAATACCTTATGTATACTATATGTATTGTATCAAACTCATCTACAGACATTGTGACTCATGGTTGCTGTTATGGATGTATATGCTTAAAAATTAAAAATCATTAAACTAAAAAACAGAATGCTAGTGATATCTGAGTTCCGGTTTTTCAATGACTGTTCAACTCTATATAAAAATCTGGTTTGACTCCAGAATCATGGACGAGGCAGACCATCATACCATTAAACAAGAAGGGGGGGCGGGAAAACTCAGCAAATCTTAGGCCAATCTCGTTACTTGACGCTGTTGGCAAAGTGTTTGCAAGGACCTTGCTTAAGCACCTTGCTGGTTGGGTGTAAGAGAATAAAATATCAGTCCCCTCCTGGCCGGCTTCCAGCCTGGCCTTAGTACCATAGATCAATCTATCAGAGTTTACATGACTGCACAGAAACAGGCCATACTGAGAAAGATGAAACGCTACATCGTGTTCATCGAAATGTGAATTTGGTCGGGTACCTGGGGCCAAGCTGTGGAAAGTATTGAGTGACGTTGCGCTTCCCCCACAACGGCTGCATGGTATTATGGGTTTGTACAATCGCAACACAGCAAGAGTGCGGTGGAATTTAGCTGGCGACGAAGCGGCACCGATTTGCGTCCATAAGGTGGTGAGACAAGGATGTGTCCTGGCGCCCACCTTAATTTGTACTTTTATAAACAAGATCATCACTAGCCTTTTGTCCTTGCAAAAGGACTCTCCAAAACTAGGAGAAGATATAATCCTGTAACTCCTCTATGCTGATGACGCAGTCCTCATTTCACTGACACCAAGCGGTCTATGCAGGCTGGTGATAGCCTTCCATGAAGACTGCATTGACACTGGGCCATTGCTAAAGCAAGATAAAACCAAATCAATGGTAGCACACCCACCCCACACAAGCTGCAACCACAAGCTCAATATTACGATTGATGCTCACACCATTGAGCAGGTGCACTGTTTTTTACCATCGTGACATTCGTTTTGCTAGCAATGGATGCTGGTCAAACCAGGTGGACAAGGCGATCTTAACATTAGAACGGCACAGCAATGCCATTCTGAAATGTGCCCTAACACGTGGGAAACAAGCTTCTTTGCAGCCTGGCAGCTTTATAACATTCAGGCTGCACCCTCTGCAATGTTGGTGCCGTGCTATGGGGAATCGTACCAAAACGTCGATTCCAGAATTGCGCACAAATTCCTGACTCCCCTTACTGAGCCCAAGCAGAGCAGGGGTGGCAGGGGTGTCCCGCGCTCCTCTTGTGCTCAATAATGGGAGTTGGGGTTACGGGGGTGTCCCCCGCTTACCGTAATGGTAAGCGGGGGATAAAAAGTTAAACATAAATAAAAATTAAATTAAAAACAGGCTCTTCGTCGTCAGTATCAAGCCACGCAAGTGGGAGGAACTGACGCTGCAGGGTCTGAAGAGAGATGGCGGCACACTTCACTGTGGGCTGTCGAAAAGGTAAGTGGATGGGGGAGGCGGGTATGGAGATGCAGGGCACAGTGATCTATGTGATCACTGCGTTGCGCCATAATGGGAGTCAGCAATGTAATAGTCGACTTTATGGGCGAAGCAGTGATCACATAGATTCCACTATGAGGCCTACAAACACCAAGAGCGTGGAGACCCTACAAAAACAATTTCTAAAAAAAAGCATTGTCTCTCCCTCCCAGCACATCTAACACCACACCACACCTTGAGCTGAACTAGAGGAAAATAACAGATGCGATTGCGGCCTGTCCAGTTTGTTACTGGTTTCGCCTATGGATCTCTCCTCAACTAAGCTAACACAGAGAGGGCATGATAGGTCTCCTTGTGCAGACATTTCAGGTGCCAAATGTCCATGGTGGTTCGTCAAGATCTATGGCATAACCTGCACCTTATAAACGTACACGGTAAGCGTACATTCAGCCTAATGTGGCAGCTGCATACTGGAACATAAAATTGGACCTTGGGTATGAGGCTTACTTAGGCTATAACTCCCCAAGCTATGTGAAATCGTTCTATATAAATATTCGCCTGGGCAACCTACCCATGTGCCGTACAGTTGCCATGGCACATGAGCCCTACAGATCATAGTCTCTCATGCCTGGAAGCAGAGGCGTCGCTAGGGGGTGCTGAGGGGGCTATAGCCCTGGGTATTTTGGTGGTAGCCCCAGCTAGAAGCTCAGGGCTTACAACCAAAAGGCTGATTGGTCACCAGCTGTCATAAGAGCAAAACTTACGAACCTGTTCATCACTCCTCTGCGTCCCCATTCAGCCTTCTTTGAAGTGAATCTGGGAGTCGGGACTCCGCTAGTGCACTAATGGTTCCACCCAGAGGCGTTGCTAGTGGTTGGGGGGGGGCTGCAGGGGCTACAGCCCCGGGTCTTTTATTCGCAGCCCCGGATAGAAGCTCAGGAGCTACAACCAAAAGACTAGCTAGCCCTGAGTATCAACAGTCCCAACATTAATGTAGCCCCGGATCTTTTCCAGACCTAGCAACACCCCTGGTTCCGCCATACTACAGCTCGTTCATAAGTCAGCACTTACGTATAGTGAAGGCACGTGCAGTGCCACCTTGAATTGCGCAGGTGCTCCCTGCAGCACAGCGCCACACCCTGTCCCTCATCACCAGTGCCTGCTTGAGGCTAAAATGATTCAGGCTGAAAAAAGAAAAGGAACTTGCTCCCTATGGTCGCGCGATATAGTGGTCGCTGCGCCGAATGGTGTACAAAATTGTTTTTGTTTTGTAAGGGAATCGTGGCTTGCATGATTTGAATTAAATATGCATACATACAAAATAGACCTTTTTTGAAAGGCGCATGCTTCTGCTGTGCAGCACACACTGGCGCCCATATCCCTCTGCACACAACCAGAGGCCCCATGTCACTGTGCGGGACCCTGATAAACCATTCCAGCCTTCAGCAGGATGCACTCAAGCGCAGTCATTTGGCTCGTTTCCACACATCTGCACATGAAGCATTAGCACTTTACAGCAACAACTGTACAGAACCAGAGCATGGTGTTTTATCCAAACTACCTTATAACACTGTTTAAAGAAATTATATTTGTACGCACCAGGGGTGACCCCTCTTAGCAAGAGAGAATCACTGTAGTCATGTTTGATTATGTACTGATTTTATTAGTTAATATTTTATTGTAAACGCTATGATTGTATTTGCTGATGTTGTAACTTGTACTTTTATTGTTGATGGCCGAGTAAAGTTATTGACTGACAAATGTTATCACATTCTTGCTCCTCCCTACCTTGCTGCTTTTATCTCTCCTTACTCCCCTTCCACCCTCTTGGCTCACAGCGTCTTCACCTGTTGTCTTCTCCCAAACATCCTGGTGCCACCTCTCGTTTCCGCTCTTTCTCCCATACGTGCCTCAAACTCTGAAAATCCTTGCTTCCTGGTAGTCATCATCCCTTTCCCTACACTTCTTACATGCTTGACTAAAGCTCTATATTGTCTCCTCAGTGGCCTTGTCAAAATACCCGCTGGGCGTTCATTTGCTTTTTCCATCTGTTCATATTTTAGTACCACAAAAGCAGCTCACAACTAGTGCAGGCAGCCACACCTATAACTACAGAAGAATCCAAAGTGTCTGAAATGCCCACCATCTTCTATAAGAATTGATGTAGTAACACAGTGTGAGACTACACAACACTTATCTGCTTGGTATTAGGTAACCCACCTTTTGGTAAAGGTCTGTACTACACAGGTTGGTAGAGTGACTGAGCAGCCAAGCCTATCTTAAGAGGGGTAATGTGAGCTGTAGAGCTGTAGCAATGTAAATAGCAAATACAAGTGGCCAAGCAATACTTACACTCAAGGTTTCAGTTCTAAATAGTTATTTATTCATTTAACATCAATTTTTAAAGAAGCGTACTTTAAAAAGGGCAAGATATGTAACAATCAAATACACTTTAAAATACTTTTCCAGAATCAACACAAGTTAGTGGATACTTTTTGGATATGCTTATAACACCACAAGTAAGTGGATACTTTTTGGATATGCTTATAACACACTTCCTGCACCCGGAGGTGACTTCATTCACAAGACAGTAATGGTATTTATATATCGCTAGTTATACTTTGCAGATTCTGAGGCTGCAGAAAGGAAAGGTTAGAGGAAGGGAAAGTTTAAATAGGTTCTCAGGGCATGTGAGTATACTTAAATCTTCCAAGGACGTCTAGACAAGCCTTTCCCAGCAATAGCAGTCTAAAACAAGTTACCTCCTCTGAGGGACAGACATATCAAAGTCAATGGAATCGAAGAGTCTGCAGGGAGCCAGGACAGCCAAAGTCAATTGGAACACAGTCTATGGAGCTGAGTCACTTCTTAGATTTAAACAAGTCTTGCAGAAAGTTAGAGAGTTTTGTAGAAATCACTTGTAGGGTCACAAGCTGTTAAGCCTGTGAAACACAGAGTTGGAATCAATTCTAAGGGTAAGCCACTGCAACTGAGAAAATCACAGCTCAAAAAGACACTGAGGTAAGTACCCCAAGTCTAAACAGGTGTGAAGATGAGTGGCCCATCTGTATTCTGTCCTGTTGCAGCAGTGCAGACCCTGGGTGTATCCTGAGCCTCAGTCATGGGGAGAAGAGGGAGGATGTCTGGAGGGCTTCTGCAGCAGCAATTTGGAGGTCTTTGGCAGCTACAGGCTCTTTTCGGATTGTAGCACTTCACGGTTTCAGCGCCCGGTAAACAGCGCCACTGCAGATCTCGGATACTGGTTGGGCTTCCTTCATTCCTTGGGTCCTGCACTCTGGTGAGGGGACTCGAGCTCTGGTCGTCCTGCTTCTGGAGGGTCCTTAGGAGATTCCTGGAGCTTCTGGATGGATTTCAGACGTTGCACTCAACTACAGATTTCATGATCACTGGCACTCGGTTCTTGCAGCAGCATAGAAGTACAGCCAATCAGGGAAGATGGTCCAGTGGAGTTCGTCTCAGGGTTAGTTGGTCCAACTGACCCAAGGTAAGAAGTCGCCCCTTCTGGAGCTTCTCTTGTTGATCAGAACAAGGAGTTCAACACAGCAGCATGGCTTAACCGGGCAATTCAAAAGGTCTAGGAGGATGCAGCAAGCTTCGTTGACGATTTCTCCGTCGGGTGTCTCTCCCAGTGGTCGACTCTGCCTCTAGTCCCAAAACCCTTACCTTTTAAGCAGGTTTCATCCATTCATGCACAGCCTAGGCTGTCAATCACACAGCAGCCAATCAGGACTGGTTGCATTTAGGCATTCCTAGAGACAAAGGACAGAGTAGTTTCGGAAACCTCCCTCACATCCTGCCTTTCCAGACACACTGGAGCCAGCCAGCCAAAGGCAAAATGAACAAAGGGCTCAACTCGGCCTCGACGCCCAGAGTAAAACCTAAGAAAGACCACACAAACAGAAAATGGTAAAAAAAGAAGACCGGGCCATTTTGACAAAATGGTCACCCATAGGTGCTATACTGCAGCTGAGGATTCAGCCTGCAGTAGAAAAGCACAATGGTAGGAAAATTAAACCACTGCCACCATCCATTTAAAGTAGTGAGGGTAACATAAAAATGTTACATGAGAGTGTAGGATACGGGGCTATAAGTTAACCTCCCAGCACTCCACATAAGATGGTGTGTGTTGGACCCACAAAGAGAAAAGGTAAGTAAAGTCAATTTAACTTTACTATTCTTTTGAACAGTAGTTCCCACAAGAAAAGGTAGTTAAACCTTATGAGAAATCTAAAGGATTTCTCTATGACACTGCACTGAAGGTGCTGTGTGTCACAATACAAAAAGCAGATGCCTATGGAGTTTGTCAGGCTCCAAAAACAGAGGAAACGTATAATCCAAATCAGGTCAAAATATATGGGAGAGTGGGAAAAAAAGGTCTCACTCACTCCACGGTTAAAATTAAAAAAATCCTAAAGTCCAGCAAAAGAGCTGGGGTCTCTAAGGTTGAAGGGAATTAGTGCAGAAATGAGAATTATCCCTAACAGACCCTATGCTGGATACTGACACACCACATGACCCAGGGTACATGGCTCAAACAGGGAACAGACCCATTCCTGCTGCCCAGGTGCAACCAATACTACCAACACCGGTTAAGAGGAGGAGAAACTGGACTGTAAAAAGTAGCCAGCCCAAGCTGGAATTATCAGACAGCGGTAAAGCTGAAAACAAGTAGTCTGCATATCCTGCGAAGACCCCAACCATTAGAGGCCTGGCAAGAAGAAAGGCCAAAGAAAGAGCCTTTACAACAGGTACTGGTGTCTGGCTAAGTGGGAGAAGTGTGGGGAAGGTTAGCAAATTTAAAGGGAAGTGTATTGGAGCATGAGGAGGAAGAGAGTCTTGTGAGGAAAGGTCTGATTGGGAAGACGTTTGTTGCAGTGGGAAAGGAAGGGAAATTAGAATTATGGATGGAAAGTGAAAGCTGTTTAGAAACAGATTGTGGCTAGAAGGAAAACTCACAGTCCGAACTCCTGAAGAAAGGTTTGCAGGTTTCTGAGGAGGGGGAGGTTTGTATACAGGAAAGAATAGATCGGGTTTGGAATGGAGACAGTGATTTGGAAAGTCAGGAGGAGTTAGAGATAGGGATAGAGAGAGAGGTTTGATTACTGCAGCAGAGAGATGAGGGGAGACAACAGGAAAGAGATAGAAAGGGCAGGAGTACAGGAGGAAGAGAAAATTTTAAATGAGACCGCGCATGGTTGATGTGAAAAGAACGACGGTAACAGCTTGGAGAGGGAGAATATTGATATTGTTAAAGAGAAAGTAGAGGATGATACTACCGGACAGGAACATAAGGGAGGAATGAGATGAGAGTCTAGAGACAAAGATGCCATCTGTAAGAAGAAAGGACAAGCTAGTGAAAGAGAATAGGGCTGTTGTGCGGAGATGAAACAGGATGAGAGGAAGTTGGAAGAGTGTTGGGATTTGGAAGACATATACCCTCAGACTCTTTAAAATCAGACAGGGATGAAGAGAGCAGCTACCAAGACAGAGGAGATATGGAGGTCCAGGAGAACCTCCGTGAATCAAGGGAGAATTGATGATTATCCTGGGCCTCAGGAAGGAAGCCCTAAGAGTCGCCAGGACAAGACAAGGGTCCAGGGTGAACCCCGAGAGGAGTAGCGGAAGAAAAGGTAGACTAGTGGCATGCTTCGCCACCAAACTCCACTAAAGTGCAAAACATTTTCACTGAGGTGCTAACCTGAGACCCAGCCTGGCTGGTCTGTTAGAGCACCACCCCATCAACACTGCTTAAGAAGCAGAAAGAAGGAGGCCCCCGCAAACATCTTCCTTTTCAAGGGATGTTGCTTCTTGGCAGAAGAATGTTTACAACCCCAGCTTAGGAATGACTAGAAGGACGCCGCCATTTCGATCCTGTAAGGAGCAACAACATCCTTTGTGAGGAATACACCTTTTGATCTGATTTTTCCAAGTGTTGCGACTTGAAGGAACTTTGGAGAATAGTGTTTTGCAAACATCATATGTTTTGTATTACGTTGAACTGTTTGCTGGAACTTTAACAAAACTGACTATTGTGATGAGGAATCCTTTGGAGCAAAAGAGAGAACCTTACATTGTTGGCCCTTCTTTTCTACTATTATCCGGACACTTGTAGATCATATCTTCCTTATACTTGTAGAATCTACTGTCCTGATAATTGGAGTTACGAACATCATGACAATGCTTTATTCTGAGTACAACAGTATCTTGGAAATCATTTGCTTTTGAATTGAATATAGAAGGCTAATAAAATGTGTTGAAATCTTAATCTGGTATCTGGGTTTCATTTCTAAGAGCATTGTGGCAAACAGATATTCATACACATACTAAGGCCAGTTTAACACACTGGTCAATTATGCATGCAGATGGTGATTATGCTACCACAGGGCACTGCACGTGCTGCACTTGGTGTAAGACGCAATTACGTTTTTAAATAAAATCTTACATCATTCACCTGGAATAGAAACAAGGAGGCATTAACCTGACCACTGGCACCCAAAATGTACCAGCCACTAGTGTGTGCAGCCAGTAACAATGTTATATATAGGCCAGAGAAAGAGGAATTGTTTGGTGCCACAGGGTCAGGCATCTCCTGAGGGTGCACTGTCATTGTAGAAGTTTCAAGGTCAGTGACAGCAGAGGAATATAGGAAGTCTATGGGTTGGGGGCTTTCCTCACAGCAAAGTCTTTTTAAATAATATGCAGAAATGGTGCATTTTATAACATAATTTCATTTCGTAGAATAATGGAGTAAACAGCTAATCAATTTACAGTTGGTTATCTAGGGTAAAACATGAAAAATGAATACATCAGTAGATTAAAAACAGAGATGCCCGATAGAATGATGGGCATTGCCTATAAGGGGGGGCTGCATGCCCCCAACCATAAATCCTGGGACCCTGCAAACATGTATTTTGTGCCACTGCGCATGATCTATGCATCCTGTCTGCATACTTCCAATAACTATACCTCCTCTATATCACTCAGAAACAAGCACTTAGGATCTAGGACCATCCTTAGTGCTAACACCAGTCACCTCTGCCCAACTAACATTAGCACTAGCAGCACGAAGGTGCGCCACCTGACTCCCCTCCACAATAACACCAAACAATCCCCCTCGTCTCTTAAATCAGAAACCACAGAGCCTACTAAAAGTAACAACCAACCCCTTCGGTACAAATGCGCCCTACTCAATGTTCACTCGCTCAATGCCCATGCGTTAGAAGTTAATGATCCCATCACCAACCAAGATTTAGACATAATTGCCATCACTGAAACCTGGCTCCATGAGGCCTCCGGCCCAGCCATCACAATTGCATTGCCCAACATAACATAACTAGACTAGAGTACACCAACCAACTTACAGTACCACGAATCACCAGGGCCAAGGCAGGAGGAATTGGATTCCCCTACCTGGCACCCAAGCTTTGGAACACGCTACCCACATCCCTCAGAGCTGAAACCTCTCCCCATGCCTTCCGCAAAAAGCTAAAAACGACACTCTTCAATTAGCTGCTAGCTCACTGTAGGTACTTGCTCACAGCTGTGCCCTCCACTCCTATTGTTCAAGCGCCACAATGCCACTTCATGCTGTATGTGTTTACATGACTACTGTAACTAAGATATGAACATCTACTGTAACCAGCACCGCAATGCCCACAGGCCGCTGTGCGCTTCATGTTTGTATGTGTTTACATGACTACTGTAACTAAGATATGAACATCTACTGTAACCAGCACCACAATGCCCACGGGCTGCTGTGCGCTTAACAAATGTGAATAAATAAATAAATAAATGCATAAACTATTTCTGTCTTTCAATAAAGCACTCAGTCACTCAGTGAATACAGAGTTTAATTAGCCAAGTTCATGTTATTAAAAGTAGGAATTGCCTGCAGGGGATGCAAACATTAGCACTTACAGGTTGGCGGGGCCCTTCCTAGCAATTTTCCACTTTTGCTAATTGGGGTGGAAAACTAAAGAGTAAATAAATGTTAAATCCTCTTTAAACTTGTCATTTTATAAAATGCATGCAGGAGATCACCAACCTAAGCACTTAGCACTTTAGCACTTTAGCACTTAGGAGCAATGTTGGGTCACAGGTCAAAAAAGCAGAGTGGACAAGGAATGCATAAAAGCAGGGCAAACTCACTTTTACTCTTTCCATTTTCACCTCCGATGTGTGGAAAACTAAACACTGCCTGCCAATATGCTTTGCAGGCTGCATTTACTAATAGATTCCTGTGGAAATCGCCTGGTTTTGATTAGCTATACGCTTGTGTGAAAATCACATGCAGGCCCCCAATGAGGCACACCTTGATGGAAGAGGACTGCACAGCGGAGATCTTATCTCATCTCCATTCCTCTTCTCCATCTCATCACTGCTGAAAAAATGGGCCAGAGCAGGAAAAAAAAGTCCCTTTTACGTTCCTTTTTCCCAATCCACCAATTGTAAAATGAGGCTGAATGTGAAATCTACATTCAAATAATTATGCTTTGCAGAAGACAGGTGGATTGCATAGGAATCCCTTTGTTTTATGCCTACATGAAAATCTCATGTAGTCATAAAAAAGGAGGTTTTGCAGGCTTGCCCTGCAGATTCGCTTTCACTGCTTGTAAATGCAGCACCTTGGAGAAGGAAAAGTGAGGAATATTTGGGGTGGACTATAGGGCTTTTTTCCAAATTTGAGGGGGGTCAGGACATCCTTAACCCCCTTGGTGGTTGCACCAATAGGGGTATCAAGTGGCGGGTAGAAGGTGGATGCACATGGTGTCAATTCTTTTTAATCTTGTTTTTAATGTGTGGGGTGTGCTAATTTGTGTAGCATGCATGTGCAAAGGTCTGCATGTTGATAATAAGATTAAGAGGCACAGATGCTCTGTTGTGTGACCCATCAAAATGTTTCCGGACCACCACACCTCAGTAGGCAGAGTCGTCACGGAAGCACCGGCACCGTTAGCAAAGGTGCTTCCGTCTCCTCACACCCATGGAGTCCTATGGGACTGCACGGCAATGGGGGAGTCACCATATCTGCTGCCTGACTTCCTGCTCCGCCGGGACTTGTAATGTCCCGATGGAACCAGGAAGTCAGGTGGCGGATTCAGTGTCTCCGGGATGGCACCGGCGGGTTACCGTCAACCTTGGAATGATGCCCAGGTTTTGAGAGCATGCACCCCATCTTGCCTGAGAAATGTCTGCACACGCTAACAATGGGCCTCATTATAATTCTGCCGGTCCGGGTACTATGGTACCGGTAAGCTTGCTGGTGCCGCAGTTCCTGGACTGGCAAACTACGAGTTGAGCCTGCGGGTGCCTTTCTGCCCGCCAGGTGGGACCTGGCAGGCAGAAAGGCACCCGCAAGCACAGCATGTCGGAGGCACCGGCACCGTTATAAACGGTGCCGGTGCTTCCGACCTCCCCATTCCCATTCAGCCCTAGGGGGCCGAATGGGATTGGGGATCATCTTTTTTCGGGCGTGCCGGAATGCCCCGGTAATTGCTCATTCGCGGGCGCTGAATATCTTTGAAAGTTTGGCGGCAGCCTGCCGGTTTTATCGGCAAGGCTACCGCCAAACTTATAATGAGGCCCAATGACTTGATTAACCTCTGGGTTAATGGCTCACAATCGGCAGTGAACCAAGTGGTCTTGAGTGCTCTTCTTCCTTGGAAACATGGGCTAGGCTCAAGGGTCTGTGTTACATGATGGGAAACAATGTAAAGCGGTTGCAAGAAGAAATGTGGCTATTGCAGTCCAGTACACATGTTTGCAGTGCTGCGGATGAAGTTGCCTTTGATGATCCTCCTAATGGGATAGGCATCATATGGCAAACCATAAGGGGCATCAGATGCGTGTTTGAAGTTGGGTGGGCATGGTGTCGATGAAAGTATTGGGGGTACTTCGATAATTGGTAAAGTAATGGATGGGTCGGGTGAAGTCCAAAGATTACTGGTATTGCCACTCAAGGGGCCGGTGGGCAAGTCAAGGTATGCCAGGGTCATGGTTGTGGCCAAGCATACAAGTTTCTCCTCTGTGATATATGGCAAGTCAGCGATAAACCCCATTCTGCTTGTCCACAGTCGTCGTTAGCAGGCGCACGTTTTCTGAGTAATAGTCTGCACCTAGGAACATAGGGTGGGTGGCCGCCCTGCATGGTTTGGCTTATTTTGAAGGCCCCCGAAAGTGCTGCGCTGCTTGACCTGACTGACATTTCTGGGCTACACAAAGATGACCCACATCATCAAGACCCACTCCTTGCTTCTCCACCATATCACCAAGATAAAATGCATGTTTGTGTTGGTGCTGAAGGAAAGAAACTTACTGCATGTTAATGTTATGGGCCTTCACAAATAGGAAGAGCACAACCGGTAGTACTGTACTGCCGCACGCCCGTCCTATTCCAGCACAATATGAATGAAACCCTCTTACTAGAATGGGTTTGACGTGGTGTTTTGACCAGTCTACCAAGTAGCCCACCTGGAAAGTTTAAGCAAACCATTTCTGGTATTTTGTTGCAAATACTCTGTGAAGACATATTTTATCATATTGTTGGTGTAGGTAGCAAATGAGGTATTGCCTGATGTAATTTTAGGTAACAGCACTTAGAAGTGCATTGCTACACTCAAAAAGCTTTTACAAGCTTCAGAGTAATGTATTAGAAATATAGTGGTATGCTTTCTGATGAGATATGACACATCTCTGATGAAATGTGTTTGGGGGCTAGCATTTATCCAGTCATTATTCAATAATTTAATCACATAGCTCATTGAAGGTAGTATAGCAAGGATCTATACAGATGCAGCCTGCAACTTATATACATATGTCAAATATGTAGTTATTTTCAGTGTGCAGCAAGACTGGCCTATATTCATATAGAGAATGGCTTTGTGTAGTGAGCCAGTGCAACAGGCCTTGTTCAGTCTCTTTATTAGCAGCTGAATTATACAGCGCCTAGAGAGCCTTTGCCCTGTCTCGGTTCGACAGGATAACCACCGAGACACCGTACGACCTTTGTTTGGGCATACGCTTAGAGAATGATTATGCATATCATTAGAGAATGTTTACACTCAGCCCAGGGCATTTTGTTGACATCTTCCTGGAGATTTGTCTTGGGATCGAAGGACCCATCAGCAGAAGAGAGCTACTAGGGATTTGGTAAGAAGGGGGTTTCCACAGTGGGCACCCTTATAAAACACCCTTTACTCCCCTGGACCAGTGCGATGCTGGGAGCATAGGAAGATGGGGTCGCTGCATGGTTTGATTTGGTTAACAAATGCTTTTAGTCAAATGGTTTTTGCATGTAAGACCATGTCAATGCCAATGCTAACTTTGATTTGTGATATTCATTCATTCATTCATTCATTCATTCGTTCATTCATTCATTCATTCATTCAGCCTTTCATGTGTTTCATGACTTGCAGCCAGAATATGCTGGTTAAAGGGTGTTGATTTGAACTGTTGGTAAACGATATTGGGCATATTGTGATCCAAGTATGGAATTGGTTTATGTCCCAAGTGGGGATATTGTTGAAGTTGGAACTTGGAACCTATGAAAAGTAGTGTGAAGTCCTGAGGGTTATTATTGTGCAAATGTGTAAATAAGGTGTTTTATTTTTGTATACACTGAGGCTGTTTCTTTTCACCATTCCTGGCGAGATGATGGGTAATCTACGCGTAAGGTTATTGCTTATCTAAAGTGAAATATTGTCTGTTCGCTGCCTTTTTTCTGCCTCTCTCTGATGTGCTTCAGAAAATCATGGACCAGTAAAATGGCTGCGCCTTGAGTATATGACAAGGTACAAATGGTTGTTCAGAACTGTTATGAAATGCAACGTTAGTAGAGAGAGCGCCTTGGTGACCACTTATTAACATTCTTGTGAAAGCAAAATGTATCTCTGAGTCTGGATACAAGGACCATGCTCTGTTCTATGGACTCAGTAGGCAGAGCTTGTCATAAGATTGCATCAGCGAGAATTCTAGCCCCATTGGGGCCAGATATATGTTGATATCATGCTCCCTGGATGACAGAATACTCAACTGGCTGGGGGTTGCAACCCAACTCGCGACAGGCTGTAATTGGATGAACGCAATAAACAGGCCTGTAACCTCCTCTTTGAGGTGCTGCCATGATAAAGCATGAGCGTACCTCTTGGGCATTTATTCACACTTCCCAAGTAAATCACTGCTGTGCTCCATGTCCTCTTGAGGCCACCTGATAGGCCACACAACGGTGGCATCTGCACTCATCATTCAATCAGGTATCAATGGGTGGTGAAATGGAGGGCAGCAATGGAAACTAAGCTTCAAATGTGTTTTTGAAGAAGCTGGTGCCATGTGGGCAGGGGGCAAGGGTTTATTGAGGAGTACACATTGTTTCGGTGTACAGCAAAGGCTGCATATATCTTCCAGCATCAACACTGGAGCAAGGGAGTAAAGGGTATTCATAAGGGTACCCACTGTGGACATCCCCTTCTTACCTATTCCCTATGAGGTCTCTTCTTCTCGTTGGTCCTTCGATCCCCACACACTCTCCGGGACGATCTCTGTATGCTCTGGGCTGATGTGTAAACATTCCCAGGCCAAGGATGCATGTCTTGTGTATAATGCATATGTACCACTTAGGTGGAAGGCCGAGAACTACTGCAAAACCTGGCTAGATCGGTGAAGGTGATAATACCGTTCTTTGGAAAACATTACAAACGACGTATGTATCATCTTCACAACATGCTTGTACTATGTTATGGTGAGTAAGATTATTCTTAACAAAATATTATGTGGTTGGTTTCTCAAGTGTATTTCGGATTAAACAATCCATGCAAAGGTACAAAATTAATCACAAAGTACAACTCTCAAAATGTCATAATTGACAAATAAATCACATGCACAAAGCTTGTAAATCCATAATTTGCAAAGAACTCCAAATACATTTATAAAATGAAATCTCTGTATTCATCTGTCTAAAACATCCAGTCACAACAAGCATACGTTAAAAATGGGAAAACACCCCTACTTATTATCGCAGATGTGTAGCAAAATAGAGACAGTGTAGTTAAATACAGTGATCCTAAACCCTCACGAAAATCTGCAGATTCACAAAGATTCATTTGCTAAACAACATACTCGGATTAGCTCTCGTCTGACCACCCAGCCTTTTGGATTTTCTTAACCAGGCTCCCTTTGCATAGCTTGCAAAGGCAAAAACCATATTTCACACTGCTCAAGACAACAACATAAGTGCTGGTCTGAATTGCCTCAGTCCACCCATCCTTAATATTCCCAATAAATAACGTTTCCTAATGTCTAAGTGTAAAGGGAAGAACAGTACAAAATGAGACACTGTCACCTTTTTACCTTCGATGCAACATAAATCGAATGCTGTCTGGTTTTTTAACCATTTGCATGCCACTATTTTGAGAGGGAGTACATTAAGGCTGCCCTATGTTAAAAGGATTCTTTGGTGATAGTTAGTAACACGGAAAAGTATCTTGCCACACCCTCATATTGGGAGAGCGGCAGATAAAGCCTAGCTTGAGATTTCTGAATGTTTGTATCTACTTTGTTTTGTGCCAAAACATGTATAATGTGACTGGTGAAATTGACAATGCTTTTAGGTTCATCAAAACAAAAATACATACACCCACATTCTGCAGTAACTTCCTCATACAAGCAAGCCAACCTATTTTATAACAACTTCCCTGGGACATCAGATTTTTCATTAGCATTTAAATTACCCATTTTCACAAGACAACACGTGCCACAGTAAGATTCTTTTTGTGAATTAAGGATCAGTAACATAGATTGAGAAAGGTTACAAGTGTGTATCATATACTGATGTTGAGGAAGGAACAACAAGGCGGCATGCGAGAATATAGTTCTGTCTTCTGGAATATATCTAATATCCCCAAACCCCATATCTCATTGTCATGTGCCCCATCAGGCATATCCTTACCCTTCAATCTAAAAATATCTAAAAAGAAATATTCATTTTAATTATGATATTCCAAAATACAAAAAGAAAGTTTACATACATTATAACATGACAACATTCTGAAAAATAATCATATCACAAGAAAATAACACCATGTATATCTGCGTTTATTATAAGTTGTATAAAAGATTGAGTTAATAGGCCTACACTTTATCAAATTGTGATTACCAGTAAAATGTATAGAATTAAAATGTTCCTTTTTTTGTGTAATCTCAAAATGGTGCACTTATTTGACCTCTGGTTAAACAAAATGGTGTGTTTGTGCGTAGCTCCCATGAGAGCAGGACTGCAAGTGGCAACTTTCCTGAAAACAGGCCCCATTATCAATCACTGTGAATATGCAATTAGAGAGATTAAAATGCACAATTGTGTGTACACAGAACAAAAGAAAAATAAGCCAAATACATTCCAAATTCAGGACTATCATGTACCTGTTTTGTATGTTTAGCTGGATGGCGTCTCTGGAATGACATTGATGGAAGCATGGCCAGCCAGTAATGACAACTTCAGAGGAACTGATGTCTACACAAAACCTGACCTCTGACCTGGAAGCACAATAAGGTAGCTTGTAAAATGTGTATCCGTCTATTAAGGAACTACTAAAAGGGACATTTGTTTTGAAGAAATCATATGCCTATGCTGATACTAGGACCCTTACGGTGGGTCAGAAGAAGGATGCAGACCCTCATTTTCCATCTCATCGAAAGATTTATTAAACCAAATAATAAATGCCTATCTTTTCCTATACTATGAGGTTTTCCTACCTAACAAAACTAGCTACGGTGCTTGTCAGTCGTCGGTGAGAGTCCAAACAGAATCTGTCCAATGTCCCAACTAACCTATTCTAACCATACCACTATTATAACAATGAAAACCAGGAGAATTACTCCCTTCGCCTGAAGAAATGTTTGATCATACAGTTCAGTTCAGTAAACTATCCTCAAGTAGTTCCTGCTGACTGTTTTTATCAATTGACTTCTGTAACAGGGCTGTTCAACATCTGATTCATTTCTCTTATGCCACTATTCGCTGTTTCTTTCTTGCTTCTTTCTTGACTTATTTTACTTGTAGTTATCCTTCTATTTCCCAAAGTCACATTATACAATATTTATGGCTCTCCCTTTTGCTTCTCTGGTCTTTGACATATCGCCCACAGTCTCTGGTTTCTCTTTGGTATTGGACCTTATTCTCTCTCTCAACCTTCCCTTCGGGACTTTCTCTTCTATGATATTTTTCTTCTCTGATTAAACCTTTTTTGTCTAACTTAATCTGAAAATGAACATTCTGTCTTGAGGTTTGTTACCTCTCTTATTTGGTAGGGTGTCTAGATTTTCTCCTTGAATGGGGAAACAAAGTGACTTCCTTAGGATAGAGGTATGTTCCAGTAGTTTTATTACATCTTCTTATAGTTACGTCAGGTTATCTTATCAGGAAGAATTACAAGGAACAAACACTGGCTCCTATCACCCAGTCAGGGGCTCTCCAACTGCCTGGGCTTAGAACCCTCACCACAAGCATTCTCCCATTCACACCATAACATTGCACCTTGCATCACAAGCTTCAACATTCACTTCCAAGCCCATCATAACACACCTCCCTTTCTTCCAGAATACACCACATACACACAAAGCACATCACACGCTCGCCAGCACACACACAATCACACTGTATGCCTATTTTAGAGAAAGGCGCAACTCTGTATAAAGAACAATGAAGGTGTCCCTCCCTTTCTTGAACTTTGAATCCGCACGGTGGAAGGCATCCCCCCTTTCTACTCGATGACCTGCCATGCAGCACACTTATAACGTGGCGAAATGCAAACACACCCCTTTCACCCAGGTTGGTGCAAACTTGCACGACCACTCACTTTGTACGGATTCACTCCCACTTATACTACAGAAGACATGACCCCCTATCTACCCTGGTGGGAAACCCACAATTCCCAACCACTAACAATGACAGAAGGCATGACCCTCTATCTACCCTGGTGGGAAACACACAATTTCCAACCACTAACAATGACAGAAGGCATGACCCCCTATCTATCCTGGTGGGAAACACACAATTCCCAACCACTAACAATGACAGGAGGCATGACCCCCTATCTACCCTGGTGGGAAACACACAATTCCTAACCACTAACAATGACAGAAGGCATGACCCCCTATCTACCCTGTTGGGAAACCCACAATTCCCAACCACTAACAATGACAGAAGGCATGACCCCCTATCTACCCTGGTGGGAAACACACAATGTCCAACCACTAACAATGACAGAAGGCATGACCCCCTATCTATCCTGGTGGGAAACACACAATTCCCAACCACTAACAATGACAGGAGGCATGACCCCCTATCTACCCTGGTGGGAAACACACAATTCCTAACCACTAACAATGACAGAAGGCATGACCCCCTATCTACCCTGTTGGTAAACCCACAATTCCCAACCACTAACAATGACAGAAGGCATGACCCCCTATCTACCCTGGTGGGAAACACACAATTTCCAACCACTAACAATGACAGGAGGCATGACCCCTATCTACCCTGGTGGGAAACACACAATTTCCAACCACTAACAATGACAGAAGGCATGACCCCCTATGTACCCTGGTGGGAAACACACAATTTCCAACCACTAACAATGACAGAAGGCATGACCCCCTATCTACCCTGGTGGGAAACACACAATTCCCAACCACTAACAATGACAGAAGGCATGACCCCCTATCTACCCGGATGGGAAACCCACAATTCCTAACCACTAACAATGATAGAAGGCATGACCTCCTTTCTACTCTGGTGGAAAACACACAATTCCCATCCACTCATACATCCCTACATAACATTAGGCATTCACCATGTCAGTACCTGACACATTAAAATATGTGGATAATACACAGTTCTTTACTGCCTGACACACAATTTTACATCACATCTCAAAGGATCCACAATAGAGTAACAAAATAAGGTTACAAGCCTAAAAGTCCTTGTTGCTTCCACATAACCTAATGCTGCAATTCTTCCAGTTTTGTTATGACTAATACAATGCATACAACAAGTTACTTACACAACTTTATATGACTTTAACGTTGCCTACGCATTTAAGCCTAAAAGTCCATAGGCAAAAACAGCTCTAACCTGCAATTCCTGAAAAGGTTATAGACTAGCACATACTAACACACTGCGCTATCTCATGCTATCATCAATAAACCATTACAGGGTCAACATCAGCATCACCTTTTCTCCCACATCCACACGCAACGTAAACTTCAATATTCATCAGACATGGGCAGAAAACACACATCCTACTCTGTTCCAACATAGGATGTTTTACAATCCCCCCAGCCCTTTTTTTTTACCACAACAAAAAAAAAGGATATAGGATGATGCTTGGCAGAAACTGTAGCGCACATGGGTTGCCTTTCGTCCTCCACCTCTTTAGCTCTGCTCTGCCAAATATGCTCGATAAACCCCGAATTGAACCTCACTAGTCTGCTCGGTAACTTTGATGCAGAGGGTATGGTCCAAACTTTCATTTGCTGTGAACCGCTGCACACCTGCTGCAGATCTGACTCTCCGTAATCCTCCAACACGATGACCATATTGACCGTATTTGAAGCGGTGCGGTTGGAAGTTTTCTTAGGGAGCTCCTCCCGGGAACAGAAGTCCTTGTCACCAAAAGTGGAGTCGGTGAGGTCCCACTTGCCTCGACCCTTAGGGAGGGTGTTGCGGAGGGGGCGCACCTCCCCAGCCTAATATTTAATTAAGGGTGAATTGTAAAATGTGCCTCAAATAAATGAATTTAAAGTGACCAATAGTGCAATACATTCACATTTTTTAACTCTTTGTCCCATTTAAAAAACAAGACTTGATTTGAATTTAGCAGAGCGGCCTCGAGCATATCCATATAGAAGGATATATGAACAAATATGAATTATTAATACAAGTCTTAGTAATCACACCTGTCCTTACAAGAAATTATAAGGCACAGACATATTTCAGTCCAATTTGATCATAATTACGGAGCAGAGGCATAATTCCTAGTTATATACATGCCCTTTTGACATGCTAAGCAAAGGAGGCAATTCTTGACCCTATCATAGAGTCCATCCAATCCAAAATTGCTGCATCAAATGATGCTGCATGAGTGGGGCTTTCTAGGTATTTACAGTCAAACACATACGATGAGATGGAGAGTTTTGGGAAAGCAGCAAGGGAAGAGAGCTAGTTCAACATGAGAAAAGCTGATTGAGGTCCCCCCTTAATGTAGCTGATGGAAACCTCCTTAAATAGGTATTTTCCAGAATCAGATGAATTTAGAAGCCTTTCCCAAGACAGACCCAGGGAGGAAGGAAAGCTCAGGGGCATCACGTTTGTCTTGGAAACAAGACAACTTGGCGCAACACGCTCTTTAGAAACCACTCGCTGGTATTAAGCACGTCATAAATGTGCAATAAATCAAAGATTGCTTAAGAGGGATTTGGGGGCAGATGAACAGACTGAAAGGAAGAGTTTACCTGGCTGAGCTCCCTTGAGCTGTTGATATGCCTCCATGACCTGGGTCTTTCAAAGGCAAACCATAATTAATTCCAATAACCCCAGAGCATATATATATACATTTCCCAAGAGTCAAATATATCCCAGAGAGAAATTAAATTTACTCTGCAGAGGTATAGTTCTTTTCTTTTTTTTTCGTGTTCTGAAATATTAAACTATGCAGGAAACCTTTGTCTCTTACAGCAACACATTATTAAATAATTCCCTGTTTTTACGAGGAGTAAATTAGATCTGCTTTTGTGAACACGGTGTACAACGTGATGTTCAGGGATTAATCAAAGTCCTGACCTGTGAAAACCATTGTTTAAATAAAAGAAAAATATTGAATGGAGTTTTCTTCTTCTGAAAGTGGAATAGGAGGGAAGTTAGATTCTTCCCTTCATTCCCAAGAAAATAAGTTCTCTTTAGATAACCAACATCCTTTTCTGCCTTAAGTAGACTGCCAATTAAAGTTAACTTGCTGACTCCTCTTCTATTTCAATTTGATTACTTTGACAGAAAAACAATGTAACTAATTGCGCAAGCAAAGTTAATAGGCTGCAAATACAGCAAGTTCTCACTCCTCATGATAATTCTGTTCTACAATTAAAAAGTTGTTCCAACTGTAACATATGGAGCCGAATTCTGCCTTGGTCTTCCGTGGGACTCATGGGACCGAATGGAGGGAAAGCTTTGGCATTCCGTTCTGCACCTGCCGAATGAAGTTCCTGTAGCCGTTATCCGTCACAAATTAGGGCCACTCTCTCTATATGCGAGAGTAAAATGGAAGACCTTACAACTCTTTAGTAAAATCAAATTGCCTTGCATGACACAATTTGCACTGCTGGTAAGATAACTTGGAAGTGCCTCTGGTTGGACCTTGGATTTATGGTCAAAAAGATGTCTCCACATCCTACTAGACCGGGGAATTCCAAGAGAAACCTTCAATACTAACCCAACATATGTGAAAAAAGCTGTATGGCCAAATGATTGGCAAGAGGCAGAAACAGAAAGATCCCTATCGAGGACACACACACTCACAAAAACGTTGACAAGCTTCTATAAGCAAACTCCGGCATATCTAACAAAGTTTCCTGACAATAAACATTGAGATCTGTTCATGAGATTTAGGATGAACATGCTTCATAACAACACCACATTACATGGATATGGCCGGATGACGAATCCTAGATGCAGACTTTGCAATGCTGATGAGGAATCATTAAAACGTCTGACCTTGTTCTGGCAAGAGTTGCTAAGTTTAAGAACTCTGTATCTATATAGTCATTTATCATCTCAATTTGGATGCGACGCTGATGCCTTTAGGAGGCTTTGTATGCTGGCGAGATGCCTAGATGGACTTACGCCTTGACAAAGTTTTTGGAACTTGTTTTGGAAAAATGATTATATATTCAAATATGATGAGGGAGGTAGTGGTTCCTTTGGGATATTGGTAAATGGTTGTAATGAACTGTCAACTAAATAAAAAAAAGAATATTCAGATTTGATTTTATAAGTATGCATGTTACTGTGTATTGTGAATGTGTACATTAATACGATAACAGGTATGTAGTGTTTCTTTTCTGAAGACAGTTTGTCTTTATGCAGAATATAATGGATGGCTTCCCCAACTTTGAAAGTTCAGAGACCACTTTACATTTCTTGATGCATTATCTTAATAAAAACAAATAATTCTGATTAAAACAGTCTATTGTTGTCCCAGAGTTTGGGAGGAGATTGTCATGGTGGGGTTAGTAGATCAGGGATAGTTTGCCATAAAGAAATCAAAGGTTCGAAATCATATATATTCCATTGATAGACGTTATTACATACCTGAATGTAAAAATGGTCAAAGACAGCCACACAGGCTTATAAGATATTCTCTAGATACTCTGCTTTTCCTATCAAACAGGTGTGTAACTAGGATCACATAGACGGAGGGTTTAGGCCATGCAAGGCCAACTGATACAATGAGATGCATATCGTTCCATGAATTCCTCGAGTACACTGAACCAACTGTACGCGGAACATGGTCATAGACTGTGACTTACGCTGCAGCTAGATAAGAATCATTGAAATAAAAGTTCAAATAAAACGTATGCTTTGATTAAAAGTTTTGTTGGCATGTATCCAGGTATAAAGCACACTGTAAGTCAATGGAGCGACATGTTGCCTAACACAGCACCCCTCTATGTACTTGGAAGCAAACCATTTTCAGCCAAATACTGACTTCTGAGCTTTGTAAATGAATCTGCAAAAATAGCTTAATTTTTGGATGATATGCTCTACATAGTTAAAATGTCAAAATGCATTTCTGGGTTCAAAAGATTATATGTGAACAATTTGTTATATGGTGTAGCCTTGTTCGACCATCATGCATTGTAAGATGTTTCTCTGAAGTAATCATTGGCAGTCAGCGTAGGCGCCATCTCATATGGGCATGTCTGATCCATGCCTGTCACATATAAAGCATTCACCCTAAAGGAATTCAACCCTCATAGAGACGTGAATAACATTAGCCAGTATTTTATGAGGGAATAATTAATTGGTGTATGAGTAAGCAGACAAACATCACATGAGCAGACACTGGCAGCGAGCCAGTGGCAAATGTCCTAGAGTTTGCAGTACTCAAATGTAACAAACGCCTTGAACACTTTTTGAGGGGCTGCAGTGACTTTGAAACATATTCGGCCTGATTTACAAAACCCCTTTTAAACTGGTTTTGCAAATCATACCAATTGTCTTTCCTTACATTAAACCTCTATGATGATGAGTATCATTATGGGAGCTACACACGTGTAACGTGCATGCCATTAGTGGCACTTCTCTTTAAGGCAAGTCTTAAACTTTTAATATCAGTGTCCTACGATAGGTGCAGTTTGTTCAAGTATCGTTTAAGTAAATCATATGTTTAGAACTAATTAAACAAAAGCGGTTGTGTTTCATTATCTGAACAATAATGACCTTAATTCTACAGGGAGTCGAAGTGAATGGTCTCTCTGTGTCAGCTACCATTTAAAAAAGCTAATTTGGTCAGCTAATGTAATGCTATTGCAACTCGGACTGCGTGTAAGAAGGGAACAATAGTGATTAAGAGATTAGTACACAATGTGCTGTTTGTTCAAATGATTTTATAAATGCTTCAATATTATGCATTGCGACCTTCACATCTCCTTGCAAGGCACAGGGTGCACTGTGAAATGAAATATGTTCTTTGTTTTTCAGATGTGATCTTTTAATGCACATTAGGCTCGCTCTGACGAGGCCCAACCGGGCCGAAACATGTGTCTGGGGTGCTGTTGATACTCTTGTTCAGAAGAGTCCACGAGAATTGCCAGGCATTTCGGTACTGGTCTGAGCTTTGGCAGGACAAAGACTGATATGTAGTGGAAATTTCTCTTCTCTGAAAGGATGGTGAGCTAAAGACTCTGGTTGAGACTCTAACCCGGGATATAGGCCGGTAGTAGAGAAACTCCCAGAACCCCCCTTGTTTTTGCGTATTAGGCTCGCTCTGACAGTTATTGTGCAGGAGAAGAAATGACAGTTTGTTTGGATTTTGTGATTGGGGAATTACAGGAGAAGGAATATGTTCCTGAGTGGTCCTGAACGTAGACCTGTTGCAAGGGTCCAGGATAGCGCTGCCAAGGGGGGCGCACATACCAATTATGCAGGTAACGTGGTGGTGTAACACCTTTGTTATGGGTGATGCCGGGAGTGGTGATGACATTATACCTGGCGCAGGTAGCATATATATATAGTCTGTTAAGACAAAGGCGCTGGCGCAGCGCAAGTAGTCACACAGGGGAATGGAAAGGAGGGTGTGTAACTTGTTTAGTGATAGATGGCCTAGCGCGGGCATAGCTGTGGAGGTGCGTAGTGCCTTAGTGGGTATTATGGTAGTAGGCTTTTGAGCAATATGTGAACATCAGAGAGGCCATGTTTTGTAGGCCCATGTTAGGAAGTATTGGATTGGTGGGTACTCAGAATGAAAGATAAGGTATCTTGATTGGTCACAGGGTTTTTGTTCAGACCAGCAGTAGGCAAAGAAAAGGCACCAGGAACAACACACACAATACATTTAGAGGCAACACTCACAAGGAAGGACATGGTCATTTTATATGGGATAGACGAGGAGAGTACAGAGTGGTGTATGGTCCTACGCATTGACCCGACATTAAAACTAACAGACTTGACAGACAAACAGCTGTTTTCAGAGGATGATTAGCTGGGGGAGATGGTATTTCAGATCTGCATCCCGTGTCAGGTGAATATAGAAGAGAAACAGGTCCCCACGAGGATGCAGATGGTGGGTACATTATCCGCCCACTTGCGGAACGATTTGAAAAATGTGCCACAAGTCCTATGAGCCAGTGGACCACATGACATAAGGTTGTTGAAGGGAGCAGGGGTAGTCCGAATACAATTGAAGGAAAGGGCAGTATTACCCTGGGTTAAACAATACCCACTGTCATGAGAAGCAGACAAGGTCATATATGACATACTCCACACATTATAAAGACAGGGGATAATACAAATGTGAGAATCCCCATGCAACACAGCCATTAACCCTTTTAAGAAATTGAAAGGTGGGGCTGGGAGATCACTGATGCTTGAACGGCATAGTGCAAGCAGAGATTCCACTCGTACCAAATCCAGCCACCATATTGTCTAACATCCCCACAGCCAATATCCCATGTAAACAGTCACTCACTGCAGCAGCATTTTGCATGGAGACATCAGCACTAATAACTATGGGTTGTGCAGTCATGCTCTATGTGGAGCATTTGCTTTTCGCGATACTGGAAAAATCAAACTCCATCCTGACATCTCAGAGGCCGTTAGGGTATTATGTGATATTGTCCAACCAATCCATCATTTGAGGTAGTGAGGCATTGGGTTGTCAATCCAGCAACATTCATAGCACATATGGCAGAGGTAAGGGAAGTATGTGCAGGATTGCACCTCTTACATGGTCATAGTTGAGGATGACACTAGAGTACAGGAGGAGCCCATAGAAGGAGGACCTGGGTTGTTGACATACTGGGGTAGCAGTGGTCTGTCTTCAGGGGGGATTGTTTAAAGTGTGGGCTCAGGCGAAGTTGTCACTGCACTGTTTGACACAAGTCAACAGCTCTGATAATGGCCATAGACATGTCGGAAGGATAGGCTGTCACTGTATTCTCAGATTCTGCCTACGTTCCATCCACGTTGCACTCAGGATTGGCCCAATGGAAAATGAGGGGGTTTCAGAGGAGAAATGGCTCCCTCCTGCATCATGCAGCTGCACTGGCGGTGGTAAAGTGTGTCACCCTTACGAACAGCACTGATTTAATTTCTTAGGGCAACAACAGTGCTGAATCCTCTGCAAAAGAAGCAGTATATTTGCTATTACACACACCACTGTGCATGCCCTTTAAAAAGGATCTAATGCCCCCTTGATGGCATTTCTACAAAGGCAGCACACCACACTAGCTGAGTTCATTTTACCCATTGCCCATGTGATAGAGTTACAGGAGGATGCACCCCAGCAGAGCAGGAGTTGTGGAAAAGGAGGGTCTCCTTACTGACACACGGATTCGGTTTGGAGACAGAACAGTAAAGGAAAACTGGTAATCCCCCAGGGGCTGCTAAAACAGCTCTTGATCAGTTGCCTTGCCCAGCGCATGTATTAAAGGAGCATGTTGCTGCTGAGATTAGCCAAAAATGAGTCATGCCAAATGTTTAGGAACTAGTAACTGGGTTTGTAAATAATTGTGTGACATGCCAGTGTTAACTGGTCACACACTCACATACTCAAAACTGTGAAAACCACGTTGCCACACCTGGAGGGACCCTGCATATTGACTATATTGCTATGTAGGACAGGCATAGCCCTTATATGTATGTTAGGAAAGCATTTTTGTAGACAGCTCATAATAAAGGTCTGCAAGCTTTTGTAATAGCAAGGTTCATTTTCAAAGATTCAGCAGAAACGGTGCACTGCAGTGTTGCAAGATGGAGGTTTCCCATAAGAACACAGTTCCATTGAAGCCTCTTCACAAGATACTATCAAGGCCACAGAGTTTAGCACTGGGACCAGGAAAAAAGAAATACAATACTGTTAATTCAAATATATTCATGTGTGTTGGGTGTTATTTTTAGAAGCACCTCTGGCAGCGAAGCGTGAGAAGGGAGCTGGCAGTCTGCAGCAATGGGATAGGTGTTAAGGCGCGCGCGGCAGGGTACCAATCAGGGAGTTGAAAGCTCATTTCATTCTGTCCAGTTTCACAGTACTGTCTGAACTCTGTCTTCCAGCTGTTTGGGTCCTAAATATCTGCGTTACTTCTTTCATGGTGTATGCTCCTTTTAATGGATTACTTTTCCTCCCTGAGATTTCTTTTTCCGGGAGACCCCTGATACACACCAATGCCCCACCCCATCTAACAGCCCTTTGTGATTTTCTTAGTAGGGCCTAGCGCACTGGAAGTGTCCAAGTGGCAGAGGAAGCACTCCAACATAGTGACCAGCATCTCGTATGTGTGTGCCTGTGAGATTGGATGCTGGTGTTGTCATGCAAGAGTTGTGGAATGTTGGATGGTTGGTGTGGGCACCACAGTGGGTCTAACCTCTGATTCCCAAATTGAGGCTCCATATTCAAGAGGAGTGAAAGACAAAGCAAGATGGCGGCTCATGCTCAATCAATTTTGTGATTGGGGTCGAAGTAATCCAGGCATACAACCACTGACGGATCTCAAATGGGCAATGTGACTAGGCCAGCCAGTAAGGCTGCAGTGGTGACTGTTGCCATTTTATGGCACACTCATCGATGCCCAGTGTGCTGAAAGTCCCTAGGAGGAGTGGGAAGCCATCCTTCAGTGCACTAAAGCCATGCTGGCCCTATGTTCCCCAATTGTGGCTCCATATTCAAGTGGAGCGAATGACACATGAAGAAGGCCCCCCTTGCTCATTCAACCCTGTGCTTGGGGAATTGTAGGGGAATGCATCCCAGGCCCCTGATTGGTCCCAATGGCCAACATTACCAGTCTTCCCTTGTAATGTACTCTGTAGGAGATTGTACAGTCTTGCGAAGTGTGGTTGGCAAAGTGTTAAGCTTTACTGTTTGTTGGCCTGACTCACCCTATGCCATAGAAAAAACATAAGATGGTGATCGAGTGTAGAAGCACTGCTGTTGGCTGCTGTGTCACATAAGTGCATGGAACGCTAGTTGCATTTTACTTGCAGAAGATTTGGGGCCATTTACAATTCTTATATCTGTGATTATATTTGATTGGTTGGCGGGGTGAACTCTATTTACTAAGGGATCAGTAAGTCCTTTCATCCCATAGGCCCTTACCTTTTACTCCCCCTTGAGGTACAACTGATTGCATCCCCTGGCATCCCTAGGGTAGCCTTGGAAATTGGTGAGTCAGCAGGATACGCGAAATGTGCTATATTATTAGTACTATTAACTAGCAGTCTTTGAGTCATATATAATGTGGTTCTCAGTAAGATCACTGTTCCAATCTTTTGGAGGTATTGACACCACCAAGGTCAGTGTCTCATTGGGCCCAGCACACACCAGGCATGCCTTCTGTGGGCCCTTGAAGCTAGTTGGGCACCTGTGAAACTTGTGGTTATGTCTTTGAGGCCATTTTTCCATATTCTCTCCTGAGGCTCATCAGTAGGTCTTCTAGTTTCCCGTTTCTGCCCACTGTGTGTCTGTTTTACTCATTATCTCCCAGGCTGTACTTGTAGCTGGACATAGATTTAGTTGCATGTCATTTCAGGACCATGACCAAAAGGTAACTGTAAGCAGGTAACGACATCTGTTGATGTCACTACTAAAAATGGTAACTAACAATTAAAAAAAATCAGCATCATAACAAACCCTGACTGCCCAGTTGCAGATGCATATCAGTTACCTAGCACAAATGAATGGTGCTTTGACATCTTAATGCAGGAACAGAGAACTATTCTGACCTTCATATTTCAGAGACCTTGGGAAACCACGATGAATGCAGGGATGAGTGTGGTGATCTGTGGCGGGTGTATGGTAGCCTGTGAGAATAGTGACCTACATCTGGTGTTGTCATGCAAGGGATCTGGAACGTTGGGTGGCTGATGTGTGTTTTCTTCAATGTATTTCCCAGTGATGGCAGTCAAGAGATCAGCTGCCAAAGGGTGGATGTGCCGGTTGGTCTGCACTACAAAATTCTCTTACCCGTTTAAGGTCATGACTTAAGTGTCAAGATGAATAAAGGCGCTACATAAGAATGTACCATTAGTGAGGTCTGTACCTTTCATTACAACACTGGGGATGAGTCTGACAAATGGGGCTGTTAGAGGTGACAGCATAGAGAGAAATAAATGACCCTCCACCACCCAGAGGAATCCACCTTATGGATTGATGTGCTGGCTGAAGCATGCCCTTGGTGCCAGAAAGGTGATGTTGCTATGTGAGGCGCTGGCTGGCGATGGACATGGCTAAAAGATCAGGAAATTCCAGGATGGCAGATCCTAACCAGGAAGGATAGAGAGGGTCATGGTCTGGAGCAGGTGTGCTATAGGGAAGTTTTTTTGTAATCATGTTAGCTATCAGGAAGCAGCTGCTGGCTTCAAAGGCACACTTAAAGTGGAGTTTCTTTGCACTGTTCATCATCTATAGGTGCACTGTATGTGGGATACATCTATTTCTTAGAATCCATGTAGAGTGACTGCACTGAATTGGACAGCCGCCAACGATGAGCAGGCAAAGAGCCATTGGCCCTCATTCCAACCCAGGTGGTAAGTTCCCTACTTTACCACCATGGTGTAAACTCCGTTTACACCACTCCGTTTACACCATGGTGGATGGCGGATTTACCGCCCCATTCGAAGGTGAGTGGGGCGGTAAATCCCCAATCCCCATTTACCCTTCCCCATTCCCATTTTTGCCCCATAGGGCATAATGGGAGTGGGGAAGGCGCTAATTACGGCACCATAAATTACGGTGCCGTAATTAGCGCCAAGGACGCTTAGCGCCTTGGTACTTAACGCCTGCTAAAAGCAGGCGTTAAGGTGAAAATCAGGCGTTAAGGGTTAACAGAGCCGATGGCGCCGTTAAACCCTTAACGCCTGGGTTGGAATGAGGGCCATTGTGTGCCTTCTGGTATGCCTTAATGACGGTAGCGTTTTGGGCGCCATTGCTCCCCATACAGAATGGCTCCATGCATGGGACTGCCATTGGGGAGCTGGCCATATGGCAGTGATCAGATCCAATGGTGTTCCGGGTCTGGGGCAAGCTTCGGGCTGATGATCGGGCCTGAGGATTTTGGTAAAAAAGTGCTGCTGGATAAAAACCAGCACCTGCCTCTGGAATGCTGCTTGCCTCTTACTCTCCCCGACTCTTCTTAGAAGATATTGGGCCTCATTACAACCCAGGCGGTAAGTTCCCTACTTTACCACCATGGTGTAAACTCTGTTTACACCATGGTGGATGGCGGATTTACCGCCCCATTCCAAGGTGAGTGGGGCGGTAAATCCCCATTCCCCATTTACCCTTCCCCATTCCCATTTTTGCCCCATAGGGCATATGGGAGTGGGGAAGGCGCTAATTACGGCACCGTAAATTACGGTGCCGTAATTAGCACCAAGGCGGGTTAGCGCCTTGCATTTTAACGCCTGCATGTCCCTGCATGTCCCTAAGAAGAGTACATTACTATAGTCTAGCCTTGAGCCAGTAATGGCTCTGGCTATGTTGGTGCAGTTCTCTTTGGAGAGAAAAGGCCTAGCTGCGTTAATGAGTTTAGCATGGTAAGCCGCAGAGGAGGCGATTGCATTGACTTGTCTGTTCATGGATAGGTTACAATCCAGATAGACTCAGAGGGTTTTGACTGAGTCAGAAACTGGGATTTTAATAGAGTCAATGGTGAAGTGGCTGAACTGTGTGTCAAGGTTTTTAAGAGTGTCACAGGAACCTACCAGGAGGAGTTCTGCCTTGTCAGAATTGAGACATAGTCCGTTGGATGCCATCCATGCCTGGATGGTGTAGTAAATGTTGTTGAGACTAGTGGGGTCTGTGTCATGGTTGCCGGTAAGGGTGAGGAGGATCTGGGTATCGTCCGCAAAAGTTGGTGTAGGAGATACCCAGTGCGTCAAGGATGAGGAAAAGCGGACAAGTAAAGATGTTGTAAAGAGTGGGAGAGAGGCAGGATCCTTGAGGTACTCCACATAGCATGATGGTGGGTGAGGAGGAAGCCAGGTCAGAAAATACTTGCATGGTCCTGCCTTGCAGAAAGGAGGTGATCTAGGCCGTGGCGTCAGGAGAGAATTTAGCCGTGGAGGAGAGGTGGTGGCATGGTACATTGTGGTCTACGAGGTCAAATGCCACGGAGAGGTCAAGGAGTAAGAGTAGGGCTGGTTAACCTAGGTCTCTGGCATCGTCCATCTGGTTTTTTATGTCTATTAGGGCAGTTTCTGTCCCGTGCCTTGGCCGAAAACCAGATTGAAGTAGCCCTAGGAGCTTGTTTTCTTCAATGAAGTGTTGAACCTGTAGGTAGGCTGCTTTGTCCAATATCTTGAGTAAGAATGGGACGGTGGTGATGGGCCTGTGGTTGTTGGGAGAGGTAGGGTCAAGCGTATGTTTTTTAAGAGAGGGCGGGCCCAGCCTTCATTGAGGCAGTATGGGACTTTCCCTGTGGCAAAAGAGGCGTTGAGGAAGGCTGCCAGGAATGGTGTGAGGGTATCGGCACAGTCCTTAATAATTGAGACAGGGCAGGAGTCACCCTTACAGTTGGATGGCTTTATGGTTCTCGTGAGATTGATCATGTCATGCTCCTGTGTGGACTTGAATGAGAATAGTGGGGAGGAGTCCAGGGAGGGAGAAGGGGTGGGGGTAGGAGTATTGGGAAGCAAATGTTTAGTGGATTGTATTTTGGTTTGGAGAGATCTCAACTTGTTACGCATGGTTGTTTGAATTTCATCAAACCATGCTCTGGGGGGCAGGGGTCAGGGTCTCTAACTCTCTGAAGATATAAAAGATTTCTTTCATATTGGATTTGGCTTCGGAGATTCTGGATTCAAAAGATTTGGCTTTGGCATGAATGATTGCCTTCTTGTACTCTTTTGAGCGGGCGTTGAAATCAAGTTTGTCTTTGTCAGAGTGGGAGGTTTGCCACCGTGCAAGGGCGGCCCGTTTTTCCGTGCAGAGTGTGAGGAGGTCAGCGGTGAACAAATCATTACAGTGGCTGGTACGTTTAGTTTTGCGAGGTTTAAGCTGTCAGGTTTCTTTTCCTTTATTTATTTCCCTTTATTTGAGGATTGTAGATTATTTCTGTGTGGGTTGAAAGTTTTCTACTTTGGTTGGTTTGGCCTTAACTTCTCAATACAGAATCCTGGTTCTGGCCCGAGGCAAGATGGAGCTTCCCAATAGAAGCTTTGATTGGCTAGAGAGGACAGCAGGACAACAAGGAACATTCTAAACTGTCACTCTCTGGCTTTCATCGTCGTAACCCCAGCTGAGAGGACGTGTTAGTAGCTGCTCCTGCAGAAGTCTTGGGCCTAGTGGATTTGAACGTACAAATCCTGGCAGTCGGGTGGCTACTCTTTTGGGGATTTTCAAGAGATGTATCCAGGTTGACAGGAGAGTTTCAGAAGTTCCATGACAACCATTCTAAAGTTAAGTGACTTTCATTTGGATATGTAAATCTGTTTTCTCAGATTTTCTTGGTGACATTTTAAGAAAGAAAAAGTAATTTCAAGTGTAGAACTGTAATGTTGTACTGTTTAAAATGGGTGCGTGACTTTTAACTTTCATTTGGAGGTAAGAGTGAGCTTGGTTACGTATTAATCATCTCGCGTACGATTGGATTCCTGCGAGTGTCAGAACTCTAAACTGGTGCGCGTGGAGTAACTGTCGCGTGTGCTCTTCAGTGCGTGAACCTTATAGCACGTGTGCGCGATGAAAGACTGCTACATGAATTCTTCAGCGCGTGTGCTTTTTAGCGCCTGTGTTCTTCAACACATGTGTATTTTTGCGCGTGTGCGCAGAAAAGTTTCTACGGGTTTTTTTATCAAGTGTGCGCGTTCTTCAAGAGACAATGTACTTTATTATCGCGTGTTCTGGTTTTAAAATTCAATTGAAAAGAATGAATAACAGAATTCTTTAAAGCCTATCATAACTGGAACAATATACAGTTTTAATGGCAAAGGTCAAAGCTCATAAGATTGCTTAATACAAAGGAGTTGCTGTCTACTTCAAGAATCTCAAGAAAAGAGGTAGGAAGATATTTTCAGCAATTTCTTCAATCTTCTCTAAGATAGTTAAAGAGAAGAAGAAGGTAGGATTCTTTACATTTTAGTTAAGGATATAGAGTTTTCAAAACTTAAGGTTAAGTAAGTTATATGAGGATTTGTGTTTGTTTATGTATTCACTGCAGGTTCAGCAGCAGCTAATCTAGACGTCACCAACCTGGTGTTTTTTATGTTATATACTTCCCCCTTTCCCTTTGGGGTGTAGTTAACAGAGCCGAGTATAATCTGGTTCTGAGGATTACATTTCAGGGGGATTGTTGGGGGTGCAGCAGCTTCCGCGGGCACAGGATTTCTCTCAGCCTGACAGAATGAAAGGCCAATAACCTTAGTCCACCTGAGCTGTCATGAACCCTGACGAGACCTCCATGGAGGCTTTAGGATCTTTGATCAGGGAGTTACAGGAGGAGTTGAAAATATCCCGTAGTGAGAATGCTTCACTTAGTCAGTAGGTGGATGACTTGAGTGTAAAAGTGACACAAATTCAACAGATGGGAGTAAGGAGAGAGGATGAGATGTCTGGGGGTGCAGGTTCTCCGCCCTAGTTAGTAAGGGAGGGAGGTGACCGGTTATCCCATTTATTACGGCCCTCACATGCTAGTGAAGGAGTTAGAAGTTTAGTTATGCCGGTTCCCTTGGTGCCACCTGAACGTTATCAAGGAGACTCTAAGAGGGTGTTTTTAACTCAATGGGCCGCATTACGACCCTGGCGGTACAGGGTTAACGGCACCGTAAAAGGTGCCAGCGCCGTTTACCCCGTACCGCCTCATTACGAGGTCCCCTGGTGGGACCCAGGAAGTAACGCCTGGTGAAGCCAGGCGTGCTTACCGGATCCCGCGAGGGGAAGAGGGCGCAAACAACGGGCCAACTCGTAATGGCCCGTTGTTTGCTCCCTCTCCCATTCCCATTCAGCCCTATGGGGGCTGAAATGGGAATGGGGGAGGACCGGGGCCGGGTCCTTGGAGGGAGGAATTAGCGGGCCTTCCGAACTCGGAATGGCCTGGTAATTCCTCATTCTGTGGACCCGGACCCGGAAGCGATTTTGGTAGCAGCCATGCCTCTAATAGGGGAATGACTACCGCCGAGGTCGTAATGAGGCCCAATGTGAGTTACATTTTATGAGTAGACCTGAGATCCTCCCTACATATACCTCCAAGGTAACGTTCATGTTGTTTTATCTCACTGGGGAGGCCTCTGCTTGGGCGGGGTTGTTGGTGACTCAAAGGAGTGCAGTTTTGGGAAATTATTCTAGTTTTTTGTAGATGTTCAGAACATTTTTCGACAGAAGGCAGATATCTTTGGAGGTTGATGGGGAACTTTTGGAGCTGAAACAAGGTAATAGAGAATTAGTTGCTTACATTACACAATTTAAGTCCCTTGTGTTAGAAAGCAGGTGGCCCGAGGATAAACAGGCCTCGTTGTTTTATCGAGGCCTTAGATATGAGTTAAAGGATGCATTGTCAGGAATTGTAGAACGCCCCTCTACTTGTGATGCTCTGATAGATTTGGTTATTCAATTAGACTTTCGCTTGAGTGAAAGGAAAGCGGAGCAGCGTCATAGTCAGAGTGACTTTAAGTCTCTAGTTAAAGTGGATAAACTTAAAGTGGATATGAAGACTAAAGGGAATGACTCACCTTCCAAGGTCTGGGGTCCTTTAACCAAGGAAGAAAGGGCTAGGAGGAGAGATAACCAACTGTGCTTATATTGTGGAAGAAGTGGCCATTTCTTAGAGAATTGTCCTTTCACTCCGAGAAAAAATTCCACTTCAACGGGCAAGGTGCAGCAGATCGCCAACACCGTGCAGACTGCTCTTCCTCATATCACAGTGGATATATCCTTGTTTTTGGAGATGGAGTTTAAGGGAAAAGGTCCAGTTATGGTTGATTCTGGAGCCAATGGGAACTTTATGGATTGGGGTCTTGCAAAACCTTTGGGAATCCCTATTATTCAGAAGGAGGCTGTTGATCAAGTTAGACCAGTTGATGGGACTTCTCTTTCTTCTGGTGCTATTACCCACAGAACTAGTTCATTGATTTTGGAATTAACAAGGGGTCACAGTGAGAGGATATCTTTTGAGTTAATTGATGCTCCTTTGTTAAAGATAATTTTGGGAATGCCTTGGCTTACTCTGCATAATCCTTTGATTGATTGAAGTGACAGGACAATTGATATACAGTCTAATTTCTGCCAAGAGAAATGTTTCTTTGGAAGGTCTTTTGAGGAAGAAGTTAAACAGATTAATTCAGTGTCTAGTTTTTTGGCTGAGTTTGGGGTTGGAGGTCATGATATAGGAGCAGTTGTTGGACAACTTCCACAATGTTACCAACACTTTTGGGATGTGTTTGATGAGAAAGTGGCGGGAGAATTACCACCTCATAGGCCCTTCGATTGTAAAATTGAGTTAGAGACAGGAGCAATTTTGCCAAGTAGCAGAGTATATGCTCTTACAGAGAAAGAAAATGACTATTTAAAAGAATATCTAAATGAGAGCTTGGCAAAAGGTTTTATTCATCATTCTAAGTCTCCTGCAGCCTCACCTTTATTTTTCGTACCAAAACCAGATGGAA
The DNA here is from genome assembly GCF_040938575.1 of Ambystoma mexicanum. Classification (NCBI taxonomy): domain Eukaryota; kingdom Metazoa; phylum Chordata; class Amphibia; order Caudata; family Ambystomatidae; genus Ambystoma; species Ambystoma mexicanum. The sequence goes on along the minus strand of NC_090926.1, from coordinate 1,093,926,492 downwards.
CCCTCCGAACGTGCATAGATTATCAAGCAGTTAATAGAGTCACAGTTAAGAAACGGTATCCTCTTCCTCTCATCTCAGAAATGCTTAACCATATTCAGGGAGCCACTATTTTTTCTAAATTAGATTTTAGGGGAGCTTACCATCTAGTGCGTGTGCAAGAAGGAGATGAATGGAAAACAACGTTTAAGACCAGGTTTGGATTATATGAATATCAGGTGATGCCATTCGGTTTATGCAATGCTCCAGCGGCTTTCCAATATTTTATTGACAAAGTTTTTAGAGAATTCTTGGATATTTTTGTAGCCATTTATATAGACGACATTTTGATTTTTTCTTCAGATTTGGATCAACATCAGAGACATGTTCGTCTGGTTTTGCAAAAATTGCACGAAAATCATTTGTTTGCCAAGTTGGAAAAAAGCCAATTTCATGCAGATTGTGTGGAATTCTTGGGTTTTATAGTTACGCCTAAGGGTTTGGAAATTAATCCAAAGAAGATGCAAGCAGTTCAGGAGTGGCCAACCCCAACAAAGATTATAGATATACTGAGTTTCTTAGGGTTTGCAAATTACTATAGGAGATTTATAGAAGGATTTTTACAGCTAGTTGCTCCTATATCAAGACTGCTAAAAAAAGGAGTAAAATTCGAATGGGATCTTGAAGCCAAAAAAGCTTTTCAATAATTAAAGAAAACGTTTACAACCATTCCAATTTTAATACATCCGATTCTTTCAAAACCATTCTTTGTGGAGGCGGACGCTTCAAATCTAGCAATGGGGGTGGTGCTTTCACAGAGACATGAAACAATGGGTCAGTTACATCCAGTAGCTTTTTTTTCTAGAAAATGTTCTGCGGCGGAAGTGAATTATACGATTTCAGATCGTGAGCTGCTTGCTATCAAGTCTGCTTTTGAAGAATGAAGACATTTTCTTAAAGGGGCAAGGCACACAGTAACTGTACTTACTGATCATCGTAATGTATTGTTTTTGAAGTCTGCTAAAACTTTGTCTCCACGACAACTTCGTTGGTCCTTATTTTTTGCAGACTATGATTTTGTTGTAACCTTTAAACCCGGGAGTTTAAACAGAAAACCAGATGCCCTATCCCGTCAATTTCCTGGAAGTGAGGCGAAAGAGGTTCAAGAGCCAGAACCTCTTATTGCTCCAGAACGTTTTCTGCTAGCTGGAGTTTTTAAAAGCATGGATGTGTTAAATGAAGTTCGCCAGGCTATGTCCTTACAGAAGATGGAGGAGTGGGTGAAATTGGATCCAGCAAGGAGCTCAAAGGAGGGTCTACCTTTTTTTGATACCAAGCTTTATTTGCCCACAGTTGAGTTAAGAGAAAAGGTTTTGAAGAATTGCCATGAATGGATCTTGTCTGGACATCCAGGTTTCAGGAAGCCGCTGGAATTAGTTCGAAGGAATTTTTGGTAGGAGATACATTGAACTTCTTCAAGACGTGTGCAGCTTGTGCACAGGCAAAAAGTCGTGTTGGGAAGCCACATGGTTTATTGGAGCCGTTACCTATTCCTCCTCGACCTTGGCACACTATTTCCTTGGATTTCATCTGTGATCTTCCCCTGGATAAAGGTTGTAAAACTATTTTAGTGGTGGTGGATCTTCTTACTAAGGAAGCGCATTTCTTACCGATGGAGGGAGAGGTTACTGCTGAAAAACTGGCTCATAATTTCTTGCAAGGAGTGGTCTACCTTGTAAAGTTATCTCAGACAGGGGATCTCAATTTATCTCAACATCTTGGAGGGCCTTCTGTAAAAAACTTGGGGTAGAGGATAGTTTGACTTCAGGGTATCATCCAGAGGCTAATGGACAAGTAGAGAGAGTCAACCAGGAATTGGAGATATTTCTAAGGTGTTATCTACAAGATGGGGAGGAATGGGTTGATTTGGTGTAGTTGGCTGAGTTTTCTTACAACAATTGTGATAAGGATTCTACTTCTATGTCACCTTTCTATTTGGGTCGTGGGGTTCATCCTCGTTTTTTGAGTTTTGAGGTTTTGGAAGATTCAGGAAATCCTGGAGTGGAGGAACGTTTGTTGGTGATGAAGAAGAATTTGGATAAAGCAAAAAAGGTACTGGGGGAAGGCAAGTTGAAATATAAAAGGTGTGCGGATTTGAGAAGGAAAGCTGGTCCTAAGTACGAGGTAGGAAACTTAGTGTGGCTTTCTACCCGACATTTCAGAATTAAGGGGAAGAATACATTTAGTCCTCGATTTGTAGGTCCGTGTTAGGTTAAGAAAATCATAAATCCAGTGGCAGTACGGCTGAAGTTACCCAAGCAGTTGAAAGTACACCCCACTTTCCAAGTTAGCCTTTTGAAACCAGTTAGTCCAGGCACCAGGTTTAGAACTCCTCCTGTGATCATGGAGGACTCATCTGAGGAGTTTGTAGTTAAAAAGATCTTGGATTCCAGGAAAGTGAGGGGAAAGTTGCAATATTTGATTGACTGGGAGGGATATGGACCCGAGGAACGTACCTGGGAAGATTCTTCTGATGTACATGCTCCTAGGATAGTTGCTAAGTTTCATGCTAAAAATCCACATAAAATTGGCCCAGGGACTGGGCATTAGGAGGGGAGTACTGTCAGGTTTCCTTTATTTTCCTTTATTTATTTCCCTTTATTTGAGGATTGTAGATTATTTCTGTGTGGGTTGGAAGTTTTCTACTTTGGTTGGTTTGGCCTTAACTGCTCAATACAGAATCCTGGTTCTGGCCCAAGGCAAGATGGAGTTTCCCAATAGAAGCTTTGATTGTCTAGAGAGGACAGCAGGACAACAATGCACATTCTAAACTGTCACTCTCCGCCTTTCATCGACGTAACCCCAGCTGAGAGGACATATTAGTAGCTGCTCCTGCAGAAGTCTTGGGCCTAGTGGATTTGAACGTACAAATCCTGGCAGTCGAGCGGCTACTCTTTTGGGGATTTTCAGGAGATGTATCCAGGTTGATAGGAGAGTTTCAGAAGTTCCATGAAAACCATTCCAAAGTTAAGTGACTTTCATTTGGATATGCAAATCTGTTTTCTCAGATTTTCTTCATGACATTTTAAGAAAGAAAAAGTAATTTCAAGTGTAGAACTGTAATGTCGTACTGTTTAAAATGGGTGCGTGACTTTTAACTTTCATTTGGAAGAAAGAGTGAGCTTGGTTACGTATTAATCATCTCGCGTACGATTGGATTCCTGCGAGTGTCAGAACTCTAAACTGGTGCGCGTGGGGTAACTGTCGCGTGTGCTCTTCAGTGCGTGAACCTTATAGCACGTGTGCGTGATGAAAGACTGCTATGTGAATTCTTCAGCGCGTGTGTTTTTTAGCGCGTGTGATCTTCAACACGTGTGTATTTTTGCGCATGTGCACAGAAAAGTTTCTACGGGTTTTTTGATCAAGTGTGCGCGTTCTTCAAGAGACAATGTACTTTATTATCGCATGTGCTGGTTTTAAAATTCAATTGAAAAGAATGAATAACAGAATTCTTTAAAGCCTATCATAACTGGAACAATATACAGTTTTAACCTTTTAACTGCCATTGGTTTTCCCCCCAGTGCCAAGGCCTTTTTGGTGATTTCAGTATTTCACCATGCAAAGCATTCCAACATTTTCTCCTTCATTAACCCCTTAGGTGCCAAGGACGAGCTATCTCGTCCTTGGCACAGGGGAGGTAATCCCAAGGACGAGATACCTCGTCCAAGGTCAAGGCTCATAAGATTGCTTAATACAACGGAGTTGCTGTCTACTTCAAGAATCTCAAGAAAAGAGGTAGAAAGATATTTTCAGCAATTTCTTCAATCTTCTCTAAGATACGTAAAGAGAAGAACCAGGTAGGATTCTTTACATTTTAGTTAAGGATATAGGGCCTCATTACGACTCAGGCGGTAAGGGTTTTACGGCGGCGTAAACAGCGCCGACCCTTACCGCCTGAGTACGAGGTCCCTTAGCGCCATGGCGGATTTAACACCTGCTTTTAGCAGGTGTTAAAATCCATGGCGCTAAGGGACCATGGAGCTAATTACGCCACCATAATTTACGGTGGCGTAATTAACGCCTTCCCCACTCCCATTATGCCCTATGGGGCAAAAATGGGAATGGGGAAGGGTAAATGGGGATTGGGGACTTACCGCCCTGCCGACCTCGGAATGGGGCGGTAAGTCCGCCTACCACCATGGCGTAAACGTAGTTTACGCCATGGTGGTAAAGTCACAGCCCAGGCGGTAACTTACCGCGTGGGTCGTAATGAGGCCCATAGAGTTATCAAAACTTAAGGTTAAGTAAGTTATATGAGGATTTGTGTTTGTTTATGTATTCACTGCAGGTTCAGCATCAGCTAATCTAGACGTCGCCAACCTGGTGTTTCTTATGTTATCCACTTCCCCTTTTCCCTTTGGGGTGTAGTTAACAGAGCAGAGTATAATCTGGTTCTGAGGATTACATTTCAGGGGGATTGTTGGGAGTTCAGCAGCTTCCGCGGACACAGGATTTCTCTCAGCCTGACAGAAGCGGGGCTATGGAGTTGACTGCTGATTTGATTGCAACATCATAGGATAGGGCGAGAACCTCAAGGTCAGTGGAGAACGGTGGCCAGAAGGAAGGGTAATAACCTTTCTTTAGTAAATTGGTTGGAGCTTCTTGCGAGGGCTGGTGGTAGAGGCTGAGGAGGGGAAGTAGAGGTGGGGATGCTAAATGTGATAATGTGGTGATCAGACCATGGGGTGGGGGTTTTACCCGTGATGCAGAGTGGGCAGTTGTGCTGGGCGACCGAATCCAGGGTTCTGCCTAAAGTGTGAGTAAAGTCAGAGATAGTGTTCCTGAACCCTAGAGTCTCAAGGGCTGAATTGAGCGACTTAGCTGCTGAGTCCTTTGTGTCATTAAGGCCTAGGTTAACATCGCCGAGTAGGATGACTTTGGAGGATTTCTTGAGGTTGTCTGTCAGGAGGTGAATGAGGGAAGCCTGGAAGTCGCCTAATGGACCTGGTGGGCGGTAGACAAGGTGTAGTGATGACATAGACTGATTTTGAGTTGGAGGTAGTCGCTGTTATTGTTCATGGATTTCTCTATCTTTCTAACGGATAGGCAGTCTTTGGCTATTAGCGCTACACCTCCACCTTTAGATGGGCGATCTTGTCTGGTGATAGAGTAGCCTGGAGGGAGTGCAAGAGAGAGAGCAGGGCCTGAGGCTTCATGCAGCTATGTTATAGTGACCATGAGGAGGTCAAGGTTCTGGGTGGAGATGAGGTTGTGTATGTCTAGGGCAAGAGCGTTAATGGATCGGGCATTGACCATGACACACTTGAGATGTGGTTCTGAGATGACTGGAGGGGGCGGGATAGGTGGGATGGACGTGTTGAGGGTTGCGGTGGGGGCATCAGTGGTTCTGACAGGATTGGAAGTCCCATTAACGGGGGAAGGAGACACAGGTATGGTGGCATTCAATACATTGCATTTCAAAATGGGCATTTCATAATGGGGGTAGAAGAATGCGGCATCACAGTAATTGCATTGGGGGTCCAGGGTGGCAGACACAGGTATGGTGTCATTCAATACATTGCAGTTGAAATTGGGGGTGGAAAAATGTGGTGTCCTGATCTTGGTGAAGTGGTAATTGGAGGTGGGTTTGAGAGCATCCTGCTTAAAGTCAGATGGGATACGGTTGGTGGTCACTGCTGACATGAATCTGCATATTCATGCTGCTCTCTTGTAAAACAGTACCAAAAGGTCAATCTATGCTGGTCTCATGCACACTGCAACATGCAGCAACCAGATATTTTCTCTTGTTACTTTGTCTGCCAAAGTATTACTCGTCTTACCACACACATCTTGGAGATGTGGCTTCTAGCGTAATAAATAGACATATGACATGGCAACCATAGCAGTAGCCAGGACCTTGCACACACCAATCAGGGAAGTACTAAGAAAGGGATTTTATCCTCAGGTATTCACTAGAGTAGAATTGGGGATCAGGGTTTATAGCTGTGTGCAGAAAGAAGCATGTACTAGAACGCTCCTGAGATCCCACAGACATTTGCTATCATGTGAGACATGAAACTTTGGAATGGCAAGATTTCCCCAGAAAGAGATTTTAAAACTATTTAAAGCCACATCCTCTTTGAGCATGCGCCAGTCATTTTAGGAGACCTATCTGAGTTGCTCTTCTTTATGCTTTACTCCACTTTCCAGCGGGATCTTCACCGGACCTGTACCAGAAAGAAGAGAGACATGGGCGTTGGCAGGACTTACCTTGAGTCCCGCTGGTTCATTACTCCAGCTGCTCCACTCCAGCCTCTTGCTTCTGGTGTCTCTTTTACTAACTACATACGAAGAAGAGAACACGCAAATAAGCCAAATATATTTTGCCACAGACTATCCCCATCCCGTGCGAAGGTAACACACTGCTTATCAGATCTTCACTGAGGACCTTCCCGGCCAAGCCCTTACGATACTGGCACTGGCTTATTTGTTGATCCATATATTTCCTGTTGGAGAGACCTAACACTTCAAAAGCGTATTATTCTCTTATTTACCGCTCATTGTAACCATCTGGCCTTCGACCACATGAAACAGAGGGATTATTTTACTGATGGTATTTTTATCACTGCTGACAGATTTTGTAGTAGATTCAAAATATGCTGCAAGCTAGAAGGACTGTTTCACAAGACCCCACTGCCTAGGGGCGTAAGACATTGATGACCCCGCTCACCTTTATGTTGAATCACATACCCCTTTATAGATTTGTGCTGTTCTAAAACACTGTTGTCCATCTCTGGGTTTAAAGGGCCGGAATCCTGATTGGTTTTCAGGATATCCCTCATTAATATTCATGAATATCAATGTGCTTACATTTAGCATCATTGTATGCAAATGGATCCCATGCATATTAATGAGGGGTATCCTGAAAATCCGACATGTTTCCTGCCTTCGAGATCTGCAGTTGGAAAACCCTGATATAAAGGGTCACACAAATTTCCTCTTTTCCTGGTGAGGATGGCTTTGCTGTCAGTGATTGTTTTCCAATCATTGACTCTACAGTACACAGTGCTGGGATATGTACCCGGCTTCCCACAATGTGTGTAGATTGCAGTATGATTGCGTGCTGGAGATCCCTTGTGATCCCTTGTGCTAGAGCTGAGTGTGTTCGCTGATGTTCTGTTACAGTTGTTTAACGGATGGGGCTGGCTAACCCAAAATGTTTGCACCTTAGACATTTTAAATTTCTTGAAAACTGGTTCGTGCTCTGAGAAATCAAAATACTGGTAGGTCTTGGTGCCATAAATGGATTCTTACATTTGGAATTATTTTGTTTGTTACCTGATATTTCTTGAATACTAATGATATAACTTTGATCACTTCTCCAACATAGCATTGACAATTCAATAACTTCTCAATATGTATTTCGAGCTATGGCTCTAATCAGGGAAAGTGGTATCTTGCTTTTGTGGTATTTTCTTGCTTTTGTGGTATTTTCAGAATTACCTTATTTTTGTGGTATAGTGGTGAGCATATTCTTTTTATATTACCGCCCCATCATAAAACAAACCTTTCCTCTCTATTGGAATATCTCTTAGTCGTTTGTAGAGAACTCCCCAGACCTATCACACTTTCAGGGAACACAGTAAGTTTATTCAGAATGCACCTATTGTATGTGGCTTGTATTACTGGCTTATTTACATCCAGTAACCTATGTGTCTTATCTGACATTGCCTTCTTTTCCGCATGCAAAGAAGGACTCTGTCACACCCACACATACCCTTCTGTCTTGCTTATTTGTTTACGTTTACTCTTATTCTTTTTTTTTTCTTTGTTCGTTGGTCAACTGGTTACATTCTGACAATGCAGCTTGCAGTATCTTGACTGTTGCTATTGTCCAAGTGGTCTTGCCTCCACCAATTAGATGTGGCCACCACTGCTCTTCTGCCGGCTCTGTAAACAAGCTTAGCACTTCTCATAGACATGCTAGGCGTGTTTTGGACATAGCCTGACAGCTTGTGAGCAGGTGTCTCACGTTTTCAATTTGATCTGATCTTTTGCAAAGTCTACAGAAGTTTTTTTCCGACTGGCCTCTGATGTGGAGACTCTCGTTTGTGGCTAGTAGATTCAACCGTTCTCTTAGGAAGAGTTGGCTAAGGGGTCTGCTCTGGAATCTTCTCAGGAACTGAGCTCTTTCGTTCCTTTTTAATGTGTACGGTGGGAGCTGTTTTAAGAGTTTGTTTTCCGAAGCCTTTTCCAGAGTTGCTATCCAATCTAAATCAGCCAGTTTCTTTTTGATTCTCATTGGATTTTCAATTAGGTCCATTTCCGTGCAGGCTACTTGATCTAATTTGGTCTTTATCTTTGCTGTCCATTTCTTAAGCATTTTGCACTTTCCTGTGTTGCTTTCTTCTTTGATTAGTTGGTATAGCGGAAGGCGTTGCGGGATGATGGTTTTCCGGTAAAGTGCGATGCTGTTGGCTTCCACCGTTGCTTTGAGCGAAGTAAGACCTAGTTCCCTCCTTACTCCAGCTATTGCTGTTGATTTGGGTAGGTGCAGAACTGTGTTCCAAAAGTAGCCCTCTAGTCTTAGCCAAAAGGCATCAGGAATTTCAGGCATTGCCTCGGTACCGTATGTAAGTGCCGGAACTACTTTTACCTTGTAAAACTTGATAGTTGGAATTAGAGAGAATCTTTCATATTTTTTCTCTAGGATTTTGGCTTGCGTCGATAATGATCTCACTTTCGCCCACAGATGGGCTTGCATGCTCGCTTCTTGGGGTGAATTATCTGTGACTACTCCCAAAAATTTGAATTTTGCTATTTTCTCGATCAGGACTTTTTCCATCGTCCATTTGAAGGTGCTTTGTTTCTTTGTTGTTTTTCCTAAGAGTAGGATTTTTGTTTTTTCCTTGTTTACCTCCAAGTTTGAGCGCTTCATGTAGGCTGACAGATTGTCTAATTGTCTCTGCAGTTCTATCTGCGTCAAGTCCAATAGGACGATGTCGTCCGCATATGTCAGACGTGGCATTGGTGTGCTCCCTATTTTCGGAGGGAATGCTCTCACCGCGGCACATGTGTCTTTAAAATCTCCCATGAATGCAACAAACAGGGCTGGCACCAAGGGGCAGCCCTGTTTAACTCCCCTCCGTGTTGGATTTTTGCTGGACAGTAAGCCTTTTGTGTTTAACTTCTCATGGAAGTGCTTGTATGTAGCGCTTTGATCAGAGCCAGGATAGTTTGTGGACAGTTACAGGTGTTCAGTTTCTTCCATAGAAGCTCTCTATCCACACGATCGAAGACCTGGGTCAGGTCGATGAAGGCTACAAAGACTGTGATCGATTCCTCTATGGTTTTGCTTTTGACTATGCTGAGGAGCAAGATGTTTATTGTCGTAGATGAATTTTTTTTTAAGCCTGCTTGGAATGGGTCGTTGCATGGTGCCTCCGTCGCCCATAACTGGAATTTCGTTAAGAGAAGCATGCCAAAAACTTTGCCAATTGTATCAAGCAGAGCTATGGGCCGGTAATTACAGGGATCAGACTTATCTCCTTTTTTGTATATGGGTACCACGTTTGCAGATGTCCAGGATCTTGGTATGGCTCTTGATTTTTCACCTTGCTTGAATACCAGACTGATGAAAGGAGTCCATTGTTTCTGAAAGGTTTTTAGGTCCATGTTAGTGACGCCGCCCGGGCCTGGTGCTCTTGAGTCTTTCAGTTTACTGATTATCTCTCTGAAGCCTTCTTGATCGGAAACATCCACCCATGGGCTGTCTTGCTGGCTACGTTCTGGACTGTCAGGAGCCTTTGGTTTACTGAATAGAGCTTCAAAGTGCTTTGACCATTTTTCTTCACTCACACAGTTTGATGGTTCATTGATTTTGTGTTCCGTTTTTGTTTTTAGGAGTGACCAGAATTCTCTGGTGTTTTTCCCAGCTCCATTTCTTAATATCTCTTCCGAGTCTTTCTGATAGTGATTTATTTGGTGAGTTTTGATCCAAGCCTTGCATCTTCTTTCCTCTAATGTTACTTGGGCTGCTAGTTTAGGTGAGAAATGCTTTTTAAATTTGTGTTTTAGTTGTCTGGTATGGTTCCACTAAAGTTAGGTCCTCAGTTGACAGGTGATGGACTGACCGAAGTTCTCTGAAGATTTTCAAGACTGTACCTCTGTTCAGGATTATGTCCTCTTTATTCTCTCTTGTTTGTTCCAGTTTCAGAATTATGGTCGAGAGTCCAGATTCAGACTGGGTCTTTCTTGGATGAGCGTGGTCGGAGTGGTGTCTTGGGTCCCTTCTCTCGTCTGGGGTTGTGTGGAAATGGCGTTTTTTTTTCTCGCCCTGCATAATAATCTTGCTGATAACTTTTCTTGGGTTGAACTGTCAGTTGCTGAGTTTGTCTGTCAGGAGGCCTTTCCGCTGTTTGGTCCGGGGAGGTTCTGACATGTACTTCAAGTGTTTTTTCTTTCCTCTCCTGTCTTACGCTTTTATCTTGGTAGTCATTTGTAGAGGCTTTGCGTGTCGTCTCGTGATATTGGGTACATTTCTGGGGGTCTGCCTCCATAGGTGTCTGTTGGCTCATTTCCTTAGTTTTTAATTCAACCTCCTCCTCAGGCTCTTCATAGACAGAGATATCCATCATTGCTCTGTCCCTCAAAAAATCTTCAGCCGTAGTTGGGGACTTGTTCAGTTGCTTTGGTGATTGGTTCGTGGAGCCCGTGTGTGTTTTGTTTTTCTTTTTAGTCGCCCCCGATTCTTTCCCTGTTGTTCAGATTGGGCTTCTGGTCTGAGGTTGGTTTTTATCTTCCTCTTTTTTTTTTGTGGCGATGATCTTTTACTTGTCATTTCCTGCATTGTTTTAAAGGGTTTTTGATTTGTTTTTTGACCGTTTGTCTTTGTGGTCAAGATTTCCTCTTTACTGTTGTTCTTTTTTACTGGTGTTTCTTCTTTCTTTTTTTGCAGGCCTGATGATGCTGGTCTGTTCTCTTCTATCATATTTGGATTGAAGTTGAAAACCTTGTTCTGTGGCAAAGGGAAGGTGTGAACATTTCCCGGATTGATGTTAAAGATGCTGAAGGCCCCTTGTGTTTGAGATTCAGCATTAGTTGTTTGTTTGGTCAAATCGATAGCACTTGTTAAGGCTGGAGTCTGTGTTGACACATTTTCTGATGGGGGGTTTTTACCCTGACTTTTCTTTCCTGCATGTTCCTTTTCTTCTGACGTAAGGTTGTTCTGATTCTCCTTGTTCATCTTGGCGGTAAGGTCCTCGAAGCGTTTTTCAGATGCCTTCACGTAGCCTTCCAAGTAAGTCAGTTTTGTCAGTGTCTTTGCGGAAACTCTTGTTTGGTCTTTCACCGAGTTGTTTAGAGCTTCGTACAATTTGCAGAATGGAGCCAGGGCGATTGTAATGGCGGACATAATGGTTGTCAGGTCCGATTTTTTTGTTGGTGTCTCTTTCTGGCCCAAGCTAGCGCTTTCGTTTCTGGGTAACCAACCCGATGGAGAGTCTAAGAACGGGTTGAGAGATTGCCGTCGTGGAGGTGGTGAGGACAGCCTGTAATTTCTTTTCGGCCCATTTTTCTTGTTGATGATGTGATAACTTTCTTCTATCGGGTTTGGGCTCTCCATGTCGTTAATTCTTACCTCTCGGATTTTGTTTTTGGACGTGGTGGGGTCTGCAGTCCAAGATCTCCAGAGGGACGTTCTTTTAACGATTGTGGGTCTTTGGCATCTTCCTTACTGCCCCGCCTGACTGGACTTGCTCATGACAGCGAAGTGCTTGCAGGAACCTTTTGTGGCTCCTTTGGGGGTGATGGCATGGGCTTTGGACTTTTCTGGACCTTGGTTTCTGTGATTATTGGTGAGTTTGTATCCTTATCACTGTTCTCCATGTTACATGTACTGTTCGTAGTGCCTTTTTTATTCACCTCCAGTGCGTGTTCATTTGAGGTGTCCACAGGCATTGATTTGGGTTCTGCTACCCCTCCTTTATCTGTGATACCCAAGGCTGCCTCTAACTTGTCTTCATGAGACGGGCTCTTCGCCAAGCTTGTTTTTTTTTTCGCTTGGCGTATCTTCAGTTGTCATTGTTTTGTGTGGTTTAAACGGCGGTGATGTTTCTCTTTCTGTTATTGCTGCCAAGATTTCCGCGTCAGATAAGTCCAGGATGTCATATTTCCTTTTTCCTTGGCTTTTGAAAAAGTCCATCAATGAGTTGAACTGCCCCTTTTTGGGAGGCGTCTTGCTAGCCTGTGTTTTTTGCTTGTTTACCTTGTTTGTTCCTTTTTTTCCGTTTTTTCCTGTGTTCTTTTCGTTTGTCCACCTTTTGTTTTTTGTTCTTGGAGGGGAGAAGTCATGGTTGTTTCTTCCTCTATCTCAATCCACATGTCTGTTGAGCTCGGCTTGTTCTTATTTACTGTTCTTACATGGCCCTTCATTGTCTTCCTTTTTGTGATAAAGTTTTTTTTTCTTTTTTTGCTATTTTGATTTTTCGGGGACACTGCTCCGATACTTTCGTCTTCCATACTGATTTTGTCTATTATGGTCATTTGAGGAGTGTCCTTTGTGGGTTGTTTCGAGAGCGCTTCCCTCTGATCTGATGCCATTTCCTTTTGCGCCTCTGCTCCCTCTGGCTGTGTGATCCGAAAGTCTTCCGCCAGAGGGTGACGCAGGTCTACGGTGTCCATAGCCCAATGGACTTGGGCTGTGATGCAGCTTCGGCCCGCACGGGGTGCCTCTTCCAAGCCTGATGCCGCTACCGGCTTCACTGGTCCCGGAGTCCCGCTCAGCTCGGGATGATCCGAATGTTCTGGAACACTGGCTCCCTTCGGATGAGGCGTCACAGAACCCCCCCACTTCCTGCGGAGGGAGAGGGAACCAGAGCTGCCTCCTCTAAGGTAGGGTTGGATTTTGTATTGTTTCCTTGCGCCGACCTGGCTGCTGCCTCTTTCGTTGGTTCCGCGGTAATCCCCTTTGCTTTCCTCTCATCGTAGTCCGCCCTCGTCTGCCCTCAGGCTAGTGACGGGCGGGAAACGAAATCAGAGTTAGGCAGGGGGGAAACCGTGCGTCTCGGAGGGCACTCTGTTGTATTCGGCCGTCCAGGGTTTGACCCCTTCTCTGAGGGCGAAGTGGTCCTCGTTGCCGTGTTTGGGAGGGCTTTATTTTGAAATTTGTTTTGATTAATGCTGGGGGCAGTGTCAGTGGCAATGTTTATGGTGCATTCGTCATCACTATACCTGTTGGGCGCTGCCAGATACTTTGGCGGTTGTAACCTTGGCGGGCTGATGTCAAGTGATCTTGTTTTATCCCGCCTTTCCCGAGTAGAGGTTTGAAGGGTTTGCGACTGAAAGAGAGGGCATAGATGGTATTGGGAATTCACCCCAAACCTTTGGGTCTGCCGCGCAATGCGCAGGGGTCTTTTCTCCCTGTTTCCCCCTACAGAGAGATCATGGTCCTGGTGCGATGTCATGGTGATTTGCTTTGGTTTCAATCGGTATTCCACCCCACTCGAGCCCCCGAGAACACCGCAGAACACTTCACGTCCACTTTCCGCTCCGCGTTCCGTGGACTCCTGTGGCTTATGAAGCCGATGCAGGATTGATTGTGGACACGCCTCCAAAGTCACTGGCACATATTTTTATGTTATACACAATTCAGCTTACCAACAGCAAGCATAACCTTGTCCCCTAAAACAAAACACAGTGAACAGAACAAACATATAGCAACATGGAAGAAATAAAAATGTTGTATTCTATTCTTTTTAGAATAAATTCATTAAAAAGATATCAGAATAAAACACATCGCAAATGAACTCAGTGTGCATCATATTTTATTTAGCCAGTGCAAACAATCTTAGAGAAACTTATTTTTCTTTTTTTTAAAGTTACCTCACTACACTTTCCTTCAATTAATGTAATGCATCTCATACATGCCGACGCTCCTCATCTTTGAACTGACTCACCAAAGTGGGCGAATTCTGAAGCACTTGTCACCGGAGCCTTATCTATGCGAACCTCCCTCGCGCAAATCTCGGGAACATAGCCTTGTACTCCCTTGAAATGCTTCAAAGTCAGGCACCTCTCCCACTCCCTTTTATCTTCAAGACTGCAGCCACTGATCTCCCATCCCGGGAAGTCACCATTCGCACTCAAGTCCCGAACAGCTCTGAACTCTTCATCTCACTTTGCCCATTAAAACAACTCTCCCTGTCTATCAACTGCAATTACTTCAGCTGTGCCACCTCTACCTTCCTACCAATCATCGTGCAAGAATGTTTTCTAAAAAACTCTTCTCCAAAACAATGAAAGATTCAGGCAAATGTTTCCATTTGCCTTCCTGTCGCACATGTTTCTGCTCTTCATGTAAAATGGAATGCATTTCACTTGTGGGATGTATTGACCCACTCTGCTATGCTATGCGCCATCACCCTGCCAGTTATGGGGAAAGAAATAGCAACAATGGTGGCAATACACTTGTGCGCGCCAAAGACCTACAAAAACCTACAAAATCCTACAAAAACTGTGTGCTTCAGCACACAAAAAGAGGGATGCACAACCTGCCACCCAAGTTAAATGTGCAGTGGAATAGAGCACACCCTCCAGAAATGTGCCAGTGGACTCATTGACCAGCAAACAGAGTGCAGAGAGAGAAGCAACACTTTGTAAGTGAAACTCCAAAATGTGCCTACACATGGCATTTGATTTGTTGCTAAAAACTCCTAAACACCGATATACCACATTTCTCCACATTTACAATCTTGCCTGGTGCTAAAATTCATGTATCACATGGAGCATTGTGAAACATACAAAGTCTGAAAAGAGACAGCCTCTCTGCCAAAATCTGGGTGCAGTACCCGGGGCTACCTGAATGACAGCTGTCATAGGAGTACTGAGGAAACTTAAAATGACCTAAAACTCAAAAGTCTGCTGAATTAGCAAACATAAACAGGATTGTTGCCAAAAAGGAATACAGATTTAGTTGTGTTTTTCCCACAGATTTTAAGGCCAAGACATGTATTTATGTTTGATGTAACAAATTTGGTTTTTGCTGGATTTAAGAAGTTAATTAGCCTGGCTGAAGCTGCAAGAACTCAAAAAGCAGGTTTTTCTCCTAGAAGGAGGGCCTTCCTCTCAGCAGAAACTCACTGGAAGGTGTTAATTGCGGGTTAGAACAGAATCTTGTCTACAGAAAGCAAAGGAACAATGACAAAGTTCAGCCCAGGAAACTGGAAGTGTGAAGGGTTCGTAAATGGCCTCTGGAAGGAACAAGCAAGGAGGGGGATGCCCTGGACTGCAGGGAGACAAAAAGGGGCAGACCATCCATTGCTAAACATGAACAAATAACAAACGTTTAAAAGACTATGGGCCTCATTAAGAGTCCGGCGGCAATCAGCCATTTTTTCCAGCTCGCTTACCGCCGGACTCGTATTACCATTCCGCCTCTGTGACTCCCGGAATTACCAGAGCATTACGACCCTGGTGTCCCGGGAATTCCGGAGGCAGAATTCAGTAAATCTCCATTCCGATTGAGTCCCATAGGACTCAATGGGAAGGGGGAAGTGGAAACACTGGCACCATCTTGTGATGGTGCTGGTGTTTCCACGTCCGCCTGCAGGCGGGTGGTGTTAAACCCATCAGGTCAGACCTGGCAGGAACGCCACCTCCCACCTGTAGGACTCGAGATCGGGTGGTCCGGAATCAACATTGGCGGCGGGTTTACCGCCACTGTTATTTCCGGACTGCCTGACCTGTAATGAGGCCCTATAACTTGCTATTCAAAATGGTGAAAAATATAAAAAGGACAGAGTTGTTCATTTAATTTCTGGCTGCACGTGTGAAGAGGCGGTAGAACTGTGTGACATGTTCTGGATAGGAATGGCAATGTATGTGTTTTTATGCAAAATCTATTAGTATTAGAATTGTGAAAATGTACATGCACATCCCTATGTTAAACATGCACATTGGTGGAAATGTACATAAAATTAGGAAATTGTGTTCATAGCGAAAAGAGCACATTTCTGTAGAAAGTTGAGACAAGATCCCATCGCTGCAGGGGTTTTGAGGAATAGCTGCTACGTAAAATATGGCATCTTTATGTGTGATTTGTATAAAGGTGACCAATGTAGAAATGTATCAAATCCGATTTTGAAACCAGTGGCTAAAGGCCGGTCTCTGAGGGTTGTAAAGCAAATCATAAAATGTGACATCATCCGGCCTTGATCCAATCACTCAAATTGCAAGGCAGAGATGAGGTGTGGTCCTATCACAGCTCACAGAGGCAAGCTTAGCTAAGCTGACCCACACACCCCCCTTTGTGATGTCATCCTATGGCATAAATAGAGACAGCTGACAACACATAGGGACTCACAGATCCACTCACTTTCCTGATTCCGGCAAAGCACTCTGATCCAGCATCCTACATCCAGCTTTAATATTCTTCCAGATGCCAAATCTCTTGCCAGCAATAGAGAACTATTGATTTCAGCAAGGCCCAAATCCTGAAATTTATTCTCTCTACCCAGTAAAGCGCTGGGTGGTGTGAGAAGACCTTTTGAACCAGTATCCTGAAATCCTCTGGCCTGCCACTACTAGGCTTGCCTGAGGAACTCGCCATCCAGCTGATTAAAATACCCACAGAGTAAGAAGGCAGATCCTGTGCTAATCCGGGGACCGGCCTAGAGGATCCTGTACAGAGCCTGATGTGCTGTCCTTCCTAGACCAGACCCAATCCAGGACCTGAACTGACGGTCCAATTTAAAAACTTGTCCTGTGAGTATTAATAGGAAGAACTGTGGCCCATAGTAAATTTGCATTGTCTTATCCCTATTTCAAACCCCTCCTATCTTTCATTCAGAACCAGTGTTGTTAGAAGTATCTTTGCATTATCCTATCCCTATCTCAAACCCATCCTATCTTTCCTTCAGAACCAGTATTTTTAGAACCATCTTTGCACTGACCCTTTTCTCATCTGAAGAATTTGAGTTTCCTTAGCAGGCAGGTCACCCCGATCAAGTGACTGTAAGATCCCTGTGTGGTATTCGCTTTTTCATAGTCATCCTCTAGTGCAGTGGTCTTCAAACTTTTTTGGCCTGGGCCCCCCCTGAGCAAAGTTTGGGCAGGCCGGGACCTCCCAAAAGTCCCAGATGGACAGTATGTAGACATTGCTATGAGCTTTTGCGTGCCATCACCGCACCCTACTCCAAGTACAGCCCCTGGGCTCTCACCACCCTACTCCCACCACTATCCCAGTGCTGCTGCCCATCCTGCTCCCACCACAGTCCCATAGCATAAGCATACACACATCCATACACATTTAAATAAAAAATAAATCGCCATAAACGTACCTCACGTGGTTGCTAAAATGCCCCGCTCCAGGTTGCTCTGTCCATATGCGCGAGGAGGCGCAGGCCCACCCCCTCGCACATACATACATGCAGTGCCCCAGCCAGCATTTCCAATGAGCTATGCAAGGCTGGCGAAGCAAAACACCCTCAGCGTTGCATGGCTCAGTGATCATGTGCAGCTGGGGAAATGAACTGTCAAAGGCAAACAGAGTTTCCCTTTGACAGTTCAGCCAGCCCAGGAGCACTCCCTCAGTTGGAAAAAGCAGCTGAGGGAGTGCTCAGTGTTTTACCGGGCTGGCTCCTCGGCTCTTCCATAATGGGTGAGGTGGCCAGTGGGTGGACGCCCCCTAACTCATTATGGATGAGCCGGCAGGCTTGGACTGGCCTATAGGGCAATAGGACGATGACCGTACCAAAAATGCAAAATTCTAGTGTAGGCCAGTAAAAATGGGCCACTTTTTTTTACCAATGTGGGCCAGTTTGAGGAGTTACTTCACTATGCAGCTAGTAGTTTTGACCATTGTTGCTGAATAAATATTCTTTAAATATCACCATTTATTTACATTTGAACAAAAAACAACCCCTTGGGTACTATTCAAACAGTGTGACTAAACACTGAATATCCATTTGCAACTGCTGGCCATTTTTTCATTTATGCCTAAAACCGTTTTATGGCCCAGTCTGACCATGTGAGCTGCCCCTTCCCATTTCCTCCAATCTAAATTTTTTTTTACATTTCATGCTGGGCTCTGGCCCTCCCCCCCCTGGGATGCGGCCCCCCACAGTTTGAAGACCTCTCCTCTAGTGTAAGCAAACCCAGTTGTCATTTTCAAAAGTGCATTTCTGTTTTCCATTCTCCCGCCTATCTCGCAAAATCGACCTTTACTAAAACCTCTATAACTCCCTCAGTTTTTGTGAAATTTCAACTCCTACTTGTACCTCACATATATCCGTAGAACTCAAAACCGCATTGTAAAACAGTGCGATTCACCCGTTATCGCAAATATAAGGGAAAGTTTGCCACAATTTTAAAAATCTGAAAGGTTTACACGTGTAAAATAGCTTTAAACTGCTTCCGACTTGGACCTTAAGTCTTCAAATGTTTTCTGCTGACAAAATCATTGCTTGTGATTGTTTGTACCTAGTCAAAGCGGCTCCCATAAGAATTTTTAACAATTTAAGTATTTTTGACCACATTTGGTGTTTTTCCCAGTCAATTCTAAAGACAATTGTAAAAGCCAATTCTGACAGCTGAAAAGTCAATTCCGTTTTTCTCTTGTGTTTTATGGGGGGAAGGTGGGACTGATATTCTGTTTGATTTGTGCTATTACTGAATACTTGCTCTCTCTTCCAATCTCTTTACATTGCCTATTTGAGGTTGAGGGGGTTTGCAGGGGGAACCTCTAACCATCATGCTATCTGATCGGAACCAACACAAAAGTATTCTTTTCTGTGCTACCATTTGTTTTGCTCATTACTTATTCCTAGTGTATTCAAGATATCATTACGTGTTCTTTCACCCCATTGGTGATTGTTGCTTTTCTATTAAAACATATTGTGATTACATTTTAAATACATAAATAAATGTTTACCTTTGCCAACTAGCCTGATTCCTGGTTGAGTGTGACCGTGGGGGTACCAGGAGAAGTGTGTGATATGAGTGGTATATCGTTCAGAATATTGAATTTATAGACAGAAAATAAATAAGGGTTTCTGTTGTGCACTACATGCTGGGCTTTGACTTGGGTTTGTGCTGGATTAAAATCACTTACAGCTTGGGGGCTCGTCACGAGATCCTGAATTAGACATACCACTCGTGACAGTCTAACACAGCGTGCTAGCTGACAGGGTTCATACACCTTGTGGGGTTCCCATACTGTGCTACACTGTAAAAGCACCCCTCAAAAGAAATACTGAAAGGAGTTGGGCCTGTTTGCAAAAGTAAAGTAATCCTGAGATAAGCCAGAAGGAAATTAATATTTCCAGAATGGCGACCCCAGTGGAAATCAATATTGCAAGGGAACACCAACTGCACAAATTGTTTGTCAGGGGTGAATGGCTGGAACAGGACGAACAGGTATGGCTGCAGGGAATAAAACAAGAAATCACAGAAATCAATCTTGATATCTGGCAGGACAAAGGGCTATTACATCAAGCACTCAGTGAGCTGTACATGACCCCTAAAATAAAAGAGGAACAATGCACAATTGCCAAAATAGCGGCCTACCTGTACCTCCAGATAGGAGTCATACAGGAAAAGTATGCAGACCATGTAGACTTCACAAAGAGGTAAGGGGAAGCCCTGCAGAAAATCCA
Source organism: Ambystoma mexicanum (assembly GCF_040938575.1). NCBI lineage: Eukaryota > Metazoa > Chordata > Amphibia > Caudata > Ambystomatidae > Ambystoma > Ambystoma mexicanum. The sequence continues at coordinate 1,093,906,864 of NC_090926.1, read as the reverse complement.
TAGCAATCTGGCCTCTGCAGAGCGAAGGCTCCAGGGTAGCCAAGAATCTGAAACAGAGGCTAGGTAGTATGCCGCCAAACTAGAAGAAGATCTGGCTCTTTTACTGCAAAAGAATGCAAAGCAAGATGCCCAGGTACAGACACTGCAAAAAGAGTGTCAAGAGAGGTTGGATTCTCTACAACAGAGCCAACAAAAGCTGGAGCAGCAATTGAAGTATAATAGAGTCTGTGCAGAACAGATAGTCACCCTGCAAAACTGCCTAGAATCCTTAAGAGAGGAAAATAATACATTAATTATCAAAGACCTAGAATCCCAAACAGAGTTTGATGAGCAACGCCAGAAAGCTGGGGCACTTAAAAAACAGAGGGACGACCTGGCTGCACAGAGGGGCACTCTAACTCAAGAGAGGGATGCCTTAGGCCAGGAAGTCAGTCATTTAAAAACAAAGTTAGAAGAAAATCACTGGAAACTTCAAGAGTATGGGGAAATCAAAAATGATTACAAAAAGCTGTTAGAGCACACCAGGCGTATGGAGGATGCTCTGTCAAAGAACAATCAGAACAGTAAGGACCAAACTCAGGAGGTGACTCTCCTGCAGCAAACATTGGCCCAATACTCCCAATTCAGTCTGGAAGCACAGAGAGACAATGAGGCTCTCTGTGAAAAGAATGACAGGCTCCACAAACAGATAGACATGCAAGAACAAATCATAGAGACAAGTAAGGCCTTAATAGAGGAACAGAAGGGTCAGATATTGGCATGTCATCAGGAAATAGGGGCTGACAAAGATGAGGTAAGATGGGAGAGAGAACCCCCTGGGCATAATCTCAGGGCCCCTGGCATCAGGGACTTTAACCCCTTCAATTCCATGGACTCTACCACCCCCATGTCCACTGGCTCATATGAACCAAGGACCACAGGGATGGTAGACTTCAACACAATGGGAAATATGTGACAGATGGATCAACGCCTCACAGAAATGGATGGGCTGGCATCTATGTACAGGTTCCCAAATATTAGGGCCAGCCTCTCAGATCAGGGGGACTCCGGTGAGGGGAGAATCAGAGAACTGGACCTCAGAAATATCAGCTACCTAGAGATCAGTCAGTAAAATGTGTTAGTGAATTCCATGAGACTAGGCCCACAAAGAGCATTTTAAAAACCTCTTCCCAGCTAGGACAGTGTGGGGGGGATACTCAGCCAATCCTGGGAACAAGGGAGAGTCAGAAGACTCTTCTGAGCACCACAGGTTTCAGGAGACTAGGCCCCCACATTCTGCCAGCACTTCCCAAGCCCGCAGAATCAGGTAGAGCTTATAGGAACAGACAGCCACCTCAGGCAGCAGTGCCTCTGAGTCAGAGGATGAGTGGACCAGAGTGACCAGAAATAAAAAGGCCAACAAAGTTAAGAGAGCTTTATTGAAAGGTCCCCTGAAGCAAATCAAGGCTATTAGGAGCGTCATCACGCCCTACCATAAAAATGCCAAATATTCAGTTTGGGAGCACCTCGAATTGTTTGAGCAAATGATGGACACTTTCCACCTGAATGACAGCCAAAGCTGTATTTAGTATGTTAAGTTGGACATTTTCACCTAAATACTCCAGCTTCTTTGCGGGACTGGAGGATCAGAACCATTCAAGATGGTCCACCTATAGGGCGGCCATCTTAAAGCATTTTTCAATCCATAGAAACCCTCCAGGGGCCCGCAAGGCAGCCTACAAACTGCAATGTGGGGAAGATCAGGCCCCACAAGAATTTGTCCAAAAACTGAAACGTGCCTTTGCGCAGACCACCAGAAGGGTGCGCACAGACAGTAGGGAGTTCGTCAATACCTTCTTTCATGCACTCCCTAAATACATTATGACCCAGCTGGTGAGGGGCTTTCATGAGAAAAGATCACTAGACTGGGTCATTGAACAAACAACTCGCATCTACGAAGTGCAGAAGCCACTAGAAAGTAAAAGTGCTAATAAAAACCCAAAACCAACCAACAACCCTGCTGCTTTTAAGGTGGCGGAGGTGAAGGTTGCCCCCATTTTAGATCTGGAGATGGGGGGGCTAAAAACATTCCTGCACAGAATCCTACTAACCCAAGACCCAGAAGGTCCTCGGGCCAATCCCAGAAAGGGAGTCAGGGAGGTAACCCGACAAATAGGACCCCTAACTCCCCTGACTACATCAGCCCCTGTTACAAGGGCAACTGACCCATCCTGGGCTATGTGTGGACTCCTCCAGCCCAAGGGGGGGGGGTCCAACCAGGCAGCTGCCAACCCAGGAAAACTTCCCTCTGCATTTTTCCTAGGAGGTCAGTAATCTCCCAAATGCCGGGTTGAGTTTCTTTCCCCGGTACCCGCCAAACCTCAATCCCCAAAACAACCCTTCTTTCTTTCTCCACTTTCCTGAGCCAAGACAGCAAATCTGGGAGAGGGGAGGCCAAGGGTGGAGGGGAGACAAAACTATCCCAACCTAGCGTATTCCTGGAGAAGGGACAGTTACCCTTCCTGTAATCAACCAAGGGTAGACCAGAGCACCCCGTACCAGCCAGAGCGGATGTCCCAACTGGAGTGCCAGGTCCAGAACTTGGCACAGGATCTGGGTCGCATGTTGAGGGCACAGCAGAACCCTCCAATGAACATAGCGACTCAGAACTCCTCAAATTAAGCGTCTGGTGCTCCAGAACAATGACGGGAGAAGAACCCAGACAACCCACCGGTTCCCAGGGAGGAGGCACAGGGGGAAGGGGAGTGTAAAGCCATAGAGGAAGCTTCCTTCCCTATTTGTGAAAAGCCCCTGGACACCCAGGAACTGGAACCAGAATCTCCTGCCTCCGAAAGTCTGCAACCTAAGGAACAGAGGGTGGGTAGGAGAAATAAAGAGCCTAAAAAGGCCCATTTTGTGGAGGAGGTGCAAATCTTCCAATTTGAAGGAGAGGGGTCCTCAGAGGATTCTGGGAAAAGGATCTTCTCCTTCAGAAATGGGGGAACTCCTCCCAAAGAAAAATGGGTCCCAAGAGATCCTGATCAAGACTGGGTAGATGTGGGGGCTGAGTTAAAACCGCCCATAATCAAACCCCAGAATGACCAGCAAGAAAATCCCCTTGTTAAACAAATTCTGGTGACTCCCTCCAAAAAGTGGGGGCAGCCCAGAATCAGAACCAGGGGAGCCCAAAACATCCCCCATATCCAATCCTTTTTCTTACAGGTTCCCAAGATCCCATACAACACCCTGTCCAAATCACCCCTTTGTCAGATTCCAAAGCAAAGAAACTAACCTACCAATTGGCCAAAAATGCGCATTATCTTTGCCCCCTTGAGGAAAAGGAGGGAAGATTTTATGCACCGGTCCAAACACAGGGGCAATGTACATTTTTGGCACTGGTGGACACTGGATCCCAAGCCACCATTCTGTAAAAAAGGGCCTTTGATCAGCTGAATTCGGGAAGAGGGGAGAAATACCCAATCCCTCTCACCCCTCTTCCTGGACAACTTCAGAACTGCGATGGGAAGGAAATTTCTGTCGAGGGGACTGCGGATTTGGACATTAAAATTGGGTGACACAAGGTGAAGCAACCGGTCATAGTTGTGACTCCAGAGGGCACACCATGTTTACTAGGGAATGACATCCTGCATAGATTGTTTCCCCCTCATAGATTGTGTAAACAAGGTCCTCTGGACCCAGACTAACCGACCAATAAAATTAAAACATAGTGTCAACCATGTTAGTTTAAATGGCACATGCCACATGGTTGAACAAAAACCTGACCAAATTGAATTCCACTTCCAGAACAACCAAATCCCAGACTTGACAGTAATTGCAGTAGGACAGCAAACTGGTGATGGGGAGTCCTCACAATTTCTGAAAATCAACCTTCATTCTAGTCTAAGGTGGCATTCCACACTGGAAGGGAACACTCTGAAATTCTATACAAATTCACAATCAGAAATTCCTATAGTCCAAAATGATGAGCAATCTGCTCAAAGCTTGGCTGATATTCAGAAAATTGGAGAGCTGTTGTTCATCCCTATTCGGTTAAATGAAGGGAAGGACTCTGTTCTCGCCCAAGTATGTGTGAACAACGGTAAGAGCTTCATCAGCGAGGCCATGTTCCGTAAACTCCCAAAAGATCCAGCCATTCCCACATTTAAACTGTTAGACAAATGGGAAATTGACCTGGGAACACCCAATTCCAAACATCTCCTGCCTAGCAGGTGTATGTTCAAAATTTCCACAGGTAACAAGAGAATAGTCCATAATTGTTGGGTCGTGCGAGATGTCCCTGCTGCATTTTATTTAGGCAGTGACATTCTCAATCACTTTGCCATTAGTTTGGACCTAATAAACTTCAAAGCCTGGTCCCGATTAGCGGGTAATCCCATGGGCTTTGATGACCCAGAGAAAGCATTTCGGTTAGCTCAACTGCTGCCATATGCAGTTGAAATTCAGATGGGAGAGGAAGTCACCATCCCAGAATGGACCCGACAATTCTCACTGGGACATAAAAATTAAAAGAGGACAGAAACTGTAAAATCATGATGCCTAGGTTCATCTCAATGCTCATTTCCAACAGCAAGGGTTGGGGGTAAACCAAACACACTAGTCAATATAAAACATTACACCATTCCAATAGAGGTGGATTACATTGACCTAAAGAGTATCACTCTGGGCGCAGGCACCATTTTTGGAATGGTGGTTGATGACCGACATTTTTCCATAGATTTAGGTAATGAACTGTTAGGACCAATCCCCAAGGACTGTTTTGACAGTGATAGCGACAATGACACAACACCAGACAGGATCTTCACCCGGCATGGGGGGAATTTCCTGGTGTACTCTTCCTGCCCTTATGGTAAGGAAGATGTGACCTGTGACTTCAGGAGGGATGAGGTGATCTTTCAAGTCCACAAGGATTGCCTTCCCCACCTGAAGCCATCAGCCCAAATCAGTACTTTGACCAGGGACTTCTCCACCCAGCTGGAGGAGGCCGCTGAGGTAGCCAAACCAGAAGTCTTTCGGGGCTTCAGGCAGATGGTTGAAGAGAGAGTCAACCTAGCTGATGCCTGTGAGACTCTGGATCAAAAGCTAAAATTGAAACAGGTTTTCTTAGATCTCTTTGCGGTGGACTCATATGACTGTGGTCGCACCGACATCCACACAACAACAATTCCCACGGACCCTGGCATGACTCCAGTGTTTGTGAAGCAATATCCCTTGCCTCTCGCATCAATGGAGTCCCTTACTGAAATAATTCAGAACCTTGAGTCCCGTGGGATAATTCGTCCAGTCCACAACACCTTCAATAATCTGGTGCTGGGGATTTTGAAACCAAATGGCCAGTGGAGACTCTGTGCTGACCTTAGGGAGCTCAAAAACGGGTCCATACTTCCCGATGGCCTCTTCCCTACATTGACCAAGGGCCTGCCCAGATCCAGGTCAAAGGTATACACTGCCATCGACCTGACCAATGGGTACTGGACTGTACCTGTCAGTAGGGAGGACCAATACAAGCTGGCCTTTACCTTCGGGGGGCAGCAGTACACTTGGACCCAGACTCCCTTCGGATACATCAACTCCGGCAATGAATTTAACATCTTTCTGCATAAGGCCATGCCCGACTTGGGTGAAAGGGGTAACCTGGCCTATGTAGATGATGATCCGTTATGTTCTAACACAGTTGAGGCTGCCAGAGCAAAACTCCCTTTCCAAAAGGCAAACTGGTTCAGGACCCATGTCAATTTCTTGGGGCATGAGATAACTCCTGAAGGTCTCTGTCCCCAGGAAAAGAAAGTATAAGCACTCCAGAAAATAAAAGACCCCACAACTCTGCAGGAACTAAGGAGCCTCCATGGACTAACTAATTACAGCAGAAAGTTGATTGAGGATTACGCAGAGATCAAGAGACCCCTGATCTGTCTGTTGAAGGGGGGTGGGGGGTTAAGTGGGAGTGGGGTCCAGAAGAAGCCGAGGCAGTAAGACAGCTCAAAAGAAGCCTCTCACAAGCGCCTTGTCTAGCTTACTCTGTCAAAAACAAGGAGTTCTTCTTGGAGACAGGGTTCTCAAATACATGCTTGACTGCAGTATTATATCAAAAGCATGACAAGGTCAATAAAGTAATCTCCTATGCGAGTAAGACTTTATCCTCTGTGGAGGAAAAATTCAATGATTGTGAGAAGGCACTCGTGGCAATGGTGTGGGTATTGAATGATTACCGCCTGTTTATCCAGGGGGAACACATCAAAGTGGAGACTCCACACCAACCTTTGCAATATCTTCAAAGGGACAGAATCTGGGCCGGAAATGTGAGTAATTCCCAAATTACTTCCTGGATTCTGTCAATGCAAGGCTTTCCTGTGGAGGTCAGATATGGCCAAAACAAGAAGAATCCCCTCGCGCAAGGTCTGGCTGACTTGCATGATTGTGCCAGAGAAAACTGTCTCGAGGTCAAAAGTCTTAAAATCAAGGACAACATGGAGGCATACCTAAATTCCCCACACAAAGTCTATGAAGAAGACAAGTGTGAGGGAATGCCCACTGTCTATGTGGATGGGTGCTCCTACCATGTTGACAACAACGGGGAAAAGGAACTTGTGGCCAGCGTGGGGAATGCATGGGTGAATGATGCCCTAAAACCCTCCGCTGGGTACAAAATCAGTCCGCGAAGGACTCAAGTGGCAGAGTTGATGGCTGTGCATCAAGACATCCTCACTGCTGTCCAACATCAACTCCACGAACTGGTCATAATCACTGATTCAGATTATGTACGGAATGGGTTCATGGAGCACCTGGTTAACTGGAAAACCAGAGGCATGCTATGGGCTAATATTAAACCTTTAAAACACGGAAATTAATACAAAATATTGATGATCTGGTCACCTCGAATGGGATGACCATCTATTGGAAAAGGATCAAGGGTCATTCTAAAGTAGAGGGACCAGACAAAATTGGAAATGACCTAGCTTATCAGCTGGCCAAAACTGGAGCCACCCAAGGGGATCTACTTGAAATCCAGGTCACTGCTATCACTAGGTCCTAGACAAATGCTCACAATGAACTCTCAACTGCACAATGGAGTTAGGGGACCCCGGACGCTGATTTGATTACGGCTCAAAAAGGAGAGCCAATAATTGGTAAGTTTTATCAACACATTGAGGACCCTGAGAACTTTCCCCTGACGGATACCGATTACATTGGGAAAGAGGACCTCAGAGTGTTGATGAAATGTCCAAAAATGTTCCGAATCCAAGACAGTTTGTTGGTGAGGAGATCCATATCTGGCCATGACCAGTGGGTGCTCCCTACCTCATTCGGAAGCCTGATGCTAAGTCACGCCCATGATGCGGCCACAGCCGGTCATCGGTGGCTTCATACGACATTAGAAATCTTGCGAGAGGTTGCATACTGGCCACACATGGGGCAGGACCTCGACCAATATTTGAAGGGATGTCATGTGTGTGAACAATTTCAGCCAACATCACTTCCACACCGTGCTCTCCTCCAACAGAGGGGGATGATACTGCCTTGGTCAGATTTCCAAGTCGATTATATTGGGCCTGTGATTCGTTCCTCTAGGGGGAACAAGTACATGTTGACCGTAACATGCTTGTTCACTAAATGGGTGGAATGTCTCCCGGCCCCAAATTGCAAGGCAGAAACAGCAGCTGCCCTGATGATCAAACACATCTTCTCGCGTTTTGGACTACCCCAAAGGATTGAGTCAGACCGAGGTAGCCACTTCACCAGCGAAGTAATGACAAAGATGTGGGAGATACTTGGGGTTAAAAGGAAACCACACATTGCCTACGGACAGTCCTCTAGTGGTGGAGTTGAAAGTTACAATAAAAGTTACAATAAATTTGTGAGCATATTAAAAAAAGTCGGTGTCAGATTCTGGGCCAAGTTGGGACATTCGATTACCCTTGTCCTGATGGCCATCAGATCCGCCCCTTCTACTGTAACAAAAATGCCCAACTTGGTGGGCCCTTTTGAAATTGTGGACAGAATCTCACCAGTCGCCTACAGAATCTGCATCCCCAAGGGCAGTTTGGCATAAGGGGAAGACAAGTGGGTCCACATAAACCAACTGAAGGGTTGCCATCCCAGGCATACTTTGCGGCAAATAGAGGAGCCGACCGGAAACCCAGAGGGGGAAAATCCAGAAACATAAAAGAATCACTAAATGTTCACCTTGTATGTGCAAAAAGAGTGTTAAGACCATTAGTAAACATAGATCGGGAATATTGCCAATTATAACCAATGCAGGTGTCTTTCCCACTCCTGACATCCCTAGATGACGTGTGGACACAGTAGTGGGAAAATATTCACGACCATGCTCTGTTCTATCTTCTAGCATCTGGACTAAGAATCATCCAAAGAATTACCAAGGAGGACCACTCGGGGACCGGGAGGAAAGACCCAAGGAGCCTGGAGTGCCGCTCTATACTCCCAACTAGAACCAGCAATACTCTTGACTAGAACCGGCGAGGAGAGCAGGTCGCCTCCAGCACTGACAGGAGAAGCAGCTGAATTTCTCCACATGGACAAAAGAAAAGAACATCCCAATCTCCCGAATTCCCCTTGACGGCGGTCTAAACCAAGTCGGGAAGGGGGCTCTGTGGGATGTATTGACCCACTCTGCTATGCTATGCAGAATCACCCTGCCAGTTATGGGGAAAGAAACAGCAACAACGGCGGTAAAACCCTTGTGTGCGTCAAAAACCTACAAAAACCTAAAAAAAACTACAAAAACCGTGTTCTTCAGCACACAAAAAGAGGGATGCACAACCTGCCACCCATGGTACATGTGCAGTGGAATAGAGCACACCCTGCAGAAATGTGCCAGTGGACTCCATGGCCAGCAAACAGAGTCCAGAGAGAGAAGCAGCACTTTGCAAGTGAAAACCCAACATGAGCCTACACATGGCATTTGATTTGTTGCTAAAAACTCCTAAACGCTGATACACTACATTTCTCCATATTCACAATCTTGCCTGGTGGTAAAATTCATATATCAAATGGAGCATTGTGAAACATACAAAGTCTGAAAACTGACAGCCTCTATGCCAAAATCTGGGTGCAGTACCCAGAGCTACATCAATGACAGCTGTCAGAGGAGTACTGAGGAAACTTAAAATGACCTAAAACTCAAAAGTCTGTTGAATTAGCAAACATAAACAGGATTGTTGCAAAAAAGGAATACAGATTTTAGTTCTGTTTTTCCCACAGATTTTAAGGCCAAGAAAAAAATGTATTTATGTTTGATGTAACAAATTTGGTTTTTGCTGGATTTAAGAAGTTAATTAGCCTGGCTGAAGCTGCAAGAACTGGAAAAGCAGGTTTTTCTCCCAGAAGGAGGGCCTTCCTCTCAGCAGAAACTCACTGGGAGGTGTTTATTGTGGGATAGAACAGAATCTTGTCTACAGAAAGCGAAGGAACAATGACAAAGTTCAGCCCAGGAAACTGGAAGTGTAAAGGGTGTCGTAAATGGCCTCTGGAAGGAACAAGCAAGGAGGCGGATGCCCTGGACTGCAGGGAGACAAAAAGGGGCGGACCATCTGTTGCTAAACATGAACAAAGAACAAATGTTTAAAAGACTCATAACTTGCTATTCAAAATGGTGAAAAATATAAAAAGGACAGAGTTGTTATTTTAATTTCTGGCTGCACGTGTGAAGAGGCGGTAGAACTGTGTGACATGTTCTGGACAGGAATGGCAATATATGTGGTTTTATGCAAAATGTATTACTATTAGAATTGTGAACATTTACACACATATCCCTATGTTAAACACGCACATTTGTGGAAATTTGCATAAAATTTGGAAATTGTGTTCTTAGCGAAAAGGGCAAAATTCTATAGAAAGTTGAGACAAAATTCCACCGCTGTGGGGTTTTGAGGAATAGCTGCTACGTAAAATATGGCATCTTTATGTGTGATTTGTATAAAGGTGACCAATGTAGAAATTGACATTTAGTATCAAATGCGATTTTGAAACCAGTGGCTAAAGGGAGGTCTCTGAGGGTTGTAAAGCAAATCATAAAATGTGACATCATCTGGCCTGTATCTAATCACTCAAATTGCAAGGCAGAGATTAGGTGTGGTCCTATCCCAGTTCACAGGGGAAAGCTTAGCTAAGCTGGCCCACACACCCCCTTTGTGATGTCATCCTATAGCATAAATAGAGACAGCTGACAACACATAGGGACTCACAGATCCACTGACTTTCCTGATTCTGGCGCAGCACTCTGATCCATCATCCTACATCCAGCTTTAATATTCTTCCAGATCCAGATGCCAAATCTCTTGCCGGCAATAGAGAACTATTGATTTCAGCAAGGCCCAAATCTTCAAATGTATTCCCTCTACCCAGTAAAGCGCTGGGTGGTGTGAGAAGGCCTTCTGAACCAGTATCCTGAAATCCTCTGGCTTCCCACTACTAGGCTTGCCTGAGGAACTCGCCATGCAGCTGATTCAAATACCCACAGACTAGCAGGGCAGATCCTGTGCCAATCCGCTGGCCGGCCTAGAGGATCCAGTACTGTGCCTGATGTGCTGTCCTTCCTAGACCAGACCCAATCCAGGACCTGAACTGACAGTCCAATTTAAAAACGCATCCTTTGAGTAGTAATAGGAAGAACTGTGGCCCATCGTATATTTGCAGTGTCTTATCCCTATTTCAAAGCCATCCTATCTTTCATTCAGAACCAGTATTGTTAGGAGTATCTTTGCATTATCTTATCCCTATCTCAAACCTATCCTATCTTTTCTTCAGAACCAGTATTGTTAGAACCATCTTTGCGCTGACCCTTTTCTCATCTGAAGAAGTTGTTTTTCCTAAGCAGGCGGGTCACCCTGATCAAGTGACTGTAAAATTCATGTGTGGTATTCGCTTTTTCACAGTCATCGTCTAGTGTAAGCAAACCCATTTGTCATTTTCAAAAGTGCATTTCTGTTTTCCATTCTCGCGCCTATCTTGCAAAATCGACCTTTACTAAAACCTCTATAACTCCCTCGGTCTTTGTGATAGAAACAAAATTTCACCTCCGATTTGTACTTCACATCTGTAACGATCCGTAGAACTCAAAATCGCATTGTAAAACCGTGCGATTTTCCCGTTATTGTGAATATTGCGCAAGGAAAATGTTATGAAGAGGCAGGCGCAGACAGGTAAGTGATATTAAAGTTTTAATTAGTATTTAATAAAGGAAGAAGACCCCCAACATGTAGAGACTCCTCTCCTTCAGCTCTTTCTCCAACTGACAACTTTAGAACACCTAGATAACCCCAACCAGGAACACTGTCATCAACATTCCATGACATCATACTTGGGATTCAGCACACAGAAGAAAACACCATGGAGGGCATTCTCCACTTACATCTTATGAGTCTACAACACATCTCCCCTTTTTTTTTTAACTTCACTTATATAATCTAACATCCGATTACATTAAATAACTTAAGGGTGTCATGTAGACGACCACAATAACTCACATAAATTGGTCCAGTTCTCGACACACATACTATATATGCCCTCTCTTGACTGCAGCAATTCTATCTTTATTCCACACTTGCCCCCCAGACACACGTACGGCCCCTTTCATGACCGCTACAACTCTGACTGGATCCGAATAAAGAGACTCTCCTTTCCTCTTCACAATTCCCTTCTTGATCCTAACCCAATCTCCACACTCTACGCGCAACTCTTTCTTACCTCTCTTCAGGTTTTCACGCGCCACCCATTCAGACTTCTTCCTCACCAATGACTTTCTTACTTCATCAATAACCAGATCTGTTTCCCTACTCCTGCCCAGCCACGGCGGACACGCCATGGAATATGGCTTCCTGCCTCTCATAAGCTCAAACGGGCACAGACCTGTCGTAGAATGAGGCGCCATCCTTAGAGCCCATATCCTATTCTGTATCACAGCTAACTTATCCAATCCGCACTCTTCCCCCATGCGAATACTCTCCATCACACACCTATTCATCCTTTCAACTACACCGTTGGATTCGGGATGATATAATGAAGTCCTTTTGTGACGCACACCACATTTCCTTAAATAGCTGGTGACGTTCCCCCCTACAAATTGGGGACCATTGTCCGTCAACAAACTCTCCGGCAGACCTTCATTGGAAAATATCTCTTGCAAAGTCTTTATCATGCTTTCTCATGTTACATCTCTCACAATTTTAAAATTCACCCACCTGGAGAACAGATCCACCACCAGTACTATGAATTTTCCACGTCCATACCCCAATTCCACAGGACCAAGGATATCCATGGCGAGATCACTCCATATCCTGGATGGAAGGCCCACGTCCACAAACGGTTGCTTCTTAGCTACAGATCCCTTCTCACTCCTGACACAAAATTGACAATTTTCTAAACAATTTTCTATTTCCCTGTCAAAACCCGGCCACCAATAGTCTTCCCTCAATACACCTTTGGTTTTGGTAACTCCTATATGACCACTGTGTGCCAACTCTATCACTCTCTTCCTCAATCCAACTGGAACCACAGCCCTTCCCCATCTGAACAATACCCCATCGATGACCGACAACTCATCCTTCACTTCCCAATACGGCCTTGCGCCTTCCGCTATTTCCACTTTCTTTGGCCATGTGGCAGAAACAACATACGGAACTATTTTATTTATGTTCTCATCGCTCCTCATCCCTTCCAACCACTCCTGTTTGGACACTATACCATCTGTGTTGACAAACACTAATTCCATTTCTTCATCTTCCACAACACCAGAACCAATTACTCTCACCCTTGACAGATTGTCAGCCAATACGTTGTCCTTCCCGGGAATGACCTCCATCTTGAAACAATGTGTTTGCATTCTGGTGACCCATCCTGCCACCCTGCGGGAAATCTTATCAAGGTCCTTGTTCTCAAATATGGCTTTAAGCGGTTTGTGATCAGTCCGAATTACGAACTCTACACCCCACACGAAGTTTTTGAATCGTTCCACTGCCCAGAAACATGCCAACGCCTCCTTCTCGAGAACAGAATACCTCACTTCCGCTCCCTTGAGACCCCTTGATGCATGAGCTATCACCTCCTCAGACCCATCGTCTTGTTTCTGGGATAGAACCGCACCTAAGCCATATTCACTAGCATCCACTGTGATGATGGATGGCTTTCTTGTGTCAAAGCAACCTAAGGGTTGGGCTAAGTTTATCTCTTCTTTTATACCATTGAATTCCGCCTCGCACTGACTATTCCACACAAACTCAGCACCTTTCCTCAGAATCTTTCTCATCTCATGCACTTTGTCAGCATAATGTACCACAAATTTCTGATAAAACTCCGTCATTCCCAAAAAGGAGCGTAATTCACTCTTATCAATCGGTCTTTCTATCCTCTTTATGGCATTCACCATTTCTTCCTTGGGTCTGATACCATTTCCCGACACTTCATGTCCCAAATAGTCCACTTTTGTCACAGCAAATTTGCATTTCTCTTCCTTAAGTGTGATCCCTCTTTCCTCGAATATCTTCAACACCTTACACAAATTCCTGTCATGCTCCTCCAATGTCACTCCACACACCAACACATCATCCTGAAAACAGAAAACACCCTTCACCCCCTTCAACAAGCGATCCATAATTTTCTGGAACACTGAGGAAGCGGATGCTAACCCGAAGGGCATCCTCCTGAATTGAAACACACCTTCATGTGTCACAAACGCCGTGACTTTCCTACATCCCTCCTCCAACTCCACCTGATGATAGGCTGATGTCATATCCAGTTTGGAGAAGTACTTCCCTCCACCCACCATGGTTAACAATTCACCCATGTTGGGTAGTGGGTGCCTGTCCACCAATACACACTTATTCAATTCGCGCATATCAACGCACAGCCTCAGATCCCCTGAACTTTTCTTCACAACGACGACCGGGGAAACCCACCCGACCCCCCCTGCTCTTTCAATCACACCTGATTTAAGAAGTTTCTCCAACTCCTTCTTTACTCTGTCCCTTAACACAAAAGGGACGGGCCTGAGTTTCGCCACGGTGGGAACACTGCCTCTCTTCAACAATATCTGATGCTGAAATCCCTTCACTCTTCCCAATGTCTCGTCAAATACCTTCCCATGCTCTTTCACATACTTGCTATATGTCGAACACTCTTCTGCTACTTGTAAAACTTGATCAGGATGGTTGGGATCTAATCTGATTCCCAAATTCTTTTGCTCTCTCCATCCTAGCAAAGATTGGCCCTTCTTTGTTACATACACTTTCCCTTCACAGCATCGTCCTTTAAATTCAAACTTACTCCAAACATACCCCAGCAAATCAATCTTTTCTTGGTTGTACCCCCCTGGACTTATGTCTGGGACCGATAATGTTGACACTGTCCCTTTCATTTCATCCTCAAATGCGCTTTTGGATATCAAAGTGATCTTCGACCCCGAATCAGCCATCATCGACACTTTACATCCATTCACGGTCACAACAGTATATGGGCGCTCACAATCATCCGGGATATCATCCCTACCAACAACATTGACAGTGTTCACAATGACATTTTGCAAAGTCATTACGGTGTCATCTTCTGATGACCTCCCTTCTTCCTCCTCATTCACGTATAGGACTTTCCTTTGATTGATTTGGCTAAACTGATAGTTCTTGCAGCACGTCGCAAAGTGTCCTCTCCTCTTGCACTTATTGCAGATCGCCTTCCGCCCTGGACACACCACTGAAGAAGCAAAATGAGTCGCACTGGCGCACCTATAGCACAATCTCTCATCCTTTTTATCTTCTCTTTGCGTTGACTCTTGATTTTTTCTTTCTTCTACATTGCTCCTCTCCTTCTGTTTGTTTCTTCCCTTCCTCTTGTACTTCCCTTCATTCACCTTCAATACTTCCGGCTTGGTTTCTTTAGAATCTCCTCCTTCTGTCTTCGATAGCTTGGCAACACATGCCAGCGAATGTTCTACACGTTTGGCTAAATCCAATACCTCGTCCAAGTTCGGCTCGTCCTTCAGCCACAGTTCCTCGCGTATCTTATTTGACCGACAATGCGTCATGAATTGATCGCGAATGTGCTTGTCAAAACTTCCTTGAAACTTACACGTTAGAGCCAGATGACGGAGGGCAGTTACATAGTCTTCAACAGACTCCCCATGGGCTTGTATGCGCATGCAGAAATTGTAACGTTCCAAGATCGTGCTTCTTTTTGGGTTGAAATGTTTGTCTAGTCTCATCAAAGCTGACTCGAAATCATTCAATTCATCCCCGCTTCCATCACTAGCTAAATGAGGGAGAGTCTCAAAAATTCTTTGGCCTTCATAACCCAAAAAATGAAGCAATAACGCTAATTTCCTTTCGCTGGAATATGCCGTTCCCCCGGCTGCCTTCATATAATGCATAAAGCCCTTGCGCCATTGGGGCCAAGCAATTTTTGCCACCCCTGGCGTGGGCATAAATATGGGTGGTCCAGATATGCCAGGTAAAGCTGCCATGTCTTCAAGTCACAATTCTATTTCAGAGATTGAGAGTGCGCTTGTTGGAAAAGAGAAAAAAAACTCAAATCCGTTGAGTTGTCACAACAGGATTTTTCTTTTTGATGCTGGGATAGCTTTGCAGTCACTGGAGCCCCTTTTTGCTGCTACAGTTCAGTTTCCACCCTCTCAAATGACTTGTAGTAGCACTGTACCCAAAACAGTGCTGTATCAGTTGTGATTGACTCTCTATTACATGTGCTACGGTAAAAGCCCCTCCTGATGCAACCTGTCCCTCTATTATGAGGAACACGGTAATTCGGCTCGAACAGTGTTCCTTCCTGCTTGAAGTAAAAAAAAAACCGTGGGGATGGCCCGTGCGGGAATCCGTGGCGGCGTGACACAAAATGTACACTTACTTGGCAGCGGGGTATGATGGCCGCTCAACGCCAGGGACCAGCGGAGCAGCCTCCCCCGCGCTGATGACGCCTCTCCAACACGTCTCCAGACGACACTTATAAGGGTAGGCGGGCGCTCGACGGTCGTCTCGTCTTTCGCAATGGGGAAACCGCTCAACGCACGGAAGGTGCAGATCAGCCCACGGCGACCCACGGCTCCTCCTGGCTGGGCCGCTTCTATTCACACGGGCTCTGGGGCATTACCGATTGTCCCTCTGTGGGCCACTCCATGCCGATGGACCTCGACGGTCGTCCTGTCATTCGCACTAGGGGGCCGCTCAACGCACAGATGATGCGGAGCAGCCCACGGTGAACCGCGGCTCCTGCTGACTAGGGTGGGACCCCCGCTCCTCTTCGCCCGGGCTCTGTTGGAGGTCTCCTTTCGCCTGTCCGCTGTGGCCACCTCATCCCATCCTCGTCGCCATTGTTATGAAGAGGCTGGCGCAGACAGGTAAGTGATATTAAAGTTTTAATTAGTATTTAATAAAGGAAGAAGACGCCCAACATGTAGAGACTCCTCTCCTTCAGCTCTTTCTCCAACTGACAACATTAGAACACCTAGATAACCCCAACCAGGAACACTGTCATCAACATTCCATGACATCATACTTGGGATTCAGCACACAGGAGAAAACACCATGGAGGGCATTCTCCACTTACATCTTATGAGTCTACAACAGAAAAGTTTGGCGCAATTTTAAAAATCTGAAAGGTTTACATGTGTAAAATAGCTTTAAACTACTTCCGACTTGGATGTTAAGATTTCAAATGTTTTCTGCTGACTAAATCATTGCTTGTAATTGTTTGCACCTATTGAAAGTGGCTCCCATAAGAATTTATAACAATTTAAGTATTTATGACCACATTTGGTGTTTTGCCCAGTCAATTCTAAAGACAATTGTAAAAGCCAATTCTGACAGCTGAAAAGTCAATTCTGTTTTTCTCTTGTGTTTGATGGGGGGAAGGTGGGACTGATATTCTGTTTGATTTGTGCTATTCCTGAATACTTGCTCTCTCCTCCTATCTCTTTGCATTGCCTATTGGGGGTTGAGCGGGTTTCAGGGGGAACCTCTAACCATCGTGCTATCTGATCTGAACCAACACAAAAGTATTCTTTTCTGTGCTGCATTTGTTTTGCTCATTACTTATTCCTAGTGTATTCAAGATATTATTCCGTGTTCTGTCTTCCCATTGGCGATTGTTGCTTTTCTATTAAAACATATTGTGATTAAATTGTAAATACATAAATAAATGTTTACCTTTGCCAACTAGCTTGATTCCTGGTTCAGTGTGACCGGGGCGGGGGGTTCCAGGAGAAGGGTGTGATATGAGTGGTATATTGTTCAGAAATTGAACTTATAGACACAAATAAATAAGGGTTTCTGTTGTGCAGTACATGCTGGGCTTTGACTTGGGTGTGTGCCGGATTGAAATCACTTACACACTCTGCTCACAAACTGCATTACAATGTTAGAGGGAGTGGGGCAGTCAATATATTAATAATACAATTAGTATATGGTTAGTTAATTATGTATTTCTAATGCAATTTTACACACATTAATACATCCAAATTGTACCTATGCACTTCTGCACTTTAAAATGACTGGCATGTTTCTAAAACATTTTGTTAAATGCTTTTTAAAAAAAATAATGCTTGCTGAAAAGCAGTGCCTGGCACCTATTTCGAAATGGCTGCATTTCCATACCGTATACTGCATACTGCCAGTAACATCCCAAAATATATCCTTACTGTAGGTGCTCATGTTTTCAACTACTACTCTGAGCATATCATTCATCCCTCTGGTTCTAAAGCCTCTCTTTAAGATATTGTTTAGTACAGAACATATGCTAGTGTATGTGAGTGCTCATCCGTGGTTTGTGTCGTATTTTGTAATAGCTTTAATCACCATACTGTAATTTCACAGTTACACCACCTTATGTATCATGCATTTCATAATGCTCACATATCATTTGTTGGGGCTGCAGTCCTGGTGCATGTCAATGGGTCACCATATATATGGTCCTTCCACCATTTAAAGACACTACAGCACTGACAAGAGGCACCTTCTCTTCCCTCTGATTCAAATTGGATAATGTCTTACGCTCTGCAGCACTTTAGCCTTCTTTACTGGTGGGTCTGGAACTTGTGGTTGCACCAGGAATACCAGATGATAACTGCTACAGTAGAATTCCTCTTAATAATTGAAATGATGTAATCCCAGACTAAGCCACACTATTTGCTTTTTTGGAGGTGGGGACTCTCTTGCATGCTGCAGTCAGTTTTTAATGCTACTTTCCAGTAAGTCTTCTCAAGAAATTGACTATTGATTGATTGGTCTGTCTGCATGGAATAGACAAGACTATGGAGGTATGCATGTAATGTGTAGTTGGAAATGACTATGTACGTATGCTTGTACTATGCAGTAGATAGAATGCAGATGTTGAGGAACATAATTGTATTGTAGATTTTTAACATAAATGTATTACATATGCATGCAAATGGGACTGCGCTGCTGAAACTGCCATGAGCAAAGGATGCATGAAAGCAGAAAATGGACAAATTACTGATTGCACCAATTCAATATTCAATAGGTTGCATTTCACAAAATATGCAGAGATTACTTTTTTTTGTTTTTCACCTTTCTATTCAATAATGTTTTGCCATTCTCTTTTGCTACCCTCCCATGTGATTACTTTTACTATGCCAACTCCAGTCCACAAAATGTAACCATTATTGAAAAATTAACATTAAAGAAACAATAAAACATTTGTAGAAAATAAAATGAGTAATCAATAAAAATAAAAACATAGTAATACTTTATAACAACATAGGAATACAAAATAAAATACATTTTGAATAGAACTGATAATCAAGACCAATAGAAAAAATAGCAATACTCAACAATAATAGAAACAGTCCAAATAATAATCAAGAGTAGACGTCTGCAACCTTTGGATCTCTAGATGTTTTGGACTTCAATTTCCATCAGCCATAACCAGAATAGTCAACGAAGAGGGATAATCTATTTGTAGTACACACATCTGTAGAGCCACATGTTGCATACACTTGCTCAAATTAATTTAAAAAACACAATCATAATATATGAAAAATATTATATTAATCCAAAATAACATTATTAAGAAAAATGAATAATCCAGATAAACATAATTAATACAATAGTAATAATTAATACAACATTGATAACCAAATGTAATTAATATATGTCCAAAGTAATAATAAAAATAAATGAAAATTAAAATAAGCACGATAGTATTGTAGATTTTTAAATTAAATGTATTACATAGGCATGCAAATCTGACTGCACTGCTGGAACTGCCCGGAGCAAAGGTTGCCCCAACTTCGTAAAAGTGTGCAATACGTTGCATTCTACATAATTTGCACAGATTCAGGTTTTTTGCTTTCTCACTTTTCAATTCAATAATGTATTGCCATTCTCTTCTGCCACCCTCCCATGTGATTACTTTTACTACTCAAACTCCAGTCCACAAAATGTAACCATTAATACAATATAGCATTAAATAAAAAAATAAAACATTGTAGAAAATAAAATTGGTAATCATAATTAATTATCAATACAAAAATAACAACATAGTTATACTTTATGACAAAATAGGAAAACAAAATAAAATGCATTTTGAATAGAACTTATAATAAAACAAAATAGTAATACTCAATATTAATAGAAAAAGTACAAATAAAACAAAGTAATAATAGATGTAAAATAAAATGTTAGTAGAAAATAATGTTCCTATAGGCATGGTAGTAGAGCTCAGTGGCAATGCCCTTGTCTGGGAACCAAGACAACACAGAGCAGCAGAGGTTCGAATCCCGGGTCCGCGCTTAGAAACCTCTTCTGTATTAAGCGCGTTATAAAAAAACAATTATAATTATAATAATTATTTCTCAAAAATAATAATCTAGAGTGGAAGTCTGCAACATTTGGATCTGCAGATGTTTTGGACTTCAATTTCCATCAGCCAAAGCCAGCAAAATCTATGATGAGGGATTATCAGATTTGTAGTACAAACATTGGGAGAGCCGCATGTTGCATACGATTGCTCAAGCTTAACACAAAAAACACATTAGAACTTTATGAAAAATATAATATTAATTCAAAATAACATTATTAAGCAAAATGTATAATCCAGATAAACATAATTAATAAAATAGTAATAATATAATAGTGATACAAAATAAATGAATATGTGTCCTAAGTAGTAATAAAGATGAATAAACCATGAATAAAACATGAACACTACAATACTGATGAAAAATAAAGTGATGAATCAACATTAATTAGATAAAAAACAAATAAAACAGATTTAAATAGTCATGAACGAAAAAAAGTATTAATGCAAGATACAGCTAATATCGATCAGATACAAAATAGTACTATATGAAAAATCCCAAATTAATACAATTTTGAATTATCCATCAAAGGTAATGGAGATAAACAGGTTTAATCACATTAGTAGTAATTAATGATGCTGTGATAGCCAAGTGTTGCTTTCCTGCTCCTTTGGTTGCCAGGAGACCCGTTCCATGATCTCAATGCAGGGTGCTTCCTTTCATCTACCCTTCCAAACCAGAAAGGTTTACAGAGAGCATTTGTAGGGTTCTGACTCCTCCCATGAGCCGGTCCTGGGCAATGTTCCCTCTAATTATTTGTCTCTATGTACGGGACTGGTTGGATGTTATGCGCACATTATTTTCCATGTGTGCAACTGACTAATGAGGTAAGCCACTTTGTGAGCATGCGTTTTTAGTGACCTACCATCGCAGGAGAGAGTTTGGAAAGGAATGTTCTCTTCCCAGCCACTGCAATTCTTTACAAATCTTACTAAACTTTTTCCAAACTCATAGGCAAAAAAATAAAATGTCATATGTGATTATATAGAAAACTCATCAACCAGTCCAAGACTTTAGCATCTGCCACAGTACCTTGCAAACGTACTTCTGTGCAGAGAAAAATGTATGTTTTTTGCCACAGGAAGATCACTCATGTGTATTAAAAAACACACATATCTCTTGTCACGACTGATGTGGCTGTCAAGAAATTCACACAGAATACAACATTGGCCGATGGATTAAAGGCAATTAAAAGTAATGTGTCAAACAAAATGCTGATGGGAGTTCAAGTGCCACTTTAATTAAGTCGTTCAAGGGCCAGGAGAACATGCTTTTAATAATTTGTGTATGGATGACAATTGCATCAGAATAACTGCACCTCAGAATAGATGATCAAAGAAGTCTGTGCCTCTGCTTACTATCCACATTACGTTGTCCTGTGGGTAGTGATAACACCAGCCTTACAGCTAAGACATTAACACCATCCATTTTGACTCCCTAAATGAATAAAAATGTGTCTAACAAAAACAAGAAACAATCACCATATCATTGCTTCAACCCACAAAGCACCACTGATATTTTTTCGAATTAGTGACCAGTAGAGCTGTGGCATAGGAAGGAATGAACTCTAATAATACTAATGCCCGATCACAAGAAGATTTTTACGGTTAAAGAACCTCTTTTAAAGTATCCCTATTGGCAGAGCTAATTACTTTTTTTACTCCCGCGAAAAGTCATTTGACTCCAAGTAGAGAGTGCAATCTGATTAGAGCCCTGCTTGTACCCCTGACATAGGAAGTGAAATGACAGGGCACATAATATAGTCTATAGTTTTGCCCACCCCTCCGCACCACAGCCTAGATAAAATTAAACGAGAGCCTTACTGAGGTTTATTATTGAGCCCTGTTGAAGACAATCACATATATATGTCTTTTAAATTAATACATCAATTCATCAGTGATACAACTGATTGAGTGCCTTCCTCTGTAACTATGGATCCTTCTTCTGTAATTCCTTGTATTCAGTTAAAATAAGATGCAGGAAGACGCTAGAGATGATACACACATAACACATGGTTATATTAATAAGCTCATCACAGCTAAGCACAGAAAGAAAAAGAAGGTGCTGTGTAGACGGGTACTAGAATTTCCTATCCTGTTGCAAACAAGCAACACATTTCTTTCAGTGTACAGCCGAAATGTCTGACTTGGTTTTTTAAATGTGCCTCTTTGTTCATCACCCGCAAGGAGTGATGACCTGTGCCCTTCCACCCATACCCTTTCCGGGACCCTGTGTTAGCCTCCAATACTATTTGATAGAGCACGGTAAAAAGTCAGGGATTGTAGCAGTAAACACTCAGTGGTATATTTGCAGACCCACCATACTTGGCAAGCAGGGCATATTTAAATCCTGAACATAGTATGTGCATTTTAAGAATGTCATGACTCTGCATTTTCACAATTCTTTTGCAGTGCATCGTGTAGGATTACATAAGTGCTCAGTGAAGCCGTTTTTGTATAGAAGCGAGTTACTACATATTGTGTGAAGGTCTATATCCAAAGGAACTCTGGGTGCTTGGAAACGATGCAGATTGTGTGAAAAGCATTCTCCTGTCTGAATATCCGGTGCCCTGATAGTATGGACGAGCAATCCCAGGCATAGTCCATACCCATTATCCCTTGTAGAAAAAGTAAATGATATTGCAATGTTGCTCTCCACTTATAGGGTAATGTTAGTAATGAGACGCTGAGCATCAAATTTGTCTTAAAATCCTTAGAGGGCAAATTAATATTTAAGTTTTATAATGTGGTAACTTGCAAGGGGGCTGCTTCAAAGCACTTGCGTGACATATGTACAAAGAAGAGGAAGTATGGGAGAAGGTTACACATCCAAGTAGCCTGCTTATTTACAGTCAGTCTCCGATATTTGAGCTGGGAGTTTGATTATATAGTGTGGGTGACGCTTTTGGTAAGGTACAATCATTAACAGAAATCCTGGAGTGTGAACGTTATTCACATTACAACAAACATAAAACAAGTGGATGTAGCTACATGTCTGCTAACCTTCTGCAGAGCCACGAGAGGAAGAGTCAAGGTTGTCCAGTAGTATCTTAATGTGTTCTGGGGCAGAAGTTAGAGTCATAAGGTAAAAGTGAGGTTGAGTCAAGTTTAGGCGTCATGGGTGGGGAGGGAACATTATTTGGTTAATGTGTGAAGGCATATCTTGGTTAGATTCTTCTATTCACAGAGCTAGCTTTTCATATTAGCTTTTAACCTCTTGTGTGTGTATTTTGCTGTCAGGAATTTTAGACGTCTATGGTCACCCTTGCATAGGAGTGCAATGCAAATGAGCAGACTATCAAAACTAGTTGCTTATTTTAAGAGAAAGAACATTTCAGGTAATTGCTGTGGCTTGTGCCGTATTACATATTTTTGAATAGGTGAGAATTGTCTGTGTGTGCTGCTAAAAACCTTCTGAGCGGCAATCAGAAGGAAGCTGGGCACATTGGCCTTTGGTACCATTGGTCTCACTTGCAGTAAAGCTTATCAAGCCTGCTTATCATCCCAAATAGGCCCTTGATATGGCTAAGGAGAAGAGCTTGTCTCTTCCTTTGGAGCTGACTGTATTCCCAACAGAGCTGCAGGTGAACCCTTCTTCTTTCAGAGTCTAAATATGGCTCCAGAGGACGTTCTCCCCCCGCCCACCCCCCCCATATCACCAAAATGCTAAGGTTGATTGATCCACAGAAAGCCTTTTGCAAAGGGCCTAATCCTGGCTGCTGTAACAAGTATCCTTTGAGCTCTTATGGCATGCCAAGAGTGCTTTAACTGCAGGAGGTAGGGTGGGGTACAGGAAGTTTGAGAGCCCAAGCAAAATAAATGATGGTGAGACCCTTCTGTGGACTGAAGCTCTCCTCTGGGCTACTCTGTCTCCACCCCTTTTCGTTTTCTGCCTACACCAGAAGGTCTCCAGTGATGAGCTTCCTAGTGTGAGGTGACCGTTGTAATGACAGGGCTGTTTTTGAAGCACCAGTTCACAGGGAACCTGCAAGGAGTGTTCCTGTTCCCTAGAGTAAGGTAACAATCCATCTCTGGGAGATCAGAGAGATGGCTTCTTTGCAGGGCAGCACTGTGGAGGTCAGAATACGGTCATAGGAAGGTACATAAGTGAATTATGCTTTTTGACATGGAGCATTTTGAAAGTGGCGTGTGATTAGCAGATTTCACTTTCTTATTCTTCACGCTTCACTTTATTATTACAAATCAAACAATATATGGCTTCCTGCCCTCACAGATAGTATTTTGTTACACCCCTCTTCAACATCTCCATGTCTCTTGAATATTTTCACATCCTGCACGTTTTTGATGATAATACCCACCTTTTCTTCTCCTTCCTTCCTTCACCATTGAAATCTCTTCAAGAACACTGGACTGCCTCTCAGCCATTCGTCACTGGATTGCACTTCTCTGTGGTAAGCTCACGTCCTTCAAAACCTGTATTTTCCAGGTCTCAATGCCCAACTCCCCTCCCCTATTTCTTTATTCCCTGACTTTCTCAATCCCTTTAAGAAGGTTCTCAAGTTCTCAACCTTTGGGTACTTTCGACTTTTGATCTAAATCTCCATAGGTTCCTCAACTTCACAGCCACCTCTGGCACTAGGTTGTCTTGACTGCTGCTCAAGCCTTCTCTTGTACCTCCCTCGATACTCCGTTTCTCCTCTCAGCATCATTCTCAAGTTCGCTACAAGCATTCTCTGTGATCTTACACACTCATTTCCAGCCTCTTCTCCACTTACTCCATTCTGGCCGACTCTCTATTTCGAACAGGTCTACATTTCTACTAATAGGGGCTACTTTTTGAGCCACAGAGAGCATAATAAAAGGTATAAAAATCTCTCATAAAATGGTTACGCCACATGTTTATTACCTTGTTTTATGCTTCAGAAGATTTTGTACATTTTTGCCAGTGCAGTAGGGTACAGAATGGGGTGACTGTTCGAACTTCCATTTCCACACCA
This sequence comes from Ambystoma mexicanum, assembly GCF_040938575.1. Classification (NCBI taxonomy): domain Eukaryota; kingdom Metazoa; phylum Chordata; class Amphibia; order Caudata; family Ambystomatidae; genus Ambystoma; species Ambystoma mexicanum. Next base: position 1,093,882,073 of record NC_090926.1, on the reverse strand, counting down.
TTTGCAAACCCGCCTAGTTTCTAGCAAGCATGACATTTTCAGGCTCGAGTAAAACCAATAAAACCACTGTATTCCTATGGATTCTGCTTGATTTTTTTCATACATGTTAAAAACATGTACAATTAATTATAAATGATTACGACTACGTGTAAATGGAAGGCAGCATTTATACCTTTTGCAAAACGAAGTGTAAAAGAAAGATATTAAGGCAATTTCACATGTTTTACCTCTTTTACATTATGGGCTTCATTACGAGTTTGGTGGTAATTTAAAAAAGAGGCAGTAACTGTATTACTGCCACCTTTACTGTTCCGCCAAATTATAGGTTACAGAAACCAGTGGTAATTCCACTAGCTGTAATTCCAGCAGAGGAATTAAATCCGGAGGAATTTGCTCCTAAACACATATGGTAATTCCTTGTTGCTAATTCTTAGTCCCAAAAAAGACAGTGGGCCTCATTACGCGGTAGGCAGTAGCCATGGCGCTATTAGCGCCATGGTTACCCCCTTACCGCATTCCGGGTCCGTGTTCCCGGAATAGGGACTTATCGGGTCATTCCGACCTTGGAGGACCCGGTAACTCCCCATTCCGGGAACCATTCCCCATTCCCATTGCGCCCCTATAGGGCTCAATGGGAATGGGGATGGAGCTAATAATGGGCCCGCTATTAACGGGCCCGTTATTAGCTCTGAAGTCCCTCAACGGGTCCCTTCCATAACGCCTGGTAGAACCAGGCGTTATGGAAGGGACCCACTAAGGGACCTCGTAGTAGGGCAGTAAGGGATTACTGGCACCGGTGCCCTTACCGGTGCCGGTAATCCCTTACTGCCTACCGTGTAATGAGGCCCAGTGTTAATTCCACAGTATTACAAGCTGAAATACCACCAACATACAGCCAAAACCAGGTGTTAATTCCTCCAAAAACACAGTGAAGTTCCCTGCACTTAACAGGTGGATTTAAAAGCATCAAGGTGATGAAAATAAAATCCATAGGTGCAAAACAGTGGAACCAAAAGGGTATATAATGTCCACATCCTCCTCAAACACTCCTCAAAGAAACATGCAGCCAGCTACTCTTCACTGCACTCCAGCTGTATTCAGGGTCACAGTAGGTAAGGATAGAGGCGCCACAAAGGGAGAAAAGTAGGGTTGCTTCCTCTAAAGGGTTTCACTTCCTGTTTCGGCATGTCCTCTAGTTCTGTGAGGAGTCAGCAGAGAGCACCGTGAGGATGGACCTGATCAGCAATGGATTAAGGTAGTTGTGCCGGTGTGTGACATCACTGTAGTGAAATATGACTTTCATATTTCACTGCAGTGACAACAGAGCAAGAAGTTATGACTTTTGAGTTTTGGTGAATTGCATAAAAGGTTTTAATGGAAGCCATATACAACAAGCTTTCTCAATTGGGCTTTCACTCCCTTCATTCTATGGAAACAGCTTTACTTACTGTTTCCAACACTTTACCTTTGGCTCAGCACTTGAAGCAACTTCAATTCTTAACCTCCTTGATCTATCTGTTGCCGTCGACCCTGTGGATCATCCTACTCTTCTTTCTACTCTTTGATCCTTTGGTTCTTCTGGCTCGGTTTACTTCCTGTCTTAGTGGCCGCTCGTTCTGAGTGTCCTAGTCTGGCAAAGCCTCCCCTACCTATCCTTTTCTTTGTGGTGTCCCACAAGGCTCAGTTCTATTCTCTTCTCTCTCTACACCGCTCGTCTATTCTGTCATACCTCTTCATTGGGGTTGTCATCCAATTTCTATACAGATCTAATATTTGTTTCCTTTTCATCCTTCTCTGACTTTCTCCACTTGACTATCTCATATAGTCTTCATGCAGTGCAGGTTGAGGTGAATGATCACTTTCTTTATCTTAAAACGTGAAAAGCAGAAATGTTCACTGTCCCTCAACCTCTCCCCCCCTCCTTCTATTTCTTTTTTACCATCCTTGCAGTCCTTTAACAACAGAGTTTGTAATGTAGGTGTCATATTTGACTGCACTCTTTTCTTTGCCCCTCATATTTCCGCTATTGCTAAGTCTTGTTGATTCCAGTTCTATAACATCTGCAAGGCTCGTCCCTACTTAACCTTTCCTGCAACGAAATTCCTAATTTCTGCTCTTGTTTTCTCTCAGCTTGATAACTATTCATCTCTCATTGCCGCTCTTCCCGTCCTACTCCTCTGCATTCTATTTCAATTCTGCTATTAGTACTCTTTGTTTGCTCCCAACTCGCACCTCTGTTTCCTCTTTGCTTTGTTCACTTTCTTGGCTGACTCACTTCTCTTCATTGTGTACAAAAGTACATGGGGCCTCATTCCGAGGTTGGCGGTAAGTATTGGTTTTTACCGGCATGGCGGAAAGACCGAGTCCGATCTGGTACCACGCCGCTATTTACAGGCTATTCCGACTTTGCGGGCACGAGCATTCCGCCATGCCGGTAAATCCCCTAGCGGCATACCGCTAAAGAGCCTGTTAAACCCCTTAGCAGCATGAAGCGAGACGTTCTTTACAACACCGCCTTCGAAGCTTCGCCGTCCGTAATTAGCGGTGACTGTAATTTACGGATACCGTAAATTAGGGTGACCGCTAATTAACGGATACGGAAATTACGTCATCGCACAGGAACGGGAAGGAGCGCGGCGGCCATTTTTAAAAACACAATCCATTGCCATCCTCTTCATACAGGACCCGGAGGCATATTTGGATCTGGAAAATAGCCATTAGAGACCAGCATCATGCCGAAAGCACTGAAAAAAGGTGCCGCCCGCATAAGGAAGGAGCGCTTTACGCAGGACGAGCTCCAGGTCCTGGTGGACACTCTGCACGAACATGCTGAGATAGTATTCAGCAGTGACATGCGTAGGCCCACTGTTGTCAGGAAGAAGGAGATCTGGGACTTGGTTGCACAGAGGGTGAGTGCCGTAGGAAACACCCCCCGCACCACGAAGGACTGCAGGAAACGGTGGGATGACCTCCGTCTCAGGGTGCGGGCCATCCTATCAGCCAACCGAACTCAGGCCCTGGAGACAGGAGGGGGCCTAGCTTCTCCCATCAAGATGATGCCCTGGGAGCAAACGTGTGCGGACATGATGGGCACAGAAGCCATAGAAGGGGTTGGCGAAATGGAGTGCGGTGCTCCGTCATCCGCTGATGGAGGTGAGTGTCATGAGTCAAGACAGTAAATGCATTCCCAATGTAAGGCACCGCCAAGGGCTGGGCAAGCTGTCACATCACGTATGGGAAATCCCCCCGCCCCCCCAATGAAATCATGCCGTAACAAGTGAGACCCAGGCTGATGTCAGGTGTAAGGCTCCAACCCATATTGGCCATAGCACACAAAGAGGCAGTCAATGTGAGTCAGCACAGTACTCCGCCAACATGAGTGACCCAGACATCTGCATGTATTTTCCATCCAAGCCCAGATCACTGTCCCACTCACCACCCAAATGTCAACAAAACGCTGCAATCCCATTGTTATACCATAGGCTTGAAGAAATGCTGACCCCCAAATCATTGCTCATGCCATCTCTCTCTTCCCCCCCACAGGCAGCGGGCATGAAAGTGAGGACCAGGAAGCCACCCATCCCTGTACCTCCAGGGGCACAGCCAGGGGACACCGTATACCTGCAAGAAGGAAGAAAACACAGGCAACACCAACTGCTCCATCAACCCCCATGGAGGGTGCACAAGCCCCACCCGCACCCCTACCCATGCTTGCAGTGCCGCCGGAGACATGCCCCACGGTGCACTTTGAGGAGTCCAGTGTGGCAGGGGAGAATGCTGCCATGTGCCTCATCGATGTGCCAGATAGCCCCACATTAATTTCCATTTCCAACGTGGAAGACCCCAATGACATTGGACATAGCCCAGACACTCCATCCTACAGCCAGGTGGCACACAGCGACTCCGGGGGGAGTGACACCCCAGGGCTCACAGGCCAAGGAGTACCACCTGCCTGTCCTGGATCCACCTCCCCTGCAGAAAGTCCCGAAAGGGCTGCAGGCTCTACACCAAGCCTGCCAAGCACATCGGCCACACCGGCCATGGATGCAATGCGCTCCCAGCACCTCACGGGCCTGATTGAGGACTTTATCCGGGACAACCGCGAATCTATGTCGGAGTGGCACAATGACCTTCAGGTTCTGGGCGAGGTGATCACTGCCAGCACAAACCGGCTCTGTGAGGTGCTGGAGGCAGCACCCCCCAGACCATAGCCCCAGTGGCAGTACCCACCCTCCAAAAGCTCCTCCACGCAGACCAGCCCTGTCCGTCGGTCACTGCGTACATTGCGCCGCCACGACATGGATCCCTCTGGCTCTGGAAGTGCACATTGACCATACTGCCACACACATGTGGCCTATGTTGCACTGATGGGACTATTGTGGGGGAGGTGAAGGGGGGTGAGGGTGTGTGTGGGTGTTGGGGGGAGGGGGGTGAGGGTGTGTGTGGGAGTTGGGGGGGAGGGGGGAGAGGGTGTGTGTGGGAGTTGGGGGAGGGGGGTCAGGGTGTGTGTGGGAGTAGGGGGGGAGGGGGAGGGGGTGAGGGCGGAGGTCTTGTTGTACACGTTTCTACATTATTGTTCAATACACTGGTTGATCATCCCTAAAAAACAGAGTGGACATTGATCATTGTGCATGTGTCTTTTAATGTCGCACAGTGCATGGTGTACATGTATCCCCACACCCAGTGCCCAATGTCCTGTCATCCTTACACACCTTGTCCGATCAATGATTAGCGCACTGAACGTCCCTCCTGTGCATCAGCACCGTGATGTTGTCCTGCCATTCCTTCCTCCTCCCCCTCATCATCATCTGGTGGTAGCAGTTCCACGTCAGGGGGCAGTGGCACGTTCCGACAGATGCACATGTTGTGCAGCATTACACATGCCATGGTGATCTTGGACACCTTCTCGTGGCTGTAGATGAGTGCCCCACCCGACCGGCTGAGGCAACGAAATCGTGCCTTCAACAGGCCGAAGGTCTGCTCTATTACCACCCGTGTACGGGTATGGGATCTATTGTAGTCCTCCTCGTGCCTGTTCTGTGGGTTGCGGACCGAGGTCATGAGCCACGGCTTCAAAGGGTAGCCAGCATCACCAGCATGAGAGAGGATTGAAGGTAAGTGTTTGTGCATTCATGGTGGAGAATTGTACTAGTCTTACGTGGCCGCAGGTGATTACTGGCCATACACACATGTCCCAGGATACAGTCACCCCATTACTGGACCGGCTATGTGTCATGTGCAATGGAATGATGGAGGGGGTAGCTTCTCACTGATGGGTCATGGTGTGCACTCACGTCGTGTTGCATGTGCATCGTATATGCATGCAGCAGTGTTGGACTGCATTCATTGATGTCTTGCGTGAGACTTGGTGAAAGGGGGTGTTGGCTGTATTTGATAGCGTACTCGTCACTCTGCATGGATCCCTACCATGGTGACTTGCAGCAATCCTATGGGGGTGCAGGACCAGTGACACGCTGTAGGATCCCTGTTAGTCAGGGATGACTGTCCTGTGTGTTGAGATGCAGGAGTCAGCGACATTGCACTGCATGGTGCAGGATGCCGCTACGGTGTGTAAGGTCCGCCGATGAGTGGTGCATGTGTTGTGGTATTTGGCCAGGTTTCCTGTTACTCATGTGGTGTTAGGTGTCGGCTCAAATTCATCACTGTGTGGTTATGTGGTCATGTGCCGTGTCACTTGCCTTGGGGCACAGTGTGCTGTGAGGTGAACATCGTGCACTGGCGTGGACATTCCCATCCAGGTGAAGTATGCATCCCCCCCCTTTCCCACCCAGGTGGAGTATGCATCCCCCCCCTTTCCCACCCAGGTGGAGTATGCAGGCAACCTGCTCACAGCCCCAATGCACTGCCATGGCCCATTCAGGTTACTCACCAAGCAGCCAGGCACGTCGTCCAGCATGTCGCTCCATGTAGCGTGGTAGTGTTGAGTTCCGCAGGACCAAGGAGTCATGAGTTGATCCCGGGTATCGGGCATTGCAATGTGTGATGGCTTTACTGGCATTACACACCATCTGGACGTTGATGGAGTGGTATTGTTTGCGGTTGTGATACGGCACCTCCATGGCATGGGGGACCACCAATTCAACGTGGGTGCAGTCGAGGGCACCTATGCAATTTGGCATGCCTGCCAGTGCATGAAAGGCAACTTTGGTGTCATATATCTCCTGGGGAGTCTGGGGTAGGGATATGTAGTCCCTTGTGTGGGTGAGGAGGGCATCCAGCACTTGGTTGAGTATCCGGGAAAATATGGGCTGTGAAATGCCATGCATGTGCCCCACTGTATGCTGGTAGGTGCCTGTGGCAAGGAAGTGGAGCACAGACACTACCTTCAGTAGAGGGGGGATGGCAGTGCTGATTTCTATGCGGCTCACTATATCGTCATGTATCAGGTCCACTATGGTGGTAATGGTGTCCCAGTCAAGCCGGTACAGGGTGTGGATCTGCTCTGGTGTGAGGTTGAAGGGGGTGGCTCTGATGCGGGGGATTGGGGGCTGCCGGCGTGGTAATGGTGGCTGCACCGGTAGGGCATGCTGGGCCTGTCTCACCCTCCTTCTCCTCCTGTGTATCCTCTGTTGTGGGGGCTGTGATTGTTGTTGGTGTTGCTGTTGTTGTAGTTGCTGCCTTGCAAGCAGGGCCTCCAGCTCCAGGAATGCTGCTACAATTGGTATCATCTTGGTGTGTGAGGGAGTGTGGTGTGTGGGTGTGCTCCTTTTGTGCTGTGCCAGACTCCATTGCCTCCACCTGTGCTGATTGAGTGCACCTGTTCCTCTTGGAAACACTGCTCAGGGTATTTACTCCATGGCGGTAAGGTACTTTGCGGTCTTGTGGAGGCCGTTTTTTCCATGTCCGCTTTACTTGGGATCAGCTCCGGATTACGCCATGCCGCTAATTCCGGCATGGCGTGTCGGGTGCGCGCCACTAAACCGCTATTTAAGGCCTCGTACTTTACGGCGCCGTAAATAACGGTCTGGTGGGTCAGAATGGACCGTAATGGGAAACGATGCCGGTAGTCCTTTACCGGCATCCTTTTTCCCTTACCACCCAACTCGGAATGACCCCCAAGGTCTTGCCCCACCCTATATTTCCTCTCTACAGTACTCCAGGGCTGTTCTTTCAGCTAACCAGTTCATACTCTCTGTCCATAAGCCTTCCTGTGCACAATCTCATGTCCCCTCTTTTTCATTAGAAGCCTCTGAGCTCTGGAATTCTCTTCCCCTTGATGGTCGATGGTCCCCTTCGCTTCATCTTCTCTGTTCTTGTCTTTAACTGTATCTGCTTAGCTCTGTCCTGTGGTTCCTTTTCTTGCCTTTTCTCGATTTAATGTTTTTCCTTTTGCATCACATAATTTTTGTACTGCACTAATACAGCTGGCAAAACACTTTATAAATGAAATTAAATACAAAAACAAAATACAGGCCTCTTCTGCAATTGTGCTGATCATTTTGTGTACCCTCTCTCTCCTCTACTGCTGCTCAGTTTCGCTGACTGGCTACCTGGTGTACCTTCATAGCCTCACAGGTCCTAAGCTTTCCCAGTCTTCTGCACTTGCCCCCGGGCCTTGCGCTTGCTGCAGCACTACTGCACTTAGGCTACGACCCATGAGAGTGGTATATCTCTGCACTTAACCCATGTTCTGACGGGACAGGGCACACTTGGTCCCTATTCTCCCCACCCCACACACTTCCTGTTCTGTGCACCTGCATGATCTGAATGTACCACGCCTATTAAGACTGTTTGTCTTGTCTTCCTTATGTCTTCCCCTCACATGCATGGTTGCACTTTGAAACACTTGTGTATAAGCGCATAATAAATAATCAATCAATCAATCAATCAATCAATCAATCAACCCATTTCAATAATGGCCCCGTTTCCATGCTTAATACATTATTTGATGAATGTTGTTTTGGGAGGTGGGATTAGAGTAGGCAGTAGGGCAAAGGCTAGTTTGTTTTTTAGCATTCAATGTGGAATATCACCAACTTTAATCAGTGAGTGGTGTGCAATAGTTAGGCTGCTGTCGTAACCTTTGTAAGATATCATTGCACATGCAAAATCTGTGAAGCAATGTAGTCATCAGCCAGTTCACAAAGAACTGTGCTCTTTGGACTGTGACTACAAGATAACAATCAAGAACATTATGATGGGCAGACATTTTTTTGCCAAGTGATCTGCAGCCAGTAATAGTGGAACTGAGCGAAACATCTGATAACCCACATTTTCAGGCCAGACATGAAGGACAGGAACTCCTTGTTCTGAATCGAGTCCAGGGAGAACAAATGAACATGTTTTGACCCTCCATTTAGAATAGTTTAATATCATGTTGTGTGCAATTGCCATCTTGCAAGGGTGAAAAGCCCCGGCTTTTCTTAATTTTATTAACCAATAGAATGATGAGGGTAATTCCGCCAAAAGGGTAATCTGCCAACCAGATTCCCCTTTTTCATCGTCTGTGTGCCAAAAGCATAGTGTGCCTCTCCTCGCCACATCAGTAGCCTGATCCGCAGCGCGCACTCTACTTGTGGCAGGGAGCATGTTCGAAGTTCACAAGATGCGCACTTGACAACCCAGTCGACAGCCATGATCATGTGGCGCAGGGGAGGCATTTAAGATATGCCTCTCCTGTACTCAATACTACAATAATCACAATTAACCCATGCTGGTCGAGGGTAACCTCTAAATAAAAGCTATGCCTGAGTTTATGCTTAGTGCATGGCACTCCTTATGATCATAGCAGCCATATTCCAATTGATCCCGCACATGTGTAAGCTCCTGTGAGTCAGCTCTGTTGTGCAAGGTACCGTGTATTCTGGTCAGCCGGGTGTAGACTGCCAAATGAGCCTGGGCCAAGGCATCGGATGGGCTCAGCCATTCAAAAGAAGAGCCCTCACACCAGGGTGCTGCACCTGAAAGACCTTTGTTCTTAGCGAGAAGGGAGGTGGGATTAGAGTAGGCAGGAGGGCTATGGTCCGTGGAAGGATACTTCCGCCCTCTTGTTTCCCGCTGTCTCACTTTATCCTTCCTGTCCCCTCCACTTCCTCTGGAGCAAAGCACATTGGGTGTGACATAAGAAGGGCAAAATCTGCTCTAGGTGAGAGCAGGGATTGGACCACTAAGGCTAACTAGCTTTAGGCCAATCACCCGAGGACTTGTGCCTTTAAAAGAAGGGGTGTAGCACCCCATCAGCAGATTCTCTCAGATCCTCTCAGATCTGTTAAGGCAGCAGATTCACTCTGAAGAACTCAGTTGATTGATTGATTGATTTCGTATTCATAATGTGCCTATACACAAGTGTTTCAAGGCGCAACAAGACAATGGAGGGGGACAATGGTAGGACATAACAATCAATCCGACTAGGCCTTGTGTCATTCGGATTGTGCAAGTGTGCAACAAGAAGTGCAGGGGAGACGGTGAGGGGGAAAGTGTAAACAGGGCAGCAAAGCTCCGAGTTAAGTGTGAGGAAGGCAGGGACTCCACGGTGCAGTGCCAGCACGGAAGTGCTAGGTAGGACAGGTGGCAGTGCGGGGCTTGGTCAGGCGGCAGTGCAGGAGGACTGGACAGTGGGGTGTCTGGTACCCTGGAAGACTCAGAGGGTAACAAGCGGCCAGTCAGGCAGAGAAGGCAGATCAGGACAGGAGGGTAGATTAGCAGGGGCGAGGGAGAGGGAAGGCAAAGGAGAAAAGGAAAGTCTTTAGAGACTTCGGAACTTAAGGAGGTCTAGCTCAAGTCGGAGAGGTGCAGGGAGGCCATTCGAGAGGGCGGTATCTGCAGAGGAGAGAGACCTATCCCCCACTCTAGGCTTGGAGAAGCGTCTGACCCTCAGAGAGTTAGAAGAAGCTGAGTTGAAGATAGTGAGAGCCACGGTCCCAGAAGGCCTTGTGGACAATGCAGAGGGTCTTGAATTTGATCCTTGTAGCCACTGAGAGCCAGTCGAGGGATTTTAGGGCACGATAGATGTGGTCCCTGGGCTTGAGGCCAAGGATAAGTCTCACAATCCTGTTCTGGATTAAATGAAGGGGGCGGGGAGTAGAGATAGGACGATTGAAAACAAGTCTGTTGCAGTATAGCCTTGAGAGAACCCGACCACTTGAGACAGTGAACTTCTGGGGGAAGGCGAGAAAAGGGAGAATACCTCTGAGGAGGTAGAGCTGGAAGTGGGCCTTCTTGCCAAGCTCCGTGATATGAGGTGAGAAGGAGAGAGTGGAGTCGAAGATGACACCAAGGTTTTTTGCCTTACCGATGGGTGAGGGAGAGGACCCAGCGAGGACAGCCAGAGTAAGAGTGGGAAAGGAGGAGCAGGAGTCTCAATGAGAAGAATCTCAGTCTTACTGGCTTTTAAGCAGAGATCGTTAGAAGCGCACCATCTCAGTGGACTTCCTTTGGGAAAGGTATACTTTCCAAAGTCCTCAGCCTTAGGCGAAGAAGGAGCCGTCTCAGGCAGAAGGAAGATCTGTACCCTATCCACTCCCAGGATACATTTGGGTGAAACTCTGCTGGCCAGGACAAGGACCTGCCACTCTGCATTGGAATCTCCTACAGGTAGAGCAGAACCTGAACAGAACTTTCTTGTCGTCAAATCCCTCAAACTGTGCCCCATAGTAGCCGAGGGACCATACAAACTGAAGCTCCCTGATCTGCTGCACCGAACCGGTTGCTCCGTGTTCACCGCACCTTGGACAAGAGGGAAAACACAGATGCTGGCTTTTGTGTACCTCCACCACTTCAAACTTGCTTGGCATTCAAACCAGCTCGACGTTGCATCATGCCCTAGCTAAGTCAGTCACCTGCTAAGTCCGAAGTGAGTGCTCGATGCCAGGTCCCAATCTGAATCACTAGTGAGCCACACACCAACTCTAATCAGGGGTTACAACTATGGCTCGACCCAGCTAACACTTGAACGGTTGCTTCATTGACCTGCACATCGACCAACCAAAATCACCACTTTGATGACCGTCGCCCACCGACTCGAACTGCTGGAGCATCACTCATTGACCCCTCCCAGTGGCCTAAGCCTGACTCCGCCTGGCATACTGCAACACATTCCTGGGATGTCCTAACCTTCATCTTTGAAAGCTGCCCTTCTACCGCATAGAACAGCTGCATTTGCCCCTACTCGACGCCTGCTTGCTGCTGGGTCCCACACGATCCAATATGCCCTAACTGAGCCTGATCTGCTTGCTTCATCGTTCGACTCTCGCTCTGACTTTCACAACCCACCAAGAACTGAATCTAGCTACTGTTGACCCTGAACAGCCTCCTCTGTCCACTTGGAACCTAGAGACTGGTTTAGTCACAATCGCACTCGTTTTTTGGTTAGTAACCTACCTACGCTAAGCGTGCTACTTCCCTCAGTCTGTTACTTGTCTGTTCTTCCTTCAGGTGAGTTTTTGTGCAGTATATCTATTCGTTCTATTGCGTTTAATTAAAGTATATATATTTGTACAGAACCTTGATTGGACATTCCTTTTATTTTGGACTGTGTACTGTGTTTCTTGTGTCACTATTGGTTCCCCTTCACACCCCTCTTTAGAGCATAGCCTTCCCTCGGCTCACATTAGCACAAAAGGCAAAGGAGGTATATCTCTTGACTATCCCTGTTTTACCTTTATGGTTGCTTTGTGTTTTCTATGTAGAAGTGTGAAGGGTGAGCAGGCCATTTTACCCCTACTCATCCTTGTACTCCTGCCGAGCAGAATTCAATTCGTTACACATGTGTTTCTTTTAAATTAAACATGCTTATGTAGGGTGAGGTTTATATGTGTAATATTACAATGCCTATTAGAGCATCAAGCTGATGGATTTTGAGGGAGGAACATACTTGCAGTTTCTAATGACTGCCCATACAGATTTACAGATGTGCCTGTTACAGAGGGATAATGTTCCACTGTTTAGAGGTTTCTCCTCAGTCAATGTGATTGGTCAGTTTCAGCTGTCTGTGTTTTACAGAATGGCACACATGAGCCTTATTTGCCAGAAGTCAACATTACATACGCTCTTCAATTCCCTTTAAAAAAATCATCTTTCCCCCAGTAACATATAAAATAAGCACATTTCACCTGCTCACTTTTGTTTAGCTGCAGGTCTTCCATAAGCATGTAGCATAATAGGAAGAAGTAGTTCTTTTTAAGAAGCTCAGCTGGTATCCTAAACTACATCTACCACCATGCACTAGGAATGTCTTGCTTCACTCAATTTAGACTTGAACGCAAATGACTTTGTTTGTGAATTACCTGTTTAAATTCTACACATATGAGATGGCACTTTGAAACACATCTACCAGCATGCAGCATGAATGCCTTGTTTCAGTACTTAGCTATAGCCTGGCACTTTATACCACATTAACAAAGAAAACCCCATGAATGATGACTTTCATGTTTCACTTCTTTGGACTCAAACTGGCAGCCAAGTGGAGATCTACCAGCATGGAGAATTAATTACTTGTTTTAGATCTTGTAGACATGAGCCATTAACCATGGACTCCTTTCTGTGTTCTTGTTATCATTCATTGTATGGTGCCAATGAGGAACACAGACACAACATGCATTCCTTGTTATTTCCTCATTTTCTCAAATATTCTTTTTGTAATCACGTCTTGGGCTTAGCCCCTCTTTCCTGATTCTATACTCCTCTGTCCCAATTGGATGAGGGTGCAGAGGAGTTCCTTCTTGCATTGTGGGCCCTGTATAGAAACTGTGCACCAGAGCTTCCATGCAGTGTGTCTGCACTGTGAGGGAACTCCTCGTGCTGGTGACATGGAATCATCACTCATAACCCAGAATACTGGCATTGGACTATGCCCCTTTTTCCCGTGCCAGTAAAATGGAGACACACTCAGTCTGTTGAGACAAATGGCAGAATGACGGCTGCCATAATTGCCATTGTGACACATTTGCAGATCTTCTGTGTATTCACATGCACGTGTGTGCAAGGAACGCTCCCTCAATACTTGCTGCACACTGCAGTGAAAGACAGGCACACCTGGCAAACACGGGTTCCTGTAGTTTACACTGCAGTGTGCAGTCTCTTCACAGTCCTTCTGACAATCATTCAGGCTCCATCAACCGGATTCACCGGGACTATAAGAATGAACCCTTTCGTACAAGAAATAATCACTGTGGGAGATGCAAGGATGTGTTAAATGGAAGTCAATGATGTGGATAAAGTACAAATGTATGGATATATAATAACACGGTACTGCAATACAGACACCATGGATCTCATGTTTGATTGTGGCGTGACGTGAATGAAAGGTGTACAAGTCTTGAGTAAGGCTTTTACGCCTTTCATTTCACACATTGCCACATTTTCAATCATATGCCACATTTTAAATAATCTGTGTGGTGTAGAGGAGGGTGGGACGCAAGTTGCATTTCTGTTATCTTCCTTCCTCTCTGCCATTGATTTTCATGCTGGTACAAATTCCGGAGATCCCTTTGTGGTCTGCTGGCTTTATGCACCAGCAAAAACAGGCGGTTCCCATAGGGATCCATTGTACACACTGCCTGCCATGGTTGCTTGGCAGGCAGCGTGAACAATTAAAATACAATGCTGCCCAACATGCTTGCTTGACGGCCAGTGTTTACTTGTAACTGTGAATGCTGCTTAACTTGCGCCCATGGCAAGCAGTGTTCACAAGTAAAATATATTTGCGATTAATGCGAGCATGGCTGGCAGTGTGTGCAATTAAAACTAAATGCTGCCTGCAAGCATGTCAGGTAGTGTTTACTCACTTTGCACAGCAGAGCGCAAAAGTTCAGGGAAAAAGGCAATGCGAATGATAAAAATCTTATGGCAGGGATCTAGCTATGCCTGAGTGCAAATGTACCATGTCCCCGCTGCCAAATCACTCAATGGAGCAACATGAGCTCCCATGCGGTATTCACATACAAAAGCAGCTTTGCAATCTTCCATTAATTACAGCCATGTATCTCACCATGCAGGTGAGCATATAAAGGCTAACTCTCCCAAAGAAATCTTTAATAAAGTCAATTTCACTAGACATTTTTTCAAATAAATTGAGTGGGAAGACTGATAGCAGAATACACGTTGTGATTTTTCTACAGTAGCTCACCTTTATTCCTCTGCAGAAGCAAGATCATTGAATCCACCGGAGCTGTTGTGCATCACATACATTGCTGGCCCATGAAAACAATCCTATCAAAAATGCTGTTTCACGAGAAATAACACACAATGGGATAGTAGCATTGTCCAGCTATTGACAACATTTACAGACCAGTTATAATGGATGAAATAAGGCTCTCCTCTAACTGGTGTTTGAGAAATTGAGAAATGAACAGTCCTGTCAAAAGTATATATATATATATATATATATATATATATATATATATATATATTACTTGGCCTGCGGCAGCGGCCATGTAGTTGTGTTAAGTAGCTAAACCCATAGGAAGAGCACTTTTTGAGCGGCTTATACCTTTGCTCCCCTGGACGAATCCTCACCAAACTTTGCAAAACAAGTATATGGCCCACTTGCAAAGTTTGGTGAGGTTTGGTTCGGGGGGGGCAAAATTATAGGAGGGGGTCTCAAAATTTCTTTTTTTCCCATAGACTGAATGGAGAAAAAATTTCTGTCACGCCTACAGCCCAAACCGCTGGACAGAATTTCACCATATTTGCGGCAGGAGCAGCGGCTTGGTCCCAGAAGCGTTCTTTTGTAAATTTGGCGAATATCCGTCCAGTATTTCTTTTTAAAACGACCAAAAAGTAGGTCTAAAAAAATGTGTGATATCTGTGTCCGCTCTGCGGACACACTTCCCTGTCCGCTCTGCAGACAGGACACCGATTGGCTAATCGGCTTGCATCATGTCTGCGGACACGTGACGTGTTCACTGATTGGTTGCCGTGAAGCGTGAGGTGCGTTAGATTTTTGGAAACGGCCACCATCTTGGATTCGCGGACAGTGGCCGGTGTCCGCGGACATCGCGGTAAAAACATATTAAAAAACCCACAAAATTGTACTTCTCAAATTTATCAAATAATCTCTCTCGGGAGGTGAGGGGTGGTAAGGATGGGATGGAATATGGCTGCAAGAAGCAAAAAAAACAGGTGTTTTTTGCCGCGAAAGTCCATGAACAGTTCGGATGTTCGCGAACAGTCCTGTGAAGTTCGCGGTCACCTCTGCATTACATGGTTGATGAAAAGCAGTTATTGGATGGCTTATAACTTTGGCGCCACTTAATGAAACTGCATGCAATTATATTCCTGACCTGATCCCGAATGTGTTTGCAAAGTTTGGTGGGAATCTGTCAAGAGTGGGCAAAATTAGAGTCGGGGTCTCAAAATAATGTAAAGGCTTATAAATGAGGTGCCATTTGACAAATCTACACTTAATTTGGCAAACTGATAATATATCTAGATATAAATGTTTTCGCGAAGGTTGGTGGGATTTTGTCAAGAGGGGGCAAAATTAGAGGGGGGGTCCCAAAATAATGTAAAGGCTTATAAATGAGGTGCCATTTGACGAATCTACACTTAATTTGGCAAACTGATAATATATCTAGATATAAATGTTTTTGCAAAGTTTGTTGGGATTTTGTCAAGAGGGGGCAGAATTAGAGGGGGGGGTCCAAAAATATTGTAAAGGCTTATAAATGTGGTGCCATTTGACAAATCTACACAAAGGTTTGCAAAACGATTATAGATCTAGATATAGTTCTTTGGGAACCTAGGGTGCTAAAGGCCTTCATCCCCCATTACAGGGGCTGGAATGGGGGAATAATGATCCAGATACCTCGTTATCCACCCTCGCTTCGCTTGGGCTGATAACTTGGGCTGCCGGGCCGGTATCCACCATTCCAGTATCCACCGTTCCAGTCCCACGAACGGAGGATGAACTCCACAATATTACAATTAGCATAACACAAAATGCAAATGGAAATGTTGGAAAATCTTATTGAGTTTATGTAGTTTACTGAGAAATATAAAGTAGATGGAGTCTATATGTTTTTGCAGTTCTATTTTTAAACTGTGAAAGGTGGTTCCTAAAGGAACATTTCTTTTGTTGTTTTTGGATGTATTATTTTTTTTTGGCAGGAGAGCTAAGAACGAAAGGTGAGGAGGGAAATAAGGGAAGAGGCACCAAACACTAATATGGAGGGGTAGGTGGACAGGGGAAAATTTTGCGCATGTGTTATTTCTAAGGTAGGGGCAGTATTTCTAATGCTCCTTGATTACAGCAGTGGTGGTGGTTCTTGGGGAGGAGGGATGGCATTAGCTGATGCCATTTTAAGATAAATAGCAGTTTTGCTAAAAGTATGTACTGTGTACTAAATTGTTAACGGATAATGAGTAGGAATAGGTGTTGGAGCTGTGCAATTGCTTTTCTGAAGTTGAAAGTTCCTAGATCAGTAGAAAATGCAGTTCCGAACTGCCTGCGAAGTACAGATCTTATTGTGAAGTGGAGACGGGTTCTCGGACACGTCATCATGCCGCGCACCAGCGTATGGTTATGTGGCACTGTACGAAAGGTCCACAATGAAGTCAGATGTTCGTAGACTTCTATGGATGCAAAACTAGTTGAAATAGTTGCGAAAATTGTATAGAAGTGTTAAAAATGATTCTAGAAGGTTGGAAATAGCAGGGTTTTAAGGTGACACTTTGTAAATTGGATACAAATATTGCTATATTGGGTAAGTATGATATTAGTAAGTTGTAGGAAAATAGCATGCACTGGTAAAAATCCATGAATTTCACTGAAAAAACTTTGTTAAAGGGACGTTATGGTTAATTTGGACTAATAAAAACCTATGAAATTCAATGAAAAGACTTTGTTAAAGGGACGTTATGGTTAAGTTGAACTAATAAAAAGCCTATGAAATTCAATGAAAAAACTTTGTTAAGGGGACGATATGGTTAAGTTGCACTAATAAAAACCTTTGAAATTCACTCAAAAACTTTGTTAAAGGGACGTTATGGTTAAGTTGGACTAATAAAAACCTATGAAATTCAATGAAAAAACTTTGTTAAAGGGACATTATGGTTAAGTTGCACTAATAAAAACCTATGAAAATCAATGAAAAAACTTTGTTAACGGGACGTTATGGTTAAGTACGGTGGTGGCGCGAGTTATGGTTGTTTAGCTTACCATAACTGGCAAATGTCTGGGGTTTTTCGGTTTTACTTGTTACCATAATGTCCCTTTAACAAAGGTTTTTCATTGAATTATTGAATTTCATAGGTTTTTATTAGTTCAACTTAACCATAACAACATCCCTTTAACAAAGTGTTTTCATTGAAATATATATATATATATATATATATATATATATATATATATATATATATATATATATATATATATATATATATATATATATATGTATTTTCCAGTACTTTTTATTTTATTTTTTCCAGGTAACATGCATACCAAGCTCAACATGTTACAAAATGTTTGTTAAAAGATCCTATCTAACGCACCCCTCCTTGCCCATTTTCCTCCCCCCAAAATTCAGTCAGCACGACTTGGGGTTGGTCACCATTATTAAAGGCTTATGCATACTTTTTTAGGAAAGAGAGGAGTGAGGTTAGGGTGCCCTGTAGCCGGTGAGGATGGTTGGAGTGAGAATCAGTGAGGGTGCAGTAGAAATCAATTTTTGCTCCATCAAGAGAAGATTTCAGAGTGTTCAGGGCAGAGTGGTGAAGTTTCAGGTCCTCATGCAAGAGGGTAATCCTCCATTTGCACAGCAGCTGATGTATGCCTGTGCAGAGAGACCATATGAATGGGGTGACCATGGTTGAGGATGCTGAGACTTATGGGTGAAAGTTAGCAGTAGGAAGTGGGAGGAGAATGATTCATACAGTAGTAATTGGAAGTTGAAGAAGGCCGTGTGAGTGGAAGAGGCAGGAGGTGTGAAGGATGAGAGTGAGAACTGTAGGTCTTAGAGAAAGGGAGGAATGGCAGAAGGTTTACATTTCATTTTAGTAATAGGTGAGGTAAGTGGTGAGAGGTCAAAGGCTGGAAAGGAGATGGTGATGGAAACGGAGTAATCAGATAAGGATGGTGTGACAGTAGTATTATGGCTGAGAGAGAGGTGGAGATGAATAAGAGATCCAAAGAGTTGCCCCTCTTGTGAATGGGTAGGTTATGGATATAGAGGAAAGCTTGGTCATTAGGAAAAGACTGAAGTTCAGATTTCTGAGAAGTTGTTGTTTGAGAGGCAGATGAATGTGCCATCTGTGGCCTATGCCCCACCCCCGGTCCAATACTGCACAGTTGAGAAGCATTACTATTAGTCATGCAAAGAAAGCTCACTGTAACGCTCACCTGATTCCGGTAGAGGCGCCGGTCTTGACTGGGCGTATACCGTATCTTCAAAGGTGATGTGTAACACACGGCTGGCTCTTTGGGCTGGACCTCTGTGCACTGTATGTCTGACTCGAAGGGTAAGATGTCTGCAGATAGAAAATATGGGATTAAGGAACTGGGTTATTGAATGTCTCTCTCTTCTTCCCTTTCTCTTCTCTTGTAGAACCCCAAAGGTTAATGCTCTCACCTTAGGTAAGTGAACGCTGTGCTCTCCATCTGCCTCGGGGCAGGGTGCTGTAACCAGTTTCTTCACTGGATAAGGGGAGCAGGCCTCTTGACTTCAGAGGACTGCTGTCCGTCGTTTACTGCACGAACGGTAAGTTTCGAGTAATTCTAATGTCTTTAAAGTCTTTAGTAATGATGTCTCTTGTTTTGCAGGGTTCCGGCGATGACGGATGACGGGCTGAAGTGATTTGAAGATGGAGCCTGTGTGATGAATAGAAGCGCCTGGAAGCACGTAAGTAAGCGCTTGTTGCCTGCTTCACAATGAGCTCTAACTGTCTTTTTATTTTGCAGGTACAAGTTCGGAGCGGCTGCAGGGTGCCGGAATGCCCACTGGGTTAGATGTGGAAAGGAGTAATGGCACGTGAGTATTAAAGTTCCCCAATGTCTTTAAACGCACCTTGTTTTGTCTTTCAGATGCGGGATGCAGCGCCGAAGGCCTCCGGAGCGTGCGAAGAGTTGGTAAGCTTTTGTCTTTCAGATGCCGGAATGCAGTGTGAAGACCTCCGGAGCGCACGAAGAGTAGGTAAGCCTTTGTCTTTCAGATGCCGGAATGCAGCGCGAGGCGTTGGTGACAGCCGATGGACCAGGTAAGTGAAGAGCTGTCACTGAAGACCGTAATGCTAACCTGTTCTTTCTTGTCTTTATAGGTGTTGCTGAAGACTGGATTCAGGATGGTAAGCCTTTTTCCTTAGGCCCAGGATCAGATGCAGAAGACACGATGAGCGTTCTGCTGCAGAGGATGCAGAATAACGCAAAGCAAGATTCATCCATCGGGTGTGGTTTAAATAGCCTCCTGTAGTGCTTAGGTGTCTCCTTCCACAGCCACGCCTAGGTAAGAAAAGAGTTCCTGCTTTCCAGAAGAGTTCCAGTGTTCTGAATCTAGGGAGTGGCTCCTGCCCCACCCAACAGGAAAAGTAGTTCCAAACAGAAGAGGATCAGAGGCTCAACTGGCAGGCAAGTAAGCAGCATGGTCTGCTGCAGGTAAGTCCACCCAAGCATTATGAGCCCGGCGCTTCCAGCGCTGGGACTGGGCATATTTATGAGCCTGGTGCCACTGGCGCCAGGACTGGGTCCAAAAGGTCCCAATTGGGACTGGTTGGCACTCGGAACCTGGGTTATGGATCTGCTTCCAAGGGAGTTGGGAAAACCCTGACCTTTTGGAAGCAGAGATCATGAAAGTACCCCCCCTCAAGGCCCCTCCCAAACCGGGCTTCTCCGGGGGTTTTGGCTTGTCAGGAAATGTTCGGTGAAATCTTTTGATTAGGCGAGGAGCGTGGACATATTCAGCAGGTTCCCAGGATCTCTCTTGGGGGCCGTAGCCTTTCCAGTCAATTAGGTAAAATAGTTTAGATTTGGAGATCTTGGAGTCCAGAATGCTTTTGACTTCAAACTCGAGTTCTCCATCAACTAGGATAGGTTTTGGAGATTTAGTTAGTCGGGTTTGAGGTTGCACGGGTTTTAATAGAGAGACGTGGAAGACCGGATGTATCTTCATATGCGGGGGCAAGTCCAACTTGACCGCTACTGGGTTTACTATGGTAGTGATGGAATAGGGACCAAGGTATCTTGGGTTGAATGTGCGTGGCCCTTTTAGAGGTAGATATTTGGTGGATAACCAGACTTGATCCCCTACTTGATATTGAGGGGCTTCCTTCCGATGTTGATCTGCTCCTTTCTTGTATTGTTCTTTAGCCCTTTGAAGGTGAGAAACGGCTTCCTTAAAGGCTTGGGTGATTGTAGAATGCAGGTAGTCTACTGCTGGTGTTTCACGATCTTGGAGGGGATCCAACTCCGAGGTTCGAGGGTGACTGCCGTACAAAAGAAAAAACGGGGTTTTCCCAGTTCCCGAATGGACAGAGTTATTGTAGGCATATTCGGCTATCCAAAGGATGTCTTTCCAAGTTTTTTCAGTTTGTTGCAGCATGCAGCGTAAATACTGTTCCAGAGTTTGATTGGTCCTCTCGGTTTGTCCGTCGGTCTGAGGGTGGTGACTGGTCGATAGTCTCACATCAATTTGAGCCGACCGACAGCAACTTCGCCAAAAATGAGAAATAAATTGACTACCTCGATCCGAAATTAGAACCGAAGGAAAACCGTGCAGTCGGACGATGTTTTCGAGAAATTCTCGGGCCAGAGTTGCTGCTGTTGGCAAGCCTTTGAGCGGAATGAAATGCGCCATCTTGGAGAATAAGTCCACGATTACTAGAATCGTATTGTATCTGGAGCATGGAGGTAGATCGGTGATGAAGTCCATAGAAAGCGTATGCCAAGGGCGAGGTGGGATGTCAATAGGGCGTAAGAGGCCTGCTGGTCTTTCCTTTTGACTCTTGTTTTGGGCGCATACTCCACAGGACATTATAAAGTCTCTGATATCTTTTTTCCAAGACGGCCACCAGAAGTAGCGCTTGATCTTTTCTGAGGTCTTGGCCATACCGGGATGTCCTTCCATTAAAGAATCGTGATAACAAGAGATTACTTTTTTCTGTAAATCTGTTCTGGGTAGGTATAATCGTTCTTGGAAATACAATAAGTTGTCCTTTACTGCAAAGTCCTTTCCCTGCAGATGCCAATTCTGTATGTCTGCTGGAGTTACATGTTGCCTGGCTTTATCCTTAACTTCCTCCATGGATTCTGTGGCGATTACACCCAGAATTCTTTGTTCGGGAATGATTGGTACAGGTTTAGGGTTGATCAAGTGTTCTTCCACTCCCATCCGAGAAAGGGCATCCGCTTTACCGTTCTTTGTACCAGGTCGATAGGTAATTATGAAGTCAAACTCGGCAAAGAATAATGCCCAACGGAGTTGTCTAGAGGATTGGGCTTTTGCGGTTTTCAAATATTGCAGGTTTCGGTGATCCGTAATCACAGTAACGGTGTGTCGGGCCCCCAGCAGATAATGCCACCAAGCCTTAAAGGCAGACTTGATAGCCAGAAGTTCCTTGTCAGTAATCGTGTAATTGATTTCAGGAGGCGAGAATTTGCGGGACCAAAATGCCACGGGATGCAACTGATTGGTTACCGGGTCCTTTTGTGATAGAACTGCCCCCATGGCAAGGCTTGAAGCATCAGTTTCCACGATGTAGGGGAGTTCGGGGCGAGGGTGTTTTAAGATTGGTGCAGAGATAAATTTAGTCTTCAAATCCTGGAAAGCTTGTTCCGCCTCGGTAGACCATTCAAAACGTTTGTTTTTCTTTAACAAGGCAGTGATGGGCTGGACTATTCGAGAGAATTCGGGGATAAACCTGCGGTAAAAGTTAGCGAAGCCTAACATGCTTTGCACACCTTTTACGGAGGATGACGATGGCCATTTGAGAACTGCATCGACCTTCTTTGAATCCATACGCACTCCGCCAGGTGATAATATGAATCCCAAGAATTCAACTTCAGTCACGTTGAAAACACATTTTTCCAACTTAGCGAAAAGTTTGTGTTGACGCAATCTTTCGAGGACCATTTTCACGTGTTTCCGATGTTCAGATTCCGATGAAGAATAAACGAGGATGTCGTCAATGTAAACAACAACACACACATCTATGAGCTCTCTGAGGACATCGTTCATAAAATATTGAAAGGCGGCCGGGGCATTGCAAAGTCCGAAGGGCATGACCTGATATTCAAATAGCCCATACTTGGTGTGGAAGGCCGTCTTCCATTCATCGCCCTCTTTTACTCGTACCAAGTGGTAAGCTCCTCTAAGATCCAGCTTTGTATATATGCATGCTTTTCTGACTTGGTCCAGGAGTTCAGGGATCAAAGGTAACGGATATCTATTCTTAACGGTGATCTGGTTCAGGGAGCGATAATCTATACAAGTTCTAAGGTCTCCTTCCTTTTTTGGAACGAAGAACAAAGCTGAAGAAGCAGGGGACTTGGAAGGACGAATAAACCCATTTGCCAGGTATTGATCCAGGTATTGTCGAAGGTGAAGGTTCTCAGGCTCGGTGAGGGCATAAATTCTACTACAAGGAGGAGTAGATCCAGGTATCAGGTCTATCTGGCAGTCATAACACCTATGAGGAGGTAGAGAGTTAGCCTGATCCTTCCGGAAAACATCTTGGTATTCTAGGTATTCGGGAGGTAACTGGGGAGTCTCTGAAGAAATTGCTGCCAGTGCAACACCAGGTGGAGGGTGACAAGTAGAGACACATTCTGGAAACTGGACCGTTCTTGCTCGCCAATCGATCAGAGGATTGTGTTTCTCTAACCAAGGTATTCCTAGAATAATCTGAAACTGAGGGGCCTTGATCACATCGAACACGATCTTCTCATGGTGTCCATCTTGACTTACTAGCGTCACCTCTTGAGTGGTATGCGTTACTGGCCCGGAGGCTATCTCCGTACCATCCACCGTAGTAATGACGTCCTTTACAGCCTTGGGACAAAGAGTTAGATTCATCCTCAAAACCATTTCATGATCCACATAACTGCCGATGGCACCGCTGTCGACATAAGCTTCAATTGCATGTAATCGATCCGGATTATCAGGGCTAATGAGGACCATAGGTATCACGAAATGCGAGGTCACGGAACTGGTTTTCACGCTCGGCAAGAGGACCTCTATTCTTGTCGGGCGAGGTCGTTTCCCTGCTCAGAGTTTGTAACTTTGGTAACTGCAGCTCCTACTGCCTTCTTGGCAGGTTTCACCAGACAGTCTCGAAGAAAGTGCCCTGAGTTTCCGCAATAGAGGCATAATTGCAACTGTTTTCTCCTTTCCCGCTCCTTTTGTGTTAGAGGGCCTTTCAGACCCCCTATTTGCATGGGTTCCCCGGAGTCTACTCGTTTGGAAGGAGTTGGCGGTTTGGAAAATACTCGAGCATCAAACTTGGAACGATCGGCCTTCCTGTTCTGCAGTCTGTGATCTATTTGAACGACTAAGTATATATAGTCCGAACAATCTTGTGGGGGATTCACTACTTGGGCTAACACATCTTTGAGCTCTCCACGTAGACCTCTATAAAACAGCGTAATCCTTTTGTCCTCAGGCCATTGAGTTTCCACTATCAGTCTGTTGAAAGACGCAATATAAGCCAAAAGGTCTTGATTACCTTGTCGCAATGAAAGAAGCTCATTGTCCAAGGCCTGCCCCTGTGAATGTCTTGCGAACAGTTTTTCCATACTGAGCTGAAAAGCTTGAAAATCATGGAGGACCGGATCATCTTGATTTACTAGAGGGATCGACCAGTCTGCCGCATTGCCACTAAGGTACGAAAGCACGAAAGCTACTTTAGCTTGATCAGTTGGAAAGGCTGCTGGCCGGCATAAGAAATGCAACCGGCACTGATTGATAAATACTGCAAACCTCTTTGGGTCACCCGAAAATCGTTCGGGCGGAGCCAGAGGTACATTCCCAGGTAGGTTGATCTGCACTGGATTCATAGAGGATGTAGAAGGAAGATTTCCCCCAGATGCGGGTAACGGGGTCTGTCCGGCTTGTGACTGTAGCAATTGTCTAGCGAGATCATCTGTTCGCTCCTTGGAAATAATCAGTTCCCTTCTTAGAGCGTTCGTTTCCTGACGGGCTGCATGCACTTCTGCCCTTAGTTCCCCAAGTAACTGGGCTAGCTGGTCGGTATCCGAGGTTTCCATAGCGCCTGGACGGGAGTTTTGTGGTAGGCTTTGCGTTCTGTAACGCTCACCTGATTCCCGTAGAGGCGCCGGTCTTGACTGGGCGTATACCGTATCTTCAAAGGTGATGTGTAACACACGGCTGGCTCTTTGGGCTGGACCTCTGTGCACTGTATGTCTGACTCGAAGGGTAAGATGTCTGCAGATAGAAAATATGGGATTAAGGAACTGGGTTATTGAATGTCTCTCTCTTCTTCCCTTTCTCTTCTCTTGTAGAACCCCAAAGGTTAACGCTCTCACCTTAGGTAAGTGAACGCTGTGCTCTCCATCTGCCTCGGGGCAGGGTGCTGTAACCAGTTTCTTCACTGGATAAGGGGAGCAGGCCTCTTGACTTCAGAGGACTGCTGTCCGTCGTTTACTGCACGAACGGTAAGTTTCGAGTAATTCTAATGTCTTTAAAGTCTTTAGTAATGATGTCTCTTGTTTTGCAGGGTTCCGGCGATGACGGATGATGGGCTGAAGTGAGTTGAAGATGGAGCCCGTGTGATGAATAGAAGCGCCTGGAAGCACGTAAGTAAGCGCTTGTTGCCTGCTTCACGATGAGCTCTAACTGTCTTTTTATTTTGCAGGTACAAGTTCGGAGCGGCTGCAGGGTGCCGGAATGCCCACTGGGTTAGATGTGGAAAGGAGTAATGGCACGTGAGTATTAAAGTTCCCCAATGTCTTTAAACGCACCTTGTTTTGTCTTTCAGATGCGGGATGCAGCGCCGAAGGCCTCCGGAGCGTGCGAAGAGTTGGTAAGCTTTTGTCTTTCAGATGCCGGAATGCAGTGTGAAGACCTCCGGAGCGCACGAAGAGTAGGTAAGCCTTTGTCTTTCAGATGCCGGAATGCAGCGCGAGGCGTTGGTGACAGCCGATGGACCAGGTAAGTGAAGAGCTGTCACTGAAGACCGTAATGCTAACCTGTTCTTTCTTGTCTTTATAGGTGTTGCTGAAGACTGGATTCAGGATGGTAAGCCTTTTTCCTTAGGCCCAGGATCAGATGCAGAAGACACGATGAGCGTTCTGCTGCAGAGGATGCAGAATAACGCAAAGCAAGATTCATCCATCGGGTGTGGTTTAAATAGCCTCCTGTAGTGCTTAGGTGTCTCCTTCCACAGCCACGCCTAGGTAAGAAAAGAGTTCCTGCTTTCCAGAAGAGTTCCAGTGTTCTGAATCTAGGGAGTGGCTCCTGCCCCACCCAACAGGAAAAGTAGTTCCAAACAGAAGAGGATCAGAGGCTCAACTGGCAGGCAAGTAAGCAGCATGGTCTGCTGCAGGTAAGCCCACCCAAGCATTATGAGCCCGGCGCTTCCAGCGCTGGGACTGGGCATATTTATGAGCCTGGTGCCACTGGCGCCAGGACTGGGTCCAAAAGGTCCCAATTGGGACTGGTTGGCACTCGGAACCTGGGTTATGGATCTGCTTCCAAGGGAGTTGGGAAAACCCTGACCTTTTGGAAGCAGAGATCATGACACTCACACGCTTGAATGTAGGAAAAAAGGTTGATTTAATTGAGCTCAGAGTAATAACGACCCCCAGCCAGGAAACCAGCTTTCAACTGACTCCCCCTCGAAGTTGGAGTGAAGTTGAAGGTCCACATTCCACAACCTGAACCTTAGCATAAATGTATTTAGCAACAGTTACTATGGTACCGAAGAATATTCCTATCAACTGTGTACATCTTAATTCTCCACACAGGTTCTCCACACTAACCTAAGTAAACACTTCTAACAATTACCTACTGAGGCAACCATACCGCCCTTATCCCAAGCAGGTACAGCAGGACATAGAGACAATTTAAGCTGAGAAAGTCAAAAGCAAACTACTGTTGTAACAATACATGTGCATGCATTAAATACAAAGCAAATGTGCACTCAACATTAAGAACATATACACTAGGTAACTAGCTAAAACAAGCATTTATACATTAAGAATATTAACATAGCATCCACATGACAAGAAGAATACTAATATGCCTAATGTATAAGGTGAATATAACATAAACAATACACAAATATAGCTCACTAACATAGTAACAAGAGTGTCATTGGGCAGTCATCTTCTGTAAAAATGGAAGCCAAAGCATGCTATTAATTAAACGAAAGGCCAGAAGACCGCATGAGAACTCAAAACGCTGAATCTACAAAGATACATATCTGTGCAGAGCATAGACAGGTGTTGGGAACTAGTGCCAAGGTTACGAGAAAATAAGGGAGGGTCGGAGCAGAAGCACAAAGGTACATGTAATGATTAAGCTTCCCCTGGATCTGGAGCTGAATGCTTGAAATGTTGGAGTGAGTGACAGAGAATGCAGCCTGAGAGAATGTTCATGTATGAATGTGTTCTGTGAGAGTCAGTTGAAGATGTAGACCCCTGAGTGAGAGGATGCCGGTGCATGTTGCCTTAAGCTCAAATGTACTTGACGTAATCAACCTAATATGATGTACAGGAACTTTAATAAAGGAGCAACTAGTACATCAGAAGATGTCAGAGTCATCATTAGAGAACCTGACCTTCACAATAGCGACAAGGATGGTTTCTGTGCTGGTGGGACAGCACAAAGGATGGGATATGCACCGGCCTCCACCCAAAGAAGAAGATCCTCTCAGGTAGGGGCAGCGCTGATTGCTATATGGTGTAGAGGGACACAGCGCTGGATCCAGAGGCGTAGGATGTAGAGAGCAGCGCCAGGGCCTGGCTGGATGCTCTCAGATTAATTAAAGGTTATAGGAGAATTACCATCCTTTGTAGGCCAGGTGCAGCAAGCCAAAAGACACCATGAAGAATAACTCAAGAGTGTCCCCGGTGGCAACAGAAAAACACAGCATGTGCATTAATAATAGCTGATATCCCAATAAGTAAGAGATAATTCTATTTCATTCACGGTCCCTTCATATGTGACCCATAACTGAATAACACTGTCTATTCATTAGAAACAAACACAGATAGGACACTTGCCATGCTCCTACATCAGACCAGGATTTTGCGGCATGAAATGGCAAATTTTGCGGCATGAAATGGCAAATTTTGCGGCACAAATCTTTATTTATTGCGTTTTTTTGCGGGACGTTTTGTATTATCTGGAGGGTGTTAGATTGCCACATTGTAGGAAAGAGGCAGAATGCAAGGCTAAAAGAGAGTCAGGGTGTCATTATTATGTATCTTTTGTATTCATTTAATAGGAAGAATCCCAGATGTACCTGGCTTGGCAGAACAGTTTTTCAATTTGCCATGAATAGATTTGCACTTCAGCCAAACAACCCAAAATGTACCTTTCACCACCAACCCACCACCTCCCCTAGTTAACTGCTTGGTCGCTGTCGCTTCCCCTCAAACCCTGAGGTGTCAGATCAGTCGCTCTAACGCAGGATGGATCCAACGCTGCAGTGGCCCTTTTTTTTTTTTTTGTTTTCAGTCCCCCACCTCCAATTTTGAGAAAGCGGGGGACACCCCTGCAACCTCCAAGGCCGAAATACTGAACATAAGGAGCGGGTGACACCCCTGCTCCGCATGTTTGGTATTTATAAAAATTGATCGAAGGTACTGGCGAAATAGGTCAAATTGTACCATTCAATCGATTTTTGGTGGTCAAAATGAGTAGTACCTTGAAAAGATGCGCTCTCCCGACAGTGTTCTGCAAGCTCCAAGCGCGTCCACTGTAAAATGCGATGCAAAAAATGCATTTCTATCCTGTTTGAGGAACAGAAATGCAAGCGACATAGCAGCGGTTCATATACCTTAAAAAAATGCATGACCGGGTCAAGAAAGTCCCTGGGGGTCATTATGCGGTTGCAGGTCCGGAAACAACGGTACCGGTAAACTTGCCACTACCGTTGTTTCCGGACTGGCAAACTACGAGTTCTGCGAGCGGGTGCCTTTCAGTCCGCCAGGTCTGACCTGGCGGGCGGAACGGCACTCGCTCACAGACGTTGACGGATGCACCAGCACTGTTGCACACAGTGCCGGTGCATCCGTCCTCCCCATTCCCATCAAGTCCAATGGGACTCGATGGGAATGGCGATTTTCTTTTTTCGAGCATCTGGCCGGAGGGACTGCCAGAAAAAAAATGACTCCGGCGCCAGCCGTGCCGTTTTTACTGGCACGGCTACCGCCGGACTTGTAATGAGGCCCCCTGTCATGCAGTGGCACCGCCAGCTCCTGTGCGCGTAGGGTTGTCTACAATTTCTGCACATTTAAAAGTGCATCTTGCGTGGAAATTTAGGATGCGCTTTTAAATTGTCAGAAACGCCCCCTGATTTACTCAGAGGTGAAAAAGGCGATCTGAATGGGCGCGCATATAAAATCCACAAGGGACACCTGAATGGGCACATTTTAATATGAGCATTTTTATTATTTATTTTAATAAAATGTGCCCATTCAAGTGTCCCTTGTGGATTGGGCTGCTCTTTTTTTGGGCACAAGTGATGAGATGTGTTTGCGCATTTCATTTATTGCATTGATATGTTTTGAGAATATAGAACCCTGAGGATTTTTTTTAAATTGTAGTTTTTGCAGTTTTCTTTGCAAAAATGGCAGTTTTCGCACAAACGGCCATTTTCGCGTCATTTTGCGCTAAACGGGCGTATTTGCGGCATTTTGTGGGATCGCACAATTTCTATAAGCTGGAGGGTCTGTTACATGCACGGAAGGTGCCACACAAGGTCAAATACAAAGATATTGAATGGTCTCATGGCCTAGGAGTGAGGGATTGTAACCTCTTTAATTAAACAATGACCAGGCCATGGGCCTCTCTCCCCCTACTATCTGTCTGTCTGGCTCATGTCTTGATGACCTGTCAATTTTCCAAGGGTGGTTAGGTAAAAGAGCAAACCTATCAAAACCATTAGTGTTATGACGCCCATGAATTAAGGTGCCAACTACCTGTTGTAGAGATGACATAGCTTAACCTTTATCAATATACAGTGGTCTTGAGGAGCCATCAGACAAGAATAACTCAATTAAATGTTTGAACCCCATAGAGTGTATATGTGGCCACCATGACTAACCAATCCCCTCTCCCTGTAGTTTTTTGTAAACTGATAATACGTGATGATGTTATTTATGATGAAGTACTTAAATCGTTCTTTGTAATGAACCTGCCAACAGTGACAAGATTGTAATGCTTGTACGCTCTCCTTGCTTTATTTGGATGATAATAAAGCTGGATTTTGCTTTGCACTTTGTCTACTCCGGTTTTGAGTTCGTTTTGGAGTGACTGTGTGTCCTCTGGTTAATTTGGGACTTTCCTGGGCTGTCTTAACAGTTGGAGAGGGAAGGTTAAAGTCACCTAAGAGAATGAGCTGATGTTCAGTGGAAAGAGAATCAAGGAGTTGCTGCTTACTCTGCACTAACCATTGAAGTGTTTTGGTAGTGTGGACTATCGCTGCCCCAGGTATTGAATTGAATTGATATTTTATTTATATCGCGCTCATACACAAGTGTTTCAGAGCGCGACAAGGCAAGGGAAAACAAAACAACGATCTTACTGGGCCCAATGACATTGAGAACGTGCAAGTGCATGGGGGAGGGGAGGGGAAAAGTGCCAGGAGGGGGGAAGAGATCGCAAGTGCGGAGCAAAAGGAGAACATAATAATTAATAATAAATAAAATAAATAAAATAAATAATAAAAAGCGACAAAAGTGGTGGTGCTGTCAGAAAGTGGCAAGTGCTGAGTTTAAGACAGTAGACGGGGTAGGTCAGATAAGTGCAGGAAGAGAAAAAAAAGGGGGGCTGTATGGGTACAGATACATACCCCAGTGCAAGGGGTGGCCCAGAGGCAGTGTGGGAGTGTGGCAGGGTAAGCAGGAATCTGGGCCCGAAGGACAGAGGGTGGCCAGGTGCACGGTGCCATGAGAGTACAGATCAGCAGAGGAGAGGGGGGGGGCAAAGGCAGAAGCAAAGAGGAAGGTCTTGAGGTGCTTCCGGAACTGGAGATGGTTCTCCTCAAGTTTTAGAGTGGCAGGGAGGCTGTTCCAGAGGGAGGCCCCAGCCGAAGACAGAGATCTACCCCCAGCTTGTTTCTTTGAAAAACGATTGACCCTGAGAGAGTTAGAGGTAGAGGAGCGAAGAGCTCAAGATGGGAGCTATTTTCGGAGGGATAGCTGAAGGTATTTTGGACCCAAACCCCAGAAAGCCTTGTGGACAATGCAGAGGGTTTTGAATTTAATCCTTGCATCCACTGGGAGCCAATGTAGAGATTTCAGAGCTGGAGAGATACGATCCCAGGGCTTGAGGCCAAGGACAAGTCTGGCAGTCCTATTCTGGATTAGTTGCAGAGGGCGGAGATTAGAGGCAGGTAGGTTAAGAAAGAGGCTGTTACAATAGTCCAACTTAGAGAGAACCAGAGCTTGGGAGACAGTGAGCTTCTGAGGGAAGGAGAGGAAGGGCAGAGTACCTCTGAGGAGGTGCAGTAGGAAATAAGATTTTTTAGAGACATCAGTGATGTGGGCGAAGAAGGAAATTGTGGAATCAAAGATGACCCTGAGGTTTTTAGCCTCACAGGTGGGGGTAGGATTAGGGCCAAGGGAGGCCGGCCAGGGAGTGAGAGGAAAGGATGGAGATGGTGTGCCAATTAGGTGGTTTTCAGTCTTGCTGGCATTCAGACAAATATTATTGGTGAACACCAGTCTTGAATGGCTGTAAGGCAATCAGAGATGAGAGAGGGGGAGGAGATGGTCGAGGGCAGCCTGAAAATGAGTTGAATGTCGTCAGCGTAGCACTGGAAATTTTAGCAGAAAATGGCAATGCAGTGGGCGAGAGTTGCCAGGTACTGGTTGAAAAGCCAGGGCGAGAGATTAGACCCCTGCGGAACACCACAGGAAGAGAGGGAGAGAGATGATAAGAAGGACCTGAGTATGACCTGGGAGGGTCGACCAGAGAGGAAAGAGGTCAGCCAGGCCAGAGCCTGGTCACTGATACCCAGGTTATCACAGAGACGGTTGAGCAGGATGGTATGGTTGACCGTGTCAAAGGCAGAAGAGAGATCAAGCAAGATGAGGACATACGGGGTGTTGGAGTCAAGGTTGGAGAGCAGGTCTTCACGGATGTTCAGGAGAGCAGTTTCTGTGCTTCTGGCAGCTCTGAAGCCAGACTGGTGATCATGAAGACAGCCAACAGAATCAGAATGGAAGTTAAGCTGGGAGATGGCCAGTTTTTCCAGGTGTTTGCCCAGAAAGGGAGTAATGGAGATTGGACGATAGTTAGCCGAACAGGAAGGATCAGCTGTGGGTTGCTAAAGAAGAGGGTGCACAAGTGAGGTACGGTGAGGTATACCCAGACTTTAGTTTACAAAAATTGGGCTGAGCACCTGAGTATAGCGCGGGTCTCTAAAGTTATGTACCACGAAACGTTAATGAAGAATATAGAAAAATGCCTTTATTGTCCCTTAGTAGACGCGTGTTTCGACCAACTATGGTCTTTATTAAAGCAGGGCACTTATTCTTAAATATCCTTATTCTTAAATATCCTACCACTCAGAAGGAGTGTGAAATCAGTATGTACACAAATAAATGGGGTTCATTACCTGGATCCTGATGTTTCATGGATCCCCGTGTTAAATTTGAGATCCATAACGCCATCAGGTTTGGGATCCCACTTTAAATACAGTTTTAATACAAGTTGTTTAATTATTCAAAAACATAAAACATTATTGTTTTTTTCACTAATAATTATTGCTTTAAATCTTAGGAAAAATTCAAAGTTAATTCTCTGTTGTTTTTCATTTATTTATTTTCAGTTCCATACTGTATAGTAATATTTCGTAAATGTGAGCATTGTTTGAAATGCATTTGAATTACATTCAGGCTGGCGATGTGAACAAATTCACTACTAGAACAAAACATTTCATTCAGTTCAGTTTTCTAGGCTGTACACCAATGATGTCCTTGTTATTAAACGCTATGAGCAAAACGTAAACATTGTTTACGTTTTGGAATGCACTCCAGCCAATATGGAAGAGAATGGATGTACGTAGGCTAGGGGTTATGTATCAAATAACTGTGACTTAATAAGGATACTTGTCATCTAATAATTGAGTGAAATATTCAAGTAATTTACTGTTTGCCTTGTTCTAGACATAAACAAGCAATGTGCTCCTGCAAAAACTGATGGTATCGGGGTGACCTCAGCACCCTCTGGCTCCTGTTGGTGATAGGTAGAGAGTAACCACAGCATCCTCCTGTTCCTTACACTGATAGGTAGAAAGTGAGGTTAGCTATGACTATAAAATAGGCAGGCTACGGGAGAGAGAAAGGCTGTTTTGACCGAGGGTGGAAGAAGACAGGCAGCAGATGAACCGGGCTGGGAGGACCTCCCATGTGAAGCACTGGAGACACTATTTCCTATGAAGAGGGGAGGGGTAAGACCCTCCTTTTTTCTGTGCTGATATTTTGAAGTCACAGAATATGATTTTCTGTCATATGAGTCCCCTAAGGAGAACTACTATTTCTTTATGAGGCTGTATTCTGCCTGAGGCATACAACTCCACCACCTTATTACAATGAACTATTTATGACACCATGGCCAATTCCAATTGTTGCTGAAACCTTATTAAAGCATTTCTTCAATAATTTTTCCATTTTCTTGTATCCAGGGTGATTCTGGTAGGTGGTTTTTAGATACAATATTTTTATATTTTGGTGGATTATGCAAACGGCAGGCTTCCAGGAATCCCACCACCTCTTCTCATATCTCTACCTTCTGAGGATAGTAATGTGTATGAGCATATGTTTTACCCATCTTTAATATCACATTGGGAAAGAAGAGAGGTATTGAGAGGGCAGCTCATTCTATGAGGTTGTCTAATGAGATCTGAGGAGATAGACAATTACTTTTGAAGTGGCTATTATGCTTTTGAATTGTGTGATTGATCTTGAGGCAGTGACAATGATAGCCGGCTTGAGGCACTGAAATTGTGATGTTTTCATTTATTTTTTTGGCGCTGCAGCGCATGTGCTTCCGCCTCCCCCCTTGTCCCCACTTCCTGGTTGCTCGCCTCCCTACCTCCCTCCTTCCCACTGTGCTTTCATTGGCCATCTTGGCCCTTATAGATATCCACCCTGTGCAGCCCCTGCCATGGCAGCCCCCCTTGGTGAAGGAACCAGAGGCAGAGGACAGCTCCAGTTCCTGATGGTGTCTGCTGATGTCAGCTGGGGAAGCAAGAAGCCTGCAGCCATAATCCTGCTGCTACCAGGTGCGGTGTGGTCAGGGGGGGCAGTAATCACAGCACTCCACTAAACTGAACGACCCCACAAATTATTCCTATTTTGCTTACTGCTTCACCCTGTAACACCTCAGTTAAATTATTTGTTTAGCCACCCCTCTCATTTCCCTAGGGTAGTCACATTTGCATTGCTGCTGTGTTACAACTAGGCCTTTCCCCTCTTTTTAGGAAAGTCGAATCTGTGTGGTTTGTGCAGTGCTGCTGTGTTTATAATTAGGCCTTTTTCCCTCTTTTTAGGAAAGTCAAATCTGGGTGGTTTGTGCATTGCTGTTGTGTTTAAAACTAGGCCTTTTTCCCTCTTTTTAGGAAAGTTAATACTTTTTTTGCATTATGGTTACTGTAGTACTGTGAACTGTGTCTCATTAGACTCTCCCTGCTGGGGGTACCGTTGTTATGTTGTGTGTCTCCTGTCTGCTCTCCTGTGTGCTCCTACAGTGTCACTGTTGGCCCCCTCTGTGGTTCCTGCGTTGTGCAGTGCTGGGCTGTGTCTCTCCTTCTCTCTTCTGCTCCCTCCTCGTGCTTCTTTCTTCCTCGCACCCTCTATGGTGCTTTCCAACTCTCCCATCTTCTCTAACTGCTACTCTATCTCCTATCCTATCACTCTCACTAGGTCTGGGAGGAAGACGTTCAAGAGGGACATCAACGGTCTCCAATGCAGGCCTCCCTATTCTTGATACGAACATCAGTGCTTCCTCCAGACATACTCTTACTGACATCCTCTTTGTTGTTCCCTCACAAGACCTATGGACCCCTCATATGGTCTCGGTTCTCTCTCCTATCTCTTCCACTCCCATTAATGGTGGCACTCGGTGGGAGGTCCTCTTGGCATACTTCCACTCCTCCAAGACCCTCGTTAATGTCTTTCTGAATGGCACCATCTTGGTCCAGGGCCCTCAGTCCAATCTACCTCTTTTGATAGGCATCTCCTGCGCCTTATCAACTTCCTTCCTTCTCCTGCTAATCCTACTGTCACCTCTATGGCCTCTCTGCCACCTCCTGACACCCCCACCTCTCAGGCACTACCCTCCTCCTCTCTGGCTATTATTTCTCCTGCTGCTATCACGTCCACCACTCTTGGGCCCCTCTACCACTTCCACCGAGTGTACTTCAAGCCTGTGCCACACCCTGGAAGACTTTCAAATGTGACAACCAGCTCCACATCGCTACTCTAACCTCTCGCTCTGCTGTCAAACACTCCTCTGACATATGTCACCTCCACGAAGATCTTGACCTGGATGTCCTCAATCTTACCAAGACATGGTTCATGGTCAGCTCTGTCACGAGTATTGACACTCTCCTCCCTAATGGCTACAAGATCCTCTCTGAGCCCAGACCCAACCAACCCAGAGGTGGCGTAGCACTGATCTTTTCTGAGTGGGTCTCTGCTTCTGTCATTCCTATGCAGGCTTACTCCTCCTTTGAATGCCTGGTCTGCAGGCTCTCTATCTCTCCTGGCCTTTCTCTGATTGTGGCCACCATCTAACGGCCTCCCGGCCAGGTTGCCTTCTTCTTCTCTGAGTGGGCTGATCTTTCCTCCTTTCTCCTTGCCTCTACCTCTCAACTTTACCTCCTCATACATGTCAACATCCACCTGGATGCTTCTAATCCCTCCTCTGGGCTCTTCTACAACCTATGCGACACTCTCTCTTTCCATTCTACCCTCTGGCCCGACACACTCTGCCGGACACACCTTGGATGTTCTCATCTCCTCAGACATCCCCCTCTCAAACCCTCTCACCACTCCTCTCTTTTGGACTGAACAATTTCTGCTTTCTTCTAACCTGAAACTCTCTGCCCCTCAGGCACAGCCAACCCCAGCACTGCCACCTACCTTCTCTGTCATTCGGTCCATGAAGCATGTGTCAGTGGGTGACTTTGCCTCTATTTTTTCTGTTCCTCCTACTCCTATGGCTGACTCAGGTATTACCCAAATTGGTCGTTTACAATTGTTCGAATGAACAATTGACCGAATTTAAAGGGTCACAATTGACCTTTTCACAATTGACCGAATGTATATATATATATATATATCGGTTTGGTAATATTGGTTGTGAAAAAGCGGCGAGTTGGCCGCGAAACGCGTCACGCCTCGAGTGCTGCACTTGGGAGGACCCACATTGGGGTCATACTTTCTACTTTCTGAAATGGATTTCCATGATTTTTAAATATTTTTTCCCGTGTGGATCAATAAAAGAAGAAAATTAACAAAACGGAAAGCGGTTGGTGTGGAGTTTTACTTCCCCCCCCCCTCCTTTGTTTGCTGTTTGGTGGAAATTGGGCAAGCATGGCTTTATGGAGAGTGCAGCTCGACTTGGCTACCCTAAGGTAGAATTGACAATATATATATATATATATATATATATATATATATATATATATATATATATATTATATATATATATATGGGTTTTGGGGGCTTGGCGTTGGGTGGGGGGTCCCCCCACATATATGGTACAATTGACCTTCACAATTCAGTCAATTGTGAAAAGGTCAATTGTCATTCGAGCAGTTGTAAAACGATCAATTCGTATACAACCGCTGACTCACACTCTGACATGGCCCTCTCTAACCTACATCTATCTAGCTCCAACGCTGTGGACATCCTTGCCCTGCCATTAGAATCCATCTGAAGCCTACCTTCAAGTTCAACTCCTGGTATGACTCTGACCTCACTGCAATGAAACGCAAGTGCAGGATGGCTGAGAGGAAGTGGAGAGCTTTGGGTGCATCCTCTGACAAACTGGGCTGCCGCCTGCTCCAAAAGCAATACAGACTCTATGTCCAGTCCAAGACGAGAGTCGAGTCCACATCCAAACCCACATCTCTGCAGCCTCTAACAACACAGCTGAACTCTTTAAAATCTGCAAGGAGCTGGCCAATCCTTTTGCAGTCTCTACCTCTCGTCTTCCCTCTCAGGCCCTCTGTACGGCTCCAGCTTCTCACTTCACCTCTAAAACCCAGGCCATTCTGTCCTTGAACTCCTCTTCCTCTTCCTCTACCTCTCTCAGCCTCCATCTGGCTGCTTCTCTCTCTCCTCCTCCTTTCTCCTATTTCTAGCTGACACCCCCTGACAATGTTTCTAGACAAGTCCGATCTATGAAAGTGTTGTTCAAACAGGTGCTCCCCTGCTCCTCCAGAACCATCATGGACCACATTGACACCCTTGCTCCAGCCTTGGCCGATTTCTGCAATCATTCCTTAGCCACTGGTTGCTTCCGCCTTCTCTCCTTGAGCACT
The DNA here is from genome assembly GCF_040938575.1 of Ambystoma mexicanum. Taxonomy (NCBI): domain Eukaryota; kingdom Metazoa; phylum Chordata; class Amphibia; order Caudata; family Ambystomatidae; genus Ambystoma; species Ambystoma mexicanum. Next base: position 1,093,845,443 of record NC_090926.1, on the reverse strand, counting down.
CCCTTTTGCAACTCCTTCTTAAAAAGCCTTCTGCCAACCCTAAATGTCTGGCAAACTATCGCCCAATCTCTATCGCTCCTTTCCTGGGAAAACTCCTGGAAAAGCTGGCCATCTCCCAGCTTACTCCACACTGAATCTGTTGGTTGTCTCCATGACGATCAGTCTGGCTTCAGAGCAGCCAGAGCCACAGAAACTGCTCTCCTGAAAACCTGTGAGGATCTGCCTATAATTATGATTCTAGCCTTGGTATGGTATGGTATTGTTTATTTATAAAGCACCTATAGACAGGCTAGTGTTTCAAAATGCTCAAGGTGGGTGGGAAACAAGGGGAAAAAACAACAGTTGCTCAGAGCCCTTGAAATTCTGAGACGATAATAGTCTCCAAAGGCAGAGTAAGTGCATAAAATACATTTAACAGTTTGAGATACAGCAAATAGGCCTGGCAACGATTCTGTCATTTTACCGGTGCAAATGACGGATGGAGACAAGGGAGAACAGACAGATGATCTTCAGGCATGGTGCGTACAGATTGTGCAAGTGCACAGATGGTCACAGGGAGGGGGAGGTCCAAGTGCACCCGGTCGGTGGAGACTGGGGTAAGTGCAGAGAGAGTCACTCTCTAGGGTTAATTCTCAAGTGCAGTGAGAGTCCTTCTGGCCTCATCCTCCTGGACCTTTCCTTTGCTTTTGACATGGTCAATAACGCCATTGTGATCAATCGACTCTGCGAGAATCTGGGCATCACTGATTAGGCCCTGAGTGGTTGACCTCCTTCCTCCTGCACTGATCCTCCCTTGTCCAATTTGGGCTCTTTCTCTCCCCCACTTCTCTCTCCACATGTGGAGTTCCCCAGTGCTCTATCCTCTCACCCTGGCTCTTCAATGCTCCTTTGGCCCACCTGATCTCTACCTTTACCTCCAACTATCTGTGTAATGTGGGTGACACTAAGCTCTCTTTCAGGCTCTGCTCAGCCTCCTCTCCCACTCATTCCGGACTGTCTATCCAAGATTTGGGGATTTGGTACGCCTCCAACGATCTCTGCCTTAATTCCAGTAACACGGAGATCCTTCTCATTGGGGCCCCTGCTCCTGCTTTCCCTCTCTTACTCTAGCTGCCCTCCTTGAGCTCTCTTTCCTCGCCTTCATGTGAGGAAAAAACTTGGTGTCATCTTTGATTCCACTCTCTCCTTCTCTCCTCACATCACAGACCTTGCCAAGAAGGCACACTAACAGCTGCCTCTCCTGAGAGGTATTCTTCCTTTTCTCAATCTGCCTTCTGCTACTCTCCACCCTATGCAACCAATCCAGAACAGGATTGCAAGCCCAGGGGCTGTATCTCTCGAGCCCTGAAATCTCTCCACTGGCTCCTGGCGGCTGCAAAGATCAAGTTCAATCGTCCACAGGGCTTTCTGGGGCCGTTGCCCGCACTTCATCCAACTCTCTCTTCAAAAATACCTTCCTTCTCGAGACCTTCACTCAGCTACCTCCAACTCACTGATGGTCACATGCTTCTCCAGGCAGACAGTGAATCTTTCACCTTTGCAGGTGACTCCTTCTGGAATGGCCTTCTGGCCCTTCTCAAACCTGAATCAGACCACCTGAGGTTCCGGAAGCTGCTCAATACCTTCCTTTTCTCCTTTGATTTCTCTCTCTCTCTTTCTCGCTCTCTCTCTTTCTCTTTCCCCTGCTGACCTACGTGTCTACTGCACCGACTGGTTTCTTGGCTACCTTCAGAGTCTCACTGGTGTAAGGAAGGCATGATATCAAACAGTAGGACAGACACAAGTGATCACAGTTCAAGGGTGTTAATTGAACTTCAATTGGGGTTGGAAAATGCCTATCTAAACCTAAATCTAAAGATGGTAGCAAGCTACAACCATCAAATAATAATAATGCATTCCTAGTGGTGTCTTGTCAAAATTAAGGAGCCTATACTAATAAACCTTACCAATCCTTACTTCTAAATACAAATAGTGTGGGAAATAATGTTATGCAAAAGGAAAGTGTTCAAGAAATGGTATGTAAGGATTTTCAAGCTATTGTCTTCCCTTCCCCACGTTTTCAGCATGGGACAAGGGGTCACACTCGAGCTTTGCACAGTCTCTGGCATCTATAGTACGAGGGTGCAGTTTAAAACTTCATCATCATGGCCTTCTGTGCCAAAGTCTCTTTGCCGTTCAAAGTCTCTCTACCAGAGGGCCTGATGCAATACGACAAACATCAAAGTTCCTTTCTTCTTGGGATTTCACACGTACAAATTCTCAGGTGATTTTCAGTTCACCCCGGGCACCCCACCATCAGGCTCGGACCCACCTTAACACAAAACCTTCTCGGGTGACTTTTGCTTCACCCTGGGTCCCCCTTTGCTGGGCTCAGACCCACTTTAATACAAAGCTTTCAATTGATCTCCCTCTGCCGGGCTTGGACCAACTTTATCTACTTTGCCACAAACTTTCTTTACTGTATTAACACAGAAGAATTTCGATTGTGTGCAGGCAGGATTTTGCTTAACCCGTCGCAGGACCACTTTGATTCACAATTCTCTGCAACTTTTTTCACTTTTCTACTGGATACCTTACAGAGACCTTCCATTGAGCACGCACGTGGTTCCCGACCACTCTGTCAAAGGTATTCTATCTTTGTTTCAAAGTTCAATCACTTATCAGTTGGTCAACTCTACTTGTGTCTTTTATCATACATATTTCAAAGAATGTTCGTTCCAATGCTCGCCATAAAATGTTGCCACTTGCAAACTTGGCTTCAACACAGACCAGTCTGATATCGGTCTCCCCAACTCACCGGCTGTGTTGATTTCACTGACGTTGCTTTGTTCATAGGGCCAAGAACAGTACCACAGTGGCTGGTAATTCTCCCTGCCTTGATTATTGACGCGGGAGTGTATCTCTGACACACAATGCAGGATTCTTCACCCTGTTTGCCTGGTCTTACACTTTCCAATCTCGAGGGCTCATGAAAGCAATGGTTCCTTGTTAAAAAGATCAAGGGAACTTCCATCCCTGCAATCCCCTTCTGTTTCTTCGTCTTTTTCCTCGTGTTAAACTGCCATCTTGAAACTGCTGTTTCCTCGTGTGCTTTGCCTCGCTCAGAGTGTGCTCTCGTGCTCTGCCTTTTATCCATGTGGGGAAGATTAATTGAAGTCAGGTGTTTGTGATGGTCAGTAATTGCCTGACCTTGCCTGACCATTGTATTGGGACACGTCTGGTATACGGCACGGGTGTTCGTCCATTTTCTCTCATAGCGGGCTGTCCGTGAGAAAGTGTTTGTGTTGTAAAGGTGGGTTTGGAGTACCTAAATATCCTACTTGGTAGGATGGGGTAAAGATGTTGTAAGGAAGGGGATACCGCATCTCACCATCTGGTGTCCCACTCCTACTCCCCAAAGACCCCTCACACAGGTGATCCTCCCGAACTGGTCCACCCCCAGGTACTGGATCCAAAAGTGATGGCTGTGACCTGGCCACCTGGATGACAGATCACAGGAACTAGAGGGTGAGACACCTTCTGGTGTCTCACACTGGGTACCAGGCTCTTCCATGATCAGTCTCCACTGAACTGCCTCCGTGCCTACCGCTCACTGAGGGGCTGTAACTGTAATCACTACAGCCCCCTGCCTTCTTGCACTTACCCAGATCTGCGCTGCCCTGACTGTACTCACTCAGAGTAATGCTGCCCTGATTGCACTTCCCCTTTCCCTCTCCCTGGCACTCCCCCCTGCACTTTCTTTAGCACCATCTGAATGACAAAAGGCCTAGTAAGGTTGTTTGTCTTGGCCTCCCTTTGTCTCCCCCCTCCCTTGTCTTGTCGCACCTAGAAACACTTGTGTACAGGCGCATTATAAATGACATATCATATCATATCATTGCTGTTTACTCATTAATAATCTTTTGCATATTAACTGTGTTATGTTTAGTGACGATAATAGTAGGAATGTTTCTATATTATTTATTTCTCATAATAAAAATTCACACTTTATAGGAGAGTGCAAGAGCATTCATTGGGCCTCATTACAAGTTTGCCGGTCCAGTAGTAATGATGCCATTAGACAGGGGGAGTCTTATCTTGAAGAACACACACCACCTTCCATAGCTGAGTTTGACCCACAGGAGCTGACTCTTGTGTAATATCAAATTGGATATGGCTCTAATGATCATAAGTAGTGCCATGCACCATGCCTTAACTCAGGCATTGCTTTATTCTTAGAGTTTATCCTGCCGCCATCATGACCTATTTATGATCATCATAGATTTAGTACAGGGGTGCATATCTTAAATGCTGCCCCTGCACTGCAGACCTGGCTGTCACTGAAGCTGTCAAATGGGCAACTATGACCTCTGAACCTGTTCTGTGCCACTAGAGCAGGCACTACAATCAGGATAGTGATACAGCAGGAGACATGTAAACCCTATGCTTTTGGAATGGACAATATGAAAGGGGACTCTGATCACTCTATTGCTCTTTCAGAGATAGAATTACCCGCATAATTTTTTCATTTAATAGACATCAAAAAAGGCAGGGCTTTCACATCCTAAGAAGATGGCAATCCATCACAACTGCAAATAGTGCTTCTTCTTCTTAGAGAGATGGGCTGTATATAAGTGGGACCCCAATCTGCTCAGGCAGTGGAACCTTGCCTTTAACAGGCCAAATGTCTGTTCTATTGAATAACAAGTACAGATATGTGCACGGTTGTATCCCTGCTTGTGATGGTTGTGTGGATGCCCTTCAGGGGTCATCAGCCATGGCATCAGGGGATATCCAGCATCACCTGCACAGGAGCAACAGAAAGTATAGGAGGTCATACTTGTGCCCATATCATGTTGTTACAGTCTGTACAGTATTCAACAAACAATGCAAAATAATACATTCTAATTGCTGGTTACGTAGCATATGTCCTATTTTGGGTGGTTTAAATGCGCATTGTCAGTGTTTTGGAATGTCCATGCATTGTATGTACCATTTGGAGTAGGATCAGGGTGATTTCACAGATGGATGTCTGCAGTGATCATTGTCAATGTAATGACAAGTGACAAATGAAATTGTGGCTTGTCCAGGTGTATGTGTGTGGGTGCCATCACCAGATGGCATTGTTTTGCGGCCAGGAAAATAATCTTAGGCCTGACACAGCCAGTGTGCCTGACAGGGCAGAGCCTGCCGGGGGCCGCAGACCTACTAGGCATGGCTGAGACAGGTAAGGACGTTAATCTGCATTGATATGCGCTTTTGAATTTATTTGAGATCTGTATATGCCTGAAGGTATACTTGCATTCTGAGGTACATGAAGGGCTGCATCGGAGTGGTTGAACAGCTTCACTGATCACTGCAAAATGATGGATCTTGAGATACCATATGAGGAATTGAATGGATGGAGAAGGCGAGAAGGCGATGACAGCCTAATGATTGACATGAAGCAAAAAGGCCTTGTCAATATGCGTGGTGGGTGTGTGGTGTGTGGTGTACAGTCGCTTTGACATGTCCCATTCACAGGCACCATGACCTCTGACCCTTTCACTGCAACACACACAACTGAGACTGGTGTGTGTTATTGTCGTGTTCAAATGCAATGACCCTTATGCGTTATATTGGTGGCTGCCTGCGGGCTGCAACCGGCTGGCCATTGTTGTTTTGATGGGCCATGATGGCCATCCTTCTCCTCAAGTGCCTCCGCCGCATCCTCTGCCTCCCTGCCTCCTCAAGTAGTAGGCCTGCATGCAGGGCCTCCAGATCCAGTACTGCTACTGCTAGCATGTTAGTGTGGGAAGGGGTGTGAGGTCTGAGAGTGGTACTTTTGTGATTTTGCTTTGCTCATTGGGGCCACCTGGGCTGAATTTAGGCACCTGTGGGCTGTTTCTGCACACCTGACTATAATTAATGCCTGGTCCGCGATGGCAGTGTTTCTGGCGTTGTGTTCACGGTGCTACCGGCATGTCCCTGCCGGTGTTTCCATGTGTGTAGAGCTCGCAATGTGCACTTACTAACACCATGCTGATGTGTCAGGCACAGCTGATGCGTCTTGCTGCAGATTCCAGTCACGATGTTGCCGGATACGGTAGGTCATTTGCGGTGACATTGTTTGCGGTATCATGACTCTGAGTATGCCGGACCAGACCGGCATACTTGTAATGAGGCCCATTCTGTTAATTGATTGCCTTTCACCTCTGTTATATTATCCAGAGAACTAGATCCTACTTTCTCTTTCTTATTCTGTGTCCACAGGGGTGGGTTTTGTATTGTTGTTTTATTTAGTCATTTTTTCATATGGTTTGTTTAATTAAATCATATATATTTTTAAAGAACCTTGATTGGACATTGTTTTTTTGGGCTGTTGTATAGTCTGCTCTTGGCCTTCACTACCACAAAGTAAGAGGAGGTACATCTGTTACCAGCCCCTGTTTCACCTTTATGAGTGGGATCACTCTTGTTTTGTATAAGAGTGAAGGTGGTTTAGCTACTACTCATCCTTGTACTCCTGCGAGGCAGAAGTCATCTGATATGAATCATGCACATGTTAGCACTGTGGGCCCAACACCAGCTGTGGAAAGGTTGTGTGTAGTCTAGTCATACAGTGTGAACCGGGCAGCCAGTAGGACAAGAGACTGAAAGACTGTGCATCTCGTGCAATCCTTTGTGAGGTTGAGCAACACCTCTTCCCACCTGTGAGCTACAGCTCGACTTCATTTTTATTTCTAAAACTTGACAGAGAGAATTGCTCTTTCGTGTTCAACACTTGGATACTGAAATATTATACAATTATTTGAGCCAGTATGGAAATCAAATGGACAAGAGTTTTGGCTCTGATTTTTAAAAGTGTACTCTTTTGCTCCTCTTCACTAACCTGTGCTTCAGCTGAGCTTATTGTTATCTATAAGTGATAACCTGACAACTAAAATTTCTTTGAGCTATCCGTCTGTACCCTGACCTAACCTTTCCATCATAGCCAGTCTATCAAAACTTCTTTCATCCTGGGGCTCGCTTATTGTAGATGATTATACATTTTTGGGTGGATGTTCACTCAAAGAAGGCTCTGCTTTTTTTCTCCAAATCAACACTGCACATGAGAAAAAGTTACTGACAACTGTGAGGGGTCAGAAATGTGAGGTGGACAACTTTGTGAAGATTTTTCCAAATATGCATTTTATTAATTCATAAAGTTAGATAAATGCATCACTATCTCTACCCTGATGAGGATTTCTCTGCCTAAAATAAACTAAAGGAAACACTCTAATAAAAGGTTTCTGCCCCTCACAATTGAATATACAACAACTCAACAAGGTAATAGATGGCAGATCAAAACCAACAAATATAACAGTTAAGTTTGTATCATGATAACTGTCTCTCCTTATAATCTGGGTGAATTCCCCTTCCCCAGATTCAAGCAGTTCAATAGAATAAGGAAATCCTGTCTTGTAACAAAGTTCCAATGCAGTTCTTTTGATTCCAACTTGACAACAAAACTTCCAATATGTCAGAATTGTTCAGCAAGGGTTTTGCTTCTTCTCATAAACCAAAAACACTTCCTTATTTCATTTGGATGACAGAAATTGTCTTTGTCAGGATTATTCTGCAACAGCCCACAAAACAATTACTTTGACAATGTTAGATAATTCTGCAGAGGTTTACACAACACTTGCTTCAGCAATGTAAGTTTATCAGGATGATTATGTAATATTTCACAAATACATCTTAGTGGTTCTACAAACAAGAAAAATGAGATGAGATTATCTCATTACTTCTGGCGCTCTCAGTTGGCTCAATAAGAGCAAACATATGTATATTTTATATACATTGTTCCATTTATTCCATATAATTTGCATTCATTTCCTTCTTTGTTGTTTAAAAATTTAAATCTGTTAAAAGTTGTTCCAGAAAAAACTCCAAATTAGAATTCCAAACAAGAAGCAGAAATTCCTATATAAAATGCAGGTAATGTTTATTCACATTCCTGTTGTATTTGTTTTGGGCAGTCATTAAACACAGTGGTCTATTATGTACACCAAGCGAATGAATTTCGGTGTGTAACACACCATCTTCAGGGCTATTCGAACCTGTGGAATATTTTTACCCATGCCAATGCACCCCACTGCACGCCTTTGCCAATGTGGAAAGAAAACTGCCAAAAATGGAGGCGATAACACCTGTGCGCACCAAATCTGCAAAACTGTGCAGGGTTCATAAACCACAAAAGAGCTGCACACCCTGACACACACAGGCAAAGTTGGTGTAAAACAGGAATCACCGCTGTCACCTTTCACCTGTCATCTGTCACCTGTCACCTGAAGCAAGGCCACAGAAGAGCTGAAATCCGAAAATGCCCTTAAAAATTCTGTCATTTTCCCAGTGAATTATTGAAAGGAAAAGTGTGCTGAAATCAGTGATTCTCCAGGCTGTCAGAGGAATCCAGGCCCCCCCTGCATGACAGCTGCTTAAGGAAATTAGCTGTCAAACCCAGTTTAAAAGTGTTCTTTTTCTGGAAGAAATTGCAAAATGCGCCTATTTAAAGCATGTTTGTGAAGGGCTTAATCCTTTTAAATGTCCAAATCCCTTATAAGCTATGCTTATTTTTATGTGTTAAAGAAAATTGTGAATCTTACAGTAACCCAGTGGAAGTAACTGCTTAATTCTAAAACTCTTTATTTCTCAATTTCAACAATAGTCAACAAACAGGAGCATCATCATAAGTCATTCAACTGCAAAATACACAATAGCGGGAAGCAATACAACAGAATTTCACACCATAACCCCATATTCCACCAAAGTATCCAAAATCAAATCAAATGCACCAAACAAATAACAGACAAACAAGACTACACATAACAACCACATAAACCACACAAATCCCCCCACCCCCATATGTATAGCACCCGAAAGAAACCATTGGACTCCACTCCATAACACAACCCACCACTATCCATAAAGGTCATTAAAACCCTCCCACATTTCATTATAAAGGTCTGCCTTGTCCTGTTTGCGAAACATCATTTTCTCAAATCTTGATAAAGCTCTAATATCTAAAATCCACTCCTCCACCGTCGGCTTTTTCCGCGTCTTCCAGACCTACAACACCTGTTTAACCGCCACCAACAAAACTTTACGCACCCCACACAATGTCACCCAACCTACATCACGACCACCACCATACGACAAAAATATAACTGTGAAGGGATTGCGTGGGTAGACAATGTCCCAGATCTGGTCAATCCTGTCACAAACCTCCTTCCAAAAGCGTACCACCCTTTCACAAAGCCACAACATATGCAACAGTGTACCCTGTTCTTTCCCACAACCCCAACACAAAGCATCACCAACTAAACCCTATTTGTACATACGTACCGGAATCCAATAAATCTTACCCAATATACTTTGATGTATGTAGCGTAATTACAAATCCACTTTGGCTGTCGTCGGCACTCTCCAAACCGTATTCCATTCTTTCAATGTGAGTTCCCTGCCCAACTCCTCTGTCCAAGACAACCTCAACTTCTCCCACAAATCCAACCATTGCCCATCCGGGAGCATAAACTGCATGAACGTGGACACCTTTTGAAATCCCATCTCCAATATATCAAAATTCTCTGGCTTTTTCAAAAATGGAGCATCCAACATTCTCCTCTGTTCCAAAAGTAAAGCTACCAAAATATCATACCTCCTCAATTCCCTGTTTCGTAAACCAAATTTCTCAACTAAAACCCCAAAAGGTACTACCACTGCCTCATTCCACACATCACCAATAGTCAAAATTCCTCTCTGAATCCAACTCCTCCAAGACAGTACCCTATTATTAAACTGCAGACCAGGATTAACCCAAAGTGAAGCCTCCTCATAAAGATATAGCCCCTGACCAGTACCCTCAATCCACGACGACAACGCCTCCTTGGTAGCCAACAGCGATTTCAAACACTGTACCCTTTTAGGTAACTCCCCAAAAGAAAATAAACATTTAATATCATAAGGCAAAAACCGCTGCCTCTCAATTTGCAACCACCACGGCATCCGAAGCAGATCCACACCAGTGTAACTAGACACCTTCTTTAACAAGAAACCATTACAATAATTTTTCAAAACCGGGTACCCAAATCCCCCATCTTTAACATTCCTGACTATAATGTACCGGGGAATCCTGGCCCTCTTCCCAACTCCCCACAAAAAATCTTGAAACAATCTATCAATACGAGCAAATGCTCCTTTGGGGTAAAATGCACAGGTAGAGATTGAACTACATACAGAATCTTTGGCAGCAAAATAATTTTAATAGCATTGACTTTGCCCCAAAGAGTCAGATTAACACGTTCCCATCTCAAAATGTCCCGCCTAAGAACCTCAATGATTTTATCAACATTAAAACTCACTAATTTCCCAAAATACTGAGTAATATAAACACCGAATATTTTCACACTAGTATATTCCCATTGACAGTCCCACCCCAACAGCTGTTCATATCCAGGCGAAGCCCTCACCGGAAATATCACCATTTTATCCCAATTGATCCGATACCCAGACAGTTTACCAACCTCTTCAAAGACCTCCCGTAACCCTCGACCGCCAACAACAGGGTCATTCAAGATGATCACCACATCACCCGCATAAACCAAAGCCTTTACTTGCCCATCCCCCACCGCAAACCCTCTGATACATCTCATCTGCCATATATACGCCAACAAAGGTTCTAACACCAAATTAAACAACAGCAGCGACAAGGGGCAACCTTGGCGAGTGCCCCTAAACAATGAGAATGACGCAGAAAACACCCCATTCACCCATACCTTTGCCGATATGCCTTTCTGAAGAGCTTGAACAGCCTGAAGAAAAAAAGGACCAAAACCTAACTTTGACAGTGTATAATTCAGAAAGCCCCAATTCAAAGGCCTTCTCAGCGTCTAAAAAAATCAACAAAATATCCCTTATCTCTGAGTGCGGAAAACTCAAAATATCTAACAATGTCCGAATCTTGTTTGAAAACGCTCCACTAAATGACCCATGTATTTTTTAAGCCGAACTGTCAGAATTTTCGTAAAAGTTTTGAGGTCCACATTAAGTAAGGAGATGGGCCGATAATTATTGCACCTAGTCACATCCTTACCAGGCTTCCGAAGCCCATGCCCCCAACAAGAAAGTAGTAAGTACTATACTTGGAAAACACTGCACAGCCATCCCATGTAAGATCTACAGACATATACCTAGGAGGGAAGCCTCTGGGCAGAGGTACAGCAGGATAACACACCTATAGAATAACCCCCACTACCACACATCACCAAGGTGGTTGTGGTGAGACCCTGCAGTCTTGGGTGCATGGCTAAAGCCCATGCATGCAATACTGAAGTCATAAGCAGTGGAGGTCCAAGTTAATATTGGTGTGGTGGATTCTGGTTGTTGTTTTGATGCCCTAGTTTCTTCACTTCATGGCTGCAGACGATGGTCCGAAAAGTAAATTTATAAGCATCTACTTTACAAGGACCATGTTTCACATATGCAGTGATGGTTGTGGATAGGACCTGTACTCCTTGCAACTTGTTTGTAAGGCATAGGTGGTAGGTTTCTCACCGCAGACAAAAGGCCAGCCTACAGGCACTGCAGCATATTACTACCACACATTAGGCGAGTACATTCCCATGTGTAGAAAATGCCTGCCAATATACTTACTCCTTACTTTCTTCAGAATACAGAAACTTTTTTTGTGTTTGGCTTTCGTACTTGGCGGAAGTATCACTTTTTCCATTTCTGTGATGAAAGAAAAAGATGTGTTAATGTTTGCAGATTTTCCACATTTACCACATTGCGTAATAGACAGTAAATTCTTTTTTAGACCCTCATTTTTACTTTACATACCAGTGTACTGTGCATTGCGCTCAGTTTCTGTGTTTGCTTTTGTAATCCTTGGGTCTGGGGAAAAAAACCTTGTGGGATTAAAAAAAACCTTCATTTCTTATGCAACTAAGTACTTCAATTTTTCCTTTCAGTGCGTTCTTCATTTTTCTGATCAATGTTATGTTTGTTGTCTTCCTGCCCATTTTTATCAACAGTTAGATACCTGTAGGCGTATTCAAACTGTGCATTTGTTCCTACAGATTTTCGATACTCATTCATTTGTATCGTTGACATATCCTGTTTCCTGTATCTTTCCCATTAATGTTTTCTTTGTTGCCTTCCTGCCCATTTTCAAGTACAGTTGGATACGTATAGGTGTATTCTGCCTGTACATTGGTTTACAACATTCTGTGATAATCATTTATTTGTGTCATTCTTCCATCCTGTTGGGTAGTTAGACACCTGTGGGCGTATTCTAACTGTTTGTAGTCTTTCACTTACTTTTTTCACAATTTTGAAGTGCACATTATTTTGTAAATTTTGGCTTCAAGAACATTAAATACACATTTGTTAGGTTAGATGGCAACCTCTGCTTTAGAGTAATGGTGCTATCATTACATTCAAACCATCCGCAATTCTTTTTAATGTTTGCAGTGTAGTAACATGGTAAATTATTATTACTGTTGTAAAGGTTTTGTTTCCAAGTGACCGTGTGTGAATCCAGTTAGTTTGCAGTTGTTTTTGGTGCCATCTGCATTATAACGTAGAAGCATAAGTATTATGTAGGCACTATGTGATTGTATTAGTAAGGTAGAGCAATTGTCTGAATTGCAAATACTACGTAATCTGCCATGGTTTCCATTTTGCACAAGTTGCTGAAAAGGAATGCTCTCACAATTTGGTATGGAAATATAGAAAATCGCTCATTTGGGATTTCTTCCTGTATCACTTTGTTACAGAGAGTGCATGTATGTTTCCACATGTATAAAATTTGGAAGATTTCATTTACAGGTATAGTTTTGTTTTCCAATACTAATAGTATGTACATTAGAAATTCTTGTGGATCTTCTTGTGAGTTCATAGAGAAACTCACCATTCCAGCACAGTCGTCCAATTGTTGCCTTACTCCATAAACACTGTAAGGCTGATTCATGGAATTAATGTGCGCTGAAATTTTCAGCGCAAGCGTGCGAAAGCGTGCGATTCGCAGTGCCAGTGCGAAAATCGCAGCGAAACCCGCGCACAGCGATTCATGGAAGTCCGTGCGCGTGTAAATCCCAAGATGTGCGCCAAAATTCTGCGTGGCGCACGCTGGTGCACACGTCTCCAAACAGCGTGCGCTACACGCACAGCGAAATCGCACATAGCGTGGCGCACACAACAAAAGTAGGAGGAACATAGGGCGTGACACGCGGAATGGGGAACAACGCGTGAAAATGTGGGCGTCACGTGGGAAGTACAGGAGGCAAATGCGTGGAATGCCCACGTGTACGTTCAAAACACGTATTCATGGATTTCAACGGGGCTAACGCGTGCGCCAAAAAAGACACGCTAATCCTGAAACAGGAAGCAGGCGTACGTGGATCCGCGCAGCATAAAAGTGCACGCAAACAACAAACAAGCTCAGACGCCAGGATGAATATACCATTCGTAGCAGCAGTGGTTGTGGGATACCGCAGGAGGAGGAGGATAGTCAGGCCCAGAATTTTTACACCCAGAACTAGCCTTTTTGGTATGCCTGATGACCAGGTGTATGGGAGGTACAGGTTTCCACATCACATGATACTCGACCTGGTGAGTGAGTGAGAGGATGACCTCACATCACCCACCCTGTGCTCCCAAGCACTCAGCCCCCTGGAGATGGTCCTCAATGTACTGCACTTCTTGGCCACTGGATCATTTAAGCAGACAAGTGCTATAGTGGGGGGGTGTCACAGGCCACGCAGTCACGCTGCCTACACCAGGTCTTGCCCATCATGACTGCACGTCCATCAGTCAGCAGGCACATATACCTGCCCAGAACACCTGCAGAAAGGCAGGCTGCCGTCCCGGATTTCTACGGGGTGGCACAATTCCCCAAAGTCCTAGGTGCCATTGATTGCCATTGATTGCACCCATAATAATAATAATAATAATAATAATAATTAGGCACTTATATAGCGCTACGAACCCTCAGGTATCTGAGCGCTGCTTATTATTACCCACGGTGTGTGGTGCTCATTTATCGACCTCGGAAGGATGAAAGGCTGAGTTTGGCCCGCCGGGATTCGAACCTGCGTTAGTAGGCTCTGCACAGATGTCAAAGCGAGCGCTCTACTCGCTGTGCCACTTGACCGGTAGCGAATCAATGTGGCTCTACGTCCCCCCAGGGCATCAGAGCACATCTATAGAAACCGCAAGCACTGGCATTCCATCAACGTCCAGGTAGTATGTGATGCCAAGGGAATCATCACCTCAGTATATGCCAACTATCCAGGGTCCACACACGACAGTTTTATTTACAGAATGTCAACCCTAAACCGGGACATAGAAGCTGGGCGATACAAGGCTGCTCGGTGAGTATAAATGCCAGAGCACATGCATGCATGTCAGATACTGAGTAATGTCACAACCCCACTAATGATACCCATCACCACCTCCCCAGTGGGCAGTGCCTACCCTCTGAGCACCCACATGATGACGCCAATTCGGAACCCCACCATGCCACCCGAGGTAAGATACAACACAGCCCACATTGCAACCCGGGGCATAGTGGAGCGCACATTCGGAGTACTCAATTCACGCTTTCGCTCCCTTGACCGTTCTGGCGGGCAGCTGTCATACGCTCCCCCAGTAGTGTGCAGGATCATAGTGGCAGCATGTGTCCTGCACAACGTTGCAACACGCCGGGGCCTGCCGATGGACATGGTGGTGCCCCCACATCCCCAACCACATGCACGGCAGCTGCACATGGGAGGGGAAAGGGCACGGGGTGAGGCAGCCCATACGCAGCTGGTGGCTAATTACTTCACCTAAAATCACTCCCCTGTGGAGTGCACATAGCCCTGACACATACCATCTGACAATCAATGATGATGACATAAGGGACAGTCAACTGTCACAACAATACCAGCCTGAGATTGGTCACCTGGAAGTGTTACATTGTGTGCATCCCTACCTACACAAACCCCACCAATGCTGTGTCATCAAAAGACACACTTCTATGCTGCTAAATTCATTACCAACATGACAACAGTGCCATGTCACCCAACCCCTCCCCAGCACCGCCACCCAACACACCATGGCATGTCATGCTATGTGAGAGCAAACAAAGCAATCCCCAAAACATGACACAAGTGTCACAAAGTACAGTGTCCCTAATGGAAACTGGCCACACACAACATGCTCCCAGTAATGTAGAACTAACAACACACATGACCAAATACTTATCAACAATACCCAACGTCAAACATAGCATAAACATGACAGTACTAAGTTAAAGTAGTGGTAGTCTTACAACCTGATTATGCCAGCACATCGACCACTTCCAACTGTACAGTGCTGCAGCCACACAAATGTGTAAGTGCACTTTTAGGCAGAAACCTGTGCAGTTCCCTTGGGGACGACTGCAAAAGATTTAAGACTACAGGTGTTTGGCAGTAAACCCACTTGGTAGCAGTCTGTACCACACAGATTCACTCGGTAGCTGTGGGTGAGCAGTCAGACTTCCCTCAAGAAGAGTTAGGTAGTATATAGAGTATATACAATAGGTACAGAGATACAGTAGCACAAGCAAACACTGACCAGAGCTTTGTTGTAAAAGTATATAATTATTTATTTCAAGACACACTTGTGAATTACACTAGCAACAAAGAGGTAAGTAAATTCAGCACACAGTCACTATTATATATGTACAACCCTAATTACTTATTAGACAAGTCTTAATGAGAAACAGCACTTATTTTCAGACAGAGGTGAACGCTTAACATAAGATGGCACTCTAATAAGTTATTAAAAAGGGGGGGAAAAAGGCAGGATACCAAAAACCACAGTAAGGCAGGATAGGCAGAGTTCTACTGGAGAGCAAGGAAGTCAATTGCAAGGCCCACTCTTGGAGAGAGCAAGCAGAAGGGGTCCAGGTTCACACAGTGGGGTTATGCCCAAAGAGTCTTGTAGATAGTTTGCACACAAAGAATGAAATTAAAGTCAGGAAAAGTTAGCTAGGTTGTCCCAGGCCAGCCCAGGTTAGAAAGTCGAGGCTTTACTGTCACCCCGAACGATCGGTCACAAGGGAAGCCAGGCGGGACACAGTACCTTAAGTGTGAAGGAAGCTCCAGCGGGGGCAGTTGTTCCTGGCAGTGGGTGCAAGTCAGTGTTTCGTCCAGAGGAAGAGGAGGTCTCGCCGTGGAGGAAAGATGAAGGTTGTTGCACTGCCAGGGAAGAAACCAGCCGCGGAGTTCTTCGGTTAAAAGGTACTACCCTTCTCTTCGCGGTAGTGGTAAGCCGTGGTATTCCGGTTGCTGGGGTGCTTGGCACGGGCAAGGCGGCCACGAGATGCTCCAGGAAGGTGAAAAGAAGGCAAAACTGTTTATCCCCACCAGTCAAAGGAAGAAGACTCTCCGGATCGGAGATCTCCTCTGTCGTCAGGAAAAGTGGTAAGATGGTTCAGCAGGGCTCCACCGGTGGTGTCGTCATTGCAGGTCGGCTCAGCTTCTCCCTCCTCGGATTCTTAGGTCCTGTGGCAACTTCTGAAGTACCAGTCCCCAAAGCCCTGCTTTTATGCAGCAAACCCCCATTCATCCAGCCTAGCTGTCAATCAAACATGCTAAGTGGTGAGCCAGCCGGCTCACCACTTGGGCCAATCACACAAGAGTGCAACTTGAGTTGCCAAGGCAACTCAGTCCAGGGTGCCTAAACCCCCTCCAACACCCCCTGTGGTACCCAGACAGAGTGGCACCACTTTTGGAGGCTTCTGGGGAGAAGCCCGCCAAAAAGTGGAACAAAGGGCTCGACTTGGGTTGGAGTCAATGAAGTGAACACAAACGCCATTTTAGAATCGAGTTCTGGCAAAAAATACCAACCAGTGAATTAATATTAAATAAATAAACCGGCAGTATGTTCGAGGCTATAGGAATTAAATAATTAAAGTTGGTAGCCTCAAACAATGGGAAAATCCCATAGAGATATATTTTCGGTCGAATATAAAACGTAGTATCCACTGCCACCAGCCAAAACTCGATCAGGGGGGACGGAGACGTGCCCCCTCAAACAACAGACCCCGCGGCAATCGAATTGCCCCGACCAGTACGTCCACAATATGATGGTTTGTACTGGTTTCTGTTCATAATTTGGGCCTAGTAAAGCCAATGGTGACTTTACATGCCCTGGGAGACAGTAGTCAGTCCCAGGGTATGGAGTCTATACTGGGGGGTCACTATGACACCCCTGTGTTACTGCACTGAGGGTGCTGTGTAACACATATCACAAGAACACATGAAGCCCCATGGGGTAAAAGACCCCGTAGCCCATTAAACACATCTAGATTCAAAGAAACACACTCAAAACATTTCCAAAAGTGAGGGTAAAAGAGTCTCACTCTTAGCAGGAGAAAAAAATAAACCCCAAAAATCCAGCAAATCTGCTGGGGGACTCACTAGGTTTGGGAAATTAGCCTTTACAGAGAATTCTCCCTAACATGCACTGCTTACAACATGAACTCCATCTCCAAAGTAGACGGCCTTGTGAAGACATGAGGAAAGAACCTGCAAATTAGGAAGAAGACATGGATGCACAAGCACATATCAATACACCATGCAGTGTACAATACAACAACAATATCCACTAGGAATGTATACACAGTATTGACTACAGACTGCCCACACAGCTCATGGGAGTCCAACGTCACTGTGTAAGTCACTGTCACTTGGGCACACCCTTTGCAAGCCCATGGAAACGGGAAGCAGGAGGGGTGTGTGTCTCACAAACCCAAGCATCTAACCCAAACTCAGGAAAAGCCTGCATGTGCCCAGCCGGAATACAGTGGATGCCCACGGGAGCCACACAAGGCAACACACTGTAAAAAAAAAATCAAAAATCAAAAATAAAAAATCAAAAATCAAAAATAAAAAATCAAAAATCAAAAATGGCCATGTGGGGGCCAGTGGGGGGAGGCCACCCAGGAGGTCTGAGGACAGGGTGCGCACCAACAGCCACCTGTGTGGATGTTGCTAAAAAAAACACCTCCACGGGCTCATGGCCTGCACGGCTGTGCCAATGTGGGAGAACTGCTGCTGTCGCTCTCATCACCCTCTGCTGCTGCCACAGGAGGTGGTGCTGCTGCGAGGCAGCCCATGCAAAGCCCTGGTATGGCTTCCATGGCAGCAAGCATGCGGGTGTGGAAGGTCTCATTCTGGAGGATTATAGTGCGGAGATCCCCATGCACCACCTGACGTGATGCCCGGATCTCCTCCCGACTTGCCTGCATCTCAGCTGAGTGCGAATGTGTGAACCGCTCCAGCTGATGTTCTGTCCTCAAGTTAGTGGAAGCCTCAAGGTCAACAAGAGTCTCCCTGAGGTGATGGAGTTCTACCCTCAGGGCTTCCCTGTGGCCCTGGGACTCTATTGATATCGATTGGCGTAGAGTCTCCAGTGCCACCCGTCTGTCCCTGTTGGATGCCAACATGTCCTCCCTGTGATTGGCAAATGGAGTCTGTTGCCTGCTGTAGTTGCTCCATCTGCCTTTCAGGGGGACAATGGAAGTGGCCACCCTCTCCATTGCTTGAGCCATCATCTCAACTGATGCTGCCTGTTGGGTTGCCATATCGTACATGGATTGTTCCCATGCGGTATTGCCTGGTGGCGTACGGCCACCGTGTTGGCGGGCACCACACCTGTTTGGGGCAAGGCGATCTGCACCTTGCTGTGCTGGCACTGCCTGAGGCTGCAGGACTGCATTCCCCCTCTGATCTGCTGGCCCAGGAACAGGATCAGATGTTGTGGAGTGTGACCCTGCATCCATAACCGCCAAAGGCGGACTTACCAACACTGACATCCACATAGAGTGTTCTACCCCTGGTGCAGGTGGGTTGGACAGAACAGAATCCCTGCCAGAAACACTTACCTGTGTCTCCACATAGGTCTCATCATCCGAATCAGCACCTGAATAGAGGTCTGGGGAGGTGCACCC
Organism: Ambystoma mexicanum; assembly: GCF_040938575.1. Lineage (NCBI taxonomy): Eukaryota > Metazoa > Chordata > Amphibia > Caudata > Ambystomatidae > Ambystoma > Ambystoma mexicanum. The sequence goes on along the minus strand of NC_090926.1, from coordinate 1,093,826,461 downwards.
AGAGACACCCCTGGACAGAATGGTCTGCAGCAAGATTGGGTTCTCACCCACTACCACACCACGTCCCCCACTGGTGCCCGGTTGTGCCTGAGATCCCTCCTGGGTCTGCACCATCTCCTCAACCTCAACAGCATCAAGTGCATCTTCCCCTGCAAAAATATGAAAGACAAAACATGGAAACAGGCATTAGCACCATAGCACACAAATAGGCCTGACAAGCTACAGAACCATTACACGATTTACACATGTCCCACATGACTATAACCCTCCCATGCATGCACTGTCACTGAGTTGGAAGGGGAGGCAAAAGGCAGACACCGATGACACCAAGATGGAAGAGCAACACATTTGCTGCATGCTGGTTAGCACTGCCATCACACATTGGCCTGTGAGTGGCATGTCCAATACACACATGACACATGCCAAACACAGATGACATGTACCATAGCCATGGTACATTCCACAAGTGCATCCATATGTCAGTGAATGAATACTATCAGCCATCCATGTGAGATGGACATGATGAGATGAAAAATGCTACATAGTGTGACAAAATAGGCATGTGCCACACACTGCAACACATCCAGTGTACAAAAATACAGTGATTGCAGGCTGATGTACACATCAATGGTTGTGCACTTCAACATGACAGGAAACAACTATCATGTTCCACATTCAAACAGGCCCCAAAAATGTATGTGATCAGGCCAATACTCAATCAGCCTGAATGGTCAAATCATTCACCTAACAAGGTAACACATGTGGGCCAATGTGGGCTTCATCAATAACAGAAGCATGTCACAAATTTGATAATAGGGCTGAGGAATGCGTAGCAAAAGTGGTAGAATTGAAACAATCAGCCTGAACGAACACTGAAAAATACAAACAATGTTGGTGCAAGATGCCACTTCAAGGGCAACTGCCGTAATGTTGCACTTAATTACTACTGTGTGCAGAAGGGATACTCTTACACCCAAATCCAAGGCCGCTGAATGTTTTGGATGAAGCACATGGTTGACCCATACTACTCAGGCACACACACCCTCACCTGGCACTCAATCAGAACCCGTCACCCAAACAACATACACATGCATTACACACACATGCATGGGCACTCACCAGACAATGCATCATAATCAGGTAGTTCTCCCACACCTTATATCTGTTCCCCTGTGACAAAGGCCCCAGCAACAGACTCATGTTCAGTGAGTTTGTTGTCCTCTTGTGGAGACCCACCGCCAGTCACCAGAGTAGCGGCATGATTTGAGGGCAGCTTGTTCTTTGCTCTGCGTTTCAGGTCATTCCACCGCTTGTAGCAATCATCAGCTGTGCGCCTCACAAATCCAACGGCACTTATGCGGTCCGCGATGGTCTGCCAGTGTGCTCTACGTTGACCAGGTGTGCTCTTGCACCCTGCAGTCACCATCATTTCGCGGCTATGTGCTGACACATAGGCCACAAGTGCATCAAGTTCCGGATCATTAAAGCAAGGCTTCCTTGAGGTACCGGAGTGTGTAGCCGTGTCTGGGGTCTCAGCCTGTCGTGCCAGAGCACCCTTCTTCCTCTTCTTTAAAGGTGGAGCAGAGCCAGAGTGGCTTACACCGCTCTGGTCAGTAGGGGCAGAATCACCGGTGGACTGGGTAGTAGGAGTGTGGGAATGCACAATGACCATAGGTCTTGATGCAGGCATTGGTTGCAAGGTAATGTTGGCAGGGGGAACGTCAGTTTGATGGACCTGGACTGACACTGTCCTGGCTGGGAGAGTCAGAGCTGGGGCAGATGGAGCTGCAGCTGCCCCTGCAGCCTCCCCACCCTGCATACTTGGGGCAGCAGGTGACATAGCTGCCCCAGATCCATGTGGCTTGGTAACAACAACTTGCACCGCCACACGTGGCCTAGACTTGCTGACCTGGAAGTCAGCCAGGGAGTCATCCTGTGCCAGGTCAGGTGCCACAATGGGCTGGTCCAACAGGGGCTGAGCTGGGATGGTGTCAGCCACGTTTCCCTCAACCATGGGGGGGGCATGGGTGTCCCTGATTGTTCCTCCACACATGGGGGTGTAGGGGCACCCTGCAAATCCCGGCCACGTCCCCTACCGCGCCCACCACGCCCACCTTTTGAAGGTCGGCCACCTTTGCCTCCCTTACCGCTTGATCGCCTCCCAACCATGGCACTGATGTTGTTGTGCGTATGGGAGTTGCAGTAAACTATTGTCCTGGGCAATTGGGGGCCATAGGGGTAGGATACCAGATGGAATTCGTACCCTAGTGCTCTAACAAGGCTGTCTGTGACCCCTGGGGGAAGATGACGGGTCACGCAACGCACAGGCAGCCCAAAATCAAAAATGAAAGTGCACGCAACCCCTCCTAAACCACGTTCGTGAAAAAATGAACCTGCACTACGCTGTGGCACCCAGAAACACAAAACTAAGCGTACGCGTAATACACGCAGCCTACAATGACCTCTGAAGGGGAACGCGACACATGGGGCAAGCACAGTTGCTAAGTACGTGCGGAACTCACCGTCTGCCTGGAAAAATAACGTGAAAAAAACATGCGTGTTCGCGTTGGCAACACCCCCGCCAAAAGAAGAATTGTACGCTGTCTGAGGAGACAGGACAAAAGGAGAAGTGAACTCTGTTTGAGGAAACAGGCCCAACAAAAATTCAGAAAAGAGCTGTCAGAGGTAACAGGGAGTACGAACTAGAAACGCTGTGAAGTAATCACGTGTGAACCGACAAGAAGTACAGATTTCACCCACTCGCTCTCCACGAAAAGCACGTACAATGAAATGGCGTCCTACACGTAGCTTTTAAACCGGCCCGCACGTACACGTCAGATACGCGTATACGCGGGCGCTTTCCTCCAATTACACGCGATGACACTCGTACGTGCAGTTTTTCCACGTGTGCTCTGTCATCACGTGCTATGAGGGAAACGCCTGTGCGCGTAATGTAACTTACGCGCTTACGCGCTAAGGGCCTTTCCTCGAGTTACACGCTGACGTGCAATTTTTTCACGTGCCAAATCACTCCGTATCAAGCTGGCCACGTGAAAACACACAGAAGACCACGCTCCTGCCCAGAAGGCTGAATTACTGCCACCGAGAGCCTAGAGCACGCTCCCACCTGGCATCTGCTGCTGCCTGACTGCCTGCTGCCCACGTGCCCTGCCATTTGCTGCCTGCACGTCAGCCAGGGGTGTAGTTGCTGTGACCACCCCTGCTGGAACCGAAGACTCCCGACTGGGATTCCATCACTCCACAGCCTAGCCCCAGGACCCAGTTGCCCATCCACTCCTGCCTCTGGGGTTGCCATGTCCAGCACAACACCATCTGGCAGCACTGGCAACCCCCAGCCAGAGAGGCAGAGGGCCACCAGCTTCACTGCCACCGAAGTTGGTGTCCTGTTGGAGCAAGTCCTGGGGCAATATGATGCCCTCTTTGGAACTTCGCGCGCCGACAATGAAGGACAGACCAGGATCTGGATGGACATCGTGACTGCCTTCAACGCGGAGGGGGTGGCAGTCCATGACTTACATCATGTCAAGAAGCGCTGAGAGGACTTCAGGTCCAGGACCCTCAACAAGGCCCAGCGCCTCGCTAAGGCAGCATATGCCAAGGGACGCCAGGGCCAGCTGTCGAACCATCAAATGAGTGTCCTGGAACGCATATGCCCAGCACCCTACGTCCAGATCCTTGAGAGGCAGACCCGTCTGGAGTCGAGCGGTAAGTGTACATGCATGTTGATAGTACGCTGTGTGTGTCGTATTGTGCCAGTAGTGTGCAGGTTGCACATGTGTTTATGTAGGGCCATGTAAGGATGTGTATGAACATGGGCGTGAGGCTGCCACATGTGAGTCCTCTCAGTTGTGAGACACATTGATGGTGTATGTGTTGCGAAGCGTGCTGGGCAAATGCAGGTGTGGGAGCACACAGGTTTGAATTTCTGTGTATGTACATTGGCATGGTTGTGGCATGGATGGTGGTTCATAATGCATGTATCTGCACTGTGTACATGTGCATGTATGTGTATCTGGCAAGTGTGCAACTGTGATGCAACATGGATGCACGTGACACTGATATGTAGAAGGATGAATGGCAGATGTGACATGTATGGCGATCTCATCACTGCAACAGTTGGAGGAGATGTAGACATGCATGTAAGTGTGGTGACGTGTGTGCATGTCTAGTGCACTCCTTGTGTTTCATGTGATGTCAGGCTCACCTTTGGCTGTTCATGCTGTTGTATGTGTATGGATGGTGCTGCCTGGTGCAATATTGCTGTTGAAATGTTCATGTGTGTGAGTTAAAATGACATGTGTGTCGTGGAGTGTGATGCCGTGTCTGTAGTTAAACAATGCCACTCATGTGCAACTGTCATGTGTGTATCTGTCCATTGTACAGTGCCCTGATGCCTATGTTGCCTGTGTTTTATCTCTCCCTGTCTGCAGCGTCAACTGAAGAAGAGGGCGGAGAGGGTGCTGTGGAGCACAGCGGCAGGGATCATCCCGCCAGCTGGAGACGCAAGGCCCGGCTCCCCTCCCAGGTTGTCATCTTGTTGGGGAGTGAGGAGTCCGGTGCCGCATCCCAGGTCGCAGCTGCCGAGTGAAGGTCCAAGAGACGGATGTCGGAGTTGGACTCCTCGGCAGCAGAAGGGGCAGCTGCGACCCCACAGGGTGCAACGGAGGAAGATGGCACAGAGTCATCCTGGTTGGTGGGGGGTTTGGTGGAGGAGGAGGCTGTGCAAGGGACAGACACAGGGTCTGGAGGTGGGGATTCCACTGGTGCTAGAGGTGCAGTGCAGGGACAGGAGGCAGCACAGGCCACTGCGGAGATGCCTGTTTGTAATCCTGTCCCCGATCCTGTGACTGCATCATCCCGCACCAGGAGGATGCCTACGTCCAGACCCTTTTTCACGGAGGGGATCTGCTTACAACAACTGGCCTTCCTCTCCCTGCGGACGTGGCTATCCGGGACCGGGTTGACCTGTCCTGGCTGGGGTGGCGTTGCGTCAACGGGCCATGCGAGGTGACCTGCAGTCTTTTCATGAGGAGACTGCACGTCTTCTCGACTGGCACGTTGATCGCGTTGACCTACTGGGACAGCTCACCAGGGCCCGATTCCTCTGTTTTCTGGACCTTGTTCCGACCCCCTTCTCAACTGAACCCCCTATGCCCCAGTCGTACTCCATGCCATATTCCCACCCATGTATCACCTAGGTACCCTGTGGAGCTGCCTCTGACCCTGCGGCCATGCTAGTGGAGGACACATCCCTGCCACAGTCGGGATTTGGACGTCCAGCAGGGGTGGCCACCTCAACAAAAGCACCCCAGCCGGAGGAGGATGTGCAGGCAGCAAGAGCCAGGGCACAGGCAGAGGCACAGCAGTAGCAGCAACAATGTGGGAGCCATCATGGCGGAGGGCCCTGAGGCGGGCCGAGTGCCTCGAGGCAATTCGCAGGGAGTTGGAGGAGAACGTGTCGTCGTTCCTGTGAACCCTTGGGGCCATTGAAGAGGACCGCCTCCAGGACATTGAGCAGGAGTTTGATGATGCCCTGGCCTGGGACATCCAAAAGTGAGCCGTCGGACTAGCCCGCTGCCCTTGTAAATAGTTTTTAGAGTTAGGTTTCCTTTTCATTTTCCTTTTATTTGTGGTCAATGGACAATGCCACACAAATTTGTATATAGTTATATTTTTAGGTAGTTTGTTAGGTAGGTTTAATTTGTTTGGTTGGGATCATGGACCCTTCACATCCTTGGACAATGGATTGTATATGGTTTCATCATGTATTCATTTGTTTTTTTTTTTTTTGCATTATGGACATGGAGCAATGGATTTATTTTTTCCGGACAATTGATTGTAAATTGTTGGACTATGGATTGATTTCTCTTTTTTTTTTAATTATGAACATGAAGCAATGGAGATTTTTTTTACATTTCCTTTGGATTTGCGTTGTTGGAGGGTGACTTTGGACTGTTTTTCTTTCAAATTATTTTGGATTGGTTATCATTTTCATTCAATCATCTTTTTCACATGCTTTTCATTTCATGTTTCATATTTTGGTATGCTTTCATTTCATTTTTGATTTTATGGACATAATACATTTCCATTTTTTAGTTCCATGTGTGGGATTCGCTCATTGGGTTGATGCATGTGAAAATGTGGGTTTACACAAGCAATGCCAACCAGTGTATGTGTGTGATGGACATGTGTTGATGTACATAGTTGACTTTTGGTTTGTGTCATGTGATCGGCATTTCACTGCTGGGGGGTGGGGGTGCAGGGGGACATGAGTGGGGGCCTGCTGGCAGGTGCCACTCAGTGCTGGGGGTGGGGGTGCAGAGAGACATGAGTGGGACATGAGTGGGGGCCTGCTGGCAGTTGCCCCTCAGTGCTGGGGGGTGGGGTGCAAGGGAACATGAGTGGGGGCCTCTTGGCGCGTGATGTTCCGAAGAGGGCATCATAATGCCCCAGGACATGCTCCACCAGGACACCAACGTAGGTGGCAGTGAAGCTGGTGGCCCTCTGCCTCTCTGGCTGGGGGTTGCCAGTGGTGCCAGATGGTATTGTGCCCGACATGGAAACCGCAGAGGCAGGAGTGGGTGGGCAACTGGGTCCTGGGGCTGGGCTGTGGAGCGATGGTATCCCAGTCGGGAGTCTTCGGTTCCAGCAGGGGTTGTCACAGCAACTGCACCCCTGGCTGATGTGCAGGCAGCAAATAGCAGGGCACGTGGGCAGCAGGCAGTCAGGCAGCAGCAGATGGCAGCACACATACACGGTTTCATTGGACCAAAGGCCCTTATTGCGTAAGCGCTTCTGTTACGTGACTCGCGCGGGCGTTACCCTTGTGACGTGGGCATAGTGGCTCAGTGCGCCTGAAAAAACTGCACGTCTGTGTGTGAATGCGTGTAATCCGAGGAAAGGGCCTATGCGCGTAAGTGACGTGACACGCGCGGGCATTTCCCTCAGCACGGGTTAAAGGTGAGCGGGGCCAGCAGTTCGCTGTACATGCCTTTCGTGGAGACCGACGTGTGTTGCTGTTTTGTGTTGTTTTGCGCGCCATCACAACTTTACAGCTATCAAGGACGTATCTCTTCTTTTGGCAGGGGTATTGGCTACACGTGTTTTTCTGCATCGTGCTAGTCAGACGGTGAGTCGCACACGCTATTTTTGCCACTGCAGGTGCCCCTGTGTATCGCACCCGTTTTGGAGGTCATAGTAGCCTGCGTGTCCCACGCGTACACGTTTTTCGTGTTACTGGGTGCCACCGCGTACTGCGGGAGGTTGATTCCACGCACGTAGGCTGCAGGGTGCGTGCACGGTTTTACTGCTGTTTTGGGGTGCCTGAGCATTGCGTGATCCGTCACTACATCACCGGGGTCACATACAGCCTTGCAGGTGCAGGGGGGCTGTTAACATCTTGCATCCCATCCCCTTCACCCCAATTTGACCAGGTCAATTGTGGTGTACACCTCCCATTGGCACTACTCCATCTGTGCAGGCACTACTACATCTGTGCCATGGTTGGGAGGCCACCAAAGGTGAGGGCCGCCTCTCCTGGGGGTTCTCCTTGTGGCGGGCATGGTCGGGGACATGGCCGGGGTGACCAGGGAGTAGGGGGACTCCAGGGTGTCCAGGGTGGCCGCAGAGGGGGAAGAGGCAGGGGTGCGCCACTTGAGCACGATGTTGTGCCATGTGTCGGTGCATTCATTCCACCACCCCCTGTGGTTCCGGGAGATGCAGCTTCTGCATCTGGCACTGGCGCCCGTGTGACCCAACAGTCTGTTTCATCGACTGCCATGGGCCCAAGGGTAGCGGTAGCTGCAGGTACAGCTGTGGAAACCGCCACCCAGGCTCAGGGTCTGCCAGCGCAGGCTGCGTTGGCACTTGAAGAGGCCTTGGAAGATTTCCAACAGGTCAGAAGGGAAACCGTAGGGGCACGCAGGGCAGCCCTGACCAAGACACGTGTCCCTGGGGCAGTTATGTCATCTGCTGCCCTGAACAGCCGGATGTTGGCAAGTGCAGGGGCAGATGGACCCAACAACACCCCGTTTGTGAGTCTGCCAACCAGGACAGTTGCTGTCAATGACCCTGCCGCAGTGCATGTTGCTTCGCAGGGTCCATTAGAGGGCACCCAGCTGCCACTGACACAAGTCAGGCCTTTGGTCGTCCCTCCAGCTGCCACTCCCTTGGCTCAATCCACCGAACCCACTGGCCATACTGATCAGGGTGGCATTAGCCAGCCAGGGTCTGCGCCACAATCCAAGAGGAGGAAGGTTGCACCTGCAGCACAGGCTGGGACCCCACACACAGCCACAACCTCCGGCACGTCAAGGAAGAAGCCTTTCTGCAAACAGGAACTGGACTTTCTCATGGACTACGTGCGGGACCACAGCTGTGACATGCTAGTGGGTGCTAATTGTCAGACTACGGTTGCACACCGTGATACCCACTGGAAGCAAGATGCGGAATATGTGAGTGCATTCGGCCATGAGGAGCGCCTGGCAAAACTCTGGGTTTTTACCTCGACTCAGCTCTCACCCTTAAAAAGCAAGTTAACTCCCTCACCTCTACAACCACTTACACGTGTAAACTCATCCGTGCTGCCAGACCATTCATGTCCATTGCCATCTGCCTCACCTTGGCCAATGCCCTTGTCATGTCCAGACTGGACTATTGCAACCCCCTATACTCAGGTGCAAATAAGTCGGTCATTGACAAACTCCAGAGATTACAAAATAATGCCCTAAGAGCAACTTTGAATATCCCACGTAGAGAGCATATCTCCAAACACCGGACTGAGGCCCACTGGCTAAAGATAAAGGACAGAATCCTCCTTAAAACTATTTCTCTCACATCCAAATGCTTCAACAATCAAGCACCCCCCTACCTAGCTGAAAGAACCAACTGGAGACCCTCAAACCGACTGACGAGATCTGCCAACACCTTCTTACTTGAAGTCCCGAGATTCAAACTTACCATAGCGGGTGGATCTAGCTTCCCTGTTAGAGCTGCACAATCATGGAACATACTCCCACCTGACCTCAGACGCCCATTACCCTACACTAGATTTAGATGTAACGCTCTCAAATGGCTGCACAACAATGATATGTAACGATATTCACCCTTATCTAGCTGATCATGCTATACATATGTTAAGACGCTATTCTTCTACGCTTACCCATCTTGATCCTATATGTACTGTATCACTTGTATAATTTGTTGCAAGTAAACCTCTGTTTTGTAATAGCCTGTGTCAGGCACTGTAACTAAGTGTTGAGTCTACTTGTATTGTTGCACCCAGCTGCCCAAGGGCTTGGAGCGCATTATCAATTAAAAAACAAACAAACAAACAAACAAGAGTGCAAAAAGCGTTGGAATGACCTCAAACGTAGCGCTAAGGCTAAGTGTGCCTCAAATTACAACTTGACTCTGGTGACTGGCAGTGGGCCAGCACCAGAGGAGGAAGACCTCACTCCGCATGAGTCACTCGTTGCGGAGTTCATACCATCTGAATCGGTCGAAGGAGTGGGAGAGATGCCAAACTTTGATGCCCAGTCCAGTGAGTGTTGATGCGTGTTTGTTGAGGATGTGTATGTTTTACTTGTGTGATGTGTTGTGCATGACTGCCACTACATGTCACGTGTATATGGTTCTTATGTGAAAGTAATGCAATGTTTCCCTGATGCATATCTACTCTGCTGGATGGTGGACATGTGGAGCAGACGGGGACTGTCCGCATCAACACTATTGCACCCTACTCAAATGCTGGTTAACAGTATGCCCCTATGGTCCATGTTCCAGCTCACTGGTACTTTTGCATGTAGCGTGGGGTGTACCTTCCTCTCAGCCCAGGGACTATGCATAGAATGACTGACGTGCATGTGCCCTCTGCCTGCAAGCGGGTACTCAATGTAGGCATGCTCCCTTACCCCTCAATCCCCCGCTCTGCACCCCAATTCCAATTTAGCACTGGTCTGCTACAATATTGCTCTTGGGTACTTCCCTGTTCATGCCTCCTGTGTACATGCTAACATCCAGTGGCCAATCTGCCAGACATATGCTGTGTGGTACATCCTTAGTACTTGATGCAGGGTGTCACACTTGGACTGTGCAGAGGTCAGATGCCCCACAGGGACATGAGTGCCAATTCATGCTCCATCTGCATTCCACGCATGCCCCTATGTGTCCATGACTGGATGATCACTGTAATACAAGTCCTGGATGACCTACATTGCATAGCATTTCATCTGCCTTCCCATGTCAACTGTGGCTCAGTACTGCTTTGCACACATGTTTAGGGTCTGACAATTATCTGTGTGGATCACAGGCTTCAGCCTGTTTAATGGCCAATGACTCTGTCCAAATGCTGTAGTGTCTTCTTCACATGTGGGTGTACTCCAGAGTTTTCATCATGTGTCCTGCTTACTGTCCCATCATCATTTGCTGTGTTGCCACTTGACTCACATGATGCTGTTGATGCTAGTCAACACTGTCTGTCAATACACAGGTCTATGGTCAGCCTTTTGATACCATGCTCAGCATCCCTGCTTTTGCACTTGGGGGGAGGGGTGGTTTGCTTGTAGACATGCTACCCATTGAATGCACATTGCACGTGATGCCTGAAGTTGACCTTGCAATGCCTTCACATTTTTTGACACACACCATGAAGTCCTTGTACATGTAGATAGTGAGTAACATACATATTTGCTGCACTGCATAGACCCACTTCAGTGCAAACTGCCACCTTTCCACAGATCTAATCACAGAAGCAATTTCAAGTTTACCCAGCATGCATGCCAGGTTCTATTTTGTGTGTCACATGTCTGCCTGATGTGTTTGGTGTGGGTGTGTGTGTGTGTGTTGTGTGCTTCTAACATGTGTAGTGACCTTTTTCCTCTCTATTTTTCAGGTGATGACGCAATGGAGGCGGAGGATGGTGTTGTCATGCCAGGCACAGGGTTGTTTTCACTACATCAACCCAGCACAAGTGGGGGTCGTGGGGTGGTAGGCCATGAAAACCCCCAAGTGCTACAGTCCATCTTGTCTCTGGCTGCCTATGAGTCCAGCCCTGATGAACACTCTGACGACCATATCGATTTTGATGAGCATCAGGTCCGTATGTCAGGGGTGAGTGATTCTGATGTGGACACTCCTCTCTCCGCGACACCTGCACTGAGGGGTCAGACAGTCTTGGAACCTCTGCCCGTGGTGGATCGGGACGCAGGGTCAACCTCCACACCAGTCACTGATGTGCCTGGGACATCACGTCGACGCAGCATGTAGTCGTGCAGCCACGGGCGGTGTCATCATAACGAGGACACCCGGTCCTTGGGTCCCGCAGGGGTCAAGCCCAGCAACGCGGTCACAGCACGCAACCGCTGTATACTGAGTGGGAGCAAGACATGACTGCCAATTCTGAACGCTAGGGGGCAGCAATGGAGAACATCGCTGAGAGCATGGAGTGTGTGGCCCGTTCCGTGATCCCCCCTGCTAGGCAGGTGCTTCTCCAGCAGCAGGCAGCACGCTCACTCAGGCTGGGCATGGTGGGCTCAGACAGGGCACGCCAGGCTGAAATGTTGTCTCTGCGTGAAGCAATTGCTGCTCACGCAGAGGCACACATGGAGGCCCTGAGGGAGGAGTATGCTTCCCTCAGATCCACTCTGGGTGTCCTTCTGATGTCCCAGAGCGAGCGGGCAGAGGAGAGGTTTGCACAGCTTGAGCGTACCATCTCGGCTGAGCTACATGCTTGCCGGGAGGTGCAGCGGTTGTCCAGCCAGGCCTTGCAGGAGGAACTCCGTGTTATATGTGCTACCTTGCAAGAGGAGGCACGTGTATCACGGGAGGTTCTGCATGCAGACCTACGTGTCATCGCCAAACAGAACCAGGCTCATCCATCCGGCAGACTTGCTGCCGACGAGGGGCAAGCTGCGGCTAGGCGTGGTCATGCTCCTGTGCCACATCCTCCTTTCCATGAAGAGCCAGACTTGGACAACAATCTATCTCCCACATAGGTCGGGCTGTGCAGGCGTTGAGCCCACAGGTTTTTTTGTTCCTCAGCATCATCGCATGTGGGTGTTGAGCAGCACCCTGTACCTCCCCGCTCCTGGGTGCCCCCCCCCCCCCCCTGGGTCGTATGTGGCCATTTTTTATTTTTCTTTTAGTTTAGTTAGTTAAGTTTCTGTTTGATAGTTAGTTTAAATAGGTAATGTATGTTTTTCATAGTTAGTGTAATTAGTTAATATAGTTTAAAATTGCTTGTCTATTGTGCTTTCATGTGACGGTGTGGTGCTTTGTGGCTTTTGAAAGCATCCACTGTCTGTTCCAGCTGGGCCCTTCAAGCTTGTCTTGTGTATGTGTTTGCTTCTTGGGGTCCTTGACTCACATATGCCACTTCTGCTTCCCTTATCCATGGGCTCGCAAGGATGGTTTGGTGTAACAGCCTATTACACAAGGGCTTTGGACTGTCATATATGTGGCATGTCTGCTGCTGTGGAACTTGTGTTGACACCACTAGTGTGGATGAATGGGGTGTCATTGACCACTGTTCTTCTTTTGCTAGATGGGGTGTTTCATGATTCATGTGTACATTCATTGCTATGCATTGTGTAGTATGTTTCTTATCTTTACTGTACATGTGCTTGTTGCAATTCATGCCATAGATAGTGTGTTCCACACTTTGGCTGTGAAAGACGGACTGATGGTGTGATTTCTGATGTACGTCTCTGACATGGTCCAGCCATTAAATGCCTGAAGAGACACACAAAGATTAATCGGAAGCATTAATCATGTGTTTCATGGCCTTTCTGTAGGGGTATGAGCCTCCAGACCACCTTTGCCAGGAGACATCGGCCATTGGACGTCTGGAATCTGGACACGTTTGGTGGTGCCGACATGCGCATGTGTGTGCAAGCAGAGGCACAAGGATTGCGATCATACATCTGAAAACTGTTGACGTGTTTCAAGGGACTCCAGGCAAGGTGAGCAGCACAGGGGGGTCACAACACAGCAAACCTACCACCAGGCCAGTTGCACATGCATGCTTAGTAGCAGCACTGACGGTGAGCTTGGGCAAATATTGGTGTTGAAGCGCACAATACAGCTCAGATGTGTTAGTGGACTGATGGCTAATTGATAGCGAAAGTTGTCTGGGGCACCTGCAGTGGCAGTGGCACATACCCTCCGGTCCACCATGGGCCATTGAGGAACTTGTATTAGCCATGTAGCGTTCTGAGACATGGAAAGAAGCAGCTCACAGGGACAGACAGCAAGGGACATATTCGGGTGCAGTGCATTTCATTTCCGAGTGGAATTTTCAACATGCACTGCCTACTTTATTTTGGTCATGGTGGTACACGACTTGTTCTGAAGTCATACTTTGCTATATGCGTCTGTCTGCTTACCCAGGGAACATTGCATGTTGTGTGAATGGTGACACATTGGTGTTCCATTTGCCACGCACCCTACAGCGCCTGACTTACTGCATTGACCGTGTATGAACCATCACAGGGGTAATGTTACGTATAGGTACGAAGCATCCACACAAGATTGTCTGTTTGTAGAGTAGTTTGTTACTTTGGGGCATATTTGGTGGTGTGTTTGTGTGTTTTGGGCACGCACAGATTATTAACTGTGGCTCTCTTTGCAGCATTGAACTGCTCCTGTTACCAGACCTGAGATTGCGCAGGCAGGAGGCCAGCACTCACCCCAGAGATAAGTTTATCTTTGACTTCCATTTGAGTAATTTGCTGCTATGTGCATGATGAACAAGTTTGGTCTAATTGTGTATGTGTTAATGTGAGTACTACATTTTTGTGCATTCCCTACTTCCCCGTGTCAATCCTACTCCCTTCTCCTGCCCCTCATTCCGGTAATCCAGTATGCCAATGCCTGTCCCGACTGCATATCTCTGACCCTCCTTCCCCACCAGGGTCTCAGAGGCCTGTGTGAGTTTGCCCTTGCAGGCACCCAGACCACGGTGGAGGTGGTTGGTTCGTGCCACTCCTGCGCCTGTACACGGGAGCTGTGACAGTACACATCCGTTCGTGGTGCATCATTCTATGTTATGTACCACACGCAGTACATATCCTGTTGTGACATTGTTTTAATGTGCTACGTTGGTTGTTAACATCATTGTGGTAGTACTTGGCCTTTGTGGCGTACTGCTACTTCAAGTCATCTACTGGAGGCTGTTCTGGTTTGTTTTCCGGCCTGCAGGCTATTTGCTTGGCTTCTGTGTTGGCCTGCTTTGAGTTCTCTACGTAATCTGCCATGGTTTCCATTTTGCACACGTTGCTGAAAAGGAATGCTCTCACAATTTGGTATGGAAATATAGAAAATCGCTCATTTGGGATTTCTTCCTGTATCACTTTGTTACAGAGAGTGCATGTATGTTTCCACATGTATAAAATTTGGAAGATTTCATTTACAGGTATAGTTTTGTTTTCCAATACTAATAGTATGTACATTAGAAATTCTTGTGGATCTTCTTGTGAGTTCATAGTGAAACTCACCATTCCAGCACAGTCGTCCAATTGTTGCCTTACTCCATAAACACTGTAAGGCTGATTCATGGAATTAATGTGCGCTGAAATTTTCAGCGCAAGCGTGCGAAAGCGTGCGATTCGCAGTGCCAGTGCGAAAATCGCAGCGAAACCCGCGCACAGCGATTCATGGAAGTCCGTGCGCGTGTAAATCCCAGGATGTGCGCCAAAATTTTGCGTGGCGCACGCTGGTGCACACGTCTCCAAACAGCGTGCGCTACACGCACAGCGAAATCGCACATAGCGTGGCGCACACAACAAAAGTAGGAGGAACATAGGGCGTGACACGCGGAATGGGGAACAACGCGTGAAAATGTGGGCGTCACGTGGGAAGTACAGGAGGCAAATGCGTGGAATGCCCACGTGTACGTTCAAAACACGTATTCATGGATTTCAACGGGGCTAACGCGTGCGCCAAAAAAGACACGCTAATCCTGAAACAGGAAGCAGGCGTACGTGGACCCGCACAGCATAAAAGTGCACGCAAACAACAAACAAGCTCAGACGCCAAGATGAATATACCATTCCTAGCAGCAGTGTTTGTGGGATACCGCAGGAGGAGGAGGATAGTCAGGCCCAGAATTTTTACACCCAGAACTAGCCTTTTTGGTATGCCTGATGACCAGGTGTATGGGAGGTACAGGTTTCCACATCACATGATACTCGACCTGGTGAGTGAGTGAGAGGATGACCTCACATCACCCACCCTGTGCTCCCAAGCACTCAGCCCCCTGGAGATGGTCCTCAATGTACTGCACTTCTTGGCCACTGGATCATTTAAGCAGACAAGTGCTATAGTGGGGGGGTGTCACAGGCCACGCAGTCACGCTGCCTACACCAGGTCTTGCCCATCATGACTGCACGTCCATCAGTCAGCAGGCACATATACCTGCCCAGAACACCTGCAGAAAGGCAGGCTGCCGTCCCGGATTTCTACGGGGTGGCACAATTCCCCAAAGTCCTAGGTGCCATTGATTGCCATTGATTGCACCCATAATAATAATAATAATAATAATAATAATAATAATAATAATAATAATAATAATTAGGCACTTATATAGCGCTACGAACCCTCAGGTATCTGAGCGCTGCTTATTATTACCCACGGTGTGTGGTGCTCATGTATCGACCTCGGAAGGATGAAAGGCTGAGTTTGGCCCGCCGGGATTCGAACCTGCGTTAGTAGGCTCTGCACAGATGTCAAAGCGAGCGCTCTACTCGCTGTGCCACTTGACCGGTAGCAAATCAATGTGGCTCTACGTCCCCCCAGGGCATCAGAGCACATCTATAGAAACCGCAAGCACTGGCATTCCATCAACGTCCAGGTAGTATGTGATGCCAAGGGAATCATCACCTCAGTATATGCCAACTATCCAGGGTCCACACACGACAGTTTTATTTACAGAATGTCAACCCTAAACCGGGACCTAGAAGCTGGGCGATACAAGGCTGCTCGGTGAGTATTAATGCCAGAGCACATGCATGCATGTCAGATACTGAGTAATGTCACAACCCCACTAATGATACCCATCACCACCTCCCCAGTGGGCAGTGCCTACCCTCTGAGCACCCACATGATGACGCCAATTCGGAACCCCACCATGCCACCCGAGGTAAGATACAACACAGCCCACATTGAAACCCGGGGCATAGTGGAGCGCACATTCGGAGTACTCAATTCACGCTTTCGCTCCCTTGACCGTTCTGGCGGGCAGCTGTCATACGCTCCCCCAGTAGTGTGCAGGATCATAGTGGCAGCATGTGTCCTGCACAACGTTGCAACACGCCGGGGCCTGCCGATGAACATGGTGGTGCCCCCACATCCCCAACCACATGCACGGCAGCTGCACATGGGAGGGGAAAGGACACGGGGTGAGGCAGCCCGTACGCAGCTGGTGGCTAATTACTTCACCTAAAATCACTCCCCTGTGGAGTGCACATAGCCCTGACACATACCATCTGACAATCAATGATGATGACATAAGGGACAGTCAACTGTCACAACCATACCAGCCTGAGATTGGTCACCTGGAAGTGTTACATTGTGTGCATCCCTACCTACACAAACCCCACCAATGCTGTGTCATCAAAAGACACACTTCTATGCTGCTAAATTCATTACCAACATGACAACAGTGCCATGTCACCCAACCCCTCCCCAGCACCGCCACCCAACACACCATGGCATGTCATGCTATGTGACAGCAAACAAAGCAATCCCCAAAACATGACACAAGTGTCACAAAGTACAGTGTCCCTAATGGAAACTGGCCACACACAACATGCTCCCGGTAATGTAGAACTAACAACACACATGACCAAATACTTATCAACAATACACAACGTCAAACATAGCATAAACATGACAGTACTAAGTTAAAGTAGTGGTAGTCTTACAACCTGATTATGCCAGCACATCGACCACTTCCAACTGTACAGTGCTGCAGCCACACAAATGTGTAAGTGCACTTTTAGGCAGAAACCTGTGCAGTTCCCTTGGGGACCACTGCAAAAGATTTAAGACTACAGGTGTTTGGCAGTAAACCCACTTGGTAGCAGTCTGTACCACACAGATTCACTCGGTAGCTGTGGCTGAGCAGTCAGACTTCCCTCAAGAAGAGTTAGGTAGTATATAGAGTATATACAATAGGTACAGAGATACAGTAGCACAAGCAAACACTGACCAGAGCTTTGTTGTAAAAGTATATAATTATTTATTTCAAGACACACTTGTGAATTACACTAGCAACAAAGAGGTAAGTAAATTCAGCACACAGTCACTATTATATATGTACAACCCTAATTACTTATTAGACAAGTCTTAATGAGAAACAGCACTTATTTTCAGACAGAGGTGAACGCTTAACATAAGATGGCACTCTAATAAGTTATTAAAAAGGGGGGGAAAAAGGCAGGATACCAAAAACCACAGTAAGGCAGGATAGGCAGAGTTCTACTGGAGAGCAAGGAAGTCAATTGCAAGGCCCACTCTTGGAGAGAGCAAGCAGAAGGGGTCCAGGTTCACACAGTGGGGTTATGCCCAAAGAGTCCTGTAGATAGTTTGCACACAAAGAATGAAATTAAAGTCAGGAAAAGTTAGCTAGGTTGTCCCAGGCCAGCCCAGGTTAGAAAGTCGAGGCTTTACTGTCACCCCGAACGATCGGTCACAAGGGAAGCCAGGCGGGACACAGTACCTTAAGTGTGAAGGAAGCTCCAGCGGGGGCAGTTGTTCCTGGCAGCGGGTGCAAGTCAGTGTTTCGTCCAGAGGAAGAGGAGGTCTCGCCGTGGAGGAAAGATGAAGGTTGTTGCACTGCCAGGGAAGAAACCAGCCGCGGAGTTCTTCGGTTAAAAGGTACTACCCTTCTCTTCGTATTAGTGGTAAGCCGTGGTATTCCGGTTGCTGGGGTGCTTGGCACGGGCAAGGCGGCCACGAGATGCTCCAGGAAGGTGAAAAGAAGGCAAAACTGTTTATCCCCACCAGTCAAAGGAAGAAGACTCTCCGGACCGGAGATCTCCTCTGTCGTCAGGAAAAGTGGTAAGATGGTTCAGCAGGGCTCCACCGGTGGTGTCGTCATTGCAGGTCAGCTCAGCTTCTCCCTCCTCGGATTCTTAGGTCCTGTGGCAACTTCTGAAGTTCCAGTCCCCAAAGCCCTGCTTTTATGCAGCAAACCCCCATTCATCCAGCCTAGCTGTCAATCAAACATGCTAAGTGGTGAGCCAGCCGGCTCACCACTTGGGCCAATCACACAAGAGTGCAACTTGAGTTGCCAAGGCAACTCAGTCCAGGGTGCCTAAACCCCCTCCAACACCCCCTGTGGTACCCAGACAGAGTGGCACCACTTTTGGAGGCTTCTGGGGAGAAGCCCGCCAAAAAGTGGAACAAAGGGCTCGACTTGGGTTGGAGTCAATGAAGAGAACACAAACGCCATTTTAGAATCGAGTTCTGGCAAAAAATACCAACCAGTGAATTAATATTAAATAAATAAACCGGCAGTATGTTCGAGGCTATAGGAATTAAATAATTAAAGTTGGTAGCCTCAAACAATGGGAAAATCCCATAGAGATATATTTTCGGTCGAATATAAAACGTAGTATCCACTGCCACCAGCCAAAACTCGATCAGGGGGGACGGAGACGTGCCCCCTCAAACAACAGACCCCGGGGCAATCGAATTTCCCCGACCAGTACGTCCACAATATGATGGTTTGTACTGGTTTCTGTTCATAATTTGGGCCTAGTAAAGCCAATGGTGACTTTACATGCCCTGGGAGACAGTAGTCAGTCCCAGGGTATGGAGTCTATACTGGGGGGTCACTATGACACCCCTGTGTTACTGCACTGAGGGTGCTGTGTAACACATATCACAAGAACACATGAAGCCCCATGGGGTAAAAGACCCCATAGCCCATTAAACACATCTAGATTCAAAGAAACACACTCAAAACATTTCCAAAAGTGAGGGTAAAAGAGTCTCACTCTTAGCAGGAGAAAGAAAAAAATAAACCCCAAAAATCCAGCAAAGCTGCTGGGGGACTCACTAGGTTTGGGAAATTAGCCTTTACAGAGAATTCTCCCTAACATGCAGTGCTTACAACATGAACTCCATCTCCAAAGTAGACGGCCTTGTGAAGACATGAGGAAAGAACCTGCAAATTAGGAAGAAGACATGGATGCACAAGCACATATCAATACACCATGCAGTGTACAATACAACAACAATATCCACTAGGAATGTATACACAGTATTGACTACAGACTGCCCACACAGCTCATGGGAGTCCAACGTCACTGTGTAAGTCACTGTCACTTGGGCACACCCTTTGCAAGCCCATGGAAACGGGAAGCAGGAGGGGTGTGTGTCTCACAAACCCAAGCATCTAACCCAAACTCAGGAAAAGCCTGCATGTGCCCAGCCGGAATACAGTGGATGCCCACGGGAGCCACACAAGGCAACACACTGTAAAAAAAAATCAAAAATCAAAAATAAAAAATCAAAAATCAAAAATGGCCATGTGGGGGCCAGTGGGGGGAGGCCACCCAGGAGGTCTGAGGACAGGGTGCGCACCAACAGCCACCTGTGTGGATGTTGCTAAAAAAAACACCTCCACGGGCTCATGGCCTGCACGGCTGTGCCAATGTGGGAGAACTGCTGCTGTCGCTCTCATCACCCTCTGCTGTTGCCACAGGAGGTGATGGTGCTGCGAGGCAGCCCATGCAAAGCCCTGGTATGGCTTCCATGGCAGCAAGCATGCGGGTGTGGAAGGTCTTGTTCTGGAGGATTATAGTGCGGAGATCCCCATGCACCACCTGACGTGATGCCCGGATCTCCTCCCGAGTTGCCTGCATCTCAGCTGAGTGCGAATGTGTGAACCGCTCCAGCTGATGTTCTGTCCTCAAGTTAGTGGAAGCCTCAAGGTCAACAAGAGTCTCCCTGAGGTGATGGAGTTCTACCCTCAGGGCTTCCCTGTGGCCCTGGGACTCTATTGATATCGATTGGCGTAGAGTCTCCAGTGCCACCCGTCTGTCCCTGTTGGATGCCAACATGTCCTCCCTGTGATTGGCAAATGGAGTCTGTTGCCTGCTGTAGTTGCTCCATCTGCCTTTCAGGGGGACAATGGAAGTGGCCACCCTCTCCATTGCTTGAGCCATCATCTCAACTGATGCTGCCTGTTGGGTTGCCATATCGTACATGGATTGTTCCCATGCGGTATTGCCTGGTGGCGTACGGCCACCGTGTTGGCGGGCACCACACCTGTTTGGGGCAAGGCGATCTGCACCTTGCTGTGCTGGCACTGCCTGAGGCTGCAGGACTGCATTCCCCCTCTGATCTGCTGGCCCAGGAACAGGATCAGATGTTGTGGAGTGTGACCCTGCATCCATAACCGCCAAAGGCGGACTTACCAACACTGACATCCACATAGAGTGTTCTACCCCTGGTGCAGGTGGGTTGGACAGAACAGAATCCCTGCCAGAAACACTTACCTGTGTCTCCACATAGGTCTCATCATCCGAATCAGCACCTGAATAGAGGTCTGGGGAGGTGCACCCAGAGACACCCCTGGACAGAATGGTCTGCAGCAAGATTGGGTTCTCACCCACTACCACACCACGTCCCCCACTGGTGCCCGGTTGTGCCTGAGATCCCTCCTGGGTCTGCACCATCTCCTCAACCTCAACAGCATCAAGTGCATCTTCCCCTGCAAAAATATGAAAGACAAAACATGGAAACAGGTATTAGCACCATAGCACACAAATAGGCCTGACAAGCTACAGAACCAGTACACGATTTACACATGTCCCACATGACTATAACCCTCCCATGCATGCACTGTCACTGAGTTGGAAGGGGAGGCAAAAGGCAGACACCGATGACACCAAGATGGAAGAGCAACACATTTGCTGCATGCTGGTTAGCACTGCCATCACACATTGGCCTGTGAGTGGCATGTCCAATACACACATGACACATGCCAAACACAGATGGCATGTACCATAGCCATGGTACATTCCACAAGTGCATCCATATGTCAGTGAATGAATACTATCAGCCATCCATGTGAGATGGACATGATGAGATGAAAAATGCTACATAGTGTGACAAAATAGGCATGTGCCACACACTGCAACACATCCAGTGTACAAAAATACAGTGATTGCAGGCTGATGTACACATCAATGGTTATGCACTTCAACATGACAGGAAACAACTATCATGTTCCACATTCAAACAGGCCCCAAAAATGTATGTGATCAGGCCAATACTCAATCAGCCTGAATGGTCAAATCATTCACCTAACAAGGTAACACATGTGGGCCAACGTGGGCTTCATCAATAACAGAAGCATGTCACAAATGTGATAATAGGGCTGAGGAATGCGTAGCAAAAGTGGTAGAATTGAAACAATCAGCCTGAACGAACACTGAAAAATACAAACAATGTTGGTGCAAGATGCCACTTCAAGGGCAACTGCCGTAATGTTGCACTTAATTACTACTGTGTGCAGAAGGGATACTCTTACACCCAAATCCAAGGCCGCTGAATGTTTTGGATGAAGCACATGGTTGACCCATACTACTCAGGCACACACACCCTCACCTGGCACTCAATCAGAACCCGTCACCCAAACAACATACACATGCATTACACACACATGCATGGGCACTCACCGGACAATGCCTCATAATCAGGTAGTTCTCCCACACCTTATATCTGTTCCCCTGTGACGAAGGCCCCAGCAACAGACTCATGTTCAGTGAGTTTGTTGTCCTCTTGTGGAGACCCACCGCCAGTCACCAGAGTAGCGGCATGATTTGAGGGCAGCTTGTTCTTTGCTCTGCGTTTCAGGTCATTCCACCGCTTGTAGCAATCATCAGCTGTGCGCCTCACAAATCCAACGGCACTTATGCGGTCCGCGATGGTCTGCCAGTGTGCTCTACGTTGACCAGGTGTGCTCTTGCACCCTGCAGTCACCACCATTTCGCGGCTATGTGCTGACACATAGGCCACAAGTGCATCAAGTTCCGGATCATTAAAGCAAGGCTTCCTTGAGGTACCGGAGTGTGTAGCCGTGTCTGGGGTCTCAGCCTGTCGTGCCAGAGCACCCTTCTTCCTCTTCTTTAAAGGTGGAGCAGAGCCAGAGTGGCTTACACCGCTCTGGTCAGTAGGGGCTGAATCACCGGTGGACTGGGTAGTAGGAGTGTGGGAATGCACAATGACCATAGGTCTTGATGCAGGCATTGGTTGCAAGGTAATGTTGGCAGGGGGAACGTCAGTTTGATGGACCTGGACTGACACTGTCCTGGCTGGGAGAGTCAGAGCTGGAGCAGATGGAGCTGCAGCTGCACCTGCAGCCTCCCCACCCTGCATACTTGGGGCAGCAGGTGACATAGCTGCCCCAGATCCACGTGGCTTGGTGACAACAACTTGCACCGCCACACGTGGCCTAGACTTGCTGACCTGGAAGTCAGCCAGGGAGTCATCCTGTGCCAGGTCAGGTGCCACAATGGGCTGGTCCAACAGGGGCTGAGCTGGGATGGTGTCAGCCACGTTTCCCTCAACCATGGGGGGGCATGGGTGTCCCTGATTGTTCCTCCACACATGGGGGTGTAGGGGCACCCTGCAAATCCCGGCCACGTCCCCTACCGCGCCCACCACGCCCACCTTTTGAAGGTCGGCCACCTTTGCCTCCCTTACCGCTTGATCGCCTCCCAACCATGGCACTGATGTTGTTGTGCGTATGGGAGTTGCAGTAAACTATTGTCCTGGGCAATTGGGGGCCATAGGGGTAGGATACCAGATGGAATTCGTACCCTAGTGCTCTAACAAGGCTGTCTGTGACCCCTGGGGGAAGATGACGGGTCACGCAACGCACAGGCAGCCCAAAATCAAAAATAAAAGTGCACGCAACCCCTCCTAAACCACGTTCGTGAAAAAATGAACCTGCACTACGCTGTGGCACCCAGAAACACAAAACTAAGCGTACGCGTAATACACGCAGCCTACAATGACCTCTGAAGGGGAACGCGACACATGGGGCAAGCACAGTTGCTAAGTACGTCCGGAACTCACCGTCTGCCTGGAAAAATAACGTGAAAAAAACACGCGTGTTCGCGTTGGCAACACCCCCGCCAAAAGAAGAATTGTACGCTGTCTGAGGAGACAGGACAAAAGGAGAAGTGAACTCTGTTTGAGGAAACAGGCCCAACAAAAATTCAGAAAAGAGCTGTCAGAGGTAACAGGGAGTACGAACTAGAAACGCTGTGAAGTAATCACGTGTGAACCGACAAGAAGTACAGATTTCACCCACTCGCTCTCCACGAAAAGCACGTACAATGAAATGGCGTCCTACACGTAGCTTTTAAACCGGCCCGCACGTACACATCAGATACGCGTATACGCGGGCGCTTTCCTCCAATTACACGCGATGACACTCGTACGTGCAGTTTTTCCACGTGTGCTCTGTCATCACGTGCTATGAGGGAAACGCCTGTGCGCGTAATGTAACTTACGCGCTTACGCGCTAAGGGCCTTTCCTCGAGTTACACGCTGACGTGCAATTTTTTCACGTGCCAAATCACTCCGTATCAAGCTGGCCACGTGAAAACACACGGAAGACCACGCTCCTGCCCAGAAGGCTGAATTACTGCCACCGAGAGCCCAGAGCACGCTCCCACCTGGCATCTGCTGCTGCCTGACTGCCTGCTGCCCACGTGCCCTGCCATTTGCTGCCTGCACGTCAGCCAGGGGTGTAGTTGCTGTGACCACCCCTGCTGGAACCGAAGACCCCCGACTGGGATTCCATCACTCCACAGCCTAGCCCCAGGACCCAGTTGCCCATCCACTCCTGCCTCTGGGGTTGCCATGTCCAGCACAACACCATCTGGCAGCACTGGCAACCCCCAGCCAGAGAGGCAGAGGGCCACCAGCTTCACTGCCACCGAAGTTGGTGTCCTGTTGGAGCAAGTCCTGGGGCAATATGATGCCCTCTTTGGAACTTCGCGCGCCGACAATGAAGGACAGACCAGGATCTGGATGGACATCGTGACTGCCTTCAACGCGGAGGGGGTGGCAGTCCCTGACTTACATCATGTCAAGAAGCGCTGAGAGGACTTCAGGTCCAGGACCCTCAACAAGGCCCAGCGCCTCGCTAAGGCAGCATATGCCAAGGGACGCCAGGGCCAGCTGTCGAACCATCAAATGAGGGTCCTGGAACGCATATGCCCAGCACCCTACGTCCAGATCCTTGAGAGGCAGACCCGTCTGGAGTCGAGCGGTAAGTGTACATGCATGTTGATAGTACGCTGTGTGTGTCGTATTGTGCCAGTAGTGTGCAGGTTGCACATGTGTTTATGTAGGGCCATGTAAGGATGTGTATGAACATGGGCGTGAGGCTGCCACATGTGAGTCCTCTCAGTTGTGAGACACATTGATGGTGTATGTGTTGCGAAGCGTGCTGGGCAAATGCAGGTGTGGGAGCACACAGGTTTGAATTTCTGTGTATGTACATTGGCATGGTTGTGGCATGGATGGTGGTTCATAATGCATGTATCTGCACTGTGTACATGTGCATGTATGTGTATCTGGCAAGTGTGCAACTGTGATGCAACATGGATGCACGTGACACTGATATGTAGAAGGATGAATGGCAGATGTGACATGTATGGCGATCTCATCACTGCAACAGTTGGAGGAGATGTAGACATGCATGTAAGTGTGGTGACGTGTGTGCATGTCTAGTGCACTCCTTGTGTTTCATGTGATGTCAGGCTCACCTTTGGCTGTTCATGCTGTTGTATGTGTATGGATGGTGCTGCCTGGTGCAATATTGCTGTTGAAATGTTCATGTGTGTGAGTTAAAATGACATGTGTGTCGTGGAGTGTGATGCCGTGTCTGTAGTTAAACAATGCCACTCATGTGCAACTGTCATGTGTGTATCTGTCCATTGTACAGTGCCCTGATGCCTATGTTGCCTGTGTTTTATCTCTCCCTGTCTGCAGCGTCAAGTGAAGAAGAGGGCGGAGAGGGTGCTGTGGAGCACAGCGGCAGGGATCATCCCGCCAGCTGGAGACGCAAGGCCCGGCTCCCCTCCCAGGTTGTCATCTTGTTGGGGAGTGAGGAGTCTGGTGCCGCATCCCAGGTCGCAGCTGCCGAGTGAAGGTCCAAGAGACGGATGTCGGAGTTGGACTCCTCGGCAGCAGAAGGGGCAGCTGCGACCCCACAGGGTGCAACGGAGGAAGATGGCACAGAGTCATCCTGGTTGGTGGGGGGTTTGGTGGAGGAGGAGGCTGTGCAAGGGACAGACAGAGGGTCTGGAGGTGGGGATTCCACTGGTGCTAGAGGTGCAGTGCAGGGACAGGAGGCAGCACAGGCCACTGCGGAGATGCCTGTTTGTAATCCTGTCCCCGATCCTGTGACTGCATCATCCCGCACCAGGAGGATGCCTACGTCCAGACCCTTTTTCACGGAGGGGATATGCTTACAACAACTGGCCTTCCTCTCCCTGCGGACGTGGCTATCCGGGACCGGGTTGACCTGTCCTGGCTGGGGTGGCGTTGCGTCAACGGGCCATGCGAGGTGACCTGCAGTCTTTTCATGAGGAGACTGCACGTCTTCTCGACTGGCACGTTGATCGCGTTGACCTACTGGGACAGCTCACCAGGGCCCGATTCCTCTGTTTTCTGGACCTTGTTCCGACCCCCTTCTCAACTGAACCCCCTATGCCCCAGTCGTACTCCATGCCATATTCCCACCCATGTATCACCTAGGTACCCTGTGGAGCTGCCTCTGACCCTGCGGCCATGCTAGTGGAGGACACATCCCTGCCACAGTCGGGAGTTGGACGTCCAGCAGGGGTGGCCACCTCAACAAAAGCACCCCAGCCGGAGGAGGATGTGCAGGCAGCAAGAGCCAGGGCACAGGCAGAGGCACAGCAGTAGCAGCAACAATGTGGGAGCCATCATGGCGGAGGGCCCTGAGGCGGGCCGAGTGCCTCGAGGCAATTCACAGGGAGTTGGAGGAGAACGTGTCGTCGTCCCTGTGAACCCTTGGGGCCATTGAAGAGGACCGCCTCCAGGACATTGAGCAGGAGTTCAATGATGCCCTGGCCTGGGACATCCAAAAGTGAGCCGTAGGACTAGCCCGCTGCCCTTGTAAATAGTTTTTAGAGTTAGGTTTCCTTTTCATTTTCCTTTTATTTGTGGTCAATGGACAATGCCACACAAATTTGTATATAGTTATATTTTTAGGTAGTTTGTTAGGTAGGTTTAATTTGTTTGGTTGGGATCATGGACCCTTCACATCCTTGGACAATGGATTGTATATAGTTTCATCATGTATTCATTTGTTTTTTTTTTTGCATTATGGACATGGAGCAATGGATTTATTTTTTCCGGACAATTGATTGTAAATTGTTGGACTATGGATTGATTTCTCTTTTTTTTTTAATTATGAACATGAAGCAATGGAGATTTTTTTTTACATTTCCTTTGGATTTGCGTTGTTGGAGGGTGACTTTGGACTGTTTTTCTTTCAAATTATTTTGGATTGGTTATCATTTTCATTCAATCATCTTTTTCACATGCTTTTCATTTCATGTTTCATATTTTGGTATGCTTTCATTTCATTTTTGATTTTATGGACATAATACATTTCCATTTTTTAGTTCCATGTGTGGGATTCGCTCATTGGGTTGATGCATGTGAAAATGTGGGTTTACACAAGCAATGCCAACCAGTGTATGTGTGTGATGGACATGTGTTGATGTACATAGTTGACTTTTGGTTTGTGTCATGTGATCGGCATTTCACTGCTGGGGGGTGGGGGTGCAGGGGGACATGAGTGGGGGCCTGCTGGCAGGTGCCACTCAGTGCTGGGGGTGGGGGTGCAGAGGGGCATGAGTGGGACATGAGTGGGGGCCTGCTGGCAGTTGCCCCTGAGTGCTGGGGGGTGGGGTGCAAGGGAACATGAGTGGGGGCCTCTTGGAGCGTGATGTTCCGAAGAGGGCATCATAATGCCCCAGGACATGCTCCACCAGGACACCAACTTAGGTGGCAGTGAAGCTGGTGGCCCTCTGCCTCTCTGGCTGGGGGTTGCCAGTGGTGCCAGATGGTATTGTGCCCGACATGGAAACCCCAGAGGCAGGAGTGGGTGGGCAACTGGGTCCTGGGGCTGGGCTGTGGAGCGATGGTATCCCAGTCGGGAGTCTTCGGTTCCAGCAGGGGTTGTCACAGCAACTGCACCCCTGGCTGATGTGCAGGCAGCAAATAGCAGTGCACGTGGGCAGCAGGCAGTCAGGCAGCAGCAGATGGCAGCACACATACGCGGTTTCATTGGACCAAAGGCCCTTAGTGCGTAAGCGCTTCTGTTACGTGACTCGCGCGGGCGTTACCCTTGTGACGTGGGCATAGTGGCTCAGTGCGCCTGAAAAAACTGCACGTCTGTGTGTGAATGCGTGTAATCCGAGGAAAGGGCCTATGCGCGTAAGTGACGTGACACGCGCGGGCATTTCCCTCAGCACGGGTTAAAGGTGAGCGGGGCCAGCAGTTCGCTGTACATGCCTTTCGTGGAGACCGACGTGTGTTGCTGTTTTGTGTTGTTTTGCGCGCCATCACAACTTTACAGCTATCAAGGACGTAGCTCTTCTTTTGGCAGGGGTATTGGCTACACGTGTTTTTCTGCATCGTGCTAGTCAGACGGTGAGTCGCACACGCTATTTTTGCCACTGCAGGTGCCCCTGTGTATCGCACCCGTTTTGGAGGTCATAGTAGCCTGCGTGTCCCACGCGTACACGTTTTTCGTGTTACTGGGTGCCACCGCGTACTGCGGGAGGTTGATTCCACGCACGTAGGCTGCAGGGTGTGTGCACGGTTTTACTGCTGTTTTGGGGTGCCTGAGCATTGCGTGATCCGTCACTACATCACCGGGGTCACATACAGCCTTGCAGGTGCAGGGGGGCTGTTAACATCTTGCATCCCATCCCCTTCACCCCAATTTGACCAGGTCAATTGTGGTGTACAGCTCCCATTGGCACTACTCCATCTGTGCAGGCACTACTACATCTGTGCCATGGTTGGGAGGCCACCAAAGGTGAGGGCCGCCTCTCCTGGGGGTCCTCCTTGTGGCGGGCATGGTCGGGGACATGGCCGGGGTGACCAGGGAGTAGGGGGACTCCAGGGTGTCCAGGGTGGCAGCAGAGGAAGGGGGAAGAGGCAGGGGTGCGCCACTTGAGCACGATGTTGTGCCATGTGTCGGTGCATTCATTCCACCACCCCCTGTGGTTCCGGGAGATGCAGCTTCTGCATCTGGCACTGGCGCCCGTGTGACCCAACAGTCTGTTTCATCGACTGCCATGGGCCCAAGGGTAGCGGTAGCTGCAGGTACAGCTGTGGAAACCACCACCCAGGCTCAGGGTCTGCCAGCGCAGGCTGCGTTGGCACTTGAAGAGGCCTTGGAAGATTTCCAACAGGTCAGAAGGGAAACCGTAGGGGCACGCAGGGCAGCCCTGACCAAGACACGTGTCCCTGGGGCAGTTATGTCATCTGCTGCCCTGAACAGCCGGATGTTGGCAAGTGCAGGGGCAGATGGACCCAACAACACCCCGTTTGTGAGTCTGCCAACCAGGACAGTTGCTGTCAATGACCCTGCCGCAGTGCATGTTGCTTCGCAGGGTCCATTAGAGGGCACCCAGCTGCCACTGACACAAGTCAGGCCTTTGGTCGTCCCTCCAGCTGCCACTCCCTTGGCTCAATCCACCGAACCCACTGGCCATACTGATCAGGGTGGCATTAGCCAGCCAGGGTCTGCGCCACAATCCAAGAGGAGGAAGGTTGCACCTGCAGCACAGGCTGGGACCCCACACACAGCCACAACCTCCGGCACGTCAAGGAAGAAGCCTTTCTGCAAACAGGAACTGGACTTTCTCATGGACTACATGCGGGACCACAGCTGTGACATGCTAGTGGGTGCTAATTGTCAGACTACGGTTGCATACCCACTGGAAGCAAGTTGCGGAATATGTGAGTGCATTCGGCCATGAGGAGCGCCTGGCAAAACTCTGGGTTTTTACCTCGACTCAGCTCTCACCCTTAAAAAGCAAGTTAACTCCCTCACCTCTACAACCACTTACACGTGTAAACTCATCCGTGCTGCCAGACCATTCCTGTCCATTGCCATCTGCCTCACCTTGGCCAATGCCCTTGTCATGTCCAGACTGGACTATTGCAACGCCCTATACTCAGGTGCAAATAAGTCGGTCATTGACAAACTCCAGAGATTACAAAATAATGCCCTAAGAGCAACTTTGAATATCCCACGTAGAGAGCATATCTCCAAACACCGGACTGAGGCCCACTGGCTAAAGATAAAGGACAGAATCCTCCTTAAAACTATTTCTCTCACATCCAAATGCCTCAACAATCAAGCACCCCCCTACCTAGCTGAAAGAACCAACTGGAGACCCTCAAACCGACTGACGAGATCTGCCAACACCTTCTTACTTGAAGTCCCGAGATTCAAACTTACCATAGCGGGTGGATCTAGCTTCCCTGTTAGAGCTGCACAATCATGGAACATACTCCCACCTGACCTCAGACGCCCATTACCCTACACTAGATTTAGATGTAACGCTCTCAAATGGCTGCACAACAATGATATGTAACGATATTCACCCTTATCTAGCTGATCATGCTATACATATGTTAAGACGCTATTCTTCTACGCTTACCCATCTTGATCCTATATGTACTGTATCACTTGTATAATTTGTTGCAAGTAAACCTCTGTTTTGTAATAGCCTGTGTCAGGCACTGTAACTAAGTGTTGAGTCTACTTGTATTGTTGCACCCAGCTGCCCAAGGGCTTGGAGCGCATTATCAAATAAACAAACAAACAAACAAACAAACAAACAAGAGTGCAAAAAGCGTTGGAATGACCTCAAACGTAGCGCTAAGGCTAAGCGTGCCTCAAATTACAACTTGACTCTGGTGACTGGCAGTGGGCCAGCACCAGAGGAGGAAGACCTCACTCCGCATGAGTCACTCGTTGCGGAGTTCATACCATCTGAATCGGTCAAAGGAGTGGGAGAGATGCCAAACTTTGATGCCCAGTCCAGTGAGTGTTGATGCGTGTTTGTTGAGGATGTGTATGTTTTACTTGTGTGATGTGTTGTGCATGACTGCCACTACATGTCACGTGTACATGGTTCTTATGTGAAAGTAATGCAATGTTTCCCTGATGCATATCTACTCTGCTGGATGGTGGACATGTGGAGCAGACGGGGACTGTCCGCATCAACACTATTGCACCCTACTCAAATGCTGGTTAACAGTATGCCCCTATGGTCCATGTTCCAGCTCACTGGTACTTTTGCATGTAGCGTGGGGTGTACCTTCCTCTCAGCCCAGGGACTATGCATAGCATGACTGACGTGCATGTGCCCTCTGCCTGCAAGCGGGTACTCAATGTAGGCATGCTCCCTTACCCCTCAACCCCCCGCTCTGCACCCCAATTCCAATTTAGCACTGGTCTGCTACAATATTGCTCTTGGGTACTTCCCTGTTCATGCCTCCTGTGTACATGCTAACGTCCAGTGGCCAATCTGCCAGACATATGCTGTGTGGTACATCCTTAGTACTTGATGCAGGGTGTCACACTTGGACTGTGCAGAGGTCAGATGCCCCGCAGGGACATGAGTGCCAATTCATGCTCCATCTGCATTCCACGCATGCCCCTATGTGTCCATGACTGGATGATCACTGTAATACAAGTCCTGGATGACCTACATTGCATAGCATTTCATCTGCCTTCCCATGTCAACTGTGGCTCAGTACTGCTTTGCACACATGTTTAGGGTCTGACAATCTGTGTGGATCACAGGCCTCAGCCTGTTTAATGGCCAATGACTCTGTCCAAATGCTGTAGTGTCTTCTTCACATGTGGGTGTACTCCAGAGTTTTCATCATGTGTCCTGCTTACTGTCCCATCATCATTTGCTGTGTTGCCACTTGACTCACATGATGCTGTTGATGCTAGTCAACACTGTCTGTCAATACACAGGTCTATGGTCAGCCTTTTGATACCATGCTCAGCATCCCTGCTTTTGCACTTGGGGGGAGGGGTGGTTTGCTTGTAGACATGCTACCCATTGAATGCACATTGCACGTGATGCCTGAAGTTGACCTTGCAATGCCTTCACATTTTTTGACACATACCATGAAGTCCTTGTACATGTAGATAGTGAGTAACATACATATTTGCTGCACTGCATAGACCCACTTCAGTGCAAACTGCCACCTTTCCACAGGTCTAATCACAGAAGCAATTTCAAGTTTACCCAGCATGCATGCCAGGTTCTATTTTGTGTGTCACATGTCTGCCTGATGTGTTTGGTGTGGGTGTGTGTGTGTTGTGTGCTTCTAACATGTGTAGTGACCTTTTTCCTCTCTATTTTTCAGGTGATGACGCAATGGAGCCGGAGGATGGTGTTGTCATGCCAGGCACAGGGTTGTTTTCACTACATCAACCCAGCACAAGTGGGGGTCGTGGGGTGGTAGGCCATGAAAACCCCCAAGTGCTACAGTCCATCTTGTCTCTGGCTGCCTATGAGTCCAGCCCTGATGAACACTCTGACGACCATGTCGATTTTGATGAGCATCAGGTCCGTATGTCAGGGGTGAGTGATTCTGATGTGGACACTCCTCTGTCCGCGACACCTGCACTGAGGGGTCAGACAGTCTTGGAACCTCTGCCCGTGGTGGATCGGGACGCAGGGTCAACCTCCACACCAGTCACTGATGTGCCTGGGACATCACCTCGACGCAGCATGTAGTCGTGCAGCCACGGGCGGTGTCATCATAACGAGGACACCCGGTCCTTGGGTCCCGCAGGGGTCAAGCCCAGCAACGCGGTCACAGCACGCAACCGCTGTATACTGAGTGGGAGCAAGACATGACTGCCAATTCTGAACGCTAGGGGGCAGCAATGGAGAACATCGCTGAGAGCATGGAGTGTGTGGCCCGTTCCGTGATCCCCCCTGCTAGGCAGGTGCTTCTCCAGCAGCAGGCAGCACGCTCACTCAGGCTGGGCATGGTGGCCTCAGACAGGGCACGCCAGGCTGAAATGTTGTCTCTGCGTGAAGCAATTGCTGCTCACGCAGAGGCACACATGGAGGCCCTGAGGGAGGAGTATGCTTCCCTCAGATCCACTCTGGGTGTCCTTCTGATGTCCCAGAGCGAGCGGGCAGAGGAGAGGTTTGCACAGCTTGAGCGTACCATCTCGGCTGAGCTACATGCTTGCCGGGAGGTGCAGCGGTTGTCCAGCCAGGCCTTGCAGGAGGAACTCCGTGTTATATGTGCTACCTTGCAAGAGGAGGCACGTGTATCACGGGAGGTTCTGCATGCAGACCTACGTGTCATCGCCAAACAGAACCAGGCTCATCCATCCGGCAGACTTGCTGCCGACGAGGGGCAAGCTGCGGCTAGGCGTGGTCATGCTCCTGTGCCACATCCTCCTTTCCATGAAGAGCCAGACTTGGACAACAATCTATCTCCCACATAGGTTGGCTGTGCAGGCGTTGAGCCCACAGGTTTTTTTTTTCCTCAGCATCATCGCATGTGGGTGTTGAGCAGCACCCTGTACCTCCCCGCTCCTGGGTGCCCCCCCCCCCCCCTGGGTCGTATGTGGCCATTTTTTATTTTTCTTTTAGTTTAGTTAGTTAAGTTTCTGTTTGATAGTTAGTTTAAATAGGTAATGTATGTTTTTCATAGTTAGTGTAATTAGTTAATATAGTTTAAAATTGCTTGTCTATTGTGCTTTCATGTGACGGTGTGGTGCTTTGTGGCTTTTGAAAGCATCCACTGTCTGTTCCAGCTGGGCCCTTCAAGCTTGTCTTGTGTATGTGTTTGCTTCTTGGGGTCCTTGACTCACATATGCCACTTCTGCTTCCCTTATCCATGGGCTCGCAAGGATGGTTTGGTGTAACAGCCTATTACACAAGGGCTTTGGACTGTCATATATGTGGCATGTCTGTGGAACTTGTGTTGACACCACTAGTGTGGATGAATGGGGTGTCATTGACCACTGTTCTTCTTTTGCTAGATGGGGTGTTTCATGATTCATGTGTACATTCATTGCTATGCATTGTGTAGTATGTTTCTTATCTTTACTGTACATGTGCTTGTTGCAATTCATGCCATAGATAGTGTGTTCCACACTTTGGCTGTGAAAGACGGACTGATGGTGTGATTTCTGATGTACGTCTCTGACATGGTCCAGCCATTAAATGCCTGAAGAGACACACAAAGATTAATCGGAAGCATTAATCATGTGTTTCATGGCCTTTCTGTAGGGGTATGAGCCTCCAGACCACCTTTGCCAGGAGACATCGGCCATTGGACGTCTGGAATCTGGACACGTTTGGTGGTGCCGACATGCGCATGTGTGTGCAAGCAGAGGCACAAGGATTGCGCTCATACATCTGAAAACTGTTGACGTGTTTCAAGGGACTCCAGGCAAGGTGAGCAGCACAGGGGGGTCACAACACAGCAAACCTACCACCAGGCCAGTTGCACAGGCATGCTTAGTAGCAGCACTGACGGTGAGCTTGGGCAAATATTGGTGTTGAAGCGCACAATACAGCTCAGATGTGTTAGTGGACTGATGGCTAATTGATAGCGAAAGTTGTCTGGGGCACCTGCAGTGGCAGTGGCACATACCCTCCGGTCCACCATGGGCCATTGAGGAACTTGTATTAGCCATGTAGCGTTCTGAGACATGGAAAGAAGCAGCTCACAGGGACAGACAGCAAGGGACATATTCGGGTGCAGTGCATTTCATTTCCGAGTGGAATTTTCAACATGCACTGCCTACTTTATTTTGGTCATGGTGGTACACGACTTGTTCTGAAGTCATACTTTGCTATATGCGTCTGTCTGCTTACCCAGGGAACATTGCATGTTGTGTGAATGGTGACACATTGGTGTTCCATTTGCCACGCACCCTACAGCGCCTGACTTACTGCATTGACCGTGTATGAACCATCACAGGGGTAATGTTACGTATAGGTATGAAGCATCCACACAAGATTGTCTGTTTGTAGAGTAGTTTGTTACTTTGGGGCATATTTGGTGGTGTGTTTGTGTGTTTTGGGCACGCACAGATTATTAACTGTGGCTCTCTTTGCAGCATTGAACTGCTCCTGTTACCGGACCTGAGAGTGCGCAGGCAGGAGGCCAGCACTCACCCCAGAGATAAGTTTATCTTTGACTTCCATTTGAGTAATTTGCTGCTATGTGCATGATGAACAAGTTTGGTCTAATTGTGTATGTGTTAATGTGAGTACTACATTTTTGTGCATTCCCTACTTCCCCGTGTCAATCCTACTCCCCTCTCCTGCCCCTCATTCCGGTAATCCAGTATGCCAATGCCTGTCCCGACTGCATATCTCTGACCCTCCTTCCTCACCAGGGTCTCAGAGGCCTGTGTGAGTTTGCCCTTGCAGGCACCCAGACCACGGTGGAGGTGGTTGGTTCGTGCCACTCCTGCGCCTGTACACGGGAGCTGTGACAGTACACATCCGTTCGTGGTGCATCATTCTATGTTATGTACCACACGTAGTACATATCCTGTTGTGACATTGTTTTAATGTGCTACGTTGGTTGTTAACATCATTGTGGTAGTACTTGGCCTTTGCGGCGTACTGCTACTTCAAGTCATCTACTGGAGGCTGTTCTGGTTTGTTTTCCGGCCTGCAGGCTATTTGCTTGGCTTCTGTGTTGGCCTGCTTTGAGTTCTCTTGGATTTGGTGCTTTTGCAAATCACGGTGGACTCTGAGGGTGCTGGCAACTTTTTACACACAAGGTGGGAGATGGTGACAAAGGGGAACGGTGATCCTGTGGCCAGGTGAAATTAAAGGATGAGGCTGAATAACCAAGGTGCAGTTGTTCAGTGGCTCGTGGTGATTTGTGAGGGGGGGGTGTTTTGTTGTTGATAGTTGCCTTGCCCTGCAGTGTGATGGGCACCCTGACATTGTAATTGTGGTATCCTATGTACATGATGTATTCTGCTGATCAATGCCTGTTCATGTGTTGTGTTTACCTTTCAGGTGTGAGGGGATAGTTGTGGTTTGACATGCTGGGGTGTACACATGGTGAATGATTACATGTGATGTGTAGAGGGCCCTGATGGTCACTTCATTGCACATTCATATGTTGAGTGCATGTCCCTACTGACCCACACACTCGCACTATTATCCACTACATATAAAACCACCCTTCCATGTCCACGTGTACACTCGGTCTGCCTTCTGGTGCCCAATGTGTCCCTGCAGCACATATTCTATGACCAATTGTGGATCCTGTACATGTCTAATTTGCTTTTTGATGTAGTTTGTCGCTTAGATGTGATGCTCAGGGTGTGCATCACACACAATGGCTGTTCACTGTGCTGTGCACTGAGCAGTGTGTTGCAGGAGGTGGACACGGCACACAGAAGCTGCAGTGTTGATTTTGCAATGCACATTGTGCATGTAGACAG
Organism: Ambystoma mexicanum; assembly: GCF_040938575.1. Classification (NCBI taxonomy): domain Eukaryota; kingdom Metazoa; phylum Chordata; class Amphibia; order Caudata; family Ambystomatidae; genus Ambystoma; species Ambystoma mexicanum. Next base: position 1,093,790,889 of record NC_090926.1, on the reverse strand, counting down.
CCATTCATTGTTATGTTACAACTTTTGGAATGCCTTTGGGTATGAGTTATTTTGGGTGGGAGGTTGTTGGTCAGTCATTTCATCTGATTCCATGTCAGGCATCATTGTCTGATGCCAATTTACATTTTTCACATGGCAATGTGTACCTTATAGGTACTGTGTTGGTGTATGGCTATTGCTTGCCATGTCATGTTGTGGTTTGGGAGGGTTTGAGTGACATACCAGTGATAGTCATGGCCTGTTTTGCAGGTCTGTGTGATTCACACCTTGCATGTGTGCCTTTTGGTCACACAGGATTGCTTGTGTTTAAGTAGCTAGGGATGCACACAATGTGGCAATTCCATGGCAACAATCTCAGGTTGGTAAGGTTGTGACAGTTGACTGTCTCTTTGTCATCATCGATTGTCACCTGGTATGTGCTAGGCCTGTGTGCATTCCGCAGGGTTGGGAGTTTAGGTGAAAAATGTGGCCACAAGCTGGGTCCAGGCTGCCTCGCCACATGCCCTATCCCGTCCCATGTGCAGCGCATGTGCCTGTGGTTGGGGATGTGGGGGCACCACCATGTCCACCGGTACGCCCTGCCGTGTTGCAACATTGTCCAGGACACATGCTGCCACAATGATCCTGCACACTACTGGGGGTGCATAGAGTAGCTGCCAGCCAGAGCGGTCAAGGGAGCGGAAGCGTGATTTCAGCACTCTGAATGTGCGCTCCACTATGGCCCTGGTTGCAATATGGGCAGCGTTGTATCTTACCTGGGGTGATGTGGTGGGGTTCCGGGTTGGCGTCATTGTGTGGTTGCTCAGAGGGTAGGCACTGTCCCCTGGAGAGGTGACAATGGTTGTGATTATTGGGGTTTGTGTATTTGTGTGTGTGTGTGAGACATGCTTGCATGTGCATGGGCATTTGTACTCACCTAGGAGCCATGTGTCGCCATGCTGCCCAGCTTCCAGGGTCCGGCTCAGGGCGGACATTCTGTATATGAAACTGTCATGGGTGGAGCCAGGGTAGTTTGCATAGACAGAGGTGATGATCCCCTTTGCATCGCATACCACCTGTACGTTGATGGAATGCCAGTGCTTGCAGTTTCAGTAGATGTGCTCAGTGGCCCTAGGTGGACGTAGGGCCACATGGGTGCAATCTATGGCACCTAGCACTTTGGGGAAGTGTGCCACCCTGTAAAAGTCCTGGACAACGGCCTGCCTTTCTGCGGGTGTTCTGGGCATGTATATGTGCCCCGCGGACTGAGGGGCGCGATGTCATGATTGGCAAGACCTGGTGTAGGTAGCGTGACTGCGTGGCCTGTGAGAACCCCCCCCACTATGGCAGTAGTCCGCAGAAAAGACCCAGTGGCCAAAAAATGCAGGATATTGAGCACCAAGGGGCTCAATGCTTGGGAGCAGAGGGTGGGGGATGTAAGGTCATCTTTCCACTCCCTGACTAGTTCTAGGATGACAAGGGGTGGCAACCTATACCTGCCATAGACCTGGTCGTCAGGCATCCCAAAAAGGCTTGTCCCTGGTGAGAAAATGCGTGCCCTGGCTATTCTCCTCCTCCTGCGGTGTCCCACAATCAGTGCTGCGACAAATGGGGCATTCATCGTAGCTGTATATACGTGTTTGTTGTTTGCGCGTACTTTTATACTGTGCGTGGGGACGCTTACGCCTGCCTTCATGTGGCGGATGCGTTGCTGCCTGTGCGCGTCTTTTGCCGTGCGTGGGTTTCCTGTATTCAAATCCATGAATATGGGTTGATCACGTGCGTGTGGGCGTTCCGTGTAGTTCGCTGCAGTACTTCCCCAGTTACGCCTTCTTTTTCACGCATTATTCCCCATTCCACATGTTCCTGCCACTTTTGTTGTGTGCGCCGCGCTATGTGCGCTATTGCTGTGCGTGTAGCGCACGCCGTGTGATGACGTGTGTGCCCACGTGCGCCATGCAGGGATTTGGTGCACAACCAGTGGGAAACAAGCACAGCTCCTTCCTTGAATTGCATGCATGCACGTGCGCTTGCTTTCTCACGCTTGCGCCACCTTGCGCCTGCTTGCGCTGGGATTTTCAGCGCAAGTTTGTTCCATGAATCGGCCCCTTTGTTTAGTAGCAATTTAATTTTCCGCAGAGATGGAGTCCACCTCACATATGCAGGCAATCAGATGTTTCTTCACAATATACAAAATGCATTGTGCCCTCTTTTGCAATCACACTAACCTATCTGACAATCCGTTTCACCCAATGCACTCCTTTTCAACCCACAAAACACACCACAAAAAGGCTCTTTTCAGAGCCACCACTTACTCCCAACTTACACTTTATTGTGTTTGCTCCGCTTGCACCCTCCCTTTTTGCCCTCTATGACTGTCCGCAAACTTTTGCTGAACTCCGCAGGGCTCTATGGCCGTCACTTCATAGTTCTATTGTTACACTGAGAAAGGCGGCTCTGAAAAGAGCCTTTTCTGTCATTTTTGTTGTTTTTACGTTCATTGATTAACAGCACTCCACATACTAGGAGAAGAGGTGAGAGGAGGGTAAGGAAGGGACAATAGCCACGAGGATAAGAAAAGGCAACTGAACAGATACATATTAAGGGTTATCTTTATTTAGGTAAGGAGTAAATCTTCTTGTGCTCACTGACTGCAGCCTCAAAAGCACTTTGAAGACTCTTCCCCCTGCAGAGTACTGCGTCACAATACGTGCACACTTCTGTCACCTTCGAAAGGTAAGGCTCCACTGCATTACGAATGGCTTGTGAAGCAGCTGTATGGAGGCGCTCCCCCACAGGAGTGTCTCTTGTGGTGGGAGGATCAGATTCCGATGATGCTGTGGAGGAACTTAAACGACTACGCTGTTCACATGGCACCACCTTGCGAAGGTCCGCAGTGTGGAACGAAGTGAGGTGGCCCTTCATGGTTGTCGTACCAAAACTGTACACTCCAAATCTCCCGCGACTCAACACCACATCGCACTGGTTACCCTTCACCAGGTTCGCACGTGCTTTTAGTACGTTCCCATAAACGGAAAACAACCGCCACACCCACGACTCAATCTCTACATCCTCACCCAAATATCTCTCTGCATGCCCTTGGTGAGGTGGTGATGGTGGCAGGTTTGGGGGAGGTGCAGAGGCTAATAAACCAACAGCAGCCATGGAAGCCATAGTAATTTGTTTCCTTTTCGTCACTACAGCAGTAAAGGCAACGCACCTCTATCTGCTATAGCTAGAAGGACAATGAAGATGCGCTCTGGGGGTGTGGCCTTTTGAAGGGGTCCAGGGGTTGCCTCGTGACCATCTTCATCCTTACAAAGCGGTACACTCAATTTTACACAGCAACTTCTGAGGTGGCCTATTGTTTGGGATGTGTGAAATTACATTTTTCCACTCCACAATACTTTGCCTTGTGTCTACAAGTTCATTTTCAGTGTTGCGGAAGCACACAAACCGCGGAAACTAGTCCCCATGCTCAGCGTAGGTGCGGTTCCAAGATGACGTCCTGAACACATCCGCCCCCTTCATGAAAGTTCCCTGGAGAGCAAATGCAAAGAATCATACATGCGCATGCGCACAAGTGTCCTGCGGACAGTGTTCGGGTTCTCAAAGTACTTCAAAGTGAGACACAAGTGAGACAGACAGTTAGGAACTGGAGCAATGTTGCCAATCCTTTCGTTTGTACTGCACATGTGTTCGCATGCTATGTTCACTGTACGGACAGTTCCAGTGTCCTTGGGACAACTCCATTCTCTACGACTGCGCCCAAATAACAAATAACGACATCACAAATAACATTAATGACATCTTTGATGTCCTGGGTGTTAGTCTTAGCAATGCATGTAGATGGTGCGAGTTATGGTTGCTTAGCTTACTATAATGGGGGAATGTGCAGTGGTGTTCGGTTGCACTGTGAAGTGTAACATGCCTTTAGTGAAATTTTTTTACTGAACGTACATATATATGTATGGCAGGGAAGGTAAAGAAAGGGGCTAAACAAGTGATGTAGTCATTGATGTCATCATTGACATTTGAGATGACATCTTTCATGGTCTGGGTGTTAGTGTTAGCAGTGCAGTGGGGTGGTGGCAGGGTTGGGGGCTTAATGTACCATACCTGTCTAATTTCAGGGGTTTTTCGGTTTTAATTTGAAGCATAAAGGGGAGGGAGAAAGTTTTTTTTAGTGAAGTGTACATGTTTTATATATATTAAACTTATGTGTGATTTGAATATTAAATAAATAAAATAAATAACATTACAAACTACCCTGATTCCTGTTTCAGTGTGACCTGGGGGATATTTTGAGATGGGTGTGATATGAATGGTATATCATTCAGAATATTGAACTTATAGACACAAATAGAATAAGGGTTTCATTGCGCACTACATGCTAGGCAAGACCTGGGTGTATGCCTGATTGAAATCCTAGACAGCTTGGGGGCTTGTGCCGTGATTCTGAATTTGAAATACCACCTGTGACAGTCTAACACAACATACTAGCCTGCAGCGTACAGACACCTTGCTGGGTTGGGGTACTGTGCTACACTGTACAAGCACCTCTCAAAATAAATGCTCCAAACGTCACACCCGTTTGCAAAGGTAAATTAACCATGAAATAAGTCAGAAGGAAATTGATATTTCTGAAATGGCGATCCCAGTAGAGATTAATATTGCTTGGGAACACTTCCTGCACAAACTGTTTGTCAGGGGTGAGTGGCCCGAACAGGATGAACAGGTAAGGTTACAGGAAATAAAAGAACAAGTCACGTCCATAGACCTAAATACATGGCAGGACAAGGGTCCATTGCACCAAGCGCTTAGCGAACTCTACATGGCCCCAAAAATAAAAGAGGAGCAGTGTAAAATTGCCAAAATAGCGGCCTACCTGTACTTACAAATAGGAATAATACAGGAAAAGCATGCAGAAAATATAGTTCTGGCAAAGAAGCAAGGGGAAACACTACAGGAAATCCAAACTGAGCTAGACTGTGCGGGGCAAAGGCTCCAGAAGAGCCACGAATCAGAAATAGAGGCTAGGCAGTATATCACCAAACTAAAAGAAGATCTGGCCCTCTTAAAGTAAGAGAAGCAGCGCAAGATACCAAATTACAGACACTGCAAGATGAGTGTCAGGAAAGAGTTGACTCTTTACAACAGAGTCAAAAGAAACAGGTGAATCAATTGAATTTGAATAGAGTCTGTGCAGAACAGATAGTCACCTTACAAAACCGCCTAGAATCCTTGAAAGAGGAAAATAATAAATTAATCATTAAAGACATCCACTCTCAAGAGGAATTTGATGAGGAGCGCAAGAAATCTAGTGCATTTAAAAAACAGAGGGATGACCTGGCTGAACAAAGGGGCACTATAAGTCAGGAGAGGGACGCCTTAGGCCAGGAAGTTAGCCAATTAAAAACTAAGTTAGAGGAAAGAAAGCTGGCCCTTCAGGAGTTTAGTGAAGTTAAAACCGAATATGAGAAGCTACTAGAGCACACCAGGCGGGTGGAGGATGCTCTGGAAATGAACGCTCAGAACAATAATGACAAAACTCGGGAGGTGAGTCTCCTGCAGCAAAAATTGGCCCAGTATTTCCAATCCAGGCAGGAAGCACAGAGAAACAATGAGGCTCTCTGTGAAAAGAATGATAGGCTCCACAAACAGATAGCCATGCAAGAGCAAATCATTGAGACCAATATGGCCTTAATAGAGGAGCAAAAGAGTACAAATTTGGCCTGTCACCAGGGAATAGGAGCTGAAATAGATGAGGTAGGAACGGACAGAGAAACCCCTGAGCATAACATCAGGACCCCTGTCATCAGGGACTTTAACCCCTTCAGTACCATGGACTCTGCCGCCCTCATGTCCACTGGTTCATATGAACCAAGGGCCATGGGGATGGTAGACTTCAGCAAAATGGGAAACATGGGACTGACAGTTCAGCGCCTCCCAGAAATGGATGGGCGGGCATCCCTGTACATATTCCCAAATGTTAGGGCTAGCCTCTCTGATCAGGAAGACTCCAGTGAGGGGAGAATCAGGGAATTGGATCCTCAAAAATACTGCCAAAGGATCAGTCTGTAAAATGTGGTGGGAACTCCATGAAGCTAGGCCCACAAAGAGTATCTTAAAGACCTCTTCCCAGCTGGGGCAATGGGGGGGGGGGTACTCAGCCAATCCTGGGAGCAAGGGAGAGTCAGAAGACTCTTCTGAGCACCACAGGCCTCAAGAAACTAGGCCCCCACATTCTGCAAACCATTCCCAAGCTTGCAGAATCAGGGGGAGCCTAGAGGATCAGATAGCGACCTCCTGTAGCAGTGCCTCTGAGTCACATGATGAGTGCGCACGGGTGACTAAGGCTAAAAAGGCCAACAGAATGAAGACGGCTCTCCTAAAAGATCCCCTGAAACAGATCAAGGCCATTAGGAGCGTCATAACTCCCTATCACAAAAATGCAAAGTATTCAGTTTGGGAGCACCTTCAGTTATAAGAGCAAATGATGGATACTTTCCACCTGAAAGATAGCCAGAATTGTATCCAATATCTCAAGTGGACATTTTCCCCTGAATACTCCAGCTTCTTTGCGGGGCTGGAGGATCAAAATCACTCAAGATGGTCCGCTTACAGGGCGGCCATCTTAAAAAAACATTTTTCCATACATAGGAACCCCCAGAAGGCCCACAAAGCAGCCTACAATCTGCAGTGTGGGGAAGACCAAGCCCCACAAGAAATTGTGCAAGAACTAAAACGTGCCTTTGTGCAGACAACCAGGAGGGTGCGCACAGACAGTAGGGAGTTCATTAATACCTTCTTTCATGCACTCCATAAATACATCATGACCCAGCTGGTGAGGGACTTTCACGAGAAGAGATCACTAGACTGGGTCATTGAACAGGTGACTCATATTTATGAAGTGCAGAAACCGGCAGAGAATAGAAATACAAATAAAACCCCCAAACCAGCCAACACCCCTGCTGCTGCTAAGGGGGCAGAGGTGAAGGTTGCCCCCATTTTAGATCTGGAGATGGGGGGGCCTAAAAATATTCCTTTGCAAAATCCTTCTAACCAAAGACCCAGAAGGCCCTCAGGCCAATCCCAAACAGATAGTCAGGGAGGTAATCCCACAAATGGGACCCCTAACTCCCCTGATTATATTTGCCCCCGTTGCAAGGGCAACAGACCCATCCTGGGCTATTTGTGGACTCCCCCAGCCCAAGGGGGGCTCCAACTAGTTAGCTGTCAACCCAGGAAACTTCCCTCCTAACTTTCCCCAGGAGGGCAGTAATCCCCCAAATGCTGGGTTGAGCTTCTTCCCCTGGTACCCGCCCAACATCAACTCCCAAAACAACCCTCCTTTCTTTCCCCACTTTCCTGAGCCCAGACAGCCCAATTCGGGAAAGGGTGGAGGGTTACCAGAACTATCCCAACCAAGGGAATTATGGGACAAGGGACAGTTACCCTTCCCGTGATCCACCCAGTATGGAACAGAGACCCCCGTACCAGCCAGATCGGGTGTCCCAACTGGAGCGCCAGGTCCAAAACTTGTCACAGGATCTGGGTCGCATGTTGAGGGCTCAGCTGAACCCTCAGATGAACATGGCAGCCCAGAACCCCTCAAATCAAGGGTCTGGTACTCCAGAGCAATGATGGGGAGAGAAACCCGACAAACCACCGTTTCCAAGGGAGGAGGCACAGCAGGAAGGGGGGTGTAAAGCCTTAGAAGAAGCTTCCTTCCCCACTTGTGAATAGCCCCTGGAAATACAGGAACCAGAATCAGAATCTCCTGCCCCTGGAAGTCTGCAACCTAAGGAACAGAGGGCGGGTAGGAGAAATAAAGGGCCTAAAAAGACCCATTTTGTGGAGGAGGTTAGAATCTTCCAATTTGAAGGAGAGGGGTCCTCGGATGACTCCGGGAAAAGGGTCTTCTCCTTCAGGGATGGGGGAACTCTGCCCAAAGAAAAATGGGTCCCGAGAGATCCTAATCAAGACTGGGTAGATGTGGGGACAGAGTTAGGACCGTCCATTATTGAACCCCAGAATGACAAGCCAGAAAATCATCTTGCCCAAACCAATTCTGGTGACTGCCTCCAAAAAGGGGGGGAGGGCAGCCCAGAATCAGAACCAGGGGAGCTCAAAACATCCCCAATATCCAATTGTCACCTTTTTCTTACAGATTCCCAAGCTCCCAAACATAATCCTGCCCAAACTACCCCTCTGTCAGAATCAAGAGTAAAGAAATTAACCCACCAATTGGCCCAAAATGCACATTATATTTGCCCCCTTGAGGAGAAGGAGGGAAGATTTTATGTCCCGGTCCAAATACAAGGGCAATATACATTTTTGGCACTGGTGGACACTGGATCCCAAGCCACCCTTCTGTCAAAGAGGGCTTTTGATCAGCTGAATTCAGGAAGGGGGGAGAGATACCAGATCCCTCTCACCCGTCTTCCTGGACAATTTCAGAACTTCGATGGGAATGAAATTCCTGTCGAGGGGACTGCGGATTTAGAAATGAAAATTGGGCGACACAAGGTGAAACACCCGGTCATAGTTGTGACTCCAGAGGGCACATTATGTTTACTGGGGAATGAAATCCTGCGTATATTGTCTCCCCTAATAGATTGTGTAAACAAGGCCCATAGACTAACCGAGCAATAAAATTAAAAAATAACTTCAACCATCTTAGTCTAAATAGCACATGCCACATGGTTGAACAAAAACCTGACCAAAATGAATTCCACTTTCAAAACAACAAAAACCCAGACATGACAGTAATTGCTGTAGGACAACAAACTGGTGATGGGAAGTCCTCTCTATTTTTGAAAATCAACCTTCCTTCCAGTCTCAAGTGGCATTCCACACTGGAAGGAAATATACCAATTCACAATCAGAAAATCCCACTTCCATAGTCCAAAATTATCAGAAACCAGCTCAAAGCTTGGCTGACATTCAGAAAATTGGAGAACAGTTGTTCATACCTATTCAGTTAGATGGGGGGGAAGGACTCTGTTCTCGCCCGAGTGTGCGTGAACAACGGTAAGAGCTTCATAAGCAAAGCCATGTTCCAAAAACTCCCAAAAGATCCAGCCATTCCCACCTTTAAATTGATAGACAAATGGGAAATGGATCTGGAAACACCCAATTCCAAACATCTCCTGCCTATCAGGTGTATGCTCAAAATTTCCATAGGCATCAAGAGCATAGTCCATAATTGTTGGGTCGTGCGAGATGTCCCTGTGGCATTTTATTTAGGCAGTGACATTCTCAATCGCTTTTCCATTAGTTTGGACCTAATAAACTTCAAAGCCTGGTCCCGATTAGCAGGTAATCCCATGGACTTTGATGATCCAGAGAAAGCATTTCGGTCAGCTCAATTGCTGCCATATGCAGTTGAAGTTCAGATTGGAGAGGAAGTCACTATCCCAGAACAGACCCGACAATTCCCACTTGAAGTAAAAATTAAAAGAGGACAGAACTGCAAAATCCTGATGCATATGTTCACCTCAATGCCCATTTCAAACAGCAAGGGTTGGGGTTAAACCCAACACCACTAGTCAATAAAGAACACAACACTGTTACAATAGTGGTGGATAACAGTGAACTTAGGAGTATCACTCTGGGCACAGGCACCGTTATTGGAATGGCGGTTGATAACTGACATTTTCCCATAGATTTAGATAATGAACTGATAGGACCATTCCCCAATGACCGTTTTGTCAGCAATAGCGACAATGACACAACACCAGACAGGATCTTCAACCAGCATGGGGGAAATTTCCTGGTGTACTCTTCCTGACCTTATGGTAAGGAAGAGGTCACTTGTGACTTCAGGAGGGATGAGGTGATCTTTCAAGTCTACCAGGACTGCCTGCCCCACCCGAAGCCATCAGTCCAAGTTAGTACTTTAACCAGGGACTTCTCCACCCAGCTGGAGTAGGCCGCTGAGATAGCCGACCAAGAAGTCTTTCCGGGTTTCAGGCAGATGGTTGAAAAGAGAGCCAACATAGCTGATGCCTGTGAGACTCTGGAGCAAAAGCAAACATTCAAACAAGTTTTCTTAGATTTTCAGGATCTCTTTGCGGTGGACTCATATGACTGTGGTCGCACCGAAATCCACACAACAACAATTCCCACGGACCCTGTCATGACTCCAGTGTTTGTGAAGCAATGCCTCTTGCCTCTCGCATCCATGGAGTCCCTTATAGAAATAATTAAGAACCTTGAGTCCCGTGGAATAATTCGTCAAGGTCACAGCACCTTCAATAATCCGGTGCTGGGGATTTTGAAACCAAACGGCCAGTGGAGACTCTGTGCTGACGTAAGGGAGCTGAACAAACCGGTCCACACTTCCCGATGGCCTCTTCCCTACATTGGCCAAGGGCTGGCCCAGATCCAGGGGTCAAAGGTATACACTGCCATTGACCTGACCAATGGGTACTGAACCGTACCGGTCAGTAGGGAGGACCAATACAAGCTGGTCTTCGGGGGGCAGCAGTACACTTGGACCCGTACTCCCTTCGGATACATCAACTCCGGCAATGAATTTAATATCTTATTGCATAAAGCCATGCCAACTTGGGTGAAAGGGGTAACCTGGCCTATGTAGATGATGTTCTAATCAAAAGCTCAACTTTGGATGAACACATAGCAGAGATCCGTTATGTTCTCACACAGTTGAGGGCTGCCGGAGCAAAACTATCTGTCCAAAAGGCACAGTGGCGTAGGACCTGTGTCAATTTCTTGGGGCATGAAATAACTCCTGAAGGTCTCTGTCCCCAGGAAAAGAAAGTAGATGCACTCCAGAAACTAAAAGACCCCACAACTCTGCGGGAGCTAAGGAGCCTCCTTGGAAGACCCCTGATCCATCTGTTGAAGGGGGGTTCAAGTGGGAGTGGGGTCCAGAACAAGCCGGGGCAGTAAGACAACTCAAAAGAAGCCTCTCACAAGCGCCTTGCCTAGCTTACTCTGTCAAAAACAAGGAGTTCTTGCAGACAGGGTTCTCAAATACATGCTTGACTGCAATATTATACCAAAAGCATGACAAGGTCAATAAAGTCATCTCCTATGCAAGTAAGACTTTATCCTCTGTGGAGGACAAATCCAACGATTGTGAGAGGCACTCCTGGCAATGGTGTGGGCATTGAAGAATTCCCGCCCGTTCATCCAAGGGGAAGACCTTATAGTGGAGACTCCACACCAGCCTCTGCAATACCTTCAAAGTGACAGAATCCAGGCCGGAAATGTGAGTAATTCCCAAATTCCTGGATTCTGTTAATGCAAGGCTTTCCTGTGGAGGTCAGATATGGTCAAAAGAAGAGTCCCCTCGCGCAGGGTCTGGCTGACTTGCATGATTATGCCAGAGAAAACTGTCTCGAGGACGAAAGTCTTAAAATCAAGGACAACATGGAGGCGTGCCTCAATTCCCCACACAAAGTCTATGAAGAAGACACGTGTGAGGGAATGCGTCTATGCGTCTAAACACGTCTATGTGGATGGGTACTCCTACCATGTTCACAACAACGGGGAAAAGGAACTTGTGGCCGGTGTGGGGAATGTATGAGTGAATGATGCCCCAGAACCCTCTGCTGGGTACAAAATCAATCCCCATAGTAGTCAAGTGGCAGAGCTGATGGCTGTGCATCAAGCCATCCTCACTGCTGTCCAACACCAACTCAACGAACTGGTCATTATCATTTGCAAGTCGATTTCATCGGGCCCGTGATTCGCTCCTCTAGGGGGAACAAGTACATGTTGACCATATCATGTTTGTTTACTAAATGGGTGGAATGTGTACCGGATCCAAATTGCAAGACAGAAACAGCAGCTGCCCTGATGATCAATCACATCTTGTCGCGTTTTGGACTACCCCAAAGGATTGAGTCAGACCAAGGTAGTCACTTCACCAGTGAAGTGATGACAAAGATGTGGGAGATACTTGGGGTAAAAAGGAAACTACACATTGCATACCGCTGCCCTCTAGTGGTGGAGTTTGGAGGTACAATAAAACAATTGTGAGCATATTAAAAAAAATTGTGGTACACTCTGGGCCAAGTGGGACATTCGATTACCTCTTGTCCTGATGGCCATCAGATCTACCCCTTCTTCTGCAACAAAATATCTCCATTTGAGCTGATGACTGGGTGAAGGATGGTGCTACCCCCTTTATGGAACCCAAAAGCAGACCTTGATGAATGCCTGCACAACTCATGAGTATGTTGAGAATCTGAGAATACCCCTTCAATATGCTTTTGCGTATGCTCAGCAGAATCTAGAAAGATCTGCAGACAGTATGAAGACCCACTATGACCTTAAGACAACTAAAAAGGAATATCAAGTAGGAGACAGGGTCTACTTTCCAAAGGAACCAAGCCACAGAGCGCAAATTTCTCCCAAGTTGGCGAGGTCCTTTTGAAATTGTGGACAGAATCTCACCAGTGGCCTACAGAATCCGCATCCCCAAAGGAAATTTGACAGAAGGGGAAGACAAGTGGGTCCACATAAACGAGCTAAAGAGTTTCCATCCCAGGCATACTTTGCTGCAAATATAAGAGCCTACCGGAAACCCAGAGGGGGAAAATCCAGAGATCTAAAAAGAATTATTAAATGTTCATTGAGTACTTACGAGGGGAGAGTGTTAAAATAATTATTAAATATAGGCGGGGAATGTTGTAAATTGTTATTAAACGCATGCTTCTGCCCCACTACACCCCTCGGGGGAACAGTAGTGGAGAAATTTCCATAACCGTGCTATGTTCTGTTTTCTATTACTGGAATTAAATCCACCCAATCACCAAGGAGGACCTCCTCGGGGACCGGGAGGAAAAACCCAAGAGATCCGGAGTGTCGGTCCACACAGAACCGGTGAGGGGAGCGTGTTGCATCAATCGCTGACGGGAGAAGCAACTGGATTACTTTACCAGGACAGAAGAAAAAATGTCCACGTGCCCATCTCCCCCACAACTGGACATCATGCTGAAGTCAGGGGGGGTGTGTGGAACATTTGTATCCATGTCAATGCACCCCACTGCACCCCTTTGCCAATGGGGAAAGAAAACTGCCAAAAATGGAGGCGATAACCCTTGTCCGTGCCAAATCGGCAAAACTGTGCAGGGTTATAAACCATAAAAGAGCTGCACACCTGAAACACACAGGCAAAGTTGGTGTAAAAACAGGAATCACTGCTGTCACCTTTCAGCTGTCACCTGTCATCTGTCACCTGTCACCTGAAGCAAGGCCACAGAAGAGCTAAAATCCGAAAATGCCCTTAAAAATTCAGTCATTTTCCCAGTGAATTATTGAAAGGAAAATTGTGCTGAAATCAGAGATTCTCCAGGCAGTCAGAGGAATCCAGGCCTCCCTGCCTGACAGCTGCTTAAGGAAATTAGCTGTCAAACCCAGTTTAATGGTGTCTTTTTCTGGAAGAAATTGCAAAATGTGCTTATTTAAAGCATGTTTGTGAAGGGCTTAATCCTTTTAAATGTCCTAATCCCTTATAAACTATGCTTATTTTTATATGTGTTCAAGAAAATTGTGAATCTTACAGTAAACCAGTGGAAGTAAATGCTTAATTCTGATTGGGCAGGGCCTGGCCTGGGAAAGTTGACATCTCATCTTGACACTCCCTTGAAAATAGGAAGCCTAATGGTTCCCGCATGATGACAACAAGTAGCACAATGAGACCGCATTAGACATTCATCTCTGGCTGAGCCAAGAACAAAGGACAGGCTGAGCATTGACCTCTGCTGGGAGGGGCAGGAAGCTTCCCTCTCCAGGATGGGGACACACCACCCTGATCAAAGGACTGGACAGCTGTTGCTTGTGAAGGGGAGGTACCAAGAAAAAACTTTTTGAATCCTTGTGTGTGATTAAAGTTGAAACTCTTTACCTGAGCAACCTAAAGAGGGATACATCTGAAAATTGGTAGCCATTAACCTCATTGCAGGCTTTCAATTTGAAGACATTGATGAAACCTGCACCATTTAAGGAACCAAAGTTATGAAAAAATTCTCATTGTAACAGAAGGATTAAGGTTGCAAACCTCAGATTGAATGTACATGATCCACTGCTCAGCGCCCAGAGATGTACCGAATTAGAAATGATTAATCCAAACTGCTATGGTTAAAATTGATAAAAATCCGTGCAATGACAAAGACAGCTCTCACAAAGATGGGGAGTGAGGTGAATATAGACAATCAAATTTGATATGTATGTGTCCGATTTTATTAGGGTACATAATTTTAAAAACATACATTTGTGCAAAAGTTATGTTTTGGTCAAAATCAATGTGGGAGTGTTAGGGAGAATTCTCTGTAAAGGCTAATTTCCCAAACCTAGTGAGTCCCCCAGCAGCTTTGCTGGATTTTTGGGGTTTATTTTTTTCTCCTGCTAAGAGTGAGACTCTTTTACTCCCACTCTTAGACATGATTTGAGGTGTTCCTTTGTCTTTCCATGTGTTTTATGGGCTATGGGGTCTTTTACTCCATAGGGTTTCATGTGTTTTTGATGTGGGTCACACAGCACCCTCCGTGCCGTAACCCAGGGGTGTCGTAGCGACCCCCAAACATAGACTCCATACCCTGGGACTGAATACTGTCTCCCAGGGCATGTAAAGTCACCATTGGCTTTACTAGTCCCAAATTATGAACAGAAACCAGTACAAACCATCATATTGTGGACGTACTGGTCGGGGCAATTCGATTGCCCCGGGGTCTGTTGTTCGAGGGGGCACGTCTCCATCCCCCCTGATTGAGTTTTGGCTGGTGGCAGTGTATACTACTTTTTATATTTGACTGCAAATATATCTCTGTGGGATTTTCCCATTGTTCGAGGCTACCAACTTTAATTATTTAATTCCTATAACCTTTATTTAATATTAATTCACCTGTTGGTATGTTTTGCCAGAACTCGATTCTAAAATGGTGTTTGTGTTCTCTTCTGTGACTCCAACCCAAGTCGAGCCCTTTGTTCCACTTTTTGGCAGGCTTCTCCACAGAAGCCTCCAAAAGTGGTGCCACTCTGTCTGGGTACCACAGAGGGTGTGGGAGGGGGTTTAGGCACCCTGGACTGAGTTGCCTTAACACCACGTTAATTTATTTCCTTAATTATATTTCCCAAAGGAATGTTATAAGAATTTAATGAAATATGTGGCTTTACAAATGAATGAAGATATTCTAAATTGACAATATTTATATACTCATGTTTATTATTCATATGGGAGTCATGGAAGCTTTCACCTCTATGAATTCCATGGTTTTAAAAGTATAAATGATTATGAATGTTTTCACCCACATTAAGATGGTCAGCCTGGGAAGTTAAAAGCTCTCTCTGACAACACGACATTACATATTGTGGCAACACTGATATTTCTACCTTACAGGAAGACAAATACTGCGTCTCACGCAATTAAGTCTTCCTGTTCCCCTAGGGCCCTTCACCTCCCTGGTGATCCTCCCAGTTAATAACATCCCCAGGGTCAGGATCAGAAGCGTCTACCTTTCCCTGGCCACCTGGGAGGATACTTTAGGTAGGGTCTTTGTGAGGACTCTGTAGGGGTCATCACACAACTTTTTCCTCCTGTGTTAAAGGACACTGGGCCTTATTACGAGTTCAGCAGTAACCTGCCGGTGCTACCAGTGGGCTGACACCAACCTCACAACACTGTTTCCACCGCCTGACATCCCAGTGCCACCAGGACATTACAGGTCCCGGTGTCCCAGGATATTAGGCGGCAGAAAGTGTAATCCCCGTTCCCATTGAGTCCAATAGGACTGGGGACACTGAAGCAACAGCGCTGGTGATTCCGTCACAGCGCTGCCTACCGCAGTTGTTGGGCCCGACAGGTCAGACCTGCCGGTTCAACGGCACATGAAGGCAGAGTTGGAGTGTGGAGGTCCAGAAAGGGCACTGGTACGGTGCGACCGGCACCCTTGTTACCGGAACGCCACACTCAGAATGAGGCCCACTGTCTGGATTTAGATATATGCAGGAAAATGAAAGTCATTTTAGAATACTTTGTGACCAACTGGATTCTGCCCTGCCAAAGGACAAAGATGATTAGGGGCTAAAATGCCCACTCAGCCCTCATTCTGCTACGAACCAAGAGCAAGCTCAATCATAAATGTAAAACAGGCACAGTTAATAGATATACCTCCTTTGCCTTTTGTGGTAACAGGGGCCAAGAGAGGGCTATCTGTACAGTTGCCAATAACATTTTCACACAGTAAGTCTTCAAATATACTTTTATTTCTAATACACCTTCATCAGCCCTTGTCCCTTCACAACAGTCCTCTTTTCAAAACAAACATTCTTCCCAAGAACCCGCCATAATCATCAGCCCATGTTCTAGATTTTCCAAACAATGCACACAGCAACAGGCTGTATCATCATGGGGCATTATGATTGTGATTGACGTACTTGGTAAACTATGTATGACTATGATGCACTTATAACTGTATACAACTGCAACACAACTCCTTGCCTCTAACTATATGCCATTACTTAATAGAATGTTGTTACTCAAATCTCTCACCACTTTCATTGGCAACAAAAATGTCCAGTGAGGGGGCGCTGTTGCGCAACAAGATGGCCGCCTAAGAGTGGCGCTCCTCTCTGGCGTATTATCCTTCTAAAATTATATCCTGTATCTGCCTTCATCCACGCTCCTGGACCAGCGGATTCGACCATTGTACTTATCCTGCACCCACCGGGAGAAACAACGGGCGAAATCGGCCCCGGCGTGCCCAGATACGGCAGGCGGGGGCCTTGTCCGCTCCTCAGTTCCGGAGTAATCTACGCGAGTGCCACGGCCCTGGGTGGAGTGTGGGCCCTGCAGTGGGCGGGTCCAAACCCGCGGGCGGAACGGACTCCCAGCAAGGGGACTGCCTCGTGTTCCACCCAATAGGAAGCAACGATCGCTCATCAAGGACAGTGTCCTTTCTTATAGGAGAAGCGCCTTGAGACCTGAGCTGCGTGCGCCTTGCCCCGTCCCTCTGCCTGATTCACCCGTATTCTCCTACACAGCCCTGGGGGGCCCTGTTCAGGCAGAACCCCCACTGGTATGGGCCTGCTGCGGATTGGACCCGTGGGCAAAAGAGGGAAGCGGAGAGTGACGCTGTGAACAACCCTGCTTAGTATCTGCGTGTGGGCCCTCAAAGAGAAGCTCCTGTTGAATCAAACACTGTCCGTCCCACGGCGATCGTCCCATGCGCATTGCCTTCCTTGGCCCTGTGGCCCTGTGGCCGGCGGCGGCCTAGTATCACACAGCGGCTCCTAGATTGACTACCACAGCAGGCCTCCTCACAGTCCGAGGCGAGACACCCCCTAACGGCCACCTACGATCCTCACTACAACGGATATTAACATTTGGTACACCCGTGGGATGTCTGGGAAAAACGCACTCAAGGGCAGGAAGACCGGTGGACTCTTTCACGAACTCACATGCAACCGTAGAGGCCGCTGGCCCTTCGACAACAACTGACCTCCCTGCCATGGAAGACTCCAAGTTCGACCATCTGTTGACGACGGTTCAGAACGGATTCCTGGTGATAAATGTCAAGCTGGACGATATTGTCTCCACGATAGGATCCCTTAAAACGAGGGTAGATAAGGAAAGTGCCAGAATCACTGATGCCGAAAACAGAATAAGTGCAAACGAAGACTCGACTCATCAAAATACTCAAGACATAGTTGGCTTGAAAAGCGAAATGAATAAGCTCCGCGATAAGTAAGAGGATTTGGAGTCGAGGTCGAGAAGGAACAATATACGTAATGTCGGCTTGGCAGAATCCTTTTGCAAAGGCCTGATGGAAACCCAAATCGAAGCCCTTTTGAGGTCCCTCCTAGGTGCTGACTCCTTCTCTTCACAATTCTTGGTCGAGCGAGCACATCACACCCTGGCTCCACCGCCCAAACTTGGGGCCCCCCCCCGCACGATAGTGGCAAAAATTCTAAATTACAGAGACGCGGTTCTGAGGCTGGCAAGGGAAAAGGGCCCTTTGAGACACGGCAATGACAACATACACATATGTCCGGATTTCTCTGCGGTAGTCCAAACCCAGCGATGTTCCTACAAATCCATCAAACGACAGCTGCGGGTGAGACAGGTTCCATATGCGCTGTTGTTTCCAGCAAAACTACGGATACAACATGGCGGACGTGCGCACTTCTTTGATTCTCCGGCAGCTGCGTTGGCCTATGTGGAATCTGCTATTCCTCTACCTCCTGGTAGGAATGAACCTGATCAAAATCTCCTTCAGCAGCCGGTATAGTAATCTACACGGTACACCGTCCGACCGCAGCTATGATCCACCCTTTACCTACAACGAATCGTCTATTCTCGTCTCACCAAATACAGGCAGGATTGTTCTATTTTTTGTTCTTCTTATTATTCTCCAACATTCAAGGACAGCTGGACGGGATGCGCTCGGCTACGAAGGCGGTGTTGCAGCACTCGCCCCCTCCACGAGTGAAACCACATGGTTTTGAATGGGGTTCATCATCAAGTTGGGCCAGATGGTGTGGGTGGGGGTGGGAACCGGGAAGTTGGGTCTGTTTAACCGGCCAGAGGTAAGGTCGATAACCCCAAATGGGCAAGTTTCGAAACAGTTTATTGTAGTGTTTAATGTTAAAAAGCAGTCACAAGTCATGCGCTGATTCCCCCAAATCGTCATCCTGCCCTCCCAAGATTGTCTCTACACCTATTGACATGGCACATAAACCTCACACCTCCAGCGGGTTGTCGCTTAAGCTGCTAACTTGGAACATCCGGGGTCTGAACAATAGAGCTAAATCCAGCAAGGTGGGGGCATACATCGACAGGCACCGTCCCCATGTGGTAATGCTTCAGGAGACCCATGCTCTCCGAGAGACTAACAAGAAGATCTTGAAACAATGGGGTAACAACAGGTATTATACTGAATACTCGTCACAGAGCAGGGGTGTCCTCACACTAACACATCCATCGCTGGGGTTCGTCCCTGAAAAGAGTAGATCCAACCCATTGGGTAGATACGTGGTGGTATGGGGCCATTGAGACGGGGAAAGATGGGTGGCTGGGGAAAGATGGGTGCTGGTGAACTCCTATGGTCCAAACACGGACGACCCCGAATTTTATACCCATCTCCTCACGGAAATAGACGTGATAGCTGACACATGGGTGCTGTGGGGTGGAGACTTTAATACTATTCTAGATGTGCTACTGGACAGGTCTTCCAGTCGACAAAGGTCACTCACCAGACCTGCTAACACCATCCATCAGGCCCTACAGGACAGGGCGTTGACCGATGCCTGGAGAGGGATACATCCCACAGACCGTCAATACACTTTCTATTCGTCAGCCCATGATTCTGAATCTAGGATTGACTACTGGTTCATATCCGCTCCCCTGCTGAGCTCCGTGGTGGGCTGTGAAATCCTCCCCCATACGTTTTCTGATCATTCCCCAGTTACGCTCAAGATGACGCTCCACAATATTAAGCGTCCGTCCCCAGGCTGGAGAATGCCCCCTAACATCCTGAAGGACCCCAACGTGGTTGAATCGTTGCAAACTGAGATGGAGGAGTTCTTTCAGCTGAACACGGGGGCGGTGGGGGATTGGGCTATGGTGTGGGAAACGTTTAAGGTCTGGGTGAGGGGTTATCTTATGTCAAAAACCACTGGCCTCCTAAAGAGTGTCAGATCCAACCTCAATATGATCGAAACACACCTGAAAACTCTTGAAAACAACTATAGTGTAACGCATGACAAGAACATATTGGCGGACATCAATGCACACCTCCTCAGATTCAACGAGCTAGCAATCCAAGAACTACAATACATGTCCACTCCGACCAGGGCCCGTAGATACGGTGAAGGAAATAGAGCAGGACATCACTTGGCACGCATATTACGTAACAAACACAATCATCCCCACATCGCAAGCATAATGACAGACAATGATGATCCCGTGCACACAGAGGAAGAAATCAACGCTGAATTTGCCAAATATTACACCAAGCTATACGCAAATCATGATACACGGAGTCTTGTAGACATAGCGACATACCTGAACGAGATAGATCTCCCTACCCTTTCACTCGAGGACAATGTTGTCCTTGAACAAGATATAACCAAGGAGGAGATCGCTGAGGCAATTAAAGCATTGGCGGCTGGAAAAACCCCAGGCTCCGATGGCCTAAGCTCGGACCTCTATAAAACATATTCAACAATACTATCCCCTATTCTAACTCATGTATGGGAGGAAGCCCTGAGCTCCGGCTCGCTCCCAGATTCCATAACCGACGCAGTCATAACGGTCCTATTGAAGCCTAGACGTCTGGCCCATGACCGCTCGTCCTATTGTCCACTCTCCCTAATAAATACAGATGCCAAGATATATGCGAAAGTGCTCGCGAATAGACTCCTCCCTAAAATGACTTCCCTAATACACCCTGATTAATGTGGCTTCATCCCGACAAGATCCACTGCCCTGAACCTACGTAGACTATTCGGTATTATGGCCCAGATCAAGCCTGACACGCAGGCAGTGGCCGTCTCGTTGGACGTCGAGAAGGCATTCGACTCCGTCTCATGGGCATACATGTTCGAGGTCCTCAAAAAATTCGGCTTTGGCCCGTGTTTCACACACTGCGTCAGACTGCTCTATACCTCTCCCAAAGCTAGGGTCCTAACAAATAGCACCCTCTCTACCCACTTTACCTTGCATCGGGGCACCAGGCAGGGTTGCCCCTTCTCTCCCATCCTGTTCGCACTCACTGTCGAACCAATGGCGGCTGCAAGCAGAAGAGAACAAGAATTGAGGGGCATCAAGTTGGCCGGCAGCTACCAATTTATCTCATTATATGCGGACGATGCTCTATTGTGTATACGTAAACCAGGAAAACAACTTAGAGCCCATATTGGCAGTAATACAGGACTTTTCTCTTCATTCAGGGTACAAAATCAACACAGCTAAATCTGAAATCTTCCCATTGACACAGTCCACCTCCTGCCCTTCACATACACACGGTCTACGATGGTCCCCGGATTACATCAGATATCTGGGGATCCTTGTATCTAGAGAAAAACAGTCGCTATTATAGATAATTACGAATCCACTTTACAGACGATCCACGCCAAACTCCAGATCTGGACCAAGTTGCCCATATCACTGGCCGGTCGGATAGCAGTGCTCAAAATGGTGACCCTCCCCAAAGTCTTATATATCTTTAATAATGTCCTGATATGGCCAGTCAGACCCTTTTTTAAAAACCTGCGATCCTAGTCATCCACCTTCATTTGGAACGGTGGGGCCAACAGGCTCAAATGGGAAAAACTGGTGGAACCCTACGACAAGGGGGGCTTTGCCGCGCCCGATTATGAGCTGTACTATCTTGTATCTCAGGCTCATTATGCCAAATACTGGCAGAATCCTATTTTGGAACCACCTCATGTCCCCATTGAACGGCACTCGTCCGCCCAACGGACTTGCGATCTATTATTTTTGCAACATCTTATAAAGACGATTGTAAATTTGACCCAGTGGCTTGCACGATCGCAGTCTGGGCTGCAATAGGCAAGCACCTCCACATTGATATTCCCTATGACTCCCAAGCTCCATTGTGGAATTTTACGGGCATTGCCCCCTCGTATCACCCCGGTATACAGAAAGCCTGGATTCCGAACTATGACATTACAATGAAGGCTATGTTCCCAAATGGAAGCTTCGTCACCCCCGAAGACTTCTCTGACACAGTGGGGAGAGGCCAACTTGTCACGTTACAATATCATCGTATGAAAGCGGCGTTCAAGAAACGCTAGCCATCATTCCCAGCTGAGCCACCCGAGCACCCTTGTTACCAGGCACTCCACTCACAGGCTCATATAGGCATCTCCACACTGTACAACATAGTCCAGACACATACGAAGTCCTCCAACAATATAAAGTCCACCTGGGAAGAAGACATGGGTACAACAATAGAGGAAGGAACGTGGTTGAGGTACTGCCTCCTTACAAAGAAGGTCTCCCTCAACGCGGGGCTCAGACTCAAAAAAAATCAAAACACTCAATAAACTCCACTATACCCATGTTAAGATGGCTATAATCAAGGTGTCCACAAGCACGAACTGTCCCAAATGCAATAACCCTCAAGCTGACTCATACCATATGTACTGGGCCTGCCCTGAAATAATTGGATTCTGAAAGACAGTAGCGAATATACTGGAAGACATTACGCAAATTCCTTCACAACTTACCCCCAAGAAATATCTGTTTGGCGACATCGGTAAATTCCCAGAAAAAACCAGGAGGCTATTCAAGGTCGCTTGTGTGGTGGTTAAAAAATGTATCTTGCAAAAATGGAGAGTCCCCACACCCCCTGTGCAGAACAATTCTTAAAATCACTGGCATATGTGCACGAATGTGAAGAAACGTACATAGGTCTGGTCCCCTCTCCTTGCAGACCTAAAGACATTTGGTCAGCGTTCAGGTCTTACCTTCGCACCACCCCACCTAATTCGGAAGAGGACGATGCTGATTGAAATGTGTGCCTCCATCCCGCCAACAAATGTTTAATATCTTTGTTTTATATAGGTATATGTATGGGAGAAAACAAAGTGTATAACATGTATATCCAGTGCCATGGAGTGGTTCATGCGTGTGTATTGTGAATTGCAACTGAAAAATAAAGTTTAAAAAAAAGAAAATGTCCAGTTTCCTTTACCTACCCATCATCCTTTTCTAATCTTGACCAATGTCCCCTCTTCCAACGCACAGTTTTTTACACAATTATTTTTATCATATCTCAACTTGGATCTTTTTTGAGCATCCAACATCCTCTCCTGTAACATTTGCATCATCACCTCATTCTGCACTCCCACACATTTCTTCATCCATCCAGGATGCAATCTAGGGTTCGGCACCCTTTTCCGCAGTGCTTCAAACAGTGATACACCTGTTACTTGGTGGGGTGCAACTCTATATTGAACCACCCTCTCCATAACTGTCCTCTCCCAATCGACACCAGATACAATTGCAATTCTAATTACCGCCATCAATGTCCTATTGAATCTTTCAACGGTGGCATTACCCTGAGGGTTATAGAGGGCCGTGGTAGAATATTCAATAACATTGTCATCTAAAAATTCTTTCATCTCGCTACCCACAAACTGAGGGCCATTATCTGAAACACTCCTCCTTGGGAATCCTTCCCCCCAGAACACAGATTCTAAGAATTATATTATCATGCATGAGCTAATGTCCCTCACAATGCACACCTCAGGCCATTTTGATAACAAATCCATCATGACAATCAAATACGCACCTTGGGCACCACTCACTGACACAGGACCCAAATATCCGGCGCCACAACATCCCAAACCGAACTTGGCAGTTACACAATCCTCATAGGTGGCACTCTGGTGCACAGAGCTTTATCACTATCCACACACGCCTCACAATTCTTCAAAAGCAATCCAATATCATTATCCATCTCCGGCCACCAAAAATCCTGTAGAATCAGCCCTTTTGTCCTACTGACACCAAAATGTCCCTCATGAGTGATCTCCAACACCACTCTCCTCATGGCCTACGGCACCACTAATCGCTCCCCTCTTGCTAGCACTCCCTTCTCCACACTCAACTCTTCCTTTACTCTCCTATATTCCCCCAACTGTTCATCCACCTCTCCAATAGGCCAACCTTCTTGGACATATTCCATAGCCATTTTGTACACTGCATCAGTGGTTGAAGTGTACGAAAAGAAGTAGTGGAACTATTTTCCCTGTCGGTCTGCCCCCGCTCTCCACAAACGCCATTGCTGCGCCCCCTCCCACACACAATCCAACCCCTATCGAACAAACACACCTATTTAAGCGAATATTCAGTTCAGTAAACTGAAGTGCATTCTTAAACTTCTTCCTACTCTTCTATTTTAAAGCTACACCGTTCCAGAACGGTTTATTTTAAAAATAAAAGTATAGGAACAGTGAAACATAAAAATAAAAAGTATAGGAGCACCGCTCCCGACCGCTTCCGCCCCCTTCGACCTCTGCACTGCATCCTTATCTTCCTCTTTTCTCAACTCATTTTACTTGGCAACCTTACAGTTAACAAAAACCTCTCCCTCTTCTTCCACCCCCATATCCTCTTTCTCCCCTATGGGATTGCGTGACAACGCATCAGCAGTAACATTCACCTTGACCTTCAAGTGCCTCACCTCAATGTCCAATCCCTGGAGAGAAGTAATCGACCTAACAATTCTTCTTGAAATTTCATCCAACCCTTTTTCTTTAAAAAATGCCCACCAATGGCTTGGGATCTGTTACCACTACAAATCTTCACCCCCACACGAACTGCCAAAATGTTCAATTCCCCACACACAGGCCAAAGATTCCATCTCTACAACCGAATATCGCCTCTCCTCATTTCTAGGTACATGTGATGCAAACACAATAGTATGTAGCTCCTCCCCTTTTCTTTGCATCAGGACACATCCAAGACCGCTCTCACTTGCATCAGTATGCAACTCCACCTCCCAATCCTCCTTAAGTCCTTTTAATATGGGCGCACTCACTAAAGTGTTCCTTATCTCTTCAAATTCGTTATTACATAATTCACACCAAGTGAATCTCACACCTTTCTTTACCAAACTTCGCATGTTTTTTGTCCTTTCAGCCAAATCTTTCACAAACTTTCCATAGAATTCAACCAACTCCAGGCATGAAGACAATTCCCTTTCATCTCTTGGAGACTTCATCTCCCTTATTGCCTGCAAAGTTGCATGTTTTAGTTTCACCCCCTCCGCTGATAACTCATGGACCAAGTATTGAACCTTTGCCACCTTAAATTGACATTTATCTGGTGAAATGGTTGTACCTGCATCTGCTATTCTCGTCAACACCTCCTTTAAATGCATGCCATGCTCCTCCTCATTCTTTCCCCATACCAAAATATCATCCTAGTAGCAGCACGTTCCTGACAATCCCTTTAAAAACTTGCGCATTTCTCTCTGAAATACACTTGACGTGGACACAAATCCAAATGGCATCCTCTTACATCGGAATAGCCCAAAAGGAGTTATAAAAGCTGTAAGGTCCATGGAGTCTGGGTGTAGCTTGACCTGATGGTATGCTGCTTTTAAATCAAAAGTCGAAAGAATTGTTGCCCCACCAATTTTGACCGACAAATCATCAATTTTGGGAAGTGGAAATCTATCTGATTTTATACTTTTATTAAGATCCCTGAGGTCAATGCAAATCCTCACACCCCCATTGGGCTTGTGCACTGCCACAATTGGGCTTATCCACTCAGCTGCATCCTTCCCCTCAATTATACCCTCCTTCATCATCCCTTTCAACTCATTTTCTACATCCTCCCGTAATGTTAGGGGTATGGTGCATGTTCTCCCTCTTACTAGTATAGCCCCAGGTCTCAACTTGATCAAATGAACAAATCCCTTAAAACAGCACATATTTTCTGCAAAAACCTCCAGGAACATGTTAACTGGAAACACCTCTTGCCATTTCACCTAGACAGATTGCACCGATGCTGGGACTGTCTGTACAACAATTACCTGTGAGGGATAATCAGGATCCAGTCTCCAGCTCAGGTCAGCCTGTGCATTCCAGGAAAGTAAATTCCCTGACCATGCCTTCGGCACTACTACCGCAATATCTAAATTGAGCCCAAAACTACCCTATTTATGTTGATGGGGACATCCCCATAGGTATAGGCACTCACGCTTGCTCTTGCAGCTCACAACAATTGAATTTTTCCGTCCACGTTGCCATGTTTACCAAAGTGTAGTCTGACCCGCTATCTATCAGCAGTTTCACTGGAACTAAATTTACTGACATCTCTGTGTGTGGTTTTATTCATTTGGTCGCACCATTAACAGCATTCACCACACACACCTCATCAGCATTTTCATTCCCTACATCCTGCCAAGAAGCTGAATAATCCTGTACCATTTTAACACTACCAGGCTTGTTCCAATGCCTACAACATCGAGCCATATTGCCCTTTCATCCACACTCATTGCATATCACATGGTATGAATAACATTGCTTATCACTAACTAAATGATTCGGGTTCCCACATCTGTAGCGTCTCATGACAAAAGTTCATCTTCCTTCGAACCGCTGCTTGGGGATCCATTCTCTTCTTGTTTATTTGTTTTGCTTCATCTTTATTGTCATACACTGCACACACTTTATTTTGCTTCACCACATTTTTACATCCGACAGCACTCTTGGTGGCCTCAGCATCCAATGCTTTAATGCATTTTTCTGTTTGCTCCACCATATTCGGTATGTCTATTGGCCGTTCCAATGAGAATTCCACACCACTCGCACATTCACACGACAGGGCTTCCCTTATCTTGTGGTCAGCACATCGAATCATGACCTGGTCTCTAATGTGCTCATCACTACAATGAGTGTAGTGACACTTGATGGCCACTCTGCGCTGTGCAGTCACACATTCTTCAATTGTCTCTCCAGCTCTCTGATCCCTTATCGTGGAATGGTATCTTGCTAAAAATATGTTTTCTGTTACGACAAAATGTTTGTCCAACTTTAACAGGCTTTGTTCAAATATGTTCAATTCTTCCACTTCATGTCCAAGCAACTCCGGAAGCTTTTTAAATATCGATTGACCTTCCTCACCCAGACAATGAAGTAACAGTGAGTCCTTGCAATCATCAGTAAAGTTACTGCCATATACCCCATGCAGATATCTCATGAAGCCATCTTTCCAGTCTGTCCACTTAACATTTGGCTCTCCTGGGTTCACCAGAAATAATGCCGGGCCAGGTATATTCATGCCTTGATGATCCTTGTTTTAATTTTAAATTAAACACCAGAAAGTACAATTTGGGTTTTCGGGGCAAGATAATGGTCAACAGCTTCACTAAAATAACTTTTGTATGTTTCTAAACTTGCAAAACACAGTCATTTGCAAATTTTCCACACACGCCTGACTTTATGATGGTGGCATGCATACAAA
Source organism: Ambystoma mexicanum (assembly GCF_040938575.1). Taxonomy (NCBI): domain Eukaryota; kingdom Metazoa; phylum Chordata; class Amphibia; order Caudata; family Ambystomatidae; genus Ambystoma; species Ambystoma mexicanum. The sequence goes on along the minus strand of NC_090926.1, from coordinate 1,093,763,930 downwards.
ATGACTTTATGTCCTCTAACTTGGCTGCCTTTAGTATGGGGCTGGGAAGTCTTGCGTGACTTCCTTGGTATGCGATGCCGGTTAGCTGATCGTGCCCCTCATTAATGCTGCATCAAGGATCTTACTCTAGCCTCACAGTGCCGTGTCTTCTAGTCACACAGGGGCCTGACCGCGCCTGGCACTTGGAGCAAGGGTAACCTTTCAAGTGTTTAGTGCCCAGGGCGAGAAACATTGTCCCTCCTCCCCTACGCTTGCACAGCGCTCTTCGGGGAATGACAGAACTGCAGTGCCCACGTACACTTTCACCTCCTACCTTGTGACTTGATGTGCTCCCGGCTGTGCTAAGCTTACTTGAAGTCCTGGAAACAGGTTCCTCCCATCCCAAGGGGGCCTGCCTATGTTTGCTCACCTGCCTAATTTTTCCCGTCACCAGCCCTTCTGCAACCTGGAACAGTTGTGTGGGAACGGTTGTGTCCATCAGAGGATGTTTGCCCACCTGTCATGTCCCTGCCTCCTTCCTGGGACAGCTGTGGAGGAGGGGGGCTGTGCCTGCCTGTGACAGCCTACCTCCCTTTGCATCTCCACCCTTTTCCTGTCACTTGGACCCTGGTAACTATTCTGACCACTGATAAACCCTTGGAGCGGGGAAGTGAGAGCTATAGAAGGGGGACCTGTGTCTGCATGTGTCATCCTACCCCTTGTAATAATCCCTGTCTCTTCCTCCTTGGACCCTGTGGGTGGGCTCTGCAGGGGTGGAGCAACAGCCTTATAAGTGGACAGCGAACCAGGGCTAGGTCTCTCTTGTTTGGCTGCATCACTGGATGCATGGGTGGGGGCAGGGGAGCTACAGAAACTTAAGCAGGTACACTGCTCCCAATCTGGACTTTCCATCCCCTGTGCTACTTCCCACCCAACCTGCTCTTCTCTCCCCCTGCCTCTGCCTCTGCCGCTCTGCCCCACCATCTGCCTCTCTCTCTTTCCCCTCTCTGTTTCCCTCTCTCTTTCTTCCTCTCTCTTCCTCTCTCTCTCTTTCTCCCTCTCTGTTTCACTCTCTCTTTTGCCCTCTGTTTCTCGCTCTCTGTCTCCCTCTGTTTCTCTCTCTTTGTCTACCCTGGTTTCTCTCTGTCTCCCTCAGTTTCTTTTTCTCTGTCTCCTTCTGTGTATCTCTTTCGATGTCTTCCTCTGTTTCTCTCTCTCTCTGTCTCTCTCTGTGCCCCTCACTCACCCTCACTCTCTTTCTCTCTCCCTGTCCCTCAACCTCCCTTCCTCTTCGTCACTCGCCTTCACTCACCCTCACTCTACTTCTGGGTGTGCCTAGTCAGTATTCCTCTCATCAATGCCCCTCATTGTGCCCGCAGACCAGTGCAGCCCATCATCCATGTCTAGTGTGCCTAACTTACTCTGCTGGGAATGAACGTACTTCACTGTCTGTAATAAATGTGTTTCCTGATTTCTGAAAGGATGTTGGTGCCTTCTTTTGTGTTCTCACTTTCTTGGGTAGCCTGCCTGTTAAAGCCAGAGGGGGGAGCTAGTATGCATAGACAATGCACACCTCACTGGGTTCTGTACATTTCCTGACCAAACCTGTGACTCTGACTGGGGTCTCCCACGTAGCCTTCCCCATTTTGACCTGCCTTCTACTTCCACAGTGTTCTGATGCCTGGGACTCGGATCCAAAACCGGGTCAAGGTCCCTGATCAGATGAAGAGCACCTTAACGTCTGCGCCTTCTCTCACTAAACCCACCCCTGTTCTGCGGCTTCTGCTTCTCTCCTCTGTCCATTTTCTGCCTTTAGCAATAGATATTTCCATCCACGTGGATTCTGATTTTCCCCTTTCCCAGAATACATGGACCAGAGCCCACCAGTCCCAGAAAAGAGGAGTTCCTGCCCTGAGAGGTGCCTGCTGTACCTGTGTGTAGCTGCCTGGCTGCCAGATAAAGTAGTAGGGTAAGAACTGAATTATCAGTCACGCGCGCTGCTATTGCCAGCCTGTAGCATGTGGGGAGGACTTCTAGTTTCTGAGGGGGGTGGTAACACTGAGGGTAGGTCAGTGTACCTATTCAGATAAACCAGGTCCAAATCCCATGGTGGTGGGTGCTGGTGCACTGCCACTGTCAGAGGAGGTCTTTCACACCAATACAACATCACACAATTTTACTGGCAAATTGTACGGTGTACCTTTCGGGGTAATCTTGGAATAGCATACAGATCTCGCTAATTTTATCTGGTGTTCGATTTTTTGTACCCTCAGAGTTCCTCAGGAGAGGGGAGTCACCTACCCCATAACAAACACATTTGCTAGGCCCATACCAGAAGGGTACAAGGTTAGCTGTGGCTCATTGCTCACCTTAGAGACCGGTCCACCAAGAGTCTCATTTTAGAGCGCACTACATATGTTGCTTAATTCAGTTTACTAGTGTGCCTGAATATGTGTACAAAGAGTGGTGAGGAGGCATTTTAATAGTAAGTCCTCCTGTCCTACCTTTGTGGAGTGTGCCTTCATACCCTTCATTTTGCATGTCTGAGGGCCTTGAGCCCCCACCCCACCAAAGCACCTAATTTAGTTTACTAGTAGCAGAGCCACCTAGACTGTACCAAATTCATCTCCTAGACACTCACTAGGAGTAAACAAGGCTACTAGAGGGCCCAACCTCACCCAATTACACAATTTGATTGTGTCAATATCCTGGTTGTGAGAACCTTGTATTTCTTTTGGCCCACGAGAGTGGGTCTCTAGAGATCGTCTTTTCCTGGAACTCCTTTGTGCGGAGTGCCAGATATGCCTGTCTGCTTGAATCTGAGTTTCTTTAATAGGGATGCCTGAGAATTTAACCTGACACTCCTTTTTGGATATAGACCAGTATCTTGGCATCACTGCACCCCCTGTCCTGAAAAGTTTTATCACCCAACTCCTTCCCTAGTTGAGCGCCTGTGAGTGTGCATCTGTGAGTTACTGTGAGCGATTGTGAGTGTGCTAGAGAAACCCTGCTTGACAGACTTGGATAGTAGCGACTCAGTGGTGCTGACCCATGCCCTGTATTGATTTAGCATTTGTCAAGAAATGTTACCCCAATTATATGGGTGACCCCTGCCTGGTCCCAATGTCAACACAGTAACCCCTTCAGCTGCAGAGGATGTCCTAGATTATTCTGTGCTTGCTCCCCCACCCTGCTATTTTGCTCTCTTCCTAGCCAGTGCCCCTTTGGGGTATGCACCTGCTGCTTCATCCCCCAGACTATCTGACCCAGATAGGACTGCCCTCCAGAAGGTGCACGCACCCTATGGGGGCCGGTATGGGGCTTCTAGAGGCCAGCATGGTTTTAGCTGGGTAGGGCGAGAAAGAGGAGGAATGATTCACCACTCCCAAATGCCCCTTCTGAACCCACAGTAGTGAAGCTATCAGAGCACTAGGTACATGCCTCAGTATGTCCCAATGCAGCATCCACCCCCAGACCCGTTCCCATACCACTTAGGTCAATGGGTGCATCCGGACCAGTGCGCCAATGGTAAGGAATGGGGCCACTGGAAGTACAACTGTGCTCAGTGGGTTCAACATCAGCAGAACAAGGTCCCAGCCCTGTCTACTCAGAGCCAATCATAGCTACCTGCACCATGCCTGCCTGGTCCATTTCAGCTCCCTGCTCAGCCTAGACCACAAATCAGAATTCTGGTTCTTGCCCAGCTACCGAACCTGAACAACCTCAGGCTTGATCCCAGACCAAAGCCTCTCCTCCCCCACCAGTAGTAAGAACAGCCAGGGTACCTCTTCTGGCGCCTCCTTGCAACCCTAGCTCCAGTAGCCAGACCAGTGTCCCTTCCAGTTTCCTCAAGCTTCACTTGAACTGGACCCAGATTAAGTACCTCGGCACTCCACCTCCTCGCCCCAGCCATCCCCCTACGTGACAGCCCAGGTAAGTAACAAACATGCCATGATGCTGGTGGACACAGGAGCCACCTTCAGCACACTGAGGATGGGAGGGTTCCTGGATGCCTCTGTGTCTGGCCGGACTGTCATAGCTGTAGGGATAGAGGACATCCCATCGAAGGTGCCTGTATTATTGTAGTGCACTGCACTCTCTGGCCTAGTACGGAACTCCGCTTCACACTGTCGCTGCTGCTCTACCTTCTAGTCTGTTTGCTGTTGTGAGTTCTGTGTCCCTGGTCCATTCTCCCAATACAAGATCATGTAGCAGAACTGACATATTGCTACACTAACTGCAGGCTACCATAGGGTTGAAATGAAACACAAATCTTGGGGAACACAGAAAAGAAGAATGGGGAACTACAAGCTGGTAAAGTGTCCGCATTGCCCCTTGCTCTCATGTACTTGAGGGGTATGCCCAGCCCCTTGCTGGACTCTCTCCCTTTGAGGTCATGATGGAAAGATCATGCCGCGGCTGGCTGCAGCTCCTCTCTCTGTTAATGAGTTGCTTTTGGCACTCAGTGATGATTCAGTTCTGGCATATTTAAAACACCTTACTTCAGTTATAAGAGTGTTAGGTCGAATTCTCATTCTATGGCTAGTTTCCCTTACCTATAGAGTCCCCCAGCAGCTTTGCTGGATTTGAAGGGTTTGCTTCTTTCTACCTGCTAAAAGTGAGACTCTTTTTCCCACTGTTAGGCATTTTTGCTATGTGTGTTCTAGGCTATTTTTGTGTTTAATGCCTATGGGATTTTCTCTAACCCATAGGAACCACCTTATGCACATGTGTTACACAGCACCCTCAGTGTAGTGACACAGGGGTGTCGTAGCGACCCCCAAACATAGACTCCATACCCCGGGGCTGACTACTGTCTCCCAGAGCATGTAAAGTCCCCATTGGCTTTACTAGTCAAATCTTACGAACTTAACCAGTCCAACCCATCTTACTATGGAGGTACAGCAAAGGGTAATTGTTTTTCCCTTGGGTTCATTTTCGAGGGGGTACCTTAAAGTCCCGCTCTCTAAAGTTTCTGGCTGGTGGCAATGGTTACTACCAAAAATATTCAACCCCGAATATGTTCCTATTGTTCGAGGCTAACACTTTTACTGACAGCCTCTAACATACCGCCGGTTTATTTTATTATTAACTTCACTCCGGTAGGTTTTATTTGCCAGAACTTTAATATAACTTGTTTCTCGTGTCTTACTCTAAACTCCTAACCCAGGTCAGGGATCCTTTGTTCGCTCTTTTGGTGGGCTTCTGCCAAGAAGCCCTCCTTTCGGCGCCTCTCAGTCTGGGGTGGGTCTGTTGTTTGGGAAGGGGAGTAGAACCCCTGGACAGAGTTGCCGCAACAACTCAGGTCGCACTCTAACCTGATAGGCTGGAGGGTCTCCCGCCAAGAAGACCACTCCACTGTGTGAGTGACAGCTAGGCTGTAAGAATGGGTCTCTTTCTGCATAAAAGCAGGGTCCTGTGGACTGGAAGAGCAAGACGTCGCCACTGGAACTACGGAACCGGAGGGGAGAGAAGCCACAGACATCTTCAGCATCTACACCACTGGTGAAGCCCTGCCGGATCGTCTCACCACTTTTCTTCCACACAACGAGAGGAGGTCTTCATCGAAAGAGCCTTCTTCCCTTGAGCTGGTGGGAACAACCAGTTCACCCATCGCTCCCCCAGACTTGCCTTGGTCGAATTGACAGTGCCCGGCACTTGGAGACCGGATAGCCAGGCAGCTATTGACCCGGACCGCGATTAAAAGGAGCGTACCTTTTAAACTTCGTTTGGCAGCACCGTGGTTGGTTTCACCCCTGGGTAGTGTAGTGACTCGAACCTTCCTCCATGACGAGAGCCTCTCTTCCTCTGCTGGACCCCTCGAACTGCAGGAACTACCAGGAAGGACCGCCACTGCAGGAGCCACTTCTTCACGTTTAAGGCAGATTGTGCCACCAGGCCTCCCTTTCCCCGTGGTAGCCCTAAAGGTGTTTTAAATCCTTTATCTACTTGTTGGGTTGGCCGCCCTCTCTCTTAACATTGTCTTTCACCTTGCATATACCTTTTCAATATTCGTTTACCAAAGACTTGACTGCAGCTACAAGAACATTTTTGCTCCTAAGCTCTTGGTCCTGTACCACTGACTCTGGCTCAGGCCTATTGCCTCTGGCTGATTTGTTAGATCTGCTCCCACTAGATTTATTTTCAATAAGAAATGTGTTGATGCACCTGAATCTTCTAAACCCCTCTTCCTTCCTACTGTTTTAACTTGTGGAGTGCCATTTTGCTCAGCTTTCATTCACTTATCTTTCTGCTAAAGTGTCACTGTGCATTACTTGTTCACATAACTTCAGGGAAGTGTTGCTAGGGGGTGTCTGAAGATTTTTCGGTTTAACTTGTGCTTTCCCTCCCTTTCGTTAAATTGATAGAGTGCCATTTGTAGTTGGTTTTCACTGTGCCATTTTGCTCAGTTTTCACTCTACCGCAAACTTGTCAACAATTGAATAGGGAGTTGTATATTCGTTTTCCTTGACTAAACTTAACTTACTTTATCAACTGTGAGTTATGTGTTGAACTAAATGGGTACATAATAAATATATTCTCTTTTTGATACAAAGCTTTGGTCAGTGTTTCCCTGTTCCATAGTACTGTGATACCTATTGTGTAAACCCTGAATACTGCTTATCTCCCTCTTAAGATAAGTCTGACTGCTCAGCCACAGCTACCAACTAAATCTTTATGGTACAGACTGATACCAAACGGGATTTATTGCTCTCACCTGTAGTCCTAATCTTGTGTAGTGCGCCCTAAGGGAACTGCACTGGATTCTGCCTAACAAAGACAGATTTGCAGCTAGGTCAGTGAGTCACAACCTGTGCCAAGCCAGCAAAGATTACATTTAGGGAAAGCTAGGACACTGCACCCCTGAGCATGGGGTATTTTTCCCAAAATCTGCCCCAACCCTGCTCAGAAAGCCTGCCGGAATGGAAACAAGATATCTTCTCTTGTCGTTGGGAAGTAACCTGTTTTGGGAAAAGAGCACTGACTGAACTGTGATATTTTTTATTTTTTTATTTTGCTTTAATTTTTTCTTTTTTATGTTTCTATTTTTATGTTTTGTACTTTGATTTTGGTATTTTGATATTTACTTTTTTATATTTTAAAATGAAATGTTAATGCTATTTTTTACTTGGGTATTTTTGGGGTTTTATATTTTAGAATTTTAATATTTGCAGTTTGATTTTTATATTGAGATTTTTTTGTGTGGATATTTTGTATTTCTTCATTTCTTTTTTTATGTTTCTATTTTGATGTTTTGTATCTTTATTTTGGTATTTTGATATTTAACTTTTTTATATTTTAAATTAGAATATTATTATGTTTATTTGTTATTTTTATATTTTGGGGTTTTTATATTTTTGAATTTTAATATTTGTGTTTTGATTTTTATATTTTGATTTTTGCATTTGGATATTTTAATATTTTTGTATTTAGATTTTTGTATTTAGACAATTTTAATTTTAATATTTAGATTTTTGGTTTTGCATTTTTGTATTTTGATATTTTGGATTGTTTTAAATATTTTAATTTTAACAGGTGGATTATGATGGCTTTTTTGCCATTTGATATCTCTTTGGAAGATGATATTTTGTGAGTTGCGATATTTGGATAAAGTGTACCCAGCTCACTTTGTTTTAAGTGCATTTTATTTTACATTTCTGTTCCAGCGTACTTCCTTCCCTTTCATCTTCTGGTATTGCACTATGCCATTGCCCCACTTTTTTATACCAGTTTTCCTTTCCAGCTTGCTTTTATTTTGAGATCCCTGCTTTCTCTGGATCTAGTGAACTTTTCATCTGATCCCCGAAAGACTTGGAGGACAGCGAAACTCTGACTCATCTGCAAGAACTCTGGAGCGGAAGCTATGCCCGGGCCATGTGGTGTCCACCATCAAATGCCTATGAACTACAACAAGCCCATGAACACCTGAACAGCTATATGGCATCGCCCCACATGGGTGTCATGAGCGTGGGTTGGGATGTATATCAGAACATTCGGGAAGTGGTGGCAAATGTGGTTGCTGTCTCACTGGGAACTTTTGCTACAGAGCAGAGGGAGTTGAACAAAATTGGCTCAAATCTACAACCTGATATTGGCTTTCCATGGCGGTGTGGGTGCACTTATTGGATCGGAGCAGTGTGTGTATTTGTTCCAGTCTCCTCTGATAAAATCTTTGTCAATGCTGCTCACCTCACCTCCCATGGGGCCACCACAAACGAACCACCCAAAGACATCCTGGATGGAAAAAGAGACTGCTTCAGGTCTGTCGGGGGAAAAATGCTTTTACATGTTATGTATGTTGTTGGGGGGTTGATTGCACTAATTATCATCTGCAAACTGCTCTGGTGCCTCATATCAAGGTGCTCCAGACCCCTGGACACTGCCTGACCATGGCTCATACCCCTCTCACATCCGGGAATATGGATTCCTTAAACAAAGAACGTTACAGGATGGCCCAGACTGAGGACTAACACTGGATCCCAGCCCAGTTTTTGTGGTCCCTTTCAGGAACAAAGGAGGGCTGTAGAAATGAGTATGCATGGGTGGATACCTGTGTTTCTCATATAGGTCATTTGTTGCATTTTAATGTATTTGAATGTATGTCATGTTGCATGGTATATTTTAATGTATTCCATGAATTTACATTTCCACTAATGTATTCTCATATCACACTGTATATGACTGAACTTCCATTTCAGTGTATTACATGACTTTTCATCCCCTACTGTATTTTTCATCTTGTAAACTTGTTACAACCTCGGGTGACAGCTAACAGCTGCCAGTTTTACAGCCAGTGTAAAATATGTAGCCTGGGAGCTGGCCCTGCCCCCTTCCTGTACTAAGCTTCCTTGAAGTCCTGGAAACAGGTTCCTCCCATTCCAAGAGGGCCTGTCTATGTTTGCTCACATGGCTTTTTTTGCAGTCACCAGCCATTTCCCTTCCCCCTTCCTGGGACAGCTGTTGAGGATAGGGGTTGTGCCTGCATGCGTCAGCCTACCCCTTGTGAATCTCCACCCTTTTCCTGACACTTAGACCATGGTAACTATTTTCCATGGAGGAGGGAAGTGACAGCTGGGGAGAGGGGACCTTTGCCTGCATGTGCCATCAAACCCCCTGCTATAATCCCTGCTCCTTCCTCCTTAGACCTTTTGGGCGGGCTCTGCAGGGGTGGAGAAACAGCCTTATAATTGGACAGAGAACTAGGGCTAGGTCTCTCTTTTTTGGCTGCAGTGCTGGACGCGTGGCTGGGGGCAGGGGAGCTACAAAGACCAAAGCAGGTACACTTCTCCAGATCTGCCTCTGCCATCCTCTGGTGCCCCTTCCTCCACAACTTTCTCTCCTGTGCCCCTATCCCTCTGCCTCTCTTTATGTCTTTCGCCCTCTCTTTCTTTCTCCCTCTCATTCTCTTTTTCCTTCTCTCTCTCGCTCTGTCTACCTCTGGATCTCTCGGTCTTCCTCTATTTCTTTCTCTCTCTGACTCCCTATGTTTCTCTCTCTTGCTGTCTCCTTCTGTTTCTCTCTCTCTCTGTCTCCTAGTGTGCCACTCACTCTCTCTGTGTGCCCCTCACCCTCACTCTTTCTCTCTGTGCCCCTCACTCTCTCTCACCCTTTCTCTCCCTCACTCTTCCCCACTCTTCCCCACTCTTCCTCACTCTTCCTCACTCACCCTCACTCTCCTTCTGGATGTGCCTAACCTGTATTCCTCTCATCAATCCCCCTCATTTTGCCCATAGACCAGTGCAGATCATCATCCATGTCTAGTGTGCCTAACCTACTCTTCTGGCAATGATATGATATGATATGATATGATAGGTTATTTATCACGTGCTTAATACCCAGAGGTTTCTAAGCATGGACCTGGGGATCGAACCTGTGTTGTTCCATGTCGTCTTGGTCCCAAGGTGAGCATGTTGCTGCTGAGCTATCCTCCCGAGCTCATTTCCCTGTCTGTAATAAATGTGTTTCCTGATTTCTGCAAAGACGTTGGTGCTGTCTTTTGTGTTCTCACTTTCTTGGGTATCCTGCCTGTTATTGCCAAAGGGGGACCCTGTCTGCATACACAACACACACCTCACTGGGGTCTGTTAATTCCCTGACCCAAAACTGTGGCTCTGTCTGGGGTCTCCCACATGGCCTTCCCCATTTCGGCCTGCCTTCCCTTTCCACTGCAGAACAGGGAGCCTTAGTTGATCTGGTCCTCCAGATGTTTTGAGACCCACTCCAGGGAATCCAGGACAGGATGTGTCATTTCAGGGGGTGTTCTCTCAGCCTTGGCCGCGTGAGGCACCGAGTAGCAGGCCCTGGTCCACAGCAAGAGTCACTTACAATGTGCGCTCGGAGTGGGTAGGGGACAGGTCTTTCCACTGCCCTGGACTGCTTCTTCTTCAAATCAGTGCTTGAGGGCTTTGGAAAGTACAACTCTCACAAAAGAGGTCCAGTGAATCCTTCTCAGGTGTTGTTCCATCTTTTAAAGGTAAAACACCAGAGGTGATTGGACTAAAGCTAGCCTTTCTTAGTGGTCCAATCACTGTTCTTGAAAGAAGAGGACTTTGCCCTTCTGACATCACACACAACGTTCTTCGCTCTAGAGGAGATTGAGGGGACATGAAGGAGAGAAAGTGGCAGAGAGAAACAAAATGGTGGGAGTCTTTGTTTGGGAGAATTCTCAAAAATGTGTTAATTCCCTCCACCTTAGAGACCCCCAGCAACTTTGCTGGATTTTGAGGACTTGAATTTTTGCCTGGAGAGAGTGAGACCCTTTTTCCCACTCTATCATGTATTTGAATGTGATTTTATGCACTGTATTTCTTTTTGGTTGTGGAGTCTAAACAATGTCATAGGCATCATCTTTTTCCAGATTTCCCAAGGTTTAAATACCTTATCTGGGATCAACTACTGTTTCCCAGAGCAGTGGAGTGAAATTGACTACACTTAGTCCTGTAAAATTCAAGAGCAAGCACACCGTATCATACAATAGAGTGCTGAAGGGGTTACTTAGTATCCCCTGTGTCTAATTACCCATATAGCATTTATATGTTACCCCTTCCTCTCAGAATGGCTGGTGGCACTGGTTTTTGTATGAACTACCATGATTTACCCCGACAGCGCCGGTAACGTTAAATCGCGGGAGCCATGTTTTTCAAAATGGCGCTGAGCCTCCTTTGTTAAAATGGTCCCCGATCTTCTCTTTTCATCATTTCTTTGTGGAAAGGTCCTTCTAGAGTTTTTCTATGCACGCCAAACCAGGTTTGGTCTCTTTGTTCATTCACCTTTGGCGGGCTTAAGGAGTGAAACCCGCCTCTGGCTCCAGAGTGTCTGGGCTAGGCAGGAAGTGAGGGAGGGGAATGCACTCTCTGGTGATTGGCTGGCGGACTGGGACAAGGACAGCCACCCTGCTGGGTGAGTGACAGCAAGGATGGAATGAATGGGAGAGAACTGAATAAAACGCAAGTCTTTTGGCTTGGAAGGCAGAGACGACCACTGGATGAAGGAACCAAAGAAGAGCTTGAAGAGGATGCCTGCTGCAACTCCTGGACCATTGATTTGCTCAGTGAAGCCCTGCTGCAGTGACTACTTGCCAAGTTTGCATCGACAGAAAAGCCCTGCAAGGACGACTTCTCCCTTTGAGTTGGTGGGACCAATTAACTCCCAAGTAAGCCACCTGGACACCCATCTAGTTGAATTTTCTCAGAGTTGCTGCAGGAAACCGTAGAGCCAGGGAGAGGGACACCAGATTCTGAGCCTTGCTTTTAAGCTGGCCTAAAGCTTTTGGAAGATCCTCCAGACTCCCACGAAACAGAATGACCAAGCCTGACCCCCCATCAGTCGAGTGCGAGACCTCAGATGTGAGGAAAGTCCACCTTGACAGCCAGGAACCGCGCTTATTGCTATTAGCCGTACCACAAGGAGCTGAAACGCGACACAGCCACTGAAAGTAAAGTTTGCCAGTTGCCAGTTTTGACAGTGCCAGTGAATGCAGGAGTCCCCCAAAGTCCTCCCTCTTGTCCCGAAGACTGAAGCCCAGGAACAGTGAGACCTGCAGAACTGCGTAGGAACAGAAGTTTGCAGCTGCATCTTTTCTTCTTTACCAAGGTACTGTAAAACAAGTCTAAGAGAATGTACCTCTTACTGTAGAACTGCTTGTAACTTCCACAACTCACAGGTCTAGTCAGCTTGTGGCCCTACAATTAATTCTTCTTTTCTTCAAAGACTCCTAAGAACTTATGCAAAGACTTTTCCATTACTTACCAGAAGTACTAAATCCTATCCAGGAATTTTGCCCATTGGCTTAGCCTATTGAATTGAATGACTCTTCTAGTGGAAGCTAAAAGTATTTGCCCTGCTTATGAATATTTGCAATTTCTTGTGTTCTAATAACCTTTGACTTTTACCAACTTTTTAAGAGTGTTCTAAATGCCAACAGTAAGATATTAATGTCCCCAGCACCCTTGTTACTGAAGTCACCTGTGGGAGTAGGTTGTGTCGGTGGGCGATCGCAAAAGGTTCTTGTCTGATTCAGAAACTCAGAGTGTACAATACTGAAGTATGCTTGTGCAAAATTATAAAACATTGATGTACAACGAAAACATTTGTTAAGCATGATTCAATAGCAAAACAAACCAGTCCCCAGACCCAGGGCAAGGAGGCAGTTAGGGTTTGCCAAACCAACACATTGAGTATATGGTTTAAAGTAACAGACAGTTGCAACGAATGCACATATCAAATCAACCCAATTCAAAGAAAGAAAATGAAAACACAAAAAGTGCGTAATTCGGTGGATAAACATAACACATTATAAAACAATGAAAAGAGGGAGGAGAGAGAAAAAAGACAAAAGAACAACAAAATTATTCAGTGAGAGAAGATGCTCATGGTAATCAGCCAGAAATACATGTATAAGGCCACTGACTGTTAAAATTGTACCTTAATCTTGGCTAGTGTGTATTTTGAATACTAGAGAAAAATGCAAAATTAAAAAATGTTTTATCAAGTGGCAACTTAATGAAACGAATACGATAAAAAGAGGGGTTGCAAATATATTGCGTCATAGAAAATTGTTTTAATATTATATATATAGTTTTATCCCACTTACCAAAGGTAGAAGTTGAGTAATCTGACAAAGTTAGGCGTGGGCTCCCTATAAAGCAAAAGACGGGATGGCTATTTATGTAGGAATCTGACTGACTAGATTTCCACCTAGCAGTCATTTGAAAATAAAGAAATGACATACCATTATTTTGCAGTTGCACGAATGAATTTTCAGTAAATTATTATCTTGCTGCAGCACAGGCAGGAAACGAAGAATGCAGGTGCGGCAAGAGCCAAAGAAAACAAAGCAACAAAAGGTCAATTAGCTAATTGAGTGGTTTATCTCTGTGGACATCTGAAGCAGCAAGAATTCTTGCTGGAAGGGTCCGTGTACAAATTGTCAACGTTGACTCACCAGTACTTTCACTGCTATGTGGGGAACTGGAGCCAAACGGGAACCCTCTGTGTGCCGAGTATAACTCGGAGATGTGAGGGAAGCAACAGTGAAAACGCCCGTGCACAGGCGAGTCACCACAGAGTTAATGGGAAAACAAGAGCGCCATGATGGACTAGTGTAGATATCATGTAAAGGAAATCATTAAGGCTACTCCATATAGACAAGAATATGTTTGAGGTGTGCGTATGCCGGAAATAAATTGCGCATGGTAAATGCACAAATAGAATTGGAATTACAAAAAAATAAATAAAAAATAAATAAATAAATAAATAAAAAAAAAATTTTTAAAAAAAATTGCGAGACAGAAGGACATAGATCCGGAAGACATTAGTTAATTAATTGGAGTATGAAGTCACTTGAGCTGTCCACGGATGGCAGTAGTGTATTTTAAAACACCTGTGCCTGCATCTATAATAAAGAGTGTTGCATGTGCTGAAAAAGATGCTAAATAAAGGAAGTGCGCCTCGACCTGACTGGATATGCAAGGATTGTGTTAAAACGGTTGCGCCCATGCTAGCAAGTGTATTCATTAAAAAAAAAAAAAAAAAAAAAAGGGGGGGGGGCGCTGCACCCGGGTAGATAGCATGATAGTTGAGTAATGACATGTAAATAGCGACTGATTACCATTGACATCCATACAAATAATCGGTACCTATTGGCATGACATGTGCGAAGACCTTAAAAAACACACGTGTACCATAACTTTTAAACAACATGTAATCACAAAAAGACAGATAGTTCATGGTCTGTGTTCAGGCCAAACTCTACAGTACGGTATTGACAAATCAATCGGGCTTCCAATTGTCTAAGTTTGAGTATCTGGTTGCCTCCACGTTGTGGAAGTGACACCTTCATCATCCCAGCAAATTTGATCATTATCTTGTTATCCATTTGATGGGATCTTTGCCAATGCAAAGCTAGGGGATATTTGGAGTCAGATTGAGTAATTGAGTACAGATGTTCCCTGATACGAATTTTCAGCGGGCGTATTGTACTGCCAATATAGAATAGGCCGCAGACACATTTAATACAGTAAATGCAGAATTTCGAATTACAATTAATAAAAGACAAAATCTTATGTGTACCTAAGTGTCCGAAGTCGATGGAGGTAGTCTCCAGTGCATGTGAACACGTGGAGCAGCCCCCACACTTGTAAAAACCAGGGCGTGGGGGCTGGTGTAACCAAGTATGTTGCTTGGGTGGGATTGACATGAATGAAGGAGAAAGTATGTTCTTGAGGTTGTTTGCCTTAGTATAGATAAAACTTGGTGAGTTGTCCACCCAAGGAGTAATATCACGATCAAGTTGTAGGATGTGCCAATGTCGTTTGATTATATTGTAAAGCAGCGAACTATCGGAATTAAATCTAGTAATAAATTTGAGTTTCTGAGAATGAACAGTCTCGTTCCTTATTTTCGGAGTGAGTAGATCGCATCTCTTCATGGTCCGTACATCATGTTCTGCTTTTACTACTGAGCGTACGTCATAGCCTCTAGCTATAAACCTTTGGCGTATCAATGAACATTCCTGGTCGAAGTCTTTCGTAAGCAGACAATTCCGTCTTGCCCGAATGAATTCGCCTTTGGGTATATTGGAAACTACAGTTTTCCTATGACAGCTAGTAGCATGCAGAACTGCATTCACGGATGTAGATTTTCTAAAAGTTTTAGTTACAAACTGATTATCTGAGATACTGATAGTAAGGTCTAAGAAATTAACACATATGGGGCTATACGTGTGTGTAAATTGAATGCCCCAATTGTTGGAATTGAGATAAGCAACAAATTCATTTAAAAGCTCAATAGAACCATTCCATAAAATACACTACTGCCATCCGTGGACAGCTCAAGTGACTTCATACTCCAATTAATTAACTAATGTCTTCCGGATCTATGTCCTTCTGTCTCGCAATTTTTTTTAAAAATTTTTTTTTATTTATTTATTTATTTATTTTTTATTTATTTTTTTGTAATTCCAATTCTATTTGTGCATTTACCATGCGCAATTTATTTCCGGCATACGCACACCTCAAACATATTCTTGTCTATATGGAGTAGCCTTAATGATTTCCTTTACATGATATCTACACTAGTCCATCATGGCGCTCTTGTTTTCCCATTAACTCTGTGGTGACTCGCCTGTGCACGGGCGTTTTCACTGTTGCTTCCCTCACATCTCCGAGTTATACTCGGCACACAGAGGGTTCCCGTTTGGCTCCAGTTCCCCACATAGCAGTGAAAGTACTGGTGAGTCAACGTTGACAATTTGTACACGGACCCTTCCAGCAAGAATTCTTGCTGCTTCAGATGTCCACAGAGATAAACCACTCAATTAGCTAATTGACCTTTTGTTGCTTTGTTTTCTTTGGCTCTTGCCGCACCTGCATTCTTCGTTTCCTGCCTGTGCTGCAGCAAGATAATAATTTACTGAAAATTCATTCGTGCAACTGCAAAATAATGGTATGTCATTTCTTTATTTTCAAATGACTGCTAGGTGGAAATCTAGTCAGTCAGATTCCTACATAAATAGCCATCCCGTCTTTTGCTTTATAGGGAGCCCACGCCTAACTTTGTCAGATTACTCAACTTCTACCTTTGGTAAGTGGGATAAAACTATATATATAATATTAAAACAATTTTCTATGACGCAATATATTTGCAACCCCTCTTTTTATCGTATTCGTTTCATTAAGTTGCCACTTGATAAAACATTTTTTAATTTTGCATTTTTCTCTAGTATTCAAAATACACACTAGCCAAGATTAAGGTACAATTTTAACAGTCAGTGGCCTTATACATGTATTTCTGGCTGATTACCATGAGCATCTTCTCTCACTGAATAATTTTGTTGTTCTTTTGTCTTTTTTCTCTCTCCTCCCTCTTTTCATTGTTTTATAATGTGTTATGTTTATCCACCGAATTACGCACTTTTTGTGTTTTCATTTTCTTTCTTTGAATTGGGTTGATTTGATATGTGCATTCGTTGCAACTGTCTGTTACTTTAAACCATATACTCAATGTGTTGGTTTGGCAAACCCTAACTGCCTCCTTGCCCTGGGTCTGGGGACTGGTTTGTTTTGCTATTGAATCATGCTTAACAAATGTTTTCGTTGTACATCAATGTTTTATAATTTTGCACAAGCAGCCTCAGTAGAAGAGCGGGAAGCTCGAAACACGTGTCAGGCTGCACCAATTCTGATAAAAACCACTCATTTAATTTGCAATTGCTTATTATTCTATGTGTGTGCGCAGTTTGAGAGCAAACCCTTTCTTTCTCTAATTCCAATTTCCAGTGGGAATTTGGCAGGCTCCTACTCAAGCTCTCAGCCGCAGCCCTATCACAGCCACATAAGTTACCGTTCTATGCGCTGTATCCTGCTGGCCTTTTCTGCCACTTTTTCTTCAATACTGAAGTATATTTGTGTGTTACTATTCTATTGATCCCTTCTGAAGAAGGATTTATAACTGACTGATAAATAAATTATTTATTGTTTATGCAAGAAACCTTGAGTGTAAGAGTTTATTTGAACACCTGTAACTGTGAATATTTGTGAAACTCCACTACAGCTCACAATTACCCTATTGAGATAAGCCTGGCTGCTCAACACGCTACCAAAACTGAGTAGTACAAGCTTATACCAAAGGTTGGGTTGCCTATACATGTAGTCATAGTTGTTTGTAGTGTTCCCAGAGGGTACTGCATTCAATCTTTTCCTAACACTGGTGGCAGGCGGTGAGGAAATATTGTAGAGTTGTTATATTGAGAGTTTGCTTTACTTTTGTTCAACTAAAAATCTTCACAAGGCTAAGCTCCACTAGAAAAGCAATTGTAACATGCCAGATATGGATACCTTCAGACAGGAAGCCATGACCATTTTAACAGTAGATCAACTGAAAGAAATGTGTAAAGCCAGGTCTCTCCCTGTTAAAGGCAAGAAAAATGAACTAATTGCAAGATTACTAGAGAATCAAAGTCTGGGTAGTAGGTCTGTCACATCTACTATACAAGAACATTTGGAAAATGATGAGGATGATAATGATTCAGAGTCTAACTCTTATATTGTTGAAGAGTCAGAAGAGTTAGAGGAGTCTCAGGAAGAGAGCCCCTCTTTACCTCAACCAGCTCTTAGGCCTCAACCTTTAGCCACAGGACCCTACCAGGTCCAGTACTGAGTGCAGAATTTGTCTCTCCTGAAAAGATGAGACTTGCGTTAGAGTTTATAAGATTACAAATCCAAGCTGAAGCCAAACGTCATGATCTCAAACTAAGGAAAATGGAATTACAACATGCTCTTGAAATGAAGAAATTGTCTCTTGAAAATGTTTCTATCCCAGAGTCTTTCAGTCCTAAGAGACCTTGCATGCCAAAGGAAGCTGTGAGCATGTATGAGGTGAAACTTGATATTTTGGATTGGTTGGGTGCTTTTGAATATAAATATGGGATTCAGGGTTTCACAGGGAATCAATTGATTCCTTGGCTTTTGTCTAGGCTCCCCCAGGTTGCAACTGATGCTGTAATGGAGGTGGGGGAACTTGAAAGATTGGAGTATGAAAATGTGAAGCTAGCTTTGATAGCTAGATTTGGGGAAATTCCTTCCCAGTACCTTAAGAGGTTTAGGACCCTCGGGCTACCTGGTGGGTGAATGTTTGAAAAATGTAGATGGTTGTGTTAAGGGTTACAGAGTGAACTCTTTTGAAGGAATGAGAAATCTGTTTTTGTTGGAATCTATTTTTGATGCCTGCTCTCCTGACTTTACTGACTCTAAAGAGATTGATCCCAAGAAGCTAGCAAAAGCTGCTGACTTGTGGGTAGCCAACAGGGCTATTCAAAAGGATTCTGGGGGCACTCATAAAAAGGATGAGGGGAAGCAGCACAAGAAAGATGACAAAGATAATTCTAAAATCTCCAATCCAAAAGAGAGCCACAAACAAAAGAAGGGTAAGCCACATGCGAAACCAGGTCAGTCTAGTGAAACCTCTCTTGCCACAGGGAGGTCAGCAGAAGCCCCATTTGTCAAACATTTGGAAAATGGTATGCTTGTGGGCCAACTGACCATGCAAAAGGGAATCCCAGATGCAAGGTTAAACCTTCAGGGGTCCACACTGCCTCCTTAGCATTCATCCCTGAGGGAGAAGTACATATGGCAAGTGGAAACTTTCAACTATTGGCTGAAGACTCCATTGGAGTCTCGGCCAGTGTTTCTTTAGTGTTCTTGGGTCTGTGGGAACAGCAGAATATACCTGATAACACAAAAGAATACTACAAGGGCAGTGTACTTGTAAATGGTCAGGAGACCCATGCCATTAGAGACACTGGGGCCAGCATCACAAAGGTGGATCAACACTTCTTCAAAACTGAGGATGTTGCTAAGGCACCCAAAGGTCCCACTAAGCTTGCTGGAGGCCCTATCCAGATTGTTGCAATACTACAGGCTCTCATCCAGTGCAACAACATCACTTTAAGAATAACTGTTAGCGAAGAAAGTGAGATGCCTAGGAGAATCCTGCTGGGGAATAACTTAAAGCTCTTGGCGTTGTATCAAGCACCCCAGGCCTCCCAGTAAAAGGAAGCAGGAGCAGACAAGGAAGGCCAGAGAGCTCACTTAAACTGACTTTCAGTGGGTTGTTACAGAAGAACCTATAACACCCAGACCACAGGAGAAGCCAACTTCTTTTTCCAAGAAAAAAGAGACAAAGGGGAAACCCAAGGTCTCAGGAAACCAGAAAGATAGCACTCATGTGCATCAAACGAGGACATCCGTGAGGGGACAGTCCAAAGTCAGACATGTGACTACTCCACCAGCTGTGGCTGAGTGTGAGAACCAAACAGGAGAGGTTGAGTCAGCTGCTGAGGATTCAGAGCTGGAAGAAGACCTTCCCCCTGTTGGAGATCTGGATCCTAAACACCATCCAGAGCTGCAGTCCTTACTGGCAGAAAGTAGCCCCTGTATGGGCAGACTTCAGCAGAGGTCAAAGAGAGTGTCTTATTCTTGAAGGACTTCTCCAACAGGCAGATTCACAGCTGGAAGGGAAGGAGCCAGGGAAGCACAGGTTATACATGGAGGATGGCCTTCTCTACAGTGAACTCACTGAGTTTACCCCAGGAGACTACAGGAGACTTGTAGTGCCCGAGGAGGTGAGACCTCAGTTCCTACAGTTAGCCCATGAGATTCCTTTAGCTGGTCATTTAAGTTATAATAAGACCAAAGAAAGGATGTCTCTATATTTCCACTGGCCTAAGTTGGGGTCTCATGTAGATAAATTCTCTAGGAGCTGTCACACTTGTCAGACATCTGGCAAGAGTGGAGCCAAGAATGAGGCACCTTTGGTGTCCCTCCCAGTGGCGGGAGTTCCTTTTGAGAGGGTAGGAATCAACATTGTTGGTCCCTTAGACTTCCCACATCTTCAGGCAACTGATTTATATTGGTTGTGGTAGACCATGCTAGAAGGTAACCTGAAGCAATACCTATGAGGACTGTTACTGCTCAGGCAGTTGCTAGCGCCCTACTTGGCATGTTTACCAGAGTAGGTTTTCCTAAGGAGGTTATATCTGACAAGGGGATCAAATTTTAT
Source organism: Ambystoma mexicanum (assembly GCF_040938575.1). Taxonomy (NCBI): domain Eukaryota; kingdom Metazoa; phylum Chordata; class Amphibia; order Caudata; family Ambystomatidae; genus Ambystoma; species Ambystoma mexicanum. Next base: position 1,093,743,893 of record NC_090926.1, on the reverse strand, counting down.
GTCCCACTACATGCAGGCCATGTGGAAAAACTGTGGAGTGACCTACACGTTCTCAACTGCCTACCATCCCCAGACGAATGGGTTGGCGCAAAGGTTTAATAGAACTATGAAGAGCATGATAGGTGCTTTAGAAGAACCCCTTTGAAGAAAGTGGGACCTTCTACTGCCATGCCTTCTCTTGGCTTATAGAGAAGTCCCTTAGGAAGGGGTTGGATTCAGTCCCTTTGAGCTTCTCTATGGTCATCCGGTTAGAGATCCATTGGCCCTAATCAAAGAGGGGTTGGAGAGTGCTCCTTCCTACAAGCTAGTGAGGGTCACTGACTATGTGTTAGGTCTCTGAAGGAGAGTGACACAAACGATGACAGAAGCTTCAGAAAACATGAAAGCAGGTTAGGCGCTGGTGAAGCATTGGCATGACCAGAAGGCCAACATGCTTGAGTTTACTCAAGGCCAGCTAGTTCTAGTTATGGTGCCTACAAGGCAGAGGGCCTTGCAGGACAAATGGATTGGACCCCTCAAGGTTGTGGGAAAACTTGGAGAGGTCAATTATTTACTGGACTTAGGCAATCCTAATGAGGCCCCCAGGGTCTTTCACACCAACCGACCAAAGGCCTATGTCTCTAGACCAGACCTTGGAGCTTTGCTTCCAGCATCTGATCAGGAGGAGGAGGAGAGTGAGCCTCTACCTGACCTCCTCAGCAGACAACCTTTAAATGGGAAGATAGAAGGAGTTAATCTCTCTTCTGATCAGCCACTGGAACAACAGGAGGAGTGCAAAGCTCTGTTAAATCAGTTTGCCCCTATGTTTTCACTATCACCAGGATTGACCCCTTGGGGCCAGCATGAGATTCTCACTGGTGACTGTCTACCTGTTAAAAGCAGAGGTTACAGAATGCCAGATAATGTAAGAACCCACAGAAGTGAAGGGGTCCACATGATGCTTATATAATATAATATAATAGAGCCATCTACAAGTCCTTGGTCTAGTCCAGTTGTGCTAGTACCAGAGGCAGGATCCAAAGAATTGAGATTCTGTGTGGACTATAGAGCCCTTAATGCAGTCACCAAGACTGATGCCCATCCTTTTCCTAGGACAGATGAGCTGGTGGACAAACTTGGTTCAGCCAAGAACCTCAGTACATTCGACCTAACCTCAGACTATTGACAAATAGCTCTGACAGACCATGCCAAGGAGAAAACTGGATTTTCAACAACAGCAGGCCTCTATCAATTTAAGGTTATGCCTTTTGGATTTAAAAATACACCTGCTACATTCCAAGGGATGGTGAATCAGGTTCTGAATGGTGAATAGAGTTTCATTTTAGGATGTAAAAGAGCTAATGAGGGCACATTAGGACACAAAAGATGAGGAAATTTTTTTAAGTCTTATGATTCAAATGAGGGGAATGTCGAGTGCAAAAGGAAGTGGGTGTTGGGTTGCATATTTGGGCATAGTAAATAACACAAATGTGGAGCATGCTCTACTGAAAATATTGTGCATAGAGGTCAAATCCTGGGCATATGGTATGCAAGTGAGGGATATGGTGTGAAATAGAGGGGTATTGGGATGTACAAGATAAAAGAGGGGCCAGCAATGGTGAAAACTAGTATTATATTTGCAAAACTCCTTTCAGTTAGGGTTTTGGGATTGGGCGTCTTATTAGTTGTGATAAATGTATTATTATAAGGTGTATTCGGTTTTGTCAAGTGTGGAATATGATGTCCGATTATTGATACACTTTTATGATCCCGAATATATAGAGTGCAGTTGAAGCTGGGTTTATGCATAAGTAGTAAGCATGTGTGGGTTGACTGCAGAAGAAGCAAACCTTAACAAAGCCAACCGTTTTTTTCTTTTGTGTAGGCACTGGGGAGGCATTTGCCAGGCCATCTGGTACTTGCTCTATTTGCCAGCTGTCTCCAAATTATGGCCAAGTAGCAGAGTTCCATCATTGGCTGTGTTGTCAGGAAATGCTCAAGTATTCTAATATTGCAGGCATTTCTATTCTATTCCATTACATCTCACTGATAGTCCATTATCATCAATCTATGATACTATGAAGCCGTCCCATGCCGCCCACTCCTTGTGTTGCGGAGGAGACCCTCCCTACACTGCTCCAGGACCTCCATCATGAAGTGGGTGGTGGGACCCAACCCCTGAGGTACCCTCACAAATTCACCAGGGTCCTGACAGGGGACTTCAGTACAGGACACACCAGTTTTTGGAGACACCTTAAGAAATTGGTGTTTCCCTGAGTGAACAACCCTCTTAATAGCTTTATGAGAGTCTACAGATGCTCACACTGTTCTTAGAAGTAGTCCTTTTAGAGTAGGGTACAGTGTTTTAAATCTCCATCAGTGTGACTGTAGTGGACATCACTAGGTGACCTCTTTGGCGTATCCGAGCACTGCATAAACATAAGATCAACCAAGGAGCACCCTTTAACTATGAGTTTATTTGGCCCTCAAAATTTGCACTTCCCACTAGCTATTATCTAATGCTAATTTACTAGTGCTGAGTAAGAAATGGTGTGTGGGTATATGTGGGGGCGAGAGGCTTTTTATGCCTGGCTAGTAACTTGCAACTTGAAGTTCTTTCCCCTGGTTCATTAAAACAATAATCTTCATCCGGGTGAGGGAAAGCCATTTTTTACCCTATGCAAAAATGCAGATGGTAAATATACATTAGTTTTCAGGTCCACTCCTTCACATAGAAAAACCTTTATGCACACAACTATCAGTAGCTGGTGCATTGTTCTGTTTAGCTGTCTTGCTTATTTTCCTCTGGGACCAATATCCTTACCTAACTTCATTAGAGAGCTTTGAGATGATATTGTATTTTGCTTTATAAATCCTGAAACCAAGGCTCGAAGACATTGGGGCGCTGAGGAGCAGGACTGCGAAAATCCCCTAACCGAGAGATTTAAACATTAAGGAATGTCTTTAAGGCCTTAAGAAAATGGAGGTGGTCAGAGAGCTCTCGAAGTTGAGGTGGGAGAGCATACCACATCTTCACAATCAAAACAGGATGGCATGGTTGGTTATATCGAAAGCCGTGGAGAGGTCAAGTAAAATGAGAACTCTGACCTCACCGTGGTACTGGAGCATGGCCATGACATCAAGAAAATAAATCATCACAGATTCCATTCTAATAACTCTAAAGCCTGCCTAGAGAGTTTGACTCAAGGTAACATGAAAGTTGTGGGGTAACAATGGATTCCATAAGCTTAATCAAGTATTAAACAAGCACTCAGTTAGAAATAGGGTACTGTTTCAAAGAAATCGGCTAATTTTTGGAACCTCAAAAGTATTACTTTAACATGCAGTGTACCCCCAACTGGCAATGCCAGAGCTGTCTGTCGAGGGATGTTGAAACTTCTTTTCTTGTTTTCCCTTGAATTGGGAACTTCCTTTTGGTGTTGGTGGTGGTACTCCACCTTGCAGCTGTACCTTCTGTTTAGCAAACATCTCGTTCTCCCATCCTAGTTATGTTGCTCTGCCTTTCAAGGGCTACTAGAACCTGTATGATTATAGAGGGGTGGAGTAGGGACAGTGATGGCTTACTGGAATGCAACTGGAAGGCTTAAACCTCCTTCTTACTTGACTTTAGTATATGCAGTACATGCTAGCCAATGCTAGCCAATGTTTCCACCCCCCCCCCCCTTGCACCAAGTTGCGACTACATGAAAATGCGGTCATAACTGCTGGTGATGTCACTTCCTATATTTGGGCACCCCCCCTCCCCTGCTTTACATGTGATGACTTTACCACGCTTACAACATTAACCTGTAAACCAGTGCCATGAGAGGCTGTGTCTGACATATGACGATAGCAACTAGACATGCGAGGTGCCACATTAAGGGGCCGATTCATGGAACAAACTTGCGCCGAAAATCTAGGCGCAAGCAGGCGCAAGCAGGCGCAAGTGGAAAAAAACAGGCGCACGCGTGGGATTCATGGAAGTCCCTGCGCGTGTACACCCCGGGATGTGCGCCAAACCCGTGCATGGCGCACAAGTTACAGCAACATCCCGAAAGGCGTGCGCGACGCGCACAGTGAAAGCGCACAACCTCGGCGCATACACCAGAAAGTGGGCGGGACACGGGGCGTAACGCGCGGAATGGGGAACAACGCGCGAAAATAAGGGCGTAACTGGGGATGTACTGCAGGGAAGCAGACGGAACGCCCACACGCACTCGAACCACACGTATTCATGGAATCGAATAGGGCAAAGCCACGCACAGCCAAAGACACGCACAAACCGAAACACGTCCGCCACACGAAGGCAGGCGGTAGCGTCCCTGCGCATTACAAAAGTGGCAACATACAGCAATTGGGCCTGTGCGAGCGGGCTACGTGTATTTCAGGGGTATTTCAGGGGTATTTCAGGGGTTCGCGTGAACTTTTTCACGCGATCGGGCCTGGGGGAGCGGGCTATGTGTATTTCAGGGGTTCGCGTGAACGTTTTCACGCGATCGGGCCTGGGGGAGCGGGCTACGTGTATTTCAGGGGTTCGCGTGAACTTTTTCACGCGATCGGGCCTGGGGGAACAGGCTACGTGTATTTCAGGGGTTCGCGTGAACTTTTTCACGCGATCGGGCCTGGGGGAGCGGGCTACGTGTATTTCAGGGGTTCGCGTGAACTTCTTCACGCGATCGGGCCTGGGGGAGCGGGCTACATGTATTTCAAGGGTTCGCGTGAACTTTTTCACGCGATCGCGCCTGGGGGAGCGGGGTACCACTCACCGTCTGCCTTGCATGTAGAAGAACGCGTAGCCAACACCCGCTGTGAAGTAATAGCGTGTGAACCCCAACGGATGGAAAACACACGCACCGCACGAAAAGCACGTACAGAACAGTGTAAAGGCACGCGGGATCTCCAAGCCCTGCCAGGGCAACGCCCGTGCGCAAAACGTCACAGACACGCTTACGCTGTAAGGGCCTTTGGTCCAATGAAATCGCGTATGCGTGCTGACGCGCTTACGCGCTAAGGGCCTTTCCTCGATTTTCACGCTGACGTGCAGGATTTTCACGTGCCAAATCACTCCGTATCAAGCTGGCCACGCGAAAACACACGGAAGACCACGCTCCTGCCCAGAAGGCAGAATTACTGCCCCCCAGTGCCCCGAGCAGCCTCCCACGTGCCATCTGCTGCTGCCTGCCTGCCTGCCTGACAGCTGCCACCGTGCCCTGCCATTTGGTGCCTGCACATCAGCCATCAGCAGGGGTCCAGTTGCGGTGTCCACCCCTGCTGGAACAGAAGACTCCCGACTCAGATAACATCGCTCCACAGCCCAGCCCCAGGACCCAGTTGCCCACCCACTCCTGCCCCTGGGGTTGCCATGTCGGGCACATCCACATCTGGCACCAGTGGCAACCCCCGGCCAGAGGGGCAGAGGGGCACCAGCTTCACTGCCACCGAAGTTGGTGTCCTGGTGGAGCAAGTCCTGGGGCAGTATGATGCCCTCTTCGGATCATCCCGCGCCAACAAGGAAGGACGGGAGAGGATCTGGGCCGACTGTGTGGTTGCCATCAACGCGGAGGGGGTGGCAACCCGCACCATCCAGAAGGTCAAGAAGCGCTGGGAAGACATGAGGTCCAGGACCCTCATGAAGGCCCGGCGCCTCATGGAGGGGGGCCGGGGCCACATGAGTTCCATCCAGATGGGGGTCCTGGAACGCGTACACCCAGCGCTCCACGCCCAGGTCCTTAAGAGGGAGACCCGTTTGGAGTTGAGCGGTGAGTGGCCAAGCATTGCTGTGTGAGACAGGGGATGTTGCAGTGTGCTGGTTGTCTGATACTTGCCTGTATGTGTGACATAGGCCATGTACGCATGTATGTGTGCAGGGACATCATGGTAATGCATGTGCGACCAGTAATGTGTGAACCGCACGGTTGTTGCATGTGTTTAAATGCGACATGGGGAGCCCTATCCAGATTGTACACATGAGAGCATGGCAGTCTCTGTTCCTGGACATGGGTGGGGGTGGGGGATGGGTGCTGATGCCAGGTACATATATGGTGTCCATGTCTGTGTGCCTGACCTGCGTGTCTGTGACTTGTGGATGCCATGGATGCATGACACATGTCTGTGACAATGTACAGGTTCACTGATGCAGCCTAGTCATCCTTGTATCCACTGTGATTGGGGTGTACGGGGCCAGATGGATGTGACTGAGGTGAAGTGTGTGCATGTGATAGGCATGACCCATGATGCATGTGAGTTCCATTACATTGTATGTTTCGAGAGTCCATTGGACATGTATGGAAATGTCCATGGCATGCACCATGACTGTCCCTGTGTGTGTTTTGCCTGGACTGACACATGTGTTGTGGAGGGACATGATGGAAGTGTACTTTGACAGTGGCACTCATCTGCTATTGCTTCCTGTCTAGGGGACCATTGTACAGTACCCTGATGCTTGTGTTCTATGTCTCCCTCTACGCAGCGGCTAGTGAAGAAGAGGGCGGAGACGGCGCTGAGGAGCAAGGCGGCGGGGATGCCCCCACGGCTGCAGCAGAAGGTGTGGGTGAGCCCCCACAGGGCCTGCTACGGCGGAAGACGGTGAGGAGCCATCCAGGTTGGTGGTTTCCACAGAGGAGGAGGAGGCCGCCACTGAGGCGCACATGGAGCCTGGTGGGGGCATCCCTACTGGTGCAAGTGGTGCAGTCCAGGGGCAGGAGGCAGCACAGGCCACCGTGGAGGGGCCTGTGCATGTCGCTGTCCCTGACCCTGTGGGTGCACCACCATGCACCAGCAGGGATGCCCCGTCCCAGGCCCGTCCGCAGGTAGAGGGGATGTCCATGTCATCAGACTCCCCTCCACCTGCGGACGAGGGGACCCCTGGCCGTATGGAGAAGGTCCTGATTGGGGTTGCGATGCGCACGGCTGTGATTCGTGATGCCGTGCATGCTCCCCAGGAGGAGCACGCACGTCATCACGAAGAGCACCGTGCCAACGTGGCCCAATTGGGATCGTCCATGTTCGGGTGTTTCCTGCATGTGTCGGCCAATCTGGCGGCCCTCTCCTCCTCTATGGAGACTATACGCCAGTCGTTCTCCTTGCCGTCTTCGGGCCCAGATGCCACCAGGGCACCCTGTGGACCTGCCCTGACCAATGCAGCCAGCTCGGTGGGGATCCCATCCCTGCCACAGTCGGGAGTCAGAGGTCCAGCAGGGGTGGACACCACAGCAACTGTACCCCAGCAGATGGAGGATGTGCCGGCATCATCAGGCAGGGCACGTGCACGACAGCGTCGGTGGATTCCATCAGCCTGGATGCCGTCGTGCTGGCAGAGGCAGTGGCGTCGGAGGCAGCAGCGGAGTCAACGTGGGAGGCATCATGGCTCGGGGCTATCAACATCGGAGGGGCAGGCATCGGCCGGAGGGCAGGAGGACCCAGGACGGGAAGTGTCTTCCGTGTGGCAGCGGTTGGGCCAGCATATAGGTGCGGAGCGGCGGCAGGCGGAAGAGGCGCGGCTCACAATGGTCAGGGCGGAGAACTCCATGCGGAGGGCCCTGAGGCGGGCCGAGTGCCTCGAGGCAATCCGCAGGGGGTTGGAGGAGCAGATGGCGTCGTCCCTGCGGACCCTCGGGGCCATGGAACAGGACCGCCTCCGGGACATAGACGAGGAGTTTGATGATGCCCTGGCCCGGAACACCACGGAGTGAGCCGCTGGACATGCCCGCCGCCTTTGTATATAGTTCTTTAGTTTTAGGTTTCATTTGTTTCTTCTTATGATTTGGAGTCGACGGACACAGCTCCACTTTTTGTATATAGTTGCATTTTAGTTAGGGTTTTTTGTAGGTTTCCTTTGTTCAGTTGGGCTTATGGACCCTTGGATGTTTTGTACATAGTTCTTCATTGGATTGATTTTATTTTTAATGTGACTTTGAACAACTTTTTTTTGGATTTGGATTTGTAGTTTTGATTTTTATGGACGGACATGCAGCTTATCTTTTTTTCATTGCCATTGTAGTTTGTTTCATTTCATTTGCATTCAATTTTTTTTAATACAATTTTCTTTTCATACTTCACTGTGTGGTATCATCTCATTGGTTTCATGCATGTCATGTTGGGTGTTTTCCCATTCATTTGCAACCATTGTGTGTGACGGACATGGGTTCATTTGCTTTATGAACATTGGGGGTGTAACATGTAATTTCCATTTCCATGTGGGTGAATGGGTTACTTGGTAGGGCCTTTTGGCTGTGGAGGCTGACCATAACGCACATGATTGGGGATTGTGAGGACCTGGGTGCAGGGGGACATGAGTGGGGGCCTGGTGGAGGCTGCCCCTGGTGACTGGGGTGGTGGGGGTGGTGGGAGACATGGGTGGGGGCCTGGTGGCAGGTGCCCCACAGTGCTAGGGGGTGGGGGGGGTGGGGAACATGAGTTGGACATGGGTGGGGGCCTGGTGGCAGGTGCCCCACAGTGCTGGGGGGTGGGGGTGGGTGGGGAACATGAGTTGGACATGGGTGGGGGCCTGCTGGCAGGTGCCCCACAGTGCTGGGGGGTGGGGGGGTGGGGAACATGAGTTGGACATGGGTGGGGGCCTGCTGGCAGGTGCCCCACAGTGCTAGGGGGTGGGGGGTGGGGAACATGAGTTGGACATGGGTGGGGGCCTGCTGGCAGGTGCCCCACAGTGCTGGGGGGTGGGGGGATGGGGAACATGAGTTGGACATGGGTGGGGGCCTGCTGGCAGGTGCCCCACAGTGCTGGGGGTGGGGGGGTGGGGAACATGTGTTGGACATGGGTGGGGGCCTGCTGGCAGGTGCCCCACAGTGCTGGGGGGTTGGGGGGGTGGGGAACATGAGTTGGACATGGGTGGGGGCCTGCTGGCAGGTGCCCCGCAATTCTGGGGGTGGGGGTGCAAGGGGACATGAGTTGGTGATCATTAGTGCAAGGAGACATGTGCCTTTGCTGGGGGGCATGCCCATGTTGGGTGGGCTGACTGCGGGACATGACCAGGGATGCAGGGTAGTCCCCTGTGGTGTGGGCTGCCTGCAGGGGCCGTGGAGGGTGTACAGGGAACACCTGGGAGGACCCACACTGGCAAATCACATGTAGGACTCCCCGGCACCCCTGAAATACACGTACCCTGCTGAAATTGCGTGTAAAACTTTCAGCGCACCCCTGGTATACACGCACACACTCCCCCAGGCCAGATCCCGTGTGGAACTTCCCGCGCACCCCTGAAATACACGTGCCCAGGGCAATCGCGTGTGGAACTTCCCGCGCACCCCTGAAATACACGCGCCCAGGCCAATCGCGTGTGGAACTTCCCGCGCACCCCTGAAATACACACGCCCAGGCCAATCGCGTGTGGAACTTCCCGCGCACCTCTGAAATACACACGCCCAGGCCAATCGCGTGTGGAACTTCCCGCGCACCCCTGAAATACACGCACCCAGGCCATTCGCGTGTAGAACTTCCCGTGCACCCCTGAAATACACGCGCGCAGCCCAATCGCGTGTAGAACTTCACGCGCACCCCTGAAATACACGCGCCCAGGCCAATCGCGTGTGGAACTTCCCGCGCACCCCTGAAATACACACGCCCAGGCCAATCGCGTGTGGAACTTCCCGCGCACCCCTGAAATACACGCACCCAGGCCAATCACGTGTGGAACTTCCCGCGCACCCCTGAAATACACGCACCCAGGCCATTCACGTGTAGAACATTCCCGTGCACCCCTGAAATACACGCACGCAGGCCAATTGCGTGTAGAACTTCACGCGCACCCCTGAAATACACGTACCCTGCGGAAATCGCGTGTGTAACTTCCCCTGCACCCTGAAATACACGTACCCTGCTGATATCGCGTGTGGAAATTCACGCGCACCCCGAAATACACGTACCCTGATGGAATCGCGTGAGGTACTTCCCACGCACCCCAGTGATACACGTAGCCCGCTTGCTGTGCTGGTACAGGGTTAGCGCAGCCCTTTGCGCTGGATTGGGTATATTGATGGCTTTTCCCTGCGCGAGAGGCGTTCTTGGGGGCGTAACTGGCGCTGCTGCAGGGTCGCTGCGCCACTGTGCGCCACGGCTGGTTTTGGTGGCTGGAATCCATGAATACGCTGTGCGCGGAAATGGATTTTAGCGCACGCGGCTGGCGCTGGGATTCGCACGCGCACACTGTGCGCCAGCCTCGTGCGCCACTTGTGCGCTGGATTCTATGAATTACCCCCTAAAGGTGGTTACTAAATGATGCATGTGAGACAATAACTAGCATATATTGCATTATTGTGACGTTTCAAGCTGTGCCTGCATATGATGGCCTTACTTGCACATGCAAAGATGTGATGCTGTACTTTAATGTCAAAAAGAGACAACAAAAAACACAATTTCCAAAGCCAAAGCATGCGGGTTGCCATTGCTTATTTTTTCATTATTAACTTCCTTCTCATGGGATGAATATGTATATCTTTAGCTGCTCCTACTTGCCACTGTGCCATGTCTATGTTTGGTGCCCTTTACCTTTACCATGCCACTTTTCAAGGGAAGACGTGAGAAGGGATGCAGGTGTGCATTAGAATGAGAAGGGGAATAAAGAAAGGGAGGAAGCCATTGAGAAAGGCTGCCACTGATGAGCAAGAGGAAATGTGAGTGAGAAAGGATGAGAGTGGGAGGACAAGATAAAAAGCGAGGGTGTGAGAGGAAGGATGAGAAAAAAGTGAGAGCTGCAATGAAAGGGAAGTTTGGAGAATATGGAATGAGGGCGCAAGAGAGATGGGATTTCTTCAGGTTGAGATGGATAGAGACAGCGCACAGAGAAAGAGATCTAATGAGAGCACGCACAGAGAGATAGCGCACATACAGATACAAAGACAGCGCACAAACAGGAGAGAGTGACAGCACAGAGAGAGGAGCGAGTGACAGCGCATGTAGGGAGAATGACAGCGCATGGAGAGAGAGCGTATATAGAGAGAGCGCAATGAGAAGGACAGCGCATGGACCAAGACAGCAAGAGAGCATGCCCAGAGAGAGTGAAAGCACAGAGAGTGGAGCGAGCGACAGTAGAAAGAGACAGCGAAAGAGAGAGAGGGCGCATGGAGAGAGCACATATAGAGAGCGCGTGATGAAAAAGACAGCGCATGGACCGAGACAGCGAGAGAACGTACCCAGAGAGAGACAGCAGAGAGACGGACAGTGTACAGAGAGACACACACACACAGCGCACAGAGAGAGTGGCAGCACAGAGAGAGGAGCGAGTGACAGAGCATGGAGGGAGAATGACAGCGCATGGAGAGAGAGAGCGTATACAGAGAGAGCACATTGAGAAAGACAGCGCATGGACCAAAACAGCGAGAGAGATTGCTCACACAGAGTGACAGCACAGAGAGAGGAGTGAGTGACAGCACAGAGAGGGGGGTGAGTGATTGAGTGATAGCAGAGAGAGACAGAAAAAGAGAGAGAGGGCACATGGAGAGAGACAACGCATGGACCGAGACTGCGACTGAGCGCACTCAGAGAGATACAGCACAGAGAGATACAGCATACAGATGATGAGCACAGAAGGAGACTGACAGCACATGGAGAGTGAAAGCGCATGGAGAGAGAGAAAGATAATATGCCACACTTCATTGATTCTTGCATGTCTGCGTCGCAGCCGCCCTGCAACATGGGCTTCGGCTCCATGAATGTGGCCACTTGATTGATTCTTGCATGTCTGTTTCGCAGCCGCCCTGCAACATGGGCTTCGGCTCCATGAATGTGCCCACTTGATTGACTCTTGCATGTCCGTGTCGCAGCCGCCCTGCAACATGGGCTTCGGCTCCATGAATGTGGCCACTTGATTGATTCTTGCATGTCTGTTTCGCAGCTGGGCGGTGGGGGTGCTGGGAGAAAGGAGTGGGGGCATGGTGGAGGGTGCCCTACAGTGCTGGGGGGTAGGAGTGCAGGGAGACAGGAGTGGGGGCCTGGTGGAGGGTGCCCCTGGATGCAGGGGGGTGGGGGTACAGGGGGACATGAGTTGGACATGAGTGGGGGCCTGGTGGAGGGTGCCCCTGACTGCTGGTGGGTGGGGGTGCAGGGGGACAGGAGTGGGGGCCTGGTGGAGGGTGCCCTGCACTGCTGGGGGGTGGGGATGCTGGGAGACAGAAGTAGGGGCATGGTGGAGGGTGCCCTACAGTGCTGGGGGGTGGGGGTGTAGGGAGACAGGAGTGGGGGCCTGGTGGAGGGGGCCCCTGGATGCAGGGGGTGGGGGTGCAGGGAGACAGGAGTGGGGGCCTGGTGGAGGGTGCCCTGCACTGCTGGGGGGTGGGGTGCTGGGAGACAGGAGTGGGGGCATGGTGGAGGGTGCCCTACAGTGCTGGGGGGTGGGGGTGCAGGGAGACAGGAGTGGGGGCCTGGTGGAGGGTGCCCTACAGTGCTGGGGGGTGGGGGTGCAGGGAGACAGGAGTGGGGGCCTGGTGGAGGGTGCCCCTGGATGCAGGGGGGTGTGGGGGCAGGTGGACATGAGTTGGAAATGAGTGGGGGCCTGGTGGAGGGTGCCCCTGACTGCTGGTGGGTGGAGGTGCAGGGGGACAGGAGTGGGGGCCTGGTGGAGGGTGCCCTGCACTGCTGGGGGGTTGTAGGTGAGCGTGTGGGCGTTCCGCGCACTTGCCTCCTGTACTTCCCCAGTGACCACCATATTTTCACGTGTTGTTCCCCATTCCGAGTGTTACACCTCGTGTTCCGCCTACTTTTGTAATGTGCGCCGCGCTATGTGCGATTCCGCAGCGGCCGTGGCGCACGCCGTTGGATGGCTTGTGCGCTGACGTGCGCCGCGCACTTTTTCAGTGCACATCCAATATTTTTCTCACGCACGGACCTCCATGAATCGATGTATGCTGGTTTCCCTGCGATTTTCGCAGTTGCACTGCGATTTTCGCACTTTTACTGAGAATCGCACGTTTTGGCACCTCTGCGCAGGAATTTTCGGTGCACATTAATTCCAAGAATCGGCCTGTAAATCTACAATCACTGTGTGTCTTGAATTGTTCTTTTCCTGTATTGGTGGGTGATTTAAAAGGAAATAGTTGTGACTGCATATCTCTGTGTTGGTGCCTTTACGGAAGGCATTTTGTTCTTGTGTTGCCACAGCATTGGTGGCTGATATTAACCTATGTGTGAAATTTGGTTTTAATAAATTAATAAATATATATTCTGAATACACACCGGCCTGGTTCCTAGTCCATTGTGGCACTGGGTACTTGTTGGGGTTGGGTGCGAGATGGGTTGGAGGCCTTCCCACATTGAACCTTAACAAAATAAAATTGCTTTATTGTGTGCCACATTCATTGAGGGAAAGGAACTCCCTACGTTGGGTGTGACTGTGTAATAAACTGCAACAGTGAACTCTATATTTCCAAATGTACAGGGCGTTACGCAACACTTAGGAAAAGTGATCCAGAAGTTGCAATAAATCAAGCACCCATGATAGTGTGTAACATATGCAAAAGGTTTCCACGTGGGCCCGTCCTGGATGAGGATTCAGGATCCAGAGGGGCTGGCATAATAAACCACACACGGATACCCCTGAGTGCGCTGGCAGACGCTGTCGACAATGAGGCAAACAGGCCTAGGAAAGGCGACCATCTTCAACAACGTGTGGTGTACAGCATTCATGGGCAATTTTCTCTTTTTTGAAGCAGCGTTATGAATGCACAAGGCGAGGACGCACTTATTTATCAACCCACCAAAGTCGATATAGCCCTGCTAGGAACTGAGCCTATGAACTGGGTCTGATTTACAAAAATGTTTTCAACGGGACTTGACATGTTAAAACATGTTTGTATATCAAGCCCTGTGTCTAATGAATACAGAATTCACCCCTGCTGAGAGTTCCTGTAGTACTGCTAGGAGAATAACCCCCCAATTGGCGGAGACATGCAGATACATGACACTTCCATAAAAGGTGTTGGCAAACGGTGGTCTATAAACATCAGGACTGATTTACACATTGTTTTTCAATGGGATTTCCCGTGAGAAAATGCTATTGGAATCAGGTCCATCGTGCTTTAGTGACTTGGCAGAGCACATTACGTGACAGATTCCAGACATCCTGCACTCAATTACAAGACACTTAAACATTGATTTACCTGCGGTGTGCTAAAGAGCATTCATAATTAATTGAGTTTAATGAAGACTGTACGGCCAGTTTGGGCTTGTAATTTGGTACCGCAGTTACCACAAGTTTCTAAATATCTCGAGGATCATAGATCAACTAGTTTGAAATTCATATGGACCTCATGTAGGCGGGCAAAGACCCTTCCCAGTACACCCAACCCGTCCCCCGGGAAACCCTCTGCAGTCCTAGGGGTACTGGGTTCTTACCAGACAGAGAAGCAGATAGCCAGTCTTTCTGCTTCTGTGTTTACTAGCAACAAACACGTTGTTGAACAAATTGTGCCTTTTCAGAAAATGTCAAAACGCATAAAGCTAATTTTCATTTGCAACCCTCATCATTGATAATGTGACCCTTACATTCCAACGGCCTGGAGAAAAGGAAACACATACACTTACTATAAATTAAAAGAGAAATAGGTTTGCAACCCGCACAGCCACAGAGACAAATGATGCCATTCCTGATTAGCTTTATTGCCACCGTCACAATCACAAACTTGCTCTCGGGCTAAAACGTAACCATTCAAGTTGTTTGCAGCAAGGTAGTGGTTGAGGAACAGGCTTTGATGCTTGTTGGCAAGATTGCTGAAGCTCGCTGCACTGCCTGCCTGCCAGTGGCTGTAGCTAACTGATTCTTGCTTTTCCGGTGACTTTTGATGAGGTTTTCTGCATCGCTTTCCACTCAACATTGTTCTGACGGCTGGCAGTCAGAGGGTGTAGTGCAGCCATTGCTAATGGATTGAAACACTTCTTTCATTGAAGTTGTTTGTGTGCGAAAGAAAATGGCTACCTTCCGAAAAAAGGACTACTGCACACCCAATGAAATCACAGTGACATCACTAACATACTGCACACTAGACCAACTGCCACAAATCAGTACATGGGCATTTTTAGAGCCTTTTTAGAACAAAACGTAACTATAACAGTAACTTGTTTACTTTTAGTGCAAAATACTATAAAATATGTAACATAAATTAAAAGCTGCAGTAAATATTGTTTAAAGCATCAATCAAGTCAAATAATTTTCTTAACAATAACGTATGGCGGCTGCCATTTTGACGCAATAGCTGACACATTTAGCGCACAATATAAATACAGGCAAAGAGTGCAAAAAAAGGTGTGATTGAGGTTGAGATGGATGGGAATGAGAGGAAAATCATCAAGATTTCACTTAGAGATGGGCTTAAATGGGTGGGACACATAGCCAAACAACACAAATCCATCCTCATATGTCAGCTGCATTGAAATGCAGTAGAGACACTAATTCAAAGCCCCTATTTGAAGCTCTTAGGTTAAAGCTCTTATTTTAATGACAATAGTTTCGGCTTAAAGGTAGCGCTTTCAGTTCCACTTGATAGCCAAAACTTAAAAATGACACAGCGCTGAGCCTAGGCAGCAGTTAGAAGCACACTAAACAGCTGCAATGCACAATCAGCAGTTATTACCTGTGCTGCTAATGGCAGCAAAGCAAAGAGAGGGCACCTTATTAGCTTTGCACCACTTTTCCCCCGCTCTCACGGTACTACAATGCAGGAGCATAGACTTTTGGTTTTCCTGGCAGGGGCTGCGGAGGGAGTGAGAGGGTGCAGCAGCAAAAATATGGGGGACTTTCATGCAATTGGCTGTTCCTTGGTGGGTACCAGGGCCCCGGAGCACCCACATACTCAACACTAATGTGCCCTCTAAGCTGTGTGCATGTGCGCTTGCCCAGCTTCCTTCTGGGTGCCGCTCAGAAGATTTTTACAGACCAAAAGGGTCCATACTGCTGTAGATTCAATTGAAAATACGCTTAAATAGTAAGTTATTAGATTGGTGTACCAACAAGGTATCACGAACCATTAAATTTAGGCTACTGCAAACTCAAAAAGCAATCGGGGTAGTTTCCAGTTAAAAAACATTAGACATATTTATTTTGAAAGAAAATATAAACACAAATTGCATAAATAATTGGAAAAATGTATTCTATAAGGATATGCTAAATTGAACAATACACAAGCAAAGAAGCACAAAAGCAATAATCATGAATCAATAATTGTGAAAAACAAGCAAAAATTACCAAAACTGAGTGGTGACCGCAAATTGAGCCAACACTCTCTCTTTTGGCTTGGATTCAGCCAAACAGTTTTAAATTGACAAAAGTTAGATTATTTATATATTGACAAGAGTTAAATTATTCAGTGCTCTTCATTTAACTGACAGGTCTGCTCAGAAGATTTTTAGCAGCACACACAGACAATTCTCACCTATTCAAAAAGATTTAATAAGACACAAGCCACAGCAATGACCTGAAATGTTCTTTCTCTTAAAATAAGCATCTAGTCTTGATACTTTGCTAATTTGCATTAGACTACTATGCACCTAAAATCCCTAACAGCAAAATACAACACAAGAGGTTAAAAACGAATATGAAAAACTGGCTACATGAACAGAAGAATCTAACCAAGAGATGCCTGCACACATTAACCAAAAATGTTCCCTCCTCACCCATGACTCCTAAACCTGACTCTACCACACTTTTACTTTATGACTCTAACTTCGGCCCCAGAGTACATTAAGATACTACCGGACAACCTTGACTCTACCTCTCTTGGCTCTGCGAAAGGCTAGCAGATGTGTACCTACATCCACTTGTTTTATATTTGTTGTAACATGAATAATGTTCACGTGCCAGAATTTCTGTTACTTATTGTGCCTTACAAAAAAGCGTCACCCACACTATTTAATCAAACTACGAGCTCAAATATTGGATACAGGTAAGCAGGCTACTTGGATGTGTAACCAAAATCCATACTTCCTCTTCTTTGCACATATGTCACGCAAGTACTTTGAAGCGGCACCCTTGTAAGTTAACGCATTACAGAGCTCAAATATTAATTTAGGCTTTAAAGATTTAGAAAAGACAAATGTGATGCTCAGTGTATCCTACTTTAGCATTACTAACATTACCCTGTAAGATCATATTTGTGATGTCATCTTTGATGTCATGGGTGTTATTCTTAGCAGTGCACAGTGGTGGCGCGAGTCATGGTTGCTTAGCTTACCATAACTGGCAAATTTCAGGGGGTTTTCGGTTTTACTTGTAACCATAACGTCCCTTTAACAAAGTTTTTTCATTGAATTTCATATAAATATATATATGAGTTCTATATTTTACAGCAAATAAGACTTACTAATTTTACCTCAGAACGCCTTTCTGAGCGGAGTTACCATTTTTCTACCGTACTAGTGAAAAATATGACACTTCATCATACAAACGTTAATTTTGTCCTACAACCTCACACCAACTTTCAAATTTCTAGGAATCATGGGAAGGCCCAAATAAAAAAAATCTTAATAACTTCTGTTATGTTTATCACACAAACATCATTTTTACAGCGTCACAATGGGCTTCTTCTCCTGTTTCATATAAACTCGAGGTAGGCTGAAATCAGACACACGCTGCTCCTCTTAATAAGGAAACACTGTATTCAATGTTTAATCAATGGCAAAACATCACATGGCTACAGTAGGTAGGTTTCCATATCCATCAAAACGTGTGACCAGCCATCTGGTTTCTCTGTGTTTATCTTAACATTTTCCTCTGCTTGGCTTCAAATGCCTTGCTCATTGCTTAATGTACAGTTTTTATCAGAAGCTTGACCTCAAGTTTACTTCTGCAGGACTTGTTATCAACAACTTATTGACCATCAAACATCTTTTTCCTAGAGAACCCCAACCAACAGGTCATGGGTCACAGTTTAATTTCAGTGGAAATGCCCCTCTGCATCTATGCTTCTCAAAGTACAGCTTTTGATCAACCAAATGTTGTTACCTTTTGATATTTTGCACGGCATTGTATTTACTCAGTTGCATAGTAAATTACATATAAACCTGTTGTTCATAACGTATAGTTTTTGCTTGCACAATATTAACCCAGAGGTACATTCAGAATTTCACCAAATTGGCCAATTAACAGAGAGCACCAGTGTTCACTTCTACCGCAAGTAGGCCTCTCCTGAAAGAGGTATATTTCTGTTCATGTCCTAGGCCTTAAATCACAAACAGAAGTGTTTTAGGGACTGGCCTGTATTTTTCAATGCATAGCACCAGTCAGCTTCACTCTTAAATACTAGACGGGCCTGGTCTATTTATTTACGACATTCAGGGGCTATATTCTACCCCACATGCCCCTCCTCTTGGATCTTTCATTCCAGTGATTTCCGAGAAAAGAGCAAGGAGAGCATGGGCTTTCTGTTTCATTTTGGCTTTGGTTCATTCCAGGAATGTCCTCGTCAGAGCGCGTCCGCTCTTTTTCTGGTCATGAGGGAGTGGCTCTCTGGTCTGCACGCCACTCTTGGGTTTTGGTCCTAGACCCCACCCTTTCCGGTAGCTCCACCTCCAGCCTGTAAAGGCAAGGAGTTATGTAATCTGCCAAGAATAAAAGAGAGGTTAAGTATTTTATACAGTACTAATTTCCCTGGTAATATTGATATACAAATTGATACCAAAACAACGAGTTACACATTACTTTTCATTTGGCATATAAAATTCAGAACATGATAATTACTTTTGGTACATTCCTTATAAGTATAAATTGTTTTACTCACTGTAAGTATGTGATTTGTCTCCATCCAGGTTTCCATTCTTAACTTTTATTCTTCAGATGGTCCTGGGTGCTACCCACACTGGGTTCTTCAATCAGTCGCAAAGTTTGTCTTGGGTGACATCTGTTCAACTGATTGATATGGACCCATTTCTCTTCCATATGTTCTCCTTTGTGGATGCAGATCTTATAGGCGACAGGTGAAATTACATCGCCAATTTCAAATGCACCGTGCCAAGAGGGGAGGAACTTCCGCTCTTTGGTCTCGTTCCTTTGGAATTTGTACATGTAGACCCTGTCTCCTACTTCATACTCCTTCTTGGTGGTCTTTAAGTTATAGTGGGTTTTCATCCGCTCTGCCGACTTTTCTTAATTTTGCTGAGCGTAAGCAAAAGCATGATGAAGGTTTTTTCGTACATTTTCAATGTACGAATGGGTCTTGGACGCATTGATCAGTGTCTGCTCTTGAGTTCTATAAAGCAGATGCTGATTAGCACCCTTTTTCATCCCATCATGAGCTGAAATGAAGACATTTTTGTTGCAAAAGATGGTGTAGACCTAATGGTCATCAGGACAAGCAGTAATCAGATGTCTCAACTAGGTCCAGAGTCTGCCACAAACTTCTTCAAGATGCCCACAATTGTGTTATTGTACCTCTCAACTCTTCCGCTCGAGGCTAGGTGGTAGGCAATGTGGAGTTTTCTCTTTACCCCTAGTATCTCCCACATCTCTGTCATCACCTCACTGGTAAAATTACTTCTTCAGTCCAACTTAATCCTTTGGCGAAGGCCAAAATGGGAGAAAATATGATAGATCATTAGTGCAGCCTTTGTCTCTGCCTTACAATTTGGTGCCAGGAGACATTCCACCCACTTAGTAAACAAGCATGTCACAGTCAACATGAACTTGTTTCCTCTAAAGGAGCAAATCACTGGCATAATGAAATCGATGTGCAAATCCGACCAAGGCAGTGTCTTTCGCCTTTTCTGTAGGGGAGCTCTGTGTGTGAGGGAACTTGGCTGGAACTGCACACACACAAGAAACCCCTTTAAGTATAGGTCAAGGTCCTGACCCATGTGTGGCCAGTATGCAACCTCTCGCAAGATTTCTAATGTGGTATGAAACCCCCTATGACCGGCACTGCCCATGTCATGGGCGTGACTTAACACCAGGCTTCGGAATGAGGTAGGTACCATGCACTGATCAAATCCAGATAAGGATCGCTGTACCAACAAACCGTCTTGAATTCAGAACACTTTGGAAAACTTCATCAACACCCAGAGATCCTCCTTCCCGATATATATAATTGGATTCTGTCAGAGGAAAATTCACAGGGTCTTCAATATGTTGATAACATTTCCCAATAATTGGGTCCTCTTTTTGTGTAGTAATCAAATCTGCATCTGGAGTTTATTTACTCCACTGGGCAGTTGAGAGTTCATTTTTGGCATGTGTTTGGGACCTGGTGACAGCAGCAACCTGGATTTCCCCCACAGGGATTCAGTTTCTAGGAGATCCCAGTGAATGGCTCTAGTTTTGACCTACTGGTCGGCCACGTCATTTCCAGTTTTGTCTGGTGCCTCTATTTGGAGTGCCCTCTGATCTTTTTCCAATTGATGGTCATCTCATTAGAGGTGACCAGATCATCAATTGATCAGATTAATTTCCTGTGCTTGGGTGGTTTGTTATTCACACACAGCATGCCTCAATTTTTCCAATTAATCAGGTGTTCGACTAACCCATTCCTGACATAATCTGAATCAGTGATTATGACCAGGTCTTTGAGTTGGTGTTGCACGTCAGTGAGGATGGGTTGATGTACTGCCATCAACTCTGCCACCTGACTACTTCAGGGGCATATTTTGTACCCAGCAGAGGGTTCGGGGGCATCATTCACCCAGGTATTCCCAATGCCAGCCACTAGTTCTTTTTCCCCATGATTGTCAACCAGTAGGTGCACCCATCAACACAAACTGTGAGTATTCCCAAACACGTGTCTTCCTCAAAGACTTTGTGTGGGGAGTTAAGGTACACCTCCATATTTTCCTTAGTCCTTAGACTTTCGTCCTCGAGACAGTTTTCTTGCGCACAGTTATGCAAGTCAGCCAATCCTTGCGCTAGAGGACTCTTCTTGTTTTGGCTATATCTGATCTCCACAGAAAAGCCTTGCATGGACAGAATCCAGGAAGTAATTTTGGAATTACTCACGTTCCCTGTTCAGATTCGGTCACTTTGGAGATTTTGCAAGGGTTGGTGAGGAGTCTCCACGATGATGTGCTCCGCCTGAATGAATGGGCGGTAAGTCTTCAACACCCACACCGTTGACAGGAGTGGATTTTTCGCAATCCTTGACATTTTCCTCCGTAGAGGCCAATGTCTTTCTCACGTATGAGATTACTTTGTTGACCCTGTCGTGCTTTTGGTATAATACTGCCGTTAAGCAAGTATCTGACAACCCTGTCTCCAAGAAGAATTACTTTATCTTTATGGGGTAAGGCAAACAAGGGGCTTGGCAAAGGCTTCTCTTTAGATGCTTTACTGCCTCAGATTGGTCTGGACCCCACTCCCACTTGCCCAAGCCTTTAATAAATGGACCAAGAGGCGCATGACCTCTGCGTAGTCTTCAATTCATTTTCTACTAAAATCAGTGAGTCCAAGAAGGCTTCTTAGTTCTCTCAGAGTAGTTTGGTTTTTCCATTTTAATAATGCTTCCACCTTTTTCGCCTGGCGACTGAGACCCTCAGGGGTGATTTCATGCCCTAAGAAGTTCATGCGGGTCTTACACCACTGTGGCTTCTGGAAGGACAGTTTTGCTCCAGCTTTCTACAACTGGGACAGACCATAGTGCATTTCAGCAATATTGTCCTCCACAGTTGAGCTCTTGATTAAGATATAATCTACATAGGCCCGGTTTCCCCTTTTGCCCCAGTTGGGCATGGCTTTATGTAGGAATATATTAAATTAATTGCCGAAGTGTATGTATCCAAAGGGTGTTCGGGTCCACATCCATTGCTGCCCCCCAAAGGTAAAGGCAAGCTTGTACTGGTCTTCCCTACTCATGTCCATAAACTGTTGGTCAGGTCAATGGCGGTATACACCTTGACCCCTGGATCTGGGCCAGTCCCTAATTGATGGAGTGAAGGGGCCATCTTGACATGTGGACCCATTTATTAAACGCCCTAAGGTGTGTGCAAAGTCTCCATTGGTCATTGGGTTTGAGTATCCCTAGTACCGGGTTGTTAAAGGTACTGTGGATTGGACAAATTACCCACCGGTATTCTAAGTTTTTAATAATCTTTGTGAGTGACTCCATAGATGCGAGAGGCAACCGGTATAGCTTCACAAATACTGGAGCCATCTCAGGGTCCATAGGTATGGGGGTTGAATGTATCTTTGTGCATCCACAGTCATAAGAATCCACTGAAAAGATGTCCTGAAAAACCCAAAACTCCTGTTTTAGCTTCTGCTTTTGCTCTATGGTCTCACAGGCATCAGTGAGATTGATTTGTTCATCGACCATCTGCTTAAAGCCAGGAAAGACCTCGGGTTTGGCAGTTTCGGTGGTATCCCCCAGTTAGATGGAGAGATCTCTTGTTATGGTGTTGACCTGGACATGAGGTTTCAATCATGGGAGGTAGTCACTGTTGACTCTGAATACCACTTCATCCTTCCTGATGTCATAAGTCACCTCTTCCCCACCAAGAGCAGGAAGAGTACACCAAGTAATTCCCCCTTGCCGGGTGAAAATCTTTTCCAGAGGGATATCGTCTTTAAAATTGTAGCAGTCATTTGGAATTGGTCCAATGATCTCATTACCTAAATCAATAGAATAAGGTTGGTCATCAACCGCCATTCCAATAAAGGTGTCTGCAACCAAAGTGATACTTCTATACTTCAAAGAAATCTTGCTGTTGGAGGTGATCATTCAAATTTATATAAGCCTCCTTGTTTTTGAGGTTCTGACCTCTCTTAGTTAGGGGAATTGTAAATCTTCCACTTGAAATTCAACCACATACTGCAGCAATTGAGCTGACCAAAATGCTTTCTCAGTGTTGTAAAAGCCCATAGGGTTACCTCGCAGTCGGGACCAGGCTTTGTGATTAATTACGTCAAAATTAATTGCAATTCATTGGATGTTGTTACTGCCTAAGTGAAAGGCAGAGGGGACATCTCTCACAACCCAACAATTATGTTCTATGCTTTTCTGTCAATGGACATTTTTGGCATACACCTAAAGGCAGGTGGTGTCTGGATGTTGGGGTTTCCAGGCCCATTTCCCACTTGTCAATCAATTTAAATATGGGAATGGTCCAATCTTTTGCGAGTTTCCTGAATAATGCTTCGCTGATGAAGCTTCTTCTGTTATTCAAGCATACTTGAGCGAGAACAGGCTCCACCCCTTCATTTACCTGAATGGGGAAAAACAGCTGTTTACCATTTATCTGGATGTCGGTCAAACTTTGAGCTGGTTTTTCATCATCTTTTATCATGGGATTTGGGTTTTCTTCTGTTTGTGGATTGGTATATAATTTCAAAGTATTTCCTTCCAGTGTGGAATGCCACTTAGAACAGGAATTTTCAAAAATGAAGAAGGGTTCCAATCACTGGTTTGTTCTTCTACACAGATGACAGTGATGTCTGGGACTTGATTGATCCTAAAGTGGAATTCTATTTTGTTGGACTGTTGTTCAATCATGTAGCATGTGCCATTTAAACTCACATAATTTGTACTTTGTTTTAATTTGAATGGCCGGTTATTCTGGGTCCAGAGGACCTTATTCACGCAGTCAATCAGTTTTGGAGTTGCACAGGAAGAGGTGTGAGGGCTATTTGGTGACTCTCCCACCCACCTTCCTGAATTTAGTTGGTCACAGGACTTTTTGGACAGGATGGTGGCTTGGGATCCATTATCCATCAGCGCTGATACTGCACACTGACCTTGTTCCTTGACGGAGGCATAGCATCGTCCTTCTCTCTCTTCAAAGGGAGAAAGAAAATGTGCATTTTGTGTCAGCTTGGCAGTTACTTTTTTTTATGTTGAACTCCAATTATCTTGGACAGTTTTCTGTGTCGGAGTCCGGGAATCTTTAAGGAAGATTTTGCTCACTGCAACTAATGGGATGGGGGAAGTCCCCCTTTCCCTCTGATTGTTTGCTGTCCCTGTTTTCCTTGAGACAGTTACCCGAACCTGTTTGGGGGGAGGATATCGCAGTGCTTTCAAGGTCATCTGAGTGACGTTGTTTGGGTTTACAAATATGTTGCTCTGAGTCAGTCTCCATACTTACCCGGTCTAAATACGGGTCTTTTGGGACCCATTTTTCCTTGGGAGGTATCCGTCCATCCCTGAAAGAAAAGATTTTCTTCCTCGAGGGATTCTTCTCCTTCTATCAGGATGATATAGACTTCCTCCACAAAGTGGGTTATCTTTTGATTTCGATTTCCCCTCATTACCTTCTGTTCCCTAGGTTCCAGCTTTTCGGGGGTACAAGATTTATGTTAAGGTTGAGAGGTTTCCAAGGGTTTGGTTCAGGTGTAAAAGGAAGCTTCCTCTGGGGCTTTGCATCTCCCTTCCACCAAGGGCCCCTCCTCTGGAACCTGTTGGTTGTTGTAGGTTTCTACCCGTCATTGCTACGGGGCACCAGACCCAGATGTTGAATTGTTATGGACAGCAATTTCCAGTTGAGTGCTCTCCAGAGCCCTCAACATGCGACCCAGGTCTTGTGTTAAGTGTTGGTAGGGGGGGTCTGGATTCACAGATTTGCTGCTCCTGGAAGGGGTAGCTGTCCTTTCTCCCAGAGTAGCTCAGGTATTGGGAGTTTCCCTGATAATCCTCCATCGTAGGTCTCCCTTCTCTCTGATTTGGGAGTCTATTGTCCTGAAAGCAGGCAGAAAGAGGAGGATTGTTCTGGAAATTGGGGATTGAAGGGTATCTGGGAAAGAAACTGAGGTTGGACGGTGAAGTATTTCTTTCCTCCTGAGGAAAGTTCTGAGGGAAATTTCCTGGGGCAGTGCATACCTGATTGACCCCCTTGTGCCGGTGGAGTCCAAACATACCCCTGGATGGGTCTGTTACCCTTGTATCTAGGGCTGATATAACTGGCAGGGTTAGATGGAGCTTTGGTCAGATACCCTGCCTGGCTACCCCCTGATTGGGTTGGATCTGAGGTTTTCCTCTGTCTCTCATTCTGATTATTGGTGTTGGTGGGCAGAGTGTTTTTAGAACCCTCCCATTTCCAAGTCCAGCATGGGAGTATTTGTCACCTCTGCTACCTTTGCAGCGGCCGGTGTGTTTGCCGGTTTGGGGTTTTTAGGTTGTTTTTGTTTTCAGAGGGCTTTGGTACTTCATAGTTCCGGGTGGCCTGTTCTATCACCCAATCCAGGCTCCTATGCTCATGGAAGTCCCTTACTAGTTGTCTCATAATGTATTTCGGGAGCGCATGGAAGTAAGTGTTAATAAACCCCCAGGCTATTGGTGTTCGGCCGCCTTGAGGTCTGTGTAAGTGCCTGCATCAGCTCTAGGTGCATAGTCTTCCCCACAATGCAGGTTGTAGGCTATTTTGCGGGCCTGCTGAGGGTTCCTGTAAATGGAGAAATGCTTTAAGATAGTGGCCTTATAGCAACCTTATAGCAGGGTTGGATTGGCCCCTCGGCCTTTCGGCCGTGGCCGGACCGAAATCGTCCCTGGGGAGTGGGGGCGGGTTTCTGGCCATGCCTGGGCCGGTTTGGAAAAAAGAATTAGATACAAATATTTTTCAAATTCTTTTTTTTTTTTCAAAAATACTTTCATCCTTCTTAGGTCAATAAATGAGTGCCAACACAGGTTGGGTGATATTGTATGCAAATTTGTTCTATAAAAAAGAGCTTAAGCGCTATATAATAACATTTTATCATTTGGCCTTGGGCGTCTGCTTGAATTCACAGTAATTTGACAATATGGACCTATACACACAGATATTAATGATACACATGGTGATCCATTCTTGTATGAAATGTATATCACATTAGTAAAATCATCACCATATTTTTCGTAGTGTACTTAGGAACAATGCTATTTGATGCCACTTCCTGTTTTGTCAAGTGGTGAAGGTCATGTTTCATCGGTTCCCGGGATGTCAATTTGGGGTGGGGTCAAATGACATCACTTCCAATGATGTCATCAGAGGTCAAGGGTTGTGAGCGGACAGATAGGCCACTTTTTGGAGGCGAAGGGTGGGCCACTTTCTTTTGGTTGACTGGGCGTATATCTTGTCCCAGTCCGGCCCTGCCTTATAGGTGCACCATCTTTGATGATCTTGGTCCTCCAGCCCTGCAAAGAAGCTGGAGTATCCCAGGGAGAATGTCCATTTGATGAACTCCATGGAATTGTAATCATTCTTGATACTAAATGAAGTCATCATTTGGTCATAAAGTTCTAGATGCTCCCATACTGAGCATTTGGCGTTCTTATAGTAGGGAGTCACAAAGCTCTTTATGGCCTTTATCTGCCGAATTGGGTCTTTCACAAGACCTCTCTTCTCTTTGGCAGACTTTCTTTTCTGCTGCATCTGAGTCCACTCACCCTCTGAATTGCTACTATTGGTGGTCCATTCCCTGTCCTCTAGGCGCTCCCTACCTCTATGAGACTGGGAATCCCTCGCAGTATGATGGGGTCTGGTCTCTTCTCCCCTGCGGGGCTGTAGGCTCTCAGGGTCACTTCCCTTGTAATCCCCTTTTTGCACAGGGAAGTACTCATCTTCCTCATCCCTTCTTCCAGGTATGTGTCATGAAGCCTGCCCCCGGAGCACCAGGCCAGGCCCAGCACCCCTGGGAGCAGGCATCATGCCCCCGGGTAAAAGCCCAGCAGCCCCTTATAGGGGATCTTTGGACTCTGTCCTGGCGCCGTTGGCGCCAGGCTCATTTTGGACATCAGTCCTGGCGCCATAGGCGCCAGGCTCATAAAGGAAGGTGTTTGGTGCACTTACCTGATGCAGACCATGCTGCAAGATTCAGGCCTCCCTGAGACCTGAAAGGGACTATTTTGCCACTCGGGCATGGCCAGGGAAGGATACTTACCTGGAACTACTTTGGGGGCTATTAAAGCCACGCCCAGACAGTAGCTCACGCTTCGCGTTGTTCTGCATCCAAGCAGCTGAACGCTCACCGTGTCTGCTCCTGCATCTGGTCTCCAGCCACGCCCGCCTCGATCCTGGAACACCTGTAAGGAAAGAAGAGAAGAGAAAGGTGAAAACCAAGAATTTTATCAAACTTCTTACCTGCATCCGGAACCTTCACGCCAGCGTTCCTGAGAAAAGACTTTCATTTAAAAGCACCGCGTTGCTCGCTGCAGCGCCGCGCTTCACTCACCTGTCCTCGGGAGTTCTTCTGGCTTCACCGCGACTGTCTGCTCCGGTCGCCATAACACTTACCGGTCTTCTGTTGGTGGACCATTCCTCATTTCAGGTCGGCGCCGCTTCGTTGGCAGGTACCGCACTCCGGCCCCTATGGGGAAAGGACAAAAGACATTACTGGAGGAATATAAAGACATTAAGAGGGGTCGCCCCCATCGCTAACTCACCTGAGTTTACCATCGGCAATTCAATCCCTCAACGCACCGCCTTCATTCTGCACCTGAAATAAAGGACAGATCACAGGTTAGGAAGGCAACAGAAAAGGAGGCTCAACACTTGAACTTTTGTAATCTTCATACTTACGGCGTTCCGCTCGGAAAAGTCAAGTGGATTTTGCCAGCGCCATTCTGAAAACCAGTGAA
This sequence comes from Ambystoma mexicanum, assembly GCF_040938575.1. NCBI lineage: Eukaryota > Metazoa > Chordata > Amphibia > Caudata > Ambystomatidae > Ambystoma > Ambystoma mexicanum. The sequence goes on along the minus strand of NC_090926.1, from coordinate 1,093,716,450 downwards.
GTAACTTCACAAACACGCGCCCCTGAACCAGAAGCAGGATGGAGAGTTCATCCTTTCAAACCATAAGGTGAGCTTCAACCGGGGATTTCGGAGGAAGTTAGAGAAGAACGAAGGGGGTAGGGAGGAGCAAGCACACTATTCTGCAGACTGTTAATCCCCTTTCCTATCTGCAGAAGGATATTCCTACGGGCCAGACAAGCAAGATTTGAGGGTCCTGTCAGTCGGTGTTCCGAGTTCTGCGCATCACGCTCGAAGAGGCCACAGCAACCCAGACTAGACCAGCGCCTCCGTGGGAGTCAGGTGAGCGTTACAGAACGCGAAGCCTTCCTACAAATTCCGACCCAGGCGCTATGGAAACTTCTGAGACTGATCAGTTGGCCCAACTACTGGGGGAATTACGGGCCGAAGTACACGCCGCTCGTCAAGAGACCAATGCTCTCAGGAGGGAAGTGATTGTATCAAAGGAAAGAACTGATGACCTGGCTAGACAGTTTTTGCAAGGTCAAGCTGGACACACTCCTCTACCCGGTTCCGGGGGGAACCCCGCTCCTGTGGTTCCCAGTAACCCTGTGCAGATTAATCTACCTGGAGACATGCCGCTGGCCCCACCCGAACGCTTTGCTGGGGACCCCAAACGATTCGCCGTATTCATGAATCAGTGTTGTTTGCACTTCCTGTGCAGACCTGGGGCCTTCCCTAATGACCAGACCAAGGTAGCCTTTGTATTGTCATATCTTAGCGGCTGTGCTGCCGATTGGTCAGTTCCACTGGTTACTCAAGATGATCCGATTCTCCGTGATTTTCAAGGATTTCAAGCAAGCATGGAAAGGTTATTTGCTCGACACTCTCAGGGGCAGGCTCTGGATGATGAACTCCTATCCCTGCGACAGGGCAATCAGGACCTCCTATCCTACATTGCAACCTTTAATAGACTAATTGTGGAAACTGGGTGGCCAGAGGATAAAAGAATCACGTTATTTTATCGAGGTCTACGCAGAGAACTTAAAGATGTCCTGACCCAAGTTGTAAATCCGCCCCAAGAATGCTCAGAATATACAGACTTAGTTGTCCAATTGGATCACAGACTTCAAAACAGAAAAGCAGATCGGTCCAAGTTTGAGACCCGGGTGTTGGTCAAGACCCACGCTAATCCCAAGGGTGCTGATGTCTCTGAGCCTATGCAAATTGGAGGGGTTAAAGGACCTTTAACTCAAAAAGAACGTGAAAGAAGACGGCAGATGCAATTATGTCTTTATTGTGGGTCCTCTGGACACTTTCTACGAGATTGCACGGCAAAACCGCCCAAGAAGGTGGTAGGAGCCGCTGATAAAAACCATGAAGACTCTGTTTTGGGAAACGACTACGCCCGACAAGCGTAGAGGTCCGATTGCCGAGCTTGAAAACTAACTCTCAGACCTCGCATTTCATTGTGCCAATGGTCCTCGTAGATCCGGAACAGCCTAAGCGGTTGCATGCAATAAAGGCATACATCGATAGTGGGGCTATAGGAAATTATGTGGATCGTGAATTGGTCTCTAGGATTAACCTCCACTGCGTCCTAAAACCAGCAAAGATGTCATCACCACAGTCGATGGAACCGAAATTGCCTCTGGACCGGTAACACATTCCACTGCTGAGGTGACACTTATAGGTCCGGACGGCCATCGGGAGGCAGTTGTGTTTGATGTAATCAAGGCTCCACAGTTTCAGGTTATTCTCGGAATCCCTTGGTTAGAGACACATAATCCTCAAATTGATTGGCGAGCGAAGAGAATAACCTTCCCGGATTGTGCACAAACCTGCTACCCAGAAAATCTGAAGATTAGTCTAGCGTCTGTAACCTCTGTCTCCATGCAACTACCTCCGGAATACCAAGACTTTCAGGACGTCTTCCAAAAGGAACAGGCCAACACGTTACCTCCCCACAGATCGTATGATTGCCAAATCGATCTGGTGCCCGGTGCACAACCCCCTTGTAGCAGGATTTCTGCCCTTACTGAACCTGAGAATCTGCATTTGAGACAATATTTAGATCAATACCTAGCCAATGGCTTCATTCGCCCATCAAAGTCTCCGGCATCCTTGGCTTTGTTCTTCGTGCCCAAAAAAGAAGGCGACCTTAGAACTTGTATCGACTACCGCGCATTGAACCAGATAACTGTTAAAAACCGTTACCCTCTGCCTCTGATCCCTGAACTCCTTGACCAGGTGAAGGACGCTTGCGTATACCCCAAGTTAGATCTCCGGGGGACTTATCATCTGGTGCGAGTAAAAGAAGGCGACGAATGGAAAACGGCCTTCCGTACAAAATATGGATTATTCGAATACCAGGTGATGCCTTTCGGGTTGTGCAACGCGCCTGCTGCCTTCCAATTCTTCATGAACGATGTCCTTCGGGAACTCATCGATGTTTGTGTTGTCGTATATATCGATGACATTCTTGTGTACTCCTCTTCGGAATCTGATCACAGAAAGCATGTCAGGGGCGTCCTTGAGAAATTGCGCCAGCACAAACTGTTTGCAAAGCTGGAAAAGTGCGTTTTCCATACCACCGAGGTTGAGTTTCTTGGATTCATCCTGACACCTAAAGGGGTCCGAATGGACTCACGAAAAGTGGATGCCATCCTCAAATGGCCATCACCTAGTTCGGTGAAAAGTGTCCAAAGCATGCTTGGTTTTGCTAATTTTTATCGCAGATTTATCCCGGAATTTTCACGTGTGGTACAACCCATCACTGCACTCTTGCGAAAAAATAAACGCTTCGAATGGACCGAGGAAGCCGAACAGGCCTTTCAGGAATTGAAAGCTAAATTCACGTCCGCACCTATTTTGAAGCACCCGCGTCCCGATCTCCCTTATATAGTCTGAACCGACGCGTCCACCTTAGCCATGGGAGCTGTCCTGTCTCAGAGAGACCCTGAAACCAACCAACTGCACCCCGTAGCATTTTGGTCCAGAAAGTTCTCGCCGCCTGAGGTAAATTATGCAATCACCAACAAGGAATAATTAGCCATTAAGTCCGCCTTTAAGGCTTGGCGGCATTATCTTCTTGGCGCCAGGCATACCATCACCGTGATCACTGATCACCGAAACTTACAAAATTTAAAAACTGCCAAGGCTCAATCGTCACGTCAGCTCCGATGGGCTTTGTTCTTTGCTGAGTTCGATTTTGTAATCACTTACCGCCCCGGCTGTAAAAATGGCAAAGCGGACGCGCTATCTCGAATAGGAATGGGAAAAATAGACACAAACTCAGAACCTGTGCCGATAATTCCCGAACAAAGAATTTTGGGGATAACCTCTTTACAAACCCTTGAAGACATTCAAGCACGGGTAAAACAACTCCTGGACTCTACAGCCTTGCAGGATTGGATCCAAAGGGGGGTCTTACATTTCGGTCAACGATGGCCTACCTTACTTCCAAGGACGCTTATTTCTGCCAGAAAAGGAATTGCAAGAACTGGTTATTTCCCGTCATCATGATACCCTGATGGAAGGACATCCTGGCATTGCCAAAACTGAGGAAAAAATTAAACGACAATTCTGGTGGCCTTCCTGGCGAAAGGATATTACATCTTTCGTGATGTCCTGTGGAGCTTGCGCCCAAAACAAAGGCCAAAAGACAAAACCCGCCGGTCTTCTTCAGCCTTTAGACATTCCACCAGCACCTTGGCACACCTTGTCACTAGATTTTATCACGGACCTGCCCCCTTGTAATGGATACAATACTATTCTGGTTGTGGTGGATTTATTTTCCAAGATGGCCCATTTTATTCCGTTGAAAGGATTACCTTCAGCTTCTGTCCTAGCCAAGGAATTCCTCGAAAATATCATCCGTTTGCATGGATTCCCGTCCATACTAGTCTCCGACCGAGGAAGCCAGTTTATTTCTCATTTTTGGAGAAAGTGTTGTCAACTGGCACAAATCGACGTAAGACTCTCGACCAGCCACCACCCACAGACCGATGGTCAGACGGAGAGAACGAACCAGACCCTTGAACAATACCTACGATGTATGTTGCACCAATCGGAGGGTAATTGGACGGATATTTTATGGGTGGCCAAATATGCATACAATAACTCGGTACACTCTGGAACTGGACAAAGCCCCTTTTATACCTTATATGGACATCACCCTCGTACTTCAGACCTGGACTCACCTCTGAGCCTTGAAATGCCCGTAGTGGTCCATTTGCATTCCACGATAACTCAAGCCTTCAAGGATGCAACTGCACATTTGCAACAACCGAAAGGGAAATACAAAAAGAATGCGGATCTGCACTGGAATGAGGCACCTCCATACCAAATAGGGTATCAACTTTGGTTGGCTACCAAACACTTATTGAACAAGGGACCTCGAACTTTTAATCCAAGGTATTTGGGTCCTTACTCGATCAAAGCTATAATTAACCCAGTGGCAGTCAAGCTCGATCTACCAGCTAACATGCGGATTCACCCCGTTTTTCATGTGTCACTTTTGAAACGAGTGCAACCAAGAACCAGATTAATAAAGCCACCAGAACCAATCCAGATAGATGGGGAGCCTGAATTCGAGGTGAAGAACATTTTGGATTCTAAGATCACAAAATCAAAGCTTTTCTATCTAATTGATTGGAAAGGGTACGGGCCTCAGGAAAGGTCTTGGGAACCCAGCGACCACGTACATGCACCTCGGCTGGTAAAAAGGTTCCATCGGAATTTCCCAAACAAACCAAAACCTCCAGAGGGAACGACCTTAGGAGGGGCCTTGGGGGGGAGTGCTGTCATGATGCCTACCCCCGGAGCACCAGGCCAGGCCCAGCACCCCTGGAAGCAGGCATCATGCCCCCGGGTAAAAGCCCAGCGGCCCCTTATAGGGGCTCTTTGGACTCTGTCCTGGCGCCGTTGGCGCCAGGCTCATGTTGGACATCAGTCCTGGTGCCATAGGCGCCAGGCTCATAAAGGAAGGTGTTTGGTGCACTTACCTGATGCAGACCATGCTGCAAGATTCAGGCCTCCCTGAGACCTGAAAGGGACTATTTTGCCACTCGGGCGTGGCCAGGGAAGGATACTTACCTGGAACTACTTTGGGGGCTATTTAAGCCACGCCCAGACAGTAGCTCACGCTTCGCGTTGTTCTGCATCCAAGCAGCTGAACGCTCACTGTGTCTGCTCCTGCATCTGGTCTCCAGCCACGCCCGCCTCGATCCTGGAACACCTGTAAGGAAAGAAGAGAAGAGAAAGTTGAAAACCAAGAATTTTATCAAACTTCTTACCTGCATCCGGAACCTTCACGCCAGCGTTCCTGAGAAAAGACTTTCATTTAAAAGCACCGCGTTGCTCGCTGCAGCGCCGCGCTTCACTCACCTGTCCTCGGGAGTTCTTCTGGCTCCACCGCGACTGTCTGCTCCGGTCGCCACATCTCTGCGCCTAGGGGAGAGAAGAAGAGACAAAAGGTGAGCAGAAGGAACATATGAGGAAAGCCTAATTTTCCGCCATAACACTTACCGGTCTTCTGTTGGTGGACCATTCCTCATTTCGGGTCGGCGCCGCTTCATTCACAGGTACCGCACCCCGGCCCCTATGGGGAAAGGACAAAAGACATTACTGGAGGAATATAAAGACATTAAGAGGGGTCGCCCCCATCGCTAACTCACCTGAGTTTACCATCGGCAATTCAATCCCTCAACGCATCGCCTTCATTCTGAACCTGAAATAAAGGACAGATTACAAGTTAGGAAGGCAACAGAAAAGGAGGCTCAACACTTGAACTTTTGTAATCTTCATACTTATGGCGTTCCGCTCGGAAAAGTTAAGTGGATTTTGCCAGCGCCATTCTGAAAACCAGTGAAGTAACTGAACAAACACGCGCCCCTGCACCAGAAGCAGGATGGAGAGATCATCCTTTCAAACCATAAGGTGAGCTTCAATCGGGGATTTCGGAGGAAGTAAGAGAAGAACGAAGGGGGCAGGGGGGAACAAGCACACTATTCTGCAGACTGTTAATCCCCTTTCTCATCTGCAGAAGGATATTCCTACGGGCCAGACAAGCAAGATTTGAGGGTCCTGTTCAGTCGGTGTTCCGAGTTCTGCGCATCACGCTCGAAGAGGCCACAGCAACCCAGACTAGACCAGCGCCTCCGTGGGAGTCAGGTGAGCGTTACAGTATGGTGGAGAATTGTTATGCTCAACTGGTATCCACGGGGGCGCCACACAATATTGGATGGAGGTCTAATCGCTATCCCAGACCCCTCTCTGCTTGGTTATGTGTCAGACATTGGGTAGTGCCTATAACAGGAGAATGGAGGGTTAAGATACTGGTTCTGTGATGGGTGGACTCCCACCTCCCTCTGGTCCAAATCCTCTCCCTTGGGGTTATTGCTCACCTAAGGATTTTGTGCATTGAACGCTCCGTCCTGTGTCTCTGTGCAGGGGCACGTGGTTGGTGCGGGCGTTCCATGGACCTTGTTGCTTCAATGGTCCGTGTGCCCTTATGTCAGGTCCAGACCGGCTGTGACTCCGACTCTGCTTGCTGTCTTCCAGGTGAGTTATAATGTCTATTCCGTCTTTATTCTGTCTCTTTCTTTCCTTCCGTTTTCTCTGTCTTCTCTGCGTTTTGCTCCACTGCGATGTTCCCTAACAATGTCTCTTTTTGTTTTCACAGGGATGGTTGTGATCTCGGAGTTGCCGCAGTGGTGGCGAAGACCAAAGGGAGTTGTTGATGCGCAGAGCGCTGCTCTATTTATTGGTGTTAATTGCTAACCTGTGTTCTCTTCTCTTTGTACAGGTTGCAGTGATGTTCCGGAGTGATGAGCGATTGAAGCGCTGCTTGCCCAGGTAAGTGCTTTGTTAATGCTGACCTTGTTCCTTCTCCCTTGCAGGTTGCGTTGAAACCCAGAGATTGGCGAGGTAAGAGAAGCGCCGGGTGCTGCCAGGACTTGCTGCTTGCCCAGGTAAGAATCGTTATTAATGTGGTCCTTGTTTCTTTACCTTTGCAGGTTGCAGGGAACTCCAGAGATGGGCGAGGTAAGCGAAGCGCATGATGGATTCAAGACCGGTTTCTTCACAGATAAGTGTTCTTGCTCGCTAATGCTGTTCTTGTTCTTCCAGGTTATTAATGGAATCCGGATCTAGGGCTTCAGGATCGGGCCGCCGGAGAAGAAGATGAGCAGGAGCTGGACACAGTGAGCATTACGCTGCAGAAGTGCAGAATAACGCGAAGCGTGTTCTGTTGTTTGGGTATGGTTTAAATAGCCCAGATAAAGTAGTTCCAGGCCAAGTAGTTCCAGGCCCAGCCACACCCAAAACACTGGACCGCATGGCTTGGTTCTAAAGAACTGAGTGTGTAAAAGGCCTCCATGTTGGATTAAGGTCCAAAACTGGTATTGCTTTATTCCTGATAATGAGCCTGGCACCAAAGGTCCCAGGATTGACTCCATGTATGTTTCTGATAGCGTTTAAGGCCCTTGGGGCCACTGTGAAGGGCTTTAGCCCCACTGCTGCGAGGGGGCTGTGATACATGAGGGGGTCCGGGGCATGGATTGTGACAAGTATTCCCCCCACCTCCCTGAATTTGTAAAGGTTTTTAAAATACTCTTTTGAGGCCTGGATTCTGGTTCTTCTCTGTCTGCAAAGTGGACCAGGTGGTCCCTTTGTATCTTCAGTTTCTGCCAGTCTAACCCCCTGAACTTTTCATCATAGGAGCCCTCTTGTTCAGATGTACATCCTAGGGTATTTTTTAAATCTGGCTAGCGATGAATATTCATCAATATCTGATAGGAACTGGCCTTCTGGCTCAGTTGGACTAGGCCTGGTTGAGTCCAGCTGCCTCATGTTTCCCTGTTCTTGAAAACTGGCAGGTTCAAAGTTCGCTGCACCCTGCACATATGAGGTGGCGAGTTGGCTTGAGGTCCCCGGTAAAGAGGTTCTCACTCAGTGATCGCAGGGGGCCTTTCCATACTCTGACTGGTTGGGGTGCCTCAAAGCCTGTTTGTGTTTGGCTATTTCTTTTTTCAACCTCGCACCTTTGTTTTTTCTCAGCCCCTATCGCTTGGATATATATACAGGCCTGAGTTTTTTCAGCTCTGACACCAGTGCTTGAGTAGCTTCTAGCACTTTATTTTGTGCCAATACTCGGTCTCTGAGTCCCTTGTTCTTGTCACAAAGGGACTCATTTATCTCTGTGAGGCTTGTATTGTTGGGCCTATTCAGACCACTTATTTATCAGGATACTAATCTCCTCCCTTTGTGCAAATTTGGCCTGTGTTGCCTGCTCTATGCCAAATTCTGCTTGCCTCACATGTTCCATTAATTTTTCATTTGCTAGCCTCATGTCAGTCAGTTCCTGAGAACATAACTCACATTTCTCCATGTCCGTCCTTAACTGACGCACTTCCTGAAACAGGGTACTTTTCTCCTGACACAATTTGCTATTTTCCTCCCTCAACTTCTCTCTCTGTTGTTTCAAAGTGTTCACCCTGAGAATTGACATCCCTAATGACTAACTGGCTGTTTTCAGCTTTCTTTTGTTTAATCTATGCTTGAAATGTGAAAATATCCTCTAAGCAGGCTCTATTGTGAACAACTTCCTCACATAATTTGTGTTGACTTACGCTCAGGTTTTCAACACATTCTTGGTACTCCCCTTGTAGTATAGAAAATTGAGCCTCTCGCTCTAAATTCGCTTGCTCTTGTGTCACTAACTCATCTTTTAGCAGCTGAATATATGCTGTGAGCTGAGCCATTTAAATTTGCTCATCTCTTGGGTCTGTGTCATATAAAGGTGTCAGGGCCTGATGTAACAGCCCATTAGCCTGACTCTTTTATCTACACACACCGTCCTGGAACACAGGGTACAGGTCTGAATCGCACCTTCACAATGCAACACAACTTTCCATCCACTGCAATGCAATTACACCCAAATGAATAGTCTGCTGCTACTGCACTGTCACAAGGAAAAACGCTCTACCAATCCTGGACGAGCACCCAGTTTTGTCACGGTTTATTATGCGATCACACTCAACTCAGGGAGTTCCTTTCCCCTAAAGCAAAGTGGCATAAAATAAAGCATGGTTTATTAAGGTCACTTTGGTGAGGCCAACAAACCCGTCTCACACCCAACCGCAGGAAATACCCTGTGTCACCAATTGTCAAACTCTACTGCTTTCTCCTCCCCGATACCTGGTTTGTCCTCCTCCTCCTCCTCACCTGATGATCCGAAATCCAGGTTGGTGGACAGCCTTGGCCTCCGGGCGTTGTAATCAGCCCTTCTTTTTTGTAGAGAGGATCTCTCCCGGAAAGAAGCCACAGTGAAGCCTCTAACTTGGCTTCTCTGTGAAATCCCCTCCGGAGGGAAACAAATGGGGGAAAAAGTTGGACCAAGCACAAAAAAACCTTCTTGAACGTGATGAGGTAGTGGTGACTTCTGCTGTAGCAATATGAGATTTGGTGAAGGAAGATGGGCTCTTTATGGCAGCAATGGTAGGTAAACTTCTTCATGTTGTAGAAATGAAAGCTACTAAGCAAAATAGCTGATGTCATAGAACACCGACTTGCTGAAGTCACACAAGCACCGGTTAAACTAGAACAGACTCCGCAAGACAGAAAGAACAGTAGCGGGGAAAAGGGGGGAGGCACCCTGAAGGATCTCCGGTGAAGCTATGGAGAGAGAGGGAGAGAGAAAGTAAACACAGCTAAACCGTGAGCGGCAGAGTGGAAAAAAGAAAGGTAACACGGCAGAACCATGAACGACAGAGAGAGAGAGGAGGAAACACAGGTGGTGAACCCACAGAGGGGGTTTACCGGGGAAATACAGGAGAGAAAGGCAACATGCCCAAAAGAGAAAAACTAGCGTAGAACAACAAAACCGCAGAAAGGTTTCCACAAGACTTGCAATACAACGACGGCTGTGGAAGGCGTGGCTTGAGTACATGAAGCGTATCTGACCGAGCAAACACTAGAACCCAGCCAGCGTTCTAAAGTGAGAAATACCTCGATCTCTCAGGCGATACCTGGACCACAAGCACCACAGGCCAAGGTGTATGACACCAATAGACTAGGTACCAGACCAGTGCTTAGCAAGAATATATATTTATTAATTTATTAAATATTTGACACAATGCTAACATTAGCCACCAATGCTGTGGCAACACCCACGATCACAACAATAACTTGGTTATATAAAATAACACAGATGAAATTTTGAAACATGCGATAATTGCTTACACAGATTTTATTTTAATGTAACCAATACAAAATATTCCCAATACCATACAAGATCCACAGAAATGACTTAATTTGAAACAATACTTTTCTCCCAGCAACCCCCACCCTCCAGGCCTCAAGTTAACATGACCCCTTTTATTGAAAGGCAAGATGCAGGGAGTGAGGGCACAATGGAAAATCGTTTTGCTGCTGATTTATAAAGTACTCTGTTTGGCAAAGGAATTCAATGGGAAACATCGTTTTGGGCTTATTACTTAATAGGCAAGGTTGGGAAAAAGGAACTCAAATGAAAATCTTTTTTCAAAACTTGAAAATAAAAGGCATGACTTGATAGTTTGAGGTCAGAGAAAAGGAAAATTTCATTTTGCACTACACATGCAGATGGGATACAATATTTCATAATTCTGGTTTAAAAGGAATGGGAAATTTCATTTTACACCCTCCACACTTGAAAGGTGGTGTTTTATCGATTACTTCTTTTTGGGATGATGGACACCCCCCTCCCCCTTTCTATGTGGAAGGCAAGGATTTCAGAGACGGTCAAACAGGTCTTTAAGCTATACCTGTACTGAAAGGCGCAGGAACACCCCACACCCTGGACCAGGGTATTAGATAAGGGGGTATACTGAAATATTTGTCCAGAGGTTTTTTTTATTTTATAAAGGTATCAAATTTTATTTACTAAGATACATTATTTTTTCAATGAATTAATCATCTATTAATATACACATTAAATTACATAAATGTTGCAGGAGAGCATGGTACACCAGATTCTAAAACAACCTAACACAACCAACATTCTTCAACAGTCAAACCATCATTTGTACCTCAAATCAATCAACCTCATTCATTCACAATAATGAATGAGGTACTTTGAGAAAAGTCAGACTTAAAGCGTACTTTGCAGATAGAGATGGCCCTAGAGAGACTAACCTATCTGGTTTGACAAAACCTTCTTCCTTCACTCCCACTGCATCAGAGGTTCCAGTGGAAGTGTTGACATTTGAAAAAATTGTACTTAAAGCACTTGAAAAATCTATTCAATTCCCTAGAAATAGTGGTGGACCAAATCTTAGTTTGGCCGAATTTCAGGCCATAGATACCTTGTCAAAGGATCCTTCTATAGTCATCAAAGTGGCCGACAAAGGCGGGGCTATTGTTGTTTGGGACGCCAACTTATATGATCAAGAAGTACAAAGACTGTTGGACATTCCTGGCCACTATTTGAAAATTAATAGTGACCCTACATCGTCAATAAAGGCAAAAATACTGGCACTTAGTGAAAAAGCCCAGGGGATGGCTACCTTTCGAAAAAAGAGTTTGAATGTATAAACTATTCGGAAGAACGCATCCCTTTGTTTTACATAATTCCTAAAATTCACAAAAATACCAGCCAGCCACCTTGACACCCTATTGTATCAGGGTGCGGCTCTATTTTAGAGCCCTTGTCTAGATATATTGATTTTTTCATTAAGCCTTTGGCTATGACAACACCAACATTCTTATTGGATTTTAGAGAGGTCATTAATTTGCTGGAAGGCATGGCTTTTGATCCCAATAAACAAATTCTTGTCACTCTTGACATAGAAGCACTTTATACCAATGTCCCTCAGGATAAAGCGGTTAATAGTTTGCGTACTATTTTGGACAGACGCCCTTTACCACACAATGTGCCAACTCAATTTTTGTGTCAAGCTGCGGACTTAGTGCTAGCAAATAGCTTCTTTAAATTTAAAGAGACTTTTTTTCTGCAAAGTAAGGGCACTGCAATGGGCTGTACATTTGCCCCAAATTTGGCTATTATTTTTATGGCCTTATTTGAAGAAAATAAAGTGTTACACGACAGCAATCCATTCTTCAAACAGATTAAGCTATACCGAAGATACATAGATGATATTTTACTAATCTGGGAAGGTAATACTGACACACTTCTCCAATTTGTGAATTGGCTCAACCAGATAGATGATGATCTACATTTCACTTTTGAATTCTCTGTCATGAGAATTTCATTTTTGGACCTCTCCATCTATAATGAATCTGGTCATATACAATTGGAGCTATATAGGAAACCAACGGAAAGAAACACCACATTGCAATTTTCCAGCCAACATCCCAAAAGCCTACTACAGAATCTTCCATATGGAATGTTCTTACGGCTTCGGCGGAATTGCTCCAATATGGGTAACTTCAACAAACATGCACAAGTCTTGGAAACTAGGCTAATTGAACGAGGGTACCCCAAAAAACTAGTCAAACAGTCCAGGAAGCGAGTACGGTATACGAACCGTGAAGTACTCCTTAACCCGCAGACTAAGATTTCTGACCCAGAGCAATTGGTATGTGTTTCTACCTTTTGCCAGTATAGTCATGCGATCAAAGGTATCATTTTGAAAAATTGGAGAATCCTGAATTCGACTACAATGAAACTTCAAAAACCACTATTTGCCTTTAAGAAAGGAAAAAACTTGAGACAAAAATTGACTTGCGCTAATCGATGTCCACCTAAATGTCACTTTATCAGAGACATTAATTTAAATCCAGTAGTAGGGCATTACCCTTGTACCTCGTGTACAGCTTGCAAATATTCAAGGAAAATGACCACCTTTGTGGGGGAAGGTAAAACATGGGACCTACGCACTTTCACCACTTGTAAAAGCAAAAATGTGGTGTATGCGATCCAGTGTCCTTGCAACAGGTTATATATAGGAAAAACTTCACGAGAGGTCCACGTTCGCATTAACGAACACCGTTCAAAAATTTGCACTCGGAACCTTAATGCGCCCATGGTTCTTCATTTTGTAGAGACATGTCATAGTGTGGAAGATCTTATGTGGTTCTGCATTGAGAAAATTGCCACTAGTGGACCGGCTCAAACCAGGAACAAGTTGACATATAAAGAACAATTGTGGATTTTTAATCTTAAAACGTTAGATAGGGGGCTTAACACGCTGGACCCTTGGGAGTTCAACTCAGGTTGACTCCCAACCCCTTTTCTTCCTGTGTGCGTGCCTTTTTCTGCATGTGTTTCCAACATCACGCAGCAATTGCTTCTGTACACATTATAATATCTATATTGGTTTCTCTAGTACGATGGATCATAACAACAAGTACAATAGCTAACTCAGTTCTTGACTAACTTTGTTCTAATTATATTTTCGTTTCATTCAGTAAAAGCACTAGTTTTTAGTTAGTTGTCCCAATACCCGGAACATCTGTAAAGTGGGACTTTTGGATTACTAACTTTTAGCCTTACTAATAAATATAAGTGCAATAATTTAAAACATCATCCCCAAATTGCCTTATTCGTAATCCCATTACACTTAGCATATGAAACACCTTGCACCTGGGTTTCTCACCAACACCTTTTGATTTATTTTAGTAAATGCACCGTCTTTTGCTTGGCGGTTTAAATAGTGGAATGTTTAGCATAGTGAGACAATTTAACATCACTTAGAGGCTCTTTGGCGTAGCACATAGTGCACCTCCCTTTTGTTTTCTCAAATTAAGACGAGTGCCTTTAATTACTACAGAACTTCATCCACGTGATCGTCTTCTGTAGTAATCACATGACCATGTCAAGGAGACCCGTTCAACACCACGCCCCCACGCCTGCACGCAATCAGTATTTTTGCGTGCGATCCAGAGCCACAGACATCGGAAACGAGTCCAAATTGGAAGTATTCTTCTGTAGTAGGCGAGGCTTTGTCCAGCGTTCGGTAAGTAATTGAATTTTATTTCCACGCCTATGCGGTACGAATGTTATCTCTTCCAGCTCCCGTTCAATTTAAAATTTAACAGCCGCAAAACGGAAAGCCTGTTCGTTTTTGTAAACCATATGTGTTTCTATTTCAACACAACCATTTAAATACAGCCATTATGACTGACTGCTAAATATCAGGCTCTATAATTAATTTAAAAATATTTATTCTCCCCCCCTCCCTTTTTTGCACAGATAACAATGACATTTTGATCCGTGCAAGTTGAATTTTTATCTACTTCGATGGCATATGTGGCACTTGTAGGCACAGTACTGGAATATCTCCGACATCTGGCCCGGGGTGAGTGGTTGGTCCAACTATGGTGCTCCTGGCCATACACAACTGACATGAAGTTCAATTAAATACTCTTTAACTTATTATGGCTTATATACATTTCTTAGATCTGGAATCCTTCTGAACTCGTTTTGAGTCATATTTGGGGCTCCAACCATTGAGAGCATTTGACACTGGAAATCAGGTTAGCATGGCTGTGTCGGCCATTGTGTCTCGGTGTTCTGGTTCTCCATGGTGTTGGTGTAATTTCACTTTAGACACAGTGGGCCTCATTACGACTCAGGCGGTAAGGGGTTTACGGCGGCGTAAACAGCGCCGACCCGTACCGCCTGATTCCGAGGTCCCTTAGCGCCAGGGAGGTTTTAAAATCCATGGCGCTAAGGGACCTTGATGTTAATTACGCCACCGTAATTTACGGTGGCGTAATTAACGCCTTCCCCACTCCCATTATGCCCTATGGGGCAAAAATGGGAATGGGGAAGGGTAAATGGGGATTGGGGACTTACCGCCCCGCCAACCTCAGAATGGGGCGGTAAGTCCGCCAACCACCATGGCGTAAACATAGTTTACGCCATGGTGGTAAAGGTACGACCCAGGCGGTAACTTACCGCCTGGGTCGTAATGAGGCCCAGTGTCTTTCTTGGTGCTAGGGCTTCACAAACCCCCGCCCCCTTCTTTCTTATACTCTGGAACAATAAGAGACACCTTGGGACTGATCACTTCTTGGTGACTCTAGTTAAAAATTCTAAAAGTGCAATTGAAGAATTGTATGTTGTCAGTTTGAGCCAGCTAGTTTAGGCAATTGCATATAATTGTTGTATTTTTGTTTTGTTTTTTTCAGTTGTTATATTGCAATAATTGGTTTTCCTGATGAAGACGTTGGTTTAATTATCCTCAAACGTCGAAACCGGTAGAAGAACATCCGGGGATGGGATCTGTCATTTTTTGTTGAATGCACCCACTCCGCGGAATAGAGCACATTTTGGACAATTATTGTGCTAATACACACTGAATGTGGATGAAATGAAATGTCAAAGATTATGTGGGGCTAATCAATGAAGTGCTACTACACATATATATTGCACCAATTGTTTGGTCCAAATTTTTATTGTGAATGAATGAGGTTGATTGATTTGAGGTACAAATGATGGTTTGACTGTTGAAGAATGTTGGTTGTGTTAGGTTGTTTTAGAATCTGGTGTACCATGCTCTCCTGCACATTTATGTAATTTAATGTGTATATTGATAGATGATTAATTCATTGAAAAAATAATGTATCTTAGTAAATAAAATTTGATACCTTTATAAAATAAAAAAAACCACTGGACACATTTTTCAGTATACCCCCTTTAAGCTATACCACCTCTAACACACTGGGAATGAGCTATTGTTAGTTTTGAATTCTAAGGACCCTCATCCCGTGATCTTCCATGTGGGAATTAACTTTTCATCAAATGTGCTAAGGATCTACACAGTTTCCCCCGTCCCCCCACTTTAATGGATAGGCTTATGGCTGGCTGCTTCCAACACAATGAAATTTCAACAGAGGGGTGGTTCTATAATGGGGAAATAAATTTGAATAAGATTTAATAAATTGTGCGACAGGCCGACCTTGTGCCACCCCCCTCTACCCACTAATGGAAAGGGATAAAGGCAGGTGGCTCCCCACACATTTGATGGCATTGGGATATCTGCTTGCTTACATGGGAGGCTTTGGTCAGGGAAAACAGCAGGGCTATTCTGAGGACAGCACAGGTCTGGTCAAAGGCTTTCAGTCAGGGATTTTCTCCTGCACTCAGACTCATTCCGCTCCTCTGGTTTGAGTCCCAGATAGCTTCTCTATGTCTCAGCCACTGTCTCCAATGCAAGGATTGAGGCCTTGTAAAGACAGATGGGGGTGCCTGTACTTCTGCTCTCTATATGGTAGAGGAGAGGCACAGCGGACCCCAGCCAAGATTTTCTATTATTGGTACGTGGTTGAGCAATCAAGGCCTAGCATCTCAGGAGGTGATGCAGGCTGGTTCTTAAGTTCAGTGTAGTCCCCAAGCACCCACAAAGGAATGTCCACACACTGTATTAGTTAAAACACAGTCTTTATATAATTAATGTTCAAGGTTATGTACAATATCACAATAATTCACTTTGTACTCGGTTATCTATAATGGCAAATATACAGTTCTACGTGGTACGACAATTAATATTAGATCTCTTTAAAGTGCATCGACTGTATGGTTAAATGTAAAACAAATCAGTTTGTAAAGGAAACCAACAATAGATATAAGAGGAAAGCAGTTGGTTAGAACAATTGGCAGAATACTGGCCCTGATAACTAGACACAGTTCTGTGTAGAGATCCTCCCACCTGGGCAACCTGTAGAATAAAGATATATCGCAAGCCCAGTCCATATATTGTTCACAAGAGACTTTCCAATAGTTCTGCAAACCCAAAGTACCTGGCGTTGTAGTGTTCCTCGTCGGGGAATCGACACCCCTTCTTGAGTGCCCTCCCTTTAAGGCAGGAGTCACGGGTCGTCGAACCTTCGATGGAGAACAGGGTGAACTACATCGGTGAAGTAGCATGCTTCTTTCCTAGCGGTGCTCGTCGACGGGGAAGCGTAAACGTCCTGCAAGGATGAGGCGTGCGGGGCACCTCAGTGACATTAGTTCAGGACTACAAAGTGTTTGAAGAACTTTGGCCCTTGAGGTGGCGGGAAACCCACCGGTGGATGCTCCTCTGCGTGTCGATGGCCTGACCTTCCCCAGCGGGATAAGGCGGGCGGCGATGCGGACGAGCGAATCTGGGAATCGAAAGTTCTAAGGCAACATGAGCATGTCAGCTCCGGTCGGCGATGGTGGTCATCGACAGTGGCGGACAACAGTCCGGGTGCTTCTCTTTGGGATTCTGCGGCAGTCCCTGTCTCCGGTCGGCAGCCTGTCGTAGGTCTGTCTACCAGGGAGCTTTGACAAAGATCAGTTGGTGCACAATGGTCCCTCGTAGCTCGGGAAGAGGGCGCATTACCAGGTCCACTCTGGGTCACTCCTTGGAGACACAGCAGCTTTCAGATTGATGAAGGAGAGCGACAGCAATTCTTCTCTTACAGCAGGGCTTTAAGCTTCAGTTTTACTCCAGTTACTCTTCGTAGTGGACTTCAGCTTCTGAACCCGATTCCTAGCAGTGAGAGGTCCCCAGATATACTGTTGATCTCCCATTCATTCCACTGGGTCAGACTCAAGCATCCAATCACTGCGAAGGGCATTCATGCAGGTAGGCAGCCACTCAGGTGCATAGTGCATTCATGCCATTCACTTCCCTCCAGACACTCACAACAAGTTATGTGTATTGGGACAAGCACCCAGCCATTCAACACTCCACACTGCATTCATACCAGTTTCGGGCAGGGCTGTCTCAGTCATTGTATTAAACACCAGAAACTAGACATCCACAATAAGAAGTGCATATTCGTCACACACTCCATTCACCCAGGTCCCACCCACAGGTGTACCCATAACATACGGAGGTTGGGAAGGCTCCAGCCAGTCTGGTCAACACTTCCCCACACTACCATATATGCAACTTCCACCCAACAGCCAGTCAGGGGGAAGGGACAGAGTCAGGGCTTCCCGGGACTTTGGGAAGATCAAGCTAACAGGCGATGGAAGGCAAGAGGCCACGCGGGCCATCTTGTCTCCATCAGGAATCTGCCAATGACAGGGCCTGCGCATCCCAAAATGGAGGACGCCCAGGGCACCAGTCAATTCAGCACAGAGCTGCCACCAGCCCGTACCCTGCTCTGTGGGTCACACACAGGTGCCCAAAAACATACACTAGGGGCACCGGGTTGTACCCCCAACCATGGGTGCCATAAGGGTATCCCATAGGTCTGTTCACCAAAACCAAAAGAGAGAGCTGCACCGCCAGGAGTCCCACATGAACTCCTGCGCAGAAAACACAACAGAACACATGATAAAAACAGTAAAAGAGAAGGATACGAAGGCCCTGTCGCTCCGATGCATTTCCAGCATCACAGGCCTCTCTGCTAGTTGTTGCTTGCAAGAGTCCAGCAGCAGCTCTCTCACGGAATAATTCACAAAAGACCCACTTCTGATGCAAGCTGGTCCTTTTATATGGCTAGTGACACAGCAACCTTGTCATGATTCCTTCCGGCCGGATTGGCTAGTATATTTGTTCACCTCCCACCAAAACACCCACTGGCTGCTTATAGGACTGCAAGTTGGGAGATATGTATGATGTAGGCTGAGGTAGGGGAATAGATACATCATTTGAAATTGACAAGGTTTCCTGCATCTATTGTTCTGAAAAATATCATGCTGTAATAACTCCCAGGGTCTTTCAAATAACCCCATGATGATATACATATGTATGAGTTCTGTGGGGTAAATTTATTTCCAGCCCCAACAGAAATTCCCTTCATCACAAAACCGCATTTCAACATTCACCCAAAAACGTCTGTGCTTTTCTCTGCTTAGCACATGTGTGGCGAGGTTTGAAAACAGTCACCCCAAGAATGGCTACATTTTGTCTCCTTCACGTGAATCCAGAGAAAATAACCTAAATTCAGAATGACTCTACATTACTGTTCTGTCATTTAAAGACTCAAGGCTGCACAAGAAAATGACGTGCATTCAAGACGGCATCACACTTGTGCCTCCTTTCATTTTAAACATCACACAGTTTTGCTTCATTAAAACACAGCCCTGCATGTGTATTTCATGTGATTGCCATAAAATAAGGCAATACATCCTAGAACAGCATTGTTTTCCTTAATACAGTCCATGAAAAGCCAAGAATTATGTTTCAAGTCTGCATGGCTAGGATTTCGTTTTGAAATAAACCAGCCCACGCAAATTACTGCAAAGGAAAGCTATAGCTTGGCTCTCTCTCTTGCCTTATGTCAATTACCAAGAAGCTATTTTCAGCATATCTCTGTGTCCAGAAACTGACCATATCTTTAAAAGCCTTTCAGAAAGTCAATGCAAAGGAAACTGTGTGCAGCAGAAACCGCATTTTACAAAATTAACATGAGAGAAAAAGAACGCATGTAAATCTTCTTTTGCAAAGCAGGAAAATGACACTTTGAAAACTAAACGTGAAATAATATTGTGGCTCGCACAGAAACACAATTGTATATGTGGGTAGAGGGACTGCAAAGCTATGTATATTATGCTCTTTTACCCAAAAAAGACCAATCAGCCTGGCTGAGGCCCAGTAATTCCTGTCAAACCAGTTTGGTATAAAGGCTAATTTCGCACCTACCAGTGAACTGATGCTGCAAGGGCATGTGCTCTGTTCTTATGGGATTGACAGTGTGATAATTGCAGGCTCTACAAGACCTCCAGGCAGAACTGCTCCCAAGGACAAAGGAAGGGGGTGATGCCCTGTGTTTTGCCTCAGAGGTGTGATTTCCTCTACATTCATTCCCAGCACCCACTGGATGGCTTCAAAAGGGAGTCATGGAAACCCTTTGGTCAGGCTGAACCATGGGGACAGAGTTTGGCTGGGGGAGTGGAAGGAACGCCCACGCAAGGGACTAATCTGGCCCATTGATTTTAAAAACGGTTGTACATCAAGACATTTGGCCACCACCCTAAATAAGCAAGAATTCAATATTATGCTAGTATTTTGTATGATTTTTGTACAGGCACAATGAGACCATGTGCATCCTTCTGCCATGTGGTGAACTGGAATGGCAGGAAAAATGCATTTCTGCGTGAAGCATAAATGGCACAGACATTAAAATTAGGGGAAATTATGCCAAATACTAGTATGAATATGTGTAGCCATGATTGTGGAGTTTAGTCAGAGCCTGTTGGAACTGTGGGTCTATGCGCTTCATTTGTTTTCCTTTGGTGCTTGTTTTAAGTGTCTTCTTTTATTGGCCTGCCGCCTGTATGGGGATCTCAGAAGGAGAAGGCTCCAACTGTCCAAGTTTAAGTATAATTGTTCCGGTGGCTGAGATCCATTCCTAATACTTTGGCACCGGCACAGTGAAACCAGATAACTAGTAAGCATGAATTTCCACACTTCGGTTGTGTTTTCAATATTTGTTGGTTTTATTCTTGTTTTTATGTGTATTATTTTTGCTTTTTACACCGTGCCTTAGATGGCACTGAGTTACCTTTGTGATATACAATATATTCAGGTTGCATTCCAAAAATGTTTGGAAGAAAGCCACATGCTTTCAAATAAGTTTTGCCGACATAAAGCATCAGCATCTCATTACTCCCACATTGAAATGACCAAGGAATATCTGGAATGTTCACTCAATAACACAATCTTTCTATTTGATGATACATATTATCGACAAACCAAGGGCATAGCCATGGAAGCAATCTACGCACCATCGTTACCCAACTTGTTCATGAATAATTTTGAGCAGGTGCATGTTTTCAACAACTTGGATTTTAGAGCATCTATATATAGATGGCATCGATATATAGACAATGTGCTCATGGTCTGGTCAGGAACAGAGCAGAAACTAACAGACTTCAAGGAATATCGGAACAAGAACCAGTTTGGGATAGAATTCACAGGAAAACACAGTACTAACCAAATAGAGTTCCTAAACCTCAATATCACAGTCAACCAAGGAAAGATCTTAACCAGTACTTACAGAAAACCTACCGAAGTGAACTCGGTATTAAATGCTTCGAGCTGCCACCGTAAAACCATCACAGGCAACATCCCCAAGAGGGAATATATTAGAGCTTGAAGAAATTGCAACAATGAAGAGTCATTCACAGCGGAATGCAAACTACTTGAAAAGCGTTTTACACAACGGGGCTACAAACAGGAGGCAATAACAACTGTAGCTGAAAAAGCCAGACATGTTTCCAGGAAAAACCAACCAAGAGAAAGGGAGCACCAAACCAACAGCAAACTCAGATATGTCACACAATACCAACTGGGCCTCATTACGACCCAGGCAGTAAGGGGTTTACGGCAGCGTAAACAGCGCCGACCCTTACCGCCTGATTCCGAGGTTCCTTAGCGCCATGGCGGATTTAACACCTGCTTTTAGCAGGTGTTAAAATCCATGGCGCTAAGGGACCATGTTGTTAATTACGCCACCGTAATTTACGGTGGCGTAATTAACGCCTTCCCCACTCCCATTATGCCCTATGGGGCAAAAATGGGAATGGGGAAGGGTAAATGGGTATTGGGGACTTACCGCCCTGCCGAACTCGGAATGGGGCGGTAAGTCCGCCAACCACCATGGCGTAAACATAGTTTACGCCATGGTGGTAAAGGTACGACCCAGGCGGTAACTTACCGCCTGGGTCGTAATGAGGCCCAGTTACAAGATACAAAAAATGTTGGCCAAACAATGGCACTTATTCAAGATTGATGATGACATCAAAACATGGATAGATGAAAAACCGCTGATGGAATACACAAAAGCCCCGACATTAAGGACAATACTCAGTCCCTCGTTTATGAGAACAGAAGAACCCAAGGTAGACAATTGGCTGACATCAGCTAAACCAAAAGGTTTTTTCAAATGTAAGCATGCACTTCACACTAAGGCACCCACCTTCAGGAACAACCAGAGCCTTAAAATAAACGACTTTTTGAACTGTAAATCCAAATTTGTAATTTATGTAATCATATGCACATGCAAGCTAATGTATATAGGCAGCACTATCATAGAGCTGCGAATAAGAATACAGGAACACCTGGGGTCACTGAAGTCACAAGAGTGAAAATTCCCCTTGACACAGTACTGGCAAGAAAAGCACCAGCTAGAACGGAAAGAAGATATCAGATTTAACTTACTAGTTATCTGGTATCACTGTGCCAGTGTCAAAGAATTAGGAATGGATCTCAGTCCCCGAAACATATGTGTAGCCATTTGCAGAATTTTAGATATTATGTTTCTCCTGCAAACAGCCAAAGGGCGAGGCATCGTCACACAGAATTGGCATTCGAACTTGCCAATTCCTTGTGAAATATGGGATCTGCATATCTGTGTTTTATGATGGTGACTAGTATAAATATGAAGTTTTGTTCCATAACTCATTTTTGTAAAAAATAGGCTTGTGAGACAAAGGGAGTCATAAAATGAACACACATAAAATGAGGTCCCTTCCCCTGAACCAATCAGCCTGGAGGGAGGAGCGGACACCAGGAGCCTGGACTATCCCATTTGAGGAGTAAGTCTAGAGTACTAGCCCCCAGATTGTCAAATTCTATGATGTCACTCTGGCTATTTAAGGGGGAGACAGGGAGACACAAGGGAGATGCAATATTCAACATTCAAGATTCCAAGACTCCAAAACCAGATCCAGAGGCAGCTGATCCCATCCAGGTAGGACCATCCAGATCCAGGCAGGACCATCCAGATCCAGGCAGAACCACCCATCTAGATCCAGGCATACCCCATAATCCTGGGAGTAAAGAGGAGAGGCAGCTGATCCCATTTGGGAGAATCCAGTGACCAGACCCTTTGCCCAGCTGACCTATCCCGCTGTCCACAGTGACCAGACCTTGCCCAGTTGTTCCCATCCAGGAGAGGCCAGCTGTCCCAGTGACCAGATCCCTGCATAATCTGCATATCCTGCTTTTACTTTGCATCCTGTTCAAATCCTATTATAATCACAGAAAAACCCTAGTAATTGCCCAAATTGCCAGTATCCTCTGTTTACCCTTTCCCTAGAAGAATCTGTGTTAGACTATGGGCCTGATCACGACTTTGGCGGTAACCCTTAAATCCGGCGGTAGCATTATTACCGCCGGATTTAAGGGTCCACCAAATCTTAGCTGGGGGGAAATCTGCAGAAAATTTGCGATATTACCGCCAGCGGGAATTCCGCTGGCGGTAAGAGCGCAAAAATTCCCCATTGAGCCCAATGGGGAATGGGGCATTCCCGAATGGGCTCAATGGGGAATGGGGATTAACATTACCGCCAAACTTGTGATCCGGCGCTATTAGCGCTGGGGAGTTCAGCAGTAGGGCTAATACTGCCGGCGGTATTACCGCCGGCGTTACTGCCAAAGTCATGATCAGGCCCTATATCTGTTAGCATTTTTCTGTTCAAAATTATTCATCTGTGTAAGTCCTTAGTACCATTTTAGGATAAATTGATTCATTCCCTTATAGGGAGGAACATAGTGCAAGCTGGTTAAAATTCGAAATTAACCCCCTTGCACGCAGTGTCTTTCATTAAGAAAATGTCTTTCATGATCAGGCCCTATATCTGTTAGCATTTTTCTGTTCAAAATTATTCATCTGTGTAAGTCCTTAGTACCATTTTAGGATAAATTGATTCATTCCCTTATAGGGAGGAACATAGTGCAAGCTGGTTAAAATTCGAAATTAACCCCCTTGCACGCAGTGTCTTTCATTAAGAATATGGTCATTAAGATATAGCATCAGTAGAACCTGTCGTGCAACCAAAACCGAATTTTCCCATGTATTTTGCTGTTCTTTAAAATACAACTTGCATTTCCCCTAGAAAAACCTACACTATCATCCTATAAAGAGTCATCCATTCCCCTCAGTATCCTATCTGTTCTGTGCCTTTGTTCCTCATCCCAAAAAACGTTTTCCAATTTTGACTGCTAAGCCCATTTTCTTAGCTGTTTGCTAGTTTAAAGCCTGTGTGAAATAAGAAATTGCAATCCTGCCGCGTGTGTTTTCCTGTGCATTGTTTTCCTCCCAAAATCGATTTTCTCACCTGTGTTCACCTTGCTTTAGTGCCCTGCTCAGTAGCCTGTAAGCTTCCTTGTCTCTTTAGTGCAGCCACATGAATTTCTGTCCTAGCTATCCTATGCAAGTGTAAACTGATCTATAAGTAACAAGTAAAATCTGAGTATGCCATTTTGCTCATTTTGAGGGTTTTCATTTTTCGTTTTTGGCCTCCCATTCTGGGAGGGTGGGTTGAATTTAAAAATCAATTTTCCCCTTTTCTTTCTGACTCCTTGCCACTGCTTTCCATTCACACACAGGTGTTTGGGGGAAGTGTTGCAGGGGGAGTGCATAAACTATGTGCCATCTGTGATTGTGAATAAAAGTGATTTTGTTTCCATTTCTACTAAAGGTTCATGTAGATGATATTAGAAAGTTGAATTAACTGTGTTAAAAGAATCAGCATTGATATTGCCACACCGTGGTTGCTGCTGCCCTAAATTTTGTTTTGCTCTGATTTTTTATTTGAATCTAAAAATAAATAAATATTTCATTGTTACACACCGGCCTGGTTCATGGTCCATTGCAACACCGGGTATTTGTTAAGGTGGCTGTGAGACAGGTTGGGGGCCTTCTCAAGAAAGAACCCAGGGTTCAAATAACAATAAAAAGGTGTTTTTTCTATTGTGCACCACCTTCAGTGTCAGTGGAAGAAGTCCCTGGCTGGAGTGTGCTGTGTCATAAAATCTGTTACAGTTCTATATTTTATGGTGAATCAGACCATACAAATTTTGCTTCAGCTCACCCTTCCTGAGCAGAGTTATCATTTATTTTATTTCCTCATAGACTGTACTAGTGAAAAATATGACACTTCATCATACACTTTAATTGTGTACACTAACTTTCAAATTTCTCGGAATCATGGGTAGGCCCAAATCAAATTTTTCTTAATAACTTCTTTTATGTCTATCACACAAACACTGTTTTTAGAAGGTCACAATGGCCTTTTTCTACTGTTTCATTTGAATCTGGTATAGGCTCTATCGGTCACACTCTGCTCCTCTTATTAAGGAAAAACTGTATTAAATGTTTAATCAATGGCAAAACATCACATGGCTTCAGTAGGTAGGTTTCCATATCCCTGAAAACATCTGACCAGTCATCTGGTTATCTGTGTTTATCTTAACATTTTCTTCTGCTTGGCTTCAAATGCCTTGCTCATTACTTAATGTACAGTTACTATGGGAAGCTTGACCTCAAGGTTACTTCTGCAGAACCTGTTATCAGCAACTAATTGACAACCACATATCTTTCTCCTTGAGAGCCCCAACCAACAGGTCATGGGTCACAGTTTCATTTCAGTGGAAATGCCCCTCTGCATCCATGCTTCTCAAAGTACAGCTTTAGATTAGCAAAATGTTTTTCCCTTTTAACATTTCGCACGGCATTGTGGTTACCTAGTTGCATAGCAAATTACATATAAACCTGTTGTTCATAACATAGTTTTTGCTTCCACAATATTAAACCCTAGGTACATTCAGAATTTTACCAAATAGGCCACTTAAATGATAGAACCAGTGTTCACTTCTACCACAAATAGGCCTCTCCTTTTGAATATTTGATGTTGAAAAGTAAGCCTTTTTTTAGTCCTGATAAATTCACAGTGCTTGGCTTAACTTTAGATTTCTGGATCACAGTATTGTGCTGCATTGAAGATAATGTACACACAGCTATCTCTCTCTTTAAGAAGAATATGTAGCTTTCCGTGTATTTAGGAAAACAGCATTTTAGCCACACATGTCTTTTGCCATGCATTGGGCACATCCAGCAATTTTTATGTTTTCAGGCACATGTTCCTTCACTTGAGCGCCTGTTCCTTCTGGTAAAGTTGAAAGAGGCCCATTTCTGTTCATGTCCTAGGCCTTAAGTCAGAAACAGAAGTGTTTTGGGACTGGCCTGAATTTTCCAATGGGTAGCATCAGTCAGCTTCACTTTTAAATACTTGCCGCCCTGGTCTTTTTATTTCCGACATTCAGGGTCTATATTTTACACACACCGCATGTAGTCTGTTCTCCCTGATCCATGGTGGCCATTTATTTGTGCTTTTTTTTCTTTAGTTGAGAAACAGTTTCCATGCTGCTTCCCAACTCGAGAAAAATACCATAAGTACCCTTATATAATGTGTGGGGTACTAATAGCAGTAGAACCCTCAGAGGGGGGTATTACCAGCCTGGTAATGCCCAGGGGCTTACGTGAAAGCCTTTGCTTCACTCTGGCTTGTATCTGATGCCCCGAGGCATTACCAGACCAGTAAGGCACCCCTGCTCAGGGTCTATTGCTTAAATGAGGACCACAGACCCACAAGCCGATCCTCCCCCAGCACTTTGTTCTACTCACCTTAATTGTACTGTGCTCCATTACATTCTAGCTTGGTTTGCACTATTCAAACCACCTACAAACATCCATATATACATAACAGGCACTGCCATAATGTTACTACCTGAACTGAACCTGGCAATAGCTGGCAAATAGCGCTAGTATCTGGGTAGATTAGGACAATGCCTAGCAAAAGTCTATCTGATGCCTGTGCAAGAGGCAAAACTGTTGACTTTACCCAAGCTTGTTTTTAACTGGAATACAATGCAAGGGGCATATGCAAGGGCACACGTACTGGTTATAAATGAAGTGACTGAAGGCATACTTGCTCAAGACAGCTTGATTACACCATGAGCTGGTTTCGCTGGGCTACCTGTAATTAGGCCATGAACCTTCTGTAGGCTCCTCACAGGGGCAGGTTGAGGGTGTGGTTGGTTATTCATGGCACTTGACGGTCAGTGGGTTGGTATCTCATTCCTCATCTATTATTTCCGAAGACCCTAGTTACGCTTTTTTGCAGCGTTTTTAGTGCCACGTAATAGCCAACACTAAAAATGTTGGTCATCTAAAAGAAATGCAGGTAATGCACTTTTGAAAGCTGCATGGGTCTGAGAAATGTGCAGGTCACTTTCACAAAGATGAATTGCACGTATTTTGGGCGCAAGCAAGCACTGCCTGTCCCCATTCTCAATATTACTGTCAGACAGGTCATCTGGCCGGCGCCCGCGTGCGTGGCTGCTGGGGGCACGGCACAGCATGGAAAGCCCTGTACGAGTCTGGCGTGGACGACTGTTCTAGAAATGCACAACAGAACAGTGGGTTTCCTACGGGTGTAAAACAGCATGCATTGTTTAATACACTGTATGCTTTCCCTTGACTGCATAGAGCATTCCCCACCCGCCAGATTTGTGAAATATCGTGAGGAGCAATACTGCAGTCTAGTATGAATGTGAACACCCAGGGTGCCCTTTGCGAACGCCCGGCATCACCTTTGCATGCTGGCACATCTTCTCACCTGCATGCCAACAGATCTGGGATGCAGGCACTACAGGATTCTGCGTGAGATTTATTCATACCAACCATAACGAGGCAGCGGTTATTCGATTTCATGACAGATGGAAAAGGCACTACATAGATTGTGGATGGCGGCCATTTTGGTGCATTTGACACTCATGAGCGCTCTGTTCTGTGACCTGGAGTGGCAGAGGTAAGAGGGTGGAGCTCATACAGCATTAACCGGCCACGAAACACGTTTATAACAAATATTGGCTACTCCCAAAGTTTGTTTCCTCCTCCCAGAATAAAATGAGTTATAAATGCCGGGTACAGATGGCAAGATACCCTAGTACATACAGCACGTTACTGCAAGACGTCTACTGGCTATGAAATCTGCCTGAAGGCTGTGAGACCCAAGGTGAGTACACCCTGAACATTAAAATAAGCATCAGAGATGCTACACAACTTTATTACTCTGATGATGTACAGTTTCATGGGAACAGTTTAGAAGCAACGGTACGCATAACCAGAAGAAATTAGGTGCTACATAGCAGAAAACAGCCCAGCAGGGTGGGGGACGTGTCTCTTAGTGTTAATACCACAAAAAAAAAAAAAACATTTTAACAAGCATCGGAACTGCCAACACTTTGTTTAGGCATGGGAAAGGCACTTGCTAGGCACTGCATAGTTGTATTAACTGCCTATTGATGTTGGCAGGGGTACAATGGTGTGAATATCTGGCCATCTAATAGCAGTGCCTCACAAATGCCTAATTTTCATACGCAATAGAAAACGGTTTGTTTTGCCATTGCTTGTTTTTAATAGGATATAAGTGAAGGCGAGGCATATTGCTTATACATAGATTGTCTGAAGCAGACTCCTGAAGGCATTTTTATTACACCAGCGGCGTCTTTACAGCTCCAATTAAGTTATTAATGCGCAGAATACTGCTTTGTGAAAACATGGCAAGCACTTTGAGTGCAAAGATTGATGGTAAGGCTTGTTAAAGCAAGCTCAAAAAAGTTCCCATGTCGAGGTGTTTTAGGCGGGGAGGGGCAGGAACCGGTTGGGAATGGCTATAGGGATCAGCATGGCCATGGACAGGCAATGGGTGGGCAAATAGCCAAACAACACATACAAGCTTTGTGTTGCTCTTTTTATGCCATTTCTCCCTATCTGTACTGTAATGCAATAGTTTCAGCTTATTGGTGGCGCTAAAGCACCAGCTAATAGTCCAAACTAAAGAGGAGCAGAAGTATACATGGTTTCTGAGAGAAGAGGAGCAAGTTGTGCATGGTAGAAGACTGGTGTAGGAGGTTGACCTCTGTTATAATGCAGTGCGGGAAACATGAACTGGAGGACAGGAGGGGACAAGTGATGTCAGAAGAACAGTAGGGGAACAATCACTTGATTTTTCGAAATCAAAGGCATAGGAATGCAAAATCTCCAAAAACTGCATCTTCAACCTCCCATTTCCTAGTAGTCATTTTCACCATATGTGTTCATACTAAAGAGCTTCACTTATTCATTGACCATTTCTTATGATGCAACATGATTTGCAATGCTCATTGACTTCGGTATGGGCTTGTATTATAAACATTCCACCTTTTGGACGGGATATTTGTAAGGAGGTTATGATATTCAATGGTGCGGTGCGATACAACATCGATGAATTATAATTAGCCGATTCAAGCCTTAGATTTAACTGCAGTGCTTGGATTCCAACGGAAGCTATTAGTAACTATTTGTGCTTTGAAATGCGGCCTCTTCCTGCTGTAACACATGGCAGAGGATTATGAACGTCACCAACTGCGATGACGTCACAGCAGTGGCATGCAGACATTCCACTGCCAGGCAGTTGTTTTGCCTTTTTAGGGTGCTGTTGATCGAGGAGAGAGGGAACTCAAGCATTCATTACAAGTTTGACAGTATTTCCTGTGGCAATACCGCCAAACTTGTTTACCGTTACTGCACTTGCACTCACACGGAATCCACCTGATTACGAGTGGCCGAATAGTAGGGTTAATCTCCATTCCTGGAGTCCATAGCACTCCGTTGGGAATATGGAAGATTTACCACCATCGGTAATTCCAGCCATTGCAAATTCTACATTTTCTGGACGCAAAGTGAGGTAAAAACCTCCACGAGGTTCTGAAAGCCTTTGCTCCACTTAACTCCCAGACTCAGAATTTGTTGTTGTGGGAAACTGGTAGTTAAGTAATGATGATCAAATGACTGCTACTTTACGACCATTTCATACCATTTCCCCAGGCTCGCTGTGGAGCTCTTCGTATTTCTAATGTTGCATAAAGTCCATCACACTTCTAATCTACACCCCCTTCAATGTCAGTGCGTCAGGGACAGGCCTGGGGCTAGAAGAGAGGGGCACGGCGGCCATACACTGCATACAAGATCATGATAAGGTTGTGTTATTTACATAGGATGGGACTTTAGGCGTCTATTCAGGATACAAGACAAACCCGAGTATTGTGGAAAAGTACTTGTAAACAATACATATTCCCCCAAAAATCTGAGGAAAAAGTGTGTTATTTTTATTTCAATTAGAGTATCTTTATTCCACAAACCCTAAGTATATAACCAATAAATGAAATGAAATGCAGATGACATATGAGGATGGAGTCAGGTAGTTTGGCTATGTGTGTGTGTGTATTTAAAGCCCATTGTTAAGTAAATTCTATAGGACTTTCCTCCCATCCCTACCCATTTTCCTTGCAACCACACCTCTTTTTGCACTCTTTGGCTGAATTTGTACTGTGTGGTGAATTTGTCAGCCATTTTTACATTCAAAATGGCGGCCACCATATTTTCATGTTAAGAAAAAGTTATTTGACTTTATTGATGCTTTTCATAAACATCTACTACAGCTTTGAAGCTATGTTACATATTTGAATGTATTTTGAATTTAAAACAAACAAGTTATTTTGACAGTTACGCATTGGTCTAAACTGTCTTCCAAAATGTTCCTATAGTGATGTGTGGGGTGTTGGTCAGTGTTAAAATGTAAGCAGAACCTGATTGACTGTGCAGTGAGTGATGTCAGTATGATGGTGGTGTGTAAAAATGGTCGCATTTTTAATCCTTAACGTACAATGGTATGGCCTCTGGAAGCTGCATAGAGCAGGATATACACTGAGCGGTGGGAAATACAGCTTCCATTAGGCATAGCAACCACCACGTGACAGTCACTTCACTGGATGAAGTAGTCACAAGGCCAGATGGGCGCTTCTACCCCACAGTACATTTCGTATTTAGAAAGGGAAATAAATACAGCTAAACCTACGGGTCATCCCAGTGGTAGGAGTTAGAAGAGAGAGGCTTATTTGCGTGGCTTCGTAATGCCGGGTTATCGAAATGGGATGCTATTAGCTTCCTTGGAAGATGGCTGCTGGGTGAAAGGTGTTGCTTAAGACAATTTTTCATTCCTCTTGGCCCGGTTAATCCTCATTGAATGCAGCACAGGCACTGTGTCACCTCCAAGCACCATTACTGCTCCTCGGCCCCTCCTTCAGAGTTTGGAGTTTCACAGTAGAACTGAAAATGGCAAGCCAAGTGTTGAAGAGGTTTGGAACAGGGCTGAGTTGACGGGAGGCCGTGGGGTGCTGTGCGGATTGGCGCTAAAGTGAGAGACTATTTTCAGGGTGCTGCTTGCACGGAGGCGAGTCTCCCTGTTCTGTGGTCGTAATCTCTGCATCTCTAGTCAGCTTTGATAGCAGAGAGTCAGTACGGTATGCAACCGTGATGGCTGTCTATAGGGCTCATTACACGGACGGCGGTACCCATGGCGCTATTAGCGCCATGATTGCCGCTGGTATTTTACCGAGTCTGCCATGGTGAATGGCGGAATTACGGCCCTATTCCAAGGTTTGTGGGGGGCGATAATTCCCCACTCACCATGGCCCTTCCCCATTCCCATTTTTGCCCCCATAGGGCTCAATGGGAATGGGGAAGGTGGTAATTACGGTACCGCAAATTGCGGTACCGTACTTAGCACCAAGGTCCCTTTGCGGGTCCCTACTTTAACGGCTGGTGCAGACCAGCCGTTAAGGTCGGGTCCCGCAAAGGGACCTCGTAATCAGGCGCTAATGGGTTAACGGCGCCGCAGCCTTTTACAGCACCGTTAACCCATTAGCGCCAGGGTCTTAATGAGGCCCAATGTGTTCTTCTGCTATGCCTCCTTATAATACACAGGGACATATATATGCGATACTAGAGTGCTGCTGTTTGCTGCCATTGTACTCCATCATGTTGGTCTACAACACCCCTTACTTTCTCACTGTAAACCCACACATCCCAAGCCAGGGTGAGATTTTCATCTCACCCCAATATATATTTGATCAGCGCCCCTTTGCATATGGGAATACTCTTAGTTAAAGTGTGCAGCTGTGACTGATTTTGACAGCAGCTCCCCAAGCAACTGATACTCGAAGCATCAAGGTTACTGAATTAGGCCTTAAACTTAAGGGCATGGAACTTCTCGAACAATGCTCTTATGACTGCTTAATTAACATTTGCTATTTGCTAGAACATAATAACAAAATTACATTAAAAAACCACGACTACCACTCCCAGAATGTGCTAATTTGATAAAGGAATCAACTACACAAAACTGATGTCCAGGTGACATGGGACTCCATGTGGCCAGCGTATTTACTAGACAATGGGCCTCATTATAAGTTTGCTGGTCTGGTAACAACGGTACTGGTAAGCTTGCCGGTACTGTTGTTACCTGACCGGCATCTATGAATTCTGCTCATGGGTGCGTTCCCGTCTGCCAGGACTGGCCTGGTGGGCGTACCGGCACCCGCAAGCAGAGCATATCACATGCCGCGCACCATTCTGAATGGTGCCGGTACATCCAACCTCCCCATTGAGCCCTCCGGGGCTCAAATGGGAATGGGGAGCATTTCTCTTCCGGTGTCACGAATGGGCAATTACCGGGTCCGGGCGGCCGTAATGACCCAGTAATTGCCCATTCACGGGCGGCAGAAAGGTTTGCAAGCTTGGCGGCAGCCTGCCGGGTTTACCGGCAAGGCTACCACCAAACTCGTAATGAGGCCCAATGGCTCTTGTTGTGTATACCAACCTAATTAACGCATCCGAAAGTGCTAGGTTTTCCCTGGACTTGTTTCCATCTTGAGCTCCCCAAACATCACCAACCTGCATAGAATATGCAAACACAGCTGCCATTGAGTATCTAGGGCAAGTCGAGTGAGATGTCTGTGGCCAAGAGTGACATGCCAGGATGCTGCTTCACTTTTAAGACTGATCCGTGGTCTTGTGTTTACATCAAGAGACATTCGCTGTCACGTGGCAGACAGGGCGCTCTCTCACTGCCCAGGTCTGTGCAGCTATAGCTGTGCAGACAGCGGCAGGAGAGCGAGCGAGAGGGGGTGAGACTGTTGAGGAGTGCGCTTGTTAGGAAAGATTTCCATTTATGGGTAATTTCTCCTCCAGTTGTGAACCCCCCAACCTTTTGCTGTTGTCTGACCATCTAAGCCTGACTTTTGCCAGTGGAGTCCAGCCGTCTGCTGTACTCCACTGGGCTTTTGCTCATTCTGTTATGTGGAAACTGACATGCCCTTCAGACTGTCAGTACTGGGAGACTTTGTTTCCCTTAGTCTTTCACATTATTGCAATTTCTTAGCAACATTCTATCAGTGCACAATGTACCTTCCAGTACAGTGCACTGGGGTCCCTTTCTCATTTTACGACCCTAGACACCCTG
Source organism: Ambystoma mexicanum (assembly GCF_040938575.1). Lineage (NCBI taxonomy): Eukaryota > Metazoa > Chordata > Amphibia > Caudata > Ambystomatidae > Ambystoma > Ambystoma mexicanum. The sequence goes on along the minus strand of NC_090926.1, from coordinate 1,093,683,431 downwards.
AAAGGATTTTTGGTGAATGTACAAGTGTGCCCAGGACAGAGCTGGTGACAGCTGTTACTTTTAATGCATTTTTGACTCTTTCCTATGGTCAAAACCGTGCTTATTGTGTTTTGCCCAGTACAATGGCCAGTGCCTAAAATGGCCATGCCACAAGGTCCTTTGTTCTGTCTTTTGGTAATGTTGTCCCTTTGTCAAGCAGACTCTTTGTCGAGCAGACCCAGCACATTCCTTATTTGATCATAAAGACCCCCACGCTAACCAACGCTTTCGCTGGCTTCTGCATGCCTGGTGTGTGTGCGACCAGGATGTGGGCTGGGTTCCAGGATGTCTGGTGTGCTGGGATGACTGGGACCACCGTGGTCCGTCATTAAGATATAGCATCAGTAGAACCTGTCATTGTGCAACCAAAACCGAATTTTCCCATGTATTTTGCTGTTCTTTAAAATACAACTTGCATTTCCCCTAGAAAAACCTACACTATCATCCTATAAAGAGTCATCCATTCCCCTCAGTATCCTATCTGTTCTGTGCCTTTGTTCCTCATCCCAAAAAACGTTTTCCAATTTTGACTGCTAAGCCCATTTTCTTAGCTGTTTGCTAGTTTAAAGCCTGTGTGAAATAAGAAATTGCAATCCTGCCGCGTGTGTTTTCCTGTGCATTGTTTTCCTCCCAAAATCGATTTTCATACCATCAGAGCCCCTGTTTCTGATCGAACCTAGAAGGCCTACAATGGCGCTTCGACCCATTGGATTAGTGGGACTAACTATTCTCGGCACCTCCTGCTTAACCTGCAAACAAGCTTGCTCGGAAATGTTCCTGGACTCCCCAGTGAACTGACCAGCTCGTATGGGACCTTTGCCTTGCAACCGCCGCTATCTTGAGTTTCGACTTGAGCCTTTGGAGACTGTAAGCTCTGTGTTTAATGCACTGTGCTGCCGAGTTTCATAAACCTAGCATTCCTAGGTCTGGAATTAGGAGAGTACGCCTGAACCCGAGCATACACAATCCCTGTGTCGCCCAGCTGTGGTGAGGATATTTGTGGGTGCCTTCCTGCCTTGCCCTTCTGTGCCCTAAAATGAGCTGTAGTGGAACTGGCTTGATCCCTTCACCAGTAGCGGAGAAATTGCCACTTTCCTGACACAGAATGAATCCCGGAACGCATCCCCTGAAAGCTGCAGAGCCGCCTAACTGCAGGATTTAAACTTGCAAATGAACTGGACTTGACTGGAAAAGTTTGGTCTGGAGTGCGCCGAGGGTTGGTAAGTATTTGCATACCTTACTGGTGGCCCCTGGCAAATAAATAAATATTTCATTGTTACACACCGGCCTGGTTCATGGTCCATTGCAACACCGGGTATTTGTTAAGGTGGGTGTGAGACAGGTTGGGGGCCTTCTCAAGAAAGAACCCAGGGTTCAAATAACAATAAAAATGTGTTTTTTCTATTGTGCACCACCTTCAGTGTCAGTGGAAGAAGTCCCTGGCTGGAGTGTGCCGTGTCATAAAATCTGTTACAGTTCTATATTTTATGGTGAATCAGACCATACAAATTTTGCTTCAGCTCACCCTTCCTGAGCAGAGTTACCATTTATTTTATTTCCTCAGAGACTGTACTAGTGAAAAATATGACACTTCATCATACACTTTAATTGTGTACTTCACCCTCACACTAACTTTCAAATTTCTCGGAAACATGGGTAGGCCCAAATCAAATTTTTCTTAATAACTTCTTTTATGTCTATCACACAAACACTGTTTTTAGAAGGTCACAATGGCCTTTTTCTACTGTTTCATTTGAATCTGCTATAGGCTCTATCGGTCACACTCTGCTCCTCTTAGTACCTGTAGCCTTGCCTTATTTTCCCTGACACAAATATTGCGACTTCATTTTGTGTCCATTTTTATTTGTTGATGTACTAGTCCGTTGTTTTTTAATATGTCTTATACTCCCAATTAAAATTACTCTCATGTACGCTTACGCGTGTGGCTGCCTATATTTGCTGTTTGCACAGATTAATGCTGTTATGTAAATGTATATATGTGTGACCATAAGTTTTCCAACCCGTCTCTGAGGTTAGAGTAGTGAGCGGTAAGCAATTCTCTAGTGCCAGTTCTCTGACACGCCCATATATTTTCTCATTATTTATCCCAATTTTGGGAATTGCTCCCCCGTCAACAAAAAATGTTGGGATTTGGCCTACTTCATTAGTACAAGTACATGCAAGCCATGTGGAAGGCGTGTGGGGTTACTTACAAGTTTTCCTGAGCGTATTACCTCCAAACCAATGACTTAGTTGAGAGGTTCCATAGAACCCTCAAAAGCATGATTGGGGCTCTGGAAGAGTCCAAGAGGAGAACATGGGATCTCCTTGTCCCATGCTTATTGTTTGCCTACAAAGAGGTACCTCAAGAGGAGGTTGGCTTCAGCCCCTTTGAACTTGTTTTTGGGCACCCTGTTAGGGGACCCTTGGCTATAGTCAAGGAGGGTTGGGAGATGCCTACTCCCCCATCACTACTAATGAAGTGGACTATGTGGTTGGCCTAAGAAAGAGACTGGTCCTCCTGATGGCTCAGGCCAGTGATAATTTGAAAGTTGGGCAAGCTCTGGTGAAACTCTGGTATGACCAGAAGGCTTCCCTTGTCAACTTTACACCAGGTCAGCAAGTTCTGCTCATGAACCCTCTAAGGCCTAGAGCTTTACAAGATAAATGGTCAGGCCCTTACGCAATAGTGGAGCCACTGTTGGGGTAAACTATTTAGTGGACCTTGGAATGGCTGGACAAGCTCCAAAAGTGTTCCATGTGAATAGGCTGAAGGCTTTCACCCCTAGGGTTGAAATTGTTGCACTGCTGTTGGCATCAGATGTAGAGGAGTAGGAGTCAGAACCTCTTCCTGGCCTGTTGCAAGGCAGTCCTTCAGCCAGCTCCAATGATGGTGTCAAAGGGGCCCCTCACCTGACTTTTGTTCAGCAAGATGAGGTGAGAAGTTTGCTGAGGCAATTCTCCCCCTTGTTCTCCCTAGCTCCTGGTTTAACACCTTGGTGCAAACATGATATTGACACAGGAGATAGTGTACCTACCAAAAGTAGGGAATGCAGGATGCCAGATAAAGTGGGATCTTACATCAAGACAGAGGTCAACAAGATGTTAGATCTTGGGGTGATGTAATGCTCCAGTATTCCTTGATCCTTACGCCCTGACACACTTGTGAATGGGTGCCATATAAATAATATATCATATCATATCATATCCAGTCCTGTGGTTTCTGTACCAAAGGCAGGGTCCTCTGAGCTGAGGTTCTGTGTGGACAACATGGCTCTGAATGCTGTCATCAAGACAGATGCATACCCCTTGCCTAGAACTGATGAGCTGGTGGAAACCTTGGGTGCCTCCAAGTACCTAAGCACATTTGAGCTCACTGGAGGGTATTTTCAAATAGCCCCATCAGAACATGCCGAAGAGAAGACACCATTCGCAACTCCAGAAGGCCTTTACCAGTTCAGGGCAATGCTATTTGGATTAAAGAATATACCTGCCACTTTTCAGAGGCTTGTGAACCATGTTCCCAATGGGTAGCAGTTTTCAGTGCCACCTGGTAGGATCATGTGAAACACCTTAGAAATGTGTTGCAGCCTCTTCAGAAGGCCCACTTGACCATAAAGGCCAGCAAGTGCCAGATTGGTCATGCTTCAGGGGTCTGCCTTGGGCATGAAGTAGGCAGAGGGAGGATTCCACCTCTACCCTGTAAAGTACAAGCAGCAAAAGACTGGCCTACCCCCACTACTCAAACCCAGGTGAGAGCCTTTTTGGGCCTATTAAAGAAACTTCATGGCAGACTATGGTACCATATCTGCCCCTCTGACTGCTCTCACAACTCCTAAGAAACCCAAGAAGGTCTCTTCTCTTGGTCTGAGGAGTGTGGGAAGGCCTTCAATGGCTTAAAAGACTCATTGTGCCCTTCCCCTGTTCTCAGGGCCCCTGACTACAAAATACCTCTTATTGTGCAGACAGGTGCCTCTGACACAGGGATAGGTGGTGTTCTTTCACAGGTAGATCAGAAAGGCAAGGAACCCCTGATTGGATTCATACGTTGACAGGTTAAGGACAGAGAGCTCAGGTGGTCCACCATAGAGAAATAATGTTTCTCTGTTGTGTGGGTCCTAAGGAAGCTGAGGCCCTACATCTATGGGACCCACTTCACCCCTTAAAGGGGCTCATGAACATGAAGGGAGAGAAAATCCAAAGTTGCTCAGGTGATCCATAAGCCTGCAAGGGTTTGACTTCACCATTGAGCATAGGCTACTAATCCAACATAGCAATGCAGTTTGGTTATCCAGAATGTTTAAACAACCTGAACAAGAAGCTCATCCAGGGGTGGATTATTTCTCCCTGTCCTTGTTCTGGGAGGGGTGAGTGTTAGGAAAGAATTCTATTTATGGGTAGGTTTCCTTCCAGTTGTGAACCCCCCCCAACTTTTTGCTGTTGTCTGACCATCCTAGTCTGACTTTTACCAGTGGAGCCCAGCATTCTGCTGCACTTCGCTGGGCTTTTTCCCATTTTGTTATGTGGAAACTGACATGCCTTTCAGACTATCAGTACTGGAAGACTTTGTTTCCCTTAGTCTTTCACGTTGTTGCTATTTCTTAGCAACATTTTGTCAGTGCACAATGTACCTTCCAGTATAGTGCATTGAGTTCCCTTTTTCATTTTTAAATCCCTGGACACCGTCAAAGGATTTTTGGTGAATATACAAGTGTGTCCAGGACAGAGCAGGTGGTAGCTGTTACTTTTAAAGCATTTTAGAAATGTTTCTATGGTCCAAACCGCGTTTACCGTGTTTAGCCCAGGACAGTGGCCAGTGCCTAAAATATCCATGCCACAAGGTCCTTTGTTCTGTCCTTTGCCCATTTTGTCCCTTTGCCTTCCCCAGGTCGAGCAACCTGGGAAATTCCTTATTTGGTCATACAGACCCCTGCGCAAATTGATGCTTTCACGGGCTACTGCATGCCTGGTGTGTGAGGAATTCTACCATCCGCACAGGGAGGATGCGCTCGCCTGGGCTTTTTAATTTTGTTTTGATATATAAAAATGAATGATGGGAGACCAACCTCCCAGAAATGAGTGCGGCCATTCCGCACCGATTTCATCTGCTTCCTGCACCAAACACATAGTCACCTGTACTCTGGGAAGATGCAGCCTACAGGAGCCATCTTCCCTTGTCATGTTCACATGAAATTCGACAACCCTGGGCACATCAAAGGATTCGAAGAAGGAGGAAGGCACAGCTTCCTCCAGGCATGAGCAGCCTAATTAAAATATAAAAGGCTCCATGGATCTGCATTCCTTTGTTCTCCGGCTGGTGGCATTGCATACTAATGAGAGATAATTGAGGCAAGTCTGCCGAGTGGGCTTGGTTGCCGGAGAGACAACAGGATGGTGGCACTAACACCCCTTTGGTGTGCAATGTGTCCACTTGAAGCTATTTCCCATCCCATGTATGAAAGGCAGTGAAATGCACATCTGGGTCCACTATTTACCGTATGCACCCCCTGCAGAGCTGACCCCTTTCAGAGACAAGTATGTGGTTTGGGCGAGCCAGGAGTCTACTTCCAGAACATTCTTCAAGGGAAAACCTGCACTTTAATCAAGAGTCACAGAGGCCTTCGTTAACCAGAGAGACACTTTGATCTACAACAGACGGGTGGGACTTAGGTATATGTTGTCACCCCCTTGTCTGTCCTGTTGTAGAGCGCTCTGGTCATGACCTCATACATAACAGAAGATTGTTGGTCGGGACACAGGATTGTTTCATTGAGGTAGGCTTGGCCTACACCAATCACTGGGGCCCATTTGGGTTTAAAGAACGTCTGAACCTCTCACTTAGCCAAACATCTGAAGACTATGCAAGGAGTAAGAAGCAGGACTCATTTGGACCCGAGCTGAAGGTACAGTCTACCTTACATTTTCCGCCAGTGTATGAAGGCCAGGAGTACCAAGAGGGAAGCAAGATCCCTCCCCTAAACATCTACCAGGAAACAGAGGGAGATACCGGATTCACAGTATCCGCCCAGCAGCTCCAGAACCCGTACCCAACCAGCACACAGTGTGCCCTGCTAGGTTCTGACAGCAAGCTTCCTGGGTAGGAGGGGCTGGAGAGTCTCTGGACAAAGGACAAAGCCGTTGCCTGCTAACACCTTCCTAGCTCTGGGCCATCCGCCTTGAAAGGACACAAGCCCTGCGAAGAAGCTCCAGTGTCCATCTGTTTAAGGACAATTTTGAGACAGTCGAGTCCTCAAACCACATCCGGCTGCATCGCTGACTTTTGACATGCCGCAGTCACCAGAGTCATCCGGGACGCCTCAACCAGCATTCCACGTCCGCCAACCAGCACAGAGACAGCGATTCTTGGCCCCGAGCTGCCACGCCGGACAGTCTGCAGACGTCCATCCAGCCACGCTTGCCGAACTGTCTGTCGCATGGTACCCACAGCTGTCTCCCGCCGTTAACTCTGTCTGACGGGCTGCGAAGAGCCCAGGAACCACCTTGATGCTGTTGAGCACCAAGAACTTCTTCAGCACCAGGTAATTTGTGGTTCTGCCCCCGGGTCCTTCTCTGAAGGCCCCTACAGACAGTTACAACCCTTAGCCCCTTTGGTGTTAAAAACAAATAACCTTGAACAGTAAGACTGATTACTTTACCAACTACCCTCCTGTCAGTATCCAGAGTGCATCCATTTCCTTAATTAAATTGTCTGTCCTCTGTGTTCCTTTACAGTGTGGGTTGTAATTGTAGTGTGCTAGAAATGTTTGTTGTAGTAATGATAACATAGATATATGTATGCAACCATGACTGGACAGTCCATTGGGTAATAATTGTATTTTCTCTGTGTTGCAACTAACCAACGATCCACGACCTTGCAGAGATAAGCTTGCCGTTCTGTCCACTTTACCAATATTGGACAAGGAGGTCTTATAATTCACTTGTACTCCAATCTGTTTGGATCTTTTCTGGTGTACTAGAGGTGTGGGGTTGATTGATGGTTTAGAAACCGATATTCATCCCTGGACCACTGGTGCCCTGGAAGTAGATTTGTCACATTGGTTGCAAGAGTGGTATCAGTTGGAGCCTTGCGCACAGCTTAGTCACCCAACGATAAACGTTCTGTTGCAGGCACGGTTTAGTCACTACTAGTTATTAGTAATAGTCATGGAGCTTGACATGGAGACTATAAAAGGCATGACCAAGGATGTCCTGCGCGTCTTATGTCAAGAGAGGGGACTTCCCGACAGCACTAAGGTTAATAAACCTGAGTTGTTGATCAGCCTCCAAGCTTGGGTAGAAGTGAGGGCAGTTGGGGAGAAGACCCTAAGGGACGAGCTAGGCCCCATGTACCCGAACAGACAAGACCTTCGGGAGGAGTTAAATGATGAGGATGACCGCATGAGCAGTGTTTCTCGGCAATCATCCCGCCGGGGGCAAGTGTGGTTTCTCAACACTCAAGTGTGTCAGTGAGGACAGGGGCTAGTGTGGCATCCTACAGGTCCCAGGCCTCAGCACAGTCTCAAAGGGTCCCAGTAATTGTTCTGACTGTTAATGAGGTAGCAGCAAGAAAGCTCCTGACCGAGGAGAGGAGACTAGCGCTAGAGGAATAGAAACAGTGGGACAAGGTCGCCATTGAGTGGGACAGGGCTGCCATAGAACTGCGCAAACTGGTGCTTGAAGAGAAGAAAGAGGCCAACAGATCCGCCTCTAGCGAAGGCAGCAGTAGTGGCTCAAACCAGAGGGCCCGAGATAAGCCCTGACAGCACATCCCTAAAGACTTAGTACAGGCTTATGAAGTGGATAAGGATATTTTCGACTGGTTTGAAGTGCTCGAGCTGGCATTCCAGCTGCAGGAGCTGGATGAAGTACTGTGGGGTGCTGCCCTGATGAGGTGTGTACCAACACCAGGGACTGATGCAATTCTTCAGTTGACTCCTGAGGAAAGACCCGTTTATGAGAGCATGAAGGCAGCCCTCCTCAGGAAGCTCTTTAAAACCACCGAACAGTATCTAAAGGGTTTCAGAGAGCTTGGAAAGAAAACCGGGAAGACATTTGAAGTGTTCACACACTTGTTGAAATAGCTGAGTGGGTGGATGACTGGTTACAAAGTTGACAAATTTGTTTTTTATTTGTTTATAACTCAGCGCACAGGAAACAAGGACATTAACAATGATTAAATCTCACACGCATATCAGGCAGAAGAGTCCCAAACCCCACCCCCAAGGTCCCAAGTCCGCGACAGTACACACCTCATTCGGCCTGAGCAGGCGGGGAGCCCCCTCCCATTGAACAGAGTGCCCGGGCAATCAAGCGTGGTTTGAAGGTCAGGGCCGGGTAGTTTCGGTCGTAGTCCAAAACTGGGGCCCAAATGTCGGAAAATCGATGGAGCAGTCATGCTTTGGCTGCCGTGACCTTCTTGGCTATCAGAATATCCCATAGTTTAAGCCACCACAGGGTCATCAAGGGACCCTCCGCGGACTTCCAGGTGCGAGCCACTGTGATTTTGGCAGCCAATAAGAATTGGGAGATCAGCGCCGCTCTCCTCCCTGTTCTCGGATATGAGTCCGGAAGTGGGATCCCCAGGAGGACCTACTCGGGCATTAGAGGGATTTCAACTTGGGTGATCTCTCGAATGGTGGCCAGTCATTGGGTCCAAAACTCCTTTATCCTAGGCTAGGGCAAGTCCACCACATGTGGAAGTATGAACCCGGGGAGCCACATAGGCGCCAGCAGTGGGGGTCCAAGGCCCGCTGGAAGTGATGGAGGCGTAGGGGGTGGCGGGTAATACCAATGCAGCAAGAGTTTATGGGCGCATTCCCCGTTGGTAATGCACCGAGACACAGTACATGTTCTAGTCCAGATGTCTACCCATGTGTGGTCTTCGATCGCATGACCCAGGTCCGACTCCCATTGGGCCATGTAGGAGGGCCTGGAGAGAAGGGGATCATCCTGCAGTAGTTTGTAGAGGGCCGAGATCTTTCCACTGGCAGGCAGGTCTTTTATCATGAGCTCCAGGGGGCCAGTCGTCTCGTTGCGGCAGCTCGAGTTTGGGGGTGAGTGCACCAGTGCCTCAGTTGGGCATAGGTGAATCTATCTGCCTCCGTTAGCTGGAAGGTCGCTTTGCATTGTTCAAAGGTGAGGGGAGCGCCCCCTTCAAAGAGCTGCCCCAGAGTTTCGAGGCCTCCTGCAACCCAGTTCCTAAAGTTCTGCGGGCGAGCTCCCGGGGTGAAAGCGGGGTTGAGAAAAATCGGGGATGATGCGCTGAAGGTTCTAGGGATGCCCCGACATCAGCGGGCCCACTCCCATGCCTTCGATGATTGTCTCGTGGCGGTCAGCACCCCTGGCCAGCTGAGGCGTAGTGCGGTGGGAATGAACGGGAGGAAGCGGAGGGGGAGAGGGAGGTGAGATTGTTTGATCTCCACCCATTTCGGGCGATCGGAGGCGAGATCCCAAGCTTGAAATTGGGCTAGCTGCACTGCAATGTGGTATTTCTGAAGGTCCGGCACCCCCAGCCCTCCCAGTTTCGTGCTAGCCATCATCATTCCCCAAGGGATCCGTGCTTTCTTGCCTTTCCAAATAAAGCCAATTATTTTCCTCTGGAGCCGTTGCAGAGGGGTAAGGGGGATGGTGGTTGGGAGGGCAGCGCACACGTAAAGGAAGCGGGGATGGAGGTTCATTTTGCTTGCTGTTATGCGCCCCAGCAGTGAGAACTCCTGTGTCTGCCAGCGGGTCAAGTCCTTTTCCAATTCTGCAAAAAGTGGGGGGAAGTTGGCCTGGTCGATCTTTGCAGGGTCAGCAGTGATCTGGACCCCTAGGTATGGGATCGCCTGGGTGCTCCATTGGAGCGGGCTGAGGTTCTGTAGGGCTTCTCTTTCGCCTGGGGGCAGGCCCACTCCGAGGGCAGACGATTTGTGGAAGTTAATAGCGAAACCCTCCCGAAGGCCCGAATTTCCGCCAGGGCCGCCCTCATGGAGTCTTTGATATTTGTGATGGTCAGCAGCACATCGTCCGCGTAGAGGGCGATTTTGTGTTGGGCCGTGCCGACCTTTGGGCCAAAGATCAGGGGGTCCCGGTGAACTCGCTGAGCCAACGGTTCCATGGCCAGAGCGAAGAGCAAGGGGGATAGTGGGCATCCCTGTCGCGTGCCACATGTGTGAGGGATCGGGTCCGACAGGCGGCCATTGACTCTCAGCCGGGTCCTCGGGGCTTGGTAGTTTTCCAGGGTCATCCGCATGAAGGTTGGTCCGAAGCCAAAGGCTGCTAGGGTGAGGGACAGTTATGGCCAGTCTACTTTATCGAAGGCTAGCGTCTAGAGCGATCAGGGCTAGTTCCTCAGAGTCCTGACTGTCGACCTCTATTAGGTCTAGAGCCCTGCAGATGTTGTCCTTCGTTGATCTGTGGAGGATAAACGTCGTCTGGTCCGGGTCTATAATGCTTGGGAGGATAGGGGCAAGGCGGTTGGCCAGGACCTTGGAGTAGATGTTGGCGTCCAAGTTCAACAAAGAGATGGGTCTATATGAACTATTCTCCAGTGGGTCCTTTCCAGGCTTAAGAATCAAAACAGTAATGGACTCCTGCATCGATGGGGTGACTGTGCCAGAGGCCGCAAACGAGTTGAAGAGGCGGGTCAGAGGGGTCACCAATTGACGGCGGAAGAGTTTATAGAGGCGTGTGGAGAACCCGTCTGGGCCTGGAACCCTCGGCTTTAGGCTTTTAATGGCCTCCTCCACTTCCTCATTAGTGATCGGGGACTCTAGTCCCTCTCTCGCCTCTGGTTTGAGAGTCGGAAGCGAGGCCTCCTAAATGTAGGAGCGTTGCTCATATGGGTCCCGTGGGACTGCAGTCATTATTCCCGATTGGTGGGCGATTGCCAGCTATAGTTTTTCGTCCTCCGAGTGGTAGATCTCCCTTGAGCGTCACGTAGGACCTGGATGAAATTCCTGCTCTTCTGCTTAGCCAGTTTGTTGACCAGTAGTTTGTTAGCCTTGTTGTTGTGGGCGTAATACCATTGCTTGGTCCTGGTCAGCAGGTTCGCTGTAGCGTCAGCATAGTGCACCTCGAGCCTCTTCCTTGGCATTTGTAGGACCCTGTAGGATTTCGGGGACCAGCCCTTGTGTTTATGGGTGGCCTCCGCCTCGTGGACCTCAGCTTCCAGGATAGCTTGTGCCGCCCTCTTCTGTTTGTGATACGCGGCGCCTTGGGCAATTAGCTCCCCTCTAAGCACCTCTTTCATGGCATCCCAGGTGTTAGCCGGGGAGGTGTCCTTATCGGGGTTTTCCGCAAAGAAGTTTTTAATCGTTTTGGCAATCGTGTCCCTTACTGCCATGTTCCCCAAGATAGGATCGTATAGGCTCCACTGGCAGCGGTGAGGGGGATCCGAGTCATGAGCCCGCAGGGCAAGCAAGACCGGAGCTTGGTCCAAGTGGACCCGGGAGCCAATCGTGACATTGTCTGTGATCGATTCTGGAGAAGGTACGATGAACGTACGAATAGAAGGTGAAGTCTTTCTCTTCTGGGGATAGCACTCTCCAGGAGTCAACAACGTTCAGTGCACAAAATAAGCGGAGCAGGGCTGTTGCCAACTTCAAATCCTTGGCTGATGAGGGGTGAGATCTATCCCTGAGGGGGTCCGTGACCCCATTGAAGCGCCGCCAATGACTACCTGCCCTTCAATAAATGGAAAGAGGGAGTCCTCCAGATCTTGATAGAATCTCTTCTGGTGCTCATTGGGGGCGTAGGTTGAGACGAGGGTGTAAAGTTGGCCAAGGACAGAGCATTTGACCGCCACAAAACGGCCCTCGGGGCAACTGAGCAAGTCCAGGATCTGGGGTTTCAAGTCCTTAGCGAAAAGAATCGCGGTGCCTCCCTTCTTGATTCCTCCGGAGGCCAGGAATTGTAGGGGATGGAGTCTGCTTCGTAAGCGATAAAAGTCCACTGGGAGTAGGTGCGTTTCTTGTAAGAACGCGACTGAGGTTCCCTCATTGTGCAGTCTTTGTAGGATGGATTTCCTCTTCGGGGGGGAATTCAAGCCTCTGACGTTTAGAGTGGTGAACTTTAGTATCAGATGCAGGGGCTGGTGCTCCAAGCTGTGACCGGGGGGACCGATTTTGATCAGTCGGTGGCACCCCCAGCCACACAGGCTGTCAAGTGGTGACATTGCCAACAAAGTTGAAATATTCTCCAGGGATAATATGGTGGTATCCACCCTGGAGTAGGGTATGGACTGCAGGGGGTCCGCAGTGAGCTTAAGAAAATGTCAGTGGTTCCAACCACTATGCGTGTCTCAAACGTACTAGTGCCTGTTATCTGGGTCTGCGACTTCTCTGTACCCTAGACCATGGGGCCCGCTTCGGCTTGGGAGAGGCGGCGTCCTACATCAGGCTCGTCTGGCTAGAGGAGTGCAGTTCTATGTCCCCGGGGGAGTCCGGGTGGAGGATTGATGCTGCATCATCGAGGTGGCTGATGGTGCAGGGGGTGCCCTTATACGAGAACTGTAATGCAGTGGGGAATAGCCAGCGGTAACGGATCTGTTGGTCTCGCAGGAAAAGCGAGAGTGGGCGTAGCATTCTGCGCTTCTGAAGGGTTAGAGGGGAGAGGTCCTTTAAGATCTGCAGAGGGGAGCCCTGGAAAGAGAGTTCATCTTTTGAGTGGCCTATCGCTGCAATGGCCTCCTTGGTGGTGTAGAAATTAACTCTTGTGATCACGTCTGGTGGGGGATCCCCAGTGTGGGTGCAATCGTTGAGTACGGTTCAGTATGAGCTGCATCTCCTCTAGATCTGACAGCAGGGATTGAAAGAAGAGGCTTACGTATCCGGGGAGCTCCTTATCGGAGATTGCGGAGTGCACCGCACGAATGAAGAGGTTGTTGCGCCGGGAGCGGTTCTCTAAGTCCTCTTCTTTGAACTCAAGGATTTCGGTTCTGTCCATTAGTGCCTGAATGGAGCGCTGGACCTCCGTTAGTGAATTAGAGTGGTCCGTAGCTAGTTCCTCGGTCTCCCCCAGCCTGCGTTCGACATCGTTGACCCGTTGTTCTGTTTGCTCCAGTTTGGACGTGAGTTCCATCATGCAGGACCTGAATTCTGTTTTAATGTCGGACATGAAAGCCTGGAGGTCCTCTTTAGTTGCGAGCGACCCTTTATCTTCGGTGGACCTCTGGGGGGTGAGTTTGGGGGGGTCGGCCTTCTTCCCCCTCTTCGGGGCCAGCAGCATGGTGGAAATGTCACCATATTTGGCAGTTTTTAAGGCTTTGGTCATGAATCTCAGTGGAGAGCTGCCCCAGGGGGCGCAGCCTAGCAACTGCGCACGGAGATCTCTGGCCCCCAACTGAAGGCACCGGTGGTGAAGGGGGTCGGAGAGGTGGAGTGGGCCGGAGCACCGGGGGGCTGAGCGGGCTGAAAGTGCTTTACTCCCCTTGAGGGTGAAAAAGTACCTTTATGGCGCAGATCCGCCAAGTAGAGTGGTTGCAGGTCCAAAGGACACTCTCCAAACCAAGTCAGGGTGCAGGAACCGCAGTCAGGCTCCCTCTGGGTGCAGCAGAGGGGGGGTGGGCAGGGGCGCCCCAGGAAATCACTGGCGTGGCTCAGCTGGCAGTCAGGTCAATAGGCAGTCCGGGGGCCAGGGCTGAGGGCCCCTGCATATGGAAGGCTTTTGCAGGGGGGCAGTGTGCAGGCGGAGCTCGCACAGGAAGAGCAGGGGTTTAGTAGGGGTGGAGTACGCCTCAGCTTGGCGGGGGCAGGTGCAAGCTCCAAGTAGAGTCCGCAGAGTGTGTTCAGGCCTGTCAGGGCGAGGAGTCAGCTATTGCAGGAGCCGCCGCCCAACGGCGTCACGCTCCAGGTCCCAAGGCAGCAGTCAGCGGGGGAGCGCAGAGCGCACAGGGAAGGAGCCACGCAAGCACAGAGCCCGCACTCCCGGGCGAGAGGCTGGAGCTGCGGCAGCCAAGCCCGCGGCAAGGCGGGCAGTGAAGGAGGAGTCTCGGGCCTCACGCCGGAGGGCGGAAGATGTCGCCGGTGCACCTCGAGTCCTCGATCCCAGGCCAGGAAGGATCGGACACTCGGCGGGAGCTGCAGGTAAGTTGGAGGTGCAGCCTCTGGGTGTAGATGTGGGGGTGGCCCCCCCAGGCGGCCCAGGCTTCACGGGCTAGGTCCGGGCCCGGTACCTTGGTAGCTCCTGACTGTGTTAAAGACGCGGCAGAGCGCCTGCTGAAGCTCTAGAGGAGTTGGGCTCTGCGGTCGGGCCCCGCGGGGAGCCCGGCTGCAAGGGCAGCCCCAGAGTCAAAAGGAGCCAGGAGGAAGCCGCAGGGCCGGGGTCAGGGCGGCACGCCCGGCATTTTGCAGTCGAGTGGGGTCGCAGTCAGCGGGTCCTCTTGTTGCGTTTCTTTGTAGGTCGGGCGCGATTTGAGCCCTAATCAGCGCCGCAGGTGCCCCTCAGATTTCACAACACAGGCTGGTTGCTGAAGTGTTCGGAGCATAGCGGGAACCGAAAAGATTTTGTTTTCACTGCGGTCCCATACGGAGGCAATCACAGGTGCTGCCACATCGTTGGCACTCCAGGCCACGCCCCATGTTGACACATTTGAAGGGATGTACGATTTGATTGCTTGTGAGCATGTGTTGAAAAATTGTGTGGGTGGCCAATACCAGCATCTAGTGGAGAAGACTATCAAAGATCCTAGGGACTTTGCAAAGGCTGCTCTCAGGTTTGTGAGTACTCGAGTCCAGAAAAAGTCTCAGGCGAGCACAGTCAAACCGGAAGAGAAATCAGACAAAAAAGTAAACAGGGATGGGAAGGACAAAGGTCCAACCCAATCCTCCTAAAAGTCAGGTCCCCAAAAGAGCGAAAGGAAACCCCCAAACTCTAGTTCAGCAATGCAGACTGAAAAGAAGAGCACAGGCACCCCTAACACAGGGACACTTGCATTCTCACCACCCAAAAGTTGCTTTGTGTGTAAAGAGCTGGGCCATAGGAAAGGGGATCCTGCTTGCAAGGGTTTTCCCAAGCAAGCCATAGTGAATGTTGGACTCATGGAAGAGGCCATCATTAGTGTGGGCCTCTCAGAGGAGGATTTCCCTCTAGGCCAGGGAGTGGCTGAATATAGATTGGTTACCCTGAGTGGGAACTGTACTGGATCTTATTATTATTATTATTTTATCTCCAGAAGAGACCCCAGTTCCCAATAATACTCAACTCTATCTAGAGCATGTGTACATCAATGGACACAACACTCCTGCAGTCTGAGACACAGCAGCTAGCGTCACCTCTGTCACCCAGCAGTGGGTACAGCCAGGCCAGTATTTTGATGGGCCTCAGTTGAGCGTCAGTGGATTTGATGGAATAAGCAAGTGCTGCTTGGCAAAAGTAGAGTTTTGCTGGCAAGGTGTAACAACCCAGAGCCATGTAATGGTGAAAGACTCCATCCCTGTCCCATGTCTGTTGGGTAATGATCTTCCTGATCCTGAAAAAGTCACAGTGCCTACACGATCGAGGGCCAACGAGAATGCCAGATTGAATGCTCTGAAAGCCTTAGGGCCTGGAGTGCTTCCAGAGGGCTTGTTGGAAGGACCAGCATGGCCGGTAGCCCCCAGTCCAGTTCCACAGACTACTGAGTCGCCTACTCCTGCGGGAGAGGGGCTAGTATCCACAGAGGACCCTACTTTGGTAGCAGGGGACTCCTTCAGAGTTGCCTGGTGCAGCACAGGAACCTGAGGTGAAGGACCAGGTGGGCGCAGATCAGGAGCGTCTGCCCAAGCTGGATGAGTTTGCATGAGCTGGAGGCCCAGATCAGACTGACTTCTACACAGCCCAGAAAGAATGTCCCACTCTGGCGGGTCTGTGGAAGCAGGCAGAGGAGCAGGCTAAGGGCGAGGTCCCTGGACTGTTCAAAGTGTACTGGGAGGATAGACTCCTGTACAGCGAGCCAAAGGATTCTGAGGGCGAGGACACCAGAAGGGTGGTGGTTCCCCAATGCCACAGAAAGTTCCTTTTGGATTTGGCTCAGCAAATTCCTTTAGCGGGTCACTTGGGAGTGACTAAGAAATCGGACCGGTTGTCTGTGCACTTGTACTGGCTGCAGTTTGGCGTAATAGTTAAAGAATTTGTCCAGTCCTGCCCAACTTGTCAAGCTTCTGGAAAGTCAGGTGGTGCCACTAAGGCCACCTTAATTCCACTACCTGTGGTGGGGCAGCCTTTTGAGAACATAAGCATGGATATTGTGGGGCCTTTGGATCCTCAAACCAGATCAGGGAACCGATATATCTTGGTGGTGGTGGAAGACGCCACGAGATACCCTGATGCTGTCCCTCTGAGGAGCACCAAAGCCACTGTGGTTGCAAAGGCTCTGATTGGGATATTCTCCAATATTGGATGCCCCAAGGAAGTAATTTCTGAAAGGGGATCAAACTTCATATCAGCATAAATGAAGGCTTTGTGGGAAGAGTGGGAAGTAACCTACCAATTCTCTACCTCCTTTCATCCACAAACCAATGGGCTTGTTAAGCGGTTTAACAAGACCCTGAAAGACATTATAGGTGGCTTGGAAGAGCACCTGAGGAGAAAATGGGATATTTTCCTGCCATGCCTTCTGTCCGCCTGCAGGGAGGTGCCACAGAACTGAGTAGGGTTTAGCCCTTTTGAGCTTCTGTTTGGACTCCCTGTACGAGGTCCCCTCAGTCTTGTGAAGAAGTGATGGGAAAGCAAACCCTCATCCCCGTCACGAGATGTGGTGGACAATGTACTAGGCCTTCAGTCTAGAATGGCAAAGTACATGAAACTGTCAACAAAGAATCGAAAGGAATGTCAAGGGGTGATGAAGCACTGGGGTGGCCAAAAGGCCACAATGACAGTCTATTCTCCAGGCCAGTGGGTGTGGATTGTGGAGCCTGTCAAACCCAGTGTCTTTCAGGACAAGTGTTAGGGAGAATTCTCCAGAATGGCTAATTTCCCTTACCTTTATCCCACTCTTACACTCTTACATGTGTTTTGCTGTGTGTTGTACATTTTTCTGCTCATGGACTATGGAGTCTCACCAACCCCATAGGCATCATCGTTTTACTGTGTGTCACCCAGCACCTTCAGTGCAGAGACACAGGGTTGTCTTTTCAGACTTCCAACTTTAAACACCATTTTCTGGGACTGACTACTGTCTCCCAGAACTGTCTCCCAGAACATGTAAAGTTACCATTGACTTTACTAGTCTTTTTACAGACCCAGTACACCCTATCTTCCAATAGAGTACTGGAGGGGTTAATAGTTATCCCCTTTTGTCTGATTCTCAAGGAACATTAGTATGTTCCCCCTTCTCTAAGATTTGGCTGGTGGCAGGGGTATCTACCATTTTTATTCTACCTCAGGCTATGAAAGTAGCCGTTGATACCGTTCGAGGCTATGGTGGTAGCCTCAAACTCAAACCTGGTAATCCACTTTTATTTTAACTTGGTTCCGGTCAAGTTCTTTTGCCATATCTTTTAGTGAAGGTCTTTCTAGGGTTTTTACTCTGTGCTCCAAACCAGGTTTGGTTCCTTTGTTCGCTGTCCTTTGGCGGGCTTCTGCACAGAAGCCCTCCTTAGGCACCTGAGAGTCTGGGTGGGCAGGATGTGAGGGAGGGGTTTGAGGCCCCCTGCATAGGGTCTCCTTGGAGACCCAAGTCACATTCTTGTTTGATTGACTAGGTGGCTGCCCTGCCGGGACAGCCACCCTGCTGTGTGATTGACAGCCAGGCTGCATGAATGGGGGATTTGGTGCATAAAAAGACAGTATCTGGGACTGGAAGGCAGAGCCGCCACTGGAACGAGAGAGCCAAAGAGAAGCTGAAGGAAGACGACTGCTGCAACTACTGAGCACATGGTGAATCCCTGCTGCAGGTCCGAATTGCCTGAAACTTCGACGACAGAGGAAATCTGCAAGGAATCTTCTCCCCTTGAGCTTGGTGGGAACAACCAGCTTGCCAAACACCAGACACCGGTCCTCATCCTGGTCGAATTTGCTGTGCATCACTGCAGTAGATCGGATAGCCAGTGGGAAGAGAACCAGTTTGGGTTTTAAAGAGCGCACCTTTTATTTGTCGTTTTGCTCCGCTGCTGGCTTCTTCCCTGGGCAGTGCAGGACCCTCCAGTCATCCTTCTTCTTGTCACCATGAGAGAAGCTTCAGGAAACGTGAGCCTGCAGGAACTGCCAGGAACAACTACCTCAGCTACAGCATTCTTCTTCTTTTAAGGTACTGTGCAAATTCGGTCGTTAGTTCCATCTGACCGTGGTGAAAGTGCGGGAAATCTTTCGCCTCTTCGAAGGCTTATTCTTCTCTTCTCCTTTAAATAACTTTTCCTCCGACCAACTTCGTTTGAACTCTTGGAAAAGACTTAACCGCAAACTACTTTGGACTGTGTGATCCTCTGCAAAGACTCTGAACCATTAACATTGGCCCAGACCTATTGACTTGAATCCTAGTTGTAGTAGCCTTTTCTAGATTTGCCCAGCCTATAACTTGTTGGTGCTATTGATTTTGAATAACCTTGTCTTCTCTCCCTTTTAAATTGCTGGATTGCCATTTAGAATACACTTCATTTTGAGCTTAATTTGTCCAGAATTGATTGGGTGTTGTTGTAGTATATTAAGACTGATTGTCTGCTGCTTTATGATAGTGAACTGTTTTATAACTGATGGTGTAAATAAATGTATAATCTTTTACTCAGAAAACTTGAATCAGTGTTTGTTTGAACCATATTAATTGTTGTCCTTTGTGTAACCTCTTGTACTGCTCACTTTACTCTTGAGATAAGTATGGCTGCTCAGCCATCGCTACCACTTTACTGTGTAGTACAGGCTTGTGCCAAAGGTGAAATTGTACTTACACTTGTAGTCTTAATTGTGTGTGGTGTTCTCAAAGGGTACTGCATATGATTCTGCCTAACAACAAGTGGACTAGTCCTTACTGAGTGCTGGAAAAGGTCAGTGAGGCGAATTATCTCATTGATGTGAAAGGACCTAGCCAGATGTGCAGGGTCTTTCACGTCAACCGGATAAAACCTCATTATAGCCGGGATGACTTGGTCATGGCCTTAGTGACTAAATGAGAGACTGAGGAGGAGACCGATCCCCTTTCAGACCTCCTGCTCACTTAAGCCACAGATGAGTTAGTTGAAGGTGTCAACCCTGCAACTGACCTGTCAGGACAGAAACTGACAGAAGTTCGCCATTTACTGGGACAGTTTGCCGGTCTGTTTTTTCGCTGACTCCTGGTCACGCAGATTGGTGCACCCATGATGTGGACACCAGAGACAGTAATCTGGTGAGGAGTAGAATTCACTGGATGTCCAATAAGTTCAGGGACACCATCAAGGAGGAAGTTTCCAAGATCTTGTCCCCAGGAGTGATAGAGCCACCCCACAGCCCCTGGGCTAGGCCAGTGGTACTGGTCCCTAAAAAGAGCAGTAGTGGGAAGACTGAAGTTTGCTTTTGTGTGGACTACAAGGGGTATGGTAGGGTAAAGTTTATTTGTAAAGCGCCTATACACGATCAGTCATGAAGACAGATGCTCACTCCATTCCCTGGGAAGATGAGCTCATTGACAAGCTTGGCGCTGCCAAGTACATGAGTACTTTCACCTCACCGTGGGGTATTGGCAGGTCGGCTTGACAGAGGGAGAAAAAGAGAGGTCGGCATTCTCAACCCAGGACGGACATTATCAGTTCACTGTGATGCCCTTCAGATTGAAGAATGTCCCTGCCACTTTTCACAGGATGGTTAACCAGGTTTTGTCTGGGCTGGAAAAATTCAGCATCACCTATCTCGATGATATTGCTGTGTTCAGCCACACTTGAAATAATCATGTATCCCACCTGAAACAAGTGCTTCAGGTGCTGCTGAATGCAGGACTGACTATCAAGGCCACAAAGTGCCAGATAGCGCAGGGTACCGTGACATACCTAGGCCACCTCTTGATGTGAAGGTAAAGGCTGTGAAGGATTGGGACATCCCCATCACACAGACACAGGTGAGAGCCTTTCTAGGTCTCACCGGGTACTACCGGGTGTTCATCAGAAGGTATGGGGCCATTGCCATGCCCCTGAATGATGTAAAGTCCAAAAAGATGCCAAAAAAGGGCACGTGGACCACCACTTGTCAAACCTCCTTTCAGGATTTAAAAGATGGATTGTGCAAGGCCCCAGTTCTGAAAGTGACAGACAATGGTCAAGAATTCAGTATCCAGACAGACACCTGTGATTTTGGGATTGGAGTAGTGTTAGTGCAGCTGAGCTCTGAAGGGGTAGAGCAACCTGTCACCTACATTAGCAGGCTGTTGACAAAAAGGGAAAGGAACTGGGTTGTCATAGAAAAAGAGGGGTCTCTCTTTGCGATCCAGACTGACCACAGGCCTTTGAGAAGGTTAATGGCCATGCAAGGGGAGAACCCTAAGTGTTTGTGGTGGACCATATCCCAATAGGGATTAGATATGGACATCCAGCACAAGCCAGGCACCCAGCATGGAAATGCAGATGGCCTCATGAGGTACTTTCACCTTGTGATGAACCAGACCCTCAGTAGGGTGGTGGTTCAGATGTTGAGTCTGAAGGGCATCTGAGGAATTCAACCATCCACACAGGGAGAGTGCGCTCGCCTGGGCTTTTTGATTTTTGTTTATTTAAAAAGAATGAATGATGGGAGATCAATATCTGGAGTATATGTGGCCAGGAGTTGCAGGAGGGAAGCAAGATCCCACCCCTAATCATCTCCCATGGAGCAGAGGGAGATACTGGACACAGAGGACCCGTCCAGCATCTGCAGAACCAGTACCCAGCCAGCACAGAGCGTGCCCGGCTAGGTTCTGACAGCAAGTGGGAAGTGCCGGTGAGTCTCTGGACAAAGGACAAGGCTGTTGCCTGCTAACACCCTCCTGAGGTTTTGGGATATCCACCTTGAGAGGACACAAGCTCTACAATGAAGTTAAGAGGAGTGCCACACAAGCATCATCCAGCGTCCATCTTTTTAGGGACAATTTTGTTGCAGTCGAATCCTCGAACCGCATCTGGCTGCAGCGTTGACTGTTCTCACGCCGCAGTCACTAGAGCTGACTGAGACGTCTTGACCAGCATTCCAGATCCTCCAACCAGCACAGAGGCAACGATTCTTAGCCATGAACCACCGCGTCGGACAACAACCTTCAGACCACCGTCCAGCATCACTTGCCGAACTGCCTTCCGCCTGGTACTCGCAGCTGTCTTCTGCCACACACTCTGTCTCACAGGCTACGAAGCGCCCTGGAAATGCCTTAATACTGTGGAGCACCAAGAACTTCTTCAGCACCAGATACATTTGGTTCTGCCACCCTGGTCTTTCTCCGAAGGCCCCTAGAGACAGTTACGATCCTTTGCCCCCTTGGTGCTGAAAGCAGATAATCTTGAATAGTAAGACTAATTATTTACCAACTACTTGTATTCCAATCTATTCGGATCCCCTCTGGTGTACAAGAGGTGTGGGGTTAATTGATGGTTTAGAAACCGATATTCATCCCTGGACCACTGGTGCCCTGGAAGTTGATTTGTCACAATTGTATAACGTACATAGGAAAGAGGACATGGCCCTCATTCCAAGTTTGCCGGTCCATGAAAATTGCAGGTAAATTGCTGGTAATTCTGTGACTTTCAATTTTTACGGACCGGCTGACAAGGTGCCAAGAGATGGAGGTAAATCAGGCCCCCACTGGCTTAAAATTGCTTTTTCTTCTGGCACTGGCATTACCGGTGCCAGGAATACTGTTAATCTTCTCCATTGAGACCTAGGAGATGCATTGGAATGGGGATATACCCACCCTCTCTTCGACCTGTATTATCCCAAATATTCCAGGGTAACAGGCAGCAGACACGGTAGGGTCAGTGTTCAGGAAGTCCGTTAGAATTACCAGCGGGATAGCGGCAAAACCTGTAATGAGGGCCAGTCCACTTACAATATATTGAAGATATCTGGGAATGAGCAGACATTTGTTGAGGGAGACAGGTAATGGGAAAACAGATATATGCCACATGGGAAATCTAACAGATATAGGTGGTACAATTAATTTAGGCCATTATATCACACAATACATATTGATATAGTTATGGATAAACATAGAAAGGGAGTATTTTGGGCAGGGTGGACTGGGGTTAGTTGGGGAAGGTGAAGGGATACCCTTTGCAGGGCAGGTAGTGCTTGAGTCTAGTATAGTTTTTATATCTCATGGAGTTTCAGCGGAGTGCAGCAAGTAAGGAGAGGGAACAAATCTGGAGGAGACTCAGCAGGAAGGGAACAGTGAGGTTAAAAGGAAGGAGTTCATGAATGAGAGTTTAGGGAGAGGCAGTCAACAAGGTAGGTGGGGTAAGACCATGGATGGATTTTCATACAAGTAGAAGGAATTTCATGACAGAATGATTTTGCACTGATCGTCATCCAGCAAGTTGGCAGTGTGCTGAGGTAGGGGGAAAAGGCTAGGTTGCCAAGCGTGTTAGTTGCACATTTCAGGGCTCTGTTTTGAAGAGAGAAGGAGTAGAGGTAGAGACCAAGGAGCAAGTACGAGAAATATTTAAGTTTACTAAGCACAAGATCAGAGATGATCATTTTGACTGAGTGGTTTGGGAGGTGTGGGCACGCTTTTCTGATGTTAACAAGAATGATTCTTGCAGCTATGGTAATGGATGCAATGAAATGTTGGAATGTATGCTGCAGTCAAAAGTAACTAAATGTGGGGATCCTTTGGTAGAGGAATGAGGGTGTCTGGTGATAAAGAGATACAAGAAGGGACAGTGGGATTAGCAATGGAGGCGGGAAGAAATATAATT
Organism: Ambystoma mexicanum; assembly: GCF_040938575.1. Lineage (NCBI taxonomy): Eukaryota > Metazoa > Chordata > Amphibia > Caudata > Ambystomatidae > Ambystoma > Ambystoma mexicanum. Next base: position 1,093,660,590 of record NC_090926.1, on the reverse strand, counting down.
TCTGTTTCACAAGAGTTCATCATCAGATGGTGTAATGCCGTCCCATTCCAAGGTTGGCGGGGGCGTCAATTCCCCATTCACCATGGCCCTTCCCCATTCCCATTTGAGCCCCCATAGGACTCAATGGGAATGGGGAGGGCGCTAATAACAGTACCGCTAATTGCGGTAACGTTATTAGCTCCAAAGTCCCTTTGCGGGTCCTGTCCTTAATGCCTGGTAAAACAGGCGTTAAGGGAGGACCCGCAAAGAGACCTCGGAATAGTGTGGTAAGGGATTATCGGCACCAGTGCCCTTACCGGTACCGGTATTCCCTTACCGCCCGGGTCGTAATGAGGCCCATGGTTTTGCTGATCATGAGACCCACGCTATCACATTTATTTGAGAGTCGTGTGGATTTGGGGAAGGTAGCAAAGTCAGCCATTGGGGATTGGAGAACAGTCAGGGGGAATTGGGAGAGAGTGGGGACAGTGCAGACAGGAAAGTAAAGATCCTGAACAAGAGGCTTAGAAAGGAGAGTACACAGGAGGAGAATGTTAGGTGGGCACATTGTGGGAAAGGATCAAAGAGTAGAGAGAAAAGGTGCTGATAGGTTGAAGAGGGATGAGTCTGAGTAGTTTCCGAGCAGCTGTGCTTTTCTGATGTTTCTTTGTAAAAAGTAATACATACCCCATAATGCCAAATCATGGTATACGAACCCTTTATTTGGAAATGCAATGTTAAGAAGATTCTTATCACAACTCATATGTAAAGACAGCATAGTAAAAAGACAAGTGGTAATCAATATGTTGTCCATCAAAACCAAATTAGCCCTCAAAGTTTTGGCATCACACATGCTCATAACTAGTTGTGGAATTAAGTCAATGTATAATTTACAAAACGGGAATGGTATAGAAGGGAGGACACATGGGGTTAGAGAGGGCTTAATAAGAGAAGTGCAAAGAGGTGAAAGTAAAATGAGGTTTTGAAAAAGCGTGTTATTGAAAGCATGTGTCAAGAGGTCATGGATTAGTCATAAGGGTAAAATGACCCAAGGAGGTCTCCATAATTAGAAGCTAGGGTGTGGAGAACAGCCAATAAGGTTGCTCAGATCACAGTATGAATCTTATGATCCAAGCCTATGTTCTGAGCAAGCTCACCTCTGCTCCCACCCGCCTTCCCTCTTTTCCTTTCATGTCCACAGCATCACAACTGCTTCCACCCCTCATTCTCACTCCCATAACCGCCTCCCACTTACCTCTAGGTGTTTCAGCACCGCCGTGCCACACTGACTAAGCCCCCAGCTACCATGGAATTGGAAGAGGAACGTGCTTCCATTTCCATTCCGGCCATGTTGGGTGAGTATTTGTTTTGAAACAAACGGTCCCGCTAGCCGCGACCAGTGTATTCTAACAAATACATTACTAGTTTTTCCCAGTAGAAACACCTGGGGTGTTAATAGCAAGATCATTTTTGGCTTTCAAGGCTGTATCAGTGGTAAACCATCATTAAAGGTTGCTGGAAGGTTAACGCCTATTCACTTTCGTCCCGGACCATTTCCACCCGGTAGAGCCTGGAGGGCTGACGATTATTGCTTAAGTACAAACTGGAGAGGGAGTAAGTAAGTAATTAGGAGAGAGGTGTGGCTAGAGGTGAGCCTAGAAATGCACTAAGTGGTGGCGGTGTGTCAAGGGTTTTGACCTATGTTGAATCAATAGACTGAGTAGATGTGGGGATGAGCTGTCGCCGCCCATTATTCTATCCCAGAACAAACTTAATCAATAGACTGGGTGGATGTGGGGATGAGCTGTCGCCGCCCACATTCACGCCAGAATCCAGGAGAACTGTGCAGTTGGCACAAGACCACTCCAAAGATACAACCTTCTTGTGGGGGGTTCCACATCACCACTCTACTGTAAGGATGCCATCAAAACAATGTTAAGCAAGGGTCCTATTCTATCAAGCAAAAGACCACTCTATTGAAATGCAGTAATTCAAGACAGATCCCAAAAATGGGTGCAGTACCAGCTTTGTCCACAAACCGGCGCTAGCGGTCTAAACTCTGACAGGGAAACTGTATTCAGGAGTTGTAAGAGGATCCAGCCTAGCAGGGACTTCAAAGTCTGTTGGTTAATTAGAAACCTTAGCCACCTGCTGTTCCCAGAGGCCAAGAGGCTGAGAACCCTTAACACCCCAGAGACTCACAACAGGAGGCAGGATATCACATGGCCCTTCTGAGTGAGAGGGAGGGGGTTTCCCCTTCAGCCTGGAGGAGAGAGACAATAGCCCCTTTCAGTTGAATGGGGTATGTTAATTTTGAATATTGACAGTAAACAAAGAGCTGCCTGTGAGCAGAGACATGTGATCCCTGACCCACCCAGCTTCAAGAGGCGGGCCAGACTTGAGTGTGGATTCCTATTGCAGCAAATATATATTTTATAGAAGCATTTATAACTTATTGTAACCAAATGACAGGAATGTACAACTTTGAGATTCTTAGTATGAAAAATGCCCTCACGATTTGAGTCCAAAATCCATTTTCTACGGTGTTCTAGGATCAAACCCCGCTATTTATTGATATTACAGACACCGGGTTTATGCTAGAAACCTAGTAAATAGCTGGAATGTGTGGAGAAGGAGGGTGTACAGTTGTGTTATTTTTGATGAAAATCCAATATTGAAAAACCAGTCAAAAAGCGCAAAATGTTGTCATTTTTTAATGCAAGTCCCCAGGAAGATCAGAGGCGGACAAGCATGGACCATAAGGAATATATAATGTGTACATGTAATTTCAACAAATTGTGTATCTGGGAAATATGTATTTGGATCAGAAATAGATTTGTGTGCACATTGACAAGGGGAGTGTCTTTCTGTAAACCATAAAGATGACACACAACCCAGCTCCCCAATCAAGGGAGAGGGGAGAACTGGGCCAATGACAAGTGAGAGGGGCAGGCTCAGTTATGCCACGCACACACCCACTTTCTAAACACATAAAAAGAGACTGCTGGGACAGGTAGAGACATTCATTTTCTATTTCTGCGGAGCATTTTGACGGCCGACATCCCATCCAGACAGAGACCAGAACCAGGCACCCATAGACTACAGAACTTTGAACCTAGAAGGCCCACTGCAAGCAAAAGTATTCTCAGCAGGCCTTCAGAATCCAGCAAACCTAACCAAACTATTCATCGGCCGGGCGAGCTGTTTGAATTCTTTGCCAAGAACTTTTGCCGGAACCGCAGACCAGACCCAGCCGTGTGAGCAGAACCAGAGATCCGGATCGCTGTGAGCAGAATCGGTGCCTGATTGACCCGCTGAGCAGAGGAAACCGCCGCTGGACGTGTTGACCAGATTCGTGACGAGGCCTATTTCAAATTTATATTGTGAGTACCTTGCAGAACTGTGCAGAACCAATCTCTTAGTTAAAATAATCCAATTCAAACTATTTTAGCCTATTAGAACTGCCTCCTAGAATCGTGTCATTCTGTCATCTTTAAAACTGAAAACTGTCATCTGTCATTCTGAGCTTTAAAATTTCAAATCCGAAAAACTACCTTTATTAAATCGGCCGTATCTCCGGAACCGTTTGTGCTAGGAGTTTTAACTGTCATCTTAAAGCTAGGATTCTAAGCTTTCCAATGAGCCTAGAACCGACTTCCTACTCCTTATAGGGCCTCCGTAATCGCGCTCGACGCACGCAATTAAATTTGCCGCGATTTGACATTTTGCACAATTTCAGCCATGTGTAAAAATCAGCAGCTCTTGCTTTCCTTTGCTAAAATTCGTTTTAACCTGCTAGTTACTCATAGAGCATTGCTAAAGTGAGCCTGAACTAATATAAACTAGATATCACCCACCTTGAACCTCTAGAGGGAATTAAAAGCATTTTAGCACATTTCTCACTTCATTGTCATCACATTCAAAGCATTTTGGGCCTGTGTTTCAAACTTCTACCTGTTTTCCTCTAAGCTTGCTGGGGGGGAACTGAATTTGGTATTGTATTTGATTGCATTCCTGAGAACTGTGTGCCCTGCTTTCCATCTCATTATATTTCATAAAAGGGGGAAGTGAATTGTCAAGGAAAAGTGATTACATTGTCTTTTGTTGAAGCCATATCAAGTTGTTTCCGTACTGCATTTTATTCCTCATTGCTTTTCCCTTGAAACCATAAAAGTATTTTCGCTGCCTTATCCATCCTATACCAACTCCTCATTGATTGTAAAGAAGTGTGCTAGTGCCAGATTACCCATTGTTGATCAACATTATATCCATAAGTGTGATATCAATTATTAATTTATTATAAAAGTGTGATACATATCTTGTTAATTTTTCAAATAAACCTTTTAATTTGCAAAACAAACCTACTTCTTGGCTCAGTGGGGTCAGGGGGATTCTAAGAGGGGGGTGTTGTACAAGGGTTGTCATCCAGAGTACTGAACTGGACATAAAAATACATCAATAAGGGTTTTCCTCAGCATCCCAGACTAGGCATTGACTTAGCTGTAGTGCTGATTGAATATCGCTTACAAAGTGGGGGCTCGGAGCCGGGATATTCTGGGTCAGATTTACCATTTGTGCAGCTTAATACAGTGTGCCAACTGACCGGATACACATATCCGGTTAGATCACCACGCTGTTTTACACTGTGAAAGCACCCCTCAAAGGAACGCTCTAACGAAACGGTCTGTTTTGCAAAATAAAATACAAACTTCGGTAAGTCAGGAAGGAACTCAAATCTCCAGAATGACGACACTGGTAGACATCAAAATAGCCAGAGAGCACGTCTTACATAAGCTATTTGTGAGAGGTGAGTGGACTCATCAGGGCCAAATGGTCTGGTTTTAGGCAATCGCGCAACAGGTCACTGAAACAGGGTCAGATAGATGGAGAGATCAGGATCCATTACATGTGGCCCTGAGTGAATTACATATGACTCCTAAGGCCAAAGATGAACACAATAAGATTGCCAGGATAGCGGCATATTTGTATCTATATATGGGAGCCCTGCAGGACAAATGTGCTGAAGGCCAAGATCTGGCAAATAGGCAACTGATGGCATTAGAGAAGGCCCAATCTGACCTGGTCTCTTCTGAGCAGAGGCTGCAGAGGAGCCAGGAATCAGAAAATGATAGTAGGCAGTATATCATTAAAATAAAAGAGGACATGGATATACTGCAACAGGAAAAGACAGACCAGGATACCAGAATTATGGCTTTGCAGAAGGAGCTCCAAGACAGTTTGGACCCCTTACTGCAGAGCCATAAAAAGCTGGAGCAACAGATCAATTTCAACAGGGCATGCACAGAGCAGGTAGCCACCCTGCAAATCCAACTAGACAGAGAGAAAGAGGAAAGAAATACATTGATTTTGAAAGACCTGGATACCCAGGCAGAGTTTGATGAAGAACGCCAGAAAGCTGGTGCCTTTCAAAGGCAGAGGGATGACCTGGCATCACAAATGCAGGCTCTTGGTCAGGAAAGGGATACCTTAGGCCAGGAAGTCTGCCATTTAAAAAGAAACATTGAAGAAAATCACTTGGCCCTCCAGGGGCTGGGTGACCTCCAAAAAGAGCATCAGGGCTTGCTAGATCGCACCAGGAGGTTGGAGGAGGCTCTGGCAAGAAAGGAGCAGGTCAGTAGGGATGGGACTCAGGAGGTAACCCTCCTGCAGCAGAGACTGGCCCAGTACTCCAGGACCAATCAGGAGGCACTGAGAGAGGATGAGGCTCTCTGCCAGCACAATGATAGGCTCCGGCAACAGGTAGCGATGCAGGAGAGACTGATAGAGTCTAGTAAGGCCTTAACTGAGGAACTGAAGGCGCAGGCTCTTGCATTGCAACAGGGAGCAGGGGCTGACAGAGATGAAGTTCGCTGGGAAAGGGAAACGCCTGAGCATAACCTCAGGAGCCCTAGTACTGGAGGCCGTCATCTCTCTCAGTCCCTGGACTCTGCCACCCCCATGTCCCCTGGCGCACATGAGCACAGGGCCAGAGGGATGGCAGATTACTATCCAGCCAAAAGTATGGGGATCATAGGCCAGTACCACTCAGGAATGGAGAGGCGGGCATCCGGGTATGGGCAACCAAGCACAGTGCAAATTAGTGGGGAACCCCAGGAGAGTAGGCCCATTAAAGGCATCCTGAAAACCTCTGCCCAGTTAGGTCAGTGGGGGGGGTACCCATCAAATCCTGGCAGCAAGGAGGGATCTGAAGATTCTTCTGAGCGTTACAGGACACAGGAGACCAGGTCCCCACATTCTGCCAGTCATTCCCAGGCTCGCAGAATCCGGGAAAACCTGGAAGATCAGACGGGCACCTCTGGGAGCAGTGCTTCGGAGTCAGAGGATGAATGGACCAGGGTGACCCGAACCAAAAAGGCCAATAAGGCAAAAAGGGCCTTGTGTAAGGACCCATTGAAACAAATAAAGGCAATAAGGAGTGTCATCACGCCTTATCACAAGAACACCAAGTATTCTGTTTGGGAACACTTGGAGCTCTATGAGCAAATGATGGAGACTTTCCATTTGACGGACAGCAGTAGCTGCATTCAGTACGTCAAATGGACATTCTCCCCAGAATACTCCAGTTTCTTTGCAGGGATAGAGGACCAAAACCATTCAAGATGGTCCACCTACAGGGCGGCCATCTTGAAACATTTTTCTGTTCACAGAAATCCCCAAGAGGCTCGCAAGGCAGCCTACAATTTACAATGTGGGGAGGATCAGGCCCCACAAGAATTTGTGCAAGAATTGAAGCGTGCCTTTGTGCAGACCACCAGAAGGGTGTGCACAGACAGCAGAGAATTTGTCAATACTTATTTCCATGCCTTGCCCAAATACATCATGACCCAGCTAGTGAGAGATTTTTACGAGAAGAGGTCACTAGACTGGGTCATTGAACAGGCTACCCAGATCTATGAGGTGCAGAAGCCCATAGAAAATAAAAGTAATGCGCAGAAAAACCCCAAAACCAACAGCACCCCTGCTGCTGCCAAGGTGGGGGAGGTAAAGGTTGCCCCCGGTTTAGATTTGGAGATGGGGGGGCCTAAAAACCTGCCTGCGCCAAATAATTCACAGCCCAGAAGGCCCTCGGGCCAGTCACAGACAGGGAGTCGAGGAGGTAGTCCCACAAATGGGGTCCCTCGCTCCTCTGATTATGTAAGTCCCCGCTACAAGGGAAACAGACCAATCCTGGGTTATGTGTGGACTCCCCCAGCCCAAGGGGGGGATCCAGCCAAGCACCTGACCCAGGGAACTTCCCACCTAACTTCCCACAGGAGGGCAGAAATTCCCCAAACACTGGGCAGAACTTTTTTCCCAGGTATCCACCCAATTTCCAACACCAAAACCATCCATCCTTCTTTCCCCAATTCCCTGAGCCCAGACCACCTAATCCGGGAGAGGCGAGACCAAGGGTGGAGGGGTACCCAAATGTTCCCAATCCGGGGTATTACCAGAGAAGGGATAGCTACCCTTCCTGGGATCAGCCAAGGGGAGAAAATAGAGCCCCGTATCAGCCTGAGCGCGTTTCACAACTTGAGCGTAAGGCCAAAATATGGCACGGGATCTGGGTCACATACTGAGGGCTCACAGAACCCTCAGATGAGCATGCACCGCAGAATGCCCCAAACTCTGGGCCTGGTGCTGCAGAACAATGACGGGGGCAGCACCCCGATAACCCACTGGTTCCCAGGGAGGAGGCACAAGGGGAAGGGGGGTGTAAAGCCTTGGAGGAAGCTTCCTTCCCGACTTGTAAACAGCCCCTGGAAAACCAGGAACCGGAAACAAAATCTCATACCCCTGAAAGTCTGCCACCCAAGGAGCAGAGGAAGGGTAGGAGAAACAAAGGACCCAAGCAGACCCACTTTGTGGAGGAGGTGCAGGTCTTCCAATTTGAGGGAGAGGGATCCTCAGAGGATCCTGGGAAAAGGATCTTCTCCTTCAGAGATGGGGGAACTCCTCCCAAGGAAAAATGGGTCCCAAGAGATTCCAATCCAGACTGGGTAGAAGTGGGGATTGAGCTGTCGCCGCCCATCATCCTATCCCAGAACCAACAAAACCAAAAAACCCTGGTTCAAACCCATCCTGGTGACTGCCTCCCAAAAGGCAGGGGCGGCCCAGAACCAGAACCAGGGGAACCTAAAACCGAATCAACAGACTGGGGAGATGTGGAGACTGAGCTACCGCCGCCCATCATCTCATCCCAGAACCAACAATACCAAAATCCCATGGGTCCAACCCATCCTGATGACTGCCTCCAAAAGGGGGTGGGGGGGTTGCCCAGAACCTGAAACCATTTCCAGTTGCCAACTTTTTCTGTTAGATTCCCAAGGCTCTCCACAGAATTCTGCCCAAATCTCTTCTCTCGCCATGTCCAAAACCAGAAAGTTAACCCGCCAGTTGTCCAAAAATGTGTATTATCTGTGCCCCCTTGAGGAGAAGGAGGGAAGATATTATGCCCCGGTACAAGTACAGGGGCAGGGTACAATTTTGGCACTGGTGGACACTGGATCCCAATCTACCCTTCTGTCCAAAAGGGCCTTTGCTGAACTGAATGCAGGAAGGGGGGAGAATTACCATATACCTCTCACCTCTCTTCCTGGACAACTGCAGAACTTTGACGGGAAGGAAATTCCTGTCGAGGGGACTGCAGATTTGGACATCAAAATTGGGCGACACAAGGTGAAACACCCGGTCATAGTAGTGACTCCAGAGGGCACCCCTTGTTTACTAGGGAATGACCTCCTGAGAAGATTGTCACCCCTGTGTAAACAAGGTCCTCTGGACCCAGACTAGACGACCAATAAAATTAAAACAGAGTGTCAACCATGTTAGTTTAAACGGCACCTGCCACCTGGTTGAACAAAAATCTGACCAAGTAGAATTTCACTTCCAGAACAACCAAATTCCAGACATGATAGTAATAGCGGTAGGGCAACAGACTGGTGGTGGGGGGTCCTCTCTATTTCTGAAAATCAACCTTCCTCCCAGTTTAAGGTGGTATTCCACACTGGAAGGAAACACTCTGAAATTCTTTACCAATCCACAATCAGACACTCTGACTCCTATAGTCCAGAAAGATGTGAAATCAGCTCAGAGCCTGGCTGATATTCAGCAAACTGGAGAGCAGTTCTTCATCCCTGTTCAGTTAAATGATGGGAAGGATTCTGTTCTCGCTTGAGTGTGTGTGAACAACGGTAAGAGCTTCATCAGCGATGCCATGTTCCGCCAACTCCCAAAAGATCCAGCCATTCCCACATTCAAACTGATAGACACATGGGAAATGGATCTGGAAACACCCAATTCAAAACATCTCATGCCAAGCAGGTGTATGCTCAAAATCTCCATTGGCAACAAGAGCATACATACATACATTGCTGGGTCGTGCGAGACGTCACTTCCGCCTTTTACTTAGGCAGTGACATTCTCAATCCTTTTGCCATTAGTTTGGACCTAATAAACTTCAAAGCTTGGTCCCGATTAGCGGATAATCCCGTGGGCTTTGATGATCCAGAAAAAGCATTTAGGTCAGCTCAATTGCTATCTTATGCGGTTGAAATTCAGATTAAGGAGGAAGTCACCATCCCAGAAAGGACCCGACAATTCTCCCTGGAAGTGAAAGTTAAAAGAGGACAAAAATTGAAAAACCCTGATGCTTGTATACATCTAAATGCTTCTCTCCAACAGCAAGGGTTGGGGGTAAACCCAACACCATTAGTCAACATAGAACATGACACCATTCCAATAGAGGTGAATAACAGCGACTTAAAGAGTATTACTCTAGCCGCAGGCACCATTATTGGAATAGCGGTTGATGACCGACATTTCTCCATTGATTTAGGAAATGAACTGTTAGGACAAATCCCCAAGGACTGTTTTGACAGTGACAGTGATGACAATAAAACACCAGACAGGATCTTTACCCAGTATGGGGGGAACTTCCTGGTGTACACTTCTTGCCCTTATGGTAAGGAAGATGTGACTTGTGACTTCAGGAGGGATGAGGTGATTTTCCAGGTCCATGAGGGATGCCTGTTCCCACCTGAAGCCTCCAGTCCAAATCAGCACTCTGACCAGGGACTTCTCCACCCAGCTGGAGGACGCCGCTGAGATAGCAAAACTAGAAGCCTTTCCAGGCTTCAGGCAGATGATGGAAGAGAGAGTCAACCTGGCTGATGCCTGTGTGACTCTGGAACAGAAGCAAAAGTTGAAACAAGTTTTCTTTGATTCCCAAGATCTCTTTGGGTAGACTCATATGACTGTGGTCGCACCGACATCCACCCAACAACAATTCCCACGGACCGTGGCATGACTCCAGTGTTTGTGAAGCAATATCGCTTGCCTCTCGCATCAATGGAGTCCCTTACTGAAATTATTAAGAACCTTGAGTCCCGGGGAATAATACGTCCAGTACACAGCACCTTCAATAATCCGGTGCTGGGAATATTGAAGCCAAACGGCCAGTGGAGACTCTGTGCCGACCTTAGGGAGCTCAAAAAACGGGTCCATACTTCCCGATGGCCTCTGCCCTACATTGACCAAGGGCTGGCCCAGATTCAGGGGTCACAGATATTCACTGCAATAGACCTGACCAATGGATACTGGACCGTGCCTGTCAGTAGGGAGGACCAATACAAACTGGCTTTTACCTTTGGGGGCCAGCAGTACACATGGACCCGGACTCCCTTCGGACACCTCAACTCCGGCAATGAATTTAACATTTTCCTACACAAGGCCATGCCCGACCTGGGTGCGAGGGTAACCTGGCTTATGTAGATGATGTCCTCATCAAAAGTTCATCTGTGGAGGAACACATAGCGGAGATCCGTTATGTTCTGACGCAGTTGAGGGCCGCCGGAGTAAAACTTTCCTTTCAGGAAGCACAGTGGTGTAGAACCCGTGTTCATTTCTTGGGGCATGAGATTACTCCTCAGGGTCTCTGTCCCCAAGAAAAGTAAGTGGAAGCACTCCAGAAACTGAAGGATCCCACAACTCTGCGGGAACTAAGGAGCCTCCTTGGACTGACTAATTACAGCAGAAAGTTCATTGAGGGCTACGCAGAGATCACTAGACACCTGATTCATCTCCTGAAGGGGGGGGTCAAGTGGGAATGGGGTCCAGAACAATCCGAGGCAGTAAGACAACTCAAGAGAAGCCTCTCACAAGCGCCTTGCCTAGCTTGCCCTGTCAGAAACAAGGAGTTCTTCCTGGAGACAGGGTTCTCTAATACGAAGACTGAGGATTGGTTCCCAGCAGGTAATTTTCGTATTCACAGGATCCGGAACTGAAGATTTGCTGGAGCTGACACGGTGAGCGTCCTGCTGCAGATGCAAATTAACGCGAAGCACATTGCACCAATCGGGTGTAGTTTAAATAGTCCATAGGAGTGCTTAGGTGTCTTCTTCCACAGCCTCGCCCAGGCAAAAGAGTTCCTGCTTCCAGAAGTGGTCCAGCATCAATGATCCAGGGAGTGGTGCCTGCCCCGCCCAGAAGGAAAAGTAGTCCCTGCCAGAAGAGAGTGAAACATCATCTTGCTGGTAAGTAAGCAGCATGGTCTGCTGCAGGTAGGTCCACCCAAGCACTTTCACACTTGTTATGAGCCCGGCGCTTCCTGTGCCGGGACGGGTCCATGCTATGAGCCTGGCACCACCGGTGCCAGGACAAGGTCCAAAAGGTCCCTATTGGGACTTGCTGGTGCCGATAGTATATGTTATGAGCCTGCTTCCAAGGATGTTGGGTAGGTCCTGACTCTTTGGAAGCAGTGGTCATGACACTACCTCAAAGGATTGAGTCAGACAGAGGTAGCCACTTCACCAGAGAAGTAATGACAAAGATGTGGGAGATACTGGGGGTTAAAAGGCAGCTACACATTGCTTACAGGCCAGCTTCTTCTGGAGCAGTGGAGAGATACAACCGAACCATTGTGAGCATATTAAAAAAGTTTGTGGCAGATTCTGGGCTAAGTTGGGATATCCGACTACCTCTGGTCGTAATGGTCATCAGATCTACCCCTTCATCTGCAACTAAAATGTCACCATTTGAGTTGATGACTGGACGCAAGATGGTGCTTCCCCAGCATTTGCTCTACAGAACCCAAGAGCAAACGTTGATAAATGCCTCCACAACTCATGAGTATGTGGAGAATTTGAGGAAACACCTCCAACATGCTTTTGTGTATGCTCAGCAGAATCTAGAAAGATCAGCTGATAGCATGAAAACCCACTATGACCTGAAAACCACCAGGAAAGTATACGAGGTGGGGGACCGGGTCTATCTATGCAATTTCCAAAGGAACCAGGCCAAACAGCGAAAATGTTTGCCTACATGGAAGGGACCCTTTGAAATTATAGACAAAATCTCCCCTGTTGCTTATAAGATCCGCATCCCCAAAGGCAGTTCGGCAGAGGGGGAAGGCAAGTGGGTACATATAAATCAGCTAAAGTGTTGCCATCCTAGGCACACTCTGCAACAAGGGAAGGAATCCTCTGGAATCCCAGAAGGAGCTGCTCCAGAGTAATTCAGTTCCAACCCTAAAATATCCCACATATAGTTTCTAAGAAATTATGACTCTTGTAAGCGACTGTCTCTGAATTATATCGTGTTTTTCAAAAGAAGAATGCTATGTCTATTGAGTTATAAAATGTACATGCCGCCCCACTAGATCAATAGTGGTGGAAAAATGACTATGAATAGGTATTGCCGCTTTTGCTTTATCATCCTAGGAGAGAGGAAACCATGGAGACTGACCAAGGAGGATGACTGGGGACCGGGAGCAGAGACCCGAGGGGCCCGGGGTACCGCCCAATATTCCCATCAGGACCGGCAAGGAGAATCGATCGATCCAACTGGGTGGAGGAAAAGATGCTGAACTGTGCCATCTACAGAATTGGAAGAAGATAATGCGGACATACCAGCACAGGGCACAAAACATCCTTTGCACCCGACTTCCCCTCGACTCAAATCAAAGCGCATTTGGGCGGGGGGGTTTGTCAAGGGTTTTGACCCATGTTGAATCAATAGACTGGGTAGATGTGGGGATGAGCTGTCGCCGCCCACATTCACGCCAGAATCCAGGAGAACTGCTCAGTTGGCACAAGACCACTCCAAAGATACAACTTTCTTGTGGGGGGTTCCACATCACCACTCTACTGTAAGGATGCCATCAAAACAATGTTAAGCAAGGGTCCTATTCTATCAAGCAAAAGACCACTCTATTGAAATGCAGTAATTCAAGACAGATCCCAAAAATGGGTGCAGTACCAGCTTTATCCACAAACCGGCGCTAGTGGTCTAAACTCTGACAGGGAAACTGTATTTAGGAGTTGCAAGAGGATCCAGCCTAGCAGGGACTTCAAAGACTGTTGGTTAATTAGAAATCTTAGCCACCTGCTGTTCCCAGAGGCCAAGAGGCTGAGAACTCTTAACACCCCAGAGACTCACAACAGGAGGCAGGATATCACATGGCCCTTCTGAGTGAGAGGGAGGGGATTTCCCCTTCAGCTTGGAGGAGAGAGACAATAGCCCCTTTCAGTTGAATGGTGTATGTTAATTTTGAATATTGACAGTAAACAAAGAGCTGCCTGTGAGCAGAGACATGTGATCCCTGACCCACCCAGATTCAAGGGGCAGGCCAGACTTGAGTCTGGATTCCTATTGCAGCAAATATATATTTTATAGAAACATTGATAACTTATTGTAACCAAATGACAGGAATGTACAACTTTGAGATTCTTAGTATGAAAAATGCCCTCACGATTTGAGTCCAAACTCCAATTTCTACGGTGTTCTAGGACCAGACCCCGCTATTTATTGATATTACAGACACCGGGTTTATGCTAGAAACCTAGTAAATAGCTGGAATGTGTGGAGAAGGAGGGTGTACAGTTGTGTTATTTTTGATGAAAATCCAATATTGCAAAACCATTCAGAAAGCGCAAAATGTTGTCATTTTTTAATGCAAGCCCCCAGGAAGATCAGAGGCGGACAAGCATGGACCATAAGGAATATATAATGTGTACATGTAATTTCAACAAATTGTGTATCTGGAAAATATGTATTTGGATCAGAAATACATTTGTGTGCACATTGACAAGGGGAGTGTCTTTCTGTAAGCCAAAAAAAGATGACACACAACCCAGCTCCCCAATCAAGGGAGAGGGGATAACTGGGCCAATGACAAGTGAGAGGGGCAGGCTCAGTTATGCCACGCACACACCCACTTTCTAAACACATAAAAAGAGACTGCTGAGACAGGTAGAGACATTCATTTTCCATTTCTGCAGAGCATTTTGACGGCCGACATCCCATCCAGACAGAGACCAGAACCATGGACCCATAGACTACAGAACTTTGAACCTAGAAGGCCCACTGCAAGCAAAAGTATTCTCAGCAGGCTTTCAGAATCCAGCAAACCTAACCAAACTATTCAACAGCCGGGCGAGCTGTTTGAATTCTTTGCCAAGAACCTTTGCCTGAAACGCAGACCAGACCCAGACCAATGTGAGCAGAACCAGAGATCTGGATTGCTGTGAGCAGAACCGGTGCCTGATTGACCCACTGAGCAGAGAGAACCGCCGCTGGACGTGTTGACCAGATCCGTCACGAGCCCTATTTCAAATTTATATTGTGAGTACCTAGCAGAACTGTGCAGAACCAATCTCTTAGTTAAAATAATCTAATTCAAACTATTTTATCCTATTAGAACTGCCTCCTAGAATCGTGTCATTCTGTCATCTTTAAAACTGAAAACTGTCATCTGTCATTCTGAGCTTTAAAATTTAAAATCCGAAAAACTACCTTTATTAAATCGGCCGTATCTCCGGAACCGTATTGAGCAAGCTTTAACTGTCATCTTAAAGCTAAGATTCTAAGCTTTCCAATGAGCCTAGAACCGACTTCCTACTCATTATAGGGCCTCCATAATCGCGCTCGACGCACGCGATTAAATTTGCTGAGATTTGACATTTTCCACAATTTCAGCCAGGTGTAAAAATCAACAGCTCCTTGCTTTCCTTTGCTAAACTTCGTTTTAACCTGCTAGTTACTCATAGAGCATTGCTAAAGTGAGCCTGGACTAATATAAACTAGATATCACCCACCCTGAACCTCTAGAGGGAATTAAAAGCATTTTAGCACATTTCTCACTTCATTGTCATCACATTCAAAGCATTTTGGGCCTGTGTTTCAAACTTCTACCTGTTTTCCTCTAAGCTTGCTGGGGGGGAACTGTATTTCGTATTGTATTTGATTGCATTCCTGAGAACTGTGTGCTCTGATTTTCATCTCCTTATATTGCATAAAGGGGGGGAGTGAATTGTCAAGAAAAAGTGATTACATTGTCTTTTGTTGAAGCCATATCAATTTATTTCCGTACTGCATTTTATTCTCATTGCTTTTCCCTTAAAACCATAAAAGTATTTTCGCTGCCTTATCCATCCTATACCAACTCCTCATTGATTGTAAAGAAGTGTGCTAGTGCCAGATTACCCATTGTTGATCAACATTATATCCATAAGTGTGATATCAATTATTAATTTATTATAAAAGTGTGATACATATCTTGTTAATTTTTCAAATAAACCTTTTAATTTGCAAAACAAACCTACTTCTTGGCTCCGTGGGGTCAGGGGGATTCTAAGAGGGGGGTGTTATACAAGGGTTGTCATCCAGAGTACTGAACTGGACATAAAAATACATCAATAAGGGTTTTCCTCAGCATCCCAGACTAGGCATTGACTTAGCTGTAGTGTTGATTGAATATCGCTTATAGGTGGAAGGGCAGGGCATGACAAGAAGTTGCAAAGTTTGCCGTTGAAGATGCAGGGGGATGTTCAGCATTGGAAAGGGGTGTGAAGTGTGTGGAGCGAGAGGTAGAATGTGGCAAAAGGAAAGGGAAGCATGGACGATAAAGGAAAAAGCAGCCATGAACTTAGCTGAGGGTTAAGAAGTGAACAAATGCAAGGATGGGGGAGCATTTGAAAAGGAAAGACAGGAGATGAGGGAGGATGAGAAGGCAGAGGGTATTGGGTTTGAGGGCCATAGTACGGAACAAGGAAGAGAGGTCTATTTGGGAGATGAATGACCCTATTCTTCATTTAAGCTGTCAAGGCTAACGCATTTCTTGCATATGGAAATGGTCTTAAATATTGTTATTTGAAAATAATTTACTAGTGTGGTCTATTCTGAGAAGCCCTCACGTTGGTATTCTCTTACTTTTTTGGACCATAAGTTGCTTGGGATTTTTGTGTCCCTCAATGAGTGCATCCTAGGGTTACCGATTGGCAACAACCGGTTGTGTTTTGTGTAGTTTCTTCTTGGTCTCGAGTGGCCTCGAGACTTTCCCTATTGCACCTGAAATAACTCAACATTTTTACAAATTATTGAATCATCATTTGAGTGCTGAATTCGAAATCCTATATATTTCTCTGTGCCTACCAAAACACCCCCCTTTTTTCAGTGATGTGAAATGAAACAGACCAAGAGTCTGAATCAAAGCAAGATATGCAACAAAAAGCATTTGTCTTTATTGCCCTCTCAACAAAACGTAAAGTGCAAAACAAAATGGCCACAAGAAAAGTACATTGCAAGAGTGATACTGGACAATTAGAGAACAAGTAAATACAAGTGAGAGACTCTTCCCTGACTGTTGAGCACCTACCAAACGGCTTATGAGTAACACTGCTGTACCTCCATCCTACTCACACCGTCCCAGTGTGGGGTTCCATTGCACTCTGTAACATCATGAATTCATGGGTTATTTTAGCTGTATTTGCACTGACTCTGTTTATCTTGTCACATTTAGGGATGGGTAGCAGCAGCATAATGACCATTCTTTCTGAATGGACCATAGCGGGAGAGGTGTGGTGGAGGTGTTGTATTGTTTACTCAGATGAATGATGGCTACTTAGAATATCTGCCTTTTCAATAATTAATAGCTTCTTTGTTTACGCTTACCAACAGTCTGTCCTATATGCTCCATTGACACTGATAGTATAGCTCAGTGGCGACGGCTCGTTTTGGAAGCAACATGACGCAGAGCAACAGGGGTTCGAATCCCGCATTTGTAAAAAAAAAAAAAAACAATTATAATTACTCCATTGTTTCTGATGCGTTGACCTCAGCTGTGCGTTTGCACAAGCTACCAGATATTTGTATCTTGTCGTATTCAAACACTAACTCCTCCAAATAACAATGTGTACTATTAATGTTCTGATTCTTTAACTCCAAAGCACTTGAATACGAAGTAATAATCCATCCAATTCGCGCCTTAAAACACTTGTGTATAGGCGCGTTATAAATATATAAAATCCATTGATAAACGCATGAGAGAAACTTGTCTTCTGCTTACCTCTGTGCACTCGATTATGCATTTAGTCACTTGCTTCTCAAGAAGCCACTATAGGAAGGGAAGCCAACTACTTGCGCTTCCGTAAACTAGTGAAGGCCCATATTTTCAACTGATCCCCTACTCTCAACAGACCTCCCATCTGTAATTGTACGTTGAGTCTTGTCTCGTGGTAATTGTTATCGTACCTTGTGTCCATGTTTCTGCGCCGCGAGACTTGCGAGTTACTGGCGCAATACAACTAAACAAATAAAATAAATAAATAAATAAATAAATAAATACATAAATAAATAAAGAGACCCTGTGTATTAGTTACACACTTGAACAGGCTTCGGGCCTGATTTATAAAGCATTTTTCAATGGGATTGTCCCTTTGAAAAACGCTTTTGTAAATCAGGCCCTTCATCCCGTTTGCCAACATGGATTTAGTGAATTCCACTATGAAAACATGTTCCAGCGATGTTACTGCTACATATCCTGGATTTGCCTTTGCTGAGAGCAATCACCCACAGGCGTATTGATTTGCACACCGGCAAGTTCATTCTCCAGATGAAAGGTCAATGGGAGTGCTGGTATGAACCGTTTTCATGTGAGCTTCCATCTACAATTCACTACTACTTCATCTGTGGTAACTCTTCAACAGGAACATGTGTCTTCTGCTGTATTCACACAACAAAAATGTGCTCTCTCTTTCAGTGTTTGCAGCAGGTATGTATTTAGGGAATTCTCTCATGGGTTCTAAGTGACCCCCGTAAGTACAAAATGTATTGTTCCCTCTCTAGATATTCTTGGATGCCAATCTAGAATACCAACTGTAAACAAATCCTTTTCGCATTCATACCAGTCCCTAAATCGAAATTGGATGCTCAGGTGTATATGTAGTAAGAACATGTTTTTTCTCAAAGAGAGTCGCCTATGGACTATTTTTTGATTGTTTAAGATAGTTAGGTTTGGTCTCCCAAATGTCCTAGGGTCATCCAGACGTGGACCCCTTGCTCACTGTGCTCAGAGAGGCACAGCTCTTCCTCACTAATTAGGCCCAACAAGGCTGAAACATGTATCTGGGGTTGCTGTTGGTACTCTTATTCAGAAGAGAGCATTTTGGTGCTGGACTGCAGGCACCCACTCATGTCCCCTTGCACCCCCACCATCCAGGAGTGCGGGGCACCTGCCAGCAGGCCCCCACTCATGTCCCCTTGCGCCCCCACCCTCCAGCAGTACAGGGCACCTGCCAGCAGGCCCCCACTCATGTCCCCCACAACATGTCATCACGATCCACAATCATGGGCCTAATGGCCACCCAAATCCCACCCCACGCCACCCCAGTCGAAACACACAACCAAGTATTACATACACCCCACATTGAAATCCCCATCACATGAAACATCCCAAATGGCAAGTATGCACATCAATACATGTCCATCACACACACACACAATGGGTAAAGACTGATATGCAAACGGATATTTCCCTTCTGTGAAAGGTACAGTGAGCTAAAGTTTGGCTGCGGACTCTTGAGTGGGTACCTTCCCAAAGAACAGGTCATTTAGCCATGTTTGTTCTCAAAGAGTGGCGCCTATGGAATCCTTTTTTATTGAATTCGGTACATTTAGCCACCGGGAGCCAAATAGTTTACACACAATGGGTGTAATATGCGTACCATAAGGGGACCCAGTAGCCACCCGAGCCGCTAGAGTCTGCATTCGCTGTAGGCGTTTGATAATATACAAAGGCTGCGCCAAATACAGCAAGTTACTGTAATCCAAACGGCTCATAAACACCGGTTTATGAGCCGTTACTACTGATGCATGAAGATGTCTCAGGATAAAGGGAAATGACTTTCGGAAGTATTTTCAGGAGTAAATGCCATCCCTGACAGATGACATAAACCTGGGCTTTCATTGAGAGAGAAAAAGACAGCTTCACTCCCAAATCCCTGACAACCGTCACAGGAGAGGGAAAGGGTCCCAATGAGAGAGGCCAAAAGGACGGGGTCCACAGGGCAGCTATAGATGGAGGACCAACCACAAATACCTCCATCTTGTCCCCGTTTAATTTAAGGCAGTTGAAACTCATCCACTGCTGCACGGCACCTGCCAGCAGGCCCCCACTCATGTCCCCCACAACATGTCATCACGATCCACAATCATGGGCCTAATGGCCACCCAAATCCCACCCCACGCCACCCCAGTCGAAACACACAACCAAGTATTACATACACCCCACATTGAAATCCCCATCACATGAAACATCCCAAATGGCAAGTATGCAAATCAATACATGTCCATCACACACACACAATGGGTAAAGACTGATATGCAAACGGATATTTCCCTTCTGTGAAAGGTACAGTGAGCTAAAGTTTGGCTGCAGACTCTTGAGTGGGTACCTTCCCAAAGAACAGGTCATTTAGCCATGTTCGTTCTCAAAGAGTGGCGCCTATGGAATCCTTTTTTATTGAATTCGGTACATTTAGCCACCGGGAGCCAATGAAGTTTACACACAATGGGTGTAATATGCATACCATAAGGGGACCCAGTAGCCACCCGAGCCGCTAGAGTCTGCATTCGCTGTAGGCGTTTGATAATATACAAAGGCTGCGCCAAATAGAGCAAGTTACTGTAATCCAAACGGCTCATAAACACCGGTTTATGAGCCGTTACCACTGGTGCATGAAGATGTCTCAGGAGAAAGGGAAATGACTTTCGGAAGTATTTTCAGGAGTAAATGCCATCCAGATGACATAAACCTGGGCTTTCATTGAGAGAGGAAAAGACAGCTTCACTCCCAAATCCCTGACAACCGTCACAGGAGAAGGGTCCCAATGAGAGTGGCCAAAAGGACGGGGTCCACGGGGCAGCTATAGATGGAGGGCCAACCACAAATACCTCCATCTTGTCCCCGTTTAATTTAAGGCAGTTGAAACTCATCCACTGCCGCACGGCCTCAAGGCAACTCCTAAACTGAGATAACGTGTCAGAATGCAGAAGATTTAGCTGGTCTAAGATCTGTGTGTCATATGCATTTCAGTAACACCTGAAGCCGTGGGAGTGGATGAGACCACCCAGAGGTTTCATATATATTAAAAATAATAGAGGACAGGACCAAGCCCTGCAGAACACCACGAGAGAGAGAGAGAGAGAGACAGATGCTGAGCAATAAGAATTAAGATAGTGTTTGTACCCTTTCTGACAAGAAAGAGGAGAACCATGTCAGTACCGGACCGGAGATGCCATCTAAGGGGAGATGATCCAGCAGGATGGAATGATCAACTGTATTAAATGCTGCTAAGAGATCTAATAATAGCAGTGCCCCCATGCCACCCATGTCAGATATGTCAGATAGACTCACCAGATTGTCCACAGCTGAAACGAGAACACTCCTAGTCCCGCAGCTCGGGAGAAAACCAAACTGGAAAGAGTTAAAGCAGCCTGATTCCTCTAGGAACTGCATAAGCAAAGGGGAGAGGAGAGACTCAAGAGGTTTCACTGTAAAAGAAAGACGAGAGATAGGTCAAAAGTTAGCTGGGATAGAAGGGTCCAAAGATAGGTTTTTAGGAGACGGACCACCAATACCTGTTTCGACTCCATAGTAATCAACCCGGTGGTGCACAAACCTTTCACCACCTGAGCGACCCAAGGAGCGATTTTAGGCATGATTTATTTCCAAATATCCAGAGGGGTAGGGTCCACAGGTGATGCCAACTTAACTTTGCAAGTTACCTGTAGGATGTCTTATCCCGAGAACACAGAGAAGGAAGACCAAGAAGGAGTAGGGCTTTCCAGAACAGGGCTATCATCAGGACGGTCAGTGGCAGATATTCTTGCCCAGAAGTCGATTATTTTCTGAACAAAAAAGGACGATCGAGAATCACAGAAATCTTGTGATGGAGAGGCCTGGAAACCGAATTGGAGGAAGATGTAAGTGGTAAGCGTCTGTACCAGGGAAAAAATCAAGGCTAATTCCACTCTCTCCTGGATAAAAAGAGCACCTGGCCCTGCGGATAGTGCTGTGATAGGCTATAGAGCCATCTAACAATGCCTCGCTGTCACTATAAAAATAGCCTCCCGCCACTTGCACTCAGCCTGGATGCATTGCAACTGCAAGGCTTTAAGATCTTCATGAACCATGGTTGTGTTGGACGATTGCGGGTCTTAACCAAACGTATTGGGGGCAGTCTATGAGCGCTTATAGTGGCTTCTTGTGTAAGTGTATGTCGGTCCGTTGTCTGGACATTATCACACTTTCCTGTTAACCAAGAAATAACGTCTTCCTTATTCACTGAAGGTCAGCTATGTTTACAGACCTCAGTAGGGCTGGGTTTTGCATGATCCATCCATGTTTTAATGGTAACCAGCACAACAGAATGATCTGACCATGTAATTTGAAAAACAGGATGAACCATCACAGATGAGGTTGCCGAGAACACTAAGTCAAGTGTATTGCCCCGTTGTTGAGTTGGTTCATGGACAAGCTAAAAGAATCCACAGCCCTCCATATTGTCAAAGAACTGGACTACAAGCGGATCTGACTTGCAAATAAAGCTTAAATTAAAATCGCCTACAATCAATAAACTGGAAAATGTTACTTTATGTGGAGCACAAAACACTGGAGTGTCTTTTATTCATGTTTTATGTTATACAATGGACATAAATATTTTTGAAGTACCAAATGTATACATTTACGAACATAGGATTTTTCTTTACTGTCGGTAATCTAGATTGGCATCCAAGAATATCTAGAGAGGCAATAATACAATTTGTACTTACGAGGATCACCTAGAACCATGATGGCATTCCCTAAATACATACCTGATGCAAACAAAAAAAGAACCAATTTTTGTTATGTTAATGGTATAAACCAGGGGTGACTCTCTCAGTAAATACCCTTGCGTCTCTGTTTGGGTTCTGAAAATATTCTGCTGTGTTCTCCACACCCTCATATTTGAGCTATGTTAGTGTATACGTTTTTATACTGTTGATCCTCTCCCTTTAAAGCCCTCCTTTTAAAATATTCATAATTTTAAGAGCCCAGCCCACCTGTTTATTGCCACGTATCTTTTATATCCTATTGGGCATTAGACTCTAAAACACACTCTACTCTAGATGAGTCATCATAGACATTGTGTACATACTAGGATTCCCTCCAGTTATCTGATATTTGCAGTACATGCCATGCAAGGCAACCTTCGCTGGCTCTAGTCAAGGTGGTGTGCCATTGTTTAGCCATGTTCAGATCACCATTTGTGACAAGTGCTCCATTCCATTTAGCAGACCTTAAGCCCCTTGCCTCTCTAATCATTGGAATAATTGCTTTGGAAGTTGGAGGCATGCTCATATTTACAATATTATGATGTCTTCGGCTAAACTCTCTTATTTTAGACACAATTTGCATATGGGCAAGATGTCTGGCCAAGCAAATGGTGCTGTATGGTGAAGCTTATATATGATTCTGTAGACTCTCAGGTTACAGCGCTGGTTGTAAATAGATATGGATATTCAACCCAAGAAACGAGAGAAGAAATTGGATCTGTGTTTGAATCTCCCCTTCCACAATACCTTTTTCAATTGGGCTTTGTTTCTGCTGTACATCAGTACAAAACAAATACAATATGGGGTTGAAATATTTTATGATAATTTTATTGTTTAAAGCGTTGACCTAGCTAGAGAGCAGCAGAGCGCTGTACAGGGTGTGTGGCTAGCCAGCGTATGGGTGTGCATCTTTGAACAGTAACGCAGTACTGTGATTTATGCTGTTTGGTTGGTCCATACACCCATTGGGATTAGTCCTTGGTTAGGTGTTGCTGAAAAAGACGTCTTTTTAGAGATTTGCGAAATTGGATATTATTGTGGGCATTGTGAGCCAATACGAGGATCTATGTCCAAAGAGTGGGTGTGCGATTGGGGATGATTGTTTGCAAGTCCTTTCTTTACAGCGAGTTGCAATTCAAGCTGGTTGGTCCATTTGCTGCGTGAGGAATGTTTGCCACCAGATATGTAGAGTTTAGCCACCAGGTATGTGCACCCTAATGAGACATGTTGCTGTACTACTACTAGGAGAGCTACTTGCCTTAGCAGGACTTTGCAGCAGACTAGGGTGGGTCATTCCGAGTTGGGCGGTAAGGCTTTACAGGCACCGGTAAGGATGCCGGTGCCGGTAAACCTTTACCGCCCTATTCCGAGGTCCCTTAGCGGGTCCCAGCAGGAAAGGGTGGTCTGACCACCTGTTCACTGCGGTTCCCGTTAAGGGACCTTGGTGCTAATAACGGGCCCGTTATTAGCGCCTTCCCCATTCCCATTGAGCCCTATGGGGGTTCAAATGGGAATGGGGAATGGTTTACTGAATGGGGACTTACCGGGTCCTCCTGGGTCGGAATGACCCGGTAAGTCCCCATTCAGCCAGACCGGACCCGGTTTTGGAGGCAGCCATGGTGCTAATAGCACCATGGCTGTCTCCAAAGTCGGAATGACCCCCTAGGAGTCTGTTAGATGACCTGGTGGTCATCTAACAGCAATATGCAAGGGTCTGCATTCTGGTCCAGAAGCCCTGTGGCGGGATGAAGGGTTTGATTTTGTGAAGGATGGAGAGTTGGAGCCAGGCCATTTTGGGCTTGTCGGCTATGTTTTTCTGAAAGGACAGGCTGTATCAATGTTATGTTATCTTACAGAATAATTAAAAAAAAATGAATTGACCAATGGCATCTTGGCGCTGGGAAAGAAAAACAACCATTGGTGAGATGTGGGTCCCAAAGAGACTACCAGTAGCCATTCTATTCGCCAGGTTTTGAAGAAGCTGAGGACGGTGGATAAAATACTGAAGCTGATCAAGATATAGAGAGTCGCCGTAGTCAATCTGGCTTAGTACCACTAAGGCCACAACAGGAGCATGGACCGGTGGAGGAAGAAATGGTAAGACCTTCCGAAGAATCTTAAGTTGAAAATGCCCTGATTGACAGGTGGCACCAACCTGGTCCTTCATGAAAAGAGTGGCAGAGATGTTCACGCCCAGGTCTTTGAACACACCAACTGGAATGGGAAATGAACCAAGAGAAGGGGGACAAAAAAGTGAAGCCCAGGAGACAGAGCAGAGGTCGGACCAACAACCAGGACTTCGGTCTTGTCCCCATTCAACTAGCCAATTGCGACTCATCCACTGGCCCACAGACTCCAAGCAAACCCTCAACTGAGATCCAGTGTTGAGTTTCAACAGATCAACATGTACAAAAATATGGGTATCATCTGCGTAGGAATAACAACAGAAGCCATGAGAGTGGATGAGACCAACAAGAGGCTGGATGTAGATGTTAAAGAGAATGGGTAAAAAGGCAGAGGCCTGGGGGACATCACAAGAAACGGAAGTGAGAGAAGAATGAAATGTTGGAAGAGAAAGAATTTGACCTCTATCTGACAGAAACGACTTAAACTAGTACAGGACAGGACCAGAGAGGCCAGCAAAAGAAAGACGGTCTAGCAGAACAGAGTGGTTAACCATATCAAAGGCTACTGAAAGATCTAAAAGAATAAGCGTGCCAATGCCCACTTGCTCGAACAGTCGAACAAGGTCGTCCAGAACTGAATCCAGGACACTCTCTGTGCCCTGCCCAGGACAGAAGCCAGATTGAAAGGAATCAAAGAATTGAGAGTACCCCAAGAAGGAACTCAACAGAGGGGAGATTAAAGATTCAAGGAGTTTCAGAGAAAATGAAAGAAGAGGAATAGGGTGGAAATTATCTGAAACACAGGGGTCAAGGTTGGACTTTTTTAGAAGAGGAACCACTAAGGTCAGTTTAAGCTCCAAAGGGTTATAACCGACATTACATGCAGAATTGACCACCTGAGTAACCCAGGGAGAAATGTCGGACATAATCTCCTTCAACAGCTCAAGAGGAACGGGATCGAGAGGGGAGACAGACTTAAGCCGAGCTGTCGCTGTGATGACATTTTCCTTAGCGCAAACAGGGAATGAAGACCAAGAGTGAGAAGAGACCACATAACCTGCTCCAGATGGAAAAGCAGATGCCCCAGAATCCAAGTCAGGCAATCTTTGCGTGAATGTTTTCTATATTCTGTACAATAAAACTCGAAAGAGAGTCACACAGAACCTATGAACCTGTGACCGAACCAATCCTGCAGCAGAATTGTCAGTAGATGATAATGAGGGAGCCAGGGTGAAAAGAGCATTGGGGGATATTAACAGCACCCTTAACCTTGTCTTAATTAAAGGAACGTTTAGCTGTCAAAATAGAGGGATGATAAATCCAAGTACGTTGCTGAAAGACCAGTTTTATCAGCAGAGCAATATGACGAGTGCCACTTATGGTCAGCAAACAAAGAGCCCTTAATTGATAATAAACAATGGCAGTGAGGGGCGCCCGAGTGCTTTGCATGAGTGAAGAGGTCTGAGAGAACCTGCTGAGGCCGAAAAGAGGCTTGTGTCAATATAGAAGGTTCTTTTGATAGCACATCCCCACATGCTTTGGTAATAGTAGAGATGACATCTGTCTCTCTAGAGCATGGCAATTCCGCTTCAGAATTTTAGGCAGCGTGGACATAGGGTGACCAGACTGAGCCTCAAAAGAAAAGGGAACCACCATATGATCCGATCAGATAACTGGAATATTGGATGAAAAAACAAGGTCCAGCGTATTTTGCCTACCATGGGTGGGTTCATGCACCAGCTGTAAACAATTAAGACCATTCATTGCTCGGAAAGATGTTAGTAGCCAAATCATTAGGAGATTAAATCTCAAATTAAAATCACAGACAACCAATAAATGAGCAAACTTAAGTTGGAGATCAGCTATTCAGCTCCAAGAATAGATCATAAAAAGAAGCATCTCGGAGGGAGGGTGATACATCAACAGGTTATGCACTGTAAAGGAAGCCGAGATGGACCAACATGCAAGGAGGACTTCCATCTTGATGGTATGTGCCAAAGGAAAAGAAACATACCTAAATTGTGATTTGTGGATAAGTGCAACCCCGCCCCTGGGATGGGCAGACAGCCGGTCCAGATGAAGCATTATATAATCGTCTGGTTGCATCTGCAAAACCCCGGGGCCAGAAGTATCCCTGAGTCACCTCTCAGTGACACAGAACAGGTCAGGCAAATGCTCAGTGATCAGGTCATAACAAGACCTATGGTGAGCAATCAGAGACCGAGCATTAATAAGAAAACAGTTATGCCTACCATGCGTGGGTTCATGCACCTGCTGTAAACAATTAAGACCATTCATTTCTCGGGAAGATGCATAGTAGCCAAATCCTTAGCAGATTAAATCTCAAGTTAAATTCACAGACAACCAATAAGTTAGCAAACTTAAGTTGGAGATCAGCTATCCGCTCCACAAATTTATCATAAAAAGAAGGATCTCAGTGGGGAGGGTGATGCATCAACAGGATATGGACTGTAATGGAAGTCAAGATGGACCAACATGCGAGGAGGACTTCCATCTTGGTGGTATGTTCCAAAGGAAACAAAACTTACTTAAATTGTGATTCGTGGATAAGTGCAACCCCGCCCCGGGATGGGCAGACATCCGGTCCAGATGTAGCATTATATAATCGTCTGGTAGCATATGCAACACCTCGGGACAAGAAGTATCCCTGAGCCACATCTCAGTGACACAGAACAGGTCAGGTAAATGCTCAGTAATCAGGTCATAACAAGACCTATAGCGAGCACTCAGAGGCCGAGCATCAATAAGATACCAATTAAAAGCAAGCATACTTGATGGTCAATGGTGAAGTTTAAGGATTTAGCTGAATCCGAAAGTTGCAGATCAAATCATTCTAAGTGCATATCATTGAGCCACTGTTGGAAAATGTGTTTGTTTGGTGCGGCACCGATGAAGAAGAATTCGCTCTTGAATGGGTTAAGTTTGAGGTTGGCAGTCGACAGCCAGGACTAGCTGATGGTTATGTAATCGTTGAGGTGATTGATGTCCTGCGGCCTTGTTACTCTCATGCACAACAGAGTATTATCCACATATTGATGGATGGCACTGTTGGGATCTTTGAGCAGTTTGCCCAGAGGCTCCATGTAAAGGGTAAAAAAGGTTTGTGAGAGGATGGAGCCTTGGGGGAGTCTGCAGTAGAGTGACAGTCGGATAGAATGCAACGTGTTCATCTGAATGGCCTGGTCTCTTCCCGAGAGGTAGGAGGTAAACCAATTCAGGACAGTGCCAGAAAATCCCATTCTGTTGGTGTGGAGGGAGAGGAGGATGCAGTGGTCGATGGTTTCGAAAGCAGCTGAGAGCTGAAGGAGGACAAGGTGGTATGAATCATCCTTATCCTTGAGGGCAGCATCTAGCACCTGGATGGTGGCTGTTTCAATGCTCCCCTTGGGGTGGAACCCTGATTAAAAGTCATGGAGGAGGTGAAGTTGTTCAATTCTGATGGGTAGTTGTGTAGCAACTACTCGCCAGAATTGAACAACTACACCTCCTCCACGACCTTTTCCAAGATGTTGTCAATAAATGCGAGGGTTGTAATGGGCCGCTGGTTGGCCAGGTCATCTGGGTATATAGTATTCTTTTGCAAAAGAGTTTGTATAAGACCCGAGGGTGTCTGGGAATTATCCTTCTGTGTTGGAGGCATTTATTATGCCGCAGAGTGCTTTGAGCACCAGGCCCATCAATTGTTTAATGATATAGGCTGGGATGATCTTGTCAGAGTAGGAAGTATGTGTGAGAGAAGAAATAGTTTTAGGATATCTGGGGGTAAGAGGGTAGAGAATTCAGTCCAGAAGGGCAGTGTGTGTGCTGGAGTGCAAGTGGGAGGTAAATGATGTGTGAGGTTGATTTGTTGATCTCCTCTATTTTGATGATTTTGTATATTCAATTAAAAAGTTGTTGATTCCGTCACACTTTTCCTGAGTTGCTGGCATCTTGTGTCGGTTGAGGGTTTGGTCCAATGCATTACTACATTAAGTAAGGCTATGCTCCTATTAGAGGCTGCCATGATTGTGGTGGAGTAGTAAGCAGCATTGGCCTTGATAATCAGAATCCTGTGGTTGGAGCAGAGAGATGTGAGGTTGGTGAGATCTCCAGGGTTATTTTGTTTGCGTCTCCGTTTCTCTAGGGCTCTGTTTGGGTGTTTGTTGGAGGTGAGCTCAGGGGTGTACCAGGGGCCAGATGATTTGATCAAAGCTGGCTTTCAGTGGTGCAAGAGTGGCAACAAGTTTGATAGCAGAACTATTGAGTAATCCTAGGAGGATGGAGGCATTCCCTGTGATGGGGAAGTCTGCCAAGTTTGCTTCCAGCTCAAAGACAGGAAAGATTTTGAATTAGCGGCACTGAGTGAGGGGGCATTTAGCCTGTGGGCCAGGGGCAAGTGGATTATCGAGTGTGGCATGTCAGCGTGGCAGCATGGTCAGACCAGTCGAGTGGGATAAGGTCTGAGCTGGTGATGAGGGGGATGATGTAAAGAATGCTATGTATGTTGGGGCAGCAATAAGCCTCACAGCTTGGTAGCAGAGGGGTTATGTGCACTCATTTGACATATGAAGTGTGGGACTGCTCTGATTTTTAGCCCTTTGACAAGCAACCTTTTTAAAAAAAAAAATACTAATAATTAGCAGAATTGCAAACCAGGGTTCGGTCTATACCGGGGCCACCAAAAGTAGAATATATAAGCTACTCTGGCATGTTCTGTTCTCAGCGGCAGCCACAGCATACCCTGTGTCATTAATCAGTATGTGAAATATTTCAGAGTCTTGCATTGAACCACATAGCAATACAGACTTGTGGTACCGGCTGATAGTGAGTCATGGGTTACCCTCCTGCAAAGTGCCCAGTACTTGAGTTCTGGTGCCATTAGGCCTTTTGTCTCTTGCAAAGGTGTCGGTTTGTAACTTTTCAATGGCTGTTGACCTTGAATGTAAGTTGAGTTTGAGGCTGATTGATGCAATGTGTTGTCTAGCTAATAGCTGTTTATGCATAGAAGTTTCTAAGAGCACATATTCATTTTTTGGAGACGCTCCCACATCCTTCTCGATAACCACATGATGTGCTTCCTCCTCAGCTGGTCCAAGGCCACGTTGCTGTAGCGTTAGTGTGCTAAGTGCTAAGGCAGGTGCATATTTAACACACATTGGCAAAGCCAACAGTTTTTCCATTTGTGTAGAGATGGGATAGATAAGCCGGTCAAGTGGCACAGCTTGACGTTCGTGCAGAGCCTGCTAACGCAGGTTCGAATCCCGGCGGGGCCAAATTCAGACTTTCATCCTTCCGAGGTTGATAAATGAGCACCACACACCGTGGGTAATAAAAAGCAGCGCTCAGATACCTGTGGGTTCGTAGCGCTATATAAATGCCAAATTAATAGACAATGATTCAGCCACTACCATAATGGTATCACCTGGCCATAAGAAGGAGTGCAATCCTATGGCCAGGTGGTACCATTATGGCAGTTCCTGAAAAATAGTGTGTGAACATGGGCATATAATATCAGAGCCTGGCCAATTGGTATTACCTATAAACAAACCAAAATTATTGGCTTTGCCAATGCATATATTTAACAGGGCATCAGTGAAAGTAACACATGTGAGTAGACACACATTGCTTATATATCCAGGTGGCTGAAGGCAAACTTGGTTAAGACATTTGTATTACAACAGGAGCTCATTTACAGTAGCAATTAAGCCATTAACTCTCATAAGACTGCCTTGAAATAACACTGACAGCCCCAATACAGCACACAATTGATGTCACTGAATTATGCAATGGGTTCAAAGTGGTCAGAGAAGGGTGTGATTTGGCAGTGGGTGGGAATGGCCCTAGGGATTAGCATAAGCATGGGCTGCCAATGAGTGGAAAATAGCAAAACAACACTCTCAATCTTTGCCCTAATTTATCAAATCCCTATCTCCTATAGTATACAATAGACTTGAACTATAGGCAGCATTGAAGTGCCATCTAATAGCCCAAACTGGGTGAGTTACTTGCACACACCTGACAAAGAACATCTTGTGATCTCTAATTTTCATGTGCCTACCCGAGTGCCAGTCAGGATTCACGAGTGGAGTGCAGTGCAGTGCAGTGAAGCTCTTAATATTTAAATGGAATGTGGTTGTCTCTGTTGTAGAATAGCAAAGGGTGCTGCAGGGAAGAAGAGGTCTTTTGGCAAAGCTATGAGTGGGGTTCATTGGTCGGGTTGGGGTGGTGGCTGGGGACATGCTTGAGTCTAGATTGTGGAGAGCACTGAGATTGTGCATATTCAGTCTTAAATTAGCTACATCTGTTTGTGGTATATATTCAGGATTTTGCACTTGTGCATTGATAAACAGAAGAATTCGGGCATCCTTTAAGATGGTGGGGCTCATTATATGTCTGCCGGTAAAACCGGTCCGACTGTGTTACCGTTACCGGCAGGGTGGCCGCTGTATTATGAGGCATCGGATGCGTGCACACGCCCCTGATGGAAAAAGTCATCCCGGCTGACGGTATTATCAGTGTCAACAGCCATCGGCCGGTAATACTGGCAAAATAGCAGTCAGATAACAAAGTGGTCGGATAGCACAGTGAGTAGAGCGCTTGCTTTGACATCTGTGCAGGCTCGAATCCCAGCAGGGCCAAACTCAGCGTTTCATTCTTCCGAGCTCGATACATGAGCACCACACACCGTGGGCAATAATAAGCAGCGCAGAGATGCCTGAGGGTCCGTAGAACTATATAAATGCAAATTATTATTATTATTAAAATAATGCTCGTAATACCATTTCCGACACCATACCGGTTGATATTACTGGCGTTGGAAGTATCGTCATCCCCGGAAAGGGAATCTCGGTGGTGGCCATGTTTAAAAACTCAATCTACCCCGCATTACCCATTTCCTGCTGGCATCCAGTCCCAAAAGTTGTGGTAATATAATAGCACAGGAGAAAAAAAGCCTGTCTGCCAGATCTCCGGCTCCAGAAGCCAACATTTACGGAGTCAGAGCTAACTGAATTGGCAGATGAAGTGGTGGAGGATGCTGATGCCCTATTCGGCAGCAGCTACAGAAAAATATCTGTCCAGAGAAAGACAGCCAAATGGGCTGACATACAGTCAAGGGTGACGGCAGTGGAAACTGTACCCCATAGCGTAAGGGAGTGTCAGTAGCGATGGGATGATCGAAATGTCAGAGTCCGCAGCCTCATAGCCAGACACAGAAGGGAGAGCGCTGGCACAGGCGCAGGAATGGTGGAACCGCTACACCTCATGTCCTGGGAGGAGATGGCCAGCTCCATCCTCCACATGGTTGGGCATCAAGGGGATAGGTGTTAGGGAGAATTCTCATTCAAGTGATAATTCCCTCTACCTCTATTGCTATATTTTGGGACTTTGAAATTTTCATTTTCAATGTGTTTTCGGTGTTTGTGTTCTTTGATAATGGAGTTTTAGACAACTCCATAGGCATCATCTTTTTCTTGTGTGTCACACAGCACCTTCAGTGCAGTGGCACAGGGATGTCTTTCAGACTTCCCAAGGTTTAAATACCTTCTCTGGGACTGACTACTGTCTCCAAGAGCATGTGAAGTTAAATTGACTTTGCCAGTCTTTTTAAATTCATAGACCCAGCACACACACTCTCTGCCTATAAAGTGCTGGAGGTGTCAAAACACTCATGTAACAGTCAAATATTACCCTCTTTAATTGGCTGGTTGCAGTGGTTATTGAACAAGCTACCATGATTTTCCCCGACCGCGAACACCGGTAGCTAAAAATCAAGTCATCCATGTTTTTCAATATGGCGCCAAGACCTGTCTGTAAAAGCAGACTCTGGTTATCTTTTTTTGCCGTTTCTTTTAGGAAAGGTCCTTCTAGTGTTTGTCTCTGTAAGCCAAACCAGGTTTGGTCCCCTTGTTCGATGGCCTTTGGAGGGCTTCAGTGCTGAAGCCCTCCTCAGGCGCCTGAGTGTCTGGGGTGGACAGGATGTGAGGGAGGTGCCCCGAAACTCCCTGTGCTTAGTCGACTAGGAGATCTGAATGCACTCTGGTGTGATTGGCTGGCTGACTGTCCAGCAAGGACAGCCACCCTGCTGGGTGAGTGCCAGCTAGGCTGGAATGAATGGGAGAAAACATTTTAAAATCAGGTCTCTGGGACTTTGAAGGCAGAGTCGACCACTGGAACGAAAGAACCGAAGAATAGCTGAAGGAAGACGACTGCTGCGGTTACAGGTCATTTGGTCGAAAATAAATGGTCGACAGGACAAATAGTCGACGCAATTTGGTCGAAAGACAAATGGTCGAATTTTTTTTTTTTTGTATTTTCACTTTCTTTTTTTGCTAAAAAACCCTTTTTTTCCCTAAACGAAAACCTGAAAAATATATATATAAATAAAAAAAAATTTGACCATTTGTCTTTCGACCAAATTGCGTCGACCATTTGTCTGTCGACCAAATGACTGGAAAGCGACTGCTGCAACTCCTGGACCGTTGGCTTGCCAGGTGAAGCCCTGCTGCAGATCCGAATTGCCTGAAACTCCCTTGACAGAGAAGCCCCTTCAAGGACGACTTCTTACCTTGAGCTGGTGGGAACGACCAACTCACAAGCCACCTGGACACCGTCTCCATATTGGTCGAATTTTCTTCAGAGTGCTGTTGTAAACTGGATAGCCAGTGAGAAGGATACCAGTTTGTGGACTTAAAGGCACTCACACCTTAAAACCGATGTTTAGCCAAGCTTGTGGCTTCTTCCCTGGGCAGTGCAGGAACCTTCCAACGTCCTCCCTCTTGTCGCCACGACTGAAGCTCAGGAACAGCGAGATCAGCAGGAACTGCCAGGAACAACTGCCTCAACTACAGCTTTTCTTCATCAATACGATACTGTGCAAACGCGGTGTGGAAATCCTTTCTGCTGCAGTGAAAGTTTGTGAAACGTTCCCAACTTTGGAGTCTTGTTCGCTCCTAATCCAACAAATAACTCTTTTTCTGGCAAACTACATCTATGAACATTGGCAAAGACTTAACCGTTTACTACCAGACCTGTGCTATCCTATCCAAGACACTGAACCATTGCCTTTAGCCCAGGCCTATTGAATTGAATTGGCTGTTGTAGTGAACTGAAACTATGAGCCCTGCCTTTGAAAGTAATTGTGTTTTGAGTCATATAACCTTTTTCTTTCTACCCCTTTTGAAAGTTACTGAAGTGCCATTTTGCTCCCACTTCAGGGGAGCCTAACCTTTTCAGAAACTTATTGGTTGTGTACTGTAGTGTATTATAGTGTGTGATTGAGCTGCTTCTTACTAGTGGAATGTTTTCTAACTAAATGTGTAAATAAATGTATATTCTTTTACCAAGAAACCTTGAGTAAGTGTTTGTTTGAACTACTGTGATTGCAAGTCCTTTGTGTAACATCTTGTACTGCTGACATCCCTCTTAAGATAAGTCTGGCTGCTCAGCCACTGCTACCACATAACTGTAGTACAGTCTTGTACCAAAGGTGAGATTGTGCTTACACCTGTAGTCTTAATTGTGTGTAGTGTTCCCAAAGGGTACTGCATGTAATTCTGCCTAACAATAGGGAGTGTGGAGGCTGGAGCAGGGACCCACAGCAATGGCGGTAAGTATATCTGACACCATGTACATGTAAATGTAGTGTCCAAAATCATGGGTCCCCCAGCAGAGATGCACAAAATGGGCAGGGTAATGGTTGAACACATGGCTGTTACAGCAAATGGCCAGTGAACACACACACATGCCAGGGGCGTCGGGTAAACGTAGAAATGCACATGCACTGTTGTCGAACAATGCATGCCACCACATGGACACATGAGAAACACCCATGTATGTCAGAAACTGAAGACCTACTGCATGCACAACAAGCCACCTTGGCAGGCCAACAGGCAATGTACACATACATGCACCGTGTACACCCTTAGCAGGCTCTACCACAACCTAGTAGTAGCAGCACTCATTGGAGTGATACCACCCTAGCTAACTACAGGAAATGTGCATTTCTGGGACACACTCAATGGGCCTCATTACACGGTAGGCGGTATGGATTTAACGTTACCGGTAATGGAATACCGGTAACGTTAATCCCCATGCAAATTACGACCCGGCTCACCGCTATTAGCGGCACCACTAAGTACGGTGCCACTAATAGCGGGCAGTCCGCGTGCGCGCGAACCACCATCCCGTAAATTACGCCATGCCGCTATTAGCACAGCATCACAAAGCGAGCGGACATGCCAATAGCGGCATGGTAAAGCCCCCAAAACCCCTTACCGCCATGGCGCAAATACCAGCATCGCGAACCACACGTTAAGAGAACTGAGCAGTGTTCCCACCTGCCACAGGTGGACACAATCAGCACAGGTGGAGGCAATGGAGACTGTGGCAGCTCAAAAGTAGCACACCACACCCCTTCACACACCCCTTCTGTTAGGGAGAATTCTCTGTTTAGGCTGAATTTCCTAACCTAGTGAGTCCCCCAGCAGCTTTGCTGGATTTCTGGAGTTTGTTTTTTTCATCCTGCCAAGAGTGAGACTCTTTTTTCTCCCACTCTTGGACATGAATGTGGTTGATTTCTTTGAATGTCAATGTGTTCTATGGGCTATGGGGTCTTTTACTTCATAGGGCCTCATGTGTTTTGCTATGTGTGTTATACCGCACCCTCCGTGCTGTAACACGGGGTGTCCTAGTGGATCCCCACCATAGACTCCATACCCTGGGACTGACTACTGTCTCCCAGGGCGTGTAAAGTCACCATTGGCTTTACTAGACCTAAATTTACTAACAGAACTAGTACAAACCATCCTATTGTGGACGTACTGGTAGGGGTAATTCGATTACCCCTGGGTCTGTTGTTCGAGGGGGCACTGTCCCGTCCCCCTCGTCGAGTTTTGGCTGGTGGCAGTGGATACTACTTTTTATATTCGACCGCGAATATATTCCTATGGGATTCTTCCCATTGTTGGAGGCTAATACTTTTTCACATTAGTCTCCAACATACCGCTGGTTTATTTGTCTTAAAAAAATCCACCGGTTGGTATTTCCTGCCAGAACTCAGGTTTTAAAATGGCGTATGTGTTTGCCTCTGTAACTCCGAACCAAAGGTTGAGCCCTTTGTTCCACTTTTGGCGGGCTTCTGCACAGAAGCCCTCCAGAGTGGTGCCATTCTGTCTGGGTACCACAGGGGGTCTGGGAGGGGGTTTAGGCACCCTGGACTGAGTTGCCTTGCCAACTCCAGTCGCACTCTGGTGTGATTGGCCCGAGTGGTGAGCCACCCCGCTCACCACTTAGCATGTTTGATTGACAGCTAGGCTGAATGAATGGGGGTTTTCTGCATAAAAGCAGGGCTTTTGGGACTGGAACTTCAGAGGTCGCCACAGGACCTAAGAATCCGGCGAGGGTAAAGCTGAGCCGACCTGCAACGACGACACCTCCGATGGAGCCCTGCTGAACCGACTCACCACTTCCCAACGACAGAGGAGATCTCCCTGCTGGAGAGTCTTCGTCCCCTGACTGGTGGGAACAACCAGTCCCTTGCTTTTTCTTCGCTTGCAGGACGTCTAGTGGTCGAATTGCCCGTGCTGAGCACCCCGGCAACCGGATAGCCACTGAACCGCGACCAAAAGGTGGTGCCTTGTGACTGAGCACTCCGCGGCTGGTCTCTTCCCTGGTGGTGCAACGATCTTCAACTTTTCCTCGATGACGAGATCCTCTCATCTTCTGGCAAAGCCCCGACTTGCATCCACCACCAGGAACAACTGCCCCCGCCGGAGCTGTCTCTTCACTCTCAAGGTACTGTGTCCGCCTGGCTTCCCTTGTGACGGTTAGCGTGAGGTGTCTTAAATCCTTACCTTTCCATTGGGTAGCCTCCAGACCTTTTTAAACTTTTGTTCTAAACTGGTCCAACCTTTGTGTGACATTTTGCTACAAAGACTTGAAGTGCATTTCCACTGTGATACTTTTGGGACATACCGCCTTGCCTCTCTCCGAGTGGGCCTGGCCTCTGAACTTTGTGATTTGCAGTAGACCCTGCCTTGCTCGCCTTGCATTGTTTCGTAAAAGTGTTGGTACTGAGTTGGTTTCATACCCTGCCTTTTTCTCTCCCTTTCTAACGAATACTAGAGTGCCATCTAGGTTAAAGCATTCACCTCTGTCTGCAAATAAGTGGTGCCGTTCAACCTAGACTTGTCGAAATATTGTTATGGGATTGATATATACTTATAGTAACTGTGATTGAAGTTGTTGGTCATATTAGTGCCAGTGTGTTTTCCATAGATGTGTTTTTAAATAAATAATTATATATCTTTACACCCAAGCTCGGATCAGTGTCTGCTTGTTCTACTGTGTACTCGAAATATGGCCTAACTCTTCTTGAGGGAAGTCTGACTGCTCAGCCACAGCTACCAAGTGAATCTGTGTGGCACAGACTGCTACCAAGTGGGTTTACTGCCAAACACCTGTAGTCCTAAATCTAACTGCACAGGTTTCTGCCTAACACTGGTGTACAGCGGTGGGATTTGTATCAAGTATACAGTTTAGAGTGCTTTTCAACACTTTAGGATAACTAACCACAATGCTTAGCACTAAAAAGCAACTTTCTAAAAAAAACATGTCTACTTTGGAAGTTTACAGTCAGGAGTCCTTGTCAGGAAAAGAGTTTGAGAGCTCTCTGTAGTCAAGATAATCTTTCTGTAAAAAGCAAGAAAATAGAACTAATAGCAAGATTGCTGGAAAACCAAAGTCTGGGTACTGGTTCAGAGGAACCAACTTCTCCAGCAAATGTAGATAACAGTAATGGTGTTGATCTAAATCAAAGTTCTGATGATAGTGATGAAGAGGCTGAAGAGGAAGGAGAGGCTAATGAAACTGTCTCCCCTGCTTCTCTGTCTGCCTTACCAGCTGTACCTACTGGGCCTATAACAGGTCCCACACTAAGTCCTCAAGTCCTTGAACTAGAAAAAATGAAAATAGACTTGGAATTCAGAAGGATTACTGCTCAAACTGAACAGAAACACCAAGAAATGCAACAAATTCTTAGGCTCAGAGAAATGGAGCTCAAGCATGAGTTAGAAATGAAAAAGTTGTCTGTCGAAACTGCTTCTGTCTCTGGCTCCTCTAGAAGTTCCAGTCCCAAAAGCCCCCAGATGCCTAAGGAATTAATTGGTATGTATGAACCAAAGTTGGATGTGTTGGATTGGGTGAGTTTGTTTGAGTACAATCATGGGCTCCAGAACATCACAGGTAATGAGCTACGTACCTGGTTGTTCTCTAGGCTCCCCCCTGTTGCAACTGATGTGGTAATGGAGTTGGGGGTGGAGGATAGGAAAGAGTACGAAAGTGTGAAACTAGCTTTGATAGCTAGATTTGGGAAGACCCCTTCCCAGTATCTTAAGAGGTTTAGAACCCTCAAAAAGCATGATGGTACCCCTTGGGCTACCTGGGTGAGTGAAGGGTTGAACAACTTAGAGGGATGGATTAAGGGTTACAAGGTGAACACTTATGAGGGTATGAAGAATCTTTTTATGTTGGAGTCTATTTATGATGCCTGTTCTCCTGAGCCCAGACAGCACTTGGCTGATTCGAAGGAATTGGATTCCAGGAAGCTAGCTAAGGCTGCTGACTTGTGGGTTGCCAACAGGGCTACTCATAAGATTCTGCGGCAACTCGGAAAAAGGATGAGGGAAAACAGCCTAAAACAAACTCAAAAGAGAATTCTAATAACTCAAATTCCAAAGAGGGCCCCAAACAAAATCATAAGGGTAAGCCACAAGGAAAACCGCAGCAGAATAGTGTACCTTCTGGTGCCAAACCAGAGGGAGGCCAGAACAAGCCACCATTCCAGAAAGCATTCGGAAAATTCTTTGTTTGTGGCTCTACTGACCATGTGAAAGGAGATCCCAGATGCAAGGGTAAACCTTCAGGGGTCCAGCTTGTCTTCTTAGCCTTCGCTCCAGAGGAGGAAGTCCAAATGGCAAGTGGAAACTTTCAACTGCTGGCTGATGAACCCATTGGAGTCTCAGCCAGTGTTTCTTTAGTATCTCTGGGTTTGTGGGAAGAACAGAATTTAAATGTCTATAATTCTATCCCATATAATACTAAAGAGTATTATAAGGACAGTGTCCAGGTGAATGGTCAGGAAACCCCTGCCATTAGGGACACTGGAGCCAGCATAACTGTGGTGGATAAATCTTTTTTTCAGGCTGAGGATGTTGCTAAGGCACCCAAACGCCTCACCAAGTTAGCTGGAGGGCCTGTGCAGATGCTTCCCCAATTACCAGTTCTCATCCAGTGTAATGACATGACTGTGAAGATACCTGTCAGCATACAGAGTGAGGTACCAGGACGAGTTCTGTTGGGTAACGATTTAAAAACTCTCGGAGTTGTGTCTCATACCCCCAGACCTCCTAGTAAACGGTTACAGGAGCTAACCAGACCTGCAAGGTAGAGAACCATGAGAGGTACTCCCAAGGAGATGATGAAGAAGGATATCACTCCTGCTCCACTGGAATTGTCAGCTGCTGTCTCAAAGAAATCAGAAGCGAAAGGGAAACCTAAAACTTCTATACCGAAACCAGCAGCCAGCACTTCAGTGCAGCCAACAAGGACCTCCCCTCGGTTGTCCAAAGTTACACCAGTAACTCCCCCTCCAGCTGTGGCTGAGAGGGTGGTACAACCTTGTGTGGTAGAATTAGACTCTGAAGAAGAGCAAATGGAAGGCCAGGAACTCATTGGAGATCTGGATCCTGTTGACCATCCTGAGCTGCAGTCTTTACTGGCAGAAGGTGGACCCAACAGGGCAGACTTCAGTAAGGGACAGAGAGAATGTCCGACTCTGGAAGATTTTCGCCACCAGGCAGAAGCTCAGGCTGAAGGGCAAGAGCCTGGGAAATACAGGTTGCACTGGGAAGATGGCCTCTTCTACAGTGAACCGACCGAGTCTGAACCTGGAGACTACAAACGACTTGTAGTACCCAAAGAGAATAGACAACAGTTCTTGCAGTTAGCCCACGAGATTCCTTTGGCTGGTCACTTGAGTTTCAAGAAGACTAAGGAAAGGCTCTCTACATTTATTGGCCAAAGATGGGGACCGAAGTAGAAAAACACGGCAGGAGCTGCCACACCTGCCAGACCTCTGGTAAGGTTGGCGCCAAGAATGTGGCACCTTTAGTGCCTCTCCCTGTTGTGGGAGTCCCATTTGAGAGAGTAGAGATTGACATTGTTGGTCCCCTTGATCCTCCAACCTCCTCAGGCAACAGGTTTATACTTGTTGTAGTAGACCATGCTACTAGGTATCCTGAGGCAATTCCTATGATGACTGTTACAGCTCCGGCTGTGGCTAAGGCCCTCCTTGGTATTTTTACCAGGGTCGGGTTTCCTAAGGAGGTAAGCTCTGACAGGGGGTCAAACTTTATGTCCCACTACATGAAAGCCATGTGGAAAACCTGTGGAGTTACTTACAAGTTCTGAATAGCTTACCACCCACAAACCAATGGGTTGGTAGAAAGGTTCAACCGAACCATGAAGAGCATGATAGGTGCTTTAGTGGAACCCCTTAAACGGAAGTGGGACCTTCTACTGCCATGCCTTCTCTTTGCTTATAGAGATGTCCCTCAGGAGGGAGTAGGTTATTCTCCCTTTGAGCTTCTCTATGGTCATCCCGTCAGAGGTCCATTGGCCCTGATTAAGGAGGGGTTGGAGAGTGCTCCTTCCCCCAAGCCAGTCAGAGTGACTGACTACGTGATAGGTCTCCGGAGGAGAATGTTACACATGATGGCAGAAGCAAGTGATAACTTGAAAGCTTGACAAGCATTGGTCAAGCACTGGCATGATCAAAAGGCTAACATGGTTGAGTTCACTCAAGACCAGCTAGTTCTCGTTATGATCCCAACAAGGCAGAGGGCCTTGCAAGACAAATGGATGGGACCCTTCAGAGTTGTGGGTAAACTTGGAGAGGTCAACTATCTGGTGGACTTGGGCAATCCCAAGGAGGCTCCGACAGTCTTCCACACCAACAGACTCAAAGCGTATGTCTTGAGACCTGATGTAGGAGCGTTGCTTCTAGCATCATCAGAGGAAGAAGAAGAGAGTGAAGCTCTTCCGGATCTCTTCAGAGGCTTACCTTTAGATGAAAAAATGGAAGGAGTAAATATCTCTTCAAATCTGACACCTGAGCAACAAGAAGAGTGCAAATCTATGTTCAATCATTTTGCCTCTCTATTCTCACTTTCACCAGGCTTGACTCCTTGGGGCCAGCATGACATGCTCACTGGTGACTGTCTGCCAGTCAAAAGCAGAGGATACAGAATGTCAGAAAGTGTAAGAACCCACATCAAAGGTGAGGTCAGCAAGATGCTTGATCTCGGGGTAATAGAGCCCTCTACTAGTCCATGGTCTAGCCCAGTTGTGTTAGTTCCAAAGACAGGATCTAAAGATCTTAGATCCTGTGTGGACTATAGAGCTCTTAATGCAGTCACCAAGACTGATGCCTACCCTTTGCCAAGAACAGATGAGTTGGTGGATAGACTTGGTTCAGCCAAGTTCCTCAGCACATTTGACTTGACGTCAGGCTATTGGCAAATAGCCCTGACAGACCATGCCAAGGAGAAAACTGCATTTTCTACCCCAGCTGGCTCAAACCAGTTTAAGGTAATGCCTTTTGGATTGAAAAATGCACCTGCTACATTTCAACGGATGGTAAACCAGGTTCTGAATGGGATGGAGGACTTCTGCATGGCATACTTGGATGACATAGCAGTGTTCAGCAATCCCTTGGAAGAACATGTAACCCACCTAAGAGATGTTTTGCAGGCTCTTGGACGAGCCAATCTGACCATAAAGGTGAGTAAATGCCAAATTGGACAGAGTAAGGTAGTCTATCTTGGACATGAGGTAGGAGGTGGAGAAACAAGGCCTTTGCTCAGTAAGATTGAAGCTGTGCAAAATTGGACAACACCTACTACTCAGACCCAGGTGAGAGCCTTCTTAGGTCTCACTGGGTATTACAGGAATTTCATCGAGAACTATGGGACCATAGCTTCTCCTCTGAATGTCATCTCCTCTCCAAAATTCCCTAAAAAGGTTAGATGGAACGAGGAGTGCAATCAGGCCTTTGAAAAAATGAAAAAGGCTCTTTGCCAAGCCCCAGTACTCCGAGCTCCTGATTACCACCAAACTTTCATTGTGCAGACAGATGCTTCAAATGTAGAAATAGGTGCAGTACTCAGTCAACTGGATGGGAAAGGTAGGGAGCACCCCGTTTGCTTCATCAGCCGCAAGCTGAAGGATCCTGAAACAAGGTGGGCAACAATCGAAAGAGAATGCTTTGCTATCGTGTGGGCTCTGAAGAAGTTTAGGCCATACTTGTATGGTTCTACTTTTGTCATTCAGACTGACCACCAACCCTTGAGATGGTTAATGCAAATGAAAGGGGAAAACCCAAAACTACTGAGATGGTCAATCTGCCTGCAAGGGTTTGATTTCACCATTGAGCACAGGTCAGGGTGTCACCACCAAAATGCTGATGGTCTCTCTAGGATGTATATCATCGACTAGAGGTATGAGATTCATCCAGGAGTGGATTAAATCCTCCTGTCTCTTAGTCTGGGGGGGGGGGCAGAGTTAGGGAGAATTCTCTGTTTAGGCTGAATTTCCTAACCTAGTGAGTCCCCCAGCAGCTTTGCTGGATTTCTGGAGTTTGTTTTTTTCATCCTGCCAAGAGTGAGACTCTTTTTTCTCCCACTCTTGGACATGAATGTGGTTGATTTCTTTGAATGTCAATGTGTTCTATGGGCTATGGGGTCTTTTACTCCATAGGGCCTCATGTGTTTTGCTATGTGTGTTACACCGCACACTCAGTGCCGTAACACTGGGGTGTCCTAGCGGATCCCCACCATAGACTCCATACCCTGGGACTGATACGTTCTCCCAGGGCATGTAAAGTCACCATTGGCTTTACTAGACCTAAATTTACTAACATAACTAGAACAAACCATCCTATTGTGGACGTACTGGTACGGGTAATTTCGATTACCCCTGTGTCTGTTGTTCGAGGGGGCACTGTCCCGTCCCCCTCATCGAGTTTTGGCTGGTGGCAGTGGATACTACTTTTTATATTCGACCGCGAATATATTCCTATGGGATTCTTCCCATTGTTGGAGGCTAATACTTTTTCACATTATTTTCTAACATACCGCCGGTTTATTTGTCTTAAATAAATCCACCGGTTGGTATTTTCTGCCAGAACTCGGTTTTTAAAATGGCGTATGTGTTCGCCTCTGTAACTCCGAACCAAAGGTTGAGCCCTTTGTTCCACTTTTGGCGGGCTTCTGCACAGAAGCCCTCCAGAGTGGTGTCATTCTGTCTGGGTACCACAGGGGGTCTGGGAGGGGGTTTAGGCACCCTGGACTGAGTTGCCTTGCCAACTCCAGTCGCACTCTGGTGTGATTGGCCCGAGTGGTGAGCCGCCCCGCTCACCACTTAGCATATTTGATTGACAGCTAGGCTGAATGAATGGGGGTTTTCTGCATAAAAGCAGGTCGCCACAGGACCTAAGAATCTGACGAGGGTAAAGCTGAGCCAACCTGCAACGACGACACCTCCGGTGGAGCCCTGCTGAACCGACTCACCACTTCCCAACGACAGAGGAGATCTCCCTGCTGGAGAGTCTTCTTCCCCTGACTGGTGGGAACAACCAGTCCCTTGCTTTTTCTTCGCTTCCAGGACGTCTTGTGGTCGAATTGCCCGTGCTGAGCACCCCGGCAACTGGATAGCCACTGACCACTGTACCGCAACCAAAAGGTGGTGCCTTGTGACTGAGCACTCCGCGGCTGGTCTCTTCCCTGGTGGTGCAACGATCTTCAACTTTTCCGCGATGACGAGATCCTCTCATCTTCTGGCAAAGCCCCGACTTGCATCCACCAGGAACAACTGCCCCCGCCGGAGCTGTCTCTTCACTCTCAAGGTACGGTGTCCACCTGGCTTCCCTTGAAACGGTTAGCGTGAGGTGTCTTAAATCCTTACCTTTCCATTGGGTAGCCTCCAGAACTTCTTAAACTTTTGTTCTAAACTGGTCCAACCTTTCTGTGACATTTTGCTACAAAGACTTGAAGTGCATTTCCACTGTGATACTTTTGGGACATACCGCCTTGCCTCTCTCCGAGTGGGCCTGGCCTCTGAACTTTGTGATTTGCAGTAGACCCTGCCTTGCTCGCCTTGCATTTGTTTCGTAAAAGTGTTGGTACTGAGTTGGTTTCATACCCTGCCTTTTTCTCTCCCTTTCTAACGAATACTAGAGTGCCATCTAGGTTAAAGCATTCACCTCTGTCTGCAAATAAGTGGTGCCGTTGAACCTAGACTTGTCGAAATATTGTTATGGGATTGATATATACTTATAGTAACTGTGATTGAAGTTGTTGGCCATATTAGTGCCAGTGTGTTTTCCATAGATGTGTTTTTAAATAAATAATTATATATCTTTACACCCAAGCTCTGATCAGTGTCTGCTTGTTCTACTGTGTAAATTGCCCTATCCTGTATACTCCAAATACGGCCTAACTCTTCTTGAGGGAAGTCTGACTGCTCAGCCACAGCTACCAAGTGAATCTGTGTGGCACAGACTGCTACCGAGTGGGTTTACTGCCAAACACCTGTAGTCCTAAATCTTTTGCAGTGGTCCCAGAGGGAACTGCACAGGTTTCTGCCTAACACCTTCCCATACCAAGATGGTTCCAATACTAGCAGCATTACATGGGCTGGAGGACATGATTGTAGCGCAGATGCAACAACAACAGGCAGCCCAAAGGAGACGCAGGGGGAGGAGGAGGAGGGCAAGACAGGCACAACAAGCACCACCACGGCACCTAATCATACCACAGAGGCACTCACCAATCCCCAGGATCAGAGCCAGTCCATTTAACCTAACCCCTGAGCAGATACACACCCTGTAACGTCTGGACAGGGATACCATCACCAGCATCGTGGACATGATACACAACGACATTGTGAGCCTCATAGACATCAGAACTGCCATCCCCCCTCTACTCAAGGTGGTGACTATGCTCCACTTCCTGGCCACAGGCACCTACCAGCATACTGTGGGCCAGATGCATGGCATCTCCCAACCAGTATTCTCAAGCACGCTGAACCAGGTACTCAATGCCCTCCTGAAGCATGCATCTGAACACATATTCATGCCATGGACTGCCCAGGAGATTGCAAACACCAAAGTTGGCTTCTATTCACTGGCAGGCATCCCAAGTTGCATTGGGGCCATCGACTGTACACATGTTGAATTGGTGGTCCCACATCGCAATGAAGTGGTCTACCG
Organism: Ambystoma mexicanum; assembly: GCF_040938575.1. Lineage (NCBI taxonomy): Eukaryota > Metazoa > Chordata > Amphibia > Caudata > Ambystomatidae > Ambystoma > Ambystoma mexicanum. Next base: position 1,093,616,007 of record NC_090926.1, on the reverse strand, counting down.
AAACAGGAGGCAATTCCACTCCATCAATGTCCAAATGGTATGTGACGCCAACAAGATAATCACACATTGCTGTGCCCGATTTCCCAGATCAACCCATGATTCCATGGTCCTGCGGAACTCAACTATCCCACGCTGCATGGAGCGACAAACCGCACAACGTTTGTGGCTACTTGGTGAGTAGCAGGCCAAGCACATGGCAGTGTAATTGGGGGGGGGAGAGATACATACTCCGACTGGGTGTGGTGGGGAGGGAGAGATACATACTCCAACTGGGTGTGAACGGGGGGGAGAGATACATACTCCAACTGGGTGTGATGGGGGGGGAGATACATACTCCAACTGGGTGTGATGGGGGGGGAGAGATACATACTCCAACTGGGTGTGATGGGGGGTGAGAGATACATACTCCAACTGGGTGTGATGGGGGGGGGAGAGATACATACTCCAACTGGGTGTGATGGGGGGGAGAGATACATACTCCAACTGGGTGTAGCTTGTCGTCTGTCTGCAAAATGCACATACAGATGTACGCCAATGTCCATCTGGGAAGGCCGCAACGTACTTAAGATGAACCGACATGCAAGTATGAGCTACACAACAGAGATGACATTTCAGGTCTAGTAACATCAAACACCCATCCACATACACATTGCACAACATTCCACGCCACAAAATACACAGATTTCATACGTGCCATCAAGATAGTCATCTGGAATCAGTCCAGCACAACATCAATAATGCAATGTGCCCTATGATGCATGCAAAGGGATCAGCCCTAGCCATAGACATAGCATTTCACCACGCACCTTTACCACCACTGAAGTGATGCCTCACTGCATGGCAACATCTATGTTGGAATGGCAGTACAACAGTAGTGAGGAACCAAATCTGCCTGGGCCCAGGGACACCTAAGACCTCGCCTCACCCAGAACATGTCAATTACTGTTGGAGGCATTAATGGGGCATGTCTACTTGAATGGTCGAGCTCACCCCTGCACATTGCTGTCACACAGACCATCTGCATGTATGCTGTTGACTGTGTACTTGAATCACAATGCAATGTCAATTTGTGTGATATGAACAGGCCGCTATTGAGGTGAACAGTAACAGGACCCCATTCGTTCCCCCATACAGGTGATGCTGGCTATCCCCTGAAGAGCTGGCTCCTCACACCTGTACGGAACCCACAGAACAGGCACAAAGAGGAATACAATTGTGCACATACCCGTACCCGTATCGTGATCGAGTAGACTTTTGGCCTTTTGAAGTCACGGTTTCGGTGCATTAGCAGGTCTGGTGGCGCTCTCCTGTATGGCCATGAGAATGTGGCCAAGATCACCATGGCATGTGTCATGCTGCACAATATGTGTATCAGACGGAATGTGCCACTGCCCCCTGACGTTGAAATAAAAGCACCTGATGAGGATGATGATGGTGATGAGGACGGAGGTGAAGGGGATGCAGGTCTTGCAAGAGGGGATGGGCCAGAGGGACGTGCTGTGAGACAGCACCTGATCAACCAAATATTCTGAGGAACATGTTTTGGTACTGTCACATGGATATGGGTAGTAATGCACTGGTGTATGTTTAGAAGCACGCAATGGACCCTGTCGCCAATAAAGTACACAAACACAATGAAGATGTCCAAGCCTGTGTTTTGATCAGACACCAGTGTATTAAGTATGTACCCAAACATCCCACCACCCTTCCACCCACCCCCACAACAGACCCATGACACCCTTCCACCCACCCCCACAACAGATCCATAACACCCTTCCACCCACTCCCCACAACAGAACCATAAAACCCTTCCACCCACCCCCCACGACAGACCCATAACACCCTTCCACCCACCCCCCACAACAGACCCATGACACCCTTCCACCCACCCCCCACAACAGTTCCTCATGTGTCTGCCATGTTTGCGTTGGACCATGCGCGCAGAAGAATCGCCATTAACCCCCTATTGGCCATTATCTGCAGCAGCATTTGGAGGATGGGCAGACATGAGCCTGGTGGTGCATGTTGAGCGGCGGAGGGGGCTTGTCTGCGTTGAACCGGCGGATGACGACGTGGCAGACTGTCCTGGTGGCGTGAAGTGGCGGTCCATTGTGTCAGCTATTCGAGTGAGGACCTCCCTAAGTCTGGCTATCTCCTCACACAGCCTGTCAGTACAGGCCTCCGTCCTCTCACTAGAGTGCCTTGCCGTCTCCACAATATCCTCCCTGAGATGGGCAACCTCCTCAACATGCTGGCCAACCAGCACAGTTAGTTCCTGTTGATGCTGCCGGATGGTGGCCAGCTCGGGGGCAGTGCTGGGTGATGGTGTAGTGGCTGCTGTGCCCTCAGATGCATCCATGACAGCAGGTGAAGCCACCATGGGGGACATTATGGCTGGAATGTTGTCCTCACCAGTAACATCAGGCCCAGGTGTCTGGAATGGTGCTGGCACAGGGATTCTAGGGGGCTTGGGGTGTGCATCTGCATTGTGCCAACTGTTGTGTCCTCAAGATCAGATAGGGGGGCAGTGGCGGCTGCCTCTCACGCGGGCTGGTAGTTGGTGGTGTGGCTACTTCAATCCTGGCAGTGGCACTCCTCCGATGCTTCACACTCATCATGTGGAACCTTCCCCCCTTGCCCCTAGATGTCGTGGGGGTGTCCTCAGAGTCCTGTGCCCTTGGTCTCTTACTTGTAGGCGGTGCCTGGGATGCATTTGCGGCATCCTCACCATCTGAATGTGAACCTGTCAGGGACAAGAAGGGGGATGGCATTGGTTACGTTTTTATGTACTTCATGCAGGATACATCAATAATGCAATTGTGGCCATTGGGACTTAATAGTTCTGGATGCAGGTGATGTGTCAGTTCAGTGCCTCATCCATGCATGGTTGTGTTTGGCACTTGCCAGGTGCCTGTCCATGGCCTCTACCTGCAACATTGCACATGCAAGCACAATATTTCCTTGTCGGGCCTACACATCAGCGCACCCCCAGACCAGTGTAAACATCGGAAGCAAGCCTTCCACAGGCCAAAGGTGTGCTCAACAGACGCCTAGGGGAAAAGACATAGGTGTAAATCATGATGATTTGTGGATGCAGTGCCTGTAAACGCAGCATCTCGATAGACAGTCGGTTGCACAACAATATTTCACATTCCAGCCCATGCATGTGGAGTCAACTACTCATGGTACATCTTGCACATAGCTCACAGCTAACATTCATTGCTTTCATGGGAGATGATTGACAGGGTAGCACGCCTTGGTGGGTGATTTCGGCCTGTGCATTGCTCCCATGTATGGTTCCTGATGGGAGTCTGGATTGCATGTGCAGGTCGTCTGTGTGGATTCAATGATGGATTCATTTACATGGCGACCTGAGTACATGCCATTTTAAATGCTAGTGTCAGGTCCCTCAGTTCCAGTTTAGCAGATTGTCATTCAATGTATGGGCGTGTCCTTCAGACCTTTACATAAAAGACACCGCAGGATCTCCATTGGTGTTTGTGAGTCCTACATCTAGTCGTTCCCCACCCCCCTCAGCTCGGACCAAGGGTGTCTGTGGGTGGGCAGGCTAGCAACTAAACTCCTTCTGTATTGTTGTCCTGTGTGGTTTTACTTTGAATGGACGGTAACCTTGGTCATTGGTTGTGTCCCAACTGTCATCTTTGCTCTTTTTCCCTGGCTCTGCTGGCACATGTTGGATATACTGTGGACACCCCTAGGTGGGCCAGCCCCCACATTTGCAGCCCATGCATATTATGAGATGTGTGATGTTGCATGATGAGTCATGCCCTCCTCCTGTGGATTGCAGCCTGTCATGTGTGGTGTGTGTGGGTGGGTCCTGCATGTACAAGGCCTTGTCAGGGCATGCAATCTCTATGCTCCCTCCCTCCCCCAATGCATGCCACTTGGACAGCAAGGCTTTTGTGATGGAACATACACTCACCCAATAACCAGGTCTGTTGGCTTCTGTGCCCCACCATGTATGCTGGCAGCATGCTGTTCTGCAGGACCATGGCATCATGGGTTGATCCTGGGAAGCGGGCACAGCCCTGGGTGATGGAGAGGTCTGCATCACAGGTGAGCAAATGGAACTGCTTCCGGTTCCTGTAGACCACCTCTGATGCCTGGGATGCCACCAACTCTATATGAGTACAGTTTAGTGCTGCTACCACATTGGGTATGTGTGCCATGGCATAAAATCTTGCCTTCGTGGCATTCACAAGTGAAATGTGCCATCACACATGGCGCAGGAGTGCTTCCAGCATCTGACACAGCACTTTAGTGAAAGCAGGCTGCAAGGTGCCATGCAGTTAGCTCACAGTGTAGTGGAACGTGCCTGTGTCAAGGAAGAGCAGGACCTACACCAGCTTTACCAGCGGTGGTATGGCTGTCCTGATGCTGATCATGCTCCCTATGTCATCCTGGATCTGGTTCAGCAGATTTGTATTAGTCTCTCTGATGAGGCGGTACAGGGTGAGGCTCTGGCTGTCAGTGAGGGTCCATGGTGAGGCTATTACCCGGGGTATGGGCTCACACATTATGTGGCATCTCCTCCTCACCATCATCCTCCTCCTCTCCTCTGCCTCATATTCCCCTGTGGTGGTCCTGACAGAGACCAGTGGTAGCATGGTGGTGTAGGGAAGTGTGTTTGAGGTAAGTGTGGTCCTTTTGTTCTCGTCCTGTGTGCATTGGGTGCACCTGTGGACTAATTTCCATCACCTGTATGCATTTACTGTCTGCTCTCAGGTGCAGGTAACCCCACATTGCTTTTGCCGTTATTACCAGTGGTGTTACTGAAATTTCCCAACTTGTAATCAGCCGGTAAACTATTTTGGCAGTAATTCTGGTGCTGGTTGTACCACCGTTGGATATTCGTTTGCCAACACTGATATTTCTGGAGCTGGAAATACTGGCAATGATATTGCCGCCACTTCGTCATTTGCTAGAACAGTAAAATTCCCAGTAACTGTATTTACCACTATTTTTACTGTACACTGGCAAACTTGTAATGAGCCCCAGTGTCAGGCAGGGCATTAAGCAGGGTGGGGTCACAGCCAGCATTGACAGGTTTTCTTAAAATGTTACAAACTTAAAAAAGCCAAAACAAGTATGTCCTATTAAGTTTACTGAAAGGAATCAGACAGAATATTTGCATTGCCTACCTACATGCATTTTTGGAATTGAATGTGTCTCCACTACCTCTGTGATATAATGATGGACCTTTGTACATATATAGCATTACATTCAAAATGTTGAAGATTAAGTTGTGACTGTCAGACTTTAGATTCATTAACATGGATTAATTTCATAAAATACTTTTCAATCACTACCTGGACTTTTTTTTTTAACTTTTGTTTTCCAGTATGAACTCTTTCTTCTATTATATAGACTATTTCTGAGTTCCTACTCATATACAGGATCCCCATATCGTTATATGTTATATATGTTTTCTTAAAGTGACGTCATTACTGGCATCATGGGCAAAGCTAACATTAGTGTGTTCTTGTGTGGCAAAACTGAAATACATTGGCACAGCCAGCATGGACATATTTTCTACAAGTAGATTTACTGGCATTATGGGCAATGTCAATTTGAGTGTGTTCTTACTGTGGCAATACTGGTATTGTTAGGAGCGGCCTGCATGAAAAAGCCTACTAACACTGCAAGAATACAGGTGTATATTGTGCAAAAAGTCAACATGAAAATGCATTGGGAAACGTTTCTGTGTACTGTTGGTGGCCTGGCATCTACAGGACATTTTCAGGTATTACCCTACAAAACCTTTTGCATATTCAACGGCGTTTTACACACATTTTAACAAACAAAAAGGTATTTAAAATGTATTTTAAAGCATTTCTTGGGATGAAACCTCCCTTTCCCCAGTATGGCCCTGGGTTCGTTGGGGACCAATTGCCACACCTGGTTACAGGAAGTATATTTGCCCCTCCAAAAAATGATTCAGCAGCCAACACCACATTGCCTACCTTTGTTGTGATTGATGACTGCATGAACATCTTCACATTTGCATCACCCTGTGCAAATTCTATTGCAGGCTGTATCTTCCAGAAGTCATTCTCATATTTAGAATAGAAGCCCCTATAATGAAAGATATGATCCAGAATGCATTCTTGCTCACTTCAGTGTTCCTGTCAGCACTACTGCCCTAGAATGCCCTCTAACTCTCATAGTGTAGATAACCAAATTAGAAAAAGTTTATAGTAATTCACTGCAGCACTCTTAATACAAATGACTCTACAAGACTGTGGTCTATGAATCAGCCGGTCTTCCACAATACATGTCCCAGAAGGACTAAATGTCACAAGAGGCACTCTGCTTCACCCAGTTCTGATAATCTTACATGCATACAGCACTACCTCTCAACTGAATGCACATTTCTTCAGTCAATAAAGAAGTGCACACATGCTACATTTCTATGAATTCCCTCTTTGCTCTGCACCACACAGTACAATGGCCTCGAGAGGACTTCATACTCCAGAAAGCACTTAGCAGAATCCACCCAATATAAGGGCATGTGCCCTAGGGGAGCTATATACAACCAAATGCCACCTTACCTCACTATTGAGGAGATCTCCATGCAAAAGAACTACCTGTCCCTGGATGCAATCTGCCTAAGATGGATGACCTACACAGAATGCAATGTTTCAGAATAAACTCAGCCTAAGCATAGAAGACCGCTCACAATATGACATGTTTCAAATCTCACTAAAGACCCCTTTACATTTTGTTCACATGTATCTTCTGAGCTATTTCCAACATCTCACTAAAATAACCTGCAAATCCTGACATTCACTTCAAACCTCTTTCCTTTTTTTTACTCATATTGTTATTTGCTCTGCCTGTACGAGTGAATGATCCAAGAATCCCATTACACTTCCACAAGTGAGTGGATCAATTGCAATGTAAATTAGGGGACTGTTCCCTCAAAGTTTGAATAATTACGATTATTTAGTATACCCATTTTCCCAATATATTTGTGATTAATCTTTTAGGGAGTTCAAATAATATTGTATTTCTATAGCTATAAAACCTTCCAGCAAGTGGCAGTACGAGAATCATCTATTTTCCAAGTGTACGGTTTGTTGAGAATGGTTTACCTCTAGTCTTTTACTTGGCCGTATTGATTTTTTCTTTTGCAAGATTCTTACTCTATCAGTCCACTAATCCTTATAATATGGGTATTTAACCCCATCAATGTCTTTATGAATTGTTGTCTGGAAATAATCATTAGGCTGTAAATCACTTTTTTTTCTAATAATTTCATTTCCTGTAGTTCTTCATTACAGTACCTAAAAGAATCCAATTTCAGTAGAAAAAACGATTTTGGGTAACAAGACCATATCTATTTGTAAGTGTATTGCTTGCAAATAACTTAGTAGTCCAATATAATACTTTATTGCATGACATATGTTACCCGTGTTTATTTACATTTAAATACTTTTTCGAACCAGGTGAAGTCCATGGCCTCACCCACAGCTTACACCTGTAAGCTCATCAGAACAGGCAACCCCTTTTTCTCAGATGACAAATGTATCATTTTGGCCAGAGCCCTTATTCTATCTAGGCTAGATTATTGAAATGCCTTATACATTGGTACCAACAAATCCACTATCCGTAGGATTCAAATTCTTCAAAACAATGCCTCGAGAGTGGCTCAAGGCGTAACTAAAAGATTTCACAGTTCCATGAAAAGGCGCCAAAATAATTGGCTCTCTACGCAAAATAAAATTCATTTAAAAGTTGCATCCCCTCGGGAATGGGTGGTCCCTCCACTCCCGTGGTCGTAGCACCTTCGCAGACCTACTGAAGATCACAAGACAGACAGGGCTCCACTGGGACTGTAGCAGAAGTTGGTTGCCAGGCCTCCTTCAGACAGGTTTCAGGTTTCTTTGCAGGTCTACTCAGCTGGACGGATTCTTGTTTTCTTCAGTTTCTTCTAGGATCTCTGAGAAATGCATGCAGGGGCCCTCTTCTTATCCTAAAAGCCAGGTAGGAGTTGAAACTCCCACTAGCCAATGGCAGGACTGGCCCACACACACACCCCACAGTAGTCCAAGTGCGGGAACACTCATGCATACCACTCAGACACACAGAAACCAGGATTTGTATTAGGGTAAGACTGACCCAGCCCACATCCTGCCTGCAGGAGCCCTCAAGTAGCCCGCCAAAAGCTGCATCTTTCCGGGGCACTGGAAGTCCTTATACAGATCTTTCTGGTCTCTGAGGCCATGAAGAAGGCTAAACAAAAAGATGCAAAAAGAAAGGGCGAAAAACCTTGTGGCACGGCCATGTTTGACCAGTAGCCACAGTAAGTGGCCAAACACGGTAAACGTGGTAAAGCTAAAACGAAAAGCCCCAAAAAGTGGGGAAAAGTCACTGCTGCCACCAGTCCATCTTTTAAGCACCTCTAGAGTAACCAAAAATCATTTGAGTGTTAGTCTAGGGCAAAACAAAATGAACCCCATAGCACTGCAGTGTAAGCTGCTTTGTGCAATGATAAAAAGTTACCACATGTTATACTAAAGTAACCACAAGTAGCAACATAGTCACAAGGCTAAGGGATGTAAGTGATATTCAATCAACAATACAGCTAAGTCAATGCCTAGTCTGGGATGCTGAAGAAAACCCTTATTGATGTATTTTTATATCCAGTTCAGTACTCTGGATGACAACCCTTGTATAACACCCCCCTCTTAGAACCCCCCTGACCCCACTGAGCCACGAAGTAGGTTTGTTTTGAAAATTAAAAGGTTTATTTGGACAATTCATCAATATATATCTATCACACTTTATAAATAAATTGATAACTGATATCACACTTCAGAATATGACCGTGATCAACAATGGATAATGTTACAGGGGTACACTGCTTTGGTTACTTAGGAGTAGTGTAGAGGATGAGGTAGCTGAAAATGCTTGATGGTTTCAAGGAAATGCAAGGTGGAATAAAATGCAGTACAGAAATAACTTGTTATGATTTTAGCAAAAGGTAATATGATCACTTTTTCTTTTGCCAATTCACTCCCCCCCTATGCAATACAAGAAATGGAAGGAGAGCACACAGTCTTCAAGAATACCAACAACTCACACTTTATAATGCAATACACAGTTCCAGTTCTCCCAGCAAGCTTAGGGAAAACAGGGATGAGTTTTAAACACAGGCAAATTACTTTAATGTGGTTTGCAAGGAAGTGAAAAGGTGCTGAAATTGCTTTTAATTCCCTCTAGAGGTTCAGGGTAGGTGATGGCTACTTTATATTAGTTCAAGCTCACTTTAACAATACTCTATGAATGATTAGCAGATTGCAAACGAATTTTAGCAAAGAGAAGCAAAAAGCTGCTGATTTCTACAGATATAGAAATCGGGCTAAATCGCAAATTGCGGTAAATTTCGCGAGTGCGTGTCTCGAGATTACGGGAAAAGTCGGTTCTAGGTTTGTTGGAAAGCCCAGATTCTAAGCTTTCAGATGAAAGTTTAATTTCGTTCCTAGCCCAAACGGTTCCAGAGATACGGACGATTAAATAAAGGTAGTTTTTCGGATTTAAAGTAAACTCAAAATGACAGGTGACAGCTTGCAGCTGCAGAATTGACAGGTGACAGTTGTGCAGCTTTCAAAATGACAGATGACACGATTTCTAGGAGGCAGTTCTACTTAGGTTAAAATAGTTTGGATTAGATTATTTTAACTAAGAGATTGGTTCTGCACAGTTCTGCGAGGTTCTCACAATATACATTTGAACTAGGCCTCGTCACGGATCTGGTCAACACGTCCGGCTGCGGTTCTGTCTGCTCGGCGGGTCAATCAGGCACCGGTTCTGCTCACAGCCATCTGGGTCAGCTCTGCTCTGCTGGTCTAGCCTCTCTGGATTCTGGATGTAACACTGCTTTCTGGGTACAGCTACAGGTTCTTGCAAAAATTCTCGGCAAAACTTCAAACAGCTCGCCCGGCTGTTGAATAGTTTGGTTAGTTTTGAGGCCTGCTGAAGAGGATTCAGCTGGTGGATTCAGGCCTCTCTGCTACAAATTCTGGAGTTAATTTCTGCTACAGGTTCTGGAGATTGATGGATTTGAAGTCTGGATTTCTGGATGTGAAGTCGTCGGTCAGCATGCTCCACAGCAAATGGAATTGAATGTCTCTACCTGTCCCAGCAGTCTCTTTTTATGTGTTTTGAAAATGGGTGTGTGCCTGGGCCTAGGTAAGCCTGTCCCTCTCTACTTGTCATTGGCCCAATTCTCCCCTCTCCCATGATTGGGGGAACTGAGTTGTGAGTCAGAGTGATGAGGTAGATTTTATGGCCAGAGGGCCCTCCCCTGTCATCTTTACACACAAATCTATATTTGATCCAAATATATATTTCCCAAATACAGTGTTGTTTTTACATCACCTACACACATCATATATCACATGAGGTAGGCGCTGTTCCGACTCTGGAGTTTCTAGGAGCTTGGTAAAGAAATGGCAACTTATTTTCAATTTTAGTGGGTTATGCAACATTGGTTTTTCATTAAAAATGATACACATATACACGGCCTGTCCATACATACTCCAGTAAATTCCCATGTCTCTAGCTTAAACACAGAGTCTGTATTATCAATAAATAGCAGGGTTTTGTCCCAGAACATCACACAAATTGGAGTTTGGGCTTGAATTGTGGGCAAAGTTTTCATTTTAAGGATCCCCAAATTTCACATTTCTGTCATCTGGTTACCAAGAGTTATCAGTGTTTCTGTAAAATATATATTTGCTTTCAATTCAAAGTACTGCAGTGTTTGAGTCCGCCCCCAAAGTTTGGGGATGACAGTGATCACATGTCTCTCCTGGCTGGCAGATCTTCGTTGACAGGAAACAGTCAAAATCACCATATCCTATTCAAGGGAAAAGGTCTTTTGTGTGGGCTCCAGCAAGCTGAGGTCAACAGACCAGGGGGCCACTTTGCATTTGGTTAGCATGACCATGTGATATCCTGGGCTTTCTGAGGTGAGAAGGTTTCCCAGCCTTTTGGCCTGTTAATCAAATCAGATTGTCTCTGGGAACAGCAGGTGGTTAGATTTTCAATTAACTAACAAGCTTTGAAGTCCCTGCCCCTCTTGCAACTCCTAAATACAGTTTCCCTGTCAGAGTTTAGACCGCTAGCGCCACCTTGGGGAATTTGTCGGTACTGCATCCATTTTTGAGTTGTCTTGAATTACTGCATTTCAATAGAGTGGTCTTACATGGAAGTATATTATCCAGGTTCAGCACATGGCACTGGTGTGGTTCTGCAGTAAAATAATTTTGTGCCCACAATTTAGCCATATTTGACTTGAATAAAATGATTCCCAATAGTTATGGGTTGCTTTTGGCAATCAGCATTGCCCCTTTTGCAATGGTTTCAGGCTACTGTGTGTAGCCCAATGGTGGTTTTAGGCAGTGCCCTTCTGTGCCCACAACATAGGCAAAAATGGGTGGCAGCCTATTCTTCATGTTTTCCCTGTGCACTCTCTGGGGAGTTCTGGCCATCATGATGTTTTCCATGCCAGTACTGCACAGTTTTATGGTAGAGCTTGTATGCATGGGTAAAAACATCCCACAGGGAACACTGTTTCCCAGTACTCATAGTCTTAAGGACATATCAGTTTCCCCATAACATGTGAGCAAAGGCCAGTGCAGTGAAGCTTAAGGCTTCACTATTCTGCAAAAAGTACAGGTCAGATTGAAAAATCAAAGCAAAAAGTTTGGAGGTTCCATAAAGATTGAAGGAAAGGTTCAGTAAAGAGACTCTTTCCTAACAGTACGTATCTGGGTCATTGCTTTGGGCCTAAGACAGCCTTTAAAGTTAATGATTAACTTGGATGGGGACATGAAATGCAAAGAAATAAAATACAATATTTGATTTAACAGGTCACTGAAATGAAATCAGCTTGTCAGTCATAACGTCGGAAACATTTGCTTGATTTAAAAATGGAAAACAGATTTGAATTCAACAAAGCATCACCCTTTCTGCTGCTTTTGATACTGTCAACCATTTTGAACTTCTCTGTACATTATTTTTTCTTGGCATCGGAGATAAGGCCCTCACTTGTTTTGCTTCATACCTTGCCCCAGACACATTTAGTTGTCCTGCAACAGCCACCTTACCTCCCCACTCACCCCCTTACTGTTGGAGTTCCCCAAGGGTCTGTTCTGGGTCCACTTCTCTTCACTCTCGATACTTCAGCTCTTGGCACCCTGATCTCCTCTTACGGCTCCTATCAACTCTTCGCTGATGACACTCAGATCTTCTTCTCCTTCCACTCCTTAACCAACAAGCTGTTGTCAAAATTTCAAACTCTCTCTTCGCCATAAAATATTGTTTATGCTCAGCTCCAGTAAGACTAAAGTTCTCTACTTCCCAACCAAACAGGTTATCTCATCCTCTTCTCTCCTCTCCTGACTATCTTCCATACTCTGCTTCCTCTCGTAACCTTGGTGTCATCTTTGACCCATACACAACTTCTCACGCTTCATCTCCAAATCTGCCACTGCATCCAGACTCAGCTTTCTCAATATCGAAACAAACCTGTCATCTTCTTCATTTCAATTCTGTTAAACAGCTAATCTCCTCATTAGTCCCTTCTAGATCTGACAACTGTGGCAGTCTCCTCTATGGCCTTCCCAACTCTGCTTTTTCGCCTCTGGACAAAGTACTCAACTTCATGTTCCATGCATTTTTCAACCTTTCTCGCTTTACCTATACCTCCTTTGCCCATCAACAGATTGGATGGCTATCTATGAAACAAAGGACTAAGTATAAACCTCTTCTCATCATCTTCAAAACTATTCATGGACTCGCCCCGCACTACCTATCTGCTGAACTCACTCCCTACTCCCGTCCTTGATTGTTAAGATCATCCTCAGCTCCCCTCCTTGCCAACACTCAAGCCCCCTGTGCTCTCTTTAATGTCTGCTTGTAACGCTCACCTGGTTCCCACAGAGGCGCGGCGTCGAAGGCGCAGAACTCTGAAGATGGACAGGAAGGGCCCCTCTATTCTGGCTTCCCTGGCTCGTTGGATACCCTCCTGTGCGTGAAAAGAGAGTATTACCAACTGTGGAACAATGCTCAAGCCTCCCACTCCCTTCCAACCCTCCACGATACCTCCTCCACGATTCCCTGTGCAGCCTCACCTTAGGGTTTGGAAGGATGAGCTCTCCATCCTGCTTCTGATGCAGGGGCGCGTTGAAACCCAGTTACTTCACTGGATTGAGGATTGATGGGAGTTCAGGTAAGCTTGACTGTTCAGGTAAGGCGCTGTAAAAGTTCTGTTCAAAAGTTCAAGCTTAATAATAATGTTCGTTGTCTAATTACAGCAAGCGCTAATGCTTATGTCTTTTTCCCCTTAGGGGCCGGGGTTCGGAGTGCCGGAGATATGGCGCCGACCCGAAGTGAAACAGTTCTGGATGAGCGCTCAGGTAATGTCTTTGCATTCGCTCATTCAATGTCTTTGTCTTTTTTCCCCATAGGGGCCGGGGTCCGGAGATGCCAGGAAGCGGCAGGACCCGAAATGCAGTGGGAATAATCCAACAGGTAAGACTTAAAAGGAAACTGAGCTTTCCTTATTCCTTTTCTCCCTCTCACCTTTGTTCTTGTCTTTTTTCCTCTAGGCGCCGGGGCGTAGCTGAATCCGGAAGATCGCTGCTGAAGATGGAAGCGCCTTGCAAAGGTGAGTAAAATGCAGCGCTGCAGCGATCGAAACAAAATGCCTTTAAAATGATGTCTTCCTTTTCAGGGCCGTTGGAGAAATGACTCCGGGATGCAGATTTAGCAGGTAAGGGCTTTTCTTCTCCTATTCTCTTCCTTTCTCCCCTTGCAGGTGTTCCAGGGTGCTGGCAGGCGTGGCTGAAGTCGGGATGCAGGAGCTGACACGGTGAGCGTCCAGCTGCTAGGTGCAGAACAACGCGAAGCATGTGTGGCTGTTTGGGTGGGGTTTAAATAGCCTTGGAAGAAGTTCCTGGTATGTATCCTTCCACCAATCAGATATGTATCCTTCCCCGACCACACCCGGGTGGTGAAGTAGTCCTACAGGTAAAGTAGTCCCATTCAGGCCTCAAGAGGGCCTGGATGAAGCAGCAAGGTCTGCATCAGGTAAGTGTGCACCCAAGCACTTAAACACATATCCTCTTCTATGAGCCTGGCGCCTAAGGCGCCAGGACTGGGGTCCGCTATGAGCCTGGCGCCTAAGGCGCCAGGACTGAGTCCAAAGGGCCCCGACTTGGACCCGCTGAGACTTCCCTGGGGAAAATGATGTCTGCCTCTGGGGTTGCTGGGCCCGGCCTGGCTCCTTGGAGGTAGGCATCATGACAGTACCCCCCTCAAGGCCCCTCCCAAGGTCTTTTCCTCCGGGGGTCTTGGTTTGTGCGGGAATCTTCGATGGAATCGTCGAATCAATCGTGGTGCATGAACATAGTTACTGGGTTCCCAAGATCTTTCCTGAGGTCCATATCCTTTCCAATCAACAAGATAGAAGAGTTTCGACTTAACTATCTTGGAATCTAAAATGTCTTTCACTTCGAATTCAAATTCTCCATCAATTTGGACAGGGCCAGGGGGCTCAGACAGTCTGGTTCCAGGTTGTACTGGTTTTAGAAGAGATGCGTGAAAAACGGGATGAATCCGCATGTTGGATGGTAAATCGAGTTTAAAGGCCACTGGATTGATAATAGCTTTGATGGGGTAAGGCCCAATGAATCTGGGATTAAAAGTTCGCTGACCCTTGAGGGGTAGATGTTTAGTTGCTAGCCATACTTGATCTCCTACTTGGTAAGGAGGAGTTTTACTTCGGTGCAAATCAGCGTTTTCTTTATACTTTTTCTTGGCTTGCTGTAAGTGGGTTGTGGCTTCTTTGAAGGCTTGGGTTATTGTGGAATGTAGGTGATTTACTGCAGGCATCTCCAGGGTCAGAGGTGGATCTAGGTCAGAGGTCCGAGGATGGTGACCATACAGGGTATAAAAAGGAGTCTGTCCGGTTCCAGAATGCACTGAATTGTTGTATGCATATTCTGCAATCCAAAGGATGTCTTTCCAATTTAACTCGGATTGGTGTAACATGCACCGCAGATATTGCTCAAGAGTCTGATTGGTTCTCTCGGTTTGTCCGTCGGTCTGGGGGTGGTGGCTGGTGGATAACCGCACGTCTATTTGTGCTAGTTGGCAACATTTCTTCCAAAAGTGGGAGATAAATTGACTTCCACGGTCTGAGACTAATATGGAAGGGAAACCATGTAACCGCACTATATTTTCCATAAATTCCTTGGCCAAGGTGGAAGCTGACGGCAATCCTTTTAAAGGGATAAAATGGGCCATTTTGGAGAATAGATCCACTATTACGAGAATCGTGTTGTAACCACCACAAGGAGACAAGGTGTGCCAAGGTGCTGGTGGAATGTCCAAAGGTTGAAGTAGGCCGGCAGGCCTTTTCTTTTGACTCTTATTTTGGGCACAGATTCCGCAAGCCAACACAAATGACTTTATGTCTTTTCTCCAAGAAGGCCACCAGAAGTGGCGTTTGATCTTTTCTTCTGTTTTCGCGATACCGGGGTGTCCTTCCATTAATGATTCATGATGACGGGTAATGACAAGTTCCTGCAATTCTTTACTTGGCAGAAATAACCGCTCTTGGAAGTAGGGTAAATCATCCTTAACAGTGTAGTGAGGACCCTTTTGACTCCATTCCAGTAAGGCAGAAGAGTCAAAAAGCTGTTTTACTTGAGCTTGGATGTCCTCAATGGTTTGCAATGAAGTCAAGCCCAGAATTCTTTGTTCCGGTATGATTGGCACAGGTTCTAAACTCGAATTGGGTTCTTCCATGCCTATCCGGGATAAGGCATCTGCCTTACCATTCTTGCAGCCAGGGCGATAGGTAATTACAAAATCAAATTCCGCAAAGAATAGAGCCCATCGGAGTTGTCGCGAAGATTGAGCTTTGGCCGTCTTTAAATACTGCAAATTTCTGTGGTCCGTAATTACGGTGATGGTGTGTCTTGCACCGAGAAGAAAGTGACGCCAAGCCTTGAAAGCTGATTTAATAGCCAGTAGTTCTTTGTCGGTAATTGCGTAATTGACTTCAGGTGGAGAGAATTTTCTGGACCAAAAGGCTACAGGGTGTAGTTGGTTAGTTTCTGGGTCTCTTTGCGACAGGACAGCTCCCATGGCCGAACTGGATGCATCGGTTTCCACGATGTAAGGGAGATCTGGGCGCGGGTGCTTCAATACAGGTGCAGAGGTGAATTTGGTTTTCAGGTCCTGAAAGGCTTGTTCAGCCTCAAGAGTCCATTCAAAGCGTTTATTTTTCTTTAGGAGAGCTGTGATGGGTTGAACAGTTCGGGAAAATTCCGGGATGAACCTTCGATAGAAATTGGCAAAGCCAAGCATGCTTTGCACTCCCTTCACAGAGCTAGGAGATGGCCATTTGAGAATGGCGTCCACTTTCCGCGAGTCCATTCGGATTCCTTGAGGTGTCAGGATGAATCTGAGAAACTCCACTTCTGTGGTATGAAAAACGCATTTTTCGAGCTTGGCAAATAATTTGTGCTGGCGCAATTTCTCAAGAACTGCCCTAACATGGTTTCTGTGATCAGATTCTGAGGAGGAATACACCAGGATGTCGTCAATATAAACGATGACACAAACATCGATAAGTTCCCGAAGAACATCATTCATGAAGTACTGAAAGGCGGCAGGTGCGTTGCACAAACCGAAGGGCATTACTTGATATTTGAAGAGCCCAAATTTGGTGCGGAATGCAGTCTTCCACTCGTCGCCCTCTTTTATACGTACCAGGTGGTAAGCTCCTCGGAGATCTAGCTTGGTGTACACACAAGCATCTTTTACTTGGTCGATAAGCTCAGGTATCAGGGGCAAAGGGTAACGATTCTTAATCGTTATCTGATTTAGGGCGCGGTAGTCAATACAGGCCCTAAGGTCTCCTTCCTTTTTAGGTACGAAGAACAAAGCGGAAGAGACTGGTGACTTTGATGGGCGAATGAACCCATTGGCCAGGTATTGATCCAAATACTGGCGCAAATGCAGGTTCTCAGGTTCAGTAAGAGCATAAATCCTACTACAAGGTAGTTGTGCATTGGGTACCAAGTCGATTTGGCAATCGTAAGATCGATGGGGAGGTAAGGTGTTAGCCTGCTCTTTCTGAAAAACGTCTTGGAATTCTTGGTATTCAGATGGTAGCTGTACAGGGGTGGAAGTTACAGAGGCTAGACCCATAGCTGGATTCCTTGGGTAACAGGTTGGTTCACAATCAGGAAAAGTTATCTTCTTTGCTCGCCAGTCTATTCTCGGATTATGTGTTTCTAACCAAGGGATACCAAGAAGTACTTGAAATTGTGGGGCCTTGATCACATCAAACACGATTGCTTCCCGATGTCCGTCCTGACCCACCAGAGTGATTTCAACTGTGGAATGCGTTACAGGCCCTGAGGCTATTTCGGTTCCATCAACTGTAGTAATTACATCTTGGGTTACTTTCGGGCGGAGAGGAAGCTTAATCCTGGAAGCCAATTCACGGTCTATGTAATTTCCAATAGCTCCACTGTCTATGTATGCTTTTATAGCATGCAACTGCTGAGGCTGTTTTGGGTTCACAAGCACCATTGGCATGACAAAATGCGAGGTCAAAGAGTTTATTTTCAAGCTCGGCAAGCGGACCCCTACGCTTGTCGGGCTAGGTCGTTTCCCGAACCAGGTGTCAATAACTCGTTATCAGTGGCTCCAACCACTTTCTTGGGTGGTTTAACTGGACAACTTTGAAGAAAGTGACCGGAAGTTCCGCAATACAGACAGAGTTGCATTTGTCGCCTTCCCTCTCGTTCCTTCTGCGTTAATGGTCCTTTAACACTGCCAATTTGCATAGGTTTGGAAACGTCAGTACTCTTGGAGTTAACGTGGGTCTTGATAGGTACTCTGGTTTCATACTTGAGCCGATCTGCTTTTCTATTTTGAAGTCTGTGATCAAGTTGAACCACTAAGTCTATGTAGTCTGCGCAGGCCTGGGGTGGATTTACTATCTGAGCTATAACATCTTTAAGCTCTCCGCGCAGGCCTCGATGAAACAATGTGATCCTTTTATTTTCAGGCCATCCGGTTTCCACAACTAGTCTATTAAAGGTGGCGATATAGGACAAAAGATCCTGATTACCTTGTCGTAAGGATAGCAGTTCGTTGTCAAGGGCCTGTCCCTGCGAGTGTCGAGCGAACAATCTTTCCATGCTGGCCTGAAAGCCCTGGAAATCCCGGAGAATGGGATCATCCTGATTTACCAATGGAATAGACCAATCGGCAGCACAGCCACTGAGGTAAGATAGTACAAAGGCTACTTTGGTCTGGTCGTTGCGGAAGGCCCCGGGCCTGCATAAAAAGTGTAAACGGCATTGGTTCATAAAAACGGCATATTTCTTGGGATCCCCCTCAAAACGTTCCGGCGGGGCCAAAGGCATGTGTCCAGGAAGATTGATTTGTACCGGGTTATTCGAACCCATTGTTGTAGAAATATCTCCGGAAACAGGTAAAGGAGTGTGCTCTGCCTGGCCCTTCAATAACCTTTTGGCCAGATCATCAGTTCTTTCCTTGGATAGGATTAGTTCCCTTCTGAGAGCATTAGTCTCCTGGCAGGCTGAGTGCACTTCTGCCCGTAATTCCCCTAAAAGATGGGCCAGCTGATCTGTCTCGGAAGTCTCCATAGCGCCCAGGTGGGAAATTGTGGTAAGGCTTCGCGTTCTGTAACGCTCACCTGGTTCCCACAGAGGCGCAGCGTCAAAGGCGCAGAACTCTGAAGATGGACAGGAAGGGCCCCTCTATTCTGGCTTCCCTGGCTCGTTGGATACCCTCCTGTGCGTGAAAAGGGAGTATTACCAACTGTGGAACAATGCTCAAGCCTCCCACTCCCTTCCAACCCTCCACGATACCTCCTCCACGATTCCCTGTGCAGCCTCACCTTAGGGTTTGGAAGGATGAGCTCTCCATCCTGCTTCTGATGCAGGGGCGCGTTGAAACCCAGTTACTTCACTGGATTGAGGATTGATGGGAGTTCAGGTAAGCTTGACTGTTCAGGTAAGGCGCTGTAAAAGTTCTGTTCAAAAGTTCAAGCTTAATAATAATGTTCGTTGTCTAATTGCAGCAAGCGCTAATGCTTATGTCTTTTTCCCCTTAGGGGCCGGGGTTCGGAGTGCCGGAGATATGGCGCCGACCCGAAGTGAAACAGTTCTGGATGAGCGCTCAGGTAATGTCTTTGCATTCGCTCATTCAATGTCTTTGTCTTTTTTCCCCATAGGGGCCGGGGTCCGGAGATGCCAGGAAGCGGCAGGACCCGAAATGCAGTGGGAATAATCCAACAGGTAAGACTTAAAAGGAAACTGAGCTTTCCTTATTCCTTTTCTCCCTCTCACCTTTGTTCTTGTCTTTTTTCCTCTAGGCGCCGGGGCGTAGCTGAATCCGGAAGATCGCTGCTGAAGATGGAAGCGCCTTGCAAAGGTGAGTAAAATGCAGCGCTGCAGCGATCGAAACAAAATGCCTTTAAAATGATGTCTTCCTTTTCAGGGCCGTTGGAGAAATGACTCCGGGATGCAGATTTAGCAGGTAAGGGCTTTTCTTCTCCTATTCTCTTCCTTTCTCCCCTTGCAGGTGTTCCAGGGTGCTGGCAGGCGTGGCTGAAGTCAGGATGCAGGAACTGACACGGTGAGCGTCCAGCTGCTAGGTGCAGAACAACGCGAAGCATGTGTGGCTGTTTGGGTGGGGTTTAAATAGCCTTGGAAGAAGTTCCTGGTATGTATCCTTCCACCAATCAGATATGTATCCTTCCCCGACCACACCCGGGTGGTGAAGTAGTCCTACAGGTAAAGTAGTCCCATTCAGGCCTCAAGAGGGCCTGGATGAAGCAGCAAGGTCTGCATCAGGTAAGTGTGCACCCAAGCACTTAAACACATATCCTCTTCTATGAGCCTGGCGCCTAAGGCGCCAGGACTGGGGTCCGCTATGAGCCTGGCGCCTAAGGCGCCAGGACTGAGTCCAAAGGGCCCCGACTTGGGCCCGCTGAGACTTCCCTGGGGAAAATGATGTCTGCCTCTGGGGTTGCTGGGCCCGGCCTGGCTCCTTGGAGGTAGGCATCATGACACTGCTCTCTCCCTCCTTGCTCCTCTCTGAATACTCTTCTTCTTCCTCTCCGTACTACTCCATGTCTACCACTATTTAAATCCAACCTCAAAGCTCTCCTTTCTGAAGAACCTGTATCATAGCACTCTATACTACTGCATCACCCTGTTTTCCACTCCCTCTTCTCCTCTCTTGGCTTCATGGTCAAGTCTACAGCACTTTTCCATAACCCCTCCATCCTCAATTCAGCACTTCATCCACCTTCCCTTTCCTATGTCATTCTGTCCTGTCCTCAGCCCTGGTTTATGTTTCCACTTTCCCCTGCAAAATCTGGTCTTCAAGTCACATTTTACTACCCCATTGTAAAGGATCCATGTCCTGCGCTTTGTTTTCAATGGCAAATTCTGTATGTGTTTTTGTGCCAAAAATGTATTGCTTTCCCGGGATTTTTTATTAATAAATACTTTTAAAAAAATGGTCACACTTTCTATAAATACAAACATGATATTTCAAGATTTGCAAATTATTAATACATTAACATATTTCAATTTATTTCTCATATTAACATTGAACATGTAGGATATCTCTGGATTCTAAACTCTCTTGTGATTTTGAATATGTGGGCTTCAATAATGGGATATGTTCAGAAGAACAATAGATTTATGTCCAAACTGACTAGAACTCCAAATGGGAAGGTATAAGACATCCCATTGTAACATGGTAAAATACATTGGACCAATTAAAATATGGTGGGGGACAATTGGAAGCGTTGGTATCTGAAGACAAACACCAATAGGCTTCATCCAAAGAGAAAATGATACATCAAATGACGCTGAAAGGATGGAGTTTATTAATTATGCAAGACAAAACAAAGAAGAAATAGGGCAAATCTGCATGTGAAATGAGCTTGTCAGACAGAAGTGCTGATTGGGTTTCCACCTTGGATGTAGCAGATGGGAATCCCCCCTAAGAAGGTATTTTCTAGACGGAGCCTGTTGCAGAAACCTTGATTGAGACCAGAGATTTCCTGGCAGAGATTGCCTGAATTTGAAGACTCTATGTGTCCCATGTTTCAACAGACAAACTAAGAGTGAGTAAATAGACATATGTCCCAAAAGCAAGTTCAATCCTTGATAGCAAATGAAAGTCCTGTAGGTGAATCCATTACCATCTAGGTCACTGAATGGGGACTGGCCTGCAAGAGACACTTTGTGGAAATGTAGATAAAATAGTGTGCCACAGAATTTATGATTGCACAGGACACCTTGTATTCTCTGACAGTAACTAAATACATAAATTTCCACGTTTTCACATAGATAATGTATGCACAGATTTGTGTGATCGTTTACGACACCTCACTGACTTGAAAGAGTTGTGGAACTTCCTGATCTGTGAAAACCATAGTTTACTTAAAAAGAAAAATCTAGAATAGTGTTATATTGTATAAGTGTATTAGGAAGGAGGTTAGTTGGCCTTCTTTATTCTCAAGAAGATAATGGGCCTCATTATGAGTCCGGCGGTAGCTGTGCCAGTAAAAATGGCACAGCTGCCACCAAAGTCATTTTTTTTCTGGCGCCCGCCAATAGGGTTTTACCGGGGCATTGCGGCCCCAGCGGTCCCGGTAATTCCTCATTCCCGGGTGCCAAAACATTTTCTCCCCATTCCCATTTGAGTCCTATTGGACCCAATGGGAATGGGGAGGACAGAGGCACCAGCACCATTCAGGAATGGTGTAGCTGCATCTGTCAAGGTCTGTGAGCGGGTGCCATTACGCCCGACAGGTCAGACCTGGGAGGCTGAAAGGCACCCGCTTGCAGAACTCATAGTTTGCCATTCCGGAAACAATGGTACTGGCAAGCTTACCAGTACCGTTGTTTCCAGACCGGCAAACTCGTAATGAGGCCCGATGTCAAGTTAAATAACCAATGTCAGATTTCCAAAAAATAACATTTATCCAAAAATTAAGGATTTCATGTTAAGTGAACGGTTAGTGCCCAAGAGAAATTAGTGTTGATTCCAGTTCCCAAAATTATATTATATTGTGTGCTTTCCCAAATAAAACCTTCTGTTCTAAACTCAAGTATGTAGAGAAAGTAGTCCAACATCACATCTTGTATTCTATATATATGCATCAAAACCACAATGCAAATCATTTTAGTGTATAATTATCCTAAGAATACAAAACTTACATGCACATCCCATGCATGTTTTCTCTGATGCCAATACTTGTCGATGGTGTTAGAGAATCGCAAGTGAAATGCATATTATAGCATTTCTCTCTGAGGTCAACCCTTGATGTTTAAAGAAAACTAAGCAAGAAATACTTATTTCAAATTCTTGATCTAAATATGGACTTTTCAATATTGAAATATAAAGCCAGCACTCAGTATAATTTGAATGTTTATCCTTGAGATAATTATTTATTAAGAGCCATTCTTCAGATTTCGTTTCATGCAAACGGATGTTTGTGTGTATACATGTAGTAATATAATAGCAGGCAGGCATGTTGATTTTGTTTTCTGGAAGCAAGTACCTGTTTGGGTAATTGTGCATGATATCCCAACAAAACGTTAGGAGAACACCTTTCATTTTGAAGTACTATTTTAAATAAAATAGACTATTCAGATTTAAAAAACATCCTGTTTCGTGTCCCACAATTTTGTCCTGGGATTATTATGATTGGAAGTGCTAGATTAGGAGACCCCTCACTGTTTATTAATATGCCAAATAGATACAATTGCTCATATTACTACAATTTCACCATCTGCTATTCCGGGATTCAGACTTGTATCCAGCAGGTCTCTCTCTAACACACACTCTGTGGCAGATTGCCATTTGGCAATGGTGTAGAAGCCCTGGTCTTTTTTTAAATTAATGTAAGAAATGATGCAGGCAATATTCATTCTCTGAAAGGGTAACCTGCTGATAAGATTCCCCTTTCATAAACTTCCTGATAAAAGCTTATTGCAAACCGGTGCACTGCTGCATCAGCAGCCTGATTACAGCGCCTGCCCTAGAGTGGCGCAGGTCACGTTTAGGTTGCAGGTGCCTTCTTGACAGCTGAGGTGAAAAACACATTTACAGCAGCACAGGGGTGGCATTTAAGATATGCACCCCTGTTAAAAAATACAATGATAATGAGTGAACCATGCTGGTAGCAGGGTAAACTCTACATATAAGCCATGTCTGAGATAAGGCATGGTGTATGATGGCACTGCTCACAATCATAGCAGCCACATCAAATTGATATCACACATGTGTCTACCCTGTAGACTCAGTTCAGCTGTGGGAGGGCTATGTGTTTTCTCCCCAGACATAATGGACCGTGCCATATTGGCAGGAATGTAGCCTATGGGGTTTGCCTCTCTTTGTTTCTTTGTAAGGGCAGGTAACACCCTTTCCCAGGAACAACCACAGCCCATGAAGCTGTCCTGGGAACAGGAGTCAAAAGGCATGGCCTCACACCAGATTGCACATATCTGAAAGCTTTTAATCCAATTGAGAAGGGAAGGGGCCGGGATAGTGTAAAAAGAGAGAGCTCTGTATAGCAGAGGGAGATTTCCACCATCTTGTTTTTCTGTGCCTCTGCATCTGCCTCTGTTTCCTGTCCCCTCCACTTCCTCTAGCACAAAGAACTTTAGGTGTGATGTCAGAAGGGCAGGGTCCAGAACAGGGATTGGACCCTTAAATCAGGCTAGCTTTAGTACAATCACCTGTGGACGTTTACCTTTAAAGGAAGGGGTCTCACACCACTTCTTTGATTCAATCTGGAACAAACCCTAAGAAGGAAGGATACATTAGACCTCTTTTGGTAAAGTTGCACTTTCCAAAGCCCCTGAACACTGAAGTGAAGAAGGAGCAGTCTAAGGCAGAGGAGAGCCCTGCCCCCTAACCACTCCCAGGGCACATTGGGGGTGGCTCTTGCTGTGCACCAGCACCTGCCAGTCTGTGTCAGAATCTTCCAAGGCTGAGAGAGCAGACTCTGAAAGGACTAATCCAGTCCTCAGGCCCTGAAGTGGGTCTCAAAGCATCTGGAGGGCCAGGTAAACTAATGCTCCCTGTTCAACCACTTCAAAGCTGGTCAAACTGACATCGAAGCCGAGCTTGACGCCATTGATGCTGAGGGATCCTGCTGGTGCTACCTTCAGGCACTTCTCTGAAACTTTGAATTATAGCGTCTGCATCTTGGCCCCACTCAACGCTGAAGCGTGTCCCTGCTGAGCCCATCACTAGGCTTGTATCAAGCACTCAACACCAAGACCCAACTCAAACCGCTGGAGAGTTACTTGCCGACTCGAAGCAGGAGTTATGTCATGGCTAGATCGGACTCGCCCTCGAACTGCCTATTCGCCCAAACACATATCGAAGCAACATGATAACTGTTTCAATAACCACCACCCTCCAACTGAAACTGGTGGAGCATCACTAAGCGACCCTTCAAGGTGGTTACAACCTGACATGATCCGGCCCGACCTTGAACAGATCATGGTGGTAATAACTTGCATTACTTCCCTAATTCGTTACTCAGAGTGCTGCATTGTGCAATTTTTGCCTGTCCTTTCCTCTGGCGGTGGGGGGTCGTGTAGTGTTTTCTTTTTAGTTATTTTGCATTTGGTGTGTTTTATTAAGGTATATCTATTTTTCATAAAACCTTGATTGGACAACCCCATTATTTTAGACTGTTATGCTTTGCTGTTCGGGTCGCTACTAAATCACATTCACTACACTCTTACAGCATAGCCTTCCCTCGCCCAACGTTTCCTCAAAAGGTATATCTGTTAACTGGGCCTGTTTTATCTTTATGATTGTGTTGGCTCTTGAGCTCTTGATTTGTAGCAGTGTGAGGGCTGAGTGGACATATTAGCCTCCACTCATCCTTGTACTTCTGTAGTGAAAATGCAGGGAGGAGAGAAACAGAAGACAGGCTTTCTTTGTCTCTGCCCCCACACTTTGGAACCTCTTCCCCTCCAACACCAGACTCACCTCATCGGTTCTACATGGCAAGGAACGGCTCCGCCCTAACACCCCCAAACACTTGCATCTCCCCACCTAACCTGAGACCTGGTGATCTGTTCCCACCTTTTCCTCCCCTGGATGCTTGCGGATGCCTTGCTCCTAATTGTCAGGACCTAGTAACCCTGCTGTTAGCTGCCTGCTCCCTTGTAGTTCTGCTACCCTCACCTTCTTTACACGATCACTTGTAAAGTGCTCTGGTGCTTCCCAAAGCTAGGTCTGCACTCAGTAAATACCATAATAAAAATAATATTAATAATGAAAATCACACACACACACACACACACACACACTAACCCCCCAGAGAGCATTCAAATCATTATTGTCTTTAGACATTACATGCAAATCTCACGAATGTGCCTTGAAACTCTTCCTAATGCTATCTCAAATTTCCCCTTAAAATGTCACGAATATTTTCTCCAAATATGCTGATGTTCCTTGAATATCCCCCTGATCTTCTGGGAGTTAATATATCATCAAATACAGACGGCCTGATCAGTGCCAGATTCTGGAGTGAAACAATTTGCTGGAGTGCTCGAGTGATACAAGAGAGTGTGAGAGCAGGAAAGACAATATTTATTTGCACTGATTGCATGTACTGGATGATGTATATGGGAAGCTGCGATAAGGCTGCAATGAGGGCATAGAAATAAGTGCACGTGCAATCCATGAAAGTGAATGAAAATGATGGAGTTCCCCCGTCATGAACTATATTTAGCAGAATGCCCTCTGACTACCTCATTATTTACGAACCCCACAGCATTTGTTTATTTGCTTTCTGGCTCCCTGCAAATTTCACTGATGTGTAATCACAGATGTTTGATAACGTGGGCAGATGTTTCCAGTCAATGGCTCAGCTATTCTCTCAAAATCTCCCTAATGATAGTGGTAAATATCTCTTATATTTCTCACAAATCTCTCTGTTTCCCTAAATTCTCCCTCATATTACCTTGGAACATCCCTAATTGTCCCTACAAATCTCCCAGAGGTTCTGTGAAAATCTCTTTGTTATTTACATACCTAGTCTTGCAGTTCTAAACCTAAATCTCAAGTGAAATGTATTGTTGGAATGCTATAGAAAGGAAACATGAGGTGGTAGTGTTGTCTGTGCACTGATTGCAGGTGACTGATAATACTGAATGTGCCAGGTGTAAGAATGGTGAAATGAGATGCCAAGGTTTCCAGTGGACCAGTACGGTGCATTGTGGTGAGTGTAAAGCTGAACAGTGAATATTCTTTTGTTACTACGTAACTGCTTGCTCATTGTAGTGTCGTTTTCAATTATGGATATTGCATTAGACAAACAAAGTGTATTGATGGGGTTGAGGCAATGAAAACTACATATTGTAGTTCCTAAGGTAATGAGAATAGTGCATAATAGAAGAATAAGTGTTTTTATCTTGAGTATACAAGATAACTCGCATTTTGATGACGTTTTCTTGGGCGAAATTCCCTTGGCTTTCCAAACATTCATTATCAAATGATTATCAATAATTATCAAATGATTCATGATGCAGATGCATACTTTTCCTAGGATTCTCTCAGCCTCCCTCATTAGACATCCCTCTAAGACCTGCCCCTGACAATCACATCAAGGGAGGGGTTCTAGACTTGATTTTCATTTCTGATGACTGTTTTCTTAATAATTCTATTCAATCCTGTACTATTCCCTCAGCGGATCACTTTCAGTGATCCTTTACAATTACTCTGCCCACTTCTCCTTCTATCATTAAACACTCTTCTGGTATCTTCTTTCGTCTGGATTTCTCTCTCTTCTCTGAACATTTGCACTCCTTTTCCTATTACCTCAAACAAGAAAAAGCGATGTGCAGTATTAAGTCAGACTCAAAGTTCTTAAGCTAGACTTCTGAATTCCAAATTAAATAAACCTCTTGTTGCCGCCTCACCTGATCCTTCTTCCCTGTCCTCTCTTTCCTCTGACGATCTTCCTATTTCTTCCATTCTAAGATTAGTAAAATTAGATCCTCCTTACACGTTTCATCAACCTCTGGCTCTCTTTGCCTTCATCTGGTCCTTCTATTGTCTTTGGTCCTGACCATTCTTCTTTTTCTTTTACATCATTTGCAGAGAAAAATGTTGCTATGGCCATTTCTAGCTCCCTTCATACTGCTGCACTCTCTGATCTTCTACCTGCACCTCTCATTAAATCTATTATTTCTTCTTTCATTTCTGTTTTGACTTCCCTATTTAACCTTTCTTTATTTTCTGGCCATTAACTTCTTCTTTTAAAGTTGCCATTATAGATCCTCTTATTAAAAAACCCTCTCTTAACCCTGCTATTCCATCTAATGTACGCCCTATCTCTCTTCTTCCCTTTCTTTCAAACCTTCTTGAGCATCACGTGTACTCTCAACTCATGTTTATGTCACCTGGCTTTCGCCCAGATTATTCTACAGAAAATCCTCTTCTTTCTGTCTCTAGCTCAATTCGCCACACTTCTCACCATAAACCTTCCTCTATTGTCGTTTTACTTGATTCTAGTGCTAATTTTGGCACAGTCGATTCCTCTATTCTGCTTTCACTCTTACTTCAGTTCGTTTTTCTAACTTTGCTATCTGTTGGGTTAACTCTTACCTTTCTAAAAATTCTTTCCCTGTTTCTTGGAAAGGCTCTATTTCCCAGTCTCTTCCTCTTTCCTGCGGCGTTGCCCAGGTTTCTGTATTTGGCACTCTCCTTTTTCCTCTTTAGACCTTTCCTCTCTCTTCACTGATTATTAATTTGGTTTTTCAAGGTCAAGACTGCACACAGATTTTCCTCTCTTTTCCTTCCTTTATTGACAACATTCATCAACGGATTTCTTCTTGTCTTCTAGCATCGAATCTTGGATGGCTTAAAGGTTCCCCTGCCACATTCCCAGAAAGACAGTCATCTAATTCTTCCCTCCAACTCCATCTATTTACACTATATAAGTATATAAATAAAAAATTAAAACAAATGAGCTTATGCAGTGCTATGGAAGAAGACAGACTTAATAGCCAATGGGATCTGGTGCACTTTCTGCTGGCATCCTATCGCAGATTTGTGGTAGCCAGAGCCCTTATCTTAATATTTTTTAACTTTATTTCTCTAATGCATGCGTTCTGGCTGACTTTAGCCAGATCCAAAAAAGGGTGGTCTCTGTGCAGATAGCACTTAGGGCTGGTGTTAGTGCAGTAGACTATATTTGGTATGACAAAGGGGATCTAAAAACCCCTGTAGTTATTCAAATGCGTGCAGGGAAAAACAATGGGACAGTTTACAATAACTGCATTAATTATATAATGTATAATACCGCTGGATTTCTATTGCCAGAGAATGGTTCCATTAATAGTAATGAGATAGGACACACTCCCTGCAAAGTGATTTAAGTTGTATACTTCTATGATAGGTTGTTGCGCGTGTTGACTAATATCATTTCTCATGTCACATTTTTTCTTAGCATATTCAACATGTTATTGAAAATAATTATCGCTGTATTTGTGCTGAGTCTATCCGGAGGGGATTCAAAACGTGGTGAGTGTTGCAGTTTTAGATAAGTGATTGAGCGTTTCACCCTGTGTTCTCATGTTTAACCCATTTTGCTTTTTGGAACGGCGTGTGGCACACACCTGACGGCATCTGTGAACTTTTCTTCATGATAGTGAAAATGTAGTATCCTGGGCCGTGTAATAAGACAAGGAGCAGGAACCAGACTGACCCAGGTAAGTTTTATATAGAAACAGGATGCTTTATTCTTCATTCTTCATAGTTACAGCTTAGCAGTATATAGGTGGGAGAGAAGGTAGCATGCATCCACTCTGGGCCCTGTCTCATCCACCATAAGGGGGTTGTTACTCGCAAGGAGTGGTTAAGAGCTGTGAGTGAGGAGGAGGTTTTTGTCAGGACTATGGAGTTTGCACAGGTTGGTTGGCCTGAAAAGAGGTTGCTCAGTGGGGACGAGAGAAGTCTGTGGGAGATGAGTTCAGAGTCGTGTGTGAAGAGTGATATTCTGTATAGATGGGACATGGCAGTTGTGTCCCAGGCTCCGACAAGGAGGTATGTATGTAGTTTATAGAGCAAACAATCACAATATTCAACTCAATCCATGACAAATTCTAATTGCATGGTCTCCAATTAACTTTTCATCAAAAATGTATCTGACTGTGACATCAGCTGCATCGTCACAAAACCGGTTACGTATATCGGTGGTCTCCAGCCTATGGCTCGCCAGTGGTTTTGGACTATGAATCCCATCAGCCTTTTCCTGCATAGTCAAAGGTGAGGGATCATGGGAGTCACTGTTGAAAACATCAGGAGATGAGACAATGTTTTCAGATCCCTGAGCAAGATCCTTCAGGTTTGTAATCCAGCAGATTCCAAGAGGACCAACCCCATAATCCGAGGAAGTATTTGCCACCTCTGCATGGCCATGAGAACATACCAGTTGCCACCATTACCAAACATCTGAGCAAAAATATTGTTCAGATAAATCCTTTGCAGAATTGCTGTTGATATCAGATACAGTATATTATTCTGAATATTGTATGTATTAATTCTTCTGGTTTTTAAACATCAAAATGTAAGGTAAATATGTTTTCAAAGTCCTTAGGATTTAATGGATTCTTGAGTAATGTTAGACCTATTCGTATTTGCATGTTCGACATTCTAATTTTTATAACGTTGCTCCACTTTGTTCTTTGCTTTTTATCTTCATAGAACCAGCCATAATGCCTTTAGGGTTTGAGAAAGTGTACTATTTTGTGTTACCGGTCTGAGTTGCATTGGCCATCTTGGTGCCTGTGCAATATCAAGAACTCAAACCCCTGAACCCATCATAAAAAGACCACAAGATGGACGCCTACTGTGTATTTATGTAAATCAACTGCAAGCAAGTAGAAACAGCTACACTACCCTGATCAATAATGCCTCGTCATTCTTTAACAGTAAAGTGAATGCTATCTAGTGCTATTCTATAATCATTATTGACCTGATCCAATAGTATAAATTCCACTTGGTTACTAACCTATGTTACACAACACTTGTTTCTCGCCTGAAATCTGGCCCCTATTGGACCCTAATGCAACCAAACCGCGTAAACTATACCGGGAGGGTGTGACTCGTCCTCTAACGCTATTGTTCAATGCCTCTCAATAAGAAGGCCTGGTCAGAGGCATAGCCAGGACTGTCTAATAAGCGGGCCTGAACCTAATGAATTTGGGCCCACTGCTGTGACATTAACATGTGTAAATGCCCACACAGTGCTGCTGAGAGGGCATTTACAGATTTTGAGTGGGCGTTGCCTGCTCAGGCCCTACCCTGTCTACGGCTCTGTACCTAGTTCCCACCACTGTAAGGTTTGTAATGCCAGGTCTTCATAAACAAAATAAAACACTTTACATCCTTTGATCCCTGAAAATGACAGGCCCATGTTTCATCTGCAAGCCATTGCCAAATTATTTGACAATTTGAATTTACCTCCCTGCTCTGCATCTTGCATTTGTAAAATAATGCTCTTCATCCTTTCCAGGCTGGGTTGCATCCAGTGATGGCTACCAAATTGGTGCAGGTTTGCTCCTTAAATAACCTCCAGTTGGCATCCGATATCAGAATTGTCACTTCCCTGATCATGTTTCATCTCTAGGAAACTAATGACACTGGGAATTGGCTCAGGCCTTGGTTGGGGCAATCCTGGCTGGCTGCACCCAGTATATTTCTCCTGCTCCTTTTCACCCCCTGCCATTTCTTTGTGGCATTCCCTAGCACTCTGCTCTGCTCTGTCCCTTCTTAGTTTCTTTCTGTACTACTGCTGTTAAGCCCAGCTCAAGCATTACTGTGGTGTCTGTTTCTACCACAACATGGATGAAACCCATATCCTGCTGTAGTAGGCCTAGTAACCAACAATTTGTGTATTTCATGTGGGCCATATAAGTGTGGATGGCTCATTTCTGGCTGCAGCTATATTCTGACAAGACAGATCCTTAATGATTGGACATTCCCTTTGTTTTGGACTGTTATGCTGTGCTGTCTAGGTTGCTACTTGTTTACATGTACCCCTCTCTTGAGACTATAGCATTCCCTTTGCCCACGTTACAGCAAAAGGTGAAGGAACTATACCTCTTAACTAGGCCTGTTTTAGTGTTATGATTGGGATCTGAGTAGGCAGATTATCCTCTACGCCTCCTAGTACTCCTGCAGGGCAAAAACTATTTCATCACAGCGATCACCTTTCATGCAACCAACATCATTTTGCTAATCGAGGATCTATACCACTCTGAAAAAAAGGGAAAGCCACACACCTTGGTGTCCCCATAACTGGAGCATTTTAGGATCATTGGAGTAATGTTCCACAAATGCCCTGCATTATCGAGTTTGCCCATGTTCAGTAGCTCTAATCCCTGGAAAGTCCGGCACATGTGCAAACATTTAACCAACCCTCAGAGCACCTTAAAAAAGACCATATGCAACATGGTCAATGCACCAGATATTCTTCAGTGTCCCCCATATAAAATATCTTATGAGATTTCTACCAATTGTACATGTATAGAGGTGGGTGCATGCCTTTGGGTGTTTTTCCCACAGGGTGTCCTCAGCAATGACTTCCTTTAAGTCTTGATTGATGCCCTGATCCATTGAACAAGGGTGGGGCATCTATCACAGCCATCCATCAAGATTCAATGTAAAGTAGCAGAAATCCAGCCCTAGGCCCTGTCACTGAGATAAAAAGACACTCAAAAGTAGTGCACTGTACCAAGGTCTTCTCTTATACTGAATGATGATGCACCCAGTGCTTTAACTGGACTATTGCATTGTGTCCTTTTCCTGTAGAGCAAAATCACTTTTGTATTGCTGGAGGTACTCTATCTCACCTCCGTAGAACAGGTGGACCAGGACTTTCCAGCATCTCTCAGCTCAGATCTGAAAGGCCCTCCCCTGACTGCTCAGAGTGAACTATGAATGCACTAGGATGGGAGTGCATGTTGATGGGACTGTAGTAAACCCACATTGTATAATAAACTGGATCCCGAACAACACATTGATTCTGGTACTGGGTCTTTGATAGGGTGCCAACTGTCTACCTGTCACAGGAAGCAAAATCACGTGGCATTGCAGGAAGCCTAAAATACAATTTTCCAATCTAGAACAGCTCTCATGAGAGTTTGGTTGGATGCAGTACCTCAATAACCTATGCTGTGTTGCTTGATAATACCTTAGTAGGTTTGGGTAACCTTGTCCACCCTTGTCTTTGGAAGCTTTCCTGATACCCTTGCTTTCTTGTCCCTCCATATGCAATGCATCAAGTAATGTTAAATTCCCATCACAGGGGACTATTATCTGTAGCACCTGGGAGTGATATAAACTTTCAAGAGAATTGACATCTTCACAGCCCCCATCTTAATGAACCACAAAATATCAAGTACTCCCACTGTCTTAGACTATATTTGATCTGTCTAGGCAGCCTTGTGAATTTAGTTTTGTAAAATGATTGATTTGTCTTAGTCATATTCACCCCCCTTTACTTTATGTGGTGGTTTCCCCTCTTGAATGAGTATTAGACTTACGAAGATCCCCTGATCTGCAAAAGAAGCACAATATTCAGGCCTATGATTTGTACATATTGAATTTGAACTCAAAACCTCCTAAAGGTCTAAAGATGTTCTTGAAAGCCTGGGAGGCCCACTGTCCGGTTGGGAATGGGTACAGGAATGTTGAGTGAAAATAAATATGCTCTTCACCCATACAATATTACCAAGACGTTTTCACAACGAAGCTAGACAGCTCTACATCAACCAGAGTGGTGAGAACAATCTCAAGAATGTCTGCCAGAATGTTAGTGAATAGGTTAGGGTCAATATTTCAAAAAAAACGATGGGGCTGTATGATCAGCAAAAATGAACATCTTTGCAAGCCTTGTGAATAACCAGCCAGTAAGTCATCCAAGCAGGCCAGGAGACAATTCATAATAAACTCAACTGTGAAGCCATCAGGAACTGGAAATTCGTTCAATACCAGGGCATTATTAGCTGTGAGCAAATCCTCTTTTTGAACCAGGCTCTTCAGTTTCTCCTTCCTTAGTGCATTAACTATGGGTAAATGTATGTTTTTGAGACACTGCTAAATATTGGGCCCCATTCCAACATTGCTGGTATCCTGCTGGCAAATATTGTTACCATTTCTGGCATTGCCACCGGATTATGGGTGCTGGATTCACAGTGTAAATCCCCAATCATGGAGTCCTATAGGACTCCATAAGGGGATTTACCATCATTACCAGCACTGGCAATACCGATGCTGGTAATGACAGATTTATTTGCCGGTAGGGCACCTGCCTTTCCTCCAGATTTTTTCTGGAGTTAACTCAGGTGTCCCACCGGCAAACCCATAGTCGGCCGGTCCAGTAAAGGGTGGTATCTGTCTTGATTGCCTACAATTTAGGCGTGACCATGAACCTCTTATCTCCACCTCGTATGAGGCTGTGAAAATAGACCCCGGTCATCAGTCATTCATGTCAAAGCTCACCCCAGGCTGGTTCCTATAACAGCAGAGTCTATTGTAAGTTCTCAAAGAGTTTATTTACAATATCAAGAATTGCTATTCAAAATAACACATTTCATGATCATGACTCTTTGATTATGGACCTCTGTTTGTCCCAAAAAGAGAACATATCCCACACCTGAGGGAATGAATCCTGCTATACTACATGGCTGTATTGCAAGAGAAAAAATTGAATCCAAATTGCATGGGAGATAAGAGGGGATAAGATAGAGTCTCGTTACCAAATGAAGCTAGATTTTCTGAAGAGAGGAATGTATAGAAGGACAGGATAACAGATGAACTGGGGGGACTAGAACAGCAGCATAAATTGGTTGGATCTGGAAAGGTCTACAGAAAATGTACTGTTGTTAGAGAGCAACTGAATGTCTGCATCTGCTTTATATACGTTATCTGGGACGCGGCACACAAAATGAAAGGTTACATTCAAGAGATATTGGGTATTAGAAGTAGCTACTCTGCTGAAAGAATGTGATAAGTTAGATGTATTTAGATCCCTCTATCAAAAGCTAATTGACACCAAAGGTCCAGTTGAGGACAATGGGCCTCATTCTAAGTCAGCTGCTCTGATAAAACAGTGACGGTATTCATGGGCCGACATGAACCCAGCATAATGTAAGACAACTTTTTCATAGCCTAATGTAAGACAGCTTTTCATATCGCATACGGCCTGCAGCCATTGATAGCGAGACAAGCAATAAAAAACCACAAATGACAGCCAACAGCCAGGTGTTATCTGAGAGCAGCCGTTTTGACCTCACAAGGGGCAGTGTTCTATCTGATAAAGATTCAAGAACAGGAAATTGACAGACATGAACAAGAAGCCTTGCGGGCAATGCGCACAGAAACAGTGGGGGCGTTCACTAAACGGGTGCAGAGCTCTCACTGAGAAGTGCAAAAGCCCACCTAATGTAGTTTTACATAGGAGACCTAACTCAACTAACGCAGTGACACACAAAACCCGAGACCTCACCCTCACTGTTCAAAATAGTGGATATGACAACGCACACGTGCATTGAAACCATGTTACTTGGTACGTATAAAGCCAAAGCACTTTTTGTCGTTTAAGCATAGATTGTGAGATCGTACTTATGCCATATTGGAAATTGAGGTTTTGCCTAAGCCCTGCACATTTCTGCTGAATAAATCAAATGAAAATCAACTCCAATTATCCTGACACAATCATGATTCAAATATCCCTGGCATGTCCCACATCAACTGATATCTTCCCTGCTTATCTACATTCTGTGCCTCTATGCCAAAATGACATACGCTGCAAAGTAGCATTTCTACCATTTTATTCTTCCTCTTAGCGTGGCACGAGAAACATTCAGGCAGATGAGTCCCTTGCAAGCATACAAATGTACAGTTCTTTTTCATTAGACATCTCAGCATCTTTAGCCTCTTACCAAGAGAGCTTAGATACCTGGCATTAGGGGATATCCCTTTATCTATTGTCCAGTAAACAGTATTGCATCTTGGGTGCTACAATAGATAAGTCGAGCAACATGGTCGATGTAAAAAGGTATACAACAGGGACTGTGCAAGCTTCCCACCTTCATCTACCTCCTTCCACTAATTGCTCATGCAGGACTCAGTGCTTTACACCTCAGGGCTGGCCCCAGGCCTCAAAACCAGAACCTATTTAAACATTCAGTGTCTCTACTCATAGCTTACATAGAGCATAGAGCATTAACAAAGTGGTAATTTGAATGGAGGCTACTAAAGCACTCAGAATCAAGAAAAAAGGTATCCTTATAGTGAAAAATTGTACAAAGGTGTAACTCATAGCACAGCTGTGTATCAGTGAAGAGGGGCCATAATAAGCTTAGATCAAATGGCATCCCACATATTGACATTTTCATGCAGGCTCTTAAGGTTTAAGGTGCTTCACTGGGTCTTCTTCTTGGATACTTTCCTGGTAGCCTCTCATCAGGCCCAACCACAATCTTAATTAGCTCCTTGTTCATAATCTTCTAATTCAAGGCTCAATATCTTGGCATATCCCTCTAGTATCATAAACTTGTACTGCTTGCCTCTTCACCCATACAGAAAATCAAATGGAAGGACCCCTGGAAGGGGATGCCTCTCAGACCTCTCATTGCCTTCAGAATTACTAATTGACAGTCTAATAATACCATTTAACCAAGATATCTCTCGAGTCCTCACCTTCACGCTTGCGAGGCTGGATGGCTGTTTCAGCTGAGTTGATCAAAATACCTTTCACTTAGGGATTCTGAATGGGCTATTTAAATAGGCCACTGATCGCTTGATGCAGGCAGGCTCCCTGGACCCCCCTTGATAAGACCTTTGATCATAAATGTCTCCCGCCCTCTTCTGTTTTCAACTATGCCAGCACATTTCTCAGCTGAGATCCTATCACCTTGGCGGTCTGCGGCAGCTCCTGGACATTCTTCTAGGTAGTGCCCACTCACTCCCACTTAGAGTCTAGATTCATCCTTTAGTGAACGGTTCACCTATTGATTCATTTCCCTTATTTAGTTTTTGAAGCTTTCATCCAGGCTAGTTCTAAGGACACCCAGGCATTCCATCAGGTCTTTCTAGTAAGTTGTTCTTGGTTTGCAGCATATTCTGCCATATTCATGACCAGCTACATGTTGGTCACAATAGAAGATTGCCACAGCTATCAGAATTTCAAAACAAAATGCCGGATGGAAAGTGACCACAATGCAGTGAGTGTACACAGGCGTCACAATGGGGAGACAACAGATTAATACAGTAACAATGGTTTGTCTTTGTATGTATCGAACAAAGAAGATGAGGTTTAGATAGGGCCCACAACTAGAAGAACACTTAAACACCTGGATTGATCAAAATGAAGTTAGAAGCATGACATTTTCAGATACTGTGAAGCAAGTACAGGCCCGACTGACACCAATCCTGCAGCAAAAATGCAGGTGTATAGAACGTATAATACCAACAATGGCCCCAGTGGTCACAAAATAAAGGTTTGCACAGAAAAGGACGAAGGCAAAAAACAAATTGGAAGTACCCTGGTTTAACAAAGAATATGCCCATCTCACTTCAGAAAGGCAGGAAGCAGTTAGATATGTCCAAGATGCTAAGGAGATCCGTTAGCCAAGAAAACAACACATTTCTCATGTCCCTGAATAGGGAGGAATCATGGAACAGATTCTAGCAGCGACTCGAATGAGTAGCCCTTCCAAATGATACAAATATTGTTGACAAGGAGTTGCGCAGTGGCTTGGTCAATACACATCATGCCTCAAAGGCAACATCTCAGAATGGGAATGGAGAGACAATTTCACTCACATGTTTAAAGGCGTCGTAATGGATAACCAGGACGTGCACAGTGTGGCTTCTGTGGTTTCATGCCTGATTTCCGTCTGAATAACATTCTTTTTCCCACTGATATCAAAAAAGCCATTAATCACTTATCCAAAGGCAAAGCCCCAGGACCTAACATGCATGTCAGTGACTGGTTGGTCCTGTTTTTTATAGTTATCTTCCCTTTTTGCGAAAATAGGGGTCTATCCAGATGTTCCATTAGATTTCTTCAGATACCATTTCCCCTAACGAGATTTCACTGAAAATATTTCACCGAAAATGGTAGGGGAAATGGTATATGTGTAAGGCATAATAGATGGGGTAAGCTTAAGATGGGGTAGGAAGGAGTGGGAAGGGGTGCGGGGGGTCTACACCAGCATTTAAAAAAAAGTAGAAAAAGTAAAAAGAAATTTTGGTATTTCGGTGAGATGAATTCGGTGAAATCTCCATTAGAAGAAATATATTCAAAGAAATCACATAGCTGCCTATCCAGAGTCATGGTCGAATTCCGTCATAATACCTATAAAGAAAAAAGGAGCACTAAATGAGCTTTGCTCATACAGGCTGATCAGCCTAATTGATATAGATTGTAAGATTCAACCACATTTATTGGACAAATGACTGGAACAAAACAAAAGAAATGCAGTGAAAGATTGACGAGAAAGATTACTACAGTAATAGAAGTAAAACAAGGCTGTTTATTGGCCCCAAATTGT
This sequence comes from Ambystoma mexicanum, assembly GCF_040938575.1. NCBI lineage: Eukaryota > Metazoa > Chordata > Amphibia > Caudata > Ambystomatidae > Ambystoma > Ambystoma mexicanum. Next base: position 1,093,578,307 of record NC_090926.1, on the reverse strand, counting down.
TTCTGCCTCTAAATAAATTACGTGGTTGATGAAGTTCTAGCTGTCTCACAGGATGTGTCACATATAGCAGGCATGTTATGTTATGTTATGTTACTTTGCATTTATATAGCGCCTTATGTACCATTGGTATGGTCTCAAGGCGCTGGTAGGTTGAACACCCTCGGGAACCGAAGTTCAAGTCAGTAGAGTGAATAGAGAGAGTCATAAGGTGCATGTGAGCAACGGATATGTGTGCAGCTGGTGTGGCATTCGTGTGATAGCTGCTTCTTAGTGGTAAGTGTGGTGGTTGAGAGATCATGAGTATGTGTTCGTTCTGGCAGGTTGTTATCCAGACTGATTCTGGCTGCGTTAGGCCTGAGGATAACGCCTAGGTTGGAGGGTGTGTAACCAGCAGTGTTTAGTTAGGGTGATGGGGAGTATGAGGCAAATGATGGTATGAGAACAGCTATACCGAATGGTGTCTTGGTATCGCTCTGTTCTAGTTGAGTGGTGGTGTTAAGAAGAGAGTAAGCGTGGAGATGTGATATGGTGGTTTACCTTAGATGCTTGAGATTGACCCCACTCCAATGGTTCCATGTACTCCATCCGTTCCATTTACTCTGAACTGTTCCATGTATTATGGCCGTTTCAAGCACTCAGAACCGTTCCTTTCAATGCTCTTTCAAACGTTCCATGCACTCCAAACCATTCCATGCTAGTCACGCCATTCTATGCACTCCAATCTGTTCCATGCACTCCAATCCGTTCCATGCTCTCCAATCCGTTCCATGCACTCCGATCCGTTCCATGCACTCCAATCCCTTCCATGCACTCCAATCCGTTCCATGCACTCCAATCCGTTCCATGCACTCCAAGCCATCTTATGCACTCCAACCATTTTATTAGCATGTGCTAATAATCTCTTGGTCTTAATATTCTGTAGATGTCACACACCCATTGATACGACATTTCAACTTAGAAAAAGTGACATGAAGGGATTACAATTATGATGGAAAGGTGAGCCAGTACAGGTAGTCTTTAGTGACTTGTGGAACTTCAGCCGGAGAGACTCATGGCACATATAAATCAGAATGGATGTCCCAAGGGAGAGGCCTTCATTGTGAGGTGCTCTACCACAAAAACACTTCCATCTGTCAGTCGCCAAAAGGTTTTTTACTTCAGGCGAGGTATTTGGAAAAATCTGTAAATAAGACAGATAATCAGATTTTCTATACTCTGTGATCTATAGAAGGGCAACCTATATTGTGACAGGGACAATTCTGGGGAGCTGTAGCCGAACCAGTTCAGGAAGCAGTGACAGGCGGTCTAGGCTAGTTCTTCAGAGGTGGTGAGCTTGTAAAGGGTTCACAGTAAGGGCATGCAATGGGAATCATAAATTACACTTAGACAGGTTGTATAAAAATACAATTCTTATTTATTGGCCAAAACACACTATAGAAAAATTACTACTAGCAAGTAGAGTTATAACACAACACTAGATAAAATAGATACATATATACATTCACATATTAAAGGTCATAATATTCAACACAAACTCCTGCAAAGGAAAGGTAGGGTTATTATTATGCACTCAAGGTCCACAGAGAATGATCCCTAACTTAAATTGTCCAGCCCTAATTTGTCTGGGGCCTTTAGCCCAACAGTTCAGGTTAAAGTTCCACAGAATCTTTGGAGCAGGAATAAATGCAGGTATGGTCTCTGGGGTCCAGTGGAGGGTTCTTATGGTTAGAGTATGAGTTAAACTAGCTAACAGAAGTAGCCCCAACTTTCAGAAGTCTTGCAAAAGCAAGCAATGGCATGTCCAAAAGTGTTAGAATTAAGTTTATTATAACCCCATTGACATATAATGGGAGTATAGGGGTAAGTAAGAAGCTCTATAACTTACCCACATACTCTCATTCTTCCCCAAACTTGGCAGGGCAAAGGAAGAGGGGCAGAGGTTGCTTTTCCCGCTGAAAGTCACAGTCCTTGATTTGCAGGGGTTGCAGGTTCTAGCTGATCTCCGGTTGGTGTCTTTCACTGTGCAAGGACTCTCGATTGAAGAATGCAGCAAACCTTGATGCAGGTCCCCTCTCAGGACTGGACTCGGGTCAGCTAAGCAATTACGGACAGTGGTCACTGCAGCATGGCAGCGTAAAGGGGCTCAACTGCAGCAGTCAGATTTTCTTTCTTATCTCGGGTCACCTCAATGCTAGGATGTTGATTTTCACAGACCTCCGTCTCGTAGGACCAACTGAGGCTCCCCAAGATCCAGGTCAAAACTCAGAACAGTGACGCCGGTAGCACGGTAGACCATAATCGGAGCTGGTCAGCCACAGGATGGTCCCGGGGCACTTCTGAAGACTCTCCATTGCAGGGTACCGAGCAGACATCAGGAATGGATGTTCCCTCCACTCCAAGGGTAGCAGCTCATTTGGAGGACTGCTAAACATCTTCAGCAAGACGGGGCTCTCCCAGGACAGCAGCAGAAGTTGGTAGCAAAACCTTCTTCCAACGGGTCTCCGGTTTCTTCGCAGGTCTCACAGCTGGAGAGGATTCTTGGCTCCTTCAGGTTTCTCTAGGATCTCTGAGGAATTGGTGCAGGGGTCCTTTTCTTATCCTAAAAGCCAGGTATGAGCAGCTGCCCTCACTAGCCAATAGCAGAACTAGCCCACACACACACACCCCAGCTGTTGTCCAATCAGGACCGCTGGTGGGAACACTTGTGCATATCACTCACTGAAAACAGTTTGTGGATTGGCACCAGGCAGTTCTAGCTCACATCCTGCCAGCAAACATACACAGCCCTCCATTAGCCCACCAAAAACTTCTGCTTTCCCAGGCACTGGAAGTCCTTACACAGATTTTCCTGGCCTCTCAGGCCAGGTAGAAGGCTAAAGAACAAGATGGGAAAAGGACAAGCAAAAAATATCGTTGCACGGCCATGTTGGACCAGTAGCCACAGTTAGTAGCCAAACGTGATAAACGCAGTAGAGCTAAAACGAAAAGTCCTCAAAAGTGGGAAAAGTCACTGCTGTAACCAGCTTATCCTTTTAGCACACCTAGAGTAACCAACAATCTGCTGTAAATCCCATTGTACTGCAGTGTAAACTGCTTTGTACAGTGATAAATGTTACCACAAGTGATACAAAGTAACCAAAAGTAGTAACATAGTAACATGACTAAGGGAAACAAGGTTTCCCAATACTGATAGCCTGAAGGACATCCGTTTCCCCATAACATATGAACAAAAGCCAGTGTAATGACACTTAAAGCTTCACTGCAGTACAAAAAGAGCAGGTCAGAATCAAAAATAAAAGCAAAAAGGTGGGGGTTCCATAAAGATGGAGGGAAAGGGGCAGAAAAGAGAAATCTTTCCTAACACAGACCCCGCAAGACTAAGGGACAGGGGGAACTCATCCATCCCTGGATGAGTCCTCTGTTCCAGTCGGTTATCCCTGTTGGACAGCCCATCAAAATCGCTACATTTGGGATCTGGCATATGCCCAATAGTGAAGTTCAAGGCCTGCAGACTCATGAACCACATGAGCCACTTTGGATTATCTCCCTTAACATCTATCAAACATTTCAAAGGCTTAGGGTGAGCATACACAGTGAAGTGAGTCCGCTGGAGGTAGGACCTCAACTTCCTCAGACACCATATGATGGAAAAGCATCTTTTCTCCACCTGGAGCCAACTGAGTTCTCCACTCCTAAACTGGTTGCTGATTAGACATATTGGTTGTTCTTCACCTTTGGCATTAGGCTGTTTAAGTTGTCCAACTATTGCAGTGTTTTAGGCATCTACTTGCACTATGAAAGGTCTCTCCCAATCAGGTGCCCTTAACCCGGGGGCCTGACCTAAGGATTCATTCAGGCCAGTGAAGGCCTTCTATCACTTCATGGTCCATAAGAACTCCTTAGGTCCCCTTGAAGTAGTGAGGATAGTCAGAGGGACAGCTATATTGTTTAGACTGTCACTTTGCTCCTGTGTTTCCCAGTGAGGCTCAGGAAAGTCCTCACCTGGGCTTGGTTAGTGGGGGTTGCCCATTTCTGTACAGTTTGTATTTTACTGACACAAGGTTGCATCTTGCCTCCACATATTCCAACTTCATGCTGCAATAAGGCCAATTACTCCTGTGCAGGTTGACACTTGGTTGTCTGCCTGAACAGGTCGGCCTGATGAAGGTCCTGACACCCAGTCTCTTCAGTTATTTCCAGTTCCTTCCAAGAGGGGGATGAATCATCTGCTATGTCCAGACATGTCCAGACATGTCCAGCCATGTATTACTGAGATCCATGGTCCCATTCAGAACAGGGGCTAAGCTCATTTGACAGGTGTCAGTTGCAGCCACCAATCCAGACGTCCATACACTGAAGTAAGAATCTGGAAAGCCAGAAGCTGCTATGTCCCCCTCGGCATAGACTGCCAGGGATATGTTTCCATATCCTGTAGAGAGATCAAAATTGCTACTGCACTTCTCATTACAGAGCCGAGCCACCAAGTTGTCACCTCTTGGTGGAGAGTATGTATTTGTCTTGGCGACAGAATACAGAGTTCTAATGTCCATACAGAATCCCAAACTGGCTTTACCTGTATGTCTCCCCAGATTCTCGGATTTGGACTCTTGACATCTAGAGAGCTCATACACTCCTTGTTCCAACACAGTGTGGATCTCACACAAACTGTCATAACTTCTTCTTTGTTCTGAGTCACCACAATACCCAAACCTGGTGGGCTCACTCACTCCCAGAATACAGTCTGGTTTACACCAATCTGTGATAAGGGGTGTCAGTGACAACAAGGTGGGGAGGTTGCCTCAGCAAAATCTCCAGCTCACCGTGCTGATGTGGGGTCAGGTGAGGAGACACTAGGTCACCCTCACTGAAGCCATTAGAAGGGCTGCTTTGGCACAGGGCAGGGAGACACACAGATTTCGTTGGCTCCCACTATATAGCCATAAGAACGGCTCCACCTTGATCCCCTCCATATAAAACATAGCCACACTGCTTTAATGTCTTTGCCTCCTGCATTGTCGACCAATCTGTAACTGCCGGCGACAACTCTTTGCACTTACTTGTATTGATATGCTAGACTACTAAACCTGTAACCCTGGCTCTCTGTATTATATGTATGTATCTGCAACTATGTCATAGGCTCAGGCGCCCAGTTACCTCAGGTTAGGTGCACATTACAAATAAATGAACTAAACTAAACTAACTCAACTCCAATTCTATCTCTAAAGATAAAATCTTCCACACTATTCCTAGGAAACTGCATGGCAACCTGTCTAGGTCCACCAACGCCTTGAGAATAGTTTACCTTCACGCTGTGAAACATGGCAAGGGCCAGACCTCTGACAAGTGTTCTGGGATTTACAGATTAGGTTTGACAGGAGAAGGTCCCACCTCCTTCTCGGGGGCTCACTTAAGGGGTGCAGTAGGGTGCCAATGACTGACTTGGCAGTCATTCCCTGTGGGTGGCACAAGGGCATATGAACTTGGGATCAGCGATCACCAATTGCAACCTATTGCCTGAGGTCTCCAGAGTCAAAGGGCTAATCAAATTTGGCCTTGTCTCTAGCAGCATTGTGTTTGCCCCTAAAAGTGAACTCAGGAGTACTTGAATTCCTGTCTCACCCCTGTCAACCTGGTGTTTTCATTATGCACCTATGCGCGGGACATTTAAAAATTGAAAACAAACTGCCAGAGGATGCTGCTGTTTGGGAGAAGTCATTGCATCTCTCTACGAGGCTTGTGGAACCTGGAAGCACGAACCAGTGTGGTGGAGCTAAGGGACTCGTCAACAAGGAAGTTGAGAAACGCTGCACAAGCAGGACAAGCCGCAGACACGCCAGGAGCCAAGGGAAGATACCTGGGTGTTCAGCAATCAGAGAAATCAGCATTTCACCTACCGGGACAAGAAGCAAGACGGACGTGCTGAAGCGAGTCCGCGAGAGAAAACGGAAAGATGTGAAAGCAATACTGAGTGGAAAGCAGGCGGCAAGCTTGACTGCGTAAGGGTAGACAGGACTGAAGACGCCACACAGAGCCAGTGAGACAACCCAAGCAAAGTGGGAACCCGAGGGTGTTTCGGCGACCATGGCAAATACAAACTGTACACATTACAGAAGGAATATTTGAAAGAAGGAGCTATACAACTAAGTATCTTTATAACTAACAGTATTGTTGTGGACCAAGAAAGACACAAAGAACTGTTATATCAAGAATCACTGGCATTAATGAAGAATCCAGAGGAAGGAAATAAACCTCTTTATGGGACCAAGGCTTGCTACTCTTGGTGCATTTTTGTGTTGAAGAATGAAGTGCCATGAGACAAAATCCAGGAGAAGGGAATCCCCCTGGAACTACGACCTTTTTTTGTTTTACTTTGGAGGACTTTGTATTGAAGAATCACTGACATTGAGAAAGAATCCAGGGGAAGGGGATTTCCCCCTGGATTCAAAGATTTTGGCCTTGAAGAACGTTTGTGTTAGAGAAACATCTTTTGAGAAAGAGCCCAAGGGAAGAGCCACCCTCTGGAACAAGGGCTCTTTTACCTTGGAGAACTTTTATGTTGGAGCTGTTCTATTATCCTTTATGAACTCTTTTTAAAATCCCCAGGTTAAAGACATTTCCCTTTTCACATTATAGCTTGGTTTGTAGTGTGAGGGTCAGGATAGAATTTTTGGACACGAGGAAAGTTTTGATTTTGACATCCTGACACAGACAGATACTTAGTTTCTGGTCTGAGGTAGCGAATTCTGCTTATAGCAGGGTCAGAGAGGCCCTTTCCCAAGCCATTTTTATTTTAATAAAGGTATTTAACGAAAAACATGGCAACCTTGTGTCTGACTCTCATTTCTGACCCTTCACACTGCCCAAACCTATATTTTTCTTTTTTTACTTTCTCTTTTCAAGTTTACTTTTGTTTTGTTTTTGTGAAAGGTTTTAATGTACTAAAACGTTGTTTGTGGGTGTCTGAGATCAGGAGGAAGGTTTTGTTAAGACGGATTTCTGAACACTGTCCTGGCGGCGCAGAAGTTCAGAAGGCCAACCTAATTACTTGGAACAGGGTAACCTCTGGACAAGCCAGACCAATCAGGGTAGCGATCGCGGCGGTCAAGACTAGGTCTCAAGAGGGGTGAGGGTGACTGAAAGCCCGCAATGAGCACACAAAGCAAGGACACTTACAAATTACTCCAAACAGGTGTTATATTAAAAATATATACACATTTATTCCAAGGCCTTTGTAACAATGACCGTAGCGAGAAATCACAATAAAACTCTAGTAAACCAACACATACCAAAACCAATACAATATATATACAAATACAAACGAGTCTAAAGCGTTAGATGCACGAAATGTGTAGTCCACCTAGAAGGGGAGGAAAACAGGCAGTGCGAAATAATGATTAGACCCAGTCCGCCTTCAGAGGCACCTAACTAAAAGGAAGTCCAAGCCCTACGAAGAGTGGAGCCTTGTGCTCAAAAGTACCTGCACACGCTGGTGCCAACGGGCAAAAAGGGGAGTCTCTTCGAGGGAATCAGGCAGTTCAGTTTGGTGTACAAATGAAGAACAGAGTTCCGCGACTCAAGCGCAGCCTCCACTGTGGGCAGAAGCAGAGCGCGAGTACAGAAAGGTGTGCTGTTTGACACAGCTGGGAAAAGCTATGGGCTCCTGTAGGAGGGCGACCAGTTCCTAGCTATGCTACTCACCGGTCCCCGATGCAAGCAGACCCAGGCTTCTCCGTGTCAGTTTCAGTGCTGGCAGGTTCAGGGGAGCAGGGGACGTCTCGTCGTTGTGTAGATTCTGCAGCAGCAGAGTTGAGTTAAAGATGTCCCAAACAAAGTGAACCCGCACAGTTTGTTACCACAGCAGGGCAACGGAGCGTCCATGTGTATCTCAGGCAAATGTACACTAGTCACTTCAGACCTGGGAATGCCAAGTGTACGAATCGTGTGAGAGTGACAAGGACTCGAAATACAACACAACCTGGCGGCGGTTACAGAGCAAGACTCCTGGGTAGGCTGGTCAGTCTGCTGGATGGCCCAGAGACACTTCCGAAGGCTTACGTGCAGGAGATGGTGAAGATGCTGAGAATAGCTGTCCCCGCTATTCCAAGGGTCGAAGTACCAGTACAGGCCTTCTGGTTCGATCAGAGGTAGAAAGGGTTTCACAAAGCGACAGCAGTGCAGAGGAGCAGTCCTTCAGCGGGTCACCAGCGATTCTTCGGTTCAGCCTCGTGGTTGCAGGATACTTGGCTCCTGTATTCCTTTGTTCGTGATAACTCAGGAGATCGACATGGTAGTGGCGTTTCCAGCCCCCTCTTATCCACGGTTCCCTTCGCGCCAAAACGGAGGGGACCCAATGGGAGATCCGCTCATAAAACACTCACACCATACGTGGACCTATCACGGACCACGGTGGTCCCAGGCATTCACACCACCCTAGACTCTCTGGCACCCAGGATGTGTATTGGGACCAGACATCCCAGCCCACATCCTGGAGCCACACACAAGGCCTGTAGAAGCCCGCGAAAGCATCTGTGTTTCACGGGAAAGTACATGCCCAAATAAGGAAGGCCCCGGGTCGGCTCGACCTGGGGAAGGTGAAGGGGGCAAGACGGTCAGCGGACAGGACAAAGGAGCCTCGTGGTCTGGCCATTTTGGGAGCCAGGCCACCATTTTGGGCTAAGAGTTAAGACAGATTTCTGAACTCTGTCCTGGAGGCGCAGAGGTTCAGAAGGCCAACCTAATTACTTGGAACAGGGTAACCTCTGGACAAGCCAGACCAATCAGGGTAGCGATCGCGGCGGTCAAGACTAGGTCTCAAGAGGGGTGAGGGTGACTGAAAGCCCGCAATGAGCACACAAAGCAAGGACACTTACAAATTACTCCAAACAGGTGTTATATTAAAAATATATACACATTTATTCCAAGGCCTTTGCAACAATGACCGTAGCGAGAAATCACGATAAAACTCTAGTAAACCAACACATACCAAACCAATACAATATATATACAAATACAAACGAGTCTAAAGCGTTAGATGCACGAAATGTGTAGTCCACCTAGAAGGGGAGGAAAACAGGCAGTGCGAAATAATGATTAGACCCAGTCCGCCTTCAGAGGCACCTAACTAAAAGGAAGTCCAAGCCCTACGAAGAGTGGAGCCTTGTGCTAAAAAGTACCTGCACACGCTGGTGCCAACGGGCAAAAAGGGGAGTCTCTTCGAGGGAATCAGGCAGTTCAGTTTGGTGCAAAAATGAAGAAGAACAGAGTTCCGCGACTCAAGCGCAGCCTCCACTGTGGGCAGAAGCAGAGCGCGAGTACGGAATGGCGTGCTGTTTGTCACAATGGGGAAAAGCTATGGGCTCCTGCAGGAGGGCGACCAGTTCCTAGCTATGCTACTCACCGGTCCCCGATGCAAGCAGACCCAGGCTTCTCCGTGTCAGTTTCAGTGCTGGCAGGTTCAGGGGAGCAGGGGACGTCTCGTCGTCGTGTAGATTCTGCAGCAGCAGAGTTGAGTTAAAGATGTCCCAAACGAAGTGAACCCGCACAGTTTGTTACCACAGCAGGGCAACGGAGCGGCCGTGTGTATCTCAGCCAAATGTACACTACTCACTTCAGACCAGGGAATGCCAAGTGTACGAATCATGTGAGAGTGACAAGGACTCGAAATACCACACAACCTGACGGCGGTTACAGAGCAAGACTCCTGGGTAGGCTGGTCAGTCTGCTGGATGGCCCAGAGACACTTCCGAAGGCTTACGTGCAGGAGATGGTGAAGATGCAGAGAATAGCTGTCCCCGCTATTCCAAGGGTCGAAGTACCAGTACAGGCCTTCTGGTTCGATCAGAGGTAGAAAGGGTTTCACAAAGCGACAGCAGTGCAGAGGAGCAGTCCTTCAGCGGGTCACCAGCGATTCCTCGGTTCAGCCTCTTGGTTGCAGGATACTTGGCTCCTGTATTCCTTTGTTCGTGAGAACTCAGGAGATCGACATGGTAGTGGCGTTTCTATCCCCCTCTTATCCACGGTTCCCTTCGCGCCAAAACGGAGGAGACCCAATGGGAGATCCGCTCATAAAACACTCATACCATACGTGGACCTATCACGGACCACGGTGGTCCCAGGCATTCACACCACACTAGACTCTCTGGCACCCAGGATGTGTATTGGGACCAGACATCCCAGCCCACATCCTGGAGGCACACACAAGGCCTGTAGAAGCCCGCGAAAGCATCTGTGTTTCGCGGGAAAGTACATGTCCACATAAGGAAGGCCCCGGGTCGGCTCGACCTGGGAAGGTGAAGGGGGCAAGACGGTCAGCGGACAGGACAAAGGAGCCTCGCGGTCTGGCCATTTTGGGAGCCAGGCCACCATTTTGGGCTAAGCGCGAGAAACACGCTTAAAACGCCAAAAGGAGCTCAAAAACACAAGAAACGATCGCTGCCACCATTCCCGTCGTGATTCACTTGCACCGATCAGGTACAATCCAAAAAGAGTATCTAGGGCCTGTAGAAGGCTAGAGACCCAAGAGAGCAGTAACTTAGCTTACAGTGCCCTCTTGTGTCATGTTGCACGAAAGCTGCAACATGATAAAGAAACTACGGAAAACAGCGTTTCCCGGTACTGACTGTCTTAAGGGCATGTCAGTTTCCCCGTAAGAATGGAGCGAAAGCCCAGACGAGTGCGGCAGAAGGCTGCACTTCTCTGGCAAAGTCTAGATCATGGTGAAAACAACAGCAAAAAGTTTAGGGGTTGCCACATGGAAGGAAAATTACCCACAATTAAAAAATCTTTCCTAACACTCGCCCTTCCCAGACTATGGACAGGGGGAACTAATCCACCCCTGGATGAGTCTCTTGTTCAGGTCGGTTAAACATTCTGGACAACCCATCAGCATTGCTATGTTGGACACCTGGCCTATGCTCAATAGTGAAGTCGAAGCCTTGTAGACTTATGGACCACCTAAGCAACTTTGGATTCTCTCCCTTCATGTTCATTAGCCACTTTAAGGGCTTATGGTCAGTTTGCACAGTGAAGTGGGTCCCATAGACGTAGGGCCTCAGCTTCCGTAGGGCCCACACAACAGAGAAACATTCTTTCTCCACTGTGGACCATCTGAGCTCTCTGTCCTTAAGCTGGCGACTAATAAAACCAATAGGGTGTTCCTTACCTTTCTCATCTACTTGCGATAGTACAGCTCCTATCCCAGTGTCAGAGGCGTCCGTCTGCACAATAAAAGGTCTTTGATAATCAGGGGTCCTAAGGACAGGGGCCTGGCACAAGGAGTCTTTTAAGCCGTTGAAGGCCTTCTCACACTCGTCGGTCCAAGTTACCTTCTTGGGTTTCTTCGGAGTGGTGAGGGCAGTCAGAGGGGCAGCTATGGTGCCATAGTCTGCCACGAAGTTGCGGTAATACCCCGTGAGTCCTAAGAAGGCTCTCACTTGGGTCTGTGTAGTGGGGGTAGGCCAGTCTTGTACTGCTTGTACTGCTTGTACTTTACTGGGAAGAGGCTGTATCCTCCCTCCACCTAATTCATGTCCAAGGTAAACCACTGAGCCTTGTCCAATCTGGCATTTACTAGCCTTTATGGTCAAGTGTGCTTTCTGAAGAGCCTGGAGCACAATCCCGAGGTGTTTCACATGGTCTTCCCAGGTGGCACTGAAAACTGCTATATCGTCCAGATATGCAAGACAGAATTCGTCCAACCCATTCAACACATGATTCACAAGCCTCTGGAAAGTGGCAGGTGCATTTTTCAACCCGAACGGCATTACCCGGAATTGGTAAAGGCCGTCTGGAGTAGAAAACGCTGTCTTCCCCTTGGCATGTTCTGCTAAAGCTATTTGCCAATAGCCAGCAGTGAGGTCAAACGTGCTGAGGTACTTGGAGGCACCCAAAGTATCCACCAGCTCATCTGTTCGAGGCAAGGGGTGTGCATCTGTCTTGGTGACAGCATTCAGAGCCCTGTAATCCACGCAGAACCTCAATTCAGAAGTGCCTGCCTTTGGAACCAAAACCACAGGGCTGGACCAAGGACTACTAGAGGGTTCAATCACCCCAAGGTCTAACATCTTGTTGACCTCGGTCTTAATATAAGACCGTACTTTGTCTGACATTCTGTATCCCCTACTTTTGGTAGGTACACTGTCTCCGGTGTCTGTTATGTTTGCACCAAGGTGTCAAACCAGGCGACTGTGAAAACAGGGGGGAAAACTGCCTAAGCAAACTGTTCACCTCAGCCTGCTGATTAGAAGTCAGGTGAGGGGCCACTCGGACACCCTCAAAGGAGCTATCTGAAGGACCGATTTGGAACAGGTCGGGGAGAGGTTCAGACTCCTCTTCCTCAACATCTGAAGCCAGTAGTAGTGCTGCGATTTCGACTCTTGGGACGAAAGCCTTCAGCCTATTTACGTGAAACACTTTTGGAGCCTGTCCAGGCCTTCCAATGTCCACTAAATAGTTAACCTCACCCAGGGGCTCCACCACTGTGTAAGGGCCTGACCATTTGTCCTGTAAGGCTCGAGGCCTTATGGGATTCATGATCAGGGCTTGCTGACCAGGTGTAAAGTTGATGAGGGAAGCTTTCTGGTCGTACCAATGTTTCACCAGCGCTTGTCCTGCCTTCAATTTATCACTAGCCAAGCCCATCAGAAGTACCATCCGTTTTCTGAGCCCCAGTACATAATCTACTACGTTGGTAGTAACAGGGGGAGTGGGCATCTCCCATCCCTCTTTGACTATTGCTAAGGGTCCCCGTACAGGATGACCGAACAGAAGTTCGAAGGGGCTGAAGCCAACACCCTCCTTTGGTACCTCTCGGTAGGCAAACAGTAAGCATGGTAAAAGAAGATCCCATTTTCTTCTCTGAGGTTCTTCCAGAGCCCCAATCATGCTCTTTAATGTTCTGTTGAAACGTTCCACCAGACCATTGGTCTGGGGGTGGTATGCAGAAGAGAACTTGTAGGTGACCCCACATTCTTTCCACATAGCCTTCATATACTTCGACATAAAGTTGCTGCCACGATCCGACACAACTTCTTTAGGGAAGCCAACCCTAGTAAATATGCCAAGTAACGCTTTTGCAACTGACTTGGCAGTTACAGTTTTCAATGGGATGGCCTCAGGATATCTGGTTGCATTGTCGACCAGCACCAGGATAAACCTATTGCCTGAGGATGTTTGCGGGTCAAGGGGACCAACAATGTCGAACCCTACCCTTTCGAATGGTATTCCCACAACTGGGAGTGGTACCAATGGAGCTTGGATTGTCGAGCCAATCTTACCAGATAACTGGCAGGAGGCACAACTCCTGCAGTAACTTTCTACTTGCACCCCCATCTTGGGCCAGTAGAAGTGCATGGATAACCTTTGCTTGGTCCTCTTAATACCAAGGTGACCAGCAAGGGGCACTTCATGCGCCAACTGCAGGAGGAAGGGTCTTACAGCAAGGGGAACCACCAACCTCCTATGGTCTCCTTCTGTAGACTCTGTGGGCTCACTGTACAGGAGTCCACCTTCCCAATAAATCCGATGCGTCCCAGGAGGTTCACCCTCAAGCTTGGAGCAAGCCTGTCTCCTTAGGCCTTCCAGAGATGGGCACTCACGTTGGCCTTTACTGAATTCTTCACTATCAGGACCACCTTCTACTAACAAGTCTTTTAGTTCAGGATGGTCGTTGGGGTCAAATACTTCAGGCATCGCCACCTCCTCGTCAGGCCCGGGCGATTGACCAACTTCCTCCACCGCAGTGGTAGGCGAGCTCGGGGGAATGTTCTCTTTCCCTCGTCTTGACTTGTTTACTCCTTTCGCCTTGGGTTTCCCCTTCGGCTTGGGCGGCGTATTGGTCTTGGCCAATGCTGCCCGTGTTTGAGACCGTGTGCAGGGTCTGTCGGCAGTGTCTCCTACGAGCCCTAAAGCTCTGAGATCGTTGCCTAACAGGACCTTTCCTGGGACATTTCTCTGAATGCTCACTGGAATACTGACTGCTGTACCATTTAAAGTAAGATTTACAGGTATTACTGGAAACATGCGAGGTGGGCCGTCAGCCAACTTAGTGGGCATCAGAGTAGCTCTGGCAACTTCCTCTGAGTCTACCAAGTTAGAATCCACTACAGTCTGACTGCACCCACTATCCCTAAGAGCTGGAGTATCCACTCCATTGATCAGCACACTGTCTTTAAAGTAGTGCTTGGCATTATCTGGAATCCTAGCATAAGCCTCTGCGACTTTAGGCTCCCAGGAACCCAGGGAAACTAAAACTACCTCAGCTTCTATCCCGCTGGGGAAGGAGTCTGAGGAGAAGGATGCTCCTGTAATCTCTTCTTCCTCTTAGGAGGAGAAGGCCAGATTAGCGGAGTGGACCCCCAAAGGTTTAACCTTACACCGGGGATCCCCCTTCACGTGGTCAGTTGCTCCACAAGCAAAACAAGATCCATTGGGTCTGTTTACATAGGGAGGCTTATTGTAACAAGAGTTCTGTTTCGGAGGCTGACCTCCACTACCCTGTGAGTTCTCTTGTGTCTTACCCTTATTTTTCTTTTTGTGGCCCTTTTGAGAAGAAGATTTATCAGATTCTCCACCCTCCTTATCTTTGGACTTTTTCCCTTCCTCCTGCTTACCAGGATGAGTTTTGTCCTTATGGGACACTCGATGTGACACCCATAAGTCTGCTGTAATGGCCAGCTTCTTAGGATCTATCTCCTTCGAATCGGCCAAATGCTGCTTAAGCTCCGGGGAAGAAGATGCAAAAATGTGTTCCAGCATGACAAGATTCATCAGGATTCGGTTACATAAGATACCCAAGTACCACCTTTGTTTTTCTTGTACTCTCGGAATCGTTTTAAATATTGGGCAGGAGTCTTTCCAAACTTTAAAATGAGAGATTGCTTTAACATTGCGAAATCAGCTCGCTCAGCCTTCGACATTTCCATAATGGCACTACAGCCAGAATGGGGCAGTCTGCTGAGTAACCAGGCAATCTTATCAGCATTGTCAACTTCTTAAACTTCACATGCATACTCAAACGTATTCAGCCAGTCCATAATGTGATTCCTTTCCTCGTACACACTGAGCAGATCTTTCGGAAACCGTGGATGAGAGGAGGCCCCAGACCCATGTCCAGGACCCTTGGACCCATTTGCAACCTGAAGCTTGGCCAGTTCCAACTGGTGATCCCTGTCTTTCTGTTTTAAGAAATCTTTCCTAACAGGTTTGAAGGAATTAATGTACTTAGATACATTGCCAATTGAGACTTGTTTCATGTCAGGTTGATCCACTAAGGGTCTCAGTGGTAGGGCTCTAGTGAGTCATGGAGAGTCTCAATTTTAAATTGAATATCTACAATTCTGTAATCCAGGAAAATTAAAGAAGCAAATGATGGAGAGAGACTGGATACAAACTATAGATGAGATACAACTAGTAAAATCCATGAAAAACGGGCCGGACAACCAAGCCAGAATCAATGAAACAAGAGCCTATCTACTGAAATGTCCGTCCAAGAAGCTTCGTGAAAATTTCATGCGCATCCGCCTGAATATCTTATGTACAAATGAGATATTAGCGTGGCGAAAACAAGTGAATACCAGCCTCTGCCGATTCTGTCGCCAACCAGATGCAATTGAAACTTTAAAACACCTGCTCCTCACATGTAGAGGGGTGGACGAGGCACGCACTTTCCATTTGAGACACCTAATTGGCAAATTCGATTTCTTGGATGAATAGGGGAAATGGAACAATTTGATGAGTGGAGAGAACACCAAATGGACCATTGCAGTGACAGGTTTTAATGAAAGCCTCGGGCTATTGAAATGCCCGGAACTGGACAAAATAGACTGCATTACTTGAGAAGATTAAACTCTTTCTCTTCCTCGTCCCTCTCTTCCCTCTTCAAGTAGCAGAAGGCTGGCACGATTGGGACTTTTCTTTGCTTCTCTTTTAAGGACTGAAAGATTAATCCTTAGGAGCAATGTTGTAAACATTGTTTCTTTTTAAACAGTTAAATCGAGTAAAAAAATAAAAAAAAGAAATTGAAAATCTACATCATATCTTTACAGAGATGTTAGGTAGGAGCCAAGAATAGGACACCTTGGGGTGGACATCTAGCTCCCAAATGATCTGGAACTGCTCCTTTGTTGAGTCATCATCTACAAAGATATGATTCTTTAAGGGGGGGTTTCTTAGATGGCTTTGCTACCCCTGTTGTGAATGTGTTCATCTTTTCTACCATAATAATATTTTGTTTTTGTCCACCCCCATTCAAGCATCTGCCATATTGGGCCGGCCTGGGTAAAATCATATTTTGTTACAGTTTTATTGGATTTGGGAATAAACGGTGGTATGAGTTACACCATCTTTGTGAATATTGAGGATATATATCGTCCAGAATTTCCTAGGGAATGTCATGCTGAGAAACATTTTAATAAAGCCTTCAAGAGAGACATCAATTACATTCATATGCCAAGAAAGCTATGGAAGCATTACATTTATTGGCCAGGTTGAAAAGAATTATGATGTGACAGTTCCAGGAGAGGGGTAGATAGTCAACAATCATGATATTGTTATTCAGCGGAAAAAAAATGAGATCCAAACTATAGCCAGATTCATGGTTAACTTGCTGAACCAATTATGTGAAACATAGGCTATTCAAATCCTTGTGCAGATTGATTAGATAATATCTCAGCTTTATATGATAGCTGTTATGAACTACATACTAGGTGGCAGTGTTGCATCTGATGATAAGGTGTTCAAACTATGTGGTTGGGTGTAGATTCTCTTGCAATCTATGATATTAGATTTGGTTAGATGTGCTCCTCTTCCCCTACCAGACTTGCTGATTTTGCAAAGGATGTTATACTAATAGATCAGTTTGGGGAGATGGGAATGCATTAGAGAACCAGGACTCCATAAATGCCTTAAGGTAAAGGCCAAGGCCATTGCTAATAACTCAGATATTATGACCCTTATTGTCTATTGTGGGTAAAGACATCCTAAATTCGCAGGCATGTCTCAATGTGGATCTTCTGAGACAAAAAGATGTTTGCTTATGGGTAACTAAGGTCATCATGAGGAACGTCATTTGATCCGACTGATGAATTGGGTAAGACAAGGAGTCTGCACAGAAGTAGCTGGTCACTTTCACAAACCTGTTCGAGAGCTGTTGGAGATGGGAGGTTCGAATTTGCTAGTGCTTCAGTGTTGAATAGGAGGTTGTTCGTATTTAGAGGCTACTGGTTTGAGAGTCTCAAAGTTTTTATATGACTCCATTCCTTACGAACACAGGTTGTTCAGTAAGACTACTTCAATATTTATGACTATATTCCTGCCTGGGATCCAGACGATGGCCAATGCCAAGTGGTTGCAGATTACGAGATGGGAGATCCTGCAGACAATCAACACCACCATAAAGAGATGCAATGCTATCAAGGAAGAGCTGAGGGCCATACGAGTAATGACCCTGCAGAACAGATATGTCCTTGACATGATCACATTGATAGAAGGAGGAGTTTGTGCCAAAATTGGGCCATCATGTTGCACATTCTACCTTCTCACAATGACGACAATGGGACCTTGACAGAGGCTATAACGTTGCTAATTAACCTGCATAACAGGATGGAAGACGAGACAGAGGACATTACAGATTACAGTTGGTTTGCTTCCATATTCTCATGGATTCCGCAGTGGATGGCAAACATCTTCATGTGTCCTGGAACAATATTGGTGATGGTGGTGTTTGGATTCTGTGTAATTAGAATAGTGATCCCAATGCAAGAAGATGGCAAAGAAAGCAGTAGGACTGAAGATCATGATCGATATCGAATCTGGGTTTGGACCCAAGGAATTGACTAATGAAGATGTAAGAAAATACATAGTGGCCAGCACTGTAGCACCTGAAGGAACAAAGTTCCTGTATCCAAAGAATCATAAGAAGTACGTTGCACGATGGGTCTATTGTAATTCGAATGGAGAGTGCAACTACATGACCTGGAGTGTAGTTGAGCATGTCAAATCAGCTGGCACCCTGAGGGGGGTGATGAAGATCTGGACTCCAAAGAAGTATTTTTTCAAGAGAAAATATCAAAATGTGGTGATCATTGAAGAGGTGGTCGAAGACTCGACCGGACGGGGGAATGTAGAGGAGCAGTTAGATGCCTCTGCAGGAAATCCCACACCCCCCTACGTCCTATATGTTGGAAGCCTGAGACAGTGCCATGCTTGACACCAGTAGTTGTGACCATACCCCGGCGAGTATTCGAAAGAAGGTACCCACTGAGAAAGCCCTATCAAATGTATCCTCAAAGAGACGATAATCTGATGGAGGAACTCCCTGAAGGAATATAAAAAGGATCAAAAAGAGGAGCTGGTGATGTCACGAAAGACGAGCGTGACACCCTAAATATACTGGCTGATGAGAATGCATGGATCTTACAGAAACTGATGATGAAGTTAAGAATCAAGTAAACTTTCATATGCGAAAAGAAGATTGCACGTGTGTGAAGCACTGCAGAAAATGCAAGCCGTTCAATAACTGTACAGATGCTGTAACGCAAGTAGATTAAGTAATCTTAGAAGCTGGCTGTATGTAGTGAATAGACTGCAGGTGAAGCCACCATTGTATAGAAACTGGACATCAGTGTCATGAATTTAGTAAGCCAGGACCCAAGGAGAGAAAGGGCGAGAACTTTGTCGCAGCAAGAATAAGCTGAGATCGTGGAAACGAATGGCAAGGCTGTCTTGCCTGGTGTCAAAGCTGAAGCAGCCAAGGTTGGTTATCTATTCTTGAAGGCAGTGATCGTGCAAAGCTGAATTATCCCTTGTTAAGGTGCAAAGAATGAACACCAAGCGTGCCAAGTTTTATTCATTTAAGACATTTAAATGCTGCAAAATTGACCAAATCGTGGTCTTCTGTCATGTGAGCCAAGGGTCGAAATAGAGTTGAGCATGGAGTTCTAGAACAACGACAGTGAAGACCTGTACTCCCATAAAATCTCAGAGACAAGAATATTTTGCAAGGTCAAGTTCACAGACAATTTTCATGGCAGAAGGCATGGGTGATGAGAGATGTTGGGCTAATTGTGTGTGGAGGTGAAGTCAAGTCCACCTACTGGCATATGGGTCTGAGCTTACGTGCTGCTAAGTGAACCGAATGTTCCAGACATGGCACAAGCATGCCAACCAATGATAGATAGCCGTATAATGAAGGGCCTTATAGTTTGAAGGCCAATGATATACTGTATACTTAATAGTGTTAAAGATGACATGTTTTAGAGGTAGGCAAATGTTGTCGACCTGATAGTAGATAGCCAATCACAATCCCAGCCCTTATAGAAAATATACTTAGATATTCCCCTTGAACATATCACAATCTCTCATAGGATTTTCTTATTTGCCACATAGCATGACATCACATCTGACTTTTTTTTGCATATAAGGATGTTTTTTTATGAGAAATGCACTGAGAGCTCGAGCGAACGTCCGTTGATGTCGGTTGTAACTCCTTGTTTTGCCATCTTCCTGAGTTGGTTTGATTATTTGGTGTCAGAGTTATTCTACATCCTCATCCATTGCATGCACTATACCCAAAGGGCCATATGCTCAATATCATGCATCTGAGTATAGCTGATTTGTCTGAGGTCTCTTTCAAGACGGCCACAAGGACTGTCGATAGGAGTTGAGTTGTGTACTGGTATAAGAATGGCAAAATCCTCCTGCTACCTTTAAAGGCACAGTGGCCTTTGCTAATACCCGGTTTTTATGTATGTGCTTGTGCAAGGGTGAACAATGTAGCATGTGGGTTGATACTGGTCAGATGTGAGCCTATTATAAGAATAACTTGCCATGTCCTAATTCTAAAATGGTGACTGTTAGGTGATGTAGCGGGGGGGAGCACATCAAATCTGAGTACTAATTCCAAGATGGTCTCTGCATATTCCGACAATAAACAGGATCAACTAGGTGCCGTAACAATGCAGTGATACAAAAGAACTGCAGCCAGGGCATACATTTCAATAAGCCCACAACTATGTTGGCCTGGAGGCATACATGCCATGAGGATGCAAAAGAACAGTCCCCCCACACCATATTCACCTGCTCAGTACTGGGCGCGAGTGTAAGCCATTACAGTGAAACTACAGACAAACAGAGAGTCTGTCACTGCCTGGACCCTCCACTTAATTTACATGGATAACTAATAACAAGCAAGACTGAGGACAGCCACTTCATTAGAGACTGCGCCGGCAGAAACTATAATAACCTATGAAAAGTTTTTTTATTTTTTAATGACAAATCTCTTAATATAAATAGAGTAAATGTTGACATGAATGACCTTCTTGTTCCACTTTTTTCACCAACGCTTTTTAAAAGCATCAGTGTAAGATTCACAGATGAGTGAACTGTCTGGCTACCCATTAGTGCTCTTGGTCATGTTTGTGCTTTTTCACAAAACATTGTAAGCGATATTCAATCAACACTACAGCTAAGTCAATGCCTAGTCTGGGATGCTGAGGAAAACCCTTATTGATGTATTTTTATGTCCAGTTCAGTACTCTGGATGACAACCCTTGTATAACACCCCCCTCTTAGAATCCACCTGACCCCACTGAGCCAAGAAGTAGGTTTGTTTTGCAAATTAAAAGGTTTATTTGAAAATTTAAACAATATATATATATCACACTTTATAATAAATTAATATCTGATAGTACACTTAGACATATGATGTTGATCAACAATGGGTAATCTGGCAGGAGCACACTTCTTTGCAATCAATGAGGAGTTAGTATAGGATGGATAAAGTAGCAAAAATACTTTTATGGTTTCAAGTGAAAAGCAATGAGGAATAAAATGCAGTACAGAAATACTTGATATGATTTTAGCAAAAGATAAGATAATCACTTTTTCTCTGGTAATTCACCCCCCTCCCCTATGCAATGTAAGAAATGGAAGGAGATGGAAAGAGGAGCACACAGTTCTCAGGAATGCAATCAAATACAATACGAAATTCAGTTCCCCCCCGCCCCCGCAAGCTTAGAGGAAACAGGTAGGAGTTTGAAACACAGGCCCAAAATGCTTTTTAAATGTGATGGCAATGGATGGGAAAATGTGCCAACTGATTTTAATTTCCTCTAGAGATTCAGGGTGAGTGGGAGATGCGTGTCGGTATTAGTTGAGGCTCACTTTAGAAATGCTCTATGAGTTATTACCAAGTTGCAACGGATTGAGCCAAAATCACAAATCGCGGTAAATTTCGCGAGTGCGTAAATCGTGATTGCGGAAAAAGTATAAGTCGGTTCTAGGTTCTTTGGAAAGCTTAGATTCTAAGCTTTCAGAGGAAAGTTAAATCTTGTTCCTAGCCCAAATGGTTCCAGAGATACAGACGATTAAATAAAGGTAGTTTTTCGGATTTAAAGTAAACTCAAAATGACAGGTGACAGCTTGCAGCTTTAAAAATGACAGATGACACGATTTCTAGGAGGCAGTTCTACTTAGGTTAAAATAGTTTGGATTAGATTATTTTAACTAAGAGATTGGTTCTGCACAGTTCTGCTAGGTACTCACAATATAAATTTGAACTAGGCCTTGTCACGGATCTGGTCAACACGTCCGGCTGCGGTTCTGTCTGCTCGGCGGGTCAATCAGGCACCGGTTCTGCTCACAGCGATCTGGGTCAGCTGTGCTCTGCTGGTCTAGCCTCTCTGGATTCAGCGGCCTCTGGTTCTGGATACTGCTCTGCTTTCCAGTCCGGATCAAGTGGATTCTGGATGTAACACTGCTTTCTGGGTACTGGCAAGAGTTCTTGGCAAAAGAATTCAGACAGCTGGCCCGGCGGTGGAATAGTTTGCAAATGATTTTGAGGCTGCTGACTAATACTTTTGCTTGCAGTGGGCCTTCTTGGTTCAAAGTTCTGTAGTCTCTGTTTAGCTTGGAAGTCTAAGTGTTGGATCTCTGGATGTGAAGACATCGGTCAGCATGCTCCGCAGCAAATGGAATTGAATGTGTCTACCTGTCCCAGCAATCTCTTTTTATGTGTTTTGGAAAGTGGGTGTGTGCGTTGGTCATAACTAAACCTGCCCCTCTCACTTATCATTGGCCAATTCCTCCTCTCTCCCTTGATTGGGGGAACTGAGTTGTGAGTCAGAGTGATGAGGTAGATTTTATGGCCAGAGGGCCCTCCCCTGTCATCTTTCCACACAAATCTATATTTGATCCAAATACATATTTCCCAAATACATAGTTGTTTTTACATCACCTACACACATCATATATCACATGAGGTAGGCACTGTTCCGACTCTGGTGTTTCTAGGAGCTTGGGTAAAGAAATGGCAACTTCTTTTCGATTTTAGTGGGTTATGCAACATTGGTTTTTCATTAAAAATTATACACATATACACGGCCTGTCCATACATACTCCAGTAAATTCCCATGTCTCTAGCTTAAACACAGAGTCTGTAGTATCAATAAATAGCGGGGTTTTGTCCCAGAACATCACACAAATTGGAGTTTGGGCTTGAATTGTGGGAAAAGTTTTCATTTTAAGGATCCCCAAATTTCACATTTCTGTCATCTAGTTACCAAGAGTTATCAGTGTTTCTGTAAAATATATATTTGCTTTCAATTCAAAGTACTGCAGTGTTTGAGTCCGCCCCCAAAGTTTGGGGATGACAGTGATCACATTTCTCTCCTGGCTGGCAGATCTTTGTTGACAGGAAACAGTCAAAATCACCATATCCTATTCAAGGGAAAAGGTCTTTTGTGTGGGCTCCAGCAAGCTGAGGTCAACAGACCAGGGGGCCACTTTGCATTTGGTTAGCATGACCATGTGATATCCTGGGCTTTCTGAGGTGAGAAGGTTTCCCAGCCTTTTGGCCTGTTAATCAAATCAGATTGTCTCTGGGAACAGCAGGTGGTTAGATTTTCAAATAACTAACAAGCTTTGAAGTCCCTGCCCCTCTTGCAACTCCTAAATACAGTTTCCCTGTCAGAGTTTAGACCGCTAGCGCCACCTTGGGGAATTTGTCGGGACTGCATCCATTTTTGAGTTGTCTTGAATTACTGCATTTCAATAGAGTGGTCTTTTGCTTGATAGTATAGGACCCTTGCTTAACATTGTTTTGATGGCATCCTTACAGGAGAGTGGTGATGTGGAACCCCCCACAAGAAGGTTGTATCTTTGGAGTGGTCTCGTGCCAACTGCGCAGTTCTCCTATTCTGGCGTGAATGTGGGTGGCGATAGCTCATCCCCACATCCACCCAGTCTATTGATTTAGTTTGTTCTGGGATAGAATAATGGGCGGCGACAGCTCATCCCCACATCTACCCAGTCTATTGATTCAACATGGGTCAAAACCCATGACAACATCTACATGGTTGTTACTGAACATAGCATTGCGAACTGTGACACAAGACCTGCTCATGAACATAAAAATGTATGGTCCAAAAAAAAGAAGTCATCACAATAGGGCACAATGAAGCACAACCCACTCCCAATCAAAGTGTGAGATTTCTCTTCACTTCTTGCAACTCAGCCAATCACAGCACATTAAAGCAAGCTATGGACTGATTCCATGGCATGTGACTGGACCTGGTGCCTGCCATCTTGCCATTGGTAGTGAGATTTCCTGGCAAGGACACAAAGACGCACATGTTCATGTGTTAAACAGATGCTTTCTGACAACAGAGGCTAGAATCAGGATGACAACATGGCTGAAAGTGTGGAGAGGATATAAATGGGTTGAGGGAAACACAGGATAGAGTAAATGTGTTCTAAAGTAGTACACGCAACCTACAATAAAACAGTAATCAACATACTGCAGACAATGCAGAATAACGCTCTTAGAGCTGCTCTAAATATACCCCAAAACGAACATATCTCAGCAACCAGATTGCAACATAAGTGGCTCTCCTTAAATGAAAAAAGTAAACTAAAAACCTTATGTCTTACCTTCAAAGCACTGCATCACACGCCCCCACCCCCAAATCTCACAGAAAAATTCACCTGGAGATCCTCCACACGTATCACTAGATCCACAGATATGTCCTTCCTGACAGTTCCTAGGTTTAAACTTAAAAGATCCGGCGGAACTAGCTTCTCGGTCATGGCCTCCCAACAGTGGAACTCCCTCCCAGCTAACATTAGGACCATTCTAACATTTTACAACTTTAGGAGAAGCATCATATCTTGGATACTCAGTGAGAACTAAACTACTACTGTATAGTACTTGTGTGTAAACAAATTACCTCCTGTATTTGTCTATTATTGCTTTGTTGTTATTGTATTTGTCTATTATTACCTCTCTTGCTCTTGTCCACTAGTGATGCATGTACTTAACTTTGCCAATGTGTTATACCCTTTTGACTGTATGTATTCCACTCTTTGTCTAAAGGGACTGCCATTATCATGTAACTGTACTTCAAAGCGCCCAGATACCTCTGGGTCAGGTGCGCTATATAAATAAAATAAACAAACAACAAACATACCATGAGGTATCCTCTAATTAAGTTACCTGCTGTAGACATGCACAAAGCAGAAGTGATCACCTATTTCTAATACAGTCTGCACTTTAAAAACAGGATATTCAGCATCTGAAATGTGTACAGTCCAGAAAGTAAAATGTGTACAGTTCAGAAAGTTAAAAAGATCTTTTTGTTATTATTTATGTGAGTCTGGTCTGTTGTGTTGGCCTGATGGGACACCTGGGCCCCATATGAATCTAGTGAACTGATTACAACAAAGGTAGCAGGCGCCCCTCTCTCGGAAGAACAAGGCATGATAACCTATTCAGTGGTTGTTAACCACATTGAGAGTTCGCAGCCATCTGCTTTTTGGTCACTGTACCTTTCACAGATGGGAAATATTCATTTGCATATCAGTCTTTGTCCCGCCCACATGAACAGTCCAGCACCGAAATGGTATGGCAATTCCTCTCTGAACAAGAGTACCACCAGCAACCCCATACACGTGTTTCAGCCTTGTTGGGCATCATCAGTGAGGTGAAGCTGAGCCTCTCTAAGCACAGTGAGCAGGGAGTCCACGTATGGTTGCCCCCAGGTACCCTAGGGTGACCAACCCCGAGTTCCTTCAAAGAATTCAACAAAGGTAGCAGGCGCCCCTCTCTCGGAAGAACAAGGCATGATAACCTGTTCAGCGGTTGTTAACCACATTGAGAGTTCACAGCCATCTGCTTTTTTCTCACTGTACCTTTCACAGATGGGAAATATCCATTTGCATATCAGTCTTTGTTCGGCCCACATGAGCAGTCCAGCACCGAAATGCTATGGCAATTCCTCTCTGAACAAGAGTACCACCAGCAACCCCATACACGTGTTTCAGCCTTGTTGGGCATCATCAGTGAGGTGAAGCTGAGCCTCTCTAAGCACAGTGAGCAGGGAGTCCACGTCTGGTTGCCCCCATGTAACCTAGGGTGACCAACCCCAAGTTCCTTCAAAGAATTCAACAAAGGTAGCAGGCGCCCCTCTCTCAGAAGAACAAGGCATGATAACCTGTTCAGTGGTTGTTAACCACATTGAGAGTTCGCAGCCATGTGCTTTTTGCTCACTGTACCTTTCACAGATGGGAAATATCCATTTGCATATCAGTCTTTGTCCCGCCCACATGAGCAGTCCAGCACCGAAATGCTATGGCAATTCCTCTCTGAACAAGAGTACCACCAGCAACTCCATACACGTGTTTCAACCTTATGTCTTACCTTCAAAGCACTGCATCACACGCCCCCCCCCAAATCTCACAGAAAAATTCACCTGGAGATCCTCCACACGTATCACTAAATCCACAGATATGTCCTTCCTGACAGTTCCTAGGTTTAACCTTAAAAGATCCAGCAGATCTGGCTTCTCGGTCATGGCCTCCCAACTGTGGAACTCCCTCTCAGCTAACATTAGGACCATTCTAACATTTGACAACTTTAGGAGAAGCATCATATCTTGGATACTCAGTGAGAACTAAACTACTACTGTATAGTACTTGTGTGTGAATAAATTACCTCCTGTATTTGTCTATTATTGATGCATGTACTTACCTCTCTTGCTCTTGTCCACTAATGATGCATGTACTTAACTTTGCCAATGTGTTACACCCTTTTGACTGTATGTATTCCACCCTTTGTCTAAAGGGACTGCCATTATCATGTAACTGTACTTCAAAGCGCCCGGATACCTCTGGGTCAGGTGCGCTATATAAATAAAATAAACAAACAACAAACATACCATGAGGTATCCCCTAATTAAGTTACCTGCTGTAGACATGCACAAAGCAGAAGTGATCACCTATTTCTAATACAGTCTGCACTTTAAAAACAGGATATTCAGCATCTGAAATGTGTGCAGTCCATAAAGTAAAATGTGTACAGTTCAGAAAGTTAAAAAGATCTTTTTGTGATTATTTATGTGAGTCTGGTCTGTTGTGTTGGCCTGATGGGACACCTGGGCCCCATATGAATCTAGTGAACTGATTACCAGGGCAAAGAGTGAACTGATTACCAGGCCAAAGACCTCCTCTACCCCCATTCATGACTCAAAGGACTTGGACTAATTTCCTCAGCAGCACTGTATGCCCAGAAGCTGTCATAGTCATAAGCATGCTATGAGCATGATATGATATGATCTGATAAGTCATTTATAACGCCCCTGTACAGAAGTGTTTCTAGGCCCGACAAGACAAAGGAATGAAGACAGAGGGAGGACAAGACAAACAATCTTTCTAGGCCTTGTGTCATTCAGATCGTGCAAGTGTGAGAATGAGAAGTGCTAGGGGAAAGGGATGGGGGAAGAGAGAACAGGGCAGCAATGCTCTGAGTGAGAGCAGCCAGGGCGGCACGGCTCTGAGTAGTGCAAGGAGAACAAGGGACTGTAGGGTTACAGTTACAGCTCTTAAGTGCATGGTAGGCCCGGAGGCAGTGCAGGGGTGGCTGATCAAGAAAGAGCCTGGTACCCAGTGAGACTCTGAGATTAGCCAAGCAACCAGTCGGTACATCAGGCAGGTAGGTCACCAGGGGAGGGATAGAGAGAAGGCAGAGGAGAAGAGGAACGTTTTGAGCTGTTTCCGGAACTTCAGATGGTCCAGCTCAAGTTTGAGAAGGTCAGGGAGGCCATTCCAGAGGGAGGCACCTGCAGAAGAGAGAGCTCTACCCCCACTCTCTGCTCTCTGCCTGGAGAACTGGCGCCAGTGGAGAGATTTGAGTGCCGGAGAGATACGGTCCCTGGGCTTGAGGCCAAGGATAAGTCTTGCAGTCCTGTTCTGGATTAGTTGCAGAGGGCAGAGAGTAGAGGAAGTTAGATTAAGAAAGAGGCTTTTGCAGTAGTACAGCCTAGAGAGAACCAGGGCTCTGGACACAGTGAGCTTCTGTGGGAAAGTGAGAAAGGGCAGAGTCCCTTTGAGGAGGTGCAGCTGGTAGTGGGACTTCTTGGCGACATCTGAAATGTGAGGAGAGAAAGAGAGAGTGAGGTGGAAGATTACACCAATATTTTTTCCTCGCAGGAAGGCAAAGGAAGAGGGCCCAAGCTGGGCAGCCAGAGTGAGAGAGGGAAAGCAGGGGCAGGGGTCTCAATTAGAAGGATCTCTGTTTTACTGGCATTAAGGCAGAGATGGTTGATGGTGCACCAACATTGAATCACGGATAGACAGTCAGGAATGAGCGAGAGAGGAGGCTGATGGGCGCCTGAAGGAAAGCTGAGTGTCATCCGCAGAACACTGAAAGTTAGGAGAGAAGTGTCAGGTGATTTCCCGGGGGCCGGCAGAGCTGTCCGCGGACCTCTGGGGCTAGGGAGGCCCCAACTCCTCCCGCATCCCAAAAGGAGTATGAGGCACACACAAGATCAAGGTAGATACTGCTGTTTATTGTAGTAACAGCAGGGATAACTCTCAGCCTGTATGCATCCAGAGAGGCTCTCAGCATTAGTGGGGCTCGCAGGCCCTTTTTACCCTAGTATAATGCGCTACTTGCATCACCTGGGAAAGCTGTCCCAAAACCTATCGCCACTTCGGGTTGGCTCCCCGAATGGTAGGGTCAGTATGGTTACCTATAGGAGAAAGGGTTATTGGATAAGGACGGGTCAGGTGGTACACTTGGGTTGTCCCTAACAGTTGCTACACCAAATTTGTTACAAGGGGACACTTGGTGATTGGCTAGCTAGAATCGCGTCAGTGATGAGCCCCTCGTATTGTGATTTGTTCACCCGCGAGCCCCCAAGCCTGGGACCATCATTGTTCCCAGCACGCGGTGTACCTGGTGCTGGCAACAATGTGCAACTATGTGTGAGTGACGGACAATGGACAGGTCTGGCTAGTGGCTGATGTGCATGTCTTTCCCATCGCTGTAGGTGTCCAACTTGTCGTTTCGTTGTTGCAGACCGCATCCCAGACGTGGGACCCCGGTGACTTTCCGTCTTGTAAGCTTGGCATCTTGTCAGTCGGCTTGGTTACGTGTGGAGAGACCGTGGCTGGAGCAGAATTATGAGCATGTGATTTGTATTTCGGCTCTGAGGAGCGTTTCGCGTTGGCAGGTGTAACCTTGACGCAGGGAGCGCGGCATGTAAATGGCACACGGCATGTAAAGGGAAACATCGCGGCCTTGGCTGTGAGCTCTTGTTGGGGCTTTTTCTGCGTGATCAACACTTTGTATTTTCGTCTGATAGGATTTTTGTCTGAGAGGCTCCTGCCTGGGGACTCTTGCTTTGCGGCCTACCTTGGCCTAGTTTCTGGGTGGCAGTACACAATCCATAATATGGGGGTTGTGAGGTGCGACAGAGCATCACAAGCAGTAGTAGATATATAGGGTGGCGTCTTCATAGGGATAGGTAGCGAGAAAGCATCTGCAAGCATATATACCCAAGCTCTTCAGGCGTCTTTCGTTTTTTCTGCGGTGCTGTAGGAGGCCTGTGTGGAAAATAACAACGATGCGTGTCTGTGGGTGTATCAGTCGTCTGCGTCATAGCACTGAGCATGTTCTTTGTGTGGATTGGTGTGTGAGTGACCAGTGTGCATGGTGGCATGTGTGTTCTTGTCTGTTGGCTATGTCGTCATGGCATCTCTACCGATGATGGTGTTTGTGGCTGTTGTCTAATCGAGTTGGTCCATGAGGCTGATGTTGTCAGATTCAGGTGTTCCCTTCACCCCTTCCGAGTCACTCCAATCCCCTTCCTCCTCACCTGTGAGTTCTGAGTGTAAGGTTCCTCCGAACCGCTTCTTCCACAGCTCTTCTTTCTTCTTTCCTTTTTTTTGTGGAAGGGATCTGCCCCAAAGGGAAGCCACCCTGACCTCAAAATAGAAGGTCTGGGGGGGCCCCTCCTCCGGTTCAGACCAGAGGGGAAAAAGCCGTAGGCATAAAAAAACCCTGGGTGATGGTCTGTGATGGTCTTCGACTTGTAATAGCAGAAGGTAAGTTCTTGGATGGGATGCCGGCAGGAAAGTAGCATACGGTAAAGAATGGATTGGAGAGCCTATAGAGGAACCCGGGGACGGCCTCGGAGACAGACCGCAAAACACTGTAGCAAGACAGAGGGGGAAAGCCGGAGGAAAAGGGAAGGGAAATAAGGAATAAGCTCCCTACGAAACCTGGCGAGAGCCTGCGAGTCCCAGGAGAGAGGACAAAAGAAAGACAAGAGGAAGGGCGCCAGCAGCAGGGAAGGGAAGCCGGCACCGAGAAAAGGCGCAGGGCAGTACACAAAGGGAGAAAAACTTACGAGCGCTCCAACCCGAAAGCCTGACGCGAGTAGGATGCAACACGCAGACTTCCGGGTTGGAGCGGCTAAAAAGCGGTAAACCCCGGCGGCCGGCCGAAAGACTAGACCGCCACTGAGCGTTGCATGGGGACGTGGCGGAACAGCTAATAGCCGCTCCAACGCCATCGGCTCCATGCACGCCAGTCGCGGCGGTGTGTGACAGTATGCCCCCCTCCACGGCCCACACCCCCCGGTTTACCCGGATGGAGTCGATGAAACCGCCGAGTCAGCCTGGGTGCATGTACATAAGACTCAGGTTCCCAAGAGTCCTCAGAATGGGGAAACCCCTTCCAGGCCACCAAATACTCCAGCCGCCCTCGTCGATACCTGGAATCCCGAATACTCGATACTTCATACTCCTCGGGGAGAGGCTGTTGGGCTACAGGTATGGTTAGTTTCCGTTTATAAGGGGTATCAGGATCAACCGGTCGGAGCAAGGAGGAGTGAAATACTGGATGAATCCGATGCATACTTCTGGGGAGTTGTAGTCTAAAGGCCACCGGATTTATCTGTTTGACAATCTTAAAGGGACCCAGAAATCGGGGAGTAAGTTTGGTCGGGTGAACCCATCTCGGTAGATATTTGGTGGACAGCCATACCCTGTCACCTGCCTTCCAATCGGGACAAGGTAGACGAGATCGATCCGACTGCTCCTTATACCTACTGCGGGATTGGCATAGACTTTGCTGAGCAAACTTGTGAGCGGAGGTTATCTCAGCTAAATGGGATTCAAGTGTAGGTATATTGGAGAAGGATTTGAAACAGGGAAGCAATCCCCGTGGGTGTATTCCATAGGTGCAGAAAAAAGGACTGAGACCTGTAGCTGAGTGCGTGGAATTATTATATGCAAATTCCGCAGTAGGTAGGAGGGATACCCAATTGTCTTGTACACTGTTAACATAACACCTAAGATATTGTTCAAGTGAGGCATTAAGCCTCTCAGTCTGTCCATTAGTCTGCGGATGAAATCCCGAGGAAAGGGCACGTTCTATTCCCAAACTCTGACACAGTGCTGCCCAAAATCGGGAGGTATATTGACTTCCTCGATCGCTGATAATCTTCTCAGGTAACCCATGTAACTTGAAAATGTCCCTAAGAAAAACTTCCGCCATGGCTGAAGCAGATGGCACTCCGGGTAGAGGGGAGAAATGAGCCAGTTTGGAAAAAGAATCTATAGTAACCATCAGACAGGTACAGCCCTGAGACGGAGGTAGATCTACAATAAAGTCTGTAGAAATATTGGACCAAGGTTGACCAGGGGTCTCCGGTTGTTCGAGGAGGCCATAAGGTTTGTGAGTTGGATTCTTATTCTTGGCACAGGTCAAACAAGTTCTACAATGTCTCTTGACATACTGGGTAAGAGTGGGCCAGAAAAAAGAATGGGAGATAAGATCTAAGGTACCCCTTATCCCTCTATGACCTGCTGTTACATGGTCGTGGCCCCAACTTAGGATCTTGGATTGTAGGGTCTTGGTGGGGATGAACAACTTCTGACCCACCAGCAATAAACCATCAGACCATCGGACCTGGTGTTGTTGGTTCCGAGGTATCTGAGACTCCGATTCAGACGTAGTGACCATTCTGACCTCTTGGAGAAAGGTGGAGACTAGGCCCACAATACGGTTCCTAGGAAACATATACTCGGGTGTGGGTTCTGGTAGTACTTCGGGGACATCACGCCTAGATAAAGCATCTGCCAAACTGTTTAAGGTTCCAGGAATGTAGGTAATGATGAAATCGTATTGACTAAAAAAATTAGCCCAGCGTGCTTGTCGGGAGTTCACACATTCCATATTCCTGAGGATCCGTAGGTTTTTATGATCCGTGCGTAGGGTGAATGGATGCAAACTTCCTTGTAGTAAGTGTCTCCATTCCTCGCAGGCAGCCTTCAATGCCAGTAATTCCTTCTCAATCACTGAATAATTCTTCTGACTGATAGTGAGGGTCTTTGAGAGGTAAGCCACTGGATGTTCCTTCCCATCTCTGGTCTGTAGAAGAACAGCTCCTAAGGCTCTAGCCGATGCGTCTGCTTCTACAATGAAAGGCTTGGTTTGATCTGGCTGACTCAAGACTGGAGCAGAACAGAACCTCTCTTTAAGCGTTAAAAAGGCTTGGTCAGCTAGTTCTGTCCAGAGAAAGGGTCGTGACTCCTTCTTGAGAAGGGCGGTGATGGGTAGAACTATTTGGGAGAATTGACCTATGAACTTCCTATAAAAGTTTGCCAACCCCAGGAAGCGCTGAACCTCCTTAAGGGAAGTTGGGGCGGGCCAGTCCAGGACGGCCGACACCTTCCTGGGATCCATCGTGATGCCTTCGGAAGAAAGGATATACCCCAAATACGGCACGGATGAGACATTAAAGAGACATTTCTCTGGTTTGACCTTCAAGTGTTGAGTTTGAAGACGGTTAAGTACTGTTCTCAAGTGCTGGGTGTGTTCTTGTTGAGAGGATGAGAACACTAGGATGTCATCGAGGTAGACTATGGTATTCAGAAAGAGTAAATCCGAGAAAAGACGGTCCATGAAGCGCTGGAAAATGGCTGGTGCATTAACAAGTCCAAAGGGCATAACCTTATACTAAAACAGACCAAAAGGAGTTCTAAACGCCGTCTTCCATTCATCCCCTTCTCTGATACGGAGGAGATGGTAGGCGCTCCGTAAATCCAATTTGGAGAAGACAGAGGTGCCTTGTACGGTCTCAAGGATGTCTGAAATAAGCGGCATAGGGTAGCGATCCTGGATGGTGACCTTATTAAGGCCACGATAGTCTATACACGGTCTTAATTCCAAAGAATCCCGTTTGGGTATAAAAAATAACGAGGCTCCAGCAGGAGACCGCGAAGGTTGAATGAGCCCATTAGTCAAATGAGTGTCCAGATAGGTACGAAGGGCCTTCTTCTCTGTCAAGGATAATGAAAACATGCGCCCAAAGGGTACCAGAGCTTCTGGGGCCAGCTCTATGGCGCAGTCTTCCGGCCGGTGTGGAGGCAGGTCCAGGACAGGAGTTTCCTTGAACACTTCTTGGTATTCCGACAATTCTGGAGGAATTCGACACACAGCACAAACATTCTTATCTTCAGGAGTAATGATCTGCACTGTTTCAACCTGCGGCTGTATGAGACAATTTTGTCTACAAAAATCCGATTCGAAAGCCATAGTGTTGCGGGTCCAGTCTATAGTTGGATTATGTTTCCTAAACCATGGAATTCCGAGTATAATCGGAAAATGAGCCGCTCTGATGAGATCGAATTGTATCAGTTCGGAATGTTGAAGGATGGTCGCAGTTAGAAACTCAGTAGACTGAGTAATAGGTCCGGAGGAGAGTGGGGTACCATCTACTCCTTCCACCTTCTGAGCGTCTTCACGTTGCAAGAGGATGAGACCTTGCTGGTTGGCCCATACAGTGTCCATGAACACCCCAGCGGCCCCACAATCAAGCAGAGCCATGGTAGTAAGTTCTACGTGTCTTGTCTTCAACTGGATAGCTACTACCATGAGACGGGCATCCATTGCTGGGACTTGGGGCGAAACAGTAACAGAAACATAGGGACTAAGGTTTAGACCACGGATGCTAGTCCCCTTTAGGTCCGAGGTCGATCGTTTCCCGCCCGCCTAGGTGGTACATCTGGGCAGTTTCTAAGTAGATGGACATTGGATCCGCAGTACATGCATAGACCAGATTCTCTCCGTCGTATTCTTTCCTCTGGTGTCAACGGAGGCCGAGCTGTTCCAATCTGCATTGGTTCTTCCTTATGGCACAAGGATGGTAGGGCAGGTAGAGAGGAGGTTCCAGCGGGATGGGTGACTGGGGTCTTTTGCTTCCTCCTTTCAGCCTTTCGTTCAGAAAGTCTATGTTCTATCTGCAGAACGATCGACATGAGATCTGATAAGGTTGTGGGTCGAGCTATGCGAGCCAGCTCGTCCTTGAGTTCCTCCCTGAGACCTCGACGAAAGAGGGTATACTGGACCAGTTCCGGCCACCCTGCTTCTGTAGCCAAACGTTTGAAAGAGGAAATGTAGGAAAGCAGATCACTGGATCCCTGCTGCACTTCGAGTAGCTCTTCAGCCGCTACAAGTGTTATGTCGGGCTGTTCAAATGTCTGTTTCAGCAAAGACAGGAAGGCATCATAATTCCGAAGAACTGGTTCGTTGGATGTGATGAGAGGTGTAGCCCATGCCAGGGCATTACCTGTCATATTAGACACCATAAATCCCACCTTTATGTGGTCTGTGGAATAGGTCTGTGGACGAAAGGCAAAATGGACAGAACATGCTTCCAAAAATTCCTTCAAGCGTTTAGGGGCTCCGTCAAACTTGCCGGAGGACAAGGCCATGGGAGGCAAATCAAACTCCCGTGCTTCTCGGTGAGTGAACAATTGCTTCAGGGTGGCATTCTCAGACTTGACGTTCTGTAGTTCCACATTCATAGCCTGAACAGCGGCTACCAACTCTTGTAACTGCTCAGGGGTAGCCATTGGAATCTTTAGGCGTTGCAAACTGTCAGATTCAGGTGTTCCCTTCACCCCATCCGAGTCACTCCAATCCCCTTCCTCCTCACCTGTGAGTTCTGAGTGTAAGGTTCCTCCGAACCGCTTCTTCCACAGCTCTTCTTTCTTCTTTCCTTTTTTTTGTGGAAGGGATCTGCCCCAAAGGGAAGCCACCCTGACCTCAAAATAGAAGGTCTGGGGGGGCCCCTCCTCCGGTTCAGACCAGAGGGGAAAAAGCCGTAGGCATAAAAAAACCCTGGGTGATGGTCTGTGATGGTCTTCGACTTGTAATAGCAGAAGGTACGTTCTTGGATGGGATGCCGGCAGGAAAGTAGCATACGGTAAAGAATGGATTGGAGAGCCTATAGAGGAACCCGGGGACGGCCTCGGAGACAGACCGCAAAACACTGTAGCAAGACAGAGGGGGAAAGCTGGAGGAAAAGGGAAGGGAAATAAGGAATAAGCTCCCTACGAAACCTGGCGAGAGCCTGCGAGTCCCAGGAGAGAGGACAAAAGAAAGACAAGAGGAAGGGCGCCAGCAGCAGGGAAGGGAAGCTGGCACCGAGAAAAGGCGCAGAAAAGGCGCAGGGCAGTACACAAAGGGAGAAAAACTTACGAGCGCTCCAACCCGAAAGCCTGACGCGAGTAGGATGCAACGCGCAGACTTCCGGGTTGGAGCGGCTAAAAAGCGGTAACCCCTGGCGGCCGGCCGAAAGACTAGACCGCCACTGAGCGTTGCATGGGGACGTGGCGGAACAGCTAATGGCCGCTCCAACGCCATCGGCTCCATGCACGCCAGTCGCGGCGGTGTGTGACAGATGTTGTCGGTTCCCTGGGCGTGGTAGTGGGCAGGCTCCCCGGGCATGTGGCCCGTGGACACAGGGGATCTTGCCGTCTGGTGAGGAAGTGAACGTGCAAAGCAAAGATTTAATCTACTACCAAAAGACAACCAAGACCTTTTCAGAGACAGTCCTTATCTCTCTAGTAAATCTTTAAGGTATTGGCCCAGCCTAAAATCATAGTACCCATCGAGAGATAGTGACTCTCTATGTGTAATGCAACTGTGGAAGGCCTACCTTGCAGAGCCACATGAGCATCTGGAGAGTGCCACTGGGTGGTAACGGTGCACGGTACCAATCAACATAACATAACACAACATATTCTTTTTCTATTTTCCTCATATACTTCTTTTCTTGCCCCTATAATTTCTTCCTTTGGACTATCACACCATTTCTATGCAGATGATACTCAGCTTTTTCTATCCTTTTCAGTTTTTACGCCTGATATTCATCATACTCTCTCATCTTGCATTTCTGCCATTAAATTCTGGATGATCTCCCATTTCCTTACTTTAATTGCCTTTATTCTTTCCTGCTAACACTCTCTTGCCACAGTCTCCTCCCTCTTTTATTTCTTTCCCTCCTTCCAGTCTATCTATCTCTCTCACTGCCCGTAATCTTGGTCTTTAATTCGATTCTAATCTCCTTATTTCTTCGTTAATTTGTTCTTGACTGTTCTATTGTTCTATCATGTTCTTTGGTCTTCCCCATTCACGACTCGCTCCTCTTAAATCAATTTACCATTCTTCTGTTTGTTCACTCTGCCTTTTCCCTTACCGGGACTCGATCTCTTCTTCCCTTGCCTCACTTGGCTGGTTGTCTTTTTATTCTCATCTTACATATAACTTTCTTTGCCTAGTTTTTAATTCTCTTTACAGACTTGCCCCTGACTATCTTGCATCTCTCCTTTCCTTTTATTCTCCTTCTCGTTCTCTTCATTCTTCTGGTCTTTTCAGACTGAATGTTCCCCATCCCCCAGTGCTCAATCCCGTTTTCATTCTTTCAGCTTCTAACTCCTCTTCATTGGAACATGCTCCCTCTGTCTCTTCGTTCTATTACTTCTTACTCTTTGTTCCGTTCCTCCTTAAAAATTCACCTGCTTCAGTCCTCTGATTGATTGTTACGTAGCAGTATCTAAATGCTGATTTGCACTGCTGATTTTATGTACCGTTGCCTTTCTTATGTAAAGCGCTTTGGACAAAGGCGCTATATAAAGCACAATAAAATTACGAATACAAATATTCCATGCATGGCTGGGCACCTCAATTAATAAAGCTGGCTAGTACAGTCAGAATTCTTGATCAACTATTTTATTCAGTTATTGATGCAATACACTCGCAAAGGCTTTTTGTTAGAAGGGTTTTGCATCCTAAAACTGAAGTCATTATTGTATCGACCATTCTGGCTGTTCTTGGCGGCTTTGTTTATTGAGGTGTGCAGGCACATGTGTTATGCATTCCTTAACTACTTCAGACTGAGCCCTGTCGGTTGGTGGCTGCATTGAATCACATTTCCAGGGTGTGGCTTGTGAGCACATTTCTTTGATCTATAGTCACATTCCACAAGTTAGGACAACCAGAAAAAAAGCTCAAGTTGATCATTTAGGTCCACGAGGCCAGCACAAGACACATAAGCTTGGGACCTAGTGCTATGTTCCAGAAACATGATTGCAATGGAACACGGCCTGCATAGGAGAAAGGTATTATAAGATCCTATGAATTAGTGGATGAAAGTGCCTCCGCTCCTTGGCTCACAGTTATGTGTGGACACTACAGCAAACAGTCCGACCCACAGTATAGCTCTCAATAAGAACTCCATTTCTCTGTGAAAACCTACCAGCTTAGGTAAAGTCGACGAAGAGAGTAAAACATTAAAATGCTGGTCTCCCACTGTGAATTCTGCACACTATTATCTATATGCTTGGTAGTTCAATCGACCCGTGGCAATGAATGCCAGGTGTGTCAATGTAGTTTCAGAAGCCAGATTACCAGGTTACAGACATGTGCTCAGCTATGAACCTCTCAAAGTAAAAATAGTCATTTGGTAAACAATTTGGATGTGTCTTTCTGGGCTGAGCCATGCACTCAAACATCTTTGTTCCCTATCGGGTTCCTGTAAACTTTGACCCTCCATCAGCGATAAGATGGAGGTCATTTGAAGGTCCAAAGGTCCAAATACATTGATTACCGTCCATAAGAGTTAGAGAAGGGCAATGTTCTAAATGTTACTTAGAATTTGAAAATAAATAAGTTGGTAATGTCATTAGTATTCCTGTCACCCTATTTTCCAAGGAAAGTTGTCTATGGTTTACTCCAACACCAACGCTGTATCATAAGCGAGAAATCATGCAGGGAGGAAGTCCCATCCAAACAACTATTTGGCAGTGGCATCAAGAAACAAGTCAATGCACCATAAGCCACATTCCACAATCGCCAATAATACGAAACCCATACCAGACCACCAAGGAATATGGGGAAAGCGTCGGCGAAAGATATCCACCATACCCAACATAAGTGGGGCCAGAAGTTATGTCAAAGTCTGCCAGTTCCCCTTTAGAAAAGCCAAACTATTCAGATTTCACAGAGCTTTATGGCGCAAAAATGGGAATGGGGAAGGGCAAATGGTGAATGGGGAATTACCGCCCCACTCACCTTGGAATGGGGCGGTAATTCAGCCATCCACCATGGCGGAATCCGGCATGGACCATGGTGCTAATAGCACCATGGTCCACCGCCTGACTTGTAATGAGGGCCACTAGTGTGTGAGAATTGCCTTCTTTCAAGTTTTTCCAAATTCACCATCTTCTTCTCAAATCAGCTGCTGACCTCATCAGTTCTGACACTCAGGACTCTTAATTAGAACTAGCAAATGTATCCTCGGCTTCCTCCAAAGCATGATTTCCTGTCAGATTAACAAAAGTGTACATCCTAGTCTTCTCTTTCATGGTTGATCATGGAGCTGTGATGCACACTTACCAGCCTGTTCGGATAGCTTTTGATTTAGATAAAGCCCCACTGCGTATAAACTGAAATTGACATTCAAATAGAATATACTCTTGGGGACATTCCTTTTAATGGGCAAGAACTGATTAGCTGGGAAATGATCATTGAACTAATCACAATCCCACACATTGACTGCATGGAACCAACAAGGATATGTAAAGCACACTGCAGTCCTCTGTTTATCAGCGGGCACGGGTGTACCATAGAAATATCTATGCTACCTTATATCTCAAGAGTTGTGCATGCTTTGTCTTGGTTACCAGACACATTGCTTGATGTATATAAAGTAGTCTATAGAAAGAGCATCCTGCCACCACAACTACTGTATCACACTCAGGAAATAATAAGCACACCACTTTCTATTAGAGACAGCGAAGAACGTATCATCACGCCATAACGTTCAAGGGTTTGCTCTGGTCAGATATTGGGTGTGCATCTACAGACACAATAAGGGCATAATGATGACCCTCCATGGAAAACACTGCCTATCTGAGCACACACAGTGCAAAGGGACTCGTGGTTGATGCTGCTTTGAGCGCGGGACAGACATTAAAAAGAGGGAAGGATGATAGCCATGGTTTAGTCCAACCCAATCCTCAACTAACACATGCAACCTTGCCCACCATGTGACCCCCAACACCACCTGAACCCAGTGTCCTCTAGCTTCTGACCAATACGGGCACCAAACGTGCCTTGCAAATGGCCTACCCTGAACATCACCCCTGCAATATATTGCTAGCATCAGACCCAAGGGGCTCTCAACTTGATGTATGATGAGAAATACAATTGAAGGACAAGAGCCATATCCTAAGCATGCTGCACATTTCCATATATGGCCTTAAGAGTCATTCCCTTTCCAGCCCAATGGGAAGAACATCTGCTGCTTGATAGAAATTAGACTTTTGAGACCAAAATGCCCATCTCTTCACCAAAACCATTGTTCTAATTGGAATGAATGAAATCCTCCTTAGTGAAGTTAAAGAATCTTCCATTCATATTGAATTAATCTACAGAAAACCTACCCACAGTGCTGATAAAGAGAAAGGGTAGCCCAGTGTTGGCATTGCTTAGAGATTGTGTGCTTTCTGTTCCCATGTTCACCCTACAGTGCTGCTATTAATGATTTACCGAACTCATCTCATTCAAGGTTCGAGGCCCAGTCTGAAATCCGTGACATAGGGTAGCTGTAGGTTTCATAATACCCCTATTTAAATGTTCTTCAAATGCTTTATCAGATAATCAAGAAGATGGTCCTGCTAGATTTTTAAGGCAAGTCAACAACAAAAAGCATAAACAGCAGACACATTGGGCCTCATTACGACCCAGGTGGTAAGTTACCGCCTGGGTCGTACCTTTACCACCATGGCTTTATCAGATAATCAAGAAGATGGTCCTGCTAGATTTTTAAGGCAAGTCAACAACAAAAAGCATAAACAGCAGACACATTGGGCCTCATTACGACCCAGGTGGTAAGTTACCGCCTGGGTCGTACCTTTACCACCATGGCGTAAACTACGTTTACGCCATGGTGGTTGGTGGACTTACCGCCCCATTCCGAGGTTGGCGGGGCGGTAAGTCCCCAATCCCCATTTACCCTTCCCCATTCCCATTTTTGCCCCATAGGGCATAATGGGAGTGGGGAAGGCGTTAATTACGCCACCGTAAATTACGGTGGCGTAATTAACATCAAGGTCCCTTAGCGCCATGGATTTTAATACCTGCTAAAAGCAGGTGTTAAAACCTCCATGGCGCTAAGGGACCTCGGAATCAGGCGGTAAGGGTCGGCGCTGTATACGCCGCCGTAAACCCGTTACCGCCTGAGTCGTAATGAGGGCGATTGTATGGAATCTCTAGTTAAGAGACACACCTGTGCTGTTCATGAAGCAAAGAATGCCATTAGAAAGGAGGTGTGCACATGCGCATAGGGTGTTAAGCTTTGGCTGTTGGATGAGAAGTATACTAGCAGAGGTGAAGCTGTTCAAATTGTCCAGAAGTTCAACATTAATACTTTAATGTACCTATACGACTGCATTGTGTACTAATATGTTTATATAACAACTCTAAAAAAGCTTTCTTTCTCACCCTCTCTCTCTCTTTTCAGTGGGCAAAAAGCGTGTCACACAAGGACCTTCAGGTAAATGTTTGATGTTTCACGGAATGCCAAGTCAAGTTGTCGGAAACAACTTTTTGAGTTTGGATGCCAAATCCTAAAGTGTGAAGAGGACAGGAAGAGAGGTGACACAGGGAGCAAGATGGGCTCTTCTATGCGCATGTTTGCTATACAAAGGGGCTCACTTTCAATCTAGCAGTTTGTAAAGAGCATGCATGAAAAATGTATGGACTGCTAGATTTCCAACAATTCCTATGTTGGAGCGGGGCGTGGAATTAGCAAATACACTATCTCCGTGTGTTCCACCATACATATCCTCACGCATCTCACCCATGATGGGAGATATCCTAGCTATTTCTATGAAACCCGCCAGCTTTGGGGGATGCCAAAACAATCCATGTAAGTGCCTTCAGCTATGAACATTCATGGCAGGAGGCAACCACAGCCGGGTAGCCAGGTCTGCCTGCATTCCTATGCTTTTTATGAACTTCACAGTGCACGCGAGCTTTATTGCAGGGGGGACTGCATGCATG
Source organism: Ambystoma mexicanum (assembly GCF_040938575.1). NCBI lineage: Eukaryota > Metazoa > Chordata > Amphibia > Caudata > Ambystomatidae > Ambystoma > Ambystoma mexicanum. Next base: position 1,093,537,617 of record NC_090926.1, on the reverse strand, counting down.
GACGTGCATAAGCCGTTAGCATGGGCCTTGAAAATATGCACACTTGCAAATGACACTTAAAGGGCATGCACTTGTTCAACATTCTCGCACGGGGGAAATGATGACCTTAGGTGTGCGTAGGAAGATGATGCTCTATCAGAGTCCATGACCTTGAAGTGCATAGAGCATGTCGCATGTTATATACATTCTGCACACGGTACATATTTCAGGCAATATCAGGCAGATGGTAAAAAGAAGGCAGCATTAGATATATTTATTGACACCGAGAAATCCATAATAACCCCCTAAGTAAATTGGGCAATATGATTTCTGGTGCTTGACAATGGGGGCCTCATTACGACCCTGGCGGAGTGGGTTTACGCCAGCGTTATTCGCGGCGGACCCGTCCGCCCTACTACGAGTTCCCGTAGCGCCATGGAGCGTTTTCCGCCTGGTTTTTCCGGGCGGAGAAATCCATGGCGCTACGGGACCTTGTTGTTAATTACGCCACCGTATTTTACGGTGGCGTAATTAACGCCTTCCCCACTCCCATTATACCCTATGGGGCAAAAATGGGAATGGGGAAGGGTAAAATGGGGGATGGGGATTTACCGCCCCGCCAAGGTCGGAATGGGGCGGAAAATCCGCCAACCCCCATGGCGCTATCGGCAGCTTTCCGCCGTGCTCCATGGTGCATTTTGCACCGCGATTTCCGCCAGGGTCGTAATGAGGCCCAATGAAAGATGGTTGGAAGGGTTGTGAGGGCTGTTGTGAGAAGAAGACACACTTTAGGGAATTGGAAGTAATGTTAGTAGGCGGTCTGATAGCTCAGCGGGTTGATTGCTCGCTGGTGGGATCTGTGTGTAATCTGCATGTCGCAGTATCGAATCCCAGTAAGGCCAACCTAGCCTTTTCTCCTTCCGAGGTCCATAAAGCAGCACCAACTTCGGTGCAATGACATTGGGTCTGATTACACGGTAGGCGGTAAACCATGGCGCTACTAGCGCCATGGTTCATGCCGGTAATTTACCGGTACCGCCCTGGAGGAAAGGGGAATTACCGACCTATTCCAAGGTTGGGAAGGCGGTAATTCCTCCTTCCCCATTCCCATTTTTGCCCCATAGGGCATACTGGGAATGTGAAAGGCGCTAATTACGGTACCGCAAATTGCGGTACCGTAATTAACACCCTGGTCCCTTTGCGGGTTGGATTTTTAACGCCTGCAAAAAGCAGGCGTTAAATTCCCCAACCCGCAAAGGGACCTCGTAGTAAGGCGGTAAGGATGTACTAGTACCGGTAAAATACTGGTACCGGTAAACCCTTACCGCCTACCGTGTAATGAGGCCCATTGTTTGTACATTTGTTCTATGTAAAGCACTATATAAATAAACACATCAACATCACAGTTGGCCAAGAAGTCTTGGCAGTCTGGGAAGGCAGTAGTGAGTGTAAAGGTGATTCCCACAAAGGGAAGACCTATTTTCCTAAGAGTGCAAATTGATCGTAGGTGGAAGTACCACTGAGGAATGGTAACACAAGCGCATAGAAGATCTGTGAACATGTTGACATCTTTAAAATCCATCTACATACTGTGTTTGTGTACCAGTACATGTTGCCACGGGGCTGCTTCCTGGGCAGACAGCAGTGGCAGAGATGGGGCTGTCGGGTGTTTTGTAAATGGTGAATGGGCAGCAGAAAGCTGGGCACCCACTGATGTAAAATTAACATTCCTAGTAATGCCATCACATGGGGATGGCCCTACTCTTGTATATTTCTTTTAAAATACACTTTGTAAAGATATCACTGTACAAAACGTTGATGCTTACCAAAAGGAAAGATAGAGTAATACATGGAAAATGATTTCTTGGAGTGATTTTGGGATAGCAAGAATCAAGCTGGAACTATCAACAATGAAGCTTGGATAGGGAGCATAGAGCAGTTCTCTACTTGCAGCCCCCCACCCAATCCAACCCCCAACCCAACCCCCCCACCCAATCCCGTTATATTATTATCACCCCAACCCAACACATTATATATGTCAAAATGACCATACGGTCAATTGTGCAGAAGGTCAACTCAGACCCCTGTTATTCCAACAATTGTATCATTCGAACAATTGTAAACGAACAATTTGGGTAATACAACAAGTACACAACACTAACGACTGCCAGGAAAGCAGTGGAGTGGTTCTTGGGAGCCGGTGCTCATGTTTGCCAAAAGAGGCCCAGTAGCGGTAACATCACTCAAGGCTTTTGACAGAGGTCGAACGGATTGAAGCATAAATGGTCACATTGCATACATCCCTTCTCCAGGATTTAAGACTTGGTGGAGGTGGGGTATAAGGAGTCGAAAATGGAAGAATAATGATGCCGATTCGTTTTTTGTGGGCTAAAACGGAGGGTATGCATGGGACAAATGTTATTAATTATGAAAATTAAGTTTTCCACCTGCTTACCTTATTTGGTTCTATGTTAAAAAAATAACGAAAATAAAACACAGAGGGCCTCATTACACGGTAGGCGGTGAGCCATGGCGCTATTAGCGCCATGGCTCATGCCGGTAAAATACCGGCACCGCCTTGGCAGAAAGGGGATTTACCGCCCCATTCCAAGGTTGGAGGGGCGGTAAATCCCCCTTCCGCCATTGACCTTCCCCATTCCCATTTCTGCCCCATAGGGCTCTATGGGAATGGGGAAGGCGCTAATTGCGGCACCGCAATTTTGCGGTGCCGTAATTAGCTCCGAGGTCCCTTAGCGGGTTGGGTTTTAACGCCTGCAAAAAGCAGGCGTTAAATCCCCCAACCCAAAAGGGAGCTTGTAGTAAGGCAGTAGGGATTTACCGGTACCGGTATTTTACAGGTACCGGTAAATCCCTACCGCCATCCGTGTAATGAGGCCCAGAGACCGAAAACACCATTTTTTTCATTTTTTAAAAAGGTAGACTGAATTCCCCACATTTTTCTACACCCTTACCCAGCCCCCCATTTATTTTTTTATTTTAAAATGTGCAAAAACTTTGAACAAATTTTGCCTTAGAAATGTGTTATTTTGGGCATCAGTGTTTTTGTGTTCGTTTTTTTGGGTGGGGGGATACCCCTTATTCAGAGAGCCTCACACCTGAGCAAATGTAGAGCATCTTTGAGGTTCTCATGTGCAAATGCGATTAACAATGATTTACGTAAGGAAGCGCAGAATTGCCATGGGATGGAAGGCATGTCATAAACCGAAAACAGAAATGTGGTGGAAAGACCTCCAGAAATGGGTGGAATCTGAAACTGCAGTATGGCAGGAAGCTAGTACTACAGGAGGGGAAGAAGAAGCCGAAACCTTGGTAGCTTGGAAACATTTAATAGCCACACTGCTGGGGCCCCTACAAGACGGGTTGAGTGACCAAGACCCAGCAGAGAATACAGAAGAGGGAACCCCTTTGCAGGATGAAGAAACAGAACGCAAAGTAGAGTAGGATCGAACGGGGGGGGAGGGAATGGGAGACGCAGTAGACATGTTGGAGCTGTACAAAATGGAAATGATGCAATATGTACTGCAAGTTTGGTTTTGTGGTGTTTGTTTGGAATAAAATCAATAACATTGTTTTTAAAAAAAAAACAATGATTTGCTTAAGGGCATCTCAGAGCTTTCGGTTTGCTTTAGTTCTAGGTTTTGTGAATCAGGTACAATGCAGCAGAAGCAGGTCTGAGGAGCTCAGGGCATCTGCTAATTATTTGCGACTCAGGCCTCATCAGTCTAGTGCAGTGAATAAGGCATGGTCGCATGGGCCACAGCACTGCCAATTGGAGAGGAGATTGCATTCTGAAACCCAAGGGGTGCAAGGTGCATATGTCATCCACAATGGGAAGCTGTGTGCAGCAAGGTCCCCTCACAGCCTAATGTGGAAGCACAGCCAGTGGAGACTGGGGAGATGGGAAGCCATGACATAGTGGAGGCATTATGAGTGCCCTTCAGGTGATCTTGGGTTTGCAAATAATGCAACGCCGATTTCCAAAGTTGTGGCATTCTGTGGGTATTGTGGTCTTGCTCCGTGTAAAATGCAAGTGGTGACTCCCCCACCCCTACGCTCCCTCCTTTTTCATCCTCCTAATGTCATTTTAGTTTGATTTTTTTTCTCCAGAAATGTGTTTTTGATTTATATTTGTATGAGATGTATGTATGGGATTTATAAAGGAAAAACGTATCTGAGAAGCAATCTGCCTGATACAATTTTGTATATTTGCACCATTAGCACACCTCCCTCCCTTACGATGGCAGCTTTTAACAGGAGGTGCAAACCTGCCTTTCTTCTGGTGAGCCACACCGTTTTTGTTATTACTTATTACCCAACTCATTCTTTAAGCAAAAGTGTAGCCTGGGTCTGTAATCCCAACAGACTCTGGACCCATTTCTGGGCATATCCGTCTCACTGTGGAGGACCTAAACAAAGATGGAAGGTTTTGAATCAATGGTAACCACTGGCACAGCTCTGGGCAGCACTTGAGACCTTTGTATTTCAGCCTGCCAAACGATTACAGAAGTGCAAAGACCATAAGCATATAGAGCTTTGTTGGGGAGAAGCTGGACCCCCACCAGGGCTGTGGGGCCCAGCAGCCATACCCTCACCAGCTATGGGAGACCACAACACCTTCCATATGGCCCACAGAAATGCAACAGAGTCCCCAGGAGGCAGCCACATGTTCCAAACTGCGTTTATTTCTGGGCAGCAAAAAAGAAAAAAACACGCAGAGAGTTGTGCACATCGAGAGCTCAGGCGCCGTCTCCCCCGGGGCTGGCTTGCAAGCCAGCTTTGTAATCACACTGCAGGCTGACCTCACAGAATTGGATCAGCTCCCAGAAACCTATCTCCTCCTGCTATTGGCTGCTGAGTAATAGGTTACCTATGTAGCCCTTATAGAGAGCCTGATAATTGAACATTAGAGTTTTGCGTCAGTGGGTTGGTTTAGCTGTGCCAGCCCACCATTACCTAATTCTAACTTGTTGCATTATGAATTTGTTCCCATAACTTTTTAGCTGAAGCAAGCATTTTGCACCTGAGCTCTGAGCGCTCATTGGCTAGGGCTGAGCCATTCTTGTTACAATTATGTTTCAAATGTTGTGCAAGTCTTTGCGAAAATATCTTTCTTTCCCAGAAAGAAAAGAAAAAAAACACACTGGGTTGCCGTGGCTTACTCGCATTAGTGGAGAATTAAAAAATGTTTGTCTGCAGAAAGCAATGTTATCTGACTGTGCGACCTTGGCGGCTCGTGGGTTTGCGAGGAGTATTGGTGAAGGCATCTGCAGCTAGTGTTCAGTGAGAGAAATGAACTTGGCTGTAATTTTCCTGAAACATGGATTTACACTGTGCAATTAGACCATGTTAATTTATATAGGCATTTGCAAGCCTTTAAACAGGGATTCTTGTGTTTGTAGATTCTGATATTGCAGCATTGATTCTAATGTAGCATGGAAGTTGCACTGTTGGTGAAGTGGGTGTGTTTCAGCATATTTGTCACTCATGGGTGCGCTGGGGCCTGGTTCAAATGATAAGTGCGCTCCTTGTTCTTCCTGCTGTTCTTCTGTATATGCGCCTGGGGTGAGGGGGCATGGGTTTGATCTCGATTTTCCCTCTTCAGTCTCCCCTCTGGTCGACTTTGTCGACCACACCACCAAGCAACATTCACCTCCTTCCAGTCTGCATATCTTTGTCAATTCCTTGTAGTGTCATTAATTGTTCGCATTGTTGTTGATGAACAGTACATATAGGAGTGTTCTCCTTCTGTGTTCCACCACACTCACTTTCCTTCGTACTTCCTTTGATCACAGGGAGTGGCCACCTTTATTACTGCTGGAACCATGTCGCACACCGCTATCTTCTCCCTTAGTCCGGCTCTTCCTTTCACCATGTCTCTTATTTGCATTCCGATGTCTTCTTCTGTTGTTCTCTCACATCTTGCAATGTATCTCGATCTTGCACAATGATGCTGTGCTCGGTACAAGTGCTTCCGTTATCACCTTCAATCAACCAGGCAGTCATGATGTCATCCATTACCATGCAAGCAATAGCTAGTTCTTTGCTTTCTCTTTTCAGATGCATTTTTTGCTGATCATTCTTTAGTATGCTGGTACTTCACCCAATGTTTCTTCTGTCTTGCTCGAGAAGTAATTCCCCCTCTTTTTACTCCTCTGTCTGTTTCTCTTCTTCCGTTGTTTTCCATCTTGGTGAATGTGTCATTCTTCACATCTTCCTTGGACATCACCAACAAGGGCATGCTGATGCGCACCAACGAACAGTCTCCTCCCCAATCCGGTGGTAGTTTTTCTTGATCTTTAGATGCATGTGCTCATTAGTAGTCCATAAGCAGTGATGTTCCTGCTCTCATCTCCCAACTTCTCTCAACCTTCTTGCATCCATCATGATTGTCCACTTCTTGTCACTGTTGTGCTGGTAACATAAGGCTGGTACCTTCACAGTATACGTCCTTCTTCATTCTCCACCCAAGTGACCATTCGCTCTTTTGTCTCACTCCGTTAGGCACTTATCATATTTTTCTCTTTTTTTTTCTTCTTCTCTCTTTAGTTTTTTCTTTCTTCTTTTATTATTATTTTTTTAATTTATTTATTTATTTTCTCTTGCAGCTTGCTCACTGGTGCATTTGCTTGTTGTTTCTTTCTCTGGTCACTTTCCACATACAGTTGTTCTCCAATTAGCTGCTTTATGTAATCATCTTCCATAGGGAATTACCCCCTTTTTTTTATCAATCTCAATGTTGCTTTCTTCCCTTGCAATCTTCTTCACACCTTGGGATACATGGGCCTCGTGTTCTGCTGTAGTAATTTCTGTTGTGATCAATTCTCTCACGGCATATGTTAAAGAGCAGTCAGGACAGCTCTCTCCAGTGGTGTCCCTAACAATTTTGTACATGTGTGCATGTTGTTGGTCACTTCTGCTATGTGTGCTATGTGTATGTTTTACTCCCTTTGTGTCTGCCCTTACCTCTCCTTACTTTAGCAGCAGCTTTTCCTCACCCACTGACGCCGTAAGTCTTCCTGCTTAGGTTAGGGAATGTTAGCAGGGGATACAGCGGTAATGCTCACTATTACATATCATTTTCAAATTACCACCCCCATTATTTTGTTCATCATTAATAGTCCCATCGTGAAGGTAAAAGTCCTTATTTGCTTGCCCATAACCACTTACGCTGCTGGGTCCTTGCAGCTGAGGAGATGATAAAGTTGCCCGCCTGAAAATCGCAAGAAAGGCGTTAATACATTAGTACTTGTTAGTAACCTCAAGCTCCGCGAACTAAACAATCTCTAAGGGCAAAAATGAAACCTCCCCCTGGACATTTCGTGTTTTCAAAATTTCTGAATATGGGTAGGGAAAATCTTGGGCTGTTTATTCAAAGGAAGCAAGGACATATACTTCAGGGAAACGTGATCTAAGGGGTCTGAGGTTCCTGATAGGGTGGGCAATTGAGTGGGGAATGCTTCACAATTGTTTAATGAGTAGGCCTCAGGGTAACTAATGGAAGATAACATTAAGGAAATGTCCTACACAATTCTAGCAGCATACATACGCAACAACCTGCATGTGCGAGAAAAAAAGAAAAGAGAACATGCACGTGCCTACACAGTGTGGTGTAATTTTTTACATATTTTTACAACGTTTTTTATTCAGGTAGTGCGGGGCTTGGTGGGGCGGGGCTTGTTCGGGCAGTGTTTGTTTTAGTCTGTGATCTTGTGACCATGGGGTGGGCAATTGGTAATTGTTCAGTGTTGTCTTTAAGGGGCTTGGTGACTGGGTGTTGCTGCTGTCGTTGGATACCGTTGCTGCTGCATTGGCCCTGTCGATCGTTGCTCCCTCGTTGCCAGGGTGGCCACCGCTTTGTAGGGCTTGACACCTTACACATCTAACAAAGTCTGTCAGAAGGGCAAAATGTCCCACTATAGTCCCTATCCATTGTAATTTTTAGGTCTTCGTTGTCTTCAGGCCTGCCCTGGGTCCTTTGTATCTGGCGAGAAATGAAAAAGAAGCGCTTGAGACCTGAGAATTTACATATTCTTCAATTTCTTGACCTAACCTTTATGCACTACTCTTGCACTATTGAGTGTCCTAGTGGGAGGAGCCAAAGGTACATTTATGCATCATCCTTTCACCACCTGGTGGCACTCAATGGCGGTCTGGCCGTAAATTGTTACACAATTCGAAATTTACCTGAAAAATGGGTAGGCACTTAATTTAGGTGAAGATACTCATGAAACACTTGGATCATATATACGCAATTTAGGTGCTAGTGTACAAATGGGTCTTTGGATCTTTATATTTACTGTGCTTTTGTTGTAAGCTATATATAGTGCATGCCTTTGTCCCGTGGGGCATCAGGCACTGACAAGCTAAACAGGGAAACATCAGGGTGGTAAATTTGTCGTATAGGGTGGCTGTGTTTCTAAATTAAGTGGACCATGTTACTTAGTTAAGATAATCGCAGGGTTTTTAAATCTTTTTTTCTATGGCTCCTCTCTCAACTTCTCAGGGCGTGTCTCACAGTGAACTGCAGGCACTTTAAGCTGGTGCTAATGAAATTCGCTACCAATTATTCGCTACCTGTCCCTCCCCCCTCTTTGTATTTATTTATTTATTTATTTATTTACTTCCTCTTTTCTTTCAAACCCAACCGTCACAATTTACTCCCATTCTCTCTATCCCACCCCATGTCCACTTTTTAAACCCTACCTACTCTGTTAATTACTCATTTAGTCTAGTATTTTATCACTCCACTACTGTAATTGCTGTTACATTTAAACAATATATTTCTCCCCCGTTATCTGCTCTCTAATTTGAATACAACCATTATTCTCCAGTTCGTGCAGCAATGACCTCTTTCCCTATGTGTGTTGGCTAATGCATTTGTGACAGTGCTGTGTTCAAAAGCGCTAGTGGCATTACTACTTGCACTGTGTTATTTTGTCGCCAAATTGAGTCTGTTGGGAACATGGATCATCCACCCTTTACCTCTATTTCTCTCCTCCCGTGGTGAACTGTCAATGAAATGTACACCCCCCCTCAAGTGCACCTTCCTCCACCTTGTGTGTCCGATTTAATTGCTGTGTTATTCGTGTACGCATGAGCCCAGTCTCCTCGCTGAAAGATGTGTGCTCAGAATGTAGCTAAATGTACTCTCTTGTTATGCGCTATCTCTATGCCCTCCCCTCTTTACCGTGCACCCCCACTATTCTTAAACAATCTTCCTTACTTTCCACATGTGTATGCCTGGTGTTTAACAAGTTATGGCTTTCTCTATTAATAAGGTGGTCATATCCACATCGCTCATGATGTCTCAAATGTCTCTTCCCTAATGCATGGCCTAGTCGCCCCACTGTCACCCAGAAAAGAAAATATTTTGTTACTATCACCACCCCTATGCAATTGTCCTCTGCATTATTGAGTGTGCGTGAGTAAGTGTGTCGGGGTGCGTCTCGCCCGCTCTGTCGGGGAGGTGGAGCATGAGCGTGTGTGGCAGAGTGAGACAAATCAAGTTTGTCTTGGGCTGTCCTATTAAGGGTATAATGTCAATCTATGTCCTATGAAAGGTTTGTCCCCATCAGGAAGACCCCTCCCAGTCATGTAACCGGTACCGTTGCTATTGTGTCAGTGTTCTGTATGGTGCTTACTGCTGTGCAGTGCCCCTGGGTTGTGATTCTTGTCAGTCCTGGGGTAGTGGTGCTGTCATTTGTTGTGTCTGTACATGTAGTGGTGACAGTGCCTGCGCTGGTGCTTGTGGTGTCTGCTGAAATGATCCCGTCCTGCCCGATGTATCCTCCCCACATGGGCGGTGCATATTGTGGTGGTTGTTGACACTGCTATTGTGATGCTTGTGCGTGTGTGTTGAGGCTGTTTTTAACTGCCCCTCCCATTGCATACTTTAATAATTTATTTTGTGCCTCCTTGTCCTCATCTGCCTTTCTCTGCCTCTGCCGTTTTTTTCAAAAATTTTTTAACCGTCTTCTCTTGCCACAATCTACAATGCACATAGTCAATGTCTAGCGCGCTATGCTTCCTTCCTCCCTTCCATAACCCCATGCATGCTGCACCACCCCTTACTGATCCTCTACCATGTTTGGCTGTGCTGTCTCGTTCAGTCCTTCTCTCCTCCTCCAATCCCTTTCTTCCCTTTCCCGTTCCCCCTCTCTGTTGCTATTGTTACTCCTTGCACCTCCCCCATTATCTTCCCTTTAAATTTAATTCCTCTGCACCTGTGCCTCCAAATCTGTTTCCATGCACTGCAGCCCTCCCTTGCTCGCTCCTGTGCTGCTAGTGGATTGTTCTGCACCTTCCTGTTTGTTCTCTTTAGTGTATTGTGATTGTGTGTGTGTGTGGTGTTTAAATGTCCTTCTGCTGTTTTCAGTTCTCTCATGCAATTCATTCCTTGCTTACCATCTGTGTCATCAAATATTACACTCCCGGAGGTGCAGAAGGGTGAGTCCCCTCTTCCCTCTGCTCATGCTGGTTCAGCATCAGCTGACCCCTCGCATCTTCCCTTTCCTTCGTGCACACAGTTCAACTGTAGCCAGGTTCTTTTTCCCCAGCTTCTTTCCTGTGTAAGTGGTATGCATGTGTGTCATTAGCGATTGCTGCACGCTTCTGGAGAAGCTGCCTATGGGCAGCCATGGACTCATTTATTTACCTTCAGTACTTTTGAATCTTTGCACACTATGTTTTACTAATTTATTTTGGCATGGAAGCTGTGTGCTACACAACAGGTGAAGGGGAGTCATTTCTCTATTGTGTGATACGTTTTACCTCACCTCAGTTTGAAAATTTCGATAGTCCGCTATTCAGGGAGCAAAAGTTAGAAGATAATTGAACATATTTTCAATTTCTGTGAGCCTTCTTCGCTCATCACCTTAGCCAGTGCACTCCACGTGCAGCCCATCTTCACCAAACCATTGCCTTCTCCGGCATACCCCCATAATCTTGAGCATGTGTCTTCCACACACCGCCTCTGGGTCACCTCTTCTTCTTTTCCAAAACCACACCACCATCTCCTCACCATCAAAATCAGTATCCTATGTATCAATCTAAAGGTGAGGTCACCAAGCTAAAAAGACAATACAAATGAACATACAAATGTGCATACACAGAACAATAACCCATTACTCCCAACCCCACAAATATCCCAAAATAAAACCCCACAATCCCCACAGCTGTCTTCCTGTTTTAACTGGAACAAGGTAAACCACAATAAAACTCTTATAATTGGACTGCGCACGCTGCGTTGCCTCACGTGTGACACGCCCCTCACCAGGGGAGCTTAACCAGTCAATTATCTTCCGCACTCGGGAGCAATCTAGCTACCTCCTGCGGGGAAACATCATCCACTCACTGAACTAAAATGCTCAATTAGCAGGGAACCTCATCTACTCATTGATCTACAACGTCAATTCATAGGAAATCCACACCCCCGTACATGAAATCGCCATCCGGACCAACCAGCGCGGCACTTCTTTCTATATGTGGGGAGTCACTACCCCACCCAATATCCTCATAAACACAAGAAGGGACCACTGACACCGCTCTACTCCCAACTACAATTCACGTGCCGATCACCACCAATGCGCCGAATTTTGCAACAATGTACAATCACCCACCACCCAATTTACAATGCCTCCCCCAGTTTCTACCCAAACAAAAGAACTTAACATTTCTGCAACATACTGATCAACAATACATTATAATACTTGAAACTTTTCCCCCCCTCAAAGCCCATGTTGCTGGTTGACTTGCATTTCCTATGCTGCACTGGCACTTGCTCTGCTACTGGACACCCCCTCAAGGTGCTTCACCGGACCCCTTCTTCTGCAGGGCTCTCACCTGCCCTCAAGCGGGATATTTCCAAGTGGCCCCCGATGACTTTAGCCGGTTACGCGTTTTCCGGTGGTCTTCAGGTGCAGGCGAGGATCCCACAGCTTCCTTGAGTCGGCGGCAGGGAGTGCAGTTCAACGCAGGGCTTGCGCAGGCAGTGCTCATTCACCCATGTTACAATGAGCAATGAGCCTCACAGAGGGCACCAACTTGTTGGGGAGAAGCTGGACCCCCACCAGGGCTGTGGGGCCCAGCAGCCAAACCCTCACCAGCTATGGGAGACCCCAACACCTCCCACATGGCCCACAGAAATGCAACAGAGTCCCCAGCAGGCAGCCACATGTTCCAAACTGCGTTTATTTCTGGGCAGCAAAAAAGAAAAAAAACACGCAGAGCGTCATGCACATCGAGAGTTCAGGCGCCTTCTCCCCCGGGGCTGGCTTGCAAGCCAGCTTTGTAATCACACTGCAGGCTGACCTCACAGAATTGGATCAGCTCCCAGAAACCTATCTCCTCCTGCTATTGGCTGCTGAGTAATAGGTTACCTATGTAGCCCTTATAGAGAGCCTGATAATTGGACATTAGAGTTTTGCGTCAGTGGGTTGGTTTAGCTGTGCCAGCCCACCATTACCTAATTCTAGCTTGTTGCATTATTAATTTGTTCCCATAACTTTTTAGCTGAAGCGAGCATTTTTCACCTGAGCTCTGAGCGCTCATTGGCTAGGGCTGAGCCATTCTTGTTACAATTATGTTTCAAATGTTGTGCGAGTCTTTGCGAAAATGTCTTTCTTTCCCAGAAAGAAAAGAAAAAAAACACACTGGGTTGCCGTGGCTTACTCGCATTAGTGGAGAATAAAAAAATGTTTGTCTGCAGAAAGCAATGTTATCTGACTGCACGACCTTGGCTGCTCGTGGGTTTGCGAGGAGTATTGGTGAAGGCATCTGCAGCTAGTGTTCAGTGAGAGAAATGAACTTGGCTGTAATTTTCCTGAAACATGGCTTTACACTGTGAAATTAGACCATGTTAATTCATATAGGCATTTGCAAGCCTTTAAACAGGGATTCTTGTGTTTGTAGATTCTGATATTGCAGCATTGATTCTAATGTAGCATGGAAGTTGCACTGTTGGTGAAGTGGGTGTGTTTCAGCATATTTGTCACCCATGGGTGCGCTGGGGCCTGGTTCAAATGATAAGTGCGCTCCTTGTTCTTCCTGCTGTTCTTCTGTATATGCGCCTGGGGTGAGGGGGCATGGGTTTGATCTCGATTTTCCCTCCTCAGCTTGGTCCTAATTCACACCTTCCAGCCATCACCCTTAGATGCTGGAAGGTGTGGATTGGATCCTTTCCTTCCTTCCTTCCTTCCTTCCTTCCTTCCTTCCTTCCTTCCTTCCTTCCTTCCTTCCTTCCTTCCTTCCTTCCTTCCTTCCTTCCTTCCTTCCTTCCTTCCTTCCTTCCTTCCTTCCTTCCTTCCTTCCTTCCTTCCTTCCTTCCTTCCTTCCTTCCTTCCTTCCTTCCTTCCTTCCTTCCTTCCTTCCCCAGAAGCCGATCACCAAATGCCACATTTAACCCCTGATACTCCATTGAATTGTTCTCAAATTCATCATTATTAACCCAGAACCTCTCCAAAACGTACTGCAAATGAATGCAATGCTCCACTAAGGAAGTAGAAGACATCAAAATATCATCCAAGTAAATGATTATTACATATCACAAAAAACAGAGCCCATACAAATTGGAAAAATCAAAGAGGCATTAAATAACCGAAAGAGAATTACACAGTACTCCCAACGCCCAGATATGGAAGGGAAATGTACTGCATGGCATGCAGCCTGTGCCTGCTCTCAAAGCGGTTGGGTGAAAGTCTTTAGCTGTTTCCTGAAAGACAGGTGGTTCACTTCCATGGGGAGAGGTTTGAGTAGGGTTTGCTACTGTTTTGTGGCCAGAACTGAAAAAGACGATCCTCCTTGCTCTTTCTTGCTGAAGTTGGGGACCATTGCTGGACCTACGTATTCTGAAAGGAGTCTAGTAAAAAGGATGAGGAACCCCTTTTGTTTTATGAACAAAGGGCGATGCACAAGGTTTTGAAATTAATCCTTTTTGATGGGTAACCAGTGGAGAATATGTAATGCCATCGTTCTATATTCAAATCGTTTCATTCTGAGAAGTATTCTTGCGGCTGAATTTGGAACTTTTTAAAGTTTTCTTATTAGGTAATCTGAGAGTCCGAGATAGAGGCTGTTTGCAAAGTCTAGTTTTGATTGTATTACCAAAATTATTGCCATGGCCTTGTTTGGTTTAATGTTTAGTAAGGTAAGATGGCTTTAACCTACGGATCAAGTGTGAGGGTGTTGTCCATTGTTGTTCCAAGATTCCTGACTGTGGCTGATGGGTTTGGGCAAAGGCCCATCTCATCAGGCCAGGGGATTGTGGTGGAGTTAGAACATTTAGGGTTACAGAGCATTAGTTCTGTTTTATTAGGTTTGAGTTTTAGTCTATTTTCTGTCATTCATGCATCCACTTGTACATGGCAGTTTTCAGGTGATGGGTGGCTCACAATTCTGTACATTATTTGTGTGTTGTCCGCATAGTTGTAGCAGGAGATACCAGATTAATTGATGATGTCCTGTAGGGGCGTCATGTAGACACTGAAAAGTAGAGGTCAGAGTATGAATCCTTGGGGAACGGCGCAGGAAAGTGAGAGAGGTTGGGAATTCTAGGGGCCGAAGGTAGTGGTTTCTGTTCTACCCGTGATGAAGGAGGTGATCTGGTGACTGATGGTGTCAAAAGTGGCTGATATTTCTAGCATGATGATCACACTCTCTTAGTGGAGCACAGAGCCGATTCAGAATCCATAGAAGGTCTAAATCTGTGCTGTGGCTCATTCAGGAGTTGGTTTGTTTCGATGAAATCACAGAGTTTATGATATATGAATTTCTTCGAACATTTCATGATGAAAGTCATGTTTGAGATGGGGCAATAGCTGGCTTGGCCGTATGGGTTAGGTGAAGTCACAGAGCTATTGTGTAGGGGGAGGTGTTGTGTTTCCGACGGTCGTGTTTTTGAATTCTCTGATGATCTCATACATTTCCCTTTCTCTGTGATGTGCCAAATCAATGCATTTAGAGTAGGTGCTTTCTTTGTTCTGAGCACTTCCACCCTGTAATGGCGTAACTGGTGATAGGAGGCCTATCTGCTAGTGTATAGATGTGTTTTTCCCCAATTTGCAATTTCCCCTTTTTAAAAAGAAACACTTTATCTATTGATTGTGCATCACGTCGCAGCCACAACACAGAATCAGTGACAACAATTATACGATACAGATTAGTATTCGTTGTACACATTATGTCTCTCCACTACAACAATTTCAAATCACGGTGTCTATGGGGTCATCATCCTTTGACAGCATATCACATAAATATATTCTAAACAAAGTCCAAATGTCATCACATACTCTTCTTCGCACTCGTTTTAACATAGGTGAGTTCTCGTAGAAAATGATCAATGCGTGGTGCCTGTGTGTTCTTCCAACTTTGAAGGATACATTTCTTTGCAACCGCACATGTGACATTAAATAACCTTCTGGTCACCTCTGCCATTTCTCCTATATCCCCAAACAAGTATTTCTGGGGCGTGAGGTCTGCTGGAATCTGGGTCATTGCCTTGAGTATCTCTGCAACTTCCCTCCAGAATCAATAGACAGACCCAATACATATGAAACGAGTCAGCTCTGGGGTTTCCACATTTCTGACACATTCCAGATGTAGTGCTTGTGAACTTGGCCATCCTAGCTGGTGTATAGTGTAGCTTGTTCAATATCTTAAACTGTATTAAAAGAAGACCAGCATTTAGCGAAACAGTCTTTGACATCAAACAATATTGTTTCCATTTACCCTCATCAATAACCATGTCCATATCCGATTCCCAGGAGGATTTAATCATGTTCAATTATGGCATATGTGACTTTATTGTGTTGTACAATTTAGATACACGAGTACCGGACAGTAAATGTAGGGATTGTAAGCATTCGTGTGAAGCTGGTTCATCCGGGAACAGTGGCCATTTAACCGTAAATGCTGACCTCATACGATGGTATTGCAATGTTGCCAGTTCTACGTCCCCCACTGCGGTTGCAAATTCTTCTGGTGTCACGAATTCCCATTCGGAAACATGTCCCTCATCTAGATCTCTAAATTGGGATCCCACGTTTTTTGTATGTCTTCATCAAATTTCGGTTCGATCCCTGGGAAATTCTATAAGGGGGCCTCTGAATCGTAAGGTGTCTCTATTTTAAGTTGTCTAAAGATCATAGCCCATGCACCGACCGTGGTGCTCACCGGGTCAAACCTACAAGTGTCTTGGTGTTGCGTTGTAAACATTATGGAGCGAAGGTCAGTTGGATGTGCTGAGTGGCGCTCCATGGTGGGGATATGTGGTGCAGTGTCTGCCTGGTCCTGCCAGTATTTGGCATATTGTGCCTTGGCTGACAGGTAGTACAGCTCAAAATCAGGTGCTGCTATGCCACCCATCTCATATGGCTCGACAAGTTTTTCCCGCTTAATCCTAGTTGCCCCTCCGTCCCATATGAACGTCGTCACCATGGAACAGAGAACGTTGGAACATCTGAACGTTGCTGAACACATACAGCAGCTTAGGAAGAATCACCATTTTAAGAACTGCAACCCGGCCGATTAATGAGATGGGACGTTTGGTCCACAGTTGGAATTTGGCCATGACCGTGTGTAGAAATTGTTCATAATCGTCAATATATAGGTACATCCTATCCCTGGATTCGAGGATCCTCAGGTACCTTATACTTGTGGGAGACCATCAGAGGCCAAAAGTGTTAGTTGGACAGTTGATGCAGCAAAACAGAAAGGTGATGGCTGGAGGGTTTTGAATTAATCATAACCACGGGCAAAACTCTGGGCAACCCTCCAGACCATCGTTTTTCAGCCTGCCAAGCCATTACAGAAGGGGAAAAACCATATGCAAATCAGGCTTGGTCCTACCCCAAAAGGGGCAGTCCAGCCCGAACTGCTAGGTCACATCCCTTCTGCACGAGACCACAAGCATCCCCAGACATGTTTCAGCCTTGTTGGGCGTCATCAGTGAGGAGTAGCTTGGGTCTCTAGGCCCGGCAGACTCGGGACCCACGTCTGGGCATACCTGTCCCACTCGGGGTGACTTTAGCAAAACAGAAAGGTGATGGCTGGAGGGTTTTGAATTAATCATAACCACGGGCAAAACTCTGGGCAACCCTCCAGACCATCGTTTTTCAGCCTGCCAAGCCATTACAGAAGGGGAAAAACCATATGCAAATCAGGCTTGGTCCTACCCCAAAAGGGGCAGTCCAGCCCGAACTGCTAGGTCACATCCCTTCTGCACGAGACCACAAGCATCCCCAGACATGTTTCAGCCTTGTTGGGCATCATCAGTGAGGAGTAGCTTGGGTCTCTAGGCCCGGCAGACTCGGGACCCACGTCTGGGCATACCCGTCCCACTCGGGGTGACTTTAGCAAAACAGAAAGGTGATGGCTGGAGGGTTTTGAATTAATCATAACCACGGGCAAAACTCTGGGCAACCCTCCAGACCATCGTTTTTCAGCCTGCCAAGCCATTACAGAAGGGGAAAAACCATATGCAAATCAGGCTTGGTCCTACCCCAAAAGGGGCAGTCCAGCCCGAACTGCTAGGTCACATCCCTTCTGCACGAGACCACAAGCATCCCCAGACATGTTTCAGCCTTGTTGGGCGTCATCAGTGAGGAGTAGCTTGGGTCTCTAGGCCCGGCAGACTCGGGACCCACGTCTGGGCATACCCGTCCCACTCGGGGTGACTTTAGCAAAACAGAAAGGTGATGGCTGGAGGGTTTTGAATTAATCATAACCACGGGCAAAACTCTGGGCAACCCTCCAGACCATCGTTTTTCAGCCTGCCAAGCCATTACAGAAGGGGAAAAACCATATGCAAATCAGGCTTGGTCCTACCCCAAAAGGGGCAGTCCAGCCCGAACTGCTAGGTCACATCCCTTCTGCACGAGACCACAAGCATCCCCAGACATGTTTCAGCCTTGTTGGGCGTCATCAGTGAGGAGTAGCTTGGGTCTCTAGGCCCGGCAGACTCGGGACCCACGTCTGGGCATACCCGTCCCACTCGGGGTGACTTTAGCAAAACAGAAAGGTGATGGCTGGAGGGTTTTGAATTAATCATAACCACGGGCAAAACTCTGGGCAACCCTCCAGACCATCGTTTTTCAGCCTGCCAAGCCATTACAGAAGGGGAAAAACCATATGCAAATCAGGCTTGGTCCTACCCCAAAAGGGGCAGTCCAGCCCGAACTGCTAGGTCACATCCCTTCTGCACGAGACCACAAGCATCCCCAGACATGTTTCAGCCTTGTTGGGCGTCATCAGTGAGGAGTAGCTTGGGTCTCTAGGCCCGGCAGACTCGGGACCCACATCTGGGCATACCCGTCCCACTCGGGGTGACTTTAGCAAAACAGAAAGGTGATGGCTGGAGGGTTTTGAATTAATCATAACCACGGGCAAAACTCTGGGCAACCCTCCAGACCATCGTTTTTCAGCCTGCCAAGCCATTACAGAAGGGGAAAAACCATATGCAAATCAGGCTTGGTCCTACCCCAAAAGGGGCAGTCCAGCCCGAACTGCTAGGTCACATCCCTTCTGCACGAGACCACAAGCATCCCCAGACATGTTTCAGCCTTGTTGGGCGTCATCAGTGAGGAGTAGCTTGGGTCTCTAGGCCCGGCAGACTCGGGACCCACGTCTGGGCATACCCGTCCCACTCGGGGTGACTTTAGCAAAACAGAAAGGTGATGGCTGGAGGGTTTTGAATTAATCATAACCACGGGCAAAACTCTGGGCAACCCTCCAGACCATCGTTTTTCAGCCTGCCAAGCCATTACAGAAGGGGAAAAACCATATGCAAATCAGGCTTGGTCCTACCCCAAAAGGGGCAGTCCAGCCCGAACTGCTAGGTCACATCCCTTCTGCACGAGACCACAAGCATCCCCAGACATGTTTCAGCCTTGTTGGGCGTCATCAGTGAGGAGTAGCTTGGGTCTCTAGGCCCGGCAGACTCGGGACCCACGTCTGGGCATACCCGTCCCACTCGGGGTGACTTTAGCAAAACAGAAAGGTGATGGCTGGAGGGTTTTGAATTAATCATAACCACGGGCAAAACTCTGGGCAACCCTCCAGACCATCGTTTTTCAGCCTGCCAAGCCATTACAGAAGGGGAAAAACCATATGCAAATCAGGCTTGGTCCTACCCCAAAAGGGGCAGTCCAGCCCGAACTGCTAGGTCACATCCCTTCTGCACGAGACCACAAGCATCCCCAGACATGTTTCAGCCTTGTTGGGCGTCATCAGTGAGGAGTAGCTTGGGTCTCTAGGCCCGGCAGACTCGGGACCCACATCTGGGCATACCCGTCCCACTCGGGGTGACTTTAGCAAAACAGAAAGGTGATGGCTGGAGGGTTTTGAATTAATCATAACCACGGGCAAAACTCTGGGCAACCCTCCAGACCATCGTTTTTCAGCCTGCCAAGCCATTACAGAAGGGGAAAAACCATATGCAAATCAGGCTTGGTCCTACCCCAAAAGGGGCAGTCCAGCCCGAACTGCTAGGTCACATCCCTTCTGCACGAGACCACAAGCATCCCCAGACATCCCCAGACATGTTTCAGCCTTGTTGGGCGTCATCAGTGAGGAGTTGGACAGTTGATAGCTGGGGTTAACGGGAAGATTTTGGATTTAGAGGTATTTATTTTATATCCCGAATGTTCTGCGAAGTCATGCATGATTTCCAGTAAGGGGCCCAGGTTTGTGTCCGGTTTACGGATGTATAGCAGCATGTCGTCTGCGTAAAGAGATATGGACTGAGTGATACTGCCATTCTAATCCCTCTCTGCTCCTGTCCTTGTAGGATAATTGCGGCTAATGGTTCTATCGTTAGGGCAAATAGAATGGGTGAGAATAGGCATCCCTGCCTTGTGCCTCTGCCCAATTTAAAGATATTGGAAACTGTATGATTAGTGAGGACCCTGGCCTCCGGGGAAGCATATAGCAATCAAACACATCGAACAAAATATGGTCCCATCCCAAATTTTTCTTCAAGTACCGTGAATAAATATGGCCAGGAGACAGAGTCAGAAGCCTTTTCAGCATCAAGAGATATTACTACTGCTTGCGCCTCCGGCTTAATCTGGGCCATAACTCCGAACAGTCTGTGCAAGTCTAGTGCAGTGGACCTGGTCAGGATAAAGCTGCATTGGTCCGGATGGACCAGCGTGGTCATATAGGGGAGCAGTCTAGTGGCAAGAACTTTGGCATATATTTTCACGTCCAAATTAATAAGGGAGAGCGGCCGGTAGGAGGACATTTCGTGGGGAGGGCAACTAGGTTTCAACAACACTGTAATAATGTCTTCCCTCATTGTGTCTGGTAGAGATCCGTGTGCCATTGCTTCTTCCCAGACCAACGTCAATATTGGGGCCAATTCCGCACAGTATTCTTTATATAATTCTGCCCCTAGTCCGTCCGATTCCCTGGGCTCTGCCAGATGTCAGCGATTTTATTTCTTTGGTGATCTCATCGCTAGTTATTGGTTGCTCAAGGGCTAGAGCATTCTATATTGAAAGCAATGGAAGTGTGATCCCATCTAGGTATTCCCTTATTTCATTCCCTGTGCGTTTATCGTGATTTTCATAGAGATCAGTGTAAAATCTAGTAAATTCTTTATGCATCCCTTCCTCATCGTGTATGACCTCACCATTCCCCTCTATAATACTAGAGATCGATGAGTGGTGCCGTTCATTCTTTAAAATATTCGCTAAGGAGTGTCCCGCCTTGTTGCCTTCTCCGTATCTATGTGCACTGACAGAGTGCACATAGATAGGTGATGTCATGTATTGCAATTCCCTGGATGCTAACGCATTGAATTTCTGTAGAAGCTCATTAATTTCAGCAAGCGTCTCCCTTTCGTGCGTACTACTGTATTTATTCTCCAGGTCCCTCAGGCGTTTTTTGATCTCTGCCGATTCCGATCTACCAAATTTTAGGAGTCCCGTGGTTTTTGACATTATGGCTCCCCTCACCCATACTTTAAAGGTTTCCCAGAGTATCGCTTGTTTGTCTACTGACCCTTTATTTATCATAAATAATTCCTCTATTTCAGTGTGTAGTGATTCTGCCACATTCAGATCTTTGAGGATATCTGGGGGCATCCTCCATCTTCTTACCGGAAGTTTGATATTACATAGTGTTACCTTTAAGGTGATAGGGGAGTGGTCTGACAGGGTGCGAGGGTGAATGTCACAATGTTCGATCATATTGGCCTGATGGATTGAAACAAACCAGCAGTCGATTCGTGACTCTGTCGTGAACCAAGGAATAAAATGAATATTGCCTTTCCAGTGGGTGTAGTGTTCTCCAGGCATCTACGAGGGACAATTGTGTCAAAACCTGGTGTAGCATGGTAGACGCCCTGGTAAGCCTCCTTTGTTTAACAGCGGAACGATCAATAGATGCATCCAGTATAGTGTTAAAGTCCCCCACAGAATATACTTGCATTTTCCACTAGCCCAATTTCGTTTGTCACTTTTACATAGAATTCAGGGTCATCCACATTGGGTCCATAGGTGTTAACAAGGACCATCCTCTCACCCGCCACTTTACCCCACAAAATCACGTATCAGCCTTGAGGGTCGACTTTGCTCTGTTTGAACTTGAATCCCAGAGAGGGGTGAATCAAAGTAAGCACTCCCCTATTTTGTGACGAGTATTCCGTGTAATATCTATCCATACCCCATTGTCATAGGATGTCAGTATTCACCTTTCGAAGAGCGTGTGTCCCTTGTAGAAACACAATATGTGGGCGATGTCTGGTGATGTATGCACCTACTTTCCTTGATTTCAATCTGTTATTGAGGCCACGTACATTCCAAATTATAAGTTTGAGCTTCAGCCCCGTGGATGGTGTAGTGTGGTGAGCCATATCTGTGTTAGTACACAGACTAGGATTAACGCCCTGTATTCCAATCTGTAGTAGCATGTATCAACGTGAGCACACATTTTAATTACTTTAACTTAGCAATGATGTAGGTGTCGGCATTTCCGAGGTGCTTCTCCCCTCCCAAAAACAATAACATCAACTTGCAAACTTTCTCCCCCACTATAAAAACCCACAACAGTTCTCTGTACCCCCAACCCCACCCACACCATCAACCCCAACCTGATGATGAGCCCTTTCCATTAATCTGTGGAACTTCCTGAGGAAGCGTACGCTATGGCCATAGCCCCTGTAGCCAAACACATCTCATCCGGTTCATAACCAATTCTGGAACGGTGCCACTGTGCACCCACAATTACATAGTACACTTAATAAAGGATATTGCAGTGGTGCCTTTCAATCGTTGGGGCCTCTCATGTCATCAATTGGACGCTGGAGGTCATTTTGGTCAGGGTCACTCCTTCGCGGCGGCAAAGGAATGGAGGCTTCTATATAGTTCATGGCTGCTGATGGGTGCTCAAAGAAGTGCGCACGGCCGCCGTGTTGTATCTGTAATTTTGCAGGAAACAGTAAAGCATATGGAACCTTTCTCAGTCTAAGTTGTCTTTTGACCGGGTCATATGATCTCCTTTGCGTCTGAACTCCTGCGGCAAAATCGGGATATGTATGAATATTGTCACTATCATGCTGCAGTGGGCCCATCTCCCTCGCCAGGTAAAGTGCTACGTCTTTGTCTCTGTAATTGAGTAGTTTGGCAATGACGGTCCGAGGAGGGGCTCCTGGTTTGGGGCACCGGCGCCAAGGTGCGGTGCGCCCTTTCCACCAAGAAGTGTTCCGAAAAGGAGTTCTCAACGAAAAGTGTTTTAGGAGGTGGTCAAATTTGGCATCATCAGCGGAAGCCACAGAGGCATCGACCATTGGACTCGGCATGCTAGCCGGGGTCTGAGAGCTTGTGTACGAATCCATCAGGCCTGTCTTCTTCTTGACGTTAGTTCCCCTTGGAATCGCCGAGAGATAGATTATGGGCAACTAACTGCCGTCCGCATGGCCAGACCAGTCCGACCAGCGCTTCAGGCAGGCTCACCAGTGTCAAGAGCATGCATGTGTACCTAATGTGGATGTGGACAAGGGGAGGATACACAATCCTAAGTGTCACTCACAGACGCAACTGCAGTTGTGATCTCCATGTCATGCAGAATTCAGACTGACGTGCGGTGAATTCAGGATAGCTACTGTTCCAAAAAAGTTTCAGGATTCCGCCTCTGGGGATGTGAAGAATATTCAATACAATTGGCAGGTGCCACTGATGTGACTTTCGGGACCTTTACATCATATACGGCTCAGTTATTTAAAGAGTGGACTGTGATCTCCTACATGTTATCACCTTCTTAACTCCACATCAGGATGCAATGTCGACCAATCGGGGCGTGAGCCCTCAGTGATAGGCCGTCCAGCGACAATTCTTAATACAAGCCGCTAGGATGGTGAATGGAGTGTGCAGGGTATCAGTTGGAGCAGTTCGTATATTTAAGTGGGGCGACCAGTCAGAGGCAGATTCGTATTTCTCAAGGCATGCATGAATCAACACTGGATGGGCCAAAGGAGTTTATGTATAATAATGACGTTTCCAGCTTCTGTTAGAGCAAATCCTAGGTTTACAGCATACACAGCCAGTTATCTATGGAATGCGTTGTGTTCTCCCACGTGTTATTACCTTCCCAACTGCGCCCCAGGATGCAACGTCAGACGGCCTGGGCGTGAGTCCACAATGTCAGGGTGACGAGTGCCCGCTCTGAAGCGCAGGTAGCCAGGACGGTGCAAGGATGTTGTAAATTGACAGTAGGAGCGGCTCATATACTCATGTAGAGCACACGGGTCAAAGACAGATATGAGTCTCCTGAGGTGTGTGTAAATCAGCAATGGGCAGGCTGTAGGGATTTGTGGTCTATTTCATTATGCCCAGGGACAGGAGTGTCTGACTTTTGCCACAGCGAATTCTGGGTGTAGGATTAGCGGGTTCCGCCACAGCTATGTCTCATGCCTGTCAACGTAGTATAATACTAAACAACCGCGTAGAGCGGCCTGGACAATGCAAGTCCTCCACCAGAGCAACGCAGTAGTAATGCATGGTTTTCGGGAGTTCACTTGCCTGTTTCCAGCATATTTTCACTGATTAACAATCACACGCTGACATGCATGAGTGTGTCCGGGACTGGGACAACCGTCATGCGGTGCCGCAGCGGTCCAGGCCAGCAGGAGCGCCCCACTACGGATGTTGGGTGGGCCGTCTGTCTCCTCTGCGGGCCCGGCTGTTGGCAGAGCGTAAAAGAGGAGGGGCAGGCCTAGGCCGATCAACGGGGGACCGCAGGTCTGAGTCCCGTGCAGGGTTTAATTAAATGGTGGGCTGTAGTGTCCTAAGCCGAACAGTACCCTTGCTGTTCCACGGGGCAGCAGGCCACAAGTCCGGGCCAACAGGCCGCTAACCGCCTAGCTCGACCACCACCAGGCTGATCAGGCTGGTGGGCCGGTGATGCAGGGTTCTCCGGCACCGGAGGGCCAACAGGGGGTACACTTATCCCTTCAGCTGCGGTGCTGGCACAGCTCCTGGCTCCAAATACTGCCGCGTCACACACAGAGTCGTCCACACCAGGTGCAATGCCCGCCTCTTCGGTCTTCCATCCGCCACGGAGGGGTCACAGTGGATTCCTGTCCAGCGATTTCACCCAGCACCGCCAGATCGCTAACAGGGTGTCCGGTGTCTCCACGCATCAAGGCCCGGTGTGATGGTGTCTATGGAATGTCACCAGGCGGACAGCTCCCAAGAGATAACGTCGCAGCTACAAGGGGCTGCGGGTAGGGCAGTCGGCTCCGCCCACACTGTGGCCTCACCAAGCAGACAGAGCCACGGTCCCACGTAGCAACCACCTGGTTCTCGCTCCCGGCCAGTCACTCTGCATCAGCACGCTGCACCTTGCGGGAGCATTTCCAATGTTAAACAGCTCAGATCTTTCTTGATCTTTCACCCATGGGTCCCGAGGGTATGGACAGGCAGCACAGCCGGCGTGGGTGGCTTGGGTGGCCCTGAAATAGGATTAAGTTGCAACAGGATTTTTGCCGGAGAGGAGCTCGGCAATCAGGCGGCCATCTCACATGTGCGCAACAGCGCCCCCTTACAATTTTCCCTTTTTAAGTAATTTTTTCTGGGGGTGAACCATTTGGCTTGTTTCCAAAGTTTTTGCCAGGTTTCTTAGGGGCAATACAGTCGAATGCAGAAATTATCCTATTGTGAATGTGGTTTAGTTATGCATCCAGTGTGGTTGTTGGTTCAACTGAGGGGACGGTAGAATTGGTAGCTTATAGTCTTTCTAGTAGGGAGATATAGAATTATCAAAATAATCAGGATGGGAGATCCAATAGACAAGGTGTGTGGTGCTGAACAAATCAATTTATTTCAAGAAAACATATTTTCTTCTTAATTAGTTTACACAACTTTCGATAATCACGAAACAGAATGATAACAGACAACGGACAGGTGTAATTATTTACAGTGGGAATACAAGGTAAGTATCAACCTCTTGGATGTTGAGGTCAAAAGGCTCCACCTAATTGCACTGACACATATGACAGTCTGGAGGACTTGTACTTCAACAAAAAGTGCACCCAGGACTGAAAGTGGTCCAAGGCGTAGTAAACATGGGGTGTACACAACACTATCTACAAGACATACACAAAGATGGGTTTTCTGTTGTGTCACGGGGGATCGACACAGGTGTGTTTCGGCCATAGAAGGCTGGATTGTAGCCTGGTTGGATGATGGCCTTCATCAGGATTAACACCAATGGTGGTGCTGTCTGTGGTATCTGTGGATAAATGAGGCTTGTCAGGATCTCGGGATATAATTGTATTACCTAATGGATTTATTAATAAAGGCATAAAGGAGCCGTAACGAAAAACAGCTTACCTGCTGCTGTGCTAGCAGTGGTGAGACTGTAAGTGGCCAATCCTTGAATTGTTACTGGATTGTTGGTGCAGGACTGCACTATGAATGAGCCGTGGGTTCCTGAGGTTTGGGTTTGTGTCAGGATACCGGGGGCTTTTTTGCAGGGCCTGGAGGGGCCCTGATCTAAGAAAAAATCTAGTATTGGTTGTGAGGAGTCAGACGACTAACTCCAGGTTAAAAACGGGGCACTGGTGTCCCTCCTCGACATCTGTTGCTGAATGGGGCAACTACCCGGCAAGAGGACGTGGTGGTAGGTGTTTTCAAGAAAATCTAGGTAGTAGGTTTTTAGTGCATGGACTGGGTCCAATCCAGTGGATATTTAATTTCTAGACAGACGTTGTGAAATGATGGGAGCGCCCATCCTGATACAAAGTACAACAACGTGTGTACTGGTAGAGTGTGTTGCAGGAGTGCCCAGTGGGGTGGGTGTCAGAGTCTACAATTGTGGTCCTGTTGAAATGTGCAGACAAGGGCCGGTGATTGGGTGGTTCAAAAGATGTGACTTGCTGTTCATTATAATAGGCTAACGCTCAGTTTCACATAGTTGACGGATTGAACTATTTTTTGTGCGTTCCTAACATGGAGACAATTTTGCGGCCGGGTGGAAATGCTGCGTGGCAGCGTGTCTGTCTATATTTACAGGGTGGCGGAGAGCCGATCAAGATCAAAGAGCTGCGGTTACTGACTGTGAAGAGCTACGCATACATGTGCTATTGTTAGAATTTACCGCGATCCGTAAAACTGCGAACGTCACTTGGGGATCCACAGCCTGGAAATGGTGCTGTGACGAGGGGAAAACAGAGCCTGATAATATGCTCGTCTCCCAGAGGGGCATGAACCAATGGCGTACTGCGGCGAAAATGTCGACCTATTGCAGTCGTCCGCATCATTGCAATGAGAGTGTGCCCAATCAGGAGCAACCCGCAAATTAGAAAGGGAAAGTGGTCGCCTGCAATGTTGGTCAGCGTGGTTGTTAGTGAATGGTGCCACACTAAATCATATGGTGATGCACGAAGTCCAAGTACAGAAAACCGTCATTCAGGGATATTAATGCGAGATGTCATAGAACACTTGGTGAACCACAAGTGTGTGTCCACACAGGGCTCTGGTCTGTGATTGTAACACAAGGATAGAAAAAACCGGTGCGTACATAGCATACAGTTAAGTAACATGAATTCTTGTATGGCGATGTAGCTAGTCGTGTGTAACTTCATACTACATACGCATAATTAGTGCGGTATAGTGTAGACAGTTAAGTGACATGATGTAAAAGAATATGTTCCTGGTGGGTGAGAGACCAAGAATCAACTAGACCGCAGATGCATATTAGATGTGGTCTAGTGCATAGAGTTTAGTGACATGCATTTTTGCTACTAGTAGGGGATCACATCAGACAAATTGCGTGAATCTCGGGCCAAAGCAACTAGACGACACAGTGACACTATTGGAGTGGATCTTGTACCCAGGCTACTGGGTAGTCAACATGAGGGTAGTCTAGCAAAGAAACCCTTATTTGCCTTTAGGAAGAACAGAAACCTAAAAGATACCTTGCTACATACCATTGTAGAACTGACAAAGACAACAGCGGCACTATGGGGTCTTCCGTCAGTCATGGGACACTACAGTTGCGGCCATTGTGTCGCCTGCCGCTACACCACAAGCAGCAAAACCTTTAGGAGCAAGGATTTCACATGGAAGATGAACAACCACACAAATTGCGAGAGCAAGTATGTCATCTTTGTCATCAGATGCCCGTGAAACATGATCTATATCGGCAAAACCATCAGACCCGTAAAACAGAGGATCAATGAGCACAGATCATGCATCAGGAATCAAGTACAAGACAAACCTTTAGTCGAGCATTTCAGCAGAAAAGGCCACACGCACGAACAATTCACCTGGACTGTGTTGCAACAATTACAACCACAGAAGCGTGGAGGCAACATTGATTTAGCCCTCACTAGATTGGAACAAAAGTGGGTTCACAAACTGGACTCAGTCCGCCACGGCCTCAACATCACCGTAGAGTGGAAACACTTCTGGGAATGACTTCCACCCCTCCTCAGCACCTTCCGAGAACCCTAAAGTACTTACTCCCTCCTCGCTCCACTAACTTCTAGAGGAGACCCTAGGACATAACACGATCAGTGTGTCATTATACACCAGCCTACATGTCTTGCTTTCAAAACATGCTTGCGCAGATCCTGTCTGCGCCGCTTTTGACTACCCAGTAGCCTGGGTACAAGATCCACTCCAATAGTGTTACTGTGTCGTCTAGTTGCTTTGGCCTGAGATTCACACAATTTGTCTGATGTGATCCCCTACCAGTAGCAAAAATGCATGTCACTAAACTCTATGCACTAGACCACATCTAATATGCATCTGCGGTCTAGTTGATTCTTGGTCTCTCACCCACCAGGAACATGGTCTTTTACATCATGTCACTTAACTGTCTGCACTATACCACACTAATTATGCGTATGTAGTATGAAGTTACACACGACTAGCTACATCGCCATGCAAGAATTCATGTTACTTAACTGTATGCTATGTACGCACCAGTTTTTTCAATCCTTGTGTTACAATCACGGACCAGAGCCCTGTGTGGGCACACACACTTGTGGTTCACCAAGTGTTCTATGACATCTTGCATTAATATCCCTGAATGACGGTTTTCTGTGCTTGGACTTCGTGCATCACCATATGATTTAGTGTGGCACCATTCACTAACAACCACGCCGACCAACATTGCAATTTCCATAGACCATCACTGTCCATTAGAGACTCGAGACTACATATCCCATGATTCTCTGGGTCACGAGTAGTCCCACACCCAGGCGACCGCTTTCCCTTTCTAATTCGCGGGTCGCTCCTGATTGGGCACACTCTCATTGCAATGACGCGGACGACCGCAATAGGTCGACATTTTCGCCGCAGTACGCCATTGGTTCATGCCCCTCTGGGAGACGAGCATATTATCAGGCTCTGTTTTCCCCTCGTCACAGCACCATATCCAGGCTGTGGATCCCCAAGTGACGTTCGCACTTTTACGGATCGCGGTAAGTTCTAACAATAGCACATGTATGCGTAGCTCTTCACAGTCAGTAACCGGAGCTCTTTGATCTTGATCGGCTCTCCGCCACCCTGTAAATATAGACAGACACGCTACCACGCAGCATTTCCACCCGCCCGCAAAATTGTCTCCATGTTAGGCACGCACGAAAAATAGTTCAAACTATGTGAAACTGAGCGTTAGCCTATTATAATGAACAGCAATTCACATCTTTTGAACCACCCAATCACCGGCCCTTGTCTGCACATTTCAACAGGACCACGATTGTAGACTCTGACACCCACCCCACTGGCCACTCCTGCAAAACATTTTACCAGTACACACGTTGTTGTACTTTGTGTCAGGATGGGCGCTCCCATCATTATACAATGTCTGTCTAGAAATTAAATATCCACTGGATTGGATCCAGTCCATGCACTAAAAACCTACTTCCTAGATTTTCTTGAAAACACCTATCACCACGTCCTCTTGCCGGATAGTTGCCCCATTTAGCAACAGATGTCGAGGAGGGTCACCAGCACCCCGTTTTTAACCTGGAGTTAGTCGTCTGACCCCATGACCTATACTATATTTTGTCTTAGATCAGGGACCCTCCAGGCCCTGCAAAAAAGCCCCCGGTATCCTGACACAAACCCAGACCTCAGGAACCCACGGTTCATTCATAGTGCAGTCCTGCACCAACAATCCAGCAACAATTCAAGGATTGGCCACTTACAGTCGCACCACTGCTATCACAGAAGCAGGTAAGCTGTTTTTTGTTATGGCTCCACTAAGCCTTTATTAATAAATCCATTAAGTAATACAATTATATCCCGAGATCCTGACAAGCCTAATTTATCCACAGATACCACGGACAGCACCACCATTGGTGTTAATCCTGATGAAGGCCGGCATCCAACCAGGCTACAATCCAGCCTTCTATGGCCGAAACACACTGGTGTCGATCCCCGTGACACAACAGAAAGTTGTAGATAGTGTTGTGTACACCCCGTGTTTACTACGCCCTGGACCACTTTCAGTCCTGGGTGCACTTTTTGTTGAAGTATAAGTCCTCCAGACTGTCATATGTGTCAGTGCAATTAGGTGGAGCCTTTTGACCTCAACGTCCAAGAGGTTGATACTTACCTTGTATTCCCACTGTAAATAATTACACCTGTGCGTTGTCTGTTATCATTCGCTTTCGTGCTTATCAAAAGTTGTGTAAACTAATTAAGAAGAAAATATGTGTTCTTGAAATAAATTGATTTGTTTAGCACCACACCTTGTCTATAGGATCTCTCATCCTGATTATTTTGATAATTCTATATGTACCCCCCTAGGTATATCAGGACCCTGCCAGGTGCCCTTATATTAACCTTATTTCTAGTAGGGAGTTCATGTGTATTTATTTCTATGGTCTGGTCATGGTTGATGGTTCTTTTGAAGGTCCGGCAAGGTGTGGTGTCTCTGTGAATATTGTGAATGCCTTAGATAAGGGATCCCCACAGGGTAGGTGTACGGGGGAGTAGACAGTGACTATGTTTTCATTACAAAAACTGCCATCCAGCACGTGCCCTGCTATGTGGGTGGTATCCTTAACCATCTGTTTGAGGTGTAATGCAGCAAGGTCTGCTCCAAGTGACTTTGTAATTACAACGTCTTCTTTCTCAAGCCAGATGTTGAAATCTCCAAGTAGTTGGCAATCTATGGTCAGGATGATTTCAGCGAGTTTGTCAGTGAAGTGTGGTCTGTTTGAGGGAGGTCTGTAGATTAAGAGGAAGCTTAGTGTAACTGTGGGAGAGATGGAGCAGGTCAGAGTGAGCAATTCACAGTCTGGGATTATATCAATGGAGGGTGTTGAACTGGAGCCCTTTAAGATGAGTAGCAATACCCTTGAGATGGATGGGGATGCAGATTTTAAGCAAACATCAATCATTTAGACACAAATAGCTTGGCAAATGTTTGTCTGTTTTAATACAAGTAACTAAAACAGGGAGTACAATGAACATCAGCAATTGTTCGATACTCAACTCTCAATCATTTCATTAAAAAGCTGGGTTCTTAAACCCGAAATTAGTCATAGATGACTTGTTGACCTGCGTCATTACCAGCGTCATCCTACGTGGCAAACTTCTAAAATCTATTGGGAAGTGGAATTGGTTCTAAGTGAATAACTAATCATAGGTGTTATATCTGTATAGAGTAACAAAGAGAAATAATTGGATACTTCACATCTGGTAGGGCAACTAAGCCCTCCCTTCAAAATGGACACTATGAACATCACTAAATGTATGACGTCCCATTGGCTACACAAACCATGGGACCCCCAACTACATGGTCCTCTAGAATTGGTTGGCTACTAACCCCCGTCAGTGACTTTCCACCTACGTGAGCAGCAGGCAGACTGAACAACCAGGTGCGGGTGAGCTTGTCTTGATACCAGCTTCCCACCAATTAAAAGTACACTCCATCATCACCTCAATGGTTCAGTGTCAATTAGTGTTTGAAGTTGGCCTTGAGTCTGTCCTGTTCTCAGAGATTTTTTTAAGGAGTATGGGTACTGTCTGGCTTCTGTGCGTGGGTGTGATCTCCTCATGCATCCAACTTCCTTCCATCACGTGACTGGACACCATGATTTGAGCCTTTTAGTGTATTTGATTCTATTCTCCAATAGTCCTCTGACGTATTTTGTTTTCACTTGACCTTCTTGAACAGGAGTTTCTGTTCTTTCATGTTAATTGTATCTAACGTCAGCCAATTCTAGTTTTGTAAGACCTTGGCTCTTTGGCTCATTCAACACCTTAGTTGAAATATATTCTGTTTAATTCCATTTCTTTTGTAACTCTGACACTGAATTGAGGCCTTCCTCATTGCTCAAGACTGTTATATACATAGTGGAAAAATTCGTTCCTTATTTAATCCATATGCATCTATGAGGTATATATGTATATATTGGCGCTTGCCGCAATCTAACTATTTAAAAGCATTTGGCTAGCTTCATGATTGCTTTGCTGCTTGCGTTACATTGCATCTGTACACGTTTAAACTAACTAAGCATCTTCATCATGCTTAAAACTAGCTAAGCATCTTCATCATGCTTATGGCATAAGTCTCTACATCTTGATCCCAAGACGTCACTTATCCTTAGTACTTCTTTGTTCTTCATAAATCGTCTGCTTCTCTGGTCTGGTTATCTTCTATATGGGGTCGATTCAGTTTCGTATGACATCACCATTCATCCTGGTCATTCAGTTTCTTTGTTTCATCAGGAATCGCGTTCAAATGGCCATCATATTGTCTTGAATGAAGGTATGGTTTCTTTAATGGGTACTTCACTTCCCTATTCTCTTAGGTATAGGGATTCTTATGGGTACTGCACAGAGCCGTTGCTCTTCGTCTTGCTTTCTGATTGGTGTAGTATACGTCACATACTTTGGTTCATACTTCTCAGGTAATGTAGGCAGGGTAGGTGGAGTGGGGGTACTTCGCTCCTCCTCTACACTCCCCCCTCTGGGCGCTTTATTGACCACTCTCACTTCTATCCCTAGACATCCTGGTCTGAAGAAGTGCTTCTTAGGGACCCATATTTTTATGACTCCCTTCAGGCATCCAGCTGACTTCACATGCTCATCCTTGTTCCATGTCATGAGCGTGCACTGTCCACTTGGACTGCAGTAGATCCATCTTCCCACATATTTTCTGTGGTCCTTTGGATACAGGAACTTCGTTCCCTCAGGTGCATGGATACTAGACTTCACAAAGTCTCTGATTTCTTTATCAGTGAAGTCTTTAGGCTTCCATCCTGGTTCAACATCGATCATGATCTTCATCCCTATGGCTTTCTTTGCTGTTTCCTTGCATTGCAAGATTATTATCTTTATCTCACAAAATCCAAGCATCACTAATAGTAGCAAGGCTCAAAGAAATTTGAGCATATCTGCCATCCATTGTGGAATCCATGAGAAAAGATTTCCAAACCAGCAGTCATCAGCAATATCTTCTACTTATTCTATCATCTGGCCATGGAGTTTCATCAGCATGTTTATGGCCTCTGTCAAAGTTCCATTCTCGTCATCGTGAGAAGGTGTAAATGTGCAACATGATTCTCCAATTTTGGCGCAAACACCTCCATCCATGGCTGCAATCATGTCCAGGACATATCTGCTCTGGCGAGCCATAAGTTTTACAGCTCTCAGCTCTTCTCTGATTGCATTGAATCCTTTTATGGTTGTGTTAATTGTCTGCAGCCATTCCCATCTGGTGATTTGTAACCACTTAGTATTTGCTCCAACCTGGATTCTTGGCATGAAGATCATTGTGAACACTGATGAGGTCTGGCTGAACAGCCTGTGTTCATACGGGATGGCATCAAAGGCTTCTATTGATTTAGCAGAAAAGTAGTTATCTCTCTTTGTTCGATTTATCAGTTCCACAGATCTCTTCTTTTTTAGATGAGCATCTGCTTTTGGAAAACTATCAATGTTCAAGTCACATTTAGGAATCACCAATGCAGGAACGTGGACATTCACCAATGTGCAAATTCCTCCCCAGTCTTTAGGCAGCCTGATGTAGGCTTTTGATCCAAAAGGCCTAAGGTGATCCATGATTACTGCTGTTCCATGCACCATTGCTGGTGCATCGAATATTCGGCCACTTTTCTGATTTTCCCCCATTTTTCTTGTAGCAGTGTTCCTGAAGCAAAACTTAGAACTTTCTAATGCTACTATCTGCAATGGTCCTCCCCATTCTCCGACCCATGTCAGCAGTTTAGCAAGTTTTGGCCATAATGTATTGGCTCTGTTTCATCTTCATCTGGATCTGTCTTTTCAATTGCCCATTTATGAGAAGCATCACTTCCCATAAAGTGACCTCTTGTTTTGCAAAGTGCTATGTGCGAAAGGCAATGAGCTGTCTGGACATCAATTTCAATTGCTATGAAGATTTTTGACTTCCCCATGCTTTATGGCAGGAGTGCACATACAAAACAGTCTTCATCTGACGTTCTTCTTCCAACTTCTTTCATGTGCTGGTACCATATATTGTTTCCCAAGTGTGCTGTGCTGTCTAGATAATCATTCAGTTCATAATTGCCTTCTTGCATGCTTTTTTTAATTCTCGAAGTCTTCCTGTAGTTTTCTATAACCACATCTCTGAATATATCGGTATAACTTCTGGCTGGTCGATTTGCAGGAACATCCATCCGGGCTATCTGCGTAGAAGAAAGTTCATCAAGTCTTTCTTTATCCCTCTGTCTTTTTCTGGCAATGGCTAACAACGGCCATATAGATTCTGCTATCATCTTTGCACGTGATTGTCTTGTGGGACTTGTGCTTGGGCTTCTTGTCACTGGACCAGGTGTGTCTGCATTCATTATCTGTGTGGGCCCAACCTTTGTCAATCCCTTATTTTGCTTGGTCCGCCGACCCTGTCTTCGACGTTCAAAAGTAGTGTTTGAAACAAGTGCTGTGTGTGATATATTACTAATAACATCCATTTCAATCTCAGGTATCTGTCAATTTTTTCTAGGGACGGGAATGACTATGAATGGCCTGGGTTGCTTTGTAGTTGCCACGTTTACCTTTTTTTTCTGCTCAGACACATAGGAACCTTTGCATCATGTGCTTTTATATAAAAAGCAGTTCTAACTGTCAGTGAAAGCAATATGAGTATGAATACAATACATGGGTAAACAATGCAATGATATGTAAGGCGACAGTATTTACTTCTGGGACAATTTGAACTTCTGTCCTCTTGGGGCAACACAAAGTTGCTACTTTGATTACCCATCTCGATCATTTGATGCAAAGGAAGGGAAAACACTCCTTTAATGACATTGGCCCTCATTAGGACCCTGGCGGATTTTTTCCGCCATCGGCGGACTTTTCCGCCATGGCGTAAAGTCCGTTTACGCCATGGCGGATGGTGGACTTACCGCCCCATTCCGAGGTCGGCGGGGCGGTAAGTCCCCATTGACCCATTTACCCTTCCCCATTCCCATTTCGGCCCCATAGGGTATAATGGGAGTGGGGAAGGAGTTAATTACGCCACCGTAAATTACGGTGGCGTAATTAACACCAAGGTCCCATAGCGCCATGGATTTTTACGCCCGCAAAAAGCGGGCGGAAAAATGACCATGGCGCTCTGGGAACTCGGAATTGGCGGTAAGGGATCGGCGCAGCTAACGCTAGCGTAAACCCCTTACCGCCAGGGTCCTAATGAGGGCCATTGCATTTTTAGATTGCTTCTGGAAGCTTGTTGTTTTCTTCAGCATTCGTCCTCAATCAACTAGCTGCTTTCTAGAACCAATTTCTCCACCAGACACGGTGCAAATGTTCCTTTATCGTGAAAAAAGATTTCTGCGAGCTGCTATAAATTCTGCTTCATTAACCAATTCCTAATGGATGCCTCGAATTTGCTTCAGTCCAGATGACATTGTAGCGTCCCTGTCAGCATGAACAAAGTTTTAGGTTTTATCACTTCCTCGATCTGTCCCTTGGAGGAAAATGTTCACACAGCTCTGTGATTTCTCTCAGAAAAGATTGCTACCTGGATTATGATACCTTCCAGGATCACATTCCAATTTGTAGTATTTCTTGGGTCTCTAAGAAATGTCACCATATCCGTGTTTCTTCCAATGAGATGCGGGTAGTCTTCAATTAAACGAAAGAACACCACACTGACCAGTCTATGTGCTGCGTTGGGTGATAGGCTCATTTCTGTTTTCCTCACTGAACTCAGGTAACTTCAAAAACTCTTCGGTGATGATTATAAGCAATCTTCGAACAATCTTTTCGTTGTCAGTATTACCAATAAAATCTAGAATGTGGCAAGTTCTCCCCACCAGTGACGGATACGAACGTAATACCAACTCAAAAAAGTATATGCCTTGAAAGTTCATCACTGGGTAACACCATGAGTAACTCCGAACAAGAGCTCTGTATCCAAGGAATCAGGATACTGTATCCTTTTCCAATTTCAGTGTCCACAATCAAAATTTGGCATATCCTTATTTCTATGAAGGCTTAAGTGTGCCTCAGTCCAAAGTTAATAAACCTTTCTCACTTTTCTTGTTATCAACGCTTTAAGCATGCCTCAGTCCAAAGTCAATAACCTACTGTGGCTTTCACGAATGCAGATCTTCTTTTACTCTGCAACTAGGATGCATAGAGTGTTCGAATGTGTCCTTTTACCCTTTTATTTTATGGCTGAAAAAGGGAGTGTCCAATTTAAGGCACAGTCCACAAAAAGTTCTTCAAGCTTTCCACTTGTCGGGTTATGCGTCCTTCTTCCTCGTCATGGATCTCGCCTGCACATGCTGTGGTTCTTCCCCGATGTTTGTAGCTTCTTCGCGGTGGGGTGCAAGCAGATGCATCTCTCCGGCATTTATTTTTGTGTTGCCCAGGAAGAACCAGGCTCGCCTACCCTGCACTTGGACAGCAGATGGCATGACGTCCACGATAATGAAAGGACTGTGAAAGCGGGGCTTGTCCCACTTTTTCCTTGTGTTATTACGAATCAGTATTTTATCGCCTGGGTTGATTCTTGGATGTAGAAATTTGGGAGTTTGGATTGGTGAAGCATCTCCTTCTGTGTTCTGTACTGCTTTACACCGTCGTCTCTGCAACTGTCCTGAAATCACAGAAAAACTAAACGTTATACAGTTCAAGTAGTTTTGTAATTCAAGTCCTAACACTTCTGACGTTGGCTGAGCATCACTTCTAACTCGGGATGGAGGCATTAAAGGCGTTCTCATTCTCCTGCCTGTCACAATCTCGTGGGCCGTATGATAGTGGTCAAAACCTGGTTGGATCAATGCATAAAATGCCAGTGATAGGAAGTACAATCACCTTTTTTCAAAGTAAGCTTCAATTTAGCTATTCTTTCTTTTAACAGGCCATTCAGCTTTTCACAGATTCCATTTCCTTGTGGATGATAAGCCGAAAAAAACGTGTGTTTTATTCCAAGCAGTGAGGTAATCTGCTCGAAAACTGTGTTAACAAAGTGAGGTCCATTATCTGATCTCATTACTTCACATACCCGTCATCTAGGAAAGACTTCACGCACCAATAACTTGGCTGCACAGTTAGAGTCTGGGAGTGTACATGGACCTGCCTCTATCCATCTGGAGAAAGGACATACCACAACTAAAAGGTATCTGTATCCATTACAAACTTTTATCATGTCGACATAGTCGATATGCAAGTGCTGAAAAGGGCCATTGGGTCTTGGGATGACCCCCCTCACTATGCGCAGTGTATGTCCAGCTGTGAACTGCTGGCAAATAATACAATTTACAATAAAAAATGCAACATGTTCCATTGGGTTTAGTACTAACCAATCTTCAGCAATGGGCACAGCAAGATTCTCCCTAGTTGTATGCACTGGGTAGTTTAACTGTTGTAGCGCTACCCTTAATAAGGC
Organism: Ambystoma mexicanum; assembly: GCF_040938575.1. Classification (NCBI taxonomy): domain Eukaryota; kingdom Metazoa; phylum Chordata; class Amphibia; order Caudata; family Ambystomatidae; genus Ambystoma; species Ambystoma mexicanum. The sequence goes on along the minus strand of NC_090926.1, from coordinate 1,093,500,279 downwards.
TATTAGCATTATTGGTTTACCGGTGCTGTCTTGTCGCCACAATGCTTCATAGGGGTTTAAAGAACACCCTCTTCACTTCCACAAGTTCTTTTCTTCTTGTAGTGCCGTCCCTTGGAGCTCTACTATTTTTTAGGCATACGATTGTATCCCTCGTCCACACTTGTCATTACAGTCATTCTTTCATTTACATCCATGGTTTGAACATTCATAATTTCTGTATCTGTATTTGCTATGCACTTGGATCCAGCTTCTGCTGCTTGATTTCTGTGCGAGATAAAAGTCCCTTTCGTGTGAGCTGCGCATTTAATGACTGCTATGCCCACCGGGAGTTGTAGTGCCTTAATAAGCCTGTCCAATAAGGTTGCGTGCTGCACTGGCTTGCCGTCCGCTCGGAGGTGGCTCCTCCTTTTCCAGCGAGCTAATCCTGCGTGCAGCGTCAACATCACATAGGCAGAGTCGCTGTACACTGTTACTTCCTGGTCTGCGTGATTCTCGACTGCGACTATTAATGCCAATAATTCTGCAGCTTGCGCTGAATAATGAGATGGCAATCGAGTACTTACGAGCACTCGAAATTCTCCATTTGCCAAATGTTTCACTACCGCGTTGCCTGTGTATCTTTGGCCGCCATTTTGATCGATTCTCGAAGAACCGTCAATGAAGACAATCTCTCCCCCTGCGAGTGCATTCTCTTTTACTCTAGGGAGCTCATCACAAACTCTTCATAGTTTGCACAATCGTGTATAGGTACTCCTTCGGTAATAGGCTCAGCTATAAACATAGCTGGATTCACTATTTTACATCAGACTATTTTAATCGCTGGAGTCGATATGATTACCTCATAGGCAGAAGCCCTTTGAGTAGTCAACATGCCTTTTGGTTTCTCTAACATTGCAAATAATGCATGTTCAACAAATAATGTCATAGAGCATCCCATCACTTTGTTTGTAGCCTTCTCTATGGCGAATGTGGGGCTGCTAAACTTTGTTCGCATGGAAAATGACCTCTCATTACTGGGTCCAAAATTTCACTGTAATATGCAAGGGGTTTGTACCCCAATGTAGTTATCGGTGTGAGTACTGCTGTCGTAAAAGTACCATCTGTGTGTGAGAATAAATAGAATTCCTCTGCATAGTTGGGAATCCCTAAAACTGGAGCCGTGCAAATGTCTTTTTTCAATTCGTCAAACCCTTCTTCCATTGCCTCAGTCCACATGATTTTCTTTTTCGTTGCCTGTGCTTTCTTTAAGGCCTGTAAGAGCGGCCTAGTATACGAGCTGTAGTCAAAGACCCTTGCTCTGACATAATTACATAGTCCTAGAAAACTCTGCATCTGTTTTATCGTGAGTGGTTTAGCTGTTTTTAAAATTGCCTCAGCTCTTTCAGGAGTAACTTTCTTTCCCTCATGTGAAATCAATTGACCTATGTACAACACCTCTTGTTGACAATATTGTAACTTATCCTTGTCAACCTTATATCCTTTGTCAGCAAGTATAGTCATTAGCTGTACAGAATCGCGTCTGCACTCTTCCTCTGTGGTGCTGCTAACTAAAATGTCATCTACGTATTGCATAACAATACTTTCTAAAGCAATACTGCTCAAGTCCATCTGGAGGACTCTGTTAAAAATCGATGGGTACTCACAGGACCCCTGGTGCAGCCTCGTGCTTTTTAATCACACTTGTCTAAAAGTGAATGATGTCAAATCTTGTGAGTCTTTGTGCAATGGGGTTGAGAAAAACTTTCAATTTCAATTACCATGAAATATCGTGCATCAACAGGTATATTACATAGAATTATAGACGGGTTAGGGACTAGAGGGAACCCGGCCTCTACAATCTTGTTTATTGGGTGTAAATCTTGAATTAGTCTCCAAACCCCCCCCTTTGATTTTTTAATCAGATAAACTGACGTATTACAAAGTGACCCTGAGGTCACTAAGATACCTTGGTCCATCATGGCGGAAATTGTCTTGAAAATTCCTTCATCTGCCTCTGAAGACATGGGATATTGTTGTGCTCGAGATAAATAGCTCCTGGTTTCAATTTAATCTTCACTTCCCCAACCCCTTTCAGTAGGCCTATGTCATAGGAGCCAGTGGTCCATAATGAAATTGGCACTTTCGCCATATCTTCATCAAAATATTCAAGACGCTTTATTGTTAACATCATTCTCTGTGGGACCTCTCTCTTAATCGCTTTGACCTAATAAGTAATGCACATTTCAAATATCACAAAATAGTCAGATCTGTCATCTCCAAACAAATCTTCATCGGTGACGTCAGTCACTCTGCAACCTTCCTCAATGGCAATTATTGTGCTCCCCCCTTTTCATCAGTTGCATTAAGCAAAGCCATATTTCCTCGGACTATAGCTGCTCCTAAGGCTAAGAGGAAAATTCACCCCTCTTACTCATCCATAGGTATTTGTTGTTTAAATAGAAACTCATCTGGTATTCTCATGGTACTGCCTACTAGAGCTGGCAAACATGTTAACAGAATGCGTATCCCATGATGGAACACTCTAGACGCTACTTGTCCTGCGTATGCCTTGATTAATTCGCATTCCCGGCATTCCCGGTGTTGAGCATACTATGCCATCATCTGTAAATGAAATGGTCATATTCATATTCATTTTTGTCATTTAATCTCGTCCTAATATGTTAACAGGTGTTTGCCTTGAATAAAGACTGGTAATTCTTCTGTAAAAGGAACACGACTTGTTGCTCCTGTAAAGCCCTGAGTATTCATTGCATCGCCAGACCTTAAAAATGTGCCCTCACATATACACGAGCGTGTTGCACCCGTGTCCACTAAGAAGGAATAAGCTTTGCCACCTATAATTACATCTATCCTTGGCTCCTCACGAGGATTCGGCGTAATAGGTAGAACTGAACACATCAGTTCTCCTAGTGAGCTGTCCTATTGTGGGTACAGCCTCACTCCATCACTCGTGAATGGATTTCCTCCATCAACAGTGACACCTCCTATTCTATGCATCATAGGTTGCTCTGTGTTTGTGTTCTGCTGAAGTTGCATAGGAGATTGCTGTGATTGTCCTTGCGGTTGATTACCTGTCACTTGCTGTGGTTGCAAGCCTTGCTGTACTCTCAGCGCTTGCTGCTGCACCGTTTGACCTGGCGCACTCCATTTGCGCTCTGCTGTGAATATGCACGTGGATTTGGCATTCTCTGTCTTGAAAACTGAGCATTCTGTAACATCCCTTGGCTCCTACACATACGAGCTGTTGCCCTCTCATTCCAGACGTCCAAAATACAAGCAGGTGTCTTCCCATCTGCCCATTTTGCATGTTTTGATTACCATTTTGCATATTTTGAAACCCGTGTTGGTTATTCTGAAAACTTCCCTGATTATTCTGCCAATATCCTTGATTACTTTGCCAACCTCTCCCTCGATATCCCCTTCCTTTCGGAGCATATCCTTTATTTGTCCATCAAACTGTCCTTGAATATTTACTAGCGGCATATGTACTGCTTGCTGTGGGTTTGACCCGCCCACGTTAGTTAACATTGCCCCTTCAATGGCATACTTGGATAACTTTATCTGAACTAACTTTGCTTCTTCACCTTTACGTGCATCGTCTATTTGGTGATTCTTATCCTGGAGGAGTCTCCAATAATGTGCAATGGTCAACTGAATTTCCGACCATGGTTTTGCTTCTATCCCCACTAATTTCTTGAGCTGTTTCTGCACTTGCTCTGGCAGCCCTTAGCTTAATATATGATAAAATACAGGTATAGACTTCCCACAAGCCTCACGTGTTTTAATCGCCCATGCGTCTTGGAAACTTTGAATATAAATCAACGGATCCTCTCCTTCTTTCATTCTTCTTGTCATTATAGCTCCCATATCGGACGTGTCCGGATATAGCACTCCAAATCGCTGCTCTACAGTTATTAAACAGCATTCCATCATGCGCGGTGTTGACTGTAGTCACACATTGGTAACCTGCCCGTGTCCATACGTCATTAGCTCTTTCACCAAGTATGGCAATTAGAAGACCTTAAATATCCCCTATAGCTAATGTATTCCCTCCTGTCATTTTTTCTAACTCATGTATCAATTTTCCAGCATTGGAATTTAAATTCGGGAGTTTACATTTTAAGTTTTCCCTGTCCATCTGGGGCGATGGTATATAATGTGGCCTGGCTCCTCCCTTTTCTAACAAGGGGAACTGCAATGCTCCAAACTCATTCTCATCTCTCATCATTTGTCTATCTACTGCTGGACTAATATTGCCACATCGTCGTCTACCTGGTAATTACCTTAGCCTGTTTACATAGGGCGGGAACTCCCCCTCTGACCACGGGGTTGCCCCTTATGTCGGTGTGACTGTGTCAGTGGCTCTGATGCCTTAGACATAGGTAATTTTATATCTGACCATCTTACTTCTTTATCCAAAGGCAGGTGTTCTTCTAGTTCACTTATGAAACTCCTAACCTCCCTCGAGTTGGTTTCCCTTTCTTTGTCTGATACTCCTTGTGCCCAACTCGTGCAACTCCTTTCATCCTCATCTGTATTTAATGTTAACCTGTCTAAAGACAGCTCCTTCTGTCTCATACTACATGAGGCTTCCTCCGTGTCATGCAATTAAATTCTCTCAAGACGATCACATTTTCCCTTCCTTTGTGCTTCTTTCTGGGCTTGCATTTCATGATATACTTTATCGATCATTTCCCCAATGCTTTGCAAGTCAAATTCATCTTCTAGATTTACTCTAGACGTGCCTGGAAATGGCTCGGACTCGGGAAAGAATTCTTCTATGTCTTCCCAGTCTACCCGGGGATTGGGATCTCTTACTTCCCTTTCCAAATGCTCAAGATTGCGTGCTCGCTGTCCTTTTGTGTTCCATGTCATCATCAATTTCTCTGCGCTTTCTCGCCTCCTCTCTTATTCTCTCTTCCTCTTTCTTTTTCATATCCCTTCGTTTATACACTCTTCGCTTTTCCTCATCCCTTCGCCTTTGTATTCTTTTCTCTCTTATCCTTTCATGTTCATCGGCTTCTATTCTTTTCTCTTTTAGACTTTCTTTTTCATCGGCTGTTGTTCTTTTATTATCACGCTTTCTTTGTTCTTCTGCTCTCTCTTGTTTTTTAGCTTGCTCATCTTGATATAACTGTTCTCGTCTTTGTCTATCTTTTCTTCTCACTCCTTCATCTTTCAATTGTTCCTCCCTTTCTTTGTCTTTTCTATCTTTTTCGTCTTGGTCTCCCCTTTGTTTTACATCTTCAATGCCTTTACCATTGAGTTTAAGTAAAATCTGACCCCCCAACACTCGTTCTGTACGAGCGCTATCTCATCAGTTTTATCCTTATCTCCCTTCCATCTCTTTATTTCTCACCTTATGTCTAGAGATGTACTTGCTTGATCACTTCTCTCCTTATCACATCTCTCCTTGTCCCTTGGGACTTTGGAGGTAATATCTTTCTCTGTGTCTTTCTCTGGACCCTCGTACTTTGCGTGGGTTACTCGGATGACGGATTGCTATATCCCGTCGCTGCTTTAAGTTCTCTTAATGGGTATAACCTTTCGTCTTTCTTAATCTCGTCTTTTATTTCAGATGTGGTGGGCAGAGGAGAAGGCTCTTCACCCCCCTCTTTGCATATATTAAGTATCCAATCTAAAGGAGGCTCTGTTCATATATTTTCCAAAGCTCTAGACTCGCTAGGCACTTTTTTAGCTTTTTTCATGTGTACGCAGCATGCAAATATGTCATCATATGCTGTAGAACTGTTCTCAATAATGACCCGCCTTAGGGCCATGGCATAAACATTTTGTCTGCAGCCCCTTTAACCCATTCTGCACTGTATTGTTTAAGTTTAAGCGCATGCTTTGGTAGCTGTTTGCAAAGATGCTCTAATGGCGTAACTTCTTACATTTCTAACTTTTACTTCTCTTTTTATTACCACTTCGCTTACGCTTTAGTTACAGTTTTCAATCTTATGTTTCAATCAACATACACTTATGAGCGAACATCAATCGTCGCAAGCTCCAATCCCGTCACATTGCCATTTTTTAAAAAACAACCATCAAAGTTTAATCTTAAAATAATCACTTTTCTCGCGTCTTAACTTCATGTTTCTCTAACATTAAAACATTTCTTTTTTCAACTCTGATGTCATCACACTTTTCAACCACATAAAACAAACAGACAGACTTGACATGCCACATATACGTGAACCTCATGATCCTCTCTTTAGGACTCGTCTTACCCTCTAAATTCTTGTTTCGATTGGAACTTAAGTCAATTCCCTTAAGAAAGTGTTTAAACTTATGTCGTCTTCTATATGTCCCTCAGAAAGGGTGCTATGAATTAAAGCTTCTGCTAGCACTCTTTAAAGTCTAGGAACAGGGCGTATCCTTATAGCATGGCTACACCTCACGACTATTTTCCTCATATTTTACTTGGCAACACTCAATTCAAATATCTTTTCTCCATATACATATATTTTACGCTCTTACTCTTGCATTATATTGTATCCCTCCCTTAATCTCTGTTATTTACTACGCATGCATCCCTTTTTGCCACTCTCTTTGGTCTTATTCACTCACCATTTGCATCTTTTCGTCTTCGGACCCTCAGGATCACTGCCTTCGTTACTGTCTCTTCGAGCTGATTTCCGATCTGCTTCGAGTAGATGTGTGAGGGGTTCCTATATTAAAATAGGGGTCCCGTCACACCCACCTGCAAGGTTTTGGCCTTATTACACGGACGGCTATTAGCACCTTGGTCCATGCCGGTAAAATACCGGCACCGCCTTGGAGGAAAGGGGAATTACCGCCCTATTCCAAGGTTGGTGGGGCGGTAATTCCCCCTTCCCCCATTGCCCTTCCCCATTCCCATTTTTGCCCCATAGGGCATAATGGGAATGGGGAAGGTGCTAATTACGGCACCGCAAATTACGGTAAGGTAATTAGCTCCCTGGTCCCTTTGCGGGTTGGTTTTTAACGCCTGCAAAAAGCAGGTCTTAAAGTCTCCAACCCACAAAGGGACCTCGTAGTAAAGCGGTAAGGGTTGACGGTCACCGGTACCATTAACGGTGACAGTTAACCCATACCGCCGTCCGTGTAATGAGGCCCTTTGTCCTATTTTAACCACGATCTACGGGGAGCTTCACATCCTGTCAGCCGAATGGCAAAGGTCGTGCGATATTGCTGAGACCCTAAAGTGACTTATGTCGACGGCCGATGGTATCTTATCTAGCCATCAATCTCTGCTACCAAGTGAACTGGAGACTTCCAGCCCTTTAAGATGAGTAGCAATACCCTTGAGATCGATGAAGATGCAGATTTTGATCAAACATCAATAATTCTGACAACACAAATAGCTTGGCAAAAGTTTGTCTGTTTTAATGCAAGTAACTAAAACAGGGAGTGCAACGAACATCAGCAATTGCTCGATACTCAACTCTCAATTATTTCATAAAAAAGCTGGGTTCTTAAACCTGAAATTAGTCATAGCTGACGTGTTGACCTACGTCATTACCAATGTCATCCTATGTGGCAAACTTCTAAAATCTATTGGGAAGTGGAATTGGTTCTAAGTGAATAACTAATCATAGGTGTTATATCTGTATAGAGTAACGAAGAGAAATAATTGGATACTTCACATCAGGTGGGGCAACTAAGCCCTCCCTTCAAAATGGCCACTACGAACGTCACTAAATGTATGACGTCCCATTGGCTACACAAACCATAGGACCCCCAATTATGTGGTCCTCTACAATTGGTTGGCTACTAACCCCTGTCAGTGACTTTCCACCTACATTAGCAGCATGCAGACTGAACAACCAGGTGCGGGTAAGGTTGTCTTGATACCAGTTTCCCACCAATTAAAAGTACTTTCCATCATCACCTCAATGGTTCAGTGTCAATTAGTGTTTGAAGTTGGCCATGAGTCTGTACTGTTCTATGAGATTTTTTAAGGAGTATGGGTACTGTCTGGCTTCCGTGCGTAGATGTGATCTCCTCATGCGTCCAACTTCCTTTCATCACGTGACTGGACACCACGATTTGAGCCTTTTCATGTATTTGATTTTATTCTCCAATAGTCCTCTGACGTCTTTTATTTTCACTTGACCTTCTTGAACAGGAGCTTCTGTTCTTTCATGTTAATTGTACATAATGTCAGCCAATTCTAGTTCTGATAAGGCCTTGGCTCTTTGGCTCATCCAACTCCTTAGCTGAAATATATTCTGTTTAATTCATTTGCTTTTGTAACTGCGACACTGAATTGAGGCCTTCCTCGTTGCTCAAGACTGCTATATACGAAGTGGAAACATTCATTCCTTATTTAATCTATATGTTTCTATGAGGTATATATGTTTATGTTGGCACTTACCGCGATCTAACTATTTAAAAGCATTTGGCTAGCTTCATGATTGCTTTGCTGCTTGCGTTACATTGCATCTGTACACGTTTAAACTAACTAAGCATCTTCATCATGCTTATGGCATAAGTCTCTTCATCTCGATCCCAAGACATAACCTATTCTTAGTACTTCTTTGTTCTTAAAACTCGTCTGCCTCTCTGGTCTGGTTAACTTCTATATGGGGACGATTCAGTTTTGTATGACGTCACCATTCATCCTGGTCATTCAGTTTCTTTGTTTCATCAGGAATCGCGTTCAAATGGCCATCATATTGTCTTGATGTAGGTATGGTTTCCTTAATGGGTACTTCACTTCCCATATTCTCTTAGGTATAGGTATTCTCTTGGGTACTGCACAGAGTCGTTGCTCTTCTTCTTGCATTCTGATTGGTGTAGTATAGGGCACATACTTTCGTTCATACTTCTCAGGTAATGTAGGCAGGGTAGGTGGAGTGAGGGTACTTGGCTCCTCCTCTACACTGTTGAGGTAATGAAGGAGCCTCTGTGCACCAGAGTAATGCCACCTACTCTCCTATTGTTGCAAGTAGCACAGATACTCTTGAAGCCTGATGGGCTACTCTTGTGAATAACCAGGGATTGATCACCTGAGAGCCACGTTTCTGTGATGAAGAGTAAGTCTATCTGGTCTTCAGAGAGAATGTCAGAAATGTCAGAGAGGTGCTTAGAGACAGGACGTCCATTGATCAGGAGGTATCTTGTAAAATTGCGGTACCGTAATTACCTTCAAGGTTCTTTTTGCGCGTCCCTACTTTAACGGCTAGTCCAGACCAGCCGTTAAGGTCGGGAGCCGCAAAGGGACATCGTAATTAGGCGCTAAGGGGTTAACGGCGCCGCAGGGTCGTAATGAGGCCCATGGAAATGTATCTACCACTTATTAACCTTTTCCAGAAACAGAAAGAGTTGAGGAAACCCACATCATTTACGTATCTTCTAAACATGCTTGCCTGCATTCTGTAAGTAAGCATTTCTTAGCACGTTCAAAATTTTGTGGGAAAAAAGTGGGTGCATGTTTTAAATTCCCTAAACTGAGGGATGACCTGTACGCATTGTTTTTTTGAACTTTTAGTAGTTAAATAGCTAGCATTTTTATGCCAGTGTAAGATCAAGTAGAGAAAGAGGGGCAACTGGCTATTCCCTAATCTCTCCAGGTACTACAAACTGTATACAGACAATTGATCAGGGCGACCCCGGTTGTACAACAGAACACACAAACAATTTGATAGTGTTTATAGCAAAAACCTCATAGTGTGTATTAATACAAGAAAAATAATGAGTATTACATACAGGAAAACATAAGTAAATGAACCAGACACATTCCCAACAAAAACATATAAAACAACATGAGAAGCTTTTAGTCCACTTTTTAACTGTTATGTTATGTTGTTATGCACACTTATGAAGCATATCGGTCGCCGAAGGCATCATGGCGCTACACCAAGAAAGTACAATGCCCATTCAATGCAGCCACATCAGAACAGAAAAGTTTTCAAGGGCCGATGAAACGGCGGGTGGGCCTCAATGGCACGTAAAGCCCAAGAAAGAGAATTCCAAACACGTGCAGCAACCACAGAAAAAGCATTGCACCCCCATCCGAGGGAGCCAAATCTAGGAATGTACATGGCGAGAGAGTCCTAAGAGCACAATACTCTCGAAGGGACATAGGGACTGAACTTCTCCTGGAGATATTCTGCCCCATTTTTTATAAAAAGCTTTGTGAACCAAGCACTTGAACCTCACCCTTTGCTCGACTGGAACGCAATGGAGCTGACGGAGAACCAGAAACATGTGGGAGCCGTAGGGTGATGAAGCACCGCCCTAGCAGCCATGTTCTGCAACATTTGAAGCCGGTGCAATAAGTAATGAGTAGTGGCCAGATAAAGCGCTTTGCAGTAATCAATTCCGCTGATGGCTAGGGCAGAAACTACTGGAGCCTGAAACTTAGTACGGATGGAGGGTAAAACTTTACGAATGGTGTGCCATTTAAAGTGGCCTTTACGGTAGGTCAATGACACCTGCTCAGACATGGACAGAGAGGCCATAATCTGAATGCCTAGGTCCTAAACCAATGAAACCGGTTCAAGAAAAGGGCCAAGACTGGCAGGCCAAAACTCTGGATTCCAAAACAAAGAAGGATTTGCAGTGCCAACCACAAGAACCTCTGTTTTCCCACCGTGCAATTTCAGCCAGTTCCTGGCCCTCCATTCCCCCACGGCCTCGAGGCAACTCGTAAGCCAACCTGCCGTCTCACGCTGTGATAGATCGAGACTCAGTAAAATATGCCTGTCATCGGTGTAAGAGTAGCAACAGAAGTCGTGCGCATGGATGATACCCAGGAGAGCCTGGATATAAACGTTGAACAAGCTGGGCGATACTGAGGAGCCTTGAGGGACTCCACATAGAAGGGGCACTGGCTGAGAGAGGAAGGGTGGCAGGGAGACAGATAGAGTGCGTCCCGACAAGAAGGAGGAAAACCAGGCCAGTACCTGACCCGACAGGCCAGCAGAGGAGAGGCGGGAGACTAGGGGGGGTGGTCGATGGTATCAAAAGCCCCTGATAGGACTAATAGAATGAGAGCCCCCACCCCTCCCTGGTCCACCATCCACGCCAGATCATCCACAATTATCCACAACTGACACCAGGACAGACTCTGTGCCTTGTCCTGGCTGAAAGCTGGATTGAAAAGGGTCAAAAAGGGAGGAAGTTTCCAGAAAAGTGGTTAGGAGAGAAGAGACCAGAGATTGAAGTAATTTCATAAGAAAGGGAAGCAAAGAACTAACGACTCTAGCAACTGGCTACCATGGCAATGCCTAGCTGGAATCGTGATTACACTGTCGGCCATCTTTGAATGGACCGTTTTTATAAAAGCCTCTACGGACCGGTGATCTCAGTATGCTGGAATATTTGGGCTTGTCTAGCCAGGAGTGTGATCCATGTCTGCACATATAGAAGCATTACTCATTATTGGTCAGTGCCGATTTATGTGGTCACCACAACCTAATGCAAGGGGTATAGACACCCGTCCCCATTAGCGTGGCTGGCAACGGACGCAACAATATATCACAAACTTATTTCAGCGCTGCGTGTCTAAACACAATACGGAGCGCTCGGGAGACTGTGATATGCAGAAGCACAGAGGTAAGACATCATAATCTCGATTGCAGACAGCCTTAGCTTCCATGCCACGACATACAGCACACCACATTTGCGTGACAGGTGATGTTAGGTAGGGATCTACACCTTATACAGTGTAGAAGAGAACCCTTACAACTACAAGCAGTTTGATATGTTGCATTCCCATTGTATAGGTGTACCGCACCTTTGGGGACCCTCTGTTTTCCAGCTGACCGTCGAGGCGCAACACTCTACATTAATAGGGTAAGTGCTGACGACCGCTATCAGCTCAATTCTTACCAGTCTGAATCTCTAGACAGGTAACATTATACTAGTACATTTATTGTATACAGTCCAATCAATTATGGCTTTTCCTAATCCCTGTGTCTCGAACAGGTCAAAAATTTAGAACATTTGAGTTCTCACACACATATACCATTGGTGACTTACGTGGCCGCAACCTGCAATGCAGCGACATTTAAGAACACGTGCTACATTACTAGAGCACAGTACGTTTTCTCCTCCTGGGGACAACACTTAAGCTACATACAAAGCTTTCTATAGATGATTAACCCGGACAAGAACACTCAATATTGAACATTTGTTTTGTTATAGCTCAATACCAAAGGAAAGGTTGTGAAGAACCCAGACCACATTTCCTGGTCCTGATGAAGGTTGTTGTATTCACAGCTATCTAAACTGCAATAGGACAAAACATAATTGTGTCGACTCTCTATATGTATGTTTGTGTCCACCACATCCACTGGGCACCAAATATTTGATGTTTAATTCAATAATATTTAAAAAAAGAAAACTCAAAATGCAAGGGTCTAAACATTGTTAGCCATTAGACGGTTAAAAAGTGTGCTAAAAGCTTGCCACATTGTTTTATATGTTTTTGTTGGGAATGTGTCTGGTTCATTTACTTATGTTTTGCTGTATGTAATACGCATTATTTTTCTTGTATTAATACACACTATGAGATTTTTGTTATAAACACTATCACATTGTTTGTGTGTTCTGTTGTACACCCGGGGTCGCCCTGATCAATTGTCTGCATACAGTTTCTAGTACCTGGAGAGATCAGGGAATAGCCAATTGCCCCTCTTTCTCTGCTTGATCTTACACTGGCATAAAAATGCTAGCTATTTAACTACTAAAAGTTCAATAAAACAATGCATACAGGTCATCCCTCAGTTTAGGCAATTTAAAACTTGCACCCACTTTTTTCCCACTAAATTTTGAACGTGCTAAGAAATGCTTAAGCATTTACTTACAGAATGCAGGCAAGCATGTTTAGAAGATACGTAAATGATGTGGGATTCCTCAACTCTTTCTGTTTCTGGAAAAGGTTAGTGAGTGGTAGATACATTTCCATGTGTTTAGCAGTTGTAGAATTTTGGACGTGGCATAACATGATGTTTATTAATTTCTGTAATTAAATTTAATTGTATTTGTTAGCCTCCGGCAATGTATTCTCGCTCAGAGAATACGTGTAAATGTAATCGGCGGGCAATGCGTAATCAATAAATCAGGAGCGGACACGCAGCGGTTAACGGGACTTTAATCAAGCATCGAACTGCCTAGGAGGCGGTAACCCCGCCCCCAGCATCACGTGGGGCGCAGCCCACTATCAACTGCAGTGAAAGAGGACTGTTCCTCTGAACGTGCTAACAATAGAGGTAGGACGTTACATCTCCCCCCACCTTAACTAAACACTTCAACAACATTCAATTAACTTCTTCAATCCATCTGATGGGTCGGCGGATGACCCTCTTGGACGGGCTGCGCACCTGGGTTGATTTTGTTGGTGTGCTGTCGCTTTCACTGCCACTGTCGTCAGCGTCTCCTTCCTCTTCATGATACTCAGAGTCCGTGTTTGACGAGTCATCTGTTGCTGTTATTGAGGAGTCAATGGTGGTGTCAGTGTTGTTGAACGCCTTGAAAAAGGATGAATTTCTGGTGATTGTGCCACTTGGGCTAACGGCAGTTATCATTGACCCATGGATGTGAGTCACTGTCATGGGGTCTGGTTTGAAAGCAGGCATGTCCTTCGTGATCTGCTTTTGCCGTACTAGTACTTGGTCCCCAATGCAAAGAGTGCTGGGTCTAGCGTGTCTTCTTGCATCTGTGTATTTCTTCATCCTTTCTTTACTTTCTTGATCTTTGCTTCTGGCCTTCTTTGTGTGCGTGGACTCATCCTTTGCTCGTACATGGTGTGGAAGTCTTGTTTTGATGACGCGCCCGAACATGAGCATTGATGGACATTCACCGGTTGAGCTATGCGGTGTGTTTCGATACTCTCGTAGTAAGGTGCAGATGGCTTGCATGAATGATCCATTTGTGATGGAGCAGATTTGTAGGGTGCGTTTAAGGTTTCCCATGAAACGTTCCACCATTCCATTTGCCTGGGGCCACAGTGGTGTGACTTTGTGGTGTTGGAAACCTAGATGTTCTGCGAACATGGCAAAGTCATGGCTCGTGAAAGGAGGTCCATTATCGGATTTGACCCTGGAGGGGATGCCATAGTCGGCAAACGTCTTGTCCAGTGCGGGTATGATGGATTGTGCGCTGGTTGAGTGGATGAGATGTACTTCGGGGAATCGCGACATTTCATCAATGATCACCAGCACGTATTTGCCATTTGCCAGCGGTCCAAACATATCCACTGCTACCTCATCCCACACTTGCAGCGGCATCTCCGATGTTTTGAGAGGTTCAGGGAACGTGCGCGGGGCCACTGCCTGACATGCTATGCATTTTCATAGTAGTTGTTCTACCCGTTCATCTATGGATGGGAACCATACCTTTGTTCTAAGTTGCCTCTTGGTCGACACTATTCCTCTGTGTCCTGCATGGGCGATGTCTAGTACCTGATCTTGGAGGGTTTCTGGAATGACTATTCTGTTTTCTTTTAATAGTAGACCTTCCGGTGATGTGGATAGTGTGTGGCGGATAAGCTTGAATGTGCGGAAGTGTAGTTCCTCTTCCGTGGATAAGGAAGATGCCCCTTTTGCTCTGATCTGCCATTGATTTGATTTTAGGCACGATTGCACTGTCTGGAGCAGTATGTCTTTCTGGGTTGCTTCCACCAGTTGTGCCGTGGTGATGCATTTGGGTAGCGCGCTGCTGATCAGGTATCTTAGGTATTGGTTTGCTTTGTGTGATTGGCGCTCATCTTGAGCTGGAAGTGGGTAGCGGGATAAGAAGTCTGCAGGATTGTTGTCCTTGCCCGGTCGATGTATTATCTTGAACGAGTACTCTTGTAGCCTCAAACCCCATCTGGCGATTCGTGGTGGCATTCTTGCTGTCGGTTTTCCATAGATGGTGGTGAGAGCTTGGTGGTCCGTGACTATGGTGAATGGTCGACCATACAGAAATAAATGATAATGCTCGCACGCCCACACTACCGCTAAACTCTCCTTTTCAGGTTGGGAGTAAGCGCATTCTGTCTTAGAAAGGCTGCGGCTGGCATAGGCTACAATTCTCTTTGGTGAGTCCGGTGATGCTCCGCGTCTGGATTGTGCTAGGATTGCTCCTAGTCCCACTGGGCTAGCGTCTACTGTGAGTTCCGTGTCAAAATCCGGGTCGTAATAGGCCATGCATGAGGCCATTGCGATTCTTTTCTTGATTTCTTGGAATGCTTCTTCACATGTATCCGACCACTTGAATTCTTCGTGCTTCCCTGTTAGTAGCCGCAGGGGTGTGCTCACTGAGGCGAAGTCTTGTATATATCGGGTGCAGTAGCTCGCCATTCCCAGGAATGAGCGTACCGCTGAGGCTGATGTGGGTGTGGGAGTCTCCACTAGTGCTTGAACTTTTTCTGGGTCTGGTTTTAGGCCATCTTTTGAGAAGATGTGTCCAAAAAATTTAAGAGTGGATTTACTGATTTCGCATTTGTCTGGATTGAGTGTGAGGTGGGCATTTTCTAGTGCCATGCAAACTCTCCTCAGTGTGTCATTATGGCTCTCTTGCGTGGTGCCGAAAATTAGAATGTCGTCGGAGTAATTTAGGCAGTTGGGGATATGTTTTATTACTTGATGGATTTCATTTTGGAAAATTTCGGCAGCCGACGATACCCCAAAACTGAGTCTTTTGTATCTGAACAAGCCTAAATGCGTTGAGAAGGTGGTGATATACCTTGAAGTTGGGTGCAACTCGAGCTGGTGGTATCCCTTATTTAAGTCTAACTTGGAGAACACCTTGGATCCATGCAGTAGGTGCATCATGTCGGTCATTCTTGGGGCTAGATGCCGTTCTCGCTCTATGGCTACATTCGGGGCCCTCATGTCTACGCAAATGCGAATGCTGTCTTTGTTGTCTTTTTTCGGCACGGGTACAATGGGAGACATCCAGGGTGTTGGTCCCGATGCTGGCTCTATGATGTCTTGCTGCAATAGTGACTGAATCTCGTCTTCCACGTGTCTTTGTATGTTTAGGGGTATGCCCCTGTAGTGCTGCGCTGTCGGGGTTATTTGAGGGTTAATGTGTAGCTTTATTTGTTTGTCCTTTAATTTTCCCAACCCTTTAAATAGGGAGGGAAACATTTGTTTTATCATGTCCTTGGGGCTGGTCGTGTATGCCGACATCAACTGATACATGATTTGAATGAGTCCCATTTGAATTGCAGATTTGAAACTCAAGATGCTGCCACCTGGTACGTCCCCTTTTATGACATATATTTTAATCTTTTGAGTCTTGTCTTTGTATTGACAGTGTGCCATGAACATTCCTTGGCAGTTGAGAGGCTTGTTGGAGCCATATGAATATATTAGCGAGTCTGCTTCCTTCAATGATTTCTTGTCGTTGAGGCGCTCATAAGTCTCATTATTTATGACATTGACTGTTGCCCCCGTGTCGATCAGGAATTCTTTGTTTTGTCCATTTATTTGTAGTAGCAGTGTGGGACTGTATTCCGCAGCAACGCTGTTTCCAATGGCGTGCACGTATCCCCTTTTCCTGTCCCCGCTGGATGATGATGAGTCCGAGTTTCGTCTTCTGAGAGGCGAATTTTCTAGGTGTCTGATTTTCTGTCTGGAAGATCTCCTTTGTGAGTCATGTCTGGCGCTAGTATGGCTCGCGTGTTCTCTTCTTTCTTCTCGCCTTCTCCCTTCTCGTGGCGTGTCGCGGGATGAGCTTTGGAGATGGTGTCTGGATACTGTGGGTGACTGTCTCCTGCGAGATCTCGGGCTTTCTCTTGTTGAAGGTCGGTCTAGCCTCCTCGTGTTCTTCTGTATTTCTGTCGGCTGGAAGAAATTTACGTTTCTGCACACGGATTGAAAGTGGTTTTCACCTCCGCACTTGTCACAGTTGTGTCCGATGGCGGGACATGGACCGACATGTGGAAATTTGAAACCGCACCTGTAGCATTTCTTTTGTTCCGTAGGGTGTGATGTATTTGATGTTCTGATGGGGCATAACGATGCAGTGGAACCGGACTGTGTGATTTTGATGTTATCGAGTGATTCTGTCTGTTGCGCGAGGGCAGCATCAGCTCGTGCTAGTTGTAGTATCTCTTCTAGTGTCCTGTTCTTTTGCAATAATTTCTTTCTGAATTCCTGAGATGCGCAGCCGGCAATGGTTTGGGACTTTATTGCTTCTTCCGTTGAATATCTGTCAAACTCACAATATTTTGCTCTTTTTCTGAGACGCATTACGAAGTTGTCCATATTCTCACCGCTGTCTTGTGTGGAGGTGTGGAAGATATGTCGTTCGTAATCGACGTTTCGCAATGGTGCGAAGTATGCATTTAAAACATCAATGATACCTTGAAACGTGTCTGTGTTAGATTCAGGCATTTCGAAGACGATGTCCCGTACAACTGGTCCTAGGGAGTGGAGTAGGATTCCTCTGAGTCGGCGCTCCTCCCTTACCCCTGATGCGTCTATGTAGACATGCAGCTCTTTGAGCCATCTGGCCCATCTGGGAGCGAGGCTGCTGGTGTCTGTCATATCAAATGGTGGCACAGCCAGTAGATGAAGTGATTCAGAGCCATGATCCTCTTTGTGAGTTGCTTGGCGCGGTGTGGAGCTGGATGAGGGGCTCAGGGTTCCACTGTCCGGGTTATCATCAGACATGGTTGCTTTCTGATCCCTGCCAGTAACGCCTTGACTGACTGCTAAGAAGCGTGCAGCTTTATAATGAGGCTTAATCTGAAGGAGATTAATGCACTGTGCTTTTATCAGGCGCACGCGCACGTGGTTGGGCCTGCGAGCCTTGCCGTGTGTATCAAAGCGGGCCGCGTGCTTTGTAGGGTACGCACGCGTGGCTGGCCCTTGATGTTAATATTGCGTCAGAATTCCTCGTGCTGGGCCTGACTGCAGTACTTCAAACGCGTGTCGGGATGCACGCGATGTTGCGGCAGGTTTCCACGTGTATTACGCGGCGCGCGTAACACGTGGGTTGGCGAATTGTACCTGCTCTATAGAATGCTGGAGATGAGTCGGGGCTTCTTGTTCCAAGCGGATGCTTGCGCCGCGTGCGTCGTGAAACGGCTCCGGTGCTGCAAGTCGGGCGGCAGGAGTCCTGGAGTCGGCGACTACCAGCTGAGAGGACCTTCAGGCTCCGGCACCGTTTCAGGAAGACCTCGTCGCCATTGTTAGCCTCCGGCAATGTATTCTCGCTCAGAGAATACGTGTAAATGTAATCGGCGGGCAATGCGTAATCAATAAATCAGGAGCGGACACGCAGGGGTGTTAACGGGACTTTAATCAAGCATCGAACTGCCTAGGAGGCGGTAACCCCGCCCCCAGCATCACGTGGGGCGCAGCCCACTATCAACTGCAGTGAAAGAGGACTGTTCCTCTGAACGTGCTAACAATAGAGGTAGGACGTTACAGTATTGGATTCCAATTACGTGTTTTTTACTTTTACAGGAGATCTTTTACTTGCTTATTTAGTATTAGGGAATTGTTAGTTTTTTTAGTTTTTATGATTTATTCTATATCAATATTTGAAAATGTGTATTCATTGAAATCATGCATCATGTTTATTTCAACCAAAATGTACTTTAAATAAATACATTTATAAAACAACAGAAAAATTGTATTTTTCTGTTGTACAACCGGGGTCACCCTGATCAATTGTCTGTATACAGTGTACGATCAAGGCCATCCATTTAAAAACTTTTGGGAAATAGTACATGCACTTATTTGCACATTCCTACGGAGGGACAGAAAGTGGTAGTAGCTGAAGCAAGAGGTAAGGAGGGGGTTGGGGCTGGAGGAAAGTTTTAGGATCGATGGGGGAGGAGAGGGGCGGGCAGAGTCTTTGCGATGCTAAGGAGCAGGGCCTGGTAGGATGGGTTTCCCATGGCAACAGAAAGATGGGTGTGTGGCAAGGGGGTTGGGATGAGAACAGGTTTTGTGGAGTTCACTGGCATTAGAGGAGGGCTAGAGGCAAAGCAGAAACAGGAATGGTGTTTTCTTGAGTGCCAAGTTAGGACCCAAATAAAGAGCTTTGGTTAAACTGGCCTGCAGAAAAAATCATAGATCCTAAAAAACGACCATTTAAATTCACAAAAATAGCCATATCTGGGTCCAATTTCATCAAATTCTGAAGGCAAGCTAAATGTAAAATCCAGATATGGGGAAACCCTTATTAGCTCTCAGGGAATTGACAAAGTAAGACTCACCTCTCTCCATATTACATGACATGGAAAAACCTTGAGAGCCCCTACAATGGGTGCCTGAGTTGTTCCAGATGATTTCTGACATGGATGCCATACCATATAAACCTGAAGCAGCATTTTTGCTTATAGGCTTTCTTAAAGTCTTCAAGGTGCAGCCACAGAACTGCTGATAGAAATGGTGCAGAGCCCCCTTACATACCAAATCTTGAGTGGAGAGCGTTGGCAAACTACAACAAAAAAAGTGATGGGTGGAAGGTTTTGAATTAATTTGAACCACTGGCAGTGCTCCTTGCAACCTTCCACACCACCATTTTCTTAGCACAGTTTAGTTTGCACTGCATAGCACTGCATAGCTTAGTGCAAATCAGTCAGGTACTGCCACCAGTAATAGCACCAAGCCGGAACTGCTAGGCCAGGTCCCCTCTGCAATGCAACACAAGCAACCCCAGACATGTTTTGGCCTTGTTGGGCATCCGCAGGGAGATGCAGCTTGGTTCCCTATTGCACTGGGAGCAATGGACCCACGTCTGGGCATACCCCCCTCTCACATTTGGAGACAAACTACAACCAAAAATAGTGATTGGTGGAATATTTTGAATTAATCTCTCACAGTATTTCCGCCAAGACAACTTACTACTAATACATATTCCTAAGTAGCAAACAGTGTACACAATTTTGAAAAGGGGTGTGGGATCCCCTCTACTGAGAACAAACATGGGTCAAATACCTTGTCCTATGGAATTTCTTCCACTCAGGAGGCGCTACAACCACGTTTTAGTTCACTGCACCCGTTACAGATGAGAAATATCCATTTGCAAATCAGTCTTTGTCCCACTAACAAAGGCAGTACAGCACCAAAATGCTAGGCAAATCTCCTCTGAACAAGAGTCCTGTCAGCAACCCCAGACAAATGTTTCGGCCTTGTTGGAACTCCTCAGCGAGGAGAATCTAAGCCTCTCCAAGTCACAGTGAAGAAGGGATCCACGTCTGGATTACCCTTGGTTACTTAGGGTAAAACCCCAAGTTTTGCAAAATTGAAAAGGGGTGTGAGAGGCCCTCTACTAAGAATGAACATGGGTCAAATACCCTGTTCTATAGAATTTCTTCTACTCAGGAGGGTCTACAGCCACGTTGTAGCTCATTGCCCCCTTCAGAGAGGGGAAATATCGATTTGCATATCAGTCTTTGTCCCACCCACAAGGGCAGTCCACCACTGAAATGCTAGGCAAATCTCCTCTGTACAAGAGTACCATCAGCAACCCCAGATACGTGTTTCTGTCTTGTTGGGCCTCCCCAGTAAGGTGAAGCTGAGCTTCTCTAAGGCACAGTGAGCAAGGGGTCCACGTCTGGCTTATCCTTGGTTACACAGTTTCATTTGGAGTAGTGCTCAATTTCCAGGTAAAAGATGGACATTTCTTTTTGGTTGCAAATGTCATGACTTTGGTATTAATTCATAGCTCACAAACTAATTTAAAGACCAATCAGAGTCGTGTCGAATAACTATGCAATCTGCATTTGCTAGATAATGGAAATGAGAACTAGGTTCAGAGGAACATGATGAAGGGTCTCACTAATGTTGGCAATGTATAGAATTAATAAGAGTCGAGCAAGAACAAGACCTAGTTTAAGGACAATAATGATGGATATAATTGGAATGCATACCACCCTCATCCAAGCTAACCCCTCCCACTGTATTCAGATGTAAAGAAGAAGCAGTTTGAGCAGTCCCTGGCCAACCACACAGCCATGGGTATTTGCTCCACCCAAATAATGTATAGCTTTCTTAACGGAAAACTGCAAATTAACAGAACTATGCATAATAAAGATTACTACATGATCCAGTACTCCCCATTGGCTACCATCAATATTCAATTCTAATTATCCCCTACAGTCCATTACCCTATTGGTCACACATCTAAAACACGGGACCTACTACATCGTCATTGTGAAACCTAGTAGTTGTTTGACATTGATACCATAATATATTTTATAAAATATTCATGACCATCACGAGATGCGCACCCCTCTGTCGGAGCCTGATCAAAGTGTGAATAGCGAGGTCAACACTGCTTGGATAATACAATAGACTTCCTCATTATACCAGACACTGTGGCATACACAGACGCTCTCTGCCTTCTAGATAAATGTATTGGTATCACCTCTGCTCCTCCCATCCCAAATCATGTCAAAACATTGTTGTTATTTCTGTATTGCGATATGGTACTTCTTATATATGTCAACGCTGATCTACAATTGGATACATGTGCCTCCAGCTGCAGCCACTGAGAACCGCTAGCACTAGGTCGCCTGTTAATATGTTTTGCATAGTCTAAATCTCTTTGCCTGCCTGGGCCATTGCACTTGCATTCCAAAAGAATAATTTTGAGTAGGCAGTGAACTGTAGCTGCACAACACACACCAGTTGTATATTGAGACTGGTGTAGCCTTTCCAGTTGTAGTACGTGCATCCTTTCCAGTCACCGGTTTGTTGCTAGCCAGGAGTGTGCAATCAATGGTACTGATGACCATGAGAAACGTAGCAATCTCCTTGAAGGCTTTCTTGATGAATCAGATATCCTCTCATGAGTTGGAAGGGGAGCATTCTACAACATGCTGCATGCATTTTTAGCATATTTGTGAATTTTGTGGTCAGTTGAACGAATTCCAATTCCTAGTATTTGTATGGGGGTAAGCACTTAGGGACTGGGTTGACCTGGCCACTGCTCAACGTGTCTCCCAGTGGGTGGACAAAGTAGGAGCCAGCAGCCTCACCACCCACACCAACGTGTGGTATCTCATCCCAAAGGGCATTGTAAGTCCCTTTCTCAAAGTCACTAAGCAATATAACTAAAGGGAGTCCTAGGAGAACCAGAGTACAACGTGTGCATACACATTAGGAGTAGAGTGGTGATTCTTTCGTATCTGGAATGTATGTGGAGTATACTCTAATAGGAAGCCCAGATGGTGGAACCTTGTTGAGCAATGTATATCCAAGACACAGGCAGACCCACACAGTGTTTAGCAAACAAAGTCTGATGCACATGAAGGGGAACAAAGAAGCTCCAAAAAGTATTTAACAAGGTTGAATGGAGAAGCTGCGGGAGGTAGAAGGTAAACTTTCCACGGCCGAAGGGAGCAGTGAATACCCGGAAACTACGAAAAAGGATTCCAAGAGGATGTTGATGTTACAAACACTAACACTATTTTGGGCCAGTTCTTTCTGTTTCAATGTGGAATATAGGCCATTGCAATAGACTAGTGTAGACATGGCG
The DNA here is from genome assembly GCF_040938575.1 of Ambystoma mexicanum. Taxonomy (NCBI): domain Eukaryota; kingdom Metazoa; phylum Chordata; class Amphibia; order Caudata; family Ambystomatidae; genus Ambystoma; species Ambystoma mexicanum. Next base: position 1,093,477,857 of record NC_090926.1, on the reverse strand, counting down.
AGTACCTGAACTACATCATTGTGAGCTTGTTTTGTTAGAAATTGGTGTTTATAGCAACTGTCCATATTTGGGGTTAAAACCGAGTGATCTGGGTCAAAGCCCCCATCTCACTTTTCTAATTTTCTGCTCTGGTGTCAGGGTTTGTATATGATGGGAGGCCAGTTTGGCATGAGTTTTCAGATCCCTTGCTTGCTGCGCTCTAGGGAAACTTGCTTATGGGGCCCAACAAGGCTGAAACATGTCTGGGGTGCTACTGTGTACAGGGGCCCTGAGCTTTTGAGTATTGCCACTGTCCCTGACCTAGCTTAATTTTTAGTATCGCCACTGCCTCTTATTTAGCTGCTTTTTTTAGTATAACCACTATGTTATATTTAGCTGCAGCCAGAGTGTTCCAAATGCAGGCTTCACATCACTAACCGCATTTCTGGCTGAATCAAACCCCTCTGAAGCCCTCTGAAGCCTAACTGCCGCTTGATTGGCTGCCCCTGGCCTGATAGCCTATCGAGGAGCACCGGCAGGCGTAAGCCGGCCCCCGACAAAGGAAACACCTAGAACAGCTTATAGAGACTGCCTCTCCATTCCTAGCTTCAAACGATCCATAATTGGATCCATAATTGGAGGCAACAGCTTTTGTGTGAAAGCAGCCAAATTGTGGAATTCCCTACCTCCTACATTGAGAATTGACCAATCCTACCAAAACTTCAGATCCAACATCATTACGTGGCTGAAATCCAATTGATCACTAAATGATAACTCCTGCTTAGCAAGTAGCTAGGACCCGCTGCCGATATACCCTTATAGAGTACATCCTCCCCGCTCCCCAACCTAACACATTGCAGCAACCACATCTGCCCCACCTATTGCCTGTATACTCTACTACCACCCAAACTTGGCATTCATTGTTGATGTAATATGTCTGCTTCATCTGTATATACCTTTCCTTTTCCCTCAACCTGTAAATGTGCACCCTCTCTATATACACTTATGTAATTAATAATTGTATGTTGATTTTATACCTTCTGTTGTAACTAAGCTTCGCATATACTTGTAACCGCTGCGCCCTGTTACCCTCGGGTATGTTGTGCATTATAAATAACAAAACAAACAAACAAAACAAACAAACCAACCAACCCTACAAAAATTCTCTGATATCCTGCACACTCGTTCTCAAACACCAAACAAAACACCCACATATATCTACCAAAGCAGAAACCCCAAACCACCATAATCTCACACACACAGCGACACTCAACTAAACACACCACTACAGAAAATGAATCCAACTACTCACAAATCATCCGATTTATTCAAAACCATCCACTCATCACTTTTTTGGTTATAGTTTGTCTCCATGCTTGAGAGTGGGTATGCACAGACGTGGGTCCCTAGCTCGCTGCGCCATAGGGAATCAAGTTGCACCTCGATGATGAGGCCCAACAAAGCTGAAACATGTTTGGGGTGCTTGTGTTTCTGTGCAGAGGGGACCTGACCAAAATGCCTGCGGTAGTGGAAGTGACATCACACACCTGATGACACCATAGGAAGTGATGCCACATGACCTTTGATCCGGATGACATCAGTTCCTCTTTAACCGTGGTGACTTTATCCGAAGTGGCTTGCAGGTGTAAAAAAAAGTACATAAATGTAAATATTTTAAACTACTAAAATGCCAATACAATAAATAAATATAATCCAATAAAATACCAATACAGTCTCCAAAAATCCAATAGCTGCAAGTAACCAAGAGTGCACAGGAGTATTAATGCTTTAACTAATGATACTGATTTGTTATTTATATAGTGATTTTGCTAAAATGCTATACATAGCACAAATTTACATACAATTACCATTGCAACCGAAGTTGGCACTAATTTATCAACTACAGAAGAATGAAAGGCTGAGTTGGCCTTGTCGGGATTCAAAACTGCGACCTACAGATCACAAAGATCACAACAGCGAGTGCTCAACTTGGTGAGCTATCTTACCACTTTGCTATTAAAAATGCAATGCCACAATAAGAAAACATGTAGAAACTGGCTGCACAATGTAGGCCAGACATGTAATACACGTATGCTTGCTGTAGCCTTAATGATGCACAGTAGATAATGCTATGCCACAGTAAGACATACCTTGACTGCCTGCACCAAAATGTTAATCTAATCACGTAATAACATCATACTTACTTTATCATGCATGCTCAGAATAATATGCCATGACACAGTAAGAAAAGGCTAGACTGGCTGCACCCAAATGCCAGTCTAGACAAGTAATAACACTTGCTTAATTTTCTATTGATGCCCAGTCAAAATGTAATGCCGCAGTAAGGAATGACTAAACTAGCTGTACCAAAATGCCCAACCACTAAAAACACACATCATGCCCTCTTTACCATAGATGCCCTCTGCAGTCTGCAGAAAGGACTCCCGAGTCAGGGCCCTGCTGGGGTCGTCTCCCTGACTAGCCCCAGCAGATACGCCGACCACCAGCAAGCAGCACATTTAGCCAAAGAGCTGCACATGGTTAAATGGCTGCCTGCAGGTGTTCCGTTTCTGATTAGGAAAAAGGAGAGATGACATTCCTTTTTCCTAATTAGATGGGCAGACATCTGCATGCAGCCCTTTAACCATGCACAGCTCTTTGGCTAAATGGGCTGCCTGCTGGAGGTCAGCTCCTCTCATTGAGGTTCAAAAGGAAAGGAAAAGCTGGGTGCCCTGCCCCCCTTCTGTTTCTTTGTGAGAGGAGCTAACCCCCTGCAGGCTGCCCTTTCACTCAAGGATCTGCATAGTTAGAAGGCTGCCTACCCCGGCAGGCAGCCCTTTAACCACATGACTCCTTGAATGACAGATCTGCCTTCTGGGTGTTAGCTCCTCTCTTTAAGAAACTAAAAGAGAGCTGGGGCACATTGGTATTATACCTTTGGTGCTCCCAGCCCCTCCTTTTGTTTCTTAATCACAGACTTTGACTGGCCACAGTCAGTGGGGCTCAGAGCCTGTATTTTGGAACCTAGGGTGTATAGGCAAAGGGGGGGCTCTAGTTAGGGGACGTGGTCTAAGTATAGTGGGTGGGATCCAGCCATCCCTATCTAGGCCATGCCTCCTTACTGGGGCCCTTCTCGATTCTGAGACCCACTTAAAGCACTGGCACAACCCCTCCTGCCCCACCCTTCCCACAAGTCCCCTCTCCATCCCGCTCTCCTCCTCCAACCCCCAAAATCAGCTCTTCAGCCCAGAATTCCCTCCATGTCCCTCTTCCTCATCGCTGTATTTACATATGAAGCAAGGTGCTTCCTAGGCAAGTACTTGGATGAAGTAGAGTAGGGCATGGAGTAATACAGATTACAGGAAAGAAATCCAGCCGTTGGCTCTTATTATTAAAAGTTTGCTGGTATCCTGCAAACTGCCCCTACCATTACCAGCATCTGATATCTCGGTATTACCAGGATATTCTAGGTGCCAGCAACAGCGGTAAATCCCCATTCCATGGAGTCCCATAGAACTCCATGGAGGTGGTTGCTGGGATTAGCGGCACCAGCATTTATTTGCCAGTAGGGGCCTGATTTACCTCCAGTTCTTGGCTTGTGTTTTGCCGGTCCGGTAACATTATCAGTGCCATAGTTAATGGCAATTTTAATGTACATTTTTCTAGACGGTCAAATCTGAAATGACCCCCATTGAACACAAACACTCAAACATTCACACACATTACACATACATTTATACACACACACACACACCCACACACCCTCCCACCCATACATACACTTAAACTTAAAAAATAATGCATGTCCTTACCTTTTCCTCTGAGGAGCTCTTCATCAGGCAGGCCTCTGACTCCCCTGTTCCACATATGCGTAGAGCAGAGGAATCAGATGCTTCTATGTCCTTTGGTGGTGGGGGGGGGGCGTGTGGGCTTGTATTTCAAAAAGAAAACATTTCTTATTGAAGTCACTCTGACTTCAAAAATAAATTATTCCAGTTACTGTTTTCCATAACGGGAATCATTTCTTTTTTAAGTCAGTCAAATGCAACCTCCACCCGGCCCTCCCCAGAACATGTGGCGGCGGGTGCAGCTGAACGTAAAGAGGGCTCTCATCTGAGCCCTCTTTACTTTTGTTTTCTCTCCTCTGCAGCCCCTAACCAGGGGTCACAGAGGCAGTGCCAGGGGTCACATGGGAGTTGCCAGGGGTCGCAATTGTGACCCTTAGCGATCTCCAAATAACATCCCTGCAGCTGCCCTAGCAGTTTGGGCTGGGCTGCTCCCCTTAGTGGCAGCACCTGACTTATTTGCATATGGCTAGAACCCATTGCAATGGTGCAGAAAGGGCTAAAGAATGGTGGTGTGGAAGGTTGCCCAGAGCAGTACCAGCGGTTCAGATTCATTCAAAACTTGCCACCATCACTTTTTCAGTTATTTCTTACAAGCCATATAAAAAAGAAGATCATACAGATAAGATAAATCACTGCATAAGACCCACACATAGAGCCTCAATTGAATGGATTTAAAAATCACACTATGGCTACAACCAAACCCATGGGTGAAACAGACACTACATTTTCAGAAGAACTATAAATTGGACAGGGTTGACTCATGAAGCGGCAAAATACATGGGGAAGAGATGGAAGGCTGGAAACCTTACAACAGCTGGCCTGGTGAAAGATAACCCAAAGAACTGGCGCATAAGAAGGGAAGCTGAATGAGGCACTTCCGCTAGGCAACAGTCTGCATGCCACGCAGTGAAACCAGAAGGGAGTCTGAGAAACAGAACTTCCTGAACTCTTAACAGAGAAGAGACCCCCTGCAGGAGATGACATACTATTGTATGCCTGAACAGGACCCTCAAAGGGAGTGGGGGAAGAAATATATATTGATGATAAAGTGACTGCTGAGAAACCCCAGGCCTGGGAGAGACCTAAAATCAGTTCTGAGAAACGCAAAATGTGGGAGACACCTAAAGTGAATGCGAGAAATCAAAAGTCTGGGTAGACCTAAAGTAAATTCTGGGAAAGTCCAGGTCTGGGAGAGACCTAATGTGAATCCTGTGGAACCTAAGTCCTGGGAGAGACATATCAGTGAATGCTGCCAGTCTGAGGTGAATCCCCAGAAGATCAACCTGGGAAACCTGAAGCCTGAGAGAGGTTTCAAGAGGCAATGGAAAGCAGGAACACAGAGAAGTGTCCAGGCTGTGAGAGACCTAATGTGAATGCTGTGGAACCCAAGTGCTGGGAGAGACAAACAAGTGAATGCTGCCAGGCTGAGGTGAAGCCCATGAAGTCAAGCCTGGGAAACCTGAAGCCCTGGAGCCGTTTTAAGAGGCAACTGAAAGTGTCCAGACTGTGAGTAACCCCTGGAACCATCATCCCAAGATAACCTTTCTAATTGTTTTGTGTTAGACTACGGTTGCACAGTTGCCAGTGGGATTTGTGAACTCTTTTGTTGACCTTCCCTTAGAATGTTTGTGTTATAGTTTAGGGTAGGCATGAGGCTATGGAATTGTTAGGATTAGGGTTTTCAAACTTTCTGTTAGCCACTTTGTTGGATATTGCTATGCAGATTATGTTGTCCCTGGAGGAACAATGACTCTAAAGTTTTGGTTAAAAAGTGTTTATTTTTTTGACACTTGTCCTTTGAGGTGTTGAGCACTTGGAGAGATACCACTTTGTGTTGCCCATCCCTGATATTGTTTGCTTTAGGAACACTTATTATTTGTAAATATTTCCATAGCTCCTAAAGGCATTAGGACCAACTCCTTCCCTCATGGAATACTTAATATAAGCCTTTCTTTTAAACCAGTGTTCGGCCTTACCACATTTCATTTACATCTTTGCTGGTGGAGGTTTGGAATATGCCCTGCTCTTACTTGGAATAATGACCTCTCGTGACTTGGTGGATTGCATGCTGGACCCACTCCCAGCATCAGGTGGGCATGCACAGCGCACACACTGAGCTGCCACAGATGGAAGAGAGTCTAGATCCAGTGGGAGGAGCAGCATATACGTCACAAATAAACTCATCGATCACGCACACCAACAGCGACTAGCAATGTGCGCGGAGTGAATGCTGGGTGTTATGTTGAAGGTTGCTCTTCATAGGTCATTAGTTAGAGTGTGGGTTAGAGTGTGGGATATGTTTTTGTGTAACTACTCCATGGAATATATTTCTTTTTTCTTTCCTAGATGGAGGAGTCGCTGAGTGAGAAATACACTATGCATGTTTCTCCACTCTATATAATTAAACTGGCAGTGTCACAGGCCACATCTGATTTTATTGCTGCCCGGGAGGACTGCCTGCCTGTGATTCACCCTTTCTTCTTCTGCCAGAATAAGGCAGACACAATCCATACAGATCCTGTGCAATGGTGGCCTACACAGAGGCCTAAGATTCAAATACACACATGCACACACATACACACACACTTGACACTTGCAATAATCCAAGAGATATAGCATTAGAGCCTGACCAAAGTCAACTTGGGATTCCAGTCATGTGAGAGCAGCATTTCTTAACATATGTAAATGGAGATGAGTGCTATGTATTGCAGCATTCACTAGTGGGTTTCTTACTTTGCCTTTTGGTCTTTTGGGTTTTCCCTGTTTGACAGACAATTGAAAGGGAGGCAGTTGTTTTTTCCAAGTAGCTTTTTTTAGACCTGGATCTATTGGGGAATAAATTGATCACCTATTGCTTGATTTGGAAAATGCCTGCTGTGACCTAGGATTTGGCTTCTATCCTTTTACCTATATCATGACCTGTGTGTTAACAGCATATGGTAAAACAACACCTTATCTCGATCAGTCAAGATGGCTGTGGGGTGTGTGTATCTGCTGAAGAGCATTGGGTTCTTCAGGGTCTCAACATTTTAGTTCTCAGGTCACTGAACGGGATTGGCTGATTTTAACTTAATGGTATAACCTCTTTAAAAAAAAAGGGTATCCAAGCCAAGGCTGTATCTGCCATTCCTATATATCTGGAAATCTTCAGAGTAATGCTGGGTGGATGAAAGTGTTGTAGTCTTCTGGCAAGTTGAGCAATATCAGGGATATCTATGGTTGTCTGCTTATTTCTCTGCCTAAGTTGCAAGATCCCAGTGCCTCTGTGTGATCTCTTGGAGTAGGGATTTCTTTGGGGGTAGGCTTACCATCCACTGCCTCCTTACCCAGTGGATTACTTCAATGGATATGGTCTCAACCCCGAGGGAAGATTTAGCATGATCTACTGTGTGCTCTATATGTTCTGTCAGAAATACAGCTTTCCTTACCAGGGCACTTATGTTATGATAAACTCCAGTCTAAAGAACACACATCACATCTTGACCCTGGTCTAGCACAACCTTTTTTAACATGTCTGGCACAACCTTTTTTAACATGTCATCTCTTGTTGCCCTAATTTCTTCATAGTTTTTCGCCTTAACAGATCTCTTGAGAGAAAATGATATGAACTGAGAAGAAAAAAAGTATTGTTACAATTAATTATTGAAAAGAGTGCATAGCAATAAAACCTGATATTATAATCCTTAAAATGCTGCGTAAAAAGTCCTTGCATAGGTCTGAATAGTATGTGCAAAGCTCCACCATTCCTGCATTGCAATGAAAATTCCTATCTGTCCCGGGCTTGTCCCACACCCATTAATTATTTAGGGGAAGCAAGTTCAATCTGGACATCAACACCAACCTCCTACATTCAGCAGATTTAAGGAGACATATTTTGCGACCGCGATCACCGTGGTCACCAGGTAAGACAGGGAGGGATAATTAGAGAGATCCATACATGAAATACCCTAAGAATCCATTAGTTTACACTCCTCCCTGTACCATACATATTTTTTGAAGTTGCAACGGACCCCTCAATTTCCCCTGCCAACTCTTTCAGGTTAGGGTTTTTTGAGTGTCCCAGGCAAGTCTTCAGGAAATAATTTAAGTTTTGCCTGTGTCTCAATACTGGAAATCCCTACTTCTAAACGCAACATGCTATTGGGGGTGCATTGGGTGAGTCCAACCAGTTTTTGTCAATGTTCTGTTTTGAATCTTCTCCAAAACTGAACAATTCAAATAGCCCCAAATCTCACTCCCATATAACTGCAGGTTGCATACCTTGCCCATATAAACACTAAGCTATTTATCCAGCATACGGCTGCCATACATGTCATAAAATTTGAGCAACCCCCTAGCCTTGTGGCAGCTTTTATGGCCATGGCCATTATATGTCTGGTCCACTTTCCATTCTCGTTGAAAAATAAACTAAGGTAGCAGTATGACTCCACTACCTTGAATATTTTACCATTGAGTGCCCATGATGATTGATCTCATCCCTTCCCAAAGATCAGGAACTTGGTCTTCATCATAATCAATTTCAGACGATGGGCAGACAATTAGTCCTTGGTATAATAAAGGCCGCTTTTCAGCCCCCCCTGGGGACACATAAAACAAAGCTGTATCATCCACATAAAGGAGTGCTCCAGAGGTGATGCCATGCAATGTGGGATTAATTCTAGGCCCCAAAGCCTCAGATTAAAATCTGAATGGAACAGAATTAATAGCAGCGGGGCAAGAGCACAGCCCTGCTTTACCCCTTTATTACACAAAAGATACCAGACAGCCTTCCGGTGCATGAGGAACACACTGATGCACGAGTACCATTGTAGCACAGTTGTAATAGGAGTCCAATGGTATCTTTAATGCAGCTAATTTTCCCCGTTAGCATATTCCTTGGGATTGAGTCAAAGGCCTTTTTAAGCACAATAAAAGCCATGTAAAACTTCCCAACTCTGATTGTACAGTATTTATTTATCAATGTGTTTAACAGCAAACAGTGGTCGATCATGGGATACTGAATTCTGCTTGGGGCGGTTTTAAAAGGTTTAGAGCAGTGACTATTCTTCTGTACTGGATAACAGGCATTTGGAGAAAATCTTGCACGTTATATCATGTAGGGAAAGCAGTTGATAGCAATTATGGTTATTAATGTTCCCTTTCTTATAAATTGAGACTATTATGCTCTCTGCCCGTGAACAAGGTAAGACCCCAGAGTGGCTAATTGAATGAAAGAGTTTTAGTAGCATCGGAAGCCACAATTTGTAAGAACCTTGATGATGCCTGAATGCATCCCATTGGGGCCAGCATCTTTCCCATTAGGAAGGGTTTTTTTAAAACTAGAGCAATCTCCTCAAGGCTGAACCTGATTTCACTGGCACTTAGATCCTCAGTGGTTTCTAGGGCCATCTGATCAGCATCAGTAAAGACTCCCTGGAAATGGGAGCACCACTTCTCTAGTGGAATTTTGTCGATCTTACTTTCGCCTGGAGCGGCAAATCCCCCGGCCACCAGAATTGTTTACTATCATTAGATTGAACTGCTAACTCCAATTGGTCCCACTGCTTTGCAACAGTTTTTTCCTTTTTAGCAATCTCAGGTAGACTTTTTTTAAATTCACGTATGGGACCTAACAACACTTAGGGAAAAAAATATCCTTAAATAATTGTGTCATTTTCATCCAAAGGTGCGCAGATTTTCCACAGGCAGGCAATTATTACTTTCAATGATTGTTTTAAAAAGTGGTAAAGGTTATTTATGAGTTTTAAAATTGATGACATTGCTGGATAAAAAATAGCTTCACCTTTCCTCAAATATCTCCAACTTTTTGGAAACAAATAGAATGGAAGCAAATGCCTTGTGACAAATCAGATTTTTCCAATGAGGCAAACATTTCCCCAATATACCTTTGCCAGTTTCTATGCACACTGGGCAGGGTAGAGATGTAAGTCATTATTTAGGAATGATCCCATAAATTCCCAGTCGGTTCCAATTGTTTTTTTTAACCTAATGCATTAAGAGTGAGTGTATGGCACAGAATGTTAACCTTTATTATTGGGTTTGACATTGATTGATTGATTGATTGATTGATTGATTGATTGATATTTTATTTCTATCGTGCTCGTACACAAGTGTTTCAGAGCGCGACAAGACAAAGGAGGTGAACAGGGGAGAACAAAACAGCGATCTTACTAGGCCCAGTGACATTGAGAACGCGCAAGTGCATGGGAGAGGGGGAAGGGGAAAAGTGCATGGAAGGGGGAGAAGTGGAAAGTGCGAAGCAGAGGAGAAACAGATAAATAACAATAAATAAATAATAAAGGCAACAAACAGTGGTAATGCAGCCAGCAATTTGTAAGTGCTAGGTTTAAGGTAGCAGACAAGGTAGGTCTGATAAGTGCAGGAAGAAAAAGGAGGGGCTGTATGGGCACAGATACAGACCCCAGTGCAAGCGGTGGCCCGGAGGCAATGCGGGAGGGTGGCAGGATGAGCAGGGACCAAGTCAAGAGTTCAATGCAATCTCCATATGAGTGGATAATCGACATTAGGAGATGGTCAAATATGTGGTTTTGGATTGTGGAGGGAGTGTTCAAAATATTTGTCTGTTCCTCTATGATGCCACTCATAACTATACTCTTGGTGCTAAAAAAAACTACATTGGCACTGCACTTACCAATTCAGAGTGGTCTTCTTTAACACTGTGTTGGTCTGCTTCAGAGGACATTGTGGTACTTGCTTCCTTTCGCACTGTCTTCCAGACGTGGCACTGACTTCCAGATGTGGCACTGATGCAGGCTGTTCAAGGGAGTTCACAGGTTGTTCTGTGCTGAAACATCCAAATTGCAATTCTCTTACATAATAGTAGACATTACACTGTTGATATTTAAAATAATTTATGTAACTGAAACCAGGTTCCTGTTTACAAAACCTAAGTCCACCAGGGCATTTGTGGGGAATAGGCTGTGGGTATGTATGCACGCGCATATTGATAATACAAAAAAATAGCTTGAGCGATGCCTGGAAATTGCCTGCTGCCCATGTCTTTTGTGCTGCCGTTAGACTTGGAATGAGGCATTCTGAACAATCTGAGGGATCTACTTAAGCAATAAGCTCCTCGCAGGACCATACGAGCACAGTACTAAAAGCATTTTTTTTCAGTTGAGAAACACTCTGGCGTTTCGCAACTGAAAAAAGACAAACAGAAATAACTGACCGCCCAGGAAGGGGAAACGTAGTCCATTCTCCCTTCCCATGGCAGACATTGAAAATAGTAAAACAAAGTAAACAAACAAAATGGCCACCATGGAACAGGCTTTCCATGGAGGCGATTGAAAAAATAGGGAAAAGAGTAAACATAAAATACCACCATGGAAAGGAAGAAGGGACTACATGTAGTCCCTTCTTCCTTTCCATGGCAGAGTGTCGCAGAAGCGTTCCCAGAGCATCTGCTCCCAAAAAGCATCTTAAAGTAGGTATGTGGGGGTGGGGAAATCTGTGGATGGGGAGGGATGGGAAGGGCAAGGGAGGGGAAGGGGGAGGGAGGGGAGGACTTACCTCATTCCACGGCAGCCTCCAGCCCTGAGGAGGCTCAGGTCAACGGGATTACCTTCTGGTAATACCCCCGTTCCGAGCCTCCAGTCCCCCCCCAGGTACTAATAGTTCATAAATCCCACAGATTGTCCCATAAAAATGCTTGATGAACATTCCAGGGGTTATAATTAAGCAAATCCTGACGACTATGATCCGAATGAGGACAAAGGATAAAGGAGAGCAGCAGGCAGGGTGCAGTAAATAAGTCCTGTTGGAAGGATATGTGGTGGGGGTTGTTGTGGGACGTCTTTCCTGTGGGTAATGTTCTGCAGGGAGTGGTTAGGGGGAAGGGAGAAGAGTGGGGGAAGTTGGAGACAGGTGGAGCTGTGATCCAGACAACATGGAGAACGGGTACGTAGAGCACTCAGCTGGCTCTGAACATAGCAGTAGCTTCAGCCTTAGCTTTGAGCAAGCTGATTAGGCCACACATCCACCCTGATTTTAATTGATATGTCATAGATTCGATCGGAACAAGCTATGTTTATAGGTGTCCAGATGCAATAATAAATATGACACAGTCCAGGTGTCTATGCAGTAGGATGTAGTTTACCATGGACCATGTTAGAAATGTAGAGGCAGGAACCTCCCTCTGGAATGGCCTCCTTACCCTTCTCAGGGTCAGATCGCCTTAAGTTCCAGAAGCTTCTGAAGACCCTTCTTTTCACTTTTTCCTTTCCTCTCCCCCTCCCCTGCTAATGTCCCCCTCTGCCACATTTTGAATGGCTGCCTGGTTCATTCTGATTTAAACAGGGCACTAGTCCCTCCTCATCCAATCTAGCCCAGCTCTTCAGTCTCCCCTGACCCCCTCACCCTCTATCCTGTAATTGCCCTGGACTAGCCTGGCTGGGCCTCCACCCCTTTTGAGCCCCTTCAACCCGACCTTGCAATTAGCATGTGGAACTTCATTCCTCTGCACTCTCTACATTCCCCTGGCAATGTCCACCTGGCCTCCCCTTAGAACTCGCCTAGCCCAAGGACCCTCTTCCCCCCAGCACTTGTGCGCTGTCCACTCTGTGCTGCACTTCCTTTCCCTCCTTAGAAATAGCGCATTCCTCTTTGACCAGCACTTCTCACCCCCCACTCCCTTGCACTTCTTGTTTCTGCACTTGCACAATCTGAATGACACAAGGCCCAGTAGGAAAATTTTTGATATTCTCCATCCCTGTTCGCACTCTCGCCTTTGTCGTGTTGCGCCTGGAAACACCATTGCTGTATAGGGGCATTATAAATACACAATAAACAATAAATAAAGTATTAACTGTGACTTTCTTTCTGTCTCCCCAGACACAGATGTCATTGAGATCAGTGTGGGTAAGCATGTTTGTTATTGTGGAACATGTCATACAATACTAAAGAAAGTTGTCTTTGTGCTTTAACTTCAGTCACTTAAGCTTGTGACACAACTAGAATGTGTGTTACATTTTGACCTAAGCTTGGCCCTGTTCATTTCTCAAGTTCTCCATGTACTCTTGTTCTGTGGTGATGGCCGCTGTCTTCGGAAACGCAATAGGCATAATTAAATTCTTGGGTAAATTATGTAACTGTGATCTCCTAATTATGCTCTATACTTAACACATAATGCACATCATTATGACCCAGGCGCTAAGTGTTTAACAGCGCCGTAAAAGGCTGCGGTGCCGTTAAACACTTAGTGCCTAATTACGAGGTCCCTTTGCGGGACCCGACCTTAACGGCTGGTTTTACCAGCCGTTAAAGTAGGGACTCGCAAAGGGACCTTGGTGCTAATTACAGTACCGCAATTTGCGGTACCGTAATTAGCGCCTTCTCCATTCCCATTGAGCCCTATGGGGCAAAAATGGGAATGGGGAAGGGCCATGGCGGCATGGGGAATTACCGCCCCACCAACCTCGGAATGGGGTGGTAATTCCCCATTCCGCCATGGCGGACTCCGGCATGGACCATGGTGCTAATAGCACCATGGTTTAGCGCCAGAGTCCTAATGAGGCCCAACATCACAGCTGAGTTTTCAGTCTTTCAGCAAATCCATGAATGATGGTGGATGGGGGTGGGTTTTTGAGAGTAAGCCTAGACTATGAGGCCTTCGTCCTAGAATCGCAAACAAGGGGAAGACATTTTGGATCTACGTTGTTCTTTTAGGTCAAAATGTATGGTACTCAGGAAGAATTAAGCTTTCCCTGATTTGGAGGAGGGCTATCCCTAGACACCCGTGTTGTACCGCTTAACTAAATGGGTATGGAACATTCTTAATACAGAACTTATTTTTTTTTTAAAGCTATATATAGCTAACCCTACAAACTGCACAGTGATTAAAGTGAAAGCAAAACACTTCAACGTGACCTTCAACTGAATTGGTAGCTAAACTCTGAAAACTATATTATTATTTTGTTTGATTATACATTCAAGCTGGCATTAAGCCAATTGTATTCTTCCCTCAACTGAATATGCACAGACACACACTTAAACAATAAAAATATTTTTTATTAAGGCATCTCACTGAATACAGGATATAGCCGTGGTGTGGTCATTCAGCTTCTGCAATAGAAAAAGGTTGCATTCTTCAGAACCAGAGAACACCATCTGTGGTTCTGCTTAATTCATGGTAGGAGAGCAGTTTAATGTTATTTAAAAACTGCCATTTCTCCTTGCATTATAAATACCCAGTCCCTGTAAAAAAGATTTAAAGAATGTTAAACATTTAGAGGGTAATTCATAGAAATTTGCAAAAAAAAGTGGCGCACGCGGCCGGCGCACAGTGTCCCCGTGCGATACACTGCGCCAGCCAGGTGCGAAAAAATCCTTTTCATCGCACAGCGTATTCATGGATTTTAGCCTCCGAAACCAGCCGTGGCGCAGAGTGGCGCAGCAACCCTGCAGCAGCGCCAGTTACGCCCCCAAGAACGCCCTTGCGCAAGGAAAAGCCTTCAAAATCCCCAAATCATCGCAAAGGGCTGCGCAACCCTGGACCAGTTCACAGGGCTGGTAAACAGCAAACGCCAAGGGGGGAACGTGTATTTCAGTGGTTCACGGGAAGTCCCACACAGGATTGTCCTGGGTACGTGTACATCAGGGGTGTGTGGGAAGTAACACACGCTTTTCCATCAGTGCACGTGTATTCCAGAGGTGCGTGGGAAGTATCACACGCAAAAGCAGCAGGGTACGTGTATCTCAGGGGTGTGAGGGAAGTATCACACGCAAAAGCACCAGTGTACGTGTATCTCAGGGGTGCGCGGGAAGTATCACACGCAAAAGCAGCAGGGTACGTGTATTTCAGGGGTGCGCGGGAAGTATCACACGCGATTCCATCAGGGTACGTGTATTCCAGGGGTGCGTGGGAAGTATCACACGCAAAAGCAGCATGGTACGTGTATTTCAGGGGTGCGCAGAAAGTATCACACGCGATTCCATCAGGGTACGTGTATTCCAGGGGTGCGCGGGGAGCACCACGCGTGAATTGCACATGTGGGTCCTCCCAGGTGTTCCCTCTACACCCTCCACGGCCCATGCAGGTGGCGCACACCACAGGGGCCTACCCTGAACATGTCCCGCAGGCACCCCATCCACCATGGCCATGCCCCCCAGCCAACCCACATGTCACCTTGCACTACTGCCCACCAACGCATGTCCGCCTGCACCCAGCCACCAGGGGCAGCCTCCACAAGGCCCCAACTCATGTCTCCCTGCACCCCCACCCCCCAGCAGTGCAGGGGCAGCCTCCACCAGGCCCCCACTCATGTCTCCCACCACCCCCACCCCCCAGCCACCAGGGGCAGCCTCCACCAGGCCCCCACTCACGTCAACCACCACCCCCACCCCCCAGCAGTGTAGGGGCAGCCTCCACCAGCCCCCCACTCATGTCTCCCACCACCCCCACTCCCCAGCCACCAGGGGCAGCCTCCACCAGGCCCCCACTCATGTCTCCCTGCACCCCCACCCCCCAGCAGTGTAGGGGCAGCCTCCACCAGGCCCCCACTCATGTCTCCCACCACCCCCACCCCCCATACACCAGGGCCATCCTCCACCAGGCCCCCACTCAAGTCCCCTATCACCCCCACCCCCCAGCAGTGCAGGGGCAGCCTCCCCCAGGCTCCCACTCATATCTCCCATCACCCCCACCCCCAGCAGTGCAGGGGCAGCCTCCACCAGGCCCCCACTCATGTTTCCCACCACCCCCACCCCCCAGCCACCAGGGGCAGCCTCCACCGGGCCCCCACTCATGTCTCCCACCACCCCCACCCCCCAGCCACCAGGGGCAGACTCCACCAGGCCCCCACTCATGTTTCCCATCACCCCCACCCCCCAGCCACCAGGGGCCGCCTCCACCAGGCCCCCACTCATGTCTCCCACCACCCCCACCCCCCAGCAGTGCAGGGGCATCCTCCACCAGGCCCCCACTCATGTCCCCTATCACCCCCACCCCCCAGCAGTGTAGGGGCAGTCTCCACCAGTCCCCCACTCATGTCCCCTATCACCCCCACCCCCCAGCAGTGCAAGGGCAGCCTCCACCAGGCCCCCACTCATGTCTCCCATCACCCCCACCCCCCAGCAGTGCAGGGGCAGCCTCCATCAGGCCGCCACTCATGTCTCCCACCACCCCCACCCCCCAGCAGTGCAGGGGCAGCCTCCACCAGGCCCCCACTCATGTCTCCCACCACCCCCACCCCCAGCAGTGCAGGGGCAGCCTCCACCAGGCCCCCACTTATGTCTCCCACCACCCCCACCCCCCAGCCACCAGGGGTAGCCTCCACCAGGCCTCCACTCATGTCTCCCACCACCCTCACCCCCCAGCCACCAGAGGCAGCCTCCACCATGCCCCCACACATGTCTCCCATCACCCCACCCCCCAGCAGTGCAGGGGCAGCCTCCACCAGGCCCCCACTCATATCTCCCACCACCCCCACCCCCCAGCCACCAGGGTCAGACTCCACCAGGCCCCCACTCATGTCCCCCTATCACCCCCACCCCCCAGCAGTGCAGGGGCATCCTCCACCAGGCCCCCACTCATGTCCCCTATCACCCCCACCCCCCAGCAGTGCAGGGGCAGCTTCCACCAGGCCCCCACTCATGTCTCCCACCACCCCCACCCCCCAGCAGTGCAGGGGCAGCCTCCACCAGGCCCCCACTCATGTCTCCCACCACCCCCACCCCCCAGCCACCAGGGGTAGCCTCCACCAGGCCCCCACTCATGTCTCCCACCACCCCCACCCCCAGCCACCAGGGGCAGCCTCCACCAGGCCCCCACTCATGTCTCCCATCACCCCCACCCCCCAGCAGTGCAGGGGCAGCCTCCACCAGACCCCCACTCATATCTCCCACCACCCCCACCCCCCAGCCACCAGGGGCAGACTCCACCAGGCACCCACTCATGTCCCCTATCACCCCCACCCCCTAGCAGTGCAGGGGCAGCCTCCACCAGGCTCCCACTCATGTCTCCCATCACCCCCACCCCCCAGCAGTGCAGGGGCAGCCTCCACCAGGCCCCCACTCATGTCTCCCACCACCCCACCCCCCAGCCACCAGGGGCAGCCTCCACCAGGCCCCCACTCAAGTCCCCTATCACCCCCACCCCCCAGCAGTGCAGGGGCACCCTCCACCAGGCCCCCACTCATGTCTCCCATCACCCCCAACCCCCAGCAGTGCAGGGGCATCCTCCAACAGGCCCCCACTCATGTCCCCTATCACCCCCACCCCCAGCAGTGCAGGGGCATCCTCCACCAGGCCCCCACTCATGTCTCCCACCACCCTCACCCCCCAGCAGTGCAGGGGCATCCTCCACCAGGCCCCCACTCATGTCCCCTATCACCCCAACCCCCAGCCACCAGGGGCATCCTCCACCGGGCCCCCACTCATGTCCCCTATCACCCCCACCCCCCAGCAGTGCAGGGGCAGCTTCCACATGGCCCCCACTCATGTCTCCCACCACCCCCACCCCCAGCAGTGCAGGGGCAGCCTCCACCAGGCCCCCACTCATGTCTCCCACCACCCCCACCCCCCATCCACCAGGGGTAGCCTCCACCAGGCCCCCACTCATGTCTCCCACCACCCCCACCCCCCAGCCACCAAGGGCAGCCTCCACCAGGCCCCCACTCATGTCTCCCATCACCCCCACCCCCCAGCAGTGCAGGGGCAGCCTCCACCAGGCCCCCACTCATATCTCCCACCATCCCCACCCCCAGCCACCAGGGGCAGACTCCACCAGGCACCCACTCATGTCCCCTATCACCCCCACCCCCAGCAGTGCAGGGGCAGCCTCCACCAGGCCCCCACTCATGTCTCCCATCACCCCCACCCCCCAGCAGTGCAGGGGCAGCCTCCACCAGGCCCCCACTCATGTCTCCCACCACCCCACCCCCAGCCACCAGGGGCAGCCTCCACCAGGACCCACTCAAGTCCCCTATCACCCCCACCCCCCAGCAGTGCAGGGGCAGCCTCCACCAGGCCCCCACTCATGTCTCCCACCACCCCCACCCCCCAGCCACCAGGGGCATCCTCCACCAGGCCCCCACTCATGTCCCCTATCACCCCCACCCCCCAGCAGTGCAGGGGCAGCCTCCACCAGGCCCCCACTCATGTCTACTACCACCCCCACCCCCAGCAGTGCAGGGGAAGCCTCCTCCAGGCCCCCACTCATGTCTCCCATCACCCCCAACCCCCAGCAGTGCAGGGGCATCCTCCACCAGGCCCCCACTCATGTCCCCTATCACCCCCACCCCCAGCAGTGCAGGGGCATCCTCCACCAGGCCCCCACTCATGTCTCCCACCACCCCCACCCCCCAGCAGTGCAGGGGCAGCCTCCACCAGGCCCCCACACATGTCTCCCACCACCCCCACCCCCCAGCCACCAGGGGCAGCCTCCACCAGGCCCCCACTCATGTCTCCCACCACCCCCACCCCCCAGCCACCAGGGGCAGCTTCCACGAGGCCCCCACTCATGTCCCCTATCACCCCCACCCCCCAGCAGTGCAGGGGCAGCCTCCACCAGGCCCCCACTCATGTCTCCCACCACCCCCACCCCCCAGCCACCAGGGGCAGCCTCCACTAGGCCCCCACTCATGTCCCCCTGTACCCCCACCCCCCAGCCACCAGGGGCACCCTCCACCAGGCCCACACTCATGTCTCCCACCACCCCCGCCACCCAGCAGTGTAGGGGCAGCCTCCACCAGGCCCCCACTCATGTCTCCCACCACCCCCACCCCCCAGCAGTGCAGGGGCATCCTCCACCAGGCCCCCACTCATGTCTCCCACCACGCCCACCCCCCAGCCACCAGGGACAGCCTCTGCCAGGCCCCCACTCATGTCTCCCACCACCCCCACCCCCCAGCCACCGGGGGCAGCCTCCACCAGGCCGCCACTCATGTCTCCCACCTCCCCCACCCCCCAGCCACCAGGGGCAGCCTCCACCAGGCCCCCACTCATGTCTCCCATCACCCCCACCCCCCAGCAGTGCAGGGGCAGCCTCCACCAGGCCCCCACTCATGTCTCCCACCACCCCCACCCCCCAAACACCAGGGGCATCCTCCACCAGGCCCCCACTCATGTCCCCTATCACCCCCACCCCCCAGCAGTGCAGGGGCAGCCTCCACCAGGCCCCCACTAATGTCTCCCACCACCCCCATGCCCCAGCCACCAGGGGCAGACTCCACCAGGCACCCACTCATGTGCCCTGTCACCCCCACCCCCCAGCAGTGCAGGGGCAGCCTCCACCAGGCCCCCACTCATGTCTACCACCACCCCCACCCCCCAGCCACCAGGGGTAGCCTCCACCAGGCCCCCACCCATGTCTCCCATCACCCCCACCCCCCAGCCACCAGGGGCAGCCTCCACCAGGCCCCCACTCATGTCTACTACCACCCCCACCCCGCAGCAGTGCAGGAGCAGCCTGCACCAGGCCCCCACTCATGTCCCCCTGCACCTCCACCCCCCAGCCACCAGGGGCACCCTCCACCAGGCCCACACTCATGTCTCTCTGCACCCCCACCCCCCAGCAGTGCAGGGGCAGCCTCCACCAGGCCCCCACTCATGTCTACTACCACCCCCACTCCCCAGCAGTGCAGGGGCAGCCTCCACCAGGCCCCCACTCATGTTCCCTATCACCCCCACCCCCCAGCCACCAGGGGCAGCCTCCACCAGGCCCCCACTCATGTCTCCCACCACCCACACCCAACAGCCACCAGGGGCACCCTCCACCAGGCCCCCACTCATGTCTCCCACCACCCCCACCCCCCAGCAGTGCAGGGGCACCTGCCAGCATTCCCCCACTCATGTCCCCCAGCCAACATGTCATCACAATCTAGATCCCTGGCCCCTATGGTCAGCCTCCAAATGCCAAACACCCACCCGAGTATTGCATCCACCCACTTCGAAATGGCAATAACATGAAAGAACCCCAATTGCAAGTTTGGAAATGAACACATGTCCCTCACATACACCCAATGGGTGTCAGCGAATCTCAAAACCCATATCATGATATGCATGAAACCAATGAGATGATACTACACATTGAAGTTTGAAACAAAAATATTTATTAAAAGAAACATAAATTGAATAAAAAATAAACAAACAGAAATTGAAATTTAAAAAAATAAAAAGCAGCATGTCCGTGAAATTATGCAAAAACACAAATCATAATCCAAAGGAAAGGTGTCCAAAGTCACAGTCCACAAAAGTAAATCAAATGGAAAATCATAATTGAAAGCCATTGCTCCATGGGTAAATAGTAAAAAAAATGAAAATCCAACAGTCAACTATATACAGATAAACAAGCCAGGGTCCATGATCCCAACAGAAGAAATGAAACCTATCTAATAACACTACCTAATGAAAAAAAAATTATATACAAAAATGTGGCCCATTGTCCAAAAGGTCCAAAAAAAATGCAAAAGCAAAGGAAACCTAACACTAACTACAGAACTATTTACAAGGGCAGCAGGCTAGTCCGACGGCTCACTTTTGGATGTTCAGGGCCAGGGCATCATCGAACTCCTGCTCAATAACCCGGAGGCGGTCCTCCTCCATGGCCCCGAGGGTCTGCAGGGCCGTCGACGTGTCCACCTCCAACCCCCTGCGGATTGCCTCGAGGCACTCGGCCCGCCTCAGGGCCCTCCGCATGGAGTTCTCCGCACTGACCATCGTGAGCCGTGCCTCTTCCGCCCGCTGCCGCTCCGCATCTATGGCGTGGCCCAACCGCTGCCACACGGAAGACACTTCCCGTCCTGGGTCCTCCTGCCCTTCGGCCGATGCCTGCCCCTCCGATGTCAAAGGCCCCGAGCCATCATGGCTCCCACCACGTTGCTGCTGCTGCTGTGCCTCTGCCCGTGCACTGCCTCCTGCTGCCTGCACGTCCTCCGCTGGCTGGGGTGCAGTCGTTGATGTGGCCACCCCTGCTGGACGTCTGACTCTCGACTGTGGCAGGGATGCCTCCTCCACCAGCCTGGCCGCACCATCAGAGGCAGCTCCACAGGGCACCCAGGTGACTGATGGGTGGGAAGATGGCACGGAGGACGACTGGCGCATAGTGGGTTCAGTTGAGGAGGGGGTCTGAGCAAGCCCCATCAAACGGAGGAATCCGGCCTGGGTGACCTGTCCCAGTAGGCCGACGCAGTCAACGAGCCATTCGAGATGACGTGTAGTCTCCTCATGAAAAGACTGCAAGTCACCTCGCATGGCCCGTTGACGCAACGCCACACCAGTCAGGACAGGCTCAACCCGGACCCGGATAGCCACGTCCGCAGGCAGAGGAAGGCCAGTTGATGTGAGCTTATCCCCTGCCTGAAAACGGGTCTGGACGTAGGCATCCCTGCTGGTGCAAGATGATGCAGGGACAGGATCAGGGACATGATTGCACACAGGCACCTCCACGGCGGCCTGTGCTGCCTCCTGTCCCTGGTCCTGCACTGCACCACTAGCACCAGTGGAATCCTCCACCAAACCCCCCACCAACCTGGATGACTCCGTGCCATCTTCCCCCATTAGGCCCTGTGGGGTCCCAGCTGCCCCTTCTGCTGCCGAGGAGTCCAACTCCGACCTCCGCCTCTTGGACCTCCTCCCGGCAGCTGCGGCCTGGGACGCGGCACCGGACTCCTCACTCCCCGACGAGATCACAACCTGGGAGGGGAGCCGGACCTTGCGTCTCCGGCTGGCAGTGGGATCCCTGCCGCTGTGCTCCACAGCACCTTCTCCGCCCTCTTCATCAGTTGACGCTGCAGACAGGGAGAAATGAAAGACAGGCATCAGGGCACTGTACAATGGACACATACACACGACAGTTGTACATGAGTGGCATTGGCAAACCTCAGACATGCCATCACAATCCCCAACACACATGTCATTTCAACTTGCACACATGAGCCATACCACAGCCACATCGCAACTGCCAGCACCAGCCATACACATACAACAGCATGAGCAGGCAATGGTGAGCCAGACATCACATGCAACACAGGTAGTGCACTACACATGCACACACACCACCACACTTGCATGCATGTGTACACCTCTGCCAAGTGTCGCAGTGTTCAGATGGGCATCCATGTCACATCTGCCAATCAGGCTTACACATCCTGCTGTCACATGCATCCATGTTGCATCACTGTTGCACCTTTGTCAAATACACACACATGCACATGTACACAGTGCTGATACATGCAGCTGAAAACAACATACATGCGTGACATCACGAACATGCCCACTTACATACACATTCATCCAAACATGTGTGCCCACACAACTGCATTTGGCATGCAAGCCTACACACACAAGCACCATCCATGTCTCACACATGACAGCCCTTGCATGTGTTAGCCTCATGGCCCTGTACACCCCCACCCATACTCAACCCCATACAAACAGATGTGCAACCTGCACACTACTGAAACATCACCACACGCACAGCTTACAAACAGGATGCATGTACACTTACTGCTCGACTCCAGACGGGTCTGCCTCTCAAGGACCTGGACGTGGAGCGCTGGGGATATGCATTCCAGAACCCTCATCTGATCTTCCGACAAGTGGCCCCGGCGCCCCTTAGCATCCGCTGCCTTCAAGAGGCGCCAGGCCTTGTTCAGGGTCCTGGACCTGAAGTCCTCCCTGTGCTTCTTGACATGTTGGAAGTCGCGGACTGCCACCCCCTCCGCGTTGATGGCAGTCACGATGTCCGTCCAGATCCGAGTCCGTCCTTCCTTGTCGGCGCAGGAACTTCCGAAGAGGGCATCATACTGCCCCAGGACTTGCTCCACCAGGACAACAACTTCCCTGGCACTGAAGCTGGTGCCCCTCTGCCTATCTGGCCGGGGGTTGTCAGTGGTGCCAGATGTTGCAGTGCCCGACATGACAACCCCAGAGGCAGGAGTGGGTGGGCAACTGGGTCCTGGGGCTGGGCTGTGGAGCGATGGAGTCCCAGTCGGGAGTCTTCGGTTCCAGCAGGGGTGGTCACAGCAACAGCACCCCTGGCTGATGTGCAGGCAGCAAATGGCAGGGCACGTGGGCAGCAGGCAGTCAGGCAGCAGCAGATGACAGGTGGGAGCGTGCTCGGGGCTCTGAGGGGCAGTAAATCGGCTTTCTGGGCAGGAGCGTGGTCTTCCGTGTGCTTACGCGTGGCCAGCTTGATACAGAGTGATTTGGCACGTGAAAATCCTGCACGTCTGCATGTAATTCGAGGAAAGGCCCTTAGCGCGTAAGCGCGTCTGCACGCATACGCAATTTCATTGGCCCAAATGGCCCCATGCGCGCAGCTGTGACGTCACGCGCATGGCCGTTGAGAATGGCACGTGTAAAAAAAAAGAGATACACGTCCGAGTGTCAAAGCGTGTAATTGGTGGAAATGGCCTCATCGCGCATGCGCGTCTGTGACGTGTGTATAAAAGGTACGTGTAGAACGCCATTTCCTTGTACGTGCTTTTCGTGGAGAGCGAGTGGGTGAAATCTGTACTTCTTGTCGGTTCACACGCGATTTACTTCACAGCGTTTCCAGTTCGTACTCCCTGTTACCTCTGACAGCTTTTTCTCTTTTCCTCTTTTTCCTGGGCCTGTTTCCTGAAACAGCGTTCCCTTCTACTGTTGTCCTGTCTCCTCAGACAGCGTACAATTCTTCTTTTGGCGGGGGTGTTG
Source organism: Ambystoma mexicanum (assembly GCF_040938575.1). Taxonomy (NCBI): domain Eukaryota; kingdom Metazoa; phylum Chordata; class Amphibia; order Caudata; family Ambystomatidae; genus Ambystoma; species Ambystoma mexicanum. Next base: position 1,093,454,374 of record NC_090926.1, on the reverse strand, counting down.
CCAACGCGCACACGCGCATATTATTCACGCTTTTGTTCCTGGCAGACGGTGAGTCGCGCACGTATTTAACATCTGTGCTTGCCCCGTGTGTAGCCTACCCCTTCAGAGGTCATTCTAGGCTGCGTGTGACATGCATACGTTCATTCTTGTGTTTCTGGGTGCCACAGCGTAGTGCAGGTTTATTTTTCCACGCACGTGGTCTAGGAGGGTTTGCGTGCACCTTACTTCCCTTTTTTGGGGTGCCTGTGCGTTGCGTGACCCGTCATCTTTCCCCAGGGGTGACATACAGCCTTGCTAGAGCACTAGGGTACGATTACCATCTGGTACCCAACCCCTTTGACCCCCAATTGCCCAGGACAATAGTTCACATCGACTCCCATACGCACAATAACATCAGTGCCATGGCTGGGAGGCGAACAAGCCGAAAGGTTGGCAAAGGTGGCCGAGCCCCAAGTGGTGGCCGTGGTGGATCCGGTAGGGGACGTGGCCGTGACTTGCAGGGTGCCCCTAGCCCCCCATGTGTGAAGGAGCAGTCAGGGACACCCATGCCTCCCCCCTCGTTGAGGTTAACGTGGCTGACACCATCCATGCTCAGCCCTTGTTGGACCAGCCCACTGTGGAACCAGACCTGGCACAGGGTGACTCCATGGCTGACTTCCAGGTCAGCAAGTCTAGGCCATGTGCGTCGGTGAACGTTGGTGTCATCAGGCCATGTGGATCAGGGGCAGCTAGGTCATCTGCTGCCCCACGTAGGCAGGCTGGGGAGGCTGCAGGGGCAGCTGCGGTTCCATCCACCCCACCTCTCACACGCCCAGCCAGGACAGTGTCGTCCAAGTCCATCATGCTGACATTCCCCCTGACACCATCACACTTGAGCTAATGCCTGCACCAACTCCCATGCTGAGTGTGCAATCCCACACTCCTAGTACTGAGTCCACCGGGGCTCCTGCCCCTAGTGTCCAGAGCGGCGTAGGACACTCAGGATCCCCACCACCTTCCAAGCGGAAGAGGAAGAGTGCTCGTCCAGTAGAGGCTGATGCCCCAGACACGGCTACACAGTCCGGCCCGTCTAGGAAGCCCAGCTTCAATGAGGCCGAACTGAATGCACTTGTAGAGTATGTGTCCGCACATGACCGCGAAATGGTGATTGTTGCAGGATCCAAGACCACACCTGCACAGCCTCAGGCACACTGGCAGACCATTGCGGACATCATAAGTGCCCTTGGAATCGTGAGGCGCACAGTTACTGAATGCTACAAGCGCTGGAATGACCTAAAGCGCAGGGCAAAGAATAAGCTGGCCTCAAGTCATGCCGCAACTCTAGTGACTGGAGGTGGGTCTCCAGCAGACGACATAGAACTCACTCCACATGAGCAGGTTGCTGGGACCTACGTCACGGAGGAACAGATCCAAGGCGTGGGAGAACTGGCAGATTACGAGGCATTGTCCGGTGAGTGCACATGCATGTGTGTGTCAACCATGTGCATGGTGTGTGTGGGAGGGCTTCTGTTTGGGTGCCAGGGGAGGGTGTGTGTGCCTGAGTGGTTTGGGTCACCCATGTGCCTCTTCCTATACATTCTGCGCACCAGCATTTGGGTATAGCAGCATCCCTTCTGCCAACATTAGACATCAAGCCCAACACCACGCCAGTTGCCCTTGGAGTGTCATCTTGCCACAACATTGTTGCTTATTTACCTCTGTTTATTCAGGCAGATTGTTTGCATACCACCACTTTTACTCGGGATTTCTCAGTCCTATTTTCACATGTCTGACATGGCTATGGTACAGTGGACTGGCTTTGTTTCCTGGACATGATTTGTTTAGACATGTCCCTGTGCTATAGGACCATTTTGGACTGGCAGCTCCAGGTTAAACATTTGAACCATTTCAATGAAAAAATCAATTTCATTAGCAAACTGGACTGAATGAACAATTGGTGACCTCCTCTCCCTCTTCACTTCATGGCTAGGGTACATGCCATCTGTGTGATGGCATGTGTATTTGACCTGCCAATCACTGGCCAATGTGTGATGCCACTGCTAGGCAGCATGCATCAAATGTGTTCATCTTCCATCTTGGTGTCATCAATGTGTGCCATCTGCCTACCCTTCACACGCAGTGACGGTGCATGCATGGGAGGGTTTTAGTCATGTGGGTCATGTGTCAATCAAGTACTGTTTCTGTAGCCTCTCAGCCCTAATTGTGTGCCATAGTGCTAATGCCTGTTTCCATTTGTTTTCTTTTATGTCTTTGCAGGGGATGATGCACTTGATACTGCTGGGGTTGTGCAGATGGTGCAGACCCAGGAGGGGTCTGAGGGCCGACCGACCACCAGTGAGGGACGTGGTGTGGTGGTGGGTAAGAACCCACAACTGCTGCAGGTCGTGCTCTCAAGGGGTGTCTCTGGCGGCACCTCCCCCGAGCTGTATTCAGGTGTCGATTCGGATGATGAGACCTATGTGCAGTCGCAGGTGAGTGTTCCTGGGAGGGATTCTGTTCTGTCCGACCCACCTGCACCAGGGTTAGAACCCTCAATGGGGATGTCAGTGTTGGCAGGTATGCCTTTGGTGGTTACGGATGCAGGGTCACACTCCACAACATCTGATCCTGTTCCTGGGCCAGCAGATCAGAGGGGGAATGCAATCCTGCAGCCTCAGGCAGTGCCGGCACAGCAAGGCGCAGTTCGCCTTGCCCCAGACAGGTGTGGTGCCCGCCGACGTGGTGGCCGTCAGCCACCTGGCAATACCATATGGGAGCAATCCATATACGGTATGGCAACCCAACAGGCAGCATCATCAGAGATGATGGCTCAGGTCATGGATAGGGTGGCCACTTCCATTGTCCCCCCTGAAAGGCTAATGGAGCGACTACAGCAGGCAACAGACTCCATCTGCCAGTCACACAGGGAGGACATGTTGGCGTCCGACAGGGACAGGCGGGCGGCACTGGCGACTCTGCAGGAAGCCATTTCCATAGAGTCCCAGGGCCACAGGGAAGCCCTGAGGGTGGAACTCCTTCACCTCAGGACGACTCTTGTTGAGCTTGAGGCTTCAACAAACAGAAGGACAGAACAGCAGCTGGAGCATCTCACACGTATGCTCTCAGCTGAGATGCAGGCAACTAGGGCGGAGGTCCGGGCATCCCGTGAGTTGTTGCATGGGGACCTCCGCACAATTATCCTCCAGAACGAGACCTACCACACCCGCATGCTTGCAGCCATGGAGGAACAGACTAGGGCTTTGCGTGGGCTGCCTCCCATAGTGCCACCACCTCCTGATGCAGCTGCAGAAGGTGAGGAGAGCGACTGCAGTGATTCTCTCACAATAGGGTAGCCGTGTAGGCCATGAGCCCATGGATGTGTTTTTGTTCCGCAAGATCCACACAGGTGGGTTTTGGTGTGCAATCTGTCTTCGGACCTCCTGGGTGGCCTCCCCCACCCCCTCGGGCCCATTAATGGGCATTTTTTTTTTTTTTTTTGGGACAGTGTGTTGCCTTGTGCGGTTCCGTGGGCATACGCTGCATTGTGGCTGGGCACATGCAGGCTTGTCATGCATTTGGTTCAGATGCTTGGGTTTTTGTGACACACAACCCTCCTGCTTCCCGTTTCCATGGGCTTGCAAAGGGTGTGCCCAAGTGAAATTGACGTACATGGTGACATTGGACTCCCATTCGATGTGTGGGCAGTCTGTAGTCAATACTGTGTATACATTCATAGTGCATATTGTTGTTGTATTGTACACTGCATGGTGTATTGATATGTGCCTCTGCATCCATCTCATCCTCCTAATTTGCAGGTCCATTTCTCATGTCTTCATAAGGCGTTCCACCTTGGAACTGGAGTCCCTGTTGTAAGCAGTGCACCTACACTCTTGCGTGGCGCTAACACTGTATACTTGGAAGTGTTTGAAGTGCTGGCATTATCAGGTAGTGAGGCTAGCAAATTTGTAAGTCTGTAATGTCATATTTAAGGTAGGTTGAGGTTGTGTAGGTGATTGGTATTCTTGATAAGTATTTGGTAATGTGTGTAGTAGGTCCGGCATTGCTGTGAGCATTTCATGTGTGGCCATGTTTCCATTAGGCACACTGTAGCTGGTGACACTTAGGGCATGTTGTGGGGATTAATTTGTTTGCTCTCACATTGCATGACATGCCATGGTGTGTTGTGTGGCCGTGCCGGGGAGGGGTTGGGTGACATGGCACTGTTTTCATGTAGTATTTTGGAAGTGGGTATTCATTTCTGCAGCATAGAAGTGTGTCTTTTGATGACACTGCATTAGTGGTGTTTGTGTAGGTAGGGATGCACACATTGTGACACTTCCACATGAACAATCTCAGGCTGCTATGGTTCTGACAGTTGACTGTCCCTTTGTTGGACATAATTGTCAGGTCGAGTCATCATTGCTTATCAGATGGTATGTGCCAAGGCTGTGTGCACTCCACAGGGGTGTGATTTCTATGTGAAGTAATTAGCCACCAGCTGCGTACGGGCTGCCTCACCCCGTGCCCTCTCCCCTCCTATGCGCAGCAGGCGTGCATGTGGTTGGGGAAGTGTCCACAGCCAGGCCCCGGCGTGTTGCAACATTGTGCAGGACACATGCTGCCACTATGATCCTGCACACTACTGGGGGCGCATATAACAGCTGCCCGCCAGAACGGTCAAGGGAGCGAAAGCGTGACTTGAGCACTCCGAATGTGCGCTCCACTATGCCCCGGGTTGCAATATGGGCTGTGTTGTATCTTACCTCTGGAGGCGTGATGGGGTTCCGAATTGGCGTCATCATGTGGGTGCTCAGAGGGTAGGCACTGTCCCCTGGTGAGGAGGTGATGGTTATCATTAGTGGGGTAGTGACATAACTCTGCATCCGACATGCATGCATATGCAGTGGCATTCATACTCACCAAGCAGCCATGTATCGCCATGCCGCCCAGCTTCTAGGTCCCGGCTTAGGGTAGACATTCGGTAAATGAAGCTGTCGTGGGTGGACCCTGGATAGTTGGCATATACTGAGGTGATGATTCCCTTGGCATTACATACTACCTGCACGTTGATGGAATGCCAGTGCTTGCGGTTCCTATAGATGTGCTCAGATGCCCTGGGGGGACGTAGTGCCACATGGGTGCAGTCAATGGCACCTAGCACTTTGGGGAATTGTGCCACACCGTAGAAATCGAGGGCGGTAGCCTGCCTGTCTGCAGGTGTCCTGGGCAGGTATATGTGCCTACGGACTGATGGGCGTGCAGTGATGATGTTCAAGACCTGGTGTAGGCAGCGTGACTGCGTGGCCTGTGACACCCCACCCACTATGGCACTTGTCCGCTGAAATGATCCTGTGGCCAGGAAGTGCAGTACATTGAGGACCTTCTCCAGGGGGCTGAGTGCTTGGGAGCACAGGGTGGGTGATGTGAGGTCATCCTCCCACTCACTGACCAGGTCCAGTATTATGTGTGGTGGAAACCTGTACCTCCCATTCACATGGTCATCAGGCATCCCAAAAAGGCTGGTTCTGGGAGTGAAAATTCGGGCCCTCACTATCCTCCTCCTCCTCCTTTGGTAACCCACGGCCACTGCTGCTAGGAACGGTATATTCATCCTGGCGTCTGAGCTTGTTTGTTGTTTGCGCGCACTTTTATGCTGCGCGGGTCGACGTACGCCAGCAGGCGTACGTGTTTCAGGATTGGACCATTTCTTTTTCGGCGCGTCGTAGGCGAACGTGTGAATCTTCCCGCCCACCCCTTTAATACACGTACCCCACTCTCACAGGCCCAGACGTGTGTGGAAGTTCACGCGCACCCCGAAATACACGTACCCAGGGCAATCGCGTGTGGAACATCCCGCGAACCCGGAGGTACACGTACCCAGGTCAATTGCGTGTGGAAATTCACGCGCACCCCGGAGTACACGTACCCAGGCCAATCGCGTGTGGAACTTCCCGCGCACCCCGAAACACACGTACCCAGGCAAATCGCACTGCTGGGGGGTGGGGGTGATAGGGGACATGAGTGGGGGCCTGGTGGAGTTTGTCCCTGCACTGCTGGGGAGTGGGGGTGATGGGAGACATGAGTGGGGGCCTGGTGGAGGCTGCCCCTGCACTGCTGGGGGGTGGGGGTGATAGGGGACATGAGTGGGGGCCTGGTGGAGGCTGCCCCTGCACTGCTGGGGGGTGGGGGTGATGGGACACATGAGTGGGGGCCTGGTGGAGGCTGCCCCTGGTGGCTGGGGTGTGGGGTGGTGGGAGACATGAGTGGGGTCCTGGTGGAGGCTGCCCCTGTACTGCTGGGGGGTGGGGGTGATAGGGGACTTGAGTGGGAGCCTGGTGGAGGCTGCCCCTGGTGGCTGGGGGGTGGGGGTGTTGGGAGACATGAGTGGGGGCCTGGTGGAGGCTGCCCCTGGTGGCTGGGGGGTGGGGGTGGTGGAGACATGAGTGGGGGCCTGGTGGAGGCTGCCCCTACACTGCTGGGGGGTGGGGGTGGTGGGAGACATGAGTGGGAGCCTGGTGGAGGCTGCCCCTGGTGGCTGGGGGGTGGGGGTGGTGGGAGACATGAGTGGGGGCCTGGTGGAGGCTGCCCCTGCACTGCTGGGGGATGGGGGTGATGGGAGACATGAGTGGGGGCCTGGTGGAGGCTGCCCCTGCACTGCTGGGGGGTGGGGGTAGTGGGAGACATGGGTGGGGGCCCGGTGGAGGGTGCCCCTGGATGCTGGGGTGTGGGGGTGGTGGGAGACATGAGTGGGGGCCTGGTGGAGGCTGCCCCTGCACTGCTGGGGGGTGGGGGTGATAGGGGACATGATTGGGGGCCTGGTGGAGGATGCCCCTGCACTGCTCGGGGGTGGGGGTGATAGGGGACATGAGTGGGGGCCTGGTGGAGGATGCCCCTGCACTGCTGGGGGGTGGGGGTGATGGAAGACATGAGTGGGTGCCTGGTGGAGGCTGCCCCTGCACTGCTGGAGGGTGGGGGTGGTAGTAGACATGAGTGGGGGCCTGGTGGAGGCTGCCCCTGGTGGCTGGGGGTGGGGGTGCAGGGAGACATGAGTGGGGGCCTGGTGGAGGCTGCCCCTGCACGGCTGAGGGGTGGGGGTGGTAGTAGACATGAGTGGGGGCCTGGTGGAGGCTGCCCCTGCACTGCTGGGGGGTGGGGGTGGTGGTAGACATGAGTGGGGGCCTGGTGGAGGCTGCCCCTGGTGGCTGGGGGTTGGGGTGGTGGGAGACATGAGTGGGGGCCTGGTGGAGACTGCCCCTGGTGGCTGGTGGGTGAGGGTGGTGATCGACATGAGTGGGGGCCCGGTGGAGGCTGCCCCTGCACTGCTGGAGGGTGGGGGTGGTAGTAGACATGGGTGGGGGCCTGGTGGAGGCTGCCCCTGCACTGCTGGGGGGGGTAGTAGACATGAGTGGGGGCCTGGTGGAGGCTGCCCCTGGTGGCTGGGGGGTGGGGGTGGTGGGAGACATTAGTGGGGGCCTGGTGGAGGCTGCCCCTGGATGCTGGGGGGTGGGGGTGGTGGGAGACATGAGTGGGGGCCTGGTGGAGGCTGCCCCTGGTGGCTGGGGGGTGGGGGTGGTGGGAGACATGAGTGGGGGCCCGGAGGAGGTGCCCCCTGCACTGCTGGGTGGTGGGGGTGGTAGTAGACATGGGTGGGGGCCTGGTGGAGGCTGCCCCTGGTGGCTGGGGGGTGGGGGTGATAGGGGACATGAGTGGGGGCCTGGTGGAGGCTGCCCCTGCCCTGCTGGGGGTGGGGGTGGTAGTAGACATGAGTGGGGGCCTGGTGGAGGCTGCCCCTGCACTGCTGGGTGGTGGGGTGCAGGGAGACATGAGTGGGGGCCTGGTTGAGGCTGCCCCTGGTGGCTGGGGGTGGGGGTGTTGGGAGACATGAGTGGGGGCCTGGTGGAGGCTGCCCCTGGTGGCTGGGGGGTGGGGTGGTGGGAGACATAAGTGGGGGCCTGGTGGAGGGTGCCCCTGCACTGCTGGGGGGTGGGGGTGGTGGGAGACATGAGTGTGGGCCTGGTGGAGGCTGCCCCTGCACTGCTGGGGGGTGGGGGAGGTGGGAGACATGAGTGGGGGCCTGGTGGAGTGTGCCCCTGGTGGCTGGGGGGTGGGGGTGCTGGGAGACATGTGTTTGTGATCAGTAGTGCAAGGTCACATGTGGGTTGGCTGGGGGGCATGGCCATGGTGGATGGGTTGCCTGTGGGACATGAGCAGGGGTGCAGAGTAGTCCCCTGTGGTGTCGGCTGCCTGCAGGGGCCGTGGAGGGTGTAGTGGCAACACCTGGGAGGACCCACATGGCCAAATCACGTGTAGCATTCTCCGGCACCACCGAAATACACGTACCCTGCAGAAATCGCGTGTGAATCTTCCCGCGCACCTCGGAATACACGTACCCAGACCAAACGCGTGTGGAACTTCCCGTGCACCCGAAGTACTCGTACCCAGGCCAATCGCGTGTGGTACTTCCCGCGCATCCCGAAGTACACGTACCCAGGCCAATCGCGCGTGGAACTTACCGCGCACCCCGAAACACACGTACCCAGGCCAGTCGCGTGTGGAACTTCCCGCGCACCCAGGAACACATGCACACGCTATTTTTCACACAGCGGGTGTCCGTGTTTGTCGGTACCCCTTTGCACCTCATTTGTCCTAGAGGGCCACTGTATGGACCATTCATCATGGCTGTATATGGGTGCTTTTTGTTATCGCACATTTTGACGCACATTTTCTTCAGGCGCAGGGACGCTACCGCCTGCTTTCTTGTGGCGTACTTGTTTGGCCCTGTGCGCGTCTTTGACCGTGCGCTGGTTTGCCCTATTCGATTCCATGAATACATGTTGTAGGCGAGCGTGTGGGCGTTCCGTGCACTTGCCTCCTGTACTTCGCCCGTGACGCCCATATTTTCACGCGTTGTTCCCCATTCCAAGTGTTACGCCCCATGTTCCGCCTACTTTTGTGATGTGCGCCGCGCTATGTGCGATTTCGCAGTGGCCGTGGCGCACGCTGTTGGATGACCTGTGCGCCGGCGTGCGCGGTGCACATTTTCAGCGCACATCCAATGTTTTTCTCGCGCACGGACTTCCATGAATCGATGTGCGCTGGTTTCCCTGCGATTTTCGCACTTGCACTGCGAATCGCACGTTTTGGCACCTCTGCACGGGAATTTTCGGCGCACAATAATTCCATGAATCGACCACTTAATATTTATGAATTTTAAATGTATTGAAGTAAACTATTCAGTAATGGTAAAGGGTCAAATTATAGGTGCCCCGTCATTAGTTTGACTCTTCAATCATCTTGTGTGAGTTGGGAAAATAGACTGGGGGGTCCTTTGTGTGTCCTTATCTTGAGGATAGTATGAGAATGTCAATGATTAAAAAAAAAAATAAACATGGATATCAATTAAAATAAAAACTTGCCCTTAATTAGCTCTAATATTTTATATTCAGTGACATTCTGTAGGATTTCCAAATACCTTATGGATTGGAGTTTTTGCCATCCACACTGGTATTCCTCGTGTTTCTAAATGGAAAGGAAATCTTATTTCTGCTGTTTTATTAAGCACCTACCAAGATGCTGATGTCCTGAAATAATGACGTATTCTCTGTCCTATGGGCTCCGCCATCTTGGGTGTAATGGGGCCTGCATACAGAAGTGCATATTAGCATGCTGTTGTCATGATGCCCTAGCATCATCTGTGTAGTCTGGATGACACCCTTTCAAATTTGTATATGTGTGCATGCAGGCACTGTGTGTGGTACACACCTGTTCCCATTCTGTCAGGCAGAACTCACAACTTGATGCTCAAATTTGCGCCAGAAAGACATCAATGTTCAATTAGACATTTTTAGACCAACTATGGATACATCTACTGGCAAGAAATAAGTCGATGCACTTGCTTTTCCTTGACTACAGTTGTTAATTGTGCCCAAATGATGGTGAATTCTGTTAGCCCAGAAAATGCATCAAATTTTTAGTAGTTTATCCCCTGCCACTTTCCTTTTTTCTGTGGTAGGCTAGACACCATAGGCTTAGTACTGTGCTAGGCAAACACCAGATTTTTGCAACACTGTATACCATAAATTGAAGATTCCGAACATTACGAAACCACCAAAAATGCTCATCATTTTACTCTTTTATCTGAAAACCTTTAGATCTGTTAGCAAAATCATAGGCATTGGTTATAGTAGAGAAAATGATATATGTCAATATTTACACTGGTGAATGGCAGAAAATTAAGCACATTTCAAAACACATGGAAATCCTGTTTGTTCTGAGAAACCCTGGCTGACATTCATCAATAATGAGTATAACACAGCCTTAGTTGTGCCTACCCCCGCTTATTATTAAGCTAGGGAATCGATTAGGAAATGCCCTATCCGGCACTTGGACTATGAAGGCAAATGCACTATAGATACAGCTTCAATCCTCATTAACGCCATGTCCCTAGTAAATTTGGGTTAGTATGAGATTAGATATAATGGATTCTTCTGCATAGCAGAACATTCCCATAACCAATTTTGATTCAGGCAACGACCTTCACCCCTGGTACTTTAGGAAGTACGGGAGTTATGCCTTTGGGTCAGTTTGATCTGGCCAAATCACCCCTGCAAAAGAGTCCCAGTTAATATTGTCACTATTAATACTCACTTCACTTGAGACTTTGGTGATCCCATCCCTTCTAGTCAGTCTGCAGCCTGAGCTCCACTTGGCAGCAGCCTCTACCTTCCAGCAGATGAAATCTTAGGGACACTGTCTTTCTCACTTGATGCACTTGATGCAATCAGTTGTGGAAGCTGTTGTGATGTGCTTGGTTAGTCTGATGTGGTTTGCCATGTGATTTATGATGTCACCAGAGTGCCTGTGGAATGTTGATGCATGAGTGAGGGAATGCTATGATGAGAGTTCTACGCTGGGTCAGTTGAGCCTTCCCTCCCTGGGTGATGGGTGCCAGTGTCTGGTCTGTCCTGTCTTGGTCTTGGTCTTTCTATCTCCTTATTGCTTAAGTCTGAATTCTGAACTGTAACTGTAACATAAGAACTGAAGTAAACTTATCAAACAACCTAAAGCTGCCTGGACTGAGCTTTATAACAATGGCGACGAGGATTTCCTTAAAATCAAGAACCATATGCAGAGGAAGCTGATGAAACCAAGGAAACTAAGGAAAAAGCTGAGGATTGATGTGACCTGCTGCGGGGGGTGCAGGATGAATCAGGACCAGAAGATAACAGATGACACCGCCCCCATGAACCAAGTAAGCAAACCCATCACCCAGGGTGGACACGGGAGGAAGGGGCCATAAGTTCCATTAAGGATAAATGCAGCAGCCTAGGCCATGTCCAGGGAGTGCTGCGCCTTGGGAGAGAAGCAGGAAGAGGCCCATGAGACAGGGGTAGCCCAGGAAGGAAGTCAACCTGGAAAGAGTCCTTTAAATAAGGGTGCCCCTGGGAGTATTAGTCGTATCTACTGCCCTCTATAAATTGGGTATGCTGTGTCAGAAGAGAAACTAGCCTATGTTAAGCGGGAAGGTCGGGCCCCGCATGCAGGCTACTCTGCCAACCCTGCAAGTGTCCCACCGATGGGAGCTGAAGTCCCTGCGCCCAGCGAGTGATGCTGGAGTCACCTGTGAATGGGACTATGAAAAGCTGCAAATTCTGGGTCGTATATGCAGCTGCAGCCTCAGAATTTTGTTTAAAGTGACTGTTGTGGCTGTGTGTGCATTGAAATCGCTTGCAGAAGGTGGAGAGGGTCGAAAACTGTTTAGCAGCACCAACATATTCAGAGAAAAAAGTTTGAAAAGCCATGTTGGGACGTGCCAAAGTTGGTATGCTTCAATACATTAACGGAGTAAGTTGCATGTGTAGCTGAAGAAGGTATTTAAAAGCGCAATAGAAGCATTTAATGAGCGGCTGGAGTGAGCACTGAAGAAAGCGTGATATAAAGTCTAAGCGGAAAGGTTTTACATTTGCGGCTGAAGTGAGTGTTTGACATTGTCATAGGCGGCACCAGTGAACGACCGTTATTTCGGGGGACAGTGCAATTGTACCTTCATCATCGGTGGTGATTTCAAATGTTATGACGTAACGTTCCAGATGGGGGTATCGGCGAAACATCAGAACGCCACGTTCCCACGTTCTAAAGTGACCGTTTTGAAGATGCACCAGGACTAGGTGCGTAGGGTTAAAGAATGGACCTTGCTTAGATCACGCAACGTGATGTTTCACGCTGCATAATGCGGAAGTCAGAGTTCCGTAAAGGATTCGGAGTTTCTGTTTGAGGTTGAAGCAGCTCTCCAGTTTGGATTAATGCAGCGATAACCGTTGTGACAATGGAAGAATGCAGGCCGCTCTGCTCATTATGGGTGTCTGGTAGCTGCTGACGGTGACCCAGTAAGTCCCAGGAATTCGCTTTGATAAGGATTTATGCAGTGCGCATGGGCTTAAAGGAGTAATTAATATTGCGGCTGGGTTTTTCTATCTCTAAAGGCTGTGAAGTGAAGAAGGCATCGTGGGACATTTGTCTTGTTTAAATAATGCAATGCTGTTGTTTATGATCCTCTATGTTCTGCAAATGGAAAAAAAAAATTTGCGGCAAGTGTAAGAGGAGGCTAAAATGCATTAGTGTCGTTTGGGTGATTGGTATGATTGACGTGTAGAGATGTAATGTGTTAGGGAACTAACATTTTTCAAGCAATTGCAGGTAAATGGACATTTTCGTTGGCGGGTGAAGATGTATTGTGTTAGGGAACTAACATTTTTTCAAGCATTTGCAGGTTTGTGGACAAATCAATTTTCTTTAACGTTTTAGTATGTTTTGTTTGCATATTTTAATGCAATGCAAGGTGCTAATGCAACGTGGAGTTTATTTAAGAGTTAGGATTTAAGAGTTCTAAATATAAGACTCTCCTGTATGAATAATAGAGAAATGCAATTTACATATTTTTTTTTTAAATTGTGTGTACGCTAATTGCAAATCTATAGTGTTGATAATTGCTAAAAGAAAAGATGTTAATTGAGGATGTACAAATGTCATGTATATCCATGTACTTAGAAAGTAGGGAAGTGAAGGCATGTCACTAGCATATTATCTAGAATGCGTATGGAAGTATAAAAGAATGAGTGGGTGCAACATTCAATTTTTTTAACTAGAAGTTTTAGATACTAGGGAGGTAGCGCCTCCGCTGGTATTAACAGTAGGAAGTTTCACTGTTTATATGGGTTTGGTTGGGTGGTAGCGCCACTTGGAAGTGCACTCTACCAGTGTTTTTAGTTAGCGCTGTTTAGGTCAGGGAGATTGCGTTTTGTGATGCAACTAAAGTGAGGTAGCGCCTCAGTAGGTTTTAAGTGTAAGTAAGAGGATTCCTGAGGGTAGCGCCTTGTCAGGGATTTTGATTAGTGGTTAGTGAGGGTTGCACAATTGTGTATGGTACTGTAAAGTCTAGTGTTTTTGCTATGGCGGTAGTCTAGTGCTTTTGTTATGGCGGTAGTGCACTCTTTGGAGAATATGATTCTTATCCTAAAGGACAGCTTGTAGAAGTCAGGTGAAGCGAGTTGCTGGTAGGGGACGCCCTCCAGTAAATACTATGATAAAGTTGAAGATGCTGTTCGGGGTGATGAATCTCAGGGTGATTTGTTTATCTTTATGTGTTATGTGTTGACCCTGGCTATTTTATCTGGTCAGGGTTTGATTATGAGACTGGATTGTACTGCCATTGAGAAGAGTGTTAGAGTCAACCATATGTTTTGTAGATGGTCTTGGAGTTGACTGGCCAGCATCTCCAAGCTGTTTGAGGAGCTTTACACCATGGTATGGTCAGGTTTGCTTGATTGGCTTGGTCCACCTATATAAATATATATATATATGTGCTTGTGTGTTTCTCAGGCATGCCTGTTGCTGGTTGTGTGTTAGTGAGCGGTAGAATTTTACGGAACCTCTTATCTGTCTATGGTGATTTCGTTGTCATCCTGATGACTGGTATTGCGTCGGGGTGACAAGTATGTGCTTCGGGGTGGCAGCCTGAAGGCTCGCTTGTGGCAGGGGCGAGCAGGAGGACCAAAGTTGTTTTATGTTGGTTATGGTATTGTGAGTTAGGTATAGCCTTGGATCTGGGCTGGTTTGTGTCTAGTGTGGGAGACTAGAGTCTGCCCGTGGCAGGGGTGGATGGGAGGTGATTAGTGCTGTTATTGATGGTGTTTAAGAATGATAGGCGGAGTTCTGGAATTGCATAGTTGTGGGTTTTTCATGTGAAACCTCCATTGCTCTTGGGTTTGGATGAGATGTGAGTCGTTCCTTTGTGAAAATGTCTGATAGGAGGGAGATGTGTTGTGAAGCTTTTGTTGCAAGTGTGTTTGGTAAGGGGGAAGATGTGTTGTGATGTGCTTGGTTAGTCTGATGTGGTTTGCCATGTGATTTATGATGTCACCAGAGTGCCTGTGGAATGTTGATGCATGAGTGAGGGAATGCTATGATGAGAGTTCTACGCTGGGTCAGTTGAGCCTTCCCTCCCTGGGTGATGGGTGCCGGTGTCTGGTCTGTCCTGTCTTGGTCTTGGTCTTTCTATCTCCTTATTGCTTAAGTCTGAATTCTGAACTGTAACTGTAACATAAGAACTGAAGTAAACTTATCAAACAACCTAAAGCTGCCTGGACTGAGCTTTATAACAGAAGCTAAGCTCGATGCTCACCACCCCTTCCAGGCCCAGTGAGTCTCTTGCGGAATTCGACAAACAAAACTGCAGGCCTTGCTCAGATTTTGTCAAAATACACCCCTAGTTAAAACAGGTCCACAAGCCATGCAGCAATACCAGAGAAAAAAACCTGCTTCCACCTGACAGCCCATTTACACCCTTCTCCAGAACCATCCCTCTCTCCTACATCACATATGGATTCTCAATATTTTACCCACCTATTTGTTGATGTCAGCTGCTACCTCCGTCAAGCTCCAGCCCCTTTCTTGTGTCAATACTAACTTCAACACATGACAGAGCTTTCGAGAATCTACCAGCCCTTCCTGCACCCATTTCGTGTAATTTTCCAAGCGACCTTTGGGCAGCATTCGACACATCACTCAATAATGTAACATATTCCTTCCTTCAATTTTTTCCGCTCAGAACAATGGGCATTTATTTTCAAGGCTTGCAGTAGTTTTCACTCTTCGCTTTATTCTCGAAACTGGCAATCACAGCCAGCATATTTCTTCATGCACCTGCCGCAATGTTAGCTGCAGCACACAAATATAACTCCTACATCAGCTGTTTGGTTAAACATCACCCAATTTCAGTTACTAATCCTAAAGCTACCCCCTTTGTTAGTAATCCATGTTAGTAATTTATGTTAGCAAGCCATGTATTACACTACAGAGCACATAGCATGTGTTGCATTATTAGTGTAAGTCAAAAATATTGGCACACAACTTCCCTACACTTCGCTTAACAAAGTTTTAAATAATTAGAAGATGTTTCACCTTTGGTCCATTTCTGCCTATGTAAAACCAAATTCAAAATATTTTGCTCTGTTTCAGTCAAATAACCTTGGTTCTCAGTGAAACATTTTATGAGATGCTTTCTAGGTCCATATATTGCCACTGCAAGGCTGCGTTCAACTGGTTATTCGAAAATGTTGATTTTTTGCTTAGGTATATCTATTAAGATCTTAAAAAGCGACTATTTAATACCATTGAATCTTCTCATTGGCCCTCATTACGACCCAGGCGGAATCCGCGGTGCTAAATGCACCGCGGAGCATGGCGGAAAGCCGCCGATAGCGCCATGGGGGTTGGCGGATTTACCACCCCATGCCGACCTTGGCGGAGCGGTAAATCCCCAATCCCCATTTTACCCTTCCCCATTCCCATTCTTGCCCCATAGGGTATAATGGGAGTGGGGAAGGAGTTAATTACGCCGCCGAAAAGTACGGCGGCGTAATTAACAACGAGGTCCCTTAGCGCCATGGTTTTCTCCGCCCGGTAAAACCAGGCGGAGAAAACCTCCATGGCGCTAAGGGAACTCGTAGTACGGCGGACGGGACCGCCGCGATTAGCGCTGGCGGAAACCCACTCCGCCAGGGTCCTAATGAGGGCCATTGTGACCATTTTCATAAGTTTGTAATTGGTCTCTGCAAAAAAACATGGAGTTAATGTCACCTCCCTAGGAGGTTGATTGATTTTTTCAGAATAGTCTCGTGTATCTGGTCACTCATGTGTCCTGACCTGGTAAATTGGTCCAATAGAGACATTTTCATTCTGAATGCAAAATGTATGTTCAATTAGTCTCTTCTTAATCAGTCTATAGGTCATTCCTATCCAAGTTGTTTTCCATTCAATCTCTATTTCTTTGCTGCTCCCAGTGTGTAAACAAATGTGTGAGCATGAGCTACAGGATTCATGACTTAACAGGTGGGGCTGAGACCATAGTTCTCTTTGGTTATTTTTAAGACATATATTGATTAAAGAATATTGATACGCATATACTAAATCATCTCTCAGAATATGCCCACTCTTCACTGCAAATTTGGCTTTGGGTAGTATGATTGTGCCTACATTTAGAATTGGCACGAGTTTATTTTTTATCTCATGAAAAAGGGGTGCCCAACTGCAGTTATATGATTGAAAGGGAGAGGCTTAGATTGTTCTTGTTGTTGTAGTGTCATTTCTAGCAGAATATTTTTAGCTCTTTTTTACAAGTGTCTTAACCTTCTATTTTGGTAGCCTCTTGCTGTTATCTCTCTGAAAAATGTTTTCATTGTAGAACAAATTCTACTAGGTATGAAAAATGTCATCCGTACCTGAGATATTGGGCCTCATTACGAGTCTGGCAATAACCCTGCCTGTGCTACTGGCTCGTTGCCACCTGACTCGAATGAATTACTGGTATCTAACTTCCCGGTAACACTTGGGGATTACAACCCCGGCAGTCCAGGAAGTGTCTGCTGTGCCTAGCAGACTCAGCCTTGTTGGGCACAGCGGCTCCGGCAGGCAAACCTGTAGTGTGCCGGTCTGGAAACAACAGTGCTTGTAAGCTTACCTTCACCGTTGTTTCTGGACTGGCACACTTGTAATGAGGCCCATTGTCTGAATGGCAAGTTGTAGTGCTCTTCAATGATAACTATTATACATTAACAGTGTAGTTTAGTCTGTAGTTTTGTGGAAGCCTGTAGTGGAAATTCTTCCTTCCTTCGCTCTCAGTTCTAGATCTAGGAAGTGAATGGTTTATTTGCTACGCTTAGATGTAAACTTCAAAAATCTATTTTGTAAGCGATATTCAATCAACACTACAGCTAAGTCAATGCCTAGTCTGGGATGCTGAGGAAAACCCTTATTGATGTATTTTTATATCCAGTTCAGTAGTCTGGATGACAACCCTTGTATAACAACCCCCTCTTAGAATCCCCCTGACCCCACTGAGCCAAGAAGTAGGTTTGTTTTGCAAATTAAAAGGTTTATTTGAAAATTTAAACAATATATATATCACACTTCTATAAATAAATTGATAATGGATATTACACTTGTGAATATGAGCAGTAATCAGCAAGAGGTAACTATGAATAGGAACAGAAGAACAAGGTGGGAAAGAATGCTTTATATCGTTCAAGGAAACACAAGGTGGAATAAAATGCAGTACAGAAATAACTTGTTATGATTTTAGCAAAAGCTAATATGATCACTTTTTCTTTTGACAATTCACTCCCCCCCTATGCAATACCAGAAATGGAAGGAGAGCACACAGGGCCTCATTCCGAGTACGGCGCTAACCAATGGCGCTATTAACGCCTTGGTTGACGCCGTACCCGGACCGGCAGCGCCTTGGTGGATGGCGGAATTACCGCCCCATTCCAAGGGTGGCGGGGCGGTAATTCCCCAATCCCCATTCACCCTTCCCCATTCCCATTTTTGCCCCATAGGGCATAATGGGAGTGGGGAAGGCGTTAATTACGCCACCGTAAATTACGGTGGCGTAATTAGCATCAAGGTCCCTTAGCGCCATGGTTTTTAACACCTGCTAAAAGCAGGTGTGAATACCTCCATGGCGCAAAGGGAACTCGGAGTATGGCGGTAAGGGATTACCGCCACCGCTCTCGTTAGCGGTGGCCGCTATCCCTTAGCGCCATACTCGGAATGAGGCCCACAGTCTTCAAGAATCCCAACAAATCACACTATATAATGCAATACACAGTTCCAGTTCTCCCAGCAAGCTTTGGGAAAACAGGGATGAGTTTTAAACACAGGCGAATTACTTTAATGTGGTTTGCAAGGAAGTGAAAAGGTGCTAAAATTGCTTTTAATTCCCTCTAGAGGTTCAGGGTAGGTGATGGCTACTTTATATTAGTTCACGCTCACTTTATCAATACTCTATGAATGATTAGCAGATTGCAAACGAATTTTAGCAAAGAGAAGCAAAAAGCTGCTGATTTCTACAGATGAAGAAATCGGGCTAAATCGCAAATCGCTGTAAATTTCGCGAGTGCGTGTCTCGCGATTATGGGAAAAGTAAATTTCGTTCCTTGCCCAAGAGGTTCCAGAGATACGGACGATAAAATAAAGGTAGTTTTTCGGATTTAAAGTAAACTCAAAATGACCGGTGACAGCTTGCAGCTGCAGAATTGACAGGTGACAGTTGTGCAGCTTTAAAAATGACAGATGACACGATTTCTAGGAGGCATTTCTACTTAGGTTAAAATAGTTTGGATTAGATTATTTTAACTAAGAGATTGGTTCTGCACAATTCTGCTAGGTACTCACAATATAAATTTGAACTAGGCCTCATCACGGATCTGGTCAACACGTCCGGCTGCGGTTCTGTCTGCTCGGTGGGTCAATCAGGCACCGGTTCTGCTCACAGCGATCTGGTTCAGCTCTGCTCTGCTGGTCTAGCCTCTCTGGATTCTGGATGTAACACTGCTTTCTGGGTACTGCTACAGGTTCTTGCAAAAATTCTCGGCAAAACTTCAAACAGCTCACCCGGCTGTTGAATAGTTTGGTTAGTTTTCAGGCCTGCTGAAGAGGATTCAGCTGGTTGATTCAGGCCTCTCTGCTACAAATTCTGGAGTTAATTTCTGCTACAGGTTCTGGAGATTGATGGATTTGAGGTCTGGATCTCTGGATGTGAAGTCGTCGGTCAGCATGCTCCGCAGCAAATGGAATTGAATGTCTCTACCTGTCCCAGCAGTCTCTTTTTATGTGTTTTGAAAATGGGTGTGTGCCTGGGCCTAGCTAAGCCTGCCCCTCTCTACTTGTCATTGGCCCAATTCTCCCCTCTCCCATGATTGGGGGAAGGAAATGTGAGTCAGAGTGATGCTGTAGGTTTTATGGTCAGAGGAACCTCCCCTTGTCAGATTGCACACAAATCTATTTCTGACCCAAATACATATTTATCTATGTACCATTTTTCTAATATTATAGGTCCAGTTAACATATTTTCTGTAGCACCAAACCATCCGATCCCTGTCTTTGTACGATGTTGTGTCCACTGATGACAGAATTCTCCCCTTTTCATCCAGAAAACGACCTCTAAACCTTTCCAGATTTTACACAAATGTGCACCAGGGATAGGGGTTACAGATGATAAAGTGTCAGATTTTTAACATGCATACATTTGGAGTGAGACCCTATTTTCCGCTAGCAACCCCCCAGAATACACCACAGGGTCCTAACGCATCTTAAAATGTTCACAGAAAAACCACAAACATAATGATATTACTTATATAATTCTGACAAGTCCGCACTATGAGTTATCTATCTTTTTAAAATTATGCTCTGGTCAAAAAGGGGTGTGGCTTCCCACATCACAGGGTGGAATAACTGGTTTATTCACTTCCCCCAAGCCAGCTTGTTCACAGAGGCACAGCTGCCCCCCAGTTTCTCCCAAGAGGAAGCTATTTTACGATGCCCCCAATATAACATTTGCCTGAGTCAAGGGAGTTGCATTGTTCTGTCCCTTCCAGTTCCCAGGTGCTCTACCCCTAATCTAATCAGAGAGGTGTCAACTCCTTTTGGCAAGGGGAAGAGTGGCTGAGCAGGTTTCAACTCCTGTCGGGGGTAGTTGTCAGGCAGAATCCAGTTTCATTAAGCCAGGTTTCAGCTAAATGTCACTTTTTGTTCCCAGTTTAAATCACTTACAATTTTTACATATACATTAAATAATTACTTCCTTCAAGTCATTTCAGAATATAGTTTTACATTGTATCCACCTCTTAGCAAGTCTTTCCTTGGTCTGGTTTTGTTTCATTTGTTCAGTTTTACACAAAAGTCTGGTGGTTTTAAAACGCCAGCTTTCTGATAGTGGTGAGTACTGGTAATGCAACCATTTTTGGGATTAAGAAAATGAATTCCCCACAGTTCTGAGTTGCTTTTTGGCAATCAGCATTGCCATTCCCAATGGTTTCAGGCTACTGTGTGTGTAGCCCAATGGTGGTTTTAGGCAGTGCCCTCCTGTGCTCACAACATAGGCAAAAATGGGTGGCAGCCTATTCTTCATGTTTTCCCTGTGCCCTCTCTGGGGAGTTCTGGCCATCATGATGTTTTCCATGCCAGTACTGCACAGGTTTATGGTAGGGCTTGGATGCATGGGTAAAAACATCCCACAATTTAGGGAGTTAAGCCACTCATAGACAGATGTAAGTTGTTTCTCTTCTACATTGAAACATTTCCTAAATATATCTTACCCACATCTTTATATTTATTGCAAAGGGATTTAAATCCAAAGAAGATATATAGAAGTCCTAATTCCGCTACAAATACTTTGGCAAGAATGGGGTGAATATTGCCTCCATTGTTGTGCTGGATAGTTGCTATAAAACAATTGTTCTTATATATAAAGACATTTTTAGTCAGAGATATTAAATGTTGTGAGAACTTCCAAGTATGTGTCCATGCATGGAGGAGTCGTTCAATCACTCTCAAAGTTTTCTGTTGTGGAATAATTGTATAGAGTGATTCTATGTCAAAAGTCGGAAATATTTGTTTTGGGAATCAAAGATATCTTAAAGCAAATTCAACATGGTTTTTAAGTTTTCGATGTATGAATGCATCGCTGGTACCTTCCCCTTGGTAAAGAAATCAACATATTATGACAGAGGCTCTGACACAGAGCCAATCCCCGAAACTATCGGTCAATCTGGGAATGGGGAAATACCCTTATGTACTTTAGCAATACATACAATACATGTCTATACAGTTATTTTAGAAGGAGAAATTCAGCTTCTTTTTGACTAATGTAGCCACTGGCTAGACTCTCGTCTACAGTAGGACCGATCACTGATTGTAGTACTGCCGTGGAGTCATGCCCTAGGTACCTGTAATTGTGAGTATTTTCTAGAAGAAGTCATATCATAGGGCCTCATTACACGGTAGGCGGTGAGCCATGGCGCTATTAGCGCCATGGCTCATGCCGGTAAAATACCGGCACCGCCTTGGCGGAAAGGGGATTTACCGCCCCATCCCAAGGTTGGAGGGGCGGTAAATCCCCCTTCCGCCATTGCCCTTCCCCATTCCCATTTCTGCCCTATAGGGCTCTATGGGAATGGGGAAGGCGCTAATTACGGCACCGCAATTTTGCGGTGCCGTAATTAGCTCTGAGGTCCCTTAGCGGGTTGGTATTTAACGCCTGCAAAAAGCAGGCGTTAAAACTCCAACCCGCTAAGGGACCTCGTAGTAAGGCGGCAGGGATTTACCGGTACCGGTATTTTACCGGTGCCGGTAAATCCCTACCGCCTACCGTGTAATGAGGCCCATAGTGTTGAAATTAGTTGTATTCATAACCACAGTTGATTCCCCTTTATTTGCGAGTTTTATAACCATATCATTGCTGTTGTTTAGATTGGTCAGTGCTATTTTTTCAACTTTTGAAATGTTATAAAACACTTTCTTAGTTCTGCTTTGTAGTTCTTCTAATTCTTTAAGCCTTTACAAACGTGACCGAAAGCATGTGACATCTGCATTTACTCTCATATCTCGTTCTCCAAAATATTTTTTAAATCTGATTTTTCTAATAAGTTGTTCAATTCAACTCTGGAAGGGGGTTGTGAAAAGTAGTTGATTCAAAGACCCTTTTGCAGCAGTCTATATTCAATATCAGTACGAAGGAGATTGGATAAGTTGATCATTAAAACACTTGTGATATGAACCTGCCCCGATCTGTGCTGCGTGTGATTTGTGCTGAGTTGAGCTTCCCCCTCCTCTTTGGCAAAAAAAAAGGATTCGAGGACGTAGGGCAGGCCCTGTTGTTCTCTCCTGGAATTGCACTGTTCTGCACTGCCTGTTCTGCACTTGAAGGATGGCTAACACTAGACTGCAGTGGTGTACCACCTTTCTCAGGGGGATAGGAATGTTCTCAATACTGAATTTGTTCAGAAAAGAGCTATATTGCGCGAAACCTACAGCCTGCATTGTTGTGAGCGTGAAAGCTATATACTGCAGCCTGACTCTGCGGCAGTAAAAGCTAAAACCTCAAAACTGTATTATTGTTTAGTTCAGTACATGCAAGTGGGGATAAGCAATGTTATTCTCCGCTCACCTGAATATATGTAGCCTCACAATTTTATATACATTTTGTTTTGTATTAGAGCATCGTATTGATAAAAGGATATCCCCATGGCAATGCCGGTTTCTGCAATAGAGTGTGTCGGTTGCATTCTTCAGGACCAGAGAGCACCGTCTGAGGCTCTGTTTACAGGGACGTCGTTTAGGGGTTGCACCTTGCTACCCCTACAAAAAAAAGGATACTTTTTTTACAAATTGAAGCTCCTGGGCTGTGGCCAATGTCATGTTCCTCTTTGTTTCTAGAGTGGCTGACTTTCTTGTTCGGCTTCTTAGTGCACCGTGCAGAGTACCAGTCTGCGCCAGAGGGAGAGGACGTGTTCTGCTGTGCCGCTGCTGTGCTGCTGCTTTCTCTACGTGTTCCTTTAAGGAAAACAACCTCCACTGGCTTTAAAAACACTTCTACAGCGCAGAGCGCGCGGAGTACCGTGCAGAGTACCAGTCTGCACCAGTCCGCGCCGGACGCGGGCCTCGCCACCGACACCGTGCCTGCCAGTGAGTCCTGCTACAGAGGTGAGAAAGACGACGACTTTTGCCGTCGGAAAACTACTCGAACTGTGATCTGTGTCCTGTGAACTGCGAGCAAATTTGACCTCGATCTACATAGATCTATAATTACCTCACCTCTGTCCTCCCACTTATCTACGAGCTCGCTCTCTGTTCCCCCTCGGAGCACAGCGCGCGACTCGCCTAAACATGGAGGACGACTCCGATTCACGTATCCTCAGAAGTCACGTGAAAAAAACTCTTCGCTCACGCTGAAACCTCCCACTCTGACAAACTCATTCTTTACGCCCAAAACAAGGATCGCGTCTGATCCCATTCTGGACTGCCAATCTCCCACTACATCGGGAGACCACCGCTTCCTTCCCTCTCAGTCCACAGCCGGCAGACCAAACCTCACACTGTCCCCATCTCGATGTGAACACACCGGACGAAAAGACAACACACCCTGCCTCTCGCCCATGGAGTGAATTCCGGCTCCTCCGGAGATCGCGATGGAGCTTGATCCGCCTAACGCGCTCGACTCGGAGGTCGGGACACCCACAGCAATAGAGGTTCTCCCCGTCAATGCCTCCCGCCCCGTTACCGCTCCGGCGAGTGACCTAACCGACGAGAGGATCGGAGGATCCCTCGCGGCAGGTCTGAGTGCGGGGGCCAAGGCGGATGTCGACGACTTGATGCCCGCAGGGGAACTGCACGGCCCACTCAGGGGTCACAGTGAAGAGTCGGCTCAACTTCAACCCGTTTCCTCCACTACACCCTCATTTCAAGGGAATCTAGAGTGCCAATCAGAAGCACATCCCGGTCTGGCGACCCAGATTTGAAATCCCAAAACTAGGAAAAGTGTCCCAAACAAGGCCCTGCCAAGGCACTTCAGCAAAGCCCAGATGTATCTCCGCCGTCTCTTACTGTCCTGGTCTTGGTCCACAACTATCCGCAGGGAGGACTGTCGGAACAACCCGACACAGCCCCACCTCCATTGCCACTCTCCGCTGTTTCCTTCCCCACAGGCTTACTTGCCAACTCTAACCTGTGTCTGCCCACAGAACCAGCAAACCAGTCTCTGGATCTGGTACAAGCAGGGTCCGTGGGCTATGACTCAGACTCGGAATCCCACACCCACAGTGACATGTCTACATCTAACTCAGTCCAAAACGACAATGATCAACTTAATGCTGCACCTACTTTAATCTCCAAACCGAACTCGGTGATAAACAAGAAAAGACTGCAGTATTCTAAGAGAGGGAAGCCTAAACCCAAACTGCCTCTGTCCCAACGATCCGGGGACAACTCTATTGTACAAAAAAGAAAGGCAGATCTGAAAACAAAAGAAACTAAATCAACCACAAGCTCGGCCCCATTAGTGCCTCTCAAAAAACGGGGTACTGGGAAAAGGCTGCTACCTGTTCCGCTCCTCTCCAACGCTCTGTTGAATTTCTTTAAAACACAAGGAAAGCGCAAACTATCCAACGATTCCGAGTTGTCGGACGCAGAAATTCTTGAGGCACTGGAAGAGACTCCTCCATCAGCCAAATGCAGAAAAACACAACTGACCAAATCCACAAACGTGCTGACCACAGAACACTTGCCTTGTACAGCCACTGAGGAACCTAGCTCAAAGGCAGTGCCCTGCAATCATTCAGAAGCTACGGTCAAAATAGCTGATACGCCAGCACAACATCAGCAAGTAACACGCACAGACCCTGTGCCCACCGCCCAACCAGACCTCCCGATTACGGCTCCCACGGAACAATCCCTACTTAAAGTGGGCAAGACAGACGCAATGGTCATCACAAGTCCAATCCACCACCCAGAAGCCCCAGGCCTGAAGCCAACAAACCCAGAGGTTTCTACAATTAGTAAAACAACCGCAACATCGCTAACAGAAGCACGAACGCACCAGCATGGAATGCTGGACATATTTGAACTACTTCAGCCCAAAGTATACCCTGTGCATAAAGGAATGAGCCCGCAACCCGGGTCCAAAGCTCACACATCGACACCCAACACCGGCCCGCCCGCACCTTCCTATCCAACGGATCTTCTACCACAATCAGCATCAAGACGCGGCCCCTGAAACTCTTCACCAAGGATTGCTAACTTACCAGAGGCAGCCTCTACTACTCCAGGACGGCGGCACTCAGTCTCGAGCACTTTACCAACAGGCAGCAGAGAACTCTCCCCAAAAAAGGGATGCACAACTGAATCTCAAAAATCTACAATAAAAGATTTGCCACATAATAAGAGAGACATGACCACGATAATGTCAGCCATAACAATTTCCATGACGCCTTTCTGCAAACTCTACGAAGCCATAGGTGACGCTTCGAAAGACAACACTGCTACTCTGGCAATCATCCAATCTAAGCTGTCCTATCTGGAAGGCTTTATCACAGCCATTGACCTGAAATACAACATCTCAGAAAGGAAAAGAGACAGAATCGACCTTGACGCGGAACACGGCCCGGCCATCCCACGCTCAAAACTCGTGTCACCGAGGCCGCAAGAATCAAAATCAACTCAGACTCTTAGACCAAAAGAGAACGATGACATTGCTTCTATTTTTCTCAGCAAAAACAAACCCGGCTCCAACTCCGAACAGAGCACCCACGAAGATCGATGCCACGACCACCAACAACGTGGGCCTATTGCATAACCAGGAGCCAGGGAAAAAAGCTCTTAAACTTGCGGAAAAGGAGCAAATAAACCCTCCAACGCGACACCTCCTCAACGCAAACTACCCATCGCTCACAAGGAATATTGCAACAACACACGATAACGCCGTCATGGAACCACTGCAAACATCTGCCGCCGACGCGATAGCCCTAACTCACTCACCCAAAACTGCCAGGGAATTCTCAGACTCCAGCCCTCTAAGCAACCTCTCTCAGCATCCTGATCCAGAGACCCACACAGCCTCAGGGCACTTGGAGGACAATCCACAAAAGGAAGCAAGACGGCCCTCAACTCCTACGGAGAAGATAACAACCCATCTACCCTCAAGAACCCAAAAAAGGGATGGCCCTCCAAGCCAACAACCCAGGAAAGATGAAGCCCACCTCCTATCCACAAAAATTCCTTCAGCGAACAAATGCTCCACAACCCCAATAACTGACTCTGCACAAGGAAACTCGTCGTCACACCATACGACACCACACAGAGCCACAGGAAATACTAAAGCCTATGTCAAAAATGTCAAAACCACTCGAATATTCAAAATTGAACAGTCCTCAAACAGAGGCAAATACATGGTTCTCAATCGCAGAACGGTGCTACAGATCATAGCATCCACATCTGAGCTAATGAACTTGAAAACGGACAATTTCACACTAATTGAGCCCTACCATAGAGACAACAAGGCCAAAGCATACCTCCACATTAAATCAGACGCAATCCAACAGTTAACTCGGAAAGTCGAATCTGAACTAAAAGCAGCCGGATTTCTTCTATCTGAGATTAAAAGCTCAACTCCATCACCTAATAAAGGAATCCAGGAAGAGAACCTAGCCAGCAAAAGCAAAGATAAGACAACCTCACCAGATCACCACCACACTCGAAAAGCGGAGTTAAGAGCCCATTTCCGGGTGAGTCCAGACAGGGAACCCGCCCGTCATGACGAAGACAGTAAGACACCCAGAAGAACTGACCTGATATCCTCCACGAGGAGACTAGGAGTGTCTGTCGGCCGAAATTACCCGACTGATGATTCGGAGGGCTTTTCACCTCGAGACTCTCGACACAGAAGTAGGCACAGCCCGCCCCAACAGTCTTTCACGAGACACCACGACCCGCAAAGAAGCGAGAGGAAACGAGAGCATTCCCCGCAACGAAGAAGACTCAACAGCTACAGAAATCGTAGGAAGCAATCACCATCTCACAGAGTTCCGGAAACATCGGCCCACTTAAACAAAGATTTGTTGGCAGGCGGCCCATGGAACTGGCTAAAAGGAGCGTTAACCGCCAATCGAAGCAGATAGCAACTACCCACCGGAGCCAGTTCCCCTTCCCTAACAAAGACGCTGTCACTGGCCTCGTGGAACACCAGAGGCCATGCCCACTTAACCGACGCCAATAGTGAGGACCTGGGCCGCTTTGACATCCTTTGTCTCCAAGAGACATGGCTCCTAGAAAAACCATCCATGGATGGATTCGAGATCGAGACTTCCCCGGCGGTCAGGGGCCTACTAGGCCGCCCCTCAGCTGGCCTACTCATTGCTGTAAAAACAGGCCACAATCTAAAAATTGTCAAAACCATTGTGAGATCCTACGGGATACTGGCATCACTCATTGAATGGACCCACTTCACGAATTCACCAAAGCAACGGTCAGTGACCTCGCTGGCAATTGTCACGGGGTGTACTGGAACCCTCAAAGAACGTCGGACATGGCCTTCTGTCAATCAATGGCTGAAACAATCGACAAAATCGTAATCAAGTGCAAAGCCGTCCACCTCTTAATATGCGGTGACCTGAACGCCAATTGCTGCCATCCAAAAGAAGTTCCGTCGCAATCGCCAGCTGCTGCGTCAAGGGATTCAAGAGGACAGGCCTGGATGACACTGATGTCGGCCAGGAACATACATAATGCAGCATGGATCAAAGACTGGCACCCGCAAATCCCCACCTGGGAAAGAGGTTCTTCAAAGGCTACATTGGACTACATCTTCATTTCTGAACCGATGTGCCCAGAGATCGAAAACTTCAAGGTTTCCAAAACGCTCCAGAGCGATCACAACATGCTCAGCGTCGTCTGGTCTTCTGTTTCTCAAGAACCCAGCAACTACAAATCCTCGGTAGAGGTAAACCCCCAACAAACTTGTCTACGCTTGACAGCGGCCAGTGTCAGAGCCATGACCAAGCAATACGCTACAACCTGGGCCGATACAACAACGGCTGAGCCACTGTTGAGACCCAACTACATTCCGCTTCTGACCAACCACAAGTCCATCCAGAAAAAGAGAAACAAACCTCCCACCACTTTCAACCACACCTACGACAAACTCATAGCGGATAACAAAAAGGCTCTGAGGAAATTGAAACTTACTGCAAAAGCTGAAAATACCATATTGGCATGGGCACTTTGGGCAAAAGAAAACAAAACCTACAAAGCATGGATAAGATTGCGAAGAGCCACTATGTACCAAAACGATGCAGAAACCATGATGAGAACACTGGCGTCAAAAAAATCTGCCGACTTCTGGGCCCTGATCAACACCGTGCAAGGCAACACCTGAGCAAACATGATCAACTTGGTTCCGGCAGCCTCCTGTGTACACTTCTTCACAAAGCTCTTCGCTACTCCTGCTTTGAACATGACCCAAGAGCCGGAATTCAACAGGACCCCCTGGGTTGATCTTTCCACGAAAGCTGACATCTAAGTGGGGATTCAGAAGCTTAAATCATCCAGAGCTCTGGGACCTGACGGGCTCACGAACATTGACCTAAAAAAAAACATCGATGAGTGGACAGAGTTTATCAGTCTTCTGATTATGCACTGTAGAATCAGCAGAATGATACCATCGTCGTGGACAGAAGCCACTCTGATTCCGATCTTCAAAAAGGGAAGCAGAGAAGACCCGGCAAACTACAGTCCTATAGCCCTACTTGACATCATGGGCAAACTGTTTGCCACTCTCCACCTCGACCACTTTCGTCGATGGGCCAAATCCGCCCCATGCGAAGATCAATTCCAGATGGGCTTTAAGAAGAACGGCGGGACTGCAGTCAACATCCTCATCCTCAGCATTCTAAAGGCTAAGATAAAGCAGGGCGCTCCAACTGTCTATGCAGCTTTTATAGACCTGTCACAGGCCTTCGACAGAGTCGATAGAACGCGCCTATGGAAAAAGCTTCAAGGATGGAGCTGCCCAGACGAAATCCTCCAACCGATCATAGCTCTCCACGTCGAAGACATCCCTACGTGTCCGCTTGAACAACCAAGGCTCTCTCACCAAAGAAATTCCATCAGAAAGAGGAGTAAAACAAGGATGCCCGCTGGTGCCGGCCCTCTTTGTTGCTTTCCTGGGAGACTTCCAAAAATCTGAAGTGACGGTCCGCAGCTTTCCTCTGAAGCTGGGTAACACCGTCCTGTCCCGTATTCTCTATGCGGACGACATGATCCTTCTAGACCAGACACAAATAGGCCTTCAACGCCAGCTAGATAACCTGGCAGAGTACATGGCCGTCAATAACCTTACAATAAACAACAGTAAGACAAAAATCATGATACTGGCCAAGAAGCGTCAGCCGAAGAAATCAGCGCATTCATGGTCAGTGAATAATTGCAGCATTGAAGTCGTCCCACATTTCAAATACTTGGGAGTCTACATCGACGGGTCTCCAAAGGAGACAAAAATGCAACTGCATCTCTGGGAGAAAGTAAAAAACCTAACCTCGCAAATGAAGATGATTGACCGCAAATTCGGCAAATTCTCTTGGACGCCCGTCATCAATTTCTACAAAGGCAAAGTAGTCCCTGCACTAACCTACGGCATGGATGCCACCATTAACATGCCTAGTTCAATATGGCCTAAGCTGGAAGGCTACATCTGGAAGACAACTTTGGGTCTTCCGAATTCCATCCCGATCGCAGCCATCAGAAGAGACCTGGGCCTACTCTCGCTGGGTGCAACAGTCAGCCTTGCCTCCATGGCTATCTTCAGAAAGACCCTTATTCAAGACGGTCTTCCAATCTTTAACATCATTAACAAAGAACTGGAATCAACTAAATGCTCGGAGATCAAGAAGTGGATCGCCTGCCAAGCAAACAATCTGGAACAAGTGGCATGTTCTACAGAGGACCTTAAAACCAACCCACAAAGAGTGTCTCAAAAATTGAAAAATCAAGATTGGATCACCACAGCCGACCAAACCAGAGCGATCAAATTCTTAAAGCATCTGCCACCGTCATTCAACTGGCTCAACTGCCCACTGGTCTACTGTGTAAAATTTCCAAACAGAAATCTTCGAACATACTTCCTAAGAGCAAGGCTTAACTTGCTCCACACCAGAGAAATCATGGCGATAAGAAGCCTGGCCGCGGCAACCACATGCAGATTATGTCAATCCGACGACGCAATCGAGACAATTCGCCATCTTCTGCTAAACTGCCACACTCTCAACGCAGAACGTGTAGCCTATTTGGAACCCTTATGGGTCAATTCAGTGTGGGTGGAGGAAGACACGTGGTGGTGCCGTCTCATCTCGGGTGAAAAAACACGCTGGGCTGTAGCGGCATGCAAACTACTGGAAGTTGCCTTCACAAAAATAAAGGCCATAGAATCTTCTCAGTAGGCAGGCGAAAACACGGCCTCTCACTGAGACAGACAACACCTCCTCTTGTGTAGCAAGGTCTGACCTTCGGACCCACGGTCACATTCAGTTCTTCTGGGCCTGACCAGTCCGGTCAACCCGTAAAGGACCCTAACTTCTTGCAACGGAATGTGCGAGCTGGCGTACTCACACGAAAGCAGAAGCACACGCGGCTAGCCCGGATTCTGATCATCCTTGTAAAAATCATTGTCTCTTATGATTATACACAAGTAAATAAAAAATAAAAAAAGAGGGCATTCCACAAAACACTTTGAGCAGTGACCCTAAATAAAAAAGAATTTTTGCGCCGGCGGTAACAGTGCCCAACATGCCCATAGAGTACTATGGACTATTAAAACCCTGGGGACTTAGAGCCTACTGCTAATAGCACCGGATGGAGTTGCGGTAACACTATTTGTGTTGGGCGGTATCCCAGCAGATTTACCACTGGGATACCGCCCCACTTGTGATGAGGCGCTAAAGTCTTGAAGCTCATACTGTATCTACTTTTCCTCTTAACATACATTGGGTCGTGTATATGCCCTTACATGTTCCCCCCAATATCTTCCACACAGGAAATTTTGCCAACTGCTGGACTCAAGCAAAGTACACGAACATGTTGATTTCTCCCCTAATTAAAAGGGGTCTAATCCACAGTAAATGTAAATAAAAGATCTGGTCCAAAATGCCATTTGTTAAGTTCAGTGAGCTAGAGCTGGAGGTCCTCACCGATGAAGTGGTGGCACATGCAGAGGAACTGTATGGCAGCCGTCACTGGAAAACCTCATGCCAGCGCACCTCAGCCATCTGGGCATCCATCTTCCAGAAAGTGTCAGCTGTGGGCACAGTGCCCTGGCATAGGGAGGATGGTCAAAAGAGGTTGAACGACCTCAAGGTGAGGGTGCATAGCCTCCTGCTCAACACTGGCAGGAGTCACTGGCTACTAGAGGCGGCAACACGCAACGCCTCGTCCTTACCACGTGGGAGGAGGAGCCCGGCTCCATCCTGAACATGGAGGGAATCGAGCGAGTCGGTGGAGCTGGGGCCAGAGCCAGCAGACAGGACCAATCTGGCTATTCTGAATGCCCTTCTGTGCCCTGACAATGCACTGCGGTGGGGGTGCTCCGTAAATAAATGTTGCCGGTGTGAGGCCAGGGCCAATGCCATTACTGCATGCAAGGGTAGGTGGGCAACTCTGCATGTCACCATGCACAGCAGTATGAATGTGCATCGGTACACATGCAACCATGTGGACTACCAGGGCTGGCTTCACGACCCAGGCACAGGATCAGCCCCACATAGGACACCCTGCCATGGAAGCTTGGGAGAATCATTCAAGGGCTCCCGGAAGCTTGCATGGTAGGTGAATTCTCCCTATTGAAAGGAAATGTGCCCTGCTCTCATGCTGACGCTGGGCATTCCGGCATTGGAGCAGGGCTCATGTCATTACAATTTCATTACAATAGGGTGCTGATGCCAGACCGGCATGGAGCAGTGGTCCATGCTGGTGTAGCAACAGCAACCTGTTATTTCATGCTACCTAAATTTATTAAACGCACGTACGCCAGGGGCATCATGGCACTGGTGGCAGAAAGCGGAGATGATAGCAAAGAAAAAAGAGGGGGGTTAGAACAGTAGCATTTTCAATTTACGCCGAAAGCAAAAATGATCAGTGATACTCCGTAGGGCATGCGGCAGCTTGGTCCAGGCAATAGCAGCTGCAACAGAGAAGGCAAGACCACCTGACCGAGCCCACCGTATTGAAGTGTTGTACCAGCATAGGAATGGGGAGTCGAACACTGAAATGATGAAACATCCCCCTCTTCCCAACCCCTGCGGGGTGGAATCACTGTTACATTCTTCCGGGCAGCATCACTGCTATGGCCAGCCCTGTGCAGCACCCAGGTGTGCTCATAAAGGCCAAGTGCCATAGATGGCAATTTCACTATTTGATGGGGTGAAATTCCCCTTAATTTAATCATCTTTGGACTGTTCTTGAAAAAACATCTTACGGAATCCTCTCTAAAGAAGATTTCAATAGAAATGGGGTGAAGTCTGACTAAAGAACTCAACCTATAAAGATAAGGATCTCCAAGGGGGTGACGACCCCCCGCCTCACAGTTTATGTGGAAAAGGTGAAGTGTGCAAAATTGTGGAAGCCCCCTTACTGAGAACGATAGGGTTCAAATACCTGTTCTGTGCAATGCATCCAACTCAGAAGGGTCTACAAACATGTTTTACCACACCGTACCTTTCACGGATGAGCAATATCCATGTGCATATGAGTCTTGTCCCACCCAGAAGGGTCGTCCAGCATCAACATGCTAGAAAATTCTTCCCTGAACAAGAGTACCATCAGCAACCCAGAATCATTGTGCCTTATCGGTGAGATGAATCTGAGCCACAGCGAGCAAGGTGTCCACATCTGGATTACCCTTAGACACTTAGGATGAAGCCCCACGTGTTCCAAAATGTATACACATGTGAGAGCCCCTCTACTGAGAATGAACATGGCTCAAATAACCTGTTCTTTGAGAAGTGAAGTGACCTGCTGTCTGGAAAGCCTGCTGGGACAATCACACCCAGCACTCTACCTGCTGAAGTGACAAATCTGCAAGTGTTCCTCGCTACCTTCCTGGCTGGTAAGGGCAAACAAAAGGCATATTCTTTCCTCAAAGAACCTGAACAGTTTGAGCGTCTTCAAGACCCTTTTAGTCACTGCAAGGACCCCGGGAAGCTACTTTTGGCAGTCTTGAGCCTCTTTGTGCTACTGAATCCACATCGCTTGCCTGTACCCCTGCTTCTTTTAACTTCAATCTGAATGTTGTTGCAGAACCGCATAACAGCAACGTAGGACCCTCTTGAGCTGGCTCACTGCTGAAGTTGAATTACTGCAAATCTGCAATGGAGCCACTGTTAATCATTAGAAGTGCGTGGATCTGCACATCAACGCTCGCTATAAGCTACTTCGAGCATCAGACCGTTGCCTCTTGTTTAGTCACTTGCATTGATGTATGCGTAGGACCAGCTCCACTGACTTGAATGCGACTCGACTCACAAAAAATCGCACGGAAGCTCGACTTGATGCTATTGATGCCCTGAAAGTATAAAACAATGATTCTCTCCCCCTGGTCTTGGCCTTTAGGCCCCAGGGACATTTAAGGCCCCTCTTCATATGCTAAAAGACATATGCTTGAATTCGAAATTGTTACAAAGAGTATTTGGGTGCACACTCTTGCTGTTCATATCCAGAGTGTGCTTTACAGCCAGATGTTTGCATTATTTGTGTATTTCCTTACATGCATTCCCTTACATTGTTTTTAAGAGTTTGTTTGTACTTTTAGAGTGATTAAGTTTCATAATTGTATAGAACCTTGATTGGCCATTTCTGTTCTTTTGGTAACACATTACCGTTGTTGTTTAAGATGCTTCTTTGCGGAGTCAAACCCTCTTGAAAAGCATAGCCTGCACTTGGCACATGCTGCCTTAGAGAGGCAAGGGGGTATAACATTCATGCTGTCGTCAGTTTCACCTTCAGGATCGAGATCACTGTTTATTTAGTAGTACTGTGTGGATGAGATCGAGTTTAGAAACCTCAATCTGTCTCTGTAATCCTGAAGAGCAGTGCTCCTTTCCTCACAGAGAGAGGAAGGGAGAGTGCCATAGAGGGAGTGACAGTGAGAGGGAGAGACCGCATAGAGAGAGATAGAAACAGAAAAAGAGAGGGAAAGAGATAAAGAGAGAGAGTAATGAGATAAAAATGTGCACCTGACTACTCGACTCTCACCATCATAGAAAAAAACATAGCGTGAAACAGGTAGAGAGAGACAAGAGACAGAGAGCGAGAGACAGAGAGCGAGAGCGAGAGAGAGGAAGAGAGAGACCGATAAGAAGATAGCATAGAGAGAGAGAGAGAGAGAGAGAGAGAGAGAGAGAGAGATAGATACAGAAAGAGGTTAAGGCGCATAGAGGACACTAGATCTGTATATGAAAGACTGGGCACAGCTACTTCAAATAAAAAGACTTCATAGGATAACTTAGTGGACAGAAGTGAAAATTAAACACTAAAGGGGACAAGGAATACCCCTGCCTGCCAGAAGGATAACCTACCAATGACATCCTAATAAAATATTATGTTAACAATTCCATAGAAAGGGTCAAAGCAAGTTAAATGTCATACCAGCAAATTCCCAGTTCATGGATGTGCTGACTACTATGTCATGATTCATGGCGTTGAAGGCTGCAGCGAGGTCAAACGGAACCGGTTTTGCAACAACACGCTCTTCCAGCTTCCAATGTCATCCATAAGGGACACCAATACTATGTGCTTGCCTTGACTGCTCTAAATTGGATTCAATACATGTCCACGAGGTACGTAATATTGATATCTGTATACTACTAGGACTGGGCAATGGCAGGCCTTTCCACTGAGCAGGAAATGGGAGATTTGAGATAGGGCAGTATCTGCAGGATTATTACTGTGGTTCATTTCTCATTTCTCAAAACATTCGACATCTCAAGCTTTGATGAGAGCCTCTTCAAGCATTTGGCCTGAGTGGGTTTTGAGCATTTACAGTTACTGTCACATATCAATTGTTGAGCACTCATATGCCACTGCTATGACTCATAGACACATGGGTTGTCTTGGATTGCTGTGTACCATGGATTTGTGACTCTGATCTAGAGGGCGCTAGTCATACATGGATGACAAGTTAGATTGTAGTGGAAACACACATTGCAGACTGACATTGAAGTAATTTCACACCTTTTGATAGAATAGGAATTGATATAACAATACATCAAGAATATTTGTGACATACACCCAGCATACCGTTGTGATCTTTCACTTACTGGTTTCCATTCCACAAACATGCGTGTCAACATAACAATGAAACACGATCTTGAATTAAAAAGCAGCAACCAAGTCTTCTATTTCATACTAGAGCTGGCCAGCACAGTACATTGCAGTGTTGGTGTGCTTTGATATGTGATTTTCTGGTGCTGGGTGTATGTCCAGCCGGATGCATAGCTGCCAAGTGGAGAATACCATAATTGGTACCTTGAGCCAGTCCTGGCCCTCTGCAGTGCAAGGGTTGGTTGATGCAGTCCCAGTAGCAGGCACCCATGTGGAATTGGTGAGTCTGCATTCACAATGGTGAGTGGAGACAATAGAGAGCTTAGTTCTTGCAGCTTCAGTTAGGTGCATTGGTGGGAGGATTGCAGAGGCATTGTGGCTGGATGGGGTAGATGAAGGAGATACGTAATATGCAGGTAGGTACATTTGAGAGCAAGCAAGGAAAGCTCCTGTACAGGGTGCTAATGTTCAATGTTGATTGAATACCTTTCTGCAATTGTGATTTGCGAAATTCTGGGAAAGGTTGCCGGGCTTCAGCAATACGGGATGACCATGAGCATTAATTGTGAGTCCAAGGGAGTAAGCCATGTCTTTAGGGCTGTCTTGAAGGAATGGTAGTAGTCTGTATATCAACGTTAGAAGGATTAGGTCCTGAGCGACCTTGAAAGCACAGAAACATGTCAGTCACATTTCCTCATCCTAGAACGGAGAGCTTGTGGCGGTTGCCTGAGGGAGGACCTGGTATTGGTTTTCCCCATGCTCTGCATCATGGGTGATGCACAGTATCTGGCAGCTCAGGATGTGCACTGTTTCGTTGATCTGCTCCCTATGGCCAAGGCGCAGTAGAAACTGCTGGCTGGTTTTTGCTCCTTTAATGTATGTCAGTGGGTCAGCATGACCCCGCATGACATTTTGGTGCTTTGTTCTGAAAGAGATAAGGATTAGTGGTGTGCAGAGAGAGTAGAGCTGTGAATCTTGATGCATTGAGGAATGTGAATGACTATCATCCTATGACCATCGTTACGTGTGGCTAAGGTGTCGTTAGGTGTGGGAATGCAACATGGTGAGAAATCACAGATAAGAGTGGTAAGTCTGTACTCGGATCTGTGATCTGTGAGTGGTCAAGCCCCTTCTGTTTGTGTCTTAATTGGTTAAAGAGAGAAGTATGAAGGTTATGATGACTGAACTGATTATTGGCAGGGGGTAGGTTATTCAAGTCCATAACTGGCATGGTAGGTTTCTAGCAAGCATTTATGGTTCACTGTTTCCCAGGTTCCTCCACATGCTCATGCGGTTACCATACATTTTGATGTGTGCTATGCTTGGAGTTTGAGGATGGCTTGGCTGTTTGGTCGCCATCCTAGGAGACGGTAATGCTAAGTCCAGGCATGTGAGGATTCTGCGTCCTTATCTTACATCATTAAAATTCTGTCACACTGCATTTGTGTAGTTTATTTGGATTGCTGGTGCTTTAGACTGAATAGAGAAAACACAAAGCCCTTTTCATCCTATATGAGACTTCAACAAAGAAACTTCAGGAGAAATAGTCACAGATATACTGATTTATATCTACAGAACATTGATGGGGGAAATATAGAAGCCAATGTAGTTTGAGTAGGATGCAGGTAATTCGGTAAAATGTCTGTGCTTCCATAATATGATGTGCTTCAGCATGGTGGACAGTTTTTAGGGGAGCCAAGTGACCAGCTGGTAGCCCTGTCAGGAAAGCATCAATGTGCAAGACCACATGGGCCTGCATTACGGTCCAGAAGTCCTGCAGTGGGGTAGGGTTTGATTTTTGGAAGGGTAGAGATTCTGAGCCAGGCTATTTGGGCCTTCCAAGCGATGCCTTTCTGGAAGGACAGATTGCTGTCAATGGTGAAGCATAAGGATTTTGCGGAGACTGAGAGTTGTGGATCAAATCCTTCTAGGCACCTATCATTGAGCCATTGTTGGACATGTTGTTTTTTAGTGGGAGGACCGATGAGGATGAATCCAGTCTTGGATGATTTTAGTTTGAGGTAGGCAGTCAACAGCCAGGAATGGAGGATGGCTATGTTATCATGGAGATAAATGATGTCTTGCGTGCTATCTTCTCTGATGTACAAATGAGTATTGTCTGCGTATTGGTGGAGGGCTATATTGGGATCTTTGAGGAGAGTGCCCAGAGCCTCTACGAAAAGGTTAAAAAGGATTGGTGAGAGGATGGTGCCTTGGGGGACACCGCAGTATACCTAGGTTCGGTTAGAATGCAACAAGTTCATCTGGACAGCCTGGTGTCTGCCTGAGAGTATGTAGGTAAACCAATTCAGGACAGTGCCAGAGAATCCCATCCTGTCAGCAAGGAGGGAGAGAAGGATGAAGTTGTCAACGGTGTCCAATACAGATGAGTGGCCAAGGAGGACAAGGAGACATGCGTCGCCCTTATCCATGATTTGGAGCGCATCATCCACCACCTGGATGGTCCTTATCCACGTGATCCCAGCAAACAATGTTCATTCCTGGCCAACTGATTAGTGCACTAGCCATTTCCCCAGCACATCCAGACACAGAGGCGGCGTGCCGAGGCCACGAACAAGACTGACAGTGAGAGCTTCAGCCCTTGGAACAAGTGAGGCAGTATTTTCTTTAGCTAGATCATAGCAGTTTGCCCATTCCTCCTTCATCACCACGTAACTTGGCATTACATGAAGGTGGCCAAGGTCGATGAGCTGAAAGTTGGGCAATCACTATATGTTCCTCTTTTCGACTAGTGTAGTACAGCACCAACCAATGCGTTGCTGAATTAAAATGTATTAGTTGTAACAGGTTTTACCTAGGAGGAGCTATTAGATTTAGAAGAACCAATTAGTATTAGGTTCCCCTATAGATGACTGTATATCCTCTACTGGACCATCCAATCCAGGACTAGAATAGAAGTTGTATGATAATAGCTAGTTGTGACATCATGTATGATGAGTTGGTGATATAAAAAGTTGTTGTTCCTGTTGCTTTTTTGAGATTGTGTTTGTAATGCTCTCCAAGCAGCCGTCTGTTTTTAAATAAAGCTGGGTTTCTGTGCATCTGGTGTTACCCTGTTACTGAGCATTGTTCTATTATTGGTGCCCTTTTCTGCCTATCTTAATATTTGGAGGCACTGCTGAAATACCCAGTGTCTGGCGGATGGTCGAGGATTCCTCGGCGCAAATCCCTCAGACAGCGGAGTCCACGTGCAGGGAGCGGTTCGAATGCACACTAACAGACAAAGTTGGCAGGAGCCCAGTTTCAGTGAATTTCCTGCCCGGTCTCGCAGGTGGGACAGTAAGCGCAGAGGGGGGAAGCAAGCAGATTGAAGAGACTCGATGTCGGCGGACCATGGTAATCGAAGAGTGTCCGAATATTCGTGCACGAAAATACCTGCGGGAGAGGGTATTGTATTGTTGTGTTAAGTTGACAAAGAATATTGAAGAAGAGAGAGAAAAGAGATACTTCTGAGGATTATTTGGGAAAGTCCACGCGGCAGGGTGTAAAGCCCAGTCTCCTTTGGGGGGCAGTAGGAAATAAGCCATACCCCATATAAAAGGAAGACAGCTGATTAGAATAGATGTTATTGATGATGACTGCTAATATTGTTTTGGTAGTGAATAGAACAGTAGAGGTGTTTTTTGTGTAATGGCAGAGTAGCAGGTAGGGTTGCTGGAGGTAAGTATGGGGTAGTCTGAGCTTGTGTTTGTTGGCGTGAGCTAGGAGGGATATTGTATTGATATTGTGGGGAGTTGTGAGGAGGGGGAAAAAAGGCAAAGAATGGTGTGTTGAAACAGTGATCATTGAAAATAATTGGTAAATTGAGTTAGCATTATTAAAAGGGCAGACACCACCATTGTTCGATTTTGTAAACCGCTTCCAAAATATAAATGAAAATAATGAAATACCACATTCACTGGGTCAAAGACACGGCTGGCAAATGGTCCAGCCGTGGTCACAAGAAGGGAGGCACTCAAAACATCTGCTGCAACATACGGCCACGTATTTACACGCCACACATAAGGGAAGGAAATTACAGAGCAGTCCGAACATACTCGATTTATGGAAAATGTTTGAAGAGGAGGAGTAAGTGAAAAAAGAAAGCATAATTATGAGAGAGGATGAAGGGAGTGTGAACCACATGGCACCACCTCTCATTCATGTCCTCTGTATTCGGCCGTGCCAGGATTGGATCCACTACAAGCTGCTGCAGATTCCTCTATATTCAACCGTGCCAGGATTGTATCCACAGCAAGCTACTGCAGGTTATAGTAATCACTGATATGTGCCCCCAGAGGCAGAGGCTAATGACAAAGAAAAGGAAAGTGGCAACATGTACACCTTAGCAGAGCAAGTAGAATATGATAAAAGAGCCTCATTACAAGGTTGGAGGTAGCCTTGCCTGTAAAAGCGGCAAGGCTACCTCCATACCAGCATGACAGTCCGGCACCCGCGATTGGGCAATTACCGGGGTATTCCGATCCCGCCGGACCCGGTAATTTCCATTTCGCGGGTGCCTGTGCCGGTAGATCCCCATTCCCATTTCAGCCCCATAGGGCTCAATGGGAATGGAGATGCCTGTAGCACTGGCACCGTTCATAAAAGTGCCGGTGCTACAGGCATGCTGTGTTCGAGGGTGCCTTTCATTCCGCCAGGGCAGACCTGGCAGAATGAAAAGGTACCCGCGGCACAACTCAGAGTTTGCTGGTCCGGTAACAACAGTACTGGCAAGCATACTGGTACCGTTGTTACCGGACCGGCAACCTCGTAATAAGCCCAATAGCCTAGAAACACAACTAAAAGAAGCAAAGGAAGAGGTAAAAGGATGACAAGCATGAAGTGATAGGAACAGGGAGCAACAGTTACACTGGACAAATGGATAGGAGGACAGACAGTATTTAAATTAGATGGACTGGGATTGGACAATGATAACATGAAAGCATTTCAGGGGATGACCATGAGAGAATGAGGGAAGAGTATAGGGGGGAGGTGAATGTTGTTATCAGTAGAAGGATGACAGAGGACAGAGGTGGGGAATGGAGCATGAGAGGAGCCGCTGACAATGTCAGCAGAAATATAATAGATGAGATTGAAAGAGGAGTGTATGTGAGTGGAGGCAGAGTTAATGAAGGGGTAGAAGAGGAATAAGGAGAGGAAAAAGTGTGGAAAGATGAGGAAGAAGAGGCAGCAAAAGCCCCTAAAACAGTGTATGACTTACGGGATGATGAGCTGATTTAGAAAGAGAGCACGTCGCTTCCGGGGTTCCTACCAATAAATTCTGGAAGGAAAAACACCATATGCAAACAGATTAATAAATTTGCCACGTTGCCGTAGTAAGCAACATGGCAATGACATTGAAAGGATGAAGGGTGTGGCTGCCGAAACAAGCAAAGCAAAGGTGACGCAGTAACCATTGCTCCAAAAAGGAAGGGGGCTGGCTCAGTTTGTGCCTTGGCCACAAACGGATAAAACCAACTTGATGGCTACATCACCATTGTTGACAGCAGGAGCAGGGACGACGTCAGGAATGACATTAGTGGTATGGGATGTGAAGTGCTTACTTGCATCGACATTAGGAGAGCAATCAGATGATGTATGGAAAAGAGCAGGGTATCTCAATGTGATGGAGCTAAATAATGCACATGAGGATTCACCATTTAACAATTGCAGAGGAGACACTTGGAGGGCACTGAGGGTGCAAGGCCCCGATATACCAGACATGAGTGCAATTATGACACGTAAAATAGGGGCATACGATGATCCAGCTGCATCTATATAATAAATACCAGAGAATTGGCGTTTGGAAACAAGGGAGGGCTGGGACAAGCATATACCTATATTTTATCACATATTATGCCAGGGTCTTCCTGATGAGCTACAGAATCAGCTAAAGAAAATAGTAGGGATTGAAATGAAACAATAGCCCAAGATACAGTTAAATATTGCTCATTATTGTCGTGAAAAGAAGAGTAGCAAAATATAAGAGAGACACAGAGAGGAAGAAAAATTGGTACAGAAGAAATTATCAAAAGTAATGGTGGAAGGAACAATGAACAGGAATGCCAACAGCAGGGGGTGAGCAGATAGATGGGAGGAAAAGTAGAACATATTTATTACCCCAGAGGAAAAGTGTTTACCCTGACAGGAAGAGGGTATGGATTTGGAAACAGATATGGAGGGATGTGACCACACTTTGGAGGGTTTGGAGCACAGTGTTGAACATGTGGGAAGTCTGGGCATTATACACAGGCATGTAAGAGTGGAGAGTGACAACAACCCGGTCCAAATGGGGGATCTGTTTTCCCACTGCAAAATTATGTACAGACACAGCAAGAGTAGGGTGCATTTCAATGTACATAGCAGCAACAATTCCCACAATAGAAGCAACCACAGACACAACCACAAACGTTACCACAGGTGCAACCACAAACGTACCTGCAGATGCAACCGCAGATGCAACCATAGATTCACCAGTCACAACAGCAGCATATGCCACAGATACCACAGCAAGCACTGAACCCATTACAAATGCAAACACAACAGTCTGGATAATGGGACAGGAATATATTGCCACAAACTACGGTATCCATGACAGGGGGCACACAAGTGGTGGGAGGGAACCCCTTTACATAGCCTGTCATGCCATTTCAGTTGCTCACAATAGCGTTAGAACAGTTGAACTGCCCAGCATATTCCGCGTGAGAATATGTAGCAACAGACTTATCAGAGCATTGGTTTGTCCCCAGCACGCCTGAGCATGTTTTTCATTTTGTTATAAATCATGCCGCATGTCAGCAATTTACCCTTGGACATACTTTGAGAACGTTGAGAAGAACAATAACCCTATTTTGGCATCTGCTCATCGACTACGTTGATATGCTCCAAAATTGTAATGGATACCAATACATAAATGTGGTGGTATGAACCCATGCAGATCCATATGCACATGCTGACACCAAGTCGGCTGCCAAATTCCTTGTATGAGTGGTGTTACCTCAATGAGCATTATGTGAAGTGTTGCATTCAGAAAATGAACCACACTTCATAAACAAGCTTTTTTTCTGAATTGACATCCATGCTTGGCATCAAGCACAAGTTTTGTACAGTTTACCACCCACAGGCCAACAGTCTTTGGTGCCTTTTTTCCCTTTGATGGCCTATACAGTGACAGTTAAATTTTTCAAGGATGATACAACTACTATACATGTTAACATGAGTGGTGAGAGATTACCACCTAAGAGAAAATGTCCATGGTTTCACTCAAAAGATTAACAACATGTGGTATTGTCATATGACTAAAGTGGGAAGGAAGAAATCAGATGAAACCTGTTTTGTGTGTTCACTTCTTCTGTATGCCTTGAGTGTTTCCAGATTGTTTGTGGCCGAGGAGATGCCAATAAGAAGGGCACACTGCTTATGTCACATTGCACTATGCAAAACAACGGGGACGATTCCAGGGCAGTTCAGCTGTTATAAAATGGGTAACAAAAGCAGATTCCTCTTATGAAGATAAAATCCTAAAGGCAAAAACAATGGACAACAAAGTAATAAATACAAACTAGTAGGTGAAATGATAGTGAGAGAACACCCCTGAATGCAATGTTTGGACAAAAAGGAGATATAGACACTGTTTTGTTGGGACAGTCCTCAGCTGCACATTACAGGTGAAGTGTGCACCCCTCAAGGTTGGGTAGAGGGACCAATGGGGTGTAGAGCAGAGGCACGTATATGATTCTCGTAGTATCCCATTGAAGCTGCTAATAGCTAGTGCTTGGAAGGATGGAGCAAATATGCCAGACTGTTGACATGGGTGGAGGACGAAGAAGGACTGATACACATAACAGGGTTAAATAACCCCTCCCTGTGTTTTAGAAATAATGACACGGTGCCCCAAGGTGATGTGGTGAAAATAGTAGACTACCCTATGGGCAAAAGTGATAAAAAAAGAGAAAGAACACAAGAGGTCACGATGCACAAAGAGAGATAATTATCTTTCGAAAGCATCTAATGAAGCACTGGATGCTATCCCATATGAACACAAGCTGTTTAGCAAGGCACAATGTTCTTTACTTTCTTCCTTGCCCCTGGTGTGCAAATGGCAGCAAATGTCAAATGGTTGCAGAAAACATGATGGGAATACTGCAGCAATACATGCCACTGCAAAGGGGTTCAATGCTATTAAAGAGGAGCTGAGAGAAATCAGATTGATGACTCACCAGAACAGGTATGTCCTCGACGCCCTCACTGCGATGGAGGAAGGCTTGTGCACAAAGATTGGTTCAAGTTGCTGCACATTTCCACCTACCTACGATGGGCAAAATGGGAGTCTGATGCAAACAATAACATACCTACAAAATTCGCATGC
Source organism: Ambystoma mexicanum (assembly GCF_040938575.1). Classification (NCBI taxonomy): domain Eukaryota; kingdom Metazoa; phylum Chordata; class Amphibia; order Caudata; family Ambystomatidae; genus Ambystoma; species Ambystoma mexicanum. The sequence goes on along the minus strand of NC_090926.1, from coordinate 1,093,410,831 downwards.
AAAAATCATCCAGGAAACTAGTACAAATGAAGATGAGGACTGGTTTAAGTATTTGTTCTCATGGGTGCCTACCTGGCTAGATAATATTCAAAATGTTAATAGCAGTTTTGATATTGGTGTTAACAGGCCTCTGCATTCCGCAAATACAAATAGCAAAATGGAGGAAAACTGGGAAAAGGGCTGTAGAGCAGCACGTGATGACATTGATATTGTGTAAAGATAACGTGGCATATATCCACACCCAAACAGATGAACCACATGAAATGCCCATAATTGAAAGACAAATAGGTCCCCTACGTACTATTTTTTAGCCCTCTCTCTGCCGTGAAAACTACACTCAGAACAGGGTTGTTTCTACAGGAGTGCTGCTTCATGACATGTGAGCCGGAAGAATACATAAAACAATGAGGTAACTTGAGGGGGTGTGTAAAATATGGATATCCGAGAATGGATATGATAAGATGCGGGAAAACAATGTAGGTGTGGTCAACAAATTGACCAGAGGAGGGAGTGTTGCAACACACGTAAGCACATGTAACAGATACATAGAGCACATAGACATTAAAAATATTTGCACATACACATGAATATTAGCATGTAGACATGAAGAATATTTACACGCAGACACGAAGAGCATGTACATTAGCATGAAAGGGACAAAGGCACAATACGGTGGAAAATGAACAACAGTACTGCCATTAATTAGACCAAATTCTTTGAGGCCTCAATTCGGAAAAACTGCAGCCTGACATAAAATCACTTTAAAAACAAATTCCAGGCCTCCCCGTGCTCGGACGAGACCCAGACATCAAGGTCAGCGCACTGAGGGGATTTCTGTTTATCAAGCTGAAACCACACCAGATAACGTTTTCCATGGAATACAGCATACATGTATTATAGATAATAAATTTCAGTTGGTAGTAGTGAGAAGCATACATTTCCCTGAAGGCCAGGTGCAGGCAACTACCGAGCCAATTGATCTCATAACAAATGAATATAAAGCACCCCTAGCGGCCCCGAAAGGAAGCACACACACCTCTGAACAGCAGAAAATCCAATAAATAAATATGTGTGTGCTCCAAACAGTGGTCCTCAACCACGTGACCCCAAGAATGACCGTTCATTTTTGGCCAATTAGATAGTGCGCTTGCCATTCCTCCAGCACATCCAGACACGAGTGGGTCCAACACCATGAACAAGACTGACAGTGAGAGCTTCAGGCCTGGGAACTAGATGACAGCAGTTTGCCCATCCCTCCTTCCTCACCGCGTAACTTAGCAACACATAAAGGTGGTCAAAGCCGATGAGCTAAAAGCTGGCCAGTCACTTTATGTTCCTTTTATCGACTAATTTAGTACAGCACTAACCAATAAGATGCTGAATTAAAATGTATTAGATGAAACAGGTTTTACCTAGGAGGAGCTATTAGATATTGAGAAATCCAATTAGTATGATGTTCTCCTATAGATAACCATATATCTATACTCTACCATCCAATCCAGGACTAGAATGGAAGTTTTAAAATAATAGCTAATTATGACAACATCCATGATGAGTTTGTGATATAAAAGGTTATTGTTCCTGTTGTTTTTTTTAGACTGTATTTTGTATGCTCTCCGAGCGGTTGTCTGTTTTTTAATAAAGCTGGGTTTTCTATTTTTTAATAAAGCTGGGTTTTCTATTTTTTAATAAAGCTGGGTTTTCTCGTGCATCTGCTCTTACTTCGTTATTGAGTGTTTTTGGCCCATCTCACCAGAATGGCCAGCACTGCCATGGTTCTGCAAGGAATCTCAGAGTTGGCATAAAAGCACATGCTTTCTTTCTCAAACGTAATAGCAGTCATTTGGTTCCATTCAGAATGATGAAAAGCTGAGTCAGCACTACCAATTGTAAACAATGCATGTGTTGGTTGCACAGAAATCAAACTTTGACATTAAAATATGCATGTTCCAACTTGGTTCCCTTACTTTAATGGTCGAACCCAAATAAAACAATGGGAATGATCTTCCATATTTCATACATGGCACGGTAAGATAAAATATATAGCTGCTTGAAAGATGGGAGGGTTGTTGTGTGTGTATCAATATGCCAGCATAAACCTGTATTCTTACTGGCATAATCTGGGGACAACCACTATGAATGTATCTTATTACAATGAAATTAATATAATGACCATGGGAGCACACTGCTTGCGCACAGTTCACTGAGGAATCGGTGCATTGGGGCATAACCACCATAGGCGTGTCCCCTTACAGTGGCATAATGGGCAAGGCCAACATGAGTTTGCTCTTATATTGGAATACTTGCATACAATTGTACTGCCTTATTTTCTAACAGCACCAATATTGCAATACTAGGGGGCACGCTATCGGTGCACAATGGAGTAATAGGGTGGAGCGGGTCCCATCCCGCATGGACCTATTTCTTACAGTGGCATTACTGGCATTAGTATTATGGGCATGCCCAATATGAACCTGTTCTTATGTGGGAATACTAGCATACATTAGGACAGTCAGCATGGACTTGTCTTCTTACAATGGCATTACTGGCAGTATGGGTAATAGAAAGAGTGACTTATTATGGAATCATACTGGAATATAATGGCCCATCCAGAATGGTCATTTTTCTCACTGTGGCATTTCTTACCTTATCGGCAAAGTGAACATGAGTGTGTTCTTATGTGGAAATACTGGTACAGAAGCAATGCCAGCATTATTGGGAAACACCAGCATTCACATTTCTTTTTACACCGTCTGAATATTCGAATAAATTGTGGGTACAGACAGCATACAAATGTCTTTTTGCATTGGCAGTATATTGGAATATTGTGTGTAAAACCACCACGAAAATGTATTGAAAAATGCTCCTTTGTGCTGACGGTGACCTGACATCTATTGGGTGTTAAATGTTAATCCGATTGGAAATTGTATGGCTTTTGAAATACTTTATCACAAAAGCCGTGCTGTAAAATGTGCACATTTAATACATTATTTTAAAATATGTTTATGGGGTAGTACCTCACCTAGCCTCCATTGGTTGTTTGAGTTTCCTTCACTACACTCTGTTGCTAGAGAAACATTTACTCTCCACCACCGAAAAGGCCTCCAGCACCAATGCAGAATGAGGCAAATTTTTATAAATGAAAGCCTATGTTAAAACTTCATTGCAGGTTTTTAATATTCTGTCATGTCTGGAAGGTTAGGCAAGAGTTAAAGCAGCATCTTATGAAGGTATTTTACTGTGGTGTGGACACAATTTAAGCTACAGTCAATCTCATTGTTAACTTTTGAAATTACTAGCACTGAAACCCTTTTTCTTGAATGGCCTTTTTTTCATTAAAGTCACAGATTAACTCATCATGCATGTGTGAATTCTGGACTTCCAAAGTTTGGGATGAGCACATCATAGTCTCTTGGAGCCTGGACCGAAGAAGGTGAGAAGGGGAGGGGAATGCCATTGCAGCCATCTCCTTTAGCTCTTGCGAAGGGAGGAAATGGTTGGGGCTAAGGCACTGGCAGCCCAGGCAGAGGTAGGATCACTTCCATCATTTTGCAATTCCCAGCATCCATAGCAACTGTTAACAGGGACTCCGCCGGAAGCCAGCTCCTACGGGGATTGCATAAGAAGAGGGAGGCCAATCGAAAAGGCAGATGTCCTGAGTGGATACTAGAGTGGGATTTGAAACTACCAGTCCCATAATAGGACTAATGTATAAATGAGCGGGAAAATTAGTGTCAAGTTGTGTTACAAGCTCGGCATTGTGCTTAGATGATTTTGAACCCATTGCCCCCTTTGAATTTGAATTTGCCAGATTAAGATTTTGTTGCAACCTTACCAATGGTGATAATTATCTCCGAAGCACACATGTAGTGAGATATGCTTCAGAGACCATTTCAGGATTCATAGCGTAGAATTTAATGTGAATGAACTAGCCAGCAAGTTGATATACAGAGTGATTATATGGGTCATGTTATTGAAAAGAATGTTTTGGTTCCTTAATAAAAATGGATTATCAATGCAGCACATTTGTGTCATCACCAGCGCATACACGGTTCTGTGAAAAGTAATAGCAAATAATAAAGTCTTTCGACAGTCCTGTTATCCTAAACTGCTGGAATGGGACACACCAGAATCCGACCAGCATGCCAAAAAGAGAATGGTTTGATGTCCGGAAAAAAAGGATGAACCTTGAAGAGGGACGGGATCTTCCATTCCATGTAGTTAAACTTTATAGTCTTCCAAAGTAAGCATGGACACCATAAAGAATGGAATGCAGGAGCAACAGCTTGGTTTCAGCTAATGTGACTTATTGACACTCCAAGCTATCTCAAATGCAGCCTTTTCTCTCATTTCAGGTGCACGTGGGTATTGTCCCCAGGCCTAAGGAACATACACTTGTGAACAATAAAGAAAGCCTGTTGTTACCAACGGGTAACCCACATGCACTCCTAACAGACTGTGTCCTTCAAAAGAATCTTCCCTAGATTATGCATACATCAATATTAGCAAGCAATATAGTGCTATACGTTTAAACAAAACTCCCAATACCTTGGCTAGTGTATCTGTTATATGGCCAATATCTTATGAACAATGTTGAACTCAAAGGCTAGTAAAAAGCAATAAAGTCTTGAAGAAACAGTACAGCTTAATCATAAAAAATGAAGTCTCAAATTTCCATTTTTAATGGCAATGCGTTTCCGATATATCCATTGTCAAGGCTATAAACTGTCCTTTCAATGATGTTTAACAATCTTGAACGTTCACCACCCTCACCTCTATTCGAGGGGCCCCACGGGGATGTAAGTGCGTCTAATTACCTTTCCCATACTACTAGGTGTCAGGGTTCCCATGGCAACCATGGCTGCATACTCATAACTGAGTAGCAGTAACGCTGTAGGCAGTATTGTGAAAAAACAACATAGTGCTGGGTGCCGCGCTTGCAATATGCACCCCACCCCATCTCACTGGTACTTACTGTGGTTGTATTAAGCAGACGAACCACGCAGCAGCAGACCAGCAACACTGGTCGGGTGCTCCACAAACATCAATAAATAACTCTTGTCTCCATGGTGATGGCCTGCAGGCCAACGCTTTCGCATGATGCTGGCATGGCAGCCATTTTGGATTGGGAAGTCAGATCTCTCAATTCGGTATACGGCTCACTTATGAGGGAAGCTTACTTAACACAAATTGTGCTATGTATACATTCAAGAGGATATCCACTGGGTAAATAATAGCTCAGGTAAGCACAAAGTTTGCATAGGTAATGGCTGTGGTGGCTGATCTCTCTGTGGTGGCAATTTGCTGCCTGACTGTTGAGTCTACTCTTAAACCAGTATACTCCCCCATTTACCACTTATGGTAAATGAAGTTGCAGGCACTTGATTACCTACATTCAACCATGACATTCTCTAGCAGGACAGTGGTCCCTCCAGTTCCTTTAGTCTATTTAACAGAATCCAAGCGTACCGGATAGTGTCTACTAGAAGCACATGAGGTCCCATTCACAGTTCATACCCCATGGGGACAGTGAATCTAGCTGATCAATCTATTCGATCTCTCTCTGTAGTAATTGTCTCTGCAGATCACCCCCTCTGTTGGACTGCAAAACTTGTAAGAATCACACTCTTTAGGTGTGCTACATTGTGTCTAGCCTCATTAAAGTGGGTTGCCACTGGGGACCTAAGACTCTTCATTCTGATATTAGATTTATGTTTGGTCCAAAGAGCCTTCGCTTTCCGCGTTATCATACCCACATAATAGTACCCACAAGGGTACCTCAAGGCATATACTATATTCATAGAGTCACAAGTGCATGAATGTGTCAGATCGATTTTTCTGCCTGTATGAGGATGCATCATCTTATTACCTCTAATGATATGCAATGATATTTTATTTGTATTGCGCTCATACACATGTGTTTCAGGGCACAACGAGGCAAGGGGGGGGAACCCGGGAGGACAAAACAACGATCTTACTAGGGCCAGTAAAATTGAGAACGCGCAAGTGCAGGGGAGAGGGAAGGGGGAAAGTGCAAGGGAGAGGTGAGATGTGGAAAGTGCTAAGCAAGGGATAAAAACAACAACTGCTACGGCAGCCAACAAGATGGCAAATGCAATGTTTCAAGTGCAGACGAGGGGTGTCTGATAAGTGCAGGTAAGGGGACTGTAGGGTTACAAATACAGACCCAAGTGGAAGGGTTGCCAGGAGGCAGTGCAGTTGTGTGACTGGGTGGACAGCAACTTGGGCCCAAAATCAGAGGGTACCCAGGTGCTCAATGCCGAAGCAGACAGATCAGCAGGGGAAATGAGAATCGAAGAGAGAAGCAAACTCTTGAGGTGCCTTCAGAACCAGAGATGGTTCACCTCAAGTTTCAGAGTGGCAGGGAGGCTGTTCCAAAGGGAGACCTCACCCGGGAAGGCTATTCCCACAGTGCTGGCAGTTTCTGCATGGTTGTGTTCCTGTGTGATGCACATTGGGTCTGTTTTCTGATGCAGTGTCTGCCCTCCCCAGTGTATTACGTAGTGCCTGCCTCTTCCTATATGCAAATGTAATCTGTGTAAAACTTGGTCTATTCGCATCATGCCCCAGTACTGCTCAATCACTTTTTTTACACTGTCGCTCTGTCTAGAGTGCGTCGTAACATATACAAGGGATGGGCCAGGTTTAGGTAGTTTTATGTGTGAGTAAAGCCTCTCTCAGTATGAGCTCCACCTTCTCCGATATCCCTTGGATTAGGCCCTTGTTGTAGTTCCTTTGCAGGAATCTGTCCTTCAAAGTACTTGCCTGTCGCGTATACTCATCTGTGCTGGAGATGTTGCCGTGATATCTCATGAATTGGCTCAAAGGCGCACTCTCAATTGCTCATTTTGGATGGAAGCTGGTCGCCAATTAACAAGGGGGGTCCTGGGAGTCCCTCTGCCAGACATTAGTCCTGGTTACGAGAGACTTACCCAGAGTCGCCAATAACAGAATGTTGCCAATAACATACTAACCCTGTGATTACAGAGAATACATAACAGCGAATGCTTTATATGCAAAAACAATAACAGTGAACACACATCTAATGTTTTCTTTTTTTTGGATGAGGGTTCCCCATAGCCCGCTGTTTCTCTATGTGCTTAAACCAACCCCAACCCCATTATCACCCATTCTACCCCCTTACGCCACCCCCAGATCTATTTTAAAAAATGTTCAATTTTTTTTTGTCGGTCTTTGTTTCTCTGTTATAGCATTCTGTGTAAATGTATTCTCTATTATTACTGCATACCGTTCAGCCCTATTCAGGTCAGCCGGGTCTGCTCACTTGCGGCTACAAAGGCTAGTTCCTTGGGAGTGGTTTGTGTCATGCTTTCAACTCAGCATTTTCCAATGATGCTTGCTGCATGCTTCTTCAGTATGTTGAGAGACCCTAGTGAGAAATATTGGCTATGCAAGAAGGACTTTGATCTCCTTTCTATAGTACAAATAGTAAGGGATCCGGAAATAAGGCAGCACACCCTACACCGCAGAACGCCACAAAAATAGTCCGTGCCATGTCTGAGAATATGCCCAAAATGCCCTGTTGCACAGGGCTGCAATTTCGCAGGTGCAACCTTTTAGAGCTCAAGATTGAGGACCAGCAGTGACCCTGGAGGAACAGTGAGAATAAAGAATGGAAACAATTCCTAGAGCTGGCAGGAGGCAATACACAGGGCAATGTGTTACTTATTGTGTGTGCACACGCCACAACATGTTCACATACATGCTGATAATCCAATGGCACGTAACACCCCTAACATTATTGAAAGTGCATATCCCATGTTCAACACCTGTTGTAGAGAATGTGGCTTACAATGCTTCCTGCTGATGGCTGTGCGTTTGGTGGGGAATGGATGCATTCTAATATTAAAGAAACAGTCAACAGATTAGTACTAAAGATTTTGAAGAGGGTACAGAACAAACATGAATGGTCTACTGTCTATGGGGAATGAATGTATGCATGAAGGAGACTTTCAAATAACCTATCTTTTCTCTTTTTCTGCAGAAGTTACACAGCCTGCGGAAGGTAAATATGGGACGCTTTTGAATGACCATGAAAGTGTAGGACACTTCTTTCTTAATTCTGACACTAGTATTGTACTGTTTATGGGGATAGTGGGCGCATTAGGAAACGCGATGTTCTATATATAAAATATGTTCAAAGATTTCAAATATATAAGATGAAAAGGAATACAGAGGCACATTGGTGATGGTGCATTTGACTGTCATATGCGTTAGTGTTATAAACGGGTTCTCTTTAGAAGAAGGCAAATCGGATGGCAGGTTAAAGAATTGCATTCATAAGATTGATAAACCAGCAGGTGGTCCAGGCAAGGATCAGATGCACTTTGTCCGCTCTGGAATGCTGTTGCATGCGCAAGGTGGCGTGTGTTTACTAGTCGATTTGAGGTGACTTTAAAGGAGTATTCATCCCATTTTGTCAGCGATGATGGCCTTGATGCAAGCTGCATTAGAATGCCTTTGCTTAGTAATACGTTAAACTGCTGCCCTTTCCAAAATGGCTGCACAAATGAGCCTTACCAGCACGTTTCCGCAGTGGCCAACTACAGGTTTGCTGGCGGGGCAACTGATTTACCTACAGCACCGTCCAGGTGGGAGATGACTAGGGCTTGCACAACTGTTCTGATACCCAGGCAGGATGAAATGCATGCACTTTTGGAGGAGTGCCAGCTGGAGGCATATTGCTTGATTCCTTTTGGTGATGCGCATTTTGAAAGAGAGGTCACATCGAAGGTAGAGGCGTGAAACTACCAATCTTCATGTCAATCAGCCCACTCTGGACTTCCGCATGCTCGGTGGGCTTTCCTAGGAGATGGATTTGGTATTTTTCTGGCTGAGCTTCGGGGATTGCCAAAATGCTGAGCGAAGGGGATGCCAGGGAAAGCTTTGCAAATAAATGAGTTTTCAGATGGGTTTGTGGGGATTTGAAAATCTGCATTTCATTTTTAAAGGGCGGGAGACGTTGGTATGCAATATTTGTAGATTAGGGGTCTGTGCTCTGAATCAGCATAACCCAAGGACTGCTTGGAGCATCAATTTAAGATAAGAAGAAAGATGTTCTTCAATGTTTGGCAGAGGCGCGTATTGTGGTGACACCCTGTGAGTGGACCCGGTCTTGTGGTTTTCAAGGGTAATGCTGGGAACCTTGAATTACAGACATGAATATATGGGAGACAGAAGCTGTGTATTTAAATCCAGTTTCCCAGATGTATATTGCAGCACTGCTGTTGTGAAATCAGAAGATCAAGAGGGCCAATGTATAATATATTTGACCTTTCCAGCCTCGAGAGGACAATGGGCCTCATTACAAGCATGCCAGTTGGAAAAAACAGTGCTGGTAAGCTTACCAGCACCGTTGATTCTGGACTGGCATACTACGACTTTGCGGGCGGGTGCCATCCTGCCCGACAGATCTGACCTGCCAGGTGGGATGGCACCACCCCACAGAGTTTTCAAGACTTCCCGGCCGCCAGTGCTGTAAACCCCCGGTGTTACCGGGAAGTCAGTCATTCTTTGCGGGTCCGGTGGCTACCTGCCGGTAGCACCACCACAGTTACCGCTGGACCCGTAATGAGGCACAATGACTCTGACATTGCAGAGTCCACTGTATCATAGAGAAGAGAATGAAGGTTTCTAAGTTCAGGTGCTGATGAGCTGAGTAGGTACTTAGAAAGGCAAGCCAGGGGTGTGTGGAGCAAGAAGAACATGTAGCCACTTAAATCATAGGGCGTGAGGTTAGGTGGTTCTGCACAGGCGAATATATTAAGGGCAAGCTATAATGTACAGCTTACACTCTTCCATGAAATGGCCTTAAAGTAGCATGAATGAATACAAAAATAGCGTTGCCATAGGTTATACGTTTTGGAGTCCTTGTTCAAAGTGATGCCAGGGTACTGAATCACTTACTGAGAATCTCTCTACATATATTGATGGATTTACTTATATATAAGCAAGCTAGTTCACTACATATGAAATGCCTCCACCAGTTTGTTTGTAATCCATTAAGGCCAGCATTTAATCTTGAATATTGCAATTTTTTTTATCAGAATATTGTATTTTTATTAGTTTTAAGGAAGAGGTTTTTCTTCAATTAAATGGAGCAGTGAGCCAATCTTTGTTTTGATTCTATCTGTGGAGACCTCTGCAGGGTAGATGGGGGAATCAACATGGGGGCTCGTAATAGCAAGAGGAATCATGTATGTTCAGCATGTATTTAGTTCAAACCTAGCTAGAAAGCAACATAGTGCTCTCCCAAAAAGGGGGATCAATAATACAAAGGGAAGGAAGGGGGGAGAGCAGGGGAGAAGATGGAGGAGAGGAGGTAGAGGTGCTATCAAGGGGTCAAGCAGTAGCAAGGTGTTACTTGAAGAACAGGATCTTAAGCTCCTCCAGATGTGCAGGAGATGAGGTGCAAGTCTGATGCAGCTGGTCTGTTATTCCAGAGGCTGCGTGCAGAACAGGAGAGGGCCTGTTCACTGGTACTTTCCTCCTTGCAGCTGTTAGATTCTAGTCCAGCTGTGTTGCGGCTTCTGGTGCTGCAGAGACATACTGAGATGGTCAACTTTTCAGCCATGATTTACAATGGCCAAAGTGAGTAGTTTAGAATCCCTTGAACAACGCTGTTTATAATTATAAGCATATGTAGGTCGTAGCATTTCTCATGACTGTGGTCTTCTTGATTCTGTGGGGCTGAGGGGTAAAGCAGCACAGTGAGAATATGGTTGTTAGCGGAACCAACTTTCGATTACTTGTGGAATGTGAGGTGGTCCTAAGATGGAATGAATCTGGGAAAGGAAGCAGTTCTAGAGCACAGGCTCTAGAGCACCACTCTGAGAGGTGGGCACCGGCAATGCTGCTTTTGCTGAAGACATGTATGTCATCAACAACTCAGGTGATGACTTCTGCGTCAAGGACAGAACTAAGCCTGGCCATCATCTCCAGGTACAGGTTAAGTCTTCTGCTATACCACCTATATGCCAATAGTGTTGGCCTCGATACACATGGGTGGGTACGAGGGGTTATTTGGATATCGCAAAGGCAGACATGAAAACCTGTAATGTTAGTGAGTGCTGGTCTAAAGTCCATATTACCTGTGTGCCAATAGGACAACGCTGTGTGCTTTTTGATGGAGCAAAGTGGGTGCAGGATATCCAGAAGGGTAGGATTCTCATGGATTCAACATTTGAAATTTGAAATTGAATGTACAAAGTTGCGAATTGAAAGTGAAATTGAATTGTTATCATCAAAGGCAGACACGAGGCTTTCCACTAGGTACTGGAAGACAGGAGTGTCAAAGACATTGGTTGATTGAGGTGGCGTGGGAGATGAGTTGTGGCTGAGGATGGGTGTACGAAAGGAATGTTAAAATGATCCGACCAAGTTATAGCAATGAGTAGAAAGCGGAACATGTGTTTATTTCCAGTAAAACGCGTGACACATGTATGACCGTTTAAGCTGATGGACCTGTAGATGGAGTTTTAAGCCTAATGTTTTAGTTTAAAGATGTTGGCCATATACAATTCCCGCTGATTAACCATATGCAGAAATTGCCTTGGATGACCAGGTGAGAGTAGGACATGATGATTGGGTGATGGTACCATTGAAGACAAAGGAGAAGACAGGTAGTGATGAATGACGAGGAGTTGGCTAGGATGTCCTGGATTTCCAAACACATTATTTATTTATTTATTTGCATTTATAAGAATTCTTATACAGTGTTCCACATGCCAATAGGCCTCAGGATACACACACAAGAAAACACAAAACAAAACAGGGAAAGGCCACATAGTAAGGATCAGGCGAGAGTAGATCAGAATGTCATTGGGAAAAGCAGAGGACTATTAATCAGGAGATTGATTGAATAACATTGTCTTTAGTCCCTTTTTAAAATCCAAGGTCGTAGAAATGGACGTAAGAATCATCCGAATGGAATTCTAGGCAGTCAGGCTACACACATCAAAGCTAAGTCCACCCGCAGACACCATTCTGAACCGAGGATGAACAAGTTTGTGTAATAATGAGTATTTATTTACTTAAGGAATTTTGGTTTAAACCAGACATTCTGCTTTTCACCAAATACAAATTCTGCATGATCCGAAAATATATAACATCCATTTATCACTCGCCAATAACATTTTAAAAAAACTATTTCATATATGTGCAAATGAACAAAATGCAAAAAATATGCAAGATGTTCAAAATATGCAATAATCCTACCTAAATCTGAACTCATTCGATGCTTCTAACTAGTAAAATAACTACGTTCCATAATTTTCCAAAAGTTAAAATGAGCTTTTATTACTACCAAATGTAATGGTACGTAATCTCTAGACCCGAAGGATGAAGGGCTGAGTCGGCAATGAGAAGAGATGAACTTGCAAAGTACAGGCTAGGCCCATGCAAGACGAGAGTGATTCACCCCTTCATCGAGACCTAGAAAAGCCAACCAGGGAAAGCAGTGATATATTTCAGGCTTGCATGGAATGCAGATTAATGGGTTGGTATAGACATAAAACCATTTTTCAAAAGTCAGACTTGGATAGGAAAACGATGTGGGTTGGAGGAAGCTACTAAATAAATATGGAGTACCACTGGCATCCTTATTTAGCCACTCGCTGGACACTCTCTCTCTCTCCCCTGTTGACTAACCTGTCTGCTGCGTTGACTGGTTGCCTGGCTGCCCTCAGAATCTCAATTCTACCAGGCTCCCCCACGACCAGTAGCCCATGCATTGCCTCCAGGCCTACCGTGCACTTAGTGGCTGTATCTGTCACCCTACAGTCCTCCTTGCACTTACCCAGAGCCGCGCTGCCCAGCTGCAATTACTCAGAGAAATGCTGCCCTGATTGCATTTCCCATTCCACTTCCCCACTTCCCCTCTCCCTCCCCTCTGCACTTTTGCATTTTGCGCTTGCACGATCTGAATGACACAAGGCATAGTAAGATCTTTGTGTCCTCCCTCTGTCTTCCCTTCCTTGTCTTCTCGTGCCTAGAAACACTTGTGTACAGGGGTGTTATAAATGACTTAATATATCGTATCATAACCTCAGAAGGATGAATGGTTATGGCGCCCTGTTGTGATCCCAAACTTGAGTAGTGCAGGCTGCCTTCATGTCAGAGACCCGCACCTTAACCGTCAAGCTATGCACGCTTGGCTATCCTACACTTACCTTCACCAGTAAGCAGTGCAGGCTCAGCCACACAGCTCTCTTCTTTGCAATTTTATGTTTTCCAGAACTAACCTACTCAAGTCCCTCCAAAGTCTCTACTTAGTCGAAAGCCTAAAAGAGCTACTCCTGGGCCATTCAACCTTAGTGTGCTGGTGAAGCTCTATCTGGAATCAACATCTGGACGTAATTATCAACCCTCATGGTCCTTTAATAAGCCATCTAACTGCCCTTGTCAGGCCCCAGCATCATCTGCCTTTCTGCCTGCCTCATCCTGATTCCAACATTGACCAACGCAAACGAGTACATCCAATCATCATTCATATGAATCCCTTTAGATACCCGCTGTCCGAACCGTTCAGTTGATGTGCTCACCATGCCCGCTGTCTCCAGCAATCCAGCATCTGCTTTTCAACAAATGAGCTCTTCTGTCCTCCTCCCTCAGTCTGACTTCAAGTGACGATCTGACCTACTAATCGAGCTAAAGACCAGATGGCACCCATCCTGGCTTACACAATGACTTACTTCAGAATCTCACACTGCTTACTCAGATTCAACCCCACATCCATTGCATTTCCACTCACAGAAAGCATTCCTCCATGATGTGCTCAACTGCATACTGCTCTGTGCCCACCTTGCAATCAGGAACATGTTCAAAGTCAAAAACCTTCTATCCGAAAACCTACTTGAGATCCATTGCCTGACCAAGACCTGATTCAAACAAACCAGCAAGCCCATCACACAATTGGACTCTGCACCGCTACCCCTTTGCTGCCAAACATCTGCGTCGCACAGCTCCGCGGCCTTGTCCTGCGAGGGCTCGCTCACAGAGGGTCCGATCTTCATTTCTGAAAGATTTGGTTGTGTGGACGTAGGCGCAACATATAACGTATCGACAGGCAGCGTCTCCTGCTCACCTGTGTCGGACAAAACTGCGACCTTGTCCTGTGAGGGCTTTGATAAATAAACTACCAGTAAAGCTGGTGTAGTAATAATTGTTTATTACAGTGGTTAGAAACTGAAGCCTGTCAAGAAGCACGATATGAGAATGCAATATTATAATTTTGAAACCTGGTTTTTGGTAAACTCTGGGGAAACATTCTGGGTTTGACACTGAAGGAAAGAGACGTTTGTGCCATTGCTGAAATAATAAGATCTTGATGTAGAAAACACTGAATTTGATAATCAGTTAAACATACAGTTATACTGACACATGATCTCAACTCCATAGACATAGATGTATTATTAAGCCTTTCCCACCAACAAAATCCTGCATTTCAGACTTTCTCTCCCCGCTGCTTTATACCCTTCGGCCATGGCATCTCTACGCACTTTAGAGAAATGGAAGAAGCGGGCACCGCAATCTATCAAATTCTATCTCTTCTTCATTTTACCAAAAAGTAATCAGTGTTATTCATGACGGAAGGGTCCATAAAAATGTTAAGAACCAGAAAACCAGGTGTAACCACCCGGTAATGCCCCATGCTCTGCCAGTGCTAAAAAAAAGAGATAATAATGTGTGTTCTTACTTTTCAAAATATTCCTTTTCGGTGATTTCATGCGTTCATCTCATAATTCACTTCAGCGTCTTTCCATCAAATAGGATTATATATAAAGTGTGAAACACATTTCTTAAAGGAACTCTTTATTCCAAGTTTTTAGGCCAATGTGTAGATTGGCTACTTCATGGCAGAACAGTCTCCTAAGTCAAACATTTGGCTCAAAGCCAATGTATTTCAGAGGGTTAGGCCATCTTCAGGTCTATATTCACAACAAAGGTACATTTATAAAATAGAAAAAACATGTGATATTAAATGTAACCAAACTTGTTGCATCAAATCACATAAATACATTACTTTCTTAGCTTTAAATCTGTGGGATCAAAAACACAACTAGGGTCTGTATTCCTTCTAGCAACAATCCTTTTATGTTTGCTAATCCGGCGGACTTTTAGTTTAAATACTTTGAAGTTTCATCTGGAGCTCATCTGACAGCTGTCATTCACAGGTAGCCCAGGGTACTGCACACAGATTTTGACAGGGGCTGTCAGTTGACAGACAATCCAGTTTGTCTGAGGAAATGTTTTGCTCTTTACACTTTAGGACTTTGTATATTCGCCATGCTTCATTAGATTACATGAATTTTAGCGCCAAGCAAGATTTTGAATGTTGAGAAGTGCTGTGTTATAGGCATTTTGGAGTTTTCAGCAACAAAGCAAATGTCATTTATAGGCACATTTTGGAGTTTCTTTTGCAAAGCGCTGTTTCTCTGTTTGTTGGTCAGGGAGGCCACTGGCACATTTTCTGCAGTGTGTGCTCTATTCCACCACATGCACCATGGGTGGCAGGTTGTGCATCCATCTCTTTTTGTGTTTGAGAACGCGGTTTTTGTAGGTTTTTGTCACGCACCAGACTTTTGCTGCCATTGTTGCTGTTTCTTGCACCATAACTATCAGAGTGATGCCGCATAGCACAGCTGAGTGGGTCAATACATCCCACACTTATATAAATTGAATAAGGGTGAACATTGCTGGTTGTTTGGATTGTGTAGCTGTGCATAGTGGCAACACTATACGCTGGGATAAACAAACATACAGTTTGGTAACACTGTAAAAATATGTAGTACTGCCTGTATTTTCTTTGTTATTTGATACACATACATAGATTCATGAACCAAGGCAGCGGGGGTTTATCAGATACCATTGTTTGTGATAGGTGTTAGGGAGAATTCTCCAGAATGGCTAATTTCCTTTACCTGCTGAGTCCCTTAGCAGCTTTGCTGGATTTCTAGGATTTCATGTTTTCACCTGGTAAGGGTGTGAGCCTTTTTTCCCACTCTTACATGTGGTTTTGGCTATGTGTTGTACATTTTTGTGTTCATAGACTGTGGACTGTGGAGTCTCACTTACTCCATAGGCATCATCTTTTTACTGTGTGTCACACTGCACCTTTAGTGCATTGACACAGGGTTGTCTTTTTCAGACTTCCCTCTTTAAACTCAATTTTTTTAGGACTGACTACTGTCTCCCAGAACATGTAAAGTTGCCATTGACTTTATTAGCCTTTTTAAATTCACAGACCCAGAACAAACTATCTTCCATAGAGTACTGTAAAGAGTTAATAGTTATCCCTTTTTGTCTGTTTCTCATGGAACATTATTTTGTTCACCTTTCTTTAAGATTTGGCTGGTGGAAGTGGTATCTACCATTTTCTTCCTTCTGCGGACTATGAAAATAGCCTTGGTACTGTCACACTCTTGTTTGATTGGCTAGGTGTCTGTCCGGCCAGGGCAGCCACCCTGCTGTGTGATTGACAGCCAGGCTGTGTGAATGGGGGAAAAATGCATAATAAGCAGGTCTCTGGGACTTGGAAAGCAGAGTCAACACTGGATCGAGAGAACCTAAGTGAACCTGAAGGAAGAGGACTACTGCAACTACTGAACCTCCCGGTGAAGCCCTGCTGCAGGTCTGAATCTCCTACACTTCGACGACAGAGAAGATCTGCAAGGAATCTTCTTCCCTTGAGCTGGTGGCACCAACCAGTTCACCAAACACCAAGCAAGGCCTCCCTCCCCTGGTCGAATTTGCTGTGCATAGCTGCAGTGAACCGGATAGCCAGGAGGACCGGGTTATAAGGAGCGCACCATGTATTCGTTGCTTTGCTCTTCAGCTGGTTTCTTTCCTGGGCAGTGCAGGACCCTCCAGTCTTCCTCCTTCTTATCAGTCAGACAGTCACTTCAAGAACCGTGAGCCTGCAGGGCCTGTCAGGAACTTCTGCCTCAGCTACAGCATTCTTCTTCTACTAAGGTACTGTTCGAATCCGTCGTTCGTTCCGTCCCACCACGGTGAAAGTGTTTGAAATCTTTCGCTAATCCGAGGGCTTGTCCTTTTCTACTCTTTTAAGTAACTTTTCCTCTGACCAACTTCGTTTCGAACTCTTGGCAAAGACTTCACCACAAACTAGTCTGAACTATGTGATCCTCTGCAAAGACTCTGAACCATTAACATTGGCCCAGGCCTATTGATTTGAATCCTAGTTGTAGTAAGCCTTTTCTATATTGCCCTGCCTACTTACTTGTTGGTGCCGCTTCATTTTGAGTAACCTTGCCTTTCCCTCCCTTTTTAAATTGCTGGAGTGCCATTTTGCTCACACTTCATTTTGAGCTTAACTTGGCCAGAATTCATTTGGTGGTGTGTAGTGTATTAATATTGTGATTTTCTGCTGTTTTATATAAGTGAACTGTTTAATAACTGATGGTGTAAATAAATGGATATTCTTTTACTCAGAAACCTTGAGTCAGTGTTTGTTTGAACCATAGCAATTGCTGTTCTTTGTGTAACTTCTGAAACTGCTCACTTTACTCTTGAGATAAGTCTGGCTGCTCAGCCATCGCTACCACTTTACTGTGTAGTACAGGCTTGTACCAAAGGTGAATTTGTACTTGCACTTGTAGGCTTCATGCACATCGATGGGCATTGCAACCTTTAGGGGTTAATAGTGATGTATCACCATTCCCTGTCCGGCCCGGCGCTCTCAACCTTTCCTCTTCAGTCTCAGTGAGTGAGTGGGCAAAATAATTTACATAGGGTAAATGTGCTCTTGGCACTGGACATCACTGCAGAGAGGAGACCATCCTAAACTGAGGCCGAAGCACACTTAGGGCCTGATTCATGGAAGTGTTTTATAATGGCTGAATCCCATAGGAAAATGTTCCATGATGCAGGCCCTCAATATGGAATAAGTGTCTGAGGAGAGTCCGAATTCTGAGGTGATCAGATTCCGGTTAATGTCCTAGGGCAGCGAGTTCAAGAGCCTGGTGCCACGGGCAGAGAAATGATGATCCCTAAAACTGGCACAGCATTTCCTAGGGACCAAAAGAAGGTCCCTATCAGCAAATCTTAGCAAGTGGCAAAGAGTGTAACAGTTTATTCAAATTTGCAGGTATTCCAGTGCCAAACCCTGAAGACATTTGTGAAGAAGACACAATGGGCCTCATTACACGGTAGGCGGTAAGGGTTTACCGGTACCGGTATTTTACCGGTACCAGTAAATCCTTACCGCCTTACTACGAGGTCCCTTTGCGAGTTGGGGAATTTAACGCCTGCTTTTTGCAGGTGTTAAAAACCAACCCGCAAAGGGACCCAGGGAGCTAATTACGGTGCCGCAATGTACCGTAATTAGCGCCTTCCCCATTCCCATTATGCCCTATGGGGCAAAAATGGGAATGGGGAAGGGCAATGGTGGAAGGGGGAATTACCACCTGCCAACCTTGGAATGGGGCAGTAATTCCCCTTTCCACCAAGGTGGTGCCAGTATTTTACCGGCATGAACCATGGCGCTAATACCGCCTACCGTGTAATGAGGCCCAATGTCTTAAACAGAAGACAGTTTTTGATATCAACACAGTGAATGGATTACTAGCCCTCTTAGGTGTGAATTTCTAAGACCCAAAGAAAGCCAGACAACTGAATTCTAGAGACACTTGAGGCCGTTCAGACTCCAGAACATCAGCACAAAGTGAGTTACAGTAGTCAAAGCGAGCATTAATCACAGTGTTCACTACTACCTCCAGTTTTTGCTGGTCTTGTCTATGGAGTTTTATCAATGAGAACCAGTTGATTTGGAGAATATGGGGGAGATATGACATCAGAGAGTCCATCCAGTCACCGAGGTTCTGAATAGGAAAGGTTAAGATGGAAACACCAGCCAAGCTATTTGGTAGTAACATCACAAGAATACATTTCCATGGGAGGGGAGTTGAGGACTGAATGTTCAGTTGGGGACTTGTTCGACTACAAACACTCTTTTCTCACCCAAGAATGAATAGCAGAAAAACAGTTGTTAGTCTGGGAGTGGTAGGGTGAGCGGCACTCAAGCTCAGTGATAAGCTGGATATCATCGGCATACGACTGATATTCAATCTTGAAAACTTGAATAACCTTAAATAGGTGCTGATGGTACATGGTCTTTCAAAGGTGGAGGTGGGTTACCCTGGTGTAACCCCAAAAGTGGTATTAGTGATGGAGGAGCTACATGAGCAAAGTAAAACTGGAAGAGAGTTTCCTGGTGGTTATGAGTACATTGAGTTTAGTGTTTCAGAAGAGAGGTACGAGTACAGTTTGCTATACAGCATCACTGTGTCGAATGCCGCAGAGAGATATAGGAATCATATCATATGAGGAAGCATTGGTTAGAACTGGCAGCTTCAAGATTCTGTTCCATGTTCTGGTCAAAATCCATTTCAATATATTATTTTCTGTCTTTCCGTCAAAGTCTTGAATCAATACTGTGGCCTCTATAAGTCTGGCTAGTATGGGAAGGATGGCCTATGAATAGGTAGTTGGTAGCATTTACCTGAGCAGATACAAGCCAGAGCATATTTAAGGCATTTTGGATAAACATTCTCACAAAAAAAGATGTTAGTAACCTGGATAATGGTGGAAACAAAACACAGTTGCAATTATCGGTTTTGACATACTACTGATTTTGGCATGGCAGTGCGCCAGAGACTGTGATGACTTGATGGACTGGAATTTGGTCCCGACTTCTGCCATGGAAACAGGGGGGAAAAAACGTTTTTATGGAATTGGCTCTCTAAAGGCGATAGTTATGGCCTTTCCTCAGGGTATCCGTTTAAGAAAATTAGTCCCTTATTTAACCTATTTCTCCACAGAAGAAGTCAAAAGTTTTATTGCCTAGCTCAGGAGAGGGGCCATGAGTCTAGCCATGATGGAGTTGGAAGAAAGTAAGACCGTGAACTACTTTAAAGAGCACTGTCACTTTGTTTGCATTTTCTTGGATTCTGGTCATGTAGAATTATTTTCCTAGATTCCTCCATTTCCTTTACCCATCCTATTTCCTCTCTATCTTGCTCCTGCAGAGCATACCTCTACAATATTTTTAAAGCTAGCCCTTTTCTCTCTTTCCAAGATTCTGAGCTTTTAATTTTGTCTCTAATCTTCTTGCGTCTTTTCTACTGTTCTTATCTCCTCTTTGGTCTTTCTGTATCACTCATAAATCCTCTTAGGTCTGTCTACAACTCTTCTGTTGCTCTTTTTTCTCTCTGTCTTCTCGTGACTCCATCTCTGCTGTTCTCTCTTCCCTGCATTGGCTTCCCTTTCAATCTCTGCTTAGGTTCAGTTTTATCTGCTTAGCTTTCAAATCTCTTCATGCCCTATTTGTCTTCTTGTGTGTTCTTCTACTCTCCTACTTGTTCTCTCCATTCACAGTCCCAATTTTTCCTTACTGCCCCACATCCCCCATGTGCCAAGTCCTGCTTCCTCTCCTTTGCTCTCCTGGCTCCACTGAATTGTAATGCGCTCCCTCTGTATCTTCATTTTCTTTCCTCCTACACTCTCTTTTGTGCTCACCTTGAAAACTATCTTCTTTCCTTCTAAATGGCCTACTTTGTTATTGTCATTAATGTTTTCATTTGATGTACCATTTTAAATTGCTCAGTGCTTTGGCGCGAAGCGTTGTAGAGTTAAAATATAATACAAATACAACAAGCATTGGCAATACCAACAGTTTGGGCTTTTGTGAAGGCATAGGGAAGTCACTTGCCAGGTCCTGCCATATTGTTATTGACTGGCCACTGATGGTAGCAGGTGCAAAATTGATCAGGTCATAGCTGTACCTGGCAAATTCCTAATACTTATACATGAGCTTAAACTGTTAGCTTTGCCAATGCTTGTTTTTAACAGGACTTCAGTGAAGGACATGCATGGTGCTTACAAATCGAGTGGCTGATGGTAGACCTGGTTATGACATATTTATTAGACAAGTAGCGTATTCACAGCTCCATTTAAGTCATTGGGCCATCTAGAATTAAAGGTGCCGGTAGCCCCAGCACCCTTTCCAGACCACCACACTACAACTTTGCGGGCGGGGGCCATTGCGCCCGACAGGTCTGACCCTCCTACAGAGTTTTCACGGAAGCTTTCGAGTCCCTATTCCCATGGAGTCCAATGGGACTCTATGGGAATGGCGACTAACACTTTCCACTGCCTGATATCCTGGGCCACTGGGACTTTTAATGTCCCAGTGGCACCGGGATCTCAGGCGGCGGAAACGGTGTTAGAATCTGCAGGCAATGGTTACTGCACGACTTGGAATGAGTCGCATTAACTCTGAAAAAACTGCATTAGAAAAACACTGGCAGAACTTCATTGCGTGGGAATGGCCATAGGGATTAACATGGGTTTGGGCAGTCAATGGGTAGGAACATAATGAAACAACACCTACAAGTTGTGTGTCCCTCCTCATATGCATTTTCCCCTATCTGTACTATCATGCAATAGTCTCAGGTAATGGGTGGACCAAGTGCCACCTAATAGCCCAAACTAAGTAGATTAGCACATATCTCATGGAAGCAAAGACACTGTCGGGGATGTGATTTTTGTAAGGGCATGTTTGAAGATTAGTAAGAATCACAGTAGTCCCACTTAAATCAACACTGACAACACTAATTTAAGATACACAATTCCGGGCCTTTGTATGGAATTATTGATGCTAACATTTAGACATTTCTCCTTACATTTGCATACCCACAACTAACTTTTGGTAATGCTTTGACAGTGGGGATTACATTTCCTTTTAATATACCACCTATTATTTCACTTTTTATTTCAGTGCTTAGAAGCAGGACACATATGTCATGGTACACTTCTTATAAATGTGATATTAATGTTACATGTTGTATTGAAAAAGGGAACAGGATTCAGGGGAGGGTGCAGAAAACATATGTTAAATGTTTCAAGTGTATAGCTCAGTGAGTTAAATGCTCAACTGTGACATGTGCCTGCCTGCACTTTACAAAATATTGGCAGCGCCTATTTAGCCCTTCATTCTTCTGAGGTGGATACATTGAGTACCATTACATTTGGCAGCAATTCCTACATTGTTATAGCACTTAGAAGTGAGAGGGTTCATGCATGAAGCGCTATACATAAACATGTGATATAAAACATATTCTTGCAGCACTAAGGAAACTGTGGACCACAGTAGCATCAAAATTGAGTATTTTGGTATGCCCAAAATGATAGTCCATAGAAAAATAAAACAGTCAAGTTGATTCTATATAAGAAGCTCTTGAAGTGGAGCAGCCAGTCTGCCTGCCCTAAAAAGACAAACCCTACTCTCTACCTGTACACATAAGAAAAAAAGCACATTAGTTACTGAAAGAAAGCCAAAATGTACATGAAATCAGGAAGGTGCCTGGCAGGAAGAATTGTGGCGTGAATGTCAAAATGCAGCCTGCATTAAATGCAATGTGCGAACACATTTCACCTGATTAGAATCTGTACCAAACACAGTTTGTGTGTGCTGCTCATCCCCAGCTCCAGGCCTCCTGTTGCTCAGTGCAGGGAAGAGTAAAGGGGGTCAGGGCAGGTTTTATAGAAAGGGTCCGTGCGGCCATTCCTCCAGACTCCACTGCACCAGCAACAGCCACTACTGTACTCCAAAAACTAGAAATACTTCCGGAACCCATCTATGCTCAGTCCCCACACAACCACCCTGGTGAGGTTACTCACATGATGATAACGGGGCATGTCTCTGACCCAGAGGAAGCCTGGGGATTCTGGGTCTGTGCATCATTAATTAATTGACAGACTCTGGAAATCATAGTCTGAGGATAATAAGCTGATTCACAATGGGGCCTGGCACCAGGGCCTTTCAAGTTCTTCAGTTAGAATGGAACTCCACTCTTGTCGGGGTCTCCTTCAAATTTGACAAGAAAGCTTAATAACTTTCCATACACAGTCGGCCCACACGAAGGCCATACAAAGGCCCTGTTTTGCGCCCAGGACCCCCCTTCCTGACGACCTTCGACGACGGTGGTGGGCAGGAGCCCCCCCTCCCATCCAGCAGACCACCCGGCAGCAGCAAGTGCAGATCCGCTGCACTGCACACGGCGGCCTGCCTGTCCCTGTCTCTCCCGCTCGCCTGACTTCGCCATGCCGGGCGCGACGCGGCCTCAAAGCGAGGCTGAGCCTCGATCTGGGCACTTCTAAGCCCTTTGCTTCCGCCGGCAGGCGGATACGCCGGCCCACACGAAGGCCATACAAAGGCCCTGTTTTGCGCCCTGTTCGGCGCATGGGAGGCGTAGCCTACTCCTATTGCGCCCGCTCCCTAAATGCTGCAAGGACCTTTGCTCATTGCCTGACGGACCCATACTACTATGGTAAGGCCAGGGGCTATTTATTCTTATTTTCTTACATCCCATAACAGGGGAACCTTCAATTTGACATACTGACACTGGTTACCTGCAAGGTTATGCTAATCTTTGCCCACTGTGCCCTGTGCAACTTAGTCACTGCCTATGTTTACCTATGCCCACTGTGCCCTGTGCAACTTAGTCACTGCCTATGTTTACCTATGCCCACTGTGCCTTGTGCAACTTAGTCACTGACCCTTGTGCAACTTAATCATTGCCTATGCCAATCTACGCCCACCATGCCCGGTGTATCCAGCTCCACATCATGAGAATCACACCTTGCAGCCTGCTATTGTACCTATCTGCAATTATCTTCCACCATAGAGAGGACAGCAGCCTCCCTACTATGTTCACAAGACCCCTAAATTCCACCATCACCACCCTCTCTACTGACACCAGTATGGAACACCCGGATATGAATCCCCTATCCGAGCTTCCCAGCAACCCATGTAGTCTACTCTGTCGAAACTCTAGGCTCAGAGCTAGACTCTCGAAACTTTATGAGCCTCTGACCAAAACCCTACCTCCCAACAATAAAAGATGCAATACCACTGAAGCCCAACACCAATGTCCCCCCCAAAAAACAGGAGACTTCCTCCCACTACCCAGACCAAAACTGTACCACCTCACCCGTCATACCACCTACTCAAAGGAGGACTAATAAATGCAAGATCCCTGATAGCACATGCCACAGATATCTGCGATCTGATAGTGCTTGACAATCTGGACTTCATCGCCATCACCGAGTCCTGGCTGCACAACGCAGCAGGACCCCTACTCTCCTTAGCCATCCCAGAAGACTTTACTATATTCAGGCAAGATAGAACCAACACGCGCGGCGGTGGCATTGCCATCATCGCAAAGACCAGCTTAGATATGAGAATCTCACCTACAATAGCAGCTGACTCATGTGAATCACTCACTATCAGACTTCCACTAGCTAGCTCCCAAACCTTGACGATCCACCTCATCTACAGACCACCTGGACCCTTAGGGACCTTCGAGGAGGATCTACATAATTTACTCTCCAATAACCTTAAAACCTCTTCACAACTACTCGTCCTAGGAGACTTCAATCTGGGTTTCAATGACCCTTCAGATAAAAATGCCACCATTATTACCAATTCCCTTTCAAATCTGGGCATGACGCAAAAAACTCTTGAACCTACACATAATAAGGGAAGAATCCTTGATTGGCTAGTAGACTACAATTGCACGGCCAATATCAAAGCTATTATCCCTCAACCTTGGACAGACCACTTCTTCCTGTCATTTGAACTATCTACCTCTAGACCACCTTCACCAGCCTCCATCATGGCCCCGCCTTGCCCAACAAGAAACAAAAAGAGCATCACCAGAGACAAAGTGATCCCGGCCATTCTACCTACACTTAATGGATTAGCAGATCATCTAGACCCAGAAACACTAGTCAACGAGTACAACAAAATTATGCTAACTACCCTCGACAACATCGCACCCTTGAAACTCAGAAAAAGTAAACCCAAATCTCACCTAAATAAATGGTTTACCCCCGAACTAAAGGATCTGCGACTACTTAAGAGGAGCTGCGAAACAGCTTGGAGGCTCACCCCTTCAGTAGACCATAAAATGAAACTAACAGAAATTTCCTCCCAATATAAAAAAGAAATCCATCTGGCCAAACAGAACTCCTTTAATAAGCGGATCTCCAACGCCAATTTAAGCATGAGGGAACTTTTCACCATCCTCAAAGAACTAGAGTCACCCATCCCCATTCCGGACACTTGCATCAAAGACAAAACCTGGTGCTCCAACATTCAGCTAGCCCTATCCAACAAAATCTCCCTACTCCAAACAAAAATAACCAAAAAGAAAGCCTCCCTTACTCATCATCCCAAGACTAACAACCTCATTACAGACCATACCCCAAAGACCCAGGTCACAGCCACACGGTTTATGTTTTCCAAAACATCGATTCTCGAGGTGGAGAAAGTCATCCTCTCTCTTAAGCCGTCTAACTGCCAGGGCGATTTTTGCCCTGCCCAGCTTATAAAAGACGCAGCTAGAGACCTCTCCCCGTTTATTGCCAAACTCGTCAACTCCTCATTCACGTCCGGCACGGTACCCACCAACTTAAAACAATCCTGGGTACTACCATTGCTTAAAAAGCAAACGCTAGACCCTCTTATACCCACAAACTACCGCCCCATTACAACAGTCCCCTTCCTGCTCAAAATCCTGGATAAAATCGCCTACAATCAAATCCAAAGCTTCCTGGAACAACATAAACTTTTAGGTGAGCGCCAATCAGGATTCCGTCCACAACATGGTACAGAGACTGCCCTTATTGACCTAAAGGCACAAATAGATGAAATAAGAGATAAAGGTAAAATGGCTCTCCTCTTGCTGCTGGACCTCTCGGCGGCATTCGACCTTGTAGACCATGGAGTACTTTGTAGCCATTTAGACTCAGCCGCACATTTCTCCAAGGAGGCCATATCGTGGATTGAATCCTTCCTCAGTGATAGAACCATGAGGGTGTTCTCCCCTTCGGCAGCGGCGGACCCAATCCCCATCCGTTGCGGAGTCCCTCAGGGCTCATGCGTCTCCCCGACTCTCTACAACATATTCACTAAGCCCCTTTTTGATGTTCTGGACCATCTTGGTATCACCTACACCAACTATGCAGATGATACCCAGATTCTCCTCCCACTTTACGGGGACTACAACAAGGATTTGGCCTTGGTGAATAGGGTGTATATCATCGTCCAGGCATGGATGGCAACCCACGGTCTATGCCTGAACGATGACAAAACAGAGTTGCTCATCCTAGGGACTCATTCTAACATACAGAAACTCAGTCAGGACTATACATCATTTGAAATTGACGGGAACATCATCAAGGTTTCCAAAGATGTGAAGACACTTGGCTTCTATCTTGATGCCACCCTCTCTTTTGACAAGCAGGTGAAGTCATTGGCATCTGCCACCGCCTACACATGCAAGCTCATTAGAGCAGGCAAGCACTTTCTCTCCGATTACAACTGCCTTATCCTAGCGAGAGCATTAATCCTTTCGAGGCTTGATTATTGCAATGCCCTCTACATTGGAGCAAATAAATCCATTACCCACCGACTGCAAATTCTTCAAAACAATGCCCTACGAGCCGCCCTTGGTGTACCTAAAAGATCACATATCTCAAACATTAGGCGTCAAAACAAATGGTTGTCCTCCCAAAACAAAATCCACCTTAAAGTTGCATCCCTAGTTCATAAAGCCCTGAACAATGCAGCACCAAGCTATCTCCGCAACAAACTCACAATAAGACATCACTTGTGCCCTGCCAGAACTGCAAATGCCAACTGCCTCATCATTCCGAGATTCAGGTTATCTAAGGCGGGGGGTAGTAGCTTCCCGGTGCAAGCAGCTCAATTATGGAACTCATTGCCTAATCCCCTACGCGAGGCACAGCCCTTCCCTAAACTCAGAAATAACTACATCAATCTGCTAAGGACTGCCAATGAATAGCCTACCGGCGCCCACTTATCCTTCACCCCACCCTACAACATACACCTCATCATGATCTTATGGTCCCACCCACTTTGCCCACCTGACCGTTGAGCTTTCGCCCACACAGTACCTGTACATAGACTGTCTTGATCATATTTTGTATTTATTCTGCATGTAAACTGCAATTGCTGCCTTTCCGTGATATTTTGCATTCTATATTTGTATTTTGTATTTGTACAGTGTATGTATCCCATGACCCCACCCTGCAACCTAAGCTTCGCATTTTCTGTACTGCGGCGCCCGGTTACCTTCGGGTCTGGTGCGCATTATAAGTGAATAAAACAAACAAACAAACAAACAAACAGTCAATTAGGGGTTACAGCTTTCCTACTGGCTGGCTTTGTTTGTTTTGCTATGCAGAGGCCAGTGAACCGGTCCTGTAATAATCTGCAGTTTTACCATCCTCTCTATTGCTACATCGAGGGTTTGCCACAGGATGCGGTCACAGGGTGGAGCTGAAGGTATGCACATATGCCCTAAATAAACATTAGTCCACACAAATTGAAGGCCGGTGCACTCTAATTGTGCAATATTGGCCAAAGACAGAACTTTCCCAAAACTGTTCAATAACCACAGACATGTTTCACCCTTATTTTAGCTTTTTGGAGTGGGGTATTTAATATACTGGGAAATTATAAAGTCCAACAGCGGAAGTCATCCAGCTATCCAACCTTAAAGCTAAAACCAGGGAACGCACTCATTCAATTTGAATTAGGAAACATATTCTCCTATCTTTATGCACCCCTCATCTGCCTCCCGTAACAGAAGTCCTTTACCTGGGTTGCACTGAATTTACTCTTCCCATTCCTTCTGATATTTGGATTTCGTGATCAGATATATGATCCTTGAATTTAAAAAAACCTCACCACATGAAACTGCTTGTGCCCCAAAAACGGTGTTTACCATTTTTGATTTGTTCTTTTGCATTTTAAGTCCTAATTGCCCTTTTATTATGAACATATGTAGGTAGGTTTTCAGAGCTGTAGGTAAGAGGGCCCAACCATAGTTTTTAGATGCCCCACTCCTCCCCCCTGCACAATGTGCAAGAATGGCCCGAAGAATGAGTCTGAGCTTCCCTGTGGCACTTCCATTCCATACAGCTGATGCATGTTGAGCCCTAGTTAAACTAGACTTTTTAACAGGACTTCAGTGAAGGACACATAGAGAGCTTATAAATCGAGTGACTGAAATTAGGCCTAGTAGGCCGTTTATTGTTATTACACCAGCAGAGTGTTTATAACTCCAATTAAGTCAATTACTCTCAGAAGACTACTTTGGAAACACCATGGCAGGCACTTTGAGTGTAAAGTCTGATGTTCTGGCTTGATTAAAGTGAGCTCAAAGAGTTCCCATGAGGAGGAGGGTATGCAGTGATTGTAACGAATAAAACACAGAGAATAACTTTAATAAAGAAACAATAATAATGAAAAAAGTTCATATTTTTGTTTAAAATGTATAAGGGGAGTGGTAATGGCTTAAGACTGGCGGAGAGGTGTTTAGGGAGGGTTTAAAAGCATAGGGAAATGGGGAGGTTGCGGGGGACCCCCCAAAATGTATATTTTCATTATAACATTTTTGTTATTAAAGCATTCTCTGTATTTTAATTTGTTATAATCACATTTAATCGAGGGAGGCAGGAATTGGTGGGATTGGCCATAGGGGTTAGCATGCTCATGAGCAGTCAGTGGGTGGGCTCATAACCATACAACACCTATAGACTGTCTGTCCCTCCTCATATGTCATTCCTCTGAGTCCCTGCTCATATGCCATTCCTCCCTATCTGCACTCTATTGCAATAGTGTAGGCTTATAGGTGTCGTAAGCAGCACCTAATAGCCCAAACTAAAAATGTCCTAGTGCTATAACATTGGGCCCTTTTCATAGAATAATGTGTCATTCTCTCTGTTGTTTTTGCACCATTCTTTTCTCAATGGTTCTGGGTTTACTTTGGGGTTGTGTTTACCTGTGAACAAGGAGCAATTCCTTTTTGGAGTTGCATACTGGCAGGGAATCGGGATTCATACACTAAGCAAAATCCAGTTGTAACTAGACACGCAATCACTGCAACTACATGGATAAAAAAAATAAAACTGTCAAGCAGAGGAGACAGACTGGAGTGTGGAAGGAGATTTTTGAGTGAGGGGAAAAGGTGAGACCCTGAAAAACCTAGTGTGCAAGTGTGGTGGCCAGCAACAGAGATATCAAATAATATATCGCCTTCTGGGAATGTTATCCAGTGAATGTCTGCAGGTGTGCGTGGGATCCACAGGTGAATGTCAAAATTACTGAGATGCAAGAACTGTGCCTGCCTGCGGGCAACAACTTTTTTTTATTTTTTATTTATTTATTTTTAAATTGACATATGTAACATGAAAAAGCATCTCAAATCAAATGTACATGTACATAACGACATGAGTTATCAAAAACATATAATACATCAGCCATACAAAATCACCTCCCCATATGGAAAGAAAAAAAAATGAAAAAAAGTGAAATTTCACATTACATTAATCATTACATTTTCCCCAGATCTTGTCAAACAGTCAGTTTGTTCTTCAACCTGTAAATCATCTTTTCAATTTTTGAAAGTTTGTGCATCTCCTCAACCCAATCTTAAAAGGAAGGAGCTATTCTAGTTTTCCATCCACGAAGAACCAGGCATTTGCCAGTGATCGCGCTCCTGAAAATGTGCAGAACTGAGTTCACCTAGCTCGGAATCATCTCCCAATATTACAGTTTAGAAATCTAAGTTCAAATTCAGACCCGTAATTTTCACGCAAGTCTGACACACCTCAGACCAAAAATTCAAGACACGTACACAGCTCCATAACATATGTTCCAAGGAGTCAATATTATGTGCACAACCCCAACACTCATCACAATTTGAAAGACCTCTTTTTTTCAAATACTCTGGGTACCAATACACACGGTTCAGAATTTTAATTTGTCGAGATCTCTCTCCCAAATTCACAGAGCAAAATGCTATATTTCCACACATATTACGCCAAATTTCTGGAGAGATATCAAAATCAATCCGCCTGCCCCATTCTCTTGAAATTTGTCATTTTTAAAACAAATTGTCACAATCTGTTTATATATTCGTCTGGCTAGACCACCTCACCCTCTTTTGGCATTACAAGAAAAATATCCGACTCCCGAGTATGAGACAAATCGACCTCACCGACTGACTTCTTCAAGCGCCTATAGACTAAATCTGACAAGCTCCTAAAATCCCATTTTTCTCTCATCTCATTCGCTGCCATCCATCGACCATCCTTACCAGGATCACCAATCTTTTTAATGCCACATAAAAACCAATCAGGCCAAAACAGTGTTTTGGCATTGTCTTTAATCTTAGGATTTAGCCAAATTGAAGCTCCTAGACCCTTATATGCATCTTTACCCAAATGTTCTAATAACTCACACCATGCAGTACGCAAAGATCCAGTCACCATTGATCTATATCCGCATTCCTTTGAGTTGTAGTGAGCAAAGCCGCCAGGCCAATCGGGCAAAAGGCATTAGAATCCACAATCACCCATGGATCATGTACTGTATTCAGAAATGGGATGAATGATTGTGAAGTAAAGGCCAAGTGATACACTTTAAAATTTGGGACCCCCAGTCCGCCTTCATCAACCGGGAGTTGTAATTTCCATATTTTAAACCTCAGAGGTTTCCTGTCCCATAGGAATTCCTGCAACATACGATCCAAATCTCTCCAGTATTGATTTTTGATTCTCAAAGGTAACATGCCAGTTATATAATTTACTTTGGGAGTCAAATTCATTTTAATGGTGTTGACCTTTCCCCAGAGTGACAAATTTAGGAGCGACCACCTTTCTAAATTAATTTTGCAATCATTACATATGCCATGCATGGTTTCCTCAACCATATCAGAAACCGATGTTGTCAACCAAATGCCCAAATAACGCAGTCTTGCATTACACCATCTAAAAATCAATCCAGTAACAAGCGATTTGTCACATCTATGAGAGAGTGACAGGACCTCTGACTTTTGTCAGTTAATTTTATAACCTGATTTTTCGTGAAAACTAGATAAAATCTCCATCAGGTATGGGAGAGAAACATCTAATTTTTGTAAGACTAACAACAAATCATCTGCGTAGAACCAGATTTTCTGCATAACTCGCCAACAACTGACACCATGCAACCTAGAATCCGTTTTTAGAGCTATAGCCAAAGGTTCAATCGCTAGAATAAACAAAAGCGGTGAAAAAGGGCATCCCTGTCTGGTGCCACGATCAAGACAAAATGGCTCAGACTTGATTCCATTCGTTTTTACATCTGTAGTTGGATTGGCATACAACAGCTGGACCCAGGAGATAAATTCAGCACCAAGATTAATTTCCTTCATAACCGTACATAGGTATCCCCAGTTCACTTTATCAAACGCCTTTTTTGCGTCAAGGAAAAGACAGCAGCATCACAATCACCCTCATTCGCCTTCTCCATAGTATGTAAAAGTTTCCGAATATTGCTTGATGTACGTCTATTCTTCCTAAAGCCTGATTGCTCCTCAGCAATCAATTTTGGAAGAAATGTTTCTATTCTTAAAGCCAACACCTTAGACAGGATCTTGTTGTCTGTGTTAATAAGGCTGATATGGCGATAACTCGAAGGGAGACTGAAGCGTGATATGTACTCAAGGGCAAAACAGAAAGGTGATGGCTGGAAGGTTTTGAATTAATCATAACCACGGCCAAAGCTCTGGGCAACCCTCCAGACCATCGTTTTTCAGCCTGCCAAGCCATTACAGTAGGGGAAAAACCATATGCAAATCAGGCTTGGTCCTACCCCAAAAGGGGCAGTCCAGCCCGAACTGCTAGGTCACATCCCTTCTGCATGAGACCACAAGCATCCCCAGACATGTTTCAGCCTTCTTTGGCGTCATCAGTGAGGTGTAGCTTGGGTCTCTAGGCCCGGCAGACTCGGGACCCACGTCTGGGCATACCCATCCCACTCGGGGTGACTTTAGCAAAACAGAACGGTGATGGCTGGAAGGTTTTGAATTAATCATAACCACGGGAAAAGCTCTGGGCAACCCTCCAGACCATAGTTTCTCAGCCTGCCAAGCCATTACAGAAGGGGAAAAACCATATGCAAATCAGGCTTGGCCCTACCCCAAAAGGGGCAGTCCAGCCCAAACTGCTAGGTCACATCCCTTCTGCACGAGACCACAAGCATCCCCAGACATGTTTCAGCCTTGTTCGGCGTCATAAGTGCGGAGTAGCTTGAGTCTCTAGGCCCGGCAGACTCGGGACCCACATCTGGGCATACCCGTCCCACTCGGGGTGACTTTAGCGAAACAGAAAGGTGATGGCTGGAAGGTTTTGAATTAATCATAACCACGTGCAAAGCTCTGGGCAACCCTTCAGGCCATCGTTTTTCAGCCTGCCAAGCCATTACAGAAGGTGCAAAACCATTTGCAAATCAGGCTCGGTCCTACCCCAAAACAGGCAAGCCAGCCCGAACAGCTAGGTCACATCCATTCTGCACGAGACCACAAGCATCCCCAGACATGTTTCAGCCTTGTTGTGCGTCATCAGTGGGGAGTAGCTTGGGTCTCTAGGCCCGGCAGACTAGGGACCAATATCTGGGCATACCCGTCCCACTCAGGGTGACTTTAGCGAAACAGAAAGGTGATGGCTGGAAGGTGTTGAATTAATCATAATCACGGGCAAAGCTCTGGGCAACCCTTCAGACCATTGTTTTGCAGCCTGCCAAGCCATTACAGAAGAAAAAATACCATAGGCAAACCAGGCTTGGTCCTACCCCCCCTACCCCAAAAGGGGCAGTCCAGCCCAAACTGCTAGGTCACATCCCTTCTGCACGAGACCACAAGCATCCCCAGACATGTTTCAGCCTTGTTTGGCGTCATCAGTGAGGAGTAGCTTGGGTCTCTAGGCCTGGCAGACCCAGGACCCACGTCTGGGCATACGTTTCCCACTCGGGGTGACTTTAGCAAAACAGAAAGATGATGACTGGAAGGTTTTGAATTAATCATAACCACGTGCAAAGCTCTGGGCAACCCTCCAGACCATCGTTTT
This sequence comes from Ambystoma mexicanum, assembly GCF_040938575.1. Lineage (NCBI taxonomy): Eukaryota > Metazoa > Chordata > Amphibia > Caudata > Ambystomatidae > Ambystoma > Ambystoma mexicanum. Next base: position 1,093,377,789 of record NC_090926.1, on the reverse strand, counting down.
TCAGCCTGCCAAGCCATTACAGAAGGGGAAAAACCATATTCAAATCAGACTTGGTCCTACCCCAAAAGGGGGAGTCCAGCCTGAACTGCTAGGTCACATCCCTTCTGCACGAGACCACAAGCATCCCCAGACATGTTTCAGCCTTGTTGGGCGTCATCAGTGAGGAGTAGCTTGGGTCTCTAGGCCCGGCAGACTCGGGACCCACGTCTGGACATAGCCGTCCCACTCGGGGTGACTTTAGCAAAAGAGAAAGTTGATGGCTGGAAGGTTTTGAATTCATCATAACCATGGGAAAAGCTCTGGGCAACACTTCAGACCATCGTTTTTCAGCCTGCCAAGCCATTACAGAAGGTGCAAAACCATATGCAAATCAGGCTTGGTCCTACCCCAAAACAGGCAATCCAGCCCAAACAGCTAGGTCACATCCATTCTGCACGAGACCACAAGCATCCCCAGACATGTTTCAGCCTTGTTGGGTGTCATCGGTGAGTAGTAGCTTGGGTCTCTAGGCCCGGCAGACTCGGGACCCACGTCTGGGCATACACGTCCCACTCGGGGTGACTTTAGCAAAACAGAAAGGTGATGGCTGGAAGGTTTCAAATTAATCATAACCACAGGCAAAGCTCTGGGCAACCCTCTAGACCATCGTTTTTCAGCCTGCCAAGCCATTACAGAAGGGGAAAAACCGTATGCAAATCAGGCTTGGTCCTACCCCAAAAGGGGCAGTCCACCCCGAACTGCTAGATCACATCCCTTCTGCACAAGACCACAAGCATCCCCAGGCATGTTTCAGCCTTGTTGGGCGTCATCAGTGAGGAGTAGCTTGGGTCTCTAGGCCCAGCAGACTCAGGACCCACCTCTGGGCATACCCGTCCCACTCGGGGTGACTTTAGCAAAACGGAAAGGTGATGGCTGGAAGGTTTTGAATTAATCATAACCACGGGCAAAGATCTGGGCAACCCTCCAGACCATCGTTTTTCAGCCTGCCAAGCCATTACAGAAGGGGAAAAAACATATGCAAATCAGGCTTGTTCCTACCCCAAAAGGGGCAGTCCAGCCCGAACTGCTAGGTCACATCCCTTCTGCACGAGACCACAAGCATCCCCAGACATGTTTCAGCCTTGTCGGGCGTCATCAGTGATGGCTGGAAGGTTTTGAATTAATCATAACCACAGGCAAAGCTCTGGGCAACCCTCCAGACCATCGTTTTCAGCCTGCCAAGACATTACAGAAGGGGAAAAACCATATGCAAATCAGGCTTGGTCCTAACCCAAAAGGGGCAGTCCAGCCTGAACTGCTAGGTCATATCCCTTCTGCACAAGACCATAAGCATCCCCAGACATGTTTCAGCCTTGTTGGGCATCATCAGTGAGGAGTAGCTTGGGTCTCTAGGCCCGGCAGACTCAGGACCCACGTCTGGGCAGCAGATTTTCTTTTGACTTTTGATTCATAAAAGTCACTAGGATGTGTCTTGATTTTGCTCCGAGATGTTTACCCATCCTGCAAGCGTTGTCAATATCACCCAAGGAGATGGAGCCACAGTTGAAACTTTCCTTAAATATATGGATGAGCAGAGGAATCAAATCTTCATTATCAGCCATGTCTTCCACCACAACCAGTCTGATGTTTTTTGCCCTCAGTTTAATTTCCAGATCCAAGTGCATTTTTTTTTTCCTTCTGTAAATCGGCCTTTAAATTGTTATAAGCCTGAAAGCTGCCCACAATTTCAGTGCTCATGGACAGTGATGATTTTTCCAGATCAGACACTCTGCCATCAAGTTGACATGATTTCAAGCTGAGATCAGCCAAAGACAATTTGACCTCACTGACATCCTAGACCACCTGGAGAAGGATTTTATAGACATCCTGAATGTTAGGAGTATCATCCATTTCGGAAAACTGGAATGGTGAGTGGTGGAGTAGCAGCTTAGTCCAGCATCTCCTGGACCTCTCCCTGAATATATTTTCAAGATATTATGAACTCAAATAAAAAGATCGAAGTGGCTGAGAACCCCTCTTCAAAAGAGCCGAAACAGTTTTCATGCTTGCCACAACTGATGCGCTACTGTACATTTCACTGAATCCTTTTTCATCTAATCAGGAATCTTAGATTTTTCTTTCTTCAAATTTGTTAGGTAAGCGGGTACATTTTAAAACATGAATGGGGGTGGGGTAAGGAGATAGGATAAGGTAAGATGAAGTGGGAGAACAAGGGGTCTCCCCTGCATAATAAAAAAAAAAAAATTGAAAAAAAATAATTCAAAGATTTCACCTTTAGGTGAAGTGGATTAAGTGAAATCACGGACATTCCAACTGATGGAATGCTTTCAAGGTGGCTGATTATTGCTGGAGTCGTTTCCAGAGCAGGGATGCTGGCTGGTGTCCATCTGACTAATGTCACCATACTCAAATCAAAGGGGTAGGGAGTAATCAGAATGCTACTGAAATAGCGAGGATATCAAATGAAGTAACACTCAGGGTTCAACCTCTTGTCAATTGTCGGGCAGGGCAGAGTGGAGTTAAAGGTGCCAGATTAAGGGCTTGATTCACAGATCGTTTCCCTATGGGATTGCACCATTTTAACATTATTCTGTGAATCAGGCCCTAAGAGCAGTAAGGATAACAATTTCCCCCCACAGTGCAGACTTCTCATGCTGCCCACCAATGTGCATCATACCTGGTTAATAGGATAAGGGGGGAGACCAGGCATTATGCCCATTCAATCGTAATGCACTTTTTCAAGACTGACAACAAATGCAGGCTTGTGGCATCAAAAGTACAGTAGTTCTGAGAAGTGTGGGTACTGGTGCTGTCCGATTAAAAATGCAGAAGTGCTGACATGCACTGATACTCCTCATTAAACCTATGGATCCGGCATTTTGGCCAACAGCAGGTTGATTGTCATTTTATCCATGTATCAATTGCGCTAAATAGCATTGTACCCATTGTGTGTTGTGTTTAAAATGGAGGAAGGGCAGGAGGGAGTGGTTCATGGCCCGGCCTGCCCACGGACTTGTACAGGTGGGCTTGACTTGGGCACAAATTTCGCACAGCAAGTGCAATCCCGCTGCGCTCATCCGCTGCGCTTTGTGGCCAGGTTCTCATTATATATACACACATACTATGGATGAGGGATGTCCCGTGATGCTGCCTATGGATAGCAAAGAGAGACTACGGCTTTGACTACCTGCTGGTCTCAATGTAGAAATAAAACTGCACTGCCGAGCAAAACTACGGCTTGCTCATGGATGCTAGGCACCCGCAGCTCTAGTGGCTACAAGGAACATAGGAATGACTAAAATAATTAAAATAACAATAGTGAGAAGCTGAAGAGCTTGGCGTCCAGTCAACCGCCACGACCCAGTGTATGTTGCAGGCACTTAAAACAAAATGAAAATAAAGTGCAGGGAACAGAAATAAAGTAACACAAATCAGTAAGAACCCAGCAGGCTGAAGCCTACCTGGAGTATCCTTGGTTTGTGGATACTCCTGCTCTGAGGCGCTCCTGCAACTGTGCACTGTGTCACTCCTGACCATGTGCATTGTGTCGCTCTTGAGTATGTGCACTGTGTCCCCCTTGAGCCTGCGCACCATGCCCCTCCTAGGCTTGTACTCCATGTCCCTCCGGAATCTGTGCATTGTGTCCCTCCTAGGCTTGTGCTCTGTGTCCCTCATGGGCATGTGCTCTCTGTCCCCCCAGAGCCTGCACATTGTGTCCCTCCTGAGCTTGTGCTCTATGTCCAATCTGAGCCTATGCACTGTGCCCCTTCTGAGCTTGTGTATTGTCTCCCTCCTGAGCCTGTGTACTGTGGCCACTAGGTGTGTGCGCTGTGTCCCTCCCGAGCCTGTGCACTGTGTCCCTCGTAGGCTTGTGCTCTGTGTCCGTCCTGAATCTGTGCATTGTGTCCCTCCTGATCCTGTGCACCATGTCCCTTGTAGGCTTGTGCTGTGTGTCCCTCATGAGCCTGTGCTCTGTGTCTCTCATGAGACAGTGCTCTGTGTCCCTCCAGAGCCTGTGCATTGTGTCTTTCCTGAGCTTTTGCTCTGTGTCCCTCCTGAGCATGTGCACTTTGTCCTCCTAGGCTTCTGCTTTGTGTCCCTCCTGAATCTTTGCATTGTGTCCCTCCTCAGCCTGTGCACCGTGTCCCTTCTAGGCTTGTGCTCTGTGTCCCTCATGAGCCTGTGCTCTGTGTCTCTCATGAGACTGTGCTCTGTGTCCCACCCGAGCCTGTGCATTGTGTCTTTCCTGAGCTTGTGCTCTGTGTCCCTCCTGAGCCTGTGCACCATATCCCTCGCAGCTTTGTGTCTGTGTCCCTCCTGAATCTGTGCATTGTGTCCCTACTGAATCTGTGCATTGTGTCCCTCCTGAGCCTGTGCACCATGTCCCCCGTAGGATTGTGTTCGGTGTTCCTCCTGAGCCTGTGCACTGTGTCCCTCCTAGACATCTGCTCTGTGTCCTTCCTGAACCTGTGCACTGTGTCCATCCTGACCCTGTGCACTGTGTCCCTCCTAGGCTTGTGCCCTGTGTCACCCCTAAGCTTGTTCTATGTGTCCCTCATGAGCCTGTGTGTACTCTATTGCACTGTGAAACCTAGGCCTTTTCCCCACTATACAGGATTCTCAGACCTAGGTGTGTTTTCTCCAGTATTTAAAATTGCACTGTGAAACCTTGCCCTTTTCCCCACTATACAGGCTATGATTCTAAGCCCCTGTCATCTGATTCAATTCTCCACTTGTCTCATCTATCTCTGTCTTGTCTGCTTGCACCCCCAATACGCCTTTCCTCTCCTCTCCTCTCCCCACCTACTCTATGGTGCTCTCTGTCTCTCTTATCTTTTCTAACTGCTTCTCTATAGACTATCCTGCTCTCCTCACTAAATCTGGTAGGAAGAAGTTTAAATAGGACATCCTGGTCTCCAACTCAGGCCTCCCTATCGCAGGCACCTATACCAGTGCCTCCTCCAGGCAAACCCTCACCGACATCCTCTTTGTCGTTCACCTCGCCAGACCTATGAACTCTACATATGGTCTCTGTGCTCTCTACTTTTTCTTCTTCTCCCATTAATGGTGGCACCCGGTCGGAGGTCCTCCTGGCCTTCTTCCACTCCTCTAAGGTCATCAATAATGTTTACCTGAATGGCATTGTCTTGGTCCAAGGCCTTCAGGCCAACCTTCTCCACTTTGATAGATGCTTCCCGTGCCTCATCAATTTACTTTCTTCTTCTGCTGTCCCTTCTCTCACTTCTTCAGCTTCCTTGCCTCCCCCTGCTGTCTCCTCCCTGGCTACCTTGCCCTCTCCTCCTTCCTCTTCTGCCCCCCTTGGGCTCCTTCTACACCTCCGTAGGGCGTACCTCTGATTTGTGCCCCCCCCCCACTCCTGGAAGTCTTTCAAGGACGGCAACCTTCTCCATATTGACACTCTAAACTCTCGCTCTGCAGTCAAACACTCCTCCGTCATCCTCCGACATCTGTCGCCTCCTGGAGGAACTTGATCTTGTTGGTTCATGGCCAGCTTTGTCACAAGCCTTGACACTCTCCTGCCTGATGGCTACAAGACCATCTCTGCGCCCAGATCCAACCATTCCAACCATTCCGGAGGGGGTGTAGAGCTGATCTTCCCTGAGTGGATTCTTGCCTCTCATTCCGACGCAGGCCTACTCATCTTTCGAATGCCTCCCAGGCTCTCTCTCTCTCTCTCCTGGCCATTCCCTTACTATGGCCACCATCTATCAGCCACCTGGTCTGATCTCCTCCTTCCTCTCTGAGTGGGTGTCCTCTCCTCTTCCATCCTGGTCTCGACCACTCACTCTTCTCTTTCGCAACCTCTGTGACTCTCTCTCACTCTCTAGTCTCCCCTCTGGCCCGACTCACTCTGCAGGGCACACCCTGGATGTCCTGATCTCTTCAGACCTTCCCCTTTCGATCCCTCTCACCACTCCTCTCATCTGGCGTGATCACTTTCTCCTTTCCTCCCAGCTCACCCTCTCCACCCCGCAGGCCAAGCCAACTCCTGCACTGCCACCCACCTTCTAGGTTATACGACCCATGAAGCGTGTGTCAGTTGAGGCTTTCGCTGCCACTTTCTCCCCCCTTCGTCCACCCTTGGCTGACTCACACCCTGACTCAGCCCTCTCCATGCTCTACTCTGCTATATCTGATGCTCTCGATGTTCTTGCCCCTGTTATGAGGATTCACTTGAATCCCAAAGCCAAGTGCCACTCTTGGTACGACTCTGACCTCGTCTCCCTTAAACGCAAGTGCAGGGTGGCTGAGATGAAATGGCACACTTCCGGTACATCCTCTGACAAACTGGCCTGCCACCTGCTCCAACGGCAATACCGGCTCTTTGTCCGCACCAAGAAGAGAGCCCGCATCCAAGCCTGTGTCTCTGTGGCATCTAACAACTCAGCCAAACACTTCAAAATCGGCAAGGAGCTGGCCAATCCTGCTGCAATATCTACATCTCCTGCCCCTCCCAGGACCTCTGCACGGCCATGGCTTCTCATTTTATCTCTAAAACTCAGGACATCCTGTCCTCTTTCTCTTCCTCTCCCCCTCTGTCAGAATAGAAATAATATTATGCCTCCTATTGTAATAGTTATATGTGTAATTGGCCTACGCCAAGTTGTCTAAACATCATGCGCGAACAAACTCCACGGCAAGGTCTTGACCTCAGAGAAATCAATGTAAGCCGCCATCTTGAATCAAGCCGCCATTTTAGGTTCTCTTGTTATGTAGAAGTCACCCAAAACATCAAAATGGAGGCCAAATGACATTTCGAATAGATTCTGGCCGTTGTGACCTCCGTACAGCTGAATGATTAATATGCCTGCAGGCTACTTGTCGGGGTCGTGAATTGAGACCTTGTCCTACTGTTGACCTATATGTAAATGTACTACTTATATCAGCGAAACTAATCAAAATGCATATATTAAAGGTTGACCAAGGGCTGGACAAATTGTATAAATGGCCCGGGTATTCCAATGTGCGCTCTCTCACTGAACACATCGAACCCTCGTTGAAGTTCGTTATGTTATACTGAGAGCCGAATAGCTATCCGTTTGTCAGTTGACTTGGTAACTGTTGTAACTTGAAATAAAGTACTTGTATGTTTCTTTGTAATCCTGTGTTGGTGTGTTTCCTTTTGGGCTTCCCGGCCTCATATTATTTTTCTGTTTTCACAGTTGGCGCCCGAATAGGGACCCTCAAGATTGATGCCGGATAATTGAAGGTTTACGCAGGCTATCGAACCGGGATCGGACAGTGTGATACTGCGGGCCCGACCGAACGAGACGCGATACCTCGGCAGCGCTGCACGATCCGATCCTTGGATGATAGTCGTGTGGTCTGAAAAGGCATCTTGACGAGGGTCCATATTTGAGGCGGGCAGATTTGTCGAAACCACCAAACACAAGGTAAAATTTGTTAGGTAAGTTCTTTGGTAAACCGTACGGTCCTCCTTAGGTTTGGTCAGGTGTAGTCCTGACCCGACTCTTAATTTAACCCTGACAATTTGAATTTGGCGTATTGTATCTGCAGACACAATTATTGACCAGGTAACACCAATTTTTTGTGAAATGCCTGGGAAATTGTCTGGCTGCTTTAGGGCACTGTTCCGCAGCGATCGACAATCTTTGGAATTTAGCCGCCCGGCACCACAGGAGGGGTCGCCGGCGTGTACTATGTACTGTAAGCATGGCATTGGAAGTACAGTATTTAATGATATTTGGCACAGACAAACCAGACATGCCTCTGAATTTCAGTGGCCAATCAATGGTAGTTTTGAGATCCCCCATATTGAATACCTAGAATCAGTCTTGTTAAAGAAGAAGGCCAGACCTGCAGCATTTGATGTATGCAGAATTGGAAAAAAGAAGCGTTGCAGCAGCTTAAAAGTAGGGACAAACATGCACGCCGTCATAAAACGAATGCCGAAAAGGCGTTGTTATATGATAAGGAAAAACATTCAGAGTCAGTCAAGAATATTGATAGGGCTTTCTCACTCGGTATCCAGAAAATCTATCCCTCTAAAGATTTTCATGTTTCCGAAGAATTTATTGACAAATTGTTAAACGAACGAAGGCCTGGTGCCTCTGTGCCACCTCTGCATGATCCTCTCCCTGGTGCTCTGCCTATTCCTGCTGTTATTCCTGTTCCCCCTGTACAACCTATTGTTCCTATTCCTCCAGTTGTTGTTCCTCCACCTACTCTACCACCTCTTCCCCTTGCGCCGATAGTCACACCTCCATTGAATTTGCCCGCACCTCCGCTCCCGAGTGGTTCTGTACCAACTGTAGTTGATCAGGGTGCGGGGTCGAAGATTGTCACTTTAAATACTGTCTCTGCAGAAAAGAAACGGGAATTGTTTGCATGGGCTAAGCATTGTATGGATAGAGATGATCAAGCTAATGTTTTTTCCACATTATCAAATATGGACAATTTTCCAGAGAAAAATGTTTTTATTGAAGGTTTGGGGACTCATTTATCTGTAATGTGGGGTAGATTACATAACGCAGATCTCCCACAAGGGTTGAGGGATATGAATACTCTAGCGCTTTCAAGAGACACTGAGGAGAAAGTACATGGTCATGTCGAGAGGTTATTTGAGTATAGGAGGGACTTAGAAAAATTGCGGGATGAGGATGATGAAGACGACAGTATGTATGTGCAGAAACAATTCCTTCCGTGTCGTAAATCAGCATCTGAGGAAGTACGAATCTGTACAAAAGATGCGATTCGATGGATATCGGATTCATCGATACCGCCAGATGAAGTGTATGACACGTATAGTCAGTATACAGTAGAAATGCAGAGGAAGGTGATTCAGGTAATGGTGGAGTGCCTGCAGGATGAATGTGTAAGGAAGAAGGTTAGTTGTCCCACAGAGTTATTGGGTATTTGTAAGAGGGCTTTCTCGCTCGACACTTCTTCGACTGCCTTAGCGCTCGACCTGGCTCTGTTGCTTAGTAAGCGGTCTCAGTTGCCTATGAGAGAGGTTCCAACGACATGTGTCCCAAAGGTTGAGATTTCTGCTAACGTTGGGACAGGTGCACCCGCTGTGGACATTCCCGCACATTATGTATCACAATTTGTTCACGTCCCGTTTTCGCGACAGGAAGTGAACACTATTAGAAAATCAATTCCTGATATTAGGAAATATCCGACAGGATTCTACAAAGAGATAGAATCCGTTTTGCAGTCCTCTGTGTTCACCCTAAGTGATATTGACTTGTTATTTCCTGTACTCCTGCCCGTAGATTTATGGAAGCAGGTTCGAACAATAGACGATGTGCCTGGGTTGGGAGATACGTGGGCTAACATAACTAGGCTTGGTGGGGAAAGACCAGCTGGTGAGAAACCACCTCAGGTAATCCTCACTTTGCCTGATAGAATTGTTGCAAAATTGAAAACCATAATTCCTGAGAAAATAATTATTTGGGGCAAGCTTGCGGCCTGTGTTCAAGGAAAATCTGAGGGTGCCACCGAATTCTTTAATAGATTCGAACAGGTATTCTCTGACTTCAGTGGACAGGACTTGGGCACAGAGTCTGGGAAAAGGTTGTTTGTGGACAAATTTGTGCGTGGATTGCTGCCTGACATCCAGTCACAGATTATGCCCTCTGAGAGCGCTTGGCAGGAGAAATCCGAATCTGAAGTTTTGCACATGGCTCAGTATTACGAGAACCATGTCAATAATGAAAAAGATAGAGTCGAGAAGAGGAAAGGAGATTTGAAGACTAAAGTATTGTTACAGCAAATTGTTAGAAATCCCAGAGGAGGTAATTCACAGACCAGAGGTCAGTATGTTCCGCAAGGGAACGTTCCCTTGGGTCCTGTGAATATTAATCAATGTGCCTATTGTTGCCAGGAAGGTCATTGGCGTGCACAGTGCCCCGTCCTTCGACAGAGGTCAAACAACACATTTGGGAGTATGGGTAGACGACCTAGAGGTCGCCTCGGAGTGGGGGGCCCTGATCGAGGTCAGCTCTCACAAGATCCTCAGCAACCTTTTTCACAGGATAATCAGACTTCGAGTGTGGACACAAGAAACATATTTGATCACCCTTCTGCTGCCTACCTTTCTGAAGAGCTTTCTTTCGACAACATTTTGTTTCGTTAGGATTGCCCGAAGCAGGGTTTGGAACCTTCACCTATTCCCGTTAGTCAAAAAGGTCCCTACGTTGAACTGTTAGTGGGGAATAGGAAACATCAGTTCTTGATAGACACTGAAGCACAGAAGTGCTCCATTGATCATTCTCGGGTTCCAAACATTCCACTGTCAGGGCAAACTAATGTTTCTGTAGGGTTTTCTGGCATACCAGTTGTTTGTCCGGTTTCTTCGCCGGTGCCTGTTTCTTTGGGTCCCTTTATGGACCACTGTCCATTCCTCTTGACTTCAAACTGTGGAGAGAATTTGCTGGGGTTAAATCTGTTGAAGAAATTAAATGCAGTGAATCATTGTTCCTCTGACGGAGTGCGACTGACCACAGCAACTTCCCAGTTCTCAGTTTCTGACTCGACCATTGCCTCCTGAATTTAGCGTTGTCCCGGAATGATTGTGGGCGGTTGACGACAATGATGTCAGGGTATTACAGGTTGAACCCGTTAAAATAGTTTTGAAACATGGAATTAAACTACATATTTGTTCGCGTTCACCTTGGGGGGATGTTCGTTCACATTTATTCGTGCACCTCAAGGTTATACTGAAAGTCCAAGCATTTATAGTAGGGCTTTGAAAGAGCAGCTTGACACCCTTGAACTGCCATATACTTGTACACTGCTTCAGTATGTCGATGACTTGCTTTTAGCTGCAGATTCTGAAAGTGCTTGTAAAGAAGGCACCGTATCGTTGCTTATTCATTTGGCTGAACATGGTCATAAAGCTTTGCTTAAGAAATTTCAATATTGTTGTCAGGAGGTCGCCTATTTAGGCTATCTCCTGTCAAAGGAGTGGAGAAGATTGACACCTGACAGAATAAAACACATTTCTGGCATGTCTGTCCCAAATACACCGAAGGAAGTCAGAGCCTTAATAGGTATGGCTTCTTACTGTAGGCTGTGGATCCCGAACTTCTCACTAGTGATAAAACCGATGTTTGCCTTGACGAAGAAGGGCATTTCTTCGCTGCTGCCATGGAAGTCAGAACATCAACGATCATTTGAGCTTCTCAAAACCGTGTTATGCTCTGCACCGGTTATGGGTACTCCAAATTACAATAAGGCCTTTGTGTTGTTTGTGCATGAATGGAATGGATGTGCTTTGGCTGTATTAACACAGGAACACGGAGGGAAGAATAGACCGTGCGGCTATTACTCTTCCGCCCTTGATCCTGTCGCATGCGCTTTGCCAAGATGTTTGAGAGCCGTCGCTGCTGTTGCCGCGTCTGTAAAACAGAGTGAGGGAATGGTCCTAGGCCATCATTTAACCCTAATGGTACCTCACTCTGTAGATGTCCTATTGAATAAAACCCAAACACAGCACCTCACCTCTGCACGGCTGACGATGTATGAATTGACTTTGTTTGCCCCTCACATTCAAATTAAGAGGTGTTGTGTCCTTAATCCGGCTGAACTCCTACCTTTTCCGCAAAATACTGTTTGCGGTGACAAAGAATCACATGACTGCCTGTATACTACTGAACAGGAAATAAAGGGCAGGATAGATCTTATAGATACTCCTTTGGAAGGGGAGCTGTTTTGTGATGGCTCCTGCTTCAAACTTCCGGATGGTACATCTACAACTGCTTATGCAGTCACTACATTGAGTACGGTTGTTGAAACTAAGAGAATTCCGCATAACTCCGCGCAGGCCGCAGAGATTATAGCGTTGACCCAAGCTTGTGAACTCTCCGAAGGGCGTACAGTAAATATATATACTGATAGCCAGTATGCCTTTGGGGTGGCTCACGACTTTGGGAGGCTCTGGTCCGAAAGAGGGTTCCTAACCTCACATGGGACCAAGATTCAGCATGGCCCCCTGATAGTGCAATTGCTCTCGGCGCTCGCGCTCCCTAGTCAGTTATTGATCATAAAGTGTGCAGCGCATCGCAAGGTCATAGATGATGTGGGCAAAGGGAACGCTTTTGCTGACCAGATAGCCAGGCAAACGACCACAGACCTTAGTACAGACATGTATGCTCTAAGAGAAACAAGAGATGTCTATGTAATGGATGAGGGTATTGGGTCTGTACGAGATATCCAAGCTGATGCCACAATAGAAGAGTCTAAAAAGTGGGCCGAAGGGATGGGGAAACTAGATGAAGATGGGTGTTGGGTGGACACATCTGAAGGGAAATGGTTGCTCCCTAATTCATATGTGCTGGTGATGGTTACGATGGCACACGGTCCTACGCATGTGTGTGCTCAGCAGATCACGAAAATGTTAGAAAAAGTCTGGGTAAATGATAACATTTTCAAAATCGCTCAGCATTATGTCCAAAATTGCATGATTTGCTTGCAGCACTATGTGGGGAAGGGGACAGCAACTCCAAGGGGTAGTTTTGGGCCTCCTTCTGTCCCCTTCGAGGTCATCCACTTTGATTTTATTGAGATGGAACGGTGTAACAATCTAAAATACGTCCTTGTGATCATTTGTGCCTTTAGTAAATGGGTTGAGGCTTTCCCCGCTATGGATGCTACTGCCATGACCACTACAAAGACTATGGTAAAGGAGTTCTTCCCACGATTTGGGTTGCCAAGAGTCATTTGGTCGGACAACGGTCCACATTTTGTTGCAGCAGTAATCTTGCAGATATGCACAGCATTACACATCGAAAAGCGATTTCATTCGGCTAGACATCCTCAAAGTGCTGGGTTGGTAGAGATACATAACGGTATCCTAAAGAATAAGCTTGCTAAAACATGTGCCGGCACCAAACTGAAATGGTCGGACGCCTTACCTATTGTGTTGTTAGCCATGCGTACCACACCTCAAACTAAGACTGGTCTCTCTCCATTCGAGGTGGTGATGGGGAGGCCTGCTAATATTTCACACCTCCTCCCTCTACTCCCTCTAAGTCTGGCCCTTCTTCGGCCACCTCTCCTCCCTCCTTCTCTGCCTTTCCCCTGTTCTCCCCAGACGAGGTTTCTAGACAAGTTTGATCTACAAACGTCTTGGCAAAACAGGTTCACCCCTGTTCCTCCAAAACCATCAAGAACCACATTGACACCCTGGCTCCTGCACTGGCTGACTTCTGCAACCATTCATTCACCACTGGAGTTTTCCCTTCCTCCCTGAAGCACTCCTTGTGCAACCTCTTCTTGAGAAACCCTCTGCCGACCCTTCCTTCCTGGCTAACCTCCATCACTCCTTTCCTGGGCAAACTCCTGGAAAAGCTGGCCATCTCCATGCTTAATCGTCAGACTGAATCTGTTGGTTGTCTCCATGACCATCAGTCTGGCTTCAGAGCTGCCAGACGCAAGGAAACTGTTCTCCTGAACATCCGTGAAGACCTGCTCTCAAACCTTGATTTCAACACCCCATGTGTCCTCATCTTACTTGATCCCTCTTCTGCCTTTGACACAGTCAACCACGCCATCCTGCTCAACCGTATCCATGATAACCTGGGTATCACTGATCAGGCCCTGGCTTGGCTGACTTCTTTCCTCTCCGATCGACCCTCCCAGGTCCAACTTGGGTCCTTCCTCTCCTCTATCTCTATCTCTACCTGTGGTGTTCCCCAGGGGTCTAACCTCTCTCACTAGCTGTTCAACCCATACCTGGCACTTCTTGCCCACCGCATTGTTGCTCTCTGCCCCAACTTTCAGTGCTATGAAGATGACACGCAACTCATTTTCAGGTTCCCATCCGCCACTTCTTCTCCTTCTCTCATCTCTGACTGTCTGTCTGCTATCCAGGAGTGGTGTGCCGCCAATGGTCTCTGCCTTAATGCCAGTAAGACTGAGATTCTCCTCATCGGCACACCCGCTCCCTCCTTTCCTGTTACTCTCTGACCGGGTTCTCTTGGCCCTCCTCCTGCTCCCACCGGTGTGGCTAAAAACATTGGTGTCATCTTCGACTCTACACTCTCCTTCTCTCCTCACATCTCTGATGTCTCTAAGAAGTCAAACTACCAGCTGCACCCGATCAGCAGTATTCTTCCTTTCCTCTCCTTCCCCCGGAAGCGGATAGTCTCTATAGCTCTGGTTCTCTCTAGGCTGGACTATTGCAACAGCCTCTTTCTAAATCTGCCTGCCACTACTCTCCGCCCTCTGCAACTCATCCAAAACAGGACTGCAAGACTTGTCCTCTGCCTCAAGCCCAGGGATCGTATCTCTCCATGACTAAAATCACTGCACTGGCTTCCTGTGGCAGTGAGGATTGAGTTCAAAACCCTCTGCATTGTCCACAAGGCTTTCTGTGGCCTCAATACCTTCAACTCTCTCTTTCTAAATATCTTCCTACTCGAGCTCTTCGCTCATCCACCTCCAACTCCTTCAGGGTCAGTCGCTTCTCCAAGCAATGATTCAGTGGTAGATCTCTCTCTTCTGCTGGGGCCTCCCTCTGGAACAGCCTCCCTGCATCTCTGAAACTTGAGGAGAATCATCTCAGGTTCCGGAAGCACCTCAAGACCTTCATCTTTGCTTCTGTTTTCTCTCCTCTCCCCTGCTGATCTCCTGGTTGAAACTGAAACTGCTCCGGTTTACCTTGCTATCCTCTGATCTCGGGCCCAACTCCCCTCCTGCCAGTTACACACCTGCACTGCCCCCCCTGGCATCCCTTGCACTCGGGAACCATTTCTGCATTCCTACAGCACCCTACCAGCACTTGACACCTGACGTCTGCCCTTACCCTTGCACTTGCCACCAGCTGGACGCACTTTTCCATATATTATCTTTGTGTTTGTTTATTTTGTTTACTTATTTATCTCTATTTTGCACGATTATCTTATGTACTGCACTGCCCCCGCCCCTTGCCCCTGCACTTCTCCCCTTCCCCCCTCTCCTGCACGATCTCAATGTCAACTGGCCTGGTAAGATCGCTGTCTCTCTCTTCCCTCTGCTCGCCCTCCCTTTCCACCTTGTCACGCCTTGAACCACTTGTGTATAGGCGTGTTATAAATACCATATCATATCATACCATATTTCCCTCCCGAGTCTGTGCGTTGTGTCCTTCCTGAGCTTGTGCTCTGTGTCCCCCACCTCCCCGAGCCTGTGCACTGTCCCCCGTCTGAGCCTGAGCACTGTGCCCTTGCCATGCCTTTGGTCTGTTTATCTCATGAGCTCGAGCTATTGAAGTGTGTGCACTGCTGCTTTCGTTCGACCTGTGTGCTGTCCTCCCCTGGCACCTCAGGCATGTGCTTGCTGGCCCAGTGGCAAATGGTGGTGCTGTGTGTATCCATTCTGGCTGCACTCCCTCCCTGACATTATTGGGCCGGATGGCCCAATACTATTTAATACAACCTGACCTTGACTAAGACTGCCAAACCAGTGACCAATCGCACTGATTCCAGCAGTGGCCCTGCGTAGGAGGGTCCATTTGAGATTATTACATGATATCATTCCGGTTTTGGGGAGCAACCCTAGACATCACTCTGAACATATTTTAGTACATGCTTACATTTTGAGGCAATAGGAGCAGGGGAGTTGCTAGGTCTGGAAAAGACCCGGGGCTACGCTGATGTCGGAACTGTTGGGACTGGGGGCTAGCTAGTCTTTTGGCTGTAGCTCCTGAGATTCTATCCGGGGCTACAACCAAAAGATCAGGGGCTATAGCCCCCTTAGCTCCCCCCTAGCAACGCCCCTGAATAGGAGACAACTTAATTGCCTCAAAAGCAAACAATTATGCTTTGCAACAAACCGTATGCTTTAGTGTCTACTGATAAGGACCCATTACATGTTTTATTCAGCAGTAAATTTAGAAACGTATGATTGGAAATGCCCCAACATGCCAGATCTATATGGCACAGGAACCTGGCGTAGCTAATGGCAGTGGGTTTTAATGAAGCAGATGACCAAAGTCCAGATTTGGTGAGGTTCGGTGGGACAACCGTACCCTACAAGGAAAGCAAGAGTCCTCATGTCCCCCGCTCTCACCCCATAGCTGAACACACACCCAGAGTGTGCAGCACTCGCAGCCCGGAATGCGCATTGTGCAGTATCTGTAGCAAGCAACAACACTCACACTGCACTCCCGTGAAAACGTGCGCTGCAGAGGATGACCGCATCCACCTGGGGGATCTGCTCAGTGTGTGTGCTGAGTCGCCAAACCCCATTCACTGCTGGGAACAGACACTCTTTGCACCTAGCACTCTATTCTGAGCCCTTGCAGGACAATCATTTCGAAACCTCGCATATTGTCAATGAAAAGTCCCTTTTCCACGACCTACAACCATAAGCAAACGTCGTAAAAATGTTCTCATCAGGACTCCCTTTTCTGGAGCAACAATTTTCTTTTACCTCTGGGACCAGGGTTCCTTGGGCTCAAAATGGAACGCTATGCACAGATGGTCATAATGTACAGATGTTGTCAAATGAATGAGTTTGTATCCGTTGGATTAAATGCCGTTTTCTATATAACCACTAGAGTGCGCTGCGTCTTCACAGATTAGTGTATGCTAGACCAGATAATCAAGAGGTACAATTTCTAAAACCGGCGGGGATTAATGTTAATATTAATGTTAATGTTAAAGGACATTTATACCGCGCTATCACCACGGGAGTGGTCCCCTGGCGCTCTGCGGCTCTGAAAGATAAGAGGGTGGCGGCAAAGTCGGACAAAAGTATAGTGAGGAAGAAAGTGATGTACTGTTGGCATCTTCAGTTCGGTTTGGCACGTTAGCTGAACATGGGTGCAGTTCATGGATCAGTAGATTCCCATGTGCTGTTGTGTGAGACAATGTCACACGTATGACCTAAAGTCGCCTTTTCTTGATCCGTTTTGGGAACGACTATGGCACTGCGAAAATACATATGCAATGTTTAAATCTAACGCAATATGACCCCACCAGTGTTAGATTTACAAAAACGTTTTCTGCCGGACAAAAGCAGGTTACGAGAACGCTGGCCACAAATGTTCCCTAGGACGTGCATGTCAAAGGATTGTTCAGCGTATCCACACCTGGCCGTGCTTTAAGTGGAATGAGAAATCGAGTGGTGGGCTCTAACATTGGGCACGGATCAAGTAGTGAGCTTGGTTTAAAGGACCAATAGACACCTGCTGCCAAAAAACAGTACATAACCTGGCAATGTGTGGTCCGCCCCCCACACGCTCGGCACTGAATCATTACATTGTCTCACATTCAAATGAACACGGTCCTTCTACAATGCTCATTTAATTCACGTTCACTTTTCAACACACCAGAAATATAACAATGAACAACTCGCTCAGCAGCTACATGCCACGTGCCTTGCTGCTTCAATCCTAAGGGAAAACCAGGCACTCCTATCAGTCAAATTAGGCAAAACACAATTTGCAGTTGGGTAACATAGATTTATTGTGAAATGAGTGGGGCTGTGCTGGAGCTGCGAACAATGGCCAGATTATGTCTGATAATCCACATTACTCTAGTCCAGTTGTCTTGTCACAGTCCTTACTAGGGCTGGGTGAAATTGCAAAAATTGGTTCCGCAAGCCGTGGAAGGGAAATCTGAAACATTACAATCTTTTTCGCCGCAATCCTCCATTCCGCCAACCCTGTGTATCGAAAAGAGTGGTGCAAAGTTTATCGTGCTGTCTCACAAAGCGAAATGAGCCACGCAAAGTTTCTCATGCTACTATGCAAGACTAGCACGGATCGAAAAACAGCGGCACAAATTTTCTCGTGCCGCTGCACGAGCCTAACACAAATCAAAAATAGCGGCACAACGTTTCTCGTGTCCCTGCGCAAACCTAGTATGCATCCGACAAAAAGCTGTGCGAAGTTTCTCATGCCACTGCACAATCCTTTCACAAATCGAACAAAAAGCTGTGTGAAGCTTCTCGTGCCGCTGCGCAAACCTGGCATGAACCGAACAAAAAGTTGTGCGAAATGTATCGTGCCACTCTGCAAACTAGTATGGATCTAAAATAACCCAGCAGAATGTTTCTGGTGTTGCTGTGAGAAACTACCATGGATCGTGGAAAACCACGCCCAATTTCTCCCACAAATCGAAAAGGCCAGCACACAGTTTCCCATGCTGCTGCACAAAACTAGTATGGATCGAAAAAAGACCCACACAAAGTTTCTCATGTCGCAAACCTAGCTCGGTTTGAAAAAAGACCTGCACAAAGTTTCTTGTGACATTGCGCAAACCTATCACGAATCTCAAAACTGCACAAAGTTTATCGTGTCACTGCACGAAACTAACACAGATTGGAAAAAAATCCAGTGCAAAGTTTCTCGCCGCGCTACATGAAACTAACATGGGAATGCGACGGACCACGTAAAACTGCACATAACGGGGTGAAATTTCATTGGCGGCAGACTCATAATGCTGATTTCGTGGAACGGGCGCAAGCTGATTCCAGTGCGGATTCTGCAATTTTCACATTGCGGATGAACATTTTGTTCACCCCTAGTCCTTACTTATTGAAGGCTTCCTGCCTTCTAGACATAAACCAACAAAGTTGCCTAAGAAAATCCCGAATTTTACCCCGCTCCCTAAAGAAAGTATACAACCCCATTCCTCAGGTAGAAGAAACAGAAGGGAGAGGTGGGGTGGAATGGGGCCTAAGGGCTGTGATAAAGGTAGGCTAGGAGTGTGAGGAATTCGACCATCCACACAGGGAGTGTGCGCTCGCCTGGGCATTTTGATTTTTTAAGATTAACCTCCAAAAATGTGTGAGGCCAATCTGCACATATTTTACCCCGCTCACCTCACGAAACGCATAGTCACCTGTAATCTGGAGGTCAAAGCCTACAGGCGCCGGCCTCCCCTGTCATGTTTAGATGGAATATGGCAGCCATCGGTACATCAAAGCATCTCAAGAAGGGGGAAGGCACACATTCCTCTGGCCATGGTCAGCCTTATTAAATTATCAAAGGCTCCATGGATCTGCCTCCCTATTGTCTACTTTGGCTGGTTGCAGTGCATAGTAATGAGAAATAATTGAAGCAAGCCTGTTAAAGGGCTTGGTCGCAGGACAGACAACAGGAAGGCAGGGTTAACACCTCTTTGATATGCAATGTGTCAACTTGAAGCTAGTGCCCACCCATCTGTATGAAGGACAGTGAATGGCATGATGGTTCCATTAGTACTGTAGGCAACCCCTGCGGAGCTGACCTCTTTCAGCGGGAGAAGGATGTGATTTAAGGGAGTCATGAAGTCTGCTCTCGCCACAAACCTCAATGGAAACCTGTGCTTTGATCAAGAGCCACAGAGGGCTCAGTTAACCAGAGAGACACTTTGATCTACAACAGACAGGAAGATTGGTGGGATTTAGGAGTATATGTTGTCACCCCTTACCTTTCCTGTTGCAGAGCACTCTGGTTTTGACATCACGCATAACAGAAGAATGTTGGTGGAGACCCAGGGTTGGTTCATTAAGGTAGGCTTAGCCTTCACCCATCACTGGGGCCCATTTGGCTTAAAAAAGGACTGAACCCATCACTTAGCAGATCCTCCGATGACTTTGAAAGGAGTAAGAAGAAGGACTGATTTGGACCCTGGCTGAAGGTACAGTCTACCTTAGATCTTCCTCAGGTGCAGTGAAGGAAGGCCAGGAATTCCAAGAGGGAAGCAAGATCCCTCTCAAAAACATCTCCCAGGGAACAGAGGGAGATACCGGACTCAGGGGACCCATCTAGCAGCTCCCGAACTAGTACCCAGCCAGCACACCGAATGCCCTGCTAGGTTCTGCCACCAAGCTTCCCTAGGTGTGAAGTGCCAGAGAGTCTCTGAACAAAGGACAAGGCAGTTGTCTGCAAGAACTCTCCACAGATTTGGGCCAATCCGGCTTTAAAGGACACCACAAGCCCTGGGAAGAAGCTAGGAGGAGTGCCACACAATCATCAACCAGCGTCCATCTTTTAAGGACATTCTAGAGACAGTCAAGCCCTCGAACCACGACCAGCTGCACCACTGATTGTTATCACGTTGCGGTCACTAAAGCCATCTGAGGCACCTCGACCATCATTCCAGATCTGTCAACCAGCACAGAGACAATGATTCTTGACCCCGAGCTGCCGTGTAGGACTGCCTTCTGCCGTCCGTCAAGCCTCGCTTGCCGAACTGCCTGCCGCCTGATGACCGAAGCTGTCACCCATCTTGAAGTCTGCCGCAGGGGCTGCAAAGCATCCTGGAATCGACTCAACGCTGTCGAGCATCAAGAAATTCTCAAGCACCAGGTACATTGTGGTTCTGTCCCCTTGGTCCTTCTTCGAAGGCCCCTAGTGACATTTGCAACCCCTTGCTCCCTTGGTGCTGAAACCAAATAACCTTGAACAGTTCATACTGATTGCTTTACCGACTACCCTCCTGTCAGTATCCAGAGTGCTTCCCTTTCCTTTGTGAAACTGTCTGTCCTCTGTGCTCCTTTACAGGGTGGGTTGTATTTTCTAGTCTGCTAGAACTGTCAGTTCTAAAAAAGAATAAAGTAGATATTTTTATACAACATAGACTGAACAGACCCTTTTATCATTGGGTAATAATTGTATTTTCGCTGTTTTGTAACTAACCAACGATCCACGACCTTGCAGAAATAAACCTGCTGTTCCATCCACGTCTCCAAAAATTAGACAAGGAGGTCTTATAATTCACTTGTATTCCAATCTGTTCGGATCCCTTCTGCTGTACTAGAGGTGTGGGGTTCATTGATGGTTTAGAAACCGATAGTCTCCCCTGGACCACTGGTGCCCCGGAAGTTGATTCGTCACTAGGAGTCATGTGGATCCTCATACATATTCTGGGCACCAGGATCAGACTGGGGCATAAAATGATCTCGGGCACCAATGAAAAAATGTGGCCCACAATTGCAAATGGCAATTCATTCCTTTTGTGACAGACTGTTTGAATAGTACCCACGGGAATGTTTTCTAATAAAATGTGATGCAAATTGTGCCATTTAAAGAATATTTATTTAGCAACAATGGTCAAAACTATCTCCATAGTGAATGAACTCGTCAATCTGGGGAACATTGGATATGTCAGTCGGAGCCTGCTGGGCGCTACCTCTTGTCCACCCTTACACATCACAGTCCTTACTTATTGAAGATATACAAAGCAGTGTCCGTATATTTCTGCCGCGTTACCAGGATAGGTAAAAAATGGTACAGTGTCAGCGACCTGCATGACAGTTTTAGCAACGCCCACCCAAATGCAAGGCAGACTGTTAAAGCTGCAGACGGGCCTGCAATAGAGAGGGGCCTTGCTGAATTACAACACACACCCAATCTTCCATGACCTCAAGCACCCTTACACCGCCTAACTTACCATAAAATGTAGCGGCAAGCAAGGGGAGGACAGATATCAGGAGAGGCAACATGGTAAGGTCCCTGAAAGTGGAGGAGCACAGCAGGGGCCCAGCATGGGTGACATGCTGTGGGAGATAGCAGCGGCACGCTGAAGTGACAGCTCGGACTGGGCCATTAAAGGAGGCCAGGCAGCAAAGTAAAAGGCGGACCACTATCCAAAAAATGGCACAAATTTGTAAACTGTGACTAAGACTTTTTCACTTACATAACCTCTGAAATAAATCATCTCTAGGGACTATCAATTGTTTAATGCACGGCACAGTGCAATTAAGGTACTTACACACGATCACACACTCTAGAGAAGTGTTGAAACCTAAATATGAGCCCAGTCTTCAATATATACTATTCACCACATTGTTTTGCAGTTCAGTTTGTACAGTAAAATAAAACATTGTGAATATGTGCGTTTCAAGATCTGAAATTATGATCTGTCTTCTAGTGTTAACTTGCAATTTAGACCACACTTATTCGAAAAACCACGCTTATACGATAAACTATTCTAACAAATATATATTTGTTAAATACTTATTCATAACTACTACTTATTGAAACAAGTTACTGAAAACGAGTTTGATTTAGCTGAAGAGTACAAGTACCATAATGCCTAGCGATACGAGACTGGGGACCTCATTGTGCTTTTGAAGGTGACTGAAAAGGGGACAATAATTTTATCTCCTTTTTTCAGCACACTTTATCACGAGTTGCAAACCCATGAACAGATAATACCTCCAGGATATGTAAAGAAGTATTACCGCCAAATAAATAGAAAAATTACCGCCAGCGGTATTTCCTCTGCAGGAAATCCCTGCGTTTTTGGGGAGTGGGTAAAAAGCAACACTAATGATCAGGTTGAGATTTGCCAGTCGGCACCAGTCGTAACCGTAATGCCAATTTGGGGAATTAACACTGCTAATATCCCCACACTCGGAACGAGGTACTAAATCTGGTTGTATTTTTAATATTGTACTTTCAAGACATAAAAGACGAAAGGAACTGGGATGAAGTCACCTGCTTATGGTCATCGTTTGACTCAGGCATGCAGCTTTATGAACCAAAGTAAATAAGAGCTGCTTTGTAAGAGAGTATGAGGACAGTGGATTTCTCTGTTTACCGCATGCTTACATTTCACATACATCCAGCTGTTGGTTAGATCCTATGATTGGCAACCACATGATAATCTAGTATTTGTGAGAGGCGTATGAAGCGCTGGAGCTGTGGGAGGTGGGGGAGGGGGAAGCTAGCACATACCCCGAAAGCGCCCAATTCCTTAAGGAAGGAGGAACGAGTCCACAGGCTGCATAGAGCGAGCAATCGGATTAGTCAATCATAGAACAGCATCCTGTGTTCTCCTTTGTGCATCGAATCCATATTACTCCCTTCATGAGGAACTCTGGCACTAGTTAAAATGGTGAGTGGGTCCTCACACAGGAACAGTCCCTTCAGGCCAGTTCATTCGCCTTGGCACCTCTAGCAAGAATTCCACTGACAACCTAATACCTTTTTTTATATTTTGATGACTGTGCGCTTTACTAGAAACTTCACTCAAGCCCTGAGAGAGAATACACTCTCTCATGCACCCAGGAGTGACCCGGTGGCTGTGTACAAGAAAACAAATACATTAGCAGTAAATCATTTGTGCACTGTGCATGGTACAAGGCAAATCAATCAATCTCAGAGAGTGCCCAGAGTCCACCTAGAGACGTTTTAGGGGCCCTGTACAAGAACCTGTCATCTCTTTAACATGATTTGGGACGTGTAACAAGCAGAAATAGTCTCTCAACCTCTTACATGCAATTCGATGTGCAGTGCAAGCCATCCAAACACTGTGAAGTGATTCAAGGTGTTTACACTAGAAATCTCACAAGATCCCTGAGGTGATCAGTGTGCGATACCAAGGAACATATACTAAAATACCTAGATTTCGTGCACACTGGTCACTGTATAAACAAACTCACTTAGTCTCCTCAATAGGAGTTAGAGTGTGCAAAATCTCACTTAAGCGCCTAGAGGTGATGGCTGTGCATATACAAGAAACCTCACTTGCGTTTCTGTGATTCAGTGTGGTGCAACGAAGATGGTTGCAGAGAAAATGCTCCTGAAAGGACAGTGGGCCTCATTAGGACCCTGGCGGTGACGGTATGAACGGTGCCGGTAAGGCACCGGCACGGTTCATACCGTCCCGCTGCATTACCAGTTTTGCTTGCGGGTTCCTGATAGCCCGCCAGGTCTTACCTGGCGGGCTGTGCGGCACCCACGAGCATAACTCGTAATTGCACCGGCACTGCTATCAACAGTACCGGCACAACCAAGCTCCCCACCCACATTCTGCCCCATGGGGCAGAATGGAGATCGGGGGCTCGGCAATAGCACCACCCGCGAATGGGCATTTACCAGCCAATTCATCTCATAATGGGCCGGTTATTGCCCAATCGTGGGCGGCGGTTCCGCAAGCATGATGGTAGCCGTGCCTGCAATACAGGCACAGCTACCGCCAAACTCATAATGAAGCCCAGTGTGCTTAAGGTCTGAAAACCTAAGACATGGAATCCCGTTTCATAATCTTCAATGGCCACAAAGAAACAGTTTTTGCACTTAAACATACGTAGTGCAAGAGTGTCACCTAGATTCTTGACGGGGTGAATTCCCACAGAGAAAAGTATCGAAGTATCCTCATTCAGCTGCAGCAATCAGCACACCTGGCCTGCTGAGGTACCCCCATGAAACCGTCCGCATGGAGCCAGATGTCCTGTTGCTCCATTCAGATGGGCATTCCAAAATATTCAGTCAGAACAACCACTCATTTACCACCTGCTTTACTGATGGAGCCGCCTCATGTGGCTTTCTCTACCCAGCCCTTGTCATTGGTCAGAGTCCTGTCTCAATGTTTGGGCCTAGTTTTTCTCCAGTAGTCCTTTATCTAGTGATGGTTAAGGCACCTTTAAGCCATTATTTGCAGCTTCTAGTTTTGGTAATTAACTTTATTGGACTTTTCTTTATCTGTAGACATTCATTTTTATATTGCTCCTTCCGACTATATTCAGAAGAGGTACTTTACCATCATCGTGCTATGAAGCCAAGAGGTCCCTTTGAGTCCATGTGCTCTCTCTGTGCAGCTGTGGCCCTCGAGGTACTGCTTTCACCCAAGTATACCCTTGATCGTTTTCTCAGAGCGCTTCGTGAAGGTGGATGGAGCAGTTGCCAGCTGGCACGAGTGCCCTCTAAACATCAAGAAACCCAAACAAAAAGTGCACCTTTTGGAACCAGACCAACATTCACACATTTAAGGCCAATTTTAAAACTCTACAACTTTAGATCATGGGGGTGCCACTCTAGCAGAAAGCGCTCTTGAAAAGCTTACTTCCTCCTTTAGAAATGCTACTAATCAAGATTTTGACTCCCTAGCCCCACGAAAATCTAGGCAAATAAATCATTAGGCCAGAATAAATGGCTTTCTACAGAAATCCTGGTAGCCAGAAGAGCTAAGCGAAAGGCCGAGAGTTGCTGAGAACATCGTCCACAGCTGAGTCAGCCACCACTTATAAACAGACAGCAAAAGCTTATAAACAGACAAAGCAAAAAACCTAAATGAGAGAATACAGCAGGAAAAATCCCAGTTGAAGGAACTATTTATGATCCTGCAGGAACTAAAAAGTGCACCAGTTTAGAATCAGAAACTAGAAGATAGTGCCTAGTGCCAGGCTATTCATGACGGTTTCACTCATAAAACAGGCCATCAAAGACCAGGTGAACATGTTCCCTGATATTGATACTGTTGTGAAACTATCTGCTGTCCCAGATCAAAACAGCTCTATGTTTTCTGCTTTTGACGAAGTGTTGAGAAAGAAGTGCTTGAAGTCATCAATAGCTTAAAACCCACTTCATGTAAAGGGGACACTTTTCCTGCTACATTTTTCAAAGACTTTGCGGGTACTCTTGTTCCATCGGTCAGTTAGTTTGTGACCCAATCCTTTGATGAAGCTTACGAACCAAAAAATATAAAAGAAGCCTGGATAACTCCACTCATTAAAAAAGAACATTTTGACCCTTCTGTTCCTGGAAACTTAGACCAATTACAAATGTGCCATTCTTACTGAAAATAATTGATAAGGTTGCCTATTTACAGTATCAAACATTTGTAGAGAACAATGACATACTTGTGTCTGAACAATCTGGTTTTCAAGAAAAGAATGGTATGGAGACGTCCCTCTTGGACCTATCATCGAATAGTGCCACTATCATCGAAGAAGGAAATGGGGCATTGCTCCTATTGTTGGACTTATCATCAGCATTTGATTTAATAGATCATGATCTTTTGGTTGGAAGACTAATTACTGCTGGGAAATGTACACCCCATGCAGACAAATGGTTTAAATCTTTTCTGGGACCCAGAATGGCTGCAGTAGTTAAAGGAAAGTTTTAGTGAAGAAAAACATCCCTAACATGTGGTGTTCCACAGGGCTCCTGTTTATATCCTTTACTTTTTAATATCTTCTCAAAACTCCTATGTGACTTGCTCAGAACACTTGGTGTCCGGTTTACCAACTATGCCGCCGATACTCAGTTGGTTTTTGAGCTGTCAGGAAAGTATGAGGACGATGTTCAAAGAGTAAATGATGTGTACATCGCAATTCGAAAATGGATGGCAAATTCCTTAGCTCTAAATGAGGAGAAAACAGAGCTATTAAAAATAGGCACACTGCAAAAAGTACAAAATCTGGATGATCAGTATACAAGCTTTAAGATAAATGATAATAATATTCCAGTGTCAGAACATGTGAAAACCTTTGGAGTCTTCCCAGCTATCTTTCATGAGGCACATTTCGTACCTGAAATCCAAATGTGCTTTTTATACAAATCTCCTTTGGAAAAATTCACCCATATCTGACAGAACAGAATAGAGCCACGATTGCTGGTGCAATCATGAATGCGAAATTAGATTATACAATAGTCTCCTGATGGGCACCTCCAGAACAAACGTTAAGAAACTGCAAACAATACAAAATGGAGCTGTTAGGGCTGTTTTTGGTTTGAGTCGGCGCTCTAAGATTTCGTGTTCCTGGAGAAAACTGCATTGGCTCCCTGTCGAACAGCAAATCAAATTTAAAGACGCAGTACTGGTGTTTAAATGTTTGTTAGGAAATGCACTTAATTATCTTATCAACAAGAGCCCCTGTAAGAAGAACCCTTTGCTCAAATGGAAATCAAATGCTGCATCAGCCACGACTGACCCTTAAAAATTGGTTTGTTTTTTTGTTTTGTTTGTTTTATTCGTATTTATATAGTGTACAACAGCCCGAGGACATCATGGCACTTGTTACAGTACAAAGCTTAGTTACGTAGTTACATGGTCATTAGCAGTATATATATACAGGTTACAATATAGTTATATTACATTTGTGTTATATTACAATATACATGGCAGAAGTGGAGGAGGCAGTCCTCCACTTGCTAGTTGAGGAGAGTGGCCTTGAGGTGGTTGCGGAAGACAGAGATGGAAGTTTCAGCTCTAAGGGTGGCAGGGAGTGAGCTCCAGAGTTTCGGTGCAATATAGGAGAAGCCTAGACCTCCCGCTGTGGCTCTCTTTATGCGTGGTATATGTAGCTGGTTGGTGTACTGAGCTCTGGTGGGGCGAGTGGATGTGGCCCTTGATATTGCTTCAGATAGGTATGCTGGAGCGGTTTTGTTGATGCACCTGTGAGTGATGGTGAGGATTTTCAGAGTAATATGGTCTTTGACCTGGAGTCACTGTGCTTCACGTCTGGCGTGGGATATATGGCCTCTTCTAGGGATGCACATGGCGGCTCTGAGGGCATTGTTTTGTGTGGTTTGCAGTCTGTGAATGTTTTTGGCGGAGGTGCCAGCTAGAAGGGCGTTGCAATAATCGAGTTTGGCTCCTATAGATGCTCTAGCTATGGCCAAGCGGTTGGGGGTGGATAAGTAGGGTTTAATGGCATTGATGAGTTTGGTGCTGAACACTGATGCAGAGGCTATGGTGCTGACTTGTTTGTTCATCGATAGATTTGCATCAATGTGAACACCTAGAGTCTTGACAGAGGATGATACGGAGATGGTTGAGTTGTCTATGTTGAAGTTGTTGTATTGGGGGCTTAGTTTCGATAATGTGTTTGTCTGGCCCAGGATGAGAAGGGCCGTGGCGTCTTGGTGATAGAGTCCAGATAGGGGTAAAAGAACTTGAATGTCGTCTGCATAGTTTGTATATGCAACACCCATGGAGTCAAGTAGGTCGAAGAGGGGTTTTGTGAAGAGGTTATAGAGGGTGCGGGCTGTACAAGATCCTTGGGGGACACCGCAGTTTATAGTGGTAGGATCTGCGTTAGCTGTGTCGGAGTAGACCTTCATGGCTCTTCTTTCAAGGAAGCTGCTTGATTAGAGAAATGGACTGCATGGGTGAGGTGGGTGGTGAGTGTTTGGTGATCTACCAGGTCAAAAGCAGCTGATAGATCGAGGAGGAGGAGTAAGGCAGGTTTGCCTTTGTCCATGATCTGTGAGATTTAATTTTTTAGGTCTAATAAGGCGGATTCTGTTCCATGCCCGACACAGAGGCCAGATTGTATTTTGCCTAGTATGGAGTTAGCTTCTATGTATGATTGGATCTGGATGTGAGCTGCTTTGTCCAGGATTTTTAGGCGGAACGGGACGGTCGTTATCGGTCTGTAGTTGTTGGGTTGCGCTGGGTCAAGTGTGGCCTTTTTTAGAAGTGGCCGCACCCATGCTTCCTTGAGATTGTTTGGGACAGTTCCTGTTTGGAAAGATGCGTTAATGAAGGCAGTAATCAGGGGTGCTAGGTCATTGGCGCATTCCTTGAGGATTTTGGGAGGGCAAATGTCTGCTTTGCAGAGGGATGGTTTGAGGTTTTTGATGAGATTAAGGAACCAATTTCAATGTTTAGGCCCCTACCATTTGGAACTTCCTCCCCTTTGATCCTAAGATCTATGCGTCAACTACTATCTTTAAAAAACAAATGAAGACATTGTTGTTCGATGTAGGGACAGCTTAGCTACTTGGCTGTAACTCTATCTTAGAATGCTAGACTCCCACTGCTTTATGTTTTAAGTGCATGTTTCTGTCCATGTGAGTGCCTTGAGGCCTATGGCCGAACGGCGCTATACAAGAAACAAGATAGACAGATAGATAGATAGATAGATAGATAGATAGATAGATAGATAGATAGATAGATAGATAGAAGACTTTTCAAGCACAATGGAATGCTAGTAGTGGTGGGTCCGTTGATCCAAGCAACTCTTAACAAGCAGTACCGCCATATAAAGATTCACAGCAAGGCATTGATATGGGGGGGTTGAGTCAAAGGCTTCCCAAGCCAATAGCTTGACAGGAGGTCGCTAAGGCCTTGCAGAAGAGCTAGATTGCTGCTGGCTCAGAACAAAAAATCACAGTGGAGGAACAAAACAATATACATTTATTTAACATGAAGACGTTTTTGAGTTTTTTTGTGCCATTGTGTGGCATACATGCATACAATAAATCTGCATTGTAGTGAATTAGTATACAGTAGTGACAGTCTATTTTATGTGTTGTTAACTCTCACAACACATAACGATGTCGACACTTGAGTTTGTGTTTCTGGTTCGGTGATTAGATGACATGAGGCAGTGGCTGATGGAAATGGAGCAGCGCTGCACTGAGGATACCGAACTGTCTTCAGGACTAGGGGGTCGAGTTCAGACTTGGTGAATGAGTAAGGCGTCGTCCTATAGTAAAAGAGGCTATGTTAAAACCAGTGAGAATAAAGCATGTCCACTGATGGTGAGAAGAGCAAGGCGAAGGACCTACCATGTCGACGTTGATAAGCGCCATGGCTGTGGTCTGAGTAAAAGAGCAGCTACAGGAATTGCGGCTGAGGGGGTCAGTCTGCAGATGTCAGAGGCCCCAATCTAAGTCAAAAGGAAGTCGAAATGACTAGTGAGAATTAATCTGTGCTAAGGCCGTGACTATGCTAAAGACTTAATCAAGCATTGTGTCAAATGGGCGGCCGAGACTAAGAGTTAGAGGTGAAGAATACTAATGGTTGGTCTCAAAGGTACAAAGTGGGTGAGAGTTAACCTTGTAGTGATTCAAAAACGCACTAAGTTCCAGTTCATTATTTGGTGGTGCTTAAATATGAGGAATAAGATGCACAAAAACAATTAATGTGCAGACTGTATTATTGCCGTTGCAGGGCGCGAGTGATGGAGGGTTCTGGACATCAACGAGGGTGAATTTGAGTTCATTATTTGGTGGTGCTTAAATATGAGGAATAAGATGCACGAAAACAATTAATGTGCAGACTGTATTATTGCCGGTGCAGGGCGCGAGTGATGGAGGGTTCTGGACATCAACGAGGGTGAATTTGAATTAAGCAAAGCCTTCTGTGATGCGAGGGCTACGTTACAAACAGATGGGCTGGTGCATGCAATACGGGGGAGAGCTGTGGCGGTGCCGTGAAACTTACCCGTGCCGGAGTCAGGAAAAAGAGCTGTGTCACTGCTGTCGGTTGCGCTTGACTGGCTGCGCATGTCAGTACTTGAAACGAGGCCGTAGTGACTGCAGGGACTGCGCATGCGTCCGGGGATAGTGTAAGTGGTGGGCGCGGCCGTACTGAGTGCGTCGGTTCACGCAAGTCTTGTTGGTCATGTGTGATGGTGCATGCGTCTGGAGGTAGTGTAAGTGGTGGGCGCGGTCGTACTATGTGCATCGGTTCGCGCATTGCTTGTTGATCATGTGTGACAAATAACATTACTGAAAATAGCGCCCATTGGAAATAAATAGGCATTATTTCTCCTTGAAACATCAATGAGGAGATACAGTTGAAAAGATGCAAGTCACTAGGTCCTTGTAGTGTTCCATGCCAACAGTACAGGTTTTCATTTGGAGTCGTGTGTTACACAGTAGTACAGAGAAACATAGGGGCACTCTTAAACATAGTGCCTATGAGATATTACAAATGTGATCAAACAATTGACAAAAACTAATGAATCAAAAATTGGAAAAGCGTGATCTTTTTGCGCTCTATGCCATAGTACCTAAGAAATGTTGCAGGTATGAGCGGTGCTCAATGGCTGAATCTTATCTGTGTACACGGGTGAAAAATAATAATACACAGGGGTGGTCTTATGCTGAGTTTGTCAAATAGAGTGGACTATGAATAAAGGGCAGTTGGAAGCTGAAGGGGGCGTGCTCTACTTGTTAGAGGAGACATATGGGTGCATGGGTGACCGTGACTGGGTCGTGGCTCAGTGAAGGGAGCAATTGGACATAACTTCACTTATTAAAAGAACAGGTTCCATTCGATGGAAATGTTAAGACCCTGTCTCACAGAATCCAGGCGATAAATCCATTTTTGCTCTAGTTTGCGAAGGGCAAGGTCCCTGTTACCTCCGCGGGAAGGGTTGCTTACTGTTTGCAATATTGCCCAGAAGATGTCGTTATGGGTGTGATTCATCATCTTGAAGTGTGCCACTAGTGGTTTGTCTTCTATTTGGTTTTTTGTTTTTTGTACGAATGGAACCTGTTCTTTTAATAAGTGAAGTTATGTCCAATTGCTCCCTTCACTGAGCCACGACCCAGTCACGGTCACCCATGCACCCATATGTCTCCTCTAACAAGTAGAGCACGCCCCCTTCAGCTTCTAACTGCCCTTTATTCATAGTCCACTCTATTTGACAAACTCAGCATAAGACCACCCCTGTGTATTATTATTTTTCACCCGTGTACACAGATAAGATTCAGCCATTGAGCACCGCTCATACCTGCAACATTTCTTAGGTACTATGGCATAGAGCGCAAAAAGATCACGCTTTTCCAATTTTTGATTCATTAGTTTTTGTCAATTGTTTGATCACATTTGTAATATCTCATAGGCACTATGTTTAAGAGTGCCCCTATGTTTCTCTGTACTACTGTGTAACACACGACTCCAAATGAAAACCTGTACTGTTGGCATGGAACACTACAAGGAACTAGTGACTTGCATCTTTTCAACTGTATCTCCTCATTAATGTTTCAAGGAGAAATAATGCCTATGTATTTCCAATGGGCGCTATTTTCAGTAATGTTATTTGTCACACATGATCAACAAGCAATGCGCGAACCGATGTACATAGTACGACCGCGCCCACCACTTACACTACCTCCAGACGCATGCACCATCACACATGACCAACAAGACTTGCGTGAACCGACGCACTCAGTACGACCGCGCCCACCACTTACACTATCCCCAGACGCATGCGCAGTCCCTGCAGTCACTACGGCCTCGTTTCAAGTACTGACATGCGCAGCCAGTCAAGCGCAACCGACAGCAGTGACACAGCTCTTTTTCCTGACTCCGGCACGGGTAAGTTTCACGGCACCGCCACAGCTCTCCCCCCGTATTGCATGCACCAGCCCATCTGTTTGTAACGTAACCCTCGCATCACAGAAGGCTTTGCTTAATTCAAATTCACCCTCGTTGATGTCCAGAACCCTCCATCACTCGCGCCCTGCACCGGCAATAATACAGTCTGCACATTAATTGTTTTCGTGCATCTTATTCCTCATATTTAAGCACCACCAAATAATGAACTGGAACGTAGTGCGTTTTTGAATCACTACAAGGTTAACTCTCACCCACTTTGTACCTTTGAGACCAACCATTAGTATTCTTCATCTCTAACTCTTAGTCTCGGCTTCCCATTTGACACAATGCTTGATTAAGTCTTTTGCATAGTCACGGCCTTAGCACAGATTAATTCTCACTAGTCATTTCGACTTCCTTTTGACTTAGATTAGGGCCTCTGACATCTGCAGACTGACCCCCTCAGCCGCAATTCCTGTAGCTGCTCTTTTACTCAGACCACAGCCATGGCACTTATCAACGTCGACATGGTAGGTCCTTCGCCTTGCTCTTCTCACCATCAGTGGACATGCTTTATTCTCACTGGTTTTAACATAACCTCTTTTACTATAGGACGACGCCTTACTCATTCACCAAGTCTGAACTCGACCCCCTAGTCCTGAAGACAGTTCGGTATCCTCAGTGCAGCGCTGCTCCATTTCCATCAGCCACTGCCTCATGTCATCTAATCACCGAACCAGAAACACAAACTCAAGTGTCGACATCGTTATGTGTTGTGAGAGTTAACAACACATAAAATAGACTGTCACTACTGTATACTAATTCACTACAATGCAGATTTATTGTATGCATGTATGCCACACAATGGCACAAAAAAACTCAAAAACGTCTTCCTGTTAAATAAATGTATATTGTTTTGTTCCTCCACTGTGATTTTTTGTTCTGAGCCAGCAGCAATCTAGCTCTTCTGCAAGGCCTTAGCGACCTCCTGTCAAGCTATTGGCTTGGGAAGCCTTTGACTCAATCCCCCCGTATCTCTGCACTTCTTAACCCTCTCGAGTCAGGCCCCCCAAAAAACAGGGTTCGCCCATCCTTTTTTCTACAGCAAGGCATTGTACACATAAAGGCAGCAGAGCTCTTGCACTCTTGGCGCGCGCTTTGAATGCCGCGCCCTTATTTTTTTGAGCAATCATGGGTCTTTACACTGGATGAACATACTGCAAATGTGTTTACAGGCACATGAATCTCTGGACTCTGTAGGACTGTCCCTCATAGTCAGGGGAATCTGAGCTAATTCTGTTCGAGGAATATTAGAAATATGAAAGAACTCCAGATTTCTACAGACACGATGCAATGATAAGAAATCGCTGTCCAACCACCATCCAGCATGAGGAAATCCATTGGTACATCAGTGGCGTCACAGGTGAATTCCTTCTACTGCTTGCCAGGCGAATTCATTCTCAAAAGCATGCTTTGCAGAAAGGCTTTCATAACAGACAACAGCCCAGGACCATAAAGGCTGCAGGCCCGCAGGCACGCAGGCCAGGACACAGAGAGCAGCGTTACCAAATGTAAACCTTCAGTCTGAAAAGAACACTACACAGTAGCACCGTTCCCAGCATCGCTCAGTTCCTCTTCACAATCCATCAATTGCATGGGGGGCGCCTTACCACCACCTCACCATAGCGCGCCTAAAGAAAATATAAGAACAACATCAGCTCGTCCTCATGTCCTGCATAACAATGAACTGGATACACTTTGAAAAAGTGCTTATATGATTCCTTTCTATGCAGGCACATTTCCCACTGAATGAAAGGTAGCCACGGTGCACTTACATTATTTGAGTGCAATGTGATAAGATATGATATGATATGTCATTAATAACGTGCCTATACACAAGTGTTTCAAGGCACCACGGGGCAAGGGATGGGTAACAGAGGGAAGGCAGGGGCAGTGATCTTACTAGGCCAGGTGCCATTGAGATCGCGAAAGTGCAGGGGAAGGAGGAAGGGAAAAGTGCAGGGGGACGGGCAGTGCAATACATGGAATAAACAGTAAAAATAAATAGAATACATACAAGCAATAAGTAAAAAGGTGCGTCCAGCTGGTGGCAAGTGCAAGGGTAAGTGCAGACATCAGTTCTAGTAGGGGGCTGTAGGGATACATAAAACAGTCCCCAAGTGATGGGGGATGCTGGGATGCAGTGCAGGTATGCAACTGGCAGGAGAGCGGACCTGGGCCCGAGAACAGAGGGTGGCCAGGTGATCATTGCAGTTTCAGTTTCAGCAAAGAGTTCAGCATGGGAGAGGAGGAGAAAAAGAGGAAGGTTTGAACGTGCTTCCGGAACCAGAGATGGTTTTCCTCAAGTTTCAGGGAGGCAGGGAGGCTGTTCCAGAGGGAGGCACCAGCCGAAGAAAGAGATCTACCACCAACTTGTTGCTTGGAGAAGCGACTGACCCTGAGGGAGTTGGAGGCAGATGAGCGAAGAGCTTGAGAAGGGAGATATTTACGAAGAGAGAGTTGTGCATTGTGTCCCCCCTTAGACTGTGCACTGTGCCCCCATAGGCCTGTGCCCTGTATCCCTCCTGAGACTGTGCACAGTGTCCCTCGTAGGCTTGTGCTCTGTGTCCCTCCTGAATCTGTGCATTGTGTCACTCCCTAATCTGTGCACTGTGTCCCTCCTGAGCCTTTGCGCCATGTCCCTCGTAGGCTTGTGCTCTGTGTCCCTCCTGAGCCTGTGCACCGTGTCCCTCCTAGGGTTGTGCCTGGTGTCCCTCCTAGGCTTGTGCTCTGTCT
Organism: Ambystoma mexicanum; assembly: GCF_040938575.1. Lineage (NCBI taxonomy): Eukaryota > Metazoa > Chordata > Amphibia > Caudata > Ambystomatidae > Ambystoma > Ambystoma mexicanum. The sequence goes on along the minus strand of NC_090926.1, from coordinate 1,093,343,248 downwards.
CCCTCATGAGCCTGTGCTCTGTGCCCCTCATGGGACTGTGCTCTGTGTCCCTCCCGAGCATGTGCATGGTTTCCTTCCTGAGCTTTTGCTCTGTGTCCCTCCTGAGCCTGTGCACTGTCCCCATTCTGAGCCTGAGCACTGTGCCCTTGCCATACCTTTGATCTGTTCATCTCATGAGCTCGAGCTATTCACCCCTTATTCAAGCTTGTGCACTGCTGCTTTCGTTTGACCTGTGTACCGTATTCCCCTAGACCCTCAATCATGTGCTTGCTGGCCCAGTGGCAAATGGTGGTGCTGTGTATATCCACTCTGGCTGCACTCCCTCCCTGACATTATTGGGCTGGATGCGAACTCTCGCCCAATCTCCATCACTCCTTTCCTGGGCAAACTGGGCAAACTCTTGGAAAGCTGGCCATCTCCCAGCTCAATCTTCACACTGAATCTGTTGGTGGTCTCCATGATCATCAGTTTGGCTTCAGAGCTTCCAGAAGCACGGAGACTGCTCGCCTGAACATCCGTGAAGACCTGCTCTTCAACCTCGATTCCAACACCCCCTGTGTCCTCATCTTACTTGATCTCTCTTCTGCCTTTGACACAGTGAACCACGCCATCCTGCTCAACCGTCTCTGTGATAACCTGGGGATCACTGGTCAGGTCCTAGCATGGCTGATTTCTTTCCTCTCTGACCAACCCTCCCAGGTCCAACCTGGGTCCTTCCTCTCCTCTATCTCTATCTCTACCTGTGATGTTCCCCAGTGGTCTAATCTCTCTCCCTGGCTGTTCAACCAATATGTGGCACTTCTTTCCCACCACATTGCAGTGCTCTGCCCCAACTTCCAGTGCTATGTGGATGATACTCACCTTATTTTCAGGCTACCCTCAGCCACCTCTTCTCCCTCTCTCATCTCTGACTGTCTGTCCGCCATACAGGAGTGGTGTGCCACCAATGATCTCCGCCTTAATGCCAGTAAGACCGAGATTCCCCTCATCGGCACATCACTCCCTCCTTTCCTGTCAGTCTCTGGCCGGCCTCTCTTGGCCCTCTTCTTGCTCCCACCTGTGAGGCAAAAAACCTCGGGGTCATCTTCGACTCCACACTCTCCTTCTCTCCTCACATCTCCGATGTCTCTAAGAAGTCACACTACCAGCTGCACTGCCTCAGATGTATTCTTCCCTTCCTCTCCTTCCCCCAGAAGCTCACTGTCTCCAGAGCTCTGATTCTCTCTAGGCTGGACTACTGCAACAGTCTCTTTCTAAATCTGCCTGCTTCTACTCTCCACCCTCTGCAACTCATCCAGAAGAGGACTGCGAGACTTGTCCTTGGCCTCGACCCCAGGGATCGTATCTCTCCAGGACTGAAATCACTGCACTGGCTCCCAGTAGCTGTGAGGATTAAGTACAAAACCCTCTGCATTGTCCACAAGGCCTTCTGGGGCTTGGGACCTCAACTCTCTCTTCCTAAATATCTCTTATCTCGAGCTCTTCGCTCATCTGCATCCAACTCCCTCAGGGTCAGTCGCTTCTCCAAGCAACGAGTTGGTGGGAGATCTCTTTCTTCAGCTGGAGTCTCCCTTTGGAACAGCCTCCCTGACTCCCTGAAACTTGAGGAAAATCATTTCCGGTTCCGGAAGCACCTCAAAACCTTTTGCTTTGCTTCTGCTTTTTCTCATCCTCTCCCCTACTGACTTCCTGGCTGAAACTGCACTGGTTACCTCGCCACGCCCTGACCTTGGGCCCAGTACCCTCCCACACCAATCGCACACATGCACTGCCTTCCCGGCAACCCCTGCACTTGGGGACTGTTTTCTGTATCCCTAAAATCTCACTTCCAGCACTTGACACCTGATGCCTGCACTTACCCCTGCACTTGCCACCTGCTGGCCTTACTTTCACTTATTGTTATTTATTCTATTATCCCATGTACTGCACTGTCCACTCCCCCACCCCCGCACACTTTCCCCATCCCATGTACTTGCGTGATCTGAATGACACCTGGCCTAGTAGGATCGTTATCTTTGTCTTCCCTCTGTTCCCCCTCCCTTGCCTCGACGCGCCTTGAAACACTTGTGTATAGGCGCGTTATAAATGCCATATCATATCATATCATATCATTCAATACAACCTGACCTTGACTAAGACTGCCATACCAGTGACCAATCGCACTGATTCCAGCAGTGGCCTGCGTAGGAGGGTCCATTTGAGATTATTACAAGATATCATACCGGGTTTGGGGAACAACCCTAGACATCACTCTGAACATATTTTAGTACATGCTTACATTTTGAGGCAATAGGAGACAACTTAATTGCCTCAAAAGCAAACAATTATGCTTTGCAACAAACCGTATGCTTTAGCGTCTACTGATAAGGACCCATTACATATTTTATTCAGCAGTAAATTTAGAAACGTATGATTGGAAATGCCCCAACATGCCAGATCTATATGGCACAGGAACCTGGCGTAGCTAATGGCAGTGGGTTTTAATGAAGCAGGTGACCAAAGTCCAGATTTGGTGAGGTTCGGTGGGACAACCGTACCCTACAAGGAAAGCAAGAGTCCTCATGTCCCCCGCTCTCACCCCATAGCTGAACACACACCCAGAGTGTGCAGCACTCGCAGCCCGGAATGCGCATTGTGCAGTATCTGTAGCAAGCAACAACACTCACACTGCACTCGCTCCCTTGAAATCGTGCGCTGCGGGGGATGACCACATCCACCTGGGGGATCTGCTCAATGTGTGTGCTGAGTCGCCAAACTCCATTCACTGCTGGGCACAGACACTCTTTGCACCTAGCACTCTATTTTGAGCCCTTGCAGGACAATCATTTCGAAACATGCCATATTGTCAATGAAAAGTCCCTTTTCCACAACCTATAGCCATAAGCAAACGTCGTAAAAATGTTCTCATCAGGACTCCCTTTTCCGGAGCAACCTTTTTCTTTTACCCCTGGGACTAGGGTTTCTTGGGCACACAATAGAACGCTATGCACATAGCAGATGGTCATAATGTACAGATATTGTCAAATGAATGTGATTGTATCCGTTGGATTAAATGCCGTTTTCTATATAACCACTAGAGTGCGCTGCGTCTTCACAGATTAGTGTAACTAGACCAGATAATCAAGAGGTACCATTTCTAAAAAAAGGCGGGGATTAATGTTAATATTAATGTTAATGTTAAAGGATATTCATACTGCGCTTTCCCCACTGGACTGGTCCCCTGGCGGAGTGGTGGCTCTGAAAGATAAGAGGGTGGCGGCAAAGTGGGACAAAAGTACAGTGAGGAAGAAAGTGATGTACTGTTGGCAGCTTCAGTTCGGGTTGGCACCGTTCGCTGAGCATGGGTGCAGTTCATGGATTGGTAGCTTCTCATGTGAGACTATGTCACACGTATGACCTAAAGTCGAGTTTTCTTTATCTATTTTGGGAACGACTATGGTATGATATGTGCCTTGCTGCTTCCATCCTATACGAAAACCAGGCACTCTAATCAGTCAAATTAGGCAAAACACCATTTGAAGTTGGGTAACATAGATTTATTGGGAAATGAGTGGGGCTGTGCTGGAGCTGTGAACAATGCCCAGATTATGTCTGATCATCCACATTACCCTAATCCAGCTGTCTCGTCACAGTCCTTACTAGGGCTGGGTGAAATTGCAAAAATCTGTTCCGCTAGCCGTGGAAGCGAAATCTGAAACATTATGATCTGTTTCGCTGCAATTCTCCATTCTGCCAACCCTGTGCATCGAAAAGAGTGGCGCAAAGTTTCTCGTGCTGTCTCACAAACCGAAATGAGCCACACAAAGTTTCTTGTGCCACTGTGCAAACCTAGCATGGGTCGAAAAGAGCGGCACAAAGTTTCTCGGTCCGCTGCACAAACCTAACACAAATCGAAAAGAGTGGCACAACGTTTCTCTTGTCACCCCTTACCTTTCCTGTTGCAGAGCACTCTCGTTCAGAACAGAAGAATGTTGGTGGGGACACAGGATTGGTTCATTAGGGTAGGCTTCGCCTGCACCAATCACTGGGGCCCATTTGGCTTTAAAAGAGGGCGAAACCCTTCACTTAGCAGATCATCCGACGACTTCTCAACCTAGATTCTTGACGGGGTGAATTCCCACGTAGAAAAGTCTCGAAGTATCCCCATTCAGCTGTAGCAATCAGCACACCTGGCCTTCTGAGGTACCCCCGTGAAACCGTCCGCATGGAGCCAGATGTCCTGTTGCTCCAATCAGATGGGCCTTCCAAAATATTCAGTCAGAACAACCACTCATTTACCACCTGCTTTTCTGATGGAGCCGCCTCATGTGGCTTTCTCTACCCAGCCCTTGTCTCAATGTTTGGGCCTAGTTTTCCTCCAGTAGTCCTTTATCTAGTGATGATTAAGGCACCTTCAAGTCATTATTTGCAGCTTCTAGTTTATATAAACAAAAGTTACAAGACAAAGTCAAATAATCAACTTCTATTGTTAGTAATTAACCTGATTGGACATTTCTTTATTTGTAGACTTTCCATGTTATGTTGCTCCTTCCGACTATATGCAGAAGAGGACGGTACTTTAACATCATGCTGCTATAAAGCCAAAAAGAGGGCCCCTTTGAGGCCATGCACTCTCTCGGTGCATCTGTGGCCCTCAAGGTACTGCTTTCACCAAAGTATACCCTTGATCGTTTACTCCGTCAAGGTGCATGGAGCAGTTGCCAGCTGGCATGAGTACCCTCTAAACAACAAGAAGCCCACACAGAAAGTGCACCTTCTGGAACCAGACCAACATTCACACATTTATAGGCCAGTTTTTTATATTTCTAGAAGCTCATGGGGGTGCCCCTCTGAAGCAGAAAGCGCTATGAAGACTTTTCAAGCACAGTGGAATGCTTATAGTAGTGGGCCCGTTGATCCTAGCAACTGTTATCCAGCAGTTCTGCCCAGTGTCGGACTGGGACAAGAAATAGGCCCGGACACCCAAAAAAAAGTTGCCCACCCCTCGCCTCAAAAAAGTGGCCCACCCCTCGCCTCAAAAAAAGTGGCCCTCACACCATCATCCGTGAATCACGTCAATTCACGATTTTACAGAAAATGCTACTTATGGAGGGTTCATGTGTCTGTTACATTACAACACAACTCATAAAATAACATAAATTTGCATACAGTTCTGTGACAGGGTCTACAGCTCTGAGGCGCAGGAATGCAATGAACCAACCACCCCCACTGCGGTTTTGGGACCTGCTGCAAGTCAATGCTTATACAGGGCTCCGCAACCCCAGCAGGGAAGGAGGGTTAGGGTGACGATGGTTGAGATTTTTTGCCTTGCATTCTGGTATCTGTGACCCCCTGCCCCCCTCAATGAGCTTTTTCTGTTACCTATAAAATGCCACAGATACATACATTTGGAAATCTACGTTAGGATCGCAAGCATTCCAACATGCCCTCACCCTCTCCATGGCTGCCCAACGATACCATGGCCCAGCGATACCATGGCAACCCCAATTCACTGAAGAGTGAGGGTATTTATTGTGAATTTGCCGAAGCTCGCAGATGTATAGTCCTACACACACTTTTTTTTTTTTTTTTAAAACTTTCTTTATTGATTTTCAACAGATTGATAGACCACGAACATATCAGGTACTGCATATACATTACACGTCCATAACTTCCCCCATACCACCCTCCCCCCCCACCCCACCCCCCAAGACTCCGATCAACTCCACTGTTCAATATCGAGCCAGTTCAGAGGTCAGGGCTGGCTGGTCAACTGAGGGGTCATCCACCGCTCCAAGGTGGAGTAATGGCACGGTCAGCGACACCCAGCGATGTAATTCCTCACTGGAGTCCAGCCTCTGTTCGTGGATAGCGGTTTCCCACGCTCCGGTCTCGGCTGCCAACCACTTAGTGAGGTCGTTCCACCATTGTGCTTCAATCGGGCCTCTGGGGCTCTTCCAACACATGGCTATGCGTCTTTTAGCCGTGATATAAATTAAGTCTTTGAGTCTATTTAGGGGTTTGTTTTTGCGATCACGGCTGCACCTGCCCAGGATGCAGGCCACAGGGCTATGTACGTCCAGTTCAATGTCTGCTTTTGCCACCCTTCCCCGCACCTGCATCCAAAAGGAGCGTATCGCTGGGCAACCCCAGAACATGTGAGTCATTCCCGCCTTCGGCTCATTGCATTTAGGGCATAGCTGGATGGCTGCGCCCTTGAAAGACGATATAGTTTCCGGAGTTAAGTAAGCCCTGTTGGTAATGTATAGTTGGATAAGTTGCAGACGGGCGTTTCTGGAGATTTTCTTGTGATAAAGGGTTACTCCTTCCCATTCCTTGTCGTCAAATTCCCGGCCCAGTTCGTGCTCCCACTTCCCTCTGCTCCTGAGCTCATTCCTGGTCGTGCCTAACATTAAGGCTTCGTAGAGCCGTGAGGTCTCGTGGCCCCCCTCGGCGGTGTTCAACATAGTCTCAATAATCTCGTCCTCCGCTGCAAGAATGGTCGCCACCGGCCATCTGTCTTTCATGGCCCGGATCACTGCTCTGTGGAGCAGAAATTGTCCTGTAGGTAGCTCCGAGGACTCGCTCAGGTCGGAGAATGTTAGGATTACCCGATCCTGAACCAGGTCTCCGAGGGTGGCCACCCCGCAGGGCTCCCACTGTGCTCGCGTTTCCAGTTGTCCCCACGGGCGATGGGTCATGAGTGCTGCTATGGGGATCTGTGGGGAGTACGGATCAGGGGACCCCAACGTTCTGCAAGCCCTTCTCCAGAGCCGAGTTCCGAGCTGTACCAGATAAGGGTACTGCCTTGGGGCGTCCTCCTTGACCCAGAGTAGGTCCCTGAGTAGGAAGCCTGTCAGAGCTGGTTGGAGAAGTCTGGTATCTGTGGTGATCTCATCGGCCATCCATCGCATCACATGTCTTAGCTGGCTTGCAAGGTAGTATAGTTCGAAATTGGGGACTTTCAGACCCCCTCTTTCGTAGGGTCTTTGAAGTGTTTCCAGTGCTACCCTGTGCCTGCCCCCCTGCCAGAGGAACTGCCTGCATAGTTTATTGATGTCTCTAAAGAAGGAAGGGGGGATGTTGAAGGGCACGTTGGTGAAGTTGTGTAATAGGCGTGGAAGTGCTACCATTTTGAGGAGACCTGCTCTCCCGGCCACGGAAAGCGGAAGCTTCCCCCAAAAGTCCATGGAATTTGCTAGGGCATCTTTAGCTCTGACTGTGTTGAGGATGTGTTCTGTGTGGGGGTTACGGTGTATAGTGATTCCAAGGTATTTAAAGGAGGTCGACTGCCATTGCAGATCTAAGGAGGGCAGGGATCTGAAGTTTTCTCTGTATAGTGCAGCAAGCGGGTAGAGGCAGGACTTGCTTTTGTTAATACGGATTCCTGTGTGAATTTGGAAGCCTTCTAGGGTTTCAAGAATGTAGGGCAAGAGGTGTTCGGGGTTGTGTAAGTATAGCAGGGTATCGTCAGCGTACATGGAGACCAGATGAGTTATCCCGTCGATCTCAATGCCCCCATCGCCATACTCCTGTCTGAGGTATGCGGCCACGGGTTCACTGGCGATGATATAAAGCATCGGGGAGAGAGGACATCCCTGGCGAGTGCCCCTGTGGAGAGACCACGAGTCAGAGTATGTCTTGTTGGTCCGCACCCTGGCAGATGGGTTGGTGTAAATCAATTTAGTCCAATTTAAGAAAACAGGTCCTATTCCCATTTTTATCATGGTGGCATATAGCCACTCCCAGCGCACAGAATCGAAAGCTTTGGTGGCGTCTAATGACGCGACCGCGTATTTCTGGGGCCTCAGTTCCGTGCTGTATATAACGTGGTGCAATCTCCGCAGGTTCTCGGTTATGGAGCGCCCGGGCACATAGCCCGTTTGGTCCTGGTGGATTAAGTGTGGTATTACCCTACGCAATCTGTTCGCTAGGAGAGAGGTGAGGATTTTACCGTCAACGTTTAACATGGAGAGGGGCCTATAGGAGCCGCAGTCTGTACCTTCCTTACCAGGCTTGAGAAGGGGGATGATAACGGCTTCCCTCATGGTGTCAGGGAGGGTGCCGCGCTCATAAGCTTCGTTATACACTTGGGTCAGCAGAGGAGCCAGAGTTTCCTCGTAAGTTTTGTAAAACTCGCCGGGGAGGCCATCAGTACCAGGGGCTTTTCCAGAGGGGAGGGATCTAATGATTGCTTTTACTTCGTCGGGAGTGATGGGCTCGTCTAGTGTTTCGGCCATCTGTGAGTCTAATTTAGGCAGCTCAATGATGTCTAAGATGTCTTCAATGCTGGTATCAGCCTCGGGCGGGGTCTCGGAGTAAAGATTATGATAGAAATCTGAAAAAACTGAGTTGATTTCAATTTGGGTGTGTGCCGTGGTGCCATCCGGCTTAAGAATTTGGCAAATGGGAGCTCGGGGGGTCTCACTTTTATACAACCAAGCCAGGCGTTTCCCGGGTTTGTCTCCTAGGGCGTGGGTTCTTTCAATGTGTTTAGTATAACTCAATTTACCCAGGGATTCCCAGTGTGTTAAACAGGTTTGCTTCAGGTCGGTTATTTTTTGTAGGAGTTCAGGGGTTAAATCAGCCCTGTTTTCCAATTCACCCAGCTCCGCTTCCGAGCGTTCCAGGGAGGATGTGATGGATCTACGGGCCCCTCCTATGGACGCAATCATCTCCCCTCTTATGACTACCTTGTATGCCTCCCATGCAGTGCCCATGTATCTGACGCTATTCAAATTTCGTTCCCAGTACTCCTCGGTGTAGTCGCTTACGTGTTCCCGAAGGGTCGCGTCATGGAGGGCTTCGGCTCTAAGCCTCCAAGTGGGGATCGGGGGTCTAGGCGGGAACACTTCCCAGGTGGCCAGCAGCGGGGAATGGTCAGACAGGACCCTGGGCAGGTAGAGGGCGTCGCTAAACATAGCTTGCTGTTCTTGGCTTACAAACAAGTAGTCCAGCCTCGTGTGGACAGCATGGGGAGGGGAGTAAAAGGAGAAAACTCGCTGATCAGGGTGCAGTTCTCTCCACAAGTCTCGGAGTAACAGCTGGTTAGTCAGTTTGGACAGAATCTTGGCCGGGGGGGATGGGCGGGTATGTTTATCATCAGATCTATCTTTTAGAGGGTCTAGGGTGCAATTGTGGTCTCCTCCCCAAATCATGACGCCGTCCCTGTAGGGGCTGAGCCTTGGGTATAGGGAGTGGAAGAAAGCGGTAGCGTCGTGGTTGGGTGCATAGGTGCTAATTAGGCATACCTCTCTGCCTTCGATGGTGCCATACGCTAGTGCCATCCTACCTTCATCATCAGTCTTTGTGCTTATTAGTCTGAAGGGGGTGGTTGGGTCGACCCATATCAAGACTCCCCTTGCATAGGAGGAGTAGGAGGATCCTATCAAGGTTCCTCGCCAAGTTTTGGCCAATGCTTTAAGTTTATCAGCAGAGAGATGAGTTTCCTGAAGCATGGCAATCCCGGCTTTGCACCTTTTCAAGTATGCGTGGACGCGACGTTGTTTCACATAGCTATTCATGCCCCTGACGTTCCACGTGATGATTTTTATCGTGGCAGCCATGGGTAATAGGGGGTATAGCGTCTATTTGGGGGTGCAGGTAGGGGCCGTGTCAGCGGCAAGAAGCATGTAGGGGATGTCAGTGGTCTAAGCGCTCTTAGATAAGGGTACACACACTTATTCATAGACCGCATGTTGGTTTGTTGGTCGTTAAAGTACCGCTGTATCGCCCCCCCGCCCCTTTACCCTGACGAATCTGCGATTAACTTGGTTTTGGGTTTTCATTCTAGGCGTACACAGAGGACATGTGAATATTGTGTGTTTCCACATTCTGTTATTAAAAGGGAAGGCCACAGGTGGCAGGGCTGTGTTTATAACGTTTCTTTTTCTTGGTTTTCCATCTAGATGTCTGCCCAGGTTAATGCGCTTGCTGCAGGGTTGAATTGAATAATTATTTATATAGCGCTTATTCACAACGTGTTTCATAGCGCTTCAAAGCAGGGAGGGAACATGAGAGAATACAGTGACATTCTTACAGGCCTTGATTCATTCAGATCATGATATTAACTATCATAATCAACCTGGCGACATAGGTTTTCAAGCGTCATACTATGAGAATCAGTGTTTTTAGTAAAGTAGCATTTGTTGGTGTGGTGTCCATTGCGGTCCCAAGATCAGTATTAGGCCATCTGTGTCTTGGATATATCTGACACCTGGGAAAAACACAAAACTCCTCAGTCGCTGCCCAGCAACACCAACCAATCCAACTAAGCTCACAAATTAACAACCCCCACCCGCTTTCCTACTGAAAAGCATGTCTCCTATAATGACCTCGCAAACGCTGTCCTCCCTGTGACGCAACACACCGCTCACTCCACTGAAACAGTCAGCATACGCCCATACAATCCAACCCCTACCCCGACCCACCACAACCAACCTGTCCCACAACAAAAGGGGGCACCCTGAGCAATTGGCGTTTGCACTTCTCACACAGAGCAGAGTTGCCGCTTTGGTAAATGCACCTGCTGTGGCGCGAGACGGATCCAGACTTTAATTTTCAGTTTTTGTGTCATTAATGTTAATGCTGATGTGCTGTAGGTATTGGGTTGTGTCCTCGTTTGTTGCTGGCAACCTATTTATATGTGGTGTGTGTTCTGGATGTACGTCCAGGCGCTACATAAAGAGGCACTCCAGCGACCAGAGACATGTCAGTTTGTTGTGAGCACTGCATACAGGACCCCACGTGTCTCCCTCCTCATATCACTCACTTTTAGCCATCCTTTCCTGTGAAGTGTGCCTCCAGTTTTCTTCTGTATAGTGCCTTGTGTAATGCGCGCCTTGTGTCAAAGAGCTCTTATTTTTGGAAGACACGCGGCACAGGCAGATTTCGGTGAATTGCCCAAGATCACTACATGCGCAGAAAGTGGCCCAATTCCAAAGTGTGGGTTGAAGTAAAGCACATGACTTGTTTTAACGGGCAAGTGCGCCATTCGCCTAGACTGGCTTCTTTTTATTGCGTACTCGCTGCTCAGGCATACCACCTATCCCATGTGCAAACATGCAAATGGATGCCCACAGACCCAAGCAACCACACCGCCCCCCACTCCCCCATTGCGGTTAAATGTGTAATCTCTACATGCAGAGGCACTAGTTTTCTTGCCTTCTGGAGATTCGATTGTCCAATGCGGCCCTCTGCCATATAAACTGCGTTCACATTTCTGTGGAGCAACGACATAGCCAGCACCATAGAAGCCCCACGACCCGTGCACTGCTTTCACATGCACGGATGACTAGGAGCCCGCCAAGTTGCCAACAAAGACCCGACTCCCGCTGCAAGGCCAGTTCGCTTCCCCCAACATTACCCCGAATGTACCCTCTGGACCCAGGCATGCATGCTGCAGCCCATGCCGGCCCGGTAGCCACAAATCAATCATTGGCCATGACCATAAAAAACATTGCGGTATGATGATCGCACTGACCCAGAGAATGAAACATTAAAACCTTCCCCTGCGGCACAGCGGCCTCCCCGGACAATTATGTACAAATCAATCTACTCCACAAACGTAGCACAGGTCCGGGGACAAGACAAAGCTTACATATTATTACCGAATAACACAGCACATTAACTGACCAGACCAGACACACAACAGAAATTCATTTGATCGTTATTTACCTGCAAAGCGTTCCTGCTCCCACCTCCTTGAAAACTCCTTCCTCGACCTCGACCCGCAGGATAGACTACACATTTCCACTGTGCACGAACCTGACGGACGAGCTGTTGCAGGATGTTACTTTTTTGCAAAACACTGGGAGCGGGCCAGGCTGGCTCCCAGTGTTTTGTAAAAAAGGTAACACTCCCACATGCAAAGTGGCTGCTGGCGCCATGGTGTCTCGCGCCAACTCGCTGCCTGCAAATTAATTCATTACAGCCTGGCAGATGGTGCACATCAAAGTGAACATGAAAACATAATTGGAGCAAAGAGAATCTGTAAAAGCAACAGCCCAGGCCTGCCAGCCTAGGTAAACAGAGGCTGCACAACGTTCGTGTTATGAATGCACAGTTAACACTGCGGTTGACTTTTGATCAACAACTTGAGCCTGACTCCTTTACCCGCCTGCTTCCTTCCCTTCTCGGTGTCTGAGGAATGCCATCAGTTTTAAAAAAAAAATCAATTATTATTACGGTACGGGCTGCACAATTCGTGCTTGAAGCTCCAATGCGAGTCAGCAAGAACATCTGGCGCACACGCACTGGGAAAGGAGAACAACAAGGTTTATGCGTGCCCGCCAACTAACCTCTCCAGCTCGTCGGAGTGTGTGCACGCCTTCCCCACAGCCTCTGCAGGGATCACTTTGCTCCTCTCGGCAGGCAGTCAGCACTCGAAGTCTCGCTTCCTTTTGAATGCAAAACCGAATGCTAAATGGCCTGCTCTGCTCTCTCACCTCTGTGCACATGGGCGCGCTCCGCCGGACGGAGCCTGTTACTTTTAGGAAATGTAACAAAATAACAACACCACGCCCGCCCAGGCAGCCCTGCAGGCTGGCCCCCCGGCGCCATCAGGCTGATAGCCGAGGCAGCTGACATGAATGATTTATTATGTGTGTGTGTGAAAATCGGCCCTTAAGTGCTAAATAAAACCGGCCCACAGTCCAGTCAGCTCTAATTCTCATCGGCCACGGGCCGATTGGCCGACTGCTCAATCCAACGCTGGTTCTGCCATATAAAGATCCACACCAAGGCATTGCACACATAAAGGCAGCAGAGCTCTTGCACTCTTGACGCACGCTTTGAATGCTGCGCCCTTATCTTTATGAGCAATCATGGGTCTTTACACTGGATGAACATACTTCAAATGTGTTTACAGGCACATGAATCTCTGGACTCTGTAGGACTGTCCCTCATAGTCAGGGGAATCTGAGATAATTCTGTTTGAGGAATATTAGAAATATGAAAGAATTCCAGATTTCTACAGACACGATGCAATGATAAGAAATCGCTGTCCACCCACCATCCAGCATGAGGAAATCCATTGGTACATCAGTGGCGTCACAGGGGATATGCTTCCACTGCTTGCCAAGCGAATTCATTCTCAAAAGCATGCTTTGCAGAAAGGCTTTCATAACAGACAACAGGCCAGGACCATCGAGGCTGCAGGCACGCAGGCCAGGACACAGAGAGCAGCGTTACCAAATGTAAACTTTCAGTCTGAAAAGAACACTACACAGTAGCACCGTTCCCAGCATCGCGCAGTTCCTCTTCACAATCTATCAACTGCATGCCAGGCGTGGAATGCTCCCTTACCACCACCCCACCATTGCGGAAAACGTTGCCATTTTTTCCTAGTCATCTGCATCCTGTGGTTGTGGCTTCATTGGTCCTTAGCAGATTAGATTACTGCAATGCCCTGTTTCTGGCTCGGACAGTTGGGTGTATCCATCATCATCAGTTGGGTGTATCCATCGTCATCAGGTGCTGCAGAATCTAGATGCCCGGGTGGCGACAAACCTACCTTCTGGAATGCATATTTCCCCGGTTGTAAGGTCTCTTCATTGGCTTCCGGTGCGTTGGCGAGTGTGCTAGGCCATAAAGACTGCATATGGAAACTAAGGCACAATAGGGGTAGAGGTTACGCTTGTGCTTCCACAATCATTAAATCGTGTGCTCTGTCCCTAGTCAAAGCAATCTGTATATTTGTTAATGCCTCACTTAAGGAAGGGAAAGTTCCCTTGGAACTTAAACAAACTAAAGTTACCCCTATCATCAAGAAACCAGGTTTTTCAAGAGATAATCCTTTAAATTTCCGTCCAATCTCAAAACTCCATTTTTGTTGAAAATTCTCGATAGAGTTGCTTACCAGCAGATTGCCGAACATTTGAATCAACATCCAATATTGCACTCTCATCAATCAGGCTTTAGAAAACATTTCGGAACGGAGACCTCTCTTCTGGAACTAAGATCCAGGCTATTAACACAAATGGACAAGAGTGGCCTCTCTTTGATTATATCCCTGGATCAATCTGCTGCCTTTAAATTAATCGAACACGCCATACTGAATAACAGGCCGGAGGAAGTGGCTAATTTCTCTAACCAGGCTGCTGCTTGGATCGCTTCTTTTCTTGAACACAGACACAGTAGTGTTTATTCGGACATTGCCAAAGCTGATCCAATTCCAGTTCTCTTTGGAGTTCGAGAGGGGGCTAGCACTTCACCATGTATATACAACCTTTTTATGGCCCCATTTTTTTTTATATGCTAGAGCAGGAGGGTGTAACTTTCTCAAATTACGCCGATGACACCCAATGTGTGGTGCATCTAACCGGTTCCCATGAACTAGATGAGCTAGAAGTGAACAGAATTTTCAGCTTAATTGAAAACTGGATGCTGAATAACTATTTGGCTCTTAACAGAGCTAAGGGTTCTCCACATTCATTGAAGGATTTAGATCATGCCTACAGCTCCTTCAATTTGGGGGTTGATATCATATGTCCACTTCCAAAAACAAAAATACTGGGCGTTACCCTTGACCAGTCCCTGAATATGAAAGCACATGTGTCATCGGTTGTGTCTTCATCAGTTTATTATGTTAAACTGTTATCACATCTGAGACCTCTTATATCTCAGAAAAGTGCTGAAACAATAGCAAGAGCTATAATAGGGGCCAAATTAGATTATTGTTGCAGTCTCTTACTAGGCATCAGCAAGCTGGCTCTACAGAAACTCCAACAGGTTCATAATTGGGCTGTGAGAGTTGTAGTGGGGCTTGCCAGACGCGAACATGTTTCGGAGGCTAGGCGGGGTCTGCACTAGTTTCCAGTGGAGGCTAAAATCAAATTTAGAACATTGGTTATAACATTCAAGTGTAGAATGCTAATGATGCCTCCATATCTCCAATGCTATATCAAGGACAAAGTAAACACTAGAGCGCTACGATCTGGAGATCATCATTTTCTGGAGCCACTCAGACCAAAAACCTCAAAAGCGGAGAATGGGGCCTTTTCTTTCAACGCCCCCATCTTGTGGAATTTACTTACAGATCACTTGCGCAAACATAAACTCCTGTACAGCTTTAAGAAAGTACTTAAAACCTTTCTTTTTTCATAATCTGACATTTTGGGGCAGCAGCATTTTACAAATAGATATGGTTTTCTCTTTGACCGCCTGAGATAGGACCTGTGTAGGATAGTATAGAAGAACATGTTTGTTTCATATCTGTTGCCTTGTCCTGTTAGCGCCTTCATGCCTATGGGCCCATAGTGCACTTTATAAATATAATGTAATAACCATATACCCAAGTGACACGTCAGACACAAGGTTCGTTTTCCAAACCAGTCTGGTTTATTTCAAAGTATTCTCAGTCGGCCGACTGTGTCTGAACGCCTCACGATGTGTGTTCCCAGACCTCGTGAGATGCGAGAGAGTGAGCAAAGCTCACACAGCAATATATATACATTAGACATAATCTTTACAAAGGCAATTCGATCCGCCCACAAACATGTCATACAGGCTAGGGTTCAGTGATTGACAATCATGACAATTATGGCATGTTGTGACAAGTCTCCATTCAGTCTAAAAATAGTTATTCTAGCAAAGGCAGCAGAGACAGCTTTTGGTTATCGCGAACATGGAGCTCTTACCTCGGCAAAGATATCATGTTCATAGCAGAGAAACATTCCTTAATACATTATCTGTGTGTCTCGGTTCACGAGGAAAGGGCCAGGCAGTTCTGAAGCAGAAAATACAACTCTCTGCGAAGGAGCACCGCTAGGAGGATATAATTCATGGTTTAACTGCCCTTACTACAGCGTTTGCAAGACAAGCCGGAACCTGGAATACTGATTAGATGCGGCTTCTGCTCTACTTCATTGACTTAGTGAGAGAGAGAAACAATGTATTTCTGCACAGTTTGATATTCCTGTCTGTGTTAGTATTTCAGCATTCAGGCCGTGGCCTCGCACTGTGTGTGAGTTCGAAGCATAGAATACATTTGCAAAGCGTTTTGACAGAAAGGAAAAAAGCAAATGGACGACATTTCACAAAATGGAAGCCCTCTGGTTACATTGACGATTCTAGGATTGCAATGTTTGTCACATGATGCGATTGGTTTCTGGCCAACATACTATACATACTATAGGGTAGTTTCTGGTCTAACAAACCCTCCTTTTGGCCGTAAGCCAAGAGCATCATCCATACATTGTGTCTTCATCAGACCACGTGTTCAATTCCGAACTACCCATACTGCTGTAATCGTCATCGGAAATATTAATTGCCATAAATTCTTTAATTATTTCATTTTCGTGTTGTGCACATTCACTTAGCATGCGAGGAGGTTTCGTTTTGATCGCATGTACACACTCATTTGTAATTTGGGAGCAAAGGACTGGCAGGCATTGTATGCAATAGCAGCAGAACATGAGGATTCCAATTATCATAACCAAAATTGCAATTAGTTTCCATCCCCATGATCGCAGCAGTACCCAGAACCATGAACTTACATTCAGATTCCAACCACCTGTAGGAACATGAATTTCAGAATTTAGGACATGCAATTTTTTTATTGCTTCAAATGTCGTGGGGGAGGAGTCACTTACGAATACACAGCACACCGACCCCACCAATTTGCATACTCCTACACGATCAGCCAAAATTATATCAAGGACAATTCTATTTTGAAGTGCAATTAATCTGATTGCTTTTTGTTCCAGTGTCATATTATAGAGTATATCTGTATTTCCATTTATCATTTTTCTAACACCCTAGACAGTTTTCTTATATTCCATGAATTTATTGCTTGTCCCCAGAATGGTATAAATGATTTAGCTATATCCCCTACGATCTGTCCTGCGGTATCATCTTGACGTGGCCGAGATCTAGATAGTTTTGCTATCTCAGAAGTTTTGTAAAGAAATACACCAAGCAAAAGTATACCTAAATAACAGCTCCCTTCCCAGGTTCTAGGTAACCAATGGTAGGCCTGATCTCCACATACAAAATAGACAGAACCTCCTATATATAATAGTTTTTCTTCTTGCTCAAGCACAGCAATGTTCATGCATCTAGTGAATGTTCCCACTGGGTGGGAACCCTTCTTCCGTAAGCAAAATGGGACAGAACGTGGACTGTGATTAACAGTATAGGAGGGAGGAACAGCATATTTGTTTCCTACTGGAGCCATTTTAAAAGTGATTAGGGACTTGTAAGGCCTAGAGAGCCTATCAACTGGACTTGTTGTTACCGTGTTTATTTTGATTCTGCTGCTTGCAAATACGGAACAACCCAGCGGCGCCAATACCAATCTTTCAAATTCATTTATGTTTGTTCCATCAAACTGACCAGTGACACTGTCATTCAATTTTCTGAAAAATAGCACTCTTAATGATGCATAACAGGCTGTATTAAGTGGCAAAGGATGTACATACCAACCCATTCCTCTTTCCCTGTGCTGGGGTAAATGGGAACAGACCCAACAATTGGACCTATTCAAGAAAGCATGGGTCATATTCATAATCAGTAGCAATGTATTATTGTTATACCCTTTTCTATGTTTCACTTCTTGTGAGGGGAGGGTATAGGAGAGCATCATTGGTGGAGGGAGCAGGAACTAATGTAGGCATTGTCTGTAATGTTTATCTCAGGAAAAGTTGTTCAGTGTTCGTCGGGGAAAGTTACCATATGCCCCCGCTTGTCCGTGCTAGGTTGCAATGGTCATTCACTTTTCAATGGTTGCACCGGGAAACCGCATGTCAGAGCTTTCAATTTAATCCAGCTTGATACAGCTCATACGCTCCTTTTCCCTAGGCCTCCGTTCCCACTTCATCCAAGCTGAGAACAAAGGCAAAACAAAAGCTGATCACTTCCGATTTTGTGAACGTAGATTGTACCTCACAGCTCTAGGTACAGTATGATTGATGAACAATGCACTCTCATTTCCAGATGCAAGATCAGTGCCAGCTTGCGATGCAATGAGTGACGATGAGGCAGCAGTCGGACAAAGTTGAGGCACCTCTGGCCTTTTGATCTTCGTTGCAATCTCCCCAAGCCCTTTCGCGGGCTTAGGGAGCACTTCTGGCAGAGAACTGGCGATGATATTACAAAACTTCTGAGATAGCAAAACTATCTAGATCTCGGCCACGTCAAGATGATACCGCAGGACAGATCGTAGGGGATATAGCTAAATCATTTATACCATTCTGGGGACAAGCAATAAATTCTTTGTGATCAAGTGCAGCTGTCTTTCTTTCGATGTCAGGATCATCAAGCTCTTTCTCATGTGGCAAAGAAAATGGAACTCTTTTCGTGTGTTTTGCGTGGATCCAGTGCTTGCGTCCATTAACACGGATTACAGTCTGTGTAGCCAGTAGCACCTGGTAAGGCCCCGTCCAGCGTGGTGCAAGTGAAATTCTTGATCAACGTCCAGTCCCCAGGCTGCAGACAGTGTCCTGGGCCGGTGTATCTGACAGGAAGATCCTCCCGCACCTGCTGATTAATCAAACGGAAGTTTTGAGTCAACTGTCTACAGTAATCAATGAGGAATGGGTACTCTGTATCCCTCAGCCGTTTCGGCCGAGGGGCATTCCAAACATTTGCTGGTCTCCCCATCACAATTTCGTAAGGGGAAAGACCTTGCCTGTACAGTTGTTCTCATGCAAAGCAAAGCTAGTGGTAATACATCAGGCCATTTCAAATTGCTCCCGCACATACTTTACTGATTTTGTTTTATAAGATACCGCTCTGACGTTCCACCAAACCGGCACTCATCGGGTGTCTGGCCGAATGGAATCATTTATCAATCTGGAGACCTGCACAAATTTGCAATATTACGGCCACAATAAAGTGCGGGCCGTTATCTGGCCATATGACTCGGGGTAGCCTGAAACGGGGAAAGTATTCTTTTAGCATGGCTTTAGCTGTGGACATAGCTGTACAATCTTTCAAGGGATAGGCCTCTACCCATTTGCTAAATGTGCAGACCACCACGAGAACATACTTATAGTTTTGGCATCTCTCAATTTCTATGAAATCAAAATGGATGACTTCAAACGTCATAGACAGTGAGTCAAAACTTCCTACTGGCGTCACTGTTCCCTTTCCAATGTTATGTTGTAAACAAGTCTTGCAGTTCTGAACCAATCTTTCAGCAGTTTTTCTAATTTCTGGATTCTGCCATACAGAATCCAGATGTTGAATCATTTTTCTAGCACATATGTGTGTTGGACTGTGGGCCATAGTGACCATTGCCATTACATAGGCATTTGGCAACATCCTTCTGTTATTTTGTTTGTCCACCCAGCACCCTTCAGAATCTAATTCTGCTGGACCATCAGACCAGTTTTTTATTTCATTAACAGTGGCTTCTGCTTGCATTTCCTTAACTGTTGCAATTCCATTTTCTATCATGCAGGGTACTTCTTCTATTTTTGTCAACATACATTTTTGTGTGTAAATCAATGGCAGTATGTTACGCAATTCTGTCTGCAAATGCGTTTCCCTTTCAAATGTTACATGTTACTTTTTTATGTGCTTCACATTTCATTATCGCTAATCGCTTGTGAAGCGAATGTGCTGACAACTGTCTCACTATCAAAGTGCCATGTTGGATTTTGGTTCCGTGCGATGTCAAGAAACCTCTTTCAGCCCATAATCGACCACAATTGTGTACCATCCCAAAGGCATACTGACAGTCAGTGTATATGTTTACATTGAGGTTTGCAGAAATTTCACATGCTCTTGTTAACGCTATTATTTCTGCAGCTTGTGCTGAGTTATATGAGATTCTTTTGCTTTCTCCAATACTTTCCTGTGTAGTGATGGCATAAGCAGCAGTTGATTTGCCATCTGGTAATTTAAAACAACAACCATCACAAAACAGTTCTCCATCTGGCTCTTTCTGTGGGGTGGCAGTTAGGTAAATTATTCCTTTTGTCTCTTGCTCAGTAACCTTTAAACAATCATGGGGGAATTGTTTTTCACCCCCTTTCTCATTTGGAGGGGGCATTAACTCGGCCGGATTTAAAGCGCAACACCTTTTAATTTGGATATGTGGTGCAAATAAAACTATTTCATGCCTTGTTAATCTGGCTGGTGTAAGGTGTTGCGTCTGCATTCTATTTAAAAGAACGTCCACAGAGTGAGGTACCATGATGGTTAAAGCGTGACCTAAAACCATTCCCTCGGCTTGTTTTACTGACGCAGCGGCTGCAGCAACAGCTCACAAGCAACGCGGCAAAGCAAATGCAACAGGATCCAACGTGGAAGAGAAGCAACCACATGGTCCATTTCTCCCTCCTTGTTCCTGAGTCAAAACAGCCAAAGCACATCCATTATTCCCATGCACAATTAACTTAAAACTCTTGTCGTAATTTGGCGTGCCCAAGACCGGAGATGAACATAATGAAGCTTTAAGCAGGTCAAATGCTTCTTGACGTTCCATGTTCCATGGCAAAGGTAAGGTAACATCTTTCCTTTTCAATGCCACTATTGGTTTCACATTCATGTAAACATTAGTGATCCACTGCCTACAATATGAGCCATGCCAATTAAAGCCCTGACTTCTTTCTGCATATTTGGAATAGGCATATCAGAGATGCTTTCTATTCTTTCTGGTGTCAATCTTCTTCCCTCCTTCGAAAGGAGGTAGCCCAAGTAGGCCACTTCCTTTCGACAATACTGGAATTCTTTTAGCGATGCTTTGTGTCCATGTGCTACTAAATTTGTTAATAATGCAACAGTACTTTCTTTACAAATTTCTTCTGTGTCTGCTGCTATTAATAAATTGTCTATGTACTGTAATAATACACAACCTGCTGGTAGTTCAAGCATATCTAGTTATTCCTTTAATGCTCTACTGTAAATACTCTGACTTTCAGTGTAGCCCTGTGGAATTCGTGGGAATGTAAATGAACATCCTCCTAGAGTAAAAGCATACAAATATCTGCTATCTGGATGCACTGGGATACTAACAAACACATTTTTTCAATCTACAACACTAAAATACGATGCAGAAGCTGGATTCATAGTCAAAATCGTAGTCACATCCGGGACTAATGGAAATTGCGGATCAACCACTTTATTAACTCCGCATAAATATATTATAAAATGGTACGGTATGTCATTACTCCTTTCTTGTAAACCGAAGGAATAGGACTATTGCAAGTACTACCACCAGAAGTTTCTTCAATAACGTTTCTTTTAATCAAATCTGATACAATGCATTTCAAAGCTTTTTCACCCTCGGCTGAAATATTATATTGCGAAATACACAGCAATGTAATTCCTTCTTTCAAAACAATCTTTACTGGCTCTACTTTCAAACAACCAACATCATTGTCGTTCACTGCCCATACACAAGCCGGTACTTTACTTAATTCAGTCTGTATTGGCTTAGATACAAATTGCAATACAGGAGTCTTTTGTGGTGAGATTGTCAAATATACTCCATCAGGAGAACAATAAATGACCCATTCAATTTCTTCAACAAATTTAATTCCAACACATTTTCTATATAACTTTTCATCAAAAGAAATGGGCAAGACTCTGTGAATGGACCTGGTGTTATAGGTACTGGTTGTGACACTGGACTAATTACTGGTGTACCTGAGAACCCTACTGAGACATTCTTATGCCCTGACAGTGGTATATCTGGAACCTGCTGATGGTCAATCGAACATTTCTGTGCACCTGTGTCCTCTAAGAAAAAAGTGCTCTCTATTCCCAACCTTCATTTCTATGTAGGGCCCTTTCTGGTCTACGGGAATAGATACTGGTTCCAACCCCTGTCTCGGGCTGTCCTAGTAGAACAGTACATCATCAGATGTAAAGTCGCCAGAGTAATATGCATTGGACTGATTGTCAAAAATATTCCCACCATTTGTACTGTTTTGCTGTTGGTTCTGATTCTGGTTCTGGTTCTGATTCTGATTACCCTGGTTATCCTGACATTGTGGCGCTCTTTGGTTTCTATTCTGTCCTTTTATTCCCAGACGACCTCCATTCTGTCTTCTCAGTAAAGTCCCATTTCTATTCTGTATATGCGGGCACTGTGCTCGCCAATGGCCTTCTTGTCTACAATAGGCACATTGATTAATCCCTATTGGACCCGCTTGCATATTGGACGCTAGTGAAAATTGGACTCTGGATAGTGCTTTCCCACCACCTCTATTATTGTTTGCTACTTGCTGTAACAGTACTCTTGTTTTCAAATTCCCTTTGTCCCTCAGTTCCTTATCCTTTTCTGAATTTACTCTGTTCTCATAATACTGGGCCATGTGTAATACTTCACTTTGTGTTTTTGCTTGCCATGCACTTTCAGATGTCATTATTAAACTTTGAATTTTCGGTAGCAACGCTTGCACAAACTTATCAACAAACAATCTCTTCCCGGGTTCAGGAATTAGATCTTGACCAGTAAAATCAGCAAATACTTCTTCAAATCGATTAAAATAATTAATTGCTCCTTCCTCTTTGCCCTGCAAACAAGCAGTCAATTTAATCCAAACTATTCTCTTTTCGGGTACCAAAGTTTTCAATTTCTCTACTATTCGCGATGGTAAAGCCAACATTAGTTGCGGTGGCTTCTCTCCAGCCTTTCTCTCACTATCAATTCTAGTCAAATTCTCCCATGTATCACCTAATATCGGCGCGTCATTTATATTTCTAACCTGTTTCCATATGTCTACAGGAAGAATCACAGGAAACAATAAATCAATGTCACTCAATGTAAAAACAGATGAATTCAAAACATATTCAAACTCCTTATAGAATCCTGACGGGTTTTTCCTAATATCAGGGATCGTCTGCTTTATAGTATTTCCCTCTTGCCTCGAAAAAGGGACATGTACAAACTGTGCGATATAATGAGCTCCTATCGTTCGTGCTGGAGTCGCTCCTTTGGCAGCAACTTTACTTTCGGGACAAACGTGGGATGCACTTCCCTCATGGGTAATTGCACACTAGGAGATTCTACATTAGTTCGTCTATTAAGCAGCAAAGCTAAATCAAGTGAAAAAACAGTCGTTCCAGTTTCAGGTGAAAATGCTCTTTTATAAATTGTCATTAAATCAGTGGGACAACATATCTTATTCTTCATACATTCATCTTGTAGGTACTCTACCATAACCTGCAATACCTTTCTCTGCATTTCTGATGTATACTGACTAAACGTATCATGCATTTCAATTGGGGAAATGGAGACATCTGTAATCCATCCAAGCGCGTATACAAATTTGCATTTCTTCACTAACAGGTGTCAACGGCGGAAAAAAACATTGCTGGACATACGACATATGCGGTTTATCTTTTTTCATTAATTCTTTATGCAATCAATCAAGTTCTCGCTTAAACACAAATAAGCGGCCTACGTGTCCTCATACGTACGTCGCATTATCTCGCAAATTCTAAAGGACAACCAAACCACGCAACTCTTGCGGTACCACTATATCGGTCAAATCACTTTTGACAAGATAACTCTGCATGCATTCTAACAATACCTGTTGTTCACCAATGCCTCTATGATCAGATATGGATATGGAACTTTGCACAGCCACTTCATTGTCATCATCAATATACGTTTCTGCCCATTCTTTCAGTTCTTCTTTCCTTCCTTTGCTAACCGTACTACGAGTCAGTCTAATGCTTCCTTGCGCAGGCCCCATCTCTGTAGAACTGCCTGCTAACGCGGCTAACTCATGCTCTGAAGGCTGTGGAGGAAATTATGTCAGAGGCGCAGAGGGAGAGGAACTGCTTACTGCAGGTGCAGATGGAATAACGGGAATGGGAGGTACATAAGGAGGAGGTGCAACTGGGTCAGTACTTTGATGTTCATTTCTTCGCTCAGTCAATATTTTGTTTATTACTTCGTCTGATGTATGCAAGTCTTGCTGAGGATTGGAGAAATGGAGACATCTAATTGGAAAGCCCTGTCCATGTTCCTAATGGCTTCTGTCTGCTGATGTTGGTCATGCTCTAGCGCTTTCTCTACATTCGTTTTATGTCTGCGCGCATGTTTCTCCCTACTTCTCCATCGGAGATTAGCTTCCTTCCTCCAGTCTCTTACAACATTGAACGCTGCTGGTCAAGCATTTTTGCCTAGCAATACTGATTCTAGGTGTTCTATACATGCTAATTCAAAGCTCCCATTATTAGGCCACTGAAGGTCTGATACACGTCTGGTCTGCCTATGCCAAATCACATTAAACACTATTGCCCCTATACCATACTTTATGTACATTTCATGTGCTAGCGAGCCTTCGGGGGGTGCGACCTGGCCAGTTTCCAAAGATTGTCTACTGCAGTGAAAAAATCTCACTAAACAGGAAGACAATTTCCCAGACAATTTCCCAGGCATGGTTAATTCTTACTCTTTTCTTACCCTGGGCATTTGATCTTGCAAAAGCAACACTCAACCAATATGAGGACTTTTAAGAATCGGGACACGACTCACCTGATCAACCAATTCGTCACTCAGGACGCAATTCGTCCGTATACAGACACAACCAAGAATCGTTGTGACTGCGTGTCTGGCTCAATCTGCCTTGTTCCAGGACCCTCGTCTTGATGCTCTCTGGGCTGTGTACAGATCTGCGGAGGAGTCGCTCATCACCTCTACAGGGGCACCCCGAACACCTTTCAATCCCGGCTTGATGGCTTCATCCTCGATTCATTTTTGCCTTCTTCAACTTCAACGTATACGATGGAGCATTAGTGGGAGGGTCCCTGGTTGGACGCCATATTTGCTAGGTCATAAAGACTGCATATGGAAACTAAGGCACAATAACCATATACCCAAGTGAAACGTCAGACACGAGGTTCGTTTTCCAAAGAAGTCTGGTTTATTCTCAGTTGGCTGACTGGGTCTCAACGCCTCACAACGTGTGTTCCAAGACCTCGTGAGATGCGAGAGAGCGAGCAACGCTCAAACAGCAATATATATACATTAGACATAATCTTTGCGAAGGCAATTCGATCCGCCCACAAACATGTCGTACAGGCTAGGGTTCAGTGATTGACAATCATGACAATTATGACACGTTGAGACAAGTCTTCATTCAGTCTAAACATAGTTATTCTAGCAAAGGCAGCAGAGACACTTTCTGTTATGGGGAACATGGAGCTCTTAGCTCGGCAAAGATATCATGTTCTTAGTAGAGAAACATTCCTTACTACGTTATCTGTGTGTCTCGTTTCATGAGCTAAGGGTCAGACAGTTCTGAAGCAGAAAATACCTCTCTCTGCAAAGGAGCACCGCTAGGAGAATATAATTCATGGTTTAACTGCCTTTACTACAGCGTTTGCAAGACAAGCCGGCACCTGGACTACTGATTAGATGCTCTACTTCAAGCACTTAGTGAGAGAGAAAAACAATGTATTTCTGCACAGTTTGACATTCCTGTCTGTGTTAGTATTTCAGCATTCAGGCCGTGGCCTCGCACTGTGTGCGAGCTCGAAGCATAGAATACATTTGCAAAGCGTTTTGACCAAAAGGGAAAAAAGCACAGGCCGACATTTCACAAAATGGACGCCCTCTGGTTACATTGACGATTCTAGGATTGCAATGTTTGTCACATGATGCGATTGGTTTCTGGCCAACATACTATACATAATATAGGGAGTTTAAGGTCCTTTGCCTTGTTCACCGGGCTTACTAACAGCAGGAGGCAGACTATCTCTGTGACAAGTTTGTCCCATATATTCCTAGTCAGGTTCTTCATTCTGCTGATGCATGTAGCGCCTTGCAAGTGTGGTTGGCCGAGCATCTTCACTATCTGCTACTAAGCTGTGGAATGGGCTGTCACCTGCCGTAAGACGGATCCAGAATCATCTGGAATTTAGACGGAAGTTGAAGAAAATACTTTTCTAGGTCTGATTGTTTGCCGCCTTCATGTTTTTTTCCAGCACCAAGATGCCTCTTGGCCTACGAGCGCTACAGAAATTGCATTAACATAACATAACATAACAAAGAAAATCCTGCAGTACCTCAAAACCAAAAAGTCGATCTGGCCTTACTACAGGAAATGCACTTAGACCCAGTGGAATCAGAAAAGCTAGTAAGAGGTTGGGTAGGCAAGGCAAAGTATAGTTGTGTAACAACTGGGAGAAAGGCAGGGGTGGCCAAACTGCTGAAAGGAAACCTATAAGTCAAGGTAGCTAAAACATGGTCAGATGGAGACTTTGCTTCTGAAAACTCCAAATCCGAGACGCTACACTGTTTGGCGGAACAGTATATGCCCCCACAGGAGATAAGAGCGGTTTTTTGGCATACGTTTATAAAATCAGTCAAAGACCTACCTAGCATTGTGGTAGGGGATTGGAACCTGGCATTGGATGGGCTACTGGATAAATCATAAGTGGTGGATAGTGCAGGGGCTAGAGACTGCAGCATACTGAAAGACATCATGCTGTACCAGAGACTAATAGACCCTTGGCGAATCATCCACCCATGTTGTGTGTACACGGCACCTGGGCCAGGTTAGACTACTTCCTCATGTAAACTGGCTCCATTAGCAGTAACAACATACTCCCCCTAGGACTCTGGGATTAAGCACCAGTAACACTTCACATTACCTTAGAGATCACCCGCTTGAACACGACGAAGTGGCGCAAGAATTTTATTTTATTCAAGACGCCAGACCAGAAACTTGAATTATGGAACACACTTAAATATTATTTGAATGTTAATAGTCAATCAGTCTCCAATGCATCAGTTCAGCATGCACAAGAGGGCACATAACATGAAATGCAACTTACCACAAGAAGAGATCTATAAGGTTGCAGTGGGATATGGAAAAGGAAATTACAAACCAAATGCAAAAACACTTACAAAATCCTATAGCGCACACATTGCAAGAACTCATCAGTGCAAAATTCCATATGGAACGAGCTATTCCATAAACAAGCAGAATATGCCCTCTTAGGCTGAAACAAGTACAGTATGAACAAGGGGAAAAGGAAAGCAGATTGTTAGCTTTCCAGCTTAAGAAGAAGCAGGCGGAGCAGAAGATCCCACTCCTCAAAACCACAGACAACCACAGCAGAATAGATCCTAATGCAATAACTAACACATTTGCCAACTTTTATGCATGTTTATACGAATCATAAGATAACAGTCATCGTGAAGAAAGGAAAGGCTTTCTTGATTCCCTTCATCTACCAACATTAGACCCCCTTAACAGGCTAGTAGTGCAAGCACCAGAATTCTATAAGATAGGCTTTAAGAACAACGCCCCACTATTAGAAGTATATAGGGATGAAGAGGAGGAGGAGTTCAGTAAAGCTCTCACCACTGTGATCCTTTAAATAGGACCACACATCCTGCACCAACTTTCACCCATATCCTTGACTCTCCTAGACATTAAAATATACTATAAGATTCTAGACACTTGTAAGGAAGGCATGGTATCAAACAGTAAGACAGACACAAGTGATCACAGTTCAAGGGTGTTTATTGAACTTCAATTGGGTTTGTAAAATGCATATATAATCCTAAATCTAAAGATGCGAGCAAGCTACGACCATGAAATGATAATAACGCAGTCCTAGTCGAGTCTGTCAAAACAAAAGGGCCTATGCTAATACATCTATTGCCAATCCTTACTTCTAAATACAAATAGTGTAGGAAACAATGTTATGCAAAAGAAAAGTGCTCAAGAAATGATATGTCAGGATATTCAAGCCGTTGGCTTCCCTACCCCATGTTTTCAGCACGGGACAAGACGGCAAGCTCGAGCTTAGCACAGTCTGTGGCTTCTCTAGCATGAGGATGCAGTTCAAAACTTCAACATCAGGGCCTTCTGTGCCAAAGTCTCTTTACCATTCAAATTCTCTTATTTCAGAGGGCCTGATGCAACATGACAAACATCCAAGTTCCTTTCTTCTTAGGATTTCACATGCACAAATTCCCATGTGATCTCTGTTCATCCCGGGTCCCCCTCCGCCGGGCTCAGACCCACTTTAACACAAAACCTTCTCGGGTGATTTTCGCTTTACCCCGGGTCCCCCTCCACCGGGCTCAGACCCACTTTAACACAAAGTTTTCAATTGATCTCCCTCTGCCGGGACCCGGCCAACTTTAAACTTAATCTACTTTGCCAAACTTTCTTTACTCCACTGTGGACAGGATTTTGATCAACCGGTCGCAGTACCATTTCAATTCACAATTACTTGCTCTCTTCTCAATATAACTTCCTTCTCACTTTCCGATCTGAATGACACAATGCCTAGTAAGATAGTTCTTTTATCCTCTTTTGTCCTCCCTTTGTTTCCCCCTCCTGATCTTGTCGCGCCTAGAAACACTTGTGCACAAGCACCTTTTAAATGCCACATCATATCAAGGCATATCACTTTTACTTTTGCCACTTCCCAGCTGATTACCTTACAGAGACCTAAGATTGCGCACCCAGGCGGTGCCGGACCACTCTGTCAAAGGTATTGTATCTTGCTTTGAAAGTTCAATCACTTATCTGCAGTTCAACTTTATCACACGTGTTTTAACAATGTTCCTTCCCGCGCTGATCATACAAAGTTGCTGCTTGCAACCTTGGCTTCAACACAGACCGGTCTTGTATCGGTCTCCGCAACTCACCGGCTATGTTGATTTCACTGACGCTGCTTTGTGCTTGGAGACAAGGACGGTACCACAGTGGCTGGGGATTCTCCCTGCCTTGATTATTGACACGGAAGGGCCCGGGTATCTCCAACACACAATGCTGGATTCTTAAGCCTGGTTTCCTGGTTTTACGTTTTCTAATCTCAATGGCTCATGAAAGTAACGGTTCCTTGTCGAAAAGGTCAAGGGATTTTCTCTCCTTGCAATCCCCTTCTGTTTTGCCGTCTTTCTTCTCTCATTAAACTGCCATCTCAGATCTGCTGTTTCCTCGTGTCATTTGCCTCATCCAGAGTGTGCTCTTGTGCTCTGCCTTTTATCCTTGTGGGGAAGATTAATGGAAGTCAGGTGTGTGTGATGGTTAGTAATTGCCTGACCTAGCCTGACCATTGAATTGGGACACATCAGGTATACGGCTCGGGTGTTAGTCTGTTTTCCCCCATAATGGGCTGTCAGAGTGGAAGTGTTCATGTTGTAAGGGGGGAGGGGTAGAGATCCTAAATATCCTACTTGGTAGGATGGGGTAAAGGTGTTATAGGGAAGGGTATATCGTATCTCACCATCCTGTGCCCTACTCCCACTCCCCAAAGACCCCTCACCCAGGTGACCTTCCCACTCTGATCCGCCCCCAGGAACTGGATCCAAAAGCGATGGCTGTGTCCTGGCCACCTGGATGACAGATCCCTGGGGACTAGTGGGTGAGACACCTTCTGGTTTCTCACACAATCGACTGCAGTAACACATACTGTTGATGTCACCCATCACAGCCTCTATGCGTTCTGAATTACACCTCCAGAGCTATCTTATGAAACAACTACACATAATTTGGGAAGAAGGGAACTTCATGACCCTTGAAATTGCCCTATCGCTCGATGCTGAAAAAGCATTTAACCTGGCACAGTGGAATTACTTATTTGGCACACTGCAAAGATTCAGTAAATATTCAGTCTGGGAAACTTATTTGTAAAGAGAATTGTCCTTTTATAACAGAATAGGTAGGGAGGTCTCCACTACCCCATTTCTATCTCGTTTAGGCCTCAAACATTTATGCATTGCGATCATATCTAATCTTGATATGAAGGGAATCCAGACTTAAACAGGGGCCAACAAGATAATTATGTTTGCTGACAACATCGTACTAACCCTATCCAGCCCATAACAACCCCTCGCTCATACTATAACCTTGATAAATCTCTTCTCACATGTATTGGGTTACCAAATCAACTGGTCCAAATGCAAGGCCTGGCCAATTACATCGAGCACCACAATTAAGGATATACAGGGTGTGACAAATTGATATCTGCCCTGCAGGAGTACAGGGATGAGTAGAGGCTAAAACACCCCCTCAGACCTCACAATTCTACAAACCAAAAGCCAACACAATAATAGATGTACAACAGTCACAGCCAAGAGATATACCTCCTTCGTCATTTGTGGTCACATGGGCAGAGGGATTGCTATACTCTTACGATGGGTGTGATTGTGGTTCAGTAGCAACTCAAACAGAAAAGTAGTACAGTCCAAAATAAAGTTAAGTCCAATCAAGGTTCTATACAAATATATACTTTCATTAGGCACACCATATACAATACTAACTAGAAAATACTGTAAATTCCCCCTTGTAGAAACACATAATATGCACAAATAGAATAGATGAAGCTCTCTGGGTGATGAGACAAAGGAAGAAATCCATTCAAAAGACCACAATGTTCAAACAGATATTTCTTCAAGTTGCAAAAAGGAATGCAAATGGCCTGGGAAGTATCTAGGCCAAAAGATGGACCAGGGGTGCAGATATCAGTCAAATACCTTCTGCAAATGTCTTGGGGATTCGACAGGGTCAAACCAAGCTTCTCTGTATCGACCAATGTGTCAGTTCGGGATGCAGATGCAGCATTTACGATGGTCCAAGGGCAAGCTTGCGTCTAGGCAGGCTCGAACTTAAGGGTAAACTGCAGTTTCAAAATGTTTACAATCGAGCTGTGCAGATTACATGGTTACCAAGTCTGGTTTGGTGATCGAGAATAGAGGATCGACAGCAGTCCAGATAGTACCAAGATGCTCAGGCAAGTTGGTTCGATGCAAGGGCTCAGAGGTCATTGTTATGGGAACACCAGGGTTGGGTCAGTCGACATGAGCACCGGCGAAGAAGCTGGCACATCGGATGGTGACTCGATCAAGGCAAGGACGCGGTACTTCGTAGTTCAAGCACGAGCAACGACACGCTCTTGCTGGTGTGGTTCGGCTGCAAACGAGGCTCAACAGCAGATGGCGGTTCGGAGCACAATGGACACCAAAGGGCAGCATCGCTTGGTTCTGCTGGATTGTTCAGCATCAAGGTGCACTCAAATCATGGTACAGAGCCAGTTGCTGTTGACAACAGGGATCTCGGCTGTTCTGGCTTCCAGCTGCTTTGAGTCCCACTCCAGAGTCTCAAAGGCCAATGTCAGTCCATTTCTCGGGCTTGCAAACACTAGGGAGGCTGGCACACATCTTCAGGCGACCTTCAGTATGGTGAGATCCTAGGCACAGGGTGGCTGGCAGAGAGGCAGGCTTGTGGTCCAGCAGAAGTGTTCACCCCCCAATGGTCCCTGGGGGTGGTTAGGGGACAAAGCTTGCTTCTGCCTTTGGAACACCTGTCTCCACCTCACAACTGGAGGACTTTAGACAGGACTGCTCTCCCCAGCAGGGCCCAAAGAAATCTTCAGGATGGTCCAAGATAGGTCCTGATGATTCAAAGAAGTGGCGGAAGACCCCTTCTTTTACAGGCAAAAGTCCTAAAGTGATTGGACTAAAGCTAAATTGGCTTATGAGTTCAACCCTTTCTCTTGAAATGTGTGGACCCCGCCGTTATGATGTCACACCGAAAGTGCTTTGCTCCAGAGGAAGTGGAGGGGACAGGAAAGAGCAAGGGACGCACAGAGAATCAAGATGGCAGCAACATCCTCAAATTGTGCAGATCTCTCTGTGGCTACTCACCCTCCCCCTTTCCTTTTCAATAGAACCAAAGGCCTTTATAAATGCAGCTCCCTGGTGTAGGGCCTGGCTCTCTGTGAATGGATGTGCTTCTTGGTTCCTGCTCCCAGATCAGCATCCTTTGGAGTTGCTGTCCCAGGAAGAAGGGTGTTACCTGCCCCTACAAAGGAACAAATAGAGGCACCCGAACAAACGACTTTCCTGCCAGTAGAGCAGGGTCCAGCCTGTCTGGGGGAATATGCATATCCCTACCACAGTTGAACTGGGGAAACTGGGCTGACACATGTGCAATAACAATTTAATGTGGCAGGGATAACTCTGAGAGATGCAGGCCACCATACCCTAACACCTCACCAGATCAACATCTTCAGAGTTATATTGTTTTTTGAAACAGGGGTGCATATTTTAAATGCAACCCCTGTGCTGCAGAGTCACTACAGCAGCCAAGAGCGTGTCTGTGGCCTCTGAACCATGCTATGTGCACTGGTAGAGCAGCTTCTTTGAATCAGGATACTGATGCAGGCAGGCACAAGTACACACTAGACTTTTGGCATGGAGCTTATAAAGGGGAATCTGATTAGCAGATTTACCTTTCAGAGATGGAATTACCTGCATCATTCTATTATTTAACAAAAATAAAAACAGCCAGGGCTTTCACACTCTTGCCAGATGCAATTCATCACACAGGTGTATGACTTCAAGCAGATTCCAACTGGCTTTAAATATCTGGGGATTCATATTCGAATAATCTGAATGAAATGTTCCCAAAGAATATAGCACCACCTCAGCAAGATAGCAAAAATTAAACATATCATTATGAGGCAAAATACACATTTTCAAGGTGACAATGATTCCTAAACTCAGACATATTTAAGCTTGACGCTGTTATAACCCACAAAGAAATTCTTCAAATATGCCAATCTGAGGATCTAGGAAATGTACCTGAGGTTAAAACCTGCTGAAAAAGAATCATCAAAATATCTGCTCAAAGAACTGCATTGGACAGACTGTCCGGCCACAGGCCCTAGAACTTTTTAGCCTGCCAAACCTTATTCCAAGATCTTTCACATCAGAATTCCTCTCCCATGACCGTAATAAACTATGTGATGTAAATGCATGAGTGGAATTATCATGGTCTTACAAAATGTGAAAAGTGTGTACACATGTCTTAGCCTCGATAGGGTTAAATTGTTTTGATTATTGGTTCATTGTCTCATTATTCAATAATGACCATAATCCCTTAGAATCATTATTTACGATGCATCTAATTACCCTTTGCTATTTCTAATAGATAAGTCATTTGTATCTTTTAATCCAGTTCTTATACCTTTGTTTTAACAATTTTCTTACAATTAGATTTTCTTTCTGTCCTATTTCTTGACAAAGACCAACCTTCTAAAGAGCAACTCTCAAGCGTCCTTTCTCGTTCCTGATCTCTATATGGAATACAAGGTTATGATTTACTTCAAGGTACAAATAACCTGTCACATTAATTTGCGTAACCAATTACTAAGTGTCCAATGCCATTTCTCGGGATTACTACCATTCCATTTATCATTGATATACTAGCTAGACCAACATCTTTTAACATGGCTATTTAAAATGATGGCATTCTTTGTTTTGCACTTCAGTCCATTCACTTGTTTATTAACTTCCAAATTACAAGCATGGCTTGTATTTGGTACATTTGAGCTAAAGGGAGATAAAATAATTAAAACTAGTTGGACATGATCACTATACTCAGATTTTAAAATATTCATTGACATTCATTGCTCATTAAGTGAGGTGGACGCAAAAATAAGGTATATTGTAGAATGAGATTTTGCACTAGACCAAGTCGGTTGACAAAGACTATCACCCTTGAGATTTCCGTTTAATTTCACTAAATTCCAATTAAAAAATAATTCAGCCCAAGTATGCTCTCTGTAGAGCAGGTTACCCTTTGCATATTTCTTTGAGGTTTGTACACTCATTATATAAATAGAATTTTGTATCGCCGCCATAATCAGATCAAGGCAAAAACAATTAAAGTCTCCTGCACAAAGAATTCTGTGCCAACCTCCATGGTCTATCCACCAATAAAATATGTCTCTCTGTGAGTCTTCACACTCTGTTTTTGGATTACTCTAAATATTAATCAATAATAGAGATAATTTTCCTTATTTCCATTCCGGTCGCGATGATTAGCACTAAAAATAAATTGGAGTTAAAAGGACATTCAATCGGTATAACTTCAAGAGGATTACAAAATGCAATTACAAGGCCCCTCAGTGTCTAACCAATTTCCTTTTGGTTGCTTTCCTCAGTAGTACTTTAAACCTATGACTGATGACACCAGCAAACAGACTTCTTGAAATAGTAACATTTCCAAGTTAAACAGTTGGTCAGGAATATTAGTAGACTGGAAGCTATTATAACCGCTGGAGTTTCAAGTCATCATTCATAAACCCCTAATTTCAACAAAATCTGGATGTTGTTTCTTGTCTGGCTGTAGGATAGATGAAAACCAATACCAGGGATCAACTTCACCATTTGGGTTGTCAAATCCTGCTCTGTCAGTGAAAGCAAGCCTCCGGCCTACCGCTTCTTTCAACCGTGTAATAGTAACAGCATTAGGTTTGACTGTGTCAGCACTGCCCTTCCGTGTTTTAAGATACCTTCTCATATCTGATCTTTCATCTTATCTTTGAGTTGCGTCTCTGTGGGTAGGGTAATACTCACCCCTCTTTGTAATATAAGATTTTGCGACTCCCAAACCATGGTGCAAACAGAAATTGAACAAAAATGAATAATTACTTTATTCACCTGATGACCTGGACAAAATTAAATTTGCTTAATGTCTGAGTAGCAAATGGACCTTAGCCAAGTGATCATTGAAAAAAGGGCTAAAATACATGCTCCATTGAATGGAATTCCCACATCCTCTGTGAAAATCGATTCCATTGAGAGATTTAGGGTTGGACCCTCTCCACCTGAGCAAGCTGCCTTCCAGTTGAAGGATTGACAAAAGTCTGGTACCAATATTTTGAATTTTTCATCCAGGCACAGACGTTACTCATCTTTACCAAAGCCGAGATAGTTGGTAATGGCCCCTCTATTAGAGTAGGTGTGTTGATGGACATTTCCTCTCTGTTGTCTTCTTGATTTGATGCAATAAAGTCTGAGGAGCTAGAAACACTCTCATCACATTTTAGTTCCGTATCCACAACTGAGCCATTCTCTTGTACTAGAAAGCCTCTAATGTGTCTCATGTGACCCAGCTTTTTCCGCACAAACTTACATGATCCCTTCCTTTATTTGGGTTGTGCACAGTGCCAATTGGAGGTCCCATCCTATTAGCCTTGCTCTGCACTCTTTGTTCACTTGGGGTATGATGTTGAAGCCCTTTCTATCTATTAGAGATTGGAAACATTAGTATTCTTCAAGTTGTGTCAGGACAAAAGACACCAAATTGAATTGACAAGGAGTTGTTTCACAGTTTTCTTGCATATTTATTAATATATGCATGTACGACCTTGCATATATTTGTGTATATTAGGTAGGATGTCCTTAGGTTAACAGGTGTTTCATCCTTGAGCCTTTTTCAAAACCGGACTTATCCTCAATCACAATAGCAACTTGGTTCTATGTACATTATTACATTTATTCATGTTTGATTAGTAGACAGAGAATTAGGGGTTAGCAAAAGGTATGATTCGAGAGAAAACAAAAAAGGGTCAGAACACATATTTCATTAGTCATATTTGACACTTCCTTACAAATGTAATCTTCAAAGATACCAGTAGTTCCATTTCATTATTTAGCTTATGTCATACTCACCCAGCTCACTATACTTAGGTGAGTGTCATGGATTTTAGAGCATTCAAGGGTTAGTTCCCTGTTCCTACCTTAAGGACAGTTCATGCTACGATTAGAGTATGGCTTCCTACCATCTTGTTATACTGTTTGTCCAATATTGAATAACAAAACGATTTTGAGTTCATCTCTGTCTTGACCAAAAGTTTGCTAGCTAGGGTCTTAGTTCCTGCCTCTACCTATTTCTACAAACATTTTGGTGTGAGTTGTCACTCCTTCAACATTCACGTAGTTTAGGCAAATTAGTTAGACATAGCATTTATCCAATGTTGTGTAACAAAACAGTTTTGTCTTCTCTATATTCAATAACGTCCCTCTATGTTAATGTATTACCAGGATCACAGTTCCATGTAACGTCTCATTGCCTCAGCACAACATTCTCAATGCATTCTTGAGGGTCTATAAGCCCTGCCCCTTCATGTTTCTACAAGCATAGCAGTGTGAGTTGTTACTCCTTCAACATTCCCAAACTTAAGACATTTGTTAGTTAAGCGATTAATTCAGGGATTGAATACAAGAACATTACAGAAATCTGGTAACTTGCCTTAGATGTCGGGGTTCAATACCCTTGCAATCGCGTCCCGTTCTTAAGATGCCGTCACCATTTTGAAACTCTTTATATACTAGCGCGTGGATTGCTCCCACACGTCCTCCGTATTACGCACCGCCTCACCTGTGGCAATTAATATTATCACAGTGTGTTCTTCATTACCTTTCTCTCTATCAGAGCCAATTACCGGGATCTTGACCAGCATTTTTACATAGATTATAAATCTTCATATGTATACATTTTTATTTTATTAGAACATTTTTAAAAAATATTTATTTTTTAAACGTTTTAAATAGTGCTCAAAATTGGTGCTCCCCTCAAGCTCTTGTTTATTCCACAGCCAACTAGATTTTAAACCGTCCAAAACAAACCAGAATATAGTTCGTAACCCGTATCATGTACTCGTACTGTATAGTACCATGTCCTTTTCAAAACTGCCAGTCACCCCTGATATAGAGCAACCTACTACTGTATCTCTGTTCATGTATCTAATACATCCTTCAGTCCTGATCTACAGTGGGCTACTTATATAGTTAAGGTCCTGTCTGTACCAATAAGTAGGCACAGAAGAAATGGTACCAACTTACTAGAAGCAAACATTCCTTACTATCCATGGTCCCTGCCTTATAAGAACAAACTCATCTCATTATCAACATTAAGACCGAGTTCGTTTAGTCCAAACATACATATGATTCTGGCATCAGTTTGT
This sequence comes from Ambystoma mexicanum, assembly GCF_040938575.1. Taxonomy (NCBI): domain Eukaryota; kingdom Metazoa; phylum Chordata; class Amphibia; order Caudata; family Ambystomatidae; genus Ambystoma; species Ambystoma mexicanum. The sequence goes on along the minus strand of NC_090926.1, from coordinate 1,093,306,582 downwards.
TTTAAGAGACACTCCTTGTTTCATCCTCTCTTGCTTAATGATATTTTTTTCAACCCTATAAATCTCATTTCATGCTTATTATGCATTTGGTGATCCCTTTGACAATGCTCAGCCAGAGGCAGTTTAGGGTCTTGCCTGTTGATAGAGGACATATGCTCCATTATTCGAGTTTAACAGTGCTGCCAATGAATATCCTATTGCAAACCCATATTAATGCATATACAACAAAAGATGTTTTACAGTTAACATAGTTCTTGATTTGTACCATTGTTCCACTCAAATCTGTAAATGTATCTGTTTTTACAGGTGCACATTTGCACGATCCACATTTGTGAAATCCTGGTCTCAAGGGCTGTAGGATTGTTTGGTGTGTTTTTGGAGTACAGCGCCACTACACAGGATCAATGTATAGCATTTATTTCATGCAGCACCACTGCATGGGTTTGGTGCATTGCTACAATGTGGTACAGCAAGACATGTGTTATTGAGCATTTTTTTTTATGCAGCGCCACTGCATGGGTTTGATGCAATTGCTTCAAGCTATGTGTTGCCAGTGCAACATATGGATATGTAAATGAAGACAGGCTACACAGGTTAAAAACAAATGGTTTTTAACCTGTGTAGCTCATTTTCTCATTTAAAAGCACATTTTATTTTTCATATTCAAAATGCACACAATTTTTTTTTCTTTTCATCTGATATGCCTATGTTGCAAGAGACACATTTGAAGATTAATGAACTAATATAATTAACCGTACTAACATGATTCTAACTTCTTAATAATATAATGTGTTCTCCACTGCAAAATGAGGCAGGCTGAAACTCATTTCAGACTGTGTGCAGATTTTTTTTTTCTTCTTGTTTTTCTGTGCTGCTTTGTCCACAGTATTTGCAGGAAGCAAGGATTCGAATAGCAGGAAATCAGTTTTGTTACAGTTGCTTACTGTAAAAGATTTCTATTGTGTGGATAGGACATGATAGAATTTTATTGGTTAGGATCCTTTGGTAGGAGGTAACCAGAGTTTTCATGTATAATCTCGGGGAAGAAGCTAGCGGACGACATCTTGACACAGCTTGGAGAAGGACTGGGTTGATAGCTGGGGATGCCTGATTCCTAAAGCAGATTCAATACTGCTACCGAGGCTGGGATTTCCAGTCAACAAGTCCCAGTTTGAGTGACAGCAAATGCTTGTCCTTGCTGGGTGAACCCCTCCAGAAGGCGACCAGCCAAAGAAGTTACATGCAGAACAAGCCTGGTAATTATCTCACTGAAGTGTGGGGGCTGTGCGTATGTGTGCGAAAATAGGAAAGGAGGAGATTCCTGTGTTTTAACCACATGTTTAATGTTGCAAATTGAATTCTTGTTCCTCGCCACTCTTTTTTCATTTTGTTACAGATAATGGTGTTACTGTGAGTTTTCCATTTATTTCTGTAAAAAAAGAGTAAGCTCGTGTTGAAATGCAAATTTTATAATACAAAAAAATTATCTGAAAGCAGGCGGGAAGTGTGTTTCATTTTTATCTTGTCCTTTGTGCATCTATCATTATAAAACTGGTAATATGGGAAGATCTTTGCACAGTGCAATTGTCATTTTTAAAAGTTGCTAAAAGATAAGACATGGTGGTAGCTGTGTGCATGAATCCATTCAGTGTATGAGTGTGTGTGTGTTTTCTGAATGGAACATAACAATAACAAAATGAAATAGCCTGCTGCCGAAGGTCTATGAGTCGGCAGAAAGAGAGGCCCTGGACATAGCTCACCACACGTAAATAAGTTGGTGATAAATACCACATATAGCTTGCTGTCATAGATAAGTCAGTGAGAACAGCCCATGGTGGCACTCCAATTGGAAATGTGGTGTTTCTGAAATGCAAGCCTGAGGTCTCTCTAGTGATCACACGAACAAACTAAACAAAAATAAGGGGTTCTGTATATTGTGGTCACATATATAAAACAAAGGATTTATGCTCACCCATAAATACCACCAATAACGCATACCAATATGATGTATACCACTAAATGTATCAGTGTGTTGAAATAATGTTCGTATACTATAGTACTATATACCAAATCTAATCTAAATGCAAAGAGTGATTATTACTGAATTATTTTCATTTTGGCGGTAAGAAAATACCGCTAGGCCCCAGATCTATACAAAATACCCAACAGGTTGCATCTATGTCATTGCTCTTTTAGTGTTGATACTTGGTAAGAAAGAAGGACTCGGTTTGTTCTTCAGCGTTTACGGTCGTTTGAAAACAACCGTAGGTTTCTCGTCCAGATATTTCACAAGGTCTTTGTCCAATAATAAGAGATGCCAATACTTTATAAGGATATCCCAAATTCTGTAACGGTTCTGACAGTATTATATAGTGAACTTGACTTTAACTTCTGCTGTAACTGAACTCTTGCTTTTCTGTTTTAACGTTTCCGTTCTGGCCATTTCCTTCACCTTTTTCTGTGCCTCTTGTATACTAGCTCTGGAATACCACCTTTGGTGGAATCTTTTCTGTAGCAAATCACTCTTGTTAAAAAATGGTTTGATCCTTGCGATTTCTTCTTGCCCTTATGAATTTGCCAACAGGTATAATACAGATGACTGAATAGTGGTGGAAGCTTGTTGCATATAGGGTCGAATTTTCTTCAGTAGTTTTCTGTAAGTGCGTCAGTAATTTGTTTCCTGATACATACATCATCAAATTCCAAATGTTTATCTCCTTCTCATCATGAGTTCCATTGAATGTTAAAGTGTTGGTATTCAATTCTGTTATAAACTCTCTTCTATTAGAGAGTTCTTGTTGTGCTGATTTGTATCTCCCTTGATATAATTCCTCCCCACTAATCTGGCAGTGGACATAGGCAGGGGTGTTGCTAAGTCTGGAAAAGATCAGGGGCTCAGCTAATGTCGGCACTGGGGGGATTCAGGGCTAGCTATAGCCTTTTGGTTGTAGCCTGTGAGCTTCTATTCAGGGCTACAACCAAAAGACCCGGGGCTATAGCCACCATAGCACCCCCCTAGCAACTCCTCTGGACATAGGTGACTCAAATGACAACCTAATATTCATGTTGTCCTTTTATTCGGAGGCTTGATGACATCCAATTGCTTAAATGCATTTTTCATTCAATCGAGTAGAACGAGCATGTGCATATGTGCTTATTGTATTATAGAGCCTCACAATAGACCAATTCACCAAATTTAAAGCGGCTTTAGAGGAGGCACCCAATGAATCCATACCAGTGCTTAGTAGGGTTCTGTTTAGTTGCTGATCCTGAGTCTGTAAACATTCTGGGCTGTCCTGTTGTGAGACCAAGCTGCCCCGACTGTCTGTCCTCCATATTAAACATATTGGGCCTCATTACGACTCAGGCGGTAAGGGTTTTACAGCGGCGTAAACAGCGCCGACCCTTACCGCCTGAGTACGAGGTCCCTTAGCGCCATGGCGGACTTAACACCTGCTTTTAGCAGGTGTTAAAATCCATGGCGCTAAGGGACCATGGAGTTAATTACGCCACCGTAATTTACGGTGGCGTAATTAACGCCTTCCCCACTCCCATTATGCCCTATGGGGCAAAAATGGGAATGGGGAAGGGTAAATGGGGATTGGGGACTTACCGCCCCGCCAAACTCGGAATGGGGCGGTAAGTCCGCCAACCACCATGGCGTAAACGCAGTTTACGCCATGGTGGTAAAGTCACGGCCCAGGCGGTAACTTACCGCCTGGGTCGTAATGAGGCCCATTGTGATTAACATACAGGGGGAGGTGCTGATGTTGTCACCCAACACATCTAAGAAAAAGATCCCTGTCTGTCATCCCTCCAGATACAGGAATCATTTGAACCTGTCATTGAAAAAAAGCTTGAGATTGTAGAGTATTTTGATTATTTGGGCATTATGATATGAACTATCCACTCATGGAAACTAAAGCCAAGAAGAGTTGTACTATGCTGGTTCAAAGAGGTGAAGCGATGTTAAAATCCTCCAGAAAGCTCGAGGGCACATTAATATCTAGGGTCCTAAAGGTTTAAACTATGCAAGCAGCTTCAGCAGTGATGTATGGAGCAGAGGTTTGGGGCCCCATCGATACAAACCACAATCCTAACCTTGCTAGAACTCGGCCTGAAGGGCATTTCTTATAAAAAGAAAACTAAATCCAATGATATACTGGGTGATGATTTGACAAGTGATATTCTCAAAGATTATTTGACGATCTTAATTAATCTGTTAGAGTGCCAGGGTGCAGCCGTATTAACATGGCTAAAATATGTGAAAGATATTTTGTTCAAACAGCATCTTCCGGATTTCTGGTCTCACCCGCAATAAATGGGCCTTCATTCTAAAATACATTTTAATAAGGCATTTGATCACTGGGTTGAGACTGAGATATGCTGTCTGGAGGCAAAAAGCAGCCAGGTCATGGAATATCTATATAAGAAAGATTCTAATGCTTTCGAGGCCTATCTTGATAGGTTGGACTCTCGGAATTGATTGTTACTACTAAAACCTTGCCTGGGGATCACACTGGTAGGGCTTTTTCTCTTCCAAATGGGGGCCTAATGCATTAAAGCAGTGTTATTACTGCAAAACAACTGATGAAATACGGAATCAGAGAAGAGTCCTGAAGCAGTCTTGCAGCACGGTCCACCCTTTGTTTCTCTCGGGAGGATAGCTCTGGGGCAACGTGCTCGCCTTGGAAGCAAAACGACACAGAGCAACCCAGGTTCGATCCTCGGGTCCGCGCTTAGTAATCTCTCGGTTAAGCGCGTTATAAATAACCTATCATATTGTGGGAGGAGTGAGGACATCAATTCCAGACCGCAACGTGGAGTGTACGCAGAGTCGGATCTGAGTCAGGAAGCAGTCTTGCAGCAGTCTACCCTTCGTTTCTATCGTAAGAGGAGCAAGGACATACAATCCAGACCGCAACACGGAACGTATGCAGAGTTGGAGCAGAGTCGTAAAGCAATCTTGCAGTATTCAGCAACTCAGCTTGGTGAAAGCTTGCCCAACTGAGCATGGTTTGGAGACCATTACAACATCCACTAGCGAGGGTAAGGCTCGACCTAAGCCCGACTGGCATGCGTGGTGTTAAAATACTTGAACTCTTTCTCCCACTCATTCAACATCTCCCCCACGGAAACTGAACTAATCTGCCAGTGCTGCTAGTGTTCACTTAGATACCATTGAGATATTGTTGGGCTGATCACCTTATCCTTCCTTTCCTTTTGAGGGGCGACTGCGTGTCTTGGAAACCTTTGAGCCCCTCTTTTTTTCCATCTTTCTTTATTATGGGTGACAAACCTACACCATATTAAATATTAGTAAAGAAATGAAGGAAGATAATAAGGATGTAGTTGCCCAGACAGGTAATCACCCAGGATTGAGGAGTCAGAGATCCCTACCGGACAAGGTAAACCAGATATTCCCAATCGATATTGAAGAAACATGGAATGGCTCAAGGGTGTGTAATGCCATGAGAGGCATACATATGTTTGAAATTACGGATGTGCCTTCCATGAGCAACAATGATGCAAATGTTGTACTTGCCATAGGACAAAAGACCATGAAATGATGCAGAGGTCGTACAGGAATCGACCTAAACTAATAGGGAAAAATGGAAAAAGGAAAAACTGCTGCAATAGTGTTGGGATTAATAAACAAAAGCCAGGGTGTGATTAATTTCCATAGTGGGAAGAAAGCTTCAGCCACCCAGCAAGGAGCGCCAATAGCAGGCCAAAGATTCACAGAAATGTTTCTTCTAGCAGGAGTAAGTACTGAAATAAGACCCCGCTATCAATACGTGCAACAGCAACAGTTGACAGTTGCCAAGTGCACGATTTTAGAATGATCAAGTGTTTTGATACACATTGGGGTCATTACGACCCTGGCGTTAAGGGTTTAATGGCGCCGTAAAAGGTGTTGGCGCCGTTAAACCCTTAACACCTGATTACGAGGTCCCTTTGCGGGACCCGACCTTAACGGCTGGTTTAACCAGCCGTTAAAGTAGGGTGCCGCAAAGGGACCTCGGTGCTAATTACGGTACCGCAATTTCCGGTACCGTACTTAGCGCTTTCCCCAGTCCCATTGAGCCCTATGGGGAGAAAATGGGAATGGGGAAGGGCCATTGTGAAATGGGGAAATACCGCCCCGCCAACCTTGGAATGGGGCGGTATTTCCCCATTCCACCATGGCGGACTCGTTACAACACTGGCACCAACCATGGTGTTAATAGCGCCATGGTTTTGCGCCGGGGTTGTAATGAGGGCCATAATCCTACCTTGATAGTACAAGAACAAACTCATCATGACCATAATTTAAATGGAACAAACATGTGACGCTTCGGTCATGGGTCCCTGAGTGATCTAACATCCATCATCGAAAAAGATACGGGAGACCTTAGTGATGATAGGGGTGCCTCTTTGGAAGAGTCGACCTCTAGACTTCATTATACTCTAAGGGAGGCGGCTGATCGAATACGAATGACCTCTCCGATGATTTCTGCCCTAAATGTAGTATTGAGCTCATTTGTGGAACTCCATGACAATGTTTGGGAAGAGGTGAGAGCTCATACTATCGCCTGAAGTGAGATAAAAATGTCTTTGGAGTATCTGGAGAAACAGTCTAGTACCCTAATTGAGCAACATATGATCTGTATGTTATTGGATAGTCTAAGGGAGCAGGTAGTGGATGACGAGAATCCTTCTATTAAAATATATTGTCAAAAGGTATTAGAGTGTCAAGAAGGAACTTCAGAAACCCTTTACAAAAAACCTATGGTGTGTAATGAAGGGCCAGATAAACAACTAACTGTACAGGTCGTGAAATACCCAGAGAGCCCTTCGGGATCCCTTAAGCTAGTCAAATTGAGAGTTGAAAAGAGGAAAAGCCTGGATGAGAAAAAGAATGCCAGATCGACACAACATTTGAATAAAGTGCATTATGATAGGAAATTGCCACAGGAAATAGGAACAACAAAGATATTGATGCAGTATAAAAAACAAGATAACTCAAGGTCAAAATCAAGTATGTTGGAAGGAAAGACCTTAAATTGAGAATCAGACTGTATACTGACTAAATGTGATGGAAGTACACAAACCAATATTGTGGGGTGGAAATCTGGAGAAGGACCCCACTTTGACTATTGCAACCCAACTAGAGAGGACGAGTCATGGCCAGGAGGGAGAAATTACAGTGTGACTCTTCAACACCTATGGTAATGCAAGAGTGCCAATTGGGAAACCTGACATTGGTGGCATACAATCATGCGTAAAACCAGGAGATGGTGCCAATAAACAAATAGGGCAATGAGTAAATAAGAATCCCCTGAGAAACTATGGCATGCAAGAAATAGAAGTAGCATTGATCGAACTCCACGAGGGCAGATGCACGAAGAAGAGAGTGTGTTGTGACTGTCCTCGGGAGAACTTTGGTAATCATGGTAGGAATATAGATGGGGAGCTAGTATTAGACACAGGTGAGGCAGTTCAGAATGGCCAGTGTGGTGAGGAAATTCCGATTAAGATGAGGGGGGCACAGTTAATTCTTGAGTGTGTGACAGCTCCCTGAATGAGAGAACTGAACTGCATGTGTTAAGGGTACCTGTGGGACCATTTTAAGCTTGTGGTCTGTAAATAAATCTAAGAGATGCATGGTTTGTAACACGTGTGAAGGCCAGAGGTGCTTTAAACAGATTCCAGTAGGAAAAAGGCATAATAATACCCCTATTACACAAAAGGAGTGGAGGGATATAGATGCTGGCTCAGAGGATGTAAGAACAGCCACATTGGTTCCCAATAAGCCTATTTTGACTTCAACTGATAGAGGGTGGCAATGAGGGAGAAACTGAATTCCAATGTACCAGACACAAGAGATGACTACTCACAATATATGATCATGGGGTGTACTCTCAATTTGAGATTATTCCCAGGTCTGGTATTGAAACGTACAAATACCCTTACAGTAATTAATGAAATCCCATCGTTGTCTCTGATCTCCGATAAGGATATTGAGCAGGTTAAATTTCATGATAGGACTAGATTTGATACTGCTACGATAAAGGTACCCTCAAAAATTGTATATCAGATGATACAGGCAGAACTGTTCAAAATAATTGTCTTCGAAATTAGACCCTGCCAGAAATGCAATGTTGAAGGGCCTATGGGTCCTTGGAGTGCGAGTCTCTAACTTGAGTGGATGGAACAATGCCCCTAGAGAGAAAGGATTCTGGTACATATACCCAAAAGGGGAGATGTTTAAGCAAGATGATGGATGGGAAAGAGCGGTGCCCTCCTGGTCAGAGTCTCCTCTTAGCATCCTGGAATATCAGAGGATTTGGGAAATTAATATGAGACTTGTCACTCCTAGAAACCCTGAACAAATACTCTGTAGTATGCCTGCAGGAGACCTGTGCTATGGAAACATGTTGTGGTATGGTCCCCAAATGTACCATCAGGGAGCAACAAGAATGAATGGGGCTGACCATCGGACGGCCTGTGCATCGCAATTAAACAAGGTATTGGCTTGAAGGGAAAGTTTGCTCTCCCACGAGACCAGGGGTGCACTGACAGTAGATTTAGAACTGTCATGTGCAAAAACAAATTATGGTGATAAATATATATTGGCATCAGACCCATACAGATTTGAGTAACTTCTTGGGGGTTCTGGAAGATATCATGAGAACCTATAAGGCGCAAGGGGCAAGATCTGAAGTTGTACTAGTGGGAGACTTGAACTCACATTGTCTCCCAGCAGATCTCTGTGTATTAGGAAACAGGCCTTCCGAATGACTATGCAATGCGACAAATTCAAAAAGGCTAAAGTGGAGGGAGTTTTGGGAGTGTTGGGGCATGCAGATAGTAAACGGCCAGGTACTGGGTGATATTCCCCCAAAGCCAACTTGGCACAAGAATAATCCACGATCTTGGATTGATTAAATAGTAGTGTCAGATGGTGTATTTTATGCCCTGGAAACCTTTATTGTGATAATCAAGGCACATTTTGATCATGAAATACTGGCCCTCCTTCTTGTTTCAGGGATGAAGACTCCAGCAACTTTTGTTTGAAGACATCCTGTTACAAATTTTAAAATAACCAAATTGGCTGGAATCCTAGGTCACTTGACAAGATGGGTGAATATGTAAGAGCTTATTGGGAGACAAAATCATTGACTGATACACTTAAATCCTTACCAGTACAGAATGTCCCACTGTTTGTAGTGCATGGGCTTGATGCATGTGGTCCATAAAAGATGGCTCAAAGAATCCACCATCCCCACATGTATGTGATAGAAGTACAACGGTGGAAAGCCCACATGTGTAGAGACATTAGAATTATAAAAGCAGGACTAGCGACAGACTTGTGGAAAAAGATCCTAAGTAAAAAGGTGAGGCGGAGTTATAAAAATAGGTCTATAGCAAACAGGCACCTCCTTATGCAAAGAGATGGGGAAGAGATGATGGAGGTGGTGAGGAGGAATTCGAGTTGGAACTTTTGGTGCCTCTTGAAAAAATTAATGAAATGCTGTCTGTGGAGATGGCTAAAATCCAAAACCTTTCCAGTCTCGTGGTATACTTCGATAATTACGCCCATCCATAAAAAGGGGAATCGACTTGAGCCAGTAAATTACAGACCGATTGCCCTGCTGGATGTAGAATGTAAAGTTTTCACAAAATGTGTAATGAGAAGTATAGAGGACTGTATCTTGAAATCCGTCAGAATATCTAAATTCCAGACGGGGTTCAGAAAGGCAATCAGCATGGACTCAAACAGGGTGTTTATTCAGTGCCTGATTGATCAAGCGAGTATTAAAGGGAAGGACACCCTGCATATGACGGGGGCGTAGATCTGAGCCTAGCTTTAGATAAAATAAATAGAGAAAGGCTGTGTCTGAAGTTGCATAAATCGGGTCTTCCAACATACGTCCTATACATCTTAATCAAGATACATAGTAATACCACGGTCAAGGTGAGGCTGAGTGCCAATGGAGAAACATCCAAGATAATAAAAACAGCACAAGGACTAAGACAGGGATGCACATTGGCTGCCTGTCTTTTAAATGTGTATTTATCAGACATAGGGGAAGCGCTGCAAGAAGCATTGTTTGCAAAACCAAAGGTCGAGGGAGAACAATGTTTCTGGGTAGCACATGCAGACGATGTGCTGCTACTAGATAAAACCCCATCGGGGCTACTGGGGCTTCTCAATATGTTTGAGGACTATGTGAAGGTAAACAGTCGTGTGACAAATCCTTCTAAATCTAATATCTTATGCCATAATGGAAGAAAGAAAAGCCCCACTTAATTGAAACGGCAAATGTGGGCATCCATACTTCAGGGACTCCAAACAGTGGAATATCTGAGTCTAACCTTAGTTACGCTGTCAAATTATGGGATTCAAAAGGAAGTTGTTAGGGCAAAGATGAGACAATTAGTGGCCCAATTGATCCATATGAAGAGGAAATATTGCCACTTTACAATGGACCCGTTGCTCCAGTTCTATGCTACTAAAGTAGTACCAACAGTCCTTCACTGTGTGAAAATGTGGAATAGATTAGAAAAATGTGATTCATGTAAACTAGAGGGACTTATATGGAGAAAGGTTTTGGCACTCCCGAATTGTGTCCCAGTTTCAATATTACGTTTTGAACTGGGCCTAAATTCAATGAATAGCCTAGTCTGTTTGAAAAAGCTACTATTATATCGGAAACTAGTTGGCAGTGCATCATACCCTTTATATGCCTTGATGGGGAAACAGACAGGGGGTGTGGGGGAGAATTCATTTGCCCCTTTTAAAAAAAAAAACTGTGAGGAAATAATGGTTTGGTATGAGATCATCGCAATGATTCAATTAGAAAACCCAGAACTTGAAAAACTCGAAAAGCAAACTTGTGGACCATGACTGGGTAGAAAACTGCGTAGAGAGAAGGATATATAAGTTCTTCAGAGAAATAAGCCTAGAGCCAGAAAAAGGGGCTCCACGCTAAAATGGCTGAAGCAATGTCCAGATGGCAGCTATAGAGAGATATTCATGACAGTACGCTTTATCTTGATCCATACATGCAAGGTCTTGTTTGCCCAGGGGCTGGCAGGTAATGTGACTTGTCGATACTGTGGAACAGCTATTGAATCTTTAAAGCACCTCATGATTATTTGTCCGTGACTCTAGAAACTTGGGATGGAATTTATTAGCCCTTATGTCCAAGATTTAAACACACTGAATGAGCAAACCTTCTGGAAATACTTATTAACAGGAAGCTATACTCTACTCTTGATTTGTACTGTACAATTATTTTTAAAAATTGGTCTGATGATATGATGATGAGTTATATAAGGTTCATTTAATTGTTTATAATGATGATCAATGAATTGTATAAGGCTTGTTTTAACTGTTATAATGAGTTTTTTTTAATGTATTCCTTTCTGTACTGGTGCTTCAAATGATTTCCTTTTTCTTGTTCGATGTATAAGGTTTGGAACACACCATATACAATAAAAAAACAATAATAAAAAAAAAGTTTTCATTTCCTCTTTATCTGCCCATTATATAAAGCTCTAAGGTCTCACTGGCCGAAGCCACTTATGTTATATGAGGGCATAAGGAATGTTTTGTAGTTCCTTAGATTTCTGTAAACAATGAAACGACCGACTGGAAGAAAGCGTGTTACTCAAATACATGAGAAGCGCTTGGAAAAAGTGAATAGCATTCTTAATGCAAACATGCAACATATTCCCTCCTTTGAATAACACGCTTTTATCTCCACTTCAATATGTACATATTCTGATTTGATCTGATGAAATTAGGATTTACCCCGTTTTATTATGAATGTATCACGTATTAAGTCATATTTTAATGATAGACCATTGCCTTATACTCTTATGGTTTCAAAACAAAAAGTAAGTAACACAGAAATATTTAGTTAATCACTGGTAATCGACCCATATCTATCCAGCACCTTGCACTTTAGAAATGTTATGCCCGTTCAGACCTCATGTATTAATTTAATTCGTTTTTTAATGAATTATTTTACCTATATGTGTGATGCTTTTATAATGGTGGCATGCCTCTGTATTACAGTTCACCTGAGGATCATCATGCATTTCTATCTTTTGTATTTTTATGAAGTGCAAATTATATATGTTTTGCAAGTTTTATGACTTGTGTCAAAATAAACTATGACGATGATTTCCTTTTCCCGGCTAATACGCAGCTCTATCAGAGAGGTATCTAAGGGGTATCCTGGGTTGCCTGTAGGCGGAATCGTACTACAAATAACTATTGGTAGTGGGATAGTGCGGGCAGAATCCATACTCCTCACCCCTTCCTCCAGGCTTGACTGTATGTTTTCTTTTTGTTGTGACCCAAAAGGTGTGGGGTTTATGTATAGATTCCAGATTACTGGTTTGGGAGATGTATTTGTTCCCTACTGTTGTCTCGGAATCTTGCCCCCCCTAGCCTTGATCCCCTCTTTACTCCTTAGGTTGGAGGCCCGTTTCAGGTTTTTACCTGCCTAATGTAAATGGGGGTTCACTGAAGGGGTACACAGCTTATTAGGGCAGTGGAACGGCATTCTTTGGATAGGTTGGAACATTATGGGTGTGGATTGAGCAATTCCGGAGACGTGTAACTGCTGTTGTCCCCCACTCTTGTCAGGAGTCAGTCGGATTAATAGGATACCCAGCCAGCAAGTTTACGTTCATGCACTGGATCAACATGGGCTCTGCACTGCCCCACTCCTGAAAAGTGGGGCACGTTTGCAATCCTCTGATAGGATCTCATTTACAGGCTGGACAGACAAGTGAAGCAATCCTCCTATAGGATGCAATTTACAGGCTGCACAGCCACCAAGCCCTGCGGTGCCACATGACCTGCCTGCTACACTGACGCTTGGATGGCATCTCCTTAATCATGAGTGGCTGCATTCCAGCTCCTCCTCAGGATCAATTGAGCACCGAAAATACCCAGTCCTCGCTTGCTGACCAACTACTCTGCAGGACTGCCTGCTACGCTGCCGCTTGGATGGCATCACCTTAAACATGAGCGGCTACATTCAATCTTCTCCGCCTGGGCCGATCAGTCCTTGAAAATACACAATCCTCGCTTGCTGACCAACTACTCTGCAGGACTGCCTGCTACGCTGCCGCTTGGATGGCATCCCCTTAAACATGAGCGGCTATGTTCAATCTTCACCTCCTGGGCCGATCAGTCCTTGAAAAAACACACAGTCCTCGCTTGCTGACCAACTACTCTGCGGGAACTGCCTGCTACGCTGCCGCTTGGATAGCATCCCCTTAAACATGAGCGGCTATGTTCAATCTTCTCCTCCTGGGCCGATCAGTCCTTGAAAATACACAATCCTCGCTTGCTGACCAACTACTCTGCAGGACTGCCTGCTACGCTGCCGCTTGGATGGCATCCCCTTAAACATGAGCGGCTATGTTCAATCTTCTCCTCCTGGGCCGATCAGTCCTTGAAAAAACACACAGTCCTCGCTTGCTGACCAACTACTCTGCGGGAACTGCCTGCTACGCTGCCGCTTGGATAGCATCCCCTTAAACATGAGCGGCTATGTTCAATCTTCTCCTCCTGGGCCGATCAGTCCTTGAAAAAACACACAGTCCTCGCTTGCTGACCAACTACTCTGCGGGAACTGCCTGCTACGCTGCCGCTTGGATAGCATCCCCTTAAACATGAGCGGCTATGTTCAATCTTCTCCTCCTGGGCCGATCAGTCCTTGAAAAAACACACAGTCCTTGCTTGCTGGCCTGCTTCTCTATGGCTACTGCCTGCTATGCTGCTGGTACCAAAGATGACCATTCATGCTGATTCAGATCATTCAGATGACTCTTCCTCCCTGACATGCTAAGATACTGAGGGCAAGGAGGAGCTCAAGGGGAAATATGTAGACAAGGTGGCCGTGGGATAGGTCCCTAGTCATGTCTTGGTCTGTATGGAATTCCATATTCTATATGAAATCCATATTCAAGCCTAGGGTTGGTCAATTCAGGAAGGGTGTTAGGAAGGGTCTACGCCTCATCCTGTATGTTACAGTTAAGATCTGAGGGAATGGGAATAGCTTGAGAACATTACTATTCTCTGATTCATGAGCTAACATTATCTATCTTTGGGGGAAGAAGAGTAAATGACAACCTGCGTGTTACTCGGCTCCCTTCTGGCAAGCCTGGTGGGTGCCCCTCTATGTCCCTCGCAGTAGCATCAGTTCCGGACCCGGTTGATAGAAAGATTGGTGGAGCACTGAGAGAGGATAAAGGTGGAGACCCATATCTCCCGTTGTGTTCCCCCCTATGCTGTTTATGGAATACAGTCTCTCCTGGCTAAACTCAGAGAACTAGTTTCCAAGAAGGAGCAAGGGGCAGACTGAGCATTACTTTTGGAGGAAATATAAAGGCAGACAGCGATTTTGTCTGACGTGGATTGAAACTGGTTTAGGGCAATGCTACTTACCATGGGCACCTCACGTGTTGCCAGACACAACCCTTGGTACAAGACTGGCAGTCTGAGGTTCTCAAAAGGCAGAAGCTCGCCATCTCTCCTTCTGAGGGGGTATGCATTTTGGAGAAAAATATGGGAAAAAGTTTATCAAGTACACAAAGTAGACAAACAATCAGTCACTTCACTGCAAGCAGAGCATTCATCCCAGACATTCTCGCTCCAGACCCTCATCAGAGCCAACCAGCAGGTTTCAGGGGGTGCCTGCGCTTCAACAGAAAACCTTTATCCCCTCCCAGAAGACCAGGGAATCTACACTGTGATATCAGTTTGTTCTGAACTGGGACGCTCCCACTCCAGCAGGTCCAGTGTGGGGAGTCCGGGCAGTTATCCAATGTGGTTCATTTTGTTTGCATTTTAAGTGTGCATTGTTGTGTATGAATGCTGCATCGGTTTCCATTAATTCATATTAACTGAAAGTAGTGCTGGAAACTACATGTCCCAACACCACTAGGGGCCTTTTCAAACTCATTGGTGGCGCAAGTGAGCACCGAGCGGAAGGCAGATTGTTATTGTACAGATATCAAGGTTTTTGTATTTATTTGGTTCTCGAATATCTGTTGCACACATGCCCCTGGCATGATGGGCAGTCTGGTTCAGATTAGCACAGTGGGACTTCGTGGGACTACGTGGGACTACCTGTCAAAGGTCCTGTGTTACATTGAAATCTGAAATGGCAAACAATATATTACAGAGTTACTTAGCCCTGCCATTGTCCCATGTGATGACACAACAGTCCCAGGGATGTTATGAACACACTCAGTGGGAAATCTTCAAGGGGAAATGTCAGGCAGTTTATTGAGAGAACTGATTTGGGGGTCTAGGGACCGTGAGTCTGAATTTACGTTTGAGAGGGAACAGATAGCTGGAGATGTCTGTTTGCCTACTGACCCAAACACAACAACACTTCTATCTGCAAATACCCCACAGATGCCACCAGTGTTTCTGTCCCAAACACAACACTCATACCCACCAATACCCCAAGGATGCCAGCAGCGTTCGCAGCGGCACACTGTGACTCTTCCTTCCCAAACACAACAACACTCCTACCCATCAAAATCCCATCAATATCCCACAGATGCCGGCAGCATTCTCAGCGTTACACTGTGACAAACTCTTCCTTCCCAAAAATAACAACCCCCCCTCCCAACCAACACCCCACGCATTCCGGCAGCATTTACAGAGGCAGACCGTAACAAACTATCATCCTCCCCTCAATGCCCGGCCTGTCATCCCTGTGGGCCCTCTCCCACTGCTTAGACTTTTGGTCCAGGGGGGAATACGAATAGCGAGACCAGCCAATCGCAATGTAACCAAGAAAGAAAAAGAAAAGAACACTACAGTCAAACTCCGGCCAATACCTTACACCATGTCTGTGGACCGTGTCCACAGTCACAGCCACCCAGCCATGCACCTTAGAATGCATCTATGGCTATGCTATTCTGACCTAGTAGCACACATAGCTGTCCGCACTGAAACCCCTGACATACCTCAACACCTCTGCCATTAGTATACCGTTACAATCACAGAAAAATTCAGTTTAGCTGGCACACATAGAATCCTCATCACTAGCCCTCTATCCTAAACCACCAATAGCACGTGCCTGACCTCCAGGCTGCTTACTGGAGCCTAGTCAGCCCACCTAATTTCTAACCCAGCAGAAATGCACAGCAGCATCTTTAATTCAAACTCTTAAACTCTCCTGTACATTGACTGCGGTCACCAATGGTGTTCCAACCACAAAGCGCATTGAGGTCATACATTTGGGGAAAGGGCACTATATACATGACTTATACAATTCAATACAATACAATAAAATACTGCTGTTTATGAAGTTTGTGATACGAACAGTGGCGGCTGCTATCATGGGGCGGCCGGGCGCCGCCCCCCCAGAAAAGAAAGAGGAAGCTAAAAGAGATTCAATCAGAGAACTTCTCCGATTGAATCTCTTTTAGCTTAGAAAATGTCTGCATTTCCTTTGCCAACAGCGCGGGGGCGCTGTGGCAAGGTAATCGTGTAACAGGCGGGGGCCCGGTTTAACAGCGGGGCGCGTCCCAATTTAGTTTATTTTTTTCTATAGTAGAGTGCGGGGAGCTCCTAGCCCCACGCACTCTACGTAGCCCCTTTAATTGGAAGCCTGGCGGGGCGCTTCAGGGGTGGCCCCGCCAGTATAAAATGTGCGCAAACAGCGCACTTAAATTCTGATTCCCTCCCCTGCCATGGATACAGTAATGTCATTGGCTGGCAAACAGCCAATGACATTACTGTATCTATGATGACTCACTGGCGGCGCAGGGTGTGTACGTGCGCCTGCGCCGCCTTCACACGTCTGTTGACTGTTTCTTTTTCTCCGACATCGAGTGAGAGGAGTGAACAACACACCAAACACGAGTGCTGCTGCAGCGGCGCCGTGGTAAGTACCCCATGATCCGGCCATCCCCATGTTTGTTTAACTTTTATTCTTCTCTGTTTGGGACCGGGGACTGGGGAGTGTTACTTACACTCCCCTCCCCGGGCCCAAACTATGTGGTCCACCACGGCCCAGGCCCAGTCAACACTGAACGACGTGTTCACTTGGCCTACACGTCGTTCAGTGTTGCTGCCGAGCTGTGAGCCTTGGTGGTAGCGGGCCGCCCGCTACCACCAAGGCGAGGGCCGCCTGGGCCTATTTGTTTTAACCCGTCCCCGGTCCGTGCCCCAAGGGCCTTGCCTTGGGCCATGCCAGCCGGACCGGTGCGCAAGGCCCAGGGCAGGCACTGGCAGGCGTGCATGGTCGCGGACCGCGGCTGCTCCGTGTTGTCCTGCTTCCAACTTCGTGCAGCTGTCCTTGCTGCTGTCGCCGTCAGATAGAGTGGAGAAAAAATGAGTAGGGCAACCTTGCCCCTGCAAGATAAAGGCGAGGTGGGGGCTTGGGCCACAGGTAGTTGGGAAAAGGTATTTGGTGGGGTTCAATATTTGCACTTCATATGAGGAGGGCGCACGTCCGCTTTATTTGTTGCTTCACGTACCAAGACACTGCGGTTACCGCTGGAGATGCAAGTGAACGCAATGCGCTCGTGGATGTGGTTATTTTGAATAGAAGGTGATTTTGATTTCCATTATTTTACAACCATTATTCATTAGAAGGGCTCTACAGGATGGGTAGTCAGTGCTCTGGGGTGAGCACCAAGGGGGTAGCAGTTGTGGGGGGAGGACACGAGGGACAGCATTGCAGTTAAACTGCATATCCCAGAATGCAATGCAACGTCGCGGGGGATTGAAAAGCTCGAAGGTGGGGGGTGCTGCAGGGCATCATAGAAAATTAGCCCACATTCACGAATGGCATTTTATCCGTCTGGGACAGTTTCATGCATGCTCTGGTATTGAGCGTTAAAGTTTGGGTTTGCTGTCAAACTCTCTGAAGTATTAACGTACCGTTCCGCAGCATTTGATTTATGGGACACCCCCACTCTGGTTCGGATATGTTATGCCCCGTATGAATCCTCACTTGTTATAACAATGGATATTGAAACCGTGCCCACGCCTTGCTCCCAGTGGGTGTAGCTTTCAAGGGAGCAGCGTTTTAAGGAGGGCTTCCAGGGGGGGTTGGGGAGGGGGCAGGCATTTAAGGTTCTTTGTTGTACAGTGCATGGGAAACAGCCCCCCCCCCGTTTTGCTTCATTCATCAGAGCTTGAACACCAATGAACCTTTCGTGGTGTGTGTATCCATGGCTGGAGGATATGAATGCACCCTGGAGTCGTTTCTAAAGAATAGCTGCATTGGGGTCACTATGAAGCTGATTGGGTGGTTAGAGCTCTGTGGGGGGATGTGACGATGACTAGCATAAATCGCTGGTGAGTTACATTACACATGCACAAGATATTTTTCTTGTGCTGTTGCTTAGATCCCGAGCATGGCCCTATACCTTGGCTCCTCAAGTACTGGATGCTCCTAGGTTCTTTAGAAGTGCCGGGGGTGCATGTGGCGGCGGCACGCAGCCTCAAGGTCATCCCGAATGCCAGCTTATGCGCTCTCGTCATTAGCACGGAGTGCAGTGCAATTAGGCAAGACAGCGCTTCCTGCTCCGGCAGCAGGGCACGTCAGCAGGCCGAATGCCAGGAAGGCCGCATGCCAGGAAGGCCGCATACAAACATTGGTACTGCCGGGCCCGCGCCACTTTTACAATGACGCCATGCTTAACGCCACTCATTTGATCCCCAGCGACATTAGTGCTCTCATCAGAAATTACCCGAGAGTGTAGAGCAGCAGATGGCCTAAAACGTGAGCAGAAGTTCTGCAGAACTCGAGGCACTGCCAGTCTGCTTTTGCAGGGTTGCTTGGTTCACCCATCGAAGGCACAACATTCAATTTGCAAAGTAAAGTCAACCACCAGTAAATGTGCGGCAGAGTGTGAGCTCATGCCTTCTGCCGTCTGCACCAGTTAGTTCGGTCGTTCAGACGATGGGCAGGTCATTTTATTCCAATGCATACATTGAACTGAGAGGATCTGTTACATTTGCACTTCTGTGCAAACTGGTTCTCCATGCAGTTAGTCATTCGCACTACACAGTCCAAAAAAGGTGTAATTGCGTGTACGCCTTTGTTTTCGCACTTCGTAGTACAAATTGCACAAATGCACCTGCCATTTACGCATGCTAGGCAGCGTTTAAAATGGATTCCTTTGGAATACTTCTGATTTCACACGACCAGCAGGCCGGTTCCAGGGGAATACAAAGCATTTGCGCCAGCTTGTACATGTCATGCTGGCGTAAATGCTTGAGCATGTGTATGACAAAGAGGATGGGGGGTTTATGGCAATCTCAATTATGTCTCATGCCCCCTCCCCGCCATGACTATGTAGAGATAAAAAGGATGTGTTCAATTTGTATGCATGCGCTTTTCGCACGCTTTTTAGTCTACGCCACATAGAATACGAACCCCAAAATGACTGGGAATAGTATGGTACCTTACAATAATCACACTGAATCCGCAGTACAACTTTCGTTTTGGACATCCTCATTCTTCCCCCACACTCCCACTCCTAGCCTCATTATTTGCACTCACACACACCGAATCACAGAACTGGGAATGCATAGTCATCCACTCTAATAATTGCCAATACTTTGGGTATACCATGGAACAGAAAAGGTGGGTTGGCAAGAGGAAGGACTTTAAAAATGGGTTAATAATAACACCTATTACAGCTCTTACAAGCGGGAGGAATCCGGTATGAAGGGTATGAAGCACTATATAAAAGAAAAACAAACAAGAGATGTAGCAATGGTCATCGGTCTGGGGGAGATCACAAGAGCAGGCCAGCAGCTGTTGTAATGTTAGGCATGGGAGTGAAGCAGGCTTGGCCAGTACAGAGAAGTTCGGCCAAGCTGTGCCAGAAGCTGTACTAGAGTGGTCATGACAGATGCAGTCCTGGATGAGGGTCCCTTTATAATGTGCAGGAATACGTGGGCCATCGATACGCATGGCGATGGTGGGGTTTGGATCAAACTAGGAACATAGACCAGGAACATTAACAAGGGGACATACATAAATAGGATTCAACATGCAGGGCCTGCTGACAATGTGTTCATTTAAGGAACATACATATGAACATACATTTTCCTGAGTGACATCATGTCCGAAGTGTTGTAGGTGTCCGTTGAGTAGTGGTGGGGGGAAGCACAGGAGGCGCTAGCCCGCAAGCTAGCAGGGTATGATAGAAAAACCGAGTACTAGTAAGCTTTAACTGTAGCATCCCCAA
Organism: Ambystoma mexicanum; assembly: GCF_040938575.1. Classification (NCBI taxonomy): domain Eukaryota; kingdom Metazoa; phylum Chordata; class Amphibia; order Caudata; family Ambystomatidae; genus Ambystoma; species Ambystoma mexicanum. Next base: position 1,093,286,341 of record NC_090926.1, on the reverse strand, counting down.
TACTCCAAACAGTACAACCACTTCTTCCTCCAGGTTCACGGGATGTCACGTCAGGAATGAGAGAGAACCAGAGCACAGCAAAACATTATTATTATTATTTTTTAAACTGTGGCTCTTCAGGCACGTAAGCTTGTCACAGTTGCACCTGGTGCTTCCCATCACTTTAACTTCATACTAAGCAGTCTAAAGCAATCGCAAGTTATAAGTTGTGTGCATGAAAAAAAACGTCTAAATAAACAAATACATTGTAAAGTTAAAGAAATACAAAGACACATGTGACTGGTAAGTGGGTTGTCTAATGGAAGTGTGGCTGTAACACTAGTAGTACATGTGTTACAATACAAAGGTTATGAGACTTACCTGTCGCATTAATTAAGTGGTTACAAACTAAAGTAATATTTTAGCTTCCTTTCCCCCTTTCAGAAAATGCCTAAAATCCCACCTTAGTAAGAGGATGAGTGCATGTGAATGCCAGTAACAGCATGACAAACATGTTTCTATCATTACTGACTATATAATGAATTTCTTTATGCATACACCATAGTACCAGCTATTCTCAATACAAGCTGCTGTAAAATACACCATCACACTTGCACACGTAAGAATAGTGTACCACCATTAATATGTAAAACCGAATGCTTTTTTTCATATTTCGGTGGGTTTTTTGGACAGTAAATTGCACATTTTGTAGGCCATTTTTCCAAAATTTTCGCGGGGGGAGTGGGCTCGCACGCTGCGCGTGCTCGCTACTAAATTCGCCCTGGAAATTTTACGCCCCACCAACTTTCAAAATCACCAGCCGCCACTGGATATGAACAGGGATGTATTTAAGATACAGGCCACGTCTAAAAAAATGGTGAGTAACCAGACTTCTGCTACAGATCAAAATATGTATGCGGCTGGAAAAGAGGGTAGCGTAATTTGACCAGAGGCCAAGGTTAAAGGACTAACTTATAAGTCACTATTAGAGAGCGAGTGGAGCTGCCAGGTAGATTAGAATCTAGAAAGTGCTTGGTCACCTTTTTCCTTGGGAGAGTTGATTGATAATCCTGGTAACCGGTAATGGGTGAACAGAATGCGGGAAAGCAGGATAAAGATGACAAGTCAAGGAATCAGATGCATCTGAAGTCAAAAAGCCAAAGACTACATCAGATTACATTCTTGCTTCTGAACACTCGATCATTACTAAAACATGCCACCAAATTTGTGGACCATATTATTCTGAATTATATTGATATTTGCGCTATAACAGAAACTTGGTTACATAAAGCAACAGGTTCGGCATTATCACTGGCGATCCCTGCATCTTTTGATTTAATTCGAGCAGATAGGATCAATGGAAAAGGAGGTGGAGTTGCTTTTATATGCAAGTCTGACCTACACATCTGGGAGGCAGAAATGTAAGGTCCAGAAGGCTCTGAGACCATTCATATCATGTTTAGGATGGATCCCGACACTACAATTAATTTAGTGCTATTATATAGGCCAGCAATTCTATGACAGTTCCCTAATCAGCTGATCAACATGGTACATCCCTTATTGAAACGTATTTATCCTGCTGTGGGATTTTAATCTGTGGCTCTTTAATAAGGAGGATCTTGTTGCATCCGTGGTAGAAACATTGCTTCAAGAAATTGGTTTTAAACAACAGGTGATGTACAAGGCCACTCATATTAAAGGGAACAGACGGTATCCAGTGATTCCCTCGAATATAAAGCATCGAATGCAAAAGCCTCGAAAAAAAAAGTATCGATAAAAGGCATTTTTTTGTAGGTAAAGTTTTTTTTATTAAAATGGGTTTTAAGGGGTAAAACAAGGCGGGTTGAGGGGACCCTCCCAAAAGGGAACCCCCCCATTAAAAAAAAAGAAAAAAGAAATGTATTTTTTTTCAAACACTTTCACCGCGGTTGGACGGAACAATCGAGTTAGAACTGTACCTTAAATGAAGAAGAAGGCTGCAGCTGAGGCAGACGTTCCTGGCAGATCCTGCAGGCTCACGGGTCCTGAAGCGACTGTCGGACTGACACGAAGTAGGAAGACTGGAGGGTCCTGCACTGCCCAGGGAAGAAACCAGCAGCAGAGCAAAGCAACGAATAAAAGCTCCTTAAAACTCAAACAGGGTCCGGTCCTCCTGGCTATCCGGTTTACTGCAGCGGTGCACAGCAAATTTAACGAGGGGAGGGATGCCTTGCTTGGTGTTTGGTGAACTGGTTGGTCCCACCAGCTCAAGAGAAGAAGATTACTTGCAGGTCTTCTCTGTCGTCGAAGTTTGGAGATTCGGACCCGCAGCAGAGCTTCACCGGGAGGTTCAGTCGTGGTAGTGGTCCTCTTCTTTCAGCGTCTCTTCGGTTCTCCTGATCCAGTGGCGACTCTGCCTTCCAAGCAGTTTTCCCCCATTCACACAACCTAGCTGTCAATCACACATCAGGGTGGCTGTCCTGGCGGCACAGTCACCACAGCCAATCATACAGAGTATGACATGGGTCTCCCTGGACATCCCTCCCTCACATCCTGTCCCCCTCAGACATTCAGGCGCCAAATGAGGGCTTCTGTGCAGAAGCCCACAAAGGACGGCAAACAAAGGAACCAAACCTGGTTTGGCGCACAGAGTAAAATATGAGAAAGACCTTTTCAAAAAGAAATGGCTAATAAACCCAGCCAGAACAAAATAAAAGTAAATGGGGTCCAGCGGATTTAAGTTTGAGGCTACTAACTAAGCCTAAAACAGTACCAAGGCTTTTTACATAGACCACGGTAGTAAAAATAGGGTAGATACCACTGCCACCAGCCAAACCTTAAAGAAAGGGGAACGAAATAATGTTCCATGAGAAACAGACAAACAGGGATAACTATTAACCGTATCCAGTACCCTATGTAAGATAGTTTGTACTGTGTGTGTGCTTTTAAAAAGACTAATAAAGTCAATGGCAACTTTACATGTTCTGGGAGAAAGTAGTCAGTCCCAGAAAATGGAGTTTAAAAGTGGGAAGTCTGAAAAAGACAACACTGTGTCACTGCACTGAAGGTGCTGCATAAAACACACAGTAAAAAGATGATGCCTATGGAGTAGGTGAACTTGCACAGTCTATGAACACACAACTGTTAAACACACAGCAAAACACATGTAAGAGTGGGAAAACAGACCCACATTCTTACCAGGTGAAAAAAATAAACCCTAGAAATCCAGCAGAGCTGCTGAGGGACTCAGTAGGTAAGGGAAATTAGCCATTCTGGAGAATTCTCCCTGACAATTACTAACGTGCTGTTCCTGCTGAAAGTCCTACATTGAGTAGCCTACATACAAATCTTAGAACATCTTGTGCATAATATCATCTTGAGCAAATGGCAGTCAGACTTCAGGCCGGTACATAGGACAGACAGAGTTGGCTCTGCTGGATCTAAAGTCCAGTATATTACTGTTTATGGACAAAGGTCAATGTGTATTGTTATTGCTGTTGGATTTATTCACTGCATTTGATTTGGTGTTCCGTGCTGTGCTTGTGCAGAGAATTCAGCAGGCCACAGCTTTTTTATAGAGAATTGAAGGGCAAGAGTCTGCTGTGGGAGTGCAGCAGCAATTCCTATAGAGATCCAGTATGGTGTTGCGTAGGCCATGCCTGTCTCCGTCCTTGTACAACATATTCACCCTCACGTTATTCCTACTGTACGAGGACAAGGGAGTGATATTCACAAACTACGCAGATGATATTCAGTGTCTCATTCCTTTGACAATGGTATATGAAGCGGACTTGGAGAATATAAGTAATGAGTACTCTTTAATCTCATCATTTATGGCAAAGAATAGCCTTGCACTCAATGATGACAAGACAGAGGCTATGATCATTGGTACAGCAGCCAGGCTATGGTAGATTAGGTCCGGATTATCAGCATGTTATGATAGCCAGTTGCAAAATGATCGCACAAGAAGCTATGTATCTTTCTTGACCAAAACATAAGCATATGTTAGGTCAAAGGTTACATGTGATTTCATCAAATCCGAAAACAATGAAATTTCGACAAATACAAAACCCCTAATACCAAAATAATGAATTTCTTTTTTGATTTTTTTTAAGGGGTTCCCCCTGAACGCTCCCTTTTTTATTTTTACTAATACTCCCCCCAAAATCACTATTCCCACTCCCAACCCCGTTTCTAGTTTGTTCCCCAAATTAGGTTATTTTCGTTGTTTTTGCATTCGTTGTGATATCTTTAGTTATTTCATATTTGATATAGACACTGCATACCTCAAGTAAATAGTGTTACTGCCAAATCAGCATATTTTATCAAGCGGTTGGCTCAGATACGTTCGTTCAGTCGAAAATAAATACTGTGTCACTGTGGCCCGTGCCATTGTGTGCTCGAAATCAGGCTAGCGTAGGGTATCATGAAGATATCAAAACAGTGCAGTGAGGATGGTGGTGGATATGCAGAGGTACAAACATGTCTCCAAGGCAAGAATAAACCTGCACTGGCTTCCCATTGAGGCTAGGATTTCCTTCCGGTTATTGATGGTCACTCACAAGTGCTTAGCGGGACAGAATCCAGAGTCCTTATGTGAAAGGCTTGCAAAGAAGTAGAATCAGAGAGCTCTAAGATCAAATGATCAGAATGTACTGCGTGTGCCAAGAAACACACTGATGATGGTCAGCAGAGCAGCATTATTTGCTGCTGCACAAGCTACTTGGGATGCATTGCCTCCTCATTTAAGCGGCATCCAGTCACAGGATGCATTTAAATGGAAGTTGAAAACCCACCTGTTTGCTTGATGGTGTGTGCTATAGCCTTATATCTGGAATTGATGTCTTGAATTTCCATCCTTGCTCTATGCTTTGGCACTAGTGCCCTTATGACTGCGGGTCTTGTCTGGTGGCGCTTTACAAATTCATAAATTAAATAAAATAACATTTGGCATATTGCCTAGGCATGAGAGCAATGCTGTGGCCTCAGGATATGATATGATATGATAGGTTATTTATAAAGCGCTTAAAACCCAGAGGTTTCTAGGAACGGACCCGTGGATCGGACCTGTGGTGCTCCGCGTCGTCTTGCTTCCAAGGCGAGAACGTTGCCCCTGAGCTATCCACCCGAGACAAGTCTAGGATCCAGTGAAGAGGTGATTTCTAAAGCAGGACATCTGATTTTGATTTCAAGAAAAAGGCCCTCTGCCCATGCTATTAGATGCCCAAGGGCGGGGTTGCTACTTCGCTTTCTGTATAGTCGCCAAGACAACTAGAGGCTACCTACTTATGGTCAATCTTAATGGGGAGAACCATTATGTTTCTGGGATCAAGTTCAAAATTGAAAAACAGTGGCAAATTGACTTCTGCCCTGCAGGTGTACAAGGATAAGTAGAGGCTAAAGCGCCCACTCAGTCCTCAATTCTACAAACCCAGAGTGAATCCAATTATGATGATTAAACAGGCGCAGTAGTAATGTGGGCCGGGCGAAGGCTATCCTCTCAAGAGGGGTGTGAATGTGTATTCAGCAGAAACCCAAATAGCAAAGTACAACAGTCAAAAATAAAAGAAATGTCCAATCAAGGTTCTATAAAAATATATATACCTTAATTAAACACCATATGCAAAGTAACTAAATAGAAAACACCTTCTAGGAACAGGCCAGCAAAAGGAGACACAGACCTAGAAGTGAAGGCACCAACACATTTAAAAGGGCAAGGGGAATCAGGCAAGGGTGCCTTTTCGATCCCTGTTGGTGTTATTGTATAGACATGACTTAGCACTGTTTATCCAAGATTTAGGCTGCTGTGCCCCCAAAAGTGGGGATGGTATTTTACTTCATGCCAATGATGTGGTTCTACTTTCTTTGGCCAATCAGGGAACTTGAAGTGTTATCTAAGTTTTAAAGAATGGGCCTCATTATGAGGTTTGAGGTAGCCTTGTGGGTTTTACCGGCAAGGCTACCTGCAAACTCGCATCTGGGTCCGGCACCCGCAAATGGGCAATTACCGGGCTATTCCAGCCCAGCCGGACCCAGTAATTGCCCTTTCACGGGTGCCAGCCCCGGCACATCCCCATTCCCATTTGAGCCCCGTAGGGCTCAATGGGAATGAGGAGGGTGGTAGCATTGGTACCGTTAATAACAGTACCAGTGCTACCATCATGTTCTGTTTGCGGGTGCTGGTACGGCTATCAGGTAAGACCTGGTGGCTGCAAGGGCACCCGTGAGCAGAACTCCTAGTATGGCGGTACGGTAGCAACGGTGCCGGTATCGGTACCAGCGTCGTTGTTGCCTTACCGCCATACTTGTAATGAGGCCCAATTGTTGTCTTAAAGTGAATATTTCTAAGACAATCGATATGACATCCGACTCCACTAAATCATTGAAGGTACATTTGAAGTATGACATTGAAATAATTAGACAGGCTGACTGCTTCGAATATTTGGGCCTGGGTGGAACAAGTCAACAGCAGCAAGTATACCCCTGCACACAGAGCGGGCGCCACTTTAAGGTTTGCATCCAGCGTCGGTTGGAAGGTGTTCATACCTGCCTCTGCCTCCTATCCTCTACCCATGGATTGGCCTATTTTGCACCAGTCCACCTGGACAACCTACTAAGGTACTGCGAGGTATAAGTAACCCGGAAAGAGACTGCGCCAATTCTTTGCAGAAAATTGTTTATTATTCAAAAGAAATGCCCTTAAAAAAGATGACACGTGTTTCGGTCCTCCAAGGACCTTTTTCAAATCAGGGCTAATAGTTTGTCTTAGAATCATGTGAATGCCCCTGTCACACAATGTGAAAAACAAGCTTCCATATATTGAATGGGTTAATCCCTGCTCATCCCAATACAAGCGTCCGATCGCAAAGTTGCTAAAAATCTCCAGGCTGTTGCATATGTTCTCTATCTCCAGCCGCATGGTGAAGTCTCTCTCATCCACTTGTGATATCCCCTTGGTTCGTATAACTCATTAGTCCCCCCACCCAATTGGCCCTCTATTGGGATTGCCCTTCCACCTTAAATTTATTGCAGGAGATAGTTATTCCTGCTGTCTTGGGGAACCTGTTACTAGGAGATAGTGAACACTTGGTAAACTCTGATGTTCAATCCATCTCCTCACATATTTGGGTAGAACATCTGCCAACAGGGGTGACAAAGGCCTTATCTGAGACCATCTCTCTTGCTTACTATCTCTCAAAGTTCCATGATAGGTATCTCTCAAAGTTCCATGATAGGTATGTCCACAATCGTTATGCCCATTTTCTGTGTATGTCCACTCATGTATTGTCCCGGTGACTGTTCTATTTACTCCCCCCATATCCCCATCACAGTGTCAATCGAACTCACCCAATTGTTAGAACCTCAATGCTTCCCGTCAAATCTGATTACTTATCTATTGTACGTTCTTTTGTGATCAAAAAGAGCATTGTTCTTCCCTGAAAAATAATATCCCATGGTATTTCGATCTCTATTTGATTTTTACTCGCACATTCTTCTTTGGCGTTGATGCCACAAAACTATCTTGATTCACTGGTGTCTGCGTCTGCCGCAAATTCATCCCGTCTGGTGTGCAGAGATACTTTTGGTGCATTTTGATCTTTTCACTAAGAGGCCATTATTAATTTAATAGTCCTTGGTACACATTCACACCCCACAATTCTGAGACAAAAGACAACTATTTGATTTGAACTCAAATGTATTTCAATAGAATAATCTAAGTTGGTCCCCTTACTTTATGCTTGGGAAACCAATGCAATCAAATATATGGATATGAAAGGTTCGATTCACAATAAAGGTAGGCCTACCGGTGATAATCAAGCTATGAGTTAGTAAACACAGTCACACAGACTGTCAAATAGATATTTTTCTAAGAATAGGCTGGGGTCTCCCTCTGGGACAGCCTCCCTGCCACTCTAAAACTTGAGGAGAACCTTCTCCGGTTCCGGAAGCACCTCAAGACCTTCCTCTTTGCTTCTGCCTTTGCCCCCCCTCCACTGCTGATCTGTTCTCTCTCGGCACCGTACACCTGGCCACCCTCTGTCCTCTGGGCCCAGGTACCTGCTCACCCTGCAACCCTCCTGCACTGCCTCCGGGCCACCCCTTGCACTGTGGTCTGTATCTCTACCCATACAGTCCCTCCTTTTTCTGACTGCACTTATCAGACCTACCCCGTTTGCTGTCTTAAACCCTATACAAAATTGCAAATGTCCGTAGACAGGTGCACACCCTTTAACCATTTTCATTGCAATTCGCGTATTCAAACGCCACTCAATCCCTTCCAAAGAATAACCTACTTAAAAAAGGTGTAATTTCTGGACAAAGGACCTTGTTTTTGTTAAAATTCTTTTCATTTTGTTCATAAACTGATTATCATGAAGATATATCTACAACATATACAATAAGGTTTATTAATTGTCCATGCTTAAAAACCAACTATAAATAGCATACATATATCACACCAACCAGTGAACAAATATCACACTTCATTCATCCCATCCACTTTCATCCCCATTCATACCCAAAACCTTTCGTACTTGTGCAAAAAAAAGCAATGTGATCTATTTTAAAAACATCACATCTATATTTTAGATATTTCACTGCTGGATATTTGTTTGTTTTTGAATAAAGTGCATCAACCTCAATCCTAGACGTGGAATATGTTATCAAGCTTGTTTACAACATATAATAATTGCCCCACATTTCTTTCTATATAAACCCAAGTCAGAGCCAACTCGCCAAAGAGGGGTTGGGTCTAGGTTATGTCTACTCGAGTTTCAGGCAACTAGACGGTAGTACAATTTCCATCTAGTGCACCTCAACAGGACACATATTTTTTGAAAAAAAGAAAGCAATTGGTTAACAACAATTCAAGTTGGTGTAAATATAAAGTTTAGTCCAATGATTGATATGTAGATTCTTCCAGCTTGCAATTTTCAAACCTTCTGTAGATCAGATGTATTACTAAAAACAGACGGTTAGAGATTTTGCTTTGGTTTTAAACCCAGCACTTGCCACTTGCTGGCTACACTGACATTGTTTGTTGCCTTTATTTGTTTATTTATTTATTTATTTATTTATTTATTTATTTATCTATTTCTCCGTTTCTCTGAACTCTTCATTTCTCCCCCCTTTCATGCACTTTTCCCCTCCCCCGCTCCCATGCACTTGCACATTCTCAATGTCACTGGGCCTAGCAAGATCATTGGTTTGTTCTCCCCTGTTCCCCTCCCTTGCGTTATCAGGCTCTGAAACACTTGTGTATGAGCGCGATAGAAATCAAATATAAATTCAATTCAATTCAATTCTTATCTGGAATAATTTGAGGCTACCTCTAAACAGCATTGTCAGTGTAATGATAACATTGCCCGTATTGGCTAGTTTATTTAAGTACTTTTCAGTAAATATGTACATAAACTCAATTTTAGCCAATACATAGTTCAGAATATTTGAATTTCTCCAGTATCAAAAACAAGTTTTGGTATCAGAGAAAAGTTGCATAGAAAAATTACATTGTGCATATGTCTACATTAATTCACTCCCCTTGTGTCAATGCTGGGCTGTGTATTGCTAGCATGTACATTCAGTTTAAATGTAAACATGAGTTTAATCTAATTATGCAATGTTGGGTTAGAACAACAGTGCTATTAATTTAGAAAGCACCGGATCAGACTGTGTCAGGTCAAGAATAAGGGTGAATAAAATGTACATCAGCGTCATTTTATAGAGGAGTGGAAGTGACACAACATAGCCACATTTCTAATTCTTTTAAAATATCTATGTCTTTCGAAGATCACACATAATCAAGCAATTCTTCATTAGGCCATGGTGTAGACACCGTTGAACCATGACCAGCGCTGACTATAACTGTGAAAACACTTTGGTTACTTTTTAACTTTCACTTACAAAATGCTGCACTGTCAGCGCTGAGAAAACATTTTGAAATGTGTTTAAATGTAATACCCTTTGGGTTAGTAGAATAAACCTTGGATTCAATTCACACAAGAAAACTACAATATTCTATTCTCATTCTATTAATAATATGTTATCTGCCCCGGTGCTCAGTACGCAGAAAATGCTGTTTTCTATGATCAGTCAAATTTCACTCAGCTTTAAATACCATGACAAGGCACTATTGCATTTCACACAAGATCTCAAGATATTCTGTTTGGGATGAATCCTCGCTAGTGGCCCCTATCCAATGCTCTAGCACTGCAGAGACTGTTTGAGACATATAATTGTAGGGGACCATATACAAATTATACTTGGAGGAGTTAATGTACTCACTTTCAGGTGCATAGCCAGCAGAGACCTTCAAGTGTCCACAGTAAATTCCCAGCCAGCAGCTCTCACCTGGTCTCTTCATTTCTTTTTTGGGAAAGCAGGTCTGCCTTAGGTTAAGTTGGTTTGGTATCCATCATGGACAAGACCCAATTTCCAAGGTGGTATCCAGAGTGACCGCTCATTTAGTGGCGAGAGCTGTTCTTGTTCCATGAAGCTGTAATTCCAGAGTCAGAATCATATTCCCTGTGTGTTCCTGATTTTTAAATTGTGCAATATTCCTACACTTACGTTATGATTATGTCACAGTTTTTGATTGGTTTAGTCAACAGTCAACACTCCCACCTCAAAACACTCTCTATATCCATTGGATGTTCATGTGTCGGAATACGTAAATGGTGAGCCTGATTGCTCAGAGTAATATTGAATTTTAAATCGGTTTTAATTTTATATTTTGTTTAGCAACATGACACATTAAGAAAACGTGGCATCATCTTTCATATAGTTACTAATATTTATAATTTTCAATCAACGCAGGTCATTCGATAGAGGTGAATCACCCCAGTACAACTGACTTTCCTGCTTCACTGTAATCAAATGTTTTTGGACTATTAAAACAAGTTTTTAAATGCAAGTATAATATTAATTTAAAGGGTGCATGGATTGTAAGGAGTGTGCCAACCTTAGTTGTATTTCTGTGGCTAATGAAGCCCATGAGGCCAGCGGGTCCTGTAGTCAATAAATAACTTGAGTCTGATGACACGGGTCTCTAGCTTGCATTTGGTTGTCCATCAGATTGTATTTTATATGCCTTAACAGATGTCAAAGGTGATCTGCTAAGTGCAAGAAGATGTGTTTGAAGCTCAGTACTAGGAAAACAGACCTGATGGGTATCAGGCAGCAATTGATTTTTCTTTTGTATTGTATTTTAGCTTGTATTCATAGGACTTTCATGTTCCTAAAAGTTTGGGGTGCTGCTCATTAACTTGGATAGCCTGTTCACAGGGTCTTTTGTTTCTGATGTGATAATTGAGTCTTCACCCACAGGACAGGAATGTCAGATAACAGCCACGCTCAAATGCACACAATTGGTTATTTAAAGTTCAGACCCAGTGTTCTGTTACCTGGAATATCCAAAAATGCTATAACATTGTCACAGCCACAGTGAAAGCCATTTATTTCTAATACACTGACTGTAATCAAGCATATTTAAAGTGTCATATTGGTATAAACTTTGTACAATACACTAGCAATTGCTTGTGGGTACCTCTTACACCTGCTTTACATAAAATACATTGGGCCTCATTACGACTCAGGCGGTAAGGGGTTTACGGCGGCGTAAACAGCGCCGATCCTTACCGCCTGATTCCGAGGTCCCTTAGCGCCATGGAGGATTTAACACCTGCTTTTAGCAGGTGTTAAAATCCATGGCGCTAAGGGACCTTGTTGTTAATTACACCACCGTAATTTACAGTGGCGTAATTAACGCCTTCCCCACTCCCATTATGCCCTATGGGGCAAAAATGGGAATGGGGAAGGGTAAATGGGGATTGGGGACTTACCGCCCCGCCAACCTCGGAATGGGGCGGTAAGTCCGCCAACCACCATGGCGTAAACGTAGTTTACGCCATGGTGGTAAAGGTACGACCCAGGCGGTAACTTACCGCCTGGGTCGTAATGAGGCCGATTGTCACATTACAGGAGTACTTTCTATACAATTATGGTACATTCTGATTTATAACTATAACTTTAAAATGAGTATTTCTGTAGCACCAGCTACATTCTCTTTCTTGTACATTTCCAACACATTAAGGCCATGGTATTTTTGGAAGTGCAGCTCCAAGGTTTGTAGGGCATGAAGCAGAATCTGTAGAGATGTAATGCTGCTCTGTGTCTCACCAATACATCTGGTTTGTATATCGTGTCAATTACATTGTTCTAGTGTGGCAGGCACAATCTTCCATCAGCACAGAGAGTGTTTTTACCCTGGAGCTTTCAGCATTTCCTACTGTCGATTCTTTTTTTTTCTTTTTTTTTGCATATATAGTTTACAAGAAACCTTACACAACATAAATAACATTAAAATAATTCATTAAAAAACACAAAACTACAAGAAAGCAAAACAATGAATATAAAAAAAATTAAAAAAAGCAATATACAATTCACAATTTTCGAAACCCAAGCTTGGGACAGTACCCATGAAGTTCCTGGTATGTATAATGCTTTTTGTCATGTGTAGGGTGCTGTCCCTCAAGGGAGCAGGCAATTACTTGTATCTCATAAGCGCACCCTTGTCGTGCGAGCTACTGAGAAGCTACATATGGAGTGATGCATTATGCTAGTGCTACTCCACTTACATTTGCAGCATTCTCCATTTGCCTTTATTTTTCCCTTACAATTGACAATTTCGGTTTAGCAGGAAAAAAAAATATGTTCTCATATTGTCCACCATAAAAATATTTCCGGTACCCTGCAATTCCTGCTTCATATGATTATTCATTTCCTGGTATTACTCAGCTCTTTCGTTTGACTAATATTTGCTGGCACCTACTCCTGTTGACTTCACATGAGACTGGCATGGAAGCAGATGTTACCTATTGAACACCCAAATATGCCCACACACCCTGTACTTCCTACACTACCTGAGACTGAGTAAACCCCCACTCCCTTTCCTCTGATTCCAACACTGTGTTCTTCCCCCTATGATTGTAATGCATCCCGTTGCTTCCTGAAGCATCAACAGCCTAATAATAATAATAATAATAATAATAATAATAATAATTAATACTATTCACTGTATAATTCACAAGGATTTCTTTGGGTTTGACTTGCCGCTAGGGCTATGCCATATTGCTGATGCGACCAAACCTGAAAGCAACCAGTCTACTTTATGCAATGTGGCCTCTTCATTACTCCAGGCTTCCATGACCTCTTCCACCTTCAGGTTCCTTCTTACACTGATTTCCCTTGAGATGTTTCACTATTCAATTAGAGGTGAGGGTTCCCTTATCAATGGGGGCAGTTTTGTATCTATCAGGGTATTCTCAATTATGGATCTGGAAATTGGAGGTGTCTGGTTTTTGAGGGCTGAATGGGTTCTAGGCACTGATTAGTAGAGTTTTACAACACATTCCAGTGCCATACTTGGGTTATATTACTTCCTGAAGTGGTGGCTGAGTATTGGAATTGCATGGGCCAACATACGTTTTCCCTAAAGGCTTTGCCTTCATCGCCCCACTCCCAACTTTGCCATTACAATCTCTTCCCACTAAAATATCTAAATGTTCATTTTAATGGGTGGGGGGCACTGACAGGTGTTTTTCAAGGAAGGACAGAACCTTTTGCAAGATCTTAAGTCTAATGATGGCGTATACACATGCATCCTGCACATCTTCTGTCCTGGGAGTAACAGGACATCCGTGATGAAGACATGTTCATTCGCTTCCTCTATTTAGGTCTTCCCATAAGAAGATCTCCTGGAAAAAGAAAAACAGACAACTCCCCTGAATTAACAGCTTTGTAATTAGGCATTACCTTTTTGAAGAAGGAGGTGAGCCCCTTGATCTCCCAGGTTCCAAAAGCCGACTCCCTAGTAATAAAATGATATTGTTGCTATTAAATTATGATGTAAAGTCAGGGTCTCCTTGTTTCGAAAGCAGGACCACCACATTCCATGGCTGGATGGAGGTTAGGTTGCATAAATAGTGCAGATGCTCATCAGGTTTTCCTTCGCATGAAAAGCATTTGCCTTTTTGTTTATCTTACACCATATTCTATTTTGTATAATTCTGCAATTAGTGTTGCTCATTGCCACATTGTTTGTCATCACTTCTTCACATTTACTTCAGCGATGATATGTTTGCACCTGGAAAATCTATGATTAGTTCTAAGTAGGCATCGATGGTTTTGAATTGCAGCCTAAGTAGGAGTTATGTTTTAACCAATGCCGGATAAAACAATTGTCTGTGTGTTAGTTTTTATTTGTAGGGAAGTGTATGGTATGAGATGTTTGGTATGGTGTATGCCTAACATAGGGTGTGGAATAAGTGGAGAGAGTAGTTGTATGTGTTGTAGAGTGGCATTGATGTAGAATAAATGTGGTATTGTTTTTGGTATATGTTTCTACAAGATGGTTCTGATTTATAAATATTGGGAGTGCTTCTTAGTAAAACGTTCAGGCAAATGGAGCAAATGACTGTTGTGGCAGTTTTACACGCACTGGTTGTGTTGGACGTGTTATTTACACAGTTCATTTTTCCTACTTACACAATTATATTTTGTACTGACATTCTAGCTATGTAATGTTTATATGCTTGTAACGCGCCGAAAGCCCGCAGCCATCAGGGCGCGGGAACACAAATCAACAAACAGAAGACAACACATAATTACTGCTGGTGCTTACATGACAATCACACAGCTGAGGATAACTCATTTAAATAGGTGTGTTTTCAGGAGTTTCCTAAAAGAAAGGTAATTTTCTTCCAGCGGAGGGAGTTGGGCAGCTTATTCCAGTATTGCGCTGCATGCACTGGAAAGGATTTGCCCATACCAGATGCTCGAATGAATCGTTGAATCGTAGCACACTGAGCCAGCCCTGCTCTTCTGATCTTAGCGACTGCGATGGAATGTATCTGGAAAATTGTTTCCTGAAATACATGGGGTCCGCACCATGTAAGCATCTATGGATTATAGTCATGGATTTAAATTTGATTCTGTCCTCTACTCTCAACCCATGGAAAGATTTCCTTCCTTCCATTATGTGCTCTATGTTCTTTATTCCCTTAACAATGCGAACAGCAGTATTCTCCATAACTTGGCATCCCTCCATTTCTTTCTGTGTAGCTCCAAGCAGCAGGGCATTGCCATACTCCAATCACGATAGGATAATGGCCCTAGCGATGGTAGCTGTATTTTCCTCGTATAAAAATGGGCGGATGGCTCTCAGTAGGTGCAGATAATAGGCATTGTTCTTGTGAAGGTATTTAACCTGTGCCTCAGACCCCACTGATGCTTCCACCATCATCCCAAGTGTTTTGACTTGGGTCATTACTGGGATATTGGCATCCTTAATGTCGAATGCTTTACATTCTGCGCCTAACTTTCCTCTAGTCTGGCATGTACCAAAGATCATCAACTCTGTCTTGGTGTTGTTCAGACACATCCAGTTTTGTTTCATCCAGTTATCTATGATATTGTAAACTTCTGTTATTTCCTCACTATCTATGAGATGATCACCCACTAATTCAAAGACTAGATGGGTGTCGTCGGCGTAGTTCGTCAAGAACACGCCAACGCTTTCCAATCGGTCAAAGACACATCGCATATATAGGTTTAAATTGCAATGGTGACAGATTCGCTCCCTGTGGAACTCCAACATTTATATGAGTGGCCTCTGAGAATTTATCCCCTAGTGCACTCTTGCTCTCCGATCCGCTAGAAAGGATGACAACCACGCCAGAGCGACCAGAGAACATCCTGCTATTTTATCCAGTGACTTTTGCAATAATTGGTGATCCACCAAATCAAACTTTGCGCTGAGATCTAGTACCATCAGAATCCAAGCCTTACCCTTATCCAAGATTTCAAGTATATGCGTTTGCAGACCTAACATAGCGGTTTCGGTGCTTTGAGCTGCCCGGAAGCCTGATTGTTGCTCATGAAGAGATCCCTGGGCTTCAATGTGCTTTTGGAATTGATTAGTTGCTATCTTGTCCAGAATTTCGAGGATGTAATTGGAGTTGGTAATGGGGCCTAGGTCCCTGGGCCTTTGGGATGTAGGCTGCCCATTTTGACCAGCGGCGTAATAGCACTTCTTTAATATCCCTAGGTACTATGCCCTCATGTAATGAAGCATTTACTATCTTCGTAAGTACTGGGGAGAACAGTTCCTTGTTATCTAAGATGATTTTTGTTGGCAAGATGTTTTATGCACATGGTGTAGGTTTCATCTTTGCCAGTACTGAGGACATCTCGTCCTCTGAGACTGGAAGGAATCTAAAACTAACCACTTCACCCTGTTTAGCTACAGATACAGGTGCTGATATCACCACACCTGGGTCCTCCCTGGATGTGATGATGTTATCTCTGGCCTTCCGTATCTTGGCAGCAAAAGCCTTTTGAACCACCTCACAATCCTCCTTGGTGGGAGCAAAAGGAGGGGTGAGCACCTTGGGATTAGCTATACTTTTGAGGATCTCAAATATTTTACTTGTTGTGTTGGGAGCTGCTGCTATCTCCTTGTAATAATTTGCATTTGCTTCTCTTATACACTTTCCAAATTTATAATTTATACTTTTCCGTTGATCCTTGTTAGCGGGTGTAGGGTTATGTAACCATTTTCTTTCCCTAGCTCGAGTTTTAATTTATTAATCTCACCATGATACCATTTGTGATGATTGTCGATCTTTCTAACCAGTTTGGGTTTCAAGGGTGCAAACTGATCCACCAGTTCGCGAAAGTGTATGAAGTATGCATCTGTAACTGTTTCATTGTTATGTCTTTGCACTAGCTTATGTTGAAACAGTGTTTGTAAATGGGTATTTTACAGGATGCCAAGGATTTCTTTTGATGCAGGGTTGCTAATGTTGTTTCTGTAAATAAATATATGTTGCTTACACATATATATGTATGTTCTGACTTGCTTATTTTTCCTTTGCTTGATGTTATGTCATGAATGAGCAGTGCTGTGAAGCTGTGACATAAAAATGTTACAACTCTTCCAGGTGTTCAGAAAACCTTATGCATCTGTATTGGAAAACATTTCAATTTAAATATTGATATGTGAAATTGTTATGGTATATTGACAACATATAGACTGATTTTTAAAGACTGCATTCAGAACCCTCAAATTTCGTCTCCTGGCACTTAAGGTCCTCAAGAGATGACATCAGTTAACGCAATGGTACTCCCTATTCTGGATCAAAATCCCTGGAGTATTGAAACACGCCATCCCTGCCCTGCCAATCACCCTAGCAGGCTCTGTTTTCAAAATCTACACATGTAATAATATCTCAAATGAGCAGAAGGGTTGCCAACCAGAAAACGTGCACACAGACTGTTTCCTGGGTTTAACCTTCACAAAAACATCTAGAGCAGAGTCCAACTGAAAAAAAAATGTGTTGTACTCGTAATGGACCCTTACATTGATGGGACACCACACAGAAGCTTGCACCTCTGTGGCTACTAGCTCTTAATAAAACACCTGAGTACTCTCCTTTTCATAATAGTCTCGAAAGAGCAGGATCCTCTTTCCTCTAACTAGGGTTTCCTTCTGTGCATTTGCTGCGTTCATTGAGTCATCTCTGAACTTAGTGTCCGTCAGCATCACCATGATAGTCTTCGGCTGGGGCCTCCCTCTGTCCGGAGCAGCCTCCCTGCCACTCTGAAACTTGAGAAGAACCATCTCTGGTTCCGGAAGCACCTCAAGACCTTACTCTTTGCTTCTGCCTTCGCCCCTCCTCTCACCTGCTGATGTGCTGAACTGCTCTCTCTCGGCACTGTGTACCTGGCCTACCCTGTGAACTCCGGGGCAGGTCCTGCTCACCCTGCCACCCACCTGCACTGCTTCTTGGCAAACCCTTTCACTGGGGTCTGTATCTGTAACCATGCAGTCTCCCCTATTCTTTCTGCACTTGCCAGACATACCCTGTCTTGCCTTAACCCCAGAACTTGCCACTTGCTGGCTGCACTACTACTTTTTATTGCTCTTATTTATTTATTTATTTATTTATTTATTTATTTATTTATTTATTATTTATCTGTTTTTCCTTTGCTCAGCACTTTCCACCCTCCCCACTTCCATGCACTTTTCCCCTTTGCATCTCCCATGCACTTGCGCGTTCTCAATGTCACTGGGCCTAGTAAGATCACTGTTTTTTGTTCTCCCCTGTTCCCCTCCCTTGCCTTGTCACGCTCTGAATCCATTGTGTACGAGCACAATACAAATAATATATCATATCATATATCATATCATAGTGCCTCCCTAAAATGGACTATCAATTGTGCAATGAATTGGCAACTGAATACACTTTTTAAAGATCCACTTTAATGCCATTTCCCTGCTGATACAAGATATAAGAGAGTAGGAACCCCATCTTGCAATGCTGAAACTCCAGGCAAGGATATTCTCTGCCCTATTTCAATTCTCAAGCCTTTGCAGCCTGGCTTCTACTTGCTATTTGCACCCTGCAGCTGAATTTCAGTACCTCTTCCTGTTAATCCCAGTCCTCATTGTTAGGAAAGAGCTTCTTATTGCACCTTTCCCTCCATAGTTTTCTACGGAGCCCTATACTTGCTGTCAACAGAAGTTACATTTTACCAATTTTTGCATTATTTCTGGTGTGCACATTCACGTTTATGGTGTATGGCCACTAATCGTGGATAATGCCCTAAAATGGCCCTCCCATGATATCCTTTCTTGTTCTTCGGCCGTATTGTAGTTGGCCTTCTTCCTACCTTCCCATGTCAGGAAATCCCTTATAAGGCCATGCACCAGCCAGCGAAATCTGCTTCTCTCTTGGCTCATGCACCCATCTCCTCAACCTATTTGAGACTACCCTGTTCACATAGACTGGTCACACCACCCAACTTCTAAAAGATCCGGGTTTGTTACTAGGAAATGACGAGTCTGTCCAGACTTCAAACAGAAACCCAGGTGGGACACAATTAACTCTTATATTACCAGGAACCTACATTCTGAAAAACCCAGACCTGCCTGTGAAATGCACATTTCATAATTTCTTAGTCCAATTTCTCAAATATACTTCTAGCAACTCTGCAAGGAGGGGTACATTTGCTGCAGTGTCCATAATAAATGCACTTCTAATAGCACACCAGAGAACACTGCCCAACAACGACAGCTCCACAATCACATGCAATGTGGAGGATAGCGGCAGCAGACACACACACACTCCTCCATCTAAGCACATGAGCATTCAGCAATGCTAAGGACACTCCACAGAATTCTGGCTACAGAGGCCTCCCAAAACCAGGTAGATCAGCCATACACACAGGAGTACAGGACACCACACAGGAGGCCCTCTACTGTAACCTCTCACTGCAGAAATCGGATACTACATTCCATAACCATCAATCCAAATCTGCAAGCTACATGCCTTGTGAGACTGAGGTGCCGTGTTGCCTTGTCATGATGATAGGCAGTGTGAGTGGCAGGCAGCTCCATTCTAAAAGGTACACTTGGCCTGGTAATGGTAGAATGGTGTGTAGTGGTAGCAGGCAGCAGCAGCAGACCCTCAGAGCCACACTCAGACTACTGATGGTGCAATGTTTAGTGGTGGCAGCAGGCAGTGGTGGCTGGAAGTAGACATAGCCATGGATGTACAAGGAGACAATGATGGGGCAATGGTTGAGAAACGTATACTCTCTGTACTAACTCTTCCTCACCTCATTTCTGAATTCAGTTAGATGTTATCTGGTTGAATGGATTGCTATACATTAAAGAATGCGAAGGATAGAATGGTGTCAGACTTACCTATCATGCACACTAATGTTAATCAGAGCAAACCAAAATATTTTATTAGAAAACTAAATTAGCTAACACAAAGGAGCTGATGTATTTATAATGCTCTGCAAGAAGGGATATATTAAACTGTGTAATCTGCATTGTAGTTTTGTGCAAGGAAATTATGAACAGCATGGTAATTTCAGATCATATGACAATATTTAGTACATTTATGAGCAGAACAATCTATTATTTATGTATTATGTGAGTGTTATTGTATATAAAGACAATGTCACTAGCATATTTCCTTTACTTTGAATGGAATATCTTATGTAGATGTTATGCACTGGGCACCTAAGATGTGAAATCTGACTCAACTAAACTTTATGTTTATGCAGAGCTTAGTCTTCTTGAGGTCAGGAATGCACAGACCCATTACATTCCCTTTGATTGTGTTTAGTGGCACAGCTGTGTGTACTTAAGACAAAGACCTTATATATAAGATAACATAACACAGTGTTCATATTCTTGCTTTTTTACAGTGAATGGAATGTCAACAAGTTCACAGTCTGGTGGATCAGTAAAGTGCTTTCTTAATAGCAGAGTCCTTGAACCGTCCCTGACCAATGACCCTGGAAAAGCATTGAGACTCCAGGCAGATTACATCTGCCCCATTAAAAGCAGCCTTTTAAAGTGGACAATTTTCTTTCAAATAATATCTGCCATAGCAGATAGATTCAGCTGATACATATGGGTCAAAACACACACACACACACACACAAACACACATGAAATTCAAGCAGAATTGTATAGTAAAACATGCACCAAATAAATCTCAATTATTAATAAATTCAAATATTTTATTAACGTTCTAAATGCATGCCATTTCAAAACATTAAGTTGTCTTCAGATTCAGAATATTCTTGCAGACCTATAAATATAATTCTTATTGATGGCATAGGCCCATACCAGACATTTCTAAGGATATAAATAACTCAGTGCAATTCTATTTTTACATTGCTAAAGGCAAGTACTATTTCATAGCTAACACATCCCCGTATGATATGAAGAATTCAGGAGGTGTTTCGAAGCAAGCAGGATCACACTTGTGGATGTGAGCAAGTTAAGGGAATATATCAAAAGCACGCCCAATCCAAAATTGCTGCAATAAATGATGTTTTTGTAAATAAGTAATGGAAGATACCCTGTCACATAT
The DNA here is from genome assembly GCF_040938575.1 of Ambystoma mexicanum. Taxonomy (NCBI): domain Eukaryota; kingdom Metazoa; phylum Chordata; class Amphibia; order Caudata; family Ambystomatidae; genus Ambystoma; species Ambystoma mexicanum. The sequence continues at coordinate 1,093,265,429 of NC_090926.1, read as the reverse complement.
TCGAACATCTGACTCAACTTCACCGCCATTAAGTTTATGGCAAATCTCCTTATGAAGGCCTTTCTTAAGCTGGGGATCAATGCAGTGGCATTTCTCAAGACAGAACCAAATTACCTGGGAGGGATTTTAGGAGCAATTTGACAGGCTGAAAGGAAGGGCATATCTGGCGGTAATGCTGGGAGCTTGTTGATTCCATATCTGTCCAGGGCCTTTGAATGGGAAATGAGCCGTGAGTACAATAATCCCAGTGGATGTAATCAAATGTCTCACTAATTAATTACATCTCAAATATCAATTGAAAAATACAGTAGTAGGTGTATGGACTTAGTGATTGATTATTATAATTTGAATACTCAGTAATTTCAGGTTAATGAGACTTTTGTCCAGCATCTTTGCATCTCTACAGGCCTTAGACATCCAAATCAAAATGTGGAACGACAAGCCTTTTGTTTTTGGTGGCTGCCGTAGCCAATAAAGTCACTGAAATCAATTCCTTAATGTATAAAAGTGCGATGTTGGGAGGGTGGACCTGATTTGTACTGAATAGTGAGGCAGATAGACGTTACTGTAAGAGCATACCGAAAATAAATATAATTCTTGAACAGAAGGCATTACAGTCATTGTAGCCAAATCAACCCCACACTATTTTCTTGTATCTATACCCAGGCTAGAAATCAATAGTGTTGCACAAATAATGTCCCATATTTTAGAGTTAAATGAGTCCTACAACAGGAAAGTCTTATGTTAGGCCAATATTCTTCTTTAGGTTGCAAAATGTATCTTACAAATGATGCTATCTTTCTGAAATAAACAATCAATGCAAATAGATGTGTTAATATTGTATTACACGACTAATTAATCAAAGACTAAAAATGTAAATAGGAACCACAGATAGAAGTCATTACATTTGTCCTTGGCAATTGTCTTGTTAATGATACATTAGCACCATAACCACATTAAAAAAGGTGACAACTTTAATAGACACCTTCGAGCGAGGGCTACATCAAGATGGTCATATGAAGGGTCAATGTTTTTGTAAAGGCAACCCATTTGTTAACTTAGAGAAAGAAAAACAAATCCACACAGGGTTCCTGTTGCTCTTAAATGACAACACTCCTACAGTTCAATCCACCAGGCCAAGATCAAATTAATCCTAGGGAAAGCAAAGTGTAAAGAGGGGATCACTATCCCAAGGACTGATGTTCTTCTCATGGCACAAATATTGACAGTTTGTTTTGTGTTCATCATATGATTTACAGGTGGATATAATGCAGGCATGTTGTATAGAGATTACTAAATTCTGAAAGAGCCATTGCCCAGTCCTGTCTTCTAAATTTCCAAACCATCAGATGCATGTGGCCATTTGCAGATCCGCAGCACAATTTTCCAGAGTGGACAGTGTGCCACTGACTAGACCCTCTCTAGCATCACTGGTAATTAGCAAAGAGGTAGTAGACTTCAAATCTTTGACAAAAGGGCCTTACTAATAGCATCAGGACTGCATCTCTCTGAAAACAACCAGAAGCCTGTGGATGGGGGGAAGATGACAAGCATGCAGGAGCAAGAGTGATCATGTGGGTATCCCTATAAAATATCCCCACCAAAAATATCGCCATACATATGGCCGTTTGTCTCGCCATAGGCAATATTTTTGGGGAGGCTATTTTGTGGGGGCAGAGGTTGCGGGAGTGTCCACCGCACATTTTAAAATAATGCAGGGGTTGCAGGGGTGTCCCCCGCAGGGTCCATGGGTCAATAGCACTGCAAATATATGGCGATATTTTTGTATCGCAATATTTTTGCGGGGATATTAACACATGGAACCATCATGTGGAGAGCCACCTCAAGATACTTCTACCCAAAGGAGAGAAACAAAAAACTATACATACCATTGGATTAATTCATGAAAAAATCCTCACTGGGGTTTCATAATCTACTTCAGATGGGAGAGAACATCACTGGAAAGAAGCACAACTCTATGTAAGGAAAAACCCTTCTCAGTTTTTACAGCCTCTGATTGTTTAGTCCCCCCTATTGTGAACTTTTGAAAGCAGAAATAATTGATCGCCTGTCTAGAACCATTGGCCCTGACCTGAGCTGCACACCTACATCTCCCCACCAGCCCAACCCACTAGAGTCTCTGGTCAGGTCCAAGGGAGCTGGAAGACATTCAAATCCCCCTTAGAGAACCTCTGTGGGTTAAGACACCATTTCAGGGCATCAGGAGTGTTTTGGACAATCAAAGGCTTGTGTTTCTGAAATGCAGAAACTTGGACTTCACTAAAGAACACAGAAGCACACATGACCAAGACATACACCGACATATGTTGCCCATAATGAGGAAGACTATCCTGACTGTAGCGAATCTACCATTTCTTCCTAAACCTTTGGCCCATACCTGGGTACGGTCTCTTCCTTATGCATCTTGGTCATGGAAAGCTTTGCTTCACAGCTCCTGCCTCTTGTATGTATGCAACCTGCAAGTGAGTCCTTCAACAGGCGCTTATGAACTCTACATCAGGTGTGGAAGGATATAGCTCTTCAATCAGCATACCTGCTCTGTGTCTTATTTTGCTTTATGGCGGGAGGTAAAAGGAGCAAGCCCGCACTGGTTTTGCAACACCCAACCAGTCGTATCAGATCCTTGGTCAAGTCTATTGGAGATTCTAACTTTAATGGGAGAACTCTTTGAGCAAATTTACTGAACTGCCTCAAAAACATTGGGTAGCCACAATGATGACATTGGAAGGGAGAGAAAATAAATTTGCTGAGTAACAATTTCTAATTAACGCACACTGTCACAAATACTTCCTAGGAAGGGGAACTGACTATTGTTGCCTTCCCTTAGCCTACCTGGTCAACCCTGAAATCTACATCAATTAAAAGGTGGTGGCAGCAAGATGTGTAGCCAGGGGGATAGTGAAGAGAATTTCTTGCAGGTCACACTTTACCTGTGCCACAGAAGGGTTGATGTTGCTTGCTACCCTCGAAGTATGTATGACCTATTTCCTCTGAGGCCCAAACACAAATTGGACCTGGAAAAGAATACTTAGTGCCTGGCTCTTCTATCCAACTTCCACCATCTAGTCTCATTGATGGACATGCCAATGAAGTGGAATTAAAGCACTAACTACATGGATTGTTGGATTCAGGCCATCAAAGTGTACCTGAGACGTGATATTTACTTGCATATTAATTATGAAGAGTAATTCAGAAGAACCACACCTTCCAGAAGACTTGTGGTCATAGCCTAAAAACCTCTTAGAGGTGATCAAGAGGTGTTACTAGAGAAAGCCCTTCCATTAAGCACAAGTCCATTTCAGCATGATATATTTTCAAAGAGACCCATGCCATTGTGTTTACTGGCCCGGTAGGTGAAACATTTTCAGAGGGTACTGCATCTGATTGGCCTGCATGGGATCAATACAGTGGATCTTTGCATTTCATTTCCCACCCAATGAATGGGTACTGGTAACAGGCCAAAAAGTACAGGAGGAGGGACATTTCTTGACTACTTTACCAAACTACCAGAGGATCGCTGACTGGGAATTTGAGGGAAGATGTTTGTGTAATGTTTGTGACATTTCTTAAGCAAAGTCTTACTGATGATGGGATGAGACTGGACGGAGACTGGACAGAAGAAATACCCAGATTTGTGCTCATATAAGACATATCCACAAAGGATGATACCTCTGTGAATACACATTCCTTCTGCCTTTACAGTTTTGCTTAAGGGAGGTGCAGATCATTACTGAAGATTGTTCAGAGACTTTAGAGCGTGAAGAGTTTGGGAGAAGGGGGAGACCTGTCACAGTCTACTGTTTTGTTTGTTTGTTTACTGTTTGCTTTTTAGGTGTCTATACTGCAAATACATTCTGTTTCCATGCTTGTGGGTGAGCCACAGATGAGGTGCAAGGTATGGTAAGTGCATTGGAGCCAGAGGCCGCGTTGGGTGGACAAAAGTGTGAGTCTCCAGTAGAGGGAGTGCCAAGGCAAGTTCTGAGGGTAGAGAGAAGTTGGGGAGATTGGGTGTGATTGGTCAGGGGCCTGAGGATGCATAAGGGTCCACGACACCAATCACAGGAACTGTGAGATTAACAGAGGAGGGAAGATGGGAAGGAGGAGGAAATGAGAAAAGTCTTGAGAACTTAAGAAGGCCCTGCTCAAGACGCAGAAGGATGGGGAGGCTGTTCAATAGGAGGGATTCAGTTGAGGAAAGCAAACAACCTCCTGCTCTCTGTTTAGCGAAACGTTTTACCCACATGGAGTTGGTGCCAGAGTAAAGTTGAGGTCTAGAAGCAGAGTATTTTGTAAAAGAGAGTTGCAGATAGTGCGGTCCCCGGCCCCAGACAGCCTGGTGGATGATGCAGAGGGATATGAATTTGATCTGTGCAGCCAGTGGAGACTTTTTAGGGAAGGTGAGATGTGGTCCCTGGGCTTAAGGCCAAAGATAAGTCTTGCTGCTCTATTCTGGATTAGCTGGAGGGGTCGGAGAGTGGAAGAAGGTAGGTTGAGGAGGAGGCTGTTGCAATATTCAAGCCTAGAGAGAACGAGGGCTCAGGACACAAAGATGACACCAAGGTTTCTGGTTTCAGAAGAAGGAGCGGGGGGAGAGCCTAAGTTGGGAGGCAAGAGACTAAGGGAAGGAGGGAGCAGGGGTTGCAATCAGAAGGATCTCAGGTTTGCTGGTGTAAAGGCAGAGATCTTTGGAAGTGCACCAGTCAAGGATGAACGAAGGGGCGAGTGAGTCAGCAGGAAGTCTGAAAAAGAGTTCAGTATCATCTATATAACACTGGAAGTTGGGGGAGAAGGAGGAGATGAGGAGTGCCAGCTGAGCAAGGTAGATTTTAAAGAGCCAGGGGGAGAAGATAGATCCCTTGGGGACACCAGAGGTGTAGAAGGAAGTAGGAGGGGAGAATGTGCCTGAGATAACTTGGGAAGAGCGGTCATTTAGGATCGAGGTCAGCCATTCCAGTGCCCGTTCCGAGATACCAAGGGTATCATGGAGCCTTTGTATGAGGATGGTTGACAGTGTCAAAGGAAGAGGAGAGATCAAGTAGGATGAGGGCAACTGGGGATTTGGAGTACACGAATGCAAGCAGTTCTTCACAGTTGTTCAGAAGAGCAGTTTCCGTGCCTCTCGATGCTCAGAATACAGATTGATGTTTGTGGAGACCACTGACAAGTTATATGTGTGAGTTGAGTTGGGGCAAGGCCACCCACTTCAGCAGTTTCCCCAGGAAGGGGGTGATTGAAATAGGGCAGTAGATGGATGTTCAAGTAGGATCTGCTGAAGGTTTTTTCAGGAGTGGGCGCACAAGGGAGTGCTTGAGGGAGGAGGGGAAAGAACCAGTGGTGAAAGAGTGGATGCAGAAATCAGTGACTGCTGATTTCTGCCTTGATCTGCTGAAGAGCTCCATATAGTTCACGTCAGGTCTCTCAGCTAGGATTCTGAAGCCATGCAAGGAGCCCCCCGCTGGCCACATAAGGAATGCATGCCCTTTTTCAGATTACTACCCTTGGTGACAGGTATCCTATAGGACAGGGCACATACATGCAGTGTTTTGTGGAGGCATGGGTTTCTCTCTGACTGTATAATTCTACCAGCCCAGACCTGCAAACAGAGCATAATAAGGGTTCATTAAATACTTTCTCTTGGAGCCTTAACACTGAAGTGAAGGCTGGCAAATTCCTATGACATACCCTGCCTTGGTGCACACGTTTCACAGAGTTGCTATCAAAAATTCATCACATCTCTGCAACAGCAAATGCTTCTTCTGAGAGGGCGAGTGCAAATGCTTACATGTCATGGAAGCTGGGGGAGGATGGCAATTTTTCCTGGAAGTATGGTTCTGCAGCTACAAAACCCAAGTATGACAATGTAAGCTTCACCCTACTTCTGGCCAACTAGCCACTTAGTTTACTTTAAATTTAGATCTCACCGACCTCCCCATATGCATTGCCTCATCTTCACTTTCCTCACATCTCTCCTGACATGCTAGTTTTGTACCTCAGACTCCCTCCTACTCCCGACTCAAGTCTCCCTGATTTCTGGCAATACAACTTGTCTATGCAGACTTACATCCACCATCACTCTACAGGGGACCCAACACGATTCTGCACATCTGCCCATCTGTCCCATATATTTGTGCCTTTTCCCCCTCTCCGAATCCCACAAGCCATCTCACTAGCAACGAATTACCATCTGATATAGCCCTCCAGGGACAAAATGATACATTATTATATTATTAAATGTAGGTAGGACCTTTAAAGCAATGAGTTAGCAGTGGGATGTAACCACTGTTACAAAGCTTGGTGTTTCTCGCCCAGCATTCCACATCAATGCTCACTGCTTCCCTTAGTAAGGGGAGGATTTGGCCTGGAACAAGACGGAGCTGCGCTCCAGCAACACTCGCCTTGCCAAGGCCTTTTGTTTTCAAGCAAAGCAATCAGCATACTATATTCAGGGCACCCACATTATTCAACACCTAGCTCCGCCTCTCAGTCCCACCCACATCACTGCCAATCCCCCTTACACCTACTACCACCTCCCCTGTACGTGAAGGCTTGGTGTAGATGACTTCTCCCAGTAAATGTAGGCCAAGGCTCCAAGTACCCTTTCCAAGTGTTTTTGGCTGGGCAGATAGCTCAAGTGCAAAGCACCTTTTGTGCAAACAAGACAATGTTGATTAGCATGGGTGGATACCTGGTCCCGCGTTTTTGAACTCCGGCATGAAGTGCGAGATATATATATATATATATATATATATATATATAAAACATCAGTGTAATTTTGTGTTGTTGTTTTTAACCTGTTTTTGTGATTTTGCCATGTTATAATGGAATTAAAGCCCTGTGCGGGAGGACTGTAATACTTATTGTTATCATTTACTACTTTTTTTATGTACCCTCAGCTTTACCTCAGGCCCATCACTAGGATGTTGGCCGAGGACACGACTCAGCGCAAAATTGTGATACTGTAATCTAGAACATGTCACGTCCATCTGACATCACTTTTCTTCTGTCTCCCCAGAGACTACTGTGATCTACGATGAGAATGATGCATCCACAGGTAAGCCCATTCATGTTGAACATATTAAGCAGGATAATATGTTCTCCAAAGTGATACCTCTGGCATTTTTGCAATATTTCAAGATACTACCCTGCTCTTGTTTTCATACAGTACCACTTATACATAAAGAGTTAAGGAACATAAATTAGAACAATGGTGATAACGTGGAAGTCCGGTGTCAGGCCTAGAGTTTATGAGAGGAAAGGAGACACTTGATAGACTTGGCCAGTGTATACAGGTAGAATGCAGAATGTCACAGAGCAGTTCTATGTGCTCACTCTTCGGGCTCACTCTTCAGGCAACCAATTCATACTACGAAATAGGTTTATTGGATACACCTACCCACAAGAAATTAATTCAGTTAATGATAAACCAAGGAGCAGGAAGAGCTGAACAAGAAATGGCAAGGACAAAGAATATTGCCAACTTATTGGAGTGAAAGTAGAGCTGTGTCCTGAGGGTCAAAATAGGAACCCAATCCTGAATCCCTACCTTCCCAGAGCCAGGATAATTATAGCCACTTCACAAGTGCCTAGAGACACCAGAAAAACAAACACTCACGTTACACATGGGTGGTCAGGTTACGTGCCGCACTTGCCCAGCATGAGATCAAGACTTCACCATCGGCCTGGCCCTACAGCAACCATCGCAATACCACTGGCCCATGGAATACCCAACGTCCCAGAGGCACAAGGAAGAAGCATCTGCTTGGGTGGGTGCACCAGTCAACAAAAGTAAATACATTGTCAACTGCTTCTAACTGCTTCCTGTTTTACTTGCAGCAGTGGGGTAGCATGAGTGAGAGCCAGGGTGGCCAGTTACCTAGTCCCCACTTCTGGCAAAAAGTAAGTTATTCACTAATCTAATCGATTATCCTTACCCCTGGAGGCACCTGGAAGAAATATTCTACTGACCACCTTTCTCGGTTCCCAAATCTCCCATGTATACTGAGGGCCAATGACATCCATTCTAGGTGTCTGCCAAAGGGCATTTGGCAAACATTCTACATCTTTGCCTGTTCTATGGCTCACCTGAGCCTAAGCCATCTCTAGTATGCTATCTGCATTCATTATCTACCAGAATGCTGTGTGAGCCATGGAACCTGAAGAACATGTAGGTTCTAGGTTTCATGGTTTAACTAAACTTTCAAGATGGGAGATAGACCTGTGTGGATGTCCTCTTACTGCTCTCCTGTTCACCACCTATACTATACCCTATAACTAAACAAACATGTTTATTGTATACCTCCTGGTTCCAGTGTAACTTACTTGAGGAATTATTATGCATCACCATCACTAAAGCACACAACCAGGCCTTTCCTTCTGTATTGTACCTCATCTGATTGCTGCGCTGTAAGTAAAGATCTCCATACATCCCCTCTTTAGCCTCTGTGCAAATTAGGGAAAACATATCCCCGCTCTTCTTCCACATAAATTGTGGGGGAGCACCTGCAATCACCCTTTCCTGCACAGTGCCTGCCAGTCACTGCTCATATAACGCAAAGCTCTGATTTTTAGAGTGTGCTTCTCTGTTACTGAACATCTTAATGAGCAAATGCACATCAAAACTAGTTACCATTGTACGTTTGATGATTGCTAACTATGAGGTTGAAATGCAGCATCTGAATGGCCCCTCAAAACGTGCATGTCTCTTGTCTGGTTAATACCATTTTCCATCATCTAAGGCCTCATGAGGAATGCGAATCCTCAACATGAACCTGAAAAACCATAGGGCTCTCTGGGTAAGCATGCCCCGAATCCTCTCTGTTTCTCGTGCATGTGCCCTCTCATGGATGTATGTGTAGGAGCCACTGGTTTGTAGAAACCTTTTTAATTCCTAGTAGGATTAAATCATCTTTTCTATCAAGACCCCATAGAAGAAATTCAGACAAGCCCAAAAGCTTAACTTTATGTGGTAGCAGATTAAGTGGGATACATATATTTCTATGTAAAGACATAGTTTACAGCTACTTTGGAGAGCAAAGTGAATGGTGTCTGTAATCAACTTAAAATATACACCCACTGGAAAGTGTAGGATATATTTTGGGCATATATCTAGTATGTCATGGTAATTTTCTGTACTTTGCTATGGTGGTATTTTTATAGTGGTGAGACTCATTTCAGAATACTGCCTAATCATTATTTCACTGGGGTCACTAACAATAAATAAATACTGGACCTAATACACTCTGAATAAATGGCTCATGCTCTCCTGTGATGTTTTATTTACAACACCATGATGATGCCCTTTTGGCGGTGTTCCAACAAATGTAAAGCATACAATTGAAATACAACACATTCAGTCAGCCACTCTAAGAAAAACAATTCACTGCAACTACACACTCACATATACCACCTCAGAAAGGCTCAACTCCCACGAGTAATTTACCTTATATCTTGCCACATGTGGTAAAATGTGAATTACTGTCTGCGCTAAAATGGGCTTACCACCTGTTGGACCTCAGTCTATGTTTCAACAATAATTCAGACACATAATAAAATGCTAGTCCAATTTGTTTTTCTCTTTTTTGCTTAATAAAATGTTACAATTCATAAAATGACCAAACAGTTGTATTCCTCTGTATTCCTTTAAACATGGATACAATGCATTTCAATTGAGAGCTCACACACATTAAATAGCTTTTCAAATAGTAAGCTTCAGCTACACATTTGTTTGCTGGCTGGCTAACGCATGGTCTGATGTAACCTTGAATGTTTCTCTCATACAATTCTTGGCAGCTATAATTCTCTTGTCGTAACTAAACTTGCTTCAAAATGGGAATCCATGCAAATTATAGATTTTGAATTTCTTTAAGAAAACAAATATATTTCTTTCACACAACCTGCAAGAATTTCTCACGTACACTACATGCTCCTCAAATACTGTTATTTTTACCTAGATTAAGCTGGTGATATTCCCGACTCAGCTTGGGAGTAAATCCTTCCCAAGCCTTTCTGCCTGCCTCACACAGGGTCAAGCACGATAATGATTCTTGAGACTTCACAGCTCTGCTGCGTATTGCCAACCCAGGAGAGAGACGGCTGGAGCCTTATTCCGCTTGCAATCACTGAACTTAGTCTGCCCAGGAACCAGCACTACTGCCTCCTTTGTCAGTCAGTGCAAGAATAGAAATACCACTCTAACTCTGCCTCTCACACTTTTGATCAAAGCCTTTGTAAATCAAGAGCACCTCCCCTTGACCATATCCTTCCACTAAATCATCACGCAATTTCCTCTGTGCCTTTTCTCACTGTGCTAACTGCATTGCTGAAGAGAAACAATTATACCTATATATCTTTCTTGCGTTTCCTGCTCTAATACAATGCCGGAATTTTAGTATAACAGATGTCCACATTCAGACCCAACCTGCATGTTTAAATCATTTTTCCCTCAATGAGTCTCACATCCCTAGCCCTAGCTGAAGTTCAATCCCTCGCTAAAATGTGAATGCTGAAATATGGATTCTAGATATTGAAATGTGGAGTCCAGACATTGAAATGCAGAGCCCAGATTCATTTTCCTACAAAAGAAAGTTCAGAAAAATGCTCTGTAAAGACTGACTGTGGCAATCCTAAGTGGTTGGGTGGTGGACCAGAGTTTTAATGAATCAAACCTTGGGTTGGTACTGAACTCCCAAGATTTCTATTCAACTCAAGGGTCTGCATCTACATAGTATCTTGTGTCCCGAAGAACAATGAGATAGAAAGCCTCAGATAAATCCTTTGCAAGGTCGGCTGAGGCTGCACATCTTGCAAGACGGGCTTTCTGAGGATGGAAAGAGACAACCAACTTCTCCAGTGGTGGCCAGAGAAGGGACAGCACTGATCAGCTAAGTCACAAGCAATTAAGACTCTAATCCCTGAGAGCCCTAACTGTGACCAAAATGCAGATGCTGACCCAACAATGCATGGGAAAACAGATGAGTGAAGACAGCCAGCAGCAGCGTGATCAACAGCAAAGAGCCACCCATAAAATCAAAGGTTGTAAGAAACAGGAAATCGCAACAAAATATTGGTCACTGCATCGAACCACTGGAATTATTCGGTGATTTGGGAACATTACCAAGTTAACATGAGGTTAGCTTTTCTTCAGCCACTTCCCAACAGTTTTGCACTACTAAGACAATACATCTTGTTTTCAATGCATACCTTTTGATGGTGCATGTGTGCTAGCCCATGTTAACCAGTATTGACCTACGAATGGCTCCAGCATTCATTGTATAGGCTCCATTGGATACTGTGTAAATATGTTTTCTGTACCTAATTTGGAGAATATTAATAAAGTATTCTCTTTTGTATAATTGAGTGTGTATCTAACCCACACAAATTGCCAGAAATGATGTATCAGATCATGGGAAAAAATGACACAATCCAGTGTGATCATCTAGACCCACTGACGGCCTAACAGTAATCAGTGGCCACTCTGCCACAAAACACAAATAAATACACAATTTATTACAGAGCATGATTTTTAATATCAAGGTATCCTCGAGATGTATTTTACCAACACCTTTACCAGAAGAACTTTGGATTCTTGTGAACTCTTGTCGCCAGATGACAAAAAATCCCAATAATAAGACAAACTCCCAGACTAGCAGGAGAATTCGCTGTTGTTCTCCTTGATGAAACACAATGCACATGAATATGTCAGTCAATGCTTTGTCCACCTCACTGTTCAGTGCATCGTGACTGAAAACGGAGCCATCAAAGTTGTCGACCGATCCCTTTGTTACAGTAAACGTTTTGACCCCGATGATGGCCATCCTGCCCGCAATTAATGCATTTCATTAACGTTTACACTCTTGAGATGCTACAAAAACATGGTGGCCGCTATAATACAATCGCACCAGGCCTAAAATAATTCTCGGTGACTCCTCAGTGACTAAAAAAAACCTTATGCGTGATCTTTGAATTAGAGTTTACATTTAAGCAATAAATAAACACCATGATGATGTCTCAGGAACTTTGGTTTTTTATGCCAGGATCACTGTCACCGGTTTTACATGGATCTATTGAAAACCACAAAACAATTGCAACTTCTTCAGGATGGAGCTCTAGGGATGGTCCTGCACTAAAACAAAGATTAGTCTACCAAGCACTGAAATGTCTCCACTGGATGCTGATAAATGCCACAGCCATTTTCAGAGTTCTACCTATCAGTCGTGCCCAGGAAAATGGACCAAAACATACCCACCAGCCAGAATCCTGAGGACACCACAGAAAGAAAGACCCCTGGCAACAAGTTCTAAAAGGTACACCAGAAGGAATGATGAGGCAGCTAGGCACAAAATGATGGAACAATCTACCAGATGACTTGGGGCGTGAAGGACTCTGTAGGGTATCATGGATAGAGACCTCTCGAGATATTGCTAAACTACATAAATGTGCATAATCAATCGATCATTAAATCAAATCATCTAATGTTTGGGAAGGCAGTGCAAGCACTTTTATTTAATGAAGCCTTGCACACTGAGTCGTGACTTGCCCAGCGAACCTGAGACTCCTCATGCAAAAGAAAACTTGATAAACATATCTCAATGACAATGATGTACAAGGCACCTTAAATAAGACAATGGGCCTCATTACGACCCTGGCGGAGTGGGTTTACGCCAGCGTTATTTGCGGCGGACCCGTCCGCCCTACTACGAGTTCCCGTAGCGCCATGGAACGTTTTCCGCCTGGTTTTTCCGGGCGGAGAAATCCATGGCGCTACGGGACCTTGATGTTAATTACGCCACCGTATTTTGCGGTGGCGCAATTAACGCCTTCCCCACTCCCATTATACCCTATGGGGCAAAAATGGGAATGGGGAAGGGTAAAATGGGGAATGGGGATTTACCGCCCCGCCAAGGTCGGCATGGGGCGGAAAATCCGCCAACCTCCATGGCGCTATCGGCAGCTTTCCTCCGTGCTCCGCGGTGCATTTAGCACCGCGATTTCCGCCAGGGTCGTAATGAGGCCCAATGTGTGCATCTAAAAAAGATGCCTATTCTGCTCTTATCCTCTTTCCCGGTGAGTCCTAATTTTATTTTAAAGTGGTTTGAAGCGCCCCTTCGCCAAAGGGAGCAGGACATTGTGCACGGTGTATACAATCATTAACCATCATAAATGATCTCCCCAGATTCCATCCCCCACTTTTTCCTCATGGTTCCCCGAAAGAAACATATACATTCATTGTGATACATTAAAAGTACAGTTGAATAATACAATGTGTACTAGAGGGCTGTCGGCAGGGGAATGCCAGGCCTCCAAAAAGGTCATATCCCCAAGATGTCGACATAGACAAAAATGTTTTTAAAAAAATGTATTTTAGTCCGTCATAAGGTTCGAAACAATCAAACCTTAACCTACATGACATATTTTACATACCAATCACGTAATTCATACGTCATAATTCATAATTCCTAGAGAAGCTATAGAACTTTAAAATGTAAATCTTACAAAACATTTATAAAGTCACTAATTGCATAGCTGCAACAAATTAAAATTGCAATCAACGTAGATGTACATCAGTCCATAAAAAACCTTTTCCCATAAAAACTCCAATGGCGATTCACTCAGATCTTTCATATACTTATACAAATAAGTAATAAGTAAATTCAGCGTAGCGCTACACTTTCGAGCAAGTGATATAATGTATCAGAACTGGAGTTACAAAGCCATCTGTGCAAACTTATAATTGAAGGAAGTTCACACAGAAATAGATTTATAGCTGGCGGCAGTAAGTTCAAACAAAAACAGAATATAGTTCTGGCACATTTCCACAAGGGATACTTAAGCAAATAGGAAGCAGGAGCCCTAGAGCCAGATGGGCTTTAACTAAATCCATACAGCTACCATAGGAACTTAGTTTATCTGCAGTGCTGGCCCAATCCTGTCTCCAAATTTGATTCTTGGACTTGGACTGGACTAAGTCACTATTAAACTCATTTTGCTTTAAACCCATTTTATGCCCAAACGTGATACAAAGTACCTCATACAAGGTCTTGGTTGGTGAATTTGTAAACGTATCATACTATTGACACCTTTTCCAAAGATATGTGTGTTCATGGAAACTAATAGCAATTCATATTTTTTGTTTACAATCGGGACATACTGAGGAAGCCCCAGGATGCCCCTTCAATCACATCATAATCAAAGTCACTTTAAAGATGATATATTTCCAGACCAGAGCTCAAGGTGGGAATCGTTTTCGCACCATTGAATTTGACAGCAGGTTTTATTGAGAAACCACCCAAACTATTCTGGAAATGTTTAAATTGTAGAAGGAGAAGTTTAGTCTTATTATAAAGGAACTCAATTATAAAGCTCTTGTTCATTTTAGTGAATATTTGATAATCTAAATATTTTAGTTCCTACATCTCCTCCAAGTGTTCATCGTCAAGGACCATATTTGTTTCCACAGCGTTCTCCCACCTTTAAAAATAAGCATTTTCTATTTGTTAGTGTTTATAGTAAGGTAATTATCTTTTTTATATTGTTCAAATGACCTTAGCAGGTGGTTTATTCCCAATTTGGTAGAGTCAAAGAACAGGATGTCATCCACATCGGTGACCCAATATACATTCTGGCCACACACTATGCCACAAGAATACTCAGCAGATAGCCGGCAGCCCCCATTTCTGTAATTTATACCATAACAAGTTTTAGATTTACCTTATCAAAGGCTATGGAAAAGACTATACATACGGCATAAATTACAGCGGTTGCCTTTTGCCACGCCAATTGCTGGATGCAAGCCTTTTTTCTATGCCTGCAGTCGAAGTGCTTACTTTATCTCAAAAGCCAACTTGGAAAGATTACAATATTCTAGAAGAATCTGCCCAGGCCTTTTAATTTTTTAGTACCAATGAGTCCACGTCCAGCAAGGCTATAGACCAGTAGTTGCTAGGAAATGTCCTTCCCTTTAAAAAAAAAAAGAAATATCTTAAGTGCATTTGGTTACATAGTAGCCTTTTACACTATACATATGTTAAATAAATAATACACTTACGATAAACAAAATGTGAAAATATTATAAAAGGCAACAGACAATTTACCAGAAAGTATGCAGTAAAGGTTAAACATTCTTAGCCGTGCCTAGACCAAAGCAATTCTTAAAAGTGGTGCTTAGACCACACAAGACTAAGACATAAAAATACCATCTACACAATAGGTACTAATTTACATGACTTTTAATCTTCCCACATGTTTTGGGAACCTGTCGGCTGCTATTTTCCAAACATAATATGCAGAGGCTGCTATAACCTGAGATTCCACCCCAAATATACCGCTCCATATTTGGTGAGACGAGGGTAGCCTAAATTTGCTATATGCTTTCTTGTAAGCCCTTGACAACATTTCACATTTGGTCAGGACATGTTGGGAGGATTCTTTCCGGTGATTACCTCATCTGCAGGTTCTGTTTTTGGGAGGAATACCTTCCCAAGCCCCAGTAATTTCCAGGACAGGGAGAGTTGGGTTTGCAGTGCAATAGTAAATCTTATGAGGTCCGGGACATTAACAGTTCATAAATAAACTTTGGAACCCCCAGTACAAAAGATTGATAGGAGTATTGAGTGAATTTCTGGCATGTTGATAAGTGTGTTATTGCCCGGCCCACATCTGAAGCACGTGATTTCTCCGATATCTTTGCGAGATTAAAATCAAGCCAAGATTCGGGTACTGTGGAAACCCCAATTTCCCAAAGATCAGTCCTCAACCTGGTATCCAAATTCCGATACCAAATACTGCTTGAGAATATTTTGGAGTGCTGTCTCGTGAGGCCAAAGAGGGAATTTCTCCACACCAGATCAAACTGCATCTTCGCCCAAAATATACAGGCATCCAGAGCCTACAGTGAGTTTAAAGATGTCAGACCTAGTTCTTACCTTATTGTCTCAACCAGCACACAGGAGGGCAGATTTAGCAAAAGCTCAAGTATCCTGTCTTCAAGTTTGGATAAAAACTCGACTGCTTATCAAGGAAAGGCTGCTAGGGCATGCAGTATTGTAAATGCAGTTTTATATGCTATAATATTTGCTTCTAAGTATATGCCTCCCTGGGCGTCTATCCTTTTCCTGAGTGCAAGCCACCCGTACCAAACCTTACCAGATATATCAACAGCCAGATGGGCAAAGGATATATTCGACCTGATGAGAATGCCCAGATATTTGTATTCCACCACACGTTGAGCTTTACCCCTCCTACCCTCCAACTTTCTGCAAACCATGACCTTAGTCTTGGTGGTGTTTGGATTAAGGTCTAGGGCACTCAATAATTCGTGAAGAGCCTGTAGAGAGTGCTGAAGATCAATTATCATTCGATCTAAAATAACCACATCCTCTGCATAATATAAACAGGGAAGATGCTTTCCACCAAATAATGGAGGGGAGTTTTGGACCTGGTTCAGGATCTGTGGAAGTTGGGAAATATACAGATTAAACAACAGGGGGGGGGGCTAAAGAGAACCCTTGTTTCAGCCCTCGCTTGGTAGAAATAGACTCAGTCTGTTCACTCTAGTGTGAAAGTCTAACTCTGATCTCACTATACAATGACCTCATAAAATAGAGAAGGGAGGGATCAATATGCCAAGATTTGAGCATGGTCCAAAGTTTTGATCTGTTCACGACCTTTGTTAAAAACAGGAATTAGAGTCAAAGCTCTCCAAGATCTTGGAATACTCCCCGTTTCGCAGATCTGCTGTTATAATTGTAATAGAATATGTGCACACATTTGCGTTTACGCGTTCAATACCTGGTTGGACAACACATCCGGCCCAACCACACTTGAGGCCTTAGCTTTATTTATATGGGCCTTTAAATCCACCTCATTTATATGAGCACTTACCAGTGAATTAGGCATAGGTTTCACTTCACTCACCTCACAATCACCCACCCCATTATTAAAAGCACTACTTATAAAAAACACCCATTGATCCTCCACTACACCCACAATTTGCTGAGCTGAGGAATTTGTATCTTGACTACGAAGCCAGTACCAGAAATTCCTTGAATCCTTAATGGATATCAGCCTATTTAGGTAGTTTCAACCTTTATCATTCTTAGAAACCCTGTGCCCCTGCAACCCTAAGTCCTGCTAACCATTTCTGCTTAACGCAGTCCTTAAGAAGATAATGCTTCTTTATCCGACAGGTGGCCATACTTGGCTCTCTTTTCTTCCTGGTAATCAAACAGTACACAACTTTGAGGCCTATTCGTAGGGTGATTCTGACTAACAAGGAGCCTACAGTCAAGAGAATCCCATCTCTATTCTACCATGTGAGGAGTTAACTGGATTCATGAGTCTGCTATTTCTTACATGACAGTTAAACTTAGCGACGGTTCCCACATTCCAACGCAGCCTGTTTCTATGGACTCACCACAGGGTTAAAGACTAATATGACTCTAGGGCTCGATTGACTCATTTGACAGTTCATTATGAGCATAGAATGATCACTTAACCTGGATGATTTTACTTTCAACAGCAGATTTTACTCTGTTACTTGATTGTTCACAAAAATGAACTAAATTTGGCTCCCAAACGTGCCATTAGACTACGCCATTTTATCCATCCCTCCTTGCACATGAAGCGGAGCAAGGACAAACTCAGACAATTCTGCCAGCCACTCCCTTGCACTTAGACTCAGACCTCTTTTATTCTCCCTTCCTCCCCCACAGACAAATTGGCACGACAGTTAACATTAAAGTCAAGATAATGTTTCCACCCAGGAAATGCAACATCCAGGCTCTCAATGTCTCCACCGCCACCTCAATCATTTCCAGCGCCAATCCCCCTGGCGGGTCATTAAGGGTTGCCAGCAACACTGGAAAGTTCTGTAGATCTAACTCTTTACATAGGAAGCCAGGAAGTTGGGGTAGGCCTTGCCAACACATTACTCAGTTAGGTTGAGAGTAACTTTGGCCCCAATGAACAGGCCCCCTGTTTGGCCAGCCCTGATTAGGGAGTAGCCATCTAGGACAAAAGGAGCATACAACCAAGTCTCTTGGAGACAAATGCATGTCATATTCATTAGAGTTTCCAAGGTTTGGGGGTTATCCAAGAAGGAGTCATGGACCCTTGAATTCCAGGAAAGCAGTGAGGTCAGCCAGGGTGACCCTTGACCAACACCCACTCTGTCTTTGACCAACTAAGGATATATCATTTCTCCCATGACCCTTTTGTGTTACTAGCCAATGCATCTCCTGGTTACATGGAAGCTCAGACAAGGACGGAACGCTCCACCACTAACGGCAAAAGTAATGTTGCCACTACCCAATTATCCATACTATTTAATTTGGAAAGCTCCAACTTGACCAAATCCTTTGTAGAAATTAAGCCCAGATCCAGAATCATATGTAGTAATTCGAGGAGCCATGAACGATTGAGGAAAGGGCTCTGTGCTGTAGAATGTATTTCTACAAACTTGATATGTATCAAATCATCACACCATGTTACCTCACAGTTCTCCATCTCCTTACTTAAGGGCTTGGGCTTCATTTGGTCTTCTTGGTCTAACCACGACACCTGCTTGACCACCCTCCCAAGTGGGAGAATCTGTTGGGATACAGTGCTTGTGGTAGTCGAGTTGGTAGTCACCCTTGGGAGAATATGTCCTGGGAAATAAGTATTGGTGGTACCCTCCGAATTATATGAATGATTTGGGATAGATTTGGCTCCTTTTGTTGAATCAGCACATACCTGGATACTTGTCAGCCACGCTACCAGGCAGCACAGACCTGTCATTCAATTCCAGGGCAGCAGAGAAAGGAGAAAATCTCACTGATATCACCTGTGGCATTACAGCCTTGTAAAATGGCCCCACCACCCACTCATCTGCCCTTTATTAAGGCATACCTGCCTTAATTCCCCATCCTGAAAAGTGTTAGAGGCCAGGAAACCGGCCTTATTTTCCAGTCCGCATTTGGCACGCCCTTGGCCTACATTGGCAATGTTACCAGGCTTACCTTTCTGAGTGCCCTGAGGACCAGACCCTTTAGACTTTGACTTGTCTAAAATTGTTAAAATAATTTTCAATGTGCAAGAGGGAGAACTAGGTGCATTTAAAAGTGATAGTTCCGCCCAAATGGCCTCTAGTGCCCCACTATCCGAGTCCATCACCACATAAGCCCTGTCCTCCTGGTTGGACATATGTCTGGGTGACAAGGTGGCCCTGCCACTACTAGGGGATCTTTGCTGCTCAATAACCTGTCCAAGTGAGCTCCTTGCTCTCCTTAAAAGGGTAGATAAAACAAGCACTTTCTCCTTTGGATGTCACTAGTCCTCAGCCATATGTGTACTTTGTATGAACAATGCTTCAATCTTTGCCCCCAAAGCCTCTATGGGTCCTTTCCCCACCAAGGCCCTGCGAGTGCTGACTTTAGTGAATACCACATTACCCGCCTCCGGGTACTCTTCAGCATCACTATCCCTCAGATAACGACTCAGAGGACGTCATTGAAAGTTTCCATATCCGGAGATCGGGAGAGGTTAGATGACATTACATTGCACTGATCGAAGTCTGCAGAGACCAGTGAGTTCCTTTTGACCCCATGACAAAGTTTCAAAAGAGAGCCAGTATTATCAATGGAGGTAGCAAAGTCTGAGTCGACATCTTCCAGGGCTTGGGCATTTGTGGCCATATTGGAATGATCCATGGAGTCGGCAGTAGAAGTCACTACCGGCTTGCAAAAGGATTTTATCCTTGATTGAGCGGGAAAGGAACAGTGGGGATAATTAGGGCTGGTACCTTCTTCTTACGAGGAATGGATTTCAGTTCAGATTTATTCATAAGTGGGCTTCACGTCCAGTTCCCTCTCATCCGCATCAAGCTCCCTGTGGTATGTTCGAGACCCGTTTGCCTACGATTTACCAGTTACCAGAAGCTCTTGAAGTTCTTAGGGGGGGAATCTTACAAGGGCAGAATTAATAGTGTAATGCTAGTTAGAGCGCAATGAATAATGAAATGTCCTTTGGTTGGGTTCCACCCAACAGTCAATCCAATAATCACACCCCAAATTGACCAGTCGCAGTGAACTACCGTTACTGAAAACCAGTAACTGTTCGGTCTTGCGCACCGTTATCAAGGTATTACGCCTCGTTATCAGAAGGAGCATGAAACAGTCTGAGGGGATTAAAGACTGCATACCAGATTTAGTCAAGCGTCAGGACTAAACTGCTGCCTCAAGATCACTGCCGCACTGTCTCTCAGTGCCACAGACCACAGACCGCACATGCTCCATGCCGGAAGTAGGATTTTGTAGTGGAAACAAGAAACTCCTTCCAAAACGTCATGCTGGTCACACTGGTAGCTGATAGCAAGGCGGGATCCTTAAAGGGGCAGCGAATGCTGGCAAGACCGCAGATATGATAGCCCAGATTAGAATGTCTTTCCTCACAGAGAAGGATCAGTGCCGGCCACAGACTCCCCAGACCGTTTCGAACTATTTTGATCCAGATTGATTTAAATGACCAATTTGTTAGATAGGATGGAATCTTTTTCGAGTCTTTTTGCCCACCCCTAATTTAGATGCTTTGGTTTCAGAGTTACGGTTAATCATGCAAGCTACAGTGTCAGAATTGGGATTCACAGGGTCACCATCCCAGAAATCAATTGATTGTACAGATACTTATACTTTCTCTATCGATGTTAAGCACAGGATAATTTGTTTTGTTTCAATAGATACAAGGGCAATTTTGCATGACAACAACATTTCCCAGAGGGGGCTCCATACAAGTTTGCTACCTTTCATGTAGGCTCCTGCGTTAACATGTGATTGTTTGCATCCCAAGTTGGGAATGATGCTTGGAAAGACAGATGGTCCAGGAATTCCATGCATTTTCCCGGATCTATGTGAGTACTGTGCCGAGTTTACTGGGTCTGCCGAAAATTATGATTTATATGGTCTACCCACTTTTCACAGCATATTTACCCCCGTGACCCAATCAATTCTTCCAACATCACATAGCATCTCTGCCCTGATCAAAAGTGTATGTGTGTGGGTGGAGAGGCTATGAGACTTATATGGGGAGGCTCAAGGGGGTGGGTTTAGGATTCAAATCCATGCCCCTGCTTTGCCATGCAGAATCCCTAACATTTAAGTTTCATGCATGACTTTTCCACACTGCATTGAATAAAATGACCCCTATATTAGTGGTCGCTGATGAGACTTGTGTATATGAGAGAAACAAGACAACTTAGATAAGCCACAAAGAATATGTGGTTGTGGGGCTGCAGTGGAGGGAAGATGTGGTTCTAGCACTTGTATTGTTTGAGATATTTATGCGGCAACCATCAATGCAGTCCCTCCCAATCAAATGCGGAACACAAATATTCCTTCTAAAATTCAATCTAGCCCTGGCTGTGAGTCATATAGATCTATGTATGTCCCTCACCCCTGTGCCACGTCACAGCCAAGAAGCAGGCACGTGTATAGAAAGAATATCACTCAATCGATCAGCTCTATTTCAGCTGTACACCACAAAAGCAAAGCAAACAGTTATATATTCAAATAGATAACACCACTCAATTCATAATTCCATCCAGTTAGGTTCATTAATGATTGTTACAGAAATATCAGTAACTTGAATTTTTGACATCATATTTGATCCATTTTTCGACAAAAATGTCTAGAAACAGACAAAGAAAATTTGCTCTTTGTGAGAACAGAAACCACTTCTGCTAAAGGGTCGGTTGTCTAAACATTCTTTACAACAATCTCCCTCTTTTTAAAGGCAGTAAATAAAAACATAGAAACCGCATTAAAAGACCAGGGTGTCAAACATGGTTTCATAACTGTAAGAGCCTTGTGTCTAGTACTAATCACATATGAACTTAGTAATGCCTTCTGCCACGTACCTCTTATGTTTCTATACAGACTACAGGAGAGCATATAGTGCATGTCATCTTCCACTAGGGTAGGGCCTATTGGACAAAACACAGTGAATCCCTTCCACCAAAGTGTTGTAAATTTAGCAATTACAATAAATAATAAACAAGGATTTCCTCTTCATTCCCACTGGGTAGTCTAGATATAGCTCCATGGCCAAGTCAGATTTAAACACCAAGTAACTTGCTAACAATCGACCAATGTGGCAGATATCTAGCCTGGTCCACAAGAGCGAATCATAAGATGTCCCCTTGAGATCTGCTCTGGATTGTAAATTAATATTGGAAGGATCAGACTACAAAGAACAAAGAATCAAGACCCATCACCATAAACAGATGTTTAACATGTTTCAGCCACGGTAGAGCCTTTGCACCATACATGGATAAATTACCACTAGACCCTCTCTGTATGCAGCAAGTTCACTGGAAGCCCAATCTTGAGCCAATACAGCAAGGGCTTTATCATCACCTTATATTTAATCTAAACATCCCATACCTCAAAGGAAAATGGTGCAGATGAAGCACTGCCAGGAAGACTCAGAAGATGCTTGTTTTCTGTTATATGACGATAGACAGATGACGTGTGGCCCCACAATTCTGCTCCATAAACTATGGCCGGTAAAGATTGAGTCCTGTTAACTGTCATAGCCAAGGGGATTGACCAGCCTCCGAATTGGGCTGAGAAGCTAGCCACTGCATCCGCTTGATTTAATTAAAGAATTTAATCAAAAAGGGACCCATATACCAAATTCCTCTTTAAAAAGTCAACTGGAATAAAGCCAGGTCCATGAGCATTGCCATAATTCTGAGAGAGAATATCTTTCTCTACTTCAGTGGTAGTAAAAACTACAACCTGCGAGAGATAGTCTGAACAACCCAGCCCTGATATCTCACTATGGCCAGTGCACTCTGTTTCCATCACAGTTTACCCATGCATTCACTGTGATCTCACCTAGGTTTCGTCACTCAAGATAGATTGGACCAGATCTCACCAAAAGCCAGAATTCTTTAGTATTCCATATGTGTGCATTGCACAAAGCAATGCTGCCCACTATTCCTCCATATACTTTGCCTTGTTTGTACTTAATGAAGCTGTATATTCTTATCTCAAATGGCTCACTTCATCTTTATTCCTGCCTTCCTGATTTCTGAGAGCTTGCACAAGGGCACATTTGGATCTTTTACTGTCTTGATCGTACTAACCACAAATCAATTTGGGTCTGACTGCTGCATTTTATTTTCTTTAGTCAAAAAAGGAGACAACCTATTCACTAGGGAATTGTAAAAATCGATATGTGTAATGCATGATTTCACATTAGTATACTGTTTCAGAGGTGGGATTAGAGACAAATGCAGATTGGGAGGCACTTCGTAGGTATATATAGATTCATCACTGAATAGGAAAATTGATATTTGTACCAAATCACAGATCATGCCACTGCACTTCACGGCCAACTGCTTTTCTTTCCTAATAATTCTTTTTTTCCACAAATTGAAAACACAGATTGCTGTAGGACAACACAGATCACAAACTCTTTAGCCCCACAACATGTACAATCGAAACACTTTGCCTGGGGTTTACTTTTAATAGCATGTTGCATCGTAAAACATGACAAGATCATAAACTGACCTCTCTACTTTCTATAAAGTTTAATTTAAATAATATGCAACATTTTCAATTGACACACAATTTCACACATGCATCGCTCTGTCTTTTTAATCTCCCTGCACACTTGGAAATGCCCACATCCGACTTTTAAAAACAAAACACTTTTTGTATATGTAGAACCCTTCTTCCTTCACCAGAATGCAATGAAGAATCTCTTCTACCAGGAGTCCCTTCTCCACTCTCAGTAGAGAATATGCATTTCAATGAAAGACTTTATTTAATTTTAACAAGATACTTTTCTGCCCCTGCACAAAACCCAGATATTCAGTTTACATTCAGCACCCCTTTGTTTTAAGGCAGGGTCTGAGAAAGGGTTAACAGTTGGGAATTTTGTTTTGTATGCATCCCTCCCATTAGGGAATTCTGGGGTTGTCAATGAGAAGTAGGAGTCCCCAATACTTGAACACACTATGTCCCTCATTATACATTTTGCGGGGTGGGAAAAGTGCTGGTAAAAGTGGCAGTCATTCCGTAACCACCACTTTTCCTGCACCACAAACTACAGGTTTGCTGGTGGGGGTTACCTGATTTTCCTCCAGCCAAGGCCCCCACTGGCAAAAAACAGCAGCTATTTCTGGCACCGGTATCATCAGTGCAGGAAATACCTGAAAATCCCACCATGGAGTCCTATGGAATTACTGTGACATCTGGCACCTGGTAAAGGTAGCCTGATATCATGACAGACTATGTTTTAAATTGACACTGGAAGCAGTATTATTGATTTCAAATTTCAACAAAATCACCCCGCTAGTTGGCTATAGGGGAGTTAATAAATGTATTATTGGGAAAGAAAATGCTAGGGATCTACTTGTCTGTTGTGAGAAATCTGAGGGTATTCTCAAACCTACTCCTCTTGGATCCTCCATGCAGGTGGCCAGGGAAAGACCATCACTATTGGATCATGACCCTGGGTGTGGACAAGTGAGAAAGGATCACCTAGGTCCTGGTGATTAGTAGTGGGGTATCCCTATGCGAGACATGGTATCTTCCTTATCCTCGTGATAACCAGCTTAATCCTTCACCAATCTTTATAGGTTACTATAAGTCAATCCTCATTTGTTCCCCTTGTGGAGTACACAATACTACTGAGACGAGGAAGAACTAACTGAGAGTTATGGATAATAAACACTTTCCACAATATGATACTGTGATGATTAAGAATCAACTGAGAGTAATGAATTCAATTTCCTCTCGCCACTTTGGTACAGGGACGAAGAAGATGTATGAAGGTCAGACATATCATGTAATCAGGGCCACACAATAATGGTTAATGGTATACACCTGCAGCCTATTAATGGACCACAGGTGCATAAAAGGTGGAAGGGTGAACCACAATGGAGGAGCAGAGAAAGAGTAAGAAGCAGAACAACAAGACTTGCGGGAGCAGAGGAAGCTGAGATGCCAAGAACCCAAAGAAAACCCTAAAAATCCTGCTGGCATGATCCTAGAGAATGGAGATCCCACCGAAGGGGAGGCTGGCAGCAGGCGCTCCTGAAATGTGAAGGCAAAGCTTTGCATGGAGCCAGAGAGTGCAGAGCAAAGTGCCCGGTGAGCAGGCTTTCCCGCTCGGGTGACAGGAGAAGCCAGTGACAGGAGCAGAGCTGCTGAACCCAGCGCTCCAAAGGACCTTGAAAGTAGTAATGGTTCAAGGCAAGAGGCAAAGTTGCCTTGTTTTGAATACCGAACTGAATGAATAATGTAACATTACCTTAATTAAATGTTTAACTGAATGAAAACACATACCGTTACATCTGTTGATTAACACATTGAATGAAACAAACAAAGCAGAATTTTTGGACTACCAAATTGAATGAAGAAAACTAAATTATATTTATTGGATACTGAATTGAATGAAACATACAAGGCTGCACTTTTGAGTATTGAAATGAATGAAATACGTAAAAACTGCATTTTATAAAACACTGAATGAAAAGTAGAAGAACAAACGTGTTGAATAATGAACAATGAGCTGAAAGCAATTATACAAACGAAGATAAATGAAAGACTGGTAGCAAAGTGGGCACCAAGTTTGAGAAACCACGTGTATGTTAAAGTTGTGCGTGTATGTAGTAGAAACTACTTGTTTGGCTGAATATTGATCTACTCAAGGAGACCTGGAAGTTCCTGGTTGCATGACCTGTAATGGGTGGACCGTAGGGTCTGAAACTGTGCCAAGATGAGAGAACTACTATTTGTGGAATAAAGAACTGGTGAACTGTGACTCCTAAATTCCTGGTTGTGTGACCTGTAATGAGTGGACTGTGTGGTCTAAAACTGTGCCAAGACCAGTGAACCTCTACATGATAACAAGGAAGTCTGCTATTGCAGATGAAAGAAACCAACCATTGATTTGAATCAGACTTGGGGAAGGGTACCCTAGGTTGTAAAGAATTGTTGAAATATGAAACCAAAGCACCAAGAGACTTCTTATGTGTCACCTTTAATATTGAACTTGGGGACGGGAATTTTGACCTTTACAAAAGCGTGGAAACTTTTCACTTATGAACATTGGGGGAGAGCATCCTGACCTTTATAATTGTATAAAAGTATGGAACTTTACTTCTTCAAGTCTGAGAAAACGTAAACAGAACATTATTGACATTTGGGGAAAAGAAGCTGAACAATAAGCTTGAGCTGGAAATAGCTCTGACGTTTTACTTTTGGAACACTGTTTAGTTTATGGTCGACATCCCAACACATTGCTTGTATTAGTTGTGAGTGCAAGTATAGGTTTTGGACACAGACATTCCTTAGTTACTTTAGGTAGGGTAATGTCACCTTAGTATGGGGCAAGTTAGTCCTTACTCCATCCTGACATTTTCATTAATACAAGCTTTTGTTATACTTTGAATCTGGTGTCTGTGTCTCCTTCCATGATGCCAATCTCACACTGTGCACCCAATCAATAATTAAAAAACTATTAAATCAAACAGATCCACACAATACTTGGTCGGACATGTTTACTTACATAAATATATCTCTGGGTTTTATCTCATATGGAAAAGTCCTGAAGGCTTCTGTATACTCAGGGGATAAATCAAGACTTGGTTAGAGGCCTCTCCAGGTTCAGTTAAGAATGACCTCCAGCATTAATGCCTTTTTTTATTCTCCTTGAATAGATCCCTGCCAGATTTTAGTCCTTCCCTGATTCTACAGAAATGTTGTCAGCAGTTCCAGCCCTGATAAATCAGGCGGCTCTCCTGGATTTCCATTGTGTGACACTGTATAACCTCTAAACCAAACCCCAGAAATGTCTAAATTATGAGATGCCAGCTCATTGGCTGTTAATTTGTATTAGACAATGATTCTCGATCTCCTTAACCAAGGCTGAGCCAATTTTCATTGATTGGCCAATCCAGTTACCAAGCCCACATTTTTGGAGGAATAAGGCCACCATCTTAAATGTACATGTATGCACATTTCAATGTTGCACTTAAAAAGTACAATGTTTCAAATATTTGTAATTTATAGTTAAGCATAATAATATGTATATGCATGAAATGATTTGCCCATGCTTATAACTTTAGTTCTTGTGGTCGAACATGTATAAGAATAAATCATTGTATGGAGATTTCCAGATGAGTTTCAAAGATATTTGAATGATTTCTTTGCACCTTATGGTTTCTGAGAAAATGAACAAAGTATGATCCTGCATACACTACTATGGCCATTATATAAGTAACATACATATTATTAATTCAATCAACGGCCCCTTGCTAACAACATATAGGAAGCCTGGCACTACGAGATCTCTCCCCCTAGCGTTAAAGCACTCGTATGACATACGGCTAGTGGAAAAACGAAGAGAATACCGCAAAGCAACTAGACTTGCCAGAAAACTTGAAGTTAACCAAGCAAAGAGGGAGAAAAGGAAAGCGAAGTCCACTTACCGCTCCTGGCTAAAATCTCATCGAAGAAATCTATATCAACAAGACTCCGAAGCTATTTTGAGAGCCATCTGCACAAAAAACTCGAAAGATTTCTGGTCATTAATAAACTCCAAATCATCTACCAGAAGTGCAAGTATTGAAAACGCTATTGGAGAAGTAACCTGGGATAAATACATAAAGAAAACCTTTGGTCCACCTTGGGGCCTGAAACCCGCTATACTAGAGAGTCAAGAACTACCCTGGGCAAAAATCAGCGATCAAGAAGAAATTTTCGACCTAATCGTCAACCTGAAAAATTCAAGGGCTCCCGGCCCCGAAGGTATTACAAATATAGACCTGAAATCCAACCCAGAAGCTTGGTCCTCTTTTATCAGTCAAGTCTTCTCAAGATGCGCAGAATCAAAATCAATTCCTGCTTCTTGGACCACAGCCACGATTGTACCTATATACAAGAAGGGAGACATCAATGATCCAGTGAACTATCGCCCCATAGCGCTCCTTGATCCAATAGGAAAGCTATTCGGCGTTTTGCTACTGAAAAGGTTCCAACAATGGGCCCTGAACGCCGCATGCAATGATCCATTTCAATCTGGATTTAAAAAGAACTTGGGAACTACAGCCAATATTCTTCTGATAAGTATACTAAAAATCAAACCGCTCGAAGGAGGGCCTAGGTTACATCTGGCCTTCATAGACTTTTCCCAAGCATTCGACAGAGTGGACAGGTCCGTGCTTTGGAGGAAACTGAAAACCTGGTCTTGCCCTGAGTCCATACTGAACCCCATTAAAGCACTACATACGAACACGACAGTCCGTGTTAAACTGAACTACCAAGGTCTGCTATCAAAACCAATAGCAACCCAAAGAGGTGTTAAACAGGGATGCCCCTTGGCTCCCTCCCTCTTCTTGGCCTACCTTGGTGATTTTCAAACTTCAGAAACCTCTGTGAGAGCCTTCCCACCCCGGGTGGGTCAACACACCATCAGCAGAGTCTTCTACGCCGATGACCTTATACTGATCGATCAAACACCCATAGGTCTACAGCGCCAACTGGACAACCTGTATGAGTATACTACAGCAAATAACCTGGAAGTAAACAAAAGCAAAACAAAAATACTTACCTTGGGAAAATCAACGCAGAAAACTGAAAAACTGAAGTGGTTTTTTCAATCAGAGGAGATCGAAAAAGTCCAAAACTTCAAGTACCTGGGCATTGTGCTGGACAACACCAAAAAAGAAACAGCCATGCAAGAACATCTGAAAACAAATACCAGGAAACTTGCCTCACAAGGAAAAGCTATCGACCAAAAGCTGGGTCACTTTTCTACGATCCCGGCAATCGATTTCTACAAAATGAAGGTGGTTCCTGCTCTAACCTACGGTATTGAAGCAATGATATTGCTCCCGCGTGTAATTTGGCCAAAACTCGAAGCGTATTATTGGCGAACTGTTCTCGGCCTTCCTACTTCTACGCCTGTAGCATCAATTCGAAGAGAACTGAGTCTTTTGTCCTTGCAAGGGACGTTGAACTGTAATTCACTAAGACTTTACAGAAAAATCTTACTTCCTGAAAGTCCATTGCTATACAGACTGGTCAAAATCGAACTAGCAGCCGAGTCTAACAAAATTTTACAATCCTGAAAGGCCTACATCTAAAGGCTACTAAAAGACATTGAATGCGACGAGAATGACTTGATCACAAATCCGGGAAAAATCCTGAAAAAAACTAAAGAGCTAGACTGGATTAAGACACTGGCAAAAGCTTCAGAAAATAAGCTAACTCAACACTTGCCACCGAATACAAAGAAACTAAATGAACTACAGGGATACATTAAACAATTTCCCAACAGAAAAGCAAGAAACTGTATTCTAAGAGTGAGATTGAACTTGTTGCCTACAAATGAAATTAGAGCCATTAGGGGTATGTCAAATCTATCACACTGCAGATTATGCCACAATATAAACGAAAAAGAGACAGTTCGACATCTCCTACTGGGTTGCCCAGAAACCAAATCAATCAGGACCGCCTACATGCAACACTTCTCATCGGACCCTTCTTTAGACAGTGAACTTTGTTGGTGGTCAAGAATGACTAGTGGAGATAAACCGACTTGGCTAACGGCTACCACGCAAATAGTTCACCAAATCATGGCAAAACTGGACACTTTGACCTCTCCAGAAATGACAGCAGCAAGTCAGGACCCGACGTTTGCCCTCTCAATCTCGCAAAACCCAGAGGTAGCAGCTGCGAGTGAACAGACATCAGAACTAACCATATCTTCCACTCACTAATACCAGCTTGAAGAGGCCGTTGAAGGCTGAAAATCCTAGCAATTTTGCTTCTCTCGTAAACAAAACCAACAAAAAGATATCTAATAGACATGGACAGTGACAAGATCTTTGTAAAAATCAATCTTTTATTTTGATTCATACAAATAAAAAAAAAAATAAAAAAATTAATTCAATCAATTGTACATTTTGCTTCTCCACTTAGGTGGAGGGCCATCTGTTTCTTTTTGTTGACTCAGGCTGGTATAAATCTATCAACATTCTTGCAAAGTCAAAGGCCTGCAAATGGATCTCATCTCTCCAGCCAGATGGGTTTAACTCTGCCCCTGACTCATAAAACAGCTTCTGGTGTCTTTCAAATGTCATTAGCTAAAGGAGATGGATCACACTTTTTTAAATCCAAGTATTTTAAACAATACTACTTTTATTCCATACAGAGCAATAAAAGTAAGAACAACAAAAAATACAGTTTCCTAATAAAATACCTACTAAAATCCCGTAAAACTTGATATATGTACATAAAAGTGAGGAACGTACAGAGTAAAAAACATTGGTTAAAACACAATTTCGTATTTACATATTTTTTTTTAAAAAATGTATTGCATCAATCAGTTTCCAGAAAAACTTTAAATGCAGATACAAACTCAAACACAAGAAAAGAATACATGTAAAATGCAACAACTATATAGGGAGGAAAGGAAGATTATATTTACATATTAAAAAATTAATTACCACACATTTTCAACAGACAAAATGAGTGAGAGTATAGACTCGCAACTCACAATACAAGTATTTTCGAAAGGTCAACCTATAAAAGGGTGCTTTTATTTACCCAGTTGCTGGCCCCAAGCCACCATAAATTGCTTTCTTGGTCACTGCTGTGGCTTTAAAACGATGGTTAAGATAAATAGTAGATCGGGAGAAGGTACCTGTTTGAGTGTCCTGAACAGAAACTGAAGCCGATTCTCCTGAACAAAAATTGGTGATATTAAATGTTACAATTTCTTTTGCACATTAGGCCTTTTCATATCTAGCATCATGCCTTCAATGTTAATCTTTACATCCTGATATATGGTCATATGACTCTGGCAATGGAGATTTGTTTTCCCATGTGTTCATTGTTGTAAGCTGCAAATGTGCACCTCTCCATGGTAACTGTTTTCATTTTTTGAAAAGTTACCCTTTATTCTTTGCTGTCCCTGCCAGCAAGATTGCACTTTAGAGACCAGTCACATGTGATGGAAAGTAGTTTCAGGCCTTGAGCCTAGTCGCTCAAATGCAAAACCCATGTAATGTTATTTCTCTGGAAACAGCACTTGGCAGTTGAGTCTAAAATGCTGCCCTTTCAGTTTGGCAATCATCATGTGTTTTCAATGCTCTGCATTTTCAGGCTTAGTGTAGCCAAATACAGTTTCCTTTTTGTATGGGACTGTATTTGAACGCCGCAGTATTAGAGCGGAAATCTTGGTGGAGACAATTATTTCAATGCTGGCAATAGCTGTTGTGAGAGTAGAAGGTCACAGCAGGTGCCGCCATAGTTACGTTGTTTCAAATTTCTGTCTTGCTTTTGACTCTGAAGTGTCTTTAGTCTGAAGTGTTAGTTGGTCATTTTACTTGCAGCCATGTGGGTTGTTGCATTGGCCTTCTTTCACATATTAATAAAGCCACAGTTTTACAATGTCTTGACTGCTGCTCTACCAGTGGTATTGAGCTGTTTGGTGAGACTAAATCAACCCCATATAGAGAAGCCGACTGCTGCTCACACTGGACGTTTGGGTGAGGAGAGACGAAGAATTGGTAATTCACAGGCTATGGTGCAGGGGAAAGTGGTTCCAGTACTTGTTTGAGAGTGGGTCACATGGTGGAGGCCATTGGCTCAGTGCTGGTAGGAGATCGAGCATAGTAGGCCCCAGAATGAGACTCCCTCATTACGTTTCTAGGATCCGTGTCGAGAGCGCCCTGTGCCTGCAGTGTTAGGTGGTCAGTTAATTTGCAACCCTGTGGGGTCTTTGCATTGTACTTCATTCACATATTTTCTTCCCACTGACCTGCTGCTCCACCATTACAACCTTTGGGGTAATGAGGCGAGTGGGGTGAAACATTCGGATGATGAGGCACCAGTGTTGCATAGCCAGCATGGAACACTGGATGTCAAACTGTAATTAATAATAATAATAATAATAATTTTATTGTGAATTAGTCCAAAATCTGAACTTTATATAAATACATCATTCAACTTAATACATACAATCGCAACTTCAAATAAGCAAATAGAATGAAATAAGAATAAGCAAAACCATAAAAGCATAAGAACATAAAACATAAAAGTGTGGCACAAATAATACAAACAAGATAATAATACTAGGAAGTACTAGGATGACTACTCATCTGCCCCTCGGGATGGCATCAGTAAGAGGAAATAACAGTCCTAATCTTATTCCATTCCAGACTCTATGGCATATGTCTGCTTCAATAGCATACTTTTAGCATTGGTCCATTCCCTGCATAGTGCCAGCTGTGTGCCAATAGAATCTGAATTTAAGCAGTAATCCCAAAAGGCCTCTCCCATGATAGAGTCGTAATTGTGCACCAATCTAGCCAACAAACACATGTACAGTGGGCCCAATCACGGACACTGTGTTAAAACATGTCTAGTTGTCTCCAGATTATCCCCTGTCCCACATATATGACAGCACCTATCTTTAGACAAAATGCCCAGCTGCAGGCCCACTACAGTTAGTACCTGTAGTTGATTAGTGCGCAACCTTTGCATAAATTGTCGCACCTACGGGTCAGGGCAAAGCATCAGGTAGTGTTGGGTCCTCCTATATCTGTGGATGACATGTGCAACGCCGTCATACCCCTTCAGGGTAGGAAAGTGGGTATAATTCTGGTTCCAATACCATCTATTCATTTTGTGCATAAAATATATTTTCAAATGCACAAATGACATTGTTCTCTTCTTATCATAGGACCAATCTATATCAGAAAATAGGGACTCCTGCCAAACTAAGTAATTTACAAGCCGGAGTAGTGAGAGCTTTCAAATAAAACACTCCTCGGGCACGCAGGTCTCTAAGTGAGGTTAAACCCAACTCCAACCTTAAAAATGGAATAGGGCAGGCAGGGCCCATGCCCAATACTGCTCACCAATACTGACCCTCCAGAATCTTAAGCCAATTCATATCCTGCATTGCTAATGCCTCTAGACCGTACAGGATGGCGGGGACAAAAAATTGCTGGTAAAGTTTTATAATCCCAGCCATTCTGTACCCCGCTGTACCCTTGGCAAATGTACAGGCCTGAAGTGTAAGAAGTTTGGCTCACCTCTTTTTTTGGGAAATTATCAAACTATAATTTGGATGGGCATCAAATTCCTGTAAGTTTACAAGTGAAGGAGGATCCCACTCTTCCTTGACATGTATAGAGGTTTATCTTAAAGGACTGGGCTACTCCTTGGTGGCATACATTTTCAGTCCTTAATACACATGCCTTTCGTAATGTACAGGTTAGATCCTTAGAATGTTTGCTTAGGTTCCAATTCTAGACTGCCAGTAGTGCAAGTTGGTCAGTTGGCATGCAGGTGCTGGCACCCCTGTAGGGTTGTTGCTTCATTCACATCTTAATAAAGACACAGTTTGCTGCGGACTCACCTGCTGCTGTGCTATTTCAAATGTTTGTCGACATGCCAGAGATTCCCCTTATTAAGAGGAATAGAAGATGTCCCAAATGCTCGTACAGGCCTGTACTTGTATGCAGAATTAGATGGCATCACTCACCGCATGGGTATAATCATTACATGTCCGTAATGCACATCACTCAGGTGCAGGGGATCTACAGTAACTAGAACCATCTTGAACACATTCTCCATTGCTAGGCCACTTCAGAAGCACTTAAGCACTCAGTCCACTCACTGGCACAATCTGAGACAACCTTCTCTTGGTATGCACCAACCAGAGAGTGCAGGATCGATGCAGCGGCAATGGAGGCTTGGCTCCTGAGAATAGTTCCCAATGACTGTTTAGCGATTACTGCGACACTCAATATATATGGCTAATTGTTTCAGTTCAATGTAATTTGATGAACAAGTAACTTTATGTGTTCCCTCATGAAAACATAAGCAACCTCGGCTGATGTGCCATAGGAAGTGCTGTATCCTATTACATTCTAATTATTATTTCAAAAAAGCTTTGCAAAGCCCAGAACTCTTTCAAATGATGCCATAAATTATCACAGTGTCCAAACAGTGAAGAATCTAAGACCCCTTTATAAAAAAAAAACCTGCAGAAAGGATAATCAAAAATATACCTCCTGACACAATTACTGCAAAACTGTACATTCGATCTTTTCATATTATAAAATCTAATACATACATTTGCTTCTTTTAAAGAAGGGAGAAAGAGGCATACATGGGGAAAGCAAAGGCAATGGAGGGGTCATATGGTGGATAGAGTGGTATAGGGAAATACCCCCTTAATAATAAGGGGAAAAAGACAAATGGAAAACAGGTTTCTTATGAAATTGGCGTCATTTAAAAATAAAATATAAAATAACAAAAATGCCTATGTATTTTGGATTAAAATGGCAAAAGGCACACATTCAAATTCGGCAAAAGTGACGAATAAATAGTCATGTAACATGCGACTTGTAATGCAAAAAAAACGTGTATGAAAGCATTTTGTTTCTTAAATAGCACTGGTTGGTAATTTCATCAGAGAGAAATCATTGCCTCAGAGTTGACGAACCAACAGATTCTTCCCCACCAGCACTGACTCTAGTGTCCCCTCCAAGATCAAATTTAAAATTCTGCTTCCCTCATTCAAAGTTATGGCAGAATCAGTCAAAAGTGGTGGGAAAGGCTTTGGTGTTCCCTCTAATGAATACGTTATCACCATTAATCCTTCAAACCCCAATGGAGATAAATGGGACCCCTTAATTCCGACTTAATGGGGACTGACACCACACCTGCCCAACTGTAATTTGTCAGATGCACCACGACAACGGGCGCTAAACTTGGCATCCATGCCAAACTCAGAATGTGTCAAAATGACCTTTGCAACCAAATTCTAGACTGCCTTCGAAAAACATTGGTGCCAGTCAACCAAATAGACCTCAAAGTCCTCAAACTATGTGCTCCTATTAACCCAAAGATATTCCAAAAAACGAAAATGTGCAGCCCAAGCTATCACCCTCCAGAACGTTTTTGTAGATATGTGTCAGGCACGCAATGTTTGCAGAAGTAACCTGCTTCCAGTCTTATCCCAAATGCAAGCTGTTCTTCTAGTGTTCCACTATCCTCCCCATGCCACTCCAAAGCTGTGGGACACTCCAGAGACTGGAGACTGCTATAAATATCGAATACATTTATTGCCAGGACTCGCAACAGTATGTGGAAATGTGTGGAAAAAAACAGCATGCACCCACATGAAGATGGCTGCTTGATTCATGGTGACATGTTCTGCATGGGCCTATGTGAAGGTCTCGGCATGCCGTGACATTGCACTGATGCTTCTCGATTCCCCTTCTCGTCTTCTTGCTTTCTTCCATGCCTCTGCCTTGCTTGCTCTATCATGCTTCGGCCCAGGGCCGGCCAAAGGACAGGGCCACCTGGGTGACCGCCCGGGGCATCATTAGCCCCCCAACATGCCAGCTCGGGCGAGTCTCTGAAGGTCCCCCCCCGAGCTTGCATGGTGGGAGAAGGGGCGGCAGGCGTTCTATTGAAACCTCTGTTCACGGGCGCATTTAAGAGCAATAGAGCACTGATGCTTTTGCATCGCACCTATTGAAAAATGTGGCACCCCCCTCATGAATAGGGTCATGAATATGGTCATGTTGAAACGTCAGTTCCAGTTTGATCCGGAGAAATAATGAAGTGTTGTACCCCACCTTCTGCCTCTGCTTCCTGTGTGTGTTCAAGTGAGAGCGTAGCAGGTCCCTGGGGTTCAGGTGGTCCACGGAGATACTACACTGGCGACGAGGTGTGTTAGGAACCGACACGCATTTTCCATATGTTGGTGCTGCCATGCTCAACACCGTGCAGAGGGACGCCATCAGAGCCATGTGTATTTCATGAAGCTGCCGCAGATGAACTTCGTGTGGAAGAAGGTTCCCCACGCTAAGGAAGGGAGAGCCAGTGAAAGCCTGCAAGCCAACGAGCCACAGAAAAACACCACGGGCGGTGAGAATGCTGTCTCCCACCTACGGCAGTAACCCACACAATGGATAGAAGTGCGAAGGCTCCCCGTTTCCCAGCTGACATCCAGGCGGTCAGAGAGTGTTCTCCCGCTGTTAGGCAAAATCCAGGGCAGTTCCCTTAGGGAGCACTACCCCAGAATAGGACTACAGGTGAGAGCAATAAATCCCCTTTGGTATCAGTCTGTACCACAAAGATTTAGTTGGTAGCTGTGGCTGAGCAGTCAGACTTATCTCAAGAGGGAGATGAGCAGTATTCAGGGTTGACACAATAGGTAGTACAGTACTATGGAGCAAGGAAACACTGACCAACGTTTTGTATTCAAAAGAGAATATATCTTTATTTTATACACTTCTAAGTCAACACATAGATCACAGTTAATAAAGTAAGTTAAGTTTAGTCAAAAGAAAAGCATATACAACTCCCTATTCAATTGTAGACAAGTTTGCGGTATAGTGAAAACTGAGCAATACGGCACAGTGAAAACCTACTACAAATGGCACTCAATTCAACGAAAGCGAGGGAAAGTACAAGTTCAACTGAAATATCTCCAGACACCACCCTAGCAACACTTCCCTGAAGTTTTGTGACCAAGTAATGCACAGTAACACTTTAACCAAAAGACAAGTGAATGAAAACTGAGCAAAATGGCACTCCACAAGTTAAAACAGTAGGAAGGAAGAGGGGTTTAGAAGATTTAGGTGCATCAGCACATTTCTCATTGAAAACTCATCTAGTGAGAGCAGATCTAACAAATCAGCCAGAGTCAATAGGCCTGAGCCAGAGTCAGTGGTACAGGACCAAGAGTTTAGAAGCAAAAATGTTCTTGTAGCTGCAGTCAAGTCTTTAGTAGAAAACCTTTGAAGAGGTAGATGCAAGACGAAAGACAATGTTAAGAGAGAGGGCAGCCGACCCCACAAGTAGTTAAAGGATTTAAAACACCTTTAGGGCTATCACGGAGAAAGGGCGTCCTGGCGGAACAATGTACCTTAAACGTGGAGAAGTGGCTCCTGCGGTGGCAGTTGTTCCTGGTAGTTCCTGCAGGTCGAGGGATCCATCAGAGGAAGAGAGGCTCTCGTCGTGGAGGAAGGTTTGAGTCGCTGCACTACCCAGGGATGAAACCAGCCGCGTTGCTGCCAAATGAAGTTTAAAAGGTACGCTCCTTTTAATCGCGGTCCGGGTGGATAGCTGCCTGGCTATCCGGTCTTCAAGTGCGGGGCACTGTCGAGTCGACCAAGGCGGGTCCAAGGTTGCGATAGGTGAACTGGTTGACCCCACCAGCTCAAGGGAAGGAGGCTCCTCCGCTGAAGATATCCTCTCGTCGTGTGGAAGAAAAGTGGTGAGACTATCCGGCAGGGCTTCACCGGTGGTGTAGATGCTGAAGATGTCTCTGGCTTCTCTTCCCTTCGGTTCCGTAGTTCCAGTGGCGACATCTTGCTCTTCCAGTCCTGAGGACCCTGCTTTTATGCAGAAAGAGACCCATTCATAAAGCCTAGCTGTCACTCACACAGTGGAGTGGTCTTCTTGGTGGGAGACCCTCCAGCCTGTCAGGTTAGAGTGCGACCTGAGTTGCTGCAGCAACTCTGTCCGGGGGTTCTACTCCCCCTCCCAAACAACAGACCCATCCCAGACTCAGTGGCGCCGAAAGGAGGGCTTCTTGGCAGAAGCCCGCCAAAAGGACGAACAAAGGATCCCCGACCTGGGTTAGGAAAATGGAGTCAGACTCGAGAAAGAAGTTTTATCAAAGTTCTGGAAAATAAAACCTACCAGAGTAAAGTTAATAATGAAATAAACCGGCAGTATGTTAGAGGCTGTCAGTAAAAGTGGTAGCCTCGAACAATGGCAAAATCCCATAGAGAAATATTTGCGGTCGAATATAAAGGGTAGTAACCACTGCCACCAGCAAGAAACTTTGTAGAGGGGGACTTTAAGGTACCCGCTCAAACATGAACATAGGGGGAAAACTATTAACCCCTTCCAGTACTTCCATATTAAGATGGGGTGTACTGGTTAAGTTCATAACAATCGACTAGTAAAGTCAATGGGGACTTTACATGCCGTGGGAGACGGTAGTCAGTCCCAGGGTATGGAGTCTATGTTTGGGGGTCGCTACGACACCCCTGTGTCACGGCACGGAGGGTGCTGTGGTACACATGTGCATAAAGATGGTTCCTATGGGTGAGAGAAAAGATCCCATAGGCATTAAACACACAAATAGCCTAGAACATACATAGCAAAAATGCCTAAGATTGGGAAAAAGAGTCTCACTCTTAGCAGGTAAAAAGAAATAAACCCTTCAAATCCAGCAAAGCTGCTGGGGGACTCTATAGGTAAGGGAAATTAGCCATAAAATGAGAATTCTCCCTTGCACCCGCCAACGGCCACACGTCACATCAGCGCGCAAGAGCACGAGGCTCCCCGCTGCAACAAACACTTCCAGGTGATAGCAGATTCTCCACCGCCAATGGCAACAAACCCTTTTCAGCGGGTAGGAGCGCAAGGCTCCCTGCTACAACGTACATCTGGGCGGTTTCTGTGGAAATTCTCCCGCCAACGGCTACGGCTCGCTCTACCCACATTCCGCGGACATGGGGTGGGGGAGCCCTCACTGCCAATACCAGGCCACGTTGCAGAGGTACCATTTCCTGCCATCACTTCCTTCCAGCAGTCGCTCAATACATTAAACATCAGGAGGGGTGCAAAAATCTTAAGGCAACACAGAAGCCACATGAGGGCTGGACTTCAGGCACTCTCCAGAAGCACAACCTGCCTCAAATCACTACGCACAAGGTCAGTCCAGGAGAAACACCCACATTATCCCAGCATGATGTCTGATAATGAATCATTGACCGAACAAATAACACCTGCTCACACACTTTCACCAAGAATTTCTGACAGTCTATTGCCTCAATTACCCACCAATTTTGACCTCAGTGACACCAGTACATTGGGCCCAAAGTGGAAAAGGTGGCTGAGAGATTTCTAGGTAAGCCTCAGAGCAGTTGGCCCCATTGATGATGAAAATAAACACAGTCTAC
The DNA here is from genome assembly GCF_040938575.1 of Ambystoma mexicanum. NCBI lineage: Eukaryota > Metazoa > Chordata > Amphibia > Caudata > Ambystomatidae > Ambystoma > Ambystoma mexicanum. The sequence goes on along the minus strand of NC_090926.1, from coordinate 1,093,226,413 downwards.
TAACTTTCGCAATAGGCTCAAACGTAAGAGACATTGTGGACGAGCTCCCTGAAAGTGATACCGACACATACATCAACCTGAAGACAACACTCACAGACTACTTTATGTCCCACACAAACGTAGACTATGAGAGATACATTTTTCACACCAGTAAACAGACCAAAAGAAACCATGGATGCGTTTGTAATGAGGTTGAGACTAAAATGAAGCACTGTGACTTCAACAAATACTCCAATGAAGAGGCACTACGCTCGCAGATCATAGTCGGCTCTGAGAGTGTGGACTTTAGAAAACGACTACTGAAAAAACCACAAAGTCTGGAATAAATCTTATGCCTGTCTCGCTCAGACAGAGCATTAGCATCACAAGTAGAAGGACTCGATAACATCAAAATTACTCAGAGGAGCCTCAAAAAACAACATGGGCCCATTCTGCTACAGATGCGGTCATGAATACCCGTATGAGGGACAGTGCCCCAGCATGGACCTGCAATGCACGGCTTATGGGGGGAAAATCACTACAAGGCGATCCATCTCATATGCCGCAGCAAAATGCGTGGCTCAGGAAGAAGTGGACAACCAACACTGGACAGAGATCAAAGGCAACAAAGTCCACCCCGTACAACAAGCCACTCGCACGATACGGCCCACCACAAATATTGAGATGACCAGCCAGACAGAAGAAGAGAGAGAACCTCGAGTGACTGGAGAGACAGCAAACCCACAACATCCAGACCAAGAGGAGACCCCGAAGATACGTCAGATATTGTCATGGTCATAAAGCCAGGGCGTCAACCTTACAAGGTCACACACACAGGGGGCCCGGATGGACACAGTCCTCGCGCCTTTGGCGCTAGGCTCATAAAGATCAATAAATAAGACAATTCATTTGGGTCAAAAAACATCTTTATTATGGACATAGCACCTAATTTCTGGTGCACTGTGTGTTTAACATTGGAACTTTCATCTTCACAGCAGCCCCACGTGTTCTCTTGGGTGGAGCTGCTGCTATTGGGTTGCCTGGCATGTTCTGACTCACTAGGAGTGGCAGGGTGTGGCAGGCAAGCCAAGCCTAGTGGCCGTGTCCACATCCAGAGTTATATAAGCTGCTCCAATCCCTGAGGCAGACGCTTCACGTTATTCTGCACTTACATGCAGCGTAACACTCACTGCCACCTGGGATTCAATTTACCTTTGGAAGTCCTGTCAACTGCCACCATACTTACCATCTGGAGGATCCTGCTCTCACCGGTACGCTTCTTCCTGGCATTGCGGCTCACCTGCAAACATCTCGGAGCGCCGACATCTTCTTCCTGGCACCGCGGCTCAACTGCAAACATCTTGGAGTGCAGACATTTGCTTCCTGGCATCGCGGCTCAACTGCAAAACATCTCGGAACACAGGCAGCTTCTTCCTGGCATCGCGGGTCACCTGCAAACATACCGGGGCGCAGACATCTTCCTGGCACCGCGGCATGACACGCTCCATCAGCTACCGCAGCACCTGCAAATAAAATAAAAAACAAGGTTAGACACTTAACAGACATTAAGTTTAAGGTCGTGCCACCATTAAACCTTGCACTTTCCCTTAAACCATCACTCACCTGTTGTCGGACATTGCGGTTTCATCCATCTTCGCTCGGCCATGTTCCGTGCCTCCACAGCAGCTGTTGGGCCGCATTTGCATCTATAAGGGAGAAAACAGAGAGGAATGTTATTCAGGAAAAAACAACAACATTGAGAGCAATAACATCAAGACAGAAACTAGAAAAGGGAAAAAGACAAGAGACATTGGGCCTCATTACACGGTAGGCGCTAAAAAACGGGATTTGCCGGCATGGCGCTATTAGCGTGTCCGCCCTCACAGGAGACCGCCAATAGCGCACCATTACGAGTAAGCGGACACGCGCATAGGGCCATGCCGGTAAATGACCCTACCGCCATGGAGCAAAAGCACCTTACCAGGCCCGCCCAAAGTGCTGATAGCACCTCCGCCCTCACTGTACATGCTATTTGCGGTCACCGCTATTAGCGATGACCGCTATTAGCGGTGACCGCTATTTGCATCGACCATTAAATAGCAGAAGCGGAAATAGCGTCATCGCACCGGAACGGGAAAGAGCACGGCGGCCATCTTTAAAAACACAATCCATTGCCATCCTCTGCCCCCTGGACCATATTGGAGTAGTGAGCTGTGTGAAATCGACCGTGACACCTGCATCATGCCCAAGGCCCTGAAGAAAACATGTGACAGGCAGCGGAAAGAAAAGTACACCAACGAGGAACTAGTCATGTTGACGCAGACCTTTGCAGAGCATGCAGAGGTCGTCTTTGCAAATGATATGCGCCGTGCCACCTTGCTCAAGAAGAAAGCCATCTGGGAGGAGGTGGCAGTCAAAGTCAGTGCCGTGGGCACCAGCACGCGCACTGTGCGCGAATGCAGGAAGAGGTGGGACGACCTCAGGCTGCGGGTGAGGGGCATCCTGGCGGAGAACCACCGCATTGCCACTGCTGGCGTAGATGGCTCCCCAATACTCCTGAAGGAAGGGGAGGAGACATGCGCCAACATGATTGCCACCGAGAGCATTGAGGGAGTGGGCAGCATGGAGGTCGGCGTGGCTACCACTTCTGATGCAGGTGAGTGTACACATGACAGGATGCGGTGTGAATGCACAGTCACCCCCATATGTGAGCCCAGACCCCACTCATGCATGGACACACATCCACACATGCACCCATCCATCACCATGTCAGTGTCAGACCCAAACACACACACATGCACACATCACCAGAGACAAGTCCCAAACTCAAACATGCATGGATGAGGCACTGAACTGGCACATCACCTGCATCCATAACTGCTAAGTCCCAATGTCCACAACTGCATCATTCCTGTAATTTACATTGAGTATATTGAAACGCAACCAATGACATCCCCTTTCTCGTCCCTGACAGGCTCAGATACAGATGGGGAGGATGCTGCTGATGCATCAAAGGCACCACCTACATCAAAGAGGCCAAGGGCACAGGAGCCGGAGGAAACCCCTGCAACATCCAGGGGCAAGGGTGGTAGGCCACACCTGAAGAGTGGCAGCCTACGTCACAGTGCCACTGCCAGGGCAGCAGTAGCTGCACCACCAACTGTGGCCCCACCACCGGAGGCAAACCCACTGGCAACAATGCCAGACACCCAGGGCCCACCATCAGCTGCGGCAAGCTCTGCTGGTGAGGCAGCCGCCACTGGCCCCCAGTCCGATCCAGAGGACACCCTACTCCAGCACATGGAGATGCACACCCCAAGCCCCCAGGAAGCCCAGAGCCCATGGCATCCCAGACCCCTGGTTCTGATGGGACTTACGAGGACACAAACCCTGCAATAATGTCACCCATGCTACCATCACCAGTTGCATTGGAGCCATCTGTGGGCACGGCATCCAATGCACGGTCACCCGGCACTGATCAGCAATTCACCGCCATCCTGCAGCGCCAACAGGAGCTGACCGTGCTGGTTGGGCAGCATGTCGCTGAGGCAGCAAATCTCACCGAGAAGATAGTCCAGACGGCGAGGCACTCCACTGAGCGCATGGACGCCAACACGGACAGGATATGCAATGAAATTGCAAGTCTTAGGGAGGTGCTTGTCCGCATGGCAGACACAATGGACCGCCACTTTCACCCACAAGGCCAGTCTGCCCCATCCTCGACTTCCGGGTCGACTCAAACAAGCCCCCTCAGGTGCTCGATGAGAACCACCAGGCGCACGTCTGGCAACCCTCAAGACCCTTCCAAGGACAATTGCAATTAGGGGGCTAATGGGGATACCCCGGTGTGCATTGACCATGGCAGAAATGGTAGAGACATGAGGGACTGTTGTGGGGGGTGGTGGGAAGGGTGTTATGGGTCTGTTGGGGGGGGGAGGGTGTTATGGGTCTGTTGGGGGGGAAGGGTGTTATGGGTCTGTTGGGGGGGGAAGGGTGGTGGGATGTTTTTGGGCTTGCACTACTACACCTTCATGTCACTCAATACACTGGTTTCTGAACAAAACACAGGCTTGGACATCTTCATTGTGTGTGTGTACTTTATTGGCAACAGGGTCCATTGCGTGCTTCAAAACATACACCAGTGCATTACCCCCCTATCCATGTGACAGTACGGAAACATGTTCCTCAGAATATTTGGTGGATCAGATGCTGTCTCACAGCACGTCCCTCCTGGCCATCCCCTCTTGCAACACCTGCATCCCCTTCACCTCCGTCCTCATCACCATCATCATCCTCATCAGGTGCTTCTATTTCTACGTCAGGGGGCAGTGGCACATTCCGTCTGATACACATATTGTGCAACATGACACATGCCATGGTGATCTTGGACACCTTCTCATGTCCATACAGGAGAGCACCACCAGACCTGCTAATGCACCTGAAACGTGACTTCAATTGTCCAAAAGTCTGCTCGATCACGATGCGGGTACGGGTATGTGCACGATTGTATTCCTCCTCGTGCCTGTTCTGTGGGTTCCGTACAGGTGTGAGGAGCCAGGGCTTCAGGGGATAGCCCGCATCACCTGTATGGGGGAATGAACGGGGTCCTGTTACTGTTCACCTCAAGATCGCCCTGTTCACATCACACAAATTGACATTGCATTGTGATTCAAGTACTAAATTGACAGCATTCATGCAGATGGTCTGTGTGACAGCAACGTGCAAGGGGGAGGTCGAACCTGCAAGTAGAAATGCCACATTCATGCCTCCAACAGTAATTGACATGTCCTGGGTGAGGCCAGGTCTTAGGTGTCCCTGGCCCATACAAATTAGGTAACACACTGCTAGTGTACTGACATCCTGACACCGATGTTGCCATGCTGTGAAGCATCACTTCAGTGGTGCCATAGGTGTGTGGTTCAGTGCTATGTCTAGGGGTGATCCCTTTGCATGCATTCAAGGGCGCGTTGCTGGATTGATGTTGTGCTACACTGATTCTGTATTACGGTCTTGACACCATGTTGCAGGTTTGTGTAATATGTGGCGTGGCATGATGTGCAATGTGGGTGGATGTGTGATATTTTGCAACCTGCATTGTTCTCAATGTTCTGCACCTTCGAATTGCATGTGGGTTCCTCTCAAGTACATCGTGGCCTTCCCTGAAGGACATTGGCGTACACCTGTATGTCCATTTTCCCTACGGACGCCAGTCAACACCCAGTTGGAGTATGTATCTCCCCCCCCCATTCACACCCAGTTGGAGTATGTATCTCTCCCCCCCCCATTCACACCCAGTTGGAGTATGTATCTATGTATCTCTCCCCCCCTAAATCACGCAGCCATGTGCTTGCCCTGCTACTCACCAAGTAGCCACGAACGTTGTCCGGTGTGTCGCTCCATGTAGCGTGGGATAGTTGAGTTCCGCAGAACCATGGAATCATGTGTTGATCCTGGGAATCTGGCACAGCAATGTGTGATTATCTTGTTGGCGTCACATACCATTTGGACATTGATGGAGTGGAATTGCTTCCTGTTTCGGTACACTACTTCATTGTGATGTGGGACCACCAATTCCACATGGGTACAGTTGATGGCCCCGATGCAACTTGGAATGCCTGCCAGTGAATAGAAGCCAACTTTTGTGTTTGCAATCTCCTGGGCAGTCTGTGGCATGGATATGTGTTCAGGTGCATGCTTCAGGAGTGCATCGAGTACCTAGTTCAGCGTGCGTGAGAATACTGGTTGTGAGATGCCATGCATCTGTCCCACTGTATGCTGATAGGTGCCTGTGGCCAGGAAGTGGAGCACACTCACCACCTTCAGTAGCGGGGGGATGGCAGTTCTGATGTCTATGAGGCTCACAATGTCGTCGTGGATCATGTCCACGATGCTGGTGATGGTAGCCCTGTCCAGACGGTACAGGGTGTGTATCTGCTCAGGGGTCAGGTTGAATGGACTGGCTCTGATCCTGGGTATTGGTGGGTGCCTCTGTGGTATGATTAGGTGGCATTGTGGTGCCTGCTGTGCCTGTCTTGCCCTCCTCCTCCTCCTGCGTCTCCTTTGTGCTGCCTGTTGTTGTAGCAGCTGCGCTGCAATGAGGTCCTCCAGGCCATGTAATGCTGCCAGTATTGGAACCATCTTGGTGTGGGGAGGGGTGTGGGAAGGGGTGTGGTGTGCTCCTTTTGAGCTGCCACAGTCTCCATTGCCTTAACCTGTGCTGATTTGGTGCACCTGTGGCAGGTGGGAACACTGCTCATTTCCCTTAACAGGTGGTCCGCGATGCCGGTATTTGCACCATGGCGTTAAGAGGTTTAGGGGGATTTACCATGCCGCTATTAGCATGTGCACTGGCCTTGTGATGCTGTGCTAATAGCGGCATGGCGTAATTAACGGGATGGAGGGTCGCGCGCACGCGGCCTACCCGCTATTAGTGGCACCATGATTAGCGGTGCCGCTAATAGCGGTGTGCCGGGTCGTGATCCACATGGGAATTTAACGTTACCGGTAATATATTACCGGTAACGTTAAATCCCTACTGCCATCCGTGTAATGAGGCCCATTGAGAGAAAGCAGAAAGAGGGGAAAAGGCAAGAGACATTGAGAGACACATACCACCAAACCGGAGGAGCATAGTCACAGCTGGAATGAACTACTACTCATCAGGGATCAGTGAAGGAACCAGATCCCATCAACAAGTGCCCATGCCAGAAGTAGCAGGACGGAGAGCTCATCATTCATACTTACTAGGTGAGCCTTATGGGCCGGTACGTGCCCACAGAAATCGCACCTTGGGTCGAAGGGTTTGGGAGGTGCAACAGTCCCCAATCAGCGCACTCACTTTTTCTCATATCCACGCAGGAGCAGTGCCACCAATTGTTGCCACCCGCAGCTTGTCCACAGGGGAAGCAACCAGAAGGGGGTGATCTAACTCCAGGGAGGGCTGCAACCGTGCCCCAACGCCTCAGCAGAGACCAGATGAGCGTAACAGATATCTAGTCGAACAATCACAGTCAGACAGCGCTTCAGGGGCATCCTCGGAGGACAATGCCAGAAAAAATGAAAGACCCAAGGAAGAGCCACGGAAAAAGGGATACCCGACGGCAAAGGATCACAGCCAGACTCTGATCATACAAGTAAATGAGACGGCAGCAAAATTCCTGGAGCAAACGTAAATGTAATAAGTGAAGAGGTATACAACAATATACCCCACACCACCCTTCTGCAACCTGCCAAAGCACTCATAATTCCCTATGGCTCAAAGACACCCCTAGCCTGCATGGGTTTCTTCACAGCATCATGCAGCTACAAAGGACAAGCCAAAGACATACCCAGGCACGTCCTGGAAGCTACCAAATGAGGCCATCGTGAGAGAACGTCACCAAGCCCCACGCATCACTGACATGGTGCACCTTCTAAATGGGGTCACCATCTTCTCGAAGGTGGACCTCAACAAGGGGTACCATCAACTGCAGCTCAGTAAAGGGTCCAGATGCATCACCACATTTGCCACTCATCTGGGCCTATATAGGTACAAGTGGCTCAGCTTTGGATTCTCGTCTGCAGTGGAGAATTTTCAATCGGAGATCCACAATGTGATCAAGCATGTACCCAACTGTCTGAACTACAGTGACGATATCTTAGTCTTTGGTCAGACACCAGAACAGCATGATAACACACTCATGCGAGTGTGCATGGACCTCGCGGAAGCACAACTCACCCTAAACAAGGACAAATGTGAATTTAGTAAAAAGACACTTTGTTTCTTCGGCCACATTTTTTCTGCAAATGAGATGACACCTGAGCCCCGAGAAAGTCAGTGCCATCACAGACGTGGAACCACCCAGCTCCACGTCGACCTCAGATCCTTCCTAGGACTAGCGAGTTACTGAACATGATACATTAAGGATTTTGCATCCTTTAGTGAACCCCTCAGGGCACTCACCAAACTGAACTCAGAGTTCAAGTGGTCCGAGAAGTGCCAACAGGTGTACCAACTCATGAAGTATCGCACAGCTGATGCCAAGAACATGGCCTACTTCGATCCCAGAAAGACCACTGAACTGATCGTGGATGCAAGCCCAGTTGGCCTCGGAGCCCTCCTGACACAACTGGATGAGAGACGGCCACTCCCAACACATCGCATCATACGCAAGCAGGATCGTATCAAAGATTGAACAAGCCTACTCACAGGCTGAGAAGGAAGCCTAGCTGTGGTCTGGGCTTGTGTGCACTTATATTTATTCCTGTACAGAAATTGTTCACAATCGTCACCGACCACCAGGCCTTACTGTTCATCTATGGCAATCCACAGGCCAAGATGCCACCACGAATTCAAAGGTGGGCGTTGAGGCTGCAAGACTGTCATTTCAACATAATTCACAGGCCAGGGAAAGATCATAACCCAGCAGACTTCCTCTCACGACACCACAGCGCTGCCACTGCTAAAGCCGGCCCTGTTTCAGCCTATGCTATTGCCTACACCACCTTTTCGAATTCTTCAACTCCCTGGGCTGCAGTTCCGATCCCTGTTTACTCCGGTGTGTTCTCTGCTGTCTCAGTCTGCCTGCAGAGCTTGACTTGTTTCCTGTTGCTCAGGGCTCTTATTGAGTCTTACCTTGCTGTGCATTTAACCTTTACCATTCGTCCTGGGTTTCACCTTGGAAGAAGCCTTCTGCATTACCACCCACTGTCAAAACATCGCACTTGAACGTCAGACACCAAAGAGGTTTTTTCCCTCGTGAGTGCCTCTCCCGCTCAGTCACTATGCTGTTAAATGTATTTTAGCAGTCGCCAGGTGTAGCAACTGCCAAAACACACATTTTTTAATGTTGTTTTTGGTTCTATGTTGAATGCTGAGAAAAACATCGATGCCCATAACAACGAATTCTCCTTCCACGTCCCCGTACCTTATTTTATACCCTTACCCTATCTATTTATTGTAAAAAGGTGCAAAAGTCCCTTATTTTTTCGACCAAAAGAATGTGTTGTTTTTGTATTCGTTGTTCTTGTATACGTTCTTTTCAGGCCATTCCTTTTTTCCCCTTCATAAATCCTTCTCCAATTAAACTCCCCCCGCCCCCAGCCCTTCCTCAGGGTCTTTACACCTTCTCTCTCTCTATCTCCTCTGTATCCTCTCCTTCTCTCACGCTCTCCTTCCCACTCTTCCATTCCATCTCCATCCATTTCAGTTCCATGTTCCGAGTTGGAAGGATAGCTCAGCGGCAACGCGCTTGTCTTGAAAACAAGACGAAGCGGCGCAACACAAGCAACCAATTACAATTACTATGTGAGGCAAAGTGGCGAGTGGGAAGCAAAGACACTATTTCACCATTGCCAGGTGAGCTGCACAGAAGGATGAAAGTCCAGTCCTGACATACATGCATTTAAAGGCCTCATTCACAAAGAATCGGGCATCTAAAAATAGCCCAAAGTATGTGCTTTTTTATTCTGCCTGATTTGAAAGTAGCCAGTGAATATACATATAAAAGACACTCGCATGCATTGCTCTTTCCCCTGCACCTGTTGCATAGAGGATCTGATGAATACGTGTGTTTCCTTTGCCTTACAAAGTGCATCCAATTTGTATATGTGTTCTGTGCAATGTGCATAAATGCCACCTGCTGGTTGCAATTGCGCAAAGGGGAGTAAAAAGGACCTTTGGCAATGCATATTTATGAGTACAGTGATATGGGCCCCTGCCTGAATCTCGGGGCCACCAATGGGGTGACTCAGAGGAGTCGGTGCCTCCCTGAGCCACTTCATGCTAGACCTTCATTCCCCTTCTTGGCAAGGAGCTGTCGCAGAAACCCATCTGGATGATAACATGAGCTACACCACCACCAACATGCGTAGGAGTAAAGGTCGTCGCACCGGCTCCTGTTCGCAGCTGCCGCTGTTCTGTTAGCTAAAATATACAAGGCTAAAGCTAGCCTCCTTAAGCAGTGTACATCCTTTTGCGATTACCTTTTCCTGAACACAATTCCCAGATGATAATGACTGGCTCAAAAAATAAATAAAAATGCATTAATTAGCCCCTCCAGCAGTTGGCAAGCTATAGTTACTCAGGGATCTGCTTCTCTTCCAACTTATATTGGTGTGAGCAAGTAATCAGTGCACAGCAAAGGCTGCAACACGCAATGACTGCCATTCTCCGCTTTTATGGGGCATTACTCCATACATTCTGCCATTAAAATGTTTGGACCTGTAAGTATTCGCTCAGAGGTGTTATGGTGAAGAAGTATAAGGGCAACCGTTTCGTGAAAGTGTCAACACAATGGAAGCCTGTTTTTGAAGATTTCAAAAGCACTGCAAATATTGCAGCTCACAGCAAGCTAAGGGTAGTCTGGATGATTGCCATCTAATTTCTCCATCCTAGCATCAACGCGTGGTTAAAGATATGGCAATATGAGGGCGGCTCTTTGTGCACAAATATTCCTGAGGAACCTTTTGCAGCATGTGACCTTTATAGCATCATGTCGCTGGCGAATATGAAAAAGGCTGCAAGGTGTGTGGGTAAAGGGGAATGGTGTAATGCCATTCAAATGAATGCAAAAAAGCACTTTAAATGCAATTGCTATTCCTGATAGGTGGCTGTGCTATGGAATGAAGTCAGATGAAAGTTGAAAGTGTCTTCTTATTTAGATCCCACATTAAATTAAACATCTCATTAAAAGCTAACGCGGTCACATACAGTACTCGCCGAAAAACAGTTATTGGCTCAGACTAATTGATTGCTACTTCATAACACACCTAATACCAGGACTAGGATTCAAACCTGTGTTGTTCTGTCTTGTCTGCAAACACTTGTCCCTGAGCTATCCTCACTGCTCTGCCAGCATTCCCTTGCGAGAGAAGCTGCTGTTAGTCGAGAAATACTTCCCTGGACTTGACCGGTGGCCACGTGGTCTGGGGCAGCCGAAAGTAAGCTACATTCTTAATGTTCTGTCTCTGGCACAGGTTCCTGAGGAGAAGTTCGATTGCAGTGATAATTGAAAAGGGATGGGATAACTACAGGGATGATTTCTTTAATCTGATTATCATATCAGAACCATTTCTTTTGATAAAATGTATAACTTTTATTAACGTGGCACTTAAAAAAATGGGGGAAAATGTAGGCTCTTATGCTGTTATAGAAGAGTGGTAGTGGCTATAAGTAAAAGCCTTCAATTAGGGATTTGTGTTTCCTTTATTCACCTTGTGAGGACTTTGCCTCTTTTTCTTTTTAGAGAGAGACAGTATGCACTTTATGCATACAAATGTTGACATATTATGGAGGTTTTATACGTGATGATGTTTTTTTAATCATACACACTATCTGCAATAGAATGAATAGAAAATACTGTACAAAAATCCCCCCCCAAAGGAAGAATAGAGAAGGTTCTCAAGACTGAGGAAAGTAGCACTCTGAGTGTGGTTCCAGGGGTGGTAGGCAAGTTATTAGCCACGAAAAGCCTACATTACTGAAAACAGATGCCATCACTACCTATCCAGTCTCTAGAGTCCAAGTGGACAGAGGACAGAGGAAACCGTTCAGAGTCAACACTACCTGGATTCCGCTCTTGGTGGGTTGACACAGTCAGATCGGGTGTCGAACAATGATGGATCCAGCTCAATTGTGGCACGTTGGATTGTGTATGCCCAAGCATCAAGTGGGCAATGACTCGACAAATGCGGTTGAAGGGTGTCTCTCAAAGGTCAGAGTGGTCCCAGGATTGCTGAGGATTAGGAAAGGTACCGCTGCTACCATTATCCCATTCCCATTGAGCCCTATGGGGGCTCAAATGGGAATGGGGACATAGCGTCTCCGGGTCCCGCGAAAGGGAATTACCGGGCCCTCCACGGTTGGAATGTCCCGGTAAGTCCCCTTTTGCGGGACCTTAAGCCGGACCCGAGTTTGGCTACCCCAAACTCGCAATGAGGCCCAATGTGTTGGGATATCAACCATAAACTAAACAGTGTTCCAAAAGTAAACGTTCAGATTTATTTCCAGCTCAAACATATTCTTCAGCTTCTTTTCCCCAAATGTCAATAAGTTTATGACAATGTTCAATTTTTAAGCAGTACATTTCCACATATTTGTAAAGGTCAGTATGTTCTTCCCCAATGTTCAATAAGCAACAAAGGGCCACACTTTTGTAAATGTCATAATGGCCTTCCCCAAGTTCAATAAGCAATTTCTGTACACTATGTCTCAGGGTTCCTTTTTCCAAGATCATTATCAAAAGGTGACACAAAAGAAGTTTCTTGGAGCTTTGGTTTCATATTTCAATAATTCTTTATAACTTAGGGCTCCCTTACTCAAGTCTGATGAACATCAGTGGCTGGATTCTTTCTTCTGCAACAGTAAACTCTGTTGGGATCAAGTAGGGGTTCTCTGGTCTTGGTGACGTTTTAGACCACACCGTCCGCCCATTACAGGTCATGCAACCAGGAACTTTGGATTCACCCTTCAACAGTTCTTTACTCTAAAGATAGTAGTTCTCTGGTCTTGGCACAGTTTTAGAGTGTACGGTCCACCCATTACAGGTCACGCAACCAGGAACTACCAGGTCTCCTTGAGTAGTTCAATGTTCAGCCAAACAAGTAGTTTCTGTAATGTAGCTCCACATCTTTAGCATACACGTGGTTTCTCAAACTTGGCACCCACTTTTCTCTTAAAGTCTTTCATTCAACTTGGTTTGCATAATTACTTTCAGTTTATTGTTCATAGTTCAACAAGTGTGTTCTTCCTTTTCATTCTGTGTTTTACAAAATGTAGGTTTTGCTTATTTCATTCAGTTCAATATTCAAAAAGTGCATCCTTGTATGTTTCATTCAATGCAGTGTTCAGTAACTGTAATTTTGTTTCAGTCAATTTGGTATTACAAAAATGCTGTTTTGTTTGATTAATTCAATTTGTTAATCAAGAGATGTAACTTAGTTTTCTTCATTCAATGTTTTTCAAGAAAGGAAACTTTGCGTGTTTCATTCATTTTAGCATTCAACAAACCATACATATTTCACTCAGTTTGGTAGTCAATAAAGGTGACGTTACATGTTTTCAGTCAGGTTGGCATTCAATTAAGGTAAAGTATGTTTTCCGTTCAGTTCGGTATTAAATAGAGGTAACTTTGCCTGTTTCCATGAACCAGAACTATTTTCAGAGTCCCTTGGAGCAGCCCAGTTATTCCAGTCCCCAAGCACTTACCCGGGCTTAGCAGCTCTGCTCCTGTCCACGGATTTTCCCTGCGTGGGAAAGCCTATTCGCCTGGCGCTTCACTCTCCTGCTCTCATGCAAAGCTTCGCCGTCGCTTCTCGTCAGCGCTTGCTGTCAGCCTCCCCTTCTGTGGGACCTCCGTCCTGTAGGATTACGCCTGCAGAATTCCTGTGGTTTTGGTTGGCTTCTCAGCATCTTGGCATCTCCTGCTTTACACATGTCTCCTTGGTCTGTTTCTTGCACTTTCTCTGCTCCTCCATTGCGGTTCAGCCTTCCACCTTTTATACAGCTGTGGTCCATTAATGGGCTGCAGGTGTATACCATTAGCCATTACTGCCTGGCCCTGTTTACATGGATATGCCTGACCTTCATGCATCTTCTTCATCCCAGTACTAAAGTGGTTAGAGAAAATGCTATTCATTACACTCAAATGCTTCTTCCTCGTCTCAGTACCAAAGTGGGAAAAGTGTGTATTATTTGTAACTCTTAGTTGGTTCTTCCTTGTCTCAGTACTAGTAGGTACCCCAAGAGGGGAGAAAAGGGGGAACTACCTTATAGTGACCTATAAGGATCGGGAGAGGGTCAAACTGATTATTACAAGGACAAGGGAGATACTGTATTTTGGTCCACAGTACCTTATTCCTAGTCTGTCTTCCTCTCTGTCTAACACTTCGGGATGATAGATTCTCCTGGTCTTTTCAGAGATAAGGGGACATGGTTCTCTATATCCCATAACAACCTCTGGGATAGATGTTCCTTACTGAAAGGGGATGTGGAGTACTGTGTCTTACCTAAGGGTATTCCACCTCCATTCCCCAAGGACCCTCTAACCAGGTGCCCTCCCTCGCTTGTCCATCCCCAGGGGCAGGATCCAAAAGTGATGGCCTTTCCCAGGCCACCTGCAGAGGATCCTGATGGAGTAAATGTGAGAAGACCCTCAGGTTTCTCACAGGATCCTGAGGGAGACATTATGGGGGCTGCGGGTGTTGGAGAGAGGAGGAGGGAGAAAGCGTTGCTTTCAGTGCTGTGAATTACAGATCCAGTAGGTCTCCCGGTGAGGAGATGCTAAACGGTGGTTGTCACAATGTCTGCTGTGTGTCAGCTCCCTGCTGGCTGGCCGTTGGCATTTAACTCCTATATATCAGATTTACGGCGCACCCGCATGCAAATGCCTTTAGGCTACTCCCGCAACATGTTATGGGGTCTCTGGAGCCCACTCTGGGGAATGCAGCCCAGACTGCCCAAAACTCCTGACTTTAAACTCTGTGGCAATCCATGCCAAAGGAAAGTGTGCAGATGTAAGATCCGTGTACTGTATACTTCATATACTGTTGATAGTGTGCAGCAGAAAGAGACATTGTTCCCAGCTGCCTGTTGCTCATGTTACCCTCCTTGAATGGCTGGACTCCATTATGGGACTTGCGACTGCCCATCATTTCTGGAGAAAGCACAGTAGCCCACTGAGCTAAATCGGGAGCTTCGATGGAGCAGGCTGATGAGCAAAATCTGGAATCGGGCACTTGATCCATGGATTCACAAGATTCCTATGGCAATGTCTACAAGCATGACATGGCATCTATTTGTCGCTGTGCAGTGTGGCCCACGCACTGCTCTTTCACATACTGTAGTTGGCTGAGATTTGTGGAGCCCGTCTCTTCGAGATTAGCTAGAACTCGCCAGTCCTTTGTGTATGACGTGAATGGGCGGTCATGTTATAACCAGTGGGCACTCCCAAAGCAAGGCGCGTTGATGAGAGGTGAGTGTGGGGGAGTGAGTGGAGATAATCAATACATGTTGATTGGGAATAATCGCCAGGCAAGCCAGCTCATGGGAAGACTCACTCAGGTTGCCCAGATGCACCCAGCGTCTTAGCGAACAAGACAACACAGTCCAGTGGGTTATTGCGCCTGCGGTGGGCATCTTTGTGTGCACGTCGATATCAGCTTTGAATTCAGTCCAATTAGACTGTGCACCACCATGCTCAAAAAATCAGTAACAAGAATAGCTTTCAATGGGGACACATCGCCATGTGTGAGTCCAGTGCTTACATACCCCACTGATATAATCGTCTAAAAACAACGTATTAATGGATTGTTTGTCAATTTAACAGTAAATTGTGCTCCCGCTGTCTGCGATTGAGGGGGGTCTTGGTGGCAGGTCTCGCAGCCTCTGATTTGCGGCATCACATTTGAGCGTCCGTTCTGGTTCATCACTGCTGTGCACACAACAATCTACTAGTGCAGGATTTCACACATCCCTCTCCTCCAGGTAGATGAAGAAAATATATTTAAGATACATGTGCAAACAGGCATCATTTTATTTGAACCCAGAAAAGCACTACAGATGTGTTGTGGACATTAAAAAGTGTCCTTGTGTCATAAGATAATGGGCCTCATTACGACCCTGGCGCTAAGGGGTCTGCGCCAGCGTTAGCTGCGCGGACCCCTTACCGCCAACTACGAGTTCCTGGAGCGCCATGGTCATTTTTCCGCCCGCTTTTTGCGGGCGGAAAAATCCATGGCGCTCTGGGACCTTGGTGTTAATTACGCCACCGTATTTTACGGTGGCGTAATTAACTCCTTCCCCACTCCCATTGAGCCCTATGGGGCCGAAATGGGAATGGGGAAGGGTAAATGGGTCAATGGGGACTTACCGCCCCGCCGACCTCGGAATGGGGCGGTAAGTCCGCCATCCGCCATGGCGTAAAGGGACTTTGCGCCATGGCCGGAAAGTCCGTCGATGGCGGAAAAAATCCGCCAGGGTCGTAATGAGGGCCAATGTCTTTTCCATGCAGTGCTCGAGCCAGCAGAGCTCATTCAAATAATAATGAATCATTTGGCATTTATATAGCACTACGAACCCTCAGGCATCTGAGCGCTGCTTGTTATTACCCACGATGTGTGGTGCTCATATATTAACCTTGGAAGGATGAAATGCTGAGTTTAGCACTGCCGGGATTTGAACCTGTGTCAGTAGGCTCTGAAGGACGTGCATTTTCGAGGCTGTTTGGCTGTGTTGTGCGAGAAAGCGTTTCTGTGGCTGCTGATACTGCTCTTACTATTTCTTTTACTTGGGAGCACAAGTGGAGCACAGTGCTCGTGTCTCAGACCAGGGATCTTGTAATTGTCAGAGAAGAGCTTTCTTACCTATAGAAGGTGCGGCTCCCGTAAGAGCTACGAGATTGTAGCTCCGCCCATTTCTCAATCCAGGAAGTGGATTTAAACTGGACATCAACACCCTTGCGGCATGAAGCCTGCGCACGTAAAGGGCGCTCATTTTCGAGGCTGTTTGGCTGTTTGCTGTGCGCTGGACGGGGGAAGAAAGCCTCAAGTGCAGTTGTCCGTGCATGCCCACATCGCTTGTCTCCAGGCGGGGATAAAAGGTACTGATTATTGCTAACAGTCTTGCTTGGATTCTATAAGCACGTATCAATGAATGTCAAGCAAGGCTGATTTAAATCCTATATTCCCCGTATGACAATATCATTGGTTGGTAGATCTCTGGGGGTGCTAAAAAGTGGCACCTACATACACTTTCTTTTTTCTTCTTCCAGTTGTGTACTAAATAGTCTCTTGGGGACTGCGGGTCATCGAGCCTTTGACCCAAGGCCGGCGCGCCAGAACTGATCTACCAATAATTGTGAGGCAGCTGCATAGTTCAGGCAACCCTGATGAAATCCAGTCACAAAAGAAAATAACAGGGGGCATGGGTAGGATCAGGACGAGAACCTACAATGTAGGCAAAGCAGATACTTTTTGAAACGCTATAAGACAGGTGGAGGCACACTTCACCCACCACCAAGTGTTTTCTCTCTGGATAATCAAATACCCTCAACCTCTGTTTTTTTAACTCATCTGTGGACCTTCGGTCCCTGCAAGGCCAAGAAGTGGGAATTTCGACACCAGTCAATCATCCAATTCGTGATTCACTATCTACCAATTTAGAGTATAGTCTGAGGACTACTACAATGAAAAATGCAATACTAACCCATTTCTCTCAAGGCTTAAAACCAACAACTATCTGCTCCTTAGTGGATCCTCCAACAAATGAACCAAATGAGGTAATTGCCCAAGTTATTACTACTTGGTTAGACATCTGTGATGAAGAGATGGTGGAATTAGAAATGCAAACACCAGTGAACGTATCATGTGAGCTAAACAACAACAAGGTAATCTGGAAAACGAAGCAACCCTTTATGAACCAACTAGGTCGACAGACTCTTCTGCAAATATCCAGCTACCAAGGCAAATCGATCCAAATCTTACCCTAATCCCTCCAACAATTACCGCTCTGAACTTTGTGCTAAACTCACTGGTGAAGGTCTTCGGATCTATTAAGTTGGAGATACAGGAACACTCGGGTATATTCTTAGAACTATTGAAGGAATTGGAATTGAATAACATAATAATGACGGCATTGAAAAAAGCCATCAATGATGGTATGGGAATGATCCAAAAGGAACTTCGGGAAATGTCAAGAGATCAAGCTATGAAACTGGACCATCTCTCGGTCCAACATGCCCTGATGAAAACAGATCTAGATTCTATATTGAAGAACGTAGAGTTTCCTCTAAAGGTGAACGAGGAGAGCTGCAATTTTGAACAATCTAGGATAGCTCCTGAGCTAGTGCTTGATGATTCACCCCTGTCAGAATCAGTGAAGGAGGAATTTCTCAGAATGGCACAGGTGATACATTTAGATGCTACATCTAAAGAGCCTCCATCGGAGCGTCCCGGAAAGATGTCTATAAATTCTGAGGTCTGGGTTGAAGAGGAGGAATAAAAAAAAAACAACAAGAAATTGTCAGGTAAAGCGAAAAAGAGAAAGAAGAAAATGGCAATGGAAGAGGTGCTAAAATCATCAGAGGAGATGAAAGGAAAGTGCAAAGCTAAGAGGAAACATCTGACAACTGATACTAATAATTTTATGAAGACTCTTAAGGCAAAGGCTGGAAAGGTGGGAATAGAAAAAAAAGTGGCTCTGCCCAAGAAAGGAAAAGGAATAAAACAGAAAAAAAATAATAAAGAAAAAGACAAGAAACAATTTAATGAGATCTCTGAGTCGGTCTCAAAGGAAATGACAGTGGGCATTCAAACAGACACAATAGATCCTCCAAAGTGCATTGCCCCAATTTCTTTTCTGTTGAAGAAAAAAACAAAGATTGTTAATCCTTCAATAAAGATAGCCCCAATTTTCCTAAAAACGAAACAACCTCAAGGTTTTGGGGGATTGAGTCAAATTCCTGCTATAAGCAGTGGGATACCAGTAGCAGGGACTAAAGGAGGCGTACAACTAGAAGCTCTGGTGAATCTGGTATCTGGTGGCATTAAAGAAGACATTCAAAATCCTCCTTGCTCTGGTGAGGGGTCTGAGCCAAAGAAAAACATGTTAACTCACCCGTACGGGGAGCCAAAGCCAAACATGTGTAATCGAAGTTTAAATAACTCAAATCAGTTGAAAGATCTAAGAGTATATATATCAAGACTGTCACCAACATTCCAAATGAGGGATCTGTTGAATCGTTCCAGGATCCTATCTGAAATGAAATCAATCCCAGGCTTGTAATATTTCTCCTCGGATGATATTGAAGTGGTAAAATTTCCCTTATCCCCAGACACAAATACTGCTGAATTATTATTAAAGTCAAATCTGGGTCTGGAATCCATTCTGGGGGAGACAGAAGCTTGGGGAAAAAGAGGCTATAATGTCTCAAAAATATGCCCAACCTATATTAATACACCTCCCGAGTTGAAAGGAAATCAGCTCTGTAACCAAACCCAAAATAACGTCAACAGTATGACCTCAGGTTCAGCCTGGGATTTGGTTCCAGAGATTATCACACAAGTTCTCCTGAGAATGGGTATTCAGCAGAAGAGTTTCCAGCAAAAAACCATCTCAAGGTTCTGTTATGGAACTCCAGAGGCTATAACTCTTTTGTCTTAGACCCTAGAAAATCCTATATCTTTGGATCTTTTGACTTGATTTTACTTCAGGAAACTTGGCTGACATATTTTATCGGAATAGATTCATTTACCACGTTCCAACAAGTGGCAGAAGCATCGGAAGGAGGGAGATCTTCTGGGGGCCTATTGACAAGTTGTAAAAAATAGTGCTTACTATGAATCCAGGCTACTAACATATGAGGAACAAGGTATTTTGATAGTAAGGATGGAGTTTAAAGCACCAAAGATGGTTCAGAACTGGATTCTGGTAAACTTATATTGGAACCATCGTCATGGGGGTCTGTTGGACTTCCTAACAAAACCGTCTGACTTGCTGGTCGATATTTTCTCTCTTTACCCAATGGACAAAGTGTTAATAGCAGGAGATTTTTAAACTCCCATGTCTGACAACAAAAGATCTGGTCACAGGGAATATACGCCATCAAACAGATGATGGTAAAACGTGGGTAAACTTCATGAAGGGCTGGAACTACTGGATGCTAAATGGTAGTATCAGGGGTGATATCCCGAGTAATCCAACCTGGCATAGGGGATTAGCTTCCTCTACAATTGATTATTTTTTTGCCTCTCCAAAAATCTTTGAAAACTGTGTTACACTATTAGTAGACGAGGGTAATGTGGATGATCATGCTATGCTCAAACTACTAATAGATATCAGCTTGTCCACAACTGTCCCTATATATGCATGTAAACTGACTGTTAATTAGGCTGGGAACTGCATTCGAAAATTTGATAGGGGTGGGAAAAGTTTGACCAAAAAACTGCAAAATATGGTGGCGAAAGTTCCTGAGGTTCAAATGTATGATTCCTGTGATCCATCAAGTTTCCATTTGTTACTACTGGAGTTGGATCCCCAGAAACAGAATAACCAGTCAGTAAACTGTTTCATAAGCATTCCTTTCACTACAAAAGCTGTGTTAAAAAGAGTTAATCTCGATAGGAAGTCATTTGAGACAGTGTCAACCTCCATTAACAATTTTCATAGAAACTGGAAAAGATCAATCAAGTCAATGATCTTTCAGCAACATGGGGAAGCTATGCTCAGGTCTCTGAGTAAGAGAAATTCAAGAAACTTCTGTGCCATTCTGGGGGCAAAGCAAGATCAGCAAATGGGTAACCAAGATGCCGTCATACAAGAACAGATGTGGGTGGACCATTTTACGTTGGTATATAGGTCTGCAGTTGCATTCATAGATGGAAACGGCTCATTGGTCCCTCTTTTATACTAAAGCTGACATAGAGCACCTAATAAGAAGCTCTTCTAACTCAAGAGCGGCTGGCCCAAATGGGCTTAGCAATTGGACATTGAAAATTAACCCATCTCTGTGGGCCCATGTACTCAAACTACTCTTCGACCAAATAATTAGATCAAGACGTCTCCCAGAGTCGTGGATAAATTCAATCACAATCCCGATTTTTAAAAAAGGAGACTGACTCCTAGCAGTGAATTATAGACGAAATTTCACAATTGGATGCAGACAGTAAAATCTTTGCCGGCCTAATCATAAGGGAGTTAGAAGAGTGGGCGAAAATTAAAGGGTATAATTCCAAAACAACAAACAGGTTTTAGAAAGGGCCTATCCACTTCCCTAAATGGTCTGGTCCTCAGCTGCTTGAATGGAGATCTGGGAAATAAAAATGGTATACCCCTTTTTTGAGCATGGATTGACCTGACTCAAGCATTTGATACAGTCAATCAGACTCTTTTGTGGAAGAAATTGCATGCATGAGGAGTCCCCTGTCACTTACTGTATAACCTAATTGAACTCCATCAAAATACTAGGATGATAGTTAGACTTTCTAGAAGCGGTCAATTAACAGGCACAATACGGGTAGGTAGAGGGGTACGTCAGAGCTGTCTGATGGCACCCCTTCTCTTTATCCTTTTTATGGCCGATCTAGGTATGTATCTGAAAGACAGTGGTCTACTATCACCGCGCCTCGGCTCAACTAAAATCAACTGGTTGGCCTACGCTGATGACGTAGTGGTAATGGATCATTCACAAGTAGGCCTACAGCAATTGATTTCTGCACTTGAATTGTATGCTTTAAATAACGATCTCAGGATAAATCTGGAGAAATCTAGGATTCTTATTTTCAAACATCTGAATAAAATAGTAAAGAAGTAACCCTGTGTAATGGACCACAGAAAATAGAGATTGTGTCTGAGCTTACTCATTTGGGATCTGTAATTAAATCATACCCAACCAAGAACCATCTATTAGAAATGATCCACTTAAAAACTTTTAAGATGGGGGCTCAAATGAAAAGTATAAAAACTAAATTTTTTAAATTCTCTATACTTCCTCTGGTAAAATTCTATTTAGGAAAGGTGGTCCTGATCATCCTGTATAGTATGGATACAAATCTACTTGCATTAGAAATCAACTGGGATGCAATAGAATCAAAACTCTGGAAAACAACATTATCTCTCCCGAATTGTGTTCCTATAGTATCTTTGAGGTATGAATTGGGGCTCTCCTCCTTAAGGTTGTGGCTGGAGTGGAAATGGATCTCCTTGTATAGGTCCCTGATGGTTCACATAGAGGGATCTTTATACAAGGATTTGTCCGTCCTGCTCCAGGGCAATTCGGACAAATACCTTGAAAAACTAAAGCTGAAATGCCATGAGCTGTTGGAAAACTCAGATTGCACATTACTGTATGGGCACTAGGGAGCTGAGAGTCTTGAGACTGAGAAGATTTGTCCACGATATTAGCTGGCTAGACTGGCTAGACACAGAGGATTTTTGGTTTAGAGCCTCCTCGGGGCTGGAAACTTTTCTAACAACAGAAATGGTAAGGCTGTTAAAAGATTTAAAGTTAGATTTAAAGTTAGCTAGTCTTTAAGAATGTAAATTTGGGTGACAGCTGTAATTGTATTATGAATTTGATTTGTCTTTGATATACGCTAAAATGTATTTTTGATGAATTGTTTTATATGTAAGCAAAATGTGTAAAAAGTCAAAAATAGGCACAATAAATATATGTCAAAGCGAGCGCTCTACTCGCTGTGCTTCCGGTCCAACTAAGTATCTTCAGTGACTGTGCGCTCTCGGGCCTGCTCCCACCTCTTCTCTCGCACTCACTGCTAAACTTGCTGCACAGGGAAGCAGAGCAGGGTGGGGAGGTGGTGCCAGGGCTTCTACGGTAGCCACAGAGACCCATTTGTCTAAACTTGAGACTCAAAATGTAAATGCCTCCGCCACATTATTTCTTCAAATATATAAACAAAGCGTAAGTAGCTCAAATGCTATCACTTAATTGCTCTGCAATAGGAATGTGTTTGTAGATCACGCTCTTAACCATGCTACATTCCTAAAAGAAAACACATGTATAGAGAGGTATTACCACTTGTTCATTTAGGGGTGCAACTTTGGCTTCCAGTACAAGTCAAATAAGTATTTGGCCTAATGCCAAATATCTAATTTTCGACCAGAATTTGGCTGAATACCTACTCAAAGCCAAAGTTCGGTACACCCCTAAAATGGTGTGACACGTTTGGTGAGGTTGAACAGTGTGATACAGCTGGTCTGGTCCTCCAGCTGCTGTGAGGCCCACTCAGAGGGACTCGAGGACAGGATAATTCCATGCAGGGTCTGCTCTCCCAGCTTTTGGAGATTCTGGTGCACAGTGGTAGGTCCTGGTCTACAGCAAAGGTTCACCCCAATGTGCCCGGGGAGTGGATAGGGAGCAGATCCATTATGCATTGGACGGCACCCTTCTTTTAAAGGCAATTGTCCCCAGGTGATTGGGCTAAAGCTAGCCTGCATTAGTGGTCTAATGCCTGATCTTGAATGGGACAGACTTTGCCATTCTGGTGCCAGATTCAAAGTGCTCTGCTCCAGAGGAAGTGGGAGGGACATGAAGGGGAGAGAAGAAGCCAGAGAGAAACAAACTGGTGTAACTCACCCAGAGAACACTTGCCTATCATAATCAATGCCACCTGGCCCCAGTCTGTAGTAGGTGAGCACCGGCCAGGCCTTAACATCTCGCCATCAGTGGATGTGAGGAAGTCTAAACCAGGGCATGCAGGTTTCTACCATTCTGTGAAAGTTCATATCTGTCCATCTATTCCCAGAAGTCTACGAGTGAGGAAATCATCTATGCCGGTGCTTAGGGATAAGACTAATAGAGATTTTGCCATGCACCATAGGAATTTTATTATTACAAACATTGAGAAGCCTTTTGGAAAAGAACCGAGAGAGGCATTCAGAAATAAAATTCTGGCTTGGCTTTGTCAAAGAACTGGGCCAGGAGTGGTGAGAAGTTCAGATTTGAAGATCCTACTTAGGCTTCAGATTGACGATTGGTGCACCCAGGAAAATAGGGAATGTGTTGTGGTAGGATGTGGGGCCATCAACCTGCCATTCTTTCTTGGTATCTGTAAATATTTCCCCAAAGTCTCCTCCAATTTTAATCTTATTGTGAATTTGGGCTTAGGTGTCATATCTTGTTCTAGGTTTTGGACCATGAGTTATTGTAGTCATATTGTGCTGGTTTTGTATTCTACTTTTTTAATATTTTGATTTATTGTATGTTGTAGTTGTTTTGTGATAGCGCACCGATGCCTGCAGGCTTTTAGCGGTCTATAAATTAATAAATAAATAAATAAATAAATAAATCACACCCATTGCCCTTCCCACTAAAACCAAAGACCTTTAGAGATGCAGCCCGATGGTGCGAGGCTACTCCTTTTGATTGGGTGTGCTCCTTTAATGCCCGGGCCAAGGACAGCTTCCTGCTGTGTGGCTGTCTCAGGCAGAGGGTACTACCTTACCTCACAAGGAGATCAAAGAAGAGGCCTGGTCCTCCATGTTCCTGTCCTGCCATTTGGCAGACTACATGTTAGGCAGAAACCTGTGGGGGACTCACTAGGTTAGGAAATTCAGCCTAAACAGAGAATTCTCCCTAACACTCGCCTCCCCTCCAGACTAAGGGACAGGAGGATTTAATCCACTCCTGGATGAACCTCATACCTCTAGTCGATGACATACATCCTAGAGAGTCCATCAGCATTTTGATGGTGACACCCTGACCTATGTCCTATGGTCAAATCAAAGGTTTTTCTTTGTAAGCTATATGACCTACAAACCCTTTGAGGAACATCAGTCTTTTTAAGTTGTTACAACTTCTGAACCTGTGTTAGGCTTTTTCAAGGGGTCCTTATAAAGGATTCCCTTAGATCTAGAGGGGCCTGCAAGGTTCCTCACCACCTCTCTTGGGGGAGCAGGTTGGGTCTTAGGCCTCTTGGTTGGAGGGGTTGGGGTTAAGCAAGGTACCTGCTTCCCCTTCCTCTTAGATCTAACCTTACCTACTTTAGGAGTTTCCCCCCTAATATTAGGTTTTGAGTTGGGGTCTTCAGTAGAAGGTCCAACAGTCTGAAGGGTTTTGGCCTTAGACTTTTCTTTCCTGGTTTTCCACCAGCATTGAGAATTACCAGTTCGCTCAGGCCTAGGTAAGGGTCCAGTAGGTCTATTCTCCTCTTCCTCAGAAGCAGGGGGGGGGTCACAGACTCTGAAACTGGGGGAATAATGATGGGGCTTGGTTGGGGCTCCCATTTCCCTAATGTACTAGCCTGAAATGTGCCTGGGTTAGAGGTCAACTTACTAACACCAGGGCTTGTAGTGTGGGTCTCAGTAGAGGTTCCCACAGGCTTAGAGTGGTCCCTTAAGGTGGCCTCTCTAGCCAATTTGGTTAGGTTCTGGTTCTCCATACTGGGAGGCCTGGGGGTATGTGACACTACTCCTAGAGTTCTCAGGTCATTCCCCAACAGGACTTTCCCAGGCACCTCAGTCTGAACACTAACAGGGATCTTCACTGTCATTTTGATAGAAAGAATGAGGGCTGGTAGAATAGGAACCATTTGGACAGGGCCTCCAGACATCTTAGTGGGACCTTTGGGTGCTTTTGCCACATCCTCAGGTTGAAGGAAGCTTTCATCCACTACTGTTCTGCTGGCCCCAGTGTCTCTCCTGGCAGGAGTATCCTGGCCATTGACAAGAACACTGTCCACATAATACACCTTAGAGTTAACAGGTAGGGAGTTATACACAACCCTATTCTGGGGACTAACCAGACCCATAGGCTCTAAGTTTACAGTTGCTTGAAGACCCAAGGGTTCTTCAGCAAAGAGTTCAAAGTGAGCACTAGCCATCTGTACTTCATCCTCGGGGGTGAAGGCTAAGGAGACTGTGCTGATCCCTGCAGGTTTACCCTTGCATCTGGGATCCCCTTTGATATGGTCAGTAGCCTTACAGATATAGCATTGTCCAAATGCTCTCTGAAAGGGTGGCTTGTTCTGGCCTCCTTCTGGTTGTTGACCAGAAGGTACACTAGCCTGAATCAGTTTACCCTGGGGCTTACCCTGGTTATTTTGTGGTTTGTGGCCCTCTTTGGTATGGGAGGTATTAGAATTCTCTGGATTCACTTTAGGTGGCTGCATTCCCTCATCCTTTTTCTGAGTGACCCCTGAATCCTTGTGAGTGGCCATGTTGGCAACCCACAAGTCAGCAGCCTTAGCTAGTTTTCTGGAATCTAATTCCTTTGAATCAGCCAAGTGCTGTCTGAGCTCAGGAGAGCAGGCATCATAAATAAAAAGATTTTTCATACCTTCATAAGTGTTCACCTTGTAACCCTTAATCCATCCCTCTAAGTTTTTCAAACACTCACTCACCCAGGTAGCCCAAGGGGTACCATCATGCTTTTTGAGGGTTCTAAACCTCTTAAGATACTGGGAAGGGGTCTTCCCAAATCTAGCTATCAAAGCTAGTTTCACACATTCATACTCTTTCCTGTCCTCCTCCCCCAACTCCATTACCACATCAGTTGCAACAGGGGGAAGCCTAGAGAACAACCAGGTGAGTAAGTCATTTCCTGTGATGTTCTGGGGCCCATGATTATATTCAAACAGAGACAACCAATCCAACACATCCAACTTAGACTAATACATACCAACCAATTCTTTAGGCATCCGGGGTCTTTTAGGACTGGAACTTCTAGAGGAGCCAGAGAGAAAAGCATTTTCAACAGACAATTTCTTCATTTTTAGCTCATGCTTGAGCTCCATTTCCTTTAGCCTTAGTTCTTGGTTCAGTTCCTGGTGTCTTGTTCAGCCTGAGTATTACGTTTTTTAAACTCTAATTCAAGTTTCATCTTCTCTAGTTCAAGATATTGAGGACTAAGTGTGGGACTTGGTAAAGGTCCAGTAGGTACAGCAGGTAGAGTAGACAGAGGCCTGGGGGGACAGTCACAGCAGCCTCACCCTCCTCTTCTGACTCTTCCTCAAGATCATCAACATTTGGTTCAGTTTCAATCTCAATACTGTTATCTACAGTTGCTGGAGGGGTAGGTTCCTCTGAACCACCATCCAGGCTTTGGTTAGCTAACAACCTTTCTATTAGCTCAATTTTCTTGCCTTTAGTCAGGAGATTCTTATGCTTACAGAGAACTCTTAAACAATCAGCAGTTTTTGTAGCAAGGGACTGTTGACTATAAATTTCCATAGTTAACATGTTAGAAAGATTACTTTTTCAGTGCTAAGCTTTGTGGTTAGTTGCACTAAGGTATCCTAAAGCACTCTAAAATGTATACTCAATACAAATCCCCCCGCTGTACACCAGTGTTAGGCAGAATCCTGTGCAGTTCCCTTTGGGAGCACTGCAAAAGATTTAGGACTACAGGTGTTAGCAGTAAACCCACTTGGTAGCAGTCTGTACTACCCAGATTTACCTGGTAGCTGTGGCTGAGCAGTCAGACTTCCCTCAAGAAGAGTTAGGCAGTATGCAAAGTATACACAATAGGCACTCAGATACAATAATACAATCAAACACTGACCAGAGCTTTGGTATCAAAGTATATAATTATTTATTTAAAAACACACTGTTTGAAACACTCCAGCACTCTTATTGTAAAACACTCGAAACACAGTTACTATTAAAATATATACAACCCTTATTCCTTGTCAGATAAGTCTTAGTTAACACCACTTATTTCCAAACAGAGGTGAGCGCTTAACTATAGATGGCACTCCAATAAGTTCATGAAGACGGGAGGGAAAAGGGCAGAATATGGAAAGATACACCACTCTAAGATTTAGGAACACTATTAGCAAGGCAGAAGAGCAAAAGTCACTTGTGAGCCAAAGTCCATAGGCTGGGCCCACTCTTAGAGAGAGCAGAGCACAAATGCGCCCAAGATCACACAGTTACACTAGGCTTTGAAAGTCTTCCAGAGAGTTCGAAAAGAGTTTAGAGAGGCTCAGAAAAGTTTAGCCAGGGTGTCCCAGGCTAACCCAGGTTCGAAAGCCGGGGGCTAAATCTACCCCGTACAGTCGGTGGCAAGGGAAGCCAGGCGGAACATGGTGGTCTCACCACAGCTTGGTGGTGAGACGGTCCAGCAGGGCTCCACCGATGGTGTTGTCGTGGCAGGTCGGCTCAGCTTCTCCCTCGTCGGATTCTTAGGTCCTGTGGCGACTTCTGAAGTTCCAGTCCCCAAAGCCCTGCTTTTATGCAGAAAACCCCCATTAAATCAGCCTAGCTGTCACTCAAACATGCTAAGTGGTGAGCCGGCCGGCTCACCACTTGGGCCAATCAGGACGGAGTGCGACTTGGTTGCTTAGGCAACTCAGTCCAGGGTGCCTAAATCCCCCTCCACCCCTCCTAAGTACCCCAGACAGAGTGGCACCACTTTGGAGGGCTTCTGTGGAGAAGCCTGCCAAAAAGTGGAACAAAGGGCTCGACTTGGGTTGGAGTCACAGAAGAGAACACGAACGCCATTTTAGAACCGTGTTTTGGCAAAAAATACCAACCGGAGAATTAATAATAATTAAATAAACCGGCGGTATGTAAGAGGATTCAATTCAACACTACAGCTAAGTCAATGCCTAGTCTGGGATACTGAATGGAAACCCTTATTGATATATCTTTATGTCCAGTTCATGAGTTCTGGATGACTACCCCTATATAACACCCCTCTCTTAGAATCCCCCTGACCCCACTGAGCCAAGAAGTAGTTCTGTTTTGCAAGTTAAAAGGTTTATTTGAGAATTTAAACAATATATATATATATCACACTTTATAATAAATTAATATCTGATAGTACACTTAGACATATGATGTTGATCAACAATGGGTAATCTGGCACTAGCACACTTCTTTACAATCAATGAGGAGTTAGTATAGGATGGATAAAGTAGCAAAACTCCTTTTATGATTTCGAGGGAAAAGCAATGAGGAATAAAATGCAGTACAGAAATACTTGATATGATTTTAGCAAAAGATAAAATAATAACTTTTTCTCTGGCAATTCACCCCCCTCCCCTATGCAATGTAAGAAATGGAAGGAGATGGAAGTAACACACACAGTTCGCAGGAATGCAATCAAATACAATACGAAATTCAGTTCCCCCCCAGCAAGCTTAGAGAAAACCGGTATGAGTTTTAAAACACAGGCCGAAGTGCTTTGAATGTGGTGGCAATGAAATGAGAAATATGCTGAAAATGCTTTTAATTCCCTTTAGGAGGTTCAGGGGGAGTGGTAGCTACTTGGGATGAGTTCAGGCTCACTTTAGCAATGATTCAGGGCATGGTTCTTAGGAGGCAAACGAAATTTTAGCAGTTCAGGCAAAAGCTGCTGATTTTTACAGGTGGCTGAAATCAGGCCAAATCGCAAATCGCGGTAAAATTCGTGAGTGCGTGAATCGTGATTACGGAGGCAATATAAGGAATAGCAAGTCGGTTCCAGGTTCTTTGGTAAGCCTAGATTCTAAGCTTTCAGAGGAAAGTTAAATCAGGTTCCTAGCACAAACGGTCACGGAGTTATGAACGATTTTGTGAAGGTTGTTTTTCGGATTTTAAAAGTTCAAAGCGTCAGGTTACAGCTTGCAGCTAGAAAATGACAGGTGACAGTTCTACTTAGGTTAAATAGATTGAATTATATTATATTAAACTAAGGGATATGTTCTGAGTTTTGCTGAGTTCTCACAAGAGATTTTGGACAGGAAGGCGACTTTGTCACGGATCCGGTCACTGCGCACAGCACTTCACAGCGATCTGGTCTCCGGTTCCGAGTACAGCTCTGCTTTCTGGGTCACCGGCACTGCTCCTGGATCTTGGGTTCTGCTGGTCTGGTCTAGCACCGGTCTGCACGGCTCCTGGTCCCGCTTTCTCCGGACACAGCGCTGATCTGCACGTCTCCTGGACACTGCTACCGGTCCCGGCAATGTTCTAGGCAGGGAATTCAAACAGCTCGCCCGGCTGTTGATAGTTGGTTAGGTTTGCTGGATGCTGAGGCCTGCTGAGAAGAGTTCTCAGTCTGTGGGTTTAGGCCCTTACTTTGAGTTCTGGATCAAGTTCTTTGGAGTTTTAAAGTCTAAGTGTTGGATCTGGTGCCTTCTGGATGTTGTGTGGTCCGGCAGAGCGCGTTGCAGCAAATGGCTTTCAATCTCTCCACCTGGGTTTCAATGTTCCTTTTATATGTTTTGAAAGTGGGTGTGTGCGCAGCATCACTAATCCAGCCCCTCTCTCAATTTATCATTGGTCAAGCTTTCCTTTCTCTCTTGATTGGGGGAAAGAAGTGGAGTGTCAGAGCGATGTCATTATATGGCCTGCAGAAAGGACACTCCCCTGTCAAATTGCACACAAATCTATATTTGATCAAAATACACATTTCTCAAATACATAGTGGTTTGTCATTGCATGTACATATTACCTATCACATGAGGTAGTCTCTGTCCCAAATCGGCTCTTCCTGAGGGCTTGCATTCAAAAATGGCAACTTATTTTCGATTTTAGTGGGTTATGCAATCTTGGTTCTTCATTAAAAGTTATACACATATACACAGGCTGTCCATACCTACTCCAGTAAATTCCCATATCTCTAGCTTAAATACAGTGTCTGTGGTGTCAATAAATAGCGGGGTTTTGCCCCAGAACATCACACAAATTGGAGTTTGGGCTTGAATCGAAGGTACATTTTTTAAATTAAGGCTCTCAAAGTTATACATTCCTGTCATTTGATTACAAAGAGTTATCAGTATTTTTATAAACTGTATTTTTACTGCAATTCAGCTCTCAGAGCGTTAGTCTCCTCCTCCTAGAAACTGGGGTGGGTCAGAAACCATGCCTCTGCTGGCAGGCAGGCCTTTGTTGACAGGAAACAGTCAAAATCAACATATTCTATTCAAGTGCAAGAGCCTATTGTGTGGTCTCCAGGAGGCTGCCAGCCAGTCCCCCTTCTATCAATCAAGAGGTCATATGAGATTCTAACTCCTGGTGTGAATCTCTGGAGGTGAGAGGTTTCCCAGCCTTTTGGCCTGTTAATCAAATCAGATTGTCTTCTGGGAACAGCATGTGGTTAAGATTTTAATTAACTCCCAGCCTTTGATGTAAAGGCCTCTCCTGCAACTCCTGACATGCAGTTTCTCTGTCAGAGTTTAGACCGCTAGCGCCGCCTTGAGGTATTTATCGGTACTGCGTCCATTTTTTTGGATCAGTCTTGAATTAATGCATTCCAAACAAGAGATTTTACATGGAAGTATATTATCCAGGTTCAGCACATGGCACTGGTGTGGTTCTGCAGTAAGTATATTATCCAGGTTCAGCACATGGCACTGGTGTGGTTCTGCAGTAAAATAATGTTGTGCCCGTTGAAGGAATGAATTCCCAATAGTTGTGGGTTGCTTTTGGCAATCAGCATTGCCCCTTTTGCAATGGTTTCAGGCTACTGTGTGGGTAGCCCAATGGTGGTTTTAGGCAGTGCCCTCCTGTGCTCACAACATAGGCAAAATGGGTGGCAGCCTATTCTTCATGCATTTCCATGTGCATTTTCTGGGAAGTTCTGGCCATCATGATGTTTTCCATGCCAGTACTGCACAGTTTTCCTATTCTGGCGTACATGTGGGATTTTTGGCCATCTTGGATTTTCTAAGCCCACAGCACCAAATGTTGCAGCATGATAGCTCAAACGTGGGTCAGGACACCCAACAAAGCCCCCCCACGCGACTGCACTTTGAATTTGAGTCGATGGGGAGTCGAGTGCACAGGAGGTTTTGACCCACGTTTGGTATGTCCGCATAATCTTCTTCCAATTCTGCAATGGCACAGTTCAGCATCTTTTCCTCCCTCCAGTCGATCAATCAGTTCTCCTTGCTGGTCCTGATGGGAGGATTGGGCGGTACCCCGGGTCCCTCGGG
The DNA here is from genome assembly GCF_040938575.1 of Ambystoma mexicanum. Classification (NCBI taxonomy): domain Eukaryota; kingdom Metazoa; phylum Chordata; class Amphibia; order Caudata; family Ambystomatidae; genus Ambystoma; species Ambystoma mexicanum. The sequence goes on along the minus strand of NC_090926.1, from coordinate 1,093,195,084 downwards.
TCTCTGCTCCCGGTCTCCGGATCGTCCTCCTTGGCCAGTCTCCAGGTTTTCTTTCTCCTAGGACGACAAAGGAAGAGCGGCAATACCTATTCATGGACATTTCTCCCCCACCATTGATATAGTGGGGTGGCATATATATTTTAGAACTCAACAGATATGAACATGCACATTTTTTTAAATTAAGAGACAGGAACACATAAACTTGAGAAACACAGAATTTGATAGGCTATATGTAGGATCTTTTAGGGTTGGAATTGAATTACTCTGGAGCGGTACCCTCTGGGATTACCGAGGACTCCTCCAGTTGCTGCAAAGTGTGCCTGGGATGGCAACACTTCAACTGGTTTATGTGGACCCACTTGTCTTCCCCCTCTGCCAAACCGCCTTTGGGGATGCGGATCTTGTAGGCCACAGGGGAGATCTTGTCTATAATCTCAAAGGGTCCCTTCCATGTAGGCAAGAATTTTCGCTGTTTGGCCTGGTTCCTTTCGAAATTGTATAGATAGGCCCGATCACCCACCTTATATTACTTTCGGGTAGTTTTTAAATCATAGTGGGTCTTCATGCTCTCGGCTAATCTTTCTAGATTCCGCTGAGCATAGGCAAAAGCATGCTGAAGGTGTTTCCTTAAATTCTCCACATACTCATGAGTTGTGGAGGCATTTATCAACGTTTGCTCTTGGGTTCTGTAGAGCAAATGCTGAGGAAGCACCATCTTGCGTCCAGTCATCAACTCAAATGGTGACATTTTGGTTGCAGATGAAGGGGTAGATCTGATGGCCATTAGGACCAGAGGTAATTGGATATCCCAACTTGGCCCCGAATCTGCCACAAACTTTTTTAAGATGCTCACAATTGTCCGGTTGTAGCGTTCTACTGCTCCAGAAGAAGCTGGCCTGTAAGCAATGTGTAGCTTTCTCTTGATCCCCAGTATCTCCCACATCTTTGTCATCACTTCACTGGTGAAGTGGCTACCTCTGTCTGACTCAATCCTTTGAGGTAGACCAAAACGGGAAAAGATGTGGTTAATCATCAAGGCAGCTGCCGTTTCTGCCTTTCCGTTTGGGGCTGGGAGACATTCCACCCACTTGGTAAACAAGCATGTCACAGTCAACATGTACTTATTCCCCCTAGCGGAGCGAATCACGGGGCCTACAAAGTCGATTTGTAAATCTGACCATGGGAGTGTCATTCCCCTCTTTTGGAGAGGCGCCCGGTATGTGAGGGATGTTGGCTGAAATTGTGCACACACAAGACAACCCTTCAAATATTGGTTGAGGTCCTGGCCCATGTTTGGCCAGTAGGCTACCTCTCTTAAGATCTCAAGTGTTGTATGAAACCCCCTATGACTGGCGGTAGCCGCATCATGGGCGTGACTTAACATCAGGCTTCGGAAGGATGTAGGAACCACCCACTGATCATGGCCAGCTTGGGATTTCCTTACCAACAAACCGTCTTGTATCCGGAACATTTTTGGACATTTCATCAACACTCTAAGGTCCTCTTTCCCGTTGTAATCGGTATCCGTCAGGGGAAAGTTCTCAGGGTCCTCAATGTGTTGGTAAAATTTACCAATTATTGGATCCCCCTTCTGAGCGGTAATCAAATCAGCATCAGGGGTCTCCTTGCTCCATTGTGCAATTGAAAGATCATTGTGAGCATTTGTCTGGGACCTAGTGATAGCAGTGACCTGGATTTCCCCCAACAGGGACTCAATCTCAATTAGATCCCCTTGGATGGCCCCGGTTTTGGCCAGCTGATCAGCTAAGTCATTTCCAGTTTTGTCTGGTCCCTCTACTTTGGAACGACCCTTGATCTTTTTCCAATAGATGGTCATCTCATTCGAGGTGACCAGATCATCAATGTTTTGGATCAACTTCCCATGTTTCAAGGGTTTGTTGTTAGCACATAACATGCCTCTGGTTTTCCAATTAACCAGGTGCTCCACGAACCTGTTCCGTACATAATCAGAATCTGTGATTATGACCAGTTCGTGGAGTTGATGTTGGACAGCAGTGAGGATGGCTTGATGCACAGCCATCAATTCTGCCACCTGACTACTTCGGGGACCAATTTTGTATCCAGTGGAGGGTTCTGGGGACTCATTCACCCATGCATTCCCTACGCCGGCCACCAGTTCTTTCTCCCCGTTGTTGTCAACATGGTAAGAGCATCCATCCACATAGACAGTGGGCATTCCCTCACACTTGTCCTATTCAAAGACTTTGTGTGGGGAATTAAGGTATGCTTCCATGTTGTCCTTGATTTTTAGACTTTCGTCCTCGAGACAGTTTTCTCTGGCACAATCATGCAAGTCAGCCAGACCTTGCGCGAGGGGACTCTTCTTGTTTTGGCCATATCTGACCTCCACAGGAAAGCCTTGCATTGACAGAATCCAGGAAGTAATTCGGGAATTACTCACATTTCCGGCCCGGATTCTGTCACTTTGGAGATATTGCAGAGGCTGGTGTGGAGTCTCCACTATGATGTGTTCCCCATGGATGAACGGGCGGTAATTCTTCAATGCCCACACCGTTGCCAGGAGTGCCTTCTCACAATCGTTGAATTTTTCCTCCACAGAGGATAAAGTTTTGCTCGCATAGGAGATTACTTTATTGACCTCGTCATGCTTTTGGTACAATAATGCCGTCAAGAACGTATTAGAGAACCCTGTCTCCAGGAAGAACTCCTTGTTTCTGACAGGGTAAGCTAGGCAGGGCGCTTGTGAGAGGCTTCTTTTGAGTTGTCTTACTGCCTCGGCTTGTTCTAGACCCCATTCCCACTTGACCCCCCCCTTCAGGAGATGAATCAGGGGTCTGGTGATCTCTGCGTAGCCCTCAATGAACTTTCTGCTGTAATTAGTCAGTCCAAGGAGGCTCCTTAGTTCCCGCAGAGTTGTGGGGTCTTTCAGTTTCTGAAGTGCTTCCACTTTCTTTTCCTGGGGACAGAGACCCTGAGGAGTAATCTCATGCCCCAAGAAATTAACACGGGTTCTACACCACTGTGCTTTCTGAAAGGAAAGTTTTGCTCCGGCGGCCCTCAACTGGGTCAGAACATAACGGATCTCCGCTATGTGTTCTTCCACAGATGAACTTTTGATGAGGACATCATCTACATAAGCCAGGTTACCCCTTGCACCCAGGTAGTGCATGGCCTTGTGTAGGAAAATGTTGAATTCATTGCCGGAGTTGAGGTATCCGAAGGGAGTCCGGGTCCATGTGTACTGCTGGCCCCCAAAGGTAAAAGCCAGCTTGTATTGGTCCTCCCTACTGACAGGCACAGTCCAGTATCCATTGGTCAGGTCTATTGCAGTGAATACCTGTGACCCCTGGATCTGGGCCAGCCCTTGGTCAATGTAGGGCAGAGGCCATCGGGAAGTATGGACCCGTTTGTTGAGCTCCCTGAGGTCGGCGCAGAGTCTCCACTGGCCGTTTGGCTTCAATATTCCCAGCACCGGATTATTGAAGGTGCTGTGTATTGGAGGAATTATTCCCCGGGACTCAAGGTTCTTAATTATTTCAGTGAGGGACTCCATGGATGCGAGAGGCAAACGATATTGCTTCACAAACACTGGAGTCATTCCAGGGTCATTGGAATTGTTGTTGTGTGGATGTCGGTGCGACCACAGTCATATGAGTCTACCGCAAAGAGATCTTGGAAATCCAAGAAAACTTGTTTCAACTTTTCCTTCTGTTCCAGAGTCACACAGGCATCAGCTAGGTTGACTCTCTATTCCACCATCTGCCTGAAGACTGGAAAGACTTCTGGTTTGGCTATCTCAGCGGCCTCCTCCAGCTGGGTGGAGAAGTCCCTGGTCAGAGTGCTGATTTGGATTGGAGGCCTCAGGTGGGAAAGGCAACCCTCATGGACCTGGAAAATCACCTCATCCCTCCTGAAGTGACAAGTCACATCTTCCTTACCATAAGGGCAGGAAGTGTACACCAGGAAGTTCCCCCCATGCCGGGTAAAAATCCTGTCTGGTGTTGTATTGTCATCACTGTCACTGTCAAAACAGTCCTTGGGGATTGGTCCTAACAGTTCATTTCCTAAATCAATGGAAAAATGTCGGTCATCAACCACCATTCCAATAATGGTGCCTGCGGCTAGAGTAATAGTCTTTAAGTCGCTGTTATCCACCTCTATTGGAATGGTGTCATGTTCTATGTTGGCTAATGGTGTTGGGTTTACCCCTAACCCTTGCTGTTGGAGAGAAGCATTTAGATGTATATAAGCACCAGGGTTTTGCAATTTTTGTCCTCTTTTAACTTTCACTTCCAGGAAGAATTGTCAGGTCCTTTCTGGGATGGTGACTTCCTCTTTGATCTGAATTTCAACTGCATAAGGTAGCAATTGAGCTGACCTAAATGCTTTTTCTGGATCATCAAAGCCCATGGGATTATCCGCTAATCGGGACCAAGCTTTGAAGTTTATTAGGTCCAAACTAATGGCAAAGCGATTGAGAATGTCACTGCCTAAGTGAAAGGCGGCAGTGACGTCTCGCATGACCCAACAATTATGGACTATGCTCTTGTTGCCAATGGAGATTTTGAGCATACACCTGCTTGGCAGGAGATGTTTGGAATTATGTGCTTCCAGGTCCTTTTCCCATTTGTCTATCAGTTTGAATGTGGGAATGGCTGGATCTTTTGGGAGTTGGCGGAACATGGCTTCGCTGATGAAGCTCTTACCGTTGTTCACACACACTCGAGCGGGAACAGAGTCCTTCCCATCATTTAACTGAACAGGGATGAACAACTGCTCTCCAACTTGCTGAATATCAACCAGGCTCTGAGCTGACTTCACATCTTTCTGGACTATAGGAGTGGGAGGTCCTGATTGTGGATTAGTAAAGAATTTCAGGGTGTTTCCTTCCTGTGTGGAATACCACCTTAAACTAGAAGGAAGGTTGAATTTCAGAAATAGAGAGGACCCCCCATCACCAGTCTGTTGTCCTACTGCTATTACTGTCACGTCTGGAATCTGGTTGTTCTGGAAGTGAAATTCTACTTGGTCAGATTTTTGTTCAACCATGTGGCAGGTGCCGTTTCAACTAACATGGTTGACACTCTGTTTTAATTTTATTGTTCGGCTAGTCTGGGTCCAGAGGACCTTGTTTACACAATCTATCAGGGGTGACAACCTTCTCAGGAGGTCATTCCCTAGTAAACAAGGGGTGCCCTCTGGAGTCACTACTATGACCGGGTGTTTCACCTTGTGTCGCCCAATTTTAATGTCCAAGTCTGCAGTCCCCTCAACGGGAATTTCCTTCCCGTCAAAGTTCTGCAGTTGTCCAGGAAGAGAGGTGAGAGGAATTCGGTAATTCTCCCCCCTTCCTGCATTTAGTTCCTCAAAGGCCCTTTTGGACAGAAGAGTAGCTTGGGATCCAGTGTCCACCAGTGCCAAAATTGTACCCTGCCCCTGCACTTGTACCGGGGCATAGTATCTTCCCTCCTTCTCCTCAAGGGGGCACAGATAATGCACATTTTTGGACAACTGGTGGGCTAACTTTCTGGTTTCGGACATTGCTAGCAAAGAGATTTGGGCAGAATTCTGTGGAGAACCTTGGGAATCTGAAAGAAAAAGTTGGCAACTGGAGATCAGAGCCATTGTGAGTTCCCCTGGTTCCGGTTCTGGGCCACCCCCCCCTTTTTGGAGGCAGTCACCAGGATTATTTTGAACCAGGGGATTTTGGTATTGTCGGTTCTGGGATGAGATGATGGGCGGCGGTAGCTCAGTCTCCACATCTCCCCAGTCTGAATTGACATCCCTTGGGACCCATTTTTCCTTGGGAGGAGTTCCCCCATCTCTGAAGGAGAAGATCCTTTTCCCAGGATCTTCTGAGGATCACTCTCCCTCAACTTGGAAGACCTGTACCTCCTCCACAAAGTGGGTCTGTTTGGGTCCTTTGTTTCTCCTACCCCCCCTCTGCTCCTTGGGAGGCAGGCTTTCAGGGGCAGGAAATTTTGTTTTCGGTTCCTGGTTTTCCAGGGGCTGTTTACAAGTTGGGAAGGAAGCTTCCTCCAAGGCTTTACACCCCCCTTCCCCTTGTGCCTCCTCCCTGGGAACCGGTGGGTTATCGGGGTGCTGCCCCCGTCATTGTTCTGGAGCACCAGGTCCCGAGTTTGGGGCATTCTGCGGTGGCATACTCATCTGAGGGTTCTGTTGAGCCCTCAGTATGTGACCCAGATCTCGTGCCATATTTTGGACCTGGTGCTCAAGTTGTTAAACCTGCTCAGGCTGATACGGGGCTCTATTCTCTCCCCTGGGCTGATCCCGGGAAGGGTAGATATCCCTTCTCTGGTAGTACCCCTGGTTGGGAAGATTTTGGTACCCCACCACCCTTGGCCTCCCCTCTCCCGGATTAGGTTGTCTGGGCTCAGGGAATTGGAGAAAGAAGGATGGATGATTTTGGGGCTGGAAATTGGGTGGATACCTGGGGAAAAAGTTCTGCCCAGGATTTGGAGAATTTCTGCCCTCCTGTGGGAAGTTAGGAGGGAAGTTCCCCGGGTCAGGTGCTTGGCTGGATCCCCCCCTTGGGCTGGAGGAGTCCACACATAACCCAGGATTGGTCGGTTTCCCTTGTAGCGGGGACTTACATAGTGAGGGGACGGGGGACCCCATTTGTGGGACTACCTCCTCGACTCCCTGTCGGTGACTGGCCCGAGGGCCTTCTGGGCTGTGAATTATTTGGTGCAGGCAGGTTTTTAGGCCCCCCCATCTCCAAATCTAAAACGGGGGCAACCTTTACCTCTGCCACCTTGGCAGCAGCAGGGGTGCTGTTGGTTTTGGGGTTTTTCGGCGCGTTATTTTTATTTTCGATAGGCTTCTGCACCTCATAGATCCGGGTAGCCTGTTCAATGACCCAGTCTAAAGATCTTTTCTGATGAAAATCTCTCACGAGCTGGGTCATTATATATTTAGGGAGAGCATGGAAAAATGTATTGACAAACTCTTTCTGTCTGTGTGCACCCTTCTGGTGGTCTGTGCAAAAGCACGCTTTAATTCTTGCACAAACTCTTGTGGGGCCGGATCCTCCCCACATTGCAAATTGTAGGCTGCCTTGCGAGCCTCTTGAGGATTTCTGTGAACAGAAAAATGTTTCAAGATGGCCGCCTTATAGGTGGACCATCTTAAATGATTTTGGTCCTCCAGCCCCGCAAAGAAACTGGAGTATTCTGGGGAGAATGTCCATTTGACGTACTGGATGCAGCTACTGCTGTCCTTCAAATGGAAAGTCTCCATCATTTGCTCATAGAGCTCCAAGTGTTCCCAAACGGAATACTTGGCGTTCTTATGATAAGGCGTGATGACACTCCTTATTGCCTTTATTTGCTTCAATGGGTCCTTAAGCAAGGCCCTTTTTGCCTTATTGGCCTTTTTGGTTCGGGTAACCCTGATCCATTCATCCTCTGACTCAGAGGCACTGCTCCCAGAGGTTCCTGTCTGCTCTTCCAGGTTTTCCCGGATTCTGCAAGCCTGGGAATGGCTGGCAGAATGTGGGGACCTGGCCTCCTGTGTCCTGCGCCGTTCAGAGGAATCTTCAGATTCCTCCTTGCTGCCAGGATTTGATGGGTACCCCCCCCCCACTGACCTAACTGGGCAGAAGTTTTCAGGATGCCCTTAATGGGCCTACTCTCCTGGGGTTCCCCACTAAATTGCACTGTGTTTGGGTGCCCATACCCGGATGCCCGCCCCTCCATTCCTGGGAGGTAATGGCCTATGAGCCCCATACTTCTGGTTGGATAGTAATCTGCCAACCCCGTGGCCCTGGGCTCATGTGCGCGAGGGGACATGGGGGTGGCAGAGTCCAGGGACTGAGAGATATGAAGGCCTCTGGTACTAGGGCTCCTGAGGTTATGCTCAGGAGTCTCCCTCTCCCTGCGAACCTGGTCTCTATCCGCCCCTGCTCCCTGTTGCAATGCAAGAGCCTGCGCTTTCAGTTCCTCAGTTAAGGCCTTACTAGACTCTATCAGTCTCTCCTGCATCGCTACCTGTTGTTGGAGCCTATCATTGTGCTGACAGAGAGCCTCATTTTCTCTCTGTGCCTCCTGATTGGTCCTGGAGTACTGGGCCAGTCTTTGCTGCAGGAGGGTTACCTCCTGAGTCCCTTCCCTACTGGCCTGCTCCATTCTTGCCCGAGCCTCCTCCACCCTCCTGGTGTGGTCTAACAAGTTCTGGTGTTCTTTTTGGAGGTCACCCAGTCCCTGGAGGGCCAGGTGATTTTCTTCCATTTTCCTTTTTAAGTGGCAGACTTCCTGGCCTAAGGTATCCCTTTCCTGACCAAGAGCCTGCATTTGTGACGCCAGGTCATCCCTCTGCCTTTGAAAGGCACCAGCTTTCTGGCGTTCTTCATCAAACTCTGCCTGGGTATCCAGGTCTTTTAGAATCAATTTATTGCTCTCCTCTTTTTCTCTGTCTAATTGGATTTGCAGGGTGGCTACCTGCTCTGTGCATGCCCTGTTGAAATTGATCTGTTGCTCCAGCTTTTTCTGGCACTGCAGTAAGGAGTCCAAACTGTCTTGGTGCTCCTTCTGCAAAGCCAGAATTCTGGTATCCTGGTCAGCCTTTTCCTGTTGCAGCACATCCATGTCCTCCTTTATTTTAGTGATGTACTCTCTGCTGTCCTTTTCTGACTCCTGGCTCCTGAGCAGCCTCTGCTCAGAAGAGTCCAGATCAGATTGGACCTTCTCTAACGCCATCTGTCGCCTATTTGCCAGATCTTGGCTTTCAGTACATTCATCCTGCATGTCTCCCATAAATAGGTACAGGTATGCCGCTATCATGGCAATCTTATTGTGTTCATCTTTGGCTTTAGGAGCCATATATAGTTCACTCAGGGCCACATGTAATGGACCCTGATCTCTCGATATGTCTGACCCTGTTTCAGTGACCTGTTGCGCGATGGCCTGCAACCAGACCATTTGGTCCTGGTGAGTCCACTCACCTCTCACAAATAGCTTATGTAAGAGGTGCTCCCTCGCTATTTTCATGTCTACCAAGGTCGTCATTCTAGAGATTGATCTCTGTCCTGACTTACAGAAATTAGTATTTTATTTTTGCAAAACAGACCTTTTCCTTAGAGTGTCCCTTTGAAGAGTGCTTTACAGTGTAAAACAGCGTGGTGATCCGACCGGATGTATGTATCCCGTCAGTTAGCACACTGTATTAAGCTGCACAAGTGATAGTTCTAACCCAGACATCCCGGACGAGCCCCCAATTTGTAAGAGGATTCAATTCAACACTACAGCTAAGTCAATGCCTAGTCTGGGATACTGAATGGAAACCCTTATTGATATATCTTTATGTCCAGTTCATGAGTTCTGGATGACTACCCCTATATAACACCCCTCTCTTAGAATCCCCCTGACCCCACTGAGCCAAGAAGTAGTTCTGTTTTGCAAGTTAAAAGGTTTATTTGAGAATTTAAACAATATATATATATATCACACTTTATAATAAATTAATATCTGATAGTACACTTAGACATATGATGTTGATCAACAATGGGTAATCTGGCACTAGCACACTTCTTTACAATCAATGAGGAGTTAGTATAGGATGGATAAAGTAGCAAAACTCCTTTTATGATTTCAAGGGAAAAGCAATGAGTAATAAAATGCAGTACAGAAATACTTGATATGATTTTAGCAAAAGATAAAATAATCACTTTTTCTCTGGGAATTCACACCCCTCCCCTATGCAATGTAAGAAATGGAAGGAGATGGAAGTAACACACACAGTTCTCAGGAATGCAATCAAATACAATACGAAATTCAGTTCCCCCCCAGCAAGCTTAGAGAAAACCGGTATGAGTTTTAAAACACAGGCCCAAGTGCTTTGAATGTGGTGGCAATGAAATGAGAAATATGCTGAAAATGCTTTTAATTCCCTTTAGGAGGTTCAGGGGGAGTGGTAGCTACTTGGGATGAGTTCAGGCTCACTTTAGCAATGATTCAGGGATGGTTCTTAGGAGGCAAACGAAATTTTAGCAGTTCAGGCAAAAGCTGCTGATTTTTACAGGTGGCTGAAATCAGGCCAAATCGCAAATCGCGGTAAAATTCGTGAGTGCGTGAATCGTGATTACGGAGGCACTATAAGGAGTAGCAAGTCGGTTCCAGGTTCTTTGGAAAGCCTAGATTCTAAGCTTTCAGAGGAAAGTTAAATCAAGTTCCTCAAAACGGTTACAGAGTTATGAACGATTTTGTGAAGGTTGTTTTTCGGATTTGAAATTTTAAAAGTTCAAAGCGACAGGTTACAGCTTGCAGCTAGAAAATGACAGGTGACAGTTCTACTTAGGTTAAATAGATTGAATTATATTATATTAAACTAAGGGATATGTTCTGAGTTTTGCTGAGTACTCACAAGAGATTTTGGACAGGAAGGCGACTTTGTCACGGATCCGGTCACTGCGCACAGCACTTCACAGCGATCTGGTCTCCGGTTCCGAGTACAGCTCTGCTTTCTGGGTCACCGGCACTGCTCCTGGATCTTGGGTTCTGCTGGTCTGGTCTAGCACCGGTCTGCACGGCTCCTGGTCCCGCTTTCTCCGGACACAGCGCTGATCTGCACGGCTCCTGGACACTGCTTCTGGTCCCGGCAATGTTCTAGGCAGGGAATTCAAACAGCTCGCCCGGCTGTTGATAGTTGGTTAGGTTTGCTGGATGCTGAGGCCTGCTGAGAAGAGTTCTCAGTCTGTGGGTTTAGGCCCTTACTTTGAGTTCTGGATCAATTTCTTTGGAGTTTTAAAGTCTAAGTGTTGGATCTGGTGCCTTCTGGATGTTGTGAGGTCCAGCAGAGCGCGTTGCAGCAAATGGATTTCAATCTCTCCACCTGGGATTCAATTTTCTTTTTATATGTTTTGAAAGTGGGTGTGTGCGCAGCATCACTAATCCAGCCCCTCTCTCAATTTATCATTGGTCAAGCTTTCCTTTCTCTCTTGATTGGGGGAAAGAAGTGGAGTGTCAGAGCGATGTCATTATATGGCCTGCAGAAAGGACACTCCCCTGTCAAATTGCACACAAATCTATATTTGATCAAAATACACATTTCTCAAATACATAGTTTTTGTCATTGCATGTACATATTACCTATCACATGAGGTAGTCTCTGTCCCAAATCTGCTCTTCCTGAGGGCTTGCATTCAAAAATGGCAACTTATTTTCGATTTTAGTGGGTTATGCAACCTTGGTTCTTCATTAAAAGTTATACACATATACACAGGCTGTCCATACCTACTCCAGTAAATTCCCATATCTCTAGCTTAAATACAGTGTCTGTGGTGTCAATAAATAGCGGGGTGTTGCCCCAGAACATCACACAAATTGGAGTTTGGGCTTGAATCGAAGGTACATTTTTGAAATTAAGGCTCTCAAAGTTCTACATTCCTGTCATTTGATTACAAAGAGTTATTAGTATTTTTATAAACTGTATTTTTACTGCAATTCAGCTCTCAGAGCGTTAGTATCCTCCACCTAGAAACTTGGGTGGGTCAGAAACCATACCTCTGCTGGCAGGCAGGCCTTTGTTGACAGGAAACAGTCAAAATCAACATATTCTATTCAAGTGCAAGAGCCTATTGTGTGGTCTCCAGGAGGCTGCCAGCCAGTCTGCCTTCAATCAATCAAGAGGTCATGTGAGATTCTAACTCCTGGTGTGAATTTCTGGAGGTGAGAGGTTTCCCAGCCTTTTGGCCTGTTAATCAAATCAGATTGTCTTCTGGGAACAGCATGTGTTTAAGATTTTAATTAACTCCCAGCCTTTGATGTAAAGGCCTCTCCTGCAACTCCTGACATGCAGTTTCCCTGTCAGAGTTTAGACCGCTAGCGCCGCCTTGAGGTATTTATCGGTACTGCGTCCATTTTTTTGGATCAGTCTTGAATGATTCAATCAATCATTCCAAACAAGAGATTTTACATGGAAGTATATTATCCAGGTTCAGCACATGGCACTGGTATAGTTCTGCAGTAAAATAATGTTGTGCCCGTTGAAGGAATGAATTCCCAATAGTTGTGGGTTGCTTTTGGCAATCAGCATTGCCCCTTTTGCAATGGTTTCAGGCTACTGTGTGGGTAGCCCAATGGTGGTTTTAGGCAGTGCCCTCCTGTGCTCACAACATAGGCAAAAATGGGTGGCAGCCCATTCTTCATGCATTTCCCTGTGCATTTTCTGGGAAGTTCTGGCCATCATGATGTTTTCCATGCCAGTACTGCACAGTTTTCCTATTCTGGCGTACATGTGGGCTTTTTGGCCATCTTAGATTTTCTAAGCCCACAGCACCAAATGTTGCAGCCTGATAGCTCAAACGTGGGCCAGGACACCCAACAGGTATGCTCGAGGCTATCGTAATTAAATAAATAAAGATAGTAGCCTCGAACAATGGGAAAATCCCATAGAGAAATATTCGCGGTTGAAAATAAAAAGTAGTATCCACTGCCACCAGCCAAAACTCGATCAGGGGGGATGGAGACGTGCCTCCTCGACTAACAGACCCCGGGGCAATTGAATTGCCCCAGCCAGTATATTCACAATATGATGGTTTGTACTGGTTCTGTTCAGAATTTAAGACTAGTAAAGTCAATGGTGACTTTACATGCCCTGGGAGACAGTAGTCAGTCCCAGGGTATGGAGTCTATACTGGGGGGTCACTATGACACCCCTGTGTTACTGCACTGAGGGTGTTGTGTAACACACATCACAAAAACACATGAAGCCCTATGGAGTAAAAGACCCCATAGCCCATTAAACACATCTAGAGTCAAAGGAACACACTCATATCATGTCCAAGAGTGAGGGTAAAAGAGTCTCACTCTTGGCAGGAGAAAAAAATTAAACCCCAAAAATCCAGCAACGCTGCTGGGGGACTCACTAGGTCAGGAAATTCAGCCTAAACAGAGTATTCTCCCTAACACTACACCTGGTGACCAAAATACACATCACCTTCCACTGCAGAGCTAACTTACAAGAGCTGACACATGTGCAATGTCAATTGGGATGCGGCGCCATGATCATAAGTTGTGCTATGCACTATGCCTAAACTCAGGGGGGCATGCCTTGAATGCCGCCCCTGAGCCACAGGGTTTGGCTGTTGCTGCAGGTGTCAAGTTGGCATTTTATGACCTTTGAACCTGCTCTGTGCCACGAGTAGAGCAGGCGCAGCGGACCAGGCTACCGATGCAGCTGGGCACAAGCACATATGCTTTTGGCATGGAGTTGACGGAAAGGGGGAGTCTGGTTGGCAGATTACCCTTTTGGAGATGGAATTACTCTCATCTTAATATTATGGGCCTCATCACGACCCAGGCGGTAAGTTACCGCCTGGGCCGTAACTTTACCACCATGGCGTAAACTACGTTTACGCCATGGTGGTTGGCGGACTTACCGCCCCATTCGGACCTTGGCGGGGCGGTAAGTCCCCAATCCCCATTTACCCTTCCCCATTCCCATTTTTGCCCCATAGGGCATAATGGGAGTGGGGAAGGCGTTAATTACGCCACCGTAAATTACGGTGGCGTAATTAACTCCATGGTCCCTTAGCGCCATGGATTTTAACACCTGCTAAAAGCAGGTGTTAAAAGCGCCATGGCGCTAAGGGACCTCGTACTCAGGCGGTAAGGGTCGGCGCTGTTTACGGCGCCGTAAACCCCTTACCGCCTGGGTCGTAATGAGGCCCTATTTGTTAATAAAACTGGAAAATGGCAGGGCTTTGCACCCTTTCCAGATGGCAATATTAGCGTTCATTCTGATGCAGTTCAACACTTTGTGGCAGAGAAGTAATTGCAAATAAGTCTTTGTCGATCCTCAGCGCCACGGGTTGTACACTCACGCTTGATACAATGTTGCACGTTTTTTTACCACGGGTTTCTCAGACTGTGAACTCCAGAGGACTGCATTTGAAACAATGTTGCCTGCTTGCATTTTCCCCAACAGTGGATTTGACTATGTGTGACAATTCCTTGTCTCATGGGAAGGTGTTCTCTCACTGGAGATTCACTGTTGCAGATTGATGGTGCTGCATCATTCTGTAAACAATGAGTCACTATAAACAGCTTATCATATCATATCATTCACACACTACGAGAGCACGCGACTTGAGTCCTACACAGGCAGCCATTGAGGGGTGAGGAGTGCACCCAGAAATAGCTGGCAGTACAGAGTAACACTTTGTTCTCACCAGAAGCCCAACTCAGAGGGAGAAAGGACGGCATAATAGCAGAAGTCCCACTCAGCCAGTGTGTGTTGGTACAGGAGATGTTGCCAGACACAACTAGCCCTTGGGAAGTTATGCAAAGAGAAGCAACAAGGTGTTGCAGGGAGAAGCTGGGAGAATAGACAGAAGGAGGCTGGTAATGTTAGTAGGCTGAGATGGTGCAGCAGTGGAGGAGGTGGCCAGAGAAGGAGTATGTTGAGCAGATGGTAAAGGATGAGCAGACGAGCCAGAAGTCCAACTAATACCTGAGGTGGAGGTGGTGAAGGGAAGATCCCCATTGCTGGGGTTAGACAGAACATGAAGTGTGTGGTGGGCCAGGTCAGCCCTGGGCAAAACATGAAGGCGAGAGGAGGAATGCGATCCGGATAAGGTGTTCAGAGGATATACAATCAGGGTGACCAAGGGGGAGCCCTTGTGGTTTGTGGAAAAAGTGAAACTGGCCCATTGTTAAGTACCATGCTAGGAAACATGGGGGCAATAACTCAACCCAGAAAAGAAGTTGCACCTATTCCATCCGTTGATCAGTTCGTCATCCAGGCTCCCACAGAGACGTCTGGCAGAAACTGGATTGGAAACCCTAGTGAGGTGAGATGTTATCATAGGCGCTTTATTGTTTTCATCTCCTCTGTGAGAGATGTCTAGTGCCTCAGAACCTATGGAAAACCCTCAATATCACTTTGAAGTTCGACATGTTCATATCTAATGAACGAGCCTAAGCTTTGGTTTCATCGGTTTGTTTGTCGGAATTACCATGAAGTAAGCAAACCATCTCTGCTGTAATTAAGGCCCTCTGACTGATTGCTTCACAATGGCTGCTAAAAGCTGCCCATCTCATACCGTGACTGCCTCTCTAGCAGATGAAAATGTCCACACAGAGTTGCAGAGGAGCATTACTGCACTCATATGGGGAAGATGGCCTACCACGCTTTCCACAGCATGCATGCAGCGATTCCTGCAAGATCTCTCCTGTCCATGCATCTGCATGGCAAGTGTTGGTCAGACCAGTGCCTACTCTGTTGATTGTATGATGAATGCAAAAATGGCCACTGGGTTAATAACATTGAAAATGACGGCTAATCATTGTGTGGTCCTCCGCATGTTTTGCACTGCAGTTCCCTTAATGCTTCACCACTAACTGTACCTGCTAGGGGTGATGGGAGTTGAAGTCCAAAACATATGGAGAACACATAATGAGTAATCATGTGAAAAGGCGCAGAATCCTGAGAGACATGTGCTGCAACATGCTTCTTAAGTATCTGCACATGCGCTGACCCTATGGCCCCATACATAATGGAAAGGGGGGATATGCAGACAAACAGGGTAAATCGGTTATCCATATCATCCATGCATATATGTACCCATGAGCCGAATAGATGGGTATTATAGATATCCACAAAGTCTTTCACAATATTACTTATCAGGTGATTGTTGAGCCCACCCCTATTCCCATTTCTAGTTTAATGAGTGACAAGGGACTGGCCCTTACTACTGCACCCCTTTCATATTAGTACATGTATCATGTCCCCCTCTATATGTATCATTGTTCTGTGTTCTGGCACGTACATTCTGCGCCCCACATCTTTTGAAGATAGCACGTTAGGCCTCTTTGTGTGTTTAGCCAAAACTCCAGAGGAATTACTGGTACGATATGTCACTGGAAGTTGCTTACTATGCGCACCACTTGGTCTGGTGGAATTACTGCCAGATTAGTGAGCAAAGGGCAGTGTGTGTCCCTGTTCAAAGAGTCTGCAGTGCTCAGTAAGGCCTCCAGCGTTTGCCATTACAGTGGAGGATATGCCCGAAGCGCTTTGCAGGGGGCATCCCCTCCACTTTAATGGCAACACTGCAATGTGACAGGGTTCTAAAAGTGGCATAATCCTGTGACTGCCCTGAAGCATGTTTCACTACAAGGCCAAACTCCTCATGGGGCATCTTTTATCCTGCACACGTGGCTTCCTCTAGATGCGGGGTTACTGGGTTGGTAGTTGAACAGCTGTTGTGAACAATAAGACACTATTGGACATTGGGAATTATGAAGTATTTGGAAAAGAGGGAACGTGAATGATTTCTTCACTATAAACTGTCAATAAACATATCAACGGAATTGAATTGTACTGTTTCTTCCCTCCCTTTCTGCAGCAATTGGCATGCCTGTCTCAATGCCCGGCCTAGGTAAATATGTGACATGTTGCTATGGAATGCAATGTAAAGCTATGGCGCTGGTATGTGTCTTTCATGCTCATAATGCTGTGTGGCAAGCATAATGCTGTGTGGCAAGCATCTCTATTCATATTTTGGCAATTCTCAATGCATTAACTTAAGCTCCAGGCTATTATGCATGTCTATGCAAAAAGGATGAGTATACTCGTCCTTGGCACTTAAGGGGTTTTAAGCACTTGCTATATGCCAGTAATGACTCTGTTGTATGGCATCAGACGGACTTTACATGGTATTAAATGGTATCCGGTCATTGCATCGACAACCAAAGCATTGACAGTCATACTATCTAAAAAAAAAGCATCTAATGTTTTTTTTCGATGGTTAAGGGTTTAGTTCAATAAAAATGGGGTTTAAAGCTTAAAAAAGGGGGTTGTAGGGCAGACCCCCACCCCATTAAAAAAGAAAATGAAAAAAAAATGCATTAGATCTTTTTTGTAGATGGTATGGCATTAGATGCTTTGGCTGTCGATTGAATGACTGTAAACCCATTATATAGATTGCGATTTGCAGGAAATGACAGTTCTCGTCACTTATGAGCAGTAGAGTAGCGTTATATTCAGTTCAGGCTTAGATGGTCTGTGAAACTGTACCATGTCATTGCATGAATATCCGTAGACTGTGTGCCGGTCTTTTTAGTACAAAGTAGAATGCACTGCGGGAAAGGATATCACATGGTAACTGCACCCATGACAACGATCCTGACAGAAACAGCCAGTTCTTCTAGAGCCTTCCAGACAGAGCAGTGCCTGGATGTCCAGTGAGTGATGTGGGACTCGGCAGGTCTTGTTTGCTGTGGCCTTCCTAACAGCCGATACATGAATTGGCTGAGGCTTTGGGAGAAGAGGTGGCGGCTCACTGTAATGTTTATATCAGACAGGGCGTCTGGGATCCCGAAGCCCAATGAGGTGGCATTTGAAAGAGTTTGTAATCATTTGTCCATTTTAAATGGCAAAGTCCAGGCGTATTTTGGCGAGATATAGGGTATTTACATTTTACAAGCCAAGGTTGCATTTGCTAAAAGGGATTGCTGAGGAGGCTCATTGAACTAAGTCATGTGGATGAAGCAAGATGACAACACCGGGCATTGTTTATTTATTTATTTTTTGGGTTTTATGTTGCACCAAATGCAAATGGAGGGGTGATGGAATCCAATTTACGCAGGCTTTGGAGAAAAAAAAGTTCAGCAGAGGGTTCAAGGAGAAGTGCATGCATGACATACGAAGAACTTTAGTGGAAATCTTGAAGTTATCAACTTTTAAAACAAATATCCTATCGTTCTATCAAAGCTCTCAGAATAACATTTAAAATTAGGTTATTTTGTATCACAATAAATGGCAGGTTCAAACCTGCCAATGAATAAAACTGTGCAGAAATGTACTTGCAGGAGGATAAAGGAGATACACTCTGACCAGCCAATCATTTTCGTTTTTTGTGTATAAAAAAGATATTTTAATGGCATTAGGTATCTGCACCCACTACCATACACTGGTGTCATAAGCACAAGGCCACATTTCCAAGTTTCTATCCAGGACTTTTTCCTGCTGAGCCCCCCACGAGTGTGGCGATCATGCTGAATGTGGTGGACATGATGTATGTGGTTCTTGTGAAGACACGTGGTAACATTGAACATATGGTGAATTCTGTGGCAGGATCAACCATCACAGAGTAGACTGTGATTGAAATGTGTGTTATGATAAAACTGGAGATTTCAAAAGGATAGTCATGCATCAGAGCGATCATGACCTTCTGATCGGAAAATGACCTTCTGGGTCAGATTCACTCACAAAGAGTGTGATACATCCTCAAGCCAGGACGATCCCAAGCTCCAAGGGGAGGAAAAACAATATAACAGAAAATACATTAACTATTACTATCGGAGAAATGTTGTTTGTGACACGTACCTGGTGAAGAGATCGGCAGCATTTGCATATGAGGAGATTTGTTATAAGGAGAGATTTGGGGGCCGATTCATGGAACAAACGTGCGCTGAAAATCTTCGCGCAAGCAGGCGCAAGCAGGCGCAAGCGGAAAAAAACAGGCGCACGCGCACGCGTGCGATTCATGGAAGTCCCTGCGCATGTTCACCTCGGGATGTGCGTCAAACCCGTGCATGGCGCACAAGTCACTGCAACATCCCGAAAGGCGTGCGCGACGCGCACAGTGAAAGCGCACAACCTCGGCGTATACACCAGAAAGTGGGCGGGACACTGGGCGTAACGCGCGGAATGGGGAACAACACGGGAAAATAAGGGCGTAACTGGGGATGTACTGCAGGGAAGCAGACGGAACGCCCACACGCACTCAAACCACACGTATTCATGGAATCGAATAGGGCAAAGCCACGCACAGCCAAAGACACGCACAAGCTGAAACACGTCCGCCACACGAAGGCAGGCGGTAGAGTCCCAGCGCATCACAAAAGTGGCAACATACAGCAATTGGGCCTGTGCAAGCGGGGCACGTGTATTGTAGGGGTGCACGGGAAGCAACACACGCGATCGAGCGGGGTACGTGTATTTCGGGAGCGCGTGGGAAGTTACACACGCGATTGAGCGGGGTACATGTATTTCGGGGGTGCGCGGGAAGTTACACACGCGATTGAGCGGGGTACGTGTATTTTGGGGGTGCGCGGGAAGTTAAATACGCGATTGAGCGGGGAACGTGTATTTCGGGGGTGCGCGGGAAGTTACACACGCGATTGAGGGAGGTACGTGTATTTCGGGGGGTGCAGGAAGTTACACACGTGATTGAGCGGGGCACGTGTATTTCGGGGGTGCGCGGGAAGTTACACACGCGATTGAGCAGGGTACGTGTATTTCGGGGGTGCGCGGGAAGTTACACACGCGATTGAGCGGGGTATGTGTATTTCGGGGGGTGCGCGGGAAGTTAGATACGCAATTGAGCGGGGTACGTGTATTTCGGGGGTGCGTGGGAAGTTAGATATGCGATTGAGCGGGGTACGTGTATTTCGGGGGTGCGCGGGAAGTTAGATACGCGATTGAGCGGGGTACGTGTATTTCGGGGGTGCGCGGGAAGTCACACACGCGATTGAGCGAGGTACGTGTATTTCGGGGGTGCGCGGGACATTACACACGCGATTGAGCGGGGTACGTGTATTTCGGGGGTCCGCGGGAAGTCACACACGCGATCTCATCAGGGTACGTGTATTTCGGGGTGCAGGGGAAGTATCCCACGCAACATCAGCAGGGTACGTGTATTCCAGGGGTGCGCGGGAAGTTCCACACGCAATTCCATCAGGGTACGTGTATTACAGGGGTGCGCGGGAAGTTCCACACGCAATCTCATCAGGGTACGTGTATTACAGGGGTGCGCGGGGAGCAGCACACGTGAATTGCACGTGTGGGTCCTCCCAGGTGCTCCCTCTGCACCCTCCATGGCCCCTGCAGGTGGCTCACACCACAGGGGCCTACCCAGCACATGTCCTGCAGGCACCCCATCCACCATGGCCATGCCCACCAGCCAACCCACATGTCAACTTGCACTACTGCCCACCAACGCATGTCCCCCTGCACCCCCAGCCACCAGGGGCACCCTCCACCAGGCCCCCACCCATGTCTCCCACCACCCCCACCCCCCAGCAGTGCAGGGGAAGCCTCCACCAGGCCCCCACCCATGTCTCCCAGCACCCACACCCCCCAGCACTGTGGGGCACCTGCCAGCAGGCCCCCACCCATGTCCAACTCATGTTCCCCACCACCCCCCCCAGCCACCAGGGGCAGCCTCCACCAGGCCCCCATCCATGTCTCCCACCACCCCCACCCCCCAGCACTGTGGGGCAGCCTCCACCAGGCCCCCACCCATGTCTCCCACCACCCCCACCCCCCAGCACTGTGGGGCACCTGCCAGCAGGCCCCCACCCATGTCCAACTCATGTTCCCCACCACCCCCCAGCCACCAGGGGCTGTTAGGGAGAATTCTCTGTTTAGGCTGAATTTCCTAACCTAGTGAGTCCCCCAGCAGCTTTGCTGGATTTCTGGAGTTTGTTTTTTTCCATCCTGCCAAGAGTGAGACTCTTTTCTCCCACTCTTGGACATGTATGTGTGTAATTCCTTTGAAATGTCAATGTGTTCGATGGGCTATGGGGTCTTTTACTCCATAGGGTCTCATATGTTTTTCTATGTGTGTTACACCGCAGCCTACGTGTCGTAACACGGGGGCGCCCTAGCAGGTCCCCCACCATAGACCCCATACCCGGGGACTGACTACTGTCTCCCCGGGCATGTAAAGTCACCATTGGCTTTACTAGACCTAAATTTACTAACAGAACTAGTACCAACCATCTTATTGTGGACGTACTAGTAGGGGTAATTCGATTACTCCTGGATCTGTTACTCGAGGGGGCACTGTCCCGTCCCCCCTCGTCGAGTTGTTGCTGGTGGCAGTGGAAACTACTTGTTATGTTCCATCCCGAACATAACCCTATGGGATTCGTCCCATTGTTAGAGATTGATACTTTTTCTCATTAATCTCTGACGTACCACCAATCTACTTATCTTAAATAAGTTTATCGAGTGGTATTTTCTGACAGAACTCGGTTTTAAAATGGCGTCTGTGTTCGTCTCTGTGACTCCTAAACCAAAGGTTGAGCCCTTTGTTCCACTTTTGGCGGGCCTCTGTACAGATACCCTCCAAAGTGGTGCCATTCTGTCTGGGTTACCTCAGGGGTGTGGGAGGGGGTTTAGGCACCCTGGACCGAGTTGCCTTGCCAACTCAGGTCGCACTCTGGAGTGATTGGCCCAGGTGGTGAGCCTTCCCGCTCACCACTTAGCATGTGTTGATTGACAGCTAGGCTGAATGATTGGGGGTCTTCTGCATAAAAGCAGGGCTTTTGGGACTGGATCTTTAGAAGTCGCCACAGGACCTAAGAATCCGACGAGGGTTACGCTGAGCCGGCCTGCAACGACGACACCTCCGGTGGAGCCCTGCTGAGCCGACTCACCACTTCCCGACGACAGAGGAGATCTCTCTGCCAGAGAGTCTTTTCCCCTGACTGGTGGGAACAACCAGTCCCCTTCACTTTTTATTCGCCTCAGGACGCAGTGGTCGAATTGCCCATGCAGAGCACCTCAGCAACTGGATAGCCACTACCCCTGTACCGCGACCAAAAGGTGGTGCCTTGTGACGGAGCACTCCGCGGCTGGTCTCTTCCCTGGTGGTGCACCGGACTTCACTTTCCTTCGACGACGAGATCATCTCTACTCTTGGCCAAGACCCGATGTGCATCCACCACCAGGAACAACTGCCCCCGCCGGAGCTGCCCTCCACAACAAGGTACCGTGTCCGCCTGGCTTCCCTTTCATTCGGTTCGAGTGAGGTGTCTTAATCCTCTCTGTTCCGCTGGGTCGCCTCCAAGCTTTGCTCATTCTTTGTTCTGAACTGGTTCAATCTGCCGATAACTATTTGCTATAAAGACTTGAATGCATCTCCACTAGAGACTTTTTGGGACATCGCGCCTTGCCTCTCTCCGAGTGGGCCTGGCCTCTGAACTTTATGATCTATAGCGATTCTTGCCTTCCTGCCTTGCATTTTATCCGCGTAGGATTGAACTGTGTTGACTGCATAACCTGCCTATCTTTTTCTCTCCCTTCCTAACTAATATTCGAGTGTCATCTAGGTTGAGGTATACACCTCTGTCTGAAAATAAGTGGTGCCGGTAGAACCTAGAGTTGTCGATATTTTGCTAGGGGGATTGATCGTTTTCTACTTCGTAGATTAATTGTGTTTGATTTGTTTGCCGTGATTTGCTTTAGTGTTTTTCATAGATGTTCTGCTATAAATAAATACCTTACTATCTTTACACTAAGCCTCGTTGCGTGTTTGCTTGTCTTGCTGTGAAGAATTGAATTGCCCTATGTTGTATACGCCACATACTGCTCAACTTTTCTTGAGAGAAGTCTGACTGCTCAGCCACAGCTACCAAGTGGATCTGTGTGGCACAGACTGCTACCAAGTGGGTTCGCCGCCAACGCCTGTAGTCCTAAATCTTTTTCAGTGGTCCCAGAGGGAACTGCACAGGTTTCCGCCTAACACTGGTGGCAGCGGTGGGATTGGTATCGAGTATACAGTTTAGAGTGCTTTTTCGACACTGTAGGATAACTAACCACAAAGCCTAGCACTAAAAAGCAAACTTTCACAAACATGTCTATGATAGAAACTTACAGTCAAGAATCCTTGTCAGGTGAAAATACTGAGAGTCTGCGAGCTCTCTGTAGGCAAGAGAACCTTTCTGTAAGAGGCAAGAAGTTAGAACTAATAGAGAGATTGCTGGCGAACCAAAGTCTGGGTGCTGGTTCAGAGGAACCAATCTCTCCAGCGAATGTAGACGACAGTAATGGTGTTGATCTGAATCGTAATTCTGATGATAGCGATGAAGAGGCTGACGAGGACGGAGAGGCTAACGAAACTGTCTCCCCCGCTCCTCTACCTGCCTTACCAGCTGTGCCTACGGGGCCCATACCACGTCCCACAAGTAACCCTGCTTATTTTGAACTTGAAAAAATGAAGCTCGAATTATAATATAAACGGTTCTTGGTTCAATCTGAACGAAACCAAGAGCTCGAGTTCAGACGGATGAATGCCCAGGCTGAGCAGAAGCAAGCTGAGTTAAGACTCAGGGAAATAGAACTTAATCACGAGTTAGAAATGAAAAAGTTGTCTATGGAAAATGCTTCTCTCTCCTCTGGTTCCTCTAGGAGCTCCAGTCCCAAAAGACCCCGGATGCCGAAGGAATTAGTGGGTATGTATGAACCGAGATTGGATGTGTTGGATTGGTTGAAACTGTTTGAATACAATCATGGGCTCCAGGACATCACAGGGAATGCGTTGCTTCCCTGGTTGTTCTCTAGGCTCCCTCCTGTTGCGACTGATGTGGTAATGGAGTTGGGGGAGGCGGATAAGACAGATTACGAAAGTGTGAAACTAGCTTTGATAGCTAGATTCAGGACGACCCCTTCCCAGTATCTTAAGAGGTTTAGAACCCTCAAAAAGCATGATGGTACCCCTTGGGCTACCTGGGTGAGTGAAGGGTTGAAAAACTTAGAGGGATGGATTAAGGGTTACAAAGTAAACACTTATGAGGGTATGAGAAATCTTTTTATGTTGGAGTCTATTTATGATACCTGTTCTCCTGAGCTCAGACAGCACTTGGCTGATTCGAAGGAATTGGATTCCAGGGCACTAGCTAAGGCTGCTGACTTGTGGGTTGCCAACAGGGCTACTCACAAGGATTCTGGGGCAACTCAGAAAAAGGATGAGTGAAAACAGCCTAAAAAAGACTCAAAAGAGAATTCGAATAACTCACATTCCAAAGAGGGCCCCAAACAAAACCAGAAGGGTAAGCCACCGGGAAAACCACAGCAGAATAGTGTGTCTTCTGGTGCCAAACCGGAAGGAGGTCAGAACAAGCCACCATTCCAGAAAGCATTCGGTAAATGCTTTGTTTGTGGCTCGGCTGACCACGTGAAAGGAGATCCCAGATGTAAGGGTAAACCTTCAGGGGTCCAGCTTGTCTCCTTAGACTTCGCTCCAGAGGAGGAAGTCCAAATGGCATGTGGAAACTTTCTATTGCTAGCTGATGAACCCATTGGAGTCTCAGCCAGCGTTTCTTTAGTATCTCTGGGGTTGTGGGAACAACAGAATTTAGATGTCTATAATTCTATCCCCGATAATACTAAAGAGTATTATAAGGAAAGTGTCCAGGTGAATGGTCAGGAGACTCCTGCCATTAGGGACACTGGGGCCAGCATAACTGTGGTGGATAAATCGTTTTTTCAGGCTGAGGATGTTGCTAAGGCACCCAAACGCCTCACCAAGTTAGCTGGAGGGCCTGTGCAGATGCTTCCCCAATTACCAGTTCTCATCCAGTGTAACAACATGACTGTGAAGATACTTGTCAGCATACAGAGTGAGGTACCAGGACGCGTACTGTTGGGTAACGATTTGAAAACTCTCGGAGTTGTATCGCATACTCCCAGACCTCCTAGTAAACGGTGACAGGAGCTAACCAGACCCGCACGAGAGAGGACCATGCGCGGTACTCTCCCGGAGATGATGAAGAAAGAAATCACTCCTGCTCCACTGGAACTGTCGGCCGCTGTCTCCAAGAAATCAGAAGCAAAGGGGAAACCTAAGACTTCTATCCCGAAACCAGCCGCCAGCATTCCAGTGCAGCCGACACGGACTTCCCCGCGGTTGTCCAACGTCACACCCGTAACTCCACCTCCAGCCGAGGCTGAGAGGAAGGTACAACCCTGCGTGGTAGAATTAGACTCTGAGGAAGAGCTAATGGAAGGCCAGGAACTGATTGGAGATCTGGATCCTGTTGACCATCCTGAGCTGCAGTCTTTACTGGCAGAAGGTGGACCCAGCAGGGCAGACTTCAGTAAGGGACAGAGAGAATGTCCAACTCTGGAAGGTCTTCGCCATCAGGCAGAAGCTCAGGCTGAAGGGCAAGAGCCTGGGAAATACAGGTTGCACTGGGAAGATGGCCTCTTCTACAGTGAACCGACCGAGTCTGTACCTGGAGACTACAAACGCCTTGTAGTACCCCAAGAGAACAGACCACAGTTCTTGCAGTTAGCCCACGAGATTCCTTTGGCTGGTCACTTGAGTTTCAAGAAGACTAAGGAAAGGCTCTCGCTCTACTTCCATTGGCCAAAGATGGGGGCCGAAGTAGAAAAACACTGCAGGAGCTGCCACACCTGCCAGATCTCTGGTAAGGTTGGATCCAAGAACGTGGCACTGTTAGTGCCTCTCCCGGTTTTGGGAGTCCCATTTGAGAGAGTAGGGATTGACATCGTTGGTCCCCTTGATCCTCCAACCTCCTCAGGCAACAGGTTTATACTTGTTGTAGTAGACCATGCTACTAGGTATCCTGAGGCAATTCCTATGAGGACTGTTACAGCTCCGGCTGTGGCTAAGGCCCTCCTTGGTATTTTTACCAGGGTCGGGTTTCCTAAGGAGGTAATCTCTGACAGGGGGTCAAACTTTATGTCCCACTACATGAAAGCCATGTGGAAAACCTGCGGAGTAACTTACAAGTTCTCAACGGCTTACCACCCACAAACCAATGGGTTGGTAGAACGGTTCAACCGAACCATGAAGAGCATGATAGGTGCTCTAGAGGAACCCCTTAAGCGTAAGTGGGACCTTCTATTGCCATGCCTTCTCTTTGCTTATAGAGAAGTCCCTCAGGAGGGAGTAGGTTACTCTCCCTTCGAACTACTCTATGGTCATCCCGTCAGAGGTCCATTGGCCCTGATTAAGGAGGGGTTGGAGAGTGCTCCTTCCCCCAAGCCAGTCAGAGTGACTGACTACGTGATAGGTCTCCGGAGGAGAATGTCGCACATGATGACGGAAGCAAGCGATAACTTGAAAGCTGGACAAGCATTGGTCAAGCACTGGCACGATCAAAAGGCTTACATGGTTGAGTTCGCTCAAGACCAGCTCGTTCTCGTTATGATCCCAACAAGGCAGAGGGCCTTGCAAGATAAGTGGATGGGACCCTACCGAGTAGTGGGTAAACTCGGAGAGGTTAACTATCTGGTGGACTTGGGCAATCCCAAGGAGGCTCCGACAGTCTTTCACACCAACCGACTTAAAGCGTATGTCTCACGACCTGATGTAGGAGCGTTGCTTCTAGCATCATCTGAGGAAGAAGAAGAGAGTGAAGCTCTTCCAGATCTCCTCAGAGGCTTACCTTTAGATGAAAAAATTGAAGGAGTGAATCTCTCCTCCAATCTGACACCCGAGCAACAAGAAGAGTGCAAATCTATGTTGAATCAGTTTGCCTCTCTGTTCTCGCTTTCACCAGGCTTGACCCCTTGTGGCCAGCACGACATACTCACTGGTGACTGTCTGCCGGTCAAAAGCAGAGGATACCGCATGTCAGAAAACGTACAAACCCACATCAAAGGTGAGGTCAGCAAGATGCTTGATCTCGGGGTAATAGAGCCCTCTACTAGTCCATGGTCTAGCCCAGTTGTATTAGTACCCAAGGCCGGATCTAAAGAACTTAGATTCTGCGTGGATTATCGAGCTCTTAATGCAGTCACCACGACTGATGCCCACCCTTTGCCAAGAACAGATGAGTTGGTGGATAAACTTGGCACCGCCAAGTTCCTCAGCACATTTGACTTGACGTCAGGCTATTGGCAAATAGCCCTGACAGACCATGCCAAGGAGAAAACTGCATTTTCTACCCCCGTTGGCTTATACCAGTTTAAGGTAATGCCTTTCGGACTGAAGAATGCACCTGCTACGTTTCAACGGATGGTAAACCAGGTTCTGAATGGGATGGAGGACTTCTGCATGGCATACCTGGATGACATCGCAGTGTTCAGCAATTCCTGGGAAGAACATGTGATCCACCTGAGAGATGTTTTGCAGGCTCTTGGACAAGCCAATCTGACCATAAAGGCAAGTAAATGCCAAATTGGACAGAGTAAGGTAGTCTATCTTGGGCATGAGGTAGGCGGTGGAGAAATAAGGCCTTTGCTCAGTAAGATTGAAGCTGTGCAAAATTGGACAACACCGACTACTCAAACCCAGGTGAGAGCCTTCCTAGGCCTCACTGGGTATTACAGGAATTTCATAGAGAACTATGGGACCATAGCTTCTCCACTGAATGTCATCTCCTCGCTCAAATTTCCTAAAAAGGTTAAATGGAACAAGGAGTGCAATCAGGCTTTTGAAAACCTGAAACAGGCTCTTTGCCAAGCCCCAGTACTCAGAGCTCCTGATTACCGCCAACACTTCATTGTGCAGACAGACGCTTCCAATGTAGGGATAGGTGCCGTATTCAGTCAACTGGATGGGAAAGGTAGGGAGCACCCCGTTTGCTTCATCAGCCGCAAGCTGAAGGATCCTGAAACAAGGTGGGCAACAATCGAAAGAGAGTGCTTGCTATCGTGTGGGCTCTGAAGAAGTTCAGGCCGTACTTGTATGGTTCTACTTTTGTTATTCAGACTGAACACCAACCCTTGAGATGGTTAATGCAAATGAAAGGGGAGAACCCAAAACTATTGAGATGGTCGATCTGCCTGCAGGGGTTTGATTTCACCATTGAGCACAGGTCAGGGTGTCACCACCAAAGTGCTGATGGTCTCTCTAGGATGTATGTCATCGACTAGAGGTATGAGATTCATCCAGGAGTGGATTAAATCCTCCTGTCCCTTAGTCTGGGGGGGCGAGTGTTAGGGAGAATTCTCTGTTTAAGCTGAATTTCCTAACCTAGTGAGTCCCCCAGCAGCTTTGCTGGATTTCTGGAGTTTGTTTTTTTCCATCCTGCCAAGAGTGAGACTCTTTTCTCCCACTCTTGGACATGTATGTGTGTAATTCCTTTGAAATGTCAATGTGTTTGATGGGCTATGGGGTCTTTTACTCCATAGGGTCTCAAATGTTTTTCTATGTGTGTTACACCGCACCCTACGTGTCGTAACACGGGGGTGCCCTAGCATGTCCCCCACCATAGACCCCATACCCGGGGACTGACTACTGTCTCCCTGGGCATGTAAAGTCACTATTGGCTTTACTAGACCTAAATTTACTAACATAACTAGTACCAACCATCTTATTGTGGACATACTAGTAGGGGTAATTCGATTAGTCCTGGATCTGTTACTCGAGGGGGCACTGTCCCGTCCCCCTTCGTCGAGTTTTGGCTGGTGGCAGTGGAAACTACTTGTTATGTTCGATCCCGAACATAACCCTATGGGATTCGTCCCATTGTTAGAGATTGATACTTTTTCTCATTAATCTCTGACGTACCACCGATCTACTTATCTTAAATAAGTTTATCGAGTGGTATTTTCTGCCAGAACTTGGTTTTAAAATGGCGTCTGTGTTCGTCTCTGTGACTCCTAAACCAAAGGTTGAGCCCTTTGTTCCACTTTTGGCGGGCCTCTGTACAGAGACCCTCCAAAGTGGTGCCATTCTGTCTGGGTTACCTCAGGGGTGTGGGAGGGGGTTTAGGCACCCTGGACCGAGTTGCCTTGCCAACTCAGGTCGCACTCTGGAGTGATTGGCCCAGGTGGTGAGCCTTCCCGCTCACCACTTAGCATGAGTTGATTGACAGCTAGGCTGAATGAATGGGGTCTTCTGCATAAAAGCAGGGCTTTTGGGACTGGATCTTCAGAAGTCGCCAAAGGACCTAAGAATCCGACGAGGGTAACGCTGAGCCGACCTGCAACGACGACACCTCCGGTGGAGCCCTGCTGAGCCGACTCATCACTTCCCGACGACAGAGGAGATCTCCCTGCCGGAGAGTCTCTTCCCCTGACTGGTGGGAACAACCAGTCCCCTTCACTTTTTATGCGCCTCAGGACGCAGTGGTCGAATTGCCCATGCAGAGCACCTCGGCAACCGGATAGCCACTACCCCTGTACCACGACCAAAAGGTGGTGCCTTGTGACGGAGCACTCCGCGGCTGGTCTCTTCCCTGGTGGTGCACCGGACTTCACTTTCCTTCGATGACGAGATCATCTCTACTCTTGGCCAAGACCCGATGTGCATCCACCACCAGGAACAACTGCCCCCGCCGGAGCTGCCCTCCACAACAAGGTACCGTGTCCGCCTGGCTTCCCTTTCGTTCGGTTCGAGTGAGGTGTCTTAATCCTCTCCGTTCCGCTGGGTCGCCTCCAAGCTTTGCTCGTTCTTTGTTCTGAACTGGTTCAATCTGCCGATAACTGTTTGCTATAAAGACTTCAATGCATCTCCACTAGAGACTTTTTGGGACATCGCGCCTTGCCTCTCTCCGAGTGGGCCTGGCCTCTGAACTTTATGATCTATTGCGATTCTTGCCTTCCTGCCTTGCATTTTATCCACGTAGGATTGAACTGTGTTGACTGCATAACCTGCCTATCTTTTTGTTTCCCTTCCTAACTAATATTCGAGTGTCATCTAGGTTGAGGTATACACCTCTGTCTGAAAATAAGTGGTACCGGTAGGACCTAGAGTTGTCGATATTTTGCTAGGGGGATTGATCTTTTTCTACTTCGTAGATTAATTGTGTTTGATTTGTTTGCCGTGATTTGCTTTAGTGTTTTTCATAAATGTTCTGCTATAAATAAATACCTTACTATCTTTACACTAAGCCTCGTTGCGTGTTTGCTTGTCTTGCTGTGAAGAATTGCCCTATGTTGTATACTCCACATACTGCTCAACTTTTCTTGAGAGAAGTCTGACTGCTCAGCCACAGCTACCAAGTGAATCTGTGTGGTACAGACTGCTACCAAGTGGGTTCACCGCCAACACCTGTAGTCCTAAATCTTTTGCAGTGGTCCCAGAGGGAACTGCACAGGTTTCCGCCTAACAGGGGCAGCCTCCACCAGGCCCCCACCCATGTCTCCCAGCACCCCCACCCCCCAGCCACCAGGGGCAGCCTCCGCCATGCCCCCACCCATGTCTCCCAGCACCCCACCCCCCCAGTCACCAGGGGCAGCCTCCACCAGGCCCCCACCCATGTCTCCCACCACCCCCACCCCCCAGCCACCATGGGCAGCCTCCACCAGGCCCCCACCCATGACTCCCACCACCACCACCCCCGAGCACTGTGGGCTACCTGCCAGCAGGCCCCCACTCATGTCCAACTCATGTTTCCCACCACCCCCACCCCCCAGCACTGTGGGGCACCTGCCAGCAGGCCCCACCCATGTCCAACTCATGTTCCCCACCCCCCCCACCCCCCAGCCACCAGGGGCAGCCTCCACCAGGCCCCCACCCATGTCTCCCGCCACCCCCTCCCCCCAGCACTGTGGAGCAGCCTCCACCAGGCCCCCACCCATGTCTCCCACCACCCCCACCCCCCAGCACTGTGGGGCACCTGCCAGCAGGCCCCCACCCATGTCCAACTCATGTTCCCCACCACCCCCACCCCCCAGCCACCAGGGGCAGCCTCCACCAGGCCCCCACCCATGTCTCCCAGCACCCCCACCCCCCAGCCACCAGGGGCAGCCTCCACCAGGCCCCCACCCATGTCTCCCAGGACCCCCACCCCCCAGTCACCAGGGGCAGCCTCCACCAGGCCCCCACCCATGTCTCCCACCACCCCCACCCCCCAGCCACCAGGGGCAGCCTCCACCAGGCCCCCACCCATGTCTCCCACCACCCCCACCCCACAGCACTGTGGGCCACTTGCCAGCAGGCCCCCACCCATGTCCAACTCATGTTCCCCACCACCCCCACCCCCCAGCACTGTGGGGCACCTGCCAGCAGGCCCCCACCCATGTCCAACTCATGTTCCCCACAACCCCCACCCCCCAGCCACCAGGGGCAGCCTCCACCAGGACCCCACCAATGTCTCCCACCACCCCCACCCCCCAGCACTGTGGGGCAGCCTCCACCAGGCCCCCACCCATGTTCCCCACCACCCCCACCCCCCAGCACTGTGGGGCACCTGCCAGCAGGCCCCCACCCATGTCCAACTCATGTTCCCCACCACCCCACCCCAGCCACCAGGGGCAGCCTCCACCAGGCCCCCACCCATGTCTCCCACCACCCCCACCCCCCAGCACTGTGGGGCAGCCTCCACCAGGCCCCCACCCATGTCTCCCACCACCCCACCCCCCAGCACTGTGGGGCACCTGCCAGCAATCCCCCACCCATGTCCAACTCATGTTCCCCACCACCCCCACCCCCCAGCCACCAGGGGCAGCCTCCACCAGGCCCCCACCCATGTCTCCTACCACCCCACCCCCCAGCACTGTGGGCCACCTGCCAGCAGGCCCCCACCCATGTCCAACTCATGTTCCCCACCACCCCCACCCCCCAGCCACCAGGGGCAGCCTCCACCAGGCCCCCACCCATGTCTCCCAGCACCCCCACCCCCCAGCCACCAGGGGCAGCCTCCACCAGGCCCCCACCCATGTCTCCCAGCACCCCCACCCCCCAGTCACCAGGGGCAGCCTCCACCAGGCCCCCACCCATGTCTCCCACCACCCCCACCCCCCAGCCACCAGGGGCAGCCTCCACCAGGCCCCCACCCATGTTTCCCACCACCCCCACCCCCCAGCACTGTGGGGCACCTGCCAGCAGGCCCCACCCATGTCCAACTCATGTTCCCCACCACCCCCACCCCCCAGCCACCAGGGGCAGCCTCCACCAGGCCCCCACCCATGTCTCCCGCCACCCCCACCCCCCAGCACTGTGGAGCAGCCTCCACCAGGCCCCCACCCATGTCTCCCACCACCCCCACCCCCCAGCACTGTGGGGCACCTGCCAGCAGGCCCCCACCCATGTCCAACTCATGTTCCCCACCACCCCCACCCCCCAGCCACCAGGGGCAGCCTCCACCAGGCCCCCACCCATGTCTCCCAGCACCCCCACCCCCCAGCCACCAGGGGCAGCCTCCACCAGGCCCCCACCCATGTCTCCCAGCACCCCCACCCCCCAGTCACCAGGGGCAGCCTCCACCAGGCCCCCACCCATGTCTCCCACCACCCCCACCCCCCAGCCACCAGGGGCAGCCTCCACCAGGCCCCCACCCATGTCTCCCACCACCCCCACCCCACAGCACTGTGGGCCACTTGCCAGCAGGCCCCCACCCATGTCCAACTCATGTTCCCCGCCACCCCCACCCCCCAGCACTGTGGGGCACCTGCCAGCAGGCCCCCACCCATGTCCAACTCATGTTCCCCACCACCCCCACCCCCCAGCCACCAGGGGCAGCCTCCACCAGGACCGCACCCATGTCTCCCACCACCCCCACCCACCAGCACTGTGGGGCAGCCTCCACCAGGCCCCCACCCATGTTCCCCACCACCCCCACCCCCCAGCACTGTGGGGCACCTGCCAGCAGGCCCCCACCCATGTCCAACTCATGTTCCCCACCACCCCCACCCCAGCCACCAGGGGCAGCCTCCACCAGGCCCCCACCCATGTCTCCCACCACCCCCACCCCCCAGCACTGTGGGGCAGCCTCCACCAGGCCCCCACCCATGTCTCCCACCACCCCCACCCCCCAGCACTGTGGGGCACCTGCCAGCAATCCCCCACCCATGTCCAACTCATGTTCCCCACCACCCCCACCCCCCAGCCACCAGGGGCAGCCTCCACCAGGCCCCCACCCATGTCTCCTACCACCCCACCCCCCAGCACTGTGGGCCACCTGCCAGCAGGCCCCCACCCATGTCCAACTCATGTTCCCCACCACCCCCACCCCCCAGCCACCAGGGGCAGCCTCCACCAGGCCCCCACCCATGTCTCCCACCACCCCCACCCCCCAGCACTGTGGGGCACCTGCCAGCAGGCCCACACCCATGTCCAACTCATGTTCCCCACCACCCCCACCCCCCAGCCACCAGGGGCAGCCTCCACCAGGGCCCCACCCATGTCTCCCACCACCCCCACCCCCCAGCACTGTGGGGCAGCCTCCACCAGGCCCCCACCCATGTCTCCCACCACCCCCAACCCCCAGCACTGTGGGGCACCTGCCAGCAGGCCCCCACCCTTGTCCAACTCATGTTCCCCACCACCCCCACCCCCCCAGCACTGTGGGGCACTTGCCAGCAGGCCTCCACCCATGTCCAACTCATGTTCCCCACCACCCCCACCCCCCAGCCACCAGGGGCAGCCTCCACCAGGCCCCCACCCATGTCTCCCACCACCCCCACCCCCCAGCACTGTGGGGCACCCGCCAGCAGGCCCCCACCCATGTCCAACTCACTCATGTTCCCCAGCACCCCCACCCACCAGCACTGTGGGGCACCTGCCAGCAGGCCCCCACCCATGTCCAACTCATGTTCCCCACCCCCCAGCACTGTGGGGCACCTGCCAGCAGGTCCCCACCCATGTCCAACTCATGTTCACCACCACCCCCACCCCCCAGCACTGTGGGGCACCTGCCAGCAGGCCCCCACCCATGTGCAACTCATGTTCCCCAGCCAACATGTCATCACAATCTAGATCCCTGGTCCCTATGGTCAGCCTCCAAATGCAAAACACCCACCCGAGTATTGCATCCACCCACTCATAATTTGCAATTACATCACAGAACACCAATTGCAAGTTCCGAAACAAACACATTTCCCTCACATACACCCAATGGGTGACGGTGAATCTCAAAACACATATCATGAAATGCATGAAACCAATGAGATACCACACATTGAAGTTCACCAAAAAAAATAAAAACATAAATAGAATAAAAAATGAAGAAATGAAGAAACAGAAATGTGAATGTACAAATTACAAATTAAAAGAAGCATGTCCGTCAAAAAAAGCAAAACAAAAAATAAAAATCCAAAGTAATGTTGTCCAAAGTCAATGTCCACAAAACAAAATCCAATGGGAAATAAAAAAAAAAAAAAAAAGCCATTGCTCCATGGTTAAAATGTGAAAAAAAATACAATCCAACAGTGAACTATGTACATGGGAACAAGCCAGGGTCCATTATCCCAACAAAAGAAAGGAAACCTATCTAACTACACTAACTAATTAAATAAACTATATACAAAAATGTGGCAAATGTCCGAAAGGTCCAAATAAAATCAAAACAAAAATGAAACCTAACACTACCTACATAACTATGTACAAGGGCAGCGGGCTAGTTTCACGGCTCACTTGTGGATGTCCCGGGCCAGGGCATCATCGAACTCCTCCTCAATGTCCCGGAGGCGGTCCTCCTCCATGTCCCCGAGGGTCCGCAGGGCCGTCGACGTATCCACCTCCAAACCCCTGCGGATTGCCTCGAGGCACTCGGCCCGCCTCAGGGCCCTCCGCATGGAGTTCTCCGCCCTGACCATTGTGAGTCGTGCCTCTTCCCCCCGCTGCCGCTCCGCATCTATGGCGTGGCCCAACCGCTGCCACACGGAAGACACTCTCTGTCCTGGGTCCTCCTGCCCTCCGGCCGATGCCTGTCCCTCCGATGTTGAAGGCCCTGAGCCTTCATGGCTCCCACCACGTTGCTGCTGCTGCTGTGCCTCTGCCCGTGCACTGCCTCCTGCTGCCTGCACATCCTCCGCCGGCTGGGGTGCAGTCGTAGATGTGGCCACCCCTGCTGGACGTCCGACTTCCGACTGTGGCAGGGATGCCTCCTCCACCAGCCTGGCCGCACCGTCAGAGGCAGCTCCACAGGGCACCCAGGTGACTGATGGGTGGGAAGATGGCACGGAGGACGACTGGCGCGTAGGGGGTCCCGTTGAGGAGGGGGCCATAGCAAGCCCCATCAGACGGAGGAATCCGGCCTGGGTGACCTGTCCCAGCAGGCTGACGTGGTCAACGAGCCATTCGAGATGACATGCAGTCTCCTCATGAAAAGACTGCAGGTCACCTCGCATGGCCCGTTGACGCAACGCCACACCAGCCAGGACAGGCTCAACCCGGACCCGGATAGCCACGTCCGCAGGCAGAGGAAGGCCAGTTGACGTGAGCTCATCCCCTGCCTGAAAACGGGTCTGGACATAGGCATCCCTGCTGGTGCAAGATGATGCAGGGACAGGATCAGGGACAGGATTGCACACAGGCACCTCCGCGGCAGCCTGTGCTGCCTCCTGTCCCTGGTCCTGCACTGCACCACTAGCACCAGCGGGATCCCCACCTCCAGACCCTGTCTCTGGTGCTTGCACGGCCAGCTCCTCCACCAAACCCCCCACCAACCTGGATGACTCCGTGCCATCTTCCCCTGTTGGGCCCTGTGGGGTCCCAGCTGCCCCTTCTGCTGCCGAGGAGTCCAACTCCAACCTCCGCCTCTTGGACCTCCCCCCGGCAGCTGCGGCCTGGGACGCGGCACCGGACTCCTCACTCCCCGACGAGATCACAACATGGGAGGGGAGCCGGGCCTTGCGTCTCCGACTGACGGTGGGATCCCCGCCGCTGTGCTCCACAGCACCTTCTCTGCCCTCTTCATCAGTTGACGCTGCAGACAGGGAGAAACAAAACACAGGCATCAGGGCACTGTACAATGGACACCTACACACATGACAGATGTACATGAGTGGCATTGGCAAACCTCAGACATGTCATCACAATCCCCAACACACATGTCATTACAACTCGCACACATGAGCCATACCACAGCCATATCGCAACTGCCACCACCATCCATACACATACAACAGCATGAGTAGCCAAAGGTGAGCCAGACATCACATGCAACACAGGAAGTGCACCACACATGTACACACACCACCACACTTGCATGCATGTGTACACCTCTGCCAAGTGTCGCAGTGTTCAGACGGGCATCCATGTCACATCTGCCAATCAGGCTTCCACATACCGCTGTCACATGCATCCATGTTGCATCACTGTTGCACCCTTGTCAAATACACACACATGCACATGTACACAGTGCCGATACATGCGGCCGAAAACAACATACATGTGTGACATCACGGACATGTCTACTTACATACACATTCATCCAAACATGTGTGCCCACACAACTGCATTTGGCATGCAAGCCTACACACACAAGCACCATCCATGTCTCACACATTCCAGCCCTCGCATGTGTCAGCCCCATGGCCCTGTACACCCCCACCCATACTCGACCCCATACAAACAGATGTGCAACCTGCACACTACTGAATAATCACCACACGCACTGCTCACAATAAGGATGCATGTACACTCACCGCTCGACTCCAGACGGGTCTGTCTCTCAAGGACCTGGACGTGGAGCGCTGGGGATATGCGTTCCAGGACCCTCATCTGTTCTTTCGACAAGTGGCCCCGGCACCCCTTGGCATCCGCTGCCTTCAAGAGGCGCCGGGCCTTGTTCAGGGTCCTGGACCTGAAGTCCTCCCAGCGCTTCTTGACATGTTGTAAGTCGCGGACTGCCACCCCCTCTGCGATGATGGCAGTCACGATGTCAGTCCAGATCCGAGTCCGTCCTTCCTTGTCGGCGCAGGAACTTCCGAAGAGGGCATCATACTGCTCCAGGACTTGCTCCACCAGGACACCAACTTCGGTGGCACTGAAGCTGGTGCCCCTCTGCCTCTCTGGCCGGGGGTTGTCAGTGGTCTCAGCTGGTGTTTGCCCCGACATGACAACCCCAGAGGCAGGAGTGGGTGGGCAACTGGGTCCTGGGGCTGGGCTGTGAGCGATGGAATCCCAGTCGGGAGTCTTCGGTTCCAGCAGGGGTGGTCACAGCAACAGCACCCCTGGCTGATGTGCAGGCAGCAAATGGCAGGGCACGTGGGCAGCAGGCAGTCAGGCAGCAGCAGATGGCAGGTGGGAGCGTGCTTGGGGCTCTGAGGGGCAGTAGTTCGGCCTTCTGGGCAGGAGCGTGGTCTTCCGTGTGCTTACGCGTGGCCAGCTTGATACGGAGTGATTTGGCACGTGAAAAATCTGCACATCAGCGTGTGATTCGAGGAAAGGCCCTTAGCGCGTAAGCGCGTCTGCACGCATACGCATTTTCATTGGACAGAAGGCCCCTCAAGCGCAAGCGCCCCTGTGACATGACGCGTACAGACGTGCATGGGCATTTCAGCACGCGAAAAAATGCACGTCCGCGTGTAATACGAGGAAAGGGCCCATGCGCGTAAGCGCGCGTGGAAAACTGCACGTCCGCGTGTAATACGAGGAAAGGCCCTTAGCGCGTATGCACGGCAGCACGCATATGCGATTTCATTGGACCAAAGGACCTTCGCGCGTGAGCGTGTCTGTGACGTGACGCGCGCGGGTGTTTCCCTCATTGCACGTGATGACAGAACACACGTGGATTTCCACCAATCGCGTGTGAAAGTTCCCGGCACCCCAGAACACACGTACCCAGGCTAATTGCGTGTGGAGCTTCCCGCGCACCCCGAAACACACGTACCCAGGCCAATCGCATGTACGCTCACTGCCCTCCGATCACACGCGATGACACTCGGACCTACAGTCTTACCACGTATCCGAATACGGGAAACCCGCGCACGGCAAAAGACGTGCACAGGCGTCAACGCGTCCGCCCACACGAAGGCAGGCGGAGGCGTCCCCGCGCACAGCATAAAAGTGCGCGCAAACAACAAACGCGTATATACAGCTACGATGAATGCCCCATTTGTCGCTGCAGCACTGATCGTGGGACACCGCAGGAGGAGGAGAATAGCCAGGGCACACATTTTCGCACCACGGACAAGCCTTTTTGGGATGCCTGACGACCAGGTCTACGGCAGGTATAGGTTTCCACCCCATATCATCCTAGACCTGGTCAGGGAGTGGGAAGATGACCTCACATCCCCCACCCTTTGCTCCCAAGCATTGAGCCCCTTGGAGAAGCTGCTCAATGTCCTGCATTTTTTGGCCACTGGGTCATTTCAGCGGACCACTGCCATAGTGGGGGGGGTCTCACAGGCCACGCAGTCACGCTGCCTACACCAGGTACTGGCAATCATGACACCGCGCCCCTCAGTCCGCAGGCACATATACATGCCCAGAACACCCGCAGAAAGGCAGGCTGTTGTCCTGGATTTTTTCAGGGTGGCACACTTCCCCAAAGTGCTCAGTGCCATAGATTGTACCCATGTGGCCCTACGTCCACCTAGGGCCATTGAGCACATCTACCGAAACCGCAAGCACTGGCATTCCATCAATGTACAGGTGGTATGTGATGCAAAGGGAATCATCACCTCTGTCTATGCAAACTACCCTGGCTCCACCCATGACAGTTTCATATACAGAATGTCCGCCCTGAGCCGGGCCCTGGAAGCTGGGCAGCATGGCGACACATGGCTCCTAGGTCAGTACAAATGCCCTTGCACATGCATGCAAGTCACACACAGACACATATCCAAACCCTAATAATCTCAACTATTATCACCTCCCCAGGGGACAGTGCCTACCCTCTGAGCAACCACATGATGACGCCAATCCGGAACCCCACCACACCACCCCAGGTAAGATACAACGCCACCCATATTGCAACCAGGGGCATAGTGGAGCGCACATTTGGAGTGCTCAAGTCACGTTTCCGCTCCCTTGACCGCTCTGGTGGGCAACTACTCTATGCACCACCAGTAGTGTGCAGGATCATTCTGGCAGCATGTGTCCTGCACAATGTTGCAACACGGCAGGGCGTCCCGGTGGACATGGTGGTGCCCCCACATCCCCAACCACAGGCGCTGCCCATGGGAGGGGACAGGGCACGTGGCGAGGAAGCCCGCACCCAGCTTGTGGCCACATTTTTCACCTCAACCCCCACCCCTGCGGAGTGCACACAGGCCTGGCACATACCAGGTGACAATCAATGATGACAAAGAGACAGTCAACTGTCACAACACTACCACCCTGAGATAGTTGCAATGGAAGTGCCACATCGTCTGCATCCCTAGCTACTTAAACACAAGCTATCCTGTGTGACCAAAAGGCACACATATGACATATGACATGATATGGGCCATACACAAGTATTCCAAGGCGCAATGAGGCAGGGAGGGGGGAACAAGGGAACACAGAGAACGGTACTACTAGGCCAGGTGTCATTGAGATCGTGCAAGTGCAGGGGTAGGGGGAAGGGAAAAGTGCAAGGGGAAGGGTGGGGGGGAGTCCAGTACAGGGGAAGTAGCCCAAAAAAATAATACATAGGTCGCCTGGTGGCAACTGCAAAGGTAAGTGCAGACAAGTGCTGGGAAGGGAGGGCTGTAGGGATAGAGAGACAGTACTGCAGTGCAGGGGTTGCCAGGGAGGCAGTGCAAGTGGAGAGTGGCTGGGCCAGGGACCGAGGTCAGTGAGAGTGGCCCAGTTGCAGCTCCTGTGCAGTTCCAGTGACAAATTCTGCAAGGGAGAAGCAGAGAGTAAGCAGAAGCAAAGAGGAAGGTCTTGAGGTGCTTCCAGAATTGGAGATGGTTCCCCTCAAGTTCAAGTCAGGCAGGAAGTCTGTTCCAGGGGGAGGGCCCTGCTGCAGAGAGAAATCTACCCCCAGCTAGTTGCTCTGAGAAGCGGATGACCCGGACATGCAAGGTGTGCATCACACACACCTGCAAAACAGGCCATGGCCATCACTGTCATGTCACTCAAACCCTCCCAAACATCAACATGACATGGCAAGCAATACCCATACACCAACGCAGTAACAATAAGGTACACATTGCTATGTCCTAAATGTACAGTGGCATCGAACAATGATGCCTGACCCAGAATCAGATGAAATGACAGACCAACAAAATCTCCCACCCAAAATAAGTCATTTCCAAATGCATTACAACAGTCGTAGACGTAACATCACAATTAATGCCTGTCTACATGCACATTATGCATTGCAAAATCAACACTGCAGCTCATGTGTGCAGTGTTCTACTCCTGCATCACACTGCTCAGCGCACAGCACAGTGAACAGCCATTGTGTGTGATGCACACCCTGAGCATCACATCTAAGTGACAGACCACATCAAACATCAAATTAGGCATGTACTGGATCCATAATCGGTCACAGAACATGTGCTGCCAGGACACAGTGGGCACCAGAAGGCAAACAGTGTACACGTGGATATGCAAGGGTGGGAGTACATGTAGTGCATCCGAGTGCAAGTGTGTGGTTCTGCAAGGACATGCACTCCACATATGCATGTGCACTCAAGTGACCATCAGTGTTCCCTACACATCACATGTGAACATCCACCATGTGTACACCCCAGCATGTCAAACCACAACTATCCCCTCGCACCTGAAAGGAAAACACAACACATGAACAGGCATTGATCAGCAGAACACTACATGTACATAGGATACCACCATTACTATGTCAGAGTTCCCATCACACTGCAGGGCAAGGCAACTATCAACAACAACCCCCCCTCCCTCACAAATGACCATGACCCACTGAACAACTGCACCTGGGTCATGGAGCCTCCAAACCTCAATTCCACCTGGCCACAGGATCACCTTTACCCTTCGTCACCATCTCCCACCTTGTGTGTAAAAAGATGCCTGAACCCTCAGAATCCACACTCATTTCCAAAATCACAACATTCAAGGCATAAAAACGAACCCGAACACCCTCCAGTAGATGACTTGACGTAGCAGTACCTCACAAAGGCCAAGTACTACCACAATGATGCAACAACCAAGGTAGCACAGCAAAACAATGTCACGACAGGATGTGAGACATGTGTGGTAGATGACATAGGATGCTGCACCATGAATGGATGTGTACTGTCACAGGTCCCCTGTACAGGCGCAGGAGTGTCACGAAACAACCACCCCTACCATGTCCCGGGTGCCTGCAAGGTCAAACTCACACAGGCCCCTGAGACCCTGGTGGGGAATGAGGTTCAGGGATATGCAGTCGGGACAGGTGTTGACACACTGGATGACTGGAATGAGTGGCAGGAGAGGGGAGGAGGAATGACACATGAAACTAGGGAATGCACGAAAATGTACAACCTGCATGAACACATACACAATCCAAACAAACTTGGACATCATTGTCATGGCCTTCTGTAGTCCAGGCTCAGGAGTGGTACGAACCAACCACCCCCTCTGGGGTTTTGGCGCCTGCAAGTTCGGGGCTTACACAGGCATCCGCAACCCCAGTGGGGAAAGAGGGTCAGGGAACGTTGCTTGGATAGGCACAGGAAGCAGGAACACCGGGTAGAGGGTACAGGTTTCAAAATTGCATAGGATCACGGGTGATTAGGGAGAAAAAACATACCAAATTGAACCACACATACATCCATGCATCAGTACACTCCCCAGCAAGCCTATGCAGAGCAGTTCGAAAGAAAAACAACAAGACACTTAGCTCTGGTTTTGAGTGCTGGCCTCCTGCCTGCACACTCTCAGGTCCGGTTACAGGAGCACTGTAATGCTGCAAAGAGAGCCACAGTCAACAACCTGTAGGTGCCAATTACACAAAAACACAACACCAAACATGCCCCATAGCAACAAACTACTCTACAAACAGACAATCTGTGCTCGATGCTTCGTACCCATATATAACATCACCCCTGTGACGGGTCATACACAGTCAATGCAGTAAGTCAGCCGCTGGTGGGTGCGTGGCAAATGGAACACCAATGTGTCACAATTCACACAACATGCAATGTTCCCTGGGTAAGCCGACAGACCCATATAGCAAGCCATGACTACAGAGCAAGTTGCGTACCACCATGACCGAAACAAAGTTGGCAGTGCATTTATCATGAAGTATGTGGAAAAGACATGCACTGCACCCGAGTATGTCCCTTGCTGTATGTCCCTGTGAGCTGCCCGTTTCCATGTCTCGGAAGGCTACATGGTTGATACAAGTGCCTCAATGGACCTTGGTGTACCGGAGGGTATGTGCCACTGCCCCTGCATGTGTCCCAGACAACCCTACTATCAACAGCCATCAGTCCACAAACACATCTGAGCTGCATTGTGTGCTTCAACACCAATATTCGTCTAAGCTCAACCTCAGTGCTGTGACTAAGCCTGCATGTGCAACTCGCCTGGTGCAAGCTTTGCTGTGTCGTGGCCCCCCTGTGATGCTCACCTTGC
Organism: Ambystoma mexicanum; assembly: GCF_040938575.1. NCBI lineage: Eukaryota > Metazoa > Chordata > Amphibia > Caudata > Ambystomatidae > Ambystoma > Ambystoma mexicanum. The sequence continues at coordinate 1,093,153,239 of NC_090926.1, read as the reverse complement.
CTGGAGTTCCTTGGAACATGTCAGCAGTTCTAGGATGTGGGTCTGCAATCACTGTGCCTCTGCTTGTGCACACATGTGCATGTGGGCACCAACAAACGGGTCAGGAATTCCGTCGTCCAATGGGCCATGTCTGCTGGCAAAGGTGCTCTGGAGGCTCATCCCCCTGCAGAAAGGGCATGAAACACATGAATAATGCTTCAAAGTCATCTGTGTGTGTCTCATCAGGCATCTCATTACTTGACCATGTCAGAGACTCACATCACAAATCACACCATCAGTCCGTCTTTCACCTCCAAAGTGTGGAACACTATCTACAGCACGTGTACAGGAAAGATATGAAACATACTACACAATGCATAGCAATCAATGTCCACATTAATCATGACACACCCCATCTAGAAAAAGCTGAACAGTGGACAATGACACCTAAATCATCCCCACTAGGGGTGTCAACACAAGTCACACAGCACCAGACATGCCACAGATATGACAGTCCAAAGCCCTTGTGTAATATTCTGTAACACCGAACCATCCTTGCGAGCCCATGGATAAGGGAGGCAGGAGTGGCATATGTGAGTCAAGGACCCCAAGCAGCAAACACATACACAAGACAACCATGAAGGGCCCAGCTGGAACAGACAGTGGATGCCTTCAAAAGCCACAAAGCACCGCACGGTCACATGAAAGCACAATAGACTAGCAATTTTAAACTAACTCAACTATTAACTAATTACACTAACTATGGAAAACCTACATTACCTATTTAAACTATCAAACAGAAACTTAACTAACTAAACTAAAAGAAAAATCAAAAATGGCCACATACGACCCGGGGGGGAGGGGAGGCACCCAGGAGGGGGGAGGTACAGGGTGCTGCTCAACATCCACATGCGATGATGCTGAGCCAAAAAATAAAATTCCTCCATGGGCTCAACACCTGCACAGCACGACCTATGTGGGAGATAGATGGTCGTCCGAGTCTGGCTCATCCGGTAAAGGAGGACGTGGCACAGTTGCCTGGCCACGCCTAGCCGCAGCTTGCCCCTCGTCGGCAGCAAGTCTGCCGGACGGGTGAGCCTGGTTCAGTGTGGCGATGTTACATAGGTCTGCATGCAGAACCTCACGTGATACCCGTGCTTCCTCTTGCAAGGTAGCACGTGTAACACGGAGTTCCTCCTGCAAGGCCTGGCTGGACAACCGCTGCACCTCCCGGCAAGCCTGTAGCTCAGCCGAGATGGTACGCTCAAGCTGTGCAAACCTCTCCTCTGCCTGCTGCCTCTGGGACATCATAAGGACACCCAGAGTGGATCTGCGGGAAGCATACTCCTCCCTCAGGGCATCCATGTGCGCCTCTGCGTGAGAAGCAATTGCTTGACGCAGAGACGACATTTCAGCCTGGCGTGCCCTGTCTGAGGCCGCCATGCCCCGCCTGAGCAAGCGGGCAGTGGACCGTGCCGCCTGCTGCTGGAGAAGCACCTGCCTAGCAGGGGGGAGCACAGATCGGGCCACAGGCTCCATGCTCTCAGGGATGTTCTCCATTGCTGCCCCCTGCCGTTCGGAATTGGCAGTCATGTCTTGCTCCCACTCAGTATACAGCGGTTGCGCGCGGCGACCACGTTGCCGGGCTTGACCCCTGCGGGACCCAAGGACCGGGGGTCCTCGCTGTGTTGGCACCGCCTGTGGCTGCACGACTACATGCCCCTGTCGACGTGATGTCCCAGGCACATCAGTGACTGGTGTGGAGGGTGACCCTGCGTCCCGATCCACCACGGGCAGAGGAACCAAGACTGTCTGATCCCTCAGTGCAGGTGTCGCAGACAGAGGAGTGTCCACATCAGAATCACTCACCCCTGACACATGGACTTGATGCTCATCCAACTCAACATGGACGTCAGAGTCGTCATCAAGGCTGGACTCATAGGCAGCCAGAGACAAGATGGACTGCAGCACTTGGGGGTTTTCGTGGCCTACCACCCCACGACCCCCACTAGTGCCGGGTTTATGTGGTGTTACCAACCCTGTGTCTGGCATGACAACACCATCCTCCGCCTCCATTGCGTCATCACCTGAAAAATAGAGAGAAAAAGGTCACTACACATGTCAGAAGCACACGACACACACACACACTGACAGCAAAGGCATCCGGCAGACATGTGACACACAACATATGACCTGGCATGCATGCTGGGTCTACTTTGAATAGCTTCAGTGATCAGACCTGTTGAAAGGTGGCAGTTCCCATGGAAGTGGGTCTATGCAGTGCAGAAAATGTGTACGCCACTCACTACCTACATGTACAAGCACTCCATGGTGTGTGCCATGAAATGTGAAGGCAGTGCAATGTCAAATTCAGACATCACGTGCATTGTGCATTCAATGTGTACCATGTCTAGAAGCCAAGCACCCCTCCACCCCAGTACCAAAGCAGGGATGCCTAGCATGGTATCAAAAGGCTGACCATACACCTGTGTATTGACAGGCAGTGTTGACTGGCATCAACAGCTTAATGTGATACAAATTACAACACTGCAAATGATGCTGGGACAGTGGGCAGGACACATGATGAAAACTCCGGAGGACGCCCACGTGTGAAGAAGACACAAGAGTTGGACAGAGTCATTGGCCATTGAACAGGCTGAGGCCTGTGAGCCACACAGATTGACAGGGCCTAAACATGTGTGCAACGCAGGACTGAGCCACAGTTGACATGGGGAGGCCGATGAGATGGCAGGCAATGTATGTGACCAAGGACTCATATTACAGTGATCATCCAGTCAAGGACACATAGGGGCATGCATGCAATGCACATGGAGCATGAATGGGCACTCATGTCCCTGCGGGACATCTGACCCATGCACAGTACAAGTGAGATACCCTGCATCGAGTACTAAGGCTATACCACACGGCATATGTCTGGCAGTTTCTACGCTGGAAGTTAGCATCTACACAGGACACATGAACAAGAAACTACACATTGGCAAGATTGAAGCAGACCAGTGCAAAGGTGGAACTGGAGTGCAGAGTGGCGGAGGAGGGGCAAGGGAGCATGCCCACAGGGAGTCCTGCATGCAGGCAGAGGAGACATGCATGACGGTAGCATTGCATTACTTACACATCAGAACCATGTACACGTCACATGTAGCAGCAATCATGCACAACACATCCCACAAGTGAAACACACACGTCCTCAACAAACACGCATCAACACTCACTGGACTGGGCATCAAAGTCCAGCATCTCTCCCACTCCTTCGACCAATTCAGGTGGTATGAACTCCGCAACGAGAGCCTCATGCGGAGTGAGTTCTTCCTCCTCTGGTGCAGGCCCACCGCCAGTCACCAGAGTCAAGTTGTAATTTGAGACACGCTTGGCCTTAGTGCTGCGCTTGATGTCATTCCAACGCTTTTTGCACTCCTGCGCCGTGCGCACCTCATGGCCGAATGAACTGACATGTTCCGCAACAGGCTTCCAGTGGGTGTCACGTTGGGCAGCCGTAGTCTGACTATTGGCACCCACTAGCATGTCACCGCTGTGGCCCCGCACGTAGTCCACGAGGAAGTCCAGTTCCTGCTTACAGAAAGGCTTCTTCCTCGACGTGCAGGAGGTCGTGGCTGTGTGTGGGGTCCCAGCCTGTGCTGCAGGTGCAACCTTCCTCCTCTTGGACTGTGGCGCAGACCCTGGCTGGCTAATGCCGCCCTGACCAGTATGGCCAGTGGGTTCGGTGGATTGAGCCAAGGGAGTGGCATGTGGAGGGATGACCAAAGGCCTGACTTGTGTCAGTGGCAGCTGGGTGCCCACTAATGGACCCTGCGCAGCAACATCAGCTGTGGCAGGGTCATTGACCGCAACGGTCCTGGTTGGCAGACTCACAACCGGGGTGCTGTTGGGTGCATCTGCCCCTGCACTTGCCAACACCCGGCTGTTCGGGGCAGCAGATGCCATGACTGCCCCAGGGACACATGTCTTGGTCTGAGCAGCCCGGCGTGCCCCTATGGTTTACCCCCTGGCCTGTTGGAGATCTACCAAGGGCTCTTCAAGTGCCAACGCAGCCTGCGCTGGCAGACCCTGAGCCTGGGTGGCGGTGTCCACAGCTGCACCTGCAGCTACCACTACCCTTGGGCCCGTGGCAGTCGATGGAACGGACTGCCGGGTCATATGGGTGCCAGTGCCAGATGCAGGAGCTGCATCCCCCAGAACCACAGGGGGTGGTGGCATGGCTGCACCGACACATGGCACAACATTGTGCTCAAGTGGCGCACCCCTGCCTCTTCCCCCTCTGTGGCTGCCCTGGACACCCTGGAGTCCCCCTACTCCCTGGTCACCACGGCCACGTCCCCGACCACGCCCGCCACGAGGAGTATGCCCAGCTGAGGCGCCCCTCACCTTGGTGGCCTCCCAACCATGGCACAGATGTAGTAGTGCTGGCACAGATGGAGTGGTGCCAATGGGAGGTGTACACCACAATTGAACTGGGCAATTGGAGTGAAGGGGGTGGGAAGCAAGATGTTAACAGCCCCCCTGCACCTGCAAGGCTGTATGTGACCCCGGTGATGTGGTGATGGGTCACGCAACGCTCAGGCACCCCAAAACTGCAGTAAAACTGTGCACGCAACCCTGCAGCCTACGTGCGTGGATTAAACCTCCCGCAGTATGCGGTGGCACCCAGTAACACGAATAACGCGTACGCGTGGGACACGCAGGCTACTATGACATCGAAAATGGGTGCGATACACAGGGGCCCCCGCAGTGGGAAAAAGAGCGTGTGCGACTCACCGTCTGACTAGCGCGATGCAGAAAAACACGCGTAGCCAATACCCCCGCCAAAAGAAGAGATACGTCCTTGATAGCTGTGAAGTTGTGATGGCGTGCGAAACAACAGGAAGCAGCAACACACGTCGGTCTCCACGAAAGGCACGTACAGCGAACTGCTGGGCCCGCTCACCTTTAACCCGTGCTGAGGGAAACGCACGCGCGCGTCATGTCACTTACGCGCATGGGCCCTTTCCTCGTATTACACGCGGACGTGCAGTTTTTCACGTGCACTTACGCGCATGGGCCCTTTCCTCGTATTGCACGCGGACGTGCAGTTTTTCACGCGCGCTTACGCGCATGGGCCCTTTCCTCGTATTGCACGCGGACGTGCAGTTTTCCACGCGCGGTGAAATGCCCATGCACGTCTGTACGCATCACGTCACAGGGGTGCTTGCGCTTGAGGGGCCTTCTGTCCAATGAAAATGCGTATGCGTGCAGACGCGCTTACGCGCTAAGGGCCTTTCCTCGAATTACACGCTGACATGCAGATTTTTCACGTGCCAAATCACTCCGATTCAAGCTGGCCATGCATAAGCACACGGAAGACCACGCTCCTGCCCAGAAGGCCGAACTACTGCCCCCCAGAGCCCCGAGCACGCTCCCACCTGCCATCTGCTGCTGCCTGACTGCCTGCTGCCCACGTGCCCTGCCATTTGCTGCCTGCACATCAGCCAGGGGTGCTGTTGCTGTGACCACCCCTGCTGGAACCGAAGACTCCCGACTGGGATTCCATCGCTCCACAGCCCAGCCCCAGGACCCAGTTGCCCACCCACTCCTGCCTCTGGGGTTGTCATGTCGGGGCAAACACCATCTGAGACCACTGACAACCCCCGGCCAGAGAGGCAGAGGGGCACCAGCTTCAGTGCCACTGAAGTTGGTGTCCTGGTGGAGCAAGTCCTGGGGCAGTATGATGCCCTCTTCGGAAGTTCCCGCGCCGACAAGGAAGGACGGACTCGGATCTGGACTGACATCGTGACTGATATCAACGCGGAGAAGAAGTCAAGAAGCGCTGGGAGGACTTCAGGTCCAGGACCCTGAACAAGGCCCGGCGCCTCTTGAAGGCAGCGGATGCCAAGGGGTGCCGGGGCCACTTGTCGGAAGAACAGATGAGGGTCCTGGAACGCATATCCCCAGCGCTCCACGTCCAGGTCCTTGAGAGGCAGACCCGTCTGGAGTCGAGCGGTGAGGGTACATGCATCCTGATTGTGAGCAGTGCGTGTGGTCATTATTCAGTAGTGTGCAGGTTGCACATCTGTTTGTATGGGGTCGAGTATGGGTGGGGGTGTACAGGGCCGTGGGGCTGACACATGCGAGGGCTGGAATGTGTGAGACATGGATGGTGCTTGTGTGTGTAGGCTTGCATGCCAAATGCAGTTGTGTGGGCACACATGTTTGGATGAATGTGTATGTAAGTAGACATGTCCGTGATGTCACGCATGTATGTTGTTTTCGGCTGCATGTATCGGCACTGTGTACATGTGCATGTGTGTGTATTTGACAAGGGTGCAACAGTGATGCAACATGGATGCATGTGACAGCGGTATGTGGAAGCCTGATTGGCAGATGTGACATGGATGCCCATCTGAACACTGCGACACTTGGCAGAGGTGTACACATGCATGCAAGTGTGGTGGTGTGTGTACATGTGTGGTGCACTTCCTGTGTTGCATGTGATGTCTTGCTCACCTTTGGCTGCTCATGCTGTTGTATGTGTATGGATGGTGGTGGCAGTTGGGATATGGCTTTGGTATGGCTCATGTGTGCGAGTTGTAATGACATGTGTGTTGGGGATTGTGATGACATGTCTGAGGTTTGCCAATGCCACTCATGTACAACTGTCATGTGTGTATGTGTCCATTGTACAGTGCCCTGATGCCTGTGTTTTGTTTCTCCCTGTCTGCAGCGTCAACTAATGAAGAGGGCGGAGAAGGTGCTGTGGAGCACAGCGGCGGGGATCCCACCGCCAGCCGGAGACGCAAGGCCCGGCTCCCCTCCCATGTTGTGATCTCATCGGGGAGTGAGGAGTCCGGTGCCGCGTCCCAGGCCGCAGCTGCCGGGGGGAGGTCCAAGAGGCGGAGGTTGGAGTTGGACTCCTCGGCAGCAGAAGGGGCAGCTGGGGCCCCATAGGGCCCAACGGGGGAAGATGGCACGGAGTCATCCAGGTTGGTGGGGGGTTTGGTGGAGGAGGAGGCTGTGCAAGCACCAGAGACGGGGTCTGGAGGTGGGGATCCCACTGGTGCTAGTGGTGCAGTGCAGGAACAGGGACAGGAGGCAGCACAGGCCGCCGCGGAGGTGCCTGTGTGCAATCCTGTCCCTGATCCTGTCCCTGCATCATCTTGCACCAGCAGGGATGCCTACGTCCAGACCCGTTTTCAGGCAGGGGATGAGCTCACATCAACTGGCCTTCATCTGCCTGCGGACGTGGCTATCCAGGTCCGGGTTGAGCCTGTCCTGGCTGGTGTGGCGTTGCTTCAACGGGCCATGCGAGGTGACCTGCAGTCTTTTCATGAAGAGACTGCACATCATCTCGAATGGCTCGTTGACCACGTCAGCCTGCTGGGACAGGTCACCCAGGCCGGATTCCTCCGTCTGATGGGGCTTGCTACGGCCCCCTCCTCAACTGGACCCCCTACACGCCAGTCGTCCTCCATGCCATCTTCCCACCCATCAGTCACCTGGGTGCCCTGTGGAGCTGCCTCTGATGGTGCGGCCAGGCTGGTGGAGGAGGCATCCCTGCCACAGTCGGGAGTCGGACGTTCAGCAGGGGTGGCCACATCTACGACTGCACCCCAGCCGGCGGAGGATGTGCAGGCAGCAGGAGGCAGTGCACGGGCAGAGGCACAGCAGCAGCAGCAACGTGGTGGGAGCCATGAAGGCTCGGGGCCTTCAACATCGGAGGGGCAGGCATCGGCCGGAGGGCAGGAGGACCCAGGACAGAGAGTGTCTTCCGTGTGGCAGCGGTTGGGCCACGCCATAAATGCGGAGCGGCAGCGGGCGGAAGAGGCACGGCTCACAATGGTCAGGGCGGAGAACTCCATGCGGAGGGCCCTGAGGCGGGCCGAGTGCCTCGAGGCAATCCGCAGGGGTTTGGAGGTGGAGACGTCGATGGCCCTTCGAACCCTCAGGGACATGGAGGAGGACCGCTTCCGGGACATTGAGGAGGAGTTCGATGATGCCCTGGCCCGGGACATCCACAAGTGAGCCGTGAAACTAGCCCGCTGCCCTTGTACATAGTTATGTAGGTAGTGTTAGGTTTCATTTTTGTTTTGATTTTATTTGGACCTTTCGAACATTGGCCACATTTTTGTATATAGTTAATTTTATTAGTTAGTGTAGTTAGATAGGTTTCCTTTCTTTTGTTGGGATAATGGACCCTGGCTTGTTCCCATGTACATAGTTCATTGTTGGATTGTATTTTTTTTTCACTTTTTAACCATGGAGCAATGGCTTTATTTTTTATTTCCCATTGGATTTTGTTTTGTGGACATTGACTTTGGACAACATTACTTTGGAATTTTATTTTTGGTTTTGCTTTTTTTCACGGACATGCTTCTTTTAATTTTTGTACATTCACATTTCTGTTTCTTCATTTTTTATTCTATTTATGTTTCCTTTAATACATATTTGTTTGGGTGAACTTCAATGTGTGGTATCTCATTGGTTTCATCCATTTCATGATATGTGTTTTGAGATTCACTGACACCCATTGGGTGTATGTGAGGGAGATGTGTTTGTTTCGGAACTTGCAATTGGTGTTCTGTGATGTAATTGCAAATTATGAGTGGGTGGATGCAATACTCGGGTGGGTGTTTTGCATTTGGAGGCTGACCATAGGGACCAGGGATCTAGATTGTGATGACATGTTGGCTGGGGAACATGAGTTGCACATGGGTGGGGGCCTGCTGGCAGGTGCCCCACAGTGCTGGGGGGTGGGGTGGTGGGAGACATGGGTGGGGGCCTGGTGGAGGCTGCCCCTGCACTGCTGGGGGGGTGGGGGTGGTGGGAGACATGGGTGGGGGCCTGGTGGTTGCTGCCCCTGCACTGCTGGGGGGGGCGGGGGTGGTGGGAGACATGGGTGGGGGCCTGGTGGAGGCTGCCCCTGGTGACTGGGGGGTGGGGGTTCTGGGAGACATGGGTGGGGGCCTGGTGGAGGCTGCCCCTGGTGGCTGGGGGGTGGGGGTGGTGGGGAACATGAGTTGGACATGGGTGGGGGCCTGCCGGCAAGTGCCCCAAAGTGCTGGGGGGTGGGGGTGGTGGGGAACATGAGTTGGACATGGGTGGGGGCCCGCTGGCAGGTGCCCCACAGTTCTGGGGGGTGGGGGTGGTGGGGAACATGAGTTGGACATGGGTGGGGGCCTGCTGGCAGGTGCCCCACAGTGCTGGGGGGTGGGGGTGGTGGGGAACATGGGTGGGGGCCTGGTGGAGGCTGCCCCTGGTGACTGGGGGGTGGGGGTGCTGGGAGACATGGGTGGGGGCCTGGTGGTGGGTGCCCCTGGTAGCTGGGGGGTGGGGGTGGTGGGAGACATGGGTGGGGGCCTGGTGGTGGGTGCCCCTGCACTGCTGGGGGGTGGGGTGCTGGGGAACATGAGTTGGACATGGGTGGGGGCCTGCTGGCAGGTGCCCCACAGTGCTGGGGGGTGGGGGTGGTGGGGAACATGAGTTGGACATGGGTGGGGGCCTGCTGGCAGGTGCCCCATAGTGCTGGGGGGTGGGGGTGGTGGGGAACATGGGTGGGGGCCTAGTGGAGGCTGCCCCTGGTGACTGGGGGGGGTTGGGGTGCTTGGAGACATGGGTGGGGGCCTGGTGGTGGGTGCCCCTGGTGGCTGGGGGGTGGGGGTGGTGGGAGACATGGGTGGGGGCCTGGTGGTGGGTGCCCCTGCACTGCTGGGGGGTGGGGGTGCTGGGGAACATGAGTTGGACATGGGTGGGGGCCTGCTGGCAGGTGCCCCACAGTGCTGGGGGGTGGGGGTGGTGGGGAACATGAGTTGGACATGGGTGTGGGCCTGCTGGCAGGTGCCCCGCAGTGCTGGGGGGTGGGGGTGGTGGGGAACATGAGTTGGACATGGGTGGGGGCCTTCTGGCAGGTGCCCCACAGTGCTGGGGGGTGGGGGTGGTGGGGAACATGGGTGGGGGCCTGGTGGAGGCTGCCCCTGGTGACTGGCGGGGTGGGGGTGCTGGGAGACATGGGTGGGGGCCTGGTGGTGGGTGCCCCTGGTGGCTGGAGGGTGGGGGTGGTGGGAGACATGGGTGGGGGCCTGGTGGTGGGTGCCCCTGGTGGCTGGGGGGTGGGGGTGGTGGGAGACATGGGGGGGGCCTGGTGGAGGCTGGGGGGTGGGGGTGGGGGTGGTGGCTGGTGGCTGGGGGGTGGGGGTGGTGGGAGACATGGGGGGGGCCTGGTGGAGGCTGCCCCTGCACTGCTGGGGGGTGGGCACCACGATATACACGTACCCTGATGAGATTGCGTGTGGAACTTCCCGCGCAACCCTGAAATACACGTGCCCTGCTGATGTCGCGTGTGAAACTTGCCCCGCACCCCAAAATACACGTACCATGATGAAATCGCGTGTGGAATTTCCCGCGCACCCCTGAGATACGCGTACCCCCAATCGCGTGTGGAAATTCACGCGCACCCCTGAAATACACGTGCCCTGCTGATGTCGCATGTGAAACTTCCCCGCACCCCTGAAATACACGTACCCTGCTGAAATCACGTGTGGCACTTCCCGTGCACCCCTGAGATACGCGTACCCCCAATCGCGTGTGGAAATTCACGCGCACCCCTGAAATACACGTGCCCTGCTGATGTCGCATGTGAAACTTCCCCGCACCCCTGAAATACACGTACCCTGCTGAAATCGCGTGTGGCACTTCCCGCACACCCCTGAGATACGCGTGCCCTGCTCGCACGGGCCCAATCGCGTGTGGAAATTCACGCGCACTCCTGAAATACACGTACCCTGCTGAAATAGCATGTGGCACTTCCCACGCACCCCTGAGATACACGTACCCTGCGGAAATCGCGTGTGGTACTTCCCGCGCACCCCTGAAATACGCATACCCTGCTCGCACGGGGCCAGTCGCGTGAGGTACTTCCCGCGCACCCCAGTGATACACGTAGCCCGCTTGCCGTGCTGGTACAGGGATAGCGCAGCCCTTTTTCGCTGGATTGGGTATATTGATGGCTTTTCCCTGCGCGAGAGGCGTTCTTGGGGGCGTAACTGGCGCTGCAGCAGGGTCGCTGCGCCACTGTGCGCCACGGCTGGTTTTGGTGGCTGGAATCCATGAATACGCTGTGCGCGGAAATGTATTTTAGCGCACGCGGCTGGTGCAGGGATTTGCACGCGCACACTGTGCGCCAGCCGCGTGCGCCACTTCTGCGCTGAATTCTATGAATTACCCCCTTGATCGCGACAACCTGGGAGAGATGGTCAGACATTTGCTCTGCAGCGATATCGATGAATTCTGGGTAACATCAGGCTGCTTCGTCGATTTCACTGCAAATGGGACATTTTCGATTTTAGCAATTTCTGCTTGACATTTTGTTTCCAGGTGGTTTTGCTTCAGACACCCACAATTTTTAGCCAATTAGGAGGCTGCAAAACATGTTTTGCCACCTTCTTGGCTAAAGTTTTTGGAGCCCACGTCAAACCAATCACAAACTGTCATTTGACCAAAAGTGGCAAATCAGGCAAGACAATCTGCTCTACCGGCGAATAGAAAATGGAGGCTATTTTCGATTATTTCATTTCATTCGTAATTTCACTGACTCCTATTCTTTGGCTCTTTGTATTATAGTGACATAACAGTTCCAGAACCAATTGTCATCCAGGAAAAAGGGGACTTTCTCAGAGCCAATAGTCCCATAATACCTGTGATCAAAAGGAAAGAGAGATATATGTCCGTTCATGCAAGAAATCCCTACAACGGGCGGGATAAGTATATGGCAAGCAGACAAAAGTTACAAGCTAGAACATCAGATCGACAGGTGATGGCCCAAAAGCGAATCAAGAAATATGGCAAAATACAAATTATCATCATAACGAAGAGTAATACAGAATGCTACATTAAAATGCAAAACAATAAATGTAGCCAGCCAAAGCCATTAGAACAAATGGCTGCAACTAGAGACATGCTGGAGCTTGGACACGCATGTGAGTGATTTGATTGGGAACATTGTACATTAGGTCAGAAACAAAGGGAAGCAACTCCTTTGCAGGATGCTGTACACACATTCAAAATCATAATTGAGCCGGAAATGGTCTAGGTGCTGTATATGTGTACACTATATATAGATAATCAAAAGGTAATGTTCAGATTTATAATTAGAAAAACAGTATGTAAAATGTGGCAGAGGAGGTGATGAAGTGGGAGGGTCAATGTAATGGGTTGAGACAGGGTCCCCATTCAGGGCAGTGGAGCTGAAGTTCAAGTGCAGATTTGAAAGCAGGGAAATTGGTACATATTTCCTATCAAAGGAAAGGGGTTCCAGTGGAAAGTGGCAAGGAGAGAGATGGTGTGGAAGCAAAAGGCAGTGTGGATATGGACAGGAGAGCAAAAGGTACAAGGTGGGGAAGACCAGGTGACACAGTTAGCAATATCGGGAAAGTGATGTACTATGAATTCATTTGAACATTACTGGAAGACATTTGAAAGGGATCCGTGATAAATGGAAAGTCAGCCAGACTTGAGGTGGAGGGCAGCGGTGTTAGAGGTGCTCAGGAGGATCTACAGGATTTGACTTGAAAGGCAGCTAATTTTTAAAGGGATGCAAAGAGTAGTGAAAGAGGCCTTAGACGCTTGAGCAGAAGTCAGATTGCCCGAGAGAAAGGGTGGAATTGAGAGTTAAAGTGATGTGGTAGATGGGGGTGGGTGGATTATTCTTAGGTTTTGTAGGTTGAGAGCTGATCAATTGACAGAGTTTGGGATCTCTGCTGATGATGAGTCCAAGGGTGTGAACCTTTGTCAGTGGATATCCTGGGCACGGGTGGGGGACGAGGATTTGATGCACAATGTCCCAGAACGAACATAGATGGCTTTGGACTTAGGGGAATTCAACATAAGACATGGAAGTGCCATCCAGTGGAGGATGGTTGAAGGACAATTAGAGGAAGGAGAGGTGATGACTGGGGAAATGATGGAAAAGGAGAACAACATCTGGTTATCATCAGTGATTATTTGGTTTCTATGTCATTTCATTGTGGGATGTTTTTAGCAGGTTTTTTTACTGCAGATTTTTCAATGAAAGAACTCCTCGAATGTTTTATTTTTTATTTTTGGGAGTCCCGCACCCCCCCCCCCCAAGCTCCCCATCCACTTTTACTTTTTATATTATTCCAGAACACCCACCCGCAAATATATATTATTCCAACCCCCCTAAAAAAAATGGATGAGTTTTTTCATTACAAAATTCACGGTAAAAAAAGCAACGAAAAAACATCCTGCGATGAAACGACGTTATACCTGGAAGGTTGGAGATGAGTTAACCAAGGGTGAAAGTTAAGAGAGTAAAGAGTAGTGGCCCAAGTATGGAAACATTTGGGACACCGTGAGATGTCTGGGATCTGAGGTGTACATGTTCCAGGAGATAGTGAACACATGATCTGAAGGGACAGATGCAATCCACACAAATGCAGTGTTTTGGGTGGAAAGGTGATAAAGGGTGAGCCGGAAAGAAGATGGTCAACATTGTAAAAGACTATTGAAAGTTTGGGCGAGGTGAGAAAATGATAGGCAGTTTTAAGAAAATTAGAGCTATGGGGAGAAGGCTGCAGAACCTAGACTGTAGTGGGTCACAAAGACTGAAGGAATCCAGTGAGGCAGCTTAGAGCCCCCGGTCAAGGACATCAGAATAGTGGTGATAAGGGAGCCGCAATGATAGTTGACCAATTTGTTCGTGTCAGCAGAGGGCTTTTTGGGGAATGGTTGTACTGTTGCTACCTTGCAGCAAGCAGGGAAGATCCCAGTTTTCAGAGAAAGGTTAAGGAGGGGAGGTTGGAAAACATAAGAGGCACCAGGGCTGAGATTGTTTGATAGCCTGAGAGCAAAATAATCTCTAATTGCATTTTGGAGAATGGGCGCTAGTTCAGCAGGCGAGGTAGTAGAGAATGGGGCAAGAGAGGACAGTGAAGAGGGGATGGCGAGGGTAGAAGGGTTATGAGATGTCAAGGATAGGAGGACATTTATTGTGTCTTTGATCTCTAACATTCTAAAGGAAAAGTAAAGGACAAAGTCACTAGCAGACAGAAAGATGGAGATGGGCAGCATTGCCTGAAGGATAGTGTATGTTTTATAGGGATGGAGTGAGAGTGAAGCGAGCAGGGTCAGAGGAACAAGATATGGTTGGCGAAGCAGCTGGGGGGTCATTATGTAAAAGGTTAGCCATGTAGAGGTGCTGACGTCTTAGATAGGGCTAAAGGTTGGCTTTGAGGTTGTTAAACCCCTGGGACATCTATGGGTGGGGCAATGGCTAGCAGGGGTAACTATACATGTTGGGAGCCAGTACTCAAATCTAGTGCCGAGGGGTGAGACACACTCAAGGAAGTCTTGCTTGGTAGGCCTGGGGTGTAGGGAAGCTAGACAGCAGATAGATAGGGAGACACGGTAGCAGGTTTGAACTTCTGTTTACATAGCATGCGATTGTGGTGGAGGGAGAAGAGGAAGGCCACAGGTTTGAAGTATGCGAGGGAGAGGCCAGATCGAGAGGGATAAACGGAGAAGATTGAAGAAGTGACAGAGTATGATAGAAAGATGACATCCGTGGAGTTGCCATGCATCAGGGTATTTTCTATTTACTTAAATCTCAGGTATTGATGAATGACAATGTCATTCGGGTAATCCAGTTGGTAAGAAGAACATGGCGCCCCTTTTGTTAAATTCGCCACTATGGGATTTACTGGCTAGGTCAATAAGTATGTGTTTCTTAGTCATGTTACTTATTTCACTTGTAATCGCCTTCTCGAAGTGAAGCAGGGGAGTGGCAGCAGGGTCCCGCCCCATGCGTATTGCCCAAGGTCTACCTTGCCTTACTGTCAATATGAAACTAGACAGCTCACAGCTAAGGAGAATGTTGAGGGGTGCAAGATTTTGGGAAGCAGTTTATTGTATAGAAAGAGGGTGAAATTCAGATAGGGAAAATGGGCATAAAAGATAACATTGCTGATCGTGACTGTTGAGGAGAAATAAAAGAAACCTCTAAACAGAATTTCTGCCTGTCTCCACAGAGACGTATGTCACAGACGATGAAGGTTACATTGCTAAGAGTAAGTATGCATGCAATGTATGTGTGCTGTTGCATTCACAATACAGTCAAATATGGCTTTTGTTTTGATTTTAGACAAGTTATGTCTGTGATAAATGTTTCATTGTTAATATGACCCGATTCACTTCTTACTTGTCCACGCCTCTGAGACGTGATAAGCGTATTGTATTGTACATATCTGCAGTGTATTGCATTAAGTGTTCTAAGAAAGACTTCAGCTTTCCTGCTGAAACCACATATTATAAAGCAAGACCGGCGGCTCCACTGAATAGGGCCAGCATTCACACATCACACTGTTTTTCCAAGAATAAGTATGACGTGGTATCCGGCCATTGTTTCGAAAACTTATTTTTGGAACACCATTTTGTCAAAAACATTTTGCCTACATTTTTTTTCTCGAATGTATTATTTTTTATTTTGTATGTTTTTTTTTTGGTTTCGTAAGTTAAAAAAACTGTTAAAAAGGGGGGTTTGAGGAGAACCCCCAAAAGCAAAAATAAAATTAAAAAAAGAAATATTCGAAAATACATTTTCGGCAAAATTGTGTCGAGAAAATGGCATTCGAAAAAGTCATTATAAACTGTATGACATGCACATGGAAATTGTATGAAGTTGTAATGTGTAAGATATGCACTGTTGAATAAAGTAATCTACACAAAGCAAGATAGCACACATTTGTGCGTGGGTAGCTCACACTTGCAGAGCTTGCATATGTATAACTTAGTACCATATGTAATAGAAGGATCATTTCAGAGAAGGGTAAACGACCTCCAAGCGGCAACATATGCTCTAGGTTTAAGTGCAGGACATGTTGGAAAGATCACCAGTGCTGTTTGATGCGCTCAGCTCAAGCTCCTGGACAGATTCTCAAGTGATACAGCCTCGTTACAAGTTTGTTGGTCCGGAAATACGGTGCCGGTGACAGCGTCTGCTAGCACCTTTGCTGTCCAGCAATGTACAAGTCTGCCGGTAGGGGCTGTGACCTGCTGGTAGGCCTGACCTGTCGGTAGAATCAATGGGAATGGGGATTACCGGCATCTCCGCCACCCACAATATCCCGGTGATAGCAGGATCTCGGGTGGCAGAGACGGTACAGTAGTCCCCCGCTATCCCGTTGGAATTACCGGTGGGATTCCGGGGGAATCATAATGAGGACCATAATCTTAAAGGAGTCCATGCATATTGCTTCACTGGATGCAAGTTACAGAAAGTGCTGTCCATTTCATGACACCATATCACATCTTTGAGCCACAGCAAAACATTGGAAATTAGCATACTTTTACAGGCTATCATTTACAGGCGACCATTTACAGGCGATCATTTACAGGTGATCATTTTGTGCCTTTTAGCCGGAAGCAACACCATTGACAATAACTTCGACTGTCTTTGGGGAAGCCGCCAATAACAGGAGGCAGCAGGATGGGTCTAGTGAGATAAACACTCAGAAATGTCTCTTGCTTTCTATCAACCAGTTTTGCCATGTCTTATGATATTCCCACAGTAAAAGAATACGACCAGCTCCCACCCCACAACATTTTGGACATTGCAAGATATGATCAGGGCTGAACTTGCCTGTCCTGGCTAGAGTCATATTTGCTCTATTAAGGAGTTTAAATTAATAAATTACTCCTGCATGGGATAAGATTGCAATATTTTAGAGTGGCATCCTCCAACCATGGCTATGAAAAGCACTGAGGAAACAAAACGCCCCTCTTGGTGCATAACCCCCAGACACACAACATCAACATTTTTTAACCAGTTATCGTAAGTCGTTCGCAGTTCTGTAATACCCCCAAAATCCTGTCTCTGGGGTATATGGAAACCCAGTTTTCATGCCATAATGAATCCTAGTTCAAGCCATACCTCTGCATTTAACTGGGTCAAACTTGCATTTCTTGCCATAGCTCCTTGACAGTAAAAGGGACAAAAGTGAAGCCAGGCGATGCCAATGCCAGTTCCATGACTACATGGGAGAGAGCTTCTCCCAGCAGTCCCAAGTAAGTAGCATGTTGTGCCTGCCCTGCAAGAAATACAGCTCCATGTCAGGGTTTGCTTGGACGCACTAGTGGGCCCCATTATAAGTTTGCTGGTATCTCTGCAGTAAATCATCAAAGATACCACCAAACGGAATGACTGTGACCACCACTTGGCCTGCCGGTATTACTGCCAGATTACAAGTGGCGTTGGCAGTGTTAGTCCTCATTTGTTTGGAGTCTATAGGACTCAATGGTGCATGTCAGTGGGGCATGTCAGTGGATTTACCGGTGTCTGGTCAAATGGTCGGAAAAAAATGGTCGAATTTTTTATTTATTTATATATTGTTTTAGTTTTGTTTGGTAAAAAAAAATAATATGGAAAAACAGGGTTTAGGGGGGGGGGAACCCCCCCAAGACCATTTTTTCGACCATTTGACTCTCGATCAAATGGCATTCGATCATTTGGTTTTCGACCAAATGACCTACAACCACAGCAATAATTCTGTCAAAATCGAGCGGAAATCTGGCAGATTTACCTCTAGCTCAATTCTGGAGTTGAATCCTCCAACTTGCCACTCAAATCATAGTTGGGTGGCACATTAATGTGGCACTATATGGTAATACTGTCACATTTAACCCGAACCACCCAACTTGTAATGAGACCCACTGCTTGAAGTATACCAACTAATTGGAGTTGTGTTCTGAAATGTTCGGAAAGGAGTGTACAATCTTTGGGAACACGAGCATTTTAATTTGTGTAATCCTGTCATATATTGACTGTTGGAAGGTCACCAATTTTTTTATTCTACATTCCGTGTCTTTCAGGTAAGTCAAGTAGTTTTTTATCAATAGCTGCAAGGAATCCCTATAGAGTCGACGTCCAAAGTTCCACTAACAATTTTGCTGGATCCATGCGATCACTGCGACCCCCATGATTGGGACGGCCAAAAATGCCAACTTTGTTTTTATTTAACCCCATTTACACCACAGGGATATGCGGGGGGAGACCCCCGGCAACCACTATATATCACTATAATATCACATACCCCCCATTTGTATATATGTGGTGTAAGGGGATGTTAAAAAAAGTCATTGATTTCAACCGTTGCAATTATGGGGGCGATATTTTGGGCCATTACCATTTCGACTACTCCTATTGTTATGACATTGAGTGTTCCTATTACTGGCATGTTGGAGAGTATTATGCATCCGACTCTTTAGTTTACTTGGAAATAGCCGAAAGAATAAAAGAATCACGTCAAACCATCACTCATAAACTTTTCTGTCTTGTGACAGTCCATCCACCAGTCCCTGTCCCATGGTCCCACTAAATGGCGCACACATCCATTAGTCATCCTCTTCTCGAACGCCAGCTTCGGACAGTCCTTCTAACATCCCGGACAGCACAATCAAGAAGTCCAGGGCATCCAGCAACCAATGTATCCAGCTGCACAATCCAGAATACCCCTGGTGGCCTTTGAAAAAACTACTGATCGCGCAATTGTTGATAGCTAAAAATAAGTGAGACGTGTTGGATAACACCCACCTCCTTGCCATTAAAGAAATCCCAAATCCATGTCACAATAATACCAGGAATTCTCTGCCAGTTGCGGCTTACTATTTCCATATTCGCTGCATATTCACTGCATGCTAATAACCATATAATAATCACAGATTATGGATGTACAATCGGCTTGCATTAAAACCTATGATAAATCATTGGCTTAATCAGCCGCACCGAGAACATTCTCAAGCCTTCTCCAGAAGCATTGTATGTCATGGCACACCTAGAGGAATGAGCCCCAAAAAGGAAAACACGCATCCCTGCCAGAGTCATGACACACCAAACCTACCTAGCCAAATGAGGAGGGTATGCTGACTTCCCCAGTGCAGCTGTTTGGGTTTCATACACTCTAAGGCATCCGACTTCACACAGAAAAAAAGGCAATTCAAAGAATGCAGGAAATGAGTACAGGTAGATCCGCTTTTGGCATGCCTAGAAATCATGAAGCTAACTCTGTATTGTGTGAAGGACCTACCTGACAGATCCAAAGTCCTCCCGTGACACCCTGCAAAAGGGTAATTGACATATCAACAGGACCAGCTTGCCTGAAAGTTATCTGACCATTCCTTATAAAAAAAGATAGGACAAAATGTATATATCCCAAGGTTTACAATACAGGGCCTTTCACCGACTAACTAAAGGATGAAACTCTACAGGTCACCAGCCCACCGCTTCCACTCGATGAAATGATGAACTAGTAAAACAGTGTACATAGTAAAACAGTGTACATTGACAGAGTGCGAGGAAGAAAAGCAAGCCAGAAAATGTCACACTTGCAGTACATCTGTGTGCCAGGGATGCAAGTCCTCTGAGTGCGCCAAGGCTTTCTAGGCACCCTTTAATGACCTAATTATTTTTTTTTAATTTTTTTTTTATTGTAACAATTACTTTTTTACAAACTTTAATTACAAATGACCTAATGGTGCTTGGCACCAAGGATTGCTTAATGAGGCCATCAGCCTCTGCCACAGATGCCCATCTATCCCTGCAATAGAATGTCTAGAAGGGAAAAGGTGAACCTGCTAAAACTGAACACTGAAGGCCATCTATTATGGTCAGAAGAGTGTCCATGATCATGCAAAGAAACATGGGAACATCCGTAGCCATCTCAATGACCAATAGGATCCACACATGCCACACATGAGCGAGCACAATGGTGAGATGAGAACAGCTTCTAGTCATGCTGGAATGTCCATGCCATCAGTGAAAAAAAGGGGGATGGATAGTGTTTCCCGTTCCCCTCATACCTGAAAAAAAGGTGTCCATTGCATTCTCCCAAGTTTCCGGGCTCTAACTGAAGTAAGTGGGAAGCTGGGTGTTTAGTTGAAATGCAAAAAAGATCACTATGGAACACAGCCTACCTTACTCTCTATTACCTACTGCCAACAACATCTCCCCCTCGCCCTATGCGGAAGTCACCACCTGTTCTGCCCCTCCCATGCCTCCGCCCAAGTCACCGTTGACCAATATTAACTGGGAAATATGAAGCCTAAGATGTACCTAAAATGCCTGTGCCTGCAACTACCTAAAACCTATAAGACCTCTGTAACTGAGCACATTGGGATGACCTTGATGTAAATGCATGTATGCAAATGCCGTGCTGTAACTACCTAAGATGACCTTGATGTAAATGCATGTATGCAAATGCCGTGCTGTAACTACCCAAGATGACCGCATGTATGCAAATGCCGTGCTGTAACTACCCAAGATGACCTTGATGTAAATGCATGTATGCAAATGCCGTGCTGTAACTACCCAAGATGACCTTGATGTAAATGCATGTATGCAAATGCCATGCTGTAACTACCTAAGATGACCTTGATGTAAATGCATGTATGCAAATGCCATGCTGTAACTACCTAAGATGACCTTGATGTAAGTAACCAACGCTGTGATACCTGAGGGTTTGGGCGTTTAACCAAATGCAATAAACAAATAAATAAATACATATCTCTAAACTGTGCCTGTACTACATTTATGATTGGGTTGTCTTTTGGTTTGTAGAAGTGTGAGGGCTGAGTGGGCATTTTAACCTCCATTCATCCTTCTACTCCTGCAGGCATAAGTGCAGTCATAACAGTGAGAGCCGTCCATTCTCATCCCTTCTGACCATGAAGAATGTTAATATTTGACAAGTGTAGGCGAGAATGGCGCGAGGAGGTGGCCCTGATGATCACTGAGTGGTCAGGCTATTGGCTGACATTCTGAGAACTCACGGTGGAACGGCTAATGGACTAATTCAGCAGAAGGTCCTTTACAGACCTTACTGGTGTCTGAGAGGCGCAATCTGGGGTTAGTTAATTCCAATAGGTGCTGGAAGTGTGACAAAGAACCAAGCACCTACTCACCCATTAGAATCCAGGCTCGCAGTGGCGTGTCCAGAGAGTGGCCTGGTGGCACCTGCTACCCCTGGAATCTGATTGGCCACCGCAGGTGCCGCCTCATTATCCTAAACTATGAGCATTATGTGTGTGTGAGCTCGTATTTCATGCCACCCCTGCATACGTCACTGCTCCACCCCAGTCAAAAGAGCATGGACACAGGGTGTCACGATGCCCACTCCTGGGGAGCCGGCTCAGGCCCTGCGTCCCCGAAAGCAGACATCAAGTCCCCGGGGAAGGTCCCAGCAACCCCTTATAGGGGCCCTTTGGACAGCGTCGGCGCCAGGCTCATAGAAAACGTCAGTCCTGGCTCCATAGGCGCCAGGCTCATTATGAAAGTGTTTGGGTGCACTTACCTGATGCAGACCATGCTGCAGAACCCCGGCCTCCTTGAGGCCTGAAAGGAACTACTTTACCTGTGGGACTCATTTACCACCCGCGTGGTCGGGGAAGGATACATACCTGATTGGAGGAAGGACACATTCTAGGAACTTCTTCCAAGGCTATTTAAACCACACCCGATCAGCCACACGTGCTTCGCGTTGTTCTGCATCTAGCAGCTGGACGCTCACCGTGTCTGCTCCTGCATCCTGACTTCTGCCACGCCTGCCAGCATCCTGAATCACCTGCAAAGGAAGGGAACAAGAGAACAGAAGAAGGAAAAGGCCTTACCTGCTAAATCTGCATCCCGGAGACATTTCGTCGACGATCCTGAAAAGGAAGACATTTATTTTTAAAAGCACATCACCTCGATCGCTGCAGCGCCTCATTCTACTCATCTTACAGGGCGCTTCCATGTTCTGCAGCGACCGTCCGGATTCACAGTCGCGCCCCAGCGCCTAGGGAGAAAAAGACAATAACGAAGGTGAGAGAAAGAAGGGAAAAGGGATGCTAAATCTCCATGTTAAGACTTACCTGCTGGGTCATTCCCTTTTCGTTACGGGTCCGCGCCGCATCCAGGCATTTTCGGACCCCGGACCCTAAGGGGAAAAAGACATCAGCGTTAATGAGCGAATGAAAAGACATTACCAAGATGCTCATTAAAGACTTACCTGATTTCCACAAGGATTTCACCTCTCATCTCGGGTCGGTGCCTGTTCCCCGGCATTCCGTACCCCGGCCCCTATGGGGAAAAAGACACTAGCATTAGAACATTAATGCATGGACACAAGGGGAACCACTTATCAAAAACTTACCTGGAAGCCAAGCAAGTTTGGTTCTCACCAATCCGAAAATCCAGTGAAGTAACTGGATACCAGCGCGCCCCCGCATCTGAAACCACCAATCCGAAAATCCAGTGAAGTAACTGGATACCAACGTGCCCCTGCATCAGAAGCAGGATGGAGAGCTCGTCCTTCCAGACCCTATGGTGAGACGCTACGGGGAAGCACAGAAGGTTTTTGAGGAGGGTGAGAGGGGTAAGTGGGAGGCCGATTGCATTACCCCGCAGACAGTTAACCCCCTATTTTCACCTACAGAAGGATACTTCTGCGAGTCAGACAAGCCGGATTTGGGGCCCGGTCCAGTCCGTCTCCCGACCCCTGCGCATCTCCTTAGACGAGGTCACAACAGCGTGAACCAGGCCAGCGCCTCCGTGGGAGTCAGGTGAGTGTTACACAGGGCTCCCAACTATGCACGCAAGTGATCTTAGTGGCGTAAAATTCGGCCAACGATTGATAAGGCCAATGAGCAGTCCGTGCAAGTTACTCCCTCCCTGACTTTTATCAGCAAATCCTTTGTGGGAGCAAGCAAGCCTCACTAAGGGTCAACCAAGCAGTGTAGGAAACCAGTGAGAACTCTGAAACTAGACATCCATGAAAAGGACGAAGAGCTCACCTTGCTCCTCTTTGTAATTTGATGGCATGAAACTGGTACGTGTGTCCTCAGGCATTGCCGGGTCCCACCACCACATTTTCATCATTTGCCTTTTGCCCTACACATTGACACTCTGCCATGCAAAGCCATTAACTGCGGCCTGCCATGCTCGCATGCCAGCAAGCGTTTACTTTAAATTGTGGCCTCAACTCCAGGCTTTTTCGCCTTTCACACATGTCACGCCACAATCAGAAATGAGCTCCTGAGTATTGCCATCTGGGTAGTGAGGCTTCAGACTTGCTACTATCGTTCCACTAAGTGGCTTGGCAGGGGACTCTTTGAAAGGTTTTGATGCTCTACCTTGAAATGCAGAAAAACGGTACATTCTGATATATAGTCTTGCCTTGACAACCCTCTGCAGTTGTACCTTCCTTGCTATATTTGTCTGGTGCTAGTCCAAGAGCGCTTGAAATTCTTCTCATGGCATTGTAGCTACTTGGGGAACTTAGAATCAGTAGAAAGATGGTCCACATTACTGCTGACGACCAACGTCTCCCTCCAAATTGCAATTGTGAACTTTCTTTATGGAGTGAACTTAATCTGCTAAACAATTGTTGTTGTTTACTTGATTTCTCTGCCATTTATCCAGGAATAGCATGTAGAATTTCCTCGTTCTCACAGTTTCTTGGTCGGACGTGTTTTATGTGAACTGAATAACTTTTTTCTCTTTGTCATTGCTAATGAGAATTGTACAATATGTTTATGTATTAACTTCAATGCTTTCAATCAATCATAATGAATTTCTTCTTAAATTTCTTATGTACGTATTAAGAGTAATTGTATGTAATGTTTTGTATTGAAAAGTTGATTTATTTCAATGATATCAATAATAAATAAAAAAAAAATATTTGTCTCGGGATGATAGCTCAGGCGCAACATGCTCGGATAGCTCAGGTGCAACGTGCTCGCCTTGGCAGCAAGACGACATGGATCACCGCAGGTTCGATCCCCGGGTCTGCGCTTAGAAACCTCTTGGTATTAAGTGCGTTATAAATATCATATCCTATCATATTGCCTCCCATGTATCAGTTGTTTAGACATATTCATTTCTTGTTTGGTTATTTAGCGGTGCTATCTATGTCCGACCTTTATGTGTAACACATGCTTACAATAAATAAAAGTGTATATCGAAAAATTGAGCTAAGCCTGAGTGCACCCATTATGCGCCAATGCACATCTCTTTCAAGTTGCAGCCCATACACTTCTCAGAGATTGTTTTCAGTGCACTCATTCAGCGGGGAGTCTCTTTGATTTGATTCTTTACCATGACAACAGAGGGATGCTGATCAAATCTACAGCTTTCTAATTCTATTTTGTCTCATTCTTCTTCTTGACACTATTATGTGTTGTTGCTTTGTGCCTTCTCCCAGAAGGCCTCCCCAGACCATGCTTTTGAAAGCTGCTAGTTAGCAGTTATGGCAAAGGTGACACACATGGCAGCTGGTTAGTACCCTGGCAGTATGCCACAGGGATAATAATTATAATTAGTATGCCCTTCGAAAGAAAAGTCAAACAAAAACACTAGGCGGCTCAGCACCTGCAGAGCTGAGATGCACTTGGGGCGGCTGTCTGTGGGCGTGCAAGCTGCGACTCCTGCCCACCTCCCTTGCACCTGGGCCCTGTATCAGATTTCAGACCGCTCGATTCATGTTAGCCAAGTCCGACCTGTATTTTAGAGCTTTTTCTAATGATTCTAATCTGGTGCACTTGCTCATTGACACAGCATCCATCATTTGCGTGAATGCTCCACTATGCACATTTTGAAACTGCACTTTCCAGACTACATTGCGCTTAGCACTTTTCCACTGTTCCCAAACTCGGGGCTGCCATTTTGGCTAAAAATATTTGTTGCACTGCAGAGGACTATGTACACTTGCACTTTTGCGCAAAAGGTCTCCTCTGTGCACTTTCCTGCTTTCCTATCACATAGCTACATTGCCTTTACAAAAGACATTTAAAATGGATTCCAATGGAATCTGCCTGGGTTTACTTGGTGTTAAATGCATGCTGGCATCAAACGAGCTGGAGTTGGCAGCCAGAGAGGGAACACCAGGCAAACATGTAAAGTCACCAAATTTACCTGCCAAATAAAATTTGAAAAAATGGCCGTACATGTTTACAAAAACCACTACCATTAAACCGGCTATTCTTTTCAGACTACAACAGGCAGTCTTGATACGAAATGAAGCATGCATTTGTAAATAGAATGAATTTCTCTCAAGTAGCTGATCAAAAGCCTGTCAACAGAAGGCAATATAAGAAGCACGTTATTTTTTTTATTTTTTTTTTTTGAAACTTCAGTTTGGCAATCTCAACAAGATTAAGTTAATAAAGCCCAACTTTTGTTACAAAAAGAAACATCACACCTAGACAACTTTAACCGAATTAATACATCACTTATCACATACAACATAAATATCCACATTGCTCTCCACAGCAAATAGAAGAAACAAGAAGCAGAAGAAAGGAAAGAAAAAATCAGACAAAGGAACAGGGAAACGCAACTCGTCCAACTTCACCGTCTTTGGTTACTTATGACCACTTTCTTCAAAATGGTGTCCAAGTAGTTTACCACCTCACAGGTTAATATTATGTCGTGCCCTGCGATCACACGTCCCCACCACTTTGCCATGTCACTGTCCTGGGGTGCGTACATCCCAAGATGACAAGACCGCTGGGTGCTCAACCCTGGACACACTGTAACCAGATGTTGTAGCGACTCAATGCTGCTCGAAGTGTTGGCAGATGTTATCCAAAATATCTTTGGTCTTGCATTGCCACATCATTTCTTTAGTGTGCATTGCATTTAGGCGAAACCTCAAGAATTGCTCACGATAATGGCGTGAGGGACACTTTAGCAAGTAACTACATGGTTTATTCAATTTATGGAAAATCATTTCAGCTCTCAGTGTCGAATGCAATTTGTTGCGTTGTTCAGAGTTGCTAATCCACGACCAGGATTCAAATTTCTTTTTGACCAGCTGGAGGAAGTTGATCAAGTCTCCGAACTTTATATTGGCTTTTAGCAAGTGGTTTGCCAAACTTGACTTCCACTCAACTAGCAGATTATTGCAACTTTCTTCAGAATAAGTGGCAAAGATTTTATATGCTGGATTTGCAGGTGTTACGTACATTTTACGCCAGGCACTTAGAGATTTCCAAATTACAACTGAATATAAAGAGTTCAGTGATAGTTCATAGCGAATCGCTGTTACCGAGACATAAGTTGGTAATCTCAGAACACGTCTCCAAAAATGTGCTTCGAGTTTATGCCACAATTGCGCATCCAAATTCCATCCTGCTTCGGCTCCCAAAGTAATCGCCGGGACTACTTTTTGAGAGTAAAATATGATGACTGGTGATAAGCTGAATTTCCCATACTCTCTGTTAATCTTTGCTCCTTGTATTTCAAACTGTGTCATGCGGGCAGCTAGATCCAACCTCCAATGATGCTCGTTTAGGGAATTATTGAACATGACTCCAAGATAGCGAATGGAATTTACTGGAGTCAAGATTTCATTGTCAATTCTCCATTTAAAGGCTTTGTCTTTCCGGGTCCATTGGGATCTGATTATCATTATTTTTGTTTTTTCGACGTTTAGTTCCAGTTCATTGCATTTTAGATACTCATGAAGTTTCCCCAGTAGCCGTTGTAGTCCAATTGGTGTGCGATCGATCAAAACTAGATCGTCCACATATGTTATGCACTTGATTTGAGTGGTATTGAGTTTGGGGGAAAAACAATGAACCTGGTCCAAATGCTCCAGCACATCTGAAATAAAGAGCTTAAATAGCTCTGCCACCATAGGGCATCCTTGTTTAACACCTCTATGAGTTAGAATCTTGTTTGACAAATCACCCTGATTATTTATACGAACCTGAATCGATGTACCGGTATGGAGTGCTTGCACCGGTTCCAATATAGATAGCGGGCAGTTCAGGTTCGTCAGTTTCTGCCAAAGCAATCCACGGTTGATTTTGTCAAAAGCTTGATGCATATTGATAAAGGCCAAGTGCAGTTTCTTCTTTGCCTTTAAGGTTTCAAGTTATAGAATGTTTAAGATGAGCAGGTTTACTTCCACTCCTACTCCTGAAGTGAAGCCAGTTTGTTGAATGTCCAGGATTTTGGCATTACATGCCCAATTGGCCAATTTTTGGCGCAAAAAGGAGCCCAGGATCTTTCCAGTTGTGCCGAGTGGGGCAATCGTGCAATAGTTGGTTGGCTCGGCCCAATTTCCCTTCTTGTATATTGGCACTACTATTGCCTCCTGCCACGATTCGGGGATTTGTTTGGTGATGGAGATCATCTTTAACAAGGCTTCAATCAAGACTGCCCATTGTGGGGCATGCTTTTTCAACATCACGTTGGTGATCATATCGGGGGCCAGCAGAATGGGAGTTCTTTAACTTCATGATTGCTTTCTTGATTTCAGATGAAGCAATACTGACTACCAAGATTGCATCGGATGTCACTAATAAACCACTCAATTCTTTTTGGGGTTTCCGATATATTTCAGCAAAGTGGTGCTCCCATTTATTACTGTTTATTTCTTTTGAAATTATTGCAGGACATCAGGAGTTTCCTGCATTCAAGATAGCCCATATTTGTCGGGTATTTTTAGTCACCAGGATTTTCATCATTTCTTCTGCACTATTTTGTTGAATAATGATTTAATGAGATTTTAACCAATTTATGTACATTTGTCCACTTTGTTTAATTTCCTTTCTTAAATCATCTGGCGACTTGATAGAACCAGGATTTATTTTCAGCCGCCTTACATCTCGGCGCATGATTTTCTTTTGAGATGAGATGATAGTACTTGACGTTTGCTTGTGAGTTACGCCCATTGACCGTTACGAGACCATCAAAGTTTTGAACAGACTCACTAACGGAGCATAGTTGACTTGTTGATCTTCGTGGTGTTTAAGTAGCTTCTCACTTAATTTTTGAATTTGTACTCCATTGATGCGCAGCCGATTTCCCCGACATTTACTGTTATTGGTAATTCATATTGTGCATCTGGGTTTACCCATTCCATCATACAGGAGAAGCGCAAGAGATCGTGATCACTATTAACCAGTTTATGGACATTCAAATTTGTCTTCTTTTCGGCCATGTTTTGGGATACCCAAAAGTAATCTAGGATTTTTTGTGAATCGGCACAATGCCAAGTGGATGGCAGTGGTTGGTTACCTTTAGCGTTACCGTTTACCATTTGGCAATTACGATTTGTCAGTGCCGTCTTCCAAACCTGGCCACGAGTAGTGATCTCGTTCTCATTTAAGGGTATGTTTAAGTTTCAGTCTGTGTCAAACTTAAACCACGTCAATTTAGATCGCTACAGCAGACTATAAATAGATTTCTGTATGCTATTAGGACATTGTCCTTGAGGTGAGTAGTCGCCTTTGTGAAGGACACTGTGCTGATTTTTTGGGGATTCCAGTATCCATTAATGATCAGCAAGTGTTGACGCTCTTCCACTTTTTTATGTAGTGATTGCAAAACAATTCCCTGGATGAATGGATTTGGATTGAAAATTTCCAATGTCTTCCACCAAGCATTTATTTCTATCAGCATCAAGAGGCCTGAGTAAGGTCGACCCTGTTGGTTCTTCACTGCTGGATTCAAGTGGGTTACAAAGCCATCTCTTATCGGGGCCTCACGTAGCCACGTCTCTTGGAGGCAGATTACAATAACCTTTTGTAGATCGATGTCAAACTCTTTGAAAAGATGTGTCAATCCTCTAATATTCCAAGATAGGCACTCGCACCAGGACTCACGCTGTTTGGGTCAATGCTATTGCATCTCCTTGTGGGGGCTAAGTCTATCTTTTACCCACACAGATTTATGGCCGTTCGGGTGATTTGATTTGCCATTATAGTCAGCAAGAGATTTCCGTAGGTAATTGCGACTCTGGATAGCGTCTTTCTTGATTGAGAGAGTTGGACTTAAACTGTTGTCACAGTTTGGTGTCTCAGATGGTTCCGTCATAATATCAAAGCCAAACGCAAGCAGTTCTTCAGAAGCTCTCATAATTGTGCTGCAAACTGATGCAGATGCAATATGTAATAGAACTTGATCAGCTGTGCGTTCTGTTGGATATTCCACAATCTTAATGTCATCAGACATGATAGTACGTAAGGATGGAATGCATATGAATAGCTTCATGACATTGTTTCAATTAAGTTAACGTCATTGTCGTTGTTTTGAATATTTTGGAGTTGTAATTTACCAATTTGACTTATTGGAGCAGTTGTAGGGTTTGATGTACCCTTGAAGAATAGTGCACTTCTTTACTCTTTTGGGTTAAGGTGAATTTTAGATTCCATCTTGATGAGTTCTCGGAATTCAAATCGGTTGGCTCGCAAATTCTTGTGTTTGCCTTTTCACCTTGGGGGGCTGAGACTTTAGTGTTGGGTCTTTGGTTGGTTATCGTTTTCACTACCCTAGGAAAGGGATTTGAGTTGTGGTGTGAATTTTCATGGTCCCTAAATTCAGAGCCATCAAGTGATTCTCCTTGGTGCAAATACGTAGATAGATCACATAGATTTATTTCTGACCCAGTGGTGAAGCTTTCAACACTACCAGTGTCCGACTCAATTCTTCTCCTTTTGTTTGACGTTGGCGCTGATTGAGGTTGAGGTGAGTCACTTGCAGCTTCTGAGATCTTTGTTTTTTTCTCGACTGTTTTTGTTGTTTCCACTCGCTTGAACAGCCCCAAGTGCTTCAGTGATGATAGGTTTCTAATTAACTTCTTGACTTTAGTTTTCCCTTTCATTATTCTAGGTCATTTGACCTCTTGTGAGCAATAGATGTCGAGGAGCTACGATGTGTTTGAGTTTACCGATGTTTGGCCCGTTCAAGCAGTGGTTATTGATTTTGCCGTGCCTTCAAAAATGCCAAAAGAATTGGCCGGGCCCGGGTAGACCATTCCGCAGCTGAATTAATCTTCACAGTTGATGGTTTCACCATGGCCCGTTCTAATTCTATAACTGCTTCTTTCTCACATGGGGCTTTATTGGAGGTCTCGTCTGAAGAGATTTGCTCAACGCTGTTGGGGATAGTTTGAACCTGTGCTAGACGTGGCAGCACCAGCAGTGGAGCGTTATTTTGTTTTACTAGTTCTGTTTGTCCTCGCTGGGACACAATGGTTGGGACTAGACCTCTGTGATTTCCTATTAAATTGGGCCTGAGGGGATGTTGGGACATGCCCACAGTGGGGACTTCAGTTGTCGTCGTATACGTTACGCTTCCTTTCTCCTTGTCGGTGCTAGTTAGAGGCATCCATTTTAAGGCATCCAGTAGGCCTTCCGACAAGCTGTCGTTTTGGCAATGATGTTGCGTTGCTAAATCAGTCAGGTGCTCTTGCCAACGTAAGGTGAGATCTGCCTCTCTGGAAACCTGGTTTTTGAGAAAGTTATTAAAAGTTTCTACTTTTTCCATTTTTTTCGGATAGAGCCGAGATGATGGCCGTCTGATCTTTAAGAACTTTGTGTATGGATTCCTAAAGTTTTGTAAAGGTAATCATTGCCATTGAGGATGCTGCGAGCACGTTGTTATAAAGTTGAGTGGATGCTGCAGCAGACAGACTTGCTTTATGCATTGGGCAGAAGCGCCATCAGGTCCAGAGTGCGAACTGGTTGCCGTGTCCTCGAGCACTGGTGGTTGCTCTCTCAAACGTGTATTTGTAGTCGTGGCTAGCAGTTGTTTTTTGGTTTGTGCCAGCCGATTTCTCAGTGTGCTTGTTGACACATTGTTGTATTGATGTCAGCTCTCAGGTAAGCTCTTCAGAGTGTTCGTAATTGGAATTTAGTTGTAACCAATGCCAGAGGCGCAGTCAGCTTTGTCAGACTGCTGTCGGTGCAGTTCAGTCCCTGCCTGCCACATTTGGTCGCTCTGAGGACTTTTTGCGGTCAGTTCCAGATCTTGTTGTTCAGATTGTTTTGGCAACAGCACTAGATATTTTCTGTTGAGTAGCCTTTACTCGTGATGTACTATCAATGTATTCTTTGCAATCGCATAATCGTTTTCTAATTGAGCCATCAAGTGCATTTCACGTGCTAATTTGGCCGAACCAACGTTGTCATTTTTTTCGACATGAGAACGGGCTTTGGACTCATTATGCATTGTGGGGTGCTCTCCGTTCGACATTTGGAGCTGAACCTCATTTCCCTTCATTTGTATTTCCCTACCCGGAAGATGTTGTTTGTAGGGTATTTTGTGGAGATTTGGGGCCTGACGGTATTTTATTACCGCCGAAAAATAACTTAGCAATAATCACTCTTTGTATTCAGATTTGGCCATGTGCAACAATAATACAATGGACATGCATTATTTCAGCACCCAGACCTGCATATTTGGTATACGTGGTTGGTGGTATTTTGGTGAGCATAATTCCCTTGTTTTATTTGTGGCCCCAATGTCCAGAATCCCTTATCTTTGCTTAGATTTTTCGTGTGATCACTAGAGAGACCTCAGACCTGCATTCTAGGAATACCACATTTTCCAGTGATAGTGTTGGTGTGCCACCATGGGCGAACTCACTGACTTATTTACGACAGAGAGCTATATGTGGTAGTCTTGTGGTAATTTCCACTACCTTATATACGGTAGGGAGCTATGTTCAGAGAGTCTCTCTTCCCGTTGGCTCATGTACCTCCAACAAGCTATGCTACAGTCACTCACAATTATTCATACTGATTCTGACATGCACACATCTGTCTTAAAATGACCATTGCACTGTTTAAAAATCTCCCCACATCATCAGCATTGTAATGGTAAACAATAAACATCACCCGTCTGTTTTCAAATATTTTTCTGTATTATAAAAGTTGTATTTAAACACGATCTCATTCTTTACAGAAATAAAATGGTACAGTCAAAGCATTGTCTGTGACACACTGCAAAGAGAGTGGCGGAGAACAGAACTCAAATTGCAACATTAGCACTTGATTAAGGCATGCACAGGAATCCTACACTGACTGCATATTACCGTACACACTCAGCTCCCACACTTCTCATTACCTTATCTTTTTAGTTGTTCTCTTTGGCTGTTCTCTTTGTGAATGTGGCTCCCTTGGATTAACTCCAGCAAAAAGGAACGCTTGCCTTCTCAAACCGGGGTCATTGCCTGGAATTCTCAGCTTTTGCAGATAGGAATGCCTCAGCCAGTGGAAAGGTCCTTCTTTCAGCTCTCCCCAATCTCGACTGCAGCAGGACACAGGAATCTGCATTCAGTCAGGAGCCCCACAGCCAGGTCTTCTCCCCAGTAGTGCAGAAAAATGTCTCCTCTCTTTTTCCCCGTTACTGCCCACTAAAACTTTCCTCTCAGCCCTCTGTATGACGTGTCCCAATGAAATCCATCATCTCTCATCCTCCTACTCTTCAACAATAGCTTCGCTTATACATTTGCAATTGTTGCAAATCTGACTTCCTTCTTCCTGCAGTTACTGTGCACAAAAACACGGAGAATCAGGCAGAGAAGAGAAGAAAAAAAAATCTGCACACACATTTAAATGGTTTTCAGAGTATGCCTAATTCTGCAGTGGAGAACACATTTTATTAGTGGGTTATGTTAAATAAGGTTTTATTAGTCAGGTTAATGGTTAATAGGTTAGCTGTTAATTTTCAAATGTGTCTCTCGCACCATAGGCATTTCAGGTGAAAAATAGTGTGCATTTTTAAATGAGCACGTGTGCTTTTAACTGTAAAAATAGATTTGCATCTTATATGTTAAAATCGTTTTTGACTGAATAGCCTGTCTTTCCTTGTTAATCTGGTAACCCATATAGCAATGCACTGCACCCTTGTGGTGGTGCTGCGAAAAAAAATTGCTACTTGTGCAGTAGTGCTGTACTCTGTGCTGTTTGCTACCTGTGCAGTAGTGCTGCACTCTGTACTGTTTGCTAAATATTCTTACAACTCATTATGCATTGTGGGGTGCTCTCC
Source organism: Ambystoma mexicanum (assembly GCF_040938575.1). Lineage (NCBI taxonomy): Eukaryota > Metazoa > Chordata > Amphibia > Caudata > Ambystomatidae > Ambystoma > Ambystoma mexicanum. Next base: position 1,093,120,424 of record NC_090926.1, on the reverse strand, counting down.
GTTCGACATTTGGAGCTGAACCTCATTTCCCTTCATTTGTATTTCCCTACCCGGAACATGTTGTTTCAGGAGTCTCGAGTGATCATTTGGAGAACTCAAAATGGCCTCTGTCAGATTTGACAGTGTATGATTTAGGGGCAAGTCAATGATAGACATCCGCTGAAATTAGTCCGTGTTCATTCTCACAGGCTCCAACGTGGACGAGGGCAGAGCTTGATTTGAAATCATCTCATGCATTTTCTCCCATTTACATCCGTGTTTGAAATGCTATCATTGATAGTACTTTCAGTTGAAACACGCGAGGCAGCGAATGGGTGAATGCCACACTGAATTGCGTCTTGGTTTACAAGTGGTCGTATTGTTTCCTGTGGATGATCTGGCAAATGGACGAGCACATTTGTGATTGCAGAACTTGTATTCAAGGCTTCAATCAACTCCATGTCTGTTAGATCGAAAGGGGAGTAGAAGATCTCAGGACTTGTTGCCAAATGACTCAGTTGATTGAGTATTTTTTCAGGGGCGTTTGCACTCGGCAGAGGCGGCTGTCTTTGTTGAATAGAGGTCAAGTCTTTTAGCGATAAGAGGCTGCTAACACTCAACGTCGAGGAGACCACTTCAGGTATATTAAGGACTTCACAATCACTTTCTCCCCCACCTCCCCCCTTGCCTACCTTGTTCGTTAGGCTGGGATTTGAAGTGAGTCCAGCGATACTTGGAGACTGTTTATTGCTCATTTCGCTCGCTACAGTCATCTTGGGGTCAGGGGCAGGTTGATCAAAATTGTCAAGACCGCCTCCCAAATCTGGGGCCACCTCCACTCGCCTGCTTATGTTTGGCGGCATTGTACCCGTGGCAGCTTTCAAGGCAGTCCAAGGATTTACCATTCGTCTGTGCTGAAGCGTCTTCCTTCTTGTCAGGGGTCCAGTGTTGGCAGTCATCTAATGCAGACTGCATGTCAGGTGTGCGATATACAGAGGCCACAGGGCCCATAGCGGACTGTAGCCGACTGACTCTGCTGCACGACTCTGCACCGTGCTCCGCGTGGCTTTCCAGCTTATATAGACACTCCTCCTTTGTTAAAATCACAGTGTCTTTTGGCAGGCAAAACCCTCGTCGCTTCAGCTCCTCCAAAAACAGAAAAACAGAATCACACGACTGTAGCAGATTGACTCTGCTTCATGACACCGTGCCACGCTCCACACGGCTTTCCAGTTTATATAGACACTCCTCCTTTGTTAAAGGCACAGGGGGTAATTCATTGTTTATTTGCGCCAAAAAAAACAGGATTTTTGCGCCATTCTGCCCGCAAATCCCTGTTTAACAAATGGGGATTTGCGAGCAGAATGGTGCAGAAATCCCCTTTTTTTTCAGTGCAAATAATCCATGAATTACCCCCTTAGTGTCTTTTGGCAGTCAAAACCCTTGTCGCTGCAGCTCCTGCAAAACCAGAAAAACAGAATCACACGACTGTAGCACACGACTGTAGCAGACTGACTCTGCTTCATGACTCTGCGTGACCCAGATATAATGGCAGGAAAGGAATTTGAGGCAGAAGGCAATCGGAAATGCCCGGGATGGGCAGAGTCCCCAGAAGGGGTTTTATCCACTTGCAAACAAGCAGATAAAACATGCGCATTCTATGAGTAGACTAGTAGAAATGCAGTGGTGAGCGACTATGTTCAGTGATTGTCCATCTCACCCGAAATCTGTTTGAATGAACCATTAAAATAAAGTATTTGTAGGGAAATAGAGGTTTTGTGAGAGTATCGCACCAATATTTGCCAGACGCTTTTTGGGAAGTTCATGAAACTGAATATGCTTAGGCAAAATGCTTTGCAAGATCATAACCCAGTGGCGTAACACAAAATATGGGGGCCCCCCTGCGAGCCATGCTGAGGGCCCCCCCAACTCGACAAGAAATTATGGGTTGCACCACACTCCGGGCCGGCATATGTTATCAAGCTTGCGCAATACGCACAAACGTTCTGTTGAAGGGATATGCCGCACACTACTCTAGGAGAAAGATATACATATGAGTTTTAATGCAATATACAGCACACTTTATGAGACAAATTGGCTAAAAATCCAGAGTGTTTGCAATTATTTTGTAGGGTAAAACCAATCTAATAGATGCAAGTCATCGACAGTGCACAGGAACATTAATGCTTTGCTATTAAAATTGCCATGCCACAATGAAAACATGTCCAACTGGCCGCGCAATGTAGACCAGTGTAGACACATACAGTAAAGCATGCCAGGCCACATTTAGACATTCCAGACTGGTTGCACCAAAATGCCAGGTGAAGCAATACCACTCATCAATAAGAGAATACACATTCGAGCCCGTGGCCTCTAACAACACAGCCAAACTCTTTAAAATCTGCAAGGAACTGGTCAATCCTGTTGCGCTCTTTACCTCTCCTGTTCCCTCCCAGACCCTCTGTATGGCTCTGTCATCTCACTACTCCGCTAAAACTCAGGACCCTCTGCAACTAATCCAGAGCAGGACTGCAAGACTTATTCTTGGCCTCAAGCCCAGGGATCGTATCTCTCCAGCCCTGAAATCTCTCCACTGGCTCCCAGTTGCTGCAAGGATCAAGTTCAAGACCCTTTGCATTGTCCACAAGGCTTTCTGGACCCGGGGCCCGCACTACACCCAACGCTCGCTTCCAAAATACCTTCCTTCTCGAGCGCTTCCCCAGCTACCTCCAACTCTCTAAGGGTAAGACGCTTCTCCAGGCAGAGAGTGGCGGATAGATCGCCCTCCTCTGCAGGTGCCTCCTTCTGGAATGGCCTCTCTGCCCCTCTCAAACTTGAGCCGCTCCACCTGAAGTTCCAGAAGCAGCTGAAAACTTTCTTCTTCTCCTCTGCTTTCTCTCTCTCCCTCCTCTGCTGGCCTACCTGACCTAGCAGTCTGTTGTACCGTCTGGTTGCTTGGCTACCCTCAGAGTCTCCAGACTCTTTCTTGATCAGTCACTCTTGCACTGTCTCTGGGCCTACCACACACTTAGGGGCTGTAACTGTAACCCTACAGTCCCTTGTTCTCCTTGCACTACCCAGTGCCGCGCTGCCCTGGCTGCACTTACTCAGAGCATTGCTGCCCTGTTTTTCCCTCCCCTCTCCCTTATACTTCCCCCCTCCCTTTACCCTTGCACGTCTCGTTCTCGCACTTGCACAATCTGAATGACACAAGGACTAGTAAGATCATTTGTCTTGTACTGCCTCTATCTTCCCTCCCTTGTCTTGTCGTGCCTATAAACACTTGTGTGTACAGGCGCATTATAAATGACTTATATAATATCATTTGATCACTGATACCCAGAAAAATATACAGTAAGAAATGGCTAGACTAGCAGCACTCAAATGCCAGTCTAGCCAGGTAATTCACTTAGCAGGACTGCTTTATCAGAAATGTCCAGTTACAAAAAGTCATACCTAACTGAGGAATGACTAGACTGGCTGCACCAAAAAGCCTCTCTAACCACTAATACCACATATCATGCCTGCTTAGCCTGGACATGAACAGCCATTATGATTTGTTGCACAATCCTGACCCCCACACATCCCCTCTCCCAAACACCCCTACCGCAACCTCTAAAATCAGCTCCACGTCCCTCTTCCTTGTCCCAGATCTTACGTATGAGGCTCTTTGCCTCATAGGTAAGTACTGGGATGAGGAAAATGGGACTAGGAGTAATGAAGATTACAGGTAGCTAAATCAGGCATTATTGCCATGTATCTCTACCTCATCCCAGTACTTGTGTATAAGGCACTCTGCCTTATACACAAATACTGTCTCATACACACTGGAACGAGGAAGAATAGGGATAGGAGTAATGAGTAATCAAGGCGTTAAACACAAGTTTTGGTGCAGCACCATTGAGTTTACTGGGATTCAGCACTCTCCCCCCCTGAAATTGTTGGCTATGTTGACCTGGCTGACCTTCAGAGCAGTTTCCAGACAGAACAGGACACAGATGTTAAATGGCACCTGTGTTTTGCTATTAACAAGAGCCGCGCAATTACTAACATAAAGCATTTCACTGTTAGTACCTGCATTCAAATGCCAAACTTTTTAGGCAATTGAAATCGTGATGTGGTTTAAATACTTGCATGCAAGGGGAGTGATTGGAAGGGTAGAGAGGGAACAGGAGATTACTCATTCTCACAGCAGTCCATAAGTGGGTGCTTTAAACCTTAAAGGAGAGCGTTAACTGCTTGTAACATTGAAGCTGCACTGGAATAGTCTCATTGAAATGCGTAAAGAAATTAGAAGCCCCAAACAAATAAATTTGCCCCACCCCACCACCCATGAAGTTACTGCCTCTCCCAACATTTGGAGGGTTAGCCCCCCGAAATGTAGGTTTTGTTGCGCCCTTGAACGCAAGCACACACACCAATCACCATATACACACATGCACACCCAGCCATCCATACATTTATGTGTGCATTCTTTCACCATACAGGCACACACACCCAGGATCCCACTCATACATTTAAGTATGCACCCTTTCACTATACACTCATACAGGCACACGTCATAGGGTTGAGGGGAGCCCTAATACTCCAAAAGAAATTGGGCCTCATTACAACTATGCCGCACCGGAAACAACGGTGCCGGTAAGCTTACCGACACCATTGTTTCCGGATCGGCATATTACAGCTCTGCGGGCGGTTGCCGTCCAGCCTGGCAGGTCAGACCTGCCGGGCAGAACGGCACCAACCAGCAGAGTTTTCACAGAAGCACTGCCACTGTTATTAACAGTGCCGGTGCTTCCGTGGTCCCCATTCCCATAGAATCTGATAGGACTCTATGGAAATGGGGACTTACCAATTGCCGGCACCTGACTTCCCGGACCGCCGGGGTTGTACCGGGAAGTTGGGCACCAGTAAATCATTACAGGTCTGGCGGCAACCTGCCAGCAGCACTGTCACAGTTACCGCTAAAGCCGTAATGAGGCCCATTGTTTCTTTTCAAAGTCACTCTGACTTCATAAAGAATTGTTTTCCATTAAGGGCTGAACCATAACGGAAATCATTTCTTTGTGAAGGCAGAATTACTTCAAAAATAAACTATTTCTTTTTGAAGTCATAGGGCTCCCCCAACCCGTGACATCGAGGCCTCCAGCCTGGGGTCTTCCATGCCATGGGGAGGGCGGAGCCCTCGGACTCCAAAAAGAATGTTTCTTTTTGTAGTCACTCTGCCTTCATAAATACATTATTTCCTTCTGTTACAGAAATCATTTCTTTATGAATGCAGAGAGAATTTAAAAAAATATATATATTTTGAAAAAAAATATTTTTCTTTTTTTTTCTTCAGTGGGACCCCCTCCCAGGATATGTGCTGGCAGGGCCCCTGTTATGCCAGTGTCATAACCCTTTTGTGAATGCTCCCAAATGCAGAATGCAGGAAGGTGGCATGCCTTGGGGCCGGCTACTGCACTTCAATGGCACTAGGATCTGTGGCATCGATCTGTTCCTTCCTGATATGATATGATATGATGTGGTATTTATAATGTGCCTGTATACAAGTGTTTCTAGGCGCGACAAGGCCAGGAGGGGGAAAATGAGGGAGGACAAAACAACAATCTTACTAGGCCTTGTGTCATTCATATCACACATGCGTGGGGGAGGGGACGAGGAGAAGTGTAAAAGGGGGGATGGAGAAGTGCAGATAATCAAAAGTGCAGCCAGCGGGTGGCTCATTGCAGGTCATCAGAAAGTGCAGCCAGCGGGTGGCTCATAATGGTATCTCTGATGGGTGTCAGGTACATTATAACGTGCAATGCTCCCTGGGCGCACAATCCTGCACCATATAGGAATAGTAAGGTTCAGCAGGAGCCTTCTTACTTAACATTAACACCTCTCATATTTAGGTAGAAATGTAACAACTGCATTGGGCATGATGGAAACTTTAATGTCCATCACGGCAGATCTGCTAGTCCTACACCCAGGAGTAGGGGGCTGAAATATGGTGTCAGGTACCCTATGCGCACATGCTTCAGTCAACCCGAGTGGGACGGGTATGCCCAGATGTAAGTCCGAGCCGGCTGGGCCTAGAGACCAAACTGCTCCTCACTGACGAGGCCAAACAAGGCCAAAACATGTCTGAGAAAGCTTGTGGTCTTGCGCAGAAGGGGCGTGACCAAGGAGCACAGGCTGTACTGCCCCTTTTGGGGTGGGACCAAGCTTGATTTTCACATGGTCTTATCATTTCTGTAATGGCTTGGCAGGCTGAAAAATGATGGTCTGGAGGGCTGCTCAGAGATGTGCCCATGGTTATGATTTATTCTAAACCTTCCAGCCAACAACCTTTGGTTACATTTCCCATAATCAGGTGTGCAATGAAAGGCTGGCTGGGAGTACATTGCTACTTACTGCATGCTAGTCCTTCTATTTCTGGCAAGTCCCGTTTGCGCATTAGGGCCTTTCAGCTGTAGAGATGTGATAGATACTTCGGCTCTCACATTCTGTGCTGCAATTCCTCTTGCTTTGGGCAATGTGCTCAAGTGGGAAAACAAGATTAGAACCCAGGATTTCTCGATGGCATGGTCTAAAGCTGAACCAGTGGACTACATTTTCCCACTACCAACATTTTCTCTGGAGCAAGTATGATTATAATCTGAATCTTATGCCCCTGAATCCAGTTTAATCCATAGACACTACGCAACAATTAGTTCTTACAGCTTTGGTTAATACGTACTAAACAATTACGACAGGAAGTATTCTTTTAAGAGGATGCTGCGTGTTTGCGCATCTTTCTAAATTGTCTGTGGCACGGACATTGTCATTTCCCACTGAGTCACACAGAGTGACAGGTTTATGCAGATGAGATTAGGATATTTTCCAATACTAGCACCCCAATGAGTTACTGTTTCATTATAACTGCTGCTAAAACAGCTGAGTGTTGACCTGACATATCTTGCACACGCAGGAGCCACAGGTGCAAAACATGGCAGGGTTGACCAAACCCTTTACCCTCATGATACAGGTAAACTGAGTAAAAAGTCAGCATAATAAAAACAACTACTAAGTGCCCAGAAATCACACAAATCCAGCAAGAAGCTCTGAATGCAACAGGCATTGGCAAAGCCAATACTGCTGTCATTTGAAGTTGAGTGCATTTTACCTTTATAAGCATGCATTTGTGACAGCCTCATACAGGATCCACTCAGCACAACTGGCATGCAAGTTGAAGAGCCAGGCTATTACATTTATTCGATGAGCTATCAGCCCCTGCTGTCTGATTAAATAGTTTGTCACCTTCTGTAATGGTGCAGACAGGCTAAAAAAGCAATGGTGCGGAACGTTGCCCAGAGAAATGGCGATGGCCAAGACTGATTCATACCTGTCCACACCATTTGAATTGTGTGGCTCTAGTTTATCTGAGAGAGGGAATGCTAAGATGTGAATTCCTGGTGTGCCACAGCATAGACAATTAAGCTGCACATCACTGATCAGGCAGAACAAGGCTGCCACATGTCTGGGGTTGCTTGTGCTTCCATGCAGAGGGGGAATAGCCTAGCAGATGAGGCTGCAATGACCCTAATGGTGGCAAGACCAAGACTGATTTTAACATGGTGGGGGGTCCCCTTTTGCTATCGTGCAGACTGGCTAAATATAATGGCGTGGAAGCTTGTCCAATGCAATGCAAGTGGTTAGTATTGATTCATAGACCTACAGCCATCACATTGTGTGATTAAATACTTTGAACATTTTCCCTCGCCAGCTGATTCATGAAGCCTGCACTCTGCTGTGGGAGCCGCACATAGTTTTGCTCTCTGTACCATCCAGCATGGCCTCATCAATAATATGAAGCACACCTGCGAGCACTAAAAACCCCTGACCATAAACACTGTCAAACAGAACAGTGCAACCCCGGACAATTCAGCTGATGTAGTGCCGCAAAGTAGGACAATCCCACTTCTGATATACAGGACAGGTGTACATGATGTAGGAGTGTATATGCTGTAGGGCATTGTAAAGACATATATATTTTACCAAAATGTAATGGTATTTTTTATTGCAAAATGTAGTGCTATTTTTGTTGCCAGCAGTAATATGGCACATATATATATTTTTTTTTGTTGCCAGTATGACATGTAAATATGTTGTTGGTGGCATGCCAAGTACAGGTTTTACAACACTGCCAAGGCCAACTTGAAACAGTAGAGAAAAACTTAGTGCTGCCAGGACAAATATTGGAGTGCACCAATTTTTATTTATTTATGCACTGTTTCATAACTACCGCTTGCTACAAGATGAGAATACTGCACTCTAGCCGTTTATCAGCCATGGCTGTGCAAAGAGTGCACCAACATTCTAGTAAACATGCTAATTACACCAGTCATGCGAACATGTCTATAGCGTGAAAATCTATGACTATTTCTGGACTTATAGACCTTACCATTCACCTATAGGGCAACTGAAGCAGAGGCTTAATCAGCACATGCGTGCAGCAGACATTAACCAGGTTGCATCTGATTACTTGCTCCACTTGGTGTATGAACTGTGCATCGCTTATTCCTTAGCGTCTTTGTTTTCTGCCCACATTCACATCAGACCTCATATTTGACAGCCCGTTCTCCCCGATGAGGGACCGAGGAGTCTGAAATGCATTGGCAACTCTCCTCTGTCCCAGTGAAGTATGGACTCTTGTCAAGAAAATGTGGCCATAACAAAGAACATACACTATATTTGTTGCATAACATGTCATGCCCTTTGTGAAGCACTTTGGTGAATATTCAACGCTTGAGCTGTGTGAGTGCACACCAGTTCTGTGAATTAACGCCTTGTTTCTTCTCTAGTTTGCCTAACCACGCCTTGCAGTGCGGTTTCTGGCTTGAACCTTTTCATAGGAAAGCTTTAAATTTGTATTTTCTTAAAACTGAAATGTACCATAGGCCACGGCCACTTCATCTCCAGTTCAATTCCCTCCAGAGGACGTTTTCAGAACTGCACTGTGAACTGGCTAAAAAGACTGTTAAGAACCAGGAGGTCCAGTGGTCATAGCCAGCACTGCCTGTGAGCCACCAAAAAGGCTTCCCACTTTCCCCTGACCACCATGGTTCAAGAGGTATGCTTACCATACCATACCATACGGCTCCAGGGTGCTCCATGGCTTTCTTGGATGTGTTTTCGATAACCAAACAATGTGATTCGTGAAAGGTTTAGAAATAATCCTATCCACTAGCATTACCTTGGTCAACCTTCATCAACAATGTGTTTTAATTCATCTCCACCAGTGAAAAAGGGGATCACTCTTGGTACTGCAATCAATCAATGGCAGCAGTGCAGTCCAAAATGTGAGGCAATGTCCTCAATGAATGGAAATTCAAGCAACTCCACTAATGTTTCGCCCTTGTTTGGACTCATCAGTAAAGTGCAGCTTAGATCAGTGAGCATGGGACCCACATCTGGGCGTACCCTCTCGCTCATTGGGAGAAAACAATGACCAAAATATGTGATACATGGAAGGTTTGGGATTGAATGGCATGGCTATAGGCAACCTTCCACATTATCCTGTTATAGGCCCTCTGTGCCACTGCAAAAGGCAATCAGCCATAGGCAAATCAATGTTTTGCTACTACCATAGCAGTATCCAGAAAATGCTGCTAGACCGCGTTATTTCTGCAAGCCCAGGCATGTTTGGGCCAGAAGGGATGTGGCTAAGAGGTTCAGGGCTGTACTGCCCCCATTGGGGTGGAACCAAGCCTTATTTGCATTTGGTCTTGCATATGGACTGACCAGTGCATCCACTGCATCCTCTGTTTTTGTTTGTGTTGTGCTTCACCATGCCCCTGACCCCCCATTATTCTTCTCCTTACCTGCTTCCCTATGGCCTCCCGAACCCACTCTCCAGTGCTCCAAACCAGTTGTCTCCTGGTTCACATGGCCTGGAACATTGCACAGGCTTTTTCAATTGTAGTCTGCATTTTGTGGGTTCAGTGGATGCCCCCTCCAAATCCCCCATAGACTTCTGGTGACTGAACAGTGGCACTACATTAACCACAGTGTTTTCTCTGTTTTCTGCAGCATCCCCACTTCGTAGGATACTTTGTTCTTCTCTTTACTTGCTTCCCTCTGCCATCCTTTAGCTCCCCCTTTTCTGCATGGGTTGGTGCTTTCCTTCGTCAGGTGAGCTGCAACAATTACATGTTTGTTCATTTGTGGTCTGAGTTGTTTTGGCTTCAGTGGAGGCTTCTCCAAAGTCCCCCAATATCCTCTGCTGACTGGCCAATTCCCCTGATGTATCTGCTGTCTTTCTTTGGCTCTCCTTCACTGGCACTTCCAACCTGGAATTTTACTACCCCATATCTGTTTTTTTCTCGGCCTTACCATAGTCTGCCATCCTTTGCTCTAAACTGGAGCTCTCCTGGATCATGTGATCCAGAACCCCTGGATCCTCGCACAGGATCCTGGTAGTTCAAATGTGTTGAACAGTTCTTAAAACATAGCTCCAAGCAGTTTACTGTGAAACACCCCCGGTTCCCGGCTGTCTTGGCACTCAGGGTGCTGTGAATCCCAATCCAGGGGGATCAGGGACACAATGGGTCCTTTTCTTGTGCCCCCAAACAATGGGGAGGACAGCACGCAACTGCATGGGCCCTTTAACACATTGAGGGCCTGAGTACCACTGTGCATGGGAGGGAGGCAGGTCTTGTTTCAGCAGCAGGTTCACCCCCAATGGTCCCTAGGGATGGTTAGGGGACACAGCTTGCCTTTGCCTTAGAAGACCTGCCATCACCTCAAGCTGGAGAACTGCTCTCCCATCAGGGCCAAAAGGAAATCTTCTTCACGAGTTGGAGTCCAAAAGATGATTCAAAGATGATTCAAAGAAGTGCTGTGAGACCCTGTGTTTTAAAGCTAAATGTCAGCAGGTGATTGGACTAAAGCTAGTTCACTTAGTGGTGCAATCCCTGTTTGTGAAATGAGTGGACGTTTCCCTTCTGAATCACACCTTAAGTGCTTTGCTCTAGAGGAAGTGGAGGGGACAGGAAGGGAAGAGAGAGAGGCAGAGAGAAACAAGATGCTGTAAGTTTTCATCCACTGTCCAGAGCCCCCCTGTCTACTCTCTCCAACCAGGAACAAAGGCCTTTAGACATGTACCACCATGGTGTGAGGATAATCCCTTTGAATGAGTGTGCTCATGTGAGGCCTGTGCCCAGGGCATTCGCCTCTTGTGTAGCTGACCCTGGCAGAGTGTGCTACCGGCCCTCAAAAAGAGATAAATGAAGCAACAGGGCCATTCAGGTTGTTATCCTTTCCTTTGGCAGGCTCAGCCTGTCTGGCCAGAATATACATCACCTTCCAGAGTAGAGCTTGGTTCGTAGAAGCGGACACATGTGTGATATGAAATTGGCAGCAGATGTAATGATCATAAGTAGTCCCATGCACCCTGCCTTAACTCAGGCATAGCTTATATTTCGAGTTTACCCCACCACCAGCTTGGACTATGCATGCTCCATCATAGGTTTGGTACAAGGATACATATCTTAAATACAGCCCCTGCTCTGCAGAAACTTGGCTGTAACTGCAGCAGTCAAATGGGCAGCTGTGAATTCTGAACCTGCTCTCTGACCCTGATAGAGCGGGCACTGCAAATCAGGAAACTGATACACCCTATTCTATTCACATGGAGCTTTTGAAAGGGAAATCTGATCAGCAGATTACCCTTTCAGATATGGAATTACCTGCATCATTTTATTTCCATTTACTTCACTCTTGTCAGGTGGCAATTCATCACAGTCAGTTCATAACTATATTCATGTGGTTGTTTCTGAAGAACTGCTCCATGTCATAGCTAGAATTCGCCACTGTGTTGACAAGTATTCTACTGCTTAGCTTGACTAAATAATTTCATTATTTAGCTTGATCAACTTTCTCTACATAGATTCATCTATTATTTTGTGTGCCTAGATGAATGTGTTCCCTGCCAAAGAGTGTTCACTGCTTAGCTAGATCAATGTATTTGGTTGGCAGAGATCTACATTGCAGAGTGAGATTAACATATGTTCTCACCAGAGAATTTCACTGCAAAGCTTCATTAATCTACTCCGTATAGCCCAATTAACTATTTTTATTTACAGAAAATGTCACTTCACAACACATTTTGGTACCAGATGTATCCATTATATAGCTACATCAACCTATTTTCTACAAGATCATTTCTTTTCTGCTATATTATTTCACTGCTCGATTAACTCACATTACTGACAGAGAATTCAGTTTCAAAACTACATTAATCTATTTGTTACCAAAGAATTTCACTGCAGAACTTTAGCAAATTAGTTGATCGCCACTACATAGCTAGATTGGGAACAATGCAGATGAGCGTATTTCATTGCATATCTAGATAATCGACTGTGTGTAGTTCAATCAATTTGTTCTGTTGTCAGAGAATATCATTGCATAGCCAGATTAAATGACCCTGCATAGTCTGATTGATTCGTTTTTTGCTGAAGAATCCCTTTGCAATGCCATATTTTACCAACAATTTTGACCCATGAACCCTGCGGGGGACACCCCCGCAACCACTGCATTATTTTAAAATGTGCGGGGGACATCCCCGCAAACCCCGCTCGCACAAAATATCCCCTCCAATAATATTGCCTATGGTGAGACAAAGGGCCATATGTACAGCAATATTTTTGTGGGGATATTTTGTAGAGATACCCTTGCACAACCAGATCGATTCACTCTGCACAATTGATTAATCAATTTAAGAGCCTGAAAATTCCATGGCATAGCAAGATTTATATATTCTGCAATTCATCTGAATCATTTGGGGCCTACTTCCCAAACCTGCTAACGCTTGAATCAGGTAGGCTGCCAAACTAAGCTCATTCTGTTACTGTCAATCTGAGCAATAGGCTAATAAGAGTTGCCACTGCTGAACCTACCTTGCTATACAGACTGTCTCTCCCACTGGTGAGCTACATTCATTGAATTTATATCCACATCCATACTACCAGGACAGTAATTAAACAGACTGACCCTTGCTGATTCTGGTTCAGTTCTCGATGTTAGCCATTCCAACTGATCACCATCTTGCCTTACCAATTTAAGCATAACAGGTCAGCAGCACACAGCCAGGTGGACCAATTTGTTCATCAAATGGTTCTGCCGCATATGCAGGCAGTTTTAACTAGCAGCAACCAGATGGCCTTCATAAGCACTAGAGCCATACAGCCCAGTAAACCACACAACAGCATTTTGGCAGGACCACTGCTGGCTTACCTCCAGAGCAAGGTTGGACCATGTCTACAGAAGTATAGCGGCTGAGTTGAAGAAAGGATTAGGAATGCCGTAGAACCCGCCTTTACAACCACTCAACTAGGGATATGGGAGGCAGACATATTCCCTCCACCAAAAGGCAAATTACTGCCTTTATCTCCAGATACCTCCTCAAACAATTACTAGCACTGGAAATGGCCACCCTCCGTTCGCCCCAATGCTAGCAACTCAGTGCAAGTGAAAACAAGTGAAACAAACACCAACCAAAAGCACCATCTAATAAGGCCACATCTTTCTGAGAGATCCACACTTCCTCACAGCCTGACTCCTAGAAGCATATTTGGAAACCAGAAATAGTACCTTTCATGGATTTTGGGTTTTGTATTGAAATCGTAAACTTTCAGAGAATTTTCTTAAAGTAGGTTAATATATAAACATAACAGTTACTCATAACTTCTATTTGCAATGTTCCTTCAGTGAATTTGTGATCTTAATAAGGATTTGTAACCATGCTACCTCACCAGAACTGCCAAGTTGCGGCCATGCCCTGAGAGCAGGTGGCATGTCTGAAAGGGTCAGCAGTGGCCAATGCCCAATGCCATCACCTGCAGTCCTTGCACCCTTGGTCCAATGCCCAATGATCATAGCATGAGTCCCTGCCCCAGGCACATTGTCACTACCTGCTGTACCTACACGCTACTGGCAAAGACAGACTAAGTGCATTGCTCTGGCAGGATCTTCAGCCAGGCCCCAGGCACTGTCCCCCTTACTGAACTTACCACAGAAACCACTTGGTGCCCACAGTGTAGCATGGGTTGGCAATTGGCAGGTTTGACAGCACCAGTCAGTGGAAATTAGAGTTTACTGTGATTTTATTGCTGAATTAACAGTGACGTACAATTACAAAGTGCAATGAATATTGCAAGAAAAATATCAACATGCCTTTTACATTGCTCAATGTAAAAATACGTTTTTTGAGGGGGACCTCTGATCGCCCCTTACCTCTCCTACTTATAAACTCATCTTGTCTCTTTATCACAATTTTAACCTAAATTTGATTGTTTTTTTACACCTAAAACACACCCCTATCATTGCCTTTGTTTCCATATTTGTTCTGCTAGTAGGTGTTTTTTACCCACTCTATTAATTCTAGCAATATTTTTTCATCTTTGCAAATTTAGTCATTATTATTTCCTGCAGTGTTATCACTGGATACCGGAAATTAGCACTCCCAGATTAAAGGGGCGTTACTACAATGTGCATACCTCAAGGGCACCAGATGCCTCCCTAGGCAAAATTAACTATCTCCCTTGATGCTGTGCCTGCAGTCAACTCCATGGTTCCTGCTTTGAGGGTACATTACACCCCTCTAAGGCATGTCTGTACCCCATTGGGAATTCAGGGAATGCCCCAGAGGTTTCTGTGTGCCCCAATAAATGGTTCTGTGGAGCCAGGATTGCTGCCAGTCTGAACAGTTTTACCTTGTCATCAGCCAATTACCTTGCTGAATTTAGATCTGGTCAGGGAACTATTTGGATACACAATAGATTAAATATTAATAACTGTTTTGGCCCCTTTTTAGTAATCAGATTTTTAGCAAACTAAAAAGGAATTTGAAGTTATTGCTCATTTTGACAATGTTAGTGCCATTATTGCCTATGGGTGTTGATACTTTTAGAACCCAGTCTATAAATTATCGCATGATTATCGTATGGGAACATCACAAAAACATTCCAGAGAATTTAGAATGAACTTTCGATATTTCAGCAAAGTTTGGTGCCTGGTTAACTTTTTCGTAGAAACAACAACTTGACCGTATATTACCCACAATTTTGTTCATATTATGGGTACTAATTTATTTATTATGTTATGTATTTTACCGTTTTAATGCATACCACACATCCATACAATATGGCATATGTAACACATGCAGATGCTTCTTGACCACAATGGAGCATGTTCTGTTTGCTTTGTTCATGCTAATGTGGCTGTAATTGCCATGAGCACGTGTCAGATTTTAAGTCAGTCCCATATCTCCTTTGGTCAATGTTAGTCATAAGGGATGTTTTGCCTAATTGTTCATGTATGTTTCACTTTCAATTGTAATGCACACTTGCCAGTCTCCAACACCATTTTCCCTTTGTCAGTCAGCACACTGACACCTAGATTTATTATGGGCAGGAATGCATGGACAGTCCTGTTTAAAACTTAATTTAATATAATATATACATTTTGTTCATACAAAATTAAGAACCAATATCAGATTTAACAATTACATTTTCAAAAGTAACAAATACAACTGGTTCTTCCATAACCTATGCATAACATTGCTTCAAATGACTGAACCCGGAAACGGATTCGCCAAGAGGGATTATGGGCCCCACTCTAGGCCGCATCCTGGCTCTCTGATGCTGAGCTCAAGAAACTCAGATTCTGCCATAAATAATCCCATCCACTGACCCCTTTCAGAAGCTCGACTGGACCAGGGCCAGCAGGTGCCGGGCTGTCTCCCAGACCCATGCCACACCTACGCCTGAGCCCCGAAGCCTCTGAGGCCATCCTCTGTGCTAGAGGAGCACAGCCACCCACCTCTTCAGGGTGGAGGACAGTTCTTAACCTTCACTCTCTCCACTCCCACAGGGCCACTGGCAGGCAACATGGCCATTCTTGCACTAGTTGCCCTATATGGCCTTCCGACCCAATCAGCAGCTTGTCAGACAGGGATACAACTGCCTTTTTCAGTGTTTTACTACAATCTAGAGGTAGCATTCAGTGCCTTTGTTGAAATTTAAAGCACGAAAGTGTAGATGTGCGCTAATCAATGCCCCTTAATCCTACCTTTCACATTTATGTACCTCCTTATCATGATCTTCAATAACTCTAGGAGCTTTTTTCTGGGAATTTCAAGGGTTTTGTTGTACAGTAGTTTATTCAAGGGCCACTAGCCATGGTCGTCAACCACTGTACATGTTGCACTAATAGGTTTCTTTAGGTCCCAATAGCCATGGCCTTCGGCCTTGTCCAGTGTACATGTTGCACCTATAGGTTTCCTTGGGATCCACTAGCCATGGCCTTCGGTCCTGGCCAGTGAGCATGGCCTTCGGCCATGCACATTCTATATTTTAGAAGACTAGGTTTCTTTGAATCCAACTAGTAATGGCCTTGGGCCATGGCCAATCCACATGTTGCACCAATAGGTTTTTTTGTGAGCTACTGGCCAGGGCCACAGGCACAAAGACCCATTGCCCGTGCCTAGTAGATGTGATCACAACAGCTATCCCCCCTTTTCTTTTTTTCTCCAAGTTTCTATTCCCATGTTAATTTCCCAGAAATCAATCCAGGTATTGCAGAATCCCACGATAGTCTCCCGTTTGTCCGATTGCCGCAGTAATCCCCCGATATTAACCCATAACACTTTACAATTAAAATGTCTTCACTATTCTCACAGGTGCTCCCCACACACTTTCTTCGTTTTCCCTAGGTCCCCCCACCCACCTCAGTTAATTTTTACTTCCATGGCCCCCTTGCATTACTCCCCTTCTCTGTTTGCTTTGTGTGATGCATTTTCATTTCTGAGCGTGTCTTGCGTTATTACCACAGTAATCACACGATATTCCCCCGTATTCCCCCGATAACCCGTACAACATTTTTCTGTGACTTGATTCCCAGACCATCCTCAACTCCCCAACTTCACATGGTGTACGCTCCCTCCCCGACTGTAGCCTAATGGCTATTTAGCCCTTTTCCACTGCTAAACCGTTTTTTTCAGTTTTTTGGCTTCCCCTGGGATTATTGCGGTAATGTCTTGCAAGAGTTGAGCTAGAAGACCACAAACAAACTGTAATTCATATATATTTCTGAAAAATGTGCACGTGTAAGACTCTCAGCGTTTTACCTTGCTTTGAACTTTCACCATTGTTTCACCATTTTGTATTTTTAATGCTTTGCACGAAAAGTTTCTGTGAAGTCTGAAAAGGGTTAATAAAAATATCCAATCCAATCCAATCTCTGCTTATAGAAGTACAACGCAGCATGTACATCAGTATGCATCATCTATCTGGCCCTGAAAGATTGATCAATCTACAGATTTGGGCAGAATGTGACAAGAATGTATGAGACTGAATTGTCTTGCTAAATATAAGAACAGTAAATGATTGATGAGATCTATCTGTGTTTTTCCCTCTTTCTCCATAGGGAAGCAGCTGGGTAAAGGTAAAAAGAACAGAGGTAAATATGTCATCTTCTATAGGAGGTATTAGTCCAGACTATGGAATACAACTGTGTATGTTTGATCTATGTTTTTTATGCATTTGTCAGCTGATAAATGTAGAACGAGCGAGCATTACGCTACAAAATACAGTAAAAGAAAAAACATGCATCAGTTACCCATGATATTTATTTATTTATTTATTTATTTATTTATTTATTTATTTATTTATTTATTTATTTATGTGGACATTTATAGCAGGGCGTAAAGCCCATGGGCATTTAGGCGCTAGTTACAGTGATAACAGACATAGATCAGTGGTGGCAGGGCAGAGGGGAGGAGAGTCAATTGAACAGCAGAGTTTTGAGGTGCTTTCCGAAGACATTGTAATAAGGGTCTCCATGCAAGTGTGGGAGTAGCTTTTTCCAAAGAGACGGTGCCCGGACTGGGAAACTTGAACCCCCCACCTTTAGCACGTTTGAACCTTGGTGTGACAAGGCGGTAACTGTAGGCGGCTCTTGTAGGTCTTTCAGAGGTGTATTTTTTTAGATTGTCAGCTAAATTATCTGGAGCATCATTCGAGAGACAGCGGTGGGTCAGAGACAGAATTTTGAAGTTAATTCTATCATTGACTGGGAGCCAGTGGGCTACTTTTCTGGCCTCTGATACATGGTGCTGTTTGTCAATGTCAAGAGCGGCTATGA
The DNA here is from genome assembly GCF_040938575.1 of Ambystoma mexicanum. Lineage (NCBI taxonomy): Eukaryota > Metazoa > Chordata > Amphibia > Caudata > Ambystomatidae > Ambystoma > Ambystoma mexicanum. The sequence goes on along the minus strand of NC_090926.1, from coordinate 1,093,102,277 downwards.
ACACGTTGTTCTGGGTTGTTTGTAGTTTGCAGAGTTTTATTTCCAGAGGTGCTTCAAAGAAAGGAGATACAATAGTCTAGTTTCGAGCATATTGTTGCCCGTGCAACTTCCAGGCGGTTAGTGGTAGTGAGGAAAGATTTACTGGCATTGATTAGTTTGATCGCATAGCTTGATGTTGAAGCAATATGGTTGCCGTGGTGGGTCATGGAGAGAGAAAAATCGAGGAAGACCCCAAGGGTCTTGACAGAGGGTGCGACAGAAATCTTGTGGCTGTCGATGACGAGGGATATGTATTCCTAAGAGAGACTCTTCAAGCGGGCAGAGGGCCCAATGAGGAGGAGTTCCATTTTTTCATCATTGAGGCAGAGGCTGTGTTGGATAGTTTCTTAGATTTCATTAATTCTGAGGGCGTCTTTCAGGTGGTCGTCAGAGACAGGGATAAGGATTTGGGTATCATCGGCATAGTTAGAATACAAAATTCCCAATGCATCAAGATGGTCAAACAATGGCTCAGTGTATACGTTATACAAGGTGGTGATACACAGGAACCTTGTGGTACCCCACAGGAGTTGGCTGCCGGTGAGGCAGTGGCATCACCCGCAAATACTCTTGGAGGATCTGTTTGACAGGAATGAGACGATCCAATTAGTGGTTTCAGGGGAGTAGTGGGCAGCAGAGGTTAGAGCTTAGCAGAGGATCATATGGTCAACTAGGTCGAAAGCAGCTGAGAGGTTGAGAAGAAGGAGCAATGATAAGGAAGCCATGTCGTTGGCACTATCAAGCTGTTTTTTTAGTCAAGGAGAGCTGAGAGATGAAGAATAGATCATGCCTACCCTTTATGGATGAAGGATAGATCATGGATCATGAATACCCTTGATGGATGAAGGATAGATCATGGATGCCCTTGATGGATGAAGGATAGATCATGCTACCCTTGATGGGTGAAGGATAGATTATGGATCATGACTACCCTTGATGGATGAAGGATAGATCATGCTTCACTTGATGGGTGAAGGATAGATCATGGATGCCCTTGATGAATGAAGGATAGATCATGCTTCCCTTGATGGGTGATGGATAGATGATGGATCATGACTACCCTTGATGGATGAAGGATAGATCATGCTACCCTTGATGGGTGAAGGATAGATTATGGATCATGACTACCCTTGATGGATGAAGGATAGATCATGCTTCACTTGATGGGTGAAGGATAGATCATGGATGCCACTGATGGATGAATATGGATGGATAGATCATCCACAAGAGCATAGCTATCTCTAAATTTACTTAAACAATAAGCCCCGAATCACAACAAGGGCAATTGCTGACTACTCAATTATGGAGGTTGCAATCACCTTCTGTGGCAGTGAATGCCATGAATTTAATAGCTAATGGGCAAGAACTTAATTTGGAAATTGTAAAAAACAAAGATGTGTGTCTAATTCATATACAAGGGATATGGATGAGAAGGAATTGAGGTTCAGTGCAGTACACTCGGATACACGATTTGACAGAAATATATGAAAGCGTGTGGAGGAGGGGGAATAGGGATAGCAGTGAAACATGGCATCAAATTGAACGGATTGAACATTAATGGTGATCCACAGTTAATAAGGCTGGTAATAAGGTTTAAGGTGGAACCCGTCCATGTGCTGAATTATTATGACCCTAGCAAATATCTGGATGATGACTTAATCCGGAAACAGCACAGTTCTCTGTGGTGATCACTTTGTGGGGGAAGTGCCTCAAATGGTCACAATGGAATCACACTCGAGGAAATGGCAGGCAAACTAGGCCGCCTTCCTGCTGAATGATGGGTCAACCACTGGGGTGGAATTATGGACAAGAAGAAGAGCTTTCTGGGATTTCACCTGGGTATCTGCATCCCTAGCTGGGAATTGCACTTGGCAAATCAGAAAAGATGGGGGGATGGGCAATGACTACTTGTCTATTCAGAATGCAAAAAAGAAAATCAAGCATCACTGGGAGAACCAACACTCTGGAAAATGTACCTGTGTGAGGAGCAAGTAGATGCAATGGGCGCTACTTTGCTAACTTAAAAGTGCAAAAACTAAACGGGAGTAAGGGAACAAACTAATGTGTTTCTGTTGCAGAATGGAGCCAATTTTGGAGTGATAGAGAAATGGAAATTCTATAGGGATGGATGGGTTGAGAAATATGCATTTAGAAAAGCTACTGGTTATATGTAGAGAGGTTGGTTTGGTTTTCTTTAACAAGAAAGTCTTCATCCAGTTCCCACCAGGGAAGCTGGCAGTCAATGCCAATAATAATATCCATACTCTTTTGGGGTACAACTCAAATGAAGTACACCTCGTATAGACCAATAGAACTGAAATGGGTGTTATGCAAATTAATGGAAAACAATTATCCTTGCATGGTTGACTCATTTCCTGAGACAGAAAACAGGCTGCATAAGTGTCAACATGGGTCCAGAAAACACTGGACAGTAATGGATGCAGTTGTATCTTGGCAACAGCATGAGCATTTGTGCTAGGTACATTTCTGATGGTGGATGCAAGCTTTATAGATATGGTGAACGCGAAAGACACGTTGTGGGAACAAAAGGCAGGGTCTCTGGGTTACATTAACCCCTTAAGTGCCAGGCTATTATGCAAGTCTATGCAAAATGGACGAGCCTACTCGTCCTTGGTACTTCTTAAAATCTTGAGAGGTAGGACATTTCTGGAACAAATACAAGTCATAAGATACAGACGTAAAACAAGCAGTAAACACAAGGTGTAATACAGTTACGACTTACTTTACCACTTTGGACATGTTCTTTCCATTTACCCCTTGCTTTACCACTTTGAATATTGTCTTTATTTTTACCCCTTGCATTACCACTTTGGAGATTTGCTTTCCATTTACCCCTTGCTTTACCACTTTGGACATTTTCTTTCCGTTTAACCCTTGCTTTACCACTATGCACATGTTATTTCTGTTTACCCTTGCTTTACCACTTTGTACATGTTCTTTCTGTTTACCCCTTGCTTTACCACTTTGGACATTTTCTTTCCGTTTACTCCTTGCTCTACCACTTTGAACATTTTCTTTCCGTTTACCCCTTGCTTTACCACTATGGACATGTTATTTCTGTTTACCCCTTGCTTTACCACTTTGGACATTTTCTTTCCGTTTACCCCTTGCTTTAACACTTTGGATATGTTTGTTCCGTTTACCCCTTATTTTATCACTTTGGACATTTTCCTTCTGTTTAGCCCTTGCTTTACCACTTTGGACATGTTCTTTCCATTTACCCCTTGCTTTACCACTTTAGACATGTTCTTTCCATTTACCCCTTGCTTTACCACTTTGAATATTTTCTTTCCATTTACCCCTTGCTTTACCACTTTGGACATTTTCTTTCCGTTTACCCCTTGCTTTACCACTTTGAATATTTTCTTTCCGTTTACCCCTTGCTTTACCACTATGGACATGTTATTTCTGTTTACCCCTTGCTTTACCACTTTGGACATGTTATTTCTGTATACCCCTTGCTTTACCACTTTGGACATGTTCTTTCCATTTACCCCTTGCTTTACCACTTTAGACAGGTTCTTTCCATGTACCCCTTGCTTTACCACTTTGAATATTTTCTTTCCATTTACCCCTTGCTTTACCACTTTGGACATTTTCTTTCCGTTTACCCCTTGCTTTACCACTTTGAATATTTTCTTTCCGTTTACCCCTTGCTTTACCACTATGGACATGTTATTTCTGTTTATCCCTTGCTTTACCACTTTGGACATTTTCTTTCTGTTTACCCCTTGCTTTACCACTTTGGACATGTTCTTTCCATTTACCCTTTGCTTTACCACTTTGGACATGTTCTTTCCATTTACCCCTTGCTTTACCACTTAGAATATTTTCTTTCCATTTACCCCTTGCTTTACCACTTTGGACATTTTCTTTCCGCTTACCCCTTGCTTTACCACTTTGAATATTTTCTTTCCGTTTACCCCTTGCTTTACCACTTTGGATATTTTCTTTCCCTTTGAAGGTGAACAAGGGGCACAGAGCGGATTGAACATTTCATCTGTGCTTTCCTCCTCTGTCTTTAAAGTTCACTTCATTTGACATGTACCGAAATGTGGGAGCCCCTCTAATGAGAACACAAGTGGCTAAGTAACCTGTTCTCTGGGGAGTCTCCCACTCGGGATATTCTTCTTAACCCATGTCTTAGCTCACTCTATCTTTCACAGTGGAGGAATATCCATGTCCATATCAATCTTGTCCCACCCACCACAGCAGTGCAGTGCAGCGCCCAAATGCTACACAATGTGTAGGCCAGATCGCAGAACAGTACAATAATACTCTGAAAGGGCAAGTAGGGTTATGCAGTCCAGAGCTCTAGGTATGGCTAGAGGGCACCTACACCGGAGCATTCCATGAGTGATGCCACTGGATATAAGAACTTTTTTAGATGTGAATTACTATATAAAATGCTTAGCTAAAAACAGGCCCCCACTCCCCAAAAAAGGCAATACATGATTGAGCATCGGATGCATGGGCGGAAGAAGAAAGGGGGAATCTTTGCATCCTTACCCATATTTAAAGGAATTATCGAAAATGAGATACATAAGATTATGTTACCAATGTGGGAAATGAGGAAAGTAAACATGTGTACCAACCCAGCAAGACTGGTATCCAAAAACAAGGGGGAGAAATCAAAAGGTTGGGGCAAGAGTGTGCCAGTGGACAAATTGGGAATCACCTATTTACAGAGGGGTCCAAAAATCTGCAAACAAATAGAGTGGGTAAGGCCTATTACATAAAAGACAGAGAGGAATACGAGATCACAAGATTAACAGATCAACTGCCCATATGTTCCATAGAACTGAAGGAAATCAATGTGGCCCCAGTGGACCTTATAGTTTTAGAATTGGAACCTACATTGCTATGTGTAGACTCCCTTACCACTCTTCAAACAATAGAGAAGGGAGAATAAGATAGAAAGGATATAGCAATGCACAGATGCAAACCTAATGGACAAACAGGCCCAACGGGCCCACCTGGTGCAACTACCATAGGTTCCCATTCATAGTGGCGTTGTAGGGAATGAGTTAGTAAATAACACAGCCTGTGAGGTGATACGAAGCGATCACATAGCCTGGGGCTGGTCAAAATATAATTAAGAGGTCACGGCAAAGATAATGAGGTAACAGTGAGAAGGGGAGACACCAAGCGTCTCACCTTCAAGAAACAGTTGAAGACATCTTGCGTTAGGAGAAGAGGGGGGCCAATAATTAACCAGCTAAGAGTAGGGCAGAATGGTCTGAATGACTGACTACACAATGAAAAAGAGAGAATGGAAACAATGACTTCTGCGGTTGTACAGAAATGGTGGAGCACTACATGTTGCTATTCAATCCATTTGGGATGCAGAGAGAGCTTATGGAAGCAAATATTAGTGTAATTGGGAAAAGGGTTCGTTTAGTGAGGGATATGCTAACAGTGTATGCGAAGCAGAGAAGCAAGCAGCCAGGAACACTGTTATTATATATAAAAGTACTAGAGAAATTGGGAATCTTATGACCTTTAAAAACAAATAACAGACGACATCCAGACATGAGATGTTCGGAGGCTGTTCAGGTCCAGGAGCCCTGCAGTTCATCTAACTTCTATGTTATAACTTAATCCTTGCCAAATGGTCCGCGCCAACCAAACACTTTTATAAGGATCCAACAGACGCCAGGGTGGCTGAGGAATTCCTGTTTGATCCAGAGTTTGCTTGGACGCAAAGAATGGAGCCATCTTTGTGAGTAGCCTTCAGCACCACAATATCTACCAAGCAACAGAGATGACTTTTACTGTGTTGTAAAAAAGAGGACCCTCCTCTAAAGGGTTATGAATAATGGGAAGAGTGATGGGCCAACCTGCTATCAAATATTGGTTACACCTAATTTCTGAAAAGCAGTTGTTGACCTGGCCCATTTCCATCTCGACAGCACACCAGCGAGTGGAAAAAAAACACCTTGTTCTAACTAGGTTTCTTTGGCCTGGTCTCCATATGCAAACTGGGAAATCCAGAAATGATGTTTGTTGTGCATGGTGTGTGGCCTAGATGAACTTTCTGGAAAATGACCCGAAGGTGCCACAAATCTTTTTAGAACAATTTGTCTTTATCACAGGAATAGGATGGATTTGTGGTGCCGACGAATGTCGGGATGAACTCATGTCCAACTTCCGGGTCACAAGAAAGGATTCGTCATTCAATCACGAGCCACGGAACTCGGGCCAAATCATAGGTTTATTGGTTGGGTTTGCCCAGCTGATTGAGGGTTTTTGGGTAGTTATGTGGTATTTGTTCGAATATGTTGCCTCAAACAGAACCCTTGAATCTACTAAAGGAAGTTTGAACCACAATATAAGGTACAGATCACTTCCTGCTCCCTGACCTTTGCTAGGTTGTGAGAAAGGATTCCATAGGGCAGTCTCATACTTTGTGGGTGTTTGGTGGGTTTTTGGAATGTAGGCGAAGGCCTTCAAGCGATTATGTGGAAATGCAGGTGTTTGGTGTTGGTTTTTAGTGTGCTTGTGCAGGACATTTTTGTGCTCATTCATTTTGGTCTATATTCAGTGTGTTGTTAGTTTCCCGATATAAAAAAAAAAAAAAAATTAAAAAGTGTGCTTTATCTTTTGTGTACCATTTTAATATTTAAAAAGCTAATAAAGCTCCATTATCATTAAACCCAGCAAAAAAACAAAATAAGTTGTTTTCCCATTCCCCTTGCATGTTCGTTGTTCTCGTCTTATCTCCCCTGGTGCCTGTTTTGCCATACAAGTCAAAATGAGTTAAAATATATAGTTTAGGATTTGTTTACTTCTTATATTGGGGTTGTGCTTTGGATCTCTACGGCGATTTGGTGTTTCACTCTTTTGGGTGCTCTGGTTGCGTACACGTATGGTTTCAGTCAGATATGGTCATTCCTGCATGAGGGTCTTCTCTCAATTGCGCAATGCTGGGTGGGAAAGTGAAACACGCTTTCAGTGGGGATGCAGGTAGCAGTGCTCTGTAGCTCCTTGCAGGGGAGCAGCATTCCCCCATTATGGATTAGGAGGGGCACTGGCTGCTCTTTATTGGAGCTGGACTAAGGTCCTGGGCCACGCGGCATAGTCGATCTACTGAGTATGTGTGTAGGTGTAGGCTGCAGTGTTGATATAAGATATGTTACTTATAACACACTTAATACCCAGAGGTTTCTAAGTGCGGACCTGGGGATTGGACCTGAGTACTCCCTATCGCCTTGCTTCCAAGGCAAGCATGTTGCCCCTGAGCTATCCTCATGGGTGTGGGGGGTTAGGAGAAGGTGCGGGGGAGGAGTTAGGGGCATTGAAGGAGGCCCCAACTACTAGCATGTGGACACCCCTTTATAGGCAGGACATCTGTATTATCCTGCTCACAGAGAGGGAGAGACAGTGGAGGAGCAGGAGGGCATGTTGCTCATGTGAGAGGGGGGATGGGCTCCAGCAAAAACCATAGAGGGGAACAATGGGGTCTGCTTTCTGGGTGAGGGACATTGAGGAGGAAACGGTCACCATCCTGCAGGGCAATGCAGCTGCTGAGGACGAGGGGGGGGGGTCATCAGGAGGAGGATGAGGGGGAGGCCAGCTGGTGAAGGGTGCCGCAGCAGGAAGTGTGCCTGCATGAGGGGTAGAAGAAGAACAGGTCGATAAGTGGATCAAGGTGGTGACCAAGAGACTATTACCACCTGTCATCACAGAGTGGAAAAAGCAAGGCACAAGAGAAGCCTGAGGGAATGGAATCTTCTCACCACCTGCACTGACCACATGGTCTCTGGTGTGGGATTGTTTTGTCCTGTCACCCTGGGATACCATGAAGAGGGGAATGCCTGAGGTCTTCTTCCTTGGGGAGGGCTCTGGGAACAGTGTGAAGTGGTGCAGAATGGAGCAGGCAAGGGTCGTGCCCTAAGGGTGACGGCCAGTAGGAACCACGTTCTGTGGTGGCACAATAAAGTTTCCACAGAGGCCGCTATCATTCTGCTTGCAATGGTAGGGAGGAGGAGAGAGAGTGTTCTAGCATTTCCAAGGGCAATGGTGCAATATGGCAGCAACATGGGACACACCCTGCCAAAAGCCCTGCACATGTCCAGCCACAAGGCCTGGGTGCTGTGGCCTGTGGCAGGCCACTGTTGCTGGTGCCGCCCCAGCAGGCTGTTGGGTGTGGTGCACCACCAGCAGGGCCAATCTCTGCATAAGATCCCCTTAATCACATTATGATGCATAAGGCATGGAGGTACGTACTCCGTTTATTGAGGGCAGACTGTTAGCTGTTTGGAGATGCACCATATGGTGGTAGTGGGTAACCTGAGCAGATAAATGGAACCTCGCCACCATTCCCTCTTGTAGCAGGTTGTACAAGGGGAAGAAATGGATCAGTCATGGACGGTGTACTGGACTTACAGAGTGATTCCCCATGCATGAGCATGGCAGTGGTCTGTGGAAGAGAAGGAGAGCTTTAGGAAACATGTTGTGGGAGAGCAAGAGAACTTTAGTTGGTGACTGCACCCAGTGACAATCCTGAGAACTTTAAGGGGTGGCTGCGCCCTAGGAAAAATATATACCACTGTGATAATACAATTATGATCAGCAGGAGGGCTCCAGTCAATGGAAGAAGACGACCACCATCTTGATTCTCACCATCACTCTCTCTATTTCCTGCCCCCTCCACTTCCTCTAGAGCAAAGCACTTTAGGAGGGACATCAGAAAGGAAAGGTCTACTCTGTTCAAGAGCAGGGATTGGACCATTGTAACCAGTTAGCTTTAGTCCAATCACCAGAAGACCTTTGCCTTTAAAAGAAGGGGCCTCCCACCTCTTCTTGAGATTCGCTTGGAATCCATGTAGGCCATAGATTCACTTTGAAGTTCTCACTGGACTTCCTTTGGGAAAGTAGCACTTTTTAAAGTCCTAAACCTGAGGTTAAGAAGGACGCATCCAAGACACACGAAAGACCTGTTCCCTACCCACTCCTTGGGCACACCAGGAGTGAAGTCTGCTTTGGATCAGGACCTACCACTCTGCACTGAAATCTCCTGAGAGTAGAGAGCAGACAATGAATGCAACCAACCTATCCCTGAGTCACCCTGAGCGGGCCTTACGGTATTACCCAAATTGACCTTTTAAAATTGACCTTTTGTCCTAATCGACTGAATTATAGTGGTCCTAATGGACCTTCTGCACTATTGACCTTTATATTATTTTAGTTATTTTATATATGTATTTGGTTGTTTTTTTTATTATAAATATTATAAGGGGATTGGGTGGGGGGTTTCAGGATTTTTTGGATTGGTGGGGGGTTGTGGGTGGTTTCCCCCTGCATATATGTCCTAAATGACCTTTTAAATTAGGCCAATTCTCCTAAGGTCAGTTCTCCCAAGGTTAGTTGTGAAAACGTCAATTAGTATACATTTGGCCTTACAGCAACCAGAGGACCAGACCAGCTGTAACAGTGCAGCGCGTCTTTCTTTGGAACAGGTTGAAATGGCTCAACCTCCTTGTTCCTTCATGCCCTCGACCACAATGTGTGTTATCAATCTAGAGGTTTTCAGGATGGCGGCCTCTGCCGTAATTATGCATCGGAGCATCAGGGCTCTGATGCCTCGCAGCCCTTGGCGTTTCCCTGGGTAAGACGCTAGTGATACTGCTCTGACTTTTGCTCAAATCTTTCCTGCTTTCCCGTGCTTCCCTGCCTTTCTGTAATTTCTTGTATTTTCTTCCATGACCAGAGTTAAGGACTTACCTTTCCTTCCTTTTTTCCTTTCCATCCACTTATATTGCTTGCTCTTCTGCCTCTTGAGCCCCATCCAATTTTACACCTGAGAAGTTCATTTGCTGTTTGGAACCTTAGTCACTGTGGATTGCTACTTTATCACTTGGCTGTTTGGAACCTGAAAACACAGCTGATAGGAATATCTACAACACGTGCCTTGTTTTTCTTAAACTGTAAAATGCGGCACAAGAGAAGGGGACTGCAAGCTCCGACTCCGACAAAGAGAAGCTAAATTCATTTGCAAATACAGATGTGTTAACCAGGATCTGAACACTCTTCCTATGATACAATTGACTTTATGTCTTCTCAATACTTTCTACATGGCCATCCTTTGAATCCTTGCTCTGGCCACTGCCCTCCCATCACACCAGGAACCTATCCCTCTCCATCCCTACATTACCACATGACCGGAACTCCAGAGCCTGCACAACAATTTCATAGCACCAAGCCTCTCAACGCATCCCCCACTCCAATTTCCCACTATCCACCCCTGCACCCCCGCTGCCAAAGGGCCTTTACACACCCTCCCCCCTTTTTTGTATGCCTTGAACTTTTGAACTCTTGAACTCTCAAATCGTTTGAAATTCTTTTTGAAACCTTTTGAACTTGCCTACATGCAATGTGGCACCAGCCGGGGCATCTTTGGCTCGAGATACTAGCCTTAGTAACCCGCCCCGTGCCTGCACACCATGCCCCCTCACCCGGCTTCCTCACGGGTAATCACTCACAATGCAACAAAGCATACCCCATCATGTTTGACTCTCTACAGCCTTGAGAAAGACCCCTTTTGGGTCGAAACACATTTCGGCTTTTGTGTGTTAATAAACAACTGCTACACTGCAAACTCAAATGACATGACTTCTCATTTTTTGCTTGATTTTCTCAAGCTGATTCGATAAACTACATTATTAGATTTCCAGCAACCAGTTCAATGTGGTACTTACAAACAAACCACTTGTTGTTTTTTTTTAGCTGCAGCTTTTTCCCCAAACTTAGGACTCACCTCTTCATTGCCACTTGTGCTAGCCTGTTGTAGTTAGCTGGCACTGTGGCTATGTGACAAATCTATTTCTGGGGCATTAATGGTCCAGGGATGAATATCGGTTTCTAAACCACCAATCAACCCAACACCTCTTGTACACCAGAAGGAATCCGAACAGATTGGAATACAAGTGAAATATAAAACCTCTGTGTCCAATTTTGGTAATGTGGACGGAACGGTCATGGATCGTTGGTTAGTTGCCCAATGATAAAAAAGACCTGTCCAGTCAAGGTTGTATAAAAATATCTACTTTATTATTACTACAAAAGACAGTTCTAGCACACTACAAAATACAACCCACCCTGTAAAGAAACACAGAGGACAGAAAGTTACACAAAGGAAAGGGATGAACTTTGGATGCTGACAGGAGGGTAGTTGGTAAAGTAATCAGTCTTACAGTTTAAGGTTATTCATTTCCAGCACTAAGGGGGAAAGGGTCATAACTGTCTCTAGGGGCCTTCGGAGAAGGACCAGGAGAGAAGAACCACAATGTAAAAAGTTCTTGGTGCTGAACAGCGTCGAGGCAGTTCCAGAGCGCTTTGCAGCACTTGAGACAGAGTTAATGGCACCAGACAGCTGCGGGTACCAGGTTGCAGGCAGTTCGGCAAGCGAGGCTGGATGGACATCATTGCTGGTTGGTGGATCTGGAATGCTGGCTGAAGCGGCTCAGGCGGCTCTTGAGACTGCAGCATGACAACAGTCAATGGTGCAGCCGGAAGCAGTTCGAGGACTCGACTGTCTCGAAAATGTCCTAAAGGATTGATGATGGATGATGGATGATACTTGAGTAGCACTCCTCCCAGCTTCTTTGCAGGGATTGTGTCCTTTAAAGGGGGATTGCCCAAAGCTCAGGAGAGTGATTGCTGGCAATGTCCTTGTCCTTTGTCCACAGCCTCTCCGGCATTTACCACCTAGGAAGCTTGCTGGCAGAACCCAGCAGGGCACGCTGTGTGCTGGCTTGATATCAGTTCTGGAGCTGCTGAATGGGTCCTCTGAGTCCGGTATCTCCCTCTGTTCCCTGGGTGATGTTTAGGGGAGGGATATCTCTTCCCTCTTGGAACTCCTGGCCTTCCTCCACTGGTGGAAGATGTAAGGTAGACTGTACCTTCCGCTCGGGTACAAATGTGTCCTTCTTCTTACTCCTTTCAAAGTCGTTGGATGATCTATCAAGTGAGGGTTCAGCCCTCTCTTAAAGCCAAATGTGCCCCAGTGATTGGTGCAGGCTAAGCCAACCTTAACAAACCCATCCTGGCTCCCCACCAACCATCTTCTGTTATGCATTAGGTCAAGACTAGAGTGCTCTGCAACAGGTTAGGAAATGGGTTACAACATATAAGTCGCACCCATCTTCCTGTCTGTTGTAGATCAAAGTGTCTCTCTGGTTAACTGAGCCCTCTGTGACTCTTGATTAAAGCGCAGATTTCCCTTGAAGTATGGGGCAAGAGCAGACTTCTTGTCTCCCACAAATCACATACTTCACTTCAGGTGAGTGAGACACCTGCGGTAACTGCTGGACCTAGACCGGCCATTTACTGCCTTTCATACAGAGAGTTGGGAGCAATCTTCAAGTTGACACATTGCATACCAAAGGGGTGTTAGGCCAGCCTTTCCTGTCATCTATCTGGCAATCAAGCCCTTCATGCTTGCCTCAATTATCTTGTTAGTATTCACAATCAGCCAGAGTAGACAAAAGGAATGCAGATCCATGGGACCGTTGATATTTAAATTAGGCTGCCAATGGCTGGTGGAAGGTGTGCCTTCCCCCCTTCTTGAGAGCCTTTGCCCCTTCTTGAGATGCTTTGATGTACCTGGGGCTGTCACATTACAGCTGAACATGACAGGGGAAGATAGTTCCTGCAGGCTGTGTCTTCCCTGAGTACACGTGACAATGCGTTTTTGTGCCGGAAGCAGATTAAATGTATGCGGAATGACCCCGCACATTTCTCGAGGTTGGTCTCCCATCATTAATTTTCATTATAAAAAAAATCAAAAAAGCCCAGGCGAGTGCACTCTCCCCGTGCAGATGCTTGAAATCCTCACAGGCAACGGGAAGGAATGGTCTCTTCCTCGTCAAGAAGAGCGCATGCAGATGGAAAAATAAATCAAATGGAATACGGCAAAGTTGAGAACTAGCCTGATGCCTTTCTTTGTGAGAGTTTTGAGACCAGCTGAAGCTCCCTGTTCTACTCTACCAAAATGGTCGCTCCTTGTTTACCGCACCTGGAACAAGAGGGAAGTTATGGGCACTGTTGGCTGCAATCCTCCACCACTTCGAACTTGCTTGCACTTCGAACCAATTTGACACTGCATTGTCTTAGCTAAAGCTCATCACCCGCTAGGCCTGAAGCGACTGAGCGATGCCGGGACCTGAACTGAATCACTGCAGAGTAACACCCTGGCCCCAACCGGGGTTACAACCACAGCTAAATGCAGCCTACTCTTGAATAGCAGCCTCATCCATCGCACCCAAGATCACCACTTTGACAACTGACAACCACCAACTCAATCTGCTGCAGCTTCGTTCATCTACCCTTCCCGGTGGCTAATGCCTGACTATGTCTGGCGAATTGTGTAGCATTCCTGGGACCATCCCGACCTGCATCTTTGAGAGCAGCCCTTCTGCAGCACCAAACACCTGCATTCGCTCCTACTCGACAACCACTTGCTGCTTAAGCCCACACGTCCAATGTGCCTGAACTGAGCTTGATCCACTCACATTGTCATTCGACACTGGGTCTGACTGCATCAGCCCATGAATATCTGAATAGTGTTGGTGCTTAACTAACACCTCTGCCCTCTTGGGCCGAAGAGACTGGTTATGTTACAATCACACCTGTTTTCAGCCAAGATATCCTTTTTGTGGTCAGTGAATTGGGATCCTTAGGTGGTGACTGTCCCCTGCTGGAGAACCTGAACACCTAGTTGTGGCTTCACTGTGTGGAGAACCTGAGAAATGTAGTGGGTGGCTGTGTCCTGTGAAAATACCCGAGAAGGTTTGTGAGTGGCTGTGCACTGTGAAAAGCCAGAGAATCATAATTATTGTCTGATTTTTGTGGGCAACAGTGATGAGTTCAAAACTGGTGAAGCCCTTGCAAATATACCATATAAATAGGATGAGTGCTATTTGTTAACCGGAAGAACATACTCTCACTGCACACCTCGAGGTGTGAGGCAGAGAGAAGAACTCAGAGGTGGGCACCATTTATATACCCAAGGTGTTGATATTGGATGAGACTAAGGATCCTCAAAAACTATATTAATATCTTTGTTGACTGAGCTACATATTTGGAATGTGCTAATGTAGCCATATTTTGCATTTCGCCTAATTGTGTAAGGAAGCCATAACTTGCTTTCAGCTCAACTGTGTTAGTCGGTCATATTGTGCGCTTACCCTAATGGGGTAATGTAGCCATATTTTACATTTAGCCTAATTCTGCAAGGTAGCCCAATTGTGTTAGTCATATTTTGCATTTAGCCTAATTGGTTATGGTAGCCATATTCTTGCGCAGCTAGCCCATTTTCTTCTCTTGCACCCTGCACCTTTTTAACTTAGCGGAAGGCACATGCTCACTCCACACACTCCACACACTCTACATTCACATTTGACACAAACACTACTGCACAACTCCTCTGCCATTAGAATGCAGCTACCTTTAACAACAACACTTTGCATTGTGGTTTCTCACATCATTCTCTATCTCCTTAAACACGACCCACCTCTGCTGAACCCATCCACAAGCCATTCACACATGGGTGACTAGCAGGGTGTTGGTCACTCTAACATAGCATGAATGGCTGAAACACACACACGCATAATAGCACCCCCCCCCACTTCTCCCAAATTTGGACTCTGGTCCCTCAGGGGGCATTCAACCAACAGCGTGTTAATATGGTGAAAGGCGCTATACAGATGACAAAATGAATGAAAATGAATAAATAATAATCTGGGCACGAACTGACAAAATTATTGGAAAGAAGAGGTTGGCAAAATTCATCCCTACCATTGATATAACCAAATGGTATTGGCAGATTCCCTTCACACAGAGGACTGAGCGAAGGCTATATTTGTCACCCCTATGGGACTCTTGCATTTTATGGTAATCTGCTTTGGGTTCCATGGGGGCGGTGAAACCTTCCAGCAAGTGATGGATTCTATATTACGCCCCACCATGCCTTCTCTGGACAATATAGTTGTATATATCAAAATCTAGCAGGATAATTTGAGACATATGTATTTGGTCACTAAAAGCCTCAGGAAAGCAGGACTCAAGGCCAATTTAACCAAATGCCATCTTGTGTTACCTTCAGTTAAATACGTAGGTTTTCAGGTCAGAAAGAGGAAAGTGTAGCCACAGAAAATGAAGTGTGAAACATAAAAAACAACCCAGTTCCAAAAACCAAGAAGGAGATATGACCTTTTTTGGGACTGGTTTGGTCAGATATTATCGTTGCTTCCTTCCAAACTGCTCAATCATGGCAGGACCTCTAAAGGTCCAACTAAAAGTGTTCAAATTCATCTGTCACCAACAATGAAGTGAGTGTATGGAGTAGGAGTTTAGGATATTGGCATGACCTAGCATTGCAAGATGGACTATTTCCATTGGTAGCAGGACCAAGACCAATTTGCATATGACTGGTACCTTTCTGCATTGTTGCCGATAGGCTAAAAAATAATGGTTTTGACGTGTTCCCAGAGCTATACAAATGCTTATGAATGAATCTTAACTACTTGTGTTGCCCTGTACAACCTTCCACATCCATAGCATTTTGTGTTATAGTTTTCTGTAAGATCACTTCTAATCTGGGTCAGGAGATTGACCAACCCCCAAACCTTAATAATTTAGTGGGAGTCTGTTCAACAAAGTTTTTTTGTGCATTTCAGGACTAGTTTGGTGAGGTTAGGCTTGCATGATTGGTAGACACATGCATAGTCTCTTAGGAGGGGAGTATGTGGATTCTGAAACATAAATATTGGGCAGAAAAACAGGATGTTTGGTTTCTTGAAGCTGTGAACCCCCAAACATGCTTTACCTTTTCAGATTACAGTGTACTCGATGGAATGGAGCCATACCAATTGCGGATTCACAATGCTAACTGCAAGCCCTTGTGCGCCTAGTCTAATACAGGAGCATGGGGGGCTAGACCCAGACAGCGCTTGTGACTGAGAGCCTTATCCATTGTATATTCTACTGGTTCAGCTACTCACACCTTATTGCATCTTGGCTAGTGCCAGTTTTACGGGACGCTGGGGTAGGATAGATCTCTGAAACACTGTCCTCTTGCTCTCTGGCTGAGGCTGTCTGTTCGGTTTAGCCACTAAACATTTTAGGTAGATCATGGTATGATAGGCAGCAGAGTAGATCCAGGGGAAGAATTCAAAGATAATCTCTATACATTTGCCAGGTTCATGTTGAGGAAATGGGAGAACATAATCTGTTTGTTTTTTATTTTCTAGCATTGACACATGTAGATGTGTGCTGTATTATTTGGCTCAAAGTGCCTGGCAATTATAAAGACTGATTCACTAAATCATTTTATTTTTTTATTTTTTTTATTTAATGTGGTATAGTCAAAATAACAGAACATAAAAAATGTGACTTTTCACATGTAATATAGACTAGATTTAAAACTGCAATCCGATAAAATCTCATTCATTCCTCATAAAAAACAGAAAGAAAGAACAAAACAAAACCATAACAATGTTATTTAAATCATACATATGGGGTCAACAATTTCATATCTCTCAATACTTTTACCATCTCCACAGTAGGAAAAACCATTATTACGATGGATCATTTGTATTTTGTGCTTTCCTTCTTTGTGACACATTTGTGCAGCAGCATGTAATCAAATATTATAGTAATTATTTAATATGTTATTATGCACTTAACAACGGACACCAGTCTCTAAACGCAGGAGGGGGATTTGAACATGTGTTGCTCTGCTCTTTCTTGCTTCAAGACAAACGTGCTGCCCTATATTATCCTCCTGGCCCAATTGGCTCATTTATATGTCATCTGAGCATTGTCTACTAGAAATTATTTTTTTGCAACACACTGGGCCTAATTACAACTGAGGCGGACCCGTTAAACCCATTCCGCCTCATTACAAGTTCCCCTCGCAGGACCCGGTAAGGAACGCGTAGTCAAACCAGAAAGGGGAAGAGGGAGCAAACAACGGGCCGCTCGTAATCGGCCCGTTGTTTGCTCCCTCTCCCATTCCCATTGAGCCGTGCCCGGATTCCTGGAGAGAGGAATTACCGGGCCCTCCGATCTCGGAATGGCCCGGTAATTCCCCATTCAGGGAACCCGGACCCGATTTTGGCGGCAGCCACGCAGGCATGGCTACCGCCAACGTCGTAATGAGGCCCACTGTAATTGTTTCTGTGAAGATTAAGAAAGCTGCTGGGAGGGAGGGTTGTGATGCAGATCTTTTTTGTTAAAGCCTCTTTTGATATATATTGTCGGTTTATTGAACATTATCTACATTATCAATTTTAAAGTAGATCAAATAAGTAAATGCAGATTTGCTTCTGAAAAATAATAAAGTTAGGGCGGTCATATTTATTCTAACATATCTGCCCATCCACTCATCTCTCTCCATGTAATAATGTTTAATATATCATGATTTACAGGAAGAAAGTATTATATAGTCAAGAAAACATAGCTCAGTTGACATGCATAATAGATTGTGGTCAGAGCAATGAAAATCCAAAAACAAGGCCGCAGAGGAAACAGTCAGCTTGACAATCTGGGAGACAATATGAAGTGCAATGATTAGGAATTCTCTTAAATGGCAAATGTACAAAACAAAAATTGGCAAAGCTAATAGGTCTTGGCTTGCAGCTATAGTGAGTAAGCCAGTTTGCCCGCCGTGAGGTTGTGAGAAAAACATAGCTTTTGCATTTGTAAAGCCACACCTATTGGCTTTGCCAGTAATTGTTTTATTATCTTTTTTTCCTTGAAACACCTGCTGAATGTAGACGTCCCAAAAGGAGAACAGCGTAGCCCCCCCTTCTTTTGGGTAGAGAGTTTTCATCAGTCACAAGATTCTATTTTTGTTTTAACTTTTCCGGATATGTTGTTTCTTATTTGCCTTTACCTTTTTCCTGCTGTTTTTTAAAACATTTTTTTAACTTTGTACTTATGTGACCAAAACAAGCAACTATTGATAGAAACATATCCTTTTTAGTTTTGAATTGATAACTGGTTGAAGCTCAGATTCGGCCCTTCTTTACAAAGTAGTATTATACACCAATTAAATATACTCGTAATTCTATAGTACAAGTGTCCATATTAACATTGATACGAGTGCACTGTGTGAGACAACAAATGACATAGGCCGAAACATCTGACCTCTCTTTACCTTTGTGTATTTAGGAAACGGAAAAGGCAAATCAAAACAATTCAAAGGTACATTTTATATTTATTTAAAAAGTAAAAACGTAGTATATTTTTATTTCAGAATTGCATGTGTAAGATACATTCACAAAGATTCTCTCAAATTATGGGTAGTGTGTTACACATAAATTAAGATATGTATTGTGTATCTTGTTTTTCTATATTAGAACAGTTACCGTAAACCACAAAAAGTATTTTGTTTTGTGTTAGCCAAATTGCTCCACATGTAATAATTTGCATGGTATTTTTTACAAAAAAATCAAAAGGAGTGAGTTTTTCTACATCACTTTACAAGAAGCCATCTCCTTTTGATTACATCATTGTGTTCATTCTGGAAGGGGGCGCACGGGGCAGCCATCTTTGTTAAGGGCAGCAGTGCATGGGCTCTTCTGCCTGTTGTGTTTTTCCATATATTTGCTCTATCTACATTACATAATGCAGATCTTACCTGACTATGAAAGAATCCTCCTTAATGTTATGAAACTTTAACATTATGACAGGTAGCATTGTGCATGGTAGCCTGACAGTTGCTGAGTTTAAACCCCGGTTTTTGGAAACTATTAATCTTGGATCCACCCATTAAATACAACAGTTGTGTAGTATACTGCAACTTTTCTGAAACATTACAGTCGTCACGTATGGGGACACTGCCGACGACATCTTAAATTAGAATTCCTCTATTTAAAGTCCTGGATCCTTACCCTGATGAGTAGCTGACATTCAAAGGCAGTTTGTGGCAGCCGATAAATCACTGAAACTGGGAGCGTCGAGGTTTTTATACGGATGATGATGACCTTTTTGTTTGTTTAGGGAATATATAGAGATATATAGAGATCTATATATATATATAGATCTATATAGAGAGATAGAGATATATAGAGATACTGAACTTTATTTATATGATATGTGTTTTTACATGATAATTTTTCCTCTTTTTAATCTTATATGTATGTGTAAAGTTTCAATGTAAACTATATCACAATTAATAATAATAATAATAATAATAATAATACTAATAATAATACTTGTTTTGTAACAACCTGCCTCTTCCCTATGGTTGCAGTCTTTTCAGATTTAGAGGAGCTTGGTTCTAATCCAGGCTAACTCAATTTACTACAATGTATGTATGTTTGTCTGTATGGAAGGTTTTTCTAAACCACAAGCCTAGCTTGGAAGCATTGGAGCCCTGAAGCAATCTCGGGCAAATCACCATGTGTCCAATTCTCCTATCTGTCAAATGTGTGAGTGAAGGGAGGGGTGCTGCCTCTGTTGCTGGAAATGTACATTACATGGTCCATGTCTTTATCAGTGAGGCAGAAAGATCTCTCTATGGGATCAAGCACTGTTATGTGTGATCTCATGGCAGCACATCTGAGTGGTGGGTGAAGCTTAGTCCTCTGAGCCACACATTACTGGCTTCCAGTTCTGCTTTCATTTGTGAGCCCGGGTCTTAGGCAAAACCTGTCTCATGGGAGACACTGAGGTTAATCCGGTGTTGAGTCGTCTCAATTCTGATAGACTGGCATAAGGCTTGCCTAAGGTGACTGTATGTGCGGTGACTGGGGGGCCAGAGACTTTGTGTGCCGATGGGGTTCCCTGTGGCAGAATTCAGAGCTGTCACCTGGTGCATAGCACAGAGCGCAGAAGGACCAAGTTATAGCAGGTGATCATGGGATCCAGCTCAAAAGCAAGGTGTGTGCGTTGATTATACTGACTGCAATGTACCATGGGATATATATACACGTTTCTCAGTATCAGGGACACCCTCTCCTCTACCGGTTATTTTTTTTAATGACTAGACGCATTTATCCCAAACCAACAAAAGGCACACCTGCAATGCTTTTTGCAAAACTTGTTTCTTATTTGGTGAAAATTCATCCAGCGGTTTTAATGTTATGGGTGTTCAATCGAAGCCCTTTGGGGAAAAAAATGCTAATGGGACAAAATCAGCAATTTTCTTTTTGGAATAACCTTTCCACCTTTTAATGAATTGTATCCAACATTTCAAGTTTACTGGGGCCTGGTCAAATGTTTTGATTCTGGAAATGTTAATTCAAATCCGTCCATTGAGTAATGAACAAGAGAATTTTGGGAAACTCTATGTAAACAAGTTTCAATTAATCCATAGGGCAGCGCTGCCACCCATATATACATATATGCACATACACAGTAGGGAGGTGGAAAGGTAGGGTGATGGATGGCAGGGTATAGGGAGGGGAAATGGTGGGAACCCCAATAAAAGAAAAAGAAGGGGCAACTAAAGGTCGACTAAAGTTTATCAACCACACTTAACGACTTCAAAATGGAGTCTGTGTAACCGCGTACAGCCAAGCCGAGATCTGTTCAAACATATTTGAATGTCATACTGCCATTGAAGAACTCAAAGTGCACATAATTGCAAGAAAGGGTGAAGCAAGACACAGCAGGAATCAAGCCAGCACAAAAGAGGCGAAACCAGAGCAGAGGGAGACAGCAACATTGCAGGGCATCCTGAGGAGACAACAGAAATGTATGGAGGGTTATGAACAACCTAAGCAGGCTGACCAAACTGTTGTGGGTAAAACTGAGGGAAGATCCTGGGAGCTGGACCACTCCATTTCCTGAAAGGACTGGTCCTGCTTACAGGTGTGAGGGGAATCATATGCCCGAGTGGTGTGAGAGGGCACCATACCTCATAGGCTTGAGAAGGGTCTGACATCCCTCACTGCTGGGAATGCAATATATCCCTTAGCAGTGGGTAGGGCACCAGAACAAGATTTCAGGGGGAAGTGGGCAAGGCACAATTCTCCGGGCTGAATTGCAAATGGGGCGCTGGGTGCAACATCCCTGTGACTGTGCTTTTGATCTGTGAAGCAGCTGAGCGTGGCATCATTGATATTGTGAGCAGATTAGATAATCTAGGTAGAGTAGGGTACCTACTAGAAGAAGATCCCAGACACCAACTCTGACAGATTTTCCCTCAGAGTGAAGCCAGAAGAGGGCGCCTTATTTAGTGGGAGAGTACGAGCTGTAGGTCTGAAGGCGTTTCTCAAAACACCACCCTCTTGGTTTTAATGTGAGTGCAAAATGATGCACCTTTGAGGATCAATTCTTAAGGATGGGCGGAGTCACCTCAATCTAAAGAGGAGATATAGCCTGACTTATCAGTTATTCTAACTCTTTAATGTTTAGCCCATGGCAACACCTTTTACTTAGCGAAGGTCAGAGAAGAAACACCTTGTTTTGTGTAGACCCTTAGAACACATAGGTACTTGTCCCAACAACAACCTGTTTGTGAATAACTGAAGGTTGTCATTGTAAAGTGTATTAGGATCACAAGTGAAGAAAAGGAAACAATGTCATATTTTATAAATGACTGGGGATAACCATTACAAAAGGGACATTGTTATAATGAATGTCATCTGGTGTACCTTGGTCTTTTGCTGATACCAGTGCCAAAGGAGCGGGATTTGGGTTGTACTAGGCTAGCTTGGTCCCACTAGGAAAGACACATTGGTGCTCATTTTGCAATTCCCACAGATTATTGAGGATGGTTTTAATATACTTGTATACATTTGCCACCTGTCTTAACACCTTCTTTAATGATTCGTGGTATTTCCGTTTTGTTTGGAGGCAGAATAGAGCACTAAATGGACCAGTTGGGTTGGCAAGATTTCCCTGCTCTGCCTCAAAACACACAGGGTTTAACTCCAGCATGCATTTTACTTTTAAAGCTAGTAAAAGTAGGGGGACGTCAAAGAAAGGCATTTCAAATGCCTCCCACATTTGTTGACTACGGGAGGCAGTCACACTTTTTCTGCAGCAGAGTGGACATGCTTTTGCATCATTTGGGTTTCAGAAATGATGACTGTTGCACGGAGAGGACCCATTTGCATGTAAGTGCAGGCGAGCCAATCACCTGAATGCAATATCTCCTTTTAGGATTAGGCCCCACTATGGTTGAAAATGTCGGTGATCACTAATCATGAAACTGAAGTGATTCTGGGTGCGTCAACTTTCTTCTCCACTGCCTGTAAGGAAGAAAATGCAGCAGCTGCCCAATGGCACATTGAAGGGCTACAACAGGATGCCAGGAGGAAGGATGCATGTAGTTACTCCTACTGGTCAATGCTTTTACATTATTGATGGTGATGCAGTTTAGAATTCAATTTCCACAAACGATACCCAATGACGAATCATCAATGTCAGATAATCTGAAAGTGAAAAAAAGTTTTTAAAGTAGTTATTTGGTGGTGTACTACACTTACAGTTCTGTCTAATATACCATGCAATGTAATCATATTATTCCAGCTTTTGGTGAAGCATGCAAAAATGACTACTTAAAAATATATTTTTACTTTGATAAATTGGTTTGAAAAATTACAAAGTAGTGTTGCTTATTCACTTGTCAGTAAAGATTCATGACACAATCAGGCCAACACATGTTTCACTCAATTAATGAGCGTCCTCAGGGCCTAAAATACTTATACTTATTATTTTGATTCCTACTTTAAAGCACAATTCTACACGTGTCCTTAACAGGGGAAATATATTTAGTTCAGAGTGTTGCTCTCTCCACTGCCCTGTGTCATCTCCCTCCACCATACCATAATAGTCTCTACTGGTGTGCCGTCTTGATAACGAAAATGGTATGTAGAATGCACATATAACGAACATGTTATAATGAAAAACATAACGAACATGTATGTGGGGGTGGGGTAAAGGGTTAAATCCAGTGGGAAAACAGTTTGGGTGGATTTTTAGGAGTGGGAAACAGAGGTTTTGGAGGGACCCCCCTAAAAATAAAAAAAATAAGTGTTATGTTTTGTCGCTATACAATTATTCACTATGAAGGCATGTAACCGTCTCTACTCTCTGCTACAAACCCTGTAAATTAATCTGAATCCCATGGTCCATGCCTACCGGAGAAGCTTTCCAGGGCTGTGCTTAGCTACTATTCCTACTGTTTCTTTGTTTTAAAAACACTCCCCATTCGTGTGAGTCTTACAAGAATCGATTTCCTTGTCTTTTTCACTTGTTTTGTTTTTGGTATTATGACACCTTAGACGCAATGTTATTTTTCACATTGGGGTAGGAAGTGGTTGAGGAGGGGAAGATGGTGGATAAGTAAGATGAGACTGTGGTTGAGGAATACAAGATGGCGGTTGCAGAGGGGGACACAATGGTTCTATAGGGGGAGACAAAGCATGATGGGGAGAACGAGGTAGCTACCTATCTGGACACAGTTGTGGTAGTGGTAGATTCACCCAAGAGTACCTACAGAAGGCGGGCTCATAGATTTAATCGGGAGGAGAACATACTCCGGGACCAGCAGAAGAGGTAGACACAGAGTTGTCGAAGGATAAGGGGGGAGAAGGTGAAGATGAGCCAGAGATGGTCCCACAGTAGGTGGTCCGGGAAGAGGAGACTGGGGCCACTGCAGCATTGTCCACATGCTTCATAGAGGGCAAGGCCAGCCAAGGCTTTTGTCAAGAGGGTGTTAGTGGAATATTGGGAAAGGCCAGAAGCAGAAATGCTGCCATATTGGTTAGTAAAGGTCAGACACAAGCATTAACAGTGTATTGATAATGTAAATCTACTTTGTTATCCTTGTTAAGCAAGCAAGCTCCCTGGTGTGTTACCAGTGAGGCAGCCCAAAAGGTGAGGCAGTAGTAATGGAGGCATTAGAGTTAGGTGACGTGTTAATAGGTACAATCTAGGGTACAAAACTAAGAGGTTGTGCATCATCCGATGGGCAGTGCATGTGGTGGAAGAGTTGGTAGATTTAGCAGTGAATAAGTAAGGAAGGAAGCACTGTTTGAAGGGGGAGTGCGGCAAGTGCTTGGGGGTTTTATTAGGATGAGTGGGATGTTTGTTTCAGCATGATTGATAGCTTTGTCCAAGCTACTTGTTGGTGTGTGTCTATGGACACTTGGAGTCTTTAAGAAATTGGCGTGCATGGAAGCTTGTGAAGATCATCAGGATAGTCTGAGTTGTCCTGTTGTGTATTTGAAGAAGATGATGGAAGTATAGTTTCAGTGCGCAGATCCCCAAAGTTCTTGTAAAAAGTTCAAAAAATAAATGAATCTGGCTTCAAATCCCAATTTATTGGTTACTAGACAGCCGACATGCGTTTCGACCTTTAAGATCGTTCTCAAGGCTGTACGTTAGTCAGAAAATAATATATTCAAGTACAAAATATAGGATCATAAGCAAAAATGAATGGAACATCCTAATCACAATAAAACCATTGAAAAAAGGAAAATGACATACCAGTATTAAGTGCATGGTTGAAGCCAATAGAAAGACAAATAAAAAGGAAAAGCAGCAGAAATCAAAACAACAAAAAATAATTGAAATTAGTATGGTCTGCATGGCCAACATTGCTATAAAAAGTCCATATTAACAATATTGATAATAATGAGCATGTGGGAAGTTGCTACATACCGTGACTCAAAATGAATGATGAACAGATTGAATTTTAGCAATAGATTTGTTACCTGCAATGGTAATGAAATAGCCCTTAACGGTGGATACCTTACTAGTGGAAATGGTTTAAATGGTTGGTGTAAAAATACACAATGGCAGTATAAATAAAAGAGTTGAACTCACTCACCCTCCCATGGGTATGTGTCATATAAAGTGGATGATTATCTAAAAGTAAAATATTGTATCACAAATTAGAATGCTGCTATATGTTATAAATAAATTCAATGGACATATTGTTCACAAAATGTACTGTACTTGAAGCTGGGTAGCTCGTATGAATTCAGGGGTCAAATCCCCATGGTTGTTAGTATGCAAGAGATGAACAATGGCACCGTTTGGCACAACCATTGCAAATCGCGGCAAAGTGAGTGACGCGCCTGGGCGCGTGACGTCACGCGCACGTTTTTACGGGTGACGTCACGCAAGCACGGCCCGTAATTGGCGTCAGTGCGCGTCATAGTATGCGGCCCGTTAGTGATTAGATGTAAACAGGTAAGCATAGAGAATGCATAAAGCTTCACAAGTGCATACTTCTAAGCACCTATGAAGTCGAATAAAGTGTCATCTATTTAGAGGCATATTAGCTGAAAAAGTCATGCTACATGAGCTGTCCAAAATAAAATGTTTACTCCCATTGATTTGCAGATCAGTAACGCGAAAATGTTGTGTTAGATAATACTAATGTGTAGTGCGGGTATAATTAAGATGTGCAGATTCCACATCTCATTTTGGTTAAAAGAAAATACTTCTCAACACCATCAGTATTGATGAAACAAAGCAAAAAATGCAGGGGCTGCTATGATAAGTATATGGCATCTGAGAATAACACTTTGTACCCATATGTTTAAATATTATACAAAAAAATATATAGTGCGCATTTTTCACAGAGAAAACTTAAATTGACCCAAATATTATACAAATACATTGTGTGCATGTTTCACAGGGACACACTTAAAATAACCCTTGTTCGATGTATAGCCATTGTCGGATGTATATAGGGTCAAATATTATAAACAAATACACAGACAAATCGTGTATGTTAAATCAACATTGTCACAGCCAATGTATAACCAAACATAAGTAGTACAAATTGCTGAGAGATAAAGCATGTGTTATAAATTGCAAGGCAGGGCATTTTACAAATGACATATGGACAGAAATACTGAGAAATAAAACATGTGTTGTCAAATGGCAAGGCAAAGCGTTTTACAAGTGACGTATGAACAGTAATGTTGAACAAAAATCATCTAGTACAACCTCAAAGAAAGACATGCATTTCATGGTCCGAATTCAGTCCAACTGAAGTACATCTGAAGTGACAGATAAGTTTACATTCAAGCCTCCTAAATTTCATGCAAAGATTACCACTGCGTTTGTTGGTAGATGCCCTGGCCAATCCCAATAACCGTATGTCTGATTTGTTAACTAATTGATGTTCTGTTAGCCAGTGTAAGGCTAGTGGTAAATTGACACCGGTTTTGTTGAGACTTGATAGATGTTCTCTTATACGAATCCTCAACTGCCTGATTGTTCTTCCTATGTATAATTTCTTGCAAATGCAAATAATTGCGTAGACCACAAATTTTGTTTTGCAATTAATTAAATTTCTGATTTCAGTTTGTATCCCATTCTGATCTACAAAAGTCTAACAGCTGGGATTGGCAAATTGGCATTGGTTACAATTACCACATTTGAAAAAACCTTTTGTTTTGTTCAACCATGTAGCTTGACTTTCTGTGTCAGGATGATCAAGGAAGGAAGGACTAAGTCTGTTACAAAGAGTATTCGCCTCAGTGAAAATATGGTGTGAGGTCTGGATCCAGTTTTAACAAATTCCAGTGTTTAGATGCAAGTTTGTACAGTGTTGAAGAGTCCCTAGTATACTGTGTAATTAAAGAAACAGGTCTCTGTTGAATGTTCACATTGGGTTTGGTACCCAACAAATCCACCTGTTTAGCAAATTGATATTTATGAGATGCCTTGCATAGTGAAGAAACTGAGTAACCACGTTGTTTAAAACGAGTAGTAAGCTGAGTACATTCAGTATGAAAATCTGTATCTTTTGAACAGTTTCTCCTTGCTCTGTAAAACTCACCACAGGGGATATTGTGTATAGTCGCTCTTTAGTGACAGCTTTTCGCATGTAAGATGGCATTAACAGATGTAGGTTTGCGAAACGTTCTGGTATGTGGTGTATCATCCTCAATAAAAAATTCTAAATCAAGAAAAGTAATCATGGTAGGGCTTGAGTGACCAGACAAAGTAATTCCAAAATTGTTAGTGTTGATGTAGGTAACAAAATCTTCAAATGAGCTATTGGTGCCTTGCCAGATGATAAGAACATCCTCTATGTATCTTTTCCAACACACCAGTTTATTCTTAAATTCAGGTTTGTCAAGAACATGGGTTTCCTCGAAATGTGACATGAACAAATTAGCCAAGGGTGGTGCAAATTTGGCACCCATGGCAACACCTTTTTTCTGCAGGTAGTACACATTATTGAAAAGGCATACATTGTTTGCCAAGGCAAATTTGAGAAAAGATTTAATCATTTGTATATGACAATGTAAGATGCTGATATGTTACGAAAAATATAGTCAATTGCCTGAATGGTTAAATCATGTTTGATGTTAGAATATAAGGCTGCAACATCAAGGGTGGCCAGACGAAAGGAGGGTTGCCATACAATAGTTTGTAAATATTGTAAAACTTGTGTACTATCCCTAATGAAAGTACTCATTTGAGTGACGAAGGGCTGAAAAATCTCATCAAGGTACTGCGAAATGGCTTCAGTCACCCATCCGATGCCACTCATATAATTGGCCTTACTTCTGGCAAGTTGTTAAATTGCTTATGTATTGTTGGCAAAAAATACAGAGTGGGCATCGTGGGATCAGTGATGGTAAGGAATTTTTTCTCGTCATCTGTTAGGAATCCAGATGCATACCATTGTTCAATAAAAGATTGTAAGTCAAGTACAATTTGTTTGGTGGGATTTTTACTGAGTTTGGTATAACAATCTGGCGTCTGTAAGTGTGTAAATCCCATCTGAATATAATCCTCTGTATTTAGTATCACAATGTTGCCCCCTTTGTCGGCTTCCTTGATGGTAATAGTGGAATTTTCCTCTAGTTGTTTCAAAGCTAGTGTTTCTCGTGCGTCCAGATCAGAGTGCCGTGTTTTATTTAATGGGTTATCCAGAAGAGTATGTAGATCCTTAGTCATTGCCTTATGGAAAGTGTCAATGATATTGTCACTCCCAAAGACTGGTGTAAATTTAGATGTAGGTTTGAGCTCTTTGATGTCTAAGTGCCTAGTTTGGACATGAAGGTCTGACATGATTTGCTCTCTAGTTGGGGGTAAGTCTGTGGTAAGAGATACCAATGTCTCAATGTGATCAATGTCCAGCATGGTATGCTGGCTGAGCGGGGGTACTTGTGGTTTAGAAACAAATGTTTTAACCTGCATTGCAAAAAAAATGTTTAGTTTCAATTTCCTGGTGAACTTAAAAAGATCAATCTGGAATTGGACAAAGTCTGTGCGCGTGGAATAGCAAATGAGAGTCCTTTGTTAAGAACCCTTATTTGATCATCTGCCAAATTGTGGTTGGATAGATTAACAACTAGATTAGCCTGAGTCATGCTGTTTCTTGGCGTTTGCTCTTGTTGGAATTCCTGTTCGTCCTGATTCTAGGTTTGCGTTTGCCTCCCCTGTTGCCCCTGGCATGGAAATGGGTGGTTGCATATTTTGCACTGGAGGATTTCGAAATCTTACTTGTTTGGTATAAGTGATGGGTTGGCTGCCCTTTTTGTAGCATCTGATTTGCTCTAAAAAACCCTTACCACTGGCAGTGGCACTCTCTGATTTGGGAGTCTCGGAGCTGGCTGGCAGGGTATCTGTATCTGAATCAGGGTCAGAACTGGTAGGACTAGTATTGGCTGTACTGCCTCTTGATCTGGATGGAACCGTATCATATTTTGTTTGAAATGTATACACCGGATCTTGCCTATAGTCTTGGTCATCCCTAAAATATCCCTGTTGTGTATTTGGTTGGTATTAGTTAAGGAAGAACATTTTTTTTTTCCTGAACGTCTGCTGGTTTGCTTCCCTTCCGAGATGTTTGGATCCGGGCAAAGTATGCATGCAGTCAGATCTAAAACGTGATGCGCCAAATGCATGCATATTAATGTTGCTCTTACAAATATAGTCTAAGAAAAGCACCTCTATTGGGGATATCCTCCAGGGCTCTGTGTGCACGAGGGGTGAGCACTTACTCCCCGGTTCCCCAGATGCTGCTTATGCCCAAGATCAGCATCCCTGAACCAGGCTTGTAGCCCATCCCACCCTCCCTCCTCCCCATCAGGACTGCTCTTCCAGGGCTCTGTGTGCACACTGGTTGGGTGCTTGCTCCCTGGTCCCTCAGCTACTGCTGCTACCCAGGACCAACGGGCCTGGCCAGTCTTGCATACCCTCCCATCCACCCTCCTCACCATAGAGACTGCACCTCCAGGACTCCATGTGCGCGTAGACTGGGAGCTTGCTTCCCAGTTGGCAGGTGCTGCTACCACAGGCCAAAAGCCTTGAATAGGCCTCGCACCCCCTCCCACCAGCCCTCCTCACCAGCCCAGTTAACGGCTCTGTAGTTCGTGACAGAGTCAATGAAGGCCTTATATACTCTCAATATCGCTCTCAAAGAGTTATCCCCATATCTTGCGGGAAAAGGCCTTAAGTGCTCTCAGTTGCTGGTGGACCTTGAGGCTGACCTTGGTAAACTGCGTGAGCCATTTCAACCTATTGTCTAAAATGACACCCAAATACTGGAACTGGGCGACCTTTTCCACCTTAATTCCATTCATGGTCCACACGTAGTTCTTTTTCTTTCAAAATTCAGGCGGAAAAAAGGGCATGGTCTTGCTGGTGTTTATTATTAATCCATAATTATTACAATAACTTATTAATAATGATAACTGTTCGTGCAGTCCCCTAGCATAAGCTGACCATTGTATGTGAATATTCCCCAGTGTGGGTGGGAATGATCTTTCTGTTCTGAGGGCAGTCTGCAGGTCAGCTAGATACAAATGAAAGAGGGTTGGCACACAAATGCAGCCTTGTTTTAGGACAACAACGGTTGCAATCCAATTAGTCCCTACCCCTCAGTTATCTACCCTTACTTTCACTTCTGTGTTGGTATAAATGGACATTATCATTTACAGTAGGGTATGTTTCACTGGATTAATTTCTTCCAGAGCACTGCTCTCTGTACAGTGTCAAAAGCCGAGCTAAAGTCAACAAATACTGCATAAATAAGTTGTTTGCGGCAGCTCCACTCAGACTGCACTATAGGCCCTATAGTTAGAATGGTATGTACAGTGCTAGACATTTTGTGAAAGCCAGTCTGATTCAGAGGGACAATAGAACTTTTAGAGATCCAGAAATTCCCCAGAAGTACTCGCACAAATATTTTTCGATGACAGAATATGATCGTTTATGGGCTCGTCCCGACTAGCCTTTTTATAAACTGGCACAATGATGCTCTTCATTCAAGTTTTTGGCAGATATCTAGTAATGCTAATGGCATAGAATAGCCTATGCAATACCAATCAACATTATTTTAAGCACTAAGTTGCACATACCATCTGGTCCTGAGGCCCTCAACTGTTTGGTGTTCCTAATGATAATTCCTATTTTTTGGAATGTGAATGGCCATTTATTTTTGTATATGCGATCTCTCTAAATATTAGTGGGAACTTTACCAATGTGCTAGTGTTGTGGGATGTCCAGGGTGCGATTAATGCTCCTTTTATAAGAGCCACCCTGGGTTTTATGTCATTCACTATCTGCCCGAAGGAATTGCCATTTTGAGTTTGGACGAACGAGCTAGCACTCTACAGCGTTCTCTCCTGATTGTACTGCCTGAGCCATTGCCTATACAAAGAGTTCCGAGCCCTACCAACACACCAGTGGCTATATGGCTGCATTTAAGCACTGGTAAGTCACTTCTCAGTGACTTTATAGCCAATTGTATCTCCCTATCGAATTTGTACGTGTGTATTAATCTGTCATTGGTACCATGTGTGTGAGTGTGATACTGATTCCCACCAAAGAATTCATTAATATAGTTACAAATACCAGATACGAAACTAGTGATTTGAACTAGAGTATCCCACTGGTTAACTTCCTCTCTGTCTTGTGTAGATAATGTAATGACTTCATCTATGGGGAGATTAGAGTTTGCCTTTTCTGCTTCGGATGGATGCCAACTAATTCTATTCATAACACTATTTACGATAATGTTAGTGTGCATATCCCTAATAACCATTGGTAAGGTGATGTCCATAAAGGATAGCATAGTGGTCACTCTCTACTCTGGGGACCACCGTCATGTCTACCACTATGTCCAACAGAGAGTAGTGTACAAATACATAGGGCCCGATTCATAGGATTAAGCGCCGTCCACCGAGAAAGAACAACTGCGCGGCACGCATATTCATGGATTAACCGAGGCATCACTAGCCATGGTGCAAGGAACATTGAAGTGTGGGTAAGGATCACGAAGGACGCGGAATATATTAAAGATATGTATTTATTGTAGCAACATATATTGAAGGAGCAATGGGCAGATAAACCAGATAGTAAGTCGAGCTCCACATACTGGCATAAGAATGTTGTTTACATTCGAGTCACCCACGCTCTCCTCTCACGAGCACATTCATGTTCTGAGAGGCGCTCTCGTGGAATCCTCCTCGTGCCCGCTCATCACGTTTACAATACTATATTTACAGATACTACAAACATCAAGCTGTGCCAGAAACATCCCCAACATGCCCCCACACGCAGCAGTGAAATGCCCAACACGGCACAAGCCCCCGCGTCCTCCCTGGTCCAGCATACAGCCCCCCCAGTCAAATTGCGTGAAAATCCTTTGCAGATGGGGCACGCACCTAGGTTCCACACGACTAAGCTGGGGTGTGTCCGGGGTACGCAATGAGTTTCCACGCGATTTGTCTGGGGTGCATCCGGGATACGTGATGAGTTTCCACGCAACGTGGCTGGGGTGTGTCCGGGGTACGAAATGAGTTTCCTTGCGACTTGGCTGGGGTGTGTCTGGGTTACGCAATGAGTTTCCACACAATTTGGCTGGGGTGCGTCCAGGGTATGCAATGAGTTTCCACGTGACCACACCCGCAGGCAGCCCACACCACATGGGACCCACCATCACCCGTGTCCACCCCTGCAGGCAGCCCAAACCACATGGGAGCCCCACATCACCTGTGACCACACACCACAGGCAGCCCACAACACATGGGACCCCCACAACACCCGTGACAACCCCTGCAGGCAGCCCACACCACATGGGATCCCCATCAGCTGTGACAACCCCCGCAGACAGCCCACACCACATGGGCACCCCTTGACCCATGACCTCCCACGCAGGCAGCCCCTCACCACACGTGACCCCCCATCATCCGTGACCACCCCCATAGGCAGCCCACAACACATGGGACCCCCCATCACCCGTGACCACCCCCATAGGCAGCCCACACCACATGGGCCCCTCCATCTCCCGTGACCACCTCTGCAACCAGCCCAAACCACATGGGACCCCCATCACCCGTAACCACTCCCGCAGGCAGCCCACAACACATGGGACCCCCATCACCTGTGATGGAAACCTTCAGGTAGCCCACAACACATGGGACCCCCTAATTACCCGTGACCACCCCTGCAGGCAGCCAACACCACATGGGACCCCTGCATCCCCCGTTGACCACCCCGACAGGCAGCCCACACCACATGGGACCCCCCATCACCCATGACTACCCCCGCAGGCAGCCCACACCACATGGGCTCCTCCAGCACCCGTGACCACCCCTGCAGCCAGCCCACACCACATGGGACCCCCACATCACTCATGACCACACCCCGGAGGCAGCTCACACCACATGGGATCCCCCCATCACCCGTGACCACCCCCACAAGCAGTCCACACCACATGGGCCCCCATCACCCGTGACCAGCCCCGCATGCAGCCCACACTACATGGGACCCCCACATAACCCGTGACCACACCCCACAGGCAGCCCACAACACATGGGACCTCCATCACCCGTGACCACCCCCGCAGGCGGCCCAAACCACATGGGTCCCCCATAACCCGTAACCACCCCCGCAGGCAGCCCACAACACATGGGACCCCCATCACCTGTGATGGAAACCTTCAGGTAGCCCACAACACATAGGACCCCCATCACCCGTGACCACCCCCGCAGGCGTGCCCATCTAATGTTTTTATTATTACTGGTAGTGTTTGGGAGGTCATCAGTGTGGGAACTCCAGCCCTTGTCTTCATCTAAATCTTTGGCCAGGAGCTCATGGTATTCTCCCAGGACTATTATAGAAAGATTGGTGAAAGATGTGGTTGCAAGAATACAAGCATGCTTGTGTCTGTCTGGAGGGTCGTATATGTTAACCGTCATTATTGTGTTATTTTTCCCTTCAATTGTTGCAATCTGTCAAGTAGTTCAAAAATACAATTTTCCCTGATGTAATGGGAGTGATTCCTCATATTCCAGGTCAGAATGGATAGATGATTTCTAGGGTTGATTCAGCAGTCTTGGTTACCGGATTGATGGTAGCCACAACCAACTTTTGTTGTCTAATATTGAGTTGCTATCTGTATGTGTGTATACTATTTTCAATCTCGTGCTACGTTCTTGCATTCTATCTGAGGGGTTTTGTATACATCTACTTCCCCCAACATCTTCATAATTATTGGCATTATATGCTAAGCCCAACTTGTATTGAGCGGATCATGTGTTAATAGATTCCCATGGTAGGCCATCATCAGGACAAGTATTGCATGTGGTGCAATCTTCCCCCAGTCTCTCTATTTTATTTTCAAAAGACATTACTCATTCTGAAATAGAAAGTGACGTGAAATGCACAATAGTGGCATATGGCAATTCTTCCCTCTGATCTAGCAAAAGAATGTCATCAGAATCAATACCTCTTAGGGGGAGGATACAATAAAACAGATGTAACACTGCTGATCTGTTAAGATAAACATTTTTGCTTTGGCAGAATAATCTTTTAATTTTAAGAGCAGTGAGTAACCTCACTCTTCACCCTTCGTCACCCCTCCTTCTCTCTATTTTGCCCTCCTTGTTGGGCATAAGTGCCCATGACTCTGTTCCAAAGGGTGGCAATTCCGAAGGGCTCTGTCTTGTCTGCTCTGTTTGGACCTATTTTTGACATATTTGGACTTCTGTGTCCTACTCTTTAGTCTCTGTTACGTTGTTTACCTCCTGTTTCTTCTACCATTCTCCACCCTTCCATCACACTCATGGGCCTTGTAGACATTCCTCCAGAGCATATTACTCCGACCCATGTTTTCTTCAATCTGTTTTATATTTTCGTCTCCTTTCCTTTACGATCTCTATACCTGTCCTCACAACTCCTCTCTCCTCTGTCTTCTATCTGAAAATACGCACTCACAATTCCAATAATCTTATTTCTATTTCTTCCACTGATGGCCCCCATCTCTTTTGATTGGTTTACATAATGCTTGTTCTGCATATAAACAGACCCCTTATTTTCTAGATCATTTCTTTTATCTTAATCTTCAGTTTCTTTGTATCACCGAAACCTGGATCTCTTATACTGATGTCACTCCTGTTTACTTCTTTACTCCAGCTACACTATTTTGCCATGGCCCCCTCTTGCATTTACCCTGTGGCAGGACTGGCATTCTGTTTCATTCTTCCTTTACCCCTTTTCCCCCTTTTCCTCCTGGTCTTCCATTATTCTCTTCTTTTGAATATCATGTCTCCACCTTCCCTAGGCCTCATCCTCTCAATGTGCATATTATTTAGCTCCTTCTGGTGCTTTATCCTCATTTTGTGAAAAGTTGCACACCCTCATTTCCTCTATTGTTCCTTTTCCCTTTTTCTTTTTTCCTTTGTATTCCTTTATCAAATGTCTTCATTTCATTAAAAAAACTGTTTTTATACTAGAGTGATAAAGGTACTAGGATATCTCAGCATGTTGAATGCTCAATCAATACAGATTAATGGAAGAAAATCATGGTTGTAAATGGACAGTATTTTTAAATGCAAATTCCAACCAAACTTTGCACCTGAATAAAAAGATTTTTGTTCTGCTATACCTTCAACCACCTGTAATTCTGTATTTTTTCTGACACCACTCCTGATGTCCTATAATTTGTTATCAATATCTATTCTTGTGCGACACAACATAAGGTTTATCAAGTATTTCTTTGTTTTTTTGTTCCCCTCAGATAAGAAGGAATTACTAATCATGTACTGTGATGAGGAATAGTGAGGTTGGGGTAGGTGGGGGCTGTTACTAGATATAATGATATTGTAGTAGTGGGGCACTGTGTTGTGGAAGAGTGACTTAATGGTAGTCTGGTACTAAAACGAGGAAGACTGATTTGGTGATAGCGGGGCTCAATGATCTTCAGAACATTAAATCATGCATACTTCACTTCTGAAGAAATATACCATATGCATTAAAAACGCCAACATCCCTTTAAGGACTACCTATAAATATTAACTTTTTTTTTAAAACTCATCACAAATCACGATCGTACACCCATACAGTGAGATATGGAAGAGAGATGCATGCATAATAGTTCTCACCTCAAGAGAAGTTGTTGAAAATAATTCATATTAATAAAAGCCATGCTATGTTTGTATTGTGCATGGTTTTTATCAGAGATGCACTTTCCGTCATATGTGGAATTGGTTCACGATTAACTGAATTCCTCATTTTGGTACTCGATTTTCCTTTTTGTGTAAAACTTAAAACTTTTATTTAGGATGTTAGAATACATTTTTTGGTGTAAGGGACAGTGTGGGGTGGGTATGACACTTATAAAAGTGTAGGCGTTGTTTTCAGAAAAGTACACATTTCGCAGAGAAAGAAATCATACTATTTCATGTGATTTCGCGATTCGAGTTGATAACTGCCTGTAGAAACTCAGTGAATCGAGAACCAGCTCAAAAACACAAAATGTCTTTAAAGTTTACCCAATTTGTATTCCCCACTCAAAAAGAATAAAGAATTTGTAATGTTACGAATTATTAGCATGTGACCAAGATGAAAGGAGGATTGAACATGAATGCTACCACTCTTCTAGATCGAGAACCACGTACACACCCAATGAATTAAAAACTGCATCTTAACCTTCCAATAACTTTATTTTGTGTGATGGGAGAATATGAACACTACAAAAATCATAGATAATTGCACTGTCTTTTGCAAAAAGTTCAATTTAATCATAGAAAGAAACACCCTATTTTGATTATCTTCGCAATTCAAACCGAAATGTAATCAGTACAAAAATGTGACCTTCGATTCTCAAATCTAGGATCACCAGAATATTCACATAAGGGGAAAAACCTACATATTACATTCATAGAAATAGTATTTGCCACAACCAACCTAATCAACAACAAAAGTGTCTCTTGGCATATTCAAAATACCATAGTCTAAAAAGAATAAAAACAGACTTATTTATTTTCGAAATCACACGTACAAAAAAATCAGTAAATGTATTGGGCTAGGGGCATGTGCATGTTTTGAAATTCAAGAACTGATTCATTCATAGACACGCAGATCTTGAATCACAGATGTATACTCCAGAAAAACATACATTTTCTCATAGCTTTGAGGACAAATTGAGGTAGTCATAGTACCAACTTTGACTATCCTATTTGTCCAAAGAGCACTATTTACTACCCAAACTTTTTCCCTTTGTTTTCTCCTTTTGTTGTACATTGGTTTCTGTTTCTTTGTTTTATATTGTTTTCTTAATTCCCTCGTTCAGGATTTTTTTAGCCCATTTTTATTTCGATTATTTGTAGAGATGGAGACACAATATCCTGAGGCACCATTCAGCGACAAAGAGCGCAACCTCGTCACTGACCCAGAACTCGTCACTGACCCAGACAATGTGCATGAAGAGGACGTCAAAAAGGGAAAGTACATGTCTTGCAGTGAGGTGCACAGGAGAGGATTAAAAAAAGCCACCTCTGGTGTATAGCTCAGGAACAACACGCTCGTCCTGGAAGCAAGACAATGCGGAGCAACACAGGTTCGATCCCCGGATCCACGCTTAGAAACCTCTGGGTATTAAGCGTGTTATAAATATCCATTACAATAACCATTTTCAATTATCTCCAGTTCCTGCACATAGCTTGAGCACTACATCGTTCGTCAACCACCCGATTAATTACCACTGGCAGCAAATGGACAGATCTTTCAGGAGCAGGTTCCAGCAACAAGCAATCCGGCTTGGTTGCAATGCCGTTCAACTCACTGCCAGACCTGTAGCGCCATGGGCCGCAGAGGAAGCAAGACAGCCACCATCCATTGCGCCATCCCCTGGACCTCTCCCATCAACTTCATCTGCTACCAATGATGGGAGTGTTTCTGCCGCCACTGCATTGGACCTTCCATGCCAATGGAGGTCAGCAAAAGGTGGTGTTTTCACCCGCAGGAAGTGATATCTGCCCTCAGCACTGAATGCAACCAATCCTGAGGCAATTAAGGATGCCTGGGTGGAGCATGGGTGAAATTGCCAGTAGTTTTGTTTTGTTTTTTGAGAGTTTCTTACTACCTTTTTTGGGTTGTTTTTACCTGACCAGATAATTAAAAAAACTAAAAAACTCATGTCCCTCCTTTATCCTACAACGGTTCTTTTCAGAACCATCATAAATTCTTAAAAAAAATCTAAACTGGAGAGAGGTGGTCATGGCATCAAGCATCACAGCAACATGCTAACCTTACAGGTAACCACTGTGCCCAAGTTAAAGACCCAAATGAAGTAAGGGTCTCTTAACGCAGGCTGCAACACTGCGGTGGATCATATCCCCATGAGCACCTGTGTAGCTTCCTACGCAGCTGCTACGGGTGTTTACTTTTTGTTTTAAAAAGACATTTACCTTGCGGCCTACCTTGGCACCATGCCCTAGTTCCTGAAATACATTTTCTCTGTTGGCTACTATGACGTCATCAACAGATAAACAGACTCTGGAAGATACATTATGGCATGGCGCCACACTGCATGTACATTCTTTTCTTTTTTTATTAAACTCCCTTAGCACATGCATATATGGATGCTATGAGATGAGGGGGGAGCAGGGAGAGGAAGGATACGCAGAGAGGGTGCGCTGGCCAGGAGCACTTAAGCTGCTATGAATGCAGGCTTATACCAAAGAATACAACCCACATACCGAGCACCCTAATTGGTTAGCACCCCCCTCCAGAGAGCTAATGAAAAAAAAGAAAAACCTATCTTTAGCTTATGTTATACCATTGCCCAATCCTGCTGACATCTTTTTCATATAAATATAAACATAAGAAAGTTAACACAATTAAAAAACGCATTTTTTAAGAAAGTTAACACAACACCATAAACTTCTAATATATAATTGGAATCAAGAATCACAGTTCTCGACCCAATACTCATCCATATTTGTTTTTAAACTTTTATAAAACAGATCTCTATCTCATTTTTTACATTGATAATTTACCCTTTTTTCATTGTATAATCTTTTCGTTAGCCACGCCTTACGAATAGATAAATCATACAAAGTGTGCAGATTTATCTCTGTGCCCACTGCTTCTTTCCCAAAAAGCACACAGCAACCTCCTTCATACCTCTCACATCGTCACTTCAAACAAATCAAACATTAAACAATCATAAAATCAACTTTTAAACCTGATGTACAAAGCCTGACTTCAAGAACCAAGTGGAAGAAAACACTGAATCAAGAAGCATACGTTCAGATCACATGAAAACCTCATTCAAGCAAAACAAACCGCAATATAACCACGACTCAACCAAAAACACCTCAGAGTGATGCAATTTATATTCCCAAAACAAACTTAAAAAGACCGATCTTGATCTCAATAAACAAACGCAGAATGTCAAATTACCTTAACACAACCTCCTACACATTTTAAGTTAATTTGGAAAGCATTTTTTATATACATTTTTTTAAAATGCTTCCTAAATTAATTTAAAATACTCATCTTCCCCAAACCAGCAACCATAGTGATTGCCACATCTCAATGTATCATAGCTATGGAGTATTTTTGCAGTTTGCACCACTTCTCAATCGAAGCAAAACGTTCCAAAAAGAAAAACAGTAATATGCTATCCCCAAGACCCACGCCTTCACAAGTTATCCTTCCTTCCCTTCCTTGCCCAGATGCTCCTTGGCCTTTAAACTACCCAATGTACACCCCTTATATCATTTTAGGGGACTTTTCAATGTGGACTTGGACCCTGATTATCAAATTCCGTAATGGTGGACTTTCGGAACTGAAACATCTTTCCCCCAGCAATGCTTCATGCAAGATATGTCTATATTTTTAGCTCTGCACCAAACTAAAACTACTGATTGGGACCTAACACATGAATTCCTTTCACCTCTTCATGCCTAACTTGTTTATATTCGGTGCAAACCTGTGCTCTGGTTTAGGCTGAGCGTGTAAGCAAAACTTTGTCATTTCCACTCCCTACAGGAAAATTAATGGAAAAGTGGAAAACACACCCTTTTTTGACCCTTTACATCTTTTGAATCGTAACATTGATTTGCATGAAACTTTCCAGTACTGGGGGCCCGGGCCCTAATATCGGAATTCCAAAGGCTGTGCTGATGCGTCCGATGGATCAAAAGTTATTAACCATAGAATATTCACTTTTCCTATGGATCATAGGTTTCACCTTAACTATACCTCATCTGCTGTCTAGGTTGTGAGGAATTTTAAATAAAGGATTGTGTTATTGAACAACTTTGGGGTTCCTATATTCCCTCGGACTGCATTCATGCGCAGCAAATAAAAGAAGGAGCCCACATTTTCTGTGACACAATCCTTTAATGCAAAATTCCTTTCGACTCATACAGCATATGGGGGACCATCCGATAACGCATCCCACAACTAACCCATCGCTTCTTCACGTAAAAAGGGTGAATTGGCAGATTTGCTATTTATACAGAACTTTATGGTGTGTAGCACATGACCTTCGTTGTAACTGCTTCTCATATCCCTTTTCCACGGGTCAACACAGACTGCCATCTTGCGTCTTCATTACATTTTTTTTTGTCGTTATCCTGCCAAAACAGGCAAACTGTAATACGGCTTCCGCCACTTGGTCTGCCGGAAATTGCCAAGTGGCAGAAACGCCGGTATATCCCCATTCCATGGAGTCCCATAGGACTCAATGGGGGGATTTTCTGCTATTGCCAACATCAGTATTACCAGGCAGGCAACGCCGGCAGTTTTTGCTGGTAAGATGACAGATATACCTCTAACTCAGTGCTGGAGGTAAATCCACCACCCTACTGGCAAACTTGGAGTGTGCCGGTGTCGTAAAGTGCCAGTAAGCGGTAATACTGGCACGTTATTACCGCACCAGCACACTCGTAATGAGACCCTGAATGTACCCATTCCAATTGTAATGAATACTAATCTCACACATTATTAAAATGGTATGGAATTAAAAAACACAATGTTCACAGATTCAGGTGTATGTAAATATGGACTTAATAAAGTGCAAAGTGCCCTGAAGTCAACTTTACACTCAGTTCACAACTGTCTCATGTAATGATCCAAAAGTGGCTAGTGCTCCACACATATGAGTGCAATAATGCATGTAAACAATTCACTCAATAAAGTACATAGTGCTAGAATGCCATCATTAGATTACACATGGAAAGTCATACCTGCATTTGTACATTTGAAAAAAATATTTTATCTGTATATTAAAACTCAAAAGTCTCAATGTTTTAGTGAAAATTGGATACATATATATAATCTTTGAAGGACTTTGATTTAATGTTCCTTCATTAAAAAGGCTGTCTGTCTGTTGTGCTTGCTGTTTTCTAATTTGTATACATTGCAGCACAAAAACCTTGCAATGGGGAGGCCTCATGATGTTGTTCTCACCAATATATAACTTAGCTGCTAACAAGATAGTAGATGAGACTCCTTCCACCCATGTCTTAGCAGGCCATATCGATGTTCAGGGGCTGATAGAAACCTTTTTTCCTGGCAGATTCAGAAACATCACCAGGCCTATTTTGAATATTCCCAAGAGTTTGGGAATTGCGTCCAAGCCCTTGAACATTCTGGAACAGTATGGACTCAAAACGCCGGTATATTCATAGAGATTTTATGTCAAGACTGGAGGCTTCATTATATGCGTGCTCATTTCTTTCATCAAACGGACAGAAGCAACGAACAGGTCCACCAAGTAGCCTAAAGAACATACTACAACTCCAGGAAACCCGGGGACAAAGGCCCAATCAGTATTAACCTATAGTGCATAAATGATCACACACACATTACACTAGAATTCAACAGGATCTAAGGAAGTCCTTTTTCTATGCTGCTGACAGCAGGCAAAAGTTAGTTTACCTCCATGTTGTAGAATTTTAACCTGCTAATGAAAATGTTTCATCATAAGTCTGTTTAAGTCATTGGAAGCCATTTATATTAAATGTTTCTATTTTTTTAATATAACTTATGTAAATTTCCCTAATATATTGCCCTAATTTAATGTGGGCTGATGGTTCATGTGATGTTATTTTAATTTCTCCTTTTTCTTCACATGGTGCTGTGAGAGGTCAGTGTGACTTTGCTGCACTCTCCTTGTTTACCCTTTTTTTTCCTATCAGCCTTGTCAGAGTTGCCAATGAAAGAGAATTTTGGCTCAGTGAGATGTATTTCTTTTAATGGAACTGTAGCAGGGTCTGCTAGTTGCAACTCCCGCACACAGTATCTGATTTATCCAAAGACTTTAATTGATCAATGTTTTTATATATGCATTACATATTCATATATTTTTCTGATGTCCATAGTAACACATTTTCAAATGCTTTCTAAACTGAAGCAGACCATTGGTAGTAATGCAAATTACTTCAGGTCCATCTTACCTGTCAGCAGAGATACTAGACCGGTTTGCCTAAGAGGACAGGTGTCTATACTCCCAGTCCTCTAAGAGTGAGCCGTTAAAGGAGAGGTCCCTTCTGAGTGGGATAGCAGTGATGCTGAGGTGTATCATTTAAAAAATGAAGATGGGAAGAGTGAATAACACATCATATTTAAAAGCATATGAATCACTCTGGAGATGGCTCTCGCTTTCGCCCTGTTCAGCCAGCGAAGGCCCAGGGGGAATTTGTAAGGGGGTAAGGGGGTATTTAATTTCAGAGACACCAAAAGCTATTGATCTCACCGGTTTGGGTTTGTATGACCGAAATTTTTTGATCGCAGCAAACTGACAGCAATTTATCTGCTTGTGGCACAATTTAAACGCACATGCATCTTTTATTTTCTCCCGCCTCCACTTTTAATGAAGCGGGGGACCCCACGCATCTCCAAAATTGCAAAATATCAAACATGGGGAACGGGGGACACCCCCACAACCCCCGCTCTCCGAGGTTGGTATTTTGCAACATATGTGAGCAAATTGCCCCGATGGTCAAATCACCCATGCAAAATCCGATCAAATTGGTCATTAGGTCAATTTTTTTAGTTCAAATAGGCTAATTCCGATCTCACCACTACTAAGAACAATGACAAATAAAATGTTGTTACAAAAGCTATTAACGTTATGCCCATAGACCCAGAGTCAGCACATGAAGATCTGTGGATCAACGTTTCACCCGTTAGCTATTCAAAATCCTAAGCCAACTGAATATTTATTATTTACATTTGGAGGTAAGTAAAGCAATGATTGTTAAAACTTTTAAACTAAATGAACTGGACTGTCATCAAAGGGTAATATTTCTGCTATTGCTGAATTTGATGCCGGCTTCGTAGGTTTCACATAGAGGTATGACTAGGCACTGAAGACAGATATTGACAGAGCTTGACATGCTTGTCGAGAGAAATGACTTGCTGACATTGGACTGCTTGCAACCATCTATCATGAGAGAGACATTGTCCGGCCTGTTCATACAATCGTGCATACTGTCAACATCAGAGAGGGTTATGCGAGCCAAATGATTGCTTTCAATGCACATTATGCTGTCACCTCGGAGAGTGAACACCTGTGGCAATGTAGATATAGGCACGCTGGGGAGAGGAATCTACCATTGTGCTAGGAAGGAGGATATCATTGTGTTTGTACATATACTCACTGACTAGTCCAATTGAATTGTGACACATTTCACTGCTCTGTGAGAGGCAGACAGAGTGTTTCTTTGGAACAGTGTCCCTGCAAGCTGTAGAGACAGACCAGGCTTTTATGCAGGTTCATGTTGATTATGATTTGAGGGTGAGTTCCCAACATCTCAATTAGACAGCTACCCCTTCTTTCCACAAGGGGTTTATGGGTACAGAAGATTCTTCAGGCCAAACCAACCTGTGCTCATTCTATTTTCAGGAATTGGCTCTAAATACAAGCATAGGTCAATGAGAAAACTGTTAATCAAGATCAATGCATTTTCAGACAGTTCAGGCTTTAAAACTGAATGTTATGATGGTGTCCAGTCAAAGGATCGAAAACAAAAGGTTCGAATACAATACTTTTGAGTCAAAAGGACCGAAAAAAAGGTTGAATAACTTTTTTAAATGTTTTTCTTTTTGGTTTCTGTATAGGAAAAAAACGTGGGTTTTACACCAAAAACAGGGGTTTGGGGGGTCCCCCCTAAAAAAACAAAAAAAGAAAAAAAAAACGACCTTTTATGTTTTGGTCCTTTTGACTAGAAACTATTGTATTCAATCATTTTGTTTTAGATCCTTTCACCTACAACCGTTATGATAGGCTAAGTCTATGATCCTTCCCTTGATCAATGCATTTTTCTGTCAGGCCTGATTAATATATCAGGTGCTGAATCAGATGGCATTAAAAAGGCACCATTCATTTTATTCTATAACACTGGGTCATCATCCAGATTTCAACATCAAAACAAATGAATGACAATTTCATAAACTCTGACTTCCAAATGAACATTGGTCACCTTCCCAGTGACACTCCTATGCCAAGAGATTGGTTTGTGTGGTTAGATTCCAAGGATACTTATCTACTGCTCTTTCAATGAAAGCCCCATGTTGTTGTTTCGGGGCACCATCTAGGGCAGGGCTGTGCAGTGTACCATCACACAAACCCCACTCCAATCAGAAGGAATCTAGGCCTAGGCTTTTGATCCACATGTCCACCACAGACCCTTAATGACTGCTGTCACCTGCATCAGCGCCGCACTCCTCCTCACCCCGGCACAGCCGGTGTTAGTTCCCAAATAGATGGACCTACTGGACCTGAAACACAGAGGAAATCGTGTAATGCTCTTTATGTGAACTGACTGGTGAGTTTTACCAATTCAAGTTAATGCATGTACATATTTCACCCCAATTGCCTTGTAGCTATTGTTTAGTTTGGACACCACATTTTGTTCAAATCCCACCAAGGCGGAAGTGGTTGCTCTTCAATCAAGAGAAGTAATGTCGCTAAAAACAGACATGGATACAGCTCATGACACAACATCTCCCTTCCTTGCAACGCAGAAGCAAACACTCAACCAACCACGGAAAACCATACCCATGACACCAAACACCCATCCATTTCATGAGCCAAAAACACTCACCCACTGGCCAGCAATCGGAAATGACATACCAAATACACAGATGGAGAAAAAAAGCACACGCACACACAGACTCAAACACACAAAAGCACCCTAAGACAGACATTAATTTACCTACAGCTGAAACCACATGGTGGTGTCACA
Organism: Ambystoma mexicanum; assembly: GCF_040938575.1. Lineage (NCBI taxonomy): Eukaryota > Metazoa > Chordata > Amphibia > Caudata > Ambystomatidae > Ambystoma > Ambystoma mexicanum. The sequence continues at coordinate 1,093,057,788 of NC_090926.1, read as the reverse complement.
CCCAAGTAACATACAGTGGTGATTGCAAGGCGACACAATTACACACACTATGCATGTACAGAGATTCACCCTGCCAAATTACACCACATGACCCATAAAGATCCTGGCACTAACACTAGATGACTGCAATCACATACACCATACACAAAATGACATATGCCCAGATATACAAACATGACATAGTGCAAATGAAAACATCACAGACAACTGTGTAAAATCAACATCACAGGATACCTAGAGGGCATCGGTTCTTCCTGGAGCGACACAAATAACCTTGGATTATCCAATGGTCAACAACACCTTGGTTATCTATTAGTAAAACATACTTAAAATTGCCTGCAGGACAAAAACCAAATCTAAGCTGAAAACTATGCACACCGTGTATGAAAGTTCCTAAAATGCTGGCTGCAAAGTTTCCTGTCCTCAATAGCTGCCAAAGGCCACAACATTTAACATATGATGCAAACAAATCGCAATGGGCTTTACACTGCACTAGATCCTTAATTTAACAGCATCCAAAACTAGGGCACCATCAAAATCCAGACTGCCAGACCCATAAAAGTCCTACACATGCATCCATAACCTCACACTTTAATACAATAAACATGAGAAATATTGTGGCGCAAACAGTGTTCATGCCAGCACCTCTACAACCATAAAAAGGAAACTATTCCAACACTTGTCACCAGGTGGGCACATGCTAAGCACTTGATCTGGCTAAGAAACCTCCTGCAATTAAGTTTGAACAAGTCACCCTTCAAGCACCCTCCTTTTTTGGGGCGCAGCCACTACATTGGCAGCAAGGGGTCTGTATAGGTTTTTCCATATGTCACATTGTTTGGCCTGGAGAAAATTATGCTAGGACCAAATGGCATATTACCAAAACTCCAGAAGAAATTTTCACTTGGCTTTAGGTTCCTCCAATTGCTTCCCCTCCAGCAGGTTCTGAATAGAGCAGAAGTGCCATTAGATGCCAAGATGGATCTTTACTCCACCCCCAAAATTCAGATGATATCATCATTCTCTGGCTGGGCAGTGGACTGCATGGGACTCTGAGGCACCCTACCCCTCCCTACGTCCTCCAAGGCAAACAAGCACCACAACACTGGCAGTGCACACCCACAGTGGATGCCACAAACACTGGCAACAAAGCGACACCAGAAGGTCATAACTGAGCACAGACCGGCCTGGTCTGTTCAAGTAGAGTTTCTCAGGTGTGAGGTGGCATGAGAGCAGAAAAGCAGATAGCTACTATGTTGGGGTTCGACTCTGGGAAGCCAAACCTTTGTGGATGATCCTGTAATGGCACACATCCTTTCTCTGGCGCTGCAGTTTTCTGCTGACTGTGCTGGTGGCTATCCTACCCACTAGTCATCTGTACTTTTGCTTGCTACACTGCTTCTCAGGGAAAACATTAGTTCTATGTGAGCTGCACAATGGTGCTGTCTAGCATAAGACAGCCAGGTCCGTGCTGTTTCCCCTGCATTGTAGCAAGCAGATTCTTATGTGGAGGAGGACTAGTGGGGGGTTGCGGAATGGCATTTCTTTGCTGCTACCCTTGCTGCAGAACTCCTTACTTGCTTTGAGTGGGTGCCCCTCATCCTCGCCGCCGCTGTTGTGACTTAAACGTGATGTGTTAATGCAGTAGTTCTGAGCTACTTCTTTGGTAAATGTCCAGGTTGCTTTATGTTTCATATTAAAAAGTTTAATTTGTTTTTGAGCTATTCACACACCGACCACCCACCTGCAATCCCATCCATTCTGCACAGGCCCACAAACTATCACTTTCAGAACATTAACAGAGTCCAAGCATGATTCTCTAAGATAACACTTGCACCCATGCACCAACATTCCACCAAAACTGCAAGGATGGGCAGTGCTACTGATCAATACATAGAACTAAAACAATAATGGAGAGCTTTGAATGCCTGTAACATGATGTTTTCTAAAGTGGTCCTTTTCCTATACTGTTGTCGATTATAAATGTCAGTATAAATAATGTTATATTGTAGTGAAAGTAAACTGTGCAGTGCTAACAGATACATGTCATATGACCATATGCCTGGTCCATAGAGAAAACTGTTCACTGCAAAATTATTAATTCAATGTAGGGAGCCTTTTCCTCCAGTTTGCTCACTATGTAGGCTAGAGGGGATTGAATGCATGATTGATACCTAATACATCATGCATGCATCCATATTTTCAAAGTCTATTGGACATTTTCAGGGCTGATCATTGCTCTTGATTTGACGCTTACATTGGACTACAAACCAGGTGACCATAGCGCCTTTGTGGTTTAGAATGGACATACTACTGTCTACATAAAGTATCATAATGTTCTTGACATAAACTTGAGTTTTTATCTAACTACTGTGACATAAGATCAGAAATACTATTCATCTTGCTCATCCGTACCGTCTTATGGTGATCTCTTTTAATTTTCCTTACAGTGCAATATGCAAATGCAGAATGAATAAGCGTAATGGATGAATTCCGGTTGATGATCTGCCTCCATCAGATGGTGATTTCTCGCCTTTGCCTCCTACCAACAGAACAGGACGTGATTAGTTGGAGCGGTGTCATCGCGTTATTAAGGAGGATGATTCTTGGGCTAGCGTTTAACACCAGTCGATTCGCTGTTCTCGTGTTTCTGGAAGTTTTTTGTTTTCTTTAAACAACTGAATGTATTGATTGTTTTCTGTTGTCAAAGCAAATACATATTTTGGAAAGCATTTAGCTTCTGTGTCATAATTAGAATTGTGAATAAATCTGGCAATTTGCTTAGATACATTTCCAAATATTCTACTAATAACCTTGGGAAATGTAAACTGACAATATTTTTGGTGTGCGCCTGTTGTCCTCCAATACACATTATCCATAAGTGATTAGTCTTCTCTACATGAACAATTGTTGCTGCAGGATCTTCCTAGGCTTTTACTTTAGTTCCTAATAATCAATGCAGCAGAATCTGAACCATAGATCATATTTTGTAATTTATTTAATTTCTTAATTAGTTTAGTCATGGTTAGCATGCTCAGTACAAGAAGCTGTTTTTTGGTATTGGATTTATTGTATAGAAAATATATAATCTGCCAAGCATGCAAATATAATCACATGTCTTCTATGTTACATTGGAACTTAAAGCTGGCTCTGGGTGTTCAAACATGTGGAGATCATGATTGGGAAAAATCAAGAAAGCATTACAAAATCCAAACCCTCCCACCTTTTGCTTGAATATGTGATTTTAAAATTTGGAAGTAACTTCTTTTTCTATTATTTGGGAAGCCCAGGGTAACACAATACATCAATGTGTCTATCTATTGTCAGAGATTTTCTAGAAAAGAACATGTGTAATAAGCTTCTGGGGCTTCAGGTAGGCTACCACAGTCATTCTTTATCTTGTAGAGTGTGCTATGAAGAACCCTGACATTGGCTTTCTTGCCAAACCATGGCAATTTTTGACAGCTAACACAACCCATCCTGCGGGGACTTAGAACACGATTGGTAGATTGTACAAAAGTAAGAAAACGTTGATTTGCCTTCAGAAAAGGTCCATTCCCGCCTTTGCAGTACTGAAGAAACATTTTTGCATATCCACTGTACAAGGCAGTCTTTGCTAGAGTTGAAGGAATTCGGAAGAAGTTTGGAAGACCGACTGATTGATTCGAATGAAACTCTGACACCAATTTTGGGAGGAAGTGCAAACTGATTGAAGCACTACTTTGTCTCTATGGAATGTGAGCAAACGTTTCTTGGATGATAAAGCCTGCAGATTGCTCAATATGTGGGTGTATTTTATGATATGCACTTAATGTCTGCATTCTACATGGACTCTAAAGGATGTTTCATTACATTTGATTAAATGGTGTTGAGCTCATATGATGGATTAAAGGTGGAAAAAAACAATGTAGCCATTTTAGAAACTGCTTGACCAGAGGATGAGATAATAAAAACGGTCAGCCTCCTGCTGGGAGTGTTGTGTATTGAATTTAAGATATGTAGCACAGCCAATTATAGGTGTCGCCACCTTAACCTAGCCTAAGTAAAGCTTTGACAAAAGGTTTAGACATGTAGAGGTAAAGATTTGCAATTTCAAGATGACATTCTTGGAACTAGGAACCAGATTCTTTGACTCTGACTCTTTCCTTAGAACGCAGTAATTATTGATTTCAGGTCACCAAGATTCAATGTTTCTGTTAATATGTCTGCTTGTCTCATCATATCTGGATTATTTTCTGGCTAGCAAGCATATTAATTTTAAATTGAATTCACATAATACTTTCTAGTATTTCACATATGAAAAATGGAATATGTATTCTGGTATAATATTTGGTGTTTGATATCACACTGGTAGGGTTTTTCTGTATTTTACCTATGAATTACTAATGTATTTCTAAAACATATTCATGAATTGCTTTGCCCTATAAAACCCTTGTTAGACACATGCATGGGATTGCACTTACAGTAAACAGCTTGCAATACAAGATCAAATACATGTTTTAAGACAAATGCCCTAAGGTCAGTTGGTGCATTAATTCATTTTTAAAAAATCCAATTGCATGTTCACAATAATTAAAATAGTATTTATAGTTCAGAGTCACCTGTGTGCCTTGGCTTATTCAGCATGCCCGGCTATATTTTTTTAAAATGTTGTATTTGTATATTTCATTTCTCCCTTCCCTGGCATTGTTACCTTGATTCACTTCACTTTTGGGCCACTATCTCCCTGTGCATGTGTCTCTGTTGTCTGCTCTTTTCTATAAAGGCCCTTTGTTCTATGTTGAATCAGGCTGGCTATCTGCCCATTCGTCCCATATCAGATAGGTGAGTAAAAAGGGAGGGTTCAAGACATTTTGCTACTAGGTGGCAAAAATCCATGTTTCTCATAAGAACCCCTTATTCGAAACAATCTTTGAGTAGCTGGAGTTTACTTTGACAAATCTATGATTTAAACACCTTACTTATAACCATTTCCTATTTGTTTCATTTTGGGCATGTCTGGTGCCTGTAGTGTTTACCAGGTACTGGGTCATGGGTTGCCGGGGAGTTTTAATGACACGGCTATTTTATTCACTGGCTGCTGTCCAGCTCTGTAAGGGGAGTGGTTTTAAAATGATGCCCCTATGTTTTAATGACAGTGTGTAGTTCTACCTTGCTTCTCATCTGTAGGTAAGAGTGCAATGTCTTCTACAAGCTTATCAAAAACGTGCAGCATTACTTACATTACAGTACACTTTAAAACATTTGTTTTAAGGAGACCAACAGGGGGTTCAGACGAAATGGCCGCATAGACCATCGTCTTCTTCGACTGAAGCAGCACAATGGCGGCATGATGAGCGCAACCCCTCTCTTAGAGTAATCAGACAGCACCGGAGAGTGTAAGAAGGGTCCAGGCGCCCCTTTTCCAAAATCCATCGCACAGAAGGGACCGGGAGTGTAGTTCATTGGCTTGATGTGCCGGCGGCCTACGAGTGCGCATGGTACAGGGGGGCTTGCCTGATGGAGCCGGCTAGAGCGCGGCCCAATCTATCACTGTAGTGAAGAAAGCGCAGCAGCCTCCCCAACAGATGAAGTGGTCACACAAGCAGAGTGCTGCTAGCAGGGATAGAAGCCAATGTGAGTTGTCGCTCTGCATGCGCGGAACGGCGGCGAAGCAAAGAAGTCACCAAATGTGACGAAAATGCAGAGGTGAGCAAGGCTGCACGGAGTGCAACACACCCCTTCATAGTATCCTGGGTGGACCTCCGTTAGATGTGGCAGTGACACGGCAGTCAGCGTCCCTCTAGACCACCAGGGGCTTGAGACTGTTTGAAACGGTACAAGAGCATCAAGGCGCCGTTTAAGGCTGTCTCATTTAATAGATAGAGCTTGCGAGCGCAGAATTGCCTCCCAGTGGGGGTCCCAGAGAGTTCCCCTAACAGAGACATTGAGAGCCCTACTCTCAGCAGGCAGGACCACTGCAATAACTTTTTATGGACGGGAAACCAGCAACTGGGACAGCCACCAATGCTACTAAAAAGCGTGCAAGTGCTGGTCCCAATGAATCCATGAGCAATCAACACCCCACGTAGTAGGGCACCTTAAAGATACCATTGCTTCTCTCAGTAAGCAACTGATCAGTCCCTACAGATGCCCAAGCACTTATATCTAATCATGCTTGCACAAAGCATTAGGCAAAGATGGTTTGTCCCCTGAGACCCACCACAAAGTGTATGGGGCACTCCTAAGGCCTCAGCAGAGACAACGGGTTGGATACCTGTTGAGCTAGTTGCCTCCAGCTAGTAATTATGAAGGAGAATTGAGAGTGATGTCCAGGTGAGAGCCCCACACAGGGAGCTGCAAGATCAGCATCGAGTGACAGGTTGTAGCGGTACCTGGTTAAGCGCGAAGCCCAGTCACTACCAAGTTGCTCCCACACCGCGAGATGCTAGAAGAGCTGTCACAGTGTGGGCAGGGAGAAGCGGGCAGCAACGGTCCCTCACTTCATTACCACACTTCAACGGCAAACTGCAAATTGGACTCCAGTACAGCGGCACTCTTGCAGAATTTCTGACGTAGCACTACCACAATGGAGTCCCAGACCTCAGCAAGTGTACCAGGCATTCCGGGCGGCAATCAAGAAGCGTCCACCTTCTGCTGGAGGAAATAAGATCCATGGAAAGCAGTATTTCTGCCACGATAACACAACTGCAGTCCTGGAAGGAAAAGTGGAAGACAAATTAGAATCACTGGAAAACGACCGAATGTCAGTATATTTAACAGAAATTAAGATGGAAGGTCGTTTCTTGGACCTCGAGCAGAGAGAGGGAGATCTTGCGGTGAAGGTTGACGATCGCTAGAACAGGGGGAGGTGCTACAAACTTCGAATAATGGGCTTGAAGGAAGCATCAGGAGAAACATCTCATTCTCTGGAATGCCAATTGAAAGCCCCCATTCATTCTCTCTTTTATGCACCTCCGATACGTAAAATCGGATTTGACTGGATCCATACAGGCGTAGACCACCAAATGGACCATGATCAGTACTGGTGAAAGTTCATCTTTACAGGCAGAAAACAGAAATCGTTCAAAAGACAAGAGAGAAAGAAATGATTGAGTTTGAAGGGTCGCGCATCAGGTTCTACCAAGACCTATCTGCAACAACTCTGTTGAAGAGGAAAGATTGTGGTAAGCTAGCATCTAGGCTACAAGAGCAAGGCATCAGATACAGATGGACTTCCCTTTATCATTGATCTTTGAGCACCGGGAAGAAGATTGTCGGATTGTATTGCGAGATGAAGCATCAAACGTACTTCAACGCCTAAATGCTGATGGCCGGGGAGCAGAGCCAGGGGAGATGTGGAATTCGGAGGGGACCACTTAGGGGATTCGTAAGCCCCAGCCCACACAAGGCTGTGCCTTTGGCTCTAGGAAGTTCTGCAGGTACAGCACTCCATGACAAACGATATTATGGTCACAGGGCCATTCGTTACTAAATACACTGAGGATGATATCCTTTATTGACAGGGGCACCGAGGAGTGTGGGGATTGTTGACGAATATGGCTTGGTTGGGTGGACGATAGGATGGGGGTTTGTGGAATTTATTTGCTAAGTTTGACAGTTACGAGTTCAATTTTTAGAATCATACAGTGCAGTGCCTTACTAAACGAGACTGATATGGAATGTGAGCTCCATCTTCAGGCAAGGGGTTTCCCTTGAATGGGCCTAAATTCATAGGGCATCTCTAACTACCAGGAAATGGCTAGTTCGATTTCTCTTCCAAGGTGGGGATGGGACAAGGAGCAGGGGGTTCAAACAGTATTTATCCACCTCAAGGGTTCACGACACAGGCAACCAATAGGGGAAACATTAACAGGGAGCTGGAGAAGCAACACCACAAGAAGCTGGATGCACCACCGTGCTTACCCGCTCAGTGGGTGACAGGAATTGTGAGAGACCACTTGCACCCCAGCACTGGCTTATAGCATGGTAAGCTTCGGGACTTTAAATGTAAAGGGGCTGAACTTGCCACAGAAATGGTCGATGCTCATAAGGGAATTCACATTATCTGGCCTAGACATTTTATTGGTCCAGGAAACCAAGTTTAGGAAAGGGGAGGAATACGCTCTGAAGGGAAATGCAGAGGGTCGAAGCCTAGCAATAAATGGGAAAGTTGGGTGAAGGCACGCCCCTAAACGCTCACACCAGAAAAAATACAACCCACTAGGGAAAAAAGGCCAAGAGATTTTTGCAAGGATAAGAAGGTTTAATTATAGAAAAATAGGTGTGCCAGCAAAGAACTCTGCTGCTAAGGAACGTTTTGAGCAAAAAAGGTGCAAGAAAGAGCTTAAAAAGGGGCACTGCGCATGGTCAGCCCAGTCCATAGGGAATGCCAGGCCATTGGCACCAGCCCCGTCCATATGTCTTCCATCATGTGGGGTCAGCTGGGCTCATCGTTTCCAGGGAACTAAGGTTGAAAATACAATTAAATGTGTTATTCGAACAGCGCTACTCTTTCCTACACAGGGCACCTGGCATGATCATGGACTGGTACAGGGGGAGGCTCGAAGTCATTGTGACCCGCACATATTTCACTCATCCCAATTGCATCATCTGGCATCCAAAGCTTCCACCCTCGCTTTTGATCTATGATTAATCCCTCCCTGCAACTCGCATTACAAATCATGCCATTGTAAAGTACAGATAGGATGACCATTCTGTTCTATCTTTTACAGTTGTCTGGTTTAAGGTCGGTGGGCCTGGGGTCAGCTGGTATCTTGGGACTCAAACACTTGTAGGGGCTATACATTGTAGTTGGCTGGATGGGGGTTGGAGGATTGCTTTGGCCTGGCTGTAATAACACGTGCAGCACAGCGCCTAGCACCATCCATGGCCTTGCAGGACACATTCTTTCTCGGGATAAAACATATTGGCTACAGTTGTACAAAAAAGGAGGTCTCTCATCATCTCTTGGGCCTATTCAGGTTCATCAGGTTTGCAACCTGTGTCTAACGCGCTGCCATGCAGCCCCTATGTTTCTGCTATGGCTGTAAAATGGCACCTGTTTATATGCACGCACTAAGCCTAAACATCTCCAATTTGCACAATATTGTGTCTGTGCAGGGTCTCTTAGTATGCCCTCCGGCCCCAGGCATATCACATGTTTCCTTATGGGATTCACCTCACTGTAAAGCACCTAGGGTGGTGGGATAGGATAATTTCCTTCCCAACAAGGGCCAGCTGCAAGTAATACTATGCTTGGTGTATGTGCCCAATCAGCAGCAGCTCCCATTTTGTAGGGAAGTCTTAGACTTTTTAGAATCATGGAGGACAGGCATATAAGCAGAGGTGATCTTAATACAGTGGCTGACTCCTCCTTAGACGTGGACTCACTGAGAATAGGCGGCCTTCCACCACAAATATCAGAAAGGGAAAGCATACTTGTTGGACACTTGGAGGGTCACACATCCGCTAGTGAGGGTGTTTACTTTCCATTCACCACCACACTAGACATACTCACGCATTGACTATGTGTTGCTCGACGTGGCTCGGGAATATAAAATAAAGGAAACAATAATCAACATAGTGGGGTAGTCCGATCACAACATGTGTACTCTAAAATTAGACATGGGTCCTTGCATACCGATTGACAGGAGGTGTGTGTAACGACACATTTTACAAGGAGGCCGTTTTTTACTGAGGTGCTCCATGAGGAAATAAAAGATGTATTCCTGCGTAATGATACAGGAGGGCTCTCCCTAAATACGGTGTAGGAAGCTGCCAAAGTTGCTATTCACGGGATCTTAATCACTGAGGGTATGGCCAAAAAGAGTCCCAGAATGCTGCGAGAATCGTCCCTGAAAAAGACATATTAGCAAAAGAAGCCAATCTCCACCTGACAGAGGCTTCTGCGAGGAAGCTTTAGCAGAAATCAGGGAACTCCATAAAGAGCTAAATGAGATATGGAAAGGGATGGCCTAGACCCAACTCTTTTGATGAAAGGGCGACAAAGCTCACACCTTGTTTGCAGCAAGATTGTGGGGCCAAAAGGCAGATAGAGTGTTGTTCAACATCAGCGGTGATCTGCCCAATTCTACAAGTCACTGTACACAACTGAAATCTCAAATTGCGATGGTGCCATTGAAGGTTATTTAGCAAGGATTATCCCCCAAACATTAATGACGGAGGGAAGCGAGCTACTCAGTTCCCCCTTTAAATTACAGAAGTGATTGGGGCCATATCAAAACTCAAAGCAGCCTAGGCGTCGGGTCAGGACGATTATATGCCTGCTTTCTATTACGTGTACTAGGCCAACGTGCTTGTCCCTATTCTGATAAAACTTTTAAAAGACATATTAATCATAAGCCGGGCCCGAACAGATTCACGCAGGCCAGAATCATCTAAGATCACATTCTCCTGGGCAGCCAGGTTTACAACCATCAAAATGAACATCCTGCGGAGATTGGTATTCTTGTTCCAGTCACGTCCGGTTATGTTACCAGCCTCATTTCATAGAGAACGCAAAATAACTCTTCCGTCCTTCTTGTGGACAGTGCAGAGACCCTGCATAGCACACACCTCTATGATTCTTCCAAAAGATAAGGGCGGTATGGGCTATCCAGACTTCTACAAATATTTATGGGCTTCACAGCTGAGACTCTTACTAGACCACTTAAGGGAGAATGCCGAAAAAGCAATGGGTAAACTTAGAAAATTGCCTCTTTTCACCTGCAACACTAGGGGAATGACTTTGGGCCCCCCAAAATCGCTTTGGCGCACAGGATATGCAAGCACCCGGTGCTTGCAGTTTTTTGGTCCCTGTGGCAGTAATCCAAGGATATGGTATTGTGACATCATGTCCATCCATGCTTAGTTGTGTACAGTCTCTCCCTTGCAGAGATTTAATAACAGACACTAATCGCTTTCAACCCCCATACAAGGGCGCTCTACTTAGAGTGGGGCAAATGTGGAAGAAGCAGGTCTTCCTGTCTAAGGATGAGCTTGAACAGGCCCTGCAAGTAGGTCCCATACAACCTTAACTGTACCGACAACTCAAGGGTCTACCTTCCCTCTGTGGCTGTTGTAACTCTGTCTTTTTGCCATGCCTGCTGGCTTAGAGCACAATGTAAGGTGTAGAACCCAGGTGTGAGGCTGGCTCTTTGATGTCTGTGCTGCCTTTGAAGTACTGACTCCTAGGAGATCTCCTACTGAGAGCTTCTGGCCATTGAAGTGAGGTGTTAGTCTTCTCCCTGTGAATCAATAGAGGTAGCATTCTGGATATTGTCTCACTTGTAGTGGTGGAGACAGCCACGCTAGCCGCGAATGCACATTGCCCTGACATATCTGGGCCTGTTCTCACAGAGTTGACACTTGCATGATTGTGGCTTACATCAATGTGTGCTATTAACATCCCTACAGCAGCCAGGCATGGCTTACTTTATTTCCCTGCACCAGCATGATTAAGGTAGATATATATTGTACTTTATATCAGAGGTACAGGTGTTAAAATGCTACCTCTAACCGCAGTGATATTGGGTTACTGCAGCTGTCAGGGATGCACAGGTGACCTATGAACCTGCCCCGTGCAACTGGAGAGCATGGGCCGCAGATGTCAGGTACCTGGATCAGCAAAAGTACCCGGATGCCCTATGATTGTGGCATGGAGCTTTTATGAACTAGAGTAAGGCTGTTTAGCAGGCCTCCCTTTCAGAAACAGAGTTACCTGTATCATTTTATAATAATAAATATTAAAAAGCTAGGGTTTACACGCCCGTGCCAGATGGCATTCTCTCACACACTCCCCATCCAGAAAGGTTTAGACTTCCAATTTTAAGGGTTAGGCTCATCCTCAAGGCCAAAATATCTATTGAGGACATCTGAATTGGAATACTGTGATCCAGGTCTATGCTGGCTCTCCATATTCTGTTCCGGTATGGAAAAAGCCCAATGCAGCATCTTGGGATGGTCTCCCTGTATGGCCAACAACAACCTGAGTGGTATGTGGTCAATTTGGATGGTAAAAAGTGACCCTCAAATATAAAGTTTCAACTTGCATTCTGGTCAACCTACTGCCAATGCCTTTTTTTCAGTTAGTTGCGTTGTAACTTTGTCAAGCACCTGTTAGCATAGGCACATGGTTTTCCGACCGCTTGGTAGTTTAGTTGTGCTAATGCATATCCAGTTCCGAGTTCACAGGCATCCATTTGTATAAATAATTTCGAACCTTGTCCAGAATCAAGGGCCCAGCACAAACCGTCTTTTAAGTACTGAAAAGCTGTTTAGTCGGGGACTATCTTTGGCAACTTTTTGGATGTCAAATTATTCAATGGAAGGGAAAAGGTCTCACACCCCTTTATGAAAGGCCTTTAGTATCCAGTGAGGCGACAAAAGGTTCTCACCTGTGTCTGCATTGTGGGGATATTCCAATCCTTTGGCCTGGAGAAGTTGTTTCTTACTATCACCGACTTGCTGTCCTAAGTAAGTTACAGTACCATGTTCTATCTGTCACTTAGAAGCCCTGATAGTCAAGCCAGCAATCCACTTTGAAACTACTGTTTTAAGTTGGATAGATGGTCTGCCCAGGTAAGGGTGAAGACAGACAGGCAATCTAAATAGGCAACACTGAAATCCTCTATCACAGATAGGGTCTGATTTATTATCCTTTGAAAGGTGGCAGTGGCATTCTTTTACCCAAAGGGCATAACAGTGAACTGGTAGGGCCAATCCAGTGTTGGAAATGCTAAATTCTCCTTTGCTCTGTCAGTTAGGCTCACCTGTCAGTACCCTGCCGTGAGGTCAAAAATACTCCTGTACTTGGCAGCACCTTATCTGTCAATCAGCTTATCTGTCAATCACCTTATCTGTCAATCAGCGTGATGTATAGGGTGAGTATCTAGCTAGGTGACAGAATTGAGAAATCTTCAATCCACACAGAAGTCGACTTCAGTCTTCCCATCGCTGATCATTTTAGATAGCAGCACAACAGGAATATCTCCGGGCAACGAGAACTCTTGATAACCCCCAATAACCCCTAAGCCCATCTTTTTGGAGACTTCCTTCTGATGGTGCCCTTCAGCTTGTCAGATATCCAGTGAATTTTACTCTTGATAGGCTTATTGTCCCAGGTATCAACATCATGGATGCACCAATATATTTTACCTAAAATCAACGAGACGAAACCCTGTTTATAAACTCTTCGTGTAACAAATCTGGAAGGGGACCTGTCTCCTTCTCAGCCTCGTCATCTGTCATGAGAGATAATATCAATATCAAGTCATCCCAGCTGTAATGAGGTATCAGGAGGAGCATCTGCTGTGTGGTCTTTATATAAATGACGACCTGGCAGAGCCCAGACAAATGGAAAGCCAGTCTGCAAGATGATTCTTTGGTCCACAGTATGATTGAAAGGTTTCCAGTGGCCAAAGCAGTGCGCTTTACTAGGTAAGATCTTTTAGAAAGCAGTGGCCACACAACCCCACCAACTAATCGACACCAAAAACTTTGTACAGTCTTTCCAAATTGGACTCAGACCCAGATGCAGCACTGAGATAGCAATCATCCAAGTGATCGATGATGCTTTCAACGTTCTTGACAACAGAGGTCCATGCCTCTTGATTCCCCCCAACCTCTTGGCTGCGTTCAATACAGTAGAATCGGCAGATCAAGAGAACAGGGAGACATTAGAAAGTGACTCAATGGTTTAAGTCCTGCATCACTAACCGCCATAGGTTTGTCCACATGGATGCCTACAAATCACCTATTGTATTCATCACCTTTGTGCATCCTTTTCCCTTTGATCTTCAATCTGTACATGGAACTCTTTGGTACCCGCATGGCCCTGTAAAACGTTCACATCCATTAATAAACCAAGCACATGCAGCTCTGCTTCAAGATCTCCTCCATCAAAGACATCCACGAACACAAGGCCTCTCTCGCACTAATCGATGTCCATTTTCTTTTTAATTTATACATTTTTTTGTTTTAGTTAACATAACACATTAGAGGTTCTTCAAACAGCCAGTAAACAGTATTAAGGTAATAACACAACATCACAAATAAATAGTAGATAATTCATACATCTATTACATGACATTTCGATGGAATATATGTGCATTAAGAGCCAGCAGACACAAACACCTCCAGGAAAGAAGGAAAATGGGGAGAAGTGGGCAAGCAGGTAATAACCTGCTTGCCGCTGTGAACCCAATTTGAATCATGGCTACTTACAACCCTGCACTGGACCAACAAGTCACGGAATTGAACCGATGGACTCAAACCACTGTAGCGTTGCATCATTTGCCAACCCGAAACAGTGGTTACCATTGTCTAGAACCAACTTGACTCCTGATCTGACCCTGGTTAGACAGCCGAGCTGCACAACTTGACTGCAGCATTCTAACAGCAACAAGCCCTGATTCGCACTGAATAGATGCCAGCTCAATGGTTGAACCTGGACCTTTTGGACTGTTCTTTGGCCCCAGCCCTTGTATCAGCCCATTGCCCACCCCTCTCACCCACTCCTGTAGAGATCCGCTCCTGGACCCCCCTGCTCTAACCGTCTGCAGCTTTTATGCCCTACTCTATGTAAACCCCCTGGTTGCTTCTTCTTTTACCTCTCACTAGCTCATTGTTGCCTGTATCTCTTGATTATCACCCCTCCTTTTTCATCGAGTGATCCGTGCTCCAAAGCGATGCCCCGTGTTACTAACTGCCACTTTCATGTAGTTTCCCAAATACTCTGTAAAGCGTCCCGTTTCTAGGTTCAAAAATAGAAATAAATACCCAACGATAATAATATAAATAAAATAATATATAGAACAACATTCCATCTTATCCTTCCAGCCACCAGATTCCGTTGCTGTCATGGTGTACTTAGATATTGCAATTTGGCAAAAACCGCTACCTTACATATACCAGAAAGCCGCAAGAACAGTGCGTATGAGATCTCTCTCCCCCCAATGTGTCTCAGAACTGGCAGCAGCCAAGATGCCCTTAGGCATGAGAAGGTGTAGCCAATAAACATAAAATGGACAAGGGTATCAGATTCTCTGGGGCCACACTGACATAAACAATTGGGCTCTTTCACACCCCCATGCACTTAGCTTAACACCAATCATTGGTTGCCCCATATGAGCATGACTAAACAGGTCCCATTATCAATCCACAATACATATGGCTTCATCCCTTCAGATATTCCCACAATTAGGGAGCTTTCTTGGCTCCAATTTCCAACTTCTTGCTGATCCAAACAGTGTTTTTCCTTCAGTGTACTAGAATCCCCTTTCCTAATGCCCTCTGGGATTAGTCACCAACCCTTCAAACCTAATCTCATCAAACCTGTCCTGAAAAACACCAACCATTTTGTGGCATGACCTCCCTCCAGGTTCATAATGCCCTTAATTGAAACTCAAGGCAGTAGGATTTGTCGATTCCTGAGTCACACCAGAAGGGATTCTAGTGGGATCCAATCCCCTAATGGATGTATCTCAGCTATGTTCGTACTCAAAAAGTGGCGGTCCTCTGGGGATCACTACAAGGCCCCAGAGAAGACACTGGGCCTCATTCCGAGATTGGCAGTAAGGGGTTAACGGCGCTGGTAAAGGTGTCAGAGCCGTCAACCCCTTATCACCCCATTATGAGTCTGCTCGCGGGACCCGCAAAGTGCGCCTTTATCAGGCGCCCTTAGCGGGTTCCGCTAGCAGACCAGGGTCCAAACCCTAAGGAAAGTACTCAAAGAACATATGACACGGTTAAAGTCTAGATATATAGCACTTTTTTCAATTTTATTATTCTGACTGCCAGTGAACAAAACCACTTGGCCTATATATGTCAATAAACAAAAACAAGTGGCCCAGATATGTGATGTCATCAGTGATGTCATCAATGATATTTGTGATGTCATCTTTGATGTCCTGGGTGTTAGTCTTAGCAGTGCACAGTGGTGGCACAAGTTATGGTTGTTTAGCTTACCATAACTGGTGAATTTCTGGGGTTTTTCGATTTTACTTGAAACCATAATGTTCCTTTAACAAAGTTTTTTCTTTGAATTTCATAGGTTTTTATTAGTCCAACATAACCATAACCTCCCTTTAACAAAGTTTTTTCAGTGAATATACATATATAAATACTTGTCTCATATACACATCAATATCAGTAGGCTAAAACATCATAAAACCATAACATATTTCATATTTAATAATATGTATATTATACACATTTACACATAACAGAATAACATTACAAATTCATTGAATTGCATTACGAATTTCACATTTATCAATTTCAGTTTTATTAGACATTTAGGCGTTTAGTAGCAACTTTCCATATTCCATGAAGTGCCATCTGCATTCCTTTGTTATTAGTATCTAAGCAATAGTTCTAGAAGGACTTGGTCTGGATGGATTCTAACTCATGAACATATTTACCTAGATTGCACCTATGGAGTGGGCGTGGATTGCACATATGGAGTGGGCGAGGCTCGAGCTCATGCTGTGCGGATGTGTTGAGAGCAAGCTCCTGCTCTGATCCTGTTTTGATCCTGTTTCTTCAGTGCTGGTGATCCTCTTTTTCTCACAATCATCGGGAGAGGGTGGCGGAGTACCCTGTTGCTGGTTCTTGCGTATAGGGAGGTCCGGGTTGCCTCCCCAGGACAGGAGTATTTGGAACGCTTGGCTGATGAGAAGGGGAGACAAGATGGCCACCAGAGCTCGAGTCGGAGCCTGGGGCCTGCAGCTGCAGCCTTGCAGGGCCCTGGAGCGGCCACCCCTGCTACGTCCCGAGATAATTTAATCCTCTGGTGGGGAGGTGAGGGAGTGCTGCGCAAGGGACAGGACCTTGCCTGCCATGATATAAGGAGGTGAGATCTAGACGGTGCACGGAGGGCTGGCCCTTGTACATGGAGACTGACACAGCCGCCAATTGGTATGGAAGGAATTTCTTTGTTGACATTGGCTGATGTGGAGATGGCTCCCTTCCTCCTCTGTGTTGATTCGGTGGATTTAGTGTGTGGTTGCTTGGAATGCTGCTTTGAGGCCCCTGCAGGGCTGCCTTACACTTCTGGTCTGCAGGACCAGTCATTGCCAGGTGCAGGGGCGGCCGCACTATCACCTGGCCACCTTGTTGCTGTGGGGAATGGATTCACCTGTCGTTGTGCTCTCGGGTAACCAACCGACCCCGATCTGCCTGTCCTCTCATAATGCCATCGGGCAAGGGCAAAGGCACACTGAAGGGCACAATTATGGATTTGTTTGCCCCAAAGGCATCACAGACCGCTCGCCCGGTGGTTTCCAGCTCAGAGGCCCAGTCTCACACTAACTCTGAGGGACATGCCCATAAAGATAAATTGCTGGCTGCGATTTCTGTGCTATACAGTTTCATAGAACACCAGGTGGAAGAGGTTAACATACACCTTGGTTTGCTGCAACAGGATGTGCGCTCCTTGTCGGAACGAGTGATGAAGAATGAGGTGGCCTTGGTTGAGAATGCAACTATCTCTGGTAACCTGGAGGCGGTGGTACAAGATCTAGTAAAGTGCAATGCCATGCTGGAGATGCATGCTGAAGGTACCTGGAATTCCCATCTAAAAATTATTCATGGAATACCTTTCCACCGAAAATTATTCATTGAATTGCCTGTCCATCGAAAAGCATATTCATTGAATAATTTCCGATGGCTAATTTCGATGGATAATTAGGGTTAGGGTAGGGTTAGATTAGGGGCCAGGGTTAGATTTACAGTTAGATTTAGGGTTAGATTAAGGGTTAGATTAGGGATGGGGTTAGGGGATAGGGTTGGGGCTAGGGTTCGATTTAGGGTTAGATTTAGAGATAGATTAAGGATTAGATTAGGGTAAGGGTTAGGATTAGGGGTTAGGGTTGAGGCTAGGGTTCGATTTAGGTTCAGATTTAGGGTTAGATTAAGGGTTAGATTAGTGTTAGGGTTAGGGGTTAGGGTTGGGGCTATTTTTAGATTTATGGTTAGATTTAGGGTTACATTAAGGGTTAGATTAAGGGTTAGGGTTGGTTTAGGGTTCGGATTAGGGCTAGGGTTACGTTTAGTTTTGGGGGGGTGTGCATGGGATTTGGGGGATGTGAGGGGAAACCCCCAATATACAGTAAACATTAAAACTTTACAAGGATTGGCCAGTTCCGCAATTTTTGCACTGGACAGCTCCATGTAACGTTTTAACGTTACAAAAATAAATACATTGAAGTGCTATTTTTTACATTTTAAAGTGCATATCCATCTAAACTTGTTTGTTTATATATTCGATGGACTGGTTTTGATGGAAATGCACTTTTACATGTCAAACATAGCATTTCGATGCAATGGCATTCAATGGATTTCCATCGATGGATTTGCATTTCGATGTGTGTGTGGGGCAGATCTCTCATTGGCTAGTGGGGGCTGCTGCTCTTATCTGACTTTTTCTATAAGAAGAGGACCCCTGCACCCACTCTAGAGAGATCCTGGAAGAAACTGAAGGAGCCAAGATTCCTGTTCAGCTACAAGTCTTGCGAGGACCCGTCAGAAGATGGCTTGATGGCCAACTTCTGCTGCTACCCTGGTAAAGCCCTGTCCTGTGGAAGATCTCCAGCAGTCCTGCGAAGGAGCTGCGACCCCCTTGGAGCGGAAGGAACATCCATTCTCAACATCAGATCGGAGTCCCTCGATAAAGAGCCTTTGGAAGTGCCCCAGGACGGCCCTGTGGCAGAACAGCTCTGAGTTTGAGCTACCGTGCTGCAGATGTTGCTGTTCTGAGTTAATGCTTGGAACTTGGGGGATCCTCAGCTTGTGCACCAGGACTTATCTCTGGGAATTGTTGTGGGCCTAGCATCAAGGGGACCCGACATAAGAGGGAAAGTGTGACCGCAGCAAGTGAATTACTTTGCATCACCGTGCATTCTTCGTGTTGGTGGCTGTCATCTGAAATTGCTTACCTGTGTCCCTGCATCGTGTTTGCTGAATTCTTCCACCGAGAGTCCTTTCACCAGCATCAGACACCGACCCGAGAGCTGCTCTAACCTGCAACCCCTGGGGATCAAGGGCTGAGGCTGATGGCAGAAAAAAGCAACTTTGGACCTTCTTCAACCAACCGGCCAAGTCTCATGAAGAATCAGAATACAGGGGGTGAGTTATAGTTATACTTACCTGCCCCCTAAACTCCCCTTTAAAAGTATGGTAACTTTTATAACATGTTATGTTATGTGTTATTTTGGCCATAAGTAAAGATTGTATACCTGTTAGTCGAAGTGTGTTCCTTGACTGCTTCACTAGACACATGAACCACCTGTGCCACTTTGTAATCTCTCCCTTAATATCCAACAACCACTTCAAAGTCTCAGAGTGAGCATACACAGTGAAGTGAGTCTCAGAGAGGTAGGACCACAACTTCCTAGGGTACCATATAATGGAAAAGCATATCTTCTCCATCTAGTGCCACTCCACTCCACTCCTGTTCTCCACTCCGAAACTTGTAGCTGATATGATATATAGGTTGTTCCTTGCCTTTGTCATCAAGCTGTGAACGTTTTCCAACTATCCCAATGTCATAGGCATTTGTCTGCACTATGAATGGCCTCTTCCAATCAGGTGCCTTCACCCCAGGGGCCTCACCTAGGGATTCTTTCAGGCCACTGATGGCCTTCTCACACTCAAGGGTCCATAATAATTCTTTAGGGCCTCTAGAAGTAGTGAGGGCAGTCAGCAGGACAGCTATTTATCCATAGCCTGCCACTTTACTCCTGTGCTTCCCAGTGAGGCACACAAAAGTCCTCACTTGGGGTGGGGGTTGCCCAGTTCTGTACATCATGTACTTCACTTACAAGAGGTTGCCTTCACTTACACCAAAGTTATGCTGAAGGGGGGCCAATGGCTCATGTTCAGACTGATACGTGGTTGTTTCCCAGAAACAGTTGGCCTGATGAAGGTCCTGACACCCAGTCTCTTGAGTTATTCCCAGTCCTTTACAAGTGGGGGTTAAATCTGCTATGTCATCCAGTCATGTATTGTTGAGATCCTTTTTCCCATTCAGAACAGGATCTAATCTTATTTGATAGCCATCAATTCAGAAGTCAATACATTGGAGTAAGGATCTGAAAAGGCTGAATCTGCTGTGTCCTCCTTAGCATAGACTGCCAGGGATATGTTTCCATACTCTGCAGAGAGATCAAAAAGGCTACTGAACTTTTCAGTACAGAGTTGATCCACCAAGTGTTTACCTCTTAGTGTGGAGTATGTATCGGTCTTGGGGACAAAATAGAGAGCTCCAAGGTGCATACAGAATCCCAAACTGCTTGTACCTGTATGTTCCTCCAGATCCTCAGAACTGCACTCTAAACAGGTAGAGTGCTCAAACATCTTGTTCCAGCACAGGGTGGATCTCACAACAACTGTCAGAACTGTTTGGTTGTTCCGAACCACCACCACACCCAAACTTGGTGAGTTCATCAACTCCCATAATACAGTCTGGTTTACATCAACCTCATATCAGGGGTCTCAGTGACAACAAGGAGGGAGATTGCCTCAGCAAAATCTCCAGCTCACCTTGCTGATGTGGGGCAGGTGAGGAGACAATAGGTTATCCTCACTGAAGCCATTAGAAGGGTTGCTTTGACACAGGACAGGGAGACACAAATATTTCTCTGTCTCCCTCTCTGTAACCGTAACCATGGATCCAATTCTATCTCTCAAGATAGAATCCTCCACACTACGCAGAGGAAGCTTTGTGTTAACCTGTCTAAGTCCACCAAGGCCTACTGAATAGTTTACTTTGCCAAGCTGTGAAACATAGCAATGCCCAGACCACTCGCATGTGTTCAGTGATCTACAAAGTAAGTTTGATAGGAGACAGTCCCACCTCCTTCTCTGGGGCCCACTGAAGGCTCCACTCAAATTTAAGAGAAAGAGAAACCTGACAGCTCCTGTGGATGACAGTACAGTCACACTTGACATGTCACTTCACCCTCCTGCCACTGGCTCTGACCACTTCTGAGCACAGCAGAGGAGCTACCTCTGGGACTGTCATTTAGTAAGGTGTCAATGACTGATTTTTCAGTCATTCTCGGTGGTGTGGCACAAGGACATATAGGATTGTGATCAGCAATCACCAATTATAACCTATTGCCTGAAGTCTCCAGACTCAAAGGGCTATTCAGATTAGGCGTTGTCTCAGGTAACTTTGTGTTTACTCCTAAAAGTGAAGTCTGGAGTAACTGAATTTCTGTCCCACAGTTGTCAACCGGGTGACAGATAGTGAAACTCCTACATTGGTTTTCTTCATGAGACCCCCATCATGGGCCAGCAGGAATGTGGGTTAGACCACTATGGTGGTATCCGGACACTAGGGGTCTGTCACACACCAACTGAAAGATGAAAGGCCTCACATTCTGAGAAACCTCCAACCTCTCATGGCTTTCTGTGGAAGACTCTGTTGGCTTACTTTCAACTAACCCACTTTCCTGTTGAATTCTATGCTTCACTGGAGGGGAACCCTCCCATTGGAAGCAGGCCTTTCTCCATAGACCTATCTGTGACGGTTCTCTTTTCTTTTGCCCATACTTCTCTCTTTCCTATCAATCTCCTCCACCAGCACGCTAGGTAGCTCAGGAATACTATAGGATCCAAGATTTTCTGGGAGTCCCACTTTCCAACTTGGAATAGGGACTCTTCCAACTATCTCAACAAAGGGAATATTCACCTTCCTTTTGCATCTGTTTCTGATTACCCTGGCCATTTCCCCTTAGGCCTAGGTGTTCCCTTAGACTTGACTAAGGCAGCCTGATTCTGATACCAAGTGTTTGAAGAATTCGGTGAGTGTCTATCAGGACCTAAGTCTTGAAGACTAAGCTCACCCAGAACTCTTCTAGGAAACACTCTCCTAACATTGACAGAGGCCCAGAACTATTTCTCTATTCACAGCTCTAATGACAGGTGCTATTGGAACATTGAGAGAGGGCCTACCAGCCAACTGATTATCCCCCACAGGATATCTGCCAAGAACCTGAGGGTTTACCATGTAGGAAGCTACATAAGTAGGACTGGGCCCAGTGTGTCTAAGAGTAGAGGTACTCACACCTGCTACCTGAACACTATCCTTAGAAGAATTATGACTAAGGGACAGGACTCGAATGGGAGCAGAAGCTCCAGCACTACTATTTTCCTAGGAATTTAGTCTATCTTTAGACTCTTCACCTGTGGGGAAGGAATCTAAAGAGAAGGACACCCCTGTAATCTGTTCTTCCTCATACTGAGAGAAGTCCTGACTTGCAGAGTGGACCCACAAGGTCTTACCCTTACACCAAGTGTTCCCCTTTTTGTGGTCACTGGGCCCACAAGGGAGGCTTGACACATAGGGAGGCTTAAAGAAACCACTCTCAGGCTCGGGAGGATTAGTCCCACGCCCTGACCTAAATCTTGTGACTTTCCCTTATTAAACCTTTTGTGGGCCATCTTGGAGAAAGCTTTATCAGTACGCCCACCCTCTTCCTCTTTCTGCTTCTTTCCCTCCTCCTGCTTGCCTGAAGCAGGCTTGTGCTTACGGGACACTCTATTTTAGACCCATAAGTCAGCAGCAATGGCTAACCTCTTAGGATTTAATTTCAGCAAATGCTGCTTAAGCTCTGGGGAACAAGAGGCAAAAATATGCTCAACCATGACCAAATGAATCATGCCCTCAAAGGTGGTTACCTGAGAACCCTCTACCCAGTCACACAAGTATTTCAAATAATCTGTAACAAAAGTAACATAATGTCACACCGATGGCCCTGCACGGTGCCCCCTACCTGGCTTCACTTACCTTATGGGGTTTTGCATCTCGCGATTTCTGGAGCTTTACTTCACAAGGTTTCAGCATTCCATGGGCGCCGCCATCGTGGGTGCACCATGCATGCATGGATTTCTGCGTTCCTCACTCTGCACATGCACAGTGTTAAGGGGCTTGGCAACCACTGCTTATGGTCCAAGCCTTATTCTGGTGCCGGCGATATAAGTGCTTCCTGCAGTGCCCGGCATCTAGCATCTCAATGTGGTTGCTCCCTGCCCCCATGTAGCGCTCTTGGAGTATTGTGTTCCTTGCTCTGTGACCCTTGCCTTGCTCTTCTGCCTTCCTTGCCTTCCTGCCTATTTTCCGGCCCAGGCTGCTGGTCCCTTGGAACCCCCTGCCCTGTGTTCTGCCTAGTCCCTCCTTGCTTCCTGCAGTTCTCTGCTCTGCCTTCCCCTGTTTCTCTTTGTATGTCCTTATGTCTTCCTGCTTTTTCTGCTCCAGCCTTTCCCTTGCCATGACCTTGCTGTTTTCATCTTGTTTACTGTGGAGACCCCATTCGGACCATGCCATTCTCCAGAGGTCCCTGCCAACAGTCTACTTTCCTCTCAGAGATATTTACTTTGGATGTAAGGACACAGCATGGCCTGTTTGTGCTCCCGTCAATGTCGGAACACCAGACAGGCTCGGTGGACCTTTTTCTTTTCACACTTTGATTTTACATTCTCCTATGTTCCAGGTGTCCAGAATCTGAAAGCAGTTGCATTTTCTCGGCTTTTGGGTATGAGAAACCACTGACCAATTCAGACTCATCTGTTTTCGCTCCCAAACACTTCCTATCGGCTTTGCGGCTACATCTGGGAAGCCTGCTTCATGATGCCTTGACTGATACTGCCCAGCCTACTTTGTTGGGGAGCATTGGCATCAGTGAGAGAGACGGCCTCCTATTCTACTTAGGATGTTTGTATTTACCAACAAATGATCTTCGTGTGGCCATAATGCGAGGGTTTCATGATTCCAAGATCAGAGGACACTGTGGTGTGAAAGCGACCCAGGAACTGATTGCACAACAATTCTGGTGGCTAGGATGGGCTCGTCAGATCCAAGCTTATGTGGAGATGTGCCATGTCTGTGCTCAAACCAAGACCACATGAAAAAAAAACCTTGGGGTTGTTACGACCGACTGAACTGCCCCTTTTCAATGGCATACCTTAGCCATGGATCTCATTGTGGAGCTTCCACCCTCAGAGGGTTACACGTGTATAATGTGGTGGTCGATTGTTTCACAAAGATGGCACACGCCGTTCCTTTTCCCAACATACCTTCAGCTCTCAGATGGCACAAGCTTTTCTCCATGACATATATCATCTACATGGCCTTCCGGAGAAGAATATTTCTGACCATGGATCTCAGTTCCTTTCTTTTTACTGGTCGCAAGGCTGTAAGCATTTGGGGATACACCGTGCTCTAAGCTCTGAATACCACCTGCAGACCGACGGACAAACAGAGAGGACTAATCAAACACTTATTACCTACGTTGTTATGCCAACACTTCTCAGGACAACTGATTTCTGAATCTGGAAGTGGCAGAGGTGGCCTACAAAAAATCCTTTCATTCAACAATCAGTTGTGGGCCGTTATATTGTACCTTCGGGGTACATACCAAAGTGGTCCTGTTCTGACTACTTCTGCCTAGTCCTTTTCCATCTGCTGATGACTTGGTTGGCAGGATCCAGTGACAACATTGGCACGCCATGGGACACCTAGAGGAGGCAAAGAATTGCATGAAGGACCAGGCTGACTGACATCGCACTTCTGATCCTGAACTCGCTGATGAGACATATTGTGGTTGTCACCTAAGAATCGCCCTCTCTGCAATTTACCCACAAAATAGGCTCCTCGATTCCTGGGTCCATTCAAAATCACCAAACAACTGTCTTCTGTGGCTTACCAGCTTCAGGTTCCTCCTTCCTGACAAGTACATTCTGTGTTTCATGTCTCCCTGAAGCTCTATATCCCAGATTCCTTTGGGAGAGCCTGTCAAGGCTCCTTTTTCACTCCATGGTTCTCCAGCGTATGAGGTGCAGGAGATTTGTTACTCACATATCAGGCATGGCATTCTCCAGTTTTTGGTGGATTGGAAGGGCTGCCCGGCTTGCGATCGCACTTGTGAGGTTTTGCACGGGCCTCTAACCGTTAGCTGGACATATCACGCGGGAGCCGGAGTGCCTGTCAACCTGATTTTATTTCATCCAGGCAGTAACTGCCATAAAACCCCTTAACACCCTCCCTAGCCCAACATCAATTCCATCCCTAGGAAAAGGACCGCAACGGCGGTCCACCCACATAACGATGTGGGCGGGCAATATGCCTGTCGGAGCAACCTGACATCTCTCCCCTTTTTAACATGCAAGGTCCTTGCCTCTTCTCACTCCATCTCTTAAATGAGTCTGTGAAGTTTTATGCGACTTCTTTGTGGTCTTCCTGAATCCCTAGGAGTACTACCAGTCTCTTCATATTGCATTGTGTTGTCCTCGCCCCCAGAGGCCTCACTGTCCCCTAAGTACTACTTCAGCCAAAAAATAATTGCACTAGCTTCCCGTGGAAAGCAGAATTCAATTTAAACTGATAACAATATGTCATAAATGCATCTTTGGAAATGCTCCTGCTTACCTAAAGGATGTCATTGGCATCTACCAGCCTAAAAGGAATCTTAGGTCGGCTGAAGGCTATTTACTGGAACAGCACCGGGTGAAACGCTTTCGAGGTTCTGGAAGGGCTTTCCACACTCAGGGAGCCAAAGCATGGAATGCACTGCCTGCATCCCTGCATAAGACAGAAGACCTTCCTGCCATCCAAAAACAACTAAAAATGTATCTTTTCAATTAGTGTTAGTGTAAACTTCTGCAGTAATTTTTTGCTCACTGTATTTTGTTCTCTCAGAGCCTGGATGCCTATGGGCTTTGGCGCAGTACAAGCACAATAACATAACATAACAAGTAGGGTTCGTCCCGTGGTCGTCCTTCATCGCTGTCTTCACGTCTGTCCCAGGTGTTCCCAGGGTTGGTCATCCTGCGCTTGAAGTGTGAAACATTGTGGGTTAATGAGGAATGGTCCATTCTCTGCTCCGCGATCATTGTTCCTTTCTTCTGCATCACTGTTAGCGGTTCCTTCGCAAAGGTGGTATCCTCCTTTTCGTTGTTTTGGTTGACGCATCGACACTTGGTCTCCTAGTTCCAGGGTTGACTCCTCGGCCCTCCTTTTGTGATCTGCCATTTCTTTAATCTTGGCCTTTGCGGCTTCATCTCTTTCTCTGGCTTCCTGTTCCAGCGGTGTTGCACATATAGAGATGGTGTCTTCGGGTAGCCAGGTTTTGATGGGTCTTCTGAACATCAGATCAGCCGGGCATATCCCTGTCGCGCTGTGAGGGGTAGGTCGATAGTCCCTCAGGAATTGGTAGAGGGCCAGTTCAAATGGCTTGTTGAATGGCAGCAATTTGCAGTATTCTTTTAACGTTGGCCATGAATCTCTCAACTATGCCATTTGCCTGTGGCCATCGAGGCGTTATTTTTCTGTGTTGGAACCCCATGTATTTGGAGAAATTCTCAAAATCCTGGCTCAGGAATGGTGACCCGTTGTCGGGCTTTAATAACCGTGGAATTCCATATGTGGACAACATGCGGTCAAGGGCAGGGATGACACTAGAGGCGGCTGTGCTGTCCACGATTTGTGCCTCCGGGAATCTTGAGTGTTCATCTATTAATACCAGCACGTATGTGCCGTCTCTCAATGGTCCAAAGAAATCCACCGCTAGTTCCTCCCACACGTGTCCGGGTAGGGGAGACATCTGAAAGCGGGTTTGGGTGTGGGAGTGGTGCTACTTGTTCACACATCTGGCAGATACCTACTATTTCTTCCACCATTGCGTCTAGCCTTGGGAACCACACTTTTTGTCTTAGTAAGTGCTTGGTGGCGACCACTCCTCAGTGACTTTCATATGCCGTGTATATTATTTTTGCTTGCGGTATTTTTGGGATGAGTACCTTGCATCCTTTTAAGATGACATGTTCGTCAACTATGGAGAGCTCATCTCGGACTTGGTCTATCCATTTGATGTCCTCTTGAACCTCCTCCGGTTCCTGTTTTGCTTGTTGTTTCATGTGTGCTCTCCTTTCCTCTTGTATGCAGTGCCGGACAATCCTGAGAACCGGGTCCAATTCTGATTGTGTAATGATGTCTGCCCACCCACGGGCAGGGGTTGTTTGTTTGATTGTTTGTTTGTTTATTTATTTATTGTGCGCACCGGACCCTGGGTTAGCAGGGCGCAAGAGAACAAGGAGGTTTACAGCTTAGTTAAAAGACGTTACAGGTTACAGGTTACAGGTAAGCATAGTGTACATTTCTTGAATCTGCAGGGTAAGGCAAGTGCAAGTGCAGATAAAGCACAGTCAAACGGTCAAATCTATAGCGAGCGAACAGTATAGCAAGTCTGAACAAGCATTGTAACAGGTCATTACATATAAAGTGACATACAATTGGACGTGCGAGGGGTGGCTGGTTATTATGTCGCGTTCTCAGTGAGCCATTTTATGGTGTTCTTTCTGAAGTTGTTAAAGGTTTGGTCAGATCTAAGTGCAAGAGGTAGGGAGTTCGATAACTGCGCTGCCTTGACTGGGAAGCTGGAACCTCCAATGGTGGCTAGTTTAAATCTGGGCACTAGGAGGCAGTTGGGGCTGACTGTCTTTGTGAGTCTAGTTGGGTTTTTTCTGTTGAAGCGTTCTGAGAGGTATCGGGGGCTTTGTTGTTTAGGCATTTGTGGATAAGGGAAGCAGATTTAAGGTTGATTTTTTCTTGGGTGGAGAGCCATTTGTGTTTTCGTCTTATTTCTGAAATATGTGCTCTTCTAGGGATACTTAGGGCCGCTCTAAGTGCGTTGTTTTGGAGCACTTGGATTCTATTGATGATTTGTTTAGTAGTCCCTATGTAAAGGGCATTAAAATAATCTAATTTAGATAAAATGAGGGCTCTAGCTAGGATAAGACAGCTGTCATCTGAAAGGAATGGTTTCCCAGCTCGTATTAACTTGCATGTATAGGCCGTGGATGAGGCCAGTGAGTGCACCTGTTTGGTTAAAGATAGTGTCGCATCAAGGTAAAAACCTAGGGTTTTTACTTCTCTGGTGACCTTGATAGTGTTACCATCGATGATGAAGGCAGAGTAGTTTTGGTTAAGTTTGGAAATGCGGGCTGCCGTGCCCAGGATGATGACCTCTGTTTTATCATCGTTCAAGCATAGGCTATGGTTGGCCATCCATGCTTGAACGATGCTATAGACTCTATTCACCAGAGCCAGATCTTCAATGTAGTCCCCAGTAAGTGGTAAGAGAATCTGAGTATCGTCTGCGTAGTTGGTGTAGGTGATACCCAGATTATAGAGATTGTCAAAGAGTGGCTTGGTGAAGATGTTATAGAGTGTCGACGAGACGCAGGATCCCTGGGGCACTCCACAAGAGATTGGGATAGGGTCTGCTGCCGCTGTGGGGGAGAACACCCTCATGGTCCTGTCACTAAGGAATGATTGAATCCAGACTATAGCCTCCCCTGAGAAGTGGGCTGCCGATTGCAAGTGATTACATAGGACTTTGTGGTCCACCAGATCAAAGGCGGCTGAGAGGTCTAGAAGGAGGAGGAGAGCTAATTTTCCCTCGTCTCTGAGTGAGTCTATTTGGGCTTTTAGGTCGATAAGGGAAGTCTCTGTGCCGTGTTGCGGACGGAAACCGGATTGGCGGGTACCAAGGAGATGGTTCATCTCAAGGAAGTTCTGGATTTGGGTGTATGCTACCTTATCTAATATTTTTAGTAGGAAGGGAACCGTGGTGATGGGCCTGTAGTTAGTGGGAATGTTGGGGTCCAATGTTTGCTTTTTTAGAAGGGGGAGTACCCAAGATTCCTTTAGATTATGGGGGATGGTGCCCGTAGTAAAGGAGGCATTGATAAGTTTTGTGATAAAGGGGGCTAGATCTCTAGCCGCATCCTTGATCAGTTGTGCGGGGCATTTGTCACCTTTGCAATTAGAGGGTTTAAGAGACAAAATGGTCTTCTCCACCTCAGTTACTGAGACTATGGAGAAACGGAATTGGGTGGATGCTTTAGGTTTGGATCTGGGAATTTTGACTGGCGGAAGTTGAGTTGGTAGTGAAGCTTTCTTTAGGGCAATTTTCGTTTGGAGGTTGGATACTTTGTTGGTTAGTGCCAGTTGTATGTCTGTACACCAGGTTTTGTCTTTAATGGAGTCATCCTGTACTGTGATAGGAGTTTCCAATTCCTTTAGGATGGAGAATAGCTCCTTCATACTGGAGTTGGATTGGGTGATCCTATTATTATAGGTTTCTTGTTTGGCCAGGATAATATCTTTTTTGTATTGCGAAGAGATGTTTATTAGGTTAGTTTTATTTTCAGCGGTCGGATGCCGGTTCCAAGCTGTTTCGCATTTTCTCTTCTGTAGTCTTAAGATTTTTAGGTGGGGTGTAAACCAGGAGTTCAAATGCTTTTTAGGTTTACTGTTCCGAAATTTAAATGGAGCAACACTGTCAAGAGCAGAGGACATGGCCTCGTTGAATTCATCCACTAGGATGCCTGGGTCAGTGTGGTCAGGTAGAGAATTTAGTTTGGGTAGGATGTGGGGCAGAAACTTATGTGTGTAAGTGATGGAGCACGTATTTGAGGTACTCATCTGCTATGGATGGCTGGGGGCTTGCTGGTCCTGTCGGGTGGCGGGACAGGTAGTCTGCCGGGTTGTCCTTTTTTCCTGGGCGGTGTTTGATAACGAACTTGTAGTCTTGCAAGCGCAAACCCCACCTGGCTATCCTCAGGGGCATTCTCGCCTTTGGGTCTCCGTATATCGTGAGCAGGGCTTGATGATCCATTGTTATGGTGAACTCCTTGCCATGCAGAAATAGATGAAAGTACTCACACGCCCATACCACCACCAAGCTTTCTTTTTCTGCTTGGGAATAAGCCTGTTCTGTGGGGTTTAGGCTTCTGCTGGCATATGCCACTATGTAGATGTTTGTGGGTGCCTCCGGGTCCCTTTGCGTTAGTATGGCTCCCAGTCCCACGCGGCTGGCGTCGACTATTACTTCAGTGTCTCGTTTAGTGTCGAAATAGGCCATGTCCTCCACTTTCGCGATGGCATCGCGTATTGCTTCAAATGCTTTCTGGCAGTCCTCGGACCACGTGTATGGGTGATCTTTGTGCGTTAACAAATGCAGTGGGTTGCTGACCGTGGCATACTCCTTTAGATATTGGGAACAGTAGCTTGCCAAACTGAGGAACGACCTCAGTTCTGTTACAGTTTTTGGAGGCAAGGCTGAATTGAGGGCAGCCACTTTGTCAGGGTCCGGCCACATCCCTTTGTCGGAGAAAATATGCCCGAAAAAGCGTAGGGAGCCTTTTCCAAATTCGCATTTGGCCTTATTGAGTGACAGTCCTGCCACTTCCAGTGCCGCGCACACTCTGTGAAGGGCCGTGTCGTGTTCCTCCTTAGTTTTCCCAAAAACCAATACATCGTCTGAATAGTTCAAGCAGTTTGGTACATGCCTGATGACTCTGTGAATTTCTTCCTGGAAGATTTCGGCTGCAGATGAAATTCCGAAACTGAGCCTCTTGTACTGGAACAGTCCCAGGTGAGTTACGAACGTCGTTATGTACCTTGACTCAGGTGCTATCTGTATTTGATGGTACCCTTTTGTGAGGTCCAACTTGGAAAATACGTGTGCTCCATGGAGAAAGTGGATCATGTCCGTGATCCTGGGTGCTTGATGCCTCTCCCTTTCGATTGCTGCATTAGCCCTTCTCATATCTACACACAGATGTATTGATCCACCCGGGGACTTTTTGGGGACCGGAACTATGGGAGATACCCATGGGGTGGGACCCGACACATGTTCAATGATGTTGAGTTTGATGAGCTTGTCTAGTTCTTCCTTTACTTGTTGTTGGATGTTCACGGGTATTCTGCGGTAGTGTTGAGCGACCAGTGGGACTTCTGGGTTGATGTGAAGCTGTACTTTCCTGTGTTTCAGTTTCCCCAGGCCTTTGAAGAAGTTTGGAAACGCTTGTTCTACCGCATCAGGTCTGGCGAAGTACTTGTGAGCCATTAGTTGATATAGTATGTGGACCAAACCCATTTCAATTGCCATCTTGAAGCTTAAATTGCATCCGCTGTTGACTTCTGTTATGTGTAGGGTAATTTTCGCAACATGAGATTTGTGTACACACCATGCTGATATTGTCCCTTTGCAGGGTAGCGGGGTCGTGGGGCCTTGCAGATTTTTGGTGGGCTGACGAGCGAGTTGTATGCTTTTTCACTTATAATGTCGACTGTCGCCCCTGTGTCTATGAGGAACTCTAGAGGGGTGTTGTTGACTTGTAGCGTGAGGGTGGGGCTGTGATGGGTGGCCGTGGCGTTGTTGAGAGCCCACACATATCCTTTTTTCCTCTGGTCATCTTCTTATGATTGGGATTCACTGCTGGATGGAGAGTGCATCTCGATGTATCTGACAAATTTCCTCCTTTGGGACCGTCTGGAGCCATCTGATGGCTTCTTGTCTTCTCGTGCGTACAAGCTCCTTCGTGTTCTGTCCTCCCATCTTGATATCACCTGTTCTCGTTCTCCTTCGTCTCTGCCAACAGGTGGGCTAAGTCGTGAGCTTCTCCGTCTCTCTTGGTGTCTCTGCCTGCTGGGTGCCGGCCCTGGTGCGTTCTTGCATACGGCTCTGTAGTGGTCCATTCCGCCGCATGCGGCGCATTGATGTCTGACTGCAGGGCATTCGCCCGTGTGTGGATATTCGTATCCGCAGCGATATCATGTGGTGTCTGCACGTTTTCCCCCTTTTGTGGGAGCGGCGTATAGTTTGTTGATCGTATCCGTGTTGGAGGTCGGCTGTTGGATAGTGACTTTTCCCAGACTGTCCAGCTGCGATTCTACTGCTGCTTCCATGCAGGCTAAAGCGAGA
Organism: Ambystoma mexicanum; assembly: GCF_040938575.1. Lineage (NCBI taxonomy): Eukaryota > Metazoa > Chordata > Amphibia > Caudata > Ambystomatidae > Ambystoma > Ambystoma mexicanum. The sequence continues at coordinate 1,093,026,034 of NC_090926.1, read as the reverse complement.
ATTCCCTCAAGAGACCGTTGTTTTTTAAAGCAGTTGTTTCCTAAACGGTTCAGAGATGCACCCTGCGATGACCTGGGATCTCAGCGCCTCTTCATTTGAGTACTTGTGAAATTCTCAGTATTTTAGCTTGATGCGTAGGTGTATCACGAAGTTGTCCATCGATTCGCCTTTTTCTTGTCTCATGGTATGGAATACATGACACTCGTAGTCTATATTTGTGTGGGGGGCAAAATATTCTGATAATTTGCCATGAAGTTAATCGTTGGTTACCGTGTCTACGTTCAACAGTCCACCTACTATGTCTCTGTCGGCTGGACCTACAGCCATGAACAACGTGTTTCTGAGTCTTGCATCGTCGGTTAGGCCAATCGCCCCCGCGTAAAATTTAAAATCACGTAGCCATATGACCCACCTGGCCCCAAGGTTGGAGGCATCTCTGACGTCGAATGGGCCTGGCATGGACATATTCTGTGAGGCGCCACCTGCTTCTTGCGCCTGTTGTGTGTCATCAGCTGTCCTACCTACTCCCCCTAATGCGGATGCCGCCAGGTTTGATGGGTTCGACATGGTGACTGGCGCTTCTGGTGTTGGGTGTTCTTATTTTTACCTTCTTGTATGATGAGTCGCTCCTGGGCCACGTTGTGGTTCTATTTCAAGTGCCTCTTGTGTCTATTGGTTTGTTGTGGGTGTCTTGCGTGCCCACATGCACTGCACCGTGTTGGGGCGAGAAATGGCTGCCTCAGTGGGCTGGTGTGGTGCGTGTGCACTTAACAGGGCCTTCCTTGGCCGCTGTAGAGTGTTCGTGGCTGATCCTCTCTGGGCCCTTATGGGTGCAGGTGTCCTGCGCTGCCGTGGCCGGGCCTTCCTGGGCTGCTGTGGAGCCGTTGGAGCTGAGCCTTCCTGGGCCTTGGCGGGGGCTTCCTGGCTCACTGCATGGCCCACGTGGCCTGCCTGTTGTGGTGTAGCTCAGGGCTGCTACCAACGCTGGATGCGTGCCGCTGGCTGTTCTCCGAGACTGGGGGGTGTACTCTAACCTGAGGAGCGCTGACTTGCAAAGCTGCTCGACCACGGTCCTCTGCGTGCGATTCCGTGCCTCAGGGGGTCGAGGCGCACCGCCATGCAAAAACCGCTCGACCGCAGGCCTCTGACTGCCACGGGTGGGTGTCGGACACCCCTTGTTGCCAAATGTGAGGTTTTGCACGGGCCTCAAACTGTTAGCTGGACATATCATGCGGGAGCCGGAGTGCCTGTCAACCTGCTTTTATTTTAACCAGGCAGTAACTGCCATAAAACCCCTCAACACCCTCCCTAGCCCAACGTCACTTCCCTCCCTAGGAAAAGGAGCGCAATGGCGGTCCACCCACATAACGATGTGGGCAGTCAATATGTCGGTTGGGGCAACCTGACAGCGCTTGGGAACCACGCTCACATGTGCATGCCCCGCGTCTGGTGGGGGAGTTCTTTCTTCGCCATCCATGGAAACCTGGTCCACCTCGGCATCACTCCATGAGGTTGTGGCATTCCCTGGCCGCTGCCATTGTGGGTGCACCGCGCAAGCACAAATTGCCATGTTCCTCGCTCTGCATATGCACAATGTGTAAGGCTCTTGTCAACCACGGCTTGTGGTCCAAGCCTCATTCTGGTGCCAGTGCTATAAGTGCTTCCTGCAGTGCCCGTCTCCTCACGTTTTAAGGCATTTGCTCCATGCTCCCATGTAGCACTCTTTGAGTATTGTGTTCCTTGCTCTCTGATCCTTGCCTTGCTCTTCTGCCTTCCATGTCGAATTGCCTTCTTCCCGGCCCTGGCTGCTTGCCCCTTGGAGCCCCCTGCCCTGTGGTTCTCTGCTCTGCCTTCTTGGTTTCTCTTTGGATCTCTCTACTTCTTCCTTCCTTTTCTGCTCCAGCCTGTCCCTTGCCAATTGCCTTGTCTAATCCCTGAATGACCTTGCTTATTTCATCTTGTTGGCTGCAGAGTCCCCATTTGGACCTCACCATTCCCAAAAGTCCCTGCCAATGTCTCAGATACATTGAATGTGGACATAAAGACACAGCAGGCCTTCCCAGTCAGTGTTTGAACTGTTCCTGCACGACGGAAATCAGGGAAGAGCGGTCCAATGGCATGGGGAGATGATTCACGACTCTCCAGTAGCACCATGGTGGGGCCTGGGTTGGCTGCTCGCATTGCACTAACTTCGCAACATTTGACAGACTAGCGTCAACAGCACAACCATTAGGTAAACCGGGTATGCAGAGCCAGCAAGGCGTATTGCTTAACACATAAGTCATATATTCTTTTTTCTTGTACTCTCTAAATGTCCTCAGGTATTGGGCAGGAGTCTTCCCAAACTTTAAGATGAGAGTTTGCTTAAGTTTTGAAAACTCTTACCTCTCAGCTTTTGACATTTTCCATAAGGGCATTACAGCCACAATGGGGCAGTCTACTGATTAACCATGCAGTCCTATGAGCATCACCCACTCATTGTACTTTACATGCATACTCAAACTTTACAAGTCAATCAATTATTTAATTCTTCTCCTCATACACATTGAGCAGGTCTTTTGGGAATCTTGGATGTGTAGAGGACCCAGAACTATCTCCAGATACTCTGGAAGAACCTTGTGAAGCCTGAAGCTTGGCACGCTCCATCTGGTGATCTATGTCCTTCTGCCTATACATTCTTTCGAAGTCTAACCTAGCCAGGTTAAACTCAAGCTCTTTCTTGTAGAGCCTGGGTTTCTCCTTTTTTAAGTAAAAAATTGCCCCTGAGGTTGTGACAGAATGTAGCCCAGAGAATTCACCATCATTCTCAACATTAGTAGGTGCAGTTGTAGCAACTCCATTACTGTTGCTGGGTACAGCCGCAGCTGCACTATCAGTACCATTAGTTAGAGGAGGTGCACTCTTACTCTTCTAAAAATCAAGAATGTTAACAATGTGTTCAGCTTTAGTGCCAGACACTTCCAGGCCTCTGTCACTACACAACGTTTTCTAGTGATCCACTTTTGAAGACTTAAAGTGTTGAATAATTGTTTCCATATTATCATATTATCAAATCTAGTAGGTGACTGTCACCTACAAGGTAGTCAAAGATCACTGTGTACTCTGTAAGTGTTATCCAGATACTCCACCAATGTACAACACTAAAGAACTCATCACTGATCCTCACCTACTAAACACCTACATGTTAAGTTGAGAGGGTCATCCCACCACTGTACACCAATTTGTTAGGGCTGATTTTCTGTACTCTGGGCTGGTGGACAGATGTATAGAAGGGCAACCTATATTGTGACAGGGATGACTCTGGGAGCTGTAGCCAAACCAGTTCAAGGTAGCAAGGGGAGTGGTATAGGCTAAGTCTGAAAAGGTGGTGAGCTTGTAAGGGGTCCACAATGAGTACACAGAGTGAAGCTGTCAAAGAACACACTTAGACAGTTATAAACATACTTTTTTACTTATTGCCCAAAAAAAAACACAGTGGAAAACGACTACTAACAGGTAATATTATCACTTAATACTAAACAATAGATACATATATACAATTACTGGTGTAGGGCAAAATACATATCAAACCCAGAAAAGAAAGGCACAGATTAGTATTAGCACTAGCGGTCCACAGAGAATCAACCTATGATTCCAAAGATACGGACGATTTTCTGAAGGTAGTTTTTCAGAAATTAAATAATGATTCAAAATGGCAAAATTACACTTTTACAGGTTTAAAATCGGAGAAGGGGCACACGATTCTATGATGCAGTTCTGGACAGGTTAAAATGATTTGGATCAGATTATTTTAGACTAAGAGATTGGTTCTGGCACAGTTCTAGCTGAGTACTCACACTATAAATTTAAAATAGGCCATCAAGGTCTGGTCAGGTTGGCTGGTTCGCCACGGACGGTCTTTAGTACCGGTTCTGCTCACAGCGATCTGGTCTGGGTCTCTAGTTCTGCTGGTCTGGATCAAGTGGATTCTGGATACAGCACTGCTTTCTGGGTATTTCTGGCACAGGGTTCTAGCCAGAATCAGACACCTCAGCCCGGCTGTTTGAATAATTTGCAAATGATTTTGAGGCCTGCTGAAAAAGGATTTAGCTGGTGGTCCAGGCCTCTCTGCTTTAAGTTCTGGAGTTAAGTTCTGGATCTCGGGATGTAAAGTCTGGAATCTGGATGTGAAGTCGTCTGTCAAAATGCTCCGCAAGAAAGTGGAAAGTGAATGTCTCTACCTGGGTTTTGGTGTTCCTTTTATGTCTTTAGAAAATGGGTGTGTGCGTGGCATAACTAAGCCTTCCCCTCACAACTTATCATTGGCCAAGTCCTCCTCTCTCCCTTGATTGGGGGAAGGAATGGAGTGTCATCAGGCATTAATTTTATGGCATACAGAAAGAACACTCCCCTTTTCAAATTGCACACAAATATATATTTGATCCAAATACACATTTATCTATGTACCATTTTTCTAATATTATATGTCCAGTTAACATATTTTCTGTAGCACCAAACCATCCGAACCCTGTCTTTGTAAGATGTTGTGTCCACTTATGACAGAATTCTGCCCTTTTCATCAAGAACACATCCTCTAAACTTTTCCAGATTTTACACAAATGTGCACAAGGAATATGGGTATCAGATGATAAGGTGTCAGATTTTTAACATAAATACATTTGGAGTAACAACCTATTTTCCGCAACTACCCCCCAGAACATACCACAGAGTTCTAACACCTCTTAAAATGTGCACAGAAAAATCACAAGAATTATGATATTATTTATATAATTTTGACACGTCCGCACTATGAATTATCCATCTTTTTAAAATTATGCTCTGGCACAGAGGGGTGTGGTTTCCCAAAGCACATGGTGGAATTTCTAGTTTGTCCACTTCCTCCAACTCAAGTTGCTCACAGAGGCACTTCCCCTCCCAGTTTTTCTCAAGAGGAAGCCATTTACGACCCCCCCTAATTTAACATTTGCCTGAGCCAAGGAAGGCTCATTGTTGTGTTTCCCTGCTCCCAGGTGCTCCTCCCCTGATTCAATCAGGGAGGTGTCATCTCCTTTTGGTGGGAACAGCAGAAGTCAGCCAGGCCTGGAATGCAGTTGCGGGGCAAGTTTCAACTCCTGTCGGGGGTAGTTGCCAGGCAGAATTCAATCTCTTCACGCCCGGCTTCAACTAAATGTCACTTTTGTTCCCAGTTTTTCTTCATTCAAAACAAACTTACAATTTTTACACATGCAGCTAGAACACTGATTCTAAGTTCAAAATTATGACATTTAAACAGTTGCAACCTATGTGACACTCAAAGTAGGTCACTCATTTATTTTAAACATTTCGATTTTAGTGGCTTTAAGTCCAATTTCACTTCAGATGCTGACATCCACAGCTCAGCCAGTTTTGTTATAAACATTGTTTTGGGCACTTCATCTTTCCAGATTTTGTATGCACACAAGACTACATACTGCCAAATGTCTGCTGGTGTTCAGTGAGATTTTTGAATATCTTGCAATGTTTAAAATAGGAATTTTTAGCTTGCATTTCTGAGAAACAAAGGTGATTTCAAAGCACTTTTGAGCTAACAGGCACTGCTGTTTTTCCTTTGGCACACATTCCACTCATGGCACTCCTGGCCCATCACACTCGCACTGGTGGGTGGCAGGTTAGGCGAGGTGTGCGCAAACACTGCACGGTTTTCCTGGATTCTGGCGCAATGTGGGCTTTTCGGCCATCTTGGATTTTATAAGCCCACAGCACCAAATGTTGCAGCATAATAGCTCGAACGTGGGTCAATACACCCGACATGTAGGATCTCTGGGGTCCAGTGAACAGTGCCAAGTGTCAAGCCAGAGTATAGAAAATCCATCCTAACAAGAAGTACCTCCTTGAATCGTCACAGATTGCAACACTTTATAGATATATCTAACTCTCACTCTGAACACTTAGTGGTGATATCACTGGATGCCATTAAGGCATTTGATTCCGCCTATTGGGGATGGATCTATGCAGTGCTCCAGAAATTCGTATTTGGGGGGAATTTCATCTGTTGGGTGAAATTGTTATATTCTAGCTCTAAGGCCAAGGGGCGCAACGGCAGACATGTGTCGTCACTCTGGCTTATAAAGAAGGGTACCAGGAAGGGATGTACACTCTCACCCATGCTATATACCTTAGCTTTAGAACCACTAGTGGCATGTTTGAGAAGCAATTTTAGGGAGGCTGGCATAGAGGTGTCAGGGTCCCAATTTCTGGTCTCTTTGTACGGCAATGATGTCTTACTTTACCTATGTGAGCTGGAGCACAACCTCCCGCTGGTATTTGAGGCTCTGGATAGATTCGCCGAACTCTCAGGCATCACGTTTTGTAAGAAATAATCATGAGTTTTTCCCCTGGGTGGAATGTGCCGTCTCGACCCCAGAGACCTTCATGACTTGGACTTTAGGTGGGAACGTTGTGTGTTTCTCAATTTGGGGGCCGGTATTTATCATGACCCAGAGGACATGCATGCCCGTAACACGGTGAGGGCCGTAGAGGGCATTGGCAGATCGTTTGATTTCTGGGAAGTTCTCCTGTTATCCCCAATGGGGCGTGTAGCACTGATGAAATGGTTGTTCTCCCCCGCCACCTTTATTATTTTGTTAACATGAATTGCTGTATTCCTGCGGTTTTATTTTGTTCATTGACTCTCTTATTGCTCTGTGAACCATGTGTAGGCAGAATGAAGAAGGAGGCGCAGAGCTACCATGACTAGAATGTTACTGTCTGACTGCCCAGTTGCGTTTTGTGGGGTGTTGGCTTGCAGATGACATGCTGCTAGGTGGTAGATAGTTGGCGGAGTGCAGTGGGACAGCCTTGACTAAGGAGCTCCTCTGGTTGTAAGATAGTTTTATGGGACTGATGTCATACATGCTGCGATTGGGCACACACATTTTTGTTCACATTGAGAGTACTCTCAAGTTCCAGAATGCCTGTTCCCACATATAATCTTTGATGTGGATGTATGCCTAGGCATGGATGATATATCGAATATTAGATGGTGGGAGGATGTAGGACTCTCAACATGGGGGGATATGTACAAGGATGGCCGATTCAGGGACTTCAACTACTTAGTTGCTGTGGATGGGATCCATTCTGGCCAATTTCTGAGATAGCTAAGGATTGTGAAAATTACTAGGCTTAAATGGTCAGGCCTGCTGGTAGTTCACTGCCCCTACCAGCAGACTTAGAGTATGCAGGTCCAGAAAAGGTGCCGGTAACCATGGTTTGAGTTGTAAGTTACCAGGGTAATCCAGACGTGGACCCCTTGCTCACTGTGCTGAAACACGTGTCTGGGGTTGCTGTTGGTACTCTTGTTCAGAGGAGATTTGCTTAGCATTTCGGTGCTGGACTACCTTCATGTCGGACAAAGACTGATATGCCTATGGATATTTCTCCTCTGTGAAAAGCACAGTAAGCTAAAGCGTGGTTGAGACTCTTCTGGGGGCCATCCACTCAAGAACAGGTCAATGGGCCGTGTTTGTGCCGGTAGAGAGACTCCCAGACCTCTTTATGCACTATGTGTGGTTTATTTTGTTGTCACGGTGTAGTGAAGTGCATGCGGTTGGTTGTGTTTTGTTTAGAGTTTCAGAGTTGTAAGGAGATTAATAAGTTTTCTTTTTTAGTGGGCTGGTTAGTGGTGGCGCGCCATTGTACCACCTCTGCTTTGACCACCTGTGGTATGAGTCCCTTCCAGTGTCGCATATTATGATGTGCTGGGGGGGGTCTCCATACTGCATTCTGGTCAGGGTTGTGGGTTGTCTGCAGTGCTATTTAGTGGTGGTGCCTCCTACACCCTCCCTCCATGTTCAGGCTAATGGGTGGTTACACCGCTTTGGCCCCTGGAATGTCCTGGTTTGCAGCCGCCATCGCCTCTCTGTGCCACTTGAGGTGGCGAGGGGTACCTTTTCCCTGTGCCCTTGAGCTACCTGGACCCTAAGGTTTAACTGTTCGGTCACCATTCTTTCCCCTTCTACTCTTATGCCTTCTCTATGTAGTTCAACCTGGGACTCTCCTTGCTCAATTTAACACGCAGCTTGGTGCAGTGTCCTTAGTGTGGGAACCTCCTAGCGAACTTTATACATTTGTTCTGGCACTGCCCGAAGGTCCAGTCCTTTTGGGGGAACATCAAACTTGTGATTACAGGTGCCAATATTATGAGGTTCTCCTGGTCCCCAATGGAGTGCCTGCTGGGTATGTACCCCAGACCACATACATTTAGGCATGTTGTTAAACTGACAGATCTTGCCTAAGTACTTGGCCCCCACTATCCACTGTGGAGGCTTGATTTAGAAAGATGGAGTGTGGCTAATGTCTGGCATGAGTCTGTGAGATGGGACCTGAAAGAAACCACTACAAACATTGAGCCATGGAACGCTCTCCTTTTGGCAAGTTTTTCCCCATTGGATGAAAGAGCTCCATGAATATTACTCACCTCACAATTGTTTAAGTTATAGAATGTTTACTCTGCAAACACTTGTAGTCTTTCCTCTATCTCACTGTTTCCGGATGTTTCATGGTGGTGCCCCTCTACATAATTGAAGTTTGAATGGAGTGTACTTTTCGTTGCATTAGATGACTTTTGATGGTCTCACTATTGCCCAGTTTGTTGTTTGTTAATTGTCACTGTTGTCTGCAGGGAAATTTCTCTCTGCAGTTCTGTATTTTACAAATGGTAATAAACAGAACTTCAAATAAATGGTCAGGTACAAGCTCTTTACACTCATTTAGGATGTGTTCACCCACTTCAAGTACAGTTTGGGTCTTACAAATTCAACAGAATCTCTTGTCTGTGGATAATTTCCATTCCAGACCTAACTCAGATAAAACTGGAAGTCGATTCATACAGGTCAACCAAAGAAATCTGCACATACCCGGCAGGGGGGACAAGCAGATATCTTTGCGTCACCTTCAAATCGTGTAATCTATCCATTAGTATGGATTTATAGCTCTTCATTAGTGCAAAATGATCAAAATTCTGTAGCCAGTCCCATCTCCCAGCCTTTTTTTTTTACAAAAGAGCTTTTCAATGCAATGAAGACCTTGTTCCAATTTGGACGCCAACCAATTTCATCAAAGTAATTTGTTACGGCTGTAACAAAACATTTGCTACTGTTTTTCTTCATGGCAACACCAAGCAATGTTAACAAAGGGCATCTAGGATTACACATAGACTTTATACAAAGGATGCCTTGTTTTGTCATAATATTACATCTCAACGAAATGAGGTCGAGTTCTAGCCTTAGTACGACCATATGGACACAAACTGGTAGGCCCAATATTTGCTCCATAACCTGTCCTCCAATACAGCTAACCACACCAAGTCCCCTAAGGCTAGTGCTTCAAGCCAGAGATTATTGAGGGGCAGAAACACTGTCTGTATAAACACAGAATTCCATCCAAGCTAAAACCCCACTGTCTGATTACTAAACTTTGATATAGTCGGCATTAGAAATGCTGCATTCCTTGCCTTAATCACCACACATTTGTCGTAAGCAAATGCAGAATCAATATCAATACCCGGATACCTATAACTGTATATATATTCTAAAAGGCCTTCAGGTGAAATAAACTGGATTTTATTCAACTTTTTATTACCAAAATATACAATCCTGGTTTTGCACTATTGATTGTCAAACTGTTTTTGGCTGACTATCACCACAATTCACCAATAGACCCCTTGAGTCCACCATAGGTATGGTTGAAGAAAACCAAATCATCCTCATAGAGAAGGCTGGTAATATGTGTGGAAGCAACTTTGGGTATGGCAACCGGAAACCCGTTTTAAGCATTAAGTAAGTTCCATAAAGTACAGGTTGACCAGCCAACCGCACCCGCACACTCATATCTCTGTGAAACAATTTGCAGTGGATCCAGAAGGAAACCATATGCAGAGAGTTTAGCACAAAGATTCCCTGTGTTCACAGAATCAAACACTGCTTTAAAACCTAAGAGCAGCTCTCTTTTTAGTTCTGGCGATCAAAATGTCTGTCAGTCTCAAATTGTGGCTGAAAACCCAGATCTGAATCCTGTTTGAAAGATATCTAATATACCAGCTCTATTTGCCCATTTAGTAAGTTCATCCAGCAAGAAAGATACAAATAATGTTCCTGTGCTGTCTAACATAGACATCAGTCGAAAATTAAACAGCTCGGTACGTGAGCCCTTTTTTAGAAAGGGGTTTAGGAATTGCCTTACACCAAGTGGTAGGTATACACCCTGAGTCAATTACCTTAGTAAATAGAATTTTAAGAAAACAGAACCAAGACTCAGGGTTGCTTTTTAATACAAAATTGGCTAGTCCTTTTGGGCTTGGGGCCTTTGATGACTTTAATTTAAGAATTTTTCCAAGTATCTCTTCTCTTGCCACATGCATCGTTAAACCTTTACTACCATAATATAAGCCACTATTTTCTTCCAGTTCACAGTGGTAGTAATTATTCTGGATATATTTCGTCCAAAGGGATTCACTGATAGGATTAATAACCAGACTGCTTTTTTCCCCCTTTTGCATTCCCCAATAGTAGCTCTATCTATCATTTTTTGCCACCGTGAAGTTCTGCCGGACATGCACCACCACTTCATCCAGTTCTAATATCGATTTTTAATTCTCCTTATTAATTTTACTTGCCAAGTGATATTATTACTGCTTTTAGTTATGTGACGTATATGCTGGCGCATCTGTCGCTGGGCATCCCTTATTTTACCATAGGTAATTCGCTGAAGATTTTGCCTCATACAATAAATGTTGGGGTTTATGCCCAGCAACACCTGTTGTAAATTCCCAAGCCAATTTTCAATTTCATCAGCGTCCATTAAACATAAATTCTCTATCCACTTGCAGTCCAAACCCCTAGTATATCTGGAAGCCTTATCAATATTTCGAACAGATCATCGGATCCAGGAATCAGCATGGTTTATGCTTTTATAGCCTAATCCTGGCCACTTTTCTGGTTGAAAATTACAATTCATTGTGAATGTGGTGCGATCACCGAAATGAATCCTTCTAATTGATACACTCTCAATATAGGCATCATGTTTCCATTTGCATAAAAGTAATCAATAGTGGCTCTTTTCCTTCCACTATACCAGGTATAATTTCCAGCAGGTGTCCCTTGGTTCGACCATTCACCATTACAAGGTCCCATCCGGTTAGAGGTTAGCCACCTATTACCCCGCTTATTGGGTTTTGTCTGTAACATTCTGCTTTTGCCTGCGACGTCACCCACTAATGGGCAATAGATGTTAAAAATACAATGCATGTTAAAGTCACCCCCCATGATTATTAAATCATCATTTCCACTCTCACGCCACTCCATGCAGATTTCAGTGAGTTACTCGAAGAGTAATTCAATCAAACCCTCCGCCCCTGCCTGGGAGGGTCATACACGTTCACAACCAAAATCCTAGATGACAGAGCAGGAGCCTGTACTTTCACTGCTGAAATCTTCCTGGTGTGGACTGAGAGTTGGTATATATCTCCCACCAAATCAGAGAAATACTGTTTTGTTAAACTATTGTCTGCACACTCACAGGGATGGAGTGAGATGTTTTTATTAGAGCCATTTTAGCTTTTTTAGCTTTGTTCTTTGCGAATGGGCATTCCATCTGAACTTATTGCATTCCAGCTACTGAGACCTATGGGCATAATTAAAGTTCAATCTGAGTTGGGAATAAAACAAGTTGACCTGTTCTCAGGTTGCCACCACCTAGATTGGGCGGCGACAGAATCTAATAGACAGTTCTGTCTTTTGCTGCCACAGCCATTTGGAAATGCTCTGAATATTTGACATTTTGTCTTGAACCAGATTCATGCCACCAGTATAGAAGGTTAGGGACAGCGCTCCCCTCTATCACTCTTAGATAGGCGTTACACCACGCGCCACCTAGGACAAGGCACCTCCAACAAGGGACAGCGTGTTCTTCCACAGGGCTAGTCTCTGTTAGCTGGGCGTCCTTCCCCTCCTTCAGTCTGAGCGTTTATATTAGTATTTGTCTAATTTGTGTATTTTTGAATCACCTTTCTCCTATAAAACCCTTGTTTTTTGTGCTACCACACTGTATCCTGTTAACGGTATAATAGGACGACAACGGTTTACCCGTGTCCCCTAGCTTCCACAAGCTTACCCTGTTTGTTTGAACACGTGGACTGAGAGTTGGCACTTAAAGGCGCTGTTGCAATTCTTTTAGCAGTGAAGTTATTTCTGACACCAATTGTTAGGCCACCAGAAGGCCTTCCTTATTCCCCTTTACTCGCATGCATTTGATATTATGGTAGCCATCAACTTAGATGTTACTTATCAGCCTACTTTCTTGTAATACAAATATGTTATGTTCAGTAACCTTGTCCAAGGAACCATCCTGGGCTAACAAGTGAGAATATCCCCTGGTATTCCATGTTAAAATGTTAAAGTTTCAGAGTGGAGCAGTCGTCATTGCAGGCAAGGAGTCAAGTAGCCATTCCAATACTGACCGCGCTTCATCTCTAGTTAAGCCACGAGCTATCACTTTTCCATTAACCTTTGTGGATATTTGCACATCGCATTATGTCTCTCCTCGTACATTGGTGTTATTAATTAGTGCCGGGTCTTCATCTGCATCAATTTGATATCCCATTTTTAAACCTTTTTCTGAATGATGGCGGATCATGTCGGCTGTTTCAATACTCAAGCAGTGTATACGGGACATATTTGGGTTTGTGCAGTCAAGTGGTTCTACACATTAAAGTCGTTGGAATGGAGGGCTCTCTTCCTAGTTGTACTTGGCCGGTTTGTTAATGCAGGTTGGTGTTTTGTGTGAAGCGTGGTATGAAGAGGGCATTAAGCTTGTTTTGGTGGTTATCCGTCCAGTCCATCAGTTTATTATTTTAAAGAGCTGCTCCTCCGAGGGCACCCAGCACTTGTGTGTATCTCCTACAATGCTTTGCAGGAACGAAGGCTTTACAAAGCTGAGCATCTTCATTTTTCACTGCGAGCATTTCTGAAATGCCTGTGAGCACGCCTTGCTTCATTTGTGTTGGGAGCACCCATTTGAGCAGAGAGATGAGGGTGAGTTTGTCCTCCAAGTGTTATACAGTGGGAAATGCCTAGGCCTTGCTAGGCTGGTAAAACGGCTGCACGTGCATATTTGAAGAGGTGTCTGTTTTTTTTAAATCTTCTCTCATCATACGAATAACTTACAGGCAGAGATGGGTCTTAATGTTGAAAAGGTTATGTATCCCATACATAGGGAGACGTTCTCTGTACATTCACATGCAACGCGGGTGCTTAATGGGACGTGCCAAGAGGGCACCAGCCTAGACATGTGTAGTTCTTTTTGCGAAGGTACAGCACATGCTGTGAAGTGGGACAAACAATGCACGAGCACTTTGCGAGCACTTTGGCCGCGCTACGCAGTGACCGGTTAATAGATGGGGGATGTTGCAAATCAAACAAGCCCTCCTGCCACACACACTGAAACTGTCCAATTCCCAGTTTGAACTCCAGCTGTAGGGAAGTGAAGTCATATGCCCGCCTTCTGGGGCATTAGTTCACTTCGAAGTGCTTTTGGAAAACACAGATTTAGATTGCAGAGAACATCGTCCTGTGGAATCCGAGTCTCCCAGAAATAATGACGAGTGGGTACTAGGAGCCAGGTATGCGTGTGGGACTCAGTTAAAGTACCATTCAAAAGCACCCTTTTTCTCGGCACCCACACAATTTCACTCCAGTGGATATGTGCTTTAGGGGGTCTACCTTTGCATATCGTCAGTCATCTTGTAAGTAAGTCATTAGAAGAGGCAGCAGGAAAATATATTCACATTGGAAGGCTTTCTTTCGTGCCCATGGCTCGGTCTTTGGCCCTCTGCTGTGCTGTTGGGAAGAGTGCCGGATTTAGCAGCTTCCAGAGTCTCTATAATGCTTGGAGAGAGGAGATGCACGGCCTGTGGTCAGCTATTTTTTTAAGCAATAGAGCCCGAGGAGGCAGGCCCTTACCAGTAGGGTAATACCCTCGGGGTGATAGTTAGAAGTCTGAGCGAAGCAAGGTCTTTAAGGTAGAGCGGGGGGCATTACCCAACCAGTAATGCCCCCATACGAGGATTCTATGCTATTAGTACCCCAGCACGTTGTACTGGGGTACTAATGATATCAAATGATAGGTTATTTATAACACGCTTAATACCCAGAGGTTTCCAAGCGCGGACCCAGGGATCAAACCTGTATTGCTCCGTGTTGTCTTGCTTCCACGGCGAGCAGGTTGCCCCTGAGCTATCCTCCCAAATAACAATGTTGCTCGAGTTGAGAAACAATGGAGTGACCGTGTCTCGATTTGAAAAAAAATCAAAATAAAAGAGGCTGCCAGGGATCGGGAAGAAGGGACTACACGTAGTTCCTTCTCCCTTTCCATGGTGGCCATTAAAACAAATGAATACAAAGTAAACAAACAAAATGGCCACCAGGGAAGAGGGAGAAGGGACTACAGATTGTCCATTCTCCCTTTCATTGGTGGCCTGACGTGAGAAAGAAAAGGAACTGCAAGGGACCGCGCATCCCTCGTCAGGTAAGTCTTTGTCGCCTGGGTAAGTACCCGGCGAGGGCCAAATAGATCATTTGTAACTATCTGTTAGACCCTCGCTGGGTACTAATAAAGTTTCTTTCTAAACCCCTTAACTGAATTTAGCTGGTAGCCATGACCCTACTGAGCAGACGCCTGGCTACCTGCCTTTTGGGAATCATACTGGGTGAGTTCTTGCTCCTTCTATGGCATATAAAAGTAATTCCCATGTAGAGGACAGGGGTGTGGGTCATTATGTGTTCTTCACTATTTAACCCACACTGAGAGCCCACGCCGGACATCCTGAATTCCCATGTTTACACAGCACTGAGAGCAGCAGGTCTGTGCAGTTCAAGCTGGGAGGCAAGAGGTCAGAGGGTTTGCAGCCAAGGTGCAATTTCTTTTTGCACCCTCTTCTCCAAGCTGGACCTGCAAATTGCCCTTCCCATCTATCTGCAGCCCTATACTAACCTTTCTTAAAGTGGCATAATGTACACATTTGGGGGTTTCCCTGTACCTAAGAAGGGCAAACAGGGCCCACAAGGAGGACAATATTCCCAACAATCTTTTTTTTTAAAAGTCTGTTCACCCATGGTGGTCCGCAGGCCACCACTAGGTCCACAGGGCACATGCTAGAGTTGGGTCTCAACTATGGAACACAACCCATGCACCATGATGTTGGCCTGAGGGCCATTGGCCCAGCTGACCTATCAGGGATGAAAAGCATGGGCCTGTCTAACTAGCAACTTGGCATGTTGCAGACCATGCCTGGTGTGCTTAGTTTATTGTATGAACTGGGTATTTCCAGGGCAGTACCAAAGGCCAAAGTTCCTACTGGACATAACCACAGGCCACGCAATGGGTGAAATGGGTGTGTGGTTCTCCCTATGGAACCTGCATTTAAAAAATAAAAAAACAATAACAAGTGTAAAACATGTACTGTAATTAATAGCTCTGTAATAAAGGTCAGTAAAAATACACGGAACCCTTGCAATGCCCAAGGTTGTCACTGAAGCAGTAAGACCCATTCAAGTCTGTGCTGCCACTGAGGCTAACTTTCAGATACGGTATACATGATGTAATAAAGAGTATGCTGCCTTTTAGTTTGACCATCAGTGAGCAAGGCCATTTAAAAAGGGAGATGGGGGACCCAGGGATACATTATGAGCAAAATACAGGAGTGAGTGCATGTACTGTAGATACCCCAAAAATGCAGGTCATCGCTAGTAGCCCAAATACATATCCTATTAGATGCGAAATATTAAAGCTCATTTTGATGCTCCTCATAATTTAGCGGTGGGACCTGGTACGTTTACACCTCCAACTGCCGCATTTTTGTCATTTGCACGGCAGTGTGCAAAAGGGGAGGGCAAAAGGTGGTGTGCACGCGTCTACCCCGACGTTTGTTCTCCCCTTTTTCACTTTGCTGTGCAAAGTAAGTAAATGCTGCATTTACAATGGATCCTTATTGAGTCCGTCTGCTTTTTGCTACTGCAAAAAGTCGGCGGATTCCTCAGGGGTCCCCAGCATTTGCACCGGCATGAAAATGTATCCTGGTGTAAATGCTGGAGTATTTGCATGAAGAGAAGGGAGCCGCGGAAACGCAAGCCACGTTCCGCCCCTCCTCTCCCATAGAAATGGAGGAAAATGAGGCGCACAATTAAGTGAAAGGTAAAAGTCCTACCAGGAATTTTTACACATTCAATTAACGTACAAGAACTCCCAGCTCCAAATGAGCCCCTGCGTGTTTTAGGAGTGGACTGTCCCACTATGGGATGCACTGTTGCACAGTAATAGTTGTGTTACTCAGCATTTAATATTGCGCACTGCCTGCCATTTGAATGACTTATTGGCACTTTTACATTTCCTTGTTTATTGACTCGGTTGTGTGTTTTCCGTTGGTGAAAGAGGGGTAGGTCAGCCAACCTTTCCAAACACACGTGTGCAAAGTCAATACGGCCATTTATTAGAAGGGAGGGTGAGTGCATTTCTAGAGAAGGCAATCCTTCTACATATTGGCACTGGCATCAAACTGTATTTGCTTCTTGAGAGTAATCTCCTGTGTTGACAGAACATTGTCTAATTATCTCTTAAAAGCCTTGGGCGTCCTTCGTCTGTCTCAATCACACACCGACGCTTGTTCATTTGCTCTCGTAAAGCATCATGGGAATTCTTCCAGCACTGACGTTGCCAACACCAACACTAGCCTTTATAAGCTTAAATTGGCTTCAATAAACAGCTTAGCTGGACTCAACACTTAGCCATATGACGTATAACAGCCAGTGTAGCAATTTTGAGAGTATGCACTTCACAATGTGGGTTATTTCCTTTGTGTAATTCAGCCTCTCCCAGAAGACAGGTCATTGTTTGCCCATCGTACAGCAGCAGGCAGGGGCAGTGGGAGGATGTATGGCTACTCATGCAAAGTGCCATGTTGGTGCCCTACTCTTGATACCTGTTCAGATCTGCTGTTACCGGACCTGTCTGGTGCTGCCCTTGGCCTAGCTGTACTTGCCACCCTGGGTAGCCAGCTTATATCGTGGTCAGAGAAAAAGCTGACCAGAACTGGCTGGAGCACTACCAAAGTATCTAAAAAGTCAAATAAAACCACCTAAAACAGACAACCAAAATTAAAATTGTAATAGGCAAAGATACCCAGAACGGCCAAAACCAGCATCAACTTGCAAATATTTCCAGTTAGAGTAGTCACGTTCATCTCAGACTAATACTCTCCTTTCCTGGACCCTGAAGCATGCGGCTCGCTTTACACCAGCTCCTCCATACTGGCCCTCAGCCCGGAATGCATTGGAGCCTACACTTGCATTTCTGGATCCTGGTCCTCGCTACATCGCATCTGCCTCATGGCATTCACCACCTTCGGAGAGTGCGGCCCCGCACATGCGGTGCTCTGTCATAGTGAATGCTGCTAATGACCTTCTTCTTGCCTAAGAACGGCATTTTTCAGCATAATTTTGTCATGACATAGCTCCTGTATTAATGGCCGCCGTCTTACCCGGCACCGGTGTACCTCAGAGGTTTTCCATGACAACCACGTAAACATAGCTCCTAATTGTCTCTTGTGCAGTTTATACAGCCAATCAGTCGCTGGCAGGTGAGAAGCCGGCCCACACTTCAAAGCCCTGTCTGCTCACATCAGCTCCTCCATCCTACACTTTCATTTCTGGATCCTGGTCCTCACTACATCTGATCTGCCATCTGCCTCATGGCAGTCATCACCATTGGTGAGTGCGGCCCGCACATGTGTTAGGAAAGATTCCCACTTATGTGAAGTTTTCCCTCCAGTTGTGTACCCCTCAACTTTTTGCTTCTGTTTTAACACCATAGTTTGAACACCATAGTCTGACTTTGACAGTGGAGCACAGCCTTCAGCTGCACTCACCTGGGCTTTTCGCTCACTTTGTTATGGAGAAACTGACATGCCCTGTCAGTACTGGGAGACTTTGTTTCCCTTAGTCCTTTCCAATGTTGCAACATTTTGGCAACATGTTACAAGTACACAATGAACCTTACAGCACAGTGCACTTGGGTCTTCCTGTCATTTCCAAAGGCCCAGGACACTCTCGAAGGATTTCTTTAGAAGTGCAGATGTGCCTTGGACAGGGCTGGTGGCAGCTTATCTTTTCGTATATTTTTAACCCTTTCCTGCCATGCAAACCACGTTTACCGCGTTTGGCACAGAAAGGTAGCCTGGCTCCAAAATGGCCATGACACAAGGTTCTTTGTCCTGTCCTTTGGCCATCTTGCCCTTTCACCTTCCCCAGTTCTGGCCGACCTGGTGTGCTGTGAATGACTGGGACCACCATGGTCCATGATTGGTCCACGTATGGTATGCTCGTATGTGAATAGATCTCCCACTGGGTCCTCTTTGTTTTGGTGCGAAGGAGATTCTGGATAATAGAAGGCTCCAAACACCTATACTATGTTAATCTCCTGAGTTCCCACTGAATAAAGGATAGGATCCAAGTATCCTGAAACCAAGAAGCCGTGTCAAGGAACCGCTGGGGACCCGTTGGAAGGTTTGGCACCCTGAGCCCGCTGTTATTCCAATGGACCCCTCTGATCGAACTAGAAGGTCTGTAAGGACACTTCCACCCACTGGAATAGTGCAACAAATTACTCTCGGCACCTTCATCAAACCCTGCAAGTAAGCCTTCTCGGAAGTGTCCCTGGGCCAACCAGTGGGCTGTCGAGCTTGCACGGGACCTTTGCTCTGACACCGCCGCCGTTTTGAGAAGACCCTTGAAACTTGGTACATCGAAAGCTCTTTGTTCACGACACTTTCACACTGAATTTCGTACACTTGGCATTCCCAGATCTGGAGTAAAGCGAGAGCGCCCGAACCGGAATACATGCGGTTACCATGTCGCCCAACCGTGGTGGCGAACTTCGCAGGTGCCTTGCTGCTGTTCCCCTCTGTGCCCTGAAGCCTGCTACAGTAAAACTGGCCTGATCCATCCACCAGAAGCGGAGAAATCGCCACTGTCCAGCTGGGGAATCAATGCTGTAACTTCGCCACTGAAAGTCGTAGAGCCGCACAACTGCTGCATTTGAACCTGCAACCAAAGTGGACTCGACTGCAGATGTTTGGTCCAGAGTGCGCCAGGGATCGGTGAGTACTTGCAACCCTTACTGGTGGCCCCTAGCACATCCATCCATTTGTATGCATGAGTGTCCCCTGTGGGCCACTCTCCTTTCCACAGAAAGCCTGGGCTATCAAACAATTCCCAACTCCTGGAACCTGTTCTGCCCTTTTGGGGAGACCGTCCACGAATAATGGGAACTTATTCTGCATCACCTCACCCACCTTCCTGAGCTGCTACAGACCCTACAAGAGACCCAGTTTTCGCCCTTCTGCACTATCGCATGCACCAGCACCTGAAAGTACATTTGAGCACTAAGCTCCTCTCAACATAGGGACTAGACTGACTTTCAGTTAGGTATTGAACTTTGCAGAACTGCCCGTTTCCTTCCCGTGCAAGTTGTGGACCCATTCTTTGTGTTTAACCCTTTAGGCCACATTGGAATTGTATATATGTATTTTTAGTAGGATTGTGTTGGTTTAAGAGTATTACAGTTGGTTATTACTGTGTGTTGAACTTAAAAGGCCTTGAATAAATGTACTTATATTTTTAATATAGATGCACATGTCTGGGAGAGATTTGTAAGTTTAATTTACTCTGTGTGCTCATTGAGGTCTTTCAGTCACCTTCACCCCTCCTGAGACCTAGTCTTGACTGCTGCCAATGCTACCTTGATTGGTCTGGCTTGTCCAGAAGGTTACCCTGTTCCAAGAAACTTAGCTGGCCTTCCATACCTCTGCCCACAAGGTCAGAGTTCAGAAATCCATCTTAACAACATGCACTGCTCTATTGTACTAAATGCTGCTAATGACCTTCTCCTTGCCTAAGAAAGGCCTTTTTCAGCATGATTTCTGCATGATTTAGCTCCTCCATTAATGGCTGCCCTCTTCCTCGGCACCAGAGTGCCATGACAACCATGTAAACATAGCTCCTGATTGTCTCTTGTGCAGTTTATATAGCCAATCAGTCGCTGCTGGACCCGCTAATTGCCCATTTGTGGGCACCGGAAAAAAGGTGCTCCCCATTCCCATTCAGCCCGATAGGGCTGAATGGGAATGGGGAGGTCAAATGCATCAGCACCGTTTACAACGGTGCCGGTGCATCCGACATGCTCTGCTCGTGGGTGCCTTTCTGCCTGCCAGGTCCGACCTGGCGGGCAGAAAGGCACATGCGAGCACAACTCGTACAGCACAGCATGCTTACCGGTACTGTAGTTCCCAGACCGGCAAACTTATAATGAGGCCCAATGCATTAAACCGCCGGGAAGCGCACATCAATCACAATGAATGCTTTGACATACAGTTGGTACAGCCATGGATTATCACTTCAGATCAATATTTTCCAGCACAAAACTGTAATGTGTAATGCTGTCATCAATCATAGAGAAGCTGTGCTAATCATCAGAGAGTGCCCAGAAATGCATTGAGATCTATAAGTAATAGGTATGACTATTTTGGAAGAATATTTGAATACTACAAACTACGAATCAGTACCCTGCCTAGTGGCCACAGTGGGCGCATTGGGGGTGACCAGGGAAATCCAGGCAAAGTCTTGATTGGGGGTGGCTGTAGGACAATCCCTCTTAGCAACTTAAGGCTCTGGCGGGAAAAGCTTAACGCCATAGCCTGGGCACAGTGTCTACTGGGCATAGCCGCTGGCCATGGCCAGACTGTCTATTGGGCAACTCTGGAACAAGTGGCAACCATGCATGGCCACAATCCATGAGCAGTGACGCTACTAGGTAGATTTAAGTTCTGTCCAGGAAGGAAACATTAGGGGGTGGTCACAGAACTTGCATTCCCCGTACAGTTTTTTTAAGGGCACGTTTTTCTCTCATTTACATAAAAAAACTGATGATGGTATTTACACTAATACTTCTACAAAAGGTGGCATCTGGTTGAGAAACAGGATTTTAGCTTATCTGGTGTAATTCCTTCTGTTGTTTTTAAAATTCTCCTGAAAAATTGCAACATCAGATAAGAGATCCACTAATTCACGGATCCTTTCACTGGGTTGTTTCCCCATAACCTCAGGAAGAGAGAGTGGGGATCTCAAAGAAGTGGAATGTCGCCCAAACAAAAGTACACAAATCAGTTTTGATTTCTTTGCCCATGTTCCACGCCTATGAGATTTTACCCCCCTATCCCTAGGGTGAAGTGACCCCAAAAAGGGTCAAACCCAATGAAACCAGTGGACTCAGCTCAAACTACCAGATTGTGCAGGGCTAGTGGTATTACACCTACCCACCAGCATTCCACAGTCTAACTACATTCCCTTTGCCACAATTGGTCTATTCTGTACATCTATGCTGGTTGATGCATTGAATTGGGGACTTCATGCACGTGCACATGCAGTTGAACTTACTGCCATCACCTTGGGTCCCTGCTCCAGCCTCTGTGCTCCCTATCCCCTCAATGCCCTCTCTTTGTAGGATGCTGCTGGCCATCTCCTCCCAGAGCATGAGGTGGACGGCGTCCACCGTGCCTCCTCCTGTGACGGCACACTCGCTCCTATGCTTCGCATGAGGCTACGGACCCTTGCCTTGAGGTCGTCCCAGCATTTGCGGAAATTCCTGGTCTGCAGGGAATAGTTCCCACAGCCGTCACCCTTGTCATGACGTCTGCCCAAGTGGCACTCTTCCTCTGCACACTGGTCTTCCTGTGCTTACTGCCAAAACCCCAAAAGTTTGTTAGAATGCTGTACCAGTGCATCTGACAAGGCAGTCTCACAATCTGGTGTCCAACTCCTCGAAGACCCCTCACCCAGGTGATCCTCCCATACTGTTCCAACTCCAGGAACTGATTTCAAAAGCGATGGCCGTGTCCTGGACATCTGGATGACAGATCCCTTGGCACTAGTGGGTGAGGCACCTTCTGGTTTCTCATAGTGGGTGCTGCATTGAGTTGGGAGGAAAATGCACTATTTCCATGCTGTTCGCTTGTGCTGCTTTCAGTTAGTGGGACGAGACACAGTTCCACCGGGGTTCATGGGTGCTGCTTTCAGTACAGGGGATGTGGCGCTGTTTTGCCGTGGTTCACGGGTGCTGCTTTCAGTTAGGTGGATGAGGAGCAGTTTTGCCAGGGTATGTGGGTGCTGCTATGAGGTAGGGAGATGAGGCGCAATTTCACTGAGGTACGAGGATGCTGCTTTGAGTTACGGGATGAGGTGCAGTTTTGCTTTGGTATGCAGATGCTGCTTTGAGCTAAGGGGTTGGGGCTCCATTTCGTAGGGGTACCGGGATGAGGACTTGTGATCTGTAGGAGAGGAGTGGATGTAATGGTGATTGCTTGAAAGTAATACTTTTTTACATGGTCTGGCGTAAAGGTTGTTTCACAATACAAATGTTTGTTTGCCATGGGGGCATGTTGTGGGTGTTCCAGATGCAACTTGTTATTCTTTGCGCAGCAGGTTTCCTTGCACTTTTGATTTCATGAATCGGCTCCCTGTGCCATTCTTTTTGTCTACGCAATGTTGTGCTTTCTCAAGTAAAGTCGTTAGCACAGACCTTCACTGGGGTACGCAGCTGCTGCTTTGATTTACGGGACGAGGTGCAGTTTTTCCGGGATACACAGATGCTGCTTCGAGTTAGGGTGTTGGGGCTCCGTTTCATAGGGGTACTGGGATGAGGACTTGTGATCCGTAGGAGAGGTGTGGATGTAATGGTGATTGCTTGTAAGTAATCATTGATTACTTTTTCCATGGGTCTGGCGTAAAGGTTGTTTGACAATACAAATGTTTGTTTGCCATGGGGGCATGTTGTGGGCGTTCCAGACACATCTTGTTATTCTTTTCGCAGCAGGTTTCCTTGCACTTTTGATTCCATGAATCGGCTCCCTGCGCCATTCTTTTTAGTCCACACAATGTTCTTTCTCGCATAAAGTCATTAGCACAGACTTAGTGCTTTTTTTGCAAATTAGGCCTATAATGTTTTAAAACGCTATCATCACATTGAAATGTTAGATCTTCAGGACGAAGAGGTAGTAAAAACAAAAACCTGATAGATTTTAATAGAAGATTTGTGTTCATTATGAAGTCCTACAATATTACAATTATCGAGAAGGTGGGGAAGAAAACAAACCAAGAAAAGGGACATTATAAAAGTAAAAACAATGCTGGTTGTTTAATTAATCATGAAAAACCAAGCTTAGGTAATCACCAAAAACGAACATGTGTATCATTAGAGGAAAAGGAGGTGTATTATTATTGCTTACTACAGCTATTTTTACTGTGGCGTAAAGAATCATAATTAATTGGATTCGTTTAGAAGCCGCATTTACACATCAAAAGGACCACATTAAATGTATTTTTTTAAACAGTTTGATAAAATGCTTGATGAAGAAATTGCACAAGAAAAAAGCTAGAACCATAATTACCGAAAAACAAATACACAACCACAAATATCAAATGCTAATTCCTATGTAATCAATCCTCTTGGCCAACAACAACAAAGAAATTAAGCACGGTTAGCAATTCAAGATGTTCTTGCGGCACTGCAACAAGCTAACCAACAGTTTAATTCTTTTGAAGAACTTGTTCATTTAAAAGTAGAGCAAAAGAAGGAGTTCCATGATTTTGTTTCTAACATTGACCATGAGCTTTTGCATGAAAATAGTCTTTGTGTGTGCATACATTTTATTCAAGCCTTCTTATGTGTTAGTGGAGAAGCAGGTACCGGGAAACGTTTTTTAATTAAAGTTGCATCCATATTTGACCATGACGCATTTAATAATCCATTACTTTGTGTTATAACAACTTATAATGGCCTTGCTGCTTACAATATTGGTGGCATAACATTGCAAAAACTGTTTATGCTACCAGTAGAACATGATAAAAAATTACAATACACAAAACCTGGAAGTAGTGAAATATTTCAAATAAAATAAAAGTTGTAATCATTGATGAAGTCAGCATTGTATCGAATATAATTATTGCATTTATATTTTGGCATTTTCAAGAAATTTTAAAAGGTAATGGTAACTAAATATTTAGCGATAAACATGTTATTGTATTTGGTGATTTGTTACAGTTAACACCAGCAAATGGTGAACCTGTCATTAAAGCAATTAAAACAAAAGATAATGAAAAAAAGCCATTTGAAGCATAGGAAATATACATTTATGGAGTTTTTTCAATTACTTTGAATTAATGGAAAATGTGAGACAAAGTGAAGATATTGAATATGGAATATGAATATTATAATTAAATTCAAATAACACCAAATAAATACACTATATGGAAAAGAAGTAACCGTAGAACAAGTATATAGTGCCTTACACATTATTGTGCTTACCCCATTTTAATTGCATTACGATATAGAGCTCTGGGTGTGTAAAATTAAATAATTGAATAACAAACTATAGACATTCTAAAGTTTCTATTTGTGGAACCAATTATAAAATATCACGATGGAAATACCACAGGCAGCTGTCATTATATAATATATGTACATCAAAATTCCTTATGGTTTGAATGTAATGATGAGCAAATTACTAAAAGAAAGATTGCCATGGAATTTAAAACATACTTTTATTATAAAAAAGAACAGAAAATGAAAAAGGTGATAGGTATATAACAAAAAATAAACTGGGAGTTTTTACATTTTAATTTAGATTTTTCTATTTGACTATTTTTCAAAGTTTCCACTTAAAATTTGGACTTATGGGACAGCTGTAAGTCGTGATGTGGAGGCTGTTAGACAACTAAAATAAAACATTTCAATTTAATAATCATCAAACTACCATCAGCGAAAAATGCCATATAATTAAAAAAATGTCTACGTCATTTTAGTAAATTAAATCAGCAACGAAATAATTCCTATAGTTATGTCATAAAAAAGCAAATTAAATATTTGTAATATATCTTTATTAACATAACACATAAGTATACTTTTACATACTCCCTCAATTTCTGGTGATTTTTAAAATGATACCCAGACAAACTTGAACAAGTACATAAAAGTGTTCATGGTGTACGTAAAAAGAACCTTTAATTGCTATTTTTCAAAAATCTGTTATACATCAATGCAATATAATTGACATTTTTAAAATGTTAAATTGGGTTTTTAATTAGACTATTTCTAAAAGCTTCTTGTTAACACTGGAAGTGAGGGATGGTTGTAAGGGGAGATGTGGAAGCTGCCATACAAATATAGTTTTAAATAATGAAACAAATATACTTAATACAGTTACAAACAACATGTATGGGGCGGATTTACGAAGCTAAATACGTTGCTTAAGTAAGATAAATTTACTAAGTTAATAAAAGGTGTAAGTATAGAAAATGTCTCAGGGACTGACTTAAGCTACTTATTTAGCTTAGTGAATCAGCCAAGTAAAACTATTAAAACATAAAAGAAGTGTACACTGTTATAAAAATGTCTTCTAAGAAAGTGCAGCATCTTTTTCTAATAAAAAAAGATATAATTAAACCATACATTATATGTCTATACCTATAATCTCTCTGCATCACTTGGATTAAAAAATAAAAAAAACACTCAACCTTTTTCAATTATGAAACAGTTTGTTTAACTCCCCTAGTCACTTGTGGAAATGCGATGTGGCCAAAACGCATCATTTGCATAATTTTCAACTAACGCCGTCTGCACTGCCTCTCATGGGTGTTGTCAAATTTCTGCCCTTGCTGCCTGGTATAAGGGAATAGTCTGATGCACTAATTAACACAACAATGCAAAGGATAATTACTATTGTAGGCAAACAGCATATAAATCCCAACACATAAGAATGGCCATGAGGGTAAAATGGGTGATAAATAGCAAAAAAGCATTGGGGTCATGATTGCATAGTAGTCACTGTTACCTGCCTTTGTCCCTTTAAGACAGAGGCACCCGAGTTAGACGGGGTGTTGAATGACATAAGGGTAAAGAGGGAGGAGCGTGGATGGAACGAGTTAGTTCCAAGTTGTAGCCCAATAAAGTAGATGTGCTTATGATTTCCGGTCTGGTGTCCGTTATTGCAAGGCCCATCCAGGCAACAACTGGTGGCAAGACTGTCTCCCACAGACCGGAACTCAGTCCTCCAAGCGGGTGATCCCACTGCGCTCCTGCAGCGTTGTCTGCTGGTGAGCCCACCACACGGCATCCTTTCCAGAGTGAGATATGCAGTCTGCGTATCTCAGCCAGTGCACCCATGATCCCGCAGATCGATCCCAAGCACACCGGCCAGAAATCCTGCTGGTTCCTGCCTGATCAATCCATGTGAAAAAGGACTGGAGTCCCTACACGTGCAGGCTGCGCGGCAATCTGCCAGTGGTTCCCACCCTGCTTCTGCTGCCCGGGAGACCATGTGCTGATAAACTGCACAAACACAAAGGTTGGTGTTTTCCTTCACCCCTATGACTGCGGTATTACTGCCATGGCCCAGCCTCCTACGATGCCTGCATGGGACCGGAGATCGTACAATTTCAGAACGAAGGAGTGGAACATTTCATCACAAACATTCCACAAGTTACGCTCCAAATGGAAAGACTGCATCGCTCACATTACAGCATCAGTTACAATCTGTAAATGAACGTTTCAGATACAACGTTCTGAACCCATTGTTATGCCAGCAAGGTGCAAGCATTTTCACGACATTCTACACGAGTTCCAGTACATGCAGGAAGAACCTATCAGACTATATAGTCCTCCCCTACACAAGGCTATTGCACAGGAAAGCCCAGTCTGGCCTGTAACAGCACTCCCCTGCCACTACAAAGAAACACAAGCCTGCTCATAACACAGAAGTTAAGTACATGCTGTACATCACACCCTAGGTGAGGTTGAAGCCAGTGAGGCTAACACTGACTCCTCAGCAGTTGAGATTTCCCGGGCTACCGCACACGGACATAGCCCAGGCTCCAACTAGCACCCAGAGGGGTCACGGGGAGAAGACACACACAAGTAAAATGCCGCCGGCAAAAGGGGGACAGCCCAAAGCAGCCCCCACCGGAAACACAGTTATCCGACCTACAGGGCTGTGCCACCTACAGAGATTCCATGCCCTGCTCTCTTAATACCGACCCTTGAGTGTCCTTAAGACTTTGTCCACACCAGCCCTGCTCCCCTCCCGTACACCGGGCCAAGTCAGTTATGTTGCGCATGCCGCTACCTTTCTCCATGGTCAGCCTGTGAAACTAGAAAAATAATGGTGCACTGTGTTACTGAGGTGCATTTGAGAACTACAGTGTCATTGCTATGCTATGGAACAAACAAAAAAACATGAAAAGAGACACAAAAGAGACACAAAAAGAAGACACAGAAACCGGTTCAATTTGAAACACAATACACTTTATTCATATCTTTCATGGCATGATAAAACCACTGCAAATTACTACATAAGCAAGCAAATCAGCACTTCTCCAGCATAAGTGCAACTAGCCCAGCCCCTCTTGCTTCTCCTAGCAATGCTCTCAGACCAGCTGAGCCTGATCCTACTGCAGAGGTGTTGCTAGGGGGGGTGCTGAGGGGACTATAGCCCCTGGTCTTTTGGTTGTAGCCCCGGATAGATGCTCAGGTGCTACAACCAAAATGCTAGCTAGCCCCGAGTCCCGCCAGTCCCGACATTGGCGTAGCCCCTGATCTTTTCCAGACCTAGCAACACCCCTGTCCTACTGCATCTCTCTATAGCATTCACAAATAGCAAAACCCCAAAATAGCATTTCTCCGTCCCTGCACACACAGCTCTCCATTCTCCTAATGAGACAGCTCTCTTCCCTCTAGCTCTCTCTAGCATTAGCTCTCCAATACCCCTACTCCCCTCATCTGCATCTCCCATCTGCATCTCCCGACAGCCCTGCATCTACTCAGATGCCCTCAATAGTCCCCTGCTCTCCTTGACAGACAGCAGACAGAATCTACTCAACAGAGACCCCCACAGTTATACATTGCATTGACGCACTCCCACTGCACAGTAAGCATTTTCATAGGAGACGGCATGTCTGCCTACGTACACTTCTACACTTCGTGCATGCAGACAATTGTTATGGCAGGGACTGTACCAGTCACAGTGACATGTCTCTTTCTAAGAACAAGCTATCACTAACATTCTTGCATTGAGACATCGCCTTGCAGTCTCGTTTGCAGAACCAAAACATTAGTTCCCCTATTCAGTGAAGCACATATTCCCTCTCGCCTCCAGCTCTGCCAGCCAAGGCTATCTCCCTCTGTGCCAAACAGCTACTGGCAAAGAAAATTGTTTTCATTGCATTCCACACTGTGCGAAAACAATCTGCTGTGCACAGCAAAGCCGATTCAGAATGGCAGAAGGAGAACAGCTTTCTCTAGCACCTAAACACACTACTCATTGCTATACTAAAATGCATAAATCACATGGCTTCAAGCAAACATGGAACCATTATAGCTTAAGCAAACCAATAGTGTTAATATGGCCTATTTCAAGTTAAATGCATAAATGAATACATGGTCAATGGATGATTTAATAGATGAATAACTCAAATGATAACTACCATAGAAATATGTGGACTAACAAGCCAAGGCAGGGTCTGATCGGTGATACCCAGGTTATCATGGAGACGGTTGAGCAGGATGGCATGGTTTGCTGTGTCAAAGGCAGAAGAGAGATCAAGTAAGATGAGGACATAGGGGGTATTGGAATCAAGGTTGGAGAGCAGGTCTTCACGGATGTTCAGGAGAGAAGTTTCTGTGCTTCTGGCATCTCTGAAGCAAGACTGATGGCCATGGAGATAGATTCAGTATGAAGATTAAGCTGGGAGATGTCCAGATTTACAAGGATTTTGCCCAGGAGAGGAGTGATGGAGATTGGGTGGTAGCTAGCGGGGCAGGAGGGGTCAGCTGAGGGTTTCTTAAGAAGAGGGTGCACAAAGGAGTGCTTCAGGGGGCAAAGGAAGACTCCAGTGGCAAAAGAGTGGTTGCAGTCAGCCAAAGCAGGAGCCAGTGTGTCAATGTGGTCTATGTGGTCTTTGATGGTTTTAGAGGAACAGGGGAGAACCTGTTTTGACAAGACTTTTATAGATCGGACTTGTCTAGAAACCTTGTCTGGGGAGAACAGGGGAAAGGCAGAGGAGGGAGGAGAGGTGGCTGCAGAAGGGTACAAGGACGAGGAAAAACGGAGAGTAGAGGGAGGAGGAGGAGAGGAAGAGAGAGAGGACAGGATTTCTTGAGTTTTATAAAAGAAATGAGAAGCTAGGGCCGTGCAGATGGCCTAAGAGGAGACGGGAGAGGTAGCGACTGCAGCAGGATTGGCCAGCTCCTTGCAGATTTTGGCTGAGTTGTTGGATGCTACAGAGATGCAGGCTTGGATGAGGGTTCTCTTCTTGGTGCAGACGGAGAGCCGGTATTGCATTTGGAGCAGGCAGCAGGCCAGTTTGTCAGAGGATTTACAGAAAGCACGCCATTTCCTCTCAGCCACCCTGCATTTGCGTTTAAGGGTGACGAGGTCTGAGTCATACCAGGAGTTGCACTTGGCTTTGGGCTTCAAGCGGATCCTCATGACCGGGGCAAGAACATCAAGAGTATCAGATATAGCAGAGTGGAGCATAGAAAGGGCTGTGTCAGGGTATGAGTCAGCCGAAGTGGGAGGGAGGGTGAGAAAGTGGCGGCGAAAGCCTCAACTGACACACGCTTCATGTGTCAGATAACCGAGACGGTAGGTGGCAGTGCTGGAGTTGGCTTTGCCTGAGGGGTAGAGAGAGTGAGCTGGGAGGAAAGGAGAAATTGATCACTCCAGCAGAGAGGAGTGGTGACAGGGATAGAAAGGGGAAGGTCTGTAGATATCAGAACATCCAGAGTCTGCCCTGCAGAGTTAGTAGGGCAGGGGGAAGGATAGAGAGTGAGAGATTTGCAGAGGACGCAAAAGAGTCCAGAGGATGGACAGGAAGCATGCAGGTGGATGTTAAAGTTGAGTGGTCGAGACCAGCAGGGAAGAATAGAGGTCCTCCCACTCAGAGAGGAAGGAGGATATCTGACCAGGTGGCCGATAGATGGTAGCCACAGTACGGGAACGGCTAGGAGAGAGAGAGAGTGCCTGCAGACGAGTCATTCGAAAGAGGAGTAGGCCTGCGTAGGAATGACAGAGTCAGGAATCCACTCAGGAAAGATAAGGGATATACCCCCTTTGGAATGAATGGACCTGGGTGCGTAAAGGATATTGTAGCCATCAGTGAGGAGAGTGTCAAAACTTGTGAAAGAGCTGGCCGTAAACCATGTCTCTGTGAGACTGAGGACATCGAGGTCGAGTTCTTCAAGGAAGCGGCAGAAGTCAGAGGAGTGTTTGACAGCTGATCGAGTTTAGAGTGGTCAAATGGAGAAGGTTGCCATCCTTGAAAGACTTCCGGGGAGGGGTGCAAATCAGAGGTATGCCCTGCAAAGGTGTAGAAGAAGCCAGGAGGGGCAGAAGAGGAAGGAGGAGAGGGCAAGGTAGCCAAGGAGGAGACAGCAGGGAAGCCATGGAGGGAAGAGAGGGAACATCAGGAGAAGAACGGAAATTGATGAGTCGTAGGAAGTGTCTATCAAAGAGGAGAAGGTTGACCTGAGGGCCTTGGACCAAGATGGTACCATTCAGGTAAGCATTAATGATGACATTAGAGGAGTGGAAGGAGGGCAGGAGGGCCTCCCACCAGGTGCCACCATTAATGGGAAAAGAAGAGAAATGAGAAAGCACAGAGACCATATGGAGAGTCCATAGGTCTGGCGAGATAACGACAAAGAGGATGTCAGTGAGGGTTTGCCTGGAGGAAGCACTGGTATAGGTGTCGGCGATAGGGAGGCCTGGGTTGGTGACCAGGATTTTCTTTTTAAACTTCTGCCTACCAGATTTAGCGAGGAGAGCAGGATAGTCGATAGAGAAGCTGGTAGAAAAGATAGGAGAGACAGAGAGCACCATAGAGTAGGTAGGGAGAGGAGAGAAGAGGAATAGGGCCGGGGGGGAACACTAGGGAAGGACACAGGGAGGGACACAAGCAGATGAGACAAAGAGAGACAAGACAATAATAGACAATTGTACAAAACGACAAGAGCTCAGACAATAGTAGAACAGTTTGCTAGATGAACGTTTTGCTAAGAAGGCAAAACCAAAGACAGCACTACTTTCACAATGCAGTCTAAATTCCAGAGAAAAACACCTTGGTCTGACAGTCCTGTATAATAGGAGAAAGAAAAGCTTGTTTGTTTCAATACTGGGAGATCAGACGACAACATATAGGTTATGGCTGGGTACCGGAGTTTGAAGTTGGGTGACGATAGTCATGACAGGGTGTACTTTAATGACACCAGGCCCCAAGTTTGGACGGAGTTGCGGACCACATATACAGATACGCCTGATCTCCAATCGATCATGCAGCAAACAATGCGTAATGATGAGGGCCCGCTCGGTATATATTGCATATACAGGAAATGGGGACAGCAGAAACAGGAGACTCTTGGGATCAGCAATTCCATTCCTTTATTTTTTTGTAAAAAGGGGACTTCCGAAAGGAGGTACAGAAAGCACTTTAGAAGAGAAGAAAGTGGGGATCGAAGTAAAGGGTTGGCCGGAAATTCAGACTATTATTATCCACCATTGCAAATGGTTGAAAGAAAAGGAGAGCTAGCAGAACAGCTTCCACAAGTGGAGGAAGTAAAGCTGGTTCAGAAGAAGTTAGCAAATGTTGCGTTCGAAGGTGCTGTAGTAGCAGTGCACACAAAATTTCAGGGCTGATGTGCAAGGGACCCTAGGGTGGGATGGGAAAACGATTGGGCAGGTGGGTATCAGCCCCAGTACCAAGGGAGATTCCTGGGGCGGGGGGGTTCAACAAAGGAGTGGGGGGTTCCCAGGGTCCGGGGAGCAGGGGAGTTTTTGCCGGCATGGGCCCTTGAGCAGGTCAGTGATGGACATGTGGGTGAATTCTCCTTTTTTCAAGAGAGTGCAGGAGTAGGAAATTGTTTGCATACCCATAGCAACAGATGCATCCCTATCCCCAGGGAGGTCTGGCACCATACCCCCAGACATACAGTCAACTACCCCTGGCAGTTTCATATGGTGTGCCAGTGCCTGTTGCCCCTCCTGCTCCCCCATTATCATTTCCACAGTTAACGGCTCCAGGCTCCAGCAACGTGCCACCATATGCAATGCATCAAGGACAACAGCAGGGCCCTCAGATGCCGAGCAATAATGCAGCGGCAAATGGCACAGTGACGCATTATCAAGGGGCTTCAGTGGTTGGAGGAAATCCATATGTCTTTCCAGGGACAAACACATATCCAGATTAGGACAGCCCACGCAGAGTCTTAGCGTGCCCACTCCTATCGGTCACTGCTGACCCAGAGGAGGAACCCTTGGTGGGTGTGGAGAGAGGAGAGAAACCACTAATTTTTATGGTAGACACAGGTGCAACTAAATCATGCATCAGTGAGGGATGATTCCCTTTGTCAGGCGAGGTTATGGACATGCAGGGCATCTCTGGGGAAATTCAGTTGATTGGTTACTTTCATGAACAAGTTACCCATTGAGGTGAGCGGAAGGGAAGTGTGGGCACCTTTGTTGTACTCTATTACAACCCTGATCAATCTTCTGGGAAGGGACATTTTAAGTACGTTCATCATGACCATCACATTTACCGAATGGGGCATGGTGTGTTCAACACCCGGGATGTGTTCTCTGAGGGTGATACTTTTTTCATGCATTGGGTATTGAATCTGCAGCAAGAGGAATACCAGTAGCCCCTGGTTTGTTCATATACAGTATTACAATACTACTCTTTGCAGTGCCCCAGATGGCTAACAGATACTGGCACGTACCATATGAATTGTTGTGCTGGCCCCACCTAGCCCCAGGATTTAGTTGCAGGAACGATTATTATGCTTGAAATAGAGGGAGTTCTAGTGACAAAAGACAGAACTGTGTTGTTCCCATTTGACTAGAATAATGGGGAGTGGTACACAGTATTGCACATCGACCCTATGGTACCAATCAAAGATGTTTCAGATGAGGATTTTTTTGAGAACAAAGAAAATGAAGGGGAGATAATATTGGGAGTATGTGTCCTGTGTGAGATAATGATTCAAAATAGGCATGTAGCCTGTTCTATGTTAACGGTAGGCACTGCCCCCTCTTTTGTTTCAGAAGACTTTTCTAAGGTAAAAGATACATTGCCAACAAGTAATCTGCACAATGTAGGGATTTTATGGAGTGTTGCATCAGTACGCATCACATTGAAACCTGGCGCTGTGTTATCCAGGGACAAGACGTATCGCTTGTCGAAGGCAGCAGAAGAAGGGATTTATGACACCATTATGACCCCATTGCATCACGGCATCATAGTACCATCTAATTCACTGTGTAATACGGCTATCTATCCTGTGAAGAAATCAAAGGGATTTGCGCCACCTCAATGATGTGGTGCTGGCAGAGATTCCAGTGGTTCCAAACCCTGTCACAATACTGTATTATATACCAGTTGACGGAACCCATTTCACCATGGTGGATTTGAAGAATGCCTTTTTCTCAGTGCCCTTGCATCCAGACTTACAGTATCTCACAGTGTTTATGTCGGCTGGAAGCCGATTCCAACACACTCAACTCCCACAAGAGTGCTGTGAATACCAGAGTATTTTTTAACAGGGTTCTACATTAATATTTAGGAAATATTAATGTCCCTAGCACAATTATTCAATATGTGGATGATCTGTTTGTAGGTAGTACCACCGAACAACATTTCAGGGAGGACTCCATTGCCTTGTTACAGCTTTTGGCTCACAAGGGATTTCAGGTGGAAAGAGCACAGTTGCAGTACTGGCAGCAAGAGGTGTGGTATTTGGGTCAATTGATTTCAGTCAATGAGAATAAAGTGTCTCCAGAATGCACAGCAGCAGTGCGTGCTACCTCAGCCAGTAACAGTTAAAGATATGCAAACATTTCTTGGGTTCTGTAATTACTGTAGAACATGGATCTTTGACTACAGATCATACACTCGACCCTTACTTCAGGCCCTCAAAGAAGTACAAAACATGGAAAATACTATTGTTTGGACTGATAAAATGGTTAACAGCTTTCAGGAGCTGACACATGTTATCTCCACTGCTCCTGTATTAGCAACCCCTGACGATACCAAACCATTTGATCTTTTCTTACATTCTAATGGCCAAATGTTGACCGCAGTATTGACACAACACAGCACCATGGGCTACAAACCCCTAACATATTATACTGGCATGCTGGATTCCATTATCCAGGGTCAGTTTCTGTGTGAACAGGCATTGGCTGCTGCTGTTTTTGCCATTGAAAAGTCTGTGACTATTGTCATGGGGACGTTGTACGATGAACATGATATCTTTGCAATATTGGTCCAAATCCACATTGACTTTTTACACTCAGCTGCTTTCTGGCTGAACCCATTACTGATGATGATGAAGTGCAGGACTGTGTTACATATGAGGGTCCTGAGGATGATATTCCCAAAGTGAGTGACTATGCTTTAGATGACGGAGAGATGTCCTTTGTTGATGGGTCTTCCACTATTGACCAGGAAACAGGCCAGCGACATACTGGGGCAGCAATGGTGCGATAAGTGGACAGGGAGTATGGGGTTTTTGTTTAGCAAAGTTTGCCAGGCCATTATTCAAGCACACGCAGGCAAACTAGTTGCTCTCATTGAAACATTCGAAACAGCACAAGGATGTTGGGTTACAATCTGTTCAGATTCGGCTTACGTTACTACCACCGTAAATTCAGGGTTGTCCAGATGGATGAGAAGGGGGTTTCATAGAGCACATGACTTAGTATGGAGACAGACTCGTATCAGCTCCACTACCCTGCTCATGTATCCAAACAGCATATTGCTTTGTATATACAAGAAGATTGGTAGCTGCCCAATATTCAGGAATCCAAGTGTGTGGTCTCCCAGACATATAGTACTGGGCAGACATTAAAAAAATTGAGAGGACCTTTGCCTCGCCCGATTGGCCCTTTTTCGAGATCTTCACATAGACTTTGCAGATATGAGTGGAAGATGTAATGCATTCCGTTACCTCATAGTTGTGGTCTGTCCATTCTCCCATTGGATTGAGGTTGGTCCATGTGCACATTCTAATACCAAGTCGGCCGCCAAGTTTTTGGTGAGAGAAGTGTTCCCCCAATGGGGAGAGTGTGATACGCTTAAAAGTGATAACGGCACTCACTTCTTTAATGCGCTGTTCAAGGAAATTGCAGCTCTTTTGGGAATTAAACACAAGATGTGTTCAATGTATCACCCGCACAAAGTTGAGAGACCAGAGGTTTTTGACTTATATTTTTTCTTAGACCTTTATGCAACAACCCTCTTTAGAACACTGCCCACAATATCATATTAACTGTGCAAAAAGGTCCCTTGTTTTCCACTCCTCAACCAGCTACTGACCCTAGATGCATGTCTTTATCCAATTATATTTAGACATACCACAAAAGATGTTGTATCAAAATATTTTCAAATTTTATTTTCATATAAAAATATACAATATTCTCTTTTCCTTTGCATAAGAAACATATTTCATTATGTATGCGGACAATCACTTTTTTTCTCTTTTTCAATAATTTAACAATTAATACATCTAACAACATAGCCTACCAGGCTAACCACAATTTTCTATAGTAAATCTACCATAGACAATTCACTTTTTATCTAGTGTGTTGTTGCTTTAAATCACACATAATTGTTGTAAAATACCGTCTACTAGCAACACCATTATTTTATATTGATGGCTCTTCATTCATCCATTTTTTCATTCCTCAAACAAACATACCCGACATGTTTCATTCCTCAATACCAACTTACACACTATTAAACAAAAAATTCTATAGGGGAAGAAAAACACACTAAATACATATAAAACAATTTATGTTAAAATAAATAAATAAATAAATTCTTTAGGTCTGCAATTTCGCCAGACTTCTAAATCTCCTTTCTTGTTCCTTTTTGTTTATAGCTCTAGGTCAATTTCTGGATGATGTTCTGTGGAAAACACAAGGAATACAGAGGGCTCTATTATTCACCACTCCATAAATGTAGTGTTATGCATACATTTTTTAACATTATTATTATAATTAGCTGTGGGTACAATCGTCTCTATCGTTTTCTCTCTTTTTCCAACATAACATCCCTCATATATGAGTGCCAGAGGACCACTTTGGTGGTGATAGTGCGCGGTACAAATGTCCTTTAACATTAACATAACATATACCTGTTAAAAACTAGTTATCACATTGGCACATATTTAGCATTATTTATTATCTCAGCTGGGGAGACCTGTCTCAAAACCCATATTGTGGACTTCTAGCTCTATAATTGTGGATAATTCGGGCTAATTTTATTACTCCATTACCTGCAGAGGGAACGGTCTTCCTGATGCTGGTGGCTGTAAATTCTATTCCTGCCGTCTCTATTCCTCTCCTCTAGTTCGTTACCATGGGGTTGATTTTGTTGAACCACCATTCACTCTGTAGGGCAACATTAGATTACAATGGTGTTATATTATATTCTAATCCCAACCTTGTACTTTCTTAAAGTTTTAGTCTACATATCCCGGTACATACCAAGTATTAGTTTGTTCGGCATACATCTTTATTTTCCGGTTATCACGAGATTTTAATCAAATGAGGATGATCTGTTCCTCTTCTAGAGTCTGTCGGGCGAGACCGGCCTCTTAGGGTGGCTTTGTTCCAAGGGTTTATTGATTGCCTTGGCGGATATCACTCTACACCGAACTTCAATATCCTGTAGAGTTAACACAAACATTTTTTTCCCCATCAGTTGGATGTTAGCAGATATTGTGCCTAGCATGTATTCCAGCCTTTACTTTCAAGTTTTGGGCCATTTGTAAGGTCGGGCGGGTGTGGGCCGTGTTACCTTGGTTATTAGCGTTTGTCATACGACTCCTCTTGCCGTGTAGTCTCCCGTGGTTCCGGGTCGGTCACTCCGGCGTTCGGTTCAAATACTGCGTCCTCGCTGCAGTCTCGTATGCCTCTTTGGCTGAGGACTCCGTCTGTCTTCGCATACGACTCGCCGGCAGTGTCCGTTTGTCCCACCTTCCACTTGTGGTTGGTTGAATCATGCATCTATTTATATTCATGACAACGTCATTCCATCTATCTCCGGCGTATTCTTAGGTCCTTTTTTCGAATGGTAGGATTTCTTCTTTACTCGTTCCGTAGTTGGAATTGATATGCTTTTAAGTACATATGCTCCTTTTTAATGTAGACATGATGTTTACGTCAATTTCATTACTTGTTCCGTAGAGGGAAATAATATGCTTTTAAGTACGTGGGCTCTTTTTTCTTAAAAGTAGACATGGTATTTAAGTCAATTTCGCTGCAGTGATGTTGCGTACAGATGCTAATTTAGCCAGTGCAAAGATTCGCGAGATTGCTCCCATCCGTCTCCATCTAGTACATGATGCCCCGCATACGATATAATGTTTGTACCTTTACCATTGATGACAATCACATCTTACTTCTTTCGAATGTATTGCATAGATGAAATTTATCTGTCCTTTCATTTAGGCCCGTTTCTGCACTTTTAGTAAAAAAGATCAACTCTTTCTCTTTCTTGAGTAGCCTTTTTCGGTCCACATTGATGTCATTACTCCGTTTTAGTTTAAAAATGACTGACCATATCAGCTCTTATGTTCTATGGACTCTTTCCACAAAATGTCCTACGAGAGGTGCTGAATGGACACGATTTTTAAGACAGCTCTTATGTTCTGTTGTGCTTAGTTTTCATTTCCTTTCAGTTTTTCCAACATATAGTTTATTACACGGGCACCAAATACCATAGACTACAAAGGTTGAATTGCAGTTTGTCATGCTGCATTGGTTCCATTTAGTGTCCAGTCCTATGTCTATTTCCAATGTTTTTCTGGTCTGTTGGCCCCCCATGCCAACAGTGTTGAAGAAGAACGGGGTGCATTGTCTCCCTCTGGCCTTGTTTAGTTTGCACAAAGTAATGGCGGGGAGAACTATGCACATGCCATTATCTCCTCTGCGTAGTGCATCTGATGCTCACAGGGCCGCATCAATGTTGGGTATGATTTCCATTTGTATTTAACTCAGTTAACAAAGTGTATTAAAGACCTTTCTCATCAGATTGCTCCATGTCGAACGGAATGAAGTGAAAACAGCCCTGCACCAGAAGCTGCGAGATAACCACCATTACAATTGTTCCCTGGTGATAAAATGTCATGCTAAGAACTTTTTCCGCAGGTGGAGCGAACCGCGATACAATGGCCCTAACACTGGTGTATTCTACTCAGCTTGCAGTCAAAGTGACAGAACTACGGTACTGGGTGCATTTGTCTGATGTTAGGAAGCATGAGAAACCGGGGGGTATTCTCCCATGTAGACCCGAGAGCCCTCTATTCAAGTAGATTTTACAGCATAACAAATCACATAATACAAATACATTGTAATAAATAATTAAGACATTAATAAAACACTGTAAAATGGGGCGCTGTTGTTCCAAAGATCAAAAGCCGCAAGTTTAAAAGCAAAATGTAAAAACCCAGAGTTACCGGTGCGCGGCTGATGATAAGGTGGCATGTTTACGTCTCACCCTGCAAGCTTCGAGCAAGTAGTTCTTCAAACAGTTGGTTGCCAGCTCACAATCCCCTGTCAAGCGAAGGTCAAGTGCTACATCAATTCTTCTAATGCAAAACTGATTAAATAGCAGTATTAGACATATTTTCCTAATGTGAGAGTAGTTTGGACAAAACAAAATTAAATGCACTACACTTTCAACCTCAAGTGGACAGAACAGGCAAGCTGCTGGTATACTCCTATTCCAGTGGTATCTGACTTCAGCTAAGGGGAGAGTCCCCATGTGCAGTTTCATATACAGTGCTTTCATTGGTTTTAATTTCATTTTGTCCAAAAAATCTTCAAAACCAGGATATTCTTTCCTGGACTGATATAGAGCCAGACTGGCAGACCTTGCGAGTTTCGCTCGGGTTTCTCTCAACCATTTGCTTTTCTTACCAGTGTTTTAGGGTTCTTCGGAATAGTGTCTCTGTGAGACCAATATGTCTCCATCGCCAAGGCAGTCAACTCCTTTTTGATGGTGGAGAACCAGGGTAAATCAGCTTCGCCTTGCTGGGACAAAATATCTTTGACAGCATCTCTGTACTGGCTCAGACTGTCGCTATTCCAGTGTCTCACTCGGTATAACACTGGCCTTGAGCATCATAAGAAGCAGATGCTTTCAAACCTAATTCCCACAAAACTGGTGCATTCGGAGTGCTAGCCGGCAAGCCCAGGGATGCTTTAAGAAACTTCTGCTTGATGACCCGGACTTCGTCTGAATTGTGGGCACCCCACAGCTTGGCCCCATACAGGACGGCCTATCTGGCCTGGCACTTATACATCTGTAAAACGATGTTTAACGGGCCTGACTCCAACATCAATATTTATTCCAGCAGTGGCTTGCCCCCTTGTCCCATATCTGATTGTTGTCCCATTATTTGCATAAAGAGATTGGATAAGTCTTAAAATGCCAAGCAGTACCCACAACTTAATTAATGCATTCCACAAGTTGCTGCTTGGCACACTGTCGAATGCGGTTTTTAAATCAACAAAAACTGCATAGATGTTCATGGCCCGTAAAACAACATACTTGTCCAAAATCAGACAGAGCCATAGCATTTGGCCCACCGTACTAGTGTTATGCTGGAATCCAGCCTGGTGGTGATGCAAAAGATGCAACCGAGAACACGGTTTACTCATCCTCTCCAAATCATAGGTAAAACCACCTAGAACCCTATACACATTAACCATCGTCAGATCGAGGGATTTCCTTATACCCCCTGTCACTACCCTGATAGGATGATCAGAACTCTACCTAAATTCTGTTCCCCATTTAAATGTCTTCCCTTAACCTCAAGGGGATATTTACAAACTCCCCCATCTCCCCCTCCCCCTTTCCAACAAATACTGAGACGAGGAGGAGGCCATTAAGATCAGTAAAGATTACCCATAGAAATAACATGGGGAAAGTAGGAGATAACTACCTTAGAAAGAACCTTAGGTTGTCCCACTAATAAAGTCAGGCAGTGTCAGGCACTCAATAGTAGCTATTCACACCTGACAGATTGGTTCACTATAAAAGGTGTGGTCATGCACACATATGCCAGTGAGCTGGGGATGCAGTCCAAACCGGTAGAGACCAGGAGCAGAGAGAAGAAGGAGCTGCAGGCTGGAGGAGGACGGCATGCAGAGACGCTGGTCCGGTGTGTGTGGGCAGCAGCTTGGCGAGGGAGCCAGAGAAGCGATGCCTGTATTCTGCAGGCCAGGTGCAGGAGCATACTCGTTCCCTTGGGGCCAGTGCCAACCCCAATCGTGCCGGAGGGGCAGGTAGTGAGTCCCGAACATCAATCTCGCAATTCACAGAGGTACCTCCTCTCAACGTGACGCTGCCAGGTGAGTTTTGTGTAGAATGTAAGAGAAACTTGGGAGCCTGTGTTTGGATGAGAGCAGAGTGGGAGAAAGGCATGGACAGTAAAAGAGGCTAAAGTTTAAAGAAAGAAAGTATGAAAGCGAAAGCGCAGCTGAAAGTAAAACAGGCTGATGGAAGAAGTTGAGAAAGGAGAATTGACATCAACAGAAAGGAGAATAGAACATAATGCTTTTGTTTGGACACATTTTGGAATGCCAGTGGTGCACTGTAACAGAGGCTCACCTGAAGTTAAAACCCTAGGCCTTCTTCAGTGGAAAAGGAAGCTGACCCTATCTTGCTGACTGATTACCATCTGTTACCAGAGGGGGTGAATGGAAGCATACTTTAAGAGGGTGCCATCTGTCCATGAGAAAGCCAAATGAAATGTTATGAAAGTATAATGTTAGGGGAAATATAATGACTGAACAGAAATATACTATAAAGGGCAATTTAATAAATCCTAGCCCTTCTCATTTGTGAAACAACTGAGGGGGTAGATAGATTGATTTTACATCTTGGTTAATTAGCAAATATTTCTGTAGTCTATGTGCTTCTGAAATTATAGATTTGATCAAGTAGATCCAATGGTGTATATATTGGGAGATTCCTGGCTCCTCCTCTATGTGATGTGCCAACACAGGACGAGAGACAAAATAATCTTTCACTTAGTACAAACGTAGGCAAATAATGTAATTAAAGTAATTCCGTTTTACACCACCAAAAGCAGAGTCTTGTTAAAGTGTTGACCCTCTTAAGACAAAGTTCAAAGGGTTATTAGCTGCTACCCATTTCCCTACCTTTAAATTGCCTATTGAAAATGACAGATGCACACTTTTACTCATTAATACAATAGTTTGTTTGTTTGTTTGTTTGTTAGTTTATTCATTTGTAGTGTGCGCCAGACCCAGAGGTATCCGGGTGCAGAAGTTACAAGGATATGCAAGGCTTAGATTACAAGAAGTTACACATGATGAGCAGAGATAGTACAGGTACAAATAAGTATAAGTCAATACATACACTGAAGAACATATATAGGTACAGTAAATAAGTATAAATCAGTGAAAGCACTGAGGAGCAAGCGAGAACCGGAAAACTGTGAGTTAGCCGTGAGTAAATTGGCTGGTCGGTATAGCAGTAGGGGGGGCGAGCAGGCATTAATGATCGGTAGACTTGAGTCAGTTGATGTAGTTAAGTCTAAAGTTCAGGTAGGACTGATCTTCTCTAATTGAAGATGGCAAGGAGTTACAGAGTTGGGCAACTTTGACGTGGACGCTGCAGCCACCAACCAAGCTTAAATCTAGGGATGGTGAGGCAGTTGGTGTTAACTAGTCTTGTGGGTCTGATGGATGTTCTTCTGCAGAATCTATCCGTGAGATAGTTGGGGGCAGAGTTGTTTAGTGCTTTGTAGGTAAGGGATGCAGTTTTTAGCTGGATTTTGTTATAGGTCGAGAGCCAATTGCTTTGGCGCCTAATCTCAGATATAGGGGTTCTTCTAGCCACACCATAGGCTGCTCTGAGCGCATTATTTTGGAG
This sequence comes from Ambystoma mexicanum, assembly GCF_040938575.1. Lineage (NCBI taxonomy): Eukaryota > Metazoa > Chordata > Amphibia > Caudata > Ambystomatidae > Ambystoma > Ambystoma mexicanum. The sequence goes on along the minus strand of NC_090926.1, from coordinate 1,092,983,939 downwards.
GATTTGGATCCTCTGGAAAATTGATTTATTGCCACCAATGTAGAGGCGGCGTTACAATACTTTAACCTAGAGAGGGTGAGGGCTCTGGCCAGGATAATGCAGCTGTCATCAGAGAGAAAGGGTTTGCCGGTTCTAATAAGTTTACAATTGGAGCTTCTTGGGCTTGACTACTCTCTTTAGAGGTTTTCCTACCCTGCCCCTGCGCCGGCTTATCAAGGCCTGTCTGAGGTCTCCTTAGGTGAGGTTCTTTCTCTTGGTCCTGACCGATGTCACTGGTTAGATCTACAGTTATGTCCGTTTGCGTAGCGGTGGATACTGTATACCTCTTTGAGACTATTGTAGATATGTTCTGTTCCGTTGTCGGGATTGGTGTACTTGTCTCGGTAGGTAGATTGGGAGAACCTTTATCTCTGGCCATGATGTAAGCCTCTAGAAATATCAGTTTGCTGTACATCATAGCTTGTGTTGTGCTGTGGTCTTTCAGGTTGTCACTCATGGCCTTGTATAGCTTCCTAAAAGGCGCCAAGGCGATTGTTGTTGATGACATAATTGCCAGAATGTCTGCTTTTTTTCGAGGGAGTTTCAGCACCTATATAATTTGACAAAGTTGATGTTCCCATTTTTGCAGGGGTTTCTAGCACTGTGTGCTGCTTTTGGGACCCTAGCCAGGTCTCGGAGCAAGGAAAGTCCATTGACCTTCTATGATTTTCGTTCAATGCAGAGGCTCTTGCCGGTCCAGAATACCTGGGGCTGTTACTTATTGAGGCTCATGTTATTGGACTATTCCATGTTTCCTTGCTCCCCTGATCAATTGTGTCGCCGCCCGGATGCATTTGGACTCTCTCAGGTAGTGGAGCAGGTGGCTGCGGGCTCCTCGGGGTTGAGAGACCCTCACCCTTACATGGGCTCGTTTCACCATTGGATACTGTGGCTGTCCGTCTGACTTCTACTTGTTGGAGTGTGGGTTCACCTTTGTCTCGTTCTGCTTCCATGCCCGCGTCTGTTGACTCTGATGCAGGATCAATTTCGTGTGGCCCATAAGTATTTGGTGGGGCTTCCACCACTTCCCCGTCCATATGTGTGTCTTCCACCACTGGGCTCGGGTGCTCTCCATTTCTCGTCTCTTTGAAATTCTCTTCAGGGTCTAGTACGATCGCCTCTAGAGAGGAGTCCTTTCCTAGATATTCCTCTTCGTTAGCTTGTATCTCCCGGCCCTTCCTTTCCTATGCTTGTCTTCCTGGGTTGGCCCGGGGCTGGCAGGGTGCCCCGTCTTTCCTGAAGTCCCTTCTGAGGGGGGACTCATATGTGCGACAAGCTGCACCTTAGTGGGCAATCTTGGTGTGTCATCTATTCTCCGGCATTTCACCTGCGGCCAGCAATCCTGCAGTGCTTGGAGGATTTCCGTATCTGACAGTTCCACAGTGTTTCTACTTCTGTGTGCTGAAGACGGCTTGAAGTAGTATTTTAGGCTGTGAGTTACTGGTGGTTTTCTTATAGTTTTAATCTCAGGTGTCATTTGTGGAAGTTGATCCCCCTCCGCGACCTCTTGGTTTTTGTATGGCTTCACTCGGGGCCATCTGCGGTTACCCGTTCCTTCCTTCATCCTTGTTTTAGAGGCCCAAGAGCATACATTCTCATTTCTTTTTCTCTTGGCTTTGTTTCTAGTTGGTTTAGATGTACCAACTTCCAGTTCTGTGGGGTCTGCTGTCCCATCTCCTCCGTCATGTGAGCCAGGCAGAAGGTCACTGTCAATCCATTGAGCAGGGGTGTGCACCATCGCCAGCACCGACAGTGCTGGCCGCCTGCTCTCTTCGCTGCCAGCAGATGGCGCTCCCTGCGTGTCGCTCGGGCGCTCCTCAGCGGCCAGCAAGCCGACCGCGTTGAAGTCTCTCCCCTCTCCTTCTCCCTCTCCCACCCCCTCCCCTGTTCGGACTTCGAGCCCAACGCCGTCCTCGGCTGGCGTGCTCGGCACGCCTGACAGGTCTCCCTCATGATCCCGGACCTCTGCTGGGCTGCAGACACTTTCCTCTCCCTTGCTCGGCCTCTCCGATGGCCAGGCGTCAGCTTCCCCACTACCAGCGAGCTCCTCCCCTGGCAACCGCCGCACCACCACGGCCTCTGCGAGGTCCAGGATCGGCGACCTAGGACCCTGAGAGGTACTGTGCGGGAGGGTGGTCGGAAGGCGGGTTGGGGGCTGCGAGTTGGGGCTGCTGGGTGGAATGTTGACTGCGACGCCCCAAGCTGGCTCATGGCTGGTGCTAGCGGCTGGGGCAGTTTTGGGAGTTTTTGGTTTGGGACACTGAGTGGGACACAGAGTGATTTCCTCCCCACTCGATAGCCCTGCGCCTCGTTCCTCAGCCCCTCCATGTATACTTAGGGGGCTAGGTGTGACTTTGCTGTCTCTTTTGGAAATTCCTTTGCGCTCACCTTTTTTTGCTGTTGCAGCTTTGAGGGTGAACGGATGTCCAATGAAGGCACTCTCTGTGCTAGCTCGTGGTCTCAGACTTTTCAGCCCCTCTTCTTCTCCAGGGGCTTCTCCACACATGGGTAGCGAAAGCACCGTGAAGTGCTGCAAGGTAATTTGTTAAGCTTACAAGACACCACCCTATCTTCGCTCCTAATCACTTAATGTGTACCTGGTCATCAATATGAACTCAGAAGATAACTTCTAGGTCAGCCTGATCCTTGCAAACAAGGCAACTCTTTTCTCGTCCCAGACACGTAGGCATCCCCATCCTGCCTCCCTGTCTCAATCTTAGAATTTGGCAACACCCTTTGCTCTTCCTGGCACAAATCAAGGACCTTGTTGTGCTCTGCTCCCCCCTGTATCAGTTACCCCTACCAGAAAACAGACCTGGTTTTCCACTGATCCATCCAATTCATGAAGGATTTAAGAGACTATCATGTACATCTGGTAGTTCAAATAGAATTATCATTTTTCGCAGGGTGCTAGTGCCCTAAATCTGAGTTCCTGTTTTTGCAGCACAAGACGTCTGACTCGACTCCCACGAGTATGGGCTTCGTACTGGGCCGCAGCTCGTATTCCATTCAAAATCTGACATTCCAACCTAATTGTTGAAGGGCCTAACTTGATACATTTATGTGTGGTTGTGCGTGTGTGCTCCTTGCCGTGCCTGGGAATTTGAAAGCAATAATCAAGCACGAGATGAGGCCTTGTTGTTCTGTGTCTCCAACACGGACTGCGAGGATTCAGGCCTACTCTTAAATGCAGCACTAATTTGTAATGTAAATCTTGCACACATGCAATGTATTCTAAGTAACACTATTGCAAAGCAATGGTTAGGGCCTCATTACGACCCAGGCGGTAAGTTACCGCCAGGGTCGTACCTTTACCACCATGGCGTAAACTATGTTTACGCCATGGTGGTTGGCGGACTTACCGCCCCATTCCGAGGTTGGTGGGGCGGTAAGTCCCCAATCCCCATTTACCCTTCCCCATTCCCATTTTTGCCCCATAGGGCATAATGGGAGTGGGGAAGGTGTTAATTACGCCACCGTAAATTACAGTGGCGTAATTAACATCAAGGTCCCTTAGCGCCATGGATTTTAACACCTGCTAAAAGCAGGTGTTAAAACCTCCATGCCGCTTAGGGACCACGGAATCAGGCGGTAAGGGTCGGCGCTGTTTACGCCGCCGTAAACCCCTTACCGCCTGAGTCGTAATGAGGCCCTTAGTCTTCCCCTGTATAAACTCCTGAAATACATATGTCTCCCGCCAACTACTTCCACCCATAGCGCCCCTCCTCCCCCCTACACCACCCTCGGCACATTCTCAGTGTTCTAATACATTTTCCAAAACCTGAATCGTTTGGGAGGGGCGGTGATCTGAACATGCATCCCAATATACCCCCTTTAGTTAATCGTTTTTTATTTTTTTTATTTTTTCTTACAAAACTTTTTACAATCTTCTAATTACCTTTCGGGTTTCATAACATTCTTCATTTACAAAGTCTTTCAGTCTTTAAAACGATCACGCCGCTTCTAGCAATCTGTCTAAATAGTCAATGGTTACACACATCAGCATTTAATTTCTTCCTGAAAGTAATGCTGACCACCATGTTATTGGTTAGAGGGGCAAACTTTCCCAAGGCCAAAGTTCTTTCAGCTTTTAAAGAATGATACTCAGTCACCAAGTGTTGTAAGGATTCCAATTGTTGTTTACAAAACCGGCAGCAATTGTCAATTTTGCTCTTGTCCTGTTTTAGAAATAACATCTCTTTTGTATTTAGGTACCTGATTTACGGAATGGACGTATGTGGTAGGCTTGATTTTAACTTTAGTCTATTATTCGTGGTGGTAAACCAATCTATAGTACTGATCTTCTTTTAACAGCACGTGGATTATCTATTAAGAGTTTTGGGAGTAGCTCCCACATGGTTGAGATTCTTCAAGATTTTTGTTGACCATTCTTCCAATAGACCTTGAAATGGCTTATCACTGTTTTTTTTCAGAATCGCATATGGAGCAGCCGATCCAGGTGCTATCATTTTTTGGTAAACCATTTTTTTATTTCCCCAACCAGGATGGCATCCCAGAGATATAATCTTTGATTTATTTACATTGACTTCCATGTTGTTAATCTTTAAGTAGGCCTCCAGATTTTTTAAGAGCCGTTGTAGGCCAATTTGTGTGGAGTCCATCAACACTATGTCATCTGCATAGGTTAAATAGCTGATCCCATGACCATTGATTTTAGGCGCAAAGGTGTTACACTCCTTAGGGCCAGCAGCAGATCAGCAATATATAATTTGAAGATTAAGGCAGCCAGTCGGCATCCTTGCTTGACTCCTCTCTCTGTCACGATTTCATCTGTTAGATCTCCATTAGCCGTCAGTCTTACTTTGATCGATGTCTTAGTATGGAGTTGTATTAGCATCTGCAGGATGTCAGCTGGACAATTCCAATTTGCCAATTTTCTCCACAGAGTTGTACGATTCACCCTGTTAAATGCCTGACGGGGGTCGACAAATGCTAGAGATTAAGTAGGGTTAGGTTTAGCTCTACACCTACTCCCCTCGTGAAGTCTGTCTGTCTTTTTTGTCAAGGATGTTCGCCTCACTTGCCCTTTTGGCTAGTCTTTTCTGCAAGAATGATGCATAGATCTTCCCGATGACGTCCAACAAGGGAATCGGACGGTAGTTTGTTGGGTCAGTGCGATCGCCCTTTTTAAATATAGGCACGGCCACCGCCGATTGCCATGGGGATGGAATTTGTCTTGCCTCAGCTTTTTGCTTGAATAATGTTTCAATGAAGACAGCCCATTGAGTTTTGTTCTTCTTTAATATCAGGTTTGTGAGGCCGTCCGGACCAGGTGCACCAGAGTTTTTTAACTTTTTGATCGAATCTTCGATATCTGATGCATTGTAATCGAAGTTCCAAGGTACTGTTGTATTGATAAATTGCTCATGTTTAGACTCTGTGGGTGCTTTGAAAGTGATTCACCCATGAGATGGCATTCACTTCAACTAACGTATTTGCTATCTGATTTCTTGAACCAGAATTTATTATTGCCCAAGTTTCACAACTCTTGCGGGTCCAGATGAATCTCAGCATTTGTTCCGCTTGCTCCTGCTCATGGTGATGTTTGAAGGCGACCATCCAGTTCCGGTATCTCTGTTTTAGTTTTAGTTTCTTTTCTTGGAGCAAGGCCTTTTAAACTAACATAGCTAAATTCTTCCTCCTATAATCATCTTCTTTGGGCTCATACTTTACGTACATGACACAAACATCCCCCATCTTGGGCATATTTTTCCAAGGTGAATATGAGCTAAAGAGAATCCCTATCCCCTGATAAATCGACCCAGTGGTCGGCATAATTCACTGGGTTCAGCAGGGGAGAAATCATTGTCCACAGAGGGTCTATGGGCCTCTCAATCCTCACCATTCATGGCGTTTATGGGTCCTCTGTTGGAACCTTTCCATCCTTTGTACCTGGGAGAGCCATTCTGCCCCAACAGTAACCATCATCATTGAAATGTTCGGAATAGTCTTTGCACAGCATCAAAGCAGCATCTGGCACATGGATAACATCAGCAGAAGTGCCACATTTGAAAGCAATATCTTCACCACTGCTCCACTCCAGGATGGTGTCCACGAAAACAATGTATCAAACCAATCTATGGCCTGCATACTTGCTTCACTTTCCATGTCAGTCTTTAACCTGTACATGGCCCCTTAGATGTGTGCCAGGGACCCATTCATAGCATCATTTGGAGATATGTAGGTGCAACAAGATAACCCTATCTTTTTGCACACCTGCCTTCCATGGCCATCAGGAGATCCAGGACATACTGGTTTTGGAGCATCATCAACCGGATCCCCATCAGTTCGCTGTTGATAGCGTTTAAACCTTGCTCAGTATCATTCTCCAACTGGATTTCTGCCCACCAGACAATCTGCAACCACTTGGCATTTGCAGCGGCCTGGATCCCTGGAACCAAGAGTGATGTAAAGAACACCTCCACCTTGGTGTGCAGTCAGTATTTGTCTGGAATCGCTTTGAGCAACTTGGATGAATCTACAGACAGATAGTTTGACCTCCTCCTTCACTGCTTCATTGGCCGCTTCTTCTTTTCTGTTTCAGGGGGTTGGATGGAAGCTGAGATAGATTGCAACACTCCACCCTTGGATGCTATTGTCAGATGAGCTGCAGGTACCACTAGGATAGCTGAGTGCAATGGTGTTAATGAACAAATGCCTCGCCAGGAAGGAGGGAGATGCAGGTATGTTTGATGACCACATACCAAGTACAAGTCCATCAAGGCCGCTGTTCCTTTTGCAAGATCTTGGATGAACATTGTCTTGGTGCACTTGGTGTTAGTGCCTACAGGAACAGTTGCATGCCATCAAAACCAAAACTGATATTCTTCTGCTGGTTGAACTTTTACTGGTGTTTCAATCCATGTTAGTTTTGGTATGTATGCAGTCCATAGTGTGAAACAGTTCTTATGGACCTTCCATATCACTTCTTCTCTGAACCCTGCCAATCCCACTGCTGCACAGCTCACCACTGCCTTCTCTCATCTGTTTGATACAAACAGTACTCCATCCAATTTTAACATGGGCCGTGGCTTGCATTTGGGTGCACAATTGTCTTTGTCACACTTCTCTTCATCCTTGTCCATTAATACAACTTGCACCTTGTGCCCATGGAATAGACTATGAGCTTGACAGCTCTAAATGCACAAAACAATGGATCAATATTTCTTGGGGTACTAACATTGTAGGTGCCCCAGATGCATGGGGGATGTGGGAGCAGACATAACAACTCCCGGTCTACCTCTGTTTCCCTGCAAGTTCCTATGACTGTACCACATATTACTGAATTCTGGGTGGTGCACATCAGACATTGTACCAACACTACACCTTTGTATTGGTTATATTAATTTTCCTCATCTAATCCCCTTCTAACCCACAACTTTAAATTCCAAATTATTGTGTCATGTATTTTCATCCATTTAAAATTCACTTCAGTAATCATATAATCGTCATTTGGTGCTGCATTATGAAACAATTGAGTATTTTCACATCCCCCTATGTTACACCCCTACCCCACTTATATGACTTAGCCATATGAATTCACTAGATAAATATACAAATAATTCAAAGAGAAATCCACACATAAGAGGCAAAAACATTCTTCTACAAAAAACCTTAAAAACTGTAGCGTTAGTACCACTAGAAAATGCAATAACTGGCGAATACATATTTAAAGAAATTACTTCAATAAATCATTCAAATCAAATGTCCAAACAACATTCAAATAATAAAGTGCACATAGTTTTCAACAAGAAAATGCCATAGATATTATTTTTACATGAAATAAAAATGGCAACTCAGAAACACTTATAAATACTACTTGGGGTAGACGATGTTTGTGGTGCCTTATGGGAGGCAGGCATGGTATCAAGAGAGACACAGACTCAAATGGGTTTGTTTGAAAACCTTTATTTACTAAGATTCCTAGATTGGTGCAATGCATGACTTGCCCTAACCCTAAAGGGGTAATTCCCTTAACTGATGTTTCTAATGGCCATTGTTGTCTACTATTCCAAATAACAAGTCGGTCTGTGTCTAAACCTATTCTTGTTCTAACTCTGTACAAACTTGGTTGGGCCTCTTCAGGTTCCCTTCCCCATGCTCAAGCCTCTTTCCAACCTTTAAACACAAAGTCACTGTTTTGGTTGGGCCTCTCAGGGATCCCTTCCCCAAGCTGAGGGTCCTTTCCAACCTTTAAATACAAAGTCACTGTTATAAGGATGCCTTCTTTGACAGGCCTCTCAGGTTTCTTTGCCCCAAGATGTAGGCCTCTTCCAGCTTTCAAACACAAAATATTACAATCACAGTTCTTTCTTGATTCCACAGGCCACCCTTACCAAGGTTTGGGCCCCTTTAATGCACAACCCAAATTCTGCTGGTTAAAATGTATCTTTTCCTTATTGACAATCATTTCTACATAACATCCTTTCATGGGTTAGATTCAGAGGCTTTGGAAAATGCCAGGCTCTTTGCTTTTCCTGGGTGTGACCACTCTGACCCTCTCTTTGTTTTCTTGCTTTTACTTTTCCTGATATCTTTTTGTTTCCTTCCAGATGCTTCCTGCACCACTTTTATTCTTCTTTCCTTTCTGTGCACACTTGCACTGTTTACTTTTGTTCTTCTTATCATGCCCCTGGCACCAGTTATTTATTTTCTCTGTTCTACCTTGCACCTTCCTTTCTGTTTTCTCTTTAGCATGCCCCTGGCACCTTTCTTTGCCTTTTCTCTGGCTCCTCTCTTGTTACGGGCCACTCACCCCCTTGGGTTACCTTTTCCTCGTGCCCTCTCTCACTATGGGCTACTCGCCCCCTTGGGCTTCTTTTCTCTTTCATCCCAGTAAGCAAGTTAGTTCCCATAATCTATGGTTATAGATTAGAAACACATCCCTTTAGTGGTGGATATAATTTATCTAACCCAATTGGTCAATGTATGTGATTGCATAATGTTCCAAATGTGACATCACAGTAAACCATTCCCTTCACACTCATTGGGCGTAATCATGAAGACTAGCTTCTAAACCCAGTTTCCTCCCATTTAATGTGATGTAATCTTGCATATTTCAACATTAAACATTTTTGTTTTTTGGAAACATCACTTTCCTAAAATGTGATCATGTTACTAATCGGTTTGTCTGATTGCTCTCACTCAGGTGAATCCACTAATGTTAGTCTGATTTCGGCACAAAGTGATCTGTATGACAGATGTTTGCTTTTTATTTTCTGCAAAAATCCTATTCCCAGCTCAACCTAACAGCCTAACACGGACGCTAGGATATACGAACCACAAATATGTAACGTTCTAATAAAAATATCAACATTAATATACTTGGTATAAATAACATAATATAAAAAAATATATAATTTTACATCCAGCTGATCGTTTTTCAACCAGGACATTTTTTTAACACGTTTCTAGAATCTCAATGTCAAAAGTTATTTAAGAAAATGTGATACGATATGGAAAATTAAAAGATGCAGTTTTTCCTTACAACACATTAAATGGCATCTCCTGTTCCTGTCATGGTACCATGTAAATTGTATCACATCCTATGAGGTTTCAGAGCTGGTGACTCATGACTCCTGAGAGGGCTGATTGTCATGTCAAATGTTCTTTGAAGAGGTGAAAAGCTCTCCCCACTTGAGTAATTACATCAGCTTGGAGAGGGAAGGAGGAGGAGAAAAGGAAGGTCTTGAGAAGCTTGCAGAACTTAAGGAGATCCGGCTCAAGTCTGAGGGGTCAGGGAGGCCATCCCAGAGGGAGGCTCCTACAGAAGAAAGAGATTTACCCCCCACGCTCTGCTTCGAGAACCGTCTGACCTGCACAGAGTTAGAGCTAGAGGACCGAAGGACTCTAGCAGGGTGATATTTAGGGAGATAAAGTTGGATGTAGTGCAGTCCCAAGACCCAGAAATCCTTCTTGATGAGGCACTGTGTCTCGAATTGGATCCTTGCAGCCAACGGCAGCCAGTGAAGGAATTTTTGTGGTGGAGAGATGTGGTCCCGGGGCTTGAGGCTGATGATAAGTCTTGCAGTCCCAGTATTTATTAGTTGGAGAGGGTGCATGGAGGAAAGAGGGCGATTGAGGAAGAAGTTTTGCAGTAGTCCAGCCTGGAGAGAACCAGAGCTGTAGAGACATTGATCTTCTGGGGGAAGGTGAGGAAAGGGAGAATGGCTCTGAGGAGGTGAAGCTGAAAGTGAGCCTTCTTTGCAAGGTCAGTGATATGAGGTGAAAACGAGAGAGCGGAGCCGAAGATGACACCAAGGCTTTTGCCTCACAAGAGTGACAACATGACTCCATAAGTGTTCAGAATATATATTCATTGTATTTTTAGAGAGTTTTTGCATAGGCCCCAAAGCAAATGGAAATGGTAAAGGGGCAACATTTGTTTTATTTGCAGGGCCTATTTAAGAACAAAAGAACCATTTGGTCATTTGGTGATCCGGGAGTGTCATGAAGTTTATAAACCAGCTTCAAAGGCCTGAGTTTCTCCTCGCTTGGAACAGCCATCCTCCAGCGCTGTAGATGTTGCCACATCAATAAAGTATATAAAGAGTTGCATTAGTTATGCTAGTTTGCATATACTTTCTAAATTTAACAGGACATTTTTTACTTGGCATCAAGGGTAATGCATACACAGTGAGTGTTATTATGTGGCTAGACTGACCTACATTCAATGTAGGCCAGTAACAGTGCATAAAGGGTAAAGAAAAACATAATGCCCCCAACATCGCATTCCCCTACATTTAGTGGTGGGGTCAGACACACACACACACACACACACACACATTCATACAACATACATGTGGGTCTGATTTAATAAGCTAAATAAGTAACTTAAGTAAGACTACATTTACTAAGCTAAAAAAAGGTGTAAGTACAAAAATATACTTAGGCACTTACTTAAGTTACTTAGTCAGCATGTCAATTTTGCGGGTCTCCGGAATGCAAACACGCTGACTGACAACAGAGTGCTCCTCTCCTGTCAGGCAGTGCATCTAAGCTGGAAGCGCAATAATGAGAGACGGCAGGGTAAGTCTTCCGATGCCTCGCCACCTCCCATTATTCTGTGCTACATTTGTCATAGAGGCGAAATGGGGTCTGGAAACAAATGGGTAGTGGGGAATACGCTGTTGCTCAGAGGTGGCCAGTACAGTACCCCAGGCAAATAAAGCATACAGGGGACTGTGCTGTCTGTCATTGAGGCAAAGGGGTGGCGCCCTCACACCCATAGTGGCAAGCCATCACTGAATGCTCAACTCATTGGCCGTTGCTGACACTCTGTGTGTCTGAATGCACTCTAAACAAGCAACACTGAGAAATATATACCTAAATAAAAACTCAATAATGACCTGCCCCACGGTTGTTGTGTGCACCTTTCTACCACCACCCTAAGAAGAGGGCTGTATGGCTGCCAGCATTGCTACTCACAACTTTGTTGCTCAAATCCTCAACTACCAGTCAATAATGAGAGCCTAGGGTGAATAAGTAGAACCAACATCATTAAGGAGGAAAACACAGAACATCAAATACAAAAAATAGTACACTGGCATACAACAAGGATATAAAGTACGGGTATGGTCAGAAAGGGCCTTCCCGATTGCACACCTGAGAAATATTCGAAATATTTAAGATGTGTAACATCAAATTACATCCTATCTACATTGTGGGAGTGCAAATTCTTCTGATTTCACAAACACATATAAGAAGAGGTGTAGACCCGTAAAGATTTTCAGGAAACAATAATGAGACACATGAATAGCAAGAAAACACAGTTTTAATGCAAATGCAATAACGCCCGGGAGGTCAACGGGTCTCGTGATACTGCAAACTGAGAGCTCTCAACCCGCACACATTGGGCTACTGTATTTAAAGGCGAAAAATACAAAATTAGAATATATTTGAATTAATTCTAGACATTAGGTGTAAGTACATTCTAACTGTACTATTGGATACAGTCTATACAGACTAATTAAAACAGACATTGGCTTACAGTGTGTTACACACTATGTGTATCCCTAATGCAAGCAGTCAGTGGGAAGAGTGAAATCTTTCCCTCACAGCAACAAACTAGATACAGTAAAGAACTCCCTACCTTTCACCCAGACATTTTGGCAACACACAATATTCCCAAGTATTGCTGCTCCTCCACATTAAAGCACGTCCCTGCAGATGTCGCGTACCCATTTGCACATAAAGGACACAAACCGTTATTTGTTACAATACTGAGTCTCTGGGAAAATACAATCAAGGGGTGACTCTTGGACAAATCACTTAATATTTTGTGCTACCATCACCCAGTCATGTACTCAGCAGCCTTAAAGGCTCTCTAGAGTGCAGTAGAAATGAAACCCTAATTCAATAACATGGAAAAAAACATTCACTGCAATAATGTTTACCAGGCCTAAAATGAATTCACTATTCAACAAGCCTAATTCTTGGACAATGACTCATATTTGCGCTGTCAGCCGTCCTGCCATGTACTTGGCAACCTGACAGGTTCTCTAGGATGCTTCAAAGATGAAGTCCAATGCAGGTAATGGCAGGAACATTCATTTCAGCAATGTTTACAATGCCTAAACTCAATTCGATAGTCACAGGGATTTGGCCAATTTCAATAAAATTGTGGACATGCTCACTTCAATAACATTCATGCAGCCTGTATTTCTTGTTACTTTTAGGATATTAGACATGCATGTTTACAGAGGTTTAAAGGTTTGATTTCCTGAATAGCATATGGGTAATTTAAACGTGAATAGAACACTTAATAAATCACCTACATCCGAAAGGTACAACTTGTACTTAAACTTTAAGAATAGAGGGCACACCTGAGTTGACTTTCCAAACACTTAGAGCTTCATTCCTGAAAGTGTGGACATGGGGGGAAAGCATGGAGAAAGTCATGCCATGCTATGTCCCTTTTCCATCCATTCCGATTATGAGTACCTGCATGGTGCAGCAACCCAGGTGGGATCGCCAAGGAGGAGTTCCTGCAGTGTAGGGCGTCCTCAAGAAGCTCTGCAGCGATCAGTATGCAGATCCCAGCGAAGCTGATGGCTTACTTTGGACTGTGCCCAGTTTTCCTAAACCAGGAACAGGGAGGTGTATTCCTCAGTCATGACTTGATAATTAGGCCACCATATTTGGCATTGAGGGGCACAGTGTCATATCCCAAGTGCCTCATCGCATCCACTTGACGAAAGGCACACAATCCAGTGTGATCCCAGTTTCTTGGGCCTTCCACCACATAGATGCCATACCACTGGGCTTTATGGTATCTCTGAATAGGGTGGATTTTCAGACATACTGCGAGTGGAGACAGTATTTCCCTTCAGTGGCATTACCCACTCAAAACCCCTATCCTGACTACATTAAAAATTGATTTCCTAGGGGTAATTTAAGCAGCACTAACACATAGCATGTCCTATAAGATTATTGTGAATTTCGTTTTCTATTTATTTTATATTCTATAATGCCAAGCGGGTGTTCAGTTTAAACATATAAAAGTGTACCGTATTTTATTATTTCCAATTTTACCAAGCAAAAGGCAACTTGAATAAACCCTGTTGAGTATTGACGATTCAGAAATGACTGGATTCTAACATTTTAAAGATTTAATTAAGACCATAAACAGCTAATTTAACTAATTCCATATGTAGCATAAATATGAAAATACAATTACACAGTGTATACAACCACGCCCTGACTTCAAAATATCCTACAAGTGGACAAAATATATACTAAAGGATTACATAAATAACACCTCTGTAGTGGCTAATACAGTTTTATGTTTTAGTGTGCTTAAATATATACACAATATGGTACTTTAGATGACGTCATATTGTTGGGTGTTCTGACCCACGTTTGGACTATGATGCTACAACATTTGGTGCTGTGGGTTTAGGAAATCCAAGATGGCCGAAAAAGCCCACATGTGCGCCAGAATCTATGAAAACCGCGCAGTTGTGCACACTAAAATGGTTGCCTAACTTGCCACCCACCAATGCAAGCAGGATGGGCCGGGGTGCCATGAGTGAAATGTGTGCCAAAGGAAAAACCGCACTTTAAAATTACCTTTTGTTTCTCTGAATGCCAGCTCAAAATGCCTATTTGCAACATATCCAAAAATCTCACTGAACACCAGCGGACATCTGGCAGAATAAAGTCTTGTGGGCATACAAAATCTGGAAAGAGGATGAAAAGTTATATTCTGAAGTGACTTGAAGGTTTATAACAAGACTGGCTGAGCTGTGGATTTCAGCAGTTTAAGTAAATTTGGACTGAAAGACACTAAAAATCTAAATGTTTAAAAGAAATGAGTGACCTACTTTTGAGTGTCACATAGGCTGCAATTGTTTAAATGTCATAGTTTTAAACTTAGAATCAGCATTCTAGTTGCATATGTAAAAAATTGTTAGTTATTTGAATGCAGAAAACTGGGGAACAGAAATGACATGTGGCTAAAAACTGGCTTAAAGAGATTCCAATTTTGCCTGGCAACTACCCCCATCAGGAGTGAAACTTGATTCACAAGTAACTTCCCAGGCTTGGCTGTTTCCTGCTAGCCACACTAAGGATATGCCATCTCTCTGATAATTGAATTAAGGGGAGCCCCCACAGAATACAGGAGCTCTGAACAATGCAACCCCCTTCACCCAGGCAGATGGTTCATTGCAGATGTCGTAAAACAGCTTCCTCTTGGCAGAAGCTGGGAGGGGCAGGGTCTCTGAGCTTGGCAGAAACTGGAAAGACTGGTTTCTGTACCATGTGACCTTAGAAGACACACCCCTGTAGCCAGAATATGGTTTTAGAAAAAGATGGATCATTCATAGAGCAGACTTGTGAAAATTATTTAAATGATACCATAATTCTTGTGATTTTTCTGAACACATTTTAAGACGTGTTAGGACCCGGTGGTATGTTCAGGGGGGTTTCAGCGGAAAAGAGGATATTACTCAAAATGTGTGCATGTGAAAAATCTGACACTTCATCAACTAATGTCCATACTCCTTGCGCACATGTGTGTAAATTTGGGTTAATGTCCGATATTGCGAAACCAGTTAAAAAGTGCAAATGTCGCCATTTCTGAATGCAAGCTCCCAGGAAGAGCAGATTTGGACAGGGTATACCTCCTGTGATACATGATGGGTGCATGTAATTTCAGAACACTGTGTAGCTATGAAATATGTCTTTTGGGTCAAAATATAGATTGTGTGTAATTTGACAGGGGTGGGTTCTCTGTACCATAAACAGACCTCATCATTATGACACTTCATTTCATTCCCCCAATCAAGTGGAATAGGATGAAGTGGCCAATGACAAGTGGAGAGGGGTAGAGCCTAGTGATGCTGCACACACACCCATTTTAAAAACACATAAAAGCAGACAGTCAGAACAGATAGGGACCTTCAAATCCATTTGCTGCGGGACGCTCTGCCGGGAAAATCCATACTTTACCTCCATCAATCTCTAGAGAAAGCTGTGCAGAGAGATCCAGACTTCAAATCCATCAATCTCCAGAATCCAGAGAGGCTAGAGAGAGAGCTGACCCAGATCACTGTGAAGTGCAGAGACCAGACCAGAGTCCAGTCTAAAACCTGACCAGATCCGTGGCGAGGCCCATTCTAATTCAAGAATATAGTGTGAGTACCTAGTAGAACTGTGCAGAACCAATCTCTTAGTTAAAATAATATAATTCAATCCTATTTTAATCTAAGTAGAACTGTCTCCTAACTGTCACCTGTCATTTGTAAAGCTGTCACCTGTCACTTTCTAGTTGCAAGCTGCACTTGTCTTTTTGAACTTTAAAATTTCAAATCTGAAAAACGACCTTTATTTAATCGCTCATATCTCCGTGACCGTTTGTCCTAGAGACTTGCAGTAACTTTCATCTGGAAGCTGAGATCCTAGGCTGTCCTAGGACCCCAAAACGATAGCTAGTCCTTGTAGTTCCTCCGCAATCGCGAGAAAAGCACTCACGAATTTGCCGCGATTTGAAAATTTCTCCACGTGTGAAAACAGAAGCTTCTTGCTTTCAGTTGCCAAAAATTCGTTTAACCTGCTAGTTACTCCTAGATCCTTGCTAAAGTGAGCCTGGACTAATATTAACTTGATACCACTCACCCTGAACCTCAAGAGGGAATTAAAAGCCTTTTAGCATATTTTTCACTTCATTGCCAGCACATGTAAAAGCATTTTGGGCCTGTGTTTAAAACTCCGATCTGTAGTCTAAGCTTGCTGGGGTGAACTGAATTACATTTGATTGCATTTCTGAGAACTGTGTGCTTTCCTTCCATTTCCTTGCATTGCATAAAGGGGGGAGGGGATTGCCTTTGTTTTGTTGAACGCATATTGAGCACTTTCTGTACTGCATTTTCATTCCACCTTGCATCCATTTGAAACCATAAAGTATTGTTGCTATCTTATCCATCCTATAACCACTCATCATTGATTATAAAGAAGTGTGCTAGTGCCAGACTATCCATTATTGATTACTGCTCAGATTCAGTGTGATATTCAATTATTAAATTATTATAAAGTGTGATATATATATATCTATTGTTTAAATTATCAAATAAACCTTTAAACGTTCAAAACAGAACTACTTCTTGGCTCAGTGGGGTCAGGAGGATTCCAAGAGAGGGGTGTTATATAGGGGTAGTCATCCAGAACGCATGAACTGGACATAAAGATATATCAATAAGGCTTTCCATTCAGTATCCCAGACTAGGCATTGACTTAGCTGTAGTGTTGAATTGAATCCTCTTACAAATTGGGGGCTCGTGCCGGACGTTTGGGTTAGATCTATCACTTGTGCAGATTAATACAGATTAATACAGCGTGCCAGCTGACCAGATACACATATCCGGTCGGATCACACGCTGTGTTACGCTGTAAAGCACTCCTCAAAGGAACGCTCTAAGGAAAAGGTCTGTTTTGCAAAAATAAAATACTAAATTCTGTAAGTCAGGACAGAGACCAATTTCCAGAATGACGACCTTAGTAGACATGAAAATAGCCAGAGAGCACTTCTTACATAAGTTATTTGTGAGAGGTGAGTGGACTCACCAGGACCGCATGGTCTGGTTGCAGGCCATCACGCAACAGGTCACGGAAACAGGGTCAGATACATGGAGAGATTAGGGTCCCTTACATGTGGCCCTGAGTGAACTATACATGGCTCCTAAAGCTAAGGATGAACAAGACAAGATGGTTAGGATAGCGGCATACCTGTACCTATATATGGGAGACATGCAGGATAAATCTATTGAAAGCCAAGATCTGGCGAATAAGCGACAGATGGCGTTAGAGAAGGTCCAATCTGACCTGGTCTCTTCTGAGCAGAGGCTGCAGGGGAGCCAGGAGTCAGAAAATGAGAGTAGACAGCACATCATTAAAATAAAGAGGGATATGGACATCCTGCAACAGGAAAAGGCTGACCAGGATACCAGATTTCTGGCTTTGCAGAAGGAACGCCAAGACAGTTTGGACTCCCTACTGCAGAGCCAGAAAAAGCTGGAGCAACAGATCAATTTCAACAGGGCATGCACAGAGCAGGTAGCCACCCTGCAAATCCAACTAGACAGAGAGAAAGAGGAGAGCAATAAACTGATCCTGAAAGACCTGGATACCCAGGCAGAGTTTGATCAGGAGCGCCAGAAAGCTGGTGCCTTCCAAAGGCAAAGGGACGACCTGGCGTCACAAATTCAAGTTCTTGGTCAGGAAAGGGACACCCTAGGCCAGGAAGTCTGCCACTTAAGGAGAAAAATGGAAGAAAATCATCTGGCCCACCAGGGACTGGGTGACCTCCAAAAAGAACACCAGGACTTGCTAGAGCACACCAGGAGGGTGGAGGAGGCTCTGGCAAGACAGGAGCAGGACAATAGGGACACAGCTCAGGAGGTAACCCTCCTGCAGCAAAGACTGGCCCAGTGCTCCAGGACCAATCAGGAAACGCAGAGAGAGAATGAGGCTCTCTGCCAGCACAACGATAGGCTCCAACAACAGGTAGCGATGCAGGAGAGACTGATAGAGTCTAGTAAGGCCTAAACTGAGGAACTGAAGGCGCAGGCTCTTGCATTGCAACAGGGAGCAGGGGCGGATAGAGATGAGGTTCGCTGGGAAAGAGAAACTCCTGAGCATAACCCCAGGAGCCCTAGTACCAGAGGCCTTTATTTCTCTCAGTCCCTGGACTCAGCCACCCCCATGTCCCCTGGCGCACATGAGCACAGGGCCACAGGGATGGCAGATTACTATCCAGCCAGAAGCATGGGGCTCATAGGCCAGTACCACCCAGGAATGGAGGGGCAGGCATCCGGGTATGGGCACCCAAGCACAGTGCAATTTGATGGGGAACCCCAGGTGAGTAGGCCCATTAAGGGCATCCTGAAAACCTCTGCCTAGTTAGGTCAGTGGGGGGGGTACCATCAAATCCTGGCAGCAAGGAGGGATCTGAAGACTCCTCTGAGCGGAACAGGACACAGGAGACCAGGTCCCCACATTCTGCCAGCCATTCCCAGGCTCGCAGAATCCGGGAAAACCTGGAAGATCAGACAGAAACCTCTGGGCGCAGTGCCTCTGAGTCAGAGGATGAATGGACAAGGGTTACCCGAACCAAAAAGGCCAATAAGACAAAAAGGGCCTTGCTTAAGGACCCCTTAAAGCAGATTAGGGCAATCAGGAGTGTCATTACGCCTTATCATAAGAACGCCAAGTACTCTGTTTGGGAACACTTGGAGCTCTATGAGCAAATGATGGAGACTTTCCATTTGAAGGACAGCAGTAGCTGCATCCAGTACGTCAAATGGACATTCTCCCCAGAATACTCCAGTTTCTTTGCGGGGCTGGAGGACCAAAATCATTTAAGATGGTCCACCTATAAGGCGGCCATCTTGAAACATTTCTCTGTGCACCGAAATCCTCAAGAGGCTCGCAAGGCAGCCTACAATTTACAATGTGGGGAGGATCAGGCCCCACAAGAATTTGTGCAGGAGTTAAAGCATGCCTTTGCGCAGACCACCAGAAGGGTGCGCACGGATAGCAGAGAATTTATTAATACGTTTTTCCATGCCTTGCCCAAATACATAATGACCCAGCTCGTGAGGGATTTTCACGAGAAAAGATCTTTAGACTGGGTCATTGAACAGGCGACCCGGATCTATGAGGTGCAGAAGCCCATAGAAAATAAAAGTAATACCCAGAAAAATCCCAAAACCAACAGCACCCCTGCTGCTGCCAAGGTGGCAGAGGTAAAGGTCACCCCCGTTTTGGATTTGGAGATGGGGGGGGCCTAAAAACCTACCTGCACCTAATAATGCTAGGCCCAGAAGGTCCTCGGGCCAGTCACAGACAGGGAGCCAGGGAGGCAGCCCCACAAATGGGGTCCCACGCTCTCCTGATTATGTAAGCCCCCGTTACAAGGGAAACAGACCCATCCTGGGTTATGTGTGGACTCCTCCAGCCCAAGGGGGGGGATCCAGCCAAGCACCTAACCCAGGGAACCTCCCTCCCAACTTCCCACAGGAGGGCAGAAATTCTCCAAATCCTGGGCAGAACTTTTTCCCCAGGTATCCACCCAATTTCCAACCCCAAAATCATCCATCCTTCTTTCCCCAATTCCCTGAGCCCAGACAACCGAATCCGGGAGAGGGGAGGCCAAGGGTGGAGGGGTATCCAAATCTTCCCAACCAGGGGTACTACCAAAGAAGGGATAGCTACCCTTCCCGGGATCAGCCCAGGGGAGAAAACAGGGCCCCATATCAGCCTGAGTGGGTTTCCCAGTTAGAGCGCCAGGTTCAAAACATGGCTTGGGATCTGGGTCACATACTGAGGGCTCAGCAGAACCCTCAGATCGGCATGCCGGCGCAGAACGCACCCAACTCTGGACCTGGTGCTCCAGAACAATGACGGGGGCAGCACCCCGATAACTCACCGGTTCCCAGGGAGGAGGCACAAAGGGAAGGGGGGTGTAAAGCCTTGGAGGAAGCTTCCTTCCTCACTTGTAAACAGCCCCTGGAAACCCAGGAACCGGAAACAAAATCTCTTGCCCCTGAAAGTCTGCCTCCTAAGGAGCAGAGGGGGGGGGTAGGAGAAACAAAAGACCCAAACAGACACAGTTTGAGGAGGAGGTACAGATCTTCCAATTTGAGGGAGAGGGATCCTCAGAGGATCCTGGGAAAAGGATCTTCTCCTTCAGAGAGGGGGGAACTCCTCCCAAAGAAAATGGGTCCCTAGGGATGCAAATCCAGACTGGGGAGATGTGGAGACTGAGCTACCGCCGCCCACTATCTCATCCCAGAACCAACGGCAAGAAAATCCCCTGGTTCAAACCCATCCTGGTGACTGCCTCCAAAAAGGGGGGGGGTGGCCCGGAACCGCAGCCAGGGGAACCCACAATGGCTCTGATCTCCAGTTGCCAACTTTTTCTTTCAGACTCCCAAGGCTCTCCACAGAATTCTGCCCAAATCTCTTCGCTAGCAATGTCCAAAACCAGAAAATTAGCCCACCAGTTGTCCAAAAATGTGCATTATCTGTGCCCCCTTGAGGAGAAGGAGGGAAGATACTATGCCCCGGTACAAGTACAGGGGCAGGGTACGATTTCAGCGCTGGTGGACACAGAATCTCAAGCTACCCTTCTGTCCAGAAGGCCTTTGATGAACTGAATGCAGGAAGGGGAGAGAATTACCAAATTCCTCTCACCTCTCTTCCTGGACAACTGCAGAACTTTGACGGGAAGGAAATTCCCGTTGAGGGGACTGCAGACTTGGACATTAAGATCGGGCGACACAAGTTAAAACACCCAGTCATAGTAGTGACTCCAGAGGGCACCCCTTGTTTACTAGGGAATGACCTCCTGAGAAGGTTGTCACCCCTAATAGATTGTGTAAACAAGGTCCTCTGGACCCAGACTAGCCGACCCATAAAATTAAAACAGAGTGTCAACCATGTTAGTTTAAACGGCACATGC
This sequence comes from Ambystoma mexicanum, assembly GCF_040938575.1. Lineage (NCBI taxonomy): Eukaryota > Metazoa > Chordata > Amphibia > Caudata > Ambystomatidae > Ambystoma > Ambystoma mexicanum. Next base: position 1,092,962,917 of record NC_090926.1, on the reverse strand, counting down.
CACATGGTTGAACAAAAATCTGACCAAGTAGAATTTCACTTCCAGAATAACCAGATTCCAGACGTGACGGTAATAGCAGTAGGACAACAGACTGGTGATGGAGGGTCCTCTCTATTTCTGAAAATCAACCTTCCTTCCAGTCTAAAGTGGTACTCCACGCTGGAAGGAAACACTCTGAGATTCTATACTAATCCACAATCAGAAACTCCAACTCCTATAGTCCAGAAAGATGTGAAATCAGCTCAGAGCCTGGCTGATATTCAGCAAATTGGAGAGCAGTTGTTCATCCCTGTCCAGTTAAATGATGGGAAAGACTCTGTTCTCGCCCGAGTGTGTGTGAGCAACGGTAAGAGCTTCATCAGCGAAGCCATGTTTCGCCAACTCCCAAAAGATCCAGCCATTCCCACATTCAAACTGATAGACAAATGGGAAATGGACCTGGAAGCACCTAATTCCAAACATCTCCTGCCAAGCAGGTGTATGCTCAAAATCTCCATTGGCAACAAGAGCATAGTCCACAATTGTTGGGTCGTGCGAGACGTCCCTGCCGCCTTTTACTTAGGCAGTGACATTCTCAATCGCTTTGCCATTAGTTTGGACCTAATAAACTTCAAAGCTTGGTCCCGATTAGTGGATAATCCCATGGGCTTTGATGATCCAGAAAAAGCATTTAGGTCAGCTCAATTGCTACCTTATGCAGTTGAAATTCAGATCAAAGAGGAAGTCACCATCCCAGAAAGGACCCGACAATTCTCCCTGGAAGTGAAAGTTAAAAGAGGACAATATTTGCAAAACCCTGATGCTTACATACATCTAAACGCTTCTCTCCAACAGCAAGGGTTAGGGGTAAACCCAACACCATTAGTCAACATAGAACATGACACCATTCTAATAGAGGTGGATAACAGCGACTTAAAGAGTATTACTCTAGCCGCAGGCACCATTATTGGAATGGCGGTTGATGACTGACATTTTTCCATCGATTTAGGTAATGAACTGTTAGGACCAATCCCCAAGGACTGTTTTGACAGTGACAGTGATGACAACGCAACACCAGACAGGATCTTTACCCGGCATGGGGGGAACTTCCTGGTGTACACTTCCTGCCCTTATGGTAAGGAAGATGTGACTTGTGACTTCAGGAGGGATGAGGTGATTTTCCAGGTCCATGAGGGCTGCCTTTCCCACCTGAAGCCTCCGGTCCAAATCAGGACTCTGACCAGGGACTTCTCCACCCAGCTGGAGGAGGCCGCGGAGATAGCCAAACCAGATCTCTTTCCAGGCTTCAGGCAGATGGTGGAAGAGAGAGTCAACCTAGCTGATGCCTGTGTGACTCTGGAACAGAAGCAAAAGTTGAAACCAGTTTTCTTGGATTTCCAAGATCTCTTCGCGGTAGACTCATATGACTGTGGTCGCACTGACATCCACACAACAACAATCCCCACGGACCCTGGCATGACTCCAGTGTTTGTGAAGCAATATCGCTTGCCTCTCGCATCAATGGAGTCCCTTACTGAAATAATTAAGAACCTTGAGTCCCGGGGAATAATCCGTCCAGTCCACAGCACCTTCAATAATCCGGTGCTGGGAATATTAAAGCCAAACGGCCAGTGGAGACTCTGCGCCGACCTCAGGGAGCTCAACAAACGGGTCCATACTTCCCGATGGCCTCTTCCCTACATTGACCAAGGGCTGGCCCAGATCCAGGGGTCACAGGTATTCACTGCAATAGACCTGACCAATGGATACTGGACTGTGCCTGTCAGTAGGGAGGACCAATACAAGCAGGCTTTTACCTTTGGGGGCCAGCAGTACACATGGACCCGGACTCCCTTCGGATACCTTAACTCCGGTAATGAGTTTAACATTTTCCTACATAAGGCCATGCCGGACCTGGGTGCGAGGGGTAACCTGGCTTATGTAGATGATGTCCTCATCAAAAGTTCATCTGTGGAGGAACACATAGCGGAGATCCGTTATGTTCTGACCCAGTTGAGGGCCGCCGGAGCAAAACTTTCCTTTCAGAAAGCACAGTGGTGTCGAACCCGTGTTAATTTCTTGGGGCATGAGATTACTCCTCAGGGTCTCTGTCCCCAGGAAAAGAAAGTGGAAGCACTTCAGAAACTGAAAGACCCCACAACTCTGCGGGAATTATGGAGCCTCCTTGGACTGACTAATTACAGCAGAAAGTTCATTGAGGGCTACGCAGAGATCACCAGACCCCTGATTCATCTCCTGAAGGGGGGGGTCAAGTGGGAATGGGGTCCAGAACAATCCGAGGCAGTAAAACAACTCAAAAGAAGCCTCTCACAAGCGCCTTGCCTAGCTTACCCTGTCAGAAACAAGGAGTTCTTCCTGGAGACGGGTTTCTCTAATACGTGCTTGACGGCAGTATTATACCAAAAGCATGACAAGGTCAATAAAGTTATCTCCTATGCGAGCAAAACTTTATCCTCTGTGGAGGAAAAATTCAACGATTGTGAGAAGGCACTCCTGGCGACGGTGTGGGCATTGAAGAATTACCGCCCGTTTATCCAGGGGGAACACATCATAGTGGAGACTCCACACCAGCCTCTGCAATATCTCCAAAGTGATAGAATCCGGGCCGCAAATGTGAGTAATTCCCGAATTACTTCCTGGATTCTGTCAATGCAAGGCTTTCCTGTGGAGGTCAGATATGGCCAAAACAAGAAGAGTCCCCTCGCGCAAGGTCTGGCTGTCTTGCATGATTGTGCCAGAGAAAACTGTCTCGAGGACGAAAGTCTAAAGACCAAGGACAACATGGAGGCATACCTTAATTCCCCCCACAAAGTCTGTGAAGAAGACAAGTGTGAGGGAATGCCCACTGTATATGTGGATCGATGCTCTTACCATGTTGACAACAACGGGGAGAAAGAACTGGTGGCCGGCGTAGGGAATGCATGGGTTAATGAGTCCCCAGAACCCTCCGCTGGATACAAAATTGGTCCCGGAAGTAGTCAGGTGGCAGAATTGATGGATGTGCATCAGGCCATCCTCACTGCTGTCCAGCATCAACTCCACGAACTGGTCATAATCACAGATTCGGATTATGTACGGAATGGGTTCGTGGAGCACCTGGTTAATTGGAAAACCAGAGGCATGTTATGTGCTAACAACAAACACTTGAAACATGGGAAGTTGATCCAAAACATTGATGATCTGGTCACCTCGAATGAGATGACCATCTATTGGAAAAAGATCAAGGGTCATTCCAAAGTAGAGGGACCAGACAAAACTGGAAATGACTTAGCTGATCAGCTGGCCAAAACCGGGGCCATCCAAGGGGATCTAATTGAGATTGAGTCCCTATTGGGGGAAATCCAGGTCACTGCTATCACTAGGTCCCAGACAAATGCTCACAACGACCTTTCAATTGCCCAATGGAGTAAGGAGACCCCTGATGCTGATTTGATTATCGCTCAGAAGGGGGATCCAATAATTGGTAAATTTTACCAGCACATTGAGGACCCTGAGAACTTTCCCCTGACGGATACCGATTACACTGGGAAAGAGGACCTAAGAGTGTTGATGAAATGTCCAAAAATGTTCTGGATCCAAGACGGTTTGTTGGTAAGGAAATCCAAAGCTGGCCACGATCAGTGGGTGGTTCCTACCTCATTCCGAAGCCTGATGTTAAGTCACGCCCATGATGCGGCCACCGCCGGTCATAGGGGGTTTCACACAACATTGGAAATCTTAAGAGAGGTTGCATACTGGCCACACATGGGGCAGGACCTTGACCAATACTTGAAGGGGTGTCTTGTGTGTGCACAATTTCAGCCATCATCCCTCACGCACCGTGCGCCTCTCCAAAAGAGGGGGATGACACTGCCATTTTACAAATCGACTTTGTAGGCCCCGTGATTCGCTCTGCTAGGGGGAATAAGTACATGTTGACTGTGACATGCTTGTTTACCAAGTGGGTGGAATGTCTCCCAGCCCCAAATTGCAAGGCAGAAACTGCAGCTGCCCTGATGATTAACCACATCTTTTCCCGTTTTGGTCTACCTCAAAGGATTGAGTCAGACAGAGGTAGCCACTTCACCAGTGAAGTAATGACAAAGATGTGGGAGATACTGGGGGTCAAAAGGAAGTTACATATTGCTTACAGGCCAGCTTCTTCTGGAGCAGTGGAACGCTACAACCGGACAATTGTGAGCATCTTAAAAAAGTTTGTGGCAGATTCTGGGCCAAGTTGGGATATCCGATTACCTCTGGTCCTAATGGCCATCAGACCTACCCCTTCATCTGCAACCAAAATGTCACCATTTGAGTTGATGACTGGGCGCAAGATGGTGCTTCCGCAGCATTTGCTCTATAGGACCCAAGAGCAGACACTGATAAATGCCTCCACTACTCATGAGTATGTGGAGAATTTAAGGAAACACCTTCAACATGCTTTTGCTTATGCTCAGCGGAATCTAGAAAGATCAGCTGATAGCATGAAGACCCACTATGACCTGAAGACTTCCAGGAAGGAATATCAGGTGGGGGACCGGGTCTATCTATACAACTTCCAAAGAAACCAGACAAAACAGCGGAAATTCTTGCCTACATGGAAGGGACCCTTTGAGATTATAGACAAAATCTCCCCTGTGGCCTACAAGATCCGCATCCCCAAAGGCGGTTTGGCAGAGGGGGAAGACAAGTGGGTCCACATAAACCAGTTGAAATGTTGCCATCCCAGGCACACTCTGCAACAACTGGAGGAATCCTCTGGAATCCTAGCGCGTACTGTCTCAGACTAATTCAGTTCCAACCATAAAACATACCACATCTAGTCTCTAAAATATTGTTATTTGCATGAAACTGTCTCTTAATTATACTGTTTTTTTTTTCAAAATAAGAATGTAATGTTTCGTTATGATGAAATGCATATGCTGCCCCACTATCTCAACAGTGGTGGAAAAATGTCTATTAATAGGTATTGCCACTCTTCCTTTGTCGTCCTAGGAGAAAGAAAACCTGGAGACGGGACAAGGAGGATGATCCGGAGACCGGGAGCAGAGACGCAAGGGGCCCGGTGTACCGCCCAATATTCCCATCAGGACCGGCGAGGAGAACCGATCGATCAGTACCGGATGGAGGAAAAGATGCTGAACTGTGCCATTTGCAGAATTGGAAGAAGATTATGCGGACATACCAGTGCGTGGGTCAAAACCCTTGTGCACCCGACATCCCCTCGACTCAATCCAAGTGCCGTCGGGCGGGGGGGTATGTTGGGTGTTCTGACCCACGTTTGGACTATGATGCTACAACATTTGGTGCTGTGGGTTTAGGAAATCAAAGATGGCCGAAAAAGCCCACATGTGCGCCAGAATCTATGAAAACCGCGCAGTTGTGCACACTAAAATGGTTGCCTAACTTGCCACCCACCAATGCAAGCAGGATGGGCCGGGGTGCCATGAGTGAAATGTGTGCCAAAGGAAAAACCGCACTTTAAAATCACCTTTTTTTTCTCTGAATGCCAGCTCAAAATGCCTATTTGCAACACATCCAAAAATCTCACTGAACACCAGCGGACATCTGGCAGAATAAAGTCTTGTGGGCATACAAAATCTGGAAAGAGGATGAAAAATTATATTCTGAAGTGACTTGAAGGTTTATAACAAGACTGGGTGAGCTGTGGATTTCAGCAGTTTAAGTAAATTTGGACTGAAAGACACTAAAAATCTAAATGCTTAAAAGAAATGAGTGACCTACTTTTGAGTGTCACATAGGCTGCAATTGTTTAAATGTCATAGTTTTAAACTTAGAATCAGCATTCTAGCTGCATATGTAAAAAAGTGTTAGTTATTTGAATGCAGAAAACTGGGGAACAGAAACGACATGTGGCTAAAAACTGGCTTAAAGAGATTCCAATTTTGCCTGGCAACTGCCCCCATCAGGAGTGAAAGTTGATTCACAAGTAACTTCCCAGGCCTGGCTGTTTCCTGCTGGCCACACTAAGGATATGCCATCTCTCTGATAATTGAATTAAGGGGAGCCCCCACAGAATACAGGAGCTCTGAACAATGCAACCCCCTTCACCCAGGCAGATGGTTCATTGCAGATGTCGTAAAACAGCTTCCTCTTGGCAGAAGCTGGGAGGGGCAGGGTCTCTGAGCTTGGCAGAAACTGGAAAGACTGGTTTCTGTACCATGTGACCTGAGAAGACACACCCCTGTAGCCAGAATATGGTTTTAGAAAAAGATGGATCATTCATAGAGCGGACTTGTGAAAATTATTTAAATGATACCATAATTCTTGTGATTTTTCTGCCCACATTTTAAGACGTGTTAGGACCCGGTGGTATGTTCAGGGGGGTTTCAGCGGAAAAGAGGATATTACTCAAAATGTGTGCATGTGAAAAATCTGACACTTCATCAACTAATGTCCATACTCCTTGCGCACATGTGTGTAAATTTGGGTTAATGTTCGATATTGTGAAACCAGTTAAAAAGTGCAAATGTCGCCATTTCTGAATGCAAGCTCCCAGGAAGAGCAAATTTGGACAGGGTATACCTCCTGTGATGCATGATGGGTGCATGTAATTTCAAACCACTGTGTAGCTATGAAATATGTCTTTTGGGTCAAAATATAGATTGTGTGTAATTTGACAGGGGTGGGTTCTCTGTACCATAAACAGACCTCATCATGATGACACTTCATTTCATTCCCCCAATCAAGTGGAATAGGATGAAATGGCCAATGACAAGTGGAGAGGGGTAGAGCCTAGTGATGCTGCACACACACCCATTTTAAAAACACATAAAAGCAGACAGTCAGGACAGATAGGGACCTTCAAATCCATTTGCTGCGGGACGCTCTGCCGGGAAAATCCATACTTTACCTCCATCAATCTCTAGAGAAAGCTGTGCAGAGAGATCCAGACTTCAAATCCATCAATCTCCAGAATCCAGAGAGGCTAGAGAGAGAGCTGACCCAGATCACTGTGAAGTGCAGAGACCAGACCAGAGTCCAGTCTAAAACCTGACCAGATCCGTGGCGAGGCCCATTCTAATTCAAGAATATAGTGTGAGTACCTAGTAGAACTGTGCAGAACCAATCTCTTAGTTAAAATAATATAATTCAATCCTATTTTAATCTAAGTAGAACTGTCTCCTAACTGTCACCTGTCATTTGTAAAGCTGTCACCTGTCATTTTCTAGTTGCAAGCTGCACTTGTCTTTTTGAACTTTAAAATTTAAAATCTGAAAAACAACCTTTATTTAATCGCTCATATCTCCATGACCGTTTGTCCTAGAGACTTACAGTAACTTTCATCTGGAAGCTGAGATCCTAGGCTGTCCTAGGATCCCAAAACGATAGTGCTAGTCCTTGTAGTTCCTCTGCAATCGCGAAAAACGCACACACGAATTTGCCGCGATTTGAAAATTTCTCCACGTGTGAAAACAGAAGCTTCTTGCTTTCAGTTGCCAAAAATTCGTTTAACCTGCTAGTTACTCCTAGATCCTTGCTAAAGTGAGCCTGGACTAATATTAACTTGATACCACTCACCATGAACCTCAAGAGGGAATTAAAAGCCTTTTAGCATATTTTTCACTTCATTGCCAGCACATGCAAAAGCATTTTGGGCCTGTGTTTAAAACTCCGATCTGTAGTCTAAGCTTGCTGGGGTGAACTGAATTACATTTGATTGCATTTCTGAGAACTGTGTGCTTTCCTTCCATTTCCTTGCATTGCATAAAGGGGGGAGGGGATTGCCAGAGAAAAGTGATTACATTGTTTTGTTGAACGCATATTGAGTATTTTCTGTACTGCATTTTCATTCCACCTTGGATCCATTTGAAACCATAAAGTATTGTTGCTATCTTATCCATCCTATAACCACTCATCATTGATTATAAAGAAGTGTGCTAGTGCCAGACTATCCATTATTGATTACTGCTCAGATTCAGTGTGATATTCAATTATTAAATTATTATAAAGTGTGATATATATATCTATTGTTTAAATTATCAAATAAACCTTTAAACGTGCAAAACAGAACTACTTCTTGGCTCAGTGGGGTCAGGAGGATTCCAAGAGAGGGGTGTTATATAGGGGTAGTCATCCAGAACGCATGAACTGGACATAAAGATATATCAATAAGGGTTTCCATTCAGTATCCCAGACTAGGCTTTGACTTAGCTGTAATGTTGAATTGAATCCTCTTACAATATTTTACCATTCTAGAGTTCATAGGTACATGTGATGCATTCAGTATTCAATAATTGTAATTTTCAACAACGATCATCAATAAAGAACATATTATTCAATATCTGGATGGACTAGGGCTAGGAAGAGAGACATGCACTTTGCTGAGACACTAGCACTAGGATGAACGACTAAGGCTAAAATGAGATTCTGGTACTCGGAAGAAAGGCTAGGATTACAACTAAGATGAATGACTGTGACTCTTTGGTAAGACTGTGATTTTGAGTTGCTTTTTGTTAGCACTGATACATGTTGGAAGCAGAAAAAACAATTGCACAGTTAGCATCACAACCAAATATTCTGCTTCTTAACACCATATCCCGTCTTTATCCCCTTTGTAGCATGGTTTTCACTACAAGGCGGTGCCAAAATGCCACCATGGCAAATAGGTTGGGGGGAATCCCATTTATATAATTATGTCTAGTTATGTCTGGTTATCAAAAAACACAAAATACCTGGAAAAATATATAACGTCGATCCAATTGAATCGTGCCCTTCCGCAACAGGGGTCCAATGGGTGTTGGGTTTTTATTTGAGCATTCAAGCAAAGCCAATTGAGTGACTGAAGGGCAATTATGGAATGAAAGGGTGATGGAAGAAAATAGTCATTCTTCTGTCCAATGGAATAGAACAGGTATCCAAATCTGGGATGACTGTGCACAGTTCATAATTGGTACCAGTGGTGGCATTTCAGTGTACTCCCTTGGGGCCTGTTTGCCTGTGTGCCTGGTTCCCTAATACCACTATGCACATAGACACATGGGATGAGGGAATGGCCCTTTTCCAATGGGCACCTGCAAAAGCAGCCAGTGGATTTATACCCAAATCCATTTCCTTGATCATGTGCTGGTTGCTGGTTTAGGGGCACAGTTTCTTTAACAAGGCCTCATTTTCAAGTAAAATCGCATGTAGTAAGAAGTGAAAAAGAAAGACAACAGACTGTTTCAGTCTTTGGAAATCATAGTGTTCCAAAGTTAATAACTGTGCAGTGAAGGTTTAATTTACTATTATGAAAAGGTAACATTGTTATTAAAAATTAGGTGCATGATTTTAAAAGAAAATGCTTGCTTTGCCTTGATTGCAAATTCGATTTCTGTTTCTATCCATGAATATATGCACAACAGCCTTCTAGCCTACGCTAACAAAGTGAATGATCAATTAACCTCTCGCCAATCTTTCTTCTGTTTTTCTAGAAGGCAGGGCTGTTAAAAGCAAGGCTACCAAAGGTAAGTGATTGTCACTGAGTGGAATGTATCGGTGCAGAAGCTGAAAAGGTGTTCTGCTTGTTGTTACCCAAGCCAGTTATAACTTAACATGATTAGACACTCAAGGTGGTCACCTGGTGCTTACTTTGCTGCTATGATAATATTTGAATTGACTATGTAGTTTACCAATGCCATGATAAAGTCAATGCATAAAAAGTCATAAACAGCTCATACCATGATTCTAAAGAACATGCGTTAGTTAAGATAAATAAAGTACTGTTACTAAGATAACTAGCTATTAAGATAAATAGCCAACTGGCTATACCACCTGATGGCTGGGCTATTTCCTGACATGTCTAAAAGGAATCAGCATTACCTATCACATACATGTAGGCTTTCCTCCTGGATGAACTGCTTGAACTGATTATCCACAGAAAAATACTGCACCGATTTAAACATTGCACCAATTTGAAAAATCATGTCACAAAGGGAGCCAACAAGGACTCTGATCTATGAATTGTGATGTGCCAGACCATCTGTGTTGAAAGTCATTTTCTGTTCTGCCCCTCCAAATGCCCACCATTGTGTGACTCCATCTCCTCAACACACATCACTGAGGAAGACCACCTGCTGCTGCTTGCACAATCATCTGCTGGAAACATGTAGTATGTGACCTGCATTGCTGCACAATGTGATGTTGAAATGCACCGTTAGTTTGGTAAGATGTTTGAGGAATTGCATAGTAAAGGTGTGTAGCGCCTATGGACTGTTAGAAAATTAGTAATAGATACAATGAAATGGACTTTTAGGAAACTTGAAAGGGATACAACGAAATGAAAGTAAATGTTTTCAGAATTTGAAATGGTACCTGGAAGTGAGAGTATTTAGATGTTAATGATAAATGACACAGTATGTTCATAAGTAGATGAAATGAAATGAAATGCGAGGTGTCATGAAATGATATTGTGTGGAAATGTCAGTGTTTAATTTATTTAAAGGAGAACATATTGTGTGGAAATGTCAGTGTTTAATTTATTTAAAGGAGAAAGGTGTATTCATGTTAGGGTGAATGACACCGTATGTTCACAAGGAAGTGAAATGAAATTCGAGGTGTCATGAAGTATATTTATGGAGCAGTGACAGTGTGGGCCTAAATTCACAGAAGCGTTTTATAATGGAAAAACCCCATTGGAAAACATTGTGTCAATTAGGCCCTGTATGTTCGTAAGTAAGTGAAATGAAATGCGAGATGTCATGAAATGTTTTGTTATGCAATGATATTGTATAATGGGCACATTTCAGGAGTTATGAAGTGTTAGCCCTGATGAAATGGATGATGTTATGAAGAGAATAATGATGCAATCGCTGCTTTTAGAATTGATGAATTGGAAGCCCGAGCAAATGAGAAGCCCTACGGGGTGTGTTAAATGGGGGCGTGCATATAAATGTAAATGTTTATCTATGAAATTAAGTTATGGATGTGAATCTATGAGCCAGTGAATTGATTATTTATACTATGAAAGGATGTGTTAGGAATTGACACATGAGTTTTTGGTGAATGCATACTCGTGGTGAGACCTTTCCACATGACAGGGTTTCTGATCAACTCCCTGTTGCGGTGATTCTTTCATGTGCTGTGTCTGTGCAGCCACGGTTGTTTGCATGTGCTCTTTGTCTTGTTTACATCTTTTCTTTCTTTTCCTACTTTTGTATGTTCTTTTGGGGGTAGTTGGAGTATGAGTGCCATGGTGCAAATGACTGGTTCTTGGTTGCGGTGAGAATGGGGCTGTTGTATGTGGACATGATATGTGTTGAGATGGTTAGTTGAATGTTAGCTGTGTTTCTTGAGTGGTTGCGATTGTGCTGTGGGCGTGGCAGGCCCGAGCCTATGTGTGGGAGACAAAGTGGAAGGTGAATACGCTGAGTTGGTTGTTGAGTGTGGTACTGATATGGTTTGTGCTTGCTGGTGGCAGCTGTAAGACCTGGGAGTGGCAGTCCCGGGTAAGTGGTGGTTTAGTTGTTTTAGAGTGGATGCAGAATGTTACTTACGCGAATGTGGAGTACGACATGAGGGTTTTGAATGTGGTTGGTTTGTCGGGTTGGTTTGTGGTGTATACTTTGTATGGTTGTTCTGAGAGCCTGGTCAATGATTGTAATGTTGGGGGTTCTGGCAACAGGTACGGGTATGCAGAGATGACGCTGGAGGCAAGTAAGTACAAAAGGATAGTGTCTTTATTCAGTTTCAGGGCAAGTTAAGAAAGGGAGGCAGGAGCTAGGTAATTCACATCCTCTCCAGTCACATCTCCCATCCTGAGTCCCTAACTGTCAGTCCTGGAACCTTGATGTACTGTAAGGTTCCAGGCTACCTCATCACATTCTATGACCTGCATTGGTGCACTCATATGCAAGACACATACTACAAAACACTGTTCGGGAAAATAGCCTCACTTTTTGTCCATTCCTCTACCATCATCTGGACCTTTTTTTGGTTTTCTGATTATCTTCTTACCTATCACCTACTGCCACCCCTGCCTGTACCACAGCTACTCTTTCCCTGTTCCTATGGGATATCCCATCTACCAGTGGATGACTCCATTTACCACTATCTGTTACATCCCCATTTCATTAGGAATACATCAGCACGATCTACAGGAAATCCCCAAAATACAAAAGCGCTTCGATGGAGAACTGCATTGTGAAAGAGTAGGAGTATTGGGTTTCTCCTGATCAAGACTTCATCACATATCAATACCAGGTTGTGATGGGCCATCTTCCAGTTGTCTACCACAGCAGTCTGGAGGACAATCGGATTTCTAAAGAGGCATGTCCTCGGACTGGTGGTCTGTCATAACAGGATGTGTCTTATCAAAGCTCCTGAAGTTGAGACATTTGGAGATGATCACTGAAATGCCCCCCAAACGTGCCTAATACACTCTACTACATACCATAGGAAGTTAAACATCATCTCCTATCCACCAATGGATGTACCAGGTTCTGACAGAGTGAATGTATAGCTTCCACATATTTGGTAAACATTCTTCTGCCAGAAAAATAAAGTCCCGCCTCTCAATGGTAGCCTATCCCTTCATCTCAAAATATCTGCAAAACTATAACATCTCTCTGCTGCTCACCAAAATATGCAAGGCACTACAGCAGGAACTTTCAGCGAATTTGCAAGTACACAGGCATTCAACGCTAGTCAACTCTCAAAGTACCAGAAATGCATTGTACACCAGCATATGTTTAGGGGCAGGCCAGCCTTAAGTAAAGGATCAGCCCTCCTCCATAATCTAAATGAACTGACTGTTGTTAAATAAAAACACATGATACCAGGTACCCTCATTGATAAGAAAGCTAAAAAAAAGGGGAATACTTTCATCTCTTTCTACCTTTAGACATCTGTCCATTTTTTGTTTCTGGACCCCTCTGGACTGAAGAGGCTTCAACACTATCCTCTCTCTCTCACTCCCTTTCTTTCTGTCTCTCTCTCAGGTTTCTCACCATAATTGTTCAGGCCATGCTATGATATGGCATGGTTGAACACCTCCCACAGCAAGCAGAGCGGGGCAAGGGTTCTCCATAACAGGAGCCCCTCACTCTTAGGCTGACCTGCTATGTGACAACAGAAGCCAGACCTGTCTCAAAATGCGTGCTTTGAAACATATAGAGAGAACCTGATTAATTTGCAAAAGTGGAGTCATCTAAACAGACATGGAAAGCAAAAAAGCAAAGCTATACTGTAATGTACCTGTGAACAGCCTCAAGGGCTCAAAGCAATTACTACAATGTGTGTAATGCACACCCTATTCTATACTTTGATATTGGGATGAGCCTCCTAGTCACACTGCAAGTGCTGCAAAAAAGCACACAAAAATATCTAAGGAAAAGGGTTCTTAAAAAGGACAAGTAATGCTTGACTACCTAATACATGTGAATCTGGTGCCCACTTGAATTGCCAGGTCAGCCATCATTCTGTTATTTTTAGTTCTTTTTGCTTTCGCTCACTTGTCTTAGTTATCTTGACGTTATTTACTCCTTAGTTTCTATATTAGAGCACAGAATGTCTTTTGCTCTATTTCATTATATCCGGTTGCTACTCTTTTTCTGATTCTATTCTGTGTTCATCCATCAGCTGTACAAGTATATAAGTATAACTTTGCTTAAAATATCTGCTTCCGTGTTTTTACCATAATTGCTCTGAATTAGAACCCATCAGGCTTGCCAGGTGCGCAAAGCGGCTATCAGTTCGATAATTATATCAATTTCGAATATATCTTTGCTTTCAGTGGCTTTTCAGCTCAACTTAGTTTTGAATTTCGTTTTGAATGCCAGTAACTATATTTTCTGCTTTCTTTGTATTGTCATTTTTGTTTATCATTTTTTTATTTGACATGTTTTATGTTGATGTTCAGTTGTGTGATTATTATTTCTGCGCTGTTCATTTTTTCTTGATTAATGGTATACTAATGATGTTCTTTCCCTATGTTTCATACAAAAATGTATGCCCCGAAGAAGGACCTTGAGTCCAAAATGCATTGGCTTTGGGCATCTGCCAATACTTTTTATGAAAAAGGTATTTTTTTGTTTTCATGAATTACTGGATATGTAACATATTAGCATTTGCTAATTCAGGGAGTGCAGCCCTCACTGCTGGCCCTGGGCATTGGTCTTCAAATTGAGTTTTCTGGTGATGTCTTGTGCGGAAACATCATTGGAGGGTTTTCACCCGACAATAATATTGAGAATTACTTAAATGAGAGAACATTTTTTACACAACAGAAGTGGTGCCCACTCACTTTGTTTTCCTTCAACACAGGAAGTGATATCATACGACATTTGACCATGTTGATATAACATAAAATACCATAACATGACATTTAACCCTGATGCCATCACCTCAAGTGACTGACGGGTGTGAAAAACATTCATAAATGTACATTTCATAAAATACCAAACCAGTGCTAAAGCAGACATGATACATTTTTAGTTACAAACCATATTTTAACTAGGGTGCTGCATTGATATGCTATGGAACGGGGTCATGTAATCAGAGGGGTAGACCCATTAGAACCAACATAGGCCAGGGCACTACCGTGCAATTGCCACTACGGCCTCATGTGGCTGTTTACCTGTTTACTACAAATGTATACCAATTACAGCTGCACATGCTCATGTCTAGTAATCATATGCCAAGTAAAGCTCCACCTTCCCATGTGCTGCTATAAACCAGTGTGGCTAACAAAGCTTCTGAGGATGCTGCCCTCGTGTGTGTTATACCCTTATTGCCTACATACGGTTAACATATGTAAGTTACAGCATTGTATATCTACTTTCTTCTTTCATATGCTAAGTGCATCATCAAATGTCCAGTAATACCACCCAATGTCAGTTAACACCTCATACAGGAGTAGCCAACAGACATCAAACCCTGCACACTGTATTAAGGAACAACAAATCCATTATTTCTTCTTTTTACTCCATAGATGTGTGAGAAACCTGACATATTCACCCATCCACTCCCTCAGGATCTTCCATTCAGGTGGCCAGGGAAGGGCCAGCACTTTTGGATCCCGACCCTTGGGGTGGACAAGCGAGGGAGGATTACCTGAGTGGAAGGTCACGAGGGATTGGTAGGAGGATACCCGAGGGCGAGACATGGTATTCCCCCATTCCCAAAAATACCCCAACCTACTCTTCCTCAACCTTTATGGGGTATCTCACATCTACCCCTTCCGATTTCCAACAAGGACGTGACAAGTAAGATCAGTAAAGATTAGCCATAGGAATAACATGGGGAAAATAAGAGAAACCTACCATAGAAACTACTCGAATTGTCCCACTAATAGAGTCAGGCAGGGTCAGGAATGTAATAGTGACCATTTACGCCTGACTTCACTTGACAGTTTTTTCACTATAAACAGTATGGTCTTCCACAGATGGATGAGCGAGCTGGGGAGGCATACTGGACTAGAGAAACGACGAAGCTGGGAGTTGCAGGAAGACTGATCCAGAGGAGAGCGGCGTACTGTGACGCTGGCTCAGTGTTTGAGGAGGGTCTGCAGCGTGTCTGGGGAGCTGTGTCTCCTAAGAGACGGCGCGAGGCAGCTGGGACTCTATTGGCAGTGTCCGTGCAATTAATCTTTCTCTTGGGCCATGTGCTGGGTCCAAGGGTGTCAGACAGGCAGGTGGTGAGATACTGACCTCAACCCAAAGCATCCCAGAGAGACCGCTCACCAGCGGAATGCTACCTGCTGAATTTACATGAGAAAGAGAGAAACTTAGGAGCGTACCAGTGGCTGGAGAGGGAAAGAGAGAAAAAAACAAGATTTTGTAAAATGGCACAAAGCGGAAAGCAAGAAGGACAGTTTTAAGAAACAGAAAGTAAGAAAGAAGGAGTGCGCATGCTAGTGACAAAGACAGAACAGAAAGATACATTAGCGACGCCAAAGAAGGAAACAAATGCAGGTGTGCAATGAACAGTGAAAGAAGTGTGCAAGAGGCAGAACAAAGTGAAAGGAAATAAAGAGAGGGGCAAAGGATCAGAGTGGTCACGCTTGGGAAAAGCAAAGAGCATGGCGTTTTTTCGAAAGACTCTGATTTTACCCCATGAGAGGATTGTATATAAGAAAAGCTGTATATAAGGAAAAGGCAAATCCTGACTGGCTGAATTTGTGTTTGGAACTAGATGGGCCTGAGCTTGGGGAAGGGCCCCCTGAGAAACCAAAAAGGAACTGTGCTATATGTTGTTTTGTGATGAAAGCTGGACGAGGCCTGCGCTTGGGGAAGGGAACCATGAGAGGCATACCTGAGAAATCAAAGTGCATCCTGATAAAAATGACTTTGTGCTTGAAAGCTGGAAGGGGCCTGAGCTTTGGGAAGGAAACCCCAAGAGGCCCAAACAAGTTGGAGACATATTGATTTTCTTTATAGTGTTGGAAGGATTGAAGTGTGGGGATGGGTATCCCAAGTGGTTTCAAAAGGAACTGTATTACTTTTCTTTTGTGGGGTTTGAAAGTTGAATAAGTTGAAGCTTGGGGAAGGGAACCCCAAGGTATTGGAAAACACTGCAAGGGCCCTGTGGAGAAGGTCTTACGAACATGGTTTTCCACTTTTTGTCGAACCACTATTTTTCATTTTTTAAAAGGCTTCCGATCACATTTTAGTAAAGAGTGAGGGCAAGCATAGGTGTAGACACAGACAGACTTTTGTTTTGGTCTAGACAGCGACGGCCATTAGAAACATCAGTTAAGGGAACCATCCTTTAAGCGGTAGGGCCAGTCAGGCATTACACCAACCCAGGACACTTAGTAAATAAAGGTTTTAAAAATGAACACCTTTGAGTCTGTTTCTCTCTTGATACCATGCCTGTCTCACAAATGCTTTCATCGTAATATGAAGTATGTATAGGCAATATCCATCAATCAAATTGTAATCCAAAAGTTCATAACAAACTGAAAGGGAATCCATGACTCTTTGTCATAATCAGGAGGACTAACAGGCTGCCCCACAGCATTATACCCAGATATGAAGAATACAATTTGCAGTCCCTGTGGCCAGAGGCCACTGGCTAAGTCTCTCTGTGTTTTTTAATATTTAGTGCATCCTGGACAGTTGGCACAGCCAAAGACCATGGCTAGTGGGCCACAGGCAAAGGCTGAAAGGCAGTCGACCCTGAAGGCGCTGGCAATTGACTAAGGCTAGTCGGGATCTGGTTAGATACTAGGGAGAGAGATATGGGCCTCCCCTCTTTTAAGTTCATTTGTGCAACATGTAGAGTGACCACGGCTGAAAGCCGCAGATAGTGGGCCCCGAAGGAACATTTATATAACAAAACCTTTGAAATTTTGTGAAAACACTTTGGGCCTCATTACAAGTCAGTCGGAATGGGTTAACGGGCTCCGCTTATGGTAGCGGGCCCGTTAACACCATTCCGCCTGATTACGAGGTCCCCTCACGCGACCGGGTAAGGATGCCTGGTAAAACAAGGCGTCGTTACCGGGTCCCGCGAGGGGAAGAGGGAGCTAACAACAGGCCGGTCGTGATCGGCCCGTTGTTAGCTCCCTCTCCCATCCCCATTGAGCCCTATAAGGGCTCAATGGGGATGGGGAATGGTCCCTGCAAGGAGGACCTACCGGGTCCTCCTATGTCGGAATGACCCGGTAAGTCCTCATTAGAGGAACCCGGCTATTAGCTCCATTAGCTCCCTGGCTGCCGCCAAACCGGGCTCCTTTACTGGATTTCCCCTAGATGCAGTTTCCCTCCAGAATTGACCCGATGCTGCCTCCTCAGCTGCACAATTTTCCTCCAGCTCCTGTGCTCCTGGTAGACAGGAACCAGGAAAATGTCCTGGTTACTGACATGCGTGTAAAGTGGGAGCTGGAGACAGACCCCTGCTGTGCAGTCTGCAGGGTGACATCTATAAATGCTCATACAGTGCTGCATGTTGTGTGGGAATTTACAGATTTTGGGTTGGCCTACCCTACTTGCGCTCTCTCTTTTTTGTGGTTTTTGAATATGGGATGCATGTTTCCATGATGGACTCACCCCAAAAATTGTACTATTACACGTACATATTCACAAAAGGACAACAAATATGCACATCTGTGAAGCACAATATTTCTTCTCCTCTGTGAGGATCCCACAATATTTCCCTGCTAGTGAAGGATTGTGAATCAAGCCTTATCTCGTTTTAATTGCCCAGCTGGCCCTATGTAGCATTCATGTGTTCATGTTTTCTGTCCCCTTGCTCAGCATTCACTAACACATAGTGTGAAATAAAACAGGAAAACATCCTTTGTATTTTACCACATTGCCACATTATTGATACCCTAATCAGTCGGCTTGTCTCCTTTTATAAAAAGGGGATGTCATCTGTCTGATAACAATGTCCACTTCAACTTTGTGGATGTAAAGATTGGAATTACACTGTACAGACCTGTTTGAGATTTAATTTTATCTTCCAACGTTTTAAGACTTTTACCATAAAAAAAACCCTCAAGATGCAATAACGTGTTTCTAAAGATCCATGGAGTGTGTATAATCCACAGGGACTTGAAAGGCATGTTTAAAAATGAGTGGAGGTGTCAACGCTGGCCACAGCAGATGGGCTACCGCAATCAGTCTTCTACGGCTCGTTCTCCAATGACCAGAAGATGCTCAAGAGTGACAAGATACACTCCCTTGCATCAAAAGCCCCACAAGTTACACCAACGTGCAATCAGCAACCAGAAACCAACCTGCAAATTGGCTGCCAACACACAACTGCTGCTTTTACTGAAACAAAATCTCTTCTGGGTAACCCCTGAAGTTTATCCATAGAAAGGACACCTACTCTAAAAAATAGGGGCAGTATACCAAACAAGAAGGAGTAGGTTGCCCTGCCCTCATGATGCTCAAAAGGCCACCAAAGTCTATATAATTACTTCATCCTGGATCAAAAATCCAATGGCAAACTCTGCTATTAATGAACCTATTCATTATTTAGTTCTACAAATCTCTCAAAAGATTATATTACATCTTTTAACATTTTATTATTGTTAATACACATTGAAATCCAACAAAACATATACAAATACAAATATACAAACAATACATTTCTGGACAAGCAATAAAGTGTAGAAAATGTTTTAAACCACTATAATGTTCATCATGCCTTAAAGTGCTAGCTCAAATACAACACTATTCAAATGGAATCTATGCGGGTATTGTATGCAGGTGTATGGCTATTGGAAATTTATATCCAACATACAACAATCCAGACATGGTCACTCACTGATCACATGTACGATCTTCAATATTTCTGTTCGTAATTGGACACCCTCTAATACAAAATGTATAATTTAGAAATGTTGGAGTCTACATAGCCCACTGGGAATTGAAGTCCCCTTTGGGATGACAAAGGAAAGAAAAACAATGACATCACACATTTGATGCCAATATTCAGGTGTCGTCATTACGTGTTTCGGTCCTATCAATCCAAAATACACTCAGACATGATGTTTCCTCCAACAATTTAATGGGCCTTCATCAGGACGTGGACCAACTTTAATATCGAAACAAATTCATGCAGATTGTGGAAATTAAACTTTTGATCCAAAGTAATATCTTAATTGGTTTTCCACTTGGGTACAGGGCTTTTTTCCATATTGTATTTCAAGAAAGAGGTGCAGCCTTGATTTTTTAAATAAGGTCCTCCACCCACAAGCACTTCTAGGCTTGCAAATATGAGAGCTTCCTTCTTAGGACACTGTGGGCATGTACTAGTGAAAATCCCAGGCATGCCTCTTTAAACACAGAAACTGTAGACCATCTTGCCTTAGTCCCCAAATTGCATGTCCAGCAGCGTATACTCGTAGACCTAACAAACCAAACCGTAGGGGGGGCTAAAACAAGATGGTCTACAGTTTCACTTGCTCTGCTGCTTGGTTGGACTGCTTCTGCAGCATAGAAGAAACCAAATTATCTAACACCGGCTCTGAATTACATTCTGTGGGATGTTCCACTTGGTCAGGACCTGCCAATACAATTTCTGCTTTTTATCATGTAAGCCGATTTGTAATCTTGCATCTTGATATGAACTCTTGTGAATGCAGTGTTTAAGTAATATTTATGAGGGCATCAGGAACCAAATGTGGTCATTTATTTTCATGCCCATAGTTCTAACATCGCCACTAATTGTTTTTTGTTTCTCAGGGCCCGAACGAGATGATGACGGTAAAAGTTTGATTTAATTTCCAATATTTATTTTAAGACACCACATTTTGATGATTTGCTTTATTTCATTTTGGTTGTACTACAGTATTGTTTTTATTAACGTTTAACGATTGATTCAAGTTGTAATAGTTCTAATAGTTTTAGAAGTAACATTGTTTCTCCTAAATGCAAACAGTTAAAAAATATTAAATGTCCTTTTCAATAAGCTAGTAGATTATATTCATGTTACAGAATGACATTAGCAAAGAGGTACTTTGTTTTTTGTACCTGCGGTCTGTCTATAAACTGTGGTTAAAAAAGTAGTGTTAGTGCCTACACTTGAGCAAGCTTCTATCCCAATGCAGAGTAACAAAATCACTGATATGTATTGTAGACACATTTATACTTCTGCCGTGAAGAACAAAAACACAATATCAGCAGGTTGGCAAAATGGCAACCATCTGGAAACAAACATTGTATTTATTTATTTATTTATTTACTTTATTACAAACTTTTGAAAAAGAAGAAAAAAACAAATATACTTATCAAAAGCAAACTATCGCCAATTGCTACAACATTGTACATTATAAAAAGCCCTACATTTAACACACTATGTAGATACTCGAAACTCTTTATACCACACTAGCTTTTAACAACATGGCTAATATCACAGTTAAGTTACTTATTTCATGAAATGTATTTGTTACTGAACTTCAGATAGTCTGATCTCGAGATGTTTCAGGAATAACATAAGTGCGATCGACAGTTTCTTATTTGTGCTACAGTGCATTCTTGACCACCATTCGTCAGCAGTATATGTCGTCCCCATGCTCAGTTCTTGAGCCAAGTATATGGTTCTTTGTGTTTTAAGATCAGGTCATAGCAAAACCAGGTGTTTCAAGGTTTCTTCTTCTTTGCTGCCGAAACGGCATTTGGAGTCACTTGCTAACAAACCCCTTCTATAGTTTTGAATTTCTCTGGTCTCGTAGAGGTTTAGCCTGAATTTCAAGAACTTGCACGGGAACACTTCCATGTATTGTGGTATCTCATTAAATCTTTTTGCTTCAGGTAGAGAATCTCCCATGCATTTGTGAGATCTTCTCTTCTCGGAAGTCTCAATCCACTCTAATTCGAGCACTTTTAACCAGATTCGGGTTGACTACTAACGTCTCTTCGTTGTTTCCTATGTGGCACAGCATTTCTCTGTATTTTTGTCTCCATATTTGAAGTGGCACTTGCCCTTGGGACCATGTTAAGTTAATATGTCGAATTGAGGTATTGACTTTCCCAGCATTTTGCCAAACAGTGTTAGCATGTTCCATGTTATTCTAGCAATCAAACTTGGCATGCTTGCTTCATATAAAACACATGCAGTGGGACAACTTTGTGGAATTTGAAGAATTTGTTTCCAAAACATTCCTTCACAACGAGACCAGATTTGACTTGAACAACCGAACATGCATTCTGCCCCAAAAGTTAGCCCTGGAATTACTTTACTTTTATAGAAGTTTATAACGGGCTTATACGAACATTTTCCGTATCTTCTTTGTATTAAAGCTGGCTGTGCAGTCAGTTGTTTACATTTGCTTAATGTTTTGGTTACCATTGGTTCATCTCTTATGCTCGTGTTGATATATGTTCCAAGGTATTTGCAGGAATCAACTTGCCTTAGTTGTTGACCTCCCAAGGTCCATAGAAATGTCTTCTTTTTGGTTGACCTGCCTATCAGATTCTCTAGGACCAGAATCTATGTTTTTGCTGAGTTATAAGATATAAAAGTTGAACAGCGTTGCGCCCAAGGTTTTATTTTACGCCACATGCCGTTGGAATGGCCTCGGAAAGATGACCATCGTTATCCAGGCGGATCCTCACCTTTGTCTGTGAGTGCAGTTCTTTTATAGCCAAGATTAAGCTTATTGGACAGCCCTTTTTTAGTAGTTTTGCCCATGGTATTTCACGATCCACGCCATCAAAGGCGTGGGCTAGGTCAACGGAGGCCAAATATATTTTTCGACCTGCACTGATGGCATCTATCTTTAGGATATTAAGCAAAAACAAATTCAAGCAGCATCCAACACCTTTTACAAAGCCTTTTTGTCTTTCGTCCATGGCCTTTTCTGATTTTATCCAGTTGGATAGTTGCTTTAAAAGCAGGCTTGCAAATATTTTTCCCACCACATCGAGTAAGGCGATCGGCCAATAATTTGCTGGCTACATTCGGCACCCTTTTTTGAATATTGGGACTTTGATCCCTTCCTTCCACGTGGTGGGTATTCTTGCTTTCTGCGTTATGTTTTGGAACAAAATGTAACAGAACTCCGACGATTCTTGGATATTATTTTTCATCATATAGTTCGACAGCCCATCAGGCCCTGCTGCCCGCGATGAACTACAGTTTTCAATGCATTTCTTAATATCTTCAAATTAAAAAGTTAAGTCCCATGATTGTAGTATTGGGATTTGGGGGCTGTTAACTGGAAGTTTCTTCTCAAAATGTTGACCATAATGTTCGACCCTGGATTTCCTTAACCATGTTCTTCATCAAAGATCCCAACCGGTTTTCAAATTCATTAATCAAGGACCAAAATCCTTTCGAGTTCCTTAATGCTAAGGTCTTAAGCATAGCTTCCACATCATTTTGCTCCATTATTATTCTGTGGGATTTTAACGTAGTTCTCTTTTCCTTTTGGGCAACTTGTTTGTTAAATTTATGTTTCCTGAATTGTGGTTTTCCCAGGGCTGCTCCCTTGACTCTGTAAATTTCCATAAATTCCTTATATTCGGTCACGTGGTCCATACCTACGCCTGACTGGGGTCTAATTAGATCTACTAAGGACATTACGTCTTGGTTGTTCATTCGCAAGCGATTCCTACTAGGCTCAGGCACCAGATCTTGGGTCCAAACTTGTTTAGGTTGAGTCTTCGGTTGGTTCCAAGTGAGCCTCACTAAATTTAGGTCACTTTGAGGTGTTTTTATGGCTTTTAGGTTGGTGATCTCTGTTAACATTAACTCAGAAATGAAAAAGTAATCAAGTATCGACTTTTGGGGTCCCCTCTCCTAAGTCTCTACTAGTGGGATATCCCCTCTTATGTTCCCAGTCATCATGTTTATTGAGCGATCGTTCATTTCGTCTAGCCATAGTTTCACAATTTTAGGTTCTTTCTTCGTGTGTTTCACTTTATTCATTTTGGTTGAGTTGATATCAATGATTTTCAAATTGAGATCTCCACATATCACTATGTTAGCGGCTGCATTATTCACCAGTACCAAGTCAACAATGTCCAACAGATCTTCCATTAGGTTTCCTTGATTGGCGTCTAGATGATTCCAGTACATGTTGAAGATGTGTACCTCCTTCATCATTTGGTTTGTCAACCCAACAGCCTCAAGCTTTGCATACTGGATGTTAGGAGAGTGGTTCCTATTTATTTTTATACTGAAGCCACTCGTTCTTTTTACTAGGATTAGCTGGCCTGACATAGGACGCCCTTTCTTTAACAACACTGCTGGATTCATAGCGACCTCAAAGCCTTCCATGTAGGGGCATTTGGACAACCAAGTCTCTTGGAGACATTATATCACAAGATCAGAGCTCTTCTTCAGGCCAAGCTATTAAGTGAACATGTCCTCTAGTATTCCAAGTTGCCAAAGCAACTTGAGTGCAGTTGTCTTGGCATTAGCTCTCATATGTAGAGTTTATGACCTTTGCTAGCCAGGACCAGTTTCCTTCTTCTTCACTGTTGGTATTCTTTTGTTTTTGTTTTACTGTTCCGGTTGCCAGAGAAGCTGCCAATCAGAATTCTGTAGCTCGTACTTTCAGAGGTGACACGCTGAGTTGCGGCTTTGCCGCTGGGCACCACATTTCTCGCATTCCCAATCTTTTGACACGTGTCCGCTTTGCCTTGTGCAGCCCCTTTCGCTCTTAATCTTGCTGAACAGTCTTCATTCGGCGGTTTTACATTCAATGATGTGTAGTCAAGGGCTGGATTCATGAGGAACTTGTTACACTCAAGATCTTTTTTCGATAGACTACGTTTCAGTTTTTCTGCCATCGTGTAGAATCTTTTTTCCTATTCTCGAGCCCGTAAGATCAGTTTCGGCAAGTTCAATTTCTTTAGCAGGCGAGTCTATTATTCTTATCACTTTTCTTGCCATGTTTGCATCCTATGGAGTTCCATTCAAGGGAATCGACAGCTCTTTTCTCGACTCTTTCTGTACTTTAGGTTCATGGGAACCTTCTTTGCCATTTTTGGTTTCATCTCGATTATCCTCAGGCCTGCTGTATGTCGACAAATTCATCAAGTCTGCAATGACAGATTCATTGTCACTACACGCACCGACCTCTTGGTCCGCATCTGGATTTGATGGACCTTTGTTCGTCTTTTGGGAGCTATTTTTCTTTTGCTCTTTTAGGGTGCTCTTTAAAGGTACGTCTTTGCTCATCTCAGCGTTGTTGATTGTCACATTTAGCGCTTTTATATTTCTGAAGAAGTTAGATGAGTTATTTGCGTTTTCGTTTTTTGGAGCAACCATGTTTTTTGTTTTACGTTTACATTTGCCGTGCTTGGCGACTGGACCATCTGTCTTTTTACTATGTTTTATTCAATTTGAGGTCTCTGGTTTTTCAAAGATCTCATACAAGTCCTGCTCATTCGATTTGTCCTTGTTTGGTGGAGGCTTCGACTGAGAAGTTTTTTTATCATTTTCTTGCACGTGGTCCTTTGATGTTAGAGATTGAGCGCATGGCATTTTTTTGCAGGGGGAGAGGTAACACTCTGGGAATTCTTCTTTGCCTCACTGCCTGAAGTCATCGGCGGCAATGGGTCTGGTGCGTACCAACCTCTTTAATTGTATGGATAACCTCCTGAACCACGTCGGCGCCTTGGCACTATAGGTGCTACTGTGACTAAGGGCTTGGGCAGACTCGTTGATACTGGAGCTGTCAGCCGATCCTTGATCGATACTCACTACCTTTTGCAAAGGGTCACTTGTTTCGCTTATTTTGGAGTTTGGACACTGAAGCTCATAATTTTGACCAGACAATCTTGACGAATGTTGAGAATTTGTAAGATCAATCTGGATCGGTATTTGAGATGCTATACCCGGTTCCCCCCTTCCTGTTAGTCTGCGTGCACTCGCTTTGCAATCTTGTTCCTTATTTAAGACATTCAGGGCTTGTTTTGTGACTTCAGCGAACAAGCGTTTATCTTCATCATTACTTTTTAGGGCTTCTTTCAAAATAGATATTGATAAGTGCATTATTTGATTATGAGAAGCCATTTCTGATAAATCACCTTCCAGTTGTATCATTTTTGCATTAAGTAATGCGATCAAAGTATTTTGATCTTTGCAAGAATCGTTTAACTGCTCATATAATTTTGTTAGGGGCGCCACTGCAATCGTTGTTGCTGACATTGAGATTGGACGTAGGCTATCCACCACTTTTTCAGTTGAAGTGACACCTGTCTCTGCCATTTCCCGAGCTTTTTGTGGATGATGATAGAAGACTTTTTCCTTCCTATTGCTGTTTAGCCCTGTAGTGATATACCTGTATCCCTGACCACCCCTTATTCTCTTTCCCCATGACCTTCCCCAGCGATGCCTGTACATTTGTTGAGACACCGCTCAGTAGGATGAGGTATGGTTATATCCCACGGTTGGCGCGCCTCTAAACACCACTTCTCTTTAATTTCTAGAATGTAGTGCACAGGGGCCTCATCTGGGCCCATCGTGCAAGCCAAAATAGACTGCATGTCAGTCGTGTCTGGGTTCAACTCCCCCAGTGCCTTCCACACATTCGTCCTGCAGTCATTGAATGGTGCACCATCGTGAGCATCACTTTTTATTGTTACCCCCTCATGCTCTGCCTTTCTCTATACATTGTTAGCATGTTTCCCCAGCTGGGTGGTGAGCAAACTCTGTATGTCACCCACAGACAAAGTTATCCCCGCTGTTACTTTTTTTAGAGCATAAATACATTTCCAGGCACCAGCAGTGAGAGATGGAAAACTATTAATGAAATTCGCTTTGTCCATATTCGGTCAAGGTACATACTGAGTATCCTGATCAACCTTTCTGTAATAAGGGGAGCTGCCTATCCAGCTACTTATTTTCTCTCTTCTTTCCGTTCCCTTCAGCTGCCACTACAGCTATTCAAGTGTGTCTTCTCCCAAGTCTTTCGGTCTGTGGTCTGTTGTCACTCTCTTCCCTTTCCTCATGTTTCCATAATGCCCCGATTTCCTCCCCCTCCCTGGCCCTGCAAACTGAGTCGGTGTCTGACTGCCCATATGATGAAAAATTCTTATCACCAACAGATAAGTTGTCTAGTTTGAACATTATCTGTCCTGATTGATCGGGAGCGTTGTCAAACAACACAACCCCTCCTCCTGCTCTGTTGCTGCATGCACAAGCTTATCCTCTGCTTCCTTCAACACCTCATAGATCAGTCTGTGTGCACGCTTCCTTATTTATGAGGGCATCAGGAACCAAATGTGGTCATTTATTTTCATGCCCATAGTTCTAACATCTCCACTAATTGTTTTTTGTTTCTCAGGGCCCAAACGAGATGATGACGGTAAAAGTTTGATTTAATTTCCAATATTTATTTTAAGACACCACATTTTGATGATTTGCTTTATTTCATTTTGGTTGTACTACAGTATTGTTTTTATTAACGTTTAACGATTGATTCAAGTTGTAATAGTTCTAATAGTTTTAGAAGTAACATTGTTTCTCCTAAATGCAAACAGTTAAAAAATATTAAATGTCCTTTTCAATAAGCTAGTAGATTATATTCATGTTACAGAATGACATTAGCAAAGAGGTACTTTGTTTTTTGTACCTGCAGTCTGTCTATAAACTGTGGTTAAAAAAGTAGTGTTAGTGCCTACACTTGAGCAAGCTTCTATCCCAATGCAGAGTAACAAAATCACTGATATGTATTGTAGACACATTTATACTTCTGCCGTGAAGAACAAAAACACAATATCAGCATGTTGGCAAAATGGCAACCATCTGGAAACAAACATTGTATTTATTTATTTATTTATTTACTTTTTAATTTTCATTTACTTTATTACAAACATTTGAAAAAGAAGAAAAAAACAAATATACTTATCAAAAGCAAACTATCGCCAATTGCTACAATATTGTACATTATAAAATGTCCTACATTTAACACACTATGTAGATACTCGAAACTCTTTATACCACACTAGCTTTTAACAACATGGCTAATGTCACAGTTAAGTTACCTATTTCATGAAATTTATTTGTTACTGAACTTCAGACAGTCTGATCTCGAGATGTTTCAGGAATAACGTAAGTGCGATCGACAGTTTCTTATTTGTGCTACAGTGCATTCTTGACCACCATTCGTCAGCAGTATATGTCGTCCCCATGCTCAGTTCTTGAGCCAAGTATATGGTTCTTTGTGTTTTAAGATCAGGGCAAAGCAAAACCAGGTGTTTCAAGGTTTCTTCTTCTTTGCTGCCGAAACGGCACTTGGAGTCACTTGCTAACAAACCCCTTCTATAGTTTTGAATTTCTCGTAGAGGTTTAGCCTGAATTTCAAGAACTTGCACGGGAACACTTCCATGTATTGTGGTATCTCATTAAATCTTTTTGCTTCAGGTAGAGAATCTCCCATGCATTTGTGAGATCTTCTCTTCTCGGAAGTCTCAATCCAGTCTAATTCGAGCACTTTCCTTTTAACCAGATTCGGGTTGGCTACTAACGTCTCTTCGTTGCTTCCTATGTGGCACAGCATTTCTCTGTATTTTTGTCTCCATATTTGAAGTGGCACTTGCCCTTGGGACCATGTTAAGTTAATATGTCGAATTGAGGTATTGACTTTCCCAGCATTTTGCCAAACAGTGTTAGCATGTTCCATGTTATTCTAGCAATCAAAGTTGGCATGCTTGCTTCATATAAAACACATGCAGTGGGACAACTTTGTGGAATTTGAAGAATTTGTTTCCAAAACATTCCTTCACAACGAGACCAGATTTTACTTGAACAACCGAACATGCATTCTGCCCCAAAAGTTAGCCCTGGAATTACTTTACTTTTATAGAAGTTTATAACGGGCTTATACGAACATTTTCCGTATCTTCTTTGTATTAAAGCTGGCTGTGCAGTCAGTTGTTTACATTTGCTTAATGTTTTGGTTACCATTGGTTCATCTCTTATGCTCGTGTTGATATATGTTCCAAGGTATTTGCAGGAATCAACTTGCCTTAGTTGTTGACCTCCCAAGGTCCATAGAAATGTCTTCTTTTTGGTTGACCTGCCTATCAGATTCTCTACGACCAGAATCTCTGTTTTTGCTGAGTTATAAGATATAAAAGTTGAACAGCGTTGCGCCCAAGGTTTTATTTTACGCCGCATGCCGTTGGAATGGCCTCGGAAAGATGACCATTGTTATCCAGGCAGATCCTCACCTTTGTCTGTGAGTGCAGTTCTTTTATAGCCAAGATTAAGCTTATTGTATAGCCCTTTTTTAGTAGTTTTGCCCATGGTATTTCACGATCCACGCCATCAAAGGCGTGGGCTAGGTCAACGGAGGCCAAATATATTTTTTGACCTGCACTGATGGCATCTATCTTTAGGATATTAAGCAAAAACAAATTCAAGCAGCATCCAACACCTTTTACAAAGCCTTTTTGTCTTTCGTCCATGGCCTTTTCTGATTTTATCCAGTTGGATAGTTGCTTTAAAAGCAGGCTTGCAAATATTTTTCCCACCACATCGAGTAAGGCGATCGGCCAATAATTTGCTGGCTACATTCGGCACTCTTTTTTGAATATTGGGACTTTGATCCCTTCCTTCCACGTGGTGGGAATTCTTGCTTTCTGCGTTATGTTTTGGAACAAAATGTAACAGAACTCCGATCATTCTTGGATATTATTTTTCATCATATAGTTCGACAGCTCATCAGGCCCTGCTGCCCGCGATGAACTACAGTTTTCAATGCATTTCTTAATATCTTCAAATTAAAAAGTTAAGTCCCATGATTGTAGTATTGGGATTTGGGGGCTGTTAACTGGAAGTTTCTTCTCAAAATGTTGACCATAATGTTCGACCCTGGATTTCCTTAACCATGTTCTTCATCAAAGATCCCAACGGGTTTTGAAATTCATTAATCAAGGACCAAAATCCTCTCGAGTTCCTTAATGCTAAGGTCTTAAGCATAGCTTCCACATCATTTTGCTCCATTATTATTCTGTGGGATTTTAACGTAGTTCTCTTTTCTTTTGGGCAACTTGTTTGTTAAATTTATGTTTCCTGAATTGTGGTTTTCCCAGGGCTGCTCCCTTGACTCTGTAAATTTACATAAATTCCTTATATTCGGTCACGTGGTCCATACCTACGCCTGACTGGGGTCTAATTAGATCTACTAAGGACATTACGTCTTGGTTGTTCATTCACAAGCGATTCCTACTAGGCTCGGGCACCAGATCTTGGGTCCAAACTTGTTTAGGTTGAGTCTTCGGTTGGTTCCAAGTGAGCCTCACTAAATTATGGTCACTTTGAGGTGTTTTTATGACTTTTAGGTTGGTGATCTCTGTTAACATTAACTCCGAAATGAAAAAGTAATCAAGTATCGACTTTTGGGGTCCCCTTCCCTAAGTCTCTACTAGTGGGATATCCCCTCTTATGTTCCCAGTCATCATGTTTATTGAGCGATCGTTCATTTCGTCTAGCCATAGTTTCACAATTTTAGGTTCTTTCTTCGTGTGTTTCACTTTATTCATTTTGGTTGAGTTGATATCAATGATTTTCAAATTGAGATCTCCACATATCACTATGTTAGCGGCTGCATTATTCACCAGTACCAAGTCAACAAGGTCCAACAGATCTTCCATTAGGTTTCCTTGATTGGCGTCTAGATGATTCCAGTACATGTTGAAGATGTGTACCTCATTTATCATTTGGTTTGTCAACCCAACAGCCTCAAGCTTTGCATACTGGATGTTAGGAGAGTGGTTCCTATTTATTTTTATACTGAAGCCACTCGTTCTTTTTACTAGGATTAGCTGGCCTGACATAGGACGCCCTTTCTTTAACAACACTGCTGGATTCATAGCGACCTCAAAGCCTTCCATGTAGGGGCATTTGGACAACCAAGTCTCTTGGAGACATTATATCACAAGATCAGAGCTCTTCTTCAGGCCAAGCTATTAAGTGAACATGTCCTCTAGTATTCCAAGTTGCCAAAGCAACTTGAGTGCAGTTGTCTTGGCATTAGCTCTCATATGTAGAGTTTATGACCTTTACTAGCCAGGACCAGTTTCCTTTTTCTTCACTGTTGGTATTCTTTTGTTTTGCTGTTCCGGTTGCCAGAGAAGCTGCCAATCAGAATTCTGTAGCTCGTACTTTCAGAGGTGACACGCTGAGTTGCGGCTTTGCCGCTGGGCACCACATTTCTCGCATTCCCAATCTTTTGACACGTGTCCGCTTTCCCTTGTGCAGCCCCTTTCGCTCTTAATCTTGCTGAACAGTCTTCATTCGGCGGTTTTACATTCAATGATGTGTAGTCAAGGGCTGGATTCATGAGGAACTTGTTACACTCAAGATCTTTTTTCGATAGACTACGTTTCAGTTTTTCTGCCATCGTGTAGAATCTTTTTTCCTATTCTCGAGCCCGTAAGATCAGTTTCGGCAAGTTCAATTTCTTTAGCAGGCGAGTCTATTATTCTTATCACTTTTCTTGCCATGTTTGCATCCTTTGGAGTTCCATTCAAGGGAATCGACAGCTCTTTTCTCGACTCTTTCTGTACTTTAGGTTCATGGGAACCTTCTTTGCCATTTTTGGTTTCATCTCGATTATCCTCAGGCCTGCTGTATGTCGACAAATTCATCAAGTCTGCAATGACAGATTCATCGTCACTACACGCATCGACCTCTTGGTCCGCATCTGGATTTGATGGAGCTTTGTTCATCTTTTGGGAGCTATTTTTCTTTTGCTCTTTTAGGGTGCTCTTTAAAGGTACGTCTTTGCTCATCTCAGCGTTGTTGATTGTCACATTTAGCGCTTTTATATTTCTGAAGAAGTTAGATGAGTTTTTTGCGTTTTCGTTTTTTGGAGCAACCATGTTTTTTGTTTTACGTTTACATTTGCCGTGCTTGGCGACTGGACCATCTGGCTTTTTACTATCTTTTATTCAATTTGAGGTCTCTGGTTTTTCAAAGATCTCATACAAGTCCTGCTCATTCGATTTGTCCTTGTTTGGTGGAGGCTTCGACTGAGAAGTTTTTTTTTCATTTTCTTGCACGTGGTCCTTTGATGTTAGAGATTGAGCGCATGGCATTTTTTTGCAGGGGGAGAGGTAACACTCTGGGAATTCTTCTTTGCCTCACTGCCTGAAGTCATCGGCGGCAATGGGTCTGGTGCGTACCAACCTCTTTAATTGTATGGATAACCTCCTGAACCACGTCAGCGCCTTGGCACTATAGGTGCTACTGTGACTAAGGGCTTGGGCAGACTCGTTGATACTGGAGCTGTCAGCCGATCCTTGATCGATACTCACTACCTTTTGCAAAGGGTCACTTGTTTCGCTTATTTTGGAGTTTGGACACTGAAGCTCATAATTTTGACCAGACAATCTTGACCAATGTTGAGAATTTGTAAGATCAATCTGGATCGGTATTTGAGATGCTATACCCAGTTCCCCCAGTCCTGTTAGTCTGCGTGCACTCGCTTTGCAATCTTGTTCCTTATTTAAGACATTCACGGCTTGTTTTGTGACTTCAGTGAACAAGCGTTTATCTTCATCATTACTTTTTAGGGCTTCTTTCAAAATAGATATTGATAAGTGCATTATTTGATTATGAGAAGCCATTTCTGATAAATCACCTTCCAGTTGTATCATTTTTGCATTAAGTAATGCGATCAAAGTATTTTGATCTTTGCAAGAATCGTTTAACTGCTCATATAATTTTGTTAGGGGCGCCACTGCAATCGTTGTTGCTGACATTGAGATTGGACGTAGGCTATCCACCACTTTTTCAGTTGAAGTGACACCTGTCTCTGCCATTTCCCGAGCTTTTTGTGGATGATGATAGAAGACTTTTTCCTTCCTATTGCTGTTTAGCCCTGTAGTGATATACCTGTATCCCTGACCACCCCTTATTCTCTTTCCCCATGACCTTCCCCAGCGATGCCTGTACATTTGTTGAGACACCGCTCAGTAGGATGAGGTATGGTTATATCCCACGGTTGGCGCGCCTCTAAACACCACTTCTCTTTAATTTCTAGAATGTAGTGCACAGGGGCCTCTTCTGGGCCCATCGTGCAAGCCAAAATAGACTGCATGTCAGTCGTGTCTGGGTTCAACTCCCCCAGTGCCTTCCACACATTCGTCCTGCAGTCATTGAATGGTGCACCATCGTGAGCATCACTTTTTATTGTTACCCCCTCATGCTCTGCCTTTCTCTATACATTGTTAGCATGTTTCCCCAGCTGGGTGGTGAGCAAACTCTTTATGTCACCCACAGACAATGTTATCCCCGCCGTTACTTTTTTTAGAGCATAAATACATTTCCAGGCACCAGCAGTGAGAGATGGAAAACTATTAATGAAATTCGCTTTGTCCATATTCGGTCAAGGTACATACTGAGTACCCTGATCAACCTTTCTGTAATAAGGGGAGCTGCGTATCCAGGTACTTATTTTCTCTCTTCTTTCCCTCCCCTTCAGCCGCCACTACAGCTATTCAAGTGTGTCTTCTCCCAAGTCTTTCGGTCTGTGGTCTGTTGTCACTCTCTTCCCTTTCCTCATGTTTCCATAATGCCCCCATTTCCTCCCCCTCCCTGGCCCTGCAAACTGAGTCGGTGTCCGACTGCCCATATGATGAAAAATTCTTATCACCAACAGATAAGTTGTCTAGTTTGAACATTATCTGTCCTGATTGATCGGGAGAGTTGTCAAACAACACAACCCCTCCTCCTGCTCTGTTGCTGCACGCACAAGCTTATCCTATGCTTCCTTCAACACCTCATAGATCAGTCTGTGTGCACGCTTCCTTATCTCTGTTATTAATGTACTACTAGCAGTATCTTTTGACAAGCTTCTGCCATGTGTTGTTGTCCTTTTTACCTTATCTCTTTGCCTTTTAGAGGTATATCAGGGAATGGTGTAACCCGTGGCAGGGGCAGGCCTGATGGTATGGATGCAGCCGCTGTGTGTGCCACAGTGGCGGTGTCAGCCTGGGGAGGGTTGCTAATGCTCTCCTTCACCTTTCCAACGTATGACTGGGTGCCTCCTCCTCATAAAATTTCCACAACTCCAATATGCTTTTTCTGTTCTTCAACTTTTTCCCCTTATGCTTTGATGTGAGGTATGATACGTGTACAAAATGTGCTCAGTGGGACTCCCACTGAGCTTTGGAGACACCCTTAGTGTAGTCAATACTACTGCAACATTAGTGGTGCATTATTTAAATTCTCAACATTTTTTGTGACCAACAGGAAAGGGCTATAAAAAAATTCCCCAAATCCTTGTTTTTTATGCAGTTGTGCTTAGAGCACAAAAGATTTTTAAATATTATTATTCTTTATCGTGGCAGAGACACAAGCCGATGCATTTCGGACATTAAATCCATCCTCAGGGAGTTCTCTGCTTGAATAGAGTCCAAATCTACTGACTTCCTATGCCTTATATAAATGTCCATCAAATGCTAAGTCATGTTGCGTTAATTTAATTAGTAAGTCCCGTACTGCACTCCTCAAGTGCTGATTGCTGACAAAACGTGTTAACTATTATTACAAAAATGACTCCATATGAATATGTCAATGCTATTCTACTTATAACGTAATACACATGCAATACTATGCTACAATATTACACTACTTCTGATGCCATCTTTTCTCCCAACTGACTAGATCCCTTCATCAAATCCTCATACAACACTGTGCATTGCTGTCTTTGTCCGGTCCTCCAACTCCCTCAACACTGAACCTCTCACAAATGACTGCACCACCCGGTAATTCACATGGGGTGATTTCCCTGGGGTGAGGGCAGTAGTGTTCTAAATCTTTATCAGACCCATTGGCATCACAAAACCTTGTGCCATACTCTCAAGAATTTGTCCTTCAAAGGGTGTATCCCTTTCTGCCCTTCTACCCACTAAAATTGCGTTCCCACCATGTTCTGTCACTTCAGGCCCAGGGACTGTATCTCTCAAGCCCTAAAATCTCTCCACTGGCTCCCGTTGGCTGCAAGGATCAAATCTAAGACCCTCTGCATCATCAACAAGGCTGTCTGCTGCCTGGGACCATGCTATCTCCAACTCCCCCTCCCCTCCCTAGATACTCCCCTGCTAGAGCCCTATGCTCCTCCAACTCTAACTTTCTGACTGTCAAATGTTTATCCAAGCAGAGAGTGGGCACCGGTCTCTCTCCTCGGCTGGTGCCTTCCTTTTTGAACAGTGGGGACTTCGCACATGCTTGGCACATCTCTAACTGCAGACGATTGCCATGGGCAAGTCACCTCACAGAGCGTGGGCGTGGCCTGTGCATCAGCCAGACTAGGGGGCAGAACCCGCAAAATGGGGAAGAACCTGGGAAAATGTGGGCGTTACAAGGGACAGGCCGCAGGCAGTCAAATGCAAGTCCACAAATGTGCAGAACAAATCATATTCATGGAACTGACCACGTTCTCTTTGGGGAAAGACTTACGCAAAGCCCTCAATCTATCCGCCACCCAAAGGCAGGCGCACAGACACTTGCTCATCGGAATCACCTATGTACTGTGAGATCACATGTTGGAATTAGGATGCGTGCATGCAGACGGGTATCGGAACAAACTCAGGGGTGCGTGTTAGGGACAATTCTCCAGAATGGCTCATTTCCCTTACCTACTGAGTCGTTCAGCAGCTTTGCTGGATTTCTAGGTTTTGTTTTTTCACCTGTTAAGAGTGTGAGCCTTTTTTCCCACTCTTACATGTGTTTTGCTGTGTGTGTTTGAAATGTTTGTGTTCATAGACTGTGGAGCCTCACCTACTCCACAGGCATCATCTGTTTACTGTGTGTTACACAGCACCTTCAGTGCAGTGACACAGGGTTGTCGTTCAGATTTCCCACTGACTCCATTTTTCTGGGACTGACTACTGTCTCCCAGAAACATGTAAAGTTGCCATTAACTTTATGCAGTCTCTTTATACCACAGACCCAGTACACCCCATCTTACATGGAGTATTGCAAAGGGTTAATACTTATCCCTTTTCGTCTGTTTCTCTTGGAGCACTGTTTCGCTCCCTTTTCATTAAGACTTGGCTGGTGGCAGTGTTAACTACCCTATTGTTCCTACCGCGGTTATCTTAAATAACCATGGTATTGTTTTAGGCTGTCTTGGTAGCCTCGAACTTAAACCCGCTTGACCATATACATTTTTATAAAGTGCCGGCTGGGTTTATTCGCCATTTCTTTTTGTAAAAGTCTTCCTTGTGTTTGGTCCCTTTGTTCTCCGTCTTTTCATGGGCTTCTGCACAGAAGCCCTCCTTAAGGCGCCTGAAAGTCTGGGTAGGCAGGATGTGAGGGTGGGGTCTTAGGACCCCTGCCATGGGTTCCCTTGGTAACACAAGTTGCACTCCTGTTTGGTTAGCTGAGTGACTGTCCCCGCCAGGACAGCCACCCTGATGTGTGATTGACAGCCAGGCTCTGTGAATGGGGGAAAACTGCATAAAAAGCAGGTCCCTGGGACTGGAAAGGCAGAGTCGCCACTGGAACGAAAGAACCGATGAGGAGCTGACGGAAGAGGACCCCTACCACGACTGAACTGCCCGGTGAAGCCCTGATGCAGGTCCGAATACTCAAACTCCAACGACAGAGAAGATCCTCCAGGAATCTTTTCCCCTGAGCTGGTGGGACCAACCAGTTTGCCCAAACTGCAAGCCAGGGCTCCCTCCTCTGGTCGAATTCGCTGTACAGAGCTAGAGTGGGCCGGATAGCCATGAAGGTCGGATCTGCATGGGTTTTAACGGGCGCACCTTTTATTCGTTGTTTTGCTCTGCTGCTGGTTTCTTCCCTGGGTAGTGCAGGACCCTCCAGTCTTCCTACTTCATGTCAGTCCAACAGTTGCTTCAGGAACCGTGAGCCTACAGCAACTACCAGGAACGTCCGCCTCAGCTACAGCTTCTTCTCCATTTAAAGGTACTGTGCAAATCCGGTTGCTTGTTTCATTCAGCCGCGGTGAAGGTGCTAGAAACCTTTTGCCAATCCGAGGGCTTGTCCTTCTCTTCTCTTTAAACTAACTTTTCTGCTGACCAACCTTGTCCGGAACTCTTGGCAAAGACCTAACTGCGAAGTACCCTGAACTGTGTGATCTTGAGCAAAAGACTTTTCTCCTATTGACTTTGGCCCTAAGCCTGTTTGATTTGATTCCATCACTGTAGGTCCTTTTTCTAGATTGCCCTACTTACTTACTTGTTGGTGCTGCTCAATTTTAGCCTTACTTTGTCTTTCCCTCCATTTTTATTTTCTGGAGTGCCATTTTGCTCCGACTTCAATTGTGAGCTTAACTTGTCTAGAAACCTATTGGGAGTGGTGTGGTGTATTGGTAATGTGATTTTTCAACTGCTTTACTTTAGTGAAATGTTATACAACTGATGTGTAAATAAATGTATATTCTATTACTCAGAAACCTTGAGTCAGTGTTTGTTTGAATTGTTGTCCTTTGTGTAACTATTTGATACTGCTCACTTACTCTTGAGATAAGTCTGGCTGCTCAGCCATCGCTACCACTTTACTGTGTAGTACAGGCTTGTACCAAAGGTGAATTTGTACTGTCACTTGTAGTCTTAATTGTGTGTGGTGTTCCCAAAGGGTAAAGCATATTATTCTGCCTAACAGTGCGCATACGCAGTGTAGCAGGGTGCATGAGTGGTTTACGGGGATTCACACGCAGAATTTCCAGAGTTTTACCTGAGTTACAGGAATTAATACACACGTTGTCAAGGTGCTAGTAATAGTTACAGGGGACCCTGCACAGAGTCCCTGAGGTGCAGACCTGGTTGCGGGTGACCCCACTCCTTGTTTCAATGGTGTATGTATTCACGCAGAGGTGTCCTCAGCACATGGCCTTTGTGGGATCTCAGTGCATATACAGGGGGGTAGAATACAGAGGGACACATAGGAGGGGTACTGTAAAGGGTGGCGGCAAGGAGATGAGCAGATGACATCTAGCATTAATGGCACAGTGGGCGACGTGGTGGCCTAGGTGTTGAGAAGGAGAGACTACTTGAAAATGTGGGTCTTCATTTCTTTTCTGAATTGTAGGAGCGTGGGTTCAAGTCTGATGCTGATGGGGAGGAGGTTCCAAAGTTATGGGGCATAGGCAGAGAAGGTTCTTTTTCAGGTCCTTTCCTCTTTGCAGCAGCAGATTTCAAGTCTGCTCGTGTCCTAGCTTCTGGTGGTGCAGAGTCCGCTGGAGATGCTGAGTTTCTCCGTGGGATATCTGGGTGACTTTAGGAGGTCTGCCTTATAGATGATGCAGCAAAGACTTTCAGGTGATTTGTCTGTGCATTGGGAGTCAGTGAAGGTCGATAAGGGAAGGGGTGATGTTGTATCTGCATAGACCCTCGATGTATTACCACCACCGCCCAGCTGGTAATCCGGCACATTCTATTTGGCAATGTTTATGAGTCGCTAGTTTTTCAGGGTTTGCTAGGCACCTTTAACTGTGGTGCTTTGAGCACCATGTGTGAAAGGACTGTCAGAACGCCCACCCAGGTTCTATGAATGGGCCACCGTTCAGTTACAGTAATCTTGTACCATGCAGGAGCTACTGGTGTAGATGGTATTATCTCTTTCTTCTTCCATACTGAAAGAATAACTACATTTCTATTAGCACTCTGGGCGGGGCAGCCAGCCATTCAGGTGGCTAGGAATGCAGGCTTGAATGACTCTTTTTGCGCAAATCCACCTAGAATAGCTGTCAACAGGTCTAAGACATACCTGTTTTACAGGGTCCGCAATCCCAACACCCTAAACTCTTCTCGTAGAAAACGTAACCCACTCTACGTTGCATTAGCTAGCTGCAACAGCTCCCAGCGTGTAATTTTGAGCCCTTACGCATTTGCATCTGCCTTTAAACCTGGTGCTAAAAGAGATGCAAAAACATAGCAGTCGAAGAAAACAATCTGAACTTGGTCGGAATCTCATGCAAAAAATCTGATGATTTCTGAGATGTGTAATTTTGATCTCTTCTTCTCCTTCTTTTGCCCACGTTGCATAAACCTCCTTCTTCGTTCACCATACTAGCACCAGTATAGCTATAATTCCAACAATTATTGGCGCTATGCCTAGGATTCAAGTTTCCGTGCCTAGCATTCCATGGTCCTCCAATAGTACGTCTAAGTCGCGAGTGCCCAATATTCTCCTGGAAAGACAAGCACGCTTTATCTGAATGTTCAGCAATATAACGTGCATCAATGG
Organism: Ambystoma mexicanum; assembly: GCF_040938575.1. Lineage (NCBI taxonomy): Eukaryota > Metazoa > Chordata > Amphibia > Caudata > Ambystomatidae > Ambystoma > Ambystoma mexicanum. The sequence continues at coordinate 1,092,924,364 of NC_090926.1, read as the reverse complement.
ACAGTTCGGCAACAGTATGGGCATTTAAGGGGGCAACGTCTGAGTGGGGCACAACCAGGGCTGGTGTGTGTAGAGCGACGAGGGAGCAACTGTACATAGGCATTGGACCCATAGGCCCAATAAAAACCCATAGTGGTAGAGGACCCGTCTCGCATGCTGGGGAGATTGATCGTTCTGGTGAAGTCCTCATTATCTCCAATTTTAATGGTGCCTCGTTATCTGAAGCACAAAGAAGGACTTGTGTGAGTGATACTGGTGTTTTGTTGTCAGCTATCCAAGTAAAGGCATGCACATTTCCCTCTCATGTCTTTGAATGGGATGCATTAATGGAGACCACCACTTCATACCCAAACCCTACCAAACCTTTGTCCTGCAGCTCATGAACCACTCCACCCATTCATTCCCTGTGCATTTGCAGCCTCGTCCTACAGCAATGTATAGGGCACCTGGCTTGTTCAGGCAGGTAAGCGTATGGTGGCTTGTGAATGTAACCTCCCCCATTTGTGGTTCCTCCTTCTCGCAGTGAAGTATTCTGTCCCTTGTGTCGGAGTCCTCTGCCATCTTTTTTATCTCCATGTAGTTGCTTTAATCATTTTTGAGTATGTGCCCCACTGTAAAATGCTGACATGTCACCCAGCTGCATTGCTTTCTTTCAATGTATGTGCTGGGCAAAGCAGCTGTTCAAAAGCCACCTTGAGTAAATCTACGAGCATGACCAGCATCCCTGAGCTACTCTGACACAAACTTAAATCATTGGGGGACAAGGAGCACCCCTCTTCCTCCATAATTCCGTGCTCATGCTGGGAGGCCCTACCCTGTAATTCCGTTATCTGGGTTACTGGTAGAGTGTTATAGCAGTCTACTAGCAGCAACTGCTTTTGTGACATGCTTGTAAACATGGGGGCAAATCGGTAACATATGACAGATATGCTGCTTGTTTGCCCACTATGTCTGCTGCCTCATTACATGCAACACAAAATCTGTACTACCCTTGTGGGTGGCACCCTTAACTACTGTCAAACTGAAGGCAGGGGTAATCACAGAACCTTGTGCTCTACTATCATGAATTTGTCCTTCAAATGGTGCATCCCTTTCTGCTCTTCTACCAACTAATATTGTGTTCCAATCATGTGTTGTCCCCGCAGCTGGATATAATTAGTGCTTATCTGCGCATCATGGGTGCCTCTAACTTCTGCCTTTCTCCTGGGGAATAAGAAAGGGGTTTGTTTGTCGGAGATAAACTAACAGAGCCACAGCTCCACATCACAGCTTGTGTGCTATTTGTTTCATCATGTTTTAGGCCTTAACATCCAAAATGGCGATACTACTGTCATGTTAACAGTCAGTTAGTCAAAACATACATTTATTCGGCATTTTTACCTTCAAGTTCTAAAAATACAGTTCATACAAAAGAAAATACAAGTATAAAAGTATTAGCAGTTGATAAAAGGATTCAAACAATATATCATATGTACGGTAAATGGGGGAGTAAATCAGAAAATTACAGTACAGGGGAGTATATACACCAGAGTTCAAAATATGAATGTCTGTTGCAATGGGTCAATGTACGGCCATATACCTACTAGGATGTAAGTGCATTAATTGTAGGGGAGAGCAAAGCTTGCAGCCACCGACTCTTACTCACCAATATCCATGTTGGCGGGGAAATACTTGATGATCCTACCTCTCAGCAGCCATGCCCTATGAATAAAATGTGCAGTACCAAATACCACATAAGGGAGGAGACATTCTTTTAGGAATCGTAGAGCTGTCATCACTTGGCGGATTCCTGTGTTGTTCAGAATACATTGCAGGTTCATACATCTCAAACAGTCCATTTTTTTACGTGGTAATAAAAAATGCAGCATATTATCTGATCCAGAACCACACATTGGGTACAGCTCTGATTGGGACCCCTGCCACCTCTTAGTTAGGCAGGCTACTGGTAGGGATCCAGGCCTAAAGCAGATATAGAGGGATTTCTCAAAGGGCACAAGGGTGGAGTCAAGTTAAGACTTGAACCCCAGTTCTACTGTAGTATCAAGGTATTCCACACCAAACTTCAGAATCAACTCTAAGTTTGTCGTACATGTGTTTTATAACCTTGTTTCTTAAGTCAATCAGATTCCATACAATGGTACCTGGGGTTTAGTCCATAGCTCAGGCATACCCAATTCTAGTTAAAAATCCTAACATGTCCTACCCACTTTAGGCTTGTACCCCCTTCGTGGCTCATTACATGTGACAACACCTTCCTATGTACCTCCAACACATCCCCAATCCTGATCCTGGCCCAGAACATAACAGGTCTGTAGAAAATCCGCTCTGCAACCCTATTGTTATCTAGTTCCAGATGCACTAGGGCTGATGGTGCTGACACAGGTCGGAGTAGTAACTAAGGGAAATTGCCCCCTGCCATGTTTCGTAAAGAAAGATTAAATTCCACCACATTATTGGTTGATAGATAATAGTGATTTTTTAACCTGTGGTTCCCAGCTACCAGATTCCTCAACCCGCACTCCAGGATAGTCAAAATGTGTGACTTTTTCAATACTGTCACCACAGGCACGAAATCTTAATATTCTACTTTTTGAATGCCGCTGTTTGAAGCCCATCACTTTGCATTTTGCAGTGTTTAAACAAAGGTTTAATTCATAGCATTTGTTTAAAAAAATTGTTGAAGCACACTTCAGGCCCTGGGGTGTTGTAGCCAGGAGGGCCGCATCATAAATATAAAAGAGAGCAGGATATTTATCTGTGTCCATCCTGGGGCTGTCCTGACACCTACTCATCAATTCATCAATAAGTTCATGTATATAACTAATGAATAGAAATGGGGCCAGGGTACAGCCGTGTCCCCGAAGTCCTGGGTCTGTTCGCCCCTTGTCCCACCTCTAACAGTAGCAGTGTTGGCGGAATATAGTGAACGTAAAACAGCAACAAGGTCAGACGGGGCACTGCGCTTCAACAGGATGTTCCACAATTTCTCTCTTGAAAGGGAATCGAAGGCCGATTTCAGATCTAAACAGACAACATAAAGATAAATATTCTTCAGTGAGATGTATTTAGCGATGTTCAAAAACAGGATACAGCAGTTGCCTATCCTACCTCTGTTTGACCTGAACCACCCCTGGAGATAGGTGATTACATGTTCACGGTCCGCCCATTCCTGGAATGAGTTAAGTATTCATTTACCAAAAAGCTTACTGACTCCATCCAAAAACAAGATGGGGCGATAATTACCTGGGGAATCTCTGACACCTTTCTTGCAAATGGGAACTATTGGTGCTTTACGCCAAGAGGCTGGGATCTCACCACTCACCACAGAACTGGGGCCCATATCCCGACCTCGTCCATAAAAAGGTCTACTGGGATCAAGTCAGGGGCGGTTGCTTTATGGTTTTTCAGATTGTTAAGTGCAACCTCCACATCCCCGATAGTAAAGATACAGTTAGCTGGAGTGAGTGGTTTAAAGGCTATCGACGTCGTTGAATTTCACTTTCATAAAGGTTAGAAAATGGGTACGCCATTCACTCTAGCCGATGTTCCATGGCAGCTCACTATCCCTGTTCAGCTTCTTCTCACTAACCAGTTTCCAAAAACAACAGCCATCCCTGGATTGTAGGCACCGTATAACTTGTACTCACGTGCAAATTCTAATTTTTACACCCAATTAACTCTTTGTATTTTGTCCTTAATGCTCGTAGGTGGACCCTGTCACACCCCTGTGGGTTGTTAAAACAGATGACAATCTCTTTTTTTGGACTTTGGCAGGCAACGTCATATCAACCGACTTTTGACAAAAGTCTCCCTTTGAATCATAAGCAGGCTGGGATACAAGAGGAGCTAAATTCCTTAAAAGATGTTCAAATTCGTACATTATCGAATTGTCACTAGTTTTTTTCCCACAGATTGCAGTAATGGTACCCAAAATGAAGGCATACATGTCTGGTTTCTGGCCCCTTTTCATCAAATTGGCCCATCTGACGCTTTTTCGTACTTGGCCGGTTGGACAACTGCTCAACCAAATATGATTTAGTCCCATCATCCCCCCATGGTATCCCATCATTTTTGCCACTAAGGGCCTATGGTTGCTCTCTGGTCTTTGGCAGATCGCAAAATCCATGATCCTGTTCCAATCCTTCCCTGATATCAGAATATAGTCTATCAGGGAGCTACCATTAGCCCCATTAAATTTGTTTCCCGTCAGCTGGTTGTTCAAAAAATTTCCATTACATCCCTCCCTCTCTCCTATTTGGTTCATCATGATTTAAGACCATTGGTGGTCGAGACATTCTTCCCACATTAATGAGATTTGGTCCTGATAGAAGAAGTCAAACGGGAGGTCCATGTGCATAACCTAGTGTTCCAGTGCCTCTCGAAGGGAAACTAGGGTGAAACAATGTCATTTTCTCTCACGATGATTATTTGCTTGCCCGTCGATCACCTGGTGCACTTGGTAGCAACTCTTGACCACCCGCTAACACAGAGCCATATCGTCCACTCGTTGACTTTGGGTTAGAGGTGACTAAGGGTAACACCTTATCCTGGTTGGTGTTTTTAATTGACGAGGCAATTAACCCCTTTAAGTTCCCCCAATACACCCCTCAACTGAATCACCATAGCATTGATAATGATTTCCTTGAGTAGACTAAGGTTATTTTCTAATTGGAGTAATGCCTTGTGGTTCTCGGTATCCCTACTACTGGGACCCAAGTCAGAAAGGCATGTCTGTCTGCCCATTTAACAGTATTTACGAACTGAGGCCATGGTAAGGGCACCCTGTTTCCTTTTCCCTGTGCGGGAACCCCCTAAAAATGTCTGCGACTTCCCATGGTCGACTACCTTCCACGCAGATTCAGCCTCACCTGCCCCATTAGTTACTAAATGCTTTAGGGAAAGCAAGCGCTTCAAATGCATTACGCCATTTTATCGGAGCTCTTTTCTTGTTACCAGCTGTTAGCCTTGAGGCTTGTTCAAAGGGAAACTAGGGTGAGGAGGATTACTGGGGATCACCCACTATGTTGTCCTGGTCGTGTTCTATCCTAGTGTCTGTGCTGGACTGATCCAGCACAGGACGATACATTCCCCCGATATTCTGGAGCCAGGCTCTTAATCCTATTTCAATAACAGGCTGTTTTCTGTGATCCACAAAAATACTGTCTAAATTGCCAAAATGTATACTCAAAAATCTTCAGCAGTTGATACACGGGTTAATACACTGGTATAGCACTCTCAAAAATATAAATGCAGTTAAAAACATAAACCCAATCCAATTTCAGATATCCAATTTCAGAGCTCATAAAGGTGTGCAAAGATACGCATTCAAGTTGCAAAAAGAGCAGAGAGGTACACAGGGCACCAACAGTCTGTACCCAGAAGTCAATGTACCAGTTTCAAATATGGGAGAGGCACACCCAACTGGCTAGAGGGGCATCCATAGTCTGACCACCCCCCCTCCCAACCAAAAATGGCGTTTGACTGTTGGAGCTGGCTTCCTTTGGTCTATTTTGTTGATCTAAAAAGAAGAAAATTGGCACGGTGCCCACCAACGAAGACACTCTCTGTTCAAACCAAATAATTTGATTGGCCCCCATACCGAAGCCTCTGTCTTTACAACGCCAGTCATAAGGTGTTTATATTAAGTACCACCCCCCCCAGTTCAAACTAAGGGAGGTGGCACATACAGGAGGAGAGGCAGCATCTCAAATCACCCCAAAGCACGGCGAGACAGAAAGCAAGGGATGGAATAGCAGCAGACTGCAGCAGTCTAATCAGTTTAATCGTGTATGAAACGATAATGGTTGCTACTTATGACAACTCTGTCGGACCGCTGCTATTGAATGACAACCACTGCCACTTCACACCCCCAGATAGTGAAGCCGTTGGCACTGCAGACTTTGCCACAAGGGTCAGTGTAGGAGCTTTGACTTCCTCCTCTTTCCTCCTCCTTCAAGTGTGCAGGGCTTCCCAGTGCTATCGCTGGGCAACAGCACCCATCAGTGTCGCCCTTGTCACGACGAAACCAAGCAGGCCAAGGTAGGCCAAAGTAAAAAATGAGTCTGATGCATTGCCCCTCTCTACCAATTTTCAAAGCACCAGCGCCAGCTCCAAAAACACTGCTCGCCCATATCTCCCGTCTCTTACAGGGTGTGGAATGCACTCACTGCAGAGACAGGCAGGCAGGCAGTAGTGGTGTCGGGGTGTTGGAAGGAGGGAGGGAGGGATGATACAACAATAAATGCATGTAGGCAGCCCTGTAACACTGTGGTGTAGCAGGCATAAATGCCCCTTTTTAGCCTCGCGACCTCGGTTACAATTATGGCTACCTTGCGCCCTTCTGCACCTCACCTCACCCACGGCAGTCAACAGTGCGGGATGTGCGGGGGTCTAGGAATCCTGGTTACTCCAGCTGCACAGAGCACAAGAGCTCCAAACGCTCCGAACACCGATCAGTTGCACTGCGGAGGGGCGGGCAAAGCTAGAGGAAAGAACCTGGCAGAACATAGCAGTGTGTCAGCATGTCATGCCACACTGCATCTACTCCACAGCTGCCTCCCGCAGCTTCAGAATAGATTGCATAGAGTAATGAATAGGACGTATCATTTGGCTTGGCTGAGTGATGGTAACACACCAACCTTGATTCTATCCTGATAACTTTCTGACTCCATTTCCCACCTAATTCAGCCTTTCCCACCTGTCACACTATACTATATTACTACTTTCTCAACTGGAATAGTTTGGCCTGGCTGGGACACTGTACATGCATCCCATCAACTCACGAGTGCTAAACATCATATATTCAAGTTCATTTGAACGAAGTTCAGTGAGGTGAAGGCATGCACAGGATGAATAGAGTTGCCTACTGAGTCACGACCGAGGATAAAACTGGTCTGATCTCCATCAATAAGTTGTGGCGGGTTTTCTCTATTCTCCCAAGGTCGACAGACCTTGGGAGAATAGAGACATTTGGCTACATTTGGAATAGAGACATTTGGAAAATGTGTGCTAGACATTTGGCAGTATTTTGGCGTCAGTGTTAATCAGCGAGATTGGTCGGTATGGCCTGAAATCTTCTGGGTCGCAGCCCTGGATGTGGAAAACAATTATATTGCCTGCAATCATTAATCCCGGTAAGTGATCCATGGTCTTTGCCTTCCAACGAATACTGTTTCAAGCAGCGGGGTGAGGCAGTCCACCATTGCTTTGTATAAATCTATGGGTAAGCCATCTGGTCCGGGCGCCTTTCCCGCTGTTAGGGATGCTATGGCTTGAGTTATCTCAGCAGCTGTAATTGGTGTCTCTAGTTCGATTTATTGTGTATCGCTGATTGTATGTAATCAAAGATTGTTGAGAAAGGTGTCTATTCGGTGTGGCGCTATTGGGTCTGGCTGGCGTATCATTCGCTGTAATATTCCGCGAAGCGTTTATTTATATCTTTTTCATTCATTAGTAGGTTCCCAGTGCAGTATAGGATGCCGGTGTATGGTGAAATGATTGTCTGGTACGAAGGTCGAGGGCCATCAAGTGGAGGGGCCTGTGTCTAGGTAGTAAGCCTGCGACCACCTAGTAAACGATTTTGGCACACGCTGAGTGGAGATTTGTTTGAGCTCCACTCTTAGCCTATTCAGTATGTGCTATGTCGGCACTAATCTGGGCTTCATGTTTGCGTCAACCGTTCAGTTTGTGGGCCCATCTAGAAATACATTGTCCTCTGAGGAAGGCTTTATAGGCGTCCCAGCATGGAATGGGGGAATATCCTTGAATCAGATTGGTCTGCCAGAATAGGTTTGTGTCTTCGCACAGGTGTTCGAGAAAATCTGGGTATGTCAGTGCTCTTAAGTTTAGGCTCCACGGTGGGCTGTCAGGTGGGGTTCCCGAGAGTTTAATGTGAAGGAGTACTGGTGCATGGTCCTACACCATCATGGGGAGTATCGTGCATTGTTTTCTATGTGGTAGGTAATTCCCAGGAGTTAGCCAGTAGTCTAGTCTGGAGTTGGACTTATGGCAATTCAAGAAGAATGTATAGTCATGACATCCTGGATGGAGGGTTGGGGGATAATTAGTCTATTGTCGGGTTCCAGTTGCACCCTATAAGGTTTAGATTCCCCATATATTGTGCACAGTTCTGAATGCGTGTGTGAAAAAAGAGGGTGTGTCAGTGGTTGTGGTGTAGATGTTCAGGAGAGTCAAGGGTTGCTGTTAGACAAGTCCATAGAGCAGAACGTTTCCACCATTTTTTTCTGATATGGTGTGGTGTTTGGGGAATGGAATGCGTTTGTGGATTAGGATTGAAACCCCACTTTTACCAGCGACTTAGTTTCCCCGATTCATGTGCATCAAAGTGTGTTTCCTGAAGGAAATTGATGTTGTTCTGTAAGTTCCGTAGGTGATTTAGAACTCGCCGTTTTTTAATTGGGTGTCCCATCTCTTGTACGTTAAGGGTCACTAGGCGCAGGTCAGCCATTTCTACTGATCCATAACTGGTTTGCGAGTGGGTTTGAATGAAAGGAGGTGAGGTTATGCCAGAGAGTGCTTTGCCGGCATGTGTGAAATTAAAATTCCAAACAGGTCAAACATGACCTCAAATATGTAGGTCGTAACACTAACATTAGGACAAACCAAAAGTATTCCAATACTACATCTTGTAAGCCCATGCCCAGGGAGGGGTAGGAGAGATAGTGGAGATCTCACTCACATCCCTGGCATGCTGATGGGGTCCATCCGGGGCAACAGTAATTCAGAGAACTCACAAGTAGGGGTTCTAGGGGATGGCCCACTGTAGAAGGCGGGTTGTTGCAGTATTGCCCGCATGGGTTGACATATTCTGGTTAATGTCTGTGGTGTCATCAGCATCCTGTCTTTCCCCTGGATATCCTAATCAAGGAAAGGGCGCGAAAGTATTTGGTAGGCCATTGTATAGTGAAGTCATATGAAGGAGGATGAGATAAATCAGAGCATTTCATGTTGGAGGACAGGAGTCTTTGCGGCCGGGTCCAGATGGTCATCTACCGGAGCACTGTCTTTTGCCTTTCAATCTTTGTTGTTGTTGTTGGTGGTGCCATTGTGAAGAGTCTGTGCGGTAAATTGATCCTTCGTCCTGGTTTTGGTGGGAAAGTCTGTGGAGAAAAGCTCTTGTTGTCGTAAGAAGTGCCAGGATTCCTCTGGGTCATCGAAGGAGTGCAACTTTTTGTCCAGTTGGATGCACCAGATGGCGGGTAATTGTAAATAGTATTAGTGATTTGTGCCTTGCAGTGCCTCAAATAGGGGAGTGAATCACTTTTTCCATCGGGACACTTTGGCGGAATAATCATTGAATATACGGACGTCTGCCGCTTCTGTGCAAATTGTGCCTGCAGCTCTATAGGTACGCTATATGGCTACCTTATGTGGTCAATCTCCTGCTGCAGGTCTTGGAATGGGGACCCGTTGATTCTTTTGATCATATATATCCTTGGTTCTTGGATGTGCAGGTGGTCCTGAATTAGGCAGTAGGCGTATGCCTCAAGGTCCAATCCCTCTGTCTGTTCGGGGAGCCCGACGAGGCGAAGGTTGTTGCGTCACAAGCATTTTTCCTGGTCCTCGACTTTTGCTCCGAGACACTGGACTTCCCTTATCATACCGTCTAAATGCAGTGCTTAATTTGTGCCGGTGTTTGGCGGTGGCCAACACTGGCACTCTTTTTTGGGCACCGGCACAGATGATGCAGTGTGTTTTAACTTTAAAATGCATTATCCAACAGAAATTAGTCAACAAACAAAATATTTGTTGACTAATTTCTGTTGGATAATTTATCTCATGCTCACGCTCAGCGGTCTGCTTGCAGGCCCTGGCCCAGCCCCTGCCGCCTGCCTGTCTACAGCAGCACAGTGTGAAACTGACTGCCTGGGCCCTCCCCTCAGACCTTGGGATCTTGTTTCTTGTGTGCAGCATGGAGTGGCCAGCCCGACCCCCAGACCTGCAGATTGTGAGACACCACGGCCGACGCTGCTTCAAAGGTAAGTCAGTGCCTGACCGTGGTGACGTGAGGGGAAGTAAGTGGTTTTAGACGGGTGGGAGGCCATATGAGTTGGAGCGGGTTTACACAGCCTATCTATACCAGAGAACACTATACTCAGTAAACCTATAAAATCCGCCAATGCCAGGCATTATTTCTTGAGACTTTTCACATTACACATTGGGAAGCAAAGGCTAATTACTTTTTGGCTTTAACAATATAAGTTTTGTGGCCTTTTTGTTTTCTTTTTTATAGTTTTCATTTTAAGCAGGGAAGGGAGGCAGGTTCCCGATTGATGAAATATTGGCAATGCAGCCACTGGTTTCTCAGTGGGGGCTGGGCCCTTTGATCCCCAATACAATTACATTAATTACCCAGTCTTTATTGCCATACAAGGGGGGTCAACAAGCACTTAGGGGCCCCATGTGTGTTTGTGTGCACGCGACTGTAATAGGGCGAGGGAGAGAGGGACGAATGGATTGTTCCAAATGCATTCCCAATTTCACGCCAATATACTTGTTGACATTTCTAGATGTGTTTTGTTGTAGAAGCCAGCTCCCCAAACAATGCTTACTTTTGTTCATATTGGCTACATCAACTGTGTGTCTCTCCCCGTGGCACTGGAATTACTCATTTGCTTCATCTTTGAAATAGAAAAGGCCAATGAGAGAAAAATTATTTTATTGCGTTGAATACGAAGCCCGGTACCAATATAAAAGGGGCAGCACTCTTTTCTTACGGGGTCACACCATGTCACTGTTTGTTTCTCACTGGGCTGGGAACCTCGCCGGCTTCCCAGCACGCTGCTGGCGGGTCACTTGCCGGTAGGCTAATGGTAATACAATTTTGTGGCTTTGAGCCTGGGAACCTGAAGCTTGTCAGATTTCACGTTTATATGCACTAACCACTATCCTATCCTGATGTTTGAACTTATATGAGAAATGGTAAGTATGATGAAAAAACCCAGAAATGAGACTGCGTCCAATGTTACAAGGTATTTTAATATATTTAGAAGAGTGCCCATTTTGATGACACGTGTTTCGGTCTACCTTGAGACCTTTCTCAAATCAGGGCTACTTGTTTTCTTAATTGCCCCTAATGGATTAACAAACTTGTCTGCTCATCAGTACTCGGGTTAGATCCCTTATGAATACTTTCAGGTGTTCGATCACGTGATTCTTTTGACTCGAGGTAGACCGAAACACGTGTCATTAGAAAGGGCACTCTTCTAAATATATCAAATCACCTTGTAACATTGGGCGCAGTCTCTTTTCTGGGTTTTTTCATCATACTTACCTGTTCATGTGGTCCTCACTTGGCCAAACCACAAACCCAGTGAGACGCGACCTACTGCAACTCATGGACTTAAGGAACACAGATAGCACTAGAATAAACATGTTGCCATGTTAGACCAGACCTCGATAGCCAAGAACTTATGAAACTATATGAGAAATGGGCCTGCTGCCTGACCGAAATAGGCCTGTGGCCCAGTTGCTGGCCTTGCTGCCGCCTCTAGGCCAGTCCCACTCCAACAGTCCCACTCTACAATTACGCCCATGGATTCGCACTTCGGTCCCACCTTAAAATTATGCCCATGGAATCGCACCTCTATCTATTACATGTGGAGGCATGAGGGTGCGTGCTTGTAATTGTGCAGGGCAGGAGGTTGGAGGTAGGTGCTTCTTGTAAGATTAATGTATGTTTCAGTTTTGATCAGGCGGTAGCTGTTGCATAATGTTATCAATTCCGTTAAATGAATAGGGGTTTGCAGGCGGCTGTGCATGGCAGTGTATGGCTGGGTGTTGTCTTTTGTCTGTGCATTTGATTCCAAGGGTATTCCATATACATTCAAACCTGGAACCACAATGTGAGTGAGGCCGGATAGGAACCAATGAAGGCAACCAGTTCATTTTAGCTTGCTACTGGTTCCTCAGAAATATTCCTTCCTCCTCATCCCTGAATTTCACTTTGTTCAATCTAAAACAGCGTTGTCGAAAGCATAGGTGTTCCATGGCCCAACGTCCATTTTTGTCTGCATCTTCGGAGTCGTTGTCTTCTGCTATGGCCTGATGAAAGCCCAGGATTGTCCCTGCTTCCATTGTAGACATGGCCTTTGCGTGCAAACAGGAGTCTGAATCGAAAGCTCCACTGATAGGGAACATGTTTGTAACTCAGCCAAGTCATCACAATGCACACCTCCTTTTGTTTAAGTATAGTCTTGGGGGCCAGGTCTTGGAGCTGTGCGGCATAAAATTGGATAAGTGAGGATATCTGGGGTTCGATTCTTTGCTGATATTTGGAGAGCACCTTGTGTGTGCAGCCAACTGTTAGGTGCCTTGAGGAGCTCGGAGAAAAGGTGGTATAGGTGCACTCTTATTTCTCATTTGCTTTGTACAGTATCATCTCAGTGTCACTCATTGAGCTTAGTGCTGCTGGGCGTGTTGTGTCCTTATACTATATACTGCTAGTACGGTTATAGCACACCTGTCATGGATGTAGCATTATTGTGCTTTGATGTGTCTCGTAGCGCCTCAATGCGCTTCCCAGGTAACAGTGCACCGTCTACACGCATAGGGGGAAATGGGCTGGGGTGGAGTGCTTTGTGCTGTAGAATATCAGTGTGCTGTGCCCGGTGGTCACTGTTTTTCTTCCGGAATGGTCACTTTGGTGTCTAAAGTTCACCGTTTCGTTGCTCAAAGTGTGATCAGTACGTTCTTTTTCAACTGGTCCAAATTCTCACTCCTTTTGTCCTAAATATGCCGTGCCTTGGGTTTCCCTTTCAGGAAAAAAGGCAAGTCTTAGAAGTCTCATTCATTTCAAGCATATTTCCACTCATATACTCCAAGTGTCACTCAGGCCACCAAGTGTCACTCACTTGGATCCCAAAGTGACATCAATTTGGTTTTCAAGGTCTCACTCTGTCCCAAAACTGCTGTGAATGTAATGGTGTGCCACACAGTAAAACTGTAAAACGTTGCTTTTTTCAAGCAAAATAAAACCTCACTATTTGATGTGTAGAGGCAGTATCATGTTATTCTGCTCTACACAAATGTAAGGATGACGTTGTGACAATGCAGCGGCCAGTGGCAACAATTGTAAAAAAGATAAGCAGGTCTCCATGTTTGCCGTGAAACCACAGAAGGGTGCCTTATTGCTGCTTCAAGGGGCTACATTGGTGTATCTTTGCAATGACAAGTACCCACACAACTGACATTTCAGATCTGCACAAAGGGTGTTTCATGTGTAGTGTAACAATGTCCTCCTCACACACACAGGGTTGCAATTTGTGGTGTGTCATACCCTCCTAATGCAGAACTCTTGTTCCCACAATCCAAGATGGTTACTATTGGCACGGAGGTCGAAGGTGCCATGCCTCATTTCTTGTGGATCACACGTTCTAACGTATAGCCAAGCATCTCCCTAGTGCTGCCACTGGAACCATCTAGGGCCAGCTCGCCCATCACCACTTCCACCCCTGGCTACTCCTAATGCCAAACCCTTGCACCTGCTATGGTTAGACTCTGCCACCTCTTAATATCATAACACCTTCTAATGTCAGTCCCATGAAGGACCGGTGCAGAGGCTGGTGCAGTCGAAACACTTGTTTTGACAGGTAGACATAGTCTCACCAGCCAGTCAGTGCACCAGAGATTCTAGGATAGCGGACTACCTGTGGTAGAAGAACGAACATTACATTTTCTCCCATGTTGCTCCCAGCCACTGAAGTTGCTTGGGCCGTCCAAAGTACTGCCCTCTAGGTCTAGCACTGAACTGACCCATGCAGCTCACACTGCGGGCTTCATCCACCGGCCCTGGACCCGTATTATGGGGCCAAGGTTTCTTGGGCCCTGGCACTTATCTTTTTACAAATTAAGCACTGGTGGAGGCCACTGCGCTATCATCTTCAAGTGTGCTAATTCATTGCCCATTGTCCGCTGTGCGTTCTATTTGGACATTTAGATGGGTCTGTACATCTTGAATGTTGCGTTGGATTTCCTGGACTGTGGCATTTGTCTCTTGGGTTGTTTGGCCTATGGCCCTCATTTCCATGAGGATTGCTTGCAGTTTGTTTTGAACATCTATCTTGGGTTGCTGGCATGTGGAACAGCGTAACAGTTGAAGTTAGGTCAGTGTCTCTGCTGATGTTGCCATCAGATGAGGTTTTTGCCATAGCCAAGTGGTGGGCGGTCATCCAAGGAGTGAAGTCTGTGGCGCCCAGTGGCCTGTCACAGCCTACTAGGTGTTATCTGGTGCTGAGTGTAGGAGTGTAATGGTTGCACCCTTTGCCCCTCAGGTGCGTTGAGTGCACCTTGCGCAGATGTCTGCGATAGTGGTGTATAAAGGATCAGGGGTAGTGTTCAATTTAACCCTCACAGCCTGTGATCAGGGTGGATGGTTCAGCCAGTCCAATGGCGTAGATTTTAGCTGATATATTTATTGACATCGTTTGGGGGTGCTGGGGTGAATCACTCCCTCAATACAGCCGATTTGTCTGTGACAGTGTGGTGGCTTGATATCACATCTGGCCAGTTAGGTTGGTAAGTTGTTAGTGGTCCTTGTCATAAGATTGGAGTTTGAGCACGCATGGCAGTATGCTCATGTCAGGAGCTTGGTTTCCTCTTGTTCGTGTGGTCTGAGTGGTCTGTCGGTGCATCTCAATAGGGGCGCGCCGGGTCTCACACTGTTTTCTGTTGTGGTGCGGGCCTTCGGACGCCTGGTCTGCTGGCAATTGTGATAACCCGCAAGGGCACTAAGTGGTCTTTACTTGTTAATTCAGTTGGCAGGTGAGGCCCCTGTGGCCAGCAGTATCTTAATCTCACTCCTCTGTGTACTGTGATATGGTTTGAGGCAAAAAGTGTGCATTCCATGTGCTTCAATTATTGCTGCATTTGCTTGGCGTTGGTATGGTGCACCCCTGTGTTTGGCCCTTCTGTCTGTCATCCATCTGACCCAGTGGTGGATGGTTACAGCTTGAGTAATCGTTCTTGCCAGGGTAAGTGCAGTGTGTGTGGCCAGGTGTCGTGGAGCGATACAGGTTTGTGGTTTGGCCTTCCCTCATGGACATAGTATCCCTCATGGATAATCCGTGCTCCATTAAGGGGGCAGATTGACTTACCAATATATCCTGTTGCAGCATGGGTACCTCTGGCATCTGTTGCACTGGTGGGTCGTGTAGTCAGGACACAAAATGCGTGCCTTTTGCTGGTCCCACCGCAGGTGTGTGAGGCCCTCATTAGCTGTGTTGTGATGATTGCGTCCCTCTTTTCCTCTTGTCGTAGATAGCGTTCGGTTGCAGGCAGGCATAGCTGGTAGAGGCAGTCCTTCATTCCCACTGTGGTCGCTTACCAGCTTCAGGGTGTTGTTCATCTGATATGCTGTGGCCTTATCGGAGGGAGCCTCTGTTCCGATGCTTTCAATGGCCCACCAATGCGATCTAGCTCCGCCCTGTCGTCTTGTACATGAGATGCCATCCCTCCTCAGTTTGTGTCGGCCCTTGGTATGCCGATGTGTCATTTCATCTCCTCGATCAGCAAATTGAGTGGGGGTGACAGCATCCTGGTCCTCGTGCTGTGAACTTGCCATTCCAAGTTGAAAGTTTGTAAACCGCGTGGGTTATGCAGTTTATTTTGCAAAAGTTTGGCCGCCTTCAACGAAGCACGATCACCTCGCCGCCATCTTGTTCGGGCTCTCAAGCGCCCCCCTTGCATCCTCCATTTTGTGCTGCTTCCATTGCTTTTTGGAAATTATGAATCTAGTTGAGCTTTTTAAAATCACTGCCTCCTTCATTTTGTTGTTGGTCCATATTCTTCTTCACTTCCAGGACCAGACTGTGCTCTGTGCCTTGTTGTTAGTTCTTTACATTTGCATAATTCTTCTCCAAGTTCCTTATTGTGCGCTGTATGTTGCTGTTGTCTATGCATTTCATCTGATTATCTGTCCTTCGTCCTGTCCACTGTGTGCCCCTTATCCTTCCGCATCCCCCTAATGCTCCTCCTGACTGCCTCATCCCCGGCGCCCCCACCAACTTGGGCTCTCTCCCTCTCTCCCCCCACTCTCTGTACCCTCTAGGGTTCTCTCTGTCTCACCTGTCTTCTCCAACTGCTTTTCTATCAACTGTCCTATCCCTCTCACTAAGTTTGGCAGGAAGAAGCTCAAAAGGGACATCCTGATCTCCAACCCAGGACTCCCTATCGCTGCTATCTACGCCAGTGCTTTCTACAGACAGACCCTTACCAACATCCTCTTTGTCGTTCCCTCTCCAGGCCTATGAAACCCCATATGGTCTCTGTTCTCTCTCCTTTTTCCTATTCTCCCATTAATGATGGCACCCAGTGGGAGGCCTTCCCGACCCCCTCCAAGACCATCATTAATGTCTACCTAAATGGCACTGTCTTGGTGTTAGGGAAAATTCTCTTCTAAGGCTAATTTCCCTTACCTATAGAGTCCCCCAGCAGCTTTGCTGGATTTGAAGGGTTTATTTTTTTCTCCTGCTAAGAGTGAGACCCTTTTTGCCACTCTTAGACAGATTGATAGTGTGTGTTTTAGGCTATATTGGGCCTCATTACGACCCAGGCGGTAAGTTACCGCCTGGGCCGTGACTTTACCACCATGGCGTAAACGTAGTTTACGCCATGGTGGTTGGCGGACTTACCGCCCCATTCCGACCTTGGCGGGGCGGTAAGTCCCCAATCCCCATTTACCCTTCCCCATTCCCATTTTTGCCCCATAGGGCATAATGGGAGTGGGGAAGGCGTTAATTACGCCACCGTAAATTACGGTGGCGTAATTAACTCCATGGTCCCTTAGCGCCATGGATTTTAACACCCGCTAAAATCGGGTGTTAAAACCTCCATGGCGCTAGGGGAACTCGTAATTGGCGGTAAGGGGTCGGCGCAGCTAACGCTGGCGTTAACCCCTTACCGCCAGGGTCGTAATGAGGCCCATTGTGTGCTTCTGGTCTATGGGGTTTCTCACCCTCATAGGAATTGTAACATGTGTGGTACACAGCACCCTCTGTGCTGTACTACAGGGGTGTCGTAGCGACCCCAAAACATAGACTCCATACCCTGGGATTGACTACTGTCTCCCAGGGCATGTTAAGTCCCCATTGACTTTACTAGTCAATTCTTATGAACTAAACCAGTACAACCTATCTTACTATTGAAGTACTGGGAAGGGTTAATAGTTTTTCCCTAACGTTCATTTTCGAGGGGGTACCGTACAGTCCCTCTCTCAAAAGGCAGTGGTTACTACCCTAAATATTCGACCACGAATATTTCCCTATGGGATTTTCCCATTGTTCGAGGCTACCTCTTATACTGACAGCCTCTAACATACCGCCGGTTTACTTTGATATTAACTTTACTCCAGTAGGTTTTTATTGCCAGAACTTTGATAATATGTTTTTCTCGTGTCTTTCGCTATAATCCTAACACAGGTCGGGGATCCTTTGTTCGTCCTTTTGGCGGGCTTCTGCACAGAAGCCCTCCTCTCGGCGCCACTGAGTCTGGGGTAGACAGGATGTGTGGGAGGGGGAATAGGCACCCTAGACAGGGTTGCCTACGCAACCCCAGTCGCACTTTGCCCTGATAGGCTGGGGGGATCTCCCGCCAGGAGAGCCACCCCACTGTGTGAGTGACAGCTAGGCTGTATGAATGGGGGTCTTGCTGCATAAAAGCAGGGTCCTGAGGACTGTAGGACAAGACGTCGCCACTGGAACTAGGAAACCGAAGAGGAGAGAAGCTGAAGTCATCTGCAACAACTGACCCACCGGTGAAGCCCTGCTGCAGATCCTCACCACTTTTCTCCAACGACTTGAGAAGATCTTCCTAGGAAAGAGTCTTCTTCCCTTGAGCTGGTGGGGCCAACCAGTTTGCCAATTGCCTTCCCGGACCTGCCTTGGTCGAATCGCCAGTGCCAAGTAACAGGAGACCGGATAAACAGACACCCGTCCACCCGGACCGCGATTTAAATGAGCGTACCTTTTATCCGTTTGGCAGCACATGAGGCTAGTTTCCTCCCTGGGCAGTGCAGTAACTCGAACCTTACTCCAGGATGAGAGCCTCTCCTCCTCTGCTGGATCTCCCGAACTACAAGAACTTGCAGGAACTACCGCCACCGCAGGAGCCTCTTCTACTTTATGCCAGGCCTCACGTTTCGTTTGGTTTTGCTAAAGGTGTTTTAAATCCTTTGCTTACCTACTAGGTTGGCTGCCACTCTCGTCTAACATTTTCTTTCACCCTCTGCAACCACCTTTTCGAATCGTTAAACAAAGACTTGACTGCTGCTACTAGAACATTTTGATCCTGGGCACGTTGCCTTGTACCATTGACACTGGCACAGGCCTATCGACTCTGGCTAAATCTGTTACAACTGCCTTCTCTAGATTGACTCTCACCTAGAAATGTGTTGGTGCACCTAACTCTTATAACCACCTTTTCCTTCCCTCCTTTTAAACTTGTGAAGTGCCATTTATCGGTTTTCACCTCAGTTTTGTATATGCTAAAGTACTGCCTTGCCTAACTTGTTCACAATCTACTTGGGAAGAGTTGCTGGTGAGTTAAAGAGTCTAAACCTGTATAACTTGTCCTTTCCCTCCCTTTTGAGAAATTGTGCCATTTCTACTTGATTTTCACTGTGCCGTTTTGCTCAGTTTTCACTCTTGCTCAAACTTGTCTACAATTTAAATAGGTTGTGTATACATTTCTTGACTGATTTAACTTGCTTTAATAATAGTGACGTGTGTGAACATCAGAGTGTGTAAAATATATATATATATTAATTTTGATACCAAGCTTTGGTCAGTATTTCCTTGTTCCATAGTACTATAGTCCTAATGTGTAAACCCTGAATACTGCTCCGCTCCCTCTTGAGATAAGTCTGACTGCTTAGCCACAGCTACCAACTAAATCTTTGTGGTACAGACTGATACCAAAGGGGATTTCCTTGCATATACCTGTAGTCTTAATCTTCTGTAGTGCTCCCTAAAGGAACTGCACAGGATTCTGCCTAACACTTGGTCCAAGGCCCTCAGGCCAACCTCCTAATTTAGATAGACACATCCTGCACCATATCAACTTCCTTTCATCTCCTGCTATCCCTTCTTTCCCCTCTCTGGATCTTCCGCTGCCTCCATCCCCTGACACCCCTATTGCTCCCTCTGCTGCTTCTCTGGTCGCCATGTTGCCCCCTTCCCCTGCCACTGCTCTGGCATCCTCCTCCACCTCCCCAGTCCCCTTGCCTTCTTCTCCTTCTTCCTCTGCTCATCTTCGGGCACCTCCAACACCTCCGCAAGGCGTACCTCTGACCTGTACCCCCGCCAAAGAAGTCCTTCAAAGGGGGCAACCTGCTCCACATTTCTACTCTCATCTGTCCCTCATCTGTCAAACACTGCTCTGACATCTGCCATCTCATGGAAGAACTTGATTTGAATGTACTCGGTATCAACGAGACTTGGTTCATGGCCAGCTCTGTTACAAGCTTTGACACTCTTCTTCCTGATGGCTACAAGATCCTCTCTGGACCCAGAACCATCCGTCCTGGTGGGGCTGTAGCCTTGATCTTCCCGTGTGGATCCCTGATCCTATCATTCCTATGCAGGACTACTCCTCCTTTGAGTGCCTGGTCTGCAGGCTCTCTATCTCTCCAGGCCTTTCTCTCATTGTGGCCACCATCTACAGGCCACCTGACCAGGTTGCCATCTTCCTCTCTGAGTGGGCTGACCTCTCCTCCTCCCTCTTTGCCTCTACCTTTCAACTTGTCCTCCTCAGAGACCTGAACTTCCACCCTTCTTTGGGACTCGTTCGCAACCTCTGCAACTCTCTTTCTCTCTCTCTCTCTCTTTCTCTCTCTCTCTCTCTCCCTCTCTCTCTCTCTCTCTCTCTCTCTCTCTCTCTCTCTCTATTCTTCCATCTGGCCCGACTCACTCTGCACGGCACACCCTGGATGTTCTGATCTCCTCAGACCTCCCTGCTCTAACCCTCTCACCACTCCTCTCCTGGAGTGATCACTTTCTCCTTTCCTCCCACCTCTCTGTCATTGAATTCCAGGCCAAGCTGACTCCAGCACTGCCACCCACCCTCTCGGTCATACGACCCATGAAGGGTGTGTGAGCTGAGGCTTTCACCACTACTTTCTTTCCTCCTTCTGCACGGTTGGCTGACCCACACCCTGACACAGCCCTATCTAACCTTAATTTCTCTATCTCTAACACTCTTGATGTCCTTGCCTCTGTCATGAGGATCTGCTTGAAGCCCAAATCCAAGTGCAACTCTTGGTACGACTCTGACCTCATCACCCTTAAACGCAAGTGCAGGGTGGGTGAGAGGAATCGAGGTCATCGGGTGCACCCCCTGACAAACTGGCCTGCCGCCTGCTCCAAAGGCAATACAGTGTAGAGGAGCATCCACATGCCTCTGCAGCAAGTCCCACTCCCCTACTACCTAAATTCTGGGAGCCTGAAATCGTACCATACTTGACACCAGCAGTTGTGACCATTCCGCTGCGAATATTCAAGAAAAGGTACCCATTGAGAAAGCCATGTCAAATGTATTCCCGAAGAGAAGACAGTCTAATGGAGGAGCTCCCCAAAGGCATATGAAAATGAGAGAAAGAGGATCTGGTGACGTCACAAAGAGATGAGCGTGGCTCACTGAAAAGACTGGCTTAAGAAAAAGTATAGGCCTTATAGAACCTGATCATGAAATAAAGAATTGAGTAAACATACATATGCAAAAAGAAGATTGCATATGTAAGAGCACTGGAGAAAATGTAAGCCGTTTAATAACTGTACAGATGCCGCAACACAAGTATACTAAGTGATTAGAAGCTAGCTATACATAGTGAATAGACTGCAGGCGGAGCCGCCATTATATAGAAGCTGAACATCGGTGTCACAACTTAATTAACCCAGATCATGGAAGAGGCTGGAAGGGCTTTCTGGCCTGGTGTCAAGGCTGAAACAGCCAATACTGGTTATCTTTTCATGAAGGCAGTAACCAACGATGATGAATTATCCCTTGTTAAGGTGCAAAGAAAGAACACCATGAGTGTCAAGTTTATTCATTCAAGACAATTAAATGCTGCAAAATGGGCCTAATTGTGATCTTCCGTCACGTGAGTCAAGGACGAAAAAAGGAGTTGGGCATGCAGTTATGGAACTACGATAGCATGTGATCACACTCCCTTCTATTGCCAGAGACGAGAATACACTGCAAGGCCAAGTTCAAAGACAGTCTTCATGGCAGAAGGCATGGGTGATGAGAGACGTTGGGGTAATTGGGTGGGAAGGTAGAGTGAAGTCCACCTCCTGGCACATGGGTATGAGCTTACGTGCTGCTAGTGAACCGAATGTTCCAGACTGACACAAGCGTGCCAACCATTTGTAGAGGGCCATATAACGAGGGTCCTTATAGTTTGAGAGCCAATAATACACTGTGTACTTAATAATGATGCAGAATGTCTTGCACTAGAGGTGGGCATAAGTGGTCCACCTGACAGTAGATATCAAATCACAACCCAACCCCTTATAGAAAATATACTTAGATATTCAACTTGAATGTATCATAACCCCTCTTTGGTTTTTCTTAGTTTGTCATGTAGTATGACGTCACGTATGACACATTTTTGCCATAAAAGTGTAATTTTTTATGAACTGCTTCGAGAATGTTTATGCGAAGTCTGTCAATGTCGGTTTGTAACTCCCTGTTTAAGACAGTTGATATTAAAACAGAAAACACTTTGACATACATTGTATGCGTGCTTCCAAAAGGGCTCTAACGCTCACGTGGTAGCACTGTGGATGTTTTTAAAAGATCCAATTTGGTTTGTACCCAGTCTTTCAGACGATCGGGCATCCTCTGCCATCCAGCCGGCAGATTGCTGGGTTTCCTGTGGGGAGTGGCCGAATAGAAAACGAGAATCGAGACGATGGGCAAGCCCCCCTTTGAAGAAATAACGGCCCAGTTTCCACAGGCGCTTTGCAGACGAAGGTGAAGTGGTCGGTTGGAGGAGGAGATGATACCAAAGGCCTTGTGTCAATTAACTAACTAATGGTAAGTAGACTAAGGGGAATGGCAAACTAAGGAGATGGAGTTGTGATCATTTTAAGTAACGGGAAATATTGTGTGAAGAGATATTAGCGCCTAGAGGCCTGACTCAAGAATGTCCAGAAGAAAGTGTCTCACACTCCAACTGTAGTAAAATAGGCCACGTGTCAACAGGTTCCCATAAGAAGACATTATAAACCCTGTCACAGGGTATTTAAATAGAGGCGTGGAGAAAAAAGGTTATCACGGGGTGTTTTTATTAAATGTGAAAAGTTGACTAGCTTGTCTGATTGTTTGTTGAGAAGAAATATTGAAGAACCGGTAGAAGCTGTGAAGTCATTAGAAGATGAGTTGAGAAGTTATAGTAACTATCCTAGCAAAGTGGTTGGTACCAATCCAAAGGTAGACAGAGGACAGATTGTGAAATGTAGTGGCTTGAGATGTGATTTTTGGAGCGTGCTCATATTTGTTGTTTTGAATGTATTGATAAAGATGCAAAAGTGTTTTATAAAATCTGGTAAGTATTGACAGTCAATTGAGACTTTTCATCATGGGAGACACTCCACTTATGCACTTATGAAAGACACTGCCAAAGCACATGCCCAAGCTCAAACAGTATAGTGCGGAATGGGTAAAAGGCACAGCAGATAAAATGTTCATGCCCACAAGGGGGATCACTGTCAAAAGCGGTATTGCAACACATGACCACATACCTGCACGCTGAGTACAAGGGGAAGACAGACAATGGAGAAAAGGTTAGCTATTCTAGAGATGTACCAGGAAGAAAGGGAAGATCCGCCACCTGAGGAGTGATGCTTAGTCAGCGAAAAGAGGAGGTGTTGAGCCCTCGGCTCCCCTTATCTCACCCGAAGTAAAAGATGATAGCATGGAAGAAGCAGGGCTGTATCCTTGGAAAGATTTGAATGCGGCAACAGGATATAGTCCAAAGGCGAAGAAAGAAAAAAGAAGAGATCTTTAAGATCATATACAACAAAGAAGAGAAGAGTGAGCGGTCAAACTTATCGACAGAGATAGTAAGAGAGATTAAGAGATGGAAAGGAGAGAAGGATAAAGCTGATGGGGTAGCACTCATGCAGAACGAATGGATGGGTGGACAGATATTACTAAAATTGGACAGGAAAAGTATTGAGGAAGTCAGGTAAAAGAAAGATATGGATGAGCAAGATAGACGGGACAAGCAACGGGAGAAGAGATTGAAAGAAGATGAGCATAAAAGAAAGTGCAAGGAGTGGCGAGAGCAGATGTTTCAGGTGGAGCAACAACAGAAAGAAGAAAGAGCAGAGGAGCAACGCAAATATGACAATAGACAGAGAGCGATGGAAGACAGAGATTGAAGAGAAAGGAAAAGAGAAGAGGAAGAAGCACAGAAATTAAGGGTCAAAAGGATACAGAGACAAAAGGAAGAAGAGGAAAGAAGGGCAGGAGTAAAAACGGGAAGAACAAAGACAAGAGGAAGATAGAATTCGATGGGAGGCGAGAAAGCAAAGATGGGACAGAATAGAAAAGTTGCTTCTGATAAAGGTAGCAACATCAGGGGCATCTAGAGTAGTACTGGAAGAAGAAAGATTTGATGCAGAGAGTGTCGGGCAAAGGATTGATAAGGTTTATCAACAGATGAGGCGAAATAACGAGTGTGAAACACGTGGGATCGATGATCGATCCCCAATGCCTCAAGTGTAGAGGGAGGAGGGAAGCCTGCTCAGTCACGAGCATAGAGCATTGTCCTTACGCAAACCGAACCTGGACCAGGGTGAAGGGGATGATAGTCATACTTCTTGGGGCCAAGAAATGTCAGATGTGAAGAGAGAATCCTTCCTTAAGGGGGAAGAAGGGAGTGTGTGTGCTCCTGAAGGAAGCTTGCAAATGGATAAAGAAGTAATATGGTCAGATCTGGAACAATCTAAGGAGTGGATGCCTGATCATATACCATATCCAGAGCGTCCCCAAGGACGGTTGTATATTGAGAAGAGAGAATCACCGCCATATGTGAGCAGGTTAAGATTGCTACCAGCAAGGAGAAAATCAGGGACGATTGTCTCAGCTACAGATAGGCGAACAATGGGAACCGACTGCGGGTTGGGGTTTATGCAGTTTCCTTTATTGGAAAAAGGGGGAGCAAGACCACAGTATATTCCTTGGCCAAAAATGGACAATTTAAGGTGCAAGCTCCTGAGTTTTACGTTGGGCGCTGGGAAATGGATCTATGAAGAAGAAAAAATGACAGGAGGAAGCACATTGAACATTATGGGTCTCCTGGCAGTTTTTCTTCAGGAGAGGGCTGATGACATATGAAGGAGAGCAGGGTATTCAAGTGTGACTGCACAAAACACAGCACATGACGGAGCATTTTTTAATAATTGCAGAGCAGATGTTTGAAGGGCTCTCAGGGTGCAGTATCCCGATACATCAGATATGGGTGCAATTATGACACGTAAAATGAATGAAGATGAAGACCCTATTGCTTACATTCAGGATATTCAACAGGGAGGGCAATTTGAAACGTGAAAGCCGTTGGAAAAAAACAGTGGCATTATTTTACCACATTTTATGTCAGGGGTTACCTGAGCCAGTGCAGAGGCAGATGAAGAAACAAGTGGGAATGGAAGCGAAATCATGGGCTGAGATACAGCTGATGATAGTGCAACACTGTAGGCTATTACAGGAGAAAAATAAGAAGAAAGATGAGGTGAGGAAAATTGAGGAAGCCCAATGAGTTCAGAAGAAATTGTCAACATTTGCCATAGAAGTGGCGGTATTGACAAGCGGTAAGGATTGGGAATGCAGCAAGCAGTGGGTGCATCACAGGTGAATAATCAGCGCCTGATGGACCAAGGAGGATATGGGTTTATGCCGCAAGATAGAGGTATGAGCTATAGAGGAGTAAGGGGTGGATTGCAAAATAACCATGGTGGGTTTCAGAGTGCACAAAATGAGAATCAAAATGCGCAGGGAGGATTTAACCAAGGGTAACTTGTCAGATGAGCACCCACGGTATGCTGAGCTTGCAGGATGACATGGCACATTGCGTGCATATGTGGGAGATAAGGGAACATGCCGAATGGCCAATTCTCACAAACGAGGGAAGGGTTTCCCCAGTATCACACAGTGTATCAGACACAAGTGCCGCAAATGCAACAGGCACAGCAACCAGAGCAAGTGCAGATGAACCAACTGCAAGGGCAGTCACAACAAGCCCCCATGCAGACACAACAGTATGCAAACACGGGACAACTACTGACACCTAGAATAGGAGGTGCCACTGTGGTAGGAGGACATTCTTTCATAGGTACGGGGATATGCCTGTAACCACAATAGGGCAGCGCACAGGGTGACTTGATGTGTTCAGTACTATCTGTGACACTAGACCCCAAGAGGGACAAAGGCTAAGTGTTATGTTATGTTACTTTGCATTTATATAGCGCCTTATGTATCATTGGTATGATCTCAAAGCGCTGGTAGGTTGAACGCCCTCTGGAACTGTAGTTCAAGTCCGTTGAGAGCGAGAGAGAGAGATAGTTATAAGGTGCGTGGGTGCACCGGATATGTGTGCAGCTGGTGTGGTGTGACAATAGGAGGCAACTCTTTTTATTTTCTAGTAGGCACTGGGGCTCCTCGTTCATGTATACAAGAGGGAAAATATCCAATGTCAGGAATTGCCATGAATGCTCAAGGGTTCTCTAGAGCTACGAGTCGGGTTCCTTTTGCTGATGAATTACCAGTCTCTATAGGAGAGTGTGGCATGTCTGTTCCTTTGTTATACTCGTGACAGACACCAGTTAACATTTTGGGAAGAGATTTGATGACAAAGCTTAATATGACGATTCCATTCAATGACCAAGGGATAGTGTGTTCCACTCCAGGAATACACTACTTAAATGTGGGCACATTTTTTACTGGCATTCACAGGTAAGTGGCTTTGTGGGAAAAACTGTGAGAATACCTGACAAGTTTCTGTTTAGACTGCAGATACCTATGGACAAAGAGGGGGACATACTATGCCTATATAATTAGAAGCAGCCATAGTACGAAGGGTAATGGTGATGCTTGAAGGAATGGATGTTGAGGATAGACCATAGAGGACAGTAATAGCTCTCCAAGAAGGGTGATGACATTTTTAGAGAAGACCCAACAGATGATGAAGTAGTGTTCTTAATGAGCATCACATACTGGATAAGAATAGAGAATAGGGAATCCCACAGCGAATGGCAATAATACGGCAGCATCGAGCATTTTTTGAAGAAGACTTGGAAATGGTGCCAAGTGTCCTGTGGACCACAGTTCCTTATGACGTTGGTCTGTTGAAAGGACTAGGAGCAGTTAAGATAAAGCTGAAGCCAGGGGCAATTGTACCTCGAGCAAGACAGTACCCCATGTTTCGAGAGGCTGATGAAGGTATATTTCAGACCATTTCAGCACTAATGAAACAAGGTATTCTGGTGCAATCGAAATCATTGTGCAATACTGCAGTTTATCCTATCAAAAAATCAAAGGGAGGGTCGTGGAGATTTATACAAGACATGAGATTGATTAACCTGATTGTAAAAGCAGAGTTTCCTTTAGTTCCTAACCCAGCGACGATACTATGCAGTATCCGAGTGGAAGCTTGATATTTCACGGTGATTGATTTGAAAAATGCATTTTTCTCAATCCCGTTTCACAAGGACTCACAAGACTTGACTTCCTTTATATTTCACCAAACTTGAATAAAACACACTCGTTTCACCCAGGGCTACTGTGAGTTTTAACTGATCTTAAATAGAGTCTTACAGATGGATATAGGCAATATTGATCTTAATAGTGCAGTGATACGGTACGTAGATGACATTTTAATTTGTAGCACGACAGAAGATGAGTGCAGACAAAACTCGATTCAACTGATGACTATCCTAGCAGCCAAGCGATATGAGGTAGGCAAGGAGAAATTGAAGCATTGTCAAGAAGAAATGTTATACATATGGCAGTTGATTTCACATGAAGGGAAAAAGGTGATACCTGAAAGAGCTGAGGCAATTATGAAAACCGCAAAACCAAATACAGTGAAAGTAGTTTTGGGGATTATGCAACTATGTTAGAGCCTGGGTGTTCGATTACATATCTTACCCGAGACCCCTTTTGCAAGTTTTAAAGAAAGCACAAGGTAAAAACAGAGTGGACTGAGGAAATGGACGAAGGTATTGAAGAGTTGAAATAAGCAATTTGATGGGTCCTGTTTTAGGAATTCCCAATAATGCAGAGGAATTTTATTTATTTGTGCACACAAATGGGACGGTCATGAAAGCAGTGTTTATGCAGAGAACTACATTGGGGTACACACCTATAGCATATTACAGTGGGATTTTAGATCCAGTGATGAGAGGACAATTTCTTTGCGAACAGTCACTGGCAGCCGCCACATTCAGAATTGAGAAGTCTTTAAGTATTGTCATGGGCGCCTTGAAACACTTGTGTATAGGCGCGTTACAAATACCATATCATATCATGGGCTGCTCTATGACCCTTTTCATGGAGCATGCCCTGTTTGCCATTTTAGAGAAGTCCAAAGGTACATTGACATCCCAAAGAGCTTCTGCCTATGAAGTAATGATTTCGGACCCAGCAATTAAAATTGTCAGATGTAAAATAGTGAATCCTGCCACATTTATAGTTGAGCCTATGGTAGAGGGCGATCAAGTGCATGCCTGTGCTAATTATGTGTGCTAATTATGTTGAATTTTATTATGATATACCCCTTGTGAAGGGAAATGCTCTGGAAGGAGGGGAACTTCTCTTTATTGATTTTTCTTATAAATTGGTCTAACTAGTGGAGATAGGCATTCTGGCGTGGCAGTGATAAGATACAGGTAAAATGGAGAATTTGAAGTTGCAGCAAGTGCAAGACTACATCTCACTTTTCAGCACAGGCAGCAGAATTAGTGGTGCTTATTGTCACGCTAGAGAAACACGAAGGGCAGGAAGTGATGGTGTACAGTGACTCCACCAATGTGACGTTGACCGTAAATGCAGGGCTAGCACGTTGGAAAAGGAGGGGCTACCTCTGTGCGGATGGCTATCCAGTGCAGCATGCATCCTTATTGGACAGACTTTTTAAAGCATTAGAAATTCCAGTGGGCATAGAGGTCATTAAATGCACAGCTCACACTAAACAAACAGATTTGATCTCTTGCGAAAATAAAGCTGCAGATGTAGAAGCCAAAAGGGTTGCGTATTCCCCAGATATTTCAAGTTTTCATACTCCAAATGTTAAGGAGAAAGTAGTTACAACCATGGTAATGCAGGAAGGGTTTAATACATTAGCAATGAGTCAATTAATGTAAATTCAAGGACGTGCACCACTGGAAGAGCAGGAATTTTGTTCTTTATCCCCCACAGAAGCATTATGGCGACAGGATAGCACTCGAATGCTGGTGATGCTAGTAGCAGTATTAAAAGATGCACTTGAACAGCTGAATTACCCCACGCATGTAACTAGGAAAAGTCTTGCTGCAACAATAGCGGAAGACTGGTTCATACCAAATTTGATGGAACACGTTGCATGTTGCGAACGATTATAGGGATAATACCCAGACTGAATAATCCTTTTCAGCATTTACATATTGATTATGTTGATATGCTGCAAGTATGTAAT
Organism: Ambystoma mexicanum; assembly: GCF_040938575.1. NCBI lineage: Eukaryota > Metazoa > Chordata > Amphibia > Caudata > Ambystomatidae > Ambystoma > Ambystoma mexicanum. The sequence goes on along the minus strand of NC_090926.1, from coordinate 1,092,895,674 downwards.
GATATAGATATCTGATAGTGGTGGTGTGTCCCTTCTCTAGGTGGATCGAGGCAGGTACATGTACACACCCTGATGTCACCTGCGCAGTGAAGTTTCCAGTATGCAAAGTCTTTCCGAGATGGGTTGTGCGTGAAGTGCTGCAATCTGATAAATGGCCGCATTTTGTTAATGAGGTGTTTGAACTAATAAGGATTCTACTAAATATTAAGCATATGTTTTCTTCTGCTTATCACCCGCAAGCAAATGGGAGAGAGACTCAACGGCCTTCTTAAAGAGAGGATTGCCAAAACAAAAATAACTTTGAAGAAGGGATGGATATATTGCCTGCCCTTAGCTTTATATGCCCTTCAGAATCAGCCTGGTTCAGAACATCACCTCACCCCACACAAGCTAGTGACAGGGAGGCTAATGAGAATGCCCCTTACACCTCTGTCTCGGAGTAGATGTGATGCCCAGAGTACAGCTAAATAGTTGGGTGATCAGTTGAATAACTATTTGACGTGTATGACCTCTAGTATCTCTCTCATTTCAGATCAACACAAACGTCAGGGGGTTCGGTCTCAGAACACAGATGAAGACCATTCAACAACCGGATCATCTGAACTATTATTGGCACCCAAGCTATTTGTTGGAGATCTGGTGCTCATTAAGAACTTTAACCGAAAGTGGCATGAGCCACACTTTAATGGCCCGTTTTGCATTGAAAATATAACTCCCTCAGCAGTAAAAGTCCAAGGGAGGCGAGCTGGGCTTCAGTGACGTCAAAGTCTACAAAGGCGAGACCGCCCCTCCCACTGTTGCCATTCCAGAAGCAAGACAAGAAGAAGAATTGCAGCGTGTGCAGACTTGATTGATGACGATGAAGAAGAACAAGAAAGCGACCAGTTGTTGATGCAGATTTTGCTTTTGGACAAAGGCTTGATCGGACACTCCTTATAGATATCATATCAGGAGTGCAAACACTTGCTGAGTCTCTTAGGAATCTTTTGAAACCCAAACATTAGAAATTTTGTACGCATAAAAGTTACGCCTAAATGCCAATGTTTGATCAAGAACATGGAAACATATTCATTGTCCAGATTAATTTCTTGGTGCAAACCTGTTCTAAACAATATCGCCATGTTGTTAACCAACAGGGATGTACATAGGCTTGTATTTGCTGTTTTTGTATTTATCCTTCATGCTTATCCTGCTCTTGTCAGACGAGACATTGATATTTGCACTTTTTTACTGGATCCTAAAAATGGCCCTGTGATTAAGAGGCTGCTCATTGCCATCATTGAACAAGTACTGCAGTTACCAAACTAAGGAAATGTGATACATTTTATTAAAAAGATGAGAAATTTGGATGCACAGTTTTTAGAGGAGAAGCCACAAAGACATCTCACAAAAGGTGGTTACTTATGTTTGGGTGTATAATGTATGCCTGCACAAGCACACTCTTTGGCTTTCTATTTCTCCTGTTTCACAGTCTTTATCACATTAGTACGCACACTAAGATGGAAGCCCTCATGGTTCCTCCCACCACACTAACTACTCTTGATTTGGATTAAGGCTCTATATAAATAGCACATCATTATCATAATCATTATCATTATTTAGTTACTTCCACTAACATAGAAGTTCCCAAGGTTTTCCCTAGAGGAGGAACTGCTTTTGATGAGCTTCATATTATACAACTTATGCATATGGGAGACGTAAGAGAAGTGCAGAGGAAGATAATGAGGGGATTCATGTTTATTTAGACAATGCAGCACACGTGAGTAATAACATGTGGTACCAGCACATGAAAAATATGGGGGAAAGAACATCTAAGAGAAGTTGCTACGTCTGCGCTCTCATGCTCTATGCCATGAATTCCATGCAAACTTTCACTTCCATAGAAATTCCAGAGCACAATGCCAGGTGCCTTGTTCATCTTGCAGCATGTATGACTAGAGGACAATTTCAGGTAAGTTGGGCTACTCTGCAATGGAGATCGAAATGGTAGTTTCAGTTTCAGGATGATTATATCAAGACGTCACAAATGGAGAAACAACCTGATTGGGAAAGCAAGACGCTTGTGATACCTGCAGGTGGACAGGAAGAAATAGGCGTAAAAGAATTGAAGAGAATGGAATGCCCAAATATAACAGCAATAGCTGGATCACCTGGATGTTGGGAAATAACTCAATTCTTGGTTTATTGACAAGTAAGATCTAAGAAAGCATGGGTAGCAGGAATGATGTCCTGTGCAGCTCATCTATTGAAGTCAGAATATGTGCCTGAAGTACAAAGAGTAAACAATGGGTGTTTGAAGTCATGGGCAAAACATGCAAACTGCTGACATGGGTAGAAAATTAATCAGGTCCAATGATGGTGATTCCAATGGTGAATGCAATGTTGTGTTTCCAAAGAGAAGGAAGCATTTTTGTGGGAAATAACCAATGCTGCAAGACTACAGTTGATGTCTCCAGAATGGGAGCAGGGACAGCTGTACTGATGGATTGATATTTGGATTGTGGGTCCATGGTTTACATGAAGTTGCCCAAGCATTGGGGACGGTACGTGCTCCTTGGTGCTCATTAATGTTCCAGCATTAGTGATTCCTAAGAGCGACCTGAATATTGGAGAATTTCCAAAAGTAGATGCTCATTTGAGGAAGAGAAGAGCACTTGAATTTCTCAATCGAACCAGAAGAGAGAACTACTTCTCAAAAAAATCAACATACACCTTTGAAGCTATTCCCTACGAGCACAGGTTGTTAAGCCTGACTTCTACAATATTTACAACTATCTTCATGCCTGGGATCCAAACGATGGCCAATGCCAAATGGTTAAAAATTACCAGATGGGAGCTTATGCAGACAATTAACACCACCATAAAGGGATTCAATGCTATCAAGGAAGAGCTGAGGATCATACGACTGATTAACCTGCAGAACAGATATCTCCTTAACATGATCATTGCGATGGAAGGAGGAGTTTGCGCAAAAATCGGGTCATCATGTTGCATGTCCATGCCTTCTCATGATGACGAGAATGAGACCTTGACAGAGGCCATAACGTTACTGACGAATCTGCATACCAAGATGGAAGACGAGACAGAGGACATTATCGATGACAGCTGCTTTGCGTTTATATTCTCATGAATTCCGCAGTGGATGGTAAACATATTTAAATTGCTCATGGTTCGGATTCTGTATAATCAAGATAATAATCGCCCAGTGTAAGAAGACAACAAAGAAAGCAGTAGGAATGAAGATTATGATCGATGTCGAATCAGGGTTTGGACCCAAAGAGTTGACTGTTGAAGATGTCAGGAAATAAATAGAGGCCAGCATCGTAGCACCTGAAGGAACTACGTTCCTGTAGCCAAAGAATCACAAGAAGTATGTGGGACTATGGGTCTATTGTAATCCAAATGGACAGTGCAGCTACATGACTTGGAGTGTGGATGAACATGTCAAATCAGCAGGTTCCCTGAAGGGAGTGATGAAGATCTGGACCCCGAACCGAAGAAACACTTCTATAAAAGAAGATATCAAGATGTCAAAACCAGTGAAGGTGTGGTTGAAGGCTCGACCAGAGCGGGGAGTGTGGAGGAGCAGCCACATGCCTCTGCAGGAAGTCCTGCCCCCCCCTACTACCTATATACTCGGAGCCTGAAATCATGCCATGCTTGACACCAGCAGTTGTGACCATTCCGCAGTGAATATTCAAGAAAACAAAGTACCATTGAGAAAGCTGTATCAAAAGTATTCCTGAAGAGAAGAAAATCTAATGAAGGAGCTCCCCGAAGGGAGATGAAAATGAGAGAAAGAGGAGCTAGTGACATCACAAGATATGAGCGTGGCTCACTGAAAGGTCTGGCTCAAGAAGATGTATGGACCATATAGAACCTGCTGTTAGTGAACCGAATATTCTAGACTGGCACGAGTGTGCCAACCAATTGCATTGGGCCATTTATCAAAGGGCCTTATAGTTTTAGAGCCAATAATACACTGTGTACGTAATAATGATGAAGAATGACTTGCACTAGAGGTGGGCATGAGCGGTCCACCTCACAGTAGATATCCAATCACAACCCAACCCTTTATATAAAGTGTACTTAGATGTTTCCCTTTAACGTATCATAATTGCTCTTTGGTCTTTCTTAGTTTGCCACGTAGTATGATGTCACGTATGATGAATTTTTGCTATACAAGTGTAATTGCTTATGAAATACTTTGAGAATGCTTTTGCGACGTCCGTTGATGTCCGTTGTAACTCCCAGTTTTAGGCAGAAAACATTTGGTTCGATTATTTGGTGTCAGAGATATTCTGCATCCCATCCATTGCATGCGTGCTTCCAAAAGGGCTCTAACGCTCAACAGACTGTCTGTCCTCGCCAAGAAGAGATCCCACATCCAGCAAGCATCTCTGCAGCATCTAACAACTCGGCCAAACTCTTCAAAATCTGCAAGGAGCTGGCCAATACTGCTGCCGTCTCTACCTCTCGTGTTCCCTCCTAAGCTCTCTGCACAGCCTTAACTTCTCACTTCATCACTAAAACTCAGGACATTCAGTCCACCCTCTCTTCCACTAGATACTCCTTCTCCATTCCTGGCTTGCCTGTGGGCGTTTCTGCTCCTTTTTTCTCTTGCTTTCCCTTGTTCACCCCAGATGATGTTTCTAGATAAGTTTGATCTATGAAAATCTTGTCCAAGCAGGTTCTCCCCTGTTCACCCAGAACCACCAAGCACCACATCGACATCCTTGCTCCAGCCGTGGCCGATTTCTGCAATCACTCCTTTGTCACTGGAACCGCCACCCCCTCTTAAGCTCTCCCTTGTGCACCCCGTTCTAAAGAAGCCCTCTGCCAATCCTTCCTCTCCGGCTAGCTATCGTCCGATCTCCATCACTCCTTTCCTGGGTAAACACTTGGAAAAGCTGGCCATCTCCCAGCTTAAACTTCACACTGAATATGTTGGTTGTCTCCATGACCACGACCACCAGTCTGGCTTCAGAGATGCCAGAAGCATGGAAACTGCTCTCCTGAACAACCGTAAAGACCTGCTCTCCAGCCTTGATTCTAACCTTCCTTCTGTCCTCATTCTCCTCAATCGTTCTTCTACTTTTGGTACGGTCAACCATGCCATCCTGCTAATTCATCTCAGTGCTAACCTGGGAATCACTGTTCAGGCCGTGGCCTAGCTGACCTCCTTTCTCACAGACCGACCCTCCCGGGTCCGAGGTCTCTCTCTCTAATTTCTAACCTTTCTCCTTGTTTTTTTCAACCAAAACCTGGCACCTCTTTCCCACTGCATCGCTACTTTCTGCTCCAACTTTCAGTGTTATGTCGATGACACCCAGCTCTCTTTCAGGCTTGCCTCAGCCACCTCTTCTCCTTCTCTCATACCAGACTGCCTGCCCGCAATTCTGGAATGGTGCTCATTGAAACACCTGCTAACTCTGTTCCTCTCTCTCTCTCTCTCTGGCCGCCTACTCTGGGCCCTCTTCCTGCTCCTACCTGTGAGGCTAAGAACCTTGGTGTCATCTTCGACGCCCCCTCTCATTCTCTGCTTACATCACTGACGTCTCTAAGACGTCAAACTATCAGCTGCACCACCTCAGAGTTATTCTTTCTTTCCTCACTTTCCCTCAAAAGCTCACTGTCTCCAGAGCACTGATTCTCTCTAGACTGGACTACTGCAACAGCTTCTTTCTAAATTTTCCTGCCTCTACTCTGCAACCTCTATAACTTATCCAGAAAAGGACTGCAAGACTTGTCCTTGGCCTCAAACCCAGGGATCGTATCTCTCCATCTCTGAAATCTCTTCACTGGCTCCCCGTGGCAGCAAGGATCAAGTTCAAGACCCTTTGCAACGTCCACAAGGCTTTCTGGGGCCTGGGACCACCCTACCTCCAACTCTCTGTTCCCAAACATCTCCCTTCTCGAGCTCTCTGCTCAACCACCTCCAACTCGCTGAGGGTCAGTTGCTTTTCCAAGCAGAGATTTGGGGGCAGATCTCTCTCTTTGCATGGGGCCTCCCTCTGGAACAGCAGCCTGCCTCTCTCAAACTTGAGCAGGACCACTTCCGGTTCCGGAAGAAACTCACAACCTTCCTTTTCAATTTGGCTTTCTCTCTTCCTCTCCCCTGCTGATGTCCCGACTGCTCCAAGCGCTGGTCACCTGGCTACCCTCTGAACTTGGGCCCCGGCTTCTGCATGTCCAGTTGCCTTTTGCACTGCCTCTTGGCTTCGCCAGCACTTGTGGTCCGTATATAAAACCGTACAGTCCCCTTGCTCTGCACTTATGAGCCACCGACTGGCTGCAATTATTGAGTTACCTGCACTTAGCCACCCGCTGGCTGCACTTTAAGTTTCCTGCACTTCTGCCTACCCCCCTCCATCGGCAATTCACCCCTTCCTCTTCCCTGCACTTGCACAATCTGAATATCACAAGGCCTAGTAAGATTGCTGATTAGTCCTCCCACTGTTTCCCCCTCCTAGTCTTTTCGCGCCTAGAAACACTTGTTTACAGGCGCATTATAAATGCCATATCATATCATTTGGTCCTGTTCCTAGTGCTTTTGGGCAATTTTGAATCTAGGTGTGCTTTTTTATAATAAAGGAATCCTCCATTTTATGCTGTTTCTAGTGCTTTCTGGCAATTTAGAATCAAGGTGTGCTTTTAAAAATCACTGAAGCCTCCATTTTGTTCTCTTCCTAGTGCTTTTTGGCCCTTTTTCTAATCTAGGTGTGCTTTTTATTTCTCTGTTTGCCTTCCTTTGAACACCTCTTCCTCTGTGCCTGTCTGGTTGCTAGGCCACTTGGGGAATTCCTGTGCACTGTGCAGCTCCCCTGCTTATCTCTCTCTCCCCTCTACCCTAATGGCACTATCCATCCTTCCTATCTACTCTAATTGCTTAGCTATCATCTATCCTACCTCTATCATGAAGTCTGGAAGAAAACAGCTCTCCTGGACTCTAATCCAGTCCTACCTATCACTGACAATTATGTCAATGCAACTTCCAGAGTGACTATTACTGACATTATCTTCATGTCCCCTCTCCTGACCTTTGGACCTCCATGTGGTCTCCTCTTCTTCTTCCTTTTCCACCTCACCCATCAATGGTTGCACCAGCTTGGAAGTAATCCTTGTATACTTTGCATCCTCTAGATGTATCATTCATGTCTATCACAATGGCACTATCATGGCCCAAGGTTCTCATCCTACCCTTCTCCTTCTCGACCAGCGCCTGCATTCTTTCATAAGCTTCCTCCCTTCTCCTGCCACCCCTGCTTCCTCTTCCATCACTTCTCCACCACCACCAATGAGAGACCACACCCCTGTGCACCCCCTCAGAAAACCTTCAAATGTGGTAACCAGCTTTACTCAGCTACCCTGAACACTCGCTCTGCTGTCAAAAAGTCCTCTGACATCTGTCTGCTTCTTGAAGACTTTTACCTGGATGTCCTCACTCTTACCAAAACGTAGTTCAATGTCAGTCCTGTCACTGCTCTTGGCACTCTCCTTCCTGAGGGTTACAAAATCCTCTCCAAACCCAATGGGCCTGGGGGTGGATTGGCCCTGATCTTTGTTCCTACTCAATCATACTCCTCTTTTGAATGCCTCGTCTGTAGGCTAGGGGTCTTGCCTACTATCTCTCTCATTCTTGGCAAAATCTACAGACCCCCCCTCTCTGAATGGGCTGACCTTCCTGCCTCCCTTTCAATCTCTTCTTCCAAACTCTTCCTCCTTGGTAACTACAACATCCACTTTGACTCTCTCACTATTATTCCTTCTGGCCCAACTCACTCTGCCGGCCACACTCTCAATGCTCTCATCTCTGGTGACATTGCTCTCTCTGATCCGGTCACCAACCCCCTCTCCTGGTCTGACCACTCTCTCCTTTCTTCCTACCTGGGGCCCATTGGCCCGCTATCCGAGCCAGCCCCTTCATTGCCAGCCTCCTTCACCGTCATTCGACCGATGAAGTGAGTGGGAGGAATTAATTGCACTGTAAATAGGGACTTGCACCTCGGGGCCCCCACGCTGTGTCCCCAAGGTGCAGACCTGGTTGCGGGGGACCCCACACACTGTTTCAAGCCTGTGAATGTGTTCACGCCTGAGAAGCATGCAAAGTTCACTGTATCTGGCTCTTTTTGCTTTGCTTTTCCAGCCGCTACTTGCGTATACGGTCACTTTGTGCTAACAGTTCCATGACTACACAGAGTGCACAGAAAAACCTCTGCCTACAGGCTTGCACAGAGGCGTCCTCGACACACAGCCTTTGCGGGATCTCTACGCACTTTTCCAAGAAACAGGCTCTGAGAGTTTGTGTTCTTCTTCTTATTATTATATGGTATTTATTGAGCACAGACCTAGATTCGAGAAGCCACAGAGCCCTTCACAGAGGTATACAACAGTACATATACATAACGGAGCACTTTTCAGAGGGAACAACAGAACATATAAACATAGGGGGTAGAATACAGAAGGACACAGTGGAGGGGTACTGTACAGGGTGGCAGGGAAGAGAGGAGCGGGTAGCGCCTAGCATCAATGGGGCAGTGGGCGACTTGGTGGCCTTGGTGTTGAGAGAGACTTCTTGAAAAGGTGGGTCTTCACTTCTTTTCTTAATATTACGAGCATGGGGGCAGGTCTGATGCAGATGGGGAGGTGGTTCCATAGTTATGGGGTGTAGGAAGATAAGGCTTGTTTTCTAGTCCTTTACTTTTTGCAGCAGTGGGTATCAAGTCTGCTTCTGGTGGTGCGATGTCTGCTGGAGATGTTGAGTGTGACGTCTTGAGTTGTAGATGCGCAAGCGTGAGCCTCGTTGTGGCCCGCGCATGCGCAGTTGTAATAAAGTGGGTCCGTGCGGGAGTTGCCGCCGGGACCTTGGAAAGCACAGACGTACGTGCAGTCGGCTCAGTGATTGTGTGCATGCGTGTGTGTTAGTGCGGGGCGGCCCGAGGCATGGGCAAGCCCATCACATTGAGTATCTCTGCGAGAAAGCTGGGTGACTTTAGGGCAACTGCCTTCTGGATGATGCAGCAAGACTTGAAGGTGATTTGTGCTTGAATTGGGAGCCACTGAATGTCAATGAGGGCCGGGGTGATGTGGTTGTATCTGCATAGACCCTCAATGAGGGCCACTTCTAAGGGGCACAAGAGAAGCAACGGAAGGCCTTTGAGAAGGGCATTGCCCCCATCCACGTGGGATTGGACCAGTGCTTGTATGATGGATCAAAAGCTATCCGGGGGGAAGAAGGGCTTGGCTTTCCGCAAGGAGGGAGAGATGATACCAAGCTGTCTAAGTTGTCTTAGTTATGTGTGTCTTGAAGGATAGGTGTTTGTCGATGTGGAACCCGAGGGACATGGCGCAGGAGGTGAGCTTGAGTGTGAAGTCCTCAAGGTTCATGGTTGATCGACAGGTTTGTATGTCTGGGTGTTTGATATTGTTGGTGAGGAGTAGGAATTCGGTCTTGCAGGGGTTGAGCTTCAAGTGTGTTCTAGACATCCAGTTTCTGAGTGTTTAGTATGAATGTCTTTCTTGACACATAGAATCATTGTTACTGTATTTGAGAAATAGAGCATGCAAAGTTATTAGGACTGACAAATAACCAATTTGGAAACAATTCTGTCATGTCCCCTTTAAGGGAGCTGCAGGCAGACACATTTGTAGCTACAGCTGCCAGGGATGTTGATTTAGGACTTGAGGTCACAGAAGGTCATTCGGGAGATAGCCAAACTTCCACAGCAAGGGATAGAAAGGCTCACGGTGGATCTAAAAATGTCATTACTTGCTTATCAGAATGACATTTTGCACAGCGTGACCTGCTCTCGGTTTTCAAACAACATTGCAGGCTCAAGTGTTTTGGACTTCATTGTGGGTCGCAGGTCAGTTGGCAGCCATGCTCTTGTAATACCGCCAAACTCCTTTACAGTTACTGAATACAGTAAGCTTTTGGTAAAATGAAGAATCTGCATGATTCCCAGTCATGCATACCCATTTGTGTTTCTCCATTTTGAGTCATGTGGTATTACTGTACGTTGTAATACCGCATACCTAATACTGTTGCTGCAATTTCCACCTTGTAAAAACAAACGGAAAAACGAATTTTGGTAATGAAGATTGTGATTTGGGGTATTGGTAAAGCATACAGTATTGCTAAATGCCAGATGTATTACCACCACCGGCCAGCTGGTAATCCGGCACATTCTGTTTGGAAAAGTTTCGGAGTCACTCGTTTTTCTGGCTTTGCTAGGCACCTTTAAGTGTGGTGCTTTGAGCAACATATTTGTATTTGTTTATTATTTATATCGCGCCCCAAACCCTGAGGTAACTGGGCGCTTGAAAACTTAGAGGTTACATACATGGTGAGGTAAAGTACATTACAGTCAAATGTGGAATCAACGAGTAGGACCCTGGTTACAGTGGGTCGGACAGCAGGAGATTGTGAGCAAGATCATAAGAAATACAAACAGAAGGCAGCGAACGGAAGCATAAACAAGCAGTGGTTAGATAGACCTTGGTGACAACTTAGTGACAAGGCTTGTTACTCAGCCAGTCTTTTATTCTGGCTTTGAAGGTGAGGGAAAGGACTGTCAGAACGCCCACCCAGGCACTATGAACGGGCCAGTCTTGAGTTACAGTAATCTTGTACCATGCAGAAGCTACTGGTGTAGATGGTATTTTCCCTTTATTCTGCCTTCTTCTACCCTACTGATAGAATAACTACAGGTCTATGATTGCAAACCTTAGGTTATTCATCTTTGAACATTCTTTTAATTTTAGATGGAATAACTGGTGGGACATGGCATTGCAAATGACAAATGTATGTTTTTGAACAATTAAACTGAATTGTTCTTTAATCATCCACATCTGTGTCTTAGAAAATGTGATCCTTGAGGTATGTTAATGATGCAATATGCCCACTGAGGCTGGATATGCTCGCAAACCTCCATCAAATAATGAACATCTCTTAATATTTTTGTCTCCCCAGATAACAAACAGGAGGATGAGGGCAGTCATGGTAAAAGCCTGATTTCTTTCTGAAGTGTATATTTTTGACAAACTGGTCTCTTCTGTAGGTTTTGCTTCAATTGTTGATATATGCTCCCTCAGGTTACCAATGGAGTACACTCACAGGGTTATTGGGTGATGGAAGTACCTGTAAAGGCTATCTTCTTTATCTTCTTATGGCAGGACATCTTTGGATGTGCAGATCTTCCTGAGATTTCTGGTTCCATGTTTGCTTCTGTGCCTTGTATTGAGACATCGCTGCGAAGCTGCGCTCCCCAGGACCAACTTTCTTGTGATGCTCTCTGCTCATCCTCATAGGGTGTCTCCCCTCAAATATCTCCTGGTGTGTTCCTAGTCAACACTGTAGTCAAAATAACATAGATAAGCATGTAACCCCCCATCAGATTGCTTCTTATCTAGTGTGACACATGCAGTACACAGTTGGAGAATTAGAAGGTAAATATTATTTACATTAGGTAACAGTTGGTTTATTGAAATGCCACTTTGCAGCAGAGCCCAGCTGACCAGGCCTAGTCACAGCCTAAAACCCCTCTAAAATCTACCCATCATGTATGCACTTATTGTCTGCTGGCTTGCTATTCCCCCCGTTCCTTTCTACCTTCCTATCCAAAGAGCTTTCAGGTTTATGAGGAGAGATATGGAGGGCCAATTTCTGTTTACTGTAGCCCTCACTTATCATCCATGTGTCATACAAAGGAATCCACTGCCTATCACACATGGGAAGCCATGGCGTCTATCAATCCATCTATTAAACCACTATATGTAAGCCTGCATGAGTTCGATTTTCTGTAGGCCTGAAATGTGATCCTCAAGAAACACTGTCATGAGGAAGGATAGTTCTTGCCTACAATGAGTCTTCCCATTCCCCGCACCCTATTCAGCTTTAATGCTTCTAGCCAAGCGATTCCTAAACAACCCTGTGCTGGCCATTCCAAACCTAATTTCTGCCTTTCTCCTCATCAATCAGAAACTCATTCCATTATCTTTTGGAATATTGAATATTGAAGGAATATTGAAGCCCACTGCATCTCCATCCCCTTTCAGCTGGTTTCCGTATTTTATTTTTCCCTCCAGGCATGCTCCTTAACTGTCTCATGAGTCACTGATTTAACTTTACATCTGATTCTCCTGCTGATACCACGCTGAGAATAAAATTGATCAGCGGAAAGCATGTAACCTATGTGTCTCCTGACAGCATGCGTCAAGATGACTTTCTGTTGGTCTTGTGAAATTAGATCAGAGGGTTGACATGGCCAACTACCATTAAAAAAGCAGAGTATATGTATAAGAAATTGATCCACAGCTCTATTGATGTATGAACATTTACCATCTTTGTTTGCTGAATGACATTTTGCTGGATACATTTTTTGCTGCATTTACCACTTTTTTTACTGCAAAATGCAGGTGTGAGACCCCCTGCACCTCCTCTTCCACCACTTAACTTTTTTTTATTTAATGGGCATTTGTTTAAATAACTTTTCACACATATAAATATCTATAATCAATATCGTCACACAATTCGTAAAATCTCTATATAAAAGGGATATGTGTGCGTATCTGTTCGAAATATTCAGCATACTTCCCTACATGCTACACAACTGAAATTGTGTAGGTTGCGTGGTCTAGACAATGCAAAAAGTGTCAAAATAACATTTTTCAATGTATTTCTTTTTTAAGCATTTCTTTTAAGCGGTCTGCAATGCTTGATATGTGTGTGTCTCTGTTTGAAATGTTCAGCATACTTCCCAACATGCTACAAACCTGTATTTTGGCATGTGGATAGGTTATATGTTGTAGACAATGTAAAAAAGCATATAAAATAAACACATCTTTGTCTGACTTTTTTGGGGCGGGAGGAAATTTGTGGGTATGTGTGTGTGTGTCTGTTCGGAATTTTCAGCATACTTCCCAACATGCTGCAAAATATGGAATTTGGCAAGTGAGTAGGTTCCATAGGGTAGACAATGTAAAAAGTATAAATATAAATATACCTTTGTCTATTTGTTTTTTTAGTAGGAATTACCGTGCCGAGGAACAGGTACAACTTCTAGTTTCATATAAACTACACATAAAACACATCTCTAACCATTTCATCTACCCCACATAAGAATGTATCTTAAATTCATTGCATGTTTATCCCTCAGCAAAATTCCAACCTTACACATAAAACATATATCTTCTCATTTCATCTTCCCCATATAAAAGTTAATCTTAAATTCATCCTATATTTATCCATCAGGAAATTCCAATCATATATATCCATTGTGTTAGTAGGGCAGAATATTTAAGTTAGCTTACTTTCCACTTCAAGCCATACTCTTATTATAGCCAGCGCCTAAAAGAGTCCTTACCTAGCCAAACATCTCAGCCACAATTCCTGTTCTTATCCCCCTTAAATCATGCACAGGATGACTATATTTTCAGTCATAGATATTTATCAGCTGATCACACCCTCAAGAACATCTCTGGCAGTGCCCATTACACGTACATTTTTGCAATTCTGCAGTTTCTCTTTTCATGAGAGACCTCACCCCACACACAGCTAATTGCAAGCACTTTTAACCTATAGGGTCGCATCAGCATAAATGTTCTTCTATACCTAGGACCAGGGAACTGACACAGGTATCCCTATGGCATTCCAAATGTTCATGGTAGCCTTGTAAAGGTACTCAAGCCTATCAATCTCTGTACAAGGGCATGATTATTGGTCAAATCCCATAACTTTACATGTCTCTTCAACTCATTAAGGAGAGATCTTTGGCCATTTTCCCATTCAGGGGTTCTAACAATCTTGCTAAGAAATGCATAGTTAGTCCACCTAAAATCCAATAAAACTTGACTTTGTCCTTCCTCTACCATCCTCCTCAAAACAGTCAAAATTGTATTACCTTCTGCTGCCATGATTTTAATTTTAAGTTTCCCTCTCTTTAGGCTCATCATGGAGGACAAAGACATGCCTTATGACCTCAACTGAGGTGGCCTTTGATAATCCCAATATTCTGTGCCAGATTAGGGTTTCCAATGTATTCACCAAGTATCAAGGGAATCAGTACTGGCCTCAAGGGCATATAATATCATAGTTGCTACTTTCTGTTTATTCGCATGCATAGTACCTAACAAACTATACACTGCCGATTCCATAGCAAAAGCTTTCACCATAGCCTAAGGGATATTGCCATGGCCCTTATCCTCTCTTTTATTTCAGAACTTCCCTGATTATTCATGATGTCCACCCCCAGAGTGGGGAACTTGCTTCATCATCCCCTCACTGGTACCCATGAAGTGTGTATTACAGCTCTTCCTAGGTCATCCAGTATATCCACATTTATCGGTGTACGCTAACCAGGGGATGTACACCTGCCCCAGCTTCGGAGGGCAATTATTTGTCACTGTTAAAGTACCTTTCAAATCCACCAGGTAAAGATCATACAACATGGGCGAAAACACACATCCGTGCTTAACTCCTATCACAACAGAGATTTTCTCTGTAAAGTCACCCATACCTTTCAATTTCACCCTGTGTTCATGTTTCCATATGTAGCATCTTCAATCAACAAAGGAGATTGTATGTCATATTTCATTTTTCAAGTTTCCTTCACAATTTCCCACGATTAACCAGATCGAAAGCCGAGGTAATGTCTATAAACAAGACATAAATGGAGAGCCGATCTTTCATTCTAGCTTGGCTAATTAGCCTATTCAATATAAAGATGTTATACATTATGGAAAGACCCGGCCTAAATCCTGTCTGGAACAGACTCAAGGCTTCTATCTGCTGATATCCCGTGATATAATCGCTGGAAATAACACAGAGGGGAACTCATTATTTTTTTTAAAGGCACTATCCAACACATTCCCCAAATATTCTAGAACCAGAGTTTGTTTATATAATTGCACCAGTCCTAAAATATGTTGGGAAGGGTGTTTAGTGTCACCCTCGATGTTATATCCAGCGATTATATCACATAGAATCAAGGAGTACTGGTCACTTGCACCCAGCCTAATCCCACTTTTCATCACATAAGTCAAATTCTAATTGACCAAATAATAAATAAATCAAAAGGTCACTTGCACCCAGCCTAATCCCACTTTTCATCACATAAGTCAAATTCTAATTGACCAAATAATAAATAAATCAAAACTTCAAAAATCAAAAAGTGATATTTAATGAACAGCCTTTTTCCCTGAAATGAACAGCCTACAAATGTTTTGGCCCATTATAATGTCTTCATCAGGTAAAGTTCTATTTCTGGAATTCATTTGATAATTACACTACCTTCACATCAATATTTTCGACTGCATTAGTCCCTTTATATATGGCTCAAATGTCCCTCCAAACAATCCCGACGTGTAACACACTTGAAAATACTGTTGGGTGGATATCCAATGTTGCACAATTTTGTACACCAAATTCAAATTTTCGGGTTAGATAGGCCTGAACCCCTTTTTGGGAAAAATGTGGTATTTCGCGATTGTCCCCCCCCCAGTTATATATGTTATACATATTTTGCCATGTTATATTATTTTGGGATATTGTATGTCTTTAGCCCAGTTCCTATTGCCATTCTTCACCTTCCTAACCTCAGATGAGGTAATTTCCGGAGTCGTTGCAAGGAGTCCATTTCTACGAATGGTTTGCCCCATTTCCTGTTTTGTTTACTAACTATAATGTTATGTTACGTACCAATATGTGACTACTTGTCTAAACTCACATTGAATAGCCAAGAATTCTTCAGTAACACCTTTCACCCATGTTACTATCTCATCTTGGCTAAGACTATACAACTAATCACTACACCCTAGGCCACGTCCCGAAAGTAATTGCATAACTGCATCCAGATTGCGGTCAGTGCACCCAATTCGAGTATTACCTTTGGATATCCCTACTGCACAATTTTAGAATTTCCGAGATGATTGCATGGTCACTAAATGGGTTAAATGAACTTTTAACAATTCTCCCTGCCTTCTATCGTCTTTTCTCATAAAGAATAGTCAATGACTGAGGAGGCATTCATTCCCTGCCCTCCAGGTTATATAAGCTGGAACGCCCCTCTGTATACAGGCATTTGGCATCTGCAATTCTATAGCCTCAAACGATTCCCCCCATCTTTTCCTCAAGACATAACCATGGTTCCTCCAATTAGTCCTACTGTTTAAAACCCTGCTTTTCCATGAACTCATAATATACTAAGCAGTGTTCATTCTAGGCACCCCCGATGGATATAACATCTTTAGAATTATGCAACAGCTTGGGGACAACAACATCGTATAAATACGTGTATGTGTCTCCTGTCTGGGCCTGAGAAGACCTTGGCCCAGTGTGTGTGCTAAATCCACCTTGCACACCATGAATTCGACTTTACTGAAGGTAAGACTCGTGGTGCTTCATTTCTTTGTATGAGCGCTGCTCCATTCCATCATGGCCACCTTGGGCCATTGCAGTGCTCTATTTATCTTTTGCTGCATGTTCCCGCCTTCTCTCTAAGGCGCTGTTCACGTCATCAAGCAAGGAGGGAGCCAGCAGGAGAAGCCGGCTCCCATCGAAGGGCCACATCAAAGGGCCTCCGTGTGTCTCTCCTGTCTGGGCCTGTCCAACCAAGGATGGGCTTGGATGGCCCTCCGTTGCTGCTCAACTGCCATCTCCTGCTGCTCCTTGGGCCCCCTTTTTCTGACCTTCATCTTCAATGCGGTAGTGTCCATTTTTGCCATTTTCAGGTAAGAGTTGCCTTGAATCCTCTCTTTCACCAGCTTGTTCCCATCCACCCTTCTCTGGCTCCCCTGTGCTCATGATCCCATCATTCTCTGGGCCTTTTGCCTGGCAGCACCCTAATTCCACTGGATTTCTGACCCACCTGCATTATCTTGTTGTCCCTGCCACTGTCCCGCCTCCCTCTCGCTTCTGTGTGGTTGCTTCTCCACTCCCCCTTCCTATTTGCTCCTTTGCCACTTTGTATGGTCCTTTCTGTTTCCCCGTTGCTGCAATGCTTTGTCTTCTGTTGCTTACCCACTGTCCACTGGTCTAGTTTCAGGGCCTTTCCATGCCAACCCTTTGTTTATGTCTCTGTGTACCCCCTTTCCGTAACCTTTACTGCTACCTCCTTGCAGTATTTCCCTATCATGTTTTGCGCCCCCCCCTTTCTGTTAATTGTCTTTCTGCCTGTGTTGAAGCACTCTGAAATCGTTTTTTTATACTATGTCAAGACGTGTTTACCCTTTCTACCTGCATACTTTATTAGTTCTCACTACCTTTGTGGTGAGGCCTCCCATTTGTACACCACCCTTGTTGTCACTGGTTGCCTACCTGACTCTAATTGACCTGGTGTAGCCCCCCTGCCCCTCCTGGTGAGGCTGTCTTTTTCAACCACTTGTAGTTTCCTTCCAACACGCAACCCCTGGTCTGCCCTTTTCCAGTCCTGTGCTTGTTGGCCTCAGCCACCCGAAAAATCACTGATTTGACTTTGATCAACCAACTACCTTAATGTCCCTTATTTTTGTCTGTGATTTATGTTTTCTACTTGCTCGTTTCCTAACCTTGTTCGATAGTCCCCTGTCCTCTGATACCTCATTGTCGCTGTCACTTTATTTGTGTTCCGCATGGCCGCTCTTTTCCGTTTCCTGCTCACTTTCCATGTAAGAATTGAGTCTTCGCCCAATGTAATATTCGCATCGTTCTGGGCTTCGGATTCATCTTCCTCATGCCTTAAAATGTCAGATGGGTCCTCAGACTGCTGTCCTTCTCCTTCAATTGCCAGTACTTCCACTGAAGACACTTCTGTCTCCATTCCCCTTCTTTCTTTGAGGAAAGCTGAGGCTTTTTGCAGGCTAATGCGGGGACATGTGTATTTGCTTCCAGAAAGTTGGATGAGACTGTCTGGTCCCAATCCACAAACTGGTTTCATGGTTTCTAAATGGTATGCATAGGCTGTGCCACCAGTGGGCCTGTTTGAACCACTGCTGGGATGTGTGTGTGGGCCAGATCCTGCATTTTCTAGTGGGAGTTTCAGCTCATACCTGGCTGTTGGATACGGGAAGCACCCCTGCACCCATTCCAGAGAGAAGCTGGAAGAAAGCTGAAGGAGCCAAGCACCTGTCCAGCTGCAAGATGTGTAAGGAGACCCTGGGGCCATTGGAAGAAGGCCTGCTGCTGTCCTGGAAGAGCTCTGTCTTGAAGGTGATCTCCAAGTCCTGTGAAGGAGCTTCAACCCTTGCAGTGGAGGGAACATCCATTCTCATTATCAATTCAGAGAGCTTCGTAGAAGAACCCTCAGAAGTGCTCCTGGATCACCCAGGGGCTGTCCAGCAAAGAGTTCGGCCTACCGTGCAGCAGACGTTGCAATTCAGCATTTATTCACAGAGCTTTGGGGATCGACAGTTTGTGCTACAGGACTCATCTCTGCCAAATGTCATGTTTCCAGCATCAAGGAGAACTGAGATAGGAGGCAAAGGCCCACTGTGACAGCTGTGTCCCCCTGTGTCGCTGTGCATCAGTGGGCATCCTCTAAAACAACTTTCCTGCATCCACTCCAGTGCTAAGAGTGACCATGCATCAAGTTCATCTGCATTTTCCATCCTGAAGACCTTGCACCAGCATTTGTCGCCGAATGGAGAAGTGCTTGAACCTACAACCCCAGGGCATCGAGGACCAGAACTTAAGGTGGATAAAGTGGCCTTGCATGCTCTTCTGAAGACCTGCCAAGTCCGAAGAAGAATCGGAGTACTGGGGTGAGTTGTAGCAGTACTTTCCTGAAACATATCTTACCTTTAAAAGTTTAGTAACTTCTAGAAACAGTTTTGATTTGTCATTGCTTGCTCGCACACACATTTCAAAAGTGGGGGACACTTTTATTCAATAGAGCAACTTGTCCTCTACCCCTTGGAACTCTTCTTTGGACCCCAGAATGCATCAACTAACTTTTTCCAGTCTCAGAAAACTATGTGGAACTTTGGTGAACCTTTGGGCAAAAGACCCCATATATCTTAAAGATGGAGCTTGTGGGATGTTTTTACCCATGCATCCAAGCCCTACCATAAAACTGTGCAGACTGGCATGGAAAACATCATGATGGCCAGAACTTCCCAGAGAGTGCACAGGGAAAAAATGAAGAATAGGCTGCCAACCATTTTTGCCTATGTTGTGAGCACAGGAGGGCACTGCCTAAAACCACTATTGGGCTACACACACAGTAGCTTGAAACCATTGGGAATGGCAATGCTGATTGCAAAAAAAGCAACTCAGAACTGTGGGGAATTCATTTTCTTAATCCCACAAATGGTTGCATTACCAGTACTCACCACTATCAGAAAGCCGGCGTTTTAAAACCACCAGACTTTTGTGTAAAACTGAACAAATGAAACAAAACCAGACCAAGGAAAGACTTGCTAAGAGGTGGATACAATGTAAAACTATATTCTGAAATGACTTGAAAGAAGTAATTATTTAATGTATAGGTAAAAATTGTCAGTTTGATTTGAATGTAGAAAACTGGGACCAAAAAGTGACATTTAGCTGAACCTGGCTTAATGAAACTGAATACTGCCTGACAACTACCCCCGACAGGAGTTGAAACTGGATCAACAGCCACTCTTCCCAGGCCTAGCTGCATCCTGCTGCCCCTTGACAAAAGGAATTGACACCTCTCTGATTAGATTAGGGGTGGAGCACCTGGGAACTGGGAGGGACAGAACAATGCAACTTCCTTGACTCAGGCAAATGTTATATTGGGGGCGTCGTAAAATAGCTTCCTCTTGGGAGAAACTGGGGGGCAGCTGTGCCTCTGTGAACAAGCTGGCTTGGGGGAAGTGGATAAACCAGTTATTCCACCATGTGATGTAGGAAGCCACACCCCTTTTTGACCAGGGCATAATTTAAAAAAAAGATGGATAATTCATAGTACGGGCTTGTCAGAATTATAGAAGTAATACCATTATTCTTGTGATTTTTCGGTGCACGTTTTAAGAGGCGTTAGGACCCTGTGGTGTATTCTGGGGGGTTGCTAGTGGAAAATAGGGTCTCACTCCAAAGGTATGCATGTTACAAATCTGACACTTTATCATCTGTAACCCATATCCCTGGTGCACATTTGTGTAAAATCTGGAAAGGTTTAAAGGTCGTTATCTGGATGAAAAGGGGCGAATTCTGTCATCAGTGGACACAACATCGTACAAAGACAGGGATCGGAAGGTTTGGTGCTACAGAAAATATGTTAACTGGACCTATAATATTAGAAAAATGGTACATAGATAAATATGTATTTGGGTCAGAAATAGATTTGTGTGCAATCTGACAAGGGGAGGTTCCTCTGACCATAAAACCTACAGCATCACTCTGACTCACAACCCAGTTCCCACAATCATGGGAGAGGGGAGAATTGGGCCAATGACAAGTAGAGAGGGGCAGGCTTAGCTAGGCCCAGGCACACACCCATTTTCAAAACACATAAAAAGAGACTGCTGGGACAGATAGAGACATTCAATTCCATTTGCTGCGGAGCATGCTGACCGACGACTTCACATCCAGAGATCCAGACTTCAAATCCATCAATCTCCAGAACCTGTAGCAGAAATTAACTCCAGAATTTGTAGTAGAGAGGCCTGAATCCACCAGCTGAATCCTCTTCAGCAGGCCTCAAAACTAACCAAACTATTCAACAGCCGGACGAGCTGTTTGAAGTTTTGCCGAGAATTTTTGCAAGACCTGTAGCAGTACCCAGAAAGCAGTGTTACATCCAGAATCCAGAGAGGCTAGACCAGCAGAGTAGAGCTGACCCAGATCGCTGTGAGCAGAACCGGTGCCTGAATGACCTGCCGAGCAAACAGAACCGCAGCCGGACGTGTTGACCAGATCTGTGTTGAGGCTTAGTTCAAATTTATATTGTGAGTACCTAGCAGAACTGTGCAGAACCAATCTCTTAGTTAAAATAATCTAATCCAAACTATTTTAACCTAAGTAGAACTGCCTTCTAGAAATTGTGTCATCTGTCATTTTTAAAGCTGCACAACTGTCACCTGTCAATTCTGCAGCTGCACGCTGTCACCTGTCATTTTGAGTTTACTTTAAATCCGAAAAACTACCTTTATTTAATCGTCGTATCCCTGGAACCGTTTGGGCTAGGAACGAATCTAGGCTTTCCAACGAACCTAGAACCGACTTCCTACTCCCTATACTTTTCCCGTAATCGTGAGACACGCACTCGCGAAATTTAGCACGATTTGGCCCGATTTCTTCATCAGTAGAAATCAGCAGCTTTTTGCTTCTCTTTGCTAAAATTCGTTTGCAATCTGCTAATCATTCATAGAGTATTGTTAAAGTGAGCCTGAACTAATATAAAGTAGCCATAACCTACCCTGAACCTCTAGAGGGAATTAAAAGCAATTTTAGCACCTTTTCACTTCCTTGCAAACCACATTAAAGTAATTTGCCTGTGTTTAAAACTCATCCCTATTTCCCCTAAGCTTGCTGGGAGAACTGGAACTGTGTATTGCATTATAAAGTGTGATTTGTTGGGATTCTTGAATACTCTTTCCATATCCTTCCATTTCTTACATTGCATAGGGGAGGGGGGTGAATTGCCAGAGAAAAAGTGATTAGCTTATCTTTTGCTAAAATCATAACAAGTTATTTCTGTACTGCATTTTATTCCACCTTGCATTTCCTCGAAACCATCAAGCATTTTCAGCTACCTCATCCTCTACACTACTCCTAAGTAACCAAATCAGTGTACCCCTGTAACATTATCCATTGTTGATCACGGTCATATTCTGAAGTGTGATATCAGTTATCAATTTATTTATAAAGTGTGATAGATATATATTGTTGAATTGTCCAAATAAACCTTTTAATTTGCAAAACAAACCTACTTCTTGACTCAGTGGGGTCAGGGTGATTCTAAGAGGGGAGTGTTATACAAGGGTTGTCATCCAGAGTACTGAACTGGATATGAAAATACATCAATAAGGGTTTTCCTCAGCATCCCAGACTAGGCATTGACTTAGCTGTAGTGTTGATTGAATATCGCTTACAAAAGTGAGGGCTCGTTGCCGGGATATTCTGGGTTAGGTTTACCACTTGTGCAGATTAATACAGTGTGCCAACTGACCAGATACACATATCCGGTTAGATCACCACGCTGTTTTACACTGTGAAAGCATCCCTCAAAGGAACGCTCTAAGGAAACGGTCTGTTTTGCAAAATAAAATACAAACTTCTGTAAGTCAGGAAGGAACTCAAATTCCAGAATGACGACCTTGCTAGATATGAAAATAGCCAGAGAGCACTTCTTATATAAGCTATTTGTGAGAGGTGAGTGGACTCATCAGGACCAAACGGTCTGGTTGCAGGCAATCGCGCAACAGGTCACTGAAACAGGGTCAGATAAATGGGGAGATCAGGGTCCCCTACATGTGGCCCTGAGTGAACTATATATGGCCCCTAAAGCCAAAGATGAACATAATAAGATTGCCAGGATAGCGGCATATTTGTATCTATATATGGGAGCCATGCAGGACACATATGCTGAAGGCCAAGATCTGGCAAATAGGAAACAGATGGCGTTAGAGAAGGCCCAATCTGATCTGGACTCCTCTGAGCAGAGGCTGCTCAGGAGCCAGAAGTTACAAAAGGACAGCAGACAGTACTTCACTAAAATAAAGGAGGATATGGATGTGCTGCAACAGGAAAAGGCGGACCAGGATACCAGATTTCTGGCCTTGCAGGAGGAGTACCAAGAAGGTTTGGACTCCCTACTGCAGAGCCAGAAAAAGCTGGAGCAACAATTAGATTTCAATAGGGCATGTGCCGAGCAGGTAGTCACCCTGCAAAGCCACCTAGATAGGGAGAAGGCAGAGAGCAATAAACTGATTTTGAAAGACCTGGATACCCAGGCAGAGTTTGACCAGGAGCGCCAGAAAGCTGGTGCCTTCCAAAGGCAAAGGGACGACCTGGCGGCACAGATGCATGCTCTTAGTCAGGAAAGGGATGCCTTAGGCCAGGAAGTCTTCCACTTTAAAAGGAAAATGGAAGAAAATCACCTGGCCCTCCAGGGACTGGGTGTCACGCTCACCTGATTCCCATGGAGGCGCAGGTCTTGCTTCGAGTGCTGATGATTCTTCAATGGTGAAGCGCAGGACTCTGAAGATGAACAGGTAGGGCCCCTCTACTCTGGCTTCTCTGGCTCGTAGGAATATTCCCCTGTGCATGAAAAGGGAGTATTACCTACTGACGGAATAATGCTCAAGCCTCCCACTTCCTTCCAACCCTCCACGATACCCTTCCACGATTCCCTGTGAAGTCTCACCTTAGGGTCTGGAAGGATGAGTTCTCCATCCTGCTTCTGATGCAGGGGCGCGTTGAAACCCAGTTACTTCACTGGATTGAGGTTTGATGGAAGTTCAAATAAGCTTGACTATTCAGGTAAGGCGCTGTAAGAGTTCTGTTGCAAGTTCAAAAGTTCAAGCTTAATAATAATGTTCATTGTCTTATTGCAGCAAGCGCTAACGCTTATGTCTTTTTCCCCTTAGGGGCCGGGACTCGGAATGCCGGAGATATGGTGCCGACCTGAAGTGAAACGTGCAGTTCCAATAAATGACAGGTAAGTTCTGGATGAGCGTTCGGGTAATGTCTTTGCATTCGCTCATTCAATGTCTTTGTCTTTTTTCCCCATAGGGGCCGGGGTCCGGAATGCCAGGAAGCGGCAGGTCCCGAAATGAAATGGGAATGACCCAACTGGTAAGTCTTAGAAGGAAACTGAGCTTTTCCTATTCCCTTCTCATCTTGTGTTCTTGTCTTTTTCTCTCTAGGCACTGGGAAGTGGCTGCGGATCCGGATGATCGCTGCTGAAGATGGAGGTGCCCAGGTAAGGTGAGTGAAATGCAGCGCTGCAGCGATCGAAACAAAATGCTTTTAAAAATGATGTCTTCCCTTTCAGGTCATCGGTGTGATGTCTCCGTGATACAGCTTTAGCAGGTAAGGTCTTCTTACTCACCAATTCTCTCTTATCTCCCTTTGCAGGTGACCCAGGATGCTGACAGGCGTGGCTGAAGTCCAGATGCAGGAGCTGACACGGTGAGCGTCCAGCTGCGAGGAGCAGAACAACGCGAAGCAAGAGTTGCTGATAGGGCTTGGTTTAAATAGCTTTGGTAGAAGTTCCAGGTATGTATCCTTCCACCGATCAGGTATGTATCCTTCCCCGACCACACCCAGGTGGAAAGTAGTCCCACAGGTAAAGTAGTTCCATTCAGGCCTCAAGAGGGCCTGGATGTAGCAGCATGGTCTGCATCAGGTAAGTGCACATTGAAACACTTGAACACATGTCTAGCTTTATGAGCCTGGCGCCTAAGGCGCCAGGACAGGGGTCCAACATGAGCCTGGCGCCTAAGGCGCCAGGACTGTGCCCAAAGGGCCCCAGCTTGGGCCCGCTGGCTTCCCTGGGGGGAATGATGCCTGTCTCTGGGGTTGCTGGGTCGGACTCGGCTCCTTGGAGGTAGGCATTATGACACTGGGTGACCTCCAAAAAGAACCCCAGAACTTGTTAGAGCACACCAGGAGGGTGGAGGATGCTCTGGCAAGAAAGGAGCAGGCCAATAGGGACACAGCTCAGGTGGTAACCCTCCTGCAGCAGAGACTGGCCCAGTACTCCAGGACCAATCAGGAGGCACAGAGAGAAAATGAGGCTCGCTGTCAGCACAATGATAGGCTCCAGCAACAGGTAGTGATGCAGGAGAGACTGATAGAGTCTAGTAAGGCCTTAACTGAGGAACTGAAAGCGCAGGCTCTCGCTTTGCAACAGCGAGCAGGGGCTGATAGAGATGAGGTGCACTAGGAAAGGGAAACACCTGAGCATAACCTCAGGAACCCTGGTACCAGAGGCCTTCATTTCTCCCAGTCCCTGGACTCTGCCACCCCCATGTCCCCTTGCGCACTTGAGCCCAGGGCCACGGAGATGGCAGATTACTATCCAGCTAGAAGTATGGGGCTCATAGGCCAGTACCTCCCAGGAATGGATGGGCGGGCATCCGGGTATGGGCATCCAAGCACAGTGCAATTTAGTGGGGAACCCCAGGAGAGTAGGCCCATTAAGGGCATCCTGAAAACCTCTGCCCAGTTAGGTCAGTGGGGGGGATACCCATCAAATCCTGGCAGCAAGGAGGGATCTGAAGACTCCTCTGAGCATTACAGGACACAGGAGACCAGGTCCCCACATTCTGCCAGCCATTCCCAGGCTCGCAGGATCTGGGAAAACCTGGAAGATCAGACGGGCACTTCTGGGAGCAGTGCTTCTGAGTCAGAGGATGAATGGACCAGGGTTACCCGAACCAAAAAGGCCAATATTGCTTAAGGACCCATTGAAACAAATAAAGGCAATAAGGCGTGTCATCACGCCTTATATAGAACACCAAGTATTCTGTTTGGGAACACTTGGAGCTTTATGAGCAAATGAAGGAGACTTTCCATTTGAAGCACATCCAAAGCTGTATTCAATATGTAAAGTGGACCTTCTCACCAGAATACTCCAGTTTCTTTGCAGGGCTGGAGGATCAAAACCATTCAAGGTGGTCCACATACAGGGCGGTCATCTTGAAACATTTTTCTGTGCACAGAAATCCTCAAGAGGCTCGCAAGGCAGCCTACAATTTGCAATGTGGGGAGGATCAGGCCCCACAAGAGTTTGTGCAAGAATTAAAGTGTGCTTTTGCACAGACCACTAGAAGGGTGCGCACGGATAGCAGAGAATTTATCAATACGTTTTCCCATGCCTTACCCAAATATGTAATGACCCAGCTCGTGAGAGATTTTCATGAGAAAAGATCTTTAGACTGGGTCATTGAACAGGCTACCCGGATCTATGAGGTGCAGAAGCCCATCGAAAATAAAAATAATGCGCCGAAAAACCCCAAAACCAACAGCACCCCTGCTGCTGCCAAAGTGGCAGAGGTAAAGGTTGCCCCCGTTTTAGATTTGGAGATGGGGGGGGCCTAAAAACCTGCCTGCACCAAATAATTCACAGCCCAGAAGGCCCTCGGGCCAGTCACAGACAGGGTGTCGAGGAGGTAGCCCCACAAATGGGGTCCCCCGCCCCCTGACTATGTAAGTCCCCGCTACAAGGGAAACCGACCAATTCTGGGTTATGTGTGGACTCCTCCAGCCCAAGGGGGGGTCCAGCCAAGCACCTGACCCGGGGAACTTCCCTCCCAACTTCCCACAGGAGGGCAGAAATTCTCCAAATCCTGGGCAGAACTTTTTCCCCAGGTATCCACCCAATTTCCACCCCCAAAATCATCCATCCTTCTTTCCCCAATTCCCTGAGCCCAGACAACCTAATCCGGTAGAGGGGAGGCCAAGGATGGAGGGGTACCAAAATCTTCACAACCCGGGGTACTACCAGAGAAGGGATAGCTACCCTTCCCGGGATCAGCCCAGGGGAGAAAATAGAGCCCCGTATCAGCCTGAGCAGGTTTCACAACTTGAGCGCCAGGTCCAAAATATGGCACGGGATCTGGGTCAAGTACTCAGGGCTCAACAGAATCCTCAGATGAGCTTTCCACCGCACAATGCCCCAAACTCTGGACCTGGTGCTCCAGAACAATGACGGGGGCAGCACCCCGATAACCCACCGGTTCCTAGGGAGGAGGCACTAGGGGAAGGGGGGTGTAAAGCCTTGGAGGAAGCCTCCTTCCCAACTTGTAAACAGCCCCTGGAAAGCCAGGAACCGGAAACACAATCTCCTGCCCCTGAAAGCCTGCCTCCCAAGGAGCAGAGGGGGGGTAGGAGAAACAAAGGACCCAAACAGACCCACTTTGTGGAGGAGGTACAGTTCTTCCAATTTGTGGGAGAGGGATCCTCAGAAGATCCTGGGAAAAGGATCTTCTCTTTCAGAGATGGGGGAACTCCTCCCAAGGAAAAATGGGTCCCAAGGGATGCCAATTCAGACTGGGGAGATGTGGCGACTGAGCTACCGCCGCCCATCATCTCATCCCAGAACCGACAATACCAAACCCATCCTGAGAACTGCCTCCAAAAAGGGGGGGGGGTGGCCCAGAACCCGAAACCATTTCCAGTTGCCAACTTCATCTTTCAGATTCCCAAGGCTCTCCACAGAATTCTGCCCAAATCTCTTCGCTAGCAATGTCCAAAACCAGAAAGTTTGCCCACCAGTTGTCCAAAAATGTGCATTATCTGTGCCCCCTTGAGGAGAAGGAGGGAAGATACTGTGCCCCGGTACAAGTACAGGGGCAGGGTACAATTCTGGCACTGGTGGACATGGGATCCCAAGCTACCCTTCTGTCCAAAAGGGCCTTTGATGAACTAAATGCAGGAAGCGGGGAGAATTATCGTATTCCTCTCACCTCTCTTCCTGGACAACTGCAGAACTTTGACGGGAAAGAAATTCCTGTCGAGGGGACTGCAGATTTGGACATCAAAATTGGGCGAAACAAGGTGAAACACCAGGTCATAGTAGTAACTCTAGAGGGCACCCCTTGTTTAATACGGAATGACCTCCTGAGAAGGTTGTCACCCCTAATAGATTGCGTAAACAAGGTCCTCTGGACCCAGCCTAGCCGACCAATAAAATTAAAACAGAGTGTCAACCATGTTAGTTTAAACGGCACCTGCCACATGGTTGAACAAAAATCTGACCAAGTAGAATTTCACTTCCAGAACAACCAAATTCCAGACGCGACAGTAATAGCATTAGGACAACAGACTGGTGATGGGGGGTCCTCTCTATTTGTGAAAATCAACCTTCCTTCCAGTTTAAGGTGGTATTCCACACTGGAAGGAAACACCCTGAAATTCTTTACTAATCCACAATCAGAAACTCCCACTCCTGTAGTCCAGAAAGATGTGAAATCAGCGCAGAGCCTGGCTGATATTCAGAAAATTGGAGAGCAGTTTTTCATCCCTGTTCAGTTAAATGATGGGAAGGACTCTGTTCTCGCTCGAGCGTGTGTGAACAACGGTAAGAGCTTCATCAGCGAAGCCATGTTCCGCCAACTCCCAAAAGATCCAGCCATTCCCACATTCAAACTGCTAGACAAATGGGAAATGGACCTGGAAGCACCTAATTCCAAACATCTCCTGCCAAGCAGGTGTATGCTCAAAATCTCCATTGGCAACAAGAGCATAGTCCTTAATTGTTGGGTCGTGTGAGACGTCAATGCCGCCTTTTACTTAGGCAGTGACATTCTCAATCGCTTTGCCATTAGTTTGGACCTAATAAACTTCAAAGCTTGGTCCCGATTAGCGGATAATCCCATGGGCTTTGATGATCAAGAAAAAGCATTTAGGTCAGCTCAATTGCTACCTTATGCAATTGAAATTCAGCTTAAAGAGAAAGTCACCATCCCAGAAAGGACCCGACAATTCTCCCTGGAAGTGAAAGTTAAAAGAGGACAAACATTGAAAAACCCTGATGCTTATATTCATCTAAATGCTCCTCTCCAACAACAAGGGTTAGGGGTAAACCCAACACCATTAGTCAACATAGAACATGACACCATTCCAATAGAGGTGGATAACAGCGACTTACAGAGTATTACTCTAGCCCCAGGCACCATCATTGGAATGGCGGTTGATGACCAACATTTCTCCATTGATTTAGGAAATGAACTGTTAGGACCGATCCCCAAGGACTGTTTTGACAGTGACAGTGAGGACAATACAACACCAGACAGGATCTTCATCTGACATGGGGGGAAGTTCCTGGTGTACACTTCTTGCCCTTATGGTAAGGAAGATGTGACTTGTGACTTCAGAGGGAATGAGGTGATTTTCCAGGTC
The DNA here is from genome assembly GCF_040938575.1 of Ambystoma mexicanum. Classification (NCBI taxonomy): domain Eukaryota; kingdom Metazoa; phylum Chordata; class Amphibia; order Caudata; family Ambystomatidae; genus Ambystoma; species Ambystoma mexicanum. The sequence goes on along the minus strand of NC_090926.1, from coordinate 1,092,866,885 downwards.
CATGAGGGCTGATTTGCCCACCTGAAGCCTCCGGTCCAAATCAGAACTCTGACCAGGGACTTCTCCACCCAGCTGGAGGAGGCTGCTGAGATAGCCAAACCAGAAGTCTTTCCAGGCTTCAGGCAGATGGTGGCAGAGAGAGTCAACCTAGCTGATGCCTGTGTGACTCTGGAACAGGAGCAAAAGTTGAAACAAGTTTTCTTGGATTTCCAAGATCTCTTTGCGGTAGACTCATATGACTGTGGTCGCACCGACATCCACACCACAACAATTCCCACGGACCCTGGAATGACTCCAGTGTTTGTGAAGCAATATCGTTTGCCTCTCGCATCCATGGGTCCCTTACTGAAATAATTAAGAACCTTGAGTCCCGAGGAATAATCTGTGCAGTACACAACACCTTCAATAATCCGGTGCTGGGAATATTGAAGCCAAACGGCCAGTGGAGACTCTGTGCCGACCTTAGGGAGCTCAACAAAAGGGTCCATACTTCCCGATGGCCTCTGCCCTACATTGACCAAGGGCTGGCCCAGATCCAGGGGTCACAGGTATTCACAGCAATAGACCTGACCAATGGATACTGGACCGTGCCGGTCAGTAGGGAGGACCAATACAAACTGGCTTTTACCTTTGGGAGCCAGCAGTACACATGGACCCGGACTCCCTTCGGATACCTCAATTCCGGCAATGAATTCAACATTTTCCTACATAAGGCCATGCCCGACCTGGGAGCGAGGGGTAACCTGGCTTATGTAGATGATGTCCTCATCAAAAGTTCATCTGTGGTGGAACACATAGCAGAGATCCATTATGTTCTGACACAGTTGAGGGCCGCTGGAGCAAAACTTTCCTTTCAGAAAGCACAGTGGTGTAGAACCCGTGTTCATTTCTTGGGGCATGAGATTACTCCTTAGGGTCTCTGTCCCCAAGGAAAGAAAGTGGATGCACTCCAGAAACTGAAAGACCCACAACTCTGCGGGAACTAAGGAGCCTCCTTGGACTGACTAATTACAGCAGAAAGTTCATTGAAGGCTACGCAGAGATCACTAGACCCGTGATTCATCTCTTGAAGGGGGGTCAAGTAGGAATCGGGTCCAGAACAATCCGAGGCAGTAAGACAACTCAAAAGAAGCATCTCACAAGCGCCTTGCCTCGCTTACCCTGTCAGAAACAAGGAGTTCTTCCTGGAAACAGGGTTCTCTAATCTGTGCTTGACGGCAGTATTATACGAAAAGCATGACAAGGTTAATAAAGTAATCTCCTATGTGAGCAAAACTTTATTCTCTGGAGGAAAAATCCAACGATTGTGAGAAGGCACTCCTGGCAACGGTGTGGGCATTGAAGAATTACCGCCCGTTTATCCAGGGGGAACACATCATAGTGGAGACTCCACACCAGCCTCTGCACTATCTCCAAAGTGACAGAATCCGGGCCGGAAATGTGAGTAATTCCCGAATTACTTCCTGGATTCTGTCAACGCAAGGCTTTCCTCTGGAGGTCAGATATGGCCAAAACAAGAAGAGTCCCCTTGCGCAAGGTCTGGCTGACTTGCATGATTGTGCCAGAGAAAACTGTCTCGAGGACGAAAGTCTGAAAATCAAGGACAACATGGAGGCATACCTTAATTCCCCACACAAAGTCTTTGAAGAAGACAAGTGTGAGGGAATGCCCACTGTCTATGTGGATTGATGTTCGTACCATGTTGACGACAATGGGGAGAAAGAACTGGTGGCCGGCGTAGGGAATGCATGGGTGAATGAGTCACCAGAACCCTTCGATGGATACAAAATTGGTCCCCGAAGTAGTCAGGTGGCAGAATTGATGGCTGTGCATCAGGCCATCCTCACTGCTGCCCAACATCAACTCCACGAACTGGTCATAATCACATATTCGGATTATGTACGGAACGGGTTCGTGGTTCACCTGGTTAATTGGAAAACCAGAGGCATGTTATGTGCTAATAACAAACCCTTGAAACATGGGAAGTTAATTCAAAACATTGATGATCTGGTCACATCGAATGGGATGACCATCTACTGGAAAAATATCAAGGGTCATTCCAAAGTAGAGGGACCAGACAAAACTGGAAATGACTTAGCTGATCAGCTGGCCAAAACCCGGGCCATCCAAGGGGATCTAATAGAAGTAGAGTCCCTGTTGGGGGAAATCCAGGTCACTGCTATCACTAGGTCCCGGACAAATGCTCACAATGATCTTTCAACTGCACAATGGAGTAAGGGGACCCCTGATGCTGATTTAATTACAGCTCAGAAGGGGGATCCAATTATTGGTAGGTTTTACCAACACCTTGAGGACCTGAGAACTTTCCCCTGACGGATACCGATTACATTGCGAAAGAGGACCTAAGAGTGTTGATGAAATGTCCAAAAATGTTCTGAATCCAAGACGGTTTGCTGGTAAGGAAATCCAAAGCTGGCCACGATCAGTGGGTGGTTCCTACCTCATTCCGAAGCCTGATGTTAAGTCACGCCAATGATGCGGCCACCACCGGTCATAGGGGGTTTCACACGACACTGGAAATCTTAAGAGAGGTTGCATACTGGCCACACATGGGGCAAGACCTCGACCAATACTTGAAGGGGTGTCTCGTGTGTGCACAATTTCAGCCATCATCCCTCACACACCGTGCGCCTCTCCAAAAGAGGGGGATGACACTGCCAGGGTCAGATTTGCAAATCGACTTTGTAGGCCCTGTAATCCGCTTGTCTAGAGGAAACACGTACATGTTGACCGTTACATGCTTGTTTACTAAGAGGGTGGAATGTCTCCCTGCCCCAAACTGCAAGGCAGAAACAGCAGCTGCCCTGATGAATAACCACATCTTTTCCTGTTTTGGTCTACCTCAAAGGATTTAGTCAGACAGGGGCAGCCACTTCACCAGTGAAGTAATGACAAAGATGTGGGAGATACTGGGGGTTAAAAGGAAGCTACACATTGCTTACAGGCCAGCTTCTTCTGGAGCAGTGGAGAGATACAACCGAACCATTGTGAGCATATTAAAAAAGTTTGTGGCAGATTCTGGGCCAAGTTGGGATATCCGATTACCTCTGGTCCTAATGGCCATCAGATCTACCCCTTCATCTGCAACCGAAATGTCACCATTTGAATTGCGAAAATTCTTGCCTACATGGAAGGGACAGTTTGAAATTATAGACAAGATCTCCCCTGTTGCCTATAAGATCTGCATCCCCAAAGGCAGTCTGGCGGAAGGGGAAGACAAGTGGGTACATATAAATCAGCTAAAGTGTTGCCATCCCAGGCACACTCTGCAACAACTGGAGGAATCCACTGGAATCCCAGAGGGGGCCGCTCCAGAGTAATTCAGTTCCAACCCTAAAATATTCCACATATAGCATATAAAATTCTGTGATCCTTATATATATATATATATATATATATATATATATATATATATATATATATATATATATATATATGTTCTTGCCTCATAATTTAAAAAAGAAAATGTATATGTTCATATCTTCTGATTCATAAAATGTATATGTTCGCCACACCATTAATAGTGGTGAAGAAATGTCTACGAATAGGTAATTCCGCTTTGCTTTATCATCCTAGGAGAGATGAAACCATGGAGACTGACCAAGTAGGACGACCGGGGACCGGGAGCAGAGACCCGAGGGGCCCGGGGTACCGCCCAATCCTTCATCAGGACCAGCAAGGAGAACTGATTGATCGACTGGAGGGAGGAAAAGATGCTGAACTGTGCCATCCATGGAATTGGAAGAAGAAGAGGCGAACATCCCAGATCTTGCGAGTTCCATCAGCGAAAGGACAGAATGGCCATCGCAAGAGGGGGGGCTTGTAGGAGGTTTTTACCCATGCATCCAAGCCCTACCATAAAACTGTGCAGAACTGGCATGGAAAAAATCATGATGGCCAGAACTCCCCAGAGAGTGCACAGGGAAAAAATTAAGAATAGGCTGCCACCCATTTTTGCCTATGTTGTGAGCACAGGAGTGCACTGCCTAAAACCACCATTGCGCTACACACACAGTAGTCTGAAACCATTGGGAATGGCAATGCTGATTGCAAAAAAAGCAACTCAGAACTGTGGGGAATTCATTTTCTTAATCCCAAAAATGGTTGCATTACCAGTACTCACCACTATCAGAAAGCCGGCGTTTTAAAACCACCAGACTTTTGTGTAAAACTGAACAAATGAAACAAAACAGACCAAGGAAAGACTTGCTAAGAGGTGGATACAATGTAAAACTATATTCTGAAATGACTTGAAGGAAATAATTATTTAATGTATAGGTAAAAATTGTCAGTTTGATTTGAATGTAGAAAACTGGGAACAAAAAGTGACATTTAGCTGAAACCTGGCTTAATGAAACTGAATTCTGCCTGACAACTACCCCCGACAGGAGTTGAAACTGGATCAACAGCCACTCTTCCCAGGCCTAGCTGCATCCTGCTGCCCCTTGCCAAAAGGAATTGACACCTCTCTGATTAGATTAGGGGTGGAGCACCTGGGAACTGGAAGGGACCGAACAATGCAACTTCCTTGACTCAGGCAAATGTTATATTGGGGGTGTCATAAAATAGCTTCCTCTTGGGAGAAACTGGGTGGCAGCTGTGCCTCTGTGAACAAGCTGGCTTGGGGGAAGTGGATAAACCAGTTATTCCACCATGTGATGTGGGAAGACACACCCCTTTTTGACCAGGGCATAATTTAAAAAAAAAGATGGATAATTCATAGTACAGACTTGTCAGAATTATAGAAGTAATACCATTATTCTTGTGATTTTTCGGTGCACGTTTTAAGAGGCGTTAGGACCCTGTGTTGTATTCTGGGGGGTTGATAGCGGAAAATAGGGTCTCACTCCAAAGGTATGAATGTTAAAAATCTGACACTTTATCATCTGACACTTTATTAACCCATTTCCCTGGTGCACATTTGTGTAAAATCTGGAAAGGTTTAGAGGTTGTTATCTGGATGAAAAGGGGAGAATTCTGTCATCAGTGGACACAACATCGTACAAAGACAGGGATCGGATGGTTTGGTGCTACAGAAAATATGTTAACTGGACATATAATATTAGAAAAATGGTACATAGATAAATATGTATTTGGGTCAGAAATAGATTTGTGTGCAATCTGACAAGGGGAGGTTCCTCTGACCATAAAACCTACAGCATCACTCTGACTCACAACTCAGTTCCCCCAATAATGGGAGCGGGGAGAATTGGGCCAATGACAAGTAGAGAGGGGCAGGCTTAGCTAGGCCCAGGCACACACCCATTTTCAAAACACATAAAAAGAGACTGCTGGGACAGGTAGAGACATTCAATTCCATTTGCTGCGGAGCATGCTGACCGACGACTTCACATCCAGAGATCCAGACTTCAAATCCATCAATCTCCAGAACCTGTAGCAATAATTAACTCCAGAATTTGTAGCAGAGAGGCCTGAATCCACCAGCTGAATCCTCTTCAGCAGGCCTGAAAACTAACCAAACTATTCAACAGCCGGGCGAGCTGTTTGAAGTTTTGCCGAGAATTTTTGCAAGAACCTGTAGCAGTACCCAGAAAGCAGTGTTACATCCAGAATCCAGAGAGGCTAGACCAGCAGAGCAGAGCTGACCCAAATCGCTGTGAGCAGAACCGGTGCCTCATTGACCCGCCGAGCAGACAGAACCGCAGCCGGACGTGTTGACCAGATCCGTGACGAGGCCTAGTTCAAATTTATATTGTGAGTACCAAGCAGAACTGTGCAGAACCAATCTCTTAGTTAAAATAATCTAATCCAAACTATTTTAACTTAAGTAGAACTGCCTCCTAGAAATCGTGTCATCTGTCATTCTGCAGCTGCAAGCTGTCACCTGTCATTTTGAGTTTACTTTAAATCTGAAAAACTACCTTTATTTAATCGTCCGTATCTCTGGAACCGTTTGGGCTAGGAACGTTATTTAACTTTCATCTGAAAGCTTAGAATATAGGCTTTCCAACGTACCTAAAACTTCCTACTCCCTATACTTTTCCCGTAATCGCGAGACATGCACTCGCGATTTGCGATATGGTCCGATTTCTTCATCTGTAGAAATCAGCAGCTTTTTGCTTCTCTTTGCTAAAATTCGTTTGCAATCTGCTAATCATTCATAGAGTATTGTTAAAGTGAGTCTGAACTAATATAAAGTAGCCATCACCTACCCTGAACCTCTAGAGGGAATTAAAAGCAATTTTAGCACCTTTTCACTTCCTTGCAAACCACATTAAAGTAATTTCCCTGTGTTTAAAACTCATCCCTGTTTTCCCTAAGCTTGCTGGGAGAACTGGAACTGTGTATTGCATTATAAAGTGTGATTTGTTGGGATTCTTGACGACTCTTTCCATCTCCTTCCATTTCTTACATTGCATAGGGGAGGGGGGTGAATTGCCAGAGAAAAAGTGATTATCTTATCTTTTGCTAAAATCATAAGTTATTTCTGTACTGCATTTTATTCCACCTTGCATTTCCTTGAAACCATCAAGCATTTTCAGCTACCTCATCCTCTACACTACTCCTAAGTAACCAAATCAGTGTACCCCTGTAACATTATCCATTGTTGATCACGGTCATATTCTGAAGTGTGATATCAGTTATCAATTTATTTATAAAGTGTGATAGATATATATTGTTGAATTGTCCAAATAAACCTTTTAATTTGCAAAACAAACCTACTTCTTGGCTCAGTGGGGTCAGGGGGATTCTAAGAGGGGGGTGTTATACAAAGGTCGTCATCCAGAGTACTGAACTGGATATAAAAATACATCAATAAGGGTTTTCCTCAGCATCCCAGACTAGGCATTGACTTAGCTGTAGTGTTGATTGAATATCGCTTACAACCTTTCAAGTTATTGTTGTATCTCTGCGGACCTTTAGTGCTGCATACTAACGCTTACCTTCCTTTGCAGGTGGTAGTTGTGTATTTTTCCCTAATCCAGTGATTGTATATATGTATCATTTATTTAATATTGTGCGATAATATTACATGCTAGTAGTCATTTCTCATAGTCTTATATTGCCATAAATAAATATTTGTATAACTGTTTGTCTAAGTGTGTTCATTGACTTTTTGCTGTGCGTACTCACTGAGGACCTCTCCTTCCTGAGACTTGACCACTCGCTTTTATTCCTTGAACTGGTTTGGCTACAGCTCCCATAGTTGTCAGTATCACTAAACTAGGTTGGCCTTCTATACATCTGTCCACCATGTCACAGAATAGAAAATCAGTTCTAACATTCATCCCTCAGATTAGTCTCATCAAACCCTCAAAGTGACCTTCAGAAGTGACGCAGGTACCAGATCTCCTCTCTTCTCTTTGCCCCATTACTCATGGTGCCCACTTGGATGCAGTAATTATTTCAATCCACTGTACAATGCTTACCTGTATTGTCTGATTGAGTTACTAGGCCTGTAATATCTGCACCATCTGACATTGGAAGTATGCTGTTTTGTCATCCGAAATGCTAATAATCAGTCTTGTTTCAACAATGACAGGATCATACTTGAGAGTGTGACCTTTTCTTGCATGCCTCTGTCCAGCTGTCCAGTCCGTATAAACATCATGGCCTTGCGGCAGTATATTTGGACAGTGCATCCCCCAGCTACCCCTATGTGATTTATTTTCTATCCACTCAATGGGAAGCAGCAAAAGTCACCACAGTATTGGGCACTAGTTTAAACATATTTTCTCTGCAGCAGCTAATGGTGGAAAAAAACTGGTCACTGACACATGGAAAGGACACCCACTGCTGACATTGCCCCAGCATCTCTCATCCTCATCAGTACCCACTCAAGGAATTCAAGCCAGACCCAATCGGACAGCCATGTTTCACAAATAAAATGTCTACACGTGTTCCCTTGCCCTTCCTTGGCCTCACAACCTTCCTGGAAAAATATGTGTGGTTAGAAGCTGTACCATGTCCTGTTTTTCAGATGTTGGATTTTGATTCATGCAAAAGGCTGAAGATTCTCTGCCCTTTGAAGATCAACCAGGGGTGATGCGCTTAGGCCTGCCACTATTTCAGGAAGCAGAGAAGTGAGCATGGATATGACTGGCCCAGAGAACGTGGTCACAGGTGGATCGAGATGAGTCTGGCATTGCCTAATAATGTTGTCAGAAGCTCAAGAAGTACCACCATGCAACAGATGTGCAATTGCCTGGCTGTAGTGCTTTATCCTTGCAGATCCTTGAAAGGAAGAAGTCACTTGAGCACTACGGGAGGAATTCCACAAAGAGGCTTTTCCGTTCTTAATTCTTTGTAATCCTTATATCTGGAAGCACCTTTATGATAATTATTATTATAACAGTTCTTTTATAACGCACTGAATATTGCGGAGCAGTTTCATTATGCACGAGACAAGGATTCGAACCTGTATTGCGCAGTGGTTATGGTGTTGAAACTTTAGCATTGTGGGTTTGAAAATTCTGACAATGTCCACATACAGCCAAAGACAACTGAATTTTGCATGTATTCTTTATAGCCCTGTTCCTGTGTTGTTGATACTCCTGTTCAGAGTAGAATTCCTTGTCATTTCATTGCTGGACTGTTCTTGTGAGCATACAATGTGATGTTTCCCATCTGGAAGAGGAGAGAGAATTCAAAGTGATAGTAGAAGATTCTGAGTGGGCACCAACCCATTTTATTGAGCCTTATTAGTTCTTTTAGGGGGTTTCCTAAAGTACTGTCAAGCATTAAAAGTTGAGTCGCGGTGTGGCCACAGAATACAGGAACTCTCAGGGCTTGTAATGCAGGGATAATTGGGGCAGTTCCTATCTACCGGGTTTAAGAAGTTGGAATGGTGATTTCAGGGTTGATGACAATGGGAGAGGCCTAAATCTGTCTGCCAGTGCAGTGGAAGATAGCAAATATTTCTATAGGAGTTTTAGGTTTCATACTGCTGAAATTGATTATGTGTGTTTTAAACTGTTGGGGTCTGGCTTTGGTGGTGTATGCAGTGGTTAAATAGATTTAGGTGTAAAAGGGCAGCATGTTAGTGGCGGTATTCTCTGTGAATCCTGAAGTAGGATAATCACCCATTCTTTCTTTACCCCTTAGTCAGTACAGAGGACTGTGGCCATAGGAGAGTTGGGCGGTGTGGGGATCGTGTACATGCTCCTGGTCTTGTAGCTCAAGTGACAACAATTATCCATTGGGGTATAGCCAAGTACGTAGAGGATGGAAGAAAACAAGAGATAAAATTCTCAGGGCAGTAGGTAGTGAACATGATCTGTAACATTTTGTAAATCACATAGCAAAAACAAACTTTCCTGGCTGGAGGTGTGATACATTGGATTCTGGCTAAATGGCCCACTCAGCCCTCGTATTTCTACAAACCAAAACACTATATAATCGTAAAGGTAAAACAGGGACAATAAAGAGATTTACCTCTTTTGCCTTTTGTGGTAATACGGGCAAGGTAAGGCTATACTCTTAAGAGTAGTGTGAAGGTGAACCAGTAGTGACCGAAACAAGACAATATCACAGTCCAAAATAATGGATGAGCTATAGAAATATAAAGACTTTAATAAAACACACCATCTGCAAGTAGAACTAAAAGAGATAACTATGCAAAAAAACACCCCAAATGAATGAATAGAGAAAGTAGTGAGTGTAGTTATAGGGGTGGTAGGTAAGGTACTACCATAAAAAGATATTTGGTTGAAAGGAGGAGCGATCGTGACCTAACCAGTCTCTACGGTCCCAGTGGACCATGGCGGCAGTTCCGTGTCACAGTACCTGGATTCAGTTCTTGCTGGGTTGATGCATCAGGCCAGGGTTCGGACAAGGATGCAAGCTGATAAGGCTAAGCCGGTCACGTAGAATTGTGGAAGCCCTGGAAGCAAACGGGTGGTGAGCAGGGACGAATGAGGGTGCTATGTGAGGTTGAACGACAGCAGTCCAAGTGAGGCAGGACGGGGCAGTCCCAATAACGCTTCACAGTTATGGAGGCAATGGCTTTGGTCGCCGGGAGAGGTTGTGAGTGACGCTACAGTGGTTCAATATCGTAGCTTGGGTACAGTTTGCATTTCTGAAATGTTGCTTCTGTGCTGCAGTGACATTTTGGTCGCTACTGTGGTTGAGTGAGCATCCTGTGACCTTTGATCCTGCTCTGCTCCATGACCAGAGTGGGTGCTGCAGATCAGGGTACTAAAATTCAGAGGTTCTTCAGGGATATTTTATGTTCCAGATCACCTGGAGGAAGCTATGGTTGGGCCGTCTCTTCTAAGTGAACTGACTGCTTGTATTTCTTACCTACCTTCCTCTGTTGCTATGGGTGCTAGAAATTATCAAGGTTATATTAGTGATCCTTATGGATACCGGGTAACTCAGGTTCTAGTGTTCAGTTTGATTCAGAATCAACCATAGGAATATGGTACTTGATTCATAAGCTGTCTCAGCTCCACATTGTGGCAGCAGGGAGGAAAGGGTGATCAGGGAGCAGAGACGACTGTGGGTATAGAAGACTAGTGGTCGAAATGCCTTTTGACAAAATTACATTTGCTCCTTCTACTGTTGTTTCAGCTATTTATTTCCCTGAACAGTTTTTTTCATGGGATTTTAGTCATTTTGTTTTATGGATGTAAAAGGTTTTTGGCTTTGCTACTTGGAGGTACTCTGTGTAACAGTCTGCACATTCTGAATGTCTTTGGTGGTAATAGAAGGTTTATGACCTCTGGTTCCAAATTTCTTCAGAGGCATCTACTGTGGCTTCTGACCCTGACTTCTGTTTCCTCTGTGTTAAAGTGAACACTCAGTCTTCCGTTTCATCAGTTGTTTGTGGGGGTTTCTGGTTGAGTTGTCTTTAAGGTATTGTTACTTTTTGTATCCATATAGATTCACAAATGTTTTTCTTTTTGTCACCCTCTGTTCTTAAGTAAATGCTGAGGGGTTTATGAAATTTGGATTTTATGGAGATACTTCTATAATAATATGATCTATGATAATAATATGATCTATGATTTCATGTATAATGTAGAACCTTTAATTGTTATTTTATGATCTTTATGTGTTGCTTTTTATCTATTTTGTTAAGAATTTGTGAAATGTGAGTTAATAAAGCAAGCACAAAAATAAAAACTATGATGGGGATTTAGCCCTTAGACAAGGACTGGGAGGATTCCTGTGATCTGTCAACCAAAGTAACCAGTTAAAACATTCAAATGTAGCATTGCACCCATGCCCCATATCTGTTCCTGTTAACTATGTATTGCTGAAATTGTTTCTTAGTTGGGATCTTCTTTTTAAGACTAGCAGATCACATTTATAGACAGAGGTATTATGATATTTTAAAGCAGTAAGTAAAACATCCATTCTGTATTCAATAAATTGACAACAAATATTTTATGTGATGACCACGACTATTTGCCTTAGACATTCTGAAGCTGGCATCTCACATGATGGGTTCTTTGTCTCCACAGAGGCCCATGTATCACAGTTTCTTCCACACTTTCAACAATACAAAGGTAAGTGATTGACACTTGATAGAATACACCACTGCAGGGCCTGAGAGGTTAGTGTTCTCCCTGGCAACACAATATGGAACATCCCCCTTCGTTATCCACATGTGAGGAACTATTGTTCCATTTCGATGAAATCCCTGTGCATAGTAAACCCACAATTGGAATTCTTAAGGTAAGACTGGGGCTCAAAAGATTTAAAAAGGGAGAGCAATTTGCAAATGAGCACATTTGTGTTGCTCACATATTTAGTTTATCACTATTAGTTGGCAAATATAAAATGTAAGCAACAAATAATAATTCTCCAGTATACCTTTACTCTTTAGAAAGAAGATTCAATAGATTTGTAACTTGAGCACAATATCAATTCAATGATGAAGACAGCACCATATGTCGACTAGAAAGTGACCGAATAATACTTATAAGGCGAGAAAAATATTGTGAGCAAAGACAATTCATTTAATGAGCTCTTAAAGGTAAGAGAGGGTGTGATAATATGATGAATCACACAATTCTAACATTAGTGAATGGCCACCATACTTAATATTAATATGCACACACATAAATAGGGATATAGAAGTGTCGAGACTTACAATTTCCAAATGTATCTATACTCTTATCTTCATTTATCTACAGGTCAAAGCTATAACAAACTATATTTTGAACCCCTCCTGCCTGATGAACTGTCTAAAGATATAAGATAGGGAAACATCTGTCGAGGGAATGCATAATAATTTTTGAAGAAATAACAAACTATTTCTAAACTTACACACCTTAAGGAAATAAGGTAGTGCACAGTTTCAATGTATGTGTAAAGAAACATTGTATAGAGAAAATAGAAAAAAGACAGTATACCAATTTGTAACAACTAACAATTTGCACTGATCTCAAATCATAATAAAATGGAAAAAAGGAGATAGAGGGAATGAGAAAAATGCATCTAACCCCAACAATTTGAGGTAACAAAAACCTATACCTAATCAGAAACACAGATTTGTACCAAATAAAGACATATTGCCACAAGAATTTGTACCGAATTAAGCCAATTTGCACAATACATTTGGCTGCATCTATGCTCGTTAATCCGTTAGTGAGAGAGCCTTGACACATTTAGCTAATTGCACTCAATAACCTGCTTTTCAGTCCTTTTGAAGATAGGAGAAAATATTGTTGATGGCTATTTTTTCTAAATCATTTCTGGGATGGTTTCAGGTTGACAAGGAGTGTCACAGCACAAGCAATATCATGTCTGCTTGGTCATGCTCCCACCAGTGATTCTGAAATACCTCAGTGCTCAGCAGAGACTGATCAGGGCTTCACTGTATAAGTCTGATGAAAAGAATGGGAACCTTGGCTCATCACTGCCGTTTATCAGACATATGCAGTGATTACAGTGTGATCCCTCTGTTGTAGATGCATGCATACAGCAGAAATATGTAACAACATCTCCCATAAAAAATGGCTGTGTAATTGCCACATTCTTTTACACAAATTGCTCCTCGTTGATGCTATCGCAGAAAAAAACTGCTGCAATGAATCTAAATCAACAAATGAATTTCATATTGTGTAGAGGGATTTGACCCAAAACCAGTACAAGGAAAATAATCCAAAAAGGCCAAATAACCACTTATTATATGCAAAGGTCTCAGATGGTCCCATAGAACCGAACTGACACAGAGCTGATCTTGACCCAAGAAGTTATGGGTTACATGGTGGAAAACTGCACATTATCATAAGTAGGTTACAAAATCATCCCACCACCCTCATTGGCTACCACTTGTAGTCCCTGTACCGATTGGCCACACCTTAACTAAATCCTTTCACCCATGCATGTGGCCCCCTAAATCACCACTGTTGAATCCTAGTACATGATTGACTAACAGGTATATTGATACACTAATAAATCTTCGCCATCACGTGATGTGCACCCCTCCGACCCAGGCACATTCAAGCTAAAACTGGCAAGGCCAACTCTGCTTTGATAAGACAATGGGCCTTCTCATTATAACAGACTCTGTGGCACACGATAGCTGCACCCCTGACCTCATACTACATTTACTGGCAACACCTCTGCTCCTCCTATCCCGAATTACAATAAGTTCCAGACAGGCTCCTCCCTTATCTCCTTCAGACCCAAGGCACCCGGTAATTATGTGACCAGGGCATCACTCTTGAGTTTCAATTTTGGGGATTTATTTGCTTTGGTTATGTGTCTACTTGTAATTCAAATTGGATAACAGCTCCATGAATGAGTGCAGTAGTCCTCTAAATATTCGCTTAGCCTGTTTGCATCACAAAAGCGTATGCCCTGTGCCTATGAATTTGTCACATTCCTACTTACCCTCCCCATATCTAACATTTCATTCCTAGTGTCTTCGAGCTCTGAAGCTGGATACGATTAGCCTCTATCTGCGCTGAGCGGGTGCCTCTGACCTCTGCTTCTCTGTTGCGAGATGTAAAGGTGATTTGTCTTGGGAGTGAGCTAAACAGAGCCGCAGCTCCACATCAGGGCCTTCATTCTGTTCATTGTGTGCTAGGACTTGAAATCCAACATGGTGGACCCACTGACCTCGCTTTTACCACAACACCTTTTAGACTCAATCTTCTCTCTCAACCTACTTCAGCTCCCGTCTTGCAGCTCACTCAAAACATAGCATTTCATACTATTTCTAAACAAAGGACCTATAATACACTTCCCTTTCTATAACCACTGCAACCGCAACATTAATACAATTGTTTCTCTTTCTGTGTTGCTATATGATGTATCAATTATGTATCAAAACTAACTACAAGTGATACGTGCATCTTGTGCCGTGCAAAACTCAACCTGCTCCCACTGTGGTCCTTACTAATAGGTTTTTCTCAGTCTAAACCTTTTTGCCTGGTTGGGAAGCTGCAAGGGCATCCCAACAATTGGAATGTTTCAACACATGGGGGCAGTAACCACAGCTTGGGAATTTCAAGGACTTTGTGGGTTCTGCATTCTCCCGGATACTGACAAATCAACGAAGGTCATATAGTCGGTATTTGCATCTGCACAAACAAGGCTGGTCTTTACAGTGGAATCCCACAAATAATCGTGATGGTTTGTCCGCCGTCATTCTTAAATCTCACCTTATATGCACTCAGCTGTGCTGTCCACACTCACTTAGCATGGAGTCCCTACTGCTTAGGTGTGTCATTTCTTTGAACTATCTGTGTCACATTATGGTCATCTACTGTCCCCCGGGACCCTACGCTGGACTATTGGAACCCCTAGTGGATCTCATAATGGACCTTCAAACTAAATATACTAACCTGATGATATTTGGTGATCTGAATCTGAAATTCAACTCTCCTAGGGCATCTGCCCTGGGTACATTTTATGACAGCCTGATGGACTTAGATCTTCCACAGCAGGTTGTCGGACCCACCCACAAGCTGGGGAACACTCTGGATGTAGTACTTGCTAATAAAGCCTCCCTCTCTTTTCAGTCTGTTGAGCCTATGGGATGGACTGATAATTATCTGGTGACCTGCTCACTCTTGGTAGCCCATGGATAACCTAAGATTTTACCTGGGCGCATCTGGCGGCATTGTTGGCGCACTGCCAATTTACAGAACCTTGTCCTCCTGGTTAAAGAAAACTGTGTAGGAGCCATTTTGCCCTCAATCTCCCTCCTAACCACCTTCCTGTTGGCTGCTGCCGATAAAGTTGTTCCTTTGCACCATTTCAACCCTTGTAGGCTCCCCTCCGAGCCTTGGTTTTCGCATCAGTTGAAATCTGCTCGGTTGAGGGTGAGGCAGTTGGAACAAAAATGGTGTACTAAATATGATCCTACTGATAGACTTCAATATAGGGTTTGCCTATCCACATACTCAGAGGCTATCTTAACAGCAAAAAACTTATTTTGCCTGTAGAATTGAGAATGCTCTGAAACTGCCTAAGGATCTCTTTGCTGTGATTAAGTAATTATCTTCCGCTACTAAATGCACCCCTAGCATTTGACCTTGTGAGGAGCTATGTGACTCCCTCTCTGAGTTCTTTATAAGTATGGTCGTGACCATCTGTGCTAATATTGCGGAGAGCCTGGCTCCTTTGGTCCCTGTCCTGATATCTTGCAGTAATCTGCCTCTGAATGAAAGTTTGAGTCGTAGTCCCAGCTGGATGTCCTTTCCTTATTCTCTGAGGATACGGTCTGGAATGCCATGCAAAGGATCAAGTCCTGCGCTTCCTCTGATCCACTGCCTCTGGGAGTGATGAAGGAATTTACAGCTGCTGTAAGCATGTCTTGCCAGTCGGTGCTTATCCCCCCTGAGATCAAAGTGGCTTTTGTCATCCCCCTGTTGAAGAAACCCTCTCTGGACCCTGTACTACCTTCTAACTTTCGGCCTATTTTTCTTCTTCCATTCTTTATGAAACTCCTAGAATCACAGGTCTCTCCTATTCTGTCTTCTTATCTCGAATCTTCCAGTTTCCTAGACACGGCCCAGTCTGGTTTTCGTCCAGGCAGGGGCATGGAGAGTGTCCTTGTCTCCGTACAGGATGATATGGCTGGGCTGGTTGACTGGGGGAGGGGGTGTTGGTGCCCTGATTCTTTTAGATCTCTCAGCGGCCTTCGATACCATGGATCATGCCACCCTGCTCTCCTGCCTGGGCCAAATCGGCATCTCGGGTCAGGTACTGGCCTGGTTCGTCTTCTTTCTGTCGGATAGATCTCAAACTCTCTCTCTTCTCCTGTTCACATCTATGTCTTGTCACCTCGGTTGTGGTGTTCCTCAAGTTTCCACTCTGTACCCCATTCTTTTCAACATGTATATCTGTTATTTGTTGCACCTCATCCGCTCCTTCGGCATCAGGTGCTATTCGTACGCTGATGATACCCAGCTTCTGATCCGACTTGACCTTGATCAGGCTGAGGTGTTGTTGTGCCTACATAAGTGCCTGTCAGCTGTGGGGGAGTGGATGGGCCACAACTGGTTAAAATTGAAGGGGGACAAAACCGAGGTGTTGGGATCCCCCCCAATCTCTTACTCTGGATTTCCACCTTCTTGGCTTCTTCCTTGAGCCCGCTCCCCGTGTCCTCGATCAAGGTGAAAAATCTTGGGGTGATTATGCCTGACAATCTGTCCATGGCCGCTCAGCTATCTGCGCATGCCAAACAGGGCATTTTCAACTGAAAATCTTAAGAAACATGCTCCACCTGATTCCTGCAACATTATGCCACCCAGTGATAGCCGCCATGATTATGAGTAGGCTGAACTACTGTTATTCCCTTTATCTTGTTCAGCTGAAGGGCTTGATAGGTCAGCTAGAACGTCTTCAGAATCTGGTGGCCTGGGTGGAAACTGGTACCCCTTAAGGGTACCATATCTCTCCCATACTGAGCTCCCTCCATTGGCTTCCAGTAGCCCAGTGCTTTCAATTCAAAGCACTGTGTATTGTCCACCGTGCTCTTTATGATCAGGGAGCTGAGTATCTGGTTGCAACGTTTGTGCGCTATGACCTGAACCCCAACTTGTGGTCAGCGAACACAGGCATGCTCTGCATGTTCTCTTTGCAACTCACTCGGTTGGGGGGGTGTTCTTTTTCGATCGCTGCAGCGCAGATGTGGAACACCCTCCCACTATGTATAAAATGACTTTCTAACCATTTCTGTTTTTGGAAGGGTCTGATGTTTTTGCAATATTTGGTGGGATTTTGTGAAAAGGGGGCAACATTTGAGGGGGGGGTTCAACATTTTTAGATGGGCTATAACTTTATTACTGATTCACCAATGTGTATAAAAGATTTTAGAAAGATTATAGACCGTACCGTTATGACTATTTTATGTATGTACATTTTAACACCTTTCAAAAAAATAAAACATGGATGGATTTGCAGGGAAGTTGTGCAAGGAACATTGGCAAGGACTTTAAAGCATGGTTTTACATATGCGTCTGTGTTTTATTTTTTGAAAAGTGTCATAATATAGTTAAATAGTGAAATACCTTTGGTGACTGAGGTATAGCCAGTGGCTATGGGCAGTGGTCAGATTGTCCAAGTCATGGCCTGTGACCATGGGCAGTGGGTAGATTATTGAAGTCATGGTCAAACGTACCAAATGAATTTTTAAAGGTCTGAATAAAGGCACATGAAATAAGTGACGGATAAAGCATGTTTAAGGATACATTTAAAGGGTCCATAGCTCGAAGTCAAATTTGAAGCACAACGCAAACTGTGGAAGTGTAGGCCACATAACCCGCCTCATAGCCAGAGGTGAATCATTGTGAGTATTATGCTTTATTAGAGAGGAAGTAAAACAATCATCTGATTGTACATATTGTTGTAAACATTATTAATGGTAATGTAAGTATGAGCTGGTAAAGCAAAACACTATCATTAATCTACTTCTATGCTTTCTTTAGAATCTTTGACTTTCAGCGCGGCTACTGCAAACCCTCATCTTCTCATCTCCAAAGAAGGCCAAGCTCTCCAATATTTAAGAATTCAACAGAAGGTTGAAGAATACCCTAAAAGATTTGATTTCATTCCATGTGTTCTGTCGTCGAGAGGGTTTTCTACCGGAAAACATTACTGGAATGTGTCTGTCACTGTAACCAAATGTGCTAAGTGTAGACCAGGCAACTGGACTGTTGGGATTGCCTTGCAGGATGTCAGGAGGAAGGGCAGCGTCGATATCGCACCCAGTGAGGGTATCTGGGCTCTGCAATGGATACAGACAAAGTCTGGAGGCTCTTTCAAGTATCTGGATGACTTGAAGTTCGAAAAGCCGCCCTGCCATATTGGGGTCTATCTGGACTTTGATGAGAGCATTCTGTCATTTTACGATGAGGCAAATGGGAAACTTCTTTACACACTGAGAGACAGTTTTTATGGTAAAGTATTGCCCATCTTTTGTGCCACCAAATCAGTGGTAGTTGAGATTTGAGCTTTCTTATGCAAACCTCTTCCCACACTAAGTGTTATTTAACACCCCATAGTAAATTACCCGGAGTAGGTGGGTGCATATAATGACTCCCTAAGTAACTCAGGATTCAAATATATGCCCTTAGCACATGCACATGTGAGAAAAAAAAACAGTTTATGTCCCACAATAATCATTATATTTTCCTGATGATTCATATTACTCTGATCACCTATGATTTACTGCCAAACATGGATGCAACAGAGACTAAAGTGACCCACAAATACCCTTTAGCCCCTCACCTTTCATGAATATCTCTAGTCTTCAAATCTACAAAAACATTACACAACCTAACCAGACCCTACTCCTTCCAAGCAGGCTTGCAACACAGTGACATCTCTACCAGTGTTCACACCCACATCCCTCACCATGTAATCCTGTCACATGAGAGACATTCCATACGATTGTGACATTCCATGCCTTCACACCAGAACCATACCCATCTAAGCCATGCAACCATATTTCTGACTGGAACAAACCACATCCCTCCAGACCTACATAGTCATTCTTTCCATGCAAAGATTTCATCACAGGATTTCCCACCAAACGTAAACTTTGGATACTTCACCTTTAATGCATTTGCAAGGTTCCCTTTCTTCAGCAAACATTACCTCTTACAGTCAATGCTTCACCATCTATCTTTAGTTTCCTGGGCCTGCTCAAGAACCTAGCACTTCTCAGAAGGGTGTATCTTGAGAACATTTGTCCACCTTAACCATTCAGGGTGATGAATAAAATTTAGAAAACGCTCTGAAAACATGCAAGTTGCATTAGTGTAAGCCGTTTTTCAAGGCTTAAAAGTAATCTGTGAACATCTGTTTGGCAGATGTTAGGTAACAGCTATGGAAATGTGTGTCAATTAAGAATCTTCATCTGTGGACAATGAAGAGGACCTCTCTGTGCTTCATTAATATGGACACTCTGTATTTGTCGGCTTCAGTACTTTCAAAGCCACATACCATGGGCTACAGATAACTCTTTGTGAGTTCATGATGAGTAGCGTGCTCATTCAGGTCATTGGATGCACCACCACCACCACAACAAGATGCAAGGCAAATCTCTCTGGTTTCTAAACACTGCCATTATACCCAAATCCACAGGTCCCAGACCAAATATATATCCCAATAGTTCAATTTCAGAAGCAGCCACAATATCTACTTATGGCTTTGTCTTTATCAGTATACTGACCTATGAACGAGGTAGTCCTTCTTGAGATTATTCTGGGTGAGGCATATTCTTGTGGCATAAGAAATTAATGGTGAATGTATAGAATATTGTGTATTGTCATCACATATGTAGTCTTTGAGATGATCATTGATTGGCAACATTACCTATAATTTTCATTACTTCTCTAAGAGCAAACTGGTGGTTTGTAGCTTTGGGCACAATATTTCTGGAAACACATCTTTGTAAGTGTCTTAAATAAATTTCAAATAGAAGCATGTCGAATGGATCATTGGATCCTTTTTTGATTTTCTCTTCCTTAAATAAAATAGGCTTGCACCAACCTTGTTGTGTATGTCATTGAAGATGAGTATGATGATGCTGTCCTTGAATGAGACTATACAATTTGTGCTCAGGGAACCTAGTGTGCAGCCTTCCGAGAACATGTCTATATTCCATCTATGTTGCTAGGTTCTGGAGCGGGATGTGTGAATGGTAGATCGGCGCTCTGTCATAAAAGTGCGATGCCCAAAAGAATGGGTGTTGCCAATAAATGTTATGGAAAGGAACTACTGAACTGAAATAGCGCTTAAGGCAATTTGCTGGTAAAGACCCTGCGTTATTACTATGCGTTATTACTAGAAAACTGACCACTACAATGAATGAAGTGCACATGCTTTAGGAAAAATGATGGGTGAGCACTGGGCAGTTGGACAAACTGTATATGCATGAAGAACACTGAGCAACATAGTTGTCAATAGTCAGTGAGCTTTTTCATAGGCACAGTTAACCTGAGGAAAAAAGGCAGAGTGGGAGAGCGAGGGGAGGCCTGATTTTATCATTAGGTTTACCACTCTGCATGTCATGAGCAAAGACAGAGATGTTTTTTGAAAATGAATCTATTTTGAATTTTGGTGGCTGCAAGATAGGGTGGCTGACTGCCCCTCAAAGGCTCAGTTCTTTCCAGATGCATGCTGCCCTGCAAGCCTGTGCAAGCCTGTTGATATCCTAGACCCTATAAAGGGATATTTACTTTGCAGGAAGATGTGTGGAAAATGTGTATCATGTCAGGTTAATGGAACAAACTATGAGTTTTGGAATAGTCAGTGGCTCCAACTAAATTATGGATGGTCTTGGGTAATTGTCATATCTGTGCCAATGGAACATCAGGTGGCAACCATTGTGAACTAAGTGGACACTTTGGTACTTCTCTATTTCATTTCACATACTACATATCCATAATGCACCTCTTGGCAGTTCTCATTACCTTGCTATTTCAATGCAACATCTGTAAATCTCAATCCACCTAAGCCCTAGAGATCAGTGCTGCTTTCACTTTACCTGGCCCAGAGAGGGAGGAGGCAGATTACCTTCAGGTATGTTGCTCCATGTGCTGCTAATGAGCCTGCTTTAGCACATGGTGAATCATTTAAGCAGCTGCCTGAAGGAGCAGGGCTCTTGCATTGAGTTCCCTGCCAGCCCTGCATGCTTTGATGCTTGCATATCTGCTGTGTCCTGTTGCTGCTGTTTCCAGACCCTGTTCCTTTTTCCGGTGCATTGTGCCTCTTGCCCTGCATTCCTGCTACTCTGCCACCCCACCCGTGTCTTCTGCACACCTGGGCTGCCTGCCCTGCAGCCCTGCTCCCTTGCTTGCAGTTCTCTGTTCCCTGTCCGAAGCCCCTTGCTCGCTACCACCAATTCTCTTGTTCCCTGCCTGCAGTTCATTGCTCTGTGCCCATAGATTGCATTACCAGAGTTACTGTTACTTCCATTCCTTTTTACCAGTCTTTAGTTTAGTCCTTGGTACCCTAGTACAGAGTTTCCATCCTGCCTGTTCCTGTTCCTGCTCTATAGTTTAGTCTGCTGTTCCTTTATTCTGGTCCTTAGTTTCCAAACTGCAGTTCCAGTCTCCTGTACCGTTGCACTTAGCCTCGAGTCTTCTTGCTTATGCTATTTCATCCTGTTCTCTGTCCTGAACCTTGCTCACTTCGACTTCCTGTTCTTTCCCTGGATATTTCTGTTACAGTTCTTGTCCTCGGAGGTGTTTGTGTAATTCCTTCATACAGAGTTTGGCTGCTGGGTTTCCCGGCAAGCAATCTCTGCCCCTTTCCTTTGTCGGATGTCAGTCTTGTCCATTGTGCCATATTTGTAAACAGTGTGCTGGTTCCTGTTTCAGGGGGCAGTCACTGTCGGTTTACTGCTGGATCCATACAGGCTTCAGTCTGGTGAGTGTTGTTTCATTGTTCGTGCATTAGGGTCTAGACACTGACACCCACTCTTGCTGCTCCTCTCCATGAGCATTCAGAGTGGGTCCCTGTAATAACAACCAGCTCAGAAGGCCAGAGCTTCCCCTGACCTGCAGGAAGCTGTTCTCCTCATTCTGCCTACACCCCAAGTTCGAACCCAACGTGTTTGTGTTGTATCGTCCCCTTTCTGTACACTGCTTTTGTTGCCTATCTTTAGTTCTTACTATTCTTTTTTTGTTTGCAGGACTCCTTACACTCCTATCTCTTGTGCACCTTTGTGAGCATGTCTCTGCCCTCAAGCTTCTGACAATGAATGGGAATACCCAAAGGCTGACTACTATGCACAACTAATCTTTGCAAAGCAGCACACAATGATTAGGAAACATGGATTAAAGTACTGTAGGATGGATTACCACTAATTATAAAAGATGGAATCACAGAAACAATGGAGGCCACAAGTTTAAGTGGCACAAGAAGACCGAGAAGATGGAAGAGTTAATTTTGCAACAACGTAGAACGTCACATTCTTTATATAAAGTCATGTAGTATGAAAAGTGGGGAGACTGGTCCAGCACTTATCTTTGAAGGTAGAGGAGTTTCAATCAAATAAAAATTGAAAGTGAACTAACAAAAATCTATACCAATGTAATTATAGCTTGTGGTTTGCTGATGGGATAGCTGTTGATGAATTATGATGATTCGTTGTGGAAATGATTTGTATGGCAACGACCGTCTTAAAAGATTGTTAGGCAATTCTGAACATTCCCTTTTAACCTGATGTTCTTTTGTCAATGGCCTGTGCAACCAACCCAGAAGCCTTATTGTTTCTTGTATGCCCTTTGCACCTTCACGCATCAGGCCAGGGGAACAGCTATTGAATTCTAGGCCCAAGGTAAGAAAGGGCGGATACACAGGCACTTTACAGGGGACGAAAACAAAGGAAAACAAAGAAGGGCAATGATTGGATGTCTGAATAATCAGAAAGTGAAAATAGCGCTGTGAAATGAATTTAATTTTCATTATTTAAGATGGTTATAAAACCTGTAAACAGGGTGCTAGCCATATATAGTTTAAAACAATAAACGAAATCCATCATCAGTAATAACTCAGAAGTGCAGGTAGCCTGTGACGGTTACATCGCACTTTACTTTGGAAAATGAAAGAAATGTTTTCCTCCATAACGTTTGTTCTCATCTATGAAAGTCCACCACATTTGTCATGCAACTGATGTGGCTGAATCCAAGCACACAAGTTGTATATGGAAAGGCTTACAAAAAAATTCACGCCCTTAATTATTGGTGACTGAAACACGTTTTTTGCATTTGGATCTGCATAGAAGCAGAATAGTCATGCGTTTGCCCCATATAGCCAAATTATTGACCCAAGTAAGCCTCTACATTACAAGTGTGCCAGTCCGGTAACTATGGTGTCAGTAAGCCTACCAGCACTGTAGTTACCGGACAGTAACGGGGTTTAACATTTGCCGGCACCTGACTTCCCCGAACGCCAGGGTCGTAATCCCCCAGTGAATCCGGCAAGCCAGGCGCCGGTAAATATTGCAAGTCCGGCAGCAACCCGCGGCAGCACCGGCAGGGTTACCACCGGACTTGTTACACACATTTCTAACGTTTCAAAATTCAAACAGAATCAGTCAAACTGAAGATATTTACTTGTAAAGACCCAAACAAGATTTTCATATTTTAGTACATGCAGAGTAGGAGTGAAAGGTCAAACAAAATGAAGTATATCATGCCAACCACACACAGCCATCTGCAACCAGCACACCCAAAATGACAGGAGGTGATAAAAATAGGATAGAAAATGTGCTGCACAGCACATAATATTCAAGACATATTAACACCATGAAGTTAAAAATGATATGAAAAATAAGCAGAAATATGGCTTACATGGAGACCACCTATACAAATACACATGATGATAAAAAAGCCATAATGGAAGGAGCTACAAACTGTAAAACAAAACATATTCACACACACCGTGCTCGCGCATGCACAGGAAGACTTTGCCGAACATACATATTTACATAGCACAATGCCCTAGTAAGATATTAAATGAACAGCAACGAAACACACAAGGTGATGACTGGATGGTTGAGATTTTATCATAACCTCTTTCATTGCTGTGGGATACTCTCCAGACCATAGTTATTTAGGGTGCAAAGCCATTACAGAAAGGACAAACAGTATATGCAACTCAGACTTGGTCCCACCACACCAGGAGCAGTGTAGCGTGAGCTGTGTAGTCAGTGCCTTTGGCATGAGATCCCAAGCAACCCCGGACATGCTTCAGCCCCATTCAGCATCTTCAGTGAGGTGTAGCTTAGGTCAGTAGACTGAGCAGGCTCGGGACCCATGTCTGGCCAAACTCCCCCCACTGAGGGAGATAAACAAAACAAAAAGAAATGACAGCTGGAAGATTCAGATTCAATCATAACCTCTGGCTTTGCTCTGATCATCTCTTCAGTTCATCGTTCTTCAGCCTGCAACACCATTACAGAATGGGGGAAGACCATATGCAAGTTAGGCTTGATCCCACCCCAAAATGAGCAGTCCAGCCCAAAATGCTTGGTCCCATCCCCTACACCTAAGACCACAAGCAACGACAAGCATGTTTTGCCCTCATTGGGTGTCGCCAGTGAGATGTAGCTTAGGTTTCTAGGCACAGCAGCCCTAGAAACACACATCTAGGGCCACATCTTGGAATAGCCGGCCCTCTCGGGGTGACTTAAACAAAACAAAAGAGGTGATGGCTGGAAGGTTTAGAATTATTGTTAACCTTCGGCATTGCTCTGGTTAACTATCCAGACCTTCGTTTTTCACCATCTCAAGCCATAACAGAAATGACATATGCATATCAGGCTTGGTCACACACTAAAAGGGCTAGTCAAGACTGAACTACTGGTACAGACAGGTTATACAATTGTGGCGTGGAACGTCACAGAGGGCTATGGGTCTCTAACCCGCTTCATTCTAGGAAAGCAAGCTTCGCCTCACTTATGAGGCCCAAAAAAGCCAAAGCATGTCTGGGGTTTCTTGTGTTTCTGTGCAGAAGGCAGATGGCAAAGAAGTTCGGACTGGTCTACTATCATAAGTGGCAGTCCCAATACTGATATGCTTATGGCTAGTCCCCTTCTGTAATGGCACAGACAGGCTATAGAAATGTGATGGGGAAGAGCTATGCCAGTGGTTAGGTTTAATTTTAAACCTTCCACCCATCACATTTTTTGGTAATTAAAAATATTGAAACATTTCTCACATAACTTGAGCAATGCAGAATGCTGTATAACCACACCACTGTATTACCACACAACCTATAACGCCTTACACAACGTCTTACACTTTAAAAATTAACGACTATCACCTTAGAAACAATGTGTTCAAAATTGGCACCTAACTACCAGGTCAATTTCAAAATCTAACACTTAAACATACACATACATACATGCACTCACTTGTATAAGCACTACCTACAACTCCTTTGACAAAAGGTCACACATGCACCTTGTCATAAGTAAACCTGGAGCCGAAAAGCACTTACACAGAAGACCATCATTCACTTCACTCAAGCATCCACATCACTGATATAAAGACCTACAGCATCATGCATATACCGACTCACAAAGATATTGACTGTGAAAATGGTGAGCAGTCGAGCCCATCAAAAGCGGACTGGAACAGTCAGAAACCAATGATAGGAAAAACTTATAACGAACCTCCCGCACTCATTCGCACCCCACCCTAACACTATGTTCCAAAATTATCAACACAATTGTAAATGTTGTTAATTAACTTTAAGCGAATCCCCTAGCACGTGTAAAAAACCCTTGAAACATATTGTACGGATTCAAAGCACATGGAAACACAAACAAAACTTGTTCGAGATTTTCTACCCCCTGAATTGAATCCGCTTAGCCACTCACTGAGTGCTCACCCAAACACAACATTACATATTATATCTGACTAGCAAAAAGTAGCCGTACTCAGCACGGGTTCTGTAGATAGACCTCATAACTGTGTAATTGTTGAAAATCAATGATCCTGTAGGTCGCTGTTCTGAGTCGCTTATCGCTTGATGCTTTGCAATTTGAATTAAACTGCACCGAGAATGGGCGCATGTGGCTGGCTGACATATCCCTGCGCAGACGTGGATGGGAGGTGAGAGTTGGCGTACTGCAGCATACTGCAACCTTCTGTGGGCTCTCCGAACCTGTCGCCTAACCCTGCCATGATGCAGTGTGTAGCGGTGCAAATATCTCAGAAACGGTGCGTCCTAGGGCCTTGAAACATGGTTTTCAAGGTCCTGTTGGGGCTGTGAGTTTTGTTCCTCACATTGAGATGCTTAGAATTAGCTCACTCCGCTCGTTCTACGACCACATTGATATTGACCCTATTTCGGGCCACCATCTCATGTGTGAAGGAGCTGAAATCCAGGGGAAAGTGGTGGGATGTCCAAATGTCATGTAGCCAGTAATGTCCATAGCGTCCTAACAGGTAACTATGCAAAATGTGGTGCAGATTGGTGGAATGGTGTGCAATTGTATAAGGAACATACAGACTGATTTTCTTCGTTATATATATATAGGGAGAAGATTTGCAATATTTGTAATTAGTACATGAGAATCTCTGAAACATAACACATAATGCCCATATTCTATACTCCATCCACCAGCAGTATCACAAAAACATGACAATCCCCCTACACTCACTAATACGCCATCTAATCACAAGATTGCATAACAAATTTGATTTGCTATGCATGCACTTAGTCAGTGGCAATCCACTAAACATAAAGCAAATACCCATATCTATACATCACAGGACAATAACACACCAGCAAATGATCGGAACCATCACACCACTGGTGCATAACATAATACCTGTACCTCTTAAAACAACACAAATACTAAACACCTATTCTGTAACATTACTGATGGATTATACCACAAATGCACCCCACAGAAACTTAAATAGGATAACTATAATGCACTCATTATTGCATAGAGCAGCCAAACATACATGCTTAAACCTTAAAAAGCATCTCAACACTGTTTATTCCGATGCCTTTCCACCAGCAAATAAAAAAGCCCTAAACAAATAGGTTATAACACACATTTAACGACTGATATATAATGTATGAGGGGGGATAGCTCTGGGCCAATGCGTTTGTCTTGGAAGCAAGACAATACAGCACAACACAGACTCGAATCCTGATCCCATGCTTAGAAACCATCCTCTGGTATTAAGCACATCATAAAAGAACAATTATAATTATCTTTACATTAAAAACATCCTTCAGGCATCAGAGAAAATAAAAATGGGGAAAACTAGAGAGAGAAGCAGGTGGATGGCTCAGGGGCAACGTGCTTGCCTTGAAAGCAAGACAACATGGAGCAACACAGGTTAGATCCCCAGGTCTGTGCTTAGAAACCTCTGGGTATTAAGCGCAATATAAATAACCTATCATCTAAAATTATATCAATATCCAGTCCCCGCTCCACAGTTCACAGTCTGAACATGTCCAACGGACCAACCTTACTGCTAAAAAAACATGCCCAATGGTGCCTTTTCACAAATATTCCATCACCACTATCAACAAAAAATGCAAGTGTATGAATAAACATATATTGACACCAGAGGAAAAGAAGGGCTGAACATCTGACTACAATACCAGAAGACCACAGAACAAGAGACAGCACAAGGAAGCTAAACGGTTTCATATACAGGCTGTCACTGTTTCAGTGAGTAGAATTATAGCATCAATATACCTTTTACGACAACATTTTTCCTAAGGTGCTACTGTGCTATTAAATGCAGAACTGTATTCGTAAAATGTACTACTCTTGCGATTAGTACATGTAGTACATGTAACAACAAGAACAATGGGGGTCATTCTGATGTTGGAGGTAAGGAATTACCGGCAGCGCTAAGGGTACCGATGGCGGCAATCCCATACCTCCGTATTCTGAGGTCCCTTTGCGGGTCCTTCCTTACCTCCTTCTTTTAGCAGGAGTAAAGTACGGGACCCGCAAAGGTACTTTGGAGGTAATTACGGTACTGTAATTTATGATGCCCTAATCACCTCGTTCCCCATTCCCATTGAGCCCTATGGGGCAGAAATGGGAATGGGGAAGGGCAAAAAGTGAATGGGGAATTACCGGTCCCTCCAACCCTGGAATGGACCGGTAATTACTCCATTCACCATGCCGGATTTGGGACGGTTTCGGAGGCAACCATGGAGCTAATTACCTCATGGGTAGCTCCAAACCCGGAATGAGGCCCAATGTCCTCAACTAGACCATCCCAAAATATGTATTAACAGCTTCAAGTTCAACTTTAGTGAAAAAACTATTAGACTAGGGAAACTGTCACAGACATACAAACGACTTTTTGTGATATTTTAAACCATTGAGAATGTGTTGACCAATCGACAATGTTTAAAAAATGTGAACCCGTTAAAATTTGAGGAAACATTATACACCACTATAACATGCTCAACTAACAATACCTTGCACATTCACCAGAGAACACAAACAAAGCACAAGAAAAACAAAAGCACCAGCCTGAAGACATAGTTCAAGACACCTTATGGCTATCGTTCCAGTAGGAGAAACACTTCTCTATGTACCAAAGTATGCCTCGGCTAAGAAAAAAGCAGAATTATTAAAACATGTAATGCTACTGTGGTAGGAAACATTGACTGTGCTAGAAGGAACCCATAGTGTTACATTTTCCATTTCCACAACAAATTGAAATGCCTCATGCCATGTATGTGCATGGCTGGAATCATTTACATGGAGTTTGTCACTTTTGAGCAGGTATAAAAAGGTGTCTGTTTCCAGAATATTTCTTCAAGATTCAAAAACAGATGCTTTTGAAGATGCTTTTGGAGATGCTCATATATTTGACAAGTAGAGTTAATATGAGTGGTGGGAAAGTGCATTTTGATCTGTGCCTCCATCATCCTAATGAAACAGATGAGAGTGGTAAAGTAGGCATTAGTCTCATATACCACCTATGCCGATGACATGCAGCTACTCCTACCTTTGACCTGCAACTACGCCACCGACTCTGTCTCACAGACACAAGTCTATCAAACCTTTCAAGCCTGGATGGCATCACACATGCTCTGTCTCAATGATGACAAAACGAGCTGCTCATAGTTGGCTATAGAACCCTATTAAATAAACTGGATTAAGCATACAAATCCTTTGATATTGACAGCATTACTATCCAAGTAGCCAATCATGTCAAAACCCTCTGTGCATGTCGTCCATTCTTCTCTTCAGAACGTTGCCTCAACATTGCTAGGGCTCTGATAGGCTCGAGATTGAACTACTGCAACGCCCTCTTTGCATGCACCTCAACTGGAAACATAAACAAGTTACAAATCATGCAAAACAACGCCTTATGAGCTGTCCTGAACATTGAAAAAAAGAGCAAATTTCATCGGCCAGAAGAAATAATCACTGGATCCCCATCAAAGAGCAGACCCGTTTGAAAACTCTACCCATAACCCAAAAACATATGTCAAATTCTGCTCCAAGATACCTCACCTTCAAATTTTCAAAAGCCTCACACACCAGGCTTACTCGCTCAACCTACACGAGTCAAATTCTGCTCCAAGATACCTCACCTTCAAATTTTGAAAAGCTTCACACACCAGGCTTACTCGCTCAACCTACACAAATCATCTCAACACCCCCAGATTCCACCTCCAAAGATGGCAAATTAATTGTTTAATCTATATGGCTGACAGATTAGAAAGATGCAATCAACACAGGGAAAGACTGGGATTATCTTGTATGTTCGTAAACATTCATCAAAATGACTACAATACTTGTTGGTGTGCTAAGCACACTACCAAAGCCAAAAATCGAAAAGGAATAAATGGACATATTCTTATACTGCCTAAGGTGCATAACTACAGCTCTTGTGGTTGAAGTGAATGCAAAGATACAATGATCATAAAAACTGCAACAACAATTGCAACATCTAAAGAAAGGGAACAAATAAAACATAGAGCCAATTTATAATCAGTGTACATCATTATTGAAAATAAGAAAAGGCGTAAATGGACTATCACAAAAACTCTTCATATTATTAAAAATATATTTAAGAACCATAAGAGAAACACTTCCTGTTTGCATTTTCAACAATGGTCCATTGTGAAGAAATAAGTAAACGGTAAGCACATGTACAATGTCAGCCTCTGTACCATTCTTGCAAAGAATCCCCACTTCCCAGTGGCAGGACAAATGAACAATGATGTCAAATGTAGAGGGGTGACCGTACATTAAAAGTACTGCACCAAGTTCACTGTAATCTTTCTTAATAAATTCTAACTACAAAAACAAATGCTCTGCGTTCAATGTCAAAAGTATAAACAAATTCACACAGGTAAAGTGCATCAAAAAACAAATTTGAAAACAAGTCAAAAATCATACAAAAATGCTGATATAAATCACATTTATCAAAACAATTGTCTTGGTGCACAACGATCAATATTTCACTTGTGTACATTGTAAAATAAAAAAGGATAATCTAATAATACTCGCACCATTTTCAAATGACAGTCACTTGCCCTGTTTTAGTTAAAACCAATGAAGCATGTTCAATTGGTCCAAAGTCATTCTTGCACCCACAATACAGATGCAGTAATCAATTTGGAACTTGTCCAAACATTTCAAATAAAACAATTTTGAGGGCTTATATAAATTCACATTACAAAATGTACCTTCTAAAAACTGAAGACTATACACAAGTTAAACCAATCGGTCCATACAATAGTACATAACAGAATTTAAAACATTCCACAAACTATCAGGAATCCATTTATATGGGATAAAAGCTTATGATGTAAAGAAAAATACCAATGTCTGATCATTCCCTCTTCTTCTGTTGCACTTGAATCATTGAAATGTGGCAGGTTATTAGTAGAAATCAAAGTTATTGTAGCTTTTTTAAATTATGCTATTAGGAAAGGGTGTTTGCCCTAAAAATTTTAAACTATTTATGATGCTGTGTATCGGTTTTGAAATTGTGTTACTTTTGTTTTTATCTTGTGTGATCTTTTATGGTTTGATATCGGCGAAACAAAGATTTTACTTACTACTTACTTACATTCCCTCAAAAACAAATCATCAATGGATGCCTAGTGTGCCAAGTAAATCTGCAAAAATATAGAAACAAAATCATACTGCTATTATGTGGAAACAGCCACCCCTAAAACAAACATAATGCAAGACTAAGCACTTCATTTGAACAAATATACATGCAATCTAGACAACCGTACCTATATGTATTGAATATTTAAAACACCCCTTGTACCCATGCACCACTACTCACTTGCCAAAAATCCACATTTCACATTTGTGGATGCGTTCCAATTCGTTCCAATGCTGGCTTACAAAAAGTCATGCCAACCTTAAATACAATATTACATTTTATTCAACATTACTAGTTCAACAAACTCCACTTCATAAGAAACCATAACAAATATTCACATAATTTTAAAATGAATACTTATAACACACACCAAAAGAGCACATCATCCATTTGTGTTGAAGTACACACATCAAATGGCCATGTGTATCTCTGTAGAAGTATTACAAGTAATTACCTGCCAATCAAAAATACTTTTGCAACTACATATTATTTGTATGCAACCCGATATGTCACATTACATAGCTTTTATTTTTACTTAAATATACTACCAGAACAATCATGTAATCAAAAACACAACATTATCAAACTAAGAAACATCAACTGTCTGAACTACATTGGGTCCCTATCCATGCCTCAGTTCAGTTTGAACAATGTATCTATGAAACTGCTCTCTACTACCTTGTTACGAGCTGAACATATTAAACCAAATGGACTCCTTAGTTTTCCTAGTCAATTTGCCTTGTCTCTCTTAGGATCAATCTGGTTTCCGATGGGGTGGAGGATAAAGCTTTTCTATATAGGTTGTTAATACTCACAGAAGACTCTGTTTATCATTTAGATGTTAAATTGACCTTGTTTACATAAAAAAACAAAAAAACATTCTTATTTTGCCTGTACTTCAAATAATTAGACTACAGCACGTTTCCCCCCAGTGGTACCTGATTTACCCACAATGCTCTAATGCTCTTGAGTATTATAAGTGTTTTTTAACATGACATAACTTAAAGGAATGGTTTGGTCAAAAATATTTATTGTCCCTACGGGTCGGCCATGTGTTTTTAAGCCTAAGTCGCTCGATTTTAGAAAAACTTCCTATGGACCTTACCCGAGTTTTCGTCCATTAAATGCACGCAAAAACAGGCATCAGGGAGCTGCCATTTTCTGATAATCCTATCATTTGCCTCACCGCCCTGGCTGACCTGCTTTTGCGGCACTAAATCATATCCCCCGCCCCTGAGCCTGACATCAGCAGACGCGTACCGCCCATTTGCCAACGCCAAAGCACGTCTCATGTCAACAATCGCTGCGCTTCAGCTAATGACGTGTCGCCATGGAAATGGCAGGACGCCTCTTTCCTCAATAAGTATAAACAGACCATTTCACAACACACAGCAGCAGATTTTCGATTCCATTCCTCTCTCTCTGTTACTTTGAGTATTCTGTGACTCATTTCTGTGCTCCGGTCAGCTACCTTCGTTGCTTGTAGCCCGTGTGAACACATACAGTACCACCGCTATAAATTATTTTAGTTTGTTTACCACACAATGGCTACAATAATGCCCTACATGTACGAGCCCGAGTATACCGAGGAGGAACTACTGGAAAGGGAAACATGCGAAAACGATGGGGCTTATGCTCGAACTTCGCGCAACTGTTCGTCCTCATAATCCGAGTAACGAGTAAGTATACTCTGCATGTGATGCCACTCCTATTTCATGGTCTTCTACTATATCCAAAATTACATATACATATCATGTTAACGCATGAAAGCCGTTCAATAGTGTGCAGTGTCTAGATAGCATTTGTCCGAGCAGAATGCCATTAGTTACAAAAATTGTCATTGACAACAAACGTTTATTAAACTTATCTTGGTCATTTAAAAACAATTTGTTACATTCCTTTTCACAGGTGGTACAGGCTGGTGGCCTATCATTACTTTACATGGTGGCTTCACCGGAGGCTTGGATACCACGTTCGAAGAGTAATACCTGCCTGTGCCGTTTGTGCCATAAGAGAAACTTTCCCGAGTGACAGCGGTCAGTACAGGGGATTTTCCCTCGCTGTGCTGCAACCTGACCTGTACAATGTGTAAAGTCTTGTATTTTTGTGCCATCAAAATAAGATACAAAATAAAACACCACATATATTTTAACAACGGTTGTTTCGATTTTTTAAATGAATCAAGTGTGTCTTCATTCAAGGATGGACATCAGACATCTGTGCTCCGAATGGGTGAAGGTCAGGTCGCTGTGAAGCAGGGTGGTCACTATCTAAGCTAACATAAAATATTCTCAATAATGCATGCACTAAATAACACTTGTTCAAAGTCTTTCATTAGGTTATGTCTCTATAAAAGTCACACATTTATCTATACTATCAATTAACATTGGATTATACATGCCATAGGTTAAGGGTCTTGACCACTTAATACACTGGTTGAAGTGTGGGTCTGTGCTCACAAGAATCTCTGGTATGTGACATTTGGTATTGATAGGCAACGATATACTGCAGTAGGGGTCTAATGTTAGTTGGGGATCTGCTAGGTGGGCATCATGGCGTGGTCAGTGGTCTGGCACAGGAAGAGAATACCTTGCAGGGACACAGGGTCAGAATGGCAGTAAGTTTCCACTGGCGAGGGTGCGTGGGCAAGGACACGTTTATGGAGATGAACAAGCTATGTGCTTAGTTCAGGCTGGTTCACATGCAGGACAGTGATCTCAGAGGAAGAGCGATGTGTTACATTTATTAGCTGTTTTCCAGTCAGAGTGGGAACGAGGGTGGGAGCCATGTGCTCTGCACGCTGTACTATCGCAGTGAGGCCTGGTCACCAAGATGGAGTCGAAAGGGGGTACAAAAATTGATGCCCCGTGTCCTGCTCAGTGGTCCCATCTACGCGAATGTTAACCAAAGTTAACATCACATAAGGGCAAGGGGGAAACCCACTACTGGAGGCACTTGGTCCGAGTTTCTACTGAGAAGTAAAGCATGAGAGGGGCCTGATGGCCCCTCGCTCCCACACAGTTGCCTGCACGCCCACCGGCCCATCCATCCCACCCCCCTCTATCAAAGGCGGTTCGCACCTGTGGTTGAGCGCTGGCATGGCGGGCTGTCTGGGCGCAATCGGCCAAGGTGCCAAACAGCATGTACACTTCAAAAGGTATCCCAGGCCAAAGGGGCAATCGCTCACATGGCCTCCTCAGACCCTGTGTCTCCAGGCAGGCCTCCCCTCAGGCAGGCCGCCCCGCTGCAATCCACATAAGTGTGTCTCCATTCAGCAGTCTTCCTGTGCCTTATCTGCACGCCCACCGGCCCATCCATCCCACCCCCCTCTATCAAAGGCGGTTCGCACCCGTGGATGAGCACTGGCATGAGGGGTTGTCTGGGGCGCAAACGGCCAAGGTGCCAAACAGCATGTACACTTCAAAAGGTATCCCACGCCAAAGGGGCAATCGCTCACATGGCCTCCTCAGCCCGCGTGTCTCCAGGCAAGCCTCCCCTGAGGCAGGCCGCCCCCTGCAAACTACATCATACACGGCATACACACCTCATTCATTCACAAACACACCCCTGTTTCTAATACTTTATGAACCACTTGATATGTCTCATGAGAACATCTTTGTGCTTTGCAAGTCAACTCCTGAACGTTCTACCTGAGAAGCACTGAGATCTATGCTAATCTGCTCATCGTCGTGCCATCTGTGACCGCTTCGAGCAAACTCGTCAGTGTGCAACTTGTGGCCATCTACCTGTTCTCCTGCAACATACTTCTCAGCCTGCTGAATCCAACTGTTTGTTGGTCAAGGTAAGGCCATGTATCCTAGTCATATTTCGGTCATTTTTAAATGTCTATCTATTTTCGATTAGAGTACCCAATAGTGCTATGTTCATTTGGCTCATTGCTATTGACTTGAGTTTCAATTGTTATGCTATCACTAGATCTATTTATTTTCATCTGTGTCAATTGTCATTGAATTGCATCCTTCTGGGGTCCAGTCTATAATGTAAGCATGTTTCCTTCTCGTGCAAGACAGAACATCCAAGGGATGAGTCACATGTTCAGAGTTTGGTCACATCATTTACAAATTTCTGCAATTTATGCAAATACTAAGCCACACATGATGAACTGGTATAGTTCCGGCGAGTAAAACAAACTTTGCATTGAACATTGTATGGTTCATTTACTTTTGTATCACATTTTTATTCATCAAGATTGTTTAATAATGTCGATATTTCATTTTCAGAATTTTCAACAATGCCTGCCTGTTCGATTAGCGGTTGCCCTTCGAAGACCCATGCCAAATCTGAAGGCACTACAATGCATGTATTCCCGAAAACTGTTTATCGAATAAGAGAATGGGTCAGACATTGCGGATATCCACTGGATGAGCTTGAAAGTAGAGTCCAAGAAGTCTTACAGGACAAGAGGGGTGATCGATTCCGCATCTGCAGCCGGCACTTTTCCTCGAAAATGTACGCCACATCTTGGGTAACAAAGAAGAATAAACGGCGAACAACACGAAAATTGCTCGCAAACGCTATTACCACTCTATTCGTCCACATTCTGCCACTGGTGAGTCAAGTGTCAGTTTTTAGCTTTAGGCCTTGCGGTAGTGTGTAGGTAGCCGAATGGGCACAGGGAACTGTGCTATGTTGCGCATTTTCAATAGCATTACTCAAGTATTCTGTCTCCTTACATGGCAATTTTAAATATTGGCATTTCATTATCAAACAATAATTTACCTTTACAACTGCTTGACTATCCCTTGAATCTGAAGCAAGAACATTCTACTTCCGTGACGTGCTCGCAGTTATCAACCACTTCTAGCACGTATCAGGTAATCTTACTTGGCTATTCCGCTACAGACTTGTTTTATGCATGTCAAGTAATAGTTTTTATGTATCGTGTGATTATTTTACCAATTGTTTGGTTAGTGCTTTCCAATTGATATACACCTTAGTTGTAGTCCCCTGGTGTTTGTTTTCAGTTATAATTAGTGTTATCCATACTAATGCAAGTACTGTCTTTCAGGGAGATGCTGAAGCGTCCACCACATTGACAACAGCCCTAGATTTTCTTCAGCAGCATGAGGTAAGGATACTGACAGCTCCATCGACCGTGATCATCTGGACTGGAACACTTGTCGTTTGTTCTACACCATGTTTCATTCGTGGTTAGCCATTGATATGTACCTGTGCGGTCGACCCCAAGTGTGTGTTATGTTTTCAATATTGTAATCCTTACTAATGCAAATACTATGTTTCAGGCAGTTGTTGAAGCGTCAACCCCCGCACTTGATGCAGAGCCTGACATTCAAGTAATTCCAGGGGAAGTTGAAGCGGGACCATGCGGATACGAATCGGCGCAACAGCTTTCGGAAGTGCGCACTACATTTACAACATCCCTAGCATGAGGTATGGATACTGACAGCTCCATCGAGCGTGATCATATAACGTGATTCCATTTGCTATACTTTCTTCCCTATTAACGCAAGTACTGTGTTTCAAGGAGATGATGGAGCTTCCACTACAATCACAACATCCCATTTAGATGATGCAGATGTAAAGAAATCAGAGAAATAAATCGATTAAATCTGATCATATTTGAATATTCATTGATTGTTTTAGACAAAGCATCATTTGTGGTTATCTCTTTATATGTACCTGTGCCGTCAACCCCAAGTGTGTGTTTGTTTACAATATTGAAAACCATACTAACGCAAGTACCGTGTTTCAGGGAGTTGCTGATGCATCCTCTCCAATACAATCATTCATGCAGTCCATGCAGAGCCAGAGGTATGGATACTGACAGTTCCATCGAACTATGTCATCAGAGCTCGAATACTTGTCGTTTGATTTTTCTACACAATGTTTAAATCGTGTTTAGCTATTGAGATGTACCTGTGTGTTCATCCTCACATGTGTTTTACGCTAACAATATTGTGATACATAGTAATGAAAGTACTATGTTTCAGGGAGTCGATGGAGCCTCATTCCGTGCTGTCCATGCGGATACAGAAAATATGGTTGTTGCAGCGCAACAGAATGGGAAGAGATAAGGGGCCTCATTAGGACCCAGGCGGATTTCGCGGTGCTAAATGCACCGCGAAGCACGGCGGAAAGCCGTCGATAGCGCCATGGGGGTTGGCGGATTTACCGCCCCATTCCGACCTCGGCGGAGCGGTAAATCCCCAATCCCCATTCTGCCCTTCCCCATTCCCATTATTGCCCCATAGGGTATAATGGGAGTGGGGAAGGAGTTAATTACGCCACCGTAAAATACGGTGGCGTAATTAACAACGAGGTCCCGTAGCGCCATGGTTTTCTCCGCCTGGTAAAACCAGGCGGAGAAAACCTCCATGGCGCTAAGGGAACTCGTAGTACGGCGGACGGGTCCGCCGCGATTAGCGCTGGCGGAAACCCACTCCGCCTGGGTCCTAATGAGGCCCAAGGTTAGTTACAAACAGTTCATAACTTTAGAAATGTTTTTGTGCTGGGGACTATTTTATGTTTTTTTCCAGTCAATTGTACTATAGTTTATCTTGTGTTTAAACTGAACATCCGTTTTCCAATCTGTCCTCTAGTTACTCGTGGGTGTCCGAACTATACATACACAGACAGTGAAGCGAATGAGAGATGTTGCTTGCCAGACCATTTACACTATGGAGGAAATATTAATTCAGACGCAGCGTGTTGAGACTCGAGATGCTCATGTCCAATGGCCAGAACATGAAATGAATGTGTCCGGAGAATCCGGCAAAGTTGTATTGGACCATTGCTACAGTGCGACCGCACAACCACAACAAGATGATACTGGATGTATTAAAGATAGCTCTGAAGTAGTCGCAGATCAATTCACACAATCTACACCCGCCAAAAAATTGCCACCAAAAAAGCTGTCGGCATTGTTGTGTTCTCCCATCAATGTTGAAGTAGCAGATGTTGAAATGACAGAGAATGAACCAGCAGCAGCATTCACCGACGCATCAGAACTTGATTTCAATGATATTTCTTTCAAATGTGTTGATATGTCCTCAACGTCACAGTCCGAAACAACTTTGACGCCGGATGACAGTCTAATGAAAGAGGGCAAATACATAGTATTCGACAGTTGTTTGATGAATATTATAAGTATGCTGAAATGTGGGCATTCCATTAGAGGGAAAGTATGTGGGAAGCCATTGATTCATGTCACTCGTCAAAAACAAGCCAGTAACGTCAAAATAAATGACGCCTGTAGATTAAATCATACGTTCTCATGGTCTGCACAACCGATGCTGGGGAAACTGCCAGCAGGCAATCTACTGTGTGCAGCTGCCTCTCTTTTTAGTGGGTCCAGTTTTAGTAAGTTAGAGTCTTTCTTTCAGTTTGTGGGACTCCATTTCATTTCTAAAACACAGTACTACAAATACCAACATGATTATCTGTTTCCGGCCATTAGTGATGCTTGGAAAATTGAATGATTGTCTCTAGCAAGTACATTCGAAGGCAAACGATTCAGGCTAGCCGGCAATGGACAGTGCGACAGCCCTGTATTTTCTGCCAAGTACTGCACCTACCACTTTCAGGACATGGATAGTAAAAAGAATTGTGAGTACGGTGGTCGTGCAGGTGTCCCAATGTACATCCTCTGTGGCCATGGAGAAACTATGATTTATAAAATCATTGGAATATCTACAATCGAGGGGAATGGACATCGACCTTATAGCCACGGACAGACACTTTTCAATTGCCAAGACAATGAAAGAGCAGTTCCCACATATTAAACATCAATTTGACGTATTGGAATCTTGCTAAATCAATCAATGAGAAAATCTCGGCTGCAGGAAAAAAAAAAGGTTTGGAAAGTATTTCACAGTGGTCCCAGTCGATCAGCAACCATCTTTGGTGGAGCTCCAAAACTTGTGAAGGGTCAGTGGAAATCCGACTTGAAAAATGGCGGTCACTGATGCACCACTGTACCAACGTTCACCGATGGACAGAAAACTTACATTTCCACCAATGTGAACATGGCCTTTTATCCCCAGAAGAGGCACGCAAGAAGAAGTGGTTGGTTCCATCTTCACCTGCACACAAAGCCATTGAGAAGATTGTTTTCGATAAAACTCTATCAAGAGATTTGAGGGGACTAACAGAATTCTGTCACACAGGAGGCTTGGAAGTGTTCCACAATATGTGCCTAAAGTACAGGCCAAAGCGCTTGCATTTCAGCATGCTGGGCATGAAACATAGGACTCTACTTGCGGTCTTGGCCCATAACAAGCATGTGTGCCGTGAACAATCTAGAACTACAGGTAATGTAGGGATGCTTGGCTACACTACGGCCTTTGCAAAAAGAAGTAAGCAATGGGTGATCAAACCAGTCTATGAGGAAATGGAGTTCGACTTTGTTAAAGGCCTTATTGTTGCTGTACTCGAGAACCACAGATATGGAATTTGAGCGTTTCTGTGCAGAGCACTGATGCATTGCCACCAAACATTGCCACTGTGCCATGTCCACCCAAAGCAGAGCTGGCTGAGAAGTACAAATCCCCGTTTAAATCATTGTATTATGATTGTCTTTTTGTAAAAAATTGTTATTGTACAGTGTACATAAGAAGTATGCTAACCCTAACCCCTCCGTTCACCATCCTGGGTGGCGAACAACCTGGGTGTCATCTTTGACTTCTCTCTCTATTCACCTCATATCGGTGACCTTGTCAATATGTGTATGTATATATTTTTGTTGATGTAACTAAGTTTTGCAATCTCATGTAAATGCTGTGCACTGTACACCGAGGGGAGGCTTGCGTATTGCAAATTATAAAACAAACAAACAATAAATCTCACTTTCAACTCAACTCCTCGGGTACTTTATACTTTACCTGACCTTCCTCCAAAAATTAAATGTCTCCATAGTTATGGTTCTCTAGGGCTGCAAAGCGCGCGGACAACAAGGACAAAATTGGGTGCCTTAGAACGCGCCAAGCGAGCCGTTGCAGATGGGAGAGAAGCCAGTTCACATTTGCACATTGAGGCCCAGTACATAGATGGATTTGAAAATTCAAGTTCTCACGGATGGCTTTACTATGGGATGTTGCAAAGTAAGAATGTATGCTCATGCAGAGTGAAGGACAGCGGCTTTGATTTTCAGCTCGCGGCCTGAAGAGGCCCACAACTCGCACTGGCAGTATAAGGTTTTATTGTTTTTTGACCTTGAGAGACAGGGACCATGCCGAAAGGACTTCATTTGAAGGAGGGGTGCAATAACGTAAGAGACGATAAGGTAGAAAATTCTGAAACGAGACCGAGTTTCATGTTAGTTCAGTATACGAAAAATCGTTGTCACGAGCACAGTGGGATTTACGGGCTGCATTACGCAGAGACACAATGGAAATTGCAAATATAATGTAAGTAACTCTTTAGACGCTTTTATAACGGAATGAAGAATTAATGAATGGATGAATTAATGAATGAATGAATGAATGAAGAGCAAGGAAAACGTGTGTGGGATTGTCTTTGTAGCGGGCACATGGGCATGCAGGTCCACATTCCACACGCATGTAGACAAACAGTTGTTTCTCATTGTGTGTTAACCTCGATTTATTTTGTTACTTTTCGCATTGATTTTAGAGCCTAAAATACTCCATTGCACTATCCTTGCAAGCAAATAGTTTCTGATCGGCTGTAATAAATAAAATGAATAATATTAATAAAGATCGGCTGGCGAGACTAATCATAATTTTTATGTTTTCAAAATAAGTATATCCTACCCTACTGCTACTGCCACCAGTTTCAGACCCCGGCTGACGGCTTTTTCAACCGCCAGCTGCAGCTTCTTGTCAACAACTGCACCACTTTGATGATCTTATTGGACGATCGCCAAGGGCCCATATGCACTTATGTGGTACTAGCGGCTAGAAGCAACATATCAACCTTTATCCTGGCCTAGTGCCTAGTTGATAGAACAGCCTTGTGGTTCACTGTGCTACCAAAGTGCTCCTTTTAACGAAAACCAACACCCTGTGTACCATGAAGGAACAGCGCATGACTCATGATAAAACGGAACAGGATTTGCGGATAGAGAGAAAATAAAATAAATCACATTCCGAATTTAATATGGCAATTGCTGAATATTCTATAAACATTTAATGTCAAATAAATGTACTTTACCAAATGTACTGTGTTGCTGTTTGATTTTAAAGTACAGTTTCATATTCCGAATTATGACGCGCTGTGTTGTGAGTTGATCTGTGTTGGTTTCTGGGTTCTGTGTGAAGTCACGTAGAAGACAACTGGGCGTGTTTGCCTATGCAGCACAGTAACGTCACAGAGAGAGGCAGGGAATATGAATGTTTTGATAATGTCAGGCTCAAGGGCGGGGGATTTGATTTAGTGCCGCAAAAGCAGGTCAGCCAGGGCAATGCGGCAAGTGATAGGATTATCACAAAATGGCAGCTCCCTGATGCCTGTTTTCGCGTGCATTTAATGGACCAAAATTCGGGTAAGGTCCATAGGAAATTTTTCAAAAATCGAGCGACTTAGGCTTAAAAACACATGGCCAACCCGTAGGGACAATAAAGAATTTTGACCAAACCATTCCTTTAATATGTACATTGGTTACAATGTTAACCAGTACTATATAAATATATCACCAAGTGCTCTCTTGAACAGGACATCAGCAGCAGATCCACCACAGGGTGCCACCTATTGACCACTCCTTTCTTTTGATTTGATCTCAAACTATCAACCCCAGAGGTCCCAATGCTTTGCACTAAGCCTGATAGGAAGAAGTTTCAATTGGATATCCTGGTCTCCAACACAGGGCTCCATATCGCTGATACCTACACAAGTGCTTCCTCCAGGCAGACCCTTACCAACATCCTCTTTGTCGTTCCTTCTCCAGGCCTATGGAACCCCCATATGGTCTCGGTTCTCTCTCCATTCTCGTCTTCACCCATTAATGGTGGCACCCCATGGGAGGCCCTCCTAGCCCCCTTCTACTCCTCCAAAACCATCATTACTGTTTACCTAAACTGCACCGTCTTGGTCCAAGGACCTCAGTCCAACCTTACCCTCTCCTCCTTCCTCCTCTGCCCATCCTCGAGCATCGTCAACACTTCTGCAATACCATAGCTCTGACCTGCATCCCTCCAATGAAGTCCTTCGAAGAGGGCAACCTGCTCCACATTGCTACTCTCAACTGTCGCTCAGCTGTCAAACACTCCTCTGACATCTGACAGCTCCTGGATGTTCTTAGTCTGACTGAGACGTGGTTCAAGATCCTTGCTGTTCTCAAAACCGGTGCGGGTATAGCCTTGTTCTTCCCAGAGTGGATCCCTGCTTTTATCATTCCTATGCTGGATTATTCCTACTTTTAATGCCTGGTATGCAGGCTCTCTCTCTCTCTCTCTCCCTCTCCTGGCCTTGCTCTCACTGTGGCCACTATCTATCTACAGGCCGGTCAAGTAGCCTCCTTCCTCTCCTCTACATCTCAACTTCTCCTCCTCTGAGACCTTAACATCCACTTAGATGCTTCTTGTCCTTCTGCATGACTCTTTTGCAACCTCTGCAAATCTCGCTCTCTATTCTTCCCTCTGGCTTGACTCACTCTGCAGAGCACACCCTGGATGTTCTGATCTCCTTAGACCTCCCCCTCTCCAATCCTCTCACCACTCCTCTCTCCTGGAGGGATCACTTTCTCCTTCCCTCCCATCTCTCTCTCTCTACCCTGCATGTCAAGCCGACTCCTGCACTGCCACCTACCTTCTCGGTCATCCGACCCATGAAGCGCATGTCAGTGGAGGCTATCGCCTCTACTTTCTCTCCTCCTTCGCGCCTTTGGCAGACTCACACCATGACAGAGCCCTTTCCAACCTTCATTTTTCTTTCTCTCACACTCTAGATGTCCTTGCCCCCGTCATGAGGATCCGCTTGAAGCCCAAATCAAAGTGCAACTCTTGGTACGACTCCAACCTTGTCAACCCTAAACGCAATTGCAGGGTGGTGGAGAGGAAGTGGAGAGCAACAGGTGCACCCTCTGACAAACCTGCCAGGCGCCTGCTCCAAAGGCAGTACAGACTCTCTGTCCTCGCCAAGAAGAGAGCACACATCAAAGCCCGCGTCTCAGCAGAATCTAACAACTAGGCCGTACTCTTCAAAATCTGCAAGGAGTTGATGTCACGATGCCTGCCCCCAGACATCTGGAACAGGTCCCTCCGTCCAGAGAGCAGGCACCCAAAAAGACACTGGAATGCCCACAACCGCGCCAGGCTCATTTTGTCAAGTTTAAAAGGTGCAGGTCTTCCTGCAAAGAACTCACCTACAGGCCACCATGAGCCCAGGAAGGAACTACTTTCCTTTAGGAACTATTTTGTTGCTTGGGTGTGGTACTGGAACTTCTTACCTGGGAACTACTTTTTTGATGCTATTTAAACCACGCCCGAAGAGCAGCACAAGCTTTGCGTTATTCTGCATCTAGCAGCGTAACGCTCACCGTGTCTGCAGTTCAGCATCCAGTCTTCAGCCACACCCGTTTCGTCTCCGGAGCCGATCCTAGAGAAAAGGAAAGAAGAAGAGGAGGTTAGAATAAGGAAAATACCATTTGGACATAATCTTTTCCTGGAACAGCCGCACCTGTAGATAAAGGAAAAGGACATAAAACAAACGAACCGCGCTGCATCGCCAGTTGCAGCGCCGCGTCATACTCACCTGTCTGAGCATCTCCTCCATCCAGCGCAGCATCCGTCGACTCGCCGCTCGCAGCATCAGCACCTGAAAAGACAAAATCAAACAAAAGGTGAGCGGGGTGCCGCCAGAGGCATATTTTCACTTACCGCAATATACTCACTTGGAACTACCGCTCGAGGCAGCGCTGGAAACCATCCTACGTTAAGCCTTTATTCCGCAGCTGCAAAGAAGATATAAAGCTGATGGTTAATTACGTTTGGGACAATATCACCTACCAGATAGTGCTTGGTACAAACTGACTCTTACCTAAGCATTACCTGCATCCAACGAGGCAAACTCTCTCCTTGGATCACGTTGCAAAGGGAAAAGGTATGAAGAGATCAAGAGTGAATTAACAGACATTTGAACTCTACTAAGACTATATATTCGGTTTACCCTCTACTCACCTCAGAGTAATTATCAGTCTGGAACTCTGCC
This sequence comes from Ambystoma mexicanum, assembly GCF_040938575.1. Lineage (NCBI taxonomy): Eukaryota > Metazoa > Chordata > Amphibia > Caudata > Ambystomatidae > Ambystoma > Ambystoma mexicanum. Next base: position 1,092,822,711 of record NC_090926.1, on the reverse strand, counting down.
AAATACCTCCGGATCCGAACTGAACTTCACCGCGCCCCTGCATTACATGCAGGATGGAGAGCTCATCCTTCCAAACAATAAGGTGAGACTCATAGAGTGACACACTAAAAGATTTCCAAGGGAAAGTAGCGTTAGTGTAATCTTTTCCACGGGTGGCTAATCCCCTTTTTCGCTTTTAGTAAACTATTCTTGCGGGCCAGGCAGACGAAACTGAGGGGGCACGTGGAATCGATCATCACTTCACTACGAATTACACTAGAGGAGGCTGCAGCAGTCCAGCTTCACTCAACGCCCCTGTGGAACCCAGGTGAGCGCAACAGTTGGCCAATCCTGCTGCAGCCTCTACCTCTCCTATTCCCTCCCAGACTCTCTGTACAGCCTTGGCTTCACATTTCATCACTAAAACTCAGCACATCCTGTCTACCCTCTCTTCCTCTTCTTCCTCCTCCTCCACTCCTGGTCTTACTGTGGCTGCCTCTCCTCCTCCCTTCTATTCTTTTCTCTTGTTCACCCCAGACAATGTTTTGAAGACAAGTCCAATCTATGAAAGTCTTGTCAAATCAGGTTCTTACCTGTTCTTCCTGAACAATCAAGAAGCACATTGACCTTTGCTCCAGCCTTGGCTGATTTCTGCAATTACTCTTTTGACACTGGAGCCTTTCCCTCCCCATTGAAGCACTCCCTTGTGCTACCACTCCTAAAGAAGCCCTCTGTTAATCGTTCCTCTCCAGGATAACTATTGCCCGATCTCTATCACTCCTTTACTGGGTAAACTCTAGGAAAAGTTGCCCATCTCCCAGCTTAACCTTCACACTGAATCTGTTGGTTGTCTCCATGACCATCAGTCTGGCTACAGAGCAACCAGAAGTGTGGAAACTGCTCTCATGAACATTGTGAAGACCTACTCTCTAACCTTGATGCTAACATTTCTTCTGTCCTCATTCTCCTCAATCTTTCTTCTGCTTTCGATATGGTCAACCATGCCATCCTGCTCAATTGCCTTCCTGATAACATGGGTATCCCTAATCATGCTCCTTTCTCACTGATCAACCCTCTCAGGTCCAACTGTGGTCCTTCCTCTCTTCTATCTCTCTCTCTACCTGTGGTGTTCTCCAGGGATCTAACATTTCTCCCTGGCTGTTCAACCAATACCTAGCTCCGGTTACCCACTGCATCGCCACTCTCTGCTCCAACTTTCAGTAATATGCAGATGACACTCAGCTCTCTTGCAGGCTTCCCTCGGCCGCCTCTACTCCTTCTCTCATTCCAGAATGTATGTCCACAATTCAGGAGTGGTGTGCTGCCAATGATCTCTGCCTTAATGCCAATAAGACAGAGATCCTCCTTACTGGTACACCAGCTTACTCCTTTCCTCTCTCTCTGGCTGCCCACTCTGGGCCCTCTTTTTGCTCCTACCTGTGAGGCTAAGAACCTTGGGGTCATCTCGACTCCATCCTCTCCTTCTCTCCTCACATCTCTGATGTCTCTAAGAAGTCAAACTATCAGCTTCTCCTCCTCAGAGGTATTCTTCCTTTCAACACTTTCCCCCAGAAGCTCACTGTCTCCAGAGCTCTGGTCCTCTCTTGGCTGGACTACTGCAACAGCCTCTTTCTTAATCTTCCTGCCTCTACTCTCCGTCCTTACAACTTATCCAGAACAGGTCTGTGAGACTTGTCCTTGGCCTCAAGACCAGGGATCATATCTCTGCAGCTCTGAAATCTCTTCATTGGCTCCCAGTGGTGGCAAGGAGCAATTGTAAAACCCTCTGCATTGTCCGCAAGACTCTCTGGTGCCTGGAACCACACTACCTCCAACTCTCTCTTCCTAAACATCTCCCTTCTCGAGCTCTCCGCTCATCCACCTCCAACTCTCTGAGGATCAGTTGATTTTCCAAGCAGAGAGTTGGGCTAAGATCTCTTTCTTCAGCTGGTGCCTCCCTCTGGAACAGACTCCCTGCCTCTCTCAAACTTGAGCAGAACCACCTCTAGTTCTGGAAGTCACTCAAGACCTTCCTCATCACTTCCGCATTCTCTCTTCCTCTCCCCTGCTGATGCACTGGTCACCTGGCGACTCCCTGCATGTCCTGTTGCACCTTGCATTGCCTCTTGGCTCCCCCAGCACTCTGTATCTATAAACCTACAGTCCCTTCTCTCTGCACTTATGAGCCACCAGTTAGCCGCACTTTCTGATTACCTCCACTGTGCCACCCGCTAGCTGCGCTTTTGATTACCTGCACTTCTACATCCACCCCCTCACCCCCTTGCCACTTCTCTTCCCCTTCCCTGCGCGATCAGGAATGATAAGGCCTAGAAAGATCATTGTTTTGTCCTCCCGCTGTTTCCCCCTCTTGTTTTGTCGCCTAGAAACACCTAGAAACACTTGGTTACAGGCACGCTATGAATGCCTTATCATATCATATCATCTATGGCCAAGAGATCACAAGCAAAGGGCAGGTTCTGTTTTACATTATTCTTTCCTGCCAAATGTTACTGTTGGCAACTCCTGCTCAGATCCTTACCCACCTCTATACACCAACACTTGATCGCTCTCCATTCATCATCGCATTCTCTTTAAGTTCCTGCTTCTCATCTTCACATATTTCCTTGATATTCTCCACTGCTACCTTGCTGACTGCATCTCTTTTAACACTCCATCTCGAACTCTGGATTCTATTCATCGCTGCAACATCCTATCCCCAGCCAGAGAGCAGTGGAAATACCACAACCCCCTGCCTGTGTTGCAACAATTGCTGCATTAGCAGTCTCAGATTATGTAGGGGTAGGATTGTGGGGAAGCAGGTGACAGTGTCACAAGTTTCACCCCTTCTCACCTGCTTTTGTTGTTTGCTTGCAACCTTCTGGGATGTCTTCTTTCTCACAGTCCTGGATTTGTACAAACCCGAACGCTGGTCCTCGGATTCCAGCGTAAGGTTTGCTACTCAGCTTCCGGGGTGGATACCAGGAAGGAAGAAGTTGTACTCGGAGGCACGGAACGCCGTGACCTGGGCGCGTGAGAAATCCAGGAAGGTAAGGTAGAGGAATGGGAGGAAGGATGGGGGTTTCAAGAAACCGGGAGCAAGGAATCAAAAGAGAGCCTAGAACGAACTCCGGCAACAAACGTCCAATTACAGCAAGCGGTAGCGTTGAGACGCACAGAGCCGCGGGGGCGTGTCAAGGAACCGGGAACAAGGAATCAAAAGACAGCCCCGAACGAACTCCGGCAACACACGTCCGACTACAGCAAGCGGTAGCGTTGAGACGCGCAGAACCGCGGGGGCTTGTCTGTTTTGTAGAACGTGTAGCGTGGAACGTAGAGACTGACCAGGAGCATTCCGTTTCGGGCGGCCATGTTGGAAGGATCACTTTATTCAATCCCCTATGGGTCAGGGACCAGGAAGTCCAGAAAGGGCGCAGACGACGTTTCATGACAGACAGTGGATCTAAAATGGAAAAACAATTAAATCAGAAGGGAAAGAACAGGATTACAAAGAGGTTCTCCATGTAAGAAAGGTATGGGGCAAATGTAGGAAAAACCATAAATGCAAACCCTGGTTTAACCCAGTAATGCTGGGAACATTACGGTAGTGAACCCCAGGAACTGGGGCCCTTTAAAATGAGGTAGCAATACTTAGAGATGGATGGGGATGCAGAACTTACTCATACATCATACTCATACATACGCATACTCATACACCAATAATCAGACCAACTCAATTATCTAAAACAGGGACTTACAACCGACATCAACGGATGTTCGCTCAATTTCTCTCAAAGCATCACACGACAAAACAGCATTCTTATACTAAACATTTGTCACTACTGACGTCATTCTACGTGGCAAACTAAGAAAACCCACTAGGGGATGTAATAGGCTTAAAGGGCACAATTAGGTATATATTCCATACTGATGGGAGTGTGTGATTGGGTCTATAAGATCAGGTGGACAACTCGACCCACAGTCTATTTCCATCGGACCATGTGACTGTAGACCATGCTTTAGAGCTCTTTGTTGCATAAAATACTATTAAATGATGAACTCTTGGCACTTTCAATGTTTTTCCATGCACCTCAACAGGAGTTCACTTCTTTCTCACGGCATATAGCTTCTTAGCAGATAACCATGCTCACAATGGCCCCGCCTCTTGATGCTGGGCTCGCCAGCCTATCTTGAATTCTCCTTTGCCATTAGCAATTTTCAACTGCGCCACACTTCAAGCCCTTTCCATTCACGGTGTTCAAGTTTGCTAAAGTGCATTGTGGAACATCCAAATTCTATACATTCCTATGAATATACATTGGCGCATTGCTGCAATCTATTTACTACGTAGCCAGCCTCAGGATTACTAGTCTACTTGCATTACAGCATCTGTACAATGGTAAAAGGACTTTGCCTATTCTTCAATGTTTCTTCACACAAGCGATCCCAAAATGTTGCTTTACTTCGATACCTCATCCTCAGATCCTACATAATGTCTATATTTCTTCTTCATTTGTGTCTCTTCAGGGTGCGTCAATTCTGCTTCGTATGACATCACCAGTCTTCTTTCCCGTTCATTTTCACACTTCTTCGGAGGTTATTTCCAGAAGACCATTATTTCTTCATGAATGCATATAAGGTTTCTCAATGGATACCTTATCTCAAGGATTTTTTGTTGTATAGGAATCCTCACTGGTACTGCGCATGTCGCAATTTCTGGTTCCCAACATATGGGCAACATGGGGGCAGAGCATCTGGTAGGGCTACATGCTACACTCCCCCTTCTCCTCTGGGCGATTCTTCAACCACTCTCTCATCAATTTACATCGAGACATCCTCGTCTGAAGAAATGCTTCTTTGCAGTCCCTAGCTTTATGACTCCTTTCAAGCATCTAACTGATTTCCCATGTTCATCAATGCTCCAGGTCATGAGACTGTATTGTCCATTCGAGCTGCAGTAAATCCATCTTCCCACATGCTTCTTGTGGTTCTTCGGATACAGGAACTTTGCTACCTTATGTGCATGAATACTGGCCTCTATGTAGTCTTTGATTGCTTCGTCTGACAGCTCTTTGGGTTTGAACCCTGATTCGACATCAATTACGATCTTCATTCCTACTGCTTTCTTTGCAGTCTTCTTGCATTGTGTGATTATTATTCAAATCACACAGAATCCAAACATGATCTTCACCAACAGGGCTTCAAGGACTCTTGAAAATGTTCACTATCCATTGTAGAACCCATGAGAAGATCGATGCAAACCAGCTGTCATCAGCAATGTCTTCCACTTCATCTTCCATCTTGAGGTGTAAGTTTGTCAGCATCATTATGGCCTCTTTCAAGGTGCCATTCTCATCATCGTGAAAAGGTATGAATGTGCAACATGATTCTCAGATTTTGGTACAAAATCTGAGAATATGGCTCCATCCATAGCTGTAATCATATCCAAGACATATCTGTTCTGAAGAGTCATCAAGCGTATGGCGCTTAGCTCCTCCTTGATAGCATTGAATCCCTTTATGGTGGTGTTAATCGTCTGTAGAAACTCCCATCTGGTGATCTGCAACCACTTGGCATTTGCCATTGTCTGGATCCCAGGTATAAAGATAACAGTGAAAACTGAAGCAGTTTTGATGATTAATCTGTGTTCTTATGGAATTTCATCAAAAGCTTCTATCGATTTGGCTTAGAAATAGTTTTCCTTCTTCATTCGATTAAGGAGTTCAACAGATCTCTTCTTTCTCAGGTGAGCATCTGCTTTTGGAAACTCGCCAATGTTCAGGTTCATTCTTTGGAATCACCAACTCTGGAACATGGACAATCACAATAGAACATAGTCCTCCCCAATCTCTGGGCAGCTTCATGTAAACTCTGGATTCACAGGCCCAGTAGTGATCCATTATCATCACTGTCCATCTTTCATTTCTGGTACATCAAAGCTTTGACCACACTGCTGATTCTCTCCAACTTTTCTTGTGCCCTTGTTTCTGAAGCATAGCTCTGCACTAGCCAAAGGCACTATCTGCAATGGGCCTCCTTCGTCTTTGAGCCATGTCAGTAACTTTGCAAGCCTCGACCAGAGAGGTTTGCATCCTTTTTCCACTCGTTCCATAACTGGCTTGTGATAACCAGTTACTGCCACAGCTCTACACACTACTATGCCTTCTTACCAATCATCTGGAGAAAGTACTGTTCCCCAGATTCACATTTGGCCTCTTTCCTTGCAGCTTTGTATTTCTTCTTCAGTTTTTCCTTGGCAGTTGAGTTTCCTGTTCATCTCCCATCTAATTCCAGCTCCCTTCATGCCAGGCTGTTCATATCTTATCACATGATCTCTGGTTTGTGCTCTTTCTCCTGTCTTCAAATCCTGAACATAATCATCTTCTTCTGATGCTGACCATTCCATCACCCATACCAAGGATGACAGAGTGCAAGGTAAGTCAGGCAATGAGCTGTGTGAATGTCTATCTCTGTAGCTATGAATACCTTAGACTTTCCTATAGCATAAGGCACATACATAGCAATCCTCCTTAGAAGTGCTCTTTCCTACTTCCTTCATAAACTGATACCACATGTTGTTTCCCAAATGTGCTGTACTGTCTAAATAATAATTTAATTCATAGTCATCCTCCCTTGCACCTCTCTTGGGTCTCTTTCTTGCCAGGTGAGCTCTCACAATCATCACACATAATACATAAGTATACATTATTCCTACTGGGGGAATCATAGGAACACTTGTCAGAGAGATAGGTGACCTTTCATGTGTCACTGGTGTAGGGACAATCAAATATGGCCTTGGCTTCCTTACAACCTCTAGGTCACTGGAGTGGCAAGGTTTAGCAGGACTCCTTCTCTTTTGGGACCAATAAAATAAACAATGTGGATCAATAGGAACAGAAAAACAATAATAAATGCTGTACAGGCATATATTATGAGCCAATACATAAGAACCCACCATCAGTGTCTCTCCACACGTCGTTGAATCGGTTCACTCTCTGGAATTGCAATATGTTCAATAGACCACATCATACCTGTGATACATTTTTAAGGAAGGAAAGCGTTCTTTTATCAGGCAATCTCGTTAAATGCTCAGGTAGCTGTCTGATTTGTTCTATTATTGCTGCCAATAATGGTCTATTTGCCGGCCATTTTTAGGAACTTGGATAAAAGTACGCACAACAGTGCTGCACGCAACAATAGCAGGGTAAGCTCGGAGTATAAAAATGAAGACAGCAATAGGTAGTCTGAGAACATCAAATTCAGACAATACCATTTACGCGTCTACAAAGAAATTCCGTGATAAACGGATCGGGGCGCTGTTCCCTTTTCCAATCATCAAAAAGGAAGTCAAGATTGGGCATTTTTCATTTACTTCAGCATTCAATTTCAGCTTTGTTATCCTTTTCTTTGAGAAGAATGCTGAGTGTCTCACATACCCTGTTCACTTGCGGATGATAAGCAGAAGGAAACATATGTTTAATACTAAGCAATAAGTTAATCTGTTTGAATACCTCGTTCACAAAATGGGATCCATTGTCAGATCTCAGCACCTAACATACTCTCCATCTAGGAAATACTTCTTAAACTAAAAACTTTGCAGCGCAAGTGGCAACAGGATGTGTGCATGGACCAGCTTCAATCCATCAAAACGCGGCACCCTACCACTATCATATACTTGTATCCATTACATACGAAATTCTTGGCATAGCTGAATTTCGCACCACTTGTATCTCTTACATATCTCCCTCCCTTTTTTTTCTGCAAGGTCTTGAAATCTAACGGCCTCTGCAGAAACAAATAAGAATCCTCCATCAACCCATGTGATCTTTGTTGCAGTTGTGAGAACATCATTGTTTCCACTTAAAATCATCAGATATAATTTGAAATATCAAATGTTCATACATTGGTATATCATTACACAAATAATAATGTGTTTTACATATGATTTCTTTTTTCTGTGTATGATCTGTAACTCTTTTTTTTGCAATAATTTGATTTTCTTTTTTATAGAACCTTATCAATAAAATGTCAATACACCAGTAATATTGAGTCCTTCTTTGAGTCCTTTTGCTAAAATACACATTTTAAAATTCAAATAATTGTCCTTATAGTTGTCCATATATCTGTTAAATGTCTGTGATCTGTTAAATGTCTATGGGAATAACACCTCTGGCCACATTCTTAGCGAGAGATGGAGGCAAGGATCAAACAAAAAAGCATACACTTGATTGTAAAATGACAACTCTGTTAAACTGGTGGTGGCAGATACATCACAATGCCTAAAGCTGGTTCTGGTAGCTTTGTGAAGTGCCTGTTTATCAGTGTGCCCATGTCCATGCCACAGTTTCCCTGGACCTGAAGCAAGTCATCGTCCTCTATATGTGGGGTTTCTTTCACGCTTACCAGTAATTGATCTTTTCCCCCTTCTTCAGTCCAGGGGGTTTTGGTCAAATGAACTCTCGTTCATCCAGGGGCCTCCTCCACCGACATCTGGCTCCAGTGGCGATGGCTCCAGTGGCGCTGGTGAGGTAAATCAGTTAATGCCTAAATTAAAGAATATCCAGCAAAGAAAATACATTAATTCTGCTCTTTTTTGGCAGTTTAACTGGAATAAAATGACGCGGATTAAGCAACATAAGATATACACACTTCCACCAACATTTTGTACTATTTATGCAGTTTTTGCAATGACCTAGAAATAAACATGTTGGTTAGACATATAAATATACAACAATAACATTTTCGTTTACAACTAGCTGGAAACAAACATGTGAGTTAAACACAGAAATATAGTGCACAAAATAATATGTAGTCCTCTTAGTTCCCTTAGTTCCAGATGTGGTTACCTTGATTGAAAATGTGCAAAAGTTCAAAGGAACATGGTATCCAGTAATCAATCTGGCAAATGCATTTTTCACTGTACAGATTGCTGTAGCATACCAAGAGCAATTTGCATTGTCTTGGAATGAGATGTAATACACGTTTCAACGTTTGCCTAGGGGGTACATGCATAGTCCGAACATCTGTCACCTGCTGGTGGCAGAAAACCTAGATAAAATTCTGTGCAAACCTATGCAGATCTCACACTATGTCGATGATATTCTGATACAGGGAAAGGATGAGCAAAGTGTGAGTATGCACCTAGACCTCATTATCGAGGGACTGCGAAAGTAAGGATGGGAAATTAAAGAGACAAAAACCCAAGGTCCCGCAGAAACTGTTATTTATCTGGGAATTCAGTGGCATAATGGCCACCATGAAATGGTGCCAAAGGCTAAGCAAAAGATTCTTGAGTTCTCTACACCCATAAATAAGAAACAAGCTCAACAGTTCATGAGGTTGTTTGAGTTTTGGAGACAGAATTTACCACATTTGGGGCAGATTCTTGTGCCCATCTACAAAGTAACATGAAAGAAGTCAAATTTTGAGCGGGGAGAGGAACAAGAGAAAGCATTTCAGTCAGCAAAAGACACCATACTGAGAGTGCTGGATTTATGGCCTTTGAGGGGAGGTGGAGTTAAATGTGTCAGTACAGGAAAACTATGCAAATTAGAGTTGGTGGCAGAAATAGGACCGGAAGTGTGTTTGTTTAGGGTTGTGGAGTCGTAAGTTACCCGACCCTGGTGACCGATATACACCTTTTGAAAAACAGCTGTTGGCCTGTTACTGAGCTCTTGTGGATACAGAACAAATGATGGTGGGTCACGATGTACTGATCCAACCAGAAATTCCGATCATGCAGTGGGTACTGAGCTCTCCCAAGACACTTTGAATAGGACAGCCCTAGAGGCGAGCATCATTAAATGGAAGTGGTACATTCAAGATTGTGCCAAAACGGGAAAGGGGGAATTGCAAAATTACATGAGCAAGTGGCGTGTGATCCGTTGGTGGATTTTGAACCTTCAGACAAAACTGAGGTTAAGGAATCCCCTGTAAAATGGGAAGTCCTGTATGGAGAGTTGACGAGTGAACAAACTTAACATGCATGGTTCACTGATGGTTCTGCTAAATATGTGGGAACTGAGCAACAGTGCAAGGTAGTGGCGTACAATCCCAAAATGAAGAAAATATTGACCACCTTAGGAAAAGGGAAAAGTGGTCAATTTGCAGAATTGTACGCAGTGTATCAGGATACACCAGGTTGTTGTTATATATGGACCGACTCCTGGTCAATGATTCAATGGCGAATGGGCTCCCCGTTTGGCTGCCAACATGACAAACAAATGGATGGAAGATTCATGCTAAAGAAGTATGGGGGAAAGAGTTGTGGCAAGATATTGCTCAAATGTTGATGCATAGTACAGTAACTTTGTATCATGTAGAAGCGTATTGCGCAACTGAGTCATTGGAACGTTGGTTCAATTCTATTGCAGCTGAACATGCCAAAATGTCAGTCATGAACACAAGGTCTGAGGAAGATAATCTGGAAGGGCTTGCTAAGTGTGCACAACAGAAAAGTGTGCTCCTCATAGAAAAGGCTATTATCAGGTGGGCACAAGACAGAGGAATTAGCCTTCTGTTATGGATTGTGAAAACAGTGAATTTACAATGCCCGGTGTGCCAACATCACAAACAAAGGTCTACCACACATATCATTCAGGGTACATTGAAATGAGGTAAATTACCTGGACAAATTTGCCAGATTGATTATATCGGTCCAATGCTGATTAGCAGAGATTGTCAATATGCATGCACAATTGTGGACACCTATTCTGAATACTTGATGGTAATGCCATGCAAGAGAGCTACCCAATTGAATACGGTTAAATTATTAGATCAAGTGGCATTGTATTATGGGGTGCCTTTGTAAGTTCAGAGTGACAATGGATCACATTTTAAAGGAACATTTATTCAAGATTACTGTCAGGAAAAAGGAGTGGAGTGGATTTTTCACATCCCGTATCACCCCAAGGCTTTGGGGTTTTTTGAAAGAATGAATGGGTTGTTGAAAGAACAGTTGCCAAAATCTGGTGAGGTAAGTCTGAAAGGGTGGCATGAGCATGTTTTGGATGCAGTACAGGTATTAAAAACAGGCCGATCGCCAATGGCGAAACTCCAATAATGTGCATGTTATCACCAGCCTTACAAATGAAGCCGAACAGGGCATGTGAAACTTTAATGCACTGTGAAATGTCACAGAGATTGCTAACTCCTTATAGAACCGCAACCGAATCTGCAGGGTTGAATTTCCATTCCCAGGAGGAGATAAGGCTCGAGCCCAGAGGAATTATTTTGATTGACACCGGAATAGGAGTATAAATCCCCTCAGAACACATTGGATTAATTGCCCCTAGATCTGGATTGGCTTTAAGGGGAATCCAAGTTTTGGGAGGGATTGTGGATGCCAAGGAGAGATAAAGATAATTTTCATTAATAGTGGGGAGAACATGTTACCCATCCATAAAGGGGATAGAGTGGCACAGTTAATTATTGTACCTGTAAAATTGTCCATGGTGAGAAAGGGAGTAGTAACTACACGTGGGGACAGAGGTTTTGGCTCATCAGACAGGATGGTTCCATATGCAAAAGTCTGGGTTGAAAAGCCTAGTGGGCCACCGGTTGCAGCAGGAGAGGATCAGGTGGTTCTGGTAATGGAGCCAGGGAAAAGGAAATGGACCCATGTTCCTGCTGACAAATGTTATTTACATAAGTGATGTACTCCTCTGATATCATGTTTTTCTGAATTGTTTGTTTTAGATCCTGGTTGTGATTTTTGCACTTGTGGATTTGTGTGGAGTGCATTCGGGAGGGTCCGAGGACATGCAAGAAGAGGTGGCCAATGTCTCCATCCTGAAACTTGAGTCGAAGATTTGGATGATGACTAACAAATTTGCTACGACCACGGCACCAAAGGACGCATCGATTGAGGTGTATCGTGGCTTTTTGAGAAAACACTGTGGGCATAGGTGTGTTGTCTGGCCCCCTTCTGAAGTTGCTATGTCCTTTGTGCAGCATGGTTATTCTGCCATTGTTGAGCAACCAGAGGATATATGGGTTTTTCTGGCTCGGCATGTACTAAACATTTCATATTTCTGCTTGGCTGATGTTCATGATTCCTCAAATCTAATTTCAATGTGACTTGTGGCTGTGCCAACACCAGCCCCTGTTTTACGACATATATTCAGAGTACTGCATGAGGATTCACTAGTGGAGGAGTCCGATGTTTATGAGTATTGCAAGTTCTGTACTGACCCTGATCGCAAATGGAGGAATATGACCCGTATTATCATTTATAATATTGCTCCTGCTGATGTTTGTTACGAAATGACTTGTGATCCGAACTGTATTGGTAAGTCTCAGCAATTATACTTCAACAACGATCAAGAAAGCACCGATATTGAGAGATGTTTGTGTACTCAATCAACGAGTGTGTGTATTGATGTTTCTAATAACAAGTTTTGGAACTTCACTGCCAGTCACCTTAGTCATGTGAAACTTCTTACGGGTTGGTTAGTGTTCTCTGGTAACTATACATATTCATATATCCTTCTTAATATTTCTGGTGGTCCCTGTGCTTTAACGTGCCTTAGCCTGATGTTGTTCACTTTGCAACCTGCTGTTCGCCGATCTACACGTGCTGTTCAGCATATTGGTTTATCTTCTGGCTGCGATTCAAACGTACGCTTGTTATCTGAAACTGAAGTGTTAGCCCTTGCAATGTCCTTAGTGGTGGTCTTTGGGTTGGCGGCTGGGGGCCATTTGGGTTTTTGCTGTGTTGATTATTCTTATTGCTTGTGGTTGTTGTATTTCCTGCATCCCAAATTTGATAGGTATGATTTGTCGGTGTCAAAGATTGGCTTTTCATCCATCGGAATATGGAAATTGATTGTCCAAAGGGTGGAGTGTAATGCGTGTGCGAAAATGAGCTAATAAAAACATGGCCATGGCGTGCGGCCATTTTAGACATTCATTTCCAAAAACCGCATTGGAAGTTTACGTTTCTGTGAGCTCAGTCAGCAGACATGGGTTCTGCTACAGTTGCGATATGCATATTTGGAAGCAAATAAGCTCATTATGGAGGATAGCTGGTGTATTGTTTGGTCAAGGATGCGCCAAGAAGGGAGTCAGAGTTGTGCAGGTGCAGTGAAAAGCGCTGCTGGGAACGAGCGCCTGGGATACAAACTGGGGTTTTCCACTATTAACTGTATTTTTCTGCTCTGTGCTCCCCATGCTTGCTGTCCGTCCTTTGGCCGGGGACGGTTGTAAACCTGAGGTGGGCTGGGTATTGAGCCCCATGAGAAAAGAGATATCCGGGTCGTAGACAGAATTGGAACCCCGGGTGATGAAGTCTCGCTAAGGGGGAGGAAGCTCCGCTCCAAACCCCGTTAGTATGTGTGATCTCTCTCTGCCCACCTGCCTTGGGATTGTGTAGTGTTGTATTGGCTCAGATTACGTCTTCTTCTTCAACTGCACTAACAGTGATGTAATTGTCTTTTTTTTCACTTATGTATGCGTTTATGTATAACCAAATCTGTTCATTTTCAGAGTCGTTTATATGTCTATATCTTGTTTGAATACAGGCCTGTAAAAAGCCAATTATATTCTATATTCTAACCATTGGTCTAAGTGTGCATTATTGCCTCCCTGAGTCAAAGAACATTTGGTCCATGCAATAAGGTGAGTGGTTCTGAATCCCTTGCACGTGACAGAAAAACAAAACAGTAAGTTAGAACAATCCAACATGAGGAATAAAATAAATAACCATAGACCATTAGAAATATAATATTAATGATATTGCTTTTTCTAAATTCCCATTTGTGTACTTATTTGCACAGTCCTTGAATTGATTGACTTTTTTCTCACTCTTTATGTAAACATTATGTAAACGGTATGTAAACGGTATGTAAACTCTGCATTTTATTCTTTGGCTCAGGCAATGAAATGTAACATTTCTTTTTTATTGATCATGAATATTATTTTATGTGTTTATTTTTTACATTTCATATTGTATAAGGACACATTTGAAATTCACTATCGTAAAACTAGTTTTTGTCAGATTTGCTAAAAGGATGTTTTGGTGCTATAATGCTACTTTTAGGCTATGTGCTGGTCCCACTTACCTAGTTAACAATCCATGCATTATTCTATAGAGTATGTTCTCTACAGAATTAGTATTACTACCCAGACTTTGTATATTTTTTCTGAATTAATTTCACTAAATGTTAACACACATTTATTGAATAAGTGGATTGATTTTAAAATGTGCATGTAATTTCAACAAAGGTACTTAGATGATCAAATTAGTTCCATTGAATTATAATCCTCATTATTCTTTCCAGCGCTTGCATTTTCTGTGAGTATTGGGCAAAAAATAACTCACTTTGTTTTCTTACAGAAATATAACTAATCAGACAGTATTTTAATTCTAAAAATGAAATACATATTAATATAGTCTGAATACTTGTATGTTTTATCATGTAAAACCCCATTTACCTGCAAGAGTTCTTGATGAATTGATTTAGCCATCCTTGCAAATCATGATCCAAAGTCAGTGATGCTGTAGGACCTATCATCCCTATATTTAATGGAGCCATGACTGACACTAAAAATAGCCTGTTTTAAAGTTCCTATGCAGTTTCATTAATGTAAATGGGTCACATCGAGTTAGTTAGTCTGTTTCATTTCCAAATTACAATGGAATTCTGTTGAATCATTATATATTTCATATTGAGAAATGTACATGTATATTTTTTGGTTCAGGCATCTAAGGAAGAATATTAAAACTGAAACAATGTAATGTTGTTTCTTTGCATACATGACTTTATTTAATGAATTAAATTAATTAAATTAGATGAATTATTGAAAGAAGTTGCACAATACATGTAGTTACTTTGAAATACGTTACAGATACTTCTCCCATAATCCCTTCTTATATATTGCCTTTTTGTTTGAGAAGCAAAATATTTGCCTTCTTGATACTTCCAACAAGGCATTCAGAAATATATGGGCATCAATGAATGGGTTACTATTTAATCTTTCAGAGTAACACGTATATTGTACTGGGGGTACCCCTCTGTACACATATTGTTTGCGCCTTTCAGCAGCTTATGACTGTATTAATCAAGCCCATCGTAGGCAAAACTGTGTATTGAAGAAGGACTCATAAAACTGATTATTCTGAAGCACACTGATTTGACTGTTCTTGTGAGGGTAAATGCAGCAGAATC
The DNA here is from genome assembly GCF_040938575.1 of Ambystoma mexicanum. Classification (NCBI taxonomy): domain Eukaryota; kingdom Metazoa; phylum Chordata; class Amphibia; order Caudata; family Ambystomatidae; genus Ambystoma; species Ambystoma mexicanum. Next base: position 1,092,807,568 of record NC_090926.1, on the reverse strand, counting down.
CCTTTCAAGAAGGGTTCCTATTCCCAGGAGGTTAAAGCATGGGTGCTTCTTGTCATCAATAGCCAAGGTGCTTCATGTGCACCTGAGAGCTCGAGTCCCATCAAGGGGAGAGAGAGTGTGGGAGAGAAAGAAAGAGAGAGTGAGCATGTGAGAAAGAGCGAGCGTGAGAGAGAGAAAGAAAGAGCGAGTGTGTGTGAGAGAGAGTGAGAGAGAGAAAGAGAGATATGCAGTCATTGAATGGGACAGAGAAAGCCAGAGAGAGAAAAAGAGCGAGAGAGAGATTCAGCGAGAACAACAGTACTCAGAAAGAGAAACCGAGAGAGAGGGGAAGAGAGAGGGAGCAAGAGAGAAAGATAGTGAGAGACAGAGAGTGGGAAAGAGAGACAGAGAGAGAAACAGAGAGAGCGAGATAGAGAGAGTGGAGACAGAATGGCATACTACTTACTATATATATTACTTTTGTGGCTTCCATGATTAAATGTACATTTATCAGTGATTTCCAAAGCTATTCTCCCATTCAAGGTTCTAAATCCAATTTCAGTTGAGAAGGACCTCGCTTTCAGAACTTTGTCCCACATAACTTCATCCACCAATATTTACGGACTGACATCAGAAACAGCAACCTCCTCCTGATCAGTGCATTAACCTAACCTGGCATTAACATTTCCACCATGTATAATCTTATTTTCAATGGGACAGTCCTCTTTAAAAAAGGTTACAATCCCTCAGGATTTCCGGTTTGTTGCACTGTTCCCTTCGTAATTATGTTATTAAAAATGGCCCTGGTTGTGGTGTATAAACCATTGCCTTCATGTTAAAGAATACTACATTTTGCAAATTGTTCATAGTCCAACAATAAAGTTTGTTTTGACTGAAATGAAAATAGTTAAGTCCCCCCGGAGGATGTCCCCCTTTTTTATTGTTGGAGCAGCATAGGCTGGATAATGCGATATATTCAATTGTATCAATAGCACAAGTCTCATTACATGTTCAAAAGAAATGCTTTCATTTCAAAAGCTGAGGGATCCCTCTCAAGTAACTTTGGAAGAACCTGTGTTGATACTGAGTGCTCCCAGTGTTTTTTCAACGTTTGCACCTGCTGTTATCTTGAATGATTTTTCAGAATGCCAATCCACTTCTAAACTCAGCATATTAACACATTTGTTGGTACATGTGAATTGGAACCACTCATTCTTATGTCCTCCTGCGCCATGTAGACAAAATATGTTAGCCTATGTGGGCAGTGTTTTAGTGGGGGACTATTACTTTGACTCCATGCAAGTGATAAGGCCCACTCTCCATTGAGAAGGATTTTTTCCTCCCAGGTTTCTGCGATGGCCAGCCATTGTATGGGCTCCTTGGCTGGCTGCTCTGCTAAACCTTCAAGTCCCCACAGACAAAGATGTGATACACAGGGTTTTCAGTTCCCCAGTGATACTCTCTTTTACAAAGATACCATCCCTTCACGAACATATATTTCAGAGGACAATGAGGAAGAGTACATTTTGCTCAAGGTAGGTTGGCACTAGGGTACTAAACTGGAGTAATGCAATAGCCTCTTGGTCAACACCATTCACACAACTATTAAAAGACTTCAGTTCATTCAAAATGGAGGGGTACGTGCAGTTGGCGGTGTGGACCAACGGGCTCATGTTTCTACGGCGCGTCTGAAATGGCATTCGCTCCCTGTCTCTCAGAGAATTCCAGCATGGTATGCAAATGCTTGGCTGGCGATGCCCCTTCATATCTTTGTTCCTGTATCAAGAGAGTGCCTATTAGGGGCACCTTGCATTTCAACAAAGATGCTTCTCTGGATCAGCCTCGCATTTCGTTGAAGAGGATTGGGGGGTCCAGGTTTGGCCCATGGGCCTCCATCATATGAAACACCCGCCGCGTTTTCTCAGATCTGAAGGTGGGGGTGCACCTATCATTTATATTACTGATGGGGGGATGGGTGGATGCAACAGGGAAAGGGATGAAGGAATCCTGGGGGCGAGGACATCATTGACCACTGCACTATTCAGCCTATGCAGCAGGAGATGTCCACAGGGGTCAGGGGGCCAGAGGCACGTGGGGGATAGGGATATTAGGCAGGTGTACCAGGTAGAGGGGATAGTGCAGCACAATGAGAACTATACAACAGCCCTTTCTAGTATAGGCCTCAAGTAAATGAAATACTTTTCTTTTCACAGCTGCAGGCCCATGTACTGGGTGGACAGTAATTTCTCGAACACGCCCAACCTCAAGCAGTGTGGTGGAGGTGTGTTGGAGAAATGTTGCAAGCTGACGGTTCCCAGGAGAGCATAGCTGAAGTAGAATGGGACCAGTAGATACTTCCGAAGCCTACAAGATAGGGACCTGGATGCTTGCTGAGAATTTGTAGGGAATTATAAATTAAATCCAACCACAGTGGGGTATGCAGTTTCAAATCACCCTTTGGCAGATGATCATGGGAAGAGGGCTGTGGGGCGAGGAAACTAGCAATGGGGAACCAAACTCCAGGTGAGGTTTCAGTGTCCATAGGTTGCAACAGTTTTTTGTGTCCTTGCTGATGTCCACGGACACCTCATTGTTCGGATGCTGTGTGAATGTCTTCCCTTTGCTAACCTCAGGTTATTTTGTGCGTTCAATGGGGAATGACCGATGGCAGATGAATAAAATTCCAGTGTTCAGCATGATCAGGTAATGCTTTGAAAAGTAATTGTGGGGCAGTGTGGGAAGGTTCATGATATCACGACAGGTGGTGTTGGACAGTGGGGGGGCAGGGTGGTATTAATCAATTACAATCATTCAATGTATGCCTGGATATAGCGGACTGACTTAGTCCCACCAATCAGCTTTTGTAAGCTGATTGTTTCAAATAATGTTCAGTTGTGTCTATGCTAATTATGTCATTTGTGTATAAGAAATGTGCCCGCTGTGGGTGCCATTGATAGCTCACTTCACTCAGTTCAGTTCCACAAGCTGTTTGAACCGTGCTTTCCCAGCTGCGTTATGGGAATAAATAAATTGTGTTACTTCCTGCTTGGTTAAGCTCCTTCTTATTCTTACTTTGGTGTTCCAGTTGTAACTTGCCTTAGAGGACCCCTGACAAAACAGTCTAGTATTTTTAGTCAATTGGAAGAAATCAGAGACTATTGCCTCTCTTCTGTGCTTGCCAATACAATAGACTTCAGGAATTATACATTGCGCCTTCCCCTGACCTAGATTAAGTTTATATGCAGGGAACTTTGAGCTTTGTCCCTTTTGGTGCAGCCGGTCAGATTTATAGCCAGAATTCCAGACTACTCCAGACTATTCAATATTTAGACAGTGTTTCCAGTGACTCTGCTTTACATTTTTAAATTCAAGCCTTGCCAGAGAGTTAGGTTAGTCAAGGTGGCTCCTGCTTTTAAATGAGGCAATGCCATAGACATTTTGGTAGTTTTCAAACCTGGTTGCCTGGTACGGGTGTGCACTAGTTACATTCCGTTCAGGAATCAACCTGGATTAATTAATTTTATTGAACATATGCACATTTGGATCTTAAGGCAGAGGTCATACAGGGGTACCGTCTTAAGAGTCCTGAACATTTCTAGGGACCCTAGCCCAGAGAGGTTGGCAAAGTTGGGTCCAGTTTTTAAATGAGGCAAGGGCAAAGATATTGTGGTGGCTTACATACATGGATGCCTGAAATGGAGCACCCTCTTTCCTTCTGTCCTAGATCTATGATTAGAAGCAGATGCAAGCCTGACAGGTTTGGTGAAAGAAGTAGCTCTCTTTGGATTGGAGAAAGGTGGTCTCTGATGGAGTTATCCTGACACATGCACTGTTTTGGGATGTTGACAGGTTCAGAGGCTTTGCACAGCTCCACAAGACCAGTACCTATTTCAACTAATGCCCTACAATGTCCCCATAAGCTTCATTATGGGGTCCAGGGAGTCAGTATGTTTTTCCCCTTTTAGTGATTGGCAAAAATCCTCTTCTGGTTCAGAAGCAGTGATTGGACATTGTTCTAGAAACTTCATGCTCGCATGTGCAGTCCTGGCACCTAATAACGTGTAAGGTTCGAATGATCTGGTCGTTCCCGTGAGTTTTAAGGGTCTTTGAATGAATAAGCAGGGTCAGTCACACCATTTAATTCTTGAGGAATCTCTGAGATTGGTGGCTTGGCCTCCATTGGGAAATTGATGCATGTCTGTGTGTGTTTCAGCAAGTGCTGCAGAGATACTTTTGCAGGATTGGGTACCCACTACTAGAAAGGCATACACGGCTGCTGGTGTGTGTGGATTTGCAGGTACCATAGCAAACAGTTGGATCCCATGTGAGCAACTGTAACATATACCTGGTAAAGATGTTGGCAGCTCTTTCACATACTTTTGCTTACAGGAGCATCATTTTGTACTGATCTGTGATATCCTCATTTCATGCTCTGTTGGAAGGCTAGGGAGGCTTAGGTTGGGTGGGAGGTTTAATCCTTTCGTCACTTACTTAGGTGTATACAGATTTCATGTGTCCCTCAGCCTAGTTATTCCTGGATCTGTGATCGTGTCTTTGTTTCACAATTGGCCAGAGAATTAATTGTTTTCTTTCAGGGAGATGCCAGCAAAATTATTTCTGTTGATGTGTCTGATTATTTCAGGTGAATGGGGGATGTGCGAGGTTTGGGACTGTCTTTTCCTCTAGGAACAGTGTTTACTTTCATATTTAACACCATACCAAGACTGTTTGCACACTGAGAAAATTCCCTGCGTTTCCACACACCCCTTTTTATGTATGGTTCATTTCTTGCAATGCATGAGCAACATACAGCGTGCCTGATAGTGTTAGCAGATCAGTTATTATAACTTTACAGGAACGCCCCTTTCCTGCTTCTGTACCGACTGTGGCTAGATGGATTTGGTGGATTCAATCAGCAGGGAGTGGCCATATGCTCCTTTCGGGCACATTCAGTTAATGGGGCCATGACAACCGGGCTTTTTGCCAGGATCCTGGCTGGTAGACATTCTCAGGGTCAACAACTGTTTGATACTTTTTTTTAATGCAAATCGATAGTGCATGCGGCACATATAGTGTTGGCTGTGGCTGGGTCTTAAAATCACTTCACATGAATCCTCTGTCCTGACATAGAATTACTTTTACTCCTTGTATTATGATGAAGAGGCAGAATTGCCATAATGGCATTATCACTCCATTCTAATTCCTTCCATGTTTGTTCCATCCAAGGAGCTTTCATCAGGATAAAGGTCATTTTAACTCAGGAAGTTTCAAACCAAGAAGATGGAGGTGTCTGTTGGGTTATCTGACTTTACCTCTCCTTTTGATGAGAATGGTGGAACTAAGTTGTCACTGTAGAGAAGCGGAAGTGGTCTATATTGGACTATTGACCTTATGATTGGTGCAGCAGAGCATGTGATCATATACATGTTTTATGCAACATTGGGGCTCATTACGAGTTTGGCAGAAAAAATGGTGGTAATTACTGTTACCGCCATTGTTCCCGGTGGAATTACCACAACATTACAAGTGGATTGGTTGCGTGAACAAACAATTGGCCAAAATTTCGAATAATTACTGTTACCGCCTTCAAAAATGGTGGAATTTGTGAACAGTAATTCTGCCAAAAGTGAGCGGAATTACTGCCAGGTGGAAATAGCCTCCACTTGAAAAGGGTAAGCTGATTGGTGGCCATTTTGAAAAACACAATCCAATGAATACCTCGAGTTGCAGCAGCCATCCAAGCAAATAACAGTGACCAGCCATGTCAGGAGACAAATCTAAATCCTGTGTCCCGGAAATGAGGCTGTGTAAGCCCAAATTCACGTTGGCAGAGCTAACATTCCTAGCCGATGAAGTGGTGACGAATGCAGATGCATTGTATGGGGCCAGTAGCAGGAAGACCACACTTCAGCGTAAGTCCTCCATCTGGTCAGAGGTCCGCGGCAAGGTGGTAGCAGTGGAACTGTAACCAGGGATGTGAAGGTCATAAAAAAAAAGATGAATGGCCAGAAGGACAGCGTGCACAGTCTCTGCCCAACACCACAGGAAGACAGTTGTCACAGAAGGAGGTACTGTGGTGTCCCTAGACCTGATCCTCTCGGATGCGACTGTCAGCATCATCCTCCACCTGGCAGGTCTGGAGGAAGTAGGAGAAGCTGAGTGAGGAGCTGACAGCCAAACTGTGCCTGGTAAGTGCAACGTGAAACATAAGACTCACAAAATATTGCACAAGGCGTCCACTGCTTGCCAACCTGCTGAATATGGGGCTGGCAAAAACATGCACAATGGTTCACATCAATGAGCAGGCCACACTTGATGTGCAATGAGAGGACAGTGTTAAAAAACGATTGTACATGTAACATGCAAGTTGCCATATGTACATTCAATGGACCAAAAACTCTCCAGTGAATGGGCATACAGAATCACCCTCAACAACCGAGGCATAGGCAAACATGCCATGCGATTGGTCAGAAAGACATATGTTGGACATATGCCACCTATCTACGCAAAAACACGTCTTATGTAGGGATTCTGCAGACATCAGTGAAGGCCACTCAATGAAACAATGCAACCAACCTCACTGCTATGATCACCCCTCGTGGCCACTACACACACCTTTCAGGGTCATGCTACCTACTGCATTCAGGCAGTCAATATGCATTCATCAGTTGCATGGTACAAAGCTATAAAGTCCCTGGTGTCACATGTGAAACACCCGCACCCTTCCCCAGAAGAAATGTATTCGGTGGGTGGGCTAAGAACAACACTGTAATGTAATGTAATGCACAACTACCTTTGCACATTGCATCCGATGGCATGTCACTTATGTTATCACAGGTAGCAATGGTAGCCAGAAGGAACTGGAACGCAGCATCACAGCAGGCACCTCTGGCACCACTGCTTCAACCCCAGTGCCATCCTCCTGCCACACCTCGAGGGATGCAGGACAGAGAGCTGGCAGACCATTGTGCCCAATGCCCTGACGGCAACAGCAGCTGTGCTTGCCAGCACTGTTGTGTGCATTGCCATCCCCACATCTGGCAGCTGTGATGCTGTGTCCACCACACCGCCTCCGCAACAGTAACAATGGTGACCATTGGCACAGCTGCACCTGTCTCTGTGGCTCAGGCCACCAGTGTGCCAATGCTCAGCTCTGTGACACGGTTGTCACTGGACACTGTGGCAAACATTCCCCATACTCCTCCCATCATAAGGGCTCTGCCCCATCAGCTCGACTAGCTACCATTTCCCTCCCTGTCCCCCCTCACCACCATGTCTTCGCCCACATACACTGGCCAGCCTCTGCAGAGGCATCATGATCAGTAGATGGTGGGCCATGTGTAACTGGTGTGGGGGCATGCCCCACGAACCAGTGTCACCAGTCCCCACAATGACACTTCACATGATATGGCAGAGAATTAGTCAAATTGAGAAGAGGCAGGAATGTATGGAGGCCATCGGACAAGAGCAAATGGGGCACGCTCAGGCCATGCAGGATGCCATTTAGGGGGCCCGGGGGATGGTGTCTGCCACTGTGGAGAGGCAAAGCAGGAGGGTTGCTGATGCCATAGCTGCAGTGACAGTAGTGGGCCAAAGGGTATGGGGTAGGCAGAGTCAATTTCCCCTAGCATCGAGACCTGCTAAGGGTATTAATGCTGACACTCCAGCACATTCATGGGGTCAACACGGCTCCATCTCGGCCACGCCCACTGAGGGATCCCTGCCAGTCACCCCAATGAGGTGCTCCCAGAGATGACAGAGCTCCTCACCAGCTGAGACACATGGGGCCTATTTACTTGTTTTGCGGTAGCCGTGCCCTTAACAAGGGTACGGCTACCACCAAACTTGCTATCGGCACCGGCACCCGCGAATGGGCCATTACCCGCCCACTACGAGTTGAATGGTCCGGTAATTGCCCATCCGCGGGTGCCGGAATGGCTGGGCTCCCTATCCCCATTCTGCCCCATAGGGCATAATGGGGGTGGGGAGCATGGTTGCACTGGCACAGTTTATGACGGTGCTGGTGCAATCACAAGTTTTGCTTGTGGGTGCCGCTCTGCACGCCTGGTTTGACCAGTCGTGCAGAGCGGCACCCGCAAGCAGAACTCGTAATGTGGTGGTATGGTAACAACGGCGCTGGTAGCACTACCGGCGCCGTTGTTGCCTTACCGCCACATTCGTAATGAGGCCCATGGACTTGGTAAAAGCCAAAATAAATAGGAGAGACCATGACACATGCATTGTTATGAGGATGTGGCTGGTGGGTGGGCAAGAGACAGTTGGGGATGTGGTTGGTTTGAGGATGGGGTTCTGTAGGACTAAGGGAGTCCTGCCCCTTCTCTATTGCCACCTTTTGAAACCGCAGAATCTTAGCTAGGCGATTCCAGACATTGTCCTGTGCCACCCATTCATAATGCACATTTATCTCTGGATGCTCGAAAAAAAACAGGCTCTAGACACGATAAAAAACCACCACACACTTTCACAATTGTAAGCTTTTATATTCAAACTCATCAGAAAGAACAGACAAACCAGTTCAAATTTGGTAAACATTGAAACACTTGTAGTAAGCATTTGCATTGGGCACATGTGAGAGTAAAGGAAAACACACTCTATGTCAATAAGCACTATGCATCGGGTCAGCATAGCAATTCAAATGTATGTGATTTTCCCTCTAACCTGAGACATCCTAACGGGCACTCTTTGGTGATGACAGCAATATGAATAGAGTTTTCGCTCTTATTTACTCCCCTACCCTTGCCTAATGTTGGATTCGTAGCAAGATCATGAAATTGAGATTATGGGTCAATGAAGAAACCCCCAGCCAATACTTTGGATTCTAGCTACTTTGTTAATCCTTTGGTACCACAAGGATTAAAGAGGTTCGGGCTTCCATGGCCAATGTTTCAATTAAAATGCCCTGCAGAATGGGGTCCTAATTGATTGTTGACCTATGTATACTCACCTTGGGCTCTCTGCCTTTCAGAATGAACCACCTTGCCCTTGACTCGCCAGGCCCTTCTTGCAGCCAAATACGATTCGGCCTTCAAAGAAATACAGCCTTCAAAGAAATTCCTCTGCAGCTACACCGTTCTTCAGTCCAGTCAGGAAACCCCGCCAGAGACATCTAAGCAGGACATACCTCTTCTATCGGCAAGCCAGAAGCAGCATCTCTCCCTCAGGAAGCTAGAAGACCCCTCCGTTTTCCTTTCTCCTTCTTGTAAACCTTTCAGTGAAAACTGCCTCATATCCTATGTTTCTATACATTTTCTTTACCATTTCCCTGCCTCTTACGTGGTGTCATCTGTTGTCACCTGTCACACCACGTGCCAGGACATTCCAGCACCCATCCTGCTCCCTTTGATACAACTCATGTAATTTTCCAGGCCCTGGTTTAAATTACCTTTGGACAGTACTCTGCATACCACAACCTCCCAATAATGTTGCATTTCCTTCCTCTTTTCCTGCTCCACACAATGAATGTTTATTTTCAAGGACCATTGCACAGTTACACCGCACGCTCTGCTTTATTAAGCACCACTGTTCAGCTTTAAATTTTGCATAAATACTAAATGTTAGTAACCCATGTACTAAACTACACACAAAATATACTGCACACATTCTTTAGCTGATAACCTTCCCTATACTGCCGAAATATTTAATACATCACTTTGACTACAGCAAGTTGACCATGATGTCCTGTAGGACAATACGTCCTTCTCTAAATTCATCACGTATACATGAGCTGCCCTGTCGTCAGCTGCATCTTCGTCATCGTCTGATTCAGGGCGTGCAATGTCCTCATCGGGAGGAATGGGTATATTCCACTGTATGCACATGTTGTATAGCGTAGCACAAGTGATGACAATCTTACTTACTTTTGCAGGAGTGTACATTTGTGCCCCACCTGGCTGGTGGAGGCACCTAAACCTTCCCTTTAGTAGTACAAATGTGTGTTCTATGCACGTCCTGATCCTCTTGTGTGCCCCGTGTAGGCTGTCGCCTGTGGTGAACCAGGGTTTCTCACCGGTGTAGCAGCGGATAGCCTGAGTCACCTACAACAGGTAGGAAGGAGTGGTCAACATTACTGTTTTGCTTCGGAACAATGATTTTTTTTGCTATTGTGCTGGTGGCATTTGTGTGCTAATATGTATGTAGGACTGACACCATGTACTGCACGGGGAAGGAGGGGTTTTAGTAGCTATGAGTAGCCACAGAAAAGCATACTGCAGTATGTTCTCAGGTGTCTCTGGGGCCAGCGTTAGTTGGATTCTGGGACATGGCATATTTAGTGATACATGGTAAATGGATTATGGGACTTGTTTCCTCACATATGGTATTATGGCTGTCTCCAGGTGTGTCTTGGTTCTACATCATCAGATATCTTACTTACCCAAGGGCCAGGTACTCTGTTCTCAGTTTGTGTCCATGTATGTAGTGAGGGTGCTGCTCCTCAGGACCATGGCACCATGTGTGGAACCTGGGAATCGTGCGGAGCAGTGACTGATGATAAGATCCGCAACACAAGTCATCTGGATGTTCAGAGAATGGTATTGTTTATGATTCCCTTATGCAGGCTCCACTGCCTTGGGGTGCATCAATGCCACGTGTGCAGTTGAGTGATGCAATGACATTGGGGAAATGGGCGATGGTGTAGAATCTTGCCATGCACCTTGGATGTGTTGGTGGCAGCAAGATGTGTCGATGGGCATGCCCCATGAGCACATCCAACACTTGCATCAGCATTATTGAGAATGTTGGCTGGGACATGCCATGCAGCATCCCCACAGTCTGTTGGAATTAACCCGTGGTACTGAATTCGAGGACAGACACCAGCTTCTGCAGTGGTAGGATTGCAGTTCTCATGTGTATGGCGCTCTATAGATCTGCCTCTTTGAGGGTTAGCAGCTCTCCTATGGTGTTCCTGTCCAAGTGATACAGCAAGACCAATCATCAATCAATCCGACCCCATGGGGATGGACGAACCCATGGTACGTTGCGGCCTCCACAACACATGTCTCCTCCGTCTTTGTGCAGCCTGTGTCCTTCCATGTAGTGGCTCTGCATGCTGCTGGAGCACAATGAACACTTCTGGCTGTGGCTGCATGTTGCTTGGAAGTGTATTTGGGGCGAGTGTGTGCCTTAAATACACTTTATAAGTCTATTATTGGCACCTGTGCTTGACTCTCATCACCTGGATGCTTTTACCTCCACCTAATCATGCTATCCAGTGTAAACAATAAGAGAATGTGACAGTACAGAGCCTTTCTCCCCCGTTTTATTTATTAGCAGTGTTGATATTTTAGGGGATTGGGGAAGTTTTTAATTGTTCAACTCTTATTAAGATCATGTCATGCCTTCCCTCATCCTGGACGTCTGATATTTGGTGCCTTTCATAGTGTTCCCTAGCGCCCCATAAATAGTACAACTGTATTCTCTTTGAGACGCATTCAGGCGAAATGAGTCCTCTGTTCACAAACAAAATAAAAGTGATCACTCACAACTCTGACTCTCCCCCCTTTAACTCTTCCTGTGTTCTCCCTCCTTCTCTCCAATGTTCCCTCCTGTCGCTAGCTGCGGTTTATCTGGCAACCCCCTACTCGCCCCTTTGAATCCCCGCCCTTATCTTCTTTAACTAAAGGGCCATTCACCTCAGAGTTCACTGCAGTCAGCTGAAGAGACAGCAGCACCGCAAGCAGTAACCATCAGAGGTAAGACAGAGCAAATAAAGAGAATGGATATTTTGGGAAATGTTGCAACTCGTGTTTAACAGCCATTTAGGACAATCGGTCGTGTTTGACTTCATCTTCATCTACAATCTTTCATTGATTGATAAGGATATTCCCTTCATTTAAGCACAGTTTCAGTTCAATGGACAGGAGGCATTTTGCAGTAATGGGACACTCCAACTTTAACTTTGTGATGTTCCACACAATGTGTCACTGCTCCTAAAATCAGGACGTGTCGCCACTCCTGTGAGATATAAGTTTAGCCCAAAGAGGTTTTGCTGGTGCGAGGCATGACTGTTTGCCTTAAAGACTAAACTAACCGAACTGCTATTAATTTGTGTGAAAATCGTAAAGGTAAAATCATAGAATAATACAAACCTTCAACTGAAAAGTTGAAAAATAAATGGTAGCATTTCATTCTGTCACGTTATAACTACATTACAATCGAGCACTTTATATGTAATGGGTCAACAGTCAAATACACACTGTCCTGTACTTATTTAAAAATAAATGTTCATGTCACTCGTATCGTGTTAATCTCTAAGCTTTCTGAACATTTTAAGACATACTGTTTCATAACCTATTTAGTTTATTTATTTATTTGCATTTAAAAAGCGCTCACACAGCCCTGGGGCATCGAGGCGCTGTTACAGGATCACTTCTCAGTTGCATCACATAAGTGGGCGGTTAGGTAACATTAGCCCACAACAGCATGAATACGTCTTAGTTACATCACGTAGGTGGGCAGTTAGGGTTAGGTTACACTGGCCTTCATCAACAAGTCTAGATTGTGTTTATTGGGTGAGTGGCTAGTTGCAATCGCCTTTCATTAGTTGGATAGGTAAGGGAGTCCTATCGGTTGTGTGTGCAGTTCAGACAAACAGCCTGGCTTTGATAGCCTTGCGGAAGGCGAGATGAGAGGGTTCCCTTCTGGGTTCCCTTCTGATGCATGAGGCAGTGAGTTTCAGTGTCTGGAAGCAATGAATGGGAAGCTTGCGCCCCTGCCTCTTGCGTGTTTGATTCTTGGGACCGACTGTAGGTTAGCATATGGTGTTCTGGTGGGTCTTGCAGATGGAGGCAGGATGACTGTGGGATAGGTATGGAGGTGCAGTGTGGTGAATGCATTTATGTGTGATGGCGAGTGTTTTGAACAAGATGCACTGCCGGACAGGCAACCAGTGTGCTTGCTGTCTGGCTAAAGAGATATGTTCTCTTTTGGAGATGCCCAATGCTGCACGGAGGGCTTTATTTTGAATGGTTTGTATGTAGGCAGTGCATTCCCCATTTCCACTAACTTTCAAATACCCACTACCAAATAATACTGTTCCTGGCTGCCTCTCCACTCTACCCCATTCATGCAGCGTATGTACATGTATTTTACAAGTCCCTATTTTTCTTTGTTCTGCCTATTTAATATTTGCACGGTGTGCATGCTGATGAGAACTAAAAACATTCTACGGACATAATAAAAATCTAATTTGCATATGGCACCAGTTACAGACCACTCTGTTGGAATTGGTTTGAGTAACACAAAACCGTACAATGCTGTCCATTGTACTATTTCTAATCCTCTCGAAAAACCATGGGTGATTTTTTGATAAAATAAAACTGGACACTGCCTGGGGATGTCCTGTAGACACTGGCCCTCATTACGACCCTGGCGGAATTCGCGGTGCTAAATGCACCGCGGAGCACGGCGGAAAGCTGCCGATAGCGCCATGGGGGTTGGCGGATTTTCCACCCCATGCCGACCTTGGCGGAGCGGTAAATCCCCAATCCCCATTTTGCCCTTCCCCATTCCCATTCTTGCCCCATAGGGTATAATGGGAGTGGGGAAGGCGTTAATTACGCCACCGTAAAGTACGGTGGCGTAATTAACAACGAGGTCCCTTAGCGCCATGGATTTCTCCGCCCGGTAAAACCAGGCGGAGAAAGGCTCCATGGCGCTACGGGAACTCGTAGTAGGGCGGACGGGTCCGCCACGATTACCGCTGGCGGTAACCCACTCCGCCAGGGTCGTAATGAGGGCCACTGTCATTTAAACAGATAGAAAATAACAGCCCACTCAGTTCTGCATGAAGTTAGGTTGTGGGGACAGACCCAGAGGTAACAGTAAGCTCTCACTCCTGAAGTATAGTAACGGTGGGGGGTTTAGAGGTGCATTATTGGCAATCCTGAATTGTAGTGATAAATGAGGCTCTCTGCACCCATAGTACCAATGGGGGAGCAGGTAATCAATCAATCAACCAAATGTATTTTATGCGTAGCCCATAAAAGAGGTGTGTTCCTGGCGAAGCACAGCACAACACTTAGTGTAGGAACAGGGAACATCTTTATTAAGTTCAAGCTCTGGGTAAAAGGTACAGGAATACATTTAGGCCACATCAGCTAAGTTACTTCGATGGACATCCACCAGCATCCTCTCTCAGTCAACCCATCTTCTCAACTGACATTCACAGAAGATAACATTCTCAAGCACAGCATTCCATGTCAGTCACTCACAGCATTCCACGCATACAGGTGCAGTGAAAGACAAAACATAAAACATCTTCCCCCTTAAACAACACAAGACACACCCAAGAAACAAGATACATAAAAACACACGCAAACCTAACACATGTGCATCCCTCAACTTCCCAAACAGGTTCTTCCAAGAGCGCACCCACACAAAGCCGTGAAACCATCCTCACCCAGAGGAAAAACAGCACCATAAAATGCCACTACCTTTACTACACCTAATGGATAGACGCCAGCATCTGAACAAAAGGTATACCACAACCAACTCCCAAACAACCTCAAGCTTCAAGCCCCAAACACACAGCTGAGGTAAACCATGCCCTACTAGCATGCAAAGTGTACCCCTGAAGGCACGGAGAACGGATCTTCCATATACCTCTCCACTACAACATGCGCATCTCCCAAAACACAGTACACCACACACTAATTTCACAACACAACTCAGCCTCCAAATACAATGTTAACCATTACACTTGCAACTCAGTGGCTGGCCACCATAACGTGCACCATTTCCAACACGGCAGGGTACTCTAAGTAACGTGGTTAACTGACACCCCGCTGGAAGAGCACTCCAAGTAATCCAGCTGCTGACACCCCACAAAACGCCTGTGAAGTAAAATCACATTCAACAACTTCAACAACTCCAAATCAGGAAGCCAAGTACACACACTCCTCATCATGACACTCACATCAAACAATGCATAACAAATTATTCATAACGCCTTTCACAGTTCACTAAATACATGAGGATAATTATCCCTTACATAAGCATATCAACTATGAATCTGAAGTTCAATTTCTAATTAAATGTTCTTCTGTGAACATCACCCTGTAACCAAAAGGGTTAACAAAACATGGATCATAACTTGCATATTGTCATACTAACTTAAAAAGTCCATGTGCTGACTAACTTTAAACTAAATTTAAAGTGAATGGTCCAACCTGCAACATAAACTTGAAATCATATTTATTATGTGTTAGGCAGAAACCTGTGCAGTTCCCTTAGGGAACACTGCAAAAGATTTAGGACTACAGGTGTTAGCAGTAAACCCACTTGGTAGCAGTCTGTACCACCCAGATTTACCTGGTAGCTGTGGCTGAGCAGTCAGACTTCTCTCAAGAAGAGTTAGGCAGTATGCAAAGTATACACAATAGGCACTCAGACACACCAATACAAGCAAACACTGACCAGAGCTTTGGTATCAAAGTATATACTTATTTATTTAAAAACACACTGTTTGAAACACTCCAGCACTCTTGTTGTAAAATATTCTAAACACAGTTACTATTGTAATATATACACTCCTTTTTCCTTATCAGATAAGTCTCAGTAAAACACCACTTATTTTCATACAGAGGTGAGCGCTTAACTAGATGGCACTCCAATAAGTTTGTGAGAAAGGGAGGGAAAAAGACAGAATATGGAAAGGTACACCACTCTAAGAGTTAGGAACACTGTTAGCAAGGCAGAAGAGCAAAAGTCACTGGTGAGCCAAAGTCCAAAGGCTGGGCCCAGTCCTAGAGAGAGCAGAGCACAAATGCGCCCAAGATCACACAGTTACACTAGGCTTAGAAAGTCTTGCAGAGAGTTCAAAAAGAGTTTAGAGAGGCTTAGGAAAGTTTAGCCAGGGTGTCCCAGGCTAACCCAGGTTCGAAAGCCGGGGGCTAAATCTACCCCGTACAGTCGGTAGCAAGGGAAGCCTGGCGGGACACAGTACCTTAAGTGGGAAGGATCCTCCAGCGGTGGCAGTGGTTCCTGGCAGTGGGTGCAAGTCACGTCGTCGTCCAGGGGAAGAGAAGATCTCGACTTGGAGAAAAGATGAAGGTCGTTGCACTGCCAGGGAAGAAACCAGCCGCAGAGTTTTCCGGTTAAAGGTGGTACCTTTGCTTCGCGGTTGTGGTAAAACATAGTATCCCGGTTGCCGGGGTGCTTTGCACAGGCAAGGCGGCCACGAGGTACGTCAGGAAGGCGAAAATACGGTGAAACTGGTTATCCCCACCAGTCAAAGGAAGAAGACTCTCCGGCGGGAGATCTCCTCTGTCGTTGGGAAAAGTGGTGAGATGGTCCAGCAGGGCTCCACCGGTGGTGGCGTCGTGGCAGGTCGGCCCAGCTTCTCCCTCGTCGGATTCTTAGGTTCTGTGGCGACTTCTGAAGTTCCAGTCCCCAAAGCCCTGCTTTTATGCAGAAAACCCCCATTCACTCAGCCTAGTTGTCACTCAAACATGCTAAGTGGTGAGCCGGCCAGCTCACCACTTGGGCCAATCAGGACGGAGTGCGACTTGAGTTGCCTAGGCAACTCAGTCCAGGGTGCGTAAATCCCCCTCCACCCCTTCTAAGTACCCCATACAGAGTGGCACCACTTTGGAGGGCTTCTGTTGAGAAGCCCGCCAAAAAGTGAAACAAAGGGCTCGACTTGGGTTGGAGTCACAGAAGAGAACACAAACGCCATTTTAGAATCAAGTTCGAGGCTACCGTAAATAATTAAATAAAGATAGTAGCCTAAAACAATGGGAAATCCCATAGGAAAATATTCACGGTTGAATATAAAAAGTAGTATCCACTGCCACCAGCCAAAACTCGATCAGGGGGGACGGAGACGTGCCCCCTCGACTAACAGACCCCGGGGCAATTGAATTGCCCCAGCCAGTACGTCCACAATATGATTGTTTGTACTGGTTCTGTTCAGAATTTAAGACTAGTAAAGTCAATGGTGACTTTACATGCCCTGGGAGACAGTAGTCAGTCCCAGGGTATGGAGTCTATACTGGGGGGTCACTATGACACCCCTGTGTTACTGCACTGAGTGTGCTGTGTAGCACACATCACAGAAACACATGAAGCTCTACGGAGTAAAAGACCCCATAGCCCATTAAACACATCTAGATTCAAAGAAACACACTCAAATCATGCCCAAGAGTGAGGGTAAAAGAGTCTCACTCTTGTCAGGAGAAAAAAAATAAACCCCAAAAATCCAGCTGCTGGGGACTCACTAGGTTAGGAAATTCAGCCTAAACAGAGAATTCTCCCTAACATAATGACTATCACAAACTACTACTACCCTAAGTAGTCCATGTCCTAACTCACTTTAAACATAACGGCCAACCTATGAAAGAAAATGTTACTGCATAGCTACCAACTTAGAAAGTTCATCTCCTATCTAACCTCCAAACTATAAAGTCCAACCTACAAAAGAAAATGTTACTGCATAGCTACCAACTTAGGAAGTTCATCTCCTATCTAACCTCCAAACTATAAAGTCCAACCTGTAAGAGAAAATGTTAAAGCACAGCTAAATTCAGTGCACTCTAAATCTCAGCAAAACCAAACTAAAATCACAATACATCTCCACGACTTGCAAAACTCAAGCACGCCACAGAAGTCAAAAATCCACAGGCCTCACATCACACTATCATCTATGGCTGATAAAAAACTAACAACAATGAACAGGAACAATACAGATTTATGTGAGGCCTTTAAGCCTCTCTCTGCTCAAACGACATTTCTTCAAAGAAATTAAGAAAATCTGTATCCAGTTCCTGCAGTGCTAAAAGATGGCTGTTACCTGGCACTCTTAAAATATTACCACACACAGAGAAAAAACATGAACTTCGTGAATTACTTGCCGCTGCCCTCGGGATCAAACCAACAGAGTCCTCACATATCCCTGTGTTTACCTCACCGCACTTCTGGGATGCATGCAGTCCACCTGAGGGTCTGATTCCACCAGTGACCTCCAAGCTCTCACTGGAATCATCTTCCTCCTGCATTTCTGTGGTCCTTTTAGAGCGATTCACTGCCAACTCACCCGGAGCATAATTATACCCCAGTACGTTTAGGCCTTCTGCTTATTTTCCGGTTCCATCAGAGCTGCTGAATTCTTTATGGACCGAAGTGACTATAGCTCCAGGCCTCCAATCACCTCAACGACATAGACATTGCTGCTTCAATGGACACACCTCTTCCTCTTCGCCACGCAGCACTAAATATCGCCAAATTACCGTCAGAGATGGCACTGAGCACCAATAGCCCCGCCAGAACTTCCCGGCACAGCACTCTGACAAGCTGCAAACCAAGGGCGGGACTCCAAGCAACCAGCGGACCCCAATCAATGCAGACACGGCTGCCCCTGCACTCTGAGCCGACCACTGCATCCACCACTCTCTTTAGCTCAGCAGGTAAGCCTGGACACATTACATGCACCCCAAGTCCCAGAATTTCACTTGGCGTACTTCCATTTAATGTTGTTGTTCTACTGCTCCTTGCAAGTGTATACTGTGACGCTCACCTGGCTCCCACGGAGGCGCTGGTCTAGTCTGGGTTGCTGTGGCCTCTTCAAGCGTGAAGCGCAGAACTCGGACCACCGATTGAACAGGACCTCCAAATCTTGCTTGTCTGGCCCGTAGGAATATCCTTCTGCAGATGAGAAAGGGGAATTAACTGTCTGCAGAATAGTGTGCTTGCTTCCCCTTTTTCCCCCCTTCGTTCTTCTCTGACTTCCTCCTAAACCCCTGGTTTAAGCTCACCTTATGGTTTGGAAGGATGAACTCTTCATCCTGCTTCTGGTGCAGGGGCGCGCGTTCTTCCAGTTACTTCACTGGTTTTCAGAATGGCGCTGGCAAAATCCACTTGACTTTTCGGAGCGATACGCCGTAAGTATGAAGATTCAAAAGTTCAAGTGTGAGCCTCTTTTAATGTTGTCTTCCTAACCTGTGATCTGTCCTTTATTTCAGGTGCAGAACGAAGGTGATGCGTTGAGGGGTTAAATTGCCGACGGTAAAATCAGGTGAGTTAGTGATGAGGGCGACCCCTCTAAATGTCTTTATAATTCCCCAGTAATGTCTTTTGTCCTTTCCCCATAGGGGCCGGGGTGCGGTACCTGCCAAAGAAGAGGCGCCGAACCGAAATGTGGAATGGTTCACCATGAAAAGCCGGTAAGTATTATGGCTGAAAATTCGGCTTTCCTCCTGTGTTCCCTCTGCTCACCTTTTGTCTCTTCTTCTCTCCCCTAGGTGCAGAGATGTGGCGACCGGTGCTGACAGCCGCGATGGAGCCGGGAGATGTCTCGAGGACAGGTGAGTGAAGCGCGGCGCTGCAGCGAGCAACACGATGCTTTTAAATGGAAGTCTCTCTTCAAGAATGCTGGTGTGAAGATTCCGGATGCAGGTAAGAAGTTTGAATAAGTTCTTGGTTTTCACCTTTCTCTTCTCTTCTTTCCTTACAGGTGTTCCAGGTTTGAGGCAGGCATGGCTGGAGTCCAGGTGCAGGAGCAGACACAGTGAGCGTTCAGCTGCTGGGATGCATAACAGCGCGAAGCATGTGTGGCTGTCCGGGCGTGGCTTAAATAGCCTTGGAAGAAGTCCCAGGTAAGTATTCTTCCACAGCCCCACCCAAGTAACAAAATAGTCCCTTCAGAAAAATAGTCCCTCCTAAGCCTCATTTGGCTTGGATCTTCATGCAGCATGGTATGCATCAGGTGAGTATGCAGCATGGTCTGTATCAGGTAAGTGCACCAAACACTGTCCTTTATGAGCCTGGCGCCTATGGCGCCAGGACTGATGTCCAACATGAGCCTGGCGCCAAAGGCGCCCGGACAGAGTCCAAAGAGCCCCTATAAGGGGCTGCTGGGCTTTTACCCGGGGGCATGATGCCTGCTCCCGGGGGTGCTGGGCCTGGCCTGGTGCTCCGGGGGTAGGCATCATGACATATACATCCATTCCCTCATTCATTCTAGTTTCCAGTTTTAAGGCACTTATACAGGATGGAATGACTGGGCCACCACATCTGCATGTTCTTGGGTCGTTACGACTTTGCTGATTGCAGTTTTCTCTCTTACTGATAGTGCCACTGTTCACATTCCACGGACAGGTCTACAATCCTTGATTTTAGTCTGTATTTTCGGTGTATCTTTTCATGTGTGCCCACTGTTTAATTCCTGGTCAGTGAGTTGACATGGGGCACCCCTCCCTTCTAAGAAAGTCCACAAATGTCAGATATTGTGTTCCTGATGACAGACTGATTGAGGCTGTGATTCAAAAGGCATGTGCGTCATTCTAGAACTGCAGCCATTTTCTACTTGGTCTTCTTGGCTAGGAGATACCATGCCTTGGGAGCATGTGTTCACTAGCGGGAGGTAAAGGTACCAGACTTAAAGCCACGCTGCAATAGTGATAGGGAGCATGGCAAAGTAAACCAAGGAACTCCTTGAACAAAATATTGAGAGGACAGGATGTGATGCTTAAAAATAACCTGCTGGCAGTCACCAATACATTAATGTGTTAAAAATTGGAAAACTAACTGTATCAGAGCAGGCTATGACTATGCTACAAAATAGAGCTCATATTCTGCCGGACAAATGTCACCTTGATAATAATTCAGTTGGTTTTACTACGTAGTTCCTCTGTCCACTTTCACTGCAAAGCTGTGTATGTCAGTATATTGAGGGGAGCAGGTACAGGGCCGCTTTTCTCAAGTGTCTCCCCTCAGAGCTTTCCTTTGCAGGTTTTTATTTCCTGTTAACCATATTATCTCCCAAGCGATTGGTTCTTGATGGGTTAGGGGACCACAGAGCCACCAGGAGCACGTTCTCACAATTTCTGCTATTCTCTACTCTCAGGAGTCCCTGGAACCATCCGGATCAAGGAACCATCCGGATCAAGGACCCACCTTACAAATACCTCTAGCACCCAAAAAGTCAGCAACATAACAATCTGCCCCATATTCCCCCTCTTATCATTTCTCCTGATTGATTCCTTAAATGTTAGGTGACCACAGAACTATCAGCAGCAATTGTTCTGTTATGTTATGTCTTATACCGCGCACCACCACCACCCAAGGGGAGACTCCAGGTGCTCACGTTGCTTTGTAAGAGAAGAGGGCTGGGTGTGTTAGGGGGGATAGGATGATAGGATAGGTTCAGAACCCGGAGGAACTGGTGTCTGTGAGCATTGTCTTGCATGTGGGTATTGGTTTGGGAGGCCCTGTTTGCTGTAAAGGTATGGGTAGGACTCGGTGCCTCGGATGTGCGCTAGTATTTGTGTTGGGAGTGTGTGTCATGTGATGTTCGGGTGGTGTGTGTGGTCATGCACATACTGGTTAGTTTTATCCATAAAGGGTCCAGAGTCACGGATGGCTGTTAAGTGTATGAATATATTTTGTTGGTGTGCAATTGTGTAGTGTTGATGGATTTATGGACTATGTGTAAGGAAGTCCCCTCTATTGTTGTTTCCAGAGTCTCAGGGTTGGTAGGTTGCAAACATTAGATTACTTCTTGGTGTGTTTAGGTGTAGTGTGGCTAACCACTAGTCATGTGGTTATGTTGGAGGAGCAGGAAGGGGGGAAATGGGTTAGTAAGTCAGTCGATTTGACGATGCCTCTGGTGTGAGTCTTTGCTCATCGCTCGATGGTATCTACCAACGTTCTTGGTTGTGCTTTGTTGGCCAATCTCACCTCCTCTTGAGGCCTGGAGGCTGATTTCCCCAGCGGGTTTGGTGGCAGAGGGTTGGTTGTATTGAGTGTGTTCCTGGTTACTCATCCGGGTTAGTCGTGGCAGTTGGGTGTGGACCTGTTGTGCAGTCAGCTGCTGAATGGGTATTCAACTGGTGTAATAATAATTGAGGAAGTGGTGCTCAACTGGACAGCCCCAATTTTGTTGGTGGGCAAGTTAGGGTGATGCTTACGTTTTTAATGCTAAATGTTGAGTGTGTTTTCCACTATCTCTGGGGTTGTTTCTTTTGATTCTGTGGTGCTAGGTAGGGTTGAGTCTACTAACATTGTTAAGGAATCCAGATCGAGATTCTTCTAGTTACTTTTCTTGCTGGGGTGGAGCATTTCCTTTCAGGCTAGTAGGCAGGTTTGGAGTTTAATGTAGAATGGTATAAGGTAATGTTCGCGCCATACCAATGACGCAGGTGGTGTGGATAAGCATAGTCCTTCTCTGCAGAAGATTGTGTCCAGGGTGTGTCTGGACTTGTGGGTGGATCCATTTACTATTTGCTTGAAGTGCAGTGTTTTTCCAGGAATGAGCAGAGTGAATTGGCAGAGGTGTCCTTTTCTTTTTCGAACCAAATGTTGAAGTCTCCCAGTATGACTAGCATTATGTGGTAGGTTGACAAAATGGTGATGGAGTCTGCTAGTTTTGTTGTAGGACAGTGGTTTGAAGATCAGGAGGAACACTATGTTGGTTTGGTTGTTGAGTTTGATCTTCATGAGGATGGATTCACAGACAGTTGAAGTGACTGGTGCAGCTCAGATTTGCTGTTTGTGTATCTTTGCGATTCCGCCTCCTCTTTGGTTTTCTCTGTGGGTGTGTATTAATTTGAAATGATCTGATATGGCTTCATTCGTGATGGCTTTGTAGATGTCAGATAACCAGGTTTCTGTAAGAAAGAGCATGTCTGTGCCTCCTTCTCTTAGTAGGTCATGGATTTCTGTTGAGTATTTTGCCATAGATCTAACGTTGAACAAGCTGCAGTATATTTTGTTTAATTTTCCTTGTGGGTTGTTGGTTGTTTCTTTATCAATTGGGTTTGGTGTGTTGTCGGCTGGGGTTCCCTTACTGGTGGTTCTCTTCTGGTTGTGCCTGTTAGGAGAAGTTGTTCTTTGGTGGCCAGTCTCTTCGTCGAGTAGTCTTATTAGATTGATTGCAGGCTTGTTTGGTTTTGGTTTGGTCTGGTTGGTGAGTTGTTTGCACCAGTCTTTGATGATTCAGGGTGTTTTGAAGATAATGGATTCAATTTTGTCACTGATTCTTTTTGGAGTATTGACCATGGTGTTCTCTGAATTGAGGTGGTTCATTATTTGTTGTGCTGCATTTGGCGTCCGCATGGGGGTCTGAATTTCTTTTTGCTTCTTGCCTGTGGGTTTGTTTCCGGTAGTCCGCAATAACTTCCAAAGCAGTCATATATGGAGAGGTAGTGAGCAATGTAGTCTGTCTTTGCTCTGTTCTTTGTATGTGTCCTTGATCCGTTTGGCATTTTCTTCAACAAGTTTTTCGGAGTTGTGAAATCTTGCTGATCGGCACCTTCCTGTGCGGCTGAGGTTTTCTTCTTATTTCTGTTTTCCGTTCTAGCTTCTTTGTCTGTTAGGTGTTGTGTCGGAAGCGGCCTCAGAGACGTAGACGCAGAGGAGGAGGTGCGGCTTGACACGAGCGTGAGCAGAACGTGCGGGTCCTTTCCTCAAACTAACGAGGCGAGGCAAGCGCGAGCGCGAAGAGAGAGACGGGGAGTGGTCCGTGAGTACGGCGGGTTACCTTTGGTAACCGTGCGGACTGTGCAGACGGTGCAGACTGTGTGGACTGTGGGGACTTTTCTCTGCGGTACCCGCGGCACCCGCTGTATCTGGACGAGGGGCCAGCGGGAATAAAGCTGAAGGAAGCCTCAAGCTGACACGGCACACAGCACACGGCACTCTGCATTGGGAGCGGAATCCCGAGTGTGTGGAGGCAGCCCCCATTTTCGGAGGCAGTGTAATAGAAGGACAGCGTTGGACAACATCAAGTCCAGCGGCTTACGAGGGTACACGTAAGTGAAGGGGTCACTGGGCCTGGTGGAAGAAGGGGTCTTTGAACAGGGCTTGCTGGGCATAGATCTATGTGCCTTTTGCTAGGGCAGCCCATTGACTGAGCTGCCTGTGGGATAAAAACGGAGCAGCCTCAAGATTGTGGAGACCTCACTAATGCTATATGGCTTGCTGGGCATTGATGTGAGTCTATATTCTGCAAGGGGAAAAGCCACGAGTGAGTTGTCTATTTGCAATAAATTGTGCAGCTATCTGTAACTGGCAGACCCCACTAATTCCCCAAGCACATTAAGGCGCCAGAATAATCATGATGCAGCGGGGGAAGAGAGCGCCACACTCTATATATAATCTGAGGAATAATAAGACACAAATTCAGAAAGAGTCCAAGGAGCCCAATAAAAAAGGGGGCAAACGAAGGAAGAACGCCAAATATGAACTCCCGGTAGCACAAGGTGCCATCACTAAGTTTTTTCCGGTGAATCCACCACCTGAGATAAACTCCACTACAATTGATGAAGAGCCTGTGCAGAGTGAGGGGCTGGCGCAAGTGCGTAGGGTCAGTCATTCTATCAATTCTTCTAAGTATGACGATATTGACAATAACTCCCTCTTGGACTTGTGTTTGACAATACAAAGAGAAATGCAATCTTATACCCCACAGACTATTCCAAGTGGCTCACCGACCCTGAAAGATAATAGCGGGAATCCTGCAGTGGGGGAATATAACGCGACAGGTCACCGCGAGCGTCTATCCATCTCCCCGAATCTTGCAATGGCTTCAATGGAAGATGAGCCAGATAATGAGACGATGGGGGTTATGGGATCTATATCTGGCTCTATTCAATTAGCTGAGCTGCAAACGTCCGTGGGTGCCCTCCAATTTGCTCTAAAAATCCTGCTTCAGATGACGGGTCGCATCCTGGAGAATTCCAACGCCATCTCATTAGCATTGGAATTGAAGAACTTACCAAAAGAGGATACGGAAGAAAAGTTAGCAGAAGCCCTTCAAATTGCCAAGGAGATGGAAGACAAGGCAGATGAGAGAGAGGAAAGTGTGGCACAGGAGGAACTGGAGACTAATATCTCGATTGAAGAGGTACTCATCGAGGAAGCAGAGCGGGAGCAGAACCATAGTCCTCGGGGCCCCCTCACACGGAAACAACGGAAACTGGCAAAAAAGGCTCATAAAAATTGCCCCCCTACAACAGGTTCTCTGCCGCTTTCGGGGAGAAGTGGCCCGGCGAGGGAGACTCGCTCTAAAAAAGCCCCGGAAAAGGATGAGGAGAGCGGCGGTTCGAATGGCAGAGAAAAAAGGCCCCCTCGCGGATTGGTTGAAACCCAAAGTGAAGCAAAATGAGGAGAACCTCGATCTCACTACCGGGGAGATCTCTGAAATAGAGTGTGAAGCAAGTATAATAACTCAACATGATACCTCATACGAGAGACGGTCATTAAGAGAATCATCGGAACCTATATTCCCAGAGAAAACGAAGGATACTCAGATTAACCATACGAATCGCATCTGCCTTATAAAGAACTTATACCCAAGGGATAACCACTCCTGGCTGGCACGATCGGAGTTACTGACCAGGTTATACCATATCCCTCAACTCCGAGTATTAAAATCAGAGGATTTCCTATTTGTTGAGCCACTATCGGGCCCTAATCCTAATGTCTCTGCTCTACACTGCGTGTTCCTGAACACCGCCCAACTACTCAGAAAACATGAGGAAGAGCTGAAAGCTGTGGACATCGCTATCGATGTGGACCTGCAGGAGAAAGATCTCACAGCAATTCCTGAAATCCCAGATATAACTCCGAACCTGGAAAAAGACTCCTGCCGGATGGTAGGGGAAAACCCTCTCCTGGCTGAAGTACAACAAGCAATCAAGTCCCTATTGGAGACACTGCCGCAGCTGGTGCACAAGCATTGAAGCCTATCATTAATATCTTGTAATTGCAGAGGCTTCTCCCATCTACTCAGGGCAGAGGGATCGGCAGATCTTCTATTCCAGCATAGCTTTATATGCCTACAAGAGACCTGGGCCCGGGAACCCCTCTTCTTTGATGGTTATGTTATACACCAATCACCGGCACACCGGGGAAGCAAAGGACGCCCGTTTGGCGGCTTACTTACGGGGATTGCAAACTACATGCTGTCACGCAAAATTCAATGCCGAGCTGAGGACCAATTGCTGGCCGTAGCCTCAAGACAAGGGAAGTGGTAAGCTCTTGCTTATCAACCTCTACAATCCCCCCGGCGCAGGTGTAAGAGACGATCTTCAAGAGGCTATAGCGGACTTACTGTCCACCTGGGCAATGGGACCAAATAATGCTGCAGTCATGATAGCGGGGGATTTTAATTGTCACATGGAAGATGTATCTACTATTTCCACTAATCCAGATCTCAGCGCTAGATGTAGGATGACCCATGGAAAGAGAGAAAAGGAAGGCCTAGGGTGGTTGCAATTATTTGATGCTTGGGACCTGGCTATGATCAATGGTCGCACCATGGGAGATAGGCCGGGGAAGCACACTTGGTCCAATGGATCATCACGGAGTACATTGGACTACATATTTATGTGCCCCCGGATGCAAACTAGAGTGGCTGACATGTGGGTAAAGCCCAACAGCTGGAGTGACCATGCGGCAATATTATGCTCACTTAGGACTTCGATACCGGACACTCCCAAGCTCAACATCGGAAGTATCGCAACCAATGGTGCAGGAAACAGAATTATTTGGTCTGAGAAGAATGTTAAAGCGGCATCAGAAGCGCTAAAGTGGGATACAGAAGAGAGCGGAAGGGATTTCCTGGATATGTCTGCTAATGAAATAGAAGAGTGGATATCAGGTTTTTCAGGCCATCACGCAGCAACCAAAAAGAGATATGTTATGAAAGAAGAAAATGATTCTCTCCCGTATAACGGGAAAATTAGAGATGCCAAGAGAGGACTGAGAAGAACCATACGTAGCATAAAAGGTCAGAATCTCTCTGAAACCCTATACCAACAGAAACTAACATCAATTAAAAATCGATACAGGTCGGAGGTGAAGAGCATCAAATCAGCGGAGAGGAACGGCTGCTATCGGCGACTCATTGAAACAATCTGCTCCAGAAACTCCCGAAGCATCTGGGCACTCTTAAATGAAAATAGAACTAAGGCTAAAGGCTCAGTTGCTAACCCTATAAGTAAGAAAGTATGGGAGCAATTTCTTCAAAACCGTAATCAGGAAGCCCAGGGGTCGGTTAGCCGGCCTATGGGGAAACCGCCGATCATTCAACCCTTTGATGTTTCACCTGGGGCAATACTTAACAAAATTGTTACCCTTAAATCTTCCAGAGCCCCCGGACCCAATGGGCTAGCGAATGTGGTAGTAAAAAGTAACTCGTCTTTTTGGGCAGAGTTATTCTCTGTACTTTTTAATAAGGTATTTGCACGGGGGGAAATTCCACAATCTTGGCAAAAGGCTATTTTGATCCCGGTGTATAAAAAAGGCAACCGTACAGATCCTAGTAATTATAGACTACTATCCATGCTGGATGTGTCTGGGAAATTGTTTGCCTCCCTCCTACTTAGCGAAATGCAAAAGTGGGTGGAAGATAAACAAATACTCAGCAGATTTCAATGCGGTTTCAGGAGGGAATTTTCGACTTCACATAACCTTTTTGTAATGGACGTACTGCGTACGAGAGCACTTAGTAAGAAGCAGCCCCCAATGTACGCATTGTTCATAGACTTCAAGGCCGCTTTTGATTCAATCCCTAGAGCGAGGCTTTGGAATAAACTGGAAGCATTGGGCTGTCCCGCAGGTCTGTTATATTATCTTAGACTGCTTCACCGAGACACATCGGTAAGCCTCCGACTCAATCAGGAGGGGCAGGCAACCCAAAATGTGATCCAAAATAAAGGGGTGAAACAGGGCTGTGTCACAGCCCCTCTCGTCTATAACCTATATGTACACGACATCCCGGCAACACTTGCGAAGGCTAATAATTGTCCACCAAAACTAGGCGAGGTGACGTGTGCAGTCTTGGCGTATGCAGATGATTTGGTGGTCCTTGATAACACCATTGGTGGCCTCAGGCGTTCTGCACATGTCCTTTGGGAATATGCTAAGACCAATGGCCTGACCATCAATCTGCAGAAGACCAACGTATTAAGATTCACTAAGAAAAGAGTTACCCGTGTGAATCTAATAATACATAAACAGATAATTCTGTACGCCCCTTCCTATCGCTATCTGGGAGTAGAAATAGAGCCCCTAGGAGATTATGCGCTCTGTAAACAGGGCCGTAACACCAGGGCCCTTCAAGTGATTGCACTCATTGCATCTTTCACCAACAAACAAGGGGGCTTTACTCTATGGGGAACTCGCCACCTCTACATGCAAGTTTTTGCCCCCATGGTTATTTATGGCCTGGAATCACTGCTGACGGTAAATCTGGCGTGGCTACAAGTGCTAGAGGGAAAGTTCTGGCGGCGTATGTTGGGGCTTCCCCCGGGAGTGCCAATGGCCCTGATAAGATTGGAGCTGGGCCTTCCGTCACTTAAGGCTATGGTGTTGAAAAAAAGAACTGGGTTCTACCTGAAAATGACAAGTGGCTTCCCAAATCCCCTACTAACGGCCCTACACCAGGAACTAAGCAAAAAACTCACCACCTCATCCCTGTATAAAGATATGGGAAAATTTCTAAACGAAATTGGCTGGACGCAGAGAAGGACAAGTGTGACTAAAGAAATGCTAAATGCACTGGGGAAAAAGGTGGACCATTGGGACTGGCTAGAGAACTTTGCCCATCTAGACTCCCTTAAATCTTATCATTTTGTGAACTACAGAGTATATAAGTTCATGAAACCACAGGACTATCTTTTTCTCTGCCCAACTAGAAGACTCCGCCGTTTCATTATTCTATTTAGACTGGAACAACTGCCTACTCTGACTAAAATAGGAGCAAGGGAAAATATACCTGCAGCAGAGCGAACTTGCCGAATATGTAAATCTTCTGTGTGCCTAGAGACCGCTAGACATGTACTAACACAATGCAGAGCACTCAAGAAGACTATTGTTCATTTTTTGGGTGAATTTGTGCATGATCTGCTTTATATACCCAAATTCAGATTCTGGCAGTACTGTATCAACACATCGAACATGCATTTATTCATAGCCCTATACAACGTCTGGCAACAGATAGAACATGAAGTGGAAAATTGAGTGAACCTTAACATTGATCTCTACGTAGTAACTTGAGGGTGTCTGCAAACCTGGCAAAGCCGATTGAAAGCATGTAATTAATAATATGAAGGTCTCCAGTGACCATATCTATCTCTCTTTTACTTAGACGCACATTTTCTCTTATTTCCTTTGCATTTTGCCTCAGATGTTATTAATAGTGATTTTTAGATGTGTTGATTTTATGTGTATTATTTTATATATATGTATGATTTTTTGTTTTTTTTTGTTTATGTCTATTAATATATGTGTAAAGTTTGAATTTATTTTCATACTATATCACATTAAAGAATTTGATTTGATTTGTCTTTCTTCTGCTGAGGCATGTTGTCTTTGAGTTGTGGGCTGAATTCCTTAGAGCAGGAGTCATTTTTGGATTGTGATGTTTACTTGTCCTTGGGACTGATTCTTCACTGTTTGTGGTTTAGTTTGTGATTAGTTGTTGCTTGTAGTTGATGAGGTTGTGGTTGTGAAACTAGGGGCCCTGAACCCTCCTAGTTCGCTCTTTTACCATTTTCTTTGTGGCTCTGTGTGGTCAAATCTTACATAGTATTTCAAACATTAAAACATCTAACATCCATAGAGTTTACATTTTTATAAATAGTAACTTGCGAGTATCCCCCCAAAAAAATGTTGAATAAAATGAGTAAAAATGAGTGCATTTAAAGCATGTTTTAAACACGGATGGATTAAAAAGTCATGTTTTAAATAGATTCATGATCTCTCAAGGTACGTTTCCAACGACAGAGGGACCTTGGACGTTCCACATTTTGCAGATGAGAAAAACGAATTCATCCAGTATTACGGGTGACCGGACAACGTGCATCCCTAATCCATTTCATCCTATTGTAATTGGTTATTAATCTTGCTTCCAAGACGAGCGCGTTGTCCCTGACCTATCCTTCCGAAATATTCCTGTGCTAGGAAGGGCACACAGATAAAAGGCATTATTAAATGAGCATTGGTAATGTCAACAGTTTGGGCTTTTGTGTAGGCATGGGAAAGGCATTTTCCAGGCACTGTCGTAGTGGTATTAAATGGATTGTAGCAGCTGCAAAGTGGTGAGAATACCTGGGCATATAATAGCAGTGCCCGTGCCTGGTGAATGCTTAATATTAATACACAAGCTTAAACTGTTGGCTTTGCCAATGCTTGTTTTTAACATGTTTCTAGTGACATAACTCATTGCCAAGCACATGAAACAGCAGGTCCAGTAGGAGTAGAGGTGCACACTTCTAAATGCACCTAGAGACAGGCTCAGGGTCAATCTGCCAGAATTAAATTCATCATATGGTGCTTTGGCATGACTACAGTGGTGATTTTGCAGCAGCATAACATAACATAAGCGCACCTGGCCTGACTCAAAAAAGGTTGAAGTGGGTAAACCAGACACATTTTGTGCAATGTGAAAATGGATTTGCAAATAACTTTCAGGGCCCAGTTTTTCACAAAGTGCTCTTGTTAGGGAGAATTCTCCAGAATGGCTAATTTCCCTTACCTACTGAGTCCCTCAGCAGCTTTGCTGGATATCTAGGATTTATTTTTTTCACCTGGTAAGAGTGTGAGCCTTTTTTCCTACTCTTACATGTGTTTTGCTGTGTGTGGTTAACATGTTTGTGTTCATAGACTGTGGAGCCTCACCTACTAAATAGGCATCATCTTGTTACTGTGTGTTACACAGCACCTTTAGTGCAGTGACACTGGGTTGTCTTTTTCAGACTTCCAACTTTAAACTCCATTTCCTGGGCCTGACTACTGTCTCCCAGAACATGTAAAGTTGCCATTGACTTGATTAGTCTTTTTAAATTCACAGACCCAGTCCAAACTATCTTACATAGAGTTCTGGAAAGGGTTAGTAGTTATCCCTTTTTGTCTGTTTCTAATGGAACATTATTTTGTTCCCCTTTCTTTAAGATTTGGCTGGTGGCAGTGGTATCTACCCTATTTTTTCTACTGCAGTCTATTTAAATAGCCTTGGTACTGTTTTAGGCTAAGTTAGTAGCCTCAAACTTAAATCTGCTAGACCCCATTAACTTTTATTTGATTACGGCTGATTTTATTCACCATTTCTTTTTGTAAAGTTCTTTCTCGTGTTTTATTCTGCGCGCCAAAATAGTTTTGGTTCCTTTGTTCGCTGTCCATTGGCGGGCTTCTGCACAGAAGCCCTCCTTAGGCGCCTGAATGTCTGAGGGGGACAGGATGTGAGGGAGGGGTTTGAGACTCCCTGCACAGAATCTCCTTGGAGACCCATGTCGCTCTCTGTATGATTGGCTGTGGTGACTGCCCCGCCGGGACAGCCACCCTGCTGTGTGATTGACAGCCAGGCTGTGTGAATGGGGGAAAACTGCATATAAAGCAAGGCTCTGGGACTGAGAAGGCAGAGTCGGCACTGGATCTAGAGAACCGAAGAGAAGCTGACAAAAGAGGACCTCTACCACGACTGAAGCCCCCCCCGGTGAAGCCAAACTTCGACGACAGGGAAGATCTGCAAAGAATCTTCTCCCCTTCAGCTGGGGGCACTAACCAGTTTGCCAAACTGCAAGCCAGGCCTCCCTCCTCTGGTCGAATTTGCTGTGCACAGCTATAGTGACCCGGATAGCCAGAAGGGCAGGACCCTGCTTGGGTTTTAAGGAACGCACCATTTATTCATTGCTTTGCTCTGCTGCTGGTTTCTTCCTCGGGCAGTGCAACACCCTCCAGTCTTCCTATTTCGTGTCAGTCCAACAGTCGCTTCAGGAACCATGAGCCTGCATGACCTGCAGTCATGGCCACTAACCAAGGGCCCTTATTTCCTCCTTCCAAAGGGTCCAAAAGGACCCTGTCCTGGCGCCTATGGAGCCAGGCTCATAAGAAAGTGTGCTCTGAACACATTGGGTCCAAGGCACATGTTTCCAGGCTGGGAGTGGCCATTAGGAAGCATTGGAAGGCACGTGCAATCATCTATGGGAGTAGTGAGGTGGGGCCACAAGGCAGAGCTAAAGGGGAGTGGCTAGGGCCAGACTATATAAGCCGGCCCCACCCGCATGTTGAGGCTTCGCATTAATCTGCTGTATAAAGCGTAACGCTTACCGCTGTCTGAAGCTCTTTCCTGTCTCCAGCTCTGAATCTTCTAGTTTCAGCTTCACATCATCGGCGTCTACCTACCTGATTTCAGCTTCACATCTTCGGCACGCACCTACCTGATTCCAGCTGTACATCTTCAACGTGCACCTTACCTGGATCCAGGCATCCTTGTGGTTCTTCCATCTTGCAGCCGCGAACAGCTTCCCGGAAAGCCGCTCTCCAGTTTCCAAAGTCAGGCCATCCCTGCAAGAAATAAAGATAGCACAAGGTTGGAAACCACATAAACATTTAACGCTTGGCCGCGCAACCCCTAAGCCTTGCGTTTCATTTACAAACCCTACTTACCTTCTAGTGGGATCTGCTCCATTCTTTTCCGTCACCGCATGGGTACGCTGTCAGCAACGCGACTCAGCAGAGCCATCTTCAACCTATTGGGGAAAAGAAAGATTATTAAGGATACGGACAATAATCATTGGGAAAGACTTTACAGAAGCATATGGACAATAATCATTGTTATCAACACTCACCTCCCATGAGGATTGGTTGCAGCCGGTCTGGGCCATTACGCATATGGGCAAGTGAAGCAACTGGGTCCGTCTATAGTGCCCCTGCTGAAGAGAAGCAAGAAGGAGAGCTCATCTTTGCAAAATAACAGATGAGAGCCTATGGGAAAACGCTTGAGCATCTCATTCTGGCATGAGGGGTTCGAGGGGAATCGCAATTCAGTTACAGCATTCTCACTGCCTCTTACCTTCCCCAAAGGGCATTGCCAGCAACCTGACCAGACCAAATCGCTACAGCTGGGGGTAGAGCAAGATCCAGGGAGACCAAATCCAGGGAGGGCTCCAACCGTGCCCCAACTTCCCGCAGAGACTAGGTGAGCGTAACACCTGCCAAGAACTTCTGCCTCAGCTACAGCCTTCTTCTTCATTTAAGGTACTGTTCAAACCGAGTTGTTTGTTCCGTCCAACTGCGGTGAAAGTGTTTGAAATTTTTGCCAATCTGAGGGCTTGTCCTTCTCTATTCTTTAAAGTAACTTTTCATCCGACCAACTTCGTACCAAACTCTTGGCAAAGACTTAACCGCAAACTACTCTGAACTGTGTGACCCTCTGCAAAGACTCTGGTCCATCCACTTTGGCTCAGGCCTCTTGATTTGATTTCCTCACCGTAGTAGCCTTTTCTAGATTGCCCTGCTTACTTACTTGTTGGTGCTGCTTAATTTTTGTCTAACCTTGTCTTTCAATCCCTTTTAAATTGCTGGAGTGCCATTTTGCTCACACTTCATTTTGAGCTCAACTTGTCCAGAATCTATTGGGTGGTGTGTAGTATATTGAGAGTGTTATTTTTCTACTGCTTTACTTTAGTGAATTGTTTTACAAATGATGTGTAAATAAATGTATATTCTTTTACTCAGAAACCTTGAGTCAGTGTTTGTTTGAACCATAGTGATTGCTGTCCTTTGTGTAACAATTGATACTGCTCACTTTACTCTTGAGATAATTCTGGCTGCTCAGCCATCGCTACCACTTTACTGTGTAATACAGGCTTGTACCAAAGGTGAATTTGTACTTTCAATTGTAGTCTTAATTGTATGTGGTGTTCCCAAAGGGTACTGCCTATGGTCAACAGGATTCAGATCTCGAACTAGAGTTACGTCTTCTTCCAGATCTGACTCTTCAGAAGCTGGCTCAACCACACAGGGTTGTACCTCACACTCAGCATCAGCAGGTGGAAGACTCACAATCTTGGGGATGTTCTCATTGGTAGCACATGGCTGCTATCGGCTTTCTTCTTGGAGGTCTTGGGTTTCCCCTTTTTCTCTTTCTTTCCTGAAATAGCAGTAAGCAATTCCTGTGGGTTGGGGGTGATAGATTACTCTCTCAATTCCCCTGGAGAGCCTCTCAAGGTTCTCTCCCTTGCAGACCTAGTGAGCTCCTGTTTCCTTTTACTGGGAGGCCTGGGGGTACTAGGCACAACTCCAAGAGTTATCAGGTCATTACCCAACAGGACTCTCCCAGGAACTTCACTCTGCACACTAACAGGTATCTTGACAAGTCATATTATTACACTGGATGAGAGCTGGTAACTGTGGAAGCATGTGTACAGGGCCTCCAGCTAACTTGGTTAGGCGTTTGGGTGCCTTAGCAACATCCTCCACCTTGAAAAATTATTCATCAACCACAGTTATGCTGGCTCCAGTGTCTCTGATGGCAGGAGTCTCCTGGCCATTCACAAGAACACTATCTTTATAATACTCTTTAGTATTATATGGGATGGAATTATAGACATCTAAATTCTGTTGTTCCCACAAGCACAGGGACACTAAAGAAACACTAGCTGAGACTCTCATGGGTTCATCAGCCAGTAGGTGAAAGTTTCCGCTTGCCATAGGTACTTCTTCCTCTGGGGAGAAGGCTAAGGAGACAGTGTGGGCCCCTGAAGGTTTACCCTTGAATCTGGGATCCCCTTTCACATGGTCAGTTGACCCACAAACATAACATTTCCCAAATGTTTTTATGAATGGGGGCTTGTTCTGTTCTCCATCTGGTTTGGGTCCAGATGGTACACTAGCCCGATTCGGTTTCCATTTTGGTCTACCCTAATTGTTTTGTTTGGGGCCCTCTTTTGGATTGGAGGTTTTAGAATTCTCCTTGTTATCTTTCTTTGGCTGCTTTCCCTCATCCTTCTTCTGAGTTGCCCCAGAATCCTTCGAGTAGGCGTGTTGGCAACCCACAAGTCAGCAGTCTTAGCTAACTTCTTTGGATCTATTTCCTTAGAATCAGCCAAGTGCTGTCTGAGCTCAGGAGAGCAGGCATCATAAATTGACTCCAACATAACAAGATTTCTCATGCCTTCATAAGTGTTTACTCTGTAATCTTAAACCCAACCTGCTACGTTTTTCAAACATTCATATACCCAGGTAGCTCAAGGGGTACCATCATGCTTTCTGAGGGTCCTAAACCTCTTAAGGTACTGGGAAGGGGTCTTCCCAAATTTAGCAATTAAAGCTAGCTTCACACACTCATAATCCATCCTATCCACCTCCCCCAACTCTATCACAACATCAGATGCAACAGTGGGTAGCCTAGAGAAGAGCCAAGGAAGCAACTGGTTCCCTGTAATGTCTGGAATCCCATGGTTATACTCAAACATTGCCAACCAATCCAAAATATCAAGCTTAGCCTCATACATACCAACAATTTCTTTAGGCATATGGGGTCTCTTAGGACTGGAAGATTTAGAAGACTCTGGGAGAGAAGCATTTTCAATAGACAATGGGCCTCATTACGACCCTTAATCTTACAATCTCTTTCAACACCCCGCCTTTTCTTATGCCAGGAATAGTACTCACGAATCTTCGGGTTTTATCAGGATGTTTGTAGAGGAGAGAGACGTCCCCCCGGGAGTCCAGAGACCGCGAGTAGTACTCTGTGCACCCAGGGGGCCACCCCCTGGGAAACCCTCGCGGGGAAGAAAACCCAGAATCAGACAGGTTCCGATTGTGAATAGTAGTCCGCAGGATTCAATGAAGAGTAGAATAGTAAGCTTGCTGTTCGATTGAAGACTGGATGCTGAGGACGAGTAATCCAAGGTAAGTTTCTGAGGAGGAACCCAACAATACCGGGAGAAGTGAACTGACACTCGAGAGACGAGACTCCAGAGGAAGAAGAGGAGAAAGAAACAAAGTGACAGCAGGAGGAGAGGAGCCGAGGGTAAGCTGATAGCGGAAGGAGGAAAGGAGCAGAGAGAGAAATGGAAAACAGAAGCTGTGAGCACAGGAGTGGCAGAAGCCAAAGCGGAGAATAAGATGCCGAGAGGGGCTAGGAGCAGCTAACACGGCAAGCCGTGTGGATGAGAAGCAGCGAACGGCCAGAGTTTGGCAGACGCCGTGCCGAGGAAAGGTGCTGCGAGCAGCTAGAACGGCAAAAGCCGAGCTAAAGAAAGGGAAATGGATGCGAGTGAAAGGAATGCTGGAGAGCACAGAACCAAGGGTTAGGGAGCAATGCATACACGTGAAAGAGTAGCAACGCAGAGTGTGTTAGTGATTCAGTGTATAAGTAGGAGTGATCACGCGGAAAGCTGAGTACGAGAACTAGACCTGCACTGTTAGGTATTGGAAACGTGATCCAACAGGCGCCATCTTGAATTCCACTGGGTGCGCCGAGGATGGTGAATCTTCCAGTGTTTCCAAAGACTTCTAGGGGTTTTCCTAACAGTATGCCCCTCCCGTGGGGTGGAAGGTCCGGGTTTCCACGGTTGAGACCTGTGGAATCGGCGCACCAGTGTAGGTGCATGAACTGCAGAAGCTGGTTCCCAAGTCCTGTCAGAAGGTCCATATCCTTTCCAATCTAGGAGATATTGAAGAACTCCCCGATGGTATCTGGAGTCCGCTATGGCTGATACTTCATATTCTTGTCCTTCAGAGGAGTCAATAGGCAATGGTTTGTTTCTATCTTGCCTTTGGAACCTGTCTGAAACATTGGCCTTTAACTGAGAAACATGAAATACATTATGTATCCTAGACCAAGAAGGAGGTAACTGAACGCGATATGCCACCTTCCCTACTGCTCCGGAAACTGTAAATGGACCAAAAAATTTGGGGGACAGTTTAGTAGGTATCAGTCTCTTTGGGAGGTATCGGGAGGACAACCATACCAAATCCCCTTGATGGTAAGTGGGTTCTTGGGATCTTCGCTTGTCAGCTTGTTTCTTAGTCTTTTCTTGTGTTTCCTTGAGAGCTGTACGGGCTAGGGCATGTCCAGACTGAATATTGGCCACCAATTCTTCTACTGCAGGAGAGTTGGTAATTCTGGGAGGAGTGGTAGGGATTATTACAGGATGATATCCGTAGGTACAGTAGAAGGGAGACATCTTGGTAGCAGAGTGTTGAGAATTGTTGTATGCTATTTCCGCATAGGGAAGGAAGTCGTCCCAGTTGTCTTGGGTAGCCGAAATGAAGCATCTAAGGTATTGTTCTAAAGACTGGTTCAGCCTCTCTGTCTGACCGTTAGATTGTGGATGATATCCAGAGGTCAGATCTCTTTGTATTCCTAAGGATTGGCATAGATTCTTCCAGAATGTCGATATATATTGTGGTCCCCTATCGGAAATGATGTTTTTGGGGAATCCATGCAATCGGAATATTGTCCGTAAGAAACAGGAGGCCATCTGAGCTGCTGTTGGGAGTTTTTTCATGGGAATAAAGTGTGCCATCTTGGTCATTGAATCCACTGTCACCATTATCGTGGTATTATTATTTGAAGGTGGTAAGTCTACAATAAAATCTGTAGAGATTTTTTCCCAAGGTTGGTCGGGTAGAGCGGGTTGGACCAGTTTTCCTACTGGGAGCCTCCTTGGTGTCTTTTCTTGCAGACAGATGACACACGAAGAAACGTAGTCTTTAACGTCTGCAGATAAGGTGGGCCACCAAAAATGACGGCTGATCAGTTCTTGAGTGTTGGCTATTCCTCTGTGACCTGCTACTCTGTGATCGTGGCACATGTGTAATACTTGCTGTCTTAGGTTTTCTGTAGGTACAAACAGATTAGTGCAAAAGTAATATAGACCATGTTCTTCCTGAAGCTGGTATTTCTGGATATCACTATCTTTTATGTTTTTCATTTGACTGCAGACATCTTGGAGAAATGAAGAGACTACAAAAACAAAGGTAGTTTGCGGAAATATCTTCTCCTTTACTGAATTGTCTTCTGTTTGTAGACTGCGAGACAAGGCATCAGCCATTTGGTTACAGGTGCCTGGAATGTGGGTGATCTTAAAATCAAAAGAAGAGAAGAAATAGGCCCATCGGGCTTGGCGGCTGTTTTGGCACTCGAAATTCTGAAGGACTTTAAGGTTCCGGTGGTCGGTTCTGATAGTTACGGGATGTCTTGCTCCTACCAGAAGATGTCTCCATTCTTGGCATGCCTTCTTAATGGCGAGCAATTCCTTTTCCAGAACCGTGTAGTTTTGTTCCGAGGAAGTCAAGGTTTTCGACATATAGGCAATGGGATGCTCTTTGCCGCTAAGAGAAGTCTGTTTCAAGACCGCTCCTATAGCTGAATGAGAAGCATCAGTCTCTAGAAGGAACGGTTTGGTTTGGTCTGGCAATCTAAGGATGGGAGCGGATGAAAAGGCAGACTTAAGTTCGTCGAAGGCTTGTTGTGTTTCCGTAGACCACACGTATTTCCTTCCTTTCTGTAGAAGTGTAGTCAATGGTTTGATGACTTTGGAGAAGTTGGGTATAAATGTCCTGTAGAAATTCGCAAAGCCAACAAACCTTTGGATTTCTTTGACTCCTTGTGGAGCCTTCCAATGCAAAATGGCTTGTACCTTGTTGGGGTCCATGGAAGCCCCTTCTTTGGAAAGAATAAAGCCCAAATAAGGAATCTTTTCTTGATGAAACGAGCATTTCTCTAATTTGGCGAAAAGGTGATTGTCTTGTAGGCGATGTAGCACCTCTGAAACATGAGAAACGTGCTCCTGTAGATTGGTAGAAAAGATCAATATATCGTCGAGATATACAATCAGTGAATGAAGTAATAAATCTGAAAACAAGTGGTCAACGAATCTTTGGAAAACTGATGGAGCATTGGCCAGGCCGAAAGGCATAACGTGATATTCATAATGCCCAAAAGGGGTGCGGAATGCTGTCTTCCATTCGTCTCCGTCTTTGATCCGAATTAAATGATAAGCGCCTCTCAGGTCCAGTTTGGTGAAAATGGAGGCACCCCTTACCGCTTCTAAAATATCTTGAATCAAAGGCAAGGGATATCGATCCTTGTAGGTGACCCTATTTAAACCCCTATAATCGATGCACGGTCTCAGCTCCTTGCAGTCTTTTTTCGGTATGAAAAACAAGGACGCTCCAGCGGGACTTTTTGATTCCGTGATAAGTCCATTGCGTAGATTTGTCTGAAGATATTCCTTCAGGGCTTCCTTTTCGGGATTAGAAAGGGTGTACATCCTTCCAAATGGGATCTGTGCGTCTGGCATGAGATCTATACTGCAATCTTCTCTCCGGTGCGGAGGCAGTACCTTGAATTCCTCGTTAGAGAATACTTTACAGTACTTGTGGTAACATTCCGGTAACAATTTCAGATTTAGCACCACTGCATTAGAGTTCTGAGAGATTACAGGGGCATTGGAGGTGTGTATACCTGTTGCACCGTTGTGTTGACATGTGGAGACACAGTATTCTGATCCCAGAAACATGGTTCCAGCCTTCCAATTGATATAGGGATTGTGTTTAGCCAACCAAGGTATTCCCAGGATTACCGGGTAGTGAGCTGCCTTAATGAGATCAAAGATCACCTCCTCTTCATGGGAAGATATCCTCATTGTGAGGACGGAAGTATTGGCTCGTATGGGTCCAGAGGATAAGGATTCTCCATCTACTCCTTCGACTGGGACAGGTAATTCTTTAGCCATATGGGGTATCTTGTTCTTGTAAGCCCAATCGGTATCCATAAAAAGACCCGCTGCCCCGCAATCTACAAGAGCTGGAACGTTTTCGAGGGAAACGTCATTGAATCGGAGTGTTACCGGTAAAACCACCATTTGCGTTGAATTAGCCACTCCGTTGAGGGAACTCGGAGTCCCATGCCCGTTCATGGTTCCCTTTATGAACGGGTGAAGGCGTTTCCCGAACGGCGGGGAGGGACTAGGTTACAGTCCTTCAAAACATGCTTGTCCGAACCACAGTACATACAGAGACCCAGAGAGCGTCTTCTGTTTCTCTCTTCTGAGGTAAGAGGACCTCTGGTGATTCCTATTTGCATAGGTTCCTCATGGGTTCGTGAGTTCTTGGCAAATTCGCTTCTTACAGTTGGAGGAGGTCCTTTGGCTTTTCCCTTCTTCCTTTCTAAATTCCTTTCTTGGATTCGGTAATCCATCTGTAGAACGAGTGTAATCATCTCTGCGAGGTTATGCGGGCGAGGTACCCGAGACA
Source organism: Ambystoma mexicanum (assembly GCF_040938575.1). Taxonomy (NCBI): domain Eukaryota; kingdom Metazoa; phylum Chordata; class Amphibia; order Caudata; family Ambystomatidae; genus Ambystoma; species Ambystoma mexicanum. The sequence continues at coordinate 1,092,767,578 of NC_090926.1, read as the reverse complement.
GTTCGTCCTTCAAGTCTTCGTTTACGTTTCTCCTAAAAATAGTAATGAGGGCGTCATCTGCCCAGGCCGTTTCATATGCCAGTTGCTTGAACTGTGTGATGTACGCCAGAATTTCCATTGTTCCTTGTTTCAGGTCTAAGAGGTTTTCTTGTGCAGAGACCACTAATTCTCTGCGTCCAAACATGGCCTGTAGGCTATGGGAGAACCCGGCTAAAGAGTCTAAGTGTTGATTATTAGTGATCACCAGGGGTGTGGCCCAAGCCAGAGCACTCCCAGAAAGGTTGGATATCATGAAGCTGACCTTGGATCGGTCGTTAGGAAAAAAGGCCGGTTTCAATGTAAATTGTACCGTACAAGAGTCGATAAATTCTTTTAGCTTCTTTGGATTGCCGTCATATTTCCCCATAGGGAGGGGTCCTGGAGGCAGTTCAATTCTTGAGTGTACTACTTGGCGAAGCATGGTGTTTTCATTGCGCAGGGTTTGCATTTCGGTATTGAGATTATGTACAGCTGCTACGAGTTGCTGTATCTGTTGCTCCATGATTTCTATTTTATGGCATTGCTATCTCTTACAATCTCTTTCAACACCCCGCCTTTTCTTATGCCAGGAATAGTACTCACGAATCTTCGGGTTTTATCAGGATGTTTGTAGAGGAGAGAGACGTCCCCCCGGGAGTCCAGAGACTCTGTGCACCCAGGGGGCCACCCCCTGGGAAACCCTCGCGGGGAAGAAAACCCAGAATCAGACAGGTTCCGATTGTGAATAGTAGTCCACAGGATTCAATGAAGAGTAGAATAGTAAGCTTGCTGTTCGATTGAAGACTGGATGCTGAGGACGAGTAATCCAAGGTAAGTTTCTGAGGAGGAACCCAACAATACCGGGAGAAGTGAACTGACACTCGAGAGACGAGACTCCAGAGGAAGAAGAGGAGAAAGAAACAAAGTGACAGCAGGAGGAGAGGAGCCGAGGGTAAGCTGATAGCGGAAGGAGGAAAGGAGCAGAGAGAGAAATGGAAAACAGAAGCTGTGAGCACAGGAGTGGCAGAAGCCAAAGCGGAGAATAAGATGCCGAGAGGGGCTAGGAGCAGCTAACACGGCAAGCCGTGTGGATGAGAAGCAGCGAACGGCCAGAGTTTGGTGCGCCGAGGATGGTGAATCTTCCAGTGTTTCCAAAGACTTCTAGGGGTTTTCCTAACACTTAAAAGGTGCTGCGCCGTTTACCCCGTACTGCCTCATTACGAGGTACCCTCGCGGGACCCAGGAAGCAACGCCTGATCAAACCAGGCGTGCTTACCGGATCCCGCGAGGGGAAGAGGGAGCAAACAACGGGCCAACTCATAATGGCCCATTGTTTGCTCCCTCTCCTATTCCCATTCAGCTCTATGCGGGCTGAAATGGGAATGGGGAAGGACCGGGTCTGGGTCCTTGGAGGGAGGAATTACCGGGCCTTCCGAACTCGGAATGGCCTGGTAATTCATCATTCTGATGACCCAGACCTGGATGCGATTTCGGCGGCAGCTATGCCGCCAACAGCGGCATGGCTACTGCCGAGGTCGTAATGAGGCCCAATTTCTTCATTTCTAGTGCATGGTTCAACTCCATTTCTTTGAGCTTAAGTTCTTGATGCTTTTGTTCAGTTTGAGCATTAATACATTTGAATTCTAGTTCAAGTCTCATCTTTTCTAGAGCAATGAATTGAGGACTGAGTGTAGGACCTGATGGGGTCACAGTGGACAAAGGGTGAGGTTGTTGAGCAGGTAGAGAAGCAGTAAGGCCTACATTGTGAGACACATCTGCCTCATCTAACTCATCCATAATAACATAATAACAAAATAAATCCTAGAAATCCAGCAAAGCTTCTGAGGGACTCAGTAGGTAAGCGAAATTAGCCATTCTGGAGAATTCTCCGTAACAATGTGATGTTTTCCACACATCAGGAGTATCTCAATGTGGATTGTGTCATGCATGAGTGTAGCACTGCTGAGAATGAGTTTGTTATTGTGCCTTGCTTCGTTGCAGGTAACACTAATATGCACAACCTGTGAATTAGCCAGCTGATTGGATAAATTGTGTTTGAAAATCGAAGTGGGCCAGGTCCAATTATATTTCTATGAGTGTGAAGTCTGTTTTAGAGCATGTGATCTGGCTGACTAGCATCGATCACTGTTATTCAGGCTCATATGATATGAAGCCTATTTATGCACATGAAGAAACCAGTCACAAAGATATTAAGAGTTTTGTCTGGCATCACACAATCTGATCATGTGGTTAAGCAGGGACTAAAAGCCCTCTCTGCTGGCAGCGCAATGGCAACTTGTATACAGATTTGGTGGTGAGGGATGAGGATGCGCTCAGCACCAGCAAAGACATTTATGGTCACTTGAATATGAAAATCAAATGGTCATTTTAATTCAATTGCGATCAGCCGACACGTGTTTCGACACGCTGGTCCTTTTCAAGGCAACACATACTTTAGAGATCCCCCACTTTGTAATCCTGACAGTTGGTGCTAACAATCGAATTTAGTCTGTCTAGTAGTTTTGCCTGTATTCACCTGCCCTGTCTTACAATCAAATTTAGTCTGTCTAGGTTCGCTGCATTCACCTACCCTTTCTTAAAATCAAATTTAGTCTGTCTAGTTTTGCTGCATTCACCTGCCCTGCTGCATAATTGATTTTAGCTGTCCCTTGTGGCTGTTTGTGTTCCCCCAAGGCTCAACTCCCTATGTCTCCACCCCCCACCTCCAAGTGCATCACTGCTTCAGCCCTGCAAGTGTCTTTCTCTCCTATCTCTCATATCCTGTCCAACTGCTTCACTATCACCTATCCTTCTCCTATCACTAAATCTGGTCGGAAGAAAGTTAAGAAGGACACTCTGGCCTCCAACCCAGGCCTTCCTATTGCAGACACCTATGTCAAGGCTTCCGCCAGAGAGACATCCTCTTCTTCGTTAACTCACCTGAGCTATGGACTCACTACATGGTCAGCTTTCTCTCTCCTATCGCTTCTTCTCCCATTAATGGTGGCACTCACTGGGAGGTCCTCCTCGACCTCTTCACCATCTCCAGGGTCATCATTAATGTCCATTTCAAAAGAACCATCATGGTTCAGGTTCCTCAACCCAACATTCTTCTCTTCGACAGGTTCCTCCCTCGCCTTGCTAATCTTACCTCCCCCTCTGGCCTCTGGCCAGGCTCACTTGCACACTGTGCCTTCCTCCTCCTCTACACAGTCCCCCGTGCCCACTATGCCTTCCTCTGTACAGGCACCTGTGCTTTGCCCTACTGTCCAGTCTCCCTTGTCGGCCTTGTCCCCTCCTCCATCCACTACTTTCCCTCTGGCCCTCTTGCCACCCTCAGGGGGACCACCTTTAAGGATGGCAAACTGCTCCACATTGCCACCCTTAACACACGCTCTGCTGTAAAACACTCAACCAATATCTGCAACCTCCTCGAACGTATGGATCTTGATGTGTCCGCCATCACTGAGACATGGTTCAAAGACAGCTCTGTCACACGCTTTGACACTCTCCTCATTGAAAGCTACACAATCATTTCTGCACCCAGGCTAAAGAAGGCAGGTAGTGGAGTAGCACTGATCTTCGCTCAATGGATACCTGTGTCTATTATCCCTACTCAGTCCTACTTCTCCTTCGAGTGCCTAGTCTGCAGGTTCTCACTCTCTCCTAATTTTTCTGTCTTCATGACGACATTTTATCGGCCTCCTGGGCAGCTCACTCTCTTCCTTTTGGAATGGGCTGATCTAGCCTCCCCTCTACTCTCCCTCCTCCTTTCAACGCCTCCTTCTGGGTGACCTCAACATCCATCTGGACTCTCCTGACTCATCAGGACCTGTCTGCAACCTATGTGACTCTCTCCCCCTCTCTATTCTACTCTCTGGCTCCACTCACTCCACGGGCCACACGTTGGATGCTCTCATCTCCACTGACCCCCCACTCTCTATCCCTCTCACTACCTCTCTCTCTTGGACCGACCACTCTCTTCTATCAACTCTCTTGAAGCTCTCCTCTCCTTTGGCAGCAGTTCACCTGGCACAACCACACAGCTTCAATGTCACCAGATAAATGAAAAAAGGGACCGTGGCCGCCTTTGCCTCCACCTACTCTCCTCCTCCCATTCCTGCGAGTGACTCCCACCCTGACACAGACCTCACTATTGTTAATCTCTCGGTATCTAACACTCTTGATATCCTTGCCCCTGTCATGAGGATCCGACTGAAGCCTTCCAAAAAGTACAACTCTTGGTACGACGTCGACCTGGAAGCCCTGAAACGCAAGTGTAGGGCAGCTGAGCGGAAATGGAATTCATCGGGTGGACCATCTGACAAACTGCCTTGCAGCCTCCTTCAAAAGCAATATCGACTCTGCATCCGCTCCAAGAAAAGAGTCTTTATTCAAGCCTGCATCTCTGTGGCATCAAAAAACACGGCTGATCTTTTCAAAGTCTGCAAAAAACTGGCCAATCCTGCAGCAGCCTCCTCCTCTGTCACTCCCACCCTGGACCTCTGCTCGGCCATGGCACCACAAAAACCCAAGACATCCACTCCTCCCTTCCCCCCACACCACTGCACACACCAGCACCTGTGCATCCCTTGGCCCCACCTCCCCTTCCATTCTCCTCTCTCTCTCACGTCACACCTGATGAGGTCGTCGCACAAATCTGGCCTATGAAGGCCTCATCCTATCAAGTGGACCATTGCCCGTCCAAAACCATCAAGGACAACATTGACTCCCTCGCACCAGCCTTGGCTGACCTTTGCAACCTCTCCTTTTCCAATGGAGTTTTCCCACCTGCTCTCAAGCACTCCCCTGTGCACCCTCTGCTCATGAAACCCTCTGCTGACCTCTTCATTCCGTCAAACAACTGCCCAATCTGTATCACTCCTTTCCTAGGCAAACTCCTGGAGAAGCTGGCTATCTCTCAGCTAAATATCCACACGGAATCAATCAATTGTTTCCACGACCATCAGCCTGGCTTTAGAGCGTCCAAAGGCACGGAAACGGCTGTTCTGAACACCTGTGAAGACCTGCTCTCAATTCCTGACAGTAACACTCCCTCTGTCCTCATTCTCCTTGATCTCTCCTCCGCCTTTGACACAGTTAACCACAACATCCTGATCTCACGGCTTCATGACACCCTGGGAATCACAGGTCAGGCTCTGGCTGGGTTAACCTCTTTTCTCTCGAACCGCCCATCCCAGGTCGAACTTGGAGCCTTTCTCTCGACTATCACCCTGTCAACCTGCGGCGTTCCCCAGGATTCTAACCTATCCCCCTGGTTCTTCAACGTCTACATGGCCACACTGGCACGTGTGATTGCCACTTTCACCTCTAATTTCCAGTGTTACGTGGATGAAATGCAGCTATCCTTCAGGCTGCCCTCAGCCACCTCATCACTCACACCTGACTGTCTGTCCGCTATTCAGGCATGGTGTACTGCAAACGACCTTTGTCTCAATGCCAGTAAAACTGAGATTGTTCGCATTGGGACCCCTGCTCCCGCTTTCCCCCATCTTATTCTGGCCGGCCTCCCTTGGCCACGTGGCCACCCCCACCTGTGAGTCCAAAAACCTTGGGATCATCTTTGACTCCACTCTCTCCTTCTCCTCACACATTTCTGACATCTCAAAAAAGTCTATCAACTACACCTCCTCAGAGGCACTCTACCTTTTCTCACTTTCCTCCAGCGGCTCACTGTCCCCAGAGCCCTGGTTGTTTCAGGCTGGACTACTGCAACAACCTCTTCCTCAACCTCCCTGCTTCTGTCCTGCGCACTCTGCAACTCTACGGAACAGACCTGCAAGACTTATCCTTGGCCTCAAGCACAGGGACTGCATCTCTCCGGCAGTGAAATGACGCCACTAGCTCCCGTGGCTGCAAGGATCAAATTCAAGACCCTTTGCATTGTCCACAAGGCCTTGTAGGGCCTGGGACCTATTTACCTTCAACGTTGCCTTCCTAAATACTGTCCATCCCAAGCCCTCCGCTCATCTGCCTCCAACCTTCTGCGAGTGAGCAGGTTCTCCAAGCAAGCTTGGAGGGAGAACCCTTTCCTCAGCAGGTGCCTCCATCTGGAAAAGCCCCCCTGCCACTCTCCGTCTTGACCCTGATATTCTTAAATTCCAGAAACTCCTCAAGACCTCCCTCTTCCCCTCTTCCTTCTCTCTCACCCTACCCTGCTAACATAGCTCTCTGCTCTTCTCTCTCTCCCTAGTTTGCGTACAGCTCACTGACTGGCCACCTTGTGTACCCCAGAGTCTCACAGGTCCCAGGCACCCCTGCCTGTCCTTCTGCACTTGCCTCAGGGCCCTGCACCCCACCCACTCACTGCACTTTCAATAAATCCTGAGAGCTTCTCTCTCTGAACTTCCCCAGTCTCTACCGACTGTGTGCTCTTGGTCCCCTGCCCCTCCCTTGTCCTGCCTGAACTTGCACTACAGCTGTGCCTGTAGATCGTTCTGTCCTTCCTTGTCTCACCCCTTAATGTGCACTTGAATTAACAGCAGAATCGCCCTCAGGCCTATTTGTTGTATCTTAACTGTTTAATTTACCATTATCACTTAATCTGCCTGTGCAGACCGTTATGGCTTCAGAAATTCAAGGGCTCTGAGCGACTGTTGTTTTTTCCCTGTGTTCCCACCCTCCTTGAGCGCTTTGAAACACTTGCCTGTGTATAGGCGCTTTATAAATAAACATTACCATACCAGCTCCTAAGTGCTAACAAAGCCAAAGAGGGACACATCCATTCAAACAATCTTATAAAATGCAACAAAAGAAAAGTGTTAGAATCTTATTGCATCCATCTACTTCATTGAGCAATATATAGTAGATGGAGTACTATTTTTTAACTTCCTCAAAATTAATTTCATATGTGATGTCATGATGGCATCAATGGCATTCATGATGTCATCTCTGATGTCCTTGATGTTAGTCTTAGCAGTGCACGGAGGTGGCGCAAGTTATGGTTGCTTAGCGTACCATAACTGGCGAATTTCAAGAGTTTTTCGGTTTTACTTGTAACCATAACGTCCCTTTATCAATGTTTTTTCACTGAATATCATGTTTTTGTTAGTGCAACTTAATCATAACGTCCCTTTACCAAAGTTTTTTCACCGAATTTCATAGGTTTTTGTTAGTGCAACTTAACCAGAACATCCGTTTAACAAAGTATTTTCAGTGAATTTCACAGGTTTTTAGTATTGCACCCTTAATCTGCTTCAAGTCCCTTATATTATACTCACCTCCAAAGTGGCAGCTATGCAGTCCGGTCATCAGACGGCATTTACAAAGCCCAGAATTATAGGGAGACCCAAAAAAGTTGTACCCATCAACCAACAAACACATGTACATTAAATCAGTACTAATGTATACGACACACAAATATACCTTTTTGTACAAACACTTACTTAAAAAAAAACAATTACCTTTTCATTTGGTACACATTACAATGGAATGTACCAATCAGAAACCAGAACTGTACACTTCATATAATCCCCTCAATATTGATATTGTTATTGCTATTGATATTTTATTTCTATCGCGCTCCTACACAAGTGTTTCAGAGCGCAACAAGGCAAGGGAGGGGAACAGGGGAGAACAAAACAGAGATCTTACTAGGCACAGTGACATTGGAACGCGCAAGTGCATGGGAGAGGGGGAGAAGTGGAAAGTGTGAAGCAGAGGAGAAACAGATAAATAATAATAAATAAATAGATAATAAAGGCAACAAACTGTGGTAGTGCAGCCAGCAATTTGCAAGTGCTAGGTTTAAGGTAGCAGACAGGGTAGGTCTGCTAGTGCAGGAAGAAAAAATGGGGGGGCAATATGGGTACAGATACAGACCACAGTGCAAGGGGGGGCCGGAGGCCATGCGGGAGGGTGGCAGGGTGAGCAAGTACCTGGACCCGGAGGACAGAGGGTGGTCAGGTGCATGGTGCCAAGAGAGAACAGATCAGAAGGGGAGAGGGGGAGCGAAGGCAAAAAAAAGAGGAAGGTCTTAAGGTGCTTCTGGAACCGGAGATGGTTCTCCTCAAGTTTTAGAGTGGCAGGGAGGCTGTTCCAGAGGGAGGCCCCAGCCGAAGACAGAGATCTACCCCCAGCTTTTTTCTTTGAATAATGCCTGACTGGGAGTTAGAGGTAGAGGAGCAAAGAGCTTGAGAGGGGAGGTATTTGCGGAGGGATAGCTGAAGGTATTTTGGACCCAGGCACCAGAAAGCCTTGTGGACAATGCAGAGGGTTTTGAATTTAATCCTTGCATCCACTGGGAGTCAATGGAGAGATTTCAGAGCTGGAGAGATATGATCCCAGGGCTTGAGGTCAATGACAAGTCTTGCAGTACTGTTCTGGATGAGTTGCAGAGGGCGGAGAGTAGAGGCAGGTAGATTTAGAAAGAGGCTTTTACAATAGTCCAACCTAGAGAGAACCAGAGCTTGGGATGCCATGAGCTTCTGGGGGAAGGAGAGGAAAGTCAGAGTACCTCTGAGGAGGTGCAGTAGGAAGTTTGACTTTTTAGAGTCCTCAGAGATGTGGACGGAGAAGGAAATCATGGAGTCAAAGATGACCCCGAGGTTCTTATCCTCGCAGGTGGGGGTAGGAGGAGGGCCAAGGGGAGCCAGCCAGAGAGTGAGGGGAAAGGATGGTGAAGGTGTGCCAATGAGGAGGATCTCCTTCTTGCTGGCGTTCAGACAAAGATCATTGGCGGCACAACAATCTTGAATGGCAGTTAGGCAATCAGAGATGAGACAGTTAGAGGAGGTGGCCGAGGGCAGCCTGAAACTGATTTGAGTGTCGTCAGCGTAGCACTGGAAATTTGAGCAGAAAATGGCAATGCAATGGGCGAGAGTTGCCAGGTATTGGTTGAAAAGCCAGACAAGAGGTTAGACCCCTGGGGAACACCACAGGTAGAGAGGAAGATAGATGATAGGAAGGACTCAAGTTGGACCTGGGAGGGTCGATCAGTGAGGAAAGAGGTCAGCCAGGCCAGAGCCTGATCAGTGATACACAGGTTTTCTTGGAGATGGTTGAGCAGGATGGTATGGTTGACCGTGTTGAATGCAGAAGAGAGATTGAGGAGGATGAGGACAGAGGGAATGTCAGAGTCAATGTTGGAGAGCAGATCTTCACGGATGTTCAGGAAAGAAGGTTCCGTGCTTCTGGCAGCTCTGAAGCCAGACTGGTGGTCATAGAGACAGCCAACAGAATTGGAATGAAGGTTAAGCTGAGAGATGGCCAACTTTTCCAGGAGTTTGCCCAGAAAGCGAATAATGGAAATTGGGCGAGAGTTAGCTGCACAAGTAGGATCAGCTGTGGATTTATTGAGAAGAGGATGCACAAGGGAGTGCTTCAGAGGGGAGGGGAAGGATCCTGAGGCAAAGGAGTGGTTGCATAAATCAGCAAGGGCTGGAGCGAGGGTGTAAATGTGGTTCTTGTTGGTTTTAGAGGAACAGGGAAGAACCTGTTTTGATGAGGCTTTCATAGATCGGACTTGTCTAGCAACCTCGTCAGTGGAGAAAAGAGGAAGGATGAGAAGGATGGTGGGGGGTGGCTAAAGGAAGGTCAGCAAGCACAGATGAAGATGGGAGAGAAGGGGTTCGGATAGAGAGGGTAGACAGGATGTCCTGGGTTTTTGAAATGAAATGAGAGGCAAGGGCATTGCAAAGAGCCTGGGAGGCCACAGTCGGGGTAGAGACTGCAGCAGGGTTGGCCAGCTCCTTGCAGATTTTAAAGAGTTCGGCCGAGTTGTTAGATGCCGCAGAGACACAAGTTTGTATGTGGACTCTCTTCTTGGTGAGGACAGAGTGTCGGTATTGCCTTAGCAGCAGGAGACAGGCCAGTTTATCAGAGGATGAACAGGAAGCCCTCCATTTCCTCTCAGCTGCCCTACACTTAGGTTTCAGTGTAGCTAGGTCATAGTCATACCAGGAATTGCACTTGGCTTTGGACTTCAAAAGGATCAGGGGCAAGAGCATCAAGAGTATCAGAAATTGAAGAGTAGAGCAGAGACAGGGCTGTGTCAGGATGTGAGACAGCCAGAGGTGGGGGGGGTGAGAAAGTGGCAGCAAAAGCCTCAAATGACACACGCTTCATGGGCCAGATGTCCGAGAAGGTAGGTGGCAGTTTTGGGTTAGGCTTGGCTTGGGGGGAAGAGAGGGAGAGATGAGAGGAGAGAAGGGAGTGATCGCTCCAGGAGAGAGGAGTGGTCAGAGGGATGGAGAGGGGGCGGTCAGAGGAGATCAAGAAATCCAGTGTGTGACCGGCAGAGTGAGTCGGGCCAGGGGGGAGGATGGACAGGGAGAGGGAGTTGCAGAGGTCACGGAAGAGTACAGAAGAGGAACTTGGAGAGTCTAAATGTATACTGAGATCACCGAAGAGGAGGAGTTGAGTGGTAGAGGCCAGGTGGGAGGAGGAGAGGTCCACTCACTAAGAGAGAAATGAGGTGATTTGACCAGGAGGCCGGTATATGGTAGCCACAGTAAGAGAAGGGGTAGGCGAGAGAGAAAGCCTACAGACATGGCATTCAAAAGAGGAGTAGGTCTAAGTGGGAATGATACAGGCAGGAATCCACTCAGGAAAGATTAGGGCTACACCCCAGACCGGGAGGATCTGGGTTCAGCGAGGATCTTGTAGCCATCAGGGAGGAGAGTGTCAAAGCTCGTGACAGAGCTGGCCGTAAACCATGTCTCAGTAAGACCAAGGACATCAAGGACTAGTTCTTCAAGGAGGTGGCAGATGTCAGAGGAGTGTAGTTGAGAGTGGCAATATGAAGATGGTTGACAGCCTTAAAGACCTTCTGGGGAGAGATCAGAGGTACGCCCTGCAGAGGAGAAAGAGCCCTAGGAGGGGCGGAGGAGGAGGCGAGAGAGGGCAAGGTAGCCAAGGGGGGAGAGGAGGGGACAGCAGATGAGAGGAAATTGATGAGGCAAGGGAAGTGCCTATCAAAGAGGAGGAGATTGGCCTGAGGGCCTTGGACCTTGACAGTGCCATTTAGATAGACATTAATGATGACTTTAGAGGAGTCAAACGAAACCATGAGATCTTCCCAGCGAGTGCCACGATTAATGGGAGAGGAGGAGATGGGAGAGATGTAAGTGACTTCAATCCAGAAATCCAACTAAATCAATGCCTAGACTGGGATGCCCAATGGAAGCCCTTATTTATAGATTTTATGTCAAGTTTTTAAATCTGGATGATGAACCCTTATATCACGCCCCTCCCTTTGAATCCCCCTGACCTCACTGAGCCAAGAAGTGGGTTTGTTTTGCAAATTAAAAGGTTTATTGGAAAAATTAAACAATATATATACACTTTAATGAATAAATTAATATTTGATAGAACACTGAATATAATAGTGATCAACAATGGGTAATATTACAATAGCACACTCCCATCAATCAGTGAGGAGTTGGTATAGAAAGGATAAGGTAGCAGAGAATACTTTTATAGTACAAGGAAATGCAATAGTGGTAAAGAATGCAACACAGAAATAAACTTGATATGAATTCAATCAGAAGATAATATAATCACTTTTTCCCCAGTGACTACTCACTCCCCCCCATGCAATTTGGAGAGATGGAAAGGAGGGCACACAGGTTTTCAGGTATACAATCAAAAGCAGTTCAGTTCCAGTTCCCTCCAGCAAGCTTAGAGAAACAGGGATGATTTTAAAACACAGGCCAAAAACGTTTAAATGTGACTGCAATGAAGTGAAAAATATGCTAAAAATGATTTTAATTCCCTATAGGTGATTCAGGGTAGGTGACAGCTACTTTGAATTAGTTCAGGTCAACACTAGCCATGATTCACTAATGATTATCAGAGTGAAAACGAATTTCAGCAGTGCAAAGCAAGAAGCATCTATTTTTACAAGTGGTGAAATTGAGCCAAATTGCAATTCGCTGCACTTTTTCCGAGTGCCTAAACTGCGATTACGGAAAAACTATAAGGAGTTGGAATGTCGTTTTGGATGTGTCGGAAAGCTGAGGATCTTAGCTTTAAAATGACAGTTAAATCTCGATTCAAAATATACGGACGTTTTTGTGGAGGTAGATTTTCAGAAATGAAATCAAGATTTCAGATTGACAGATGACACTTTTACAGCTTTGAAATCACAGGATGGACACACAATTCTAAATGCAGTTCTAAATAGGTTGAAATGGATGGGATAGGATCACTTTAGACTAACAGATTGGTTCTGTACAATTCTTAGACTGGATGGTCACTCCTAGTTTTGGAAGGGAATGGACCTCGTCACAGATCTGGTCAGGTTTGGGCTGCGGTTCTCTCGCCACCGGACGGTCTCTGGCACTGGTTCTGCTCACAGCGTGGCCTCTGGTCTGCTATCGGCACTGCACAGCGGTCTGGTCTGGGTCTGACAGGTTCTGGATACAGCTCTGCTTTCTGGGTCTGGCTATGGTTCTGGCACAGGGTTCTAGTCAGAATAAAACAGCTCGCCCCGGCTGTTGAATAATTTAGTTAGGTTGCTGGATTCGGGGGCCCCTGAAAAGAGTTCAGCTTTTGGGTTTGGCCCCTGCTTAAGGTTCTAGAGCTGGGTTCTAGAGTCAGGTCTCTGGATCTATCTGGAATCTGGAGTCTCTGGAGTCTTTGTCTGGATCTGGAGTCTTTTGACAAAGTGCTGCTCAAGAAATCGATTCAAGAGTGGAAAATGAATGTCCCTATCTGGGTCTCAGTGGTTCTTTTTATGTGTTCTCAAAGGGGGTGTGGATGCTGACTTTCTATGCCCAACCCTCTGAGAATCCTGATAGGTTAAAGGATTTACTGTCCTCTGACTGGAGAAGGGAGTAGTGAGTCAGAATGAGTCAGAGTGATGTTATGTTTATGGCTTGGCTGAAATAACAGTCCCCCTTGCATTTACTTAGAAACATTTTTTCATAACCAAACATGCTTCCCAGATAAACAAGTTGTTGAAATTACATGTACACATCACAAATTAATTAAGACATGTCTCTGTTCAACCCTGCTCTTTCTAAGAGCTTGAGTTCAGACATGACAACTTATTTGTGATTTTCGTGGGTTTTGCAATATTGGTTTCGCACCAAGCCTTACCCAGAGGTACACACCCACTCTGCACATATTACTGTATGTTTTCATTTTTCTAGTATAAACCCAGTGTCTACAATATTAATAATTATGGGGTTTGGTCTCAAAGCATCCTACAGCATCCATCTTCGTCTCAAACTGTGAGTGAATTTTTCATATTAAGAATCTCCAAATTGTACCTTTTTGTACGCTTGATATAATTAGTTATCAGTATTCTCATAAAACATATATTTGCTGGACTCTCTGAATCCACAGTCGTTTGTCTCTGCCCCTAGAAACTTGGTGAGTCAGAATGGTCACATGTCTTGCCTTCCCCCAGAGCAGTGTTGTTCAGGCCCACCCAAATCAGCATATTCTATTCAATTGAAAGAGTCTATTATTCCTTTCTCCAGGATGCAGGAAAAATCCCCTCCCTCTTAATCAACAGGACCATGTGATTTCCTGTGCTGTTACTGAGAAGACTAGGTGTGAAGGCTTCCCGGGGATAGCCAGACTTTGAAGTCTCAGTTAACTCAGGTTACTGTTTAGCTCCTGAAATACAGTTCTCCTGTCAGAATTTAGATCACCAGTGCCGGTCAGTGGCAAGCACTGGTATTGCACCCATTTTTGACAGCTGTCTTGAATTAATATCTTTACAAAGGAGATTTAGCTTGGTAGCATAGGATTCTCGCTGATATTGTATGGGTGTGGATTCTTGCAGTGGAGCAATGTAGAACACCCAACAAGAAGTTGTATCCTTTTGGTGATTTTGTGAGCCATGATTTTAGCAATTTTGACGATCAAGAAAATGAATTCCCAAACAGCTCTGGGTTGCTTTTGGCAATTGGTATTGCTATTTCCAAGTGGTTTCAGGCTACTGTGTGGGTATCCCCATGGTGGTTCTAGGCAGTGATCTCCTCTGTTCATTGACATGGCAAAAGTGGGTGGCAGCCTATTTTTCAGGTTTTTACTGCACATTTTTGGATGATCTCTGGCAAGCAGCATGCTTTCCGGCTGCCATTATGATGTTTCTGCTGCCAGCAATGTTGTAGGGCTTGGATGAGTGGGTTCAAACATCCCACAAGCCCCCCTCTTGCAATGGCCATTCTGAACTTTCATCGATGGAACTTTGCAAGACTGGGATGTCCTCATCTTCTTCTGATTCCTCAGATGGCAAAGTTCAGCATCTTTTCCTCCATCAGGGTGGGTCAATCGGTTCTCCTTGCCGGTCCTGGTGGGAGTATTGGGCGGTACTCCGAGCCCCTCGGATCTTTGCTCCCGGTCCCCGGGTCGTCCTCCTTGGGCAGTCTCCATGGTTTCATCTCTCCTAGGATGACAAAGCAAAAGCGGCAGAAACATATTCGTAGAGATTTCCCCACCACTATTAATGTAGTGGGGTGAACACATACATTTTTTTTATCAGGTGACATTTGCATTCTTATTATGGTATTTCATACTTTAATTAGGAGACATTTGCATTCTTATTATGGTATTTCATACACTATATGTCGATTATTTTAGGGTTGGAGATTTATTAATCTGCAGCGGCCCCCTCTGAGGTTCCAGAGGACTGCTCCAGTTGCTGCAAAGTGTGCCTGGGATGGCAACACTTTAGCTGATTAATGTGGACCCACTTATCTTCCCCCTCTGCCAAACTGCTTTTGGGGATTGTAGGCGACTGGTGAGATCTTGTCTACAATTTCAAAAGGTCCCTTCCAGGTAGGCAGAAATTTCTGCTGCTTGGCCTGGTTCCTTTGGAAATTGTACAGATAAACCCGGTCTCCTACATTGTATTCCTTTCTGGTGGTCTTCAGATCATAGTGGGCCTTCATGCTATTGGCTCATCTTTCTAGATTTCGCTGAGCATAGGCAAAAGCATGTTGAAGGTGTTTCCTTAAATTCTCAACATACTCATGAGTTGTGGAAGCATTGATCAATGTCTACTCTTGGGTCCTGTATAGCACCATCCTGCGTCCAGTCATCTACTCAAATGGTGACATTTTAGTTGCAGATGAAGGGGTAGATCTGATGGCCATTAGGACAAGAGGTAATCGGATATCACAACTTGGCCCACAATCTGCCACAAACTTTTTTAAGATGCTCACAATGGTTTTGTTGTAACGTTCTACTGCGCCCGAAGAGGCTGGCCGGTGAGCAATGTGTAGCTTCCTTTTAACCCCCAGTATCTCCCACATCTGGTGAAATGGCTACCTCTGTCTGACTCAATCCTTTGGGGTAGTCCAAAACGCGAAAAGATGTGGTTGATCATCAGGGCAGCTGCTGTTTCTGCCTTGCAGTTTGGGGCCGGGAGACATTCCACCATTTCGTAAATAAGCATATCACAGTCAACATGTACTTATTCCCCCTAGAGGAGCGAATCACGGGCCCTATGAAGTCGACTTGCAAATCGGAACATGGCAGTGTAATCCCACTCTTTTGGAGAGGAGCACGGTGTGTGAGGGATGTTGGCTGAAATTGTGCACACACAAGACACCCCTTCAAGTATTGGTCGAGGTCCTGCCCCATGTGTGGCCAGTATGCAAGCTCTCTTAAGATTTCAAGTGTTGTCTGAAACCCCCTATGACCGGCTGTGGCCGCATCATGGGCGTGACTTAACATCAGGCTTCAGAATGAGGTAGGAACCACCCACTGATCATGACCAGCTTGGGATTTACTTACCAACAGACCGTCTTGGATTCGGAAAATTTTTGGACATTTCATCAACACTCTAAGGTCCTCTTTCCCAATGTAATCGGTATCCGTCAGGGGAAAGTTCCAGGGTGCTTGATGTGTTGTTAAAACTTACCAATTATTGGATCCCCTTTCTGAGCCGTAATCAAATCAGCATCTGGGGTCTCCTTACTCCATTGTGCAGTTGAAAGATCATTGTGAGCATTTGTCTGGGACCTAGTGATAGCGGTGACCTGGATTTCCCCCAACGGTGACTCAATTTCTATTAGATCCCCTTGGATGGCCCCGGTTTTGGCCAGCTGATCAGCTAAATCATTTCCAGTTCTGTCTGGTCCCTCTACTTTGGAATGACCCTTGATCTTTTTCCAGTAGATAGTCATCCCATTCGAGGTGACCAGATCATCAATATTTTGGATTAACTTCCCATGTTTCAAGGGTTTGTTATTAGCACATAACATGCCTCTGGTTTTCCAATTAAACAGGTGCGCCACAAACCCGTTCCGTACATAATCCGAATCTGTGATTATGACCAGTTCGTGGAGTTGATGTTGGACAGCAGTGAGGATGGCTTGATGCACAGCCATCAACTCTGCCACCTGACTACTTCGGGGACCAATCTTGTACACAGCGGAGGGTTCTGGGGACTCATTCACCCATGCATTCCATACGCCGGCCACAAGTTCTTTCTCCCCGTTGTTGTCAACATGGTAAGCGCATCCAGCCACACAGACAATGGGCATTCCCTCACACTTGTCTTCTTCAAAGACTTTTTGTGGGGAATTATGGTATGCCTCCATGTTGTCCTTGATTTTTAGACTTTCGTCCTCGAGACAGTTTTCTCTGGCACAATCATGCAAGTCAGCCAGACCTTGCGCGGGGGGACTCTTCTTGTTTTGACCATATCTGACCTCCAAAGGAAAGCCTTGCATTGACAGAATCCAGGAAGTAATTTGGGAATTACTCACATTTCTGCCCGGATTTTGTCACTTTGGAGATATTGCAGAGGCTGGTGTGGAGTCTCCACTATGATGTGTTCCCCATGGATGAACGGGCGGTAATTCTTCAATGCCTACACCTTTGCCAGGAGTGCCTTCTCACAATCGTTGAATTTTTCCTCTGACAGAGGATAAAGTTTTGCTCGCTTAGGAGATTACTTTATTGACCTTGTCATGCTTTTGATATAATACTGCAGTCAAGCATGTATTAGAGAACCCTGTCTCCAAGAAAAACTCCTTTTTTCTGACCGGGTAAGCTAGGCAAGGCGCTCGTGAGAGGCTTCTTTTGAGCTGTCTTACTGCCTCTGATTGTTCTGGACCCCATTCCCACTTGACCCCCCCTTCAAGAGATGAATCAGGGGTCTAGTGATCTTTGCGTAGCCCTCATTGAACTTTCTGCTGTAATTAGTCAGTCCAAGAAGGCTCCTTAGTTCCCGCAGAGTTGTGGGGTCTTTCAGTTTCTGAAGTGCTTCCACTTTCTTTTCCTGGGGACAGAAACCCTGAGGGGTAATCTCATATCCCAAGAAATTAACACAGGTTCTACACCACTGTACTTTCTGAAAGGAAAGTATTTCTCCGGTGGCCCTCAACTGTGTCAGAACATAACGGATCTCCGCTATGTGCTCCTCCACAGATGAACTTTTGATGAGGACATCATCAACATAAGCCAGGTTACCCCTCGCACCCAGGTCGGGCATGGTCTTGTGTAGGAAAATGTTGAATTCATTGCCGGAGTTGAGGTATCCAAAGGGAGTCCGGGTCCATGTGTTCTGCTGGCCCCCAAAGGTAAAAGCCAGTTTGTATTGGTCCTCCCTACTGACATGCACAGTCCAGTATCCATTGGTCAGGTCTATTGCAGTGAATACCTGTGACCCCTGGATCTGGGCCAGCCCTTGGTCAATGTAGGGAAGAGGCCATCTGTTACGCTCTCCTGGCTCCCACAGAGGCGTCGATCGGAACTGGACAGCTGCGGTCTCCACCAATGTGACGCGTAGGGCCGAGATGACGGACTGGACTGGCCCACCTAGCTTTGTTTGCTTGGCCAATAGGAATATTCTACTGCAAATGGAGAAAGGGAATTAACCACCCGTGGAGTTGAGCTTAAATTCCCCCACCCCCGCTGTTTTCCCCACAGATCACCTTTGATGTCCCCTATTATAGTCTCACCTGATGGTTTGAAAAGATGAGTTCTCCATCCTGCATTGAGCGCAGGGGCGCGTTGATAACCAGTTGCTTCACTGGCTCGAAGGAATTGGTGAGTTCCAGAACAATATTGACTCATTGACTGATTCTCGGCAAGACGCCGTAAGTATAACGTTTGTAAGAGTTCAAATGCCTGAATTTCACTCTTGTCCGATTCCTTGCAGGTTGCAGCTTGACCCTAATGACGAGTTCCTCGTGGCAACCGGTAGTATTCTGGTAAGGATTTGTATTTTCCAACACAGTTCGATAAAATAAAGTCAATATGTAACCTGTTGCTTTCTCCCTTATTCAGGCACTGAGAGAAAGTATGAAGTCTCCGGGAATAATACCTCCGGCGGTAAAATCAGGTAAGTCTATTGTGGTGAGAAGGGTTCCCCTTGTTAGTCCCTTTGTTTCACCTTGCTGTCCTTTTGTTTCCCCTTAGGGACCGGGGTTTGGCGAAGATGCAGTGGAAGCTGCGCCGACCCGTGAACAGGAAAAGTAACCCAGGTGGTAAAATCAGGTACGTCTCTGGGGTGGTAACTAATATTCCTCTGTGAATTCCCTTGGCCCACCTTGCTGTTCTTGTCTTCTTCTTAGGTGCTGGAGTGCGGCGGGAACATGCAGGAGGGTGTTTTGGAATGTGAAGATGCTGCGAAGGCCGGGGAGTTCAGCGCAGCGCTGCAGCAGGCGAGGCGACACGCATCAAATAACTTCTTTCTTCCAGCTCGAAGGCACAATGGATCGGGAATTCAGGTAAGGATTAAAGGTATTGCTCTCTTGTTCTAACCTTTTCTCCTTCTTTCTCCCTTTTTCTAGGAGCTCCAAACTCGAGGCGGGCATGGCAGAATGCTGGATGCAGACTTGCAGGCACGGTGAGAGTTACGCTGCTGGATGCAGAATAACATGAAGCGTGTGCTGCTCTTCGGGCGTGCTTTAAATACCCTCCAAAGTAGTCCCAGGTAAGTATTCCTCCCCAGCCCCGCCTGTTACTCACCGAACAGGAGTGGACAAGACAGGAGGCCAAACCAGCGAGACTGTGCGTTGATTGAAGAGCTCGGGTTGGAGCCTCCACCCGAGCCTCCTCTCTATGAGGGAAAAAATGACCTTTCTGATGATATGACCCACTGCTGATATGTATGCCAGACAGAGGGACCGATCACCCGAAAGAGCGGGGAGAAAACACGCCGCCACGGACCCAGCTGCAAGAAACAACACACGATTAATCACTTGGAATAAGAGCAACTATCAATAGATGGAGATAGGACAGAATAGTACCTGAACAACCCAGTCCTTGGAGCCTGATACCACAATGCTCTGGTAATCCCCTAGGAAGCCACAGTTCCCTTTACTCCAGGATTCAGAACACAAGGACAGTGCAAAATAATAAACGGGGAATGTTAGTTGGGTAACTAGTCCCGTGCGGAACGAGGGACGCACTAGATCCGGGTAGGTACACAACTGCAAGGCGTCCCCAAAGTGCACTTAAAGGGCGGAATCCGAAACAACCAATGTCCTTGAACAGTTGAGCCAAATGGAAAGATTCGGTACACGGGCGAGCAGGAAGGTAACAGAATCAGCAGGCAGACAGTCCTTAACAATCCACAAGTCGGTACACGGGCGAGCAGGAAGGTAACAGAATCAGCAGGCAGACAGGCAGTCCTTAGTTCAAAAGAGGGTTCGTTACCTGAGCACGGAATGAAGGAGAAGGAACAGGAATCCGCTGAGCAGAATAGAAACAGTAAGGAGGAGCTTCAGAAACAGGGCGATAAGAAGGAACTTAAGCGCTGGTTGTAACTTTCAAACAGAAGCAGCGTCCTCCGGGCTGCAGCCGCTTAAATCAATGAGGAGGTGGAGCCAAGTGAGTGGAGACCACGTGATGTTAAGGACTACGAATTCCCTTAGGTTTTCATGGGGATCGTAGTTCGGAACCGTCTGGTTCGTGCAGTAGTCGTTAGCCTCAAGGGCATTTTCCACTTCATCAGGAATGGCGCTGCAGAATGCCGAAGAGAACGGCGCAGCGCAATAGTTTTGTCAGATGTCCTTTTCCGCAGCCGGCCCTGAGGTAAGTATGAAGCACGCTGTCGTAGTGTGGAACGGAGCCGAGGTGTGACAGCATCCACCCCCAAAGGCGGCGCCCACCCCCTGCGCGCATGGAAGCGGCGTAGAAGCCTAGGAGAACGGATATTATGCAGCGGTTCCCAAGATCTGTCTTCAGGACCGTAGCCCTTCCAGTCAACTAGGTAAAATGGACGACACCTGCGTAGTCGGAAGTCCAGGATATCCGCCACTTCGTATTCAACCTCACCCTGCACCCGCACGGGGGAAGGGCGGATTGGCAAACGAGTAGCAGGAGGACAGGGCTTCAGGAGACATACATGAAAGACAGGATGCAATTTCCATGAGGCGGGCAGAGAAAGTCGCACCGCCACAGGACTAACCACATCAGTGACAGAATAGGGATCCACAAATTTGGGCAAAAGCATGCGTTTACCAGGAATTTTCAAGTTGCGTGTTGACAACCAGACCTTCATGCCCACCTTGTATGTCGGCGCAGGACTCCGACGCCGGTCAGCATACTTCTTGGCCCTATTCTGGGCAGTGAGGAGATGCAAACGAACTGCCATGTGGACGGATTTGATGTCCCGAACGCATGCCTGAGCCGCTGGATTATCCAAGGGAACAGAAGGGTCCAAGGGCAACGATCGTGGATGCTGCCCATACATGGCATAGAAAGGTGACACCCCAGAAGCCGAGTGCAAAGAGTTATTATAGGCAAATTCAGCTGGCGGCAACATCGTCAACCAGGAAGACTGAAAGCGTAAGCACAGACAACGGAGGAACTGCTCTAGGGTAGCGTTGACTCTCTCAGTCT
Source organism: Ambystoma mexicanum (assembly GCF_040938575.1). Classification (NCBI taxonomy): domain Eukaryota; kingdom Metazoa; phylum Chordata; class Amphibia; order Caudata; family Ambystomatidae; genus Ambystoma; species Ambystoma mexicanum. Next base: position 1,092,746,782 of record NC_090926.1, on the reverse strand, counting down.
GCCCATCCGTCTGGGGGTGGTAGGCAGTGCTGTACCGATCGTCAATGCGTAAAGATACAGTTAAGGCTCTCCAAAAACGCGAGGTAAACTGTGGGCCGCGATCTGACACCACGATGGATGGTAGGCCAAAGAAGCGGAAAATGTGCTTGAGGAACAAAGATGCCAAAACTGGTGCCGAAGGCAGACCCATACAAGGAATAAAGAGTGCCATTTTGGTGAAATAGTCAATGACGACCCAGATAGTATCAAAACCGTCCACCGGAGGCAGATCCACTATAAAGTCCATGGAGACCATATACCACGGCTTGTGCGGTACCGGAAGTGGTTGCAATAAACCCACTGGCTTGGAACGTGATATTTTGCATTGGGCACACACAGAACAAGCGGCCAGATAGTCAACCACATCCCTAGACATAGAGGGCCACCACGCCCAGCGACGCAAAGAGTCCAGAGTTTTTTGCTGACCCGGGTGGGCCGCTATTAATGAGTCATGAGACCATTCCAGGGCGCGGAGACGTGCCTCTCCAGGCGGCAAGTATAAGCGACCCTGAATGTATGGCAATCCCTGTACTACATCGAGATTGAGGGCCATGCATTCCTCTGCATGTGAGGAAACCCATTCCGAGACCAGGGAGCGAAGCGAAGGCTGGGGTGTGCAACCACAAACCACCCTACAAGGTAACAATAGAGAATGGTCTGATGCAGAATTGCTCTGGTTGTGATCCAGACGCGATAATGCATCGGCACATGTGTTGAGCCGGGCAGGTCGGAAGGTGATGGTGAAGTTGAACTGGGAAAAGAAGAGATGCCAGCGGGCCTGACGAGTGGTGAGGCATTTCATTGATTATAACGCCAGGAGACTCCGATGGTCAGAGAAGACCGTGACCAGATGACGTGCACCCAGTAAATGGTGCCTCCATTCTGAGAAGGCATCCTTAATGGCCAAGAGTTCTCTTTCAGTGATGGGGTAGTTGCGTTCATATTGGGTTAGTTTTCTAGAATAATAGGCGACTGGATGAATCTCCCCTGAGTCAGGACAACGCTGAGACAGAACCGCCCCAATGGCGGAACCAGAAGCATCAGCCTCCACTAGAAAGGGTAAATGAGGATTAGGATGTTGTAATACCGGAGCGGTGGAGAACGCAGCTTTCAAAGCCTCAAAGGCGTTCTGTGCCTCCTCATCCCATCGATATGGTTTCTTAGAGCTTGTCAGAGCAGTGAGGGGAGCTGAAATGGATGAAAAAGAGTGGATAAAACGCCTATAGAAATTAGCAAACCCTAGAAAGGACTGCAGGGCTTTAATTGAGGTAGGGACAGGCCATTCAAGTACCGCCTTAACTTTGGAACGACTCATTCTGATGCCCTGGTTGGTAAGGTCATAACCGAGGAATTCAACCTCGGTAGAGTTGAATACACACTTCTCTGCTTTGACAAATAGATTGTTTTCCCTAAGCCATTGTAGTACAAAGCGTACGTGTTCAATGTGTTGTTCACTGGAGGATGAGTATATCAGAATGTCGTCCAGATAAACAACAACAAACTGGTCTAGACAGTCATGAAAAATGTCATTCATAAAGGCCTGAAAAGTGGCCGGAGCGTTACAGAGTCCGAAGGGCATCACTAGATACTCGAACAGACCATACCGGGTTTTGAACGCTGTTTTCCACTCGTCCCCTTCACGCATTCTGACGAGATTATAGGCGCCCCGGAGATCCAATTTGGTAAAGATAACAGAAGACCCGAGTTGATCCAAAAGGACTGAAATCAATGGAAGGGGGTACTGATTTTTTATCGTAATAGCATTCAATGCTCTATAATCAACACAAGGACGGAGGTCTCCCTCTTTCTTCGGGACAAAAAAGAGAGGGGACGCTGCAGGAGACTTAGAGGGTCTAATAAACCCTGTGACCAAAGATTTGTCGATGTACTCTTTCAGTACCTTGTCCTCGGGTACGGTAAGAGAATACACTCTCCCAACCGGAATTTTAGATCCTGGCACCAGATCAATAGGACAGTCATATGGTCTGTGAGGTGGCAGGTGATCTGCCCCCCCTTTGTCAACACATCCCGAAAGGAGAGGTATTCCGAAGGAATGTGCGTAGGGGTAGAAACGGCCCCGATGACTGCCATGGATGCTACCAACGCCTGAGAGGATGATTCTGGATACACACTTGTGTGCTGAAAACATTTTTCATTGCACACGGAGGAAGGAAACTGAACCACCCTATTTGCCCAGTCAATAGAGGGATTATGGTGTCGTAGCCAAGGGATTCCCAATATGACCCGAAACTGAGGAGCTTTGATCAAATCAAACGATAAGGTCTCCACATGCCCTTCCTCTGTCTGCATCCGGAGCAGAGACGTGTTTTGGGTCACCAGACCGGAGATCAACGATGTACCGTCAACTGCATGTACAGTTTCGGGCTGAGCTTTAGACAGGACTGGTACGTTGTTCTTTACAGCATATTCGTAGTCCATATAGTTACCGGTGGCCCCAGAATCAATAATGGCAAGGGATGAAAATGAAGTGTCAGGAGTCACAGTAAAGACTACCGGCAGGCTGACTGGGGCAAAAGCGACCCCGTGAGAGTCCAAAGAGTATACCCCCGGCGTAGGGACTCCATCTATCGCCGGGTTCTGGCGTTTCCCGCCTTTTTGTGGGGTCTTTTTGGACAGTCAATTAGCAAATGTTCGGCTGATCCACAATACATACATAAATTATGGGATCGCCGGTGCTCCCGTTGTGCAGGTGTTAAAGGACCTCGGACGGCCCCCACCTGCATAGGTTCTGGAACAGAAGAAGGAAGACTGACAGAATCCAAGGGAGGGGGTATTGGTGTAGTTGACTTGCGTTCCCCTTTCCTTTCAGCTCTTCTAGCGTCAATCTGTAATACCAGGTCCAGGAGTTCACCGAATACGGTAGGGACTACTGGTACCGTTGCTAGGGTGTCCTTCAACTCTTCTGACAACCCTTTATAGAACACTGCTGACTTCTTTTCTTCGGGCCAGTCAGTCTCAGCAGCGAGTTGATTGAACCTGGTAAGATAAGTGAACAGAGAAGAAGTACCCTGACGTAAGTTCAGGAACTCTAGGTCTGTAGCTTGGGATTTATAATGGGTATCAAAAACCCTGTTCATGGCGGTGATGAGAGCATCACAGTCATACAATACAAAGCTATTTGCTTCGAGTAACGGATTGGCCCAGGCTGCAGCCGTCCCTCCTAGATGTGAGAGGACAAACGCCGCCTTTGTGGTCGAATTGGGAAAGGCTGTGGGGCGGCAAAGGAAGTGCAGTTTGCATTGATTGATGAATGTCCGATTAAGCTTTGGATCGCCAGTGAAGCGTTCCGGCGGGGCCAATGGAAACTGTGCAGCCATGAGAACAGGGGCTGCTGTAAATCCCGACGTGGATGCCGGAGAGACACCGGAACCAGAAGCAGTGGCACCAGATGTGTCTACCCCCAGTGTGTGGGGAGGCGGGAAATGTTGCAAACCATCAATTCGATGGTGCAAGGCATCATATGCTGCCGTCATGTCCGACCGTAAGTCGGATACCAAACGGACCAGAGCAGCCAAAGGGTCCGTCTCTTCCATGGCTTCTGTTTTTGTTACTCACCGAACGGGAGTGGACAAGATAGGAGGCCAAACCAGCGAGACTGTGCGTTGATTGAAGAGCTCGGGTTGGAGCCTCCACCCGAGCCTCCTCTCTATGAGGGAAAAAATGACCTTTCTGATGATATGACCCACTGCTGATATGTATGCCAGACAGAGGGACCGATCACCCGAAAGAGCGGGGAGAAAACACGCCGCCACGGACCCAGCTGCAAGAAACAACACACGATTAATCACTTGGAATAAGAGCAACTATCAATAGATGGAGATAGGACAGAATAGTACCTGAACAACCCAGTCCTTGGAGCCTGATACCACAATGCTCTGGTAATCCCCTAGGAAGCCACAGTTCCCTTTACTCCAGGATTCAGAACACAACGACAGTGCAAAATAATAAACGGGGAATGTTAGTTGGGTAACTAGTCCCGGGCGGAACGAGGGACGCACTAGATCCGGGTAGGTACACAACTGCAAGGCGTCCCCAAAGTGCACTTAAAGGGCGGAATCCGAAACAACCAATGTCCTTGAACAGTTGAGCCAAATGGAAAGGTTCGGTACACGGGCGAGCAGGAAGGTAACAGAATCAGCAGGCAGACAGTCCTTAACAATCCACAAGTCGGTACACGGGCGAGCAGGAAGGTAACAGAATCAGCAGGCAGACAGGCAGTCCTTAGTTCAAAAGAGGGTTCGTTACCTGAGCACGGAATGAAGGAGAAGGAACAGGAATCCGCTGAGCAGAATAGAAACAGTAAGGAGGAGCTTCAGAAACAGGGCGATAAGAAGGAACTTAAGCGCCGGTTGTAACTTTCAAACAGAAGCAGCGTCCTCCGGGCTGCAGCCGCTTAAATCAATGAGGAGGTGGAGCCAAGTGAGTGGAGACCACGTGATGTTAAGGACTACGAATTCCCTTAGGTTTTCATGGGGATCGTAGTTCGGAACCGTCTGGTTCGTGCAGTAGTCGTTAGCCTCCAGGGCATTTTCCACTTCATCAGGAATGGCGCTGCAGAATGCCGAAGAGAACGGCGCAGCGCAATAGTTTTGTCAGATGTCCTTTTCCGCAGCCGGCCCTGAGGTAAGTATGAAGCACGGTGTCGTAGTGTGGAACGGAGCCGAGGTGTGACACCGCCCAAGTGAAAAAATAGTCCCTAAGTAAAGTAGTCCCTTCCAAGCCTCTTTTGGCTTGGAGCTCTTGCAGCATGGTCTGCATCAGGTAAGTTTGCAGCATGGTCTGCATCAGTTAAGTTTTAATCCATGAGCCTGGCGCCTATGGCGCCAGGACTGACTCTCCATATGAGCCTGGTGCCATATGCACCAGGACGGGACCCAAATAGCCCCTAGCAGGGATTGTTGGGCTTGCTTTGGATAACTTGATGTCTGCTTCCGGGGTTGCTGGACTTGGTCTGGGTTCCCGGGGGTAGGCATCATGACACCATCAGATAGTATGGACCCGTTTGTTGAACTCCCTAAGGTCGGCGCAGAGTCTCCACTGGCCGTTTGGTTTCAATATTCCCAGCACCGGATTATTGAAGGTGCTGTATACTGGACGGATTATCCCCCGGGACTCGAGGTTCTTAATTATTTCAATAAGGGACTCCATGGATGCGAGAGGCAAGCGATATTGCTTCACAAACACTGGAGTCATGCCAGGGTCTGTGGGAATTGTTGTGTGGATGTCGGTGCGACCACAATCATATGAGTCCACCGTAAAGATATCTTGTAAAACCAAGAAAACTTGTTTCAACTTTTGCTTCTGCTTCAGAGTCACACAGGCATCAGCTAGGTTGACTCTCTCTTCAACCATCTGCCTGAAGCCTGGAAAGACTTCTGGTTTCGCTATCTCAGCAGCCTCCTCCAACTGGGTGGAGAAGTCCCTGGTCAGAGTGCTGATTTGGACTGGTGGCTTCAGGTGGGAAAGGCAGCCCTCATAGACCTGGAAAATCACCTCTTCCCCATTCTGAAGTCACAAGCCACATCTTCCTTTCCATAAGGGCAGGAAGTGTACACCAGGAAGTTCCCCCCATACCGGGTAAAGATCCTGTCTGGTGTTGTATGGTCATCACTGTCACTATAAAAACAGTCCTTGGGGATTGGTCCTAACAGTTCATTTCCTAGATCAATTGAAAAATGTCGGTCATCAACTGCCATTCCAATAATGGTGCCTGCGGCTAGAGTGATACTCTTTAAGTCGCTGTTATCCACCTCTATTGGAATGGTGCCATGTTCTATATTGACTAATGGTGTTGGTTTTACCCCCAACCCTTTCTGCCGGAGACGAGCATTTAGATGAATGTAAGCATCAGGGTTTTTCAATTTTTGTCCTCTTTTAACTTTCACTTCCAGGGAGAATTGTCGGGTCCTTTCTGGGATGGTGACTTCCTCTTTCATCTGAATTTCCACTGCATAAGGTAGCAATTGAGCTGACCTAAATGCTTCCTCTGGATCATCAAAGCCCATGGGATTATCCGCTAATCAGGACCAAGCTTTAAAGTTTATTAGGTCCAATCAAATGGCAAAGTGATTGAGAATGTCACTGCCTAAGTAAAAGGCGGAAGTGACGTCTCGCACGACCCAACAATTATGGACTAAGCTCTTGTTGCCAATGGAGATTTGGAGCATACACCTGCTTGGCAGGAGATGTTTGGAATTGGGTGTTTCCAGATCCATTTCCCATTTGTCTATCAGTTTGAATGTGGGAATGGCTGGATCTTTTGGGAGTTGGCGAAACATGGCTTCGCTGATGAAGCTCTTACCATTGTTCACACACACTCAGGAGAGAACAGAGTCCTTCCCATCATTTAGCTGAACAGGGATGAACAACTGCTCTCCAATTTGTTGAATATCAGCCAGGCTCTGAGCTGATTTCAACTCTTTCTGGACTATTGGAGTGGGAGTATCTGATTGTGGATTGGTAAAGAATTTCAGATGTTCCTTCCAGTGTGGAATACCACCTTAAACTGGAAGGAAGGTTCATTTTCAGAAATAGAGAGGACCCCCCCATCACCAGTCTGTTTTCCTACTGCTATTACTGTCACGTTTGGAGTTTGGTTGTTCTGGAAGTGACATTCGACTTGGTCAGATTTTTGTTCATCCATGTGGCATGTGCTGTTTAAACTAACATGGTTAACACTCTGTTTTAATTTTATTGGTCGGCTAGTTTGGGTCCAGAGGACCTTGTTTACACAATCTATTAGGGGTGACAACCTTCTCAGGAGGTCATTCCCTAGTAAACAAGGGGTGTCCTCTGGAGTCACTACTATGACCGAGTGTTTCACCTTGTGTCGCACAATTTTAATGTCCAAGTCCGCAGTCCCCTCGACGGGAATTTCCTTCCCGTCAAAGTTCTGAAGTTGTCCAGGAAGAGAGGTGAGAGGAATTTGGTAATTCTCCCCCCTCCCTGAATTTAGTTCATCAAAGGCCTTTCTGGGCAGAAGGGTAGCTTGGGATCCAGTGTCCACCAGTGCCAAAATTGTACCCTGCCCCTGTACCTGTACCGAGCATAGTATCTTCCCTCCTTCTCCTCAAGGGGGCACAGATAATGCACATTTTTGGACAACTGGTGAGCCAATTTTCTGGTTTTGGACATGCAAAGAGAAGAGATTTGGGCAGAATTCTGTGGAGAGTCTTGGGAATCTGAAAGAAAAGGTTGGCAACTAGAAATGGGAAAAGCTTTGGGTTCCCCTGGTTCCGGTTCTGGGCCACCCCCGCCCCCTTTTTTGGAGGCAGTCACCAGAATGGGTTTGAACCAGGGGATTTTGATGCTGTTGGTTCTGGGATGAGAGGATGGGTGGCGCTAGCTCAGTCCCCACATCTACCCAGTCTGTCTGTGAATCTCTTGGGACCCATTTTTCTTCGGGAGGAGTTCCCCCATCTCTGAAGGAGAAGATCCTTTTCTCAGGATCCTCTGAGGATCCCTCTCCCTCAAATTGGAAGATCTGTACCTCCTCCACAAAATGGGTCTGCTTGGGTCCTTTGTTTCTCACACCTCCTCTATGCTCCTTGCGCGGCAGACTTTCAGGGGTAGGAGATTTTGTTTCCGGTTCCTGGGTTTACAGGGGCTGTTCACAAGTGGGGAAGGAAGCTTTCTCCGAGGCTTTACACCCCCCTTCTCCTTGTGCCGCCTCCCTGGGAACCAGTGGGTTATCGGGGTGCTGCCCCCGTCATTGTTCTGGAGCACCAGGCCCAGAGTTTGGGGCATTCTGCACCGGCATGCTCATCTGGGGGTTCTGCTGAGCCCTCAGCATGTGACCCAGATCCTGTGCCATATTTTGGACCTGGCGCTCTAACTGTGAAACCCGCTCAGGCTGATAGGGGGTTCTGTTTTCTCCCCTGGGCTGATATCGGGAAGGGTAGCTATCCCTTCTCTGGTAGCACCCTGGGTTGGGAAGATTTGGGTACCCCTCCAACCTTGGCCTCCCCTCTCTTGGATTAGGTGGTCTGGGCTCAGGGAAGTTGGGAAAGAAGGATGGATGATTTTGGGGTTGGAAATTGGGTGAATACCTGGGAAAAAAGTTCTGGCCAGAATTTTCTGAATTTCTGCCCTCCTGTTGGAAGTTAGGAGGGAAGTTCCCTGGGTTTGGTGCTTGGCCGGATCCCCCCCTTGGGCTGGAGGAGTCCACACATAACCCAGGATGGGTCGGTTTCCCTTGTAGCGGGGATTTACATAGTCAGGGGAGTGAGGGACCCCGTTTGTGGGACTACCTCGTTGACTCCCTGTCTGTGACTGACCCGAGGGCCTTCTAGGTTTGGAATTATTCTGTGCAGGCAAGTTTTTAGGCCCCCCCATCTCCAAATCCGAAATGGGGGCAACTTTTACCTCTGCCACCTTAGCAGCAGCAGGGGTGCTGGTCGGTTTGGGGTTTTTCTGAGCATTACTTTTATTTTCTATGGGCTTCTGCACCTCATAGATTCAGGTGGCCTGTTCAATGACCCAGTCTAGTGACCTTTTCTCATGAAAATCTCTCACTAGCTGGGTCATGATGCATTTAGGCAAGGCATGGAAAAACGTATTTACAAACTCTTTACTGTCTGTGCGCACCCTTTTGGTAGTCTGCCCAAAAGCACGCTTCAACTCCTGCACAAATTCTTGTGGGGCCTGATCCTCCCCACATTGCAAATTGTAGGCTGCCTTGCGAGCCTCTTGGGGATTTCGTTGAACAGAAAAGTGTTTCAAGATGGCCACCCTATATGTGGACCATCTTGAATGATTCTGGTCCTCCAGCCCCGCAAAGAAACTGGAGTATTCTGGGGAGAATGTCCATTTTACATACTGAATTCAGCTACTGCTGTTTTTCAAATGGAAAGTATCCATCATTTGCTCAAAGAGCTCCAAGTGTTCCCAAACAGAATACTTGGAGTTCTTATGATAAGGAGTGCTGACGCTCCTTATTGCTTTGATCTGTTTTAAGGGGTCCTTAAGCAAGGCCCTTTTTTGCCTTATTGGCCTTCTTGGTTCGGGTAACCCTGGTCCATTCTTCCTCTGACTCAGAAGCACTGCTCCCAGAGGTGCCCGTCTGATCTTCCAGGTTTTCCCGGATTCTGCGAGCCTGGGAATGGCTGGCAGAATGTGGGGATCTAGTCTCGTGTGTCCTGGGATGCGGAGAGGAATCTTCAGATTCCTCCTGCTGCCCGGATTAGATGGGTATCCCCCCCACTGACCTAACTGGCCAGAGGTTTTCAGAATGCCCTTAGAGGGCCTACTCTCCTGGGGTTCCCCATTAAATTGCACTGTACTTGGGTGCCCATACCTGGAGGCCCGCCCATCCATTCCTGGGAGGTACTGGCCTATGAGCCCCATACTTCTGACTGGATAGTAATCTGCCATCCCCGTGGACCTGGGCTCATGTGCGCCAGGGGACATGGGGGTGTCAGAATCCAGGGACTGGGAGAGATGGAGGCCTCTGGTACTAGGGCTCCTGAGGTTATGCTCAGGTGTTTCCCTTTCCCAGCGATCCTCATCTCTATCAGCCCCTGCTCCCTATTGCCCAGCCAGAGCCTGTGTTTTCAGTTCCTCAATCAAAGCCTTACTAGACTCTATCAGTCTCTCCTGCATGGATACCTGTTGCTGGAGCCTATCATTGTGCTGACAGAGTGCCTCATTCTCTCTCTGTGCTTCCTGGTTAGTCTTGGAGTACTGGGACAGTATTTGCTGCAGGAGGGTTACCCCCTGAGTCCCATCCCTACTGGCCTGCTCCTTTCTTGCCAGAGCATCTTCCACCCTCCTGGTGTGCTCTAACAAGTTCTAATGCTCTTTTTGGAGGTCACCAAGTCCCTGGAGGGCCAGGTGATTTTCTTCCATTTTCCCTTTTAAGTGGCAGACTTCCTGGCCTAAGGTGTCCCTTTCCTGAGTAAGAGCCTGCATCTGTGCCGCCAGGTCGTCCCTCTGTATTTGAAGTGCACCAGCTTTCTGGCGCTCTTCATCAAACTCTGCCTGGGTATCCAGGTCTTTCAAAATCAATTTATTGATCTCCTCTTTTTCTCTGTCCAATTGGCTTTGCAGGGTGGCTATCTGTTGCTCCAGTTTTTTCTGGCTCTGCAGTAGGGAGTCCAAACCTTCTTGATGCTCCTTCTGCAAGGCCAGAATTCTGGTATCCTGCTCTGCCTTTTCCTGTTGCAGGATAACCATATCCTCTTTTATTTTAATGATATACTGTCTACTATCATTTTCTGACTCCTGGCTCCTGTGCAGCCTCTGCTCAGAAGAGTCCAGGTCAGATTGGGCCTTCTCTAATGCTATCAGTTGCCTACTTGTCAGATCTTGGCCTTCAGCACATTTGTCCTGTATGGCTCCCATATATAAATATAAATATGCCGCTATCCTGACAATCTTTTCGTGCTTATCCTTGGCTTTAGGGGCCATGTATAGTTCACTCAGGGCCACATGTAAGGGACCCTGTTCTTTCCAGTTATCTAACTCAGTTGCAGTGACCTGTTGTGTGATTGCCTGCAACCACATATTTTGGTCCTTCTGAGTCCATTCGCCTCTCACAAATAGCTTATGTAAGAGGTGCTCTCTGGCTATTTTAATATATACCAATGTCGTCATTCTGGAAATTGATTTCCTTCCTGACTTACAGAAGTTTGTATTTTATCTTGCAAAACAGACCGTTTCCTGAGAGTGTCCTTCTTTGAGGGGTGCTTTTACAGAATAACACAGCGTGGTGATGCAACAGGATTTATGTATCCTGTCAGTTAGCACAATGTATTAAACTGCACAAGTGGTAGCTCTAATCCAGACGTCCCGTTACGAGCCACCACTCTGTAAGTGACTTCAATCCAGCAATCCAACTAAGTCAGTGCCTAGTCTGGGATGCCCGATGAAAGCCCTTATTTATAGATTTTATTTCAAGTTCTTAAATCTGGATGATGAACCCTTATATCACGCTCCTCCCTTGGAATCCCCCTGACCTCACTGAGCCAAGAAGTAGGTTTGTTTTGCAAATTAAAAGGTTTATTGGAAAAATTAAACAATATATATATATATATATATATATATCACACTTTTATGAATAAATTAATATTTTATAGCACACTTATGAATATAATAGTGATCAACAATGGGAAATATTACAAGAGCACACTCCCTTCAATCAGTGAGGAGTTGGTATAGAAAGGATAAGGTAGCAGAGAATACTTTTATGGTTCAAGGAAATGCAATAGTGGTAAAGAATGCAACACAGAAATAAACTTGATATGAATTCAATCAGAAGATGATATAATCACTTTTTCCCCTGTGACTACTCACTCCCCCCCTATGCATTATGGAGAGATGGAAAGGAGGGCACACAGGTTTTCAGGAATACAATCAAAAGCAGTTCAGTTCCAGTTCCCTCCAGCAAGCTTAGAGAAACAGGGATGATTTTAAAACACAGGCCAAATACTTTCAAATGTGACTGCAATGAAGTGAAAAATATGCTAAAAATGATTTTAATTCCCTATAGGAGTTTCAGGGTAGGTGACAGCTACTTTGAATTAGTTCAGGTTAACACTAGCCATGATTCATGAATGATTATCAGAGTGAAAACGAATTTCAGCAGTGGAAAGCAAGAATTAATTAATTAAGACAGGTCTCTGTTCAACCCTGCTCTTTCTAAGAGCTTGAGTTCAAAAATGACAACTTATTCGCGATTTTCATGGGTTTTGCAATATTGGTTTCGCACCAAACCTTACACAGAGGTACACACCCTCTCTGCGCATATTACTGTATGTTTTCATTTTTCTAATATAAACCCAGTGTCTACAATATTAATAATTATGGGGTTTGGTATCAGAGCATCCTACAGCATCCCTGCTTCGTCTCAAACTGTGAGTGAATTTTTCATATTAATAATCTCCAAATTGTACCTTTTTGTCCACTCGGTATAATTAGTTATCAGTATTCTCATAAAACATATATTTGCTGGACTCTCTGAATCCACAGTCGTTTGTCTCCGCCCCTAGAAACTTGGTGAGTCAGTATGGTCACATGTCTTGCCTTCCCCCAGAGCAGTGTTGTTCAGGCACACCCAAATCAGCATATTCTATTCAATTGGAAGAGTCTATTGTTCCTTTCTCCAGCCTGCAGGGAAAATCCCCTCCCTCTTAATCAACAGGACCATGTGATTTCCTGTGCTGTTGCTGAGAAGACTAAGTGTGAAGGCTTCCCGGGGACAGCCAGCCTTTGAAGTCTCAGCTAACTCAGGTTACTGTTTAGCTCCTGAAATACAGGTCTCCTGTCAGAATTTAGATCACCAGCACCGGTCAGTGGCAAGCACCGGTATTGCACCCATTTTTGACAGCTGTCTTGAATCAATATCTTTACCAAGGAGATTTAGCTTGGTAGCATAGGATTCTCGCTGATATTGTATGGATGTGGATTCTTGCAGTGGAGTAATGTAGAACACCCAACAAGAAGTTGTATCCTTTTGGTGGTTTTGTGAGCCATGATTTTAGCAATTTTGATGATCAAGAAAATGAATTCACAAACAGCTCTGGGTTGCTTTTGGTAATTAGTATTTGTTTCAGGCTACTGTGTGGGTATCCCCACAGTGGTTCTAGGCAGTGATCTACTGTGTTCACTGACATGGCAAAAGTGGGTGGCAGCCTATTTTTCAGGTTTTTACTGCGCAATTTTTCCCGCGGCCATTATGATGTTTCTGCTGCCAGCAATGTTGTAGGGCTTGGGTGATTGGGTTCAAACATCCCACAGAGAGCACAGAGATTTTATGAGGAGTCCATAGATTTGGCGAAGGAATGACAAAGAGGATGTCGGTGAGGGTCTGTCTGGAGGAAGCATTGGAGTAGGTGTTGGCGATAGAAAGACCAGGGTTAGAGGCCAAGATATCCTTTCTGAACTTCTTCCTACCAGACTTAGTGAGAGGGAAGGATAGTCAATGGAGAAGCAGTTGGAAAAGATAGGGGAAACAGAAAGTGCCATGGGTTGGAAGTGAGGAGAGGATGGGGAAACTGGGGGCAGGGGGCTAAGGCAGGTAGGTGTGGGAGAAAAGAGACTGATGAGGTCACTGGGCAGGTAGGTCAAAGAAAAGCATCAGTATGGAAGCAAAATACAGAGAATTTTGCAATGGTAGAAAGATTTGACTTTCTAGCACAAAGCAAAAACAGCAAGATTTGGCTTTCTAGCACAAAGCAACAACAGCAAGATTTGACTTTTCAATCTTGGATTCAGATGTTAGCAAAGGGTTTTAGGAAGCACTGCGCTTCAGGATGACAACATGGGAGTAACAAGCAGAAAGAACAGTGATAGTCAAAGGTGGTAGGAGTGAGTCCATAAGGAGGGAACTAACCCATAGTTCTGGAGGAGGCAAAGTCAAGGCAGTCCAGATTTGTTAGAGGGGAATGAGGTGGCAGCATCATTGTGGTTATGGTGCAGGGAGGACCCCAATTAGTGTTCTGGAAGCGGACAGGGAGCAGACAGGGGCATTAGAAGTGGGCCTTTGCTGAGAGGGCCGGCTAAAGCCTGCCGGTCCCTGATTGGATGCAAGAAAACACTCAGCAACCAATTGGAGTGCTGCACAGGGAGAGGTGGTTCAGCAGAGCCTGCCTACACAACAAAGAAAACCATGGCGGCCATCTTGTAAGGGCCAAAAAAACAGTCAAATAAGCTGTCACGCTCGGCCGCCGTTGGCGGCTGTGGAGACGCTGACGATGGGGCGGCCATTGATTCGGCCGTCACGCTGCCGGCGTCCGCATGTAGCGGTCTAGTCTTCCGCCCCTCCTCTGCGGAGCCCATTTAACGTCATCCAACCCGGAAGCCCGCGCGTTGCAACCTTCGCGTCAGGCTCCGGGTTGGTACGCTGCAGTTTTCCGTTCCGTGGCTGCTGCCACCGTTCTCTCCCTTTGCTTCTCTTCCCTTCTCATGCCTTCTCCTTCCACTCCTCATTGCCTCCCACGTCCTTCTCGATCTTCCTCTCCCTCGTCTTGGCTAGCGTGTGTTTTTTCCCCGTGCACTCTCTCTGTGCCCGGTTTCCTGCTGGCTCTCCTCTTTGCTTAGCCGCTCTGCTTTCTGAAGTAGGTCCTCCTGCCTTTGCCCTGCCCAGTGGTCCTTCCAAGCTCTACTACAAGACCTGCAACAAGGGTTTTTTTGTGCCTGCTCGGCTTTTTCCCCTACACCGGTCTACCCCGGTTCGGGGCCCCCTTTGCCCCGAGTTAGAGGGGCAGGGTGGCTTCCTCTCGGGGTAGGTCTTATCATCAGACAAGAGAGCAAGCGGTCTGGAGAAGGAGATTTAGAGCAGAACCGGAAGAGATACCCCCAGGTGAGCAGGAAGGAATTAAAGAAAGACGGGGAACAGGGGTGAAGTTGGGAGAAAGTAGGAGTTTATCTGACAGATTGCAACGCCAGGAAGCAACTATGGCCACCCCCGAACAAGTAAAAGAGTTAGTGGCCGCAGTCCAGGCCTTGAACGTCGAATTACAGAACGTTAAGGCTGACAATCTAGCATTGAGACAGTTGATCACTTCTCGAGAACCCAGGGATCACGATTTGCCTCCCATGGCTTTGTCTACTGGCAAGTTTGACGGGACCCCAAAGCGCCTCAAAGAATTTCTGGAAGCATGTTCTATGTATTTCACGTTCAGACCAAGTTTGTTTTCAACTGATCACACCAAGGTGGGGTTTATGGTATCCAACATGACAGGGAACGCATTAGCATGGGTCACTCCCTTGGTGTCAAACAACGATCCTGTGATTAATAATTACGGTGGTTTTGTGACCTTATTGCGCCAGACTTTTGAACAAGCTGAGATTACTCATGTGGCAGCAGAAGAGCTATTGGACGTTCAACAGGGTTCCAGTGACCTGTTGATGTATATATCCACCTTTAAGCGCTTGGCTTCCACCGCAGGATGGCCAGAACAGGCCTAGTACACTGTATTCCGTCGTGGACTGAAGGAGGAGATAAAAGACGAAC
Organism: Ambystoma mexicanum; assembly: GCF_040938575.1. Lineage (NCBI taxonomy): Eukaryota > Metazoa > Chordata > Amphibia > Caudata > Ambystomatidae > Ambystoma > Ambystoma mexicanum. The sequence goes on along the minus strand of NC_090926.1, from coordinate 1,092,731,769 downwards.
TGGCAAGAATAGCTCGTCCCACAACCCTGCCGGATTTGTTCTCCATAGTCACCCAGATTGAGTATCGTTTGAGTGAACGCAAGGCAGAAAGAAAGAAGCATAAGTCCCCTGTCTCCCTTCCTCAAGGTACCCATTCCTTACCTTCTCTAGCTCACCCCAGCAACAAGGAAGAACCTATGCAAGTCGGGTCAGCCAGAACTCCATTGTCATCCGAAGAGAGAAGACGCCGTAGAGAATTGGGGCTTTGTATGTACTGTGGCTCGGATTCCCACCTGCTTCGAAATTGTCCGGAAGTACCGCCGAGACGGTCGGGAAACGAACGACCTCGGAACTAAAGGGGACGAGTGACCGAGGTCGGACTATTAGTCCCTATCTTACAGTGATGGTGGCTCCTCACCCAACCACGCTGGACTCACGTCTCATGGCAGTTCCCATCCAATTGACTACCTCGACGGAGGTCCTTACCACCATGGCCCTGTTGGATTGTGGCGCTGCAGGAGTGTTTATGGATACTATGTGGGCACACAAACAAGGGCTCCCTCTTGTACAAAGGGAAGAAGTCCAGAAGGTTGAAGCAGTCGATGGTTCCCCGCTTTCGTCGGGTCCTTTCACCCACTCCACAGAAACCATGACGGTTTGCATCTTCCACCATTCGGAACAGCTACAGTTTGACTTAATCCGAGCAGCGAATTTCCCAGTAATTCTTGGAATCCCCTGGTTGAGGATGCATAATCCGCTCATAGATTGGACACAGAACACTTTGGCCTTCACTTCCTCATTTTGTAAACACAATTGTGGACTCCATCCCTCAGAAGAGCCGGTACAGGTCCTTACTCCTCTACAAGAAGGGGTAAACGAGATTTGTAAGGTCCCTCCGGAATTGACCGAATTCTCGGACCTCTTCAAAGACAACTCGGTTTTGGAGCTACCCCCACATCGGCCGGAAGACTGTGCCATCGAGTTGCTGCCTGATGCCCTGGTGCCATTCAGTCGCATGTTCTCCTTGTCTCTTATGGAAAAGAGGGCCCTTCGCAAATATTTGGATTCCCATTTAGTTAATGGCCTTATTCGACCTTCCAAATCCCCGGCCGGTGCTTCTCTCTTCTTCATACCTAAGAAGGATTCTTCGGAGCTAAGGCCCTGTATTGATTATCGTGGCCTGAACAAGGTCACGGTTCGAGACCGTTACCCCATGCCCTTGATAGCAGACATTCTGGAAGCAGTCCAGGGTTCCACAATATTTTCTAAGTTGGACCTCCGTAGTGCTTATCATCTCCTACGAATTAGACATGGGGATGAATGGAAGACTGCCTTTCGGACCCCGTTTGGCCTTTTTGAGTATCGGGTGATGCCGTTCGGCCTAGTAAACGCACCCGCCATATTCCAACGCTTTATGGATCGCCTGTTTTCCGATCTGTTGTATTGCAGTGTCATAGTTTATTTGGATGACATCTTGGTGTTCTCGAAGACCAACTCTGAACACGTGTGTCATCTTCAGACAGTATTCCAGCGTTTACGGTCGCAACAGCTATTGGTCAAGCTTGAGAAATGCCTCTTCTACCAGCCCTCTATTCCATACTTAGGATACATCCTCTCTCAGAAAGGAATCTCTATGGATCCGAGGAAGGTATCTGCCATCTTGGACTGGCCAGTTCCTGCATCCGTAAAGGACGTCCAACGGTTTCTGGGGTTAGCCAATTTCTATAGAAAATGTATCAATCACTTCGCACAGATCGTGCTTCGCATAACCGCCCTACTGAAGAAGGATGCCAAGCCCTTTCTTTGGTCGGAATCGGCCAACCAAGCCTTTATGGATCTGAAGAAAAGATTCTGCTCAGCGCCGATTCTGTCTCAACCGGATCAGGATCAGCCCTTCATAGTTGAGGCCGACGCCTCGGCCAAGGCCTTGGGAGCTGTTCTCCTTCAACTTAAGGATGGCAAGGAACATCCGTTAGCCTATCTTTCTAAAACTCTTTCAACAAGCCAACGGAATTACTCTGTAATAGAAAAAGAACTTTTGGCTCTCAAGGTCGCTTGTGAAGAATGGAGACACCTACTACAAGGCGGGACCCATCCTTTCGTATTACGTACTGACCATAAGAACCTGAAGGTACTCAGAAGTATGGATTGTGTCAACTCAAGGCAGGCCCGTTGGGTACATTTCTTTAGCCAGTATGATTTCACTATAACGTACATACCAGGCACTCAGAATAGTCTGGCCGATGCTTTATCCAGAAGTCAGTCTTCCGAGTACCTCACACCTCCAGTCTGTAACCCTCTGTTTCCCCGAAGCAGGATTGTGGGATTAGTTTCTTCCTTCCTGCAAGAAATCAAGATGGTAACCAGACCGGACTTGGTCACCTCAGTACCTGGGAATCTACGTCCACAGATCCGTTGGTCGGAAGGACTTTTGCTTGTGGGACAGCGTTTGTATGTTCCCTCCAAAACCCTACAGCGGAAGGTCCTGGTCTGGGGCCATAACCATGTGACCGCTGGACATAGAGGAGTTAAAGGAACTACAGAATTGATCTCTCGCTCATTCTTTTGGCCATCGCTCTCCCAGGATGTGAGACATCACTGTAGAACATGTATGGTTTGCGCACGGAATAAGAATACAACCCGCAAACCATATGGGTTATTGACGCAACCAGAATTACCCGACAGACCGTGGTCTCAGATTTCTACAGACTTCATTGTAGACCTGCCCTTATCCCAGGGTTCGACCTGTCTCATGGTTACCATAGACACGTTTACTAAACTGGCGCATTTTTCTGCACTACAAGGAATACCGTCTGCCGCTCAGATGGCGGAAGTTTTTCTTCGGGACATATTCAGACTCCATGGTCTTCCCGATAAAATCATCTCTGACAGAGGTAGTCAATATACATCTCGATTTTGGGGAGCCCTATGCCACCGACTAGGGATAGAAAGGGCTTTATCATCTGGCTTCCACCCCCAGACCAATGGTCAGACGGAGCGACTTAACGCCTCCCTCGAGCAATACCTTAGGTGTTACATCAACAAGAATCAGGACAATTGGGTTAGCCTTCTGCCCACAGCAGAATTCGCATACAATAACGCAGTACATTCGGCGACGGGTCTTAGCCCTTTTTTCTGTTCTTATGGGTTTCACCCTCGTAGTAAACTTCCTGTTTTTTCCTCACCCTCTAATATACCCACTATTGAATCTACCTTGGATCATGTAACGGCCGCACACTCTACCGCTCAACTGAGTTTGGCGGCCGCTAGGCACAAGTATAAGGTTTTTTCTGATAGGGCTCGCTTGCCCTGCCCTGATTGGAAGGAGGGTGATCGGGTTTGGTTATCAACCAGATTCTTGCCTAGATGGGTGCATTCGACCAAATTAACCCCCCGATTTGTAGGGCCTTATAAGATCATCAAGAAGATCAATCCAGTTGCTTATAAATTACAGCTTCCCAAGTCCATGCACCGGGTACACCCGGTCTTTCACTCCTCCCTCCTCCGTCCTGTTGATCCCCACATTTCAGTTAAGAAGGCTACAGGGCTGTCTAGTTATGCCAAATCCCTGCCCGAAGAATACGAAGTATCGGCCATCCGTGATTCCAGATATCGCAGGGGCCAGTTGGAATACCTGGTTTCCTGGAAGAACTACCCCAGTTCCGAGGACTCCTGGGAGCCTAATTCCTATATTCATGCACCCAGACTAGTCAGGAGTTTTCACCGGGCTCATCTGGGTAAGCCCGGGGGGATCGGCTCTGGAGGGGGGCATACTGTCACGCTCGGCCGCCGTTGGCGGCTGTGGAGACGCTGGCGATGGGGCGGCCATTGATTCGGCCGTCACGCTGCCGGCGTCCGCATGTAGCGGTCTAGTCTTCCGCCCCTCCTCTGCGGAGCCCATTTAACGTCATCCAACCCGGAAGCCCGCGCGTTGCAACCTTCGCGTCAGGCTCCGGGTTGGTACGCTGCAGTTTTCCGTTCCGTGGCTGCTGCCACTGTTCTCTCCCTTTGCTTCTCTTCCCTTCTCATGCCTTCTCCTTCCACTCCTCATTGCCTCCCACGTCCTTCTCGATCTTCCTCTCCCTCGTCTTGGCTAGCGTGTGTTTTTTCCCCGTGCACTCTCTCTGTGCCCGGTTTCCTGCTGGCTCTCCTCTTTGCTTAGCCTCTCTGCTTTCTGAAGTAGGTCCTCCTGCCTTTGCCCTGCCCAGTGGTCCTGCCAAGCTCTACTACAAGACCTGCAACAAGGGTTTTTTTGTGCCTGCTCGGCTTTTTCCCCTACACCGGTCTACCCCGGTTCGGGGGCCCCCTTTGCCCCGAGTTAGAGGGGCAGGGTGGCTTCCTCTCGGGGTAGGTCTTATCATCAGACAAGAGAGCAAGCGGTCTGGAGAAGGAGATTTGGAGCAGAACCGGAAGAGATACCCCCAGGTGAGCAGGAAGGAATTAAAGAAAGATGGGGAACAGGGGTGAAGTTGGGAGAAAGTAGGAGTTTATCTGACATAAGCAGGCAATAGTGGGAAAACATTTGCTTTCAAAATACCAAGGCAGCCCCGGGTATCACAAAGCTCAAAGAATGGCAGCACAATGAAAATGCCAAATAAAACAGTCCTTTCCAACAATTTTATGCAAATTTCATTTTTTTTCACATCTTTTTTTTCTTCAAATTTCGATTTTTCAGGTTCAATAATTTTCCTGGAGGTGCAGTAATTCACAGAAAGTGCACCTACCTAAATGGAATGTTCAGCAGCCTATAGAACTCTGCATACAGATTGACACACACCATGTGCTTATTGAGAACCAATTCTCACAAAATAGTAAGTGCATTGTATTTATTTCTCTATTATTAGCTTTTATTATATAAACATGTGTTATAAAACAGAAGCACTTTTATTTTTCCACAGAAATGGCAAACGCACTTGTGATTAGAGAAGAGCTTCCCAAAAGAAGAAATGAATGACAATAACATATATAATGGTACACAATACATATTTTAATTTAAACAAATAATGTAATTTGTACAGACCTTACTAAAAGAAAAATGTCCGTTTTTATTACAGTACATAGTTTTCATGATGAAACTGCCCCTGTTTAATTATACAAAATCCAAAGAATTACAAAGAGAAGCCCTTTCCCCAACTGCACATATCATGAACTTGTCTACCAAATTGGATGAACTAAGTAATGATTTTAAAGAACTTTTACAATATGTCAAAAATCATGACATTAAAAATGTTCCCTATCACTGTCCTTCTTGCACCTGTCCCTTTGTCCCGAGCAATCACCCACCATGAAATTCTGAACATTTTATTCAAAGATGCTTTGATGAAATCTCACTCCCTTCCTCCCCTCTTCATTATTGCACAGAAATTCCTAATTCTCCTATTTATGTGTCCCATTTCGATACCCCATCCCTTTCATGAATGAATATATTTGCTATGCTGCTATAAATGTGTTGTATATCATTGTGTGATATATATATATATATATATATATATATATATATATATATATATATATATATATATATATATATATATATATTTTAAAAGCCCCCAGTATGAGTCTGCAGACGCTATGGCTGTCTGGGGTGTCCGCACTCAAAATGGAGGTGCCCCCAAACAGATGCGATGTCCGGACATGTCTGGTTTCACATGACACACTTTTAATTAGCCTGTGGACACTGGGCCTGTTCTACGGACACACCTGATGCGTGCCTGCGGACAGCCGTCATAGCTGCGGATCTCATTATGAAAAGATGTCATGCCAACATCTCGCAGAAAATCACACACAGCTTTAATGACGCTGCACCTTGCATGTTCCATTTGCAGACCAAATAAACTTCACCGCGTCCACAACTGTCTCTGGGCAATGCAAGAACAAATTATTTTTGAATTTACGAACGTTTCCTTCAACTTTTCCAAGTCTCCTTCATTGCAAAGTACAATGAAATTCCAGTCACATAACCCAAATTGTTTCCTCCACAATGAAGAATAATGATGTCCGGATTATGGGGATGGAAAAAGTTAGAAATAGCCGGACATACCATTGATTCTATGTATATCTTTAAAATCAGACCAGTTAATATTCAGGCAATTGTCTTAAATAGGGTAGCCTGCTGTTCTGTATTCTCTAACACTATTCATTTTGTGCCTGCTGTATTGATCTTACTGTTTGTGCTAATATATTTGCGTGGTTAAGTTCCACAGTTACTCGTTGCTACCGCAATAACCAGCTGCCTCGCTAAAATAGAGTTTGCCGGACATACCATTCAGTCTATGTATATCCTTGTAATCCACGCAGTTAATATTCAGGCAATTGTCTAATATACTGTAGCGTGCTGTTCTGTATTCTCTAATCCTAGTCCTCTCGTCCATACCATATTGACCTTACTGTTTGTGCTCCTATGTTTACATGCCCAAGTTCCACAGTTATCATTGCTACTGCAATACTCTGCTGACATCCATTATTACTTTATCGTACATTACTGGGGTGAATCTTTTGCAAATGTGAACGTAAAAAAGTTACCAAAATGATCTCATAACCATCCTCTCATGCCGTAATTATTGCGATGCGTCTACCGTATTGTGCTCCTATGGCGGCTAGCTTTCTTCTCCAAGTAAAAATGGGTATAGACAACAAGGTAGGGCTAATCCAATCCCTAGTCAGACATCGAAAGAGGACTATGTCCGTATCTCACGTCTGTGTTCCTATTCCAGTCATCACAGACTCGTCCGTTACTTACCAGCCATTTGGCTCTTCATTTCTCTTAGGTAGTGGTCCGAATGTACATACTACCAGGCATACACAGTTCTTATTCCATAGCCTTAACTTGCATCAATGGGCTTACAATATCTGTTAAATAACGACAAAATCAATATAGACTCAGTTTCCATCCTGATTCAATAATGTGTCCTTTCCATGCAAGGCATCCTTAAAAGACCTGGATGAGGCACATGCTGTCTGTGGACTACCGTGGTGTCCGCAGATGTCGCAGCCAATCAAAAGGGTGGGTGGGAATGTAAACTCAATTTCAGTTATTTGTTTTTTCGTGGTGGCTCTGAAAAGAACTTTTTGTTAATAAACAACTTTTTTTGCATTTATTTACAGTGGTACTGTACACTCTACATCTTCCCTTCCAATTTTCTTACAGGAAAATGTCAATGCTTTCCTAACATTGTAAAGGAAAATTGCATTTCTGAAATCTGTGAAATTAACTCCATCTACACACAAAAAATTCACACCATCAGACCTTATTGTCACTCTGCAAAGATGACATTCCTTTAGCATATAAAAAAGCAGATACTTTATTGGCAAGCTGCCTTGATTCTTCCATTTGTGGACTGAAAAAGTTTCTAGCAGAGTCTGTGGAGCGAGACGTGAGGTGGACCAGTGTTTTGCTGTGGAGTGTTTTCTTTGTTTTCACTAAACTGTGGTTGTGACTCTTTCAAAAGCTGACTCGCACTGCAGGGCGGTCGTGGAGTCTAGCAGAGTCTGTGGAAGTCGTGGAAGTGGGAAGACAAACGCCGCCACCACTGTGAGAAGCCTGCTCTCTCCAACTATGAGCTGCAGTACGCGAGAGAAAACCAAAGCGGCTTCCTCGCCAAAGACACAAGCCCAGCGTAGGCTCGAGACATCAGAAGCCCTGTACCGCTGAGCCTCTTTCCCTGGAGTCCAAGTAAGTCACCCCGCAGTTGGATCAACTGAAATGTGCACGACAGAAATGCTGAACGTGTCCAACAAAAGCTTGCATACGAACATTGTCGCTGCTTTGGTCACCTCTGCTGTTGGCCTGGAGTCAGCTCAGCGGGCTTTTAACACGGGCAGATTTGGTCTATCTGAGCCCGTTAATGTGTGTGTGCCGTCATGTCCAATCCCCCAAAGTAAACATTTGCACGAAGTGATTAACACTCACACACATTTTTGCACCTTGCAAAGTGACAACACAACCGAGCACAGGGAGCACAGGGAGGTGGGACCTTATTGAGATGAAGAAACTGATGTGGGTAGTGTAGACAGTGTTGCTCAACCCCTCTATGTCTCAGCCTTCGAGGGAGGAATGCCCCTAGTGCCCCGGCTGCGTGTGCTCGCCTGGCAAGCTTACAGAGAAATCACGAAAAATGGTAAAGACATGAAAACTGGCAACAAACTGAAGCTGTCTGAACCACATAGCTTACAGGTTCAGAAAGATGTGGTGAATTTAGATTTACGAAATAAACATCAAAGTGCAGAAGTAAACTCCACTGATGAAAGAAAATGGGGGCAGACAAAATTCTTCAGTGCAATTGCAAGATCTGTTGATTTAAATTCTGTGACGACGAACTGCAACACGACTGTATTGGATAAAGACAAAGTATTTTGCTTGACCTCAGACTTTGTTGAAACGAACAACAAAGGTGTAGAGGGAACCCAAGGTGCTACACAAGGCGCATTAAAAGACAGAAAAAACTCATTAGAAGTCGTGAATAAATTGCTGTTCGATCTAACATGGAAAAAGATCGAAACTCCAAAAGAGTCTTGGCAGACCAACCTTCTAAAGCCGAGCACAGCACACCATCAAATAACAAAAACATGGTTGAGTGGTCAAGCCAAACGCAGAAGAACTGAAACAAGTGTATCACCCAGCATCAGCTGTTCTCAGCAGAGAAATATATATATATTTTTAAAACAACAAGTGATGACATGACAGAGTCTGTAATAAGGAATCAATTAAAGCAGAATCAACCGGAAACATCAATCCTAGAGAGGTCATCGTCTTCAAAGTCTTCCACAACAGACTCATCAGTCATGGAAAGTGTCTTTCCAAAAGTAAGGCGAGTGAAGAGCAACCTTAGGCCCAGTCTCCCTACCAAACGTGCTGAAGAAAACATTGCACGAAGGGAGAAATTTACTTGAGAAATGCAATCGACAATAATGTCCTCAATGGCCATAACCATTGCGCCTTTCATCAAACTGTACGAGCACCTAAATTACAACATTAAGGATCTGTCAACACTCGTCGCCTTAATAAACAAAAAAATATTCAATCTTGAAAGTGACAATAATTACCTCAAAGAAATTCATCATGATTTAAACAGAAAGATTGAGGCTTCGCTAAACACCTGACAGAACAAAACAAAAATAACAACTTGGAAAAAAAACTCTTGGCGGAGATGATAAAAGAGGCATTGGCACTCTTCAGAAATAAAAAGTGTGTATCAGGCTTTGTAACAAAAATGAAAGGGAACAATGCCACGATACGACAACTGGCGAGCTGATGAGCCTTGAGAAAACCAACTGTAACAAGACTAATGAACGTAATAAAGAGCATGGCCATTTGTTTGGAATGGAGTCCACTGCAACCCACGCAAACAGCTTTCTGGAACCAGGTGGGCAATCCTTTGACATACCAAAAAACAACATGATCCAGGAGCCTAAAGGGAAGATGAACTCAACCTTAAATTCTAATGACAAAAACGAGTCACTACAGACCAGTTGTGAGGGAATCCATGACAACAAACTGGTAAAGACAAAACTGAACAAGGTGTCCTTCCAACAAGTGAGCATACTGGACTGAAGGCTCTATGAATGCACAGAACAAGAATTAGAATGGCACACACATAGAGGCTCAACTAGTAACACAGTGGTACCTTGATATGGACCTTAGAAAGATATTCTTGTTAAATGGCAACATAGTCGGAGATATCCCGGCCATCCATCCCGACGTGGAGAAGATTCAATAAAAACTCTGCACTTGACTACATCTTTGTATCTGAGGTCTTATATACATTGGCTACAAGTCTTGAGGTCACACCAATGGCCTTCAGTGATCATGACATGATGAAGTTGAAGTTACTTCTCCCTGGTGGCAACAAACAACCTGAATGGAACCATGATGTGACAGTAGAATCAAACAGAATAAGACTGAAACTCAAAGATGAGACCATGAACCAAATTGCACTAAGATATAGTAATGAACAGGAGGAGGTTGAATACCAGAACCTGTTATCTCAATTTATGGAAAAAAAGCAAGGACTAAAACATCGCAATTTTGTGCCCAAACACAAATACAACCTTGACATCTTAAAACGGAAACGGCCGATGCAGACTGAAATAAGAAACATGTCCCGCGTCGATATCATAGTTTGCTTAGCTACAAAAAAAGCTGTTAAACAAAAATATAAGAACTGGATCATAGCACATAAAGCAGTCATGCTACAGAACGATTCAGAACTGATGATGTTAAAGATGAAGAAGACAAACTCATCGGGGTTTTGGAAAATCATCAGTAACAAATGTGCTCCACAGACAGCTTTACAATCTAATATGGTCTCCGAGGCAGCATGGATCTCGTTATTCAGCAAAAAAAATGACGACTTGAAATTACTGAATCTTACTTGTTGGGATCTCTAATTTGAAAAAGCTGACATCTTGAGTATCGTCAACAAAGCAAGTGCATCGAGGGCCCCCTGATGGCTTGACAAATTACACAATCAAGAGAAACACAGAGAGATGGGCATACATCTGCGACACGTTATTTAGGAGAATTACCATCAAATGTGCCACCCCAAGATCGTGGAAAAGCACGGTAGTCATACCAATTTTCAAAAAAGGCAACAGATCCAATCCAAAAAAATATCGGCGATAGCATTGCTAGACGTCTTGGGAAAAGTGTATGCAACACTTCTCCAACAAAAGTTGCTAAAATGGACCACAGAAAGTAATCATATCGACATCAGACAATCAGGCTTTGTAAAGGGTGTGGGCTTTGAACCTCCTAATTCTAAATGTTCTTAAAATGGATGCGTTAAGAACCAGGAACAAAATCTACTTGGCATTCTTAGACTTTTGTTATGCTTTCGATAGCATCAATCGAGGAAAGCTTTGGAGGAAGTTAAGGAATTGGGATTGTCCACCCAGTTTACTAGCAGCCATCAAAGAGTTTCACATGGACACTAACATTAAAATCCGGCTGGATCAAAATGGGACATTATAGACCGCCATCAATACTTTTAGGGGTTTGAAACAAGCATGCCCTATTGCATCTACTATATTCAACTTGGTTCTCTCTGATATTTGCGTTGCGATGAACGGAGGGCCTTCCTTTTCAATGAAAATTCATGGATCACACGTGAGTTGGTTAGTATATGCTGATGACTTAATACTATAAGACATGACTCCAATTGGACTACAACGTAAATTGGATGCAGTCGAAGCATACGTCAAAAATAACTGTCACAACAAAAAGAAGTGCAAAATAATGTCCCTGCAAAATCTCATGACGAGAAAAAACACCAGCAAAGAAAAATGTGTTTGGTGCGTGGAAAAGGAGATCTTGAACACGATATCCAAAACTAAATACTTAGGCCTGAGGATAAGCATAAATATCAACGACGGTCCACGGGCAGAAACTGCTAAAAGTAAATGTCGGCAGATGGCATGCCAAGCACTCATCTTGAACAAACAATAAGGGAAGTTCTCATTAAGACCGGTAATTCATTTTTATCAACAAAAGACAGTCCCATCACTTATCTTTGGAGCCGAAAACGCATTTGGCTGCTCCAATGAACTCTGGTCTACCCAGGAAAACATATTTTGGGTTAAAGTACTCCAGCTACCAAATGGAACTTCAACTGCATGCTTACGTCATGAATTAAGTCTAACACCGATTAATGCACTAGTATGCTGGAACCTACTAACCCTTTTTCGGAAAACAATGCTAAAAAGCCAACGCCACAGTTCCAAATCTTACATAATCCTGGTAAAGAAAATCCAAACAGCATGCTATCATTGTGGAACAATCGATGTGTAGAAGTACTAAAAGAGCATGACATTGATCTAATCACGCTATATTAAAATCCAGACTTGGCAAAAAAAAATTATGGAGATCTGATTGGTTTCAGACAAGTGAACTAAGAAGAAACTCTAGGCTCATGAAGGATGCCCCTACCGAAGCAAGGGATTATAGCAAATTGCAAGACTATGGCTCGCTATTTCTCAACCAAAACAAAAGATCTCTATATATGCATTCAAAACAAAAGAACGAGTATGAATATGGTCAAAATATGTCAAACTAAATCAAACATGTCGTTTCTGTGCCCTAAACAATGAAACGTTAAAACATCCAACGTTATTCTGCACAAAGCTACGAAACCTAAGAACAAGGCACTTGGGTTCATTGTTCGTTAAACAACAAACGTTAAATGCGGATGACTGGTGCCAGTCATGTTTGATGGAACCGACTGAAAATTGAAATTTTCGTTGACACTCTTTTTGAAAGACATAAGAGACCTTTTGGCTGAGACTAGCTGTGAGCCAGACCTGTAAAGGACCCTAAAATAAGATGCAATATGCACTAAGAAATGAGACGGACTAACGGATAATTGATTTTATGTTAACCATTGTTTGATAAAGAGATTGAAGTAAAGGTTTTCTGTTTTAAAGGCTTAAAGAAACCAATAAAATAAAAAAATAAAATGTTTATTGGACATCTTCATGCTTGTTTGTGATTTGTTTCAGAAAAAAATAATCTTGTCAGCAGGAAACAGTTCAATTAGGCTTTTTAAAGAAATACTTCAGAGCAACCTGCAAATACACTGGAGTCACATACCCCAAACTGTCCCCTCCACAATGCAAAATTACAATGTCTGGACATTTAAAGTGAGCCATACTCTGCCAAAATAAAAAAAAGGCTTTCCCAGTTTAAGCCACAAACTGAATGCCATAAAACATCCACTTCTGTCAATCCAATACTTCCAAAGATGCCATGATTTTCAGCAAACACTTTCAATGACTGAATTGAAGAGTCCCACAGAATCCACATCCTCTGCCTTCTAAAACACATAGGGCCTCATTCCGACCCAGGCGGTAAGTTACCGCCTGGGTCGTACCTTTACCACCATGGCGTAAACTACGTTTACGCCATGGTGGTTGGCGGACTTACCGCCCCATTCCGAGGTTGGCGGGGCGGTAAGTCCCCAATCCCCATTTACCCTTCCCCATTCCCATTTTTGCCCCATAGGGCATAATGGGAGTGGGGAAGGCGTTAATTACGCCACCGTAAATTACGGTGGCGTAATTAACGACAAGGTCCCTTAGCGCCATGGATTTTAACACCTGCTAAAAGCAGGTGTTAAATCCTCCATGGCGCTAAGGGACCTCGGAATCAGGCGGTAAGGGTCGGCGCTGTTTACGCTGCCGTAAACCCCTTACCGCCTGGGTCGGAATGAGGCCCATAGTGTTATGGACTTGATGGTCGTGCAGAGTATGTATACCTCCGTCCCAAAGTACCCCACAGACAACACCAGAAATACTGCCTGTGCGGTCTTTGAGACCACAGGTGGAAGTCCGTCGGGCCTGATTCAGGAACAGCCAGAAGAACCCCTTGAACGCTGTAAGGCAATGGATATGAGGTTATGCACAGAACAGGAAGAATAACACAAGAACACAGGTAACTTGACACTGCTTACCTATGTGTACGAAAAGGTTGCCCAGAAATGTGAGGAAGGACTGGACCCCAAGGTAGGAGCTGTATGAGGTCAGGAGTATAGACAGGTAAACACCTAGCGTGGAGGCCTGAGGTCAGGTTCCAAGACAAAGAGACGTGATCCGTAGAGTATCCAGGGACGATACCGTGGTCAGGCAACAAGAGTACCAAAGTTCGAACAGTAGAAGGGTGAGGAAGAGCAGTCCATGGAGCAAAGCGTAGTCCGGCAACAGGAGGTCCAAAGTTCGAACAGTAGCAGGGTGAGGCAGAGCAGTCTGTGGAGCAAAGCGTAGTCTGGCAACAGGAGGTCCAAAGTTCGAACAGTAGCAGGGTGAGGCAAAGCAATCCGTGGAACAAAGCGTGGTCGAGGAAACAATCCGTAAGTCAAACCGAAGAACTAAGCGTCACGTGATCCAGGAGGAAAACAGCTGTGAAACAACCCTCCTTGTTTCCGGAAGCCTTTAAACAATGTCAGGAGTCACGTGATACATGACACGGAAGCGTTGCTGCATGATGGAAAATCACGTGATCCGTGACGCGCGGGTCTCCGTGGGCAGCGCATGGCGTTATGGCGAGACGAAAACCTCCAGTTCAGCTACCAAGAACAGGAGGGGCGATAGACGCCAGGTCTGCCATGCTGCAATCTACCATGATGGGCGAAGGGATGCAAGGGCTTACGTGAGCCAGGGTACGTGTGTGGGGTAGTGGGAGGGACGGAGGCCGAGGGCGGAGAAAGAGCAACTGTAGGGGATGCACTTGGTGTGGGAGACGTGACAGAGTCCCCCCTCAAAGGCCCATGACCCCGTGGGCAGGTAGGGCAGTCCCTATGAAAACGGGCAACAAGAAGTGGGGCATGGACATCACGGGAGGAGACCCAAGAGCGGTCCTCGGGACCATAACCCACCCAGTCCACGAGATACTGAAGGCGACCCCTGTGAAAGCGGGAACCCAGGATAGCACTGACCTCGAAGACATCCGGGGAGGACACCGAGACAGGGGCGGGTGGAGCACTGACACGGGTAGGAGCTAGGCAGGGCTTGAGGCGAGAGGTATGAAATACCGGGTGGATCCGCCAAGCAGGAGGAACAGCAAGGCGGAAGGCCACAGGGTTCAGGACCTTTGCGATCTTGTAGGGACCCACGAAACGAGGCAGCAGCTTGCGACACCCAGGGATACGTAAGTGCCGGGTCGACAGCCACACCCGATCACCCACACGATACTCAGGGGCCACTGACCGCCTCCGGTCAGCCTTCGTCTTCATAACCATCTGGGCCTCCTGGAGATGGATAAGGATCTGAGCATGGACATCCGCTAGGTCGCGAACGCAGGCGTTGACAGCAGGGGTGGCGGAGGTGAGATCAGGGAGCGGGAGGGTGCGTGGATGTTGTCCATACATAGAATAGAAAGGGGAGAAACCAGTAGCTGAGTGTCGTGAGTTGTTGTATGCGAATTCAGCGAGGTGGAGCAGATTGGACCAGGAGTCTTGGTATTGGAGGGTCAAACACCGCAGGTACTGTTCCTTGGCCTGATTCACTCTCTCGGTCTGCCCATCGCTTTCTGGGTGATAGGCAGAGGAGAAGCGAGCATCAATACCCAGGAGCTTGGTAAGGGCACGCCAGAAACAGGAAGTAAACTGCGACCCGCAATCCGATATGATGACCTGCGGAAGACCAAAGAGACAAAAGACTGTCTTGAAGAACAAGCGGGCCAATGTCGGGGCTGAGGGTATGCCGGTACAGGGAATGAAGCGGGCCATCTTAGTGTAGGAGTCCACGATAACCCAGATGGTGTCATAACCTTGTCTGCGTGGTAGGTCTGTGACAAGATCCATGGAGATAGTATGCCACGGTCGTGGGGGAATGGGCAGCGGCTGGAGTAAGCCCAGGGGACGTCCTCTACGTGACTTGCATTGGGCACATATCGAACAGGTGTTTACATAGTTCTCTATATCCCTTCTCATGGACGGCCACCAGCACCACCGGTGTAGCAGATCCAGGGGGCGTTGCTGCCCTGGATGACCATTTATGGCAGCATCGTGAGACCAGGCAAGCGCCTGGTTGCGCACATCGCACTTGGGAAGGAACAGCTTGCCCTGGACAAATGGTAACCCCTCCCGAAGTACAATATCCCACTCAGTGAGTGCATGTGGGTGTTGGGAGACCCATTGTCTAATGGCGGTAAGCAGGGGCGGGGATGGTGTACATAAACAAATAACATGGCCCTTCCCCAACAATGTGTCTGGGAACGAAGACAGTGGTTCCCCCCCCGGAGAGCGGGAAAGGGCATCCGCCTTACCATGAACAAGACCTGGCCTGTGCTTAACCACAAAATCAAAGGCAGCAAAGAACAAGTGCCAACGCACTTGTCTGCTATTCACGCATTTAAGAGAGGCCAGGTCCTGTCGGTTCTTGTGGTCCGTGTATACTACCGTCTGGTGTTTCGCCCCCATGAGGTGGTGTCGCCATGATTGGAGGGCGTCCTTGATGGCCAACAGCTCTTTCTCAGTCACTGTGTAGTGTGACTCGGCTACGGTGAACTTCCGTGAGTGGTATGCTACCGGATGCAAACTACCCGTGGCTGGACATGGCTGGGACAGTATGGCACCCAGAGCGAATTAGGAAGCGTCTGCCTCTATTACAAACGGGAGGTCCGGGTCAGGGTGCTGTAACACAGGGGCAGAAACAAACCTGGATTTAAGCGCCTCGAAGGCCTCCTGATGTACAGAGGACCAGGCGAAAGGGACAAGAGGGCTGGTCAGCGCGGTCAGTGGAGATACAATGGAAGAGAAGCAGGCGATGAATCGCCGGTAAAAGTTAGCAAAGCCGAGAAAAGACTGGAGTTGTTTGAGGTTGACAGGGACTGGCCATTCTGTGACAGCACGGACCTTTGACTGATTCATAGATAACCCTCCAGGGGTGATGTGAAAACCCAGGAATTCCACCTCCCTCGTATGAAACAAGCATTTCACGGGCTTGGCGAATAGGGCGTTCTTCAGGAGGCGCGAGAGGACTTCTCTGACATGAGCGATATGTTCTTTCAAGGAGGACGAATAGATCAATATGTCGTCCAAATAGACCACCACGTACGTATCCAGGATGTCAGAGAATACGTTGTTGATGAAACGCTGGAACATTGCAGGGGCATTACAGAGCCCGAAGGGCATCACGGTGTATTCAAATAGTCCCTGTCGGGAGAAAAATGCCGTTTTCCATTCGTCTCCACGCCGCATGCGGATTAGGTTGTATGCCCCTCTCAGGTCTAGCTTGGTAAAGAGGGACGCCTTCGTCAACCTGTCCAGCAGCGTGGAGATGAGCGGAATGGGGTACCTGTTCTTTACGGTGATAGCATTTAACCATCTATAGCCTACGCATGGGCGCAGATCGCCTTCCTTTTTTGGGATGAAAAATATAGGACTGGCAGCTGGAGAACGGGAAGGGCAGATATGACCCAAATGCAAGGCTTGCTGGATGTATTCTTTTAAGGCCCATTCCTCAGACTGCGATAACGAGTAGATCCTAGCCCTTGGTATGGGAGCATCCGGGAGAAGATCAATAGGACAGTCGTAGGGTCTGTGTGGAGGGAGACCTTCCGCTGTGACTTTGTCGAAAACCATATGATAGTCGTGGTAGTCCACGGGAATGCCTGCCATAACAGCTCCCATGGTGTGCGATGACGTGGTGTCGGGAACTATGTCCCTGATACTGGAGGAAGCCAAAGCACCGAGGATCCTGGCGGGAGAGGAGAGTGATTCTGGTTCTGTTAGGCAGAAGTGCTGGCACTCCTCCGACTCGAACGTTACTTGTCCCGTTCCCCAATTAATCAAAGGGTTGTGGTGCCTTAACCAGGGGATACCCAAAATAACACCGAACTGTGGCGTGGTGATGAGGTCAAATGACAGGTTCTCCTTATGAGTGCTCTGTATCACCACTTCCAGAGGCGCAGTTTGGTGTTTAATCGGACCAGAGACCAAGGATGTGCCATCGACTGCTTGCACTGGTTCCGGGTGTTCTTTTTTAATCAGGGGCAGATTGAGACGATGGGCTAATGCGATGTCTATGAAACAACCCGTGGCCCCGGAGTCGATCACGATCTGAACAGCATGGACGATCTCCCTGGTAGGTTTCAAAAGGGCGTGAACCACAACCGGTCTGATAGGACCGAAGGCAGGTTCAGTGGGGGTCGTGGACAGGCTCGCCGGTGCCCCCTGTATCATGGGCGAGCCTTCTGAAAACCCGACGCCTTGTTCTTTGGTCGTCGGGGGCATTCCCTTACGTAGTGTCCATTTAGCCCGCAATAAAAACAGGCGTTGTCGGTTCTCTGACGTTCCCGTTCGGACTGTGTTATCGGGCTTTGAATCCCGCCTATTTGCATGGGTTCAGAACCGGCGGGAGAAGGGGCTGGGGTTGACTGGCCGGCAAACGTGGTTTCTGCCTTCCATTCGGACCTCCGGGCGTCCACCTGTAGTGCAAGGTCTACAAGATCCGTGAACACAAAGGGAAGGGCAGGAACCACCGACAGAGCGTCCTTCATGGCGTTGCATAAACCTCGGTAGAACACGATCGCCTTCTTTTCCTCTGGCCAGGAAGTCTCAGCGGCGAGCTGATTGTACCGAGTGATGTACTCAATTAGTGTTTGCTTACCCTGTGAGAGATCTAGTAGTTCCAGGTCCCTTGACTGGGCCTTGTAGCGGGTGTCGAACACTTTATCCATCTCTGTTACGAGAAGCTCGAAATTGTATAACGCAGGGTGGTCGTTTTCTAGCAACGGGTTTGCCCAGGTAGCCGCTACTCCGGATAGATGAGACAAAAGAAAGGCGGCCTTTGTGACAGAATTGGGGAAGGCTTGGGGTCTGCACAAGAAGTGAAGTTTACATTGGTTTATGAAGGTGCGGTATTTACGTGGGTCACCCTGATAGCGTTCTGGGGCAGCAAGAGGGAAGGAGGTCGGGAGCAACACAGGAGTGGGGGCGGGGCTGGAGCAGGGACAGGCTGGACTGGAGGGGCAGGGTCCCCGAACTCGGTGTCTGCAGGTAGAGGATAACATGTGCTCTGCAAGGCGTCTAGACGATGGTGAATGGCGGTCGTGGCTGCGGCCATGTCGGTCCTAAGGGCCGCTACGGCCTGCATTAGAGTGGTCACTGGGTCCCCGGCAGAGGGATTCATACTCTGAACAGCCAAAAGGCTTCACAGTCTGTTAAGGACTTGATGGTCGTGCAGAGTATGTATACCTCCGTCCCCAAGTACCCCACAGACAACACCAGAAATACTGCCTGTGCGGTCTTTGAGGCCACAGGTGGAAGTCCGTCGGGCCTGATTCAGGAACAGCCAGAAGAACCCCTTGAACGCTGTAAGGCAATGGATATGAGGTTACGCACAGAACAGGAAGAATAACACAAGAACACAGGTAACTTGACACTGCTTACCTATGTGTACGAAAAGGTTGCCCAGAGATGTGAGGAAGGACTGGACCCCAAGGTAGGAGCTGTATGAGGTCAGGAGTATAGACAGGTAAACACCTAGCGTGGAGGCCTGAGGTCAGGTTCCAAGACAAAGAGACGTGATCCGTAGAGTATCCAGGGACGATACCGTGGTCAGGCAACAAGAGGACCAAAGTTCGAACAGTAGAAGGGTGAGGCAGAGCAGTCCGTGGAGCAAAGCGTAGTCCGGCAACAGGAGGTCCAAAGTTCGAACAGTAGCAGGGTGAGGCAGAGCAGTCCGTGGAGCAAAGCGTAGTCTGGCAACAGGAGGTTCAAAGTTCGAACAGTAGAAGGGTGAGGCAAAGCAATCCGTGGAACAAAGCGTGGTCGAGGAAACAATCCGTAAATCAAACCGAAGAACTAAGCGTCACATGATCCAGGAGGAAAACAGCTGTGAAGCAACGCTCCTTGTTTCCGGAAGCCTTTAAACAATGTCAGGAGTCACATGATACGTGACACGGAAGCGTTGCTGCGTGATGTAGGGGATGCACTCGGTGCGGGAGACGTGACACATAGCCATGGATGGCATTGTCACTGCTCTCACAGCTCCTGCAGACAAAACTCCTGCTACCCTCTCTTCCTGTACGCCACACCCAGCAAACCTAATTGGCTGAACTCTGCAGTCCCGTTTGCATGCCAGGCATCCTCAAAAGACCCAGATGTGGCACGTGCCATCCGCGGACTACCGCGATGTCCGCGGTCCTTGTAACACAGAGTCGCCATTCTACCCTTTCCACTTTCATGTTATCAATGCTCCCTCATTGGCTGCTTTCAAAGAGTTACACATCCATCCATCACATCCAAAACCTCTACAGCTAACCTCACCTCAGTTCAACACTTCAGATCTACACCTGAACTCTGAGAATACATATCTCCTGCTAATCAAAGGCATCTGCATCAACAACTATTGTAAAACTGTCCAAAATATCTATTTCCAGAGTCAACAAGATCTGCATCTAACAAGACACAGTACAGGTATGCTTATCTTTAAAAAATATTGTCTTCAACTCTATCACAAATATATTTATATAGAGGGTTCCTGTTACTTACCCTGTAAAAAGCTTCTCAATAAGCATATTGTCTTATTTAACCACTCTCGCACATACCATGAATTGCAGCATTCATCATCTGCTCACATGAAGCAGAAAACAATTACTACATAAACACCTACAGATTAGAATGCATCATCTTGCCATTTAAAAGTGTAATCCAAATCTTTTCTTATCTTTTACATAATGTTACACACAGAGCTTATATAAATGTACACACGCATTTCTTAACTTTCATGTAAAATGCTCCTAAAAACAAACATTTTTAAACGTCCAGCAATTTCATTAATGGTTTTTCCCATCCCCTCCTACCATCAAAAATAACAACCTTTGCTTACTGAAAGAATGTCACCATTACCACATATCCCCACTAACTTTCTTTTACAATTAGAGGAAAGAAGCACTTTGCTGAAGACAAGAACCGAAAAATAATACCCTTCACATCCTACAAAGTAAGTACATTAATGTACCATGTATATGTATGTAATTACAACAGCACAGTTCCACTATTTATTTCCTCAGACTTATCATTTTGAACAACCAACATGTCTTTCACTCTAACTCATTATACTGCACCATTCACGCTCTTCCAATTCCCAGCTAAACACCACCATTGCAACACCCAGTGGTTTCCTGAAAACAGCACAATGTCCCTACTGATTCAATCACACCACCACTCCCTTACTCACTAACCCAATGCTATCACACCTCTACAGAATCTTGCTATCACAACCTTCCCAACCACACTTCATATGCCACCTCACAATCAAACAGCACTGTGGTAAGCATCAACACGTCCGCCACACAAAGGCAGGCGGAAGCATCCCCGCGCACAGTATAAAAGTGCGCGCAAACAACAAACACGTGTATACATCTATGATGAATGCCACATTTGTTGCAGCACTGATCGTGGGACACCGCGGGAGGAGAATAGCCAGGCCCTGCATTTTTTTGCCCCGGACCAGCCTTTTTGGGATGCCTGACGACCAGGTCTATGGCAGGTATAGGTTTCCACCTCGTATCATCCTAGACATGGTCAGGGAGTGGGAAGATGACCTTACATCACCCACCCTGTGCTCCCAAGCATTGAGCCCCTTGGAGATGGTGCTCAATGTCCTGCATTTTTTGGCCACTGGGTCATTTCAGCGGACAACTGCCATAGTGGGCGGGGGTCTCACAGGCCACACAGTCATGCCGCCTACACCAGGTGTTGGCAATCATGATTGCGCGCCCCTCAGTCCGCAGGCACATATATGTGCCCTGAACACCCGCAGAAAGGCAGGCCGTGGTCCAGGAATTTTACAGGGTGGCACACTTCCCCAAAGTGCTCGGTGCCATAGATTGCACCCATGTGGCCCTACGTTCACCTAGGGCCACTGAGCACATCTATTGAAACCGCAAGCACTGGCACTCCATTGTAAGCGGATTCAATTCAACACTACAGCTAAGTCAATGCCTAGTCTGGGAAGCTGATGGAAACCCTTATTGATATATTTTTATGTCCAGTTTATGTACTCTGGATGACAACCCTTATATCACACCCCTCTCTCAGAATCCTCCCGACCCCGCTGAGCCAAGAAGTAGGTTTGTTTTGCAAATTTAAAAGGTTTATTTGAAAATTAAACAATATATATCTATCACACTTTTATAGTAAATTAATATTTGATAGCACACTTGTGAGGATGATAGTGATCAACAATGGATAATGTTACAGTGGTACACTCTTTTTGATGGCTTAGAAGTGATATAGAGAGGATGAAGTAGCTGAGAATGCTTTTATGGCTTCAAGGACAATGCAATGATGAATAAAATGCAGTACAGAAATAACTTGATATGACTTAGCAAAAGATAATATAATCACTTTTTCTCTGGCAATTCACCCCCCCCCCTTTGCAATGTAAGAAATGGAAGGAGAGCACACAGTCTTCAAGAATCCCAACAAAATGCAATACGAAATGCAGGTCCCCCCTAGCAAGCTTAGAGAAAAACAGGTATGATTTTGAAACACAGGCCCAAAATGCTTTGAATGTGATGACAATGAAGTGAGAAATGTGCTAAAAATGCTTTTAATTCCCTATAGGTTCAGGGTGGGTGATATCTAGTTTATATTAGTTCAGGCTCACTTTAGCAATGCTCTATGAGTAACTAGCAGGTTAAAACAAATTTTAGCAAAGGAAAGCAAGGAGCTGCTGATTTCTACACGTGGCTGAAATTGTGCAAAATGTCAAATCGCGGCAAATTTAATCACATGCGTCAAGCGTAATTGCGGAGGCCCTATAAGGAGTAGCAATTTGGTTCTGGGTTTGTTGGAAAGCCTAGAATCTTAGCTTTAAGATGACAGTTAAAGCTAGCACAAACGTTTCCGGAGATACGGCCGATTTAGTCAAGGTCGTTTTTCGGATTTGAAATTTTAAAGCTCAGAATGACAGATGACAGTTTTCAGTTTTAAAGATGGAAGAATGACACAATTCTAGAAGGCAGTTCTAATAGGTAAAATAGTTTGGATTAGATTATCTTAAACTAAGAGATTGGTTTTGGCACAGTGAGTACTCACACTATATTTTTGAATTAAGCCGTCAAGGTCTGGTCAGGTGGGACAGGACTTCCGGAGGGTGGTTCTGAAGTCCCGGCTATCTGGGTCAACTCTGCTCTCTGGGTCTGGCAAGCACCGGTTCTGCTCGCAACGGTCTGGTTTGTGGTTCTCTCTGGTTCCAGATACAGCACTGCTTTCTGGATACTGCTACAGGTTCTTGCAAAAGTTCTTGGCAAAAATTCAAACAGCTCGCCTGGCTGTTGAATAGTTTGGTTGGTTTTGAGGCCTGCTGAAGAGGATTCAGCTTGTGGATTCAGGCCTCTCTGCTACAAATTCTGGAGTTAATTTCTGCTACAGGTTCTGGAGATTGATGGATTTGAAGTCTGGATCTCTGGATGTGAAGTCTGAAGTCTCCCGGCAAAGCGTCCCGCAAGAAAGTGGAAAGTGAATGTCCCTACCTGTCCTGCACTGTCTGCTTTAATGTGTTTAGAAAGTGGGTGTGTGCGTGGCATAACTGAGCCTGCCCCTCTATACTTGTCATTGGCCCAATTCTCCCCTCTCCCATGATTGGGGGAAGGAAATGGATTGTCATCATGATGAGGTCTGTTTATGGGTCAGAGGATCCTCCCTGGTCAATTTGCCACAAATCTATATTTGATTCAAGTACATATTTCCCAGATACACAAGTGGTTGACATTACATGTACATATTACAGATGAATTAAGACAGGTCTCTGTTCAAGCCCCATGTTCCTGCGAGCTGGGATTCAGAAATTACAACATTTTGCGCTTTTTGGTCGGTTTACCAATATCGGACATTTACCAAAAATTACACAAATGTGCGCAAGGAGTATGGACATTAATTGATGAAGTGTCAGATTTTTAACATGCAGACATTTGGAGTAAGACGCTATTTTCCGCTAGCAACCCCCCAGAATACACCACATGGTCCTAACACCTCTTAAAACGTGCACAGAAAAATCACAAGAATTATGATGTTATTTGTATAATTTTGACAAGTCCGCACTGTGAATTATCCATCTTTTTACATCATGCTCTGGCCCCAAAGGGGTGTGGTTTCCCCCAAGCACATGGTGGAGTTTCTGATTTGTCCACTTCCCCCAAGCTCAGCTTGCTAGCAGAGGCACTGCCCCTCCCAGTTTCTCTCAAGAGGAAGCCACTTTACGGCCCCCCCGATATAACATTTGCCTGAGTCCAGGGGGGGGGGTCTTTGTTCAGTTTCCTGTAGTCCCCAGGTGCCACTCCCCTAATTCAATCAGAGAGGTGTCATCTCCTTTTGGCAGGGGCAGCAGGATGCAGCCAGGCCTGGGAAGAGTTGTTGAGCCAGTTCAACTCCTGTCGGGGGGTAGTTGTCAGGCAGAATTCAGCTAAATGTCACTTTAGGTCCCATTTTTCTACATTCAACCCAAACTTACAATTTTCACACATGCAGCTAGAACACTGATTCTAAGTTCAAAACTATGACATTTAAACAATTGCAACCTATGTGACACTCACAAGTAGGTCACTCATTTATTCTAAACATTTCAATTTTAGTGGATTTACCCCCAAATTCACTTAAGCTGCTGACATCCCCAGCTATTTTTTTTATATATACATTAAATAATTACTTCCTTCAAGTCATTTCAGAATATAGTTTTCCATTGTATCCACCTCTTAGCAAGTCTTTCCTTGGCCTAATTTGGGTTCATTTGTTCAGTTTTACACAAAATTCTGGTGGTTTTAAAACGCCGGCTTTCTGATAGTGGTAAGCACAAGTATTGCATCCCTTTTGACATTAATAAAATGAATTCCTCACAATTCTGGGTTGCTTTTGGCAATCAGCATTGCCATTCCCAATGGTTTCAGGCTACTGTGTGTGTAGCCCAATGGTGGTTTTAGGCAGTGCCCTACTGTGCTCACAACATAGGCAAAAATGGGTGGCAGCCTATTCTTCATGTTTTCCCTGTGCACTCTCTGGGGAGTTCTGGCCATCATGATGTTTTCAATGCCAGTACTGCACAGTTTTATGGTAGGGCTTGGCTGCATGTGTAAAAACATCCCACAAGCCCCCCCTCTTGCGATGGCCATTCTGACTTTCACTGATGGAACTCGCAAGATCTGGGATGTTCGCCTCATCTTCTTCCAATTCCATAGATGGCACAGTTCAGCATCTTTTCCTCCCACCAGTCGATCAATCAGTTCTCCTTGCTGGTCCTGATGGGAATATTGGGCGGTACCCCGGACCCCTTGGATCTTTGCTCCCGGTCCCTGGGTCGTTCTCTTGGGTCAGTCTCCATGGTTTCATCTCTCCTAGGATGATAAAGCAAAGCGGCAATACACATTCCTAGACATTTTTCCACCACTATTAATGGTGTGGTGAACATATACATTTTATAAATCAGAAGATATGAACATATACATTTTTTTTTAAAATTAGGAGACAAGAACATATATATTCAAGAATCACAGAATTTGATATGCTATATGTGGAATATTTTAGGGTTGGAACTGAATTACTCTGGAGCGGCCCCCTCTGGGATTCCAGTGGATTCCTCCAGTTGTTGCAGGGTGTGCCTGGGATGGCAACACTTCAGCTGATTAATATGGACCCACTTATCTTCCCCTTCCGCAAATTACCTTTGGGGATGCGGATTTTGTAGGCAACAGGGGAGATCTTGTCTATAATTTCAAAGGGTCCCTTCCATGTAGGCAAACATTTTCGCTGTTGGGCCTGGTTCCTTTGGAAATTGTATAGATAGACCCGGTCTCCCACATCATATTCCTTCCTGGTGCGTTTTCATACTCTCAGTTGATCTTTCTAGATTCCGCTGAGCATAGGCAAAAGCATGTTGGAGGTGTTTCCTTAAATTCTCCACATACTCATGAGTTGTGGAGGCATTTATCAGTGTCTGCTCTTGGGGCCTTTAGAGCAAATGCTGAGGAAGCACCATCATGCGTACAGTCATCAACTCAAATGGTGACATTTTAGTTGCAGATGAAGGGGTAGATCTGATGGCCATTAGGACCAGAGGTAATCGGATATTCCAACTTGGCCCAGAATCTGCCACAAACTTTTTTGATATGCTCACAATTGTCCGGTTGTAGCGTTCTACTGCCCCCGAAGAAGCTGGCCTGAAAGCAATATGTAGCTTCCTTTTGACCCCCAGTATCTCCCACATCTTTCTCATTACTTCACTGGTGAAGTGGCTACCCCTGTCTGACTCAATCCTTTGAGGTAGACCAAAATGGGAAAAGATTTGGTTAATCATCAGTGCAGCTGCTGTTTCTGCCTTGTAATTTGGGGCTGGGAGACATTCCACCCAATTGGTAAACAAGCATGTGACCGTCAACATGTACTTATTCCCCCTAGCGGAGCGAATCACAGGGCCTACAAAATCGATTTGTAAATCTGACCATAGCAGTGTCATTCCCCTCTTTTCGAGAGGCGCCCGGTGTGTGAGGGATGTTGGCTGAAATTGTGCACACACAAGACAGCCCTTCAAGTATTGGTCGAGGTCCTGCCCCATGTGTGGCCAGTATGCAACCTCTCTTAAGATTTCAAGTGTTGTATGAAACCCCCTATGACCGGCGGTGGCCGCATCATGGGCGTGACTTAACATCAGGCTTCGGAATGAGGTAGGAACCACCCACTGATCATGGCCAGCTTGGGATTTCCTTACCAACAAACCGTCTTGGATTCTGAACATTTTTGGACATTTCATCAACACTCTTAGGTCCTCTTTCCCAATGTAATCGGTATCCGTCAGGGAAAAGTTCTCAGGGTCCTCAAGGTGTTGGTAAAACTTACCAATGATTGGATCCCCCTTCTGAGCTGTAATTAAATCAGCATCAGGGGTCTCCTTACTCCATTGGGCAGTTGAAAGATCATTGTGAGCATTTGTCTGGGACCTAGTGATAGCAGTGACCTGGATTTCCTCCAACAAGGACTCTGTTTCTATTAGATCCCCTTGGATGGCCCCGGTTTTGGCCAGCTGATCAGCTATTAATTTCCAGTTTTGTCTGGTCCCTCTACTTTGGAATGACCCTTGATCTTTTTCCAATAGATGATCATCCCATTCGAAGTGACCAGATCATCAATGTTTTGGATTAACTTTCCATGTTTCAAGGGTTTGTTATTAGCACATAACATGCCTCTGGTTTTCCAATTAACCAGGTGCTCCACGAACCCGTTCTGTACATAATCCGAATCTGTGATTATGACCAGTTCGTGGAGTTGATGTTGGACAGCAGTGAGGATGGCCTGATGCACAGCCATCAATTCTGCCACCTGACTACTTCGGGGACCAATTTTGTACCCAGCGGAGGGTTCTGGGAACTCCTTCACCCATGCATTCCCTACGCCGGCCACCAGTTCTTTCTCCCCGTTGTTGTCAACATGGTAAGAGCATCCATCCACATAGACAGTGGGCATTCCCTCACACTTGTCTTCTTCAAAGACTTTGTGTGGGGAATTAAGGTATGCCTCCATGTTGTCCTTGATTTTTAGACTTTCGTCCTTGAGACAGTTTTCTCTGGCACAATCATGCAAGTCAGCCAGACCTTGCGCAAGGGGACTCTTCTTGTTTTGGCCATATCTGACCTCCACAGGAAAGCCTTGCATTGACACAATCCAGGAAGTAATTCGGGAATTACTCACATTTCCGGCCCGGATTCTGTCACTTTGGAGGTATTGCAGAGGCTGGTGTGGAGTCTCCACTATGATGTGTTCCCCCTGGATGAACGGGCGGTAATTCTTCAATGCCCACACCGTTGCCAGGAGTGCCTTCTCACAATCGTTGAATATTTCCTCCACAGAGGATAAAGTTTTGCTCGCATAGGAGATTACTTTATTGACCTTGTCATGCTTTTGGTATAACACTGCCGTCAAGCACGTATTAGAGAACCCTGTCTCCAGGGAGAGCTCCTTGTTTCTGACAGGGTAAGCTAGGCAAGGCGCTTGTGAGAGGCTTCTCTTGAGTTGTCTTACTGCCTCGGATTGTTCTAGACCCCATTCCCACTTGACTCCCCCCTTCAAGAGATGAATCAGGGGTCTGGTGATCTCTGCGTAGCCCTCAATGAACTTTCTGCTGTAATTAGTCAGTCCAAGGAGGCTCCTTAGTTCCCACAGAGTTGTGGGATCCTTCAGTTTCTGGAGTGCTTCCACTTTCTTTTCTTGGGGACAGAGACCCTGAGGAGTAATCTCATGCCCCAAGAAATTAACACGGGTTCTACACCACTGTGCTTTCTGAAAGGAAAGTTTTGCTCTGGCGGCCCTCAACTGTGTCAGAACATAACGGATCTCTGCTATGTGTTCTTCCACAGATGAACTTTTGATGAGGACATCATCTACATAAGCCAGGTTACCCCCCGCACCCAGGTCGGGCATGGCCTTATGTAGGAAAATGTTGAATTCATTGCCGGAGTTGAGGTATCCGAAGGGAGTCCGGGTCCATGTGTACTGCTGGCCCCCAAAGGTAAAAACCAGTTTGTATTGGTAATCCCTACTGAGAGGCATGGTCCAGTATCCATTGGTCAGGTCTATTGCTGTGAATACCTGTGACCCCTGGATCTGGGCCAGCCCTTCGTCAATGTAGGGAAGAGGCCATCGGGAAGTATGGACCCGTTTGTTGAGCTCCCTAAGGTTGGCGCAGAGTCTCCCTTGGCCATTTGGCTTCAATATTCCAGGCACCGGATTATTGAAAGTGCTGTGGACTGGACGGATTGTTCCCTGGGACTCAAGGTTCTTAATAATTTCGGTAAGGGACTCCATGGATGCGAGAGGCAAACGATATTGCTTCACAAACACTGGAGTCATTCCAGGGTCCGTGGGAATTGTTGTTGTGTGGATGTCGGTGCGACCACAGTCATATGAGTCTACGGCAAAGAGATCTTGGAAATCCAAGAAAATTTGTTTCAACTTTTGCTTCTGTTCCAGAGTCACACAGGCATCAGCTAGGTTGACTCTCTCTTCCACCATCTGCCTGAAGCCTGGAAAGACTTCTGGTTTGGCTATCTCAGCAGCCTCCTCCAGCTGGGTGGAGAAGTCCCTGGTCAGAGTGCTGATTTGGACTGGAGGCTTCAAGTGGGAAAGGCAGCCCTCATGGACCTGGAAAATCACCTCATCCCTCCTGAAGTCACAAGTCACATATTCCTCACCATAAGGGCAAGAAGTGTACACCAGGAAGATCCCCCCATGCCGGGTGAAAATCCTGTCTGGTGTTGTATTGTCCTCACTGTCACTGTCAAAACAGTCCTTGGGGATCTGCCCTAACAGTTCATTTCCTAAATCAATGGAGAAATGTCAGTTATCAACCACCTTTCCAATAATGGTACCTGCGGCTAAAGTAATACTCTTTAAGTCGCTGTTATCCACCTCTATTGGAATGGTGTCATGTTCTATGTTGACTAATGCTGTTGGGTTTACCCCTAACCCTTGCATTTAGATGAATATAAGCATCAGGGTTTTTCAATTTTTCTCCTCTTTTAACTTTCACTTCCAGGGAGAATTGTCGGGTCCTTTCTGGGATGGTGACTTCCTCTTTACTCTGAATTTCAACTGCATAAGGTAGCAATTGAGCTGACCTAAATGCTTTTTCTGGATCATCGAAGCCCATGGGATTATCCGCTAATCGGGACCAAGCTTTGAAGTTTATTAGGTCCAAACTAATGGCAAAGCGATTGAGAATGTCACTGCCTAAGTAAAAGGCGGCAGTGACATCTCGCACGACCCAACAATTATGTACTATGCTCTTGTTGCCAATGGAGATTTTGAGCATACACCTGCTTGGCAGGAGATGTTTGGAATTGGGTGTTTCCAGATCCATTTCCCATTTGTCTATCAGTTTGAATTTGGGAATGGATGGATCTTTTGGGAGTTGGCGGAACGGCCGATGAAGCTCTTACCTTTGTTCACACACACTCGAGCAAGAACAAAGTCCTTCCCATCATTTAACTGAACAAGGATGAACAAATGCTCTCCAATTTGATGAATATCAGCCAGGCTCTGAGCTGATTTCACATCTTTCTGGACTATAGGAGTGGGAGTGTCTGAATGTGGATTAGTAAAGAATTTCAGAGTGTTTCCTTCCAGTGTGGAATACCACCTTAAACTGGAAGGAAGGTTGATTTTCAGAAATAGAGAGGACCCCCCATCACCAGTCTGTTGTCCTATTGCTATTACTGTCACGTTTGGAATTTAAGTTGTTCTGGAAGTGAAATTCTACTTGGTCAGATTTTTGTTCAACCATGTGGCAGGTGCCATTTAAACTAACATGGTTGTCACTCTGTTTTAATTTTATTGGTCGGCTAGTCTGGGTCCAGAGGACCTTGTTTACACAATCTATTAGGGGTGACAACCTTCTCAGGAGGTCGTTTCTGTCACGATGCCTGCTCCCGGGGAGCCGGCTCAGGCCCTGCGTCCCCGAAAGCGGACATCAAGTCCCCGGGGAAGGTCCCAGCAACCCCTTATAGGGGCCCTTTGGACAGCGTCCTGGCGCCTATGGCGCCAGGCTCATTGAAAACGTCAGTCCTTGCGCCATAGGCGCCAGGCTCATTATGAAAGTGTTTGGGTGCACTTACCTGATGCAGACCATGCGGCAGAACCCCGGCCTCCTTGAGGCCTGAATGGAACTACTTTACCTGTGGGACTCATTTACCCCCCCGGCGTGGTCAGGGAAGGATACATACCTGATTGGAGGAAGGACACATTCTAGGAACTTCTTCCAAGGCTATTTAAACCACACCCGATCAGCCACACGTGCTTGGCGTTGTTCTGCATCTAGCAGCTGGACGCTCACCGTGTCTGCTCCTGCATCTTGACTTCTGCCACACCTGCCAGCATCCTGAATCACCTGCAAAGGAAGGGAACAAGAGAACAGCAGAAGGAAAAGGCCTCACCTGCTAAATCTGCATCCCAGAGACATTTCGCCGACAATCCTGAAAAGGAAGACATTTATTTTTAAAAGCATATCGCATCGATCGCTGCAGCGCCGCATTCTACTCACCTTTACAGGGCGCCTCCATGTTCAGCAGCGACCATCCGGATTCGCAGTCGCGCCCCCGCGCCTAGGGAGAAAAAGACAAGAACAAAGGTGAGAGAAAGAAGGGAAAAGGGAAGCTAAAACTCCATGTCAAGACTTACCTGTTGGGTCATTCCCTTTTCATTTCGGGTCCGCGCCGCATCCAGGCATTTTCGGACCCCGGCCCCTAAGGGGAAAAAGACATCAGCGTTAATGAGTGAATGAAAAGACATTACCAAAACACTCATTAAAAACTTACCTGATTTCCACAAGGATTTCACCGCTCACCTCGGGTCGGTGCCTGTTCCCCGGCATTCCGTACCCCGGCCCCTATGGGGTAAAGACACTAGCATTAGAACATTAATGCATGGACACAAGGAGAACCACTTATAGAAAAACTTACCTGGAAGCCAAGCAAGTTTGGTTCTCACCCATCCGAAAATCCAGTGACGTAACTGGATACCAACGCGCCCCTGCTTCAGAAGCAGGATGGAGAGCTTGTCCTTCCAGACCCTAAGGTGAGACGCTACGGGGAAGCACAGAAGGGTTTTAAGGAGGGTGAGAGGGGTAAGTGGGAGGCCGATTGCATTACCCCGCAGACAGTTAAGCCCCTATTCTCACCTACAGATCCCTAGTAAACAAGGGGTGCTCTCTGGAGTCACTACTATGACCGGGTGTTTCAACCTGTGACCATCAATTTTAATGTCCAAATCTGCAGTCCCCTCGACGGGAATTTCCTTCCCGTCACAGTTCTGGAGTTGTCCAGGAAGAGAGGTGAGAGGAATATGGTAATTCTCCCCCCTTCCTGCATTTAGTTCATCAAAGGCCCTTCTGGACAGAAGGGTGGCTTTATATATCCAGTGTCCACCAGCACTGAAATTGTACCCTGCCTCTGTACTTGTACCGGGGCATAATATCTTCCCTCCTTCTCCTCAAGGGGGCACAGATAATGCACATTTTTGGACAACTGGTGGGCCAATTTTCTGGTTTTGGACATTGCACGAGAAGAGATTTGGGCAGAATTCTGTGGAGAGCCTTGGGAATCTAAAAGAAAAAGTTGGCAACTGGAGATCAGAGCCATTGTGGGTTCCCCTGGTTCGGGTTCTGGGCCACCCCCCCCTTTTTGGAGGCAGTCACCAGGATGGGTTTGAACCAGGGGATTTCGGTATTGTGGGTTCTGGGATGAGATGATGGGTAGCTCAGTCTCCATATCTCCCCTG
This sequence comes from Ambystoma mexicanum, assembly GCF_040938575.1. Classification (NCBI taxonomy): domain Eukaryota; kingdom Metazoa; phylum Chordata; class Amphibia; order Caudata; family Ambystomatidae; genus Ambystoma; species Ambystoma mexicanum. Next base: position 1,092,700,033 of record NC_090926.1, on the reverse strand, counting down.
TCTGGATTGGAATCCCTTGGGACCCATTTTTCCTTGGGAGGAGTTCCCCCATCTCTGAAGGAGAAGATCTTTTTCCCAGGATCTTCTGAGGATCCCTCTCCCTCAAATTGGAAGACCTGTACCTCCTCCACAAAGTGGGTCTGTTTGGGTCCTTTGTTTCTCCTACCCCCCCCCCCCTCTGCTCCTTGGGAGGCAGGAGATTTTGTTTCCGGTTCCTGGTTTTCCAGGGGCTGTTTACAAGTTGGGAAGAAAGCTTCCTCCAAGGCTTTACACCCCCCTTCCACTTGTGCCTCCTCCCTGGGAACCTGTGGGTTATCGGGTGCTGCCCCCGTCATTGTTCTGGAGCACGAGGCCCAGAGTTTGGGGAATTCTGCGGTGGCATGCTCATCTGAGGGTTCTGTTGAGCCCTCAGTATGTGACCCAGATCTCATGCCATATTTTGGACCTGGCGCTCAAGTTGTGAAACCCGCTCAGGCTGATACGGGGCTCCATTTTCTCCCCTGGGCTGATCCCGGGAAGGGTAGCTATCCCTTCTCTGGTAATACCCCGGATTGGGAAGATTTGGGTACCACTCCACCCTTGGCCTCCCCTCTCCCGGATTAGGTGGTCTGGGCTCAGGGAATTGGGGAAAGAGGGATGGATGGTTTTGGGGTTGGAAATTGGGTGGATACCTGGGAAAAAAGTTCTGCCCAGTGTTTGGGGAATTTCTGCCCTCCTGTGGGAAGTTAGGAGGGAAGTTCCCTGCGTCAGGTGCTTGGCTGGATCCCTCCCCTTGGGCTGGGGGAGTCCACACATAACCCAGGACGGGTCTGTTTCCCTTGTAGCGGGGACTTACATAGTCAGGGAAGCGGGGGACCCCATTTGTGGGACTACCTCCTCGACTCCCTGTCTGTGACTGGCCCGAGGGCCTTCTGGGCTGTGAATTATTTGGTGCAGGCAGGTTTTTAGGCCCCCCCCATCTCCAAATCTAAAACAGGGGCAACCTTTACCTCTGCCACCTTGGCAGCAGCAGGATTGCTGTTTGTTTTGGGGGTTTTCTGCGCATTACTTTTATTTTCTATGGGCTTCTGCACCTCATAGATCCGGGTGGCTTGCTCAATGACCCAGTCTAAAGATCTTTTCTCGTGAAAGTCTCTCACGAGCTGGGTCATTATGTACTTGGGAAGAGCATGGAAAAATGTGTTGATGAATTCTCTGCTGTCCGTGCGCACCCTTCTGGTGGTCTGCGCAAAGGCACGCTTCAATTCTTGCACAAATTCTTGTGGGACCTGATCCTCCCCACATTGCAAATTGTAGGCTGCCTTGCGAGCCTCTTGGGGATTTCTATGAACAGAAAAATGTTTCAAGATGGCCGCCCTATATGCGGACCATCTTGAATGGTTTTGGTCATCCAGCCCTGCAAAGAAACTGGAATATTCTGGTGAGAAGGTCCACTTTACATATTGAATACAGCTTTGGCTGTCCTTCAAATGGAAAGTCTCCATCATTTGCTCGTAAAGCTCCAAGTGTTCCCAAACAGAATACTTAGCGTTCTTGTGATAAGGCGTGATGACACTCCTTATTGCCTTTATTTGTTTCAATGGGTCCTTAAGCAAGGCCCTTTTGGCCTTATTGGCCTTTTTGGTTCGGGTAACCCTGGTCCATTCATCCTCCCACTCAGAAGCACTACTCCCAGAGGTGCCCGTCTGATCTTCCAGGTTTTCCCGGATTCTGCGAGCCTGGGAATGGCTGGCAGAATGTGGGGACCTGGTCTCCTGTGTCCTGTGGCACTCAGCTGAGTCTTCAGATCCCTCCTTGCTGCCAGGATTTGATGGGTACCCCCCCACTGACCTAACTGGACAGAGGTTTTTAGGATGCCCTTAATGGATGGACAGAGGTTTTTAGGATGCCTACACTCCTGGTGTTCCCCACTAAATTGCAATGTGCTTGGGTGCCCATACCCGGATGCCTGCCCATCCATTCCTGGGAGGTACTGGCCTATGAGCCCCATATTTCTGGTTGGATAGTAATCTGCCATCCCCGTGGCCCTGGGCTCATGTGCGCCAGGGGACATGGGGTGGCAGAGTCCAGGGAATGGGAGGGATGAAGGCCTCTGGTACTAGGGCTCCTGAGGTTATGCTCAGGTATTTCCCTTTCCCAGCGAACCTCATCTCTATCAGCCCCTACTCCCTGTTGCCATGCAAGAGCCTGCGCTTTCAGTTCCTCAGTTAAGGCCTTACTAGACTCTATCGGTCTCTCCTGCATGGCTACCTGTTGCTGGAGCCTATCATTGTGCTGACAGACAGCCTCATTTTCTCACTGTGCCTCCTGATTGGTCCTGGAGTACTGGGCCAGTCTCTGCTGCAGGAGGGTTACCTCCTCAGTCCCATCCCTACTGGCCTGCTCCTTTCTTGCCAGAGCCTCCTCCACCCTCCTGGTGTGATCTAGCAAGCCCTGATGCTCTTTTTGGAGGTCACCCAGCCCCTGGAGGGCCAAGTAATTTTCTTCAATTTTTCTTTTTAAATGGCAGACCTCCTGGCCTAAGGTATCCCTTTCCTGACCTGCATTTGTGACGCCAGGTCGTCCCTCTGCCTTTGAAAGGCACCAGCTTTCTGGCGTTCTTCATCAAACTCTGCCTGGGTATCCAGGTCTTTCAAAATCAATGTATTGCTTTCCTCTTTCTCTCTGTCTAGTTGGATTTGCAGGGTGGCTACCTGCTCTGTGCATGCCCTGTTGAAATTGATCTGTTGCTCCAGCTTTTTCTGGCTCTGCAGTAAGGAGTCCAAACTGTCTTGGTGCTCCTTCTGCAAAGCCAGAATTCTGGTATCCTGGTCTGTCTTTTCCTGTTGCAGTATATCCATGTTCTCTTTTATTTTAATGATATACTGCCTACTATCATTTTCTGACTCCTGGCTCCTCTGCAGCCTCTTCTCAGAAGAGACCAGGTCAGATTGGGCCTTTTCTAATGCCATCTGTTGCCTATTTGCAAGATCTTAGCCTTCGGCACATTTGTCCTGCTTGGCTCCCATATATAGATACAAATAGGCTGCTATCCTAACAATCTTATTGTGTTCATCTTTGGCTTTAGGGGCCATATATAATTCACTCAGGGCCACATGTAATGGACCCTGATCGCTCCACATATCTGACCCTGTTTCAGTGACCTGTCGTGTGATTGCCTGCAACCACGCATCCTGGCCCTGCTCAGTCCATGCTCTCTGGCTATTTTGATGTCTACCAGTGTCGTCATTCTGGAATTTGAGTTCCTTTCTGACTTACAGAAGTTTGTATTTTATTTTGCAAAACAAACCGTTTCCTTAGAGCGTACCTTTGAGGAGTGCTTTACAGCGTACCACAGCGTGGTGATCCGACCGGATGTATGTATCCCGTCAGTTAGCACACTGTATTAAGCTGCACAAGTGGTAAATCTAACCCAGAATTTCCCAGCACGAGCCCCCACTTTGTAAGCGGATTCAATTCAACACTACAGCTAAGTCAATGCCTAGTCTGGGATGCTGATGGAAACCCTTATTGATATATTTTTATGTCCAGTTAATGTACTCTGGATGACAACCCTTATATCACACCCCTCTCTCAGGATCCTCCCGACCCCGCTGAGCCAAGAAGTAGGTTTGTTTTGCAAATTTAAAAGGTTTATTTGAAAATTAAACAATATATATCTATCACACTTTTATAGTAAATTAATATTTGATAGCACACTTGTGAGGATGATAGTGATCAACAATGGATAATGTTACAGTGGCTTCAAGGACAATGCAATGATGAATAAAATGCAGTACAGAAATAACTTGATATGATTTAGCAAAAGATAATATAATCACTTTTTCTCTGGCAATTCACCCCCCCCCTTTGCAATGTAAGAAATGGAAGGAGAGCTCACAGTCTTCAAGAATCCCAACAAAATGCAATACGAAATGCAGATCCCCCCTAGCAAGCTTAGAGAAAAACAGGTATGATTTTAAAACACAGGCCCAAAATGCTTTGAATGTGATGACAATGAAGTGAGAAATGTGCTAAAAATGCTTTTAATTCCCTATAGGGGGTTCAGGGTGGGTGATATCTAGTTTATATTAGTTCAGGCTCACTTTAGCAATGCTCTATGAGTAACTAGCAGGTTAAAACGAATTTTAGCAAAGGAAAGCAAGGAGCTGCTGATTTTTACATGTGGCTGAAATTGTGCAAAATGTCAAATTGCGGCAAATGTAATCGCGTGCATGGAGCGTAATTACGGAGGCAAGGAGTAGCAATTCGGTTCTAGGTTCGTTGGAAAGCCTAGAATCTTAGCTTTAAGATGACAGTTAAAGCTAGCACAAACGGTTCCGGAGATACGGCCGATTTAGTCAAGGTCATTTTTCGGATTTGAAATTTTAAAGCTCAGAATGACAGATGACAGTTTTCAGTTTTAAAGATGACAGAATGACACGATTCTAGGAGGCAGTTCTAATAGGCTAAAATGGTTTGGATTAGATTATTTTAGTCTGCTTTCTGAATACTGCTACAGGTTCTTGCAAAAGTTCTTGGCAAATATTCAAACAGCTCGCCCGGCTGTTGAATAGTTTGGTTGGTTTTGAGGCCTGCTGAAGAGGATTCAGCTTGTGGATTCAGGCCTCTCTGCTACAAATTCTGGAGTTAATTTCTGCTACAGGTTCTGGCGATTGATGGATTTGAAGTCTGGATCTCTGGATGTGAAGTCTGAAGTCTCCCGGCAAAGCGTCCCGCAAGAAAGTGGAAAGTGAATGTCCCTACCTGTCCTGCACTGTCTGCTTTTATGTGTTTAGAAAGTGGGTATGTGCGTGGCATAACTGAGCCTGCCCCTCTCTCCTTGTCATTGGCCCAATTCTCCCCTCTCCCATGATTGGGGGAAGGAAATGGATTGTCATCATGATGAGATCTGTTTATGGGTCAGAGGATCCTTCCCTGGTCAATTTGCCCACAAATCTATATTTGATTCAAATACATATTTCCCAGATACACAAGTGGTTGACAGTACATGTACATATTACAGATGAATAAAGACAGGTCTCTGTTCAAGCCCCATGTTCTTGCGAGCTGGGATTCAGAAATGACAACATTTTGCGCTTTTTGGTCGGTTTACCAATATCGGACATTTACCAAAAATTACAGAAATGTGCGCAAGGAGTATGGACATTAATTGATGAAGTGTCAGATTTTTAACATGCAGACATTTGGGGTAAGACCCTATTTTCCGCTAGCAACCCCCCAGAATACACAACAGGGTCCTAACACCTCTTAAAACGTGCACAGAAAAATCACAAGAATTATGATGTTATTTATATAATTTTGACAAGTCCGCACTGTGAATTATGCATCTTTTTACATCATGCTCCGGGCCCAAAGGGGTGTGGTTTCCCCAAGCACATGGTGGAGTTTCTGGTTTGTCCACTTCCCCCAAGCTCAGCTTGCTAGCAGAGGCACTGCCCCTCCCAGTTTCTCCCAAGAGGAAGCCACTTTACGCCTCCCCCCCCCCAATATAACATTTGCCTGAGTCCAGGACAGGGCTTTGTTCAGTTTCCTGTAGTCCCCAGGTGCCACTCCCCTAATTCAATCAGAGAGGTGTCATCTCCTTTTGGCACGGGCAGCAGGAGGCAGCCAGGCCTGGGAAGAGTTGTTGAGCCAGTTCAACTCCTGTCGGGGGTAGTTGTCAGGCAGAATTCAGCTAAATGTCACTTTAGTTCCCATTTTTCTACATTCAACCCAAACTTACAATTTTCACACATGCAGCTAGAACACTATTTCTAAGTTCAAAACTATGACATTTAAACAATTGCAACCTATGTGACACTCAGAAGTAGGTCACTCAGTTATTCTAAACATTTCGATTTTAGTGGCTTTACCCCCAAATTTACTTAAGCTGCTGACATCCCCAACTATTTTTTTTATATATACATTAAATAATTACTTCCTTCAAGTCATTTCAGAATATAGTTTTCCATTGTATCCACCTCTTAACAAGTCTTTCCTTGGCCTAATTTGGGTTCATTTGTTCAGTTTTACACAAAATTCTGGTGGTTTTAAAACGCCGGCTTTCTGATAGTGGTGAGCACCAGTATTGCATCCCTTTTGACATTAATAAAATTAATTCCCCACAATTCTGGGTAGCTTTTGGCAATCAGCATTGCCATTCCCAATTGTTTCAGGCTACTGTGTGTGTAGCCCAATGGTGGTTTTAGGCAGTGCCCTCCTGTGCTCACAACATAGGCAAAAATGGGTGGCAGCCTATTCTTCATGTTTTCCCTGTGCACTCTCTGGGGAGTTCTGGCCATCATGATGTTTTCAATGCCAGTACTGCACAGTTTTATGGTAGGGCTTGGCTGCATGGGTAAAAACATCCCACACCATCAACATGCAGGTTGTATGCGATGCCAAGGGAATCATCACCTCTGTCTATGCAAACTACCCTGGGTCTACCCATGACAGTTTCATATACAGAAAGTCTGCCCTGAGCCGGGCCCTGGAAGCTGGGAAGCATGGCGACACATGGCTCCTAGGTGAGTACAAATGCCTGTGCACATGCATGCATGTCACACACAGACAAATACACAAACCCAACTAATCACAACCATCATCACCTCCCCAGGGGACAGTGCCTACGCTCTGAGCAACCACATGATGACGCCAATCCGGAACCCCACCACAACACCCCAGGTAAGATACAACGCTGCCCATATTGCAAGCAGGGGCATAGTGGAGCGCACATTCGGAGTGCTGAAGTCATGCTTCCACTCCCTTGACCGCTCTGGCGGCCAGCTACTATATGCACCCCCAGTAGTGTGCAGGATCATTGTGGCAGCATGTGTCCTGCACAATGTTGCAACACAACGGGACTTACCGGTGGACATGGTGGTGCACCCTCATCCCCACCCACATGCACAGGCGCTGCCCATGGGAGGGGAAAGGGCACGTGGCAAGGCAGCCCGGACCCAGCTTGTGGCCACATTTTTCACCTAAACTCCCACCCCTGCGGAGTGCACATAGGCCTGGCACATACCAGGTGATGACAAAGAGACAGTCAACTGTCACAACCTTACCACCCTGAGAATGTTGCCAAGAAAGTGCTACATTGTGTGCATCCATAGCTACTTAAACATAACCAATCCTGTGTGACCAAAAGGAACACATGCAAGGTGTGTATCACACCACCCCCAGATAAACAGGCCATGACAATCACTGGTATGTCACCCAAAACCTCCCAACCCACATCACCTTTGTCTGCCACACCATGACATGGCATGCAACAGCAAAAGCCCATCACATGACCAATTACATATGAAGTGACATGTGATAAATGTAAAGTGGCCCGAGACAATGACGCCTGACATGGAATCAGATGAAATGACTGACCAACAACCTCCCACACATACCAAGTCATACACAAATACTTGCCACAAGTGGTAGCATCAACAAAAGACTGAATGCCTGTTCAGATGCACATTGGGCAAGCCAAAATCTCTAATACCTAACCTGTGTGCTGTGTGTGTCTCCTGCAACACAGTGCTCAGCACACAGCACAGTGAGCAGCCATTGTGTGGGGATACACCTTGAGCATCACATAAAAATGAAAAAAAAAAATAACCTATTGACGCATGTACACGATCCCCAAATGGTAATTGATCATGTGCTACAGGGACACATCGTGTCAGAGAAGGCAATCTGTGTGCACCTGTGGGCATGTAAGGGTGGTTGTACGTGTGGTGGAGCATTGTGTAACTGTGTGTGTCAGAAGGGACATACACTCAATATATGCTTATGAAATCAAGTGACCCTCAGTGTCCTGTACACATCACATGCGAACATTGCCCATGTGTATACCCCGCCATGTCAAACCACAACAATCCCCTGACACGTGAATAGTAAACACAGCACAGGAACAGCCATTGACCAGCAGAACACATCATGTACATAGCACCCCACAATTACAATATCAGAGAGTGTCCAAACACTGTAGTCCAAGCTTACTGTCCAACAACAAAAGGCCCTCCATCATTTACACATCACCATGACCTTCTGAACAACTGTGTCTGGGGTATGTAGCCTTCTTCCTTCTAGTCTACCTGGCTACAGGATCCCCCTACCCCGTAGTCTCCATGTTCCACCTTGCATGTAAATAGGGTCCAGCCCCCTCAGAGGCCACCTTGACTGGTAAAAATACCAAATCGCAGAGAACTCCAAGGAGCCAAACCCCCAAACCAGGGAAAAAGCCTGTAGCCACCAAAAAACCCTGGAAGAGTCTCCAGTAGATGACTTGAAGTTGCAGAAAATGTTGAAGCACATCTCCAAGCAGAATGATAGAACAACCAAGGTAGCACAGTTCAACAATGGTTCAACAGGATGGGTACCATTTTCAGTACACAATATACAATGAGGATGCAACAACTGATGGGTAGTGTCACAGCTCTGGTCTCCAGGCACAGGAATGGCATAAACCAACCACCCCCTGGTCTGGGCGCCTGCAAGGTAAAACTTACAGAGGCCTCCGAGAGCCCGGCGGCGAAAGAGGGTCAGGGATCCGTTGTTTGGACAGGCATTGGTATTCAGGATTACCGGAAAGGGGGCCAGGAGAGGGGAGTTGGTTTGGCAAGGGAAAGTAGGCAAAATACAACTATTGACAATAACACATACTCAATCAGAGAAACCATGTTCTTCATGCACATTGTACAAAATGAGTAAAATGCAAGCCAAAGAGAGACTTATCACTGGGGTGAGTGCTGGCCTCCTGCCCGCGCACTCTCAGGTCCGGTAACAGGAGCAGTTCAATGCTGCAAAGAGAGCGTGAGTTACTAATCTGTGTGTGTTTTCAACACACACACAACACCATTCATGCCTCAAGCTTAGTGACTTCTGCACAAACAAACACTCTTGTCTGCTGCTTTGTTCATATACGTTAGCTTGCCCCCGTGATGGTTCATACACAGTCAATACAGTAAGGCAGGCACACGTGGCCGCGCGATAAATGGAAGACCAATGTGTCAAGAATCACACATGATAGAATGGTCCCTGGCTGAGCTGCAAGACGTAAATGGCGAGGTGCGACTTCAGTACAAGTCGTGTTCTGGCAGCTGCGGATTTCAATAGGTAGTGCTTGTGGCAATTTGCATATCCAAATGATATGCCCTGCACTCGAGTCTGTGCCTCGCTGGTTGCCCCCATGCGCTGTATTAGTTTCTGGCTAGGAACGCTACTGCCCTAAAAACTCAGCTTCTATGGAGCAGGGGGGACTCGAGGGTATGGCCGATGGCCCCTGCGTGTGTCCCGGACAACTTGTAAAGCTACTTGGCATTTGTTCCTCAATGCGTCTTAGCTGTACTGTGCGCTTCTTCCTCAATGCCTGCCCAAGCTCCCCAGCACTGGCGCTATTTAGCATGCATGTGCAAGTGGCCTGGTGGAAGGTTGGCTGGGGTGTGGGCCCTTGTGCTGCTCACCTTACTTGGAGCTCCTGGAAACACGTCTGCTTCTGTCGGACGTCTGAGCACAAGCCCTGTACTTCTGCTTGCGCACACATGCACACGTGTGCACCACCCAAAGTGGCCAGTTTTCAGCACTTCTTGGCCCCATGTCTTCTGGGAAAGGTAGTCTGGAGGCTCATTTTCCTGCAGAAAGGGCATAAAATATGTTAATAAAGCTGGAAAGTTCCGTGTGTGTGTCTTCATGCTGGTTGTCACTGGGCCATGTTTGAGACCTACATCCGAACTCCTCCCACCATCAGTGTGACTTGACAGCCAAAGGGTGCAGGCTACTGTCTACATAATTAAGTGCATCAAGCACATATGCAGGCAGGAAAAGAACATACATCACAATCAACATCAATAATTGTACATATCAATCATGTACTCACCAAAATTGATTGCAGACATGCCGTGGAGAAAACCCACTTAATCCCCACTAGGGGTGTTAACTGTTAGGCAGAATCCTGTGCAGTTCCCTTAGGGAGCACTACAGAAGATTAAGACTACAGGTGAGAGCAATAACTCCCTTTTGGTATCAGTCTGTACCACAAAGATTTAGTTGGTAGCTGTGGATGAGCAGTCAGATTTATCTCAAGAGGGAGATGAGCAGTATTCAGGGTATACACAATAGGCCTTCAGTACTATGGAACAAGGAAACACTGACCAAAGCTTTGTAATAAAAAGGATATGTATATTTATTTTATACACTTCTAGTTAAACACATCTATCACAATTCTTAAGCAAGTTAAATTCGGTCAAAGAAAGTATACACAACTGCCTAGTTAAATTGTAGACAAGTTTGAGCAAGAGTGAAAACTGAGCAAAACGTCACAGTGAAAACCAAACACAAATGGCACTCTAGCAATTTCTCACAATGGAGGGAAAGTACAAGTTATACAGAATTATCTTCTTAAACACCCTAGCAACATTTCCCATCAGTTTGTGGACCGGTTTAAGCAAGGCAGTTCATCAGTATAGAAAATACTTAAATGAAAACTGAGCAAGAGGGCACTTCACAAGGTTGAAGAGAGGGGAAAAACGGTAGTTATAAGAAGTAGGTGCACCAACATAGTTCTAGTTGAGAATCAATCTAGAGAAGGCAGTTCTAACAAATTTAGCCAGAGTCAGTAGACCTGTGCCAGAGTCGGTGGTACAGGGCAAGGGCCCAGGAGCAAAATGTTCTTGTAGCTGCAGTCAAGTATTTGGTTAACGATTTTGAAAAGGTGAATGCAGAAGGTGAAAGACAATGTTAAGAGAGAGGGGCGGCTTACCCAACAGGTAGGTAAAGGATTTAAAACACCTTTAGTGCTATCAAGCAGAAAGGGCGGCCTGGCGGAACAATGTACCTTTAAAATGAAGAAGTGGCTCCTGCGGTGGCGGTTATTCCTGGCAGTTTCTGCAGTTCGGGGGATCCAGCAGAGGAAGAGAGGCTCTCGTCGTGGAGGAATGTTCGAGTTACTGCACTACCCAGGGATGAATCCAGCCGCGGTGCTGCCCGACGAATAAAAGGTACGCTCCTTTAAATCACGGTCCAGGTGGACTGGTGCCTGGTTATCTGCGCAACCCTGTCCAGGGGTCATACTTCCCCTTCCGCACAATGGACCCACCCTAGACTCAGTGGCGCCGAAAGGAGGACTTCTTGCCAGAAGCCCGCCAAAAGAACGAACAAAGGATCCCCAACCTGGGTTAGGAGTTTAGAGAATGACTAAGAAAGAAGTTATATTAAAGTTCTGGCAAATAAAACCTACCGGAGTAAAGTTATTATAAAAATACACCGGCGGTATGTTAGAGGCTGTCAGAAAAAGTGGTAGCCTCGAACAATGGGTAAATCCCATAGGAAAATATTTGTGGTTGAATATTTACGGTAGTAACCACTGCCACCAGCCAGAAACCTTTGAGAGAGGGACTGTATGGTACTCTCTCAAAAATGAACATAGGGGAAAAACTATTAACCCTTTCCAGTACCTTCATAGTAAGATGGGTTGTACTTGTTTAGTTCATAAAAATGGACTAGTAAAGTCATTTGGGACTTTACATGCCCTGGGAGACAGTAGTCAGTCCCAGGGTATGGAGTCTATGTTTGGGGGTCGCTGCAACACCCCTGTGTCACTGCACGGAGGGTGCTGTGTAACACATGTGAATAAAGTTGGTTCCTATGGAGGTGAGAAAAAACCCCATAGACATCAAACACAAAAATAGCCTCAAACACACATAGCAAACATGCCTAAGAGTGGGAAAAAGAGTCTCACTCTTAGCAGGAGAAAAAAACAAACCCTTAAAATCAAGCAAAGATGCTCGGGGACTCTATAGGTAAGGGAAATTAGCCATAGAGTGAGAATTCTCCCTAACATTAACACAAGTAGTACAGCAGCAGACAGGCCACAGATATGACGAAAGTCCAATGTCCTTGTGTAAATGGTTGTAACACCAAAACATCCTTGCAAGCTCATGGATAGGGGAAGCAGGAGTGGCATATGTGAGTCAGGACCCCAAGCTGCAAACACATACACGAGACAAGCTTGAAGGGCCCAGCTGGAACAGACAGTGAACGCTTTCAAAAGCCCCAAAGTACCACACCGTCACATGAATGCACAATATACGAGCAATTTTAAACTATATTAACTAATTAAAATAACTATAAAAACGCACTATTAACTAATTAAATGAACTATAATAAACAATATTAACTAATTAAACTAACTATAAACATCAAAAATGGCCACATACAACCCGGGGGGGGAGGCACCCAGGAGAGGGGATGTACAGGGTACACCTCAACACCCACATGCGATGATGTTGGGACAAAAAAAAAACTCCATGGGCTCAACACCTGCACAGCCCGACCTGTGTGGGAGATAAGTTGTTGTCCTCATCACCCTCTGTCTGAAAAGGTTGACGTGGCACAGTACCCTGACCACGTCTATGCGCAGCTTGCCCCTCGTCGACAGCAAGTCTGCGGGACGGGTGAGCCTGGTTCTGTTCGGCAATGACATGAAGGTCAGCATGCAGAACCTCGCGTGATATACGTGCTTCCTCTTGCAAGGTACCACGTGTCACACAGAGTTCTTCCTGCATGGCCTGGCTGGACATCTGGTACACCTCCCGGCAAGCACATAGCTCAGCCGAGATAGTATTCTCCAGCTGCTCCAACCTCTCCTCTGACCGCTGCCTCTGGGACATCAAGAGCACATCCAGAGTATTTCTGAGGGATTCATAGTCAACCCTCATGGCCTCCATGTGTGCCTCTGCGTGAGCAGCAATTGCTTGACGCAGAGACCACATTTCAGCCCGGCATGCCCTGTCTGAGGCCGCCATGCCCAGCCTGACCGAGCGGGCAGTGGACTGTGCTGCCCGCTGCTGAAGATCCACCTGCCTAGCAGGGGGGAGCACGGATTGGGCCACATGTTCCATGCTCTCAGCGATGTTATCAATTAATGCCCCCTGGTGTTCGGAATTGGCAACCATTGCTTGCTCCCACTCAGTATACCCCAGTGGCGTGTGGCCACTGCATTGCTGGGCTTGACACCTGTGGGGCCCAAGGAGCCGACGTACTTGTTGAGTTGGCACTGCCCACGGCTGCAGGACAACATTCCTCCATTGACATGATGCCCAGGCACATCAGCAACTGTTGTGGAGCATGACCCTGCATCCCAATCCACCACAGGCAGAGGTCCCACCACCATCTTGCCCTTCAGTGCAGGTGTCACGGACAGAGGAGCGACCACATCAGAATCACTTACCGTTGACGAATGGACCTGATGCACATACAACTCGACATTGTCGTCAGAGTGATCATGCGGGCTAGACTCATTGCCAGCCCTCGACACGATGGTCTGGAACACAAGTGGGTTCTCGTGGTCTACCACCCACAACCCCCACTTTGCTGGGTTGCTGGTGTGATAGCAACCATGTGCCTGGCATGACAACGCCATATTCTGGCTCCATTGCGTCATCATCTGAAAAGGGGGAAAAACAAACATGAGTACACATGTCAAAAGCACCTAACCCACAAACAAATAGACATCACATTGACAGCCAACACATGAAGCAGACATGTCACACACAAATGAGAACCTGGCATGCATCCAGTGGCCTTGATATGCAAACACATCCCAAAAGCAGAAATGGATGTGTCTACATAGCAAAGCCTACACAAGTACAAAAAGTAGTACATGAACTACCTCAGACACCACTTCGGTCAGGCACATGTCACAAGCAGAAAAAAAAGATGGCAACAAAGAGATGGCACATGTCTGAACTGCAAATTGACCACTGCTGCAAGTGAATCCAAACACACAATGACACACGTAATATGCATGTACACATGCATCACTAAACCATCCTCACCAATATAGCTACATCCATCTGCAGCTCGGCCCATACCGGGTGGCATGGGCCATGTAGATATAGTGAATGTCCCAAGCAAAGCAAGGGCCTGCAACCAGGCATGATGGACCATTACGCCCAGTACGGTCCGAGCTGCAGGACATAAAGCCGGCACAACACCCTCAGGCCCTGATTGAGCACATTGTGCTATGAATGTTCCATATTCCATCATTCCTTGTGTAAAATCTTCACGGCCAGGCCCCACCATATTAGCTAAGTGGGCCTGGGCGTACACATACTGCACAATAGTGCACTTTCAGGATTATGCCAGTTGAACATAATGTGCGCAATGCAGTAATCTAACCAGCATTAACGTCAATCAACTACATATTAGTCAGTCAACAAAAAAGCTGTGGAAGACACATATATAAATGAACACTTTCACACACACATAATTGACTAGTCGCAATGTTGCACTACACAACGTTGATGCTGCTTGCACATGTACATGTGAAAGCGTTCAAAAACACCCTTTCCCCATACATCTGTATTGTGAACATGAACAGCATCCAATACACCAAAGCAAGCAGCTACAAGGCTGCTTTCTTTGATGTATGTGGAAGTGTACACATACACATGTGAAGGAAGCTCCACAGTCATTACAACCCGATTGGCAGGCTACATTAAATCTGTGCCCTATGCCAGTTGGTATAGTCCGGAGATTGACCAATCAACTTTTCTAAACAACCAATAGGGAGTACCAATACTGAGTACATGTGTCACAGGATGCACCTGTGCCCGTGGCATTTATGACAGAGAAGGGATGAAAATCTGACCATACATGCCAGGTCACTTTGACATTGCATCAGTGAGTAGGCATGTAGAACGGTGTAACATGGCTCAGAAGTGTGTTGATACAGTGCAGAACATGTGCACGTTACACACTTTCCACATGAAGTAGTACAATATGATGTCTATCAATAAACGTGAAGGCAGTGTAAGGGCAAATTCAAGCATCACGTGCAATGTGCATGCAATGGGTTGCATGGCTTCAAGCAACCCCCCCCCCCCTCAGTGAAAATGCAGGGAGGCATTGCATGGCAGGAAAAGGGTGACCAGAGACCTGTGTATTGGCAGACGGTGTTGACTAGCGTCAATTGCATCATCTGAGTCAACTGACAACACAGCAGATGATACACCCATGTGTGCAGAAGCCACTACACCAGTTGAACAGAGTCAGGGGGCCTGAATAAGGGTGAGGCCTGTGCCCCACACAGACTGTGACACCCTAAACATGTGCGTGATGCAGGACTGAGCCAGAGTGGGCATGGAATGGATGATGAAATGCCATGAAATGTAGGTCACCCTGGATACAAACTAAAATGATCATCCAGTCAAGGACACATAGGGGCATACATGGAATGCACATGGAGCATGAATGGGTACTCATGTCCCTGTG
Source organism: Ambystoma mexicanum (assembly GCF_040938575.1). Lineage (NCBI taxonomy): Eukaryota > Metazoa > Chordata > Amphibia > Caudata > Ambystomatidae > Ambystoma > Ambystoma mexicanum. The sequence continues at coordinate 1,092,684,784 of NC_090926.1, read as the reverse complement.
GATCATCTGCCATCTGCACAGTCCAAGTGAGACATACTGCATCAAGGACAAAGGATGTACCCCACTGTATGTGTCTGGCAGGTTGGCAGTGGGAAGTGTGCATGTACACAGGAGCCTTGAAGAGGCCATTGCAGTACTCAACATGATACCCACCAGTGCCATGGTGAAACTGGGATGCAGGGGGGTGGAGGGGCAAGGGAGCATGCCTACGCGGAGTAGCCGCATGCAGGCAGAACACACATGCACGTCAGTCATGCAATGACATAGTCCCACTGCTGAGAGGAAAGACACCCCAGGCTACATGCAGAAGGGCCAGTGAGCTTGAACAAGGACCGGAGGGGCAGCCGGGTGACTAGCATGTGAATAGGGTGAAAGTGTGGTGATGAGGACAGTCCCCGTCTGCTCTACATGTCCAGCATGCTGCACAGCAGCCACACGTCAGTGAAGCATTGCATGACTCGCACATGTCAAGCACAACACATCACACACGCAAAACACACATCGTCTGGACAAACACACGACAACACTCACTGGACGGTGCATCTAAGTCCTGCATCTCTCCCACTCCTTCGACCAATCCTGCCGGTATGAACTCCGCATTGACTGACTCGTGTGAAGTGAGGTCTTCCTCCTGAGCTGGTGACCGACCACCAGTTAACCCAGTCATGGCATAATTGGAGGCACACTTCGCCTTAGTACTGCATCGGAGGTCATCCCAACGCTTTCTGCACTCTTGAGCTGTGCGCACCTCATGTCCGAATGCACTCACACAATCCGCAACTTGCTTCCAGTGGGACATACGCTGGGTAGCCGTAGTGTGACAATTCGGCCCAACTAGCATATCACGGTTGTGGTCCCACATGTACTCAACAAGGAAGTCCAGTTCCTGCATGCAGAAAGGCTTCTTCCTCGACGTGCCAGAGGCCGGAGCTGTGTCTGGGGTCCCAGTCTCTATTACAGGTGCAACCTTCCTCCTCTTGGAAAGTGGTCTGGACCCTGGCTGGCAAATGCCGCCCTGATCAGTATGGGCAGCACACCTGCACCTGCTGTATGTGACCCCGGTGATAAAGTGATGGGTCACACAATGCTCAGGCACCCCAAAACTGCAGTAAAACCATGCACGCAACCACCGGTAGCCCACGTGTGTGGAATTAACCTCCTGCAGTACACGGTGCCACCCAGGGACACGAAAAACACGTACGCGTGGGACACGCAGGCTACTATGACCTTTAAAAATGGTACATGATACACAGGGGGGCCCGCAGTGGGAAAAATAGCATGCGTGACTCACCGTCTGACTAGCATGATAATGAAAAACATGCATAGCCTATACCCCCGCCAAAGGAAGAGATACGTCCTTGATCCGCTGTGAAGTTGTGATGGCGTGCAAAACAACACAAAGTAGCAACACACACATCGGTCTCCATGAAAGGCACATACAGCGAACTGCTTGCCCCGCTCACCTTTAACCCGCGCTGAGGGAAATGCTCCTGCGCGTTACTTCTCTTACGCGCTTAGGCCCTTTCCTCGTAATAAACGCATTAACACGCGAACGTGCTGTTTTTTCACATGCTGAATCACTATGCCCCCGTCACGAGGGAAACGCCTGCGCGGTTACGTCACTGACGGACTTTCCTTAAATTACATGCTGACGTGCAGTTTTTTCACATGCCAAATCACTCCGTATCAAGCTGGCCACGTGACAACACACGTGACAACACACGTGACAACACACGGAAGACCACGCTCCTGCCCAGAAGGCCATTTTCCTGCCCCCAGAGCCCCAAGCATGCTCCCACCTGCCATTTGCTGCTGCTTGCCTGCCTGCTGGCCACGTGCCCTGCTATTTGGTGCCTGCATGTCAGCCATCTGCAGGGGTCCAGTTGCTGTGACCACCCCTGCTGGAACAGAAGACTCCCGACTGAAGTTCCATCGCTCCACAGCCCAGCACCAGGACCCAGTCGCTCACCCACACCTGCCTCGGGTGTAGCCGTGTCAGGGGGAACACCATCGGAGACCACTGGCAACCCCCAGCCAGAGAGGCAGAGGGCTACCAGCTTCAGTGCCGCAGAAGTTGGTATCCTGGTGGAGCAAGTCCTGGTGCATTATGGTGCCCTCTTCGGAAGTTCACGCGCCGACAATGAAGGACGGAAGAGGACCTGGAAGGACATCATGGCTGCCATCAACGTGGAGGGGTTGGCAGCCCACGACATGCAACACGTCCGGAAGCGCTGGGAAGACTTTAGGTCCAGGACCCTCAGCAAGGTCCGGCGCTTCTTGAAGGCAGCGCATGCAGAGGGGTGCCAAGTCTGCCTTACCAACATCCAGATAAGGGTCCTGGAACGCATACACCCAGCGCTCCACCTCCAGATCCTTGAGAGGCAGACCCATCCGGAGTCGAGCGTTAAGTGCCCATGCGTACTGATTGGATGCAGTGCATGTTGAGGTATGCCAGGTGTGTGAAGGTTGGACATATGTCTTGAAAGGCCCATGTATGGATGTGTATGTACAGGGACATGAGCCTGCTGCATGTGAGTCCAGGCATATGTGAGGCACATCAATGGTGTATGTGTTCAAATGCATGATGCCCAAATGCATGTGTGAGTGCACACATATTTACATTTCTGTGTATGTACTGTGGCATGTTTGTGGTGTGACACATGGATGGTGGTTCCACCTTCATGTATGTGCACAATGTACATGTGCTTGTGTGTGTATTTGACATGTGTGCCACTGTGATACACCATGGATGCATGTGACATCGACATGTAGGAGGCTGATTGGCAGATATGACATGGATGCCAATGATTTCACTGCGACAGGTGGTGGAGATGTACAGATGCATGTATGTCTGGTGACATGTGTGCATGTGTTCGGCACTTCCCGTGTTGCATGTTGTGACGTCAGGCTAACCTTCAGATGCTCATGCTGTTGTATGTGTATGGATGGTGCTGCCTGTTGCAACATTCCTGTTAATTTGCGCATGTGTGTGGGTTCAAATGAAATGTGTGTTGGGGAGTGTGATGCCATGTGTGAAATTTGACACGGCCATTCATGTGCAACTGTCATCTGTGTATCAGACCATTGTATAGTGCCCTGATGCCTGTGTTCTGTCTCTCCCTGTCTGCAGCGCCAACTGATGAAGAGGACGGAGACGATGCTGTGGAGCACAGCGGCAGGGATCCCACTGCCAGCCGGAGACGCAAGTCCCAGCTCCCCTCCCATGTTGTCATCTCGTCGGGGAGTGAGAAGTCTGGTGCCACGTCCGTGGCCACAGCTGCCGAGGGTAGGTCCAAGAGGCGGAGGTCAGAGGTGGACTCCTCGGCAGGAGGAGGGGCAGCTGAGACCCCACAGGAGCCTATGGAGGAAGATGGCACGGAGTAATCCAGGTTGGTGGGGGGTTTGGTTGAGGAGGAGGCCGTGGAAGGCCCGTGCACGGGGCCTGGAGGGGGGATTCCACTGGTGCTAGTGGTGCATTCCACAGACAGGGACAGGAGGCAGCACAGGTGGCCGCAGAGGTGCCTGTGTGTAATCCTGTCCCCGATCCTGTGACTGCATCATCCGGCACAAGCAGGGATGCCTTCACCCAGACCCATTTTCAGGGAGGGTATGCGCACAAAAGCAACTGGCCTTCCTCTCCCTGCGGACGTGGCAATCCGGGACTGTTTTGAGCCTGTCCTGGTTGGGGTGGCATTGCGTCAATATGGCATTCGGGATGACGTGCAGGGGTCTCATGAGGACACTGCACTTTATTCCGGATGCCTCATTGACCGCGTCGACCAACTAGGACGGGTCACCAGTGCTGGGTTCCTCCGTGTGCTGGACCTTCTACTGACCCCCTCCTCAACTGAACCCCCTATGCGCCAGTTGTCCTCTATGCCATCTTCCTGCCCAAGTATCACCTCGGTACCCTGTGGAGCTGCCTCTGACCAAGCGGCCAGGCTGGTGGAGGACACATCTCTGCCACAGTTGTGAGTCAGAGGTCCAGCAGGGGTGGCCACCACAACAGCTGCACCCCAGCAGGAGGAGGACGTGCAGGCATCAACAGGCAGGGAACATGCACGGCAGCAGCAGGCTCAAGGTGGGAGCGAGGATGGCTTGGGGCCACCAACATCAGAGGGGCAGGCATTGGCCAGAGGGCAGGAGGACCCTGGATGGAAGTGTCTTCCATGTGGCAGCGGTTGGGCCGCTAAATAGATGCGGAGCGGCGGCGGGCGGAAGAGGCACGGCTCACTATGGTCAGGGCGGAGAACACCATGCGCAGGGCGTTGAGGTGGGCTCAGTGTCTCGAGGCACTCCCAGGGAGTTGGAGGAGGCTATGGCTGCATCCCTGCGAGACCTCGGGGCCAGGGAAGAAGCCCGCCTCTGGGACGTTGAACAGGAGTTCGATGATGCCCTGGCCCGGAACATCAAAACGGGATATGTTGGACTTGCCCGCCGCCTTTGTAAATAGTTCTGTAGGTGTATGTTTCCTTTCTATTTTTTGTTCCTTTGGGGCGCATGGACTATGCCCCACCTTTTTGTATATAGTTATTTATTAGGTAGGATTTAGTTTAGGTTTCCTTTGGATTGTTGGGCTCATGGACCCTTGGATGTTCATTTGTAAATAGTTTTGGACCTGGATTTCATTTTCTTGGACCCATGGTGGAATACCTTTCTTTTTTGGAAGTCTGATTTTTGTTTGATGGACAGACTCATTGGAGCCATTTTACTTTGGATTTTATTGGCATTAATATTTATTTTCCTTTTTTGGACTTCCGGACTTGCAATATTTTTTTTTTATTATTGTCTGCTTTTGTTTTATTCATTTGGTTTATTCTTCAATACACTTTTTTTCAATACTTTACTTTTGTGGTCATCTCTCATTTTTTTTTTGTGCATGTCACAATGTGGTTTTTCACAGTCATGTGTCACCATTGTGTTGGTCTACCATGACATTGGGAATTCAATGTGGCAAGGATGGAATGCTTGGTTGGGTGTTTGGACTGGAGTCCATGGGGTGGGATTTGGGTGGCGATAAGGGCCATGGGTCTGGAGTGTGATGACTTGTCGGGTGGGGGCACATCAGTCGCGGCCTGCTGGCAGGTGCCCGCCAATTTGGGGGACATGTGTTGGGGCCTGCTGGCAGGTGCCCCTCAATGGTGGGTGGGTGGATCGGGTGTTGGACATGAGTCGGGGCCTGCGGGCAGGTGCCCGGCAATGGTGGGGTGGTGGGTGGGTGCCGGTGCTGGGGGACATGAGTCGGGCCTGCTGGCAGGTGCCCGTCAAGGGTGGGTGGGGGACATGAGTCGGGGCCTGCTGGCAGGTGCCCGTCAAGGTTGGTTGGTTGGTTCTGGGGGACATGTGTCGGGGCCTGCTGGCAGGTGCCCGTCAATGGTGGGTGGGGTGGCAGGGGCACATGAGTCGGGGCCTGCTGGCAGGTGCCCGTCAAGGGTGGGTGGGTGTCAGAGTAGGGGACATGAGTCAGGGCCTGCTGGCAGGTGCCCGTCAACGGGTTGGTGCGGGACATGAGTCGGGGCCTGCTGTCAGGTGCCCGTCAATGGTGGGTGGGTTTTTCGGGTGGTGGACATGAGTCTGTGCTCCCGAGTGCATGGTGCCATGTGGGCTGGCCACGGGGCATGCCCAGGGATGTAGGGTAGTCCCCTGTGGTGTGGGCTGCCTGCAGGGCATGGGGTGGGGGGAAAGGGCTCACCCGAGGGCCCACACTGCCAATGCACATGTAAAACCCCCCACGCACCCCTCGGGAATACACGTAGCCAACCCACGCTATCAAAAACGCATGTAAAACACCCCGTGCACCCCTCGGAATCCACATACACCACCCACACTAGCAAAAACGCGTGTTAAACTCCCCACGCACCTCGGAATAGGCGTCACTTTTCCTGACGTCAGTCAGCCTCTAGGGGGCGCTGCACCAGCAGTCCACAGTGCCAATGCTAGAATACACGTGTCACACGTTCGTGTCCTAACATTATAAAAATGAATGTGCAGCGAATTAGACTGGGCGGCTGTCTGCAAGCATCAGAGGCCTGGAGCTGATTCCCAAGAGGCGAAAATGGACAATGGCAGTAGCTCTTCCTTGGAGTGCGAGACAAGCTGTGTCACTGTGACAGCCGACCAGTCTAATTTGCTGGACTACTAATAACTCGACCAAGGCGCCTACTTACCTGTACATGGTGGACGGACCTTAATATCGACCCAACTCAATCAAACTGTCCTGAAGACCGTTCAGTACCTGGTGTAGCAGCGCTGTCCCATTTTTACAGCCACAGCCACCAGTTACTTACACCAAACCAGAAACACAAAATTGTGTGTCGACAATGTTAAATGTATTGTCATTTAAAACAATACATGCAGTAAACACTGTCTGTCACTCTGCTTACTAACCCACAAATATGCAGACCTTAATGTGCTCAATTATGTATATCTTCAGTACAACGACGCAGTTTGTAAAATTGTTTTGTTCTCTGTTAGTGTAAATTAAAAACCCTGTTCTGTCATTTCTACATCTTCAGGTGTTTTTTGTCTATTGAGCTAGCAGTCTTCTAGCTTCACTGCAAATCTGGCGACCCTATGCCACGCCTTTGGTTAGGGTAGCTTTGACTCACTTTCTGTTCTATTGTACCCACTATGCCCTTCCAGATCCTCTTCCGTCCTTCCTTGTCGCTGCGCAATGGTGTGAAGAGGGCATCATAATGCCCCAGAACTTACTCCACCAGGATACCAACTTCATTTTCACTGAAGCTGGTAGCCCTCTGCCTCTCTGGCTGGGGGTTGCCACTGGTGCTGAAAGGTGTTGTGTCGGACATGGCAACCCCTGAGGCAGGTGTGGGTGGGCAACTGGGTTCTAGGGCTGGGCTGTGGAGTGATGGTACTTCAGTCGGGAGTCTTCTGTTCCAGCAGGGGTGGTCAATGCAACTGGACCCCTGTAGATGGCAGATGTGTAGTCACCAAATGGCAGGGCATGGTGGCAGGAAGGCAGGCAGCAGCAGAAGGCTCGTGGTAGGCTGCTCGGGGGTCTGGGGGGCAGTAATTCAGCCTTCTGGGCAAGAGCGTGGTATTCCGTGTGTTGTTGCGTGGCCAGCTTGATACGAAGTGATTTGGCACGTGAAAAAACAGCACGTCAGCGTGTAATTCGAGGAAAGGCCCTTAGCGCGTAAGGGCGTCTGTGACGTGACATGCACGGGCGGTTCCCTCGCCACGGGTTGAAGGTCCCACGTGGGTTTCCATAGCTCTGTACGTGCTCTCGTGGGATGCGGTACGTGATTTCCAAGGGTGTGCATGGACTTTTACACTCGTTTTGGCTGGGGCAAGCAAGGTATGTGTATTCCGAGGGGTGTGCAGGGAGTTTTCCATGTGTTTTCCATAGTGTGAGAGGGGTACGTGTACCCCAAGGAGTGCGCATGGACTTTTACACGCGTTTGGCTGGCGCAAGCAAGGTATGTGTATTCCGAGGGGTGCAAAGGGAGTTTTCCGCGCATTTTCGATAGCGTGAGAAGGGTACGTGTACCCCAAGGTGTGCGCATGGACTTTTACTCGCGTTTGGCTGGCGCAAGCAAGGTATGTGTATTCCGAGGGGTGCAAAGGGAGTTTTCCGTGCATTTCCGATAGCGTGAGAAGGGTACGTGTATTCCGAGGGGTGCGCGTGGACTTTTACACACATTTTCGATAGCGCGAGAGGGGTACATGTATTCCGAGGGATGCGTGTGGACTTTTCCACGCGTTTTTGATAGTGTGGGCGGGGTATGTGTATTCTGAAAGGTGCGCATGGACTTCTCCATGCATTTTCAATAGCGCGACTGGGGTACGTGTATTCCGAGGGGTGCGTGTGGACTTTTACATGTGTTTTCGTGCTTGGGGGGGGGGGCTGTATGCTGGTCACCTGGCCCTTGCGCCATGTAGGAGATTTGTGCGATGTTTTTGGCGCACAGGGTGGGATTGGGGGCATTACTGGTGCTGCTGCAGGGTCGCTGCACCACTCTGCACCACGGCTGGTTATGGATGTTAAAATCCATAAATACGCTGTGCGCTGAAATGGGTTTTGGTGCACGCAGCTGGCACAGACTGCCACACGTGCACACTTTGCGCCAGCCGCATGCGCCTCTTGTGCGCCGAATTCTATGAATTACCCCCTTAATTGCTTAGCAGCCTATGTGGAGGACAACAAGCTTGCGATAAATAGAGCTAAGACACAAGTCATGCTATTTTCATCTATACAAGGCAATAGAGGAAAGTCCCTTTCCCTGTTCCTGCACTTGAGCAAACTCACTCAAGTATATGCCTATAAATATCTTGGAATATGGCTTAATTCGAGCATCTGTGAGCAGAAATGGGTGACAGTGCTTCAGGCAAAAAGAGAATATCTTGCTCATCAAGGTTTGATACTACACAAAACTACTAAGCTATTGAGCGGAATCCATCTTAAATCTATCATGCCATATTTGGGATAAGCTTGAAGGACTTTTTGGAGGACCGTGCTTGCACTGCCCCCTGCGTTTCCTATCCAAAGAATACGTTAAGAAATAGCCTCGCAATCTTTGTACTCTCTAGTGCTATGGAAATCACTGGAATTGTATGGTAAAATGCCCGAAGACGATCACATGTCTCCCCTGGATATCTTGAGAATTAGATCACCAGAGAGTTATGGCTTACTCTTGAACAAATGGAAGAAAAACTGCTGTGATTGGGTTCGGAAGTTGGACGCCTCCACTGAAACCTTATCTTGCAATAAAAAAAAAATACAGACAGGACAGATGTTACTGCCTTAAAAGACTTTTAATGTCGTGATTGGTGGCATGTAGCAATGAAGTCAGAATTTGAATTATGTTTGGATTTTTGCGGAGTTACTACCCATATTTTTTATTTTTTTATTTGTAATAATGAAAAGGTTGTAACAAACAAAATCATTTAATAATACAAATAAATAAAGGAGGAAGATACAATGAAAGGTCCACAAACTTAGTGCATCAGATTATCACTCTTTAAGTATGTATTCTGAAGATCCCCGATTCAGACAAACGCAGTGGCCCTAGTTCTAGCTCGCAAATGGAAGACGGCATAGCCTCATCAACGAATGGATAGCAAAGCTATGGTCACTCCTCGCGAAGGAGTGGATAACGTACTCACTACAGGGGGACCACCAAAAATATAACACAGACTGGTCAGATCTAATCACCTACCTTAAGGAAGGAGCTCGCCGAGCATGGTGCTGAGGGCTATGACCCTCCTGGGGATTGTTCCCAACCAAGTGGACGAAGATTTATAACCCTCGCCGATCTCAGTGTCCCTGCGCCCGGAGGGATGGAAGACCTCCCACAAGAGGCTGTCTCGCCTCGCCACTACAGACTCCCACGTTCTTCTCCAGACTTGACCAAGGAAGGGAGGGGTGAGGAGAGAGGGGGAGGGGAAGGTCATTTGTTACTGTTGTTTGACTACAAAATGCTAATAAAAACGTATTGGAAAGAAAAAACAGGCTCTAACTTTTTAAACATGTCCCCTACACAACTACTTAAAAAATAACAATAACAAAGACAAAGATGAAGTTTTGTACTAAGTATCATAAACCTCTTGGCATACATGTGTTGTACAAAAGAATACGGGTTATGACGTCACGCTGATGTATGTTGTATGCTAAGGAACGTAGGGCCACCCACATGGTTTGGTACTTTAAGCACAACTTATTACACACTGCAAACCAAAATAAAGACACAATAGATATAAAAACACCAGGAGAACTCTGTTCTTTTGACCCTATGAATTTATCAAGATACTTTTACCTTCACTTCATTGCCATGCTGCACTTCATCTGCAATAAAACTACCCCTCTGCTCAGAGATGTCCAACACTTCTTTTTGAGAAAAGAATATCAATCCAGAGGAGCACCACACATCCACATGATTTTGAGTATAAAAGATACTCTTAAATTTGGCCATAATCGTGATGCCACTGTTTTAGTTTATTGAAAAATATATTACCTGCAACATCCCTTCAGAAACCACATATAGAGATCAACATACAAAAATCTTACGCTTCCAAAAATATAAGTGTGGCAATTACTGCTGACGTAGATAAAAAACAAAGACAAATACTATACCAAATGTCGCTTTGGGTTCCCTAGACCAGTTTGCACAAAAGGACAAGTAAATAGCTTGATTTCATCTGTTAGACACAGCATAAAAGTCAAATCCCCTAAAAACACATACAATATTAAAAGGGCTGAAGCATCCAAGTACATCAACTATTACAGTGCAATCATTGCCCTCTTCCTGAATGCAAACATAGACATACAATACATTGCAGACACTTCCACTGCAGCTGCAATATATGTCACAGCATATCTCACCAAAACTGAGAAAACAGAGCTAAAAGACCACTGGGATGACATATCATGCAACAACACACTATCTTTTTTTACATTTTATTTCTTTATTGTTGTTTTAGTTGATAATACAACTTTTTCAACCAATACAATTTGACAAATTAGGTTCTTAGGCACAATTCTTGGACATTGATAACTGTCATGTTAAGAGCCTTATATGCCATATCTTTGATTTTAGATTCTTATTTCATATATTATAAGAAATTCAGACAGTTGTGAACCATGTTATATATAAATTAGCTGTTTCATTTCATTCATTGGTATCTTATAATACCGTTCTTAGTCTAAAACTACAAGAATTTAAAACACATTTCATATCACATATTACTTAAAAGGTTCAAAATGTTTTAAAAACATTACAATATCTTACTCCAGTCATATAAGAAAAGAAGGAAAGAACATTGTAAAAGGAAAAAGGAATTTAAAATGTTTGCATATTCTGCCATAAAATCACATTAAATAATCATAACAAGAGTAAGTTAAGAGAAGAGCTATTAGGATTTTCTTTGTTAAATCTGTTCATAGTGCTATACATTTGCGAGATCAAGAGATGTCAAATATATGTATGTTGCAATATTCAGAGATACTAGTCGTGAGTTAAAAAGGAAATTCCACATAGTGTCATTCGTGAGTGTTCTGTAGTGATGTAAACATTTATGATAGAACTGTTCTCGCCGATCGGTTAACACAGGACACTCTATAATAAGATGTTTTAGGGTTTCTTGGCAATTTTGGTCCCTGCAAAATCTACATATTGTGCCGATGGTGGTTATGGATTTATGTAAGACTAATTTGCTTTTAGTCAGCCATAAATGCAGTCTTAGTCATAAAATTGCTCGGTCATATTTTGGATCTGGGAAGTGTAATGGTTTATGAAGAAAAGCACCATCTCAAAATATGTTTTACTTGCTGCACGTTTCCCATGTTGCTATCCAATCCCTTGTCCAGAGCTTTATTTTCGCTTTCTCCGGGAATTCGATTAGGAGATCAACTGTAATGCCTGCTTCTGTTTAGCACTGGTAATGATGAATGCGCAGTGTTGGAGGTGTCGGAAGTGATGAGGCACTTTCTGTATGCGGCTAAGCATTGCCATAGTACAGCGACATTTAAAGATAAGGGACCTAGTTCATACCTGATAACATAGATGGGTACACTGGATGGTAGGGACAGTATTTGTTTCCAGTAAAGACCTTCTAAAACGTTCCAATCCGGGGTGTTGCCTGGTAGCTTAGTATGAGCCCCATAAGTAATAATCGGTATTACTTTGTGTAGATAGAACGATATAGCTGGGTTGAGTCGGAATTCTGCATACTTGTTTTGGATTGCCTTGGCTTGAGTTGCTAATAGTTGCATTGTTGTCTTGAGTTCCCGTTTATACGGTATATCAGAAATGTGATTATATAGATTTACACCTAAATATTTATAATGTGATAGTTGTGTAAGACTGGATCCTGCTAGTGTTCAAGTAAATGTATATCCAAATTTTGGTAATTTATGATGGAATACTAACGTGTTTGATATTTCCACATTAATTACAAGTAGATTCTCTTTGGCATATACATCTAGAGCTTGTAGTTTCCTTTGTAAACCTATTCAAGTCCTGTCCATGATCACCAAATCATCAGCATATAAGAGATGTCCAATCTTATGCGATCCACGTATGGGTGGGAACGATCGAACTGAGTTAAAAGCTTTGTTAATATCGTTAATAAAAAAGTTACAAAGTATAGATGCAAATATACATCCTTGTTTTAAACCTACTATTGTTGGAATAGCCTTGGATAAAAGCCCATCAGTAGTCAACTAGATTTTAATTGTAGTGTTTCCATAACACTGTCTAATAAAATAATATAAATAAGAAGGACAGTTTGCATTAAGAAGTTTGGACCAAAACATTTGACATGACACTGATTTAAATGCCTGTTTGAAATAAACTACTTTTAAAAATCCCGGCTGTTTATTGGTAGTGGCTTGTTTCTTCAGTGCTCACAAGATAGATAGATTTAACAACGTTCCTATGCCTTTTATAAAGCCTGATTGATGTAAGTCTACTACTTTATTTTCGTTCAGCCACATAAGATAAAATCGCAAAGGATTAGGTGACCAAATGTTTTGCTGGGCACATCTAAGAGTGCTATCGGTCTGTAGTTAGATGTTATAGCTATGTTACCTTTTTTAAAAATTACACAATTATTGATTGTGCCACGTTGTCGGGATTTGGCTTGTTTCAATCATTTTAGAAAAGATTATTTCCAAGATGTCTGCCCATTCATCAGGGTTTGCTTTTTGGGCAATATTTGATAGATTGTCAGGGCCTGATCCTCTTGATGGACTAAGATTTTTGATTATAGGAAACGTATCAAATTTGGAGGAGTCATGATAGGATAAGAGCGTTAATGGTTCTTCATGGATTGGTTTATTGAGAAGAAGGTTGAAATGGTTAATCCACGTCTGTTTGACAATCGGGTTGAGTTGCATTGAATCACCTATCGATGAGGCAGCGCTATTTATAAGTTTCCAAATGTGCATGCTTGACTTTTTTAAGACTGCTGCAAGCATGTTTTGGACATTGCTTTGTTTCCGTGCAGCTATAAGTTGTTTGATCTTGCTTCTATATCTGGTCCTTAATTTTATTCTCGTTTGACAGCAAGTTTGAGGTGGTAGATTTCTCAAAGCTTCCCGGTATTTTTGTTTAAGGTTAAATATTTCTAGGTCCCATGAGTGCTTATGTTTAAATGTGTGCTTTCCATTTGGGGAGCAGGATTGTGTGATTATTTAAATAGATTGAGTGTATTCATGTGCAGAGCGGATGATACGTGTTCTTTTAGCTTAGCTATTCTACAAGGTTTCCAAATTAGTTGATTTGGTGCACGATTGACATTAAACGATTGTTTGTTGTATTCTAGTATGAGATTTTGAGTGGGGAATCCACTTTAGCTCTAGAACTTGATGATCGCTTGACTCATTAGGAATGACTTGAAATGATAGCACTTTTCTAATTGCCTGACTAGATATAAATATGTAGTCAAGTATGGACGATGTCGATCCCCTTGCCGGAGGAGTATCCCCATTGGTAGATCCATTTAACATGGTAAAATAGTATATTTCCATGAGTGTTAGCCATTTAACGGCTCTTGCATTTGGGTGTGATAGATTTTTTTGAATGCATTTAATATTAAGATCTCCTGCAATGATGGTGGTGCTGATTTCTGGCAGCAAGTGTGTTTTATTTAATGCTGTTTCAAGATGGGTCAAGAACATATCTTCATCAATTGCAGCAGAATTCCAGTAGATGTTAATAATTATAGCATTTGGGTGGTGAGCTTCCTTGTAGAGATTTTTACTATTTGGATGCTTGTATTTGGAGATGTAATGTTTTCAACGTGGAGACCAGATTGAATTTTGGTTGCTATGAGAAGACCTGCAAATGGGCGACCTTTAAGTGCTTTGCTAGCCGGGACATGTGCAACTGCATAATCAGACCAAATAGGTTGATCAATAAGCCACTTCTCCTGGAGAAGAATAATATCGTAGTTATTCAGAAAGTTGGCTTTTGGTGATAGCAGATGCATAAAATCCAGGGTATTCCACGATATTAACAAACAAGATGTTAGTGGAGTGTTTGGAACAAGCTGGGATTGGTTAGTTTGTCTTGACTTAGATAGCCAGGACCATCTTGACTGGGGTTCGGAAGGAGGTTGTAGTTTTGGCAAAGGAGGATTTGGATTAGTTGAGCATGTGCATTTACATGAGTTTGTATGACATAGTTGTTTGTCAAAAGTGGTTGTGTTAAGATGTTCGACTGCTGGTGGCTCAAATATTTGAATTTGTATAAGCAGACCATTTGCCTTTAACTTGTTTCTATTTTGCAATACTAAGTTCTTTATAAGCTGCAACCGAATATAAAGTTCAATCACATCCAAACTATTAGATTTCATATATTTTATGTGATCACCCGAGATGTGGTGAAATATAGCTAGTATTGTGGACCTATTTGGATAGGGATCGTTGGTATGCCTATCTAACACAGTCGCAATTAGTGTGTCAGAGTCTTTTTTTTTAGTTGGGTCGTTTACGGGTATAGAGGTTTGAGGCTGAGGTTCCTCTTTTTTCTCACATATTTGAGAATGAGACGGGAGCGGTAGCATTGAGGTAGTGCACTTTGCTCGAAAGTTTTAAAGTACTGATACTCCATATCAATATTGACACAAAATGTCTACTTTTGCTCTTTAGGTGCAGAGATGTTATGATGCAAACTGTGAAGGATTATTTCAGTTATCGGCAGAGAAGAAACTGAGTATACTGACAGATTTAGAAGTTGTGGGTCTATGTTGTCAAATATCTTAGGCTCTGAACAAGTATTTATCATAGGTTTCTTCATAGTACCACTATTGCAATTGGAAGCAGCTAAGGCACATGTATTGTTTTTATCAGACTTATTTTCAGTGATTTCATCCAGGATGTTAATATCGCCATTTTTACCTTGCTCTGCCATTGACGGATATACAGAGGGAGAGCAGCAGGTTCCAATGCAGCAGGCCGTGACTGAGCTTGAGGTGGATCTTTCACTGGATCAGTAGGTTGTAGGTTAGCATTACTTGCTGGTAACATCAAGTTATTCAAGATTTCTTTTGTTTTTTGATTCTGTTTTTTTTATTTTGTTGCAGAAGATTTTTTGGCTTTTTATAAATTTGTGAGGTTTGCAACATGTTTGGTTTATTTGTTTTCTTTTTCTTATTTTTCTTATTTTTCTTATTATCTCCAGTGTTTATTTAAAATAAATCATATGTTTGGAATTAAATTACATCTGGAGAATCTGCGATTTTATCATAGTGTGGACAAGATTGGCCTTCAATTGAGATTTCTGGGGATTTATCCAAAGTGATCGGGTACAAAGCTTCAGCCCTCAGATTCACTTGGCTTACAATGGATAGCATTCTTTTTCTGAGATTTTTCATCTAGGATTTCGTACAATTTTGTTTTAGAAAAAAGACTTGAGTTTATTGCATTGAGAGTGGTTTCAAGTGACAAGAAAGAATGTAATGGGAAACCAAAAGAGGGTCTGGGAGTGGGTTTTGAGATAGATGCTAAAAGAGATGATTGGGAAATAGATGACGAGTTGCTTTCAGGAGGAGCATTAGAAGAGAATAGCTGTGGGGATGTTGACAGTCTGTGAGGCTGCTCTGGGATCTGGGAATCTCATTTCCGGGCTAATGGTGGACTGTTATAATGTCTCTGAGTCGACTGTTTTTGGGGAGTTAGGTCAACAGACTGATGTTGACTTAATTGAGTAGTATCATTATTGCAGAAATTTGTCTTCTTGATGGCCTGGGAGTATAGCATAGGAAGAGAAGCGGAGTCTGTCACATGAGTCTGTCACAAAGCCCCATCACACCATTAATAGGGTAAATAGGATTGCAGTGAAGTGTAAACCACAATTGTAGGAATATAACCTGGTGGCACTGACAATATATCTATAATTACCATGCACTGAACAATTTGATGTTGAACACTTCATGTCGTATACTCCTGTATGGTGGGGACAGAGAGAAAGGTAGAGAGAGGGAGGGAGGGGAAAGGGGAAGAGGGAAAGAGGGGGGAGAAAGAAGGAAGGTGAAAGAGAGAGAAATCAAGAATGTTTCTTTTACTTTAAAGTGATTATGCTATTCGCAGAAATGCAGGTTTTATTTTATTTTCTGGGACATGCAGTTACATTATTCTGAGGCAGCCATTGTGAGGTAGATTGGTTGTTTCCTTTCAGAGTATTGGTGAGGAGTTTGGGGGTGCACTACAGACGTCAGAGAGGTGTATCCAGTATCGAAGCCCTTTCACTTTTACTGCAGGAGAGGTGGAAAGTGGAAAACACCACTTCATAAGGGCCATGGAACCTTGGGTTGTTCCATCTGTGCATAAAAATCCTTATATATATATATATATATATATATATATATATATATATATATATATATATATATATATATATATATATCATATCACCTGGCAGTAGTGGTTGGGCGGTTATGGTATTGGTTATAGGCTGCTCTGCAGGGTCCTGTGGACTCTCTCGGTGAGGTGGTGCGATTTGTCGAGAGACATATTTGATCGCACTTGTCAGGTTTGTTAAGTATTCTTTGAAATCCTCCCCCAGAACCGCTGCAGCTCTATGGGTGTCTGACGCCCACCTTACTGGGGAGATGGGTGTGTGCATGCACCTGCCAGTTATCATTTTGTGTGGTGAAAGGTGATGGTCTTTACTGGCTCAGATCACAAACTGAGCAAGGCCAGGGGCAAACAATTCACCCAGTTCTTTTTTAGGGTGGTGTTGAGTTTGGAGAGCTTGCTTTTGAGGAGGCCATTTATTCATTCCACAACACCGTTTGCATGGCGGTGGTAAATTTAACACATTCAGTGTTTAATGGCAAGTAGTGCTGTGATCTCTTTGAGGAGTTTGTTGAAAAAATGGGTGCCATTGTCAGACTTTAACCTATTGCACAACATCTAGCAAACTAGAAATTTAGCAGCGCATTTGGCTCCTGGGTGCGCACAAGGCCCTACCTCAACCCACCATGAAAATGGGCACACTACAACTATTAGATATGGTGTACAATTGCATCTTTCTCCCATGTCTGCGTAATCAATGATTAACTGACGGAATGGCCCAATAGGGCGAGGCATTGTTCCTCGTACTGTCCGGATTGTCATGCTAGTGCTGATGTTTTCGCAGGTGGTGCAATGTATACAATTCGTGAGATGTTCCTGAAGATTTGATATGAACAAATCTTCCTGAATATCTGCAGCAATGTATTGCTTGGAGCTCTGGAATGGGTGGTGTAGCTGGTTGAATGCTATTGTCAAGAGCTCTACAGGCATCACTGCCTTGAAAGTGCACTCTTGTCTCCAGAGTAGGTCTGTCGGTTACTGTTTACACCCCCTTTTGTACCAGTTCTTTTTCCTCATTTGGTGCTTTTCCCTGCAATTCAATTAGTTGCGTTATGGGCAGTGTTGTGCATGCTGATGACTGCGAGTCCTGTGGTGTGTAGTTATGATGTATTCTGAGATTACCGGGATAGGAAGGTATGCCACCAATTTGGCCACAGCATCCACTGCAGTGCTTCCTAATAATATTTTGTCAGTGCCACCCGTGTGTGCAGAGCACTTGATGACAGCTGCCACAGAGGGTTGTGATAGTGTGGAAATAAGTGTATTTAGGAGTGCAGCTTGTTGTACTGCAGCACCATCTGCTCTGCAAAACCCCTGCCTTTTCCATCGTAACAGCCTGGCATTCACTGTTGTAGTGACGTATGCCGAGTCTGAATAAATGGTCACGTGGCACCCTTGTGAGGCGTGTATAACCTCGATGAGTGCTATATGCTCTGCTGCTTGTGCTGAGTAGTGCATGGGTAACCTCATCATTACTAATGTTGCATAGTCTCCCCTTTGAAGGAGCACTACTGCCTGGAAAGTGGCGAGGGCAGGAGCCCTCCCCAAACCCGCCCAACAGACACCCAGCCTCCACGTCCTCATGCACAGGCTTCCTGCATACACCATGGCCTCAGCGATCCTCTAACCTGTAAGGTGAGACCATGGAAACTACTGTTTTGCACCACTGCAACAGTGATCAAGCCTCTCTCACCAGGCTCAGCTGTACTAATTCGCAAGAATCACCCATTCCAAAGATGGCGGCCAGGTTGTTCCACGGCCTACTGAAGAAGCCCAAGTCATGTTGCTAGACAACGTTCATCGCAACCACCTCATTACCAGCAGTTCTGCCGGTAGGCGGAAGCCGGTCTGCTTTTGCGAAGGCCTGCATTGATAAGGCCCTGTTTGCCTCGGGACGCCTACGTTTTCCTACTGGTGAGTTATCGTACCTCTAATTACTGCTTGTAAACTGGTCTCCCTGCAAACCATGTTTAACGGCTCATATACACTTCTCTAATGCAGCCCCGTGATTTTTGCTGAAGCGTGCCAAACGCTACGTGCTACACACCTTGTTTGCCACCACCTTTATTTGCTGAACTTGATCAGTATGCCGTGCATGTTGCTTATGGCATTTACTTGCCCATCCGTGTCTACATTTCCTAAGGAGTATCCATGGCTCACACTCTAAGAAGTACCCTGTATTCTTTAATCTGTAGACATGTGGCCCTATTGAAACAACGTGCCTCCAGTACGCACGCTCCCATCAGAGCAGCCGGTTAATCATAACCGACACCTGACTCATACGTGCAATATATTTAGGATACGATTACTACTGGATATCCAATTACTTGATTCATTCACCCCTTTGGGACAGACTTTCATCTCTGTAAATATATTGCTACTAATTTGTACCCATTGTGCCTCCTGACCACCAAGTATATTGCTTCTTATTTGTACTTAGCTCTGTACCCATTGTGCATCCTGGCCACCAAGTATACTTGGACCTCTCACCTAACCTTCCGCATTAGGTGTGACAAACAGCTTCCCCATTTACTGAACCTCCCAGTCATGAGGACCCTTACCTAGCCTGTGCACCTCTCGCCACCGCTAGGATTCTAAGGCATTATAACCAACTGTCTGTACCATGATACTTAATATGCCTCTAGGCTCCCAGAATCCAGTACCTTAACCCTACATATGATGTGCCTCTAGGTCACCAGGTCCATACACTCAGCGTACTGTATCACATTAGGCCACTAGGTCGCTAGGACCCTGTACGCTGCATTGTGTTGTGCCTCTAGGTCACCAGGACCATACATCCAGTCTATTGTATCATGATATGCCACTAGGTCGCTAGAACCCTGTACCTTACCGCTGCATTGTGTTGTGCCTCAAGGTGTCCAGGACCATACATACAATCTGTTTTATCTGGATATGCCACTAGGTCACTCGGACCCTGTACCTTACTGCAGCATTGTGTTGTTCTCCCAGGCCAGGTGGATCCACACCTAGCCTACACACTTTGTGCCACCTCTAGGACACCAGAATACTATAGTCAACTATAGCCTGTACCATGTTCTGCCTTTAGGCCCCCAGGACCTAGTTCCTAGCCCATGCACTGCATTGTGCCCTAGATCACTAGGACCCTGTTCCCCACCTGGCATTGTTCTGTACCTCACCTGTCTCTCTTAAGATGCGCCTTTCAGGTCACTATCCCATTGCCCTCATTGCCGCCCTCCACAGAGTCACTCTTATGATGGCCTCTATCCTCCCACTCTTCCAATCTATCACGCCTACCAAATTCCTCTCCCACCGACTACTCCTAAAAAAGCTCCTTCCGACCACCCATTCATCAGCAACTACAGAGAGCATAGACTCTATTAACCCACTGATTCTTATAACCCCTACCAGATATCCTTCACCAACTGCTCTTACAAGCTTGGGAGGACCTATCTCTGCAGTAACAGCTCCCACCATCAAACAAGCACTGATCAATGCACGCTCCCTAGTTGCCCATGCACTAGATATTGCAGACCTCATTGCTGCAAACAGCCTGGATTTTCTCGCCATCACCGAAACCTAGCTCCGTCATGGGTCGGGCCCCGCACTTTCCTTAGCCCTCCCAGAGGGTCATACTATTATAAGAGCACACAGAAACTTGGGCAAGGGAGGGGGAGTTCCCTTTAGAGCAAAAACCCATCTGGGGCTCAGAGCCACTTCCCATACTAGCCTACCTTCTGCTGAACTCCTATCAGTTAAAATACCATTAACAGTTACCCAAACTATCTGTATGCACCTCAGCTACCGCCCAACCGGCCCCATCTCCTATTTCGAGGAAGACATCACTGACCTCCTAACTTCTAACACTAAATTAGGCTCGCAAATCATTTTGCTCGGAGACCTCAACTTAGTGTTCCAGGATCCTAACGATACCAGCGCCTCAGCCTTGGAAAAAGCCATCACCCAGTTCAGCTTTAAGCAACATATCACGGGACCCACGCATATCAAGGGTCAAACTCTGGATTGGCTATCAGACCTTAACTGTTCCACTAAATTACTTCAGAATGAACCCATCGCCTGGTCAGATCATCATTACATCTCCTTTGCCATCCAGGGTATAACACCCCCTAACCCTATTATTGCCCCACCAACTCTCTCTAGGAACTCCCAGAACATAGCACTGCCTAATTTACGTCCTTTAATCAATAACATCTTGGACGTGACCAACTATAAGAACCTAGTTTCGAACAAACTAGTTGACCTCTATAACGACACCTTAGAGTCCGCCCTGAACAACATTGCACCGCTCAAACCAAAAAAGGCCACACCAATTGCCCACCTCAACAAATGGATCACACCTGAACTAAAAATGTTGAGAAATGCCAAAAGAGCAGCTGAAACCATCTGACGAAAATCACCTACCACTCATAATAAGGCACTGTTCACTTCTGCGGCCTCATCCTACAAATCAGCCATCCTCACTACCAAAAAACAAACCTACACTAGAATCCTCAACGCTAAATCAAGGACAAAGGAGCTTTTTAGCATCTTAAGGGAATTGGAATCTCCATCCCCACCAACAGAGGGCTGCATAAAGGACGCAGCCTGGTGCACCAAAATTCAGCAAGCCCTAGCAAACAAAATAGCTTCACTTCAAACTAAGCTAGAAGCCAAAAAGAACAGTCTCACTAGCAGCTCTGCTACAAAGCACTCTCCAGAGCAACAAGCCCCTCGGTGCCCACCATTCGCATTCTCTCCAGTCACTCATAAAGAAGTGGAAGACATCATCAGAGGCATAAAACCTTCAAGATGTCAAGGAGACATATGCCCGGCCCCATCATTAAGGAAGGCGTAAAAGAATTGTCCCCCTCATC
The DNA here is from genome assembly GCF_040938575.1 of Ambystoma mexicanum. Lineage (NCBI taxonomy): Eukaryota > Metazoa > Chordata > Amphibia > Caudata > Ambystomatidae > Ambystoma > Ambystoma mexicanum. The sequence goes on along the minus strand of NC_090926.1, from coordinate 1,092,663,613 downwards.
GCCACAGTGATAAACTCCTCATACAACTCCAGCCTAGTCCCCAACAACCTCAAGGAGGCTTGGGTCATGCCACTCTTAAAAAAAACAACTTAGACCCTAACATAGGAGCGAACTACAGGCCTATCACAACCATCCCTGTCCTCTAAAAAATTCTGGACAGAGTTGCCTACCTCCAAATCTGGAGGACAACAACCTACTTGGCCTCCGACAATCTGGCTTCCGGCCCAGACACGGCACAGAGACAGCCCTTCTAGACCTGAAAATACAGATGGATGATGCTAAATACAAAGGTACATTGGCTATCCTACTACTGTTAGACCTCTCAGCTGCATTTGATCTGGTCGATCACCAGATCCTCACAGGACATCTGACTACAGCAGCAGCCTTCTCCACCAATGCTTGCAATTGGATCAAATCGCGCCAACAGCCTCAGCAGACCCAATCTCCATTCACTGCGGGGTGCCCCAGGGTTCATGCGTCTCCCCAACGCTATACAACATTTTCTCGAAGCTCCTCTTTGATAGTCTAGTCAACTTGGGTGTCATCTACATGAATTACACAGATGACACCCAGGTTCGCATCACACTGACAGGCTGCTACGAAAAGGACTCTAAGCTAATTAACGATAGCGACTTGGAAATCCAGCCATGGATGGCAGCCAAAGCCTCTGCCTTAATGATGAAAAGACAGAGCTCCTGATTGTCGACACCCAGGCACGCCTAAACAAACTCGATCCAAGGTATATGTCCTTCAATATTGATTGGAATCCAATTAAAGTTGCCAAGGAAGTAAAACCCTTAGGTGTCCACCTCGATGCTACCTTGTCCCTAAAGAAACAAGTTAGCAATATTGCATCATCTACAGCCTATACCACCACACTAATCAATGCCTGTAAAGCATACCTCTCCCCCACTAGCTGCACCACGTTAGCCAGAGCCTTAGTGCTATCAAAGATTGATTATTGCAATACGCTATTCCTAGGATCTGCCGAATAGAACCTCAACAGGTTACAGGTCCTTCAAAATAATGCCCTAAGATCTGCCCTAAACATTCAAAGGTCCAGCCACATCTTGAAATTCAGACAACAGACTCACTGGCTCCAGGTGCATGCCAGAATAACATTACGCACTCTAGTGATCACCCACACGTGCCTGTCTAATTCTGCCCCCAAATACTTGTCAGACAAGTTCTCCAAATACCAATCAGAAAGACCCACCAGGTCGTTCCATTCACATTGCCTCACAGTACCAAGATTCAATCTTAAAACAACTGGAGGAGCTAGCTTCCCATTTCAAGCTGCCAAACGTTGGAACTCCCTGCCTCCTGACCTCAGAACAGAACCCTCCTTCTGCTCGTTCAAAACTAGAGTAAAGAGCTGGCTCACTGGTAAAACTATCTGAAACCCTAGCCCTAGTCCACACGCTGACCACATCTGTCCTAACTATTCTGGCATCTGTTCTACATTTGCTCTCAAATTTCCTTGCATCTATCACTGTACTATCTTTCAACTGTTACATATGCTCTTATCTGTTTTATTGGTTACCAGACATACCTGTAACCATTGGTCGACCTGCCTGTTGCTATTTTATGTATGTTTGCCTGTAACTCAAGTTTCCAGCACTGAGTTGCCATAGGGCTAGGGGTGCGATATAAATAATAAACAAATACAAATACAAATACAAATACTGCCATGCCCATATGTGTTTGCCCTGTGTCTTGGTCAATTGTTGCTGACCCATCAACAAAAAGTACTGCACTCTCCTCTAGTGGACTATCCTCTGCTTTGGGGGTGTCATCCTCTTCTCCTACATATGTGGCGCAGTCATGGTGTTGCAAGTCGTCATCAATGCACAATGAATGTGGCAGGACTCACTGTCATGCCTTGCACTACATGAATGTTTGGGCTGGATATGATAATCTCGTAGGCTGATGCTCTCTCGGTAGTCAGGGTGGAATTCGATCTTTCCAAGATTGCAAATTCTGAGTGCTCTGCATACAATGTTACTGAGCATCCCATAATAAGTTGTCGACGTACTGGATGACCGTGCTGGGCACATGGATAGTGCCTAGGTCTTCATGTAATATCCTGTTGAATATGATTGGGCTCTCACAATACCCTTGGGGTACACAGGTGAGCTCGTAGCACTTTCCGCCATCTGTGAATGCTGTGAGGTATTGACAGTCAGGGTGTAATGGTACTGAAAAGAAGGCAATTTTTAAGTCACTCACTGTGAAGTGAATTGCTTCTTTGGGGATGTGGCACATAATGGTGGCCAGGTTCAAAACTAAAGGAAATTCTTTCTGTACTATGTCATTAAGGGGGCAGAGATCCTGGATCATTCTCCAATTACCCCTGTTGCCTTTTTGACAGAATATATGGCAGTATTGCATGGTGAGGTAGAGGGTACTATGATGCCTTGCTGGAGTAGAGCCTGTAGTTTTGTTGGCCATAACTGTACCCCATTCCTTGTCTGCTCCTGCACACCCTTGAGTAAGGCCCTCACTTGCTGGAGATGTAACATTGCCCCATTCATCTTCCTCGGGTTCCCATCCCTCTGACCCCCCATGCTCCTCTGAACCCACCTCTTCCTTGCTACAGCCCTCCTTGGCTCTGTGATCCAGGGTACTGCAGGTTTCCGCCCCACTGCCCTTGTTCTCCTTCAGCCCACAATACGGCTATTCTGGTGTTTGTGAAGTCAGAAGTGTACCCTGCCATTCTATCTGTGCTGGCATCGATAATGATGCCTCCACAGCTACTTTAGCTAATTTGTTTTGTGCCAGTTTCGCTTCCTCTGCCTGTCACCTCTAAAGCATGTCTTTCTTGTGCTTTTTCATCCTTCAACAATGATGCAATATTATATGCTGAATTTCAGGCCACCCCTTCTCTTCTACTCCCACAATCGTGTCTAATGCCTTTTGCACTTCCTTGGGTAGGTCTTGTTTAACAATAAAATAGAAAAAAGGTATTGACTGATCCCATGCGTTACCTGATTCTGCTCTCCACATCTCTTGTACCTTAAGAATGAATTGAGCGGCATCCTCATCGTCACCCATGATACACTGCATAATGGACTGCAAATCGGTCGAGTCCGGGAACGCTCATCGCAGCGCGTCCCCCACCTTTGCTCTAATTTTATTGAAGGATGCACCATCATGTGCATTGTTGCTCAGGCTTACTCCTGAGTACCCCGCCTTAATCTACACATCGGCATCCTGATCCCTGAAAGCGGCCACCAATAAGCTTTTCTTGTCTCCTATTGCTAGGGGCACTCCTGCTGTTTGCTTTTTGAATGCATATATCCATTGCCCTGTGCCTGACATAAGGGCCGAAAGTGCTTATATTAGGTTGTTCTTATCCATCTGTGCCCATGCACATAGTGTGGTCTCCCCGTGCCCTTGTGTATTAGGGGCATTTTCAGTTTGCTCTTCCCGTCCTTCGTCGCACTTCCCTTTTCCCTTGTTACTGCCATCCGGTCAAACCTCTCTCTCAACCTGCCGTCCCATAAGCTCTCTACTCTAGGGGTGCGTTGAGGTGCTTGCTCTGCCTCCCCATCATCCTTAACCTCATTGAAGGTGCTCCACTCATCTTCATCTCCCCTACGGGAACCAACTTTCTCGTAACCCAAGCTGTCTGTTTCACTGCAGCGCTCTACGTGTACAGTTCTTATGAGCGTGTTGTCCCTCCGGAATGCAAAATCCCCTGACTTCCACTCATATACTCCCTGCTGCGCTGATATATATGCATTAGTCACTTCACATGCCGCCCTTAACCTGGTGAGTTATGAGCGTGTTGATTCTAGTGCTACCTCTAACTCTCTAGGATTAACAGCTGCGTGAGCTGTGACCTCTGGAAGGGAGACATACAATAAAATACACAAATAAAGCAAACAAAATTAACAAGCTAATATAACAACCTCTAATTTTACAGGGCTCCTATGCATTTCCTCTTTTGTTCTTCGTTAAACAATAAGTGGTGCCACCTTCTCCCCTCACTCTGGGAGGTTCCCTACACTTCCGCCTTCCTTTCCTTATTATTCTTCTTAAAAAGTTAATAAAAAACAGAATGCATGATAAGCCACATACATGCCACACTTCCAAATTCAACATCTGCGTCTTCACACTTCCCCAAACATCTGTCGCTTGTTTGTTATCCCTTGCAAGGCTATACTCACGTGTGCACATTCACCCAAATGCCTCCTTCACGGGGTTGCAACAACACCGGCCTGCACTTCTCCATGGGGCCGCACCCCGTGCCAAAGATCAGACAGGATTCTGCAAAGACAGCTCCTGTAGGTCACTGGGAAGTATGCATTTTTTGGGCTGGTCGTTTTAGTGGGCTCGACCCCACCGGAGAGGCTGCCTCGATACCTTTGCAGGTACGGGGGTCGCTGGGATCACGTCAGTGTCACCAAATGAAGGCACAGCCCTCTACGCTCATGCCAGAAAAATACAAACCGCTTGGGAAAAAAGGTCAAGTGATTTCTTGCAAGGATAACCAGGTTTAATAGCACAAAAATAGGGGCGCAAGCAAAGAACTCTCGAGAACGTTCTGCCAAAAACCTGTGCAAGCAGAAGGCAGCACATCGTCATCATATACAGTAGAAAACTGCATGGCTGGGTGGTGAGACCATATACATGGGCCTGCTCCATAGAGGATGCCAGATTGGCCCCAGCCCTGTCCATCTGTCTTCCATCAGGTGGGATAGCAAAAACAAAGAGGTGATGGCTGGAAGGTTTAGACTTAATCTTAACCACTGGCAATGCTCTGGGCAACCCTCCAGACCACCGTTCTTCGCCTGCCAAGCCATTACAGAAGGGAAAGACCATATGCAAATCAGGCTTCGCTAAACCCCAAAAGGGGCAGTCCAGCCCGAACTGCTAGGCCACATCCCTTCTGCACGAGACCACAAGCATCCCCAAACATGTTTCGCCCTTGTTGGGGCTCATCAGTGAGGAGTAGCTTGGGTCTCTAGGCCCAGCAGGCACGGGACCCACGTCTGGGCATACCCGTCCCACTCGGGGTGACATAGCAAAAACAAAGAGGTGATGGCTGGAAGGTTTAGACTTAATCTTAACCACTGGCAATGCTCTGGGCAACCCTCCAGACCACCGTTCTTCGCCTGCCAAGCCATTACAGAAGGGAAAGACCATATGCAAATCAGGCTTCGCTAAACCCCAAAAGGGGCAGTCCAGCCCGAACTGCTAGGCCACATCCCTTCTGCACGAGACCACAAGCATCCCCAAACATGTTTCGCCCTTGTTGGGGCTCATCAGTGAGGAGTAGCTTGGGTCTCTAGGCCCAGCAGGCACGGGACCCACGTCTGGGCATACCCGTCCCACTCGGGGTGACATAGCAAAAACAAAGAGGTGATGGCTGGAAGGTTTAGACTTAATCTTAACCACTGGCAATGCTCTGGGCAACCCTCCAGACCACCGTTCTTCGCCTGCCAAGCCATTACAGAAGGGAAAGACCATATGCAAATCAGGCTTCGCTAAACCCCAAAAGGGGCAGTCCAGCCCGAACTGCTAGGCCACATCCCTTCTGCACGAGACCACAAGCATCCCCAAACATGTTTCGCCCTTGTTGGGGCTCATCAGTGAGGAGTAGCTTGGGTCTCTAGGCCCAGCAGGCACGGGACCCACGTCTGGGCATACCCGTCCCACTCGGGGTGACATAGCAAAAACAAAGAGGTGATGGCTGGAAGGTTTAGACTTAATCTTAACCACTGGCAATGCTCTGGGCAACCCTCCAGACCACCGTTCTTCGCCTGCCAAGCCATTACAGAAGGGAAAGACCATATGCAAATCAGGCTTCGCTAAACCCCAAAAGGGGCAGTCCAGCCCGAACTGCTAGGCCACATCCCTTCTGCACGAGACCACAAGCATCCCCAAACATGTTTCGCCCTTGTTGGGGCTCATCAGTGAGGAGTAGCTTGGGTCTCTAGGCCCAGCAGGCACGGGACCCACGTCTGGGCATACCCGTCCCACTCGGGGTGACATAGCAAAAACAAAGAGGTGATGGCTGGAAGGTTTAGACTTAATCTTAACCACTGGCAATGCTCTGGGCAACCCTCCAGACCACCGTTCTTCGCCTGCCAAGCCATTACAGAAGGGAAAGACCATATGCAAATCAGGCTTCGCTAAACCCCAAAAGGGGCAGTCCAGCCCGAACTGCTAGGCCACATCCCTTCTGCACGAGACCACAAGCATCCCCAAACATGTTTCGCCCTTGTTGGGGCTCATCAGTGAGGAGTAGCTTGGGTCTCTAGGCCCAGCAGGCACGGGACCCACGTCTGGGCATACCCGTCCCACTCGGGGTGACATAGCAAAAACAAAGAGGTGATGGCTGGAAGGTTTAGACTTAATCTTAACCACTGGCAATGCTCTGGGCAACCCTCCAGACCACCGTTCTTCGCCTGCCAAGCCATTACAGAAGGGAAAGACCATATGCAAATCAGGCTTCGCTAGACCCCAAAAGGGGCAGTCCAGCCCGAACTGCTAGGCCACATCCCTTCTGCACGAGACCACAAGCATCCCCAGTGGGGTCAGCTGGGCTCATCTGTCAAGGGACTGAAGGTCGCATTCCTCATAAACTACTATTACAAAACGATGCTACTCTATCATTATGGCATGCATTTGGAAAACTCTGAAACTGGCACAGGGGAGGATGACGGTCATGCTGACCCACACATTCTTTGCTCAGTTCACATGGCACACTCTGCACCCAAGGTTTCCACTCTCGCTTTGGACTATCATTTATTTCACCCTGTACCTCGTATTACAAAGTGTGTTATCATGGCATAAGGTGAAATGGCGTTGTTCTTTCAGATCTTTTATGACCACTGGTTTTATGATTGGTGGTTTGAGGTCACCTACTATCACAGAATTCAGGGGTCTTGGACTGGGTCAGTTGTGGGTGTCATAACTCCTGGTGGGTTGGGTGAGGTTTGGGGGTGTGCTGGTGGCCTGGCTGTGATGTGCGCAGCAAGGAGCTTGGTGCTGTCTTGCAGCCTTGTATGGTGCATTCTTTTTCGGGATAACAAGTAGTTGCAACAATTAAGGAACAAAGGAACGTTTCAATGGGAATTAGCAGCGCTGGTCCTTCTACCATCAGCGCTTGAGCATGTACAGGTTTCTTCATCGGGCCTGTTTTTACAGCGTGGCCATGCAGGACTGAATGTCTCTACCATAACTACAAAAAATGGTGTCTCTTTATATGCACGCACAATGTCTATACATCAATATTTCATGCAATATTGTGTTTGTGCAGGGTTTCTTAGCATGGCCCTCTCCACCCTGACATGTCGCACGTCTATCTATGGGATTTGCCTAATTCTAAAGTGCCTAGCAGGGTGGGAATGGTTCATTTCCGTCCCAACACCACATCTGGTTAAACATTTTGAATTACACTACTAGCATCTAGTGAAAGCAAATGTTTGCAGTGCCTGCAGTGTGATGATTATTGAATGGACTCATTGGGCTTCATTACACCCCTGTTTACTGACAGGTTTGCTTGTGGGGTGCCTGAGTTATCACAGCTGGAGCTAAGTCAGGCACCCCACCAGCAAAAAACTGCTGGTATTACCGGCAATCCCCCCATGGAGTCCAACAGGCTCCATGGAATGGGGTTTTACCGTTATTCCTGCCACTTGTAATCTACTGATAATTCTGGCAGCTCAAGTGGCGGGAACGGTAATTCTGTTTTGTGGTATCCCGCTGGATTTATTAATAGGATACCACAAAACTCTTAATGTGGCCCATTGAGTTTCTTGTCACCTTCAGATAGCCACTGTTTCCACATGCATAAGGGCTGAGCAAGCTTCCAAAGTCATGATACAATTATCACTATTGCATAGGCAAAATAGCAAATTGTGCTCGCAGACCTGCAAAGCTGCAGTGGGGCTGGTTGCCATGTAAATGTAGTTTTTAAAAAAAGCAGGGTAAATTGGGTTGTAGGTCCCGCGTGTTCTGGAGTGGGATTTTGAGATATTCCAATCGTTATTGTGAGAATTTTTAATGCTACTCTATTCCATACTGCATTTGATGGTTTTGTCCATTCATAACCGTGCTTCAAGACACGCATGCAATGGCACCAAAGGCAAAATGAAATAAACAATGGCATGTATTGACACTAAATAAAAGTCATTTTGCGGAATGCAGACTGAGTGAGGCTGAAAAACACCTGTTCTGTTTAGGTTTATTTATCTTTATACTTTATATATACTAATATTTGTTTGCACCCATACACAGGACTTCGGCTGCAAAGACACACACACTGTGGCTAAACACACACTTGGCTAACACATTTGTGTTACACAAGAAGCCATTCCCAGCGATAATTGGGCCATCGACTCTCAGAATGCTGCTTTGAAATAACACTTGTTGGCCCTTCACAGAGCAGAGTCTGATGTTGCTGCTTGATAGAGCTAGCCCAAAGAGATCTCAGGATCATGTGTTTTGATCACAGAGGGTCAGGTAGTAGATGGAAATGGCCGTAGGGATCAGCATGGCAAGGCGTGGTCAAATGATGGGTAAATAACCACACTACACCCACAGACTGTGTGTCCATCTCTCTCCTATCTTCACTTCCTATGACGATAGTTTCAGTTTATAGGAAGTGCTATCAGTGCCACCAGCCAGCCACAAGTAATCATTGGAAAACATGTTTATCAACAAGTCAGAGAGACTCTCTACTGAAGTAGGTTTTGCCTTTCTGTTACTCCCTGGCTACTGCTAAATGAGCAAACGTGTATAAATAAACCTTAAGCCTTCCTCTTTATCATGACTGAGGTTTTAATCCATAAAGGCCTGATGTGGGTTGCACATATCTCCAGTGATTAGCTGATGACCTCATTAGCAGGAATCCTCAATTTCTTAAAGGCAAGTCACAGTGTAGATTCTTTATAGATTCTTCATTAAACTTACAGAGAGAGAAGAAGGATACAATCTCTTGTCTTGTCTGTGTTTTATCTGTGACCGAAAAGCTACTTTTTCAAAAAACCTTCCCATAAGTAACTATGTGAAAGCATTTCCAGATCACAGCAGTGTGATGGAAAGTAGACACAATCAATTTCTCTACTGCCTTTGCCAGCCTTGAAACATTAAGAGCAGTCAATATTATCACGGTAATGATCATTTCATTCTGTTATGCTGGTGTTTGTCGTTAAACCTCATCTAATTTATTCTTCTAGGAAGACGTCATGAAATATTTTGTGCTTCTTCAAGCCCTTCTTCTATGGGCAACAGCCAATGGAGGTGAGGAACATTCCTGCTTTTGTTATCTTTTATTTAATAATGCAAATGGTTTCTGTCTATGGTTTTTATATCTCTCAGTTATAGCTTAGAAATGGCTTTCCATGTTTAGAACAAAGTAATATAGCCTCTGCAGAAGCAACCTAAGTGTTGGGGCAGACAAGATGTTGGGGCGTTCTACGGCTTGGAGGTGCTTGGTGGTTTCCTGTAGGTTTAGTCAGTCTTGTGACGTGTTGAAGAAGATGCAGGGGGCGAATAGCATTTGTAGGAATTTGGAGTTGTTTTTGCTTCTTTTGAAGAACGCACATATGTCATTTATTTGTGGCATGCCTCGTTTTTGGTCCCACATGTGTGTGCAGAATAATGTTATTGGTTGCACCTTGGATTTCCTTTAGAACCTGCTTTTGGATTCACCTTAGGTTGATTGATCTCCATTTTAGATATATGTCCAAACTAAATAGTCATGATGCCAGTGTTGACACACCTGAGATAACATCCATCGAGATGGCACAGTTACTCATGGAGGCAGTACCCATCTTGCCAGAGGTGTAGATGTTATAGTAGGTCTCGTTAGATTGTAGATTTGACAAAGCGAGCATGTGCAGCACCAGACCTAACATTCAGCGGACAGGTCAGGCTGCAAGAAGGAGGTGGTGACTCCAGACACAGTGGTTCTTTGAAAATGACAAGTCAGGCCAGAATGAATCTAAATTTTGGTAGTTTATCCGGAGAGATTCCAAGTAAAAACTGATAGTAAGGACAGGTCACTCAAAACATTGATTTGTCGACCAAAAATATAATTTTTCAAAGATATGCAACAATCACAGATGCATCTCACCTTGTTTCGAGCTTAACATTATCATGGAGTGGGTGTATGATAAGAAAAACCCATCAAGCAGTAGCTAATATCAGAGAATCTGAACGGTAAGTCTAGTAAACGTTTGAAGAAATAAACTGTAAAATGCTAAGGGGCAATTCATATTCTTCCGGTGGCACCTTCAATAGTTTTATGTGCATGTATGACTCTGATGAGACCCCCTTGTACACTGTGAGGGTACCTCTCTATTGTTCTCATATGGCCCTATGTGTGATAACTAGAACACATGTGGCCAGGAGACAACTAAAGAAGGGTTTGCATTTCACAAAAAACGGGTTTCAGGCACAGCAACATCATTTTAAGAATTCTATTTTGTATTAATTGAAGGTTGTGTTTCGACCAAAACATGTGGGCATAGGACAACAACATCATTTTGTAAAGGCACCCTGCTCGTGCAATGCCTCTTCCATCTGCAGTATTGCCATATGTATGACAACTACTTGGAAACATATCTTGAAGGAAAAATACAGCTAATCATGTATATGGCACACTGCAAACTGAATAGTTTCTTGATAATTGGTTTTATTATCACCTACCTTAAGCAAGCCGAGCAACTCCAAAACAGAGAGGACAGAGAACACCGAAAAAAAGGTTCCCTTTTGATGCCGCCAGTGCCACACCACGCTGGGCCTCTGATGACTACTAGTCTTGCTCCTGCCTGCCTGTGCGCACCAGCCAGGGTGTGTCTTAGACTCACTGAGTCTACGCTTGGTCCCTGGCTGGCACGCATGGGCCTGCAGGTTAAAGAAAACATGAAATGCAAGTCAACAGGAGGATGTAGCCACATGGACGCGGTTGGAGACCAATATGATTTGCATGGAAAAAAAAGAATGCTAACACAGCACAGCGCACCAAGGCTTCTGCCTTGCTGCTGCTGGTGACAGCTGGCCTTCTCAGCTGAGAAGTGTAGAAAAAAGAGTGCCGGTGTCCACCCCCGGCAACCACCGGCACAAATTAAGCACTAGCGGGACCCCTAAAAGGTGCCTACTTTTGTCTATTGGGTAATCCGGCACTGACTGATACCACTTTGAAACAGATTGCTCCAAGTTCAATCCTCAAGAAAAAATTCACTCCCTTTTCAGGTATACACACAAATAATATTTGAATACAGAAAACCTAAATAAGAGTCATTTACACAGTCAGTAGCTATCCTGTAAATCTGATGCATGCTTGTGTGACACCCCTAGTTTGGAATGTATTCCCATAATGTAATATTCATGTATCACCCGAGGGGAAGCTATATCACTTGTGATGTACTATTTGTATCTCTTAAAGTACATGGAGTTTTCACCCTGTTGCCTATCTATTTCCGCAACATGAATTTTTAAAGCTTTTATCTTTAGTGTCTTTTAACCTCATAGTCTGCAGACGTGGTCGATAAACATATTTTAACCTGGGCTGATTGCCTAAAAGCTTCCATTTCAAGGGGGGAAACAAGTTTGCACTCCCAGAATCCACATCATTCAACAACTTAAAGGCATGGTCTAGTAAAAATGTTTATTGTCCCTACAGGTCGGCCATGTTTTTTTAAGCCTAAGTGGCTCGATTTTAGAAAACTTTCCTATGGACCTTACCCGAGTTTTCGTCCATTAAACACACGCGAAAACAGACACCAGGGCGCCGCCATTTTGTGATAATCCTATCACTTGCTGCATCGCCCTGGCTGACCTGCTTCTGCGGCACTAAATCAATTCCCCCGCCCCTGAGCCTGACATTATCCAAACATTCATATTCCCCGCCTCGCTCCGTGACGTTACTGTGCTGCGTAGGCAAACACGCCCAGTCGTCTTCTACGCGACTCCACACAGAACCCGGAAACCAACACAGACCATCTCACAACACAGCGCGCCACAATTCGGAATATGAAACTGTACTTTAAAATCAAACAGCAACACGGTACATTTGGTAAAGTACATTTATTTGACAGTAAATGTTTAGAGAATATTCAGCAATTGCCATATGAACTCCGAAAGCCATTTATTTTCTTTTATCTGTATCCGCCATGGTACACAGGGTGTTGCTTTTCGTTAAAAGAAGCACTTTGGAAGCATGGTGAACCGCAAGGCTGGTCAGGCAGGGCGATGGGGGAAATGATAGGATTATCACAAAATGGCAGCTACCTGGTGCCTGTTTTCGCGTGCATTTAATGGACGAAAACTCGGGTAAGGTCCATAGGAAAGTTTTCTAAAATCGAGCCACTTAGGCTTAAAAAAACATGGCCGACCCGTAGTCTGTAGCATCGTCAGTGCACAATGTACCTTGCTTTCTGACCATATTTAAAGCTATTGGAGAACTGATTTAAACTGAAAGGATAGAATTTTCTGTGCAAAGATGCACAGTTTGTTTTGACAATAGTTAAGCAAATCAAACCCTGTGTTTTCATATGTGTGTTCTGAAAATAGAATTGTGAACTGGTGTACAACACTTCACAGTTTTACAGTGGGTTATTATTACATTTTCAACCTCTGGAAAACATAATGATATAAAAGGAGGAATTCTGAGTACAGCCATGCCATTCTAGTGGAATGAGAGGGAGTTATGGTTTTATTTCCAGACCCAGAAAATTATGCAATTCAAAATGCCTATTGAAATCTTTCTAATGACATTGCACAGAAGAGGGAGGTCCCTGAATTAAATAGACCAAAAGTGTCCAGGGGAATTGGGAGGATAGTTCAGAAAATTATAAATGTATGTTTGTGGTGTAAATGATCCAATGGCCTGTGCGCTCTGTAGGGTATTTTGTATAGATCTGGGGCCTAGCGGTATTTTCTTAACACCAAAATGAAAATAATTCATTAATAATCACTCTTTGCATTCAGATTAGATTTGGTATATAGTACTATAGTATACATACATTATTTCAGCACACTGATACATTTAGTGGTATACATTATGTTGGTATGCGTTATTGGTGGTATTTATGGGTGAGCATAAATCCTTTGTTTTATATATGTGGCCACAATATCCAGAACCCCTTATTTTTGTTTAGTTTGTTCGTGTGATCACTAGAGAGACCTCAGGCTTGCATTTCAGAAACACCACATTTCCAATTGGAGTGCCACCATGGGCTGTTCTCACTGACTTATTTACGACAGCAAGCTATATGTGGTATTTACCACCAACTTATTTACGTTTGGTGAGCTATGTCCAGGGCCTCTTCCTGCCGACTCATAGACCTTCGGCAGCCGGCTATTTCATCTTGTTATTATTATGTTCCATTCAGAAAACACACACACACACCCATATGCTGAATGGATTCATGTGTACGCAGCTACTGCCATGTCCTATCTTTTAGCAACTTTTAAAAATGACAATTGCACTGTGCAAAGGTCTTCCCATATTCCCAGTGTTATAATGATAGATGCACGAAGGACAAGATGAAATGAAACACACTTCCCGCCTGCTTTCAGATAATTTTTTTGTATTATAAAACTTGCATTTCAACACGGGCTTACTCTTTTTACAGAAATAAATGGAAAGCTCACAGTAACAACATTATCTGTAACACAATGAAAGGAGAGTGGCGAGGAACAAGAATTCAATTTGCAACATTAAACATGTGGTTAAAACACAGGAATCTCCTCTCCTACTCTGACTGGATATTTTCGCACACATACGCACAGCTCCCACACTTCAGCGAGATAATTACCAGGCTTATTCAGCATGTAACTTCTTTGGCTGGTCGCCTTCTGGAGGGGTTCACCCAGCAAGGACAGCATTTGCTGTCGCTCAAACTGGGGCTTTTTGACTGGAAATCCCAGTCTCTGTAGCAGTATTGAATCTGCTTTAGGAATCAGGCATCCCCAGCTATCAACCCCGTCCTTCTCCGAGCTGTGTCAAGATGTCGTCTCCTAGCTTCTTCCCCGAGATTATACAAGATAACTCTGGTTACCTCCTACCAAAGGATCCTAACCAATGAAATTCTATCATGCCCTATCCACCCTCTGCGCACAATAGAAATCTTTTACAGTAAGCAACTGTAACAAAACTGATTTCATGCTATTCGAATCATTGCTTCCTGCAAAATACTGTGGACAAAGCAGCACAGAAAAAACAAGAAGAAAAAAAATTCTGCACACAGTCTGAAATGAGTTTCAGCCTGCCTCATTTTGCAGTGAAGAACACAGTATATTATTAAGAAGTTAGAATCATGTTAGTACGGTTATTTATATTAGTTAATTAATCTTCAAATGTGTCTCTTGCAACATAGGCATTTCAGATGAAAAAAAAAAAAAAATTGTGTGCATTTTGAATATGAAAAATAAAATGCGCTTTTAAATGAGAAAATGGTTTGTTTTTAACCTGTGTAGCCTGTCTTCATTTACATATCCATATGTTGCACTGGCAACACATAGCTTGAAGCAATTGCATTAAACCCATGCAGTGGCGCTGCATAAAAAAAAATGCTCAATAACACATGTCTTGCTGTACCATATTATATCAATGCATCAAACCCATGCAGTGGCGCTGCACTTCAAAAAACATGCTATACATTGATCCTGTGCAGTGGTGCTGCGCTCTGTGCTCCCAAAACAATCCACAAGCTCTAAAACTGTAAGCACAGCGTCCCCAAACTTACAAGTTTTTAGTGCAACCTACCATAGTTTGTATTTTACATGCACGCCCACAGCATCATACACATATGTAAGAATATTACGCAAATGAGGGATTGTAAATGAACCTTCATGTACATGTGATGTTGATTACCATTGTAAAATCTTTCTCTGACAGCATCACTTGTCATTAGAAAATAAAATACCTTTAGGAATTTGGCACTCTACAAAACTAAAGTAAACTGAGCTGTATATTGTTTATGGACATTTTTAACACACACAGTAACCAACAAATGGCAATAATAAAATTGAATTGCGTATTGTTGATTAAGAATAAATGGATAAATAGATTTGATTTTCACAAATGGATGTGTGTGTTGTTTAATTTTATGAGATACTTACAGGCTGATGAATTATTCTTTTTTTAGACCTGCCGCCTCTGATTGTATAACCTTGTTGGTGACCTCTCCAGAGTGTAGTCAGGGGACCACGATTGGTTTTAGTATTTTATTTCATTAAATAAATCAAATATTAATCCCAAACACAGTCTGTTTATTGTCGCTACAATGTTGGGGTGGGATTGTGAAAGAGTGGGTGTTAGATCAGAGATGCTGATCAGGGAAAGGTTAAGCTAAACTAGTATATATTTTACAAATCCAGGCACTGTAGCCCCACAAAGCCACCATTTCCCCCCCCAATCTACCAACATATGCTCTGACCGACGCTGCAGGTGTCATGGTTCTTTATTGATCTTGGACACAATAAGTCATGTACAGGTGAGTGTGAGGTGTGTACGTATACATGTCCCAGCTCCCCTAAAGAATCATGGACTTCGGTGTCACAAAGGCGAAAGGTGGAAATGCAGTGACGCAGTGATGCACAGGAACAACCACACAAGCGTTATGTCTGCATACATCTGTCATTCTGCCAACTCTCTGAAAAGGAGCCTTACGTGTGAAAATTCCAGGACATAACCTGTAAACGAACCACTGTTACATAATAAACATGTAGGCATTTGATTCTTCCAAAGTCGTTCTGCCCTCCATATGGACATTGTTAAGTGACTTCAATTCAGCACTCCAACTAAGAAAATGCCTAGTCTGGTATGCCCAAGGGAAGCCCTTATTTATTTTTGTATGACAAGTTCATAGATCTGGATGATAAACCCTTGTATAACGCCCCTCTCTTTGAATCCCCCTGACCTCACTGAGCCAAGAAGTAGGTTTGTTTTGCAAATTAAAAAATGTATTTGAAAAATTAAACAATATATATACATATCACACTTTTATAAATAAATTAATATTTCACAGCACACTTATGAATATGACAGTGATCAACAATGGATAATATGACGCTAGCACACTTTTTTTTAATCACTTCGGAGTTGGTATAGAAAAGATAAGGTAGCTGAGAATCCTTTATGGTTTCAAGGAAATGCAATGATGGAAAAGCATGCAGCACAGGGACAAACTGATATGGTTTCAACAAGAGATAATATAATCACTTTTCCCCTTGTGGCAATTCACACCCCACCTATGCAATATCAAGAGATGGAAGGGGAGCACACAATTTTCAGGAATATAATCAAATGCAATACAACTTCTAGTTCCCCCCTAGCAAGCTTAGAGCAACCGGTATGCTTTAAAAACATGGAGAAATACTTTTAATGTGATTTGCAATGAAGTGAAAATATGCTAAAAATGATTTTAATTCCCTCTACGAGATTCAGGGTAAGTGACAGCTACTTTGAATTAGTTCAGGTCAACACTAGCAATGATTCATGAGGGATTATCAGGCTGAAAACGAATTTCAGCAATGGACGGAAAAGACAGCTATTTTTGACAGGTGAAGAAGTTTGAGTCAAATTGTAATTCACGGCACTTTTCCTGAGTGCGTCGAGCACAATTACGGAAAAACTATAAGGAGATTAGATTCTTAGCTTTAAAATGAAAATTACATCTCGCTCCTAGAACGTGCGGTTCAAAAGATACAGACAATTTAGTGGAGGTCGATTCTCAGAAATAAAGTAAGATTCAAATGACAAATGAAACATTCACAGGTTTGAAATAACAGAATGGACACACGATTTCTATGCAGTTCTAAATAGGTTGAAATGGTTTGAATTTGATTATTTTAAACTAAGAGATTGGTTTTGCACAGCTCTGGCTGGATACTCACTCCGAATTTTGGAAGAATGGGCCACGTCACAGATCTGGTCAACAGGTTTAGCTGAGGTTCTCTCTGCTCTGCTGGTCTGGATCTCTGGTTCTGGCAAAAGTTCTTGGCACTGCACAGCGGTCTGGTCTTCTATCGGCACTGCACAGCGGTCTGGTCTGGGTCTAATCTGCGGTTCTGGATACAGCTCTGCTTTCTGGGTTCTGGCACAGGGTTCTAGCCAGAATCAAACAGCTCGCCCGGCTGTTGAATATGAGGTTGCAAAAGATTTTGAGGCCTGCTGAAAATGGATTCAGCTTGTGGTTCAGGCCCCTCTGCTTTAAGTTCTGGAATATGGAGTCTTCTGGCAAAGAGCTTCGCAAGAAATCAGTTTGAAGTGGAAAGTGAATGTCCCTACCTGGGTCTCAGTGGCTCTTTTTATGTCTTTTGCAAATGGGTGGGAAGGCTGACTTTCTATGCCCAACCCTCTGAGGATCCTGATAGGCTAGAGGATTCTCTGTCGCCTGACTGGGGAACTGAGTTGTGAGTCATCCCGTGTCATGAGACATAATTTTTATGGCATACAGAACAAACACTCCTCTTGTCACATTGCACACAAATCTATTTTTGATTCCAATGCATATTTATCTATGTACAATTTTTCTAATATTATATGTCTAGTTAACATATTTTATGTTGCGCCAAACCATCCGATCCCTGTCTTTGTAAGATGTTGTGTTCCCTTCTGACAGAATACTGCCCTTTTCATCCAGAACACAACCTCTAAACTTTTCCAGAATTTACACAAATGTGCGCAAGGAATATGGGCATCAAATGATGAAGTGTCAGATTTTTAACATACATACATTTGGAGGAATACCCTATTTTCCGCTACTACCCCCCAGAACATACCACAGAGTCCTAACACCTTTTAAAATGTGCACAGAAAAATCAAAGGAATAATGATATTAATGATATAATTTTGACAACTTTGTACTATGAATTATCCATCTTTTCAAATTTATGCTCTGGCCCAGAGGGGTGTGGTTTCCCAGAGCACATGGGGGAATTTCTGGTTTGTCCACTTCCTCCAAGCTCAGCTGGCTCACAGTGGCAGTGCCCCTCCCATTTCCTTCCAAGAGGAAGCCATTTATGACCCCCTGATTTAGCAATTGCTTGGAGCAAAGGGAAGTTCATTGTTCTGTTTCCCTGCACCCAGGTACCCCTCCCCTGATTCAATCAGAGAGGTGTGATTTTCTTTTTTGTGGGGCAGCAGAAGGCAGGCCAGGCCTGTGAATACAGTTGCTAGGCAAGTTTCAACTCCTGTCGGCGGTAGTTGCTGGGCAGAATTCAGTCCCTTTAAGCCAGGCTTCAGCCAAAGGTCACTTTTGTTCCCATTTTTCTTCATTCAAATCAAACTTACAATTTTGACACATGCAGCTAGAACGCTGATTCTAAGTTCAAAACCATGACATTTAAGCAGTTGCAACCTATGTGACACTCAAAAGTAGGTCACTCATTTATTTTAAACCTTTCGATTTTAGTGGCTTTAAATCCCATTTCACTTAAGCTGCTGACATCCACAGCTCAGCCAGTTTTGTTTAGAACATTATTTTAGGCTCTTCATCTTTCCAGATTTGGTATGCACACAAGACTTCATTCTACCAGACGTCTGTTGGTGTTTAGTAAGATTTTTGAATATCTTGCAATGTTTGAAATAGGCATTTTGAGCTTGCATTTCAGAGAAACAAAGGTAATTTCAAAGTGCTTTTTGAGTTAACAGGCACTGCTGTTTTTCCTTTGCACCACGTTTCACTCATGGCACTTCTAGCCCATCACACTCGCACTTGTGGGTGGCGACCATTTTGGTGTGTGCAAAAACTGCATGGTTTTCCTGGATTCTGGTGCAATCGTGTGCTTTTCGGCCATCTTGGATTTTCTAAGCCCACAGCACCAAATGTTGCAGGATTTTAACTTGAACGTGGGTCGATACACCTGCCAACATGAAAGGGTGCTCAACTCTTTGTCATGAGTGTGTAAGGTTCTGCTTTAGTGGGAACAATGTACTCTTCTAATGCAGGTTATAAGAGGCTGTCTTCCTACAGTAAATGGTGAAAAAATACTTATCTCGACACACTACTCGCTGCTTACTGTGGGATGTTTTTATCCACGCATCCAAGCCCTACCTCAAAACTGTGCAGTACTGACATGGAAAACATCATGATGGCCAGAGCTTCCCAGAAAATGCACAGGGAAATGCATGAAGAATAGGCTGCCACTCATTTTTGCCGATGTTATGGGCACAGAAGGACACTGCCTAAAACCACCAGTGGACTACCCACACAGTAGTCTGAAACCATTGGGAATGGCAATGCTGATTGTCAAAAGCAAACCCATAACTGTTGGGAATTCATTTTCTTAAATCCCAAAAAGGGGTGCAGTACCAGTACTCACCACTATCAAAAAGCCGGCGTTTTAAAACAACACCAGATTTTATTTTTTTTGTGTAAAACTGAATAAATGAACCCAAGGCAAGCCAAAGAAAGACTTACTGAGAGGTGGATCCAATGTAAAGTTATATTCTGAAGTGACTTGAAGGTTTATAACAAGACTGGCTAAGCTGTGGATTTCAGCAGTTTAAGTAAATTTGGACTGAAAGACACTAAAAATCTAAATGTTTAAATTGACTGAGTGACCTACTTTTGAGTGTCACATAGGTTTCAATTGTTTAAATGTCATAGTTTTAAACTTAGAATCAGCATTCTAGCTGCATATGTAAAAATGTTTAGTTTTATTTGAATGCAGAACACTGGGGAACAGAAATGACATGTAGCTAAAAACTGGCTTAAAGAGATTCCAATTTTGCCTGGCAACTACCCCCCATCAGGAGTGAAACTTGAGTCACAGCTGTGTTCCCAGGCCTATCTGCCTTTTGCTGGCCACACTAAGGCCAGGGGAGCCCCCACAGAATACAGGAGCTCTGAACAAAGCCCTGTCCTGACTCAGGCAAATGCTTTATTGGCGGGAGTCGTAAATGGAGCTTCCTCCTGGAAGGACAGGGGAGGAGCACTGCCTGTGAGAGCAAGCTGGCCTGGCAGAACTGGAAAAACCAGAAATTCAACCTTGTGCTGGGGGGAAACCACACCCCTTTGGGGCCAGAACATAACTCTAAAAAGATGAATAACTCATAGTACGGACTTGTGAAAATTATTTAAATGACACCATAATTCTTGTGATTTTTCTGCCCACATTTTAAGACGTGTTAGGACCCGGTGGTATGTTCAGGGGGGTTTTAGTGGAAAAGAGGATATTACTCAAAATGTGTGCATGTGAAAAATCTGAAACTTCATCAACTAATGTCCATACTCCTTGCGCACATGTGTGTAAATTTGGGTTAATGTCCGACATTGCAAAATCAGTTAAAAAGTGAAATATGTGCCATTTCTGAATGCAAGCCCCCAGGAAGAGCAGAGTTTGAACAGGGGATACCTCCTGTGATATGTGAGGGGTGCATGTAATTTTAAACAAATGTGTACCTGTGCAAATATGTTTTTTGAGCAAATATAGATTGTGTGTAAAGTTGACAGGGGTGGGTTCTCTGTACCATAAACAGACCTCATCATGATGACACTTCATTTCATTCCCCCAATCAGGGGAGAAATGAAAGCTTGGCCATTGACAAGTGGAGAGGGGTAGAGCTTAGTGATGCTGCACACACACCCACTTTTAAAACACATAAAAGCAGACAGTCAGGACAGATAGGGACCTTCAAATCCATTTGCAGCGGGACGCTCTGCCGGGAAAATCCATACTTTACCTCCATCAATCTCTAGAGAAAGCTGTGCAGAAAGATCCAGACTTCAAATCCATCAATCTCCAGAATCCAGAGAGGCTAGAGAGAGAGCAGACCCAGACCAGACCGCTGTTAGCAGAACCAGAGAGAGCTGACCCAGGTCACTGTGAAGTGCAGAGACCAGAGTCCAGTCTAAAACCTGACCAGATCCGTGGCGAGGCCCATTTAATTCAAGAATATAGTGTGAGTACCTAGTAGAACTGTGCAGAACCAATATCTTAGTTAAAATAATATAATCCCAGCTATTTTAATCTAAGTAGAACTGCCTCCTAACTGTCACCTGTCATTTGTAAAGCTGTCACCTGTCATTTTCTAGTTGCAAGCTGCACTTGTCTTTTTGAACTTTAAAATTTCAAATCTGAAAAACGACCTTTATTTAATCGCTCATATCTCCGTGACCGTTTGTCCTAGAGACTTGCAGTAACTTTCATCTGGAATCTGAGATCCTAGGCTGTCCTAGGACCCCAAATTGATAGTCCTTGTAGTTCCTCTGTAATCGCCCGGCTCACTCGGAAAAATCTGCCGCGATTTGACATTTTGCCGCGATTTGCAAATTTCTCCACGTGTGAAAACAGCAGTTTTCTTGCTTTCAGTTGCTAAAAATTTGTTTGCCTCTTAAGAACCATCCTAGATCCTTGCTAAAGTGAGTCTGAACTCATCCCAAATATATTTCACTCACCTAGAACCTCTAGAGGGAATTAAAAGCATTTCAGCATATTTTTCACTTCATTGCCAGCACATATAAAAGCATTTTGGGCCTGTGTTTCTAACTTCTGTAGTCTAAGCTTGCTGGGGTGAACTGAATTACATTTGATTGCATTTCTGAGAACTGTGTGCTTTCCTTCCATTTCCTTGCATTGGATAAAAGGGGGGAGGGAATTGCCAGAGAAAAGTGATTACATTGTTTTGTTGAAATCATAGTATAGTATTTTCTGTACTGCATTTTCATTCCACCTTGCATCCATTTGAAACCATAAAGTATTGTTGCTATCTTATCCATCCTATAACCACTCATCATTGATTATAAAGAAGTGTGCTAGTGCCAGACTATCCATTATTGATTACTGATCAGATTAAGTGTGATATTCAATTATTAATTTATTATAAAGCGTGATATATATATACATTGTTTAAATTCTCAAATAAACCTTTAACTTGCAAAACAGAACTACTTCTTGGCTCAGTGGGGTCAGGAGGATTCCAAGAGAGGGGTGTTATATAGGGGTAGTCATCCAGAACGCATGAACTGGACATAAAGATATATCAATAAGGGTTTCCATTCAGTATCCCAGACTAGGCATTGACTTAGCTGTAGTGTTGAATTGAATCCTCTTACAAATTGGGGGCTCGTGCCGGACGTTTGGATTAGATTTATCACTTGTGCAGATTAATACAGCGTGCCAGCTGACCAGATACACATATCCGGTTGGATCACACGCTGTGTTACGCTGTAAAGCACTCCTCAAAGGAACGCTCTAAGAAAAAGGTCTGTTTTGCAAAAATAAAATACTAATTTCTGTAAGTCAGGACAGAGACCAATCTCTAGAATGACGACCTTAGTAGACATGAAAATAGCCACAGAGCACTTCTTACATAAGTTATTTGTGAGAGGTGAGTGGACTCACTAGGACCGCACGGTCTGGCTGCAGGCCATCACGCAACAGGTCACTGAAACAGGGTCAGATATATGGGGAGATCAGGGTCCCCTACATGTGGCCCTGAGTGAACTATACATGGCTCCTAAAGCTAAGGATGAACAAGACAAGATGGTTAGGATAGCAGCATACCTGTACCTATATATGGGAGACATGCAGGATAAATGTACTGAAAGCCAAGATCTGGCGAATAAGCGACAGATGGCGTTAGAGAAGGTCCAATCTGACCTGGTCTCTTCTGAGCAGAGGCTGCAGGGGAGCCAGGAGTCAGAAAATGAGAGTAGACAGCACATCATTAAAATAAAGAGGGATATGGACATCCTGCAACAGGAAAAGGCTGACCAGGATACCAGATATCTGGCCTTGCAGAAGGAGTACCAAGAAGGTTTGGACTCCCTACTGCAGAGCCAGAAAAAGCTGGAGCAACAGTTAGACTTCAATAGGGCATGTGCTGAGCAGGTAGTCACCCTGCAAAGCCACCTAGATAGGGAGAAGGCAGAGAGCAATAAACTGATTTTGAAAGACCTGGATACCCAGGCAGAATTTGACCAGGAGCGCCAGAAAGCTGGTGCCTTCCAAAGGCAAAGGGACGACCTGGCGGCACAGATGCAGGCTCTTAGTCAGGAAAGGGATACCTTAGGCCAGGAAGTCTGCCACTTAAAAAGGAAATTGGAAGAAAATCACCTGGCCCACCAGGGACTGGGTGACCTCCAAAAAGAATACCAGGACTTGCTAGAGCACACCAGGAGGGTGGAGGATGCTCTGGCAAGACAGGCGCAGGCCAATAGGGACACAGCTCAGGAGGTAACCCTCCTGCAGCAAAGACTGGCCCAGTGCTCCAGGACCAATCAGGAAACGCAGAGAGAGAATGAGGCTCTCTGCCAGCACAATGATAGGCTCCAACAACAGGTAGCGATGCAGGAGAGACTGATAGAGTCTAGTAAGGCCTTAACTGAGGAACTGAAGGCGCAGGCTCTTGCATTGCAACAGGGAGCAGGGGCGGATAGAGATGAGGTTCGCTGGGAAAGAGAAACTCCTGAGCATAACCCCAGGAGCCCTAGTACCAGAGGCCTATATTTCTCTCAGTCCCTGGACTCTGCCACCCCCATGTCCCCTGGCGCACATGAGCACAGGGCCACAGGGATGGCAGATTACTATCCAGCCAGAAGCATGGGGCTCATAGGCCAGTACCACCCAGGAATGGAGGGGCGGGCATCCGGGTATGGGCACCCAAGCACAGTGCAATTTGATGGGGAACCCCAGGAGAGTAGGCCCATTAAGGGCATCCTGAAAACCTCTGCCCAGTTAGGTCAGTGGGGGGGTACCCATCAAATCCTGGCAGCAAGGAGGGATCTGAAGACTCCTCTGAGCGGTACAGGACACAGGAGACCAGGTCCCCACATTCTGCCAGCCATTCCCAGGCTTGCAGAATCCGGAAAAACCTGGAAGAACAGACGGGAACCTCTGGGAGCAGTGCCTCTGAGTCAGAAGATGAATGGACCAGGGTTACCCGGACCAAAAGGGCCAATAAGACAAAAAGGGCCTTGCTTAAGGACCCCTTAGAGCAGATTAAGGCAATCAGGAGCGTCATCACGCCGTATCATAAGAATGCCAAGTATTCTGTTTGGGAGCACTTAGAGTTGTTTGAGCAAATGATGGAGACTTTCCATTTGAAGGACAGCCAAAGCTGTATCCAATATGTAAAGTGGACATTCTCCCCAGAGTACTCCAGTTTCTTTGCAGGGCTGGAGGACCAAAATCATTTAAGATGGTCCACCTATAAGTCGGCCATCTTGAAACATTTTTCTGTTCACAGAAATCCTCAAGAGGCTCGCAAGGCAGCCTACAATTTGCAATGTGGGGAGGATCAGGCCCCACAAGAATTTGTGCAAGAACTGAAACATGCTTTTGTGCAGACCACCAGAAGGGTGCGCACAGACAGTAGAGAATTCATTAATACATTTTTTCATGACTTGCCCAAATACATAATGACCCAGCTCGTGAGGGATTTTCACGAGAAAAGATCTTTAGACTGGGTCATTGAACAGGCTACCCGGATCTATGAGGTGCAGAAACCGGTAGATAGCAAAAGTAATGCCCAGAAAAACCCCAAAGCCAACAGCACCCCTGCTGCTGCCAAGGTGGCAGAGGTAAAGGTCACCCCCGTTTTAGAGTTGGAGATGGGGGGGCCTAAAAACCTACCTGCACCTAATAATGCTAGGCCCAGAAGGTCCTCGGGCCAGTCACAGACAGGGAGCCAGGGAGGCAGCCCCACAAATGGGGTCCTTCGCTCTCCTGATTATGTAAGCCCCTGTTACAAGGGAAACAGACCCATCCGGGGTTATGTGTGGGCTCCTCCAGCCCAAGGGGGGGATCCAGCCAAGCACCTAACCCAGGGAACTTCCCTCCTAACTTCCGACCGGAGGGCATTAATTCTCCAAATCCTGGGCAGAACTTTTTCCCCAGGTATCCACCCAATTTCCAACCCCAAAATCATCCACCCTTCTTTCCCCAATTCCCTGAGCCCAGCCAACCGAATCCGGGAGAGGGGAGGCCAAGGGTGGAGGGGTATCCAAATCTTCCCAACCAGGGGTACTACCAAAGAAGGGATAGCTACCCTTCCCGGGATCAGCCCAGGGGAGAAAACAGGGCCCCGTATCAGCCTGAGCGGGTTTCCCAGTTAGAGCGCCAGGTTCAAAACATGGCGCGGGATCTGGGTCACATACTGAGGGCACAGCAGAACCCTCAGATCGGCATGTCGGCGCAGAACGCACCCAACTCTGGACCTGGTGCCCCAGAACAATGACGGGGGCAGCACCCCGATAACTCACCGGTTCCCAGGGGGGAGGCACAAGGGGAAGGGGGGTGTAAAGCCTTGGAGGAAGCTTCCTTCCTCACTTGTAAACAGCCCCTGGAAACCCAGGAACCGGAAATAAAATCTCTTGCCCCTGAAAGTCTGTCTCCTAAGGAGCAGAGGGGGGGTAGGAGAAACAAAAGACCCAAACAGACTCAGTTTGAGGAGGAGGTACAGATCTTCCAATTTGAGGGAGAGGGATCCTCAGAAGATCCTGGGAAAAGGATCTTCTCCTTCAGAGATGGGGGAACTCCTCCCAAGGAAAAATGGGTCCCTAGAGATGCAAATTCAGACTGGGGAGATGTGGAGACTGAGCTACCGCCGCCCACCATCTCATCCCAGAACCAACAGCAAGAAAATCCCCTGGTTCAAACCCATCCTGGTGACTGCCTACAAAAAGGGGGGGGGCGGCCCGGAACCGGAGCCAGGGGAACCCACAATGGCTCTGATCTCCAGTTGCCAAATTTTTCTTTCAGATTCCCAAGGCTCTCCACAGAAGTCTGCCCAAATTTCTTCTCTTGCAATGTCCAAAACCAGAAAGTTAGCCCACCAGTTGTCCAAAAATGTGCATTATCTGTGCCCCCTTGAGGAGAAGGAGGGAAGATACTATGCCCCGGTACAAGTACAGGGGCAGGGTACGATTTCAGCGCTGGTGGACACGGGATCTCAAGCTACCCTTCTGTCCAGAAGGGCCTTTGACGAACTGAATGCAGGAAGGGGAGAGAATTACCAAATTCCTCTCACCTCACTTCCTGGACAACTGCAGAACTTTGACGGGAAGGACATTCCCGTTGAGGGGACTGCAGACTTGGACATTAAAATTGGGCGACACAAGTTGAAACACCCAGTCATAGTTGTGACTCCAGAGGGCACCCCTTGTTTACTGGGGAATGACCTCCTGAGGAGGTTGTCACCCTTAATAGATTGTGTAAACAAGGTCCTCTGGACCCAGACTAGCCGACCAATAAAATTAAAACAGAGTGTCAACCATGTTAGTTTAAACGGCACATGCCACATGGTTGAACAAAAATCTGACCAAGTAGAATTTCACTTCCAGAACAACCAAATTCCAGACGTGACAGTAATAGCAGTAGGGCAACAGACTGGTGATGGGGGGTCCTCTCTATTTCTGAAAATCAACCTTCCTTCCAGTCTAAAGTGGTACTCCACGCTGGAAGGAAACACTCTGAGATTCTATACTAATCCACAATCAGAAACTCCCACTCCTATAGTCCAGAAAGATGTGAAATCAGCTCAGAGCCTGGCTGATATTCAGCAAATTGGAGAGCAGTTGTTCATCCCTGTCCAATTAAATGATGGGAAGGACTCTGTTCTCGCTCGAGTGTGTGTGAACAACGGTAAGAGCTTCATCAGCGAAGCCATGTTCCGCCAACTCCCAAACGATCCAGCCATTCCCACATTCAAACTGATAGACAAATGGGAAATGGACCTAGAAGCACCCAATTCCAAACATCTCCTGCCAAGCAGGTGTATGCTCAAAATCTCCATTGGCAACAAGAGCATAGTCCACAATTGTTGGGTCGTGCGAGACGTCCCTGCCGCCTTTTACTTAGGCAGTGACATTCTCAATCGCTTTGCCATTAGTTTGGACCTAATAAACTTCAAAGCTTGGTCCCGATTAGCGGATAATCCCATGGGCTTTGATGATCCAGAAAAAGCATTTAAGTCAGCTCAATTGCTACCTTATGCAGTTGAAATTCAGATTAAAGAGGAAGTCACCATCCCAGAAAGGACCCGACAATTCTCCCTGGAAGTGAAAGTTAAAAGAGGACAAGAGTTGAAAAACCCTGATGCTTACATACATCTAAATGCTTCTCTACAACAGCAAGGGTTGGGGGTAAACCCAACACCATTAGTCAACATAGAACATGACACCATTCTAATAGAGGTGGATAACAGCGACTTAAAGAGTATTACTCTAGCCGCAGGCACCATTATTGGAATGGCGGTTGATGACCGACATTTTTCCATAGATTTAGGTAATGAACTGTTAGGGCCAATCCCCAAGGACTGCTTTGACAGTGACAGTGATGACAATACAACACCAGACAGGATTTTTACCCGGCATGGGGGGAACTTCCTGGTGTACACTTCTTGCCCTTATGGTAAGGAAGATGTGACTTGTGACTTCAGGAGGGATGAGGTGATTTTCCAAGTCCATGAGGGCTGCCTTTCCCACCTGAAGCCCCCAGTCCAAATCAGCACTCTGACCAGGGACTTCTCCACCCAGCTGGAGGAGGCCGCTGAAATAGCCGAACCAGAAGTCTTTCCAGGCTTCAGGCAGATGGTGGAAGAGAGAGTCAACCTAGCTGATGCCTGTGTGACTCTGGAACAAAAGCAAAAGTTGAAACAAGTTTTCTTGGATTTCCAAGATCTCTTTGCGGTAGACTCATATGACTGTGGTCGCACCGACATCCACACAACAACAATCCCCACGGACCCTGGCATGACTCCAGTGTTTGTGAAGCAATATCGCTTGCCTCTCGCATCAATGGAGTCCCTTACTGAAATAATTAAGAACCTTGAGTCCAGGGGAATAATCCGTCCCATCCACAGCACCTTCAATAATCCGGTGCTGGGAATATTAAAGCCAAACGGCCAGTGGAGACTCTGCGCTGACCTTAGGGAGCTCAATAAACGGGTCCATACTTCCCGATGGCCTCTGCCCTACATTGACCAAGGGCTGGCCCAGATCCAGGGGTCACAGGTATTCACTGCAATAGACCTGACCAATGGATACTGGACTGTGCCTGTCAGTAGGGAGGACCAATACAGGCTGGCTTTTACCTTTGGGGGCCAGCAATACACATGGACCCGGACTCCCTTCGGATACCTCAACTCCGGCAATGAATTCAACATTTTCCTACATAAGGCCATGCCCGACCTGGGTGCGAGGGGTAACCTGGCTTATGTAGATGATGTCCTCATCAAAAGTTCATCTGTGGAGGAACACATAGCGGAGATCCGTTATGTTCTGACCCAGTTGAGGGCCGCCGGAGCAAAACTTTCCTTTCAGAAAGCACAGTGGTGTAGAACCCGTGTTAATTTCTTGGGGCATGAGATTACTCCTCAGGGTCTCTGTCCCCAGGAAAAGAAAGTGGAAGCACTTCAGAAACTGAAAGACCCCACAACTTGCGGGAACTAAGGAGCCTCCTTGGACTGACTAATTACAGCAGAAAGTTCATTGAGGGCTACGCAGAGATCACCAGACCCCTGATTCATCTCCTGAAGGGGGGGGTCAAGTGGGAATGGGGTCCAGAACAAGCCGAGGCAGTAAGACAACTCAAAAGAAGCCTCTCACAAGCGCCCTGCCTAGCTTAGCCTGTCAGAAACAAGGAGTTCTTCCTGGAGACAGGGTTCTCTAATACGTGCTTGACGGCAGTATTATACCAAAAGCATGACAAGGTCAATAAAGTAATCTCCTATGCGAGCAAAACTTTATCCTCTGTGGAGGAAAAATTCAACGATTGTGAGAAGGCACTCCTGGCAACGGTGTGGGCATTGAAGAATTACCGCCCGTTTATCCAGGGGGAACACATCATAGTGGAGACTCCACACCAGCCTCTGCAGTATCTCCAAAGTGACAGAATCCGGGCCGGAAATGTGAGTAATTCCCGAATTACTTCCTGGATTCTGTCAATGCAAGGCTTTCCTGTGGAGGTCAGATATGGCCAAAACAAGAAGAGTCTCCTCGCGCAAGGTCTGGCTGACTTGCATGATTGTGCCAGAGAAAACTGTCTCGAGGACGAAAGTCTAAAAATCAAGGACAACACAGAGGCATACCTTAATTCCCCACACAAAGCCTTTGAAGAGGACAAGTGTGAGGGAATGCCCACTGTCTATGTGGATGGATGCTCTTACCATGTTGACAACGACGGGGAGAAAGAACTGGCGGCCGGCGTAGGGAATGCATGGGTGAATGAGTCCCCAGAACCCTCCGCTGGATACAAAATTGGTCCCCGAAGTAGTCAGGTGGCAGAATTGATGGCTGTGCATCAGGCCATCCTCACTGCTGTCCAGCATCAACTCCACGAACTGGTCATAATCACAGATTCGGATTATGTACGGAACGGGTTCGTGGAGCACCTGGTTAATTGGAAAACCAGAGGCATGTTATGTGCTAACAACAAACCCTTGAAACATGGGAAGTTGATCCAGAACATTGATGATCTGGTCACCTCGAATGAGATGACCATCTATTGGAAAAAGATCAAGGGTCATTCCAAAGTAGAGGAACCAGACAAAACTGGAAATGACCGGGTCCATCCAAGGGGATCTAATTGAGATTGAGTCCCTGTTGGGGGAGATCCAGGTTACTGCTATCACTAGGTCCCAGACAAATGCTCACAACGACCTTTCAATTGCCCAATGGAGTAAGGAGACCCCTGATGCTGATTTGATTACCGCTCAGAAGGGGGATCCAATAATTGGTAAATTTTACCAGCACCTTGAGGACCCTGAGAACTTTCCCCTGACGGATACCGATTACACTGGGAAAGAGGACCTAAGAGTGTTGATGAAATGTCCAAAAATGTTACGGATCCAAGACGATTTGTTGGTAAGGAAATCCAAAGCTGGCCACGATCAGTGGGTGGTTCCTACCTCATTCCGAAGCCTGATGTTAAGTCACGCCCATGATGCGGCCACCGCCGGTCATAGGGGGTTTCACACAACATTGGAAATCTTAAGAGAGGTTGCATACTGGCCACACATGGGGCAGGACCTCGACCAATACTTGAAGGGGTGTCTTGTGTGTGCACAATTTCAGCCATCATCCCTCACGCACCGTGCGCCTCTCCAAAAGAGGGGGATGACACTGCCATGGTCAGATTTACAAATCGACTTTGTAGGCCCCGTGATTCACTCTGCTCGGGGGAATAAGTACATGTTGACTGTGACATGCTTGTTTACCAAGTGGGTGGAATGTCTCCCAGCCCCAAACTGCAAGGCAGCAAGGCAGAAACGGCAGCTGCCTTGATGATTAACCACATCTTTTCCCGTTTCGGTCTACCTCAAAGGATTGAGTCAGACAGAGGTAGCCACTTCACCAGTGAAGTGATGACAAAGATGTGGGAGATACTGGGGGTTAAAAGGAAGCTACACATTGCTTACAGGCCAGCTTCTTCTGGGGCAGTAGAGAGATATAACCGAACCATTGTGAGCATATTAAAGAAGTTTGTGGCAGATTCTGGGCCAAGTTGGGATATCCAATTACCTCTGGTCCTAATGGCCATCAGATCTACCCCTTCATCTGCAACCAAAATGTCACCATTTGAGTTGATGACTGGGCGCAAGATGGTGCTTCCTCAGCATTTGCTCTACAGGACCCAAGAGCAGACACTGATAAATGCCTCCACAACTCATGAGTATGTGGAGAATTTAAGGAAACACCTTCAACATGCTTTTGCTTATGCTCAGTGGAATCTAGAAAGATCAGCTGATAGCATGAAGACCCACTATGACCTGAAGACTTCCAGGAAGGAATATCAGGTGGGGGACCGGGTCTATCTATACAATTTCCAAAGGAACCAGGCAAAGCAGCGCAAATTTTTGCCTACATGGAAGGGACCCTTTGAGATTATAGACAAAATCTCCCCTGTGGCCTACAAAATCCACATCCCCAAAGGTCCTTTGGCAGCGGGGGAAGACAAGTGGGTCCACATAAACCAGTTGAAATGTTGCCATCCCAGGCACATTCTGCAACAACTAGAGGAATCCTCTGGAATCCTAGCAGGTACTGTCTCAGACTAATTCAGTTCCAACCATAAAACATACCACATCTAGTCTCTAAAATATTGTGATTTGGTTGAAACTGTCTCTTAGTTATACTGTTTTTTTTTTCAAAATAAGAATGTAATGTTTCGTTATGATGAAATGCATATGCTGCCCCACTATCTCAACAGTGGTGGAAAAATGTCTATGAATAGGTATTGCCGCTCTTCCTTTGTCGTCCTAGGAGAAAGAAAACCGGGAGACGGGCCAAGGAGGACGATCCGGAGACCGGGAGCAGAGACGCAACGGGCCCGGGGTACCGCCCAATCTTCCCATCAGGACCGGCGAGGAGAACCGATCGATCCGACCGGATGGAGGAAAAGATGCTGAACTGTGCCATCTATTGGAAGAAGATGAGGAAACATCCCAGGTCTTGCGAGTCCCATCAGTGAAACAGAATGGCCATCGCAAGAGGGGGGCTTGTGGGATGTTTTTATCCACGCATCCAAGCCCTACCTCAAAACTGTGCAGTACTGACATGGAAAACATCATGATGGCCAGAGCTTCCCAGAAAATGCACAGGGAAATGCATGAAGAATAGGCTGCCACTCATTTTTGCCGATGTTATGGGCACAGAAGGACACTGCCTAAAACCACCAGTGGACTACCCACACAGTAGTCTGAAACCATTGGGAATGGCAATGCTGATTGCCAAAAGCAAACCCATAACTGTTGGGAATTCATTTTCTTAAATCCCAAAAAGGGGTGCAGGACCAGTACTCACCACTATCAAAAAGCCGGCGTTTTAAAACAACACCAGATTTTATTTTTTTTGTGTAAAACTGAATAAATGAACCCAAGGCAAGCCAAAGAAAGACTTACTGAGAGGTGGATCCAATGTAAAGTTATATTCTGAAGTGACTTGAAGGTTTATAACAAGACTGGCTGAGCTGTGGATTTCAGCAGTTTAAGTAAATTTGGACTGAAAGTGTAACGCTCACCTGATTCTCGCAGAGGCGCCGGTCTTGACTGGGCGACTACCGTATCTTCAAAGGTGATGTGTAGCACCCGGTTGGCTCTTTGGGCTGGACCTCTGTGCACTGTATGCCTGACGTGTAGAGTAAGATGTCTGCAGATAGAAAATATGGGGTTAATGAACTGGGGTTATTGGGGTGTCCCTATCTCTTTCCTCTTCTCCTCTCCTGTAGACCCCCAAAGGTTAACGCTCTCACCTTAGGTAAGTGAATGCCGAGCTCTCCATCTGCCTCGGGGCAGGGTGCTGTAACCAGTTTCTTCACTAGATAGGTAGCGCAGGCCTCTTGGCTTCAGGGGACTGCTGTCCGTCGTTTACTGCACGAACGGTAAGTTTCGAGTCATTCAAATGTCTTTAAAGTCTTTAGTAATGATGTCTCTTGTTTTGCAGGGTTCCAGCGATGGCGGATGACGGGCTGAAGTGAGTTGAAGATGGAGCCCGTGTGATGAATAGAAGCGCCTGGAAGCACGTAAGTAAGCGCTTGTTGCCTGCTTCACTATGCGCTCTAACTGTCTTTTTATTTTGCAGGTACGAGTTCGGAGCGGCTGCAGGGTGCCGGAATACCCACTGGATTAGATGAGGAAAGGAGTAATGGCACGTGAGTATTAAAGTTCCCCAATGTCTTTAAACGCACCTTGTTTTGTCTTTCAGATGCGGGATGCAGCGCCGAAGGCCTCCGGAGCGTGCAGACCTCCGGAGCGCACGAAGAGTAGGTAAGCCTTTGCCTTTCAGATGCCGGAATGTTAACCTGTTCTTTCTTGTCTTTATAGGTGTTGCTGAAGACTGGATTCAGGATGGTAAGCCTTTGCCTTTCAGATGCCGGAATGCTAACCTGTTCTTTCTTGTCTTTATAGGTGTTGCTGAAGACTGGATTCAGGATGGTAAGCCTTTTTCCTTAGGCCCAGGACCGGATGCAGAAGACACGATGATCGTTCTGCTGCAGAGGTTGCAGAATAACGCAAAGCAAGATTCATCCACCGGGTGTTGTTTAAATAGCCTCCTGTAGTGCTTAGGTGTCTCCTTCCACAGCCACGCCTAAGTAAGAAAAGAGTTCCTGGTAAGAAAAGAGTTCCTGCCTTCCAGAAGAGTTCCAGTGTTCTGAATCTAGGGAGTGGCTCCAGCCCCACCAAACAGGAAAAGTAGTTCCAAACAGAAGAGGATCAGAGGCTCAACTGGCAGGCAAGTAAGCAGCATGGTCTGCTGAAGGTAAGTCCACCCAAGCATTATGAGCCCGGCGCTTCCAGTGCTGGGACTGGGCATATTTATGAGCCTGGTGCCACTGGCGCCAGGACTGGGTCCAAAAGGTCCCAATTGGGACTGGTTGGCACTCGGAACCTGGGTTATGGATCTGCTTCCAAGGGAGTTGGGAAAACCCTGACCTTTTGGAAGCAGAGATCATGACAGTACCCCCCCTCAAGGCCCCTCCCAAACCGGGCTTCTCCGGGGGTTTTGGCTTGTCAGGAAATGTTCGGTGAAATCTTTTGATTAGGCGAGGAGCGTGGACATATTCAGCAGGTTCCCAGGATCTCTCTTGGGGGCCGTAGCCTTTCCAGTCAATTAGGTAGAATAGTTTAGATTTGGAGATCTTGGAGTCCAGAATGCTTTTGACTTCAAACTCGAGTTCTCCATCCACTAGGATAGGTTTTGGAGATTTGGTTAGTCGGGTTTGAGGTTGCACGGGTTTTAATAGAGAGACGTGGAAGACTGGATGTATCTTCATGTGCGGGGGCAAGTCCAACTTGACCGCTACTGGGTTTACTATGGTAGTGATGGAATAGGGACCAAGGTATCTTGGGTTGAATGTGCGTGGCCCTTTTAGAGATAGATATTTGGTGGATAACCAGACTTGATCCCCTACTTGATAGTGAGGGGCTTCCTTCCGATGTTGATCTGCTCCTTTCTTGTATTGTTCTTTAGCCCTTTGAAGGTGAGAAACAGCTTCCTTAAAGGCTTGGGTGATTGTAGAATGCAGGTAGTCTACTGCTGGTGTTTCAAGATCTTGGAGGGGATCCAACTCCGAGGTTCGAGGGTGACTGCCGTACAAAAGAAAAAACGGGGTTTTCCCAGTTCCCGAATGGACAGAGTTATTGTAGGCATACTCGGCTATCCAAAGGATATCTTTCCAAGTTTTTTCAGTTTGTTGCAGCATGCAGCGAAAATACTGTTCCAGAGTTTGATTGGTCCTCTCGGTTTGTCCGTCGGTCTGAGGGTGGTGACTGGTCGATAGTCTCACATCAATTTGAGCCGACCGACAGCAACTTCGCCAAAAATGAGAAATAAATTGACTACCTCGATCCGAAATTAAAACCGAAGGAAAACCGTGCAGTCGGACGAAGTTTTCGAGAAATTCTCGGGCCAGAGTTGCTGCTGTTGGCAAGCCTTTGAGCGGAATGAAATGCGCCATCTTGGAGAATAAGTCCACGATTACTAGAATCGTATTGTATCCGGAGCATGGAGGTAGATCGGTGATGAAGTCCATAGAAAGCGTATGCCAAGGGCGAGGTGGGATGTCAATAGGGCGTAAGAGGCCTGCTGGTCTTTCCTTTTGACTCTTGTTTTGGGCGCATACTCCACAGGACATTATAAAGTCTCTGATATCTTTTTTCCAAGACGGCCACCAGATAGCGCTTGATCTTTTCTGAGGTCTTGGCTATACCGGGATGACCTTCCATTAAAGAGTCGTGATAACAAGAGATTACTTTTTTCTGTAAATCTGTGCTGGGTAGGTATAATCGTTCTTGGAAATACAATAAGTTGTCCTTTACTGCAAAGTCATTTCCCTGCAGATGCCAATTCTGTATGTCTGCTGGAGTTACAAGTTGCCTGGCTTTATCCTTAACTTCCTCTATGGATTCTGTGGCGATTACACCCATAATTCTTTGTTCGGGAATGATTGGTACAGGTTTAGGGTTGACCAAGTGTTCTTCCACTCCCATCCGAGAAAGGGCATCGGCTTTACCGTTCTTTGTACCAGGTCGATAGGTAATTATGAAGTCAAACTCGGCAAAGAATAATGCCCAACGGAGTTGTCTAGAGGATTGGGCTTTTGCGGTCTTCAAATATTGCAGGTTTCGGTGATCCGTAATCACAGTAACGGTGTGTCGGGCCCCCAGCAGATAATGCCGCCAAGCCTTAAAGGCAGACTTGATAGCCAGAAGTTCCTTGTCAGTAATCGTGTAATTGATTTCAGGTGGCGAGAATTTGCGGGACCAAAATGCCACGGGATGCAACTGATTGGTTACCGGGTCCTTTTGTGATAGAACTGCCCCCATGGCAAGGCTTGAAGCATCAGTTTCCACGATGTAGGGGAGTTCGGGGCGAGGGTGTTTTAAGATTGGTGCAGAGATAAATTTAGTCTTCAAATCCTGGAAAGCTTGTTCCGCCTCGGTAGACCATTCAAAACGTTTGTTTTTCTTTAACAAGGCAGTGATGGGCTGGACTATTTGAGAGAATTCGGGGATAATCCTGCGGTAAAAGTTAGCGAAGCCTAACATGCTTTGCACACCTTTTACGGAGGATGGTGATGGCCATTTGAGAACTGCATCGACCTTCTTTGAATCCATACGCACTCCGCCAGGTGATAATATGAATCCCAAGAATTCAACTTCAGTCACGTTGAAAACACATTTTTCCAACTTAGCGAAAAGTTTGTGTTGACGCAATCTTTCGAGGACCATTTTCACATGTTTCCGATGTTCAGATTCCGATGAAGAATAAACGAGGATGTCGTCAATGTAAACAACAACACATACATCTATGAGCTCTCTGAGGACATCGTTCATAAAATATTGAAAGGCGGCCGGGGCATTGCAAAGTCCGAAGGGCATGACCTGATATTCAAATAGCCCATACTTGGTGCGGAAGGCCGTCTTCCATTCATCGCCCTCTTTTACTCGTACCAAGTGGTAAGCTCCTCTAAGATCCAGCTTTGTATATATGCATGCTTTTCTGACTTGGTCCAGGAGTTCAGGGATCAAAGGTAACGGATATCTATTCTTAACGGTGATCTGGTTCAGGGAGCGATAATCGATACAAGTTCTAAGGTCTCCTTCCTTTTTTGGAACGAAGAACAAAGCTGAAGAAGCAGGGGACTTGGAAGGACGAATAAACCCATTTGCCAGGTATTGATCCAGGTATTGTCGAAGGTGAAGGTTCTCAGGCTCGGTGAGGGCATAAATTCTACTACAAGGAGGAGTAGATCCAGGTATCAGGTCTATCTGGCAGTCATAAGACCTATGAGGAGGTAGCGAGTTAGCCTGATCCTTCCGGAAAACATCTTGGTATTCTAGGTATTCGGGAGGTAACTGGGGAGTCTCTGAAGAAATTGCGGCCAGTGCAACACCAGGTGGAGGGTGACAAGTAGAGACACATTCTGGAAACTGGACCGTTCTTGCTCGCCAATCGATCAGAGGATTGTGTTTCTCTAACCAAGGTATTCCTAGAATAATCTGAAACTGAGGGGCCTTGATCACATCGAACACGATCTTCTCATGGTGTCCATCTTGACTTACTAGCGTCACCTCTTGAGTGGTATGCGTTACTGGCCCGGAGGCTATCTCCGTACCATCCACCGTAGTAATGACGTCCTTTACAGCCTTGGGACAAAGAGTTAGATTCATCCTCAAAACCATTTCATGATCCACATAATTGCCAATGGCACCGCTGTCGACGTAAGCTTCAATTGCATGTAATCGATCCGGATTATCAGGGCTAATGAGGACCATAGGTATCACGAAATGCGAGGTCACGGAACTGGTTTTCACGCTCGGCAAGAGGACCTCTATTCTTGTCGGGCGAGGTCGTTTCCCTGCTCAGAGTTTGTAACTTTGGTAACTGCAGCACCTACTGCCTTCTTGGCAGGTTTCACCGGACAGTCTCGAAGAAAGTGCCCTGAGTTTCCGCAATATAGGCATAATTGCAACTGTTTCCTCCTTTCCCGCTCCCTTTGTGTTAGAGGACCTTTCAGACCCCCTATTTGCATGGGTTCCCCGGAGTCTACTCCTTTGGAAGGAGTTGGCGGTTTGGAAAATACTCGAGCATCAAACTTGGAACGATCGGCCTTCCTGTTCTGCAGCCTGTGATCTATTTGAACGACCAAGTCTATATAATCCGAACAGTCTTGTGGGGGATTCACTACTTGGGCTAAAACGTCTTTGAGCTCTCCACGTAGACCTCTATAAAACAGCGTAATCCTTTTGTCCTCAGGCCATTGAGTTTCCACTATTAGTCTATTGAAAGATGCAATATAAGCCAAAAGGTCTTGATTACCCTGTCGCAACGAAAGAAGCTCATTGTCCAAGGCCTGCCCCTGTGAATGTCTTGCGAACAGTTTTTCCATACTAAGCTGAAAGGCTTGAAAATCATGGAGAACCGGATCATCTTGATTAACTAGAGGGATCGACCAGTCTGCCGCATTGCCACTAAGGTACGAAAGTACAAAAGCTACTTTTGCTTGATCAGTTGGAAAGGCTGCTGGCCGGCATAAGAAGTGCAACCGGCACTGATTGATAAATACTGCAAACCTCTTTGGGTCACCAGAAAATCGTTCGGGCGGAGCCAGAGGTACATTCCCAGGTAGGTTGATCTGCACTGGATTCATAGAGGATGTTGAAGGAAGATTTGCCCCTGATGCGGGTAACGGGGTCTGTCCGGCTTGTGACTGTAGCACTTGTCTAGCAAGATTGTCTGTTCTCTCCTTGGAAATAATTAGTTCCCTTCTTAGAGCATTCGTTTCCTGACGAGCTGCATGCACTTCTGCCCTTAGTTCCCCAAGTAACCGGGCTAGGGGGTCAGTATCCGAGGTTTCCATAGCGCCTGGGCGAGAGTTTTGCGGTAGGCTTTGCGTTCTGTAACGCTCACCTGATTCTCGCAGAGGCGCCGGTCTTGACTGGGCGACTACCGTATCTTCAAAGGTGATGTGTAGCACCCGGTTGGCTCTTTGGGCTGGACCTCTGTGCACTGTATGCCTGACGTGTAGAGTAAGATGTCTGCAGATAGAAAATATGGGGTTAATGAACTGGGGTTATTGGGGTGTCCCTATCTCTTTCCTCTTCTCCTCTCCTGTAGACCCCCAAAGGTTAACGCTCTCACCTTAGGTAAGTGAATGCCGAGCTCTCCATCTGCCTCGGGGCAGGGTGCTGTAACCAGTTTCTTCACTAGATAGGTAGCGCAGGCCTCTTGGCTTCAGGGGACTGCTGTCCGTCGTTTACTGCACGAACGGTAAGTTTCGAGTCATTCAAATGTCTTTAAAGTCTTTAGTAATGATGTCTCTTGTTTTGCAGGGTTCCGGCGATGGCGGATGACGGGCTGAAGTGAGTTGAAGATGGAGCCCGTGTGATGAATAGAAGCGCCTGGAAGCACGTAAGTAAGCGCTTGTTGCCTGCTTCACTATGCGCTCTAACTGTCTTTTTATTTTGCAGGTACGAGTTCGGAGCGGCTGCAGGGTGCCGGAATACCCACTGGATTAGATGAAGAAAGGAGTAATGGCACGTGAGTATTAAAGTTCCCCAATGTCTTTAAACGCACCTTGTTTTGTCTTTCAGATGCGGGATGCAGCGCCGAAGGCCTCCGGAGCGTGCAGACCTCCGGAGCGCACGAAGAGTAGGTAAGCCTTTGCCTTTCAGATGCCGGAATGCTAACCTGTTCTTTCTTGTCTTTATAGGTGTTGCTGAAGACTGGATTCAGGATGGTAAGCCTTTGCCTTTCAGATGCCGGAATGCTAACCTGTTCTTTCTTGTCTTTATAGGTGTTGCTGAAGACTGGATTCAGGATGGTAAGCCTTTTTCCTTAGGCCCAGGACCGGATGCAGAAGACACGATGAGCGTTCTGCTGCAGAGGTTGCAGAATAACGCAAAGCAAGATTCATCCACCGGGTGTGGTTTAAATAGCCTCCTGTAGTGCTTAGGTGTCTCCTTCCACAGCCACGCCTAAGTAAGAAAAGAGTTCCTGGTAAGAAAAGAGTTCCTGCCTTCCAGAAGAGTTCCAGTGTTCTGAATCTAGGGAGTGGCTCCAGCCCCACCCAACAGGAAACGTAGTTCCAAACAGAAGAGGATCAGAGGCTCAACTGGCAGGCAAGTAAGCAGCATGGTCTGCTGAAGGTAAGTCCACCCAAGCATTATGAGCCCGACGCTTCCAGTGCTGGGACTGGGCATATTTATGAGCCTGGTGCCACTGGCGCCAGGACTGGGTCCAAAAGGTCCCAATTGGGACTGGTTGGCACTCGGAACCTGGGTTATGGATCTGCTTCCAAGGGAGTTGGGAAAACCCTGACCTTTTGGAAGCAGAGATCATGACAGAAAGACACTAAAAATCTAAATGTTTAAATTGACTGAGTGACCTACTTTTGAGTGTCACATAGGTTTCAATTGTTTAAATGTCATAGTTTTAAACTTAGAATCAGCATTCTAGCTGCATATGTAAACATTTTTAGTTTTATGTGAATGCAGAACACTGGGGAACAGAAATGACATGTAGCTAAAAACTGGCTTAAAGAGATTCCAATTTTGCCTGGCAACTACCCCCCATCAGGAGTGAAACTTGAGTCACAGCTGTGTTCCCAGGCCTATCTGCCTTTTGCTGGCCACACTAAGGATATGCCATCTCTCTGATAATTGAATTAAGGGGAGCCCCCACAGAATACAGGAGCTCTGAACAAAGCCCTGTCCTGACTCAGGCAAATGCTTTATTGGCGGGAGTCGTAAATGGAGCTTCCTCCTGGAAGGACAGGGGAGGAGCACTGCCTGTGAGAGCAAGCTGGCCTGGCAGAACTGGAAAAAACAGAAATTCAACCTTGTGCTGGAGGGAAACCACACCCCTTTGGGGCCAGAACATAACTCTAAAAAGATGAATAACTCATAGTACGGACTTGTGAAAATTATTTAAATGACACCATAATTCTTGTGATTTTTCTGCCCACATTTTAAGACGTGTTAGGACCCGGTGGTATGTTCAGGGGGGTTTTAGCGGAAAAGAGGATATTACTCAAAATGTGTGCATGTGAAAAATCGGACACTTCATCAACTAATGTCCATACTCCTTGCGCACATGTGTGTAAATTTGGGTTAATGTCCGACATTGCAAAATCAGTTAAAAAGTGAAATATGTGCCATTTCTGAATGCAAGCCCCCAGGAAGAGCAGAGTTTGAACAGGGGATACCTCCTGTGATATGTGAGGGGTGCATGTAATTTTAAACAAATGTGTACCTGTGCAAATATGTTTTTTGAGCAAATATAGATTGTGTGTAAAGTTGACAGGGGTGGGTTCTCTGTACCATAAACAGACCTCATCATGATGACACTTCATTTCATTCCCCCAATCAGGGGAGAAATGAAAGCTTGGCCATTGACAAGTGGAGAGGGGTAGAGCTTAGTGATGCTGCACACACACCCACTTTTAAAACACATAAAAGCAGACAGTCAGGACAGTCAGGACAGATAGGGACCTTCAAATCCATTTGCAGCGGGACGCTCTGCCGGAAAAATCCATACTTTACCTCCATCAATCTCTAGAGAAAGCTGTGCAGAAAGATCCAGACTTCAAATCCATCAATCTCCAGAATCCAGAGAGGCTAGAGAGAGAGCAGACCCAGACCAGACCGCTGTTAGCAGAACCAGAGAGAGCTGACCCAGGTCACTGTGAAGTGCAGAGACCAGAGTCCAGTCTAAAACCTGACCAGATCCGTGGCGAGGCCCATTTAATTCAAGAATATAGTGTGAGTACCTAGTAGAACTGTGCAGAATCAATCTCTTAGTTAAAATAATATAATCCCAGCTATTTTAATCTAAGTAGAACTGCCTCCTAACTGTCACCAGTTATTTGTAAAGCTGTCACCTGTCATTTTCTAGTTGCAAGCTGCACTTGTCTTTTTGAACTTTAAAATTTCAAATCTGAAAAACGACCTTTATTTAATCGCTCATATCTCTGTGACCGTTTGTCCTAGAGACTTGCAGTAACTTTCATCTGGAAGCTGAGATCCTAGGCTGTCCTAGGACCCCAAAACGATATTGATAGTCCTTGTAGTTCCTCTGTAATCGCGCCCGGCCCACTCGGAAAAATCTGCCGCGATTTGACATTTTGCCGCGATTTGCAAATTTCTCCATGTGTGAAAACAGCAGTTTTCTTGCTTTCAGTTGCTAAAAATTCGTTTGCCTCTTAAGAACCATCCTAGATCCTTGCTAAAGTGAGCCTGAACTCATCCCAAGTATATTTCACTCACCTAGAACCTCTAGAGGGAATTAAAAGCATTTCAGCATATTTTTCACTTCATTGCCAGCACATATAAAAGCATTTTGGGCCTGTGTTTCTAACTTCTGTAGTCTAAGCTTGCTGGGGTGAACTGAATTACATTTGATTGCATTTCTGAGAACTGTGTGCTTTCCTTCCATTTCCTTGCATTGCATAAAAGGGGGGAGGGAATTGCCAGAGAAAAGTGATTACATTGTTTTGTTGAAATCACATTGAGTATTTTCTGTACTGCATTTTCATTCCACCTTGCATCCATTTGAAACCATAAAGTATTGTTGCTATCTTATCCATCCTATAACCACTCATCATTGATTATAAAGAAGTGTGCTAGTGCCAGACTATCCATTATTGATTACTGATCAGATTAAGTGTGATATTCAATTATTAATTTATTATAAAGCGTGATATATATATACATTGTTTAAATTCTCAAATAAAACTTTAACTTGCAAAACAGAACTACTTCTTGGCTCAGTGGGGTCAGGAGGATTCCAAGAGAAGGGTGTTATATAGGGGTAGTCATCCAGAACGCATGAACTGGACATAAAGATATATCAATAAGGGTTTCCATTCAGTATCCCAGACTAGGCATTGACTTAGCTGTAGTGTTGAATTGAATCCTCTTACATTACTGTCTTTCACACTTCCCATCTTCGATGCTCCTTTTTCATATTTGTTGCAAAGCTCCCTAATATTCCCAGGTACTGATGCGGGGTAAATGGAAAACATGTATTTGTTTGCATAAATATCAGTGCTTTATTGTGCAATATAATAGAGAAACATACATCAGCCTGGGCCAGTAAAAGACTGCATGTCATCCCAGACAGAAAGTGCTCAATCTCCCTTAAAATAGGGTCAGGTTTGATGGTTTCAGGGCACATTTATGGCAATATTCTGGTACTGCCCTAAACAGCTACCAACAATATCCTAATTGCATACACTGGACCAATGTCAGGCAAATGACATGATACAAGAATCGCAGCCTCATTCTTTATTCAGTGTCGTAATTCAGTATGTGAATAAATGTACATTATAGCTGCTGTGCCATCTACTTTATTAAGTCATGATCTGAACATTTTTTGGGGTAAGGCCAAGTTGAAACGTCTGTGGCTCACTGAGAAAAACATAAATCTGTGAAGTTGATAACAAGGTCTTTGGAAACAAAGGCAGTGGGTATAGTTGTTGTTATAGTTTCATGTGACAAGAAACAAGTGTTCCTATTAATCTGGCTCTGTTTTCTTTTGTTTGTAATAATTATCCTATGACATGTGTGACTACACATGTTCATTGCAGGTCCTACTGTTTATGCATAAACTCCAATTGTGTTTGTTTTTCAGATGATTCTCTACTTGAGGACATTGACTTTTTCGGAAGTGACATACAGAGAATTCTGTCCCCGGACGCGCAATGCTGCCAGGTCTTTTGCACTTCCCATCCTCGATGCACCTTTTTCACATTTGTCGCAAATCTCCCTAATATTCCCAGGTACTGGTTGAGTGTAAATGGAAAACATGTATTGGTCTGCATAAATATCTGTGGCTTTAGTATGTAATATAATAGAGAAACATACATCAGCCTGGGTCAGTAAAAGAATGCATGCCATCCCAGGCAAAGTACCCTCTCACCCTTGAAATATGGTCAAGTTTGATAATTTGAGGGCACATTTATGACAATTTTCTGATGGTGTCCTAGCAACCAACAGTGTCCTAATTGCATACACTGGACAAATGTCAGACCAATGACATGGTACAAGAATTGCAGCCTCATTCTGTATTCAGTGTCGTAACTCATTATGTGAAAGCATGTACATTACGGCTCCTGTACCATCTCCTTTATTAAGTTATGATCTGAAGATTTTTTGAGGTCATGCCAAGTTGGAACGTCTGTGGCTCACTGAGAAAAACATAAATCGGTGAAGTTAAAAAAAAAAGTCTTTGGAAACAACGGCAGTCACGGGTGAAAGAAACCAGCCATCGAAGAAGTTAACCACCAGAATCATTAGAAGCACCCATCATTCCCTTTGCCTCCTGCTACTCTCATATGATCGCAGGCAGGCCCGGATTAGCCAGTAAAGTCTGGAATCCAGAAAGAGATTGCCTGCTTAGTGTGTTGTTCCTGGTTTGCACTTCTCTGCAAATGTCTCCTATTGTCTATTCATTCTATGCCTCTGGCAATGCTTGCAAGCCAATAGGTTCCTGTTGTTAAGTGGGATTGGCCTGTGGATGGTCAACAGGTGGTAGGGTCAATGGAAGAGAATCTGTGGGCGTAGGGATAAAATGCGTACAGTCAGATGTCGAGCAAGTCTGAGCCAAGCCTCATTAAATGTCGGCACTGGTAGATAGTGACTTTACTAGTCCCCCATTTTTAGGTTTTGGCTTGTGACACTTAATGTCGCCCACAAACATAATATGAGTGGAAATAGGGGAGGAGGTCATTCTTGGATAGAAACATATACTCAAATACTTTCCCCATGTCCTTCCAGTCCCACACTCATGCCATGCTGGCATTTGCTGCCTGTGCCACAATAGGACTTGCCAGTGGCTCATTTATGCTGTCATTCACATTTAGCAAGTACAATGTATAGAAAGACACATCTGTGCTGAACCTCAGCTTGTTTATCAAAATCACTCAATTGTAACCTTGATTTGTGTCTCACTAATGGACCTCCGACATTGACTGCCAATGATCTAAAATAGCTGACATGTAATAGCTATCTGACATTTCTTAAATGGTTATACCGACATGGTTACTGTTATATCAATGTTTTGCCAAATGAAAACATGCTTATAGA
This sequence comes from Ambystoma mexicanum, assembly GCF_040938575.1. NCBI lineage: Eukaryota > Metazoa > Chordata > Amphibia > Caudata > Ambystomatidae > Ambystoma > Ambystoma mexicanum. Next base: position 1,092,619,614 of record NC_090926.1, on the reverse strand, counting down.
GATAAATAGCATCTGCTTTGCATTAGTTTGTAGTGCAGAAATGTTCACATTTAATAAATAACAATAATAATAGTACTTATACAAATAATAATAATAACTATCACTGCTATATTCCTGTTGGTATTTATATGATAAATACCCCACCCTCTATCCAGGCGTCCCAATTCCAGATGTTAGCGCACTGACTGTTGGACCCCACGCAATCCCTGGTGGCTAGGGTACAGGTGCCCTTTGGGTGGTCACCGGGTCTCCAACCAGACATTCCTTCCCACTGCGGACTCGCACATTGGAGCCAGAAAGGAAAACTTGCAGGGACAGAACTAAAACGTAAGAACTGTGAGGGCTTACTACCCCTGGTTCAACAACCATAACCAAAGGACCTCTAAGATAAATAACAAAACAACACAGGAGCCAAAAAAGAAAGAGCAATAAACACACCGAACCACAAAGGTCTTCGAACCGAGATCTCATCTATCCATTACCTCACTGACTACATGCAACAACTAACCACAAACAGCAAAGACTGAACCCCAAGAAACAGGAAACATACCAATCCAAAGAGGTCACCCACTCAAAGTAATACAACCCACATCCCAAACATCATGCCTTGCCACAAGAAAGACAAAGAAGCTAGAACAGACAACAGAAACAATAAGAAATCCCAAACCGCTCGTATGACCCCACAACTCCAGAAAACTGGACAATAAACAGTCCAGACAGCCCGAGGAGACATGCAAAGAACAGAACAAAGACAGAATACATTGCCCACTACCTCTCCACAAATGACTATGTGGCAAGCAAAAACAGCCCAGCAACAACAAACCGACAACCAACAAATGTCATGAATACAGACCCCACCAGGACACCAAACACGACAACTAATAAGCCACCACAACCCGGCCTACACCATGGACAACACCCCAAACAGAATCAGGAACAAGTTGGAAACCATCACTCTCTACACGCCTTACATCACCAAAGACTGGAACAACAGACGGGTACCTACACAATGTAATGCCCGGAATGAAACAAAATCAACCAACCCCGCCATAAACCTTATCAGTCTACTCAGCAATGAGAATGATCACCAAAGAATCCCCCCCCCATCCAACAGGTTCAAACAGGAAACACCCACCAGCAACGGAAACCCATCTGACCAGGTCGAACAAATAATACAAACAACAACTTGAAAGGAAAACCAAAGAAACTACACCGCAGTCTTCCCAACCTCAGATCCATGACAAAACACTCAATAGAAATACATGACCTTCTAAGCGAAGGAGGCACAGACGTACTCTTTCTCACTGGAACCTGGTTATCAGATAACTACAAAGACATTGCGATTGATGCAATACCAGACAATTATAAATTAATACACGTCAACAGAGAAAAGAGGAGGTGGAATCACAGTCATACACAAAGAGCATATTCGAGCATCTCAGCTCATTGCAACCAAAGCAGAAGAGTTTTAATCCCTTTGCATCAAGAAAGAACTCAACGACCAAACCAACATATTATTCCTCCTGATCTACAGACCACTTTCTTACAACTGCAACTTTGCAACACAACTAGCGGACATGGCTGCTAGGCTATGAACCCACCACGGCAACCTAGTCATACTGGGAGACTTCAACATATGGTTTGCAAAATTAAAACAAGTCCACAGCAAACCCACTCTGAGCACTCCTAGAAACTTTGCATTTCAAGCAAATAGTATATAGATCCACCCACGACGTTGGACATGCCATGGATGCAATCTTCTGCAGGGAAGGACCATGCACATCTGTGCCCCTACACCAATGGTATGGGGCTGCCACTACTTAATACCCTTCTACATCACACCCCAAACCAACCTAACGGCAGGGAAGTAAATACTCCATACCAGCAAGAAAAGAAACTGGAAGAACCTCGACCTAGAGGCCCTGACAAACCTTCTAGACTCAACCCCCCCCAAGTGAAACAGAACCCACTGAAATAACCATAGACACGGCAGAAAACGCTCTCAAATATTGGATCACCAACTGGCCCCAGCTAAAACATTCAAAGCAACACCAAAAGAACTGGCAGCAAAATGGTTCACTGAAGAACTGAAAGAACTAAGAAAAAACAACTTCAAAATGGAAAAGAAATTGAGAGAACAATAGACCCGATGTGACAAAATAAAATACCAAAGATAACTTAAACTATACAAATAAACAGTCATAAAATAGTCATAGGTGCCCCTCTGCGAGAATGAACACAGTAAAATGACCTGTTCTTTGGGAAGTTACCCACTTGAGAGTCCACAGCCACACTTTAGCTCACTCCACCTTTCACAGAAGGGAAATAACCATTTGCATATCCATCTTTGCCCCACCCAAATGGGCAGTCCAGCACCGAAATGCTATGGCAAATCTCTTCTGAACAAGAGCACCAACAGTAACCCTGTGTTTCTGCCTTGTTGGGCCTCATCAGTGAAGTGGAGATGTGCCTCTCTGAGCACAGTGAGCAAGTGATCCACCTCTGGATGACCCCAGGAAACTTAGGGTGACTAAATAAATAACCTAGGAATACTCATGGGCATCAGACTATCACTGGAACTACAAGTCAACACAATTGCCAAAAAATGTTTCTTCCTCCTACGACTGCTCAGAAGATTACTTCCCTACCTCTCCTTCCCCCCCACAGAACCCTCACTATCATATCTCTGATACTCACAAGAATTGACTATGCAAACAGCCTCTACCTAGAAATGCTGGACTGACTCACCAAGAAACTCCAAAGGGTGCAAAATAGAGGAGCCAGGATCCCTTTTACACTAAACAGATGAAACCACATCATTCCATCACTGAAAATCCTACTTGTTACCAGTAAAAAAAGTGCTTGAAATTCAAAGCACTATGCATTGCCCCCAATACCTTGCACAGACAAGGAGCAGAAATGAGAGGTGATCAGATGGGCCAATGAACCACAAACCAGACCCTGGCTAGATGCAATCAAGCAGCAACCAAAGAGCCGCACCAGAGGCGCCAACAAACTGACCGACTTACTAAACCATTTTCCCCTTCCTGATCCTCCAATATAACTGACGCCTCTGCACCAGACCTAGACTAGCCACACTAAACATAAACAAACAGAGAATTAATGCTATATACACACCCAGCATCTCTAGATGCTGAAGCACACCTAGACCACCCACATAGTCCATAAAGCCATCAATAATGCAACTACACACCAAGATACCAGATCAACCCACTGCTACGGCCCCCGGCGACTCTGTATCCCTGAAGGACACTATCAAACCAACACGCACAACCAAACCTACCATAACCCACACAACACACTAACACCAACACAAAACACGCCCACACTCCAGGAGGCACGGCATCTTACCCATACAGTGACAATGCACAAGGCCTCGGGCACAAACAACCAACATTCAAAACAACACTCACAGATGCCAGTTCCTCCTGGTTCTGAAGCTATCCTCTCACCCTATCCCCACTAACCTCCCCTCTCTTGCAGAACCACGCAAGCACATGGAGACTGCCCCTGGGTGGTATCTGTGCATGGCATAAATCAACATAATTCCAAGTACTATATTCACTTTTTGAAACACTGTATGATGGTCGTGTGGCAGAGCTGCCCAGCCCTGGAGCTGGAGTGAGGTCTGAACTTTGCTTGGTCACTGGACATGTGGAACTACTGTATCACATGTACTAGAAGGCATATTTTGTAAGCCAATTGAAAAACAGGTTTCGGATGGGATGAAAATGAAAGCAATTTTTTAAGCACTGCCTAAGCAAGCAAACTGATTCCAAAATGATTTATTTAGGAATTTACCAATCCCTACCATGTACAAGGCACAAACCATGTTCTAAGCTCAATACTTCAAGAATAAATTGACTTTATTTGCCTTCAAAGCTATGTGGTGCTGTTTAGGTCGGTTTACCTCAGACATCCACACTAACAAAATATAAATATAAAACTACTAGTACACACGGGTCAAAGTGCAGGTTTACATTAACACAGTAAGACGGCTATATAGCCTAAGGGAACAGCTCCCACCAGCAGTGACAACAGGCAAACTACTGCATTGGACAAACATACATGGACAAACATACATCTGGCTTTTTGTTATATTGTTAGATTGAATGGAAAGAGACGAACTACAAATTAAAGTAATACAATGTTAGATTGCCTAACTAGCAATCTATTACAATGTAAATAAATGACACTTATACAAATTTTAATCCACAAGGCATCACTAAATGTAGTGCTTTAAGTCGGAGGAAGAATCGAGGAAGGGACTCAGTTAAGAGGACCAGCCTAGATATGGTTGGGTAGGGTGATAGAGCCCAGGTAGTGGGAGCCAAACAGAGAGGGACAGCACACTACTATCATACTTTTGATGTGCCTGCAGGGGTTAGGATCCTGGAACTAAGAAAGAAAGGGAGAGACAGGAGCATCAAAAGTAATGACATGAGTCTGCCCTGCTTTTCCTTTTGTTTCTTTCTGACAGGATCCAATCCACTCAGGCAGCCATTTAACTCAACTTAACTGTGGGGTTAAAGGGCTGCCTGCGATCATGTTGGCAATGATTAAGAAACAAAATGAAAGGGGTTAACTGCTATCATACTTTGTGTGCTTACGCCACTCCTTTTTTTCTGATCAGTTGTGCCGTCCCCCACAGGCAGCCTCTTAACCATGAAGCACATCAGTGAAAGAGCTGCCTGAAGGGCTGATGCTTCTAGGACTAGTCGGGGGAGACCTCAGAAGCAATTTGTGGAGAGTGCCATGGCTACGTCCCAGCTAGCCCTGGCCAACTTAAAGCCCAGACTATATTTAAACCTAGAACTTCATAGAGAAGGGTTACAGTAGTGGGTACAAAATAAAATGGTTTGCACTCCTCACTTCAGTGCATGAACTTTATTTCACAAACATATTTTTATGCGTGCATATGTATATCCTTTCCCAGGATGCTAAAAATTCCCTTGGGGTCCTTGTCCACTCAAGAGGACAAATAGAGGCAATGTGTGTTTGTGACACAAATTACAATGAGATCCGCACTGGGCAGATATAAAGGGGACGGATTGGGATTATAGTTGAGACTTGCATGTGCATGACCTGGAAACCCTAGTCCTGTTATGATATCAAAAGTTATTTTTGGGGATTCAATTAAAACATCTTTTTTTCTACGTCAGAAGCAGTGCTTTTTGCAGCTTCCTGCCCTCGGTGATGACACAGGCCCTGAGACCATGAAGGTTAAAGTGTATGTGATACTGTACTCTGTGACTGCTCCTGTTCTTCCCATGCAGGTTCTCCTGTTTTCTGAAGCGCACCGATAATGGAGTCCCACTGGCCAGAAAACGATTGGCTAATGCGGTATCCGGGTTTGCGCTGGATTCTTCTGCTGTAACAGACATAAGTGCACTCAGTAAGTTTTGACGCCATTATCATTCACCTTGTAATCATGTTGCTGATTCCTTCCTTTTAAATCATAATATTAAAATAGTAATAATAGGTTTAAATGCAGCTCTTCGTGCAGGATTCATCTTGCTCCTATGCACCTCATTGTGTCGGTGTCCATTTGATTATCCTCTGAAGTGTAGTGAGTCAGCAGTTGGTGCATATATTTATCAAGACATATATTTACCGGACGTGGACCCCTGCTCACTGTGCTCATACACAGCCCCACCTCAATGAACAGGCCAAACAGGGCTGAAACACGTGTATGGGGTTGCTGTTGGTACTCTTGTTCAGAGGGGAATTGCCATTGCATTGTTGTGCTGGACTGCCCATGTGGGCGGGACAAAGACTGATATGCTAATGGCTATTTCCTTTCTGTGAAAGGTACAGTGAGCTAAAGTGTGGCTGCGGACTCTCGAGTGGGTACCTTCCCAAAGAACAGGTCATTTAGCCGTGTTCGTTCTTGCAGAGAACTATGACTGCGCCTATGACTATTTCTTTATAGATTTATCAAGGCCTTGGCAAACTGTTAGGTACAGAAAGATATTTGGTATCGTTTCAGGCCATTGGAGTTTATTTGAATGGCCAAGACAGTTGTGTGATATTGAATAATAATGTTTTGCCAGGCCATTTACAAACAATTAATTATAAAATGGGTAGCCTTGTGAGGCATCACTAGTGCAAACCAGATCTGACCTGCATTATTGCGATGCTGCGAACATTCCCATTTATTTGTTTCATGAACATCATCATTCGTCAGGGGATTTTGCCATGTCATGTCAAGGTTTATTGGTTGAATGAACTGTGGCAGTGGGAGGAGCCTACTATGATTCCTTATCAGAATTCAAGACGAACATGCACACCGTTAGCTCTTAAGGATGATACATAACAAGTCCATGAATCTGTCACAGAAGCGTGTGACACAGACCCCTTTGCCCCATAAAAGTGTATACTGATTAATTCTTGATTTCCTACAAGGAGGGCTGGGGGAGAGGTGGCAATAGAGAGAATCGCGCTAATGAATTCTTGATGAAATGGTCCGTGTGGCCATGTCACTCTGGGTGGATGGATCTTAAATGTGTAGGATTTTCTACAAAATATTCAAATAATATACTGAAGAACTCAAAACAGCATTGAACTTTGGTTGCAAGGCCAAACTATGATCAACTATAAAACCTAGAAATATGATACAAAATGCCTGGCGGCGGGTTTGGGGCTACATCCATCACCATAGGCAAATAGGAGGAATCCCAGGGCTCTTTGCGGCCCACAACTGTTGGTGCCCATCCACTCGCTCATGACCAGTGCACCGCTTGAGATGTTATCCGCTCATGACACCTGGTCACAGTGTTCATGGAGCAGGATTGCTGGTCATACCTAGAGGAATGAAAACAGACCCTAAATAATCCAAATGAATGGCTGAGGCAAGCCAGTGGCCATATATGAAGATTACAAATAATCAGAGACAGCAAGGATCCTTAAGGAACTTCACACAGTGTAGGGTGAGGATGATTGGGAGTGCATAGGGATAAAGCAATTAATTGCAATGTATCCAGGCAAGGGAAGTACCCCCAACACAGCCCCCTTCAGTCTATTCAGTCTATCCAGCAGCCATCGCTTCTGGCCAACAGTGTTAAACAAGGGCAAAAGGATGAAGAAAAGTCCAGTGCGGTCACTATCTGCTGTTCTACTAAAGTCCATGAAATAGAGCATCGCCAACTTTCTGTTCCTAGACCGGCACTTTTCCACCCTCAGAAGCTCAGGGTAGTCCAAAACTTCAATGAAGTCTCTGAATAGCAGAATGGGCCAGACATTTGCTCGGCCACTTGGCAAAGTGAGGGTTTCATTAGAAGGGGATCATCTTGGAATAACTAAATGCTGGTTAAACCACCCTGAGGCTAAGAGGTCATTGTCAATGTTTAGAATTGCACATTATGATGATTTTTGCCAGGCAAAGATTTATGTTTTCCCCTTCCTCCACCAGAGAAGAGGAAAAACAGATAGCTCACTAGGGCAAACAAAAAGCAAACAGGGTGAAAACAAAATGCAACGGTATCACTCTGCATGATCTCTCTATGGATTGGATCTATTTCATCATAAAAGAATGAAGCAGTTGAGCAGTAAAGCTCACATTTGTGAATTTGGGATGCGCTTTTAACTGCCCATAAATGCCACTTCACATGTGCTAATTTGCCAAAAGGCACTAAGATGACCTCAGTCAGACGCCTATGATTTGGACTACTGTTTTTTGCTCATTTGCTCAAAATATTCAATGCATTTGAAGTAAGAGTAGGATGGGGATATTTCAAATGTTTGTCATGCATTCCTCCTTCTCCTTCCGTTGTCTCCAGGTTTTAAACCTGAATGATACTTTGATGCCGAAGTTAAAAAAATTGATTCCTTTGGATTTAGGACCTGAAAATGCAGCAGGATGCTGTAGGAACCAATAGTAAATGTTGTCTTCAAAGCCTGATTTGAAAGCAGCACATACATGCTTTTACAAAACAGAGAGTACAATGAAAAAGTAAAGGAGATTACACCAGTTTGTAGTCTTTACGTTTTTTTCAATGCAATTTGTAAAACTTGAAAATTGCATGAAGGTGCCCCAATATCATGTAAATGCTATTTTTGCTCCCCTGCGTGTAATTTGTACTTTATACAAAATGGTCCAATCTCCTTCTGTACAGCTGCTTCTCTGTGCCCACCAGTACGTCATCTGTTTAGAGTTGTGTAGATTAGGTGCCTATCCTGCAAAGGTGCCTGTAGATGCTGAAGAGTTTGATGCATACAAGGATTATTTGGGAATGCTGATGTGAATGATTTGGGTTCCAAGATGAAGCCATTGATTTTGGCTCATTGTACACTCTTACAGAAGAACAAATACAACGAAGCCAACCAGGGGATGAAGGTTGCAGTATGTGATGGGTAAACATTTTTTATACTGCATAAACTGGATTTTATTGAGACATGGTTGTCTTCCTATATAACAATCAAAGTGGACATGACTGAGTCAAAAACAGATTGCCATTATTCCAGCATATCAGATGTTTCTACTAATTGTAGTCAAGCTTTTCTATTCAGCATTTTTGAGCAATAAGGCAAACTTTCTATCTTGCAATTCAGCGCTAGTTGCCTAGTGTGGAGTTGTTGGGAGGTGGAAATTTTAGAAGGGGACGAGTTTGGATTGTTTGAAAGATTTGTGAAGGGGGCTGCAGTAGATGTAGCCCTTCAAATGCCAGTGCTGGTGGCAGCAAGGAGAGTTGCACACTCTCCCTAAATGGGGACTGGGATGGCATCTCCAGGAGCTTAGGACGGCTGTGGCATTTCCTCTGTCACAGTGGCAGGAAGCCTTGTGGAATGGAGGGTGGAGATACTGACAGTTGACTGTCGCAGTCCTCTGAATAGATATAATTAGGATATCCTTTATGCAGAAGACTGTATGAGAAAGAGGTCCAATTCTAGAAATACAAAGCTCTTGCTCGTCGAATTCTTTGAAAGAAATTACACGTTGTTTCACAAATGTTAAATTTGTATTAGTTCAGGCATTTCTTTTTTTAGCAATTACATATCAGCTTGCAATCACTTTAGGGAGTTGATGCAAGCAGGTGAGCTCCCATGTACTAGAATGGTGTTCTCATATTTTTATGGGAGATATTTTGTTTCTGGAATGTGCAGCGAGTGTCTATTTCCCAGTGGGCTAGTACATGCTGCACTGTTATAAATGGGTCAGTGGGAAATCACTAAAGTCTTGGCTTTTGTTTTGACTGCTTTACCGATATGTAATGAACTGTTTACAATCTAGTGCTCATGAAGTATGATTGAAGATATTCAACAGTCATTGCATGATCCAGTCACTTTCAATTTGAACCGCTCCCTACCCCATGGCGAGATGGCAATATCAAGCACTTAATATGATGTAGCCAGATAAATTAACCAATTGATGCTGCACTCAATATAGGGTTAAAAACAGCTCCAGATTTCTTTATGGTATACACAAAGATCTGTTGTTTCTTGATGGATTTATTAAATGTTCTATATTTTAACTAAAAAGTGTAAACAAATAAATGTGCCTTTCTTTTTACTTTCCCTGGACCTAAGTCCTTGAATTGCAGGTCAGCCTATGTAAGTCGAGGTTTGGGTTAATTTTAATTTCATAAGGAGGGTTGACGTTAGTACCAGCTGTTGATTCGATATTGAAAACTACGAAAATGAATTGTCTGAAGCAGTGAAAAAGAAACTCTGAAGTTGCAAATATACATCTTTATATCTTAATCAGTGAAAGAACTTTAGTTAAGAGAGAGTTACGGTAATCAGATGTAATGTGAAAAATACATAGCAATACAACCTTTGAGATTCAGTGAAAAACTTTAGTTAAGAGAGTATTAAAGTGATCAGATCGTTGACATAAATGCAAAGAAATGAATTGGGATCCTTGTATTTTGCATTTCTTATTGTTTTAATTTTGGCTGCTGTTTTGGTTTGCTCGCTTTCTCCTGATTTTAACACTGCAAAAATTCATTTTCTGATACTATATAACTAAAAAATGAAAAAGTTAATTTTTTCCAGCTATAAACAATAAAAAAAATAAAAAAGTGATTAGATCTAACGCAACAAAACCCCTGAAATTCAGCAATCGCATTTCGAGCAACCAAGCAACCACCTTAACTGTGTACCCCTTGATGTGCAGCGTATGAGCACAATTATTACATCACATATAGCATCACTTATGATATCACTACTAATATCACTGGTGACATCACTAGTTACATCATACACTCCCAACCTCTAGCCTGAAGTGAATGCAATTGCCATTGCTATTAGTATTTATATTGTGCCTGTGGCCAGGCCAACTAAGCCCTGTGGTTCAAAACAATCAGTGTTCCGATAGGAGTGACTACATAAACAGAAGAGTTTTGAGTCCCTTTCTATTTCTGAAAAGCCTCTCAGCCTCTCTGCTGCAAAGCAACAAGGATGATATATATATATATATATATATACATATATAAACATGTATGGAACAGGCGAGCACCCCCATGTCTCTGTCGAATAATTTAGGGACTACTGGGTGAATTTACCCCAAACCAGTCAAGGGAATTAGGTCAATGCTTTGTGTCCAAACTGTTTCCTATTTGGTCCAAATCTGCCCAGTGGTTTTCACACTATAGCTGTTCCTAAAACTGCTCTTGTTCTCTGTAGAAAAAAGTATGTGAGTAGGCTGTAAACAGCATTTTTATGTTTTCTTAATAACCCTGAACCAGTCAAGCAAATTAAGTCAATGCTTTGTGCCCAAATTGTTTCCCTTTTTTTCTACAGGAAAATGAATGCGAGTAGGCTGAAAACAGCATTATGTTTTCTTAATAACCTTTTCATTTTCTAACAAATTATTCCCAAAATGTCAACTTTAGTGTTGCTCTTGAAAAACGTTTTGTTTGAAAATGTCATCTAAATCCATCCAGCAAGTCAAAAGTGATTAGTCTCACTCTGCGGTAAAAAGCACCAAGGCCGATATAAAGGTTTTAAGGAGCACGGGGCACTCCCTTTTCTGTGAAATATTTTAAAAACTACTGGATGAATTTACCCCACACCAGTCAAGAGATTTAAGTCCACGCTTTGTGCCCAAGTTGTTACTTGTTTGGTTTAAATCCACACAGCGATTGGCTGTTCAAAAACTGCACTTTTTCTCTATGGGAAAATTAATGGGCTGAACAATGTGAAATTGTGTTTTGTTTTCTTAATAACTTAATAATCATTTTAAAACATTTTGCTCCCTACATTTTTAGTTTTGCGGTCCCCTGAAAAACGTTTTGTTTGGAAAATTTCAGCCAAATCTATCCATCAAGTCAAAAGCGTTTAGCAATAGAATTTTGGAAATAAATGTCAGCTTTTTCTTTTCTGAAATGCCTCTTAGCCTTTCTGATGCAAAGCACCATGGGAAAAATAAAATGGAGTCAACGCTTCATGCCCGTGTTGTTCTGTACATGGTCCAATTCCATCCAGCAAATTTTGCTGTGCACTGTGCTGAAATTTGGACTTTTTCTCTATGGTAAAATGAATGGGAGTAGACTGGAAACTGCATTATTTTGCTTTCTTATACGTTTTTTCATTTCTTAAAGATTCTTTTCCAAACCTTCCAGAATGGGAAAGGGGGGGTAGCTGAGGGCAAGGGGGAGGCATGGAAATATTTTTGTTTACTAAATATCAGCCAAATCCATCATGCAAGTCAAACGTTTATTGCAATCAATATTCTGGTTTCCTATGGAACTTGATGCTCACCTTAACTATAGTGCTGCAATCAATGCACTATAATAGGCACACATTTTTTGTTCTATCACACCCACACAAGGCAGTACATATAAAGAGAAAATATAATGTCTCTCCAATAATGTGGCTGAATACTTAATTTCTACACTGAATAATTTGGATCTCACACATGGTTTGTTACAATTATGGTTTATAATATAGAACATCATGCAATGTTCTGCACATTTTTTTGTAAACTGTGTTAAGTGCAAGGACATTGGTTACATTTCTTAACTCCATTTATTTACACATGTGGAAAAATAGTTTTTCATTGTTTTCAATTAAAACTTCCATCTGAAAATACATTTACAAAACACATGTGGGACTTTATTTAAGCTTACCTGAGCAGCTGACTCATTTTTAGAATCACACCCAGGACCATTTAATGAAATATGAGTTACTTTGAGGGTATCCTAGCAAGGTTCAGTTTCTGATGAAATATTTCTATCTATCTACAGATTTTGTATATAGTGCTACAGGCCTCAAGGTGCTCACAAGACAGAAACAACAAAACAAAACCAGAAAGACTACCTAAAATCCAGGTACCAAGGGGTCAAGAGAATCAGTCTATACCCTCATCAAAAAGAAATGTGTTTAAACATTTCTTAAATTGTGCTATTATATAGTAATTTTTCTGACTGCAAGCGGGAGAGTGTTCCAGAATGCATGGGCTCAAGCATCAAATCAGGATCCTCCAATCTTCTTTAAAGATACACAAGGCTGAAAGAGCAGGTCATCATTATTAGAGTGCAAGAGGCGTCTAATAGGCGCTTTCCTAATTTGAGAAGAAAGATACACAGGGGCATTGCCAGTCAGGCATTTATAGGCTTTAAAACTCAGTCTTTGGCTCACCAGAGGCCGGTGCAGCCTCTGGCGGGCCTCGGATACATCGGACTGAAGTTTCATTCCACAGACTGCAGGAACAGCCCCATTTTGAATGACCTGCAGACTTTTTATATTGGCCTAGGTGGTGCCCACAAGAACACCATTACAGTTGTCCAGTTTTGTGTTTATGATGGGAGCTGAAATCAAAGATCGATTGGTATCAGAGATATGAGGGTGAATCTGCCACAGTGTATCATGGAAGAACAGGAAGAGTTTCACTGGGAAACGTGTTTCTTAAAGTTTAATTGGGAGTCTAAGCTGCTGACATTTTTACATATCCAGAAACATGAATAATATTGCCAGAAATCAGTAATCTGTTCTTTTTATCATTCAGGGCAAGCAAGTTCATTACATTCATGATTGCATAGTGGTATCCACTTCAATAACTCTCTGCAGATCTTTAGAATACGATCCACATATTTCCAGGGAGATCTGGGTGGCATCTGCATAATTGGCGAGCTGCACATCCAGATCAGCCAGGAGATCACAGAAAGGTTTGGAATAGATATTAAACAACAACGCTGAGAGACACAAACCCTCCCGTACACCGCAAGTAAGGGACGTTGTTTGAGAATATGTAACATCTTTAACCACTGTCACCATTCTTGGACCAAGAAAAGATTTAAACCACCTAGCAGCGCCGCTAGAACATCTTCCTTTCCCGACCAATCTGTTCTCCAAAAGATCATGATCCACTAAATCAAAGGCAGGCGAGAGGTTGAGTAACAAAAGGAGTGCTATTTCACCTCTGTCAATGATTTTTACTATATTTGATTTCAAATCTAGGAGGGCCAGGTGCCATGATTTTTCCGAAACCAGATTGTCCTGGAGCAAGAATTCCATACTGCTCTACAAATGTCTGATATTGGCAGCAAGCTGCTTTATCGAGTACCTTCATCACAAAATGTACAATCATTGTTTCTTTCCATATGTAATTTACAGTAGAACTTTCCTCTCTTTTTAAGACTTACTTATATGGATCTGCACCACTTTGCCCACTATCTTCAATGCCTTCTCATCAGGGCTAAAGATCTGGCAGGTGATTTTGTTTGTCTACCACTGCCTGGAATAATAATCTTTGTGCATAATTTTCCTCTACAAAACCTAACTGTGCTAACAATTGATGTTTTAATATTACCTTTTTGGATTTCTTTCCTTGAGGTTGTTTCCAAAACACCTACAAAGACATCGATTTCTATGGTGCTGATATCAGAACTACCGCTGCAGAAACCACTACTGAATGCCAAGATGTTTGCACTGAGTCCGCAGACTGCCAGTTCTTCACCTACATCACAGAGAATTTCAATCCTGCACCAGCATTGCGGTAGGTACACAGTGGTCAGCCATTGCTCAGTCACATCATTCTACTTTGTTGAATGATTAAACTGTCTATATTGACAATCTAAGAAGTGGCAATTCAGTTGATTTCAAGGCAATACACAGAATCATGTTCTTCCCCTCTTTTCTCTTTTCCATGCTTTGACATACTATCAATATCAATATTTGGGATTCTTTTCATTTCAAGGGATCGTATAATGTATGTGTAATTGGATCATATCATCTGCAGATGCAGCAATACAAATGATGGAGCTGTGCAACAAAAATTGAACAATGCAAAGAGTATTTGTGGGTTGAATCACTCTCAGTACACAGAGAGTGATCAATTAGAGCATGCCCTGAGGAGGACCCGATAGCAGGTCGAAAAACGTGTTGGCATTCTTCATGATTGTTTTTGGTATAAGACATTGGTATTCTTCATGATTGTCTTTTTGGGCATTTTCCATGATTGTTTTGGTATAATGTATCGATATAAACATTTGAGAAATCTACTGTCCATTATGTGAAGAACTGATCATATAGGAATATATCTTTTGAGTTTTACTGGCATATCGTGCCTATACAAGATTAACATAGCACCACTCCTGAGTCAGTGTGGCACAAAGTGCCTAATGGTGCTCAACTCTACTATCTGATTAAATTCTTTACTTAGTACAATAAATCTTGACACTGTTCATTACCAAATTATTTCGTCTAAGTAAGTGGGTTGAGGGATCCAATATTCCCTATTAACCGCTGCCAAAATCCTCATCTAATACAGTCACATTCCAAAAGGTTTTTGGACTGTAGCGCACAACCAAACTGGTACCCCACTTTGCCTTTCTCATGTACAGGCGGTACAGTATAAAATGAGAAGTGTGCATCATGTTACCAAAGCCATTTCACTGAATGGAACGACAAATACAGTCATGGATGCTAGCCCTCAAACCTTGGAAATGGATGGATTTTTTAGGGACAGAAAAGAGTATAGACAGACTTCAAACCCCTTAATAGAACATACTAATTTGCCAATCAGGTCAGTCACCCTTAATGATAGATTTTCTGTAGTTGGTTCACATAACAGCTCCAACAGTGACACAACATTTCTAAAAGTGATGGGCAATGTAACTTTTTATTTCGTTTAAAAGATTTACGTGTATCTTATCTGTGTGTAAATCCACCTGCTGGCTGCATCTCCAGGCAAGAAGACATCTTGAGCCGTATTCCAACCATCATATGACATAATTAGCCATAACTTAATTTCTCGGCCGAGGCAGTAATGTGGTTGCTGTCGTATTGATGAACGTCACAAACAGGGGGCAGTTCTGCCACATAAAAGTAGACACAGAAATATCACATTACCTATGTGTGACTATCGTCTTTTCGGTAACATCTGTTTTGCAGTGGAGAATCTTGCAATCATTTTCAAAACCCCATAATATCACTGACAGCAGGAACAGAAAAAGATGTAGTGATAGTGGATAAAATAGAGATATTTTAAAAAAAAGGTAAAGGATGACATCCATCGAGGTCTAGATCAACTCCTTCCACCTACAACTCTTGAGAATGTGTTGGTCCATTTGATGCATACCCTTCACTATGTTCCCTGGAGCTATGGGCTGCTCATGCTGTAAGGTCACTGCTAGGATGGAGATATTGTTGCCGTGACACTTAGCTTATGGGTGTGAAAACTCCTGAAGTAGATGCTAAGTGGCGCTGCAACAATCTGCACACAACTGCCCCACCAGTGCTTCTCCCTGTTTTCCTAATTGCAGGCCATCCACGAGTGGTGGCGTCTCCTTGGCATGAAGGTTTTGAAGCACCTACATCTTCACGCTGGACATCACCACCAACGCTCCACAGTTCTTAAACATTTCAACCATTTAACAAAGGCAGAACCTAAGGTCGATAATATGGCCGAGTCAGTCTAATAGAGATATACACAAAAAAGACACTGGAGGTTAGCATTGATATGGAGTGTGGTTGTGGGAGGGCACAAGGGATTTACTGTAGCAGATACTACTAGAAATATAGGCATATTTGAGAATGGCTCTGTTGATGAAAGAGAACCGGTTAAGTTCTCTCAATGCCATCATTTGATGTCATTCAGTCCCTAATTTGATTGCCCCTATAGAACTAATGGTGATTTTGGTCTCGTACTGCAGAAGGGCACTGTTATTAGAAAAGTGTTGATGTTCATAGGTTTTTCCACATTTGATTAACCCAAGCTTTTTTACTCCCAGTGTCCAAGCTATCAGTTGAGATCCATATGACTGATTGGTCATTTGAGTCTGTGTATACACACTCTTCTTCTGCTGAGATTGCAGTATGTGACTGGTAGTCCTGTCTGGTGTACAGTGACTCCACCACCTGGGGTCCAGTGCACAGATGGCAAGGAATGTTTTAGTCCACATTCAATTCCCCTGCCGCTTCTATTCTTAATTGTTAATCCAAAACACGATGCACTGTAGGGGGGCGACATTTTAGCAAAGACGACAATAAACTGGCTGCACAAACGTTCCCATGGTACTGTGTACAAGCATAGGAAGCCAGGTTGCCATTGTTGGTGTAAACTGCATTACTATGGAATTTAATTGAGTGAATGGATCATAGTGATTTCCTTATCACGCAGCAATCAGATTGGTGTTCATTTAAATGCTTGTAAATATGCAAACATTGCACTCTACCTATTACACGAAACAATGGGCCTCATCGGAGTTTCTAGGTCTGGAAAAGACCCGGGGCTACGCTGATGTCGGAACTGTTGGGACTGGGGGCTAGCTAGCCTTTTGTCTGTAGCTCCTGTGATTCTATCCGGGGCTACAACCAAAAGATCAGGGGCTATAGCCCCCTTAGCCCCCCCTAGCAACACCCCTGGGCCTCATTACATGGTAGGCGGTAGGGATTTAACATCACCGGTAATGGAATACCGGTAACGTTAAATCCCCATCCAAATTATGACCTGGCTCACCGCTATTTGCGGCACCGCTAAGTACGGTGCCACTAATAGCGGCCATTCCGCGGGCGCGCGACCCTCGAGCCTGTAATTTACGCCATGCCGCTATTAGCACATCATCACAAGCCAGGCGGACGTGCCAATAGCGGCATTGGAAAAGCACCCAAAACCCCGTACCGCCATGGCGCTAATACCGCCATCGCGAACCATCCGTTAAGAGAACTGAGCAGTGTTCCCACCTGCCACAGATGGACACAATCAGCACAGGTGGAGGCAATGGAGACTCAGGCAGCACAAAAGGAGCACACCACACCCCTTCCCACACCAAGATGGTTCCAATACTAGCAGCATTACATGGGCTGGAGGACATGATCGCAGCGCAGCAGCAGCAACAGCAGGCAGCACAGAGGAGACGCAGGAGAGGAGGAGGAGGAGGGCAAGACAGGCACAGCAAGCACCACCACGGCACCTAATCATACCACAGAGGCACCCACCAATCCCCAGGATCAGAGCCAATCCATTTAACCTAACCCCGGAGCAGATACACACCCTGTAACGTCTGGACCGGGATACCATAACCAGCATTGTAGACATGATACACAACGACATTGTGAGCCTCATAGACATCCGAACTGCCATCCCCCCTCTACTCAAGGTGGTGACTGTGCTCCACTTCCTGGCCACAGGCACTTACCAGCATACGGTGGGGCAGATGCATGGCATCCCACAACCAGTATTCTCACGCACGCTGACCCAGGTACTCGTTGCCCTCCTGAAGCATGCACCTGAACACATATTCATGCCACGGACTGCCCAGGAGCTTGCAAACACCAAAGTTGGCTTCTATGCACTGGCAGGAATCCCAAGTTGCATCAGGGCAATCGACTGTACCCATGTGGAATAGGTGGTCCCACATCACAATGAAGTAATGTACCGAAACAGGAAGCAATTCCACTCCATCAATGTCCAAATGGTATGTGACACCAACAAGATAATCACTCATTGCTGTGCCCGATTTCCCGGATCAACCCATGATTCCATGGTCCTGCGGAACTCAACTATCCCTCGCTACATGCAGCGACAAGCCGGACAACGTTTGTGGCTACTTGGTGAGTAGCAGGGCAAGCACATGGCAGTGTGATTGGGGGGGAGAGATACATACTCCGATTGGGTGTAGCTTGTTGTCCGTTGGACAAATGCACATACAGTTGTACGCCAACATCCATCTGGGTAGGCCCAAAATGTACCAGAGATGAATGGACATGCAAGTGTGAGCTACATAACATAGATGACAATCCAGGTCTAGAAAAATCAAACATCCATCCACATCCACATTGCACAACATTCCACACCTCAAAATACACAAATCTCATACATGCCACCAACATAGTCCTACAAAATGAGCGCAGCACAACAGCAATAATGCATTGTGGCCTTGAATGCATGCAAAGGGATCACCCCTAGCCATAGCATTACACCACGCACTTATAACACAACTCAAGTGATGCCTCTCAGCATGGCAACATCAATGTTGGAATGGCAGTACACCAGCAGTGTGATAACAAATCTGCTTAGGACCAAGGAACCCCTAACACACGGCTTCAGCCAGGACATGTCCGTTACTGTTGTAGGCATTGACGGGCCATGTGTACTTGCAGGGTCGCCCTTACCTTTGCACATTCCAGTCACACAGACAGTCTGCATGTATGCTGTTAATTGTGCACTTCAATCACAATGCAAATTAAAAAAGCCTGAAATGAACTGGCCACACTTGAGCTGAACAGTAACAGGTCCCCATTTGTCCCCCCATACAGGTGATGCTGGCTATCCCCTGAAGAGGTGGCTCCTTACCCCTGTACGGAACCCACAGAACAGGCACGAGGAGGAATACAATCGTGCACATACCCGTACACGCAATGTGATTGAGCAGACCTTTGGCCTTTTGAAGACACGGTTTAGGTGCATGAGCAGGTCTGGTGGTGCTCTCCTGTATGGCCATGAGAAGGTGGCCAAGATCACCATGGCATGTGTCATGCTGCACAATATGTGTATCAGACGGAATGTGCCACTGCCCCCTGACGTTGAAATGGAAGCACCTGATGAGGATGATGATGGTGATGAGGACGGAGGTGAAGGGGATGCAGGACATGCAAGAGGGGATGGTCAAGAGGGACGTGCTGTGAGACAACATCTGATCACCCAAATATTCTGAGTAACGTGGTTTTTTACTGTCACATGGATATGGGTATGAATGCACTGGTGTATGTTTGGAAGCACGCAATGGACCCTGTCGCCTATAAAGTACACAAACACAATGAAGATGTCCAAGCCTGTGTTTTGATCAGACACCAGTGTATTAAGTAACGGAAAGATGAAAAAGTGCATGTCCCCAAACATCCCACCACCCTTCCACCGACCCCCCACAACAGACCCATAACACCCTTCCACCCACCCCCCACAAGAGACCCATAGCACCCTTCCACCCACCCCCCACAACAGACCCATAACACCCTTCCACCCACCGCCCACAACAGACCCATAACACCCTTTCCCCCACCCCCACAACAGTTCCTCATGTGTCTGCCACTATGTTTGCGTCGAGCCATGCATGCAGAAGCTTAGCCATAAACTCACTATTGGCCATTGTCTGCAGCAGCATTTGGAGGCTGGCTCGACATGCGCCTGGTGGTGCGTGTGGAGCGGCGGAGGGGGCTTGTCTGCGTTGAACCGGCGGATGACGACGTGGCTGACTGTCCTGGTGGTGTGAAGTGGCGGTCCATTGTGTCTGCTATTCGAGTGAGGACCTCCCTAAGTCTGCCTATCTCCTCACACAGCCTGTCTGTACAGGCCTCCATCCTCTCACTGAAGTGTCTTGCCGTCTCCACAATCTCCTCCCTGAGATGGGCAGCCTCCTCCACATGCTGGCCAACCAGCACAGTTAGTTCCTGTTGACGCTGGCTGATGGTGGCCAGGTCGAGGGCAGTGCTGGGTGCTGGTGGAGTGGCTGCTGTGCCCTCAGATGCATCCATGTCAGCAGGTGAAGCCACCATGGGGGACATTGAGCCTAGAATGTTGTCCTCGCCAGTGGCATCAGACCCAGGTGTCTAGAGTGGTGATGGCTCAGGGGCTCCAGGGGGGGTTGGGGTGTGCATCTCCATTGTGACATCTGTTGTGTCCTTAACATCAGATAGTGGGGCAGTGGCTGCTGCCTCTCCTGCGGAGCTTGGTGCAGCTGATGGTGGGCCCTCCGTGGCTGGGAATGGTGGTTGTGGGTTCACCTCCGGTGGTGGGGCTGTAGTTAGTGGTGTGGCTACTTCTATCCTGGCAGTGGCACTCCTCCGATGCTTCCCCTTGCCCCTTGATGGCGTGGGGGTGTCCTCAGAGTCCCGTGCCCTTGGTCTCCTACTTGCAGGGGGTGCCTGGGATGCATTTCCGGCATCCTCACCGTCTGTATGTGAGCCTGTCAGGGACAAGAAGGGGGATGGCATTGGTTACATTTCTATGTACTTTATGCAGAATACATCAATAATGCAGTTGTGGCCATTGGGACTTCATTGTTGGGGATGCAGGTGATGTGTCAGATCAGTGCCTCATCCATGAATGGTTGTGTTTGGCACTTGTCTCTGGTGATGTGTGCATGCGTGTGCGTTTGGGTCTGACAATGACATGGGCAAGGATGGATGCATGTGTGGATGTTTGTCCATCCATGAGATGATTCTGGGCTCACATTTGGGGGGACCAGTGCATTCACATAGCATCCTGTCATGTGTACACTCACCTCCATCTGAAGTGGTTGCCACGCCATGCTCCATAGTGCCGACTCCCTCAATGCATTCCACTCCGATTAGGTTCGCACAGGTCTCCTCCCATTCCTTTAGTTTGATGGGTAAACCGGATCCATCTGCAGTGGCTATTCTGTGGTTTTCGGCAAGGATGCTCCTCACCCGCAATCTGAGGTCGTCCCACCTTTTCCTGCACTCACGCACATTGCGGGTGGTGGTGCCCACTGCACTTACTTTCACAGCAACATCATCCCAGATTGCCTTTTTTTTGTCTCCCGCTGCATGTCGTTGGCAAACACAACGGCGGTATTGTCAGCCAGGGTCTGGGTCAGCATGATCAGCTCCTCTGAGGTGAATTTTTCTTTCCGCTGCCTGTCGGTGCTTTTTTTCAAGGCCTTGGGCATGTTGAGGGTGTCCCTGATGATTTGCAACTGCAACCTACTCCAAACAGGTCCAGGGGGAAGAGGATGGCACTGGATTGTGTTTTTAAAGATGGCCGCCGTGCTCTTTCCCGTTCCTGTGCGATGACGCTATTTCCGGTTCCGCAATTTTACGGTCTATTTGCATGCAGCGTGAGGGCGGAGGTGCTATCTGCACTTTCGTCGAGGGCGGTAAGTGACTTTTTGGGGTCTTTAGCGGCATGGCGGTAGGGTCATTACCGGCATGGCGCTATGCTGGTGTCCGCGTACTCGTAATGGTACGCTATTAGCGCCCTCTTTAAGAGCACCATGCCGGTAATTGGAGATTTTTACCGCACAACGTGTATTGAGGCCCAATAGCTTTTTTTCATCTCGTTTCTCGACCGTTCCTCAGTGCTAAACACAGCCTTGCCCTTCCAGCATCTCTCTAAAAGAAGCCCGGCTGAAGAAGTGCATGGGTCCATTCAACACCCCTCCTCCTTGCTGAGAGCAGAAAACAGTCTAGTGCAACCGTGGGGTGCATACATTAAATTAGGGACAAATACAAACACATGTTAATAGTCGCCAATTATCATGAGACAGCTAACCAGCAGAGAGCTGAAACACTAAATGCCCACTGAATGAGTCTGCTGTACCGTGGCTCGACATGATTATTCTAGCTTAACCCGTGCTACCTGGGGAACAGCCATTGACATGAGGGCACTGCTTGACTGGGTGGCCTTTCTCTTTTACCATTGACGCAGAATGCCCTTCTCCTTAATGCCCGCCTTGTAAGTGCAGCTGAAGCTGGCATCAGCGAAGCACGAGCAGTTCACTTCTGGACAATAGCTGCTTGTAAGGTGTTTATCTAATGCACCCCCCCCCCACCCTGCAAAAGTAAGGAAATGGTTTCTTAATTCAACCTCGGCTTATTGCGGTTTAAATGTTAAACATTACCCACATACTTACAGCAGTGCAGCGATATTCGACTACCGTAACTTAATTTCAGGAAAAGAGATGCCATAAACCACTGCCCTTTCCCAAACTTCACATAGTATAGTAACATGAATTTATTGACCCACTTTGGTACCACACTTGACATCACTTCAAATCTGTCCTCATCAGATGTTTGTGTAAAGTTAATACAAGTTATGAAATGAAAAAGCATTCAATGGAGTAGTCCAGCTGCGGTACAGGCTGGGCCTGGGCCCACATACTTACAGCCGCCAGCCCAGGGACACAGGGATGGAGAGGACTAGACACCATCTCTCACTCGGGCCCTGCGCTGAGTAGATCATTACAGACCCACAGTGGGCCTGCAATTAATCTGGCCCCATCCTCGACCCTCCGTGTGACTTCAGAGTTCGCTGGAGCTCTTCATCTCCCCAGTATCTCCTGGGACAGCATGGTGATGGACCATAACCATGTTGTCACAGGAGGGAGTGTGGAGAGGGCGTCCCTCCACTCGAAAACTGCAGGGAATGGACTGAAGGCCTGAATATGTAAATCGCTGTGCTATATAATTCACCAGCCCAGGAAATCCACTCTAGCCAAGGAAAATTAATCCCGATAACCCACAATGTCCATACCTTCCATTAAAAAAAAAAATCTTATAGACCAAATCCATTTATTTTTTCAAAGCTGGGTACAAACAATGTCCTTTGGCACGTTCCAATTGTGTATGGCCTTAGAATGCCTGTAAACAACACCAAGAACCAAGAAAAAGCCTCATTTGGCAGCAGATACCCAACGGGCAGCACAAGTTCCAGAAATAACAAACGCCGTATAATTTCAAACCTTTTGTCTACATGCTGCCTGACTGAACAGGCTCCTAAAGCTCTGACTAGAAGAGTGTGGGTGTTGGTGGTAATAACAAATCAATCAGGCGTCACGGATGTTGGCCTTCAGGCACTTCACACTCACAGGGCTAAACTTTGCGCAGCAGGCGAACTGATGCGGGCAGCAGCTTGCCGATGAACAAACCCTCGTCAAAATTTACAAAATGCGCAGTTCAAACAATCCAAGTTCCAGCACAACAAGGATGGTCAAGGCGAGCAAAAAACTCCCTACTCAATCAAACAAGCATTTTCCTGTACGATGTACTCCTTTGAAAGGAGTTGTACAGAATGGGGGCAGTGGCACTGGCACCTATTACTTACTTACCAGCCCACAGTGTAACAAGGGCCAAGCCAAGGCAAGGCCGCAGCCTCGCTGCACTGCACACACACAGCTCTGCTGCAGGTGCTACATCGACTCCATAAGTAAGAAGACAGAGGTAGATTGTGCGCCGTGACGTGACCCCACCCACACAGCCAAATAACAAATTTAATTGGCTGATAAACAGCCAATGAAATGTGAAATCTGTTATTAAACAGACTGAAGATCTGCTGTCTGTGTTTCTTCTGTGCTGTTTGAGCATAAATTAATACTGGGGTGGCCAAAGCTCTAGCGCCCCGCCAGCTTTCTATATTATGTGGATTATGCTAATTGCGCAGAGCCCTCCAAGCTCTGTGCAATAATACAATACAAAAATGTGTAAAATGGGATGCGCCTCTATGCTAGTATGTCAGGCCCTGCCAGGCAGCCACGGATATTCATTTATCTAATGAACAAACTTGTAGCCAACGCTGCTGCACTACACGTTTCAGATGGCAGACTGAAACTCTTTATAATGAATACACAATGTTTTCTCTGTGGGAGGGCGGCACCCCCGCCCTAATTAAGCAGCCGCCACTGGTCCTCAGTGTGGCAGGCTGCTGCAGTGTGGCATTGCGCTGCTCTTCTGCTCTGTTCTTCCCTGCCTCGGGCCTGGACGAGCAATAGGTCTGAAGGCACCAGCGCACCTCGCTACTTCCTCTGGCCGGGCCTGGGGTGGCGTCAGAAGCTTGCTCGTTTTTTTGTTAATAGCTTGTAACAAACTATTTATAAAAAAAACGCAAGCAGGCTCCAGACCAGGCCATAGGTTGCATAATTATGCCAGAGGTCGTTGGGGAAACGACAGAGGTCGCTCTTGTGACCTCTGGCGACCACCAATTGACGTCCCTGCTCTTCAGCCAGGGTCTCTTTGCATTACATGGTTGATTCTGGGAAAGAACATTAGCTGTGGGAATAATCAATATTATTATATGACAGAAGGTACTTAAAACCTGGGGTACATATTTCAGAATGGCATGGTTGCCAGAGGGGATCTGGTTCAGCCTCAGAAATATCATTAGGCTGAATTTTAAAGTCAAATATGTCCTCTATTTCCCATTTCAGTGCGTTTAACTAACCTTGATTTTTGTCTCGCTAACAGACTACAGATGTTGGCGGTAAATACTTTTATGGAACATGTACTGCAGAAGGCATCATTAATCTAATTCTATATAGATTTAATCACTCCAGACACCCTTGGGTGACCGACGGTCCTAACCAGATGTCTTGATGTTGTATCTATCCTTATCCCTGACAACTCCCCTGGGCTGCCCCAAATATCCTTGGTGATGTTAATCCATGTCTGTAAAGTGAACCTCTTGAAGACTAGAATCTTGGCTAATCAGGCCTTAAACACGGAAGCCTTTGCTTAATTCTTAATGCAAGGATCTTTAGCCTGGATTGCTGGATACAAACCTTCCATCAGTCATAGTGCCAAAGTTTGGCCTACATTAGAATACATTTTCATGTAGTAGTGCGTTTAAATTATAGGGCATTGTAAAGTGACAATACAACAATACAAATCAAATAATTGTCTGTCTGTTAAGATATAAAATTATACTTTGTACAAATGATCATATTATCATACATTTGTTTTTCTTGTAGGCCATAATAGACCATTGTACCATTGTAATTGTGACAGTTCACACAAGAAAGGAGCATTGACAGACAGGTTCAGACGTTGCCCCCTTTTGGGAGTTGAGTGCTAAAACCTCTACATCACAATGAAGCACATACAACCACATATAAGCACAACACAGTATGTCAATGCATGCGCTGCACCATCTTGAGGTTAGTAGTGAGTGGCTAATCTGCATGATAATTGGTAATGCAAATTATTGAGTATTTTAAAATCCTTGTGCAGGGACTTGCAGTTTGAGTCCAGCTTCACAGTTTGGGGAGAATGGAGAGGTGTGGTTCATTTGCCTTTGGACCTGTCGGCAAAGGGCAATGGAGAAACAACATGCCAGAAGACTGCTTGCCGATACGCAGCATCTCACATTGTGGCAATGGTGGCATCTCACAATTTTGAGTCTGCTATGAGTCTAAAATAAAGGTTGAAAGAATGCAAGTGAGATGTACAAGAACATATGCCTGTTATGAGTGAATACTGCCAGGAGAACACAGCCTTAACTATCAACAACAACAAGCTCTCCTATAAATCAGAGCAGGTTCTCTCATCACCATTAAACATGTGAAGTGTAAGTACAGTCTGAAATAGAGCAACATACATAGATATGAACTTCCTTTAAAGTTGAAGAACTTCTTGCACTTTCACGTTCCTGATTTCCAGCAATCTAGAGACACACACAATGCTATTACCCACCTCAGTAGTTAGTGTAACACTGCTGGCTGACAGTTCCCTCAGCAGTGGGATTGCTAGAAAAAATCCAGTCACCGCAACTGGAACCCACAATTGAATAGACCGATTTGTAATAAAATATTAAAACAAAAGTTGATCTAATTCTTAGCTAGACATAGTAACGAGATTATTCATCCTCAATACAGACCCCCAATGAAATTGGCAATCCTGTAACAGCAGAGGTGTGTTGGGAAAGCAAACAGGCTAAAGGGACTCATGTCCACATATTCTGGTCACGTGACAAGGTAATCATTGTTCATATATGGTGTGTGGCATACTGTGGATCTCAAATGAAAATATCATTTTGTCACACACATTATGGCCAACTTGTTCGTGAGCACAACTCTTTGTAGTGCTATGATAGCTTGATTTGTGTGTAAAACGCAGATTAAAAGCTATCAACTCGAGAATGCACTCAAACTGCTAGAGATGACCTTAATGAACTCTAGAGCAAAGAACACAAAAGCAATTTTGACTTCCCTCCTGGAGGGGGATTCTCGATTCAGAAAGAAGTTATTATGAATAACTCCGACTTACTCCTAACTTGCTCAGAGTATGTCATGAGTAAGGCAGCAGTAAGTTACTCACAATAAAAAATAAGTATCTATACCCAGATTTATGTCAGGGGGAAGCCAGAGTTACTCAAAGTACCTTCTTTTGGAATTGCCTGTATATTTATTTGAAATAACCCCAACCAAATATAATGTTTTCCATCAAGCAGTACTTGTACAGCAGATACCTATTCTCTTAGGACCCATGTTCCTTATTTAAAAAAAAAATGAATTTGCATCAAATCTTTATCCTGAGATGGATGTTCCAATTCAGTTTCTATGTTCTAACTTTACCTGGAAAAACTGTTTTATTTCTATTTCTAATAATACAAAAAAGAAAATCAGATCTTCACCAATTCTGCCTGACATACTCCCAACATTGTCTACTGTGGGTGTGCGTGCTTAATAATATCATCTACAAATGAGCCTATGTCACTCAGACACGCTCTTCCAGTCTTGGTGTCTTGTTTATCAAACGAATGCCTTCTGGGTATTATAATCCTTGGTAGCGTCACTAGGTCTAAACGTAGCTTAAGCAGAATATCTTGTGGCCAAATTTCGGCCATATGTCCCCAGCCGTGCCCTGGGTTATGCCGAAGCCTGTCTGCTTCCTACCCCTTTAGCCACGATACAGCCTAATTGGTGGTCGTTCATTTTCTGTTACTGCTTGTGACCTTTGGAACTCTCTCCCTTTTGCTCATAGAGCCACAGCGGCTCATTCGGTTTTTCACAATGCTCTGAAAACCTATTTGTTTTAAGCAACTTTCTTTGTTCTTTCTTTCTGTTCTGCAAGGAGTGGCAAGGTGACTACGGGTGTAGTTGCATTTCATACATTATTTTTACATTAACTTTACATTGTATCACCTGGATATCAATGGTTTGCAAAAAAGAAGCCAAAGGAAATAACATTGATGTCACAATGGCATGCAGTCAGTTGGTCGCCCTCTCAACAGCCCTCTGTGATTGCCAGACACACAGAAGCAGCACCTTACATTACAGATAGTAAATAGTAAACACTTCACTAATTACCATTTACCAGAAAGGGCACTGTCAAAAAAGGTTGATGTGTCTCCAGTGCATGGTTTGGATTTATTTGTAGTTATTTTTTTTTACACGGTTCCTGGTCGATTAATAGTTATGATATGCCACAAATTATAATTTGGTAGTGGTGTTTTCTAGAGGATTTTGTGATGCTACTTATTGTTTTTAGAGAATTATTGTTAGAAAGTCATTTGTTCATTTGGAGCTACTGCGTGTGCCGCGTGTCCCTACTTGGGACATACCAGTCAGCCTTGGCTCTGAATTTGAAGGGAACTTTCCCCGTCTCCCAGTCTAACCGAGAGCATATTCTAGCACCCTCGAATGACAAGGCGGAGCTACAGACACTGAATTAGAACATAGAGAACATCTTCCCTCGCCATCATTCAGCTCTGAATGCAACCTTCTTGCTTGTAACATTGTTCTGCTAATATTACAACCTACCAACCAACCTAGCTGCTTACTTATGAGTCCTCAATCTCCCTCACACCCATTTATGAGGCTGAACTTAATGCATACAACAGATGGATAGATGGAGATAGAGATAGGTAGAGAAGCATTTGACAACCCTTATGTATAGGCGCGTTATAAGTGCCATATCATAACACCTAATTGTTTGTTATTTTTATCGGAGTCACAAATCACCACCTTATGAAAAAAAGATGTTTTATTTACATATCAAATCCTCAATGAATTCTAACTTTCATAAATAATAAACATATTGTTATAACACATCTTTTTACATCAGTCAACCCTTCAAAGTTCTCTCTATTTGCACATAAAATCAAACATATTTGATTAAGGATGACAAGTCACATCATTGTACTTGAATCAATTTACAATGCCCCAATCATGGGCTTCAAGCCATATGAGTGTTTCAGCACAGAGAGTCCAGTCTAGCCTATCATGCGCTGAATGACACAAAATCCATGCTTTCTACTCCAAAGACTCTGCTCCATTTAAATCACAATTCACGGTAACACTATGAAAAATATTTCAAAACCTGCCCTGCAGTTACCCAAATGAGAACCTAACCAACATAGGGCAATACACTTCCATCACCTATAATGCAAGCACAGTTCTACTACATTACAATAAAAGAAGACTCAATTACTCTTTAAGGGGATACCAGAACTCAAGGTCCTATAGACAGATTTATAAATGTTTGACCTGCTAGTTCAAAGACATTTCACTGGGCTATCCACAAACCTGTATTTTTATTCAAATAGTCCCATGTTCCCATCAGGACGGTATGTTTAACATGGATCCTTTTCCCTTTTATTACAGTAAACTTTGCTTCCTGAAATTCTCTGCAAATATCCCATCTCCTACAACCATTAATATCCTCCAAGGCGTGGTGTCTGGATTCAGCCAGAGAGACTGCGATGGAAAAACCTGTGAGTGCTGGACATTGCGCTGTACTTCTCTAAGTGACCTTATGACTGGAAGAAAATCATTCAGAAATGGGCTATTAGACATACATCGAGGCTTTCCAAACTATTAGAAATGTTGCATGCAAATTATTCCTCTGAGTTTGTCTTAAGGTCCAGTAAAGAAGAGTGTGTTGTCAACAGTCCTGTTAGACTGACCCACAACATCTACAAGTGACTCAGCCATGGGACCTGATTCTTGAAGATTTGCACTGGAGGGAAGGAGGAGATGCAGGCAAGCAGTTTTGCACCTGGGTCCTTATACCTGATTGACAAAGCCTAAATCAGTATCCAGAGCAGCCTGGAGCTTCTTTGAGATGCCAACATACACATACAATTTGCAAGGATTTGCTAAAGGGCGCCTTAGAGATGCCTCAGAGATGCATCAGGTAACTGTAGATTAACTCCTGTTTTAGGCTGCCTGAAGCAAGTATAACATAGCAGGAGCAAATATGAGATGCTCACAGGCACCACGTGATATGCGCCAGTGCCAATCTTTGAGTATCAGGGTCTGTTGACTAATAGTCATTGCTGCATGGAAGTGGCTGACGTGCAAGCAAATGACAATCCTTCCACAGCACAATTGGGAATATGATTTGCAAAAAATCCGAGTATGCAGCGTGCCTCCACATGACCTTTAAGATAAACAAAGTTCGGAAAAAATCTGGAATTTAAACATTGCCATTTGAACACATAATTTCACAGGTTTTCCATTGTGTTTGCCCAAGTGAATGCTGAAGGATTGCCTGTTAGTAAAACACGTATTTACCAACAGTATGCACACAGTCCAGCACATTCCAAATGTAATTGCCTGTACAATATAGTGCTTGCTAGTACTACTTTATATAGGCAACAATGACCACTTCCTTGTTGCCTATATAAAGTAGTACTAGCAATTATCCCTAAACCAGCCCCACATCAAAGGGAAACATTCATTGATTTGATGCATAAAAGAATATGTTGGTTTGTTTTCACGGGATAGAATTTGGTTAAACTAGGCAGTACAATGAGAAAAAGACTGTAAGGGTAGTTGAGAGTAGTTCTATCACCTTGAATAGTATTGAGATTGCACAGCTTTGCACTGTTAAAATCGTCCTGGGAATCACTATTGAAAGGTTTAACACATCGTTACAGGAGTGCTTTTAGGTTGGCAACTCTATCGCCACTTGTAGACATGCGCTCTTATACTGGACGTCCCATGTCCCAATCAATTTAAAATCCTAACCACAGTAAAATTAGTGGAAGAAAAAGGCCAGCTGTGGGAGAAATAAATGTGGGAGGAGGTTTGTGGCAGTCTCCCTGCAATTACACCCGCCTGCCCTATCCCTGCTCTTGTAAAGTCAGATCGAAAAAGTTCAGTGAAAAATTGCACAGTGATATGTTGGATCATTGTGCATGTTGTGCGAAGTTGTCTGGCAAGAGTGGTGTTCATCTATGAGAGGTTACAACATACACATCCCTACAGAATATTGGAGAAAACGATCTGTGTTACATGGAGGTTAGAAAACCAATACAGCACCAGGAAAAAAGGGTAGTGTCATCGCAGGCTTGACCACTGGGATTTCTGATAACGTTTCAGTAAATGTTTTGAATTCTGTGACTGATCTGATTCGGATTTGGAACTGACCAGGTAAATGATTTGAATTAAATATGTTTGTGAAGAGATCAGGAGTTAGGATATGTGTTTGAGTTGTCATTGATTGTGAGTGTAATCATAGCTATGACAGATGCATTTGCTTATGTTGTACTACTTTCCCTAGTGGTTGTCGACCACACCACCTTGGATCATCTATCAGTTGCCATATCTTCATAATCCCTCTGAGATGCCCATAGTTAGTCACATGGTCGTGAATGGCCAGTACATGTGGGTGCACCCTCTTTCTGGTTTGCACCAAACCCACTTCCCTTCATACTTCCTTGGGTTACGTGGATTGTCCACCTTCATTCCAACCGGAAACCGGTCACATGTTTTTATCCTTTCCCTCAGTCTCTCTCCTTTACAGTATCATCCATTGCTCCTTCCATGCTCATGTCCATCAGAATCTCCATCCGTATTGCTTCCTTTGCTGTCTTCTTGCACCTTCCGATACATATCTTGATCCCTCACAGGGATGCTGCTCCTAGTGCCAGGGCCTCAACTATCACTTTCAGTCCATATGCCATCCAGAATGGCATCCATGACCAGAGATGCACTAGCCAGCTCTTGTCCTCCCATGTTCTGCGCATGCATTTGGGCCAATTGTGCAACTGCCTCTGAGAGAGTTCAGTTATCTTCGTAGTTGACCGGTGTGAATGTGCAACATGACCTCCCGATTTTGGCATAAACTCCTCCTTCCATTGCTGTGAAGAGATCCAGAACATATCTATTCTGGAGCGACACCAGTCTTATTGCTCCTGAGTTCTTTTATGGTGTTGAATCCATTCACGGTTAAGTTTATGGTTACCATCAACTCCCAGCAAGTGATCTGTAACCACTTAGCATTAGTGTATGTCTGTATCCCTGGGATCAGGGATCCAAAGAACATTTGTTTTCTGCTGAACAGTCTGTGTGATACTGGTACCTCATCCAATGCTGCTTCTGATTTTCCAGAGAAGTCATTCCCCCCTCTTTTCACTCTGCTCAGTTCTTCCTGTGTGCCCGCTGGTTCTGCTCGGGTGGATGGTACTGCTTCTAGTGATCTCTTCTTTCTTTTGTTGCTTTACATTATAGGGAAGTCATCAAGCTTCACGTCCTACCTAGGTACCACCAATGAAGGCATGGTGATATGTACCAGTGAACATACTCCTCCCTAGTAAGGAGGCAGCTTCTCATATGCTTTGGATCCACACGCCCAATAGTGGTCCATGAGCTCTGCTGTTCCTACTTCCATTGCTGGAATGATCTCAACCGCTTTGCATCCTACGTTTTCGTCAACTTCATCATCTCCATTGTGCTGGTAAAACAGAGCTGGTGTCTTCAGTGGACTTATTGGCATTGGTCCAGCTTAATTTCCCACCCACGTATCTAAGTTCTCACTCCTGTCCCATTTCTTCAGGCACTTGTTGTCTTCTTCATGCACCTTGCTCACTGGTGCATTTGCTAAGGTCAGTGCCTTGCTTCCCACTACTCTGCCTTCCCAGCCATCATTAGCATATACTTTTCTATAGATCAGTATCTGTGGTCCCTCCCAGCAGCAGGGCTCTGCTCCTGTTACCTTTACTCTCGTCCATGGGCATGGCAATTCATTCAATGTGACAGTCTTTGTTTCTCCCTTTTCCGGGCCTTCAGTGATGTATTGCAGTCCTTCAGCGAGCTGCCAGTAATTGGTCATCATGTCCAGGGTCTTGATGTAACTCTCTTCATATGGAAAGGTCCTCTTGGACATCCACCTCAATGTTGCTGTTTTACCAGCTCTCCCCGTTGGTATTCCTACCAACTTTGGACATGTGCTTGTATCACATGTTGTTTGTTACTCGTGTAGTGTCTTTGAGATACATGTCAACTCCCTTCATGTCTGTGTCAGCACTGCGCTTACCTCGCCTTACCTTATCAGCAGTGTCTTCTCTTCCAACTGTCATGGTAGTTCCTGCTGCTCGGGTCGGGGGAATGTTAGTGAGGGACACAGCGGTAGCATGTATTGCAAAATACAACTGCCATGGAACAGTGCCTAATATTCCAGTGAGGATCAGAAAAAAGAGTCAGAATGAAGTTTATTTGATCCATTATGACCACTTACGCTGCCTAGTCCGAGCAGCTGACGAGATGATAAAGTTGCCATCCTGAAAATCGCAAGCCAGGCATTATTGTATTAGTATTTGTCAGTACACTCAATCTGCGCAAGCTAAATAATCACTTATTGCAAAGGCAAATATCTCTTACGAGACCTTTTGTATGGATGGGGTATGCTCTCTTTGGTGCAATGTGCCTTCCATCTTTGGATATCAGCAGTCCAATATACAGTACTTCCCTTTGACACTGGAGTTTAGCCTTGTCCACCTTGTATCCTTTGTCAGCTAACACTGTCAGCATGCGTACTGCGTCTGTCCTGCACACTTCCTCTGTCTTGCTACCAATCAGATGTCATCCACATACTGTAGGACCGTGCTCTCTGTCTCGATGTTGCCTAAATCCATCTGGATCACTCTGTTAAAGATGGATGGTGACTCGCAGTACCCTTGTGACAGCCAAGTATGTTTCCACTTCTGGTTGCGATACATAAAGCTGGTCAAATATTGTGAGTCTGGGTGTAGTGGTACTGAGAAGAAGGTGTTTTTTTAGATGAATCACGGTGAAGCAGGTGGCTTCTGCCGGAATGCCACACAAAATTGTTGCTGGGTTTGCTGCTACTGGATACTCTAATACTTTTAATGTGGTTAAAAAGGAGTAATCCTGAATAAAACACCATAACCCTCAGTTCGCCTTGGGTGCGGAGTACACTGAGGTGTTGCATGGAGATTCTGATGGTACTAAAATGCCTCTGTTAATGAGGGCGCTGATTGTTTCATAAATGCCCTCATCTGCTTTTTTGTTAGGGGGTATTGTTTTACTCATGGCAACATTGTTCTAGGTTTTAATTTTATCTTCACCCCCCCTATGATCTTTATGCACCCTACATCATAGGGACTTGTGGTCCATAAACTGTTGGGTACTTTGCCCAAATCCGCCTCCCAGAACATGGGCGGCATTTCCCACGCCATTGCCATTTGTTGCGCAACCTCTCTGTAATGAATCTGTAACCAAAACCGTACACTAATTTCGAACATCATCTCTGTTTCTACTTTCTCTTCCATAAATAGCTCCTCATCTGTTACTGTTGTTAGCCTGCATCCCTCTGCCACTGCAATTATTGCTCTCCACGCTTTCCCTTTGTCATCTGTTGCATGTACTGCACTCCATTCCTCCCATGCCAGAACTGACTCGATGTATATTAGTTTAGTTTAGTTTATTTATTTAAAGAGCGTACCGAGCCCTTAGGCAACTGGGCACTAAGCTTACATGTTGTGATAATACAGACATTTATAAGGAATAAGAGCAATGAATACAGCATTTACAGGCATCAATGAAATAAGCAGCAAAATAGCACCGATTTAAAATATACAGGCAGAGAACTAAGGATTTACATTGTACAGGTGTGTGCAAGCCGCTATGTGTTGGGCAGGCTAGGCGTTAGATATAGACTCTTGCCTGTGGAGCCAAGCTTTGGTCTTTTTCTGGTATATTTAGTAGGAAGATTCCTCTTTTAAGGAGACGGGGAGGGCATTCTATTTTCTGGCTGCAAGGACAGGCAAACTAGCTCTGCCTGCACGTTGTTACCTACATCTGGGTATGTTGACACTGTGCCTTAAGGCAGTTCTGATGCGTCGTGATGATTTGTAGCGAGAGATAGTGATGGCCAAGTAAATGGGTGCCTGATTGGAGAGGCATTTGTGTGTAAGCAACAAAGTTTTTAAGTCTATTGTTTGGTTGATGTCGAACCATTTTAATGATTGTCTAGTTTCAGAGATGTGTTGATTTCTTGGGATATTTAATGCTGCTCGAATGACATTGTTTTGCAGAACCTGCATTTTATTGATATTTTGTTGTGAAGTGCCCAGGTAGAGTGCATTACAATAGTCTAGCATAGAGAGCACTAATGGGTACTAGTGTTCCTTCTTGCTCATCAAGTGGTGTTTCTGGTCTGAATGGGTACTTGCCTGGCACCCTCCATACCTTCCCTGCAATGCCTGGCATCCATGCAATTGCCACATCTGTCCCATATTGGAACATTTCTGGGACCAATGACACCCCTGTCTGTACTGTGCTCCCACAATATGCTTGACTATCTGTCTTACATTCAACATGTGTATGCCTGGTGCGGAGCATACTATGCCTGGGAATGAGATGGTCATGTTTAGTCTGCTCATGATGTAACGTCCCAATATGTTTACAGGTGCTCGTCTAGAGTAGAGTAAAGGTAAAGGTAAGTTGTTATCTCCTATAGATAGAGGGATGTAAGCAGTAAAAGGAACAACTTCTCGAGCCCCTGAGAATCCTTGTGTGTTCATGGCATTGCCTGACAATGCAAATGTCCCTTCCCGAATACATTACCTAGTCGCTCCAGTGTCAACAAGAAAGGAAACTGTTTTGTCACTTATCGCCACCCTTATGCAAGGTTCCTCTGCAGGATTGGGTGTAACTGACAGGATGGGACACAACATGTTTGAAGGCTGTCCTATTGAGGATACAGTGATAATCCGTTCCATGGGGAAGGGTTGTTCCCCACCATGGTGACCCCTCCCACCCATTTAAATGGAACTGTCGCCACTGTGTCCATGTGTTCCGTGGTGTAATAGTCCTGTATTTGTGCTAACTGTTGCATGATTCCCCGAAATTGTGCTGCTTGTAAATAATGGGGTAGTGGTGCTGTCATTTGCGGTGTCCGTGATTGTACCTTTGGTGAATTAGGTACTTGTTGTATCTGCTGTTGGTTATTCTGTATCTGTCCTTGTTGCTGTGCATCTTGGGCATAATAGTAATCGTCCTGTCCTCCTTTATACGTCTGCTGTCCCTGATCTCCCCAATTCTGTTGCACCCCTCTAAATCTGCACACTTTTGAAATATGTCCTAGCTGCCTGCAGGTCCAGCACTGAGGTGGTTCCCTCCCTTGGCTGGTGAATCCCCCCGAGAAGTCTCCCGGTCACTGTGGCATTTACTGGTTGTATCCCCGAAATCCTCCTGGATGGTGGTGTGTTTGTGGTCTGAAGCTCCGCCCCTGCTGGAACCCTCCCCTCCCTCAGAATCCCTGCTGGAACCTGCCCAGTCCCACGTACCCTCCTCCCATGGGCGGTGCGTATTGTTGCTGTGGTTGGTTCTGTTGCTGTGGTGCTGGTGCTTGTGTCTGTGGTATGGGGCTAGGTATTACCTGCCCCTTCCATTGCATATTTTGACAATTTCTTTAGAACTAGCTTAGCCTCATCTGTCATCCTGTCTTCTGCCTTTTGTTTAGCCTTCTCCTGCCATAGCCTGTAAAGGTGTATAATTGTGAGCTGTATTTCTGTCCATCCCTTTGCTTCTATTCCCACCAATTTATTCAAGCTCTTCTGTACAGGATCTGGTAACCTCAGTACTAAGATATGATAAAAAAATTGCTATTGTTTTGGCCCACAGCTCTCTTGAATATAATTAACAGGATCTTCTTCATCATGCATTTTACATGACGTAATAGCCCCTTTGTCTGACCTGTCCGGGTAATGGGTCCGTAATGCCTGTTATACTGCTGCTCTGCAATTTTCAAATAGGGACCCGTCATGTGCTGTGTGTTGAATGGTGACCCCGGGAAACTCCGCCCTCTTCCATATGTCATCTGTTGCGTTACCCAGTATGGAGACAAGCAGTGCCTTGACGTCACCCACTGCTAGCCTGTGCCCTGCTGTCAGTTTCTCCATTTCATGTATCCATTTCCCAGCTCCCGCACTCAACAATGGTAACCTGCATTTGATATTTTCCTTGTCTGTGTGTTTCCAGAGTACGCACTGAGGCCTTTTCCCTCCCCTCTCTATTAGTGGCATCTGTGAGTAGGCTGCTCTTTCTTACAGTGTCCGTCTATACTGT
The DNA here is from genome assembly GCF_040938575.1 of Ambystoma mexicanum. Classification (NCBI taxonomy): domain Eukaryota; kingdom Metazoa; phylum Chordata; class Amphibia; order Caudata; family Ambystomatidae; genus Ambystoma; species Ambystoma mexicanum. The sequence goes on along the minus strand of NC_090926.1, from coordinate 1,092,583,384 downwards.
CTAATCTAAATAGGCCCTCTTTCATCTTGAATGTCTGTTCATATGTCTGTGGGTTCTAGTATGGGTAACCGTCATGTTTATTCATGTGCTCTAAACAGTCGCCCTCTGGAGTGTGCCAGTGCTGTCTCCTCCCTCCTGTGCCCTGGAAGATCTCTTATTCTGTTAATGTATGCGTTTTGTATGTTGCACCTGTCAGTTGCGTGCTGTGTTTGATCGTCTAAGTCGGGTCCTCGTCCCCTCTGTTTGTGAGACCTGCATTACCATGATGTCCCTGCACCTGTCCTTGTGAGGTAGAGTTTGCTGTGCCACCCCTCTCTCATCACCGCTGTCTCTGTCTTCACTGTCAGATCCTTCGTCCATGTTGCTGAAAAAGTCAATTTCCATGAGGCTAAGTCGGCCGTAGGCTCTAAATCAAGATCAATGTCCATTAAATGATACTTGCTCCCCCCTTTCCATAACCCTAGGCATGCGGCGCCATTCCCTGTCGATCCTCCCCATGTATATCTACCTTGTCCTGTTCCACTTGCCCCTCTTCCTCCTGTCTTTTCCTTTCCCATTCTAGTGCAGCCAGTTCACCAACTGCCCTTATTGCTCGCTCCTCCTCCTCTTTCCGTGCTCGTTCCCTCGTCAGCCTCTCCAACTGCAACTTCCTCTGTTTTCTCTCCTCATACCTGCGTGTTTCTTGCTCTATTATCTTCCTTCTCCATCCTGCCATTTCTGCCTTCTTCCCCTCTCTACCTTCTCTCCCTATCTTCCTTCTCTTTCGCTTTGAGCTTCCTTTCTATTCTCTCCACTTGTTCCTTATCCATACACTCCTTTTCCCTTCTCTGTTCCCTCTATTCCTTTCCAATTTCTCTTTCCTTTCCCTTTCCCTTTCTCTATATTCTCGTTCCATTTTTGCTTCCCTGTCCATCTCTCGTCGCTCCTCCTCTACCTGCACTGCCCAGTCTCCCCTGCTCCCTTTCCAAGTCCTCTATGGCGCTTGTTGCACCTTCAACTACTCCTGCTGTCTTCCCTTTACGTTTCAAGAGTATCTGTGCTGCTATCCACTCCTCCGTACTTATGTCTTTCACTTCTGCTTTGGCACGCTGCAGCCCCTCCTCGTGCGCTTCGGTGCTGCTACCAACCTGCCTTGCACCTCGCGTTTTCTCCTGCTTGGTATGTGGTAGTGGTTTATATGTTGGGTTGGAGTACCCCTCTGGTGCCCTTAGTTCCCTTAATGGATATTAATGGATATATCCTCTGATCGTCATCTGTGTCATCGGACAGTACACTAGGCGGGCAGGAGGTGGTGTGGAAAGGTCAGATCCCTTTACCTTCGCCTCCTGCATATTCATCATCCATACACGCTCCACTGCATCCTCCTGAAACATGCGCCATGATTCGAATATGTCCATGCGATTCGCTATTTTCTTACCCTTATAGGCGATTGCAGCACGTCTTTGGAGAAACTGCTGTTAATGGCCATGGCCTCATTATCTTCCCTTCAGTGTACTTAGACCACGGTATACGATATTTAACAATCATATCTTTGTATGGTGGCAACAATTTACACATGTGTTGAATTGGGGTCACCACACCATTCCTTGGTACACTGAATACATTACAGTTTTACCTGACCTCTAACAGAGGTTTTCGATGATCCGCTGTCGAGGGAAAAGTTCACAATGCAATGGTTATATATTTCTATTGCTACAAGCCTTGTTTGCTCTGCACTTTACATGGCTTACTCCGCGTACAGCCCCTTCTTTACCACCGCTGCCCTTCTCTGACACACCAACACAATCCTGCTCATCCGCCTTCCGTGCACCACCACTGATTCACCTCTCTACCAATGCTAGCTCTTCGGGTCACAATTCTCTGTCCTATGCACCGACCTAAGGGTGACGTCACCAGCTAAATTTTGATTCAGGTATGTAAACAATTTACACAGACATAGAATAATGACCCGTTGCTCCCATTCCACACAACATTTCCCAACAACCTGCAAAACCCCACAGCTGTAACAGTATACTTCTATTTCTTTGTGACTAACTGCACCAGTTACGTCACCAAACATGTGAAACGCCTTTCTCCAGGAGACTTAACCAGGTAGTTAACCTTCCGCAATCTAGGGTAGCTCCAGCTAACGCCCGCGGAAATACTGTCATCTATTCCCAGAACTAAAATGCCCAATTCACAGGAATTATTTATTTACATACTTCTGTAGTGCAAGCCTTTCAGGTCTATAGTCCTGGTTGTTCACCAGAACCTTTTACCTCAAAGACCAAACGCTTCCTAGACATATAAAAGGGGCTTCTACCTCCGCTCAGGTCCCTACTAACCAATGCTATATATTACTAACCAAACTATTAATACTTCCAACAATACTTCCCCCCTCACAAAATACTCAACACCCTCTTTTAAACCCACAAGTGCTAATTGTCTGAATCAATACTTAAATTCTGTGCTCGTCGACACTGCTCGGCCACTGGCTCCCCGTCAAGCGCTCACCTCGCCCTCCTGATCTGCCTTGGACCTTACACCGATTGCAGGCAGGATGATTTCCAAACGGCTCCACATGACCTTTCTCCGGTTTGCACTTTCCCGGTTGTCTCACAATGCCTGTGGGGGTCCCACAGCCTTTCAGTGCCAGGTGCGGAGGAGGCAGCTTCTTGCCAGTCTAGCGTGACTAACCATCACCTCTGCTACCAACTTGTTAGGGGAAACCTCCCAGGCAAGCAGGGTGGCTGATAGGAGTACAAAAACTCTGGCCTAACTCCTTCCCTTTTCCAAAAGGAACGTAAGTCAAGACAGGTAGCAAGTTCAACTGTGGTTTATTAAAGCCAATAAACCATCAGGGATTAGTACATGGAGAGAATCCAGGCAAAGCTCAGAGAACACTGGCTCGTAGGCCAGTTTTGTAGTGTGGTTACATCAAAATGGGATCACATTGCGGGCCCTTCCCCAGGAAACCTATCAGTCAGGGATTGGGTGTTGAGTGGTAGTTCCCCTTTAGCGGTCCTCATATTGGTTAGTTTACTGGTACTCCCATGTCATGTGTCAGGCCTGGACCAACCCCTAAAAATGTTACTTCTAAATGTTGCAGTATGCCGACCTGATGATTGGTCGGTGGCCCCAGATACCCACCCCTAGGGCCATACATTTCAACTGGTTGAGCTACTAGCCCCCATGCTTTGGACCCAAGTTGGTTCTCAGCTCGGAGTGTACCTGTTCAAGGTGATATGTGCAACTATGTGTCTGCATTATAACTCATGTGAACCACCATGACTATTGAGAGTGCTCCTTTTGCACCATACAACTTCGGCTCGGTTGTAAAGACTTTGTTGCAAGTCATTGGATTGTGAGATCGCTGCTCTTCCCAGCTGCCATTTCTTGGCTCACCTTGAACACTGCTGGACCACGTGTTCAGAGACTGTTTTTGTGAGCTCTGAAGCTCTGAATTAGTCTGAATTTCAAGAGAATTATTTGCACCTGCCATGTTGCTGCTACTTCAGTTCAGGGGAAAGAATGTCACTTGCAACAACGCGACCTTGGTAGTGGTCCGCTCCTCACAATGCAGCTCTCTGGACAGTACTGCGTCCAGCTTAACTTCAGCTTCTCTGAGACGGTTGTGGCCTACTGTGATTTCCTAAGCAATGGTCTGGTTCCTACTGTGCTGTTTTCCATAGTATCCATAGGTTAGTGCTTTATGGCTCTGTCGGCTCTCTCAAGTGTTACTTCACTGCCATAGGCTTATTTGCATTTAAGCATCTGCAAGCAAGTACACGAGATCTTCTTGCGGTTTCTATGTTGCAATGACAAGCTAATGGCTAAACAATAAACATGCAGACAGTATGTACATGTTACTCCCCTCTAACTTATTGCACTGTACGCATGTGTTCTTTGTGTGTTTTAGGTGCATGATTGTGTACCGATGTGCAGATGGGCACGTGTGCTTCGTGTCTAACGCTGCTATGTCGTGTTGTCTCTAACAACGTGAGGCATGGCTTCTTGGCACTTTTAGTCGAGACTGTCAATTGAGTTGTCTCTGGTTTCATCCTGTTGGTCTTCATCCACCTTGGTGGGTGCAGTGGCGGTTGTGTGGGCTCGTACGAACGGCCATGCTGTCTTCAGTACTTTTTCCCGTTCGAATGCTTTTCGGAACGGTGGGAAGATTTCGACCTTCCCTCTTCATAACAAGGAGAAAGAAAGGAAATGAAATGAAAGAAAACAAAAGGACAAAAATTGGATAGACACAAAAGCAAGAAAAGAATGGAGAGAAAAAAGGAAGACAGGAGGAAAGAGAAACCGAAAAAAGGTAGAAACATGATGGAAAAAGAAATTAAGAAAGAAACACCAATTTAGGGAATGGAAAGCTTTTTTTAACACTGAAACCTAAAGACGACAAAATACATCCCATCGACCACCAGGCAGCAATCAGTTACCAGTTTCTATTAAAAATAGTAGACGTCTAGCAGTATAGCACAACAATGACTTATGAATGAATAGCCTACGTGTCAATCCATTTAAAATGAACATTAGACAAAGAACTGTGTAATACCTTCTGCTATGGTGGGAAGAAAAGTTATACTGTTCTAGGGCGCAGCCACCATGCCTTGGTGTATGCATGTTGAAGAGAGAGGGAGAGAAAGATAGAGATTCCAATATGGCGTACACAGGTTTTGAAGCCATAGTAAAGCAGTGAAGTCTCTCACCCAGCCCCCTTACCATAACAAGGGAAAACCTGGTGATCATTGGAGATAGCAGACCTAATAGTGACACACACCTGCATACCTGGGTTGTTGGATATAGAACACGCAATAGAATATGAGGATGACCTATAGGAATAAACACAATTGCAAGATCAGGGGGAGAGGAAGAGGAGGAAGGAAGTAGTATGGAGAGAAAGGAGGAGGAGAAATAAGCTTTGAGTGAGGTTGGGGGCAATAATTGAGGTGGAAGAGAGTGCTTTCAGAAAAGATGAGAAAGAGAACAACTTGGAGGGGAATGGGAAGAAATTGGCAGAGGAGAGCAAGTGGGAGAAAAATGTAACATGTTTAGATAACACCTGAGGAGAGTGGAGTTTGGTGCAGGAGGTGGAGAATAAGTGGACAAGTAAGGTAGAAGTATAGATACCACTTTTGGGGAATGGAGGTGAAAGTGGAGGAAAGGACCAACTGGGAGGAGGATGGGAAAGGTTTCCATAACACTTGAAGAGATGAGGAGGGAGCATCTTTGAGGAGGGAGGATATCTGAATAACATAAACTGAAAGAAGGGGAGGGTTAAGAAAAATCAAATGGAGTGAGCAGAGCACAGCATTTATCTACAGGAATAGATCTATATATGAGTGTGTGATGATGTGTGGAGGAGGTGGAGGTAATGAGATATATGGAGAGAGAGTGATTAAGAGAGAGAGGGAGAGTGAGAGCGAGAGAGAGAAAGAGAGAGGGAGCAGTGGCGTCACTAGGAGGAGGCCTGGGGGGGCCAGTGCCCCCCCTCTGAAATCATGCCCCCCCCCGTGTGCCCCCCTACCTCAGCTCTCAGATGCCAGCCAGCCTTTTGTAAGCTGAATTGTAAAGTGACTTCATAACTTATGACTTCATAACTCTTTATTTCCACACGTCTAGTAAAGTGCTTTCATTCGGAAAATAAACAGCCGAGGCAACTGTGGGCATACTGGCCTTTGAGCCTCGGCTGCCACACCTGAGCCTGTTTTGAAAAAAGATATATATATTTTGTAATTTTTTTTGCTGTTGTCTCTGAAATGTCGCTGGATGTGCACAGCATGCTGGCAGCAGCGGCGGCACTCATGGGGCCCCGCCTGGCCCGTGTCTGTGAGCCCATTACCTGGCTGGATGCCTGGGCTGGCCTGCTCTGCAGCAGACAGCAACACCTTGCACAAAGTTGCATTGCGTGGAGCCTCCCTGGAGCTGGAGACTCGACTCGAGCCTGGCTGGAGGACAGCCTGGGCCGACCATGCATGAGCTGGTGTATTGCGATTGCACCATTTGCAATTGCTTTATTCAGTATGGCATGCAGGGGAAAGCCGGTGGACCATGGGGGATAGAGCAGCAGGTGGCGCCGGCGGGACTGTCTGTAACATTACAATGTAACAGTTTGCCCGCCAGCGCCACTGCTGCCATGATTTCATGGCGCCCAGGGCCCGGGGCCAGGCCCAGCAGCATTTCCAGAATGTTCCTCACAGTGCCACTCTCGCGCCAAGATGAACTTGTGTGCACTTTGCAGTCTGCACCAGTCGGTCCACGTCGACTCCACCAGCCACTTTGCCAGCCAGAGCAGAGTGCAGAGCAGCATCAGGCAGCAAAGGCGTGTGGAGGAGAATGGCCATGGTGGTGGTGTGAGCTGGGTTGCTTGAGTAAAGTTGTACGGAATGATTTACCTCACAAATGCTTTCTCACCCAATTGCCAGTGCCACATTGTAAATTGTCCGCTGACTTTTCGCAATCTCTTGCACCTCTTACTTTGTCTCTGTCTCTCACACATTTCACTCTCTCCTTCTGCCTAAGGTCGTTTCCTCATTCCTGGCGCTAGTCCGTCCTCTGTCCGACTCCTCAGTCGAGTGTTTCCACATCTTCCCTGTCACCCTTTTCCTTCTTCTTTTGCTCTGACACACCATCCTTTTCCCCCGAGCGCTGGAAGATGAATCAGCTATACTGTAGCAGGAGCTGCAGGTGTAGTGAACATGCCTGGAAAGGGTAATCATATAGTCTGCCGAATGGTATGTTTTGAGGATGGAGGTCCTCACTGATTGCCTTGATTGACTGTGGGTTAGCTTCATCAAGGGCAGCTGAAACCAACTTTAAATGTGCAATATTAAACTGTGAAACTCTGATGTAACAGACTGCCATTTCTAGAGATTGCAAAATTCAGGTTTTCATTCAACCATTTCATATCACAACACATGGTTAATTTAGAGTAACATTTGCAAAATCCAGAAAGCTGCAGGGTCTATTTACATGCCAGCATGCCTTCCGGAAAGGTAGCGCGCCATCTCAATTTGCACATGGGAATCACGGAATCTGTGAACACCCAACAGATAAGATTTTACTTCATACAGCTAACAGCACACGTTTAGCGGCAACAGTATAAGAAATAATTAAAGGACCGAAATAGCCAGATGAAATATTCAGCATGCGCTGTTTGATGAGCATGTGAGTGTATGGATAGCAATGCAATGAGAGCAGTCATGTGGAGGCGTTATACGTCCAGTAACTTCAAGAACACTGAGGTCTCTTCTGTTGTTTATGTGTGAAGAAGTGGGCGTAAACCAGAAATGATAAACCCGTTACATGTGTCATGGGATAAGATGCGTGAATGGAGGGTGAGTAAACGAGAGGAACAGTGTTCTGTCAATTTAGAAAGTAAAACATCTTGAAAAGGAGCGTACAATTAGCAAAGCCGTAATTATCAATAAGGTCACTGCCAGTGCCTTAAGTGGCACTACAAATCGAGCCGGGGCTCATTGAGGGGGCGTGGCCTAACAGCAGGGGTCCTGCTGGCCCGTTAGGCCACGCCCCCTTGACGAGCTTCGGCTCAATGGGCTACTGGAACCCCTGCCAGGTGCCTTTTGCAGATTAGCACCCTCTCCCCTATGTGGGAGAGGGTGCTAATCTCTGCATTTATTTTGTATAGGCTTGCCTGGCAGGGGACAGCGCCTCGCCTATTCAGCCTTAATGGTGGTGCTGCCCCTCGCCAGCTGGGGAGGGGCAGCGTCACCATTAAGGCTAAAAGGGTGAGGCCACTGGAAGCAGAGGCCTTTTTCTTAAAGACTGAAACTCCCGCGAATCCGCGGGAACTTCAGTATTTAGAAAGCAAGGCCTCTGCTTCCAGCGGCTTAACGTTTTCTCCATAATGGTGGCGCTGGCCCACATGCATCCCTTGATTAAAGGGATGCCTCGCAGGTGCGGCGCCACCATTACGGCTGAAAGGCATTTTTTTCTGACGCCTGAAGCTCTCGCACACGAGCGAGAGCTTCAGGCTGTAGAAATAAATGCCTTTTCGTGTAGTGGCCGGGGCTGCCAGGGGAGATTAGTGGGCCCCGGCAGGGCCCCGCCTCAAAACGAAATTTCAGAGCCTGCCGGGGCCCAGCCCCGGCAGGCCCCGGCCCACTTAAAGCCCTGGTAACTGCATCACAAAGAAATGGCACGTTGAGCAATCAAGGGAGGCAAAGCAGGAATACTAAAAGGTTGTGATTACTTCATATATTCAACATTTTGGAAGTGATTCCTGGCACTGCACAAGGTAATCTATCTCACCAGGTTCATACGTAGTACCTACCACCTGCAGTGATCCAGCCCCAATATGAGAGCAGCAACCCTGACAAGAAATAATTAGAAATCACGACGATTCCCCACATTAGCATGACGACACATCATAGCGCACTTGTAGGTTTGTTTTTTTTATACAATGTTGACTAAATCACTATTTTGCCTCACCATACATGCCAGCCACTTATGTAGAGTGACTAGTTTTGGCAGCCAGTACCAATTTTTCACATCTTTATCCTTGCATTCAGGCACTTGATTTTGAAGCAATATGTGTCCTCTCATCTGTTCCCTGCAATGAATTCCTGTTAAAAACAAGCATTGATGGGGCGGGGGGTGCTAGAGGAAGGTGATCAAAATGGCTGCAGACTGCAGTGCAGACTTGTAAATCCTTCGCTCATCAGTGTGGTAGATCTAAAGATAGATTAGAGATAAAAAATTGATGCCCTCTGGAAGGCCACTTGAGATGTTCCTGGAAAAATGTATGCCAGTGGCCATACTCGGGCATCTAGCCTTCTCTAGTCCCTTTCTTATGGAAAGAGCGCACTGCTCCTTTGGGCCCAAACCTGCTCCGGGTGGCGTAATTGAAAGGACACTACAGGGACCTGATACTGGAGGTGGCTGGAGAGAAGGGTGAGCTGAGATTCCAAAATGCCAGAATATCTAAATTGCCAGACTTCAGCATTCCAGTTCAAGCAGCAGGAAGACCTTGCATGTCAAGCGTAGGTTGCCTCAAACATACAATATAAGATGCTCTTTCCTGCTAATACACAAAGACAAAATGCATTTTTTAATTTCCACAGAAGAAGCATTCGTTTTTGTTGACCCTCTTTGAAATGCGCACTGTCCCCTCAATCGTTGCAGTGGAGAGCACTGCTGCTGCTGCTTCTTCTGGGGCTACTGCCGCCTTGGGATGAGTTCCTTCTATTTATCCCTCCAGGGCCTGCCTTAGAATTATGGAGATATAACAAGCCCCCTCTTCTTTGCAAATGCCAGTTTAGTGCCTCTGGCTAAACAGTACGTATGTGACTTTCAGCACATGTGAGTTACAGATCACTGGTTGGGAGATTAGTTGTGAAACAGACAGCAGGCTGGTATATCACAAGGAGACGAGTGACAGGACAATATCCAGGGAGGAACGTGCATAAGTACGGTGAGCGCTGTCGCACCGGTATGAGACTGCAGGCGTGTAATTTACGGTTATATATTTCACAGTAGTATGCGCGGTTGGGGTGTGTGTGTGTGTGTCGCAGACCTAAGGCGTGTGTTCTGATCAGTGGTTGTGTGATAGACAACTATATGACACCTATCCTTCTAACAGGCAACAGCTGGGTATCTGGCAGCAGAGGCAGGTGTCCCAGGAAGTTCATGCACAGCGGACAGCGCTGTAGTCTGTTAAATCTCAGTTACCAGTTTAATGGTATCCACTACAGAATAATTGCTCATTTTACGATATGATAGCTTAGTGGGTTGGGCCTCGCTGCTGCGATGCGCATGTTCGAATCCCATTAAGGCCATCTCAGCCTTTCATCCATCTGAGGTCATAAATGAGTACCAACACAGGTTGTGTGATATTGTATGCATATTTGTTCTATAAAAAAGAGCATAGGCGTAACTGCCATACAATAACATATTATCTTTTGGCCTTGGACGTCTGCTTGCATACACAGTAATTTGACAATATGGATCTATACACACAGATATTAATGACACATATGGTGATCTATTCTTGTATGAGATGTATTTTTCGTAGTGTACTTAGGGACAATTCTATTTGATGCCACTTCCTCTTTTGTCAAGGGGTGAAAGGTTGTGTTTCATCGCTTCCTGGGATGTCACTTTCGGGTGGGGTCAAATGACATCACTTCCGCTGATATCATCAGAGGTCAAGGGTCATGAGGCGAGAGGTGAGCCATTTTTATAAGGCAAGGGGTGGGCCACTTTTTTTTGGGTGTCCAGGCTTATTTCTTGTCCCAGTCTGACCCTGTCGGCTGCTATTACAGTTGAGACCTGCAAACGGCAAGCACGCCATTAAGTAACGGATGTTAGAAGCCTGAAATACTTTCGTTGCATCATCGGTTTTACGGCGTGCTGACCGCAATTACACTACTCCAATTGTAAAATCTGGGTCTTTATTCATAAATCAGACAGCTGAGGTAACTGCGGGCATATTTCCCTTTGAGCCTCGACTGTTCTCTTTGTTGGAAATCGAGTACGGTAACCACAACACTGTTTTGCTGAATTTCCCTGTGAGTTTTATTTTCTTCTACTGCAATGACTTTTTGAGCCCTAGTGGGGTGACTGCGGGCCGTGGGTAGTGCCTTGCAGGCTCACACGAGCAATTTAGACACTAATAACATTTAGTGTAATATATAATTGTTCCTATTATACGTGTACAATCTGCAGAGCCCAATGCTGAAAGGCGACCTTCTCATTCCGGAAATGCATGGCATTTTGATCACGCAGCATGGTTGTACATTCTCAACAGCTAATCTTCCTGCCATTTCTAAAGATGTAGCGCATGCACACATTATTGTGCAGGGGAGCAGTACACATATCCCTTTGCCCTCTCCACAGAGGATGTTGGAGTCTCTCCCTCACACGTCCGAAACATCCAATCATCTAGTGAGAGATCTAGTGAAATCCCCTGGTTCACACCCATCCTGGTGACTGCCTCCAAAAAGGGGGGGGCGGCCCAGAACCGGAACCAGGGGAACCCACAATGGCTCTGATCTCCAGCTGCCAACTTTTTCTTTCAGATTCCCAAGACTCTGGAATTCTGACCAAATCTCTGCTCTAGCAATGTCCAAAACCAGAAAGTTAGCCCACCAGTTGTCCAAAAATGTGCATTATCTGTGCCCCCTTGAGGAGAAGGAGGTAAGATACTATGCCCCGGTACAAATACAGGGGCAGGGTACAATTTTGGCACTGGTGGACACTGGATCCCAAGCTACCTTTCTGTCCAAAAGGGCCTTTGAGGAACTAAACGCAGGAAGGGGGGAGAATTACCGAATTCCTCTCACCTCTCTTCCTGGACAACTGCAGAACTTTGACGGGAAGGAAATTCCCGTTGAGGGGACTGCAGACTTGGACATTAAAATTGGGCGACACAAGGTGAAACACCCGGTCATAGTAGTGACTCCAGAGGGCACCCCTTGTTTACTAGGGAATGACCTCCTGAGAAGGTTGTCACCCCTAATAGATTGTGTAAACAAGGTCCTCTGGACCCAGACTAGCCGACCAATAAAATTAAAACAGAGTGTCAACCATGTTAGTTTAAACGGCACCTGCCACATGGTTGAACAAAAATCTGACCAAGTACATTTTCACTCCCAGAACAACCAAATTCCAGACGTGACAGTAATAGCAGTAGGACAACAGACTGGTGATGGGGGGTCATCTCTATTTCTGAAAATCAACCTTCCTTCCAGTTTAAAGTGGTACTCCACGCTGGAAGGAAACACTTTGAAATTCTTTACTAATCCACAATCAGAAACTCCCACTCCTAAAGTCCAGAAAAATGTGAAATCAGCTCAGAGCCTGGCTGATATTCAGCAAATTGGAGAGCAGTTGTTCATCCCTGTTCAGTTAAATGATGGGAAGGACTCTGTTCTCGCTCGAGTGTGCGTGAACAACGGTAAGAGCTTCATCAGCGAAGCCATGTTCCGCCAACTCCCAAAAGATCCAGCCATTCCAACATTCAAACTGATAGACAAATGGGAAATGGACCTGGAAGCACCTAATTCCAAACAGCTCCTGCCAAGCAGGTGTATGCTCAAAATCTCCATTGGCAACCAGAGCATAGTCCATAATTGTTGGGTCGTGCGAGACGTCACTGCCGCCTTTTACTTAGGCAGTGACATTCTCAATCGCTTTGCCATTAGTTTGGACCTAATAAACTTCAAAGCTTGGTCCCGATTAGCAGATAATCCCATGGGCTTTGATGATCCAGAAAAAGCATTTAGGTCAGCTCAATTGCTACCTTATGCAGTTGAAATTCAGATTAAAGAGGAAGTCAACATCCCAGAAAGGACCCGACAATTCTCCCTGGAAGTGAAAGCTAAAAGAGGACAACATTTGAAAAACCCTGATGCTTACATACATCTAAACGCTTCTCTCCAAAAGCAAGGGTTGGGGGTAAACCCAACTCCATTAGTCAACATAGCACATGACACCATTCTAATCGAGGTGGATAACAGCGACTTAAAGAGTGTTACTCTAGCCGCAGGCACCATTATTGGAATGGCGGTTGATGACCGACATTTTTCCATCGATTTAGGAAATGAACTGTTAGGACCAATCCCCAAGGACTGTTTTGACAGTGACAGTGATGACAATACAACACCAGACAGGATTGTTACCCGGCATGGGGGGACTTCCTGGTGTACACTTCCTGCCCTTATGGTAAGGAAGATGTGACTTGTGACTTCAGGAGGGATGAGGTGATTTTCCAGGTCCATGAGGGCTGCCTTTCCCACCTGAAGCCTCCAGTCCAAATCAGCACTCTGACCAGGGACTTCTCCACCCAGCTGGAGGAGGCCGCTGAAATAGCCAAACCAGAAGTCTTTCCAGGCTTCAGGCAGATGGTGGAAGAGAGAGTCAACCTAGCTGATGCCTGTGTGACTCTGGAACAAAAGCAAAAGTTGAAACAAGTTTTCTTGGATTTCCAAGATCTCTTTGCGGTAGACTCATATGACTGTGGCCGCACCGACATCCACACAACAACAATCCCCACGGACTCTGGCATGACTCCAGTGTTTGTGAAGCAATATCGTTTGCCTCTCGCATCCATGGAGTCCCTTACTGAAATAATTAAGAACCTTGAGTCCCGGGGAATAATCCGTCCAGTTCACAGCACCTTCAATAATCCGGTGCTGGGAATATTGAAGCCAAACGGCAAGTGGAGACTCTGCGCCGACCTCAGGGAGCTCAACAAACGGGTCCATACTTCCCGATGGCCTCTTCCCTACATTGACCAAGGGCTGGCCCAGATTCAGGGGTCACAGGTATTCACTGCAATAGACCTGACCAATGGATACTGGACCGTGCCGGTCAGTAGGGAGGACCAATACATGCTGGCTTTTACCTTTGGGGGCCAGCAGTATACATGGACCCGGACTCCCTTCGGATACCTCAACTCAGGCAATGAATTCAACATTTTCCTACATAAGGCCATGCCCGACCTGGGTGCGAGGGGTAACCTGGCTTATGTAGATGATGTCCTCATCAAAAGTTCATCTGTGGAGGAACACATAGCGGAGATCCGTTATGTTCTGACCCAGTTGAGGGCCGCCGGAGCAAAACTTTCCTTTCAGAAAGCACAGTGGTGTAGAACCCGTGTTAATTTTTTGGGGCATGAGATTACTCCTCAGGGTCTCTGTCCCCAGGAAAAGAAAGTGGAAGCACTTCAGAAACTGAAAGACCCCGCAACTCTGCGGGAACTAAGGAGCCTCCTTGGACTGACTAATTACAGCAGAAAGTTCATTGAGGGCTACGCAGAGATCACCAGACCCCTGATTCATCTCCTGAATGGGGGGGTCAAGTGGGAATGGGGTCCTGAACAAGCCGAGGCGGTAAAACAACTCAAGAGAAGCCTCTCACATAAGCCTTGCCTAGCTTACCCTGTCAGAAACAAGGAGTTCTTCCTGGAGACGGGGTTCTCTAATACGTGCTTGACGGCAGTATTATACCAAAAGCATGACAAGGTCAATAAAGTAATCTCCTATGCGAGCAAAACTTTATCCTCTGTGGAGGAAACATTCAACGATTGTGAGAAGGCACTCCTGGCAACGGTGTGGGCATTAAAGAATTACCGCCCGTTTATCCATGGGGAACACATCATAGTGGAGACTCCACACCAGCCTCTGCAATATCTCCAAAGTGACAGAATCCGGGCCGGAAATGTGAGTAATTCCAGAATTACTTCCTGAATTCTGTCAATGCAAGGCTTTCCTGTGGAGGTCAGATATGGCCAAAACAAGAAGAGTCCCCTCGCGCAAGGTCTGGCTGACTTGCATGATTGTGCCAGAGAAAACTGTCTCGAGGACGAAAGTCTAAAAATCAAGGACAACACGGAGGCATACCTTAATTCCCCACACAAAGTCTTTGAAGAGGACAAGTGTGAGGGAATGCCCACTGTCTATGTGGATGGATGCTCGTACCATGTTGACAACGACGGGGAGAAAGAACTGGTGGCTGGCGTAGAGAATGCGTGGGTGAAGGAGTTCCCAGAACCCTCCGCTGGATACAAAATTGGTCCCCGAAGTAGTCAGGTGGCAGAATTGATGGCTGTGCATCAGGCCATCCTCACTGCTGTCCAGCATCAACTCCACGAACTGGTCATAATCACAGATTCGGATTATGTACGGAACGGGTTCGTGGAGCACCTGGTTAATTGGAAAACCAGAGGCATGTTATGTGCTAATAACAAACCCTTGAAACATGGGAAGTTGATCCAAAACATTGATGATCTGGTCACCTCGAATGAGATGACCATCTATTGGAAAAAGATCAAGGGTCATTCCAAAGTAGAGGGACCAGACAAAACTGGAAATGACTTAGCTGGTCAGCTGGCCAAAACCGGGGCCATCCAAGGGGATCTAATAGAAATAGAGTCCCTGTTGGGGGAAATCCAGGTCACTGCTATCACTAGGTCCCAGACAAATGCTCACAATGATCTGTCAACTGCCCAATGGAGCAAGGAGACCCCTGATGCTGATTTGATTACCGCTCAGAAGGGGGATCCAATAATTGGTAAATTTTACCAACACATTGAGGACCCTGAGAACTTTCCCCTGACGGATACCGATTACAACGGGAAAGAGGACCTTAGAGTGTTGATGAAATGTCCAAAAATGTTCCGGATCCAAGACGGTTTGTTGGTAAGGAAATCCAAAGCTGGCCACGATCAGTGGGTGGTTCCTACCTCATTCCGAAGCCTGATGTTAAGTCACGCCCATGATGCGGCCACCGCCGGTCATAAGGGGTTTCACACAACACTGGAAATCTTAAGAGAGGTTGCATACTGGCCACACATGGGCCAGGACCTCAACCAATACTTGAAGGGTTGTCTTGTATGTGCACAATTTCAGCCAACATCCCTCACACACCGGGCGCCTCTCCAAAAGAGGGGGATGACACTGCCATGGTCAGATTTACAAATCAACTTTGTAGGCCCTGTGATTCGCTCGTCTAGAGGAAATAAGTACATGTTGACTGTGACATGCTTGTTTACTAAGTGGGTGGAATGTCTCCCAGCCCCAAATTGCAAGGCAGAAACAGCAGCTGCCCTGATGATTAACCACATCTTTTCCCGTTTTGGTCTACCTCAAAGGATTGAGTCAGACAGAGGTAGCCACTTCACCAGTAAAGTAATGACAAAGATGTGGGAGATACTGGGGGTCAAGAGAAAGCTACACATTGCTTACAGGCCAGCTTCTTCTGGAGCAGTGGAGAGATACAACCGAACCATTGTGAGCATATTAAAGAAGTTTGTGGCAGATTCTGGGCCAAGTTGGGATATCCGATTACCTCTGGTCCTAATGGCCATCACATCTACCCCTTCATCTGCAACCAAAATGTCACCATTTGAGTTGATGACTGGACGCAAGATGGTGCTTCCTCAGCATTTGCTCTACAGAACTCAATAGAAAACGTTGATAAATGCCTCCACAACTCATGAGTATGTGGAGAATTTAAGGAAACACCTTCAGCATGCTTTTGCCTATGCTCAGCGGAATCTAGAAAGATCAGCTGAGAGTATGAAGACCCACTATGACCTGAAAACTTCCAGGAAGGAATATCAGGTGGGGGACCGGGTCTATCTTTACAATTTCCAAAGGAACCAGGCCAAACAGCGAAATTCTTGCCTACATGGAAGGGACCCTTTGAGATTATAGACAAGATCTCCCCTGTGGCCTACAAGATCCGCATCCCCAAAGGCGGTTTGGCAGAGGGGGAAGACAAGTGGGTCCACATAAACCAGTTGAAGTGTTGCCATCCCAGGCACACTTTTCAGCAACTGTAGGAGTCCTCGGTAATCCCAGAGGGTACCGCTCCAGAGTAATTCAATTCCAACCCTAAAAGATCCTACCTATAGCCTATCAAATTCTGTGTTTCTCAAGTTTATGTGTTCCTGTCCCTTAATTTAAAAAAAATGTGCATGTTCATATCTGTTGAGTTCTAAAATATATATGCCACCCCACTATATCAATGGTGGGGGAGAAATGTCCATGAATAGGTATTGCCGCTCTTCCTTTGTCGTCCTAGGAGAAAGAAAACCTGGAGACTGGCCAAGGAGGACGATCCGGAGACCGGGAGCAGAGACGCAAGGGGCCCAGTGTACCGCCCAATACTCCCATCAGGACCGGCGAGGAAAACCGACTGATCCACCCCTGATGGAGGAAAGGATGCTGAACTTTGTCATCTGCGGAATTGGAAGAAGATGATGCGGACCTCCCAGCACGTGGGTCAACATCCTTAGCACCCGACATCCCCTCGACTCAATCCAAGTGCAGTCGGGCGGGGGGGTTTGTTGGGTGTTCTGACCCACGTTTGGACTATTATGCTACAACATTTGGTGCTGTGGGCTTAGGAAATCCAAGATGGCCGAAAAAGCCCACATGTGAGCCAGAATCTATGAAAACCGCGCAGTTTGTGCGCACACCAAAATGGTCGCCTGACTTGCCACCCCCCGGTGCGGGTGTGCTGGGTCAGAAGAGCCATGAGTGAAATGGGGTGCCAAAGAGAAAAACAGCAGTGCCTGTTCGCTAGAAAGCACTTTAGAAATCACCATTTGTTTCTCTGAAGGCAAGCTCAGAATGCCCATTTCAAACATTGCAGAATATCCAACAATCTCACTGAACACCAGCAGACATTTGACAGAATAAAGTCTTGTGGGCATACAAAATCTGGAAAGAGGATGAGCCTAAAATAATGTTCATAGCAAAACTGGCTGAGCTGTGGATTTCAGCAGTTTAAGTAAATTTGGACTGAAAGACACTAAAAATCTAAATGTTTAAAAGAATTGAGAGACCTACTTTTGAGTGTCACATAGGTTGCAATTGTTTAAATGTCATAGTTTTAAACTTAGAATCAGCATTCTAGCTGCATGCGTAAAAATTGGAAGTTTGATTTGGACAGGAAAACTGGCAGCCAAAGAGACATTTAGCTGAGGCCTGGCTTAAAAAGAGAGGGAATTTTGCCCACCAGCTACCCCTGACAGGAGTTGAGACTTGCACAACAGCTGTGTTCCCAGGCCTAGCTGCCTTTTGCTGTTCCCACCAAAAGGGATATGACACTTCTCTGATTGAATTACCTGGGCTCTGCAGGAAATTGAACAAAGCCCTGTCCTGACTCAGGCAAATGTTTTATTGGGGGGGGGGGTCGTAAAAGTGGCTTCCTCCTGGAAGGAAAGGGGAGGAGCACTGCCTGTGAGAGCAAGCTGGCTTGGCAGAACTGGAAAAAGCAGAAATTCAACCTTGTGCTGGGGGGAAACCACACCCCTTTGGGGCCAGAACATAAATCTAAAAAGATGGATCATTCATAGAGCGGACTTGTGAAAATTTTATAAGTAATATCATTATTCTTGTGATTTTTCTGTGCACATTTGAAGACGTGTTAGGACCCGGTGGTATGTTCAGGGGGGTTTTAGCGGAAAAGAGGATATTACTCAAAATGTATGTATGTTAAAAATCTGACACTCCACCACCTAATGCCCACATGCTTTGCGAATATTTGTGTAAATGCGGGGACAAATCCAATATTGGTAACCCGACCAAAAAGTGAAATATGTTGCCATTTTTGAACCCAAGCTCCTAGAAACGACAGAATTGGAACAGGGGCTACCATCAGTAAATGCATGATGTGTGTATGCAATGCCAAACAACTGTCTATCGGGGAAGTATGTATTTGGATCAGATATAGATTGTGTGTAAAGTTGACAGGGGTGGGTTCTCTGTATCATAAACAGACCCCATCATGATGACACTTCATTTCATTCCCCCAATCAAGGGGAAGAGGAGGAAGTGGCCAATGACAAGTGGAGAGGGGTAGGGCCTAGAAAGCTAGCCTCTCCACCCACTTTCAAAACACATAAAAGCAGACAGTCAGGACAGATAGAGAGATTCAATTCCATTTGCTGCGGGACGCTCTGCCGGGAAAATCCATACTTTACCTCCATCAACCTCCAGAGAGCCAACACAGAGACTTCAATCTATCCACCTTCAGAGACCAAGACTTCACAATTTGTAGCAGAGAGGTCAACTACAAGCTAAATCCCTCTTTAGCAGGCCTCAATCATTGCAACTATTCACAGCCAGGCGAGCTGTTTGAATTCTTTGCAAGAACTCTTGCCATTTGCCAGAAAGCAGTGTTGTATCCAGAGAAAGCTGTGCAGAAAGATCCAGAAGCAGTGCTGTACCCAGAGAAAGCAGAGCAGTATCCAGAACCAGAGGCCAGAGATCCAGAGTGACACAGACCGCTGTGAGCAGAACCAGAGAGCTGACCCAGATCACTGTGAAGTGCCGAGACCAGAACCGGAGTCCAGTCCGAAAATTTGACCAGATCCGTGGCGAGGCCTATTTCTAAATATATTGTGAGTACCTAGCAGAACTGTGAAGAACCAATCTCTTAGTTAAAATAATATAATTCAAACTATTTTAATCTAACCAGAACTGCCTCCTAGAAGTTGTCACTTGTCATTGTGCAAAGCTGTCACCTGTCATTTTCTAGCTGCAAGCTGTAACCTGTCGCTTTGAACTTTTAAAATTTCAAATCCGAAAAACTACCTTTATTTAATCGTCCGTATCTCTGGAACCGTTTGGGCTAGGAACTTGGTTTAACTTTCCTCTGAAAGCTTAGCTTTTCAACGGGCCTAGAACCGACTTCCTACTCCTTATACTTTTTCCGTAATCACGATTCTCGTACTCGCGAATTTTACCACGATTTGCGATTTGGTTAAAAAAATGCGTTTGCAACCTGACAACCATTCATAGAGCATTGCTAAAGTGATCCTGAACTCATTCAAAGTACCTATCACTCACCCTGAACCTCCTAAAGGGAATTAAAACCATTTTCATCATATTCCTCACTTCATTGCCAGCACATATAAAAGCATTTTGGGCCTGTGTTTCAAACTTCTGTAGTCTAAGCTTGCTGGGGTGAACTGAATTACATTTGATTGCATTTCTGAGAACTGTGTGCTTTCCTTCCATTTCCTTGCATTGCATAAAGGGGGGGAGTGGATTGCCAGAGAAAGTGATTACATTGTCTTTTGCTGAAATCCTGTCAAGTTATTTTCTGTACTGCATTTCATTCCACATTGCATCCATTTGAAACCATAAAAGTATTGTTGCTATCTTATCCATCCTATAACCACTCATCATTGATTATAAAGAAGTGTGCTAGTGCCAGACTATCCATTATTGATTACTGCTCAGATTAAGTGTGATAGCCAATTATTAATTTATCATAAAGTGTGATATATATATATATATATTGTTTAAATTCTCAAATAAACCTTTTAACTTGCAACACAGAACTACTTCTTGGCTCAGTGGGGTCAGGGGGATTCCAAGAGAGGGGTGTTATATAGGGGTAGTCATCCAGAACTCTTGAACTGGACATAAAGATATATCAATAAGGGTTTCCATTCAGTATCCCAGACTAGGCATTGACTTAGCTGTAGTGTTGAATTGAATCTTCTTACAAGATACATTACCTCAGTCTTTGCCGCGGCAAAGCCCAGGCTAGCTGTGCACCTGGGGTCTGCATTGCAGTCGGTTGCTTGGTTTTATGATCCTCTAAAAGCAACATTTGTTGCTAAATTCCAATCCCCGTCCGGCCAGGGCTAGGCCTGACCTGAGCGACCTCACATGCCTCCTCCTCAGCGCATGTGCTCTGGGACGATAATGATTATTCTAGGGGTTGCTCATTCGAATCCGACTGACAGTCACTTAATCTGCTGAGTGCTGTACTGGCTGCTGACTGTGGACACTGCACTGGACACACAAACCTGTGCACTGCACAGTGCATAGCAGCAGGCAGAAGCACACTGAGTGTAGTGACAACTGACCATCAAGCTGCAGCACCAACCCAACGAATTGAAGGTACGTGGGCACTGAGCAGACCAATTGCATTTAAATAGAGATCACTTCGGTCTTGCACAAACTGTTCACAGCATCAAACTGCGAATGACACACAAGCATTCATGGAGTGGCTCGCAGCGCTTAGAGGCCATTCTGTGTGCTTGTTGCGGCTGCTGCTAGGATCGGTATTTAAATATGCATGCCTCCAATTAAAATAGCTTCAATGAGTTAGCTCAATAGGTTGCATTGTACTGCAGCAGAAATTCGTTCTGTGCACCTGTGAGTCACAGATTTGAATACTGCTTTGCTGTCATGGCTTAGTGGGTTAGGCTGCTGCGATTTGTGTACGACCTGCAAACTACGGATTCAACCTTTGCCTGTGGGATAGTTCAGTGAGTTGGGCGGCTGCAGTGCAGGCTCCAGCTGATATGTGTGGGCAGGTTACAAGACAAAGGATAGAATCTAGCTTGGGTAAGATAGCTCAAGAAGTCAATCTACTGCGGTACATTAGCAAACTATGAGGAAACAATCTCTCCTCCTTGTAACAGTCCAGCCCTGTCCCCTGCCCAATGAGTATGTACACGTGAATTAATGCACCGGCTGAAAATACCTTTATGCAATCTACAAGTGACACGCTTGAATCCTGCTTGGCAATGATAGCTTAATGGGTTACTACTGCAAACAACATGTTAATGCTTGCTGAGCCAGAAATGTTGCCTTTTGCCAATGCTCCTTTTTAACAGGCTCTCAGTGAGGTACAAGCAGAGTGCTTATACATTGATTGGCTTTATAATTCTTTATTGATTGCCCCTATTTACAATATTTGTAATATAAATTGTTTGTTGTCATTTTTGGGAGGGGCGCCAATGATGCTTCCTGCCTGGGGTGCAATATGGTCTAAGACCGGCCTTGCATTTATTCATTCACTATGTTTTGCACAGGCAGCTTTTTGTGGTTGTTGGGGCGCACTTTATCCGTGCCCTGTTTCATTTTGCAATCCTCTCTACCTTTTGGGGGTGACATTCCCGTGTCAGAGCTTTGGGGCTCATTCAATCACCCCAAGGTGATTCATGGTGGAGCTTTGTGTCCGCTGTGTCTGCCACCACTGTGGCGGGTGTCCAGGAGACTCTTCCCACTTCAGGGAGACCTGGGAGTCATGCCTGGAGGGAAATGGTTGGGTGAGGTGGGTACTGCACCCACTCCTGTCATTGCCTGCTGTGTGTGGCTTTGCTGCTTTCACAAGAGATTTGCTGTGTCATCCTGCAGCAGGCTGCTTTGGGCAAAGCTGTTTATCCGAAGGCTGCTTCATGGGCATGCATGCCTGCAGTGCTGACTTAGTCTGCCATCCTTCCAAGAGTGATGCCATCACTGCCACGTACAATGCCAATCATTTTTTACAATGCCAATCATTTTTTATAGGCCAGTGGTGTGTGCTATAATATTGTTTTTAAAGTAATGCAGGATTAATTTGCGGGCTGGTTAATTGGGTTTGAAAGTGAGCTTTTGCCTCAAGCAGTTGAGTGGATTTTCTTTCAAAAAGTTTCCACAGGATGGGAAATGTGCAGGAAGGCCCCGCACTCAGTGGGTAAGGCCACCTGCAACTTGGTTAATATAGTTGCGCAAAACGATTTCGGTGCACGTGCAACTTCCGAATGTGGCATGTAAGGGGTTCCATTGCGAAGGGAAAAAAAAACAGAGAGAAGGGACAGTCCTGGCGGGTGTTGTGAGGTGGATAGATGTGGTCCAAAGTTCTACCGTTGGTGTATATCACTGCTCTAGGGGCCGTTTATAGCAATTTAACCCAGCGGCTGAAAGCCTTAAAGGAAGCCCATTTTCTATTCTTGCTGATGAGACTAAAGATCTCAGAAAAACCAAACAGCTGTCTGTTGTGAAATACTTCCATAATAATTCTGTCCATGAAAGATTCCTGAAATTCTACAAAGCAGATGGCCTTGATGCAGAATATTTAACATGCTATCAGGGTAATTCATAGAATTTCGCAGAAAAGTGTCGCAAGCGGCTGGCGCAGAGTGTCCGCGTGCGATTGTCTGCGCCAGGCACGTGCGCTAAAACCGATTTCCGCGCACAGCGTATTCATTGATTTTAGGCTCCCAAACCAGCCGTGGCGCAGAGAATCGCAGCGACCCTGCAGCAGCGCCAGTAACGCCCCCAAGAACGCCCTCGCGCAAGGAAAAGCCATCAAAATCGCTAAATTATCGCAAAGGGCTGCGCTAACCCTGGACCAGTTCACTGGGCTGGCAAACAGCAAACGCCAAGCGGGGAACGTGTATTTCAGGGGTGCGCGGGAAGTTCCACATGCAATTGGCCCCGTGCAAGCAGGGTACGTGTATTTCAGGGGTGCGCGGGAAGTTCCACACGCGATTTCAGCAGGGTACGTGTATTTCAGGGGTGCGCGGGAAGTTCCACACGCGATTGTCCCAGTGCGAGCAGGGTACGTGTATTCCAGGGGTGCGCGGGAAGTTCCACACGCGATTTCAGCAGGGTACGTGTATTTCAGGGGTGCGCGGGAAGTTCCACACGCGAATGGGCAAGTGCGAGCAGGGTACGTGCATTCCATGGGTGCGCGGGAAGTTCCACACGTGATTTCATCAGGGTACGTGTATTTCAGGGGTGCGCGGGAAGTTCCACACGCGATTGTCCCTGTGCGAGCAGGGTACGTGTATTCCATGGGTGCGCGGGAAGTTCCACACGCAATTTCAGCAGGGTACGTGTATTCCAGGGGTGCACGGGAAGTTCCACACGCGATTTCAGCAGGGTACGTGTATTTCAGGGGTGCCCGGGAAGTTCCACACGCGATTTCAGCAGGGTATGTGTATTTCAGGGGTTCTGGGGAGTACTACACGTGAATTGGCCGTGTGGGTCCTCCCAGGTGTACGCTCCACAACCTCCACGGCCCCTGCAGGCAGCCCACACCACGGGGGACTACCCTGTGTTAGGCAGAAACCTGTGCAGTTCCCTTGGGGAACACTGCAAAAGATTTAAGACTACAGGTGTAGCAGTAAACCCACTTGGTAGCAGTCTGCACCACCCAGATTTACTTGGTAGCTGTGGCTGAGCAGTCAGACTTCCCTCAAGAAGAGTTAGGCAGTATGTAAAGTATACACCATAGGTACTCAAATACAATAGCACAAGCAAACACTGACCAGAGCTTGGTTTCAAAAGTATATAGTTATTTATTTATTAAACACACATAAGTTGAAATCACTCTAGCAAAAATATAGTAAAAACTCTTCAAACACAGTTATAATGAAAGCAGTTTCAACCCTTACTCCTATCTAGACAACTCTAGGTTAACACCACATAATTCGAACAGAGGTGAGTGCTTAACGTTAGATGACACTCTAGTAGGTTCAAGAAAGGGATAAAAGAAACAGAAATAGGTTAAACACACCACTCTAAGGTCCAGAACACTTGCAATAGGCTCAAAGAAGTACAAAGTCACAGGTGAGCAAAAGTCACTAGGCAGGGCCCACTCTTAGAGTGGCCGGAGCGAAAATGTGCCCAAGATCACACTGTTAGTAGGGATTCAAAGTCTTGCAAAGAGTTAGAAAGAGTTTAGAGTGGCTTAGAAAGTTTAGCCAGGGTGTCCCAGGCACTCCCAGGTTCGAAAGCCGGGGGCTAAAACTACCCCGTACAGTCGGTGGCAAGGGAAGCCAGGCGGAACACGGTACCTTAAGCGGAAAGGATCCTCCGGCGGTGGCAGTTGTTCCAGGCAGTGGCAGCAAGGCTCGACGTCGGTCAGGGGAGAAGAAGTTCTCGCTGAAGAGCAGAAGAAGAAGGTCGTTGCACTGCCCGGGAAGAAACCAGCCGCGGAGTCCTCCGGTTAAAGGGTTGTACCGACTTTCGCGGTTAGGGGTAAAAGTGTGGTATTCCGGTTGCCGGGGTGCTTGGCACGGGCAAGGCGGCCACGAGATACCTCGAGAAGCGGAAAGAAGGTGGAAACTGGTTGTCCCCACCAGTCAAGGGAAGGAGCCACTCCGTTAAGAGTTCTCCTCGGTCGTCGGGAAAAGTGGTGAGACGGTTCAGCAGGGCTCCACCGGGTGGTGTCGTCGAAGCAGGTCGGCTCAGCTCTTCCCTCGTCGGATTCTTGGTCCTGTGGCGACTTCTGAAGTTCCAGTCCCCAAAGCCCTGCTTTTATGCAGCAAACCCCCATTCACCCAGCCTAGCTGTCACTCAAACATGCTAAGTGGTGAGCCGGCCGGCTCACCACTTGGGCCAATCAGGACGGAGTGCAACTTGAGTTACCAAGGTAACTCAGTCCAGGGTGCCTAAATCCCCCTCCACCCCTCCTAAGTACCCCAGACAGAGTGGCACCACTTTGGAGGGCTTCTGTGGAGAAGCCCGCCAAAAGTGGAACAAAGGGCTCCACTTTGGGTCAGAGTTACAGAGGCGAACGCCAACGCCATTTTAGAATCAAGTTTTGGCAAAAAGTCCCAACCGGAGTTATAATAATAAATATATAAACCGGCGGTATGTTTAAGGCTACCGTAAATAAATAATTAAATGTGTTAGCCTAAAACAATGGGAAATCCCATAGGGAAATATTCGCGGTCGAATATAAAAAGTAGTTTCCACTGCCACCAGCCAAAACTCGATCAGGGGGGATGGAGACGTGCCCCCTCGACTAACAGACCCTGGGGCAATCGAATTGCCCCAGCCAGTACGTCCACAATATGATGGTTTGTACTGGTTCTGTTCAGGATTCAAGACTAGCAAAGTCTTTGGTGACTTTACATGCCCTAGGAGACAGTAGTCAGTCCCAGGGTATGGAGTCTATGTTGGGGAGTCCCTAGGACACCCCTGGGTCACGGCACAGAGGGTGCTGTGTAACCCACATCACAAAAATACATGAGGCCCTATGGAGTAAAAGACCCCATAGCCCATTCAACACAAGGTTTAACCAAGAAAACACACTTCAACAGGTCCAAGAGTGAGGGTAAAGGAGTCTCACTCTTGGCAGGAGAAAAAAAAGAAACCCCAGAAATCCAGCAAAGCTGCTGGGGGACTCACTAGGTAGGGAAATTCAGCCCAAACAGAGAATTCTCCCTAACACCCTGCACCCCTGCTCATGTCCCGCAGGCAGCCCATCCACCATGGGCATGCCCCCCAGCCAACCCACATGTCACCTTGCACTACTGATCAACAATGCATGTCTCCCACCACCCCCACCCCCCAGCAGTGCAGGGGCACCCTCCACCAGGCCCCCACCCATGTCTCCCACCACCCCCACCCCCCAGCCACCATGCGCAGCCCCCACCAGGCCCCCACTCATGTCTCCCACCACCCCCACCCCCCAGCCACCATGGGCAGCCTCCACCAGGCCTCCACTGAGGTCTCCCACCCACCCCCACCCCCCAGCCACCATGGGCAGCCCCCACCAGGCCCCCACTCATGTCTCCCACCACCCCCACCCCCCAGCAGTGCAGGGGCACCCTCCACCAGGCCCCCACTCATGTCTCCCACCACCCCCACCCCCCAGCCACCATGGGCAGCCTCCACCAGGCCTCCACTCATGTCTCCCACCCACCCCACCCCCCAGCAGTGCAGGGGCAGCCTCCACCAGGCCCCCACCCATGTCTCCCACCACCCCCACCCCCCAGCAGTGCAGGGGCACCCTCCACCAGGCCCCCACCCATGTCTCACACCCACCCCCCAGCCACCATGGGCAGCCCCCACCAGGCCCCCACTCATGTCTCCCACCCCTCCCTCCCCCCAGCATCCAGGGGCAGTCTCCACCAGGCCCCCACTCATGTCTCCCACCCACCCCCACCCAGAGCAGTGCAGGGGCAGCCTCCACCAGGCCCCCACTCATGTCTCCCACCCACGCCCACCCCCCAGCCACCATGGGCACCCTCCACCAGGCCCCCACTCATGTCTCCCACCTCCTCCCACCCCCCAGCAGTGCAGGGGCAGCCTCCACCAGGCCCCCACCCATGTCTCCCACCACCCCCACCCCCCAGCCGCCAGGGGCAGCCTCCAACAGATCCTCACAATCCCCAATCATGTGCGCCATGGTCAGCCTCCACAGCCAAAAAGCCCAACCAAGTAACCCATTCACCCACATGGAAAAGGAAATTACATGTTACACCCCCAATGTTCATAAAGCTAATGAACCCATGTCCGTCACACACAATGGTTGCAATTGAATGGGAAAACACCCAACATGACATGCATGAAACCAATGAGATGATACCACACAGTGAAGTATGAAAACAAAATTGTATTAAAAAAATAAGAATGCTAATGAAATGAAACAAACTACAATGGGAATGAAAAAAAGATAAGCTGCATGTCCGTGTAAAAAAATAAAAACACCAAATCCTAATCCAAAAAAATGTAGTCCAAAGTCAAATGAAAAATAAAATCAATCCAATGAAGAACTATGTACAAAACATCCAAGGGTCCATGAGCCCAACTGAACAAAGGAAACCTACAAAAAACCCTAACTAAAATGCAACTATATACAAAAAGTGGAGCAGTGTCCATCGACTCCAAATCATAAGAACAAACAAAGGAAACCTAAAACTAAAGAACTATATACAAAGGCGGCGGGCAAGTCCAGCGGCTCACTCCGTGGTGTTCCGGGCCAGGGCATCATCGAACTCCTGTTCGATGTCCCGGAGGCGGTCCTGTTCCATGGCCCCGAGGGTCCGCAGGGACGACGCCGTGTCCTCCTCCGACCCCCTGCGGATTGCCTCGAGGCACTCGGCCCGCCTCAGGGCCCTCCGCATGGAGTTCTCCGCCCTGACCATTGTGAGCCGCGCCTCTTCCGCCCGCCGCTGCTCCGCACCTATGGCGTGGCCCAACCGCTGCCACACGGAAGACACTCTCTGTCCTGGGTCTTCCTGCCCTCCGGCCGATGCCTGCCCCTCCGATGTCGAAGGCCCAGAGCCTTCATGGCTCCCACCATGTTGCTGCTGCTGCAGGGTGCGGGTGGTGGGAGACATGCACTGCCTCCTGCTGCCTGCACATCCTCCGCCGGCTGGGGTGCAGTCGTAGATGTGGCCACCCCTGCTGGACGTCCGACTCCCGACTGTGGCAGGGATGCCTCCTCCACCAGCCTGGCCGCACCGTCAGAGGCAGCTCCACAGGGCACCCAGGTGACTGATGGGTGGGAAGATGGCACAGAGGACGACTGGCGCGTAGGGGGTCCAGTTGAGGAGGGCGTCGGAGCAAGCCCCATCAGACGGAGGAATCCGGCCTGGGTGACCTGTCCCAGCAGGCTGACATGGTCAACAAGCCATTCGAGATGACGTGCAGTCTCTCCATGAAAAGACTGCAGGTCACCTCGCATGGCCCGTTGACGCAACGCCACACCAGCCAGGACAGGCTCAACCCGGACCTGGATGGCCACGTCCGCAGGCAGAGGAAGGCCAGTTGACGTCAGCTCATCCCCTGCCTGAAAACGGGTCTGGACGTAGGCATCCCTGCTGGTGCAAGATGATGCAGGGACAGGATCGGGGACAGGATTGCACACAGGCACCTCCGCGGCGGCCTGTGCTGCCTCCTGTCCCTGGTCCTGCACTGCACCACTAGCACCAGTGGGATCCCCACCTCCAGACCCCATCTCTGGTGCTTGCACGGCCTCCTCCTCCACCAAACCCCCCACCAACCTCAATGACTCCGTGCCATCTTCCCCTGTTGGGCCCTGTGGGGTCCCAGCTGCCCCTTCTGCTGCCGAGGAGTCCAACTCCAACCTCCGCCTCTTGGACCTCCCCCCGGCAGCTGCGGCCTGGGATGCAGCACTGGACTCCTCACTCCCCGACCAGATGACAACACGGGAGGGGAGCCGGGCCTTGCGTCTCCGGCTGGCGGTGGGATCCCCGCCGCTGTTCTCCACAGCACCTTCTCCGCCCTCTTCATCAGTTGACGCTGCAGACAGGGAGAAACAAAACACAGGCATCAGGGCACTGTACAATGGACACATACACACATGACAGTTGCACATGAGTGGCATTGGCAAACCTCAGACATGTCATCACAATCCCCAACACACATGTCATTACAACTCGCACACATGAGCCATACCACAGCCATATTGCAACTGCCACCACCATCCCTACACATACAACTGCATGAGCAGCCAAAGGGGAGCCAGACATCATATGCAACACAGGAAGTGCACCACACATGTACACACACCACCACACTTGCATGCATGTGTACACCTCTGCCAAGTGTCGCAGTGTTCAGACGGGCATCCATGTCACATCTGCCAATCAGGCTTCCACATACCGCTGTCACATGCATCCATGTTGCATCACTGTTGCACCCTTGTCAAATACACACACATGCACATGTACACAGTGCTCATACATGCAGCCGAAAACAACATACATGCGTGACATCACGGACATGTCTACTTACATACACATTCATCCAAACATGTGTGCACACACAACTGCATTTGGCATGCAAGCCTACACACTCAAGCACCATCCATGTCTCACACATTACAGTCCTCGCATGTGTCAGCCCCACGGCCCTGTACACCCCCACCCATACTCGACCCCATACAAACAGATGTGCAACCTGCACACTACCGAATAATCACCACACGCACTGCTCACAATCAGGATGCATGTACACTCACCGCTCGACTCCAGACGGGTCTGCTTCTCTAGGACCTGAACGTGGAGCGCTGGGGATATGCGTCCCAGGACCCTCATCTGTTCTTCTGACAAGTGGCCCTGGCGCCCCTTGGCATCCGCTGCCTTCAAGAGGCGCCGGGCCTTGTTCAGGGTCCTGGACCTGAAGTCCTCCCAGCGCTTCCTGACATGTTGTAAGTCCCGGACTGCCACCCCCTCCGCGTTGATGGCAGTCACGATGTCAGTCCAGATCCGAGTCCGTCCTTCCTTGTCGGCGCGGGAACTTCCAAAGAGGGCATCAGACTGCCCCAGGACTTGCTCCACCAGGACACCAACTTCGGTGGCACTGAAGCTGGTGCCCCTCTGCCTCTCTGGCCGGGGGTTGTCAGTGGTCACAGATGGTGTTTGCCCCGACATGACAACCCCAGAGGCAGGAGTGGGTGGGCAACTGGGTCCTGGGGCTGGGCTGTGGAGCGATGGAATCCCAGTCGGGAGTCTTCAGTTCCAGCAGGGGTGGTCACAGCAACAGCACCCCTGGCTGATGTGCAGGCAGCAAATGGCAGTGCACGTGGGCAGCAGGCAGTCAGGTAGCAGCAGATGGCAGGTGGGAGCGTGCTCGGGGCTCTGGGGGGCAGTAGTTTGGCCTTCTGGGCAGGAGCGTGGTCTTCCGTGTGCTTACGCGTGGCCAGCTTGATACGGAGTGATTTGGCACGTGAAAATCCTGCACGTCAGCGTGAAAATCGAGGAAAGGCCCTTAGCGCGTAAGCGCGTCAGCACGCATACGCGATTCTATTGGACCAAAGGCCCTCAGCGCGTAAGCGCGTCAGCACGCATACGCAATTCTATTGGACCAAAGGCCCTCAGCGCGTAAGCGCGTCTGTGACGTGACCCGCACGGGTGTTTCCCACACAGCACGTGATGACAGAGCACACGTGGAAAGACTGCACGTCAGAGTGTCATCGCGTGTAATTGGACAGCACGTCAGAGTGTCATCGCGTGTAATTGGACAGCACGTCAGAGTGTCATCGCGTGTAATTGGACAAAAGTGCGCGTACACGCGATTGGCCTATGTACGTGTATATCAGGGGTGCGCGGGCACTTACACACGCAAGTACGTCAGCGCACCGGGGTGCGCGGGAATTTCCACACGCTATTGGACTGGGTACTGGATTTCAGGGGTGCGCGGGTCACACGCTCGCCTACAACACGCGCAACGCATAAATTTGCGCGCTAACAAAATAACAAGCTCAGACCCAGGATGAACATACCGTTCCTAGCAGCAGTGGGCGTGGGCTACCAAAGGAGGAGGAGGAGGATAGTCAGGGCCAGAATATTCACACCCAGAACCAGCCTTTTCGGGATTCCTGATGACCAGGTGTATGGGAGGTACAGGTTTCCACCACACATAATACTGGACCTGGTGAGTGAGTGGGAGGATGACCGCACATCACCCACCCTGTGCTCCCAAGCACTCAGCCCCCTGGAGAAGGTCCTCAATGTACTGCACTTCTTAGCCACTGGATCATTTCAGCGGACAAGTGCCATAGTGGGTGGGGTATCACAGGCCACCCAGTCACGCTGCCTACACCAGGTCTTGAACATCATCACTGCACGCCCATCAGTCCGCAGGCACATATACCTGCCCAGAACACCTGCAGAAAGGCATGCTGCCGCCCTGGATTTTTACGGTGTGGCACGATTCCCCAAAGTGCTAGGTGCCATCGACTGCACCCATGTGGCTCTACGTCCCCCCAGGGCATCAGAGCACATCTATAGGAACCGCAAGCACTGGCATTCCATCAACGTGCAGGTAGTATGTAATGCCAAGGGAATCATCACCTCAGTATATGCCAACTATCCCGGGTCCACCCACGACAGCTTCATTTACCGAATGTCCACCCTAAGCCGGGACCTAGAAGCTGGGCGGCATGGCGATACATGGCTGCTTGGTGAGTATGAATGCCACTGCACATGCATGCATGTCAGATACTGAGCAAGGTCACAACCCCACCAATGATACCAATCACCACCTCCACAGGGGACAGTGCCTACCCTCTCAGCCCCCACATGATGACGCCAATTCGGAACCCCACCACGCCACCCCAGGTAAGATATAACACAGCCCACATTACAACCCGGGGCATAGTGGAGCGCACATTCGGAGTGCTAAAGTAACGCTTTCGCTCCCTTGACCGTTCTGGCGGGCAGCTGTTGTATGCTCCCCCAGTAGTGTGCAGGATCATAGTGGCAGCATGTGTCCTGCACAACGTTGCAACATGCCGGGGCCTGGCCGTGGACATGGTGGTGGCCCCACATCCCCAACCACATGCACAGCCGCTGCGCATGGGAGGGGAAAGGGCACGGGGGGAGGCAGCCCGTACACAGCTAGTGGCTAATTACTTCACATAGTAATCACACCCCTGTGGAGTGCACACTGCCCTGGCACATTCCATCTGACAATCAATGATGACTCAACCTGACACTGATCCTGAATGTCTGGAGAATCAACCGTGAAAACCATATCAGCCTGAGATTGTTCACCTGGAAGTGTTACAATGTGTGCATCCCTACCCACACAGACACCACCAATGCAGTTTTGTGAAGAAACACATCCAAGCAGCTAAAATGAATACCCACTTGTAAAATGCAACAAGAGGACAGTGCCATGTCAGCCAACCCATCCCCAGCACCGCCACACGACACACCGTGCCATGTCATGCCATTTGCAGGTAAACAAAGTAATCCCCACAACATGACACTAGTGTCACAATGTACAGTGTCCCTAATTTAAACTTGCAACACCTGAAATGCTCACAGTAATGCAGGACCAACAACAAACTTGAGCAGGTACTACCATTAACATGACATCACAAATGTAATAAATTAGTAGTCTCACCACCTGGAAATGCCTGCACTCCCACCACTACCAACAGTGCAGTGTTGGCGCCATGTAGAGTAGTAGGTGCACTGCTGCCAACATGGTCCCCATCTCCAAAGTAGAGGGCCTTGTGTAGACATGAGGAAGGGACCTGCAAATTGGGAGGTAGACACAGATGATGAGTTACACATCAATGCAACATGCAGTGTACAACACAACAGCAATATGCACTAGGAATGTATACACAGTATTGACTAGACTACCCACACATGTAGTGGGAGTCCAATGTCACTATGTACGTCAATGTCACTTGGGCACACCCTTTGCAAGCCCATGGAAACGGGAAGCAGGAGGGGTGTGTGTGACTCAAACCCAAGCATCTGAACCAAATACATGACAAGCCTGCATGTGCCCAGCCACAATGCAGCGTATGCCCACAGGAACCACGGAAGGCAACAAATTGTGCCAAAACAATTGGGAAAAATACATTTAAAAAAAAAAATCAAAATAAAAATCAAAAATGGCCATTGATGGGCCCGGGGGGGTTTGGGAGGCCACCCAGGATGTCCGAGGACAGGGTGCACACCAAAACCCACCTGTGTGGATCCTGGGAAAAAAAAACACCTCCATGGGCTCATGGCCCACACGGCTACCCTATTGTGGGAGTATCACTGCTGTCGCTATTATCACCCTGTGCAGCTGCATCCGGAGGTGGTTGCACTATGGGAGGCAGCCCACGCAAGGCCCCAGTCTGCTCCTCCATGGCTGCAAGCATGCGGGTGTGGTAGGTCTGGTTCTGGAGGATGAGTGTGCGGAGGTCCCCATGCAACAACTCACGGGATGCCCGGACCTCCGCCCTCGTTGCCTGCATCTCAGCTGAGAGCGTACGGGTGAGACGCTCCAGCTGCTGTTCTGTCCTTTGGTGTGTTGAAGCCTCAAGCTCAACAAGAGTCGTCCTGAGGTGAAGGAGCTCCTGCCTCAGGGCTTCCCTGTGGCCCTGGGACTCTATGGAGATGGCCTCCTGCAGAGTCGCCAGTGCCGCCCGCCTGTCCCTGTTGGACGCCAACATGTCCTCCCTGTGTGACTGGCAGATGGAGTCGGTTGCCTGCTGTAGTCGCTCCATCAGCCTTTCAGGGGGGACAATGGAAGTGGCCACCCTATCCATGGCCTGAGCCATCATCTCGGATGATGCTGCATGTTGGGTTGCCATACCGTAAATGGATTGCTCCCATGCGGTATTGCCAGGTGGCGTACGGCCACCACGTCGGCGGGCACCACACCTGTCTGGGGCAAGGCGAAGTACGCCTTGCTGTGCCGGCACTGCCTGAGGCTGCAGGACTGCATTCCCCCTCTGATCTGCTGGCCCAGGAACAGGATCAGATGTCGCGGAGTGTGACCCTGCATCCGTAACCACCAAAGGCGTAGCTGCCAACACTGACATCCCCATTGAGGGTTCTGACCCTGGTGCAGGTGGGTGGGACAGAACAGAATCCCTCCCTGGAACACTCACCTGCGACGGCACGTAGGTCTCATCATCCGAATCAACACCTGAGTACAGCTCGGGGGAGGTGCAGCCAGAGACACCCCTTGAGAGCACGACCTGCAGCACTTGTGGGTTCTCACCCACCACCACACCACGTCCCTCACTGGTGGTTGGTCGGCCCTCGGACCCCTCCTGGGTCTGCACCATCTCCACAACCCCAGCAGTATCAGGTGCGTCTTCCCCTGCAAAGACATAAAAACAAAGAAATGGAAACAGGCATTAGCACCATGGCACACAATGAGGGCTGAGAAGCAAGAGAACCAGTACTTGATTGACACATGTCCCACATGACTAAAACCCACCCATGCATGCACCCTCACTGCATATGAAGGGCAGGCAAATGGCACACACTGATGACACCAAGATGGAAGATGAACACATTTTCTGCATGCTGCCTGGCAGTGGCATCACACATTGGCCTGTGATTGGCAGGTGAAACACACATGCCATCACACAGATGGCATGTACCATTGCTATTGAGTGAAGATGGAGAGGAGGGCAGCACCTATTCATTCAGTCCAGTTCCCGCATGTAATAGCTTTTCTAATTCAAACAGGTCAGATTTTTCACCTGGAGCTGCCAGTCCAAAATGGTCCAATTGCACAGGGACATGTGTGAACAAATGATATCCAGGTAACAAAGTCACTCCACTTTACCATAGCCATGTCAGACATGTGACTAGAGGACTGCGAAATGCCTAGTAAAAGTGGTGGAATGCAAACAATCTGCCTGAATGAACAGTGAAAAATAAGCAACAATGTTGTGGCAAGGTGACACTTCAAGGGCAACTTGCGTGCAGTTGGGCTAGATGTCTACTGTTGGCAGAAGGGATACTGCTATGGCCTAATGCAGCTGCGCAGGATGTATTGCATGAAGCACATGGCTGACCCATACGACTCAGGCGCACACACTCTCACCTGGCACACAAACAGAAGCCCTCACACACACACCATGCACATGGATGACACACACATGCATGTGCACTCACCGGACAATGCCTCGTAATCAGGCAGATCTCCCACGCCTTGGATCTGTTCCTCCGTGACGTAGGTCCCAGCGACTGACTCATGTGGAGTGAGTTCCATGTCTACTACTGGAGACCCACCTCCAGTCACTAGAGTTGCGGCATGACTTGAGGCCAGCTTACTCTTTGCCCTGCGCTTTAGGTCATTCCAGCGCTTACAGCAATCATTGGCTGTGCGCCTCACGATTCCAAGGGCGCTTACGATGTCCGCAACGGTCTGCCAGTGTGCCTGGCGTTGTGCAGGTGTGGTCTTGGATCCTGCAACAATGACCATCTCGTTATCATGTGCGGACACATACTCGACAAGTGCATTCAGTTCGTCATCCGTGAAGCTGGGCTTCCTGGACGGGCCGGACTGTGTAGCCGTGTCTGGGGCATCAGCCTGTGCCGGACGAGCACTCTTCCTCTTCCGCTTGGAAGGTGGTGGTGATCCTAAGTGTCCTGCGCCGCTCTGGACACTAGGGGCAGGAGCCCTGGTGGACTCTGTATCAGGAGTGTGGGATTGCACACTCAGCATGGGAGTTGGTGCAGGCATTGGCTCAAGTGTAATGGTGTCAGGGGGAATGTCAGCAGGATGGACTAGGACCGACACTGTCCTGGCTGGGTGTGTGAGAGCTGGGGTGGATGGAGCCACAGCTGCCCCTGCAGCCTCTCCGCCCTGCCTACTTGGGGCAGCAGATGACCTTGCTGCCCCAGATGCACGTGGCATGATGACATCAATGTGCACCAGCGCACGTGTCATAGGCCTGCTGACCTGGAAGTCAGCCATGGAGTCAGCCAGGTCTGGTGCCACAATGGGCTGGTCCAACAAGGGCTGAGCATGGATGGTGTCAGCCACATCAGCCTCAACGGGAGGGGGGGGGGGTTATGGGTGCCCTTGACTGGTCCTCCACACATGGGAGGACAGGCTCACCCTGCAAGTAACGACCACGTCCCCTACCGGATCCACCACGGCCACCACTTGTGGCTCTTCCACCTTTGCCACCCTTACGGAATCCTCGCCTCCCAGCCATGGCACTGATGTTAATGTGCGTATGGGAGTGGCTGTAAACTATTGTCCTGGGCAATTGGGGGTCAAAGGGGTTGGGTACCAGATGGTAATTGTACCCTAGTGCTCTAGCAAGGCTGAATGTAACCCCTGGGGAAAGATGACGGGTCACGCTACGCACAGGAGCCCCAAAAAAGGGAGATGACGTGCACGCAAACCCTCCTAGACCACGTGTGCAGAAAGAAAAACCTGCACTACGCTGTGGCACCCAGTAACACAAGAATGAACGTATGCGTGTCACACGCAGCCTAGAATGACCTCTGAAGGGGTAGGCTACACACGGGGCAAGCACAGATGTTAGATACGTGCGTGACTCACCGTCTGCCAGGTAAAAGAGCGTGAAAAAGGAGCGTGGTTGGTTGGCAACACCCCCGCCAAAAGAAGATTTGTACGCTGTCTGAGGAGACATGACAACAGTAGAAGGGAACACTGTTTGAGGGAACAGGCCCAGGTAAACCAGTAAAAGAGAAAAAAGAGAAAAAGCTGTCAGAGGTAACAGGGAATACGAACTTGAAACGCCGTGAAGTAAATCGCGTGTGAAACGACAAGAAGTACAGAACTCACCCACTCGCTCTCCACGAAAAGCACGTACAAGGAAATGGTGTTCTACACGTACCTTTTATACAGGCCCACATGTCCAGCGTCACTTACGCGGCATGTACGCGCTAGGGCCATTTCCACCAATTACACGCTTTGTCACTTCTGCTGTAGGGCCATTTCCACCAATTACACGCTTTGTCACTTCTGCGTGTAGGGCCATTTCCACCAATTACACGCTTTGTCACTGCCGCGTGTACGCGCTAGGCCCATTCCCACCAATTACACGCTTTGACACTCAGACGTGTCTTTCATTTTTTTCACACGCAACATTTTCAAACGTGTGCCCAATTCAACGTGCACGTGACTTCATAGATGCGCATACGCTGCCGACGCGTTTACGCGCTGAGGGCCTTTGGTCCAATAGAATCGCGTATGCGTGCTGACGCGCTTACGCGCTAAGGGCCTTTCCTCGATTTTCACGCTGTCGTGCAGGATTTTCACGTGCCAAATCACTCCGTATCAAGCTGGCCACGCGTAAGCACACGGAAGACCACGCTCCTGCCCAGAAGGCGGAACTACTGCCCCCCAGAGCCCCGAGCACGCTCCCACCTGCCTTCTGCTGCTGCCTGACTGCCTGATGCCCACGTGCACTGCCATTTGCTGCCTGCACATCAGCCAGGGGTGCTGTTGCTGTGACCACCCCTGCTGGAACTGAAGACTCCCGACTGGGATTCCATCGCTCCACAGCCCAGCCCCAGGACCCAGTTGCCCACCCACTCCTGCCTCTGGGGTTGTCATGTCGGGGCAAACACCATCTGTGACCACTGACAACCCCCGGCCAGAGAGGCAGAGGGGCACCAGCTTCAGTGCCACCGAAGTTGGTGTCCTGTTGGAGCAAGTCCTGGGGCAGTATGATGCCCTCTTTGGAAGTTCCCGCGCCGACAAGGAAGGACGGACTCGGATCTGGACTGACATCGTGACTGCCATCAACGCGGAGGGGGTGGCAGTCCGGGACTTACAACATGTCAGGAAGCGCTGGGAGGACTTCAGGTCCAGGACCCTGAACAAGGCCCGGCGCCTCTTGAAGGCAGCGGATGCCAAGGGGCGCCAGGGCCACTTGTCAGAAGAACAGATGAGGGTCCTGGAACACATATCCCCAGCGCTCCACGTCCAGGTCCTAGAGAAGCAGACCCGTCTGGAGTCGAGCGGTGAGTGTACATGCATCCTGATTGTGAGCAGTGCGTGTGGTGATTATTCGGTAGTGTGCAGGTTGCACATCTGTTTGTATGGAGTCGAGTATGGGTGGGGGTGTACAGGGCCGTGGGGCTGACACATGCGAGGGCTGTAATGTATGAGACATGGATGGTGCTTGTGTGTGTAGGCTTGCATGCCAAATGCAGTTGTGTGTGCACACATGTTTGGATGAATGTGTATGTAAGTAGACATGTCCGTGATGTCACGCATGTATGTTGTTTTCGGCTGCATGTATGAGCACTGTGTACATATGCATGTGGGTGTATTTGACAAGGGTGCAACAGTGATGCAACATGGATGCATGTGACAGCGGTATGTGGAAGCCTGATTGGCAGATGTGACATGGATGCCCGTCTGAACACTGCGACACTTGGCAGAGGTGTACACATGCATGCAAGTGTGGTGGTGTGTGTACATGTGTGGTGCACTTCCTGTGTTGCATGTGATGTCTGGCTCCCCTTTGGCTGCTCATGCAGTTGTATGTGTAGGGATGGTGGTGGCAGTTGGGATATGGCTGTGGTATGGCTCATGTGTGCGAGTTGTAATGACATGTGTGTTGGGGATTATGATGACATGTCTGAGGTTTGCCAATGCCACTCATGTGCAACTGTCATGTGTGTATGTGTCCATTGTACAGTGCCCTGATGCCTGTGTTTTGTTTCTCCCTGTCTGCAGCGTCAACTGATGAAGAGGGCGGAGAAGGTGCTGTGGAGCACAACGGCGGGGATCCCACCGCCAGCCGGAGACGCAAGGCCCGGCTCCCCTCCCGTGTTGTCATCTCGTCGGGGAGTGAGGAGTCCGGTGCCGCGTCCCAGGCCGCAGGTGCCGGGGGGAGGTCCAAGAGGCGGAGGTTGGAGTTGGACTCCTCGGCAGCAGAAGGGGCAGCTGGGACCCCACAGGGCCCAACAGGGGAAGATGGCACGGAGTCATCCAGGTTGGTGGGGGGTTTGGTGGAGGAGGAGGCCGTGCAAGCACCAGAGACGGGGTCTGGAGGTGGGGATCCCACTGGTGCTAGTGGTGCAGTGCAGGACCAGGGAAAGGAGGCAGCACAGGCCGCCGCGGAGGTGCCTGTGTGCAATCCTGTCCCCGATCCTGTCCCTGCATCATCTTGCACCAGCAGGGATGCCTACGTCCAGACCCGTTTTCAGGCAGGGGATGAGCTGATATCAACTGGCCTTCCTCTGCCTGCGGACGTGGCCATCCAGGTCCGGGTTGAGCCTGTCCTGGCTGGTGTGGCGTTGCGTCAACGGGCCATGCGAGGTGACCTGCAGTCTTTTCATGGAGAGACTGCACGTCATCTCGAATGGCTCGTTGACCACGTCAGCCTGCTGGGACATGTCACCCAGGACGGATTCCTCCGTCTGATGGGGCTTGCTCCGACCCCCTCCTCAACTGGACCCCCTACGCGCCAGTCGTCCTCTGTGCCATCTTCCCACCCATCAGTCACCTGGGTGCCCTGTGGAGCTGCCTCTGACGGTGCGGCCAGGCTGGTGGAGGAGGCATCCCTGCCACAGTTGGGAGTCGGACGTCCAGCAGGGGTGGCCACATCTACGACTGCACCCCAGCCGGCGGAGGATGTGCAGGCAGCAGGAGGCAGTGCACGGGCAGAGGCAGAGCAGCAGCAGCAACATGGTGGGAGCCATGAAGGCTCGGGGCCTTCGACATCGGAGGGGCAGGCATCGGCCGGAGGGCAGGAGGACCCAGGACAGAGAGTGTCTTCCGTGTGGCAGCGGTTGGGCCACGCCATAGGTGCGGAGCGGCGGCGGGCGGAAGAGGCGCGACTCACAATGGTCAGGGCGGAGAACTCCATGCGGAGGGCCCTGAGGCGGGCCGAGTGCCTCGAGGCAATCCGCAGGGGGTTGGAGGAGGACACGGCGTCGTCCCTGCGGACCCTCGGGGCCATGGAACAGGACCGCCTCCGGGACATCGAACAGGAGTTCGATGATGCCCTGGCCCGGAACACCACGGAGTGAGCTGCTGGACTTGCTCGCCGCCTTTGTATATAGTTCTTTAGTTTTAGGTTTCCTTTGTTTGTTCTTATGATTTGGAGTCGACGGACACTGCTCCACTTTTTGTATATAGTTGCATTTTAGTTAGGGTTTTTTGTAGGATTCCTTTGTTCAGTTGGGCTCATGGACCCTTGGATGTTTTGTACATAGTTCTTCATTGGATTGATTTTATTTTTCATTTGACTTTGGACTACATTTTTTTGGATTAGGATTTGGTGTTTTTATTTTTTTACACGGACATGCAGCTTATCTTTTTTTCATTCCCATTGTAGTTTGTTTCATTTCATTAGCATTCTTATTTTTTTAATACAATTTTGTTTTCATACTTCACTGTGTGGTATCATCTCATTGGTTTCATGCATGTCATGTTGGGTGTTTTCCCATTCAATTGCAACCATTGTGTGTGACGGACATGGGTTCATTAGCTTTATGAACATTGGGGGTGTAACATGTAATTTCCTTTTCCATGTGGGTGAATGGGTTACTTGGTTGGGCTTTTTGGCTGTGGAGGCTGACCATGGCGCACATGATTGGGGATTGTGAGGACCTGGTGGAGGCTGCCCCTGGTGGCTGGGGGGTGGGGGTGGTGGGAGACATGGGTGGGGGCCTGGTGGAGGCTGCCCCTGCACTGCTGGGGGGTGGGGGTGGTGGGAGACATGAGTGGGGGCCTGGTGGAGGGTGCCCATGGTGGCTGGGGGGTGGGGGTGGGTGGGAGACATGAGTGGGGGCCTGGTGGAGGCTGCCCCTGCACTGCTGCGGGGTGAGGGGGGGTGGGAGACATGAGTGGGGGCATGGTGGGGGCTGCCCATGGTGGCTGGGGGGTGGGGGTGGGTGTGAGACATGGGTGGGGGCCTGGTGGAGGGTGCCCCTGCACTGCTGGGGGGTGGGGGTGGTGGGAGACATGGGTGGGGGCCTGGTGGAGGCTGCCCCTGCACTGCTGGGGGGTGGGGGTGGGTGGGAGACATGAGTGGAGGTCTGGTGGAGGCTGCCCATGGTGGCTGGGGGGTGGGGGTGATGGGAGACTTGAGTGGGGGCCTGGTGGAGGGTGCCCCTGCACTGCTGGGGGGTGGTGGGAGACATGAGTGGGGGCCTGGTGGGGGCTGCCCATGGTGGCTGGGGGGTGGGGGTTTCATGGGAGACATGAGTGGAGGCCTGGTGGAGGCTGCCCATGGTGGCTGGGGGGTGGGGGCGGTGGGAGACATGAGTGGGGGCCTGGTGGGGGCTGCCCATGGTGGCTGGGGGGTGGGGGTGGTGGGAGACATGGGTGGGGGCCTGGTGGAGGGTGCCCCTGCACTGCTGGGGGGTGGGGGTGGTGGGAGACATGCATTGTTGATCAGTAGTGCAAGGTGACATGTGGGTTGGCTGGGGGGCATGCCCATGGTGGATGGGCTGCCTGCGGGACATGAGCAGGGGTGCAGGGTAGTCCCCCGTGGTGTGGGCTGCCTGCAGGGGCCGTGGAGGTTGTGGAGCGTATACCTGGGAGGACCCACACGGCCAATTCACGTGTAGTACTCCCCAGAACCCCTGAAATACACATACCCTGCTGAAATCGCGTGTGGAACTTCCCGCGCACCCCTGAAATACACGTACCCTGCTGAAA
Source organism: Ambystoma mexicanum (assembly GCF_040938575.1). Classification (NCBI taxonomy): domain Eukaryota; kingdom Metazoa; phylum Chordata; class Amphibia; order Caudata; family Ambystomatidae; genus Ambystoma; species Ambystoma mexicanum. Next base: position 1,092,542,525 of record NC_090926.1, on the reverse strand, counting down.
TCGCGTGTGGAACTTCCCGCGCACCCCTGGAATACACGTACCCTGCTGAAATCGCGTGTGGAACTTCCCGCGCACCCATGGAATACACGTACCCTGCTCGCACTGGGACAATCGCGTGTGGAACTTCCCGCGCACCCCTGAAATACACGTACCCTGATGAAATCGCGTGTGGAACTTCCCGCGCACCCATGGAATACACGTACCCTGCTCGCACTGGCCCATTCGCGTGTGGAACTTCCCGCCACCCCTCAAATACACGTACCCTGCTGAAATCGCGTGTGGAACTTCCAGCGCATCCATGGAATACACGTACCCTGCTCGCACTGGGACAATCGCGTGTGGAACTTCCCGCGCACCCCTGAAATACACGTACCCTGCTGAAATCGCGTGTGGAACTTCCCGCGCACCCCTGAAATACACGTACCCTGCTTGCACGGGGCCAATCGCGTGTGGAACTTCCCGCGCACCCCTGAAATACACGTTCCCCGCTTGGCGTTTGCTGTTTGCCAGCCCGGTGAACTGGTCCAGGGTTAGCGCAGCCCTTTGCGATGATTTAGCGATTTTGATGGCTTTGCCTTGCGCGAGGGCGTTCTTGGGGGCGTTACTGGTGCTGCTGCAGGGTCGCTGCGATTCTCTGCGCCACGGCTGGTTTGGGAGCCTAAAATCCATGAATATGCTGTGCGCGGAAATCGGTTTTAGCGCACGTGCCTGGCGCAGACAATCGCACGCGGACACTCTGCGCCAGCCGCTTGCGACACTTTTCTGCGAAATTCTATGAATTACCCTGTTAATGTCCTATCATCATTGGGTATTGCTAAACATGAATGTGTTTGGCAAGGGTATGATGGGGCCTCAGTGATGAGTGGTCGGCTTAATGGTGTGCAAGCACGGATTTAAAAAGAGGTGCCCTCTGCACTTTATTTTCATTGTATGAATCACCGGCTTAATTTAGTCATTGTTGACACGGTTAAAAACGTATATGCAGCAACTGAGTTTTTTGTGAAATTCGAGAAGCTTTATGTGTTTTGCAGTACATCTGTTGTTCACTCTGTGTTTGTAAGTGTTCAAACATAAATGTCAAAATTGGTCATACAGTTAAAACACTTAAGTGATACAAGGTGGACATGGCAATATTCTGCCTGTAAAGCTGTCCTCCAAACACTTGAACCTCTTCTGGAAACTCTCACAATAGTGGCAGAAGGGACACATACAGAAAGAGCAATAGAAGCAAATGGCATTCGGCAATTCATTGACTTCAGCTTCATTCTTGCACTTGTGCTTTTTGAAAACATATTAAAAAGGACTGAGACACTATCAAATATGTTACAGCAAGCAGATCTTGTCTTGGCCTCCGCTGTTGTCCTTGTACGCACAGTCATAGAAGAGTTTGAGGAAGTGCGTAATCAAGACATGGATGCAACTATATAAAATCTCTGGGACAAAGCATTCCAGCTGAGCAGTAAGTGTGGTATAGCAGCATCTACAAATGATGAGGCTGAACCGCCTCGAAAATGCGTGATTGTCGACTGCCTTTCCACTTAAGAAATAGTGCCATAATGGAGACTGTGGGACAGCGACCAAGACTGCGCACAAAAGATGATTTCACTTAACATTTTGTGAATGCAGTTCTTGACCGGATAATCTCAGAACTAAAATCACGCTTTTAAAAAGATTCTTTGCTGATCCTGGAAGGTATACAGGCACTAAATCCCAGATCTGATTCTTTTCTCAGTTTTCAGAAATTGTCACAAATGGCCACATTCTACTCCTGTGATCTGGATAACTTGCAAACAGAACTAAAGCAGGCACTGGTAACCCTAGCAAGGAAGAAGGCATCTGATGCCATTAAGGTGAATACAATTCTGGAGTTCACAAACTTTCTGGAGCCTTATGCTGTTCCATTCTTCGAACTGTACCAACTGTGTAAAATTGCTTTGGCGTGGCTTGGACAGCCATGGAATAGGCTGTGAGCCCCGTGTGCTCCGTGATCCGACATCCTGATCCGTTCAACAAACGCATGTATTCCACTTGAATTTGGAAGCAAAACTCACACAAGCGTGGGAAGGTGCCGGGAAGAAGGTGAGCGTGTGAGCGGCTCGCGGGAGACTGGAGAACTGCCGAGCGGACACATAGTATCCTGGGGAGCGGCCGCGGACGAAAAGACAAAAATGGCGGTGCTTCCAGAGAACAAAGGGATCTAGCAGGACGCGGCAGCGAAATGAAACTGCCGGCCCTCTGATGCAGTCACTGTATCGGTCGACGGCCACGGATTGAAGTAAAGACATTTGCAGCCATGCCAGGCAGCTGACATGGCTGAGACATGCGAGTGTGTAACACACTATTACCAGGACATACCCCCGTCTGGCAAAACCTACATGTGACTAGGCCATTGCAAAGGAGGTGAGCAGCTGTTGAGTTCTGTGTGGCACATCGAAGTACGTTGATGGCGCATGGATGATTGTGTGCAGCAGGAATACATGGGAGAAGACAGCCCATTTGAATACATTGCCGCGCTCCACAGCACAACGCAACCCGCCGCAACTAGCCCTAGCGTTTGAGGGACCAGAGCACGACACATCAGCATCGCAGTATGGGGACCAGATACGATTGGGAATCGCGAGATGTCTGTGAAAGGACTGAGAGCCAAATCCAAACAATCCACAATGGAGGTCTTTGCGAAAACGCAGCGGACCCCCACGACAGCGGCGCAAAGCACGGGCGCGGCCTCCGCTGATGGTGCCGCAGAAGGAGATAACCGTCAGGTCCTGGCGGCCATAATGGATTTGAGCACCAAATGGGGCACAGCGATGGCGGACTTGCGGATGGCCCTGGAAAATAAAATTGACGCTGTGGGAATCGAAGTTACCCTGCTGCGTCAAGATTCCATGCATTGGCGGAGAGAACAAGTAGCCTGGAAAGCGCAGTGAAAGTCAACACGGAGGTCAGCACGAGCAATGCAAAGGAGGTCCATGTGCTAAAACAGCAGGTCGCCAATCTTGAAAATCGAGTGGAGGAGGCAGAAGGAAGAGCGAGGAGGAACAACATACGTGTGGTCGGCCTGCCCGAGGTGGAGGAAGGCCATGACCCCACGAACTATGTAGAGAACATGATCCTCCAGGGGATAGGAGCAGAAAAACTCTCACAGGGGTTTACTGTTGAGCGGGCCCATCAGGCCTTGATGAGGACGCCACGACCTGGAGCTCTGCCGACGCCAATAATCGCAAGGATCCTGAATTACAAAGACAGGGAGAAGATCCTGGAATATTTCCGTAAGGGCAGGATAATTGAGAGAGCATCCACCAATATCACGGCGTACCCGGATTATACGATGCTGGTGCAGAGGCAAAGGTATAGTTACGTGGCCGTCAAGAGGAGGCTACGTGCTGCGGGCATCAAATATATGCTTCTGTACCCGGCGAGGCTAAAGGTGCTGCATAAGAGCAAGGTGCTTTTTTTCGACACTCCGGAGGAGGCGACGTTGTGGCTGGACCTGCAGAGCTGCCCGGAACAGGAGGCTGACTGAGATTGCCTCGAGCTTGACAAGTGAGGAGTCAGTGCCATGGACATTAAGGCGATGAGTAGGAAGGTGGACTTGTTTCGGGAACACGGGAGATTTGAGTGAATTTGTAGCCCTTGGACCTTGTTCTCTGGCTGGACTGGAATATAGAGTATATACTGCAAGCTGGAACTGAATAGCATTAACATCATGCGTGATAGTATGGGTAGTAGGAGCAATGGGATGGTAGCAACCTACCCCGAGAATTGGTAGTTAAGTAGCCATTAGGGCAACTTTACCCTGTTGAGCCCTGAGTATAGACTTGCTAGGCAGGGCTAGATGTGGGGGTGCCTGAGATCCAGGGATGGAGCTGGGCAATGGTTGGGGAGGGTGTTGTTGGGTGTGGGTGGGGAGATGGGTAAGTTTGTGGTGTATATAGTTTTGGGGAGTTTTAGTTTTAGTTTGTGTGTGAGCCTACATGGAAATGACGAACAAATCAATGGCATCGGGTAATCTCAGAATTGTGACCTGGAATGTGCGGGGCCTTAATAGCTATCTAAAATGTAACAAGGTGATGATGTACCTAAAGAGGATGCGGATTGACATAGCTCTGCTACAAGAGACCCACCTCACCAAGGAGAAGTTGGAGGTGATCAGGAGGAAATCGAGGGGTACAGTCATGGGGGCCACATATTCGGCATATGCAAGAGGGGTGATTACATGGGTGACCCCGCATGTACCATTTCAGCTGATTAGCTCGACAATAGACCCGGAAGGCAGAATGGTGGTGGTGGCGGGACTCCTGGAGAACAGAGAAGTGAATATCATAAATTTGTATGCCCCTAACCATGATACAGCGGTATATATTAGGTTTATGTAGTAAAATTAGCCCCCTGGTGGGTGGCACGATGGTGTGGGGAGGGGACTTTAATTGCACTCTGAACCCCAGGATAGATAGGTCAGATGACAAGTTAGAAAAGCCGGCGCCAGCAGCTAAAGCGGTGAGGACACTGTTGATGGACCTCAGCCTAGAGGATGTGTGTAGAAGGCTACACCCAACGGATAGGCAATACTCGCACTATGCAGTGCCACACGACCTGCACACAAGGCTAGATTACGTGTTTGCATCTGCCGAGATAGTGGGAGAAATGGTGGGGGCGGAATACAAAGCCCGGGTACTCTCCGACCATTCGCCTTTGGTCATAGAGTGGCGACATCAACCCCCCAGGGCACGGATCCCGACGTGGAGGCTCAGGACTGAGGCTCTACAGGATGCAGGCTTCCGAGAGGATCTGATGGAGGCCATCGAGGAATACTTTGAAATTAATACGGGCAGTGTAAGTTCGGTGGGAACAGTATGGGAGGCATTCAAGGTGGTGGTGCGGGGAGTAGCAATATCTAAATCCAAAGGGCTCCAAGGGGGTATTTAGCGGACACTGCAAGAGACAGAAAGAGAGCTAGAGGACCTGGTACGAAATGAGGGGACCACCCGTGCGAACAGGGCTAAAATAAATGCCTTACATCTAGCTTGTAGTGAACTTTGGGACAGATTATGCAAACTGAACTATAAGAAATACACAGAGAGGCTGCATGCCGGGAGGGATAGGCCGGGTAGGTTATTGGCTTGGTTATACAAGAATGAGACCCCCGCTCCGTGTTCAGAGAGATCAGGGACGCAGAGGGTCAAATCCATAATAGCCAGGAATGGGTAAATGAGGTGTTCCTCAAGTATTACAGACGATTATACAAGGACACAGGAGAGGACATGAGTCAAGATATACTAGATACGATAGAGGACATAGGGCTGCCCACCTTGGATGACCTAGAGTGAGCGGACCTGGACGCCCCCATCACCGTGGACTAACAGGAGGCGGTGATCCAACACCTGCCCACATGTAAAGCGCCTGGGGCGGATGGGTTACCCAGCAAGTTTCATAAAACTTACAAGCAGAAGCTACTCCAGCCGCTGCTGGCCATGTTTAATGAAGCATATGAGGGGGGAACTGCCGGCGTCCCTCCGCGAGGCGGTGATCATTCCGCTCCTGAAACCAGGCAAACCAGACTTGCAATGGGGATCCTACAGGCCTTTGTCTATGCTCAATCAGGATAGTAAGATACTCACGGCAGTGCTAGCCAATAGGTTGAAGAGGGTAATTGGCAAATTGATACACCCAGACCAAACGGGCTATGTCCCCGGTAGAAATATTACAAATAACCACAGGAGGCTACACCATATTATTGACCAAACTGAGGGAGACTCGAGCGAGCTGGCTATCATGACGTTGGACGCGGTGAAAGCTTTTGATTCAGTGCGGTGGCCGTGGTTGAAAGCGACTCTGAAAGGATACGGGATGGGACCAGGATATATTAGATGGGTCCAGATGTTATATAGTACCCCGACGGCGAGAGTCAAAACCGGAACCACAATTTCAGATAAATGGCAACTTAGCAGGGGGACCAGACAGGGATGCCCCTGCTCACCAATTTTATATATCCTGGCATTAGAGCTGCTGGCAATATGCCTGCGGCAACATTACGGGGAGGTGGGGATCCGCACGACAGGGGGCACACACCTGATATCATTGTATGCAGATGATGTGCTTCTCTACTTGCGCTACCCAGAGGAGAACCTGCAATATGTGTTGGAGGTGATGGGTTGTTACACCACCCTCTCGGGCATATTGTTGAACCCCGGGAAGTCCAGTTTGTTCCCCCTGGGAAGGTACAAGAGCACCTCATTGGAGAGGCTGCCCGTCTTGCAGATACCCTGGCAGACCGTGACATTCAGGTATCTGGGCGTAAATGTTTACCACAATATAGAGACAGAGCACAAACATAACACAGAGAAGGCGATGGAGGGAGTTAAGAATAGCATGGTGTTTTGGTCTAAATTACCCCTAGCCATGATGGGGAGAGCAGCTCTACTCAAAATGGTGGTCTTAGCCAGACTCTTGCACTTTTTTGTGAATGTCCCTTACTTAATCCCAAACGCTTTTTTGTGAAACTTCATGGTATGTGCAGGGTCTTCATATGGGGCAACTCCAGAAATAGGGTGGCCCTGTGGAAACTACAGAACACATGTTATAAGGTGGGCATAAACCTACCGAATTTTGAGCTGTATTACATGGCAGGACAGTTGTTGTATGTGGCTAGCTGGTTGTCTGCAGAAGACTCGGCAGAAGCTAGGCTTTTGCAAGGTGAATCGGCTCCTTACTTTTTGAGGGAGACAGTATGGCTGCGCAAAACTAAAATGGCGAAGATGGGGAGATTATTGAAGCTGGCCTGGGAAGTATGGCGCAGGACATGGAGAACGGTGGGTGACCCAGATCCGCTTTCCCAGCAGGCCCCGCTGGCTGTGCTATGCGGGGACGACTCCCAATTGTTTGAAGCAGTCCGTAGGTATTGGGAACCAGTGGGACTGCCCACCCTTGGAGACATATGGCAGGAAGGGGAGGCGTTGGGATTCCAGAAGCTGCAGGATGAGACAGGGGTGCATAGAGGCCAATTTATTACTTATACCAGGCTCATGAAACGGGTGAGAGAGAGGTGGCCTGAGACTGTGCTAGAGGAAGAACCCGATGCCTCCCTAGAAACGATGTATGATGTCTCGGAGGGTGGGCATGAAATATCTAGGATATATGAGCTCCTGAGACGGGGAAGGAGCTGCTCCAATTGAGGCATGACTGGGAGGAGGAGGTGGGGGAACCCATGACAGAGGGACAGTGGGATAGAGCCCAAAGGTACCATAAAAAGGTGTCCCGAAATGCGAGACTCCAGCAGATCCAGCTGTATGTCACTCATAGAGCCTACCTGACTCCCAGTAGAATAGCTAGGTTTGGAGGCTCGGCTGTACAAAAATGCCCCAGGTGCGGGGAGGAGGAGGCAGGACTACTACATATGTTCTTGGCCTGCCCTGAGGTGCACAGATTCTGGGAGGAAATAAAGATGAAAATGGCTGGTGGGGGTGTGTTACTGGACGTAGGATCTGCTTGGGCTTGCATGCTCGGGAATTTCCCCAGGCCACGTCATTTGAAGCATATCAGTAAAATGAAGGACCTGGCCTATATTTTGGCTAAACACAGAATCACAATGTGTTGGAAAGCGGCCTACACGCCCAGAGTGGAGATATGGTGGGTGGACCTCTTGAGATGGGCGGAAGCAGAAACTGTGGTATGGTTTGAAGCTGTCACCAAGGGGGGAGAGGAGGAAGCGGGCCCCCTGATAGCCTGGAGGCAGCTGGTGACCTCAATGGCAAACCCTCACCAGGTCAATCATGATACAGAAGAATCAGATGAGTCAACAAACACAGAGATTCCAAATGTGGCTGATATGGCTCGTGTAGATGATTTGGCTGATATGTGGGGATGGAAGGGGTGAGGACGGGAAGCGACAATGCATAATGTGATGTTTTGATATTGATTATGTATGTCCTAAAAGTTACCATGATTGATGTGTTTGTTATAAAATAATAAAAATTGTTAAAAAATAAAATAAAAAAAATTGTGTAAAATTGCTTGTGTTTTGCCAGTGAGTAGCGCTTCATGTGAAAGAAGCTTTTCTGTGCTAAAGTTAATAAAGTCATATCTACGCACAACAATGACGGAGGAAAGGCTGTCAGATCTTGCCACACTAGCAATTGAGTCCAGACTCGCTGGCCAAATAAGCATGGACATTGTAATTGACAGGTTTGCATCGACCCACAAAAATTCACGTTTGAATCTTTATTAATGTAAACAGTTTTCTGTAATTTGAGACCACAAACACGCATGTTCAGTTTCAGCCCTAGCTTTAAGGTTTTTGGCTTTCAAGTTAGGTTACATGTTGCAATTGAGGTAGGAAAATCATTTCACAATAGAATGATTTGTAAAAAAAATCTAGTCTTCTAAATTAGGACAGTTCTGCATTGTATGTGCTCAGGAGAAGTACTTTCAGCAGTGATACTAAAGCTTACACATTGGGTACAGCTCTATGGAGGCACAATTGTAGGGGATTTTACACTCTACTCTGTATATGATGCATCTGCTGCAAGGCTACACCTTGTACATGGTGACTTACCAGATATGTATTTATATTCTGATTCCGTAACATCGGAACTCAATGCCCCATGTACTCCTCGGCCAATATTAAAACTAGTGTCATTTCTACTGACATATGATTCATGGCATGCGGCTTACAGTTTATGCCCTGGCTTCAGAAGTATTACAATTTTGCCCCGGCCTCTTTGGACTACTTTGCCCGCGTCAATTTGACAAAAGCATATGCATTGGCCTTTTATAGGCGGCCCCCCTACTTTTGTCTGTGGCCCCCTCTGTGCCCCCCCTAAATTTGATTCCTGGAGACGCCACTGAAAGGGAGGGATTGTTTAGAGCCCCAAGGAATGATCATGTTGTTGAGAGAGAGAGAAAGGGGTTTGGACCAACAGGATCCATGAAGAGAGAGGTACCCCAAAACTAAAGTCCTAACTCAGTGAATGTTTTAGGACATCTGGAATCTTTTGTTGGAATCTAACAAGCTCCTTATTGCATGCTGTGTAGTAGACCTCTTTCTTATACTATTCTGCATATTCACCACAGCCTCTCTTACCACAATATCGGTAAATCACTCCATGCGAAACTCCATGACCACAATCCCAATGCACACATCATGCTTGTACCAGACTGGGCCATCACACAAACACACATTTCATATCAAAAAGACACAGGTGACTTGCACTCCTACTTAGGTGATGTAAGTGGCACAGCGAGTAGAGCGAGTGCAGAGCCTGCTTAACCCAGGTTCGCATCCCGGCGGGGCCAAACTCAGCCTTTCATCCTTCCGAGGTCGATAAATGAGCACCACACACCGTGGATAATAATACGCAGCGCTCAGATACCTGAGGGTTCGTAGCGCTATATAAGTGCCAAATTATTATTACTATTTATTATTATTGAAATGGTGTGTTCCTGCTATACATCAGGTGGTTTTACTTTTCTCCTAATTCAGGTGATGCCAGATGTACTGACAATCTTCTTCTTGGAGTTGATTTTCCTGGCGACGGGTTTCAGCAGGTTCTGGCTGTAGATGCTGAGCACTGTCAACTCATCTGCACCCAAAATCCTCGCTGCAACTTCTTCACGTATTTCACAGAAAGATGGACATTGGACAACAAAAGGTAAAACATTAATGTACCTGAATGTATTGTTGTTGTGTTGTCTTCTTAAAGAAGAGTACATGCTTTATTATGAGGGACTCTCTATTAAAGGAGAGCACTTGGTGAGAGTTTTGGCCAGGGAAGCCAGGCAAACACTACTTGCTGCATCAACATGCCTTCCACTGGATGGCAAAAAGCGACAACTGCCTTAACAGGTCCAGACCAAAGGTCTGTGCACCAGGGAGCGCAGAACAGAAGGCAGTAACAGTTGCACAGGTTGGCCCCATTGGTTCAGAATAAGCAGAGACACAAACGGTACCCTTCAAGAAGTCTTGATGAAACTACTGCATAATCAATTGGCTGCTCCATGATAAACTACATAGATTGTAATGCCCAAATCCCTTGCATTCCCTGCAACATGATTCTGATGTTATCCTATGGAATATTTCCATGGCTATATTGATATAGTAGCAACATGATCATAAGGCACTTGCATAAAGACCTATGGATTGTGTATGTTCAACAGCCAATGTACAGGGGATATACCTTGACAATACACCAGGGTGAGTGGTCATAGTACTTATCTGTTCGATTATATATTTTGTAATGGCAATTTCATATTGTAAATGTTTAAACTATTGTTAACATTTGATGAAAATAGCGATCATTATCCACCTACAATCAGTAGTGTTATTAGTGATGAAAGAATTTTGAATAGGTACAAGGTACTTAAAGTACAATTATTGGAGTTAAATAAGCAGAAAATCGAACTAAGCTAATTTGTCATCTATTATTAAGAGTAGCCTTCTACTGCATCATCAAATTCTTATCTGTAAGGCCAGAAACGCTAAATATCGTAGGTGGCATACAGCCCGTAGGAGATTAATATATATACAGAGATGGCAGCAGCTAATTGAGCTTGTCAAGCTGAATGGTACACAAACATTTTGGAAAATGGTGAATGTTAATAATATGGGACCCCAACTATATATGCGGGTTCTCTCAGGAAAATTTGGTAAAATATGTAGTCGACACTTGGGGCTAAGCTCCTTTATCAATTGTATAATTCGTATCTGGGTGATAGATGAGTGTGCACTATAGCGACATAGGTGGAGGACATGTGGCAGCCATGTAATCTATAAGTACTGTAGAACGTGTTGCATGTACAGCATGAGCAGTGCAGGCCATCATTAAGGAAACAGATGAATATGCAGCATGGGCAGCAGCAGATCAAGTTCCCCGACAATTTGAAAAGCATAGCATGGTCAGCAGCGCTAGATTACCTCCGACATAGAACAGGCCCAGCATGGAGATCAGTACACACACTTGTCTTAACTTGTCTCATCCAAAAATTCTTGTTGAGAGCAGTGGGAGAAAGTAGTAGATAGAACATCAAACATCACAATTTGTTGAGTCAGAAGGATAGCTCAGGGACAATACAATTGTTTTGGAAGGACAACAACGCAGAGCAGCACAGGTTCAAATCCTGGCCCTGCGCTTAGAGACTGGTCTCCGGTAATGGTATGATATGGTATTGTTTATTTATATAGCGCCTACACACAGTCAAGTGTTTCAAAGTGCTCAAGGAGGGTGAGAACATGCAGACAAAACAAACACAGGCAGAGTAAGTGCATAAAAAATACATTTAACTTTTTGGAGACAACAAATAGCCCTGACGCCAATTCTGCAGTTTTAACAGTGCAATTTAGGGGTGAAGACAGGGGAGAACAGACAGGTGATCTTCAGACGCAGTACGTACGGACCGTGCAAGTGCACAGAGCGTCACAGGGAGGGAGAGGATCAAGTGCACCCGGTCGGCTGAGACTGGTGTAAGTGCAGAGAGAGCCACTAGTTTCTCAAGTGTGGGTGGGGTGTATGGCCCTATGGGAAAGTGTGCGAAAGGACAGGTAGGAGTGAGACCAATTAGGTGTGCCGAAGTGCTGCCTCACTTGCCTCTTTCATCCCTTTAGCCCACCCTTAATCTAAACGAGCTTTTAATAAATCTAGATCTTATTTGAGTATTATAATTAGGTACGGAAACGGACATAGCATTGTGTAAAGTGGTGTCACGATTCATTGTGGATAAATCCATTATTGCACAGTCCTTGCAAGATCAGTTTGCAATGCAGAAATCACTCCTTTGGGCAGCCTCCCTCTATTCCTTTCACTCTGTGGACTTTCCCATATTTCTCTCCTTAATATCCAAATAGTTTAAGAAACAGTCTATCACCTTTTACAATTCAGACTAAATGAAGTGCTTAGAAGCCAGTTGCACATTTCTAATTACAACATTCGTGGCATTTTGTTTGCTTGTGCTGTAATGACATTATAGTTTAGAATTGTCAGTCTACCTTTGCTTGGTTTCCCACTTCTGCAGGACTGTACACCAGAATGCCATCTCTATAATCTTTCCTTATCTAACTGAATGTAGTACTTCCTCTCCGTCTCAGCCACCTTTCCCCTCTTCCTACATGCACATTCTCTTTGCCATGACAGGACCCATTTCTTGTCTTCCTCCTCCTTTTAGCCTTTACTTTCCTCTGAATCCTCCACCGCCAACCCTTCCTCTGCCCAGTTTTCTCCCTTCATCCCTTCCATTCCTCCATACATCTGCTTCAGTCAGTGAAAGCATTTCAGCCAGTAGCAGTTTTCATTCTGGAAGTTGTAGTTTCATTTTTCGATACTGAAATATAAGGTATCAAAAACTATAGGTATACATGTGTCAGAATGCAAAGTTGTTGCTGTTGGCTAAACACCAGGCCTGGGGGCGCTGTCACACATGATATGGGGCCACTAGGAAGCTAGTCTCATCGTGCTCCCTTGAGCCCTATGTTTTTGTGGCATTACTTTGAGAGATCTTCCTTTCCACTGTCCCTTATTCCTTCTTTGGAAAACGTTCCCACCTTCAAACTGCCACCAGCCTGCTCTCTCCCCTTATTCTCTAACCATAAGCACATCCTTCTTCGCTCATCCACTCCTAAACCCTTCGTTCACTTTCTCTTTGCTGCAGCCTTTTTTTCTCCACCACACATTTCCTCCTTCACTTTCCTCCTCCTCCTCGCCTCCTCCTCATCCTTCTCCATCCTCATCCTTCCCCATCCTGTCCTCATACCTTTTTCCATTGGCTCTAAGAGACTCCTCTTTGCCAGTGAAGCTCATCACCCCTACCTTGAGCAATCCCCTGACTGTGCTCTCTAGCACCACTTTCCCTCCCCTCACAGTCTGGCTTGAAAGTTTAGACTTGCATTACAGAGGGGCCATGTTATTGAAAAGGGAGTCAGAGGGCTGCTGAAGCTAAGCCTTCCCTCAGCAAGTAAATACAATTGAAAACATGCACACACGCAAAACGAGTTTAGGGGTAGTGGGCCTCATTACGACCCAGGCGGTAAGTTACCGCCTGGGCCGTGACTTTACCACCATGGCGTAAACTACGTTTACGCCATGGTGGTTGGCGGACTTACCGCCCCATTCCGAGGTCGGCGGGGCGGTAAGTCCCCAATCCCCATTTACCCTTCCCCATTCCCATTTTTGCCCCATAGGGCATAATGGGAGTGGGGAAGGCGTTAATTACGCCACCGTAAATTACGGTGGCGTAATTAACTCCATGGTCCCTTAGCGCCATGGATTTTAACACCTGCTAAAAGCAGGTGTTAAAAGCGCCATGGCGCTAAGGGACCTCGTAGTTGGCGGTAAGGGGTCGGCGCAGCTAACGCTGGCGTTAACCCCTTACCGCCAGGGTCGTAATGAGGCCCATATTGCATTGTCGAATAATTATAAGGATGACTAGCCTGAAGAAGACCATACAACTGACCTGTCTTGCTGCTGTCCGCCCGGCTGAGTTTTTGAACTCTCTGTGACTTCCAGTTGACTCTACGTGTACCTTCCAGGCTCAGGCTTCAGTCTGGCATTGGTGTGGGAGACAGCCTGGCACCTCCTATCCCTGGTAAGGTGCAAGTGATACAGTTTCCACTAATACATTGCTAGCCTCACAGGAGAGCAGCTGCCCCAATACATTCACATGCGCTCCTAAGCAAAGTAATGAAAAGGCCTGCTTCTCATATTTGTGTTAAGAGGTTTGTGGGATACAATCTCCCCTCACCTAGCACTCACACCAAACCCCTCTCACCCCACTTTCATGGATTTGTCACTGCAAGGATGGTTGAAAACTCCACAAAGTGAATGAATGTATCAACCCGGCTGAATTTGCCATGGGCGAGTGCCCAGTTGGCCTAGTGTTTGCGCCGCCCGTCTCATGTTCCCCACTGAAATCTTTCTAGTTGGGGTGGGGACGCTCCAACTAGAGATATAGTTATTTTTTATTTGCGGTTGGGCTGACGTACTTGCGCTTGAAATAAAATAATAACTCTATTTCTATTTCTAGAAGCAATTGTCCGTGTGTGTGCTAGACATTGAGAAATGTTAAAATGTATGCCGAAATATTTAACATTTTTTGCGTGTTGGCCCGATTCCAATGGAAATAGGAAAAGTCTTCTATTTCTCGCTCGAGGGGATTCACTAGTGGCTGAAAAGCCACAGTGCAGGGTGGGCATCCACCAAGCAACCAAGCAACCGAGCTGCATTGGAAAGGAACTGAGTGGGGTGGAGGTGGTTATCGCAGCTTTTGAGGTGCAAGTGAGAGCTTTTTGGGTGGGAGCTAGGAGCAAGATGGGTCCTGTAACTCATGAGTATGTATGGGTCACTGTACGTTTGCAGGGGTGACCTGCGGGCGTTCTTGGGGTGCTAGGTGGGCGTTCTGGGCAGCCATACTCAAGATCATCTACGAGGAATTGATGGTGTAAGCAGCATGACGTCATCATGAATGTGATGTGATCAACTACAGGGAAAACCTTGCAGGTTCGGACACAGGCACATCCTGTGTTGTGTGCAATACATGCATGCATGCTCCCTTTCATTGAAATGAAAGCTCTTTTTTTAAACCCAAATTACTGGCCGGTGTTTACTGTTCAAAAAACGCCGTCCTAGATGAAAACCATTACTGGTGCAGACTCCTTCTCATTGGCTGTTTTACACTGACTTCTTCTGTTTCTCATTAGATTCTTTTGTTACTTGAAGAGCCCTGCCACATTAACGCCTTCCACCAGTCGCTTAAACGACATCGTCTCCGGGTTCTCTCTGAAAAACTTTGGGATTAATAAAAGTAAGTTAACTTTGTCATTTGTTATTTCTAAATAATGACTCTTCAGTACAGAAGTCACACGTTATTATGGGAAAACCTCTTTTCTAGTTACATCCATCTTTCTATATCTATGCTTTCTTCTTATAAATGTTACTCACTGTCTCAAATGTATTTTATTACTGTCTCACGTTGCTTTTGTGAGTGTACTCTTGCATTCACTGCCCTTTCAATTAAAGAAATATTTAATGTTAGCCCCCCCCCACTCTCACACCTATCCCAGAGTGCTTTATTATCAACTCTCTTCTACTTGATGTAGTCCCTCCCTTCGACCTTTTCTCAGTGATAAACCTTCATGCCTGGGACATTTCTCTCACACCATGTAACATGGGTCTCACCTTCGTCTATCTATATTAAAAGGCATTTCAACTAATTGTTCACTTTGATCACAGTTGGAATTACACTAAGGTATAGAGATTTTGAGCAAACTCAGAAATGAATTTTCCTTTTTCATGAGTATATTATAAATATAGAGGCATCTGTTTTTATAATTTCAGAAAGGAGGACACCCGCTGTCCCCCTTTTAAGTCTATAACCACGTTGGTGTACCATAACGCAACATATCAGAGTTTGTGTGTGTGTGCTGTTGGCATAAACATATATCTTTAAGACCTGTCCAGCTTCAAATAATTGCAGCAAAATATTTGGAGTTTGTTGAACAAATAGCATACTTTGAACTACCTCGTAACAGTATTTCTTTACAATTTCTTTTATTTGCTGAATGTATACAATGCATAACACACCCTGAGTTTTAGAGTATCACAGTCATTAGTACTTTAAGTGGAAGCCCCTCCATTTTGTACCAAATCACGGGCTCTGCGCCCCGCTTGGGGGGTTGGAGCCTGTGATAAAGAACGGTATGATTCCAGTGTGCTCCAGCTCTCCTTTATCTTAATGAAGGTCCAACACCCACAAGGGAGACTTTTCATTCAAGGAGCCGTGTGTTTAAAGGGCTGCCTGCTTTGTGTTGGCTCTCTACTCAGAAACAGAAGGAGGGTTGGGTTGCCCGGCCTCTCCTTTTGTGTCTGAGTAATGATCAAAATCAAGTAGGCAGCCCGTTCAGTCGAATCGATGCCCGGTTCAAGGGCTGCATGTAAGTGTCAGCGCTTCAGATTAGAAAAAAAGTAAATTATTCCAAAGTGCTGACAACTGCAGGCAACCCTTTAACCATGCAGTGCTAGGGCTAAATGGGCTGTCTGAGAGGTCGGCATAGCAGGGGTTAGTCAAGAGTGAACCTCGGCAGGGCCCGGCTTGGGAGCCCTTTTAGAAGACTGCCTGCGCTCTGTCCCAGCCAGCCCTGCCCCACTTAAGGCCCTGTCAGGGTTATGCCCAGATCTGTTTAGATCAAATGGGCACACTCAGGTGTTTATGGCGATCAAGACACCACAAATGAGGGAAGACACATGTTTCATGCTGCCGAAGTCGATTATGGTTACTTCATGTGGTTAAAACATGTTTACTGTCTGTTTCAGAGCAGGTGGCTGGTGTTAGGTCATTTATTGCCTAATTGGAGGTTGATGGTATTGTCACATGTAATAATACTGCAGAAACCATTACCACCAACATAACCACATTTCTGTTGAGGTATTACCTCCACCCAAATGAAGGCAGTTTTTCAGGATTTTGATTTTGAAACTCAATATCAAATGGAATAGTAAAACAGGAGGCATTTCAAAATACTGCCTGTTTGCTATCCCTGTCTAACCCTCGGACATTTAAGGAGGTCTGCTGAACGTTCTTGACGGAAACAGCCCTCCCCAGCAACACTAGTCCCCTAGAAATTGTCAGTGAAGAATTTCAAAGCTGCTGTCATGCAGGCTAAATCCTCTTACTGCAACAAAAGAATTCTACAGGCCAAACAACGCTTTAGGGAACTATTTGCTATTTTGAGGGACTTAAATAGCAAATCTCACACTGTAACTGCACCGTCTAAGGACACTGCCTGGTGCCAAATAATTCATGACACCTTTACTGCTAAATTTGCCTGACATCTGCAATCTAGCACATCTCACAAAGACCAGACAGGTCTTCAGAGGCCTCCCCACAAGTGCATAGGACTCCCTTCCATCCCCATTGCCAATCCTCAATCGGAATTCTCTTTTTCTTCGAGTACTGTGTCCAAAATCACTCGGATCATATCTAGCGTGAAGCCTACCACATGTAAGGGAGATTCCTGTCTCTCAAGGCTCCTGGTCAGCTGCCTTGATATCCTAGGACCCTGGGTGACCAAACGTATTAACCCGTCCTTTGCTGAAGGGTGTCCCCCTCCCATCTTAAAGAAGCATGGATGACCCCTGCTACTCAAAAAAGACAACCTTGACCCCGTTCAGCCTAAAAACTATCGTCCAATTACAAATGTACCCTTCCTCCTTAAAATTATGGATCGAGTTGCATATTTGCAATTTCAGAAATTCATAGAAGAAAACAGCATACTGGGCCCCCAGCAATCCGGCTTCAGAACCCAACATGGAACGGAGACCGCCTTAAATCGAATCTCTCTTCTATCATCGATCAAGGCAACCCGGCTCTTCTAATGTTGCTGAATCTCGCAGCCGCTTTGACCTGGTCAACCATGTATTTGCTCCCGACCAGGTTGCAATCCCTGGTAGGATGCTCTAGTACAGCAACCCAGTGGGTGGCCTCCTTCTTGGGCCCCTTTACTGCCAGGGTTGCCATACACGATGCCCGCTCTTCACCCAAACTGCTTACATGTGGGGAACCCCAAGACTCCTCCCTTTCTCCCACCCTGTTTAACATCTATATCCTCCAACTTCTGCCAATTCTTGATGACCTGGGTGTCCTGTATACTGACTATGCAGTCGACACTCAGGCCATCCTAAAACTCCCAAGCATTTACTCCTGGAATTTGCAGGCCATCAATTCTATATATTTCACCATCCATGCTTGGATGGCAGCAAACTCTATGGCCCTAAACACAGAGAAAACCGAGATGCTTATCACTACATCTAGCCATATGCTAAAGAAACAGGCCTCAGTGTATGCTAACCTTTCCATCGTCAACACAACCATACCGGTCGCCATGAGCGTCAAAATGCTGGGTGTTACGTTGGATGCTGAACTTACCATGAGGCAGCACATCGCCAAGACTTGCGCCTCATGCGGCTTATTAACAAGCTCCTAAGCCACAATCGCCCCTTTCTCTCGCAGAAGAACATGTCTCTGCTGGCCTCATACCTAGTCAACTCATGGCTTCACTACTTTAACAGTCTCCTGGCGGGCCCCGCCCAGTCGAATTTCTCAGCTCTGCAAGTGACCCAAAATGGGGCAGTAAGAGCAGTTCTAGGTACTCTTAGACAACATCACATCTCTGAGGCAAGAAGAGAGTTACACTGGTTGCCTGTGAGGCAACGTGTTTGTCACAAGATCCTGACCCTAACTTATAACCATGAGGCCCCTATCTACCTCACAAAGCATCTGAAGCCATACCTACCCTGGCACTCCCTTAGATCACAGGACCAGCTAGCATTCCGCCTGGATATGTATGCTGCGACAAGCTTTGATGTCCTGGGCTCTGTTATCTGAAACGCCATCTCTCCTGAACTCAAAAAAATCCAAACTACGACTGAGTTAAAAAAAAAGCTGACAACCTTCCTTTTCAATGCACCCTTAATCTAACGTCACCCTTGCCTTCCCGTGATTCTGATTTTGTGACGTCTTGTCTTGTTCATTTTGTGTGCACCCTGAGGCCCTTGGGTGAGTTGGCGCATTACCAAAAATTAAAATAAATAAATAAATAAATAACTTGTAATGCGGCCCTTAGACGTTGACCATACCATATCAGCAGTCAACATCTAGCACAAAGCTGAGTAGAGACACGCCCTTTTTATTCTGTCACTCAAAAAGGTAATTACAGCTAACAAACACTCACACCACACAGCCACCTAGTAGCACTCACTGGAGGTTCAGCACCACCGAACAGTGGATTGTGAGTATGCTAATCAGATAAAGAGCAAGGGTTTTTCCTGCATTTGAGTGTCTTCGTTTTACAGGGCAGTGCCCTTTTATACAAAGAAGCCTTATCACCCTAATTGCATATCATCAGTGTGGTGCAGTCTCACATCCTTTTGATTGGACCAATGGATCACGTTTATCAATCACCATCAAAGTTATTGTCGGCTTAAAAAATGCCATAAAAACCCATTCTACATAAAGGTAACAAGCATACATTCCACACCGCCACCCAGATTCGATGTTTTGCAATTAGACTCATACAACTGTTTGTAGTGCACAAGGGGAAATCATTTAACTTACATGATACAATTCTAAGCTGAATTTGCCAGTAGTGGGGAAACCATACAACACAAATCATGGCAGGAATACACAATGCCAGAAGTCCCATACAGCCTGGTACCAGTTTAGCTCTTCTGCAAAGACAAGCCCTTCATCCTATCCCCGAATTTCTAAAACAGCCAGCAAACCCTTAGTCATCCCCCATTTGGACGGTAGCAACTCCCTACTTGTAGGAGTACCAGATGACACCTGGAGACCTCATAAAGATTCCAAAAAGGCCTCATCGCAGGACTGGGACAATTGGACTATATCACTGTATTCTCAAGCACCTGAACTTACTATTCAAGCCTGCCTTCATCACCTGTAATGCAGTCACAACCAGAATGCCACTATAGTTAGCCAAGAAAAACACCATCTCTGGAGGACAACACGCCACCAAAAGTCAAGACATTTGCAGAATAGATATAATGAACTGACAGAGATAAACAAACTAGAAAGTAGCATTGTTCTGTTAAGTACTCTGTCGCTGCATAAGTTATCAAAACCGATATGAATGACCCCCCTATCCTATACTTCTAGAAATACCTGAATCCCCTATTCTTCAAAGAACATTCTTACTAATTTTTACTAATTGCTAACTGTGCCATTTAATCATAAGGTTTATTTCGGAAATATAAAACATTTCCATAAAAACAGAAATACATACACAGGTTTTTCAGACAAAGCATACATTTCACATAGCAACAAATAACCAACAAACCAGTCATTAATAACGATACACTGATACATAAGGCACCCCTTAGGAAAAGAGCCCCGCCCACACTGTGAGAGGCAGCCCACAACAGGAAAAACAACGGCGGTCTAAACTGAGTGAACCGAAGTACATGCAGTATCGGTCTCAGAGACCATATTAGCTCTGAGTATGCACGACAAAACAGTAAAAAGTGGGCCAAATCCTCTAAAAAGACATTGCATAATAAGCATGATTTGTTGGCGAGATCCAGTTCCCAGACCGCTGTTTTTGGTTCTGAGGGGGAGGCAATTAAAACATGCTCTAGTAATCAGTACTCTCTGACTGTGATATTCGGCCCATACACGATTATTCTGGATACCCTGACCTGCACGATAGCATCCCTCCTATAACTCCTAGGAGTTAACAGCTCCTATAACTCCTAGGAGTTAACAGCTCCTTGCATTCTCTTTTCTCCATCTTACACACATTAGCGGGATAGGGAGTTGTTGCCGCAGGAGATTTAATCAAAGTAGACGTTTTTTTAACAGATTTTTGCCCCAAATATATTTGGGTTGTTGGTTTAGGGTAATAACTAATATAGAGGGGTCGAGGGGGGCTGTGGGGAGCCTCCCACCACATATATTTGTGGCAAAATCTACCAGTCAAAAAAAAATCTATGAAATGTTTTTGAGCAGGTCACATAGAACCCAGCGATAATGACGATTTTGATGTTAAACTTTCTGGTGAATTAAAGTATGACTCGGCATTGATTATGCCAAGCTCAGATTTAATACATAAGAGTCAGGGGAGCCTGCCATGAAGGTTTTTGGCGATTAGGGTCTTAATTAAATCTTGCATCAGTTCAGCCTTGACGTTACTCCATACACAGAGCCAATGTAATAATGATTGGTTGGACAGAATATCACCAATTAATTTGAAGCCAAATGTACTCCATATCTGTAGCACAAGCGGTGTAAACCCAATATACGTTTGAAAAAATAATTATATAATACCTGACTTGAGCTTGAAATTCTTGAACCACACAGTTCCATACCATCACTCGCAACAGACACCGGGTTTCTATCATACATTTTTTAGATCATATCCACAAGCGTTGCTTAAACATTGCCAGTGATCTTTGTACACCCCCAGTACTTGTTTACATTTCACAAACTGTTCATTGACATGAGCATCCAGGGAATAGTTTGATACAAAGCTAATCCCAAGATAGTCAAAAGAATTGACTTTCAGGATAATCATCCCCTTACCACCCATGTGAGGGGGGAATTTTACTTTAAAGTAAACCAGGAATGCAGATTTTTGGGCTTTAACATTCAGATCCAGATGATCCATAAAGGCAGCATAATCAAGGATGAGCTTTTCAAGGGCTCGAGCCATACGCGCAATCAAAACCATATCATCCATGTAGGCCAACAGAAGCAAGATTCTGTTGCCCATCCTTGGGACAATTTGGGGTTGAATTTAATTGGTGGTCTAACAGACCATTATGTACAGTAGGGGCGCCAGGACACAGACCTTGTGCACACCCATCTCAACCATTTATTCAGCTTCTAACTCAGACATGGTTGGACTGGTGGAGTCTTATAAGAAGTTCCACTAACCCCTCGGGACAGTTCATAGACCTAAGCACACACCACAAACTAGCCTGAGTCACTTTATTGAAGGTGGAGCTCAGGTCCACGAAGGCCAGAAAAATCAGCTCCTCCTTAATGTACAGAGAATGGGCCACTATAAGTTCAATATTTAAAGATTCATCTGGAGTACCCAAACCCGGTCTGAATCCCAATTGGAATGGGGACAGAATGTCATTCTGTGATGTCCGAGTTTCAAGTCTAGCAATAACTGTTCGACCAAAAGCTTTAAAAAGTGAATCCATGAGGGACATGGGCCCTTCTGAAAAAGGCAGTTCCCTCCGCCCCTTGTAGTGGATCAGCTGAATCAGAGCCGTAGTGCATGAAGATGGTACTGCCCCCCCAGCTATAATGGTTTTGAACCCCATAGTCACAATGAGAGCCCACAGGTTGATCTCATATAAGAGGTCAGCCAGAATATTATCCGGACTTTCCACCCTGTTCACATTCTGGCTTTTTATCACTCTGAATATTTCCTCCACTGTGAAAGGGAGCATGGGGTCCATAGTCCTAGGCATGTGTAGCATGTAGGAGTCCGATATAAGGGATTGCTCAGGGAGGACCGCCAGTGTCTTCTGTGCCATAAAGACACAAAAAGTACTCCAACCAAGCCTGGTCTGGGACGATGGTGTCTAAACTTTGGGGTCTATATTTATAAAATGGGCAATAGTTCACAATTTCCCAAAACATGTTTGCATTATTATTCCAAGCTACAGACACCCGGTCGTGCCAAGCAGCATTCTCAATCTCTGCTATTCTATGTTCTCTGGCTTTTCTATATTGTGCCTTTGCAGCAATAATTTCACTTCTAGAATGGGCAGTGCTTTTGAGAGAAGCTAAAAGCATAGATGTTTTTCTTTATGCATGCTGAATTAAACCAACAAATCTGATCCAGCCTTCTCTTATCCCAGCCACTGATAGTAAATAGATTTGACAGATTGGCCATTAAAGTCGACAACTTAGTTAGTTGTCACTCGAATCGTACCTCCTGCTTGATAGTGCATTGATCTCCTGTCGGTTAGTTTGCAAGATTTCCTTAATTATCTCCCCGTGGTCAATTGAGGGCCATTTCAACCTTCTTTGAAGCTTTCTGCTGAGACCTCACAGAGAAGCAAGGACGATTGGGAAGAGATCACTGACTATGGGCCTCATTCCGAGTATGGCGGTAAGGGATAGCGGCCACCGGTAACGAGACCAGTGGTGGTGATCCCTTACCGCCATACTCCGAGTTCCCTTTGCGCCCTCGCCCTTAACGCCTGCTTTGAGCAGGTGTTAAAGTCGAGGGCGCAAAGGGGCCTCCAAGCCAATAACGGTGACCGTAATGAAAGGTCACCGTTATTTGCATCTTCCCCATTCCCATTGAGCCCTATGGGGGCTCATTTGGGAATGGGGAAGAGCCTTGGTGAATGGGGAATTACCGCCCGGCCAACCTTGGAATGGGGCGGTAATTCCGCCATCCACCAAGGCGCTGCCGGTCCGGGTACGGCCTCAACCAAGGCGTTAATAGCGCCATTGGTTAGCGCCGTACTCGGAATGAGGCCCTATGTCCTCAGCAACATGAAAGTCCACCACTTGGCTCCAAATGTTCAACGGGACACAGAAATAATCAATAATGGACCTAGGGCTGAAGAAAAGGTTGCTTTTCATGGTTTGTCTTTAGGGAAAAAGCCATTAACTGATTGCATACACCAATCATGCAGATTCTGCAGTAATCACAGCTCATCAGTGCACGTAGGACAAAATTGGATTTGAGATCCCTACCAAACCATCTTCAGTGTCATCAAAAAGAGCAAGTGCTGCACCATCTCCATTTTCGCACTAAAGTCCCCACCCAGTATTAGGACCGCTTCCTGCTCCCTTTCATGCTCAATAATTCTGCCATCACACTTTTCAGGCCTGTCAGGCATTCCTTCTTATATTGTTGGTGAGGATTATTTTAAAAAGTTACCAACACAATATCCATGCCCTGGGCCCTCTTTAACTTAATCACTTGGAAAGAAAAGTTTGAAATGTCCAATAAAATTGGTTGGCTAGAGAAAAACGACTTAACCAGTATGGGGTGTCCAGTCATTTGGTCGACTACAAACTGGTCGACTGCAATTTGGTCGACGTCATTTGGTCGAAAACCAAATGGTCGAATTTTTTTTTTTTTATTTATATATGTGTTTTGTGGGTTTTCGTGTTAAAAAAAAAAAAGAAAGATAAAAAAGGGGGTTGGGGGGGGGTTGGGGGGGGACCCCCCCAAAAAAAAAAAAAAGGTAAAAAAAAAAAAAAAAAAAAATTCGACCATTTGGTTTTCGACCAAATTGATTCGACCAGTTGTCCAGTCGACCAATTGATTTCGACCAAATGACTGGCAACCCCAGTATGGCCATACCACTGCAACAGCGGCCCTGTTCATTTTTCTGAGCAGGAATACAGTAATCCACATATCTGTCCGTATTACTTTGTCCAGGGACCAGATTCCTGGAGCAGCAATACATCGGCCTGCTTGAGGAAAGCCAGCACATCCAATTTGCCAACCTAGTTCTGGCTCCTGCCACATTCCAGGAGATAATTTTAAGTGGGCAAGCCAAGGATACATCAGCCAGGGGAGCTGGACTAAGGGATAATACGGCCCCCTTCCATTATTGGATGGATCCCACGGAACTTCAAGGAACTCATCCTCAACAGGGTGGCTTATGGAGGTCAGAGTCTGCCCAATTTTAGAAAAGTCTGTGGTAGTCAGTTAATAGCATCCATCTCTGTAAGGTACTCGAAGCGATTTCCAAGGGGCAAATGACATACAGACCCTAGAAAACCTCCAACAGCATGACTCTGTAGGGAAGGACCCCATTGCATCATGTTCATCGGATCCTCATGAGCAGTTCCCTGTGTGTGCCAAGACACACTGGGGGTACGTTGACATTTACCAGACTGCATCGCCCCAATGTTATGCAAACCCTTACCTGGATAAAGAAAAGTTCAATGGTACCAGCCAGGCACTAGTACTATTCAGAATAAGCCCCAAGTTTGGAATTGAGCGCAAAGGTAGTCCCCATCGATAGAGGTATTTGTTTGTCCAACCCAGGGGACCTTCTGGCCTAGAGGTTATGATGCAGATTGATGAAACTGGCATTTAAATTGAAATGTATCCAGTATGCTGCTTTATAGACCAAGGACTTGCAGTCCTATGATAAGCCTGCCCTCAATTGGGTAATGTTCACAATCACTAAACCGGAGATAGGGCTTCCAGTGGGAGGTTCAGTTTTACAGGATTAGGGGTTATACCATGGGAGGGTGACAACTGATTTTCATCCTTAGCTGCAATCACTAATGATGGTTTGTGGTCATCCGCTCTGGCAACCTCCTGGGCCTTAGCTGGTATTCCAATCCCGGACGGGGCGGTTCCCAAGAATGCAGTTTTTACTATAGGATTGGGTGGATGGATTTGTGATGGGTGGATTTGGCACCATAACTGGGTGGAATGATCTCTGTGTGCTGTTCAATGCCAAGAGAACTTCCTCCTTGAAGGACCTCATAAAATCATTCATTATAACACGAGAGCCCGGGATTCGAACCTGTGGTGCTATGCATTGTCTTTCTTCCAAGACAAACACGTTGCCCCTGAGCTATTCTCCTGGCCTTGTAAATAAAGGATTAAAAACAGTCCATGTTAAAATTCTCATAAAATCCATAAAAACCATCAAAACCTGCACTTTAGTGACACAATTTTTCTAAATCCTGATTGAGCACCAACAGGGCAAACTTCTGATGAGCCATGATGCCCCGATCATCACCTGCCTGTTCACACGGTTGTGGAGGTGGACTACTAGACACTAGATAAGGGGTCATGGTCAGGACCCGCCAGGTCTGCTGCACCAGGGCCCTCCTCATGCTCTACAAGCGTGGCAGGTAGAGGGGAGGCAATAGCATCATCCCCAGCCTTGCCATCAAAATCACCCCCAATGGTGACATCTCCCCTATTGTCTCTGGTAGCACTCGGCTCCAGGCAAATGCAAATCAGCTCCTGGAAGTAAAAGCATTTACCGTGGCCTTGATTTTTTCACCTAGCTGACCGGCCACCTGCAGTAGGTAGTTATCGTGGGAGGGTTGTGATCTGCCCCCATCTTGCCCCTACTTTTCTTTGAGGTGTTGCTGACTTCTTCTCCTCTGCCCTCCCCCCTTTGGGTAGCTTTTCTCTTGACCATTCTCCAGGCAGACCAAGCCCCCTGCTCCTTACTTGCTGCGTCTGATACTTATGGGGAAGTGGGAGTTGCTTTGGGTCCCTTGCAAAGCCTGTTGAGCTGTACAAGGCTTCACTGGAATACTGCAGCTGTGTCTAATTAAACTTCCTGCAAGAACCTCTGACTTGACAATGGAACAATATAGCATTGGGGCAGGTCACCTCACCTGCCAGTCTCCTAGGAATTAGTAGAACGATTGAAACTCCCGTGGGGCCACTAGCCCCTTCAACTTCCTGATTATTAAAAGTTCACTCCCGAAACAGCTCCATCTCCGGCCTGCTCTGCTTGTCTCCTCTGGCAGAGTGGACGCCTTGTAACGTTAAGGGGCACATGGGGTGTAAAATAGAAAGAGAAAGGTCCGAATACACGTAACGGATAGAAACGCAAATGCATCCATACGACCAAGCACAGAACGTGCCAGAGGGCCTGCCGCATATGGACCAGTCAACTAAACCATTATAAGCCGTTATACCATCCCAGTGGTTGTAATCAGGGCAATTGAATGGCAAGACTACACAGCCAACAGCAAAGCCAACAGCAGGCCAACAGCTGGCCCTGCCAGCAGCTCTGATCTGCTCTGCATTGCTTCAAGGTAATGATCACTAGCACCTGGATGACGCTCAGCCAGTCTCCGCC
Organism: Ambystoma mexicanum; assembly: GCF_040938575.1. Lineage (NCBI taxonomy): Eukaryota > Metazoa > Chordata > Amphibia > Caudata > Ambystomatidae > Ambystoma > Ambystoma mexicanum. The sequence continues at coordinate 1,092,516,207 of NC_090926.1, read as the reverse complement.
TCCATCCTGGAGGCCAGCAGCATGCCCTGCCAGCCGCTTCCCTCCATGGGTGACGCTCAGCCAGTCTCCGCCTCCATCCTGGAGGCCAGCAGCATGCCCTGCCAGCCGCTTCCCTCCATGGTGCTTCAGGGTACTGATCACTAGCACCTGGGTGACACTCAGCCAGTCTCTGCCTCCCTCCTGGAGGCCAGCAGCATGCCCTGCCAGCCGCTCCCCTCTGTGGTGCTTCAGGGTACTGATCACTAGCACCTGGGTGATGCTCAGCCAGTCTCTGCCTCCCTCCTGCAGACCAGCAGCATGCCCTGCCAGCCGCTCCCCTCCGTGGTGCTTCAGGGTAATGATCACTAGCACCTGGGTGACGCTCAGCCAGTCTCTGCCTCCCTCCTGGAGGCCAGCAGCATGTCCTGCCAGCCGCTCTGCTCCGTGGTGCTTTAGGGTAATGATCACTAGCACCTGGGTGACGCTCAGTCAGTCTCCGCCTCCCTCCTGGAGGCCAGCAGCATGCCCTGCCAGCCGCTCCGCTCCGTGGTGCTTTAGGGTAATGATCACTAGCACCTGGGTGACGCTCAGTCAGTCTCTGCCTCCCTCCTGGAGGCCAGCAGCATGCCCTGCCAGCCGCTCCCCTCCGTGGTGCTTCAGGGTACTGATCACTAGCACCTGGGTGACACTCAGCCAGTCTCCGCCTCCCTCCTGCAGACCAGCAGCATGCCCTACCAGCCGCTCCCCTCTGTGGTGCTTCAGGGTACTGATCACTAGCACCTTGGTGACCCTCAGCCAGTCTCTGCCTCCCTCCTGGAGGCCAGCAGCATGCCCTGCCAGCCGCTCCGCTCCGTGGTGCTTCAGGGTACTGATCACTAGCACCTGGGTGATGCTCAGCCAGTCTCTGCCTCCCTCCTGCAGACCAGCAGCATGCCCTGCCAGCCGCTCCGCTCCGTGGTGCTTTAGGGTAATGATCACTAGCACCTGGGTGACGCTCAGTCAGTCTCTGCCTCCCTCCTGGAGGCCAGCAGCATGCCCTGCCAGCTGCTCCGCTCCGTGGTGCTTTAGGGTAATGATCACTAGCACCTGGGTGACGCTCAGTCAGTCTCTGCCTCCCTCCTGGAGGCCAGCAGCATGCCCTGCCAGCCGCTCCCCTCCGTGGTGCTTCAGGGTACTGATCACTAGCACCTGGGTGACACTCAGCCAGTCTCCGCATCCCTCCTGCAGACCAGCAGCATGCCCTACCAGCCGCTCCCCTCTGTGGTGCTTCAGGGTACTGATCACTAGCACCTTGGTGACCCTCAGCCAGTCTCTGCCTCCCTCCTGGAGGCCAGCAGCATGCCCTGCCAGCCGCTCCGCTCCGTGGTGCTTCAGGGTACTGATCACTAGCACCTGGGTGATGCTCAGCCAGTCTCTGCCTCCCTCCTGCAGACCAGCAGCATGCCCTGCCAGCCGCTCCGCTCCGTGGTGCTTTAGGGTAATGATCACTAGCACCTGGGTGACGCTCAGTCAGTCTCTGCCTCCCTCCTGGAGGCCAGCAGCATGCCCTGCCAACCGGTCCCCTCCGTGGTGCTTCAGGGTACTGATCACTAGCACCTGGGTGACGTTCAGCCAGTCTCCGCCTCCCTCCTGGAGGCCAGCAGCATGTCCTGCCAGCCGCTCCCCTCTGTGGTGCTTCAGGGTACTGATCACTAGCACCTTGGTGACCCTCAGCCAGTCTCTGCCTCCCTCCTGGAGGCCAGCAGCATGCCCTGCCAGCCGCTCCGCTCCGTGGTGCTTCAGGGTACTGATCACTAGCACCTGGGTGATGCTCAGCCAGTCTCTGCCTCCCTCCTGGAGGCCAGCAGCATGCCCTGCCAGCCGCTCCGCTCCGTGGTGCTTTAGGGTAATGATCACTAGCACCTGGGTGACGCTCAGTCAGTCTCTGCCTCCCTCCTGGAGGCCAGCAGCATGCCCTGCCAACCGGTCCCCTCCGTGGTGCTTCAGGGTACTGATCACTAGCACCTGGGTGACGCTCAGACGGTCTTCGCCTCACTCCGGCAGGTAAACAGTCGGCCACGGCAGCCGCTTAATTGTGCCATTAATTCTTGCTTCTCTTCCTCCAGATTGAGAATACCACTCATTCGCCACTTCCCATTCAAGCTATCTCTGCAACCCATGCAACCCTTGCAACCTACATATAAGCCCAATGGGCTTGTCTACTCTGTACATCGCTCTGTTGTTTCCCATGTACATTTATGCTTAATGAAACCGAAACATACGTACATGTATTTATACACAAATACATATGTATAAGAACATGTCAAAGAAAGAAATTGACCAACAGCTGATTTGGCCGCAGTAATTATGATCAGTGATTAGAAATTTGGCAGCAATATTAATCTGGATAGATTGTAAAGGTTTTATCAAGAGGATCAGCAATAGTAGTAAAAACACATGAGCACACCTGGAAATCTTTGTGGCCTCAAAGATTAAACAAGTACAAATACACAAATAAGATGAAACCTATGCAACACACAGCTCCAATAGCATTTAAATACATAAGGGTTTCATGAATACAAAAAAGGAAGCTAGCTGGCGCCCCTCTCTGGATAGAACATATCTTAATAACCTGTTCAATTGCATATCACCACACCAAATGCCAGGCAAACCTCATTTGAACAAGAGTACCAACAGCAACCCCATACACGTGTTTCAGCCTTGTTGGGCCTCATTAGTGAGGTGGAGCTGTGCCTCTCTGAGTACAGTGAGCAAGGGGTCCACGTCTGGGTTCCACCAGGTAACTTAGGGTGACCAACCCCAAGTTCCTTTCAAAAATACATAAATGGTAGCAGACACCCCTCTCTGGATAGAACATTGCATGATAACCTGTTCTGTGGTTTTTTTCCCACTATGAGATTCCGCAGCAATCACTTTTTGCTCACTGTACTTTTCACAAAGGAGGAATATCCAATTGCATATCAGTCTTTGTCCCTGTTTCATGGGTTATCTATGATGTGAATTTCTGAATAAGGTGTTAACCATTAATTTAAACCTGTATGCTCCTTCCTTCGTTCGTTCATGCTGCTCATATCCTTGGCATGCACTAACATCCACTCACTCTCACAGATGCATGTGCAGAATCGTCTCCTTTGGCCAGGCTGCGTGCCTCTAACCAACATGTTTGTAATCCATGTGCAAGCCATTCCATCATGTGCAGACATCATCCTTAGTCCTGCATGCTGTTGGTACAATAATGACGGTCCACATATCCCGCTTCTCGTGCACAGTGGTCCTGTCAACAATTTCACCAAACAGTCCTTGCTCTCCATTTTGTACTTCCTCTGCCATAGCTTCCATAGCAAAATCCCTGGATATCATAAGGTACACTTGTGTAGCCAGAGTGGCTTTGCAGGTAGAGATCTCACAGAGTTTTGAGGGCCTGTATGAATGTGTGGCTTCAGCACTGAACTGTACTGCTAGCTTTTTGCACCGGTAAATGGGCTCTGTATTCCAGAGAGCAGTAGCAATGGGCCTGTGCTTAGTTGAGCCAAAAGGGTGTTCTTCTGTGGAGGTGGGAAATCGCTTCTGGTGCCCATGGCCGCACTGGGGCATAACATTGTCTCAGGCGCCAATGAAAAAGTGGCCCACAGTTGCAAATGGCAATTCATTCCTGTTTTGTGACAGACTATTTGAATAGTACCCAAGGGGGAGTTTTGGGATAAACTGTGATGCAAATTGTGCATTTTAAAGAATTCTTACCCATCAACACTGGTCAACACTACTAGCCGCCGCATATTGAAGTAACTCATCGAACGGGCCCACTTTGGCCCAAAAAAGTGGCCCATTTTCACCCAAAAAACTGTCGACACCAGCATTTTCCGTTTTTGGTTCGGGCATCTCCCTATAGGCCAACCGCGCCTGCAGTGGTGCATGGTGCATGTTGATTTTGAGATGGTTTCTGCAGTGAATGGTGTATGCAATGCTGCATATTATACACTCAGCAACATCTGTGCAAAACTGCACACATAAAGCATATCCCGCCAGTATCTCTGGTGCAGGTGCTATTTGAAACGTTGGTACTAATGGCATTTTTAGTGCTCAACTCGAAATTTGATACATTGGGCCTCATTACAAGTGTGCCGGTCTGGTAACAATGGTGCCGGTAAGCCTACAAGCACCGTTGTTACCAGACCGGCAGACTACACGTCTGCGGGCGGGTGCCGTACTGCCCAACAGGGTCAGACCTGGCAGGCAGAACGGCACCTGCCCGCAGAGTAGTCCTTCTAACAACAGTCCAGCTTATGACCACTTCCTACTCCTGGACTCCTCCTCTTCTTTGATGCTCTGAACTACATCCTTCTGAACTTGAACAACAACAACCCCATAGAACGTGGTGAACTCTTTCAACTGGAGCAAGAGCGTGTCTCTCTCCATGCTAGCTTGCTTGGACATCCTCTTCCTCAATTATTCTTTTGGGACTCTCCTACGGAACATACAAACAACAATATCAGGGTGGCATCTCTGTACTGTCACTCACAATAGTATGACAACTTACACATTTATACAGTATAAATGAGGGCGGGAAATTAATGCTTGCCTCCTAGTCTTTAAAAGAATGAATATTCCCAGCGCAACTAGCAGGGGTAATCTTCATTCTATGTCAAGAATGGAGGCGAGCATTATACATGTTTAAATCTTCCCTAGCACAGTTGTTGCTATCCCTCTTATTGGTTTAAAATAAAAATATTTAAACATACAATCGCTAGCCCAGTCAACTGATTGCATGATATCTTGCAGTGTCATTCCTGCTGTAAAGGCTTTGGAGGCCATCGCCCCTCCCATTGAATGCGTGCCATATTCTCTTAGGTTGATGCCTGCTAATTGCATCATTTGACGCACCCATCTGGCTATGGTGGCCGTTGCTACAACTTGAAATGGTTTCCTGTGTGCTCTTAGCAATTGTGTAGTGCCTGCCACTCTGCTGTTCTGCTCTCGTACTCTTTAATGCATCTCGCGACGCACCATTTGGAATTATCTGGGAAATAGGGGTAATGCACTGAGGTGGATCCTGTCTTTGTTCTCCTTACAATCGAGAAGGTCACACCCACGGGTCCAAAAGAATTTCTATGAATCTATAGAGCTCTGACATCTGCTACTCGCTTGCAGGAAACTAGACACAAGCGCACTGCTAGTTTGCCTGACAACTGTTTCAGTGATAGCAATCTGTCTGCTGGCCAGCTATCAATTAATCTCAGTACCACTGTGCCGCCCCACAGCTGTTTATACCTCGGCTCTGGCAGTACTTTATATCGCGCCCCTTTTATAAGTCTGGTCACTGCAGGATTCTCTCCTGCTGGCACACACTCTACTGGCAAGTGACCCACGGAAATGGGTGACCTATAGACTCCAATCATCCGGAAGGCCATGCCATCTTGTAGTATGTGTGCTAGAAAGATTAGAATCGCTACAATAGGTGCTGAAACAGGATGAAAATGTCTCCCTCTGCACCAGCTCGACCACTTGGCCCAAGCCGCGGAGTAACTCCTCCTAGTGAAGGGGGCCCAAGATTCAGCGATGAGCTCTGCAGCCTGTGTCAAAATGCCTGGCAACTCCCAGCGTCTCCTGATATTCTGCACTTTATCAGTGGGAGAGTCCCTCTCACTCTCAGAGGGTGAAACCCAGCTGGGTCCATGATTAGGTGCTCTCCTTCTGGGAGCACTCGTGGAATGTCCACTGTCATTTCCATCAGTGTGGGAAACCACACCTGCGATTTCCACATCGGAGCTATCAGAATCAGCTCTGCCTTCTCTCTCCGACACTTCGCTAGGACTCTGCTCAACATCTCAAAGGGGGGAAATGCATAATGAATATCCCCTGTCCACGTGTGTAGGAAAGTGTCTGTCCCTCGAGCAGCTGGGTCCAGCCTCCAGGTGAAAAAGCTGCTTGTCTGAGCATTGAGACGTGACACAAAAAGGTCGGAGTGGACTGGACCCCACCGCTGGTTGAGCCGCTGGAAAATCTCTGGGTCTAGCTTCCAGTCACTGGAATCCGTTAGATAACGAGAGTTCCAGTCGGCTACTACGTTGAGCTCTCCTGACAGGTATTCTGCTGTGACTGACGTTCCTGACTGGACGCAGAAGTGCCAGATGTCTTTCGCCAGTTCTGCTAGTAGCTTGGATCTCGTCCCCCCTAAGTGATTTATGTACCTCACTGCCAATATATTGCCCATCATGAGGCGCACGCATGAACTCACTCTCCCTTTTGTGAATGCCTTATTGGCGAAAGAGCCTGCTAGTAGTTTCAGAAATTTATGTGAAGGCAAAACGTTTCTTCGCTCCATTTTCCTCCGGTCTCTAGAGACCTGCATCTCGCTCCCCATTCTAGTCGGCTTGCACCCGACTCGATCACTAGGACTAGCCGGTCTCCAAATATGGCACGACCATTCCAGGCGTCCATATTCTTCAACCACTATTCCAGTTCGGTGATAGAGTCTCGGTCCAGGGGCACTCTCTGGTGATATCTTAGACCCGGCTGTCGGTGACTGATCTTTAGCATCTGCAGGGTCCAGTAATAGGCCAGGGAAAATAGCTTGAATAGGTGCTGCTAGCATCCTCACTATCCTTGCTAGTCCCAGGATCGATATCTCTTGTCTTCTCAGGCAGTCCCTTATCTCTTTCTGGATGTCTTTTATTTTTCTGCCTGGCAGCTTTAGTATTGCTTTCCTGGTGTCTAGGACGAAACCCAGGAAGTCTAATCTCTGAGCTGGTTTGGTCTCTGACTTCTCCTTGTTCACTAGGAATCCCAGAGAGGATAGTAGGTCCTGCACCCACGAGGTCTGATACACTAGTATGTACCGATCCTCTGCTAGGACCAGGAGGTTGTCCAGGTATATAATCATTCGGATCCCCTTCTCCCGGATCGCACCTGCTACTGGCTTCATCAATTTGGTGAAAGCCCAGGGTGCAGAGACTGGCCCGAAAGGCATTGTGCTGAAACGCCAAAGCTGCCTGTTCCAGCGAAATGCCAGGAAGGTCCTGAACTCTGCCTGTACCACCACTGTGAAGTAGGAATCTTTCAAGTCTATCCTGGTTAGCCAGTCCCCTTCTCTCAGCGTGTCTCTGAGCTGATGTATACCTTCCATTTTGAAATGATGGTATACTATCCAGCTGTTCAGTTCTTTCAGGTTTATCACTGGTCACACTTTCTCTTTCCTGTGCCCCAGAAACATAGAACTGACAAATCTCGGCTTTGTTCTGTACTGTTCTATGGCTCCTTTCAGCTCTAACTGCCGGAGTTCGTGATGTGTTTTCCCTAGCTCTGCTTTTTGCATCTGTAATTCATGTGGCCAGCTCTCTTGAATTGGCTCCTGTATGAACTCTATGTGCAAACATCTCACTGTCTGCAAGACCAGTGCATCGCTGGAAAGCTCACGCCAGCGTTCCCAATAGAGGTGCGTTCTCCCTCCCACTGGAGGATAGATTGCTTCTCTCACCTGTGCTTGGCCGGCTCCACTCCCTCTGCGTCCTCTTGGGAAGCGTCCTCTTTCCGGGAAGAATATGTCCTGTTGTTTGGTCTCTCAGTATTGCTCTCTGGGGTTGTGGGGTCTTCTGCCTCCTTGTTATCGACCGGCCGATCGACCCCTATGGCGGCTGGTCCCGGCCAAACCTCTGCCTGGGAATATTCTGTTTATGGACGCCAGGGCCTTTACCAAGGAGGTGTAGGTGGTCACAAACTTGCCCATTTCCTTTCTAAAGGTCTCCCCGAAGAGGAGTCCCTGGGCTGCTTTCCTGGCCTCGTAGGAGGCTAGATCGCTGAAATTGGCTTCGATCTTGAGTAAGAGGCCTCTCCTTCTCTCGGATGAGATGGGGCAGTTGGCGTTGCCAAGAAGGCATACTGCTCTCTGGGGCCAGTTTGCAAGGGCTTCGGGCTCGATCTCCTCCCCGGTGTCCCTGGCCCTCTCGGCCAGGTCAATTATCTTTGCCTGTGGCCCTGAAATATCCAGGTCCTTCTCTTGGCAACTGCGCCAAGATCTATTGATACCTTTAGGAGGATCCTTGCTGGACTTAGCGACAAATGCCAGCATCTTCGGATCTAACTCTAGTGTCCCTGTCACCTTGCCCGGCAGGTCCGGACGGGGCATTCCACCGAAGGTGATGCCTCACCACTTTGTCCAGTGCCTTTCTCAACCTGAACGCCATGTACTTGGTCACCCTCGGAGAGGGTTGCCAGTCGGAGGCTTGCGGGTTCCGGATGCTGGCTCTTCGTCCAGGTGTTTTTCCTTATGGGATCTCTTGCCTCTGCTGGGCTTTGCCCATTTTTCCTCCTCCTTCTCTTCACCTACTTGGGAAGATCGTTCGTCATCTGCTGGCTCCTCTTCCGAGCCGAGGTCATCATTGTCCATATTTGCTTCCACTGGGGAGGGGGTCTTGAGGCCTGGCACAGCTGATCGGTGTATGAACACTTCCCTGAGGTTCATAAATGCGTCACCAGTCTCTGGGGCCTTGTGAGGGACCCTGTATGGTTGACTTGAGGGGTCATCAGAGGTCTTCCTCTTTTGGGTCTGGTTACTCCCCTTTGCACCTCTGGTAGAGGGCTCTATGGGCGTGCTTTTCTTTTCAAAGGTGCTTTCCCTGGGCTGACTTAGTAAAGCCTCTAGGGTCTCCAGTCTCTCCTGCAGGGTTTTCATCTCCTGCGCAACTGCGTCCACCAATGAGCTCCCCAGCACTTTCTTAAAGCTGGGGTCGAGGTCCAGGGACTGCTCCTCCTCGCTCCATCCAAATTCGGACATGTTGATAGTGCTGTGTGCCTTGTACCTTTACGGTGTCTAGGACACACCCACTGCTGCGTTGGTTCTTAATTGTGAGGGAAAGCAGCGCTCTCCTGCTTAGTACTTTGTTTTACTATGCCTTCACCTTGTTAAAATGTATATTATGTTTCTTTTCTGGTTTCCTTTTTCAGTGGCTCGCACCTGTGTCTATCCTTCTTTCCTTCACGTGCTTATTTGCACTGCTAGCCTTTTGAGCCTGTGGTCTCTCTCTTTCGTGCTGATTGAACTGCAGACTGTTTATGATGCTGTGAATACGTGTTGGGCAATCTGCTCCAGCCACGTGTTCTCTGCGCGTGAGATCGTGCTCTCTCTCTGCCTGAGAGAGTCTCCTAGTGGGGGGGCTTCAGTGCAAGCGATCGTTTTGCTTATTGTAGGCTAGAGGCCTTCATTTCGCTTTTCGCTTTGCTTATTGTAGGCTAGAAGCCTTTATTTCATTTTTTGTAATGGGCCGGGCTCTGTTCCTAATCAACTGTAGAGTCACAATGATTTACGGGGCGCCACACAACTTCTAAGCTCTGCCTCCCTGTTGGAGGGGGCTGCCATGTCGCTCTGCTCCCCGGCTCTGCCCCTGCAAAGGTGCGGGCTGTAGCGTCCTCTGCCTGAGTGGGATATGAAATCGCTCGTTCTCTGAGCTTATGCTGCTCTGTTCAACTGATGCGTGTCAGGTATTTCACGAAACAAGCCGTATCCTTAAGCTGCCTACCCTTAGGTGTTTCCCAAAATAAACAGCGTACTTCAGATATATTCCCCATACAATTCGTAGTACTCTTAAGTCTGGTAAATCACACTATTCTCCAATTAACTTGTCACTGCTATCTATTCATAAGCATGCTTTACTCAAGAGTAGCTGTGAAAGTGTACTTATCTGATTGAAGAGCAGGAAAGAAGAGGAGGTGTCCAGGAGTAGGAAGTGGTCATAAGCTGGACTGTTGTTAGAAGGACTACAGAGAGTGTGGGACTTGTCATTTTTAAACAAGAACATGAAAAGAGTTAAAGTGTAAGTCACCTTTCCAGTTTTCTTATGTTTTATGGTTGAAACTGCTGAAGAGTGAAGAATGAAGTTGAAGCATAATGCTCGCCTCCAGTCTTGACATAGAATGTAAAGCAGCTCACCAGCCCCTCATTTTATTGGACGCTCTGAAGCAGCAGCCACCCAGTACATTTAACTGTGCCTTCTACCTACCTGCCTGCTTGTTAAGTCTTTTCCCATTAGAAAACCTCTCTAAACCAATCTATCCAAAACACATTTTTCCGCAGGATGCAGTGATCATGTATTCAATGGTTTGGATTTTCCTGGGAATGACCGCAAAATGGTCAAGTCTGACTCAGATTTGAGCTGTCAGACCTTATGCACAACTGACCCTTTCTGCGAGATGTACTCGTACATCACGGAGGAGTTTGTCAACAAAGACCTGAGGTGAGCACTCACAGATTTTCCTTCGTTAATGCACATTTGGTGACAGAGTGACCTAGATGTTTTGCGACAAAGAACAGCTTACACTAAATTATTAAATTATGTGAATTGCAAAATATGTATCCCGTGCCCACTACAATGGCTTGACGCTTCCAATCACTGTATATACCAAATGTTATGAACCAAACATGATGGACCTCAGTTTATCATTCTTAGAAGTCTGAACAGAGCCACTGTAATCGAATTACAATCTTCTCCGATGAATATTGATCTCTCAGACAAAAGAGTATTCAAATTATGCGAAAAACTGCAAGAGCAAATTGGCAGAAGCCATTGTTCATCTATCTTTAGCAGATGATTCACCTATAAAAGGGCATGGTTGCCAGATATGTGTTGCAAATGGGAGAGTATGGCTCTCAGTTTAAGTGGGAACAAGTGCCCCTGTATGTTCAGGGTGACAATGAATACAGTTTCAGTGTATCATGGCTAGAAGGAGAGAAAATTGAGGATTAAAGAAAATTGACTCGATCCTCCTTTGCCAGCCATGGTTTTGAAAATGAACCTGTGTGCCTAATACATGAACAACATATATTAGCAAGCTCTGAAACCAAACGGTGCATCCATACGGCAGTATCACAAATATCGGCACCATTTGTGTACACCCAGACCACCAGGTAAAGGCTTGCTAAGTCTAGCAGTTGACTAGACTTTGTACCTGTTGAGTTCATAACAACTACAAACATGCTATCATAGGAGGAAACTGATTAAATATGTATTGGGTTTACAAATCAAACAGTGGTAGATCATGTTGTTTGAGGATCTACTGGTGCCTGATTCAACTCTTTTTCCCATAAGGAACGTTTCTTTCATGGTTTCCGGGACCATGCCCAATTCTCAGGTGCTTACTTTAATCTGTGGGGAGGAGAGATGGTGTTGGTATCTGTGTTTGAGGATTCTGGACTGTCAGGATTCATGAGATGCTCTGCTTCGCATAGTGTGGAACTGGTCCAATTGTTCATCCTTTTATGAGTTCATCAACACATTTCTCCATGACGACCGTCATGTCTATCAATTAAATCATATGAGCTTTGTCCGCTATGCTATAGTGCACATCTTTCTTTAGGTACTCAGGAGATGACCACATTTTGTTGACTAAAGATCCCGGTCATGAGGGGAATTAGAAACCAGTTTGGTGGAATTTTGGCTGAGTGTAATGGAATAAAGGTTTGGTATTAATGAGTGCCCTGCTCTGATTGGTCTTCCACTATCCTGTACCCTAAAATGTTTATCTGTATACCCCTGTACCTCTTAACAACTCCTTGATGTCAGTGTATGGACACTGAGAGCAGAATTGCTACACTCTGTTATGTATAACTGCTATGAAGTTGTAATAGCCGTTGTGTTGTGAGTCACTGATCGTACTACCTCCCTTTGCCATACACGCCCTAATCCCATATCCTGCTTGCTAAGCTGGTGTGTCTTTCTGATCGACTCGGTAGATCCTGCTTGGGCATTTACCATACAGAAGTGGAGAGTTAACCCGCCGCCCTGCTTTCACGGGCAGCTGTTGGCGCACCAAGTCTCCCAATGGTCTTGTGAGCATGCAGTCAGTCACAAGATTGGGCTGTCGATCCCCCACTTCAGGTTACTTCAGCAGGTCATCTCTGTGAGGGGGCAGGACCTCCCAGAACCCCGCCCTGCTAATATTCAGGAGCACTCCTGTCCAAACTTAACCGCCAGCAGTGGCCAGGACTGCTATGCCCTTGAGCAGTCTCGAGAGCAGGGTGAACATTAGAAAGCACCTCTATGGGACATTTCATGGCTACTGTGGTCATGGTCGGATTCATGCATCAGAGCCAGGTTACTTTGTGGCTGCCATGCTTGCTGGTCAGTCCATGCCCCAAGTTTCTGACTTTTGATGAAGCATGAGAGGTGACAGTGGTATTAGATATTGCTGCTTGTGATTTTTTTTGGGGACTGTCACTTTGAAGCCCTGGCCTGAAAAAAAAGTGTGCATCAAGCATTATTCAAGCAGCAAAGGAATCTTCATGTATATGAAGAATTGCAGATATCTTGAAACTGTATGGAAACGAATGACAAAACCCAACAGTTCATGTCCTGGCTGTCATTGTAGATGCTTCTAGCATGCTAGTTATTTTTAAGTTGACCATTTGGGACAAGACACCAGGGCCATAGTTGCAGTCCAATCCCAGCAAACCCAAAGTAAATTATGACAAGGATGACTTCCAGTGCCATGGGCGACAATGATAACCATGACACATGACACCTACACCAGGGAAGCAGACAAAATACCATGTCAGAGAATGATAGCATGTTGCCCAATACAAATCAGATACAGTGACAGAGAATGGGGGTGTTAGGTGTTTGGTAATAGTGAAAATGAGATCTGTAGCTGTGCCAGTGCTGGCTTACTGGTAATGAAGCATGAGGAATGTTGAGGAAATTAGCTGCCATGGTTAATGTTGTTGAATCTCACTATTAGAACCCCAGGCATGCACAAAGAGGAACAGCTCTCTAAATATGTGTACTTCCTTCCCACACTGATTAGATGGTCCAACATGTGCCTTGTTCTCACATATAGGAGTATCACTCCCTTATGAGATTTTAGTGTTGTCCCCCAGTATTGATACCCACTTGAAGAGCTGTTGTCTATCTCCCACAGCAGCAGCACCACTTCCTTACGTATGGTTCTATCAACTAGGTGAGCAGATTGTTAACACATATTTACAACTCTTCAATCATAGATGGGAGAGTAGATCTCTCATAAATGTGTATGCCTCTCTCACACAGGAAAGATGCTTCTTACTTTTAGAGATTACACATCACTCTGTACGAGCTAAAGCAAGAGCTCTGATGTCCTTCTTTTTTAGGGGGCTGTGTGGTAGAAGGACAAAGTCTACATAGCAACAAAAATGCCACAAAACAGCTACCGTCCCACCACGATGAGGCGTCAGTAGCCCACAATGACAACACTTATATAGCTAACATAGCTAGTACAGGTAAGGGTAGCATGAAGTGTGCAAAAACATATTTTAATATTATCTAGTCCACTTTCATACAAAACATAAAACAAATCTCCCTCAACCAGTTACAAAGTCTATTGACAGTATACCTCAAAATCACATAAGAAGAGTTTGACAACAACTGAGATGAGGAAGAGACAAGGATTAGTGATGAATACTCCTAATAAGAACTAAAACCTGTCTTCTCAATATCACATAAAGGACAGCCTGTCAAAAACTGAGATGAGGAATGGGCAAGGACCAGTGATGTTTACTCCCAATGAAAACCAACACCACCAGTCTAGTCAAAGGTAGAATCCAATTGGCCCGACATGGTTTAAAACTATGCCAGGAAGAGAAACATTGAGTTCTCCAGCTTGGTGCAGAGCAAGGTCTCGCCGGCATTGCAGAAACCCTGATCTGCTCAGCAGTCAAGTCAAAGACAGAGGGTTCACTGTCCCTGGCGCATGTCGGGAGTCCCGGGGAAGAAACAGCTGGCGATGGCAGAGCTGCTGGAGCAACCATGCTAGCAGCCCCAAGAAACCGAAAGGAGACCCAATTCCCGGTCCGGGAAATGGAGAGCAGTGGCAAGGAGGTGAAATGCCCTGGGCAAGTAAAATAACACATCCACATGGAAAACCGCAGCAGAGGTATCGAACAGCTACCAGAGCCTCAGATGAAATGCAGCAAGAAGGCGAGATGCGCAGAAAAGGACGCGGAAGCCAACCACACAGAAAGCAGCAAGCAAAGGTAACCAAGAGCTACATGAGCCTCGGAGAGATACCCCGCTGTCCCGAAGACACAAACCGAGGAGAGAGTTATGCAAGCAGATGAAAGGCGGCTGGTAACTCAGGGAAGCAAGAGCGTAAAAGGGTTTGAAGCCCTGGGAATGTCGGGTGTTTGCCGCTCACACGTCATGGGATAACATTGAGAAGAGGCTATGGAACCCTAGAAATTAACTGTGTATGAAAGCCCTGGCTGGCGAGGGTACCAGGCAAAGCCAATTTAGTGAAATGAAGTAAAATATATAAAAGTCCTAGTAGCAGAGTATACCAGGCAAAGTCAAATGTGTGTAATGTACTGCATTGAATGCAAAAGATAACTTGGAAGATGTGTATACCAGGTATCCCGGAAGTCTGGGACCCGCACCTAATTGAAGAATCTTAAGAAGGGATTCCCAAGGAAGATCCATGCACTTAGGATTTTGAGTTGTATTGAATGTGAAAGAGAACCTTGCAGGGGAGTATATCAGATATCCTGTGAGTCTTTGAACCACACACAAATTGTAATCCAGTAAGAAGGGAATCCCAAGGAAGATGCATTACCTTAGGATTTTGACTTATCTTGTGAAAAACTTGTGTATGAGCGTGATATAAATAAAATATCATATCATATCTTAAATCTGAGGAGAAACCTGGGGAAGGGAGCCATTTCCCCTGGAGTGGATTGCAACACCAAGATGAGGGAGTTATCCTCTTGGGCTACAAGGAACTTGGTTATTCTTTGATTTCATTTATGGAGGAGAGACCTGGGGAAGGGTGTCCTTCCCTGTAACTGTGAACATTGTAGAACCTTTGTTGGATTTACACTTTTGTGTTGGATTTTAACATGTGTGCACTTTAAGAATGAGGACACTACCCGTAGCACCTTAGAGTTTGCTTTAGAGTGTGAGGGCTAGGATAGGAATTTGGTCACAGGACATATTTTTACTTTGGACATCTTGACATAGGACATACTCTTAGTTTTGGTTGAGGTAGGGAAATACCTCCTAGATTAGGGATAGTGAGGCATTGTTCAACCCCATTATTATTTAATAAAAGTCTATAACCTGAACCAGGAATCCTCTGTGTCCGTGTTTCATTCCTGGCTCCTCACAGCACCCATAAATGAACAAGAGGTGATCTGGGCCTTTTATTGTGCTTCAGACCTCGTAAAGAGGTTCTAGGCCTCTGACTGGCTTGTCCAAATAATAAATGAAAGTCTGGAGGCAAAAGCATCTTTAGATTAACTTGTCTTTTTCTGCCATTATTAAAAACATGTATCAGACATAGGTGATGTTTCTATTGGAGGTACTGACTTGCCTTCTGTGATTTGAGAGTTTTGAACTTGCCCTGACATGCAGTCAAATGGATGTGAGCTACCTGAAAAAGTGTATTTGACAGTAAATATCCAAAAAAGTAAACAACAACTAAATCTCTAAATTGCAGGGCATCACCATTCTGCACAATGATGGCCTTTGTGTCACTACTTTTCGTCCATGTGGAGGAGTCGCTATCATTCACAAATCTTCAATTCCTATCAGATCATCCCCACTTCAAGTCCCACATAGCTATGAACTGAACTAAAACTTGCCAAGTTGGAACCCTGCCCACAAACTACTATCAACATCCTCCTCCTCTACCACCAGCCCACCCATACCAACTCACCTGACACAGACTTCCCCCTCTGCTTGCTCCCCTCATCAAACCTAATACCACATTCCTACTTCTGTGTGACTTTAACATTGGATTTAATGACACCTCTGAACACCAAAGCCACTTCCCTCACTGCCACCCTACAAGACATGAGCTTCACCTAATCTATCAGTTCACCTACTCATATCAAAGGTTGAACCCTTTATTGGATCGCATTATCTGAATTTAATTTATGAACCTGTTCCCTGGTCATACCATTCCCTGATACACTTCCAGCTCACATTGGAGGACCCCACCACTTGTGACAATTCCACACAACCCCTCATCACCTCTAGACAACGTAAGCTCACGCTAGAATTGCTCAAACCCACCATCTCCTCCCACCTTGAAATACTCCCCGATGACAACAACCCTGATACCATGCTTGCCGCCTACAACACCATTCTACTACACACTCTTGACCTTCACGCTCCTCTTAAAACTACCACACAGAAAAAAAAACATGACCATCATCATGACTGGTTCTCCTAAGATCTCATCGTACTGCACAAACAGAAACATTCTCTGAACACCTCTGGAGGAAGAACCCCTCCACAGCAAACACGGATGGCTACTTAGCCATAGCCAAAACCTATAAAATAGCCATCATAACCACTAACTCTCTCTCATCTTGCCCACCCTCTACAACATTTTCACTCAACCCTTATTCCTCATACTCGACTCCCTGGGTATCTCATACACAAACTTTGCTGATGATACCCAGATCCTCCTCACCCTAACAGGAGACTATGATATCGACTCAAAGACCCTTAACTACATCTATAATACAATTCATGCATGGATGGCAGCCAACGGTTTATGCCTCAATTCAGACAAAAATGAACTTCTCATAGTGGGCTCTAAAGAGACACTCAAGAACCTTGATCCCAATTCACTCACTTTATAATTGACAGCATAAAAATCCCAGTGGCGAACGCAGTAAAGACACTAGGTGTCTATCTAGACTCAAATCTAACAATGACCAGACAAGTAAACGCCATTGCCTCAATAGCAGCCTATCATGCCAAACTGCTCACAGCAGCCAGACCCTTTCTATCAAAGGATAATTGCATCACAATTGCCAAAGCCATAACAGGGTCAATACTTGACTACTGTAATGCTCTGTTCCTGGGCACTTCTGCCAAGAATTTATCTAAACTTCAAACAATGCAAAACAGCGCTCTCAGAGCAGCCACTGCAATATCCAAGAAAGAGCACATCACTGAGGCCAGAAAACAGGCACACTGGCTCCCAGTAAGAGAAAGAGTTGTATTTAAAGCTCTTGCCATCACCCACAAATGCATCCATCTCACTGCTCCACCCTATCTCTCCGATAGGATGCACCTTACCAGATACACCAGGACTACCAGAACTCCATACACAAACTTGCTCACGACCCCCAGAGTCAAGAAAGCCAGAACTGGTGAGGCTAGCTTCCCATACCTAGCTGCACTACATTGGAATGCCCTACCTCAACCCCTGCAAGCAGAAGTCTCTCACCTAGCATTCCGAAAAGCAAAGAAAACCATGCTCTTCAACTAAACCTAACTTATACCCTACCCTCACCTGGAACGCATCAACATGTCCTAAACATAGCTAATTTCTGAATGACTGTTCTCAATATACAACAAATTCTTAATGTACCCGTTATCTGATTATCTGTGTAACCTGCCTCCATGACATGATGTATGTAACCTTTATGCCACAAGGAACAGTGCCATGATGCCTTTAGGATGTATGTGCGCTATACAAATGTAAAAAATAAAATAAATAAATAAATCATACATCTACAATTCCAGAATCATGGAAGCCAGCTCCAACAGCAAGGAGCTCTTTAAAATCTTCAAAAGAGCTTGAAACCCCAGCACCTCCCATTACTAGCTTCCCGACGGATACAACTTGGTGCTGCTCTATTGTTCAAACAGCTCTCACTAACAAAACCATCTTGCGGAGAGACAAGGCTATTGTTGGGAAGGAGATGGTCCTAACCCACACCCCTCAGTACAATCGGGGTAGCTAAACCAAGTGCGGGCCAAGTGGGGAGACGCCTCTGCCCCGTGACACTTGTCTGCACAACGAGAACATAAAGAGTTGATGAATAACATAATGTAGGTCACGACGATGAGACACCATTTTGTATTAGACCAGGCGCCATCTTTTTACTAGGACCGAAAACTCATCCCTCTGCTGCTCGCAGACCACCCCTCCCCAGCATCTCACAGAAGGACAAGCCACCACCACCCTGATACACTCCATGCAAGCCTTATTCTCACGGAAGTCCAGACATTTACTATTGCAAATGTTTAGTTTCCTTTCTCCGGAATGTGCTGTCCGAAGAGTGTGAGACCAAAACAGGCCCCTGCACAAGTGCCCATCCATCTCCACTAACCTACCTGTGCCCGCTCATCCTCTGCCCCGCCAGGCCAGAGTCCACCAGCCCTGACCTCCCCATTCCCTTTCTTGGTGATACTCATCTGACCCCCTTGCACTGACCAATTCCCCCACACCCACCATACACATAATCCTGTACAGCAGTATATTTCCTCAAAAGCAACACACGTCTGATAATATTGTGGGGCACCAGTGAAGGCAGATGGCAGATCAAGCCCCTGCGGTGTGCGCCTGGGAGTGGGAACTGTATTATCAAAGGAATCTCTTTCCCAAGTACCCCCTTTCATTCAGTGATCAAGTATCCACCATTATTTGTGATTTGTTAGTTCCTGTTGTTTAGATAGTTAGCATTGTAGCGCCTCTGTGCCCTGACCTTCACCACTACTGACTGGGAAACTGCAGCCCATCGCGCCTGGCATCCCCTATAGAGCAGACCTTGCCATATTGCCTCTCCAATCAGCAGTGTGATTTTCTACTATATGTGATGACACCATGCATGATGAAATGGTTTCTTATAATGTGCTGCCCGCGAACTTTTGGCAGAGTGCTCTCAGACAGCAGAGTTCATTGCTGGAATTTTTATCTTATATAAACTTTGTCATCCTTGCAACTCATCACTTGGTCTGTTCCCTAACGGGGTGTGTTACTTATTTTTGCCTTATTTTTGGGACACGTGTATGAGTGGGTGCCTTCACTATCCTCAAGAAATCTCTGTTAATAGCCAAAAACACCCTCCAAACCTCTCCCCTGAACTCCTGCCCTTCACTACACCCCCTTTTATATTCAGCCACTTCTCTCATCAGGACACCCTCTTCATCATCCACAACCTAAAATCCTCCAGCTGCATGCCCCTCCCACATCATTAAAATGTGCACAGAACCCCCGGCATCCATAATCTCATTAGGAAGCATGGGATACACCCCTACTTAAAAACCTTCCCTTGACACCACCCTCCCTACCAACTATCGGCCCATCACCACAGTGCCCTTCCTCCTCAAAATTCTTTACTGCAACGCCTATATCCATCTTCTTGCCCACCTGGAAAACCACAACCTCTGGGGCTCTCGGCAATCTGGCTTCAGACCCATACACAGCACTGAAGCTTCCCTCCTAGATCTCAAGATCCAGCTCGACAGTATCCAAGATGATGGTGAGCTCGCCATCCTCCTGGTACTCAACCTCTCTGCCACCTTTGATTTAGTCGACCATGACATTCTGTGTCAACACTTCAGATCTAAATTCAACTTCTCCCCAGAGGCCACCAGTTGGATCAAATCCTTTCTTAGTGGTTGAACCTCCAGGGTCTTTGCCAGCTCAGATGCTGCAAATCCCATACCCGTCTCCTATGACATTATGTACACAAAACCTATGTTTGACAATCTTGACTATCTTGTGATTACCTACACCAACTTCGCAGACGACACACAAATCCTGCTAAAACTCACAGGAACCCACCTCACGGACTCCGACAACATCAACCACATCTACAGCATCATCCAGGCTTGGATGGCTGAGCACCATCTTTACCTGAATTACAACAAAATGGAGCTCGCCATCGTAGGACCCTCATACCGCGTAAAACACTTGGACCCAGCTTACTCTTCTTTCTCCATTAATGGCAACCCTACGCAGGTCTCAAGCCATTTAAAAATCCCAGGCATCTATTTAGTTGCATATCTCTCTATGCACAAACACGTAAATGCCCTTGCCTCCTTAGCTGCCTACACTACTAAGCTCATCAACCTCAGCAGAAAATTCCTATCCACTGACAACTGTCTCACCCTTACCAGAGCCATCATCAGCAGCAAACTTGACTACTGTGATGCCATTCTCTCAGGCACCTCATCTAAAAATCTCACAAAACTCCAACTGATCCAAAACAATGTCCTCTGGGCCGTCTGGGGCTTGAAATGCTCAGACCATATCTCCCATGATAGGCGTAGGCCCACTGGCTACCTATTAAAGCCTGCATTAAGGTCAAGGTCACCTCCATCACTCACAGATGCATCCATAACACTGTACTATCCTTCCTCAACCAATGGATCTCGAAAAAACCAGAGCGGCACTGCCTACGATCATGCACCACTCGAACCCTAGCTATTCCTATATTCTCCAGGAAAAGAGCTGGGCAACCAGCTTCACTCTCACTGCCCCCACCCCCTGGAATGCCATTGCACTCCACATCCAGGAAGAACCCTCCTACCTCATCTTTAGAAAACAAATTAAGACTTTTCTTTTTTTGACAAATATGACTAGCTGTACCTGATGCTCTGTCTGGTAATTTGCCTATTTTTATTTATTTATTTGTTTGTTTATTTATTTATTTATTTATTTATTTATTTATCCCATAACCAGAGCCTCCACAAATCGCCCCACCAACTATGTTGGCGTTGTATTAGTATTTGTATTTGTATTTAGTTGGCATTTATTGAGCACTTTACTCCAAAGCGCTGAAAATAAAAACATTGTTACAGTACAATAAAGTGAAAATTGAAAGATTTACAAGAAATGTTTCAGGTAGTTATATCTAATCAAGTAAGGAGTTAGTTAGGTTAAAAGCAAATCGAAGTGGGAAGATCGATTAGAGAAGATAGGTCTTTAAAGATGTACGAAATGCAGACTAGGAGGTAATAGAACGGAGAGGGAAGCGGAGAGAGTCCCGATGCAAGGGAGCAAGAAGAGAAAAAGCACAGAACTGAGATTGGGCACACTGGGACGAGGGACTGATTGCAAGCACTTGGATTGTGAACAAAGAGAATGAACAGGAACATAGAAGTAGACCAAGGATTAGAGATAAGTGAGGGCAAGACCATGGAGGTATTTAAAAAGCATACATATAAAACTGAATTTGAGCCAGGAGGAAAAGTCAGTCCACCGATCAAAGAAATATTGTGAAATGGAGTCACGAGGGGATAACTGGTAGAGAAAATTTATAGAAACATTCTAAATGGATTTAAAAGGGGCCAAACGGGAAAGAGGAAGACCAAAGAGAATAGAGGAACACCAAAAAAGGCGAAAGAAAATGAAAGATGAGATCAGGAGTTTGGTGGTGCCAAATGTCAGATAAAGGCAGGCTTTATGGATGTTGAAGAGATGGAAGCAACAAGTGCGAGAGATAGTAGAAATGTGGGGGGACAAGGATAAGTCTGTAAGTAAAGACCGAGATTGCGAGCAGTACTGGAGAGAGGTAAAGAAGAAGGTGGAAAGGAAACACAGGATTGAGGGGAAGGGTGGGGAATAGTGGTGGCAGGGAAGAAAAGACCTTCGGTTTTTGAGGAGTTTAGAACAAGGAAGTGGTCTGACATCAATGATTTAATCGTTGTCTCCTCTTGTAATGTTGCATTAGTAGTGTCCTGACTATAGTATGTAAACAACTGTTTCAAGACTTTAGGGCTCAATTCTGACAGTGATATAGCGCTGATGCGGGGATTTGCGCTATGTCACCATTGTGTTTGCAGTAAGTTTGAGGGCTCTCCTTAAGTTTTGATAGCATCATTGGGCCTCATTACGAATCAGGCGTTAAGGGGTTAACGGCGCCGTAAACTGTGCCGACCCTTAACGCCTGATTCCGAGGTCCCTTTGCGCCATGGTGAGTTTAACACCTGCTTTTTGCAGGCGTTAAAATCCATGGCGCTAAGGGACCATGGTGCTAATTACGCCACCGTAATTTAGGGTGGCGTAATTAGCGCCTTCCCCACTCCCATTATGCCCTATGGGGCAAAAATGGGAATGAGGAAGGGTAAAATGGGAAATGGGGATTTACCGCCCCACTCACCTGGAATGGAGCGGTAAATCCGCCATCCACCATGGTGTAAACGTAGTTTACACCATGGTGGTAAGGGTACGACCCAGGCGGTAACTTACCGCCTGGGTCGTAATGAGGCCCATTGTGTGCCCTCTAGGCAGGGCTGTGTGTCCATGGGAAATGAGGAATAACTACTTCTCTGCAGTGCAGGTGGTAGTTTGCCTTGTGTGTGAAGTAGGTTATGAATTCATAGAGGGTTAAGTGTTAGTTAAAGTCCTGCTTTGCAAAGCATGTCTCAGTTTAACAGAATCCCCTCTTTAATTACTGCAGAAAGGGAGATGGGTGGAGAGTGGACATTGGGGTGGGGGGTCTTCTTAGTGTATGCACAGAACACAGATGAGTTGGAAAAGATGCAGAGGGTGCAGCAGAGAAGCGAGGCAAGGATGTGCACTGTTAGGAGGGAACAGACATCTACTGCTATAAAAAGGGAAGAGATGCCTGAAAGACCTCTGTGAAGCAGGAGATGGCTTCAGAGGAGGCAGTGTGGAGGCCAGGGGAGCTTCACAAGTAATACTGTAGGAATGGAGCTAAGAGGCGCATTTGGGAATTTGTGAGTTGGGCGGGGTATCTGAAGTAAGGAAGACTTCAGGTATTGTGAGACTGGGGCCAAAGAAGGAAGTTGCAAAGCATCTAAACATGTTTATTTCTTTCAACAGCGGAAACTGCTACCTGAAGAGCACGCTGGCCCTCCCAGTGCCTCCTGTGATAAATTATCTCAAAGATGTGGTGTCTGGCTTCTCTGGGAAAAAATGTGACAAAGACATTTCAGGTAAACCTAAATTTAACAGACATTGACATAGTCACTATTGTTGGATTTACATTTCCATCACACTTTAGAGAGGATGACAAAAAACTATTTTCGTCTATCTTTTTTGTTCTCCATCATCAAAGGTCACAACATTTGTCATGGCCAAATGGGAACACACAGTCCTATTTTGCATTCTCAGCATACAACTAGGGTATATCACACGTTTGCTCCCCATATCAGGACATTGTAAAGATTGTTTTGCACACACGTAGGCCCTTGGTCGAAGTTGTCAACAACAGAAAACATTCTGTAAATCAGATCAGTCAAGCTTGACATATTCTCTTTTGGTGCCCAATCACAAGTATTAATATGTGTGTACATGTTCAGTAGCTTCAGAGGCCTCAACTGAACTAGTAGCAATCTACAAAAGGCACAGACACATCTGCAAATCCAGTCAGCCACAATATGACACACATTAGATTTGGGTTGCAAAACATACATAATAGCATGCTGCCAAAGGCACACCACCCCCAACTGCACATATATATCTACAGTATGGTCAGAGATACACAACAAAAGGGCGGATTGGGCAAATACTGTACAAATAAACACTGACAACAGATCCACTAGATGTATACTCACACTACAGCACATGTTCACAGCATGCAGATGAGGAATATACCGCAAATGTTCACACTGACAATGTAACACACCATCATAGGTTGCAAGCATACATACAACTTAAATCTACACTATGTAACCTTATACTACTGTGTTTTACAAATGCTATGCAAACAAGAAAGAGGTTGAAGGGACAAAATAAAACGGAGTATATTCTGTGCAACAAACAAACCCATCTGTGACAGCCTATCAACACTTACAAAACAACACATCACCAATCCAGGCAAAAGGGTCCAAATTACATATGCTGTTAAAAAAACGCATACAATTTATACCTCCTACACAATGTATCCCGGCAGTAATACAGGACAAAATCACTATGGAAACACGACATCAAAGCAGATCCTAACAAACTACAAACAGTGATAACACACTCAACTGACAATCATAGCATGTAGCCATTCTCATGTGGAACAGACTGACACATGCACATAAGATACATGCATGCACCAAACATGAAGTACTGCAACACTCTAATTCTGCACATTTCCAATACAATCCAACCGACTTGCACTCAGCAGCACATACTTTCAAAGCATGAAACCACAAACAATTCTGATTAGGCAAACCTCTGACAAAACATAACACATCATACTAACTAAAATGCTCCATCCTTCTGTTGCGAATGTACAGAGCCGATCTCTTGCCCTGTTGACAATGCTGGCAAAGAAAAAAACATGCTCTTCAAAGACTCAATCCAACAGGTACCAGGGTAAGTGTATTACAATATGTTAATAATAGGAGTGTCTACAAATAATTTGCTAACATTTTAATTCAAATTAACACAAGTAATCATCTCAAACATCCAATTGCACAAACTTGACTCAAGGGGACTGCAAACATAACATATATGACCAATAATACTAATTTCTTATAAATCATAACATTCATTAATCAACAAATGTATTTCGGTAACAAAAGGTGCCATGTGGTAACAACTGTCGTACAAGCTCTACAACTTCCATTCCATGCTAAAATCGAATATATGTAACAAAATGTAACACAACATAAATAATGTTTTAAAGATCATATAATAGTATATATAATAATCAAACCCTCATGTTACAGGAAATAACAATGTTCCACAGGTAGGAATTGTAAATGCAATGAACAACAAGAGTCTAACGATGACAAATCAACTGAGAGCTTGTTCTCTGTTAATCATGATCAGTTGAATAGAGAGGGTTAGAGTGCATCGATCTAATGTTTCCTGGAATTTAAAAACATCTCAGCCAATCACTTTTCTATAGACATCACATCTGATTTGTTGCCTGCAAGCAAATGTATAAAAGATTCAACCACAAATTGACACAATTGACATCAAATTCGAAAATGGATAATAGGGGGGCGTGGCCAGCAGGCGGCTGATGCAGACGTGAGCCCGCACTGCTCCTGTGCCGCCAGCTAAATCCTGAAAGAATCCTGCCTTTCCTTCGTTCATAAGAGTCCACCTGAACTGCCTCCCTGCTGTGGGAACCGGCAAGGCACCTTCACGTCAATTCCCGGAGGAAATCGGTGCGTAGAAACGCACTTTGGAGGGTTTTGCAGGCGGCGGCTCCAGGCGCCGTATGACCAACAAAATGGCCGCTGCACATCGCGGACCCACGATGGGTACCGTTTTCCACTAACGTGCCCGCCCTGTGGACCCGCGACGCCCCGGAGAGTGGGGAGCGCCTGTGACGGCTGTGGAGGTACGAGCGGCAGTGCGCGTGCCGACACCGGCAACATTTCCTGCTCAGCTGGAACCGAGCGGACCCCGACCGGGGACTCCCCGCTTCCCGCCCGACGCTTCCCCCGAGATCGGAGGATCTCCCTATCTGGCAGTGCACCCGTGCGTGGTGGGAGCACAAGGGCTCTCCATCATCCATCCACGACTGCGACCGCACGGAGCGGCTGCCTTTCACCGCTGCCGGGCCCGTGGCTCACTTAAGGGTGCGGCAAGGGGGGAGGAGCAATCCCACCGAACTGCGGAGAGCCGCGGCGGCGCAGCGGATCTCCCGCACGACGCTGAGCGCCTGATGTCCCCTGTGTACGGACTCTATCCACTTCCCTGGCTTGATCGTGGTGGACCGAACTGGCGGTAAGGAGCGGGGTGGACGTGTGACTGAAGTCGGCTCCCTTGGGCGCCATCCCCAGGCTCCATACAAACACTCACTGCACTCTAAGCAAACTCACTGTACTACGTCCAAGTTTCCGACCTCCAGCACAGGTGTAGTACAACCCAAGATCAGCTTTATAGCCCGGAGGGGTACCTCCGCTGAGATAATTGTTAGAAAGCCACAACGAACAACACTATGCCAATCTAGCCACATTATGGAGAATTGAAACCATCACACTGCGCCAGCCGAGCCCTGCACAGACGCCGCCTGGGTCCCTCCGCTGCCTGTGGCGAACTGTCGCCGATAGCCCTCTAGGCCCAGACCAGCGCGCACTACTGCTATCCTCCTCCTAGTGTGCGCTCTAAGGGCAACTACTCAACAATACGAGCTGCGCTGGGTGCACCACCCATACCGACACGATGTGCGGCTTGCTTGACCTACGGCAGGCTCAGATATAACAGTGGGCTTCTCCCCCTCACTAACCCAAACGAGGGCCTACGGCCTGGAAACATTCCTTTCCTTGTGACGCACTGTTACACTAAAGCGGCAACCACCGCGGCTCACGGCCCTGAAGATACGAGGTGATCATACCTGGAAATTTCCCCCTCCCTCCAATAACTCTTACTCCTCTGCCCTCCACCTGGCATATCCCGCCAGAAGCAACCTGGATCTTCGCAGTCACCCTACCAGAAAACCAGATATGGGGAAAGAGAAAACCAGGAAGACCTCCACGCAAAGCAGGATCGAACAATACGTGTCCACACCAATGTCTCGTTCCCCGGAGAGGCCGTTGCAACAAGACACTGACTGCATGAGACATCATGAGTGCCATTGCCAGTTCAAGAACTTCCATGGAGAAAAAGATGGATAGTATAGGTGCAGATGTATCCTTGCTAAGACATGACCTGCAGAAGCTGACCTCACGCACCGGAGAAGCGGAGATGCGGATCTCCCAAACAGAAGATAATCTTTGCGGAGTGAACCGTCAGATGTCTGGCATGATGGCACGCATAAAGCTCCAGGAATCAAGAGCAGATGACAGTGAGGGTAGATCGAGACGTAACAACGTCCGCATACTCGGCCATCCAGAAAAAGCAGAAGGAGATTGTATGGAGCTATTCCTTGAGAGTTGGCTCGCGGACATATACGATTCACAGTCCTTCTCTAAGTTCTTTTCTATTGAGCGAGCCCATCGCATCCCCAGAGGCAGGATCGTACCAAGAGCACCGCCACGTACAGTCATCGCAAGGTTCCTTAACTACGGAGATAGAGATACAGTACTGCAATTAGCGAGATCTAAGGGAACAGTTACGTACAATGGATCTAGAATTGCTTTCTTCCCGGACTTCACCAGAGAAGTGCAGAAAGCAAGCCAATCTTTTGATCCCCTTAAGAAACGCCTGCAATAAATGGGTGTGAAATATGGACTAATCTTTCCTGCCCAACTTAAAATATTTCACAAAAATACAACCGTGCACTTCACGGATCCTAGAGAGGCGTGGAGTTGGGCTGAAAAGCACATAGACGGCGACTGGAGCACCGTGGGAAGGGGGAGACGAGAACGGAACAGACCACATCCAGAGAGGCCACCTGATATGGATCCACAATCGCAACAACAGATTGTGAACCCACAGAATGCAGAGGCTTAAAAATAACGACACTACTCCAGTCATCCAGACCACTGCTAATGTGCCGCACATGCGCTATGCTGCACGTTACGAACGTAGAAACAAAAGAAAACTGGCTGGCGGCCACGGGTTGCCCCTCCCTTGAATGGAAAGAGCACCCGAAGCTACGCAAAGCGGAGCTCCGCCTCCCTGCCCTAAGCTTCTTTCTGTGCCACACCACCTGGCATACTGGTACTCTAGAATCGGATAGACTCAGGGCAACCAGATGTAGAATTCAGTTAAATTGTTGAGAAGTTAACACTGGGACGACAGATGCTTCAGTTGGGGATGGAGTATGGGGAGGGGGAGTTGAACTCTATGGTTTTATTCAATGTTTAGCATACAGTGGAGCAAACGCGATGGGACCTCCGCGTGTGCAACAGGGTGCACACACCTGCGAAAGTAAATCCCAAAACATCAATGGCATCTGAGACCGCCCCGTCCCAAAGAAAGCTCAAACTTTTGGCTTGGAATGTGAATGGGCTTGGTGCCAGCATCAAGAGATGACTGGTTCTCCAACATCTAAATAGGCATTCCCCAGATATAGCCCTCCTGACCGAAACACATTTAGCTGGAAATGAATGCAAATTCTTTCAAAGATCAAACTACCGCACCGCGGTACACGCTGGCTTCTCCATGGGAGCGAGGGGAGTCCTCATCCTAATTCACAAAAGACTTCCGCTGGCGATCACCCATACCATACAAGAGAGAGGAGGCCGATTTGTATATATTCAAGCAACTCTTTGGAACCAAATGCTAGCACTCATGGCAGTATACTCCCCGCCAACCCTCCTCAATGACCTGCTAAATGAAATTTCGGTGGACAGTCATAATATTGAAAAAAAAATGTCGACAGACAAAAATGTCGACAAAAAAATGTCGAAAAAAAAAATGTCGACATTCGTTTTTTTTAATTATATATTTATTTTAGGGGTTCGGGAGTTAAAAAAAGGGAAAAATAAAAAATAAAATAAAAAAAGGGGGGTTGGGGGGGAATCCCCCCATTTAAAAAAAAAAATGCATTGAAAAAAAAATCGACATTTTTTTTTTCGACATTTTTTTTTCGACATTTTGACTGTCGACATTTTTGTTGTCGACATTATGACTATAAACCGAAATTTCCCCCATCATAGCAGCAAGACCGGCAGATACCTGGGTGTTGGGGGGAGACTTTAACGAGGTCATGGATAAAACCCTGGACCGCACACACCTGAGAGCCAGGAACCCCTCCATCACGACCAAATTGGCTTCCTTTGCGTCAGCACTAGGCCTATTTGACGCATGGAGGGCCCTACATGCTGAGTCTCGACAATACTCTTTCCACTCGGGAGTCCATGCTTCGATGTCACGAATAGACTACTTCTTCCTGCCAAACCAAATCAGTCATAAAATAAGCAATGCTTCCTTCCTTCCACGGGGAATCTCCGACCACTCCCCATTGTTGCTAGAACTGGAAACGGAGAGACCGCGATCGCCCCCCTCGTGGAGGCTGAACTCCTATTACCTGGGCTTCCCGGAATTCCAAGAATTGCTGGAGACAACCACTGTCAACTACTTTGAATTTAATGCACCTTCAGTTGATAATCCCAGTACATTATGGGAGGCGTACAAGCCGGTCCTACGTGGAGCAATCATATCTTGGACATCCCACAAGAAGAAAGAGCATCGAGAGAAAATTAACGAAATCGAAAGTGAAGTCATGTCCAAGGAGCTGGCGCACATCACCAGAGACACTCCGGAGACGAATAGAGACTTGGTGTTGGCACAGAAGAAGTTGCACAATCTTAGTCTAGACTGCGCCCAAAAAGCGCATGCTGCCATGAAGGCACGTGTTTACGAAACAGGAGACAAGGAGACAAAGCGGGCAGAATGCTTGCGTGGCTAGAAAAGCGTGATGAAGGACAACAGAAGGTGAAGTGCATTAGAACTCTGAACACTAACGTTGTCCATACCGATGCTGAGATTACGGATCGCTTTGCTGAATTCTATGAGGACCTATATAAACCCCCCGCCGACGCCATAAATAGCGCCTTACTAGCTGATATAGCCCTTCCAACTCTCACCACAGAGCAAGCCAGTACTTTAGACAGCAAAATAACTACTGACAAAATATCGGCCGCCATTGCGCAACTCCAGACAGGCAAAACTCCGGGCCCGAATTGCTTCCCACTTGCCATCTGGAAAAAGCTAAATCATCTAGATATTCCAGCTCACTTACTTGCCGTGTTTGAGCACTCCCTAAATCAAGGCAAGCTTCCACCAGATCTCCGCAAAGCCACCATTATAGTGATTCCCAAAAAAGATAAACCCCCAGAGGAATGTACCTCCTATCGTCCCATATCCCTCATCAATAGAGAAGCCAAAATACTAGCCAAAATACTAGCCAATAGAATGCAAGAAGTCATCACGTCATTAATCCACCCGGACCAATGTGGCTTTATGCCCCAAAGGTTGACCAGAATGAATATTCGTAGACTGCACCTGGCGCTGGAGAGAGCACCAACCCTGCAGCAATCACTAGCTCTACTGGCCGTAGACTTCGAAAAAGCTTTCGATTCAGTTCACTGGGAGGCATTATGGGCCATAATGCGTAGGATGCATTTCGGGGAACCATTCATAAAATGGGTACAACTCCTGTACAATAATCCAGTTGCAGAGGTTAAAGTAAATGTGTGGTCATCGCGCACTTTCAATTTAGGGAAGGGAACTAGACAGGGCTGCCCGCTGTCGGGGATGGTGTTTGCGCTAATTATAGAACCACTAGCAGTCCTCTTGAGGAACTCTACCACATGGTCTGGCTTCAGATGGGGGCCAAACTGGGAAGACAGAGTATCCCTTTATGCAGACGACCTCCTGGTATATCTGGGCGACCCAGCGACATTCTGCTCTGTGGTCACACAAATTATAATAGAATATGGAACCTTTAGCGGACTAAAAGTAAACTGGTCCAAATCTGTGCTGTACCCGGTAAAAGGTGTGGACTGCATATCGGCGACAGGAACCCCATACATGGTTGAAAACACGCAGTTTCGATACCTGGGCATCCTAATCACCAATAGACTAGATAACTACGTAAAACAAAATCTCCACCCACTAGTTAAAAGATACGAGCAGGACGCAGCCCACTGGCATACACTACCAATGATATTGCTAGGCAGGGCGGCACTCTTCAAGATGTTGGCCTTACCCCGATTTCTATATGTCCTCCAAAACGCCCCTCTTCACATCCCCTCCGCAGAGTTTCACAGAATAGATGGCACAACACGCACACTCCTATGGGGTGGGAAACGCCCGAGAATTGCCCTCCAAACCCTACAACACTCGGTTTGGGAGGGAGGAATAGGTCTTCCGAACATGCAGATCTACTATTGGGCAACACAAATGGCAACAGTCGACGACATATTGCACAGAGACCCGCTAACCCCTCATATAAGAGCTGAACTAGCTGCGAGGCATGGGATGTCCCCGATTGAAAGCCTTTATTGTAAACAGACCCTCTCATCAGAATGGACGATAGCATCGCACATAGCCCGGATATGGAGAGAAGTACACAAACACCTAGGCTGGGACAATAAAATTAACCCAGTCCAGCCCACCCGGAACAATGGTCACCTCCCAAACTTATGCAATCTTCCGAAGTGCCCAAACTGGGCTACAGCTGGGATACAGCTAATTCAGCAGATAATCGTGAATGATCGACTGATTCAGTTTCCCGAGCTTGTTTCAGAACACAACCTCCCTGAGTCTGAGCATTATCACTACGGACAGTTACAGCACACACTCACTATGCACAGAGCCCAGCTGGCAGATATGCCGGAATGCACGCCCATAGAAAGGAATATAGTTATTGACAGTGTAACTAAAAAAGTCACATCCACCATGTACAACGCTATTTCCTCATTTGCCACGAAGGAACTTCTGTCTCTGAAGACAAAATGGGAAAGTGATATTGACCCTATAGAACCTGAAGACTGGATTACGACTCTAATGTATTCTAGAGAATGTGCAATCTCTGCTCGGATCAGACTGGTTCAACTCAAGATACTTCATAGGATTTATTACCCCCGAATAGCCCTGTATAATTGGAACAGAGCGATCGACCCCAGATGCCTACGCTGCAAACAGGAGGAGGGAACCTTCTATCACATTCTCTGGCAGTGCACACGTATTCAACGCTTATGGCATAAAAGTCTTATGTCGCTCAATCCCGACAGACCCTAAACTCTTCCTCTTGGGCATTGACAGTACAGTGGAACTGTCACGCTTTGAAAAACTTCTTGTCTCGACTGTCATGGAAATTGCCAAAAGGAATATTGCGCAGTTGTGGGGCTCTGAAAACACCCCGAAATATGATCACTGGGTAACTGATGTAGGTACTGTCATCCTAATGGAACGCCGAGTCTATCAAGCTAGAGGCTGCCCAGGCAAAGCAGACAAGATCTGGGGAAAATGGGAACAGACATTATAACACTGTTGTACTATGATTATTGTATACCATCATGTAACCCTGTTTAACTGTATGTGCCAATACCAACCCTTGGGGCGTCCTGAGTAATACCAGGACTTGCAAATGCTCGCTGTAATCACTGCCAATATGCCTTATAGCGTGTGTGTTCCTCTGGTTGCTTACATTTCAACTTGCTCAATTATGTCCTTTTGCGCTGCTCTTCCACCTGTATGCAAACCCTTACGGTTGTAGTTAGTAAATTGTTGTATTATTGCACACAAATGTAATAAAATGTGTTATCAAAAAAAAAAATGAAAAAAAGAAAATGGATAATAAATACCTGGTATGTTTCTATTCATCAAAGGTTAACTTATCCTAAATATTCAGGAGAACATTTATAGATTTATGAAGAGATGGAAGGAAATACATGATTAGAGATTAAAGCAATGATTAATAGGAATGGCGACCACATAATGATCCTAATATTGCAATTTCCCTGTGTCAACAGCTACCCAATGAGGAACGATATGTGCAAGCATAATGTGGAATAAGCAAGAACCTTGGATCTGTGTTGAACCTGTGGATAATCGTGGGTTACAGTGTAATACAAATATAAAGACAAAGCTACAGAATATTTTGGCATGGTGTTAATAAGGGCCTAAATCATGGAAGGTTTTGCGTGGTGCAAAGTGACTTTACACTGCCAACAAACACTTGGAACCGGGCCTAATTCACAGATTGGTGCAAAGTGTATTATTGCGGAGCAAAGTCACTTTGCACTGCAAAAGTACTCTTTGCACTGTGCTAAATGGTCCTAATCAATGCTTTTATTTGTTTTAGGCTCATTTAGCACAGTGCAAAGAGTACTTTTGTGGTGCAAAGTGACTTTGCGCCACGAAAATACACTCTAAACGTTCCATGAATTAGGCCCTAAGTGTGGTCGTAATACTATCTATAGCTACAATATTCCACCATTCAGATATAGGAGGGATTTTTGTGGATTACCAGTGTGAAACTATTTTGATAACAATGGCTCACTGAGGACTACTCAAGGCACATTGTTATTTGTCACCTCGATCATACAATACTAGGGCAAAGTGGTACATTGGGAGTTCCAGCTTAATAATTCACATATTACAGGTCCTGCGGTGGCAGCCCTATAGTTATGGTTAAGTTACTCAATCCATAGAAAGAGCACTTTTTGGGTGGCTTATAACTTCTCCCACCCTGGACCAAACATTACCAAAGTATATGCCCCGTCAAATTGATTCTGCAAAGTTTGGTGAGGTTTCGTCAAGGGGGGGGCAAAGTTATAGCAGGATCCGAATATTTCAGTTTTTTCCGTGGACCCAATGGAAAAATGTGTTTGGTGACGTCTACTGCCCAAATCGCTGGATAGTTTTTCACCAAATTTGCCACCGTAGTAGTGGCTTGTTCCCGAAAGTGTGCTTCTGTAAATATGGTGTAAGTCCGTCCAGTAATTTTTTTTTAAACAGGCCAAAGCTAGTTAAAACAAAATGTGGGCTATCTGGGTTCGGTCCGTGGACTCACTTCCCTGTTCAGTTCACGGACAGCCTCTGATTAATTCAAATGAGACGTGAGGTCCATGGACATCGGGCGAGCCCACTATTTGGTCAATAAAAAACGTGAGGTGCATCATATTTTCTGAAACGTCTGCCATGTTGGATCCGCGGACAGCTGCAACTGACCACGGACGGATCAGTGAGGAAAGTCTGTAAAACACATTTTGGGTCTTTTGGTGTTGGAAAGAGGGGCTCTGAAGGGTGTGGGTGTGGAAAAAAGATGATATGGGGCTCTTTGTATAGGTGTAAAAAGAGCGTACGGGTGACGCAGCATTCCGTGGACATCGCAGTAGTCCATGGATAGAGTATTGGGCGGACAGCTTGAGAAACACATTTGGGCTTATTTGGTGACTGAAAGATGGCTTGGTCAAGGTAAGGGAGTGGAATATAGATGGTGTGGGTATGTTTTCATAGGTGAAAAATAGTGTTGGCAGTCCATTTCGATGTCTGCAGACGTCATTTGAATTGGGAAGGGGAGGTTCAGGGCGAGTTGTGTTATTCCAATATGTATTTTATGTCCTTGTTATGTGTGGTTTAATTATGCATAATACAGGCATTCACCCAAGAATCTGGCCACTGGCCACAACCATTATAATAATGTGTGTATAGAAATTGAATCTGCTACTGGATACAGCCATTATAATAATATGTGTATAGTAATTATAGATAGTGTAGTGGCAGTACACAGTATGTGTAACATGTTGACATGATACAATTGAAGTGCAAATAATATGTATTATTGCTGTACCATTGAGGGTATAGGTTGAGTTTGTTGTACATGGTAATGAAGGAGAAATCTTTGCTTTGGTCTCTGTGAAAAAACATGTTATAATATGTTAGGCAGGATAGTTTAAAATGTTTCACTGCATACAATCTCACATATTCATGTAATTTTTAGACCCTCATAATCATTACATTTTAAGTACTATGTTTGGAACAACATTTTTGTGCATTCTTCACAGTTGCTGTTTCTGTTTGCAAAATCATTTTGTCATTGCGAAAGAAAATCCATACAGGATTTTAAAAAACCTACTACATTTATGTGAGTTTAAGTTAAACAGTATGTTTGTTTGCAGTATTTCAGGGATTGTTTAAGGTGCACAGATATTCTATTTGTTGTTACAAGCAGTGTTGGAATAAGAAGAACTATGATGGTGTATTTGCAATGAAGTGTAAAGAAGGGTATTTTTGAAGTAGATAGATACCTGTTGGCATATTCTAACACTTTTGCTTTTCAAAAGTACTGTTGTACTCTTTCTTTAAAGGTATTATTGAAGTACTTAGATACCTGTTGGCGTATTGAAACTGTTTTGCATTTTAAAAGCAGCATTTACAGTAGTATAGATGTAGTTAAATACCAGTTGGCGTATTCTAGCTGTTGATAGTTTTATAGATTTGATGGGTATTTTTTGAAGCAGTTAGATACCTGTTGGCGTATTCAAATTATTTTGCTATTAAAAGGTAGTATTGCAGTATTGTGGATGCAATTAGATACCAGTTGGCATATTCTAACTGTTGATAGTTTTACAGGTCAGTGACTAAATTTAGGTTTAAGGAATATTAAGTAGGCATTTTTTAGATTTGCTGCTAATCTTTGTTTTAGAGAAACAGAAGTGTCATTGCATTCAATCCAACCACTTTTTTAATGTATGCAGTATAGTGACCTGCAGTGGTTGTGGCACCAGTGGGGAAGATTATGCCTACAGTTGTGAAGGTTTTCTTGAAAAGAGATGTGTGAAGCTAGTAAGCTTGTAGTTGTTGTTGGTACCATCTGCGTTGTACCGTAAAAGCATTAGTATCAGATATTGGCTATGTGTGTTTATGTGCATGGTGGTATGATTGTCAGAATTGCAAAAACTGCATAATATGCCATGATTTGCATTTTGCAACAGCTGATAAAATGGAATGGATTCACAATTTGGTATAGATACATAGACACATCTTTTATTAGGGATGTGATCTTGTGAAACATGGTTGCAGAGAGTGTATGTATGTTTCCACATGTATGACATTTAGAAGATTTCCTTTATAAGGTATGCTTTAGGTTTCCAGTGCTTGCATTAAGTAAAATAGAAATTCATGTGGATCTTCCTGTGTGTTTATGGTGAATTTTACTATTTCTGTAAAGTGGTCCAACCTTTCCCTTATTCGTGTTAAGATTTGCCATATAAGGTTGTGCCTGTTAAATGGTCTGCAGCTTCGTAGCATCCACATTATCTATGGGATAGCATTTTTATGCCAAAGCTGTACAATTTTTGTGACAGTGTTTTGTCAGATGATATGTCATCCCAGAGGTCTTTATCTTTGTTTTCTCAGCTTTGGTGAGTGACATACCTTGCAACAGTAGTGTAATTGTCTGCAATATCTATGTTTGCATTCCACAAGAGTGCAATGATTGCATTGTAAATCATTGAGGTACTTTGAAGCTTCAGTTTTTTTAATGTGTATGTGTTTTTAGGCGATGTGCCTTTCGCACTGTGTCTAACTAAATACATCTAGCTGTTTCCTTGCCCTTTTGCTGAAACTGGTCTAGGGAAAACAAAGCAGCATTTGGTGTAGTATGTATTATTTCTACATCAGCGGTATTTGACACACTTATGTTTTTGGAGGTGTAGCATTTGTCTACTTAGGTCAGAATGTGTGGTTTCTGAAGGGATGTCGCAGGATATGTATTTATGAATAAATTGCAAAACAGTAGCATCACTGTCATGACAAAATCTAGGAGCATCTTTTATCCACAGTGGAGAGGTACTTGTATTGAAGATGAAGTGCAGCATGCCAATAAAGCGATGGGGAAAGTATCTTGATACATTTACAGGGTCAACAGAATAGAGTTCTCCTGGTGTTTTTATGTCTATACCTTCTTTATATGGTTTGCTATGTGTAAGAAGTCGTGCAAGTCATCCCATCCATATTCTGTACAAGTTATAGTAACAAACCATGTGGGTGGGCTGAGGTTCCTTAGCATACAACGGACATCAGTGTGATGTCGGAACCAGTATTCTTTTATACCACACATGTTTGACAAGAGATTTGTGATACTTGACTGCAAAACTTCACCTTTGTCTTTTATCTTTTGAAGCAGTTGGGTAGCAGAGCCTGTTTTTAATGTGTGTACCATTCCGTAACATAAGTTGAAAGTTCACTTTCAAACAGGAGGTTGAATATGTATTCTACATTTTGTCTAAATCTGGGGTCTTCAGAATACAAACATACATACAGAGCGATATTCTGTTATTTGTTTGGATCTTTCATCATATCTTCCTCCTTTTTTTATTTTTTTTATTAAGTGTATTTGGTTTATTACAAACCTTTCACAATCAGTAAAGCATTTCATTTCGCAAAGAGATCTGTCATGACAAAATCAGCATCGAACAAGTACAAAACAGCGGTCAAAAGTAGAAAAAACTAGAAAGTCCAGAGTGGGCTAAACTAAATCTAAAAAACTGTTCACATTCAAGTTGGATACTTAAAATAAGTTTTGTTTTTCAGAAAAGTAATAAAGATAAAATTGGATTAATGATTCACAGTAAAAAAATGAACATCAACACTAACACAACGCGTCCTTTTGACTATTCAATTCACGATTAAGGTGTTTTCTAGAAATTTGACCGTTGCAAAATTTATTTTTGGAGATTGGCAAGCATAAATTATACTCCACCATTTCTCCGCATCTAGGCCACATAAGTCAGTGATATTACTAGTTAGGTACAAATTTCACAGGTCTCTCAGTTTAGTGCAGAATAACACTAAGATTTAATGATTCTTCACTTCTTTTGCACAATCTGCACTTTGTGCATATTTTTTCTTTAGTATATCTTGACTTTGTTGTTTTGTTTTGCAAGGTATTCAATCTGAAGCGTAATAACAGATCTCTTTGTTTGGGATTTTGAAACTTTCTCAAATAGTCTGGTATGATAGTCATCACCCCACAATTGGATTTCAGGAGTGTATGGGTTTTTGACAGAGCTCTTTCCATTTCAATGTTCGACCAGTCCTCAGCCCAAAGCGCTCTTTTTACAGCTGTTGGATTTTCTGCTAATGTTTGGGTTTTGAGGGCAAATTCTGTCAGAGTTTGTTTATTTTCTCTTTTCCAGTCTTCTACTACTTTTTCTTCGTAGTTATTGAATTTACCAAATATTTCAAATTGGGGAGGCATCAGGTTACTCATTGTTTTTCTATACAACATCAGTTTATTGTAGCAGATGTGTATATATAGCGATGTTAAGCCCAGTTCGTGTCGAATTACAGTCATTGGAGTTGCTTTCGGTATCAGTAAGATGTTTTTCCAAAACAGACCTTCTAAAGTGGTCCAAAACTTCTCTGGGATATTCATACAAGTTTCTGCTCCGTATATCAACGTTGGAATTACTTTAAGCCTGTAGAATGTTATCACTGGTCGAAGGGAAAATTTACCATATCTTTTATTGATGATGTTAGCTTGGGCTGTTAGCTGTTTTGTTTTTACCTTTAGCATCCTTTTCAAGGGCTCTTCATTTTGTATTCCACTTACTTGTATTCCCAGATATCTCATTTCATCACATGATTTTATCCAGGTTTCGTTAACTTTCCATTCTTCATTTTTAGTCTTTTTCCATCTTTTATCACCGAATATTAATATTTCGGTTTTATCTGCATTTGTTTCTAGATCATTGTTTTCTATATATTTTTCAACCTGATTTAGAGCTCTTTGTAGACCAATTTGTGTGTGATCTAAAATTATCAGGTCGTCTGCATAAAGCAGATGGTTGACCGGTCTGCAGTTTAGTCTAGGTGGAAAAGTCCTGCTTTTTTCAAGGCAGTATTGCAAGTCTTCGATGTAAAAGCAGAACAAAGTATCTGCTAACGGGCATCCTTGTTTAAGGCCTTTTGTTGTTTTTATATCCTTGGATAGATTACCGCCTTGATCTAATTTAACTCTTATTGAGGTTTTGGCGTACAGTTCTTTGATGGCTTTCAAGAGATCTGTAGGGCAACCTTTAGAGGTCAGTTTTTCCCAAAGACGGCTTCTTTTCACGCTATCAAATGCTTGCCGTAAATCAATGCTGGCTATATACAGTTTTTGTTTGTTTGTATAGGCTCTTCTTTTCATCAATCCAAGAATCAGGAGATTTAAATTACACCCCACATTTTCAACAAAGCCTGATTGTCTTTTGTCATATGTATTTGAATCCTTGATCCACATTTTCAATTGTTTTAGCAAGAGAGTGGCAAAGATTTTCCCAACACAATCTAGTAGGGCAATTGGCCGATAGTTTTTAGGGTCCATCCTGTTACCTTTTTGAAAATTGGGACGATGATGGCCGACTTCCATGATTTTGGTATTTGACCCTGCTTCACAATTCTCTTAAAAAGTCTTTTGCAGAAAATTGCCCATTTTTCTGGGTCTTCTTTTAACACTGCGTTCGATAAGCCATCAGGCCCAGGGGCTCTTGAAGAGCTTGCTCTCAGAATTAGGGACGTTATCTCCTCCTTATCGAACTGAATTTCCCAGGGACATGTTTTTTCTTCTTTAGTGTTATTTTCCATATCCGATGTTTCTATCTCATTGAACAATTTTGCAAAGTGCTCTATCCAAACATTTTCGGATATTGGGTTTGTGAGCGCTGCTGATGATTGTTTGTCATTTAGCAGGTCCCATAATGTCCTGCTATTTGCGTTGGATATTGCTTTCTGCATGACTTCTGCATCTTGTTGTAACAATTGTGATTTATGGGCTTTCTGCCAGTTTTTGTATTTTTGTTTTCTTTTTTGAAACATTTCTTTCGTACCTTTGTTCTTTCCATTTTTTAATGCACGTAGATCTTTTCTTAGTAGTCTCTTTTGTATCACTACTACTGGATCATATACATGTAATTTTTTGACTCTTGATTTTGTGTATTTTCCAGAGCTTTGTCTAAATATCTGTAATGATGTGTCGTATTCTACAGACATTTTTTCTTTAGATTGCCACTTTTCTAGATTTTCTAATACAGTATCAAAGTCACTTTTTTTCAACCTTAAGCGGTTTAGGCCATGTTCTAGCTCTATTTTTACATCCCATATTTGCTTTATTCGAGTTTCCCAATGTGAAAATTCAGCGATAATTGGTTCATGATCGCTGTAATTTGAAGGTGATATCCTGAAACTTTGAGTTTTTTGCTAATAATCGTTCGCACACAAACATAAGTGTATTGCTCACATTGCCATTTGACCAGGTCTTTGCTGGCGGTATATCTCCCTTTGTATTACCATTTAATCTGTGCAATCTCCTTGCTTCCATTTCTTCATTCCATACTTTCCCACGTTTACGTTTTTGATCGTTTTTTTGATTTGTGTCACTTTGAGTTACTTTATTTTCTTCGAAGCAATTTACGTTGAGGTTGCCACAGATGATGATATTTAGTTCTTTGTATGCTTCTATTTTTTCATCCAAACATTCCATTATTTGGTCTATGACGCATTCACCTTCGATGTTTAAGGGATTCCAGTAGACATACAGTATTAACATTGTTTGATTGACTTTTGGAGCTGCCAGCTGAAATTGTATAACTGTTGCCTGTATGTACGGGTTAATGTTCATAGATTCAATCACCGTTATTCCTGACCCATTTTTGATTAGTGTTAAGAGACCTGCAGATGGTCTTCCAAGCGAGCTTCCTTTGGCAGGATTGCATAGCACAGTGAATCCTTCCTTAAATGGGGCTATTTTTAGCCAGGATTCTTGTATGCATATTATGTCTAGCTCGTTTAAGGATGGATTGAAATCATTAAAAAGGTGTCAGAAACCTCTGGTGTTCCAGCTTCCTATTTTCCATTGGTCAGTGTGGACTTTTTTGGGTGGCTACAGTTTTGGTTTAGTAGCAAGAGAGCCAGCTAGCCAATTCCAATATTTCGGGTCCTCTTTTGTTATTTGTTGTGGGTTCGTTGGTTCACCCATTTTTTGGTTTCTTCTTATGGTTATTTTTATTTTATCTAAATGCTCTTTTTCGTGCCTTTGAATTTGTTCCTCATTTCCATTTCCCTTCGATATTTTGTTTGGTGGTTCTGTAGTCAATCTTGTTGTGTTTTTACTTCCACCTAAATCACTCTGATCATACTGATAGTTCTCTCTCTGATTTGGCTTTCTATTTTCAATTTTCGATTTAATATGGTGCATTCCTTCGTCTTCGGACAATTTTCTCTCGAAAAGCACAGTTTTTTTTTTTTCACTGGTTCCTGGTTTTTCATTGGTGTTTTGGCAATCTACTGGTTCTGAGATCTTAAAGCCCAGTACTCTAAAGTTCTCATAGGCCTCTAGCATAATGGAGGCAAGTATCACCGAGTTCGTCACAATTTCCACCAGATCGACACGCGCTTCATCGGGGAAGCTTACTGTCAATATTTCTTCTGATTTTATTGTTTTCAATTGTGGAATGTACTGTAGAAGTTTCATGACTGCTGATCTATTTAGTATCAGTCCATCCGAATTTCTTGCCATTTTTTCGAGCATTACAACCGTGTTTTTTGGTGGTTTTGGTTTTTGCTTCATCCATTTATGATTTGGGTCAGTAGTTCTGGAGTTTCCTTGTTTTTCACTCAGAGGCCATATCTCCTTTCTTGTTTCGTTTTGTTGTGCGTTATTCAGGTCGGGAAATTGCGCTTCTTTCTGTGAAGAGCATTCCTTCAGTTCTTTTGATTCGGAGTATTTGGCTGTGCATTTTTTTAGTTTTTCACTTAGGGTTAAAAAAATCTTCTTTATCTGACACCCTTGGATCAATGCATACTTCTTTGGCTTCATATATATTGAAATCCATGATCACTCTTTCCTGTGTTTCATTTGTTTGTACATTTCCATAGTCGTATACCGAGCAATCCAGAAGTTCTTGTATACTTCCATCCTGTGAACTGTCATCTTCTGAAGACACAGAGACCGTTTGGATCTTTTCTAAGATCAGCTGGGAATGGGTCTCTACAAGTTTGCTGCAGGATACGGTACTGAGCGACTCTTCTTCCACTGTGTCTTTTACGTTTCACAAGAAACTCCTTGACCCGCATATCTTCTTCTTTTCTTTGCTGATCACATTTTTTGTTTTACATGTACTTTTTTGGCCTTTCTTTTGTTTGTTGTTTGTCTTTACTACTTCTGACTTCTTATTTGCATTAGGATCAAATATTGGCAAAGCACTTGTTGCTACTTTATCTGCATTTTCCGACAATTTTTCGGCAATCTCAGATGTAGTATTTTGGCTCATTTCATTTTCAGTTTGTGTTGGTTTCGGGGTTAATCTTACGCTCAGGGGTAGAGTGTCGGGTACTCCTTGGTCTCCGTGTACATCGGGCTGTGTTGGTTCAGGTCCAATCGCAGATGGGGCACAATGGACCTCTCTTTGTTCTACGCATGTACATGGTCGCATGGAGCCCAGTCTTAAGTCAGTCCTTTTTGGTTGGGGGGCTAAAGTTGTAATAATTTCTCGTATTCCTTCTAAAAAATATTGTTTGTCAGTTTTAGCATCTTGCAATAAATCAATAAATGTTTTTAGGACCACTCCATCCATTTCTTTATCTCGGCTTCGCTTTTCTTTAATATGGTCGATGACTGCTTCCACATAGATCAGTTTACTGTTCATTAGGGCAATCATTGTCGATTGATCTCGTTGATTTTCATTTAGAGTTTCATACAGTTTTAAAAAAGGAGCCATAGTTATCGATACAGATGCTATGATTGCTTCCTGCGCCTCTTTTAGCCACCTAATCTCATTTGTTGTTCCATAAGTGGTACCATTTTTGCGTCTTTGTAGGTTTATTCCTTTCTTTCTGTTACTCTCATTTGGGCTGTACTCTGATGAGGATGAAGAGTTTTCCTCTGATGACATAGTTTCTTTTGGGCCTTTTTTTGTGTGTGTTAAAAAGTTTTTAATTTGATCTTGTAGTGCTTTTATTTCTGAAGCACGTTGTTTATTTATCTCTCTCTCTTCAAAAGACTTTTGTCTGTGATTTTCTGGTTCAGACGTGACTTTGGTTGTAATATCGCTAGTCAAAGGTGCTTTACTAGCTGTATTTGAGAGATCGCCCAGTATATTTTTGGGAGAATTTTTCTCAGGTGAGTGAATTCGGGGGCGTTTGGGAGCCCAAGACTCATTTTGTACTTTCTCTCCACTTTGTTTTGCTGTACTTTCTTTCCGACTTATTTCATATAGACTTTCCTCTGCGTTAGTGA
Organism: Ambystoma mexicanum; assembly: GCF_040938575.1. Taxonomy (NCBI): domain Eukaryota; kingdom Metazoa; phylum Chordata; class Amphibia; order Caudata; family Ambystomatidae; genus Ambystoma; species Ambystoma mexicanum. The sequence continues at coordinate 1,092,473,930 of NC_090926.1, read as the reverse complement.
TCATAGCATTAGATTTCCCTGGGGTTGAATTTACTTTCTGTATGTCTATGATCTCCGCTGTGTTTGTTAATAAGTCATCATCTGTTATTTCAGAAGTCACGTTTCCTATAAGTGGAGTGTTTCTTTCCTTTAGCACAGTTTTTGAGATGGAGCCTTCATGAGTATTTTTAATCATTTGGGTTTTGCCGCTATTTGAGGCTTTGCTTGTTTCCAGAAGGGCGAGTTTCCCATTGAAATGCCATCTTAGAGTACCGATCTCAGATGTAGAGTAACACCTTTTTTTTGTCTGTTTCTTCAGGTTTTGTAAACCATAGGATTCCAAACCTTTCTCTTGACCATCATCTACGCCAGTATTCATCTTTTTTATACTGGTGTTTTTTTTTGAAACTTCGATGTGTGTATTTTCGTTTAGTGTTTTGGGCACTTTGTTTTTGATTGTTTCATTTGAGAGTGGTGGGGAGAGGGTAGCGACCTGATTTATCTCAGGGTCCAATTGTTGAGCCATGTCATGCTTTTCACAGAGGCCCGACTGCCTTGGCCTTTCCGTGGATGCATGCTCTCCGACTTGGCTTATCGCGTCTCCAGGCAACAGGGGGTTAACTCTGCTCTCTGTGCCTGCTGCACGCGGAGCCAGCCCAGACTCCCGGCAGTCTCCGCCCACATCAGGAAGCGAATCTCGCAGCCCCTCACCTCCACGCAGCCTGGCGCTCGCCTCCTCCGGGCCGCTCACCTCCGCTCACCTCCGCCCGCCAAGAACACGGAGGCTCGACACCTGCACCCGTTCCATAATTCGATTCCTCTCACCCGCGGCACGCCGCATGGAGGCTGCTTTCGCCAGCACTCGCCATCAACTCAGCGTGCGCAGGCGGCTCCTGCACCCCCCCCTCGTCCTGCCTCTCTCGCACCACCCATCTCGCTGGTCGCGCCGATCACCAGCCACAGCCACAACGACTGCGCGCACCTCGTCGCGGCGGGTGCTGGTGTCACGGCGGCAACCACACGCCTCCCCAAGACCCACCGGCGACCCGCCAGACGCCACACAAGCACCCGACAACGGTGAGGAGCAGTCACTTGGCGAGATGGGTGAGAACATTTCATTTGTAATCGTCTTACAGATTTTGTTAGAACATAAGTTTGTTGGCAGTTTTTTGCATTGTTTTCCAATGCTTTTTAAAGCAATCTTTGTAGTAGCTGGAATAGATGTAGTGACTAATGATGAAATAAGAGGCTGCTTTTCAGCCAGGTCATCTAATGCACGTACCTTACTCCGTGTTCTTGGATGCAATTCTCCTGATGTTTTGAGGTCCATTTGTTCACACATCGGCGAACACTCGGCAAACACTCCGCTACGCTCCGCGTCTGTGGGTGGTTCTTATGGGTTCCAATTGTAGAAACAAAAAACAGACTCCAGAACAGACTCCAGCAGAGAGTATGGGTAACAGAGCTTCTCCTTCTCCTTCTTCACTGCCAAACACTCGGCAAACACTTCCTCCTTTTCCCTTCGGAATGAGTAGAAGAAAGGAACTTGCTGCTACATCTTTCTCCCATATGCTGATTGGAGATCCTTTGGCTTGACGCATTAGATATATTTCTAATACATCGTCTGTAGTGTCTTTGGAGTGTAGTGGGTGAATTGTATACTGGTCCAAAAAATGTGGCTGAAGTAATAGGATCTACATGTTCAAATAGGCCATTTGGTGATGAATCCTGACTTTTTGGGTGGTTTCTCTTAAGTTCTCTTCTATGTTTATACCTTTGTAGTATTCAATGTTTTCATTTAGATATTTTAGGGCTTTTCTAACTTTGTTTAAGTCTACCAGTTGTTGCCAAATGTGTTAGTCTTTTGTTGGTACACCATTAACTAGGATAATCAAAGATTAATCTATTGGCCTTTGCTCTTCTAGAGTTTCTACATTTTTGTTAAAATTTAATGGCAAATGTACTACTTTGCCAAGTATGCCTTTTGCGCAATGTGGCTGTTTTGGGTTGAAGGTATATTATAGCTTGACATGGGTGTACTGTTTGGATTATAATGCTCTCATACAAACTAAGTTGTTGGGAGAGCGTTTGGAGGTGGGAATATTTCCAAGTTATTAGTGACAGCACGTGATGGCATTTGGTTATTATCAAGCTGTGTATTGCAGTATGTGCAAGTATTGAGGGGTCACTTATTTTGTATTTATTTTCTGTTATAAGATATAAAGCTAATTGGAACCATTAGGATTCCTCATTGTCCTCTATTGTGTAAGTCATATCTACAATTTGTGCTCTCTTTTTATAAAAAAGTTCTGCAACAATAGACACATACATGGTTTGGTATTTCAGCACATGTGTTTTTAAATATTGTTATTTCTTTTTGTATATATTTGTTATTAAGGTTTTCACTAATGTTTTCTAAAGTTACTGAATTTTAAAAGTCATCTTCAATTCCAAAATATTTACTTTGGATGTGTTATATTTGTTGAAGGAGTACTTTGACTGTTCCATGTAGGAGGATGTTTTTAAACTGTTGCTGTTGTAAAGGAGGACTTTTTGCATAGAACAGTTTCTGCAGAAGATTCCGTATAGTGGATGGTGTGTTCCTAACATTTTGATGTGGTAGATGGTGGTTTTGCAAGCAGTTCCCGAAATGCAGGCTAATTAATGTTCTCGCAGTCCAGAGTAGTTGCGCACTGAACAGCAGTCCATGGTTTGTAAAGTTATTATTCTAATTTTGTCTTTTATTTTCACATAGGTATTCAGGAATTGTCATAAAGATTTGAAGCAGTGTTGGCGTATGTTACACATTGAGCTGCGTGGCCATTTGTAGACTGGACGGATAGATTGGGTGAAAGGAACAGTTGGTTCAAAGTTTATTTTTATTTTTTCGATAAGGATTTATTGTGCAATAATGGTGATTTGTACCATTTCATACCCTCTGGCATTACTATGTAAGGTAATTCTTTTTTTTGTTGTTCTTGTTTATAAGCCTCTTCATTGAAATATGGTTCAGTGTAGCTTGTGTGAATCCATTAACCTTCACAGAAGTTTGAAAAGGTATCTATGTTGACATTACGCATGTTTAGAAGTACTTTTTGTAATTTACTGATTAATTTTGTTAGTGATTTCATTCTGTTTAAAATTAATATAAACAATGTTCTATTCAGCAGAATTGCGCTGTCAATTAGAGCTTCGAAGATTAATCGTGTCTGTCATTTTTAAGGGTAGAGCATGGCTTTTCAGTTGTTTTCATAAGATTGTGAAGTACTCTATGAAACATGTGAAACATTTTTTGTAAAATACATTTTTGGGAATGCTTATCTGTGGCCATGTTAACATTGTTAGATATAGTGGTGGGGTCATGAGCAGTTTCTTCATTTTGATACATTTTCTTGTATTTTTATTTTTTGGAAGAGGGGCCTTACTTTTGGTGCTGGTTTTGTTTTGTTGACTGATTGTATTAGCAGTTTTGTTTGAACATTTTCTATACATTCTGCAAGAGGTGGATGAGTATATGGCTTGCTTTTATTTTGATCTGCTCTATTTTTATTTGTTTTCTATGGAGTTGCTTTTTAGTAGACATTCTGTTCTGTCTGTTGGAAAAAAAAGGAAAGTGTGGGTTTGAACGTTTTGGAATATATATGGATGTATTGTGAATTAGAGTGTGGATATGATGGCAGAGATACATAGAGGGCTGTGTGATTGTGTAATGGGTTGATAGTTGTGGTTGGGAAGGGTGTAAGAGTAGCTGTGTGTGTAGATGTGTGAAGGGCTTGGGTTAGGGCGTAAGAGAGTGGTAGTGTCAATGAATAAGTAAGGACATTATGATGTTTTCAGGATAATAGTGGGTGTTTTAATAATGGTTTTTAGGTGAGAATAGAAAGAGTGTACATGTTGAAGTGTTATGAGTAAGATTGAAATAAAAGCTGTTGATTTGAAAGGAATTTTGCAGTCTACCATGCGGCTAAACGTACTGTATGAGTAACAGAAAGAATAAAACTACAGTAATGCACTTACTTTTTAGGATGAGAAGAGTAATTTTCTTCAGGTTGTTGTATTCGTGGAGGTTGTTGTTTCCTGCAATTGCGAAAGAAGAAAATTAGTTGGTATATATGGTAATGGTGAAGTAATTTTAGTACAAGAAGACATTATTTATGAATGTAGGAGGAGTTGTTGGGAAGAAGAGTTAATAACATTGGGCTTCATTACGAGTATGGCGGTAACCCTGCCACTACTGCAGGCAGGTTGCCACCAGATTCATAATAATTTTTCGGCATCTAGCTTCCCAGTGCCACCAGAACTTTGCAAGTCCCATTTGGCCTGGAAAGTCAGGTGCCGGAAAATGTTAGTCCCTATTCCTGTGGAGTCTCATGGGGTTCCACGGGAAAGGGGACACAGGAGCACGGGGCCCGTGGTCCTGTGATAAGTATGCCTATGGGTCCACAACAAGAAAGTGTAACATTTTTATAGAATGTAGAATGGAAAAGGCTGAGCGTTTAAAAAGCTGTCATTTTTGGGAGGCTGTACATGAAAGTTAACAAATGGTTTTTCGGGTTTATAGCAGCACTGTGCATATCTTTTCTATAAAAAAGAAGAAATGGAGTTGGGAAATATTTGTGGAACACTTTTAAGTGGCACTTGCGTGAACGTTAATTATGTTGTCAATACATGCATACTTGCCAATGTGATGCATTCCAATGCGTAGTTGCTTATTAAATGATGGTTCTTTTGTTTGTATTGTGGGAGTTGTGGTTGCACTTTTTTCATTAGAAAAGGTGCACTACAAGTCTCGGAATGCAGACAAAAATGTAAGAGCTAATAAGCAAGTACATATTAGAAAGGGGAATGTTAGCAAGTATACGTGTGCGTCCAAGTTAATTAAATTGCACACACTGAGTGCCATTTCAAAATGTTGCACACATTGTTTCCATTAGATTTCATTTATTTTTTTAAAAATTACACACAGTAGTGTTGTAAATGTATACATGCATTTATTAGCTTTACTTGAAATTGTGCTGAAATAAATATTTTAAACCCATTGCCATTTTTCATTCCATGTACATGCCATGCTTTAGTGCTTTAGTAACTTACATGCAGTTTTCGTTTTGATTTTGCATTGTGGGAGTTCTAGTGGTATTAAAAGTGACAGAATGGGGAAGGTCCTCCCGCGAATTATGCATACTGACCAAACAGAGTTTATTTCAGGCAGAAACACTCAAGATAATATGCGACGGGCTATAAACATCATTGAACTAGGCACCCGAACAGGCCAGTGCTTCTCGTTGGCAGCTTTACATGCTAGAAGAGTTTTTGACAGTTTGGATTGGAGGTATCTGAGGTTGGTACTAGAGAGGTGCAGATGTGGGCCTCATTTTATCAGCATGGTATTGGCAAACTTCCGGATCCCCTCGACAAACCTCTTGATCAACAGGGAAAGTTCTGGGCAGCTCAGGATAGAAATAGGCACTAGGCAGGGCTGCCCCTATCCCTGTTAATATTTGCTATGGCAATGGAGCCATTTGCAGCACAAATCAGACAGGTTAGTAATATCGTGGGAGTGAAATGTGGGGACATCCAACATAAAATTGTGTTATGCGCAGATGATCTTATGCTATTCATCTCTAATACCCGGGACACACTGCCGAGAGTAATGAAAAAACTTCAAGAATTTGCGGGGGTCTCCGGGTTACAGATAACCTATGAAAAATCTAAAGCCCTGAATATAACTGAAGAACAAGGAGAGATTGCAAAGCTAGAACGGTTACTTCACTGTCCTGGGAACAGACTCCCTGGAATACCTGGGTGTCTGGTTAACCCGGAAATATAGTGATCAACGAAGTAAATATAAAACCACTATGGAAGCAACTGCAGGAAGACCTCCGTAGATGGGACAATCAGGAGCTGTCTTGGTTTGCCCGAATAACAGCTGTAAAAATGACCCTCCCCCCGTATGCTATATGTTGTTAGCTTCCTCCTGATAAGGATCCCCCACAAGTCTCTAAAGCCTTGCAAATAGCCATCTCCGCCTTTGTGTGGAAAGGTAAGAGGCCTAGGGTACAACAGAAACTCATGACGTGTCCCCCACTCCTCGGAGCTTTAGGATTGCCTAACATACAGAGATATATCCGGGCGGCACATATAACAACCATGCTATACTGGGCGGCTCATAATCCTCACCTGTGCTGGGTACAGTACAAATAGAACAGGAGGCTACTAAGATTCCACTAAAAATGCTACACACTCTTCCACTGCATCAACGTCATGGAAGGGGCAAACTGCTAGAAGCTACTAGGGTGGCGCTCAATTGTTGGGACAATGAATTAAGAAGGAGGAAAACTCCACGCGGATTGAGCCCACACTCCCCATTAGCATATAACCCTGAATTCACCCCGGGACTCCAAACTAAGTTTTGGGAAGGCTGGGTAGTACCCGAATCTCTGATTCTGTCTGACTTGTACTGGGATGGGGAACCACTCTCCTTCGAGGAATGTAAACAGAAATTCCACATTTGAGAAAATCAAAGCTACATATATACCCAGTTAAGGCATTGGATCACACACCCAACTGTCAGAAGGGCTGCTAACAGACCCCTATTAAGTCTAAAATTATCCCTAGAGGAGGGCTCAACGAGAAGGGGAATCCCAAGGGTCTATAAACTACTGGATAGGGCCCTGCCAAAGGATGTATTGCAATACAGAAATGAGCTGGGAAAAGGACCTTGGACCTTGGGGACACTATTTCGGTGGAGGAATGGGGAAGGATATGGGATAGAGCCCATAAAAGCTCTAGATGCACAGCAATCAAAGAATCGGCCTAAAAGATCTGTTACCGATGGTATATGCCTCCCTCCAGACTGCATAAGATAAACGTTAGATACTTCCCGCTCTGTCAGAGGAAATGTGGTGGAATAGGGGACTTCTTCCACATGTGGTGGACATGCCCTAGCACAGATATTCTGGAAAGAGGTCCTGGGACACATTAAAGCGATCAGAGGAATTGTGATTCCATACGACCCGAAAGTCATTTTGCTAGGGCCGATAGCTAAAAATATAAATGCAGCAAAGGGGCACAAAGCCACGCTAATTACACACCTGCTCTCAGCTGCAAGATTTACTAGCCCAGGGATGGAAAACGGAGCAAGGCCCAATAATTGCGTGGTGGTGGATTAAAATATGGGGGATCTTGGCATTGCAAGCTGGTAGATACTTCAAGTTTCTGGCAATTTGGGAACCCTTCCGAGAAATGATAAAAGATAAGGAACCTCACTACTTCACTACTTCAGACCCAAGATACTTAGAAATGCTGACTCCTACAAAAAAAAGAAATTGACATGTCTAGTTGGAGTAAGATACCCAGCAATTTTCAACAGCAAACAAGCTCGGAACTGAATAAATTGGGGAGAAGGAGTGAGGGGGAGGACATGGGGGGATGAGGGAGGATGTTGGCAGGGGGGGTTTGAAAAAGTTAAAACCTATGGAGCCAACAGAGACTACTAATGGGACTGCAAAGGTATTGTAATGGTACTTAACTTGTAAGATAATGGTTTATGAATATGTTGAAATTTCTGTTCTCTGTATGAATCTACGGAATAAATAAACCATGATAAAATTAAAAAAGTGACAGAATGAAAGAAAACACTTGGTAGAATATAATGGGTCATATTGGCATGTATCCATGTACTGCCAATATACTGAACTTTCACACAGTACTTGTCATTTAAAAATGCTGTAGAAATGTTTTAAATGTGGTTTTATTTTCTTTACACAAAAAAGACACAGACAGTGCTGCTGGAATTGCAAATATGCATTTTTGAAATGTTATGAAAATGCTTATTAAAAGAAAGCTTTGTAAACAAACAGCATTGTAAGTAGCTGCCACTTGATGTCAGGTGGTGGGACAGAAGAGAACAGAAGAGAGAGGGACTTCCTGTACCTCATCTTCATATAGGTTAATGCAGGGTAAGTGGCAGGAACCCTGTTAATTTGCATTTGTAAATGAGTTGGACATATAGTATAAAAAATATAAGCATACCTGTTCTTTGTCTTGATAGATGCAGATGTGCTTGGATCTGCAAATAGAAATCCTGGAGATTTGTATAGTCATTTTTGATGCATATGCTTGTGAGTAACAGGAGACATGTACTCTGAGAGTTCAACAGTACATCTGAAGTGATGAACTAAGATGACAGAGTTAGATGTAGAGTTTTTGGATGTGATTGGTGGATAGGTGTGTGACTTCTTGAAAGCAGCCAATGAGGGAGTGCTACAAACATTAAAGTGGAAAGGGAAGAAGGGCTGCTCTGTATTACGGTGTCCGCAGACAACGCAATAGTTCGCAAACAGGGTGTGGTAGATCCGGGTCTTTTGAGGATGCCTAGCATGGAAATGGGAAATTGCAGCTCAGGGGATTAGCCAATCAGGTTTCCTTGGTGTGGTATACAAGGAGAGATGGTGGCAGAAGCTTTGTTTGCTGAGAGGACTGCAGATGGCTATGGCTATGTATTTCAGGAGGCAGAGTGTATGGATTGTGGGGGACTCATGGATTCATTGGCTGAAGATGTATACAGAGCACTGTGCAGTGGCTGTAAATCTTTGATTTGATGATTTTCATGTAGAATGGTATGGAGTGCGCGCCATGAAGTGGGTGGACTTGCTCCCATTTTGTGTAAATATGGTCACACTAAAACATCCGGACATTATCATTGTTCATTGTGGAGGGAACAGTTTAGGGTATGTCACTGGAATTTCATTGCAGTTTGCAATGAAGGAGACATTCGGAAAGTTGAAGAAAATGTTCCCCAGTTCAAGAATGATTTTTTCTCTAATTGACCAGAGGCAAATGTGAATGCGCTCAAGTGCATTCGGTCCACAAATGGAACAAGTGAAGTGCAATGACAATAATGCTGTGTGTGCATTTTTGGGAGATGTTGGCATGATGTTTTTCCATCATGAAAATATTACATTGACATTGATATTATCAACATTTTCCGCAGAGATGGAGAACGTCTTACTGATGAGGGTAATCATATTTGTAGGCAAAACATTAAGAATGCTTTGAAGCTGTTTTTGTAAATATACAAAGCACTTTTAAAATGCCTACTTTTTTGGAAGTTTAAAGAAATAGTTAAGTTTAGTACAATGTTCTTTAGTTTCCTTTAAAAATAAAAAAATGATAAAACCTTCAAATAAAAAAAACGGTTCCTTTCAGAGTCACCATTTTCACACACAAAACAATTTTTGATGCCACCACCACACACATTTTTCAACTGTGAAAGGTGGCTGGTAAAGGATCTTTTTCTTTTAGTTTTTGGTGTTTTATATTATTTTGGGGCTTTTTTTGCAGGAGAGGCATGGTAGGGGAGGGAACAGAGGGAGGGGCACCAACCACAGGGACGAAGGGGCATGTGGAGAGAGGAAGATGTTGGGTGGGCCTTAATCAGGTAGGGGCAGTGCTTCTCATGCTCCTTGACCGTGGCCTCAAAAGCACTCTGAAATGTCTCCCCCCTACAGAGTGGTGTGTCGCAGTACATACACACTATTGACCCTCAAAAGGTAAGGGTCAAAAGTATTATGTATGGCTTCCACTAGGAACCTCTACCCCACAGGAATACCCCTTGTTGTCACAGGACTAGATAATGAAGATTAGGTAGAAGACCTCAGCCTACTCTTCCCTTTGAAAGGTACCACACTTTTCATTGCCCCCTTGCAGTTTGACTTGAGGTGGATCTGCATGGAGGTGGTCCCGTACAAGTACAGACCTGGTTTTCCGTGACTGAGTACAACCTTGCACTCAGTGCATGGAACCTTGTCTGCCTGAGCCATTGGTACACCACCTAGGGTGGTAAACAGCTGCCCCACCCCGAATTCACAATGGGAGCTGGAGAGAAGGACTTCCTGTACCTCATCTTCATCTTCCTCTTGATCCTCCTCTGTATCTCCACGCCTGTTCCCCTCTCCAGTCCCTCCAGATGGTAGTGGTGGTTGGGGAGCTGAAGTGGCCATAACAGATGCCATTCTGGTCTCCAATATGTTTTCTGCAAAGATTTGCACAGAAAACCAACAGGTGCTCTCTCCTGGACAGCCAGATTGAGAATGGGTGGGTCCCTTCAGAGAGGCTGTCCAGAGACCGAGTGACTGTCCGTGGACTATGGAGCCACACATTGGGCTTAAAATGTTATTAAAAGTTGCCAGATCAACTAAGACAAGATCTGCAAGGGTAAAGTTTCAGCTTGAAACACCCTAGATTGGCCATAAATATAGTTTTAAACTGTTTCCTGGGTGCGGACACTGCGAACACTTCTATCATGCCACATGGATGCGTTCACATGATGATGTCCCCGGAGGCCCAGGGACACAACGGCTGTCCTTCGGACACCAATTGGGTTGGAGATGATGTGAACATGCGTGCCAGTGTCTGCAGGGCAGGGCCAGAGTCCCCAAACTAATTAAAAGTGTGCCAAGTGCGAGAAGACATGCCCGGACAGGCACGCTGTCCTGGAGCACAGTGAGATGAGGATGCACGCCAGTGTCCGCAGGACAGTGGCAGAGTCACCAAACTAATTTAAAGTGTGCCACACAAGAGCAGACATGTATGGACAGGCGCAGTGTCCTGGACCACTGGGAGACAAGGAGTGCATGCGCGCCAGTGTTCACGGGACAGGCGTGGGCTCCCGGGACTAATTGAAAGTGCATCATGAGAAAACTGACATGCCCGGACATTGCTAGTGTCCAGGGGCACCTCCATTTCAGTTACGGACACCCCAGACCGTCGCATAGTCCGTGCACCCATAATTGGGCTTTTTAAAAAAAACTGCCAGCAAAAATATAAACACACATATTTATTGAAAAAAACATACATTCAAATAACAAAGAGATGGGGAATCGGAATGGGAAACATAAATGTTCATGAGGGGAGGAAGGGATTGTGGTGTCATAGCGTCTTTCATTTACATCCAGGGAATTTGTTGGAGGTGATTGGTTGGGACAAGGTGAACAGGTACAGGTACAAGAAGGCAGTGATAGTAAATATTTTCCTTGACATAATTTTTCACAAATGTAAGCAACTGCATGAAATTATTATTCAGTTCATCCATTTTTGATGTTTTTCTAAGAGCTTATTCCGAAATAAGTGCCAGGTTGTCAGTCTGTAAGCAGGGTTGTACTGAGGTGATACTGTGAGGTGTACAGTTAAGCTTTGTGCTTGGTGCATTCCATTATATTGTGCACTAAATTAAAACATAGTTGCAGTTTTTGATGCACATATTTCCTATAAATATTTATTTTTTGATGAAGTACATATATCTATTGTTGCTTTATGTATATCTCTTTGTCGTTTGAAGGATACAACATTGTAAGATAACCCCTGCGCTTTTGGGAAGTGTGAATGCTGTCCGAAGTCGGCAGACTTTTGCGTGGTCCGCAGACTCTGTGGCTATCACGTTGGAGGCAGGGGGGTCAGTATGATGTAAAGGACATGCAGAAAATTAAAGTAAAAACCCATGAAATTCAGTGAAAAAACTTTGTAAAAGGGACGTTATGGATACTTTGCAAAAATAAAAACCTACCAAATTCTGTGAAAAACATTGTTAAAGGGACAAAGGGACGTTATGGTAGTTAGTAAAATAAAAAAATAAAACAGGGGCCATATTGTCTGGGTCATGGCATTAGGTCATGACCCGGACAATCGGACAATGGCCATGACCACGAGGGACAACCAATGGGGTTAAAGTGGCACAAGAGACTGGCTATGTGGCAAGGTTTTTTTAAATTGGGATAGGTTTGAAAGGGAAAAACAAATGGGCTTGTGGTTACAGGTTGAAGTGCTGGATGGGATTGCAGCAAATATGTACGAGTGGGGTCAGCAAGAACTGGAAAGCATGGTTTTGCCTATATGACCTGTGTTTTTAAAAAAAATGTATAAATAGTAAGTACCCAACGCAGTGATATAACTCTGGTGACTGGGCAATGGCCGTGGGTGTTAGCAAGGAGAATGTGTACTGTGATTTGCTTATTGTGGCATGCGGAATGGCCGAAGCGATAGGTTTGAATAGGGAAATATATTTAGCTTGTTGTTACAGCCTAAACTGGTGGACTAAATTACAACAAACTTGTGCAACGAGGATTAGCAAGGACCTGCAGTCATGTTTCTGGAAATACATGTTGAGTTTTATTTTTTCAAAGTGTAAAAATGTAAGTAGCAATACAAATTTGGTGTCTGGGTAGTGGGCCTGACCCTCAGCAAACGCAAATGTGTACACTGATTTGCTTATTGGAGGATGCAGCATGGCTGATACCTATGCTCCATGGATTTGGAGACTTGCCATGGTTGCAAGCCAGGAGCAGTGGCCATTGATTACATTATTATTCTATAGTGGACATTGAATTAGAATGCATGGTAGGTGCAGTGAATAATAGGCGATGTTTGGGTCGCCTGGGGTCATAGTGGAGCCTTATGGCACAGGCAATTGAATGATGATTTCCATCCCAAGCATGCACAGCTGATAACAACAGACATAAGTATGTGTTGCAAAAAATATGTTTCTTAAAGGGGTCTCAACATTTTTAGATGGTTTATAACTTTTTTGCCGTTTGATGAATGTGGAGAAAAGTTTTCAGAAAGATTACAGACCCGAATGTTTGTGCAACGTCTGAATGGATTTTGTGAAGTGGGGGCTAAGTCATATGACTATTATATGTACGTACAGTTTGAGAGTTTTTAAAAAATAAAACATGGGTGGATCGCGTAAGGATGATTGGCAAGGACCTGAAATGAAGTGGATGATGCGTATTGGAAATTGCATGAGCACTACACAAAATGAAATGCTTGGGGCTCATGTGTTATGTGTATGGAAATTGGCTGCATGTCGAGTAGGTGATTCCCCCAGTGCGATGCCACAAATACTTAATGAACTGTTGATTTTGACAATAGTGTCTACTTTACATGTTCCAGTTTTTCAGTCCGGTAATGTCTAAGTATTCTGAACAATAAAAATCCTCTCTTTCAAAATTGGGCTGCATGTTTGAAATATCTATTCCAAGAATAGATATACGCTAAAATTAGCACAATCTCCTCAAACTACACGTTGTTTATATGTAAAATGAGACTAACAATAATATTTAAGAAAGAAAAATTAGTCACCAAACCCATATAGATTGTCTGTCTACTGTAAAATTGTTTATACACCCAACACCACAATTATTAGTGTATTATACCTTAAAATGTTTCAAAATATTAGAAATAATTTCAAAAAAGTGAAGAAGTTATTGTAAAGATGTGGCTTTTTTGATGTTCTGTCACAAAAATTGCAAGCATGAATTATGATGAATTATCTAGTGCAAGTGTCCTGGGATGATGTGGATGATGTGTATTGGAAACTGGATGAGATGGTGTGGCCCATACTGGGCTGCAGTCTATTTTTGATTTATATGTGGTCTTATATCTTTACTGTAGCTGTGAGCTGTGTATAATCAACCTGCACCTATTCAAGGTGCTGCTAGCAACAGCTAGAGTTTTCAAATATTTGCAGCATTGGCACACTATATTAGAAGAGTTATTAGAAATTCTAGAGAAGTGGCTTACTTTGTTGTGACATTGTCTTTTAAGAGTTGTCATTTTTGTTATTTAATATTTTCGTCACCAGTGGGACACTTGAATATGTCTAGAATTATGCAAGAAAACAGTAAGATTTAGCCCTTCTAATATTCCCTTTTTTTATTTTTTGAACCATTGTCTTTTTCATGTTGTCATTTTCATTTTTTTACATATTCCTTTCTAGTTGGACATTCCCAACATGTCCGACCACGAGCGTACCAGCAGTGATGATGTTATTATTTGGGTTCCGAATCCATTGCCACCGCGGAAGAAGGCAACTGGGATGGAAATCACTGCTGACATTTGGTGCTTCTTTAAAGTTAAACAACACTGTTCTAGAAAAGAGGCAGAGGAAGTGCTTTGCACATTCTGCAACAAATCCCTACGCGTTGGGCCTTCCAATGTTCCATCTGAAAGCCTGGGACTATCTATTATGATTACTCATGTAGTGTGAGTCCACTGGGATAACGTCGATAATGACTATAGGAAAGTGCACAAACATTATACAATAAAAATGCATGGGTTCCATTCCTTGAGTACACGGACATCAGCACCACTTGCAGCACTTCCATTCACCAGTGCAACAATATTACAAACTGCAAATTAAGCTTCAACTTCAGCAATGTTGTCAACTGCACAGTCTCCTGTTTTACCAACTCCCAATCTTTCCATGATGCAAGTCATGTGTAGATGATGGGCTTTATTACGAGCCTGGCGGTATCCCTGCTTCCTGATGCCACTGGTGCCACCGGCTCATTACGAGTCAGGCCGCCGGGAAGTCAGGTGTCGGTAAAAATGTAAGTCCCCTAGGACTTTATGGGAGTGGGGACTCAGAAGCGCCTGCACCATTATGAACAGTTCTGGCACTTCTGTCACCGGCCTGCCTACCGTGGCTCCTGCGCCTGGCAGGGTCAGAGTTTCTTGAGAAGAGGGTGGCTTCAGAGGGGAAGGGAAGGCTCCAGTGGCAAAGGAGTGGTTGCAGAAGTCAGCCAGGACAGGAGCAAGGGTGTCAATGTGGTCCTTGATGGTTTTGGAAGAACAGAGAAGAACCTGTTTTGACAAGACTTTCATAGATCGGACTTGTCTAGAAACCGCATCATGGGAGAACAGAGGAAAGGAAGAGAAAGAGGGAAGAGAGGTGGCCACAAGGTGGCCGGAGGTAGAGGAGAGAGTAGAGGGAGGAGGAGGAGAGGACGAGAGGGTGGTCCTGGGTTTTAGAGATGAAATGAGAAGCCAGGGCCGTGCGGAGGGCCTGGGAGGGGACAGGAGAGGTAGAGACTGCAGCAAGATTGGCCAGCTCCTTTGGAGCAGGCGATGGGCCAGTTTGTCAGAGGATGCGCAAGAAGCTAGCCATTTCCTCTCAGCCACCCTGCCCTTGTGTTTTAAGTGTGACAAGGTCAGAGTCATACCAGGAGTTGCACTTGGCTTTGGGCTTCAAGCGGATCCTCATGACAGGGGCAAGAGCATCAAGCGTATCACAGATAGAAGAGTGGAGCATGGAAAGCACTGTGTCAGGATGTGAGTCAGTCAGAGGAGGAGGAGGACGAGAGAAAGTGGCAGCGAAAGCCTCAACTGACATACGCTTCATGGTTCGGATGACCGAGAACATAGGTGCAGTTCTGGAGTTGACTTGGCCTGAGGGGTAGTGAGGGAGAGATGGAAGGAAAGGAGAAAGTGATCACTCCAGGAGAGAGGAGTGGTGAGGGGATTAGAGAGGGGGAGGTCTGCGCAGATCAGAACATCCAGTGTGTGCCCTGCAGATTGAGTCGGGCCAGAGGGGAGAATAGAAAGAGAGAGAGAGTCGGAGAGGTAGTGAAAGAGTCCAGAGGAGGGCCAGGAAGCATCCAGGTGGATGTTAAAGTCTCCACGAAAGGAGGAGTTGAGTGGTCGAGGCCAGGAGGGAGGTGGAGAGGTCTGCCCACTCAGAGAGGAAGGAGGTGATATGACCAGGTGGCCGATAGATAGTAGCCACGGTAAGAGAGTGGCCAGGACTCTTGAAGCCTGATGTCTTGAATGTGTAGTCAAGAGAGGTGCTATATTTGTGGAATGGTAGAAGTTAATCGCTGAATATCTGATTACCTGTAATTCTAATTTCTTGTTTTAAGAGGCAGTTTCCCCTCTTTTTTCTAAAAATAAAATAAAAGGATCTATACATATGTTGCTTTTTATTTTAATTCCCTTTTTTAGATGTTTCATTCTTACGTGTTTTCATCCCCTATTCCATCGCCCTTTTTCCGTCCCGTGAAATGGCCCTTTTAATGGTGACCATTTAAGTTACAAAAATAGATCAAATTGAACACATACTGAAAAATATTATCTACCATTAATACAATGAGGTAGTCTGTGGTATAGGCCACATAATAAAGTGATATGTAGGAACATACATGGCAAATAATGTAAAAGATTGGGTTCCAAACATTTTGGACACAGTGTGTGACCTCGGTATTCCTCAAAACAGCCTCCATCTCAATTACTTGTCCCCCAAATAGAATAGCCAAACTGCTGCACTTAGATCCAGTTGAAGTACTTTTTGAGGAACAAGTGAGAGTGTAAATGATGCTGGTCCGCATGCAGCAGATACGTTTCAAGCAACAGAATTAACTTAGTACCCAGGGTTCGGTGATAACAGAGTACCTTGCATCATTTCATGAGAGAATTAAGTCACTGCCATTAAGTGAGACTAAAGTGTTTCTCATGTTGAAGAGAGAAATGTGCTGCTCTTCATGTCTACTGCAAACAATAAATGTGAGGAGGAGTAGTTCCTTACAACTGTATTGTTCAAACCCCAAATAGGATTTTCCCTCAAAGCAATGGGTTAATTTAATTGAGGGAATATACCAACAAAGAAACAAGATAAAATACTGACGTGGAGTCAGACCGAAGTGACATCAACATTGAGAAATATTGAAGGTGCACCTGCATGACAAAGACTAGAGAGGAGAAACATTGAACTAGAAGATGAAAACAGTTGCCCATCATTAATTTATTAAGGCTAGGAATGCATAAAATGTAACCAATGTAGTGGGCTGATTCTGGTGATGCAGCGTCATAATGATATATGCTCCATGTTCTTTTAAATGCATTGATTGCATTGATTGCTGTTTAAAATAAGGGTGGTATCTCCCTCATCAGCATCTGAAGTGGACTACAAACTTACATGACGGAACATCAAAATTCACTGACTATAAAACTATTGGAGTTAAGATATATTGAGAATTCTGTTATATTGGTTGGTAAAGCCTTTGAGTAGTCTATCCAACCTTCCATGTTAAACCGGTTAAGTATGTGGAGTGTGATCACAAATTAGGAGGAATGTCTCCTACCTTCTGATGCATGCTTCGCCTCTACTCATTTTTGTGGACCAATTAGAGGATAGCTTAGAATCCCGTGATTGTGCTTAGGGAGTTACCTTAATAGCAGTGTCCATAAGAGCATTTGCATCCTCAAACCTCGTTCAGTGGTGTTCCTCTTCTTCATTCAAAAAAGGCATTAGGGCTGCCCTAATATGTTTGTACAATTGGTCTAATCTGGCATCAATGTTGAAGGGGAACTTGGACCAGGTACTGGTAAAGCTGTATAGTGGTTCCACCGAATGTTACACATTTTTGAGCCCTGGCTATGTTCATAATCTTTTTTATGTAGAAATAATAATCTCTAGTGAGAACATAATCTGTTAATTTCTTTTGTTGCAGTAATGTTTAAGAAACACAATGAATTGTATTAAGCACCAAGATTTCCTCATATAGTTTGCAGACAAATGTTTTGAAATCCGAATCCTGAATCATGGTGTGAAATCTCTCAAGAAGTATATTAATCCTATGTGACCTATTTTCCTCGTCGTTGGCTTTGTCTGCTAGTCAACCGTATTCTTCATCCAGCTGCTGAAGACTTTTTGCTAGCTGGGAATACCAGGTGTTTATGCCTTTTGTTGCAGAATTCACAATAAAATATAATTTTACAACCATGTTTTGTACTGTATTTTACACCAAGCAACAGTTAACATTCACATGTGAAGTACAAACAAGCACACATAGAACAACGCAAACACTATTAACATCTGAGCACGTTAACAACAATCCAAAATAAGAACGTGAGTTAAGGTTTTAGGTTTTTTGGTTTTATTTTATGTTATGTTTTCATTCTCTTCTTCTCTCAAACTCTCTCTCTCTTTTCAATGTCAGTTCTATCCTATCTTTCTGCTATCACCACTCATGTGTGATGCTTGCTTACTTCTGTTTCTTCTCTTAACCATTCTCCTTCAGTATTCCACTCTGCTCCCTTCTACTGGCCCACCCTCTTCTCTTGGGTTCCATTCCTGATCTCCTCAATCTTGATTCTGTGCTCTTCGCCCTTCTCTCTGCTCTTTAAGGCACTTATTACCAGCCATGTCTGACTAATCGCTGTCAGCTGCCTTCTTCCTGGTCACCCTTTCATCCTTTCCTTCCCTCAGCATAGTCTTCCTCCCTTTATTGGTCCTGCTGATCTGTTTGATGGTTTCACACTGTGTAAAAGAACTCAGAAGCTTAATGGTGCTTTTTATTTTTAATTAACACCAAGGTAAGAGTGCAATGGACACGTTTACTTAGCTTACACCTATCTAGTCTCCATCTTATAGGTAGGTGCAGATCTTTGATATCACTAATCCTGGATAAAGGTTGTCTAGCAGTACATATGACAAGTATTTACTAGAGTGAGAACAATGCCCAGTGCAGAACATTTAAATTATCCAATGTGCCAGACAGTATCTTTATTGGATTTGAGTCGAAGCTTAAGAGCAGAGCAGAGCCTTCAGGATGGCCACACTACCTTTTTGGACGAGTGTGTGTATGCCTCAATGCATTCCGACCTGAAGTACCTCATTCAAAATCAGCTTACTAACTTCTCCCATGATTCTATACTAATCTGAAATGCATTGCCCCTGTTACCTCTCAATGGACACTGGTTTTCGTTCCAGCCTCCAGGATTCATAACCATCAATTGGAGACATCACCTGACTGTTGAACCCTTAAAAATAATGGGAGCGGCAATCTGACTCTAATCTACACAAATGGCTTTCCCGCCAACCCAACCCTTTATTTACTTCGCTACATACTTCATTCACCAGCATAGTATGTATTGTTTTCTTTAAATGAAATTTCCATCAACCTCCACAGAGAATCCATCGAGAATCCATCCCATATCCTGTATAAGAGACTCATTAGGATTGTTTCTGTATCTGATACATCTCCAATTAGCCCAGGAACTCCCAGCTAAAAGAGCCATCCACGACCCTAGCCATCTCTGCAACCAAACCAATTCAACAATTGTCATCCTCTCTTCCCATCTCCCACCACACAGCTTTCCTGCTAATACATGTTATATGTATTTTCAAGATTCTGAAGGGTTTGACCTATATCGTCGTTCACCACTAGCACTGTGTCATTCCCTAGATGCAATTATAGGATCCAACTATCCCAGGAGAATTGGCTTGATAATTAAGTTACTACCTATTAGGGGGATTTTAGAAACGCCTCAGTATGATGGATGACTGTTTCTGCATTACAGGAACCTTTCCCAGTGCAGTGCTACTTGCAGAGTATCCATCTAAGCAGTTCCCAAGCATTGTCACTGCCGCACAGCGCACAATGGCCAATTACCACTATTAACCATTGTCCATTTTTTATCCTTGCAACATTCGATTCTGTCATTTGTTGTGCTAAGTGACCAAACCACACCTTTACATGTGAATGTTCGTAGTGATTTCATTGAAGGAAAAGTAAGGGTTGCTATATAAACATTCAATGTTAAGGCTTCAGTTTATACTGCGCCGTTCCTAGAGATATCTGAGAAAGAGTAGAATGTGTTAATAGCTTTATCAGGAAAAAGTCTGCATTTCCTCAATGAATGCTGCTAACCTACAATTTAAACCTTCCCCTCAATCATAATGCCAATGATTTTTTAATTACTGAATATTGTCAAAGAAATAGCAAAGTGCGGAGAGTGTGCGTGATTCATCTAAAGACGTGTAGCTGCATTGTGACATACTTGCATGGCTCTATCACACAATCTGGGGGCTAATATTAAACAAGCTCATTATAAATAAGACATAGTGATAGCCTCCTTTGTTACAATTCTTCTGAGAACCTTAATGATCATGCCGCTGTCAGGCAAGACTTCTATTTCATTGCCACATGTGAAGCATCCCAGAATAACTGATGTTGCAGCCGACCTGCGTTGGGGAATCGTGTATCTTCTTCTATGCCACCAGCCCTTGCATGGCCAGTGCAATGGTTTCTCTTTCTCTGTACTCTCCATTCATTATGGGTGATCTCCAAATACAAGTAGGAGGGGCAAAGACCTAGGAGGGAGAGGATGGCCTGGGGATGCTGTGTATTATCCTGCTGGGAGGAGGGAAGAGGCTGCTCCATAGGACCACTCGGGAGTTAGCTATGAATGCAGACTTGTTTCACATTTGCGGATGCATGATGTGGAAACATGCATCCATGCACCACCCACAAAAGATGAATCCTAGCTGTCTGAGTGAGACTATGGCCATAATTACAAGTAACTTCACTGTCCTAATCCCACATCCTAGGCAAGTGCCCTTTCCATAGAAGGGGACCCTGCACTTAAAAATGGCTTTTGAGTCACAGGATGAAGGAATGGACTTCAATGAGTCTGAGAATGTCTCCTCTATCTATCGAAAGTTGCAGCCGACCAGAGCAGATGACTGGCCAGCCACTTGGCCTTCACTTTCAGGAATGGATTGACATTCATGGATTCACATGAAACATCTGTGACAGTCAGAGTAGCGTCAGGATGGCAGTCAGAGTAGGGCCAGGATGTATTCTACTAAGGATCAGTGTGTGCAGGACACACAAGGCTCCGTGCTTTGTGAGTTTCCATTACCTCGCTGCATTGAAGGAGAATTGGTGATGCTGAGCAAAACTCAAAAGATGCTTAAAATAATCACACAAGACTCCTTTTAACCTTTGCCTTAGTATTGTCAAATTGAGTCAAATACACAGAACTTTA
The DNA here is from genome assembly GCF_040938575.1 of Ambystoma mexicanum. Taxonomy (NCBI): domain Eukaryota; kingdom Metazoa; phylum Chordata; class Amphibia; order Caudata; family Ambystomatidae; genus Ambystoma; species Ambystoma mexicanum. The sequence goes on along the minus strand of NC_090926.1, from coordinate 1,092,453,347 downwards.
CTTGTCTCTCATGTGAATATGTCCAATTGTTAATGTTATTCTTATTTCATTTTTAATTTCTCTATATTTATAATGTACTACATTATGTATGTTACAATCATATATGCATCAAAAAGAGATCACAACAAGCCGGCATCGGCCCTTCATGAGAGTTATATTTGCTCAATGAATGTTCTCCTCTTCCAAACCCATTTCGTGGAAGCACGCTAAGCACAATTCAGCCCTTGTTCAGAAGGCATTGTCCGAGCAAAGCCTGAAATTAAGAGTGTTTCAATGACAAGCAGAAAAAATCCTGAAAGCTGACAGATATTGAGAGCGCTGTATTAGCCTGTGATCCATGGCCCAGACCAAGGAAGCGACTGCTCATGCTCAGAGCAAGCTTCCCTGACATGTGTGATGAGCCAATCCTGCCATGTGGGTGGAGATCCGGGACCTCCTGACTCAGGCAGCCAAGGAGAGACGTGCAGTGGTGGATTCTCTAGCACTGGTCTCAGTACAAATAAATATATATATATATACAGCTACACAAGCTGTGGAACAGCCTGAGGGCACAGACTAAAAGGACAAGCAAGGGAGGGAACCTATCTCTTCACATACATTTCTCATAGAACATCTAAGAATATATTAGATAAAGAAATTGAAGCTGCGGATATTCAAGTCAAGAGCACATCCGTACACATTGACAACGAACAGTGGAAATATTGGATTTCAATAGGCAGAATACGTTGTAAACTATTTTTAAAACGTCTACTGGTAACCAGTCATATTAGAGCAAAGTGGCTTTTATAACATCGTGGACTGGTGGTGTACACTCAAACAATCACTTTCAAATTAGGTTGTGGTGTTACATCATACTGAACTATATTTTGGGTTATTTTATTTTTAAAAAAAAGTTCACGGCATGCAGGGGAGTGCCAGCATTGGCAATTACATGATGGTGTGTCCCCTGCATGCATTTGTTTAACATTTTTACAAAAGTTACTTTTAAGAGTAATACCAGGCAAAATCTGCTTCACCTTTCACGTTTACTCTCCATTTTCTAAAAATGTTTTAATTCTTCCTGCAAATGATGCTATGCAGATGCTGTTTCCAAATAGATTCCTATGGAATATTCATGCTTTTAACAGGTGCTCAATGGAGGCGGATTCCATAGGAATCCATTGATGTTGCACCTGCATAAAAGTCTCTTCAGTGCATTGTATTTTAAGACAGAGCATTACAGCATGGCAGAGATGTTAACTTCGCTTCATATTCCTGCCCTGCCACAGAGCATTCAAGCCTGGCCTAGATGTTAACTTCGCTTCCTGCTCCTGCTCTTCCACAAAGCATTAAAGCATGGCAGAGATGTTAACTGTGCTTCATATTCCTGCCCTGTCACAGTATGGCTGAGATATTAACTCTGCCTCCTGCTCCTGCTCTTCCACAGAGCATTAAAGCATGGCAGAGATGTTAACTCTGCTTCATATTCCTGCCCTGTCACAGTATGACTGAGATATTAACTCTGCCTCCTGCTCCTGCTCTTCCACAGAGCATTAAAGCATGGCAGAGATGTTAACTGTGCTTCATATTCCTGCCCTGTCACAGTATGACAGAGATGTTAACTCTGCCTCCTGCTCCTGCTCTTCCACAGAGCATTAAAGCATGGCAGAGATGTTAATCCCCGTCATATCCCTGCTCTTCCACAGAGCATTCAAGCCTGGCAGAGATGTTAAATGTGCTTCATATTCCTGCCCTGTCACAGTATGACTGAGATATTAACTCTGCCTCCTGCTCTTCCACAGAGCATTCAAGCCTGGCAGAGATGATAATCCCCTTCATGCTCCTGCTCTTCCACAGTAGCACACAGAGGGGAGTCCCCCAGATGAACCATTTCAAACCAACTATAATGGCCTAGCTCCAATTTAAACTAGGTCACATTTCGTGAATTGTATACATCACCTCACAAAATGAGAATTACACAGAGTACCAGATTTTTCATTTAATAAAAATTGTTTTCATAGTTTTATTACGTAGGCCTTAGGTCCTACGTGCAATAATCATAAAAAACACCACACAAAGACATGTATCAATGTAGAAAATATGTACAATGCATCTATTAGCAATTACATGTGTAATTATAAAAACACAGATGACACCGCCAGGGTTTTGTGTCACTGAGCTGGGAGGGCACATATTCTAACTGCCTATCCCTATCTGGCTAACAAGTCACAGATGTGCTCTGCATGGCAGTGTCACCCGATAACAATGCTAAAACTAATTAGACATGGCACATAAAAATTGCGTCTGACCAAAACACACACATCCCGGGTCTACGTCCGTTGTGGCGTTCATGAGCCACATCACCAAGCTCGATTGTGCGGAGTGGTGTACCGGGCGTTTCGGCAGGGCATTAATTCTGCTGCCTTCATCAGGACCCCAACGGGAATGGAGTTCTGTGGATGTGATAAATAGTAATGTTACTGGCCTATACAACCAAATACAAATATCATCAGCAACACGAGGAAAAACTGCTTACAGTTGCTGGTGCAATTAACTAACAACAACATATTAGTGCTGAGGGAATTCTCCACCTTTAGAAACCCCAAACTCCTGTGTATGGGAGGAAATCCACCCTGGGACAGAGTGGTAACATAGATATAGAAACAACCTCCACCAAACCGAATTAATCACCGTGCCCTTCTCTGTTACAAGCAGGAAAAGGGCAGAAAAGTCAACACTCACCGAAGAACGTGGAAGAAAGGGAAAAATTGTACAGCCCAATATTATAATTCCCCTAAGAAGCGAAATGAGGTGCTACTGTTTCAAAATGCATGCATGCTGAGGGTGCCCAAACCCCCTTGTCCCAAAGTAAGGAGGTATACCGAACCCTCCGTCATGCACAGATAGGGCTAACAATGGCCCTGTACTTACTAGGAATAGTAGGGTGGCGGCCCCATAACGTATTTCAGAAGCCGTAAAAATGGCACGGAGGCCCAAAGAAGTGCCTCCCCATCGGCTCATCTGAAACCACAGGAACAAGTTAAAACACACATAAATCAATATACATGCCAGAGCCCTACTAACAAAAACGAAGCAGAGAGTGGGAGATTCACCTGCAGCTGTAAGATGAAGCAGGTGATAGGAGATGGTCACTCTCACGGCCCACACAAGGTATCGAGGACCGGTAGTGCCGCTCTAGGGGGAACAATGTCACGTGCCCACTGCCCCGACGGTAGACAGGAGAGGGGAGCCCTGTACCGTTCGTACCTACAGGAAAAACGCAGAAAAATATGCCGTTTCAGAGAAATGTAAATTCGAAATATGTTGGAACTTCACTATATCTTAAAGGCGTGGAAGCCACAGGCTTGCATATAAGTGTGTGCCATAATCTGCACCTTACAAAAAATCTCCCCCCGCGGTCTTATCCACGCGTGTCCCATTCCTACACTCATATTGCAGTAACAAATGCATCGGGTAGGCACCTACCTTGGGAGGGCCCACAATCCGAACGGAGCCCTACAGTTGAGGTTGTTGGTCTGAGCCGATAACGACCCGCGCCGTGAACTCACGGACTCAGGCTCGGTACGTGCTCGGAGATGAACTCTCCACTTGCCGTGTCTGAAAATCGGCACAGAGGAAGGGACCCAACGTTGCCTAGGCAACGTGTGTAAAAATAGAAGTCGGGCACAAAAAAAAGCATAGAAAACGAAATAGGACTCGGGAAAAGGGGCTGGCTGTAGGGTACACTTAGCCAGAGTATCAAAACCTACCCCAAGGGGCCTCATACAGTCTTTATAGCCAAATTCATATAAATGTGGCGTCCCTGTACGGGGACCCCACACACTATGGTCTGTCCGCATGAAATCACCCCGAAAGATCACAACCCGCATGGATCCGAGGCTACGGGGGCAAGGAAAACTATCTCCACGTTGACTGATGAGCATCACAATGTGTAGTGGGAAAAGAGGGAAAATCAAGGAAAACCACCACCGAAGGGGGTTATTTTCATTTAGACCCCGTTCTATGGTGTCTAATCTGTGTATCCACCTGGCTTCTGCTTGGTTAAGACTGCGTGTCGAGATATTGTGTTTAGGTAGGGCCTCCAGAATCCACCAAAAGAGATCCTCAGGGGAATGACCAAGTTGCATATAGTGAGAGACTAAGGGGGCCGTGATATTTTTACATCTGATACGTGACCTGTGTTCCACGATACGTGTGTGGGCAGGTCTCACGGTTTGGCCCACATACTTAAGGTTACATGGGCACTGAATGCAATAAATAGCATTAGATGTTTTACAGTTTGTCATGTCTCGGATGTCCCATTTCCTGTCTCTCACCTGGAAGTCCTTGATTTTTTTGGTGTACTTACATACAGAACAACCTCCACACGGGAAATGTCCTACAAGAGGCCGGAGATCCCATCCCGTAGTTCTGTTTCTCGAAAGCCGAGGTTTCGAGTGCACAAAGAGATCTCTCAGGTTTTTCTGTCTAGTCGTAGCAAAAAGTGGTGTTGGCTCATCACACAATTCCAGTTTGACCAAAGGCCAAAATTTTTTAATCAATTTCTTAACCGCATAAATATGCGTACTATAAGAGAGCATTAAATCATGGCAGAGATATTAACACCCCCTTCATGCTCCTGCTTTTCCACGTAGCATTAAAGCATGGCAGAGTTGTTAATCCCCCATCATGTTTCCTCTCTGCCTTGAAAGTAATTGGAAATGTTGCAAAAAGTGCAAAATCAAGGCATTAAAAAATGACCCCTGTTGACTTCCCATAGAGGCCACAACTTTGTGACATGATTCCCAACAGACCCCAAGTCCAAGAACCTTACCTCCACCCCAACGACAGCTTAGAAGACCTGCCTGGGCAGGGCAGGTTTTTCTGCAGAGAATATATCTTATACTCAATGCAGCGCTTCACATGGATTGGGTAAGGATCTGCACTACATCTAGCAAACCCCTGATCTTGGGGACCAGGCAAGTTTATTATAATCAGCAATGATGTGTTGGATCTACCATTAAAACCCATGGGAGATTACCCTAGCATGAATGGTCTACACTGAATGTCCATACAGGCTTTTCATTAGCATAACATGTTTATTTTTAATTAGGAACACACTGACAATAGAATGCCTCGAGAATGTATAGGGCATATATGTTTACCCATCCACATGCCTGCTCAACATGGATTACTAGCAGGGACTTGGCCACCACTACCTAGCTTCCTATTGACCAAAATGGTCACGAGCATTTTATAATTCTTTAACGAATTTCCCATACCTGGAAGAGCGTCAACCTGCATCGCGTAGGGACCATACCAATGGTGAAAGGCGCTATACAGATGACAATTACATTTCATTACGTTATTTTATAGAGATAAAGATAGGCATTAGAAACAGTAATATTAAAGAATAAGCAATTTCTTTTTTAAGTAAGTGTTTACATGATTACATTGCTAGCATCCCGGCTCTCTTCCTGTCTATTAATAAACCATACCATCAACATGTGAAGTAACCTGAAAAATGATGAGGTAAAACCGTACTTACAATAGTGCTGTTTAGAAAGGAAGCCTCGTGTTCCCGTGAAAGAGCTTGAGAGCCTGTCAGAAACCCAAAGCTTGCTCAAAAATTACAAATCTGCCACCAGTGCAATTAAATCCTATTCTGGTCAGAAGAAGTACACGGGAGAAGCAGGTTTCAATTTGTAATGCTTAAATTCGGACCACAAATTGGCTCAGTGGTGTTTCAATTATGAAGGTACACTGAAAGCGTCAAAAAGTAGAAATAAATGTTCTAAAAAAGGAAAAATGTATTTCAGTCACTGTCTGCTTAAAGTGAAGCTTCCTTTCAGCTCTGTTGGAGACCAGAGACCTCTTAGAGATCACCATTTTCATCTCCAATAGATCTGCTTCCTTGATGGCCATCTATGTGGTTTCCACAATCCCACATGACTAGATGAGCCTCGGAAATGCAATCTCCAATGATAAGTCATCAGCCTCTCAGCCGGCCCATCTGTGGCTAGAGACATTTCAGGCATTAATGGGTAAGAATCTTAAACAATTAGAGCAGCCTGAAAATTTTTCAGCAGCCATTTTTAGTATTGGCCATTAGGTGGCGCAACCTATAAGCTACATCTTGTGCATTGGAGTGAAGCTAGGTAGATGAAGACTGGTGAGGAGGGACACACAGTTTGTGGGTGTTCTTTGGTGTGTTCACTCTCATGTCCATGCTAAACCCTATGTCTAATCCCACAGACTTCCTGCCCTCCACACCCAAAACAAACCAGCCTGGTATCTTTTTGAGCTAGCTTTATCAAAAATTAAAAGTAACATCACACTTTGGCCTGCACAGTGTTCATTCTAGGTAGTCTGCTGTGAGGGATTGTATGGAGTATAGCTGTAAATGCACTACTAGTGTAATAAACATCTCTAACCCAATTGATTTACATGGATTCCTTGCACTGACGTCCCATGTAAAGCAAGTATTGACAAAAACCAACAGTTTTGATTGTGTACAGGTCAGGCACTGCTATCATACCCTCAGGGAATCACAGAACTTTGACAGTGCCTCAAAAATGCCTATCCAGTGACTACACAAACTCCCCATTAACATGTTTAAATCTTAAAATAATGAGGCATATTGTGTGGAGCTTTTTTTCGAATTTCAGGAAGCCATTTAAAAAATATTGATTTAGGCCTCGCTAGTTCACATACTAAGTAAGCAGAGAGCACAGCGCTGTCGTACTGTTGCTTAATCGATTTGACGTGATTAATTACAGGCATACATCCTTAACACTTGCATGTCTTCTGATGTTTTCCCCATGCAGGGTGATTAAAACCTAAGCCTGAAGATGGAGGATGCCACTGGCTCAGCAAATAATGCTTAAGATGATTTATCCATACACGACCTTGCAGCCAAGGAGCCCAAGACGACCTACTTTCTAGACCGTTTACAAAGTCATCGATTGGGAGTTGGCTTGATACTGCTGGTGCTGTGCTTAGACCTGATCATTTTCAAAGTTCTACGATAATCAATAAACACAATAACTGAAGTGCATTTCTTGTTATTTTTTTTTTATTGTGTTATCTGTTATCATCTATACACAACTCTGGCAAAATATATCTATAGAAATAGCGCAGTCATCTTACTGACATTTTAAGTTAAACGTTAAATTCACTCTATTTAAAACCGCAAACCAGCATTAGAAGGAAGGTTGCATCCTTCCTTTTCCTTTTCGTCACTTCATATCTCTCCATCTTCCTTTCTGTACCTGTCTCAGCATCAGCTTATTTACCTTTTATCTCCTCTCTAGGACCGGTTGTTGGTGGGGGGCCGGGGTTCATTAAACAAGTCTAATATGAAATGTACACTGCTTCTATCCATGGACTGTTGTTCCGGGGTGCACCAAGATCTATATAGCAATAAAGGTCCTGCTGCACTCACTTGTGAGAGTTTGTTGAAAAATCCAAGTAAATAGATATAGAAATATAGATGTGGGGAGATCAGCTATGGGTAGATATCCACTAAAGGCTTTTGAATGACATCTGATAGACAATGAGAGTGAAGCTTGAGTTGTCTATGGTGTCCCTCTGAACTCTCATGTTGAAGGTTATCCATCTACAATGTTATGTTGTGCTCATCCCAGCTGCCCCCCTTTTAAGGCCTCTGTGCTGTTCATTATGGGCTAGCATTGCAGTGGGTCTACATTGGAGGCATTAGGGACTATGTATAACATTAAAACATGAGCTTAGCAGTATGGGAAATAGGGTGGTAAAGATGCAGTAATTTAATGACCGCATCTTTACCACCAATCATGCACCACCAAACTACGAGTTTGGGGACAAGATGTAGAACATAATTCCAGAACTTACTGGACGTTTTTCATACAGTTTACCTCACAAACTCGGAGGATGTATCACAGGCAGAGTTACCACCAGTGGCAAATCTTCCATATCCCTAATAGAGTCCCGTGGAATCTAAAAATTGAGATCACTGCCATTCTACCACCCACAATCTGATGAATGCAGGATGTTTGTGAGTGGCTAACCCCCCCCACCCCACAGAAACATGAAAAGGAAAGAAACCACATGTGGCAGAGAAAATGCTTAATCCCCTTGCTGTGATGTCATAGTAGTTGATAATGACTTACATAATTTTCTGCTATGATGTCAGAGAAGGTGGAGACAGCATTTGGACATGCAAATAGTTGCCAATGGCTTACTGTGGAACACTATACCAAATGCGAATATTTTGAGCTACCCTGTATTCATCGTATTCTTGGAGTGGGGGACCAAAACAGTCTCTCGTCAATCCTTGCCTGCCCGGATCAGATTGGATGAAAAAGGGTACTACCGTTTCCACAATTTCTGTGGCCATCAGTTAACTAGAAACTTTTTTAAACCTGTTTTTTAAAAGTACCAGGTTTTTCATGGAGTCAGAGGCTCAATTAAATATATTTGTTATAGTGATGGTAATCCACTGCATAATATACTCAAACAGGAAGTGCATTATAGTACTGGTTCTGCCAAATCACAAAATCAAGGCCAGAATTTGCATAAAGCTCCTTTTCAATGCATGTCACAACATATTGCAAGCAGAAACTAAGGTCCATAGCACAAAAGACAACAATCTGCAGCGATACATTATCACTCAACCTATCAGCTGGTAAGCATCCTACCTGGTGTGGCAAATGGAACAGAAGAAATCTGAATATTGTAACAGACATGCCAAGGTTACCCTTCACTTGCCGAATCTCAGTGGAACGAATTTTGAGGTGTAGCATTATAGTTCAGTTGAACTTTCTCTCCAAGCCTTGGTCCTCTCTCACCTGGATGGTGGCAATGGTCTTTTGGAAGGCCATCCGGTCACTACCCTGGCACCCGTGTTGCAGCATGACTTGCCGGAGGACTGTGCAAATTCGACCACATTACCCCTCACTGAACTGCACTGTCTCTCGCTGTAAGCCCATATCATCTTTATATCCTGCTGCATCATCTAATAGGCTGTCATCCTGAAGCCCCAAAGCTACCTCACTGGGAAACTAAACATCTCAGGAGGCCTCTGATCCACCAGAAGTAAAGAGTCTGTTAAGGATTTCCATCAGGGGACACACACCTTGGTCTCGGCCTAGTATGTAGCGCACAACTGAGATGCTTTTCTACTTATTCTATGCAGATTCAATTTGAGATGGTACACCACTCGTATCGCACCCCCTTTTCAAATACCCCGGGTCACTATGGACCATGAACCAAGCTTGATGGTAAAATTCAGTATTTATTTATTTATATTAAAATTCAAAAGAAATCATCCAATTTTTAATATGGGGCAGCAATCACCAATGGGGTGATAATTTCAATGAGGAAGTAAGCAATACACTTGGTTTAACCTTCTAGTTGAACCTATACAAAACCCCAGAGAATAGGAGCACTTTTTGATTTAGGAAAGATAGCACCCGAGTTAGGATTTCCCTCCGCAATGTTCCCTCAACCGACAAATAATTGAATTCTGAATGGATAGAAAGACACAGCAGGTAATCAGGAATAGGAATAAAAATCCAAACTTCCCTCACAGAATAAGAGGCAAAACGGACTTTAATCCCCTTAACAAAGGCCTAAAATAACACTCGGAAATGTCAAATAATGAATTAATGTGTGGTTAAATGATAATATACATATGTTTTATCACTGTGACATGTAGGTTATATCACTGGCAATCACAAGGCAATGGATCAGCAAAAGGCAGACAATTCGAAAAGAGTCTAAATTTTCAAACAGATTGCATCCAAATGACACGTGTAAAAGTTGCATTTCTTTTCAATTCCCGCTTTTAATTACCCAAACGTTTTTTAAGAAAAACGGGTGAAATACTCTGATTTGGAGTGCGGATGAGTTATGCAAGATATTACAAGGGGTGCTTTGAGCAAAATGACGCTGTGAAATAGGAAAGGACACAAGAACAGTTTTACTCTAAACTAGAGTATTCAGACTAGACCACCAAAGATGGACAAATAAGGATCCAAGGTTCATTTGCAAATTCAATCCTGTCACCCCAGCGCCCAACCCTGGCGGAAACCAGTCCGTTCACTCGAAATAGGACTAATGGCTTAGGATTACAGAAGACAAAATTGAAAAGAAATGGTGCTAGCACTTTAGAAAGTCACAGGCAGGGTGCACAGATAATTCAAACTGTTTTTAACAAGGTATCAGGATGAGGATAGGATGGCTTAGAGAGTGTGATACGGACAAAGGCAAGACAAGATAGGTTATGGGTTTCTATGGGGTAGGGATGATACTCACAGTCCACTTTTAGTTTTGGGACCGTCAACAGGTTCGGGTCACCACATGGCTGTGCGTCTGGCAAAAGTGAACAGCTGGGCCGTTGTGGTCACCGGATGGCAAGGACAGCGGAATGGCTATTCTGGTCACTTTATACTAAAGGTCAGCTGGATGACAGGATTGCAGCGGGCAGGCAGTTAGTGGGCAGCAAGCCAGTCTGATTCAGGATGCTTCACAAAAGAATACCATAGCTTTCCACTTTTTAATGGGAGATTAGTGGTATTTTTAGATTTGAGACCTTGCACGGAATAGGATCAGCAATGCTTGAGTTTTGCAGTGGGCTCTGGAGTAGGGTCAGCAATGCTTTGGCCTTGTAGTGGGGTCTGGAATCTGGATGGAGCAATCAGGAGCGCAGCGTAGGAACTTCTGGAAGAGTGTGTATGGAGTCTTGTCAGGGACTCTTATTCATAATGCATAGTGACATCATCAAAGTATATGGCTGGGCAGGTTTAGCTAAGCACGCCTCTAAACTACTGGATTGGTCAGGGGTGCTTATCCCTGCCTCGCTCTAAGCTGGTTTGATTTCAAGGGAATGATGTCAATTTAATGATGTAGGTTTTACAATGTCCAAAACCTCCCACAATTACTTTAACTAAAATCCAGTTTAGCCCTAAATGGCACCTTTATACAGTGGAAACATCTAAACAAGTTACATAAACAGGGTACGTATTTTATGCGGTACATGGCAGTCCAATCCTCTAGTTTGTGAGAAATTGTTTTGCCCTTCTACCAGTTTTTCGTGCTTTTCAGTGTGTTGTTGTAGATCATCATAAGGGATGTAAATAAGAAAATTTGCAATTGCATCATGGATACTTTGCTTGTAATCCCTGATTCTGTGTCAATTCTGTCCCCAAGGGGTCAGTGAATTCTACCATGCCTTAACTGAAAGCCCATAAAATCACTTTTAAACTGCAAAATTTTGTATTTTTACAAAGTCTTGCTGCAGAGATGAAAGTCTTTACATTTTTATTCATAAATAGTCTTTGGAAACAAATGGCAGTCCTTTGTCCCACATATTTGGGAATATCTTCCAAGCTACCCCCCTGAAGGGCAGGTCCGTCATGGAGATATCCTCTGAAGCTTCCTGTAGAAATCACAAAGACGTGGGACTTTCTTTTCACATATCCTTGTCCTGGGAATTCCATTGTCAGTGGGTTCAGTCTAGACTACTGAGAGAGGACCTCCTGTTGGTAGCACCCCCCCAAGCAGAAACCTATTTTTCTTTTGAAACTTGCAAAATCCAGCCAATATGGTTTAACAGTTTTACTTTCTTATATTTGGTCCTGAATTAAACAAGCCAGTTGAATAAAATAACCCATGTGTGCATTTTCCCCAGCAACAAACCCCTTCACATTGCTAGATAATGGCAGGCTTTCATTCAACAATTTACTTTTAAAAGGGGCATTTCTCTCCTTGAGTTTGCAAAGCCCACTTTACATGTGTGGTAAAATGCTGGCATTTCTTTTTAAATTCGTTTTTTCATCTCCATCAGCTTTCCACATTGTTCTGCAGCCATTGTTATTTTCTCTTGTAGGCAGGAGTTTGTTTGACACACAGATGCACTGAAATTGACATAACCCAGATAGCTGGAGTTCGTTTGAAATCCTGATCTTTGATACTTCGTGAAGAAAAAGAATGCGTTATCCAGTGCGGGTAAAAGTGAGGTTTCTTTATTGGTTGGAATTTGGGCTGGCAGCAAGGCAAAGCTGCTTTTTCACATTATTCCATTTGTATATGTAAGAACACATTGGCAAGCTTCCTCAGTGTGCCCCCTTGTTCCATCCTGCCCATTATGTGCTTGGCAAGATGGTGCAGGCATCTTTTTGTTGCTGCAAAATGCAGTTTTAAGGCCAGGGTGCTCACTTGAACCAGCTCAAGCATTTCGCTGTTCCTGTTGAAGCGCAGCCTGGTTTTGGAGAAATTCGGTTCAGTGTGTCAATGTAGGCCACAACATGCACAGACTTGAAATTCACTGGTTCAGGAAGGAAAGAACTAGATTCTGGATCCACCTCCCCATCACATCAGACTTGCCCTCTCACATCTTTAGTTCAGGAAGGGACACCAGACACTCCTCTTCAGGCTATGGCCTCTCTCTAGCCCCTAGGTCCACGCATCCTCCACTCACTACCCTCACTAACCTACCTAAGAATGGGATACCTGCTCGCCACAGTTTCCTCCCATGCTTGTTTGTAGACTGCTTGCTGCCAAATTGCCCTCCCTCCCACTGCCCTGTTGCAAGCTCCCAACTCCCTTGTTTCTATACTTCCCACACCAGGTTCTCCCCACTATGATTGTTCTGTCTTCACACATTAATACTGTAATAATAACCCCTAATAATGCATGTCTTTTATCAGCCCCAAAGTTCAGGTTTTATTGCTTGAAATGGGGCAAAACACCCAAAAGAAACGCATTATCCAGCAGGTGAAATAATCAACATGCCACATATCTACAGTAGAGCCCAAGTACTTTCACTAAACAAAAGCTGCAGCAGGCAGTGGACCTTGGGGACTTTCCCAAAAAGAGCAACACAAGCCCGTCTGCACCTTGGATTCAAGTTCCTATATTCTACTGCACGTAGGCATGCTGCATGATGAATGTTTCACATAAATGATGTCCCTCAATGGGTCATCTTTGCAGTCCAATCTTGCAAACACCATTAATCTCTTTCACTCCTCTGGCTCAGAGCATTCATCTTCCGAATCTCATGAGTCCGGTGCCATCATCTTGGACACCAGATGTGCCTGCAGCCCTTTCTTGGTTGGTATAAACATATCATGTAGAACCTACTTGCCCTGCACTGAATGCAGAATGTCATGGCAGGTATATACTTCCATATATCACTTTTCCCAAATTAGTTATTTTCATTACAAAATCCTTCATAAGTACAAAGGGGCATACCGGATTTACTCCCTGCACCTCTAAAATGTGTGTTGCTCTCATGGGTCAGTTTCCAAATGAATATTTATCCAATGACAGCAGGTAATCTATTTCAATTTAGGGGCATACATATTTCCCATTAATGGGCGCAAGCATAGGATGGGAGTCTCCAATTAAAGACAGTCCATTCGGTGTCTTCACCTGATGGCATGTTTGAAATAATGAGTTTTCTGTAGAAAATCGGTACACATCCATGTAACTGGTTCTGTTGGGTAACACATGACAAAATCCAGTAGATGCTAAAGTCACCAACAGCACACATTAACATTTTCCAATGCGTTTTATGATGCTTTTGCCCACAAAAACACCAGCGTGTTTATTGTAAAAACACACTTTTGGATTCCAGTTTTAAAAAGATATGCCAATATCAGGCCAGTGCAAGAGCATATTTTGGAGCTGCTTGGCAACATCTGACAGTACATTTTTTAACGCATTTAAAATACACTCATATTTGCTGTGTCCAATAACCCGATAATGTGCTAATGGCACTGTAAGACACTAAGGGTTGCTGTGCCAAATAATGCCAGTATTGCAGCTGTAATAACACCATCATGTTGCTGAGACCATCGATGCCAGTGTAAGAAGACAGGACACTGCAATCACCAGTCCTCATTATGACAGAAAGCCATTTGCTGAGGGTGGGATAGCCAGAGCTTTTTTGATTTGTATTAACCTACAATGATTACAAAAACTACACAGAGAACACCCTCTCCCCTGAAAAACCTTACAATGTACAAATACAGTAAACGTACAACCAGGTTTACACTAAATGCGTTTTGCTAAAACGTGGTAGAGATTGGGTACTTTGAAGAGACATCAAATGCACTTTTTAAAGGTAGGATGCTCATAAGGTTTATCACAAATGTGTTAATGTTTATTACTTCTTTACTGGACTACGGAAAATGTAGTACAGCTATCCACTATGTATTTTTGAAGGCATTAAAATAGGCATCTTGGCTTTATTGCACGAAGGTAAGTTGGCAATATATTCATACCTTCATTTGCATGCTGTCCTAGTCAACTAAAATCATCACTCTTATTTGCACATGTTATCCAATGTATATGGAGAATAATGAGTGGAGCTACCTCTGCTTTTTACAATTTTTCGAGACTCAGAACATCCCTATTTCACCTCATTAAAAATTGCCCCAATACCACCTGGCACTACTTCCACTCGTAGCCATACCTCTCCAACTCAAGACCTCAAGAAGCCTCGTCTCAATTCACATGTCTGCCCAATGTGGTCACCCCCATCACCAACATTCCCTCTCTCCCTGCACTGCTGAGGCACTGGTGTGCGAAGGTACTCTCCAACTACAGGCATTGTGTGAGGCCTATGGCTCACTTGCCGGCGACCTGTGTGGTGTTTGCTGCTCTCCATGCTCAAAGATACGAAGAGACACTTAAATGATAACTATATTGATTCTGTGATCTTTACAGGTGCTCTGTGCTGCCATTGGCACTGTTCACAAGCTAACTACAGCTTAATAGTATGAAGTCAAACGAAATAGGTGGGAAACTATTGTTCAGAAAGTCTTTCTTCTTTTTAGCTAGAACACATGGGCCTCATTTAGAGTTTGGGGGTATTTCAGAGGTAAATCCGCCAGAATATCGTCCAACTGAATTACCGTTACTGCCACTTGGTCAGGCGGATTTACTGCCATATTATAAGTGGTGGTGGCGGCGTTAGTCCCCATTAATTTAGAGTCCATAGGATGCCATTGGGGATTTCGGTGGAATTACTGCCACAGATATTCAGCATATTTTGCTGATTTTTCAGCGAATCCAGAAAAATGCTGGAGGAAAATCCCCCACTCCAGGGCCCAAATAGTAGTATAGTGGAGGTGTAAAAGTGGTGATAATTCCACTACTGCCACTTTTTTCCCACTACACCATACTCTTAATGAGGCCCTCTCTATTTCCAAACATAAAGACTCTTTCTCACATCTTCTCAAAAGTATTCCGTTCTTTAATTCAACATTTGGAAGATAAGTCAGTACGTGACACCCCTGTTTTTCAATATGAGGCCTTATGCTTCAGCAGGTATCCTCCAACACATGTATTTCTTTTTTTGGTTGCAGGTATGTCAAACGACAAGCTAACAGCACCTCTCGATTCTCTCCATGGTCGGGATCTAGATGTGAATAGGCACTGCCCAGGCACAACTTTTTGACCAAACCCAACCTGTTCCATTATGAACTTCACTGTAGAGCAGGCCCTGAATTCCATCCCCAAAATAGCACTGAGCCCATGGTGCTGTATGGTAATGTACTGCTGTGCTCAAGCATATATATATATATATATATGCTTCTACAGGAATCATGATAGTGTAGAGTTTTGAACATTCAACAGGGAGAAGCCGAGACCTGTGTTAGAACCTCTCATACAAGGCTGAACTATAGATACCTATTGTTAAAACAAACAACAACCCCATCTGATCAATTGTAATAAGTGCACATGCTACTGCCAGAGGGCAGTTATTTTTTATTTGAGGGGAGCAACAAGCCACATGTCTTTTGTCGCAAAGGCCATCTGCTGCCACTTGTATATGTTATTGTTTGAGCAAGTCCATCTTTGCATTAAAGCGTACCTGTTAACAGCTCTTATACATACCTTTTCCCTATACAGACAGTATCACTGACCACTACTAAAGCACAGTGCTTGAGTCACATGTGCAGTACTGTTCTTTGAGAGACTCTCAAGAGGTGAGATTCATCTCCATTTAGTTGAATGCTTACATTAATATAATTTGAATTATATAGGACAGCACCTCCTGTAATAAAAGTAGCAGGAAAAAGATAACTCATGCTGCTGTATTTTGTGTGTGCTGAGATTAGCGGTGACTAACCCTAGAAGAGCCCATGGACTTGAGCTGAACAGAGCTTGCTGATGTAATGATTGAATGTGGCGTTCATCCCCCATTTCAGGGGCTGGGACAGGGGATAACTGCCCAGCAGCCCAAGTTATCGACCCAAGAAAAGTGATGGTGGATAACGAGGGCTCCGAGCCGTTATCCCCCGCTCCAGGGGCTGGAAGGGAGGATGAAGGCCATTAGCACGGTGGGTTGCCAAAGCGGTAACCCTGGGTCCTTAAAAAGATTTTTGGATCGGCCACCAGGGGGCGCACGGAGAATGCCGTGCCCTGTTTGAGCTCGCCCCTCTATGGTCCTTAATACGGTCGGAGCCCCCACTTTGAGGGCCCCCCCCATGGACGAGAATCAATACTGTCCTGGTGAAGGTCCCCCCCCGTGGCAAAAACTCGGGGAAAAACGGAAGGGTCATCGCCCATAACCGACCACCCGAAGCCGGCCTCCCTCCCTCCCTCCCTTCGAGGAAATCGAGAGCAGCGAGCCTGACGCGGGCCCGTCTGACTGACGCCCCAGAAGTTCCTGGCCCCGTGTCAGGCGCGGCCTCGTGCACTGAAGTACTGCGGGCGCGCAGAGTGAGTCTTGTGTCACCTGTGCCCTCCACCTGGATCGGCATCGCTGCCCAACGAGAGACACCCTTGATTGCTGCCGGAGCCCGGAGGACTGCCTGCGGCCTGCAGTGGGCCCTGCCCTGCATGGACGCGGCCCGTGGGGAGAGGTGAGAATCGAGTCCCACGGAAGGACATCCCCCGCCCCCGAACATCGTTCCGCACCGGGACTCGCGGGCAGAGCCCTGGGAGAAGCTGTCGGGCCCAAGCCTCACTGCGTGCATCCCGTGATCCACCACCAGTATGCGTGGGATCCTGCAGAGCCCCATGCCCTAACGCGGGAAGTTTGGGGAGACGCCTCCAGCCCTACGAACTGCTGTGGGTTCGGCTCTCGCCTGCTCCCCGAGACCTGCGTACAGGCCACAAAATACTGGAACTCTACCTGGTACCCCTGGGGCCCTTCGACCTCCGCTGTCCCCTCGTCCAGGGCAGTGAACCCAGCCTAACGACAATCGGCCTGAGGGGTGGGCCCCCAACTCCTGGGCCGTGTGCCCTCCTCAGCCGCACTACATATTCTGGGCCTTCCAACACCAGCGGGGGAAATACAGCCCTCCCAGTCGGACTCTCCTCAATTAATAGCACTGGGCCCTGAGTGCTGCCTCCTCAACGCATAGGAAACTTAGTATTTGAAAGACTGGACTTCCATGCCCCGGAGCAAGTTGGCTTTACACCCCACACATAAGGTACAAAACAAAGTCGCACTGTACCCCCAGGACTCACATTGTGGCGCAGAACCTCACCCGTCCCTATTCCGGGCCTGGGGCTAGCTGAGTCCCGCTCCGCGGTCTGTTGGCGCACTTCGATTCTATGGACATAAAACTGAAACTAGCCAAATTCAAATTCATTCAGCCTTCTGGTGCACCCCACCCCCCCGATTCCCCCCGTCATGGCGGCCAAGTTCGCAGAAGAAGCTTTGACAAAGGGAGATATCGCTGACCTCCTCTCAGAAATGAAAGGGATGAGGGCAGACATTGGGAATAAAATTGATAAGATCACGAACAGAATCGACAAAATGGAGGAGAGACTTGAGGAGGTCGAACACAATCAATCCTCTTTAAGCACGCTTGAAATGCAATTCGACCACCGCCTTGTGGAAATTGAGAGCAAGGAAGAAGAACTCTGGTTAAAAGTTGATGATTTGGAAAATAGAGAACGCCGGCACAATATACGCGTTTTCGGCATTCCTGAACTTGAAGGTGAAACGGGAACGCACCTAAAAAAATCATTGCATGACATCCTTAAACTACTATTTGGAGACGAGGGAATAGATGAACCGAAAATCGATCGAATTCATAGAGCTGGGGGCAAACCAGGAGGCCCGAGATCGGTCTTGGCCCGGTTCCAAAATTACGCGGACAGGGCTCGGATTCTTGAGAAGGCCAGACTTGCACCACAGATCTCCCTGGGAGGGTCACCCATTGCCATCTTTCAAGACCTGTCTTCCCTTACATTGGCATTGCGAAGAAAGTGCCTACCGATTACGAAACTTCTCAAGGACAAAGGTATCAGATATCGATGGGGTTTTCCATTCTCCCTCTCTTTCGAATGGGAGGGTACCGGAATGAAGCTGACCTCCGAAAAAGACATCGCCAATAACATTAGAGATCTACTGGGCCCTCAGACGAACGGAGCCCACGCATCAACACAGAAAAACACTGAGGGCTCATGGCAAATTAAAGGCCCTCAAAGAGGACGGATGCAGGGCTCCAGGAAATTCCAGAGAATGAATGCTTCTTCAGATATGAAACATTAACTCTTCTACCGTCACGACTGCCCACCCTATTGTGACATTTTATCGGAGAAGAAACAGGGGTGAAGAGTAAACTGCAATGAACCCCGAGCCGAATTCATGCATGAACCACGTGAAATAAGGTACAGGCCGGGTCCGAGGGGGGGAAATGTTTTCGAACTCGAACACACCTGGACGGAGAGCTACCGTTGAATAGGTCTAGACTGATACTATGGAAAGCCTCATCCTTCGGGTCTCATGTGACACGAATTTTGGGCTCAACAGTTAAAGTTAAGTGATGTTTTATTGACTAGTGGACCGAATGTTGTACGGTTCACACTGGTGGTTCGACTTCGGTCTGGTGATCTTAACCCGACTGAATCGGACGCCGCAGATGAAGATGGGTGCGGGTGGCCCCACATTCGGCTGCCCTGTCCCTGGAGGGTGGGGGGAGGGATGGGAGGGAAATGTTGCAATTTTGTTGAATATTTGTTTACAAGACGGGGCTGAACTGCAAAATGTGATGGATCTAATCCAACTTTTCCTTAATAGCAAAGGACAAACACTAAACTTATGGACAAAAGAACTAGAAGCGGCAGCACGACAGGCACAGAGACCAACAATATCAACACTAAACATCCGCAATGACAAACTCACTTAACACTGATTGTTTACGCATATGCACACTTAACGTTAAAGGCCTAAACTCCCCCACGAAGCGCTCCCTTGTGGCCAGAGAATTTAAGCGCTCTAAAATTGATGTTCTTTTCATCCAAGAGACACACTATCTCAGGGGCACGGAAAGGACAATCCCGAGCAGAAATGTTGGTTTTTCTCTGTGGAGCTCTGGATTATCCAAAAAAGCAGGGGTGGGCATACTGATACGGAAAGGCCTTCGTATGTCGACTCTCAGCACGTGGGTCGACGTGAAAGGGAGGACAGCAGTTATATCAGGGACCATACAGGACACCCTTGTCACCCTGGCCACGGTCTCCGTCCCGAACCAGGGACAGAAAAGATTCCTCCACAAGGCGGTTGAAAAAGTGTTCCAAATGGCACGGGGACACACGGTCTTGGGAGGCGATTTCAATTTGTGGATGGACAGCTCGCTAGACAGGCAAAGTAAGACCAACTCATCCAAGCCATCCCACACGAAGGACGCAGCAGAAGTAAAGGCAGCCCTCACATTGTTTGGTCTAACAGATAGCTGGCGACACCTCCATCCCACGGATCTTGGCTTCACCTTCCGTTCTGCCCCGCATGAAACTCTCACACGAATCGACTATTTATTCTTGTCTGAAGGCCTTCTGCGGGAAACCACTGTTGCAAACATACACCCGATCTCATGGTTGGATCATGATATGGTGACGGCAGAAATATGCTGGGCAAACCACACAAAACGAACCACAAAGTGGAGATGCAACGACTCTTTGTGGAAGGACACAGTGTTTAGAGATGACTTTGAAAATGAAATCAAACAATATTTTATGTTAAATGACACAGGGGAGATCTCAAAGACCACAGTGTGGGAACCAGCCCAGGCCACCTGGAGGGGCATCCTCATCAGAGAAGGCACCCGCAAAAAGAGAGAATGATCCTTAATTGAGAAGAATATTAGGGAGAAACTATATCTGGTTGAGAAACAAGCCCAATCAAAGCCGCTTGAACGAACAAAATACATCAACGAAGCCAGGGCACTTAGAGAAGAACTCAAAGACTTGGAAATCGGCAAAATAACACAAACCCTACAACACCTAAAGCAAAGATTCTACGAAAAAGGCGACAAGGCGGATGCCCTCCTCGCGGCAAGACTGCGCGCACAGAGAGCCGAGAGATGGGTGGATACCTTAGAAAGGACCGACGGTACACTCCTGGACACTACAGAAACATCCCCCCAGGGCATCCAAGAAGCCTTTGCCTTCTTCTATGAAGATCTATACATGAGTGACCCACCCTCTCCACCTAATGCCATAAAGACATATCTCAAAAATGTAAAACTACCTTGACTAACAACCGCAGAATCTGAGGCGCTCAATGTCCCCGTCAGTGAGGGAGAAGTTGCTGATGCGATTAAGCGGCTCAAAACAGGCAAGTCCCCCGGAGATGACGGATTCACCCCAGGTTTCTATAAATCGTTTTCCACATATATTGTCCCATTCCTAACAGCTCTTTTCAACGATATCCTTGATACAGGCAAAGCACCTCCCTCCTTTGAACAAGCCCTCCTCACTGTCATTCCGAAAGAAGGCAAAGACCCAAAATTCTGTTGATCGTATCGCCCCATATCGCTTCTTAACATTGACGCCAAAATGTACGCAAGAGTAATAGCAGCCCGTATAGAAGTCCACTTACCGCGACTGGTGAACCCGGACCAGGTTGGTTTTATATTAGGAAGACAAGGTGCTGACATATTGAGGAAAACGCTCCACTTGATACATGAAGCTCAAAATATGCCAGCAGACCCGACCCTTCTCTCCTTGGACGCTGAGAAAGCTTTCGACAGGGTTGATTGGGACTTCCTGAAAGGGGTTCTCGTCGAGGTCGGCTTTGGCCCCAAACTACGCCTAGCCATAAAGGCACTCTACACGTCCCAGTCAACGGTGGATATTCTAGATGGTTCCCCCTGGAGAGAGGAACAAAACAGGGATGCCCGCTATCTGCCATCCTGTTTGTCCTGGCGCTTGAGCCTCTTGCACAGAGACTGAGAGCAGACCCCAGAGTCCGAGGGATCAGGGTCGGGGACAAGGAATACAAGCTTGTCCTCTACGCCGATGACATACTGCTACATCTTACTCATCCGCTTGAATCGAGTCCAACGGCCCTGAACATCATTGAGGAATATGGCCAGATGGCGGGCCTGAAGATCAACACTAGCAAATCCATCCTCCTTCCGCTCGACAAGAACAAAGACTCCGAAGTGGAGAGATTGGCTCCATTGGGAATGAAAGTCAGCCTGACCACCCTACGATATTTGGGCATCAACGTGACACGTGACTTGAACACCTTATACAATGCCAACTTCCCTCCTATGCTATTGGCACTCCGAAGTGACATGGCAAAATGGACCAAACTTACAATCTCATGGATGGGGCGCCTAAATGCCATCAAAATGGTGATCCTACCCAAAATTCTGTACCTGTTCCAGATGCTCCCCATAAAAATACCCAAGGAATTCTTTTCTGAATTGACGAAGTCCATGATGACCTTCCTATGACAAGGCAAAAAACCAAGAGTCCCGAAATCCCTTCTGTACCTCAAGAAGGACGATGCGGGAGTGGGTCTCCCCAATCTCGAAGCGTACTACAAAGCGGCCCAGCTGCGAATATTGATCCCACATCTGAGACAGCAAGCAAACTTACACTGGATAGACTTGGACAACTTCCACCTCCGCCCGTACACTGTCGGTGAATGGCTATGGGTCCCTGGACCCCGGCTGCGACGCAGCATCCGGAACCATCCCATACTCGGAACCATTTGGGCAATTTGGAAACCGGACAGCTCCATGAAGAGAATCACAACCTGGCTTTCCCCTCTGGGACACATATGGGTTCCAGGGATTTGTGACGATATATCTGAACCACTGAGCTACCAGTCCTGGTACGAAGCCGGCCTGGAACGAGCAGGGCAACTGTGGAGAAACAAGTCCTTCATATCCATACAGGACCTCGAAGACGCACTCAACATAGGCCCCTTATCTGTCTTCCAATACCTAAAGCTAAAAGGGGTGATGTCTCGAGAAAAATGGAAAGATCAACTACAGAGGGACCTTACACCCTTTGAAAAAATATTGGACACCTTTGTAGGCACCAGAGGCTTGATAAGCTCTATGTATACCGCTCTGATATCAACGGATCTAACTCCCTCTACCAAACTGCAGGAAAAATGGGAATCCGACTTATGTGGACCTCTCCAGGATGAGATGTGGCTACGCATATGCAGACAAAAGGCCAAAGTGTCAATATCATGCCAATACAAGCTCCACGCAATCAAACTCCTGCACAGGTGGCAGTATGACCCGCTACACCTGGCGAAAATGTATCAAGGAACAAATCCACATTGCTGGAGGGGTTGTGGACAAGAAGCGAACTACTGGCATATGTGGTGGGGCTGCAACTAAAGTTCAGGCCTTTTGGGACGAGGTTCTCAGTTGGATCAAGGATCCTGATCAAGAGGAAAGGGAGAAAGGCCCCCTATTGATCCTCTTCGGCCTTTCTCAAGAAGAAGACACAATCCTAAAAGCTCCCAAGATGGTCATAGGCCTCCTGATGGCCGCAAGAGCCTGCCTCACAATGACCTGGAAGAGACCATCCCTCCCCTCTAAGGAAGAATGGGTGACCGTCGCCCGAACCATCTTCAGAATGGAGGTCCTGACCGCTGCCCTACATGGAAAATGTACTTCTGCCGAAACGGAATGGGCAGAGTTCAAAATACGCGTCATGAGAAAATTTGTGCATAATGCTGTAATACCATCACAACAATCCACTCTCCGCTTGTCACTGTCCAAAGGTCTCAAAGTTCTCGGTCTGTCGTGCGTAATCCTGCCATATAAATGCTAGAAGGAAAAGTCACAATGAATCTAGAATGCTGCCTCTGCTCTCATGATGGGCACGGCCGAATGGGAAGGGGGTACAGGAGATACTTAAAATGTTTTTCTAAAATCAACATGATGTATGTTGCACTCGTATTTTGCTCTCTCAATGTTACAAGTTATTATCTTTCGCTTCTGCTCACATGAAGAATTGTAAAACTATTTGTTGCAAAACCAATAAAAATTGAAATTTCAAAAAGATTTTTGCTTCCCACAAAGGGACGCACAGTGTCCCGCTGTAGGAAGGAAAATCCTTCTCCAAGGTGGCCGCCACAGAATGTGAAAGCAGGGCTCCATACGGGGTCCCTCTTCCCTTTCCATGGTGGCCTGCAGCAGGGCAACGGAAGGAGCAGATGCGGCAGCGGTATAGGCTGCCGCTGAAATAAGGTACTAGGGGGGTGTGGGGAAGAACAAAAAGTGGGACAGAGGGTGGGGGAAAGATGGTGGTGGGGGAAGGCGGACATTTGGTGGCTAGGAACGAGAGCCTGCATTCCTAGCCATCTAATTTGCTGGCTCCCCCACACTCAGGTGCTATTATGAGTTATTGCTTGTAAACATTCAGGTGCTATTATGAGTTATCACTTGCAAACAGAGTGTTTGAAGACAACAATAAACAGATATACAATACGGAATACATTGCATGGAGCTGCCAAAAAGGAGGAGCACACAGGCCAACCAACAGTTATCCATGCTACTGTTCTCAATTTATTCTGCCAGCCTGTGGCTTTTTTTCATAAGGCTATGCAAGAATACGCATGCAAGAACACAGGTCCTGCTTGATCGGACAGTGAAAGTGTTGTCTCAGGGCTCAGTTTCTTTGCTGTTGTGTCTTTTCTCATGGTATGCTAATACTGATTGGGGCCCCTCTCTGATATGGAATCATTTGTGAACTTCGTGCAAAGCACCAATACAGCATCAGACATGCAAGGTGTTGAATTACATCTTTTGAGATGAGTGATTTCAGTATACTTGGGATGCAAAGACCAATTGACTCTGATTATTAAGTCACCTGGGCTTGATAGCTGTGCTTAGCCCATTACTTGAGAGGACAAGGCACACATGAAATACATGACACAAATTGGATACAGTAAAGCCTCCCAACACTTTGCATACTCAGCATTGTAAAGAGCATGCACGAATAGCTGCAAACATTATGGAGGATGAGATGGACAGTTAGAGAACCAGAGGAAAAAACACATTAGCAATGGCAAGTCTACTCCCAAAATTCAAGCTGTGTCCCCACTTTACTACAATATTACAGTGGTTCATGCAATTGTGCAAAAGAAATCACAGTGTGGCCACTTTTAAATATTTTGACATGCCCTGGACTATCAAGTTCAGGCATTTTCTGGGATCATGTAACCCCATTGGGATGATGTAGGGTCCATACAGTGTTGTATAAAAGGGGGGCACCTGGCACTTTCCTGATCAATCGAGGTACTGCAAACTAAATGGTGTGCCTCAGGTTGTAAGGTGGAAAAGACATGCAAGACATCGGAATCAAAGTATCCAGTTGTCTCTAAGATCATGCAGCGAATGTGGTCGTGGCCTGGGCATGGGGATGCATGCAATACGTGGCAGAGAAAACTGCAATTAATACTGCAATTAATGTTTTCCCCGCCGAGCACGATGTGTGGGAGTGACATATCAGTTGGGTCTGTAGAAATGCAGTCATGGCAACGGGGTACAATGAGTGATCTTACCTCTGTGTGTGGCTGATCAGTGCGGGAAACGGAATAGGCTCTATGAACGATTAATATCAAGGCTTACGACCACATAATAGAAATACGCCAGTCACAAGGTCAAAGTTATAATTGCATTTATTGACAAGTAGCTACTCGGTTCTCAACACCCCACAATGTGTGCAAGCAGACACTGTGAGACGAGAGGGAGCGAACATTTCACAAGTACATACATTTATATGGTTTCTTCACAGCCCCGGGTACATCGTCCAACCCCCCTTGATGCAATGCAAAGCCTAGGGTTTGTAACCTGCCTACGTGACTGATTTATACTTAAACATTGTTACTGCATACTTTGCTGTTTTCTATCAGACAATTTACTGTCTGAGAACGAGGCGGATTCGCTTGTGGGGCCGCCATATCATATCATGTTTTCTTAGTACAGGGTACAAGGTAACATTCCTTGTTTTACTCGCTTATGTTATCTAGTGTTGTTCCTTGGGTCTAAGGTCAGTTAGTTCTAAAGCAACGAAAATAAGGTTTTCTGCAGAGGAGCACGTTCAGTCTGCACATTATTCTACTTTACTGCTTATTGGAGAAGTAACCTCCGGGACAGGATGGCACCCAAATACTGATTAGCAGAGCTCTTGCTTGGCTTCAAGGCCCTTCAGTGTGGGATGAACAATCCACTTTAGCAGCTTCAACATTCCTATCTAAGTCAGCACCATTAAGCACCATAAATCAGCACAAGGTTCATACAGCAGCCTTTTGCTGTGTTAAAGCCGAAAACAAAAAATCTGAGCATGGAACAGAAAGCAGGAAGCGATCAAGATGGTGGACAAATCAAAATGGCAACATAGTCAGCTTATTTCAGGTTCATTCATTGTGATATTACAGTGTGATGTGAATGTGCTTAGGCCAACATTTACTATCAGGCGGTATTAGGGCAAATAGGTTTTCACATCTAGGCCAAAACAGTGTTGCGTCAACTTTTTTTATTTCTGCATAGTACCAGACTACTTGGACTGAGTACTTACTGTTGTGTTGTCAAAACCTGTACAAAAGTCCCCCGCCCCATTGAATCTTTCGAATGAGATGTCACAAGAAACTCCTTATATGCACCATGTGTCACTTTTTATTATTGGTTAAAGTGTATGTTTAATTTCGGGAATTTGTTTCTACTCACTGATCTGTGGTTAGGAATTAATTATATAAATTATAACGTGTATTAATTTGGTTTTAATCTTTATTAAACTGTTTTCTTTGGGGTCTTTGTGATTTATGGGCTCGGCCTGGTCGCTTGTTGTTTAAAGGGTGCATACAGTGGTAATGTCCATTTGTCCAATAGCACAATGTTCTGAAATGTCCAACGTTTTTGCAGTTCAATACTAATATTATACCAGTACTTAACTTGCAGAGGTTTTAATGTGAACACTGAGGTATGAGGAGGAATCCATTGGAAAGGGGTGGAGAGGTAGGGGGGCAGCACTACCACACAGCCACCAAGTGAGCATTGTGTCCACAAGTTGCCTACTTCTGATGTTTACAAATGGTGCGTGAACTTTTTGATTTTCCACAGGCCTGACTGCGTATATTATTGCTCACAGACTTAGAGAGTGAGCACAGACATAGCTCTGTATTTCTTTTATTTATGCAGATTCACTCTGTTATAGGTGATTGAATACTACGATAAATTGATCAGAGAGTGTGCAGACAGAGGAGTGACATTGAGTGCTGCTTTCAGGAGAGTCTCTGAATGTTTAAGGCATCCTGTTTGTTGGCAAGAGATGGATGAGGCTGACATTTGCTTGACTTAGTGGGGGTTGTGGTGGTTGGGGTGAGAACGTGTGAAATAGTAGACAGGCATAACTTTGATGTACCCTCAAGAGTTAATTGTTCTTTTCCTTGCAGCGTTATGCACCTTCGGTGGACAAATATTTGTGTTCTTCAGAATAAGAGATAGAGATGACTTGTTGATGGACATGTTGCAGTTAAACTTTGGGAAACATAGCTAACACTGTTTGGAATTAACCAAATGTTTCAACAAAATGCACCTATAGAACATATTAACAGCAAACAGCTCATGCTCTGCAATAATGGCTCTAAATGGGTAGTCGGGCAATGGGGCAACTGTGCTTTTCATGCTTTGTCTGATGGGGTGGGTGAAAGGTCTTTGTGCTACCATGGGGCTAAACCTGGTCAGTGTATTGAAGGTAATGGCAAAAGCTAATGTGGTGACAATTATACTTACACAGGCAGTAGTAGTGTGTCAAAAGCTGTTATGATTGATGCTGCCAGGGGGATATGTGTCATGGGGATCAACAGTCATGTAGGGTGGGCAGTGTGTTGAGGAGAGGTTAGGCCACTGGAATATGTGCTAATGGCACGAGGACATGACTGTCCAAAGAACACTGGCAGTGACATTTGAGGGTGCAGGGATGGATGTGATGGAAGGATGTGTTAGAATTAATAGTTGTGGGCTCTTCTTCCATGATGCAGTGAATATCAAAAAAGGTTGCTCCCGCCCGCTGTGCTTTTTTCTACAGCGTGAAATTTGTACCGAGCTCCCCATTCTACTTTTGAAAAGTATTTTCGATCAGTCACACACTTTTGCTTAGGAGGTGAAAATGCAGCTTCTGGCTGCACAGTTGAGTAAAAAAAAATCTACATCCAGGAAAGTCGGAGGCAGTGATGCCCTGCAGGATCTGGGTTTGTTGGTACCTGACAAATGGGGTTCTTCATTCAAAGGACAACACAGTATTTCCTGCACCTCGACTCCATTGCACTGAGCATAGGAAGGTTCTGGCCCCTGCTCTTTTTCTCCACACAATGGTGTAGTCAACAAGCTTTTTGTGCAATAACCTCCAATAAATCACTGAATTTATTGACCCGTTTTTGTGGCCTCTGCCTCTTGTATAGTAACCCCTCAATGTACACACCAGAAAAAATACAACACACTAGGGGAAAATACCCAGCACACTTCTTGCAAGGAGAAGTATTTTTTTCTCATAAAAATACAAGTACTTGTCAACAAAGAACTCTGCTGCAAAGGAGCGCTCTGACATAAACAGCATTAACAATAGCTTTTAAGGGTACATAGCGTCATAACTGACGTACATTACATAGATTATTGGATGCCAGGCGATTGGTCCCAGTATCTTCTGACCGTATTCTTCTGTCGCCATTCAACACAAAGACAATAATTGGCAATTATATACAAAGGCCATAATTCAAAGCTCTAAAGTGCACCTGGTACCAAGGACATGAGCGAGGCAGTTATTTTTGAGGCTGCAATAACTTTTCAGAACTACGCATACCCCTGCTCCTTTCCCAGACATGTTGGCGCCTCCACATCTTTCCCATTGGTGACATACATTTGTTACCTTCTCCCCTGGCACCTCGCAGCACAAATTACATGACCTAACACTGGGGACAGGTCTCCATTATTCTCTGATCTTCCTCATCAATTGGTCATTTTACAGTTGTATGACCAAGGGTCTTGTGCCGGTCAGTGTAATAAAATATTTGTGTATGGGACTTTGGCATAGTGGGCTGTTATAACTTATAGGTCAGGACAGTTACGTCTGAGAGCCCTCACCCCCCATTCTCACAGGATAACTCTTCATAAACACATTTCGGACCTCTTGTGGCGTTGCAGGGCACATTCTTTCTGGATTGCTTGTACTGCTGATAAGACACAACAAAGAACTGTGTGTGTGTCTGTTTCATTCAAGAAATTAATCTTCTGCATGGCTACAAGGGCTGTTAACAAAAAGTGCACACACATCCTTCTAAACCTTGCAATTAAATATATGGGTACTAGCATAGCAGTGGCACTAGGCCTCAATTGCAAAATGGCATCGAACTTCTAAAATGTAGTTTCATTTCACACATGATTCTAATATTGCAATTCACGACATGTCTACTACAATGCAGCATCTAGGAGTGGGCCCCCTCCATTCTCCTAGCTCCTCTACAGCACCTTCATCTACAACCGCGTCATCCTAAATCGCCTGGGGACCTGGGACTTTTACCCCTGCTTCCCGACATTCCCCCCCTATATTAACAAAGTCCCTGGCCATTTTCTCAGCCTCCTCATACCTCCATGTTCCTTTCTTTGGCATCCACACTCTACATACTGACAAACTTTCTCCAACTTGGGGATACTACTCCGGGGTGCATTTAAGGTATTTACACCCCCATCTCCTTCTAAGTCAAGCCAGTATTTGTCATGGCCACAGGACCCAGAACACAAAAACCGTACCTTCTAGTAATGGGGGGAATGGGTCACTTGACTCACTTATGTCCCTTTGGGACCTAGAAACACAGGGGCCCTGGCTGGACTCAGTCCTGGCACCTTTGGCGCCAGGCTCATATAAAGATGTGAGCAGGAACAATTTATTTCAGTGCTGGAGTGCTTTTACTTTATTTCAGTGCAGGAGTGCTTTTATTTTACAAGAACTTTCCAGGAGCTGAAAGCCTTAATTCCAGAGAACATCCTCATGTGCTGACTCATCAGGTGTGGCTCCCTAGGCCTGGTCTTCATGTGCTGACTCATGGGGTGTGGCAGGCAGGCTGAACCTGGTGGGTATGTTTTCAGAAGCTCAGCTATATAAGCTGCTCCATCCTTAAGGTCGGTGCTTCGCGTTACTGTGCATTCGCGTGCAACATGACACTCACCGCTGCTTGGATCAGTTTACTTATCTTTGAAACCAGGTGTTCTCCTGCATACTCACATCCAGGAAACCGGTGCTTCATCGCTTCATATGCAGACTCTTCTCCTGACATCCAGTAATCTTGATCCCGAAGCCGTAGCACCGCACTCTGCATCCACGAACTCGGACCCTGTGAAGAAGAAGAAAGACAAGGATAGAACATTGGTCCTAGGGCCATGCCGCATTTGAATCCTGTGCGCCCCTAGTTAACAACTTACCAGCTACTGTACCGCTGCAGCTTTGTTCCTCATTCCCTCTGGCTGTCGCCTCGAGCTCCGGAGCTTCTGCCGGGCCGACAACATCACCTGCCAGGGAAGAAAGCAAAAGAGCAAACATCAAAAGTGGAACGGAGAGCATTACAAGACAAACTTTACAATACAACAAAAACACGTGCAAAGGGACCAGGGAAGGAACTCGGTCCAGATCACACGAGCGCCCCTGCCAGAAGCAGCAGGATGGAGTGCTCGCAAAAAATAATCACCAGGAGCAGTCCCGAGCAGCATCACCTATTATCACCAGTCACCACATTATCGCAGAGGGCGAAGTCGGACCCGAGCGACCTCACCCCCGGGAAGGCCCCAACCGTGCCCCAACACCTCCGTAGAGACCAGGTGAGTGTAACAGTATTCCACATTATTTTCAGGATCTGATGGAGCTATGGTAACTGTCCCATGGGGATCAATACTTTGCTCTATCCTCAACATGCAGGGCTTATTTAGCTCTTCTGTGTGTACCTTCCCATCTTTTGTATTGAAAGGCACCCTGCTCACCCCATTTGAAACTATCATCATTGCACTCCCCTGGACCCGGATTTCCATCTGCATATGTTTTCCGAGGATGTGCACAGCCTCTATTATTTGCGTGAGAGAGCCGTTAAGAATTTGTTTTTGAGGGCACGTAAGTACAGCAGGATTCACTGATTATTTTTACAGAATCCTCCTTCCATGGCTGCGAGCAGATCAAGCACATACTGGATCTGCAGTTCCATAACCAGATGGCTCTCAGTTTAACTTTAATTGCATTAAAGCCTTGTTCAGTGTCATTCACCAGTTGTATCATTTTGTATCTAACTATTTGCAGCCACTTGGCATTGGCTGCTGCTTGTATCCCTGGCACTAACAGAGAAGCAAACAATTTCTCTTCTTTTTAAAAAAATGTTTTAATGTTTTTTTTATTTCATATGGTATGTTTGATTTGACAAACTAATCATTATACAACTCATTAAAAATGTGTTAAGAAAATTAATCAAAGAGAAGAAGAAATACAAACTGAGAAATGTGGTTGGATTGAAGAACATAAGGCAAGGTAAAAGAATCACAAAAAGACAACTACTATTCGATGTCCTTCTGGATCTCTATCCAGAATTTAATGGCTGTTAGAATTAAATGTTTATTGTGGCCTTTTAGTAGTTAGGCCCACCGTTCCTGTGTGGTCATCTGCTTTTCCAATACTCTGAAGAAGTCCCAGAATAAGTTTCTTTTTTCCGTTAAAGCGGGACACACCATGATGATGTGGAATAGTGTGTCTTTGGTGTTTTCAATCTTGCAGAATCGGCAATCTGAGGATTTGGCATCTGCATGTTTGATCTTGTTCAGGTAATCACGGGTTGGTAAGATGTTTAATCGAAACCGTAGATAGAGATCTTGCATGTATCGATCTGGAAAGCAAGACAAATATACCGGGCGTTCGTGTAGGGCTCTTGTGTCTATTGCGCATTCCTGATGTCGTTTATATTTTGACTGGATACTGAGGGTCTTTATCCAGTCATTCCTATGTATCGCTCGTTTTGCATATTGTGGTCCGTTTATTAACATTTCATCAGTGATATCTTCTTCTTTCATCCGGGACTTGATCATGTTGAACCATTGTTGCAAGACTGTTGCATTTACTGCATTCTTTTTAGTTTTTAATATTTCTATGGATGGTATTTTGTCTTGACTGATTTTTTTCTGAAAAGGTCCATTTGCTTCCATGCTATTATGGATTGTAGCGATTGTAAAGCCAGTTCAAAGCGGATTCTTGGCATTGGAAAGTTTTTTGGTAATGCTAGAGTTTTCCTCCAGAATATGGCTTTGTATAGGTGCCATTTCATGCCTTGTTTGTTAACCAGTGTTTCGCGGGCGTGGGTCAAAATTGGGACCACCTTTTGTTGGTTTGATATGTGCCAAATTTACAATGGTAAAATCAACCTAGTCGAGCTAGAGATCTTGCTTTCTCTTCAATGTGTATTTTCCATTCTTGCTCTGTTGGTGAAGTATTTATCATTACACCTAGATATTTGATGGTAGTAGTCGTTTCAATTGCCTTGCCTTCAAGATATAGGGCCTCATTACACGGAAGGCGGTGAGCCATGGCGCTATTAGCGCCATGGCTCATGCCGGTAAAATACCGGCACCGCCTTGGCGGAAAGGGGATTTACCACCCCATTCCAAGGTTGGTGGGGCGGTAAATCCCCCTTCCGCCATTGCCCTTCCCCATTCCCATTTCTGCCCCATAGGGCTCTATGGGAATGGGGAAGGCGCTAATTACGGCACCGCAATTTTGCAGTGCCGTAATTAGCTCCGAGGTCCCTTAGCGGGTTGGTTTTTAACGCGGCGTTAAAGCACCAACCCGCTAAGGGACCTCGTAGTAAGGCGGTAGGGATTTACCGGTACCGGTATTTTACCGGTACCGGTAAATCCCTACCGCCATCCGTTTAATGAGGCCCATAGTTTTGGAATTTTCTGACTGCTTCTTTTTTGGATCGATAATTTCATTAATTTGGTTTTGTTTATGTTGATCTGGAGGTTGTTTTCTGTCATGTAGCTTGCTACTTTGTAGAGAGTTTTTTGTAGTCCTGACATTGTTTTATCCATTACCGTGATGTCATCCACATATATTAATGATAGTATTGGTTCATTGTTTAATTTCAGCAGATTTGAGTGTGGATCTTTGATCAATTTGACAAAGTCAGAGGTGTATAAGTTATAAAGGCAGGCAGCCAAGGGGAGCCCTGTTTTAGACCGTTGAAGGTGTTAATCGGTCGAGTGACTTTGCCATCTTTTGATAGCCTAACTTGAAATGAAGTATTGGAATACAACTGTTTGATAGGATTTTGAATTGGAGGTGGGCATCCCCAGGTTGTTAGTTTGTTCCATAATTTCGTTCTATCTACAGAATCAAACGCCATTCTTAGATCGATTAAGACAGCGTATACCTGCTGATTCTTGGATATAGCTTTATATTTTAGGAGGCTCAAGAGTAGCAGATTTGCGTTGGTTCTGATCTTATTGACAAATCCAGTTTGCCCTTTTTCTCGTTTTTCATTGTTAGCTGCCCATGTATTGAGTTTTTTCAATAGGAAACTCGCAAATAGTTTTCCTAACAGATCTAATAAGGCAATAGGTCTATAGTTCTGTGGGTTTTTTCTATCTCCGGTTTTGAAAATTGGGATCAGGGTTGCCTCTGTCCAGCTGCGCGGAATTTGTTGTGTCCTTTCGATGATCAGGAGCAGTTGAACAAAGAAGCTGGCCCATTTTTCTGGCGCTGCTGATAGTCCATCCGGGCCCAGCGCTCTTGATGAATTTAGGTGTGATCGTTTTTGTCACATCTTGTATTTCCCATGTGAGATTCCATAAAGGGCTGAAGGACTCTTCTTGCATCTGGGTAGTATGTACTTTGACTCCATAGAGAGCAGTGAAGCGATTGATCCAGGCTTGCACTTCTACTTCTTGGATCATAGTTGTCTCTTTTTTAGTTTCGTTTAGGAGCGACCATAGTTGTCTCGTATTATTCCCCTTAAGTGCCGCTAAGATTGCTTCGGCATCTGTTCGTCATAATATCGCTTTGGCTGACTTGATCGAGTTTGAGTATTTTTTTTTTCTTCCTTTTTTATATCTGCTATGGCGGCAGATGTGTTCAATTTAGTAAACGTAATTTTTTGTGATGCATTTTTTTCTTATGTTTAATTTCAGTGTTGAATGCATGATTGTGTATGGCATTGCGATTAGGGTTATTGCTCGCCGTAATCTGGTAGTCTTTAAGAACCCATTTGTAGTTGAGTTTTGAAGAATCTGGCAGACTTGCTGTTTCAAACTTAGAGACAAGGTCGGTCATATGGTACTGTTTTATTTGTAGTCTGCTCAAGGCGTAATTTATTTTAAAGTCTGGGAGAGTTAGACGCGATTCCAAGGTTTCCGCTGTCTTCCATGTTATTAGGATTTGACAATGGTCACTATTAGGTAGCAAGCGGTTTCGGTGGCAATTAAATTTTTCTTTATCCCATCAGAGGTGTAAATATAATCCATGATTGAATTAGATTTGCCGCTTGACCAAGTTGGGGGCATTTGCCCATGGTGAATTTCTCTTGTTTATTGTACAGTCTATATTGATCAGGTATTTCTTTAAGCAATTGAGCTTAGTTTGATGATAGTTAGACCTTTTTTATTTTTCAAAAGTATATTCTTCTTCTCAGGTGGAATTCAGAAGACAGGAGGTTGTAGTGGGGATGCAGAAGCAGTGGGCTCTGGTGATGATGTGGGGGTACCCAGATTCCCTCGTTTCATGATTAGGTACGCTTCTGGGATCACGAGAAGAGTCGAGTGCAGAGTGGTCAGCCAGAATACGCCCCTCCATGATGGTGGGAGGTACAAAAATGACTGCTGGCTGCAGACCCAGTAGGTATACATCACTGAGGCTGTTCCTTTCTTGAGATCTGGAATGTTTATCGTAACATTGCACTTGTTGATGGTACCCACAGAAACATTTCCTGCATTGTCGAATCACAGTTGATATTCTTCCTCTTTCTGCAACTTCACCGGCTTCTCTTTTGCTTTGATCCATGTTAACTTTGTCACATGCTTCACCCAATATTCTTGGCATTCTTCCTTCACCCTCTAAATCGCTTCTTTTTTTCTGTCCTGTAAGTCCTCCTGCCATACAACTCACTCCTTCTAGCTGCATGTATGGTCTTTGCAAACACTGTACACTTCTGACGTTGCAGGCACACTGTTGTTCATCTGGATCTATCATCACAAGGCAGATGCTGTGCTCTTGGAATGTGCTTCGCAATCTACATAGTGCTAGATGGACAAGACACTGAACATCAAAAAATTGAACCTCTTGTGGTATCAATACCTAGGGTGCTAACGACTCCCTATTAAGGAGCAAATATAACAACTCCCATTTACCCTCTATTTCCCCACCGAGCTCCTGTCCACATACCAATTGTTACACATCGCTGGGTGGTGCACGTCCTATATCATATCTAAACCTAAACCTCTATACTCATCATATATCTTCCCAGATACACTATGCACTATACATATATTCCAACTGTGATATTACTCCCATGATGAAAAACTTTATATTCAACAATGTCACACCATATATAAAATATAGTTCATTTTACACGTTCCTACCTGTCCATTACTCCTGCTCCCCTTTCACGGCTACTCGCACTCCATTCTCTCTCCATCACTACACATACCCATACATGCACCCTCTCCCACATGTAATACCCAAACTACTTTTTCCACATATCCTCCCTTTGCCCCTGCTCGCAGCACAATAACAATGTAAACACTAAAACAACAAGCTATAAAAATGAACTAAAATAACAACCACTACTTGTCCTTATTCCCCCACCCAGAATTTACTGGGCACATGAATTCAAGCTCTCTAATTATACAGAGCCCTTACTTTTGTACTCTTTTATCACATTTCAGAATATGGCACCATCTTCTCCCCTACCTATATATGACCGCTACATGGTCTTTCAACACTAATCAACTCAGTCACACACCATCCTGCCATTCGCCTTCCCCACTTCCTCTTCACCTCCCACAAACATGCACACCCTTTATCTCATTCCTCCAAATCCCTTCTAAGAGTCTGAACCTGTTGTTTTCACCTGCAAGAGATGTACTTAGATCTGCGTGTTCACCCAAGCCCTTCCATCAGAGGGTCACATTAACGTCCTGCAGCCTCCAAAGAGCAGACATGAATTCTGTACAAAAGGATCCTTTATACCACTATGGGTTGTGCATTTGGGACTGGTCGCTGCAGGTGGGAGCGGCCCTTCAAGATGTGCAGTCTGGGATCCTCCATCTGTGCGGAAAATCTAAGATCACGTCAGGGTCACCAAAAATGTACAGGAACCCCTCAATAATCACACCCGAAAAAATACAACCCACTAGGGAAAAAGGTCCAGCACACCTCTTGCAAGAAGAACAATGTTTGGTTTATCTCATAAAAATACAATTATGTGTCAACAAAGAACTCTGCTGTCACGGAGCGCTCTGACAAAAACAGCATGAGCAATAGCTTTTTAAAGGTACATAGCATAATAACTGGGAATCATTATATAAATTATAAATCCAGGCAGCGGGTTGGTATGACACATATGGCCTGCTCCATATGGGATGCCAGGTGATTGGTCCCAGCATCTTCTGTCCATCTTCTTCCATGTGGGGATCTTCTTCTGTCATCATTCAACACAAAGACAATAATTGGCAATCATTTACACAGGCCATAATTCCACAGTTCTACAATGCACCTGGTACCAAGGACATGAGCAAGGCGGCTACTTTTGAGGTTGCGATAACTTTTCAGAGCTCCGTGTACCCCCGCTCCTTTCCCAGATATGTTGGTGCCTCCACATCCTTCACACCCACGACATACATTTGTTACCCTTTGTTCTGGCACCTCATAGCACAAATCACATAAACTAACTGTGGGGGTAGGTCACCCTTATTCTATGATCTTCCTCATCAATTGGTCATTTTAAAGTGTTATGACCAAGGGTCTTGAGCTGGTCAGCGTATTCAAATATTAGTGAACGGGACTTGGGGGTCATGGGACGCTATACCTTATAGGTCGAGACAGTGAAGGCCTAGATCCCTCATCACCCTTTCTCGCAGGATAAGTCTTGAAACACCCATTCCAGCCCTCTTATGTCCTTGCAGGGTACATTCATTCTGGGTTGCATGCATTGCTGATAAGTTGCAACAAAGAACTGTGTGTTTGTGTGTGTGTTCTGTGAAGCTACCAGTTTGTGAACAAAAACCGCACGCACATATTTCTAACCCTCAGAGATGAATATATGTTTGCTAGCAATTGAGTGGCACAACCCTCAATTACAAAATGGTGTCTAACTTCTAAAATGGTGTTTCAATAAGCACGTGATTCTAATATCGCAATTCACTATGTGTCCACTACAATGCAGCTTCTAGGAGTGGGCCCCCTCCTCCCTCCATTCTCCCAACTCCCCTACAGCACGTTCTTCTTCAACCGTCTCGTCCTAAATTGTCTGGGGGCCTGGAACTTTCGCCCCTGCTTCTCAACACTCTTCACCCCCTCCATGGTTTTAGCTAGTTACAATGTCTGGTCCATGAATATGCCCTGCATTGGTAAGAGCAGCTGATGTGTTTGCACTAGAGAAACAAACAAATATACAGCACGTCAATGTCATGGGGCTTCACAGATGGGTAGAATTATAAGCACAGTACTGTACTCTCTTATCAAATTCTTCCAATGTCAACAGAAAGAGGGTGACACTCTCGCAAATGGGAAGAATGCAACACACAGTCCTCTAAACCTATACCAAACTGTTCCAATCCCAATGGAAAATCTACTAGTGTACAATAACAGAAGAGGAAGCAAGAATACACACTCTACAGCCCAGCACAGTAACTAACCCTTAGTTGGTAAGAGGCTCTTGTTGTTACTCAAGGTACTGATATCCCTTGATATTTAGGGAATGGTCTCTGTATTCTTTTTAGGTCTTTTCCTTTCCGTGCAGTCATCTCACTATCCAACTCTTGTCTATGAACAAAGTGGAGATGTTTGTATGGCATGGAATTTGTTGGCCTCCAAACAGTGATCAGGCCATGAACAGATCAGAACTAGATTGTGCTTACACTTGAAGCAATAGTATTGGTGGCACCTCAAATGTCTTTCATGGGTTTAAGCTGTAGAATTGGCAGCAAGTTTTATCATAAAATGACATTATTTTCAGTTTATAGTGACAAAGAGCAGTGGTCATCTTGAGTGAGTAGATTTACACTCTACCGGGAAGGTCTACATGATACACAAAATAACCTTGATTGCCCAAATACTGGACCTTTCAAATTCAGAATGATGCAAACTAGTGGACAAGGGGGGCTTAAGGTGAGCAGCTATTTCACCCCCACACGTGTAAAGGGCCACATGCTTGCCCTTGTCTTCAGCTCCTCGTCTTTTACTATAACCCTCTTCCTCCTCAACTAGAATGATCACACCACAATATCCCTTCTCATATCAAACACAAAGCTATCCTACAAAGGGCAGGGTAACCTTCACAATGTCCCTACCACAGTGAATGCCACAGTCTTTATGGATGCATTCAACAACTTTGCCAAAGAACTAGTAGAGGCCCACGTGCAACTAAAGTCTAGTCACGTAAAAGAGAAACTCTCCACAATCTGGTACACACCCGAGCTCGCTGTCAACAAACGCTCAGCACAAAAACCACAGTTCAGAGGATCTCACATACATCAAATCCCTGCACACCCAATGAAGAGACAGTTTCTCCAAGGCCAAGTTGCATAACTATACCTCCATCATTGAGGCAGCCTCTAATGGAAGCAACGTTTTATTTGAAGGAGTCAAATACTGCGTCAAAGCCACACCAGTCCTTGAGGTGCTATATTCACAAGAGAAATGTGACAGAATCAATACCTTCTTTATTAATAAAATTGATAATATCAGAGATCTCATAGGCGCCTCAAAACCAGACAGAGCCCCACTATCCAATTTCCTTCCCCTGGGCTCTGCCCTCCTGGACTGAATTTACCCTCCTGTTTTCTGAGGATCTGCCAGATACATGTTCTTCCCTTAAATCCACCACTTATGCAGGCAACTTCCTTCCGATCTTCCCCAAACAACTCACCTGCCGAGTGCTTAACATACTTCTTGTATTTTGTATTTGTATTTATTGAAGCTTATTTTAGCACTTTTGCCAAAGCGATGTACAATGTAATCATAATAGTACAAACATTATGTAGTGTGCAATTTATAAGAAATAATTAAAGAAGAAAGACGGTATAAAATGAGTTTCAAAGAGTAGGTAGAAGATGAGCTTCGAGACAAGTGTCGGAAGACAGTCACGAGGGAGTAAATCGAATTGTTAGTGGGAGAGAGTTTCAAGTTTAGGTGCAAGGAGTGAGAAAGAGCGTAAACAAGAAAAGGTACAAGGGGGAGTGAAAGCAACAAAGAAGAATTGAGATTGTGACCACAAGGTGCTTGAGGGAGTGAAAAGAGAAATATGAGAGCACAGGGAGGAAGTAGCAAGAACATGAAATCACTTTAAGATGATGACAAGAAAGTGGAACAGGCGATGAGAGTCAAAGGGAAGAAAAGAAATAGACAAAAGAGAAGAAGAATTGGACGTGCGTGGGCGACTGGTAGGGAGAATTCTCAGCATTTGCTAATTTCCTTTACCTTTTGAGACGCCCAGCAACTTTACTGGATTTCTAGGATTTGATTATTTTACCCACTCTTCCATGTATTTTGTGTGTGTTTTACTTTTGTGTTCTTTGGTTATGGAGTTTTACACAACTCCAGTGGCATCATCTTTTTCTGTGTGTCACACAGCACCTACAGTGAAGTGGCACAGGTGTGTCTTTCTGACTCCCCAAGGTTTAAATACCTTCTCTGGGACTGACTACCGTCTCCCAGAGCATGTAAAGTTAAATTGGCGTTACTAGTCTTTTTAGATTTACTGGCCCAGCACACACTATCTTCCTATAGAGTGCTGGAGGGGTTGACTAGCTTCCCCTGAGTCAAAACACTCATGCAACAGTAAAATGTTACCTTTTCCTACTTTAAATGGCCGGTGGCAGTAGTTGAGATCAACTACCGTGATATTTTGCGACCGGTAACAATGGTAGCTAAAAATCAGGTCAACAATGTTTACGAATATGGCGCCCCTGACCTATCTGTAAAAACAGACTCTGTGTTAGGGAGAATTATCATTTATGGCTAATTTCCCTCACCTAGTGAGTTACTCAGCAGCTTTGCTGGATTTCTGGGGATTATTTTTTTCCATCTGGTCAGAGTGTGACCCTTTTTTCCCACTCTTACATGTGTTTTACTATGTGTCTTGCTACTTTTTGTGTGATCTTGGGATCTGGAGCCACACCACTCCATGAGCCCAAATCCTTGTGTGTGTTACACAGCACCTTCAGTGCAGTAACACAGGCTTGTCTCTAAGACTTCCCACTGACTCAATTTTTCGGGGGCTGACTACTGTCCCCCAGAAACAGGTAAAGTCGCCTTTATATAGTCATTTAACCTACAGACCCAGTACACCCCATCTTACATGGAGTATTCGAAAGGGATAACTCTAACCCCTTTTTGTCTGTACCTCCTGGAGCCGTGTTTCGCTGCCTTAACACTAAGGCCCTCATTACAACCCCGGCGTTAACCAATAGCGCTATTAGTGCCAATGTTAACAACGGTAATTTACCGGATACGCCATGGTGACATGGGGAATTACCGCCTCATTCCAAGGTTGGCGGGTCAGTAATTCCCCATTTACCATTGGCCCTTCCCCATTTCCATTTTTGCCCCATAGGGCTCAATGGGAATGGGGAAGGCGGTAATTATGGTACCACAAAATGCAGTACCGTAATCACCTTCAAGGTCCCTTTGCGGGTCCTTCCCTTAACGGCTGGTACAGACCAGCCGTTAATGTCGGGACCCGCAAAGGGACCTCGTAATCAGGCGTTAAGGGATTAAAGGTACCCTTACCGGTACCAGTAATCCCTTAACGCCAGGGTTGTAATGAGGGCCCAAGACTTGGCTGGTGGCAGTGGTATCTACCCTATCTTTCTACCGCGATTTTACTATATAAGCATGGTACTGTTTTAGGCTATTAAATTAGCCTCGAACATAAACCCGCTTGACCAAATACTTTTTCTTTCGGCTCCGGTCGGGTTTGGTCGCCATTTCTTTGTGTTAATATCCTTCTTGTGTTTTACTTTGCGCAGCAAATCAGGTTTGCCTTCTTTGTTCGATGACCTTTGGCAGGCTTCTACAAAGAAGCCCTTCTTTGGAGTCTGGGTGTCTAGGTGGGCTGAATTTGAGGGAGGGGTTTAGTAACCCCCTGCACAGGGTCTCCTTGGAGACCCAAGTCACACTTTGTGTCCATTGGCTGGAGTGGTTTTCCGGGTTGGACAACCCCCCTGCTGTGTGATTGACAACCAGGCTGTGTGAATGGGGGATTTTCTCATAAAAGGCAGGAATCTTGGGCTGGAAGGCAGAGTCACCACTGGAACTACAAGAACCGAAGAGAAGCGGAGAAGAAGACGGCTGCTGCAACCCCCGAGTCCCAGTGAAGCCCTGCTGCAGTCCTGAGCTATCTACCCTTCAACGACAGAGAAGATTCCGTCCGGAGTCTTCTTCCCTTGAGCCTGGTGGATCAACCAGCTCACCTTTCTACAGTCAAAGAATCCTCTTCTGGGTCGAAATCGCTGCACCAAGCTGTAGCGGTCCGGATAGCCATCAGAAGATCCCTCTCCTGTTTTAAAGGAGCTTACACCATTGCTTTTGCTGCTGCTGGCCTCATCCCTGGATAGTGCAGATCGCTCCAGACGTCCTCCTTCTTGTCCCCACGACTGATGCTTCAGGAACCGTGAGTCTGCAGGAACTACCAGGAACAACTGCCGTGGCACCAGCTTTCTTCATTTGAATAAGGTACTGTACACCTTTAGTCGTTCTCTACGTCTGACCTTGAGGAATCGGGGTGAATCCTTTTTCTTACCGAAGGCTTGACCTTTCTTCCTTCCCTCTTATAACTTTTGCCTCCCTTTGAGAATATCCAAGTACTCCTGGCAACGTTAATATCAAACTGTTCTAATTGTGTGATTCTCGACAACAGAGCCCTGCACCATTTAACACTGGCACATGCCTACTGAATTTATCTGTCCTCTGATTCTAGTCCCTTGACAAAAGTATTGCCTATGATTTTTATCCCCTTTGCCTTGGTTTTTATTCAATGTGCTAAGTGTGTTTGACTATGGTTGCATTTCTTCCCGCGGGTATCCTTTTCTTTCGTAAGACCGACCTGTTATTACTGTCAAAAAGTGAGCACTTCTTAACCCCAGGTAACGTCTTTTGTTTCACAACATCGGTCTGTCAAATCCTAATGTACTTACCTTGAATTGTCCTAAACCAAAGGAATTGGTTGTGTGTGGTATATTTAGAGTGTGGTTTTATTTAATAGAAGTGAAGTGTTTTATGAACAGATGGTTTAAAAATAAATGTACTTATATTTTTTAACCAGAAACCTTGAGTCAGTGTTTGCTTGAGTCACAGTAATTGTAGTCCTTTTTGTAATCCCTATTACTGCTCATTTGCTCTTGAGATAAGTCTGGCTGCTCCGCTACTGCTACTACTATATCTGTGTAGTACGGGCTTGTACCAAAGGTGAAATTGTACTGCCACTTGTAGACTTAATCACCTGTAGTGTTTCCTAAGGGTACTACAGAGGATTCTGCCTAACAATCTGGTCATCTTTTTTTCGCCATTTCTTTTAGGAAAAGTCCTTCTTGTGTTTGTCTCCGTGCGCCAAACCAGGTTTGGTCCCTTTGTCCGTGCCCTTTGGTGGGCTTCAGTGCTGAAGCCATCCTCTGGTGCCAGACTGTCTGGGGTGGACAGGATGTGAGGGAGGTGCCTGAAACTACCTGTGCTTAGTCTCCTAGGAGACCAGAATGCCCTCTGGAGTGATTGACTGGATGACTGTCTGGCAAGACAGCCACCCAGCTGGATGAGTGACAGCCAGGCTGAATGAATGGTGGGAAAACTGTTTAAAAGCAGGTCCCTGGGACTTGGAAAGCAGAGTCGACCACTGGAACGAAAGAACCAAAGACGAGCTGAAGGAAGAGGACTGCTGTAACTCCTGGACCACCGGTGAAGCCCTGCTGCAGGTCCGAATTGCCTGAAACTCCAATCGACAGAGA
Source organism: Ambystoma mexicanum (assembly GCF_040938575.1). Classification (NCBI taxonomy): domain Eukaryota; kingdom Metazoa; phylum Chordata; class Amphibia; order Caudata; family Ambystomatidae; genus Ambystoma; species Ambystoma mexicanum. The sequence continues at coordinate 1,092,410,928 of NC_090926.1, read as the reverse complement.
AGCCCTGCAAGGTTAACTTCTTCCCTTGAGTTTGGTAGGAACAACCAACTTGTAAGCCACCTGGACACCATCCCCATTTGGTTGAATTTTCATCAGAGTGCTGTTGAAAACCGGTAGCCAAAGGGAAGGAAACCAGTTTGTGGTCTTTAAGGACTCACACCTTAAAGCGACATCTTGCTAAAGCTTTTGGCCTCACTGAAACTCAGGAACTGCGAGATCTGCTCGGAACTGCCAGGAACAACTGCCTCAGCTACAGCGCTTCTTCCATTAGAAGGTACTTTGCAAACACGGTCCGGAAATATTTTCAGCCATCGAGAAAGTGCGTGAAACTTTTCTCAACTTCGAAGGCTTGTCCTTCCCTAAACATTCGTCAAACTTATCGCCAAGCCAAATTCTTCTAAACTCTGTAGCAAAGACTTTACCGTTTCTACCAGAACTGTGCTATCCAATACAAAGACTCTGAACCATTGACTTTGGCCCAGGCCTATGAAATGAATTGCTGGTTGTAGTTACTGAAACCCTTTGCCCTGTCTATGAATGCATTTGTGCTGTTGATTTGAATAACCTTGTCTTTATACCCCTTTTAAAAGTATATGAAGTGCCATTTTGCTCCCACTTCATTTTGGAGCTAAACTTGTTCATTTACTTGCTGGTTGCGTATTTGTGGTTTATTAGTGTGAGCTGCTTGTGCTAGTGTAATGTTTTCTAACTAAATATGTAAATAAATGTATATGAGGGAAAGCAGCACACGAAAGACAATAAAGAGAATTCTAATACTTCCACTCCAAAAGAGGGCCACAAACATAACAAGGCTATACCCCCTGGGAAACAGAATCAGGATAGTGTACCTCCTGGTGCCAAACCAGAAGGAGGTCAGAACAAACCCCCATTCATAAAGACATTTTTAAAATCGTATGCTTTGGGGTCAACTGACCCTGTGAAAGGGGATCCCAGGTGTAAGGGTAAACCTTCAGGGATCCACACTGTCTCCTTAGCCTTCTCCCCAGAGGATGAAGTACCCATGGCAAGTGTTAACTTTCACTTACTGGCTGAGGAACCCATGAAAGTCCCAGCCAGTGTTTTTTATTATCCCGGGGTCTGTGGGAACAACAGCATTTAGATGTGTACAACTCTATCCCAGATAATACTAAAGAGTATTATAAAGACAGTTTTCTTGTGAATGGTCAGGAGACCCCTGCCATCAGAGACACTGGGGCCAGCATAACTGTAGTTGATGAGTCATTTTTCAAGGTTGAGGATGTTGCTAAGGCACCCAAGATACTAACTATGCTTGCTGGAGGCCCTGTTCAAATGCTTCCATCGTTACCAGCTCTCATCCAGTGCAATGACATGACTGTCAAGATACCTGTAAGTTTGCAGAGTGAAGTACCTGGGAGAGTCCTGTTGGGGAATGACTTAACAACTCCTGGAGTTGTATCAAGCACCCCCAGGCCTCCCAGCAAAAGGAAACAGGAGCAGACTAGGAAGGCCAGAGAGAGTACCTTGAGGTGCTCTCAAGGGGAGATTATAGAGGAAACTATAACTCCCAGTCCACAGGACTTACTGACTGCCATTTCTAAGAAGAAAGAGAAGAGGGGAAACCTAAAACCTCTAAGAAGAAACTAGCCATCACTCATGTGCTACCAACAAGGACATCCCAGAGAGGACTGTCCAAGATCACACCTGTGATCCCTCCACCAGCTGAGGCTGAGTGTGTGGAACAACCTTGTGTGGTTGAATCTGAGGAATCAGAGCTGGAAAAGGTCCTTGCGCCTGTTGGAGATCTGGATCCTGAAGACCATCCTGAGCTGCAGTCTTTACTGGCAGAAGGTGGACACTGTAGAGCAGACTTCAGCAGAGGACAAAGAGAGTGTCCTACTCTTGAAGGTCTTCGCCAACAGGCAGCTTCCCAGCTGGACGGGCAAGAGCCAGGGAAGCATAGGTTGTACTGGGAAGATGGACTCTTCTACAGTGAACCGACTGACTCTATCCCAGGGGACTAGAGACAACTTGTAGTGCCTCTTGAAAGCAGACTCCAGTTCCTACAATTAGCCCACGAGATACCTTTAGCTGGTCACTTTAGTTTTAAGAAAACCAAGGAAAGTCTCTCTTTGTACTTCTACTTGCCCAAGTTGGGGTCTGATGTAGACAAGTATTGTAGGAGCTGTCACACAAGAGTGGAGCCAAGAATGTGGCACCCTTGGTGCCTCTCCCAGTGGTGGGAGTCTCTTTTGAGAGGGTAGGAATCGACATTGTTGGTCCCTTAGACCCGCCAACATCTTCTGGTAACAGGTTTATCCTGGTTGTAGTAGACCATGTTACAGTAAGCTCTGTGAGTCCTGGTCTCGCCCTTGTTGAGATCTCGGATTCTGCCAATATCTGTAACTGCACTCAAATCGTAAATGAGCGTGTGCTATCGGATGTCAATGACATTGTTAGTGTGTCTACCACTAATGCACTCATTCCTACAGCCTTAATGATAGTAGGACCAGTGGTTGTTTTTGATATCTTCTCTAAAGCTGCTAAAACAACACAGAAGTAAAATAAGGTCTTAGAAACTGCGAAAAAGACCAAAAATATTAAGAACCCCTCTCTGCCTTCTAGTGCTGCATCTAAATCTTTTATTAAAAGTTTACCACGACCTAACAAACAAATTATAGATGTGAGTGCTGCTATAAGTAAGAAATACATGAACATCACTAAGAAAAATGACAAAAAAATCAAAAAAGGGAATTTACCTCCAGCATTGGACCCTGGACTTCGTGAGCCACTGGATGAAATTCTCGAGGCTATACAAACAAATGAGACACATACAAACAAAGATTTGAATGAAGAAAGGGTCTTACCAGCTGTAATTCAACCATTAGTGCTTCCTAATCAGTGCATCCCTGAAACATCGAAATTACATGAAAAAAGGCTTGCCGATATGGAAAAACTAATGCTTCACTTCTTTTCTGGTCCTGGAACTGCTCATCAACCAAAAGACAATGCAATTATGTCTGTTTCACAAGGCCAATCTATTATACATCTCCAAGATGCTATGAGGTCAGAGAGAAACCAGTTTACACCTATTACAAGTGAGAAGGAAAATAACCACTTTGAGCATAATACCAAATCGATCCTAAACGTTCATCAATCTTCTAAACATCCTCCTTTACAAAACACTAGTAATACAGTGCAGACCTGATCTAAATCAGAGATATGATCTCAATAGGACCTCTGTTTTGTACATCCTAACTGATGTATTCTCTTTGGAGGATATGACAACCACAGATATTGACCCGGTTGATTTTCTACATGATTAGAAGTGCTAGATTATGAATTCGATCGGGTGCTATTTAAAATCGTATATGGCAGGCAAAGGATGACAACTACAGTTTGGGATTCACATTGATTTATGAATCTTATGAAAATTATAACATCATGGTGGACAAAGTCACAGGAACCTTGACCCAAAGTTGCAACTTACAACTGGAAACATCAATAGAAAAGATATTGCACACCCTCTAACTAGATCTTATCAAAGTCGAGTGAATACCCAACAATGATGTATTGAGAACTCTTAGCCACCAAGGTCAGATTTCAGCACAGCACTACCTCTATTATCATGGAATACCCGTGGACATAGCCATCTCTTCAATAACATTTTGAGTTGTTTAGATGATTTTGATATAATAGCATTGCAGGAGACGTGGTTAGGCAAGCTTCCTGTGTGGAATAACGACTCGATCCTCATCAACTCGGCTATATTTCCAGTGAAAAGTCGACCAATGGCTGGACTACTTGTGGCAGTTAAAAACTCTAGTGGTCTAACTCTCACCAATTGGGCAATTCCTAATCATTTTATTCAATTGGTTAAAATTGTAGCGTCATCATACACCATTGCATTTGTAAATATACACTGGAACTCGCAATCACTGAGGATTTATTTTTTGAATCAATGTACTCAATTTTGGACTTGATTATGGTCGATATGTCTATTACATCTACATTCATTGTGGGTGACCTTAATTTACATGATTTACCTAGCACAAAATGTTTGCACACTGAAACTGAACGTAGATGGTCTGAATTAATGGCAGATAGACAAATGTTACTCCTAAGTGGTGATGTTGAAGGAGATTTGCCTGCCCAGTCAACTTGACAAAGGCAATCACAACATGCATTATTGGACTATATCTATGTTGATCGAAATATGTGTGTAAATAACTTTAGCATTCGAAAACAATATGAGAGTGACCATGAGCAGCTGACCATGTACTGGCAATGGAGCATATCTGATGCACTGCACACACAAGACATTATGAGTGGTCAATTCCAGATTAATAGTGGACGGAACCGCTTAATCTGGAATGACGACAGGTTACAACATTTCCATGAAAAGTTGGAAATAAATATGTCCAGTAAAAATAGGACCTGTGTTAGGAATTGTGATTATGTATCGATGTTACACCTATTTGCTGAGGTAAAAAGAAAAAGTGACAAACCCATCTTTCGTCATAAACATCAATATGACCCAGAAATCAGATTGAGGAAAACTCTTCTAAGAAAAGAAATAAGGAGTCTCACAACCAGTAAACCACATAACCGTATAGTCCTAATTAAGGCACTTAAAAGTAATTACCAACATTGGATCAGGTCTCACAAAGCCCTTTTTGTTTCAACAGGATGGTGAAATGCTGCTCCGTGCTCTTGATTCCAAAAACTCTTGAGCAATTTGGCTCTTGTTACACAGAGCTACTCTAACGCCACAATCCTCCCACCAAACAAATGATGTACCAGAGTTGGTATGGATAAGTCATTTTGCAGAGCTATATGCTAGCAAAGATTAAAGCCCATACACAATTAGACATGACAGATCGTCCAGGGACTCGTTGGTTTCGATATATATGATATAAAATTGTTTATAGCCAAGTTGAGTGCTTCGGGGGCCCTGGGTCCCGACAGTCTCTCTAATGTCGCTCTGAAGGCACACCCTGATATGTGGGCACAAATACTTTCCCTAATATACTGCAAAGTTTGCAACACAAATCAAATTCCACCTAGCTGGCGGTTTTTTTTAATAGTTCCAATTTTTAAAAAAGATAATAGACAACTACCCTCCAGCTATAGATCAATTGCTTTGCTGGACATTCCGTCAAAAATGTTCTCGCAAATTATATTGAGACAATTAACCTTGTGGCTTAATAGCAACAGCTTGTTCGACCCACGTCAGACGGGTTTCATTCCAGGGATGGGTACTTCAATCAATCTCATCTCCATAACAGCAATTCACCAACAAATCATCAAATCAAAACAACCAATATATCTGGTGTTTATCGATTTTAAATCAGCATTCGATTCCATCAGTAGATCTCTAATGCTGCAAAAACTAACAACTGTCGGATGTCCAGATGTTTTACTCTCCCTTATTACATAGTTACATACAGACACTACTATACAGATAAGATTAACAACAGATGGCACATTGTCATTGCCTGTCCCGACGTATCGTGGACTTAAACAACGATGTGTCCTTGCCTCTACTATTTTCAATGTTTTTATTGCAGATATGGGAGAAGCATTTGCATCTGAACAATCTGACCCACCGAAACTTGGTGCTTCACCACTTCTGTGGTGATTTTACGCGGATGACTTGCTTTTATTATCTAAAACGCCGATTGGGTTACAGAAACTTCTAATTGCCCTTCAAAAAAATGTTATTACAAATCATTTGGAAATCAACATTGAAAAAACTAAGATATTATGTTGTTTTCCGAATTCACAGAGTAAAACACAAAAATGTAAATGGCAATTAAACGGTAATATCCTTGAGGTCGTTGCAGCAGCCTCCCAAGCTAAGATTATTCAGGCGAAAATGGGGAAATGTACTATCTCTGCTATGATTACATTCTATCTACAAAAGCCACGGCAATTACAATCTATGGCTCTGATTCTAAAGTACCTAGGACTGAGCAATTTTGGTCAAAAATTTAGGGCATTTATTGGAAAAGAGTGCTTGGTCTACCTAATAGTTTTCCAATGCCTATATTAAGATATGAAATAGGTCTACCGTCATTATTTGTGATGTATTCATGGCGAGTTCTAAAGATGTCCATGGTCTCTCATACTGGGTTGCTAATAAACAAAATAGCTATGTATATGCTAACATCGCATCACACTTTTCCACGTTTGTGGAGGAATCATGTGTAACTTGGAATGGACACTGCAAATATCACAATGGAACTACTAATATCTAATCCTACGAAAGCAAAAACCAAATTATGGGTAACCGATTGGATTCACACAATAGAACAGTGCAATTGGTACACCTTGTTTAAGGAGATTCCATTTGAATGTAAAAAAATGGGGACTACTAAGCATTATCTTACAAAATTCCCTGCTGTCAATTTGAGACGAGAATATTTGCGATTTCGGCTGAATTTATGTAATACAAAACAAATACTCCTCAAGGCATATAACAAACTCAGAGAGCTATTGTCGATTTTGTTGCGTCCAATGTTCTGCTTTATCGCTGAAACGTATACTGTACTTTAGACCATATTTTGAACAATATAGACTATTGACATCTACTGATTTATGGACTAAGCTGTATCATACTCCCCTCATTAAGGTTCAGGTAGCGATTGCGAAATGTATTACTCATATTGGCATTCACATATAATATACTTTCCGGTGAGTGAGTTTCTAATGCTTTCCTTCCATGAGTAACAGTAGTAAATAATGACTAGATTTGTTGTATATTATATATTTTTATTCTTTTTTGTTCATTTTATTTTTATTGATTTTTTAAGTCTTAGTATTTCAATATTGAACTGAAAAAAGAAAAGTGTTCTCTATGCATTGAGGAATTAAGCGATTTTATTTATAATGTACAGTTTTTATGTAAAAAGTTTTGTTTATTGAAAGTTGAGATTCAACTAAATCAATAAAAAAAATAAAAATAAAAAGTAGACCATGTTACTAGGTATCCTGTGTAAGCGACTTAAATTCAACACTACAGCTAAGTCAATGCCTAGTCTGGGTTGCTGATGGAAGCCCTTATTGATGTATTTTTATGTCCAGTTCGTTTACTCTGGATGGCAACCCTTATATAACACCCCTCTCTCAGAATCCCCCTGAGCCCGCTGAGCCCAGAAATAGGTTTGTTTTGCAAATTTAAAAGGTTTATTTGAAAATTAAACGATATATATATATATATATATATATATATATATATATATATATATATATCACACTTTTATAATAAATTATTATTTGATAGCACACTTGTGAAGATGATAGTGATCAACAATGGAAAATGTTACAGTGGTACACTCTTTTTGATGTCTTAGAAGTGATATAGAGAGGATAAAGTAGCTGAGAATGCTTTTATGGCTTCAAAGACAATGCAATGTGGAATGAAATGCAGTACAGAAAAAAAACTTGATATGATTTCAACCAAAACAATGTAATCACTTTTCCCCCTGGTAGCAATTCAAGCCCCCCCCCCCCCCTTACGCAATGTAAAGAGATGGAAGAAAAGCACACAGTTCTCAGGAATGCAATCAAATATAATTCAGTTCCCCCCTAGCAAGCTTAGAGGAAAACAGGTAGGAGTTTTGAACACAGGCAAAATCCTTTTAAATGTGGTGGCAATGAAGTGAAAAATATACTCAAATTGCTTTTAATTCCCTATAGGAGGTTCAGGGTGAGTGAGAGATACTTTAAATTAATTCAGGATCACTTTAGCAATGCTCTATGAATGATTGTCAGGTTGCAAACGAATTTCGGCAAAGGAAAGCAAGGACAAATATTTTTACACGTGGCTGAAATTAAGCAAAATGTCAAATCGCGGCAAATTTAGTCGCGTGCGTCGAGCGCAATTACGGAGGGAGTATGAGGAGTACCGGTTTAGAGCTTGTTGGAAAGCTGAGAATCTCAGCTTCGAAATAAAAGTTAAATCTCGCTTCTATCACAAACGGTCCCGGAGATGCGGCCGATTTAGTAAAGGTAGGTTTCGGATTTGAAATTTGAAAGCTCAGAATGACAGATGACAGTTTTCAGGTTTAAAGATGACAGAATGTCACGATTCTAGGAGGCAGTTCTAAATAGGTTAAAATAGTTTGGATTAGATTATTTTAAACTAAGAGATTGGGTTTTGCACAGTTCTGCCGCTACTCACACTATATTTTGGACAGGAATGCGACTTCGCCACGGATCGGGTCAGGATTGGACTGCGGTTCCCTCGCCACGGACGGTCTCAGCCTGGTCTGCTCACTGGATAATTCTACCTTCTGGGTCAGCTCTGCTAGCGGCACTGCACAACGGTCTGGATCTCTGGTTCTGACAAAAGTTCTCGGCACTGCACGGTGGTCTGGTCTCTGGTTCAGACAAAAGTTCTTGGCAAAAATTCATACAGCTCGCCCGGCTGTTGAATAGTTTGCAAATGATTTGGAGGCCTGCTGAAACAGGATTAAGCTTGTGGATTCAGGCCTCTCTGCCAGAAATTCTGGAGTTCATTTCTGGTCTCTGGAGATTGATGGATTTGAAGTCTGGATCTCTGGATGTGAAGTCTGAAGTCAAAATGCTCCGCAGAAAGTGAAAAAGAAAGTTCTATCTGGCTTCCAGTGGCTCTTTTTATGTGTTTAGAAAGTGGGTGGGTCGGCTAATTCTGCATGCCCAACCCACTAAGGGTTCTGATAGGTTGAAGAGTTTTCTGTGCTCTCACTGGAGAACAGAGTTGTGTGTCAGAGTGAGTCATGAGGTGTCATCTTTATGGCATACAGAAAGAACACTCCCCTTTGCTCTTACCTTAGAAAATCATTTTCATAACTAAACACCTTTCCCAGATACACAAGTGGTTGACATTACATACACACATCATATATCACATAAGGTAGTGTCTGTTCCAGCTCTGATGTTTCTAAGCGCTTGGATTAAGAAATGGCAACTTATTTTCGTTTTTAGTGGGTTTTGCAACATTGGTTTTTCATCAAAAATTACACAAATGTACACCGCCCTTCTACACATACTCCAGTACTTTACTAGGTCTCTAGCATAAACCCAGTGTCTGTAATATCAATAAATAGCGGGTTTTGGTCCTAGAACATGGTACAGAGTTGAATCAAGTCTTGAATTGTGGGTACATTTCTTAGATTAAGGTTCTCCAAATTGCACATTTTTGTGAGCTTAATACAACATTTTAGAAGCATTTAATTTAAACATATATTTGCTGCAATATGATTCCACAAAAGTGTCTGAGTCCACCCCCAGAAACTTGGGAGTCCCACATGTCTCTCCTCTCCCAGGCAGGGCTCTCTTTACAGTCCACCCTGAAAATCAACATACCCCATTCAATGGCAAGAGTCTCATGTGTCGGCTGAGGTCAGCAGGCCAGGGGGCCACTCTGCATTTGGTTAGCATGAACCTGTGATTTCCTGGGCTGTTGTGTGGGTCTCTGAGGTGAGAAGGTTTCCCAGCCTCTTGGCCTGTTAATGCAATCAGATTGTCTCTGGGAACAGCAGGTGGTTAAGAGTTTTAATTAACCAGCGGGCCTTTCAATAGAGTGGTCTTTTGCTTGATAGTATAGGATCCTTGCTTAATATTGTTTTGATGGCATTCTTACAGTAGAGTGGTGATGTGGAACCCCCCACAAGAAGGTTGTATCTTTAGAGTGATCTTGTGCCCATGATTTTAGCAACTTTTTGACATCAATAAAAACAGATTTTGAAGAGAACCATCTTTCTTTGCACTGGTGGGTGGCAGATTAGGTGACCATTTTGGTGTGCGCAAACTGCGCGGTTCTCCTGGATTCTGGTGTGAATGTGGGCGGCAACAGCTCATCCCCACATCTACCCAGTCTATTGATTTAGTTTGTTCTGGGATAGAATAATGGGCGGCGACAGCTCATCCCCACATCTACCCAGTCTATTGATTCAACATGGGTCAAAACCCTTGACACCTGAAGCAATACCTATGAGGACTGTTACAGCTCAGGCTGTTGCTAAGGCCCTACTTGGTATTTTTACCAGGGTAGGTTTTCCTAAGAAAGTTATCTCTGACAGGGCATCCAATTTTATTTCTCACTACATGTGGAAAAACTGTGGAGTAATTTACAAGTTCTCAACTGCCTACCATCCACAGACAAATGGATTGGTAGAGGTTTAATTGTACAATGAAGAGCATGATAGGTGCTTTAGAAGAACCCCTTAGAAGAAAGTGGGACTTTCTACTAACATGCCTTCTATTTGCATATAGAGAAGTCCCTCAGGAGGGAGTAGGATTTAGTCCCCTTGAACTTCTTTATTGCCATACAGTTAGAGGCCTCATGGCCCTAATTAAGGAGGGGTTGGAGAGTGTTCCTTCCCCCAAGCCAGTGAGAGTCACTGACTATGCGATAGGTCTCTGGAAAAGAATGCCACACATGATGGCAGAAGCATCTGACAACTTGAAAGCAGGTTAGGCTCTGGTAAAGCATTGGCATGACCAGAAGGCCAACATGGTTGAGTTTTCTCAAGACCAGCTAGTTCTTGTTATGGTACTTACAAGGCAGTGGGCCTTACAGGACAAATGGATAGGGCCCTTCAAGGTTGTGGGTAAACTTGGAGAGGTCAACTATCTGGTGGACTTAGATAATACTAAGAAGGCTCCCAGAGTCTTTCACACCGACCGCCTAAAGCCTTATGTCACAAGACCGGAGTAGGATCTTTGCTTCTACCTTCAGCCCAAGAGGAGGAGCAGAGTGAACCTCTACCTGACCTACTCAGACGCCAGCCTTTAGATGAGAAGATAGTTGAGTTAATCTCTCTTCTAATTTGACACCTGAACAACAGGAGAAGTGCAAGTTTCTGTCAAATCAGTTTGCCTCCCTGTTTTCACTATAACCAGGCTTGACCCCTTGGGGCCAGCATGATATTCACACTGGTGACTGTTTAACTGTTAAAAGCAGAGGTTACAGGATGTCAGATCATGTAAGATCCCACATAAAGGAGGAGGTCAGCAAGATGCTTGATCTCGGGTTAATAGAGCCCTCCACCAGTCCATGGTCTAGCCCAGTTGTTCTAGTACCAAAGACAGGATCCAAGGAGTTGAGATTCTGTGTGGACTAAAGAGCTCTTAATGCAGTCACCAAGACTGATGCCCACCCTTTACCAAGGACAGATCAACTGGTGGACAAACTTGGTTCAGCCAAGTACCTCAGTACATTTGAGCTCACTTCAGGCTATTGGCAAATAGCACTGACAGACCATGCTAGGGGGAAAACTGCATTTTCGACCCCAGCAGGCCTCTGCCAGTTTAAGGTAATGCCTTTTGGACTAAAAAATGCACCTGCTACATTCCAAAGGATGGTTAATCAAGTTCTGAATTGGATGGAGGACTTCTGCATGGCATACTTGTATGACATTGCAGTGTTCAGCCCTACTGGGAAAGAACATGTTGACCACTTAGGATATGTTTTGCTAGCTCTTGAGCAGGCCCATCTGACCATAAAGGATAGTAAATGTAAAATTGGTCAGAGTAAAGTCATCTACCTTGGACATGAGGTAGGAGGAGGTGAAATCAGGCCTTTGCCCAGCAAAGTACAAGCTGTACAAAACTGGGCAACCGCTACTACTCAAACCCAGGTGAGAGCCTTCCTAGGTCTCACTGGGTACTACAGGAACTTCGTAGAGAACTATGGGACCATAGCTTCTCCCTTGAATGTGGTCTCCCCTCTCAAATTCCCTAAAAGGGTCAGGTGTAATGAGGAGTGCACTCAAGCCTTTGAAGGCCTAAAGAAAGACCTTTGTCAAGCTCTAGTCCTAAGAGCTCCTGACTATAAGCAAACGTTCATTGTGCAAACTGATGCTTCAAATACAGGTATAGGTGCAGTCCTTATTCAACTGGATGAGAAGGGTAGGGAGCACCCCATTTGCTTCATCAGCAGGAAGCTGAAGCAACCAGAAACAAGGTGGGCAACCATTGAGCGTGAGTGCTTTGCTATTGTGTGGTCACTGAAGAAGTTTAGACCATACTTGTATGGATCTACTTTTGTGATTCAGACTGACCACCAACCCTTGAGATGGTTGATGCAAATGAAAGGGGAACACCCAAACTACTGAGATAGTCAATCAGCCTGCAAGGGTTTGATTTTACCATTAAACACAGGTCAGGCTGTCAACACCAAAATGATGATGGTCTCTCCAGGATGTTTGACCAACTGGAGTAAGAAGATTCATCCAGGAGTGGATTAAATCCTCCTGTCCCTTAGTCTGGCGGGGGGGGACGAGTGTTGGGGAGAATTCTCAAAATGTGCTAATTTCCCTTACCTTTTGCAACCCCCAGCAACTTTGCTGGATTTCTAGGATTTTATTGTTTTACCTGGGAAGAGTGTGAACCTTTTTTTCCCACTCTTCCATGTATTTTGTGTGTACTTACAAGGCAGTGGACCTTACAGGACAAATGGATAGGGCCCTTCAAGGTTGTGGGTAAACTTGGAGAGGTCAACTATCTGGTGGACTTAGATAATACTAAGAAGGCTCCCAGAGTCTTTTCCCACTCTTCCATGTATTTTGTGTGTGTTTTTGTTACACATCGCCGCAAGTGGTCTCTATGTGCACGGACCCGCTTGTGCGGCACTTTGATTCCTAACACCTCCAAGTTGGAAGCTTGTGATTCTCCCCGACCGGCTGGTAGTGGTCTAGTTGTTGCACGCTCCTTTGGCGTGCGGCCGACCGATCACGTGATCCTTTATCCGGAAACGAAGCGGCCAGTGCTTTGCGTCGCTTCTGCCTTTGACGCTCCGTGAGTTCGCTTCTGAATCCTCCTCTCTCTCCATGCTATCATTTCCCTCTCTGCTTGCGGTTCCGACTTACCCTGTGTTTACTTTCCCTCTTCAGATCCTTCTCTCAGCTTTCGCTAGTTTCGTTCTCAGTCAGCTTCGCGGATCAATCTCATTTGAATCCCGTTCTGGCCAGTCTCCCTTCTGAGTAAGTTCCCATCCTCTGGGGTTCCCTTGTGTATTTCTACCTGGTTCTCATCTCCTGTTATCCTTCCAGATTCTCCCGAAGCTTTTCTACTCAGCCAGGTTCCAGATCCGAACTCTCGTCCTCTTCCCTCAGTCCTTTTCGGGTGAGAGGATTTCCAGTGATCTCTCTTTCCTTTTCTTTCCTTGGCTTCTCCTCTAACCTGCTCCCTATCTCTTCCCTTCTCATAACTGCAGACCAGGTGTCTTGTGTGATTCCCGGGGGTTCCTGTCGGAGACATCCAATATTCTACCATCAGCCTGATCTGCACGAGCGGGACTTGGTCCAGGGTTTTCTTCCCATTGAGGGTTTCCCTGGGAGTCCTGCCCTCTCACCTGGGTCACTTTACCCTGGGAAGAGTGGCCAGGGCTGTCACTGGGAAATCTTCCCATCTGCTTTGGTTCTCCCAGTTGGAGTCATCGATTGCCAAGGTGAGCTGTTTGTGGATTCTTACCTAAAATTTGTGCTACAACAGCTTTAATTACATATATATACAGTGGATTAACAGTTTTACTTTTGTGTTCTTTGGTTATGGAGTTTTTAAACAACTCCAGTGGCATCATCTTTTTCTGTGTGTCACATAGAACCTTCAGTGCAGTGGCATAGGGGTGTCTTTCTAACTCCCCAAGGTTTAAATACCTTATCTGGGAATGACTACCGTCTCCCAGAGCATGTAAAGTTAAATTGGCTTTACTAGTCTTTTTAAATGTATTGACCCAGCACACACTATCTTCCTATAGAGTGTTGGAGGGGTTGCCTAGCTTCACCTGTGTCAAAACACTCATGTAACAGTAAAATGTTTCCTTTTCCTACTTTAAATGGCTGGTGGCAGTGGTTTAGTTCAACTACTGTGAATTTTCACGACCGCTAACAACAATAGCTAAAAATTGGATCAGCCATGTTTTCCAATATGGCGCCCCAGACCTATCTGTAAAAACAGACTCCGGGCATCTTTTTTCACCATTTCTTTTAGGAAAAGTCCTTCTTGTGTTTGTCTTTGCACGCCAAACCAAGTTTGGTCCCTTTGTTCGTGCCCTTTGGAGGGCTTCAGTGCTGAAGCCCTCCTCTGGTGCCAGAGTGTCTGGGGTGGACAGGATGTGAGGGAGGTGCCCGAAACTCCCTGTTCTTAGTCTGCCAGGAGACCTGAATGCACTCTGGTGTGATTGGCTGGCTGACTGTCCGGCAAGGACAGCCACCCTGCTGGGTGAGTGACAGCCAGGCTGAATGAATGGGGGGAAAACTGTTTAAAAGCAGGTGTCTGGGACTTGTAAAGCAGAGTCGACCACTGGAATGAAAAAACTGAAGATGAGCTGAAGGAAGAGAACTGCTGCAACTGCTGGACGACCGGTGAAGCCCTGCTGCAGGTCCGGATTGCCTGAAACTCCAATCGAAAGAGAAGCTCTTCAGGGTTAACTTCTTCCCTGAGTTTGGTGGGAACAACCTGACCCGTAAGCCACCTGGACACCGTCCCCATTTGATCGAATTTTCATACGAGTGCTGTTGAAAACCTGATAGCCAAAGGGAAGGAAACCAGTTTGTGGTCTTTAAGGCACTCACACCTTAAAGCGACGTCTTGCTAAAGCTTTTGGCCTCATCCCTGGGCAGTGCAGGAACCTCCCGACATCCTCCTTCTTGTCCCCACGACTGAAGCTCAGGAACTGCGAGATCTGCTCGGAACTGCCAGGAACAACTACTTCAGCTACAGCTCTTCTTCCATTATAGGGTACTGTGCAAACGCGGCCAGGAAATATTTTTGGCCATCGAGAAAGTGTGTGAAACTTTACTTAACTTCGAAGGCTTGTCCTTCCCTAAACATTCGTCAAACTTATCGCCTAGCCAAATTCTTCTAAACTCTGTGGCAAAGACTTTACCCTTTCTACCAGAACTGTGCTATCCAATACAAAGACTCTGAACCATTGACTTTGGCCCAGGCCTATGCGATGAATTGCTGGTTTTAGTTACTGAAACCCTTTGCCCTGCCTATGAATGCATTTGTGCTGTTGATTTGAATAACAATGTCTTTATACCCCTTTTAAAACTATATGAAGTGCCATTTTGCTCACACTTCATTTTGAAGCTAAACTTGTTCATTTACTTGCTGGTTGCATATTTGTGGTTTATTAGTGTGTGATATTGCGCTGCGTATGCTAGTGTAATGTTTTCTAACTAAATGGGTAAATAAATGTATATTCTTTTACCAAGAAACCTTGAGTAAGTGTTTGTTTGAACCACTGTGATTGCAAGTCCTTTGTGTAACACCTTGTACTGCTCACATCCCTCTTGAGATAAGCCTGGCTGCTCAGCACTGCTACCACAAAACTGTGTAGTATAGACTTATACCAAAGGTGAGATTGTGCTTACACCTGTAGTCTTAATTGTGTAGTGTTCCCAAAGGGTACTGCTGTAGTGTTCCCAAAGGGTACTGTATGTAATTCTGCCTAACACTGCCATCCAGCCTGATATCCTTTGCTTCCACCCCCAGCTCAGTGCGTTGCCACCCTTCAGACTTTCCCACTCTTACGGGTAAGATGCTTGTGCTAGGACTTCCCTTCCGCCTCTCATCGCGCATCCCTATGACCTTTCTCCTCCCTCTCCCTCTCCTTGCTTTTTGTGTCGCTCCTCTTGGATCCCCTACAGTCTTCTGTTCCTCTGTCTTCCAGAGTTTTACTCTCGGATCTCTGCTTCTCTTCTGTGCTTGCACCCCTCATCCCTATAACCATACTATTGCTCCTTGCACATCTCCCTTTTGTGACAGAGCCTTGCTAGCTTCTTTGTGTTTCACAACACTATATTCTGCAAGAGTCCTCTACTCTCCGAATACTCCGAAATCGACACTACATCACTTCCATTTTTTTGGCCTTATTTGGCTTTTTCACCGGACTCGGCTGTGCGTGAACAAGACTCCAAAGTTGGGAAAGTTTCTCAACCTTGTTTGCACTGCTCCTTTGTATGGCGAAAAGCTGTAGCTGAGGCAATTGTTCCTGGCAGTTCCTGCAGATCTCGCTGTTCCTGTGCCTCAGTCATGGGGACAAGAGGGAGGACGTCGGGAAGTTCCTTCCTTGCACGGGGAAGGATCCATAAGCTTGGCAAAATGTCGGTTTAAGGTGTGAGTGCCTTAAAGCACACAAACTGGTATCATTCTCTGTGGCTATCTGGTTTTCAACAGCACTCTGAAGAAAATGTTACCAGTATGGAGATGGTTTCCAGGTGGCTAGCGAGTTGGTTGTTCCCACCAGCTCAAAGGAAGAAGTCGTCCTTGAAGGGGCTTCTCTGTTGAGGGAGTTTCAGGCAATTCGGACCTGCAGTAGGGCTTCACCGGGCAAACCAACAGTCCAGGAGTTGCAGCAGTCGTCTTCTTTCAGCTCTTCTTCGATTCTTTTCATTCCAGTGGTCGACTCTGCCTTCCAAGTCCCAGAGACCTGCTTTTAAACAGTTTTCTTCCATTCATTCCAGCCTAGCTCTCACTCACCCAGCAGTGTGACTGTCTTTGCCGGACAGTCAGCCAGCCAATCATGCCAGAGTACATTCAGGTCCCCTAGGAGACTAAGCACAGGGAGTTTCAGGCACCTCCCTCACATCCTGTCCACCCCAGACTCTCAGGCGCCAGAGGGGGGGCTTCAGTACTGAAGCCCGCCAAAGGAAAATGAACAAAGGGACCAATCCTGGTTTGGCACGCAGAGCAAACACTAGAAGGAACTTTCCAAAAAGAAAAATCTATCAGAACCTGTTTTTACAGAGGGAGCTCAGTCGCCATCTTGAAAAAAATGGCTCTGGTGGATTTCAGCTTAAAGCGTTTAAACGGGTAGCGGTCAGGAAAATCATGGTAATACCACTGCCACCAGCCATTCTGAGAGGAAAGGGTAGCATTTGAGTGCTAAATGAGTTGTCTAGGCATAGGGAATGCTAGGTGTTCCCTCCAGCAATCTGCTGTAAGACAGTGTGTGCTGGGTCTAGCAATTTCAAAAGACTAGCAAAGTCAGTTTAACTTTACATTCACTGGGAGACAGTAGTCAGTCCCAGAGAAGGTATTTAAACCTTGGGAAGTCTGAAAGACATCCCTGTGTCACTGCACTGAGGGTGCTGTGGGCCACACAAGAAAAATATGATGCCTATGGAGTTGTCTAAAACTCCATATCCAAAGAACACAAACACCGAAAACACATTGAAAATGAAAAGCTCAAAGTACCAAAATATAGCAAAAGAGCTGGAGGGCTCTAAGGTAGAGGGAATTAGCACTTGGGTGAGAATTCTCCCTAACAGGCGGCCATCTTGGGAAAGACTAGAGCATTACTGCACGTTCCTAGGGAAACATGGCAGAACGTCAATGGTGTTTCATCCACCTCTTCCATAGGTACCAGGTGGAGAGCGCCTTGACACTCATCCACTTCACTTACTCTTTCACTCTCCCCCATGCCTCCCTATTCCCCCACCCACCATAGCCAACACCTGCCTACCCGTCGAACATTACCATACACCTACTCATCACCAGATCTGCCTAATATGCATATTCATACCCAGCGGCCCGATCCCATGCCTATCTGCTAAGCCAAGCTCCACATCCCACCTCATATCAGCTCACTCACCCTACTTAAAGTCTGCTTAAACACTCACACTACCCCACCAAACACCTGCACACCCACGCACAGTGCCCCATGCTTGCATGTCTATTCACTCTATTGCACCCAATGCCCGTGTAGCTAATAGAAGCATTCAACTACCCTATCTCATGGCTTTCTGCCTATCCACCCCCTAAACCCCACATCTGCTTATTCACGTACTCACTCCTACTCCTTATCTGCCTACCACCACCCTACCACATCCCTGCTTAATTGCTGATTGAATTGCATCCCTGCCTACCCACCATTCATACCCAACGCCTATCTACTCTTCACAATGACCCACCCAACATACCCCATGCTGCCGAAATATGCCTACCTACCCACCCTACATCATACCTGCTTACCTTCCAATTGATTCTCCCACTGCCCACATCAGCCTAACCCTCCACCCTACCCCACATCTGCAAATACCCTACAACAGCCTGTGCACCTATCCACCTTACACCACTTTACACCTGATTAGCCACTTACCCCACCCCATAACTGCCTAACTCCATGCCTGCCTATCTAACCATCAACCTTAATCTGAGCCTGCCCACCACACCTTTCTTATGTCCCACCCTACCACACAACTGCCTATATCGGATACATACCTGTCCACCCACTGATCCACCCTACTCCACACCTGTCTAACCACCTACCATACGCAAACCTGCCTGCCTATCCATCAACACTATCATGCACCTAAGTATTCACCTCACCGTCTCTTTTCTTCTAACACCACTGCATTCAAAGCGGGAGAAATTTACCAGCATCTCTAGATGTGCTGTAAGATTCTTCTTGTGCACCACTGGAGGTTATCCTTGATGCAGAGGCTGTGGGTGTGTGTTCTATGGCTATAGGTGTCTTTGTGTTACTGGCAAATAAGTGTTACACACTGCAATCACACCCAATGCACGATGCTCACTCTTTTTGCCCCACCTCAAACTCTTTTTCCACTGAAAGGTATGTTAATTGTTTTTTTGTGCAAATAACTATGCACGCCCCTGCCCGTTGCTTCTTCTCAGCAAGGGGAAGGAGTATTGCTACACCCAAGAGGGCTCCATTGCAGGGTTTGGTGGGGAATTGCCCTGTCCTTAGGCACCACCATCAGCTCACCTTGCCCATCAAGTAGACCAGCAGCCGCATTATGAGCCTCCCCCTTCCATTCCACCATATCTCCTCTTCCTCTTCCTACTCCTCCTCCTCTGGCTGCCATTCATTCTTGTCCCCCTCTTGGCACTCATCTTGCACGATGCATCAGCCTCATCTTTCTAATCCTGCCCCACATCTGCCTCCTTGTGATCCCCTCCCTTTTCCAGCCTGCATTTGCCTCCTCTTCCTTCTCCTTCTCTAACAGGCCATTCACTTCCATGTCTTTCTTCTCCTGCACACACACACCTGTCTCTAATCCTCATCCACTGGCAGTCCTGCATCCTTCAAGCCCCCACCCTTAGTAACAACTCCACAGTTGCTGTCTCTTCCTCCTCCCACCTCAGAGATGACCTCTCTTCCACACTGGCATAGCACTGGCCCTAAAAGAGAAGACAGTAACAACATGTTATCCCCAACTACTTGTCACCAAAGCATGCCTCACACTGTGAAGAAAGACGTGTACAAATTGGTATATATGATATATGATTCATATTTTGCAGAGATTTTACTGTTGGGGTGAGTATTGTGACAAGTGAAAACTAAGCCCACTCACTATGCATTGTGTGCTCAATATAGCTGCATGCTTACATCAACATAACAGACATATGTTTTAAATGAAAGATATACGTTAATTTGTATTTTACCAAACGTCTCTTTAATGTTATGCAAAGCAGCTACTTGTCAACTTGCCATTTCACACAAGATACTTATTTACAGAACGAGGGACATTTGCTCACTTTTTCAATTGTTCATATAGTGGGTGAGGGAATATTTTATGTATAACCAGTGATTTGTGAGCAAGAGAAATGTTTTTACAAACTGCAGACTGCACATAAACAAGACCACCCAAGATCATGATGTGCGATCCAAACTACATGTTTGCAGCACCTCATGATTTTTTGTTTTGTTATTATTCTTATTATAATTTGATGGTGTTCAGTGGTGTTTATTGAATGTGGACTTGGAAACTGAGTGCTTTGCAAGTCAAAGGGGGAAGTAAACGGTGAGAGAAGCAGATTGCAAATGATCAATACAAGGGACTGGGAGCCAACAGTTGGGGTGAAAGAGGACGGGCAATTTGGCACCAAGGTATCTAAAAGAAAACAGGGAAGGAAAATGGGGTGAGCAGTCACATGTTTGTTGGCGAGTTGAGAGTTTGTGGACCTAGGCAGTAGGGAGAATGTGTTCCTTGAAGAGGAGGGTATTGACTATATTCTGAAATGTTAAAGAGATGGGATGCATCTGGTGTTGGTAGATAGGAGGTTCAAGAGACTTGGGCGTAGACAGGGAAGCCATATGATCTTGTCTATTATCTGGTTCTTTTCTTTCTACACCACCAGAGTACAAGTCTGTACATGCCTTGCTTCTTGCACCTGAGTTATTGTGTGAGTGATGTTTGTGTGTGGAAGTGTGTGTCTGTGGGTGGTGTGTGGTTATGCAAAATATATCCATGTTTTAGGCCACCCATGGGGCTGCATCATGGATGTTTTTTATAGTGACAGGGCTGACTTACAGTGTATGTGCAACATCATCCAATTTACTACATTGAGATTGTCCGATTTGAGTGGCAAGAGGGGGGGTTTGAGGTTCAGCGCAAGGATCTAATATATTTGGTTGGAGTGAGTAAAGCTGCAGGTGGATGCAGGAGGCGCGATTTGCCAAATCTAACACCAAGTAAGCCGGCTCCATTTCGTTCCATTCAGCGGAGACGCTGATACGCGGAAACGCTTTTATATAAACCCTTGAGTGCAATTGCAAGTGACAGTGGAGCGCATGTTAAATTATTCTCTCATTTACCCTAATCAGGTTCACACTGAACACACCTAACTCACAGCCTCAGTTGAAGGGCAAGTGCCCGAAACACGTGTCAGGCTACCTCAGTGACAATTAAATTCACTATACCACTTTGGACTAAATTTGTGTTTATGCGCAGTGTGTTTGCAAAACAATTGTTTACTTACATTGAGATTGTGGCTGCAGCTTCTTCAACTTGTTTTAAAGTGAGCATACTGGCCTAAATTGTGGCAGCGGCATCACACAAGTGATTTCATTTACACTGACAATGCAAGCCTACATTGTGTTCGCAGCTTCATAAAAGGTATGCACTTTGACCACAACGATGCCACAAAATCAAAGTGTTTTACACTAGGAATATTAGCATTTATTATGGACTCAGGTTTATGAAAGGATTTACATTGGCAATGCTGGGTTCATATAATGGATGCAGATCCATAACAATGAGTTACAATGGCAAAAGTAAATTCTGCCACATGTTGTGAACTCGAGCATTATGAAAATATTGGCAAATACTCCTGTGTACTGTTGGTGACATAGCATCTATTACACTTTTTCATTCATTACCCTAGAAAACCAATTGTAGATTGTATGAATTGTTAACCCAGTTTACTCACAAAATATGCTGTAAAATGCACCATTCCAACAGACTATTAAAATAAAATTCTCTGGGGAAACACATGATATCCATTACTTTACTTACAGGTCTTTTGCTATGCTCTGTCGCTTGGGCTAATTTGTGGAATGTGTTAATGCCCCTGCACTAAAGATATTCACCTGCCGCCACTAACCTTTAATTGGTTGCCATGCCAGTGGCCCCTTAGATGTCGCCTGACCTCTTGGCAACAAAACCTGCCTGTGCTGCTGCTATGTGCATAATAATGTTACTGGCTGCACACATTAGCGGCTTGAACATTCAGGTGCCAGGGTCTGAGTGCCACACACCTTCAGGGACATCATTTCACCAAAATGCCTGGGGTATTGGAAGTGACATCACACGACCCTTCACCCCCTGATGACATCACAGAAAGTGATGTAATTTGACCCCAACTCCAAGTGACATCAGAGGAAATGATGGCAAACGACCTTCAGATTTTTTAGATGCATCGGGCACCCATGTTTCCAGGTGCTCTCATTTCAGCCAGATATAAGAACCGAGGCACAGAGATAGGCATGATTTGTCCACAATTACACATTTGGGGAATGCCATTTTCCAGATTCAACATCGGGTCTATATGTAAAACATACATAATGCAGTATTTGTAATAGGGTAACCAAAATCTGTAACGCAGGCTATAGCTAGTGGATGAAACATCTATAGATCAATGGACACAAAAGTAGGTGTTAGCTATGGCGTTGCTGTGTTATACAAGCCAGAAAAGCACTGACCTGGGTAGGTTGTGCGCTGTTGTTTAACCAGGAGAAAAATGTTGCACGAGCAGGGCCTGAAAATTAAATCATTCACCAGGATTTAGTATCAACTAAAATCCCTGGTTATAAATCTATTTATGAGTCAGCTACCAGTACGATAGAACAAGCCTATTAGATTGGTGAGCGTGCACAGATGGGAGAACACCTGATAATGTTAACTTTGATGGAGTATAATACCTGAGAAAGGTTCTTTGAATGTACCCAAGAACCCCCATAGTTTTTATTATATAAGTGTAATACTGGGTGCCAGAGGACTTAAAAAAAATTGCTGCACACATAAATCCATAGCACCACACAGTTATTTAAAATCGAAAACACCCACGAGTTGCTTCTCACCCGGGGTCTCACTGGCAGACTTCAAGGCACACACTGCACACTACCCCTTTGTCAGACCCAGTGGTGCCCAATTGTGTAGCACATAATTTGACAGCTCCCCTGTGAGCCATGCTGTGGCCCCACTAGCTCCTTAACAAATTACAGGGCATGACACAACCCGGCCCATATGGGACCAACATGTGTGCGCAATGTCCATGATGATCATGTCACTGCAGCGGCATGCACTATTGCAAGTGAAAGAAGTAAATATATTTTTCAAAGCTTAAATTGTTAATGTAACAGAGAGAAGAGGGCGGAGCCTGGTCCACAAATATACCGGCCACCAGTATGTAATTGCGACTGAGCATAACGAGGGAGCCCAAACTAATAAATTGTTTGGGGGGAAAGAGAGGAGTATTCTTCTCCCTCGCCCGAGTAAATGATTTGAAAATTGGGTTAAAATGGTGCATTACACGGCACACTTTCTGGGAATATTTGGGTAAAAGGGTGAAAGGCCAACAATCGGTTTTGTAGGGTGTAGGGTAAATCATGAAAAGAATGTACAATAGATGAAAGTCACCGAAAGTCAACAGGGCATTTCCAAATGCATTATCATGCCGGTCCCTGCAATATATGCCAGTATAAAAAACATTTTTAAGCTGGCTGTGCCCATACATTTCCATGCTGGCTCCACCAACATAAGCTAGTATTCCCATACAAGACCATACTTATGTTCGTTTTAAGACATTTTTCTATAGTATCATTACTGGCACTGGGCACAAAACTGGCTCTGGCATTACACGACAGTTCTCATATGTAAGTAAATACTCCCATTGGTTTGGCCATTCAAAGTGACTTGTCAAAATATGAAAACCTGTCCAAACTGGTCCCAATGTAAGCCAGTCTAGACCCATATCAACACTTATCTTGCTTGATTCATCATATATGCTCAGTTAATAAAACATGCTACAGTGAAGAATATACAGTCCAATGCACCAAAACATCATTCGAGCGAGGTAACGCTACTTCTCATGTGCAGAAAGAGGTCTGGGTGTCTCTCTACCGGCAAGATCACAACCAATTGACCTGTTCTTAGGTGGATGCCTCCCGGGAGAGTCTTAAGCACGCTTCAGCTTACTGCGCTTTTCAAAGAGGAGCTATTTCCATAGGCATATCAGTCTTTGTCCCACCCAAAGGTAGTCCAGCACCGAAATGCTAGGCAAATCTCCTCTGAACAAGAGTACCAACAGCAACCCCAGACACGTGTTTCAGCCTAGTCAGGCCTCATCAGTGAGGTGGATCTGTGCCTCTCTGAGCACAGTGAGCAAGTGGTCCACGTCTGGATTCCCCTGGTAACTTCAGGTGTGGGATGTATTTACCCATACATCCGGGCCCTACCTCAAAACTGTGCAGTACTGGCATTGAAAACATCATAATGGCCAGAGCTCCCCAGAAAATGCACAGGAAAATCCCATTTTGCCTATATTGTGAGTTCAGGGATGCAATGCTGATTGCCAAAAGCAAACCCATACTGTTGGGAATTCATTTTTCTTGAATGTCAAATATGGCAAAATCATGGGCACAGAATTACTTTACTGCAGAAACACACCAATGCCATGTCCTGAACAGGGACAATCTACTCCATATAATATCACTTGCTGAAAGGAATCAATCTAAAAAAAAAAATCCCAAGGATGGATGCAGTAACCACAAAATCCTGATGGTGGCGCTAGCGGTCTAAACTCTGACAGGAGAGCTGTCTTGCAAACTGCATGAGTGCAAAGAAAGGGGTCTTATTTCATCAAAGGTTCAAAGGGGTTGCCTGTCCTGAGAACTCTTGACACTTCAGAACTCAACACAAGAAGCCAGGAAATAACAGGGTTCTGTTAATTAAATGCAAAGTGGCCCCCTGGCCTCCTGATGTGAGCTTGCCAGACACCACACAAAGGACCCTTTCCTCTGAAAGGAATATGTTAATTCTGGATGTTTGCTGTCAACAAAGATCTGCCAGCCAGCAGAGATCTGTGACTGACCCACCCAAGTCTTGGAGGCGGACTTCAACACTCTGAGGACTGAATTGAAAGTAAAATATATATTTTACAAAAATACTGATAACTCTTTGTAATCAAATGACAGAAATGTATAACTTTGAGAGCTTTAATTTAAAAAATGTACCTTTAATTCAAGCCCAAACTCCAATTTGTGTGATGTTCTGGGGCAAAACCCCATTGTTTATTAATATTACAGACTCCCTGTTTCAGCTAGACAAACGAAAATGCATTGGTATGTGGGTAGATATGTGAGGAACAGTTGTATAAAATTTAATGAAGATCCAATGTTGTTCAGCACATGAAAAAGTGCTAGAAGTTGCCATTTTTGAATGCAAGCTCCTAGAAAGAGCAGATTTGGACAGAGACATGGCTAAATTCAGCCACACCATGTATGTGTAATTTCAAACAACTGTGTAACTGTGAAATATGGATTTTGATCATATATAGATTTGGGTGCACAGATGATAGGGGAGTTGTTTCAAGAGATCATAAATGGATGACATCACTCTAACTCACAGCTCCTTCGCCAATCAAGTGAGAAATGGAAGCTTGACCAATGGCAAGTGGAGAGGGGTAGGGGCTGGTGATGCTGCATACACCCCCACTCTAAAAACACATAAAAGCAGAGAGTCAGGACAGATAGAGACCTTCAATTCCATTTGCTGCAACGCACTCTGCCGGACCATACAACATCCAGAGATCCAAACTTCAAATTCATCAACCTCCAGAAAGCCAAACTAGAGACTTCAATCTATCCAGAGCAGAGAGAAAGCAGTGCTGTGCCCAGAGAGAGACCAGAGCCCAGTCCAAAACCCTGACCAGATCCGTGATGAGGCCCATTTAATTCAAGAATATAGTGTGAGTACCCAGCAGAACTGTGTAGAACCAATCTCTTAGTTTAAATTCATCTAATTCAATCTATTTAACCTAAGTAGAACTGCAGCTTAGCAATTGTGTTATTCTGCCATCATTTTTAAAGCTGAAAAAGTGTGCGTTTAACATTTGCAAAAACCAAAAACGACCTCTAGTAAATCGGTCATATCTCCGCAACCGTTTGTGCTAGAGACTTGCAGTAACTTTCATTTTGAAGCTGAGATCCTAGGCTTTCCTAGGACCCCAAAACGGTAGAGATATTCCTTGTGGTTCCTCTGTAATAGTGCTCGGCGCATCCGCGAATTTTGCCGCGATTTGCCAATTTCTTCACATGTAAAAACTGCTGCTGCTTGCCTTCCATTTGCCAGAAATTCGTTTAACCTGCTAACTATCCCTGCCCCATTGCTAGTGTGAGCCTGGACTAATATTTACTAGATACCACTCACCCTGAACCTCTGAAAGGGAATTAAAAAGCATTTCCAGCATATTTCTCATCCATTGCTAGCACATATCAAAGCATTTGGGCCTGTGTTTTCAAAACTCCTATCTGTGTTTTAAACTTCTGTTGTCTAAGCTTGGGGGGGATTGAACTGATTACATTGATTGCATTTCTGAGAACTGCGTGCTTTCCTCCCATTCCCTTGCATTGCATAAAGAGGGGGGGAGTGAATAGCCAGAGAAAAGTGATTACATTGTTTTGTTGAAATCATATTGAGTATTTTCTATACTGCATTTCATTCATTCAACCTTGCATTTCCTTGAACCCTATAAAGCATTTTCTACCACATTATACTTCTGTACCTATTTACCAGTGTGCTACCTTATCCATTTCATCTCAACTCCTTAGTAATTACAAAGAAGTGTGCTAGTGCCAGATTCTCCGTTGTTGATCTTTATCATATCAGATTAAGTGTGCTATTCAATTATTAACTTATTATAAAGTGTGATATATATATTTTAAATTATCAAATAAACCTTTTAAACTTGCAAAACAGAACTACTTCTTGGCTCAGTGGGGTCAGGGGGATTCCAAGAGAGGGGTGTTATATAGGGGTAGTCATCCAGAACGCATGAACTGGACCTAAAGATATATCAATAAGGGTTTTCATTCAGTATTCTAGACTAGGCGTTAACTTAGCTGTAGTGCTGAATTGAATCCTCTTACAAATTGGGGGCTCGTCCGGGATGTTGGGTTAGATTTACCACTTGTGCAGCTTAATACAGTGTGCTAACTGACGGGATACATACATCCGGTCGGATCACCACGCTGCATTACGCTGTGAAGCATTCCTCAAAAGGGACACTCCAAGAAAAGTTCTGTTCTGCAAAAATAAAATACAAACTTCTGTAAGTCAGGACAGAGACCAATCTCTAGAATGACGACCTTAGTAGACATGAAAATAGCCAGAGAGCACCTCTTGCATAAGCTATTTGTGAGAGGTGAATGGACCGAACAGGGCCAGGATGTGTGGTTGCAGGCCATCACACAACAGGTCACTGAAACAGGGTCAGATATAAATAGAGATCAGGGTCCCTTACATGTGGCCCTGAGTGAACTATATATGGCTCCTAAAGCCAAAGAGGAACACAATAAGATTGCCAGGATAGCAGCATACCTGTACCTATATATGGGAGACATGCAGGATAGATGTGCTGAAAGCCAAAATCTGGCAAATAGGCAACAGATGGCGTTAGAGAAGGTCCAATCTGACCTGGTCTCTTCTGAGCAGAGGCTGCAGAGGAGCCAGGAGTCAGAAGATGATAGTAGGCAGCACATCATTAAAATAAAGAAGGATATGGATGTGCTGCAACAGGAAAAGGTAGAACAGGATACCAGATTTCTGGCCTTGCAGAAGGAATACCAAGAAGGTTTGGACTCCCTACTGCAAAACCAGAAAAAGCTGGAGCAACAACTGGACTTCAACAGGGTATGTGCTGAGCAGGTAGTCACCCTGCAAGGCCACCTAGATAGAGTGAAGGCAGAGAGCAACAAACTAATTCTGAAAGACCTGGATACCCAGGCAGAGTTTGATCAGGAGCGCCAGAATGCTGGTGCCTTCCAAAGGCAGAGGGACGACCTGGCGGCACAAATGCAGGCTCTTAGTCAGGAAAGAGACGCCATAGGCCAGGAAGTCTGCCATTTAAAAAGGAAAATGGAAGAAAATCACCTGTCCCTCCAGGGGCTGGGTGACCTCCAAAAAGAAAATCAGAACTTGTTAGAGCACACCAGGAGGGTGGAAGAGGCTTTGGCAAGAAAGGAGCAGGCCAATAGGGACATTGCCCAGGAGGTAACCATCCTGCAGCAAAGACTGGCCCAGTACTCCAGGACCAATCAGGAAGCACAGAGAGCGAATGAGGCTCTCTGCCAACACAATGATAGGCTCCAACAACAGGTAGCGATGCAGGAGAGACTGATAGAGTCGAGTAAGGCCTTAACAGAGGAACTGAAAGCACAAATGCAGGCTCTTGCATTGCAACAGGGAGCAGGGGCGGATAGAGATGAGGTTCGCTGGGAAAGGGAAACTCCGGAGCATAACCTCAGGAGCACTAGTACCAGAGGCCCTCTTACCTCTCAGTCCCTGGACTCTGCCACCCCCATGTCCCCTGGCGCACATAAGCACAGGGCTGCAGGGATGGCAGATTACTATCCAGCTAAGAGTATGGGGCTCATAGGCCAGTACCACTCAGGAATGGAGGGGTGGGCATCCGGGTATGGGCACCCAAGTACAGTACAGTTCAATGGGGAACCCCAGGAGAGTAGGCCCATTAAGGGCATCCTGAAAACCTCTGCCCAGTTAGGTCAGTGGAGGGGGTACCCATCAAATCCTGGCAGCAAGGAGGAATCTGAAGACTCCTCTGAACTGCGCAGGACACAGGAGACCAGGTCCCCACATTCTGCCAGCCATTCCCAGGCTCGCAGAATCCGGGAAAACCTGGAAGAACAGACGGGAACCTCTGGGAGCAGTGCCTCTGAGTACGAGGAAGAATGGACAAGGGTTACCCGAACCAAAAAGGCCAATAAGGCAAAAAGGGCCTTGCTTAAGGACCCCTTAAAGCAGATTAAGGCGATCAGGAGCGTCATCACGCCTTACCATAAGAACGCTAAGTATTCTGTTTGGGAGCGCTTAGAGTTGTTTGAACAAATGATGGAGACTTTCCATTTGAAGGACAGCCAAAGCTGTATTCAATATGTAAAGTGGACATTCTCCCCGGAATACTCCAGTTTCTTTGCGGGGCTGGAGGACCAAAATCATTTAAGATGGTCCACATATAAGGCGGCCATCCTGAAACATTTTTCTGTTCACAGAAATCCTCAAGAGGCTCGCAAGGCAGCCTACAATTTGCAATGTGGGGAGGATCAGGCCCCACAAGAATTTGTGCAGGAGTTAAAGCGTGCTTTTGCACAGACCACAAGAAGGGTGCGCACGGATAGCAGGGAATTTATAAATACGTTTTTCCATGCCTTGCCCAAATATATCATGACCCAGCTCGTGAGGGATTTTCACGAGAAAAGATCTTTAGACTGGGTCATTGAACAAGCTACCCGGATCTATGAGGTGCAGAAACCGGTAGATAGCAAAAGTAATGCCCAGAAAAACCCCAAAGCCAACAGCACCCCTGCTGCTGCCAAGGTGGCAGAGGTAAAGGTCACCCCCGTTTTGGATTTGGAGATGGGGGGGCCTAAAAACCTGCCTGCACCTAATAATGCTAGGCCCAGGAGGTCCTCGGGTCAGTCACAGACAGGGAGCCAAGGAGGCAGCCCCACAAATGGGGTCCCTCGCTCTCCTGATTATGTAAGTCCCCGTTGCAAGGGAAATCGACCCATCCTGGGTTATGTGTGGACTCCTCCAGCCCAAGGGGGGGGATCCAGACAAGCACCTAACCCAGGGAACTTCCCTCCAAACTTCCCACAGGAGGGCAGAAATTGACCAAACCCTGGGCAGAACTTTTTCCCCAGATATCCACCCGACTTCCAGCCCCAAAACCATCCATCCTTCTTTCCCCAATTCCCTGAGCCCAGACCACTGAATCCGGGAGAGGGGAGGCCAAGGGTGGAGGGGTACCCAAATCTTCCCAACCCGGGGTATTACCAGAGGAGGGACAGCTACCCTTCCCGGGATCAGCCCAGGGGAGAAAACAGGGCCCCGTATCAGCCTGAGCGGGTTTCCCAGTTAGAGCGCCAGGTCCAAAACATGGCGCGGGACCTGGGTCACGTACTGAGGGCTCAGCAGAACCCTCAGATGGGCGTGCCGGCGCAGAACGCACCCAACTCTGGACCTGGTGCTCCAGAACAATGACGGGGGCAGCACCCCGATAACTCACCGGTTCCCAGGGAGGAGGCACAAAGGGAAGGGGGGTGTAAAGCCTTGGAGGAAGCTTCCTTCCTCACTTGTAAACAGCCCCTGGAAACCCAGGAACCGGAAACAAAATCTCTTGCCCCTGAAAGTCTGCCTCCTAAGGAGCAGAGGGGGGGTAGGAGAAACAAAAGACCCAAACAGACTCAGTTTGAGGAGGAGGTACAGGTCTTCCAATTTGAGGGAGAGGGATCCTCAGAGGATCCTGGGAAAAGGATCTTCTCCTTCAGAGAGGGGGGAACTCCTCCCAAAGAAAAATGGGTCCCTAGGGATGAAAATCCAGACTGGGGAGATGTGGAGACTGAGCTACCGCCGCCCACTATCTCATCCCAGAACCAACAGCAAGAAAATCCCCTGGTTCAAACCCATCCTGGGGACTGCCTCCAAAAAGGGGGGGGCAGCCCAGAACCGGAACCAGGGGAACCCACAATGGCTCTGATCTCCAGTTGCCAACTTTTTCTTTCAGATTCCCAAGACTCTCCACAGAATTCTGCCCAAATCTCTTCGCTATCGATGTCCAAAACCAGAAAGTTAGCCCACCAGTTGTCCAAAAATGTGCATTATCTGTGCCCCCTTGAGGAGAAGGAGGGAAGATATTATGCCCCGGTACAAGTACAGGGGAAGGGTACAATCTCGGCACTGGTGGACACGGGATCTCAAGCTACCCTTCTGTCCAGAAGGGCCTTTGACGAACTGAATGCAGGAAGGGGAGAGAATTACCAAATTTCTCTCACCTCTCTTCCTGGACAACTACAGAACTTTGACGGGAAGGAAATTCCCGTCGAGGGGACGGCAGATTTGGACATTAAAATTGGGCGACATAAGTTGAAACACCCGGTCATAGTTGTGACCCCAGAGGGCACCCCTTGTTTACTAGGGAATGACCTCCTGAGAAGGTTGTCACCCCTAATAGATTGCGTAAACAAGGTCCTCTGGACCCAGACTAGCCGACCGATAAAATTAAAACAGAGTGTCAACCATGTTAGTTTAAACGGCACCTGCCACATGGTTGAACAAAAATCTGACCAAGTAGAATTTCACTTCCAGAACAACCAAATTCCAGACGTGACAGTCATAGCAGTAGGACAACAGACTGGTGATGGGGGGTCCTCTCTATTTCTGAAAATCAACCTTCCTTCCAGTCTAAAGTGGTATTCCACGCTGGAAGGAAACACTTTGAAATTCTATACCAATCCACAATCTGAAACTCCCACTCCTATAGTCCAGAAAGATGTGAAATCAGCTCAAAGCCTGGCTGATATTCAGCAAATTGGAGAGCAGTTGTTCATCCTTGTTCAGTTAAATGATGGGAAGGACTCTGTTCTCGCTCGAGTGTGTGTGAACAACGGTAAGAGCTTCATCAGCGAAGCCATGTTTCGCCAACTTCCAAAAGATCCAGCCATTCCCACCTTCAAACTGATAGACAAATGGGAAATGGACCTGGAAGCACCCAATTCAAAACATCTCCTGCCAAGCAGGTGTATGCTCAAAATCTCCATTGGCAACAAGAGCATAGTCCATAATTGTTGGGTCGTGCGAGACGTCACTGCCGCCTTTTACTTAGGCAGTGACATTCTCAATCGCTTTGCCATTAGTTTGGACCTAATAAACTTCAAAGCTTGGTCCCGATTAGCGGATAATCCCATGGGCTTTGATGATCCAGAAAAAGCATTTAGGTCAGCTCAATTGCTACCTTATGCAGTTGAAATTCAGGTTAAAGAGGAAGTCACCATCCCAGAAAGGACCCGACAATTCTCCCTGGAAGTGAAAGTTAAAAGGGGACAAGAGTTGAAAAACCCTGATGCTTACATACATCTAAATGCTTCTTTCCAACAGCAAGGGTTGGGGGTAAACCCAACTCCATTAGTCAACATAGAACATGACACCATTCTAATAGAGGTGGATAACAGCGACTTAAAGAGTATTACTCTAGCCGCAGGCACCATTATTGGAATGGCGGTTGATGACCGACATTTCTCCATTGATCTTGTAAATGAACTGTTAGGACCAATCCCCAAGGACTGTGTTGACAGTGACAGTGAGGACAATACAACACCAGACAGGATTTTCACCCGGCATGGGGGGAACTTCCTGGTGTACACTTCCTGCCCCTATGGTAAGGAAGATGTGACGTGTGACTTCAGGAGGGATGAGGTGATTTTCCAGGTACATGAGGGCTGCCTTTCCCACCTGAAGCCTCCGGTCCAAATCAGCACTCTGACCAGGGACTTCTCCACCCAGCTGGAGGAGGCCGCGGAAATAGCCGAACCAGAAGTCTTTCCAGGCTTCAGGCAGATGGTGGAAGAGAGAGTCAACCTAGCTGATGCCTGTGTGACTCTGGAACAAAAGCAAAAGTTGAAACAAGTTTTCTTGGATTTCCAAGATCTCTTTGCGGTAGACTCATATGACTGTGGTCGCACTGACATCCACACAACAACAATCCCCATGGACCCTGGCATGACTCCTGTGTTTGTGAAGCAATATCGCTTGCCTCTCGCATCAATGGAGTCCCTTACTGAAATAATTAAGAACCTTGAGTCCCGGGGAATAATCCGTCCAGTCCACAGCACCTTCAATAATCCGGTGCTGGGAATATTGAAGCCAAACAGCCAGTGGAGACTCTGTGCCGACCTCAGGGAGCTCAACAAACGGGTCCATACTTCCCGATGGCCTCTGCCCTACATTGACCAAGGGCTGGCCCAGATCCAGGGGTCACAGGTATTCACTGCAATAGACCTGACCAATGGATACTGGACTGTGCCTGTCAGTAGGGAGGACCAATACAAGCTGGCTTTTACCTTTGGGGGCCAGCAGTACACCTGGACCCGGACTCCCTTCGGATACCTCAACTCCGGCAATGAATTCAACATTTTTCTACACAAGGCCATGCCTGACTTGGGTGCAAGGGGTAACCTGGCTTATGTAGATGATGTCCTCATCAAAAGTTCATCTGTGGAGGAACACATAGCGGAGATCCGTTATGTTTTGACACAGTTGAGGGCTGCCGGAGCAAAACTTTCCTTTCAGAAAGCACAGTGGTGTAGAACCCGTGTTAATTTCTTGGGGCATGAGATTACTCCTCAGGGTCTCTGTCCCCAGGAAAAGAAAGTGGAAGCACTTCAGAAACTGAAAGACCCCACAACTCTGCGGGAACTAAGGAGCCTCCTTGGACTGACTAATTACAGCAGAAAGTTCATTGAGGGCTACGCAGAGATCACCAGACCCCTGATTCATCTCCTGAAGGGGGGGGTCAAGTGGGAATGGGGTCCAGAACAAGCCGATGCGGTAAAACAACTCAAAAGAAGCCTCTCACAAGCGCCTTGCCTAGCTTACCCTGTCAGAAACAAGGAGTTCTTCCTGGAGACGGGGTTCTCTGATACGTGCTTGACGGCAGTATTATACCAAAAGCATGACAAGGTCAATAAAGTAATCTCCTATGCGAGCAAAACTTTATCCTCTGTGGAGGAAAAATTCAACGATTGTGAGAAGGCACTCCTGGCAACGGTGTGGGCATTGAAGAATTACCGCCCGTTTATCCAGGGGGAACACATCATAGTGGAGACTCCACACCAGCCTCTGCAATATCTCCAAAGTGACAGAATCCGGGCCGGAAATGTGAGTAATTCCCGAATTACTTCCTGGATTCTGTCAATGCAAGGCTTTCCTGTGGAGGTCAGATATGGCCAAAACAAGAAGAGTCCCCTCGCGCAAGGTCTGGCTGACTTGCATGATTGTGCCAGAGAAAACTGTCTCGAGGACGAAAGTCTGAAAATCAAGGACAACATGGAGGCATACCTTAATTCCCCACACAAAGTCTTTGAAGAAGACAAGTGTGAGGGAATGCCCACTGTGTATGTGGATGGATGCTCTTACCATGTTGACAACAACGGGGAGAAAGAACTGGTGGCCGGCGTAGGGAATGCATGGGTGAATGAGTCCCCAGAACCCTCCGCTGGATACAAAATTGGTCCCCGAAGTAGTCAGGTGGCAGAATTGATGGCTGTGCATCAGGCCATCCTCACTGCTGTCCAGCATCAACTCCACGAACTGGTCATAATCACAGATTCGGATTATGTACGGAACGGGTTCGTGGAGCACCTGGTTAATTGGAAAACCAGAGGCATGTTATGTGCTAACAACAAACCCTTGAAATATGGGAAGTTGATCCAAAACATTGATGATCTGGTCACATCGAATGGGATGACCATCTACTGGAAAAAGATCAAGGGTCATTCCAAAGTAGAGGGACCAGACAAAACTGGAAATGACTTAGCTGATCAGCTGGCCAAAACCGGGGCCATCCAAGGGGATCTAATTGATATTGAGTCCCTGTTGGGGGAAATCCAGGTCACTGCTATCACTAGGTCCCAGACAAATGCTCACAACGACCTTTCAATTGCACAATGGAGTAAGGAGACCCCTGATGCTGATTTGATTACTGCTCAGAAGGGGGATCCAATAATTGGTAAATTTTACCAGCACCTTGAGGACCCTGAGAACTTTCCCCTGACGGATACCGATTACATTGGGAAAGAGGACCTAAGAGTGTTGATGAAATGTCCAAAAATGTTCCGGATCCAAGACGGTTTGTTGGTAAGGAAATCCAAAGCTGGCCACGATCAGTGGGTGGTTCCTACCTCATTCCGAAGCCTGATGTTAAGTCACGCCCATGATGCGGCCACCGCCGGTCATAGGGGGTTTCACACAACATTGGAAATCTTAAGAGAGGTTGCATACTGGCCACACATGGGGCAGGACCTCGACCAATACTTGAAGGGGTGTCTTGTGTGTGCACAATTTCAGCCATCATCCCTCACGCACCGTGCGCCTCTCCAAAAGAGGGGGATGACACTGCCATGGTCAGATTTACAAATCGACTTTGTAGGCCCTGTGATTCGCTCGGCTAGGGGGAATAAGTACATGTTGACTGTGACATGCTTGTTTACCAAGTGGGTGGAATGTCTCCCAGCCCCAAATTGCAAGGCAGAAACTGCAGCTGCCTTGATGATTAACCACATCTTTTCCCGTTTTGGTCTACCTCAAAGGATTGAGTCAGACAGAGGTAGCCACTTCACCAGTGAAGTAATGACAAAGATGTGGGAGATACTGGGGGTCAAAAGGAAGTTGCATATTGCTTATCGGCCAGCTTCTTCTGGGGCAGTAGAGAGATATAACCGGACAATTGTGAGCATATTAAAGAAGTTTGTGGCAGATTCTGGGCCAAGTTGGGATATCCGATTACCTCTGGTCCTAATGGCCATCAGATCTACCCCTTCATCTGCAACCAAAATGTCACCATTTGAGTTGATGACTGGGCGCAAGATGGTGCTTCCTCAGCATTTGCTCTACAGGACCCAAGAGCAGACACTGATAAATGCCTCCACTACTCATGAGTATGTAGAGAATTTAAGGAAACACCTCCAACATGCTTTTGCTTATGCTCAGCGGAATCTAGAAAGATCAGCTGATAGCATGAAGACCCATTATGACCTGAAAACTTCCAGGAAGGAATATCAGGTGGGAGACTGGGTCTATCTATACAACTTCCAAAGGAACCAGGCCAAGCAGCGCAAATTTTTGCCTACATGGAAGGGACCCTTTGAGATCGTCGACAAGATCTCCCCTGTGGCCTACAAAATCCACATCCCCAAAGGTCCTTTGGCAGCGGGGGAAGACAAGTGGGTACACATAAACCAGTTGAAATGTTGCCATCCCAGGCACACTCTGCAACAACTGGAGGAATCCACTGGAATCCTAGCGGGTACTGTATCAGACTAATTCAGTTCCAATCATAAAACATACCACATCTAGTCTCTAAAATATTGTGATTTGCATGAAACTGTCTCTTAGTTATACTGTTTTTTTTTTCAAAATAAGAATGTAATGTTTTGTTATGATGAAATGCATATGCTGCCCCACTATCTCAACAGTGGTGGAAAAAAAAAAAAATCGTCTATGAGTAGATATTGCCGCTTTTGCTTTATCATCCTAGGAGAGATGAAACCATGAAGAATGACCAAGAAGGACGATCCGGAGACCGGGAACGAAGATCCAATGGGCCCAGTGGACCGCCCAATACTCCCATCAGGACCGGCGAGGAGAACCGATCGATCCGACCGGATGGAGGAAAAGATGCTGAACTGTGCCACTTATCGGAAGAATAGGAGAACTACATCCCAGATCTTGCGGGTCCCATTAGTGAAGGATCAGATGGCCACCGCAAGAAGGGGGGCTTGTGGGATGTATTTACCCATACATCCGGGCCCTACCTCAAAACTGTGCAGTACTGGCATTGAAAACATCATAATGGCCAGAGCTCCCCAGAAAATGCACAGGAAAATCCCATTTTGCCTATATTGTGAGTTCAGGGATGCAATGCTGATTGCCAAAAGCAAACCCATACTGTTGGGAATTCATTTTTCTTGAATGTCAAATATGGCAAAATCATGGGCACAGAATTACTTTACTGCAGAAACACACCAATGCCATGTCCTGAACAGGGACAATCTACTCCATATAATATCACTTGCTGAAAGGAATCAATCTAAAAAAAAAAATCCCAAGGATGGATGCAGTAACCACAAAATCCTGATGGTGGCGCTAGCGGTCTAAACTCTGACAGGAGAGCTGTCTTGCAAACTGCATGAGTGCAAAGAAAGGGGTCTTATTTCATCAAAGGTTCAAAGGGGTTGCCTGTCCTGAGAACTCTTGACACTTCAGAACTCAACACAAGAAGCCAGGAAATAACAGGGTTCTGTTAATTAAATGCAAAGTGGCCCCCTGGCCTCCTGATGTGAGCTTGCCAGACACCACACAAAGGACCCTTTCCTCTGAAAGGAATATGTTAATTCTGGATGTTTGCTGTCAACAAAGATCTGCCAGCCAGCAGAGATCTGTGACTGACCCACCCAAGTCTTGGAGGCGGACTTCAACACTCTGAGGACTGATTTGAAAGTAAAATATATATTTTACAAAAACACTGATAACTCTTTGTAATCAAATGACAGAAATGTATAACTTTGAGAGCTTTAATTTAAAAAATGTACCTTTAATTCAAGCCCAAACTCCAATTTGTGTGATGTTCTGGGGCAAAACCCCATTGTTTATTAATATTACAGACTCCCTGTTTCAGCTAGACAAACGAAAATGCATTGGTATGTGGGTAGATATGTGAGGAACAGTTGTATAACATTTAATGAAGATCCAATGTTGTTCAGCACATGAAAAAGTGCTAGAAGTTGCCATTTTTGAATGCAAGCTCCTAGAAAGAGCAGATTTGGACAGAGACATGGCTAAATTCAGCCACACCATGTATGTGTAATTTCAAACAACTGTGTAACTGTGAAATATGGATTTTGATCATATATAGATTTGGGTGCACAGATGATAGGGGAGTTGTTTCAAGAGATCATAAATGGATGACATCACTCTAACTCACAGCTCCTTCGCCAATCAAGTGAGAAATGGAAGCTTGACCAATGGCAAGTGGAGAGGGGTAGGGGCTGGTGATGCTGCATACACCCCCACTCTAAAAACACATAAAAGCAGAGAGTCAGGACAGATAGAGACCTTCAATTCCATTTGCTGCAACGCACTCTGCCGGACCATACAACATCCAGAGATCCAAACTTCAAATTCATCAACCTCCAGAAAGCCAAACTAAAGACTTCAATCTATCCAGAGCAGAGAGAAAGCAGTGCTGTGCCCAGAGAGAGACCAGAGCCCAGTCCACAACCCTGACCAGATCCGTGATGAGGCCCATTTAATTCAAGAATATAGTGTGAGTACCCAGCAGAACTGTGTAGAACCAATCTCTTAGTTTAAATTCATCTAATTCAATCTATTTAACCTAAGTAGAACTGCAGCTTAGCAATTGTGTTATTCTGCCATCATTTTTAAAGCTGAAAAAGTGTGCGTTTAAAATTTGCAAAAACCAAAAACGACCTCTAGTAAATCGGTCATATCTCCGCAACCGTTTGTGCTAGAGACTTGCAGTAACTTTCATTTTGAAGCTGAGATCCTAGGCTGTCCTATGACCCCAAAACGATAGAGATAGTCCTTGTGGTTCCTCTGTAATAGTGCTCGGCGCATCCGCGAATTTTGCCGCGATTTGCCAATTTCTTCACATGTAAAAACTGCTGCTGCTTGCCTTCCATTTGCCAGAAATTCGTTTAACCTGCTAACTATCCCTGCCCCATTGCTAGTGTGAGCCTGGACTAATATTAACTAGATACCACTCACCCTGAACCTCTGAAAGGGAATTAAAAAGCATTTCCAGCATATTTCTCATCCATTGCTAGCACATATCAAAGCATTTGGGCCTGTGTTTTCAAAACTCCTATCTGTGTTTTAAACTTCTGTTGTCTAAGCTTGGGGGGGATTGAACTGATTACATTGATTGCATTTCTGAGAACTGCGTGCTTTCCTCCCATTCCCTTGCATTGCATAAAGAGGGGGGGAGTGAATAGCCAGAGAAAAGTGATTACATTGTTTTGTTGAAATCATATTGAGTATTTTCTATACTGCATTTCATTCATTCAACCTTGCATTTCCTTGAACCCTATAAAGCATTTTCTACCACATTATACTTCTGTACCTATTTACCAGTGTGCTACCTTATCCATTTCATCTCAACTCCTTAGTAATTACAAAGAAGTGTGCTAGTGCCAGATTCTCCGTTGTTGATCTTTATCATATCAGATTAAGTGTGCTATTCAATTATTAACTTATTATAAAGTGTGATATATATATATTTTAAATTATCAAATAAACCTTTTAAACTTGCAAAACAGAACTACTTCTTGGCTCAGTGGGGTCAGGGGGATTCCAAGAGAGGGGTGTTATATAGGGGTAGTCATCCAGAACGCATGAACTGGACCTAAAGATATATCAATAAGGGTTTTCATTCAGTATTCTAGACTAGGCGTTAACTTAGCTGTAGTGCTGAATTGAATCCTCTTACACAGGTGAGAACCCAAAGTACCCAAATATGTGCATAAAGAGGTCTGGGAGTCTCTCTGCCGGCACAAACGCGACCCATTGACCTGCTCTTGGGTTGGATGGGCCCCGGGAGAGTTAAAACACACACCAAATCACTTCTCATTCACCCACCCACCCGTCACTCACACTTTCCCTTACATCCACTCATTGCATTCTCTACACAGGCACACACCCACCCACCTAGAACATTTAAAAACACGCATCACATCACCTCACTTCTCATTCGCCCACCAGTCACTCACACCTTCTCTTACATCCACTCATTGCATTCTCTACACAGGCACCCACCCACCCAACCACCCAGAACATTCAAAAACACACATCATTTCTCACTCACCCACCATTCACGTACATACATCTGACACACATTTTACAAATGCAAAACACACATCATATTACAACAAAAAAGCTTTCTTACCTTTTTTTTTGCAGCTTCGGTCCGTCCTTCCAGGCCCCCCACCCCTGGCTCCTCCCTAGAGTTCACAAACAGGAACCAGGAAGCTGCCAGCGCTTCTTGGTTCCTGTATGTGAGCTCCAAGGAAACCGAGGTAGAGGGGTTGGAGCTGAACGTGGCATGTGACATGTGCCTTATGTCACGGTCAGCTCCAACCCCTACTGAGTGCCTCCCTTGCCCAGCCTACGTGATGGGTGAGGACTGGGCCCTGGACCCACCACACCAGGTGTGACAGGGCCTCCCGCACTGCGAGAGATCCTGCTACAGCAGAAATCCCTGTTTTATTTTAAATGTTTATTATTTGGGGTCGCAGGGAGTCCCTAGGGGTTTCAACTGTGGCCCCCAGGGGTTTGCAACCCCCAAATGATGTCCCTGCACCCCTTTGTTCTATGTAAGGCTTTATATGTAAGATTTCAGTCAAAACCTTATATCTTTCACCTAGTGCAGTGTGTATCAGACTTCTGCTGCCTCATGATCATCATCACAAAGAGTCTATAGTGCAGAATATGCATCTTCAATGATTTTGGGGGAGCCCCTCAGCAGGGCTCATGGGTGGCTCCATCATTTTGATTTATGCCACTGCTACTTCAGCAGAAACAAAGCAACTGTTTGGCACCTCCTCCTACATCAGTTGATGAAGGTAATGCACTGACTTCATGCTGTTATGCTGTTACTCCCCATCATTTCCTCCTCCTCGTCCATCCACAGTTGCTGTCAATTGCTTGACAGCACTCCTTTATGCTCTAAGGAGCTCAAAACCCTCCTCTTCAAGGAATGCCTTCTCCCTAACACCTAGGTCCACACACCCTCCACTCCCCACCTACCTGAGACTGGCTGATCTGCTCCCCATTGTTTCCTCGTCTTTACTGCTAAATTGCCCACCCACCCCCTGCCCTGTTGTTAGCTTCACATTCCCTTGGTTGTCTGCTTCTCTCAACGGGTTCTTCCCCATATGATTGTATGATTGTAAAGCGCTCTGTTGCTTCCAGAAGCTAAGTACATGCTCAATAAATACCCTATAATAATCATGTCCCAAAAATAATCAAATGATGGCATTCTCGCAAATATATTGAGCAAACCCTTATTCCGATCAATCGCACGACTCATACAAAAAGCTGTTCATCCCGTCCATGTATATTTAAAATGGCATGCTTCTTCCACTGAATTTCCTTTAGCCATGTAGTTCTTTACAATGTTCAATTCCTCACACTTTATCCACTTTCCAGTCCTTTTGTACTCTCCTGCCAGGGTATTTTGTGGTTTACTTTTCAGTCCTTAAAAAGGGTAGGAGTCCTCTTTTTTGCATCCAAAACTTGTTTTTTTGCCTTCACACTCCTGGTTTACTGTGTTGCCAGGATATCACTTTACTTCTCGTCTCTCTTCTAGCTTACTCTTCTGCCAGAATATTGTTTCACTTCTAACTCCTTGTTTACTCTCCTGCCAAGATACTATTTCACTTCTCACACCAGGTTTACTCTCCTGCCATAAAACTGTTTCACTTCGCACTCCTGGTTTACGCTCCTGCCAGAATACTGTCTGACTTCTCACCCAGGTTTACTTTCTTGCTAGGATATTGTTTCACCTCTGACTCCTGGTTTACTCTCCTGCCAGGATATGACTTTACTTCTTATTTTGCTTGCCTGGTGCACTAACCTGCCAGGGCATTTCCTCTCTCCATTCACTCTTTCTCTTATCCACTTTATCACAGTACAAAGTACACTTTAACACATTACTGCGGGACTTGTCCTTGGCCTCAAGCCCTGGGATTCTATCTCTCCAGCCCTGAAATCTCTTCATTTGCTCCCCTTGGCTGCAAGGATTAAATTAAAGACCCTTTGCACTGCCCACAAGGTTTTCTGGGGCCTGGGTCCACAACACCTTCAACTCTCCCTCTGTAAATACCTTACTACTCAAGCTCTTTGCTCCTCCAACTAGCTCAAGGTCTGTTGCTTCTCCAAGCTACGAGTTGGGGGTACATCTCTTTCTCCGGCTGGGGCCTACCTCTAGAACAGCCTCCCTGCCTCTCTGAAACTTGAGGAGAACCATCTTCAGTACCGGAAGCACCTCATGATCTTCCTCTTTGCTTCTGCCTTCCTCTTCCTCTCCCTTGCCGATCTGTCTGCTTCGGCACCGGGCACGTGGTTACCCTCTGATTTTCACGCCCAGAGCCCTGCCCACCCAGCCACACACCTGCACGGCCTCCTGGCAAACCCTGCACGTGGGTGTGTATCTGTAACCCTACAGTCCCCTTACATGTACTTATCAGACATCCCTTGTCTGCGTTTTAACCTTGCACTTGCCACCTTGCTGGTACCTGTTGTTGTTATTTTATCCCTTGCACAGCACTTTCCACTCCTCCCCTCTCCCTTGCACTTTCCCCCTTCCCTATCCCTGGCACTTGCGCGTTCTCAATGTCACTGGGCCTTGTAAGATTGTTGTTTTGTCCTTCCTTGTTCCCCTCCCTTGTCTCGTCGCGCTCTGAAACACTTGTGTAGGAACGCGATACAAATAAAATATCATATCATCTCATATTCCAAATTTTGGCCACTGACCCTTTCCTGTCAAAATTTGCATCAATATTATTTCCCTCATTCATGTATTGGGTCCCTGAGCCTTTCTCAGCACTCTTTGTGTGTATTTCAGTTCTTCCTTTCACTGTTTGGGCTTCTAAAGCTCTTTCAGCTTTATCAATATGTTTGTCAATTTCTCCTTTAAACATTGGGCTTCTGCCCTACATTCAGTACTGTTCGTATATGCATCTCTTCCTCGTTTAACACATTGGGTCGCCGACCATTCTTTCATAAAGTTTTAATTAGTATCTGTGTCTTTAATATTCACTATTGGTTTCCCGTACTTTGTCAATTCAACGTGGCAAGCATTTGCAGATGCCCCGGTAACCCGCTAATTCTCATTGGGATTACCGGGAGGCTCGAGTAGTCCTTGTGTCTCCCTTTCGGCTTCTCTGCTGGTCCGCTGATGAGGTGTGTGTCCTGTCAGCCAGTCCACCTTTCCTTCAGCTTCTTTCACTCTGGGCGCCTTCCATCGGTTTCCGATCACCAAGCAGCAGGCTGCTTTCAGCACGGTCTCTTCTCTTGCCATTCTCTTTCGCCTTTGCGCTGCTGCTGACAGTTCACTTGTCTCTGGCGTCTCATTCAGCATTTTCACAAACCGCTGACAGCCTCTGACTCTGCCACTCTCTCAGCCATGTCTCTCTCAGCTGCTTATCTCTCTCAGGATCAGCTGTGGTTGTTTTAAAATTCCAGGCCACAGACAGCCTCCTCCAAAGACTGGAGCGTGGCACTGGCTTACTGCATCTAGTCATCCTCATTGCTCCATCTCTCTTCATCGTCTCAGTATTAAAATGGAGGGCAGAGGCATATAGAACAAATGATTGGAAAAACTTTGGATTTTCTTCTTCCACAGTACAGTAAGCCATACAGGTATTTGAAAAGGCGTATGGTTATAAAGTGGGATTTTTACTGCCAGGTTATCTGGGTCTATGATTGGAGATTCTACCTTTACATTACAATCTATCATACAAGAAGGTTGAAAAGGCAAATTGTTGTTATTAAGAGATATAGGTGAAGGGTTATTCTGATCTAATGCTTTTGTTCTGTACCCCTGGAGTTCGTCCTCCCCTACATTGTCCCCCCGCAGATAAACACTCCCAGGGTCAGAGTCAAGTAGCTTCTACCTTTCCCTAGCCACATAAGGGACGCTTCCCTCCAGAGATTCAGTGACAATAGTGGCAGATTTGTCACACTTCACACTCAGTATTGAGTTTTGATCAAATTGCAACTCATCAAGCATATGCTTTGTCTAGCATTAGCAGTCATATGGGAAAATGAAAAATTAATCATAATGAAAGTGTCATAAGAGGCCGTTTATCTCCATTTTTTGTTTCATTGGCGGAGGGTGGTTTTCTTTGCACTATAACTCCTGACCCACTTTCCTTCCATTCATTAGGTTTTTGCAAATTTTGTTATTTTAGCTCATATTGTTCCCCTTTCATTTTTTTCTTCATTTCTATTCTTGTCCCAGCAGTTTGCTCCTAGTTTTTCTAAGCGTCATTCTGAAATTCGTCAATGACAGCTCATTAAGAATTAGTAAGAATGACAAAAATCTGTACTGGAGGGAACTCGAGTGTGGGTGTGCTAACCACATGAATCTGAGGTAAAATGACAGGCTAGTGCTTTCTTCTTCCCATCTTGTAATGCAGGGGCTCATCACAAGAGCCAGTATGAACAATTTTAGTTTCCAATACTTAAAATTCCAAGACAGTTGCTGGTCCAAACTCATGAGGTTTACATCCACTTTGCAATGTCAGAATGAAAACATTGCCACTGTTCGAATACAACGGTTCGCTTGCGATTGGTATTAATTGTGCAAGCCAAAACACGCACTCCTGCAGACATTCTAGTTTGCTCACAACCCCAATACACTACTTGAAATTCCATTATCTCCACATCTCACTTCCTCGTCCAAGTACTTACCTCTGAGCCCCCCCCCCCTCCACTACAAGTACCCCTATTCTATTTCTTTTTCCTTGGAGGTATCATAACTTTCACTTAACCAGAATCCAGCAGTTACAAAATTCCTTTGCAGGCACCCTGGATGGCTCCTCCAGCAGATTCTTTCCAGGAAGGCCATACTCCTGGATACCATGCCAGGCTTGGGATCTAGTTAAGTGGTGGGCTCATGGCCGGGTAAATCCCTCTCTGTCCCCCTGCAGTGAGAGGTGCACCAATTGAGGGCACAGCAGGGCTCAGCACTGGGTCAGCTGTCCCAGGACTGGCAAGTGAGTGGCTGGGGGGGGGCAGAGTGGGGATTCTCCAATATGGGTCTCTTCCCTGTCTATGGGGGTGGTGACTGGCTTCCGGGGTACTGCGTCTGGCGCCCCCGGTGGCCAGGTCTGGGAGCACTGTATGGCCGGCGTGGCTCCTTGCAAGTGGGTTGGTGCCGGGGTATGGGCTTGGTCTGGTGTGCTCTGCGCTGTGTTTCAGGGTCAGGGTTACCGGGTGGTGCATCTTGTACGGTGTAATGTATTGCAGTTGTTTGTTTTGAAGTTTGTATTTGTACTTTACTCCAAAGCGATGAACATAAACCGGTTACAGGACAAAAAGTGAAAACTGATTAGATAACAAAATATGTCCAAGTAAAGAATTAGGTACATTAGAGTAAGGGAATGGTTGGGTTACAAAACAATTCCAGGTAGCGAGATAGGACAGAAGTAGATAGGTCTTTAGAGAAGTGCGAAATGCATGGTAAGAAGTAGTAGAACGGAGGGGGAAAGGGAGAGAATTCCAATGACAGGGAGCAAGACGAGAGAATGAGCGAAACCAGGATTGGGAACAAGGGGGACGAGGGACTAATAGCAAGAACTGGGATTCATAACGAAGGGAACAAATAAGGACATAGAAGGAGAATGAGGATGGTAGAAAAGTGGGAGCAAGACCATGGAGGGATTTGAACACTATACCACGAAAATAGAATTTGAGCTGGGAGGAAAAAGTCAGCCAACCAAGAAAGGACAGAGATTGTGAAATGAAGTCGCTAGGGGATAACTGATAGAGAAGACGTGAAAGAGGAAGACCAAAGAGAATAGAAGAACAGTGAAAAGGGGAAAAAATAGGAGATGAGATTAGGTTTATGGTTGTGCCAAAGGTCATTAAAAAGCAGGCTTTATGAATATTAAAGAGATGGAAGTGACAAGATCGGGAGATAGTAGAAATGTGAAGAGAAAAGGATAAGTCTGTGACAAAGTAAAGACAGAGTGCGAGCAGTACTGGAGAGTGATAAAGAGGAAGAGGGGAAAGAGACAGAAGGGGGAGGTGA
Source organism: Ambystoma mexicanum (assembly GCF_040938575.1). Lineage (NCBI taxonomy): Eukaryota > Metazoa > Chordata > Amphibia > Caudata > Ambystomatidae > Ambystoma > Ambystoma mexicanum. The sequence goes on along the minus strand of NC_090926.1, from coordinate 1,092,366,081 downwards.
AGGGGGGATACTGGTGGCAGGGAAGAAGAGAACTTCAGTTTTCAACAGGTTTAGAACAAGAAAGTGGTCTGATACCAAGATTTGATAGCAATTAAACAGGAAGATAAATTATTGTGAATAACGGGAGTAAAGGTAGGAAAAGAGAGAAAGAGCTGTGTGTCATTAGCATAGAAGTAGAGGAAACCCCAAAGGATGCGATAATAGCAGCAAGAGGGGAAATATAGAGGGAAAAAAGAAAGGGGCCAAGAACCAAGACTAGAGGCACATCATGAAAAAGGGGAGATGTGTGAGAAGAGGAACCAACCCAGGGGACAGAATATGTATGGTCAGAAAGATAAGAGCGAAGCCAAGCAAGAACAGAGTCGGCAAACCCAAATGAAGCCAGAGAGGCCAAGCGGAGAGTGTGATCAACAATGTCAAAAGCCGCTGACAGATCTAGAAGTAAGAGAAGAGAGGAAAGCTTAGTGTAACGAGCAGAGAGCAGGGAATTGCAAACAGAGAGAAGGGCAGACTCAGTTGAGTGTGAGGGACAGAAGCCTGATTGGAGCGAAGGAAGGATAGGATTGTCTTTTACAAAGGTAGAAACCTGAATATAGATAGCCTCTCAAGCAATTTCGAGAGATAGGGACGAGGTGAGATTGGGTGAAATTTAGACCAGAGAGAAGGGTCTAGAGAAGGCTTCTTAAGAATAGGGAGAATAGAACCATGCGTGAAGCATGAGAGAAAGAGTGATGTGAAGAGAGAGGTGGTGAGGAGAGTGGCAAGATAGGAGACAAGAGAAAGATAGACTTTGGGAATTAGAGAAGATGGAATTGGACCAGAAGGTGAGGTAGTGGGATGGGAATGAGTCAGAAGAGAAGAGGTCTCTAAACTGGTACCTGGGGAGATAGAAGAGATTAGAGTGGTAGGGGAAGAAGGAGCTGGAAAAGAGGTTGAGGGAACAATGGCAGCACGAAGAGAAGCAACCTAGGTAGAAAAATATGTTGCCAAGTCAGCATCAGTGAGAGTAGAATGGAGGGAATGATCAGGGGTAGGCAGTGTTAGGAGGCGAGAGAGAGATTGAAAAAGACACAGGGTATGAGCAGATTGGGCATGCAGAAGGTCAGAGTAATAATTGTGCTTAGCCGTCAGAAGGGCCTCATCATAGAGAGAACGATAGGATCCAAAACAGAAAGAATCAGATTTAGAACGGGACTTGTACCAGCGGCGTTCGAGACGGCGAAGAACTTGCTGCAGTGAGCGTAGATGGGAAGCCATTGTTGAGGGGGGTTGCGAGAGGGAGAGAAAGAAGAAGCAGGATAAAGGGTATCATGAGATGAGTAGACAGTCTGGAGGGGTCTCAGCAGTGGCTATTTTGGGTGGCCGCTTGGGCTGGTCCGGTCACTGCCTGTGGATTGCCCTAGGGTTGGTTCCTTTGTTGGTTCATGTGCTATCCGTTGGCACGGGCTGTTTGCCTTTCTGGGGGGGTATGCTGGTTATGGGATGCAGTGGCAGTTTTGTGTCACTTTGTCTGGCTGCTACCTAATCGGCATCTGTTGGTGTGCTTTGATACACCTCAGAGGTAAGTACTGCAACAAGGAAGAGGGATGTGGAGGTAATACCCTGATTACTTACCGGTAATGTTCAGTACGCCTAGTGCTACTCTTCCTCGTCAGCGTATTGTCAACCCTCCTCTCTCTCCCGGGGTGGGTAAGGTCACATGACGGGCTTGTGAAAGTGGTAACTAAATAAATAAAATAAACTAAACTAAACTGCTGAATAGTGGATAAGTGGGAGGTAGTATAGCTCAAAGGAAAAATAAGCAGAAAAGGGCTTCCTGGAACAGATATGGGGCCTCAAAGGAAAGTTCGGTGACGAGGAAGAGGAGGACAAGGAGTAATGAAGATTACCGGTAAGTAATCACAGGAGGGGTCAACCACCGGCCCCCAACCCCCAAAGATGAGCTGACTCCTGTCCCATAGTCCAACTGATGTTGCACGGCAGAAAGGAGGCAGCATGGGGTGGGAGTTAACAGCAGTACCATTGGGGCCCCCTTACAGTTTTTAGCGGCTGGAGCATCAGTGGGGCCACCTTGAAAAACTTTTGGCCACTGAAGGCGGATGGGAGTGTCAGCCTGGGAGTCAATAAGCATTTGAAGCATTTTGGGCAGTTCCCAGCGGGGCCACTGTGAAGTTTTGGCCACAGGTCTGCACTTACCAGTGGGGCCATCCTTAAGAATTATGGCCATTGGAGGGACCAGCAGCAATCCTATTGAGGATGTGGCATTTTGTTTTCAGAAGCCTAGGAGAGATATATTTTAAGGAGGACTTCCGGCATGGGAGAGAGAGGCCACCTTAACCTGGTAATACTAATTGAAGAGCAGAAGGGAGTCAATGGCTCTGGTATGGAAACAAAATAAAACAAAAAAGAAGAAATGGGCAGTTTACCAGAGTGATTTTGGAGACTGGCGCCAGGATGGCAAAAGGGTACACAACAGTCGGCATCAGGGGATGCAGAGAGGTTTAGAAGTGGCTCGAGTGTGGAGTAGCGGTCTTGGAGCTCCGTACACTGCCGTCGCATCAGGGAAATGATGACGTGTCAGTATGCCGGCAATAACCCGTGCATCTGTCCATTCTGGACCCATTATTCAGCAGTACTCACACCCACCCCCCCTTTTCCCCCCAAAAAAGGGTTTGCATAATCCTTGCTTGGTTTTTTGGCATACAAGGCCGCAGATTTATTCTCCACAGGTCATAAAACACACTGCACACATTAGTGGAGCTACTTTGTAAGATGCGGCGACTGCTCCGTGTCCGAAAACCTGCTTCCCCCTTGCTTTCCAAAAGTCCTCATAGGCCCAACTCTCCCAGCCCTTTTGCCTGAGCCTCGCCTGCCCCTGCAGGTCATCTTGGGCGGGGAGAGCGCCGTTTCTTTGGGGGAAGCTGAGCCCTTGTTGTTCCCCCCCCAGACGCCCCTGCCGTGTTAGGCTCCCAAGGGGCGCTGGGTCTGGAAAGGGCGAAGACCCTTCCCGCTTTCACCTGGCTCTTCCGGAGTCTGTCTCTTGTGTTTGGTTGCCCAAACACCGCCACACCGCCTGTCGTCCTGCGACGTCGACGATCAGGCCTCCTGTTTGTTCTTGTTTGTCGGGTGGGTGGGTGGAAAACAATGTCCTTGATGGCAAGCGGGTCCCACTGCCAGGGGTGAATGAGTTCTGCAGTGGGGACCCGCCTGCTTAAAAAGGGGTTAACTCCTCCCCTTTTCATTGTCCCGCTTCGCGGGCTTTTCCGCTCCTTTGCCGCGCTTCCTTTTTCGCGGGCTTCTCTTGTTTTTGCCGCGCTCGCCTTCCCCCCCCTCTGTGGAGAGGGGAAGGGCGCTTTCGGAGGAGGACACCGCTCGGGTTATCGGGGTGCCTCCTCCATTTTGGGTTTCTTCGTCGACACCTGCATAACCCGTGCATCTGTCCATTCTGGACCCATTATTCAGCAGTACTCACACCCACCCCCCCTTAACCCCCCAAAAAAGGTGTTGCATGAACCTTGCTTGGTTTTTTGGCATACAAGGCCGCAGATTTATTCTCCACAGGTCATAAAACACACTGCACACATTAGTGGAGCTACTTTGTAAGATGCGGCGACTGCTCCGTGTCCGAAAACCTGCTTCCCCCTTGCTTTCCAAAAGTCCTCATAGGCCCAACTCTCCCAGCCCTTTTGCCTGAGCCTCGCCTGCCCCTGCAGGTCATCTTGGGCGGGGAGAGCGCCGTTTCTTTGGGGGAAGCTGAGCCCTTGTTGTTCCCCCCCCAGACGCCCCCGCCGTGTTAGGCTCCCAAGGGGCGCTGGGTCTGGAAAGGGCGAAGACCCTTCCCGCTTTCACCTGGCTCTTCCGGAGTCTGTCTCTTGTGTTTGGTTGCCCAAACACCACCACGCCACCCGCGGGTTACCGCCCGCTGTGGCTCCCCCCCGGCTCCCCCTTGCCCTCTTGCCTATAAGTCTGACAAATGTGAGCAAATGTTCCAGAAAAACAGCTCCAACCCCTGTGGGGACAAATGCACCCCGTCCCTCAGGAAATACTCGGGTGATTTTAAATTGATTAAGCAGTGCCTGATCTGGCCAAAGCCCCTCCCCTTGCAAAATCTGGCCATTGCGCCGTTCAGTTTTCTTCTGGACCTCTCAACGGCTGCATGGTTGTCCGCCCCCCGCCATACCTGCCTCGGGATTAACTCGGACCATATGATCTCCGTGTCCCCTAGTTGACCTGCCAGCTCCTGTAAGGAGGCCATCATCGCCCGCATCAGAGCCCCTCTCCCTAAGCTCGTCAAATCGTTCCCCCCAAGGTGTATGATCAACAGCTCTGGCTTCCGCCGCTTTGCCAGCAGCCTGTGCACCTGCCCCTGTAGCTGATCCCATTTCATGCCTGGACTCCCGTGCCACTCCATTCGAAACCTGCCATCCGACATCTCCTCATGTTCCGTTGACCAGCATGCCCCTGCCCTTGACACAAATGAGTGCCCTATCACCCATACCGTCTGTTTTCCTTTCGGGGCTGCCGCTGGGAGGGAGAGAAGGTGGCACGATAAGTTAAATTTTTTCAGGCCTGATATATCTCTTAAAACACCCTGACTTCCATCTGCCAATCTGTTTGATCCCCGCCTCACTCATCCCCATTACCGCGGCTGACGTGGCCGCTCCAATCCTGAATGAGTGTGTCCCAAAGACCCCTTTGGTCTCCCCAATCCCCTCCAGAGCCATCTCCATAACCCGTCTAAATTGAAAGCGGCTTAAAGCCAACCCCCCCTGGTGGATGAGCAGCGGTGCCTCTTCACCTGAGGGCGGCCTCACTTTCAGGAACTCGACCATTGCCCTGACTGGGCAAATAGGGTCGCCCCCGATGGCCTGGAGGATGATTGTGCTCCCCCTGCCTCCTTGGTCTGTTTTAGACCGTCTGACCCATACTGACAGCTGGGTCCCTGTGACCTGGACGTCCCTTACAAACCCGGCCCCTTTTGCCTCTTTGTTTTCCGGCACCAGTTCACTAATTCTGAAGGCCCCAAAAAACGCCAGTGTAAAAGCTGCTTTAAACAGGGCCAACTCAAACCCCCCCCGGCACACCTCTTGTAAATGCGCCACGATCCTCTGAAGTTTGGCCACGTCTATGGGCCTCCTGCCGTCACCCTGCTGCACCCCTTGCTTCGCCCAACCTTTCATGGCCGTGACAATGTAGTGATCCTTGGTGGGATCCCTCTCCCCCATAAGTTTGCAGTGATGGGCGATGGCTGCCAGGTGGTAAGCCATCCATGACCTGGACTTTCCTTCGCGCCAACCCCATCCCACGAAGGCCCTTACTGGTTGTTCCCCTTCTATGCTGACCAACACTTCCTGCTTGAATTGCAAATAGCGCTCCCAGCATGCCTTGTATCTGCTCGTGGTGCCCGGGGCAAGCGCCGTTTGGATCAGTGTGCTCAGATCGCCCCAATCATGCCCCACCATTGCGCCTTGAATGTGGCCATCGTCTTGTCTGCTCCCGGGCAATTCCTTCGGAATTTTTCCAACTGCAAACGAGAGAGAGCATCAGCTGCTGTGTTCTGTACCCCTGGAATGTGCCTAGCTCGCACTTCAATGTTGAGTTGTAGCATGCATTTGTAGAGCCCCCTTAACAACCGTAGAACCCTGGGGTTGCTAGCGGTACCCTGATTAATGACCTGGACTACTGCCAAGTTGTCAGACCAAAGCACGACTCTGCTGTCTCTCAGTTGTGCCCCCCACACTCTAAATGCCACTACAATGGGAAAGAGTTCTAATAGCGTGATGTCTTTGGTGACCCCTGCCCGGTGCCATTCCACTGGCCAGGCCATGCCGCACCATTTGGTGCCCAAGATTGCCCCGAAACCCAGAGCCCCGGATGCATCTGTGACCAGCCTGAACCTGTCATCCTTCTCCCTCTCCTGTCTCCATAAACGAACACCGTTGAAATGATCCAGAAACTTATCCCACATGTCAAGGTCTTCCTGTACCTCCGTACCCAACCGTACGTGCTGGTTAGCATGTTGCAACCCCACTGTTTTCAGTTCAATCTTCCTGGCAAACACTCTGCCCACTGGGATTACCTTCCCTGCAAAATTAAGGTTTCCTGCCAAGACCTGGAGTTCCTTCAACGTGGCCTTCTTCTTCCCTTTTAGGCCCTGGATGATTGCCTTTAGTTTGTGCACTTTCTCCTGTGGGAGCCTGCACACCCCCTTTAAAGTGTCAATTTCGATTCCCAGAAATGTTAGACACGTCACTGGTCCCACTGTCTTGTCCCCTGCTAATGGGATCCCCATCTCTTTTGTCAATCGCTGGAATGTGCGCATGAGAGCCTTACACTCATCTGACCCCTTCTTCCCCACAAACAGGAAATCATCTAGGTAATGTACCACCGCCCCCTCCTTGCACTCGTGCTTGACCGTGAATTCTAGGAAGCTGCTAAATGTCTCAAAATAAGCACAAGAAATGGCACAACCCATCGGCAGACATTTATCAAAATAGTACTTGTCTTGAACTTTGAAACCAAACAACCGTTGGCTGTCTTTATGGATCGGTAGTAGCCGGAATGCCGACTCAATATCTGCTTTCCCCAAGACTGCTCCTTCCCCCGCCTTCTTTATTACTTCCACTGCATCTTCAAAGGAGGAATACTGTACTTTGCACAGTTCCCCTTTGATCCCATCATTGACTGAGTCTCCCTCGGGGAAGGAGAGGTGGTGAATCAGCCGGTATTGTCCCTCCTCCTTCTTAGGCACCAGCCCTAACGGGGATACTACCAGGTCCTTCAGCGGGGGTTTAAGGAAAGGGCCCGCCACCCTCCCCAGCCTGATTTCTTTGGCGACCTTGGCTGCCACTACCTCCGGCATTGCCAATGCTGACCTGAGGTTAGCCGCCTCCCCTCCTATTCTTACTCCTGCACATGGTATCCTAAAGCCCCATCTGAAACCTTCCCATAAAAGTCTGGCATCTCTGTCGTTATTATACATATTCAACCACGGAGTCATTGCTTGCAGTTTGACCGGGGTTGGCAGGCTCTCTTTAATGGTATTGTTACACAAATGCAGTATTGGCCTGTACATACTGCTACACTCTTCAATCCCTCTTAACTTTTTCATTTGGTTTGGGGCTGCTCTTACGCTTCCTTTCACCGGCTGAGGAGTTGTGTTCCTTGGCCCTCCCCCCTCGGGGGTGCTTGAATCTGCATGTCCTCCCAAAGGGGCACACTTCTTCAGAATTGACCCTCCAGCATTCCGCTTGCTCCCCCTGGTAGCTGGTTCTACTGTTCCAGGAGGAGTGCCCGCGAAAGGATGCCCTCCCTCGTTTGGTGTAACCCCCCCTACCCTTCCAAACTTGAGGTTTCTCCCCTGGGGATTTCCCCCCCCCCCCAGGCTGGATCATTTTGTCTAAAAAGCCGCCCACATCCATTTCATCCCAAGACAAAGCTGGCCACACTTGCATTTTTAGACGAAACGCTCGGTCATATTGCAACCATCCTTCCCCCCCGTGCTTCAAATACAAGTCATGGATATACTGTTCATAAGCCAACATTGAGAGTGCATCTTGAGGATATTTTTCAATCATGATTGAAGTGTAAACCTTAAATGATTTCAGCCAGTTGTGAATGGACGCCTCTGTTTTAGGTTGCTCCTTGTCCCTTTTCTCTTTCTCTTTTTCAGATAGTTCTTTCAACCCGTTACCCAAAGGTTCCATCCCCACAAAATCCAGAATATCAATAAATTCCTTTCTCCACACCCTCTCCTTTACTGCTAATGGAATGTGCCATGACAAGGAGTTCACTGCCACCCTTACAGGACCAAAACCCGGCATCGCCCTCCCATACTGGGTCATCACGGGCCCCCATATCCCTTCTAGACCTCCATTACTGCTGGGCCCCGGGGTTGCGCCTAACCCTGCCACCCCTTGGCCCCACCATGCTGGTGCCTGACTGGCTCCTGCCCCGGGCACTCCCCCCTGCGGTGTTCCTGCCCCCGCGGGGCCTGGTCCCCACCCCGCTGGTGCTTGTGCCCCCGCCGTCGTTGGCCCTTCCCCTTGTGCTGCAGTTAGGCTGTGCCCCCCCAAGGTACTAGGATTGCTCCCTGCCGTAGCTTGCGAGCCCTGAGGCCCCTGCCCCTGGCCGTTCGGACCTGAGGCATTCCCCCTGAGCCTGGCCGTTGACCCGAAACCTTGTTGCGCCACCCCACTTGCAAACGGGGAGTTCACCCAGGCCCCGGACCACTGGTTCGTCCCCCCTGGCAACCCATAACCATACTGATTCCCCACTTGGAGTCCCCTAGCCCCCAGGCCCCCAGGTCCCCAAGCCCCCAACGGCTGTTGCCCTATTGCTGTGCCGGCGCTCAATTGATTAAATGCATTTACATTATTTACATTCCCGCTTAGTGCCTGCCCCGCACCCCCGTTACCCCAAGCCTGCATACATTGCATTAGCATACCTTTAACAGCCTCCAGGGATGTTGGCCCATCCTCCCTTGCCGCCACCGGTACGGTCACAAGCGTGCTGGGTGGACCTGCCTCCCTTGGTGGCGCCACAGGTGCAGGTGCCGGACTGGCTGCAACCTCCTGTGCCCGTCCCTTATTCTTTGCCCCCACGGTCTTGGGCTTCCTTGCTGCCTGCTCCTTGCTCGCCTTGGCACGCTGTGTTTGAATCCTCCTCCTCTTTCCAGCAGGTCCTTCCTCCACCTCGCCTTGTTCTTGTTCCCCTAGCTCCTGTATCTCGTCAATGTCAGGGAAAAGCACTGGGGAGCTAGGCCCCTGGCTCGTGCATTCCCCCTCCTGTTGGTTCGCCAGGACCTCCAGCCATTTTGGCCCATGTCTAGCTACAGCCTGTTTGGCAATGTCCAAAAATGCCGCCATGTCCATTATTGCTGCCGCCGCTGCCTTCCTCTGTTGGCCCACAACCTCGATTGTTGCACCGCCGTGCACGTCCTAAGTTCCCGGCCACGTGGGGCCTTGTGAGCAGTCGCGGCTTTCTCCGCCGCTTCCTTGCTGTTCCCCTTCCGGGCCTGTTCGTTCGCAGTGCTCGATGCACCAAACCGCCTCCCGACGAGATGAGCCGCGCGCTCCCTTTTGAGCGGTATACGGCTTTCCCCCGGTTACATGAGGTGCCTAGCCGTTGGCGAGCCCGCTCGCTCACCAAGCCGTGTCCTTGCGTTCTTCCGCACCACCTCACAAAGAAATGAGCCGCGCGCTCTCTTGTGAGTAGTCATGGCTTTCTCCGCCGCCGCCGCTTCCTTGCTGTTCCCCTTCCGGGCCTGCTCGTTCGCGGTGCTCGGTGCTACAAACCGCTTCCCAACGAAGTGAGCCGTGCGCTCCCTTGTGAGCGGCTGCGGCTTTCCTCGCTGTTTCCTTGCTGCTCCGCGCTGTGGTCTCCTCGCGGGGAAACCGACCTTGTTCCTTTTCGTCGGTCAGCCGCGATCCTTGCTTCGCTTCTCGTTTCACCCCGCCGATCGCAGCCGCTGTGTCCGTTGTGTTCCCGTTCCGCTGGGCCGCCGTGTTCGCCTAGACCGTTGATGGCTGGTCCCGCTGCTCGGTTCTCCTTCCTCGAAAACAATGTCCTTGATGGCAAGCGGGTCCCACTGCCAGGGGTGAATGAGTTCTGCAGTGGGGACCCGCCTGCTTAAAAAGGGGTTAACTCCTCCCCTTTTCATTGTCCCGCTTCGCGGGCTTTTCCGCTCCTTTGCCGCGCTTCCTTTTTCGCGGGCTTCTCTTGTTTTTGCCGCGCTCGCCTTCCCCCCCCCCTCTGTGGAGAGGGGAAGGGCGCTTTCGGAGGAGGACACCGCTCGGGTTATCGGGGTGCCTCCTCCATTTTGGGTTTCTTCGTCGACACCTGCACAACAGATGCTTGCAGAACCCTGCTGCGCGTACTTAACGTGGGATCACAGGAACTTTGTATATGGAAGTGGCGTCATCGGCGGCGTTTCTGCTCCACTTTTTTCAGTGAGGGTCGTCGGCCAAGAGAGAGGCTCATGATGCAGTAACGCCATGCTCAATTTGCGGTGTGATTTGGCAGGTATGGGTGACATTTTCTGTCTGTTCTGGAAGAACACGATTAAAGTAAAGAGCAAGAATAACATTTTTGGCAGGAATGTTAAATGGGATGTCCATGAGCAGCACCTATAGAGTCGCTTTGCTGGCATTTTTCACCTTGCATGTTGAATGCACACTTCGACTTATTGCCTGCGTTTGATGGCTGGAAGGAAAGGGATCCGCTGTGTCATCTGTTCTAGCAGCCACGGCGTGGGCGCTGTTCACATCTGTACTTCAGCAATGTTTATTTACATTGGTAATGGGTGCTTGAAATGGTGGGTCACGCTTCGGTTAGTTGTCATGCGAGGCATGTTCTTAAACAAGTATTTTGCATGGTTATAGATTGAAGTATATGCAACATGTTTAGCTTGGGTATGATTTTAATTGATTGTGACGTGTAAGCTCAGTGTTCATCTGACATGGCCTCTGTTTATTAGGAATTAGCTATTACCACAGCAAGTTTGATGTGTGTCTTGAATGTCTTTGCCTGCACATGACCATCAATAATTTTGAACTTAATTAGCTCAGGGCATGAGCTCTATCAGTGTAGGATATTGTTTTACTTGCTATGCCTTAAATGTATATTTGCCAATGCATGTGTGTTGAGGATGTGTTTGACTTGTCTGTTGTATTGTAAACCCGGCCTGCTGGCTTAGCAAACTACTGGTTTGGGTGTGTGACGGCCTATATTGTGCATGTGTGTGTGTTTACAGCACAGTGTCCGCTTTTAGGGCTCAACCTGTCTGTGGTGGTGCAGTGTCTGCTATTTAGAGCAGACCTGGCCACCGGTCGTCCGGGTGTTGGACACCCGGCACTAACTGGTGTCTGACTTTCTGTCATTGGGGTTCAGAACCAGGCACAAGTTTTATAGGAGTGTTCAGCCACCTGTGCCACTGTATCGGAGTTTGGAACCCGCACAAGTTGTATAGGGGTGTTCTGCCACCAGTGCCACAAATATTGGGGTGTTGGACACTGCACTTGAGGGGGTTTCTTGCCCGTGCCTTTGGGGAGTTGGTTGCCGATACCTTAGGACAGTGCTCTTCAAACTTTTTTTGGCCTGGGCCCCCCCTGAGCAAAGTTTGGGCTGGCCGGGCCCCCCCCCCAAAAGTGCCAGATGGACAGTATGTAGAAATCGCTATGAACTTTTGCGTGCCGTCACTGCACCCTCCCAGTACAGACCCTGGGCTCTCCCCACGCTACTACCACCACTATCCCAGTGCTGCCGCCCATCCTGCTCCCACCACATTCCCATTACACAAGCATACACACATCCCTACACATTTAAATAAAAAATAAATCGCCATAAACGTACCTCGCATGGTTGCTAAAATGCCCCGCTCCAGGTTGCTCTGCCCGTATGTGCAAGGAGGCGCAGGAGCACCCCTTCGCACATACATACATGCAGTGCCCCAGCCAGCATTTCCAATGAGCTATGCAAGGCTGGCGAAGCAAAACACGCCCAGCGTTGCATGGCTCAGTGATCATGTGCGGCTGGGGAAATAAACTGTCAAAGGCAAACAGTGTTTCCCTTTGACAGTTCAGCCAGCACAGGAGCACACCCTCAGCTGGAAAAAGCAACTGAGGGAGTGCTCTGTGTTTCACTGGGCTGGCTCCTCGGCTCCTCCATAATGGGTGAGGTGTCCAGTGGGTGGACGCCCCCTCACCCATAATGGATGAGCCGCAGACTTGGACTGGCCTATAGAGCAATAGGGAGATGACCGTACCAAAAATACAAAATGCTAGAATAGGCCAGTAAAAATGGGCCACTTTTTTGGCCAAAGTGGGCCAGTTTGAGGAGTTACTTCACTATGCAGCTAGTAGTTTTGACCATTGTTGCTGAATAAATATTGTTTAAATATCACCATTTGTTTACATTTGAACAAAAAACAACCCTTTCGGTACTATTCAAACAGTCTGTGACTAAAGACTGAATATCCATCTGCAACTGCTGGCCATTTTTTCATCGGTGCCTAAGACTGTTTTATGGCCCAGTCTGACCATGTGAGCTGCCTCTTCCCATTTCCTCCAATCTAAAAAAGTAAAAAATAAAACACATTTTTTTTTTTTTATTTTTACATTTCATGCTGGGCACTGACGGCCCCCCCCTGGGATGCGGCTGCGCCCCCCTGGAGGGCGCGCCCCACAGTTTGAAGACCTCTGCCTTAGGAGGTGGTCGTCTCCACCTGCCTGTGCACGTTAGTGGGTGCCTGTGCTCTGTGCCTTGAACATATCCTTTCTTCTGTATTAGAATAGTAGAAGATGAAGAGTGTGCTGTGTTCCAGTGCGCCCTAGTTGTTGGCAGCAGGATGAATGAGGTTGCTGTTTTGGGATTGTGTGGTATGGTGGTGTGTTGAGAGTTAGGGCTGGTTCCTTTGAGTGTCTGTTGTTAGGCCTGCAACAGATTTGAGTGTTTCGTATCGTTGATTGGCTTCATTGTAGGTCGTTGAAGGGACGGATAGGTGGGAGCATGTCTCCTTATTCTTCGGAATGGAGTGAGTGGTATTTGGATTAGAGTTTGGAGTAGAGGTGGCCGGAGTGTTGTTGGTTTTATACTTTGGTTGCATTACCGCATGTATTTCCCCTGTGCTTCTTTTCTATGAATGTCAGTTGAAGTGAAGTAGCCTGTGAGAGAGGAGGCCAGGCGATGTCTCCTGTGTACCTTCCTACTTACTTACCCTTGGACTTACCTGATGTATGTACCTTGTCATCTGAAACTTAGTAAAGAAGTTCACTTTTCTTTGCTGCAGTATCAGACTCTCATTTCACCCTGCAACAACATGCCTATAATATATTATATTAATACAAGTGGAAGCCCAAGACTAACTACTGAACGGGTACAGGCCACAAGTAAGCCTGTGAGTCACCTTGCGGCAGATAGCCATCTGTCTCCTGCGCATTACACAATATGGCCTGGATGGGAGGAGAAACCTCTGACAGCAAGTAAAGCAGAGAATGGCCTTCAAACATTCTGTAGGGGCTGTTATACCATAAGCAGGACTATCTCCTGGACTGGGTCGCATTTGCGCATGGCCCCAGAGCATTAAGGCAATGGAAAGAGGAACATAAGGCCAGTGGTGAACTACTGTACGCATCACGCAAAGGACACACAAAAGAAAAGCATGCTAAGGAAAAGGCACTGTGGAAGGTGAAGACATGCCCCTAAACGCTCAGACCCGAAAAAATAGAACCCGTAAGGGAAAAAGGCCCAAGAAACTCTTGGATTTTCTACAAAAATCAGTGCGTCAGCAACGAACTCTGCGGCCATTGAACGTCCTGGCCAAAAAGGATGCAAGCAGAAGCTTTAAAGGAGACACAGGATCATAGATTATGGGCCTCATTATAAATATGCCGGTCCTGTGATAACTGTGCCGGTAAGCCTACCTGCACAGTTGTTACCTGACTGGTACAGTACAACTCGGCGTGCCGGGTGCTATCCCACCCGCCAGGGTCAGACCTGGCGGGCGGGATGGCACCCGCAAGCAGAGTTCTCACGGGAGCACCTGCACTGTTGTTAACGGTGCCGGTGCTCCTGTGTCCGCATTCCCAGTCATATACTCCATGGGAATGGGGATTAAGAAAAATACTGGCGCCTGATTTTCCGGCCACCGGGGATGTAATGCCGCTATGTTACCGGGAAGTCAGGTGCCAGTCATTTTTTTCATATCTGGTGGCAACCAGCCGGTATCACTGGCAGGGTTACCACCAGACCCGAAATGAGGCCCTATGTCATTTGTATACAGTGGAAACACACGTGGCTGGTTGGTGCAACCCTATACATGGTCGACCAACTCCATAGGGGATGCCAGGCCATTGGCCCCAGCCCAGTCCATCTGTCTTCCATCAAGTGGGATCTGCTGGGCTCATCGTCTGCAGGGAACCAAGGCAAAAGAACCGATTAGCTACATTTGCAAACAGTGCTACTCTATCATTATACAACGCATCTGGCATGCTCAAAGATTGGCACAGGAGGACACAGTATCAAAGTCACACTAACCCACACATCCTTCACTCATCCTTATGGCGTCTCTCGGCTACCAAGGCTTCCACCCTCACTTTTGATCTATGATTTATCCCTCCCTGTACCTCGCATAACAAATCATGTTACTATGAAATAAAGGTGGGACGACCATGCTCTTAGATCTTTTACGGTGGATTGGATTCTGGTTGGTGGTCTGGGGTCACCTGGTATCTCGGAATTCAGGGTTCTTGGCACTAGGGCAGTTGAAGAGGCTATAACTCATGGTTGGCTGGGTGGGGGTCAGAGGCCTGCTTTGGCCTGTGTGTGATAACACGTACAACAAGGCGCCCAGAGCTGTCTCGTGGCCATGCAGGGCACATTCTTTCTAGAATGTTGCCCATGGGCCTGGTGCGCTTTACAAATAAACCAAACTAGAACACACATATTGGCACCAATTTTAGACCATACAAGAGTTTCTGTAAAGGTTAGCAGCATGGGCCTCTCTCGTCAGCGCTTGGGCCTAATCAGATTTCCCCTTCAGGCTTGCAACCTGTGTATAACACACTAAATACTGCATGGCCATGCAGGCCCTTTGCTGCAACTATGGCTACATAATATCTACAAAATGGCATCTGCTTATATAAGTGCACTATGTCTAAAGGTCTAAATTGCATACAATATTATGATTGTGTGGGGACATTTAGAACGCCACCATGGTCTATTGTAGTTCTTCTAGTGGGGATCCCCTCACCCTAAAGCGCCTATGGGGGTGGGATGGATTCGCTCCCTTCCAAACATTGGGACAAGGTGGCATACCGTCTAGCCCAGAGGAAGACCAGAGGGCACTGAATGGGATTCCAGCAGCACTGAGAGTTCTCACCTTTCTGTGAGCTCGGTCACTCCTCAGGAAGGAGAACAGCACAAAATATGCAATAAGAGCATAAAGAAATGTAGAGATAGTTTCCCGAAAGACCCCTTCGATACAGACCTGCTTCTCCACCCGAAATCCTTGGTGTAGAAGCCCCTAGCTAAGGTCGCAAGGTACTTGAGCAAGCAACTACGCACACCGCTAAATAAGGAGGCGAGGAGCAAATTGAAGGCAGAATGTCCCAGACCTTCTCTGCCAGATAAAGTAGCGGACACTCCAGAGGTGGACCCCCCGTATTTTTACATTCATGGCGAAGTACACCAAGGACCTGAAAAAGGACATTGACTGTTCATGGATAGTTTGCCAGGATACACTCCTCAGTTCTGTGGGTCCATTGTCCAAGATCTTACAAATGGTGGAAGAGGCCAAAGAGGGCATGCCTATTGATGTCCATATTCTGGCTGGTTGGGCACAAAGAGCGGTTTGTTTTATAGTTAACACCAAATGTGCGATAACAGCGGAGTGCAGATGATCGATTTTTCATAAAGATCGACCTGAAACTCGACGAGTTGGCGTCATCTGAGGCCGCTCCATCAGCTGAAGGGCTTTTATTTGGAGAAGCTTTGGTCAAAGACATGTCCAGATCTGTTAGCACCTTCGTGCTCCAGAAAAAGGCCAGACATCATTAAAAAGAATGTTTGCGCCCTGGGTATTTGTCAGGGCTGACAAAGCAGGGGCTGCTCCGCCAGCCACTGAGGAGGCCAGATGCCCTACAAAGGAATCAACTGGTGACAGCAGGAAGACAGAAGGCTGAATCCTTTGTTCCCCTCCCGTGGAAGAGTCTGGGGCTGGCGCAGGGGCAACAGGACGCAAGCCGCCGACACAATTGAGAGTACAGTCGCATTCACACATCGCACCACAAACAACTTAATTCCTGCAATAAGTGGCAGGCTAGTGGTGCTCCTAAGCACTTGGCAGGAGAATCCCGCAGACTCTTGATTCTAAGAGACTGGGCAGGGGATTTGTCTGGAATTTTTACAAGAGCCCAGACAAGTGAGATCGTCACAACCTTCTGCAATGTCAGAGGAGGAACAGAGCCTCATGGAAAAGGAAGTAAGAGAGCTTCTAAAGAAAAGGGTGATAAGGCCAACGCAGCAGGTGGTGCAAAGCTTCCTAAGCAATGTCTTCCTAGTGAAATGGAAGCAAAACATAGGCGGTGATCAATCTAAGAAAATTGAACGGCTTTCTCGTATACCAACGCTTCAAGATGGAGGGAATCCATCTCATCAGGGACATTTTGCAGAAAGGGCACTGGCTAGCCTGCATAGATTTCAGGGGTGCCTTTCTAGCAGTACCCATTCACGAGATGCAGCAGTGATTCTTAAAATTTGTCTGGTGCGGCCAGAGCTGGGCGTTTACGTGTCTGTTTCGGCCTAGCATCAGCACTGCTGTGAGATGTTAGCAGGCTCCTTAGCAACCAGATGTTTAACCGGGACAGTGTGCAATGCTGCATATTACTGAAAATGGGCAATGTCTCGGCGGTATGATTCATCTATTGTCTTGGAGGGACGAACTCGAAGTGGTTAGCGTAGTTAGGCAAGGATGTATGGGATTTCTGCCTGGAGAAAATTATGAATGTCACGGCAGAGTACTTTCCAGGAATCATCAATCAAGTGGCGGTCTGGAACACCAGGCACCACTGGGATTACAGCGACTGTAAGTTGGACAGCTCAGTTTTTTGTGAGCTGATGCAGAGGACGGTCATTGCAAAATGAACCTCTTCACGTCCATGTTGAACCGCAAACCAGAACAGTTCTTCAGCTGGGGGCAGAATCTGCAGGTGGCGGCCATGGATGCCTTCCTACAGCAATTGGGTCTGTGCAGGAACTACACCTTCCAATATTGGCCACCCGACACACAAATCATCACCATCAAATTCATGTCAGCAAACATCAGCAACAGTCTTCTCGTCTCGACCAGTCAAAGAAGAATAGCAGTTTGCGAAATACGAATCACAATCTTATAAACAATTCAGTTGGAATACAAGAGGGCACAAGCACCTCATGAACTCAAATGTAAATGATCTAGATTTATATGACATTGTTGCTCTCCAAGAGACCTGGCTTATTCAAACCCCAGTGTAGGAAGATCACACAATCTTAGTGCTTTCAGCCATAATCCCGGCTAAGGGTAGACCTATAGCTGAATTATTGGTAGCTGTAAAGAACTCGACAGGCATGAAGGTAGAGACCTGGGCAGAATAAAATAGCTACATTCAAATGGTCAGAATAAAAACACCCAATAAAGCTCTAGCCCTAGATAACTTGTACTGGGATCACTCAGCACTATCAGCTGATGACTTCTTCACTGCCATGGAATCCATTCTAAACTTAATCATGTTGGACTCCTCAATAACGTGCACTATTGGGGCCGGTGATCTAAACGTTCATTGTATGATCAAATCCACACTTAATGACACTATACTTATATGTAGATGGAACTGGCTGATGGCCAGCAGAGATCTAATCATGTTAAACAGAGCTATAGATGGGGACATACCACCAAGCAGCACATGGAGCAGACAAACTTCAGAGGCAATCATAGACTGCATCTATGTAGATAGATCCCTATTTTCTATTGCACAGTGATTTGAAGTTTCAACACTATGTAGGGTGTCCTTATCCGGATATTCCCCTTTCTGTCTCTAATGAGAAGGGCTTATAAAAAACAAAGAACACCGCGGATCATTGCGCTAGTGTTTGGATTTACTGCATAGAAGGCAACACAACACCGCTGACTATTATGTGAATGTTTGGACCCACAGTGACTAGGGGAAATGGTAAGTATATCAAGTACCATTAGGGCGGTATGCAGGACATATGATAAAGTGCATGCGTGATAATTCTATTATGGATGGTTTAGGGTGATCGTCTAACCATGCATCCATAAGTTATATGGCAGGGGACTCTACATACTGGGGGTTTGTGAGGTGCCGTATTGATGACCGGGAGGAGAGTGATTATATCTGATTCCCTCGTGCTAAACGTGCGGCATAATATCAGACATGGATCTGTGTTACAGTGAGAACTATAGTGTTGAGCATATGTTGGGATACAGAATTTGTGACATTTGTCGGCGAGAACAGTCGACTATTGGAGCTACCCAGTTTGGCCATAGGCTCCGTTGGACATGGAAGATATAATGCGTAAAAGTGTGTCAAGTTATTGATATTGATATTTTATTTCTATTGCGCTCATACACAAGTGTTTCAGAGTGTGACAAGGCAAGGGAGGGGAACAGGGGAGAACAAAACAGCGATCTTACTAGGCCCAGTGACATTGAGAACTTGCAAGTGCATGGGAGAGGGTGAGGGGAGAAGTGCATGGAAGGGGGAGAAGTGGAAAGTGCGAAGCAGAGGAAAAACAGATAAATAACAATAAATAAATAATAAAGGCAACAAACAGTGGTAGTGCAGCCAGCAATTTCCAAGTGCTAGGTTTAAGGCAGCAGACAGGGTAGGTCTGATAAGTGCAGGGAAATAAAGGGGGGCTGTATGGGTACAGATACAGACCCCAGTGCAAGGGGTGACCCGGAGGCAGTGCGGTAGGGGTGGCAAGGTGAGCAGGTACCTGGGCCAGGAGGACAGAGCATGGCCAGGTGCAGAGTGCCAATAGGAACAGATCAGCAGGGGAGAGGGGGAGCGAAGGCAGAAGAAAAGAGGAAGGTCTTGAGGTGCTTCCGGAACCAGAGATGATTCTCCTCAAGTTTTAGAGTGGCAGGGAGGCTGTTCCAGAGGGAGGCCCCAGCCAAAGACAGAGATCTACCCCCCAGCTTCTTTCTTTGAAAAACGACTGACCCTGAGGGAGTTAGAGGTAGAGGAGCGAAGAGCTCGAGACGGGAGGTATTTGTGGAGGGATAGCTGAAGGTATTTTGGACCCAGGCCCCAGAAAGCCTTGTGGACAATGCAGAGGGTTTTGAATTTAATCCTTGCATCCACTGGGAGCCAATGGAGAGACTTCAGAGCTGGAGAGATATGATCCCAGGGCTTGAGGACAAGGACAAGTCTGGCAGTCCTGTTCTGGATTTGTTGCAGAGAGGGGAGAATAGAGGCAGGTAGATTTAGAAAGAGGCTGTTACAATAGTCCAACATAGAGAGAACCAGTGCTTGGGATACCATGAGTTTCTGGGGGAAGGAGAGGAAAGGCAGAGTACCTCTTAGGAGGTGCAGTAGAAAATTTGACTTTTTAGTGACCTCAGAGATGTGAGCAGAGAAGGAAAGGGTGGAGTCAAAGATGACCCCGAGGTTCTTAGCCTCGCAGGTGGGGGTAGGAGAGGGCCAAGGGAAGCCGGCCAGAGAGTGAGGGGAAAGGATGGTGAAGGTATGCCAATGAGGAGGATCTCCATCTTGCTGGCATTCAGCCAATCCTTAATGACAGTTAGGCAATCAGAGATGAGAGAGGGAGAGGAGGTGGCAGAGGGCAGTCTGAAAATGAGTTGAGTGTCGTTAGCGTAGCACTGGAAATTTGAGCAGAAAATGGCAATGCAGTGGGAGAGAGTTGCCAGGTATTGCTTGAAAAGCCAGGGCGAGAGGTTAGACCCCTGGAGAGCACCACAGGTAGAGAGGAGGACCCAAGTTGGACCTGGGAGGGTCGATCTGTGAGGAAAGAGGTCAGCCAGGCCAGAGCTCTGTGATACCCAGGTTTTCACGGAGATGGTTGAGCAGATTGGTATGGTTGACTGGGTCGAATGCAGAAGAGAGATCGAGGAGGATGATGACAGTGGAAATGTTAGAGTCAAGGTTGGAGAGAAGATCTTCACGGATGTTCAGGAGAACAGTTTCTGTGCTTCTGGCATCTCTGAAGCCAGACTGGTGGTCATGGAGACAGCCAACAGAATTGGAATTAATGTTAAGCTGAGAGATGGCCAATGTCCACCAATGTTATGGTACCCATCACATTGGGGGACATTGATACCGAGTTTCCTTGTGTTTATATGGGGAAATCAAAAAAGTGAATTCAATCAGAAGAAGAATATTGAATTTTTATATTGAATAATATATATTTTATATATTGAATAATATAAAAATGCAAAACAGAAACTCTATGGGAAGAGGAAGATACATCCCTAAGAGAAAATTCACTTTGTGACCCGCCCAGAGTGGGTAGGTCCACAATAAGTTCATTTGAATAGGGAGTTGTGTACAAATGATTACAGAGAAACATGAATCCTTTTCATATTATGCCCCCAGGATACAGAAACAGAGGGTGCATATCTGTTGTTGGTCCAGTTGGAGCACTCATATCGATTAGAATACACTACGGGATATGCATACGGCCTCTAACTGTTGAATTGTAAGTAGCCTTCATTTACTGTCATGGAACTAATGTTATCAGAATTAAGAGAAAAGCAGTGTTGCCAATCTCTGCTGCTACTCTACTGAATATACAGGGATGTCCCGTTTTTTCTTTTCTCACAGGACCTGAATTAACCAGGCACCATTGAGGGATTTACTCCACTACATCTGCTACATCTCTGAATTTATAATACAGAGGTGAGTAAGATGTGTGCATCCAATTTGAGGATTGTTTGAGAATCATTAATAATTGTTATTAAGAAATGAGGATGACAAGAGACCGTGATCGGTTTTATTGATTTTATATGTTTTTTGTATAGATGATGTGGCTTACTCCAGTCCATGAAGGTCTGAAAAAGAGAGGGACATGATCACTAGTCCCATGCCCGAAACACGTGTCGACTACTGTCAGGATTCCGGCTGTCCGGAGATCTCTGAGAAGGCATGGCAATGCTCGTAACACCATCAACTTCAGAAACTCGGGTTCCGAAGGCAGTTACGACACTCAGTAGACCTCACCTCACCCCTGCTCATAGTTCGGCAGATGCTGTTCCCCCATTACGCCAAGTTACAACCAGGACTCCCGTTCTTCCACATACAGGGTTCTGCAGAAGAGATGCCTGGAAGTTACCATGGCGACTGTGGTGTCTGTTGCGGTCACAGAGCAACGTTCAGCATTACGGAGGCGTAACCACTGGTCGCCATAGCAATGCAACTTAAACCTCCAGGTTTTGGAAAATGGCGCTTCTGATTTTGAATTCTGTAAAGAACTTACGAAGTCTATTGTATTCTTTTCCCCTTTTTCCTTGTCCTTACCTTGTTGGTTCCTGTCTCCCCTTCCTTGTGCTTACGGACTGCCTTCCCTCAAATTACGACCACAGAACAAAAACTGCTATTTTGCAATACCTGTTTTGTCGTTGATCTCTCCACGAACAGCTATTAGACCTGGATTGCTTCTCGACTTCCCGATATCCTGCTGATTTGGTCTACGTCCCTCCTCGCATGGCTAACAGACCTGGACCGCTAACTCGACTGCCCGAACGCCTGCTGATTTTGTCTACATTCCTCCACGCACGCTAATGGACCCGGACTGTCAACTAGAGATCTTCCCGCATCCACGCTCGCCAACTCCCCGGAATACTGCTACTCCTCCCCTAACATCTGCAATTCCAAAGACCTACACTCACCTGTCGTGCCTACATAACACAGCGCAGGAACTTACAGACTTCCAACCCTGGCGCTCGAACATCATTAGGCATCCGTGTGCCATCATGACAGGTGGTCCTAGAGGACTAGAGACTACTGACCACAACCACAACCAGGCGTCCTTGTGCCGTCAGGATAGTACCGTTGTGGGCAAGGCATATTGAGTGTACTCTCTGGATGTCTCTACAAGAAACCATTCCTCTAGTAAGACCCCTGTGTAATCTTGTTTTTTCCTACTCTGTAATTTGGAGGGAGGGAGATTTAGTCTACTTGTAAATATCTAACGTGTTGCATACACTGTTTAGCCCATAAGGAATTAGCCTGGGTTTGTATCTTTCCCTCTCGTGTTGCTAAAGAGTTCTTCTTTTCTACAGTATTCTGTGCCGCTAACTTCCTCATCATCCTGTCGGTGATCCCAAGGGTGTATCCAGTGTCCATCTCTCAACGAATAGATCTCTCTGTCTGTATTATCAGACAGAGAGTTACATTGCCCGGACCTTTGACTCCCCAGGTGTTTGGCATTGCTCTAGCCAGCATAGACATGGGTTGCAGCCATGGGAATGGTAAACCAATCTGCAGAGCACAAATTAATTTAATATCAATAAATGCACTCTTCCATTTCTTCAGACTCCAAAGCCCCCACCGAGGTTTGATTTTGGCAACAGCACAGATGAATTTAGGCATTAAGAGAAATGCTTGAATCTCATAGGGCGTAATGTCTCCAATGTGTCCTAATGGAACAGAAGATGGAACTCCTGCACTTGCGTGATCCCAATGTCACTTGGCCTAGTAAGATCGTTGTCTCTGTCTTCCCTCTGTACCCCACCCCCCGCCTCGTCGTGCCTTGAAAGACTTGTGTATAGGCGCGTTATAAATGCCATATCATGTCTTATCAGTATATGAGCCATCCCACCAAGGAACCTGACTCAAACAAATGAGTGCCTCCTCTGCACACCCAAATATATATAGAGATTGACGAGTGGCATCAGGGTTAGAATTTACATCTCATCATTAGGGAAAACCTTTATCGAGTGAAAATACATCTGTAGTGCAAAAGTATCCAAGCAAGAAGTGGTAAAAAAGTAGCCAAAAATGAAGTGCTACTGAGGTTTAGAGGTCTTCTGGTTGGCTGGTTTAGGGCTAGGGTAAGGATAGGGGTTATGGTTGGAATGAAGTTTTGGTTTAGAATTCAGGTATGGGTGGTTGAGGGAGGCCTGGTGATCTTGGGGTATGGTTAGGGTAGATCAAGTTACAGGCTAAGTGTTAAGGGGGGGGTTATGGTGCGACTAGGGCCAATAGAGTAATGTTGGGGCTAAGTGTTAAAGAAAGGGATCAGGAGCTTGGGCAGGGCTGGTGATGTTAGCATAAGAGAAGTGTAGTGGTTAGGGTAGAGTATGCATTAGGATTATAATGTGTCAATATAAAGGGCGTTTATCCAAAGCACTTTACATACAACAGTTTATATACAGTTATTATTACCCAATTGAAATTGGTACTCAATTTTATTGACAAAAGTGGCCACCGTGCAAAGTAGTTCAATATACCAAAGCATGTGGCATGAGAACGTAAGGGGGAAGAGTGGCAAATACAACAATTGGACCACGGGGCATAGGAAACTCAAAGGCACAGGGAAGAGGTGCCCCCTCCTCAAGGGACCCGTGGAGGCAATGGTTGCTGCACAGAGGGATATCCCAGGGGTAAAGTGACGCGGACATCCATTAGTCTGAACACAGGGGGGCGGGGTAGAGAAGGTATCCCAACTAAATAGCCCAGTTAACAATGCCTCTGCACAGACATAGGAGTGGGAATTGTAGCACACCACAATGTATGGCACTGGCAGGGATATGTGCCATAGGCGGACACAACTGGGGGGGAACGATAAAGTATCGCCATTAACCAACTCATCCCTCTGCACACCTCAAACTCTAAACTAAACACAACCATACCTTGACAGCGCAACAAACTGCACACACATCACTTCCCTACAGGGCAGCAATGAAACAGACCACACATAGCTTCACACAACAGCACATGACGGCTACCGACCGAAAATTCACACCTACACTTAGCGTATGGTGTACACCGAACAAAAGCTGCCAACAGCACGTCAGAGCTCTCTTGCTCTTCCTTCCCACTCAGTCCTACTAACGTACACCCCAAACCTTACCCTCTTGCTTTACAGGTCTGTCAGAGCGCCAACTGACCACACAGGTGGTGATAGTGCATGGTATAAAAATCCTTTAACATAACATTAAAACACACAAAAAAACCTGCAGGGTAAACTCCATTGTGAACCTGTGGGAACCAGCCTTCCATCTGCCAGGGTCAGACCTGGATCGTGGGCCTCACTCTCTTAGTATCGGCGAGACATTTCTTGAGATCACGCTCGACTCCATTGTCTTCCACAGGCCTTGCTTACCTCGGTCACTGCACTATCCTTGAAGCCCGAGAAGTAAAAGCAATGGACACAGGGATGTGACAGCGGCTAAGAACACCTGTAGACCTTTACTTGCCTAAGCCAACATGCATGTGGGACCATACCACCCTCCCAGCAGCTGTGTCATCACTGGAGCTCTCAGCACCACTCACCAATCAAAGATGCCCCCCACCTGGCCAGAAATGTCTAAAACAGACCCCAGTGTAAGCAGACCTTCTCTGTAGGCTCCAGCTTCTCCTTCGGCTTGGCGAGGCATCCTGCAGCTGATCACAATAACAGAGGAACTCTCAGACGCACAAAACAATTCCCCTACAGTCGCCAAACTTAACCGGACCAAGCTGGATAGTTCTGCTCAGTAACACGTAGTGACATAGACTATGAGAATCCCTAGTCATCAGGTCCCAGGCAGGGGTGGACTGTCCTATAGGTAACTCTGGAGGCCTCTTCACCCTGGTCCTCTTTTGTGTGGTACCTATTTTATTTAGGCCTGCTGAAAATGTGTAATATGGGGCCACTTTGAACATTATTTCCAGGGCCTCTTTTGGTTCCTAGTCCACCTCTGGTCCCAAGCACAACAGCCCGAGTGTGTATCTTACCAATACACACGGTGTTACCTCCTCAACATCATGACTCCTTCATAAATCAACTACATAGGTCACTACCCTCGTTGTGGATGAGTTGAGAATGGCTGAGTATCTCACAAGGCCTGCTACAGCTGCCTATGACCTCACAGGAGAACACAACTGTTAGTCGATAACAAATGCTTCGACCTTAAGACCTGGGCTAATGTATAAAAAGACTTTACATACCATTACATATTATTATTATTATGGGTATTGTTATTATTATTATTATTATTATTATAAATGCACAGGCCATAATGCAAAATATTAAGAGGCATTCAGTATATATAGTCTGCACTTCTATGCGGCAATTCCATTTATTGAAAGTGTTTTTCTGTATTTTGTAGCAACTGATTTGACGACTCACTCTATTCTGAATGCACTTGGCAGAATTGCAGGAAATGCAAACTAAATATAGAACTCGGGCACCGTGCATTGCTTTCCTGCATTCTTACCCCTTCTAAGAGCAAGGCCTTGATTGCACAACCGCTGCGGTTTGCCAGCTCCCTGTAAAATGCCTGTATTGCACGATAGTTTTCTTAAATATGATTGCTTGGTCTAGCCTTTCACTTAAAATGTAGTACAATATAAAGACATATTTTCACCCTTCCTTTCATGAACACCGTTGATGCTTGGAAAACCTGTTGAATGTTTCTGTCTGCAAGCAAAAATACCAAATATTAAGTAAAGAATCCCCAGATGCAAGCATAAGGCAATCTTTTGTTTTCCCTGTGGCTCCCTAAGGGTTTCAGTCTCCAGGGAATATCTTTTCTTTTCACAGGTTTGTGGACTGCTAGGGAAAACCTTCCGGCAAGCAGTATAAGTTCAATCATTCTGGAAGAAGAGGAACGCCAGAGGAAAGCTCCTCGAAGCTGGATTTGTTATTAGGTTGACTCCACCATCAGGTGGTCACCAATAGTCTTACATGCCATGGTTTACGTAGGCATTTTACAACAATGCAGCGCCACACATATTGACATTAATTCCACAAACGTTTGGAAGTACCTTCCTGAGTTCCAGCACACATTCCTAGCTAACAGTCCTCTCCTAACTAAATACAGAGTGAGGAGCCAGTGGTGCCATAGCGGAAATATAGGTAAGGCACGTAACAAAGGCCTGCTTGGCTGAGTTAAACAATGCATTTGACAAAACACTTCAGAATATGTTATAGATGCTTCATGTGTTATTTATATATGTTTTAACCCCCTAAGCAACTAATGCCACAGACATTTTGTGTGAAACAAGGGGAGTGAGACGGTGTGCTTTGAAGTTCAGCCTCTAGGCAGCAGCTTGTCTGACTCTGCTAGTT
This sequence comes from Ambystoma mexicanum, assembly GCF_040938575.1. Classification (NCBI taxonomy): domain Eukaryota; kingdom Metazoa; phylum Chordata; class Amphibia; order Caudata; family Ambystomatidae; genus Ambystoma; species Ambystoma mexicanum. The sequence continues at coordinate 1,092,340,287 of NC_090926.1, read as the reverse complement.
TAACAGCATACTGGTAATTTCGTTCGTTTGAATGGTAGCTCTGGGGGACTGTCAGGTCACAGGAATGTACCTGGCATTATAAGTATATGTGCGAGTGGGTAGGGTCTCATGCTTTATCCTGTGTGAGCAGATTCCTGGCTGAGTTAAACAGACCGCCTTTCTTGGATCTGGAAGATTCCTTGCTGAATAATATGTGTGTCATTGTGACCTCGCATACATTTTCACGCAGTGATCGCACAGTATGCTATTATAGCGAGTTTTTAAATTGCTGCTATTTTTGTTTGTTTGTTTGTTTGTTTATTTATAGGGCGCCAGAAAACCCTTGGGTAGGTAGCTGGGCACACAGAATAACAAGAATGCTTAGAACTTGGCTACAGGTTGCATATTACAGGTTATTGGTAACATATATTGTATACAGTAATTACATTATGTACATTCTTTACATGTAAGGGTGGAAAGGTAACAAATTACGTACAGTAAATACATTATGTACATTTTACATGTAAGAGTGGAGGGGTTCGTGTGTCATCAGATCACAATGCTCAGGGTCACCATTTTCAGAGGTCGTTGCGTCAAAGCCAGGTGCAGGTATGGTGCTTGAAGCTGTTGTAGGGCTGGTCCCTTCTTAGTTGAACTGGTAGGGCGTTCCAGTACTGGGCTGCTTGCACAGGGAAGCTATTACCTCCTGTTTTTTTTAGTCCGAATCTAGGGGTTTGGAGGCAGAAATAGTTGGCTATTCTGGTTGGTCGTGCAGTGGTTTTTCTTATTATTCTATCCCTAAGGTATGGGGGGGGGGCTGCATTGTTCAGACATTTGAATGTTAGTGTGACAATTTTGAAGGTGATCCTATCGCTATTTTTTAGCCAGTTGTATTTTACCTGCGCATTCGGTATGTGCTCTCTAGCTCGGAGCTTAAGTGCCGCTCTGAGCGCGTTGTTTTGTAGGGTTTGAAGTTTATTGATGATGTATTTATTTGTGCCTGCATAAAGTGCATTGCAGTAATCCAGTTTTGAGAGGATTAGTGCATTGGCTAGGATAATGCAGCTAGCTGGTGAGAGGAAGGGTCTGCATGCTTTAATAAGTTTACCGGTATAGGCTGTGGATGAGGCCAGGGAGTTCCCTTGTTTCCTTAAGGACAAAGTGGAGTCCAAATAGAAACCGAGGGTTTTCACCTCTTTGGCGACGGGGATTATATTGCCATCGATATTGAAGGAGCTGTAGTTGGAATCAAGTTTTTTTAGGTTGTTGGGTGAGCCTAGAATGAGGATCTCTGTTTTTTCGTCATTCAGGCAGAGGCCATGGGTTGCCATCCATGCCTGAATGAGGGTGTACATTTTGTTTACTAAAACTGTATCCTTAGTGAAAATGCCCGAAAGGGGGATGAGGATCTGGGTGTCGTCTGCATAATTTGTGAAGTTGACACCCTGTCTGTCCAATTTGTTGAATAGAGGTTTAGTAAAGATATTATACATCGTTGGCGAGACACAAGAGCCCTGTGGGACTCCACATGTTGTCTGGATAGGGTCTGCAGAGTCTAAGGTGGAGAAGACTTGCATGCTTCTGTTGTCGAGAAAGGATTGGATCCAGGCTATGGCTTCACTTGAGAAGTGGGCGGCTGACTCTAGGTGTTTGCAGAGTACTGCATGCTCCACTAGGTCAAAAGCCGCTGACAGATCAAGGAGGGGTAGCATAGCTGTGGTTCCTTTATCGTTGAGCTCGTCAATTTGGGCTTTGAGATCTATAAGGGCGGTCTCAGTGCTGTGTTGCGGTCTGAAGCCCGATTGACGAGTGCCGAAGAGTTGGTTGGTCTCCAGGTATTTTGGATTTGGAGATAGGCCACTCTGTCAATTATCTTCAGGAGGAAAGGGTCAGTAGTGATGGGCCTATAGTTGGTGGGGATGGAGGGGACTAAGGTTTGTTTTTTAAGCAGGGGGAGAACCCAGAAGTCTTTTAAGCTACTTGGGACGGTGCTAGATGAGAAGAAGGCATTGATGAGTTTAGTGATGAAGGAGGCAAGGTCTCTAGCGGCATCCTTGATTATCTGGGCCGGGCAGTAATCGCCTTTCCAATTGGATGGTTTTAGTGAGGCAATGATTTTTTCAGTTTCATGAGTGGAAACTTTAGATAATTTGAAGGATGTTAGGCTAGGTTTGAGCGTGGGCGTGCTGGGAATTTCATTAAGAAGGAGCAAGGCTTTTTTATAGCAATTTTTGATTGTAGTGTTTCTACTTTATTTGTGAGGGCATTTTGGATATTGGTACACCATTGCTTGTCTTTGGGTACGTTATCAGGTGGTGATATGGGGGATTCGAGTTCTCGCAAGATTTCAAATAGTTCCTTCCATTTTTATTTTGCTGTATTTGATAACTGTGCCTCGCTGCATGTGAGTGGCTGGTAACTCACTTTTGAAGCAGCTAATTAGCTGTATTGTTCCTGCCTTTAAACAGCTTGTGCTGCCAGGGAACTACATCTCCCAGAATCCCTTTCAGTCCATAAATCAGGTCCCTAAATTGGGTGACCAGGCACAACAGCGCCAGCGTACCTTAGTCAAGCCTGGTCCTCCCCATTCATCATCGTATTTGACATCTCGGCGTTCCACTCTGCTGGCTTGTCACCTAACAGTTATCTTTGTTGATTTTTCGTTTGTTATTAGTGTTACTTTTGTCTGTATGATTAGACCATGGGCCGTCCAATTAAAGAATGCCTCTCCCTTGCAGTTATGGCCAAGGACTCTAAAGAGTACCTCACCACTTTTGTTGGAATAAATAAAGACACTGACAGTCTACTAGCCGACCACAGTACCAAGCTCCCTCCAACCAGTCAGTGTAAAACGGTCAAAAACAGCTTGATAAAAAGCAGTTTCTCTGCTTTTGAGCAAAGTCATACCTCTACTCGTATAGAGGATTCCACTTCCCCACCACAGGCAACTGTCCACAATCATATTTCAGATAGCATAGGGGGTAAAGGATCTCAAAGCGGCCTTGTTGAACACAAGATTGTTAATTAGTCATGCTCAAGACATTCATGATTTAATCCTGGACCGTCAACTCGACCTTTTGTTTCTCACTGAGACCTTGATTAGAGACACGAGCGGACCATCTATCAATCTGGCTCTCCTACCCGGCTTCTCTATGTTTTGTAAAAACAGAGAACAAGGCTACAGGGGAGGAGTGGCACTCATAGCTAAATCTGAATTGGTACTCTTTGCTTCGCCCATAGCTTGTCAAGGCTGTGAGATCCTTCACGTGAAAATGACTCCAACTCCCAATATATGTGTGAATTTCATCCTTATATATCGCCCTCCACCAGCTTTGCCAGACTTCATTGAGGAAATCTCACAGGCCTTAGGCCCCTTTGAGGGTCAGAATAGCGCCTCTGTTCTCGTAGGGGATTTGAACTACTGGAGGGGGATGATAATGACAAAGTATCAATCGAATTGCAGCAAACTCTACATAACTTGAAATTTCAAGTTATAAATACCGATCCTACCACAGCCAAGAACGACATGTTAGATTGGGCGGTCACAAAAAACATTGCCACCTTCATTGCCCAAACTTCTCCCTGTATTTTGTCAGACCACTACATTGTTAGCTTTCATTTCCAACTACCTGAGGCTGCGGTTAAACCTACTAACCTCCACACAGTTATTATCAACCGTAACTTCAAAAGGATAAAAGCTCAGGACATTTCCCTATATCTAACAACTGTAATGATTGAAACTGAGAGTGGGGACTCCGTTGAGCGTCTAGTTTCTTCTTTTTCTGACATTTTCTTGAAGTTATTCCATGAAAAAAAAACTTCGGTCTAAAACTGTAAGAATAAACACCGGCCATAAAAAATGGTTCACTCGCCAAATTAAAATGATGAAAAGGTAGAAACGTAAACTGGAATCCCAGTGGTTAAAACATTAACTGGAAGAAAAGAAAATAGCTTGTGAAGATTATGACAAAACCTACAAAAATAAAATTATCAAAACTGAAAATGAGTACTACAACATTGAGATAAGTCAGGATTCCAACCACCCCAAATATTTTTTGAAATTCTAAAACTCCTGGAGAAGCTGAAGGCTCTCCTTACCCGTTCGCCCCTACCACAAAGGACGTAATAGCTGTACAAACAGCCTTCGAAGCTAAAACAACAAAGGCTAGGAAAAAAATCAGAGGCTCTGCCCATTGCTGCCACCCCTATTGAGAAACAGTGCTTGGAACATAGAGGAGAAGGTCCCAAACCTTTTGCTTTCTCATCTATAGCTGTTCCTGAAATGCAGAAGCTTTTTCCTCCAGGCACCCCACTTCATGTTCGGAAAACCTTCTTCCCCCAAAGTTAATCCTAGAACATAGAGATCTGTTTGCTCCCTTTCTGACTCGATTCCTCAATGCCTTTTTTCGAGATGGCAGGATCCCCAAGTCAATCAAAACCGTTGTGGTCACACCGCTGCTAAGGAAACCCAACCTAGACCCAAAAGACCTGGTAATCTCTGTCCCATAATAAATTTCCAGTTGCTACTTAATGTCTTAGGTAAACTTGCCTGTGTGCAATTCCAAGCTTTCGTGGAGAATAGCAACATCCTTCACAATAGACAATCCAGCTTTCGACCTCGATATTGTACCGAGACACCCCTATTAGATCCACAATCACATATGCTAGAAATAACCTACAAGGGCAAAGCGGGTCTGTTGGTCCTTTGGGATCTTTCCACAGCATTCAATGTGGTGGGCCACCAATGCCTCTTAGACTCCTTAAGTCATCTGGGACTATGTACCAAGAGGGCAGTTGACTGGTTCCACTCTTTTCTATCTGTACGCAAATCCAAAATCCAGTGGGGCCCAGTTTCACCATCAGCCCCTATCTGGTGCGGAGTCCCCCAAGGGGCTAGTCTATCGTCTATCTTATTTAACCTTTACACAAGGTCACTTTGCTCTCTTCTGGATGACTTGGGTTTATTTTTCACCATCTATGCGTACAACACCCAGCCGGTTTTAGCGTTGACCAGGGATCATTTCATTGACAACAAATCCCTTACTAACATTTACCAGCAGATCGAACTCTGGATGTTGTACAATTGACTTTGTCTAAATGGCTATAAAACAGAAATTCTTATTTATGGCTGAGCGAAACTGAGCCTGTCCTTTAAGAGTTTTACAATTGGTGACAACATTATACCATTTCAAACCAAGGTAAAGACTCTGAGGGTCCAGGTGGAGGCCAACCTGAACTCAGAGGCACAGGCTATTCAGTTGAGCCAAAGCTGTAATTACCATCTCCATCTCCTAAGAAACATTTGCCACTACAACTCTGAAGGTAACAGTGCTATGACAACTCAATCAACTATCATCACTAAGCTAGACTTTTGTAATGCCCTGTTGACTGGAGCTTCAAGCTATAGCCTAAAAAATTGTCAAGTTTTACAAAACAATGCAGTACACATCGTTACAAATGTCTCAAAGCATGCGCTCATCACAGAGCATCAACAGCATCTTTATCGGATCCTTATCAAGGAAAGGATCTATTTCAAGACGGGAATCTTGATGCACAACTGTATCTTTGGACAAGCCCCTACTTAGTTAAAAACGTCTATTCCACAGTACTGCCTGATCAGAACCTTCTGTTCCTCCAATAAAAGGCAGTTGATCTGCCTTGAGTCAAAGCGCATCAATGGACAGGGAAGATCCTTCCCAGTCAGAGCAGATTCCTTCTGGAACTCCCTTCCCTCTACACTGAGATCTGAGGCAACCCTGGCAGTTTTTAGAAAAACCTTGAAAACATACCTCTTAGAGTGATCTCCTTACCTCTTATCCCTGCCTCCCCCCTATCTTGTCTTTGATGGTTGTTCTTTCATGTGAATGTCACGGCGCCCCGATGCCTGCAGGCCTTCGGCACCTAAAAAATAAATAAATAAATAGGTACAAACAATGTGCTCAGAAAAATAAAACAAACACCTGGGTTGCCACAGATGGCAAATGAGTCTTCCAAAGGCTGATAGTTTATTTTCAGGCATCACTTATAGTACTTTGAGTGGTGACTATGTGAATATTTATTTGACTTTGAGCACCTTAGTGGGAAAGGGTTAGCAGAACCTCCCCCAGCTACATGAGCTGCTGGCATTCATATGCAGGCATCTTGCACCATGCTGGTACCAGTGCTGCAAAGCCTGGTATAATCTCACTCTTCTGCTTCCTTCTCCTGTGCTGGTGTAGACCAGCCTAATATCCTCACACTCTTCTGCCTCCTTCTTTTGTACTTGTGTAGCACAGCCTGATATTATCACACTCTTCTGCCTTCTTCTCCAGTGCTGGTGTTGCATAGCCTGATAGCATCACACTCTTCTGCTTGCTACTGTGTTCATGTAGCACAGCCTGGTATCATCTTACTCGTCTGCCTCCTTTTCTGATGCTCATGTAGCACAGCCTGATATCATCACACTCTTCGCACTCCTCTTCTGCTTGTGATATCATCGCCCTTGTCTACCTACTTCTCTCGTGCTTGGGTAGCACAACTTGATATCACCACACTCTTCTGTCTTATCTCAGGCTTGTGTAGCACAGCCTGATACAATCACACTCATCTGAATCCTTAGCCCTTGCAGTTGCAATCCAGCCTGATATCATCACACTCTTTTGCCTCCTTCTCTCGTGCTTGTGTAGCACTGCCTGATATCATCACACTCTTCTATTATCTCTTGTGCTGTTGAAGAACAAGTGATATCATCTTCTGCCTCCTTCTCTGATGCTTGTGTAGCACAGACAGATATCATCACACTCATCCGTCTTCTCTCATGCTCATCTAGCAGAGACTGATATCTTCACACTCTTTGGGCTCCTTCTCTCATGCTCCTAAAGCATAGCCTGATATCATCTCACTTGTTTGCCTCCCTCTCTCGTGCTTGTGCAGCACAGCCTGATATCATCACACTCTTCTGTCATCTCTTGTGCTGGTGAAGAACATGCAATATCACCTTTTTCTTTCTTCTCTCATGCTTGTGTCGCACAGACAGATATCATCACACCAGTTTGTCTACTCTCATGCTCGTGTAGCAGAGCCTGATATTATCACACTATTCAGACTCCTTCTCCCTTGCTGATTTAGTACTGCCTGATATCATAACACACATTTGCCTCCTTCTCACATGATCCTGCAGCATAGCCTGATATCATCACACTCTTCTGTGTCCTCTCATGCTCATGTAGCACAGCCTGATACCATTGACCTCTTCTGCCTTCTTCTCCTATGCTGGTGTAGCACAGCTTGATATCATCACACACTTCCACCTCCTTCTCTGTGCTGGTGTAGCACAGCCGGATATCATTACACTATTCTGCCTCCTTCGCTTGTTCTCTTGTAGCACAGCCTGATATCAAACTCTCTCTTCTCTCGTGCTGGCGTAGAACAGCCTGATCTCCTCTTCATTTGACTCTCGTGCTTAAGTACCACAGCCTAGTATCGTCGCACCGTTCTGCTGCCTTCTCTTGTATGTGTGTAGCAAGGCCTGATAACATCACACTCTTCTGTCTCTTTATCCCATGCTGGTGTAGCACAGCCTGATATCATCTTTCGTTCGCTAACATCCGCCCAATGAAACGAGTGTCTGTGATGTTGGCCTCTAGGGCAGGCCTTGTACTCTTATGTCATGAGCATTCACAAACTCTGGGACACCAAGATAATGTCAACCTTCCCTTTATTCTCTCAACACGTAACTGAAATCCCCTTCCCTTGTCCCTCCCCAACCGCCCTGAGACCTCTCCATGGCATGCCCTCCATTCTTTCGCTCTCTCTTCTTTTCCGCCCATTCTTTTGCACATCTTTTCTTCTTGGCGTCTCGTTCCATGATGGCTGCCTCCTGTTCTGGGGTATAGTCTTCCCATTGGGGTATGCTGGTTCGAGGTTTGTATTTCACCATCAGTTCGGCTGGTGTCTGCCCTGTCACATCATGTGGCATGATTCTGTAGCTTCTGAGCATGTGGAAAAAAGGAGCTACTCATACAGCTCATGTATCTTGTGCTTCGTTCCTTTCGGCTGCTTCCTATTTTCTCAGCTGTGTTTGTCCTCGGTCTGCGCGTGCTCGGGTTTTCGAGATACATGCAAGTTGGTTTTTGCCCGGAACTCTTGTGGGTTCCAGCTTGGTTTAGAGATTGAGTGATGTATGTCTCTTTGCACACAATGCAGGAGTAGGAGGCAGTTTGTGTTCCCCTCTTTTTTCCTCATAGCTACGTTAACTCAACTGTAACACAAACCACTCGTTAAAAATAAAGTTTGGGTTCAACTGTTGTATAAACTTCTGAGCATGCAACAGATTGCCCGTGGGTGTGGCATTTGGTCTAAAAGTGTCTTTTGTCTTGTTAGATTGATAGTGGCCATAAATCGTTCTACCATCCCGTTGGCCTGGGGCCATAGCAGTGTGATCTTTTGGTGGTGAAAACCGAGGTGGTCTGCTAGCTTTGTGAATTTGCGTCCTTGAAATGGGGGGCCATTGTCTGTTTTTACGATGGCGGGTATGCCCCATTCGCTGAACAGTTCATCTATGATTGGCGCTACTGCATAGAATGATGTTGACAGCGCTTATTTGATGAATGGGAAGCAGGAGTACTCGTCAATTTCTACGAGCCGGTATCCTCCTCCTTCTAGGGGCCCATAAAAGTCTATTGCGACTCGTTGCCATGGTCGTTCAGGTAGTGGCATCAGTTGCATTGGGCTTGGGTTCATCTTCTTCGCTGCTTGCTGGCAGGGTTCGCAGTGGGCCAAGATGTCTTGTACTACTATGTCCATGTAGGGGAACCATACGTGATTCCTTAGGATCTTCTTGGTATTCTCGTTTCCTCTGTGTCCTTCGTGGACTATTGCTACTAGTGTTTTCCAGAGGTCTTTTGGGGCTACTAATCGTGTGCCTCTTAGTAATATTTCTTGGTCTGTGGCTACTAATTCCGAGTGTATTTTGGCTATGCGTGCTAGGTCCTTCTTGTCAGCTCCCCCATCCCCATTTTCTTTTCCGCAAATGTTCTTCCATTTGTTTTTGCTGGTGAGGTCCAGGGCTCCCTTCATGATGGGTCAGCTCTGCTTCTGGCTGCAAATTCTTCTGTGGAGATGGTGGGGGGCATGGCGTTGGTTAAGTACACAATGTATTCCTCTGCTTCACAGCCTAGGGAATTGTCATTGTTGGTCATCGGGTGCCTTGATAGATAGTCGGCTCGTTTGGCATCACCCTGTGTTTTGTGTATGATGGTGTAATCATACTCCTTGAGTCTTATGCCCCACCTTTCAATGCAGGGGGCATCTTCATTGTAGGGTTTCCGAACAGGGATAGCAGTGCTTGGTGGTCGGTGACCAGTGTGAATTTTCTGCCGATCACAAAGTGGTGGAACTTTTCACAGGCCCATACTTCTGCCAGGCTCCCCCGTTCAGCCTGTGAGTAGGCTTTTTCCATGGGGGACAAGGCTCTGCTGGCGTACGCAACCACTGCATGTCGGGTGTTATCCTCTGGGTATGTTTGGGCCAGGATGACCCCGAGGCCCTCTGGGCTGGTGTCAACGGTGATAATGGTGTCCCATTCTAGATGAAAGTAAGCAACTTGGTGGTGGTTAGCCAGATTTTCTTTCATGGTTTGGAAGGCTGCTTGGCACCGTGTGTCCCATGTGAAGGATGTGTCCTTTTTGAGCAGTGCTCTCAGTGGGTTGGTGGTGGTGGTGTAGTTCAGGAGGTATTGGGCACAATATCCCGCCATACCTAGGAATGATCTTAGCTCTGCGATGGTTGTGTGGGCATGGAGGTTGGTGATGGCTTTGATCTTTTCTGGGCCGGTTGTGATGCCTCTGTCGGAGAATATGTGTCCTAAGAACCGCAGAGTGGTTTTATTGATCTCGCACTTGGGTCCGTTTAGTGTTAGGCCTGCCTCGTGTAGGATCTTGCATATTGCTAGGAGTGCTTTGTCATGTTGTTCTTGGGATGTTCTGAAGACAAGGATGTCATTGATGTAGTTTAGGGCATTGACTTCTGGTGATATGAGTCTTCTGATGGTCTCTTGAAAGATTTCAGCCGTTGAGATTATCCCGAAATTGAGGCGTTTATAGCGGAATAGCCCTTCGTGGATGGTGAAAGTAGTTATGGGTTGTGAAGCCGGATCTATGACAAGTTGATGGTGTCCTTGGTTGAGGTTCAGTTTTGAGAAGTGGGTTGCTTGATTTAGTCTGATGAGCATGGCCTCCAGGCTGGGTCCAGGATGCCTTTCTCTTTGTATGGCCGCATTGGGGATGTGCATGTCGATGAATAAGCGCAGCGTTCCTATGACTATTTTCGACAGGTGACACCCAGGGTGTGGGTCCATCGACCTTCTCAATGATGTCATTCTGGAGTAATAGCTCTAGTTCTTTGGCTACCTGTGCTTGCTGGCGGAATCCCACTTTGTGCGGGTGTTGTGGAACCGGTGTTATCGTGGGGTCAATGTGTAATTTGATGACAGAGTCCTTGAGCATCCCTACCCCTTCATATGGTTTGGGGAGCAGGTTTTGTGGGTGTCCTTGTCAATGGGCCACTTGGTTATCGACTGTATTTCTTGTCTGTCCGACGGGTAGCCTTTTATTATTTCTGTCTGTTCATATTGGAGGTCAATGAGTGCCAGGGCTCTGGCTGTCCTGTAGCTGAGGAGGCATTGCCCAACTGAGGGGCTCTGTATGATGTGTATCGTTGTTGGCACGGTGAGGCCTCTGTTGGACAGGTCACAGAGGAAGTGACCTTTGGATGTTAAGGGTAGTGCAGCCCACCATTGGAAGATATGTGTTCTATACTGGCGTAGGGGGTAGAGTTCCGCTATTGTGTGGTGTAGTTCCTTGTTCATCATGTTGACGGTAGCCCCGGTGTTGACAACAAATTGGTTCTCCCATTTGCACCGTCACTCTGGGAGCAGGAGTGTCGTTGGTAGCTCTGCTGAGGAGTCTGACATATTCTCTGTCTTAGCCGTCCTGCAGGTATAGGGGGTATTGATCACCTGCGATCAGTGTCCTTGGCGGAGAGTTGTTGTATGGGTCATAATCTGGTATTGTCGCGGTCATGCTACCTTCTTGTTCCTGGGTTATTGTGTGTCCTCAGGCATAGGCCTCTTCAGGGGTAGTCGTTTGGTGTTGAGCGTAGTGCTGGTACTCATATAGTTTGTGTGGTTTCCTGTCGGGCTCGATTTGTATTGTCTGGGCATGCGCAGGACATTGTGGGGTATGTCATACCTCTTTCAGCGGGTTGCCGGGCATATTGTTCCCTTTGTTGTTCCTGGTGTCGCCCTGGATTTTGCAGTGGTTGTTGACGGATCGATCCTGTTGCAGGGAGATTCTCTTTGCACATAGCCTGGAAGTGATTTTCCTGGCCGCAGCGCATGCACCTTTGGCCGATTGCCGGGCATGGCCATCTGTGGGGGTATTCAAATCTGCATCAGTAGTATTGTCTGTTGCTTTGAGGCCATTGTTGGGGGCTTCTGAAAGTCTGTCAGCTCTGTGGGCTTTCTCAATGACTGCGGCTTGGACATCTATTCGTTCATACACTCTTTCTAAGTCAAGGATCTCTTTGAGGGAGAGAGGTTTTTTCAGGAGGTGCTTTCTAAACAGTGATGATAGCGTCCTTCAATTATGCACAATTGTATCGCTTCATCATCATTGAAATTGGCAAAGTCACATTTCACCAATGGATTCATGAGCTATCTGGGCGCACTGGTTGAAGGCATAGCGCTTTTAGTCTCTGTTGGGTGTCACCACCAGTCTGCCATTGATGGCTTCAAGGAGGCACTGATACGTCGCTCATTCTTGTAGTGGAAATGTTCTTGATCCCTCTTCCCACTACATTTGTAAAGATGCTGATTTTGTTGGGAGGGTCCTGGGTTCCTATGGCACCTATGAAGTCTTCGAATTTCTCAACCCATTCTTCCCACCTTTGTCCCTGATCGTGGTGTGGGTTGAGGATAAAGGGGATGGGGCGTCTCATGAAGCTGGTTTGGGATGTGGGGCCTGTATTGTCTGTTGGCAGTGCCCTGGCATCAGCAGCTGCTTGTGCCTGGTCGGTCATGGCGTTTCAGTTCGTGGTGCCTTGGTCGTGGTGAGATGGGTAGCTTGTGTTCTTGCTTGCACTTCGGTCTGTCAAGGTTGTTGGAGGTATTCAAATTGGTCCGTGGGCAGGTGTGGCCCTCTCTTGTCTCCTATTGCTGTTCTGGGCCTGTTTTGGTGGCCTGATTTGTGATTATGCCGTGATTATGCCGCTTTGGTGATGTTGCATAGTTGGGTTTCACCTCTGTGTGTTTTAATTTGGGCCCTATCTCTGCAGGTGCTCCTTCGCGCGTTCTGTTTGTTTGTTTGTTTATTTATTTAATATAGCGCACAAAACCCAGAGGTAACAGGGCGCAACAGAGAACAGGAGGGTAAGATTGCGTAAAAACTTGGTTACAGGATAAGGCATACATGAATAAGAGGCATAGCATTACATTGCGTGGACTGTACATATATACATACAGAAAATAAATTACTTACATATTTACATATTTGATGCTGTGCATAGAGGCGGTCAAGTTTGATTAAGGGCATAGGCATGTGGGAGGGCTTAGTCATGGGGATCATTGGACCGTAACCAGGTGAGGGTGTTTCTCCTGAAGCATTAGTAAGATTGGTCTGTCCTAATGTTGAGTGGGAGGGCATTCCAGTGTTGGGCTGCCAAGACAGGGAAACTACTGCCACCGGTTTTCTTTTGTCTGAATTTGGGTACCTGCAGGCAGTGGGAGTTAATCGATTTGATAGGGCGGGTGGAGATTTTGAGCCATTTGTTTTCTCTCCTTTTGTTGGAGATGTGTTCCTTGGATGGTAGGTTAAAGGCTGTTCTGAGAGCGTTGTTTTGTAGTGTCTGTAGTTTGTTGATTATGCATTTGTTGGCACCTAGGTACATGGAATTACAATAGTCAAGTCTGGATAGTATTAGGGCATTGGCGATGATGATGCAGCTAGCTTGGGTGAGGAAGGCTCTGCTTGCCCTGATTAGCTTGCATGTGTAGGCGGTAGAGGATGCTAGTGAGTTGACTTGTTTTTTTAGCGACATGGTTGTATCTAGGTGAAAGCCTAACGTTTACACTGTTTTGGCCACTGTGATGGTGTTGCCATCAATGTTAAAGGCCTTATAGTTGGGGCCGAGTCTTTTTATATTGGTGTTGGATCCGAGGAGCAGGATTTCGGTTTTCTCATCATTCAGGCATAAGCCATGTGTGGCCATCCATGCCTGAATGATGAGATATATTTTGTTTACCAGGGCCGTATCTGAGTCGAAGTTGCCCGAAAGGGGTATGAGGATCTGGGTGTCATCTGCATAGTTTGTGTAGGAGACAATCAGTCTGTCCAACTTGTCAAATAGGGGATTGGTAAAGATGTTGTAGAGGGTGGGGAGACGCAGGAGCCTTGGGGTACCCCGCAGGTTATTTTGATGGGGTCTGCTGAGGCTAGAGTGGAGAAGACCCTCATAGTTTGATTTGTCCAAAAATGATTGGATCCAGGCTATGGCCTCTTTCGAGAAGTGGGCAGCAGAGGCCAGGTGTTTGCACAGGACTGCGTGATCCACCAGGTCGAACGCTGCCGACAGGTCGAGGAGGAGTAGCATGGCGGTGTTCCCTTTGTCGTTAATCTCGTTGATCTGGGTTTTAAGATCGATTAGGGCTGTCTCAGTACAGTGCTGTGGTCCGAAGCCCGATTGACGAGCGTCTAGTAGTTTGTGAGTTTCAAGATATTGCTGAATTTGCAGGTATGCTACTCTGTCTATTATCTTTAACAGGAACGGCACCATGGTGATGGGCCTGTAATTGGTCGGAATAGCAGGGTCAAGGGTTTGCTTCTTGAGGAGAGGCAAGACCCAAGATTCTTTGAGGTTACTTGGTATGGTGTTGGAGGAGAAGGATGCGTTGATCAATTTGGTTATAAAAGGGGCTAGGTCCCTGGCCGCATCCTTGATTATCTGCGGAGGGCAGTTGTCGCCTTTGCAGTTTGATGGTTTAAGTGAAGCTATAACTCTTTCTGTTTCTGGGATAGATATTTTGGTGAACCTGAAGGGATTTGGGCTTAGTGGGTTAGTTGCTTTAGCTTGGTTGCTGGGAGGTGCTTCGTTAGTGGTGAGGGAGTCTTTTTTTTGTGCAATTTTGGTTTGGAGAGTTTTTATTTTTTTAGTTCGGGCGTTTTGGACGCAGGTGCACCATACTTTGTCCTTGATTATTCGATTCTTTCATTGAAGAGATTCTTTTTAGTGAGTAGGATTTCTTTTTTGTATTTTGTCGCAAAGAGTTTAAGTAGTGATTTGTTCTCTTCTGTGGGGGAGTTGCGCCATTGCGTTTCTAGTTTCCTTTTGCACAATCTAAGTTCTTTCAGATGGGGGGTGAACCAGGCGTTCAGGTAGGTTTGCTGTTTGCTCTTTTGCAGTTTAAGAGGGGCAATGATGTCTAGTGCTATCTTTATGGCATTGTTGTAGTTTTCTACTAGACATTCTGGATTTAGGTTGTCGGGAAGAGCATTGAGGGTAGGCAGTCGTAGTGGTAGGAGGTTGTGAGGGGTGATAGTGTGAAATCAATGAGGTGATGGTTTGTCCAGTGTTGGGGAGAGGTTTTGGTGATGAGGGTGTCGCAGTTCAGGGTGGCAATCCAGTCCAAGGTCCTCCCTTTGTTGTGTGTAGTGGTAAGCACTCTTTGGATTAGGCCGTGTTCATCTAGCATATTGGCTATAGCTTGTGCTGATTTGTCATCGGGGTCATTTAACCCAAGGTTCAGGTCGCCTAGCAATAATATTTGGGAGGTGTCTTTTGTGTTGTTGGCTAGGATGCTGGATAGGTCTGCTTCGAATGAGCCAGTGGGGCCAGGTGGCCTGTATATTAGATAAATGGTTAGGGTGCGACATTTGGAGATGGGCAGTTTGGCTGTGAGGAGCTAGCAGGATTTTAGAGATGCTTGAGGCAGTGGTCTAAGCTCGAGGTTTGTTTTAGCTATGATGGCTAGGCCACCTCCTCTGTTGTTGAGCCTGTCAATTCTGATTATTTGGTAGTTTTCTGATATAGTGGCAGTGTTGGGTGTTTTGGGTTGTTATAGGTATGAGTTTGGGTTGGGTGCTGTTATGGCAGGGTGGTGGGGTTTGGTTAGGGTGTTGCGAGGTGTCTCTTGTTATGGTAGATGGGCTTGTAGAGGCGGGGTAGTCTGGCTCGTAGCCTGATGTTCCTTTCTGTGGTCGGACAAGGTGCTTTTTCAGCAGGGTATATGGTTGTGACAACAGTATAAATGGCTAGGTGTAATAAAGGTATGACGAGGTACAGTGGGGTGGCTTGCCTAGGTACATTGTACGATTTGATTAGGGATAATCACAGTAGTGTGGTGCGACTATTGTATGGCAGGGCTGTTCTGGCTACAGTGATAGTGGGAGGGTACAGCGACTAGCAACAATTGGTAGTTGATGAGCTGGCAGAGGCACTCTAAACATTGAGGATACTAGCATGCTGAGCCTAAAATGTTATGGCAGCTAAATTCGATTTAGGTGCAAGTTTACAAAAACACTCTAAACATTGAGGATACTAGCATGCAGAGCCTAAAATGTTATGGCAGCTAAATTCGATTTAGGTGCAAGTTTACAAAAACACTCTAAACATTGAGGATACTAGCATGCTGACTCTAAAATGTTATGGCAGCTAAATTCGATTTTGGTGCAAGTTTACAAAAACATTCTAAACATTGAGGATACTAGCATGCTGAGCCTAAAATGGTATGGCAGCTAAATTCGATTTTGGTGCAGGTATACAAGGACACTCTAGCTAGGTTGTACTCAGTACAGGCATCTGGTACAGTTGTCACATTAATTAGGTCAGAAGGAAGGCTAATGGAGCTGTGAGTAGGGTGCTCTATGCTGGTGCAGGGTTATGGGCACAATTGTACTCTGTCTATAGTTAGCTAGCAGATGGCCGCTATTCAATGCAGGAAGCAGGGTTGTTCAGTAGCGTACAGGCAAGTAGGTAAACCATAAGGCACACTAGGTGTAGATGTCCAAGCCGGGTTTAACAGGCAGCGGTATGTGGAAGTCCCAGTGAGTACAGTTGAATGACAACAGGATGCGGAATACATGGTGGGTAACGTGGTACAGTCCAAACTATGCATGCAGGGGGGCTTAGTGGCGAGCAAGGTTAAGACAACATACATGATTATGCAATACCTTAGGGTGTGAGGTCACAGTGTTCATGTAGTCCCTTTTAAATGTTCCTTATGTGGGCAATTCAGCTGGCAGAGTAACCGGCTGCCGGCTGGGAAGGCGTGGACAGGCTGGGACAGGTAGAAGGCCTTAATGCTGCAGGCCTTGTTGCTGGAGGCCGGCGACGCCTACTGGCTTGCCGATTGGCCTGTTAAGAGGGCAGGCGAGCCAATGGGGCCGGTCAGCAGCCTGGAGAGGCTTATGCCGGGAGGCAGGCAAGCTGAAAATTGCGGGCGGCCATCTTGGAATGGCGATCGTAGTTACGAGATCAGGCGGTAGATGCAGGATCAAAGTGATAACACAGGGTGTAGAGCATTATGGCAATAGTTCTGGGGATTGCACCTCACACGGGATGGTGCGCATTAAAGTAGCACGATTTGGGATGATTTTCGGATTTTTGTGGTTGAGTGCAGGCAAGCACAGGGGCCTACCTCTGGTGTGTGGGAGGATCTCCTGCTCCTCTCCCATGCGGCGGCGGTGCACTGCTCCAGCAGTGTTTGGGGCTCCTGCTCCCTCGATGCCTGGTGATATGTGGATATGTGGATATGTGTGATATGTGGATATGTGTGATATGTCCGGTGTTCTGTCCGGTGCCTGAGTGGCAGGCTTGTGCGTGCCAATTAGGGCCTTCTGAGTGCTCTTTTGCGGGCTGTCCACGTTGTATTGTGCCTGAATGGCAGGCTATTCTGTGTGGCAGGCCTCTGCGTGCCAATTGGGGCCTTCTGTGTGCTCTATAGTGGGCCGTCCGCGTTGTATGAAAGACAGGCTTTTGCGTGCCACTATGGGCTTTCTGTGTGCTCTCCTGCGGGTAACCCGCATTGTCCGTGGGCACCAAGTCTTTGCGTGCGGTTGGGGGTCGGGTTTTCTTACCGGTACGTTCCCTCCTTTCACAGCGGCTGGCGGTTGCTTTCCTTCCCGCTGCTGGGCACCGACGCTGCTTACGCGCCTCTTTCCTGATTGAATTTTATGGCCGCTGCATGGTTGCACGTGTGGTCGGGCTCCGGGCTGCTTCCTCACTGCGCCATGGGCATCTGACTGGTTCTGGATCTTGTTTCTGTCCGGAACTTGTCCGGGTCTCCTGCTGGGCTCGCGTCTGTTGTGTCGGCCCTCCTTCCGTCTGCTGGGTGTGAACCCGCCTTCCTCGTCTCTTCCTGGGACTTCTCCGGGTTGTCTGCTGGGCTCGCAGTTGCTGCGGCGGCCCTCCTCTGCTGCAGGTATTACAACTCGCTCCTTCTTTTCCACTGCTGGGTGTCCCGCATGTGGGTGCGGCATCCTTGTCGCCAGTTGTTGACCTCTAGGGCAGGCCTCCTACTCTCATGCCACGCGCATTCACAAACTATCGGAAACCGCGATAATGTCAAGCTTCACTTTATTCTCTCAACACGTAACTGAAATCCCCTTCCCTTGTCCCTCCCCTTCCGCCCTCCTCCCGCTCCCTGGTGTGCCCTCCTCCTTAAAGGGGCCACTTTGCTTTATTCACTTGCAACATGTGCCTGCCTTCGCTTCCACCTTCATCTCCCCTCACCACCCCACCTCTAAGCTGCCCTCTGCAACCTCCACCTTTCCATCACCAATACTCTTAACATTCTTGCCCCAGTCATGAGGATCCACCTGAAACCTGCCTCTAAGCGTAACATCTGGTATGACACTGAACTGAAATGTAAATGCAGGGCAGCAGAATGGATGTGGCAAACATCAGGCTCATCCTTCCATGCCAAGAAAAGAGCCCACATTCAGGCACCAGTTTTCCCTGCATCCAATAACATGGCTGAACATTTCAAGATCTGCAGTGAACTAGCCAACCCCTCCTCAGTCTCCTCCTCCCCTGCTCCCTCCCAGCCCCTCTGCAATGCACTGGCCTCACGCTTTGCCTCCAAAACCCAGGACATCCTTACCACCCTTGAAACTCGCCCTTATAACTCATCCCACACCCTCTCACCTCCACCCCCACTCCCTCCTCAGCCATCCTGCTCCTCCTTCTCCCCTGTCACACCTAAAGAAGTTACCAGAGTTGTCCACTCTGTGAAGGTCTCTTCTAAGCAGGTTTCCCCCTGCTCATACAACACCATCATCTCTTGCCAATTCACTCGCTGATTTCTGCAATCTGTCTTTTGTCACAGGATATTTCCCCTCCTCCCTTAAGCACTCTCTTGTGCGCCCACTCCTGAAAAAACCTTCATAAGATCCTACCTGCCCTGCCAACTACTGCCCTATTTCCATCACCCCATTCCTGGGTAAACTGCTGGAGAAGTTGGTTTTGCCCCAACTCAACTCATACACTGAACTTGTTGGTGGTCTCCACGACCATCAATCTGGATTCAGAGCATCCAGAGGCACGTAACCTGTCTTCTGAACACCCGTGAAGAACCGCTTGCATCTCTAGACTCCAACTCCCCAGCTGTCCTTATCCTTCTCGATCTCGCCTCTGCCTTTGACACAGTCAACCATTCCATCCTCATACAAAGGCTGACACCCTTCCTTATTGATCACTCTTCTGAAGTCATCCTGGGCACTTACTTATCTCCTACTTCCCTCTCCACCCGGGGTGTTCAGAAAGGTTCTATCCTCTGCCCAGGCTCTTTAACTTCTACTTTTCTCTGGTTGCATGCCTCATCTCCTCCTTCTCCTCCAACTTCCAGTGTTACGCAGACAACACACAGCTCTTTTTCAAACTCCCTGCTGACCCTCTTGCACCCTCCATCATCCCTGACTGCCTATCTGGCTCCAGTCTTGGTGCAGCGCGAATGATCTCTGCCAATGCACCTATAAAACGGAAATCCTTACCATTGGGACTCCTGCTCCTTCCTTTTAACCTTCACTCTGGCCTTCCTCTTTCGACTCTCATCCTGCACCCTATTCTGAAGCCTGAAAACTTGGAATAATCTTCGACTCCTCTCTCTCCTTCCTCCCTCAGACTCTGGACATTGCCAAGAAGTCCAACTTTCAGCTCTTCCTTCTCAAAGGAATTCTCCCTTTTCTCACTTTCCCCCAGAGACTCAATGTGACCCAAGCCCTGGTTCTCTCTAGGCTTGACTATTGCACTAGCCTCCTCCTGAATCTACACTCTTCCACCCTGCGACCCTCCAGCTAATCCACAATAGGGATGCAAGACTTATCTTTGGTCTTAAGCCGAGGGACCACATCTCTCCTGCACTAAAAAGTCTTCACTGGCTCCGGGTTGCTGCGTGGATTAAATTGAAATCCCACTGCATCATCCACAAGGCGCTCTAGGCCCGGGGACCACACTATCTTCACCAACTTTATCTTATTAAATACTCCCTCTCTAGCGCTCCTCTGGCTCTAACTCTCTGTGTGTAAAGCATTTTGCCAAACATAGACCAGGTGATTGGTAGTTTTCCTCAGCTGGCTTCCTCCTATGGAACAGCCTCCCCCTCCCTCTGCACCTTGAACATGATCTTTTTTAAATTCCGTAAGCTCCTTAAGACTCTCCTCTTTACCTCCTCCTTCCCTTCTGCTCTCCCCTGCTAATCCCAAAGTTGCTGTGATTGGTGTCCTTGACCCTTATGCATCCTCGGGGCCCTGACCTCCCGCACCCAATCAGCCCAGCTCCTGTCTATCTGCATTTACACTTACACCCTTCTGCTCTGATGGCTCACACTTACACCCCTCATGGCTCCAGGCTGTGTAGCACTCAAGATTCCCAGCACTTCATCTGTGGCTCACCCATGAGCTCAGACTCCAGAGCACTGACCCCTTCCTTCTTCCTTGCTGCACTTGCATGTTCTGAATACTCACAAGGCATAGTACGTTCGTCCTGTGTTATTCTTCCACCCACTGCTCTTATATATTGTGTTTGTAATGTACTTTAATGTATTTCCCACTCCTGCTCCCTCCCTTGCCCTTTAGGTGCTTTGAAACAGTATTTTCGAATTCTATAAGCGCCTAACAAGCAAACAACAAAATAAAATAAATAAAATAATCATTGTGTAGCACAGCCTGATATCATCACGCCCTTCTGCTGCCTCCTCTCGTATGTGTGTGGCAAATCCTGATAACATCACACTCTTCTGCTGCTTTCTCCTGTGTTCAAGTAGCACAACCTAATATCACCACACTTTTCTCTTTTCTCTCATGCTCGTGTAGCAAAGCCTCATGCCATCGCACTCTGCTGCCTACTTCTCCCTTGCTGGTGGTACACAGCCATATATCATCACACTCTTCTGCATCCTACTCTCGTGCTTGTGTAGCTCAGTCTAGTATCATCACACTCTTCCATCTTCTCTCATGCTCATCTAGAACAGTCTTATATCATCACACTCTTCTGCCTCCTTCTGCTGTGCTGGTGTAGCACAGTCTGATATTATTGCACTTGTCTGCCTCCTTCTCTCGTGCTTGTTCAGCACAGCCTAGCGTCATCACACTCCTCTGCCTCCTTCTGTCATGCTCACCTAGCATAGCCTCATATCATCCCACTCGTCTTTCTCCTCTCCTGCTGTATGATGATATCAGGCTGTAGCACAACCTGATATCATCACACTCTTCTGCCGCCATCTGCCGTGTTGGTGTAGCACAGTCTGATATCATCACACTTGTCTGCCCCCTTCTCTCTTGCTTGTGTAGCACAGCCTGATATCATCACACTCTTCTGCCTCCTTCTGTCATGCTCATCTAACACAGCCTCATATCATCACACTCTTCTCTCTCCTCTCCTGCTCATTTAGCACAGCTGGGTATCATCACACTCTTCTTCATCCTTCTCTCATGGTAGTGTAGCACAGCTTGGTATCATCACCCTCTTCTACCACCTCTCGTGCTCTGGTAGCACAACCTAGTATCACCACACTCTTACATCTTCTCTTATGCTCGTGTAGCACAGTCTGATACCATCACACTCTTCTGCCTTCTTCTACCATTCTGGTGGTGCACAGCCATATATCATCACACTCTTCTGCCTCCTTCTCTCGTGCTCCTGTTGCACAGCCTGATATCATCAGCCTCGTTTGCCTTTTCTCGTGCTGGTGTAGCACAGCCTGATTTTATCACACTCTTCTGCCTTCTTCTCGAGTGCTGTTGTTGCATAGCCTAGTATCATCACACTCTCCTTCCTCCTTCTCCTGTGCTCATGTTACACATCCAACATCATCACACTCATCTGCCGCCTTCTCCCGTGCAGGAGTAGAACAGCCTGATAGCACTGCACTCTTCTTCCTCCTTCTCCTGTGCTCATGCTGCACAGCCTGATATCTCCACACACATCTGCCGCCTTCTCCCGTGCTGGAGTAGAACAGCCTGATAGCACTGCACTCTTCTTCCTCCTTCTCCTGTGCTCATGCTGCACAGCCTGATATCTCCACACACATCTGCCGCCTTCTCCCGTTCTCCCGTGCAGGAGTAGAACAGCCTGATAGCACTGCACTCTTCTTCCTCTTTCTCCTGTGCTCATGCAGCACAGCCTGATATCTCCACACACATCTGCCGCCTTCTCCCGTGCAGGAGTAGAACAGCCTCATAGCACTGCACTCTTCTTCCTCTTTCTCCTGTGCTCATGCAGCACAGCCTGATATCTCCACACACATCTGCCGCCTTCTCCCGTTCTCCCGTGCAGGAGTAGAACAGCCTGATAGCACTGCACTCTTCTTCCTCTTTCTCCTGTGCTCATGCAGCACAGCCTGATATCTCCACACACATCTGCCGCCTTCTCCCGTTCTCCCGTGCAGGAGTAGAACAGCCTGATAGCACTGCACTCTTCTTCCTCTTTCTCCTGTGCTCATGCAGCACAGCCTGATATCTCCACACACATCTGCCGCCTTCTCCCGTGCAGGAGTAGAACAGCCTGATAGCACTGCACTCTTCTTCCTCTTTCTCCTGTGCTCATGCAGCACAGCCTGATATCTCCACACACATCTGCCGCCTTCTCCCGTTCTCCTGTGCAGGAGTAGAACAGCCTGATAGCACTGCACTCTTCTTCCTCTTTCTCCTGTGCTCATGCAGCACAGCCTGATATCTCCACACACATCTGCCGCCTTCTCCCGTGCAGGAGTAGAACAGCCTGATAGCACTGCACTCTTCTTCCTCCTTCTCCTGTGCTCATGCAGCACAGCCTGATAAAGTAACGCTCTTCTGTCTTCTCTCGATCTGGTGTAGAACAGGCTGGTAGAATATGTAATTGCAGCCATAATGTTCTAATCTTTAAACATTCCACGATTACTATACGGGAGAACAAAGAATTGCAATAAGCAACAAACCAAGTGTTGTTACACAGCACTTCAAATGGATGTGTTTACCATGTAAACAGAGTTTTTTTTTTAAATATTCATCTACATGTGTATCTGAGAAAATGTAATCCTCAAATCATGTACATGAGCTACAATGCCGGCAGCTACAGCTGGGTATGATATGGCATTTATAACGTGTCTCCCCAGATAACACACAGTACAACGATGACGTTCATGGTAAAAGTCTGATTTCTTTTTGTAGTGCTTAATTTTAACATACCAGTCGGTTATGCAGGTTCTCGTGGTTCTCGTGGCCTTATTATGAACGTGGTGGTGCAGAAAATAGTGGCAGTAAACTGAATTACTGCCACACTACTGCTCTGTCAAATTCCGAGTTTGCTGGTGAAGCGGAGGAGACACTTCCTTAAGACTGTGCAGCTGTTCCGCCACTTTACCACAAGAAATATGAGGAATTATGGCAGGCTGAATTACCGCTTGCAATCATTCTTGTAAATCCCCAATGTTATTTATAACGCGCTTCATACCCAGAGGTTTTTCAGTGCGGACCCGGGGAGCGAACCTGTGCTGCTCCATGTCGTCTTGCTTCCAAGTAGAGCACGTTGTCCCTGAGCTATCCTCCCAATGCTGCCTGACTTCAAGAATGGTGATCAATGCTACCATTGACCCTTTCTTAGTTAGGCATTAAATCTGCCAAACCAAGTGGCGTTAATGGTAAATGTATTTGGATATATTTCCACCAGAAGCATTTCCATACTCAAAATTCAACCACATTTATTGTATTATCTCCAGGCAGCACTGCTGGTGCATCTTTAACTGATGCACCAGTTCTAGAAGAATATACAGGGCCTAGTTACAAGTCGGCCGGGCCGGAAGAAAGGGTGCCGGTAGCAATGTACCAGGAGTGTTTCTGTACCGCCAGACTACGCCAATGCCGGTAGGGGCCACAGACCCCCCGGCAGGTCAGACCTCTGGTCCCTACCAGCATTGTCTTCACGGAAACACTGACACGCGAGACAAAGGTGCCGGTGCTTCCATTTCCCCACTTCCATGGAGTGCTGTGGGTCTCTGCAGGAATATGGGAAGTACAGTTTCCGCCACCTGACATCTCAGGGCACTGCGATTTGCAATACCCCGGTGGCACCGGGATATCAGGCGGTGGAAACAGTGTTACGAGGTAGGTGGCAACCCGCTGATAGCACCAGCGGGTTACTCCCGACCTCGTAATGAGGCCCTGTGTCACCAAATTCTTCTTGAACTTTACAACTTTGACTGGGCAACTTCTCAGTCCACTGAAAAATGGGTAATCCTGTCCCCTCTGAACATAACTGGATGTCCATTGGGCAATGGATTCTGATCCCTAGATAACTAATGAACAAGTCCACCAGGCATACTCTGTCATCAGTGTTATACACCAATGGCAAACACGCACACTTGTCCACTAGCCACTCTGACCTTCCTTGACATGTGAATCATTAACGTCACGCTGCCATCCTTCATCAAGAAGTTCACCCTCTAGTCCAATTTAGATATCTGTTTTGTCGTGCTATGTTATATAGCAGCATCTTTCTGGCCACTGGCAGCACACTTGCCCAGGTAGCGAGAAAAAATTGACCGAAAAAGTGTGAATGTAATACCATGGTACTTATAGGTGAACTCACCCCAGTGTCTCTGCACCGACCCCATATAACAGGAGTTAAGATTCCATCCTTTTTGTCAGGAGCTGTATAAGATTTTCCTGATAATACTTTTTTTAGTCCAAATGTATTTATGTTTTTTTTTGCATTTGTAAAGCCCACAATAACCCATAGTCATCAAGCAGCTGGTTATTAGGGGGGCGATTAAGGGGAGAGGGTTGGGAGGAAGGGGAAGTGGTGCAAGGGAGAGTAAATACAGTAGGTCAGATAACTTCATAGCGGCACAGCTTCATTGTCATAGTCACTGAAAAAGTCTACTTTTGAGTTGCTGCCTCAAAGGCCAGTAGGACGATTCGGATGGTATTTGGAGAGGGAGGTGGCCTATAGCCACATTTTTCTTGACCCCTTTCAGAAATATGCTTCAGCTTCAGGCCCGCAGTCTCTCATGACAGCCAACTGGAGTATGGTTCTTCCCTGTGAAAGCCACGGTGTGGCAAGAGTCAGCTGGCCAATTATTAACTGCTTTTTTTCAGATGGAGCCAATAATCCTCCCCACCATGTATGCTGGAATCGTCTATGACCTTTGTTTCCAGGGTCAAAAGTCTAGGGTGCCCATAGCAGTCTAATCTTGGGTGTGAGCAACAAATAGGTGCCAAAGTACACTCAGTATTTAGTTTCTTCCATTTTTCCCCCAGAAAGACCATGCCATTTTGATAGGAGCATTAGTTAACTCCAAACTGGACTATGGAAATGATGCCCTTATGGACATTCCCCACAAACAAATTAAATGGCTTCAGGGAGAACAGAATACTGCAGTCCGCCTGTTATTTACAGCATCTAAGACTGCGTCTATCTCTTCATTACATAGGTCACTCCACTGCCTTCAAGTCAAGCAGAGGATCGGTTTTAAAATCCTTTGCCTGGTTTTTAAATGCCTAAAAAATCTTGCTCCCGGCTACTTATTATCCAAGAGGGTTTGCATAAATGAAGTCATCTCTTAAGATCCACTGATAAACATATTTTAGTGATTCCGCCATCTAGATTTGTTCATAGGGCCAACAGGCGATTTTTGATCTATGAACACAGATGATGGAAGCTACTGCCTCTAAACATTCAAAGTATTCCCTACTTTCCACTTTGCCAGAAAACCATTGAAGAGGCATCAGTTCACCTAATCTTTACATTTTGGAACAAAACAAGTTCTTTACTCTAAATATCTAAGTCGGTTGTAGCGCGTTACAAATCCATCCAATCAAATCAAATCCAATTGTCCCAAAGCATTTTTCGCACTCAAAAACAATAGATGCAATTCAAAAGAATACACTTAATGTTTACCACAGAAAAGTGAATACAGGAGCAAAAAGGCCTTGCAGGCAGTGTCTGAGATTCGAAAGGCCACGCTACTATTATTCCTACTAAGAAATGGACTAGCACATTGAAAAACCAGCGGGATCACTATGAGTATGCAAGTATTTTATTTTTTTAAAGCAGGTGGTATTTGAGATACTGCCTGTTTACTGGCTGTGCCCATTATATGGTACTTTAGAAATGCTTCCCTTCTTTGCTTTCCAACCCAGTTCACATTCATACATGTTATGTTATTGTAATTTGTACCGTGCACCACTGCCATTACTGGAACCACTGGGGGCCTGCTTTGCAGCAGGTGGACCACTACTCTTATTCCCACCCACAGATGACTTATCCCCACTAGATTTTTGGGTCTTGGGAGAGGAAGGTTTAGGTTTACCCGACTGTGACTGCTTGTGGGACTCCTCAGCTTTCTGAGAGGCCCCCTTTTCTTTGTCCTTGTCCTTCCCACTGGAGTCCTTAGGGGACACCCGGTGGGAGACCCACTTGTCAGCCAACCTAGCCAGCTTAAAGGGGTCCAAAATGTTCTGGTCAGCCACATACTGACGCAGTTCTGGTGAACAGGCTTCAGAAAAATGCTCAAAGAACAAGAGGTGGGACAATTCAACAAAAGTCTTAACCTTGTATCCATCGATCCACCCCATCATGTTCATGTGCGCAGCACTCACCCAGTCAACCCAAGACACATTTTCTCTTTTCTTAAAATCCCTGAACCTTCTAAGGTATTGGGTAGGTGTCTTGCCAAACTTGGCAATCAAAGCAGACTTCATACACTCATACTGACCCCTTTCTTCCACACTCAGCTTCAGAATACAGTCATATCCAGTTTGAGGCACTCTGCTTAACAAACACTTAGCCCAATCTCTTTTATCAACATCATGAATCGCACAAGCCATTTCAAACGCTTCAATCCATTGGAGGATATCTGAACCCTCCACAAATACACCAACCAAATCTTTCATAAACTTGGTGGCTGGGGACCTGACACTCTCACTGGTTTTAACTGAAGTCTCCACTCTAGCTCTCTCTAGCTGGATTCTCTGACATTCAGTGTCCTGGCTCTTGAGTTCAAGGTCCTTATTTCTGAGCTCCACTTGTTGAGCCAACTCCTCTTTCTTAAGTTCAGCATCTATTTCCAACTTGCGGTATTCAAAGGCCAATTTCATCCTTAATAACTCAAGCTCCAAGGAATTGCTGGGGTTTGGAACAGAGGCAGCAGGAATGGCGGCATTCCCAGAAACAGATTCAGCAGAAACCCCAGGGGCAGAGTCCTCATTGGTTGCATTCCCCCCCATCAAGAGTTTCACCATCAGTCTGGTAGTCCACCAGGGCAGCTATAAGCTCAGCCCTAGACTTATCCACAAAGTCTAACTCCCTGGCTTCACAAGCACTCTGGAGAGCCTCCAAGCTCATCCGAGTCAATTTGCCATTTGCAATAGACTCCATTGTTTGTAATGCAGTTATCTTGTACACAACTAAACCTTAATTTAATAAAGTGCGGATATCCTTTGTAAGTGGCACGGTTATACACTGATTCTTAAAACCATAAGCATCCCACCGCTGCCACCAGTGTAGAAAAAGAACGACCGGTGGGGGGTGTCTGTACTTCTGCTCTCTATATGGTAGAGGAGAGGCACAGAGGACCCCAGCCAAGATTCTCTAATACGGTAGCAATGGACGAGCCATCAAGGCCTAGCTTCTCAGGAGGTGATGCAGGCTGGTTCTTAAGTACAGTGTATTCCCCAAGCCCCCACAAAGGAATGTCCACACACTGTATTGGTTAGAACACAGTCTTTATATAATCAATATTCAAGGTTATGTACACTTATCATAATAACTCACTTTGTACTCAGGAAAATCAACAATGGCAAATATATACAATTCTAAAGTGGTACCACCCTTTGTATTAGATCTTATTAAAGTGCATCAACAATACTTTAAAAATGTCACACAGATCAATAGAGTGAAACCAGCAATAGGGAGAGGAGAGAAAATAAGATGGTTGAGCAATAGGCAGAATACTGGCCCCTACCACTAGACACAGTTCTGTGTGGAGATCCCCCCACCTGGGCAACCTGTAAAATAAAGATATAGCACAAGCCCAGTCCATATATTGTTCTGCAAGTCTTATTCTCTCCTATAATGTTTTTACCCCCCCAATGTACCTGGTGGAGTCGAGTTCTTCGAAGAGGCGTCGACAGATCCTTCTTGAGCGACCCCCTTTCAAGCGGGAGTAACGGATCGTCGAGAGGTGTCGAGAAGCGTCGAGGAACTCGGTGTTCGGCGACAGGAAATCGATGGCCCTTCTTGAATGCCTTCCCTTTCAAGCGGGAGACACGGGGTGTCGAACGTCCGTCGACAAACAGGGTAGAACGGCGTCGATGAGGCGGCAGCTTCGTCCGAACGGTGCTCGTCGGCGTCGGAGCGTCGGCGTCCTGCAAGGCAGAGGCGTGCGGGGCACCTCGGTGACAATAGTTCTCGACCGCAAAGATTGTGGAGACGGAGGCCTAGCAAGGGCGTCGAGTCGTTCCAGTCTTTGTGGTCTTCGGGTGGCGGGAAACCCACCGGCAGGTTTCTCCTCGGCGCGTTGATCGTCCTCGACTTTCTCCGGCAGGATAAAGCGGTCGACGGTGCGGTCGAGAGAGTCCTTCGATTCGAATGTTCTTAGGCAAAGGAGCGGACGGCTCCGGTCGTCGGCGGCACGGCGTCAAGTGGTTCACACGGCTGGGCAACACAACTTCGATGGGCCTCCAGCGGTTACACAAACCTGCGAACCCTGGTTGACGGCAATGGACTTCGACGGCGTTGATGTCCGGGTGCTTCACTTCGATCTCCTCGGCGATCCCGTCTCGGGTCAGCAGCTTTTCGAGGGTCTGTCTTCCAGGGCGCTTCGGCAAAGATGGAGCGGTGCTCGATGGTCCCTCGGAGCACGGGAAGAGGGCGCCTTACCAGGTCCTCTCTCGGGTCAGTCTTCGACGATTTCGGCAGCCTTCGGATCGGTCGAAGCAAATGCCACAGCAAGTCTTCTTCTTCCAGCTGGACGTCGAGGATCAGCAGTTCCAGTTACTCTTAGAGTGGAGACTCAGCTCCAGAACGCTTCTGAACGCTTCTGAACGTTCCCTGAACCTCCTGAACAGTGGTGAGAGGTCCCCAGATATACTATTCTGTCCCTCATCCACACTGCTGGCACACACTCAGCAGCCAATCATACAGAAGGGCATTCATGCAGTCAGTCAGCCAATCAGGCACACAGTGCATTCAGGCCACACTCCTCCCTTTCAGACACTCACAACAAGGAATGTGGATTGGGACAAGTACCCAGCCATTCAACACTACACACTGCATTCAGGCCAGTTTCGGGCAGGGCTGTCTCAGTCTTTGTCTCTCATGCCAGAAACCAGACAACCACAACAAGGAGTGTATATTGGTCACACACTCCATTCACCCAGGTCCCACCCACAGGAGGTACCCACAACATACAGTCACTGGTAAGGCTCCAGTCAGTCTAGCTGGGCCTTCACAACAACACCATATATGGAACTTCCACCCAACAGCCAGTCAGGGGGAAGGGACAGAGTCAGGGCTTCCCAGGACTTTGGGAAAACAAGGTAACAGGCAATAGAAAGCAAGAGGCCACAGGGGCCATCTTGTTTCCTATCAGGAATCAACTGATCCCAATGGCAGGGCCTGGGTATCCCAAAATGGAGGACACCCAGAGCACCTGTCAAATTCAGCATGGAGCTGCCACCAGCCCATACCCTGCTCTGTGGGCCACCCACAGGTGCTCAAAAACATACACTAGGGGCACAGGGTTGTACCCCTACCCATGGGTGCCATAAGAGTATCCCATGGGTCTGTTCACCAAACCAAAAGAGAGAGCTGCACTGCCAGGAGTCCCACATGGACTCCTGGGCAGAAAACATGACAAAACACACGAAAAACAGCAGTAAAGGACAAGGATTCAGAGGCCCTGTCCCTCTGATGCATTTCCAGCATCACACATACTTGAAGCTCAACCCGACCGAATTCCTACTCCTCACCAACAACACCAAACACCCAGACCTACAGACCGGGGTATCAACAGTGAACTCTAAGGGCTTCACACCTGAGCCCACCTCCTGCACCAAGTCCCTCTGGTTCCACATCAACAAACACCTCTCATTCAGACACACATAGCTAAGAAAGCTCAGACAGCTTTGTATTATCTCTTCTTCCTATGAAAAGTCAATCCCTTCCTCCAGCCGGAGAGCTTTAGATCTACCGTTTATGCACTGGTCCTATCCCACCTGCATGGGGGCAATGCATTCCACAAAAGCCTCCCCTCGTCCTTCCTTGTGCCTCTGAGAAGTGTCTTACACACGGTTGCACACCTCATCAAGAGTCTACACAGATACAACCACATCACCCTGGCCATAATCGACCTTCACTGGCTCCCACTGCATGCACAAATCACCTTCAAGTATTGCTGCATCATCTATAAAGCAGTCGCCCACAAGTCATGCAGAAACTCATGATCTCTGCTGGCCAGCGCACCCCCAGAAGCCAGGACACCTGCTTACCTGAAATCCACAGCTGCACAAAGGAAAGACCAGAAAACAAGCCTTCTCTGCCTACGCCGGAAGACTATGGAACCTCCTCCCCATCACCATCATACTCTCCCCCACGCTTGTACAATTCAGAAAATAACTCAATCCTCCTCTAAACCTAGGACCTCACGTTGCCCAGCGTGCCACCTAACTCGCTAGATGATGCCCAGCACTCTCTTCCCCGCCACTCGGTACAGCTGTACCCCTCTATATCATACCACTGTTGTACATCTGTTCTGTTGCTCCTCTGAAAAGCGCTCTGTTATTCATCTGTACTGTATACCTTTGTAAAGCGCTCTGTTATGTATCTGTATTGTTGTATACCTCTGGAAAGCGCTCTGTTGCTTCTCGACGCTAGATCCATGAGTAATAAATACAATAATAATAATAATAAAAGTCAGGCACCCCACTGGTAATCCCCCCTATGGATTCCATGGAAAGGATATTCACGTATCGTTGCCAGCACCTGTAATCTGCTAGTAATTCCAGCAGATCGGGTTCCGGCAACGGTATTACCGTTAGGTGGTATTCTGCAGGATTTACCGGTAGCATACCACTAAAATTATAATGAGGGCCAATGTCTTTCCCTCATGTTCTGGGTCCTTTGACAAATTCCTTAGGTTGGGAGATGCATTGCTCCAAGCTGAATCTTATTTACATGTTCAGGCATGTTCTATTTTAAACTAAATGGAATGCAATGTTACTGAAAATAATAGAACTTCAAATGGTGCTTCTTTGGTCATTTACATTTTGAATTATTTTAGTTAAATTAAATATATTGCAAGATACAATTATTGAAAATGATTACAAGGTTATTTTCTGTTAGAATTCACAAGTGCACCTTCTGCAAACGATATTAGGAATATGACATTGTGGTGAAACCCTGGAATTGTTCAGTAATATTCTAAACGCACACATGTCTGGGCCTTATCTTTTTACATGTAGCATATTTTCAATTGAAACAGGTAGTTCTCTGCAAGTTCTTTGCATCAAGAACTCAGTTTCTGGACTCCATGAATTTACAAAAGCAATTCGTCTGTCTCTCCAGCGCACACGTAGGTTTTCGTATTTTGCACGTGAACGCCTTTACTCATGACAGCAAGCAAGAGGAACACATATCCTACACAAAGCAAACTCTTTTGGGTAATGCCTCTCTAATTCTATACCGAAGAAAGCTATATAGTTTCAGTTCAGTTTAGGAAAGTGAGTTTTCTGACAATTAACTGCTAGTTTGACTGTCATATTATGACAAGATTCCATTAGCATTTCTGCTACTACTCTTCGGTTCTTAAATCTAGCTTCTACTAATTTAAAATCGCAGGAATGTTTGAACAGCAATTCTTTCAACATGGGTTGTGATCCCCCAATTTGGGATTTGTATGTGTTCTCCCTGCTATCCAAAAGCCTGCCACATGAGAAGCTTTTGAGTTCTCACCACTATTCGGGAGGCACGAATATGATTATGTTTTGTATTCTCGCCACTACCCTACAATCACTAATATTTTCTTGTAATCTAACCGTTAGTAGAGAGATGAGAAAATGAGAATGTGTTGTCTTTTGTTGAAGTACATGTGACAAGCTTGTGTGTGAATAATGGGACATAAACTGGGGACATAGCAGACTAAAAGGGGAACACAGAGCTTGTACATGGCAATTCAAGCAAGCATATAGAGAGTGGCAGGCAGTACAAGGAGACCGAGGGGGTCAAGAAAGGGGTTGAGATGTCCAGGAGACCGTTACAATTTAAATATTTAGGGGGTAATTCATAGAATTCAGCGCACAAGTGGCGCACGCGGCTGTCGCACAGTGTGCGCGTGCGAATCCCTGCGCCAGCCGCGTGCGCCAAAATACATTTCCGCGCACAGCGTATTCATTGATTCCAGCCACCAAAGCCAGCCGTGGCGCACAGTGGCACAGAGGCCCTGCAGCAGCGCCAGTTACGCCCCCAAGAACACCCCTTGCGCAGGGAAAAGCCATCAAAGTCCCCAATCCAGCGCAAAGGGCTATGCTAACCCTGTACCAGCACGGCAAGCGGGGTACGTGATCACTGGGGTGCGCGGGAAGTTCCTCACGTTATTACAGCTGGGTACATGTATTTCAGGGGTGCACGGGAAGTTCCACACGCGATTCCATCAGGGTACGTGTACATCAGGGGTGCGCGGGAAGTTTCACACGTGAATTCAGCAGGGTACGTGTATTTCAGGGGTGCGTGGGAAGTTTCACACGCAATTTCAGCTGGCTACATGTATATCAGGGGTGCGCTGGAAGTTCCACACGCGAATGTCCTGGGTACGTGTATTTCGGGGTGCGCGGGAAGTTACACACATGAATTCAGCAGGGTACGTGTATTTCAGGGGTGTGCAGGAAGTTTCACACGCAATTTCAGCTGGGTACGTGTATATCAGGGGTGCGCTGGAAGTTCCACACGTGAATGTCCTGGGTACGTGTATTTCGGGGTGCGCGGGAAGTTACACACGTGAATTCAGCAGGGTACGTGTATTTCAGGGGTGCGCGGAAAGTTCTACACGCGATTCCATCAGGGTACGTGTATATCAGGGGTGCGCTGGAAGTTCCACACGCGAATGTCCTGGGTACGTGTATTTCGGGGTGCGCGGAAAGTTACACACGTGAATTCAGCAGGGTACGTGTATTAATGGGGTGCGGGGGAAGTTTCACACGTGATTGGCCCTGTGCGAGCGCGGTACGTGTATTACTGGGGTGCGCGGGAAGTTTCACACGCAAATTCAGCAGGGTACATGTATTTCAGGGGTGCGCGGCAAGTTTCACACACGATTTCAGCTGGGTACGTGTATTCCAGGGGTGCGCTGGAAGTTTCACACGCGATATCAGCAGGGTACGTGTATTTCAGGGGTTCCGTGGAGTACTACACATGAATTGGCCATATGGGTCCTCCCAGGTGTTCGCTCCACAACCTCCACGGCCCCTGCAGGAAGCCCACACCACAGAGGACTACCCTGCACCCCCAGCACTGTGGGGCACCCTCCACCAGGCCCCCACACATGTCCCCCTGCACCCCCACCCCCCAGCAGTGCAGGGCACCCTCCACCAGGCCCCCAACTCATGTCCCCCTACACCCCCACCCCCCAGCACTGTGAGGCACCCTCCACCAGGCCCCCACACATG
Source organism: Ambystoma mexicanum (assembly GCF_040938575.1). NCBI lineage: Eukaryota > Metazoa > Chordata > Amphibia > Caudata > Ambystomatidae > Ambystoma > Ambystoma mexicanum. The sequence goes on along the minus strand of NC_090926.1, from coordinate 1,092,307,141 downwards.
TCCCCCTGCACCCCCACCCCCCAGCAGTGCAGGGCACCCTCCTCCAGGCCCCCAACTCATGTCCCCCTGCACCCCCACCCCCAGCACTGTGGGGCACCTGCCAGCAGGCCCCCACTCATGTCCAACTCATGTCCCCCTGCACCCCCACCCCCCAGCACTGTGGGGCACCCTCCACAAGGCCCCCAACTCATGTCCCCCTGCACCCCCACCCCCCAGCAGTGCAGGGAACCCTCCACCAGGCCCCCAACTCATGTCCCCCTGCACCCCCACCCCCCAGCAGTGCAGGGCTCCCTCCACCAGGACCCCAACTCATGTCCCCCTGCACCCCCACCCCCCAGCACTGTGGGGCACCCTCAACCAGGCCCCCACACATGTCCCCCTGCACCCGCACCCCCCAGCACTGTGGGGCACCTGCGAGCAGGCCCCTACTCATGTCCAACTCATGTCCCCCTGCACCCCCACCCCCCAGCACTGTGGGGCACCTGCCAGCAGGCCCCCACTCATGTCCAACTCATGTCCCCCTGCACCCCCATCCCCAGCACTGTGGGGCACCCTCTACCAGGCCCCCACACATGTCCCCCAGCCAACATGTCATCACAATCTAGATCCCGGGCCCTTATGGTCAGCCTCCAAATGCCAAACACCCATCCGAGTATTGCATCCACCCACTTAGAAATGGCAATAACATGATAGAACCCCAATTGCAAGTTTGGAAATGAACACATGTCCCTCACATACACCCAATGGGTGTCAGTGAATCTCAAAACCCATATCATGATATGCATGAAACCAATGAGATGATACTACACATTGAAGTTTGAACAAAAAATATGTATTAAAAGCAACATAAATTGAATCAAAAATAAACAAACAAAAATGGGAATTCAAAAAAATAAAAACCAGCATGTCCGTGAAATAATGCAAAACCACAAATCATAATCCAAAGGAAAGGTGTCCAAAGTCACAGTCCACAAAAGTAAATCCAGTGGAAAATTAAAATTGAAAACCATTGCTCCATGGGTAAATCGTAAAAAAAAATGAAAATCCAACAGTCAACTATATACAGATAAACAATCCAGGGTACATGATCCCAACAGAAGAAATGAAACCTATCTAATAACACTACCTAATAAAAAAAAACTAAATACAAAAATGTGGCCCATTGTCCAAAAGGTCCAAAAAAAATGCAAAACCAAAGGAAACCTAACACTAACTACAGAACTATTTACAAGGGCAGTGGGCTTGTCCGACGGCTCACTTTTGGATGTCCCGGGCCAGGGCATCATCGAACTCCTGCTCAATGTCCCAGACACGGTCCTCCTCCATGGCCCCGAGGGTCCGCAGGGCCGTCGACGTGTCCACCTCCAACCCCCTGCGGATTGCCTCGAGGCACTCGGCCCGCCTCAGGGCCCCCCGCATGGAGTTCTCCGCCCTGACCATCGTGAGCCGTGCCTCTTCCGCCCGCTGCCGTTCTGCATCTATGGCGTGGCCCAACCGCTGCCACACGGAAGACACTTCCCGTCCTGGGTCCTCCTGCCCACCGGCTGATGCCTGCCCCTCCGATGTCGAAGGCCCCGAGCCATCATGGCTCCCACCACGTTGCTGCTGCTGCTGTGCCTCTGCCCGTGCACTGCCTCCTGCTGCCTGCACATCCTCCGCTGGCTGGGGTGCAGTCGTTGATGTGGCCACCCCTACTAGACGTCCAACTCCCGACTGTGGCAGGGATGCCTCCTCCACCAGCCTGGCCGCACCGTCAGAGGCAGCTCCACAGGGCACCCAGGTGACGGATGGGTGGGAAGATGGCACGGAGGACGACTGGCGCATATGGGGTTCAGTTGAGGAGGGGGTCGTAGCAAGCCCCATCAAACGGAGGTATCCGGCCTGGGTGACCTGTCCCAGTAGGCCGACGCGGTCAACAAGCCATTCGAGATGACGTGCAGTCTCCTCATGAAAAGACTGCAGGTCACCTCTCATGGCCCGTTGATGCAACGCCACACCAGTCAGGACAGGCTCAACCCGGACCGGATAGCCACGTCCGCAGGCAGAGGAAGGCCAGTTGTCGTGAGCTCATCCCCTGCCTGAAAACGGGTCTGGACGTAGGCATCCCTGCTGGTGCAAGATGATGCAGTGACAGGATCAGGGACAGGATTGCACACAGGCACCTCCGCGGCGGCCTGTGCTGCCTCCTGTCCCTGGTCCTGCACTGCACCACTAGCACCAGTGGAATCCCCACCTCCAGACCCCATCTCTGTTGCTTGCACGGCCTCCTCCTCCACCAAACCCCCACCAACCTGGATGACTCCGTGCCATCTTCCCCCGTTGGGCCCTGTGGGGTCCCAGCTGCCCCTTTTCTTCCGAGGAGTCTAACTCCAACCTCCGCCTCTTGGACCTCCCCCTGGCAGCTGCGGCCTGGGACGTGGCACCGGACTCCTCACTCCCCGACGAGATCACAACCTGGGAGGGGAGCCGGGCCTTGCGTCTCCAGCTGGCGGTCCGATCCCCGCCGCTGTGCTCCACAGCACCTTCTCCGCCCTCTTCATCAGTTGACGCTGCAGACAGGGAGAAATAAAACACAGGCATCAGGGCACTGTACAATGGACACATAGTTTTTTCATAGTTAGTGTAATTAGTTAATATAGTTTAAAATTGCTTGTCTATTGTGCTTTCATGTGACGGTGCGGTGCTTTGTGGCTTTTGAAGGCATCCACTGTCTGTTCCAGCTGGGCCCTTCAGGCTTGTCTTGTGTATGTGTTTGCTGCTTGGGGTCCTTGACTCACATATGCCACTCCTGCCTCCCTTATCCATGGGCTCGCAAGGATGGTTCGGTGTGACAACCTATTACACAAGGGCTTTGGACTGTCATATCTGTGGCATGTCTGGTGCTGTGTGACTTGTGTTGACACCCCTATTGGGGATGATTGCGGTGTTATTGTCCACTGTTCAGCTTTTGCTAGATGGGGTGTTTCATGATTAATGTGTACATTCATTGCTATGCATTGTGTAGTATGTTTCTTATCTTTACTGTACACGTGCTTGTTGCAATTCATGCCGTAGATAGTGTGTTCCACAATCTTGATGTGAAAGACGGACTGATGGTGTGATTTCTGATGTAAGTCTCTGACATGGTCCAGTAATAAGATGCCTGAAGAGACACACACAGATGACTTTAAAGCATTAATCATGTGTTTCATGCCCTTTCTGCAGGGGGGTGAGCCTCCAGAGCACCTTTGCCAGCAGACATGGCCCATTGGACGTCTGAATTCTGGACACGTTTGTTGGTGCCCACATGCACATGTGTGCACAAGCAGAGGCACAGGGATTGCAGACCTACATCCTAGAACTGCTGACGTGTTCCAAGGAACTCCAGGCAAGGTGAGCAGCACAGGGGGGCCACAACACAGCAAAGCTTGCACCAGGCGAGTTGCACATGCAGGCTTAGTCACAGCACTGAGGGTGAGCTTGGACGAATATTGGTGTTGAAGCACACAATGCAGCTAAGATGTGTTGGCGGACTGATGGCTGTTGATTGTAAGGTTGTCTGGGACACCTGCAGGGGCAGTGGCACATACCCTCCGGTACACCAAGGTCCATTGAGGCACTTGTACCAACCATGTAGCCTTCCGAGACATGGAAAGGGGCAGCTCACAGGGACATACAGCAAGGGACATACTCGGGTGCAGTGCATTTCATTTCCATGTACATTTTGATACATGCACTGCCAACTTTGTTTCGGTCATGGTGGAACACGACTTGTTCTGAAGTCATGCCTTGCTATATGGGTCTGTCTGCTTACCCAGGGATGCATGTTGTGTGAATTGTGACACATTGGTGTTCCATTTGCCACGCACCCACCGGCGGCTGACTTAATGCATTGACTGTGTATGACCCATCACAGGGGTAATGTTATATATGGGTACGAAGCATCTACACCAGATTGTCTGTTTGTAGAGTAGTTTGTTGCTATGGGGCATGTTTGGTGGTGTGTTTTTGTGTAATGGGCACATACAGATTATTGACTGTGGCTCTCCTTGCAGCATTGCAGTGCTCCTGTAACCGGACCTGAGAGTGCGCAGGCAGGAGGCCAGCACTCAAAACCAGAGCTAAGTGTCTTGTTGTTTTTTTTTCAAACTACTCTGCATAGGCTTGCTGGGGGGTGCACTAATGTATGGATGAATGTGTAATTCAATTTGGTATTTTTTTTGTTCCCCTAATCACCCGGAGTCCTATCCAATTTTAAACCCTGTACCCTCTACCCGGTGTTCCTGCTTCCCGTACCTATCCAAGCAATGTTCCCTAACCCTCTTTCCCCGCTGGGGTTGCGGATGCCTGTGTAAGCCCCAAATTTGCAGGTGCCAAAACCCTAGAGGGGGTGGTTGGTTCGTGCCACTCCTAAGCCTGGACTACAGAAGGCCATGACAATGATGTCCAAGTTTGTTCAGATTGTGTATGTGTTCATGCAGGTAGTAAATTTTCGTGCATTCCCTACTTTCATGTGTCATTCCTCCTCCCCTCTCTTGCCACTCATTCCAGTTATCCAGTGTGGCAACACTTGTCCCGACTGCATATCCCTGACCCTCCTTCCCCACCAGGGTCTCAGAGGCCTGTGTGAGTTTGACCTTGCAGGCGCCCGGGACACGGTGGGGGTGGTTGTTTCGTGACACTCCCGCGCCTGTACACGGGACCTGTGACAGTACACATCCGTTCATGGTGCATCATTCTATGTTATGTACCACACATGGTTCACATCCTGTTGTGACATTGTTTTACTGTGCTACCTTGGTTGTTACATCATTGTGGTAGTACTTGGCCTTTGTGAGGTACTGCTACGTCAAGTCATCTACTGGAGGGTGTTCTGGTTCGTTTTTCTGGCTTGGATTTTGTGATTTTGCAAATGAGGGTGGATTCTGAGGGTGCAGGCACCTTTTTACACACAAGGTGGGAGATGGTGACGAAGGGGAAGGGTGATCCTGTGGCCAGGTGAAATTGAGGGTTGAAGGCTCCATGACCCAGGTGCAGTTGTTCAGTGGGTCATGGTCATTTGTGAGGGAGAGGGGGGGGTTGTTGTTGATAGTTGCCTTGCCCTGCAGTGTGATGGGAACCCTGACATTGTAATGGTGGTATCCTATGTACATGTTGTGTTCTGCTGATCAATGCCTGTTCATGTGCTGTGTTTACCTTTCAGGTGTGAGGGGATAGTTGTGGTTTGACATGCTGGGGTGTACACATGGTGAATGTTCACATGTGATGTGTAGAGGACACTGATGGTCACTTGATTGCACATGTATATGTTGAGTGCATGTCCTTACTGACCCACACACTTGCACTATGATGCACTACATGTACAACCACCCTTGCATATCCACGTGTACACTGTTTGCCTTCTGCTGCCCACTGTGTCCCTGTAGCACATGTTCTGTGACCAATTATGGATCCTGTACATGCCTAATTTGCTTTTTGATGTGGTCTGTCGCTTAGATGTGATGCTCATGGTGTGCATCACACACAATGTCTGTTCACTGTGCTGTGCGCTGTGCAGTGTGTTGCAGGAGTTGGACACAGCACACAGAAGCTGCAGTGTTGATTTTGCAATGCACAATGTGCATGTAGACAGGCATTCATTGTTATGGTACGTCCACAATTCTTGTAATGCATTTGGAAATGACTTATTTTGGGTGGGAGGTTGTTGGTCAGTCATTTCATTTGATTCCATGTCAGGCATCATTGTCTGATGCCACTGTACATTTTTGACATGGCAAAGTGTACCTTATTGGTACTTTGTTGGTGTATGGGTATTGCTTGCCATGTCATGTTGTGGTTTGGGAGGGTTTGAGTGACATAACAGTGATGGCCATGGCCTGTTTTGCAGGTGTGTGTGATTCACACCTTGCATGTCAGGGTCATCCGCTTCTCAAAGCAACTAGCTGGGGGTAGATCTCTCTCCGCGGCAGGGGCCTCCCTCTGGAACAGCCTTCCTGCCTCACTGGAACTTGAGGACAACCATCTCCGGTTCCGGAAGCACCTCAAGACCTTCCTCTTTGCTTCTGCTTTCTCTCTGCCTCTCCCTTGCAAAATTCTTCACTGGAACTGCACTGGATCTGCAACTGGGCCACTCTCACCGACCTCGGTCCCTGGCCCAGCCACTCTCCACTTGCACTGCCTCCCGGGCAACCCCTGCACTGCGGGACTGTCTCTCTATCCCTACAGCCCCCCCTTTCCCAGCACTTGTCTGCACTTACCTTTGCAGTTGCCACCAGCTGGCCTATTTATTTGTTTTTTAGTCTACTTACCCTGTACTGCACTCCCCCCCTCCCCTTCCCCTTGCACTTTTCCCTTCCCCCTACCCCTGCACTTGCACAATCTAAATGACACCTGGCCTAGTAGTATCATTGTCTGTCTTCCCTTGTTCCCCCCTCCCTGCCTCATCGCACCTTGAAATACTTGTGTATAGGCACGTTACAAATGCCATATCATGTCATGTCACATGTGTGCCTTTTGGTCACACAGGATAGCTTGTGTTTAAGTAGCTAGGGATGGAGACAATGTGGCACTTCCATGGCAACTATCTCAGGGTGGTAGGGTTGTGACAGTTGACTGTCTCTTTGTCATCATCGATTGTCACCTGGTATGTGCCAGGCCTGTGTGCAATCCGCAGGGGTGGGAGTTTAGGTGAAAAATGTGGCCACAAGCTGGGTCCGGGCTTCCTCGCCACGTGCCCTGTCCCCTCTCATGGGCAGCGCCTGTGCCTGTGGTTGGGGATGTGGGGGCACCGCCATGTCCACCGGTACGCCCTGCCGTGTTGCAACATTGTGCAGGACACATGCTGCCCGCCAGAGCGGTCAAGGGAGCGGAAACGTGACTTGAGCACTCCGAATGTGCGCTCCACTATGGCCCTGGTTGCAATATGGGCGGCGTTGTATCTTACCTGGGGTGGTGTGGTGGGGTTCCGGTTTGGTGTCATCATGTGGTTGCTCAGAGGGTAGGCACTGTCCCCTGGGGAGGTGTAAATGGTTGTGATTATTGGGGTTTGTGTATTTGTGTGTGTGTGTGTGTGACATGCATGCATGTGCAAGGGCATTTGTACTCACCTAGGAGCCATGTGTCGCCATGCTGCCCAGCTTCCAGGGCCCGGCTCAGGGCGGACATTCTGTATATGAAACTGTCAGGGGTGGAGCAAGGGTAGTTTGCATAGACAGAGGTGATGATTCCCTTTGCATCGCATACCACCTGTACATTGATGGAATGCCAGTGCTTGCGGTTTCGGTAGATGTGCTCAGTGGCCCTAGGTGGACGTAGGGCCACATGGGTGCAATCTATGGCAACGAGCACTTTGGGGAAGTGTGCCACCCTGAAAAAATCCAGGACAACGGCCTGCCTTTCTGCAGGTGTTCTGGGCATGTATATGTGCCTGCGGACTGAGGGGCGCGCTGTCATGATTGCCAGTACCTGGTGTAGGCAGCGTGACTGCGTGGCCTGTGAGACCCCCCCCCACTATGGCAGTAGTCCGCTGAAATGACCCAGTGGCCAAAAAATGCAGGACATTGAGCACCTTCTCCAAGGGGCTCAATGCTTGGGAGCAAAGGGTGGGGGATGTAAGGTCATCTTCCCACTCCCTGACCAGGTCTAGGATGATATGGGGTGGAAACCTATTCCTGCCGTAGACCTGGTCATCAGGCATCCCAAAAAGGCTTGTCCGTGGTGCGAAAATGCGTGCCCTGGCTATTCTCCTCCTCCTGCGGTGTCCCACGATCAGTGCTGCGACAAATGGGGCATTCATCGTAGCTGTATATACATGTTTGTTGTTTGCGCACACTTTTATACTGTGCGCGGGGACGCTTCTGCCTGCCTTCGTGTGGCTGACGCGTTGATGCCTGTGTGCGTCTTTTGCCGTGCGCGTGTTTCCCGTATTCAAATCCATGAATACGGGTTGTTCGTGTGCGTGTGGGCGTTCCGTGTAGTTCCCTGCAGTACTTCCCCAGTTACGCCTTCTTTTTCACGCGTTATTCCCCATTCCGTGTGTTACGCCCACTGTTCCGCACACTTTGGTTGTGTGCGCCGCGCTATGTGCGCTTTTGCTGTGCACGTAGCGCGTGCTGTGTGGGCCCGCGTGCGCCATGGCAGGATTTGGCACATGGACAGCGGGAAACACGCGGAGTGTCTTCCTTGAATCGCAAGCGTGCGCGTGCGCTGGGTTTCTCACACTTGCGCCACCTTGCGCCTGCTTGCGCTGGGATTTTCGACGCATGTTTGCTCCATGAATCGACCCCATAGAGTTGGAGGGACCAGTTGAGCTTTTGATGTCAAGATGGAGGACGGGATTTCCATTGGTGGGTTGTGGGCAGCGATGTAGGTCCAGGCAAGGAAAAACTGTGGAGCGGGCTGTGGTAGTGAAAACCACACTGCTGTTAGCAGCAGGAACAACCCGAGCCAAGGGTTGGTGGCTGACAGCACTTTAAGAAATGGGGGTGCAATGGAACAGCACCAGCCAGTGGAGAGGACATGTAGCAAGCATTTTGAACCCAAAGAAGGGTTGTATAGTCTGCAAAGTGTCTAATGAAAGGACACAAACTCAGGCCAGGCGATATTATTATGCATTTATCAACCACATAACTCCTCAAATGTCTTGTGCTACTTATTTACTAGGTCATACTCCTACATGATTACATCTCCTCAAACTGAAGAAGACATGTTCCATTGTGGTATCCTCCTCTGACAAAAGTTATTGAACGACGAGGACATGGGGCCTATCAGTGTCGTACGCTGCCCACCACCCCTATGCCTGGCTTCTCCTTCTCTCATGACTCCTAACCTGGCACCCAACAATCCATCACACTCCTCAATCTCACCATCCCCAAACAACCCTGTGCATTATCTCACATGCGCTCATTTCCTCTCGTTGTCCCGGCATCATTGCAGCAATGAACTGTGCAGCCGCATCTCTCTTGCAAATTTTTTCTGCCCCACAATTGGAAACCCCAGACTGCAGCATCATACTTAGCCTGATGCAGGGGTGGACTAGTAGCTTTGTAGACCCAGGTATAAAAGGTTCATCCGACCTTGTGAAACACCATCATTGTGCTCAGTCTTTATCCCAATCTCCAGGCCCATAACTCCCAGAACAGCACTCTCTTGCGACCTATAAAGCTGTATTAAATACATTTCTGAGAGTGGATGGGTTAGATTTTAGGAAAAGGTTCATTCCACCAAATGCTCATCACTTCCATAGCCAAGTTGTGCATACCATGAATATCACATGCCGCTCCTACATTTCAAACTAAAAATTATCGTGAATACTCTAAAGGTAATCGGACATAACCTGAAATAGCCTGGAGAAATCTGAACTGAGTTGAACTGATAAAAAGTAAAACTAAATCAACTAATATGTATTTGAAAAAAATTTAATTTATCCAAACATACATTTCCATCTGAAATATTGTGTGGCTGCCTCGGAATATATATGATCACAATTGATCATGTTGCTTTTACCTGTGGCATAGGATGCTATCCAGTTTAAACAATAAGGAATGTGATTGTATTTATTTTTGCCATTGTAAATCCTAATATGGGATTAATTTTACTCAGAAGATTAGTAGAAACTTGTAATTTATAAAGGTTGTAAAGCTGAAAATACACCACCAAAAAAAACGACCAACGCCATAGTTTTGGACCAAAAGTCAAATCAGACCGAAACAGTTAACAAACTAAAATCCAAGGGGTTTGTCAAAGGCCTTGAAAATCTAAACCCATTGCCTAGAGAGCTGTCTGGAAGACTGATGCTCCCAAAAGAAGGCCTAAAACTTCAAAGGACAGTTCAGAACGAGGCCTATTCTGTTACAGCAAATCCATCTTCAAGCTCGTCCCTACACTCTCTTTGGTCATGGTTACCAAAAGCTTTAAAGTTAAACCAACAAAAATAGCCATCCGAGAACACGATCAACAGCAACACACCAGACTGTCCAAATCCAAATGCTCAAGACCAAATAAAAATGTGTTCATGGAACACACAAGGTTTCCTTCATCTAACATCAGGACCTACAAATCTAACAAACTACGACATCGTCTGTTTGCAGGAGACATGGCTTCTCCATCCTCCAGTACTTGACGGGTATGAAACCCACACAGTGTTGGCCAAGAAAGGGACTCTAGGCCGCCCAACGGCAGGTCTTCTGATCGCGATCCGTAGCGGACGAGGTCTGGTAAACTCACAAAAGCTAAAAGAAAATCATTTTATGCTGATGGTAAAGCTAAATTGGGTCACTAAAAAAAGAGGATCGACTAAAACCTCGACGAAGATACTCATAACTGTGACCATCTATTGGAACCCAGCCACTATTGAAAGTACAAAATTCATCAATACAATAGAACAAGAGTTGGACTGGGCGCAAGTTACACACAAACCTGACCACGTAATTCTATGTGGCGACCTTAACATCAACAGTCAACCCTCGACGAACTCAAAGGGACGTAGATCAAAAAAACCATCAGCTGATCAGAGGCGAACAAAATGGAAAAATTTAATGAAGTCTAGATCTTTTGACAACCTGGACCTAGTCCTTCCTGATCCAAATAGACTACCAACCTGGGAAAGAGCGAATTCAACTTCCACAATTGACTATATCTTCGTATCCCGTTCTCTACTACTTTACATCAACTCCTTTAAAGTGATCAAAACAAGGGAAAGTGACCATAATCTTCTCGAAACTATTTGGTCCACAATCTTACCGATTAATCACACCATGACTACAGATATAGAAGTCTCCACGCAAGGAACAAGACTCAGAATAACGGAAAAGGCTATAACTACTATCACAGCAAAATATAAAGACCATAGAAATCAACCCCCCAGGATAGACGTGGACTATTTACCATTACTGACCACCTTTAGAGTTCCACAAAAAAAAAAGAAGACACCAACACCAGATCAAAAACATACCTACGGCAAAGTAGTAGCGGAAAAAAAGAGAGAACTGAGGAGAATAAAAAGACAAGCAAAGAAACTCGATCCCTCAGCCTCACTCGAGATCACCAAAGGGGCTGTTAAAAACTATAAATCATGGCTAAAATGTTACCGTCATAAGTTGTATAAACAAGACGCGGAAAACATTCTCAAGGCCATCACCGGAAACCATGCCAGAGATTTTTGGACCCTGCTCCACTCAACCGCACCAGGAGACCAGCCATGTCAAATAAACGGAATTGGCCAATCGGCCTGGGAAATCCATTTTCAAACTATTTTTAAGAACCCAACTACCAAATCTCCTTTGACGGAACCCAACGACACCCCCTGGATCAGTGTGGACAACATTGAGGACATTATAGCCTTAATCAAAAAGTTAAAACCGTCACGTGCGCCTGGGCCTGATGGCATCACGAACCTCGATTTGAAATCCCACCCGGAGACCTGGGCTCCTCTCTTGAGCCAAATATTCAAACGTTGCTCAGCCACAAAATCCATCCCGCCTTCATGGACATGTGCAAACGTGGTCCCTATCTATAAAAAAGGAGATAGGCTAGACCCAGCGAATTATCGCCCTATTGCCCTCCTTGATCCAATTGGTAAGATGTTTGGGTCTTTGCTGCTAAAACACTTTACAACTTGGGCCAACGATTCCCCGTGTCAAGATACGTTACAAACTGGCTTTAAAAAGAACTTGGGGACAAATGCCAACATTTTGATATTGAGCGCCCTTAAAAGCAAAATCTTGGAGGGTCGCCCACGCCTATACATCACCTTTGTCGATCTCACACAGGCATTCGATAAAGTAGATCGAGAAAGACTGTGGAGAAAGCTTGCCTTATGGAGATGTCCATTAGACGTACTCAACCCAATTAAAGCCCTCTATTCAAATACTACTATGAGGGTCCGCCTGAATCAACAAGGCACATTAACAGAAGCAATAACTACCAATAGGGGTGTCAAACAGGGTTGTCCGCTGGCTCCGGCCTTGTTTCGGTCCTATTTAGGCGACTTCCAAGAAACTGAAACAACGATTCGAGCCTTCCCCCCTAAACTTGGAGGAGAACAAATCAGTCGCTTACTTTACGCCGACGACCTCATCTTGCTGGATAACACCCCTATTGGTCTTCAACGCCAACTCACAAACCTCCAACACTACATGACATCAAACAACTTGGAAATTAATGAATCTAAAACAAAAACAATGACAATAGAGAAATTTCCTAAAAAGAAATCCACACTGTCCCTGAAACTAGGCTCATCTACCATTGAGAAAGTCACAAGTTTCAAATATTTGGGAGTTACTCTAGATAGCTCGCACAGAGAAAAAGCAATGCAAGAGTCCCTACGTGCCAAAACTACTAAGCTAGCCACACAAGGAAAGGCAATTGACATTAAATATGGCAGATTCTCAATTAGACCTGTAAGAGATTTCTATAAAAGGAAAGTCATTCCATCTTTGACATATGCGTTGAAGCAATGCCGAACCTTCCACTTGATTTATGGCCAAAACTAGAAGCAAATTTCTGGCGTCCAATCTTGGGCCTCCCGAAATCAACTTCGATATCAGTAATCAGACGCAAACTAACTCTCTCCTCGTTAAAAGCAATCGTGGATTGTAACAGTGTTATGCTCTACCGGAAATGCATACAGAAAGATACGCCATATGCTTACCACCTGATAAGCGAAGAAATCCGACTGGGTACTTGTCATATGCTCACTCGATGGGAAACTAAAGTTTTGAACATCTTGGACTCAGTTGCCTGCGACACAGAAGATCTAATTACCAATCCAGTCAGAGTTGTCAAGAAAATTAAAGAACTCGACTGGATTAATACCAATGACCTAGCCTCCAACTATAAACTTATCAGTCACCTCCCTCCCTTCTCTAAGAAACTTGACTTCATTCAACCATTTTTGAAATTATTTCCTAACAGAGCAGCCCGAAACTACTTCTTAAAAATCAGAATAAATCTGCTAGAAACCAACGAAATATTGGCGACTAGACAACAATCTTTGTCCAGCTCCTGTCGTCTCTGCAAGTCCACGACGGACAAGGAAACTAAACGCCACTTACTTTTAAACTGTCCGGCGACGACAGAAATTCGCGACAGATACTTGAAAGACATTTTTACAAACTTTACTCTTCAAAAGGAAGAAGCGTGCTGGTACAAATTGCTAGACGGAGACAAACAGGCATGGCAGTTGGCCACCATAAACATTATGAAACACATCTTTAACAAGCTTCTTCCCACACAGACTAAATACAGAGCTCCACTGGCTCTTTTTTGAACTAACTACAGAATAGTGCGAACTTCGAGAGTTAGAAACGGCTTTTCCTTTTTTTTTGTTAAAAAATCTATAAAGATTATATACAAATAAAAAAAAAAAAAAGCTGAAAATGTAAGCACATGGACATAGCAGGCCATCTGCAGAAGATGGTGACGGTGGTCTGCAGACAATGGGAGGCCCCGAAGTGTAGAATAAAAGCGGTGGTACAGCCTCAAAGTGGATTCCACAGACAGTCCACACCTGGAGCTGTTAGGGGAGATTTCCTACTGGGAGTAAGACTTTAGTAAGCTATCTCAGTGGTTTGTAGATCCCCAACTCCTAGTAGAAGTCTGTACTAGCTCAGGACCTTGGTAGTGTGGCAGAGCAGTCAGGTTTATTTTAACAGGAAGATGTGAGCTATAGGTAAGTACTCTGATTCTTAGACAGGCACAGCAAAGAAGCAATTACACATATATTTATATAAAAGATATATACTTATTATATTTACACCACAATCACTATAAATACTTCAAACAGTAACGGTAGAACACTTGGGAATACTAGATAAAACACTTCAAAGAGCACTATCACTTTTGTGTTTGTTCGCGTTTACAATTGTAGCAACGTTAGAAAGGTAAAAGACACGGTTATTGTATCATCAGTAATTGCACACTCATGCGGTTTTCAACAGGTTATACGGTAATGCATTTACTCAGCAAACACATATAGTGCCTCAAAGTGAGGCAAATAAGTGGTTAGTGCAACATGAGCTCAGTTCAAGGTTCTAGAGACAGATTCTTGCCTGGCAAGTCTTTTAAATCCAAAAAAGGCAGTTCGGAGAGGGCTTGAAGTCTTGACAAACAGCGAATAATGAAGAGTTCCTGTGGACTTCTTCCAGTGTCTAAAGGTATTGAAGCAGCAAGTTAACAACTAACAAAGTAGACCGAAAACACTCTCACAAAGGGGACACAAGCAACAGCTTGGGTCAGAGGTAAGAGGAGGTTGTTAAGCACAATAATGATAAATCTCCCTAAGCCTGACCCCCCCCCCCAGGCTAGGGACAGGGGCATCAAATCCACTCCTGCATGGCTCTCTCGATCCAGTTGGTCATACTTTCTGTAGAGACCATCAGCATTCTTATGTTGGGTACCTGACCTGTGCTCAATCGTGAAGTCAAATCTTTGTAGGCTTATGGACCACCTCAGCAGTCTGGGGTTTTTTGCTTTCATCTGGATTGGCCACCTTAAGGGTTGGTGGTCAGTTTGAATCTTGAAAGTAGTTCCATAGAGGTATGGTCTACATTTCTTCAGGGCCCACACAATAGAAAAACGTTCACATTCAATGGTTGCCCACATGGTTTCCCTATTTTCTTATGTTCTACTAATAAAACAGAAGGGGTGCTCCCTGCCTTTGCTATCAAATTGGCTCAAGAGGGCTTCTATACCGGTGTTGGAATCATCAGTTTGTACTAGGAAGGCCTGAGTGTAATCTGGAGCTCTCCTGCACTGGAACTTTACAGAGGGCATCTTTCAGCCCTTGGAAGGCTTTGTCACAGTCCTCATTCAGTTGACCCATTTAGGGTGCTTAGGAGAGGATATGGTATTCATAGGAGAAGCTATAGTACCAAAGTTCTCAATGAAGTTCCTGTAATAACCAGTAAGTCCTAAGCAGGTGCTTACTTGGGTTTGAGTAGTTTGAGTGGTCCAGTTTCATACAGCCTGTATTTTGCTGGGTAAGGACCTGATCTCTCCTCCTCCTACCTCATTACCAAGGTAGACCACTTCACTCTGACCAACTTGGCATTACTTGCCTGATGGTCAGATTGGCCTGTTGAAGGGCGTGCAACATATGTTCCAGGTGGTCAAGATGTTCTTCCCAGGTAGGGCTGAACACTGCTATGCCATCCAAGTATGCTATGCAGAAGTTCTCTAACTCATTCAGAACATGGTTAACCATTCTCTGGAATGTGGTAGGTGCATTCTTTAAGCCTAAGGGCATGACCTTAAATTGGTACAAGCCTTCTGGAGTTGAGAATGCTGTCCTCTCCTTGGACTGGTCAGTCATGGCAATCTGCCAATAACCACTTGTCAAATCAAAAGTACTGAGGAACGTTGCTGAGCCCATCTTATCCACTTGTTCATCTGTGCTTGGCAAGGGATGGGCATCAGTCTCGGTGACTGCATTTAAAGCCCTATAGTCCACACATAATCTACATTACTTAGTTCCTGCCTTTGGTACTAACACAACTGGGCTAGCCCATGGACTTGTGGAATTTTCAATCACTCCAAGGTCAAGCATCTTACTGACCTCTTTTATGTGAATCCGCACATTTTGTGACATTGTGTAGCCCACGCTTTTAACAGGTACATTATCACCAGTGTCACTGCCATGCCTGCCCCAAGGGGTCAAGCCTGGTGTAAGTGAGAACAGATGGGCAAAGTGAGTCAACAAAGATCTGCACTTCTCCTGTTTCTGCATTGTCAGATTAGTAGAGAGTGTTACCCCATCTACTGACCCATCTGAAGGGTGTCCCCTTAGAACATCTGGGAGAGGCTTCTTCTCCTCTTCTTCTTGATCAGAAGCTAAGAGCAAAGGTCCTATCTCTGGTCTGGAAGCATAAGCCTTCAGAAGGTTGGCATGAAAGACCCTGGGGGCCTCCTTGGGGTTACCCAAGTCTACCAAATAATTGACCTAGCCATGTTTTCCCACAACTTTGAAGGGTCCAGCCCATTTGTCCTGTAAGACCCTCTGTCTTACTGGGACCATAATGAAAACTTGCTGGTCTGGAGTAAACTCCACCATGTTTGCCTTCTGGTCGTGCCATTGGTTAACCAGAGCTTGACTAGCTTTCAAATGCTCACTAGCCTATGTTATCATAAGTGCCATCCGATGTCTGAGGCCAAGCACATAGTCAGTAATTTGTACTGGCTTGAGGGAAGGAGCACTCTCCAGACCCTCCTTAATCAGGGCTAAAGGGCCAATGACTGGATGATCATGAAGTAACTCAAGGGGACTTAAGCCCACTCCAGCTTGAGGAACTTCTCTGTAGGCAAATAGAAGGCATGGCAGAAGAAGGTCCTACTTTCTTATAAGTGGTTTGTCTAAAGCTTCAATCATGCTCTCCATGGTTCTATTAAACCTCTCTACCAACCCATGTGTCTGAGGGTGGTAGGCAGTCGAGAACTTGTAGTGACCCCACGGGTTTTCCACATGGCCTGCATGCAGTGGGACATAACATGTGACCCCCTGTCGGATACTGCCTCCTTAGGAAATCCTACTTTGGTAAAAATACCAAATAGGACCTTAGCCACTGCCTGAGTAGTAACAGTTCTCATTGGAATTGCTTCAGGGTACATGGTGGCATGGTCCACCACAACCAATATAAATCAGCGGCCTGAAGATGTTGGAGGGTCTAGGGGACCAACAATTTCAATAGCACCCTCTCCAAGGTAATTCCCACAACTGGGAGACACACTAAGTGTTAGGCAGAATCATATGCAGTACCCTTTGGGAACACCACAAACAATTAAGACTACAAGTGTAACTACAAATTCACCTTTGGTAGAAGCCTGTGCTAGACAGTAAAGTGGTAGCGATGACTGAGCAGCCAGACTTATCTCAAGAGTAAAGTGAGCAGTATCAGAAGTTACACAAAGGACAGCAATTGCTGTGGTTCAAACAAACACTGACTCAAGGTTTCTGAGTAAAAGAATATACATTTATGTACACATTCATTTTTAAAACAGTTCACTAATTAAAGCAGCAGAAAAATCACACTCTTTATATACTACAAAACACCCAATCAATTTTGGACAAGTTAGGCTCAAAAAGAAGTGTGAGCAAAATGGCACTCCAGCAATTTAAAAGGGAGGAAAAGACAAGGTTATCCAAAATCAACAACACCAACAAGTGATAGGCAAGGAAATCTAGAAAAGGCTTACTACAACTAGGATTCAAATCAACAGTCCTGGGCCAATGTTAATGGTTCAGAGTCTTTGCAGAGGATCACACCGTTCAGAGTAGTTGGCGTTTAAGTATTTGCCAAGAGTTCAAAACGAAGTTGGTCAGAGGAAAAGTTATTCAATAGAGAAGAGAAGGACAAGCCTTCGAGAGGCAAAAGATTTCACACACTTTCACCGCGGTCAGACGGAACGAACGACTGGATTTGAACAGTACCTTAAATGAAGAAGAATGCTGTAGCTGAGGCGGTTGTTCCTGGCAGATCCTCCAGACTCGGGGTTCATGACGCGACTGTCGTGGTGACAAGAAGGAGGAAGACTGGAGGGTCATGCACTACCCAGGGAAGAAGCCAGCAGCAGAGCAAAGCGTCAAATAAAAGGTGCGCTCCTTAAACCCAAACAGGTTCCGTTCCTCCTGGCTATCTGGTTCACTGCTGCGATGCACAGAAAATTAGACCAGGGGAGGAAGGCTGGCGTTTGGTGTTTGGCGAGCTGGTTGGTCCCACCAAACTCAAGGGAAGAAGATTCCTTGCAGATCTTCTCTGTCGTCAGAGTTTCGGGTGATTCGGACCTGCAGCAAGGCTTCACCGGGATGTCCAGTAGTTGCAGCAGTCGTCTTCCTTCAGCCCCTCATTGGTTCTCTCGTTTCAGTGGCGACTCTGCCTTCCAAGTCCCAGAGACCTGTTTTTTAAGCAGTTTTCCCCCATTCACACATCCTGGCTGTCAGTCACACAGCAGGGTGACTGTACTTAATTGTCTGTGATTGGGGGTTATTATAGTGTATTAAGATTGTGATTTTCTGCTGCTTTATATTAGTGAACTGTTTTATAACTGATGGTGTAAATAAATGTATATTCTTTTACTCAGAAACCTTGAATCAGTGTTTACTTGAACCATAGTAATTCCTGTCCTTTGTGTAACTTCTAATACTGCTCACTTTACTCTTGAGATAAGTCTGGCTGCTCAGCCATTGCTACCACTTTACTGTGTAGTACAGGCATGTACCAACGGTGAATTTGTACTTGCACCTGTAGTATTAATTGTGTGTGGTGTTCCCAAAGGGTACTGCATATGATTCTGCCTAACAGGCGGGAATACTTACTGGTTCCCGCCAAAGGCAAAACACACACATAACCCTCCCCCTCCCAGAATGGTAGAAAAAGGGCTAACAAAGAACAACCATGCTAGTAATGGCAAAAAAATAAGGGAGGCCCCAAGTTGGTACTTGGGTGCCGCTATTGTGCACTACAGAGGCTATGGGCATAGCCTGCGGTATATAGTTGGTAGAACACATCCACTGCCACCAGCCATAACTAGGTGATTGTCATGTGACTAAAAAGTCACAGGAGCAGAGAGAAGGGGGATACTCAAGTAGCCCTTTGGCATTCCATTGAAGGTGATGTGTGCTAATCTCTCAGACTGTAGAGTTTTGAGAGGAACTATAGTTAACTTAAAGATATAGGAAAAATAATCTTTAAGGAAGACCAAAAGGGTCCCCAGCAACACTGCCCATACGGAGCTGTGTGCTGCAGTTTTAAAACACAGATGCCTTTTTGAGCTATGGAGCAGACAGACTCCATAGTACAGGTAGAATACAAAGAATAGAGTTCCAAAAGACAGAGCCCATAATAATGAATGCGTGGAAAAAGGCCCCACTTATTCAAGATTAAAAGAAAAAGGTCCAGAAGTCCAGGGGGTCTCACTAGGAGAGGCGATGACGCACAATAATGATAAATCTCCCTAACTGGAGCACAAGGGTGAACTAACCTTGGGGCCTGACTCATAGAAAGTTTTGCGTGGTGCAATGTCACATTGAGCAGGAAAGGTGTCCTTTGCGCCATGCCAAACTCATGTAGCCAATTCATGGATCAGACATTGCGTGGGTCTGCAACCACTTTCTGTGGGTTCTTCCCACCTTTGCGTGGTGCTGAGCACTTTGCGCGACGCTCAACGCAAAGTGTGGGAAGGGCCTGTGCAAAGAAACAAATAGGGGGCAGAGCAGGAATATCCCCCTTTCTTTCACAAAAGTAGGAAGAACAAGGAATAACATGGGCCTGCCCCTCGCAAACATAAACCAATTCATGCACTCCTAACCGCAATTTCACAGACTGAAAAGGCATACGCAAATCATTGTGATCTTACCATCATGTGATATTGCGACGCAGCGTACAAAGCACAAAGGCCATGTACAAAAGCATGCATTGTACACCATTACAAAATTACACCTCTGGGATGAAACCATCCTCGCAGAATGGCAAATCATGTCATCCTAGACCTGGTCCGAGAGTGGGAGGAAGACCTCCCATCCCCCACCATCTGCTCCCATGCACTAACATCTCTGGAGACGGTGATGACAGCCCTACGTTTTTGGGCAACAGGTTCATTTCAACACAGCTCTGCCATTGTCGGGGGCATATCTCAGGCCATGTAATCTTGGTGCCTACACCAGGTATTATGCTGCATTATATCACGTGTGAGTAGTCACATATTTATGCCACACACATCGCAGGCAAGGCAGAGAGTGTACGAGGAGTTGTATGCCATAGCACACTTCCTACTGGTACTAAGAGCGATTGTTTGCATGCATGTTGTGCTACAGACCCCGAGCAAGCAAGCACATGTAGCGCAACTGGAAGTATTGGCATTCAATCAATGCACAGGTCATCTGCAATGCAATGAGAGTCATCATGCACCTATGATAACTTCATTCACTGCCGTTCTCCTCTATACCAGGCCCTGGCATCAGGAACCTTTGGCAACACCTGGCTCATCAGAGAGTATCAACTATCACACACATGCAAGCAGTCACATGCCACACAGGATAACAGCCCATAACAATCAATGCTAACAACAACCATTTCCACATTTGCAGGGGACAGCGTCTACCCGTTCTCATTATTCCTGCTCACGCCATTCAGGAATCCTGCCACCCCAGCTGAGGTAAGGTATAACACAGCACACATAGACACTAGGGGCTTAGTGGTGAAGTGGGAGAATGGGATAACACCCTCCCCCCAATCTCCTCCAGACCATGGCCTAGGGGATCACGGCCTAGACACCCTCCGCGAGATGAGTTCGCCTATCTACCTGATGACAAAATACCTTGGTTCAAGAACCTACACATAAGAGGAGTGTGCCCACAAGTGCGATCAGCATCAGCCCCCGTGGCCTGCGATGATACCTGCGCAATGGATGAACTCGACTAAAAGCAACGGTCACAATCTCCACATAATTAGAGATGCCATGACGACATAGCCAACGGACGATAACACACGTGCCACCATGCACATTGGTCATTCACTCACTAATCTACACGAAGAACATACTCCGTGCTATGACGTAGCGGACCGTTACACTCACGAACGTGCATCGTTTTTATTTTTCACGTAGGCCTTCTACAGCACCGCAGAAACGCAAGACGCCTGAAAGGATCGTGTATATGCTTGCTAATGCTTCCTCGCCACCTATCTCTATGGGACGCTATCATGTATTTCTAATGCTGCATATGTTGATGTGTCATTCCGCGATTACCATACTATGGCTTATGTACTGCCACCTATGAACTAGGCCCGAGTAGGCCGTGAGCAAGAGTCCCCAGGTCGGAGCCTTGTAAACGAAAACCCCTGTCAGAACGAAATACAAGTGCCGAACAAGCAGAACAAATCCGCAGCGAGGGCCCGCAGCCAAGGGCACGATGTTGCAACTCGCATACCGAAAAGCCCACTGCCAAGGTTACACCTGCAAATGCTAAGCCTCCAGACACAGAATACTAAAATCAAATGCTCCTAATTCTGCTCCAGCCATGGTCTCTCCACACGTGACCAAGCCGAACTGACAGAGTGCCAAGTCTACGAGACAAAGAAGCAGCCAGGGTCTCATCGGTTGCAACAACGAAGTAGCAACATGGACAACTGCAGCGATGGGAACGACTCGCTTTAGGAGCTTATGAGCAGATCTGCCCGTTGTTTGCACATACCACATAGTTGCACATTGTTGCTAATGACAGGTATATCGTGAGCTGGGAACGACAATGGTCCCAGGCTTGTGGGCTCATGGGAGAACCAATCAGAACTCAGGGGTACTCGCTACTGACGCCAATTACTCATAAGCAATCACTGAGGGTCCCCTTGTTGCAATTTCGAAGTAGCAAATGTTAGGACAGCCCTAGCATACCACCTAATTTTGTCCCTTCCAATAACAAATTTCCATATACCTTAGCTATACTAACCCCACCACTTGGATAGCCAATCCTGAATGGCGATAGGTTTTTGCACTAAATTTCTCAAGTGACGCAGGTAGCGCGTCATATTGTAGTAAAAAGGGCCTGCGAGCCACTGAGAGTTGCTTTTTGCCACTTTTTCTCGCATGCATACGAGAAACCGTTCCTGCTGTTGAAATAAACTGCAGTCTCAGCCTTGCTCCTTGTGTGTGCCTATACTCATTTTGGGGAACACGGGAGGAGTTGGGGCCTCCCAGCCCGGAGATCCGCGGACGGTTTTGCCGACTCCTGGATAATCACCCCAACAGTGGAGTGCACATTTGGGCTGCTCAATTCATGCATCTGCTCTCTTGACCACTCTGGTGGTGTATTGCTATATGCCCCACCAATCATATGAAAGATCATCAAGGCATCTTGTGTCGTGCACAATGTTGGAGGCACTGCTGAGGGCACTGCTGAGATATTTTTGATTTCTACCCCCTCATCTTTTTATTATTCCAAGGCCTCTCGTTGCGAGGCAGCCAGGCAGCGCGGACCCCTCTGACGGCAGGTGGGCGAGTGGCGGTAGAGACAGGCACGAGGGCCGTCTCCCGCCACGTCATGAAGGAAGGTGGGTGGAGCCAAACGGCACCACACGTGACCGCTAGAAGCCCCTGATTTGTTTGGATCGAGCGCACATGTATGGTGGGGGGGTGGATTCCCTATGCATTGGCGTTTTAGGTCAATGAATAGATGTGGATACCTACTAATTGAGTGTTGAAACTCGTTAGATAGATGACGTTTCCCCGTAGGAGGTAGCTAGAGTGTTGCAGAGTGCGGAAGCTAATTGACTGGTTAAGCTCCCCAGGTGAGGGGCGTATCACACGCGAGGCGATGCTGCGTGTGCAGTTCAATTATATGAGTTGTATTGGTGGTTTCTTTGTTCCAGGTGAAACGAGAAGACAGCTGTGGGGTTGATGGGATTACAAGTTAAAGTACATGGTGTGATTTTAATGTAAAAGTTCTTACCGGTATTAGATTAATGAGATTGGTGACGTCACCCGTAGGATACCATAGGACTCCGCGGCTGCCTGGTGTTTCGCTCGGGTTGCCTGAAGAGGTTAAACGACAGGGAGAGGGGCAGAATAGAAGGGGTAGAGAGGCCGTGCGTGGAGGACGCCGGCACCCTTCGATAAGGAAGGAGCGAAGGGGGAAGAGTGGCCGCGCACGGAGAACGCCGGTCACGTTGAACGCGGTGGTCGGAAGGTGGTGAGTAAAGGTGGGGCGACCGTACAAGCACGTCACCCAGGGCACGCCGTCGCAGTGGGCTTTGTGTACCGCGGCCGAAGGGGGCCGTGCAAGTGATATAAAAAAAAGGGGGGGCTTGTACATTTGTGAACTTGATTGCTTTTCAGCGGATGATCGGAAGTCCCCACATTATGGGGCCAGGTAAAGAAGGTTGCAACTCTAAGTGTTAATATACAGTACAATCATGTCTTACGAGTCGGGATCTGCGGGGTGGGGGAACACTCTAACAACTCCCCTCCAACATATCTGCAAAACGTTATCTCATAAGGAGAAACTTATTAAGTATAGCATTGCATGGACACAAGGAACAGACAAAAAAATGACAACACCGTGGCCGCCTAATGGCAGTTTTGACCCATATGTTCAGCATGCTGTTAACACACATACACAACACACACAAGGGGAAGAAGTTGGCTAGTCATGTGGAAATGTTTAATTTGTGGAGGATGTTCCAGGGGTCCAGGCCAGGACCAACAGGTATGTTTATCGTGGGAGGGACTGCAGAGGAGAAGGGAAGCAAGGAAACAGGAGAGAGCAAGGGCATTGAGGAGGAGGAAAGGAGTGTGGATGTGGCGGCTAGCAGTACTCAGGACAGTGAGAAGAACAAGGGGAGGAACGAAGGTTCCAGCACCGCACATGATGTGGAGGTGAAGGAGAAGATAGAGGAAATGCCTTTAGCGAAGGTGATAAAGAAGTAGGAAGGCGGGTTATATCCAGTGACGGAGTTACGAGAAGTGACGAGGCAGCAGCTAACGTCAGCCGAAGGGTATTCAAACCCAACCTACAGCCCTCCACCATATACCGCCACAGGTAGTCACCAGAGGGGGGAGATAACGAGCACGGTGGCTTCGTGTTCCACAGGATCGGACGGGAAGGGAAAAGGGAAAAGTGAGAAGCACATTGTGAACATAGGACCAGACGAATGGGTAGCAGCACAAGTGCTTTTAAAGTTGCGGGGATCACTAACGGGAGAAGAGGAGAGCGCAGTGAGAAGAACGTACAAAGATGATGAGGGAGATAAACAGGCAGTGGATGAGGTGAGTGAGGAGAAGGACAGGGAGCTGTCGCAAGAGGAGGAGGAAATGTTAGAGGACCGGTTGGCAGAATTGAGAAATGTGCGGAGAGCACTGATTAGGCAGCTCGAGCAAGAGACACGGGGAGGAGGAAAGAAAAGAAGGAAGTGAGGGATGAGCAGGAAAGGATAAAAGAACTTGCAGAGGAGATGAAGAGGGAATTGGAGAGGATAAAGGCAGCAGCGGAAAGGATGTCCCGTGCGGAGCAGCGAGATATGAAAAGGAGAGAGGAAGAGAGTGAAAAGGAAATGTAGAGGTGGAAGAAGAACATAATATCTGAAAGTACAAGGAGATACGAAGAGGGTAAGGTGAAAGAGAGCATATTGCAACGGGAATGGGAAAAACGGGAAAGAAATGAAGAGGAGGAGCGGATTTTAGCAAGTGTAAGTAGTCAGGTAATGGAAGAACTAACGAAGAAGAGAGAGGAAATTGGGGGAGAGATAGCGAAGAGGGAGGACTAAGAGAGTGAAGGTAAGAAAGTGGGGAACAGAGTGAGAAAATATATCCGCCAGGACTTGGAGGTGCCCACGACATCAACGAAGGGAGAAGAGAGAGGAACGGATTTAATAGACTTGAAAACGGTGACAGTAGAAGGGAAGAGAACAGAGTGGGGGTTGTCACTACTGGACGGGTTCTGTAGTGAAGAAGATGAAGATATTGGGACGAGCGGAAGCAGCGGCAGTAGAGAAAGTTTAGATAAATTGCACATCACACGCGCAAACAGCGAATCGCCATGGAGATGCGAGAAAAGAGAAGAGGGAAAGAGGTGAACAACAGGTAAGAGAGGGAGCAGGAAGGGCAGCACCCGCAGCAACACCTGCGCTAACACGCCCGCCACGTCCACTCACACCTACACCTAAACAATCGCCATACATTGGCAGACTTAGGGACCTCCCTCGACGTAGGCAGGAAGAGCGACAGCATACACCCGTAGTAAAACATGACAGCAATAGGAAGGGGAGGAAGGGTGAAGAAGAGGACACGACAAACGCTCGCAAAATAGATATGATAACAGAGTTTCCAGACATAGAGAATGAAGATGAGTATACTGATGTTGCCTCACAATCCCAGGAGGGACAGAGGGAGTACAACATAATGACCACAATATGTCCCCTGGAAGCATGCAGATGAGGAAAACATAAAATGTAGGCTCCCATCATTAAGCGGGGGAGCGGGGAAGTGGTTTTATGAAATGGAAAAACACACAGCGGGGCAAAAGCTAGCGGTGGGTGATGTGAAGGGACTCTTAATATCAATAATAGGGGATGCAGCAGATGATATCTGGAAAAGGGCGGGCTTCCCCGGAGATACTACTACCGACACGTCACATGACGGAGCACCATTTGCCAACTGCAGACACGCACTGTGGCAAGCCCTAAGGGTTCCGTACCCAGACACGTCAGACATAGGAGCCATTACCTCACGCAAAATGCGTGAGAACGAAGATCCTGTTGATTACATCCAGGAGATTCAGGAGAAGTGGCGCTTGGAAACTTGGGAGCAGTGGGATAAAACACTGGCCATTTTTTACCACATACTTGCACAGGGGCAGGCAGTACAAAGGCAATTGAAGAAAGTAGTGGGGATAGAAGCGAAGCCATGGCCGGAAATACAATTAACGATAATACATCACTGTAGGATATGTAAAGAAAAGATGAAGCAAAAGGAGGAAGATAGGAAAGCAGAGGAAACCAAACTAGTGCAGAAGAAACTGACAAAATACTCAATGGAGGGTGCCTTAATTACAACACCAGCAACAGTCACACAGACATCTACGCTGGTAGTAATAGCACCAGGCGCAAGACAGCAACAAATGGCCCAAATACCACAACAAATGCAAGTAATGCCTCAGCGAGTGCCACAGCCCCCATTATACGCAGCTGTAGTGGGGGGATACTTGCAGCAGGCAAGTGGCTACTACAACACATTTCGGGGAAGGGGTGGAGTAATGAAAGGAAGGGGGTATGCCCAGCCTACGCAGCAACAGGTAGGAGGGCTCCGGGGTTATTTCCCCAACGCACAACTAGTGTACCAAGTCAACACTGGCAATTTTCCATGGCAGGCCAGGGAACCCCCGGTATGTTGGGTTTGCGGAACGGTAAGACACATGTCACATACATGCAGAATGAGGCCCATATTATGGGGGAACAGGGCCAGCAAGGGCATGTGGGAGAACCGCAGGTGTACCAGCAACAAGAGGTGCAACAGGCTGCCAACAACAAGTGCAGCATCTTGCACCACAACCACAGATGCAGGGTCACGCATCACCACAGCAACAGATGGTAGTGGCACAGCAACACCAAGTGCAACCAGCACCGCAGCAAACTCTGATACAGAATAATAAAGTATCGACCACTGATACACCACTACCACAAACACAGTTGGGGAAGGTGACAATATTAGGACATAACCCCTACACAGGGGGCGGCATGTCATTGTACCCACAATAGGACGGCCCACAGATGTCCTTGACATGTCCCAATCTGTCGGTAACACCCAATAGTGCAGAGGAACCACGCATACAGGTAACGATAGGTGACAAAAAGTTTTCCTTTCTTGTCGACACTGGGGCAACCAGATCATGCATAAGAGAGGGTAAATTTAAGATGTCAGGTGAAACCATGAACACTCAAGGATTCTCTGGGGCTCGAGGATTGGTTCCCTTTACTGATAACATCTCTTTATCAATAGGAGATAATGAAATGTCCGTTCCACTCCTATATTCGAGGAGGAAGTCGCCAGTAAACATACTTGGGAGAGATATCATGAGCAGATTGAATATGACCATATCCTTCACGGAGGATGGCATCATTTGCTCTACGCCCGGAATAAACATGCTTACAGCGCAACAAATATTGTAAGCATACTGTGGTAAAACAGTGGCTCGAGCAGAGCCAGTCGACGGAGAGATATTCCAATATGGTACAGATATGGCATTTACTGGATGCCAGGGATTGAGGGCAAGGTTTGGAGGAGACCAGCAGCATACTTTTTCAGACCAGAGACACCAGCGGATGAACCCGAGGGGAATGTGATTTCAGTAAGCATAGAAAGCATAATGACAACCCCGGATTACATCACAGTTCATGCCCAAGACAGGGAAGGTAGGGCATGGAGAACAGTGATTGCACTAGCTGAGGGATGCAGACTCACACAGGTTTCTGATTAAGAGCTTTTCTCAGACGACAGGGGAGAAGGGGTGATGGTGTTCATGATGAGTGTTGAGATTTGGCTAAAGGTGACATACAAGCAGGTGGCGCAAAAAATGGCTATGGCACTTGAAGCGCCCGCATTTACACCAGTTCCATTCTATGAGGAAGACATGGTGAAGGTCCCAGCCTCCTTGTGGACCACTAGTCCATATGACATGGGTTGTATAAAGTGCATTGGGGGAGTGAAAATAAAGTTGAAGAAGGGAGCGATCTTGCCTAGAGTAAAACAGTATCCGTTGTCAAAGGAGGCAGATGAGGGCATACATGAGATGATATCAGTCCTGATAAACAACGGCATACTGGTACCATCAGAATCAACCGGCAATACGGCTGTGTACCCAGTGCGCAAGGCAAAGGGAGGTTTGTGGCGTTTCATCCAGGACCTTAGGCCCTTGAACAACATAGTAGAGGCAGAGTACCCCATAGCAGCAAATCCAGCCACTATACTATTTGGAATACAACCTGAGGCATCACGGTTTACCGTAATTGACCTCAAAAACGCCTTCTTCTCCATACCTTTGCACCCAGACTGACAAGATCTCACGAGTTTTACTTACAGAAACACAAAATGGAAACATACAAGGTTGCCCCAAGGGTACTGTGAATCACCCTCAATATTCAACAGGGTAATACAGATAGACCTAGGAAATATTGCACTGGAAAGCACAGTACTGCAGTATGTCGAGGACATAATGATCTGCAGCACCACTGAGGAGAGGTGCAGGGAAGACTCAATAAAAATGCTAACAGTATTGAGGAAAAGGGGTACAAGGTGGACAAAGGGAAGTTGCAGTACTGTCAGGAACAAGTATTATATATTGGCCAATTAATATCTCAGCATGGAAGGCACATAGCACCACAGACGGTGCAGGCATTAAAGAACACACCGCAGCCACAAACAGTGCAAGAATTGCAACAGTTCTTAGGCTTGTGTAACTACTGCAGAGCATGGGTCTTCGATTACAGTTCATACATAGGGCCTTTACTTGAAGCCTTGAGGGAAGCACAGCAGGGGGATAAGAAATTAAAATGGACAAGAGAAATGGTGGAAGCGTTTGATGAGTTGAAGAATGCCATAGCATCTGCACCCGTGCTAGCCACACCAAACTATGAACACCATTTTTTTCATTTTTTCACATTGTGATTCAGCAGTAATGAAGGCAGTGCTGACTCAGAAAACAAGCATGGGGCACAAGCCAATTGCGTTTTACAGTGGTCATTTAGAGCCCGTAATGTTAGGTCATTGTCAGAATCGGAAACTAACCCCCCCGAAGACTCCTCACCTGACTCCTTAGAGGAATCCTCCTTAGTAGATGTCTTTGGTCTTCTTCTCTCCTCCTTCTTGATCTCCTGCGGGTCTTCGTCTGTCTTGGTGCTCTTCCTTCCCTTCTTGTCCTTCTTGCGCTCGTAGAGATAGGGACGAGCTCCGCTTGAGGCCACCCTGACAGTGGTAGGAACAAGCTGTCAGGTGGACCCAGGGGAGCCAGTCCCGTAACGTCAGGGAAAAAGCCAGTGACGGCAGAAAAAACCCTGTTAGATGGTGAGTCCTTGCTGGCAGGGAGTGTGTCGGAAGTGGAGGGCTGATGTCGAAAAGGATTGGAAGAGTGTCCACTGCGATCCAAGGAAGGCTAAGCGGAGGCTGTACACGAGTAGTCAGGAGGAAATGATAAGGCTATAATGCTGGTAAGAGTGAGAGAGGGAGAGAGAGAGAGAGAGAGCTGGTACAGGAGAGCGAGAGAGAGAGAAGAAGGAGAGCGTGAACAGAAGCGGGAGCGAGCAAGGAGGGGAGAAAGCGAAATAGTAAGGAGAGTGAGCAGGAGCGAAGGCGTATACACAAGAGTCAGGTATCTAGTGAAAGCGAGAGAGAGAGCAAGCGAGAGCAAAAGCGTATGCACAAGAGTCAGGTATCTAGCGAAAGCGAGAGAGAGAGCAAGCGGGAGCGAAAGCGTATGCACAAGAGTCAGGTATCTAGCAAAAGCGAGAGAGAGAGCAAGCGGGAGCGAAAGCATATGCACAAGAGTCAGGTATCTAGCGAAAGCGAGAGAGAGAGCAAGCGGGAGAGAAGTAACAGAGGGGCACAAAGGATGGCTTTACAGTACGAGCCTGAACAAAAGGAAAGAGCAGAGAAAACAGGGAAGCCAAGGCGGGCTGAGTACTAGGTAGATAAAGTATCAAGGGACCGAACTCAAAGAGCGGCACTGCAGGCGATGTTAGCGAAAGGCTGACAATGCGAGTTGCAACGCACAGCGTTGTGGGCGTGGCTACCTTTTAAAGGAAAAAGGACCAAAAAGACTAGAACGGTAAGGACCGCAAGGTGCCTAAGTAAGCCTCCATCTTTTCCACAGTGTCCAGGGTCGCGTTGTGACAGTCATTTCCCTTGCGAACAAGGCCTCGCAGCAGCCGCATTTGCGGTCGAAAAATCTTCATCAATAACAATGG
The DNA here is from genome assembly GCF_040938575.1 of Ambystoma mexicanum. Lineage (NCBI taxonomy): Eukaryota > Metazoa > Chordata > Amphibia > Caudata > Ambystomatidae > Ambystoma > Ambystoma mexicanum. The sequence continues at coordinate 1,092,277,727 of NC_090926.1, read as the reverse complement.
GGTGCCCTAGCACATTGTTTGTTGAGCACTCACTGTTTGCCATCTTGAACAAGCCCAAATCTGCACCTCCACGCAAAGAGCTTCAGGGTATGAGATTATTTTATCTAGACCAGAATTGACCATTGTTAGGTGTAGTACAGTGAACCCAGCCAGGTCCCTAGCTGAAGTAATTGAATGAGGGGATTATGCTCATGACTGCACGCAAACAAATGAAATGTATTCTTGCACAAGAAAGGTTGAAGAGGATGCATTGATTGAGGGTGATATAATGTTTATCGACGGTTCCTCAACTATTGACCAAACAGATAGAGTATGGAGAACAGGAGCAGCAGTAGTAAAAATGACAGAGGAATTGTTGTATGTCCCGATCAAATGCGTTCAATTGCCACAGCATTACTCGGCCCAATCAGCAGAATTAGTGGTGCTGATTTTAGCACTAAAAGAAAGTTTTGACAAAAGGGTCACTATATACTTGGATAGTGCATATGTAACGTCAACAGTACACTCAGGATTAGTTAAATGGCAGAGAAGAGGGTTTAGGAGAGCAGATGGTACACCAGTCCAACATGCCCTCTTACTAGCTGAATTAATAGAAGTAATAAACAACCCCCAAGAAGTGGCATTGGTTAAGTGCCAAGAACACACTAATGGTGATGATTATATCTCAAAAGGTAATGAAGTAGCAGACGCACACGCAAAACATGCTGCACATTTTGTTGAACTGTGGATGCCCCCAGAATCAGAGAGGGGAAGGGGGAGATTAAATGCACAACAAATGTTAATGAAGTAAGGGTACACACACCTCCCCGCAACACAGATTATGGAACTGCAGGCGTCCGTGCCAATGGCAGAAAATGAGCTATGGGTAAAAGGAGGATGCACGATGTCCCCCACTGACGCATTGTGGTGACAAAATAACACTGGAAGGGTAGTTATGCCCTTCGCACTGTTAAAAACTGTGCTTACACAGTTACACTATCCGACACATACATGAAAAGAAATGATTGCAGCACAAATTAAGGAAAACTGGTTTTGCCCTGATCTAAATTATCATGTTGCTAACATCATAAGTAGAGGCTTAACATGTCAACAGTTTACGGCCGGTCATACGCTGCAAGCGATAAAGGGTACTATACCCTGGTCAGAAGTACCCTTCCTACACCTTCACCTTGACAGACGTTGATCAGATCAACGTCTGTCAAGGGCATAGGTACATGATAATTGTAGTGTGCCCATTCTCCAGGTGGATCGAAGCTGGGCCCTGAACGCATGCAGATGCTTTCAGAGCAGCAAGATTTTTAGTGAGAGAGGTCTTCCCTAGGTGGGGTGTGTGTGAAGTGTTTCGGTCGGATAACGGCCCGCACTTTGCTAATTAACTATTCCAGCACATCACTGCCCTCTTAGGAATTAAGCATAAATTTGCATGTGCATACCATCCGCAAGCAAATGGCATGTGTGAACGCCTTAATGGCCTCCTAAAGGAAGAGATTGCAAAGATCCAGCAGACAACCAAAAAGAGCTGGTTGTACTGCCTTCCACTTGCATTATTTGAGTTAAGAAATAGACCAGGTTCCGACCACCACCTCACTCCACACGAGGTGGTTGCAGGTCGTGAAATGCGTCTCCCTTTAATACCAGCATCAAGAACGTTCACCGATAACGAGAATTTTGCAAATGTTTTTGGTGATGAAATGCATCAATATGTGTCTTCTTTGATTACTAGTATCGCCTTTATCTCTCAACAGCTCGAGCGCACCCGGGGCGGGTCGAAGGACACACAGCACGAACACTTAGCTGAAAGAGAAGAACAGCAAGGAATTTGTAAAATTGCAGAAGGCGATAGCGTCCTCCTCCGGAACTTTAATCGTAGGTGGAACGAGCCCCGTTTTATGGGGCCACACTTAGTAGAGGCAGTAACTCCTTGTGCAGTAAAGCTGGCAAATAAGACAACTTGGACTTATCTTCACAACATTAAGCCCTATGCCTACAAGACCCACCCTTGCGTTGACAATAGGGCCCCCGTAGAGGCGACATCATCAGCGGCACCGTCACCGGATGAACACGCGTCGACAACTAAAAAGGAAAATTGTGATTGTACCCCCGATCTATCCCCAATTCGGACACATCAACGAAATTGAAAAGTCACCCCAAGCCCATCCCATGGTCACAAGGTCCCAAACAAAAGTAAAACTTTCTCAGTTAACACCGCCCACTCCCTGCCCATCTACAAATGAGTAAAGAACATTAAAATAGTAATGTTGAATGCTGCACACACCACTGTAAACACTTGTATGTTATCTTTCTCTTTTTCTCTCGCACATGCAGGTGCCGTATATTGCGGTTGTTTAGAAAGTGCTATAACTAATGTGGTGTTTTGCCTAGGAGTAAATGCTGCCCCTAGATGATAATAATCCTGAAGCCCTTTCAGACCAATTTGTATACCACGTAAGGAGACCGAAGTATTCGAAACGAAAGAGAGTGCGTGTATATTACACAGCCCTTATTTTGGCCATAGAACAATCATTTCCCCACATTCATGAGCACCTACCAGCTCTGAGAGACAGGTCCCTAAGATTACTATGGGAGCAGCTTTTTGCCTGGGCAATGAATGACCACTTGATAGGGAGTGCTTAAATAACACTACTAACTATAATAACGCATCCCTTCAGAATTTTCTGGCGGGCAACTTTAACGACGCAAGAATAGGCTGCACGACGGCAGCAAAGGTAAGAGCGGAAATGCCAGTGACATTAGTGATTGTAATAAAAATATTAGGGATGTTGATAATCACTGGTCTATTGGCTGCCTCTGTCTGGCAGAACACTTATGCTTTGAATACTGTGGCTGCACCCAGAATTAACTTGTCCTCTCCCACGGCTGCAACAGCTACATCATCAGGTGGTACAAGCAATCTTAGAGATAAGGGTAGTAGAGTTAAACACAACACATAAGCAGAAGAAAAGGAAATTAACACATATCTTACAGACTCAGCACACGTCTCAAACAACATGTGGTACAAGCACATGACCAAAATTAGTAAGCAGACAACGGGAGATAGCTGCTACGTTCGCTCATCGATACCCTACGCCATGAGTGCATCAGGAACATTTGTTGCTACGGAAGTACCAGCTAACACAGTGTCATGCTTAATATATCTAGCACTGTTCCAGACGAGAGGACGATTCCAAGGAACAGTGGTGAGAATTGAATGGAAAACTAGGGACACATACCCGTGTGAGAATAACTTCCTCAAAACATACTTGGCCTGTCACAAGAGGAGCCTACACACTGAGGCATTTAGATACATCACCGATGGACCCGACAAAGGAGAAACGAAGAAGGTTACGTTGGACTACCTGCCATGCGATTGGTATGCAACAGAAATACCTGGAGAACAAGGATTTTGGGAAAGACCACTTGTTGTGATAACTGGGATAGTATACATGAACAATGAATGGCAGATAGGAGTAGTAGGGAGTAATATGGTAATAAGAGAAAACACTACCACTTTAAAGGGGCACAATGACAGATGTTGGACAACATGGGGCATGTATGTACCAATGTTAACATGGATGGAGAAAGATGAAGACCCAGTAAGAATACTACCACTATCTGCACCCACGTTATGCTACCAACACAGAGGTGATGTGGACGTAGGGTACAATAGTGGAGTTACCAGAGGGGGGTGCTGGAACAGCAGTAATAATGGACCATTATTGGGCTTATGGTGATAAGGCATATCATACGCTGCCCTCCTCTTGGAATGGAATATGCACTATGGTGCACATCAGCGTGCCATCACTGGTGGTGCTTCAAAAACACGTCAACTTAGCCAACTTCCCCAAGATGGATGAAGGGAACAAGAGAAGAAAGAGATTGTTGAAAATTACAACAGGAGATGAGAACAACAATAACAATGTCTTGTCAAGAGCAAAGAGACAAGTTGAAGCATTTACAGGAAATTATTTGTGGGGACGCTCGGAAACAACATTCACTTCCATTCCATCGGAGCACAGACTATTTAGTAAAGCAGCAATGTTCTTCTCATCAATAATACATCAGGGATGCAGGCATACGCAAATGCAAAGTGGCTCCAGATAACTAGATGGGAGCTGATGATGACAATAAATTTGACTGTCAATGGATTTAACACAATAAAGGAAGAGCTGCGAGCAGTGAGAAAGGTGGCGCTACAGAATAGATATGCGCGGGATCTCCTCACAGCAATGGAAGGAGGGGTTTGTGCAAAAATAGGACAATAATGCTGTACATTCATCCCAGCTAATGATGCAGATAATGGAACACTTATTGAAGCAGTATCCCATCTCGCCCTGGTGCATTCAAGGATGGAAGAAGAAAGTAAAGGAGTGAAGAAAGACGACAGCTGGTTTTCCTTCCTGTGGTCATGGATGCCGCCATGGCTGTCAGATGGATTAAAATTACTGGTAGGAATTATAATATTAGGCATGGCTGTGTTACTTATAATAAAGTTTTGGAAAGCGAGAAGAGCGCACTCAGTGGATGAGATGATAGAGATGGCCAGTATGCATGCATTATTGCTGGCAGACGATGCGCTCCAGACAGACACAATAATAAAGGAAAGGCAGAGGCTGCGCAAACAGATTATTGACAACCACAAATATCCGTCATCGCTTAAAGTGGAGAACCCACGAACCCAAGGAGCTATGTGGGAAGATGGGTTTACTGCAAACCTCATGGGAGCTGTGTATACATGTACTGGTCATTTGAAGATCATGTGAACCATTACGGACACATGGGTGGAATAACTTAAGTATGGAGAGTGCACATGCAAGCAGTCACATGCCACACAGGATAACAGCCCATAACAATCAATGCTAACAACAACCATTTCCACATTTGCAGGGGACAGCGTCTACCCGTTCTCATTATTCCTGCTCACGCCATTCAGGAATCCTGCCACCCCAGCTGAGGTAAGGTATAACACAGCACACATAGACACTAGGGGCTTAGTGGTGAAGTGGGAGAATGGGATAACACCCTCCCCCCAATCTCATCCAGACCATGGCCTAGAGGATCACAGCCTAGATACCCTCCGTGAGATGAGTTTGCCTGTCTACCCGACGACAAAATACCTTGGTTCAAGAACCTACACATAAGAGGAGTGTGCCCACCAGTGCGATCAGCATCAGCCCCCGTGGCCCGCGATGATATCTGCGGCATGGATGAACTCGACTAAAAGCAACGGTCACAATCTCCACACCGTTAGAGATGCCATAACGACATAGCCAACGGACGACAACACACGTGCCACCATGCACATTGGTCATTCACACACTAATCTACACGAAGAACATACTCTGTGCTATGACGTAGTGGACCGTCACACTCACGCATGTGCATCGTTTTTATTTTTCACATATGCCTTCTACAGCACAGCAGAAACGCAAGACGCCTGAAGAGATTGTGTATATGCTTGCTGATGCTTCCTCGCCACCTATCTTTATGAGACGCTATCATGTATTTCTAATGCTGCATATGTTAATGTGTCATTCCGCGATTACCATACTATGGCTTATGTACCGCCACCTATGAACTAGGCCCGAGTAAGCCGCGAGCAAGAGTCCCCAGGTCGGAGCCTTGTAAATGAAAACCCCTTTCAGAACGAAATATAAGTGCTGAACAAGCAGAACAAATCCACATCGAGGGCCCGCAGCCAAGGCCACGATGTTGCAACTCGCATACCGAAAAGCCCACTGCCAAGGTTACACCTACAAATGCTAAGCCTCCAGACACAGAATACTAAAATCAAATGCTCATAATTCTGCTCCAGCCATGGTCTCTCCACACGTGACCAAGCCGAACTGACAGAGTGCCAAGTCTACGAGACAAAGAAGCAGCCAGGGTCTCATTGGTTGCAACAACGAAGTAGCAAGATGACACCTGCAGCGATGGGAACGACTCGCTTAAGGAGCTTATGAGCAGACCTGCGCGTTGTTTGCACATAACACATAGTTGCACATTGTTGCTAATGACAAGTACACCGTGAGCTGGGAACGATGATGGTCCCAGGCTTGGGGGCTCATGGGAGAACCAATCAGAATACAGGGGGACTCGGCACTGACGCCAATTACTCATAATCAATCACAGAGGGTCCCCTTGTTGCAATTTCGAAGTAGCAAATGTTAGGACAGCCCAAGCATACCACCTGATTTTGTCTCTTCCAATAACACATTTCCATATACCTTAGCTATACTAACCCCACCACTTGGATAGCCAATCCTGAATGGTGATAGGTTTTTGCACTAACTTTCTCAAGTAACGCAGGTAGCGCGTCATATTGTAGTAAAAAGGGCCTGCGAACCACTGAGAGATGCTTTTTGCCACTTTTTCTCGCATGCATACGAGAAACCGTTCCTGCTGTTGAAATAAACTGCAGTCTCAGCCTTGCTCTTTGTGTGTGCCTATACTCATTTTGGGGAACACGGGAGGAGTTGGGGGCTCCCAGCCCGGAGATCCGCGGACGGCTCTGCCGACTCCGGGATAATCACCCCGACAGTGGAGTGCACATTTGGGCTGCTCAATTCATTTATCTGCTCACTTGACCACCCTGGTGGTGTATTGCTATATGCCCCACCAATCATATGAAAAATCATCAAGGCATCTTGTGTTTTGCACAATGTTGCCACACGGCATGGCATACCAGATAAGTTGCAAGAGGGATATTGCCCTCAGCCACATGCACTAGCCATTCCCTTGGCAGACCAACGGGCGTAGGGACAGGATGCATGCAATCATCTCATGCAAACCTACTTCACCTGAATAGTGAATCCACATCCCTGGTGAACCTTCAATGATGAATTGGGGCTAATCCACCTTGCCCATAACAACACCCTGACAATGTGTGTTTGGAAGAGGTAAACTGTGTGTGTCCGTAGCCATCAAATCAATTGCAGAAACCACTGTCCCAGTCATATCAAGTGGAAACAACAGTACTCATTCACCCAACAACACCCAGTAGAATACAAGTAAAAAGGCACAGTATATAATGAAAGCAGGAACAAACACTTGTGAGGACTGCTCTGGCCACCCTAGGCATGTCTCGCCCTAGTATACATGTGGAGTGGCTACCCCATTCCAAACAACAATGCAGCTCATAAAACACGTATGCATAGAAATAGTCATACAGACTGAGAAAAGTGCAAGTTCAGTTCAAGAAATATGCCAATCTCACATCATTTTCCCTTGAGCGTTTGCTCTAGCTGTTTCCAGTCATGTAGCATTGCATTACTCGGTAGGTGCTGAAACAAGCCTAGGCTGCAGAGTTGTGTAATGTAGGCATTCCACAGCCCTGTGTACATGCATAGCAGCAACTGTCACATCTTCCAGAATGCCTCAGAAGAAAGTAAAATACAATTTCAGTACAGGTAACACATCCCTGCACCCAATAACAATGTACTCTGTGCACCCCTGAGCACCATGCAAAAGCTGCAAGCAATTACTCGCCAGTCTCCCATGTCCATGTCTCCCTCCGTAAACATGCAGCTGAACCTTAGGCCAATGTACTGAAATGCACCACACACAGTGACACCATCCCCACCCACAATACCACCACCATGTGCCCTGCAGAGTATCATACAACAACTGAAAAAATGGCTCACCAGCCTCCCATCTCCATGTCTCCCTATGCACTCATGCAGCTGGACCTGCTCGCCTCATGTCAGCTCATTGGAGACAAAACTGAACACCTGCTGCTTAGAATTGTATGGGCCCAAAATAAGAGAAAGCAGACCTCGAGAGGCTACATTTTCCACTTAGATATAAATTGAGGGGGCAACAAAATCAGTTGCAATAAGCACAAAATGACGGCCTTTAATGGTGTTTTGGCCTCCGGTGAGTTTGACAGCCATTTTGAGAAAGGCTTTGATGGTAAGGCCATTCGAGAAATTTGGGAACAGATTTATAACCATCCACCGAAAAGGAAACGGGGTAAAATGTTGCAAAGGGACAAATTCGACAAGGTGTTAGTGTTCAAAACGTGAGAGCTACAGCTCTCCCTCAAAGGGCTTTCCCGAGGGGACACATTGGGAAGCGCCTGAGGGTGACCTATAAGGCTTAGTTACACCACTACCACCATCAGTTGATGTTGAGGGATGCTCATAAAATGCTGGTGGCCATGGCAAGCAAAAACACGCCTGATTGCTGCAACCTAATCAAAGATAAAGATAAGGTACAAGCAGGTTCCCAAATAAATCCGATCCCTGAAAAAATGTGGAAGGCCCACTTGACAGAGATGTATAAATCTGATGGTGATATAAATCAGGAGTGGCTTGGGGACATGAAAAGAATAACAGATTGGAAACTGGCCTGGGACCTGAAAGATCTGTTTTACTTAATCTTTAGAGTAAGAAATCTTCGGCTCCAGGAGCAGTCGGCCCGGTGACGTATGTCCTTCAAAATAATCCTGACGTTTGGGTAAGGGTCCTAGATGCTATGTTTAGGACAATACTCAGGGAGAAAGCCGTCCAGAGTCTTGGTTAACGGCAATTGTAGTTCCTATATTCAAAAAGGGTCACGTCTTTGAACCTCTAACTACAGCCCGCTTTCCCTTCTGGATTGCCCAGCTAAGATCTTCACAGGGCTTTCCAAAGAGACCTGCAAAATTTGGCAAAACAGAATGGAAGGGTTCTGTCAAGGGGTTGGGACAGAGATTCATGGCTTTGTGCTGGTGCTGTTAAGGATGAGGGTGTTGTGGTGGAATCGGCCCTGATGGAAGCCCTGGCCAACAACCCATCGGACTAGCGCAATGCTAGAGTGCATAGTTTCATTGGGTTACTTTCATTTTGAACTTTTATTAATTTTTATCTGTGGACATTTTTCCTTTCCCCTTATTTATGTGTAAAGCAGGTTTTTATGTTGTTCATTCCTCACATGTTGCAGTCTCTTTGTCCATGTGCACTTTTACTTTTTCCATGTTCTCCAAGTACATAGGTCCTATGGCAGTCAGGTGGTCTGAGGCCTCACTGTGTGTGTCATGCTGTTACTGTGATGTTTGCTGGGGGACATGTGCACATGCTCCTTGTTTGTGATGGATGTTGCATTAATGCTCAATGTACATGGGTTTGCTTTTGTCAATGTGGGAAGGTGAACTGATTTTGGATTGAGGTTCTTGACACATTAGTCATGCATATGTGTTGCTTGCCTAATTGCATGCTTTGTAATAAAGGCAGGTTGTTCAATTGTGTACATGGTGTGGATATGTGTGTGATAGTCATATGGCACGGTTGAGTTTGTAATCCATTGGTGAATGTGTTAATGTGTGTTTGTTGACGTTATGTGTTTTGTCAGTGCTTGACAAGTTGGCATTCTTATTGATTTGGACATGTACACATGCGTTTCACATGTAGGAGTGGGGCCATCAGAAGGCTTCGGGTGGCAATTGGCCTCATTACGACCCCGGCGGTAAGTAACGTACATTACCGCCATGGCGTAATTAACGTTTCCGTGCTGAATCGAAGCTGTAAAATGCGGCACATTACGACCCATCGGGCACGAGCATTGCGCCATGGCGGTAATGTAAACAGCGCCATGGCGTAAATGCCCCCAAAACGGCACCTACCGGCATCGCATGCCGCGTAAGGTGCACTACCGCCATCCCGGCCACCGATCTTAGCACTGACCGTAATTAGCGGTCACCGTAATTAGCGGTCACCTTAATTAGCGGTGACCGCCAGTAAGCGGAACCGGAAGTAGCGTCATTGCGGCGGAACGGGAAAGAGCACGGCGGCCATCTTTAAAAACACAATCCATTGCAATCCTCCACTACCACTGCACCTCTGACCCCGAGACCTTGCAGAAAGCTACAGCCACATCCACGCATCCCCACAATGCCAAACGTTGTCAAGAAAGCCTGCGATCGGCAGCGGCAGGACCGCTTCAGTAGGGAGGAACTAACAATGTTGGCTGAAACTCTACAGGAAAAGGCCGGACATCGTCTTCTCCGCAGAAATGACAAGACCAGCCATAGCCCGCAAAAAGGCCATATGGGAACTCGTAGCACAACGGGTCAGCGCTGTAGGAACCACCGCACGCACCTCAAAACAGTGCCGCAAAAGGTGGGATGACCTACGGCTCCGAGTAAGGAGCATACTGTCGGCCAACCGCAACATGGCCATGGCAACTGGCAGAGGAGCAGACTCCCCAATTAAGATGCAGCCACGGGAGGAGATATGTGCCTCGACGATCGGCATGGAGAGCATCGAGGGGGTCGGTGGAATGGAGAGAGGAGCCCCGACATCAGGAGACACAGGTAGGTGCCTCTAATTTAGCCATGCAAAACCCCCTGAATTCCACTTACATGTGCATCACAATGTTGCCCTATAGGGTTAATGCAATGTTGCCCTATAGGGTTAACGCAACACATTAGCAGAAGACCTACACCCTGCACACATGCAGCATGCACACTCCACAGCAGGCACCCACATTCCTGCATGTTCAACCCACCCAAAAGGGAGACAACCTGTATGTCACAGCCTACCAAGAGCACCATCTATCCATCAAATTCATGGCAGTCATCACAATGCCTGCTCAATGTCCGCTGACCCATCACTAACACTTTCCCTCCTCTGCTCCACCACAGGCTCCCAATCGGACACCGGCAGGGACGAGAGTGGCACCACACCTGCCAAGAAGGCCAGGCCAGAGGCAAGAGCCCACCAACCCTCCTCCTCTGCTGGACCCAAAGACCAACCACAGCAGCCAAAATTGCCTGTCGCAAAACAGCCCAGGGCAGCAATGATCCCCGAGGCAAGCAGCATGGCACCACCCACAGGAGACACACAACAACTGCTGCCCACTGAGGGGAATGTGTCTGCGGGGAGTAGTACAATTGGGGAGACTGCTGCCATCGCAGCCTGCTCTGACAGCGATGTGGGGAATGAGGAGGATGACACAGAAGGTCCCCCCACTGCCCACCTTCATTCCCCCCACCTGTCCCTAAGTAGCCCGCACGGAGACGGCACACAGGGGCTATCCCCTGAAGAGTCATGGCCAGCCACTCCCAGCCCAGTGGGAGGAGGGCAGGAGGGGAGTAGCCCAATTACCCCGGCAATTGCAACATCAAATGCCCCAGATTTCCAACCGTCGCTGGACCAAATAATTACGAGGCAACAACAACTGTCCTCACTACTCACGCAGCATGTGGCTGATTGTGGAGGTGCCAGTGCCACATGGAAAGATGTGCTGAGACTGTCAAGGCAGCCATCCAATCCGCAAGCAAAGTCATATGTGCGGAACTAGCCACGGTGCGGAATGTGCTTGGTGAGCTTGTACAGACAATAAGGGACACGCAGCATACCGAGCAGCCCAGTACCTCCTCCGCTGCAAGTTCTGCCGCAACCAGCCCCGTCCGCAGGTCAGCCAGGAACCTGCGGAATACAGGCAGGGGGGCCCCAGGGGCCAGGAGAGGGGCTGCAAATAGTGGCCGCCCAGTGGACAAATGGAACATTACTCATTTCATCACGGGCACCGTCACACCTTTGCAGGGAGTTCAGGGGGGAGGGGGGATTGGGTGTGTTGGGGAGTTCAGGGGGGAGGGGGAAGGGGGTTTGGGTTTGTTGTGGAGTTCATGGGGGAGGGGGGAGGGGGGATTGCTTGTGTAGGGTGTTCAGGGGGGAGGGGGGAGGGGGGATTGGTGTGTTGGGGAGTTCAGGGGGGAGGGGGGAGGGGGGATTGGGTGTGTCAAACCTATTCACATTCATAATACACTTTTTTCTTTTGAACAAATCAAATGTGCGGACATTGCTAATTTCGTATCTGTGCTTTATTGGTGTACAGTCCACAGTGTGCATGTCTCAGACACACACAGTGCCCCAAGTGCCGTCTCCATGTTACACACACCAGCCATGTGTGCTAGAAGCATTGGTCAATGATATTTTGATGCATTTCACGCCCCTCCTGTGCTTCGCGGCCTCCATGAGGTGCTGCACCATCCACTCCCTCCTCATCCTCATCGTCAGGGGGCAGGGCCACATTGCGTCTGACGCACATATTGTGTAGCATGACACATGCCATGACGATCTTTGCACCTTCTCATGGCGGTACAGGAGTGCCCCACCAGACCTGCTGAGGCAGCGAAACCGTGCCTTCAATAGGCCAAATGCCTGCTCAATCACCACACGGGTATGTTCATGTGCACGGTTGTAGTCCTCCTCGTGCTGGTTCTCTGGGTTCCGGACTGGTGTAAGGAGCCACCTCTTCAGGGGATAGCCTGCATCACCTGTATGTGGGCGAGAATGTATGTGTCAGTCATGACGTCTATTTCAGGACATGACGTGCCACCATGGCTTGCATCCAACTGTTACTTCGGACCTCTTGTAAATGCACTAATTGATTCACACTATGCGACCAGTATATGCTCATGGCTCTTATGAAATGTTGTGCATGCCATCAACCAATGTATGCAGCGGGTCAAGTGCCTTGTGAGTGCCCATCCACTGTGTTCGTTCATGCCGTTTGTTTTGGTGGCCTGGGACGTGTCCTGTGATGTCAACGCTCACATCATTGCAACATTGCTGTCAGCCTCATCATGACCCCAGTGAGCAATGCTGATGTTGATAGGGACATTTTGTGGGCTTTGCTGTCTGTGTGATGGTGTGTTGATGTTTCTGTCCGTCATGTGCCTCATTCGTGCGCAGTAATAGGGGACAGGCCTTTCAGTGGATGGTGTCTGGTGACGTGCATGTACGTGCATTTTGTTGAGGTCAATATGGTGTGAATTGGTAAAATGCACTTGCAGATGGTTGTGTCATGGTTGGGGCACACCTTCATTCACGTGGTGGGGCAGCATACATCGGCCATTAGGTTAAGTGGTGTCAGCTGAAGTTTGTGCTGCTTTAGGGTATGATCTGGCTTCGTTGTCTCTACTACTCACAGCCAGGTGCAGTATGCATCATTCCCCCCCCCTTTCAGCCAGGTGGAGTATGTATCATCCACCCCCCCTTAAGCCAGGTGGAGTATGCATCATTCCCCCCCTTTCAGCCAGGTGGAGTATGCATCATTCTCCCCCCTTTCAGCCAGGTGGAGTATGCATCATTCCCCCCCCCCGGAGTATGCATTGGTACGTCGTTCACCTACCCACTTCACTTTTCCATGGTCATGACATGTGACTCACCGAGTAGCCAGGATCTTGGCCCTGCATGTCGCTCCATGTAGCGTGGTATTGTGGAGTTCCGAAGGACCATTGAATCATGGGTTGCTCCGTGGAATCGGGCACAGCAATGTGTGATGATCCTGTTGGAGTCAAAGACCATTTGCACGTTGATTGAGTGAAATAGTTTACGGTTGCGGTACGGTACCTCCATGGCATGTGGCACCACCAATTCTACATGGGTGCAGTCGATGGCACCAATGCAACCAGGTATGCCGGGTAGTGCATGGAAACCCACCTTGGTGTTTGCAATCTCCTGGGCAGACCGTGGTAATGAGATGTAGTCGTCTGTGTGCTTGAGGAGGGCATCAAGCACTTGGATCAGTGTACGTGAGAATAATGGTTGTGAAATGCCATGCAAGTGTCCCACTGTGTGCTGGTAGGTGCCTGTGGCCAGGAAGTGGAGTACAGACACTTCCTTCAGTAGGGGTGGGATGGCGGTTGGTGTTTCTATCATGCTGACGATGTCGTTGTGTATCATGTCCACGATGGCGGTGATGGTGTCCCGGTCCAAACGGTACAGGGTGTGGATCTGCTCAGCGGTGCGGTTGAATGGACTGGCTCTGATGCGTGAGATTGTGGGCTGCCTGCGTGGTGCCACTGGCTGTGCTGGTGGGGCTTGCTGGCCCTGCCTTGCCCTCCTTCTCCTCCTGTGTCTCCTCTGTGCAGCCTGTTGTTGTTGCTGTTGTTGTTGTTGTTGTAGTTGAAGTTGTAGCACTTGCATTGCTATCAGGTCCTCCAGCCCCAACATTGCTAGTCCTATTGGAATCATTGTGGAGTGTGACTGGGTGTGGGAAGGGGTTGGTTGTGCTCTTTTTGTACTTCCTGAGTGTGTATTGCCTCCACCTGTGCTGATTCTGTGCAACTGTGGCAGCTGGATTCACTGCACAAGGCCCTTTACGGTTGGTTCGCGATGGCGTAATTAGCCCCATGGCGGTATTTATGGCGTGGCGGGTCACGTGCGCGCGTCCTTGGTGCAGTTAGCGGCAGCGTTAACTACGATGCCGCTAATGGCATCGTAGTTAACGGTCACAGGTCATGATCGGACCTAGCGGAAAACGATGCCGGTAATCATTTACCGCCATCGTTTTTTGCTTACCGCCAGGGTCGTAATGAGGCCCAATGGCTGTTTATCAGATTCCATTCATTATTCAGGGTCAATGTGAGTTTTATTGTGTTAGTTTTGTTGGAGTGATGTTTTTTGGTGTCTGTGTAATGGTGTGCATATAGGGTTGGTTGTGCTGATGTGTGAGCTATGTAATGATGGTGTTTGGGGTCTCTCATTGGGGATAGATACCCACTTGTTCATGTGTATTGCCACAAGTTCCTCTTGGTTAAGTTGTGTGTTGTATCTGGTGACAGCTCATTCACATCTGCACATTGGCTACTGGAGTTTGAGGTTATTTTACTTTCCGGTCCACTGATGTTTCTGTGTTCTATTGGCACTTGCTTGCCAATGTGGAAGTGCCCTCACTTCATTCACTGTTATGAGCATTTCTCATTGTGGGTGTTCACTGTGGATTAGTGGGCTACACTCATGACATGTGAACTCAGTGGGAGATTGATGTATCCCTCCCAAGATACGGACACCCACCCACCCACATCTGAAATCAGCCACTACCTATTCTCAAATCATGCATCACCTCTGCCATTGGAATACAGCTGAGTTCCCTGATTGATTGTACAGTCTAACTGGACACATTATTGGTCTCCTTGAGCAGCATACTCACTAAAAACCTTCACATCACCCATCCACAGGCATGTAATTCTTGGCACACTGGCATGAACATTGCCACCCCTACTTACCTACCTTTGCACAGGCTGAAATGCATAAAGGCATTCTTGGTGACCGAGACCAATCAGTGATTCCTCATACTTCGGTCCTCCAGGGCATTCTGCTACAGCACGTTGAGGCCATTGCAAAGTCAGAACAGTACTATACAAATGCCACATTGCTTTGCATTTCATTACTATGTCACATGTAAATGGAATGGTGGAAGTGTAGGTGGTGCAACAGTATGCTGGCCTGTTGAAGTGCCGCTGAGTGTGGTGTACCTGGGAGTCTTTGAAGAAGCTACAGTCCTGGATTCAACGTAGGTTTTAGTAGTCGATCATGTTGGTGGAGGATATGTGGCAGGTGTAGTTCATACTGGAGGCAACCCTGGGAAGTTATGGTAGGATGTTGCTCCACATTTGACTGGTAAGTGTATGGAGGAGCAGGGAGCTGTCTGGGGTTGGGGTGAAGGAGAGTGGGGGTGGGGGGAGTAGGGCGGACTAGCAGGGGGCAGCCTGGTGTCGGGGCAGAGGTGAGTGAGGGTGGAGGGAGGTGTGAACACTTGAGGAGTGCAACCTAGGGTAGTGGGCGGAGGTGAGCGTGGGTGTAGGGAGGAGGGTGGACTAGCAGGGGGCAGGCTGGGCTTGTGGGCAGAGGTCAGTGGGGTGGTAGAAGAGGCATGCCTTGAGGGGGCTGCCTAAGGTTGGTGGTGGAGGTCAGTGGGTGTGGTGGTAGGTGTTAGGACTTGAGGGGGCAGTCTGGGATAGTGTGTGGAGATCAGCAGGGGTAGTGGGAGGTGGTGGCAGGACTCGAGCGGGCTGCCTGGAGTTGGTGGCAGATGTCAGTGGGGTGGTGGGAGGTGCCAGGGGGCAGCCTGCAGTAGTGGGCAGAGGTGAGTGGGGGTGACCGGAGGTTGGTAGACTAGCAGGGCCTGCCTGGGCTAGTGTGCGAAGGTGAGTGGGGGTGGTGGGAGATGGCAGGACTTGAGGGGGCTGCCTGGGGCTGGTGGCCGAGGTCAGTAGGGGTAGTGGGAGGTGTCAGGACTTGAGGGGGAAGCCTGGGATAGTGAGCAGAGGTCAGTGGGGATGTTGGGAGGATAGACTAGCAGGGCCTGCCTGGGTTAGTGGGAAGAGGTGAGTGGGGGCGGTGGGAGGTGGCAGGACTTGAGGGGCTGCATGGGGTAGGTAGTAGAGATCAGTGAGGGTGGTGTGAGGTATCAGGAATTGAGGTGGCAGGCTAGGGTAGTGGGTGGAGATCAGTGCGGGTAGTGGGAGGAGGGTAGACTGGCAGGGCCTGCCTGGGGTAGAGGGCGCAGGTGCATGGGGGTGGTGGTTGTTTTGAGCAATTGAGTGGGCAGTCTGCCATATGGGGTGGCAGGATTTGCGGCTACTATAACTTAGGGGTGACAGGCTGCAGTTTCGTTGAGATGCTGCATGAATGTAGGGATGATGGTCTGCAGTTTGTTTGCCGCTTCAACTTCGGGTTGATGGTACGTACTTTGGGTGCCATTTGAACTTAGGAGTGGCAGTACATAGTTTGGGTGTATGATATGATATGATATGGAAATTATAACGTGTCTATACACAAGTGTTTCAAGGGGTGACAAGGGATGGGAGGGGAAACAGAGGGAGACATAGACAATGATTTTACTAGGTCAGGTGACATTGAGATCATGCAAGTGCAGGGGAGGGGGGAAGGGGAAAAGTATGGAGGGAAAGGAGAGGGATAGTACAATACATAAGACAAGTAAGATAATAAAGACAACAAACAAACAAACAAACAAACAAACAAACAAACAAATAAATAAATAAATAAATAAATAAATAAATAAATAAATGTGTGGCCAGCAGGTGGCAAGTGCAAGGGTCAGGGCTGTAGGGGTACAGAACAGTCCCAGAGTGCAAGGGTTGCCAGGGGGACAGTGCAGGTGAGCAACTGGTGGGGAGGGGTCCTGGGCCCGAGATCAGGGGGTAGCCAGGTAACAAGTGCAGTTTCAGATTCAGTCAGGAGATCAGCAGGGGAGAGTAGGTGAGAAAGCAGAAACAAAGAGGAAGGACTTGAGGTGCTCCAGGAACCAGAGGTTGTTCCCCTCAAGTTTCAGAGGGGCCGGGAGGCTGTTCCAGAGGGAGGCCCAGCAGAAGAAAGAGATCTACCACCAACTCGCTGCTTGGAGAAGCATATGACCCTGAGGGAGTTGGAGGTGAATGAGCCAAGAGCTCGAGAGGGAAGATATTTAGGAAGAGCGAGTTGAAGGTATTGAGGTCCCAGACCCCAGAAGGCTTTGTGGACTGGACAATGCAGAGGGTTTTGAACTTGATCCTCAGTGCCACTGGGAGCCAGTGCAGTGATTTCAATCCTGGAGAGATACGATCCCTGGGCTTGTGGCCAAGGACAAGTCTCGCAGTCCTGTTTTGGATGAGTTGCAGAGGGTGCAGAGTAGAGCAGGCAGATTGAGAAAGAGGCTGTTGCAGTAGTCCAGCCTAGAGAGAACCAGAGCTCTGGAGACAGTGAGCTTCTGGGGGAAGGAGAGGAAAGGAAGAATACCTTTGAGGAGGTGCAGCTGATAGTGTGACTTCATAGAGAGGTCAGAGATGTGAGGAGAGAAGTAAAGTGTGGAGTCGAAGATGACCCCGAGGTTTTTAGCCTCACAGGTAGGAGCGGGAAGAGAGCCAAGGGAAGCCGGCCAGACGGTGACGTGAAAGGAGGGAGCATGTGTGCCGATGAGGAGAATCTCGGTCTTGCTTGCATTAAGGCAGAGATCATTGGCAGCATACCACTTCAGAATAGCAGAAAGACAGTCAAAGATGAGAGAAGGAGAGGAAGTGGCAGAAGGGATCCTGGAAATGAGTTGGGTGTCATCCACATAGAAATGAAAGTTGGGTCAGAGAGTGGCAATGCAGGAAGGGCCAGGTATTGGTTGAACAGCCAGGGAGAGAAGTTATACCCCTGATGAACACCACAGGTGTAGATAGAGGTGAGGAAGGACCCAATTTGGACCTGGTGTTAAACGGGAAATCATATTCTGCCTCCTTTCTAATATATATTGGCCTAAGCCCAGTCACTCTGCGAAGAAAACCGTGTTGCAAAGTTCCGATTTTAGATCGACTTCGCCACCATTTTAGAATCATCCGCAATTTTGATTTCTGTTCATATGTAATTCTTTGTTCTAAAATGGTGGACTGTGTTTCCAACTTGTAACCGAGCCTTCCCGACCTTTGCACCAAGTTAATGGTTAGACTGTCCGTGGGCCGAATGTTTAGGCTGAGTAATGAGACCTTGTCCCATACATGACTTGTGGTCTTAGGATTGTCTGCACCAACAAGCCTCATCCACGAAAATACATCAAAGACAATGAAATGCAAATGTTGAGCGTGGACATTGGTTATAACATATTATGAAGGGATATGTGCGAAGGCTTACTGCTAAATCCTGGAATACACTTTGCCATTGTAACTTGTCTGAAATATAAACCAAAGTAATCTGTGTTAATATTGTTGCATGAGCCATAAGTGAACTCGGCACAAACTCTAGACCACTGATTATTAACTTGCAGAGGGGCTGAACATTATTACTAAATTGTAGAAAGGTGTGAATGACCAGATGTCCAGTACCTGTCACTCCTCACACTGAAGAGCTGGTACTCATTGTGATGTATTGAGGGCCAGATAGCTATCTGATTTGTTTCTTTGTAAACTGTGCAGTAGAATAAAGATCTGTGAATCTTTATAAGCCCGTGTTTGGTGTATTTTCTTTAGTGGTACTCAGCCTCGATATTTCCTCTTGCTTTTACAGATGGTGCCCGAATAGGGACCCTCAAGATTGATGCCATCTCGTTGAAGGTTGATGCGGCTATCGGACCGGGATCGGACGGTTTAAAAGGAGGCCCCTTTCTTGGATGAGAAGCGTTTCCTCAACAGTTCTGCACGACCCAATCCCTGGACGGTGAGCCCGCGGTCCGAGACGGCATCTTGACGAGGGTCCATATATCGAGGCGGGCAGTTTTTCCGAAATCACCAACCACGTGGGTCCTTTGTAGTCCTTAGATATCCGATCGGACCTCCTTTGTCCTTTAATCAGGTGAGTTGCGACCCGATTCTTAAGTATCCTGATAATTTGTTTTGGCGCATTGTTCTTGCAAGTACAATTATTGACCAGGTAACACCAGGAATCCGATATGCCTGAGAAATTGTCTGCCTGCTTCGGGGCGTTATTCCGCAGTGACAAACACTCTTTGGAATTTAGCCGACCTGCGCCACAGGAGGGGTCTCCGGCGTGTACTATGTACTGTATGCACGGCATTGGTAGTACAGTGTTCAATGATATTTGGCGCAGACAAACTAGACATGCTTCCGAACTTCAGTGGCCAATCAATGATAGTTTTGAAATTCCTCGTATAGAATATTTAGAGTCTATATTATTAAAGAAAAAGGCTAGACCTGCAGCATTTGATGTCTTAAAAAATTGGAAGAAAGAAGCTATGCAGCAACTTAAAAGTAGAGAGAAACATGTGCGCTGCCACATGTCCAATGCCGAAAAAGCTTTGTTGAATGATCAAAATAAACAGTCTGAGTCAGTTAGAAATATGGATAGGGCTTTTCAACTTGGTATTCAGAAAATGTATCCGTCTAAAGACATTCATGTATCTGATGAGTTAATTGACAAACTTCTAAATGAACGAAGGCCTGGTGCCACTTCGCCACCTCCGTATGTACCTACTCCTGATGCTTTACCTCTTCCTGCTGTTGTTCTTCCTCCCGTAGTAATTCCTGCTCCTCCTATCACTCCTCCTATTGTTCCTCTTCCTCTGGCTGTTGTTCCTCCTCCTATCGTTGCTCCTCCACCTGCACCTCCGCCTTTGCCTACTGTTAAGGGTCTGGTAGATCTGTCTTCTGCACCAGTGAAAGCATCTTTGTTACCGATTGTACAAAATGTGTCTACTCTTTCCCTTCCGAGTGGTTCTGTTCCACTTGTAGTTGATAAGGGTGCCGAATCAAATATTGTAACCCGTAATACTGTGTCTAAAGAGAGAAAGCACGGTTTGACTGCATGGGCCAAGCAGTGCATGGAGAGGGGTGAACAAGCTGATGTTTTTGCCACACTCTCTAATCTAGAAAGTTTTCCTGAGAAAAATGTTTTTATTGAAGGGTTGGGAATTCATCTATGTGTAATGTGGAACAGAGTGGATGATATAGATCGCCCTCAAGGGATGAGGCTTCTGAATGTTTTAGCATATTCAAGAGATACTGCAGAGAAAGTATATGAGCACGTCAAGAGGGTTTTTGAGTATAGAAGGGAGTTGGAAAGGTTACAGAATGAAGAAATTGATGGTGGTAGTTTGAAAACTATTTTTGTACAGAAACGGTTCCTTCCTTGTTGTAAGTCGATAAGTGAGGAAACACGAATTTGCACAAAGGATGCGATTAGATGGAATTCAGACATGTCGATATATCCCATAGAAGTATATGCCACGTATAGCCAGTATACGCCAGAAATGCAGAGGAAAGTGATACAGGTTATGGTAGAATACCTGCAGGATGAATGTATAAAAAGAAAGATTTGTTGTCCCGCAGAATTATTGAATATTTATAAGAGAGCTTTTTCGTCTGACACTCCTTCAGCTGCTTTAACGCTCAATCTGGCTCTGTTGCTCAGTAAGCGTTCAGAGTTTCCTATGTCTCAGTTGCCTATGAGAGAGGTTCCGCCTAGGGGTGTAGGAGACCCATAAAATCTGGGGGGGACGGGGGAATCCTTGGGGACTTTGCTTTTTTAAAGCACTCGACTTTTCACAAAATTAAAATAGCAGTATGTATTAAATTACATGTATCATCACTGTATAAAACAAGAGAAAAGGAGAAAAAAAAAACGAAGAAAATTAAGAAAATGAAAAGCAGTTCAGAGTATAAAATCCTCCCAGCAATGGACATTTAGAGAGATCTTTTATAATACTCTCACCTGCGCTTTTAATGCAGATGCTTGATGGAGTTTTGCCAACCCATCCTATTCTATTCCACTTGAGTCCCTTTACAGCAGTGTAGGGGCTGCAATCATACCTCGGCACCAGGGTATTTACTGGATTTACATGGATAGCGGAACAAGCGCTGTTTGAATCTCGAGGCTCTGCTTTATTTTTTCTGGGTCACCAAGATGGCTTATGATTGCCGCTATTAAAACTTGTTACAATGCATTAGTCAGCTGGTAGTGGGTAACAAACATGCAGTTTTAAAACAAGCATTGGCAACGCCAACCATTTGGGCTTTGATGTAGGCATGGAAAAGGCACTTGCCAAGCACTGCCATAGTGGTATTAGGTACCCACTGATGGTAGCAGCTGCAAAATGGTGCAAGTACCTGGACATTTAATAGCAGTGCCTGGCAAATGCCTAATACATATAGACAAGCAAACACTTGCCTTTGCTGGTTTTTAGCAGGAGTTCAGTGAAGTACATGCATAGTGCTAATAGAGTGGATGAAGGCATCCCTGACTAAGACATTTGTATTACACTAGTAGTATGTTCCCAGCTCCAATTAAGTTATTAACTACATAGGGCTTTGTAGTAAACATCCCTAAGTCAGTGGCTTTATTTAAACCAGAACTGGCGTTGTTAAAATAGCCCAAATAACAATGTTGTTTCGCAAGGCAAGATGCCACGCACCCTGGCACCAGTTCCCACTACAGGACAGGTCAGAGGTGAATATATACCTCATTTAAGGTTAGTCCTGACTTCACACCTAGGCTGCAGGTAGGATTGAGTGAAAAGGGAGTTGATGCAGGAACAGCCTGCAGTGACTGTCTCTTCCTGGATAGGAAAAAGACAGGAGCGCAGATGACACTGGGACAGTGGGAGAGCGTCGGGCCCGTGCTACCAGGTTCCCTCTAATAAATCCTCCCCATGCCGGCCTGCACCTGGGAGAGGGAGGTCACTGTGTGTATTATCAGGCCCAATCAATGCACAGACAGGTATGGTGTAGTGTACATATCTGCAATTATTTCAACAAACGACTTCTAATCGTCCTCGTGCAGGCCTCGTGAGCATGTACACCAGCCGACACGTGCAATTTTAGAACAAAAGGATTTTTGGACTTGGGGATTTGACCCCACTTTTAATTACCTGACAACAGTTGTATGGATCTTTCACGTTATCCACGGCCCTGATTTGAAAAAGGCTCAGGCGAGCCGAAACACGTGTAATCCACCTAAAGAGGGCTAATAAACTTTTTTGTTTGATTGACCATTAAAATCAAGCATACACATACTTAATGGCGCTGGGTCCTGGAGTTTTCCCTTCTTGTACTACATCCCTATCTTTCATCTGCGCTCCGTTCTTGTTCCCATCTCTCCCCTCCATTGCTCCTCTCTTTTTCTGTCCTCTCCACCCTTTCTACCCTTTTTCACTTTGCAGTCCCACACTCTACTGCACCCCAGTCCCTCCCTTCCCATTCCCCCATGACCAGCACCTCACAACTCTCATCTGTACACTTACTCAGCACTTTCTCCTCAGTCTTCAGAGCACCCTCACTATCCTGGCTTACATTTCACAGGTTTTCTCTTGCATGCCTTGCATGACCAACCACTCCATATAGTTTCTCAGAATAAGCTGGAACAGGCATGCCAGATCTATGACCTTTAAAGGGCCCACTGATACCTGCCAGCATTAACTCTTAAGAAATAGTCAGGAGCATGGATATTTGGAAGGGAGCACAGAGAAGTCACTAAATCCCCGTACTGCCGAGTCTCTACCCCCAAAATCTGATTGCACTGCGACCACTCAAGTACGCTGACAGAAACAGCCAGGCTGAATAAAACAGTGAAGCTTAGCCAAGACCTACAGAAGATGTACGCTCGATTTGCTTTGAGAGATGCGCAGGATGGGCGCCAACAAATGGTTTATTTTGGGCAGGGACAGCGTTCAGGTCTGTGCTGGTAATAGTTTGTATTATGGAATATAATAACACTTTGGTCATAGTGCTTCATGCTAGATGCTTTCAGCTTCTAGGCAATGCAATAGCAGGTATTATTACCCTCATTTGAACGGTACTGAATTTATGAAAGTTTAAGAGGACCCAGCTGCTGCTGGGTTTGAACTACAGAAATGCAGGCAGCCCTCATGTCAGAGACCATGCTTTAGGTGTGGTACCATCCAAACCTCAAGCAGGTGTGAGTTGGTGGAAAGAGGTGGAGGGGTGTGCCTTAAGTGAGGCCTACTGATATTAGAGCATACATCAAGTGTTTTCCCTTGCCTACCTTAGACATTACTATGGAAAAGAGGACACATCCCAGGTAGCGGCCCTTCTTGAGATTGGCTTATCCTCATTTTACTTTATATGGTTTGATGAGGATTTCGTATGCTATGTCAGCCTGATATCTCAGACAGTGTCTGCACTTTGCAAGCCAGGCCTGGGGTACAGGGACATCTTGGAGAAAATCCAGTCTTTCCCAGATTGTGTGATCCTGGGCGAATCGTGTGACCTCCCCACTGTGCATTTCGTTTCTCTATATGTTTACTTGGGATCACCTAGAAGTGACTGAGTTGGCCGTGTATACTATAATGGAATGCCTCAATAGTAAATGTTCTAACAGAGTTTCTTGTTGCTCCATGTATGCTAAGCATGTTGAGTGAGTGCGAAGAGGGACAAAGTGTCACAGCAATAGATGTCACCTCCAGCTGGGGGGCCGGGTCTCATTTTGGGAAGCAGTTATAGATACATTCACAGAATTAGTCAGGTGCGATCAGCTTGATCCAACTCTAAGGAAATAAACTAGAAACAATCTCAAAGTAACCTGACGGTTTAGGGGCACTAGTGTAAGCAGCAAAAATAATCATCATGCCCTTCTCCTTAAAAAAGGCAATACATAATATATTAAACAGTGTTGTGCCTAGCGTTTGTATAGAAACTGCATGTACATGTCAATACCGTCTCCCATTGTGAACCCTAGATCCTCCGCTGTGTCTGTGAATGGCCTCCATGTTTTGTTTGTGCAGCCTTGCAAGTCCGTGTTGGCCAATGCTTGGAGCTTAAATGTGAGCCCTGGCAACCCATTAGTAAGGAAGAGCCATTCCAATGTGATGTTCCTCGTTGGCAGGGGCACACTTTCATGAATTGAAAAACCTGAGGGCGGCATGGCCTCAGGTTTTTCAATTCATGAAAGTGTGCCAACGTCAAATGTACAGTTTCTAAACAAGCGTTGCGCGTTGCAAACTGATCAGGGCATCCTGGCCTCTTAATGTTTCATAGTGAAACATTAAAAGGCCAGGATTCCTGATCAGTTTTGCAATGCACCACGCATGCTTAGAAACTGTATACCTGACGTTGGCAATGGCACATTCCCTCTAATAAATCCTCCCCATGCCACCCTGCACCTGGGAGAGGGGGGCCACACCACTTGACTTACCCTATGGTAGCTGAGGACGCAGGTGGAGGTCGAGTCGCAGTCGGACTAGGAGTCTGTCTCACTCTGTCTCCTTCAATAACACACGCTCTCACTGGAGCACGTGTTTCTGCCTGGCTTCTCCTTTATTCAGGAAAAACAAAGGCTGAGGCTGCGCAGCAGTGCACTGCGCAGGCAGGGCACGTGCAGTTTGTCCCCCGGCCTGGGCACGTTCATTATGCGCCGGCACGGGGCACCGCAGAAGAAGTGTGCAGACAGTCTACTGTAACTTTTGCAAGCTGACATCGTATTTTACACGCTGCAGATACTTGTCTGGTGTTCCAGGGACAGCTAAACCACCTGACCCTTAAAGATGGCTGAATTCAGATGTTGGTAGTGGTGATCCCATTAAAAGCAAATTAGATCACATATATTCTGGCGGTAATGAGGGATTACTAGTCCGCCCACTCTATTCTAGATTATGAAAAACCTTTGGTTTTTTGTGAGGGTGAAGCTGATCCCAAGGAGGGTGGCACCCCTCAAACGAGGTTGATTTGAGAGGTGTGGGGCTTACTTTTGGCACTTTGCATAAACACTTTTTGGAGAAATCCTTATTATATTTTGACCAGTTTGTCAGGGCTCAATGAAGCCATTCTAGTCAGCACCATTTGAGAATGGCCTTAACTACCTTGTAGTAAGCCTGCAGATGTTAATCTTCCCCATTTCAATGTCTCTCATTTTACTGTTCTAAGAAAGATAAAGGGCTCCGTTGGGCACATGTGACATGTGATTGACTCCTCTTCTCTACTGGTCTTTAAAAGGGACCAGTGCTTAATGATGGCCACCCGGGTGCATCGCCTATGTACAGGGTCTTCTTTCCACATAGGTTTGCGCTTTATAAAACCCACGCATTCATACATTACACAATTCCGTGGCAGACCTTTGAACGCTGTCAGAGGAACAGAAGGTTATGTAGGCACACCCAACATGTAACTGCCCCGGCCCTAGCACAGTCTCTGAAGTACCAGCATCTATAATACTATAAATTTTGGAAGAATAATTGATTTAAAATAATTGGAATATTATAAATCAGAAAGAAAGATACATGGACGCACCCGACCCACCTGACACTTAACTGCCTCTACTCCCCCAACTGCACCTTTCAATGACAGCATAAGAAATGCACGCATTTCAATTTTATGAGACACCCCCTACACCTACCAGAGCTGTGCTGTAGTTCCATTATCCCCTCCCCACTTCTCTCTCCCGGCCATGTATTACCCCCAGTTTGTACGTGGCAGCGTATGCTGGTTCTCCAAATATTGGACTGAGTATCGTATAGTGCCAGGAATATACAAAAGCGCTAAAATATCGCCACGAGGGGAAGTTTTTTCTTTTGGGACTAGGCTCATCTTTCAAGGTGAATAATTTGTTATCAAAAAGCTTCCAAAAATATCTCACAGGAGGCGACACAGTGTCGGCATGGCAACTGATGTGGCCAAGAAGGGAAAGCAACACTGACACAGCGGACTGGCAACAAAGAGCGTACCCTGGAATTGGCCGGCCGAGGGAGTGGGGGCATCTGTGGCAATGGCACATGCAGCTCTCCATGCAGAGGCGATGGAGTGCCGGGGAGGGGCAAGGCTGGCACCACTGCAGTGGAAGGGGGGTGGAGGGCCCACAAGTGCCCCTGTGGCACTGCATGCAGCGGGAGCGGTGGCCGAGTCACCTTGTGTGTCAGTGCATACATTCGGGCCAAGGGGTGAAAGGAGGAGGCAGGGCCCGAAATGGGGCATTCGGGTGAAAGGAGTCAGAGGGGTGTGTGTTCTGGCATAACCTGTGCTTGATGGGGGGAGAGAAAGGGTGTCTTCATACAGTGCGTGTAGTGGGGTGCAGTGAAATAGATGGGCTGTGTTTCGTCACTGCATGCAAGTGTTAAAGTGAGGTAGGGCGCATGGGTTCTGGGGGTGCTTTCTTTAGGTGTTGCATGCATTATGTTGGGGAGTGTGGGTGATCTAACACTGCATGCGTTGGGGGAAGAACGTTATATGGTGTGTGTGCTGGAACTGTATGCATTGTGGAAAGAAAGATGGGTTTTGCTGGGGCACTGAATGCAGTGGTAAAAATATGGTGTTGTCTGCCACTGCATGCGAGCAAGGAAGATAGAGCGAATGTGAATGGGGGGCAGTCAGCAATGGGGCCCCTTCCTCGCCACAGCCCTTGACCCAGGACTACAGTGACAAAGACACTGGATCAAAAGTTGTGTGTGTTCTGGCACTGTGTGTACTGGGCAGAATGGAGAACACCCGGCGTGCTCTGTTACTGCGGGCAAAGGGCAGGGGCGTTCTGGTCCTGGACCCAGTGAGGTGTTTTATGGCACCACAGGAATGAGACAAACAAACGTGACATTGAGGTGAAGGCGCTACAGCAGGCGTCTTCAACCTTTACGTTAGCTAGAGATACTTGTAGTGGAGGCCAACAGTGGAGAGCTACTAATGGGTGATATCGGGGTGGAGATATTTATAAACCGCCGAATTTTTACCCATTTTTTTGGGCCCGGTTATTTTCCCTCTATAAAAAGATGGAATAACATATGCCTTCACGATTATATTAAAAACTTCCAAAACTTCTTTGTTGCATTATTATTTATTAGTAGCTGTCTCAAAAAGACAGATATTTGTAGGAGTACCACACAAATATCCTGTAATATGTGTGCTCCTTCCTTTGCGTTTTATGCAGGCTTTCTACATGCTAGGCACACTATTGCTTTCCAAATGTGCATTTCACACTTCCATAAAAAATACAGAAGTAATTTCCAAATTGAAAAATGCTGCTTGTTTTCACTAGCTTTCTTTGAAATGTTTTTTTTGTCAGACACTACACATATACTGTTATTTTGTGTGCCATTCTGTGTTTTAGCAGAGGTTATATTTATAAAGATGGTATATGCTTGTCAAACTGGTTAATCACAAATAAATGCTTCTGTTGTGCTGACAGCAGTTTTTAGGAAATTAAATAGTGGGTTCATGGGTGGCAACTTTTAATTTTCACCACAGGGGCAGAAATATCCCCACCTTCGCCCTGAATATAAGCAAGCATCCAGCCCAGCCCATACCCTGGCCAAACACATTAACACCTTTTTTATGAGGCATTGCAAAAAGTCATACGATTAACAACCTGTAGTTTTGAATATATAACATCTCAGCATCGGTCTGTCAACCTGCTGAGCTACCCTGGCAGGCGTCTACTATACAGAGTGTCTGTGGATCGCTTAATGTACTAAATGTGGGTGTACCTGGTCATGGAAGTGATTTAAAGTGGAAATGGACAGTGTGGTGTTTGAAAAGAAGCCACATGAAAGAAATTGCACTATTTTGTAAATATTAATTTGAACATTTCCAGGCGAGTAGCAGTGCTACTGTGATATTTTCATTGCGTGGCCACAATTATCCTGATCCTGCCCCAGCCCTTCCGACATCTCTGGCAAACAAGAGCAGCTTGCTTAAGCAAGACAGTGTCGTGTGGGTGCACAAGGCCAACTGTGGTACTACAGGCGACCTGCAGAAGCAGAACTGATACTGACATCTGTCAGCATATTTACAAGCAGCTCCACATGGCACTGCAGCCAAGCTTCCCGCCCACAGTTGGGACAACCAGGGTTCGATCCTGAACATGGAAACTAGCCACAAAACACACTAGAATGTGTTTATTTTAAGGTGCAAATTCTGGGGGGAATAAAAGCTATTATATCCCCCCACTTAAAATTGTGGGGGGGATTTGTTCCCCCCATCTCCCCCATGTCCTACACCCATGGTTCCGCCGACATTTGTCCCAAAAGTTGAGATTCCAGCTAATGCTGCAGCAGGTACAGCCTCCTATGATATTCCTGCACATTATGTGTCGCAGTTTGTTCACGTCCCGTTCTTAAGACAGGAAGTGAACACCATGGGGTCATTACGACTCTGGCACTAAGGGGTTAACGGCGCCGTAAAAGGCTGTCAGGGCAAACCAATGTTTTTGTAGGGTTTTCTGGTATGCTAGTAGTTTGTCGGGTTTCTTCGCCGGTACCAATTACATTGGGTCCATTCACGGACCACTGTCCATTTCTTTTGACTATGAACTGTGGGGAGAATTTGTTGGGGTTGAATCTGTTGAAGGAATTAAATGCGGTAATTCATTGTTCTTCGGATGGAGTGCATTTGACGATTTCACCACAGCAGCTTTCTGTCTCTCAGTTCTTGACTAGACCTTTGCCGCCAGAATTTAGTGATGTTCCAGAGTGTTTATGGGCAATTGATGACAATGATGTCGGTGTTCTACAAATTGAGCCTGTTAAGATCATTTTAAAAAATGGAGTAAAGTTGCCACGTATTCCTCAGTATAAGATTTTGGTTGATGGTGAGCAACCTTTGAACTGCATAGTATCTGATTTTGTACATCGTGGGGTAATTGAGGAAATTGCAGGTAGTTTGTGCAATAGTATGATTTTGCCTGTGTTCCTATTGTGTCTGATGTGACGACGATACTAACAATGATCCCGGATTCTGCTACTCACTTTCGTGTTGTGGATCTTAAGACTGCTTTCTTTAGCATTCTTATACACAAGGATAGCAGATACTTGTTCGCGTTTACCTTAGGGAGACGCTCGTTTATATTCACCTGTGCGCCGCAAGGTTACCCAGAAAATCTGAGCATCTATAGTAGGGCTTTCAAAGAGCAGCTTCACACACTCGAGTTGCCTACCACTTGTACACTGCTTCAATACGTAGATGATCTACTTTTAGCTACTGTGCCTGTAAGGAGGGCACAGTGTTGTTGCTAATTCACCTAGCAAAACATGGACATAAAGCTTCACTCAAAAAGTTTCAATATTGTCGAAAGGAGGTTGCCTATTTAGGCTAACTCCTGTCAAAGGAGGGAAGAAGGTTGATGCCTGAATGGATTAAAATCATTACTAGCATGTCTGTCCCAAATACACAGAAGAAAGTCAGAGCCTTAATGGGAATGGCTTCTTACTGTAGGCAGTGGATCCCAAACTTCTCGTTAACGATTAAACAAATGTTGGCTTTGACAAAGAAGGGCATTTCTTTGCCATTGCCATGGACCTTGGAACACCAGAAAGCGTTTGATCTGCTCAAGGCTGCACTGTGTTCAGCACCAGTTTTGGGCACACCAAATTATGAAAAGACCTCCGTGTTGTATGTGCGTGAACGTGATGGATGTGCTTTGGCTGTATTAACGCAGGAACATGGAGGGAAGAATAGGCTGTGCAGATACTTTTCTTCAGCCCTTGATCCTGTTGCATGCGCTTTGCCAAGATGTTTAAGAGCTGTCGCTGCTGCTGCTGAATCTGTAAAACAGATTGAGGGTATGGTCCTAGGCCATGCTTTAAAAAGGGAACGGGCTCGTTGACCAGATAGCCAAACAGACTGCCACTGATCTCTATTCAGATATGTATACCTCAAGGGAAGCCACAAATCTTTGTAATGTGGATGAGGGTATCAAATCTCTAAAGAGTATTCAAGCTGATGCCACATTAGAAGAATCTAAACAATGGGCTGAGGGTTTGGCATGGATGGATGATGACGGTTGTTGGATGGACAAGTTAGAAGGAAACTGGTTGCTGCCAGATGCATACATCACAATGATGGTCGCAATGGCTCATGGGCCCACCCACATTTGTGCAAAGAAGGTTTCCAAAATGTTACAAAATGTCTGGGTGAATGATAAAATCTCCAAAACACCTGAACGTTTTGTTCAGAGTTGCATGATCTGTCTACAGCATAATATGGGAAAGGGCACATCGACTCCAAGGGGTAGTTTTGGTCCACCTTCTGTCCCCTTTGAGGTCATCTACTTTGATTTCATTGAAATGGAGCATTGCAATAACTATAAGTATGTTTTGGTTGTTATCTGCACCTTTAGCAAATGGGTTGAAGTCTTTCCTGTTAAAGATGCCACAGCAATGACAACAGCAAATACCATGCTTAAGGAATATTTTCCTAGGTTTGGTTTGCCAAGAGTCATCTGGTCGGACAATGGTCCACATTTTATCGCTGCTGTAATTCTGCAGATATGCGCAGGATTACAGATCGATAAACGGTTCCATTCGGCTAGACATGCTCAAAGTGCTGGATTGGTAGCGAGACACAACGTCTCACAATCATAAAGAACACGCTTGCAAAGACGTTTGCCAGAACCAAACTGAAATGGCCGGACGCCTTACTGATCGTGTTATTATCAATGAGAACAACTCCACAGACTAGGACTGGGCTCTCCCCTTTTGAGGTGGTTATGGGCAGGCCAGCTAACATCTGGAATTTACCTAAGCCAAAATGCTTGCGGGACATTGAACATGTACTTCTTTCCGACTACTGTGACCGGTTAACCAAAAATCTGTAGTTGATTTATCAACAGGTGCGAGAAGCCCTCCCAGTCGAGTACGAGGGCCCAGGTCACAGCATTTGGCCTGGTAGCTGGGTGTTGATAAAAGCATTCGCAAGAGCATCCTGTCTCCCACCGCGTTGGAGGGGCCCTCATCAGGTCCTACTGGCCACACAGACAGCTGTACGAGTGACCGGACGAAAGCACTGGATCCACGTGTCACATGTCAAGAGGATTCCCTTCCCTTTGCCCCACGAAACGGAAGATACAGATAATCCTACCTGCTCTGCTCCTGGCAATCACGCAGCATTGAGCAGCATCGAGAGTGCTTTGGAGACTCTCCCTCAGCCTGTGGGGCCTGGGGAAACAGCCGCTTTATCTCCACACTCTCCTACAGATCCTTTTTTTCACCATTGTCAGGTTCTGTTACGAATCCACCACTTCCAACCGGAAGCAACAACACGTTGTTCGCAGATCACGCTGTACCAGGAGACACAAGGTACGCTATGCGACCACGGAGCTAGACTTACTGCACGGTTCGGCTGTGCCATCAGGAAAATCATCATAGGGCTTGTCTTTTGGCCCTGTCTTTTGCACGTAAGGAAATCTGTTGGCTAGGGATAGGGAATGACTAAGAAAACGTGCGATCAGGAGATCGCCAGCAAATAAACTCTGGAGTATTTTGTTTGAAGAAACAATGCCTGCAATCGCTCTCACTCGTACGGAACAAATAAGTGACTGTGTGACCGATCAAAACAATGAACAATCAAATGCGTGGTCTCTTAAAACGTATTGATATCTTGTGATTATGTTAACCAGCTTCACTATAGCAATTGCCTTGGGATTTTGGTATTTGGAAGAAGTACATCCGCTTGAAACTCTTTTGCCCACTGAAAATGTACCTACTGCTTCTACACCTTTCGTGCATCAGCACACTCTATCTCCTAGAGACTCTCAACACAGACAGAGTTACCACAATAACACTTTACTACTCATAATGAATGAAACACATGCCATTTTTAACAAGTCAAATTGATGGGTCTGCTCGCATTTACCACAACAGAGAGACAAGGGGTTGGGCTGGTATATTCATCCTTTACCTTTGACTACTGCATGTTATGCTTCTTTAAGGGCACTATTCTTTGGCCGATGGAACAATAGCATCTCGGGGAACTTTGATGGAACGAATTTGAATGATTTTAAAAAACGAGTTCTAACACCCGTGCGATGCTCACTTTTTGCGAACAGGAGCAAGCTTAATGTTGCTTCTATTAGGCCTTCTAATAGACTGTCTCGTCCTTTTTAATCTTTTATCTCTTTTAAGATGGCTCCTGTAGGCAATAGGGATGCCACACCACCTTCCTACACTGCTAACCACACCCCCGATTCAGTTTCTTTCTGCATACAGAGGAAAGGTACTCAGTCAATGGGTAATTTCAAGGGCTGCACCAATGTTGCGAACTTCACCAGTGAGTACAGACCTTTGTATGTAGGCGAACCTGTCAACTTTGTTTGCGGTAATAAAGCTTTCCCATGGCTACCTAGGGACTGGCAGGGAACCTGTTTTTTAGGAATTCTATTGCCCGGGGTATTCATAGCAAGCACCATAGAAATCTCTAAGGCTCGTCCAAGGCTGGATGAGAATGGCGATACTTCAGCACAAGTTCTGGGTGACGTAGCGAAATCCTTTGTACCTTTTTGGGGGCAAATATTAAACTCTGAAGATATCAGAAGACTAGCGAGAGTACTGAAGAGGACCATCAACTGGACCACTGACATACTCTATAACATGACTTTAGAACAGAAAGCGATAAGGTTAGTGGCCCAACACAACCGGATGGCATTAGACGTCATCCTGGCTGAGCGTGGTGGAGCATGTAAATTAGTGGGGTCCGCTTGTTGCCTTTTCGTTCAGATTCCTCCCCAACCAAGGCTATACAAAATCTGCACGTCCTTAGTTCAGAAGTGCACGTTCCCGAGGGAAACTGGGATCTTAGCGCTTGGTTCTGGGACTTCTTACGATCTTGGGGATGGAAGCTAATTTCGGTCTTATTGATTATTCTGGGTATTCTGTTGTTTTTCTGTTGCTGTATACAATGTCTTCCTGGCATATGTTCTGTGCTAGGAGGATGTTGTGCACAGACGATGGGAACATTAGGACACAAGGCACGCGCCCCAGAAAGAATGACAAACACATTTGTGTTGAAAGAAATTTCTGTTTCAGACCTTATGGCGATCGATATCTCTGATGATTGTGATTCAGGGTGTATGGACATTGAGACGTGGAGTTACTCGTAAAGTGACTAGAAGTAGCTTAGCGCTTGGCTTAGGCCAAAAGGAGGGTTTGTTAAATGGGAAATCATATTGTGCCTCCTTTCTAATATATATTGGCCTAAGCCCAGTCGCTGTGCGAAGAAAACTGCGTTGCAAAGTTCCGATTTTAGATTGATTTTGCCGCCATTTTAGGATCATCCGCCATTTTGATTTCTGTTCATATGTAATTCTGTGTTCTAAAATGGTGGACTGTGTTTCCAATTTGTAACCAAGCCTTCCCGATCTTTGCACCAAGTTAATGGTTAGACTGTCCGCGGCCGAATGTTTAGACTGAGTAATGAGACCTTGTCCCATACATGACTTGTTCTCATGACCCACAGAACTCATCCCTTTTGGACCTCATGGTCCTTGTCACAATGGAGCTTGTACTCCTTGATACTCCCAACATGGCCATCTAACGTGCAACATCTTCCTTGTCCTTACCTCAGACGCAGCGTGTTTACAAATAGGCCGCGCCCCCACGGGCCCACGCATCACAATGCTACTGCAAGCAGCGACTAGATGTGTGCTCCATAGTTCGCTACACTGTTGTCCTTGTTCCTGGACCTCCTAATTCCATTTCCTTTACCCTCTTCCTTCCTCCTTGTTTCCCGGGCTTGTTTGCTGTGTGCTTACCTTCTTCGTTCCTGGATCCCGGAGTGTCTGAACCCTGGACCTTTAAACCACACTGGAGCTAGAAGAGGCTTGCAGGGGCTTATACAAGACCAGGTCAGTGCGTAAGAAGACACTGCCCAAGAAATCCTGCAAGGATCGCTCCCAGGTGAGAAAGGGGGAATTCCGTGACACTTGTGGTTTTAGGATTGTCTGCACCAACAAGCCTCATCCACGAACATACATCAAAGACGATGAAATGCAAATGTTGAGCGTGGACATTGGGTGTAACATATTGTGAGGGATATGTGCTAAGGCTTACTGCTAAATCCTGGAATACACTTTGCCATTGTAACTTGTCTGAAATGTAAACCAAAGTAATCCGTGTGCATATTGTTGTATGAGCCATAAGTGAACTCAGCACGAACTCTAGACCACAGATTATTAACTTGCAGATGGGCTGGACATTATTACTAAATTGTATAAAAGTGTGGATGTCCAGATGTCCAGTACCTCTCACTCCTCACACTGAAGGGCTGGTACTCATTGTGATGTATTGAGGGCCAGATAGCTATCTGATTTCTTTCTTTGTAAACTGCGCAGTAGAATAAAGATCTGTGAATCTTTATAAGCCTGTGTTTGGTGTATTTCCTTTTGTGGTACTCAGCCTCCATATTTCCTCTTGCTTTTACACTGGAAGGGTTAATTTTGGAGGAAGGAGGTCAGCCAAGCCAGGGCCTGATCAGTGGTACCCAGGTTATCACGGAGACGGTTGAGCAGGATGGCATGGTTGACCGTGTCAAAGGCATAAGAGAGATCAAGTAAGATGAGGCCACAGGGGTGTTGGAGTCAAAGTTGGAGAGCAGGTCTTCACGGATGCTCAGGAGAGCATTTTCCGTGCTTCTGACAGCTGTGAAGCCAGACTGATGGTCATGGAGACAACCAGCAGATTCAGTGTGAAGAGTGTGTAGCATTGAGTTACGAGGGATGGTCTGCAGTTTTGCCAGGGTGTTGCCTTGAGTTGCAAGTGATGGTTTGCTGTTTTGCTGGGCTGCTTGATGGTTAAGGCAGGTGCAAAAGTTATTTGTTGGTGCTAGTTTTTGTTTGGTGGAGGGGCGTGTTGTGGGCATTCCGTGTGCAACTTGTTGTTTGTGCTGCTGTTGCTTTGTGCTTTAGGATCCATGAATCCATGGACAGTGCAAAACGGTTCACATGCACAATCAGACTCTTAGTGCTTTTTCTATGAATTTTAGTGTTCTTACCCATTGGCTGAATAAGTGAGTGAGCGGTTGGTGATCTATCTCAACACACATATGTAGTGGGGACAGAACTCCAATATTTGGAACTTTGACCATGTAGGTTCAAAAGTCGCAGAGGTATAGAAGATTTTATACAGAGATAATGCATGCAAAATGTTCCGTTTTGTAAAACCATTTGGGGTTAATAAGATCTGCCTCCACAGAGTCCTTCATGAACCAGGTCTTCTTTCCTGGATTGAGTCGTTTCAGTTACAGGGAGGCATTTAATGCTGGTGTGACACTGGGCAAAAATGAGTTGAACACCATGGTTTTCTACTCATTCTGGCTCATCTATTGACTTCTGAGGTGTCCAGAGGACATGCTGCTACTGTGAATTTGTCGACAAGGGTGATTACCAGGGTGGCCCCTGGGGGGCTAAAGACTCTGGAGAGTCGCTTTGGCCAGCTGTAGATGACAGCTTGTTTTCTAACTTGTCAGAAAATAATTCCAGGTGCCACACTTACACTCAATGAGAACTCAGAAGAGGTGTGGCTAGTGGTTGCCTGGCATTTTGGTACAGAGCCTTTCTCCGTCCTGTTGTATTAGCAGTGTTGATATTTCAGGGGGTTAGGATAGTTTTGACTTTTTCGACTCTTATCAAGATCATATCATCCCAGTCCTTGCCCTAGATGTCAGATATTTGGCACCTTCCATAGTGTTCCCTAGGGTCCATTAAATAGTACAATTGTACTATCTTTCAGACGCATTCAGACGAATTGATTCCTCTGTTCACAAACAAAATAAAAGTTATCACTCACAGCCCTGACTCTCCACCCGTTAACTCTTCCCGTGTCCTCCCTCCATCCCTCCACTTCTCCCTCCCCTCGCTAGCTGTGGTCAGAGCCGGACTGGGCCATAGAATTGTCTCGGACACCAATGAAAAAGTGGCCCACAGTTGCAAATGGATATTAATTCCATTAGTGACAATGGTTGAATAGTAACCAAGGGGGAGTTTTTGAAAACATGTTTTATTTGTATTGTTATTTGGTTAACAAAGTAAGCTTTAGCAAACCATAAAAGAGAAACATACAAAGTAACATTTCATGTGAAATATACATAAAATACAACTTGGTAATATTTCATTTAAAATACAGAATGCGATATATAGAACAAAAAGAAGAAAACAAAAGGAAAAGAAAATCCTGAGATAAAGAGGAGAAGAAAGAAAAAAAACTAAAAAGCCAAGAAAAGTAAAAAAACATGGCAAATCAATCAAGTGGCCAATTCAGGATTTCTTTTAACAAGTGAATTGCATTGACCATCAATTCGTTATGACCATAAGAGTTCATAATGAGCTGTCATTTCAACATGGCCCTTGACATAAGGTTGAATAAGATGGCCAAAATAAGTCATGCGCCTCGCCTCCAATGAGCTACAGTGCAGTAGTATGTGGAACAAAATGATCTCCCGGCTCTCAGAACTTTATTCCTGGCGCCCAGCATTTATTTAGTATTAACTGCAGCCTCATCACCCTTGATTGCCAGGATCTACTGGGAGACTTGTTCAAGTATTCAGGACAGGTATCGACTGGTCTAACATCAAGCAGTAAGTGTGCATTTAGATGGTATGTTCTGACTTTACTGATTGTGTCGATTCAGTCCCATTATTTGAGTCTCCTGTTTAATGTTGTTGGATTGTGAAAAGCTGTATCTTTTGAAATACTGTACCTCTCAGAAATCAAGTATTTAAGGTGGTCCAGAACTTTCTCTGCAACAATTCTTTTAGTAGCCACCAAACTGAACTTCCTTAGCACAGAGGATTTTTTTCAGTAGTGAGAGATGAAAAGATGCTGTCTCCAGACCCTTAAGGATTACTTCAAGTAGATTTATTCTGGCTTCTTAATTACGGTTACATATTCAAAACATATAAGGAATACACAAGACATTAGCTAGGACAACACCGGCTCCCATCACCCAGGTAGGCCAGCTGTAACTGCCACTACACAGAACTCTCACTCAGAACATTCCATCATTCACTCATCAACATTCATCAACATTCTACGTGACAACACAAGCTACCTCACATCAGAAAGGCACTATACAACACACCTCCCTCGTTTACCCAACCACACATACACAGAGCACTTCACATACAGGCACTACACAACAAGAGGCTCTTCCAGTTAAGGTAGAATTGTATGGCGGAAAGGCCCAACTCATAGCGAATGACTGCTGCAGGAACACAGCTAGGTAGGTGAAAGACCTTCCTCCACAACAGACCCTGCACAGCATCACAATTCTAGGGTGGTCCCAGTTCTCTCCCCCATAGGCTTTAAATGGTAAAACCTTGGTTTTATAAAAGTTTGACACTGGGCTCAAAGAAAAATGTCCACATTTCCCGCTCACAGCACAAGCTTCAATAGTGAGCATAAGCATTTTGGAACGCTGATAGTTTTGAAACTCCATTTTATTGTGAAGTTCAAATAATCTGCATCACAGATAGCACAAATTCGAGACCTTTTCTAAGGGCATACTGCTGGTACTACAACTTTTGTTTCATCCCTGGTTTGAAAGACAGTAGCTGGGATTTCTTAATGTTGATACTTAGGTGATTTAATTCTGCATATTCAGCCAGGGCATCAAGCAGGTGCGGTAACTCTTTTGGAGTATAGTCGAATAGGACTAGATCATCTGCGTAGAGTAAATAGTCCAAATTGATGTGGCTAGACTCGGCGAGGATACCTTGAAAGATCTCAGCGAGATCCGAGAGGAAGAGACTGAAGAGTAAAGGAGCCAATACACAGCCTTGCTTAAGACCACACCTAGTCAGAATTGGTAGCGACAGTTTGCCCTGGGCATTCAGGTGCACTCTAATAGATGTATCGGAGTGTAGGGCCACAAGAATCACTAATAAATGCGCTGGACACCCGCATTTCCTGAGTTGCAAACATAGACGGGTTCAATCTATGCCTTTGAATGCCATGGTGAAGTCGATAAATGCCATATATATATGGGTCTCAACCTCACCATGGCTTCTTTCTTTATCATACCCAAGATGAAGATGTTAGCATTTGTCCCCGTGCCCTTCCTGAAACCCATTTGAACCGGGTCCAATCTACCTGCACTAAATGCCCATTCAGATAGTTCCCTCAGCACTATACTCACATAGACCTTTGCCAGCAGGTCTAAAAGTGCGATGGGCCTGTAATTGGAAGTGAGCCATCATTGACCCTTTCAAAAAATTGGTACTTTGGGGCACAGTATTTAGTGCATTGTTTAAGTGTTTTTTAGCTTTGCTATTTATCATTTTTCTCTGTTGCTCTAAATAAGTCAGGGCAAGCCCCTTTTTCTGTCCCCTAACTCTAGATAGGTGGCACACCACAGCAACCTAGGGTCTAGTCACCACAGGAGGGCATATCGAGTACGGTTAGAGGGCAATGTAGGTTGTACTTGATGACAAGAATGAATGAAAACAAATACAAATCAGACCTGTTCTCTTGTTTATGTGATAATGTTGGGGTATAGTTACAGGTCAGTAACCCACCCCATGTCCTCTAAATGTGTTTTGTATTAACAAAACAGATCAGCCTCATGAATGGATGAGGCCCTTGATGACAACTGATTGACAAAGCCCCTAGAATTCCATGAGAGGAACTTAATCCATGTAGTAGAAGCAGCCCCACTCTGTTCGAGATGCTAATGGTTACGCACATTCAGACTGGCCGCCACCCAGTTCCAATCCATACCATCCTTGCTTTCCACATTGCCCATTAAGTGACTAATAGTGGGTCTGTCAGATAGACCATCTGTTGGGCAGGTTATTGTTAAGATCGGTTGAGGCTGTGGGACTCTCGCTACCTCAAAGGGAGGATTGGCGTCACAACTGCATGCAGGGGTAGGAGAGGTAGGGGTTTGCTCGGTACCCAGATAGGCTGCAATGGAAAAACCCCATGACTGCAGTTGTTCCAAAGCTGCTAGGGCCTGGTCCAAGACCAGCCGAGAGGCAAAGTGGAGGATGACCTTGTCTAGTCTCAAGTTTTTCTAGAACTCCACCTGCTTGATATCTGCTGAGCTCAAGTGAGATAACGAAGGTACTTTCGTAAGTAACTTCATAACAGCCGTCCTGTTCAACGTCAATTGAATGCAATACTTCAGCTCCCAAGAAAGGAGTACTTGCAGATACATCTCAACTGTATCCTTGTTTACAAGCTTAGAGTGACACTCTTCCAGTGTTGAAAAGGGGAGTGGTCATCAGTCACCCATGTAGTCGCACAGGGGGGTCCCTAGAGCTCCAGCTCCATTCATCGTCGACATTAGGTGGGATCCCATCGGCACCAGGGACTTTAGATCACAAGATAGTCACTCCATGCGTGGGCAGCAACTCCACAGATGGAGTCTGATAGACCCTGGGGTCACTGCCCGTGGGAGCAGGAATAGTATGTAGAATGATTGCTTCCCCGTCTCCATCCCCCTCATTGCCAAGTGATGGAACTTCAGTGAGGGGGCCATCCGCCCCAGCGTCGGTCAGCGACACCGCCACAAATGGCAGATTTTGAGATAATGGCATAGGTTGTGGATATAAGGTCGCAGGGCAGTGCTGAGATTTGGTTTGGTAAGCCCTCAGGCAATGCGGCTCAAAGGCGAGATGCTGAAGTGACAGATTCCTCAAGAGCCCTTACCCACATTCCTGTGGACACCTTTCCTGTTCTTTTGATTTCTTTGTGGCTTGGGCTCTTGATAAATTCAAATCCCAAAAGGCACTTGAACAACCAGAGGAGGTACGTCTGTCTATACCATGTCAGGGCTACTATAGCTCACATCCCCGCTCCCTTCACGTATGAGGGCCTCAGCCGTTTGCATGACGGTCAATGTGAACCGCTGCCTCCACCATGATCCCCTTTGAGTCCTCAAAGCAACTGACTGCTGCAGCGTTCAGTGGCTGCAAACAGCAACTGACTGCCTCTACATCTTTGGGTACAGACACAATCGGCAGGCACTACACCCCCATTGTTTTTGTGGGGGCAGGTCTGTGCACAAAATTGAACAGCAGAGGCCACTGAGGGCCTGTTAAGAAGGATTCCACGAAGGACACTGGGCCTCATTACGACTCAGGCGGTAAGGGTTTTACGGCGGCGTAAACAGCGCCGACCCTTACCGCCTGAGTACGAGGTCCCTTAGCGCCATGGAGGTTTTAACACCTGCTTTTAGCAGGTGTTAAAATCCATGGCGCTAAGGGACCATGGAGTTAATTACGCCACCGTAATTTACGGTGGCGTAATTAACGCCTTCCCAACTCCCATTATGCCCTATGGGGCAAAATGGGAATGGGGAAGGGTAAATGGGAAAATGGGGATTTACCGCCCCACCAAGGTTGGAATGGGGCGGTAAATCCGCCAACCACCATGGCGTAAATGTAGTTTACGCCATGGTGGTAAAGTCACGGCCCAGGCGGTAACTTACCGCCTGGGTCGTAATGAGGCCCACTGTGTCTGTCAAAACAGACAGTCAATGATTATTCGCTTGGACAGCAGTAGAGACCAACTCCTGCTGGTCGTATAGTGCCTTTAAGTCCAGCTGTGCACCCACATGCACATTACAAGGTGGCAATGATTTTTTGGTTAAGGTGATGGTGGATGGATAGGGTAATGTGGAGGTTAAAGGCGGGGCCTCCAGAGTCCCCTGTAGAGTTTTAGCTGGCATCAATAGAGCAGAAGAGGGGCTTAGATTCAGGAGACCTACTTGTTCTGGCCAGATTCCGAGAGGTCTGAAAAGGAGACAGTCATATTATGTGTGTGGTTTCCAGTTGGGACAGTTCTAGACAGCGAAATAGGGGACCAGAAGCCTTCCTCATTGAAGAAAGAGCCGAGCTCCAGGTCTTTTATCTCTTTAAGGATTTCCCTATTTTTGCCAAGGAGGACCAAGAAATAATCATTCTCCATTAAGGTCAGTCCGGAAATTTCGCCAGATTTTGTAGAGCCACCTGCTGAGGATAGGGGCCCCCCATTTGTTTCGTTCTGAAAAGGAGAAAGATTTGCAGTGGGATCTGCCTAAATGGAAAACTCTGTCTCTTGTGACCTGCATCAGGACCCTCGGGGTGCCGACTTGGGGGAGCCCACTATGGTGTTGGTGGGCATTGGTGTTGAGGCTTGAGGAGCGGGATGGAAGCAGGCTTGCTTCAAGGCAGGAGAGGAGAAAGTTGGGACCGCTTCCAGTAGCAGATTCCTCAATTGCGCCAGTGGGAGAAGAATTCCGTCACCTCTCCTGCTCCTCACCGCAGCCAAAGGTTTTGATTTACTGATGTCATGACATTTTAATGGCTCCCCGCCAGAGCCAAAAGCAGGTAAATTGGCTTTTAAAACCAGTCCCAAATCATGCGTCAGCTCTGACTCCAATAGTGCAATGCATGGGTCACCCGCCATGAGCGTGGTGTTGATGGATTAAGATTGATTCCCCTGCACATGAGGGGCACAAGGGGGGATAAACAAGACAGAGGTAATGTCACTGCTGCGCTTGGAAGTGAAAGCGCGACTGAGCGAGTGCTGTGACCGTAGGTAGCCATGGTAGCAGGGATAGCACAGTCAGATTACAAGTGAGAATGCACAGTAGGTTGAGAAGTAGCCTCTCCCGAGCCACGAGACGTACTCACCGAGATTTCATAGGCACAAGCCTGGCCATACTCCTCACCATGCCGCCAACTCCGGGTAACTGCAGGATCCAGCGGGACTCTGCAGCGCTCCACGCCAGAAAGGGTTTTTGACCTGGTCTTCTCAATGGCAATAGAAAGCAGACTGCTCCTGCTCCCTGCTTCCCAAACTGCGGGTAACTGCAGGATTCTACAGGACTCCTAGGAGGAGTTTTTGATAAAGTGTGATGCAAACTGTGCGTTTTCAAGAATATTTAATCAGCAACACTGATCACATCTACTAGCCGCAGAGTGAATTAATTCATCAAACTGGCCCAAATTGGACAGAAAGGTGGCCCACTTTGACCCAAAAAAACTGTCCCACACCAACATGTTGTGTTTTTGGTCGGCCATGTGCCTATTGCCTTATAAGCCAGTCCATGCCTGGCTGTGGTTTATTTGTCAACCCCCTGCTCCTCCCTGTTTGAACTGCCCCGCCCTTATCTTCTTTAAATAAAGGTCCATTCACCTCAAAGAGTTCCCGGCAGTCAGCTGAAGAGACAGCAGCACAGAAATCGGTAACCATCAGAGATAAAACACGAGCAAATAGAGAGAATGGATATTTCGGGAAATGTGGCAACTCGTGTTTAACAACCATTTTGGACAATCGGTCTTGTCTGAAAATGTGGACTTCATCAACAATCTTTAGTTGATTTTGAAAGCTATTTCCTTCATTAAAGTACAGTTTTAGTTTAATGGATAGGAGACATTTTACAGTAATGGGACACACCAACTTGCACTTTGTGATGTTCCACGCAATGTGTCACTGCTCCTAGAATCAGAATGTGTCGCCACTCCTGTGAGATAAAGGTTTAGCCCAAAGAGGTTTCGCTGGTGCGAGGCATGAATGCTCGCCTTTAAGGAGCGATTTTTATGGACTAAACAAACCAACCTGCTATGTATGTGTGTGAACATCGTAAAGGTAAACTCCTAGAATAATACAAACCTTCAATGGAAAATTTGAATATTAAATGGTAGCAATCGAGCACGTTATATGTAATGGGTGAACAAGCAAAGATACACTGTTCTGTACTTATTTAAAAATAAATGTTCATTTCACTTATATATTGTTCATCTCTAAGCTTTTTGAACATTTTGAGACAAACCTTTTCATAACCTATAGGCACAATATACCCCATTTCCTCTAACTCCCAAATACCCACTACCAAATAATACTGTTCCTGGCTGCATCTTCACCCTTCCCCATTCATGCAGCGCATGCACATGTATTTTGCAAGTCCCTAGTTTTCTTTGTTCTGCCTATTTAATATTCGCAAAGTGCAGATGGCAATGAGAAATAAAAACATTCCAGAAACATAATACAAATCTAATTTGCATATGGCACCAGTTACAGACAACTCTGTTGGAATTGTTTTGACTAACACAAAACCATCCCCTGCTGTCCATTGTGCTATTTCTAATCCTCTCAATAAACCAGATGTGATTTTTTAAATAATATAAAACTAGATGAAGCCTGGGGATGTCCTGTAAACACTGTAACTAAACAGACAGACCATAAGAGCCCGAGCCCACCCAGATCCGCATGAAGTTATGTTGTGGGGAAAGCTCCAGAGGTAACAGTAGCTCTCACCTCCAGGACACCCCACTCCTGAAGTATAGTAACGGTGGGGAGTCAAAGGTGCATTATTTGCAATCCAGAATTGTAGTGATAAATAAGGATTTCTGCACCCATAGTACCACTGAGGGCGCAGGTACTCAATCAATCAACCAGATGAATTTCATGCTTAGCCCATACATGTACAACAAAATAATCATTAAAGAGGGATATGAGATGATAAAATCACTGGTTTTAAGAATACATGTAGGTAGATGTCAACGAAATACTAACATATTATCGGTGTATAATTGCAAAAGAATAGAGATAAGATGTCAGATAATTAAGACGCTTCCAGCCTGGATGAAGTATTTAAGCAGGTCCAGCATGCCTTATTCAAGAAGCTAAACACTGCAAATATGACGTCCTCGTGTTCAGTCATTTTGCCTAAAGTATACGCATCTGCAGCGGAAAAACCATGATATTTTTAAAGAAATCGGGGGGAAAAGCCATCTCGCGCGCAGTTTTGCATATCTTGCGCAAAATATCAAGAAATGCATATCAGATTCTTCAATGGTAAGACAGAAAGCACAGAATGATGAGCGGCTCCGAGACCATTTGCAAGATAGTTTGGACACTGGGAAAACATCCAATCAGAATTTGATCTAGAGCGCTCTAGAAGAACTGGCAAGATATAAATAAAGGAGGACTCAAGGTCCAGATTGGATTTTAATAATACATACCTGGCAAGCTGGGCCGATCAATCGAATCAAACACCAATGATTCTAGGAGCAAAGTATCTAGTTGTATTTTAACTTCTCTTATTGTCTCCTCTGTGACCTGTATGTACACTTCTATCCACTAGATGGAGCTTCCTGATTCTGAGTAGGGCGCTTTCTAGATGTCTGTACCATGGCCATACATTGCCTCTGGGGGAATCAATGACCTCTTTAGAAATGTCATAGTAAATGGAATTAACGTTTTTAGATGAAGCCAAAATTGGAGGGGTCTGGTCATGGCCAAAAGTCAGCGCAGGGTAACTCCAGTTTCCATCATTAGTGAGGCCGTTGGTGGGCTCGGAGGAAGGCTTAGGATTTTTTTAGAAATGCATTTTCTGTTATCTAGAGGGAGGGAGCAGCCTCGTACCCCCAGATTTCGCTTCCATGTAGGGCAGCAGACAGTGCCAATTGTTGGGTGTCCTGACCCACGTTTGAGCTATCATGCTGCAACATTTGGTGCTGTGGGCTTAGAAAATCCAAGATGGCCAAAAAGCCCACAAGTGCAACAGAATCCAGGAGAACCACGCAGTTTGTGCGCACACAAAACGGTTACCTAACTTGCCACCCACCAGTGTAAAGAAAGATCTTTGTTAACAAAATCCACTGTTACTGATGTCAAAAAGTTTCTGAAATCGTGACTCATTGGACCACTTTAAAGATTCAACCCTTTTGTGGGGTTCCACATAACCATCTTACTGTAAGGAGCCCCATCAAAACAATGTTAAGCAAGGATTTACTACCATGTAAGAACCATTCCTGTTTGGAATGCATTAATCCAAGAAAAATCCCAAAAATGGTTGCATTACCAGTACTCACCACTATCAGAAAGCCGGAGTTTTAAAACCACCAGCCATTTGTGTAAACTGAATAAATGAACCCAAAGCAGGCCAAAGAAAGACTTACTGAGAGGTGGATAAAATGTAAAGTTATATTCTGAAGTGACTTGAAGGTTTATAACAAGACTGGCTGAGCTGTGGATTTCAGCAGTTTAAGTAAATTTGGACTGAAAGACACTAAAAATCTAAATGTTTAAAAGAAATGAGTGACCTACTTGTGAGTGTCACATAGGTTGCAATTGTTTAAATGTCATAGTTTTAAACTTAGAATCAG
Source organism: Ambystoma mexicanum (assembly GCF_040938575.1). Classification (NCBI taxonomy): domain Eukaryota; kingdom Metazoa; phylum Chordata; class Amphibia; order Caudata; family Ambystomatidae; genus Ambystoma; species Ambystoma mexicanum. The sequence continues at coordinate 1,092,232,729 of NC_090926.1, read as the reverse complement.
CATTCTAGCTGCATGTGTAAAAATTGTTAGTTTATTTGAATGCAGAAAACTGGGTAACTAAAAGTGACATTAGCTGGGGCCTGGCTTAAGGAACTGAATTCTGCCCACCAGCTACCCCCGACAGGAGTTGAGACTTGCACAACAGCTGTGTTCCCAGGCATAGCTGCCTTTTGCTGTTCCCACCAAAAGTGATATGACACTTCTCTGATTGAATTACCTGGGCTCTGCAGGAAATTGAACAAAGCCCTGTCCTGACTCAGGCAAATGTTTTATTGGTGGGAGTCGTAAATGTGGCTTCCTCCTGGAAGGAAAGGGGAGGAGCACTGCCTGTGAGAGCAAGCTGGCTTGGCAGAACTGGAAAAACCAGAAATTCAACCTTGTGCTGGGGGGAAACCACACCCCTTTGGGGCCAGAACATAACTCTAAAAAGATGGATCATTCATAGAGCGGACTTGTGAAAATTTTATAAGTGATATCATTATACTTGTGATTTTTCTGTGCACATTTGAAGACGTGGTAGGACCCGGTGGTATGTTCAGGGGGGTTTTAGCGGAAAAGAGGATATTACTCTAAATGGATGTATGTTAAAAATCTGACACTCCACCACCTAATGCCCACACACCATGGGCACATCTGTGTAAATGCGGGGAAAAATCCAATATTGGTAACCCGCCTAAAAGTGAAATATGTTGCCATCTTTGAACCCAAGCTCCTAAGAAGAGCAGATTTGGGACAGAGACTACCTCATGTGATAGGTAATGTGTACATGCAATTTCAAACCACTGTGTATCTATGAAGTGTGCATTTTGATCAAATATAGATTTTGTGGGCAAACTGACCAGGGGAGGATCCTCTGACCCATAAAACCTACAGCATCACTCTGACTCACAGTTCCTTCCCCAATCATGGGAGAGGGGAGAATTGGGCCAATGAGCAGTTGAGAGAGGGTCTGGCTAGTGATGCTGCACACACACCCACTTTCAAAACACATAAAGGCAGACAGTCAGGACAGATAGGGACCTTCAATTCCATTTGCTGCAATGCGCTCTGCCGGACCACACAACATCCAGAAGATACTAGATTCAACACTTAGACTTTAAAACTCCAAAGAAATTGATTCAGAACTCAACGCAAGGGCCTAAACCCACAAACTGAGAACTCTTCTCAGCGGGCCTCAGCATCCAGCAAACCTAACAGCGATAGCAGCATCCAGGAGCCGTGCAGATCAGCGCTGGGTCCAGAGAAAGCTGTGCAGAACGATCCAGAAGCAGTGCTGTACCCAGAGAAAGCAGAGCAGTATCCAGAACCAGAGGCAGAGCAGAGCTGACCCAGACCGCTGTTCGCAGAACCAGAGAGCTGACCCAGACCGCTGTGCGCAGAGACCGTCTGTGGCGAGTGAAGAAAACCTGACCAGATCCGTGGCGAGGCCCATTCTATTTCTAAATATATTGTGAGTACCTAGCAGAACTGTGCAGAACCAATCTCTTAGTTAAAATAATATAATTCAATCTATTTTAATCTAACCAGAACTGTCTCCTACCTGTCACCTGTCATTTGCAAAGCTGTCACCTGTCATTTTCTATCTGCAAGCTGTAACCTGTCACTTTGAACTTTTAAAATCTGAAAAACGACCTTTACCATATCACGCATATCTCCGTGGCCGTTTGTCTTAGAGACTTGGTTTAACTTTCCTCTGAAAGCTTAGAATCTCATCTTTTCAACAAGCCTAGAACCAACTTCCTACTCTTTATACTTTCTCCATAATCATGATTCTCGCATTCACGAATTTTACCGCGATTTGCGATTTGGTTAAAAACCCAGCCACGTGTGAAAACAGCAGCTTCATTGCTTTCCTTGCTAAAAATTTGTTTGCCTCTTAAGAACCATCCCTGAATCATTGCTAGAGTGAGCCTGGACTAATATTAACTAGATACCACTCACCCTGAACCTCTAGAGGGAATTAAAAGCATTTTAGCATATTTTTCACTTCATTGCCAGCACATATAAAAGCATTTTGGGGCTGTGTTTCAAACTTCTGTAGTCTAAGCTTGCTGGGGTGAACTGAATTACATTTGATTGCATTTCTGAGAACTGTGTGCTTTCCTTCCATTTTCTTGCATTGCATAAAGGGGGGAGTGGATTGCCAGAGAAAAGTGATTACATTGTTTTGTTGAAATCATATTGAGTATTTCTGTACTGCAATTTCATTCCACCCTGCATCCATTTGAAACCATAAAAGTATTGTTGCTATATTATCCATCCTATAACCACTCATCATTGATTATAAAGAAGTGTGCTAGTGCCGGACTATCCATTATTGATTACTGCTCAGATTAAGTGTGATATTCAATTATTAATTTATTATAAAGTGTGATATATATATCTATTGTTTAAATTATCAAATAAACCTTTTAAACTTGCAAAACAGAACTACTTCTTGGCTCAGTGGGGTCAGGGGGATTCCAAGAGAGGGGTGTTATATAGGGGTAGTCATCCAGAACGCATGAACTGGACGTAAAGATATATCAATAAGGGTTTCCATTCAGTATCCCAGACTAGGCATTGACTTAGCTGTAGTGTTGAATTGAATCCTCTTACACAATGTTGCATATACTTCTTACAATGTCAGCGGGAGGTGATGGGCAATTAGTAGGTTAATGGTATGTATTGCACCAGATCGTCTTTTGAGAGTAAGATCACTTTTGTCTGGTTGTTAGGACCATTTCCCATCATCTTGGACTCTGAATCCCAAATAATCATGGAAATTAACCCGCTGAAGCTGTTCCCCTTTGATGCAGAAGACGTTGGTTTTGATTTTTCGTGTGGCATTAGATATCATGACTACTCTTTTAGAACGATTGATTAGGAGTCTTCATTCATTACAGAATTCTATTAAAGCAGCTGGCCGTTTTGAAATGCCCATCTTAGTATTTTAAATGAAAACCGTATCATCTGCATACATTAATATACCTTTTGCAACAGCTGGAGCATCCGGGTTTGTATTGGAAATTCTTCAAATTAAATCATTCACATGGATGAAGAACAAATGAGGGGCAAGGACGCACACCTGATACACTCCTTTTTAACTGAGAGAGCAGGTGCTGCCTCAGGCAATGCGAGTGTGCTGAAATAATTAACGTTCAGACATTGCAGAATCGCTCATTTCTATGGTGTTCATTTTTGAGTCCTCAATATTCTGTGTGAAGGAGACTGCATGCAGCTTCAACCCTGCAATTGTAATTCCTTGTGGGCAAAGGTGCGAAAGTGATATGAATCTTCGCACCAAGACGGCTTGCTGTTATCATTAATTTCCATGATGACTCATACATCCCTCTCGTCATGGCAACAGGGCAGGCCGCCATGGAGTGTGGATGTTTTGCCATTGTGTGGTCTTTGTAATTGGTTTGGACCATACTTGTATGGGTCTGCTTTTGTGGTTCAAACAGACCATGGGCCTCATTAGGACCCAGGCGGATTTCGCGGTGCTAAATGCACCGCGAAGCACGGCGGAAAGCCGTCGATAGCGCCATGGGGGTTGGCGGATTTACCGCCCCATTCCGACCTCGGCGGAGCGGTAAATCCCCAATCCCCATTCTGCCCTTCCCCATTCCCATTCTTGCCCCATAGGGTATAATGGGAGTGGGGAAGGAGTTAATTACGCCACCGTAAAATACGGTGGCGTAATTAACAACGAGGTCCCGTAGCGCCATGGTTTTCTCCGCCTGGTAAAACCAGGCGGAGAAAACCTCCATGGCGCTAAGGGAACTCGTAGTACGGCGGACGGGTCCGCCGCGATTAGCGCTGGCGGAAACCCACTCCGCCTGGGTCCTAATGAGGCCCCATGATCCCTCAAGATGGTTGGTGCAGATGAAGTGGGGGAATCCTAGGTTGTTGGGATGATCTATCAGCCTTCAGGGGTTTATTTTTGCCGTGGAGCACAGGTCAGGGTGTGGTCACCATGGTGCTGATGGTCTCTCCAGAAAGTGTGTCCAACTGGATTGGGGAGAGTCATCCAGCGGTGGATTGGGTCCTCCTCTCCCTTACTCTGGGGTGGCGAGTGTTCCTGGAGATGTGCTGGTTCCTCGCTACCTTGGAGACCCCCAGCACCTTTGCTGGATTTTGAGGACTTTGTTTTTTTACCTGGAGAGAGTAAGGCCCTTTTCCCCACTTTCTCATGTATTATTTCTGTCATGTGAGCACTGTGTTTCTTTTGGTTATGAAATCTGACAGACTCCATAGGCATCATCTTTTTATATTGTGACACACAGCACCTGGGGACTCCTGCAACACAACGGGAAGGTCAGTGACAGAAAAGGACCAACTTCTATTCAGTGGCACTTCACAGTTTCAGCTCCTAGCATCTCAGCAAATGGCACCACTGCAGACTTGGCAGTCGAGAGGGGCTTTCCTTGCACCTGGGTTCCAGCACTCTGTTGAGGTGGCACAGGCTTGGCCAGTCCTGCTTCCTGGGAGTCCGGGGTTCTTCCAGGATCTCTTGGCCAACTTAAAAGCAATACACACAACCTGGTGTTCCTCTCCCTGGCTCTTCGGTTCCAGCAACAGCAGCAGTGGAAATACAACCAGCTTCGAGAGGATGTCCAGACTGGCTTACTTTGGAGTTGATTGGTCCCATCAACCCAAGGGGAGAAGTTGTCCTGCAAGGCGTCTCGAGTCGAGGCGAATTCGGAGATTCAGCACCACAGCAGGACTTCACCGGGAAAACCAACAGTCCAGGAGTTGCAGCAGGCAACTCTTTCAAGTTCTTCTTCGGATTCCTTTATTCCAGTGGTCGACTCTGCTTTCCAAGCAAGTGTTTTAGAGAGAATAGGGACAGGATCTCGACACCATTTGTAGTCGGCCCAGCAGCACCAACTAGGGCCCACATCCACTTGGTACGAGATTATTCACAGATAGGGCCATTTAAGTGGTTGGCTAGGGACTCAGCCATAGGAATAACTTTATAATTATTTAGCCTTATTCTCTAGGCTACCCACCGTTGCATCTGATGTTGTGATGGATTTGGGGGAGATGGATAGGATGGATTATGAGTGTGTGAAGCTAGCTTTAATTGCTAGATTTGGGAACACCCCTCCCCATCACCTTAAGAGCTTTAGGAGCCTCAAAAAGCATGGTGGTACCCCTTGGGCTACCTGGGTATGTGAATGTTTGAAAAACCTAGATGGTTGGGTTAAGGGTTACAGAGTGAACACTTATGAAGGCATGAGGAATCTTGATATGTTGGAGTCAATTTATGATGCCTGCTCTCCTGAGCTCAGACAGCACTTGGCTGATTCTAAGGAGATAGATCCAAAGAAGTTAGCTAAGGCTGCTGACTTGTAGGTTGCCAACAGGGCTAATCACAAGGATTTTGGGGCAACTCAGAAGAAGGATGAGGGAAAGCAGCCAAAGAAAGATAACACAGAGAATTCTAATACCTCCAATCCAAAAGAGGGCCCCAAACAAAACAATAAGGGTAAGCCACAAGGGAACCCGAATCAGGCTAGTATACCATCTGGACCCATACCAGATGGAGGTCAGAACAAGGGCCTATTCATCAAAGCATTTGGGAAATGTTAGGTTTGTGGGTCAACTGACCCTGTGAAAGGGGATCCCAGATGTAAGGGTAAACCTTCAGGGGTCCACACTGTCTCTTTAGCCTTCTCCCCAGAGGAAGAAGTACCTATGGCAAGTGTAAACCTTCACCTACTGGCTGATGAACCCATGAGAGGCTCAGCCAGTGTGTCTTTAGCGTTCCTGGGTTTGTGGGAACAACAGAATTTAGATGTCTATAATTGCATCCCAGATAATACTAAAGAGTATTATAAAGAAAATGTTCTTGTGAATGACCAGTAGACTCCTGCCGTCAGAGACACTGGAGCCAGCACAACTGTGGTTGATGAATCATTTTTCAAGGTGGAGGATGTTGCTAAGGCACCCAAATGCCTAACCAAGTTAGCTGGAGGCCCTGTGCAAATGCTTCACCAATTACCAGCTCTCATCCAGTGTAATGATATGACTGTCAAAATACCTATTAGTGTGCAGAGTGAAGTGCCTGGGTGAGTCCTGTTGGGTAATGACCGGAAAACTCTTGGAGTTGTGTCTAGTACCCCCATGCCTCCAAGTAAAAGGAAACAGGAGCTCACTAGACCTGCAAGGTAGAGGACCTTGAGAGGCTCGCCAGAGGAGTTGGTAGAGGAAACTATCACTCCCAGTCCACAGGAGTTTCTCACTGCTATTTCTGGAAGGAAAGGGGCAAAGGGGAAACCCAAGACATCCAAGAAAAACACAAATAGTATCCCTGTGCAACCAACAAGGACATCCACAAGATTGTCCAAAGTCACACCTGTGACTCCTCCACCTACTGAGGCAGAATGTGAGGTACAACCCTGTGTGGTTGAGCCAGTTTCTGAAGAGTCAGATCTGGAAGAAGACATTGTTTTAGTTGGAGATCTGGACCCTGTTGACCATCCTGAGCTGCAGTCTTTACTGGCAGAAGGTGGCCCTAACAGGGCAGACTTTAGCAGAGGACAAAGAGAGTGTCCTACTCTCAAAGGTCTTCGCCTACAGGCAGCTTCTCAGCTCGATGGCCATGAGCCTGGGAAGCATAGGTTGCACTGGGATGATGGCCTCTTCTACAGTGAACCGACGGAGTCCAACCCTGGGGACTGCAAATAATGTGTAGTGCCCCTAGCAAACAGACTCGAGTTCCTACAGTTGGCCCACGAGAAAACTTTGGCTGGTCATTTGAGTTTCAGAAAAACCAAGGAAAGGCTCTCCCTATACTTCTACTGGCCTAAAATGGGTTCAGAAGTTGACAAATTCTGTAGGAGCTGTCACACTTGCCAAAACTCTGGCAAGAGTGAAGCCAAGAATGTGGCACCCCTGGTGCCTCTCCCAGTGGTGGGAGTTCCTTTTGAGAGGGTGGGCATCGACATTGTTGGTGTTCTTGACCCTCCCACATCTACAGGGAAGAGGTTTATCCTGGTTGTAGTAGCCCATGCGACTAGGTACCCTGAAGCAATACCTATAAGGACTGTTACAGCTCAGGCTGTGGCTAAGGCTGTACTTGGTATTTTTACCAGAGTAAGGTTTCCTAAGGGAGTGATATCCGACAGGGGATCCCATTTTATGTCCCACTACATGCAAGCCATGTGGAAAAACTGTGGTGTCACTTACAAGTTCTATACAGCCTACCATCCACAGGCAAATGGAGTGGTAGAGAGGTTTAATCGTACTATGAAGAGCATGATAGGTGCTTTAGAGGAACCCCTTAAAAGGAAGTGCGACCTTCTACTGCCATGCCTTCTCTTTGCTTATAGAGAAGTCCCTCAGGAGGGAGTTGGTTACAGTCCCTTTGAACTTCTCTATGGCCATCCAGATGGAGGTCCATTTGCCCTGATTAAGGAGGGGTTGGAGAGTGTTCCTTCCCACAAGCCAGTCAAAGTGACTGACTATGTGATAGGTCTCCAGAGGAGAATGTCACACATGATGGCAGAATCTAGTGATAATTTAACAACAGTTCGGGCTCTGGTGAAACATTGGCATGACCAGAAGGCCAGCATGGTTGAGTTTACTCAAGACCAGCTTGTATTAGTTTTGGTGCCAACAAGGCAGAGGGACTTGCAGGACAAATGGATAGGACCCTTCAAGTTTGTGGGCAAACTTGGAGAGGTGAACTATTTGGTGGACATAGGCATACCTAAGGAGGCTCCCAGAGTCTTTCACACCAACCGTTTGAAGGCATATGTCTTGAGACCAGAAGTGGGAGCTTTGCTTCTAGCTTCATCTCAAGAGGAGGGGGAGAGTGAACCTCTTCCTGACCTCCTCAGAGGCCAACCTTTGGATGAGAACATAGAATGAGTCAATCTCTCTTATAATCTGACATCTGAACAACAGGAGGAGTGCAAGGTTCTGTTAAATCAGTTTGCCTCCCTGTTTTCACTTTCACCAGACTTGACCCCTTGGGAACAGCATGATATTCTCACGTGTTACTGTTTACCTGTGAAAAGCAGAGGTTACAGAATGTCAGAACATGTGAGATCCCATATAAAAGGAGAGTTAACAAAATGCTTGATCTCGAGGTTATAGAGCCCTCTACAAGTCCATCGTCTAGTCCAGTTGTGGTAGCACCAAAGGTAGGATCCAAGGAGTTGAGATTCTGTGTGGACTATAGAGATCTAAATGCAGTCAGTAAGACAGATGCCCATCCTTTGCCAAGGACAGATGAACGGATGGATATACTTGGTGCAGCTAAGTACCTCAGTACATTTGATCTGATGTCAGGCTATTGGCAAATAGCCCTGACAGACCATGTCAAGGAAGAAACTGCATTCTCAACCCTTGCAGGCCTCTACCAGTTCAAAGTCATGCCTTTTGCATTAAAGAATGCCCCTGATACATTCCAAAGTATGGTCAATCATGTTCTGAATGGGATGGAGGACTTCTGCATGGCATACTTGGATGACATTGCAGTGTTCAGCTCTACTTGGAAAGAATATTTTGATCACTTAGGATATGTTTTGCAGGCACTTGAGCAGGCCCATCTGACCATAAAGGCAAGCACATATCAAATTGGTCAGAGCAAAGTGGTCTACCTTGGTCATGAGGTTGGAGGAGATGAAATCAGGCCATTGCCTAGCAAAGTACAAGCTGTACACAACTGGGCCACCCCCACTACTCAACCCCAAGTGAGAGCCTTCCTAGGTCTCACTGGGTACTATAGGAATTTAATTGAGAACTATGGGTCATAGCTTATCCTTTGAATGTAATCTCCTCTCCAAAATTCCCTAAAAAGGTTAGATGGAATGAAGAATGCACTCAAGCCTTTGAAAACCTGAAGAAAGCCCTTTGTCAAGCTCCAGTCCTAAGAGCTCCTGATTATCACCAACCCTTCATTGTGCAGACAGATGCATCCAATACAGGTATAGGTGCAGTTCTTAGTCAACTGGATGTGAAAGGTAGGGAGCACCCCATTTGCTTCATCAGTAGGAAACTGATGGTACCAGAAACAAAGTGGGCAGCCATAGAGCGTGAGTGTTTTGCCATTGTGTGGTCTCTGAAGAAGTTTAGACCTTACTTGTATGGATCTACTTTTGTGATTCAGACAGACCACCAACCCTTGAGATGGTTAATGCAAATGAAAGGTGAGAACCCAAAACTTCTAAGATGGTCAATCTGCCTGCAAGAGTTTGACTTCACCATTGAGCACAGGTCAGGATGTCACCACCGAAATGCTGATGGTCTCACTAGGATGTTTATAACCGACTAGAGTGAAGAGATTCATCCAGGAGTGGATTCAATCCTCCTGTCCCTTAGTCTGGGGGGCGAGTGTTAGGCAGAATTCTCCAGAATGACTAATTTCCCTTACCTACTGCGTCCCTCAGCAGCTTTGCTGGATTTCTAGGAGTTATTTTTTTCACCTGGTAAGAGTGTGAGCCTTTTTTCCCACTCTTACATGTGCTTTGCTGTGTTTGATTAATATTGTTGTGTTCATAGACTGTGGAGCTTCACCTACTCCATAGGCATCATGTTTTAATGTGTGTTACACTGCACCTTTAGTGCAGTGCCACAGGGTTGTCTTTTCAGAATTCCCACTTTAAACTCAATTACCTGGGACTGACTACTGTCTCCCAGAACATGTAAAGTTGCCATTGACTTTAATAGTCTTTTTTAAATTTACAGACACAGTAGAAACTATCTTACATAGAGTGCCGGTATGGGTTAATAGTTATGCCTTTTTGACTGTCACTCATGGAACATTATTTCGTTCCCCTTTCTTTAAGATTTGGCTCATGGCAGTGGTATCTATCCTATTTTTCCTACCGTGGTCTATTTAAATAGCCTTGGTACTGTTTTAGGCTAAGTTAGTATCCTCAAACTTAAATCCGCTGGACCCCATTTACTTTCTATTTGGTTCCGGCTGGGTTTATTTGCCATTTCTTTTTGTAAAGGTCTTTCTCGTGTTTTACTCTGCGCGCCAAACCAGGTTTGGTTCCTTTGTTCGCTGTCCTTTGGTGGGCTTCTCCACAGAAGCCCTCCTTAGGCGCCAGAATGTCTGAGGGAGACAGGATGTGAGGGAGGGGTTTGAGACTGCCTGCGCAGGGTCTCCTTGGAGACCCATGTCACACTCTGTATGATTAGCTGCGGTGACTGTCCCGCCAGGAAAGCCACCCTGCTGTGTGATTGACAGTCAGGCTGTGTGAATGGGGGAAACTACATACAAAGTAGGTCTCTGGGACTGAGAAGGCAGAGTCGCCACTGGAACGAGAGAACCAAAGAGAAGCTGACAGAAGAGGACCTCTACCACAACTGACCCTCCCGGTGAAGCCCTGCTGTGGGGTCCGAATCTCCAAACTTCGACATCAGGGAAGATCTGCAAGGAATCTTCTCCCTTTGAGCTGGTGGGACCAACCAGTTTGCCAAACTGCAAGCCAGGCCTCCCTCCTCTGGTCGAATTTGCTGTGCACAGCTACAGTGAACCGGATAGCCAGGAGGATCGGACCCTGCTTGGGTTTTATTGAGCTCACCTTTTATTCGTCGCCTTGCTCCGCTGCTGGTTTCTTCCCTGGGCAGCGCAGGAACCTCCATTCTTCCTCCTTCTTATCAGTCCGACAGTTGCTTCAGGAACCGTGAGCCTGCAGGACCTGCCAGGAACATCTGCCTCAGCTACAGCATTCTTCTGCTCTAAAGGTAGTGTGCTAACCCGGTTGTTCGTTCCGTCCGACCGCAGTGAGAGTGTTTGAAATCTTTCTCCAATCCGAGGGCTTGTCCTTCTCTATTCTTTAAAGTAAATTTTCTCCCGACCAACTTTGTTTTGAACTCGTGGCAAAGACTTAACTGCGAACTACTCTGAACTGTGTGATCCTCTGCAAAGACTCTGAACCATTGACTTTGGCTCAGGCCTCTTGATTTGATTTCCTCACTGTAGTAGCCTTTTTCTAGATTGCCCTGCTTACTTACTTGTTGGTGCTGCTTAACGTTTGTCTAACCTTGTCTTTCCCTCCCTTTTAAATTGCTGGAGTCCCATTTTGCTCACCCTTCATTTTGAGCTTAACTTGTCCAGAATCTATTGGGTGGTGTGTAGTATATTAAGAGTGTGATTTTTCTACTGCTTTACTTTAGTGAATTGTTTTACAACTGATGTGTTAATAAATGTATATTCTTTTACTCAGAAACTTTGAGTCAGTGTTTGTTTGGACCATAGCAATTGCTGTCCTTTGTGTAACTATTGATACTGCTCACTTGCTCTTTTTTTAAAACTATTTTTTTACTTTATTTTCAATTTTAACAATAGAACAATACATTAAAAACATCAAGGTGATACAAAAATAAACTATATACAAGATTACAAATCACTGAACACAAATTCCACCCCACCCCCCAATCGTAGAATTCACATCTGAACATATTCAATTGTCATTTTCAGTATATTGAAAGAAATCTCCCCCATATCTTATTAAATAGCATTTTCTTGTCTTGTCTTTTGTATAAAAACTTTTCCACATCAGCCACTCACTTGCTCTTGAGATAAATCTGGCTGCTCAGCCATCGCGACCAGTTTACTGTGTAGTACGGGCTTGTACCAAAGGTGAATTTGTACTGTCACTTGTTGTCTTAATTGTGTGTGGTGTTCCCAAAGGGTACTGCTTATGATTCTGCCTAACAACTTCAATGGGCCTTATTCCACTAGAATCGTCTGACTCACAGTCTCATTGGATCCATGCATTTTAATGGCCCAAAAATTCAATGCAATCAGCCTCACTCAGTTATTCTCAATGGACCTGTGCACTTCAATAGGCTTTAATTAACTAGAATGAGTCTGACTCAGTCATCCTCAATGGACCTAGCAAACTGTCTCACAAATACGTGGGACTGGGATTATTGTCTGCACAAATATCAAAGGGTATTGCATATTTCAAAGCAGTCTCACTCATAGTCATTCCAGCCCATTGGCAGCTTAAAATATTGGGAGTAACTTGTTATTCATGTGTGGGAGAGACGAGCAGGAGAAGAACCGTGGTCTTTGGAATTTCTCAGGTAACACCTGGTGTCAATGGACGCCTGGCACTGAAATGAGGAATTATTCTGCATTAATGTTGCACCATCGCCTATTACTTTTGGAATACACATCTGTGTGACTCAGGTACTTGCCTTGGAGGGTGCACTGGTGCTCCTCATTTTGCTACGTCCTTGCCTTTCTTCGTATTGGTTGTTAAATTGCATCAAACTATCCTTCGAGCTTTAGAGTTGGCTTTTATGATCAACAGTGCTGCCGTCTGGGTCCCTCTAATTGGTGTCATACTCATGCCACCTGTGTTCACTCTCTTCATGTGACCACTACAAATACTGGGCTTTTACCACAATCAACACATGATAACCAGGTTAACTGAGCATCAGCCTCAGTAAGACAATACTGCATTGTGAAGAGTAGTTCAATGTGCAAACAATTCTTACCTTGTTGATAATTTACCCTCTAGAAGCATTAATTTCCTAAACAACTTTGGATAAAGGAAAAACTGCTGCACTTCTGTTATGTACTGCATGCTAACACTGAGGTCTGTGTCTCACGTTAATTAAAGGTTTTGTCCCATTTACTTGAGAGTACATTTTTAGTTTTGCTATTAGGTGGAGCTTAAACACCACTTAAAAGCCAAAACTATTGAATTGGATCATAGATAAGAGGGAGATGACACGAAAGAAGGGATACACAGCTTATGGATGTTATTTGGTTATCTATCCTGCCTTCAGCCACTTGAGTTTCATTCGTTCCTTGCACCAACTGCCTGTTAAACAAAAACATTGAGAAAAACAAACATGTTGGCTTATGTATAGGTATTCTTATGTATAGGTATTAAATAGAGATTTGCCAAGCACTTCTATCATAAGTCCGAGTAGCTATTTTCCAGCTGTTGTCATCTTATGGTCATCTAGTGTCATTGGTTCTATCTGTTTTAAAGGTTTTAAAGGCTTTTATTTAAAGTCTTTCGTTTGGTGGTGCAGTTTTGCACGACTAAAATTCAACCTGTTTTTATATTGTCCCATGTGACCCAAATATGTTACACACTTACCTCAAATGCTCCGGCTGGGTTTATTTGCCAGAAAAGGACCAACTTCTATTCAATGGCACTTCGCAGTTTCAGCTCCTAGCATCTCAGCAAATGGCACCACTGCAGACTTGGCAGTCGAGAGGGGCTTTCCTTGCACCTGGGTTCCAGCACTCTGTTGAGGTGGCACAGGCTTGGTCAGTCCTGCTTCCTGGGAGTCCGGAGGTTCTTCCAGGATCTCTTGGCCAACTTAAAAGCAATACACACAACCTGGTGTTCCTCTCCCTGGCTCTTCGGTTCCAGCAGCAGCAGCAGTGGAAATACAACCAGCTTCGAGAGGATGTCCAGACTGGCTTACTTTGGAGTTGATTGGTCCATCAACCCAAGGGGAGAAGTTGTCCTGCAAGGCGTCTCGAGTCGAGGCGAATTCGGAGATTCAGCACCACAGCAGGACTTCACCGGGAAAACCAACAGTCCAGGAGTTGCAGCCTTTAAGGGTTTTAAAGGCTTTTATTTAAAGTCTTTCGTTTGGTGCTGCAGTTTTGCACGACTAAAATTCAACCTGTTTTTATATTGTTTTTATATTGTCCTATGTGACCCAAATATGTTACACACTTACCTCAAATGCTCCCTACCACTATTCCCCTTCTTCCCTACCCCTACAGACACAAATACATATACAAAAACTGGCAGAGTTCTTATCGAGCAATAGAGCAAAACCAAAAGGAAGACTTAAAAATAGTGCTGTGAATGACAGGTATACCTGTACCATTGTGCTGGGCAAAAACCTATGCATGTCTATACACAGCCAAAACTGTTCCCGTGGCCAGTGTTTGTCCACAAAGAAATGTTTTTTTTTTTTAAATGTTATTGTTGGTTTAACCACGAAAAATCTTGATTTTACAACAAAACCTTAAATATTCAGAATAAACTTGACATTCTCTTTTCTTATAAAATCATTATTTTACACAACAGATAAAAGTGCATTAGAAATAAAAAATGAAAAGAGAAATTTCACTAATACAGTTTGTACTAAGATCAATACAAAACCACATCATTCAAAAACGGGAAAATACACTCAGCAAGCTTAAACATGAATAGCCCATTCCAAATTGATTAAGTTTCATATTTGAACTGTATGACACCGAAAAGAGGATTGCATCAGAAAACATGTATAAAGTACAACCAGATTAATTAGTAACTGGCTCAGGTTAATAGGTATCTTTAGTCAGTGCAATTCATATTTGTCTAGCAATGTGAGTAGGACTAACATCTAGGTTTGAATTTCTGCCTACTCAGCAGACCCAAGCCATAAAGAAAGTTAAGGATTGCATATCTGACCTCTTTTCTGGAGGCATAAAATAATAACTCCCAGGCCCTCTTTCGGGATGAATCACAGTAGCCCTCAAAGAGAGGTTTGAAGTGAATAGACTGCTGAGAGCACAACATAGCACATTCAGTACACAAATGTTGTAGGGTTTCCGTCACGAGTTTACAGAACCGACATTGTGCATCACTTAGTGTAATTAATTTGCGTGTGTAGGATAATTCATGGGTAGGCCACAAATTAAGACGGAAGCGCAGATAATCAATCGTTCCTCTGCCGTGAATCGGGAAATTTAACAAGATAGCTTTCTGCATGACCATAACGTTTCAGGGCGAATGGGTTATTTTGGAATTTCTGATAGTTAGAGCAAGCCCTCCGTGTCTTAATCCAGTCATGTTCCCAAAGGCGAGTGTTCGCTTTATCTGGGTTCTCACATAGTAACTTTAATGAAAATCCTGAATTATCAATTATCTTTTGTGCTTGTGTTCGCCATCTGATGACTTTAGTAGGTATTCTGCTATTAACCACAAGAGACCGGATTTAAGTGTGGCCATAACACATTTGCGATAGAGGCCACACAATTTTCATTGTGCAATGCATATAAGGAAAGTAGGCCTACTTCATGCCTTATTAGGCAGATGGGTTCGGAGGGAGGTAAATTAAGTGCTGGTCTCCAATACCTACCTTCCAATTTTGTCGAGAATTGATAGGTTTTCTCTATGAGGGCTTCAGATCCATATAGGACGACGGAGGCCAATTTTTGCCTATAGTAGGTGTGTAAAGGCACAATCGAGTACTTGCAATATCTTGATTTTATGATGCGGGCTTGTGAGAGAGCTGTATCTAATTTGCCTTTAATGTGCATTTCATATTTAATGGAGCCTAGTTGATTTGTCACAAGAGTGCCCAGATAAATTATACAATGAAACTGAGGCCAAGGATACATTTTGCAAAGGCCAATGGAGCTTGACTGCACGTTGCCTTGTATCTCCACACTGTATGATTTTACTTTTTGTTACATTTTTGTAATACAATTTTTCCTGGTGTACACATCCAGAGCGTTCTAGAGTGCACAAAGGCCTTTAGGGGTCTTTGAGAAAAGGACCATATCGTTTGCATAGAGGAGAAATTTCACTTGAACTCCGTTGATTATTGGAGCATCAGCTTTGGTTTTCAAGAAATATTCACCAGCATCTGAAGTGAAAAAGTTGAACATGGCCGAGGCCAGCAGACAACCCTGATTGAGGCCACAGCCAGTCCATATGGGATCCGATAACAAGCCATCATTTGATAGTTTGACCTGAATTGAGGTGTCAGAATGGAGGTCAATAACCCATTTTAAGATGTACCACATGCAACCCTTGTCCATCAGTTTCTTGTACAGTAGTTCTGGCGGCACGGCATCGAACGCCATGCGGAAATCTATAAAAGCAAGATATAGTGGTTGATGGCGTTGCTTAGCTTGAGATTGAATACTGTTCACAGTTATGATGTTAGTGGCTGTGCCTATGCCCAGCAAGAAACCTTTTTTGAAAGTGATCACGCAAGTTATTCATGTCTAGCCATCGATTGAATTCTTTCAAGATTAAACGGGCAAAGATTTTCCACGGGCAATCCAAAAGGGCAATGGGGCGATATGATTTAGGCTCACCTCTGTCACCCTTTTTTAAAATGGGTAGAATGATAGACTTTCTCCATGAATGTGGGATACGCTCTGCAATAAAGACATGCCTAAAAATCAGGTGGAGGCCTTCGGCCCATTCAAGGGGATTGTCCTACATCATACCATTGTGCAGACCATCAGGGCCGACTGCTCTTGATCTACTCAAGGTGGTGATGCAACAGAGGATATCATCAACCTCTATTGGAAATGTATACAAGGCCCCTTGATCATTAACACTCCACTCCAGATCAGAAAACGGGGAGGTATAAAGGTTACCAAAGTAGCATTGCCATACCCCCCTTAGAGATCGCATTGATTTGCATGGCGCCCTGAGTGTTAGATGTGGCCATATTCAGGCAGGCGCAGATGCCACTCGTGGATTTTAATAGAATTTGCTTGAGCATGTTCTCGTTATCACGACGGTACTGAACCGATCTCCATTCTCTTAACCATATTTTGTGGGCCAATTTCAATTGTTTAGCCATCAAGATTTTTTCGGCCTTTGAATGATGTTTCAAATTACGAAGCGCATGCCTCTGTTGGGTTTTACGCTGGTGTAATTCCTGATCGAAAACATGTCAATGTTTGCTTATACAGCTGGCATCAGGGAGTCTGTGTTCCTTAAAAAGCTGCATCAAGTGGACATAACAATCTGACCCATCTAAGCGAGGGGAGATACAAGTTTGATCAATGCAATCTCTGAGTAGGAGCAGTTTATGAGGGTTCCACCGTAGGCGGGTGCCTCTGTTGTTAAAAATAACATTGGATGAATGAATGTTCTTTTGGGCCTTAATCTGTGACAATGGGAGTCTACAGCAAACCTGTAGCATAATATGATCACTAAGATCTGTATCAATCACCTTTAATGATACCACATGGTGCAGAGAATTTGTATTCATAAAGATGTAATAAAGAATCAATTGTTGTGACCCTCTACCCCAAGTGGGTTGAGGGAGAACATCGCCCGCTATAGCCCCATTAAGCATTGCAAAACCCCTTTCTTTCATCATCTGAGACCATGTCACTTCCTCGCCAGCAAGTTCCACAGAATCATTAATGAGCAAGTGTAAATTCAAGTCACCCATAATGAAAGTGTAGGACAATGCTGTATCCAGGAGTAACGTGTCAACGATGACAGATAGATGGTTGAAAAAGTGTTCTGCTATAATTGCTTGCTTGCTCCAAAATATGTTTAAGATGGCAAAAGTGGTGACACCTCTAGTGACTTTCACAACTTGGAAACAAGAAGCAGGAGTGGAGCAGGATACACAACCAAGGCCAGAGGTGTTTTAATGGCCACAAGCAGCCCACCCATTGGTCAACCCAACTGTTGTTTAGTGGCAGGGGTAAAGTAAATTACATGAGTGGCCCAAACCGGTGCAGATAATGACCAGGTTTCCTGAAGGACTAAAATATCCTGCTCCCCCAGAGTATTTCCCAAGAAGTTGATAAAATGAGAGTGACCTCTCGTATTCCACAAGGTCATTGGAAATGAGATCAACCTGGCTCACAAGCTGTTATAAACTGTGATCGTATATTTGCATTGATTGGGAATGGCTTGATGGGGCTTGAGCATTCACAAAAGCAGCATTCTGCTCAGGGTTGTAGATGTTAATTGACGTTTTTGTCCCTTGAGGAATCGCCGGTACAGAGGACTGAATTAAAACAAAACCCAAGTCGAACATGGCCATTCTCGCTTGCCATAAGATGTTGGCTAAAAGCCCAGAACGCACATATTCTGGCTTTTGCTAAATCATAGTTACTATTAAATTCCACTAGGTCAATGTCGGAGGTGGTCAGACTCTGTAATGTTGGATTCTCTGCACATAGGCTCAAAATACTTGCTCGGTTAAGAACGTATTGAACACCCGGAAACTCTCGACATTTTATTGTTAAGCAATGAAACTTTGTCTGATTATTAGCATTAATCAATGTTTTCACGGGCTTGGCTTGGCTGTTCTGAGATGTTAATCTAGATTCATTTCCCATGGTAGAAGGGTTTAGCAGGGGCTTTTGCATCGACTTGTCAGACCACCTCGCCACTGAGGGGCCTTGGAGTAACTTGCCCACATCAGGAAAGGTTATGGGACGACTATTAGCCACACTGTGCGTTTTATTTTGAACTTCAGTGAAATAGGCTTCCATGGATGATCTTATAATCTCCCTCAAATCTTGGGATGTGGGCAAGATTTCTTCATTAGGGACTGATGATACTTTTTGGGTGCAAATGATATTCTGGAGATCAGTTGCGGAAGGTCTAGGTAATATTGGATTACCCTTCTGCCAGATGTTTGACTGCAAGCTGGAACAATTGAGTGCTAAATTCTTGACACCCTGCTGTTTATTAAATATACTTGGTTGGGTTTCTTGAGATGGGTTGGGCTGTAATTAATCGGTAATCGCGGCACCTGTCAGTTCTCTGGAGGGAGCCGGGAACGGCCTCAGAAATTCGACCTCAAGCGATTTTTGGGTCACATATGAATCAATGGATACTCAAATTTCGTCTTTAAGTGAGACAATAGTTGGATGGGCTTGGGGTGCCGGAACTGATTTGGCTGGAATTAGGGGTACCGCAGTAAAATGGGTAGTATTTTAAAGGCGACCAGCTATATTCGATGACCTGGGGTCTTGAGCTTTGTGAATGGTTGCACAACCCTACATCTTGCCAGAAAGGGCTACTAGGTCATCGAGAGGCTGATAGCTCGGGGGAATGAAAGGAGTTGTCACAAAAGGCTTGGGGGCAACAGCTGGGGAGAGCAGTTCAACTTGCTTCTCCAGCCAGCTCACGTCCTTGACGACTCGCCGGGCTCACTCCTGAGTAGGGGCTTGCCGCATTTTCTTTACTGGCTTGCGGCAGGCTTTGGAGTTGTTGTCTGGTATTGCTATAAGATCACTTTGGCCAGGAGTATTAGCATTGGCTGTTGTGAACAGATTATATATATGTTTTTTTGCAGCCATGCAAGTTTCCGCTGAAATTGTTGGGTCACTATGGTGATATAACGGGGCACATCCTCACTGCTAATCGCAGGTTCTGGGATAGGATTGCTGACCTTTTTGGGGCTGTCACATGAATCCTGGAATGATGGACAGTTCAGCTGTTCGCTTGAGCGAGAGGTTGGACTGAGCGGGATTAATGCTATGCCACTCAATGATGTGGCTAATGGTGGAGGGGCGGGAGGTACCGCCATGGACACTTGCGATGGACTCAACTGATGTGTATAGTTGGCATTAATTCGCTTCTCCAGATTGTTGACATTACCAATAAGTAGCTTGATAAGTAGCTTGATTAAAGAAGTTTGGTGACTTACTTTTCCCTTCATAACTTTGTACAATTTGCCTACAGCGAGCAAAGCTGTATTCATGGTGCTCAAGGTATTATTGAGAGCCGGGGCCTCAGGGAAGGAAAAACGGGACGAGCGACCTTTCCGGATAAAGAAGATAGATACATCCTCGTTGAATCTAGAACGTCTCAGAGTCGGGGCAATAAAGGACGGAAATTCATCGACAAAATGAATACGTGTTTTATCAGGAGTCTGGAGTATTTCTTCGATTTGGACTTTGGTTATCAGGCTGTGCATTAGTAAGGTTCACATGCTCTGTTTGTGTGGTTATAATGCTGTGAGTGATATCTTCATGTAGTTGGATGAGATCCCCAGAGTTTGAGCAAATGTACATGATTTCATGGGTAGATGAACTGGACCTATTTGAGGTATTTATGAAATCAAGCACATCATCGTCAATTTCTCCCGCTAGAGTGAGTGATTCACGGGCTCCAAAGCAAGGCACGGGCTCCAAAGGTTTACAGGGGGGCAACTTGATTGGAGTGTGCACCGCGGCTATGGACTGGTATTCGTTATCTATACAGACGGTGACAAGAGTAGTGCCAGTTACTTCACCCACGGCCAAGGACGGGTCTACAACAGTAGGATTGTGCAGAGGCAAAACGTCATTGGGGGAGTTCACAAACAATATTGGACATGTATACTTGGAATATCACAGGACTTGTTTGGTATCACATTTAAGAGTGGCATTGGGCCATAGAATGGGGGCTAATGATTCACAAGAGCCGTTATTTAGATTAGTGTTAACACTCAAGATTGGATTGGATTCCTTGATACAGAATGAGCGAATGTCGGACAACAATGGCATTATGTGATTGCCATTTTTGCCCAGCACCCGCTCAACCAACGGAGTTTGCTTGCACTGTGCTGTGAGGTGTTTCCCCAGCGCCATTTTTGAACGGTCTTTCGAAAAAAGGCAAGGTGAAACAGTGGGAAGCATAGCTGTTTTTAGAGTAAGTCTGTTTACAACCATAATAAAAGGTTATAACCAACTAACAACCAAAACGTGAACAAGTTTAAACAATGTACAATACCATGCAGCAGGGGTAAGACACCACCTTCACCCACTCGCTAGCTAGACAGTGAGACAGCGCTACAAATACACTTCACAAATGCACTTGACCGAATGCGCGCGTGCGAATGCGCGTGCATAGTGCTTTTGTTTGTTCTGGGTTGGGGGCGACTCACAACTGCAAAGAGAAGGAAAACGCGTGATAAATTATATAAATAAGGATGGCAGAAAACATTGAAACCTGATAATAATGGGTAAAGGGCAGTCAATAGGGCAGTCTCTGGGGCAGTCTCTAGTTCAGGAGCCAATGGAAAGTGGTAAAAGGTAACAGCGTACAGCATACCGATCCAATGACTTCAACTGTTGGACCACGTGTCCATGAAACGCTGGCAAGATTACGTTTCTCTGTTCTCTGTGATCAGCGTTTTCAACAGCAAAGAAATCCAGCAGGACAGCGAGACAGCGCTATAAATACACTTCACAAATGCACTTGACCAAATGCGCGCCCACAAAGAAATTGGAAGCTGAATTTATTAAGCCACTTGGATCAAGATGAGATATTTGTGGCTTTAATATGAGGCTGTGGCTCTTCCAGTCTTCTGTCTGTATTCCAACGGAACACAGTGAAGGATATTGTCATCCTGTCTGGTCACAGACAGTTCTGTGTGCTGTTTGCTTACAATCGTAATTGCAGCTGGCAATTCCAGTGGTGGTCCATCACAGGTCTCATTAATATGCCAAAAAGAGGGCAGACTATGAGCAGCTAGTGACCTTTAGGTGGGAAGATGTACTAACTGCACTCTCACCTTCGGCTCCATCTACCATGAAAGCAGCTTAGGGCTGTCTTCCACTCTTTTGCAGTTAGGTTAGCCTTGAGAAAGACCCTTCATCCACCAGACTGATCATGTCAACCCAGATGGAATTCTGAGCTGGGCAAGGGGCTAGAGGCTGAAATGAGGAGGCCTCCTCCACCTCCAAAGGGCAAGCAAGAAGCTACATGCGGAAAGGAGGAAGCCTCCTCCATCTCCACAGGGCAAGCAAGAGGCTACAGGCAGAAATGAGGAGGCCTCCTACATATCTGCTGGACGAACAAGAGGCTACCGGCAGAAATGAGGAGGCCTCTTCCACCTCCACAGGGCAAGCAAGAGGCTACAGACGGATATTAGGAGGCCTCCTCCACCTCCACAGCACAAGCAAGAGGATACAGGTGGAAATGAGGCGGCCTCCTTCATCTCCACGGGCACGCAAGAGGATAAAGGTGGAAATGAGGAGGCCTCCTACACCTCCACAGGGCAAGCCAGAGGCTACAGATGGAAATGAGGAGGACTACTCATCTCCACAGAGCAGTCAAGAGGCTACAGATGGAAATGAGAAGGCCTCCTCCACCTCCCTAGGGCAAGCAAGAGGCTAGAGACGGAAAGAGGAGGCCTCGTCCACCTCCACAGGGCAAGCAAGACGCTACAGATGGAAATGAGGAGGCCTACTCCATCTCCACCGGGCAAGCAAGAGGCTACAGGTGAAAATGAGGAGGCCTCCTCCACCTCCACAAGGAAAGCAAGAGGCTACAGATAGAAATTAGGAGACCTCCTCAACCTCCACAGGACAAGCAAGAGGGTACAGGTGGAAATGAGGCGGCCTCCTCCATCACCGCTGGACAAACAAGAAACAGGCAGAAATTAGGAGGCCTCCTCCACCTCCACAGGGCAAGCAAGAGGTTACAGACGGAAATGCTGAGGCCTCCTCCACCTCCACAGGGCAAGCAAAAGGGTACAGACGGAAATGGGAGGCCTCCTTCATCTGCGCTGGATGAACAAGAGGCTATAGGCGGAAATGAGGAGGTCTCTTCCACCTCCACAGGGCAAGCCAGAGGCTACAGATGGAAATGAGGAGGCCTCCTCCACCTCCACAGGGCAAGCAAGAGGCTACAGATGGAAATAAGGAGGCCTACTCCATCTCCACAGGGCAAGCAAGAGGCTACAGGTGGAAATGAAGAGGCCTACTCAATCTCCACACGGCAAGCAGGAGGCTAGAGGCGGAAATGAGGAGGCTTCCTCCACCTTCACAGGGCTAGCAAGAGGCTACAGACGGAAAATAGGAGGCCTCCTCAACCTCCAAAGGACAAGCAAGAGGGTACAGGTGGAAATGAGGCAGCCTCCTCCATCACCGCTGGACAAACAAGAGATTACAGGCAAAAATGAGGAGGCCTCATCCACCTCCAAAGGACAAGCAAGAGGGTACAGGTGGAAATGAGGCAGCCTCCTCCATCACCGCTGGACAAACAAGAGATTACAGGCAAAAATGAGGAAGCCTCTCCACCTCCACAGGGCAAGCAAGAGGCTACAGACGGAAATGAGGAGGCCTCCTCCACCTCCACAGGGCAAGCAAGAGGGTACAGGCGGAAATGAGGTGGCCTCCTCCATCTCCAAAGGGCATGCAAGAGGCTACAGGCGGAAATGAGAAGGCCTCCTTCACCTCCACAGGACAAGCAGGAGGCTACACATGGAAATGAGGAGTCCTTGTCCACCTCCACAGGGCAAGCAAGAGGTTACGGATGGAAATGAGGAGGCCTCCTCCATCTCCACAGGGCAAGCAAGAGGTTACAGGCGGAAATGAGGAGCCCTCCTCCTTCTCCACAGGGCAAGCAAGAGGCTACAAGTGGAAATGAGGAGGCCTCATCCACCTCCACAGGACAAGCTATAGGCTACAGATGGAAATGAGGCCTCTTACACCTCCACAAGGCAAGCAAGAGGGTACAGGCAGAAATGAGGAGTCCTCCTCCATCTCCATAGGGCAAGCAAGAGGCTACAAGTGGAAATGAGGAGGCCTCCTCCATCTCCACATGGCAAGCAAGAGGCTACAGGTGGAAATCCAGAGTCCTCATCCATCTCCACAGGACAAGCAAGAGGCTACAGATGGAAATTAGGAGGCCTCTTACACCTCCACAAGGCAAGAAAGAGGGTACAGGCAGAAATGAGGCGGCATCCTCCATCTCCACTGGGCAAGCAAGAGGCTACAAGTGGAAATGAGGAGGCCTCCTCCACCTCCACAGGGCAAGCAAGAGGCTACAGATGGAAATGAGGAGGCCTCATCCACCTCCACAAGGCAAGCAAGAGGCTACAGATGGAAATGAGGATGCCTCCTCCACAGGGTAAGCAAGAGGCTACAGATGGAAATCAGGAGGCCTCGTCCACCTCCACAGGGCAAGCAAGAGGCTACAGATGGAAATAAGGAGGCCTCCTCCATCTCCACAGGTCAGCCAAGAGGCTGCAAATGGAAACGAGGAGGACTCATCCACCTCCAAAGGGCAAGCAAGAGGCTACAGATGGAAATAAGGAGGCCTCCTCTATCTCCACAGGGCAAGCAAGAGGCTACAGATGGAAATAAGGAGGCCTCCTCCATCTCCACAGGTCAAGCAAGAGGCTGCAAATGGAAATGAGGAGGCCTCATCCACCTCCACAGAGCAAGCAAGAGGCTACGGTCGGAAATCAGGAGCCCTCCTCCATCTCAATTGGACAAACAAGAGGCTCCTGCCGCTGCACTGTTATGTTAAAATAAAATGCATGACGCCCGAGTGGGTGAGATGAATTAGTGAATAAAAGGTAGGAGGAGACTGGTGGATGTCAAGAATACAGCAGAAAAAAGCTACATTTAGCACAACAAAGGAAATGCAGAAAAACATAAGTATTGTCCAACTCAAAGGCATTTCAATGCAAAAGTATGTAAAAGGTTATTGTAGAAGTTGCATTTTTGAGATTTAATTTTCAGACTTTAGTGTTTCAAACTAGAAACACGCATTTATATTTGTGTGAAACATGATTTTCAATGCTAGTTTATTTGCACTGAATACATTTTCAGCAGATTCGCCACTTCATTTCCCTTGTTCTTACTTTATAAATATACAGGAACATATTATATGTATATGCTACTAAAAACCTATGAAATTCAGTGAACAAAACTTTGTTAAAGGGACGTTATGGTTCAAAGTAAAACCGAAAAACCCCTGAAATCCTGCAGTTATGGTAAGATAAGCAACCATATGACATTTGTGATGTCATCTTTGATGTCCTGGGTGTTAGTGTTAGCAGTGCACGGTGGCCCGAGTTATGGTTGCTTATCTTACCATAACTGCCGAATTTCAGGGGTTTTTCGGTTTTACTTTGAACCATAACGTCCCTTTAACAACGTTTTTTTCACTGAATTTCATAAGTTTTTAGTAGTGCAACTTAACCATATGTCCCTTTAACAAAGTTTTCTCACTGAATTTCATAGGTTTTTAGTAGCGCAACTTAACCATAAAGTCCCTTTAACAAAGTTTTTTCACTGAATTTCATAGGTTTTTCGTAGCGCAACTTAACCATAACGTCCCTTTAACAAAGTTTTTTCACTGAATTTCATAGGTTTTTAGTAGCACAACTGGTACCTACCAGCCTGTACCCATTTCTCCTGTCCCAGCCAACCATCCCCATAAATTTCCTGTTCACAAAGACATTATGATGAAACCTCAATCCCTTCCTCCCCTGATAACCAAGCTGTGGAAAACCCCAATTCCCCTGTGTCTGTTTCCATTTCTGCTACCCCTTCCCTTTAATAATTGTGTGCATTTATATGTGTAAATAAAGTTCTATGTGTATACTGTTGCTGTGGGTGTGTGTTTTTCTTTTTTAAAAGCCCTGTTAGGGGTCCGCGGAGCGCGAGATTGACCGGGATGTCCACAATTAATCAAAATGGAGGTGTCCTGCGGACACCGGGCCTGTCCGGAAAGTCCGCATTCAAAATGGAGGTGTCCGTAGGACTCCGCTCTTGTCCGCATATCCACAAAGGTGTGACATACTGTAAATAGTTCGGGGACCCCACCCATGTCCGGCAGAAACCTATGCGCATGCGCATCTCTCCGAGCGAGTCCTACGAACACTGCGCCTGTTCGGAACGGTCCGTTGACCATGTGTCGCATTTTTAAGTAGTTCAGGGAGCCCAACCATGTCCGTAGGACACCTATGCTCATGTGCACAAAGGATCCCATGAAATAGATGTCCAACGGACAGCTGTCCCTTTCCCGAACGTCCGCGACTTCAACATATGACCGCACCCATGCTGAGCGTAGGCCCTTTTTGACGGCAGGGTCCGGGCCCCCAGGCTCCAAAAGAGTGCTTTTCTGAGCAATCCGAGGTGTTTTACTGTGAAACCTCACCCTTGCAGATGTCCCACACCTTGCCCCTGGAGATCTAGAGACTTTTTGCAACTTGTTGGGGCCTTTTTGGGGTTTGAAGTGTCCGTGGACTACGTGACTGTCCGCAGAGTGCTCCCCAGCGCTCATATACAAGGTCACACCCAACTACTGCTCCTCATTGTGTTTCTGGTGACCAGGACTGCTGAACACTGCTGCCGGTTGCTGGATTCCTAGACTGCTGGATTGCCGAGTTGCTGATTGGCTGGAATAGCTATATAATGGCATCCACTGATGCTGCATCTGACGCCTCTGCCTCAGCACCACCCCTCACCCCCTCCACCACCACCACCTTTCCAAGGGCCTGGGGAGGGGAACAGGCATCGTGATGTAGAGAGGGATCAAAAAGAGGAGGAGGATGAGGTAGTGGAAGTCCCCACTACCAGTTGCCAGCGTGAGTCTTGGGTGTGGAGGCTGTTTACCACCACTGGGGGTAGCCAAGGCTTGTGCAGAAAAGGTGCACTGCACTGAGTGCCACATGGTGCTCAGTCACGGCAAACCCGGGCTGTACAGCTATGGCACCACCTCCATGCGGCGACACCTGAGGTTCAACCACAAAGTGGCCAGTTTGGAGTGTCGTCCCCTTAGAACAGGGTAGTAGGTTGAGTTCCTCGGCAGCATCCTCTGTATCTGCTCCTGTCACCACAAGGGGCACTCCTGTGGGACAGCAGATCCCTGAACCAGCCTCGCAGGCCATACGCACCACAGCAGGTCCTTACCTTTCGAGGGTATTGTGCATGTACTGCAACGCGGTATTCTGCAGGGGGGAGCAATTTCAAAGTGCTTTGGAGGCTACAGTCCGGGAGCATGAGGAAGACTGCCACCTACCAATTTGAGGCCTACCCAACATCTTCCTCTCTCCACCTGCACTTTCATATCCCTTTGGTTGGTGCCCCATCACTACCCTCCCTTCCCTTCCTATGCTTGTGTGTCGTGTTTAAAAACAACCAAATGAATACAAAATAAACAAAACAAAATCAAAAAACCTGGCCCTTTTCAGAGCCACGTTTCAAAGTTTAAAAATAGAAGTGCCAATGAAATGATGCAGGCCTCTGCGCAGTTCGCGAAGTCCGCGGACAGCACGGTAGACAGAGGACTTCTAAAAAATGTAGCGGGGGGGCTCCATTAAAAACATTGCTCTCTTTTCCAGGAGAAAGTGGTGGCTCTGAAAAGAGCCTTTTTGTGGTGTTTGTTTGTTTTTGGAAGGTGTGAAGTGCCAACACCTACTGCAAAAATGCTTGCTATAGTTGCAAAAAGGACTGCAATGCATTTTGGATATTTCGCAAAAAGAGCTGATTGTCAGTATCAGTAAGATGGACACCATCTCTGTGAAAAATATAGGTGTTAACAAATGTAATATTTTCATTGTGGAAGGACGACATGCCAACATCTCTCAAAAAGGCGCAAACAGCCTTTTTGACATTGCGCCTTGCTTTCTACATTTGCAGACCAAATGAAGAAGAGTGCAGCCAAATCTGTATCTGCGCAATGCAAGAAAAAATTACTTGGGAGTTTGGAAACATGTTCATGACTTTCCCAAGTGCCTCCTTCATCGCAAACTGCAGTGAGATTCCGGTAACATGTCCTAAACTGTTACCTCCACAATGAATAACAATAATGTCTGGATGATGGTGTGTCACCAAAGTGGCACAAAGAGGAACCAAATCCAGCCACTTCATTCCACGCACTCCAAACCAGTGCACATCCACATGATGGAATACAAAATGTGCAGACACTCCATAGTGCTTTCCATACACCTGCAACCAATGTATCCAAGAGTCTCCCAAAATCCAGACACTCTGCCTCCTGAAAGACACAGCCATAGCCATAGCCATCTGCACTCCTCTCAGCAAACAGACCTTCTCCCACAGTCTCTCCTTGCACACCACACCCAGGAAAACGTATTGACCAATCCCCTGGCCTCCACAGTCCCATTTCCATGCTTGCCAGCCTCAAAAGCCCAAGATGTGGTTTGCACGTTCCATGCACTACCGTGGTGTCCGTGGACATATCATGCAATTCAAGGGGGTGGGGGCAGAAATGTAACCCAGGGTCAGAGATTTCCTCTTAGTGATGGCTCTGAAAATAGTGTTTTTTTAAAGGTGCTTGTAAACAAACACCTTTTGTTTAGTATTTGTTTTTGAGGGTTCTCTTCTTCTCCTTACATTCTTATATGAAGTTCTTCAAAGCTTCCCTTACATTGCAGAACCAAATGGCATTTCCAATGGTGGACAAAGAAATGCCATCTGCAGTGAAAAAGTGCAAATTAAGAGAATTAATGTCCTCATTGTCACAGGAGAACATCCCAGCACTGCACAAAAATGCAGACATGCCTGTGTTTACAAGACACCTTCCGGAATCTTGATGGGGACAGAGTACGTTGGGGTTGTTCAATACTGCTCTAGGTGGTATGTATGAGAAAAACACTTTTGCACTGTGAAAAAGCAGCATCAGTGTATTTGCCAACTCCTTAAGTGCACTCAGCAAGCTGTGAGCACTGATATATCCCAAATGGAGTGCACCATAATGCAACACTACAATATCAGGAGTGTTGAAAGTGGCCATATCTTTCCAAACTGCACCTTCACTTATTCAAAACCAACATTGGCAGCAACACCTTTTGACTTGGCATACCTCTCCAAAACATATACAAATAAATCACCAACCACCAACACCCTAACTCTCTGCTCCTCTGCCATCTTCACTGCACATAGCAATGAAAAAAGGTATTACCCTTTCTCCCTATGAATCACATCTTCAACACCTGACTGGCTAATCCCCACAGTCCCATTTCCATGCCAGGCATGCTGAAAAGCCCTGGATGTGGCACGCCCTGTCCCTAGACTACTACATTGTCCTTGGACCCCGTAACACTGGGGCAGCCCGTCTTTCCTTTCTACTTCACTCTCTGCACCACTCCCTCGTTAAGCAGTCACACAACCATCCAACAATCACATCCAAGAACTCTACATCTAACTCTGTGATCACAAATCAGCACTTTAGATCTACTGTTCAACACTCTAACTACAAGTCTCCTGTGATGGCAAAGCACCTCCAGCAAAATGTACTTTGAAACTGTCCAAGATTTCTGATTCAAGATTTAATCGCATCTGCATCCATCAACACAAACTACAGGTATGCATATATTTTGTAGAGTACATTTGCAACTCTTTTACAAATGCATGTGAACAGGGTGCCTGCCACTTACCCTGCATAACTTACTCAAAAAGCATACTGTAATTTGTCCCATCTCCTACCATCAAATGGCACTTGCAATGTTGTGTGCTTTGAAAGTTTTCTTTTACCCATATCACCTATTGCAATGTGCAAACTGTTATTCTCCCACTAACACACCTGCTAGAAACTGCCTAGAATGCACACAGAAAAAGAAAACTGCATGTATCTTACCAAAGCATAGCAAGTACATAGATTGCATGCATGTGAACAGGAGACTGCCACTTA
Organism: Ambystoma mexicanum; assembly: GCF_040938575.1. Taxonomy (NCBI): domain Eukaryota; kingdom Metazoa; phylum Chordata; class Amphibia; order Caudata; family Ambystomatidae; genus Ambystoma; species Ambystoma mexicanum. The sequence continues at coordinate 1,092,203,657 of NC_090926.1, read as the reverse complement.
CCTTACATAACCTACTAAATAATCATACTGTCATTGCTCCCATCTCCTAACATCAAGTTGCACTTACTTACAATACTGTGTGCTTGCAAACTTTTCTTGTAATGCCCACTTGCATAAGTGTTTCAAACTTCATATTTCTATGTTATCACCAATCTCTCTGATGTATTTTATAAATGAAAAAAAGACAACCACATTGGAAACAGCAAATTGAAGTGGTAGGTCCTATGTGAAATACCCAGAATGCACACAGAAAAGGGGAACTGCATGTATGTTGGCAAACCATAGCAAGTACATACTTCACCCAATTGACAAAATGCACCATTGCTTAAAAAGCAAATAAATACATGTGTACATTGGGAACAGTACCATTTGTAAATGTGGATAAATAAATCAAACAACAGAAAGGATTTCTGCACTCATGTAGCAACCATTTATGTGTGGGAAGTTAATGGAATTCCACACACGGAAACATTCTCCTTTCCAGTCTGTTTATCTTTCTGAGCCTTTTTCTCACCCTACTATGACTTGCCCTGATCCATTTCCAAAGCAATGAGTTCAACAGCAACTCACACACTTGCAAAAGTAGACCTCATAGGACTAAGTTATAACTACACCGCTGGCCCCCATAGCAACAATGCTGATGCTCTCAAGTCCCCATTCAAATGCAGCGTTGTGCAATTTCTCACACACACACTAGCTCTTCCTGCCAACAAATCCTCCTACAATTTTAAATAATGTGTTCTCCAAGTGCATTTACTGTGCCATTAACACACATATGTACTAACATCCTTCTTTCACAATTGCAGTGAAGAACAGTCTCCTGAAAGCCAGTGGTGTCTCAAGTGGAAGAGAGAACCAAGAAGAAACCTACTCTTCACATCCTACAAAGTAAGTGCAATACTGTCGTAGTGTTCTGCCTGTTACTCAGACAGTGCAGTGTTATATTGTAGGCTACACAATTTTATCAACCCAACATAATTTGCTTCATTCTTACTCATTGAACCTCAGAAGGTTTTGTCATCTGAACGTCAGTATAGTAACACACAGGCACCAGTAGAGCCTTCCCAACCTGAAGTAACAGCCCATTCCACAATCACACACCTCTATATGTATGCCTACACTCATATTCAGACACACATGCACAGTGCACACATGTACATTGCACACCCTCCAAACCCACACTTTCCTTTTTTCCTCAACAGACACTAAAGAATGCCTACCAAAAAGCAACTCCATAGAAAACAAAACAGAAATAGAGCAGATCAAACTAAAAGCATACAAAATAGCCATCGGCCTCTATCAGAATTTGTACAAAAAGGCCAAACAAAACAGCTAATACAGTCACTGAGCAAAACTGAAGCAGCTAACAGGAAAGCATCACTCCTCTTTCAAAATTTGTACAGATCATGTTCCACCATAGAATCCTTCAGAACCTTATATATATAGGGGAGAAATCAAGCTCTACCCTTAAAACTTGCTGCAAAAAACGGATCTTAGAAGCTTTCATGGACAGCGCAATGCTCCTCAAAAGGAAATTATTTATATTAATTTCAAACAGAATGAAACTACTAACAAAATTAATTAGTAAACTACAAAAAGTATTTTGCAACAGACACAATATCAGCATAGATACCTTTGCAAACGTCTGTGCAGGTGAGTGGATGCACACCACCAGCACAGAGCCATATTTTAATGAAGAGGCATACAAACAAGAGCAAACAAACCCAATTGACATACATAGCAGTGTACGAGGGTATGAAAAGGTAGACAATACCATTATGGAAGAAGAAACGCTGATTGCAAGAATATCCCCAGCAAACTTACAATCACTTCTCCATTCCACCGAACCAATATGTCCCATCTACAAATGGCAGTACACATCAATGTGTTACGTGCAAAAACAATCTTTCAAATCTTTGCAGCAGTTCCTCAATCAGTATGTGAAAGCCAAAGACAAATTAAACATTTAAATATTACAAACTTTGGACTCCTGTCCAGTGCGCAAATACACAGGACTACGAGGACATTCATTAGCCTGCATTTCTAGACCTGCTTGCAAAAGCATTTTCCACCTCAACAAAATGTTAGCAACACACCATTCTACTGTACGAAATTTCATTCAGACTGTACTATGCAAAAAGTCCTGCTTTAGCACTGTAGCATTTAAATGGCATTCTCCTAAATGGTACAGCTAAAGAACTGCTGGATGAAATAGATCACATCCAAAGCAAATATTTCGGAACTGAAGAGCACTTAGAAAATCCAGTAACTATAGAAGAGAGTAGCGACAACCTTGCAGATGTCAACCTTCTAGTACACACGTACAAAAAAGAAATAGCAAAGTTTAAAAGCAAATCTGCCAAAGTACCAAACCAAGTCTGTGTGTGTTGCCGCAGACCTTTTTTATATATTAACCCCTCAATACTGCACTGCAAAACTTGACAATAACCACATTCCTTCACGGGCTATCACTAATAACTTGGAAATAGTCCGACTACCAAAACCACTCCACCAGCTTAATTTGTATGAGAGCATTATAATCCAAACAGTGCACCCATTTCAAGCGATAATATGCCTTCAACCGAAAAGAGCGAAGTTGCCTCCCTCTGAATTACTAAAAGGCATTTGTGGCAAAGTAGTTTATTTGCCATTAGATATCAAAGAAAATGTAGACACTCTAGGAACGCAATGGCCAATACATCAATCTTTGATTATCCTAGTGAATGGTGTAACTACAAAAGAAAAAATAAATTGGCAGCAACTAGTAGACGTAAACAAAGTTAGAGAAGCCCTGCAATTTCTTAAAGACCACAATGAATACTACAAAGAAATAAACATTGAAGAAAACCTGAGAGAAACAACCAAAATAATTCTGGATTCCTCATCAACTGCCCAATTTGAACTTCTAGATCCTACTACAGCCTCCAATATTTTAGAGCAATATACAATTCACCCGCTGCACTCCAAAGACACCTTATACGATGCACTTGAAAAATATAAAAATGCGGCAAGCCAAAGGATCTCCAATCAGCATATGGGAAAAAAGGTTAGAAGAACAAACTTTTCCTCTACTTTTTCCCTACTGGAAAAGGTGGAAGGTACAATGAAAGATGCACACAAATAACAGCATCAGAATACCACTCTTTACGGATGTATTCTGAAGACCCACAATTCACACAAAACCTTGAACCATATACCACCTCCTCTTTGAAAGTGAGCTTGGAACTCTATGTTACTTAGTTGCACACACATTGAAAACAGGTTAAAATTGCTTAAAGAATTGCCATGCTGCACTTCATTTGTAATAAAACTATTCCTCCTCTCGGATAAGTGGAACACTTCCTTTGGAGAAAAGAATATCAAGCCAGAGGAGCAACACATATTCACATGCTTTTGTGGATTAAAGATGCTCTTAAATTTGGTCAGAACAGTGATGCCACTGTTTAGCAGTTCATTCACAAATATGTCACTTGCTAAATCCCATTAGAAAGTACACATAGTGACCTACAAGAACACATTTTACAGTTTCAAAGACACAAGTTGGCAAGTATTGTTGATGCAAATATAAAAACAAAGGCAAATACTACACCAAATGCTGCTATGATTTCCCTAGACCAATTTCAGGAAAAGGACAAGAAAACAGCTTCATGTCTTATGTTAGACGCGGTGTGAAAGACAAATCGTCTAAGAACACATACTGCATAAAAAGAACCAAAGCATCAAAGTACATCAATGATTACAATGCAATCATTGACCTCCTATGGGTGGGCAGTAGATTGCAGATAAATCCACTGCAGTTGCACAATATGTCACAGCCTACTTAACCAAAACAGAGATATCATCTGACAAAACACTGTCACAAAAATGGTACAATTTTGGGATAAAAATGCTCTCCTATGGCTGCTACGAAGCCGCAGACCATTTAACCGGCACCGCCTTGTATGGAAATCTGAAAACATAGTCTGGCTAAGTCTTGTTCCTGCTGCATCCAGAAAAAGAGTTCTGAAATCGTACCAAGACATAGAAACAATAGCCAAAAAAGATCCCAAAAGCCAGGACATTTTGAAAAACAACTTATTAGAGACATATTACCCAAACAGGAGTACTGCTTTGGAAACCATGTGCCTATACCACATAGCCCAAAACTTCTCATACAAAAATAATATTAAACCAGATTAGAAAAAAGGTAAATACATAGTCAAAGGTTGTGAGGGCAGCCTGGTTAAACTTAACAAACACAGCCTGATTAATCATGTGAAGCTATCACTAAAAACTCCTCAACATAAAGAACTGTACTATATGTCCCTACTGTAATGTTTTAAATCATGGAGAAAAAAAGAAGATTTATTAGACACCCAGGCCTCCTATGAAGATGCTTTCAATGCAAGTGAAAGCACTATAACAGATACAAACTTTAAAAAAACATGTTGGACAATGAACGCCAACAAGAAGAAGAACTTCAAGTACAACTAAATGTAGATACTCCTGAGAGCAGTCAACCTTCTCTCACAGGAAGCCAAGAACCACATTGACAGTCACTCATAGCAAATGAGGCAGAATTAGCCATCACTTAAGTAGAAAACACCATGTGTCAGTATGAGAAATCTGCAGAAAACTTTGCTGCACTGAAAGTACAACTAAACAATTAGCAGCGTAGCATTTTCCTAGAAGTAACTAAATAAATTGTACATGTTTGCAGCACGGAACTAAAACTTGTACCTGTCAAAAGTATAAACCTGTACTCCTGTATGTAAGTGGTCAAGATGGTTGAGGCAAAATGTTCTTAATAAAAATCATCAGCAAGTTCCTCCAACAATTGACAAACAACAAGCTTTCAGCTGTTGTAACTGCCCGCACAGGTTTAGCTGCCTACAACATAGGTGGTGTTACTTTACACCGATTGCTACTCATTCCAGTAGAACTCCAAAACAAATTAGACTACTACAAATGTTCAGCTATTGAAACAAATGAAAATGCTCTTAATAGATGTGGGGAGCATGGTCTCCAACCCAATTTTCGCTTTTATTCACCTCAGATTGCAATCTCAGAGCTGTCCAACAAGGCACCTGCCACACACCCTGTCAACTTCTGTACACATACTATGACACTACTTGCAGCCAGTGGGCACACTCTTTCGTGCACCCAAGACTGTAGCAGCTACAACAATTACCACAGCATAATACAACCATACACCCAATAATCTGCCCAGTGTCTACAACCTGAAGCCAGTGGGCAGACTCTTGGGTGCAGGCTGGTCACAATGACCACAATATAATACAGCCATGCACCCAACAATCTGTACACTGGCCACAACCCACATACATAAATCAGCCGCCTGAAGCCCTGTCTACTTCTGTACACTTAGTATTCCACTACATGCAACCAGTCAGCACACTTTTTGTTCATTTATCTACACATACTATTACAGTACTTCAACCAGTGGGCAGACTTTTGATCTCTTAGAGTCTAGTAGCTGGTCACAATCGCCACAGCATAATACAGCCATGCCCCCAACAATCTGTACACTGGCCACAACCCACACACATAAGCCAATCACCTGGGGCCCTGTCCACTTCTACATGCAACCAGTCAGCACACTCTTACGTGCCATAATCCAGCCACCCATGCACACAATAATCTGCCCAGGGGCCACAACCCTCAGGGCACTACAATAAATCACCTGTCACACACTCTGTCCACTTCTGTACATATACAATTACACTACTTGCAGCCAGTGGGCAGACTCTACGATGCGTGGCCTCCGGCCATACACTGGCCACAACCCACACACATAAGCCAGCTGCCTGAGGTTGTGTGCACTTTTCTACACATACTATTACTGTACTTGAACCAGTGGGCCAACTCTTGGACTCTTGCGTGCATGGGCTCCAGCCATGCACCCAAGACTGTAGTAGCTGGCCACAATGACCTCCCACTGCATAAAGTATCATACACCCAAAAATCTCGGGACAGTCCAACAAGCCATCTGACACACACCCTGTCCACTTTTCTACACGTACTATTACACTACTTGCAGGCAGTGGGCAGACTTTTGGTTGCATGGACTACAGCCATACACTGTGGGTCTCATTACCCGGTAGGCAGTGGACCAAGGTGATAATAGCACCTTGGTCCATGCCGGTAAAATACCCTCACTGCCTTGGAGGAAAGGGGAATTACCGCCCTATTCCAAGGTTGGCGGGGCGGTAATTCCCCCTTCCCCCATTGCCCTTCCCCATTCCCATTTTGCCACATAGGGCAAAATGGGAATGGGGAAGGTGCTAATTATGGTACCGCAAATTGCGGTACCATAATTAGCACCCGCGTCCCTTTGTGGGTTGGTTTTTAATGCCTGCTAAAAAGCAGGCGTTAAAGTACCAACCCGCAAAAGGACCTCGTAGTAAGGCGGTAAGGGTTAACGGTCACCGGTACCATTACCGGTGAACGTTAACCCTTACCGCCTTCCGTGTAATGAGGCCCTGTATCTAGATATTGGGAAAGATCCTGTTTCGGGGAAGCACCACCGCGTGGGATCAAAGGAGCAAAGAAAAGAAGGCAGTGGGGGTGGTGACTCTTTCTTAAGACCACAAACTGATGAGAGATGTGCCTGTGTTTGGAAAAGATCAAGATAGCTTAAAAAACCTGAGTCCTGAGTGTATAAAACTGTCAGGCTACTTACTGGGAGTGTTTGTTGTGAGACAAACAACTCAATTACCAAACCAACCAATATTGTGTGAAAACAACAATTTTATTTTAAATTCACAATAAAAAAAAAATTTAAATGCATAAAACTTCTTTGTTAAGAAAGAAGACAAAATCTTCACAAAAAACAGCAGAATGGCAAAAGATAGAACACTAGTGACAGACTCAAGGGGCCTCATTACACGGAAGGCGGTAATGGTTAACGGCCACTGTTAATGGTAACGGTGGCCGTTAACCATTACCGCCTTACTACGAGGTCCCTTAGCGGGTTGGTGTTTTAACGCCTGCTTTTTGCAGGCGTTAAAAACCAACCCGCTAAGGGACCTCGGAGCTAATTACGGCACCGCAAAATTGCGGTGCCGTAATTAGCGCCTTCCCCATTCCCATAGAGCCCTATGGGGCAGAAATGGGAATGGGGAAGGGCAATGGCGGAAGGGGGATTTACCGCCCCACCAACCTTGCAATGGGGCGGTAAATCCCCTTTCCGCCAAGGCTGTGCCGGTAATTTACCGGCATGGTCCAGGGTGCTAATAGCACCCTGGACCACCGCCTTCCGTGTAATGAGGCCCAAGGTCTAAAACAAACACTTTGAGAATGATGGTGGGGTTAGTATGTGAATATTGTGCCTTGTTTTGCAGTAACTGTTCCAAATCAAGCACAAAAGTAGAGCACTTTTTGTGCAAACAACTCTATCATGAATAGAACCTATTAGAAACCTTAGGTTATTCTTGTGATGGTCGACATATGTTTCGGCTAATGGCAACAGAAAAATCAGGCATTACACAATATGTCTGTTTGTTGCAGGTGTAGCCGTCTTCAGGACAGGAAGAAATGATTTTTGAACAAGGCTTGATTGTGTTGAGTACTTCTTATTGACCGTACTTTTTTTGGAGTATAACCCACTGCACAGAAATTAAACAAACACACAACAAATAGATTGGTTTTTGAAATGTACCCATTAAAAAATCACTCTATTAAAAAACAAGATCTTCCGTCACTGTGAACATCACTAAAATGTGTTATGAGAGTTGTGGTCTTGAAACTAGCATGGGATTTATAAATACACATGGACTTTTGGGCCCGGTATCGTGCTCCAAAGTGTCTGGAATCACCAGACACCTAGTACCAAAAGTCCAGTCAACTATGCTCAAGACATTGGGCCTCATTACGACCCAGGCGCTAAGTGTTTAACGGCGCTGTAAAAGGCTGCGGCGTCGTTAAACACTTAGCGCCTAATTACGAGGTCCCTTTGCGAGACCCGCAAAGGGACCTTGATGGCAATTAAGGTTCCGCAATTTGCGGTACCGTAATTGCCGCCTTCCCCATTCCTTCGAGCCCTATGGGGCAAAAATGGAAATGGGGAAGGGCCATGGCGGCATGGGGAATTACCGCCCCGCCAACCTCGGAATGGGGTGGTTATTCCCCATTCCCCCATGCCGGACTCCGGCATGGACTATAGTGCTATTAGCACCATGGTTTAGCGCCGGAGTCCTAATGAGGCCCAGTGACATTTAATTTAAGTGCTACAAAGTTTTTTAAGAGAGGTGCAACTGAAAAGATGAAACCTCTTGGGAGAAAAAGGGGTTCTTCTCACCTAGATATATGATGACAGATGGTTCCTCATCAATCTTTTGTGCTGCCTGTTATGATTACAGGTGTTTTTCTGAAGTGATGAATCACGAGAACCTAGGGATACCATGTATTATTTATTGAAAGTATCTCAGCAAAAAGATATATATGTATATATATGTAGCCATTAGGGGACTAAACTTTTCACGGGGACTTGTCTAATAATTCTATGGACTTACCTATTTGAAGTTTTTTAAACGCCCGTGTATCTAGACACGGAGATGCTGTGTCTGTGGAACATGCAGAATGTCCAAAGGGACAGTGTCCACTTTCCTTTAGAGAGAGGATAGATGAGGTGGGGCACTCCTGAAAGAAAAGAGTAAAGGTGGCTATTACCTACAGATGTATTGCTGCTATTAGACATGAATTTGTTGGTTAGTTTGCATTTAATAACAAGAATACTGAATTATGTGACAAAATGGAAAGTTGTTTTTTCCTCCAACAATTCTGATCTGTGGTTGTCACTTGTTTTCAAAACGATCATGGAATGTTCTTAGCTTAAAGCTACAGTTGCATATCAATACAATCTCTGATAGTGCAAGCTGAGCAAGGGAAAAGGGAACATGTACACTAATCAACAAGAGATGGTCTACCACTGTGATGGTGGTAATGATGGACATCAAAGAGTGTCACACTCACCTTGTGTGTATCCAAAGGAAATAGACAAGGTCAGCCGGCACGCGGGCATGTGGGTTGCTGCGGTTAAGATGAAGCCGTGGCTCTGTGGCACTAGAAGAGCACCCGAGGGGATTTTTGTCCCTGGTGTGAAAAAATAGAGAGCCATAGGGGACGGTTACAGAGAGGATTTGTCTCTGTAGTGAAGATATTACCAGACCGAGATAATCACGCTCACCTTGGTTGCATCCAGGGGGCTCAGCGAGGTGGGCTGGCATGCGTGCTTGCAAATTGCAGCGATGGAAACAAATCCTTTACTCTGTGCAAATGCACGGGCGTCTTAGTTCCCATGATGTTAAAGGTTGTATATCTTGCGTTGCTTTTCCGGTTGAACCTGGAAGTGGTGTCCGAATGAAAAGCACTAGACCGCTCAGAGCTGTCTCACTGAGCTTCGATGTAGCGGCCCGTTTCCACGATAGCCAGGATTGTCTAGTAATAAAGATATAGAACATGTGTGTAGACCCAAGGTGTTTACACATTATTATGCTCATGTGTCTGAATAATAGAGAAGAGGGTGTTTGAGTGAATCCGTGAGGGCTTGTATGCATGATGCTAACAGTACCTCGTCAGAGGTCAACAAATAGTGTCATGCAGAATAATTGCAAAAAAGTTATGTGATGCTATATGTCATATTTATAAATGTTAGATAAAACAGGTCTCATTTTTTACTTTTTTTCTTTTTTCCAAGATCATGCAGATCACAGTGTGTGTGTTATGTGGATGCAGAGTCACAAAAATAAGAACCACTCAACCGTGGAGTTCAGGCCTCATTTGGCAGTTTTCATATTGAAAATCCATTTTTGCTCTGATTTTGTAAGAAGTAGATCCCTGTTGCCACCTCGGGGCGGTGCTGGAACAGTCTGAATAATAACAGGTCGTTATGGGATTGTTTTAGTCGAGCAAAGTGAGCCACCATGGGTTTGTTTTCAATTTTATTCTTTATACATGAGTGATGCTCACAGATTCTTTGTTTCACTGGACGTTCAGTCTTACCAATATAGAGCAAATCACAGGGACATTTTATGCCATAAATGGCCCACGGTGTATTGCAAATCATAAAACACGAAAAGGTCAATTTTAGTTTGTATAATTCAATTGTTTTTACATTTCTGATTGGGCGTAAACAGAGCAGGATCCACATTTATAGTGGCCGATTACTGGTGGTAGTGACCACAGTGTGGATTGAGGGTTGTGGGTCTTGCTTGTGTCAGGATAGGTGTGTACTAGTTTGTCCCTCAGGTTGGATTTTGAAGGCAAATCGTGGGGTGGAGGGATCGAAATCAGGAGTTTGCACCATGTGCCAATTCTGTAGTATTGTTTTTCTCAAGTTCTGACTGGTTGGCGAAAAAGTAGACACACATGTAATTTTATCGAGATTGAGTCTGTTAGATGGACTAAACACGTATTTCTATTAGTGTGTTTCGCTCTTCTGTATGCTCTTTGGATAATTTTAGCAGGATAACCACGATCTTGGAATCGTGCTTTTAGAAATTTTACTGTGGTGCTCGAAATCCGAGATGTTTGTGCAATTACGTCTTATTCTAAGGAATTGTCCTATTGGAAGGTTCTCTTTAAGGCTTGATGGGTGAAAGCTATCAAAGCGTAAGAGGGTGTTCTTATCTGTTTCTTTTTGATATAGTATAGCTTCTAAGAGTCCATTTGGAGATTTCTTAATCACTAGGTCGAGGAAAGGAACCAAACTGATGTTATGAGTGCCAGTGAATTGGATGTGTGGATTGTGGTGATTTAACCATATGGTGAAAGAGCTCAGATCTTCAGTTGAGCCTCTCTAAACCATAAAAACATCATTGATGTACCTGTACTAAAAGAAGATGTTATGCTTGTATGGGTTTTTTGGATGGTAAATGGAATTTACTTCTAAGTTGTGCATAAAAAGGTTAGCAAGGTCGGGGGAAAAAGTGTTTCTGGTTGTAGAAAAGACCGTTATATAGAAAAAAAAATTCTATGAGTGCAATTCTCCCACATTCTAGAACAGGGGTGCACAACTGATTTTGACAGAGGGCCGAAAGTACCTTACATGAGGGCTATAGTGGGCCGAAAAGTAAATGTGGGCAGGTCGTTAGGTGGGGCGTGGCAGGAGGCTTTTTCAACCCCCAATTTGTATTAAACACATGGAAAAAGAATATGTTTTTGAGGGGTAACACTTTTTATTTGCATTTCAAACTTACATTTTGTACTACACATTTTCCATTGTTATAATTTATTTCTGTTTAGTTATTGTATATTGTCTGTTTAATTAAATTATATATATTTATTGACCCTTGATTGGACATTCTGTTATTTTGGACTGCTATAGTTTGCTGTTTGGGTTGCCCAAGAGGAGTATGGCCTTCGTTGAGTCAGGTTTCCTCAAAAAGCAAAGGATGTACATCTCCTAACTGTGCCTGTTTTTGCTTTATTATTGGGTTCACTCTTGGAGTGCAACACCATGCCCCATGGCTCCCACTCCCAAACAAATACTATGTCCCATGGCTCCCACCCCCAACCAATCACTATGCCCCATGGCCCCCTCACCACCCCCAACCAAACACTATGCCCCATGGCTCCCTCAACCCCCAACCAAACACTATGCCCCATGGCCCCTTCACCCCCAACCAAACACTATGCCCCATGGCCCCTACCCCTCAAGCAAATACTATGCCCCATGACCCCCTCATCCCAACCAAACACTATGCCCCATGGCCCCCCTCATCCCAACCAAACACTATGCCCCATGGCCCCCTGACCCCAACCAAACACTATGCCGCATGGACCCCCTCACCCCCAACCAAACACTATGCCCCATGGCCCCCCTCACCCCCAACCAAACACTATGCTCCATGACTCCCACCCCCAACCAAACACTATGCCCCATGACCCCCTCACCCCCAACCAAACACTATGCCCCATGACCCCCTTCACCCCAACCAAACACTATGCCCTATGTCTCCCTCAACTCCCAACCAAAAACTATGCCTCATGGCCCCCTCAACCCCAACCAAACACTATGCCCCATGGCTCCCCACAACCCCAACCAAACACTATGCCCCATGGCTCCCACCCCCAACCATACACTATGCCCCATTGCCCCCTCACCACCCCCAACCAAACACGATGCCCCATGGCTCCCTCAACCCCCAACCAAACACTATGCCCCATGGCCCCCTCACCCCCAACCAAACACTATGACCCATGGCCCCCTCACACCCAACCAAACACAATGCCATATGGCCCCCTCACCCCCAACCAAACACTATGCCCCATGGTCCCCCTCACCCCCAACCAAACACTATGCCCCATGGCTCCCACCCCCAACCAAACACTATGCCCCATGTCCCCCTCACCCCCAACCAAACACTATGCCCCATGGCCCCCCTCACCCCCAACCAAACACTATACCCCATGACTCCCTTAACCCCCAAACAAACACTATGCCCCATGGCCCCCTCACCCCCAACCAAACACTATGCCCCATGGCCCCCCTCACCCCCAACCAAACACTATGCCCCATGGCTCCCACCCCCAACCAAACACTATGCCCCATGGCCCCCTCACCCCCAAACAAACACTATGCCCCATGGCCCCCCTCACCCCTAACCAAGCACTATGCCCCATGGCCCCCCTCACCCCGACCAAACACTATGCCCCATGGCCCCCCTCACCCCCAACCAAGCCCTATGCCCCATGGCCCCCTCACCCCTAACCAAGCACTATGTGTCATGATGCCTACCCCCAGGCATCCAGATCAAGCCCATCAGCCCCGGGAGCAGGCATCCAGACATTTATTAAAACCCCAGCAGCCCCGGCTGGGGGTTGTCTGGGTTCAGTCCTGGCGCCTTAGGCACCAGGCTCATAATAAAAATCAGTCCTGGCGCCATAGGCGCCAGGCTCATAGACTTTACTTACCTCATGCAGACCATGCTGCAAATGAATCCAAGCCAACGTGAGGCCTGGATGGGACTATTTTACTACAGTGACTATTTTTTACTCGGGTGTGGTTCTGGGGAACTTCTTACCTTGAACTATTTCGGAGGCTATTTAAACCACGCCCGAACAGCAGTACACGCTTTGCGTTACTCTGCACTCAGCAGCGTAACGCTCACCGTGCCTGCAAGTCAGCATCCAGCCTTCTGCCACGCCGCCTCGAATCCGGAGCTCCTAGAAAAAGGGGAGAGAAGGAGGAAAGGTTAGATCACATGCATTATTTTGATTTCTTATCTGATTCCGGGTCCAGCACGTCTCCGAGCCTGGAAAGGACATTATTTCTGCACGCGTCGCACCGCCAGCGGCAGCGCAGCGCCATACTCACCAGTCCTCACAGCATCTTTCGATTCGGCACTGCCTCCATCATTTTCTTCGCTGAACTCCAGCACCTGGGGAACAAAAGACATAACAAGGTGAGCCGAGAGAGCCAACAAATATAATCTCTTTTACCACCATAGACTTACCTGATTACCACCGTAGGCATTAACCTTTAAGACGTCACTTCTTCTTATGCCGCACCTGTAAAGAGAGAGAAAACAACAAGGTAAACACATGCAACTTTTATCGGACAGTGATGGGTAATACAGACTCTTACCTGAACGCCATCAGTTGCCTCAAGGCAATATTCTTTCGGACCCCTGCAATTCTAAAAGGGAAAATGGAACAAGAGTGAACATCGGACATATTGAACTCTTTGAACTTTATACTTACGGGTCCTCACCAAGAACCTCGGAGTCAATATTCATCCTGAACTGTTCCAACACATTCAAACCAGTGAAGTAACTGGTATCTACGCACCCCTGCATTTCACGCAGGATGGAGAGCTCATCATTTAAAAACATAAGGTGAGATTACTGTAAGGGGATATCGGAGGTGACTAGTGGGGAGAACAGTGGGGTGCCATCACTCAATCCACGGGTGGCTAAATCCCTTTCTCCACTTGCAGGAGAATACTTCTACGGGTCAAGCAGACGAGATTAGGCGGGCCAGTCCAGTCTGTCATCTCTGCACTACGCATCACATTGGTGGAGACCGCAGCTGTCTGGGTCTGATCGACACCCCTGTGGGAGCCAGGTGAGCATAACAGAACGCTAAGCCTATCTACAAATCCCCACCCGGGCGTTATGGAAACCTCAGAAACCGAACAACTAGCCCAATTGTTACGGGAACTTAGGGCAGAAGTGCACTCCGCGTGCCAAGAAACTAATGCCCTCAGGAGATAACTGATTGTGTCAAACGAGCGCACTGATGATCTTGCTAGACAATTGCTGCAACACCAAGCTGGGCAAATGCCCCTACCTGGACTCTGGGGGAATCCAACTCCCGTTTCATCGAGTATTCCTGTGCAAGTGATTCTACCAGGGACTTTTCCTTTAGCTCCACCCGAATGCTTTGCTGGGGGCCCGAAAAGGTGCATCGTGTTTATGAACCAATGCAGCTTGCACTTTTTATGCAGATCTGGAGCTTTCCCAAACGACCAAGCCAAAGTAGCCTTTGTACTATCATACCTTAGTGGCAGCGCAGCGGATTGGTCAATTCCACTAGTCAATCAGGATGACCCCCTTCTTCGGGATTTTCAGTGTCTTCAAATGAGCATGGAAAGACTATTCGCCAGACATTCTCAGGGACAGGCCCTAGATAATGAGCTTTTAACCCCACGACAGGGTAACCAAGACCTGCTAACCTATATTGCTACCTTCAGTAGGTTGGTGGTGGAAACCGGATGGCCTGAAGCAAAACAAATTACATTATTTCATCGTGGACTTCGAGGAGAACTCAAAGATGTTTTGGCCCAAGTTGTGAACCCACCTCAGAATTGCGCAGAATATATAGACTTAGTGGTCCAGTTAGACCACCGACTTCAGAATCGAAAGGCTGATCGAGCTAAGTTTGAGAATCGGGTATTGGTTAAACCCAACTTTACCCCCAAAGGAACAGATGCATCTGAACCTATGTAGATCAGGGGGGTTAAAGGACCCTTAACCCAAAAGGAAAGAGAAAAGAGACGGCAGATGCGATTGTGCCTGTACTGTTGACCTCAGGACATTTTCTACGGGATTGCCCTATAAAACCACCCAAGAAAGTGGTCGGAGTTGCTGACAGAAGCCAACATTACCACCTCACAGATCATACGATTGTCAAATCGACCTCTTACCCGGTGCACAACCTCCATGCAGTAGAATCTACACCCTTACGGAACCCGAAAAACTTCACCTACGACAATGCTTGGACCAATACCTTTCTAATGGCTTCATTCGGCCATCCAAATCTCCTGCATCTTCAGCTTTATTCTTCATGCCTAAAAAGGAAGGTGACCTAGATTGGCGCATGGATTACCGCGCATTAAATCAGATTACGGTAAAAAACCGATACCCATTGCCTCTGATCCCTGAACTACTAGACCAAGTAAAGGATGCTTGCATCTACACTAAGTGAGACCTCCGAGGAGCATATCATCTGGTACATGTAAAGAAAGGCGATGAATGGAAGACTGCCTTTCGCACCAAGTACGGATTATTCGAATATCAGGTGATGCCCTTCGGGTTGTGCAATGCACCAGCAGCCTTCCAGTATTTTATGAACGATGTCCTTCAAGAACTCATTGATGTCTGTGTTGTCGTATACATAGACGATGTTCTAGTGTTCTCCTCCTCAGAATCAGACCATGTTAAGCACGTTCGTGCAGTCCTTGAGAAACTATGCCAGCACAAGTTATATGCAAAATTGAAAAATGTGTTTTTCATGCTACAGAAGTTGAATTCCTTGGATTTATCCTGACTCCAAAAGGAGTCCGAATGGACTCTCGAAAGGTGGATGCAATTCTCAAGTGGCCATCACCCAGTTCAGTTAAAGGGGTACAAAGCATGCTTGGATTTGCTAATTTCTACCGAAGATTTATTCCTGACTTCTCACATGTTGTATACCCCATCACAGCACTTTTGCGAAAAAACAAATGCTTCTTGTGGGCCATAGAGGCTGAAAAAGCCTTCCAAGAGCTGATATTGAAATTCATGTCAGCACCTGTCTTAAAGCATCCATGCCCCGAGCTTCCATACATAGTTGAAACCGATGCATCCAGTTTAGCCATTGGGGCTGTCCTGTCCCAGAAGGATCCTGAAACCGGTCAACTTCATCCAGTAGCATTTTGGTCCAGAAGGTTCTCGCACCTGAATTAAACTATGTGGTTACCGATAAAGAGTTGTTAGCCATCAAATCCGCCTTCAAGGCTTGGCGGCATTATCTTCTCGGTGCCAGGCATACCATTACTGTAATCACCGATCACAGGAATTTGCAGTATTTAAAAACAGCCAAGGCCCAATCATCGCGTCAACTTCGATGGGCATTATTCTTTGCCGAATTGGATTTTGTGATCACTTATCGACCAGGTTGTAAAAATGGCATGGCAGATGCCTTATCCCGAATAGGAATGGGTGAAGCATATTCGAACCCGGAATCGGTGCCTATAATTCCAGAACAAAGAATTCTTGGCATAACTACTCTACAGACTCTAGAAGATATTCATTTAAATATCCAACAACTTTTTGATCCAGCAGCCCTGCAGGACTGGGTAAAGAATAAAGAAAGGGCAAGATTATTCAGTCATCAATGACCTACCTTACTATCAAGGACGTCTATTTCTACCACACAAGGAACTAAAAGAACTAGTCATCTCCAATTACCATGACGCCCTTATGGAAGGACACCCAGGTATCGCAAAAACTGAAGCTAAAATTAAAAGACAATTCTGGTGGCCCACCTGGCGAAAAGACATAAAGTCATTTGTGATGTTGTGTGGTATCTGCGCCCAAAACAAAAGTCAGAAGAAAAAACCAGCTGGCCTTTTACAACCTTTGGATATTCCACCTACACCATGACACACCTTGTCTTTAGACTTTATTACAGATCTACCTCCATGTAATGGATTTAACACCATCCTAGTTATTGTGGATCTTTTTTCCAAGATGGCCCACTTTATTCCTTTAAAAGGATTACCTTCCGCTTCAATTTTGGCCAAGGAATTTCCCGAAAACATTGTTCGAATACATGGATTTCCTTCCATATTGGTCTCTGACCGAGGTAGTCAATTCATTTCACAATCCACAGGTGGCTAAATCCCTTTGTCCACTTGCAGGAGAATACTTCTACGGGTCAAGCAGACGAGATTAGGCGGGCCAGTCCAGTCTGTCATCTCTGCACTACGCATCACGTTGGTGGAGACCACAGCTGTCCGACGCCCCTGTGGGAGCCAGGTGAGCGTAACACTATGCCCCATGGCCCCCTCACCCCCAACCAAACACTATGCCCCATGGCCTCCTTACCCCCAACCAAACACTATACACTAACTCTCAAGCATGCACCCATACAGACCAGAATCCCCCACCCCCAAATCAGCATACAAACTAGCAAGAATGCACACATACCGCACTTACACTCCAAAACAAACACTCATGCACACCCGACACCCCCCCACCCCCGCATCTCAACATACACAAAACAAACATTCAAAACCAAACATTCATACACATCCGACACCCCCCCAGTCACCCCCAGTCCTGCATCTCAACATACACAAAACAAACATTCAAAAACCAAACATTCATACAAATCCGACACCCCCCCATCCCCGCATCTCAACATACACAAAAAAAACATTCAAAACCAAACATTCATGCACAACCGGAACCCCACCCCCGCATCTCAACATACACAAAACAAACATTCAAAACCAAACATTCATACACATTCGACACCCCCCGCATCTCAACATACACAAAACAAACATTCAAAACCAAACATTCATGCACATCAGACACCCTCCCACCCCGCATCTCAACATACACAAAACAAACATTCAAAACCAAAAATTCATACACATCCGACACCCCCCAACCCCCGCATCTCAACATACACAAAAAAACATTCAAAACCAAACATTCATGCACATCCGACACCCCCCCACCCATGCATCTCAACATACACAAAACAAACATTCAAAACCAAACATTCATACACATCCATCACCCCCCACCCCCGCATCGCAACATACACAAAAAAACATTCAAAACCAAACATTGATACACATCCAACACCCCCCACCCCCGCATCTCAACATACACAAAAAAACATTCAAAACCAAACATTCATACACATCCGACCCCCCCACCCCTGCATCTCAACATACACAAAACAAACATTCAAAACCAAACATTCATACACATGCGACACCCCCCCACCCCCGCATCTCAACATACACAAAAAAACATTCAAAACCAAACATTCATACACATCTGACACCCCGCCACCCCCGCATCTCAACATACACAAAAAAAACATTCAAAATCAAACATTCATACACACCCGACACCCCCCTACCCCAACATACACAACACAAACATACAGCAAAACAGACCCGACACACAAACACAAACAGACCACTTACCGGAGACGTGCTGGAAGGCAGGTAAGCTGGAACGCTGGCGAGGTAACTGGAATCGTACTACGGCTGGCGTGGTCTAAGGCTGAAATGCCTTCTGGCATCAAGCCTTATGGACCACACCAGCCGTAGTGCTGGCACTCCATTGGTGCAGCTCACACGCACTACGTGGCTCATAGGAGCGACGTGGTGCGTTTGTGCTGAGCCAATGAGGGCCAGTGTTTTGTCCGGCCCGGAAGACAACAAAGACTTTCCTAATGGAGGGCGGCCGATGCTGCTTGCGGGCCGCCCTCCATTAGGAAAGTCTTTGTGCCTCGCGGGCCGGACAAAACAGCATGGCGGGCCGCAACAGGCCCGCGGGCCATATGTTGTGCACCCATGTTCTAGAAGAAACGGCGTGGGTACAGAGTGTAGGGTGGAGGTTCTTTTATTCAAGTATAGTTCGATCACTTGGATACACTCCAGTTGAGGGATACTCGTGTATAATGAGGTGGCATCCAGTGTAACTAAGAGGTCTGTGCAACAGGTCTGTAAGTCTGCTGTGATTTGAATCGTGGTGGTGATATCTTTTACAAATGATTTCATGTCTTTAATGAAAGGACGTAAGAACCAGTCTACGTATATAGACAGTGGCTCAAGGATAGAATTGAGTGCTGAAACTAGTGGTCTGCCCGGTGGGCAGGTAGCGTTCTTATGTACATTGTGTAATAAGTAGAAGGCTGGAATGATGGGATTTTTTGCTGTGAAGAATTGTTGTTCATCTGCTAATCCATCTTTCTAGATGGGCATGGTACATAAGGCTTGTAATTTCCTCCGTTAGTCTGGAGGTGGGATAAGTATCGATTTGACGGTAAAAAATGGTATTGTCAAGTTGTAATTTGACCTCTTTGTCGTAGGCTGCCTTATCCCAAAGGACAATGCCTCCCCCTTTATCTGCAGGTTTTATGACAAAAGAGTCATTACTCTGCAGATTTAGGAGGGCTGTATGTTCTTTTTTGGATAAGTTGTCTTGTTGATAATTTTTACTTTTTAGAAGGCATTCACTTTCGTGTGTGATCTTATGTTCAAATGCCAAAATGGCTGTGATCACCATGCTATTAAGTGGAATAAAGGTGGAAGGAGGTTTTAAACCGGTAATGTTATCCCGGTCCTCTTTTGGTTGTGAATTCCTGAAGAAATATTTGAGACAAATAAGTCTAAAGAATTTCTGGAGTTCTAAAGCTGTCTGGAAGGCATTTGCTTTTTTCGTTGGAACAAAAGTGAGGCCTTTGCTAAGAATATCAATTTCTTCTTGTGAAAGAGTGTAGTAGGTTAAGTTGAAGATAGGAATGGCGTTTACCAATTTACACCCCACACACATAAACCAGCCGCCTTAGGCCCTGTGCCCTTTTCTACACATACTATTACAGTACTTCAACCAGTGGGCAGACTCTTGGACTCTTGTGTGCATGGCCATAAACCAGCCCCCCATTCATCCAATAATGTGCCCAGTGGCCATAGCCCTCTGTCCACTTCTGTACACATATCATTACACTACTTGCAGCCAGTGGGCATACTCTTGGGTGAATGGCCTCCAGCCATACAGTGACCACATCAAACACACATAAACCAGCCCCATAAGGCCCTCTGCACTTCTGTACACATAGTATTGCTGTACATGAAACCAGTCAGCACACTCTTGCATGCCATAAACCAGCCACCCATGCATCCAATAATCTGCCCAGTGGCCACAACCCTCAGGGCACTCCAATAAGCCATCTTCCACACACCCTGTCCACTTCTGTACACATATTATTACACTATTTGTTGCCAGTGGGCAAACTCTTGCTGGTCACAATCATCACAGCATAATAGAGCCATGCACCCAACAATCTGTACAAGGGCCAGAACCCACACATATAAGCCATCCGCCTGAGGCCCTGTCCACTTCTGTGCACATAATATTCCAGTACGTGCAACCAGTCAGCACACTCTTGGGTCCAATAAGCCTGCCGCTTGAGGCCTTGTGCACTTTTCTAGACATACCATTACAGTACTTCAACCAGTGGGCAGACTCTTGGACTCTGTGGTGCATCCAGCCATGCACCCAAGAATGTATTAGCTTCCCACAATTACCTCCCAATGCATAGACTATCACATGCCCAAGAATCTCAGCCATGCACCCAAGACTCCAGCAGCTGGCCACAATTACCACAGCATAATACAGCCTATACAAACATCCTCATATCATCTACATTCCACTCCCCCACTCCACTACCCTAATGAAGCCTGCCTAAAGTCTCCACATAACCTATTCGCCCTAGGACCTACCTCTGAACTCCTGTGGTGTCCGCAGACATTGCAAACACAACACAGTCTTCTTCCACTTAAACAAATACATCATGTGAACCATCTTTCACTCCCCCACCCTTTGCAGCCCCTCTACCCAACACCAGATGTCCCAAAACATATTTTCCAACAACAGTTTTCGACGCCGCGGATACAACGTGGTGGGCATTTCAGAAAAATATGACGCACATCAGGCTTCCCTCCAGCCAATCAGCGGGTACGATGGGTGTCCATGGACATCACGCGCACCGCTGAACAATCAGGGACTGGTCCGCGGAGCAAACAGGGAAATAGGTCTGGAGAGCGGAGCCATATATCACAAATTTGTTTTTACCTACATTTTGCCTGTTTTAAAAAAACTACTGGAATGATTTTCACCAAATTCACAGAAGCACGCTTACGGGACCAAGCTGCCGCTCCTGCCGCAAATTTGATGTAAATCCATCCAGCGGTTTGGGCTTTAGGCATGAGCAAAGTTTTTTTCCATTCAGTCTATGGAAACAATTATGTTGGGACCCCCCTATAACTTTGCCCCCCTTGACGAAACCTCGCTAAACTTAGCAAAAATATTCTGAGTGTAAAGTTTGGGGAGGATTCGTCCAGGGGGAGCGAAGTTATAAGCCGCCCAAAAAGTGCTCTTTTGATGAGTTGAGCAACGTAACCATAACAACACGGCTTCTACCACAGGCCGTGTAATTTATATTCCTGTATATGTATGTATTTGAGTTGATGGGGTCTAAACCAGTTTTTCAAGAGCAATGAAATATTTCGCCTGATGAGTACAAAGCAGCTTTCCCAGGAACTGTACACAGAGATAACAGGCGGGGGTAAGTCACTCAGCACCAATGAGATTCACTGGAATCCTTTGCAGAAAACGCCCACCTGCATCTCAGGTGTCAACATGTATGTGTTTCAGGTGAGTGCTAGTAGGTGTGGTTTAATAAAAACAGAGGTCACTAATGATTTGCACTGAATACTTAGGAGGATCTCACTAATTTAACACCAGGATCACCTACAGTCAGTCTTAATGGCCCTATATACCGGAATGTGTTTTACCCGTGTAGGACTAAACTCACTTATGGTCACCGTTCATGGCCTCAGTGACATTCCAGATGATTTGAAGTCTATATACAGGTGTTGGTGCTATAGATAATAATACATTCAATACATTAAAATAGATGTTGCTGTGGCTTACCCATCCATAAATATCCTTCCTCATAGCCATCCCCATTGGCATCACTGACGTCAATAGATATTGGGTCTCTACAAATATTCTCACTCAGATTCATACTCAAATACGCCATGCTTATTCACAAACAGGTCATCCTCAATGTCAACAGAGAAGTGGATGTTTGTTTTATCATGAAACTGCATCACTCACAGTTTGACTCACTGACACCTCTGGTTTGAATGGATTTTGTGCAAGTAAAATCGTTCTCACTCAGGGTCAGACTTAATTCATCCTTGTGCTTTAATGGGCCATATCCACAAGATCCATTTTAATGGCCCAAAATGCAATACAATCAGCCTCACTCAGAATGAGTCTCAGCGGATACGTACACTTCAATGGGATTTAATTAACTAGAATGAGTCTCACTCAGTCATCCTCAATGGACCTAGCAAACTGTCTCACAAATACGTGGGACTGGGATTGTTGTGTGCACAAATATCAAAGGGTCTTGCACATTTTCAGGCAGTCTCACTCATAGTCACTCTAGCCCATTGGCAGCTTAAAATATTGGGAGTAACTTGTTATTCATGTGTAGGAGAGAAGAGCAGGAAAAGAATAGTGGACTTTGGAATCTCTGAGGCAACGCCTGGTGTCAATGGACGCCTGGCACTGAAATGAGGACTTATTCTGCTTTGATGTTGCACCCATGAGTGCTACCTTGAGTTATGGTTGATGATTCACTGTTTCGCTGCGGTGATGGATGGTAAAGGCAGTTGCAAATGTTATTTGTTGGTGCTAGTTTTGGTTTGTATGTGGGTGTGTTGCAGGCATTCCGTGCCCAACTTGTTTTTTGTGCTGCGGGTTACTTTTTTTCTTTAGTATCCATGAATCCATGGACAGGGCAAAACGGTTTGCACGCGCAAGTAGGCGCTATGTTATTTATGAGGCTAATTCATTTATGGGGATTTAGCGCTTTTTCTATGAATTTTAGTGTTCTTACCCGTTTGCTGCAGAAGTGAGTGAGAGGTTGGTGAAACAGCTCAACTCACATATGTAGTGCGGGGCAGAGCTCCAATATTTGGAACTTGACCATGTAGGTTCGAAAGTCGCACAGGTATAGGAGATTTTATACAGACATAAGGCATGCAAAATGTTCTTTTTTGTGAAATCATTTGGAGGTAATCAGGTGTACCTCCACAGAGGCTTTCGTTAACCAGGTGTTCTATGCTGGATTGAGTCGTTTCAGTTACAGGGAGGCATTTCAATGCTGGTGTGATGTTGTCACAAAGACACCAGCCATAAATGAGTTGAACACCATGATTTTCTAGTTATTGTGGCTTGTCTAATGACTTATGTGGGTGTCCAGAGGACATGCTGCTACTGTGAACTTGTCCACAATTGCGAGGACCAGGGTGCCCTTTGTGGGAGCTGAAGACTCTGGAGGGTCCCTTTGCCCTGCTGTAGATGACAGCTTGTTTTTTGACTTGTCAGAAAAGAACTCCACGTGCAACACTTACACTCAATTATAACTCAGAAGAGGAGTGGCTTGTGGTTGCCTGTTCATTTTGTTAGAGCTTTTGTCCGTCCTGTTTTTTTTTAGCAGTGTTGATATTTCAGGGGTTTGAGGAAAGTTTTTACTTGTTCAACTCTTATCCAGAACAAGTCATCTCAGCCCTTGCCCTAGGCTTCTGATATTTGGCACCTTCCATAGTGTTCCCTGGGGCCCATTAAATAGTACAATTGTACTATCTTTGAGTCGCATTCAGACGAATTGAGTCCTCTGTTCACAAAAAAAATAAATGCTGTCACTCACAACCCTGACTCTCCCCCCTGTCCTCCCTCCTTCTCTCTGCTTCTCCCTCCCCTCGCTAACTGTGGTTTATTTGTCAACCCCCCACTCCTCCCTGTTTGAACTGCCCCGCCCTTATCTTCTTTAAATAAAGGGCCATTCACCTCAGAGTTCACCGCAGCCAGCTGAACAGACAGCAGCACCACAAGCAGTAACCACCAGAGGTAAGACACGAGCAAATAGAGAGAATGGATATTTCGGGAAATGTTGCAACTCTTTTTTAACAGCCTTTAAGGAAGCATTTTTGTGGACGAAACAAACCAAAGTGCTATGTATTTGTGTGAAAATCGTGAAGGTAAACTCCTAGATGGTTGGATTTCGTTCTGTTACTATCGAGCACTTTATATGTAATGGGTGAACAGTGGAGAAACGTTGCTGAAAATGTTGGGGGGGACATGACCTCTGAAGAAAAGGTGCCCCAGCCAAATGAATGGGGACAAAATAGTGTGCAATGAAAGTTTGGGGGAACAAACACCCCCGTCCGCCCCCTACAATTGCGCCCATGTGGGTGAACAAGCAAAGATAGACTGTCCATTACTTCTTTAAAAATAAACGTTCATTTCATTAATATCTTGCTCATCTCTAATCTTTCTGAACTTTTTGAGACAATCATGTTCATAACCTAGGCGCAATACACGCCATTTCCACTAACTCTCAAATACCCACTACCAAATAATACTGTTCCTGGCTGCCTCTCCACTCTTTCCCATTCATGCAGCGTAAGTACATGTATTTTGCAAGTCCCTATTATTCTTTGTTCTGCCTATTTAATATTCGCAAAGTGTGCTTGCTGATGAGAAACAACAACATTCTAGAGGCATAATAGAAATCCAATTTGCATATTGCACCAGTTAGTTGTTGGAATTGTTTTGAGTATCATAAAACCGTACAATGCAGTCCACTGTGCTATTTCGAATCCTCCCAATAAACCAGATGTGATTTTTTAAATAATATAAAACTAGATGAAGCCTGGGGATGTCCTGTAAACACTGTAACTAAACAGACAGACCATAAGAGCCCACCCAGATCCGCATGAAGTTATGTTGTGGGGAAAGCTCCAGAGGTAACAGTAGCTCTCACCTCCAGGACACCCCACTCCTGAAGTATAGTAACGGTGGGGGGTTTAGAGGTGCATTATTGGCAATACTGAATTATAGCGATAAATGAGGCTCTCTGCACCCATAGAACCACTGAGGGTGCAGGTACTCAATCAGTAAATCAACCACATTTATTTCAGGCTTAGCCCCAAAAAGTGCAGAAAAAAATCATAAATAATTGATATGAGACAATAAAATCACAGGTTTTAAGAATACATGTATGTAGTTGTCAACGAAATACTAACATATTATCGGTGTATAATTGCAAAAGAATAGAGATAAGATGTCAGATAATTAAGATGCTTCCAGCCTGGATGAAGTATTTAAGCAGGTCCAGCATGCCTTATTCAAGAAGCTAAACACTGCAAATATGACGTCCTCGTGTTCAGTCATTTTGCCTAAAGTATACGCATCTGCAGCGGAAAAACCATGATATTTTTTTAAAAAATCAGGGAAAAAAAGTCATAAGCATATGTTACGCAAAATAGTAAGAAATGCATATCAGATTCTTCAATGGTAAGACAGAGAGGACAGAATGTTGAGGGGCTCAGAGACCATTTGCAAGATAGGTTGGCTACTGGGAAAACATCCAATCAGAATTTGATCTAGAGCGCTCTAGAAGAACTGGCCAATATATAGATAAGGGAGGTCTCAAGATCCAAATTTGATTTTAACGATACATGCCAGACAAGCTAGGCAGCTCAATCATATAAAAAAAACAATGATTCTAAGAGCAAAGTATCCAGTTTTATTTAAACTTCTCTTATGGTCTTATCCGTGTCCTGTATGTATACCCCCTCCACAGGGCAAGCAAGAGGCTACAGGCAGAATTGAGGATGTCCCCTAAACCTCCACAGGGAAAGCAAGACGATACAGGCTGAAATGAGGAGTCCTCTTCCATTTCCATTGGATGAACAAGAGGCTACTGACGGATATGAGGAGTCCTCCATATCAACAGGGCAAGCAAGAGGCTACAGGCGGATATGAGGAGTCCTCCATATCAACAGGGCAAGCAAGAGGCTACAGGCGGATATGAGGAGTCCTCCATATCAACAGGGCAAGTAAGAGGCTACAGGAGGAAATGCCGAAGCCTCCTCCATGTCCACAGGGCAGGCAAGAGGCTACAGGCGGAAATGCCGAAGCCTCCTCCATGTCTACAGGGCAGGCAAGAGGCTACAAGAGGAAATACCGAAGCCTCCTCCATGTCCACAGGGCAGGCAAGAGGCTACAGGAGGAAATGCCAAAGCCTCCTCCATGTCCACAGGGCAGGCAAGAGGCTACAGGCGGAAATGCCGAAGCCTCCTCCATGTCCACAGGGCAGGCAAGAGGCTACAGGCGGAAATGCCGAAGCCTCCTCCATGTCTACAGGGCAGGCAAGAGGCTACAGGCGGAAATGAGGAGGCTTTGGAAACGAGGAGACCTCCTCCATCTCATTGGAAAAACAAGAGGCTCCTACAGCTGCACTGTTATCTTAAAATAAAATACACGACGATCGGGTGAGTAAGATGAATTAGTGAATAGAAGGTAGGAAGACAGCAGAAAAAAGCAATATTTAACACAACAAACAAAGGAAATGCAGAAACGCATAAGTATTTTACAAATAAAGGCATTTCAATGGAAACGTATGTAAAGGTCTATTTCAGAAGTTGCATTTTTGAGTTTTCATTTGGTGTTTCAAACTAGGACACGTAATTAGTATTGTGTGAGACAATATTTTCAATGCTAATTTATTTGCACTGAATACGTTTGCAGGAGGTTGGCCACTTCATTTCCCTTGTTCTTACTTGAGAAATATACAGAAACATTCTTTTGTGTTTCAAACTTTTGATTTTTTTTAACTTTGAGTTGATGGGGTCTTTACACAAAACCAGTTTTTCAAGAGCAATGACATCATATCTCGCCTGATGAGAACAAAGCAGCTTTCCCAGGAACTGTACACAGAGATAACAGGTGGGGCGTATGACACTCAGCACCCAATGAGATTGATTGGAATCCTTCGCAGGCCCCACCCACCCGCCTCTTAGGTGTCACTATGACCATTCCTCACCTACTGCCTTTAGGGGCCTTGAGACATGCATCTCGGTATCCACCCATTTGACTGCATCCATCTCAGTGAAAGGCATTCCATTACAACCTGTTTACACGGAAAGCCTTCAATACAAAGCCGACCCCGATGAAAAGATGCACGCTGCAACATGCACAACTCAAGGAAAGGTGAAGGAACAATAAAACATTTTAAAATTAATCATCAGTATTCAAATATTGAAACCGAAATGGGTATGGACTTAAAAATGAAGAAAAGCGCGGCAATAATAAACATAAGTATTTTATTGTATTTATTTGTATTTATTTACAGGAGTAACAAAGCTCTTTTGATCACAAAAGAACCTTCAATAGATAAGAAATTACATTTTACAGGACACAGTGAGCTTCTTACAGTGGGGTGAGTTTTAGGCACATTCTGACCATGTTGTGGAAGTAAATGGAACTGTCACCGGGAACAATACATGCGTGAACACACATAGATTAAGAACAACGGCCAATGGACATTTTTAAGTGCAGGTAGGCGGAACGGCCAGCTGTGCAGGGGTGTGTATGGCCATAATGGGTGAAGTGCTATGGTGGAGGCAGGTAAGAGGTGAGGGCAAAATGTTGGCAAGCAGGCAGATGAGAGGTAGGTTAAGAGGGTAACTCTGGGGCTAGGAGTATGTAGTATGAGGTAAATGCGACAGATATGTCAATAGTGACACAAATGGAGGTAATGGGTGCTTCCCCCTTTTTGAAATAATGTAGGGTGCCATATAAAAACAATTTAAAGCAAAGCAAAAAGAGCTGCTTGAGATTGCTTGAGGTGAAATGGACCAAGAAATCCAATAATTAGAGATGGCTTGGAATCTTATTCGAGTGACCCAGCAAGCCTTCAGTAGAAGCTTTCTTACATTACGTGGTCCTCATCATATTTGGTGTGTGGTCATCTTTCACGGCCCTTAAGACATTAAGGTGTTTTAGCTGAGTGCTGATCGGGATGGTTCATTGACACTGGCGGAGTCTTTTTACCTTCAAAGTGAGAGACTCAGACTGAAAAATATTGAGTAAACCAGAAAAATAAAGACACTAACACGCTCTTTTCTGAGGGAGTAAAGTCTGACACTCGTACTCAAGCTGTCCTGATGTCAGCATTGACAATATCACTCTCTCCTTTTCTAAAATGATATGAATCAATACATGAAAGCTTCAAGGATCATGCCACCCTTATAGCAATGATGCATTCAAAGCTGATATGCATAGACTCCTACTTAACAAGTAGGCAAGAAAAAAAGACAGAG
Organism: Ambystoma mexicanum; assembly: GCF_040938575.1. NCBI lineage: Eukaryota > Metazoa > Chordata > Amphibia > Caudata > Ambystomatidae > Ambystoma > Ambystoma mexicanum. The sequence goes on along the minus strand of NC_090926.1, from coordinate 1,092,175,462 downwards.
AGAGATATCAGCAATTATTAGATTCCATCAAAGAGGTGATGAGAGACAACAAATCCATAGCGGAGCACATCAACGTTTGTAAAACCTGCACTGGTGATGCAACTATTGTGGGGGATAGCGACCACACACACGAGAAGTCATCAAATACAGTTAAAGACACTGTAGAACCCCCAAGAAGCTCTAACACCGCCACGATTGATACAGACAGAATGTAACTCAGGAGAAACCCCAGACCTCTAATGGTTCCAGAAAATGTCTCCGCAATCTGAGAGAATGTTTACCAGACCCACAAGGATCCAATTTACAAATAAAAGAAGGGGCAAAGGATGTATCAGTTTCACAGGTAGCACCGGCCAAGGCCAAAGGCGCAAAATAATCTATTCATTCATCTAATAAGGATCTGTTCAATATAAGACGATGACGAGATAGAAGCGCAGATGATAAACCTGCTTCCAGCCAAAGTGCTCCCAAACACCCCAAGTGAAAATCAAGTACAGACAAGGAATTCGAAAACTGTGACGGTGTCATCCTCAAATGAGATATTGGATTGTAACTTTTCAACCTTGGCAGAAATAATTGTGCTGGCAGAGGTTTTTAGATTGAAGAATGGAGGGATGGAAACTTTAAATAATCACACCCCTGAGTGAGTAGAGAACTTGTTAGAAACTCAATTTGATCCCAATGGAAATGAACGGGAAAGTCTGGTAATGAGAGCACTATTGGGTAACTCTCGTGAGCTGAGACAAATAAAAAACAGGGGTGCCGACACCCCTGAGGCCACCGCTGGTGGAGAGACTGTCATAACATTAGAGAGAACACACCTGTTGAATGATGAATTGATTCTAAGCCGTAATAATGTGATGCAACTCTTACATCATATTCAATGCTCTGCACTATTGAATCAGCTGAATTGTTGAGCTCCTGAACAAAAAACTCTCGGCTATAGTGCGTCTACATGTAAAGTCGAATATCATTCGGGACGTGTTAATAGACGCCTCTCCCTTATTGCAAGCATTGGGATTCGAGATAACAGCAAAAAACAAGGGTCCGGCAGTGTGTAAAAGAAAGAGGGAGGGAGAGCCGGAGAAAGTCACTGACCCCGGGGTGGAGGTTGACCAGGTGGGTCGGGGGAAGCAATCTACTCTAGCCCTGCTTCAAAAACAACAAGGTGGCCCTAGGGTTGATATGAGCCAACTAAAGGAACTTAGACCCCATCAAATGACATTTGATAAGACGGGGGATGGTAAAAGGGATCATAGAACAAAATGGAGCCACAATGCCCTCTTTAAAAGAAACTGAATCTTGGGATTGGCTGGTGGGTGCACTGTCTGTGGAAAAAAACATTAATGCCACACTCAAAATTGGGAGGGCATTTGCCCATCTGTTTAATACGGATGAATTTATTATACTGTGTCTCCAGGAGACCTGGTTGATGAACACCCCGATAGTGGATGGCTACAGCCTCCCCCTAAATAGTGCGGTAAGGGGGGTACAGTCACCCAACGGCAGGTATGCTCACTGTAATAAGGAATGGGTGGGGATGAAGGTGATGGATGTCTCTTCCCTCAAATCCTTACATTCAGTTACTGGTAATTGAATTGGAAAGGCCGACAAGCAAGGTGACAAAATTCCTGGTGATATTCAATTTATATTGTGTAGAGGAGCAGGTTAATGCCTCTAAAGGAAGTCCCGCCCCCCGAACCTCCTATAAGCTGGATGCCTGAGATTGTGCCATGTTTAACACCTGTATGTGTGCCTATTCCATAGCGAGTGTTCTAGAGAAGATATCCTCTGAGAAAACCCTATCAAATGTATCCCCCAATAGTCGACAACCTGAGGGAGGAACTCCCTGAAGAAATATGAAAAAGAGTGAAAGAGGATTGGTCCCTCTGCCTTTCAGCCCGTGGCCGGCCCTAAATCGTCCCTGGGGAGTGGGGGCCGGTGGGGGCCGGTGTTACCTTGCTTTGATGATTTATTTGCATGCATGATGTGTGCATCATAAATTATGATGCATGCATCATTCACATGCTCCTGCAGCATGCAAAGTTGAGGTGCCAGGGCTGCCGCTGGCTGTCAACGTGCCGCCACTCCAGGGGGCACAGTGCACACTGAAGTAGCGGTACTGTTGTATTAGTGATAAATATGTATTAGTGATATTAATGATAAACAACCAATTTTAGAGTAGAATAAGCATCAATTTCAGACTATGTATTTTGCCTTTCGCAAGTTGCCATAATAGGATGTTTTTTTTCTGCCATTGTTTCTGTTACAATCATCACTAGACATTCCATCTCGGTTTCCTCAGTCACTTGAAAAAATCCTTGTGCCTAAAAGCTTCTGTACAGTGTAGAAATATTTGACCATAGCACATCAAGTGGCCATTGACTTCATTGTGCCACAATGAATGCTTTGTTGTAATGTGTCTATCTTTCCTATCTCCATGGCATGCTGTTCAGGATGTTTGTTTTCATGTATGAGGTAATGAGTGCTCAGAGTATGGGATGTCCTGTGAGTGTGCTGCTTTCCCAATTTTTCCAACCTCTGAAGCCTGAAAGTAGATGCATGCAGGCTTGACATGTGGCCAACTATGCAGAGACCTGCTGATTAACTTGACTGGTCTGCTGTTAAATGTCAGTTACCAGTTTAATGGTATCTACTACAGAATAATTGCTCATTTTACTATAGCCGATATGATAGCTCAGTGGGTTGAGTGCTCTCTGCTGCGATCTGTGTGTGTTCTGCATGTTCGATCTCCAGCAAGGCCATCTCAGCCTTTCATCCTTTTTAGGTCGATAAATGAGTACCAAAACAGGCTGGGTGATATTCTATGCCTATTTGTTCTATAAAAAAGAGCTTAAGCGTAAGTGCTATACAATAACATTATCGTTTGGCCTTGGACTTCTGATTGCATTCGCAGTAATTTGACAATATGGATCTATACACACAGATATTAATGATACATATGGTGATCCATTCTTGTTTGAAATGTATATCACAATAGTGAAATAAGAACCATATTTTTCGTAGTGTACTTAGGAATAATGCTATTTGATGGCACTTACTGTTTTGTCAAGGGGTGAAAGGTCATGTTTCATCGCTTCCCAGGATGTCACTTTGAGGTGGGATCAAATGACATCACTTCCGATAATGTCATTGGAGGTCAAGGGTCGTGAGGCAAGGGGTGGGCCACTTTTCTGAGGCGAGGGGTGGGCCCTATTTCTTGGCCCAATCCGACCCTTTGGTGACATCACAAGGGACGAGCGTGACACACTAAGAATACTGGCTGAAGAGAATTTTTTGGAACATATAGAACCTGTTGACGAAGTTAAGACTCGAGTAAACTTTAATATGTCAAGTAGAAGATGGCATGTGTGTGACGCACTCCAGAAAATGCACACCATTCAATGACTGTACAGATGCTGTAACGCAAGTAGATTAAGTGATCTTAGACGCTGGCTATATGTAGTGAATAGACTGCAGGAGAAGCTGCCATTGTGTAGAAGATGGACAACAGTGTCTAGAATTTTGTAGGCTAGGACCCATGGAGAGGAAAGGCAGAGCTGTGTCACAGCATGAATAAGTTGAGAGTGTGGAAACAAACAGGCTGGTTGACTTGGTGTACCAAGCGGAAGCAAGTCAAGGCTGGTTATCTATTCTTGAAGGCAGTCAAGGTGAGAAGCTGATCATCGCTTGTTAAGAAAGAACATCACGCGTAGCAAGTTCTATTCATTTAAGACATTCAAATGCTGCAAAATGGTCCAAATCGTGATCTCTTGTCACGTGAACCAAGGATGAAAATAGAGGTGAGCATGGAGTCCTAGAACAACCATAGTGCATTCTCGTACTCCCATATATTCCCATAGACAAGGATACTTTGCAAGGCCAAGTTCAAAGACAATCTGCATGGCAGATGGTTTGAGTGATGAAAGATGAAGGGCTTATTGGGCGGGGGGGTGAAGTCAAGTCCACCTACTGGCACCTGGGCATGAGCCTACATGCTGCTAAGTGAACGAGCATGCCAACCAATTGTAGAGGGCCATATAATGAAGCACCTTATAGTTTGAGAGCCAATTATATATTGTGTACTTAATAGTGTTGAAGATGACATGTTTTTAGAGGTAGGCATAAGTTGTCCACCTGACAGTAGATATCCAATCACAATCCTATAGAACATATAATTAGATGTTCCCCTTGAGCCTATAACAACCCTTTATAGGTTTTTCTCATTTGCCACATAATATGACATCACATATGATGAATTGTTAGTATATAAATGTGTTTTTGTTTGAAATTTACTGAGAGCTTGAGCGAACATCCATTGATGTATGTTGTAACTCCCTGTTTTAGACAATTGATTAGAAAACAGCAACTTTGCCCATTTTCCCAAGTTGGTTAGATTATTTGGTGCCAGTGTTATTCTGCTTCCCCATCCATTGCATGCACGATACCCAAAGGACCATATGCACAATTAAAACGCCAAAAGGTGTGAAACTTCACAATTTGTGGACATAGTTATGGAACAGATTGATAATCTCAACTGCAAGTATCAACGTTCATGGTTCATTTTGTGTGGGGATACGAACATAGATTGCATTGAGTTAGAGAGTAAGGAAGATATAAATTGATGGGTAGTGACCAGACAGGGAAGAAGGTGAGAGCCTACCTGTGGAAAAATGAATTAAAAGCCTGAAACATCCACATGCTGAACGGCCAAGAGGCCAGTGATATTCCGAATGCCCTGACATGGCACAGAGGTAACCAAAACCAGTTAGATAGTTATGGAACAGATTGATAATCTCAACTGCAAGTATCAACGTTCATGGTTCATTTTGTGTGGGGATACGAACATAGATTGCATTGAGTTAGAGAGTAAGGAAGATATAAATTGATGGGTAGTGACCAGACAGGGAAGAAGGTGAGAGCCTACCTGTGGAAAAATGAATTAAAAGCCTGAAACATCCACATGCTGAACGGCCAAGAGGCCAGTGATATTCCGAATGCCCTGACATGGCACAGAGGTAACCAAAACTCAATCTTAATATTTTGTCACACAGAACGTGTTTGAAGGGGTAATATCACTTGAGGTAATTCTTTTGCTTAAGAGCAATCACAATCTTTTGAGGATGACCTGGAATGTGGCTCTTGTGTTGAATAAAGCATATTCGCCTGTGAACGGTTAGATCGAGCCGGGTTGAAATAGACTCCACTTAAACCCAACAGAAATCATACAACTGACCGAGAGATATGAGAAAGGAGTTTATGAACAGAGGATCAGTATAGACTACACTCCATTACTGGTAAGCTACCCCGAAATGAATTAAGGAAAAAGGCTTATGAATTTCAAAGCCAGACATATCTACGATAATGAGGTTGTGAAACAAAAAAAGAAATTTCATAAGATTATTAGAGATATGAGGGATTTGCCAGCCCTAATAAGATTAAACTGCTGCTGTAAACGTAGACATCAGTCCAATCACTGGTTGATCTCGCACAGGGGCATTTAGTCCCAAAATGATGCTGAGCCCATGTTGCCACTGCTGTCTTCAAATAACACAAGAAGACTGTGGCAGGTTTTAAATGATACAGGAACTAATCAACATGCTGTCCAGAGTAACCCAGTCTCAGAAGAGAAATGGATTGAGTACTTTTGAAAGCTGTTTGCAAAACCAGAATGGGTGAAATCAGTAAAATCAGATCAGGCAGAGTGGGACATTATATTTACGAAGGAGGAACTTATCGATCTAATAGGGAAGCCAGCTGATCACGTGGCACAGGCCCTGATGGAATAACAAATGAGATGTTGAAATCGGCTCTGGCGAGTGGGCAGTATTTGCAGTATCCCTCTTTAGACAAGTCATAAGAACAAAAACGGTCCCTCCCTCTTGGAAATCAGCAGTGGTGGTGCCGATTAAAAAAAAAAAGGCAATAGACTATAGCCACAAAACTATCCACCAATTGCTCTATTATATGTTCTGGGGAAAGTGTTTGCGGCGTGGCTATTGAGTGATGAATACCGGTCATTACGATCACCGTCAGACTGGATTGGTAAGGGGAGTGGGGCGCACTTTAAATTTGTTTTTGATTAATCTATTAAAAATAAAAGCAAAGCAACAGAGTTCTAAAGGATTAGTCCCGGCAATGGACGCACTTTACTCAGATATATCTATTCGGGTGCGATTAAACCAATCGGTCCGCATGACAAAAATGATCATTACATATAGCGGTTTAAAGCCGGGTTGCCCATTGGCCACGGCTTTATTCAACTTGGTAATCTCCGATCTAGAGATGGCTTGGAATGCAACCACATCCTTTCCGTCAAGGATAGCAGGGAACCTGCTGGAATGGTTACTCTATGCGGATGACCTTGTTATCCTTGATCAGCCTCCAATTAGTTTGCAGCGCAAGCTATCAACCTTGCAGACCTACGTTGATCGCAATGGTCTAAAAATAAATGCAACCAAATCGGAATTGTTTATATAACATCTATACAATTAACAAGCGTTTCTAAGCCCTCATTGAGCAGGAAAGGAAACTATCATCTGCAATGGCAATTGGGGAAATCAGCAATTCAATCAGCTGAATCAACAAAGTATTTAGGAATAAGTGTGAGTGTGAATACTAAAGATGCCCCGTGAATTATGGAACTCAAACTAAAAACTAAAAGTCTGGCGGCTCAAGGAACAATTATCCACAGCTAATATGGTAGATTTTCACTGGTTCTGGTAGTGAAACTCTATGATCAAAAAGTGGTTTCTATATTATGCCATGGGCATCTTTTGCTGGAAGATTTTGCATTTCCAAAATTGTGTACCTGCAACAGTTATTAGATACGAGCTGGGTCTAGTGTCAATATTCGCGAAGGTAGTATGGAACTCCCTAGCTCTGTTCCGGAAAATAATCTGTGAAGAAAGACCAGCCCAATTTAAAATACTAAAAGGTGGCTGGGTCAGGATCGGGGGATGATGTTGTGGATAGTTCAGTTCATAAACATTCTTGCAAAGATCGGTGTGACAGAACAGCAGTTAAAAAAGAACCCTGAATCGATCAAAATAGTATTATGGGCTAATTATTGGACTGAAACCTGGATAACGGAAAATGAGTATGTATGAACACCTGGCAGGGGATATTAAATATCTAAAGAGACTCCCCAAATACTTAGTAAAATTCCACAGTGTATACCACTGAGATAGGTTCATTCCTTTTCGAATTAACCTATTACCAACTATGGAAGTATCAAGAATCAGGAATCAAGGAATTCTTGCTGATAGGCTATGCTGATTTTGCAAGAACTGGACTGAATCATTGAAGCATTTAGTTATGAAATGTTCAATGCTGAGGGATTGGAGAATTACATGTCTGTGAGACATCTGATGGAGGCTATCTCTTGCTAGTGAAGAAGAATGGTGGGTACTACAATGTGGAGGAACTGATTTCAGGTTAACATTTTTGGATGACATTTTAAAAAGGAATTGAGTGAGAAAGAAAGCTATGTGAAAGCAAATTCAGGCATGGTTAGTTTTAACTTTAAACATTTTCCTTTTATGGAAAAAGGGAAGTTGAATAGGATATTTTCAGATGTATTTTGATAAAGATTGTTGTATTGTGATGGATTGTGTTGTTAAACGTTTGTAATAAACTAAATACAAAAAATAAAAGTAAATAAAAATAGAGGTCACTAATGATTTGCACTGAATACCTAGGTAGATTTCACTCATTCAGCATCAGGTTCACTTACAGTCAGTGTAAAGGGCCTGTATACCGAAAGTGTTTTACCCATGTATGAATAACACTCACTTGTGGTCACCGTTAATGGCCTCAGTGACGTTCTAGGTGATTTTCAGGGTATTTACACAAGTTGGTCCTATAGATAACTATGCATTCAATACAATAAAATAGATGTTGCTGTGGTGTACCCATCCAGGAATATCCTTCCTCACTCGGAATTGCACACAAAACTCCATGCTTATTCACAAACAGGTTTTCACCTTTTACCTGATAGTACCTTTTTTAGTTTTGTTATTAGATGCAGCCTAAACACCACTTAAAATCCCAAACTATTGCATTGTATTATAGCTAGGAGGGAGAAGGCGTGAGAGGAGGGAAACACAGCTTGTGGATGTTTTTGGTTATGTATCCTGCCTTCAGCCACTTGATTTACATGTGTTCCCGGCACCAACTGCCTGTTAAACAAAAACATTGAGAAAGCCACAAGTGTTGGCGTGTGTATAGGTGTTAAATAGACTTGTGCTAGGCACACAATTGCCTCAAATGCTCCCTACCTCTATTCCGCTTCTTCCCTACAGACACAAATACATATATAAAACTGGTAGAATTCTGATATAGCAATAGAGCACAACCAAAATAAAGACTTAAGTAAACGTACTTTGAATGATGAGCTACCAGAACCATTATGATGGGCAAATACCTATCGCATGTCTACAGAAAACCAAAACTATTCCAGTGGCCAGTGTGTGTCTTCAAAGAATTTGGAAGAAATTGGAAGCTGGTTCTTTTAAGCCACTTGGACCGAGATGAGATGTTTGTGGCTTTAATTTGAGGCTGCGGCTCTTCCAGTCTTCTACTGCCTGTATTCCAATGGAACACAGTGAAGGATTTTGTCATTCCATTTGGACACAGAGAGTTCTGTGTTCTCTTTGCTTAAGGGTGGAAATGGAGCTGGCGATTCCAGTGGTGGTCCATTGCAGGTCTCATTAATATTCCAATAAGAGGGCAGACTATGAGCAGCTTGTGACCTTTAGGCGGGAAGATGTACTAACCGCACTCTCACATTATGCTCCATCTACCATGAAAAAAGCAGTTTATAAATGTCTTCCACTCTTTTGCAGTTAGTTTAGCCTTGAGAACTACCCTTCATCCACCAGACTGATCATGTCAACCCGAACAGAAATGTGGACTGTGCTTGTGCTGTGACTGGGGCAGAATCACATATGAAGGTAGAGTTCAGATTTTCCACACATTCGTTACAGAAAGTCATAATTCTATTAAAGACAAGGAGGCGAAGGATTATGCTTTCTCCACAACTTTACTGTTCAGCATTAGAAAAAACAGTACCAATGAACATGAATACAAATCTATAAAAAACTACAATAACCAAGTTTTTCTGAGCATTTGTAGTCCATTTCGATTGGTCCTCGAACTGACCATGTCATATGTCCATAAACCAATAAACAAGTCCTTAAATCATAAAACACCTGTCCTCTTTCCCTTCCTCCTCTTTCTTTGTCCTTGCGAGGCTGAGTTCTGTACATTCTTGTTATCCTTTTCCAATCTCAAACTCCTGATTGTTTGCTGTCTGTCGTCATCCCTAAAGAAACATAAATGAGAAAGGTGACTACAAACCGAAACAGGGTGGGTCAATCGTCAAATTCCACATATCTTAAATAATCTATATATTCATTGATCATTAACAACATCTTCATAATTATTATACAACTTGTATGTCTCATTGAGCATAAAATATCAACAGTACAATGACATAAAAATATCTCATTCTTACGATTGATCGGGTGGGATAATCCTTCGCCTCCGTGTCTTTAATAGAATTATGACTTTCTGTAACAAATGTGTGGAAAATCTGAATTCTATGTCAAGACCGGAGGCTCGGATTATGCTTGTTCAAAGCTTATTTACCACTAACGATGTTGCACTTTCCATGGGTTTAAAATAGAAAGTTCTAAAAGTCGACTAATTCGACCAATCTGCAGACCTCATAATGTCTTAAACTCTAGCGCCTATGTTATAAGCTTTAGTAGCCATCGCTCCTCTAGTTGAGTGTGCGCCATACCTCTCAATATCTATGCCCGCTTGTGCCATCACCCACCTGAGCCATCTGGCTATGGTAGCTGGCCTAACCGCTGTAAAAGGTTTACAAATTGCTATCAATAATTGTGTTACTCCTTGGGGTCTAACTTCTCTTGTCATATTTTCGTATGCCGCTAAGCATCTGACTGCACATAATTTTGGTTGGTTTGGAAAAAACTCATAGGAAATAGATCTCAACCCTGTTTTGGTCCTCTTTGTTATGAGGAAGGTTACTCCGTTGGGGGATATACTTTTCCTGTTAATCTCCAGAGATCTAACATCAGAAGATCTCTTACAAGCTAAAAAACATAAGAGCATGGCTAACTTGCCTGAAATTGCTTTACGAGATAAATCCTCATTATCTGGCCATGTCAAAAATAATCTCAAAACCTTGTTTACATCCCATAATTGACTATATTTTTCAATAGGAGGTTTGAGCATCTTTACACCTCTTAAAAGTCTACATATTAATGGGTGTTCCTCAATCGCCAAGCCTTCAACTCTGGGATGCCCCGCCGAAATCGCCGACCTGGCTGTATTAATGGTCCTATACGCTTTGCCTTGAGCTGCCATCTGAGCTAAAAAATTTGCTACATGAACTACATCCGTTCCATCGGGATGTATGTTCGTCTCCAAACACCAGCTACTCCATCTAACCCATGCTGATCTATAAGCCTTATGTGTCCCTGGGGCCCAGGATTCCTTAATGATGTTTTCAGCTTTGTCCGATAGACCTGGCCTAATCCAAGATCCCCTGAAATCGCCCATGCTAAGAGATTGAGTCCTCCTGCTCTCACCAAAGGGTGACTGAGTCCTCTGGGATCTCAAATGATTAATTCCATGTTGGGTAACGCCAGTGGGTTCTGATGGGTCATTTCCAGTAGACTGGGAAACCACACCTGACCTCTCCAATCTGGTGTAACTATGATTAGGGATGCTCTCTGACGTCTCACCTGAGCTAGCGTCCTCGTTATCATAGAAAACGGAGGAAACGCGTAGTTCGTCTGCTGCCCCCAGGATTGCAGAAAAGCATCCGTCGCTTCTCCTTCCGGGTCCGGTCTCCAGCTGAAGAACCGGGGTAATTGCCTGTTCAGTCTCGATGCAAATAGATCTATCTGGCATGGGCCCCAACGAGACATTATCTCCTGAAACACCCCCTCGTCCAGCTTCCAATCGCTGGCGTCTTTGAGGTATCTGGAGTTCCAATCGGCCACTTCGTTCTGCTGACCCGGCAGATACTCTGCTCTCACTGACACTCTCCTCTCCAGACATAAATCCCAGAATTCCTTTGCCAGTTCTGCTAGCATTCTGGATCTTGTCCCTCCTAGTCTGTTGATATACCTGACTGCCGAGACGTTGTCCATCTTCAGCAGAACGCAACATTGAACCCTCTCCTGGGTCCAACATTTCACTGCAAAAGACACTGCCAATAATTCTAGGCAATTGATGTGGAGACTCGTCTCTTGATCCGACCACCTGCCCCCCGTCGACAGGTTCCCGCATCGGGCTCCCCAGCCCCATCTGCTGGCGTCGGATTCGATGATCAGGTCCGGGGATGAACCAAATATGGCTCTCCCGTTCCATGCATCCATATGTATGAGCCACCAATTTAACTCTTCCCTCACTTCTTGGGAAATATTCACTCTTGATTCGTATGATGTGCCCTTCCTGAGGTGATACATTTTCAACCTCTGGAGTGCTCTGTAATGCAGCAGGCCTGGAAAATCGCTTGGATTGATGCCGCTAGGCGCCCTACTAATCTCGCAATATCCCTCAGCGAGAGTTCTCCCCTCGTTAGAGTGTGTCTCAGCTGTTTCTTGATCTCGTTCACCTTGTGAATGGGAAGACTGAGGGTTCCCTGAATTGAGTTCACTATGAAACCTAGGAATTCCATTGTCTGAGTTGGTACTAGGCTGGATTTCTCCCAATTTATAATAAAGCCCAGGCTTTCTAATAAGTCTATTGGTAACTGAACCTGTTCTATCAATGTCTCCTTCTCTTGGCACATCAGACATATATCGTCTAGATATATTATGAGTCTTATCCCTTGAGCCCTGAGGTGTGATACAACTGGCTTCATCATCTTGGTGAAGCACCATGGTGCCGATGCTAGGCCAAAGAGTAGGCATCGAAACTTCCATGTCGCTTCCCACCAGATAAATCTCAGAAATCTGCGGTGTTCCTCTGCTATGGGAATAGTCAGGTATGCATCTTTCAAATCTATCCTGGCTAGCCAGTCTCCCTGAATTAGAGTATCTCTTAGTAGGTGTATCCCTTCCATTTTTAAATGTCTTTATACCACGAAACCATTTAGGCCTCTCAGATTGATTATCGGTCTTGTCTTGTGTTTCCCTTTTACTAGGAACATATTGCTTATGTAACCTCCTGACTGACCTGATGTGGGTCTTATAGCCCTTTTGTTTTCCAGCCCTCTCAATTCCTTCTCCAGTAAGATCTTCCCTGTTCAATACCATCCCTCTTGGTGGTCTCTCCTGCTGCGGTGTATCTAGAAAATCTATATAATAACCTTGAGCAGTCTGAATAACCCAGGAATCTCCCGATATTTTCAACCAGTTGTTTAAAAATTGAGCCTTTCTCCCACCTACTTCTAGAATCTGTAGACGTGGGACTGTTATTCTCACCTGGGTTATTTTGCTGACGCTCCCCTCGCCAGTTTCTGCCTCTTCCTCTACCTCTTGAAGGGAAGAAAGGTGTTTGTTTGCGCTCCTCATGCTCTCTCCATTGCCCCCTGTCTTGGTAGGACCGATTTTATTGGAACCGGCCAGCCGAACGACCCCTTCCTCTGCTGGCCCGTCCAAAAATCTGCCTTCCATAAACTTTCTTAAGAGAGGCTTGAGCTTTATCCAAAGCTGCATAAGAATTTACAAATTTGGTGAGCTCCTTGATAAAGGAGTCCCCAAACAACTTTCCTTTTGCCGAAGTGGCGGATTCTGATGAGGCTAACTCACTCAACTTAGGGTCGATCTTTACTAACAAAGATCTCCTCCTTTCCGTAGTTATAGCATGGTTAGCGTTCCCTAACATGCATATCGCCCTCTGGGCCCATCCAATAAGAATTGCCGGGTCAATCAGCACCCCTTTTACCTTCGCTTCTTCTCCCATCTGGAGTATCTTTGTGAGGGGTCCCGTAATATCGAGCATCTTGTCCTGACATGATCGCCAGGATCTATCAAGACCCTTCCTCACATCTTTGGTAAACTTGCTGATAAAGGTTATCATTTTGTCATCTATTACAGGTGTATCTGCCGCACCTTCTGGGAGAAGTGGTCTGGGGCATTCCGCCCTCAGGCGTTTCTTTAAGTATGCCGATATTCTTTTGGGGGGTTCCCATTCTGATGATCTGGGATGGATAAATGCTTCCGGATCGAAATCCCCTTCATCTGCACCATCCTCCTCCTCCTTCTTCCTTTTCTTTGAAGCCTCATGGCTCTCATCCCCTGATGAGGAAATTGATAAAACTTCTTCTTCCTCGGGATATGCCTCCCAATCATTCTCATCCGCATCTGAGGAATAGGAAGATGACTCTCCCCGACTAGGCACTGCCTTACCCTTTCTTTTCCTTTTACCACCTTTCTTTTTTGGTGGAGAGCCCGGGGGGGTGTGGGCTTCATCCGCCTTACGGGCCGATTTACTGCCCCCTTTTGTTTTCATCCGTGCCTTATGGCTCTTGCCCTCCTCCAGGCCCTGGGAGAATCTGAGCCAATCCTCCATCAGCGCTATCTGCTGAGGATTATGTCCCAGTGAAGCCCCCAGGGCTTTCTGGAAGACAACATTCATGTCCGAGTGGCTCCTCTTTTGGCTGAACCAGCCTTCCCCTCATCACTAGAGGAACTCATGATTCACAGGCCCTGGGGAGTAGTATTATGATAATATATATATATATATATATATATATATATATATATACCAGGGTTCTCTCAGTACAGAGGTTCAGATATTGTATTAAATTGTATTAAATTGTAAATTATAAGTCTATAACAGTATTTTCACTTCACAGGTTTTACCTGGGACTGTGCCCGTCTTAGGTGCGGTGTCAGAAGATTGCCTGCAGGGGCACTGCTGAGCTCGTAAAACAGGACGCTACGCTCGTGCGATGCGTGCTGTTATAAGCCCTTATCAGTATAAAAGAATCTTTCTTTCGGATTAATATCACTCGTGTCCAACTCCCAACGTACAAACTTTCGCAATGAAAAACGGAGGAGAGAGCGCCGGAACTACGCGGTCCCGTCGCACTCTCCCTTCCGTTATGTAGTGCCCTCTTTGACGGTTCGTAGGAGCTGCGGCCGCCGGAGCACCAGCCCTGTCGCGGTCGCCGCCCCTTAGAACCGCCTAACCGTTGCGGAATGTTCCGCTTTATAAAATAAACACGCTCGTCACACTTAGGTGAAAGTTATCATGCACACCAACATTCACAATAGTGTAATAAAAGAAAAGTACTTAACCGAGCAGCAAAGAAAGAGGAGGAAGGGAAAGAGGACATGTGTTTTATGGTTTAAGGACTTATTTATTGGTTTATGGACATATCACATGGTCAGTTCGAGGACCAATCGAAATGGGCTACAAATGCTCAGAAAAACTTGGTTATTGTAGTTTTTTATAGATTTGTATTCATGTTCATTGGTACTGTTTTTTCTTTGCTGCTGAACAGTAAAGTTGTGGAGAAAGCATAATCCGAGCCTCCGGTCTTGACATAGAATTGAATGCTGGGGCGCTAGTTGGAAAGAGTTGTTTGGAAAGGCTTTTTTTTGTCGGTGCATATACATGCCCCACTACTATGGCAGCCTTGGATGCAGTTCCTGTGTCCGGAAAGAGCCCCAGATATTTTACTACTTTGAGAATTGCCTATCCGTCACTCCTTGCAATGAATCTCTGAACCTCTCTCAACAGTTCTCCGGGGCAGCTCATTGCTTCAGTGGCCTTACTCGAGTAGAGCATTGTGGTATTGTGGGCATGTCTGTTTGAAGGTGCCATTTTGTGAGTGGTCTCATTTTTTGCCCCACTGTCTCTGCTTCAATCAGATTAGCTTTTTATTGAATCATTTCATTTTGACATAGGTTTTTCCTTTTTGGAGGGAGGTGCCTGTTCCCACTGACTATGCGCTTAGTACATAAGTATCATATTCATTTATTTATTTGGAGTTTTACAACACGGCACATGCATACACAGTGACGTCGGAACGCCAGGAGTAAAGGTGGGGCGGGGGAACAGCGGAGAGCTGAGGGGAGAATAAAAGAAGCTAGTATAGATGAACAGGCTGGATTTTTTTTTACAGCAGAAAATAAAGCTGCAGTCAAGAACCCAAGCAATGAACTATGTTTAACAGTGCTTGGCAATGGTGGGTTTTACATAGGAATGTTGTTTGACTGTGGAAGGCCACACCTAACATAGCACCTTCATAGCACTCCTGAAATTGAGAGCCCGATTCGAGTCTTAGAAGTTTAGGAATACTGTGATAAGTCTGTTTCCTAGGGGTGAGTGGATGTTTTTAGATGGGGCCTACCAGTTTACCTTGTTGATCCTATACCTTGGGAAACTTTGCCAAATGCTCTACATGTAAGACACACTGGGCCAGATTTTCAAAACATTCTCTTCACTTGCGCCCAAAAAAGGAGTAGCCCAATTGACAAAGGGCGTCTTGATGAGGTTGTCTTCGATGCGCTCATTCAGATGCCCTTCCCTCCCCTGAACATTTGCACAGCTAAAGGGGGGCATTTACAAGTGCACCCATATTCTCAAGTGGAATACACTTTTAAATACCCTGAAATGAGGGTCCTCCCCCTGCACGTGAAAAGGTGCAGGGGAGGCGCAAATCATGGTATGATGCACGGAAGGAACGGAGGCTCAGCGCAGTGCCTTACATGCACAGCCGTGGCATGGGCATAGTGGAGCTAGAACCCCAGTCTGGAGTGGTTTTGCAGAGTGCTGTGACTTTTCCACCTGTTTTCAGCCTACTCGAAAAGTGAAAATGAAAACAATTCTCAACTATCCACCATCAGTTTCAACTGTTGTATGTCCATCCACTCCCATTAAAACCCACCCATTATTCACCACTTGTGCCTAACTCACTCTTTTCTCTTCCTTTGGATTGTGTTGCCTCTCATATCTCGACTGGGCCACTCCCTCTGTTTCCCTTTATGAACATGGTATCTCCTTTAACGACCTAGAATCTGCCGACCTGACTAGAGTTTGCTTAGATTGCACCACCCTCTCGTGGACTCTGTGGCCCCCTTCTGGACCTGGTTCTCCTTACCTAGATTTTTTCTGTACCCTTCCTGACTTTCAAGTCCTCTACTTGCCAAATGCTAATGGAACTTGACAGACTCTCACTCTTTTCCTGAATACTAGACTTTTTTCACATGTGTGATGTTTATTGCTCAACTCCCATGTGTTATCTGATTCTGATGTGTACTGCTCAACTCTGCTCATAGCCCAACTCTGATGTCTGTTTCCTAACTGTGCTGTTTACTTCCTATCTCTAATGCATTATTGCGCAATGGCTGCCAAATGCCAATGTTTATTGTCCTGTTACAATGATCATTGTACGATTTTGACAGCTATTTCCCAACCCTTATCTTCATTGAACCTTACTGAGCTTTACAATGTGTACTGTCCAAACTTGTTTGGCGAAACCTTGATGTCCTAATATCAATGCCAAATGCCAAACATTGATGTCCTAATATCAATGCTTACTGACCAATGCTTATGGAGCACCCATCTTGCCTATAAATTGGGATTGCGCTATTTCCCGGCTTCCTCTGGGCCCCTCAGTGCATAGCCCCACATATGCCCCTTCTCTCTCGCTGCCTCTTCCTGCATCTAACTTGAACCCAATGACATACTGCAGGCTGGCAGCCTCCTCTCCTTTCTGGAATAATCTTCACTCTTCCAGGGTCCTCCCCTCAGATCCCCTGGCACCGCTAACTCTTTTCTTAATTTTCTGGCCATCAGCCACTGGACTTGTTTCCTCTCCTTGGGTCCCCCTGCCCTTGGTTGCTCATCAGCCTCCTCCAAGTTTCTTCCCACATGTGTGTCGTTTTTTTCCCCCTCCCCTCCCACATGGATCTTTATGCCTCTTTTCTCTGTTACTTTAAATGACAAAACTCGATGTCCTGTATGCTCTGACTGTTTGCTCTTATTCATGAAGCCTTTCCTACTCATGTAGTTTTTGCACCGCTTGAAACTTGAATCTTGCTGCTCATTGATTGTTTTCTGCTGCATTTTAGGGTTTGGCTGCAAAGTTGAATTTAGAAGTGCCCTCAAACCTGCATATTGATTGTTTTCTGCTGCATTATAGTGTATGGCTGGAAAGTCGAATTTAGATGCGCCTTTAACCTGTGCATTGATTATTTTCTGCTGCATTTTAGTGCTTTGTCGGAAAGTTAAATTTAGATGTGTCTTCAAACCAGGGCATTGATTGTTGTATGATGCATTTTAGTGCTTTGCTGGAAAGTTGAATTTAGATGTGCGTTTAAAACTGTGCATTGATTGTTTTTTGCTGCATTTTTGTGCTTGGCTGTAAAGTTGAATTTAGATGTGCCTTCAGACCTGTGCATTGATTGTTTTCTGCTTCATTTTAGTGCTTTGCTGGAAAGTTTAATTTAGATGTGCCTTTAAACCTGCGCATTGATTCTTCTCTGCTGCACTTTAGCGCTCACCGATACTGGGCACTCAAAATTTGGCTATGCTGTGCATATCTTACTTAAATCACCTCCTTCATCTGTGCCTGCTTGGCTGCTAGGTCACCCAGTGAGTTGTTTTGTGTACTTTGCAGTTCCACTGTCTGTCTCTCTCCCTCTCCCCGCCACTCACATGGCACTCTCTATCTCCCCTATCTATTCTAAGTGCTACTCTATCACCTATCCTACATCTCTCACAAAGTCTGGAATAATAAATCTTAAAAATGCCCTCCTGCCCTGTAATCCAAGCCTACCTATTGCTGAGACCTACATCAATGCTACTTCCAGGCAGGCTATTACTGACATTCTCTTTTCATTTCCCTCCCTGCACCTATGGACTCCCCACCTGCTATTCACTCTCTCTTCTTTCTCCTCCTCACCCATTAATGACGACACTAGATGGGAAGTACTCTTGGTCTTCTCCCTCTTGACCTGCACCTACCCTCTCTCATTAACTTCCTCCTTTCTACAGCTATTCTTCATTCCTCCTCTCCTCTACCCCCCCCGCCACCACTGTTGGGAGTACCACGCGACTGTACCCTTCCTCTGAAAACTTTCATAGGTGGTAATCAGCTTGACTTAACTACTCTGAATGCTTGTTTTGCTGTTAAACACTCCTCTGGCATCTGTCTCCTTCTTCAAGACCTTGACCTCAACATCCTCACTCTTACCAAGTTGTGGTTCAATGCCAACGTTGTCACTGCTCTTGACATTCTCCTTCCTGAGGGTTACAAACTCCCATTCAAACCCAGGCCCAACCGGCCCGTAGTTGGAGAGGCCCTGATTTGGCCTGTGTAGGTCCCTGCTTCTATTATACCTACTTAATCCTACTCCTCTTTTGAATGCCTCATCTGTGAGCTCGGAGTCTCTCCCACTCTCTCACTTGCACTCGCTACCATCTACAGGCCCCTCACCTCTATCTCGCTCTTCCTGTCTGAATGGGCCAGTCTCACCACCTTCCTCTTGACCTCTACTTCTAATTTCCTCCTCATCTGTGACTTGAATATCCACCTTGACTCTCCTGAACCAGCCACCTCACTGTTCCGTGAACTCTGTGGCTCACTCTCTCTCACTTTTCTTCCTTCCAGTCCGACCCACTCAGCCGGACACACTCTGCATGCCTTAATCTCTGGAGACATCCCTATCTCTAACCCAGTCACCACCCCCCTCTCCTGGTCCAACCCCTTTCTCTTCTCCTCCAGCTTGGGGTCCCCAGCCCTCTGTCTGAGCTGCCACTGCACTGCCTTCCTCCTTTACCAACATTCGATCGATGAAGCAAGTGTCAGTTGCTGTTTTTGCTTAAACTTTCATCCCCACTCCCACCCCTGCTTCTGACTCTTTCTCTGACTCTCTCCTTGCTAACCTTCACCTCTCCATCTCTAATACCTTCGACATCCTTGCCCCTGTCACAAGGATCCGCCTGACGCCTACCTCCAAGTGCAATGGCTGGTATGACTCTGATTTGGCATCTCTGAAACATAAGTACAGAGTTGCTGAATGGAAGTGGCAGACCTCAGGTTCATCCAACAAACTGGCCTTTCGCCTGCTCCAAAGGCAAATTCGTTTTTCTAACCACTCCAAGAAGAGGACCAACATCCACGCCTGCATCTCTGAAGACACTAACAACATGACTCAACTTTTCAAAATCTGCAAGGAACTCAGCAATCCAACTGTAACTCGTCATTCCAACTGCAGTCTCCACCTCTCTCTTTCCTTCCCAGGCTCTCTGCACCACTTTGGCCTCCCATTTCATATCTAAAACTCAGGATATGCTGTCCTCACTCTCCACCACCCCCACCTCCAATCCCGCTCCTGCTTTACTAACTCCCTTATCTCCCCTCCCTCCACACACTGCACTCTCCTACCTTCTGCCCATAGCACCAGGTCTCTAAAGGTCTCGTCCAAATAGGTGCTCCCCTGCTCTTCTAGAACCATTAAAAACAACATCTCCTCTCTCACCCCAGCTCTTGCAGATTTCTGTAACCACTCCTTCACCACTGGCTATTTTCCTCTATCTCTCAAGCACTCCCGTGTTCACCCTCTCCTTAAAAAGCCACCTGCTGACCCCTCCTGCCCGGATGGCTAACTTTTGCCCTATCTCCAGCACCCCCTTCCTGGGGAAACCCTTGGAGAAGTTGGTCCTCCCCCAACTGATCCTTCATACTGAACTTCTTGGTTGCCTCCATGAACATCAATCTGGATTCCGGGCATCCAGATGCATGGAAACTGCTCTCCTGAATACCATATGGACATGTTCACAAATCTAGAATCTAACTCTCCTGCTGTTCTCATTCTCCTCTATCTCTCTTCTGCCTTTGACACAGTCAACCATTCTGTCCTTATAAAACGGCTCATTGATACCCTTGGCATCACAGACTGCACTGGATTGGCTGGCCTCTTTCCTCTCTAACTGTCCTTCCCCATTGCAACTGGGCCCTTTCTCCTCCACCATTTCACTCTCTACCTGTGGCGTCGCCCAGGGCTCTATCCTTTCGCCATTTCTCTTCAATATCTGTCGCGCCCCTTTTGCTCACTTGATCTCCTCCTTCTCTCCTCATTTCCAGTGTTATGCTGATGACACACAGCTTTCCTTTAAACTTCCTTCTATTACCTCCTCTTCCTCCTCTCTCATTCCCGATTGTTTGAACGCTATCCAGGCATGTTATGTGGTTAACAGCCGCTGTCTTAATGTCAGTGAGACAGAGATCCTTCTTATTGGGACACCTGAAACCTGATGTCCTCCTACCCTCTGGCCACCCTCCTTGGGCCCTCTACCCTCAGCATCCTGTGAGGCCAAAAACCTTGGGATCATCTTCGACTCCTTTCCATCCTGAAGGATAACATGCCCGCGCCTAGAAAAACGTGAACGCTAGCATGTGCCACACTCAGAGCCATGAACACCAGCCTGCGTGGCGTTCGGATGGAATTGTGAATGTTAGCATGCCCACACCTGGACTGATCTCTAAACACTAGCCTGCGCCGCGTCTAGATAAAAGTGTGAATGTTGGCATGACCACACCAGTATGGAGCCCTAAACATTGGCCTGCGCCGCGCCTAGATGGGAATGTGAGGGCCAACAAGTGCCACACTCCTCAGAACTGCGAGTGCTAGCATTGGTAAAGGTCAGGCAACCCACTAACCAATACAAGCTCAAACTCTGCATACTTATCTCACTATAAAAACTCACACAACCATCTCTCGCACAACAAGTCGCACGCACTTCACAACACTGCAACAACACATAAGCCGGAACAACAGCACACGCAGACTGACTCCGATCCGATACCCGCACCAAAGCTCAACACCCGGTGTATACTGAGTTGAAGCTGCCAACAGAACACCACTCCTCTCACTATCCTACTCCCTTCTTCAACCTACTAACCCTTCCTGTTGTGGGGGGGACTCAGCGCCTCTGTCCTTTTTCCACTTACAACACTTCCCACCTTTATCGTTTACAGATCCGCCTGAGCACCTGGGGAGCAATTCCGTTGGTGACGGTGCGCGGTACAAATACCTTTAACATTTAACATTTAACATTTAACATCCTCCAACCCTCTCATCTTGGACCTTGCCAAGAAGGCCCACTACCAGCTTCGCCTCCTTAGAGGCATTCTCCATTTCCTCACCTTTCCACAGAAGCTCAACTTTTCCAGAGCTCTGGTCCTCTCTAGGCTGGACAACTACAACAGCCTCTTCCTCAATCTCCCCCTTTCTTTTGTTAGACAGAAGTACATGCAGTACCCTTTGGGAACACTACACACAATTAAGACTACAGGTGTAAGCACAATCTTGCCTTTGGTATAAGTCTGTACTACACAGTTTTGTGGTAGCAGGGCTGAGCAGCCAGGCTTATTTCAAGAGGGATATGAGCAGTACAAGGTGTTACACAAAGGACTTACAATCACAGTAGTTCAAACAAACACTTACTTAAGGTTTCTTGGTAAAACAATATTAATTTATTTACACAGTTAGTTAGAAAACATTTGACTAGTAATAAGAAGCTCAATATCACACTGTAATACACTGCAGTACTAAACCAATAAGTTCCTGAACAAGCTAGGCTCCCCAAAAGTGGGAGCAAAATGGCACTTCAGTAACTTTAAAAAGGGGTAAAAAGACAAGGGTTATAAGAATCAAACACAATTACTTTCTTAGGCAGGGCAAATAGTTTCAGTTTACTACAAGAGGCAGTTCAATACAATAGGCCTGGGCCAAAGTCAATGGATCAGTGTCTTGGATAGGATAGCAAAGTTCTGGTAGTAAAGTCCAGAAAAAGAATTATATGTCGGAGTAGGAGCGAACAACACTCCAAAGTTGGGAAAGTTTCACAAACTTTCACCGCGGCAGAGAGGGTTTCTCAACCGCATTTGCACAGTACCTTTGAGTGAATAAAAGCTGTAGCTGAGGCAGTTGTTCCTGGCAGTTCCTGCAGATCTCGCTGTTCCTGAGCCTCAGTCATGGGGACAAGAGGGAGGACGTCGGGAGGTTCCTGCACTGCATGGGGAAGGATCCACAAGCTTGGAAAAACATTGTTTTAAGGTGTGAGTGCCTTGAAGTCCACAAACTGGTATCCTTTTCACTGGCTATCCGGTTTTCAGTAGCACTCTGAAGAAAATTTGACCAGTATGGAGATGGTTTCCAGGTGGCTTGCAAGTTGGTTGTTCTCACCAGCTCAAGGGAAGAAGTCCTCCTTGAAGGGGCTTCGGACCTGCAGCAGGGCTTCACCGGGCACACCAACGGTTCAGGAGTCGTCTCCCTTCAGCTCATATTCAGTTCTTTCGTTCCAGTGGTCGACTTTGCCTTCCAAGTCCCAGATACCTGCTTTTAAACAGTTTTCTCCCATTCATTCCAGCCTAGGTGTCACTCAACCAGCAGGGAGGCTGTCCTTGCCGGACAGTCAGCCAGCCAATTATGCCAGAGTGCATTCAGGTCTCCTAGGAGACTAAGCACAGGGAGTTTCGGGTACCTCCCTCACATCATGTCCACCCAAGACACTCAGGCGCCAGAGGGGGGTTTCAGCAATGAAGCCCACCAAACGCAAATGAACAAAGGGACCAAACCTGGTTTGGCACGCAGAGACAAACACTAGAAGGACCTTTCCAAAAAGAAATGGTGAAAAAAGTCAATCGGAACCTGTTTTTACAGAGGGGGCTCAGACGCCATCTTGAAAAACATGGCTCTGGTGGATCTTAGCTACCGGAGTGTTTAAACGGTTTGCGGTTAGGAAAATCATGTTAATATCACTGCCACCAGCCATTCTGAGAGGATAGCTTTTGAGGGCTACATGAGTTTTCTAGGTATAGGGAATATTGGGTATTCCCTCCAGCACTCTGCTGTAAGGCAGTGTGTGTGCTGGGTCTAGCAATTTAAAAAGACTAGCAAAGTCAATTGAACTTTACCTTCACTGGGAGACAGTAGTCAGTCCCAGAGAAGGTATTTAAACCATGGGAAGTCTGAAAGACATCCCTGTGCCACTGCACTAAGGGTGCTTTGTGACACACAAGTAAAAGATGATGCCTATGGAGTTGTCGAAAACTCCATATCCAAAGAACACAAAAGTAAAACACACATCAAAATACATGAAAGAGTGGGGAAAAAAGGCTCACACACTTTCCAGGTAAAAATTAAAGTCCTAGAAATCCAGCAAAGTTGCTGAGGGTCTGAAAAGGTAAGGGAAATTAACACATTTATGAGAATTCTCCCTAACATCCTTCCTACACCCACTACAGCTAATCCAGAATAGGTCTGCAAAACGTATCCTTCACCTCAAGCCCAGGGACCGCATCTCTCCATCCCTAAGATCTCTACACTGGCTCCTGGGAGCTGTGAGAATCAAATTCAAGACCCTCTGCATCATCCACGTATTTCAGGGCCACTATGGAGATGGATGATGACAGCAAGTTGGCCACCATGCTGTACTCGGCAGGACCTGCCGTTCAGGAGATCTTTGAGTCATTGCCGCCGGGTGATGGTTCCGATGCGGCTGCAAAGACTGCCCTTCAGGCTCATTTTCTGCCCCTTGCCAATTCAGACTATGAACATTTTGTGATGTTGTCTGCAAAGCAGAAGGACGATGAGACTTTAGACACTTTTTACGGCCGCCTTAGGTGCTTGTCGCTGGCATGTGCCTGGGGTGATGCGGATGATATGATTCGCACGATGCTCATACAGGCGTGTTCCTCAGGCAAGCTAAGACGGCAGGTGTTGAGGGAGCCAGATACCACGCTGGCCCGCATCCTTGAGCTGGGACGCTGCCACAAAGTGTCCGAGGCCCGGGCATCCAGAATGGAAGCTGGAACACATTCGGTCAAGACTGAGGAGGTGTGCGCCATGTGGCGAGGTGGCAGAGGCACCAGAAGAGCTGAATCTGGCTTGCGTGAATGAGGTGGAAGAGCTGTCGAGTCGTGCCAGATGTGCAGGTATGACCTACCCCATCCTGCTGAGTGTCCTGCGGCTGGCAAAACATGCGGTAGGTGTGGCCTGGTGGATCCCTTCTCCCGGGTGTGCAAGGCAGCCCTGCCTGTGATAGTGCCCCAAGGTCCGGTTCGGTCTGGATTTCTTTGCCAAAGTTGCCCACCGAATGTAGCCCAGGTGGGCCAAAGCGAAGAGGTTCCCCCAGGGGAAGAAGAGGAGGAGGAAGAGGAGGAGAATATCTTCTTTGTATTGAGTGCGGGAGCCCTCCAATCCAAGGCCAGGTGACAGCCAAGGTGCATGGTGAAGGTCAACAAGTCACAGGTCCCAG
This sequence comes from Ambystoma mexicanum, assembly GCF_040938575.1. Lineage (NCBI taxonomy): Eukaryota > Metazoa > Chordata > Amphibia > Caudata > Ambystomatidae > Ambystoma > Ambystoma mexicanum. The sequence goes on along the minus strand of NC_090926.1, from coordinate 1,092,151,201 downwards.
TCCTCATGGACACGGGTGCGTCAGTCAATGTGATGGCACGGGGACATTATGATGCAATGGACACGCCTCCCAAACTGGTCAGCCCAAGGGCCCGCATCTTTGCTTTTGGAGGGTTGGAACCTCTCCCGCTGGACGGTGCTTTTGTAACCAAGGTGGAGCATGAGGCTCACAGATCACTGCACGCTTCTATGTAACGCCGGTGAGCACAAACACTCTTCTAAGCTGTGCTGCAGCGGAGGCCCTTGGCATCGTAAGCTTTGCATATTCGGTGTATCTGGAGGACATCAGCGACCTCCTGGACAAGAATTCTGCTCTATTCAACGGAAGTGGACAGATGGTTGGTGACCCTGTGAGGCTCCATATAGACGAGTCTGTGCAACCCATTGCCCTCAAACACCAGAGGGTGCCTTTTCATCGTAGGGAACAGATAGATAAAGAGCTGGACAACCTCGTGAATTTGGACATAATCGAGAAGGTGGAGGGTCCAACTCCATGGGTCTCCCCGATTGTGGAGGCAAGAAAGCCGAAGCAACCTGATTCCGTCCGCATTTGTGTCAACATGAGACTGCCCAACAAAGGCATCAAAAGAGAGAGACATCACAATGCAACGATCGACGACATCATTGCGGAGGTGCAAAACTGGATCTCCGGGCCAGCTACCATCAGGTGGTTTTGCACCCCGAGTCAAAGTACATTACGACATTTACCACCCACCGAGGGCTCTACCGCTACAAAAGACTCAGTTTTGGAGTGCCATCTGCGGCGGAGGTATTTCAGAATATCATCCGGGGCGCCCTCGCTGATCTGGAGGGTGTCTTAAACATTAGCAATGATATCCTAGTGTTTGCCAGGACTGAGGTCAACCACCTGCGCAGGCTAGCAAGGACATTTGAAAGACTGCAGTCGCTTGACCTCACCCTCCACAGGGAGAAGTGTGAATTTCTTTGCCCTTCCATTGAGTTCTTTGGATTTGTTTTCAAGGAGGGGGGCGTGTCACCAGATCCAAGGAAGGTCCAAGACATCAGGAAAGCACAACCACCAGAATCGGTGTCTGATGTGAGCAGTTTTCTTGGCATGGTGACCTACTGTGGACGTTTTATCCAAAATCTTGCCTCGAGGTAAGAACCCCTGAGAGCCCTTACAAAGAAGGACACAAGCTGGCATTGGGGCCCCCTTGAGCCAGCGGCTTTTGATGACATCAAGAGTGCACTAACGGCTGACGACACCATGGCTTTCTTCGATCCAGTGTTGCCGTCGGAAGTTGTGGTGGACGCTAGCCCGATTGGCCTGGGGGCTGTACTTACACAAGTGGACAGAGACGGTGGTGTCCGGCCGGTGGCCTACGCCAGCAAGGCGCTGTCTGATGCGGAGCAGCGCTACTCTCAGATCGAACGAGAGGCGCTGGTGGTGCTGTGGGGCTGCAGGCATTTCAGGCTTTATATCGTGGGCCGCCCAGTGACGGTCGTGACGGACCACAAGCCTCTGCTTCCAATCCTGGCAGGGTCCTCATCCAAGCCACCAGCAAGGATGGAGAGGTGAATGCTGGCACTCCTAGAATATGGGGTCACCCTGGTATATCAGCCAGGGGCGAACAATGTGGCAGACTACCTGTCCAGGTATCCAGGTGTGCAAGGAGGGGATGACCCGGACACGTGTGCCGAGGAGGTGGATGACCATGTTCGCATGGTGGTGGAAGCGGCAACTCCAAATGCCATGCCCCTTGAAGATCTGGAGGTGGCAGCAGCGCAGGATGAGTGTTTCCGAATCTTGAAACAGGCCATGCAGCAGGGCTCGTGGAAGACGGTGCTGGAGTCCCTCGCTGGGCACACCCAAGAGGCAAAGATCGGACTGGAGCAGCTCTGGTGGGTGAGGGAGGAGTTGTCGTTTTTCAGCTTCTGGCCTCCTGCTGAGGGGTGACCGAGATGTGGTGCCCCAGTCGAAGGTTGAGGAGGTGATCTCCTTGGCCCACCATGGACACCAAGGCGCAGCGAAAACCAAGGCCAGACTGCGGCTCAAGGTGTGGTTCCCCGAACTGGAGCGCAGGGTTGATGACTTTGTGGTGGCGTGTGTGTGGTGTCAGGCGGCCGCCCTTCTACAAAGAGAGCCGGCTATAGAGGCGATGCCGCGGGGTACGCGGCCCTGGGAAGAGGTGCATGCAGACTTTGGATCCACCAACCTCGGTACCCACTTCCTCGTGGTCGTGGATGAATACTCTCGGTACCCGACGTGGAGTTCGTGGAGTCGGTGGCGTTTGAGCATGTTGTGGTCACCATCGAGAAAGTGTTTGCTGCCCATGGATTCCCCCACACATTGTGCTCTGACAATGGGCCGCCATTCCAAAGCGAGCGCTTCTCATAGCTGATGGAAGGGTACGGGGTACAGCATAGGACGTTTACCCCGCTATGGCCAAGAGCAAATGGAGAGGCAGAGCGGCTGATGAGGACACTGAACAAGACCTTCAGAATAGCCCAGGGCCAGGGTCAATGTCTGCAGAGAGCCCTGTACCAATTTCTGCGGGTGTATCGCTCCACCCCCCATGCGTCCACTGGTGTGACGCCTGCTGATGCCCTGTTCAAGCGGTGCCCCCAGGGACTGCTGCCCGAGGTGGGGGAGAAGGAGCCGGGGGTGATCGAAGACCAGCAGGTGGAAACGGACCGGCGGCTGCGTATTGAACAAGAGAATGTGCGGCGAGGGCTGCGTCCGCAGCGACTGGAACCGGGGGATGAGGTGCTCATCAGGAACAGGCATCCCCACGGGAAGCTCTCTCTCCCCTACGAACCCGAGCCGCTCGATGTGGTGGCCGTAAAGGGGTCCATGGTAACAGCCTCGGATGGGAGATCAGCTGTTACCCGGAATGTGAGCTTTTTTAAGAAGATAGGGGACCCCAGAACTGAGGCTCCCCATGAACCGGATTTAACAGAGATACCTGAGGACGGAGGAGTTCCATCATCAACACCCCCGTCCCCTGTCCGGGGATTGCCATTGGATGGACTCCCCGTGCCGGAGGTAAGCAGGAGGTACCCCTAGAGGGCTGGGCGAGGGAAACCCCCTTACCTCAGCAATTACGTTTTGGGACATGTGTCATGAGTGGCCCGAGGGTCATAGTGTTATTTGCGGGGATCCAGGGCGGCTGTAAATAAAGGGGTGTCGGGGGACATTTTGAAAGTTTCTTGATTTCCATGTTGTGCGGATAGTTTATTAGAGTAACCAAGTTGTTTGTTTGTCCTCATGAAAAAGGAGGAGTGTGGCGTTGCCCCTTTAAGATGGCACACGCAGCGGCGTGACGTTGCACGCTGCCGTGTGCAGTATAAATAAAGGGGGCGTTCCCGGCCGCGGCAGTGCGACCGGGAAGCCCGAGCAAGACAGATGTTTCTGTGTCCTTGTGTGTTGCTTGGGGGTTTACGGGGACTGCCAGAGGGGGCTCTGGAACACCCCCAACATAGTATATATTGCCAGTGGCTGGGATTCCATGGTAAATATATGTAGGCAGACAAGCTGATAAATGTCCATCCCTGACAGAGGTGGCTAAATCGTTTTTGGTCCCAGAAAGAGAGTTCTTGACTGAACCATAGTACTTCCTCTGATGAAAGCCTGGATGTTCCACTAAGAAGCGATCATGCACAAACCCCAAATGAGGCGCTCCCCTCTTGAGCGATCCCTCTGAGGCCCGATCCCTGTAGTGTGTGTAGGGGAAACCACACAATGTCCTGCTCTCCCAATAATGAGAATTCCACTGCAGCTGGCAGCAGTTCTCATTTACCGCTGGCAGCATGTATATAGCTTGTTCCATGATGAATTTGGCTACACAGCTCCTTGTACAGGCACTGCAAAGGATAGCCCTTCTTGGGAAGGTGGATGGAACCCCTCCATGCAGCATCATCAGACAGATGCTGCACAAGAAACACTGATTAGCAAAACGTTAAAGATATCAGTTGCCAAGACCAGAAAGATTGAATAAAATTAACAACTATATTCTTTCATACAATTCCTGCGAGTGTATAGTCTTTCACATTTGGGGAAATGAGGTGTCTGGCTAAAATGCATAGGTCAGACTCCTCATACAGTTCTAGGTGGAAGTATATACAACCACAGGTTTTGGGGATCCCCTAATGCAGCTGTACTTCCTGCACAACTACTGATATTTAACAAAACCTACCCAGAGTGATAACTTGACTGAATGTCTTCGCGGAGTGCCAGACTCATGAGCACTGGATATGGGAAACATTAAATACATTAAATAGTGGCTAAAGTTTCAAGAAAAGGTTGAACTTTACGGCATGCACACCTTGGACAAGGTTCTTTATTGGCAAACACTCCTTACTACAGCAAAGCACACCCTTATTTTCCCTGTATATCACGTTAAAACATCTTTCAGTACTGGTATTAGATGGTATATTTGGGCTTTATGTACAAGGGCTTTACCATGTCAAACATATGTCACATATTTACAGATCTTATGATTTGTGGTTAGAGTTTATTTACCATTTACTTTGCATTCACGAGGTCAAACCGATCCATCAAATTCCTTTGGTATCTTTGTTTTTCCTGCCCAGGGTGGTTCACAGTTTACATAAAACCAGTTTTTCAAGAGCATTGTGCTCTTTCCTTATTGCGTGAGTAGAGTTCTCATCTCACTGAGGGTCTAAAGTGTTTACCTTGGCACTGATGGTTCCTTGCTTGCTTCTTGTGGATTGCACAAACAGAGGTTGGGACTGTCATGTATTATGCAATAATTTGATAGAATAGAATACTTCATCCTGAGGACCAAGTGTTTGCCAAACATGTTCAAATTAAGGGTTACAATTCTGAGATATTGTGGGATAAATAGAAAAATGTTCAGCCTTTGTGTAAATAACCACGGAAAACTTTTTTTTTCACCAATCAATTTAAGCATGAAAACGTGGATGAAAATGTGCCAAATTTGGCAATTATGTTTGAATTTGCCATGTGGTGAACTGTGAAGGTCGAGAACAAGTTACAGAGGAAATCTCTTTTTCCATTTCCCTATTGTAAGGGAGGCATGGTATAAAACCTTTATTAATGTTCCAAATGGGATAGGAAAACTCCTATCTTGCCGTATAACTAAGATGGGATTGTTCTCGACCATCAAACAAAAGATATCACAGTCCTAGTCAGTCTTTAGTCAAATAAAAATGGAGTGACTTCTTGGCCTTCCACGCAGAGTCACTAGTCTTATGACCCGTCGGGTCTCCTTCACCCAAGTCCGGGTCTTTCACTTTCTTAATCATTCCACAAAGAGGTTCCCCTCTGCCGGGCACCAGCCTTCTCAATTTCAGCTTCAAACAGGTTTCCCTCTGCCAGGATCAAACCTATTCTAATATTGCAGTTCACTTTTTATCTCACCCTGGTTCCCCTCTGCCAGGATCAAACCAACTTTTACTTCACATTGCTTTCAAGACTTCTTTCACCGGGTTCGAGTTACACTTCACTGGGAAGAACTGTCGAAGATTTTCATGACCTGCAAAGATTTGACTTCACCTATGCATGACCACTTCGACCCCTAAACAATCACAGTTCAACAGTTTAACATTGATTCTTCCATTTTGCAATATCTCTTGGTACTTGTAGTTTCCATACAACAAAGTTAGTTTCACAATTCAAGTTTCCCTCTGCTGGGATCAAACTATAAAGTTCATGTATTCCGTTTTTATCTTTTTTCGATCAATTCTGGCTTGGTTATACTGTCGTTCAGTTCACAGAGACTTTTGATTGGGCATTTGCATCTTTGTAGGACCACTCTGTTACTATATATTTCTATGATACGCTTCCAAGCAATCATTCCATTCTGCTAGTGTTTGTCGGCAAACATGTTGCTTTCAACTTTAGATACAGCTTCACTCCTTCGTTTCACAAACCAGACTTTTGCTCCGTCCAATAACTCACTGGTTGTAATATCTTGGTTTCCTTCTGATTTTCTTTGATTGCAGGAGTGAAGGTCGGTTTCATAGCTGTCTCTACTCCTCCCCAACTTTGCCGTTTCACCTGGGAGGGTGGCCGGTTACTTTGAAGCACTTCAAAAGGGGACTTCCTTTCTTCCTTTGGTTTACAAACCAACACTGTCTGCTTGGAGTATGGCTTTATCGCTTGCCTTTGAAACAGTATTTGCATGGCCCCTTGGTCCTCTGATTCCTGCAGCTGCGTTCGCCTTTCTCTGGGAAGAACTGCTCCTTCTCTCGTGCTGCCTCGCTCAGAGTTTGCCTCAGTGTTCCACCTTTTAACCATGTGGGGAGGGCTAATAGGTACCAGGTGTATGTAATTCTGATTGAGTGCCTGACTCTGCCTGATCTTGTTAGTTGGACATGTCCAGGGTATTGCATGGATGGTACTCCTTTAAGTCTTATATCTCCTCTTCCTCGCCTCAGAGTTTGTGTAGAAAAGCGGGGGAGAGTTGGGAAGTTGGAATGTCCTATGAAATAGGATGGGACAGGGGTATAGGGAAAGGGGATATCGTGCCTCGCTGTCAGGGTTTCCTCCCCCACTCCCTGATGACCCCTCAGCCAGGTGATACTCCTGCACTTGTCAACCCCCAGGGTCTGGATCCAAAGGTGATGGCCATGCCCTGGCCACATGAGTAAAGGATCCCTGGTGTCTCGACAGTGAAACACCCTCATGTTTTTCACACTATGTAAAGTTTAATGTAGCCTTAAGGAAACTGCTCCAGCTGTGTCAGTCGTATATGTTGTGAGAAAAATAGCAATACAGATCAGAATTAAGAAAACTACTGAGAAAATGGACTTTGTGCATCTCAAATGTATCAAAATTGAATCAGCTTGTTGCTTGAAATTTATTTACCGCTTACCCATTTTATCTTATTTATTTTACCTCTAAATTTAATTTAAAAATCTGCAAGTCATGCAAGTGCAATGTTGTTGTCAACATTGATGGTTGTCCTGTGCCTTTCTAGAAATAGGGGGGTGAGTGTCTAGAATCCCTTCAGCGTGCTCTATATTTGCATTTCAACTTAGTGGTCAGCAGGCTCCATGAAGTCCTTGGTGAAGACCTCCTCGTGCCCCGAGTGCCGAAATGGAGGTTTGCATGCCTCAGATAGCTCTCTGTTTCTCTTGACATTTCAAGATGCTGGTGAGCTAGAGGCTGGATTCTGAAATCCACACATGCCCTCACAAGAAAATCTGCATAGCAAATACTGACAGTGGGAAGAATTGCATCTAAAAGTGCCTTTGAGCAACAATTGCACTTTATGTGGCTGCAGTCATGAATCCACATGGTCTACTATTTATTAATGATTTAAAACAGCATGTCTTGTGAGAATGTGAGACTTTTTACAGGCTAACGACCCATGGAGCCGGCCAGTGAGGGAGACTATTGCGACAACACAAGGAACCATGTGAGTAGGTCAGCTCTTTGTCGTTGATGAAGAAGCAGACTCTTCAAAGATTAGATAGTATATGGCTAGCCCAACCATTGTGCTGGGCGCATCAATTACCTAGTATCTGCCCTTCCATCTTGGAGGCAAGGTCTAGGATGTATCTCTGTCAGTTCAGTTCTGAAATCAACTGCCTACACTGTTTCTAAGGCAAAAGGTAAGGAATTGCCCCATTCCCATTGATGGGAAGCACTCCGAAGACCTAGGATCCATCCTTCTCTTTTATGCCCCAGCCTGCTGGAATACCATACCAGTTGGGCCTGTTCCAAAACTCCTATAGTTCAAGAAGGATATCAAGACCATGCTCTTAATTGAATACCATATATACCACCCCTGTGTTCTGGATATCCAAGCAACTATAACCTGCCCTTTGACTTTTCTGTTAATCGTAAATTGCCTGTACAGATTCCCAATGCTTCCTTGTTAGGTTTGCATTATACAAACCCAATTACACCCAGTTTATGATTGAGCAACACTCATGCGAAGGTCATTGAGATTGGTGAATTCCTGTCCTAGGAGAGAGCTGCAACAGGTGTTATAGGCCCCCACACACGTTACAGGCCTGAGGTGAAGCTTAGAGTGCATATGGAGGCTAAGGGGCAATTACACCAGTGACAGCTTTCTCCCCTGAGATGTAATTCCATTATTCTATAGATGGATCACAAAAACAGGTCATAACCAACTCAAAACAAAGGCAAACAGTTGAAGAAGGTGCTTTGAACCTTGCAGTGAGCATTTCCCTGGTGGAATGTTGGCTTAGGCGAACACTGAGCAATTAGGCAGAATGTTGGGAGAGACCCAGCAAGCTTTGAAACATTGGGTAAGTTTTTTTGCAGACCTATCATTTATAATGCTCCATCAATATTTAAACATAATAATTACGCTTTTTAGCCCACACCGCGGGCCATCCTTGGAATTATAGGCCCAGAGACCAAGTGAAAATGTCCCTAGCACAGAGCATTTCATCACCAGGGGATTCATACATAGCCTCCATACTCTTTAGGGAAGCTCTATAATAATCTGCCTCACAAAGCCCAAATAAATAACTTACATTATACATGTAGACAGGCTGTTTTAAATAACATTACTATCTGGTTCGAGAAAAGACAATTTTACAACTGATTCAGTAAAACATCACACCCACACATAAGTAAAAGAAGTAGAAGGTACTCTCCATTATTACATGGTGAATAAGAGACAGATGTGCCAAGGAGTCCAGTGCCATTCCTAATAGGAACATCTCCTAAGTACTTACAAAGCCAAAGATGGACACACCCATGTAAACATTCCTCATAAAGGGCAACATCCAATGCATGTTTTATGCCTTCTTACATATTTAGTCATGAGGGTCTTGGTCTAGACGCATATTCCTCCACATGATACCATGTAACACACTACTTCGCATTGGTTATTCCCCTGATGGAATTCTCTTCTCCACCACGCATCACAAAACCCATTAATGTCATATACCACTGATTCTAAGATGATGGAAGAGCTGACGCTGGTAATTTTATTTCATATTGCTTTTGGCCCTGGGGTTTCTCTGCAAATTCATGTCTTTAATCTGGAATCATACATGGCTTCACACAAGGTGCTAGTACTGTGCTCTCTCATTCTGTTGCATCCCCTTGCTTCTACACACTCTCATAATGTGTCCCATTTTCCTGCACGACCAGCACTGTGGTGGCTCCCTCCCTTGCCCCTGGAAATGCCCTCAATAGTTCCCTGGGCCTTGCTCCACCTGTTGCCCATATCCCCGAAACCCTCCTGGGAAAGCCCCTTGGTCGTGTTGTATTTGTGGCCCATATTCGTGTCCTCTGGATGGCCCTCCTCAAAATCTGTGCTGCATGTTTCCCCGCCACATGAATCATCTCCCCGCAGGCGGTGGTGCATACTGCTGCTGCTGTGTCCTCTGTAATCCTGAGTTTGTCAATAAAGACCCTTCTAATGCATACTTCGATCATTTATTTTGCACTAGCTTCAATTCATCTTGCTTTCTTTCCTCAGCCTTCATCCTAATTTTCTCTTGCAATAGTTGTTAGGGAAAATTCTCAAAAATGTGCTAATTCCCTTCACCTTAGAGACCCCCAGCAACTTTGTGGGATTTTGAGGACTTGATTTTTTTTTTACCTGGAGACAGCTTGACCCCTTTTTCCCACTCTTTCATGTATTTTGAATGTGTTCGACTCTTGTGTTCCTTGATTATGGAGTTTTAGACAACTCCATAGGCATCATCTTTTCATGTGTGTCACACAGCACCTTCAGTGCAGTGACACAGGGAAGCCTTTCAGGCTGTCCCAAGGTTTAAATACCTTCTCTGGGATAAACTACTGTTTCCCAGATAAAGTAAAATTAAATTGACTTTACTAGTCTTTTTAAATTCCTAGATCCAGCACACCCTATCTTACAATAGAGTGCTGCAGGCATTGCCTAGTATCCCCTGTGTCTAGAAACTCATGTAGCAGTCAAATGCTACCCTTTCCTCTCGAAATGGCTGGTGGCAGTGGTTTTACAAAGAACTACCATGATTTTTCCAAACCGCGAACCACGGTAGCATTGAATCGCGGGAGCCATGTTTTTCAAGATGGCGTCTGAGCCACCTTTCTTTAAACATGTCCTGGTCTTCTTTTTTTGCCATTTCTTTTTGAAAAGATACTTCTATCATTTTTCTCTGCACGCCAAACCAGTTTTGGTGTTACGCTCACCTGGCTCCCGCAGGGGTGTCGATCGGAACTGAACAGCTGCGGTTTCCACCCACGTGACGCATAGTGCAGAGATGACAGACTGGACTGGCCCACCTAATTTCGTTTGCTTGACCCGTAGAAATATTCTCCTAAAAGTGGAGAAAGGGAATTAGCCACCCGTGGATTTGAGTGATAACCCCCCACTGTTCTCCCCTCTAATCACCTCTGATGTCTCCTTTTATGTTCTCACCTTATGTTTTTAAAAGATGAGCTCTCCATCCTGCGTGGGATGCAGGGGCGCGTGGATAATCACTTACTTCACTGGTCCGAAGGAATTGGGGAGTTCCAGAACAATATTGACTCTGAGGTTTCTGGAGTGGAGCTGTAAGTATATAGTTCGTAAGAGTTCAAAATGTCCAACTTTCACTCTTCTCCGATTCCTTGCAGTTTGCGGCTTGACCCAAGAGAAGCTTGCCTCGTGGCAGCTGGTCAAGTTCAGGTAAGAGTTTGTATTACCCAACACTGTCCGGAATGACACCTGTATGTAATCTGTTGCTTTCTCCCTTATTACAGGTGCAGAGTGAGAAATTATGACGTCTTGAGGAATAATGCCTCCGGCGGTAAAATCAGATAAGTCTATTATGGTGAGAGAGATTCCCTTTGTTTGTTCTTTCGGCTCACCTTGCCGTCCTTTTGTTTCCTTTAGGTGCTGGAGTTCGGCGAAGATGAGATGGAGGCTGCGCTGGCCCGTGGAGATGAAGAATGCCTCCGGCGGTAAAATCAGGTAAGTCTATGATGGTGACCAATATTGCCTTGTTTATTCTCTCGGCTCACCTTGGTGTTCTTTGTCCCCCTTAGGTGCCGGAGTTTGGCGAGGAAGTGATGAAGGTAGAGGTGGATCGTGGAGGTGCTGCGAAGGCTGGTGAGCATAGCGTGGCGCTGCTGCAGGCGATGCGACGTGCATCAAATAACGTGTTTCTTCCTATTCGAAGGCACGATGGATCCAGAATCAGGTGAGGAATAAAGTATTGTTCTTGTTCTAACCTTTTTCCTTCTTTCCCCTTGTTTCTAGGAGCTTCAGACTCGAGGCGGGCGTGGCAGCAGAAGACTGGATGCTGACTTGCAGGCACGGTGAGCGTTACGCTGCAGGATGCAGAATAACGTGAAGCGTGAGCTGCTCTTCGGGCGTGGTTTAAATAGCCTTCAAAGTAGTCCCAGGTAAGAAGTTCCCAAGACCACACCCGAGTAAGAAAATAGTCCCTGAAGTAAAGTAGTCCCCCTTCAGACTTCACACTGGCTTGAATGCTGAGCAGCATGGTCTGCATGAGGTAAGTGAAAGCAAATGAGCCTGGCGCCTATGGCGCCAGGACTGACCCCTTCTATGAACCTGGCTCCTACGGCGCCAGGACTGTACCCAGATAGCCCCTAGCCGGGGCTGCTGGGTTTTTCCCAAGTATCTGGATGCCTGCTCCTGGGACAGATGGACCTGGTCCGGATGCTCGGGGGTAGGCATCATGACATTTAGTCCCTTTGTTTCATCGCCTTTGGCGGGCTTCAGGACTTAAGACCGCCTCTGGCACCCAAGTGTCTGGGGTGGGCAGGAAGTGAGGGAGGTGGCGGAAACTCCCTGTGCTTGGTCTCCTAGGAGACCCAAATGCACTCTGGCGTGATTGGCTGGTTGACTGTCTGGCAAGGACAACCACCATGCTGGGTGAGTGGCAGCTAGGCTGAAATGAATGGAAGGAAACTGGTTAAAATGCAAGACTCTTGGCTTTGAAGGCAGAGTCGACCACTGGAACGAAAGAACCAAAGACAAGCTTGAAAAGGATGACTGCTGCAACTTCTGGACCGTTGGTTTGCCCGGTGAAGCCCTGCTGCAGGCCCGAATCACTAAGTTCATCTCGAAAGAGAAGTCCTACAAGGACGACTTCTTCCTTTGAGTTGGTGGGACCAATCAACTTGTAAGCCACCTGGATACCATTCTCGGAGCTGGTTGTATTTTCCTCAGAGTGCTGCAGGAAACCGAATTACTAGGTAGAAGGACACTAGTTAGTGTGCTTGTCTACAGCCACCGAAATTGAAGATTTGCCAAGTGCCAGCTTTGACCAGTCCCAGTGCAGTGCAGGAGTCCCCTGACTTCCTCTCTCTTGTCCCCACGACTGAGGCTCAGGGACAGCGAGATCTGAAGGAACTGCCAGGAACAGAAGCCTTCAGCTTCATCTTTTTCTTCATTGTAAGGTACTGTGAAAACCGACCGAGAGAACTTACCTCTCACTTTTAGTCCATTGTACGCTATATTTGCAAATGTTGTCTTTATAAGGTGGGAGGGTGTTACCCAGGTGCTGTAGGAGTGTGTCACCCTGCACTTCCCTTAATACATTGCTCTCTCTCTTACCTGACCTTACATTGAAAATTTCTATATTCCGCTGTCAAGGGAAAAACACAGTGTAATCAGAATGTTGTAAATCTGCTCCAAGCCTCTCTGGCTCCTCAATCACCTGTCAGACATGCTCTGCGCACCCCCCTTTTACAATCGCTGCCTCCTCGGGCACACCCACAATCTTGTGCATGCGCCTTCTGGGCTCGGCCACTGGACACCCTCGTCTGCCAATCTCAAGCTTCCCAATGCTAGCTCCTCACCACTTCCCGTTCTCCAAATCATATGTGCAAAACCTATGGGTGACATCACCAAATTACTAGACAAGGTAGTGCTAAGAAGTCAAGTACAGCACGCACAATGCTATAACCCCTTTTCCCAAAAATACACACAATCCCAACACAAACCCCACAGCTGTCTTCCTGCCTCTTAGCAGAGTATGCCAATATTATTTTGTGTTTTATCTGTACTTGTTGCGTCGCCTCACAAGAAAAACGTCTCCTCGAGACTTAACCAGTCTACTCACCTTCCGCAATCTAGGTCAGCTCCCTTTGCTAAACCTTACAGGGATACCGTCATCTATGAGCTGACCTAAAACACCCAACCCACAGGAAATCCACTACAAAACTTCTGGCATCCATGTTGAAGAGGCAGAATGGGATACCCCATTCCCCCAATCACATCCAGACCATGGCCTAGAGGATCACGACCCAGACACCCTCCAAGAGAAGAATTTGTCTATTTACCAGATGACAAAATACCCTGGTTCAAGAACTTACACGTACGGGGAGTATGTCCACCAGCCCACAAGAACCAGACCAATGTCTGCAAAATGGACCAGCTCGACTAGAACAAAAGCTATAAGTATTCACAACGTTAGAGATGCCATGACGACATAGCCAACGGACAAAGACACATGCACGATGATCACTCACGCACCATCCTACACGAAGAACTTATTCAGTGCTATGACATAGCAGACTGTAGCACACACAGACATGCATTGTTGTTATTTTTCATATAGGCCTCTTTATAGCACTGCAGAAACGCAAGACGCCTGAAGAACTTGTGTATATGCTTGCTGATGCTTCCTCGCCACCTATCCCTATGGAAAGCTATTCTCTACATATAACACCGCCTATGACAATTTGTCTTCCCGGAACCTCCATAACGTGGATCATATACCGCCACCCGAACTAGGCCCAAGTAGGCCGCAAGCAAGAGTCCCCAGGCCGAAGCCTCGCAAACGAAAAGCCTCTCTGAGTAAAATACAAGTGCTGACCATGCAAAACAAGCCCCTAACGGAGGCCCACCGCCAAGGCCACGATGTTGCAACTTGCATGCTGTGAGCCCAGCGCCAAGGTTACACCTGCAGATGCCAGGCCCCCAGACACAGAATAAAAAATCTAATGCTCATAATTCTGCTCCAACTACGGTATGCGCACACGTGATCAAGCCGAACTGACAAGATGCCAAGTCTGCGAGACAGAAGGCTGCTGAGATCCCAAGTCTGGGACACAAGTTGCATCAACGAATTAGCAAAGATGGATGCCTGCGGCAGATGGGAAAGACCTGCGCACCAGCCATAAGCAGACCTGTCCATTGTCTACACTAACACATAGTTGCACATTGTTGCTAATGCCAGGTACACTGCGAGCTGGGAACAGCGGTGGTCCCAGGCTTGGGGGCTCGCGGAAGGACCAATCAGAGCACAGGGGGGTTCATTGCTGATGCCATTACACTTAGCCAATCACTACGGGTCCCCTTGTAACAATTCCAAAGTAGCAATTGTTAGGGACAGCCCAAGTACACCACCTGATCTGCTCCCTTACACTAATATCTTTCCATATACCATAACTATACTAACCGTACCACTCGGGGAACCAATCCGAGATGGCGATAGGTTTTGTGATGTTTTTTCCCAGGTGAAGCGAGTAGCGCGTCATACTTCTGTAAAAAGGGCCTGCGAGCCCACGGAGAGTGAGAGCTTACTCGGATGCATACGGGCTAAGCGTATCCCTGCCGTTATTCTAATAAACTGCAGAAGTGCCTTGCTCCTTGTGTGCGTGTGTCATACTCTCTCCCTCTCTGGGAACACGGGAGGAGTTGGGCCTCCCAACCCAGAGGTCCGTGGACGGCTCTGCCGGCCCCTGGGATAAGCACCCCAAAAATGTCCTTGAATCAATAGTCGAGGTTATTCACCAGAACCTTTTACCTCAAAACCGAATGTGCCCTAACCACAGAAATAAAATCTACCTCTGCTCCTGTCCCTACTAAACTTAACAATGATAAACAATCCTCTATGATGCTAAACAATAGTAAACAATACTCCACAATAGTCAATACCCCCCTCACAGTCCCCAGTTGCTGTGTGTCTTGGTCAATACTTACACTCCGTGGTCAGCTGATGCTGCTTGGCTGCCACGTCCCCCAAAGCTGCCACTTCGTTCTTCTGGTCTGCTGGACGCCTCATGGACTTTGGGCAGGATATTTGCCAGGCTGGCTCCTGACAGTCTTTCCATGGTGCATGCGCTCCCCATCTTCTCGAAACACGTGCGGGGTCCTGCATCACTTCAGGCTCCGCAGTGGGAGAGTCAGCTTTGTGCCGAGCTTACGCAGCGAAACATCACCTCTGCTACCAACTTGTAGGGGTAGTTCTCCCAGGTATACCAGAGGTCGTCTGGGAGTCCGCCTGACTCTCAAGGGCGCAACTCACTTCCCCAGAATAAAGGGAGGACTCAGCCAACGGCAAGTTGAACTGTGGTTTATTGCAAAAAACAACAGAGATCATGCAAGACAATAAAGATTCTCCAGTACATCTCAGCTTTCCATGGCGTGTTGGCATGCTTTGTCTTGGCTGTTCGTTACAACACAGGTCCTTCCCAAAAAACTATCATCAGGACTGATGCTGAGAATGGTCTTACATTTATATTTATTTATATTTATATATTTATATTTTTTATATTTTATATTTATTTTATTTATATAGCGCACCAGGCCCAAGGTCATCATGAAGCATCACTTAGTTTCCGGCATGGTACAGACAAAGCATTTGAACAGAATATACAAAAATATACAAGTTATACAGGAAATATTCAAATGTACAAGAGCAGCTTATAACAATAAGCCGTTAATGCTATAGTTATGACTCCAGAGGCAATAGGAGCTGAGTCACGGCAAGTCGTGGGCAGACAGCCAAGCTTTGGCTTTGTGCTTGAAGGTCCGGAAGGCGGGTTCAGCTCTAAGAGGATTAGGTAACGAGTTCCATAGCTTAGCTGGTAGGACTGGGAAGCTGCATCCACCAGATCTTTGGAGGTTGAAGCGCGGGATGTCGAGGCAATTGGTTTGGGCACTTCTGAGTGATCTTGCAGTGGTGTGTGGTGTAAATCTGCTGGCCAGGTAGCTAGGGGCTTGGTTGGCGAGGCTTTTGTGTGTGAGCGCAAGTGCTTTAAGAGAGACTCTTTGGGAGACTGAGAGCCAACGAAATGTGGAGAATATTGCATTGGTTCGTGCCCAGATAGAGGGCATTGCAATAATCAATTTTGGATAGGACCATGGTCCTGGCTATTGTGGTGCAGTTGGCTGGTGAAAGGAAGGGGCGGCATGATGTGATGAGCTTGCAGGTGTATAATGCTGCCGATGAAACTGCATTAGTTTGCCTGGGTAGTGAGAGGATGGAATCGATGTAGATACCAAGTGTTTTAGTATCCTTAGCCACTTTGATGGTGTTACCATCAATGGTGAAGGATTTAAACAATGGGTCAAGTTTGTTGAGTCTTTGGTGGGAGCCAAGGATGATGAGTTCAGTCTTTTCATCATTTAATCACAATTGTTAGGTTATGTTTATTTGATATACTTACTGGAAAAGCTTTGCATAACATTTCATATAGAACATTTAAAAAGAATTAATTCACGATACAAGCTGCAAATGATGAGACATTGTTACAAAGACTTTAAAAACTTTTCCACACTCTGCACAAAGAACATTATATTAAACAATTAAAATCTCAATTAAATGCTTGTAAAATCGAACAATAAAATAGATTAAATTCATGTCATTGCCTTCTATGAATTTCAACCATAGGCCAGGGATCACAATTGTCATAACAGCATTATTATATGATTTAAAGTATTTAATTCGGAGTTAGCACATACTTTCACATATGACGATCAGATGGTACAAAGTCTCTTCGAACAAGTTACTGCATAGTCTACAATATTTGTGATTATAGGCATTTTTGTTCTTCCAACTTGACGGCGATAAAGCTACCGATATATTAAATTTGAGAATTAAATAAACTCTAAAAATATTGGGATTCTGATAGGCCAGAATATATTGTGGAGTATGTTTACGATCACTTCTATATTTACAGTATTCGATAGCCAAGGACAATTTCTCTAGGTGAGAGATATTAAGCGAAAATGAACTTTCATTTAGTTTACGTTTCAGCCAATATTTGATGTTGCCCGTCCCACATGTGCTGCTGCCTTCATATAACCACTAATGATGAGTGCATTTCAATAGGCCAATTGTACCTAACGATATGGAGGCATCTAAACTCAAGAAAGCCAGCATGTATGGGGTACCAATCGTATCGGTAGGCACGGTCGTCACTTGTTGGAAGAACATCACACATTGTGAGAGGTAACAATTCCAAATGCCTTTTATATCGAACTCCAAGTATAGATATTCAACACTTGTGCATTTGGGTAAACGAAACAAGCGCCTCAAGAGTTTAGCTTCAAATTTAACAAGTGCTTTTTTAAATGTGTGTCCCCATATGGATATAGCATAGGAAAGCATAGCTGTTATTTTCGAATTGTAAATTGTTATGACAGCCGATGCACTAAAGCCATTGTTACGACCTATAAAAGCACTTAGCAGATTAACTGAGGCCACACACTTTGCTTTAGCTTCGGCCCAATGAGATTTCCAATTCAGCTTGTCGTCAACTATGACGCCTAAGTATTTGTAGGAGGAAACTTGCTCCAAACGGACGTCAGCTAGGCACCAATGCATGCGCTTTGGCCTCATTTTCCGAGTAAATACCATGATTTTACTTTTAGCTATGTTGATGATTAGGCCATTGTTAGATGCATATGTGGCAAGTGCATTCAGCATATGTTGCAGACCTGATGGTGTCCAATCAAGGAGTAAAAGGTCGTCGGCATACGCTAGCCATCCCAGGGCTACATTTTTTATTTTGATTGGATTAGCAGCAAAGATGTTAAAAGAGGCAATCATATCAGCCAAATAGAGGTTGAAGAGTGTTGCAGCTACCATACAGCCCTGTTTTACACGCGATTAGTGGGGAGTGATTTAGATAGTTTGCCTATAGCATTTAAACGAATACAGACTGAAGTGTCTGCGTGAAGAAGCATTAACATGCGAAGCAATCCACTTGGAATCCCCCATTCATCCAGGTTGCACCATAGATGATTTCTACATACCGTGTCAAACGCTGCAGAAAAATCTATGAAGGCACAATAAACATCCAAATTCTGCCGTGCCCAAGAGTGTTCAATTGCTGAGGTTAATAAAAGCAAATTGTGTAGGGTGCTGGATTTAGATCTAAAACCAATCTGGTTGGGGGTTAGGATCTTGTGTTTATCAATCCATGCATTTAATTCATGGAGTAACACTTTTGTAAACACTTTGGATGTTGAGTCTAACATTGCTAGCATTCTAAAGTTGGCAGGAATATCCCATGCTCCCTTCTTGTGAACCGTTAGTATATTGCTAGTTTTCCAGGATTTAGGGAGAGTTCTGTGAATACCAATATGGCTAAAAAGTAAATGCAAAACGGCACCCCATAGTGGAGGATCGCTTTTTAATACGAGATTGGATATCCCATCGGGACCAGCAGCGCGAGAAGATTTTAAATTTTCAATGATGGTGATAATGTCTAAAACAGAGGCTTTGCATTCCCAAACAGAATTCGGGATAGCTAGGGCCGTAGTGACAAACTCGGTACTGGCTAGGGTCATAGCTATGTGGTCAGCCCAAGAGTCTTCATTAATGCAGTTTATTGTTAGATCTCTTTGCTTGTTTTTGGCAAGTAGGTGCCATATCGCATTGCCATCGCCTGATAGGGATAGTCTCGCAATCTTTTGCCAAAGTTTTATCTCAAGGTCTTTTTTATGAGATTTTGACCACCGTTTATGGCATTTTTTTAGGTCGCAAATTTGTTCAGTGATGAATAGCTCATTTGGCATCTGAGTGTTGGAATGAACCACCATTTTGATATTAGCCTGTAGTTGCCTTTTTGCCAATTGTATGGCCTTATCATTATTATAACGTACAGGTCGCACTAAATTAACTCTTTCCATGACTGATTTATACGAACGTTGTTCTAGTTTAGAGCTTTGAATATTAGTCACGGTTTCCGAGTAGTGCTCAATTAGTTTATCATGCAGGTCCACTCGAGAAGAATACAATTGGATAAGTGGAGGTACCAGTGTTTGAGCCATTATATTCGCTTGAGCTAATCCCAATTCGTGCTGCGCCATCCAGGCCTGGATGACTTGATAAATGGCGTTGATGGCTAGAGCGTCGGTTTTGTGGTCTCCTTTGATGGGGATAAGTAGCTGGGTGTCGTCGGCGTAGTTGGTATATGTGACACCCAGTAGATCCAAGATGTCAAAAAGGGATTTTGTGAATACATTGTAGAGTGTCGGGGACACACATGATCCTTGAGGGACTCCACAAGTGACAGATGAGGGTTCAGCAGTGGCAGTAGGGGAGAAGACCCTCATGGATCTATTATCCAGGAAGGAGGTGATCCAAGCTGTCTGAGAAGTGGGCAGCAGTTTTAGGGTGGCGGCATAGGATTTTCATATAGGAGACACCTATAGAGGTTATTCTACTGTTCCTGGCCTGTCCCATCCCCAAGAAACTATTACAATGTTTCAGAGTAGTGGGTTTACCATTGGTTCTTACGGCTTGCCATCCAGCCCTGAGTTTCTATTCTGTGATTGGCTAGATCTGATCTCCCCAGGCCTGGGACTCGATTAGGTTTTCAGGTCTTTGCACCTATTCAAGGTGATGTGACCATCTATGTGTCTGTATTGTATCTGGTAGTGTACAACCGTTGCCTATGAGAGTGTGCTCCTACATTGCAACACTTGTCTTCTTCATCTGGTTTGCTGTGATCGGCTCTGCGGTCCCACCATGGGTGAGTGCACATTGTCTGGCTCGGCTGCATCACATGCTTGTAGACCACAAAATCGAGCTCTTGATCTTGCATTTATGAGAATTTATTCAATTTCCCTGCAGCTGGTCCCTTGTCATTTAGAGTTTGGAATGCGACTGTGCATCTCTGACCATGGCTGTGAATCTGATTTGAGCTCCATGCAGCCTGAATCAGCTCTTCTCATATCTTGCTATGTGGCTTAAGGCCTTCTGTAAGTTTCCCTAGACTTATGATACAATTTCTACATGCTCGTGTTATATTAAGTAACCGATAAGTTAGTCACACACAGTCATAGTAGGCTCCATGCAAACTCCTGTAGTGCCATAGGATTAGTTTGCATAAGCCGCTGCAACTTTGCTCAGGATCTCTTGTTGCCTCGTGGTTCTGCGTTGCTGCATTTGGCTAATGAGAAAAATAATAAAAGCTTTGACAGTGTCTATATGTATCCATCATCTAGCTATAGAACTGTGTAAGCATGTTATTTGTGTATGCAAATGTGTGTTTGTGTGTTGCAGTGCAGGTGTGCGAGTGTGCTTCTTGACTAATGCTGCTATGTCGTGGTGTCATTAATGATGTCAGAATCGTGGCTTCTTGGCTTTTAGACGAGACTGTCCTTTAGGGTATTCTCGTCCACAATCTCTGTGGCCTTCCCTATACTTGTCAGAACATGCACTGGATTGGATCGGTATGGTTGATTGAGAGTATATCTTTCTGTGTACATGTCAGCAAATGGTGTACTTGGGATTCATCCAAAATAAGATGGGTGAATTCGAGCATTCCTGGCTCTACATCCTGTCATGAACTTGGAGGTGAGGATGGGCATTCCTGGAATCCTCTCTTCAGGGATAATGAGATGGAGGCTGGTTGTCCAAGACCTATCGGGCTGATGGGTTTGACCCTGGGTGAGCGAGACCTACAATATAAGGCTAATGAGTTTGTTCCTGGGTGAGCAACGCCCATTAAAAAAGCCAAAGTGCAGACAATGAGGAGACACCTGAGCTTTGCTTTGTTTAGGTATATCAGAGATCATTAGTGGTAATATGTGTCTGTACCTGATGCACTTTTCTCTATTGACCCATGGACATCAACTATGAGCCGAGGAATACATTGTTGTAGAACTGCCCCGCCATAGGATGGACTGTTGCTGTACATATTTCCCCACAATTGCTTAGCCAGGTTACATAGCATTCATTGAGCTTCAAACTGCCATTTTAATAGACTGATATCCATGATGTCCCTGATGGCTGAGCGTTGTCAGGTGGTTGAAGGGTGAGTGTTGAGGTTGGACCATGAAGCCATTATCAACCCATATATTTGTGAACAGAAGGCTGATTTTTCAGGGAATACAGTGTTAACATTGCCTTGACAGTACAAGATAACAGTGCAACATAGTGTCCCTGCTACCATAGCATCATTGTATCTTTAAACATTTCTGTGATGAGAGAACAGGGCTCAGTGAATAGTTCATCCTTCGGGTGTCTTCTGTAGGTCATCAAGCGCCAAAATCAACACAGCATAACAGTTTAAATAAATAGCCTCGCTGATAATAACTATTGAAACACATAAAATGGCTACGGCAGTTTCAGTGAAATGTTGAATTTTAAGGACGGCCCAAATTTGTCATGTTTTTTATACCTCATAGAAAAACCAAATAATCTCTCTTCTAGGAAGAGATAATTGTTAACTGTTTGTCCCTGTTTCACAAGCCAGCTCGGTTTGAGGTTCACGTGACGTGCAATTGTCAGAAAATGCCTTGTCCCTATTGCATACTTCAAACTGTCTTTAACGTCCCACATATTCACTCCACTTTTACACTATTTAGTGGCAGGCAGTTATCTCGTTAAATCAGATTTTAAGACCAATTACCAAACGTGTTGGAAGAAAGAAGCTGTTCAAGTACACTTTACTCAGAATGTAGATACTATGACTGTTACCATATATAAGGGAGTTGTGAGGGCAGGCCGGCGTAAGGCAACTCCCGGCTTTATTGTGCTGGCCAAGCAATGCATTCATGGTATGTCTTTTTATGGCACCAAGTCCTGGATGTTGCAAGTCAGCATTTTGTGAAAATACGACAGCATGGAACCTGAGAAATGCAACTTACCTTTAGTAGACCTCACCCTGCCTCCCTCTCCTGTAGGTGGACATGCTGGATCTTTCAAAGGCAAGGATAATACTGTCACATACACACATGTTGATTGTCGGTTTGATTGCTCAAGCACAACATGCTGCCCTTATGACCAGGGCAAAGCTGTTTGACAGGGATTGAGAGCCAGTCTCACTCAGTCCTTCATTTTCCCGAGGTTGGTACAATAGTGACACCAATTATGACATGGCTTAGAAGCTGAACTAGCCAACATGAATCACCATTTATATAAATATTATAGGGTTTCGGTCCACACCCTATAGTAATGATATGATATGATATGGCATTTGTAATGCGCCTATACACAGGTGTTCCAAGGCGCGACGAGGCAAGGAAGGGGGAACAGAGGGAGGACAGAGACAACTATCTTACTAGGCCAAGTGACATTGAGATTGCGCAAGTGCAGGGGGAAGGGTAAAAATGCAGGAGGGAGGGGGGGGGGGCAGTGCAGTACATGGGATCAAAAAATAAGAGGTGCGGCCAGTAGGTGGCAGATGCAAGAGTAAGTGCAGACAGCAGGTGTCCAAAAGTGCAGGTAGGGGGACTGTAAGGTTACATATACAGACCCAAGTGCAAGGGTTTCTGGCAGGCAGTGCAGGTGTGCAACTGGGCGGGCAGGGACCTGAGCCCAAAATCAGACGGTAGCCAGGTGACCAGTGCCATATCAGACAGGAAATCAGCAGGGGAGAGGAAGAAAGAAGGCAGAAGTAAAGAGGAAGGTCTTGAGGTGCTTCCGCAACCAGAGATTGTTCTCCTCAAGTTTCAGAGAGGCAGCAAGACTGTTCCAGAGGGAGGCCCCAGCCGAAGAAAGAGATCTACCACCAACTCATTGCTTGGAGAAGCGACGGACCTTGAGGCAGAAGGAGGGAGTTAAGGTGAGTTAAAGTGACTCCCATAGGAACCCCTCAAAATTCTATTGTTAACTTTTGATTTCAGTAACAGATTTGACTGAGATTTCGGAAGTGATTAAGGACTCGCGGCCACCCCCCAGACTGCAAAGATTCCTCAAGATTTGTTAAAAAATAAAAAACGTTATTAAGAAGACAAACATTTTATTTTCCAGAAGTGCAGCCTACTTCCCATTCATTTTTCCCATAGACAAATAAGGTACATTTTTGCCAAAGCGCACAGCCCAAACCGCTGGACGAGTTTGGACCAGGTCCAAACCAATTAGGCACAAAGTGTTGACTTGCGATCCATTGGGGTTATTCCGTGCAGTTGTTTTTTAAATATTTGATGGAGAATGGGGTCCCCCCTTCTTAAAAATAGATAGCTATATCTCTGGATTTACCCCAAACCGGCTGTTTTTAGAAAAAGCCACCATCTTGTTTTTCTCTCTCAAGGATATGGGAAAATGAATGGAGGAAAAAAGCTATTTGCAGGTAAAAAAACATGAAAATGCCATCAGGCTAGAGGTTGGGGGTGGCTAGAGGGCACCAAGTGAAAGTGGGAGTTGGAGGAGGTCTATGGACTGAGTTTGCAACACAAAGCTTTCTGTAGCCTCAGCTACAGTCTCGAATAGCAGGCATCTCAAAGCAAACTGCATCACAGAAACAGCGTTTGTTGTGGGGGTAAAGGGAGTGTGTAGGGGAGGTGAGGAGGCCATCTGGGGGGTGGGAGAAGCTGACACAGATGAGGGGGACACTTGATGAGGGCCTGGAAAGCATTTTTTCTTTCAGCTGTTTTTCCAAAATTCGTGGCTATATTCGATGCTATATAGGACTACAGATAGCAGAGGTTATGTTTAGTTCAGTACCCGCTGTTACATTAATAAAATATATGTTATTAAGATATTTTTACAGCTATCTGTGGTGATTGCCCTCCAGGTCTCCCATCCATACAATAACCAGGACAGACCCTGCTTAACTTCAAAGTTAGGAAGGGGGGCAGGCTCCTCAGGCCATGTTGCCCAATAAACAAGCGGCCTTTACAGGACCACTTAAAGAAATGGGCCAGCTCTTTCCTAAGCAGGGTCAGTCCCGCTTTGAAGCTAAGCAGGGTCAGTGCCATTTACTGCATGAATTGGCAATCAAATGGGCATCTAGATTACTATTATTTTTTAAACTGTGCTACTGTCAGTCCTTGAAGGTTTTCCACTCAGAGACCATTGTTTTGCCTTTTACTGAATTGCATTCTGGTATTTGTAGTCTACCAGTCAAGATGGGGAAATAATGCCTCAATTCAATTCAATACACTTTCTGCCTAACATAGTTCTATAAGGATTTATATATTTGAGTGACACCATGGTATGTGTAATTTTCAAGTTATCTTTATAAAGCAGAGTATTGTTGAAAGCCAGACCTAGGGGTGAGGAGGGGAAATGATGAGATGGCAAGTAAGTCATGAGTATTAGCCATGATGTGGCAAGAGAGCTTGCAATCCTGGACAATAGTGCAGTTATTTTCCTCTAAATGTGGCTGCTTTTCAAGGCACAAGTAAAGAACAAATGTGGGTGGACATCGTATTTTTTCTTCAGAGAGCGGATGCAACCCCTTGGGTTTTTTTTAGGTTGGCAAGTTTGCTCAAGTATTTGTCTACCAGGATTTTAGGCATGTTCCTGGTGCAGACGCTTACTCAAAAGACCACAAGCACGTGTTTCGTATTCAGATTTAGTTTTACAGGGACTATTTCACAACAGATTGCTCGGTTTAAAAGGTGAGCACTTTTTATACATTCCCAGCATATTTATTGAAACATGTCCTCTCTCAGGTTATTTTTCTGGTGTTCATTACTTTTAAAGTCCAATGCAATGTTGTCTTCCACACTTTCATCTAAGGAGTAGGTCTATTGAATTGCATTTGTATATTTCACTTTAATATATATGTTCACTTACTGTGTGTATATTCATGGGTGCAGCTTTTGATTTTTGTTAGTTACTGGTGCCGAAAGTACCTGGGCATATGTTATTCTTGCAGCCGGTCATTTATTTCTTGTTTCCATGCTGCTTAAATGTGGTTATTTGGGGTTGTGCAATGTATCACAACAGTCACCAAGAGACCGTCCATAAAACAAAGGGCTTGGAGCATGCTGCTTAACCAAAGTGTGTGGGCCATGGCAAATAATGTAATTTCACTGCACATTGCCTGAAAACATTGTGATTTCTTAAAACCTGCAATCTTTCATACATTTTAATACCACTGTCAAAACACGACAAAATTAGTTTGTTATTGATGAATGTCTTTGAGCGATGGGTTGCAAGTGTTTTAAAATGTAGAGTGGGTACGGCCAAAGGGCATGCCTAATGACCATATATATATATAAAACACAAAGCCTTGTTAAAGGGACGTTATGGTTAAATTGCACTAGCAAAAACCTATGAAATTCAATGGAAAAACATTGTTACAGGGACGTTATGGTTACAGGTAAAACCGAAAACTGCCCAAAATTCCACAGTTATGGTAAGCTAAGCATCCATAACTCGTGCCACCAGTGTGCACTGCAAGGACTAACACCCATTACATCAAAGATGACATCACAAATCTCATTCCTGACAATTAAAATACCAGTAATTCGATTTACCGGCATGTTTCCGGACAGGCAGAGTACACGTTTGCTTGTGGGGTGCCAGAGTTACCAGAGGTGGGGGTAAGTCAGGCACCCCCAAAAAACAGCTGGTATTACGTCACTGGTATTACCGGTGCTGGTAATACCGGCAATCCCCCCATGGAGTCCAATGGGACTCCATGGAAAGGGGATTTACCATTATTCTCGCCACTTGTAATCTGCTGGAAATTGCCGCAGATCAAGTGGCGGGAACGGTAATTCCGTTTGGTGGTATCCTACCAGATTTACCAGTCGGATACCACCAAACTCTTAATGAGGCCCATTGAGTTTCTTGTCACCTTCAGACAACCACTGCTTGCACACACATAAGGGCTGAGCAAGCATCCAACGTCAGGATACAATGAACACTATTGCATAGGCAGAATAGCAACGTGTGCTCACAGACCAGCAAAGCTGGAGTGGTGCTGGTTGCCATGTGAAAGTGATTTTAAAAAAGAGCAAAGTAAAGCTGGTTGTTGGCACCGCATGTTCTGGTGAGGTATTTTGAGATATTTCAGTCATTACTGTGTGCATATTTTATGCTAGTGTATTCCATACTGCATTTGATGGTTGTGTCTATTCATAACGTCGCTTCAAGACACGCATGTATCTGCACCAAAGGCACAATAAAATAAACAATGGTATGTAATGCCACTAAATAAAAGTCATTTTGCGGAATGCAGACTGACTGAGGCTGAAAAACACCTGTTCTGTTTAGGTTTATTTGTCTTTATATTTTATATATGCTAATATTTGTTTGCACACATACACAGGACTTCAGCTGCACAGATTCACACACTGTGGCTAAGCGCTTTTTGTTGCACCAGTAGCCATTCCCAGCTATAATTAAGCCATCAACTCTCAGAATGCTGCTTTGAAATAACACTTGTTGACCCTTCACAGAGCAGTCTGATGTTACTGCTTGATAGAGCTAGACCTGGAGATCTCAGGGAGATGTGTATTGATCTCTGAGGGTCAGGTAGCAGGTGGAAATGGCCATAGGAATCAGCATGGCAAGAGGTGGTCAATTTATGGGTAAATAACCAAAATACACCCACAGACTGTGTGTCACTCCTCATAGTCCATCTCTCTCCTATCTTCACTTCCTATGACGATCGTTTCAGCTATAATTGCCACCAGCCAGCCACATGTAATCAGTGGAAAACATGTTTATCAACAAGTCAGAGAGACTCTCTACTGAAGTAGGTTTTGCCTTGATGTTACTACCTGATTACTGCTAAATGAGCAAACATTTATAAATAAACCTTAATGCCTAGCTCTTTATTATGACTGAGGTTTTAATCCATAAATGCCTCATGTGGGTTGCACACATCTCCAGTGATTAGCTGATGACCTCATTAGCAGGAATCCTCAATTTCTTAAAGGCAGGTCACCGTGTATATTCTTTATAGAGTCTATAGAGAGAGAAGAAAGATCAAATCTCTTGGAAGCTAAGAAAGCCTCAATGTGTTTTATCTGTGACCAAAAAGCGAATATTACATTTTTTTCCAATAAGTATGTATGTAAAAGCATTGCCAGATCACAGCAGTGTTATGGAAAGTAGACACAATCAATGGGCCTCATTCCGAGTATGGCGGTAAGGGATACCGGTCACCGTTAACGAGACTGGTGCCGGTAATCCCTTACCGCCACATTCTGAGTTCCCTTTGCGCCCTCGTCCTTAACGCCTGCTTTTAGCAGGCCTTAGGAACGAGGGCGCAAAGGGGCTTTTCAGCCAATAACGGTGACCGTAAAGTACAGTCACCGTTATTTGCAATTTCCCCATTCCCATTGAGCCCTATGGGGGCTCATTTGGGACCCTGGAAGAGCCCTGGGGAATGGGAAATTACCGCCCTGGTCAACTCGGAATGGGGCGGTAATTTCCCATTCCACCAGGGCGGTGCCGGTAAGGGTCCGGCGCCGACCAAGGCGCTAATAGCGCCATTGGTTAGCGCCAGACTCGGAATGAGGCCCAATGCCTTTACTGCCTTCCCCAGCCTTGAAACAGTAAGAAGAGTCAATAGTATCACTGTAATGATCATTTCATTCTGTTATCTGGTGTGTGTTGTTGAACCGCATCTGTTTTTTTTTCTTATAGAAAGACGCCATGAAATATTTTGTGCTTCTTCACGCCCTTCTTCTATGGGCAACAGCCAATGGAGGTGAGAAACATTCCTGCTTTTGTTATCTTTTATTTAATGATGCAAATGGTTTCTGTCTATGTTTTTTTATATCTTGCAGTTATAGCTTAGAAATGGCTTTCCATGTTTAGATCAAAGAAATAGATCCTCTGTAGAAGAGACCTAGGTGCTGGGGCAGACAAGATGTTGGGGTGTTCTACGACTAGGAGGTGCTTGGAGGGTGTCCGTAGGTTTTGTTAATGTCTTGACGTGTTGAAGAAGACAGAGCGGGTGAATAGCGTTTGTAGGAAATTGGAGTTGTTTTTGCTTACTTTTGAAGAACACACATATGTATTTTATTTGTGCCATACCTCGTTTTTGGTCCCACATGTGTGTGCAAAATAATGTTATTGGTTGCACCTTGGATTTACTTTAGAACCTGCTTTTGGATTCAATTAGGTTGATAGATCTCATTTTTAGATTTATGTCCAAACTAAATAGTCATGATGCTAAAGTTGACACACCTGAGATAACATCCAGTGAGATGGCACAGTTGTTCATGGAGGTAGTACCCATCTTGCCAGAGGGGGAGGGGTTAAAGTAGGTCAAGTTGGATTGTGTGTGCAGCAGCAGACCTAACATTCAGCGGGCAGATCAGGTTACAAGAAGAAGGTGATGACTCCATACACAGTAGTTCTTTGAAAATTACAAGGAAGGCCAGAATGACTTTGGGCCTCATTACGAGTCCAGCAATGGCCGTGGTGGAAAAACCAGCATGCTGCTGCCGGACCGGTAATACCATTCTGCCTCCGTGATTGCTGGAATCACCAGGGCTTTACAACCCCAGTGACCCGGTAATTCTGGAGGCGGAATTCTGTAAATCCCCATTCCCATGGAGTCCAATAGGACTCCATGGGGATGGGGACCATGGAAACACTGGTTCCGTCTATGAAAGAGCCGGTGTTTCCATGTCCGCCACCGTTGTTTCCAGACTGGCTGACTTGTAATGAGGCATTATGGTAGTTTGGTGCATCTAACCTTGCTTCGGGCTTAACAGTATCATGAGTGGTTGTATTATAAGAAAAACACACCAAGAAGTAGCTAATGTCAGATAATGTGACAGGTAAGTTTTGTAAAAGTGTGTAGAAATAAACTGTAAAATGCCATTGGACAATCCATATTCTTCCAGTGGCACCTGGATGTGCGTAATAGGTTTGTTGACATTTCGACCAAAACAAATGGGCATAGGAAACAGTGCAGGGCACTGAGGCAGTACCTCAACAGAGGGCTTTTACTGAATATTGAGGGAGTGTGGGAATGAGTAGCCATTTGTTGCAGAGGAGATGTAATGGAAACAGAAACCTGGCACATGGACAATGCAACAGACTTAAGTAGTACAATAAATATAGGCCTAGTGCCACTATAAGTCATGTTATACATACTCATATATTTACAGCTGTTGAGGAGGGTATGGCAGGGGCCCCTTTGTAGGACAAAAGATAGAGTTTGAGTCCTGTTAACTAATGAAAAGCGTTCAAGTGGAGCTGGACAATTAATGATAAGGAGCAGAAGATTGAGTACATGTAGCAATGTAGGATGGAGAGATCAAGAAGGCAGGACAATTCTAGAGTGTGTGTTGGAAAGTACAGTGAGATGCATTGAAAGGTCAGGCGGAAAGACCATTTTGGGCTTAATCACAAGAAGAAGGAATTTAAACAGAGAGCAATTATGCCTTGATAGCTATCTAGCATAGCAGTGTGCTGAGGTGAGGGAGTAATGGGGTAGGTTACAGAAAGTGCTTTGCTAAAAGCACAATTCCAGACTGAGGAGAATGTGGGAGCACTAATTGTGTTTACTGAGCAAAACAGCAGAGATCAGTGTTTTGGCTGAGTGGTGGGTAAGGTGGGGTCACATATTTCTGATGTGGAGAAGCTTTTTGCTCCAGTAGTTCATTACAGCTACTGCTTACTGTGGCAGTAGCTGTAATGAACTACTGGAGTTTAAGGTCCTTGTCAATGAGTACCCTAAGTCAAGGAGTGAGGATGCACGATAACAAGAAAGATGGGAGAGTGTGATTAGCAATAGAGGGCGCCAACACCTTTCTGTTTTCGAAAGAGGTCTGCATCAGCCAGTGCAATGCCAATCTGTGACAGGTGGTTGTGAGGCAGTTGGTGATGTTATGGGAGATAGAAGCGTCTAATGATGGAAAGGAGGAGTCAATCTGCGTTTTACCAGTAAATAGGTGGCAGTGAAAACCAAGGACATATAAGCTTACCCATGGTGGTGTCCTAGAGAGTCAATAAGAGAGGGCCAAAGAAAGATACTTGGAGCGCCCACACAGGAAGGGGACAGGGGAGGCGATATTTGACTTCTAGGAAATGGAGAATGAGTGGTTAGAGAGTGTAGTTACGTTAAAACCACGGGAGGAGATAATAGATAATGGGCCTCATTATGATGTTGGCGGTCACGGTCTGAACGGTGCCGGTAAGGCATTGGCATCGTTCATACTGTGCAGCCGAATTACGAGTTCTGCTCGCGGGATCCTGACAGCCCGCCAGGTCTGACATGCCGGGCTGTGTGGCACCTGCAACCAGAACTCGTAATTGCACCGGCACCGTTATCAACGGTGCCGGTGCAACCGTGCTCCCCACCCCCATTCTGCCCTATGGGGCAGAATGTGGATTGGGAGCCCGGCAATACCACCACTCGCGAATGGGCAATTACCGACCCCTTCAACTCGTAATGGGCCAGTTATTGCCCAATCGTGGTTGACTGTGCTGATAGTGAATTTGGCGGTAGCTGTGCCTGTAGAACAGGCACAGCTACTGCCAAACTCGTAATGAGGCCCAATGTCTAAGATTGTTCTTGCTGGCCAGTTTTCTACACAGCCCAGGAATAAATGTGTGTAGAGTGCACAGAGGCTAATGGAGCTGTGTATAATGTCTGATCTTTTGTTTTGAGGGAATTTAAAACATTTAGGAATTATTTGAGTTGTAGGTCCTGTGTGTGTACTGCTGCCATTGTTGGATTAAACCATGGGGTGGCCCATAGGCAATTGTAATTTCGGGCCCCACTCGCAAATGATCTCCTAATACGTTTTTAATTTTACAAACCCACCATTTTAATAGATGTTGATGATGTGTTGCTTAAAACAAGTGTTCTTCATTAGATTACTGTAGCCCTGCGCAGGCTGAGTTGAAAGCATGCCTGGCAGGCAGTAAGATCCAAAAGCTGCCATGGGGGAAGTAGCACTAACGGGGCACCCTTGACCACCTACAAGCGCTTTCAACTTACCATACCTACCCTACCCTGATGCGAAACAGACTCATTTATGAATAGCCAATTCATACCTTGGTGCCGTGCAGACCACAAATTGTGTATGTCTCACCGCCACCCTTCCTCCCCCACCTATGCACCAACGCATTGCCCCTCAGCTACTGTCTCGTCCTCATCGATATAAACAATGTCATTTTATCATGCCTCCTCCATCTGCAGTGTTTGCATATGTACAATAGTTACTTGGAAACGTATCTCGTATGAAAAATACAATTAATCATGTTTATGGCACCTGCAAACTGAATAGTCTCTTGACAATTGGTTTTATTATTACCTACCTTAAGCAAGCCAAGCAGCTCCAAAACAGAGAGTACGGCAAGGACCGAAAAACAGGTTCCTTTTGATGCTGTGTGGGATGTATTTACCCATGCATCCGAGCCCTACCTCAAAACTGTGCAGTACTGACATGAAAACATCATGATGGCCAGAGCTTCCCAGAAAATGCACAGGGAAATGCATGAAGAATAGGCTGCCACTCATTTTTGCCGATGTTATGGGCACAGAAGGAAACTGCCTAAAACCACCATTGGACTACCCACACAGTAGTCTGAAACCATTGGGAATGGCAATGCTGATTGCCAAAAGCAAACCCATAACTGTTGGGAATTCATTTTCTTAAATCCCAAAAAGGGGTGCAGTACCAGTACTCACCACTATCCAAAAGCCGGCGTTTTAAAACAACACCAGATTTTACTTTTTGCAAAACTGAATAAATGAACCCAAAACAGGCCAAAGAAAGACTTACTGAGAGGTGGATCCAATGTAAAGTTATATTCTGAAGTGACTTGAAGGTTTATAACAAGACTGGCTGAGCTGGGGATTTCAGAAATTTAAGTAAATTTGGACTGAAAGACATTAAAAATCTAAGTGTTTAAATTGACTGAGTGACCTACTTTTGAGTGTCACATAGGTTGCAATTGTTTAAATGTCATAGTTTTAAACTTAGAATCAGCATTCTAGCTGCATATGTGAAAATGTTTAGTTTTATTTGAATGCAGAAAACTGGGGAACAACAGGTGACATTTTATCTGAAACCTGGCTTAAGGAACTGAATTCTGCCTGGCAACTACCCCCATCAGGAGTGAAACTTGAGTCACAGCTGTGTTCCCAGGCCTAGCTGCCCTTTTGCTGCTCACACCAAAAGGGATATGACACTTCCCTGATTGAATTACCTGGGCTCTGCAGGAAATTGAACAAAGCCCTGTCCTGACTCAGGCAAAGGTTTTATTGGCGGCAGTCGTAAATGGAGCTTCCTCCTGAAGCAAAGGGGAGGGGCACTGCCTGTGAGAGCAAGCTGGCTTGGCAGAACTGGAAAAACCAGAAATTCAACCTTGTGCTGGAGGAAAACCACACCCCTTTGTGGCCAGAACATAACTCTAAAAAGATGAATAACTCATAGTACGGACATGTGAAAATTGTATAAATGACACCATAATTCTTGTGATTTTTCTGCCCACATTTTAAGAGGTTTTTCGAACCGGTGGCATGTTCAGGGGGGTTTTAGCGGAAAAGAGGATATTACTCAAAATGTGTGCATGTGAAAAATCTGACACTATGTCCATACTCCTTGCGCACATGTGTGTAACTTTGGGGTAATGTCCGGAATTGCAAACCAGTTAAAAAGTGCAAAATATTGCCATTTCTGAATGCAAGCTCCCAGGAAGAGCAGAGTTTGAACATGAGATACCTCCTGTGATATGTGAGGGGTGCATATGATTTTAAAACAAGATGTACCTCTGCAAATATGTATTTGTTTCAAATCTAGATTTGTGTGTAAGTTGACAGGAGGAGTGGACTTTCTGCAGGCTGTAAAATGACATCACTCTGACACAACTTAGCTCCCCCAATCAAGTGAGAAATGGAAGTTTGACCAATTAGAAGCTGAGAGAGAGGTAGGGTTAGTGATGCTAGAACACACCCACATTCTAAACACATAAAAGCAGAGAGACAGGACAGATAGGGACTTTCAAATCCATTTGCAGCTGGAAGCTCTGCCGGGAAAATCCATACTTTACCTCCATCAATCTCCAGAGAAAGCTGTGCAGAAAGATTCAGACTTTAAATCCCTCAATCTTCAGAATCCAGTGAGAGAGCAGACCCAGATCACTGTGAAGTGCAGAGACCAGAGTCCAGTTTAAAACCTGACCAGATCCATGGCGAGGCCCATTTCACTCAAGAATATAGTGTGAGTACCTAGAAAACTGTGCAGAACCAATCCCTTAGTTAAAATAATATAATTCAATCATATTTTAATCTAAGTAGAACTGTCTCCTAACTGTCAACTGTCATTTGTAAAGCTGTCACTTGTCATTTTCTAGTTGCAAGCTGCACTTGTCTTTTTGAACTTTAAAATTTCAAATCTGAAAAACGACCTTTATTTAATCGCTCATATCTCCGCAACCGTTGGTGCTAGAGACTTGCAGTAACTTTCCCCTGAAAGCTGAGAATCGTGGCTTTCCTATGAACCTAGAACCGCATTCCTACTCCCTTATAGTTTTGCCGTAATCGTGAAAAACGCACTCGCGAATTTTGCCGCGATTTGCAAATTTCTCCACGTGTGAAAACAGAAGCTTCTTGCTTTCAGTTGCTAAAAATTCGTTTAACCTGCTAGTTACACCCTAGATCCTTGCTAAAGTGAGCCTGGACTAATATTAACTTGATTTCACTCACCCTGAACCTCCTAGAGGGAATTAAAAGCATTTTAGCATATTTTTCACTTTATTGCCAGCACATATAAAAGCATTTTGCCTGTGTTTTCAACTTCTGTAGTCTAAGTTGCTGGGGTGAACTGAATTACATTTGAATTGCATTTCTGAGAATTGTGTGCCTTCCTTCCACTTCCTTGCATTGCATAAAAGGGGGGGTGAATTGCCAGAGAAAAGTGATTACATTGTTTCGTTGAAATCATATTGAGTATTTTCTGTATTGCATTCATTGAATATTGCATCCACCTGAGCTTACATAAAGCATTCTGTACCACCTTCTTCTTTTGTTCCTATTCACCTGTGTGCTATCTTATCCATTTCATGTCAACTCCTTAGTGATTATAAAGAGGTGTGCTAGTGCCAGATTCTCCGTTGTTAATCTTTATCATACCAGATTAAGTGTGATATCCAATTATTAATTTATTCTAAAGTGTAATATATACATATTGTTTAAATTATCAATTAAACCTTTTACCTTGCAAAACAGAACTACTTCTTGGCTCAGTGGGGTCAGGAGGATTCCAAGAGAGGGGTGTTATATAGGGGTAGTCATCCAGAACGCATGAACTGGACATAAAGTTATATCAATAAGGGTTTTCATTCAGTATTATAGACTAGGCGTTGACTTAGCTGTAGGGTTGAATTGAATCCTCTTACAAACTGGGGGCTAGGGCCGGACGTTTGGGTTAGAATACCACTTGTGCAGCTTAATACAGCGTGCCAGCTGACCAGATACACATATCCAGTCGGATCACCACGCTGCATTACGCTGTGAAGCATTCCTCAAAAGGGACACTCCAAGAAAAGTTCTGTTCTGCAAAAATAAAATACAAACTTCTGTAAGTCAGGACAGAGACCAATCTCTAGAATGACGACCTTGGTAGATATGAAAATAGCCAGAGAGCACTTCTTACATAAACTATTTGTGAGAGGTGAATGGGCTGAGCAGGGCCAGGATGCCTGGTTGCAGGCCATCACGCGACAGGTCACTGAAACAGGGTCAGACTTATGGAGAGATCAGGGTCCATTACATGTGGCCCTGAGTGAACTATATATGGCTCCTAAGGCCAAAGATGAACACGACAAGATCGTTAGGATAGCGGCATATTTATATTTATATATGGGAGCCATACAGAATAAATGTGCTGAAGGCCATGATCTGGCAAAAAGGCAACAGATGGCGTTAGAGAAGGCCCAATCTGATCTGGACTCTTCTGAGCAAAGGCTGCACAGAAGCCAGGAGTCAGAAAATGAGACCAGACAGTACATCACTAAAATAAAGGAGGATATGGATGTGCTGCAAAAGGAAAAGTCAGAACAGGATGCCAGATTTCTGGCCTTGCAGAAGGAACACCAAGAAGGTTTGGACTCCCTACTGCAAAGCCAGAAAAAGCTGGAGCAACAGCTAGACTTCAATAGGGCATGTGCTGAGCAGGTAGTCACCCTGCAAAGCCACCTAGATAGGGAGAAGGCAGAGAGCAACAAGCTGATTTCGAAAGACCTGGATACCCAGGCAGAGTTTGATGAAGAACGCCAGAAAGCTGGTGCCTTTCAAAGGCAGAGGGACGGCCTGGCGGCACAAATGCAGGCTCTTAGTCAGGAAAGAGACGCCTTAGGCCAGGAAGTCTGCCAATTAAAAAGAAAAATGGAAGAAAATCTCCTGGCCCACCAGGGACTGGGTGACCTCCAAAAAGAACACCAGAACTTGTTAGAGCACACCAGGAGGGTGGAGGATGCTCTAGCAAGAAAGGAGCAGGCCAATAGGGACACCACTCAGGAGGTAAACCTCCTGCAGCAAAGACTGGCCCAGTTCTCCAGGACCAACCAGGAAGCACAGAGGGAAAATGAGGCCCTCTGCCAGCACAATGAGAGGCTCCAGCAACAGGTAGCGATGCAGGAGAGACTGATAGAGTCGAGTAAGGCCTTAACAGAGGAACTGAAAGCACAAATGCAGGCTCTTGCATTGCAACAGGGAGCAGGGGCGGATAGAGATGAGGTCCGCTGGGAAAGAGAGATTCCTGACCATAACCGCAGGAGCCCTAACACCAGGGGCCTTCATCTCCCCCAGTCCCTGGACTCTACCACCCCCATGTCCCCTGGCGCACATGAGCACAGGGCCACAGGGACGGCAGATTACTATCCAGCTAAGAGTATTGGGCTCATAGGCCAGTACCACTCAGGAATGGAGGGGTGGGCATCCGGGTATGGGCACCCAAGTACAGTACAGTTCAATGGGGAACCCCAGGAGAGTAGGCCCATTAAGGGCATCCTGAAAACCTCTGCCCAGTTAGGTCAGTGGAGGGGGTACCCATCAAATCCTGGCAGCAAGGAGGAATCTGAAGACTCCTCTGAACTGCGCAGGACACAGGAGACCAGGTCCCCACAGTCTGCCAGCCATTCCCAGGCTCGCAGAATCCGGGAAAACCTGGAAGAACAGACGGGAACCTCTGGGAGCAGTGCCTCTGAGTCCGAGGACGAATGGACAAGGGTTACCCGAACCAAAAAGGCCAATAAGGCAAAAAGGGCCTTGCTTAAGGACCCCTTAAAGCAGATTAAGGCGATCAGGAGCGTCATCACGCCTTACCATAAGAACGCTAAGTATTCTGTTTGGGAGCACTTAGAGTTGTTTGAACAAATGATGGAGACTTTCCATTTGAAGGACAGCCAAAGCTGTATTCAATATGTAAAGTGGACCTTCTCCCCGGAATACTCCAGTTTCTTTGCGGGGCTGGAGGACCAAAATCATTTAAGATGGTCCACCTATAAGGCGGCCATCTTGAAACATTTTTCTGTTCACAGAAATCCTCAAGAGGCTCGCAAGGCAGCCTACAATTTGCAATGTGGGGAGGATCAGGCCCCACAAGAATTTGTGCAGGAGTTAAAGCGTGCTTTTGCACAGACCACAAGAAGGGTGCGCACGGATAGCAGAGAATTTATAAATACGTTTTTCCATGCCTTGCCCAAATATATCATAACCCAGCTCGTGAGGGATTTTCACGAGAAAAGATCTTTAGACTGGGTCATTGAACAGGCTACCCGGATCTATGAGGTGCAGAAACCGATAGATAGCAAAAGTAATGCCCAGAAAAACCCCAAAGCCAACAGCACCCCTGCTGCTGCCAAGGTGGCAGAGGTAAAGGTCACCCCCGTTTTGGATTTGGAGATGGGGGGGCCTAAAAACCTACCTGCACCTAATAATGCTAGGCCCAGGAGGTCCTCGGATCAGTCACAGACAGGGAGCCAAGGAGGCAGCCCCACAAATGGGGTCCCTCGCTCTCCTGATTATGTAAGTCCCCGTTACAAGGGAAATCGACCCATCCTGGGTTATGTGTGGACTCCTCCAGCCCAAGGGGGGAGGGATCCAGCCAAGCACCTAACCCAGGGAACTTCCCTCCAAACTTCCCACAGGAGGGCAGAAATTTACCAAACCCTGGGCAGAACTTTTTCCCCAGATATCCACCCGACTTTCAGCCCCAAAACCATCCATCCTTCTTTCCCCAATTCCCTGAGCCCAGACCACTGAATCCGGGAGAGGGGAGGCCAAGGGTGGAGGGGTACCCAAATCTTCCGAACCCGGGGTATTACCAGAGGAGGGACAGCTACCCTTCCCGGGATCAGCCCAGGGGAGAAAACAGGGCCCCGTATCAGCCTGAGCGGGTTTCCCAGTTAGAGCGCCAGGTTCAAAACATGGCGCGGGATCTGGGTCACATACTGAGGGCTCAGCAGAACCCTCAGATGGGCGTGCCGGCGCAGAACGCACCCAACTCTGGACCTGGTGCTCCAGAACAATGACGGGGGCAGCACCCCGATAACTCACCGGTTCCCAGGGAGGAGGCACAAAGGGAAGGGGGGTGTAAAGCCTTGGAGGAAGCTTCCTGCCTCACTTGTAAACAGCCCCTGGAAACCCAGGAACCGGAAACAAAATCTCTTGCCCCTGAAAGTCTGCCTCCTAAGGAGCAGAGGGGGGGTAGGAGAAACAAAAGACCCAAACAGACTCAGTTTGAGGAGGAGGTACAGATCTTCCAATTTGAGGGAGAGGGATCCTCAGAGGATCCTGGGAAAAGGATCTTCTCCTTCAGAGAGGGGGGAACTCCTCCCAAAGAAAAATGGGTCCCTAGGGATGCAAATCCAGACCGGGGCAATGTGGAGACTGAGCTACCGCCGCCCACCATCTCATCCCAGAACCAACAGCAAGAAAATCCCCTGGTTCAAACCCATCCTGGTGACTGCCTCCAAAAAGGGGGGGGCGGCCTAGAACCGGAGCCAGGGGAACCCACAATGGCTCTGATCTCCAGTTGCCAAATTTTTCTTTCAGATTCCCAAGGCTCTCCACAGAATTCTGCCCAAATCTCTTCGCTAGCGATGTCCAAAACCAGAAAATTAGCCCACCAGTTGTCCAAAAATGTACATTATCTGTGCCCCCTTGAGGAGAAGGAGGGAAGATATTATGCCCCGGTACAAGTACAGGGGCAGGGTACAATCTTGGCACTGGTGGACACTGGATCTCAAGCTACCCTTCTGTCCAGAAGGGCCTTTGACGAACTGAATGCAGGAAGGGGAGAGAATTACCAAATTCCTCTCACCTCTCTTCCTGGACAACTGCAGAACTTTGACGGGAAGGAAATTCCCGTTGAGGGGACTGCAGACTTGGACATTAAGATCGGGCGACACAAGTTGAAACACCCAGTCATAGTTGTGACTCCAGAGGGCACCCTTTGTTTACTAGGGAATGACCTCCTGAGAAGGTTGTCACCCCTAATAGATTGCGTAAACAAGGTCCTCTGGACCCAGACTAGCCGACCCATAAAATGAAAACAGAGTGTCAACCATGTTAGTTTAAACGGCACCTGCCACATGGTTGAACAAAAATCTGACCAAGTAGAATTTCACTTCCAGAATAGCCAAATTCCAGACGTGACAGTAATAGCAGTAGGACAACAGACTGGTGATGGAGGATCCTCTCTATTTCTGAAAATCAACCTGCCTTCCAGTCTAAAGTGGTACTCCACGCTGGAAGGAAACACTCTGAGATTCTATACTAATCCACAATCAGAAACTCCCACTCCAATAGTCCAGAAAGATGTGAAATCAGCTCAGAGCCTGGCTGATATTCAGCAAATTGGAGAGCAGTTGTTCATCCCTGTTCAGTTAAATGATGGGAAGGACTCTGTTCTCGCTCGAGTGTGTGTGAACAACGGTAAGAGCTTCATCAGCGAAGCCATGTTCCGCCAACTCCCAAAAGATCCAGCCATTCCCACATTCAAACTGATAGACAAATGGGAAATGGACCTGGAAGCACCTAATTCCAAACATCTCCTGCCAAGCAGGTGTATGCTCAAAATCTCCATTGGCAACAAGAGCATAGTCCATAATTGTTGGGTCGTGCGAGACGTCACTGCCGCCTTTTACTTAGGCAGTGACATTCTCAATCGCTTTGCCATTAGTTTGGACCTAATAAACTTCAAAGCTTGGTCCCGATTAGCGGATAATCCCATGGGCTTTGATGATCCAGAAAAAGCATTTAGGTCAGCTCAATTGCTACCTTATGCAGTTGAAATTCAGGTTAAAGAGGAAGTCACCATCCCAGAAAGGACCCGACAATTCTCCCTGGAAGTGAAAGTTAAAAGGGGACAAGAGTTGAAAAACCCTGATGCTTACATACATCTAAACGCTTCTCTCCCTCAGCAAGGGTTGGGGGTAAACCCTACTCCATTAGTCAACATAGAACATGACACAATTCCAATAGAGGTGGATAACAGCGACTTAAAGAGTATTACTCTAGCCGCAGGCACCATTATTGGAATGGCGGTTGATGACCGACATTTTTCCATAGACTTAGTAAATGAACTGTTAGGACCAATCCCCAAGGACTGCTTTGACAGTGACAGTGATGACAATACAACACCAGACAGGATTTTTACCCGGCATGGGGGGAACTTCCTGGTGTACACTTCCTGCCCCTATGGTAAGGAAGATGTGACTTGTGACTTCAGGAGGGATGAGGTGATTTTCCAGGTCCATGAGGGCTGCCTTTCCCACCTGAAGCCTCCAGTCCAAATCAGCACTCTGACCAGGGACTTCTCCACCCAGCTGGAGGAGGCCGCTGAAATAGCCAAACCAGAAGTCTTCCAGGCTTCAGGCTGATGGTGGAAGAGAGAGTCAACCTAGCTGATGCCTGTGTGACTCTGGAACAGAAGCAAAAGTTGAAACAAGTTTTCTTGGATTTCCAAGATCTCTTTGCGGTAGACTCATATGACTGTGGCCGCACCGACATCCACACAACAACAACCCCCACGGACCCTGGCATGACTCCTGTGTTTGTGAAGCAATATCGCTTGCCTCTCGCATCAATGGAGTCCCTTACTGAAATAATTAAGAACCTTGAGTCCAGGGGAATAATCCATCCAGTCCACAGCACCTTCAATAACCCGGTGCTGGGAATATTGAAGCCAAACGGCCAGTGGAGACTCTGCGCTGACCTTAGGGAGCTCAACAAACGGGTCCATACCTCCCGATGGCCTCTGCCCTACATTGACCAAGGGCTGGCCCAGATCCAGGGGTCACAGGTATTCACTGCAATAGACCTGACCAATGGATACTGGACTGTGCCTGTCAGCAGGGAGGACCAATACAAACTGGCTTTTACCTTTGGGGGCCAGCAGTACACATGGACCCGGACTCCCTTCGGATACCTTAACTCCGGTAATGAGTTCAATATTTTCCTACATAAGGCCATGCCCGACCTGGGTGCGAGGGGTAACCTGGCTTATGTAGATGATGTCCTCATCAAAAGTTCATCTGTGGAGGAACACATAGCGGAGATCCGTTATGTTCTGACGCAGTTGAGGGCAGCCGGAGCAAAACTTTCCTTTCAGAAAGCACAGTGGTGTAGAACCCGTGTTAATTTCTTGGGGCATGAGATTACTCCTCAGGGTCTCTGTCCCCAGGAAAAGAAAGTGGAAGCACTTCAGAAACTGAAAGACCCCACAACTCTGCGGGAACTAAGGAGCCTCCTTGGACTGACTAATTACAGCAGAAAGTTCATTGAGGGCTACGCAGAGATCACCAGACCCCTGATTCATCTCCTGAAAGGGGGGGTCAAGTGGGAATGGGGTCCAGAACAAGCCGAGGCAGTAAGACAACTCAAAAGAAGCCTCTCACAAGCGCCCTGCCTAGCTTACCCTGTCAGAAACAAGGAGTTCTTCCTGGAGACAGGGTTCTCTAATACGTGCTTGACGGCAGTATTATACCAAAAACATGACAAGGTCAATAAAGTAATCTCCTATGCGAGCAAAACTTTATCCTATGTGGAGGAAAAATTCAACGATTGTGAGAAGGCACTCCTGGCAACGGTGTGGGCATTGAAGAATTACCGCCCGTTTATCCAGGGGGAACACATCATAGTGGAGACTCTACACCAGCCTCTGCAATATCTCCAAAGTGACAGAATCCGGCCCGGAAATGTGAGTAATTCCCGAATTACTTCCTGGATTCTGTCAATGCAAGGCTTTCCTGTGGAGGTCAGATATGGCCAAAACAAGAAGAGTCCACTCGCGCAAGGTCTGGCTGACTTGCATGATTGTGCCAGAGAAAACTGTCTCGAGGACGAAAGTCTAAAAATCAAGGACAACACGGAGGCATACCTTAATTCCCCACACAAAGTCTTTGAAGAGGACAAGTGTGAGGGAATGCCCACTGTCTATGTGGATGGATGCTCTTACCATGTTGACAACAACGGGGAGAAAGAACTGGTGGCTGGCGTAGGGAATGCATGGGTGAATGAGTCCCCAGAACCCTCCGCTGGATACAAAATTGGTCCCCGAAGTAGTCAGGTGGCAGAATTGATGGCTGTGCATCAGGCCATCCTCACTGCTGTCCAGCATCAACTCCACGAACTGGTCATAATCACAGATTCGGATTATGTACGGAACGGGTTCGTGGAGCACCTGGTTAATTGGAAAACCAGAGGCATGTTATGTGCTAACAACAAACCCTTGAAACATGGGAAGTTGATCCAAAACATTGATGATCTGGTCACATCGAATGGGATGACCATCTACTGGAAAAAGATCAAGGGTCATTCCAAAGTAGAGGGACCAGACAAAACTGGAAATGACTTAGCTGATCAGCTGGCCAAAACCGGGGCCATCCAAGGGGATCTAATCGAGATTGAGTCCCTGTTGGGGGAAATCCAGGTCACTGATATCACTAGGTCCCAGACAAATGCTCACAACGACCTTTCAATTGCACAATGGAGTAAGGAGACCCCTGATGCTGATTTGATTACAGCTCAGAAGGGGGATCCAATTATTGGTAAGTTTTACCAACACCTTGAGGACCCTGAGAACTTTCCCCTGACGGATACCGATTACACTGGGAAAGAGGACCTAAGAGTGTTGATGAAATGTCCAAAAATGTTCCGAATCCAAGACGGTTTGCTGGTAAGGAAATCCAAAGCGGGCCACGATCAGTGGGTGGTTCCTACCTCATTCCGAAGCCTGATGTTAAGTCACGCCCATGATGCGGCCACCGCCGGTCATAGGGGGTTTCACACAACATTGGAAATCTTAAGAGAGGTTGCATACTGGCCACACATGGGGCAGGACCTCGACCAATACTTGAAGGGGTGTCTTGTGTGTGCACAATTTCAGCCATCATCCCTCACGCACCGTGCGCCTCTCCAAAAGAGGGGGATGACACTGCCATGGTCAGATTTACAAATCGACTTCGTAGGCCCCGTGATTCGCTCAGCTAGGGGGAATAAGTACATGTTGACCGTCACATGCTTGTTTACCAAGTGGGTGGAATGTCTCCCAGCCCCAAATTGCAAGGCAGAAACCGCAGCTGCCTTGATGATTAACCACATCTTTTACCGTTTTGGTCTACCTCAAAGGATTGAGTCAGACAGAGGTAGCCGCTTCACCAGTGAAGTGATGACAAAGATGTGGGAGATACTGGGGGTCAAGAGAAAGCTGCATATTGCTTATAGACCAGCTTCTTCTGGGGCAGTAGAGAGATATAACCGGACAATTGTGAGCATATTAAAGAAGTTTGTGGCAGATTCTGGGCCAAGTTGGGATATCCGATTACCTCTGGTCCTAATGGCCATCAGATCTACCCCTTCATCTGCAACCAAAATGTCACCATTTGAGTTGATGACTGGGCGCAAGATGGTGCTTCCGCAGCATTTGCTCTACAGGACCCAAGAGCAGACACTAATAAATGCCTCCACAACTCATGAGTATGTGGAGAATTTAAGGAAACACCTTCAACATGCTTTTGCTTATGCTCAGCGGAATCTAGAAAGATCAGCTGATAGCATGAAGACCCACTATGACCTGAAAACTTCCAGGAAGGAATATCAGGTGGGAGACCGGGTCTATCTATACAACTTCCAAAGGAACCAGGCCAAGCAGCGCAAATTTTTGCCTACATGGAAGGGACCCTTTGCGATCATCGACAAGATCTCCCCTGTGGCCTACAAGATCCGCATCCCCAAAGGCGGTTCGGCAGAGGGGGAAGACAAGTGGGTCCACATAAACCAGTTGAAATGTTGCCATCCCAGGCATTCTCTGCAACGACTGGAGGAATTCTCTGGAATCCTAGCGGGTACTGTCTCAGACTAATTCAGTTCCAACCATAAAACATACCACATCTAGTCTCTAAAATATTGTGATTTGCATGAAACTGTCTCTTAGTTATACTGTTTTTTTTTTCAAAATAAGAATGTAATGTTTTGTTATGATGAAATGCATATGCTGCCCCACTATCTCAACAGTGGTGGAAAAATGTCTATGAGTAGGTATTGCCGCTCTTCCTTTGTCGTCCTAGGAGAAAGAAAACCAGGAGACGGGCCAAGGACGACGATCCGGAGACCGGGAGCAGAGACGCAAGGGGCCCAGTGTACCGCCCAATATTCCCATCAGGACCGGCGAGGAGAACCGATCGATCCGACCGGATGGAGGAAAAGATGCTGAACTGTGCCATCTATTGGAAGAAGATGAGGAAACATCCCAGATCTTGCGGGTCTCACCAGTGAAGGATCAGATGGCCACCGCAAGAAGGGGGGCTTGTGGGATGTATTTACCCATGCATCCGAGCCCTACCTCAAAACTGTGCAGTACTGACATGAAAACATCATGATGGCCAGAGCTTCCCAGAAAATGCACAGGGAAATGCATGAAGAATAGGCTGCCACTCATTTTTGCCGATGTTATGGGCACAGAAGGAAACTGCCTAAAACCACCATTGGACTACCCACACAGTAGTCTGAAACCATTGGGAATGGCAATGCTGATTGCCAAAAGCAAACCCATAACTGTTGGGAATTCATTTTCTTAAATCCCAAAAAGGGGTGCAGTACCAGTACTCACCACTATCCAAAAGCCGGCGTTTTAAAACAACACCAGATTTTACTTTTTGCAAAACTGAATAAATGAACCCAAAACAGGCCAAAGAAAGACTTACTGAGAGGTGGATCCAATGTAAAGTTATATTCTGAAGTGACTTGAAGGTTTATAACAAGACTGGCTGAGCTGGGGATTTCAGCAATTTAAGTAAATTTGGACTGAAAGACATTAAAAATCTAAGTGTTTAAATTGACTGAGTGGCCTACTTTTGAGTGTCACATAGGTTGCAATTGTTTAAATGTCATAGTTTTAAACTTAGAATCAGCATTCTAGCTGCATATGTGAAAATGTTTAGTTTTATTTGAATGCAGAAAACTGGGGAACAACAAGTGACATTTTATCTGAAACCTGGCTTAAGGAACTGAATTCTGCCTGGCAACTACCCCCATCAGGAGTGAAACTTGAGTCACAGCTGTGTTCCCAGACCTAGCTGCCCTTTTGCTGCTCACACCAAAAGGGATATGACACTTCCCTGATTGAATTACCTGGGCTCTGCAGGAAATTGAACAAAGCCCTGTCCTGACTCAGGCAAAGGTTTTATTGGCGGCAGTCGTAAATGGAGCTTCCTCCTGAAGCAAAGGGGAGGGGCACTGCCTGT
Source organism: Ambystoma mexicanum (assembly GCF_040938575.1). NCBI lineage: Eukaryota > Metazoa > Chordata > Amphibia > Caudata > Ambystomatidae > Ambystoma > Ambystoma mexicanum. Next base: position 1,092,106,685 of record NC_090926.1, on the reverse strand, counting down.
GAGAGCAAGCTGGCTTGACAGAACTGGAAAAACCAGAAATTCAACCTTGTGCTGGAGGAAAACCACACCCCTTTGTGGCCAGAACATAACTCTAAAAAGATGAATAACTCATAGTACGGACATGTGAAAATTGTATAAATGACACCATAATTCTTGTGATTTTTCTGCCCACATTTTAAGAGGTTTTTCGAACCGGTGGCATGTTCAGGGGGGTTTTAGCGGAAAAGAGGATATTACTCAAAATGTGTGCATGTGAAAAATCTGACACTTCATCAACTAATGTCCATACTCCTTGCGCACATGTGTGTAAATTTGTGGGTAATGTCCGGAATTGCAAACCAGTTAAAAAGTGCAAAATATTGCCATTTCTGAATGCAAGCTCCCAGGAAGAGCAGAGTTTGAACAGGAGATACCTCCTGTGATATGTGAGGGGTGCATATGATTTTAAAACAAGATGTACCTCTGCAAATATGTATTTGTTTCAAATCTAGATTTGTGTGTAAGTTGACAGGAGGAGTGGACTTTCTGCAGGCTGTAAAATGACATCACTCTGACACAACTTAGTTCCCCCAATCAAGTGAGAAATGGAAGTTTGACCAATTAGAAGCTGAGAGAGAGGTAGGGTTAGTGATGCTAGAACACACCCACATTCTAAACACATAAAAGCAGAGAGACAGGACAGATAGGGACTTTCAAATCCATTTGCAGCTGGAAGCTCTGCCGGGAAAATCCATACTTTACCTCCATCAATCTCCAGAGAAAGCTGTGCAGAAAGATTCAGACTTTAAATCCCTCAATCTTCAGAATCCAGTGAGAGAGCAGACCCAGATCACTGTGAAGTGCAGAGACCAGAGTCCAGTTTAAAACCTGACCAGATCCATGGCGAGGCCCATTTCACTCAAGAATATAGTGTGAGTACCTAGAAAACTGTGCAGAACCAATCTCTTAGTTAAAATAATATAATTCAATCCTATTTTAATCTAAGTAGAACTGTCTCCTAACTGTCAACTGTCATTTGTAAAGCTGTCACTTGTCATTTTCTAGTTGCAAGCTGCACTTGTCTTTTTGAACTTTAAAATTTCAAATCTGAAAAACGACCTTTATTTAATCGCTCATATCTCCGCAACCGTTGGTGCTAGAGACTTGCAGTAACTTTCCCCTGGAAGCTGAGAATCGTGGCTTTCCTACGAACCTAGAACCACATTCCCCTTATAGTTTTGCCGTAATCGTGAAAAACGCACTCGCGAATTTTGCCGCGATTTGCAAATTTCTCCACGTGTGAAAACAGAAGCTTCTTGCTTTCAGTTGCTAAAAATTCGTTTAACCTGCTAGTTACACCCTAGATCCTTGCTAAAGTGAGCCTGGACTAATATTAACTTGATTTCACTCACCCTGAACCTCCTAGAGGGAATTAAAAGCATTTTAGCATATTTTTCACGTTATTGCCAGCACATATAAAAGCATTTTGCCTGTGTTTTCAACTTCTGTAGTCTAAGTTGCTGGGGTGAACTGAATTACATTTGAATTGCATTTCTGAGAATTGTGTGCCTTCCTTCCACTTCCTTGCATTGCATAAAAGGGGGGGGTGAATTGCCAGAGAAAAGTGATTACATTGTTTCGTTGAAATCATATTGAGTATTTTCTGTATTGCATTCATTGAATATTGCATCCACCTGAGCTTACATAAAGCATTCTGTACCACCTTCTTCTTTTGTTCCTATTCACCTGTGTGCTATCTTATCCATTTCATGTCAACTCCTTAGTGATTATAAAGAGGTGTGCTAGTGCCAGATTCTCCGTTGTTAATCTTTATCATACCAGATTAAGTGTGATATCCAATTATTAATTTATTCTAAAGTGTAATATATATATATTGTTTAAATTATCAATTAAACCTTTTAACTTGCAAAACAGAACTACTTCTTGGCTCAGTGGGGTCAGGAGGATTCCAAGAGAGGGGTGTTATATAGGGGTAGTCATCCAGAACGCATGAACTGGACATAAAGTTATATCAATAAGGGTTTTCATTCAGTATTATAGACCAGGCGTTGACTTAGCTGTAGGGTTGAATTGAATCCTCTTACAGCTGCCAGTGCCGTGTTGGGGCTTTGATGACTGCTAGTCCTCCTCCTGCCTGCCTGTGTGCACCTGCCAGGGTGTATATTAGACTCATTGAGTCTGTGCTTGGGCCCTGGCTGGCATGCATGGGCATACAAGTAAAAAAAAAAACTGAAAACAATTCGACAGAACGGTGTAGCCACACGGACGCAGTGGCAGACCGATATAATTTGAAAAAGAAAAAAAGAAGGCTAATGCGGTTCAGCGCACCAAGGCCTCTGCCTTGCTGCTGCTGGCGACAGCTAGCCTTCTCAGCTAAGAAGTGCAGAAAAAAGAGTGCCGTGTCTAGCCTATACCAACACCGGCATAAAATAAGCACTGGCGGGCCCCTAAAAGCAGTGGGGCTCATTGGTTGATGTCTACTTTGCCTATTGAGTAATCCAACACTGACGGCTGCCACTTTGAAACATATTTCTCCAAGTCCAATCCTCAAGAACAAAATTCACTCCCTTTTCGGGTATACACACACAATATATTTGAATACAGAAAACCTAAATAAGAGTCATTTACACAGTCAGTAGCTATCCTGTGAATCTGATGCGTGCTTGTGGGCTTAGCTTGACACCCCTAGTTTGAAATGTATGTCCCATAATGTAATATTCATGTATCACACGAGGGTAAGCTATATCACTTGTGATGTACTATTTGTACCTCTTAAAGTACGTGGAGTTTTCACCCTGTTGTTTATCTATTTCCGCAACATGGATTTTGAAAGCTTTTATCTGTAGTGTCCCTTAACCTCATAGGGCCTCATCACGACTTTGGCGGTAACCCTTAAATCCGGCTGTAGCGCTATTACCGCCGGATTTAAGGGTCCGCCGAATCAGGGCTTCGGCGGATTTCGCCCCAGCTCTGAGCTGAATCCACATCATTGAGAAATTTAAGACTCACAAATTGTTAAAAAGAAAACAAAAACAGGACAAAGTCCTTCTGCTTTTCCCCAGTTCTGTGGAAACCTTCCAATTCCTTATCCACACAGCTTGGTCATGCTTGCCTTTTATCAAAAGCTGAGGGACCTGCCATTCGGTGAGGTTCTCTAATCCTCAGTTGCTTAAAGTCTATGTAAGTGAAAACACACAGAATGTAGGGAGTGCTCTGGTATTCTGGAAAGTCTGGTGACATGCGACCTTGTCTGAATGGATGAGTGTTGGAATGATACAATGTCATGCAAAGGATGGGAGGACTACACTTGATGGCCTTCTCCAGAGAAGACCGGATGCTGGACTCTTTCCATCTGAGAAGCAGGTGAGTCTTTGCGTGTAAATACCCTCCTGGGCCTTTGATTAGCTGTTTTGTATCTCTGCTCGAGCCCCGTTGTGCGACCTCTCCCCAACCTACCCGCTCTGTGCATCTGCTACCCCTTCCGCATTCCTCCCGCCTCCCAGACCGCCCACCTCCCCTGACTGGTCAGACCGCTGCTCTTAGTTGACCTTCCCAGGGCAGCCCTCTTCCTGGCAGCCCCATTGGCTAAGGGCCCCAAGGCAAAGGGCTGCTCCTACATTGGCGGCTCTAAACTGTGTCTGCAGGTATCATCAGGGAAAGCCAGCGGCCAGCCATCAACCAGCAGCGCATATCAAGGTAGGTGTGGTCTGGGTGGGGAGTAGAGCAATCACTCTAAACTGTAAGCCCTGCCACTCTACCTACCCTCAGAACATAGCACACAAGGCCACTAATACTAACCGGCTTCACAACTGGTGAGTTTTGTGATTACCCGAGCCTCATTCAGACAGTACTGTTGAACATTAGCCTGTGTCGTGCTCTTAGAGAAGTGTTAATACTGCATTGAATCACATCTAGAGAGTGCCTCTCTTAGACAGTACTGTGAATATTAGCCTGCACCACATCAAGACTGCACTGTGACGGGTACTGTATTGTTAGCCAGTGCCACATTTAGATATAATTGTGAATGTTAGCCAGCGTTGCATCTAGATATAATTGTGAATGTTAGCCATTTCCACACTTGGTTAGAATCATGAATATTAGCCTGCCTCACATCTAGACATGACTGTGAATGTGCGCCATTGACACACTTAGATAGATTTGTAAATATTAGCTCGTTCCACATCTAGACAGGATTGTGAATGTTAGCCATTGCCACACTTTGATAGAATTGTGAATACTAGTTTGTGCCAGATCTAGACGGGACTGTGAATGTTAGCCATTCCCATACTTTGATAGAATTGTGAATATTAGGTTGCGCCAGATCTAGACAGGATTGTGAACCTTTGCCATGGCCATACTTGGTTAGAATTGTGAATATTAGCCTGTGTCACATTTAGACAGGATTGTCTATGGTAGACATTGACACACTTAGCTATAGTTTTACAATTGCCATCATTACTGATATTACTATACGAAACCTAGGCCCCACTCCAACAACACAGGACTGTCCTCTATTCTCTATTCCTCTATTAATGTTGAAACCAACTGCATTGTGAAACTAGGCCATCTCTGCCTATTATATTGTGAAATCTACTTTATCCTGAAACCTAGGCCTCTCTCCCACTATACAAGACCCTCAAATATAGGTGTAGCCCGATCTTTGCCTATTATATTGTTAAACCTACTGTGCTGGGAATAATAAACACAAAACCCAGGGGTAGCCTCCATCAACGTCTGTTACGCTTTGAAACATACAGTATTGTGAAACCTTGGCCTTTCCCCCACTGCACAGGACTCCCAGGTGTAGGTGTATCCTCCATTTCTGCCTATTATATTGTGAAACCCACTGAATTGTGAGGCATGTGCCTCTCTCCCACTGTACAGGACTCTCAAACCTAGTTAAAGCCTCCTTTACCCAGATTGTAGCGTTAACACCTACATACAGGATACTTTGAGAACATCCTATCAACCAATAACTGCCTTTATACCGTAAAACAAAATGTATCTGAAACTCAGGCCTCATTGGTATAGGACTCTCAAATCTAGGCCTGTTTCCTCTACTGCACTGGACAAAGATCGCCCCAGCTGAACAATTTTGAAGCCTACAGTACATATATCTCACACCAACAGTGTGGACACAGGCCACAGGCATGGCTAAGCATCCATGCACGGTAGAATGCTGCTATGGCTATCCTCATCCGGTCTTGCCTCACATATAGTCGTCCAGATTGAAACACCTGATGTACCTCAACACCTCTGCCACTAGCATTCAGCGACTAACCACTGAAAGGAACCTGTTATAGCTGGCCACACATCGACTCTCTCAACAATAGCAATCTAATGCAAACCCTCAACAGCATCCACATGCCTGACCTCTCTTTGGGATGCTTAGTCGAGCCTTGCCAGCCACCCAAGTCCTAGACAGGCAAAATGCACACATGCATCTCATAAGCTAAACTCTTTAGAATTTTCCACCACACTGACAACGGTCACCGAGGGCTTTCCAACCGAAAAGAAGGCCACACAAGTTCCTAGGAATGTGGGGAAAGAGTGCTATATAAATAACCAAATACAATACAAATGCAATACTTTGCCTAAAGCAGACCAAGTTCTGTGAGAGGGAAGCAGAGATTGGTGGGTCCAGCTGACAACTGTCTTGAGCTGTAAAATGGCCATGTCACGGGGGACTGATGGGAAGACACCGGGAGACTGATTTCAAACAGAATACTGTAGCATCGTCAGTGCAAAATGTACCTTGCTTTCTTACCATATTTAAAGCTGGTGGGGAACTCATTTATACTGAATGGATAGCATTTTCTGTGCAAACATGCAGAGTTTCTTTTCACAATAGTTAAGCAAATCAAACGCTCTGTTTTCATCTAGGTTTTCTGAAAATATAATTGTGAACTGGTGTACAGCACTTCACAGTTTTACAGTACGTTATTACATTTTCAACCGTGGAAAAAATAATTATATAAAAAGAGAAATTCTGAGTACAGCCATGCTATTCTAGCGGAATGAGATGGGGTTATATTTCTATCCTCAGAAAATGATGCAATTCAATATGGCTATGGAAATCTTTCTAATGACATTGCGCAGAAGAGAGAGGTCCCTGAATTAAATAGACCCAAAGCGTCCAGGGGAATTGGGAGGATAGTTCCGAAAATTATAAATTCATGTTTGGGTTGTAAACGATCCAATATCCTGTGCGCTCTAAAACTGCAAGCACAGCGTCCGTAAACCTACAGGTCTTTAGTGCAACCTACCATAGTTTGTATTTTACATGCACGCCCACAGCGCCATACACATATGTAAGAGTATTACACAAATGAGGCCTTGTAAATGAAACTTCATGTACATGTGATGTTGATGATCTTTGTAAAATCTTTCTCTGATTGCACCACTTGCCATTAGAAAGTAAAGCACCTTTAGTGATTTGGCATTCTACCAAACTAAAGTAAACTGAGTAGTCTATTGTTTATGGTTATTTTTAACACACACTAGCCAACAAATGGAAATGTTAAAATTGAATTGCATATTGTTACTTAAGAATGTATAGATAACTAGATTTGATTTTGACAAATGGGTGTGTGTTTTGTATAATTTAGTGAGATTTGTACAGGCAGATTAATTCCTCTTTATTTAGACATGCTGTCTGTGATTGTCTAACATTGTTGGTGACCTCTCCAGTGTGTAGTTAGGGGACCACCATTGGTTTTAGTATTTTACTTTCATTAAATAAATCAAATATTAATCCCAAACACAGTCTATTTGTTGTCCCTACAATGTTGGGGTGGGATTGTGAAATAGTGGGTGTAGGATCAGAGATGCTGATGAAAGGTAAAGGTATACTAAGTTATATTTCTGAAATCCAGACACAATACCCAACAAAGTCACCATTTTCCTCTCAATCTACCTGTATGGTAATGACAACATATGCTCTGACACCCGCTGCAGGTGCATTGATCTAGGACACACTAAGTCATGTACAGGTGAGTGTGAGGCGTGTGTATACATGTCTCAGCTCCACAAAGGCGGAAGGTGGAAAGGCAGTATTGCACAGGAACAACCACACAAGTGCTGTGTCTGCATACATCTGTCTATCTTCCAACTCTCTGAAAGGAGCCTCAAGGATCCAGGATATTACCTAGAAGCAAACTCCTTTTACAAAATAAACGTGCAGGCATTTGGTTCTTCCAAAGTTGTTCTGCCCTCCATTTGGACATGGAAGGGTGTTCAACTCTTTGTCACCACAATGTAATGGTCTTCTATGATGGGAACAATGTGTTCTGCCCTTATGCTTCCTTTGCTATTCTGATGCACATTATAAGGAACTGTCTAATTACAGTAAATGCCGAAAAAAGGGAATATGTCGTTTATACTTATCTTGATACACTACTCACTGCTTAGCAGTGGGTATAGTTTAATGTCACAGGAAACAAGTGTTCCTATTAATCTGGCTCTGTTTTTGTTTGTAATAATTATCCTACGACATATGTGACTACACAAGTTCATTGCAGGTCCAAGTGTTTATGCATAAACTCCAGTTGTGTCTGTTTTTCAGATGATTCTCTCCTTGTGGGCATTGACTTTCCCGGAAGTGACATACAGAGAATTCTGGCCCCGGACGCGCAATGCTGCCAGGTCTTTTGCACTTCCCATCCTCGATGCACCTTTTTCACATTTGTCGCAAATCTCCCTAATATTCCCAGGTACTGGTTGAGTATAAATGGAAAACATGTATTCGTCTGCATAAATATCTGTGGCTTTAGTATGTAATATAATAGAGAAACATACATCAGCCTGGGTCAGTAAAAGAATGCATGCCATCCCAGGCAAAAAGTGCCCCGACTCCCTTAAAATACGGTCAAGTTTGATTGTTTGAGTGCATTTATGGCAATATTCTGATGGTGTCCTAAACAGCAAGCAACAGTGTCCTAATTGCATACACTGGCCCAATGTCAGACCAAGGACATGGTACAAGAATCGCAGCCTCATTCTGTATTGAGTGTCATAACTCATTATGTGAAGGCATGTACATTGCGGCTCCTGTACCATCTCCTTTATTAACTCATGAGCTGAAGATTTGTCGAGGTCAGGCCAAGTTGGAACGTCTGTGGCCCACTGAGAGAAACATAATCAGTGAAGTGGAATGAAAGGTCGTTGGTAAACAAAGGCAGTCACGAGTGAAAGACACCAGCCATCAAGGCAGTTAGCCACCAGAATCATTAGAAGCACCTTTCGTTCCCTTCACCGCCTCCTACTCTCATATGGATATGGTCGCACTCAGGCCCGGATTAGCCAGTAAAGTCCCCGAACCAGAAAGATATTACCTGCTTAGTGTGTTGTTCCTGGTTTGCACTTCTCTGCAAATGTCTCCTATTGGCTATTCCTTCTATGCCTCTGGCGATGCTTGCAAGCCGATAGGTTCCTGTCGTTATGTAGGATTGACCTGGGCATGATCAACAGGTGGTAGGGTCAATGGAAGAGAATCTGTGGGCGTAGGGATAAAATGCATGCAGTTGGATGTTGAGCCAGTCTGAGCCAAGCTCGTTAAATGTTGGCACTGGTAGAAATCGAGTGTACTAGTCCCTAATTTTTAGGTTTTGGCTTGTGACAATTAATGTCGATCACAAACATAATATGAGTGGAAATAGGGGAGGAGGGCATTCTTGGATAGAAACATACACTCAAATAATTTCCCCATGTCCTTGCACTCCCCACACTCATGCCATGCAGGCATTTGCTGCCTGTGCCACAACAGGACTTGCCGGTGGCTCATTTATGCCATCATTCACATTTAGCAAGTCAAATGTACAGAAAGACACATCTGTGCTGAACCTCAGCTTGTTTATCCAAATCAATCAATTGTAACCTTGATTTGTGTCTCACTAATGGCTCCTGTTCTGTCAATGTTTTGTCAAATGAAAACATGCTTATCAAGATCTGATATGGCATTTATAATGCGTCTCTACAGTGTTTCTAGGTGCGACAAGACAAGGGCGGGAACAGAGGGAGGACAAAACAATGGTCTTACTAGGCCTGGTGTCATTCAGATTGCGCACGTGCAGGGATGGGGACGAGGAGAAGTGGGAAGGGGACGATGAGAAGTGCAAAAGGGGGATGGAGAAAGGCAGGTAATCAAAAGTACAAGCAGTGGGTGGCTCAGTGCAGGTATTCCGAAAGTGGGTGGCTCATAAGTGCAGAGAGAGGGGACTGTAGGGTTACAGATACAGACCACAAGAGCTGGGGGAGCCAAGAGGTAGTGCAAGGTGCAACTGGATAGGTAAGGACCTGGACCCAAATTCAGGAGGTGGTCAGGTGACCAGTGCGTGGAGCAGATGGGTCATCAGCAAGGGAGAGGAAGAGAGAAAGGGGAAGCAAAGTGGAAGGTCTTGAGTTGCCTCGGAATAGGAGATGGTTCTGCTCGAGTTCGAGGAAGACAGGGAGACTGTTTTAGTGGGAGGCCCTCACCGAAGAAATAAATCTGCCCCCAACTCTCGCTTGGAAAAGGGACTGACCCTCAGAGAGTTGGAGGAGGATGAGAGGAGAGCTTGAGATAGGAGATACTTAGGAAGAGAGAGTTGGAGGTAGTGTGGTCCCAGGCCCCAGAAAGCCTTGTGGACGGTGCAGATGGTCTTGAACTTTATTCTTGCCACCACTGGGAGCCAATGAAGAGATTTACGAGCTGGAGAGATACAATCCCTGGGCTTGAGGACAAGGACAAGTCTCGCAGTCCTGGTTTGCATGAGTTGCAGTGGAAGTAAAGGCAGGAAGATTTAGAAAGAGGCTGTTGCAGTAGTTCAGCTTGAGAGGACCAAAGCTCTGGAGAGAGTGTGCTTTTGGGGGAATGTGTGGAAAGGAAGAACAACTCTGAGGAGGTGCAGCCGATAGTTTGACTTCTCAGAGATGTTGGAGATGTGAGGAGAGAAGAAAAGGGTGGAGTGGAGGATGACCCCAAGGTTCTAAGCCTCACAGGTTCGAGCAGGAATAGGGCCCAGGTTGGGTGGCCAGAAAGAGCGAGGAACGGAGGGAGCTGGTGTTCCGATGAGGAGGATCTCCGTTTTACTGGCATTAAGGCAGAGATCATTGGCAGCACACCACTCCAAACAGATAAATAGCATCTGCTTTGCATTAGTTCGTAGTGCATAGTTTTAAAAATTTGAAAAATAACAACACTAATAAAAGTAGTAATGTAGCTAATAATAATAATTGCAATATTCCTGTTGGCATTAATAGAATTATAATTCCAAGTACTATGTTTATATCACAAGCTATTGCCAGCTCTTTGAACTTTTTGAAACACTGTATGATGGTCGTGTGACAAAGCAGCCCAGCCCTGGAGCTGGAGTGGGGTATGAACTTTACTTGTCCATTGGACATGTGGAACTACTGTATCACGTGTACTACAAGGCATATTTTGCAGGCCTTTTGAAAAACAGGTTTTGGATGGGTTACAAATTAATGCAATTTCTTAAGCACTGACTAAGTAATCAAACGGCTTCTAAAATTATTTATTTGGGAATTTACCAAGCCCTACCATGTATAAGGGACAAAACATGTTCTAAGATCAACGATTACCGAATAAATAGACTTCTTGTTGAAGAGAAAAGCTTAGGAACAGCACTTTCCCCTCAAAGCTAAGTGATGCTGTTTTAGGCTGGTTTACCCCAGACATCCACACTAAATATAAAACTATTGATTGGACAAAAGAGGAACTACAAATGAAAGTAATTAAATGTTAGATTGCCTAACTAACATTCTAATACAATGTAAATAAATTACACTTCTACAAATCTTAATTCACAAGGCATCACTATATGCAGTGCTTGAAGTCGGAGGACGACTAGAGGAAGGGACTCAGCTCGGGGAGTGGTATGGTTTGGTTGGGTGGCAGGGCTGAGGGATATGTGGCTCCGGCAATTGATTGGCTCCCAGGCAATGGGAGCCAAGCAGGAGAGGCACATGCACTAAAATCATACTGTTGGTGTTCTTGCAGGGGTTAGGAGCCTGTGATTAAGAAAGAAAAGGAGCAAAAGGAGAGGAAGGGGCACCAAAAAGCTTGTTATCAGTCGACCCCGCTTCTTCTTTTGTTTCTTCCTGAGAGGCTCCAATCCACTGAGGCAGCCATTTAACTCAATTTAGCTGTGTGGTTAAAAGGCTGTCTGCGATCTTGGTGTTTCTGATATAGAAACACAATAAAAGGGAGCACTGCTATCAGACTTCATGGTGCTTCCACCGCTCCTATTTTCCTAATTAGATGTGCCGAACCCATAGGCAGCCCCTTAACCATGCACCATTTTAATGAAAGCGCTGCCTGAGGTGGTTGGCGCATCTGGGGCTAGTTGAAGGAGACCTCAAAAGCAATTTGTGGGGACTGCCCAGGCTCTGCCCCAGCTATCCCTGGCCCACTTAAAGCCCCGACTATAAGCATACGTAGAACTTCATAGAGAAGGCTTATACTAGTGGGTAGAAAATATAATGGCTTGGCTTGGACTCTCCCTCCAGGGCATGAACTTTATTTCACACACTTATTTATATCACTACATGAGCCCTGGTGGTTAGAGAGTTGCCCAGGGTGCTATGACATCCAATGGGGTCCTTGTCCACTCAAAAGGACACAGAGAGGCAATGAGTGCTGTTGACACACATGTCAAAGAGATCGCAACTGAGTTGGTATAAGGGGACAGCTAGGGATGATAGTTGAGACTCAAGTGTGCATGACCTGGAAACCCTACTCCTGTTATAATATCCAAAGTTATTGTTGGGGATTAAATTAAAATTGCCTTTTTTCCATGTCAGTTGCTGTACTTTATGTAGCTTCCTGTCTTCAGTGATGTCAGAGTCTCTGATATCATGAAGGTTAAAGTGCATGTGATACTGCCCTGTGTGACTGCGCCTGTTCTTCCCATGCAGGTTTTCCTGTTTCCTGAAGCGCACCGATAATGGAGTCCCACTGGTCAGAAACTCACTGGCAAACGCGGTATCTGGGTTTGCGCTGGATTCTTCAGCTGTAACAGACATAAGTGGACTCAGTAAGTATTGCCGCCTTTATCTTTCACCTTGTAATCAAGCGGCTGATTCCTTCCTTTTAAATCATAATCATTTAAATAGTAATGTTAGGTTTATATATAGGTCTTCGTGCAGGATTCATCTCGCTTCTATGCACCTCAATGCATGGGTATCCATTTTATTATCTCCTGAAATGTACTGAGTCAACGTTTGATGCAAATATTCATCAAGGCCTTGGCAAACCGTTTGCACAGAAAAATGAATGAGGACATTTAAGGCCATGGGAGTTTATTTGAATGGCCAGGACAGTTGTGTGGTGTTGAATAAAAACGGAGTTGCCAGGCTATTTACAAAAAATCATTATAACGTGAAGTCTTGCGAGGTATCAATAGTGCAAACCAGATCTGACCTGCATTATTGCTAATAGAGCAGGTCAGACAGGAAGCGATGTTGAGAACCTTCCCATTTGTTTGTTTCATGAACATCGTCATTCGTCTGGGGGCTTTTTATCATGTCATGTCAAGGTTCATTGGTTTAATTAATTACGGGGTGGGTAATAGCCTACTATGATTACTTATCTGATTCATGACGAACATACACACCCTTAGCACTTAAGGATAATACATAACAAGTCCATGAAACTGACACAGAAGCGGAGTGATACAGACATAGGTGCCCCAAAAAGGTAGGCAGTGTTATTCTTGATTTCCTAGAGAGTTCCTACAAGGAGGGCTGGGGGAAAACCAGCAATAGAGAGAATTGCACTAATGCATACCCATTCTGGGAGGATGGATCTTAAATGGGTAGGGGTTTCTACAAAATCTTCAAACAATATACTGAAGAACTCAAAACGTCATTGAACTTTGGTTAAAAGGCCATATTATGATCAATTATAAAACCAAGAAATTTGACACAAAAAGCCTGCTGCTGTGTTTGGTGCTACATTCATCGCCATAGGCTCTTTGCTGCCCCCAACTGTTGGTGCCTGTCCACTCGCTCATGACCAGTGCACCGCTTGAGATGTTATCCGCTCATGACACCTGGTCACAGTGTTCATGGAGCAGGATTGCTGTTCATAGCTTAAGGAATGAAAACAGACCCTAAAGAGTCCAAATGAATGGCTGAGGCAAGCCAGTGGCCATATATGAAGATTACAAATAATCAGAGACAGTAAGGATCCTTAAGGAACTTCACACAGTGTAGGGCGAGGACTGGGAGTGCACAGGGACAAAGCAATGGATTGCAATTTATTAGTCAAAAAACACTGGATCCAGGCAAGGGCAGTACCCCCAACCCAACCCCACCCCCTTCAGTCTGCCCAGCAGCCATCACACATGGTCAACAGTGTTACACAAGGGCAAACGGATGAAGAAAAGTCCAGTGCAGTTACTATCTGCTGTTCTACTAAAGTCCATGAAATAGTGCATCACCAACTTTCTGTTCCTAGAGGGGAAAATTCTAACCTGCTGAAGCTCAGGGTAGTGAGAAACTTCAATAATGTCTCTGTAGTTTTGACCACCAAAATCAATAACGGAATGGGCTAGACATATGCTTGGCTATTAGGTAAAGTGAGGGTTTCATAAGTAGGGGGTCGTCCTGGAATAACTAAAGGCAGGTGATATCACCCGGCGGCTAAGAGGACATTGACAATGTTGAGAATTGCACATAGGAATTATAATGATTTTTACCAGGCAAAGATATATGTTTTAGATTGAAGAGGAAATCCTTGTAGCTCACTTGGGCAAACAAAAAGCAAACAGCAAACAGGGTGAAAACAAAATGCAAGGGTATCACTCTGCATGATCTGATTATGGATTTGATCAATTTCATCATAAAAGAATGAAGCAATCGAGCAGCAAAGCTCAAGGGAGAGGAGAGTGGAGTTGGTCATATCTTTTGACCATGACCATGACCATGAGAGCCTAATGTGCTAAAGAAAAAAATGCAATGCCATTGCATTTTTTTCTTTAGCACATTAGGCAAATGATTCTCTCTGGTGGAGCACCGTACTGTGTTTGCAGTGAGTGTTGTCGTTTGACCATTGCAAAAGTGGAAATTGCAATGAATGTTTCGTGCTCATCATAGGACTGGCACATTTCCTTTCCAGTGTTCACTTCGATCGAGGAGTGGATTATTTAACTAACACCTTCCCTTACTATAGAGTCTTGGTTTTTACTGGAATTAAGTTGTTCAGGTTTTTTTTTTAACCCAACCTTTGCAGCTAAATTAGACCTATAACAAAGCAAATTTCCCATATAGCTAGCAGAAATGTTGACATGGAAGAAAGTCTGTTTTCAGCTTTATATATATGATATCGGCATATTTCTAGTGCAGGTCGGACAAATGGATGTGTCCAAATGGAGCAGGCCATGAGCCTGTGGAGAGTATCCACCACCCTCACAATTTTCCATTAAAAGATATTTGTTAAGCGTGGAAAGATAGGGCATACCTCCGGAAAATCACTGCTTGTTTGGCATTATGTGGATGCCCCAAGTGACCTGTGGATATTTGTTTGTCACCTCAGAACCTCATGAGGATCTAGGGGGACCCATAAATCAGAATCCAGTTTACCCAGGTCAGTTTGGAACATCCATAATTTCATCAAATCAATCAAAAAATGATTGTGAGAATCACATGTATTTCATGGAAATATAGTAACACTGTGCAAAATATTGAATATGAATCTAACAATATGAAACACATTGAGCAGTGTGAAGTTTGAATATATTTTAATTGCTGCAGATCATTAGATTACTAAATAAATACCTGCCATGCTTAGGACATTCTTCATTAAAGTTTGTAGAGACTAACAACCTTAATTAAGTTTTGGCAGTGTTGCCTGTGGGAATTTCCCACAGTAATTTCACCAAACGATATGGTTGCTGGGAGTACATTTCACCGAGACGGGCCATTTTCTAAGGACTTGTAAGCATAATTTCCAGTTTAATGGGGCTCTTGACAAACTTTTTGATTGAAAATTACATCCAAATCCAACCAGCAAGTCAAACGTTATTAGCTTTGCTCTGCCTCTCTGCTGTAAAAAGCACCAAGGCTGACATAAAGGTTTTAAGCAGAAAGGGGCAGCCCCTTCTCTGTCAAATATTTTAAAAACGACTGAATGGATTTACCCCAAACCAGTCAAGAAATGTAAGTACATGCTTTGCACCTAATTTGTTTCTTATTTGGTCCAAATCTGCCCAGCGGTTTTTGAGCTACGGCTGTTCAAAAACTGCACTTTTTGTCTATGTGAAAATGAATGGGCTAAAATCTGTGAAACTGGGGTGTTTTGTTTTCTTAATAACTTTTTCATTTTATTATATTTTGTTCCCAAAAGATTGGGGGCCCTTGACAACCCCGTTTTGATTTGAAAATGTCATCCAAATCCAATCATCAATAGAATTTGGGGGGGACATTTCTAATATGCCTCTCAGCCTCTCTGCTGCAAATCACCATGGGAAAAAATGTAGCTATAATTCTGGCAGAAGAGGAAACCCATTCACCATTAACTACTGGACGGAATAAGGACAGACCCCCTTCCCAAATAAATAGAGTCAACGCTTAGTGCCCAAGTTGTACCATACCAGGTTCAATTTTGTCCAGTGTTTTTTGCTGTGCGCTGCAAAGCCATTTTGAATTTTTCTCTATGGGAAAATGAATCGACCAAAAACAGCATTCGTTTGGTTTCTTAATAACTTTTTCATTTTTTAAATAATCTTTCTAAAAATGTTCAGTCTGAGGGGGAGTGGGGATGTGAAGGGGTAGGGCAGGCATACCTTTTGTTTGCCAAATATTAGCCAAATCCATCATGCAAGCCATAAGTTATTAACAATTGTATTTTCTAGTTTCCTATGGAACTTGGTATTAACCTTAATTCACACCCACAGAAGACAGTACATGATGTCATTGAAAAATTAAAGCCTTGGGGTGAACTACGATTAATTTCTGGAACAAGCCAGCTTGCAACAAGATGTGTTTAGAGAGGTTGTAGAGGGTTCTTTTTTCTATAAAGAGGCAAGATAATGTTGCAACAATGATGTGGCTGAATACTTCTTTCTATATCAAATTCCAGACTAACACTCCTGATGAAGGATACATTGATCAGAAACACATTGCCTAACACTGATTTATTTGGATCTCACACAGGGTGTGTTACAATTATTGGTTTATAATAAAGAATTACACTCAAGGACACTGGTTACATTTCTTAATAATAACTAATATTTGCTTATTTAAACACATAGCAAATTAGTTGTTCATTGTTTTCAAATAAATCTACAATCTGAAAATGCTTTTACACAATAAACGTGGGCCTTTCTGTAAGTTTACCTGAGCAGGTGACTCATTTTTAGAATCGCACGCAGGACTATTTCAAGAAATATGAGTTACTTTGAGAGTACCTGGGTGCAAGGTTCCGCTTCTGGTGACATGTTTCTTTCTATATGTAATTTACAGCAGAACCTTCTTCTTTCTTCAAATGGATAACTCTATCTCTCTTGCCCACTATCTGCAATGCCTTTTCATCAGGGCCAAAGACCCGTCGGGATTTTTGTTTTTCTGCCGCTGCCTAGAATAATATTTTTTTGTGCATAGTTTTCCTCCATAAAACCTAAATGTGCTAACAATTGATATTTTAATATTTCTTTCCTTGAGGTTGTTTCCAAAAAACCTACACAAACATCGATTTCCTTGGTAGTGATATCAGAGCTATCACTACAGAAAACCCTACTGAATGCCAAGATGCTTGCACCAACTCCCCAGACTGCCAGTTCTTTACCTACGTCACACAGAATTACAATCCTGCACCTGAATTGCGGTAAGTACACAGTAGTCAGCCGTTGCTGTGCCACATCATTCTACTTTGTTGAATGATTAAACTGTCTATATCAACAATCTAGGAATCGGCTATGCAGTTCATATCAAGGCGATACACAGACTCATGTGTATACAGTACAGTATACAATGAGAAGTGTGCATCTATTAAGTGCATCAATTAAGTGCGAGTAGGGAATGTTACCAAAGAGATTTCACTGTATGGAATGACAAATAGAGTCATGGATGCTGGCCATTAAAAAGTTGGAAATGGATGGAATTTTTTAGGGACAGAAAAGAGTATAGACAGACTTCAAACCCCTAAATAGAAAATATAAATGTGTCTAATTGGGCCAGTCACCCTTAATGATAGATTTTCTGTAGATTGTTTACATAACAGATCCAACAGTGACACAAAATGTTTAAATGTGATGGGCAATATAACTTTGTATTTAGTTTAAAAGACTTAAATCTATCTTATCTGTGTGCACATCCACACGCTGGCTGCCTGTCCAGGCAAGAATAAAACTTGAGTCATTTTCCACAAAAACCTTCATATGACATAATTAGTCATCACTTAATTTCTCGGCCAAGGCAGTAAGGTGGTCATTGTCTTATTGCTGGACGTCGAAACAGGGGAAGTTCTTCCACAAAAAAAAGTAGACACTGAAATATCACAATGCAAAAGTGTGACTATCACTTTTTCGTAGCATCTATTGTAGAGAATCTTGCAATCATTTTCAAAACCCCATAATATCGGTTCCATGTCTTAAAATTGCAGCAAAAATGGCTGTGAATACAAAATATCGTGGCAAAAAATGCCATGGTTTTTTGCACCACAATCATGTAAAGGATGCGGGGGACACCCCTGCAACCCTCGTACCCATGATACCATTTAAGGAGAGCGGGGGACACCCCCGCAGCCACCGCTCCCCTTAAATCGTATAATGGGGTACACCTTTACCGGGTCGAATCACTGCATTTTTGCCGCAATTTCTTTTACTGGCGACATTTTTTGCCACAATTGTATTACCTGATACCATAATATCACTGACAGCAGGCACAGAAAAATATGCAGTGATGTGGAAATAAAATCCAGATATTACAAAAGAAAAGGTAAAGGATGACATCCATCCAGGTCTGCATCAACTCCTTCCACCTACAACTCTTGAGAATGTGTTGGTCCATTTGATGCAGACGCTTCGCTATGTTCCCTGGAGCTATGGGCTGCTCATGCTGTAAGGTCACTGCTAGGATGGAGATATTGTTGCCGTGACACATAGCTTCTGGGTATGAAAACTCCTGAAGTAGATGCTAAGTGGTGCTGCAAAAATCTGCACACAACTGTCCCACCAGTGTTTCCCGTTTTCCTAATTCCAGGCCATCCACGAGTGGTGGTGTCTCCTTGGCATGAAGGTTTTGAAACACCTACATCTTCATGCTGGACATCACCACCAATGCTACACATTTCTTAAACATTTCAACCATTTAACAAAGGCACAAATTAAGGTCGATAATATGGCTGAGCCAGTAGAGATACACATAAAAAGACACTAGAGGTTACTCCCAGTGGGCAAGCTGTCAGTTGAGATCCATATGACTGATTGGTCATTTGAGTCTGTGTATACACGCATTGCATCTGCTCAGATTGCTCCATAGGACTGATAGTCCTAGCTAATGTACAGTGACTCCACCTCCTCATCTCTCTTAGCACAGGCACCAAGGAAAGTGTTAGTCCACATTCAATTCCCCTGCCTCTTCTCAAACACCAGAGGACGATTCTTAGTTGTTAACCTAGAGGTGTTAAACATTGGTGGGCTGTGTAAAAAACCCAGCTCATCATTCATAAGGGTATCTTTGCATTGCATGCTTGATTCTGGCAAAGAACATTAGCTGTGGGAATAATCAATACATTATTATTTGACAGAAGGTACTTAAAACCTGGGGCACATATTTCAGAATGAAATGCCTGGCAGAGGGGATCTGTTTCAGCCTCAAACATATCATCATTAGGCAGAATTTAAAAGTCAAATCTGTCCTCTGTTTGACCCACTTCAGCGTGTTTAACTAACCTTTATTTTTGTCGCATTAACAGGCTATAGACATTGGCACTAAATACTGCTATGGGACATGCACTGCAGAAGGGCATCATTAATCTAATTCTATATAGATTTAATCACTCCAGACTCCCTTGGGTAACCAGCGGTCTTAACCAGATGTCTTGATTTTGTATCTATCCTTACCCCTGGCAACTCCTCTCAAAGCAAATAAGTGTCCGTCCTTTGGGTAAAATGTAAAATTATACTTTGCACAAATTATCATATTATAATTCATTTGTTTTTTGTGTAGGCCATAATAGAGCATTTTAGTCATAACAGTTCACAAACAAAGGAGCATTGGCAGACAGGTTAAAATCTCGCCCTCTGTTGAGAGTTGAGTGCTGAAACCTCTATATTACAATGAAGCACATACAACCACATATAAGCATAGCAGGTCACTGCATGCTCTGCGCCATTCGGGGTTAGCAGTGAATGGCTACTGTGCTTGATAGTAGGTAATGCAAAATATTGAGTTTGTTGAAACCCTGTGCATGACATTTCAGTTTGAGTCTAGCTTCCCAGTTTGGGGAGTTAATTTGCCTCTGGACCTGTCAGCAAAGGGGAATGGAGAACAAAAATCCCATATTGCGTTTCGACACAAGCGAGTCAAGTCTAGCCCATCATGGCCTCAATGACACAACATCCCTCTTATCTACTCCAAAGACTATGCTCCATTTAAATCACAATTCACAGTAACACTACGAAAAATATTTCAACACTTGCTCTGGTGGTACCCAAATGAGCACCTTAGGTTCAGATTAATACAATAACCTACATAGGTCAATATACGTCCATCGCCTATAATGCAAGCACATTTCTTTTGCATTAACCCATTGCAGAATAAGGTGTAGCACAAAGGCAAACACCCTCTGTAGTTGGCCCCAGGGCCACAGGACTAAAGGACCTCTGGACACAGCACGACCCCCAACCAGCAGCACCCATCTGTGGGCTTCATGGCATTTCTATAGGGTAAATGTGGAAAGTCCCTAATTAATATACTCGCATGTGATTTGATGGGCAGTTACTCTGGACCTAGTGAGGCTAATACAGATCTATGTGCATGGGCCATTAAAGGTCCAGCCCGTAGGTGTGAGGTGTATAGATAATCTCATTAGTACGCTCCCGTCCACTTCAAGTTGGGCACCAGCTTTAAGTTGGTTAAACCCTTCGCAATGCTCATGCTAATATGTGCCCAGCAAGATGTTCCTGGCAATTAGAGCCATTATCTCACTATTTATTTATTTTATGTATCTATTGGGTATTTTAATGCACATAAACACAATGTGTTTCTAGGCGGCCACAAGACAAGGGGGGGTAACAGGGATGACAAAACACACAGTCCTACTAGTCCTTGTGACATTCAGATCGTGCAGGTGCAGTAACAAGAAATGTGGGGGAGGGGCAAAGTGTCAGTCAGGGCGGAAGGACCCATGGTTCAAGTAAGTGCCCGGGGAGGCCAAGTGGACAGTGCCAGGGGATGCAGTGAGTGCAGGGGAAGAAAGGTCCATGTGCTAAGTGTGAGAGATGGGGCTAGAGGGGATCAGGGGTGCATGCTCAGCCAGGATAGTGCAGTGTGATGGAGCCGGTAGGGCAAGTGCAGGTTGGGGGTGGTTCAGGGGAGACCGAGTGCAGGAGGAGACTGGTCAAGAAAGGCCTGGTGTCCTGTAGGAATCTGAAGGAACCAGGCAGCCAGTCAAGAGGCAGAGGGGAACATTAGCAGTGGAGGGGGAGAGTGAAGGATGAAGAGAAAAGGAGGGTCTTGAGAAGCTTCTGGAACTTAAGGAGATCCGGCTCAAGTCTGAAAGGGGCAGGGAGGCCATTCCAGAGGGAGGCCCCTGAGGAGATATCCCCTGCCCATTCTCTGCTTGGAAAAGAGACTGATCTGCAGAGAGTTGCAGCTCGAAGAACGAAGGGCTCTAGCAGGGAGGTATTTAGGGTAAGGGAGTTGGATGTAGTGGGGTCAGAAGGCCCCAGAAAGCCTTGTGGATGATGCAGAAAGTCTTGAACTTGATCCTCGCAGCGACTGGGAGCCAGTGGAGAGATTCTAGGACTGGAGAGATGTGGTTCCTAGGCTTGAGGCCAAGGATAAGTCTTGCAGTTCTATTCTTAATTGGTTGAACGAGGCGATGGTCTGGGGAGAATAGCTCAGGAACAACGTGCTCATCTTGAAACCACACAACGCTGAGCAACACATGTTCGATCCCCGGGTCTGCGCTTAGAAACCTCTGGGTATTAAGTGCGTTATAAATAACCCATTACAAGTGAGGAGTTAGGCTGATTGAGGAAGAGGCAGTTGTAATAGTCCAGCCTGGAGAGGACTAGAGCTCTTGAGACATTGAGTTTCTGATGGAAGGTGAGGAAATGGGGAATGCCTCTGAGGAGTTGTAGCTGAAAGTGGGCCTTCTTGTAGAAGATGACACCAGGTTTATGCCTCAACGGAGGGACAGGGGAGGGGTCCCATTGAGGACGGGCGGAGATTTAGGAGGGAAGGAGGGAACTGGGGCCCCAATGAGAAGGATCTCAGTCTTACTGGCATTAAGGCAGATATCATAAGCAGAGCACCATGCCTGAAAAGCATACAGACAGTCATGAATGAGAGAGGAAGAGGAGGAGGCAGAGAAGGGAAGCTTGAAGGAAGGCTGCGTGTCATCCACATAACACTGGAAGTTAGGAGAGATGGAGGAGATCAAATGGGCTATTGGGGCAAAGTAGATGATGAAAAGGGAAGGCGAGAGGATAGAGCCCTGAAGGACACCATAGGTGGAGAGTGAGATGAAGGAGGGCCCAGTTGAACCTGGGAAGGTCAGTCAGAGAGGAAGGAGGTCAATTAGTCCAGAGCCAGGTCTGTGATGCCAAGGGTATCACAGAGCTGATTTAGAAGGGAGGCATGTTTGACCATATCAAAGGCAGAGGAAAGGTCGAGAAGTATGAGAAGAGAAGGAAAGTTGGAATAAAGATTAGAGAGCATGTCTTCACAGGTGTTCAGTGGTGCAGTTTCCGTGCCTTCCGCAGCTCTGAAGCCTGACTGGTGGTTGTGGAGACAACCAACAGATTCAGTGTGATGGATAAGCTGGGAGATGGCCCAGGATGCGGGTAATGGAAATATGGTGAATTTAGCCGTCCAGGAATGGTCAGCAGAAGGCTTTTTGAGGAGAGGGTGCAGAAGGGAGTACTTGGTGAGTAAAGGGAAGGATCCAGTGGCAAAGGAGTGATTGCAGAAATCAGCCAAGACTGGAGCAAGGGAGGTAATGTTGTCCTTCATAGTTCTGGAGGAGCAGGGGGACACCTGTTTGGTGAGACTTTCATAGAGCAGACTTGTCTAGAAACCTCATCAGGTGATATGAGAGAGAAATAGAAGAGTTGGAGGAAGGAGGAGTAGGGCCAAAGGAGGCCTGAGAGCAGATGAGGGAGAAGGGAGATGTGAAGAGGAGAGTAATGACAGAATGTCCTGAGTTTTAGTAATTTAGTGAGAGGCCAGTACAGCGCACAGGGGCAGAGAAGGCAGAGGAGAAATGGAGAGTGAAGTAGAATTGGCAAGTTCCTTGCAGAGTTTGAAAATCTCAGCCGCATTGTTAGTGGCCCTTGAGATTCGGGCTTGGATATAGGCCTACTTCTTTGAGCGGATGGAAAGGCTGTATTATATTTGTAGCAGGTGGCAGGCCAGTTTGTGAGAGGATGTGTTCCAAGCCTGCCTCCTCCACTCAGCAACTATGCACTTGCATTTCAGAGAGGCCAGGTGAGAGTCATACCAGCTGTTGCACTTGGAAGCAGGATTCATGTGGATCCTCATGACAGGGGCAAGGATATCAAGAGTGTTGGAGATGGAGAGTTGAAGGTTAGTAAGGACTGTGTCAGAATGAGAGTCAGTGACAGGAGTAAGAGGGGGAATGAAGGTGGCAGCAAAAGAAGCAACTGGCACTCGCTTCGTAGATTGAATGACAGAGAAGGAGACTGGCATTACAGGCAGTGGCTTAGCTTGGGGGACCCAGGAGGTCAAGGTGAGAGGACAGGAGAGCATGATCAGACCAGGAGAGAGGGGTAGTGAGAGGGCTGGAGATGGGGATGTCTGCAGAGATGATATCATCAAAGGTGTATCCAGCTGAGTGAGTCGGAGCAGAGGGAGGAATGGAGAGGGAAAGAGAGTCACAGTGGTTGTGGAAGAGGACAGAGGCCGCTTCAATCAAGGTGAAAATTGAAGTCTCAGAGGAGGAAAAGCTTGGAGGTGGGGGCCAGGAGAGAGTAAGAGGGCGACTGGGCCAGGGGACCTGTAGATGTTGGCCAGAGTCAGCAAGAGGATAGGAGAGACACTGCAGATGAGGAAATTGAAGGAGTAAGACTGAGTGGGTAGGATAGTAGCAGGGATGGATTAGTGGAAGATCCGGTTCACTCCGCCTCCAGACCGGTTAGATGTGGACTTAGAGAGGATCTTGTAGCCCTTTGGGAGGAGAGTGTCAAAACTTGTATTAGAGTTGGTAGTGAACCATGTCTCGGTGAGAGCGAGGATGTCGAGGTCAAGGTCTTCAAGGAGGTGGCAGATGTCAGGGGAGTGTTTGACAGCACAGCCAGAGTTGAGGGTTGTTAAGTTGAGCTGGTTGCTGCTTTTGAAGGTCTCCCGAGGAGGGGTAAAGGAAGGAGGTACACCCGTCGGAGGTGTCAGAGGGGCCAGAGAGGTGGCAGGAGGAGGAGTTGCAGGAAAAGGGAGGTAGTAGAGGAGAGACAGAAGATGCCTATCAAGAAGGAGGAGGTTGGGATGAGAGCCCTGGACCATGACAGTGCCATTTAGGGAGACATTAATGAAGGCCCTAGAGGAAAGGAAGTATGCCAAGAGTACTTCCCAACAGGTCTCACCATTATTGGGATAGGAGGAGAAAGAGGAGAGCACTGAGACCATATGGGGAATCCACAGGTCCGGAGATTAAACAACACAGAGAATGCTGGTGACAGTCTGCCTGGAAGAAGGATTGACATATTTATTTATTTATTCAAATTTGTAGAGCGCACGTCAGCCCAGGTGTCAGTGATGGACAGGCCTGGGTTGGAGACCAGGAGGTCCTTCTCCAACGTTTTCCTTCCTTCCAGAATATGAAAGAGTGACAGGCTAGGTGAAAGAATAGCAGTTAGAGAAGATTCGGAGATTTAAAGCACCATGGAGGGAGAGCGGGAGTAAAAAGAGGGCGGCGGGGGTAGAGGGAGCACTGCAGCGCACAACACCACATTACAACACACAGCAATGGAACAATCTAGAATGAAGTGTCCAGGATATAAAGGGAAAAGCCTAGGTTACAGCATAAACAGACATGCAAGACACCTAGGATCGAGTTATCTGGATATAGGGAAAACAGATCCTTGATAGAGGGATAGAGGAAAAAGCTATTTTTTAAACGCAACAGCAGATACAAAAACACACAGATTCGACTTTCCTAAATAGAGGGAAAAGCCTAATTTTCAAATGCGACAGCAGATGCAAAAACGCATAGATTCGACTTTCCTAGATATATGGAAAAAGCCTATATTTCAAACACTGTCAGAGGGCAACTTGAATCTTCTATGTATATAGTATAAGGTTTGTTTGTACAGCACCCTTGAGGGCTGCTGTTCTATTCCTTTTATGGGGAGTTAAAAATGAATGCACTTGCACGATTTGCTTGCTCAGTGTGTAAGCATTTATAGAAAATGCAGAATTGAATATATGCACACAACTGCTTGCATCTTTGTATATCTTAACTACCGAACATTGTACTGTGAAAGCAAAAGGAAATATCGAGGCTGAGTACCCCAAAAGGAAATATACCAAACATGGGCTTATAAAGATTCACAGATCTTTATTTTAAAACTGTACAGTTTACAAAGAAACAAAGTATTAGATTGCTATCTGGCCCTCATTACATCACAGCGAATACCAGCCCTTTCGGTGTGAGAAGTGAGAGGAACTGGACATCTAAACAGTTGCACATTGTATACATTTCCAATTACAATGTCCAGCCCCTCTACAGGTTAATAATACATGGTCGAGAGTTCGTGCCGAGTTCACTTCTGGCTTGACCAACTATATGCATTTGGATCATCCTCAGTTTACATGTGAACAAGTCACAATGGCAACAGTGTATTCTCGGATTTAACAATAAGCCTTAACACATGTCCTATACAATGCAGTTCAGCTAGTGTCCACGTTCAGTATTTATATAACATTGTAGTTGATGTATGTCCGTGGATCGGACCTATTGGCGCAGACAATCCTCTGTCTACAAGTCAGACATAGGACAAGGTCTCTTTCCTCAACCCAAACATTCGTCCAACAGACAGTTTGAACATTAACTTTCGTACAAGGTTCAGGATGGCTCATTTACAAGCAGGAAACACTGTCCACCATTTTAGAACACAGAATCACTTTAGAATAGAAATCAAAATGGCGGACGAACATAAAATGGCGGCGAAGTCGATCTAAGATCAGAACTTTGTAACGCGGTTTTCTTCGCAGAGCGACTGGGCTTAGGCCAATATATACAATAAAGGAGGCACGATATGATATCCCGTTTTAACAATACTAATATAAATGGATTAGTACATGTAAAAATAAATGTAAAAACATTGCATGGCTGCTTTTACAAAATGAGGCTTATATAGGCCAGTACAGGCCTATAGTGCATTGAGTGCCTCTTGCTGAACAAAGCAGTAGATTACTATGCAGTATAAACTGGCCTTTTGTCTAGGCGCCTTATTCTAATCTATGTAATTTTGCGCTGCCCTTTGAGCATATAGCATCTTGCATGCTTACTTGTTTTAAGGCACTATATGTAGAGAATTCAGACACGCAATGGTATCTCATGTGGGGGAAACAATGGGTCCTACCACATGACAGGTGACACATGATTGCTAATTATGTGTGCCTCAAGTTATTTTGAAATGCATCTCCCGTAATCATTCACCATGAACAATGATGGGGATGGAAAATGGATTTCACTCTATATTTCAATATTGCCATTTCCCTGTAAAACGTTAGTTCATGTTGGAAATGTCACCCACGTACATGCAGGTGGAATTGGCGATTTCACACTTTTGCAATGTTTCATGCAGGAAGAGACACATTTTCAAGAAGGGTGACATTTAGCCAGAAATGTGAATTTCTGACAAGTTGAAACATATTTGCAGTATTTCGCCCAAAACTTCTCAGAGCCTATCTGGGCAATTACTCTGCAAGGGGATACCAGAACTGGAGCTACTATAGACAGATGTAGAATTGATTGGCCTGCTACCTGAAAGACAATTCCCTAAACCTTCCAAAACCTGTATTTTTATTGAAATAGTCCCATGTTCCTATCAAGACGGTATGTTTAACATGGCTCCTTTTCCCTTCTGTTACAGTAAAATTTGCTTCCTGAAATTCTCTGCAAATATCCCATCTCCTACAACCATTAATATCCTCCAAGGCGTGGTGTCTGGATTCAGCCAGAGAGACTGCGATGCAAAAACCTGTAAGTGCTGGACATTGCGATGTACTTCTTATGATTGAAAGAACGTCATTCAGAAATGGGCTATTAGACATGCAACACGGCTTTCCACACTATTAGAAATGTTGCAAGCAAAATATTCCTTTGAGTTTGTCTTAAGGTCCAGCAAAGAAGAGTGTGTTTCTCTCAGTCCTCTTAGTCTGATCCAAAACATGTACAAGTGACTCGGTCATGGGACCTGATTCTTGAAGATTTGCACTGGAGGAAAGGAGGAGATGCAGGCAAGCAATTTTGCACCTAGGTCCTTATACCTGATTGACAAAGCCTAAATCATGATCCAGTGCAGCCTGTAGATTCTTTGAGATGCCAACATACACATACAATTTGCAATGATTTGCTAAAGGGCGCCTTAGAGATGCCTCAGAGATGTGTCAGGTAACTGTAGATTAACTCCTGTTTTAGGCTGCCTGAAGCAAGTATAATGTAGCAAAGGTGAGATGCTCACCAGCACCACGTGATATGCACCAGTGCCAATCTTTGGGTATCAGGCCCCTTTTTCTGTGGCTTTACCCCCGGTGTAGCCCATAGAATGGTTTACTAACGCCATTAGCACCCCAAAGCGGTGACCCGGACTATTGACAGCAGGGTCTTTTCATGGAAATGACAGTTCAAAGATGGCGGCTAAGGAGATTGAAGGCGGGGCTCCTTATGGAGCCCCTCTTCGATTGCCCTTTCGGCCGGCATAGGGAGACAGAGACAAGCAGTGGCAGTGGCAGGCCTCTTTGCCACCAAAATCAGGTCAGTCGGGCTGGGGAGGGGGATTAGGAATATTTAAAAAATCAAAGGGAAAGGAGGGTGGAGACAAGATGGCAGTCCGGGGCGGGTGAGGCAGCCTGCAGGGTTTTTTGGAACCTGATTGGCTGCTCACTTCAGCCCAGGTGCTAATTGGGAATATGATTTGCAAACAATCAGCATATGCAACACGCCTTCCGTGACCATTACCATTTGAACACAAAACTTAACAGGATTTCCATTGTCTTTATACAGGTGAATGCTGAAGGATTCAACAAAGGTAGCAGGCACCCCTCTCTCGGAAGAACAAGGCATGATAACCTGTTCAGTACCAACAGCAACCCCATACACGTATTTCAGCCTTGTTGGGCATCATCAGTGAGGTGAAGCTGAGCCTCTCTAAGCACAGTGAGCAGGGGTTGCTGTTGGTACTCTTGTTCAGAGAGGAATTGCCATAGCATTTCGGTGCTGGACTGCCCATGTGGGCGGGACAAAGACTGATATGCAAATGGGTATTTCCCATCTGTGAAAGGTACAGTGAGCAAAAAGTAGATGGCTGTGAACTCTCAATGTGGTTAACAACCACTGAACAGGTTATCATGCCTTGTTCTTCCGTGAGAGGGGCGCCTGCTACCTTTGTTGAATTCTTTGAAGGAACCTTGGGTTGTTCAGCCTAGGTTACCTGGGGGCAACCAGACGTGGAATCCCTGCTCACTGTGCTTAGAGAGGCTCAGCTTCACCTCACGGATGATGCCCAACAAGGCTGAAACACGTTTATGGGGTTGCTGTTGGTACTCTTGTTCAGAAAGGAATTGCCAGGGCTTTAAGTGGGCCGGGGCCTGCCGGGGCTGGGCACCGGCAGGCTCTGAAATTTCGTTTTGAGGTGGGGCCCTGCCGGGGCCCACTAATCTCCCCTGGCAGCCCTGGCCACTACACGAAAAGGCATTTTTTTCTACAGCCTGACCTCAGGCTTCAGAAAAAAAGGCCTTTCAGCCGTAATGGTGGCGCCGCACCTGAGAGGCATCCCTTTAATGAAGGGATGCACGTGTGCCGGCGCCACAATTATGGAGAAAACGTGAGGCCGCTGGAAGCAGAGGCCTTGCTTTCTAAATACTGAATCTCACGCGGATTCGCAGGAGTTTCAGTCTTTAGGAAAAAGGCCTCTGCTTCCAGTGGCGTCACCCTTTTAGCCTTAATGGTGACGCTGCCCCTCCCCAGCTGGCGAGGGGCAGCACCACCATTGAGGCTGAATAGGCGAGGCGCAGTCCCCTGCCAGGCAAGCCTATACAAAATAAATGCAGAGATTAGCATCCTCTCCCCCATAGGGGAAGAGGATGCTAATCTCTGCAAAAGGCTGCCTGGCAGGGGTGCCAGTAGCCCATTGAGCTGGGGCTTGTCAAGGGGGCGTGGCCTAATGGGCCAGCAGGACCCCGCCATAAGGCCACGCCCCCTGGATGAGCCCCGGCTCAATTTGTAGTGCCACTTAAGGCACTGGAAATTGCCATAGCATTTCGGTGATGGACTGCACATGTGGGCGGGACAAAGACTGATATGCAAATGGTTATTTCCCATCTGTGAAAGGTAAAGTGAGCAAAAAGCAGATGGCTGTAAACTCTCAATGTGTTTAACAACCACTGAACAGGTTATCATGCCTTGTTCTTCCGAGAGAGGGGCGCCTGCTACCTTTGTTGAATGCTGAAGGATTGCCTGTTAGTAGAACATGTGTTTGCCAACAGTAAGCACACAGTTCATCACATTCCAAATATAATTGCCTATATAACGTAGTGCTTGCTATTACTACTTTATATAGGACATAATTACGATTTCCTTGTTGTCTATATGAAGTAGTACTAGCACTTATCCCTAAACCAGACCCACATAAAAGGGAAACAGTCATTGATTTGGTGCATAAAAGAGTATGTTCGTTTTCACAGAAAATAATTTGCATAAACTGGGCAGGCCAATGAGAAAATAAGCTGGCCTTTTGCTTCCAATAATTTTACTGTGGTTAGGATATCAGATTGGAGCATGGGAAGTCCAATATAAGGGCGCATTTCTACAACTGGAGATAAAGTTGCCAACCTTAAACCACTCCTGTAACGATGTGATTCCCAGGCAGATGTTAACAGTGCAAAGCCGTGCAATCGCAATACTATTCAAGGTGATAGAACTACCCTCCACATTTTAAGTATTTTAAAATGAATAACCAAACTCCCTTATGGTCTTTTTCTCATTGGCCTGCACAGTTTACGCAAATGATATCCCTTGAAAACCAACATACTCTTTTATGCACCAAATCAATGAATGTCCAATCACAGGTCTTTGAAAAATATATACGTTAATACATTGCAACATCTGCAACTGAGTCCTTTTACTTGTTGACAGGATGGACTGGTTAAACAGCCCGGTATTCAGATCCACCAGTTTATAATTGGGGGGAGGGGTAGAGTCAATTTGCAGAGAGTTGGGGCAGGGAGCTAGCTGGGAGGAGGGGGGACATTCTGGGATGGGGAATAGAGGAGTTTGGGGTGAGTGGAAGGGACAAGAAAGGGAAGTAGCAGCGAACGGGACAGGAATACAGAAAGTTGGGAACGGGAATAAGAATGTGGAGGAATACTGGGGTTGGGAGGAGAAGAAAAAGGGATATGGGAAGGGGGGGTGGAAATACAAGTACTGTGTAGGGCGGTGAGGTGGAAAGGAGTGGCAGGGGGAGCACCTACGAATGAGAAGGAAAGAAACGAAGAAAGAAAAAAGAAAAGAGGAAAAGAAAAGAAGGAGAGGATGAAGGAATGGTAGGAACAATGAGAAAGAAAGGAAATGCAATGAAGGAAAACAAAAGGAAGATCATTGGATAGACACAAAATCAAGAAAAGAATGGAAAGAGAAAAGGAAGGAAGGAAGGAAGGAAGGAAGGAAGGAAGGAAGGAAGGAAGGAAGGAAGGAAGGAAGGAAGGAAGGAAGGAAGGAAGGAAGGAAGGAAGGAAGGAAGGAAGGAAGGAAGGAAGGAAGGAAGGAAAAAGGAAGGAAAAAAGAAAGAATAAATGAAGGCATGGAAAGCTTTTGACATTGAAGCCTAAAGCTGAACAGTACATCCCAACGACCACCAGGCAGCAATCAGTTACTAGTTTCCATTACAAATATTAGACCCTGCACAGTATGGCACAAGAATCACTTAAAGGTGAGAACCTATATGTTAATCCATT
This sequence comes from Ambystoma mexicanum, assembly GCF_040938575.1. Taxonomy (NCBI): domain Eukaryota; kingdom Metazoa; phylum Chordata; class Amphibia; order Caudata; family Ambystomatidae; genus Ambystoma; species Ambystoma mexicanum. Next base: position 1,092,076,322 of record NC_090926.1, on the reverse strand, counting down.
TAAAATTAACATTAGACATAGAACTGTGTAAGAATTTCTGCTTGGGGGAAGAAGAGTTACACTGTTCTAGCGTGCAGGAACCATGCCGCGGTGTATGCATGTCGGAGAGAGAGAGAAAGAGAGAGAGAAACAGATATAGAGAGAGAGAGAAAGAGAGAGAGAAGAGAGAGAGAGAGAGAGAGAGAGAGAGAGAGAGAGAGAGAGAGAGAGAGAGAGAGAGATTCCAATGTGGCCGACACAGGTTTTGAAGTCGTAGTCAAGTAGTGAAGTGTCTCACCCTGCCCCCTTATCATAACAATGGAAACCTGGTGATCATTGGAGACACATCAGTCACATAGCAGACCTAACAATGACACACACCTGCACACCTGGATTGTTGGAGATAGATCACAATGCGAAGGAAGATGAGGATGACCTATAGGAATAAACACAATTGCAAGATCAGGGGGAGAGTAAGAGGGGGAAGGAAGAAGTATAGAGAGAAAGGAGGAGAAGATATGATCTGTGAGTGAGGTTGGAGGTGATAAAAGAGGTGGAAGAGACTGCCTTCAGAAAAGATGAGAAATAGAGCAACTTGGAGGGGAATGGTAAGGAATTGGAGGAGGAGAGCAAGTGGGGGAAAATGTACATGTTTAGATAACACCTGAGGAGAGTGAAGTTTGGTGAAGGAGGTGGAGAATACGTGTAGATGTAAGGTAGAAGTATAGATACCTCTTGTCGGAATGGAGGTGAGAGAGGAGGAAGGTTTCCATAACACTTGGAGAGATTAGGAAAGATGAGGAGAGATGAGGAGCAGCATAGCTGAGGAGGGAGGAATAGGTTGAGGTATGAGTATTTGATGATGCGCAGAGGAGGTGGAGGTAGTGAGAGAGATGGAGCGAAAAAAGAAAGAGAGAGGGCGTGTCTACAGCCCCTACGAATGAGCATGTTGAGCAGTGTTGTTGCGGGATTGAAGGGTGTTTCAAACAACAACACCCATGAAGAGAGGGGTGCCTCAACCTCAGAATCCTAGCTCAGTAGACTCCTGGAGTATACTGAATGCTTCGGGATGCCTGGACTCTTCTCTTGGAAGCTAACAAGCTCCTTATTGCATGCTGTCTAGGAGACCACTTTCTTATACTATTCTGCATGTCACCACAGCCTCTCTTACCACAATATCGGTAAATCACTCCATGACAAACCTCAAGACCACAATATCAATGCACACACCATGCTTGTACAAGACAGGGCCACCACACAAACACACATTTCATGTCAAAAAGACTCGTTACTTCCAATTCACCAAGAAGCTTACCAGCAAAAAGAACCTAGCATTTCCAGACCTCTATGCATCAACTCTAACTCCACAGGTGACTCGCCCTCTTACTTGGGTGATGTATTAAAATGGTGTGTTCCAGATGTACATCAGGCGGTTTTACTTTTCTCCTAATTCAGGTGATGCCAGCTGTGCTGACTATCTTATTCCTGAGGTTGATTTTGCTGGCAACGACTTTGCACAGGTTCTGGCTGCAGATGCTGAGCACTGTCAACTCATCTGCACCCAAAATCCTCGCTGCCGCTTCTTCACGTTTCTCACCGAAAAATGGACAACGGACAACAGAAGGTAAAACATTAATGTACCTGAATTTATTGTATGTTGTTCTGTCTTCTTAAAGAAGAGTACCCTCGTTATTATGAGGGACTGTCTATTAAAAGAGAGCACTTGGTGAGAGTTTTGGCCAGGGAAGCCAGGCAAACACTACTTGCTGCATCAACATGACTTCCACTGGATGACCAAAAGCGACAACTGCCTTAACAGGTCCAAAGCAAAGCACCAGGGAGCGCAGAGCAGAAGGCAGTAATTGTTGCACAGGTTGGCCCCATTGGTTCAGAATAAGTAGAGACACAAAAGGTACTCTTCCTGTCAGGAAATCCAAAATGTTAGCAAAAACCTCTTCTGCATGAACACACAAACAGACATTGCTGCCCTGCCAAGATCAGGCTCAATGCGGATCTTCTAGAATTTGGTAGATGACTACTAGAGACTCACCAGAGATTGCGACAATACATTTCCCACAGACATTGCCCTTCCTACACATTATTCTGAAACTTGTTGTCAATCGCAACCTGTAACACCAGTTATTTGGTGTACAGATCTCTCCTTAAAGTAACTCCTCTTTATTGTCTCACTTTAATTTTCTATTCTTATTTCCTATTCATATGTCATCCTTTTCCCAACCTATGCCATCACAGTAGTCCTACTGGTTTCTGCCGTGGTTAAAGTGCTGTAGAGTACTCTCTATGCATGAGCTACATTACCACACTTAAAACATTACCTAACTCAAATGCACTTTCCATGCCGATAGCGTAATTCCATCTTCTGTCATAATATACCTGTCCCCTCATGATCACCTCTATCCCGACTTCAAACAAGAAGCCTAGTGTCTATGCAAATGGCTTTTAAGCTAAATACCAGGTCTGCTGATACTGTTATGGGCTCATCGTGACAAGGATCTGACTACCGTGCATCACAGTATGTTCCCCTGAAACTGCTTTCCTATTACTGCCCCTCTAATTTGCTTTCCTTGTCTCTCTATTTCCTCTTGTTTTACTATGGCCTCTTGCACCCCATTTTTGTATTGTATTTTCTTATTGCAATTCTTGGTTACCAGTAGGCCTTGTGCACCATGATTACATTGTGATTCTTAACTGATGCATATAAAGAGATATAGGGTCTACCATAGAAGCAATCACGTACTTCACACACATCGGTTGACAGTTTGAAACACATTGTTGTTGGGTTTAAGGTTGGTAATAGGGTGTGATTGTGAGCTAGCTTCAGGGCTTGCACTGGTTGCCTATTCTTCAGCAGCCCAGATCAAGGGGACAATGTTTTTGTATTATTTATTTATTGGGCATTTGTAAATTGACCCGAATAATCTTGGTCATGATAACTAAAATGGAGAAGGAGGCTGGGGGCGTTCTATGAGCAAATAAAAACCTATGACTTCTTTACCTTATAAGAAGCCTGGGCTATTCATCCAATCCTGTTGGAGGGATTGACCACGATACAGAAAAGTGCCACTAATGGTCGGAGAGCTAGATGCAAAGGTGGGCTACAGATTGAAGCTATAAATATATAATATTGCAGAAGTTGGGGTCCAGTCTACGTATGTACTAGCTGGGAAGATGACTGGACCCAACATGTTGGGCAATTGTCATTCATTATTGATGATTAAAATGTATGATCCCCGGCTCAAAGAGATATAAATCTATAAGAATGGAAGTCAAAAGTCTTGATGAAACTATTATATTCTCTATTGGCTGCCATGAATCTACAGAGATTGTTATTCCTAAATTCCCTTGCATTAACTACAACATGATTCTGATATTAGAGATATCCTATGAACTATTCCCATGGCTATATTGAGACAGCAGCAACATGATCATAAGGCACTTGCATGGTATCACCCTCTAAACACCTATGGATTGTGTATGTTCAACATCCAGTGTACAGGGGATATACCTTGACAGTACACCACGGTGAGTGATCATAGCGCTACTCTGTTAGATTATATATTTTGTAATGGTAATTTCATATTGTATATGCTTGAACTATTGTAAACATTTGATGTAAATAGCGATCATTATCCACCTATAATGACTCGGGCTATTAGTGATGAAAGAATTTTGAATAAGGACAAGATAAGAGTTGTTGGCGTTAATTAAGGGGAACATCAAATTACGCGATTTGGCTTCTGTTATTAAGAGCAGCCTCTTTCTGCATCATCAAATTATAATCTGCAAGGCCAGGAAAGCTAAATATCGTAGGGGGCGCACGGCCCATAGGCCATTAATATATATACAGAGATGGAGGCAGCTAACTGAGCTTGTCAAGCTGAATGGTACACATACATTTTTTAAAATGGTGAATGTTAATAATATGGGACTTCAACTATATGTGGGGAGTTCTCTCAGGAAAATTTGGTAAAATATGTAGTTGAGACTATTGGGGCTAAGCCCCTTTATCAATTGTATAATTCGTATCTGAGTGATAGATGAGTGTGCACTAAATAGCTACATAGGTGGAGAACATGGAGCAGCCATGTAATCTTGCCTTATAAGTACTGTAGAACGTGTTGCATGTACAGCATGAGCAGTGCAGGCCATCATTAAGGAAACAGATGAATATGTAGCATGGGCAGCAGCAGATCAAGTTCCCCGACAATTTGAAAAGCATAGCATGGACAGCAGCGCTAGATTACCCCCGACATAGAACAGGCCCAGCATGGAGATCAGTACACACACTTATCCTAACTGGCTAGTAGATATAACATCAAACATCACAATTTGTTGGGGCCAGGGAGATAGCACAGGGGCAAAGCAATTGTCTTGGAAGCACAACAACGCAGAACCCTGTACTGGTGTCCGGTAATAAGAGCATTATACAAGATGAATCCATTAGGTGTGACGAAGTGCTGCCTCACTTGCCTCCTCCATCCCTTTAGCCCACTCTTAACCTATAAAAGCTTCTCATATAATTAGGTCACCGAAATTAAAATAGTATTGTGTAAAGCAATAAAGATTCATTGTGGAAAATCCATCATTGTTATTGTACTGTCCTTGCAAGATCAGCTTGCAATGCAGAAATCACTCCTTTGGGCAGCTGCCCTCTTTTCCTTCATGGACTTTGCAATATTTCTATCTTTAATATACAAATAGTTGGAGAAACAGTCGATCATCTTTTACAAGTCAGACTAAATGAAGTGCTTAGAAGCCAGTTCCAAATTTCTAATTTCTTATTACAACATTCATGCATTTTGATCACTTGTGCTGTGCTGTGCAGTTCTTGTAATTACATTATCTAGTTTAGAATTGTCAGTCTAGCCTTTCTTGGTGTTCCACTTCTGCAGGACTGTACACCAGAATGCCATCTCTATAATCTTTCCTTATCTAACAGAATGATGCACTTCCTCTCTGACATCACCCTTTTTCTTGTCTTGCTCGGCCTTTTAGCCTTTACTTTTCTAGTATCCTCCACCGCAACCCTTCCTCTCCCCAGTTTTCTCCCTTTAACCTTTCCATCCCCCATACATCTGCTACGTGCCCCTATTTTGAGTGTGATACCTTCAGTCAGAGAAAGATTTTTAGCCAACAGCCGTTTTCATTCTGGGAGTTGTAGTTTCATTATTCGATTCAGAAATATAGGCTTTCAAAAACTATAGGTCTACATGTGTCAGAATACAAAGTTCTTGCTGTTGGCTAAACACCAGGCCTGGGGGCGCTGTCACACATGATATGGGGCCACTAGGAAGCTAGTCTCATCGTTCTCCCTTGAGCCCTATGTGTTTGTGGCATTCCTTTGAGAGATCTTCCTTTCCACTGTCCCTTATTCCTTCTTTGGAAAACGTTCCCGCGTTCAAACCGCCACCAGCCTGCTCTCTCCCCTTATTCTCTAACCATAAGCACATCCTTCTTCTCTCTTCCACTAGTAAACCCTTCGTTCACTTTCTCTTTGCTGCAGCCTTTTTTCTCCACCACACATTTCCTCCTTCACTTTCGTCCTCCTCCTCCCCTCCTCCTCATCCTTCTCCATCCTCATCCTTATATTGTTTTTCCATTGACTCTTAGAGCCTCCTCTGTGCCCTTCTTGAAGTGTAGCTCATCACCCCTACCTTGAGTAATCCCCTGACTCTGCTCTCTAGCACCACTTTCCCTCCCCTCACAGTCTGGCTTGAAAGTTTAGACTTGCATTACAGAGGGGCCATGTTATTGAAAAGGGAGTCTGAGGGCTGACCCTGGTCACCGCCAGATCAAACCCAAGCCTCTGCATGCTGCTTAAGCTAGGCTATCCCTCAGCAAGTAAATACAATTGAAAACATGCACACACGCGAAACGAGTTTAGGGGTAGTGTGTATATTGCATTGTCGAATAATTATAAGGATGACTAGCCTGAAGAAGACCATACAACTGACCTGTCTTGCTTCCAGTTGACTCTACGTGTACTTTCCAGGCTCAGGCTTCAGTGTGTCATTGGTGTGGGAGAAAGCCTGGCACCTCCTATCCCTGGTAAGGTGCAAGTGATACAGTTTCCACTAATACATTGCTAGCCTCACAGGAGAGCAGCTGCCCCAATACATTCACAGGCACTCAGCCTAAGCAAAGAAATGAAAAGGCCTGCTTCTGATCTTTGTGTTAAGTGGTGATGGGGTGCAATCTCCCCTCACCTTGCCCTCAAACCAAACCCCTCTAACCCCACTTTCATGGATTTATCACTGTAGGGATGGTTGTGAAAGCTCCACAAAAGTGAATGAATGTATCAACCTGGCTGAATTTGCCATGGGCAAGTGCATAGGTGGCCTAGTGGTAGCACCGGCCCTGCTCATTTTCCACACTGGAATCTTTCTACTTGATGCATGGACGCTCCAACTAGCAATATGGTTATTTCTTATTCGAGGTTGGGCTGACACACTTGCGCTAGAAATAAAATAATAACTCTATTTCTATTTCTAGAAGCAATTGTCCGTGTGTGTGCTAGAAATTGAGAAATGTTAAAATGTCTGCCGAAATATTTAACATTTCTTGCAGTGTTGGCCCGATTCCAATGGAAATAGGAAAAGTCTTCTATTTCTAGCTCGAGGGGATCCACTAGTGGCTGAAAAGCCACAGTGCAGGGTGGGCATCCACCAAGCAACCAAGCAACCGCGCTGCATTGGAAAGGAACTAAGTGGGATGGAGGTGGTTATCGTGGCTTTTGAGGTGCAAGTGAGAGCTGTTTGGGTGGGAGCTAGGAGCAAGATTGGCCCTGTAACTCATGAATATGTATGGGTCACTGGACGTTTGCAGGAGTGACCTGTGGACATTCTTGGGGTGCTAGGTGGGCGTTCTGGGCAGCCATACTCGAGATCATCTAAGAGGAGTTGATGGTGCACGCAGCATGACGTCATCATAAATGTGATGTGATCAGCCACAGGGAACACTTTGTAGATTCGGAAACAGGCAAATGAAAGATCCTGTGTCATGTACAATATATGCACGCATGCTCCCTTTCGTTAATCCTGTGTCATGTACAATCTATGCACGCATGCTCCCTTTCGTTAAGCCTAAAACTATTTTTTTAACCAAATTACTGGCCGGTGTTTACTGTTCGTCCTAGATGAAAATCATTACTGGTGCAGACTCCTTCTCATTGGCTGTTGTTCACCTCCTTCTTCTGTTTCTCATTAGATTCTTTTGTTACTTGAAGAGCGCTGCCACATTAGTGCCTTCCATCACTCGCTTAAGCAACGTGGTCTCCGGGTTCTCTCTGAAAAGCTTTGGGATGAATAAAAGTAAGTTAACTTTGTCATTTGTTATTTCTAAATAATGACAATTCAGTACAGAAGTAACACGTTTTTATAGGAAAACCTCTTTTCTACTTACATTCATCTCGAATATTCTATGATTTCTCCACATTAATGTTACTCAGTGTGTCTCAAATGTATGTTGTTACTTTCCCACGCCGCATTTTTGATTGTACTCATGCATTCACTTCCCTTTCAATAAAGAAAATATGTAATGTTACCCCCCCACACTCCCCCCTATCCCAGAGTGCTTTATTATCACCTCTCTTCTACTTGATGTAGTCCCTCCCTTCCACCTTTTTTCAGTGATAAACCTTCCTACCTGGGATATTTCTCTCACACCATGTAACATGTGTCTGACCTTCGTTCAACTATATTGCCAGGCCTTTCAACTAATTGTTCAATTTGATCAGAGTTGCAGTTACACTAAGGTACAAGGATTTTGAGCAAACTAAGAAATATATTTTCGTTGTTCATGAGGAGATTATAAATATAGAGGCATCTGGTTTATGAATTTCAGAAAGGAGGACACCCGCTGCCCCCCTTCTAAGTGTATAACCACGTTGGTGTACCATAATGCAACACATCAGAGTTTGGGTGTGTGTGCTGTTGGAATAAACATATATCTTTAAGGCCTGTCCAGCTTCAAATAATTGTAGCAAAATATTTGGAGTTTGTTAAAGAAATAGCAGCCTTTGAACGCCCTCATAACATATTTAATTCCAATTTATTTTATTTGGTGAATGTGTACAATGAGTAACACGCCTTGAGTCTTAGCGTATCAGTCATTAGTACTTTAAATGGAAGGCTAAATTGAGGGGGGCTCTAGTTAGGGGATGTTGCCTATGTACAGATGTGTGCACTTAGGCTACGCCCCCTAACTAGAGCCCTCCACTTACCTATGGGGCGGGCAGCGGCCTGGTAATAGCAGGAGAGCTGGAGTGCACTGGCATTATTACCTTTGGTGCACCCAGTCCCTCCTTTCTGATCCAACTCACAGGCTGTGTGCCCCAATGGGGGTGTCAGAGCCTGTTATTAAGAAACAAAAGGAGAGGCTGGGAGCATGAAAGGTATGACCATGTGTGCCCCAGCTCTACTTCTGTATCTTAATGAGGGGCCAACACCAAGAAAGCAGCCCTTCAATTCAAGGAGATGCATGGTTAATGGGCTGCCTGCTGTGTGTTAGCTCTTTACTCAGAAACAGAAGGAGGGTTGGTTTGCCCGTCATCTCCTTTTGTTTCTGAGTAATGAGCCAAAATCAAGCAAGCAGCCCATTTAGCTGAAGTGATTGTTAACGGCTCCAATTCAAAACTACAGCTAAGTCAATGCCTAGTCTGGGATGCTGATGGAAACCCTTATTTATATATTTTTATGACAAGTTAAAATCTGGATGATGAACCCTTGTATAACGCCCCTCTCTTAGAATCCCCCTGACCCCACTGAGCCAAGAAGTAGGTTTGTTTTGCAAATTAAAAAGGTTTATTTGAAAAATTAAACAATAGATACATATCACACTGTTATAAATAAATTGATAATTGATAGCAATATGAGCAGTAATCAGCAATAGGTAATCCTACAGTAGCACAGTTCTTGGTTACTTCTGAATAAGAACAGAGGACTAAGGTAGCAGAGAATGCTTTATATGGTTCAAGGAAATGCAAGGTGGGACAGAATGCAACACAGAAATAATTTGATGTGATTTCAACAAGAGATAATGTGATCACTTTTTCTTTTGAGAATTCACTCCCCACACTTTATGCAATATAAGGAAATGGAAGGAGAGCACACAGTCTTCAAGAATACCAACAAAAATGCAATACAAGGTTCCAATTCCCCCCCAGCAAGCTGAGAGCACCAGGGATGATTTTTAAACACAGGCCCAAAATACTTTAATGTGGTGGCAATGAAGTGGAAAATATGCTAAAAATGCTTTTAATTCCCTCTAGAGGTTCAGGGTGAGTGAGAGATACTTTAAATTAATTCAGGCCAGCCCTATCAAGGATTCAGGGGTGGTTATCAGGTTGAAAACGGAATTCCGCAATGGAAGCAAAAGACAAATATTTTTACATATGGCTGTTGGAAATTCTGTCATTCTGAGCCTGTTGGAAAGCTTAGAATCTCAGCATTAAAACAAAAGTTAAATCTCGCTTCTATCACTAACAGTTCAAGAGATACGGACCGTTTTTGTGAAGGTAGATTCTCAAAATAAAAGTCAAGCTCAGAAAGACAGATGACAGTTTTGCAGCTTTGCAATGACAGAATGAACACACGATTCCTATGATGCAGTTCTCAATAGGTTAAAATAGTTTGAATTATATTATTTTAAACTAAGAGATTGGTTCTGCACAGTTCTGGCGAGATACACTATAAATTTAAATGGAATGGCCTCGTCACGGATCTGGTCAACAGGTTTAGCTGTGGTTCTCTCTGCTCGGCGGATCAATCAGGCACCGGTTCTGTTCACAGCGGTCTGGTCTGGGTCTCTGGTTCTGCTGGTCTGGATCAAGTGGATTCTAGATACCACACTGCTTTCTGGGTAGTGGTTCTGTTCTGGATACACAGGATTCTTAGCAAGCAGCAAACCGCACAGCCCGGCGGTTGAATAGTTTGCAAAAGATTTTGAGGCCTGCTGAAGAGTTCAGCTCTTTGGAGTTTTTGTTCTGGAGTTAGTCTGGATCTCTGGAGTTCTGGTTCTGGAGTTCTCCGTCAGCGTGCTGCGCAGGAATGCAGCTGAAGGTTGGAAAATTACCGTCCCTTTCTGGCTTCCAGTGGCTCTTTTTATGTCTTTAGAAAATGGGTGTGTGTTGGCATAGCTAAGCCTGCCCCTCGCAACTTATCATTGGCCAAGTTTTCCTCTCTCCCTTGGTTGGGGGAAGGAAATGGAGTGTCATCGTGATGAGGTAGTTTATGGATCAGAGGATCCACCCCTGGTCAATTTGCACACAAATCTATTCATATTTATCTACGTACAATTTTTCTAATATTATATGTCCAGTTAACATATTTTCTGTAGCACCAAACCATCCGATCCATGTCTTTGTAAGATGTCGTGTCCACGTATGACAGAATTCTGCCCTTTTCATCAAGAACACAACCTCTAAACTTTTTTAGAATTTACACAAACATGCACAAGGAATATAGGCATCAGATGATAAAGTGTCAGATTTTTAACATACAGACATTTGGAGTAATACCTTATTTTCCACTACTACCCCCAAGAACATACCACAGATTCCTAATACCTCTTAAAATGTGCACAGAAAAATCACAAGAATAATGATATTAATTATATAATTTTGACAAGTCCGTACTATGAATTATCCATCTATTTAAAAATTGGCCCAGAAGGATGTGGTTTCCCAAAGCACATGGTGGAATTTCTGGTTTGTCCACTTCCTCCTACTCAAGTTGCTCACAGAGGCACTGCCCCTCCCCGTTTCTCTCAAGAGGAAGCCATTTAAGACCCCCCTTAATTTAACATTTGCCTGAGCCAAGGAAGGCTCATAGTTCTGTTTCCCTCCAGTCCTAGGTGCTCCTCCCCTGATTCAATCAGGGAGGTGTCATCTACGTTTGGTGGGGGCAGCAGAATGCAGCCAGGCCTGGGAAGAGTGGCTGAGCAAGTTTCAACTCCTGTCTGGGGTAGTTGCCGGGCAGAATTCAATCTCTTTAAGCCAGGCTGCAGCTACATGTCACTTTTGTTCCCAGTTTTTCTTCATACAAATAAACTTACAATTTTTACACATACAGCTAGAATGCTGATTCTAAGTTCAAAACTAGGACATTTAACAGTTGCAAACTATGTGACACTCAACAGTAGGTCACACATTTATTTTAAACATTTAGATTTTAGTGTCTTTCAGTCCAATTTAACTTAGGCTGCTGACATCCACAGCTCAGCCAGTTTCATTATGAACATTAGTTTAGGTTCTTTCTCTTTCCAGATTTTGTATGCACACAAGTCTACCTTCTGCCAAATGTCTGCTGGTGTTCATTGAGATTTTTGAATATCTTGCGATGTTTAAAATAGGCATTTTTAGCTTGCATTTCAGAGAAACAAATGTGATTTCAAAGCGCTTTCTGAGCTAACAGGCACTGCTGTTTTTCCTTTGGCACCAAGTTTCACTCATGGCGCTTCTGGCCCATCACGCTCGCACTGGTGGGTGGCAGATCAGACGACCATTTTGGTGTGCGCAAAACTGCGTGGTTTTCCTGGATTCTGGCGCAAATGTGGGCTTCTTCAGCCATCTTGGATTTTCTGAGCCCACAGCACCAGCTGTTGCAGCTTAATGACTCAAACGTGGGTCAATACCCCTGACATGATGTATGGTTCAAGGGCTACCTGCAAGTGTCAGCACTTCAGATTAGAAAAAAGTTTTTCTAATCCAACGTGCTGGCACTTGCAGGCAGCCCTTTAATCATAGAGCGCTATGGCTAAACAAGCTGCCTGACAGGTTGGTGTAGTAGGGGCTAGCCAGGGGTGAACCCTGGCAGGGCCTAGCTGGGGAGCCCTTTTAGGAGACTGCCAGCACTCTGCCACAGCTATCCCTGGCCTACTTAAAGTCCTGACATTCAAGGTTATGTCCAGAGCTATGTAGATCAAAGGAGCACACTCTGGTGTTTATGGCGATCAAGACACCACAAATGGGGGAAGATACATGTTTGATGCTGCCGAAGTCGATTATGGTTACTGCATGTCATTAAAACATGTGTACTGTCTGTTTCAGAGCTGGTGGCTGGTGGTAGGTCCTTTTTTTGCTTAATTGAGGGTTTCTGTTATTGTCATATTTAGTAGTACTGCCAACACCATTACCACCAACATTACAACATTTCTGTTGAGGTATTAACTCCGCCCTGTTTAACACATTCTCATGATGGCCTCCATTGGTATGTCTGTACCATAACCTGTTGATCCACCTGTAACTCTTCTGCAGACATTTCTATCTCATGTACCATGCTTCTAGCGATGTGATACCTCCGTGCCTGGGTGATATCAATAAATACAATAAATAAATATATAAACACATGAAGGCAGTTTTTCAGGATTTTGGTTTCGAAACTCAATATAAAGTGGAGTAGTAAAACAGGAGGTATTTCAAAATACTGCCGGATTGCTATCACTGTGTAACTCATATTGCGTCCCTTAGACATTGCCTATACCATATCAGCAGTCAACATCTAGCACAAAGCCGGGTAGAGACACATCCTTTTCATTCTGTCGTTCAAATAGGTAATTACAGCTAACAAGCACTCACAACACAGTGCCACTTAGTAGCACTCGCTGGAGGTTCACCACCACCGAACAGTGCATTGTGAGGATGCTAATCAGATGCAGAGCAAGGGTTTTTCCTGCATTTGAGTGTGTTGTTTTATAGGGCAGGGCCCTTTTATACAAAGCCTTATCACCCTCATTGGCTATCATCAGTGTGGCGCAGTCTGACATCCTTATAATTGTACCAATGGATCATGTTTATCAAACACCATCAAAGTTATTGTGGGATTAAAAAATGATGTAAAAACCCATTCTACATAAAGGTAACAAGCATACATTCCACACGGCCACCCAGATTCGATGTTTTGCAAATAGACTCATGCAACTGTTTGCACTATACAAGGGAAAATCATTGGAATCGCATGATACAATTCTAAGCTGAATTTACCAGCGGTGGGGATACACTAGAACATGAATCATGGCAGGAATACACAATGCCAGAAGACACATACAGCCTGGTACTAGATTTGCTCTTCTGCAAAGACAAGCCCTGCATCCTGTCCCCAAGTTTCAGAACAGTCAGCAAAGCCTTAGTCATCTCCCATTTGGACAATAGCAACTCCCTACTTGTAGGAGTACCAGATGACACCTGGCGACCTCATGAAGGTTCCCAAAAGGCCTCATCACCGGACTAGGACAAATGGACCATGTCACTGTATTCTCAAGCACCAGAACTGGCTCACCATGCATGCCTGCCATCATCACCTACAATGCAGTCACAACCAGAATGCCACTATAGTTAGCCAAGAAACACCATCTCTGGAGGGCAACACACCACCAAAAGACAAGACATTTACAGAATGGATATAATGAACTGCCAGAGAGAAAGAAACTAGGAAATAACATTCTGCTGTTAAGTGCTCTGTGTCCGGCACAAGAAATCAAAACAGACATGAATGCCCCCTCTATCCTACACTTCTGGAAAGACCTGAAGCCCCTATTATTCAAAGACCATTATTATTAATTTGTGTTTGTGCCATTTAATCATCAAGTTTATTGCAGAAACATAACAAATTTCAATAAAAACAGAAATGCATACACAAGGTTTGCAGACAAAGCATACATTTCACATTGCAACAAATAAACAATAAACCATTAATTAATAATGATACACCAATAAAATTAACTGACAATTAACTTACATTCATTTGTCTCGGGAGGATAGCTCAGGGGCAGCGTGCTCGCCTTGGAAGCAAAACAACACAGAGCAATGCAGGTCTGATTTCTGGGTCCGCGCTTAGAATTTTCTAGGTATTAAGTACATTATGTTATGTTATGTTATGTTATGTTATGTTATGTTATGTTAAAGGTACTTATATAGCGCACGGTCACCAACGGAATTGGTCCCCAGGCGCTCTGGCAGATCTGTAAACAGGAAGGACTGGTATGGTTAGTCTGGAGGAGGGGAGTGGGAGAAGTGATGTGCTGTGGCAGCTTCAGCTCGGTTTACACTGAGTGCTGGGCTTTGGAGCTAGTATCAGATCGGGCGAGACCTCGAGTGCTGTAGGTGATGTTTATGTGTTGTTGATGCGGTGCGGTGAAGTGCGTGTGGATTGCTGGGAGAGAGCTGGTTGTGTAAATAACCTATCATATCATTAAAGATGTCCTTTTACATAAGGTACCTTTTAAGAAAAGAGCCCTGCCCACACTGTGAGAGTCAGCTCACAACAGGAAAAACAAGGCTGGTCTAAACTGAGTGAACCGAAGTTCAGACAGTATTGGTCTCAGAGACCATGCTCCTATCTCTGAGTATGCCATACAAAACAATACAAAGTGGGCCAAATCCTCTAAAAAGACATTACATAATAAGCATGATTGGTTGGTGGGATCCAGTTACCAGACTGCCATTTTGGATTTGAGAGTGAGGCAATTAAAACATTCTCTAGTAATCAGTACTCTCAGACTGTGATGCACAGCCCATAAAAGATTATTCGTGATTCTTTAAGGAAGGCATGGTATCAAAGTAAGACAGACACAAGTGATCACAGTACAAGGGTGTTTAATAAACTGTAAAAATGGGTGAGATAAATGCCTAATCTAAACCTAAATCTAAGATGGGAGCAAGCTATGACCATTAAACAATAATAATACAGTCCAAGTGTAGTCTAGAAAAATAAAAAGGGCCTATACTAAAAATAATATTGCCCATCCTTACCGCTATGCTACAAAGTAGTGTGGGGGATAATGTTCATAAGAAAAGAAAGAGTGTTCCCAAAATAATAAGTCAGGAGGTTGAGGCCGGGTGTCCCTTCCCCATGTTTTTAGCATGGGATAAGGCGGGACTCTTGAGCACAGCACACTCCTGGGTTTCTCCGGCACAAGCTTAAAGTTCCTTTCCGCAATATTAGGGCCTTCTGTGTCCAAGTTATTTTCATGCAAAGTCTCATGCTTCAGAGGGCCTGATATGCTATAAACAACGAAACAAAACGTTCCTTCTGGTAATCTTCACATCGGGTAATTACTCTTCACCCTTGGATCTGGATCCCCCTCAGCTGGCCTCCGATCCTTCTCTCATTGTTAGCCTCCCTTAGTCGGGCTCAGACCATCAACTCACTATGGAAATACCTCAGTCGGATTTATACTTGTCATTCCAATGTGCACGGGTAACTCACTATTTACTCCAATTCGCAGGCATCCCTCAGTCGGGTTCACGCTTGCCAGTTGTCACAGTTCAATTAGTTTCCACAATGCGTCAAAGACATTCGACTGTACAAAGGATTTGGCTTGCCCCTGTATTATCACTTTGACACTTCACGCGTGCTTCCCCCAAAGGCCTCTTTTCCGTAATCTTAGTACAATACCTTCTCTTGGTTCAGGAGAAGGGTACCAGCCAGAGTCCTTCGAATGAGCACCCATGTGGCACCGGACCACTCGGTTTCTAGTTCCAATTTCACTCACAAAAGATCTATTGTCTCCTATCTTCTGTCTCCATTCTCCATATACAATGTTGGCACTGGAACCTTCAGTCTAACACAGTCCGTTCCACTTATCAGTTTCTTCGGACTCACCAGCTGTGCTGAACTCGTTGGTGTTTCTTTTGCCGCTGGAGTCAAGGACCATACCACGATGGCAACCACTTCTCCCTGCCCTGGCTATCAGTGTGGGAGGGTCCCTTGTACTGCTGGCATCCGTCACACCACTCGTCAGCTGTGATTCCCGATATTAGGTTTCCTTTCTCAGGGGCTTTGCAGGTCTGGGTTGAAAAGGGGGTAGAGAAGGAGCTAAGTACCCCCACCTCAACCACTTCACCCATATTGCCTATATGTTGGGAACCAAAGTGTGAGAAACGTGTGGTACCAGTGAAAATACTGATACTGGGGAGAATACTGGAGGCAAGGAAGCCCTACCTGCATACGAGACAGTATGATGGCCATTTGAATGAAATCCTAGAAGAAGCAGGACCAATGAATGGCAAAGAAGAATGGTGATGTCATGCAGAGCCGAGCTGACGTACATAGAAGAGATGCAGAGGCTAGAGAATTAAAATATTCTATAAGGCATCAAGGAAGTATCAAACATAAGTGACATCTTGGGATCAAGATGAAGAAACTTATGCTACAGGACTGATGAAGATATCAAGACATTTGACACGTGTACAGATGCAAAGAAAGGCAAGCATATATATATATATAGTGAAGCGAGTAAAGAATGGATGTTTCCACTACGTGTTATAGCAGAGCTGGACTAAAAAAGGAAGCCTTCTTTTCCAGTGTGTCGCAGTTAAAAAAGCAATTGAATTACAAAAGCAGATGTCAGAAAGGTGAGACTGGATGAGCCAAGAAGCCAAGGGGCCTCATTACGAGTTTGGCAGTAGCCTTACCGGTAAAACCGGTGCGGCTGCCGCCAAACTCATGATTTTACCGGCACCCGGCAATGACGAATCACTGGGTGATTCCAAGTAATTCCGTCATTCTCGGCATTCACAACGGTGCCTGTGCATCCGACTTGCTGTGCTCACGGGTGCGCCTCTGCCGGCAGTGCGGCACCCACGAGCACAACTTGTAGTATGGCGGTCCAGTGCCATTGCATCCGGACCACCATACTTGTAATGAGGCCCAAGGTCTTATCAGGATGGGGTGAGCAGACATTGGATACAAATTGTGTGAAAGAAAGAAACTCTTATTCAGAAGGCATGGACAAAAACAAGGAAGACGTCAGAGGTCTATTAGAAAATAGTATACACTAGGGCTCAATTTTGTGGTCCTCAGTCACGTGGAAGGATGAAGTTGAATGAACATGAAGATCACACTGACACATGAGGGCAGAGGGTGCCTTCACTCCCTTGAATTCTCCAGGTCAAAAGAACACTCCTAAGGACAAGATCAAAGCCTTAATTGACAGCAGACCACTGAGGTGATGATAGATGAATATGCTAGTTTGTGGGAAGCTATGGTTGAAGACTAGCTCACCAGCACCTGGAAGTCCAGTCTGCGTGCTGCTAGCGAAGGTGGAAAAGTACTGACCGAGTTTACAGTGCCAACCAATGGAAGGAGGCTGCGTGATTAAGGGTCCTATAATTTGTGTAACCAAATGGAATGTCATGTATTCAGTGACGTTCATAGTGACCTGTTTAAGGGGCCGGCTTATTTTCCCCATCTGATGTTAAGAAACCTCACTTTTCTTCACTCTCTTAGACGAGTATGGATCATATACTTAGATGTTCCCTCCAGTCCTATCACTTTCTAGGTTTTTGTAGTTTTCCAAGTAGGATGACGTTAGTAATAAGTAGGGTGACATCATCAATGATCAATGACGATTTTTTGCTATAAAAGAATGTTTTTTTGATGCATTGAGATATCTTAGGCTGAGATGTCCGTTGATGTCCGTTGTACTCCCTGTTTTAGATAATTGATGTTAAAACAGTTATCCTTTTGCCAACTACCTGAGTCATTTTGATTATTGATGTGTGAGTAACTTCTGCATCCCCATTCATCTAGTGGCGCTGGTAGTATAGGGCGGGGGGGGCGCTGCCCTCCAAAATGCAGAGGAGAAGGCAAGTCTAAGTTTCAGACGTGTAATCATTTGTGTGTGCACTGTGCATACACAGTACGTGGCGGATTGCAGCTGAAGAACTAGCAGCATTAAATAAATAATGTATTCTGGCCTGGCTTGAGAACGAATCACGATGGGCTGACATTCCATCTGACATGCAGGCGCAGGGGCGCGTCCCTTCTCACACTGTTTTCACTGTGTAATACTGTATGGAGCAGTCAGGGCTCCATGCAGATAGCGTAACCCATTCTGATAGAGAAGGCTGGCAGGGCGTTAGAGGTGTGGCCCGCCAGTATTGTGTGTTCTGCGCAAACAGCGCAGTGTTACGACTTCAACAAGGCTCACTGGCCTTGCATAGTAACATGGTCATGTATTTATTTCATTGGCGGCTTGTCAGCCAATGAAATGTGAGGAGTCTGTGTGTGTGGGCGGGTTCAGAGCAGCACCATGCGTGGAGCTAATTCCGTGTGAGCTGATAGGGCGTGGGTCAGCAGTCAAGCTCGTGCGGGCTGCAGCTGAGCTGAAGCAAAGCCATCCATGCGGCCTTACTTTTCTGGTGGGTGCCAGAGGTCAACAACCGGTGGTAAGTACTGCCCTGTGTGCTGAGCGGTGACCGAGACCAAGGGAGAATGATCCAGGCTGGGCCATTCCTCTCCCTGTCGGTTAGTCCTCTGCTCCCTCTCGCCCACTCGGAAGGTAGGCGGCCTCTGCTGTGTGTCCTGGGCCCTGAGTGCTTCCATTCCTGTTCCAACCCTCCAATTTTATTGATTCGCTAAAAGCAATTACAGTAGATAGGTTGGCTACAGTATATCGTCCCAAGTTGAACTTGAGACGATATATACTGAAGCCGAATAATCTACTGTCATTACTTTACAAAGCAATAACATCAGAGAGGGTGCAAGTCCTTGCATTTATCCTCGATGCCCCACTGCGAGTCACGGCCCTGCCATTCCGAGCTCCGGGACTCAGAGCGGAGACTGGGCTCAGAGACAGCCAGCACCCGGGCCTAATACGATTGAAGAACAGGCTCTGAAGAGCCGTCTCAGCTCTGGGTTCTTATCTATACTTCTTGCCCACCTCCCGGGCCCTCATCCTAGTCCGCCAAGTCAGCGCCGAGCTCAATTGGATGAGAGGCCCTTGGGGCACGTGATGGAAAACGACGTGTAAAGAAGCGTTCTTTACACCCAGAGTCGAATCGGCTCTCTGCAGTCTGTCTCTCCCTCTCTGTCCATCTGAGTCGTTCCCCTGAAGGTAACGGCGGCAAATGGATGAAACATTTTAACACAGGATCATTCATTTGCTGATTGATGTACACGCACCTACATCATCAAATGATCCTGTTTCAAAATGTTTTTATCTATATTGGACATTACAAATGGGACCATTTGATAATGTTATGTGCGTTTCCCTTACAATTAGAAAGGGTCCTGTTTCGAATTAGTTGTCTAACATAGATAAAACATTTTGGAACAGGATCATTTGCTGATGTACACGCACCTACATCAGCAAATGATCCGGTTCCAAAATGTTTTATCTATGTTAGACAACTAAATCGAAACAGGACCATTTCTAATTGTAAGTGCGCCGCCTTCATAAGGGCAATAGCATATAGGAGGAGGAGAGAGGCAATGGCAGACTGGAGTAGGACCTCAGACTCAGATCGAATGCCATCTGGTGACCCAGCCCAGATTGTTTACCTAGGCAGGGACCAACCTGCACAGCAGTGTGCACACATTACACATTTACACTGCACACAAACACGCTGCGCTCAATCACATGCCCATACTCACACACACATACAGCCTCTTCCATGCATGCATGCACACAAAAATACACAAATTCTACACTCACCAGCTCATCTCCTCAGCTCCAGACACCGCAGATGCTGATAACTGTTGCCCTGTTAATGCACAAGCAAGGAGAGGACCACTTGGAAAAGATAAGAACGGGAGGGATTAGTGTAATCTAATTTCTCTGTCAAATGACGCCTTGAACATCGCCAGTGTTAATTTGAGCAGTAGTAGGCATGTGGCTGATTTTTTTCCATTGATGGGGGAAACGCGGTTTTCATGAAACGTTTGATGAACAGATACATATCTATGTGATGTGTTCAGAAGCAGAATAAGTTCTGCAACCTTTCGCGTGTCCAGCAATTTGTATTGCATGTGACATGGGCAGTGGACTGAACACAAAGCTATGAGCAGGGCACGCTACTCAATGCTTGAACGGGCAGGGGCCTTTCAACCTTTTCTTTTGAAATTGACCTTGAGTGGCCACAAGCAACTGCCTCCATGTTGGCAGTCATTAGTCCTCTGATACGGCAACATATTCTTTTCATTCATTGCTTTAAATGTGCGCTTTGCAACGCACCTGTTGTAAACTGCATTTGCTGGAGCTCTTGAGGCTATCCCCGCCCCTCAGGCTATGTCGAAGTGTGCTTATCACCTCATTGCCCTTTTACTCCAGTTTCTCTGCACCCGCTCCTTGTTGGCAAAGAAGCATTAATAGCTTTTGAGTGGATGTTTAGTATTTCAGCTACCTGCTTAGTGACCGTCTCGGTATACTATGTTTAATTTTCTCCATTCTAATGTATACACCTCATGGTGCTTTAGACTGTAGCGCCTCTATGCCCCTGGGCTGTGTGAGCGCTTTAAAAATGCAAAAAAAAAGTTTCTTGCTGTATTTTATTTCTTAACATCTGACGTGAGGGGCTGGGGGGCTTCCGTGTGCCTGAGACCATTCCCCTTCCCTGCCTGTATTGTAGCCTGCCTGGTACTTCTAGAATGGCAGGTTGGGTGCTGGGTTACGAGGGTGGGGCTGATGGTTGTTTTTGTAATCATTTATATGCATGTGTGTATGTATGTATACACACACACATCTGTGAAAATCAGCGTTTGATGCCACTCTTTGTGCAAACACACTTTCCTTTTCCTGAATGATCAGGAGTATGAGGGATAGTGCTTATTCTCACATTTGTCCTTCTGCTATAACCAGTGCTTTGCGTTGCTTCTTTGAGTCCCCCAAACCCGGACAGTGTGAAAATATCAACCAGCTGCAAGACCATGTGTAAACACCTCTGTGTGCATGGGTGATTGCAAAGTAAGCCCGGTCCTCTGCTTTGAGCCAATGTTCCTCTTTTTCAGATCAGTCTCGCTCTCTCTCGTATTCTCTTTACAGACTATCAAAAACACCATGCACGAACAAATTGCAGTCCAGGTTGATAATTGTGAAACTAAAGACATCTGATGTCAAATTCCACAATGCACCTTCTCAATATTGTATTTGCCAGGGCCTGAGAAGGAGTTCAGTGCACTGACCATTCTCCAAAGTGAGCAGGCATGAGTCTTTTGCGGGTTGGGTGATCAGGGCAAGCCGACTCTCCCTGTATCGGTTATTTAGTAAAGAAGGCACAAGGATATCTTGCTTTAAAAATATTAGAAAAGAAGCCCTTATTTGTGTGGGCCAGATTGGTGGGGAAAATCAGATGAACAGTACAGACTAAAGAATGGTATCTCTGGGTAACTAAGAGGGTGGCATGTGAAAATGGAAAGTCATAAGATGTATATTTCTAAAAGAACCTACATATGGCTCAACAGAAGCAAACTTACCCTAGTTTCTCCACTTTCAGATAATGCCTAAAATCCCACCTTTAGTAAGAGGATGAACGCACATGAATGCCAGTAACTGCATGAGAAAATTGTTATTTTTGCAGAATTACTGGAGATCTACAGAATGAATTTCTTTATGCATACAGCATAGTACCATCTATTCAGAATACAAACATTGTACAATACACCATCAAACTTGCAGACGTAAGAATAAAAAAATGAATGCTTTTTAGGCCATGTTTGTGTGGGTTTGGGCAGTAAATTGCACATTTTGGAAGGCATTTGTCCCACGTTTTCTTGGGGAGAACTTTTTTCCCCCCCGCCGCATCCTCCTTATGTTGGCTGGGATCGCTCGCTCGCTGGCAAATTAGCCCTGCTAAATTAGTGCCCCACCACATTTCAAAGTCACCAGCCGCCACTGCATCTCAAGGATATTACAACCTCATTCATCTTAAAGGGCTGGAAGCCTCCAGTTCAGGGGCATGGGTAGTTCCCTTCTGGTCGTCCTTTCAGATCTCCCCGCCTTTCTCCTCCATTTGAACTGCCGTCCCGGAATGGCTGCTTCCTCGTGTGTTCATCCTAGTGCCCAGTGTGCTCTCGTCCTCTGCCTTTTATCCCTGTGGGGATGGGAAAGGGCAGTCATGTGTGTGTAGTTATCGGCAATTACCTGACTCTTCCTGACCCATGTGTTGGGACATGTCATGGACCTGAGCATACGCCACAAACTAGCAAGATTCACTTTATCAAATGTGGTGCTCAGGTCCACGAAGGCCAGAAAAATCAGCTACTCCTTAATGTACAGAGAATGGGCCACTATCAGTAAAACATTTAAAGATTCCTCTGGAGTTCCCAAACCAAGTCTGAATCCCAATTGGATGGGGGACATAATATCATTCTTTGACGTCCAAGTTCCTAGTCTAGCAATAACTGCTCAATCAAACATTTTAAAGAGAGAATCCATTAGGGATATGGGCCCTTCTGAACAAGGCAGGTCCCTCCGTCCCTTGTAGTGGATCAGCTGAATCAGAGGCATAGCGCATGAAGAGGGTACTGCTCCGACAGCTATATTGGCTTTGAACCCCATAGTCACAATGAGAGCCCACAGGTTGATCTCATATAAGAAGAGGTCAGTCAGAATATTATCCGGACCTGGGACCCTGTTCACATTATGGCCTTTAATCACTCTAAATATTTCCTCCACTGTGAAAGGGAGCATGGGGTTCATGTCCGTAGGCATGTTTAGCATGTAGGGGTCTGATGTAAGGGTTTGCTCAGGGAGGATCCCCAGTGTCTTCTGTTCCATAACGACACAAAAAGTACTCCAATCAAGACTGGTCAGGGACAACACTGTCCAAACTTTGGGGTTTATAGTTATAAAATGGGCCATAGTTCACAATTTTCCAAAACCTGTTTGCATTATTATTCTCAGCTGCAGACATCAGGTGGTGCCAAGCAGCATTCTCAATCTCCACTATTCTATGTGCTTGAGCTTTTTTATAATATGCCCTTTCAGCAATAATTTCACTTCTAGAATGGGCAGGGTTCTTGAGAGAAGCTAATAGCGTAGATTTTACCTTTGTGCTTTCTAAGCAACACATCTGACCCAGCCTTCACATATCCCAGCCACTGAGAGTAAATGGATTCGACACATTGGACATTAAAGTCGAGAACCTAGCCAAGTTGTCACTCAGATCGTACCTCCCAATTAATAGTGTGTTGATTTCCTCTCGGTTTGTGCATAAGATTTCCTTAATTATCTCTCTGTGTCAATTGAGGGCCATTTCAACCTTCTTAGAAGCTTTCTGCTGAGACCTCACCGAGAAGCAATTTAAGATTGTGTTAATGCCTCTATGGCATCTCTAGTTCAAGGAAGATTGGGAAGTGATCACTGACTACGTCCTCAACTACATTAAAGTCAGCCACTTGGCTCCAAATGTTCAATGGGACACAGAAATAATCAATAATAGACCTAGGGCTGATGAAAAGGTTGCTTTTCATGGTATGTCTTTAGGGAAACAGCCATTAACTGATTGCATACACCAATCATGCAGATTCTGCAATAACCTTAGCTCATCAGTGCACATACAAGTTACCAACAAAACTGGATTCAAGACCCCTACCAAACCATCTTCAGTATCATCAAAAAGATGAAGTCCTCGGCCATACCCGATTTTCCCATTAAAGTCTCCACCCCGTATTAGGATCGTGTGCTGCTCCCTTCTATTCTCAATAATTCGTCCATCACACTTTCCAGACCTGTCAGGCATTCCATCTTATATTGTTGGTGAGGGCTATTTTAAAAAGCCACCAACAAGATATCAATGCCCTGGTCCCTCTTTAACCCAATCATTGAAAAAACGACTCAACCAGTATGGCCATACCACCGTAACAGAGGCCCTGTACATTTTTCTGAGCAGGAATACAGTAATCCACATCTGTCCAGTATTACATTGTCCAGGGACCTGGTTTTCTGGAGCAGCAATACATCTTCCTGCTTGATGAAAGCCAGCACATCCAATTTGCCAACCTAGTTATGGCTCCTGCCACATTCCAGGAGATAATTTTAAGTGGGCAAGCCAAGGATACATCAGCCGGGGGAGCTGAGCTAGGGGATAAAACGGTCCCCCTTCCAGTATTAGATGGTGCCCAGGGGACTTCAAGGAACTCATCCTAAACAGGGCCACATAAGGAGGCCAGGGTCTGCCCAATTGTAGAAAATGTCTGTGGTAGTCAGTCAATAGCATTCATCTCCTTAAGGCACTCAAAGCAATTTCCAAGGGGCAAATGACATACAGACCCTAGCAAACTTCCAGAAACATGACTCTGTAGGGAAGGACCCCATTGCATCATGTTCATCGGATCCTCAAGCGCAGTTTCCTGTGTGTTCCAAGACACACTGGGGGTGCGTTGACATGTACCAGACTACATCCGACCCATGATATGCACTCCTTTAGCTGGATAAAAAAATGTCAATGGAACCAGTACGGCACTAGTTCTATTCCGAATAAGTGCCAGGTTGGAATTTACACATAGTCAGTAAGCCTGAGGCTAGCAATGGTGACCACAATACAGTCCCCTTCGATAGATTTAATTGTCGGTCCAACCCTTCTGGCCATCAGGACATGATCCGGATTGACGTACCTGGCATTTAAATTGGAATTTATCCAGTGTGCTGCCTTATAGGCCAAAGATTTACAGTCCTCTGATAGGTCTGCCCTCAATTGGGGAATGTACACAATCACTGCAAGCAAAGGTATGGCTTCCAGTGGGAGGTTCAGTGTAACAGGATTAGGCCTTATACCATGGGTGGGTGACACCTGCTATTTATCCTTAGCTGCAACCACTAATGATGGTGTGTGGACAACCACCCTGGCAACCTCCTGGACCTGAGCTGGCATTCCAGTCCCTGAAGGGACGGTTCCCAACAATGCAGTTGCTACTACAGGATTTGTGTTGGGCGGATCTGGCACCATAACTTGATGGAATGTTGTGTGTGCGCTGTCCAATGCCAAAAGAACCTCCTTCTTAAAGGACCTCATAAAATCGTACATTATAATTATAATTGTTCTTTTATAACACGCTTAATACTGGGGATCAGTTTCCAAACGCGAACCTGGGATTCCAACCTGTGTTGCTATGCATTCCCACTGACCCTGAGTTATCCTCCTGGCCATATGAATAAAGTATTAATAACATTTCATGTCAAATTTGTCATCAAATCCATCAAAACCTGCACTTTAGTCATAAGAATTGTTATCCTGATTGAGCACCAACAGGGCAACCTTCAGATGAGCCATGATGCCCCGGTCACCATCTGCCCCTTTACACTTGGGTGGAGGTGGACTACTCGCAAGCAGGTCGCTATGTATTGGTGAACCAGAAATCAAGGGAGAACGGGTATCCATAAAGACACTAGTTAAGGGGTCATGGTGTGGACCAGCCAGGTCTGCTGCTCCTGGGTCCTCCTCATGCTCTCCAAGCATGGCGGCTAGATGGGAATCAATAGCACCATCCCAGGTCTTGCCATAAAATTCACCCCCAATTGCGACATCTCCCCTTTTGTCTCTGGTAGCACTCTCTCCAGGTAAATGCAAATTAGCTTGTACCTCAACTGGCAATACTGTGGATGTAATGGCATCTACCGTGGCCTTAATTTTTTCACCTATCTGACCAGCCACATAGCCATCCGGGGAGGGTTGTGATCTGCCCCCCCTCTTGCCCCTACTTTTCTTCGAAGTTTGACGGACTTCTCCTCCTCTGTTCCCCCCCACCTTGGGGGAACTTGGGGTAGTTTTTCTCTGTACCATTATCCAGGCACGCCAAGCCCCCTGCTCCTTACCTGCTGCGTCTGCTGCTTATGGGGAACGGGGAGATGTTTTGGGCCCCTTTGAAAGCTTGTTGAGCCGTACAAAGCTTGACGAGAATAGTACAGCTCTGTATAATGCAAGAACCTCTGACTCGGTAACGGAACAGTATAGCATTGGGGCAGGTCACCTCACCTGCCGGTCTCCAAGGAATGAGTAGCATGGGTAAAACTCCTGTAGGCAAGCCATTACTAGTCACTAGCCCCTTCACCTTCCTCTTGTTCCGATATAATTAGGAGTTCACCCCGACAGCAGTGCCAACTCCAGCCTGCTCTGCTTGTCTCCTCTGGTGGAGCAGACACCTTGCAATGTTATGTGGCACAGGGGAGAAAAAGAGAAAGGTGCTGCAGCACTTTCCATACGAACAAGCATAGAACGTGCTAGAGGGTCTGCCGCATAGGGACCTGTCAGCCAAACCGTTACAAGCCATTATAACATCCCAGTCATTGTAAACGGAGCAATTGAATATCAAGATTACACAGTAACAGCAAAGCCAACAACAGGCCAACAGCAGGTCAACAGCTTGCCCCGCCAGCCACTCCAATCTGCTCTGCATTGCTTCAAGGAAATCAGCAGTAGGACCTGGGCCGTTCTCTGCCTCCCTGCTGCAAGCCAAAAGCATGCCCTGCCAGCTGCTCCCCTCCGTGGTGCTTCAAAGTAATAAGCACTAGCACCTGGGTGACGCTCAGACAGTCTTAGCCTCACTCCAGCAGGACAACAGCCGGCCACAGCAGCTGCTTAATTGTGCCTTTAAATCGTACTTCTCTTCTGCAACCTACATATAACCCCCATTGGCTTGTCTCCTCTGTACATCGCTTGGTTGCTTCCCATGTACATGCTTTATGAAACCCAAACATACGTACATGTATTTATACATAAATACATATGCATAAGAAAACATCAAAGAAAGAAATTGACAAACATCTTAGCTCTTTTGGCCACAGTAATTGTGATCAATGATTGGAAATTCGGCAGCAGTATTAATCTGGATAGATTGTAAAGGTTTTATCGTGAGGATCAGCAATTGTAGTAAAAACTCATGAGCACACTTGGAAATCTTTGTGGCCTCAAAGATTAAACAAATACACAATTAAGATGAAACCTTTGCAACACCTAGCTCTAATAACGTTTAAAATACCATGAAACTGCTATATACATAAGGGTTTCATGGGTTATCTATGATGTGAGTTTATGAATAATGTGTTCATTAAGCATTAATGTACACCTGCATGCTCTCTCCGTTCGTTTATGCTGTTCATATCCTCGCCATGCACTAACATCCACTCACTCCCAGGATGCATGTGCAGAATCGTCTCCTTTGGCCAGGCTGCGTGCGTCTAACCAACATGTTTGTAATCCATGTGCAAGCCATTCCATCATGTGCAAACATCATCCTTACTCCTGCACGCTGTTGGCCCAACAATGACGGTCCGCATATCCCGCCTCTCCCGCACAGTGGTCTTGTCAACACTTTCACCAAACAGTCCTTAGTCTCCCATTTGCACTTCCTCTACCATAGCTACCATAGCAACATCCCTGGCCATCATAATGTACACTTGTGTGACCAAAGTGGTTTTGCAGGTAGAGACCTCACAGTCTCTTGTAGGCCTGCATGAATGTGTGGTTTCAGCCCTGAACTGTCCTGCTAGCTTTTTGCAAAAGCAAATGTGCTCTGTGTTCCAGAGAGCAGTAGCAATCCCCCTGTGCGTAGTTGAGCCTGATGGTGTTCTTCTGTGGAGGTGGGAAATCACTTCTGGTGCCAAGGCATACAAATGCCTCAGGCACCAATGAAAATGTGTCCCACAGACAGTTGAAAAAGCAATGGGCCTCATTACGAGGCTGGCGGTGCCGCTGGTAATCATTTATTTCCGGCGTCCAGAAAAGGGCAATTACCGGGTCATTACGACCTTGCCTGACCCGGTAATTGCCCTTTTCTGGGTACCGGAAAAAATGATTCCCCATTCCCATTTGAGCCCCTTAGGGTTCAATGGGAATGGGGAGGGTGGTAGCACTGGTACCGTTAATAACGTTACCGGTGCTATCATCATGTTCTGCTCACGGGTGCCGGTACGGCCACCAGGTCAGACCTGATGGCTGCAAGGGCACCCGCGAGCAGAACTCGTAGTATGGGGGTATGATAGCATCGGTGCCAGTCGCGCTACCGGCACCGTTGTTGCCTTACCGCCATACTTATAATGAGACCCATTTGTATTCGTTTTTTGTGACAGACTGTTTAGATAGTACCCAAGAGGGCATTTGAAAGAATATTCAGCAACACTGGTCAACACTACTAGCCGTATAGTGAAGTAACTCATAAAAAAAGGGGCCCACTTTGGCCAAATAAAGTGACCAAATTGACTAAAAAAAGTGGCCCATTTTGACCCCAAAAACTGTCCGACACCAGAATTTTCGGTTTTTCTGTTCGGCATTGCCCCATAGGCCAGTCCGCGCGTGCAGTGGTGCATGTTGATTTTGAGATGGATTCTGCAGTGAATGGTGTATGCAGTGCAGTGGATTATGCACTGCTGCAGCATATTATACATTCAGCAACATCTGTGCAAAACTGCACACATAAAGCATATCCCGCCAGTCTCTCTGGCGCAGGTGCTATTTGAAACAATGGTACTAATGGCATTTTTAGAGCTGAGCTAGAAATCTGGCACATTGGGCCTCATTCCGAGTTTGGCGGTAAGGGATACCGGTCACCGTTAACGAGACCAGTGCCGGTAATCCCTTACTGTCACATTCCGAGTCCCCTTTGCGCCCTCGTCCTTAACGGTTAGGAACGAGGGCGCAAAGGGGCTTTTAAGCCAATAACAGTGACCGTAAAGTACGGTCACCGTTATTTGCAATTTCCCCATTCCCATTGAGCCCTATGGGGGCTCATTTGGGAATGGGGAAGAGCCCTGGGGAATGGGAAATTACTGCCCTGGTCAACTCGGAATAGGGCGGTAATTTCCCATTCCACCAGGGTGGTGCCGGTACGGGTCCGGCGCCGACCAAGGCGCTAATAGCGCCATTGGTTAGCGCCAGACTCGGAATGAGGCCCATTGTGTCGCAACATGAGCCTGCTTCTCTCTATCTGCCTTCTACACTGAAAATGTACAGTATTCTATTTTTACAACATTACAACCCTGGCATTAAGGGGTTAACGGCGCCGTAAAAGGCTGCGGCACCGTTAAACCCTTAACGCCCGATTCACACTTTAACGCCTGCTTTTTGCAGGCGTTAAAATCCAACCCGCTAAGGGACCTTGGTGCTAATTACGGCATCATCATTTACGGTGCCGTAATTAGCCCCTTCCCCATTCCCATTGAGCCCTATGGGCCAAAAATGGGAATGGGGAAGGGGCCGTGGTGAATGGGGATTTACCGCCCCGCCAACCTTGGAATGGGGCGGTAAATCCGCCATCCACCATGGCGGAATCCGGCATGGACCATGGTGCTAATAGCACCATGGTTTAGCGCTGGGGTTGTAATGAGGCCCAATATATTTTAGCATTCGTGTGACAGCAGAGACGTGTCTGGACGTGGAGTAGACTGCATGCTGTTATCTTCAGGAGCAGACTCGCAAACGGAGGGAAATGGTTGTGCAAAAGACACAGCATTCCACACGTAGCATGCACATTGCTGTTGCACAAATATGGCACGCTCAAGACGCACGCGCCAAAGGAACATTAAACAAAACCGCTCAATGTTCACACATTCAAGTGACATCACATGTGTATTTGTGTAGTCACTGGAAACGTCAGATGGTGTGCTTCCCAAATGTCTTGTAACATAAAAGAATATGTAGGCGGATGTTACTTAATTGACTTCTTTCATGTGCCCTGTCTCGCCAGACTGCAAGTTTAATTGATTTTATTTTGAAAGCACCGATGTTTTTTTACAAGTAAATCGGTTTTCTAGTAAAGCCTGTCTTTCTCTCTTTTCCTATTTGAATATATATATATTTTTTATTTATATGTATTTGTCAAGCACCTAAGCCCGAGGCCATTAGGGAGCTGTTGTGAAAACCAGTTACAGGCAGATGATGAATTTACAGTAATGCATTACAGTGTTGATGGGCAAGAGAGAGCCAGGGTGTAGCGAGATAAACAATAGAGAGTTTAGGCGAGTAGCCACGTTTTTATTGCCTTGCAGAAGGACCAGTACAAACCTATTGCTCTTAGATCCGGAGGGAGAGAGTACCAAATGTTTGCTGCCACCGTGGGGAAGCTTGAGCCGCTCTCCTTTTGAACTATGTTGGTGCTGGGCAGTGTGATATGATATGATATGATATGGTATTTGTAACGCGCCTATACACAAGTGTTTCAAGGCGCGACGAGGCAGGGAGGGGGGGAAACAAGGGGAAGACAGACAAACGATCCTACTAGGCCAGGTGTCATTCAGATCGCGCAAGTGCAGAGGTAAGGGGAAAAGGAGAAAGTGCAGGGGGAGGAGGTGGGGGGGAAAGTGCAGTACAAGGTACGTAGCGTAATAAAATAATAAATAATAATAAAAGGGCCAGCTGGTGGCAAGTGCGAGGTAAGTGCAGAGCAAGTGCTGGGAAGGGGGCTGTAGGGATGCAGTGACAGTCCCACAGTGCAGGGGGAGCCAGAGAGGCAGTGCAAGTGGAGAGTGGCTGGGCCCTGGACCGAGGTCACAGAGTGGCCCAGATGCAGGTTTAGTGCAAACTTCAGTGGGGAGTTTAGCAGGTTTAGCAGGGGAGAGGGAGAGAGAAGGCAGAAGCGAAGAGGAAGGTTTTGAGGTGCTTCCGGAACCGGAGATGGTTCTCCTCAAGTTTCAGGGAGGCAGGAAGGCTGTTCCAGAGGGAGGCCCCTGCTGCGGAGAGAGATCTACCCCCAGCTCGTTGCTTCGAGAAGCGGCTGACCATGAGGGAGTTGGAGACGGATGAGCGAAGGGCTCGTGAAGGCAGATATTTAGGAAGAGAGAGTTGAAGGTATTGTGGCCCCAGGCCCCAGAAGGCCTTGTGGACAATGCAGAGGGTTTTGAACTTAATCCTCGCAGCCACTGGGAGCCAGTGAAGAGATTTCAGTCCTGGAGAGATACGGTCCCTGGGCTTGAGGCCAAGGACAAGTCTCGCAGTTCTGTTCTGGATAAGTTGCAGAGGGCGGAGAGTGGAGGCAGGCAGATTAAGATAGAGGCTGTTACAGTAGTCCAGCCTAGAGAGAACCAGGGCTCGGGAGACAGTGCATGGACTGACCTTACCGGTCTGGTGGCATTTGATCTCACAATTTCTTGCGACAGGTATTTTGGGGCAGTAAAGGAGAGACATTTGTGGGTGATGGAAAGTGTTTTGAAATTATTCTTTCGTGAATTGGGAGCCAATGGGCCTCCTTTCTTGCTGCTCTGAAGTGTGCTCTCGTTTCGAGGTGTTGAGTGCTGAGTGTAGTGCATTATTTTGGATTATCTGCAAATTGTTAATGTTCTGTGTAGAGGTCCCAGCAAAAAGGGCATTGCAGTAATCGAGCCTTGCAGCAGTGACCGCCAGGCGGTGGTAAGGCAGCTGGTGGGAGTGAGGAACTGCCTGGCTACATTGATAAGTTTGGCCGTGTATGCGGCTGCATAGGCAATCACGGTCACTTGTTTAGTCATAGATAGGGATGCATCAAAATGGATGCCAAACGTCTTCACTGAGGCAGAAACAGGAATATGGATCGTGTCAATTGCGAAGGCAGTGAATTGGGGGTTAGCTTCTTCGGTGTCATAGGTGATCCTACCAACAGGATCTCTGCCTTATCGTCATTAAGGCATAAGTGGTTCATAACCATCCAGTCCAGGATGGTTGAGTACATTTTGTTAATGTTCTGGGAATCGTTAATGTAGATGCCAGAGAGAGGGACATCGGCATCGTTGGTGTAGGATATGCCGATGTCGTCCAAGAGGTCGAAGAGGGGTTTGGTAAATATGTTATACAGGGAGGAGGAGATGCAGGATCATTAAGGAACGCCGCATGGGATGGGGATAGGTGGGGCACAGGATGTGTCGGAGAAGAATCTCATAGATCTTCCTTCCGGGAAAGAGGGACTCAGGTCGTGGCTTCCAAGGAGACACTGCCAGCTGTTGTGCGGTGATGGAATAATGTTTCATGGTCACAAGGTCAAAGGCGCTTGATAGGTAGAGAAGCATGATGAGGGCTGGATTTTCCTCGTCTTTGAATTTGCCAAGTTACTTTTTCAGGTATAATAGCGCAGATTCCGTTCCATGTCCAGGCCAGAATCGTGATTGGCGCTTTCCCAGGATGTGGTTTATTTCCAGAAAGTGGTGTATTTAGATATAGGCAGCCCTATCCAGGATTTTGACTAGGAAGGGAACTGTGGTGATGGGGCGGTAGTTGGTGGGGACTGACGGGCTGAGGGTGGGATTTTCTAGTAATGGAAGGACCCAAGATTATTTTAGGCTGGTTGGGACTAGGTTCAATGAGAAGGAGGCATTTATGAATCTTGTGATTAACAGGACTAGGGTTTCTGAACATTCTTTGATGGTATTAGCTGGGCAGATATCCCCTTTACACCTTGAGATTTTTAGGCTTCTAAGAATGTTAGAGATTTTGACTTCTGTGACTTCTCTAAAGTAAAAAGGATGGGTTTGGAGTTTTGTGGTGGGGGGAGAGGGGTGTGTTCTGGTCATTTAAAAAAAAAAGTAGCATGTTTCATGGCTATTTTTTAATGCAGTGATGTTATCTTCAACCACATAGCGTTCTGGATGTTTGAGCACCACTTCTCATCTTTCGTGATGGTTGTGGGAGGACTGGAAGGCATTTCCAGTTCTCTGAGTATTTTGAAGATCTCTTGGGAGTTTGAACTGGCATTAGTTATTCTAGGGTTGTAAGCAGCGATTAGGTTCCCACAATGGCTAGTTTAGATTCTCTCGCCAGCATATTAAAGGCAAGTCTTGTGGAATCGGTTGGGGTTTTTCTCTAGGCAGCTTCCGACAGTTGTTTTTTTTCATAGGGCCTGGAGGTCTGGGGTAAACCAGGAGTTGACCTGTCCTGCCAGTTTGGCACTTCATGGAGCTAGTGGGGCGACCAGGTTCATGCGTTGGTTAGAGTGTCTTTGTAAGTGTCTCCAAGGACACTTGGGTCTGTGGAGTGGGGTGAGTAGAGGTGAAATGGTGTCCTTGGTCAATTCCTTGGCACTACGGGACCAGGTGTCTGGCATGGCCAGAGGAGCTGGCGATTGAGGTATGGTCGGGGGGAGGTGAAAGTGATGATAGGATCAACGGCAGGGAGAGTTAGTCAATATAGTGATCTGGCTGTTCTGGTCTGCTACCCAATCTGTGGATCTGTCCTTGTTATGGGTTGAGGCTGCCACGCAGTGTTTAAAACCTAGGGCAGATAGGGTGTAATACACATGGTCCACAGGGTAATTTAGGCCGAGGTTAAGATCCCCTAGAAGGATGGTTCTAGAGGTGGGTTTGATGTTTTCACACAAAGTGTGAATGAGGTCCTCTTCGAAGGATAGTAATGAATTCTGATTGGGACAATGATAGTTAATCCGAGAGGAGTTTGGAATTCCCTTCCATGGAGCTGTTGGTAAATCTAAGTTGAGGGAGTCTTTAAAGATGAGAGTGACACCTCCACCTCTGCCGTCAACACGGTCACTTCTAAGGATGATAAAGCCATTGGGCAGTGCTAGGGACAAGGCAGGGCCAGAGGTTTGATGAAGTCAAGTTGCTGTAATGGCGAGCAGGTCAAGGTCTTGGGATGTGATCAGGTCATTTATGTCATTGGGGGTCATTACGACCCAGGCGCTAATTGCGCCAACTTTACCACCATGGTGTAAACTACGTTTACACCATGGTGGATGGCGGATTTACCGCCCCATTCCAAGGTGAGTTGGGCGGTAAATCCCCATTTCCCATTTTCCCTTCCCCATTCCCATTTTTGCCCCATAGGGCATAATGGGAGTGGGGAAGGCGCTAATTACGCCACCGTAAATTACGGTGGCATAATTAGCATCATGGCAGGTTAGTGCCATGGATTTTAATGGCTGCTAAGAGCAGCCGTTAAAATCAGAATAGGCGTTAAGGGTTAACGACGGCGTTAACCCTTAACGCCTGGGTCGTAATGAGGCCCATTGTCTTTTTTCATCCTTAAATCCTCTGCCGATTTCTTGACAATTAAAAGTTTGGGAGTAAAAGGGATGGTGCAATGATATGGGAAGTCATATCCTGTAAGAGGTATAATATGATACATGATAGTACTGCTCCGAAAACACACCCCTTCAGAAAAGCCTGTTGCTGTACACTCAAGAGATGTATCAGCTCTTCATATAGACAAGTGGATCCTCAGATGGATCTCTAAATGGCTGGTGTGGGTCATTTCAGGACAGTCATCCATTTCTGGTCAGCACATGGACTGGGAAGGAGCAGGAGGAGTTGGAAATGGGAGAGGAGGGTCAATTTCAGGGTACCGTCAGATTAACTTACAGTGGCAGAGGGTTAAAATCAAGAGGGGCGTGAAGGACAGTGTGCTGGGAATGCACTGATGGGAGTGAGATGGGACACTGTGTGGAAAGTGGCAGTGCAGGTTGCATAGAGCTGTGTTGCCTTACATCCCTGATGGGCTGCACAGGAATAAGGTGAAACTGGATGGAGTAGCTATTGGGACTAGAGGAGAAAATAAAGTGTAGTTGGATGGGCCAGTACTGAGACAGTGGAGCTGCACAGACATGAGAGGGGGGGTTGCTGTACAGCGCTGAGAGAGTGTGTGGAACACAGCTAGATGTTTAGAGTACCTATGATGCACACAGCAGGTCTACATTGGGTAGTAGTGTGGGATAAGATACCAAATAAAATAGGGCATCACTAAGGGGCAGGGCAGTCCACGAAAGCGGGACTGGGTGAAAACAATCGGGGGTGGGTGGCCACGAAAGAATGTAAGATGCAAAGGGGAGTAGTATAAGGGACAAAGAAAGTGGGGCCAACAATCTTTTTTCTCCCATCTTTACCTTGTGTCCACTGTACGTGGGACCATCAACAGGAATGCAAATGAACTCGCCAGTCTCTCATTTCATTGGCCGCTCTGAAGCGGCAGTGATCCAGTACCTTTAACTGTGCCTTTTACCTACCTGTCTGCTAGTTTAGCGTTTTCCCTTTAGAAAACCTCTCTAACCCAATCTATCCAAAACACATTTTGCAGGATGCAGTGATCATGTGTTCAAAGGTTTGGATTTTCCTGGGAATGACCGCAAAATAGTCAAGACTGACTCAGATTTGAGCTGTCAGACCTTATGCACAACTGACCCTTTCTGCGAGATGTACACGTACGCCACGGAGGAGTTTGCCAACAAAGCCCAGCGGTGAGCATCCACAGATTTTCTTTCGTTAATGCAAATCTGTTGACAGACTGATGCAGATGTTTTGTGACAAATAACAGCTCATAATAAATTATGTGAACTACAAAATATGTAACCAATGCCTATTACAATGGCTTCATGCTTCCAATCACTGTATATACCAGATGTTATGACACCAACATGATGGTTCTCAGTCATCATTCTTTGAAGGGTGAACAGAGCCACTGATGTTCAAACCTGTGACTTGTAGATTGCTCTCGGCAGAGGGAATCATTTATCATATTGAGATGGTGTCCCAGCCTGAGAAAGAGGCTTGTGCTCTCTTTTAGGTGACACAGATGGCCTAGGTTAATTACGCATGGAAACAGCTTGATTTGCTCTGCAGCATTCACTGCTGACAAAATTGAGGACAGGGGTTTTGGTTTCCAACTGCAGATCTTCCATACAACTGACAAGTCCTGAATAAACATGGAGAAAGTGGTTCGGTCCACATATGGTCAAAAACGGTGCACTACCAGTATGTACAATCCATCTAGTGCCCATGCTTTAAGTTTCCTGTGTTTCCTATTGGTTTAGCACCCAAATAAAAACCCCTCTTGCATTCATTACCATCTACTGCGGCCTTCTGTTAACTCTCTGTTGCCTTCTTGAGTCTAGTCTATGCTAGCATTCCTGTTTCTTGTACTAGTGTGAATGGCATCTACTTGGGCTAGTCCTTGG
This sequence comes from Ambystoma mexicanum, assembly GCF_040938575.1. Taxonomy (NCBI): domain Eukaryota; kingdom Metazoa; phylum Chordata; class Amphibia; order Caudata; family Ambystomatidae; genus Ambystoma; species Ambystoma mexicanum. The sequence continues at coordinate 1,092,040,746 of NC_090926.1, read as the reverse complement.
TGTTCACACCAACAAATAATGAAGGCGGTTTACCATGAGATATGAATACAAGACACCTGCCTGCTTGGAACAAGTATCTGTTAGAGTGTTTATTCATTGAGTGGTCTATTCGGTCAGCAGCTCGAGTATGCATTGAAACCTAGGATGCTCCCCTTCTAGTGCACAGTCTGAAAGAGTCTTTACTGCGTCTGGGTTTATTGTGTCTGACCACAGGAGATGGCTGGCCAGGCCTCCTGCCAAACAACTGACAATCCTTAAGAGGAACATGTTTTACATTGCGACACACTTCGGCAAGCATGGCAATAAGCCATTCCTCATTCCATTATGGTATGATGCTATGAGAACCATCCCTGAAGCCGCTGCCAACATCCAAAGGCTGCTCAGAGATATGTAGGGTGGTGCAGGGATGAAACTCCTGTCTGGGGGAAATGCCTATGTATGACATAACTGATAGAATTCCCTAAATCCATCTGACTGCAAATTACAACTGCATTTATGATCCACAAACATCCCCATTCAAGAGAAAAGGCTACCAATCGTTGATCTTACAATTCTGTTCAAGTCATAATACTCTTCAGCAGCCCAAAAGGGTTCACATAAGGGCGTGACATGGGTATTACGTAAGATATCTTTTGTATTCTGACCACAGAGGTGTCACACTGGATATCAAAAAAGCAAATTAATATGTAATCTCTCGTGATGGAGGTTCTGTTATGCAGAACCCATGGATCTGTAATTCTAGTGGAGCATTGGCACCCTGACATTTGGCCTCTGTCTTTGGACTTCCTTCTCTCCGCCAGTCTCTCAGATGTGGACTTTAGGAGTCATTCTTGATTCAATGTTATTTTCAAAGCGACTAAGTGAAGACGTTACCCACTCTTTTTCAATCTGTGGATACTGGATAGGGTTTGGGATTTTTGTCTGGTTTCCACATAAGATACAGATAACGATCGCCATTGTTGCAAGTGGACTTGATTGTTGTAACAGTGGTTACCTCTGTTTTCATAAGGGCACCCTAAATAGGTTAACGATTATTCATAGTACAGCGGTGTGAACGCTCCTAAGATTCAGCAGAAGGGGGCATATCTCTGCTGCTCTGCGTCCACTGCCTCTTTCATGCAGACTAGATTTAAAGGTCACCGTTCATAAGAGGGTCCAGAATTCAAACAAGTCATAGCTCACTGAATGTTACAACTCCAATTTTGCCATCCACTTTCTCAGGAGAACTGGTCTTTCGTGCTTCTAAGAGGGCGCAATGGGGAGGAATCTCTTTTTCATTCAAGCCACCACCCTGTGTGACACTGTTCAGCATGAACTTTGTCTTTCTGTGGATCGTGGTGAGGTCCATAGGTATCTCAAGTCCTTTCATTGTCCCTACTACTTTATAGATTTTTTGACCGTAAATTCACTGAGCAAAATATATCCTGGATTCCAGAGGTTTTACCGCTTCCTTTTTTCATTCTTCCTTTCATAAAAGCAAGAGTCAATCTCGAAATCAACCCTTGAAAAGTGGATGTGACTCTAGCCATCTCATCCGTCATTTCTTCTTTGGGTCCTAAGAACATTTCATTCTGTGTCACATCCAAGCAAGGGGTTCACCGCCGCTGTCGATCCATCACTTCAAACCCCCACTCTGCTAATATTCGGGAGCTCTCTTGTTCAAACAATACCGGCAGCAGTGGCTAGGATTTCTATGCCCTTGAGCAGTCCAGAAAGCAGGGTGAACATTAGGAAGCACCTCTGTGGGGCATTTCATGGCTCCTGTAGTTAGGGTCGGATTCATGCATCAGAGCGATGTTACTTTGTAGCAACCATGCTCGCTGGCCAGTTCATGCCCCAAGTTTCTGACTTTTGATGAAGCATGAGAGCTGATAGTGATATTAGCTATTGAATCTTGTGCTTTTTTTAAAGACTGTCAATTTGAACACCTGGCCTGAAGAAAGAAAAGTATGCATCCAGCATTATTCAACCAGCAAAGGACTCCACATATATAAAGATTGCAGAACTGTATGGAAATGTATGACAAAACCCAACAATTCATGTCCTGGCTGTCATTGCAGATGCTTCTAGCACGCTAGTTATTTCTGAGTTGAGCATTGGGGACAAGATACCAGGGCCATATTTGCAGTCCGATCCCTGCAAACTCAAAGTCAATTACCACAAGGATGACTTCCAGTACCATGGGTGACAATGACACCCATGACACATGACACCTACAACCGGAAGCAGACAGAACACCATGTCAGAGAATGATAGCCTGTTGCCTAGTACAAATCAGACACAGGGACATAGAATGGGCGCCTTAGGTGTTTGGTAATAGTGACACTGAGATCTTTAGCTGTGGCAGTGCTGGCTTAATGGTTATGAAGCATGAGAAATGTTGATGAAATTAGCTGCCGTGGTTAATGTTGTTGAATCTCACTATTAGAACCCCAGGCATGCACAAAGAGGAACAGCTCTCTAAATATGTGTACTTCCTTTCCACACTGATTAGATGGTCTAACATTTGCCTTGTTCTGACATACTACTGTGTTCCCTCATTGTTAGTTTGCATCCTCTTCCATGTCTGCTTCCTCCTATCCCCCCACTACTGTATCCTTCACCCCTGCTGCACCACATACTTCACTTCCTGCAACCGGTGTTCTGTATACTGTATCAACCTTCTTCTGTTTCTCCCCTTACTCGTCCCAGTACATGATGCAGCTTCCACTACATCAACCTCCTCTAATGCCAATGTTACATCCTACTCAACTCTATCAGAGCTACCACCTGCACATCCTTTCTCCTCCCCTCACTCCTCTATACAACAGCACCACCGGTATCAACACATCTTCCACCTTCTACATCAACACAGATGCTTCCGCCGTATGTATTCGTACATGGCCATCTACCGACACCAGCCACACACTGTCATCAACCAATTCCATGGCAGGCAGTGCCTCTTCCGTATCCTCTGGTTATTACCCTTGCTGTCCACAAGATGTCCAACATTACAATGCAACATCAACAGGCCCAACCCTGTCCACAATAGCCTCCATGCTCCCTCATCATATAGCAGCACATACATGTACCCCACCAATGAGCTATCAGGCTCAACATCAATATGCTGCTGATCCTCCCCCACAGAATCTACCCACACCTCTACTTCATCCCCCTCAGACAAGAACAATGACCAGGCACCTGCAAAGTCCTGCAACATCCCATCATTAATAATCCCCCCATTTATTCCCAAATCCTGCAATACAAAATAAGGACAAGTTGGGGATAAGATAAATAAAATTGAAGGATAAACATTTAAGATGATAGGGTATAGGCAAAGGGACATGAAGGGAAAAGGGAACAAAGGGGGGATAAATTGAAGGTAAGTTCTGAAGAAAATGGACCCTAAAAAAGTGAATACAAAAAAAACAATAACAGAAGAATTAAAATGCCATCCAAAACCACAAACAGCACTCTCACACATAAGATTATTCTATCTGTGGCACTCACACCAATCGTGGATTCACCCTGTTTCTACCTCTCACACACTGTGATGAATCCGATGATGTCATCACTCCTTTCCCTTGAAAAGCTACAAAACCATTATATTAAAAAAAGACAGTCGCAAGGGGGCACGGATGGGGTGGTGTTCAAACAGTTAGGATGCATGCTGAGCAGTCGAAAAGCAGAGCTTCAGGGTATATGGGTATGGACCACTTGGATTCTTCATTTGGTAATGGTTGTGGCCAGGGGATGGCAGCCGCTACTTGATCTTGACCTTGAGGGTGGCTATTTGAAGGAGGAACACATGGGGGAGGCGATCCGTAGGGGGATGGCATGGCATCATTGAAGGACGTCACATATCCCACATTCCCTTTTAGGGATGCTACCACCCTTCCTCATGCCTTGATGGTATATTGTAACCATGTCCCTCAACCACTTGCCAAGTCTATTTTCATTATTCCTCAATATCACATAAAGAAGAATTTGACAACTACTGAGATGAGCAAGAGACAAGGAGTAGTGATGATTACTCCTAATAGGAACTAAAACCAGCCTCCTCAATATCACATACAGAACAGCACTTCAAAAACTGAGATGAGGAAGAGGCAAGGAGCAATGATGATTACTCCCAATGAGAACTAACACCAGTTAAGTAAGTTGCAGGGAGAATCCAATTGGGCCGACATGGTTTAAAACCATGCAGAAACATGGGAGGTCATTACGACCCAGGCGGTAAGTACACCAACTTTACCACCATGGTGTAAACTATGTTTACACCATGGTGGATGGCGGATTTACCGCCCCATTCCAAGGTGAGTGGGGCAGTAAATCCCCATTTCCCATTTACCCTTCCCCATTCCCATTTTTGCCCCATAGGGCATAATGGGAGTGGGGAAGGCGCTAATTACGGCACCGTTAATTACGGTGCCGTAATTAGCACCAAGGCGGTTTAGCGCCATGGATTTTAACGCCTGCTAAAAGCAGCCGTTAAAATTGGAATCAGGCGTTAAGGGTTAATGACAGCGTTAACCCTTAACGCCTGAGTTGTAATGAGGGCCATGGAGTTCTCCAGCTTGGTGCAGAGCAAAGTACTGGCAGCATCACAGAAACCCTGGTCTGCTCAGCAGTCAAGCAGAAGACAGTGGGTTCACTGTCCCTGACGCATGTCAGGAGTCCCGAGAAAGAAACAGCTGATGACGGCAGGGCTGCTGGAGCAATCATACTAGCAGCCACAGGAAACCAAAAGGAGATGCAATTCCAGGTCCGGAAAATGTAGAGCAGTGGCAAGGAGATGAGACGCCCTGGGCAAGACACAGAAGCCAGCCCCATGAAAAACCACAGCAGAAGCATCCAACAGCTACCTGAACCTTGGACGAGACGCAGCAAGAAGGGGAGATGGCAGAAAAGGACACGGATGCCAACCGTACATAAAGCAGCAAGAAAAGGTAACAGAGAGTTATAAGAGCCTGAGGGAGATGCCACGCTGCACCGAAGACACAAACCGGAGAGAGGAGAGCAATGCAGGCAGATGGAAAATGGCTGGAAACTCAGGGAAGCAAGAGTGTAAAAGGGTTTGAAGCCCTTGGAAGGTTGGACGAGTTTGCTGCTCGCACGCCGCTGGATACCATTGAGAAGAGGCTATGGAACCTTAGAAATTAACTGTGTATGAAAGCCCTGGCAGGCGAGTGTACCAGGCAAAGCCAAGTGGGTCGAAGTGAACTGAAATATATAAAAGTCCTGTCAGCAGAGTATTCCAGGTAAAGTCAAACATGTGTAATGAACTGCAGTGAATTTAAAAGACAACCTGGCAGGGGAGTATACCAGGTATCCTGGGAGTCTGGGACCCACACCTAAATTGAAGTATCTTAAGAAGAGAATCCCAAGGAAGACCCATGCCCTTAGGATTTTGAGTTGTATTGAATGTGAAAGAGAACCCGGAAGGGGAGTATATCAGGTATCCTGTGAGTCTTGGACCCGCACCCAAATCGTAATACAGTAAGAAGGGAATCCCATGGAAGATGCATAACCTTATGATTTTGATTTATCTTAAATCTGAGGAGAAACTTGTGGACATGAGCCATTTCCCAGAGACTGGATTGCAACACCAAGAGGAGTGAGTTTTCATCTCGGGCTACAACAAACTTGGTTTTTCTTTGTTTTGAACTTTTCATTTTTGGAGGAGACCTGGGGAAGGGAGTCTTTCCCTGGAACTGTGAACATTGTAGAACTTGTGTTAGATTTACACTTTTATTTTGGATTTGAACATGTGTGCACTTTGATAACGAGAGACACTGCCCGAGCACCATAAGGATTGTTTTAGAGTGTCAGGGCTAGGATAGGAATTTGGTCACAGGACATATTTTTACTTTGGACATCTTGACAAAGGACAGACTTTTAGCTTTGTTTGAGGTAGGTATAACCTCCTAGATTAGGGATAGTGAGGCATGTTATTTAATAAAAGTCTATGACCAGAACCATGAATCCTCTGTGTCTGCGTCTCATTCCTGGCTCCTCACGGAACTCGTAAATGAACAAGAAGTGTTCTGGGACTTTTGTTGTACTTTGGCCCTCTCAAAGAGGTTCTAGGCCTCTGACTGGCTTGCTCAAACAATAAATGAAAGTCTGGTGACAAAATCATCTTTTGATTCACTTGTCTTTTTCTGCCATGATTAAAAACATGTATCAGACATAGGCACGGTTTGTATTGAGGTAATGACTTGCCTTCTGTGCTTTGATAGTTTTGCACTTGCCCAGACATTCAGGCAAATGGATGCAAACTACCTGAAAAAGTGTATTTGACAGTAAATATCCCAATAAGTAAACAATAAATAAATCTCTAAATTGCAGGGCATCACCATTCTGCACAATGATGGCCTTAGTGTCCATACTTTTTGCGGATTTAACATTGTGCACATACATTTCGTGCGCAGAAATGTATGCGTATCGGCATGATATGCATGCACATTTTACACACATGTAGCTGTGTATTTCTGCGCATTTGTACAATAAGTCTGATACCCTTATTTAACAACAGTTTAATACTTAAGTTATTGAAGATATCATATTGTTTTAATATTAACCGAAGGGAGGAAAAATTTTCTGAGATATCCATTGGAGGATCAAGTGGTGTTGTGTCTCATTAACTCACTACACAGATTGGTTTATGTGGTAGTCAAAAAGAAAACTGAAATTCTTTTAGGGTATTTTTCTTTGATGTAGTTATCCCATAACCAGTGCCTCCACAAATCGCCCCACCAACTATGTGGGCGTTGTATTAGTATTTGTATTTGTATTTATTTGGTATTTATTGATTGCTTTACTCCAAAGCACTGAACATAAAAAAGGTTACAGTACAATAAAGTGAAAATGGATAGATTTCCAAGAAATTGTTCAAGTAGTTAGGTACAATCAAGTAAGAAGTTAGTTAGGTTAAAAGTAAATTGAAGTGGGTAGTTAAGATTAGAGAAGATAGGTCTTTAAATATGTATGAAATGCATAGAGCAGAGAGGGAAGGGGAGGGAGCAAGAAGAGAAAAAGAGCGGAACCAGAATTGGGCACATTGGGAAAAGGGACTGATTGTAAGAACTGGGATTGTGAATGAAGAGAACAAACAGGAACATCGAAGGAGAGCAGGGATGAGAGATAAGTGGGAGCAAGACCCTGGAGGCATTTAAAAACCATACATATATAATTGAATTTGAGCCGGGATACAAAAGTGAGTTAACCAAGCGAAGACAGAGATTGTGAAATGGAGTTGCGAGGATATAACTGGTAGATAAGATGTTTAGAAGCATTCAAAATGGATTTAAGAGGGGGTAAAACAGGAAAGATGAAGACCAAAGAGAGTAGAGCAACAGTAAAAAAGGCGGGAGAAAATTAAAGATGAGATCAGGATTTTGGTGGTACCAAAGGTCAGAAAAAGGAAGGCTTTACGAATGTTGAAGAGATGGAAGCGCCAAGACCGACAGATAGAAATGTGGCGGGAAAAGAATAAATCTGCATTAAAGTATAGACAGAGATTGTGAACAGTACTGGAGAGAGGTGAAGAAGAAGGGGGAATGGAGACGGATGATGGAGGGGAAGGGTAGGGAATAGTGGTGGCAGGGAAGAAAAGACCTTCCATTTTTGAGGAGTTTAGAACATGAAAGTGGTCTCACATCAATGATTTAATCTTTGCCTCCTCTTGTAATATTGCATTAGTAGTGTTCCTGACTATAATATGTAAATAACTGTTTCAAGACATCAGGACTCGATTCTGACAGTGATATAGCGCTGATACGGGTATTTGCGCTATGCCACCATTGTGTTTGCAGTATGTTAGATGATTCTCGTTAGGTTTTGATAGCATCATTGTGTGCCCTCTAGGCAGGGCTGTGTGTCCATGGGAAATGAGGAGTAACTACTTCTCTACAGTGCAGGTGGTAGTTTGCCTTGTGTGTGATGTAGGTTATGAATTCATAGAGGGTGAAGTGTTAGTCAAAGTCCTGCTTTGCAAAGCATGTCTCTGTTTAACAGAATCCCCTCTTTAATTACCGCAGAAAGGGAGATGGGTGGAGAGTGGACATTGGGGTGGGGGGTCTTCTTAGTGTATGCACAGAACACAGATGCGTGGGAAAGGATGCAGAGGGTGCAGCAGAGAAGCGAGGCAAGGATTTGCACTGTTAGGAGGGAACATACAGCTACTGCTATAACTTAAGGGAAGAGATGCCTGAAAGACCTCTGTGAATCAGGAGATGACTTCAGAGGGGGTAGTGTGGAGGCCAGGGGAGCTTCACAAGTAATACTGTCGGAATGGAGCTGCGGGGCACATTTGGGAATTTGTGAGTTTGGCGTGGTCTCTGAAGAAAGGAAGACACAATGTATTGTGAAAGATAGGGCACATCAGCCCCATAGAGACTGGGGCCAAAGAAAGAAGTTGCAAAACGTCTAAACATGTTTATTTTTTTCAACAGAGGAGACTGCTACCTGAAGAGCACGCTGGCCCTCCCAGTGCCTCCTATAATAAATGATCTCAAAGATGTGGTGTCTGGATTCTCTAGGAAAAAATGTGACAACGACTTTGCAGGTAAACCTAAATTTAACAGACATTGACATAGTCACTATTGTTGGATTTAATATGTTTCCTTCACACTTTACATAGCATGACAAAACAATATTTTCCCTTATCTTTTCTTTTGCTATCCATCATCAAAGGTCACAGCATTTGTCATGCAACTGATCTGGCCAAATGGGAACACTCCGTTCTAATTAGCATTGTTTCCATAAATCTAGGGCATATCACACTTTTGCTCCCCATATCAGGGAATTGTGCAATTCTTTTGTATAGATTGTTTTGCACACACCTAGTCCTTTGGCCGAAGTTGTCAACACCAGAGGAAATTCTGTAAATCAGAGAAGTGAAGCTTCACATATTCACTGTGTATGCCCAAACACATGTATTAAAATGTGTGTACATGTTCAGTAGCTACAGATGCCTCAACTAAACTAGTAGTAATCTACAAAAGGCACGGACACCTCTGCAAACCAGTCAGGCACAACATGACGCACGTTAGCTGTGGAGTGAAAAACACATATAATAGCATGCGGCCAAAGGCACACCACCCATACCTGCATTCAGCCTTGACCCCACTTCCCTCATACACACACACATATATATATGTGTATCTACAGTATGTTCAGAGATACACAACAACATGGGGGAATTGTGAACATACTGTACACATAAACACTGATAAGAGATCTAATAGATGTATACTCACACTGCAGCACACCATCACAGCATGCAGATGAGGAATATACCGCACATGTACACAATGACATTGTAGCACACCATCATGGGTTTCAAGTGTACATCCAACTTAAATCTACAGTATGTAACCTTATACTACTGTATACTACTGTGTTTTACAAATGCTATGCAAACAAGAAAGCAAAATGGTTGAAGGGACAAAACAAAAACAGAGTATATAGCGTGCAACAAACAAACCCATCTGTGACAGCCTATCAACACTTTCAAAAGAACACATCACCAAACCATGCTAAAGGGTCCAAATAACATATGCTGTTAAAAATCGCATGTAACTTATTCCTACACAATGTATCCAAGCAGTAATAGAGCACAACATCTCTATGGAAACACAACATCAAAACAGATACTAACAAAACAAAAACTGCTATATAACACTCAGCTGACAACCAATCACAACATGTTGCCATTCTAACGTGGAACAGACTGACATGTGCACATATCATACATGTATGCACCAAACATGAAGTACTGCAACACTATAATTCCGCACATTTCCAATACAATCCAACCGACTTGCACTCAGCAGCACATCATTTCAAAGCATGAAAGCCCAAACCATTCTGATTAGGCAAACCTCTGACAAAACGTAACACATCATACTAACTAAAATGCTCCCTCCTTCTGTTGTGAATGTACAGATCTGAGCTCTTGCCCTGATGACAATGCTGGCAAAGTAAAAAAAACATGTTCTTCAAACAAAGACTCCAACCAACAGGTACCAGGGTAAGTGTATTACAATATGTTAAAAATAGGAGTGACTATACATCATTTGCTTAACATTTTAATTCAAATTTACACAAGTAATCATATCAAACATCCAATTGCACAAACTTGACTCAAGAGGACTGCAAACATAACATGTATGACCAATAATACTAACTTCTTATAAATCATAACATGCATTAATCAACTAAATTATTTCTGTAACACAAGGTACCATGCGGAAACAAATGCCGTACAAGCTCTACAACTTCCATTCCATTATAAAATCGATTATATGTAGCAAAATGTAACACAACATAACAATGTTATAAAGATGAGATACTATTATATATAATAATTAAACCCTCATGTTACAGGAATGAACAATGTTCCACAGGTAGGGATTGTAAATGGAATGAACAACAAGAGTCGAATGGTGAACAATCATTTGAGAGCTTGGTCCCTGTAAATCATGATCAGTTGAATAGAGAGGGTTAGATTGCATCGCTCTAATGACTAATGGAATAAAAAATAAAAAAACCTTAGCCGATTGTTTGTTTGTTTATTTTAATTATATAGCGCACCTGTCCGAGAGGTATCTGGGTGCTTTGAAATACAGTTACATGAATATAGAAAAAGCAGTTTGTACATACATTCAAATGAGAGTCATAACTTGGTAAATACATACATCGATAATAGATAGCTAACGAGAGGTATTTATCTACACACATGTAAAGCACAGTGATTATTTAGTTCTTGCTAAGGACCCAGGCTATAACTCTTCTCCTGAAGTTGTTGAATACTTGAATGGCCCTGATATCTGATGGGAAGGAATTCCAAAGTTGGGAGGCCAGAACCGGAGAAACTGGAACCGCTGGATCTTTTTAAGTTAAACCTAGGGACTGACAGACAGGAAGTATCTGTAGATCTGGTGATGCATATGGATGATCTCCAGGTGCATTTTTCGGTGAGGTAGGGAAGGGCTGTGTGGTTCAGTGTGTTAAAGGTAAGGCATACGGAGTCGAGTTTGATCTTTTCATTTATGGAGAGCCATTTGTGTTGTATCTGGTTGCTGAGATGTGTTAATTTCTGGGTATATTTAATGCAGCTCTGAGAGCATTTTTTGCATACTCTGAAGTTTGTTGATTACTGTTTTGTTAGTGCCTAGATAAAGCCTTTTACAATAGTCCAGTTTGGAACCTATAAGTGCCCTAGCTAGGGTAAGGCAATTATCAGAAGATAGCATAGGTCTGCAGGCTCTTATCATTTTGCCTGTGTTGGCGGTGGCTGAGGCGGTCATTTATTTTTACTTGTTTACTAAGGTTAGATGCAGAGTCAAAGTAGAAGCCAAGCGTTTTTACTGCTTTGGTGATTGAAATGTTGTTCCCATCTATATTGAATATGTTGTAGTTGGGGCCAAGTTTGTTTAAGTTGGCTGGAGAACCTACTAGTAGTAATTCCGTTTTATCATCATTCAGGCATAGGCCATGGGTGGCCATCCATGCTTGAATGATGGTGTAAATTTTGTTTACCTGAAGTACATCTGTGTTGTATGAGCCTGTCAGGGGTATGAGCATCTGGGTGTCATCTGCATAGTTGGTTTAGGTGACACCCAGACAATCCAATTTGTCAAACAACAGCTTTGTAAATATATTATACAAAGTGGGAAAGACACAGGACCCTTGGGGCATGCCGCAGGTGATCGGTATGGGGTCAGCTGCTGCAGTGGGAGAGACTTGCATAGTCCTATTGTTTAGGAACGATTGAATCCATGTGATGGCAGATTTGGAGAAGAATGTTGCTGTTTCCAAGTGATCACAAAGTACCTTATGATCGATCAGATCAAACCCGGTGGATAGATCTAGGAGGATCAGGATAGCAAATCTACCTTTGTCTATCAGGTCATCAATCTGGCTTTTTAGGTCAACAAGTTTCAGGTTGGTTTCAGTGCCTTGCTGAGGTCTAAAACCAGATTGTCGGGATCCTAGGAGTTTTTTAGCTTCAAGGTAGTCCTGTATTTGCAGATATGCAACCTTACCCAGAATCTTTAGTAAAAATGGGACCGTAGTGATCGGTCTGTAGTTGGTTGGAATCGTGGGGTCAAGAGCTTGTTTTTTGAGTAACGCGAGTACCCAGGATCCCTTCAGGTTGCTGGGTACTATACCACTGGTGAAGGAAGAGTAGATGAGTTTGGTGATGAATTGGGCCAAGTCTGTGGCTGCACCCTTAATAATATGTGCTGGACAGCTGTTGCCCTGGCAGTTGGATGGTTTCAGAGAGGCAATGATTTTTTGTACATCCGGTATAGTTACATTTGAGAAGTTGAAGCTCTGAGGTTGTAGGGGCGGAGGTGTGTGGTTCTGTGCTTCCATGCGGGGTTTGGTGGCTGCTTGGTTTGTAAGTAGTTTGCGTTTTTCTGCTATTTTGGTCTGAAGATTGGTAATTTTATTGGTGAGCGCACTTTGAATGTTAGTACAATAAAGTTTGCCTTTTAGGCATATATCTGTTGGTGGGTTGGGAGACTCCATTTCTCGCAGTATGGTGAAAATTCCTTTGGTTCTAGAACCTGCTTGATTTATTCTGTTATTGTAGGTCTCGCGTTTGGTGCGAATGATTTTATTTTTATATTTGGTAGAGATGGAAACTAGATTGGTTTTGTTCTCAGGGGAGGGTGTCAGTTTCCAGAGAGTTTCTAGTTTTCTTTTTTCCGTGCAGAGCACTTTTAACTCAGGGGTAAACCAAAATTCACATGGGCTCTTGGTTTTCCTTTGCACATTTTGAGAGGTGCTACTGAGTCAATGGTTTTCATCAATCATGGACGCGTACATAGGCATCTAAAAGGACGTTAGGGTCACTTTTCTATAGACATCACATCTGATTTGTTGCCTGCAAGCAAATGTATGAATAATTTTAACCACAATTCGACAAAATTGACATCAAATTCAGAATTGAATAATGTATACCTGGTATGTTTCTATTCATTCAAGGTAAACCTATCCTAAATGTACAGGAGAGAATGTATAGATTTATGAAGAGATCTAAGGAAATACAATATAAGAGATTAAAGCAGTTAATAATAGGAATGGCGACCACATAATGATATTAATGTTGCAATGCCCCAGTGTCAACAGCTACCCAAGAAGAAAAGATATGTGCAAGTATAATGTGAAATAAGCAAGAACCTTGGATCTGTGGTGAACCTGTGGATAATCGTGGGCTACAGTGTAATACAAATATAAAGACAAAGCTGCTGAATATTTCAGCATGGTGTTAATAAGGGCCTAAATCATGGAAGGTTTAGCGTGGTTCAAAGTGACTATATATATATATATATATTACAGGGCCTGCGGTAGCAGCCCTGTAGTTATGGTTAAGTTGCTCAACCCCTAGAAAGATCACATATTGGGCAGCTTATAACTTCGCTCACCCAGGACATATCCTCACCAAACTTTGCAAAGAAAGTATATGGCCCCCTCTGAATGATCCTGCAATGTTTGTTGTGGTTTCCTCAAGGCAGGAGCAAATATGTGGAAATCCTCATTGATGCAATGGGAACAAAATGTTGCTCACGCCTAAAGCCCAAACTGCTGGATGGATTTTCACCAAATTTGTACCAGGAGCGCTGGCTTGGTCTCTGAAAGCGTGCTTTTGTAAATTTGGTGCAAATCTGTCCAGTACTTTTTAAAAAATCGGGGCAAAAGTAGGTAACAAAAAATAGTGATATCTGGGTCCGGTCTGCGGACTCACTTCCCTATTCGGATCCGTGGATGCTCCATGATATGATATGATATGATATGATAGTTGGACCAATGAGGGTCAGGTGTGTTGTTCACAGACATCAGACACGCCTGCTGATTGGATGGTCAAAAGCGTGAGGTGCGTCATATTTTTGGCAAACGGTGGCATGTTGGATCCCCGGACAGCAGCCTGTGTCGGCGGATAGCGTGGTGAGAAAAAGTCGGGAAAACACTTTTGGGGTTATTTGGTGGTCGAAAGAGGGGTTGGAAATGGTGGGAGAGTGGAAATAATGTAATCGAGAGGTCTTTTTGTAGGTGAAAAAAGTGGGAGTCCATGCCACCCAACACAGTAGTCCGCTGACAACCCTGAGAATGAACAGTTTGGAAAACACATTTTGGGTTATTTGATGGCTGAAAGAGGGCGTTGAAAGGGTAAGGGAGTGGAAAAAAGGGTTTGCTGAAACAGCAGGGTCGGCGGTCAATATTGGTGTGTGTGGACATCATTTGGATTGAGAGCACGTTTTCTTAGGTAAAGGTGTATTGTATGCACTTGTTATATGGTTTAACTCTATTGTGGTGGTTGTGGCCAGTGGACAGAATCTGGCCACTGTCCACACACACTATAGTAATATGTGTGTAGTAATTATAGGTACTGTAGGAGGACTATACAGTATTTGTAATATGGTGGAATAATATCATTGAAGTGAATATGGTATTTATGACTGTAGTACAATTGAGGATAGGGCTTATGGAATATATATTTGTTCATACTTGGTATAGTTACTTAGCTACATACAGTAATAAAGCTGGAAATTCTGGTTATTTTTTCTGTAAAGAAAACAGTATAATTTGTTAAGCAGGATAATTTAAAGGCTTTAATTGCATACAATTTTATATATACATTTAGTTGTTTTGGCCCTCAAAAACAGGATTTTCTATGCACTATGTTTGGTACAACATTTGTGTGTGCTACACTGTTGTTGTATTGACATGAAGTAATCATTGGGTAATTGGGAAGAAAATCCATAGAGGATTAAAACAAACGATTACAATTATATATATATAAGTGTGATAGTATATTTGTTTGAAATGTGTTGTAATTAAGGGAATGCTTATCATAGTTAGATACCTGTAGGTGTATTCTAATTATATTAGACTTTACAAGATGGTTTGCAGTATAAAGAATTTTGATGATGTATTTGAGTGTATTGCAATGAAGGGTATTTTTGAAGTAGTTAGATACCTGTTGACATATTGTAACTATCTAGACTTTTTAAAATACTATTGTAGTATTATGGATGTAGTTAGATGCCGGTTTGGCGTGTTCCAACTGCTTATTGTGCTACAGTTCAGTGAGTAAATTTGGGTTGAAGGAAAATTAAGTAGGCATTTGTTAGATTTGCTGGTAACCTATGTTTTGGAGTAACTGAGGTGCCGCTACTTTCAAACCAACCACTTCTTTTTTTGACATATGCTGTATAGTGTGGCCTGAAGTGGTTGTGGCACCAGTGTGGTATATTATACCTAGTGTTATGAAGGTCTTCTTGACAAGACATACTTGTGTAAATCTGGTGAGCGTACAGTTATGTTTGGTACCATCTGCATTATACCTGCATTATACCTGTCTTTGGGACCTCTACCTCCACCATCCTGTGGGGCCAAAAACCTTGTCGTCATCTTTAAGTGCTCTTTCTCTTTTACTCCTTACATTTTCGTGCTTGTAAAGAAAACCCATGCTTTTAGCTTGACCTCCTTACACGCATTGCACTGTTCCTCACTTTCCCCCAGAATCTAAACATCTGTAGAGCCCTGGTCCTGTGCAGGCTCGACTACTGCAACAGCCTCTTCCTTAACCTCAGGATCATATCGCTATAGCCATAAAATGTGTGCATTTCCTTTTGCTTATTCCAAGGATGAAATTTAAGATCCTTTGTATGATGGACAAGACTTTCTGGGTAATGGGACTACAATATGTTCAACTTTGTTTCCCTAAATACTGCCCTGTTAGAGCCCTCCGCTTCTGTAAATCCAGTACTCTGCTTGTCAAATGCTTTTTGAAACAGAGAGCTGGAGCATGTCTGTCACTTCGGCCGGGGTCTTTGTTTGGAACATTCTTCGAGCTCCTCTTAAACTTCAGTTGGACTTCCTTAAGCTCCGGAAAAATCTGAAAACTCAGCTTTCGTGTTCCTGTTTTACTTAATCCCTTTCGTGCTAACTCATACTACTGCCACTTAGACTGGTGGTCTGGTCCCTCATGAACATTACAGTTTCCAGGCCCTACATCTAGTCGACACCAGTACACCTGCCCCCCTTCAGAACTGCCCTTGCGGTTCTACCATCCCGCGGCTGTGTACCACACCCTTGCGACTCCTCTGGCACAGCAGGTAGCAAGTGGTGTCCCATCTTGGCATGTCTTGGGACTTTCCTTCTGGGCTCCTATCACCACTTGGTAATCCCTACTCCTCTTTCCCTATATGCACTTATGTTACTGCACAATGAATATGTGCATATATAGCAGCAGTGTGTACAATTCTTTGAGAAAAGCAAGGGAAATGCAAATGCCAAAGATTTGTGGAATATTCTTAAGTGGCAGTTGGTTTGTGAAGTTTAATATGTTGATAGGGTTATATGTAGAGTTCTTGTAACTGATTGGTGGATATGTGCGTGACTGTTTGTAAGCAGGCAATGAGGGAGTGTTACAAACATAACAGTAAAAAGGGTAGAAGGGCTGTCCTCTGCGATTGTGTTCACATGCAATCTGGGTTATTTAATTCATCACGTGGAGAGGGGAGTGCAGAGAACGTGGATAGTCATGAAGGTCCATGAATTGTGGTCCTTATTGTATGCCAGAGAAAAGTATTTGTGACAGAAAATTGTTTCTGTGCTTTTTTCTTTTTCTCTAATATAAAATAGTCCAGTATTTCCATTAGCATAGTATCACATGCTAATGGGAATGTTTGGGAATATTATTGAGTCTAACTACTTTACTGAAAAATGTAAAGTAGATGGAGTCTATAAGCTTAGTTTTTCTACTTCTATTTTTCAACTGTGAAAGATATTTCCTAAAGGAACCTTTTTTTTGTGTTTTTAGATTTTGTATTTGTTTTTCTTTTGTTTGCAGGAGAAGTTACGAAGTAAGGTGGGAAGGGAAATAAGGGAAGGGACACCAACCAAAGATATGTGAGGGGCAGGAGGACAGGGGAAGATGTTGTGCGTGTGTTAACTAAAGTAAGGGGCAGTGTTTCTCATGCTCCATGAGTACAGTGTCAAAAGCACTTGTATGTTAAGACAGAGCATTAAAGCACAGCAGAAATGTTAACTACACTTCATATTCCTGCCCTGCCACAGCATGAGAGAGATGTTAACTCTGCTTTATCTTCCTGCTCTTCCACAGAGCATTAAAGCATGGCAGAGAACTTAACTCCCTTCATGCATGTGCTCTTCCACAGAGCATTAAAGCATGACAGAGATGTTTACTCCACTTCATGTTCCTGCCCTGCCACAGAGCATTAAAGCATGGCAGAGATGCTAACTCCACTTCATGTTCCTACCCTGCCACAGAGCATTAAAGCATGGCAGAGAGGCTAACTCCACTTCATGTTCCTACCCTGCCACAGAGTATTAAAGCATGGCAGAGATCTTAAATCTGCTTCATGCTCCTGCTCTTCCACGGAGCATTAAAGCATGGCTGAGATGTTAACTCTGCTTCATATTCCTGCCCTGCCACATAGCATTAAAGCATGGCAGAGATGTTATCCCCCTCCCTGCTCCTGCTCTTCCACAGATCATTACAGCATCGCAGAGTTGTTAACTCCCTTTATGCTCCTGCTCTTCCACAGAGTATTCAAGCATGGCAGAGATATATCCGCGTCATGCACCTGCTCTTCCACAGAGCATTAAAGCATCTTCCTCAGAGCATTAAAGCATGACAGGATGTTAACTCCACTTCCTGTTCCCTCTCTGCCTTTAAAGTAATTGAAAAACTTGCAAAAAGTGCTAAATCAAGCTTGTATGCCTTCAAATATCACTCTACCCATTAATAAATTACCGCTGTTGACCTGATATAAATGCAACAGTGGCGTGTACATCAAGTACATAGATTCCCATAGAGGTCACAACTTTATGATATGATATGATATGGCATTTGTAACGCGCCTATACACAAGTGTTTCAAGGCGAGGCGGGGGAGGGGGAACAAGGGGAGACAGACAACAATCCTACTAGGCCAGGTGTCATTCAGATCGCGCAAGTGCAAGGGTAGAGGGGAAGGGAAAAGTGCAGGGGGGGGAAAGGAAGAGGGAAAAGTGCAGTACAGGGTTATAGCATACAGGATAAATAACAAGGGCCAGCTGGTGGCAAGTACGAGGTAAGTGCAGACAAGTGCTGGGAAGGGGGGCTGCAGGGATACAGACACAGTCCCGCAGTGCAGGGTTGCCAGGGAGGCAGTGCAGGGGAGAGTGGCTGGGCCAAGGACCGAGAACGGTGAGTGGCCCAGTTGCAGATTCAGTGCAGTTTCAGTAATTTTAGCAGGGGAGAGGGGGAGAGAAAGCGTAGGCAAAGAGGAAGGTTTTGAGGTGCTTCCAGAACTGGAGATGGTTCTCCTCAAGTTTCAGGGAGGCAGGAAGGCTGTTCCAGAGGGAGGCCCCTGCAGCGGAGAGAGATCTGGCCCAATTCGTTGTTTGGAAAAGTGGCTGACCCTGAGGGAGTTGGAGGCGGATGAGCGAAGAGCACGAGAAGGAAGATATTTAGGAAGAGAGAGTTGAAGGTATTTTGGCCAATTGCCCCAGACGCCCTTGTGGACAATGCAGAGGGTTTTGAACTTGATCCTCGCAGTCACTGGGAGCCAGTGTAGTGATTTCAGTCCTGGAGAGATACGGTCCCTGGGCTTGAGGCTGAGGACAAGTCTCGTAGTCCTGTTCTGGATGAGCTGCAAAGGGCGGAGAGTAGAGGCGGGCAGATTTAGGTAGAGGCTGTTACAGTAGTCCAGCTTCGAGAGAACCAGGGCTCTAGAGACAGTGAGCTTCTGGGGGAAGGAGAGGAAAGGAAGGATACCTCTGAGGAGGTGTAGTTGGTAGTGTGACTTCTTAGAGACATTGGATATGTGAGGAGAGAAGGAGAGTGTGGAGTCAAAGATGACCCCAAGGTTTTTTGCCTTGCAGGTAGGAGCAGGAAGAGGGCCAAGAGAAGCCCGCCAGAGAGCTGCAGGGAAGGAGGGAGTGGGTGTGCCGATGAGTAGAATCTCAGTCAACTTTGTGACATGATTCCCAACAGGCCCCAATTCCAAGAACCTTACCTCCACTCCAAAGACAGCTTAGAAGATCCACCTGGGCAGGGCAGGTTATTCAGCAGAGAATATATCTTATACTTAACTCAGTGCTTCACATGGATTGGGGAAAGATCTCTGCACTACATCTAGAAAACCCCAGATCTTGGGGACCTAGCAGGTTTTATATAATCAGCAATAATGTGTTGGATATATCTGTAAAACCCATGGGAGATTACCCTAGCATGAATGGTCTACACTGAATGTCCATACACGCTTTTCATTAGCATAACAGCTATATACACACTGACAATAGAATGCCTCGAGAATGTATATGTTTGTGTTCTCAGCACCCATCCACATGCCTGCTCGAAATGGGTGACTAGCAGGGTCTAGGCCACCCCTACCTACCTTCGTATTGACCAAAATGCACAAAAACATTTTATTATTCTCTGACAAATTTCCCATACCAGGAAGAGCGTTCACCCTACAGTGCGGACTATACCAGTCGTGAAAGGCGCTATAGAAATGACAATTCCATCACATTACATTATTTTATAAAGATAAAGATAGTCATTAGAAACAGTAATGTTGAAGAAGAATAAGCAATTTCAGTTTTAAGTAAGTGTTCACATGATTACAATCCTAGCATCCCTGCTCTCTTCCTACCGATTAATAAACCATACCATCAACATGTGAAGTAACCTGAAAAATGATGAGGTAAAACCGTACTTACAATAGTGCTGTTTAGAAAGGTAGCCTCGTGTTCCCGTGAAAGAGCTTGAGAACCTGTCAGACACCCAAAGCTTGCTAAAAAATTACACATCTGCCACCAGTGCAATTAAATCCTATTCCCGTCAGAAGAAGTACACGGGAGAAACAGGTTTCAATTTGCAATGCTTGAATTCGGACCACAAAGTGGCTCAGTGTTGTTTCAATTATGAAGGTACAATGAATGCTTCAAAAAGTAA
Source organism: Ambystoma mexicanum (assembly GCF_040938575.1). Classification (NCBI taxonomy): domain Eukaryota; kingdom Metazoa; phylum Chordata; class Amphibia; order Caudata; family Ambystomatidae; genus Ambystoma; species Ambystoma mexicanum. Next base: position 1,092,020,781 of record NC_090926.1, on the reverse strand, counting down.
GTAGAAATGCATGTTCTAAAAAAGGAAAAAGGTCTGTCTGCTTAAAGTGGAGCTTCCTTTCAACTCTGTCCAGAGAAATCTTAGAGATCACCATTTTCGATCTGCTTCCTAGATGGTTATCTATGTGGTTTCCACAATAACACGTGACTAGATGAGCCTTTAAAATGCAATCTCCAATGATAAGTCATGAGCCTATCTCGGCCGGCGCATCTGTGACTTGAGATAGTTAAGGCATTAATGGGTAAGAATCTTTAACAAAAAGAGCAGCCTGAAAATTGTTCAGCAGCCATTTTTAATATTGGCTATTAGGTGGCGCAACCTATAAGCCACACCTCGTGCATTGGAGAAGCTAGGTAGATGCAGACTGGTGAGGAGGGACACACAACTTGTTGGTGTTCGTTGGTAGTTGACTTCCCATGCTAAGCCCTATGTCTAATCCCACAGACTTCCTGCCACTCCATACCCAAAACACACCCGCCTAGGATCCTTTTGAGCTAGCTGTATCAGAAATTAACAGTAACATCAAACTTTGGCCTGCAGATTGTTATTTCTAGGCAGTCTGCTGTGAGGCATTTCATGAAATGTAGCTATAAATTCACTACTAGTGTAATAAACATATCTTACTCAATTGATTTACATGTGTTCCATGCACTGAAGTGCCATGGAGAGCAAGTATTGACAAAACCACCAGTTTTGATTGTGTACAGAGCAGGCAACTGTCAGACACTGCTATCATACACCCATTGAATCACAGAACTGTCTAGTTGTTACCATCTTATGGGCAAGCAGTACACCTTTGACAGTGCCTGAAAAATGCTGATCCCATGACTATACAACCTTCCTATTAATATGCTTAAATATGAAAATAATGACACATATCGTGTGGAGCTGTTTCCCGATTTTCAGGAAGCCATTTAAAAAATATTGATTTTGGCCTCGCTAGTTCACATACAAAGTAAGCAGAGAGCACAGCGCTGTCGTACTGTTGCTTAATCGATTTGACGTGATTAATTACAGGCATACATCCTTAACACTTGCATGTCTTCTGATGTTTTCCCCATGCAGGGTGATTAAGGCCTAAGCCTGAAGATGGAGGATGCCACTGGCTCAGCAAATAACACTTAAGATGATTTATCCATACACGACCTTGCACACAAGGAGCCCAAGACGACCTACTTTCTAGACCCTTTACAAAGTCATCGATTGGGAGTTGGCTTGATACTGCTGGTGCTGTGCTTAGACCTGATGTTACATTTTCAAAGTTCTATGATGATCAATAAACACAAACACTGAAGTGCATATCTTGTTATGTTTTGTTTTTTGTGTTACCCGTTATCATCTACACCCAACTCTGTAAAATAAATCTAAAGAAATAGCGTAGTCATCTTACTGACATTTTAAGTTAAAAGTGAATATCACATTAGAAGGAAGGTTGATGCATCCTTCCTTTTCCTTTTCGTCACTTCATATCTCTCCATCTTCCTTTCTGGACCTGTCTCAGCATCAGCTTATTTACCTTTTATCTCCTCTCTAGGACCGGTTGTTGGTGGTGGGCCGGGGTTCATTTGACAAGTCTAATATGAAATCTACACTGCTTCTATACATGGACTGTTGTTCCGGGGTGCACCAAGATTTAAATAGCAATAAAGCTCCTGCTGCACTCACTTGTGAGAGTTTGTTGAAAACACCAAGTAAAGAGATATAGAAATATAGATGTGGGGAGATCAGCTATGTGTAGATAGCCACTGAAGGCTCTTGAATGACATCTGATAGACAATGAGAGTGAAGCTTGAGTTGTCTATGGTGTCCCTCTGAACTCTCATGTTGAATTTATCCATCTACAATGTTATGTTGTGCTCTTCCAAGCCTCCCCCCTTTTACAGCCTCTGTGCTCCTTATTATGGGCTAGCATTGCAGTGGGTCTAGATTCGAGGCCTTAGGGAATATGCACAACATTAAAACATGATTTTATCAGTATGGGAAATATGGTGGTAAAGATGCAGTGATTTCATGACCGCAACTTTACCACCAATCATGCACCACCAAACTACAGGTTTGGGGACAAGGTGGAGAACATAATTCAAGAACTTACTGGAAGTTTTTCATCCAGTTTACCTCACAAACATGGAGGATTTATCACAGGCAGAGTTACCACAAGTGGCAAATCTTCTATATCCCCAATAGAGTCCAGTGGAATGGAAAAATGGAGCTCACTGCCATTCTGCCACCCACAATCTGATGAATGCATGGTGTTTGTAAATGGTTAAAACGATAATGAGGCCACAAGATATTTCTCCTCAGCCCCTCCCCCCACAGAAACATGAAAAGAAAAGAAAATAGAACGTTTGCACGGCCAAAAGAACAGCAGAGAGCAATTGGGAAAATAACCCTACCATCAATAACAAAAGTATCTTCAATTCCTTAGCATCTGAATACAAGACAGCCACTATCATCGCCAAAAGTAACACATATAATACAAGAATTAAGAATGCTAATTCCAACTCCAAAGAGCTGTTCTCCATTCTTCGTGAGCTCGAATCACCTGCCACCGCATCAGATCATTGTATTGAGGACTTCTCTTGGTGCACTAACAACTTAAAATGCCCTCTCTGACAAAGTCGCCTCTCTTCATAAGAAAATCAAAGACAGATCATCTACGCTCACCCCCGCCAACCTGCCATCAGACATACCTCCTCCACACAACAACCTCATCCCCAGATTTGAATTCACCCCAGTCTCCACTGCTGAAACATTCAAAATCATCAATGGTCCAAAGACATCTAGATGCCAAGGCGACATCTGTCCTGCAACCTTCATTAAAGATTGCGCTGAGAAACTAGCACCATTTATCACAACCCTAATCAACAATTCCTTCAATGATTGTAACTTACCAGGTAACTTGAAAGCAGCATGGGTGCTCCCATGTTGAAAAAACCGACCCTAGACCCAAATATCCCAACCAACTATCGACCAATCACAACAGTGCCATTTCCACTGAAGACTCTCGACAGAGTTGCGTACCTTCAAATTCAAAAATACCTGTAAAACCACAACCTTTTTGGCCTTCGTCAATCAGGCTTCCGCCCAGGCCACGGGACAGAAACTGCCCTCTTAGACCTTAACATTCAAATGGATCAAGGATAAAGGAAACCTGGCAATTCTCCTTCTCTTAGACCTGTCCACTGCATTCAGCCTTGTTAACCACAATATCCTTTGTCAACACATGGAACATGCAGCCCATTTTTCAACAAATGCCATAAAATGTATCAAATCCTTCTAGGCAGACCGCACCACAAGAGTCTTCTCATCCATGGCAGAAGCACAAGCGGTCCCAGTAACAAGGATCATGTGTCTCTCCGAACCTCTACAATGTATTTACGAAGCCACTCTTTGACCTCCTTGACAAAAGAGGCGTCACATACACTAACTATGCGGAAAATAATCAAATTCTTGTACCTATCTCAGGTAATTTCGACACTGACACTAAAATACCAAACAGCATTTACCTCACTATTCAAGCTTGGATGGCACAACACGAGATTTGTTTAAACAATGAAAAAAATGAACTACTTATCTTCGGCAACCCTTCTAGACTAAACTCACTACAGCAAGCCTACAAATCATTCAATATTGATGGCATCATCATCACTGGCTAAAGAAGTAAAAACACTAGTAGTCTACTTGGACTCATCCCTATCTCTTAAAAGACAAGCCAAAGCCATTGCCTCATCCGCAGCCTACACGGCCAAACTGATCACAGTCAGCAGACCTTTCCTAACGACTGACTTCTGCATCACTCTAGTTAGAGCTCTCCTCTTATCAATAATTGACTACTGCAACTCTCTCTTTACTGGCTCCAATTCTCAAAACATCAGTAAATTATGAATAACTCAACAATGCCATCAGAGCTGCCATCAACATCCCCAAAAAAGATCACAAAACAGCCAGGCGCAGCCTCCACTGGTTACCAGTACGTGATCGTATGAAGTTCAAAATGCCTGTATAAACGTGCTCCAGCCTATCTTGCCAACCAAGTCGGTAAAGCCCAATCTAACAGACCCATCCGTTCTGCCTACTCACACCTTCTCACCATCACAAAATTCAAATTGCAAAAAGCTGGAGGCTGCAGCTTCCCAGTAATCACAGCCAAACAGTTGAACTCTATGTCCCTCGTGCTCAGAGCAGACGTGCCATTCCGCGAAGGCATTTAAAAGCTGGCTCTTTGCCCAAGACGCACCCCTAAGCATCCTAGGAATATGCACCCCAGGAATATCCACCCACCACTGCTAAACTGTACATGCAACTAACTTTGCAATCTACGTACCCACTCTATGCCAAACTATTTGCAATTTCTATGTCAGTAGCGTGGCTTTGTATCCCACGTCCACAGCTAACTAACATGTAAAGTTATGATCTGCAATCAATGTATTCATTCCATGCCAAACTATGTGCAACCTAACCATCCTGCAATTTCTGGGGCACGACTGTAACCTACGCCCACAGCAAATGAATCTGTAACGATATTCTTAAGTAAGCGCCCAGATTCCCTAGGGTTTGGTGTGCTCTATACAAATAAATATATACATGTGGCAGAGAAAATGCTTAATCCCCTGATATCATAGTAGTTGATAATGACTTTCATAATTTTCTACTATGATGTCACAGCAGGAGGATACAGCATTTGGACATGCAAATAGTTGCCATTAGCTTTCTGTGGAACACCATGCACAATGTGAATATTGTGTGCTACCCTGTTCTCATTGTACGCTTGGAGTGCAAGCAAATAGTCTAACGTCAGTCCTTGCCTGCCCGGATCAGATGGGATGAAAAAGGGTCCTACTGTTTCCACAAGTTCTGTAGCCATCAGTTAACTAGAAACCTTTTGAAACCAGTTGTTTTTAATGTACGAAGGTTTTCCTGGAGTCAGGGGCTCAATTAAAGATATTCATTATAGTGATGGTAATCCACTGCATAATATACTCCTTTTCAATGTATATACTAAAAATACATGTCACGATATTTGCAAGTAGAAACTAAGATCCATAGTACGAAAGCTAAAGATCTGCAGTGATACATTATCACTCAACCTGCCAGCTGGTAAGCATCCTCCCTGGCGTGGCAAACGGAACAGAAGAAACCTGAAACTTGTAACAGACATGCCAAGGTTACCCTTCACTTGCCGAATCTTAGTGGAACCAATTCTGAGGTGTAGCATTATAGTTCAGGTGAACTTTCTCTCCAAGCTTTGGTCCTCTCACACGTGGAGGGTGGCAATGCTCTTTTGGAAGGCCATCCGGTAACTATCCTGGCACCTCGGAGAGTGCCCTGCATGTTGCAGCACGGCTTGTCAAAGGACTCTGCAAATTCGACCACATTACCCTGACCCCTCAATGAACTGCAATGCCTCCCGCTGTAAACCCATATCATCTTTAATCCTGCTGCATCATCTAATAGGCTGTAACCCTAAAGTCCCAAAGCTACCACACTGAAAAACGAATCAATCAATGGTGGCCTACGATCCACCAGCCTTGAATTTCTCTATTACAGGAAGGAAAGAACCAGAAGACAGGCCTTCTCTATCTATGCCCCCAGATTCTGGATCCTCCTCCCCATCACATCAGACTTGCCCTCTCACGTCTGCGGTTCAGAAAGGAACCCAAAACACTGCTTTTCAAGCTATGGTCCCTCCCTAAAACCTAGATCCGGGCAGCCTCACCATCACTAACCTTCCTGATAATGGTTTACCTGCTCACCACGGCCTCCTCCCCCGCTTGCTTGTAGAACATTTGCTGGCAAATTGACAACCCTCCCACTCCCTTGTTGCAAGCTCTCTGATCCCTTGTTTCTCTGCTTACCTCACCGGGTGATCCCCCCCTTTGGTTTTTCGATCTTCACACAATATTTCGTGTAATAATAACCCTGAATAGTCTATGGGCCTCATTACGAGGTGGGTGGAATGGGTTTAACGGCGCCGGTAATGGTGCAGGTAAACCCATTCTGCCCTATTACAAGGTTCCCTTGCGGGACCCGCTCAGAACGTCTGGTCAGACCAGACGTCCATTACGGGTCCTGCAAGGGGACCAGGGAGCTAATAACGGGCCCATTATTAACGGGCCCGTTATTAGCTCCGTCCCCATTCCCATTGAGCCCTATGGGGGCTCGAATGGGAATGGGGATGTGTTATTTAAATGAGGAATACCGGGTCCTCCAAGGTTGGAATGACCCGGTAATTCCTCATTCAAGGAACCCGGACCCGAGTTTGGAGGCAGCCATGGCGCTAATAGCACCATGGCTACCTCCAAACTCGTAATGAGGCCCTATGTCTTTTATCAGCCGAAAGTTTGGGTGTTGTTGCTTGAAATGGGGCAAAAACACCAAAAGAAAAACGCATTATGCACCGTGTGAAATAATCAACATGCCACATATCTACAGTAGAGCCCAAGCACTTTCACCAAACACAAGCTGCAGCAGGCAGTAGACCTTGGGGACTGTCACAAACAGTGCAGCACACACCTGTCTGCTCCTTTGATACCGGTTCCTATCTTCTACTGCACGTTGGCATGCTGCATGATGATTATTTTCACATACATTGTGTCCCTCAATGGGTCATCCAACCTTGCAAACCCCATTAACCTCTTGCACTCCGTTGGCTCAGATCATTCATCTTCCAAAACTCATGAATCCTTAGCCATCATCTTGGACACCAGATGTGCCTCCTGCCCTTTCTTGCTTGCAAGTTGGTTCGTATAAATATATCATGTAGAACCTACTTGCCGTGCACTCAATGCAGAATGTCATGGCACGTTTATCTATATATCACTTTTCCCAAATTAGTTATTTTCATTGAAAATCCTTTTCTGCACTCCTTGCATCTGTAAAAGAATGTTTGCTGTCATGGGTCAGTTTCCAAATGAATATTTACCCAATGGCAGCTGCTAATCTATTTAAATTTAGGGGCATACATATTTCCCATTAATGGGCGCAAGCATAGGATGGGAGTCTCCAATCAAAGGTGGTCCATTGGGTGTATTCACCTTGAAATAATGAGTCCGTAGAACATTGGTACAAATCCATATAACTGGTTCTGTCGGGTAACACATGACAATATCCAGTAGATGCCAAGTCACCAACAGTACACATTAACATTTTCCAATGCGTTTTATGATACTTTTGCCCACAAAAAGACCAGCGTGTTTATTGTAAAAACATTCTTTTGGATTCCAGTTTTAAAAAGATATGCCAGTATCAGGCCAGTGCAAGAGCATATTTTGAAGCTGCTTGGCAACATCTGACAGTACTTTATTTTTAACACATTTAAAATACACTCATATTTGCTGTGCCCAATAACCCAATAATGTGCTAATGACACTGTAAGACACTAAGGGTTGCTGTGCCAAATAATGCCAGTATTGCAGCTGTAATAACACCATCATGTTGCTGAGACCATCAATGCCAGTGTAAGAAGACATTTGTATGAACCTACAATTATTACAAAAAATACACAGAGACCTCCCTCTCCCCTGAAAAACATTACAGAGTAACCCCTCAAAACATTACAATGTACAAATACAGTAAATGCACACCCAGGTTTACACTAAATGCCTTTTGCTAAAATGTGGTAGAGATTGAACACATTGAAGAGACTTCAAATGGTTACCAGTCAAATGGTCGAAAACATTTGGTCGACAGACAATTTGGTCGACACCATTTGGTCGAATGCCAAATGGTCGAATTTTTTTTTTTTTTTTTTTTTTTACCCATTTTTTGGTTTTTTTTTGGGGGGTCCCCCCTCAACCCCCTTTTTTTTCTTTTTTATTTTTTTTCCCCACACGAAAACCCACAAAACACATATATATATATAAAAAAAAAAAAAAATTTGACCATTTGGCATTCGACCAAATGGTGTCGACCAAATTGCAGTCGACCAGTTTGCTGTCGACCAATTGACTGGACACCACTTCAAATGTACTTTTTAAAGGTAGGATGCTCATAAGGGTTATCACAAATGTGTTCATGTTTATTACTTCTTTACTGGACCACGGGAAATGGGGGTACAGCTATCCACTATGCATTATTGAAGGCATTAAAATAGACATCTTGGCTTTATTATACGAAGTTAAGATGGCAATATATTCAAACCTTCATTTGCATGCTCTCCTGGTCAACTAAAATCATCACTCTTACAGTATATATGGAGAATAATGAGCGGTGCTGTTACAAAGCAATTTCCTTGGACACTCTGATAAGGTTCTTCAAGTAAGCTTTATTGTAGTTACTTTACAAGATGACACAGTGAACCACTGGGTCCCATCGCCCAGGCTGGCTTCCCCCAACTGCTCAATCCTAGAAACTTGACACAGCATTCACACCTAAACATTCTGTCACAGCAGACACACATTCTCTCAGCTCATCGTACACATGCATACATTGCAAGCACTTCACAACAGATGCTACCTATGCCCTTTGCTTTTTTTTGAGGTTCAGAGCATCCCTATGTCACCTCATTAAAAATGGCCCCAATACCACCTGGAACTGCTTCCACTCGTAGCCATACATCTCCAACTCAAGACCTCAAGAAGCCTTGTCTCAATTCACATGTCTGCCCAATGTGGTCACCCCCAACACCAGCATTCCCTCGTCACCTACAGTGCTCAGATCCTGGAGTGCGAAGTTACTCTCCAACTACAGGCATTGGATGAGGCCTATGGCTCACTTGCTGGAGACTTTTGTGGTGTTTGCTGCTCTCCATGCTCAAAGATACCAAGCGACTCTTAAATTATAACTGTATTGATTTTGTGATCTGTGCAGGTTCTCTGTGCTGCCATTGGCACAGTTCACAAGCTAACTACAGCTTAATAGTATGAAGTCGAACGAAATAGGTGTGAAAATATTGTTCAGAACGTCTTTCTTCTTTTCAGCTAGAACACATGGGCCTCATTAAGAGTTTGGGGGTATTCCAGAGGTAAATCCACCAGAATTTCGCCCAACTGAATTACCGTTACTGCCAATTGGTCTGGTGGATTTACCGCCAGATTACAAGTGGTGGTGGCAGTGTAAGTCCCCATTAATTTGGAGTCCATAGGACTCCATTGGGACATTTTGTGGAATTACCGCCACAGTAATTCTGCCGATTTTTTGTTTTTCAGTGAAAGGTGATAATGATGCATGATGCTGGAGGTAAATCCCCCACTCCAGGGCCTGAGTAGTATAGTGAAGGTGGAAAAGTGGTGGTCATTCCATTACCGCCACTTTTTCCCACACCACCATACTCATAATGAGGCCCCATGGTCTCTCTCAACTTCCAAACATGAAGACACTTTCTCCCTCACCTCTTCTCATTAGTATAGAGTTATTTTAATCAACATGTGTAATATCAGTCAGCACGTGACACCTCCTTTTCTCAACACGAGACCTTATGCCTCAGCAGGTATCTTCCAACACGTAGTTCTTTTTTCGGCTGTGGATGTGTCAAAAGACAAGCTAACACCACCTCTCGATTCTCTCCATGGTCTGGATCTAGATGTGAACAGGCACTGCCGAGGCACACCCTTTTGACCACACCCAACCTGTTCCATTATGAACTGCCCTGTAGAGCAGGCATTGAAATTCCATCCATCCTCAGGATGGCACTGAGCCCATGGTGCTGCATGGTAATGTACTGCTGTGATTAAGCATATATATGCTTCTACAGGAATCATGATAATGATAGTGTAGAGTTTTGAACACTGAACATGGAAAAGGGAGCAGCCGAGAGCTATGTTGAACCTCTCATTTAAGGCTGAACTATAGATGCCCATTGTTGAAACAAACAACAAATAACCATCTGATCAATTGTAACAAGTACCAATTTTCATCCTTTTTAAAGGAATGCTCGGTTAGAGACTAGAGGCACAGATGACCAGCCTCTGCACATGCTACTGCAGAGGACAGTTATGCTTTATTTGAGAGGTGCAAATAGCCACATGGCTTTTGTCGCAAAGGCGATCTGTTGCCACTTGTATATATGATAATTCGAGCCAGTCCAGACTTTAGACATGCCTTTTCCCTATACAAACAGTATCACTGAGCACTACCAAAGCACACTGCTTGAGTCACATGTGCAGTACTCTTCTTTGAGAGACTCTAGAGAGTTTGATCTACATCTCCATTTAGCTGAATGTTTGCATTAATATCATTTGAATTATATAGGACTGCACCTCCTATAATTTAATGATCTGGAAAAAGATAACTCAGGCTGCTGTATTTCGTGTGTGCTGAGATTAGCGGTGACTAACCCTCGAAGAGCCCATGGACTGAGCTTGCTGATGTAATGATTGATGGAATGTGGCGTTCATCCACCTTTCCAGGGGCTGGAACAGGGGATGAAGGCCATTAGCACCCACGGATTGCCAAAGCGATAACCGTGGGTGCTAAACAAAAAGGATTTTGCTTCCTACAACGAGACACGTGGTGTCCCGCTGTAGGAAGGAAAATCCTATTCCAAGATGACCAACATGCAAAGGGAAAGCAGGCTCCATACAGAGTCCCTCTTCCCTTTCCATGTTGGCCTGCGGGAGGCTCAGGGAAGGAGCAGATGCGGCAGCATTCGGCTGCTGCCGAAATAAGGTAAGTAGGGGGCTAGGGGAAGAAAGAGAAGTGGGACAGATGGTAGGTGGAAGATGGCAGCAGTGGGAGCCGGCCGCCAGGTGGCTTGGAACGCGGGCTTGTACTGGTGGTTCAAGCCTGCGTTCCTAGCCATCTGATTGGCTGGCTCCCCCCCACCCGGGTACTAATGTAAGTTATAGCTTGCAAACAGAGTGTTTGAATACAAAATTAAACAGAGATATAAAATAAGGAATTCATTGCAGGGAGGTGCCAAAAAGTAGGAGCAGACTGGACAACCAACAGTTATCCATGCTACTGTTCTAAATTTATTCTGCCAGTCTCTGGCTTTTTTTCATAAGGCTATGCAAGAACACACATGCACGAACACAGGTCCTGCATGATCAGAGAGTATATATGTTGTCTTAGGGCTCAGCTTCCTTGCTGTAGTGTCTTTTCCCATGATATGCTAATACTGATTGTGACCCCCGTCTGATATGGAATCATTTGTGAACATCCTGCAAAGCACCAATACAGCATCAGACATGCAAGGTGTTGAATTACATCTTTTGAGATGAGTGATTTCAGTATACTTGGGATGCAAAGACCAATTGACTCTGATAAGTCACCTCGACTTGATAGCTGTGCTTAGCCCATTACTTGAGAGGACAAGGCTCACATGAAATCCATGACACAAACTGGATCCAGTAAAGCCTCCCAACACCTTCCAATGCTCAGCATTGTAAAGAGCGTGCACGAATAGTTGCAGACATTATGGAGGATGAGATGGACAGTTAGAGAACCAGAAGGAGGAACACATAAGCAATGGCAAGTCTACTCCCAAAATTAAAGGTGTGTCCCCACTTTACCACAATATTACTGTGGTTCATGCAAATGTGCAAACAAAATCGCAGTGTTGCCTTGTTGACCACTTTCAAGTATTTGACATGCTCTGGACTATCATGTTCTGGGATCATGTAACCCTATCACCTGGAGTGACGTAGGGTGCATGAAGTAGGGTGCATACAGTTGTAGGGTCCAATTATCAAGTAGCACAAGGTTCTGAAATGTCCAATATTTTTGCAGTTCCATACTAATGTTATACCAGTACTGAACCTGTGATAGGGGGTTTTAATGTGAACACTGAGGTCTGAGGGGGAATCCATTGGAAAGGGGTGGAAAGGGGTGGAGAGGATAGGGGGCAGCATTACCCCACAGCCACCAGGTGAGCATTGCCTTACACAGGTCTGACCATGTACATTAATGCTCACAGACATAGGGCCTCATTATGAGTTTGGAGGTAGCCATGCCCTTAATAATTCCAACTTTGGAGGACCCGGTAATTCCTCATTCAATGTACCCATCCCTATTCCCATTGAGCCCCCATAGGGCTCAATTGGAATGGGGAGGGAGCTAACCGTTGTTAACTCCCTGGTCCCCTCGTCCAGAGCGGGTCCTGCAAGGGAACCTCGTAATAGGGCGGAATGGGTTTAACAGCACCGGCACCTTTACCGGCGCCGTTAAACCCATTCCGCCAGGGTCGTAATGAGGCCCATAGAGAGCGAGAACAGCCATAGCGTGCTTTTTCTTTTATTTATGCATATTCACTCTGTTGTTATAGGTAATTTAATAATATGATAGATACCTTGTTGCACATTGATCAGACAGTGTGCAGTCAGAGGGTCTCCAAATGTTCGAGGCATCTTGCATGTTGGCCAGAGATGGATGAAACTGACATTTGCTTGACTTAGTGTGGGTTGTGGTGGTTGGGATGAGGACGTGTGAAATAGTAGACAGGCATAATTTTGCTGCATACTCAAGAGTTCATTGTTCTTTTCCTTGCAGTGTTATGAACCTTGAGTGGGCAAAGGACAGATTTGTGTTTTTCAGAATAAGCGACAGAGATGACTTGTTGTTGGACATAATGCAGTTAACCTTTTGAAAACCTAGCTAATACTGTTTGAAATGTTTCAACAGAATGCACACAATGTCAACTATAGAAAATATTAACAGTGACCAGCTCATGTTCTGCAGTGATGGCTCTCAATGGGTAGTCCGGCAGTGGGGCACTTGTGCTTTTAATGCTTTGGCTGATGGGATGGGAGAAAGGCCTATCTGCTACCATGGGGCTAAACCAAAGGCTAATGTGGTGACGATTTTCCTTACGCAGGCAGTAGTAGTGTGTCAAAAGGCGTTATGATTGATGCTGCCTGAGGGATATGTTTCACGGGGGTCAAGAGTCATGTAGGGTGGGCAGTGTGTTGAGGAGAGGATACACCACTGGGATATGTGCTAATGGCATGGGGAGATGACTGTCCAAAGAACACTGGCAGTGACATTTGAGGGTGCAGGGATGGATGCGATGGTAGGATGTGTTAGAAGTAATAGTCATGGGCTCTTATTGAACGATGCAGTGAATATCAAAAGAGGTCACCCCTGCCAGTGCCCCCTGTGTTTTTCTCTACAGCATTTGTACAGAGCTCTCCATGCTACTTTTTAACAGTCTTTTCTATCAGTCACACACTTTTGCATAGGAGGTGAAAATGCTACTACTGGTTGTACAGATCAGTCAAAAAAAAGTACATCCAGTAAAAGTCATGGGCATGGATGCCCTGCAGGACCTGGGTTTGTAGGCACCTGACACATCGTGTTCTTCATTCAAAGGACAGTACAGTTCCTCCTGCACCTCAACTCCATTTCACTGAGCATAGGAAGGTTCTGGCCCCGGCTCGTTTTCTATGCACAATGGTGTAGTCCACAAGCTTTATGCCCAATAACCTCCAATAAATCACTATAAAATTATTGACCCGATTTTTGTGGCCTCTGTCTCTTGTACAGTAACCCCTCAATGCTCACACCAGAAAAAATACAACCCACTAGGGGAAAATACCCAGCACACAAGGTTTCTTCTCATGGAGCACTCTGACAAAAACTGTGTGAACAATAGCTTTTAAGGGTACATAGCATCATAACTGGTGTACATTACATAGATTACAAATCCAGACAGCTGGTTGGTGTGACCCTATACACATATGGCCTGCTCCATATGGGATGCCAGGCGATTGGCCCCAGCATCTTCAGTCCGTCTTCTTCCACGTTGGGATCTTCTGTCATCATTCAACACAAAGACAATAATTGGCAATTATATAGACAGGACATAATTTCATAGCTCTAAAGTGCACCTGGTAGCAATTACATGGATGAGCCGACTGCTTTTGAGGTTGTGAAAACTTTTCAGAACTACGCGTGGCCCCACTCCTTTTCCAGACATGTTGGCGCCTCCACATTGTTCCCACCAGTGACATAATTTTGTTACCCTGGACCTTGGCATCTTGCAGCATAAATCACATGAACTAACAGTGGGGGCAGGTCGCTCTTATTCTCTGATCGTCCTCATCAATTGGTCATTTTACAGTTTTATGACCAAAGGTCTTGGGCTGGTCAGTGTATTCAAATATTTGTGTGCAGGGTTTGGGGGTTGTGGGCCGCTATAGCGTATAGGTCAGGACAGTGAAGGCCTAGAGCCCTCACCCACCTTTCTCACGGGATAACTCTTCAAAGACCCATTCCGGCCCTCTTTTGGCCTAGCAGGGCACATTCTTTCTGGGTTGCATGCCCTGCTGTTAAGACGCAACAAAGAACTGTGTGTGTTGTTCAAGAAATTAACTTTTCTGCAAAGTTACCAGGGCTGTGAACAAAAAGCACACACACATCCTTCTAACCCTCATAGCTGAATATATGTGTACTCGTGTAGCAGTGGTACAAGGCCTCAATTACGAAATGGCATCTAACTTCTAAAATGGAGTTTCATTACACAAGTGATTCTAATGTTACAATTCACTACATTTCGCCCTCTACAATCCGGCTTCTATGAGTGGGCCCCCTACATTCTCTCAGCTCCCCTACAGCACCTTCTTCTACAACCGCCTCATCCTAAATTGCCTGGCATCCTGGAACGTTCAACCCTGCTTCCCAACACTCTTCGGCCCATGCATTGTTTTAGCTATTTATAATGTCTGTTCCAAAAATGTGCCCTGCATTGGTAGAAGCAGGTGATGTGTTTGCACTACAGAAAACAAACATACAGCATTTCAATGTCATGGGGCTTCACAGTTGGGTAGAACATTAAGCACAGTACGGTTCTCTCTTATCAAATTCTCCCAATGTCAACAGAAAGAGGGTGGTACTGGAAAGAGCTGGGAAGAGCACAACACACATTTCAGTATCCCATATAAAATTCTTCCATTGCCAATAGAAACTGAATGACTCCCTCACGAATGACAAGTACACAACACACAATCCTGTAAACCCACAACAAACTATTCCAATCCCCATGGAAAATCTACTAGTGTACAATAAGGGAATAGGAGGCAAAAATACACACTCTACAACCTAGCATATTAACTAACGCTTAATTGGTAAGAGGCTCTTGGAGGCTATCTTGGTGTTATTCAAGGTACTGATGTCCCTTGATATTAGGTCTTTTGCTTTTCATGCAGGCATCTCACTATCCAACTCTGATCTATGAACAAAGTTCAGATGTTTGCATTGCATGGAATACGTTGGTCTCTGAACAGTGACAAGGCCATTAACAGAACAGAACTAGATTGTGTTTCACTGGATTCAATAGTATTGGTGGTACCTCACATTTCTTTCATGGTATTAATCTGTACAAGTAGAATTTTCAGCAAGTTTGATCATAAAATGACATTATGTTTTTCAATTTGAAGTGACAATGAGCAGTGGTCATCTTGAGTGAGTACATTTACACTCTACCGGGAAGGTCTACATTATACACAAAATAACTTTGATGGGCCAAATACTGTCCCTCTCAAATTCAGAATGATGCAAATAGTGGACAAGGGGAGCCTAAATTGAACAGCTAGTTCACCCCCACACGTGTAAAAGGCCACATGCTTGCCCTTGTCTTCAGCTCCTCGACTTGTACTCTAAACCTCTTCACCTTCAAATATACTCACCACACCACAATACCCTTTTTCTTATCAAACATAAAGCTATCCTACATATGCCAGGCTAAACGCCATATTAGTGAGAACCACTCCTTCAAGAATCTCACACTAGATACTCTAGAGGGAACCTTCGCATTGTCCCATAATGCAGTGAATGCTTCAATCTTTATGGATGCATTCAACAACATTGTCAAAGAACTAGTGGAGGCCCACATGCATCTAAAGTCTAGTCACGTCAAAGAGAAACTCTCCACAATCTGGTACACACCCGAGCTTGCTGCCAACAAACTCTCGCCACAAGAACCAGAGTGCAGAAGATCTCACATCCCTCAAATCCCTGCACACCCAACACAGAGACAATATCTCCAAGGCCTACTTGGCTAGCTATACCTCCATCATTGAGGCAGCGGCTAATAGAAGCAAAGTCTTATTTGAAGTACTGTGCCAAAGCCACACCTGAGGTGCCACATTCACAATAGAAATGTGACAGAATTTATACCTTCTTTATTAATAAAATTGATAAAATCCGAGATCTCATTGGCACCACAAAACCAGAGCCCCACTATCCAATTTCCTCCCCCTGGGCTCTGCCCTCCTGGACTGACTTTACCCTCCTGTTTCCTGAGTATCTGTCAGATACACTTGCTTCCCTTAAATCCACCACTTATGCAGACAACTTCCTTCAGATCTTCCACAAACAATTCACCTGCCGACTGCTTAACACACTTCTAGTATTTTGTATTTGTATTTATTGAAGCTTATTTTGCACTTTTGCCAAAGCGCTGTACAATTTGGTTATAACGGCACAAACATTATGTGATATGCAATTTATAAGAAATAATGAGAGTACAAAGATGGTCCAAAATGAGTTTCAAAGAGTAGAGAGGAGATGAGCTTTGAGACGAGTGTCAGAAGAGATGCAGCGAGGGAGTAGATTGAATAGTTAGAAGGAGAGAATTTCAAAGTTTCGGTTTGAGGAGTGAGACAAGGTACAAGGAGGAGTGAGAAAAACAAGAAAGAGTTGAGATTGTGACCATAAGGTGATTGAGGGAGTGTAAAGAGAAATATGAGAGCACAGGGAGAAAGCAGGGACATGATTTAGAGTTTTTTTTTTACATGGAAGCTCCTGGGCTGGGGCAAGCACCATGCAGCTCTTTGACTAATTAAAGGTTTATTTCAGGCACATTTCAGGGGGTGAGTCACTGATCTAGGGGGTAATTCATGGATTATTTGCGCTGAAAAAAAACAGGATTTGTGCGCCATTCTGCCCACAAATCCCCATTTGTTAAACAGAGATTTGCGGACAGAGTGGCGCACAAATCCCATTTGTTTTGGCGCAAATAATCCATGAATTATCCCCTTAGTGTGTTTTTAAATACCTCAAATTCAAAATGCAGACAAAAACGTTCAAAAAACATTTAGAGTAGAACAAGCATCTATTTCGGACTTGATTTTTGCAAGTTGCAGTTAGAGCATGTTTTTTTCTGCTATTGTCTCTGTTATGATCATCAGACATTCCATCCCTGTGTCCTCGGTCACTTGACAAAATCGTTTTACCTAAAAGCTTGTGTACAGTATAGAAATGTTTGACCATAGCACATAAAGTGACCCTTGATTTTATTGTGCCACAATGAATGCTCAGGGACGTCATTTCAACAAAATGCCTGGGGCAGTGGAAGTGACATCACATGACCCTTGACCTCTGATGACATCACAGGAAGTGATGCCATTTGACCCCACACCGAAGTGACATCACAGGAAGCGATGGAACACAACCTATCACCCTGTGACAACACATCAAGTGGCATCGCATAGCATTGTTTCTAAGTACACTATGAAAAATATGGTTACGATATCACTGTAAAGTGATACACATTTCATAAAAGAATGGATCATCATATATATCATTAATATCAGCGCGTATAGGCCCATTTACCGAATATACAGCACTTACGCTTAAGAACTTCTTATAGAACAAATATGCATACAATATCTCCCAACCTGTATTGGTACTCGTTTATCAACCTCAGCAGGAAAAAAGGCTTAGTTGATCTTGCCGGGGGCCGAACCTGCAGATCACCCACACATTGCAGCAGGATCCTCAATTTAAAATAAAAATATATATATATATATATATATATATATATATTTTTAGGGGTTGCAAGGGAGACCACAGGGGTAGCAAGGGAGACCTCATGGGTCCCATTTGCGACCCCTGGCGACCCCTAAATGACGTCCCTGTGAATGCCGTGTTGTAATGTATCAATCTTTCCTATCTGCATGGCATGCTGTTCAGGATGTTTGTTTTCATGTATCAGGTAACGAGTGGCCAGAGTACGGGATGCCATGTGAGGCCAACCTCTGAAGGCTCAAAAGTAGATCCACGTAGGCTTGACATGTGGCAACTTTACCTGCACAAGAACTGGCCTGCTGTTAAATCTGTTACCAGTTTAATGGTATGCACTAGAGAGTGTAATTTGCTTTCTGACTTTGAGAACATTCAGACATGTAATTTCTCATTTATTATAGCCGGTGAGATAGCTATAGCCGGTAAGATAACTCAGTGGGCTGAGAACTTGCTGCAGCAATGTGTGTATGATCAGCAAGTTGCAGGTTCGAATCCCGGCAAGGCCAACTCAGCCTTTCGTCCTTCTGAGGTCTATAAATGAGTACCAACACAGGTTGGGTGATATTGTATGTATATTTGTTCTATATAAAGCACCTAATTGCTATATAATAACACATCACTATCATTTGGCCTTGGACGTCTGCTTGCATTCACAGCAATTTGGTAATATGTCCTATACACACTGATATTAACGATACATATCGTGATCGATTCTTGTATGAAATTTATATCACATTACAGTTATATTGTAACCGTGGTGTACTTAGGTACAATGCTATGTGATGCCACTTCCTGTTTTGTCAAGCAAAGAAAGGTTGTGTTCCATCACTTCCTGTGATATCACTTCGGGGGGGGGTCAAATGACATCACAGTGATGTCATCAGAGGTCAAGGGTCATGTGACATCACTTCCGCTACCCCTGACATTTCTTTGAAATGACGTCCCTGGGAGAAAGTAGCAAGACCATAGAATCACTTTAAGACAATGAGAAGAAAGTGGACAGGAGATGAGTTAAAGGGGAGAAAAGAAATAGACAAAAGAGAAGAAGTATTGGATATGCGTGGGCGATGAAGGAAGAGAAGATGAATTGCAGCATTGTAAAGAGTAAGGACTGGTGTAAAAAGGGAGCTCAGATAAATACCTAATAGGGCAGCACCATCGTCAATAGAGGAATGAATGATCGAGACAACACAAAGTTTGGTATCAGAGAAGGATAGAAATAGGTGAGTGCAGCATAGATTATTCATATAGAAGAAGCAGGCATGAGCCGTGTTAGAAATGTGAGCAGAGAGGGAAAGATATGGTTTGAAGATGAAACCTACATTTTTGCCAGAGGATGAAAAGCTAAGTGGAGTAGGAGAAGAGAGGGTAGAGAAAGAGGAGGACATCGAGTATTTGCTGATTAGCTGGAAAAAGGTGAAGCTCAGTTAAGAGTTAAGAGAAAGAGAGAAGTCATCCAAGTTTTGATAGCAGAGAGGCAGCTTGAAATATTAGAATGAAGAGAATCAGGAAAATAATAATATGAGGAGAAGATTTGTGTGTCATCAGAGTAAAAGTGACAAGATAGATTGAGAGAAGAAATGAGAAAAAATGAGATTGGTGTTGGAATAGACTGCTGGCTAATAAAATAGGTGTTGCTGAAAGCAGTCTGGTGCCTCTCGACGAGCCCCCCCTTTAATGTTATATGTATAATTGATGTACAGAGGTTTGAGACATGGGAGAATGAAGTGACTTACAAATAGTGAGTGTGTAACCAACTGGTAAAACAAACAGAAAAACGCAAAAAAACACATATTAGTGCTCTTTCCACTCTTATACTACCGACGTTAAGATAGGTGGCACACCAGTGCAGGCCAAGGAGAGCTTTCTGTAGGTAAGGACAGTTAGACAACCTCCCTGTACTCCTTTTTGACATTTCTGTCCACTGTTTACACTCCAATCACTTCGGTCCGATCTCTGTTTGTATGTTGAGTGCGTTGCACCGGATAACTATCAGGTGTGTTTGACTCCTGCTTGACCCTTAGGACCGAGCCTAATACAGACCATTTCTTTTTTAAGCTAATTGGGAAAGTAGACCAAACTAATTTAAGAAAATCGACCAGCTTGGCCTCCTTCTTGATTACCAGTCCAGCTTCTGGCCTAAATGAAGCACTGAGAATTCAGCCATCCAAGTGGGGGATTATGCCTTTGAATCACTGACATAGAGTACTCGTGCCTCCTACACCTCTTAGACTTCCTGGCTGTCTTCGACACAGTCATTCACCCAGCACTTATCAAACTCATCAATGGCAGGATGTGCTTCTCTGGAACTGTCCTAAAATGTTTTTCGTCCCATCTATCCAGCAGAAACCATGCCATACGGATTGTCTCATTCAGAAACAACTAGCTCCCATTCATGTATGGGGTCCCCAAAGTTTCCCTCCCCTCCCCAGTCATCTCCAATCTGCACATAGAACCCATACAAACTCTCTGAAATGACCTAAAACGTAGCCACCCATCAGTGCACTGATGGCACTCAAGATCAGTGGCCACTAGGACATTGCTTGGCCCCACAAATGCTTAGCCACCCTTCAGACATGAGCGTCAAATGCATCCCTCAAACTGAATCCCACCAACACCAAATTCGTCCTCATTTGTCCCTCTTATAGACAAGACTGTGTGCAACATTGGCTGTGCTACATGTGTCTAGGAAGATGTCAGCCTGCAGCTGTCAACCCCATTCAAATGATTAGACTTTATTGTTGATAATATCCTTCCATTCCAAAAGCATATATCCAAAAAGGCACAATTCAAATGGCTGCAGATCTCAGAAATGTGCAAAATTAAACACTTCATCCTCCTGCATGATCTCACACATTGATGGAGGAGATGCCTCCTTCCAGCCACACACCTAGCCCCCCTCAAGACAGTCCACAGTGCCACACCGTACCTCATTACCAGCCCCTGCAAATGGACCTGTAGCCCTCCTACCCCCAGCAAGCTTCATTGGTTCCTCCTGGCCACCAGGACCATCATTGAAGCTGCATGTGTCACCTACAAAGTTGTCTTGAACTCACACCATCACAATTGGTGGCTAAATTCCACACCTCTGGATGCTCTTTTACCTCGTGTAGAAAAACATCAAAAGCTTGGGATAAAGATGTGCAAGCAGTCCTGCTGCCACGACAAACGATCTGGAACTCAATCACCGCCGAGGCACAACATTGCTGCACCAGCTACACAAAACATTGCACATAAACCATTAAAACGTAGCTCTTTCGACAAGTCCTGCCAGCCGAATAATTACTGTGCCCTCCCCCCACCAACAATATCATGGCCAATGCTGGCACCCCCCTGGGATGTGCTCCCCTGCCCTCGAGCTAGATTCACACTATACACAAGGACATACAAATCAGTTTTACAGACTCTTATGCAATCACCCATCCAGTGGCTGAGGAAAGGTATTCACTGAGAAGGGTACAGCAGCCTCACAGCTGTAAGGGTACAATTTGCCCTAGGAACTGTTCCCCAGGAAATGTACAGCACAGGAATATACGGGGTAAATATAATGTTAATAATAGTCAAAATAGGACCACGTGGGCACGGACAAAAATACATAAATAAAATGCAGTTGTGCGGACATGAAATATACAGTGGCACAAAGTATTACAGTTTATTTATTTATTTATTTATTGGGCATTTGTAAGGCGCTCATAAGATCAGGAGAATTGTGTTTCAAAGCTTGTAAATTGACACCAAATACATGTTAGGCTTTATTTTTTTCTCTTACCATACTTTTTAAAACAGGTGGTAATTTAGGCCTATTTCTCTCTTTTATACACTGCCCACGGGCATTAATGCCTGGTGCATGAACATTGCCTGAATGCATATGTGTCTGTATTGGCAGGAAACAAAATAATGTTAAACTGCTTCCAATTGTTTTTTGTGGGACCCAGAAAAAAAAGAAGAGTGCCAATGCTGGTCCTGTACATTCAATCCCATTGAATTTCCCAGGCATGTCCTCTAGTCTCAATCCCACCACCGCAAAACAATGACGTGCATTTGAACGCCTATGTGCCTGCTAGTGGAGGGGGTGTTATGGGTGTTATGGATTGGCCATGAAGATAAAATCAATTTGAGCCAATACATAGAAAACTCAATTGTTTCAATAGTTAAGGATTTAAATGTATGTAAAGAAACCACACGAGCCCTGCCAGAACCTCAACTGCCAATATCCTCATCATTCCAAGATTCAGACTATCTAGAGCGGGGGGGGGCAGCATTTTCCAGGTTCAAGCGGCACAATTAAGGAACTCACTGCCTAACCCTCTACGTGAGGAGCAGCCCTTTCCGAAATTCAGAACTAACTACATTAATCTGCTGAGGTCTGCCAATGACTAGCCCATTGGCGCCCACTTATCCTCTCACATTCCTAGCATATGCTAACGTCCATCTAATACCTATATATACATACTGTCTTTATCTGTATTTTGTATTCATTTTAAATGTACCTTATGTGTAAGTGCAATTGCCGCCTACCTGCGATTGATTGTATTATGTATTTTTGTACATTGTATGCAACCCATGACCCTACCCTGTAATTTAAGCTTCGCATGTTCTGTACTGCTGCGCCTGGCTACCTTCGGGTCTGGTGCGCATTATAAGTGAATAAAACAAACAAACAAACAAACAAACACTCACTGGAATGAAGGGTCGTGTTTACATCATGTTAAGTTGCAGGAGTTTATTGGGAAATAAAATAAGTTGGCGGGGAAAACATTTATCTTAAAAAAAAGCCTTAACTGACCATAGTGAAATAGCATTATGCCATGACTTTGTGCGGGACCCAAAAAATATGTATATGTACATTTTAGCGTCAATGCAGGTGTGGTGATACGAGCTAGCCCGAGTTGTTCTCAGGCATGCATCCTATCCTATGGCCTACCGACAAAATGGGACTGGCCGGCATATGAATGCTTATGTGCTTAAGAATGGTGCAGCCGTGCATACTTTGAATATGGAACGGCGATGCATATGCCTTGACTCTTGGTGAATGACAAGGAGATACATTGGAGCTCTTTGTAAACATAGGGGGCTCCCCTGCACCAAATTTTGGTCATGCGCATGGCGGAGTGAAAATGTGCAGGGCAAAAGCTGGTGTGTATGGTAAAAAGGAGCATGTACCATGCGAGCATGGTAGGCAGCTTGTACAATGGATCCCAATGGAGTAAGCTAGCGGCATGCTGGTGCATAAAGTCAGTGGGCTCTGTAGGGATCCCAGCCTTTACGCCGGCCGGCTTGACAATTCATACCGGTGCAAATGCTGGGGCATTTGTATGGTGAAAAGGAAGGGCAGGGGTGGAAAATCGCATGTTGTGTTTCTCCCCCCGCTCCACAATACACACCAATGAAAATGAGGCATGCTGTTTACAGCTTCCATTAACGTTACACCCCATTTGAAAATGCGCTCCATATTGGAAAAGTGAAAATTATAGAGAGCAACTCATAAGCTTGCATGTGTCACAAGTAAACTAGGGCCAAAACGGTGTGTTTGTCTGTGATGTTTGAGCAATGAACAAGAAGGATGTGTAGAAATGTAACTCTCAAGCACAGTATGTGTGAAAATACTACCTTGCACACATTATGGAGTTTTCAATGTAACTTCCGAATAAGTCGATTCTATTTAGGACCTTTGGTAAAGTTTTAAACTTAGAGCTTGAATTTGAGGTGGATCTATCAACACTTTGAAATGTTGGGTAAATTGACTATAGTATCAGTCATTCATTATTCCTTTATTCAACGAAATTACACATATCTGGAAAGGTGTACAATATAAAATAATTCAACAACTGCACAATTGTTGTGCAGTTGATGTGTGCTAATGAACCCTGACACTGATAGGCAGGAATTATCATGTATTCAGGAACATACATTACAAACTGTGGCAAGACTCACTAGAGTATCAACTGACAGAATGTAAACCAACCACAAACAATTTCACAAAGAACCTTACAAGGGAAATATTCCATCATGACCTAACTATGTACAGAATATATATATATATATATATATATATATATATATATATATATATATATATATATATATATATATTCATAGACAAAACGTTGTTAAGGGACGTTATGGTTGGGTTGCACTAATTAAAACTCAGGGAGAAATTGTTGTTACAGGGATATTATTGTTACAAGTAAAATCAAAAGCCCCCACAAATTCACCAGTTATGGTATGCTAAGCAACCAACTCGTGCCACCACCATGTACTGCTAAGACTAACGCCCA
Organism: Ambystoma mexicanum; assembly: GCF_040938575.1. Taxonomy (NCBI): domain Eukaryota; kingdom Metazoa; phylum Chordata; class Amphibia; order Caudata; family Ambystomatidae; genus Ambystoma; species Ambystoma mexicanum. Next base: position 1,091,996,824 of record NC_090926.1, on the reverse strand, counting down.
GGACATCAAAGATGACATCAAAAATGTCGTTGATGACATCACTGTTGATGAAATTAATTTTGATAAAAAGTTCCTACAAGAGGTTGTGTTTACAATGTTGGTACCAAGATATAAGTGTTGTGCTACGTGACCTACTTGACATCTGTGCAATCGTATACATTGAAGGTATCCTAATCTATTCCAAAACCAGTCAGGAGCACATCCATCATGTATGAGCAGTATTGGAATGGTTAAGACAACAATGCATGTTTGCAAAACTGGACAAATGCTCTTTCCATGTCACCCGAGTAGAGTTCTTTGGTTTTATTCTAACTCCTCAAGGCGTAATCATGTATAACCAGAAGGTAGAAACCATCATCCAGTGGCAATAACCAACAACTGTAAAATCTGTTCAAAGCTTTTTAGGATTTGGCTGTTTTTATAGGCACCAGAAAGACCAAACCGTTTGGATGGAGTCCAGAAGCTGAGAGAGCCATTCACACTCTGAACGAGCAATTCATCAGCATGTCTATACTGCTGCAACCGAACCTGGAACAGCCCTTTGTGGTAGAAACCACTGCTTCCAATATCATCATGGGAGAAGTGCTATTCCAACGAAATCCAGAAACAGGCATTTTGCAACTAGTAACTTTTTGGTCTAAGAAATTCACACCTCCGGAACTCAATTATGCAATCCCAGATAATGAACTTCTGTCCATCAACTGGGCTTTCAAGGGTTTGTTGCACTACCTGCTAGGGGCCAAGCACCCGGTTACAGTTTACGCATATCACAGCAACTTGCAGTTTCTTGAAATCTACACACACCCTTTTTGCTCGCCTGTTGCATGGGGTGTTGTTCTTTGCAGTATTTGACTTTGTGATAACTTATCGACCTAGAGTGCAAAATGGGAAGCAGACACCCTTTCATGGATAAGCACTAACCAAGAAGATGAAGGAAGCAAATGCACCACTGGAACCCCCACACAGCTTTGCTGCAGATAAAATCATTGGTTGGCTCAACCAAGGTCAAGATAAGCTTGCCATTCCACAAGACAACATCCAAAGAACACTATTGCTTGATAAACTATGAAACTGGGTTCAAGCCCACCCTACGCATTCACCAAGAATACTTGTACATCCACAGAAAAACCTTACAGGAACAGGTCATCAGAGAACATCATGACATGTTGCTAGCAGGCCACTCAGGTCTTAAGAAAACTACCATGAAGGTACAAAGTTATAATTTGTGGCCAGCCATGGCCAAGGACATAGCACAATATGTGCGGACAAGTGGCATCTGTGAGCAAAATAAAGCTCTCTGACAAAGACCACAGGGACTCCTACAACTGCTACCAATCGACCCGGCACCTTGACGTACGGGATTATCATGGAACCACCCAAGTGTCGGGAGTAAAACACCATCTTTGTGGTACTGGGCCTCTTATACAAAGTGGGCAATTTATTGCTTTGACAGGGGTACCCACATCCATCACACTATTACATACCTTCCGACAACATGTTATTTGCTTACACAAGTTTCCTCCAGTCTTAATATCTGATAGGGGGAGTCAATCTGTGTTATGTTTTGGCCGGCCTGTTGTCGTTCAGCCCATATTGACGTCCATCTCTTGATGAGGCAACATCCCCAAACAGATGGAGAAGCCGAGAGGGTCAACCAAAATCTCGAACAATACCTGCGACTTATGCTGACAAACACAGATGTCGAATAGTGTGACCTTCTATGGGTGGCTGAATATGTGTATGTTATCTTTATAATGCTTATATAGCACTTTACACCAAAGCGCTTACTAATACAGCACATTCATCTTCAGGGTACACCCCCTTTTATCTACTACATGGTTGGCACCCTTGCACTTTAACCTATGACCCAACAGACAGTCCTGCAATACTGGTGATAGGAACTCTCCATGACACCATCCAACAAACACTAACCCCAGTTTGAGACAACCTTTGAATCGCTAAGTCTGTTTATAAGCAAAATGCTGATCAAACACAAAATCCTGCCCCATTATATCAGGTGGAAGACCAAGTATGGCCCGGACGTTCTTACTCTGATTCATCACACCTTATCCCATTACATCCTTGGTAGGTACAGTCACAGACATACTTGCTTTGCCTCCTACCCTACGAATCCACTCTCTTTCATGTGTCATTGCTAAAACCTTTAGCACTTAACATCAGGCACTCACTTGGGAAAACCATAACAGGCATCAAAGATGGGAGCTTAAGTTTGAACCACACAAACCACACAAAATACTTGACTTCAAAAGAGTGAGAGGGAAATTATATAACCTCTTCAATTGGAAGGGGTATGAGACAGTTCTTGGGTACCCTCATCCAATGTGCATGCTGACTGTTTGATATGCCAGTTCCATAGGGATCATCCACAGAGGCCTGGGCCAGGAGGACACGATTTAGGGGAGTGCTGCCATGACCCCAGTGGGGAAAAAGGGGTGGCAGGACAGGGCCATGGCTAAACAACCTTATATGGGACCTCATGGGTGTGTTAGGACATCACACATCTACTTAGGCTGGGCTGCCGTGGTGTGAGACAGGCGATGGGGCCATCATGCAAGCCCAGCTGGCTCTGTGCACCAAGAAGACAAAACAAGCCGAACTGGCTCCATGCACCAGAAACATACAACAAGCTGAACTGGATCTGTGTACCAGAAATACAAAAAAGCAAGATCTAAGTGTTGCAGGATTTGCATATTAAATAGGCCATTTTGGTCAAGTAGGGAAATATATTCCCTGCCCAGCCTCATTCCTAGCAGCACACTGCCCCCTTCTATTAGTGCTTCCTGGAGCAGAAGAACCAAATTACAGTAGAACCCCAAACCACCAAGTTACAATGGACCGAGAACAGAAGAACAGCACTTACCTGATATCACAGCTCCTGAGACAGCAGTCCGATCCCTGCAAAGGAACAGACAGGATAAATCGAACATTGATAGGACAAGTAGAACAGTTGCTATAACGTACATGGATGTACGCTATTGAACATTGAGAGACATTTGGAACCACTTCAAGGCCTCCAAAGAGAGGGCAGACGCCAACCACATCAGATCTGAGGCATTAGCCCCAGTGTTGGAACTGGGCTAAGCAGTTCAAGAACCCCACTCTTTGCACCACAGTAAGGCCCACCCTATACTGTTACACGGGAGGTTGGGACGGTGGAGAGTGTTAGGCCATGTACCAATAACAATTGTTGTCTCTCTCACAGCCTCACACCCTGGTACCTTGGTGAAGGGAAAACCATCGTGAAGCACAGTCCTGGTCCCTCTTAGCTCAGCAGTGTAAGTCCATACTTGTGTGCCATAAGTGGTTGTGGTGTGACTGTTGTTGACAGACATCAGAGGATCCATTGGTGCCCCCTACCATATCATGGCAGGTAAGCATTACAATTATACTTTTTTTTAATTTATTAATGTGTTACAGTTTATAAATAAACTTTTCACATCTTACATATTATACATATACATTATCCACAAAAAAAGAAGCCAGATTACAAATTCATAATTAATTCTCATTAAAAAAAATCGTGCTAAGAACTATATAAAAGTGCCTAAAATGCATTCAGTAAGATCATTTCTAAAACATTCTTTTATGTACATCAATGAATAACCAATCTGTATTGCTACCTCTGGGTGTATATACAAGTTATGCCATTACCTATCATTCCGCTAAGCTCAAATGGAGATATCTAGTCTTTTCTCAATCTCTAACCAAACATTGTACATTGCTATTAAACCTTTCAGTTTTGTGGAATTCAAGATACGCCACCAGAAGATTTCCTCCCGAGTGTGTTCAATCCTATGCACAAACTCCCCATAATATATAGAGTATATGTTTATCATTTTTGAGCAGCAAGTCAAAACATGTCGCCCCGTCTCAATTGTAACTTTGTCCTCACATAATCTACAGCATCGCTCCTCAATCCTTACTTTATTAATTACACCAGTATTTTCAAGAACCGGTAAGTAATTAATCCGAAATTCCACAATTATACTTTGTGTCCTTACCCTTTTCCTTCAGTTGTGATACAGACACCAATGTGGATTTTTAGGGATACCAAATGGGACTCTTATTCATTTTTAACAAAACATAACATCTATGTAAATGTTACTACTTAAAGGACTTATAGCCTACCCATCCTGTATGTATCTGGAGTGATTTCCCTTTGTGAAACATGCCCATCTACCCACCCACCATGAGAGGAGGTTTATGTAGTGTGAAGCTGATGTAACAGATGCCTATTTCCTGCCTGGCATCACCTACTCTGGGGGAGAGTTAGTAGATGGCCCAGCATTTTGTTCAACCCCCTAGGTGGCCATTAGCAGGCCAGTATTTTTCCTGTCTTTCCCATGCCATATCTGAACTCCTAACCAAAACTAACACTACTTACAAACACCACACTGCCTAAGAGCTATAAACATTTCCCCATCCTACACAAATACACACCTACATATATATTCAATGAAAACACTTTGTTAAAGGGATGTTAGGGTTAAGTTGCAGTACTAAAAACCTATGAAATTCAGTAAAAAAAATGTTGTTAAAAGGACGTTATGGTTACAAGTAAAATTGAAAAACCCCTAAAATTCGCCAGTTATGGTAAGCTAAGCAACTATAACTCGCGCCACCACCGTGCACTGATAAGACTAAGACCCGGGACATCAAAGATGACATCACAAATATCATTGATACTTTCTTTATCCTCGACAGCATTGCTGACAACCCATCGTCTACCACATTCATTTTCCCTTCTATATCTTCCACCATGATATCCAGTCCTTGACCTTTAGTTACCCACTTAAAAATCCTTCTAGACACTCCATCTAAACCTCGTCTGTTAAAGATGTTCGCTAAAGGTTTATGATCAGTCCTGACAACAAATGACCTTCCAAATAAGTACACTTTCAATTTCATTATGGCCCATACCAAGGCAAAAGGTTCTTGCTCAATGACAGACTAACACCTTTCGCATCTTTTGGTGTTCTTGACGAGAATGCCATAATCCTCTCCCTCCCTTCACCATCTACCTGCATCTACTCCTAAAATCACTCAGCACTGGGGTACTCACCAGATACTATTTAATGGCTTGAAACTCTTTCGAACAATCTGTATCCTACCCACATGTCACACCTTTTCTCGTCAGCCTTCTGAGAGCATGAGTACAATTCGCCCACCCCTTCAGGAACTTTGCATAATACTCTACCAACCACGTAAAAGATGCCACCTCCATCTTTTTACTGGGCTCAGGCATAGCCAGAATAGCCTTGATGGTACTGACTTTTGATTTAACTCCCTCACTCGACAAGTTATGCCCTAGATACTCAACTTCATTTTGCCTGAAACAACACTTTTCAACTGTAAACGTTAGCCCTGAATCACCTAACCTCTCTAGCACCAGTCAAGGTCTCTTGCCATATTCTTCCGTGTTCCCTCGCCACACTAAAATGTAATCCTGATAGCATTTGACACCTTGGAGATCTCCTATGATGATGTGCATAACTCTTTGAAAAACTCTTGAGACCATAAAGAGGAGAGGGGCTGAGAAGAAGTATGACTACTGGAAAAACCCTACCACAAAAGCATGGATAAAAACTCAGTGCTGCATTACCAGAGCCACTGTGTGAAACATGGGAAGGATAATTTGCTGTTCAGACAATTTCTAGGACTAAAAAGAAACCGTAGTCCGAAGGAATCATTTGGACCTAAAGCTTCTTGCCTTACTGATAAATTGTGAGAGAGAGGCTACCCAAAAACAGATTCATAACTCAGCTAAAAGGTTTTATAATAACCACAGGGAGGCGTTACTAGACGCCAACCTAAATATCTAATGGCACAACAGCTAGTGTGCGTCCCCACCTTCACAGATTTAAGTCTGACAATTAAGAATATCATTTGTATCATAAAGAATGCAAAGAAGTGAAAAGACTGATTTTTGCATACAAAAAGAGTCTATTCATCTGCAATATGGTTGGTAAGAATAGGTTAAAAAATAACTCCATCTACAACCATTACTTTACCTCAATCTTAGGGTTTACCCCCTGTCCTGCAACACCATGCCTGTGGTTCTTGCGGCATCTATTCATTGATTAAATATATGACCTCATGCCCACATGGCCTCAAATAAATTGGAAAAACCATCAAAAACATTAAAACACAAATTATTGAACATAAAAGCTGTCTAAGACATAAGGTGGCTATGCTCCACTTGTGAAACACTTTATGGAAAAGAAACATGGACACAAGGTTTTTAGCTGGGCCATGGTCCAAAAAATCAGAGGGAACAATACAAAGGAGAAAGAAGAAAGATTTCCAAAAGCTGAACAAAGGTGAATCTTTCTCACTGAGAGTCACATCAAGGTGAAGATGTGGAGTGGCACACTGTTAGGCATAAGGCGATGCATGTAATGAGTACATACATGCCTGTTAGTAAGTATACTGCTATGCAGGGAAAGGCTACAGGTTCATACTAATCTATATCTTCAGCTAGTACTTCTCTCATGAAACCTAAAGGAAAAGAGGGATAGTATACACACCTTGGGATATATTCATTATATGAATGAAACATACTTATTTTTTTCTCAAAATATTACTTTCCGGCTTTAATTATTCCCAGTTAGACATGTTTCTGTTTTAACAAGATGATCGTTCCAAGATGGCCACTGTAAAAGGGAACTTGAGTCAGGTGATAGGCCTTGGGTGAAAATCGAGTGTGGACAAGTGAATAGCTGGCTTGATAGCCAACGTGACTGTTGAATACCCATTGCAAGATGAGGTTGTAACTTTCCCCATCAAGAATGGCAAAAGCGTCAGATTTCACTGTCGATGCGTGGAATACTTCAGGTGATTTATTGAATAAAAAAGCACAGTCGTTCTACCTGCAAACCTGTTGAATGGTCTGTATCTTTATAGCCCCTCTAGTCCACTATAATACAGCAACAGTCATAAAGCCCTTTGATATTTGGATTAGACCACATGTCGTAGTCGGGTGAGGGCCTTTTTGCATTTTTTATTTGCAACTTTTACTACTTTCATCTCTCTCATTTAAAAACATGAGACATTTCACCCTACAGGCACTGCTAATATGGATTCTGTTCCATAGGCTTTGGATGGTGTACGTGAACTGGAATGGAGTTTGATGATATACAATTTTGTGGGTTTTTTGCAGATGTAGGACTTCTAGCCTACAGAGATGCATTACATACGGCTGCATGAAGCGTCCAATATACTGATCCGTTAAGGTAAATTGTCCCTTCAATAGCTCTAATTATTAATTTTATAGATGATTCCCAGAACTAATAGCATATCTTTGGTATTTGTTGCAGTGTTGAGCTTCATGGTTCCAACAATACACACGTTGTAGAACCGGGATGATAAGATAAACACACTTGGCACACAGTTCTTCTAAACTATAAGTATTCCTTGATGAATGCTCGGCTGGATGGCTATGAGAACAAAAATATGGCATGTTGGGCAAAATTGCATGTAGATGAAACATGCTCTTATGATTTAAGCCTAATGAGTTGGCAGGACTGTACTTATGGAGCTACTTGGAATTTAAAAATAGCTCTCTATGAATTTGTGACCTTTGGTCATTGGTCCAAGAAATGGTGTGCTTGGCAATTCCTGAATTTGTTGTTTTTGGGTTATAGTGAATTTCACATTTTGGAGTACAAGTGCATGTTTTCTAATGTCTCACTGCTGTGAATGTTTTATTTGAAGATTATTCTTATGCATTTAAGTAAACAAGGCCACTCAATGAGAATGTTCTAAACTAAATAGAGATGAAAAATATCTGATGATATACTTGTACATTTTTTTAATTTGTTAAATCTTAGTAAAATATTTAGTTTTTAAGGAATATGTGTTATATCTGATGTATTGCACTGACCAAAGGGTCACAGACACCTAGTCTGAGTCAAACAAGAGACAAAAGTGGGTGTTGCTAGGAATTTTGTGGTTCAGAGGTGCCAGTAGAGAGTTAAACTCCAGGTTTTGTCAGGTGCAGAGGTGTAAGAATTAGGGTCTCCCATTTTAGTGGAGGCGGTGCCAGCAGATATACAGCATTTGCCATTGGGTACAGTAGTGCCCCATAGGTCTGGCAGGGGGGATAGGTTCACCATTGGATTTTATAAATGGTACTCAACAGTGCTATTTCCTCCCCTGATAACACTATTTAACCATATGCTTGGTACAAGCCAGATCCCGTCATCATTTTGTGAAGCACTTATCTCAGTCATACATAAGGAGTACAGGGACCACACAAATTGTTGATCGTGTAGTCTAATTTCTTTGCTGAATGTGGATGAGACCATCTTCACGAGGACTTTGGCAACTACACTTGACAGTTGCTTTTGGATCAGATGGGGTTCATCCTGTGTAGACAATGAGCAGATACTTTGAGGAAAACGTTGAACCTCAAACATCGATGCTGAGAAAGCCTTTGATCGGGTAGATAGGGGCTTTCTCCATGAAGTATTGTGACATTTTGCTCTGGTGAAAGTTTTAGGAGGGGATTTATGGCGCTGTTCTCCGAGCCTACAGCTTGGGTTCTATTGATGTCGGGTGATTTTGTTTTGCATCGGGGAACCAGTCAATGGTGCCTCATGTCTCTGCTTATTTTTGCCTTGACCGTAGAACCATTGGTAGAATGTATACGTATATTGGGGCCTATTTGGATTGACATTAAATAATACAAATTGGGTCTGTATGCAGATGACATCTTGTTACATTTGTGCAACCCAGAGGTGTTGATCTGGGCGACTATGTCGGTCATTGAGAAATACAGTGCATTGGTGGGATTCAAGGATAATTTGAGGAAATTGGTCCTTTTACCCTTCACTGGGGAGCCCGGTGCCTATCTTAGTGACCATACACACTTGTGTTGGGTACTGAAACTGAGGGGCTTAAATACTTGGGAGCGTTGATCACCAGAACGTCGGATGGCCTGATTGCAACCTATTATCCCACTATGCTTACTAAATTATGTCAGGATTTCTTTATTTATTATTGTAATTTTATTTATACTGTGTGATCTAGTTACATTTATTTTCCACACAAACACAATCATGACACAATTGAAAATCTTCATATTGTATACAAATCAACAAACAAAATGGTTATAAAATATCTTTACATGTTTCTTGTGACACGTGATAACAGCAAACCATTGCATGATTTTTTAAGGATATACCTTATGAGTCAGTTTACAGACCATTTATGTATTTCACTGCAGTGGACCACAGGCCTCACAAGGAACCAGATAGGGCTATGCACCATGCTGAAATGCAGTAGTCCTTTAATGCATCACTAGCAATATTATCATAGCTGTAAAGATATTTACTCAGTGCTTTCACATAGTGATGCTTTAAAAGGGAGCATTGTGTTAGAATATGACACAAGGTTTCTAGCTCAGAATGACACTGACATAATCTGTATAGCCTGGCATCAGGATTTATTGACTCAGAAGAGGTTTATCCTGTGATGCTGGACATGCATCGAAGGGACAGGGCCTCTGTATCCTTGTCCTTTACTGCTTTTTATCACGTGTTTTGTCGTGTTTTCCACGCAGGAGTTCATGTGGGACTCCTGGTGGTGCAGCTCTCTCTTTTGATTTGGTGAACAGACCCATGGGATACCCTTATGGCACCCTTGGGTGGGGGTACAACCCTGTGCCTCTAGTGTCTGTTGTTGGGCACCTGTGTGTGGCCCACAGAGCAGGGTATGGGCTGGTGGCAGCCCCATGCTGAATTTGACAGGTGCTCTGAGTATCCTCCATTTTGGGATGCCCAGGCCCTGCCATTGGAATCAGTTGATTCCTGATAGGAAACAAGATGGCCCCTGTGGCCTCTTGCTTTCTATTGCCTGTTACCTTGTTTTCCCAAAGTCCTGGGAAGCCCTGACTCTGTCCCTTCCCCCTGACCGGCTGTTGGGTGGAGGTTCCATGTATGGTGTTGTTGTGAAGTGCTGACCAGACTGGCTGGAGCCTTCCCAATGACTGTATGTTGTGGGTAGGCCTGTGGGTGGGACCTGGGTGAATGGAGTGTGTGACGAATACGCATTCTGTGTTGTGGGTGTCTAGTATCTGGTGGTTGACACAATGACTGAGAGAGCCCTGCACGAAACTGGTATGAATGCAGTGTGGAGTGTTGAATGGCTGGGTACTTGTCCCAATACACATAACTTGTTGTGAGTGCCTGGAGAGAAGTGAATGGCCTGAATGCACTATGCACCTGATTGGCTGCCTGCCTGCATGAATGCCCTTCTGACCGATCGGTTGCCTGAGTGTGACCCAGCAGAATGAATGGGAGATCAACAGTATATCTGGGGACCTCTCACTGCTAGGAATCATGTTCAGAAGCTGAAGTCCACTATGACGAGTAACTGGAGTAACTGAAGCTTGACCTTGATGCCCTGCTGGAAGAGAAGAATTGCTGTGCTCTCCTTCACAATCTGAAAGCTGATGTGTCTCCAATGACTGACCCAGAGAGGACCTGGTAAGGTGCCCTCTTCCCGAGCTATGCGGGACCATCATGCACCAGCTGATCTTTGCCAAAGCTCCCTGGTAGACAGACCTACGAAAGGCTGCCGACCGGAGACGGGGACTGCCGCGGAATCCCAAAGAGAAGCGCCCGGACTGTTGTCCGCCACTGTCGACGACCGCCGTCCCCGACTGGAGCCGCCGTGCTCCCGTTTGCCTAAGAACTTAATTTGATCCAAGGACGCTGTCGTCTGCATCGCCGTCCGCTTTATCCCACTGGAGAAGGCCCGACCGTCGACGCACCGAGGAGCATCCGCCAGTGGGATTCCCACCATCTAACGACCACAGAGACGCCGACGACTCAACGCCCTTGCTGGGCCAAAGTTCTTCATCATCTCTTTGTGGTCCAGAACTATTGTCACCGAGGTGCCTCGCACGCCTCTTCCTTGCAGGACGCCAACATTCCGTCGTCGACGAGCACCGCTAAGAAAGAAGCTGCCACTTCACTTCCGTTGTTCACCCTGTTCTCCGTCGGACGTTCGACGACCCGTGACTCCTGCCTTAAAGGGAGGGCACTCAAGTAGGGCCGTCGATTTCCCATCGACAAACACTACAATTCCAGGTACATTGGCACTTTAGAACTATTGTAGAAGGAAATAAGACTCATAGAACAATATATGGACTGGGCGTGTGATACATCTTTGCTTTACAGGTTGCCCAGGCGGGGGGATCTCCACACAGAACTGTGTCTAGTGGTATGGGGCCAGTATTCTGCCAATTGTTCAACCATCTTGCTTTCCTTCCTCTCTCTATCGCTGGTTTCCTCTTTATTTGATCTGTGTGATATTCTGACAGTATCGTTGATGCACTTTAATGAGATCTGATAATATTTGTGGTACCATCTTAGAACTGTATATATTTACCATTGCTGATTTTCTGAGCACAAAGTGATTATTGTGATAGTGTACATAACCTTGAATATTAATTATATAAAGACTGTGTTTTAACCAATACATTGGGCCTCATTACGACCCAGGCGGTAAGGGGTTTACGGCGCCGTAAACAGCGCCGACCCTTACCGCCTGAGTACGAGGTCCCTTAGCGCCATGGCGGATTTAACACCTGCTTTTAGCAGGTGTTAAAATCCATGGCGCTAAGGGACCATGTTGTTAATTACGCCACCGTAATTTACGGTGGCGTAATTAACGCCTTCCCCACTCCCATTATGCCCTATGGGGCAAAAATGGGAATGGGGAAGGGTAAATGGGGATTGGGGACTTACCGCCCCGCCGACCTCGGAATGGGGCGGTAAGTCCGCCTACCACCATGGCGTAAACGTAGTTTACGCCATGGTGGTAAAGTCACGGCCCAGGCGGTAACTTACCGCCTGGGTCGTAATGAGGCCCATTGTGTGGACATTCCTTTGCGGGGGCTTGGGGACTACACTGTACTTAAGAACCAGCCTGCATCACCCCCTGAGAAGCTGGGCCTTGATTGCTCGACCATAACTACCAAATAGAGAATCTTGGCTGGGGTCCTCTGTGCCTCTCCTCTACCATATAGAGAGCAGAAGTACAGACCACCCCCCTCCAGTCTTTACAGACCCTCTCTTGGCTGGGCCGACTGAAGGCCTTGAAGATGACCCTCTGACCTATGTCACCACATGCCTACACTTATTTATTTATTGGCGGCTGGCCACTCCACCTTGGCACTTACAGCTGCTCGTTCCCCAGCACTTCCCTCGTGATACACCTAGCACTTACCCCCCACTCCCTCATCTCCTCTATCTCTCTGCACTTGCACGTTCTGAATGCTCACAAGGCCTAGTTGGTCTGCCTCTATCTTTCATTCTTATATTTGTTTCCATTCCCATGTTCTCTCTGTGTTGCCCTGTGGGCGCATTGAAACCCAGTTTACTTGATGTATAAGCGCCTTACAAACGCACAATAAATAAATGACCTTGTCCCCCAAACTATTGTATTTATTCCAGATGTTACCAATAAGGTCCCTGACCTAATGATGAGGGAACATAAGGCAAAATTCCTGAGCTATTTATGGCAAGGGAAAAAGCAAAGGATCCCATATGACATGCTCATTTAAAAACAGAAAAATACAAACAAAAAAGAATGAAAAAGAAAAATACTAAATATAAAAAACACTAAAACATTACTAAAGAATTACTTCGATACACAATGATTTTGTCTCTACAAAAATAAAAACATCTAATTAAACTCATTTAATTTAAAACACAGTTCATAATTAAGCAATATGCCCCGAGCTGCGGGGCATTACCAAGTGAGTTAATGCCCCAGGGCCCATAATATTAGGCCCGAGCGAAGCGAGTGCCTTAAGGAAGGCCCTGGGGCATTACCAGACTCTGTAATGCCCCCGCGACATGGGCATATTGCTATTGGAACACTGGCCTGCAAGACCGAGTTACTAATATCATTCTTTTCTGTTCCAAAATGCTGCAGCGTTTCTCAGAAAAGAAAAAAAACAAAGCAGCCGAGAGATTCCCGGCGAGGTATGGACCTGGCGAGGGCCAATCAGAATGTTTGTTTCATTCTGGTTGACTCTCGTCGGTTAATAATTTCATATATGTCAATCAGTACATTGCTAGAAAATTTCCAGTTTCAAGAATTTTAAAAAATGAGTCATTGCAAGAACAGTTGAGGTGGTGTGGCCTGCCCAGTAAATCAATCAAATTCATTCTTCATCCTCCAACTCAAATAATTCTGAATTTCTTTTTAAAATGATTTTCTCTCAAGCCTTGCACAGCAGGACAATACAGCATCAAATGCTCAAGAGATTTGAGTTGGTTCTCGACCTTACAAAAATGACAGACCACCTGATCGATCCTGAACATTCCATATGTTACCATGATTTAGTTAGTCAGTATCGGGTTCAATCGAAAGCGCAAGAACAGAGTCCTAATAGACTTGGTAGGATATATTGCTAGTTAAGGGCCTAAGATACCAAGCTTCTTATGATCTAGCTGTAAATTACTCAGTGATGGGTATGAATGCATTTTCTCTGTGCTTCCAATCCAATCACAACGAAATAGAAGCTTCTTAACTTTAGATGGATTGTACACCAAATCCCCCAGAGAAAAACCTGTCACTACTAAGATGTCACAACAAAATGTATGCATCTCACTCAACCAAGTACTTCCCTTACCCTCCGGGATCAATTTAAGATCCACAAATAGCGAGCCCTCCAATGGAGACATGATCTTTCTTATAAGTGACAGAACTTTCCATTGGGCTATCGCCTTAGGGGAGACTATGCCCAACTCGTATGTTATGACCCTTATAGGGACGGAGTTGGGAAGATGTAATATTCGACACCAAATAAGTCCCTCTAGATTTGACAGGTATTCCAGGATAGCTAGAGAAAACATATCCGTTTCATATAGGATCTTGGGAACAATTTTCCCTTCATAATACTTAATATATGGAAGGAGGGGAAATCTACCATATCTCGAGTCAATCCTGGACAATTGATTGGCAAGAGCCAAGACACAAAACTTTAACCAATTTTGGAGGTTACTTATGGAAGGTATTGAGGAAAGTAGAAACCCCAGATAGACTAAGGATTCCACTCTCCCCACCACCTCAGACCCCACACTCCAATGAAACGAGCTGGCTTTCCTACCCAAAGAGCATTGGAGAATTTTTTTTTTTTGCATTATTGATTCGCAGTGAATGTTTATCAACAAAAACAGAAAATGCAGTAAGTAAACACTGCAATCCCACCAAAGTACAATAAAAAATGAGAACATCATCGGCATATGACAACCAAACATTTTTGCGGAAACAAAAGTTGTCAGTTCCAGGTAGTCGCTGAAATCACCCATGTATATGTTAGACGGTGGTCGGTCAAAAAACCGAAAACAAAATATCGAATCACAAAAATATCGAAACCAAAATCTCGAAAAAAAAAATATCGAATTATTTATTTATTTATTTATATGTATTTGTGGGTTCAGGTAAGTATAAAAAAAGGGTAAAATAAAAAATAAAAAAGAAAAAAGGGGGTTGTGGGGGGAACCCCCCCATTTCGAAATAAAAACGTATTAAAAAAAAAATTTGAGATTTTTTTTTTCGAGATTTTGGACTCGAGATTTTTTTTTTCGAGATTTTGTAATTCGGTTTTTTCACTATAAACCATGTTAAACATGCAGGGAGCCAAAATGCATCCCTTCCTGACCCCTCAGGTTGGGAATTTGGCTTGATAACTGACCTGCCCAGCAGAGACGAACTTGGACATTCGAGTTTGAATAAAGGCCAATAATCAACCTCAGGAGGCCTGACGGAACCCCATGCTTTCAATTCTGACCATAAGAAGTTTCTGTCCATGGCATAAAAGGCAGCACTGTGGTCAACAGATGCCATATAAACCGCCTCATGTTTACCTTCCCATGCAAGATGTTGTATACATTTAAAAATAAGACCATTAATGGATGTTCCCGTTTTCCGCCTAAACCCAGTTTGCCATTTCTCAAACTTCCCCGACCCATGGGCCCATAGCTCCAGATGCGACAGTAATATAGATGAAAAGACTTTACTGTCCGCATACAGTATAGCGATCGGTCTATAATTTATTGGGTTAGATATCGCACCGCATTTTTATATATAGTACACCAGGAGGGAGGACAGGGTTTCTGCTCAGAATACTTTCAAACAGGGTAGACAGAGTCGTCACCCAAACTACTGGTTTTTGCTTAAACAGAGAGTTAGATAGCCGGTTAGGTCCCAGAGCGAGGGAGGAACTAATCCTCTTAATGAGTTCTAGGACCATATCATTATCAAAAAAGAATGTTTTCATGTTACCATCACGCCCCCAATGGGAGGAGAAAATGATTGGCTTACTAGGCGGGCAAACAGATCTTTAAAGTGAAATGCCCAATCACACTCCGCAACAGCGTTAAGATGATTGCAATGTTGAGAGAATTCAACAGGTTTATAGTCAAAATGTCAAAAACAAAAAAGTCGAAAACAAAGATGTTGAAAAAAAAATGTCTGTTTTATTTTTTTTTTTAATGGGGGGTTTCCCCAACCCCCCATTTATTTTTTATAGCTAAACCCAAAAAAACATATAAATTAAAAAAAAACACATTCCGTTTTTTTTTTACATTTTATTTTTTCGATATTATTGTTTTCGACTTTTTGCAGTCGACATTATGACTGCGCACCGATTCAACAGTATTCATTCGGCCCAAAAGGCTCAGATATATTCATCAACAAGAATTGGAAACATACCTTCTGCATCAGCTTTGCACCATTTAGCACTACTCTGCCTGAGCCAGTTATAACCGCTTTATCACAGAATCCCCTTTAGGCAATAATAAATCAGGCAGTCTCCTTAACAACCTGATTGCCTCAAAAAAGCGGGATATGAGAAAGGCAACCTCCTGATTATAATCATTATAATTGTTCATTTATAATGCACTTAATATCAGTGTGTGGTTTCTAAGCGTGGGGTGGAGATTTGAACCTGTGTTGCCTTTCATTGTCTTGCTTCCAAAACAAACGTGTTGCCCTTGAGCTATCCTTCCTCCTATCATGGGGGTGCTCTGGATTTTTAACTAGCTTCATAACATTCCCCAGACCTCTGTTCGAGTTCATTAAAACTCCAACAGTCCTCAAAGTTGCTAGCTGAAAAGGTAAGATATGGCCATTTGAGAGTGGTAATATTCAACACATGTTCAAGGAAATAGTTCACCCTCCAAGCTAAGGCAACTTTCTAAAAAACGTTATCAGCCAAGTTAGTTAACAAGTCATGCGGACACGCTTCATCATTTTCCATACCTGTGGCAAAATAAGCCACCATCATAGAATGGTCACTAAGAGGAGCTGATGTAATGTTCAGGTAAGTGGAGCTGGAATAGAACCACCAACCCACAAAGATATAGTCTAAGGTAGAATACACTTTCCCATTAGACCATGATGCTGCCCTGAACAGTCCCATTTAATACAAACAAGCCTAACCCCTCCATTATGCTAAACGCAGCTTCGAGCTTCTCTTCGTACTGCCAGCATCCTCGCTGCTGATGTTATTTTCAGTCTAACTGACCCTGCCAGTCTCATTGAATTGTGACCCGTGGCACAGCAACTAACTTGCCATCTCGAACTGGGCTTCCAATCACCATCACCTTTGCCATCGATCTGACTGTTGAATCAACTTTGGTGGCTCGTAGGACCTGCACTTCTTTGAATCACAATGAACTTCAGCTTGACCCCGGCGCGACACCTGCTCCCCATCTGGAACCACATGACTGATGCATTTTGAGCCTAATTTGAGCCGCACAAACAGTTGCAAGAAGCAATTAAACGCTGTTGAACTGCCAAAAAGCACATAAAGGTATTATTAATAATTGACTCATACCTTCCCCCTTGTTCCCTCGAGACTGGTTGGGTCACTTTGATCCTTTTTGGCACCCAAGAACATATCATATTAGAGCACATTGAGGTATTTACTTGCCTTTCACCGCCGATTCATTACCCAAAGTGTTTTATCTTTCTATCTGTGCATATTCTGTGTTCTTAACCGAGGGGTGCATTTTGTGTATTCTTCTGGTGTATTTAATTAAAGTATATACATTTGTTACACAACCCTCATTGGGCATTCCCTTTATTTTGAAGTGGTAAACTTAGCTGTTTGGGTTTCTACTGTATCATATTCAAACCCCTCTTGAGAGTAAAGCCTGCCCTTGGCCCACGCTACCACAAAAGGTGAAGAAGGTATATCTCTTATCTAAGTTTGTTTTACATTTTTGATTGGGATCACTGTTGGTTTGTAGAAGTGTGAGGGATGTGTAAGTGGTTTTAGTACTTCTCACACTTGTACTCCTGCTGTCACACGAAGTCACTTCGTCTTATGGTGGCTATCACAACTATCGATGCCTTCTTGACCGAGACAGTTACTATCATCTTTCCTCATCAACTGTATCACAGCCCGCCACACCTCAACCTCTGTACCCGTGTGCAGTGACAACCAACATAATATTCTATTCTGTTGCTGGGGTATGAAGGTGTAGAGGTGAGAAGGGAACTGAAGAAAGCTGTTATTTTGAGCATTCGATAGATAGATCCTGTTTCCTGGATTTGAGGAGAAATTCAATTGAGAGACAAATGATTTAACAACCTGAAGAGATAAGAAAAAGTGAACTATGTTTAATTAATTGGAGTGGTACAGGTTGAGGGTAGCAACTATTATGACTTTAACTGGTATGTGAGGGTGCATCTGGCATATAATGATAGAAATCCACCTGCAAGCCTGCTTTTGGCACATCATTGCAACAAATGGGCACATGGGCATGCATTTAGCATATGTGGCTCTTTATGGTCATTGAACATATAAGCGATATAAGAAGCCACTAAATGACCTTAAAGTTAGTAAATAATACAACATATTGGCATCAATAGTGGCTATGTGCTATTTTATTAATCTTATATTTATTGTTGCTTTTTGTAACATCTCTGATGTAAATTATTTTGATTATATCAGGTTCAAAGATAATTTAATATTAAATCCTGTAATATCAAATGGCCTCTGGTGCCATTTCTCTCTATTTCAGTCATTTTGAGGATTTGTGTCACTGATGAACCCATACAGCCAAGTTGATCACAACACCCAGATATCATGTGGGCGCACTACAGTAAGCCTGATGCCCCACAGGGGGCCTACTACTCCCAAGACCTGAGCATGTCAGGAAGACCTCTAAAGTTGGAAGAGCCTTTGCGGATGAGTCTGAGTGAGGATGAGAAGCCGGGTGAAGAACCATTAAAGCCACTAGGGCCAATGATGCTGACTATGATTGAGACTCTTCACATATACCTACAATGTAGTCATTTATTGCACGGTCTAACAACGAGCAAGGTTGTTTGTAGAGGAGAGATATCCATCCAAGGCTGTGCTGCCACTGTGGCTAACAATGTGTGAGCCTGTTTCTAAAGGACTAGATATAGACCATGTAGCAATAGAGTTTCACTGTCAGTGAGCAAGGCACATTAAAGAAGACATGAGTAAAATGTGAGAGGCAATTTGTGTATTGGATACACCTTCAGATTACAAGGTGCAGTTGGAAATCTGGGGCTGACAGGCAAGTAGACTCCTTAATTGCCAATGCCCATATCTTATTATGTAGGGATTCTGTGTATGTCAAGACTGCTCTACTCCAGGATGCACGATTGACGGACACTGGCAATAATTGGTGTGTTGATTACCATTTAACAATAAGTGCAAGGCCTGCACTGTGACTGGCTTCTTGGCATTGAAACAACTCTTTCTGTTCTTTGGCAATGTTGTCTGTTAGTTGTGTGTTTCCCTCTGGTGCAGGCACAGGGGGTGTGGCCGGGTTGGGCAACCTTCTCCAGCATTTATATGTGCGTAGTCAGTGAGGCCATTTCCCAGGAAACAGGTGATTAGCATGGTGAATAGTAGGTGATCTTTGTTCATATTGACACTGGCACCGAGTCATATGTCCTTCTGTGGAAATATCCCTTTTGTTGACAGAAAATGATGTATTCATCCCTCGTCAACTTTGGGCATCTCTAGTATGCAATCCCGTGGCAATATGTGTTAATTTACTCTTCAACAAACACGTTTGCTGCAAAAAACCAACACTATACTTGGTCAAATTAGTCGAAATTACTTTAAATCAACAGCTGTGTCAATATATCTAATACAACAAACGTCACTCAAAGATTCAGAGGAAATACTGAGCTTGATGGAGCATGTGTGCTTTAAATGGGTTCTTTGCTTGCTTGACATGTCCGTTCTATGCAATCTTTCAGCAGTAGACTTGAGCACTGGGAGGATGCATGCCACCTCATGGAAAGGGTACAACTTGCAGAGCCCTATAACAATGTACGGTGGCTGCCGACAGTTCGATACACGACATGCTGACTAGCACCCTCACACCTGTTTACAAGACATCTTCAGATATGGACACACAGATATCCACGATTGGGTTTTTCAGTAAGCACTCAGGTGATGCTCAAAAATGATTCAGTGTGAATCCTTCAATGCACCCTCTGGGAAGAATTTTTGGAAAGTGAAAATCGGCCTATTCCTCCTGAAGAAGCCAGGCCTCATTACGAGTTTGGGGGTAGCCATGCCCTTAATGAGGGCATGGCTACCCCCAAACTCGGGTCCAGCGAAAAGGGAATTACCGGGCCATTCCGACCTTGGAGGGCCCGGTAAATTCCCTTTCGCGGGACCCAGAGCCAGTACGTCCCCATTCCCATTCGAGCCCCCATAGTGCTCAATCGGAATAGGGAGGATGGTAGCAGCGGTACCGTTCATAACGGTACCATTACTACCATCCTGTTCTGCTCACGGGTGGCCTCATTACAAATGTGGCGGTACAGTGATAACGGCGCTGGTAGTGTTGCCGGCGCCGTTATCACTGTACTGCCACATTACGAGTTCTGCTCGCGGGTGGCACCCTGCACGGGCGTGCAGAGTGCCACCCGCGAGCAGAACTCGTAATGTGGCAGTACAGTGATAACGGCGCCGGCAACACTACCAGCGCCGTTATCACTGTACCGCCACATTTGTAATGAGGCCCAATGTTTACAGAATGATGTGGGTTTTGATCGTCAAAACTAGCACTTTGGTGTCAAAATAACAAAGGGTTGGCCAGTAGACACATTTGGAAGACGTAGTGGGTGAGGTCTCAACTAGTACATGCTTCTGTGGATTTTCGAGTTTTTTAGTTTTTTAATGTTTAGTATTTATGTCTCCTCTTCTTTGTCAATACGTGTTAAATGTCTATATGATAATGATACCACAATTCACTTTACATTGATAGAGCCTTGGCCAACGCAATTCCAATGTAATTTATTGCTATATTTGCAGTTTATCTTTTGTAAGCGACTTCAATTGAACACTACAGCTAAGTCAATGCCTAGTCTGGGATGCTGATGGAAACCCTTATTGATGTATTTTTATGTCCAGTTCATTTACTCTGGATGACAACCCTTATATAACACCCCTCTCTCAGAATCCCCCCGACCCCGCTAAGCCAAGAAGTAGGTTTGTTTTGCAAATTTAAAAGGTTTATTTGAAAATTAAACAGTATATATATATCACACTTTTATAGTAAATTAATATTTGATAGCACACTTGTGAAGATGATAGTGATCAACAACGCATAATGTTACTGTGGTACACTCTTTTTGATGGCTTAGAAGTGATATAGAGAGGATAAAGTAGTTGATAATGCTTTTATGGCTTCAAGGACAGTGCAATGACGAATGAAATGCAGTACAGAAAATAAACTCGATATGACTTCAACAAAAGACAATGTAATCACTTTTCTTTGACAATTCACCCACCCCCCCCCCTTTATGCAAGGTAAAGAGATGGGAGGAAAGCACACAGTTCTCAGGAATGCAATCAAATATAATTCAGTTCCCCACTAGCAAGCTTAGAGGAAAACAGGTAGGAGTCTTAAACACAGGCAATTTACTTTGATGTGGTTGCAATTAAGTGAAAAATATGCGAAAAATGCTTTTAATTCCCTATAGGAGGTTCAAGGTAGGTGATAGATACTTTGAATCAGTTCAGTCCAACCCTATCAATGATTCAGGGATGGTTATTAGGTTGAAAACAGATTTCAGGGATGGAAGCAAAGACAAATATTTTTACACGTGGCTGAAATTAAGCAAAATATCAATTGCAGCAAATTTTGTCGCCTGCGTTGAGTGCAATTACGGAGGCAAGTCGGTTAGAGCTTGTTGGAAATCGTAGAATCCCAGCTTCAAAATGAAAGTTAAATCTCGCTTCTATCACAAATGGTTCCGCAGATACGGCCGATTTAGTAAAGGTAGTTTTTCGGATTTGAAATTTTAAAGCTCAGAATGACAGATGACAGTTTTCAGGTTTAAAGATGACAGAATGACACGATTCTAGGAGGCAGTTCTAATAGGCTAAAATAGTTTGGATTAGATTATTAGATTATTTTATTTTAAAGTACTCACACTATATTTTTGAAATAAGCCGTCAAGGTCTGGTCAGGTTGGACGGGACTGCCAGCGGGTGGCTCTGAAGTCCCGGCTATCTGGGTCAGCTCCGCTCTCTGGGTCTGTCAGGCACTGGTTCTGCTCACAACGGTCTGGTCTGAGGTTCTCTCTGGTTCCGGATACAGCACTGCTTTCTGGATAATACTACAGGTTCTTGCAAAAGTTCTTGGCAAAGAATTCAAACAGCTCGCCCGGCTGTTGAATAGTTTGGTTGGTTTTGAGGCCTGCTGAAGAGAACTCAGCTTGTGGTTTAGGCCTTTGCTTTGAGTTCTGGAGTCAGAGTTCTAAGTTCTGGTCTCTGTCTTGCTGGAGTCAGTCTAGGTCTCTGGAGTTCTGGGTGTGAATTTGTCCGTCAGCGTGCTCCGCAGAAAATGGGAATTGAGTGTCTCTACCTGTCCCAGCAGTCTCTTTTTATGTTTTTAGAAAGTGGGTAGGTCGGCTAATTCTGCATGCCCAACCCTCTCAACTTATCATTGGCCAGTTTCTCCTCTCTTCCTTGATTGTGGAGCTGGGTTGTGTGTCATCTTTATGGCTTACAGAAAGACACTTCCCTTGTCAATGTGCACCCAAATCTATTTCTGATCCAAATACATATTTCCCAGATACACAATTTGTTGAAATTACATGTACATATTACAGATTCCTTATGGTCCATGCTTGTCTGACTCTGATCTTCCTGGGGGCTTGCATTAAAAATTGACAACTTAATTTCCTTTTTAATTGGTTTACCAATGTTAAATCTGTATCAAAAATTACACCAATGTACACCCTCCTTCTACACACATTCCAGTAATTTACTAGGTTTCTAGCATAAACCCGGTGTCTGTAATATCAATAAATAGCGGGGTTTCACCTCAGAACATGGTACAAAGTTGAATAAAGGCTTGAATTGTGGGTACATCTCTTAGATTGAGGTTCTCCAAATTGCACATTTTTGTAAGCTTAATACAATATTTTAGAAGCATTTAACTTAAACATATATTTGCTGCAATAGGAATCCACACTCAAGTCTGGCCCGCCCCTCGAAGCTGGGTGGGTCAGCTCACATGTCCCTGCTCCCAGGCAGTGCTCTGTTTACAGTCCACATCCAAAATTAACATACTCCATTCAAGGAAAAGAGTCTATTGTGTGGTGTCCGGCAGGCTGAAGGGAAAACCCCTCCTTCCCAATCACCAGGGTCATGTGATATCCTGGGCTGTTGTGTGGGTCTCTGGGGTGAGAAGGTTTCCCAGCCTCTTGGCCTGTTAATTGAATCAGATTGTCTCTGGGAACAGCAGGTGGTTAAAAATTTTAATTAACCAACAGGCTTTGAAGTCCCAGTTAGGCTGGATCCTCTTGCACTCCTGAGATACAGTCCTACTGTCAGAGTTTAGACCGCTAGCGCCAGTTTGTGGACAAAGTTGGTACGGCACCCATTTTTGGGATCAGTCTTGAATTAATGCATTTCAATAGAGTGGTCTTTTGCTTGTTAGTATAGGATCCTTGCTTAACATTGTTTTGATGGCATCCTTACAGTAGAGTGGTGATGTGGAACCCCGCACAAGAAGGTTGTATCTTTAGAGTGGTCTTGTGCCCATGATTTTAGCAACTTTTTGACATCAATAAAAACGGATTTTGAACAGAACCACCTTTCTTTGTACTGGTGGGTGGCAGATTAGGTGACCATTTTGGTGTCCGCAAACTGCGCAGTTCTCCTGGATTCTGGCGTGAATGTGGGTGGCGACAGCTCATCCCCACATCTACCCAGTCTATTGATTTAGTTTGTTCTGGGATAGAATAATGGGCGGCGACAGCTCATCCCCACATCTACCCAGTCTATTGATTCAACATGGGTCAAAACCCTTGACACTTTTGAAACTCAACATTCTTCTGCAACATACCTACTCAGAATAGACAAAATGTGTGAGACCATCGAATCAACCTCTCACAGCATTAGCATCCCCGGCACCCCGGCACGCACACTGACGCACTGAAATTAATTATTCCCTCTCTCTTTCCCAGATCTCCTAGCCTCCCTCCAAGCTACTTCTTACTCTAACAATATAATCACAGTCTCAATCATTAAACAATTGACTGGCCCAGCCCTCAATGTGATCCTCAGCATCATCAATGCCTTCCTCACAGAAGGGTTATTCCTGGACACTCTCAATACTGGTCTCATACAATCTCTTTTGAAAAAACCAACCCTAGATCCAGACGACCCGGCCAACTACCGCCCATTTCGAACCTATCATTTATTGGCAAAATCCTGAAAAAATTGAAAAAACTCCAACTCCACCACCCCAAGTGTAGCATCGTGACACCCACCATCCAGCTTGTGGATGAAACCCTCCATATAATGGATAAGAGTGACTCATTACTCTTCATCCTCCTTGACCTCTCAACTGCATTCAACACCATCGACCACCATATCCTTCTCTCCCTCCTTGCTGACAGAATGGGATTCTCTGACATCGTCCTGAATTGGTTTACCCCCTACCGCTTAGGCAGACACCAGGCTGTCCAGATGAACTTGTTGTTTCTAACTGACTCCAGGTCTCCTACAGATTCCCCCAAGGCTCATCCTCTCACCAATCCGTTTAAACCTTTACATGGAACCTCTCAGCGGTCTCCTCAAAGATCCCAATATAGCCATCCATTAACACTCGGACGATACTCAGTTGTACATGAGAGTAAATAGCTTGCAGTAATAATTTGGCTCCGTGATTACCTAGCAATCATCCAGTGCTGGATGTCGACTGCCTACCTCAAACTAAACCCATCCAAGACTGATTTTGTCCTCATCAGTCCACCCGCTAAACAACTTGTCCAACAATGGGTCAATAGTATGCCCCTAGAAGGATTAGAACCACGACTCTCAGACTAAGCCTAATCCTTAACTTTCACCATTGACAGCAGACTGTCCCTCCAGGAGCACATAGACAAGAAGGCCCAAATATCCTGGCTCAAAATCTCTACCCTTCAAAAAATCAAATCCTTCATCCAGCCACAGGACTTTCGGACTGTAGTGCAGGCCCTTGTAGTCTGGCACATCAATGAGGGAAATGCCCTCCTCGCAAGGCTTCAAGCTGCTCACTTGGCTCCCCTGAAAGCAGTCCACCACGTTGCAGCATGTCTTATTACGGGAGCACCAAAATATGATTCAATCCACCATCTGATGTGAATTTCATTGGGTCACACTCCAAGCCAAGATACTGTTCAAGAATGCATGTATCATCTACAAAACAGACACTGGGGGTTAAGTTCCACATATCTGGTGGCACATGCTCCTCGTGCAGCAGATCGACCAACCAGCTTGAATCACAACTCGTGCACATAGAGAGGGTCCGCACATAATCCTACTATTTTCATTCAACCAATTTCTGGAACTCGATCCCAGTGTCGGCTCGGAATGCCCCCACAATTCCCCAATTTTGCAAATCTATCAAACATTGCTCTTTCAACAACACCTGACCAAGAACGAATTCCAATGGATGCACAGACCACACATACCGATGCACAGACGCCCAACTTCTGGCTTTCTACACTCCGTAAAGCTATCCACTGCCCTCAAATCTAGGTATGCTCTTTAAACAATAAAAGAATAAAATACTGAGTATTTGGGATTTTTTCACTGTTGCTACTTTAATTAATTAATTAAACACTTTTTAAGTAAAACAGAATTATTAAGTTCATTTATCCTGCTTATTCCAATTCTTTGTTGCTTGACCTCATGGAAAGTACCATTTTGGTGTCCTCACCCTTGGAATACATCCAAACCTGCTGCGTGTGAGACCAATCTTTTGCTGCCCCTGTGCCTTGTTGGATATGGCATCTTAGTTGGTCACTGATTGTTCTATTGTCTAAGGATCACATACAAGGAGCTTTAATGTCTAGCATGACACAATCTTTTAATGCTAATTTGTTTTTTGCAAGGACTGTGGCCACAAACAGATGTGCACACTTGTTATTCTTTAAAGGATATGTGCATGTGGCTGCATTATGTACTTTATACCCATCCACATCACTACCTTACCTGCATTAGCAGTTGTTATATAGTGGGGAGAGCCTATATCTAGGGAAAAGATTGTCATCTGGCAAGGGTGTAGAAGCATGGCTTTTTTTTATTTTTATTATTAATGAAATAATACGGGTCATTCTGTCTTAGAAACTGTGCCCTGCTAACCAGACTCCTCTTTCAGCAAACACAATGCCAACAGCATAGTTTACACCTATGTCCTGCTGAATCAGTATCCTTTTCTGCAGCACATGCTCACCAGTGGCATAGAGCAGGGTTAGGAGTCACAGCTTCTCTCTTGATAGCTGCACTGACAGCCAAGTCACTTTAACACAGGGACCGAATTTAAAATATGCAGCAAATCACATAACTATGAAAATGATTATCCTGGTGACTGGTGTAAACCATACCTGAGTCCTGTGATGGCTAGTCTCTCTCATAATTTTTAATGCCACATCAAATTGTTATCATACATGTGCCAGCTCTGTAAACCCAACTCTGTTGTGGAAGATTTGGGTGTATTCAGGTCAGACAGCCTGGCCCTGACAGCTTGCTGCTCCTTTGATCCTTTCTGAGGTCTGGTAACACCTCCTACCGCGCGCCCATGCAAAGTGGCCCTGGAAGTGGCCTGTTGTGTCTGTTGCTCCTGCTGGCCGTGATGAGTGAAGTTTAAAGAATCATCCACGTTACTGCTGCATTAACATATTGGGACTATTTATTACATTGACCACAATTATGTAAAGGCTCTAAATCCATGTTCTTTCCTTTACTTATTTAGGCCACGCCCCCAACTGCGTTTTTTTCATAAACACGGATGCTCCGAAGTGGCCTTGGAAGTGGCCTGTTGTGTCTGTTTGGTCTGGTGGGACTGCGGGGCATCACTAGACTGTGCTCTTCTCTTTTTCCTCTTTACATGCTTTGGTAAGCTTTCACTCTCGTTGTGTGTGTAATTCCTGTTTATATTGACGAGCGATTTTCCTGAACGTAATTTCACTCGTGTACATATATTTGTGTAAGCTATGAGCTCTAAAAGAATAGCTAAGGGCAAACAATACTCCACAGCAGCGTCCGTGACACATATGGCAACAAGAATGAGTTTTGCTCGCGCGGCTGCAGTTTCCATGTCTGATTTACCCAGTATAGAGGATGAGATGGTGGATTGTGCACAACAGTGCTCGATGGAACAGAAAATGACTAGTGAGCTAGAGGTCGAGGTTAATCATGTTCAGCTGTCGGAAAGCTCACAATCACTGTTTGCCGAAGAAGGAAACACTGATGCTGTGAGTCAGGAAGTTGAATATGTTTGTAAAAATAGCAAAATGAACGAGTTTTTTCTATGCAGACACTCCTCCGATATTTGGCACAGGAGAGATTTCTTTGTTAGCCCTGTCTCAGCACTTAGATCAAAGTGTAATATGTAACGCTGTAACAGCTCAAAAACCTATCAGTGTTAATTTGCAATGTGATGTTGAGCCATGCTGTAAAGAGCTTCTCTCCCTTATGTTGACTGAACTGAAAACACATATAAGGTTGCTTAATGGATCGGTGTTAGCCTTTACAGCCCTACCAGAATTAGTAACAGAAATGAATACTAAAAGTCGGGTTGAGCAATTGGAAGTAAGTGGGGAAGTTAACACAAACGTACCTGTCTTGGATGTCAATTTTGCAAAGGCGGTGATAAGTGTAGCACCCGGACTTGTTGTGGATAATATTATTGAAACAGTTTTAAGTGGCTCCAGTTCAGATGTTGCAAAATCTGTTGGTATAACCCTAATTAGTGATGAAGAGAATAGCACTTTTGTTGAAAATTTAAAAAATAAAAATAAAAAAAATAAAAATATGTAAAAAAAAACAAGCAAAGGGCAGTCTCAGATCGTCTGGCAAATTTATGAGAACTCTTGACATACATGATGCATAGTCAGATAGACAAGATAATGGCCCTCATTACAACCCAGGCATTAAGGGGTTAACGGCGCCGTAAAAGGTGGCGGCGCCGTTAAACCCTTAACGCCTGATTACGAGGTCCCTTTGCGGGTGGCACTTTAATGCCTGCTTTTATTAACCGTAATTAGCCATAATTAATGCCTTCTCCAGTCCCATTGAGCCCTATGGGGCAAAAATGGGAATGGGGAAGGGCCATGGCGGCATGGGGAATTACCGCCCCGCCAACCTCGGAATGGGGCGGTAATTCCCCATTCCGCCATGGCGGAGTCGGTAAGTTACCGGCATGGACCATGGTGCTATTAGCACCATGGTCCAACGCCTGGGTCATAATGAGGGCTAATGTCATGTTGCTAAGGAAGTTGCAATTAGCAGTGTAAAAACTCCGACCCCTACTGCCTCTTTCAGTAAATCTGTAGTCTCCACAATAGCAGAAATAGGTAGCTCTATACATCCAGAATATACTGAGGGCACATCTATGCTGTCAGAGGTTTTGAAAAATAAAGAAACATCTGACAGGATAGATAGTAACCTGTGTGCTTTGCAAAGGGGGGTCCAGGATATATTTGATATTTTTAAGAACACGGATGCGCCATCCAGACCCACTAGACCCACTGGCCCGGGGTGTGTAGTACCCATGTGCCCGACAGTCCTAGATAACAAAATCTTGAGCACGGTACTCTTCATAAAAATGGGAACAAATGCGGTAAGGAAACGTGTGAGATCATTACCGTGGTTACTAAGCAGAATGAGAAGTCTGGCACAAGGCCTAAGGACTCATGGGCTGTGCCACCTGGTAAAAAGCAAGGTGAAGGTACATCCTCTTCTGGGGACATTACAGAGGCGCAGGATAAAAATGTGGCTATGAATTCGCAGATGACAAGGGAATTAGTTAGCACTTTTATTGAGGATATCCTGAATCAAAAACTGAATGATGCTAAACAACTTATACCTAGCCTAGTAGGTTTCTCTCAAGGCAAAACAGTTAGTGTGAATAACCCTAATGGCCAGAGCTTAAATAGTAGATTGTCTGATGCAGCTTACATCCACGAGATCCAAAACAACGGGTGTAACAGCTGACTCTGGAACCATGGAGGACAGGAGTATAACATACCATCTGATTACAATATCTGGGATAATGGTGACAAGAAGATCGCCTCACAAAATCTTAGAAGTCCTGTTAATCCAAAAGAACCTAGCCTTGTGATTTATTATGTATTTGATGAAGAGGGCCCGAGATCCTTGAATAGACAATACTTACTAAACCTTTTAGTGATATTGCGGAATGAGCTTGATAACTTCTGCAGACATTCAGCTTGTCGATTACATTCATAACGAAATATATGATTATGTCAGGCTTATAATAGCTTCTCCGCTCGTGAGGGCTCTTATATTGAATATGGCTGGGGCCTTGCAAAAAAGAGGTTTTGATGTAATGGAATTTCAAGAAGCATGTAATAATATGGCCGCTCATAGTAAGACCGAAGGTTACCCAAAGCATATGAAAAATCAGGTTACAAAATCAGGTGGGTGACAAGCCTCTGTTGGCACAGAGGATGGTTTGGTGTCTATGGCAGATGTCAAATCCCAACTGTATGACATGCAGGAATGGAGATGGCTTGCTCTGTCACTAAGAGAATCCATCATAGAAAAATTAAAATCAGTGAAGTACCCACTTTAGCAAGAATAGACCATATAGCCTCCTGTCATGGAATACGAGGGGTTGTTCTCATTTGATTGCCAATATCAAAATTGTAAAACTGCTGGAAGAGCATGACTTTGTGTTACTACAAGAGACTTGGGCGACTGGTAATCTATTGTGGGATGGGTATGGGGTACTAAATTTGAAGGTGAATAAGGGTTCATTTGGTCGTCCAAGTGGTGGACTTACACTAGCTTACCGGTCAGAAACCAATATCATAATGGTAACTGAGCAGTTGCCGTTGGACTGTGCAATAATTGGTACCTTCAAATTGTCAACAGAAAGTGGCAATATCGATTTAATGGTGATGAATGTTTATTGGAATGTGGCTAGAAATACAAATGATCAGCTAGACCTGTTTGTTTTACTAATTCAAAAGATAAGTGACTGGCTTGATACATATCCGGGTGGTGCATTGCTGCTTGCAGGAGATCTGAATGCGGATTGTAATCTGAATAATAGCACTGCTTCATGGGTTTTGGCATCAACAGGTTCTGATAGTGCGGGTGCATCGAGTAAAACATATAGAGGGAGCCTATGGGTAGAATTTATGGTTAGCTGGGGTATGCAGCCAATGTATTATATTATTCCTACGTGGCAGGCACGTGGTCTCAACTCAATGTTGGATTACATATTGGTGAGCAATCATTTCCAGGAAGTCTTGTGCAACCTGAAAGTGAACAGCATATATAAAAGTGATCACGCGTTGATTTCAAAACATTTCCCGTGGTTAAATGTAAAGAAAGGCGAGGTTCCCTGTGTGGAGAGTGTTATAGTCAATGTTGCAGGCACCAAGGTTAAGTGGACACCTCACAACATAGATAAGATAAATAGCTTGTTGTTGCATCACTATACATCCCAGTCACTAGAGTGGAAAATGGTAACCTACTTGGGGGAAACCTTTACGACCTATGTTTCTTACATGTTAGACAAAGCTAATGTTATGAAATCCATTTTGCAAAAGTCTTCAAAACAATGCGCTCATGTCTTCGATATAGAAATTAAAGAGAGAAAGGCACAATTAAGAAAATAAGTCCGTAAATTAATGAATTCAAATTACAACATGACTGAATTATGCTGCAAAATTAAGCACTGTAAACAAACCTATTAAAAATGGCTTCTGGCACGCCGTTCATTTATGACCCAAAAGGACAGTGAAGCAATGCTTTCAGCCATAGAGTGTGGTAACACCAGGAATATATGGCCTATAATCAACGGTACTGAAGTAACTCAATTGCAGCTTACAATTAACCCAATAGCAGAAAAGATATGGGTGGATCTCATTCACCTGTCATATGAATCAAGTGAGGTCCCTGAATATCTCGGTCAAGAACATCTCTGGACAACTTAAGAAGGTCAAGGCATCAACTACCCCAGGTCCTAACAACCTTTCATATGTCACAATGAAACACAATGTAGCAATGTGGTCTGGCGTATTGTATTGGATATTTAATGTCATCATGAGTGTGAAGAAAATCCCAAACTCGTGGAAACTGTCTTATGTTATCCTAATATTTAAAAAAGGTAACCGTTTAAATCCATTGAACTATTGACCAATCATGCTGACTGACGTTGAATCCAACATTTTTGCAGCAATTGTTCTAGAGGAACTGAATAAATGGATAAAAGCCAACAGCATATTGGACACAAGACAAATAGTTTTCAGACAGTTTATGGGCATGGATGTGGGTGGGTTAACTGTAGCTAATCTACTGAGTACCGCTAGAGTGAAAGGTGAGCAACCTCTATACCTGGCCTCCATGGACCTATCCATGGCGGTCGACATGGTCGATAGGAACATCTTATGGAAAATGCTATTTTATCTGTATATTGAAAAAGGTCTACTCGAATTGATAATATCATTATATTCGAATACAGTAATGAGGGTGTGTCTCAAGAGGTCTACTATCGGGATATATTCCGACTCATAATGGCTTAAGGCAGGGTTGTAGATTGGCAGCCACTTTGTTTAATATTTACATATCAAAAGCAGGAATGTTTCTGGATTCTAGTGGTCTAGCATCACCAAAGCTAGGTAGGTTAAAAATAAAATGGATCGCGTATGCAGATGATTTTCTTTTGTTTGATGGAACAAAGGTTGTCCTGCAAAGAACGATAGCTGCATTTGAAGATTTCATTAAAGATAGAAAATTGTTGATAAATCAAAAAAAACAGTGATTTTTTATACGGCTTCAAAATCCATTAAACAAGATTCCTTTTCCCTGTCTTGTGGTGGTGTAAAGTTAAAAAATCAATCTGTGTAGAAATATTTGGGCTACACCTACACTAGTACACATACACTTGGTTTATGAGAAATAACCTCAAGTCAAAGGCCTCTGCTGTTGCCAATCAGATGAAAATAGTAGAGAGAAGATATGGGAGATTCACCCTAATTCCATGTATATTATTTTATCGTACAAAAGCAATACCACGTTTGTCCTATGGCCTTGAGTTCTGCCCAGAGGAATTGGTACCATATTTGAAAATAATTGAAGTGGCGCAAGGTGGTTTTAAGTCTTATTCCGAAATGCATACCAATTGAAAAGCTGTGTTATGAGTTGGGTCTGCCCTCCTTAAAGAGAATTATGTACTGGAAGAAGTTATCGCTTTTATGTAAATGTCTTGTGTCCGATAAAAATTTGTTGTATTATTATCTGGGGATAGATCTGGAAGTTGTATTTATGTCTGACCTCAAAAAAGTATGTGCCGAAATTTTATGTGACCTAGGGCTATCAATGAAGACTCTTATAAGAATCCGGTAAAGTCAAAGAATTGTTAAAAGCTTCGGATTGGCTGGAAAATAATGTGGTGATTTTAAACTCTCATCTGTACTCACAAGTAGTCTCCTTTTGGAAATGGAAACCGGTTCCCGAGAAATACATAGAAAAATATCCATCCTGAGTCTTTAGAAACCTTACTATGAGATTCTGATTTAACGTTCTAAACACTTTTGAAATTCAGAACATAAGAAATAGAAATATTGTGGAAACAAAATTTTGTAGGCACTGTAAGGTAAACAGGGTGAATGAATCGTTATTGCACCTGCTATTGATTTGTCCAAATCTTTTGAAAAACAGAATAGAATATTTTTCAGTATTTGTAAATGACATCTCCAATGTGAACAGAGTTATTCTGTGGTGTGAAATGCTTCATGGCAACTCCATGGTTTTAAAAATACGTATTCATGAATTCTTGAGAGTAATATGTGACTTAGTATGAATATGTCTATGATATGTATAAATGCTGTAAATTATATTTGATATGTGCTGTTTTGGTGTTGATAACACTATCAAGAATGTATCACTAAGTTGTTTTATCTGTAATTAGTAACTCAAGTTTTATCTGCTATTTGAAACTTAAGTGTAATAATGTGTAAATGTGTATGCTTGTCCGTTATTGTTTTATATATTGCAATTTGTACTTTTGTAAATCTTTTTACTGTACTTTTGATCGAATTTTTGTAAAGGTTTTTCTACAAACCAAAAACAATAAAGATAATAATAATAACACCTCGTTGCAGCAGGGCAGCCATCCAGCATGAGCTGACCATGGAAACAAAAATCAAGAGCACACCCATCCTAACAGGACTAGACTCACACTTGGGTGTTACATACCAAAATAGCCTTTGATGCTATGAGCAAGTCAAAGGGACGCAGTAAGTGAACACAAAGGGAGCTCAGCATAGCCTGAGAAAGATTCCACCATCTTGTTTTTCTCTATATCTCTCTTGCCTTTCTGTCTCCTCCACTTACTTTGGTGCAAAGTCTTTGGGAGTGATGTCACAAGGCAAAGACCACCTGTCTCAAGGACAGGTATTTGACCCCTTAAAGCAGGCTTTTTAATCATCTGTGAGCTTCTGCTCATAAAAGAGGGAGTTTCACACTCCTCCTTTGATTCACTTTTAGACATCAAGACTTAAGGAAGAATTCATGTGGCCCTCTTTTGGGAGAGTTTTTCTTTCCAAAGCCCTTGGTCATTGAGGTGAAGAAGTAGCAGTGCAAGGAAGAGGCAAGCTTTGCTCCCTACCCACGCCCAGGTCACATTGGGGGTGTCTTGCTGAGGACAAGGTCCTGTCATTCTGCACCAAGCCTCTCTAGGTTGGGAGAGCGGAACCTGAATATACTCATCATGTCATAGAGCACCTGGAATGGGTCTCACAGCATCGGCAGGACTAGCCAAAGATCCCTGTTCTGTGGCATTGGACCGGTCAAAATGCATTTGAACCATGTACACTGCACTCAAACCAAAGGTACTCACCAGTGCTGCTTTCCGCACTCTTCCGACCATTGAACTACCTCTGCCTTACACCTGTCGAATGGGCTTGTCATCAAATTGTGCTAAGCGAAGCACATCACTTGTTCAACTTGAACAACCTGCTCGCCACCGCAGACCCAACAGGTTTTTCTCAGGTCGTTCATCCGATCCCTACCCTGCTATGAAAAAATAAACTTTTTGACTGGCCCATAGAAGCTGAAACAGCTTTCCAAACTCTGAAGTCTAAGTTTATCTCCGCTCCGATTTTACGCCATCCAAGACCCGATGTTCCTTACATAGTCGAAACAGATGCCTCCAGCACCGCTATGGGTGCAGTTCTTTCACAAAAAAACCCTGATACTGGCCAGCAGAAAAAAACTATGCAATCACTGATAAAGAACTATTGGCAATCAAAGCAGCCTTCCAGGAATGGAGACACTACCTCCTAGGAGCCCGACACACAGTTACTGTCATCACTGACCATCGCAATTTGCAGTACCTAAAGTCACCTAAGGCACAATCATCTCGCTAGCTCCGCTGGGTGTTATTCTTTGCGGAATACAACTATGTCATCACATACCGACCAGGAGTATGCAACAGTAAAGCTGATGCGCTATCACGACTGGGCGATGGGGACAAAGAATACGATCAAATCGAGCCAATCGCGATAATACCAGAAAGCAAAGTACTGGGAGTCACCACACCAGCACCACTGGACGACTTGAAAACCGATATAGTGCGCCACATGAAGGAGGAAGAACTTCAGGCATGGAGCACTAAGAGCGAACAGCACACACTGCGCATCGGGTTGCTGTGTTTCCAAGAACGTATATATCTTCCGACGGAAGCCCAACGAGAAAAAGTAATTGCCACCTATCATGAAACATTACTGGAAGGACATCCAGGGATAGCCAAAACCATGGCCAAAATACAAAGAATCTATTGGTGGCCCACCTGGCGGAGGGACGTCATTTGTTTTGTGCTCTCATGTGGAGTTTGAGCGCAAAACAAATCCCAGAAGCAGAAACCAGCAGGCCTCTTACACCCGTTAGCCATTCCGCCAACAGCATGGCATACCCTGTCCTTAGATTTTGTTACCGACCTTCCTCCCTGTAATGGCTATAATACAATACTGGTTGTGGTAGACCTGTTTTCAAAGATGGCCCACTTTATTCCATTGAAAGGACTTCCCACAGCACTCACCTTGGCAAGAACCTTCCTGGAACAAATAGTCAGGTTAAATGGTTTCCCAACTAACGTACTTTCCGACCGAGGCAGTCAGTTTGTTTCTAAATTCTGGTGGAAGTGTTGTGAATTGGCCCAACTAGAGGTACGTCTATCAACCAGTCACCATCCCCAAACCGACGGCCAAACGGAATGCACAAATCATGCGCTTGAGCAATACCTCCGATGTCTTCTCCACCAATCTGAGAACACTTGGAAAGATGTCCTATGGATTGCGGAATATGCATACAACAATTTGCAGCATTCCACGAACAAACAAAGCCCATTTTGCACCTTGTACAGGCGGCACCCACGAACATCAGTTCTCGATCCACCCGAGGAGTTAGAAATGCCAGCAGTAAAGATATTACATTCAACCATCAGGCGAGCGTTTAAAGAGGCTGCGGAACTAATGGTACAAACCAAAGAAAAACAGAAGACGTATGCAGACCGACATCGAAAGGAAGCACCAGAGTATCAAATTGGAGATGCCGTGTGGTTAGCCTCCAAGCACATTCCATTGAAGGGTCCGCAGACATTCTGTCCTAGGTATGTAGGCCTGTACATCGTTGAGTCGATCATCAAACCGGTGGCAGTGAAATTAACTCTACCGGCAAACATGCAAATCCACCCACTAATCCACATTTCCCTCCTGAAACCTGTCCAACCTAATACCCGGATACAAACACCCCCAACACCTACAATCATAGATGGGAGCTAGACTATGAGGTCAGGAACATACTTGATTCTAAAATCGTCAAATCCACACTGTATTACTTAATCGAGTGGAAGGGTTACGGTCCGCAAGACACATCCTGGGAACCCAGTGAACATGTCCACGCTCCCCGATTGGTTAAAAGGTTCCATCATGCACATCCAGATAAACCTGGGCCCCGGGTTTCCAGCCTCAGGGGGGCTTTGGGGGAAAGTACTGTCACAACTCCTTCTGTCCCAGCTCCCACCACCCTTAACGCAAAACCATACACACACGTCCTTAGAGCTCCTCATAGGGTATTTGGAGCTCTCCAATGTTCAGCGAGCACCAGGGAACACAGTTAGACAAGAGCATGGCGCTCTTGGATCCAAGTGCAGTGTAACATGGATGTGATATGAGGCAATAGTATACTTGGGGGCCGCAGTCTAGTCTTTTCACTCCCTGGGTGTGTCTGGCTATTTAAGCCACACCCAGGCTTCAATCCACGCTTTGCATTGTTTCTGTCTACTGACAGTGGCACGCTCACCGCCGTCCTCCGGGCCCCATCACCTGTTAGGCAGCCCCTCGCTACTGCAACCTGCCTCAGCTCTCGTACCTACCTGGATCTGGCCTCAGCATTCTCATCGGGTCCACAGCCCCTCCCAGCAGCAACATTCGCATCAGGCCCGCGGCCCCGCCTGCCAGCATCATTCACGTTGGGTTTGTGGCCCCTCCTGCCAGCAGCACCTACGTCGGGTTTGCGACCCCCTTCTGCAGACGCAGCCCGTCATATTGCTTCCCACAGCTCCGGATAACACCTGGGAAGAAGGGAAGCAGGGCGCGCGTTACTAAGGCAACAGCAGCCCCGGACTTCAGGCACAATCAGCAGCAAAAGCAGAAAAAGGAAAGTTAACAGCCACGGACATCAGCAGAAAGGTTACTCAGCAAGGGAATGGCAAGAGGAGAAAAGCACTAAATCGCCATATATTTGAAACAAGACATCAGCCATCAGATTCTGGCTAGGACATTGTGCAAAAAACATTATGTAAGACATTGAACAACACTCTTCAAGACATTGAACAACACGCTTCAAAAGCGCAGAGTTTCCAAGCCGCAGCAGGTCTGGGCAGATCCATTCAGGGAAGCAACTGGTTGAATTGGACAATTGCGTCCCTGCTACAGAAAGAGAGAGCAGGAAGGAGAGCCCGCCCTTTAATTCCCTAAGGTGAGCACACACATATTGGGAAGGTTGGCAGAGGAAGGATACCTGGGAGAGTAGGGGAGGTGGTTACAGCTACTTCAGATCCCAGTTTTCACCACAGTTCCGCTTACTTCCCTCTGCAGGTGCAGCCCTCTTGGCAAGTAGAGAAGGTGCCGAGGGGAGGTTCCAGATACCCCCGCAGAGCTAAGGTGAGCGTGACATATACTTTGCTATGTTTCTCTCATTGGGCTGAAATATTTCCAGTACTGAGTGCAGGCAACTTTGCATAGGGATGCATGTGCCCACATAGGTAGGCATTTCCACTCGTGATGGCAGTACCCAAGAGTGCCTGTCTTTATACTGGAATGGCTTTATGCAATAAGTGAAGTATTGCCAGTGTAAGAATACATGTTCATGCTAGCAGTGCCAAAATATGCCACAGTCCTGCAGCACCAGTATTGCTGCCAGTCACAAAACATGCCAGGAAGAGATGGCTGGGAACCTACAGAGTACTCCCGCCTGTATGCGACGACTCCATCAACAGCAGCAGCGGATGCCACACTGACTCTAGAGGAGGTTAAGGCTTATGAGTCGGACGTCATGTTGTCAGTTTAAGAACCTTTATTTGTTAACAGTTAACAGTTAACTTGGATTCCTGTACAGTAAACACACGAAACGTACTAAAATAATAAACTTTTCCCAACTTCAAAAGTGCATTCCTTAAACCAGTAACTCTAAGTTCAAAACAGTTCCATTTAAAAGCAGATCCATTTGAAATTATGTAGAACGACCCTGCGTGCATTGCACATTCCTTTGTGCCTGTTCCAAATAGGCGCAAGATAATGTGGCTACTTTCTGTGCGTTTCAAAGAGTATTCCGTTTGGGGTTTCGGAAAGCACTTGGGAATGTGCAAAAGCACCCTCTTATTGACTTAAATGTGCAAAATGAGCTCTAACAGGGTCTCTGGATGTGTATATCTGTCAACCGCAGAGAATTGTTGGCACAAGTTATGAGATGCGGTTGGAAAATCGTCTCCATTCTTTCTTAAACTCCTCATGGATTTTAAAGGTGTATTAATCCGATTCGAGTCATTGTAAACTATGGACATGTATTGACTCGCTGACTCTATGAACGCTGGAATGGCTCGTGCAAATGCAAACTTTTTCCTTCACAGGTTCAAGCTGGCATTTGGGTCGAGCACTTTGAGACTCACATATCACTGGTTTATTTCAAATCAGTATTCATAAATCAATTACACAAGACATTGAAAAGTAACAAATCCATAATTTAAAGCACTCTGTAAGTCAGGTATAAACTATAACGTGCATTGTCTTCATCGTCTTTGCACTTCATATCAGCATATCAGATATATACCTCGAACTCCAGTGAGCAGTGGGAGCGGACTTTGTGACGTGTGGATTGCACTCTGTTACTGAAAAGAACTATGTGCCTTTAATTGAAAGGACCTCCTATAAAGACCCTTTTCCGGCATGGAGCGCTGTGCGTGAGTCCATGGTTGAGTCCAGTCGAACTCCAGTCTGACACCAGGAGGAGCCAGGAGGAGGCAGGAAGCTATGGAGGAAGAACTCTTACGTGAGCAACTTAACCGGCCTAAAACCAGGGAAAAGCAGTGTCTTATGCCCCATGGAGAAAAATGGCAGCATGACGCTTCCTCAGCCCTGAAATACAGAAGTAAATTGGGCATTCGGTGGCGCTCGGTAAGTGACACGATGAGTGGTATGGAGCGAATTGTGCGACTGCCGAGTGCGTCTATGTGGGTGCAGATACGAAAGTGTGATGCAAGGGAAGTCAGAACATCTGCAGCACAGCGAATCGGCGGACAGAAATGCTCGATGTAACTGATGAAGAGTTAAATGAGATCGGATCATTTACAGATCTGCCACAAGATGCACCATTGCTGACGATTTCAGGGAGGGCGAATGGACAGACAAGCTTACACCAATTACGCCTGACCCAAGAACCAACGCTAATAAATCGCAAATCTTACCAGTAGCAATACCAAATTGCTGCGTGGACAAGCGAAAAGAAACAAAAAGCCTCCCATTTGAAGCCAAAGGCACAATGACAGATCCGAACTCTCCGGCGAGTAAAGTCAGTTGGCGTGAAAAAAGCTGTGAATCAATAACAAACGATGAGTCTGCAGATGGGCTGATCAATGCAAGTAAACCCGCTGGCACTAAAGACGACACGCATGAACGTAATACAGAAATGAAATGCCAAGATCTTGATCTCCCTTTTAACAACTCCTTGCAGACGGCTTCAAGCAAAAATGGAGAGGAAATACATAATGATGGAAGTGTTCACGATTCAGCCGGTGACTTGACCAGACAGTCAATACAGCTATCACAACCCTCGCCAGAAAATGTATCAACGAGTGACTTTAGAGCTCGGGATGACACCATTGGCGGAAAGGTAGATGACACCAAGGCAGCAAACAACAGAGAGCCCCTGTCTATCCATTGTGGAAAGAACAGCATGGCAATAGCAACTCCAATGCCAAAACCATGTCAGATGAAGCAATTGATGACATATCAAATCCACATGAGGACAACGACTTATGGGTTGATCCCAAGTCACAATGTAAAAAGGATAGTAACAAATGGGCCTTTTTGAAAGACAATCCATGTCATCAACTGAACACTATCGAGCGAGAAGAACAGTTGAAAAATCATACAAGAAATCAAATGTCAATGCCGTTGATTGGCAAAAGAAGGAACACAAGAAGCTTGAGTCTGAATGAAACCACTAGAGCAGATGAAATAAGGGAATATGAATGGTGACAAAGCTTCATAAAAAAAATGAAAATACAAAATAGGCAACAACAGGATGATAAATGATAATATGGACCACTCAATAGAAACACAAGGCAGTTGTCGCAGAGCAGTTGAAAAAGAAAGATGGCAAAAGCCGATCAAGAATAATGATCCGCAAATACGGGAGATCTGTACAAATGAGAAGCATGGAACAGTGAAAAGTGGTTGTAACAGGGAGACACTGCTTACTAGTGAGGACAAGGAAATCCAAAATCCCCAAAAAAGCGAAAAATGGGGAGGCAAGATGCAATAGCGTCTGTAGATAATGAGTCTATGTTGAAGGAATTACATCATGCGAGGGGAACAGGTCCGAGGAATAGACATAACTGTGACTCAGACGATCAAAAGGAACCAGCTGAACTCGTAGAAACGAGAGAAAATCAACATATAAACAAGGAGCAAACGGCTGGAATAAAATGAAGTGATGAGAAGTCAAGCAGTCCAATGACTGAAAAGAAAACACCACCTGTCAATTGCTGCAGGAATGCAGATACATAATAACATTATGGCAGCAAATTATATGAATTCATAAATGATAATGTCAAGGATAACACAACAATGCTCATGCTGCTACATTCAAATTCAATCTCCATGGAAATGTTTGTAACCAAAGTTGAGGAGCGTCTAACCAGGATGCAGAGACTTCAGCAGTTTGGCAAAGGAGGCTCTGCGCCCTGCGTTGTAGTGACCAGGGCGAGAAATCTATAATTACTCAGGCCCTAATGGACTCAATAAACTGGATGAGGAAAACGGCTGAAGCAAGGAAAGGGAGAATTAAAATGTAACAAACTTTGAAAAAGGGCAAAGCCAAGGCTCATATGGCACTACTGAGCAAAGTGACCACTAAAGTGATGAGTGGAAGGTTTCAAATGAATCTAAACCACTGGCAATTGCTCTGGGCCAACCTTCCACACCACTGATTTTTAGCCCGTCTGCGCCATTGCAAAAGGAGACCAGCCATGTGCAAATCAGTCAGCAGCTGCCGCCACCGAAGGTAGCAGCCCAGCCCGAACTGCTAGGCCAGGTCCCCTCTGCACAGAAAACCAAGCAACCCCAGACTACTGAGCAAAGGCCTGACGCATCTACTCCAGCAAACAACGTGGTAAAGTCTTCTCAGACTCAATTAAACTGAAGTGTAATAAATGACGCTACGGCAGTGGTTAACAATACAAAGGATCAACAGCAGCAAAAACAAAATACTGAAAGACACTCCTATAATGCACAAAACTGTAGGCAGTGGTCGAAACACAAGTCCCGAAAAACATGCACCCTTTATTGCGGGGCCAAATGCAATAAAAGAGTGGGGGTCAGAGAGACGTTTCCACATCACCAAATGAACAGTGAAGTTAAGATTCTTCCAAATACGATCTCGAAGAAAGAGACAGCAACAAAGAGGAAAGATAGTGGATGCAATAGCACATATCCAGTGTTCACATCAAAGCAAGGGCACTATAAGGAAAGAACAGAAATTGTGGAAGAAACCGGAAGACAAACGAATGGCAAAAATAAGAATGAGGGTGAAAGGCAAAAAAAACTAAATATTTTAAAAGTGGTCCAAAATCAAAAATGACCGGCTCAAGGTCTTTTCTTCTCAACATCCATATGTCGCCACATACTAATACCACCCAAAAAAACAAAAACTTAAACAAAGAGGGAAAGGCTATAATGCCAGATGAAAAAAGAAAAGTCGTAATCAAAATCGACTCTTCCATGGATGAGACCGAGTTAGATTCAGATGTAGAAGACATAGAGGTGACAGCGACTTGATTGACGATGTATCCTTCTATATTGAAGAGAACAAATCGATGGATGACATTGAAGGAAACGAAGTAGAATTAAAAGACTGCTCTTTGGAAAACCTGAATGATACAGAGCTAAACATAACCTACGGCGTGTCCAGCAACAAGGAAGAAAATGAGGAAGACTCCTTTGTGGAAGATGTTTCCTTTGTAACGATGGAGGAAAAAAGGAAATTAAGACAAGTGGAAGAGACAAAAAAAAGACTGATCAATGGAAAAGTAAAGATACAAAGATTACCAATTAGAATCCATTAAAGCCGGCGAGACTCTTGAACAAAAGCAAGCAAGAAAGAAAACAGAGTCTGCTAATCGATTTACCGGGGAAACCAAACCAAAAGTGAGGATTGAAAATATTCTCAACAAAAAAACAAAAACAAATTTGAACCGAAAAAAGGTGCTGCACCTCCTACACTGTGTATCGCAACTAAAAGAAATTGTTATTGACG
Source organism: Ambystoma mexicanum (assembly GCF_040938575.1). NCBI lineage: Eukaryota > Metazoa > Chordata > Amphibia > Caudata > Ambystomatidae > Ambystoma > Ambystoma mexicanum. The sequence continues at coordinate 1,091,955,210 of NC_090926.1, read as the reverse complement.
ACATTGCGGTCGTCGAATACGTAGATAAAATAGAGTGGACAGAGTAATTTTACATCCAAACTCAGTCAAAACAAAGAACACATTTTTAAAAGGAGTCGCAAAGTTAGGAAAATAGGGCTATGAGTTAAAAGATCATAGGAATGACGAACTGGATAGCACCATAAAAGCAGCACAAAACAAAGGGAACAAAATAAAAGCAAGAAAAGAAAAACAAGCTGCACCAAAAAATAAAATGAAAACTGGATGTAAAAGCACACAGATTATGTTCGGAAACACTAGTGCAGGAAACCAACAAAAAGACCATAAATAGAACAAACATGAATCTTTGGGAAACAACGACCATTGGTTGTGGGTGCAAGCTCTTTAGTTATTACTAAAAAGGATTCGCAAATGAAGAGCGGTGGAAATGAACATGATTCCCAAATCTCCTGGAGCACAAGGGGATTTAGACACCCGTTTAATAAGCTGAATACAATTATGGGAAATGCATCTTTTATATGCTTACAAGAGACTTGGATTCAGGAGCAGCCATTATGTGAAAACTTTGTGGTATTCATGAACCCTGCACAAAAAGGACAACATCGAAGACCGTATGCAGGTCTCCTGATGTAAATAAAACAAAATTGAGGAACCGCAATAATAAAAAAAGGGAATCCTAATCCATTTGTGCAATGGGCAATAATCAAAACACAAGAGCAGGATTTCAGGAAAAAATGAGGGTTATTACTAATAAACATCTATTGGAAACCTCTAAGAATTAAGGCCCAGAAGTTGCTACAAAGTCTCTTGAAAATAATAAAAGAAGAAATGGCCCCTGTTGAACTTGATTTTATGTAGAGATCTCAATTTAAAATGTATAAACCAGCATGAAATACCGATCCTTGATAAACTGAGACAAGGTTACTTGAATGCAGCAAAATGGATCCAGATGGCAGAAGTGAATAATTTAGCTATGTTAAATGGACACGTGAATGGAGATATTCCGAGCAAACCGACCTGGACGAATGGCATTTTGAGCTCAACAATAGATTATATGTGGATTCTGAACAACTGTTTACAACAAGTTGCCAATTTTGAGGTAATGCCACAAAATGACAGTGATCATAATATACTGAGACTCACTTGGGCAAGAAAACAACAGGAAAGGCCCTATAAAAAACTGGCACCGTCAGAAGTAAATCATGGTGGTAACCGTTTGAGACAAAAAAAGAGACATCTTTACTCTGACTGAGAGGCATAAACAAAAAGTGATGACCGATGATGCTGAAACTTCATATGATTCTTTATTGAAGATCTTTGAAATGAAGAACACTGGAATGAATTTACCTCTTCTTAAGCCAAAAAATCAATGCAGTTCAACTGTGGTAGCTAAGAGGAAACAATTAAGACAAGAAATAAAGAGAACAGTTAACAGTGAAACACAATTTCGTCAAGTTAAACTAAATAGGCAATATTATTAGAATTGGCTGATTGGGTTCCGACGACAACAGGACCAGGAGCAAGTGGAAAGGATGCTGCAAGCTTTAGCACAAGCAACTCCAAGAGATGGTCTATAATTTACAACAATACCTTAAATCAACACAGTTTTTGCCATGTGGAGTCTCAGAAACAGACTGGATAAATCACTATTCCAGGTTGTTTGGTAGTCGGGATCACACTATAGAAGAATCAGTAGCAAAAAAGGTACATCCCTGGAAAACAACGATGGATGAAGGCCAAATAGAACAGAAAATAAAAAAGTTGAAACATTCCTCAGTGGCAGTCCCAGACGGTATAACAAATCTACAGCTTAAAAATGATCCGGAAAAATTATCTGTATTGATCAACTTGTTATTCAAGAACAAACAAAAGCAAAACCAACTTCCAAAATCATGGACAAAAAGTATCACGGTTCCGATCTTTAAAAAGGAAAAGAGAGAAGACCAAACAAACTATCACCCCATAGCATTGCTTGACACAATCAGGAAAATATTTGCAGCAGGTTTGCAGAGTAGCCTGATTGAATGGGTGGAAAAATGATCAAATTATAGACACCCGGCAGACAGGTTTGCAGAGCAGCCTGACTGAATGGGTGGAAAAGAATCAAATTATAGACACCCGGCAGACAGGTTTCACGAAAGGATGTGGAACGGAATTAAACTTATTTATTCTGTCATTACTCAAACTAAATTCCATCAAAACCAAAGAGAAAATACACTTAGCCTTATAGATCTAAAGCAGGCTTTTGATGGGTAAACCGTCCTTAACTATGGGTGAAATTGCTTCATTGGAAATGCCCTGAGGAAATAATTCAACCTATAAAATCTGCAGACATAAGAACTAAAAAAGGAGTAAAACAAGGATGCCCACTTGTGGCTACCCTTTTTAAATTATACATTGCTGATCTATCAGAAGCTTTGAAAAACACACAAATTGTCCACCAAAAATAAACAACAGTGAGATATCGATGCTTTGCTATGCAGACAATATCATTCTCGTAGATCAAACCCAAATTGGCCTGCAACATCTACTAAATGAATTGAATTCTTACATGGTGTCGAACAGTCTTGAAATTAACATTGACACAACTAAGATTCTAAACATAGGAGTACCAAGAAAGTTAGCAAAAAAAACGCTTTAACTGGAAAATTGGAGATGAGAGTTTTGAAAAGGTGAATGACATAAGGTACCTAGCCATTAGATTCAATCAATCAATTGCTGAAAAACACTGGGAATTATTTGGGAAAGCCAGAAAGCTATGCTGAAAAGGAATAATTCTGACTGGAAGATTCAGCAAATTTCCAATTGCTCCAGTACAGTCGTTCTACCTACAAAAAGTGACACCAATTTTGGTGTATGGTGGAGAAGCTGCTCTGAATGTATCATGGAGAATATGGGCGAAACTTGAAAGTATATTTTGGAAACCTATAATGAAAATGCCCAAATGTATGCCAATTGCCGCAGTAAGATCAGAACTGGGACTTCTATCCCCATATGGGGCTGTGACATGGACATCCTTAGCTCTTCTAGGAAAGATTTCAATACATGAACCAGTAGACGGCTATAAAATTCTAGCCACACGTGAACAAGGTAAAAGTGTAGATTTGCTCAATACTTGGAAAGAAAATTTGACGCAACAGTTATTCAACCTAGACTCGTCACTTGAGGAATTAACATTAAATCCCAATCGAGTAAAAGAAAAACTAAAGAGACAAGATTGGATAAAAATGAGGGATCTTCGGCTTTCATTTAAATCACAAAAAAATGTATCTATAGTACATCAGAAAAGAGACGCAATGCCGCACTATCTGACGAAGTTCCAAAATAAACACTTTCGAGAAAGGTTGATGAAAATAAGACTCAGCGTCTATCCAACAAACGAGTTTCTGCATTACAATGGGAATCGAGGATTGACGAATGGCTCATGTAGATTTTGCAATGAACAAGAGTGTATGGAAACAACCAAACATCTTTTGCTTGAATGGACAGCAGTGGTGCAAGATAGGTCTAGACGTTTGAACAGTTATTTCACGCCATTTACAGTGGTGGACCGATTTTGTACAAGGAAGAAATTTTGTGCCACGATATGGTGGATACAAATCTAGATACAAGTACTTTTTAGCATCAAGGGAAAAAGAATCAACTCATGGTAGAAACTCAACTGGAGAATGATGAAATTTGCAATGTTTTAAAGGTTTATTTTTGTTAAACTAATTCACAATGTTATGTTATGTACATTTATTTGCAAGGCGCCAAAGCCTGAGGGCGTCCAGGCGCCATAAGAAGAAGAATGATAGAAGACAGTACCCCATCTAATTATTGATGGTTAGCCATATCAAGATTACACTAACAGAATGATCTTTAGCTGCTCCCAGAAGACCAAAAGGTCGGCTGTGTTACGTAAGAATTTAGGCAGGGCATTCCAGGCCTGTGCGGCCTGTAGATGAAAAGCACAACCGTTTCCACATGCTCTTTTGATTCGGTCTACTTGTATAAAACAAGAAAAACAAAGATGTTCCCAGTCTCACTGCGCCAAGAAATTATAATTAATTGTTTGTGCAAAGAAAAGCCTTTATTGTTTGTGCGAAGAGAAGCCTGACACGTGTTTCAAGCTGTGTACAGCTTTTCATCAGAGGCTTAAATTGCATAGTACATCATTCCCATACAAATTGGGTAAAGTTAGAAATAAAACATACATATGATTGTTTTGTGCAAATAATTGTTACATAAAGAACATAGGCACAAGTTGTGAGCAAGCAGTCCAGGGCGCGATGCAACCACAAAAAATATAACACATGTACATCACATGTAGGAAGAGTAAAAAAGTAGAAATTAAGTTACCACAAATTAACCAATTTCATTCGTAGTAGTCCGTTGACAGACAAACAAAAAAAGAAGAAAAAGAAGCATAATTTTAGAAACAAAAAGTTGGCCATAGCAGCGCAATCAAGTTCCACTTAGTAAGCTAAGTCTTAAATCAAAGACTGTGTAATGTGTTCCAAAAATAAGTACCTTAGGTTGCAGCAATAAGAACTCCACATTTAGAGTAGGACAATGCCAAATACAGTTCTGTAGGCAGATAGATTAAGTAATTACTGGAAAGCCAATTGCAAAAAAATATTACATAAGTTACCAAAACAAACCGTAATGCTGTCAATAAAATCAATAAGAACATACCTCAAAATGCCTCGCAGTTGCGGAAAGCTAATTTAGCCAAAGAAAACAGGAAAAGAAAATAAATCTCAAATTAGTATTCAAAAAACCACCAAAGTACCCATTAGATTAACTCCAATTAACTTATGATTCAAAAGGACTGTGGACAATTCCTGACTGGTTAACCAAAAAAGCCAATTAAAAGTTAAAACTACAACATGGGGAGAGCAAAATAAACAGACCTACCTCAATGACCGCTTGTTTCAGTCTACTCGTGTTACCATTGCAAAATGCACGAAAGAAAGGTAGGACTAAATATACTGGAATGCAGTATAGCACAATGCATGGCCTTCCAAGTTAGACAAACAGAAAGGGGCAAAAGGGATCGCCATGTTGGGTGAACTAAGCACACCTTTAGAAAAGCCCGAACTTAGTGAAACCGGTCCATAAACCCAAATTAGCCAAAAAATAAAAAGGAGAATTTAGCAAACAATTACTCATGTTTTGCTGATGAAATTTATTTTTAGTTTTTTGTTTAAATTTATTTATTTAAATATCTATATATTTTATTATTTATTTTTAGAAACAAAATTCATTTAAAAGTAACAAGCCACCGCTAGTCAAAAAAAAAAATAAAATTAAAAGTGTGTGGTGCCTGAGTGCGCTGCTACTGAACAACATTACAAATAGAGGCGCATTGCACAGTAATAAAACACATGGAACAAGAATATAATTACAGGGGGGGCTCCACCCAAGAGGATAATGTAAGGCACTTGTCAACCCCAACAGAGGAAATATGAATTATAAAAATATGGCAAACTCATGATCTGAATTAAGTCCTTCAGAAACAGTGCGATATTTACAAATTAATTTGGCCTCCAATTGTCGTAATTTTAGTGTAAGGTTACCACCCCGTGGGGGCAATGACACTTTGCACAGCCCCACAAAACGAATGTCATTTTTGCAGTCCATTTGATGAGATTTTTGCCAATGATAGGCAAGGGGATATTTAGCATCTTGGCTCCCAATGGAAGCCAAATGTTCACAAATTCTAATTTTGAGTGGGCGAATAGTGCTCCCTATATATTTCAGGCCACAGGTGCATATAATGCAATACACTACATACTTAGAATTGCAATTGATGAAAGACTTTATTTCATGATTACCTCGTAGCCCAAAAGAGACTGCGGATGTTTCAAATGTAAAGTTGCACATATTACAAACACCAACTCTGAATCCTTTCAAAAGAATGGACACTGCTAAAACAGACCTTAGATCCTTATTTTTGAAACTAGAAAAACTAAGTATCAAGGAGATTAACACATTTTGGGAGAAAACAACTTTGGCTCATTATTTACACGAACACAAAATCCCCAGGGGACTCAGAATCCTAATTTTACCGGATTTTGAGGATCCCCTAGACACTGATCTTCTATCAGAATGGGAAACCAATTTAACCTCTAGTTCTAATAAAATGTTGGAGCTCTTAATAGAACATGCCACTCGGGTACATTCCCGCATCGTTATTGAAATTGACAGAATTAAGGAACAGATCAACTCATTTGAGGCCCCCAGCTCAACCATTAACAAAAACTTTAGGACACTCTATGAAATTTTGCGGAAGCATCAAGATGAGGTCAAACTCCGCAAATCTAGGAAATTTTCCAGGGATGATAAAGATTATAGAGACAATAGAATTTACACATATCAAGCCAAATATGATGAGGTCTCGAGATCTCGCTCTAGCAGTCTGGCGTCTACTCCAGCCAGTTCTGAGATTGATAGTGATTCTGAAACAGTCCCTCCTCGCATATCTAATGTTTCACTTACTGACCCTACCTCATTTGTTACACTCGATAATTCTGAAGAGGATTCAGTAGAGCCAGAAGTGGTGCCATCAGGTCCATCGCCTTTTTTGGAACAACTCAGGCGCTACAAAAAAGGCAACAGAATAGCCGCAGCAAAAAAAGTTCGTTTCCAGACCCCACTATCCACAAATATTGCAACCCTAGGCATACCACACGGGGCACAAGGGGCGGCAGGCCCAGGCAGCGGACCCGTACCACCATCCCAAAGACTAACCAGGGCCATGTCACAGCAACAATTTCCCAACCAGAATCTGTAAATCTTATTACCAATTTAAGTACATATCTGCTCTCTTCAGCTGAAATATCTGTGTTGAATAAGGGACTTTCTTTTGTCCCCACAGTTATGAATAACTTCGTAGACATCCAAATTGATTTGTTCAAGTTTATTCGGAAACTTAAACTGAAGAAATTTTTTGCTACACAAGTACGGACTTATAAACCTACGCCACCGACACCTATCCCGTCTCCCATTTCTCTTCAAACTCTATTTACCACCCATGTACTCATGACTTTGGATGATGCAATATCCAATACCTCTACTAGCGTTACAGATGTTCTTAAAGAACTTGATATTGTACAGCAAAATGTGTGTATTAAGGAACTGTCCAGGAAATCAACGTTTTCACCAACACTTCCGCCTGATAATATTATTGATACATTTTATCAGGCGGTGTTAAAGGATATTCATCATTTGGAAGACTCTATTCCTGGACGCACATTTAAAGTGAATTGTAATTTGAATAAACTTGAAAAACTTGCAATCTATCATTTGTCTCGTAACGAAGATTTGATTATTAAAGAGGCTGACAAAGGGGGCAATGTGGTCATAATGAATAGGTGTGACTACATTGCCATGGGTATGCATCACTTAGATTCGGCAGGTTGTTACTTAATCATTCCGCACAATCCTCTACATTCTATTCATGAAATGGCTAATGCACTTATTTTGAAATGGCATAAATTAGGTTGTTTAACTGATGTTGAAAGGAATTTCCTCACAGTTGATGGGCCCATCATGCCCACTGTATATTTTCTCCCGAAAATCCATAAGGCTTTCTCAGATATACCTGAAGGGAGACCGATAGTTAGTGGAGGCGGTGGGGTACTTGAGCCAATATCCATTTACATTAATGAATTTTTACTACCAGAGGTATTGCGGACCCCAACATTTATTAGAGATACCATGCACATTTTGGAAATGTTAGATCACCTCAAATTTAACCAAGACTGTTGGTTGGTTACCTTAGACGTCAAAGCTCTGTACACGTCAATAGCTCACCACAAAGCATTACAAAGTGTTGATTTTTTGTTTCGAGAATTTTCTGCTTCTTATTTTGAGCATCTAGAAATGGTCAAGGAATTATTATTATTTACTTTGCAAAACAATGTTTTTGTTTTCAATCAGATGTACTTTAAGCAATTGATTGGTATAGCCATGGGTGCAAGCTTTGCACCTGCACTGGCGAATGCTTTTATGCATTGTTTCGAGCAAACATGTGTGTTTTCTAAATCCATGTATTCACCTTTTATTTATTTGTGGAAACGTTATATTGATGATGTTATTTTAGTGTGGACTGGTACAAAAGATCTTCTTGTTGAATTTGTATCCTGTTTAAATGATAATGATTGGGGATTACAATTTACCTCAACCTTTAGTCAATCTCACATTGACTTTTTGGACCTTTCCATAGAACCAACCCCTAACGGCCTAATTACCAAAACCTTTCGCAAATCGACCTCAGTGAAGGCCACGTTACATGCAGAGTCATGCCATAAAAAACATGTCATTGCCAATATTCCCAAAGGGGAATTCATTCGTGCTAAGAGAAATTGAATAGAGGTTACCATAAGAAGTGTGTCGAACAAGCATCAGCCACAGTACGTCAGGTTAAGAGAGCGGATCTATTGGTGCCGAAAACTCGGTCTAAATCATTAAACTCTGAAAATATCAGGTTTATCACAAGATATAATTCTGATAGTCACAAAATACATGCTATTTTAAGTAAACATTGGCACTTGTTACATCTCGACAAAGACATCTAAAATTGGTTGGACACTAATGTCAGTGTGACTTACAGCAAAGGTACATCCCTTAAAAATGTATTGAGTCCATCATTTATGAGCCCCTTATCTATACCCAAGACTTGGCTCAATTCCGCCAGAGTCCTTGGCTTTCATAAATGTGGTGTTTGTAATATGTGCAACTTTACATTTGAAACATCTGCAGTCTCTTTTGGGCTACGAGGTAATCATGAAATCAAGTCTTTCATCAATTGCAATTCTAAGTATGTAGTGTATTGCATTATATGCACCTGTGGCCTGAAATATATAGGGAGCACTATTCGCCCACTCAAAATTAGAATTCGTGAACATTTGGCTTCCATTGGGAGCCAAGATGCTAAATATCCCCTTGCCTATCATTGTCAAAAATCTCATCAAATGGACTGCAAAAATGACATTCGTTTTGTGGGGCTGTGCAAAGTGTCATTGCCCCCACGGGATGGTAACCTTACACTAAAATTACGACAATTGGAGGCCAAATTAATTTGTAAATATCGCACTGTTTCTGAAGGACTTAATTCAGATCATGAGTTTGCCATATTTTTATAATTCATCTTTCCTCTGTTGGGGTTGACAAGTGCCTTACATTATCCTCTTGGGGGGAGCCCCCCCTGTAATTATATTCTTGTTCCATGTGTTTTATTACTGTGCAATGCGCCTCTATTTGTAATGTTGTTCAGTAGCAGCGCACTCAGGCACCACACACTTTTAATTTTTTTTTTTTTTTTTTTTGACTAGCGGTGGCTTGTTACTTTTAAATTAATTTTGTTTCTAAAAAAAAATAATAAAATATATAGATATTTAAATAAATAAATTTAAACAAAAAACTAAAAATAAATTTCATCAGCAAAACATGAGTAATTGTTTGCTAAATTCTCCTTTTTATTTTTTGGCTAATTTGGGTTTATGGACCGGTTTCACTAAGTTCAGGCTTTTCTAAAGGTGTGCTTAGTTCACCCAACATGGCGATCCCTTTTGCCCCTTTCTGTTTGTCTAACTTGGAAGGCCATGCATTGTGCTATACTGCATTCCAGTATATTTAGTCCTACCTTTCTTTCGTGCATTTTGCAATGGTAACACGAGTAGACTGAAACAAGCGGTCATTGAGGTAGGTCTGTTTATTTTGCTCTCCCCATGTTGTAGTTTTAACTTTTAATTGGCTTTTTTGGTTAACCAGTCAGGAATTGTCCACAGTCCTTTTGAATCATAAGTTAATTGGAGTTAATCTAATGGGTACTTTGGTGGTTTTTTGAATACTAATTTGAGATTTATTTTCTTTTCCTGTTTTCTTTGGCTAAATTAGCTTTCCGCAACTGCGAGGCATTTTGAGGTATGTTCTTATTGATTTTATTGACAGCATTACGGTTTGTTTTGGTAACTTATGTAATATTTTTTTGCAATTGGCTTTCCAGTAATTACTTAATCTATCTGCCTACAGAACTGTATTTGGCATTGTCCTACTCTAAATGTGGAGTTCTTATTGCTGCAACCTAAGGTACTTATTTTTGGAATACATTACACAGTCTTTGATTTAAGACTTAGCTTACTAAGTGGAACTTGATTGCGCTGCTATGGCCAACTTTTGTTTCTAAAATTATGTTTCTTTTTCTTCTTTTTTTGTTTGTCTGTCAACGGACTACTACGAATGAAATTGGTTAATTTGTGGTAACTTAATTTCTACTTTTTTACTCTTCCTACATGTGATGTACATGTGTTATATTTTTTGTGGTTGCATCGCGCCCTGGACTGCTTGCTCACAACTTGTGCCTATGTTCTTTATGTAACAATTCTTTGCACAAAACAATCATGTGTATGTTTTATTTCTAACTTTACCCAATTTGTATGGGAATGATGTACTATGCAATTTAAGCCTCTGATGAAAAGCTGTACACAGCTTGAAACACGTGTCAGGCTTCTCTTCGCACAAACAATAAAGGCTTTTCTTTGCACAAACAATTAATTATAATTTCTTGGCGCAGTGAGACTGGGAACATCTTTGTTTTTCTTCAACTATTCCTGTGGATGTGTATTGGCAGTACACCCACACCGCCCAGATACCCGCAGCCTTGATGTTTATTTTCTTAATCACTGTATAAGCGCTGTGAACTTGTGACTTTTTCTGCCATAACTTTGTTGTTGTATAAAACAAGCCTTAGCTGATCGAAGGGTTCTACAAGATATATATAGTCTCAACCTAATCTTAAGGTGTACAGGAGCATCACCATAGAGACACTTGTGACAGATAGTCAGTAGCTTAAACGGTACTCTGGCCAAAACTGCCACCCAGTGGAGAGTCCTCCTGGCTGCTTATGTAGGCTCCAGGTGATTCATCTGAAAAACAATATGGACCGCAGCGTTCTGAATCTTTTGGAGTGTTTGAAGGTCTCCTATTGGGAGTAATACAGCTCGAACCAATTTCTTGCGGTTTTCCTCTGAGACCAGAGGGGCCACTTGTTGAAGCACTTTCAAATGGTAATTTGTGTCATTTACAATTGCGTCAACATGTGCATTGTTGTGCATTGTTGTCCACTTTGTGTTCCACTGGGATCTGGCATCCATCAATCAGGAAACTACTATACGAAGGGCTCAGCTTCTCTCTGGCTTGTCTAGGGCCATATAATATTAACTCTGTCTTTGTGGCGTTAAGGCAGAGCCAGTTGGTCGACATCCAGCCTTTCACCATCAAATAGACCAAGTCCAATGTCTGTTGGTCTTTTTTTATGGTCCCCACAGACCTCCACTACCAACTGAAAATCATCAGCATAGTTGCAGAAAAAGAGGTCAGAGTTTTCAAGATCCATACATAATGGAATAATATAAATGTTAAAGAGCGGGGGGAAAGACAGGCCCCCAGGGGGACTCCACAGACACTAATCTCAGCATCAGATGTGCTGTCGCCCCAGTGTACTCGAAAGCTGCATCACCCTTGAAAGATTTGATACATGTTATTGCCTCCTCTGAGAGGCCTCTAACAGTGGCCATCTGGTTCAGCAGGATCCCCTGGTCTAGCAAGTCGAAAGCTGCCGATAGATCTAGTAACATCAGCAGCCCCGACTCCAACCCGGAAAGCATATGTATTTGTAGGTCTAGCAGGGCACTATCAGTGCCGTGGAAACTGTGAAACCCTGATTGTTTTTAGTGAAAGATACTCCTTTCTGACACATGTGCCTGCAGTTGTAACGTAGCTACCTTGTCCACAAGTTTTAAGAAAAAGAGTGTATTAGTGATTGGCATGAGATTTGCCGCATCATTTGGATCTAGGCCGTCTTTTTTTAGCAACAAAAATTGCGAAAAAAAAGACTGCTATGTTTTTTATAGATGAAGGGATGTTACTAGTACGGTAAGAGGAGTTGACAAACCGGCAGAGGAAAGGGGCAAACACGTCTTTATGTTCAAGTATAGTTTTGGATGCTAAAAGTTCACCCGGAAACTTGTAGGGTGCATGTCCCGCATAATATTACACATTTCTGTTGTGGTATGTTCCCTGAAGCTAAACTCAGTCCGAGATTGTTGGGGAATCTGTTCTCCTTCCACTGAAGATTTAAGGGCAGTTTTAAAATTAGTCTGTCCCTCGTCAGTGCTGTTGCAGCTGAGTTCTCTGTGGGTAACGGCATAGGTTGTCTTAGTTAATTCTTGAAGGATTTTCTTTTGAGCAAGTTTTAGTTTATCGGCAAAGGCTTTCTGCACTCTTTTGCAGTCATTGTTAATAGGTTTAATAACAGGGCTTGTGCTAATAGGCTTCTCCCAGGACCTGTTTGGTTTCCAGCATGGGTGATTTGACTGTTGTAGAAGTTATGCTTAGCTTCTACAATTTTCATCTTGTATTCTTTTGCCCTGAGCTTCCAGATTTCTAAATTTTCTGGGGTGTTCTCTTTTAGCCAGATATATTCCGCCTGTCTTTTTATGGTTTTTAGCTCAATCAATGCTCGAGTAAACCATTTATGGTAATTTGGAGTGTCACTGACTGTTCTAATTTTCAGAGGGGCAACCTGATCTAACATCCTTAGGATTTCATCATTATAGGTGCTACTAAGGGTTTCCGGGCTATTGGAATCCTTGGTTTTGATCATTATAGCCTCTAGGCACGTTGAAAGAATAGTTGCTGTAACAGCTTTCATGTTCCTACTGAGCACTTTATGCATAGGTTCATGTTTTCTAGGGTGGGTGGCTGCAAGTGTCAACTGGAAGCGGATGGAGAAGTGATCCGACCAGACACATGGTGTAGTAATTATGTTATCAATGGGAATATTTCCACTTCCCATCCAGTCAAGAATGTGTCCTTTCATGTGCGTAGGTTCAGTGTTTGAATTGTTATATGATGGCTATTTAAGGATTTCTCAAGGTCAAGGGCTTTGCTATCTATAGCAATCACGTAAAATCACTACAGCAGAATTAGTAGTCAACAGAGGTACAACAATATCTACAAGTCTTGTTAAATTTGGTGGACTCACCTGGAGGACAGTAGATTAAGATTAGGTTGATGCTATGGTTAAAATCAGAAAGCAGTCTAATGTGTAGAAGATCACAACCTGCACATTCTATTTACCTTGGTAGATTCCTAATTCTTTTTTTACAATAAAAAATCTTTTTTAAAAAGCCTACAGATTTTGAAACTCATGTTATCATTAACAGCTGTATTAATAACACATGACACAACATCAGATTGTATTATTCAATTTTGCAGTCAAATATTGTGATGTATTTCTTCCTCTTCCTAATTTTGCAAGCTCTTTCTAGATAGTTTGCTACTCTGAAAAGAAGTGCTTATACATTTTTGATCGGCACAAAAGCAATACTTCCCTTTTAGAACATGTTCCAGGAGCTTGCAGGAATGATCTAGGACCAGCTCTGATTATTCTAATGTACAAAGAGAAAATTCCACCTTTTTCAAACTAAGCGTAGTCCGAGCTAGCTCCCTCTTCCCAATGCATCGTGCAGTAACCCAGAGGCAATATGCCTAAGTGAAAATGTGTGTACATTATTTTAAGAAAAAGGTGGCTCAAGGTTAACCAAACATAACTAAAACTAAGTACTGTTTTCACCCCTGCTCTCCAACAGGCAGAGATGCAATTGCTCGATAAAGAATCTTCATAGGCATCTTCTATTTCCCTCCGTCATGGTGTGCAGTGGATGATCTCTAACTCAATGCCAGCAAGATGGAGATCCTTCTCATCGGGACACCTGTGCCCTCTTTTCCTCCTACCCTCTGGCCACCCTCCTTGGTCCCTCTTACCCCACCATCCTGTGAGGCCAAAAATCTCAGGGTCATCTTCGACTACGCTCTCTCCTTTACCCCTCACATCATGGACCTTACCAAAAAGTCACACTTCCAGCTTCACCTGCTCAGAGGCATTATTTTTTTTCTCACCTTCATTTAGGAGCTCAATGTGCCAGAGCTCTGGTCCTCTCCAGGCTGGATTACTGCAACAGCCTCTTTCTCAACCTCCCTCTTACCTCCCTTCGCCCGCTACAGTTAATACAGAATAGGGGGCAACACTTATCCTTGGCCTCAAGCCAAGGTACTGTATCTCTCCAGCAAAAAAATCCCTTCACTGGATCCTGGTGGCTGCAAGGATAAAATTCAAGACCCTGCGCATCATCCACAAAGCCGTCTTGTGCCTGGGACAACGCCATCTCCAACTTTCCCTCCCTAGAAACTCTCTTGCCATAGCCCTATACTTCTCTAACTCTAACTTTCTGACTGTCAAACGTTTCTCCAAGCAGAGAGTGGGGAGCAGGTCTCTCTCTTCGGCTGGTGCCTCCCTTTGGAACAGCCTCTCTGCCCTGCTCTGACTTGATCCAGACCTCAAAACTCAGCTCTTCCCTACCTCACTCCCTCTTTTCCTACCCTGCTAATCACCCCACAGCTGCTGTGACTGGTGGCCTGATCCTCATGAATCTCACTAAATCCTAGGTCTTCCCTCCCAGTCAATCCCAGCACCCTCCCCCCCACTGCACTGTCCTGTGGGCCCCTGCTTGGCAGCTCTACATCCCACCACTGAGAGACGCTGTTACTTGAACTTAGCCTGAGGTTCTCCTCCTTGGCTCCCCTTAGCACTTCTCTCCCCTGGACTTTCTCCGGAACTTGTCCACTCCTCTGCTCCCCCTCACATCCTCATCCGCTGCACTTCTCCCCAATACACTTGCACGGCCGAATGCCACAAATCCTAGTAGGAGCATGAATGTATAGTTTCTATTTTTTTACATTGTTATTACCCCTGTTCCCCCAACATTGGCCTTGTGGAGCTTTGAAAATCAATCATATTGTTTAAAGCGCCTTACAAATAAAAATAGCTGAAGAGATTTTGTTTCCTCTAAACTGTCTTGAAAGTGTACAGCCAATTGCTCATTCCTAGTTAGAGCTATGACACTTGTATCTATTTGGGCATGCCAATTGTTATGTTTGTGCAAGCAAACCCCCAGGTAGTCAAAATTAGCACAATTTGTCCACCTTTTCTCCGTTGAGACGTAGAAGGACATATGCTGTCTTCTTGGGTGACATACTATGCCTTCATTTTGCTAACATTTCTAGAGAAGTGTTGGACACAATTAATCTTGTGATGTAGGCCAGGGAGGGTTTTCCGGACCAATACAGCATAATCTGCAAATAAAACGATCCCTAAATCCTTGCTGCCTTCAGTGGTGGCTAAATCATTGACAATGAAAGGAATGGGCCTAGACAAACCTCTGTCCCACCCCCTTTTATTGTGAAGGTCTCTGTTCTCTGTTCATGCTCTAACTGCACCCCAACGAATAACAACAGAGTTGCTCTCGAGAAGACCTTTAATGGCTATTAAGGAAAAGTGGAATTTCTACATTGTCCAGGGTTCTCCAGAGCAACTCTTGAGGTACTGCATCAAATGACATTTTATGGTCCACAAAGGCTATATAGATTTTCTGATTTTTCGAGAATTCTGCAAGAGAACACCAAACGAACATAAACTATTGAATCAATAAAAGCTGTCAAAGTGCTTGATAGCCCACGGTAACACATCTCCTGAACCCTACTGCGAGTTGCACTGTAAACCATTGGCATTTCACCATGACTCGCCTCGGATTTAGTATAACATTGCTATATTCCTTTGTCAATTAATTTGAGTGATACATGCCTAATCTTGTAGAAAGAAACCTTTACATCACTCGGCCAACCATGTGAAAAAAGGCTATGATGAGTAGGCCAATCAGAGAACCGACTCATATCAAAGGTAAAACTTTGGACTGGTTGGCCTCTCATAATGCTAACATAAGTAAACCCATAATGTCCCCATGTCCTTGGTCGGACAATTTGTTTGTTACATTCTCTATCTTGCTAGAGTATAAAGTACGAACAATCACAGCCAAAAAATATGGACTAAGTCTAGAAACATTAAGAAGTTAAAACCTGAATGTATGCAGAGCTGGATTGCCTCCTTATTAAGGAAACCACCATTACTGCACACTGTGGAGGAGCTGACGAAAGTGTTTCTGGACAGGGTGGGAGAAGCGACCAACACCCTTTGAAAACCAAAAAGGTGCTTTGGTTCAATGATCAATTAAACGACCTAAGAGTATGTAAAAGGATTTTGTTTTATACACGAACATTTCTCCGACAGATACAAATAAACCAGTTATAACACTGCAGAAATAATATACAAAGAAGTTGTGAATAAAGCAATATAAATGCACGCATGTCTTGCTTATATCAGAGGCTCAACATGAGTCAAAAGAGATTTTTAGAATTCTTAAGGAATTAGAGAAGCCGGAGATAAAGTCCAAAGAAAGCATATCCAAAGACACAGCCTGGTACACCTTAATCCAGGATTCCATGGCGGGCAAGCTGGAAAAGATGAAAGTAAATATACAGAAAGCAAGAGCCTCCAAAGATTTGGAAGGCAGAAAGTAAGGTTGCCGGGCCTCATGGTCTTCCCATTTCAAATGTTTGAAGTGTTAAAGAGGATGAGCTGAATTTTATGAGGAAAAAAACATAAACCTCTGGCTTGTGGAGGAGGTCTTTGTCAGAAACAGAAGTGAAGTTGTTCGCAGAATTATTGACTGGCATTATTACTAAAACTATCAACGTGTCTCTGAAGGAAGGGCCTATGCCTATTGAGCTAAAGGTAGCATGGATTACCCCTATGCTAAAAAAAAGCAGTGTTTTGACCCTGGCATTGCAGCAAACTACAGCCCGATACACTCTTTTCTGGAACACAGAACCATTAGGGTGTTTAGTGAGTTAGCAGAGGCCAGTCCGCTCCTGTTGCGTTATGGAGTTCCACAGGGTAGGTGCCTGCTTCCATTCCTGTATAGCTTCTTTACTACCCCCTATTCCAGATGTTAGAGGAGAGGGAGATCTGCTTCTCTAATTACGCTGCTGACACCCAGTGCCTAATTCCACTGACAGGGAACTATCAGGAAAATGCCAAATTTGTCAATGAGATCTACAGTCTCATCCAGGATTGGATGCAGGACAGTGGGATGGCGCTGAATCATGATAAAACAGAATTTATGCTCATCGGCACCAGCCCTAGACTGAAAAATCTTAGTGTAGATTTCAAAAACATTCAAATTGTGAATTGCATAATTCCAACATAACATAAGATTAAGATGTTGGGATATCTTGGATCATAATCTTAATTTGAAGGCACACGTAAACAGTATGGTATCCTCATTGGCATATTATACTGCACTCCTTGCTCATATCCGTCCATATCTTTCACAAAAATGTTGTGAGATGGTAGCTAGAACTTTCATCGGACTGAAAATAGATTATTGCAGTAACCTCTTGATTGGGATTGGTAAAGTAGAGGTGGCCAGACTGCAAGTTATTCAGAACAGTGAAATTCGGGCCAGAGCTGGGCTTAAGAAGTTTGTACATGTTTCTGAAGTCAGAAGGAGAATTCATTGGCTCCCTATAGAGGCCAGTATTGAGTTTCGATTGTAAGCAATCACCTACAAATGCCTGCAAGGTTAGGATCCAGACTATTTGGAAGAGAGGCTTTCTAAGAAATTAGAAGTTAGGTATCTGGGATCAAGTTACTCCGATTTATTTGAAGTGCCCAGAGCCAAGTTGACCTTGATGAAAAAAAGTATATTTTGTGTAGCTTTCTTTCGGAAATATGGAATGCAATGGCTCCAGATCTGGGAAGATGTGACTCTGGAGACTTTCAAAAAGAAATTGAAAACCTTTTTGTTTGAATAGGGTCAGCCTGGGGGGATTAGATGTATTATGAGGACTGTTGTTGGGTGTTGTCTGTTTTTGTTCTGTAACCTGTGGGGAAGTTCTTTTCTCCTCCTGCCCGTATGCCTCCAGGCTTTTTTGGTTTGCGCTTTTATACAAAATTAAAGTTAAAGTTAAAGAGATCCTTATCCTGGGCTTTTACCTGAATAAATAGATTGGCAGGAATTTAATTCATGGGGATTCATCTTTATGGGCGTCAAGTGTCTCCCCAAGCTCTGCATATGTACAAACCCAGAGGTCAGAGGTATCAGGCATTTAGGCAGTACCACAGGACAATGTTCATCATTTTGCATGAAGCCTTCAGATACAAACTCTCGAGCATATAAAGGTGGGATTATGACAAATCGACCTAGCCTCGTCAGTGCTGTGGCCCTAGTTTCTTGGATTAGACACCAAGCACCCAGTGACAATTTGCCAAAAATGTCTATGGTTCTTGGTCGCTAATTCTCTTTTTTTAAATAAAATTCCTCCTCATCTCACATTCTTTTTCCCTTTTAGTGATTAGCAATTCTTTTTAGTTGTCACTACCTGTACACAATGTACGATACAACAATCTAACTCTCTCTCTCTCTCGCTCACCCTTTTTCTCTCTTTCGATTGCTCTCTGTGTCCCTCACCCTCACACACGCATTCATTTTACTTGCCTTTTTTATGACTCACTCTGTAATTTTGTGAATAAGCCTCACTGAGATCCCCACCACTCACCCTAATGATTCAAGGGAAGGAGGGGCTGGGTGAGAGAGCAGGGTCATAGCTTACCAGAGAGCCTTGCTGTGGTTTGATAATTATTCATGATTATTTGATGACCTTTGGTAAGGAGCGACTGTGAGGGAGAGCCAAAGTTCTATATGTAGGATCAACATATTTGATTAATGAAGACCACCAACATAAAATGTATGCTACAGTTTTACAGTAGCTGCCGACAAAAGAAGGACCACGCTGTAAACAGTAGCATGAGGAGCGACATAGGATGATCTATATTTTGAATTGCTATATTATATTACTAGTTGTGTTGTCGTAACTTTGGCAGCAATCACATAACTTTGAATGATAAAACTATTTCCCCAAGTGCAGGTCATGACATGAAAGCATTACGGCATTCACCTGCATTTAAAATGCAGCAGTGTACTATTCGTTCACCCTCTTACCGAAGAAGATGTGAAGGCAGAGACTCACTCGGAGTAGTAAACTGAAGTACAGTCATCAGCATTGAAGAGATGTAAATCTAGTGCCCACAAGATGTTGGTGCATGTTTCAACTATGAAAGTAATGCTCAACTACAAAAGTAATGTTGTGACATGGGGGGCATTGTCATGACCCTTGCCCCTGGCCCTCATTGGCAAGTCAGCCTTCCAGTTAGGGCCCGGTCAGAGGCCTTAAAACCTCATCCACAACTCTCTTGGAGTCAGTCCTGGCGCCTTTGGCGCCAGGCTCATAACCATCATGAAGACCAACATTAGAATGGGACTATTTACTTGGGACTACTTAACTTGGGGGTTCAGCCAACATGGAGGCACACACATAGCTCTCTTTCTACTGCAGGGGCCTCCCTCTGGAACAGCCTTCCTACCTCCCTGAAACTTGAGGAGAACCACCTCCGTTTCCGTAAGCACCTCAAAACCTTCCTCTTTGCCTCCGCTTTCTCTCTCCCTCTCCCCTGCTAATACTACTGGATCTGCACTGAATCTGCAACTGGGCCATTCACCGTTCTCGGCCCAGCCACTCTCCCCTGCACTGCCTCCACGGCAACCCCTGCACTACGGGACTGTGTCTGTATCCATACAGCCCCCCTTCCCAGCACTTGTCTGCACTTACCTTGCACTTGCCACCAGCTGGCCCTTGTTATTTATCCTGTATGCTGTATGCTTATAACCCTGTACTGCACTTTCCCCTCTCCCTTCCCCCATGCACTTTTCCCTTCCCCTCTACCCTTGCACTTGCGCGATCTGAATGACACCTGGCCTAGTAAGATCGTTGTCTGTCTCCCCTTGTTCCCCCCCCTGCCTTGTCGCGCCTTGAAACACTTGTGTATAGGCGCGTTACAAATGCCTTATCATATCATATCATAGCTCAGTTACAAGGAACTGAGCTATGCGGTCTAGTCTTTTGGGTGTGGCAGGGCTGGGACTACTTTACCTGGACCTCTTTGGGGGTGGCAGGCCTGGGACTATTTTACCTGGACTACTTTACCTGAGACTATTTAAACCACACCCAAACAGCAGAACATGCTTTGCGTTATTCTGCTGTGGGCAGCGTAACGCTCACCGTGTCCAGTTCTTTGATGTCAGCTTACCTAAAACCAAGGACCTGCAGAGAGAGAAAGAACACTACGAAACTTACCTGGAACAGTATCCTGTCTTCAATCCATCGCTGACTTCAGTTCCACTCACCTGAAGGTACGAACACCATCATCCTGCACCGCATGCACCGCATGCATCCTGGAACCAATAACCTGGAAAGAGGAGAAAGAAAGACAGCATTAGTAAGCGTTTACTCACGTTTCCTTCCGAATGAAGAAAGCCACACAATACTTACCTGGGTAGTCATCTCCTGGTCAGTATCATTGCTGGAACATTACGGCACTCGGCGTGGATCATCGCAACCTACAACCAACCTGCAACCTACAAGGAGAGAAAAGACACAGGTTAGCAATATAAAAGGCGAAACAGCGCTGCGCATCGCGCATTACTCAACGGACAGCATCGCGCACACTGCGCTTTCACATACCGGCCATGCTCATCTTCAAACTGCATGACAACTCCAAAATACCTTTCCATACCTAAAAGGAAAGAAGCAAGACATTATTTTTCGAACTAAGAGGAACATAAGAACTGCATCTAAAGACTGTAAAGCAGAAAACCTACGGAGTCGCAGCAGGCCTGGATTACCATGGGGCGGGGCTTGCACAAGTGAAGTAACGTGGTTGCTGCTTGCCCCCCACATCTATGCACCCCTGCCACAAGGAGCAGGACAGAGAATCCACCTTCTACAATATTAAGGTGAGGAGAGGGCCCAAGGGGGAGGAAGGAGTTGAGGCCAAGGGAGGTGGGAAAACATAAAGACAATCTGGTATTGAATCCAGCTCTCCTATATTGCAGACCCATCTTTAACCCAAGGCCTTACCAAGGGACCGGGAGAGGGTTCAAGAGTGCAAATCATCCAACCAGGACTGGGTGGCGTCCCCGTGGATACCAGGTGTGCGTAACAGGCATGCAGTTGGTGACATCACGGCATAGGCAGAACATAAATAGTTGTTTTCATTGTTTTAATGTTATAATGGATTTGATCTGATTTGATTTCACTTGTTTTGATTTGATTTACTGTGTTTGTTATACAGTGTTTTAATATACTGTATTGTTATCACATTGTGATTTTAGTGTATTTTTGTAAAGTTTCTTCTGAAAGTAAAAAAATATATAAATACTAATAAATAGTTGTATAACACGTCAGGGAGCTGCCAATGTGCAGAAAAACACACACGAGAGAGAATTGTTGTGACAGAACACGTGTTGTTGCACCCAATTAGGGGTAGGTAAGAGGGTAAAGCGATGGGGGATTTGTTACTACATAAGATTGGGCATTATAGTAGAGCTGTAGGTCTTTTTGTGAGCAACATGGGAACAATTGGGCGGCCATGTTTTTGTAAATCCACGTTAGAATTTGTATTTTCAACCAGCATATAATAAAGCAATGTTTAGGATGGAAGAGGATGCAAAGCAATATTAATTAATGTGGCCGAGGAGGATTTTTCTCATGGTAGCGCAATCCAAACACAGCATTCCCAGAAGATAGTGTGAAGGCCAAGGTGCCATCCTTATGCAGACATAGGCAGAATTTCCATGGTCGAATTGATAAAATAGCGGGAATTAATTTCCAGCAACAGTGTCTTGAGAGTTTTTTTCTAAGCAGAACTGGCATCACACGTGCAGACAGAGGTGAGGACAGAGCATGTGCAAGGGGCGAGAGAGGAAGGGAACCAATCAGGGAGCTGGGATATAGTGTTCAACCTTGGCACTGTTGTGCTGTGAGCTTGCATTATCTTCAAACACAATACAGGTTCCAATTAATTTTGTAGCTGTGTATCTACTTGTATGTTGAACTGTGCCAGCCAATCATAAATGAGAGTTTTACAGCTGGTCAGCTTAGTGATGTGATTAAGAGGCGGAATATTTTTAGGACTGTCTGAATTGTTGTCTCCCAGCTATGGAGAGTTCTGTTTTGCTTGCACTGTGTCTACTCTTCTGTGGAGTATTTTTGTACCTTTTTAGATTACTTATGTAAAGCAGTCCCTCTTTACCTTTGGTGTAGAAATGTGGCCACCCCAGTCTTCCTGGACTGCAGGTGACAGCAAGCTTGGTGCTTACCTCCCGTACACACTGTAGGCACAGGATGGGCTGCGCAGGACCAGACGGTGCACCAAAGGAAAAGGCTTTGCAGCTGCCTGATTTATCGAAGAGCTGCCTGGTCTCGTGACCCTTCCATGACCCGGAGTGAGATGCAGGCCTATGAGAGGGGAGAAGCATCTGAGAGACTCAGGGTTTATAAATTATGTGAGATTTGTTGTTTGAGGTTATATTTTGATTGTGAAATGTAGTTTTGGGGAAGGGAATTGTTTATTGTTGTCTTAAGTTTGAATGAGTGATGACAAAAGATTGAATATTTTCGACAAGGAAGACCACATGGTAAGCCTCTTTAAGGGGCAGAGATAAAGTGAGGAATCCCTGCATATAGAAGGGAAGACTGTTGTATTTTTATTTATGTTAATGGTCTTGGGCCATTGTTTTTGTTGTTTTATAAAAATAGGAAGTTGGTGGTGTTTTTTGAGTGATAATAGGATAGAAGTTTGAATTGTTTGGAGTTAAGTATGAAACATATATTTTGCGATTGTGTTATGTTGCAATTTTTTTGGGGCTTTGGGGGATTTGAAAATGACAGAGGGCTGGTAAAGCATTGTTAGTTGCATTTGAGAGGGAAAGTGTCCGAGTGTTGCAGGTAGCTTTAGTTTGAAATAATTGGTTATTGTGTGTTGGTTTGTGTTGTTTGGTGGCTGTAGTGTTGTGTTTGGTGTGTGGGTGTGGGAGTAGTTTGAGTGGTTGGCTAAGGTTTTGTTTGGGGTTGTGTATGAAGGGATTTGGTTGGTGTGAATTGTATAAGACATGTTGTGTGATGTATGTTATTGATACAGTACAGTATGTTTAAAGAAAATCTTATTGCTTAATTTGTAATGACTTTCTGTAAAGGAGTGCTGTACAAGTAAAGTAATTACAATTGGCATTTTTGCTCTAAATTCGTTGGCCAAATTAAACAAAGGATGGGGTTGTTTGGGTTTATGGAAATGCTTCTGGAGCATGTATTAAATTGCCACAACAGATGGCATTGTTTGCTATATGTGATGTTTAAGTTAACAAAATGAACTATTGTTTATGTGTTTAATGTCTGTGTAACATTAACAGAGTGTGTTACAGTTGTTATGTTATGTTCAAATGAAACGTTTGGTGGGGAAGGGCACAGTAAGATTCAGTGCACAGTGACAGTTGCACGTCTGATTGTGAAACTGCAGTCCTGGGTGAGGGGGAGTACGCATCTATCTGTGGCTGCTGGCAGAGTTTGCAGAGTTGCTTTCCTGAAGAAAGAGGAGGGGTGAGCCATGGGGTGATAAAGCTTAGTGGGTAGACGTGCTTGTGGCTGAGATGTACACAGGTTTGGAACACTATGTATTTGAGGTAGAATAATATGAAACAGGGGGAATAGCTCAATGGGTATATTTGGTCTTATTTAAAAATAAGTATAAATAATGGGTGTACGTTTAGTTTGTATCATGTTAGCAAAGGGTTGAATAGAATGTTGAACCAGAAGGAAACAAGTAAATACATTAATTAGACTAACAAAGTGATTTATTTTGCATATCTGCAAGCTTCTGTGGAATGGATCCACTTCCTAAAAGAAGCATTTGAAACATAACACCACATTGCAGCATACATATACTTGATTTGTAGTTTTGTTTAGAGAGGTGCGTATTGGATGTTAAACTCACCTACACATTGTGATTTTCAGGGACTAAATGGTACACTGTGTTAAATTGGGCAGAGGTCCGTGAAACTGGAGAGCAAGGGAAAAGAAACTGCCTACCCTGCTGGAGGGCTCTCAAGAAGACAGGAGCGATTGGTTAGGTGTCAGTAATTGTATGTGCAGACCAGCTGAAATTCGGTTTCTCAGGCCTGTGCCTTTTATAAGATCAAGGTTAGCACAATCATTAATCTATTAGAAGTGTGAAAGAGGGGATATATAGTGAGTTTATGTGTTTAGGTTTGTCATTTGTGGAGCCCAGGGTGGTAATTCTGTGTCAAATATTAAATCAGGATTGTGTTACATCACAACAGTGCTTAATATGTGGCAGTTTAAGCCATCAAGTAAATCCTGTAATGACAGATATACAACTAGCAGCACATTGAAAAAGCACTGTGCAAGCTTCTGCTGTAGAAGAGATGACCGAGCCGCCACACTGCATGGGGTTCCCACCTGTCCCCCACCTTCAGTAGATCCCCCACCCAGTTGCCTGCCTGGGCCTGCTGCATTTAATTGCATCACCACCCAGGACATACAGACTCAAAGAAAACTGGTATTAAATTGTACTGTTTTGCTACAATGTGACACATGATGTGGTTGGACCGAGGAAAGAAGAGCCTGGCACTCAGGCAGAGTGAGAAGAAAAAGAACGTTATTATGATTGATATATATAGTCTCCACTCAGTACACCCCTGCTTGCTAGCACATGGCAGCCAATAGTTTAAGTAGTTTCACTAGAGCGTCTGTTTTAGTTTTCAACAGGGACGTCATTTCGCCAAAATGCCAGGGGTAGCGGAAGTGACATCACAGTTCCACGCCCCCAATAGTGACATCACATAAAGTGATGCCATTTGACCACGCCCCCAAATGAAGTGATGTCATTTGACTACACACCCCATATGACATCACAGAAAGTGGCCTCATAAAGCATTATCCCTCAGTACACTAAGAAAATGATGGTTACGATATCAGTGCATTGTGACATTTCATACAAGAATGGATCATCATACGTAGCAGTGTTAAGGTCCATGTTGCCACGCGAAGTGTATGAACACAAATCCCCTCTTTTGTGGATCCACCCTGTTATTTCAACAGGACTACAGAGCAAAATCACATTCTGGGGGGACAGGGGCAGATAGGCGGGCATGGGGATAGGGTAAAGCCAGGATAAGAGGGGAGAAGGAGAATATTTCACCAGAAAACATGTATGGCATCCACAGTCTTTAATTATTTTGGCACTTACCCCATTTTCTTCTGATTCGACAAGTTACCTTTAGTGTTGTGTTGTACTATTTGCAGTTGTTTCATGGACTTCATTACTCCTGCACCAAACAGCCAGACGCCTCCGATTTTCATCTCCTTCAGAACCTAGAGCTAAATTAAAAATGGGTTTGATTAGTGCATTGGCACATACTGCTACCTGATCATCTTCCTGTATCTCTTCAAAGTGCTTGCATTACTCAAGAGGAACAAAACATTTCAAGTTCTTGTTTCTATACATTACTACCATCAAACTCTCACACTTGCAAAACAAGTATAATTTGTTTGTTTCAGGTAGACATCCTACCATACAAGGGCTGCAGAAGTTTGGTGTGCGTTACAAAACCTGATTACCATCATTGAAACCTGTTATTCCACTTATGCAGTGCTTCTGCATTGCCATTCTAGTGCTGCATCCTTACCCAGTCTGTCTAACCGCTGCATGGACACAATTGTAACACCAGTATGGTTGTATGTGTCATCTGGTGCACTTGTGAACAACTGTACATTGGTAAAAACCAAAAAGTAAATATACAAAACTTGAATATATGAACACCACACATGCATGTGCAACAAAGCAACACACACACCCGGCCTCAGCCTGGGGCCAAAGCATTCGTGTAGCCATTACTTAAGAAAGGGGCCCAGTTCTTACCAAAGCAGAATGGATTAAACACCAGGTGCTTAGGGAAGCATGCAGGCCGATCTGTGACAGTGATATGATGACAGCGCTTAAACAAGTCAGGAACTCAAAAAATGTGCCAAAAGTTGTGCTCAATCCGATCAAGTGCAAAGAAATAAAGTTTTATGAAATCCAAGCCCTATCTGAGCAAACAATTCAACAAAACGACTGTCTCTCAAAAATATTTTGTGTGAGAGTTGAATATTAGTGTTCTGTGCCGTGGGTATTGCTCACATTTGGATAGTAATGCATAGATGATGCCAGCTCTGTCCACCGCAACTTTATAGCCTGCACCCTAATGGCATGCGCAGTGCAGAACCAGAGGCAACACGCGCCCTGGCATTTTCTAGGAGCACCATTGCAATTTGCTATTAATTAACCAATGTCTTGCTGCTCTGTGTTTTAACCTTGCAAGAATGAGGGGCTTCTAGGATTAAAACCTGCAACTGAAGCCATCCCACAGTAAGCACTTCACTCCCTGAGCATCGACCTTACCGGAATGGCGGCAACTATTTAAAAATGTGTGAGCGCAATACAAACATTTCAGATGCAGCAAACGTCGAGACATGGGTGCATGTCACAGGTGCTCTTGGCAGCAGATTAGTAACCATGGAAACGTGTCTATACTCTGTTTCCCAAAATGGACACATTACTGTACTTGGAAACCAACAAATTACGCGAAAGCGAATTTGACCTCTGGTCGGAAAGGGACTTTATTTCCAAGCTAAGCTTCTACTTGTCAATTTGTTGTGAAAAGCCTCAAACCAATCATTTGTGAATTGTCTGCACCCTCTGCATGATTCCGGCATGATCTTCCCCTATGCGTCTGTTAAGAGCCCAGACCATGTAGTTTGATTTTCCCAATATAAAGTCAAATAGCAGAAATGGCGCAAACCGCTGACACGAGGGAGCTGTCATTGCTTCGGCAGTTTCCCCACGTGCCAGACTACATAGCTGCTAGGAGGAACTGTGCCATGTGTGGCACTGTCTGACAGGCCTGGACTTTTAACCAGCACCATTTTAGATACGTCCTCAATTTAAAGGCCCAAACGTATGTCACGAAAGAAAAGTCTCGGTCTGTTGTCAAAAACGGTCTGCCTGAAGGTATCACACGTGGGGGGGGGCACTTGCCAGCTCAGCTATTATAATGCTTGGGGTGATATTTTCAGCTGGTGGCTATATGCATTCACAAATGCATTCACAAATGGTCGGATACAGCCAGGACTCAACCACCTCCATCGTTTCACATACAACAGAATTGCCAGGGACCCATGCCAAAAGTGTGTGGGCCCCTCGCTTAAGGCACTCAGCACACAGCAGCCTGCGACATGCAATGTCCCTGTGCCGACAAACCAGCGGGTGAGGGGGTCGGAGGGAGGGGCTCAGGGGGTGGGGGAGGTGATGGGATACCTCTGAATAGTTTACCCCTGAAATTATAGCACCACCGCTTAAGCATTCACTTCAGGGACACTATACTCAGAACGACCACGGACAGGATTATAATAACGTGCATATTTAATGGTGAAAGGCCTTTAGCACAGTGTCACTTCGCACCGAACGATCACAGGATAGTTTTATGGTGGACACGTCACCGCTTCCCACCCTTACACAGAACACAAATAATGTCCGCTTTTTCTAGTCATTGAAGGCGAGCAGGGTGGGTCAGGCACCGTCTGCAATGCAAGGCAACGGTCAGGAAAGAAGTCGTCTTACGTTAGGCCAGGGGGGACTATTGTGAGCCTAATAGCGAACAATGGGCCGGAGTGGGCCCTCTGACCAAGCGGGAGGATAGTTGTGTGCCGCGACCCGCGAGCCGCGGGTACACACACTTGGAGGGTTGCTAAGTGATCCAGAACGCCACTGGAAAATGCTGCATGCCACCTGGTCTAACAAAGAAAACTAAAAGGACACATCCGGGAGAAGACGGTAATAGGACTACGGAGGCCTCCTTTCTGCTGCACAGCGCACGCTTTGAGTCGGTGCTTGGGGTGGCCTTTTCACACATACACACAGCCCTGCCTATCCCTCCCCAGTTGGAATGGCACACAGTCCGAGTTATCAGCAAAAAAGTTGCCCCAAATTCACCAATCCCAGTTGACAACATTACATCCCTTTTAATATTGACCCGCCTAATATGTTTGTTTGTTGTCCTTCAGCACTCAACGCAAATGTACACTGCAAATCCAGAAGTCTCGCCCTGGGGCCGACCTGCGATGGTGCAGCTGCGGCGGCAGGGGAGGGCGAGCACCCACAATCACACACGCCGGCAGCGCACACTGACTGCGCACACACACCCCCACCCCCGACCCCAGTGCTGCGGCCGCAGGCAAGGGCGGACACCCTGAACCCCGACCACACATGCCGGCAAACAAAATTACCCAGCAGGCAGCGCACACACAGCCGCCTCAGTCACAAATGACACAGACTCGCTAGACTCACCGTGTTACGCAGAGGCTTGGAAGAAGCAGGCTGAGAAAACTGAAAACACTGAGCTGTTGTCTGCTGGCCTGCTGACAAAATTGACGTCCACCAGCACGCAGCACCGCTTGAGGAAGCGGTGGCCACGCCCACTCCTCCTCTGATTGGAGGAAAAGCCAGAGGTCGCAAGAGAGTGACAGAGGTCACTGGCCAATCGGCAGAGGTCGCTCTTGCGACCTCTGGCAACCCCTAAATGACGTCCCTGGTTTTGAAGTGTTTAACTAAGGATGCCTGCTCTGCTGTCTGTCCATGCACCTGTCCAGAGTGTCTGTCTGTGTGCATGTCTGTAGCATATGTTAGATTAGGCTTTGCTTTGCAGTGTTAGACACAGGCAGTGGCCCCATACAGCTGTAAACTGTCAAAGCTTTAGAGCATTGCTGAGTTTGCTACTAGAATAAATGTTCAAAGTGCACACTGTATTCATCTGCATTGAAACGTTATCTTATTTGTGTTTGATTGGAATGGTATACAGTCTTTCCATCGAACAAACATCCATCGACTCCTTTTCCATCGAAATGTATTGATTTAAATACCTTTCCATCGAAAATGAATAGTCATTGAATTTTTTTTCATTGACTTTCGATGGAAAAGCATTTCAATAAATAAACAATAAACAAAACGTGGGTTTGGTGGGTATGGGGGGACTCTCCCTCATACCCACCACACAAGTTAGAGCAGTGGTCTTCAAACTTTTTTGGCCTGGGCCCCATGAGCAAAATCTGGGCAGGCTGGGTCCCCCCAAAAATGCCAAATGGACACTATGTTTTCTGCACCGTCAGCGCACCCTACTCCCAGTATAGTGCCTGGGCTCCCCCACCTGCTCCCATCACAGTCGCTGGGCTCCCTCATCCTACACCTACCCAGTACCTGGGCTCTCCCCACTCCATCACACACCCTGGGCTCTCCCCACCCTGCTACCACCACTATCACATGGTTCCCGTCCAGCCTGCTCCCACCACAGTCCCTGGGCTCCCCCATCCCGTTCCCAACATAGTCCGAGGTACAGTGGCGGCTGGTGAATTTCTTCTTAAGTGGAGGGGCATAACTATTTTCCCCAAAAATGCCATAGCGACCGAGCGCAGTGTGGTAGCCCAAACCAATCAAGGCAGGCTCGGGGGGTTTTCCCCCATGAATTATTTTTTAAAAAAAATGGCTTAAAATGTTGCATTGTAGAGCATACTTTAAAAAAAAAAATAGTGAATAGCCAAACAGTTTGCAATTGGTGCTGGGAGCCCAGGGGGCAGGCATGACCATTTTTACTGGACATCTATGATAGATGTCCAGTAAAGAGATACCATCCCTGTCCCCTGGGCCCCACTGGGCCTTACACAATCAACATGATTATGTGTGTATGCAAGGCGCTCCGGTGCCAAGGGGGAAAGCGTGGTATTTTTGACTGGGCATCTATGATAGAAATCCAGTAAAAAAAATGCCATCCCTGTCCCCTGGATTCCGCAGCGCCTCAGAAGGAGAGCTGATTTTGGCAGGTGCGTATGGGGCTTGTGCAACAAAGGCATTTAGGCATTTTTAAAATGCCTTTGTTGAACCCTCCTACCCCCCTCTATCCACCATTTGCCAAAATCAGCTCAACGGATCAAAACAAACTAACACACATCCATTCATAAAGCAATCACTCTATTATTCACACGAGCATCCATCACCAGATACTCACTCATAACACAAGCATACATGCCTCCATACACATGTTTAAATAAAAATAATGAAAATAAACGTACCTTCTGCATTGGCCTGCGTGTGGGTGCTAAAACGCCCTGCTCCAGGGTTCTCTGTTTGTATGTGCGAGGAGGCGCAGGAGTTCCCCCTTGCACATACAGACATGCAGTGCCCCAGCCAGCATTTCCAATGAGCTATGCAATGCTGGCAAAGCAAAACGCCCCAGCCTTGCATGGCTCAGTGAGCAGGTGCGACTGGGGAACTGTACTGAACTGTCATTTCCCCTTTGACAGTTCAGCCAGCCCAGGAGCACTCCCTCAGCTGAAAAAAGAAGCCGAGGGAGTGCTCATTGTGTCACTGGGCTGGCTCCTTAGCTACTCCATAATGGGTAAGGGGGCCACTGGGTTGGCGCCTCCTTGTCATTATGGATGAGCCGCCAGGCTCGGACTGGCCTATAGGGTAATAGGGCAATGCCTGTACCAAAAATGCAAAATGCTAGTGTGGGCCAGTCAAAATGTGCCTTCTTTTTGGCCAATGTGGGCCAGTTTGATGAGTTACTTCACTATGCATTTAGTAATTTTGACCATTGTTGCTGAATACATATTCTTTAAATATCACAATTTACTTACATTTTAACACAAAGCACCCCATTGGGTACTATTCAAACAGTCTCTAACTAAAGGAATGAATATCCATTTACAACTGCGGGCCACTTTTTCATTGGTGCCTGAGACAGTTTCATGCATCAGCACGACCATGTGAGCCACCCCTGCCCATTTCTTCCAATCTAAAAAAAAACAATCTTTTTATTTTTTACATGTCATGCTGGGCTCTCGCGGCCCCCCATGGATGCGGCTGCTGCCCCCTGCGAGGGCGCGCCTCACAGTTTGAATACCACTGAGTTAGAGGGAGCTGTCCAGTGCTGAAATAAATTGTATCTGTATTTAAGGGATTTCAGCACTGGGCAGCTCCCTCTGACTTGTGTCATGATATGGCATTTATAACGCACCTATACACAAGTGTTTCAAGGTAAAATGTAAAAAGGTGTAGACTCCATGCCGTCCCGTTAAAGACCTGTGGCCTCAAGAGGTTCCGGCATCCACCCAACTGTTGGATTCAGCAGGTCACCCCAGCCATTTGACTAGATATTGTTTCCTAGCTCCACGACCTCTACTCATTATGACTTTTTCTATTCTATATTATGGTTGTTGGTCTTTACTGTTTTTCTGGATCTCCTCCCTGTAAAAAACACCTTGAACAGCTTTCGCTAAGTAATCAATTAGTCTGTCTATATAAAGACCCTCCAGCTGAGTCACTCTATGATAAAGATCTCTTCACTGTAGTTCTGCTCATACCCTAAATAATGCCTTGTGTTTTGAGATCCGTACATGATCTGCCTTTTTAAGGGGTGTTTGTGCCGCCTTTTAACAAAAGTTTTTCACCAAGGAATTCTGCAGTGTTACAGCTGCAGGGGAGATATATGATGCATGCTTATGAATGCGAGTAACACCTCCATATATCTACGGATGTTTTTAGTCATGAAGAAACACCAGAGCTGTGTTTTGAAGGTGCTTATGAAAGGTGCTTATAAAACCTGGGAGTGTGTTACGAAGTGATTCACCCCATGTTGTTTTACAAGACTCTGTATCGGTTTATTTTAAAACTCCTTACCGGCATCCGTCTGTAGTTTAATGGGAACTTAGCCTTTGTTAAATATGTTTTTAAAAGCCGCTGCTACGTTGTGACCCGTCTCGTACTTTAAAGCCTCTACATAGGCATATTTTGATAGGACGTCAATGACAGATTGTATATAGCGGAAACCATCATTGTCTCTGTGGATCTGGCTCAAATCCACAATATCTGCCTGCCATTGTTGATTGATATCAGCTACCACAGTCATTAGTTGTTTCAAATGATTTTGGGCTGGCTTGTGCAGTGCATGGGCCTCCTGTTCCAAGAGCCACTTCTTGACAGCGCTCCTTGACACGTACTCGCCATCCTTTCACATTTTATGCCTTAGGCTTTCAACCCCTTCATAACTACCAACACTCTCTTCATCGTATATATTTTGGACAGCTTTATACTAGACATGTTCACCCCATAACCACTGAACATAAAGATGCAACTCGTTTTTACGAACTATAGAGTGTCATTAACATTTAAAACATCCATTTTTATTCTCATTTTGTAATCACATTGAATAGTTTGGATTTGTCAAATGTTGCACGGAGACCAATTGGGCTACAGATGCCGCAGTTACGCGCGATTACTTCATAGACACACTTCCTTCCACCGCGGCAATAAGCAAACATGTCACTTTTATAAGGCATTCATTTTTTTTATTTTCTGCAAGTAAACATAAATACATGCCAAATATCTATAGTCTCAATCTTCGTAGGTCAGTTTACTCTGTATACTTTATCCCCCCTGACTCACGCACTGCTTTTTCAAAGATGCTTCTAACACACATCGGACACATACGTTTAAACTGTATCATTTTCAAAAGGGGGTTATTCGCCGATTCTCTAGCCCACAATGTTTTAGACATGCATTGTTCAGTCAATTTCCCAACCCTTAGCTGTATTAGCAGATGTATCAGACGTATATTCTCTACAAGGCGTTTAGGGCTCAACATATAACAAATTTTACATCGCAAATTATCCACGTAAGATAATTCCAAACATTCGTGACCGTCCTGTTGGGGATCATCAATTTTATGTCCTGAGCACCATTTGTAAGAGTGGTGTTTTGA
This sequence comes from Ambystoma mexicanum, assembly GCF_040938575.1. Classification (NCBI taxonomy): domain Eukaryota; kingdom Metazoa; phylum Chordata; class Amphibia; order Caudata; family Ambystomatidae; genus Ambystoma; species Ambystoma mexicanum. The sequence continues at coordinate 1,091,922,520 of NC_090926.1, read as the reverse complement.
ACACGTTCCCACCACTTTGGCTGTAACACCCAGCATAGCGATGATTGCAGCACAGGGGAGAACCATTGTGTCTGTATCGTCTTTAACACTATCGCTCTCCATTAGCGAGATACATTCCTTACACAGGCTGTTATCGCTCTTATCGCAATCTCCTGAGTTTTTAAATTTGTTTGAAAAGCAAACACAATTAATAACATCAATGTCTTTATTGCTATCGGTCTCCATTAGCGAAATACAGTCCTTACATAGGCTATCAGTACAATTCCCTGATTTATTGAGTATATTGATTTGAACAGCAAACAAAGTAATTATTGATAGTCACTGCTACAGCTTGGCTCACCTCACTCCTGCATATGGACACCTGTATTTCTCAAAGTCCCAGAGAGGCGGGGTCGCCCTCCGATATCATAACTGCCCCCTCCTGCAAAACCATAAATTCATAGTCATTGGGCCTCATTACAACTCTGGCGATAGCCGTGCCGGTAAAAATGGCAGGCTGCCGTCGGAGTTGTGCTTTTTTCCCGGAAAATGTAACTCCCCATTCCCATTTGAGTCGCGTAGGACTCAATCGCAATGGGGAGGACGGAAGCACCAGCACCGTGTGCAACAGTGCTGGGGCTTCCGTCAAAGTCTGTGAGCAAATGCCGCCCCGCCCGACAGGTCTGACCTTGTGGGCTGGACGGCAGCCACTCACAAAAGTCAGTGTCTGCCGGTCCGGTCACAACAGTGCCGGTATGCTTACTGGCACCATTGTTACCGGACCGGCACACTTGTATTAAAGAGCATGGAAAGGGGCAGGACTAATTCCAGAAATGGGGTGGGACCAAAAAGTACCCACTCTAACTCCCTATAATGCCCATGCCCTGCGCCCACAACTCCAACCTATGCTATAGCTCTACAGCCATGCCAGGCACAGCAGTGCTTGAGCTGGAAAGGGCATTTCCTGGATGCTTTCACTTATTTACTGAATATTTGAAGTGTTTATTGTTTTATCATAAGTGCATAATGCAATACATTGTCTCCCACAGACAGTGAGACATGAACAGAAATAATTTTAAAAAAATGCCTCAACAAATCTAACTGCTTTACCATTTGCATAACATTATTTTAATTTGTAAGCTTTTTTATTTTAAAGGTGCCTGCATAATATGTAGGGGTCACAATTTCAAGTTGCAAGCTCCAAGAGAGCCATTAAAAGTCACTTGCCACCCCAATGCCTAGTGGCAAGTTCAAACTAAGAACCGTGTTATATGCCAAGCGCTGCCTCAAATGAACCAGTAATGCCATCCACTGCCACTTGAAATCTCACATTCATGTTAAAAACATCACTTGTAATGTTCATCCACTCATGACCACTTGAATTCATCATTGCCATGCACAGCCTCAAAAATACATAGTAATGCTCCACATGCCACAACATGCCTTATTTTGAAGGCATGGCCACACATTTGATTTGCCCAATTTGCTTGCCAACGCATTTACGATATTAATGTTCTAAAAATATCTCTCTGGCCTCTATTTCTTTAATTCGGTCAAATGCTTGGTCAGTGTTACTGTTCAAAAGGGATATAAATGTCACACTTTCTTATGTTTCCTGTGTTTCATTATAGTTTCTTGGGGAGAATCCACAACCTTCCTATGAATTGTTTTAAGCATCCTATAATTTCTGACTGTTAAAACCTGACCAATCTGTTCCATTGCATATTAGTCTCAATGAAAACATTTGGGGGACAACCAATGAAGTCATCATTAAGTGGCATTTTTATCCTTTCATGCCCTATCAATATTATTGTGCTTTTATGAGAAACAATTTACTTGTCGGTAATCAGAATCCACAATTGGGCTCATTACGGGTAAGGCAAACCGTCTCACAGTTATTGGCACCCGATATCACAGCGTTACCGGGATATTATTGGTGCTGGCAACGGCAGTGCATTGCCATTCCATGGAGTCCCATCGGGCTCCATGAAATGGGTGTGCCGCAATCACCGGCTCTGGTAGCACCTGTCAGGCCTGGCAGTGGGTCAGAGCCCCTTCTGGCAAACTCAGAGTGTGCTGGTCTGGTAAAAATGCCACAGCTGATATTAACAGCCATTTTACCAGACCTTCACACTCATAATGATCCCCATAGCTAATTATTATATGATGGTTGAACATCTTTCAACGCGGACAACCAAATGGAAATTGTTGCCTCCCTTTGAAAATGATTGTGAGTGCTTCTGCTGCCGGGTATGCAGCAGAACACTGTAGATATTAGTCATCATTGAATGGGCTACAAAACCTGAGCACTGCTGCTAAAAAGGTCCACAGTGTATTTTACCCATCTGTTAGTTATGGTAATTAATCTGTTTGATAAACCCTTGTCAATTTCTGAAATCCATTGCCCACATCACGACTGTCCCCAAGACCCACACAGCATTTATATGAAGGAGCTCACATTGTGAGCGATTGTTTTCAATCAGGATATTAGAAATTGTATTTTTCAAGTTTCGTAGCTACGTATAACTAATTACACTAACCATGGAAATCAGTGCCACAATATTCTGGGAGTTCTGCCTGCACAATCTGTTACAGGCCGCTAAATGGTTGCATACATATTGAAGTCTCCAGAAAATGGCTCAATGAATAAAACATTTGGCTTGGAAGAATTACATGCTAATTGGTTTCTCACACGTATTGGCTATCGATAAACCCAGTACTGTTATTAACAGAGTGTAGCATCACATTTATGGTGCCTTTAATGTACAGTCGTATATTGTGTGGTGTGTAACACTCCTCCACATCTGCAGTAACCTTATTACACACTCCTCCACATCTGCAGTAGCCTTATTACACATAATTCCTACAGGTGGTTTATGGGTAAGGGCAGAATATTTACTGACACAATTTGGAGAGAGGGTCCATGGAGAGCCTGAGAATGTAAATGTTTTGAACAACATAAATATCATTTCATTATAATAACAAGCCCTCAGGGGATGCAATTAGAAACTCCTCACTACACCAAGGTTACTCCAAAGCCCATCGCTCTCCCAAATGCAGTTGTAAGACTAGCAACAGCTGCGAGAGAGTCCCTACAGGAAGCTCTCCAGGGATCCTTTACACAGGCGGATCTGTCCCAAAGGTCTACACACGTGGTTTAATGGTGTGACTCCACACCATTGTTATATGAAGGAGCCGGTGTGTTCGTTCCAGTGCCAATGCGCATGATTCCACAGCCTACTCCATCGCCTACCCAATCACTGTCAACGGTGTGTGTCTTTTAATGAGAAAGAACAGTAAGTGTGGTATTTATTGACTTTGAACCTTTTGATTGTTTTTGAGCCATCGGGGCCATGAAAGCCTTTTGTTTCAAAATACCTTAATGTAGAGAAAATCATCTTGCAATAGTAAACAATAAAAATAGCAAACGAGAAATATAAACAAATGGAAACAAAGGAAAGCAAAAGAATGAAAGAAAGTTAGAATGGACGAAAGAACACTAGGAACAAATCAAAAAAGAAAGAAAGCAGAAAGAAAGCAAGACAGAATGGAAGATACCATTCAAGATAGATATAAAAAAGAGAGCGTGCACCTGTGAGATTCATATGTAGCTTTAATGAACTCAATTAAAAGAAAACAGAGTGTGGGAAGTCCAAAATGCACTAACACTAGTTTAAAGCTGGCAGACAATAGAATAAATAAGCACATCTTGACCCAGGAGGGACTTCTGAAGTTCTGTGAAGATGATGGCGGGGCTGGAGCTCATATGTGAAATATTTCACTTTTATGTTTTGCTGTTATAGGGGGCTGTGAATATTAGCAATGCCAAGTGGGTCAATTATATTAATACAAATTATGATGACAACACACAAAACGTGCGTAAATGGCTATATGTAGACCTAGAATTTAAGAAAATGTAGCAATTATTTTGAATGTCTTAACATTAAAATTGGTCAAGTGACACTGAACTTAGCACAATATCCATCTGTGAAATGTTTACCTGGGGATGACCCCATTCCTTCATATAGTTGTGGTTCCTTGATGACTGAGGAGGGCTCTCATACCTGCTATCTTTTGACTCCTCTCGCTGCACTCTTCGTGTTTTTCTGATAATCATCCTCCCAGCATTTCTCTTTTGGTAAAGCGCCATCTTCTCCAATTACATGTGACATCGCATTTTCTCATGCATGACTGCCATGTGGACATAATAATCCATCGAAAAAGAGTCACATCTTTTTCACACTCAAACAACATCCAGAATCACTTGCATGTCAATGTATTTTCGCAGAGAGAAGAGCTGGATGGTGTGCGCTTCAGTTACTAATTAAACAATAATGGCTCATTTTTATTATTTTAGGTGTCAACAATATGTTAAAAATATCAACCTTCCTATCAAATCTTTTGACATTCTTTTTGGTATTTTGTTTCTGGCTACAGTATGTCCTGTATTTGGTGTTTTGGGTGGGGTAGTCCTATTCTGAGATAATTCTCATCCACCGAACAATGGGTGTCAGAGAGCACTTGTCACGTCTCCACCTTTGGAGAAAGCATAGATCGCAAGATGTCAAACTTTCCTAGAGGTCTTGCAATACTGCAGAAAGGTTAGCATGCATGCTGTAGGTCAACCGCCAGAATGGTGCGCGAAATTAAAGTCCTTGCCCACCCACTGAAAGGTAGCTTGAACAGCACCAAAGTGTCAAATGTCATCTCTTTCCCACATCACCCATCTAAGCTGGTGGTAAGACAAGAAAAAAACCACATCAGTGGCATTCCAAATTAACCCAATTAGGATTGGCCAGCGAACCAGCTCCTTCCTGACAGCCCATCCACGAAAACACGCAGAGTGAAGATTCATCAAGGAATGTTTTACATAACCTTCGACAACCCACAATAGAATGCAACAAAGGATAGAACATGCCACTGCTTACAGGATGCTAGGTGAGATCCAACAGTCGTACAGTGTGTGTGAATACTTAGAAAGATACACTTGGTAATAATTTGTGTCCACTTATTTTATGTGTTTATACAATGGAAATTACAGGGAAAGCAAGCTTTTATTGGCACAAAGATGCTTGAAAAACTTGTCAACATTGATTTACAGAACGGAGGGCCAGTGTCCTTAACAATGGGTGACGGATGTGGATGAAAGACCAGATGATGCAGGGGAGGTAGAAACATGAACCAGGGACAAGGACAGTAGAGCATGATGTAAGAACAGGCTAGTGGAGGAAGTGCTAAGTTTAGCATGAGGGCTGAGGGATAAGTGCTGTGGGGTTGTCATAGAGAGGTGGGGGAGAGAAGAACAGGGAGATGTGGTGGATTAGAATGCTATGCAAGTGGTTCTTCAGAAAAAGGAGAGCTAAGAGGTTGCATTTCAATACAGAAATAGTAGTGCAGAGGAATGTATTCATTATGTTTGGCTCCAGGCAGGAAATTATGGCCTATTGCATAATGGATGGCAATATCAATGAGTCACACAGCCTGCTGATTGTTTTGCACAATTGTCATTTCTAATCATCCAATATTTTGAGATGGAAGTATTTGGAATGCTCTTCAAAGGCAACTCTACAACAACCCCTGCTGTTAAACGAGTGTATTAGAAGAAGGTTTTGACCTAGATTGAGGGGAAACACATATGAACAGCTTTGTTTTGATGCTGTTGAGGCAAGTCCAGTTGGTCAACATCCAATGCTTGATAGTGTAATAGATGGACTGCAGCTTGTCCATGTCTGTTTTATATGTGCAACTCAAGCTCAAACAGCAGTTGTGTATCATCGTGTGTAGTTCGTAAATTGTACACCCATATTGGAAAGAATGTCACAAAGTGGTTTAATATAGATGTTGACTAATATCAGCGATAGACTCGCACCTATGGGGACGCGAATGTTAAGGGAGATAATGTGGAAGAAGCATTGCCCCCGCGCAAGTCAGACCTCCTGTTGCCTGAGAGCGACTGACCGCTGCAGATGCCATTTTCTGTGCAGTGATGGTGAAGCCGGTTAAAAGCTGATCATGATCCAGGAGCACAAAAGCCGCTGAGTAAAGCAGTGCGGAGAGATCTAACAATATCAGAAGGCCTGATTTCCCTCCGTCCATGATATTGAGCATATTAGATTGGAAGAAGGCGCTCTCTGTCCCATGATGAGGATGAAAGCCAGATTGCTTAGGATGTAAAAACGCAGCAGCTTCAAGATGTTTCTGAAGTTGTGTGCTGGCAATCTTGTCAAGTATCTTAAGTAAAAATTTAGAATTTTTAAAAGGCCTGAGATTTACAGAGTTCCCTGGGTCGAGCCTTGGTTTCTTCCCCAGTCTGGCACCCTTTTGTGTGAAAATAATGAATTAACAAATCTCGTAAGGAATGTGAATTATTCTGTCAAGAATTAATTTCGTCGGAATGACATCTCCGAAGCAAGAGGTGGGACGTAATTTCTCCAGTACGTCTTCCATTTCGACCAGAGTATAAGGCAAATGCTTAACATCTAGAGGTGTTTCAGCAGATGATTTGCCATATCTATGGCTAAGCAGGTAGACTGCTCCCTCTTGATTTATTCTCGTGCATTGATGATGATCTCTTTTACAATCAGTTGTAGACAGAGAATATTGTACCGTCATTAGCAGACAGAGAAAAATGCTGAACTTGCGCCTTAGGTTTCTCTAGTGATCTCAGAATTTCAACGAGTTTCTTCAGATTGCTCTCTGCATTCAATATTTGAGTTTTGATAAAATGTTCTTTTGCTTTGTAAATATTTAACTTATAGATTTTAGCAAGTTGCTTCGAAGAGGTTTTATAAGATTCCATAAGATTCCATTTTAAATTTTAGCCGGGCCCTTTCAGCCTGCCATTTCGCTTTTTTAAGGGCTCCTAAGTCATTCTTCCATCTCAAAAGAACCACTTTGAGGAAAATACCTAGCCACAGTTTTTGCAAAGGGTTGTATCACTGTCTCAAGGGTTAACGATTAGCTCCTTTTCCTTTTCCAGCAGGATGCAAATTCAAGATCTTCTTTTGCTGAAAAAGAGGAAATCAGTCAACTTTCAAAATCATGTGTAAGGAAAGTGATTTTTATATTCAGGCACTTATTATTGGAATTTACATTTTAGTACAGTTGAGACAATCCAATCTTTCAAGGGTTGATTTGTTCCAGGCATCCAGACTCCATTCTGACTCCACCATTCTTCTCCATGGTCAGGAGAATATTGAGGGCATCTGTGTAGATCAGGATCTCCAGATAGCTATCGTGACTCGAGGATCTGGAGGGAGTAGGGGATACAGTTCCATGTAACTGGAGTAGGGGTGCATTTCCATGTTGAATATCAAAGGGGACATGCAGTGCTTAATTTGAGCAGGTGTTTCCAGGAGCTGAGCCCCTGAACATGTTTCTGATCCCCAGCATGACCACTTCTACAGACTTGTGTTCATTCCTAAAAAACGGATGAACTGTACAGGTATGTGAGTGGCGCTTGGCTGGTTTGTCCACAATAATGCTTTTAGTGCAGAGGAGCTCAAGATATGGCCACAAGCAGACCCAAGCCACAGAAGCAAGCTGCCGTAACCTATTTCTGCTGTTAGACGCTTTCAGGCTCCGGCAGACAGGCAGTGCCATGATGCAGCAGACCACAACTGAGCTGTATGCACCACCATTTGGCCTTTGTGTTTTTCAGAGTCATGTGTCCTGCCGTACACATATGAATAGGTATGTTACAGGACTCATCTGGGTAAGAGCTTGCCATAATTACCCCTGCAGGGTTGCTCATGCTTCAGAATCGAGAAGCGGCTGGTAGTGCACTGTGTTCATTATAGCGTCTTCCCAGAAATACATGTGAGCAGCCATACTACACGCTAAACATTATGAGCAACCAAACACTGCGTATTGCATTGACTTTACTGTACATTGTAAGGTTCAGCAGTAAGACTTAGAGCACCTGTACAGGCACTGCCCAAGGAGTACATAGATACTCCTGCAGGTATCGCTGAATTCTGCATACTGTAAGCAATCTGCACTCATCAGCAAGTTGCAACTTACCACAATTTCTACTGCCACCTCATGTATTGTTCCCACTACCTAAAGGGGGTAATGTTGCATGGCAACACAAAGTCTTAATAGTGGACCATGCAACTATGCCAAAGCTGCCCCACTGATGCAATTTTGATTAGGGGCAATTTCGATTAGGTGGAAGGATCGTGATCAGCTGGAAGGAGTGGCAACTAAAGGGCTTTGTGTGGTATCAGCAGGGGGTGTGCGGGCTAAATCAGGCTGGACATTTATTGGGGTTTGACACTTATTTTTTTTACATGTCAAGCTCTATTAAAGCCTGGGCAAATAAATTGGCCACACCCTGAATCATCCCAAAGGTTCACAGCATTCAGGTTTTTCAGGTTTGGCTGTGCTTTTAAGTATTCTGGTAACATATTTGTGTTGAGCTTATGACAATCCATGCTGATGAAATGTTTTAAACATTTGGTTAAAGAGGTCAGTCCTTTGATAGCCAGCACATGTTCAGAGCAACCAAACTGTAAACTTAATGGAATAGGCCAGAAGTTCAGAACCTTTCCTGCCAGGGATGGTCAAATAAATAAAGGTCTATACATGACTTTCGCTTTCACTTGGCTTGCTGTTTCTTTAGTATAGAAAAACGAATTAAATATATGTTTGCAGCTGACAGAAAAACGGAGCCTTTAAAAAAGCACTTGCAAAATTCACAAAAAGTAATGCAAGTAACAAATGAGCACAGGATATATTTTTTATTTACATTACTCTAACAAATGTGCAGGTTACCTTTTTCACAAAGGTGGCCTGCAAATATCCAATGGGCTGTGCTGCAGCACAATTATGCACTTGCCAGCCTAATGCATGACTGACTCTCCCCCAGCCCCACAGGCTGTTCAGTGGTCCATGTCTGTTAAGAATTCACTACGTTGTAATATTATACACCTCAATAATACAGAATGTGTTAACCTCCAAATTATGACAAGTAGACCCAGGAATCCCGGAGCTCTGACTAACTCTGCTGGTATGGTGTGCAATTCCCCACTTAAACTTTACTAATTGGATCAACCTCAGAAGGATGAAATGAGTTCTTCATATCCAGATTTGATTCAAACATGCAAACTGCAGGTTACACATATCTCTGCAGCAGGGCATTCACATAATGAGACATCTTACTGTAGAGTTTAATTGATTGTCCTACTTGGATAACATTCACAGATGGACAGGACTGCATTTTGTCTTGCTAATTCACCACCCTACCTAACATTTCTACTTAACGTTCTGTCTTTCCGGAAGCCTTATAAGTTATTTTATGTTTTTTATAAGACTAGCCCAACACCTCCCAAACTTGAGGTTGTATGGCTCTAAAAAGGAGATTTGGGCAGATTTGTGCCTAAAGAGAATACTGCGGAAACCTGCATTTCTACCTCAATCTGCCAAGAAAATGCACGGGAGCCCACGGATCATTATTGAGAATTTTCAACTTTCCTTACTGTGATGGAATGACTTCTCCTCTGCAGGACTATAATTATGGATAGTGGCTAACCTGTCCACTCAGCACTCCCACTTCCAAAAACCAACAGCGATCCCAATCATAAAGGTAAAACAGATACAGTCAGGAGATCAATGACGAGCTGGTTCGAGGCATTGGTAACCGGTGGTTCGGGTTTATGAGTGACGCAATGCTTGCAGCAGATTCATTCGCGGTCCAGTAAGGATCTGGGGGTTCGAGCTAGTTTGAGCTGGAAAGGTAATGGGCCCTGCTTGGTATGCTCAAAGAAGTTCAAAGAAGTTCAAAGAAGTGCCAAAGGTCCAGATGGTTTGAAGACAGTCAAACATGATCGAATCATGGTTCAATGGAGGCTCAACACTGTAGAACATACAAAATCAGTTGCTTTGCTTCTTGTAGTGCTGTGAAATGCAATTCAGGGGCCCAGGGAAATTGGTCCATGTTCTCCTCGATCCCAAACCTGTGGAGGCTAGATAGCACCTGCAGGAGTCCTTCACCTCCACTGATGGGCCTGGGTGCCAGTGCAGCTGGCAGGGAGAAGCAGGTCCGCTCCACAACAGAATTTCCCCCCATTGAGCTCTGGTGATGGTTAGGGAGCAGAGATGACCTCTTATTTATTTATTTATCTGGATATATAAAGCACCCAGCAGGCCTGAGGCATTGTGGTGCTGTTACAGAATAGTCACTTAATAAAGGTTATGGCAAGTTTCATAGGCAGTAATAAAAACATTCAATGGCAGTGTTGAAAGGGTGTTCCGAGGTTACAGAGGAACAGTGTTGGAAACAGTGCAGTATGGTGGCAGTCTAGTTAAATAACTTTGTTTTTAGTACCTTTCTGAACCACTGCCATCAAATAGTGCCTCACTGGCGGTGGACTCTGGAATGGACCGTTCTCTAGAGGTCCAGATGAAATCTCCTTGAAGTCTTTAAAATTCCAAATGTAATCCCTTGTGTTCTGCCCTGACTGACTGCCTAACCTGCCAACTTCTCTAATTGTGCAAAACCCTGGTATGAGAATGGCCCTTTTGTTTGATCCTGTTTCCTAAGCAAGCTTTTGCTTGGAGCTGTCCTGCAGACGAGAGGTGTTACCCAACCTCAGAAATGATCAAAGTAAGGAACAGACTTCCTGCCTATTGTCTGCTGGCTGAGCTGAGCCAGGCTGTCTAACTGGAATACACAAAAACTTTCTCTGGTTGACGGGGCTCAATGTGTTGACGTGTACGATACAAATCAGGTATGTTTTTCAATAATTGTGTGAAACCTCGACAAACACGTGGGTATGGCTAATATTTCAAGATTAACCTGCCACCAGGCAGTAGTTCATCATAATCAGTGTTGTTTTTGGACAGTGGGGCAGACTGAAATGCAACCTCTGCACTGCAGTGACTTTGCAGTCACAGCAGCTATCAAATAGGGCACCTGTGTCTTCGGAACCTGCTATGCGCCAATGGAGAGCAGGAGCTGCAGATCAGGAGACTAATGCATGAGAGTACAGGGGTCATTATACTTTTGGCATGGAGCATTCTGATAGGGAGGCAGGGATGTCATTTATGGGTCGCCAGAGGTCGCAACTGCAACCTCTGTGGTCTCCCTTGCGACCACTAACATTTTTTTTTTAAATGCACTTTTTTTTTTTTTTTTTTTTGTAATGCAAGCTCCTGGCCTGTGGCCAGCACCATGTGGCTTTACTTCTGGAGTAACTGGCTTTCTTGTTCAGGCCCCTTAAAAAAAGAAGAAACATAAGAACAGTGGTGCCACAAGTCTATCACTTTCAGCACTGACCCTAAATAAGAAAGAATAGAAACACCAAATAATGTGTCTTTCTGGAATTCTATACAATATTTGCTAGACTCTTTAAAGGTTAATTTCAGGCACACTTCAATGTGCACACTTCAATGGGTGAGTCACTGATTTAGTCTTTTCTTAAACGCCTCAACTCAGCCTTTCATCCTTCTGAGGTCGATAAATGTGTACCAACACAGTTTGGGTGATATTGGGTGTATATTTTTTGATATAATGCACTCAAGCGTAAGTGCTATATAATAACACATCATTACATTTGGTCATGGACTCCTGCTTGCCTTCACATTAATTTGATAATATGGGCCTATACACACTGATCTTAACGATACATATGGCGATCCATTCTTGTATAAAATGTACATCACATTATAGTGATATCGTAACAATATTTTCTGTAGTGTACAATGCTATGTGATGCCACTTCCTGTTTTGTCAACGGGTGAAAGGTTGTGTTCCATCACTTCCCGCGACATCACTTCGGGGTGGGATCAAATTACATCACTTCCTGTAATGTTATCAGGGGTCAAAGGTCATGTGTTGTCACGTCCGCTACCCTTGGCATTTTGATGAAATGACGTCCCTGTAGAGAGGTCTAGACCACCATTTCTGAGATGGAATTAACCTGTACCATGATATTATTAAATACATATAAATCAGTAAGGGCGTTTACACCCTTGCCAGATGGCAATTGCTGACTTATCCATAATCGAACTCAGGGGAAAAGTTCTACTTTTCCTAAAGACCCTGTGATGCCTGATGATCTGAAGCTGTTGGAGGACTCTCCTACCCCTTGCATTCGTTTGTTAAAATATCTCTCTTCTGAGGGATCTATTTTTGGGTACGTAAGTTACAGCTATTGCTAGTCAATTGAAAGGTTATTTTTGGGTCAGCAGAAGGATTATGTTTCTAAAGTTGCATGCTTAAGCAGGCACAGGACAATCCAGGGCACTTCTCTGAGAAAGCGAAGTGCAACACATCTTGGGATGTCCGGGTGATTGTTAAAAGGAATGTTAACATTAATTCATTCACTGCCATAACTTTGCAGGGCACCTTCAACTGATTGTATTCATTCATGGGGCTAAATGAAAAAGAACGTTTGTAAACGCAAACCTTTTAACTCCAAAAGTGAGGAGAATTGAGAAAAATAAAGTCTTTTTTTTTTTTATTGTAACAGAAGAAAGGGTCAACTCGGTGAAAAGAAGTCAAATGGGGAGTCCCGAATAATGTTAGCAAAGGGAACCGAAAACCACAGTGTGGGGAACAAGAACTAGGGGACAGAATGCAAGATCTAGGAGGGCAGCTTCTGGGGACAGAAACACAGCTCAAACCTATTTTTAAGAGATGAAAAACACACAAAAAACACATTTAGAAATGTCCATTTTCAAGTACCATTCACTGCAGAGAATTGTACAATGAAGATGGAGTAAGAGCCAATTTAAACAATACTGGTAAATCAGGGATTCCCCAAACTATTAAAACACTGTTTTAATCTGGACAGTTTTATCACATATGGAGAGAAATGCCACATGAAATGTCCATAAATGTGCGCAAAGAACACAATGTATACAGAATACAGCAATGCCAGAGGGAGCACGCTACACTTTATACCCACAGATGCAAATCCAACACACATCAAGGAGACTTTAACAAAGGTATGCAGAACTAGTCTTCACGGTATAATTTTAAAATTGAGCTAACACGATACAATTAAACAACACAGAAAGAAAAGGGAACAGTTCCAGCCTTGTACATTGCTCTCTAGAGATGTCCACCTGGGCCAGGATTGTGTGACGTAGTAGTGCCCAACCTATAGAGAGCCTGCAGAGGGAAGGGGGCTTGCCCCCCCCCTAGCAGAATGCGCAGGAGTGACCAAGCATAGCAATGGAGCACAAACCAATCAAGTGGGGTTCGGTGTGGTTATTCCCCTGAGAATATTTTTGATTGAGGCACAAGGAGAGCAGTGCTTTGCGAGAAACTGCCATCATAGGCCCATTGCCTCTATTGCCTGCCACTGGTTTGTTGATGCAGGAGCTCCATGCCATGATGGCCGCCGCTGCATGTCTTGATCTGCAGGGAGACTCACCCTGCCCATCTGACTTGTTCATGTTCTCTGATTGGCTGCCGTGCCCCTCTTCACTAGAGACTGCTGTTCAAAAGGCGAAGCAGGATGTCCCCAACCGCAAAGGCCGACCTACAAGGCACCCGACCCTTCTTTGGGCCCATTCCATGATCGCGGCACAAAGAGAGCAGTGCTGGCGAGAAACTGCCATCATAGGCCCACTGCTTCCATTGCCTGCCACTGGTGTGTTGGAGCAGGAACTCCATACCATTTATTTATTTATTTTATTTTTATTTTTCACATTTATATGGGGCACAGATGGCATCGTGGCACTGTTACTGGTGGCAGTCTTAATTACATAAAGGTTACATACATGTCATGGAAGCAGATTTCAAGTAGTCAGGTAACGAAGCGTGGGGGAACGGGGTTAGGGTACATTGAGAATTGGTTACACAATCATTCAGATATGAATACAGTTTGGTGCACGTTGAAGCGTTCTAGGTGAGAGTAGGGTATAAGCTAGGTTTAGTTGAAGAGCATGGTTTTCATCGCTTTTCGGAATGCTAAGTGAGAGACTTCTGCTCACAGGGGTGGTGGTAGGGCATTCCAGTGTAGTGCTGCTAAATATGGGAAACTGGCCCATCTGCTACCATGATGGATGTCGCTGAATGTCCCTAATCTGCAGGGAGATTCACCCTGCCACCCTGACTTGTCCGTGTTCTCTGATTGGCTGCAAGCCCCTCTTCACTAGAGGCTGCTGGCCGGAAGGTGAAGCTGGATGCCCCCGACCTCAAAGGCCAACCTACAAAGCACTCAACCCCTGTCTGGGCCTGTCTGGCGCTTTGCGGCGGCCTGGCACCAATCTGTGTTTTGCCCGCCTCCTCATTGTTCATCTACACCTTGCTGCAGGGTCCCACCCCTGTGGGCACATAAGGTAAGAAGGTTTGATCCCCGACTCAATCCCCTCTCACTGCTTTTCATGCCAGACTCTAATTGATGCCTCAATGCATGGATCAACATCCCGACTTGGGCCATGTTCTGAACTCCAACAACTGCCAGTCAACAAACACTTCTCTCACCTCCTCTTGTACTGCTCATACGTTTTATTGTAGTCTTAGTGCAAGTGATGTATTCCCTCTCCCCGGGGTGTGACTGTTTACAATATGCCTGATAGTTCCCTTTTCCTTCCGGCGTTCTCCCTCCCTGTTACTCGCATGCCCTTCTGTACGCTTATCTGTGTGTTCCTCTGATGTAGCCCCCTGCAGCATAGGTGTGGCTGTGCCAGTTTTAAACGTACCTGATTTGCCTGACCACCTGCATACTGTATTTAGCTCCCTCTCCCATGAAGTGTAGCTGTGCCAGTTTGGCTCTTAACTGATTACCCTGATTACCTGCATACTGCATTTAGTCCCTGTACCATGAGGTATGGCTGTGCCAGTTTGGCTTTTACCTGATTAGCCTGACCACCTGCATACTGCATTCAGCCCCCGTACCCAGTACCATGAGATGTGGCTGGGCCAGTTTTTCACTTAGTGATTTGCCTGACCACCTGCATACTGCATTTAGCCCCGTAGCATGAGGTGTGGTTGTGCCAGTTTTGCTTACCAGATTTACCTAACCACCTGCATACTACATTTACCCCATACCATGAAGTGTGGTTGTGCCAGTTTACATGTACCTGATGTGCCTGACCAACTGCATACTGCATTTAGCCCCTCGTACCATGAGGGTACCATGAGGTGTGGCTGTGCCAGTTTTAAACTTACCTGATTTTCCTGGCCACCTGCATACTGCATTTAGCCCCTCGTACCATGAGGTGTGGCTGTGCCAGTTTTAAACTTACCTGATTTGCCTGACCACCTGCATACTGTATTTAGCTCCCTCTCCCATGAAGTGTAGCTGTGCCAGTTTGGCTCTTAACTGATTACCCTGATTACCTGCATACTGCATTTAGTCCCTGTACCATGAGGTATGGCTGTGCCAGTTTGGCTTTTACCTGATTAGCCTGACCACCTGCATACTGCATTCAGCCCCCGTACCCAGTACCATGAGATGTGGCTGGGCCAGTTTTTCACTTAGTGATTTGCCTGACCACCTGCATACTGCATTTAGCCCCGTAGCATGAGGTGTGGTTGTGCCAGTTTTGCTTACCAGATTTACCTAACCACCTGCATACTACATTTACCCCATACCATGAAGTGTGGTTGTGCCAGTTTACATGTACCTGATGTGCCTGACCAACTGCATACTGCATTTAGCCCCTCGTACCATGAGGGTACCATGAGGTGTGGCTGTGCCAGTTTTAAACTTACCTGATTTTCCTGGCCACCTGCATACTGCATTTAGCCCCTCGTACCATGAGGTGTGGCTGTGCCAGTTTTAAACTTACCTGATTTTCCTGACCACCTCCATACTGTGTTTAGCCCCTCGTACCATGAGGTGTGGCTGTGCCAGTTTTAAACTTACCTGATTTTCCTGACCACCTCCATACTGTGTTTAGCCCCTCGTACCATGAGGTGTGGCTGTGCCAGTTTTAAACTTACCTGATTTGCATGACCACGTGCATACTGCATCTAGCACCCCGTACCTTGATTCACGGCTCTGTAACTAGCACTCTGATGTCTGAGGGTTTGGCGCACTGCTATAAATAATAAAATAAATAAATAAATAATGGGTAAAATTGTACATTTACATTACACTTTCTTTGATAAATTAGGTAAAAAGCACACAGTTTACTATAGGCTTTGTATGGTAAGGCATGAAAACATTCCATTAGATGCCAAGCCTACAATGCATAAGAGCATTTTCTAATGCATTTCTGCATTTGCCCACTACACGCCAGTATTCGGCAAATGTCACCCCCCCCCCTCTGTCCCCTTTGTCAAAACACTCATCTTGGCTTTGCCTTGAGTACAAGAATCCATGCCACAGTAGCACCCAGCCAGTCCCATTGTAGTATTCTTCCTCCACCCCAAACCCTTCTTCCCATAATGACACTCAAGAAGCTGGCTTTGTTTTGCCTAAAAGTGCAACTTAAACATGCCATGCCATGGTCAAAACATTTTCATGCTCAAAATCCGGTCCCCGGTCCCCAGCTTTACAGAAACATGCACAGACACATACACACACACACACACACACACACACACCACGCACACAACCGCACACAAAGACACACTCATACACTCACTCTCACAAAAAGACACACACGATGGAAACACACACAAGACACAGACACACACGTTACACACACACACACAGGTACATACACATGCAGATACACACAGAGACACAGAAATAAACAGAGATATACACACACACAGATATACACACATACACACAGAAATACACTTACAAAACACTCATATATTCAGATATGCACATACATATATACACACAAGCACACACACACCCACCAGTCATGCACCATACAGCTTCTCTGCCAGTGACATGAGAACCTGAAACATTAATATTGCATTCACAAGCACACTTGACTCATATACATTGTACAGACTGCATTCATTTACATGCATGCACTTACAGCAACACTCTCACGTGCATGCACCAGTGGTCGAAGTGAGCGGGAGCGGTCGGGAGAGGTGCTCCTCTACTTTTTAAAATTTCCTTTTACAGCTCCTATACTTTTATTTTAAAAAGAAACCGTTCTGGAATGTTTTCGTTTTAAAATAAAAGTGTAGGAAGAAGTTGAAACTTGCACTTCCAGTGCAATGCCCTGAACGTTCCCTTAAACAGCAGGTGCAAGTGTCTGGGTGTGTGTATTGTGTGTGGGAGGGGGCGTGGTGATGGGGTTTGTGGGGAGCGAGAGCAGGGCAGCAGGGAACATAGCTCCACTACTTCTTTTCGTACACTTCGACCACTGGCATGCATACATACTTACATGAATACACACATACAATCCTCGCACACATGAATACACACAAACAAAAGCGCTTATTTTCTTTTTCCTTATCTGCTGTTTCCCTCCAGATTTGGCACAGTGTTGCCTGCTCAGCTGCTCCGAAGGTCTCTGGTGGCTCCCACGGTCCCTGCAGGCAGGAATCAGGAAGCAGGGAGAGTTTTCTGGTTCCTGACACTCATGGATCACTGAATTCGGAGAGATGACCCTGCTGCTCAGTCTGCAGGGTGACATCTGAAAATGCCCACACCTAACAGCGTGCTGCCGGGTGGGCGTTTATAGATTTTGTATGGGCCGACCCGCTCAGGGCCTAACCTTTCCATGCCTCTGAACCTGGGCCCTCATGACTGTATGAATGCATCGCTACAAATCAGGGGTCAAGTCCTAAAAAAAGAAGTGGCGCAACTCCTTAACAAACGCAAAAGGATGCAACGTCGCCAGAAATGCGCATATCAAGGTGAAGTATGCACAGTTCATTGAATTGGCTCTGCATAACCACCCAAATTGCACGGGACAAATGGCATTTGCCGTTCATAAAATCAACACACACACAAAACCAAGAGAGGATATTTTCTTCTAATAGTGTTTTTGAAAACGTTTTAAGGTGTGCCTGTTTTAAACTCCAAGAACCAATACAAATGTTTTCCCTGGAACATGCAGTACCGAAATGGCACATTTCACCTTTAGTTGTTTGCACAGGAAGTAGCCAAGTTGCAATCAGTTATAACTAGAAGAGAGTTACTTTAATCAAATGCACTAATATTAAAATCCAGAGACGTGTAGCTCTAACACACTAAAATGACGGGCCTAATTCATGGAATTTTTAGGATGGTGCAAAGTGACAACAGACTTGTGAAAAGTGACTTTGCACTGCCAGCAAACACCCTGATCCACAGAACGGAGCAAAGTCTATTTTTTCCAGTACAATGTCAGTGCAGAGTCACTTTGCACTGTAAAAATACACTTTGCACCGCTTTGTGAATCAGGGTGTTTGTTGGCAGACCAACGTGACTTTGCACCAGTGCTAAAAAAATCCATGAATCAGGCCCTCAAATGGGATCTTTTGCTTCTTCCGTGAGTTCGGAAATAAAAGAGGGACTACTAACGCTTTGACACAGTTCGTAAAAATGTTTTTAAAAAAACACTTGAAAAAGCGCAGGGGTGTCAAACATGTGTTGGGTACCACAGGCATAAATTGAAGATGAACACGCCTGGTTGTACATCTCTTGGATCACAAGCCATGGATATGTAACAGTGGATTTTTAGATAGCTGGAAACGCCGAGGATAGTAAAAAAAGGCGCACAGGATTACATTAATATAACTTTACTTTGCACTCGATTTGCACTTGGGCTAACGCAATTGTGCATGCGGGTATTGCATTAGCGCCTTCATAGATGTACAGCAATGAGGACAGTTCCGTGCTAATCTAAGCTCATTTTCTTTAAATGACTTTCCGAAGTATTCACTCAACCTAATACATTTCAAGTGCACGTTTTTAATTGTTTCCATTTATTTGCATATGTTCCATTTTATCTGAAGCATAAACATGGGTTTCTACTGGGAAACCATGGAAAGGTGGTGAAAGATCAATGCGCAGAACATGGCACTGGTCAAACCATCACATTACTCACCAGTATTAAAGAAGGTGTGCAGTAATACAGAACACAGTTGCCATATCCAGTGGTCGAAGTGAGCGGGAACGGTCGGGAGCAGTGTCCACTACTTGTATTTGTTAACAACTCCACTACCCTTTGCAACCATTTTCACCATTCAGGAACTGTTCTTTTGAGGTGAAAGCACACTTCGCCTCTTTACCACCGGATGTCAGGTACAGCTGAACTGAAATCTGTTGCAACTCAATTGGCTGTCACCCAGCATAACTGCAGCTCTTGGAAAATGTATTGCACGTTGCGTCTTCCCTTCCTACTGTGTCCCCCGCCGGAGTCACAGTTTCACTAATTTTTGTTGGTACACTTCTATAAGTGATCAAAACTGTGCAAATCCAGGGGGACGAGGGGAGGGGAGAATAGGGGAGATCTATAGTCCATACCGACATGATACTTTCACACTAGGAAGTGACGCGCGTCAATGTGAGCGCAGTCTGCTCTTAGCTTTACAGGTGGTCAGAGCACAAGGCCCAAACCTGCAGAGCGACGGGAACAAGCACTGGCAAAGCCAATATTTTGGACTGCTGCATGAGCATTCAAACGGGATTGTGCGAGGAGAGAGGGAAGTTAGGCCAATATGGAGTGATAACAGTGGAGTAACTTTGCTGAAAATGTTGGGGGGGACATGACATCTGAAGAAAAGGTGCCCCAGTCAAATGAATGGGGACAAAATGGTATGCCATAAAAGTTGGGGGGGCGCAAACACACCTGCCCCCCCTAAAAGTACGTTCATGAGTGATAGAAAGAAAGTAAGAAACAATAGAGTGGTGGGAAGTGACCAAAATAGGAGTGGTACAGTGAGGGAAAGTGGGGTTGGGGACTGAGGGAAAGAGGGGTGGGGACTGAGGAAAACATGGAGCTTTCCAATAGTCTACATTTGGCGTAACCTGCAGGTCGGAGACTCCATTCCCAATGACAATAATGGGGGAGGTTGAGCACCCCTTGATGATATTATTTACACTGTTGGGTATTTTTGTGGAGATTTGGGGCCTGATGGTATTTTCTTACCGCCGGAAAATAATTTAGCAACAATCACTCCTTGTATTCAGATTGGGCCATGTACAACAATAATACAGTGGACATGCATTATTTCAGCACACAGACATGCGTGGTTGGTATGCGTGATTGGTATGCGTGGTTGGTGGTATCTTGGTGAGCATAATTCCTTTGTTTTATTTGTGGCCCCAATATCCAGAACCCCTTATTTTTGTTTAGATTTTTCGTGTAATCACTAGAGAGACCTCAGGCTTGCATTTCAGGAACACCACATTTTCATTTTTAGTGTGCCACCATGGGCAATTTTTCTCTGTCTTATCTACGGCAGCGAGCTATCATGTGGTAGTTTTCACTATCTTATATACGGTAGTGAACTATGTCCCGGGCCTCCCTTTTTGCTGACTCACAGACCGCCGGCAGACTACAACACACAAAGTTAGTTATAATTGCTCATACTGAATTACATTGTGCACACAGCCGCGACCAAATCCTATGTTTAGCTACCTTGAAAATGACAATTGCACTGTCTAAACATCTCCCCACATCATCAGCACTTTATTGGTAAATATAAAACACACCACCCGTCTGCTTTCAGCTATTTTTGTGTATTATAAAAGTTGCTCACTCTTTACAGAAATAAATGAAATAGCACAGTAACATCATTGTCTGTGATACACTGAAAAGAGAGTGGCGGAGACAAGAACTCAATTTCCAACATTAAACACGTGAGTAAAGCACAGGAATCTCCTTTCCTACACTGACTGAATATTCTCGTACACACTCAGCCCCCACACCTCAGCGAGATAATTACCAGGCTTATTCAGCATGTAACTTCTTTGGCTGTTCGCCTTCTGGAGGGGTTCACCCAGCAAGGACAAGCATCTGCCGTCACTTGAACTGGGACTTGTTGACTGGAAAAGCCAGTCTCTGCAATCAAGTTGAATCTGCTTTAGGAATCAGGCCTCCCCAGCTGTCAACCCCGTCCTTCTTCGAGCTGTGTCAAGATGTCTCTCTCCTTCTTCCCCCAGATTCTGCAGCAAAGCACTAGTCACAGCCTCCAACATGATGCTTGATGTGACGTGCTCCAATCCAAATCAATCATGTTCTATCCGCCTACTTTTAACAATGGTTCTTCTTGTACAGTTGCAACTGTAAGAAGCTTATTTCCTGCTTATTCGAAGTCTTTGCTTCCTGCAGTTACTGTGGACAGAGCACAAGAAGGCAAAGAAGAAGAAGAAAAAAAAAAACTTGAATGTGTGTTTAAAACTGATTTTCAGAGTCTGCCTCTTTTTGCAGTGAAGACACATTCTTTTATTAATGAGTTATAATTATTAGTCTTGTTAGTGATATTAGTTTGTTAATTACCAAATGTGTCTCTTGCAATATAGGCATTTCAGGTGAGAAATGGTGTGCATTTTGAAGGTAGAGATGTGTGTTTTTAACTGTGAAAAATGTATTTGCATTTTATATGTAAAATTGCTTTGACTGAATAACCTGCCCTTACTTATATGTCCATGTTATACTGGCAACACATAGCTTGAAGCAACTGCATCATAGCAGTGCACCAAACCCATGCAGTGGTGCTGCATAAAAAAACATGCTACACATTGATCCTGTGCAGTAGTGCTGTACTCTGTGCTGTAACACGCCAAATATCCTTACAACACGCACCATGCAAGCATGGGAATGTAACACAGTGATCATAGGTAGCAGGGCCGGTCTTTGTATCAGGCAGTGCAGACGGCTGCCTGACGTTCCAGCCTCTTGGGGGCGCCTCCACCGTTCGAGAGTTCAGAATGCTGCTGCATCATTTAATCTCATTAAAAAATGTAGTTATTTAAAAAACAAAATTAGATAAATTAAAACTGTATAAGTGTAGTCACTGTAGTGTGTATGTTTAATTTCATTAACAGCACCTCATCGGACTCAGTCTAACTGAACAGTCTGCATGCGTGCAGCGCTCACAGTGCTCCTGCTGCTGTCCAGGCCAGCAACGGCAGGCACACGTTGATTTTATGATGCAAAAGCAACATTTGTTGCTTTCGCTTCCCCGGGCGGCCAGGCCTGACCGCACATGGCCTCCCTCAGCTTTGACAGTGGGATTGACTGATTGGGCTAGCAGTGACTGCCTGCCGTGGCCTGGGCTGTCACTCTGTGACCTGCTGTGTGTAATATGTTATCTTCGCAAAGTCGGACAGTCTTTTAATTGCCATCATCATCGCTGATCGGGTTCGGAGGATCATCAAGGCCCAGCCGCCCAGGCAGGAGCTACAGGAGGCAGGCCAGACAACCAGCAGGCTCCCAGGGCAGAACTCAAGAGGAGGCCAAGCAGGGAGAAGCCACCTGCGATGCTGCAAAGATTGACATTTGACATTACAGTGTTAACCAATATTATTGGTAAGTAAGATTTACGGTTACATTTTACCACGATTATCTGGCTGGAACAACCCCTGCTGGCTTCCGTATTGTACTATGGCACAGGCCCGCCCGGAATTGTTCCCTTGGCCTTTTGCATGCAGAGCATGCCTACTCAGTGAGCACACTAGCCCTGTTGTCAATTGTTGCTCCCCCAAACCCTGTAATGCAGAGCCTGGCATTGTGCAGCTGCTTTCATTAGTAACCTTTGCATCCTCTGGTCTGGTGTCAAGTGAAGAAGTGCGCCCCTGCCTCTTACATTATCAAACCTGATACTTTCCAGCACTTTTTAAGGTTTTCTTAAGCAAGTTAGTGTGGGGGATCTGTCAGCCACTGATTCATAGTATTAAAAGGATAGTTTCAGAGGCGAGTGGAGGAAAAGCTGCCTGCATTTTTATCTTTAGTTGAGCTGTGATAAAATCAATAATGCCCCTTTTATAACTTCATCGCTTTTCTGTGTGGCCCTCAACCCTCTCTGCAGTTTTCTTTCCCAGTGGGTCTCCCCTTCAAGACTAGCACGCCACTGCAGAAAGGGAAGTCACTGGGTTGATGTCCTTCAGTAGGCCGGGAGGCTTGCTGAGCGAGCAGGCACAGGGCACAGCACTCAGTTGGCATCTCACTTAAGAACGCCCTCACAGCCACCCACTTATCCCGCCTTGGGTATTCCAAGACACGTGGCTGCTTCTGCCTCTCTGAGGTTTGTTGGGCACCCGCTCAGAGTCTATAGTCGTGTACCTGTGGTAGCGGCTGTCTGACTTTGCAGCACAGCACTGAGGCAGCTGTGGATGAGGCTTTGGTTTTGGCATGGGGTTCGATCAGCCCCCTCCAAGTAGGGGCTTAGCTAAGGCTTCCTTGGAAAGTCTTTGGTGGTGCCTAGGTTTAATGTGAAGTAGAACGAACGAACCATTAGCATCACACACTGCTCTTAAAAAGGAAAAAGCAATGGTGCAACCAACACATTTCATTCTGATTCCCGGGCCCTTTCGGTAAAGAGATGCTTTATGATCATAGTTTGCACTGCATGAAATGTCATCACACAATAAACATTGGCACTATAAGTTGTGGGTGTACTAGTACAAAACTTCATTACTGCAACTGCCTTGCTTGGATTATCGTTGCCCCTCTTTACCCAGGGAGGTGCATCTGAATGATGGTATTCCTTTGTGTTGTTTAACAAGTGACCAGAAAAAGACAGCGTCAATGGTTGGCCCCCATCGCTCATTCATGCGGAATTCATGCAACTTTTACTGCCCCCAATAGGTGGGTGTCAAATTAAGTTTCTAATGACCACACCTCTAAATGGGTTCCCCATTACCTCACTTCTTCTTGTCCTCCGCAACTCCCGAAAGCTGTGATAAACACTTGCAGCAATTATTTTCTGAAATGGCTTTGCTCTGGATTTGGGGTGCCCCCCTCACCCCCCCCGGACAGTGTAACAATTTCACACTATGCACATCAGCCTCCCTTTACTACAATAAGGACCCATCCTTCATCACTCTTCCTGCCGATGATGAGTCGGAAATAAACCCACAGAATATGCCATTTGAATATAATGTGTAAGGTAGTTACTTTGATTTATGCACCTGCTGCACCGATCTGTGTGCAAACTGGCTGCAGGTCACAAGTTTGTATCCTAGAAGTATTAGCAAACCACTTAGCCCTTGCAGGATGATAGATGGAGTCTGTTTGAGTTGGTTCATGTATGGGAAATGTCCTGAAAGCAGTGTTGCTAGTGGTCTTATGCCCTAGAGAGCTTTTACACAGTCCCCCCAGCAGGCAAAAGAGGGAGTCGCAGGCAGTATATCCACATGTCCTGGGTGGTAGGAAAGAGGGGAGACAAACTAAAATAATGTGTGGAAGGTATAACAACTCTGGAATAAGCAGGCACACCCGACACCTTAAATTATTTCGTACCCTCATTCACCCAACTCACAAACTATGTATCAGATGGAGACCCCCTGGCCACTGCTCGTAGGCTGATCGGGTTGGTAAGATCAGTGGGGCTGGCAGGCTTGTTGCATAGTCAGTCCTGGCTGAGGATTCTATACTATGATTTTCTGGGTATTGCCTTGCCTAGCACCTCCTGACAGGTATTTTTGTTCTGGGGTTTTCATTGTACGCTTTGCAACGCTTGCATTACAAGCTGCATTCTCTCTTCCCAAGGGATGTACAGAAGTGTTATCACCTCATTACTTTCTAACATGGGCACCTCCATGTCAGCCATTTGCTGACAAAGGATGCTTTAGAGCTCTTCAGTGGGCATTTTGTGTTTAAGCTCCCTGGCGCCTGGCCATTTCGTGATAATCGGCAATTTAATGTATCTTTGTCGCCATTGTAATGTATGCATAAAGTACCCCATGGGTGCTTCAGACTGTATTCACTCTAATGAAGAAGCCCCTAACCATAATGTTGAAATGGGCCCCTGCACATCTTCAGCCTAGTCTGCTTGAGTAGAGTGATCTCCACCAATCTACGGTGTGGGTGCCTCTATTCTATAGAGGGGTGACACAGCCTTGTACGAGAGCAGGGTGTTCAGTGGGGAAGTTTCACTAAAGCAGTAATGATATTCTTTTTATATAGAGCTAGTTCTTTATCGAGTGTCCTATTTACAACATTTGTAACATACAAACACCCTTGTCTCGGGAGGATAGCTCAGGGTCAAAGTGCTCGCCTTGCCAAGGCGACACAGAGCGACACAGGTTTGATCCCTGGGTCCGCACTTAGAAACCTCTGGGTATTAAGCGCGCAGGGTCGGATTGGGTCGTCGGCCCATCGGCCCATGGCCGATGCAAAATCATGGCTGGAGACCTGGGGGCCGGTTCCTGAAGACCATGTGGGCCGGTTTCGGCCCAGGCATGGGCTTCATTGTGAAGCCTTCACACTTCAGGAACCAGCCCCCAGGGCCTCTGCCTCGCCGGACGGATGGATGCAAGTTGCAAAGGATCTGTAAGTAAGCAACTTACAGATCCTTTGCAATTGCAGCCCTGCGCCCGCCGCCGCCAGCCCGGCGCAGATGCAGAGAAAGGTAACACTGAAGTGTTACCTTTCTTTGATAAATGCGGCGGGCCGGCGGCCAACTGCCGCGGCCCGGCCGCGACACCCTGGCGCCAGTAGCAGTCAGTGTTACAAAACACTGGGAGGGAGCAGCAATGCTGGGCGGAGCTGCCTCAGCCCGGTCTGCTCCCTCCCAGTGTTTTGTATTACACTGGATCCAGGCTGCAATGTATTGCGTGGGGGGCATATCATTTTTGAAAAATTGCCTGCATGGCACCTTAGGGAGTTTGGGGAGGTCCCACCCTTGGGCTCCTGCCATGCACTGGCCCCGCAGGACACGCTGGGCACAGACTGGTGACACTCTCCTCTGAGAGGAGGGAAGTCCCTTTCTAGCTGGGCAGATGGGGTGGTGGAGGAAGCGGGGGCTTCATTGAAAAGGCGCGCGTTCCCCTCTCGTGACATCACCTCGCCGCCCCGGTGCTGCCTTTATGGTCCAGGTACAGAGCGCACAACCCGAACTCGGAGCAGTGGGGGCGGAGAAGGCAGCGCCAGTCACCTCTCCCTGCTCACCCCTTCATGAAGTTCATGGACGTTTCTCTCTAGGAGCCCGAGAATGGCAGCTCTCAGGATCCCGCTGGTGTGCCTGGTGCTCCTGGCTCTCTCCTCCAGTGGCTTGGGTGCATGTACGGTGTTCAGGGATGGTCTGGGGTGGGCCACCGCCCCCAGTCAGCCCAGGAGGGCACAGAGCAGCACTCAGGCAGCAACCAGCCACCCAGGCCAGCCTGCCGGCACAGAGGTGAGGGACCCATCATCAACCCCACAGCCCAATACCACCACCCGACAGGCCCGCGCCACAGGCTGCCTGCCTGCTGCTACTGGCAGCGGAGAAAGATGCAGACAGCCCTGCTGAGAGGAGGTGAGATCATACTAGTAACCATTCCAGTCTTGCTTGTGTGATGACAATGTGCTGCCAGAGGAGGGTACTCCCCGTCCACAATGACTAAGTTTGAGGATGTGTGCAGCTCTTGATTTCCACATGACAATAAGTGCTTGCCATGCATGCATATTTAACAGCTAAGAAATGTTGTGCTCCAAATGTAAGCATTTCAAGTATGATATTTGATTTGTCACCAGTCCATGTAACGCAGCTGGGTCTAGATTTGTCAAAGTGGTTTGAGGTAAAGATTTTGCCGCACTTGGAAAGCACGCAGCAACATTTGTCGGCCAAAAAAAGATGTTTTCAGAGGCTGTGAGTGTGAACTAATTTCTAGAAAATGCTTTGGGTCATTGGCTGTCCGGCCTGTCCCATAAAAGGCCAACACTGAAAGGTCCACCACGGTCATTCATGTGTGTTGTTCGACGGGGTGGATGTGCACCGCAGCACAAAGGCGGCCTGTTGGGTGGAGGGAAGGGACCTGCGCTCTAGTCCAAGTGTAACATTAGGAGACACTCCTCCTTACATCCTTCACTGGGGGTTGGATGTGTTCGAGGGTGCCCTACATTGTTATTTTTTGCAACACCCTGGCAGCTCTGCCTTCTTCGGTGTTTGTTCGCTCGCCGGGGTGGTCGGTCAGTGGGTCACCCATAAAAAGCGTGATTTATTGGCTCCTGAGTTCTCATCCTTTCTCCTTCCTGTTGCTTACACAGGCGAGCTCCAGTTTCCTGGTCTTTACATCCACTTAACACTAAAACGACAAGCCGCAGAGAGGTGTTGCTAAATGCATCAATGAGGGCACATGTGTTCAACAGATCTTCATGTATGTGGTATCTCTCTCTTGTGATTAGTAAACACGCTCCAGTATAAATGGGCCCAAGCAAGAAACATTCCTTCGAAAAACAGCTCACATTTTTGCAAAAAACATGCATTTTCCATAATATTTTAGCGAATGTAAATGATAACTGATGACTTACAGTAGTAATACACCGTACGGACTACATGAGAAATATTTGACAATAGCACATCAAGTGGCCATTGACTAGTCTTCATTTGTCCACAATGAATGAATGCTTTGTTGTAATGTGTCTATTTTTCCCATCTCTGGCATGCTGTTCAGGATGTTTGTTTGTATGTATGAGGTAATGAGTGATCAGAGTATGGGATGTCCTGTGAGTGTGCTGCTTTGCCTATTTTGCCAACCTCTGATCTGAAGCCTGAAAAGTAGATGCACGCAGGCTCGAAATGCAGCCATATTTGCACCAGACCTGCAGATGAACTTAACTGGTCTGCCGTTAAATCTCAGTTACCAGTTTAATGGTATCCACCAAATAATAATTGCTCATTTTACTATATCCGATATGATAGCTCAGTGGGTTGAGCGCTCGCTACTGCGATGTGTGTGTGATCTGCAGGTGTGAATCCCAGCAAGGCCATCTCAGCCTTTAATCCTTCTTAGGTCGATAAATGAGTACCAACACAGGTTGGGTGATATTGTATGCAAATGTGTTCTATAAAAAAGAGCTTAAGCGTAAGTGCTATACAATAACATATTATCATTTGTCCTTGGACGTCTGCTTGCATTCACAGTAATTTGACAATATGGATCTATACACACAGATATTAATAATACATATCGTGATCCATTCTTGTATGCAAAGTTACGATATTTTATGAGCTGTGATGTAATGTGGGAAACTCATGAACGCTCCATAAGTAGCATTTTCTGTAAAGTCGTGAATTGACACGATTCACAGATGATGGTTTGAGGGCCACTTTTTTTGAGGCGAGGGGTGGGCCACTTTTGTGAGGCGAGGAGTGAGCCACTTTTTTTTCAGTGTCCGGGCCTATTTCTTGTCCCAGTCCGACCCTGTAAGCGCGTTATACATAATCTATCATATATACAATTCTATGTTGTCATTTTGGGGTGGCGCCAATGATGCTTCCCGCCTGGGGTGCAATCTGGTGTAAGACCGGCCCTGATAGCTAGGATTTGGCAAGTCACCTTCTGCAAAGAGCTACGTGCACAGGGATTTGTGTTCAGCCTGAGTCATATTTTTGGAGTCAAATTAAATTAAAATGACCTCTGAAAAATGTGTGATGCAATTTCAAGAATTTTACCAAATCGCACACAGGAAAAACTGGTACCAGAAGAAATGCTTTGAACGTGTCAAATGCAATGTATAGAGGGCCTCTTGCCTTCAGGTAAAAAGAAAATAAAAACGCAAAAATTCAAAACAGCACAGGCTGATTACAGTATCACAGTGGCAATTTCATTTATATTAAAAAACTTGCACCGACCCGCCTTTATGGATTAATCAAGTGTGTGATGGAGTGTGTGATAATGTGCTATGATGCCTGGGCCCTTCATTTGGCCCTTAAAGGCCAGCAGAGTACATTTGCTGAATATCATTTTTAAATCACACCTGAACGTCATCATTTTAGTGAGAAAAAACACTGAGCATCATTTCTGGTCCCGGTCAGGGCTATCTTAAGCACTTTTGGGGCCCTGGGCACGGACATCTTTGGGGCCCCCCTCCACCAAACCAAACAAATTAAGGGATCAAGAATAATGGTTGCACCGCCCACCCCGACCCGTTGCGCTCACAACCTAAAGGTTGATATGTTATCTTGCAGCATAATAAGCATGTTTACTCCCTTTTAAGTCCCCTTACCTTCTTCATTCTTGCTCTAATCAGAATGATAAACAAGTAGCATTTGAAGACCAATATTAGCAGTCTACGAATAGGTTACTTCTCTAGTGCATACAGGATAATTGTTATCAATAACATCCAGGAAGGTGTGCAGACTGTAGTATTAATGCAGGACCATATGTAAAAGGTATATTTCACCCATAATAGACAGAGAACAGAATGCAAAAGTGCTCATGCATGGACAGAGGAGACCAATTGGAAGGAAGGAGAACGCTACACATACGGTAGCCTGTATAGTGGATGCAGATTAGAAGCTAGCAGAAAGGCGTCTTTATTCAGACAGATTGAGATTAGAAGTGGGATATGGTTTTCAAATAGTGTTGCTTTTGTAAAAATCATTAATTTGATTAAAGCAAGTAATTAAAAAATAGTGTTGTCATTAGATATCAAAGGAACACATGCCTGTGGTGTGTGATATGAATATGCTCACTATTAAAGTGAAAGAAACCCTATAGCTAGTGAAACCATGAATAAGTCTTTTATGAAGATCATACCATGAGAAGGAAATCACTCTGAAGGGCTGACAATTTTGAAAGGTTTAGGGAATGGCATTATAAGATAAAGTGAGATGCCCAGGATCACACATTGGTTAAGGGCTGGAGGGGTGAAGCTGGGATTTGTGCCAACACTGCAATTTCTGCATTTGAACACTTTCTTTTCCAGTTCTTACCATTAACTAAAACAATCTCATTTTATAAAAATGGACTTGGAATGTACACAAATCACATTATTAAACATGACCATTTTTAACAAAATATTATTGAAGGGTTCTATGCAAAATGGGAATGGTTCTAGCTTCATTCTCTCCATCATCAAGGGACGTATGTAAGTACCAGCATACCAATCGATGTGATTTAACAAATGGAATCTGGGTTTGTCTTTTGTATTTTAAAGCTTTAAATACTTCCAAAGTAACAATGTAATCTTCTTCAGATTAGGCAGCCTTTTTGGGGCCCCCTCCAAGTTGGGGGCCCTGGGCAAGTGCCCCTTTTGCCCTCCCATAAAGACGTCTCTGGTCCTGGTTTCTACCGGGATATATCTGTCTTTGTATCCTACCCACTCCCAGACCACCTACAGCCCATACAACATTCTAGAAAAATAACACTATTTCTCTTTTTAGTTTTGGCTTTCAGATATCAAAATAGCTGCTCCTGGGGAGGCAAATCAGCAGTGCCAGTCTTTGTGTCAGGCAGTGCAGGCGGCTGCCTGACATGTGAGCCGCTAGGGGGGTGCTGGCGCTGCCCCAGACAGTCTGAGAGACCACATCTCATACAGAAATTAAGCACATACAACTTCAAGTAGACAGTGTCTGCAGTGCGTTCCATTTCGGTGCTCCTGCAAAGACAGGCCGCACCACGTTTATTTTAATGTATTGCTAGCAGTGCACTAGGCATTCTCAGCTCAGGGCAACAATAGCAACAGTGTTGCTTTCACTTCCCCGGGCAGGTGGCGGCAGCCAGCCAGACCCCAGGCCTGGCGGCACATGCCCTCCTTCAGCATATGCGCTGACAGTCACACAGGGGTTAATTGATTGGGAGCAGCCAGCCTGCCCTGCTGTGACCCTGTCTCAGTTGGCGTGAAAATTGCTGCAGGAATCATCAAGGGAGGCCTAGCCAGCCAGGCAGGACGTAGGTAGGCAGGTGCCCAGGTCCGCCAGGAAGAGCCCGAGCCCAGAGAAGCCACCCTTGTTTTGTCAGCTGCCGTGCCACTGCCAAGATTGAACGGTGCTGTTGGGAAGTTACTGTAACTCAATAAGAGTAAGACCAAATGTATATATAATCCAGCAATGCATTATTGTCATGCTATTTTTCGAAGTATAGTAATTCATGTTCGAAGACTCATGTGGTGTGTTACATGGTTTATGACTCTAAGGTCAAGGGATCTGCATCTGCGATCTGAAGATAGCTCGATGGGTAAGGGTGCCTGCTGAAGAGATGTGTGTGTGTGTGTGCGTCACGTGCGCAATCTGAAGTTTATAGGTTACAAATAATCCCTGCAGTGGCTGCCCTTTTCAGCTTTCTGCCACCCAAGTCAAGAGGCAAACTTGCTCCCCCCTAAGGCTGATAATGGCGACTTGGGCATGCTGCAAGCAGGTAGCAGTGGGGGCTAACTTACTGTCGTTTTTGAGCCTGGGATTGGTGCACAAGTCCTTAGGGGAGTGCCACGCGGTGCTAGGCTGTGCACTATTGTGTCGGTGGGGGTTGGTAGAAGATAGTTTTGTCTGGCGGGTCCCCTAATCGAAACCTGTGAAAGGGCATTGTTTGTTCCATCACGTTTGTGCATCTCTCTGGCCTTTTGCAGGCATGTAGGTTTCTTCCACGCAATGCATCAGGCAAGATGTTAAACAACACACTATGTTCATGTTCCTGCCAATCAACCGTAGGCAACTTCAAGCTTTTACTTCATCCTCAACTGCAGTTTACGCACACCAGACAAAGGGAGAAACACAAATTTCACTTCAGAATCGTAAAGCGGCAGAGCTTGATCAATGGAAAGATTGTACTTATAAATATTGTGTAAGAACACAGCATGCTAATACAGAAATGGCAAACGGAAATTGCAAACATGTACGTTTAGTAAATGGATAGCATAGCAACCAGTGAAAATGAAACTCAAACCAGAACGACCTGCAGAGTGTACTGTAGTCATAGGTGAAAAGGATGCTAGGTGGAAATAGCTAAGTTAATTAAGCTCATGCGACCCACAGCAACCTTCACATCAGTGGGTTAAATCAGGCTTGTACTTGTGTGCAGGGCAATGTCAGAAGTGCAGGCTCAACATACTAGTGGGGCCATGTTTTTTTGGTCAAAGTGGGCCAGGTTGATGAGTTACTTCACTGTGCCGCTAGAGGTTTCGACCAGTGTTATTGATCAAATGTACTTTAAAATACACAATGTGCAATACTACAACAGTCTCTCAAAAAAAAGGGTCAAAATGACTTTATTGATTAGGGGAAACTTTTTCATTGTGGTCCAAACCAAGGCTCCAGTCTGATCCTGGGTTCAATCCTTCTTTTCTTTCTTCTGCATTTTCTCTCGTTGAGATCCTTACACAAGGTGCTTGATACAGGTTCAAATCCCAGAGAAGTCCATTTGTCCTTTCATCCCTCTTGTTAGGGAGAATTCTCTTTCTATGGCTAATTTCCCTCACCTATTGATGTCATGACCGCAGCCTCCAAGGAGTCAGGTTTAGCCCAACTGCCTCGGAAGCTGGGTCACAACTTCATTTCCAGGCACCCATCGGCTCCCATAGGGGCCTTATGGACCTTGTCCTGGCGCCAGTGGCGCCAGGCTCATAAGGGGACCCAGTCCCGGCACAGGACATGCCGGGCTCATGATGTAAGGAATGGTGCTTGGGTGGACCTACCTGCTGCAGACCATGCTGCTTACTCACCTGCAGGATGAAATCCTCATCCATCCATGGCTGGAACTACTTTACCTTCTGGGTGTGGCCAGCACCACTCCCTGGGACTGGATACTGGAACTATTCTGGAAGCTGGGACTTCTTACCTGGGCGAGGCTGCTGTGGAAGGAGACACCTAAGCACTCCAATAAGCTATTTAAACCACGCCCGATCAGAGCAACGTGCTTCGCATTACTCTGCAATAGCAGCAGGACGCTCACCGTGTCAGCTCCAGAGAATCTTCAACTTCTGCATCTGGGGAAGAGAAATCCGCAATCTTACCTTCTGAAATACCATCTTCGTCTTCAGCAGCATCTGAAAAGGGAAAAGAACACCAGGTTAGCACGAGATAAAAAACCAGCGCAGCACTTACCCAGTCCATCGGTGCATCTCAAGCCACGGGCTGCAGCTTTCCATTTTTCCAGCACCCTGTGGAAGCAAAGACATTGGTTAGTAAACCTCCGTGAAACTTTCCTTACCTGCGCTGCATTCTTCTCGCCTCCGCCGACGCTGCTACTCGCATCTGCAAAACAAAAGGACATCATTAAGAAATACAAAACTCCATCTATACGCACGTGTTTTGGGCAGCGCTCATCTTTCTCACTCCTCGGCGCATTCCTCGACATCCATTTTTCTACCCAGCTGCTTCTGCGACCTGAAAAAGGAAAAGAGACATTAAGAAGTGCTTTTAACTTCGAATTGACATTTTCTACTTACTTGCCTGCAATACCTTCGCCATTCCATCGCTCTCCGGACCTCCATATTCAAGCAACCGCCGTTCGTGCTGCTAACAACGGCCTAGCTCCAAATCTTCATCCTCTGCAACCAAGAGGCTGGACAATTAACCAGTGAAGTAACTGGCTTCGGCGCCCCTGCACAGACGCAGGATGGAGAGCTCCGCTTTCACCTACATAAGGTGAGCACATTTAGCCTACAAACTACTTGGGAGTACCAGGAAGGGGAGGCAGCTTACCCAGTCAGGCTTATATATCCATATTAACCCCTTGCTCTCATAATTGCAGACACCTCACCCTTCAGATCAAGATCTCAGTGAGGAAAGGGCCTTTCCAGGGTGGCATTCGAGGCCTGCGCGTGACCCTAGAAGACTCCGAGAACCCCGAGCCCAGACCTGCGCCTCCGAGGGATTCAGGTGAGCGTTACATTTGAGTCCCCCAGCAGCTTTGCTGTATTTCTGAACTTACTTTTTCCACTTGGTAAGAGTGTGAGCCTTTTTCCCAATCGTACATGTGTGTTGCCATGTGTATTTCTACTGTTTGTATGATCGTGGGCTCTGGAGGACACCACTCCATGAACCCCACTTTTATGTATGTTACACAGCACCTTCAGTGCAGTGACACAGGGTTGTCTTTGAGACTTCCCACTGACTCAATTTTTCTGGAGCTGACTACTGTCCCCCAGAAAACAGGTAAAGTTGCCATTTACTTTACATAGTCATTTAAAACTACAGTCCCAGTACACCACATCTTACATGGAGTACTGGAAAGGGTTAACTCTTATCCCTTTTTGTCTGTGCCTCTCTGAGCTTTGTTTTGCTCTTTTAACATTTAGACTTGGCTGGTGGCAGTGGTATCTACCCTAACTTTTCTACCACGATTATACTATATAAACTTGGTACTGTTCCAGGCTATCATTTTAGCCTCGAACATAAACCTGCTAGACCAAATACTCTTTCTTTTGGCTCCGGTTAGGTTTATTCACCATTTCCATTTGTTAAAGTCCTTCTTGTGTTTTACTTTGCGCAGCAAACCAGGTTTGCCTTCTTTGTACACCGTCTTTTGGTGGGCTTCTCTCAAGAAACCCTCCTTTTGGGGCCTGGGTGTCTAGCTGGGCTGAATGTGAGGAAGGGGTGTAGTCACCCCCTGCACAGGGTATCCTTGGAAACCCAAGTCACACTATGTCGTGATTGGCTGAGGTGGTTGTCCGGGCTGGACAACCCCCCTGCTGTGTGATTGACAGCCAGGCTGTGTGAATGGGGGATTTTCGCATAAAAGGCAGGACTCTTGGGCTGGAAGTCAGAGTCGCCACTGGAACTGCAAGGAACCGAAGAGAAGCAGAGAAGAAGACGGTACAACCCTCACTTCATTAACTCTCAGAACACTGCTTTGCAAATAAACCCTGGCAGACACTGGGAGTTCAAAGTCTGATGATGAGGCTTGATTAAAGCGAGCTTAAAGAATTCCCATTAGGAGGAGTTTTGGGTGCGGAGAGGCAAGAATGGGTGGACATTGATTGTCATGGCCATGGGCAGTCAGTGGGTGGGCTCATAACCAAACAAACAGCACCTATAGACTGTGTATCCCTCCTCATCTGTCATTCCTCTGCATCCCACCTCATATGCCATAACTCCCCATCTGTACTCTCTTGTAATAGTGTAGGCTTATAGGTGTTGCAAGTGACACCGAATAGCCCAAATTAAACATATTGATGAGTGCTGAAGGCAATATCTTTTTCAGCATAATAAATGTCCTGTCATGTTAATACTAGGTGAAGTGTATGAAGTGTTTTGCAGTGTCACTCTCCTCAGCAGCTCTACAGCAGCGTCGGATTTTCTACAACTGCATTGCTTGGAGGTGGACCCTTCTATTAATACTCAGCTCCTTAGCGCAGTGGTGCGGAGTGTAGCGAGTGTTTTGCTGTGTCAGCAGTGACACTCTGCTCCAGCCGCCCTACAGCAGCGTGTGTCTTTCTGCCAATGCATTGCTGGAGGTGAACCCCTTCATTTAATACTCAGCACCTTAGCGGAGCAGTGCGGAGTGTAGCAAGTGTTTTGCTGTGTCAGCAGTGACACTCTGGTCCAGATGCCCTACAGCATCGTGTGTCTTTCTACCACTGCATCGCTGGAGGTGAACCCCTTCTTTTAATACTCAGCACCTTAACGGAGTGGTGCGGAGTGTAGCAAGTGTTTTGCTGTGTCAGCAGTGACACTCTGGTCCAGATGCCCTACAGCAGCGTGTTTCTTTCTACCACTGTGAAGTGGGAGAATGGAACAAAAGGCTCCCACCAATCCCCTCACGCCCCTGGCCTAGAGGATCGCGGGCCAGACACCCGCCACGAGAGGAGTTTGCCTATCTACCAGACGACCAAATACCCTGGTACAGGAACATACGGATGTGCCCACCAGCCTGCCCACCAGCCTGCCCTGCCCTGCGGCATGGATGAACTCGACTGAACCATTGAACAGTAAATAAACACATCGTTAGAGATGCCATGACGACCTAGCCAACGGTCAGAACACCCGTGCAAACATGCACACTGGACACTCCCACACCAATCCACACGAAGAACATATTCAGTGCTATGACGTAGGTGACGGACACACCCACTGACGTGCATCTTTATTATTTTTCACATAGGTTTTTTAAAATGCGGAAACGCAAGACGCACAACGAACTCATCTAAAATGCTTGCTGACGCTTCTCCTAACCCGTGCATTGCAATGAGAAATATAACGAAGACATGATACTGGGGATAAAGCAATATGACACCGTAACTTAAAGCGCCGTGCATCAAACATCCCCACCTATGCACCAGGCCCAAGTAGGCCGCAAGCAAGAGCCTCCATGAACATTGAACGAGCAAGAGTACAATTGCTGACCCTGCAGAGTGAGCCCGGCGAGAACAGACAGTCAAGGGCACAATGTTGCAAACTCGCATGCCACAAGCCGAAGCCAAGGTCACACCTGCAAACTAAGCCAGACACACAGTGGAAAATGCAATATTAAATGTGCAGAATTCTGCCTCAACCACGGTCTCTCCTCATGTGACCAAGCCGAACCTGACAGGGTGCCAGACCCAGGAGAAAGGAGGCGCCTGGATCACACGTTTTGAGACACAGGCAGCAACAATGAAGCGACTCAATGGACATCTGCGGCGGTGGGAGTAGTTTGCCCTCCAGCATATGAACAAATCCTCGCATTGTCTGCACATATCCATAGTTATACATTGTTGCAAATGACAGGTGCACCGCGAGCTGGGAACAGCGATGGTCCCAGACTGGGGGGCTCGCGAGTGGGCCAATCAGAACATGGGGCACTTATCACTGACGCCATTAACATTAGCCAATCCTCAGGGGTCTTCATGTAACAATTTTCATGTATCTAATTGAAGGGACAACCCAAGTATACCACCTGACTGACCCTCAACCACTAACAGTGTTCTCTATACGTATGCTATACTAACCCGACCACTCGAGGAACCAATCCAGAGTGGCGATAGGTTTTTTGCTAACTTTGCCAGGTGACGCAAGTAGCGCGTCATACTGAGTTAAAAAGGGCCTGCGAGCCCCACGAATGGAGAGAGAGTGTCAGGACGGACGCGTACGATCCTTGACCCATCCCTGCCGTTTTGTTTAATAAACAGCAGAATCACCTTGCTTCTTGCGTGTGCCTCAAACTCATTTTTGGGATACGCAGGAGGAGTTGGGGCCTCCCTGCCTGGAGGTCCACGGACGGCCCAGCCGACCCTGGGAGAATTTCCCCCCGACAAGTTGGAGGCACTGCTGAGATCTGTTTAAGATCTGCTTTTATTTTATTTTTCCGAGTGCTCCCGCTGCGAGGAGGCCCGGCGGCGCGGCCCCCTCTGCCGCTGCCCCCTTTTGAGGACCACAGGACCATCGCAGAACTGCAAGAAGACCGGACAGCGCAATCCGGATATTGGCCTTCGGAAGCCGGTTGAGAAGTATCCCGCCCGCGGTTGGCGAGTGTCCAGACGTGGTCCAGACGAGGGGAGGTGGCGAGCCGCTCGGAGGGGTGCACGCAGTCGAGCGGCCCCGCATCAAGAGAACTTGGTGAGTATGCCACGCCCAACAAGCAATGTGAAATTGTGAGGGAGGGGGGAGGAATAGAATACGGGAGGCGGGAGGTGTTACACAGGTGCGCGGCGAAGGTTTGATAAATTAGTATTGACGGTGAAGTGAATGGTAGCTGGACAAGTTCGAGAGCAGTCTGCTACGTTACGGAAGAGGAGGGGGCGGAGCACGAAAACATCACGTGCGGCCGCTCGTAGAAACTGATTGGCTTAGGTCGCGACCAAGTGTAAG
Organism: Ambystoma mexicanum; assembly: GCF_040938575.1. NCBI lineage: Eukaryota > Metazoa > Chordata > Amphibia > Caudata > Ambystomatidae > Ambystoma > Ambystoma mexicanum. The sequence continues at coordinate 1,091,885,085 of NC_090926.1, read as the reverse complement.
GGTGTGTGTGTGCGGTTTCCTACGATTTGGTGATTATTGATCAATGAGTAGATGAGGATCCCTATTGACCGAGCAGGAAACTCGATAGATAGATGACGTTTCCCTGTAGGCGGTAGCTAGCTGGTTGCCTAATACGGAAGATAATTGGCTGGTTAAGCCCTCCTGTCGAGGGGCGTATCACACGCGAGGCGACGCAGCGTGCGCTGTCCGATTATATTGTTGATTACCTTGTTCCAGGCGTGACAAGAGGACAGCTGTGGGGTTAACGGGGGTAGATTGCAAGCGTATTTTGGCCTTTTAAAAACATGTAAGGAACTTACCAGTAGTTTTGGAAGAGATTGGTGACGTCACCAGTAGGGCTTTCATAGGATATCTCGAACACAAGGCATTTTTCGGAGAGTGGTGGGGAAGAGAATAATGGTAAGGGAGTGGAGAAGGAGATAAACGGTAAAGAGTAGATCAGGGCAAGGTGAAAAGGGGGACGTGGCTGCGCACGGAGGACGCCGGCCACGGCAAGTGAAGAAAGAGGAGGAGGTGTAAAAGAAAGTGGGACGGCTGTATAAGAACGTCACACGGGGCATGCAGCCGCAGGGGGCTAGGTGCGCCTCGGCCGCAGGGGGCCGTAAAGGTGTTCGGTAAAGGAAGACAAGAAAGAAAAGAATATACAAATGCAAATGCTATATTTTACTATTTTTCCTTAGCGGACAATCGCAAGTCCCCAAAATTACGGGGCCAGGTAAAGATCTAAGATTGTATAGCGTACACTGTTAGCAAGATAACCGCTACCAAATAGGGGTAGGATAACAAGTGAAGTGCTACTATGTCATACGGGACAGGATCGGGAGGGTGGGGGAACACCCTCACTACCCCGCTACAGCATATATCTAAAACACTGTCACCCCATAGGGAGAAACTGATCAAATATAGCATAGAATGGACACAGGGGACGGACAACAAAATGACGACACCATGGCCGCCTAATGGCAGTTTCGATCCACATACCCAACATTCACTATTAACCCATCTGCATAACACATACAAGGGGAAGAAGTTGACACACCACGTGGAGGTGTTTAACTTATGGAGGATGTTCCAAGGGTCCCGACCAGGACCAAATGGAATGTTCATTATGGGGGAAACAACGGAAGAGAAGAAGATTAAGGAGGAAGGAGAGAATGGGGAAAAAGAGAGTGAAGGCACACAGAACACGGGGAACGGATAAGAGGGAGGAGAAAAGAGTAACAACCTAAACGAAAAGGAAATAAAAAAGGAACAGAGCGACGATATGCCCCTAGCGAAGGTAGTGAAAAAGGAGGAAGGGGGGTTATATCCTTTAACAGAACTACGAGAAATAGTACAATTAAGGGCAGCTGAGGGGTACTCGAACCCGGCATACAGCCCACCACCATATACAGCTACAGGTGGCCACACGGGAGGGGGAGCAGACTAGTACGACGGGATCAGCTCGTACGAAGATGCCCGCAGGGGAGGGGAGGATTGGCGAAGAGCAGATCGCGGAAATAGGACATGATGAGTGGGTAGCTGCGCAGGTACTATTAAAATTACGAGGTTCATTAACAGGAGAAGAGAAGGAGGCAGTAAGGAAAATGGACGAGGATAATACCAGGAAGAGTGAAATGAAAGGGGAAGAGGGGAAAAGAAAGGAGGAAGAGCTGTTACGAAAAAAGGAAGAGATTTTGGAGGAACGATTAGCAGAATTAAGGGATGAGCAGAATGCACTGATCAAGCAGCTCGAGAGAGAGAGGAAAGAGAGAGAGCACGGGAAAGGAAAGAAAGTAAGAATGAGTTGGAAAAAATGAGGGAACGAACTGAGGAGCAAAAGAGAGAAGCCGAAAGGGTAAAGGCAGTAGCAGAAAGGGTATCCAGAGCAGCACTGCGTGACAAGAAAAGAGAGGAAGAAGAGAAAGAAAAAGAAATGGAAATATGGAAGAGGAGATTACTATCAGAAACGACAAGGAAATACGAAGAAGGGAGGATGATAGAAGGTATATTAGAGCAGGAAAGAGCGAGATGGGAAAGGAAGAGAGAAGAAGAAAGGATATTGGAAAAGATGAGTAGTGAAGTAATGGAGGAATTGAAAAAGAAAAGAGAGGAAATTGGTAGAGAAATAGCGGAGAAAAATGAAGGGGAAAGAGAAGATAGGAGAGGGGAGAGTGAAGTAAGGAGGTATGTACACAGAGACACAGAAGTAGCAACAACATCTGCACAAAGGGGAGCAATTGGTAAAGAAGAAACGGGAGGAACGGATCTAATAGACTTAAAAACAGTAACGATTAGGGGGAAAAAGACAGATTGGGGGTTGCCATTCCTGGATGACTTTTGTAGTGAGGAAGAAGAAGGAATGGAGAAGGAAGGAAGAAATAGTGAAAGGGAAAGCCTAGATAAATTATACATCACCCGGACAAATAAACAATCACCATGGGCCTGCAGGAGAAAGGAAGAACTGGAAGGAAGTGAGGGGGAAGAGCAAGGAATGGCTGAAAGGCAGACACGTGCAGCTACACCCTCATCATCCCGTCCAACATGCTCCACCACCCCACGCTCATTACGTGCAACATGCCCACCTAAACTCGCACCCTTCCCCCACAAACTGACACCCTATGCAGGCAGGCTTAGAGACCTCCCTGGACGCAGGCAGGCAGAACGAATACACACGCCCACATTAAATAAAGGAAATGATAAAAGAAGGGGAAGAGATGGAGGATAAACAGTTACGAGCAGGGGAAATATGGACGCAATTGACGATGTAGAAGACACAGAAGAAGAGGAGGGGTGCACAGACTCGATTTTGTGGAACCCAGGGGGTCAAACAGGACCCAACTTAATGCCACTTCTGGAGAGGGGAGGGGTTAGACCACAATACGTCCCTTGGAAGCATGCAGACAAGGAAAATATAAAGTGCAGGCTCCCATCATTAAGTGGAGGTGCGGGAAAATGGATATATGAAATGGAAAAACACACCGCAGGACAGAAACTGGCAGTGGGGGATGTAAAGGGCCTTCTAATATCAATATTGGGGGATGCAGCAGATGACATCTGGAAGAGAGCAGGCTTCCCCGGGATCACAATAACAAACACATCACACGATGGGGCACCATTCGCAAACTGCAGACATGCATTATGGCAAGCGCTGAGGGTACAGTACCCAGACACATCAGACATAGGAGCAATTACCTCACGCAAGATGCGTGAGAACGAAGATCCTGTTGATTATATCCAGGAAATTCAAGAGAAGTGGCGTATGGAAACTAGAGAACAATAGGACAAAACACCAGCAATATTCTATCATATACTAATACAAGGGCTCCCAGAAGCAGTTCAGAAACAACTGAAGAAGGTAGTGGGGATTGAAGGAAAAGCATGGCCAGAAATACAACTGACGATAGTACATCATTGTAGCACATGGCAAGAAAAGATGAAACAAAAGGAAGAGGATAGAAAAGCGGAAGAGGCTAAATTGGTACAGAAAAAACTTACTAAATACACGATGGAAGGTGCACTAATAACTACACCTGCAACAATTACTCAAAACCCCACACAAGTAGTGGCTGTACAAGATCCCTCCCAAATACAATCATCACAGATTGTAGCACAACAGCTGCCACCACCCCAACCATACACGACTAACATGGGAGGAGGATACTCAACGCCAGGAGCTGGATATTATAATTACAACAGGGGAAGGGGAGGAATGATGAGGGGGAGGGGATACGGCTATAACACACAACAGCAAGGGGGAGGATTCAGAAATTTCTACCCCACCGGGCAACCAGTATACCAGGACAATTCAGGGAGCTTTCCAATGCAGAACAGGGAACCACCGGTATGTTGGATTTGTCGATTACTAGGGCACATGTCACGCACATGTAGAATGAGACCAGGCACACCATCATGGGGAGAACAGGGACAACAAGGACCTACAAGGGAACAGCAGGACACCCAACAACAGCAGGCACTGCAACCGGGAAATGTGCAGCAACAACCAGTAACACAACAACAGCCACAGACATATTCACTACCACAACAACAGGTAGCAATAACACAACAACGTCAAGTGCAGCAAGTACAGCAACCTGCCCAAATTCAAGACCATAACATAACCACTACCAATACACAACTACAGCAAACGCAGCTGGGAAGGGTGACGGTCCTGGGACACAACCCTTACACAGGAAGTCGTCAATCATTATACCCACAATAGGACAGCCCACAGACGGCCTTGGTGTGTCCCATCCTGTCGGTAACACCTAATAGTGCGGAGGAACCACGCATAGAGGTAACGATAGGTGACAAAAAATTGTCATTCCTTGTTGACACCGGGCCGACCCGGTCTTGCATAAGGGAAGGTAAATTTAAGATGTCAGGTGAAGCCATGAACACCCAAGGATTCTCTGGGGCTAGGGGGTTGGTTCCCTTTACTGATAACATTCCCTTATCAATAGGGGATTATGACATGTCCGTCCCGCTTTTATATTCTAGGGCCTCACCAGTAAACATACTGGGGAGAGACATTATGAGCAGGTTGAATATGACGATCTCCTTTACGGAGGACGGCATAATTTGCTCCACTCCAGGAATAAACATGCTCACTGCAAGACAAATTATGCAAGCATACTGTGGACAGACAGTGATTAGGGCTGAGCCAGTAGATGGCGAACTGTTCCAGTACGGAACAGACATGCCATTCGCATGGATGCCAGGAATAGAAGGAAAGATCTGGAGGAGGCCAACAGCCTATTTGTTTAGAGCAGAAACACCAGCCAATGAACCATAAGGAAAGGTGATTTCAGTGAGCATAGAGAGCATTATAGCAACTGCTGATTATATCGCAGTACATGCCCAAGACAGAGAAGGAAGAGCATGGAGGGCAGTGATAGCCCTAGCAGAGGGATGCAGGCTCACCCAGGTGTCAGACGAGGAGCTCTTTTCAGAAGAAAAGGAAGAAGGTGAAATGGTATTTATGATGAGTGTAGACATATGGCTAAGAGTGACATACAAACAAGTGGCACAGAAAATTGCAATGGCACTTGAAGCACCCACATCCACCCCAGTTCCCATCTTTGAGGAGGATATGGCAAAAGTACCAACATCATTATGGACTACTAGTCCCTATGACGTGGGGTGCATAAAGAGTATAGGGGGAGTAAGAATAAAATTGAAAAAAGGTGCAATACTCCCCAGAGTGAAGCAATACCCACTATCAAAAGAGGCTGATGAGGGCATATATGAAACAATAACGGCCCTTATAAATAATGGCATATTGGTACCATCAGAATCACCATGTAACACAGCTGTATACCCAGTGCGCAAAGCTAAAGGAGGGTCTTGTCGTTTCATCCAGGACCGCAGGCGCTTGAACAACATAGTGGAAGCAGAATACCCCATAGCAGCAAACCCGGCCACAATATTGTGTGGCATTCCAGTAGAGGCATCACGATTTACAGTGATTGACCTCAAAAATGCCTTTTTCTCAATTCCCCTGCATCCAGACTCACAAGATCTAACAAGCTTCACGTACAGAAACACAAAATGGAAACACACCAGATTGCCACAAGGGTACTGCGAGTCACCCTCAATTTTCAACAGAGTAATACAGATGGATTTGGGAAACATTGAAGTGGAAAGCACAGTGTTGCAGTATGTTGACGATATAATAGTTTGCAGCACAAGCGAAAAACAATGCAGAGAGGACTCATTGAAGATGCTGACAATATTGGCTGAAAAGGGTTACAAGGTAGACAAAGAGAAGTTACAGTACTGTCAGGAACAGGTACTATACATTGGCCAGCTCATATCCCAATACGGAAGAAAGATTGCACCACAAAGAGCACAGGCCATATCAAAAACGCTGTTGCCACAAACAGTGAGGGAACTGCAGCAGTTCCTGGGACTGTGCAACTACTGTAGAGCATGGGTATTTGATTACAGCTCATACATACGACCCCTACTTGAGGCATTAAGAGAATCTAACAAAGAGGAGGAAAAATTGGGGTGGACAATGGAAATGAAAGAGGCCTTTGATGAACTGAAAGATGCAATATCAACTGCTCCGGTACTGGCCACCCCAGATTATGAACCACAATTCTTTATATTTTCACATTGCGACTCAGCAGTAATGAAAGCAGTGTTGGCTCAAAAAACAAGCATGGGTTACAAACCAGTAGCATTTTACAGTGGTCACTTGGATCCTGTAATGTTAGGACATTTCCCTTGCGAACAAGGTCTCGCCGCAGCTGCCTTCGCGGTAGAGAAAGCATCATCAATTACAATGGGGTGCCCAACCACACTATTTGTGGAACATGCACTATTTGCAATATTGAACAAGCCTAAGTCCACACTAACCACACAGAGGGCGTCAGGTTATGAGATCATCTTATCTAGACCAGAATTATCAATTGTTAGATGCAGCACAGTTAATCCTGCAAGGGTTATAGCGGAAGTGATTGAGGAAGGCGACTATGCACATGATTGTACGCAGACTACCGAAATGTACTCATGTACTAGAAAAGTTGAAGAGGACGCGCTAAATGGAGGAGAGCTCTTGTTCATTGATGGGTCATCAACAATAGACCAAAGTGATGGGATAAAGAGAACTGGGGCAGCAGTGGTAAAAATGACAGAGGAATTGGTGTATGTGGCGGTGAAATGCGTACAACTACCACAACATTACTCTGCTCAAGCAGCAGAATTGGTTGCACTGATCTTGGCGTTGAAGGAAAGCTTTGACAAAAGTGTAACTATATATTCTGACAGCGCATATGTCACGTCTACTGTCCACTCAGGATTGTCCAAATGGAGGAGAAGAGGGTTTAGGAGAGCTGACGGCACCCCAGTGCAACATGCTCTCTTATTAGCTGAATTAATTGAAGTAATAAATGGCCCCCAAGAATTAGCTTTGGTCAAATGTACTGCACACACTAATGGAGAAGATCATATCTCAAAAGGAAATGCAGCAGCAGACGCACATGCGAAGTATGCCGCATATTTTGGTGAGATATGGAACTCCCCAGAGTCAGAGAGAGGGAGAGGGAGGGGGATAGCTTAAGAGATGTTGATAAGAGAAGGGTACACCCATCTCCCAGCCACACAGATAATGGAGTTACAAGCGGCTGCACCAATGGCAGAAAAAGAAATATGGGTAAAAAGAGGATGTACAATGTCACCAACTGACGCACTATGGTGCCAGGGTAACACTGGAAAGATGGTAATGCCATTGGCACTATTGAACACCGCCCTGAGCCAACTCCACCACCCAGCCCACACAGGCAAGGAAGTTATTGCAGCACGAATTAGGGAAGATTGGTTCTGTCCCGAGTTAAATTCCCATGTGACAAACTTTATCAGCAATTGTCTCACATGTCAACAGTTTACGGCCGGTCACACGCTGAAAGTGATAAAAGGTACTATACCCCAGCCAGAGGGACCCTTCCTGCACATCCATATTGACTATGTTGATATGATCAACGTATGTCAAGGAAATAGGTATATGATTGTAGTAGTATGCCCATTCTCCAGGTGGATTGAGGCAGGACCGTGCTCACATCCAGATGCATTTAGAGCAGCTAAATTTCTAGTGAGGGAGGTTTTCCCCAGGTGGGGAGTGTGCGAGGTACTGCTGTCGGATAACGGCCCGCATTTCGCTAATGAAATGTTCCAGCACATCACATCCTTACTGAACATCAAACATAAATTTGCATGTGCATATCACCCGTAGGCCAACGGTGTATGCGAACGCCTGAATGGCCTACTGAAGGAGGCAATTGCAAAGATACAGCAAACAACAAAGAAGAGTTGGTTGTATTGCCTTCCGCTAGCTCTATTTGAGCTGAGGAATAGACCAGGCTCCGACCACCACCTCACTCCTCATGAGGTGGTGACCGGACGACAAATGCGCCTTCCTCTAATGCCATCATCAAGGGCATTCACAGACTATGAAAACACTGCAACTGTTCTTGGTGATGAAATGTACCAATATGTGTCTTCTTTGGTTACTAGTGTAGTGTTTGTGTCTCAACAGCTCGAGCGCACGAGGGGCGGGTCTAAGAGTTACCAACAAGAAGACGAGGACCAAGGACCAGAAAAACTGTGCAGAATTGCTAAAGGTGACCACGTGCTACTCCGCAATTTCAATAGAAAGTGGAACAGCCCACACTTCACTGGTCCCCACCTTGTAGAGGAGGTATCTACGAGAGCAGTAAAGTTGCAGGATAAGCGTGCTTGGAATCACCTACACGCCGTAAAGATCTGTAAACTCCAGACCCGCCCTAGCGTCACCGACAGGGCCATTGGAAGAACAGTGACAGCGTCACCCACAGAGGAAGAGACTTCTACCACAGCTGACGACCTAAGTGTCTCCATACCCTGCCACCCCCCAGATTCCCCAGAGACAACTACTGAAATAGAAACTGGTAATTCCTATACCGGCCACCCCATGGTCACACGATCAAAGAGTAAAGAGACTTCCGCCAGTTGAGCCCAAACCCTCTGCCCATCGACCCCCTACCCACTACAGTAACCACCCAATTGAAGGACATTGTCTTGCACATATACACATGTAAACACTTGAATGTTCTCTTTTTTCTTTCTTGCACATGCAGGTACCGTGTATTATTGCATTGCCAAGAAAACAGATAACTAACAAAGTTCATTGCCCAGGAGTAGATGCTACCTTCAGACGATAACTACCCTGAATCCCTATCACACCAATTTGTCTATCACATAAAAAGGTCAAAGTACCTAAAAAGAAGGAGGGTACATGTCTACTACAAAGCATTTATCTTGGCCATAGAACAATCAATGCCCCATCTTCACCAACACTTGCCTGCCCTAAGAGAAGATTGCTTAGATTGGCGTGGGAACAGCTCTTCGCCTGGGCACTGAATGACTACTTGATAGGGAGAGCTTGAAAACAACAACTGACACTAATAACAAGCCTATTGAGAATTTTCAGGCGGGCAACTTTAACGTCGCAAGAATAAGCTGCCGGACTGCAGTAAGGTAAGAGCAAAATGCCGGTGAGACTAGCCTCTGTAATAAAGATGATAGGGATTTTGATGATCACCGGGTTTTTGGCTGCCTCTGTATGGCAGAAAAGTTATGCTATCAATATTTTGGCTGTACCCACACCTAATATACTCCCTCCCACGGCTGCAACAGGTGTTACGTCAGTTGGTACTAGCAAGATTCCACATAAGGGAAATAGAGTTAAACGCAGCACATACTCAGATAATAAAGGTATTGATAACTACACAACAGATTCAGCACACGTCTCGAACAACATGTGGTACCAACACATGACCCAAATAGGTAAGCAGACAACAGAAGACAGCTGCTACGTCTGCTCATTGATCCCATACACCATGAGCGCTTCTCGAACATTCATTGCCACGGAAATAGATGAAAAGACAGCACTATGTATAATATACTTGGCACTGTTCCAAATGAAAGGGAGATTTCAAGGGACGGTGGTGAACCTGGTGTGGAAAACGCAAGACACATATCCATACGAAAATAACTTCCTCAAGACTTATTTGAGTTACCACAAGAGCCGTTTGCATGCTGAAGCATTCAGATACATGAAAAGTGGCCCTGAAAAGTGAGAAACAAAGAAAGTAACACTACAATACCTAACATGTGACTGGTAAGCCACTGAAGTTCCTGGTAAACAAGGATGTTGGGAAAGACCACTGGTAACAATAACAGGGAAGGTGTACATGGACAACAAATGGGACATAGGAGTGATTGGCAGCAACATGGTAACAAGAGAAAATATTACAACTATTAATGAACACAATAACAGATGTTGGACGATTTGGGGCAAGTACGTACCCATGCTAACGTGGATAGAGAAGGATGAAGACCCACTAAGCATACTGTCGCTGTCTGCACCTAAGATATGCTACCAACATAGAGGAGAAGTGGATGTGGGATATAACACCAACTGTGCAAGCGTGATGGAGTTACCTGAGGGGGGAGCAGGAACAGCAGTATTAATGGACCATTACTGGGCCTGCGGAAACAAGGCATACCACACACTGCCCCCTCTGTGGAATGGTATATGCACAATGGTACACGTTAATGTACCATCACTAGTGGTGCCCCAGAGACATGTGAACATGGCGAACTTCCCTAAAACGGATGAAGGAAACAAAAGGAAGAAGAGATCTGTAAAACCTCAGAAGGGGTCAGAGAACAAAAACAACAACAACGACAATGTCCTGAATAGAAAGAAGAGACAAGGAGAACCTCTGACAGGAAATTACCTATGGGGAAGGTCGGAAACAGCACTCACTTCAATCCCACCAGAACACAGGCTATTCAGCAGAGCAGCAATGTTCTTCTCATCAATAATACATCCGGGACTACAAGCTTACGCAAACGCAAAATGGCTCCAGATAACTCGATGGGAGCTGATGATGACAATTAATTCTACAGTAAATGGATTCAATGCAATAAAAGAGGAACTGCGAGCAGTGAGGATGGTAGCACTACAGAACAGATATGTATTAGATCTCCTTACAGCAATGGAAGGAGGAGTTTGCGCAAAGATAGGACAATCATGCTGCACATTCATTCCTGCTAACGATGCTGACAATGGTACACTGACAGAAGCAGTATCACAACTGGCCCAGATGCACTCCAAAATGATGGATGAAAGTAAAGGAGTGAAGAAGGATGACAGCTGGTTTTCAATGTTATGGTCATGGATGCCATTTTGGCTGTCGGACGGACTGAAGATTATAGTTGGATGCATAATACTGGCTGGAGCTGCACTGATCATAATAAGATTTTGGAAGGCCCGGAAGGCACGCACTAAAGACGAAATGATCGAAATGGTTGGTATGCACCCCTTGATGCCGGCAGATGATGAAGACCATGTCAACCACTATGGACATTTGGGAGGAGTAACTAAAATATGGAGAGTAAGAGGAGATAAGGAAAAAGATATGTTTGTGGTCGACAAGTTGACCAGAGGGGGGACTGAAGTGGGAGAATGGAACAAAAGGCTCCCACCAATCCCCTCACGCCCCTGGCCTAGAGGATTGCGGCCCAGACACCCGCCACGAGAGGAGTTTGCCTATCTACCAGACGACCAAATACCCTGGTACAGGAACATACGGATGTGCCCACCAGCCTGCCCACCAGCCTGCCCTGCCCATGCCGACACCTGCGGCATGGATGAACTCGACTGAACCATTCAACAGTAAATAAACACATCGTTAGAGATGCCATGACGACCTAGCCAACGGTCAGAACACCCGTGCAAACATGCACACTGGACACTCCCACACCAATCCACACGAAAAACATATTCAGTGCTATGACATAGTTGACGGACACACCCACTGACGCGCATCTTTAATATTTTTCACATAGGTTTTTTAAAATGCAGAAACGCAAGACGCACAACAAACTCATCTAAAATTCTTGCTGACGCTTCTCCTAACCCGTGCATTGCAATGAGAAATATAACGAAGACATGATACTGGGGATAAAGCAATATGACACCGTAACTTAAAGCGCCGTGCATCAAACATCCCCACCTATGCCCCAGGCCCAAGTAGGCCGCAAGCAAGAGACTCCATGAACATTGAACGAGCAAGAGTACAATTGCTGACCCTGCAGAGTGAGCCCGGCGAGAACAGACAGTCAAGGGCACAATGTTGCAAACTCGCATGCCACAAGCCGAAGCCAAGGTCACACCTGCAAACTAAGCCAGACACACAGTGGAAAATGCAATATTAAATGTGCAGAATTCTGCCTCAACCACGGTCTCTCCTCACGTGACCAAGCCGAACCTGACAGGGTGCCAGACCCAGGAGGAAGGAGGCGCCTGGATCCCACGTTTTGAGACACAGGCAGCAACAATGAAGCAACTCAATGGACATCTGCGGCGGTGGGAGTAGTCTGCCCTCCAGCATATGAACAAATCCTCGCATTGTCTGCACATACCTATAGTTATACATTGTTGCAAATGACAGGTGCACCGCGAGCTGGGAACAGCGATGGTCCCAGACTGGGGGGCTCGTGAGTGGACCAATCAGAACATGGGGCACTTATCACTGACGCCATTAACATTAGCCAATCCTCAGGGGTCTTCATGTAACAATTTTCATGTATCTAATTGAAGGGACAACCCAAGTATACCACCTGACTGACCCTCAACCACTAACAGCGTTCTCTATACGTATGCTATACTAACCCTACCACTCGAGGAACCAATCCAGAGTGGCGATAGGTTTTTTGCTAACTTTCCCAGGTGACGCAAGTAGCGCGTCATACTGAGGTAAAAAGGGCCTGCGAGCCCGACGAATGGAGAGAGAGTGTCAGGACGGACGCGTACGATCCTTGACCCATCCCTGTCGTTTTGTTTAATAAACAGCAGAATCACCTTGCTTCTTGCGTGTGCCTCATACTCATTTTTGGGATACGCGGGAGGAGTTGGGGCCTCCCTGCCCAGAGGTCCGCGGACGACCCAGCTGACCCCGGGAGAATTTCCCCCCGACAACTGCATCGCTGGAGGTGAACCCCTTCTTTTAATACTCAGCACCTTAGCGGAGTGGTGCGGAGTGTAGCAAGTGTTTTGCTGTGTCAGCAGTATCACTCTGCTCCGGCCGCCCTACAGCATCGTGTGTCTTTCTACCACTGCATTGCTTGGAGGTGAACCCCTTCTTTTAATACTCAGAACCTTAGCGAAGTGGTGCGGAGTGTAGCGAGTGTTTTGCTGTGTCAGCAGTGACACTCTGGTCCAGATGCCATACAGCATCGTGTGTCTTTCTACCACTGCATTGCTTGGAGGTGGACCCCTTCCTTTTAATACTCAGCATCTTAGCGGAGCGGTAGGTAGTGTATCGAGTGTTGTGTGTTCAGTTGCTCGGGGCACTGGGCACTGCCTCCCATTGCCTTTCCGTGAACAAAGGACTTAAGCTGGGGACTTTATTTCGTGAAAATTTGTATTCTTTGATCTTCGTAATCGTTGATCGAACAAGTATGAACTTTGCCACTCCTTACTTGGAATATCAAGTCAGCGAACATTTGTAGAAAATTACCAGTAGACAACTTGCATGGGAGTTTAATGGTGACTGTGGGTGGTGGCTATTCTCCTAAACCCTTTCAGCCATTATCCGCTATGGGGGTGGGGTCACTGCAACTGCGCGGCAGTGTTTTGTGTCACTTGCCCTTTGAGTCGTGATCCATCTCATTATATTGTATCTGATAAGCTGTGAAGTACTGGTTCACCTCCCAGAAGGTGGGGCTATTTGATTGGCTGTTCACACGACGTTCATTCCATTCATTGGCTGTTTCCCTCTGTTATGTCAGGTGCTGTTTCGAGGGATCAGCCCCCTGATTGGTCATCGCGTGGTGAAGTGGTGTACCGTGATATATCAGGCCTATCGGATGTTGGATGCTTCTCTTTTCCACTCTCCCATTGTGATCACTAATACAATATGATAACAGAGGTTGAGGAAAGGTGAACATTTGTCCACTTACGGGCGTACAATGAAGGAAAACGACCAGGAAAATGCTCAGTGAGTCCTTTGGTGCATATGTACTGTCTCAAGTGACTTTAAACTTTTATTTCTGCCACATAAAATTGTGTTTACTGCGTATATAAGCTTGTGAGCTTGGCAGTGGCCTTGCCCCCTTTTTCTAATATCAACTATGTATGATTTATGCAGCAAATTGGTAATGGAAGATGTGGGCTTGGATGACCAGCCCCTTGCATGGAAGGTCATGAAACAGATAAGGGGAACACTCTGTTAGAAGCAGTGGCAGCTGAGCAATTTAGGCAAAATACTTCTTTAGCAGAATTGGGAATTTCAAAGTCCACGGGCAGTGGCCAGAATGGATTACATTGTGCGGTGTCCCCTGTACTTCCTACTCCCATTGAGCTTCATATTTCATGCTCATTTCCAATTCAAAATGCCGGTCGATGCTGGATAGGGCATCTGGGGGCATGTATTGGCCCGGCAAACCCTTCAGCTGGAATCCATGATGCAGGACCTCTGAAAAAAATCAGAAGAGTTCATCTTTGGTCGAGCATCCAAACAAGTGCACCTTATTGCATCAAGGACCAAAAACAGAACTACTGCAGACTGCGCAAGAGGGTGTCGGGATGGAGGACTTGGCCCCTGGTGGTACCAGAGAGGCAGTATTAGTGCCTAATAACGTTGCAGTTAAAATGCCAAATGCCTTGGTGAGGAAAGTTGCAGTACCACTAGCTCTTAGCATCTCCAAAGCAATTGCTAAACATTAGAAAATGGAGGACTTCTTTTTTAGTGGCCGTGGAGTATGGCCGATGCCTGGAACAATTACTGGTATCAGACCCAAAGGGGTGAGGACACTCTCCAAAGATCTAAAAAGTAATGTTTTAGTGACCAAAGTTTGATTATTAATGTTGCGTCTGTTACCCATGACATTTCTAACTTTGTGTCCCCTCTGCGAAAAGACTTGATGAATTTGGATGCCCCAGTGGAAGTTGATCATCATTTTTCATTCCTGACTGAACACAGTATTAGTTCACATAGAGGGGAGGGGGCAAATGGGCTTTCCCCACCCAAGGATTAGATTACACTTTACGGGATATGGACAAACAAGTGCGGATGACTGCCCCCGAGATCTCAGCCTTGAATGTACTGCTCAGCTCATTTTCCTCCATATATGCCAATGTAAAACCTGAGCTGGAGGCCCACACCCCTACAGTTCAGTAAATCGAAGCTCGGAATGGAGGAGGTAAAGGGATATTGTATGCAGTTGGTTGGGAAAAATGGCTTCACAAGCCCATCACCTGTAATGTCTCGTCAAGTGGTAGTAATGAGTCTGCCGAGTGTTGCAAGGGATCTGAGCAAGTGCCCTTGGGGCACAGAGTACACGTGAACGGGAAGTTCCCACTCAGCCCTTACACTTCTACGAATCAAAACACTAGGCAATCATAAAGGTAAAACAGGGACAATGAAGAGATATACCTCCTTCGCCTTTTGCCTATCTCAGAGGAAGGCAGCACAGAAGCCTTTGTGGGCCAGAACATCCCCATATGAGCTTTGGACGCTTCAGGAGCAGCGAGTCCATTCATCAGAGTGAATGTAAGCCCTGATAGGCTTTATTAAAAGCCAAGTTATCAAAATTCGAAAATCTTCATGCAAGCGCTCCATTGGCGCTACTATTTTGCTGGAAGATCACACACTTGCTCACACCGAAGTGCAAACACAGGGCATTCATTATACATTTGTTTAAAGTTTGCTGAGGGCACTGGGCTTATTACATCTTCATTTCTGAAAATGTCTTAAAAAACGGCTGCCACATCCTCATGGTGAGGATTCCTCTCTTTGCCAGCCAGCCTCCACCCAAATGGGGCAGCCATTGCATTGAAGAGCCAATCCCAGGTGCCGGCAGGCTGAAGCCGGCCTCTCTTTCCAAGGCCTACTTGCCACGGCCCCTGTCTGTGCCTGTCTGAGATTAGGAGGGTTGGGAGCAGCCCCACGTGCTCTCCCCTACCACAAACTATGCTGCAACCTGTTGGGTCCATCCCGCTCTCCCATGAACTCAGGCCTCAGCACCCCCACGAACTATTGAGCCTTCAGTGAGTGATGGTTGAACTATTCTTATTGCCTGCTAGACTAGTATCCTGATCTATACCTTTGTATATACCACTTTGCCTAACGTCTTAACCTTTCTCTTCTCTTTCTGATGTGTCCTCTGCACAAAATGTCACTGCATTTGTAGCCTTTCTTTGAAAATAGTTTGTACTTGTACATCCTGCACCCTAATTTCACTGCTTTCGTGGCCTTTCTTCGAAAATTGTTTTTAGTTGTGTGCATTTACAGCCTGCATTTCTTAGAAAATAATTTTTAGCTGCGTGCATTTACAGCATGCATTTCTTTGAAAAACCTTTTTAGCTGTGTACATTTACAACCTGCCTTTCTTTGAAAATCGTTTTGAGCTGTGTGCATTTACATCTTGCCTTTCTTTGAAAATCTTTTTCAGCTGTTTGCTTGTACATCCGGCACCCTAATGTCACTGCTTTTGTGGCCTTTCTTTGAAAATCGTTTTTAGCTGTGTGCATTTACAGCCTGCCTTTCTTACAAAACTTGTTTAACTGTGTACATTTGCAGCCTGCTTTTCCTTGAAAATCGTTTTTAGCTGTGTGCATTTACAGTCTGCCTTTCTCCGAAAATCGTTTTTAGCTGTGTGCATGTACATCCTGCACTCTAGCGTCATTGCATTGTGTCTCTGCTACTGCTAGGCCACCTGTGAGATTAGGTCAGATCTGTAAAGTGCAGTCACCCCTCTCCTTTCAACTTCCCTCTGTCACCCTAATAGCACTCAGCATCTCTCCTATCTTCTCTAATTGCTACTCTTTCTCCTAGCCCCCTCTCTCGCTAAGCCTGGAAACAAAAAACACAAAAATGACGTCTTGCGTGCAAACCCTGGCCTTCCCATTGCAGACACCTATGTCAACGCAACCACCAGAGGGGTCTTCACAGATATATTCTCCTCTCTCCCCTCTCCATATCTTTGGACGCCTCATCTCATCTCTACTCTCTCCACTTTCAATTCCATTACCAATAACTGTGGGACCAAGTGGGAAGTCCTCTTGGCTGGCTTCTCATCCTCACGCTGCATTGTTAATGTCTACCTCACTGGCACTATCCTGTTCCAGGGTCCTCAACCCAACCTTTTACTCTTTGACCGGATCCTGCCTTCCCTCATCAACTTCCTTCCTTTGCCTGCCTCTCCCTTCGCTACGCTCTCTGCCGCTCGTCTCCTGACCAGAGTACCACGACCCTCTACTCCTCATGAGAAATCCTTCAAAGGCAGAGACCGCCTCCACCTGGCAACTCTTAAGACCCGCTCTAATTAACACTCTGCTGACATCTGCCTCCTTCTTGAAGACACTGACCTCGACTTTCTCGCTCTCACCTAGATTTGGTTCAATGCCAGCTCAGTCACTGTTTTTGACTCCCTCCTGCCTGTCGGCTTCAAGATCATTTTCAAGCCTCGCCCGGACCGCGCTGGCAGCATGGGTTGCCTTAATCTATCCTGACTGGGTTCCCTCTTCCGTCATACCCGCCCAACTCTATACTTCCTTCGAGAGCCTGGTCTGCAAATTGGTCATCTCTCCCTCCTCCACTCTGACCATTGCTACCATCTACCAGCCTCCAGGCGCTACCCCCCTGTTCCTCTCTGACTGGGATGATTTCTGCTCCACCTTACTTTCATCCACTTCCAACCTCCTCCTCTTGGGTGACTTCAGCAATCAATTGGATGACTCTGCCTCAGCATCCACTCTTCTGATTGACCTCAGCGCCTCTCTTTCCCTTTCCATCCTCCCCTCAGGTTCAACCCACTCAGCTGGACACACCCTGGACACCATCATCCACTCTGACCTCCCGCTCGCTTCCTCTCTGGTCACCCCTCTCTCCTGGTCAGACCATGCTCCCCTCTCCTCCCACCTGGGTCCTTTCGGCCCTCCTACTGTGCCCACAAAAGCCCTGCCTATCTTGTCCTCGAAAATTCACCCGATGAAATGAGTGTCAGCCGCGGGCCTTTGACTCTACCTTCATCCCCTTTTCTCCCCCTACCTCAGACTCCACCTCAGACTCTGCTCTCAGCGATCTTCACTCAGAAATCACCAATACCCTTGAAATTCTTGTCCCAGTCATGAGGATCCACCTGAACCCTGCCACTAAGCGTAACACCTGGTATGACTCCAAACTTGCAGCACTGAAACGAAAGTGCAGAGCAGTGTAACAGAAGTGGCAAGCCTCAGGTTCACCCTATGACAAACTGGCCTGCCGCCTGCTCCAAAGGCAATACAGACTCGCCATCCATGCCAAGAAAAGGGCCCACATTCAGGCACAGGTATCTGGTGCATCCAATAACACGGCTGAACTTTTCTAAATCTGCAGTGAGCTAGCCAACCCTTCCGCAGTCTCCTCCTTCCCTCTTCCTTCCCAGGGCCTCTGCAATGCACTGGCCACACACTTTGCCACCAAAACTCTGGACATCCTGAACACTCTTGTTACTCACCAACCTAACCACTCCAACACCCCTTTGCCTCCCTTGGACACTCCCCCTCCTCCTTCCACCTGCTCCTCCTTCACCCCTGTCAAACCTGAAGAGGTTACCAGAGTTATCCACATTATGAAGGCTTCTTCCAAACAGGTTCTCCCCTGCTCGTCCAGAACATTTAAGTACAACATTGACTTGCTCCCGCACTCGCTGATTTCTGCAACCACTTTTTCGCAACTGGCTCTTTTTGTGTGCCCACTATTGAAAATGCCTTCAGCAGACCCTACCTGTCCATCCAACTACTGCCCTATTTCAATTACCCCCTTCCTGGGGAAACTTCTGGAGAAGCTGGCCTTGCCCCAAATCAACTAACACACTCAACTTGTTGGTGGTCTCCATGATCATCATTCTGGATTCCGAGCATCCAGAGGAACGGAATCTACTTTTCTGAACACCCATAAAGAACTGCTCGCATCCCTCGACTGCAACACCCCTACTGCTCTCATTCTACTTGATTCCTCCTCTGCCTTTGACACTGTCAACCATTCCATCCTCATGCAAAAAAGGCTCCACTGCACCTGGCTCTTTAACATCTACCCTGCTCAGCTGGCACGCCTCATCTCCTCCTTCTCCCACAACTTTCAGTGACAATCAACCCTTTTTCAGACTTCCTGCTGACTCACTTCCACCTTCCTTCATCCCTGATTGGCTATCTACCATCCAGGCTTGGTGTTCTTTTAATTATCTCTGCCTCAGGGACAGCCAAATTGAGATCCTTCCTATTGGGGGCCCTGCTCCCTGCTCCGTCCTTCATCCCTTCTCTCTGGCCTCCCAACTGGGGTTCTCCCCCTGCTCCTTCTTCTGAAGCTAGAAACCTTGGAGTGATCTTTGACTCTTCTTTATCCTTCCTCCCTCACACTCAGGACATTGCCAAGAAGTCCCACTTCCAACTCTTCCAGTGGCGGCCGCTTGTATAGGGTGGGGAGGCGTCGCCCCCCCGGCAGTGCCCCCACCCACAGAGTGTGCAGAGAACATTGTGCACACAGCGCAGCGTGCCGGAAAATCGATGTTGCAGAGCAGCAGATTCATTATAAATAAATAATTAATCTGCTGCTCTGCAAAGTTCCGTCTTCAATGTGGCTGGCTGGGCCTGCCACCTTAACACAGGGGCGGGTCCCGTTTTACAGAGCTTTTCTCTATTGTAGAGTGCGTGGAGCTCGTAACTCCACTCACTCTACGTAAGCATTCACAATGCAGGAGGCTGGCGGGGCGCTAGAGGGGTGGCCCCGCCAGTACTGATCTGTGCGCAAACAGCGCACCAGGAGGATCTGAACTTACTGTGAGGTGTAGTTCACTGGCTAGCAAGTTTTACTGAAGAATGTCATTGGCTGTTTGTCAGCCAATGACATTCAGTATTGTGGGTGAGGTTGGATGATGGCGTGCCACTTTCCCTCACTTTAACGTCTTGTTTATGTTCCAGTGTGGGTCGGAATATGCGTGTTTCCAGTAGTGGAACTTGTACAGTGTAGTTGTGCAGGTAAGAATGCCTCACTCTTCATTCCTTGGGGATAATGTCTCTGATGATTGGAAAGCGCGGCCGCAGAGGGCCGTACACTGGGGAGATGAGGGTGATCCTCGCTCTCACACACCAGCTTTGAGGTTATAGGAATGTTTTAATAACGTTTAACGTTCGTGCACACAACTAAAGTAATAAACTGTTCTAATGGTATTTGCGATTGATGCTGGCCTCAGAGAATGATGCGTGACTGTCAAGGGAGGGCTGCACGCTGCTGCACAGTCCTTGTCATGGTGCAAGACCGGATTAGTCTTTTTTGTATAGACAACAGGGCCGGAGAGAGAAACACAAGTTAAAATGATTTAGTTTCTGAAGCCACCCTGGCCCTCGTGCGCGCTTTTCTTTGTGCCGCGAGTCCCCGCCCGTCCATTGTGCTGCCTTTGGTGCCTGTCGTTCCAGCCTAAGCCACTTAATGTACTAAAACGAAACGTACACATTTCGCTTTCTCCTTCTGCCTGGCCATTTCCAAGAAACAAAAGAAGGAGGCTGCGATATGTGCACGCCATGTGTGCTTTCTACATTCAGCTGGGAGCGTTTCTGCAAGCTTGGAGTTAGGCAAAATCACACTTGCAGTGCTTTTGAAAGTTTCAGTCTCGGCACAGTCTTGTCTCGAGCCGGGAGATAATGCATCAAACACTTCTTCAAGGTCCAGTTGCAGGCCAAACAGTGTTTCTGGTGGCAGAATAATTAAAACAAACATACAGGACGATGACGCACTCGGAATTTAATGTTTCTACTGCACAACTAGCAATGCCCCATTCAATGTTCATTCAAACCAGTCGGTACGTTTTATACGCATTCCTTTTTAAAAGATTGTTTTGCTAGCTGAATGAATGCACCTCATAATAATGTTTTGTGTTTGTAGCAACTAAAGGAATTCCTCTTGCCTTGTTCTATATTGTCGTTGTATGTATTATCATGTTTTCATTTTGCGTTTGCGCGTGTGTCTTGCATTTAATAACATATTGCCGCAAACCTCGTGTGTGTAATGTTCTCTTTTTAAGAAATGGTCTGCCACACAATGCTCTGTATTCTCCATTAGCGCATCTAATGGCAACGTGTGTTCAGATACGTTTTTAGAACAATCAATCAAAGGATTCTTCCCAGTGACGTATGCCCACTTGCATTAGCAAAGTACCGCTGGCTAGGCTAGTATTGGAACACAAAATGGTGCTGTGGGCCAGTATGATGACGAGTCACTTCACTATGTGGCTAGTTGGTTTGGCCAGTGTTGTGGAATACATATCTTTACTATTCAAACAGTCTCTCACAAAATGAAGGAATTGCCATTTGCAACTGTGGGACACTTTTTCATTGGTTCCAAAGACAATTTTATGCAACCAGTCTGACCTTGCGCTGGCTCATCCTCGCCTCCGCAGTCCAAGCATGTGATCTAGGCCTCTGATTGGCCCAACACTGAACACCTGACCTGGAACGATCATCTCCTGCAGTAAACCCTGCACCCAGGAGCCCATCAGCCATTCTAGTCCTCAACCATTGTGTGATGGGCACTTAAGGGTGATGAAAACCCAGGCCATTTCCTCTGCATGGGGCAACCCGAAACTATCCACTTCTTTGCCAGCCAGCACTCACCTCCAAAGTCCCTGCAGGTGATCCAGGCTTTTGATTGGATCAATCACTCCCATATACCACCACCTCACACACCATCCAGCCTGTCTGGTTCGCAGAAAAGCATCTTGCGTGTTGAATCGCCCTCTTCATCCCTTGCAGAAGATGGCGATCGTTATCTCGATGCAAGTACCCTGACCCTATCTTCACCAGCCTACCACTACCACCTGGACCTCATGAATCACACTTTAATCTTCACGCACGACACCTGATGATTCTGACCACCACTGACCTTGATTTTGTTGGTCACGATTAAGTGGTTAAAAAGTAATATTTTAGCTTAGTTTCCCCCCTTTCAGAAAAATCCTAAAATCCCACCTTAGTAAGAAGATGAATGCATATGAATGCCAGTAGCAGCATGACAAAATTATATTTTTTCATCATTACTGACTATATAATGATGAATTTCTTTATGCATACATCATAGTACCAGCTATTCTCAATACAAGCTGCTGTAAAATACACCACCACACTTGCATACATAAGAATGTACCACCATTAGTATGTAAAACCCAATGCTTTTTATGTCATATTTTGGTGGGTTTGGGACAGTAAATAGCACATTTTGGAGGGCATTTTTCAAAGTTTTTGCAGGGGGAGAACCCCCCCACACCGTCCTTGGGTGGTGTGGGCTTGCGCACGCTCGCTCCCAAGTTCACACTGGGAACTTACTGCCCCACCTGCATTAAAACTCACCAGCCGCCACTGAACACTTCCTTCTCAAAGAAATTCTTCCATTTCTCAAATTCACTGAGAAGCTCAATGTTTCCCAAGCCCTGGTGCGCTCTAGGCTTGACTATTGCAACAGCCTCCACCTCAATTTACCTTCTTCCACTCTGCGACCACTTGGCCACTTCAACTAATCCAGAATAGAGCAGCAAGACTTATCCTTGGCTTTAAACCCAGGGACTGCATCTCTCCAGCCCTATAAAGCCTCCACTGGCTCCCAGTTGCTGCAAGGATCAAATTCAAATCCCTCTGCATCGTGCACAAGGCAGTCTGGGGCTGGGGCCACACTATCTGCAACTCTCTCTCACCAAATACTCTCCTTCTAGAACTCTAGGCTCCTTTGGCAGAAACTCTCTGTGTGTAAAGTGTTACGCTAAACAGAGAGCAGGAGGCCGCTTGCTTTCCTCAGCTGGATCACTCCCCCGCCCACTGCATAATGAGCAGGACCTTTTCAAGTTCTGAAAGCACGTCAATACTTTCCTCTTTTCCTCCTCCTTCCCTTCTTCCTTCCTCTGCTAAATCCACAATTGGTGTGAATGGTGTCTTGGGCCCTTATGCATCCCCTGGGCCTCTGACCATTCACACCCAATCTCCCCAGCATCTGTCCTCCTTCAGTACCTGCCTCGGGACATCCTCCACACTGGAGATTTGCACTTTCCACCCAACGTGGCACCTGACCGTATATCACTTAGCATACCTTGCACTTTATCTGCGGCTCACCCTCGAACACGGACACCATGCACCTACCCTACTGCCATCTTCCTTCCTGCACTTGCACATTCTGAATACTCCCAAGGCGTAGTAGGTTTGGCCATCCCTTCCCCCTCTGTATTTTATTTTTGTATTTAATAGTACTGCTATCCCGTGTTCCCTCCCTGCTGACCAGTGGGTGTTTTGAAAAAGAATGTATTTCCTGTATAAGTGCCCAACAAGCAAACAATAAAATAAATAAAAATAAAAATAAAAATAAATAAATGATACGGACCGAGGGAAGGCTGTACTCTTAAGAGGTGTGTAAAGGTGAACCAGTAGTAACCCAAACAACACAGTATCCCAGCCTAAAATAAAGGGAATGTGCAATCAAGGTTCTATAAAAATATAAACACTTTAAAAAGACTCACCATCTGCATTTAGATCGAAAAGAGACTACTATACAAACATCTACCCCAAGGAAAGAATGGAGAAGACACAACAGGCTGGAGTAAGTAGCACTCTTAGTGTAATTCCAAGGGTGGTAGTTAAGGTACTACCATAAAAAGGATATTGGGTTGAAAACAGGTGCAATCATGGCCTAACCAGTCACTCGGATCCCAGTGGACCGTTGGGGCAGTTCTGGGTCAAATGTACCTGGATTCCGTTCCTGATGGGCCGACGCATCAGACCCAGAGTTGAATGATGATGCAAGCTGGTCAGGCTCAGTTCTGGCACGTAGGATCATGGAGGTCCTAGCAGCAAGCCAGCGTAAAGTAGGGTTGACTGCGGGTGCTCTGTGCGGTCAGACAGTGGTGGTTCCAGTGATGTAGGTCTGAGTGGTCCTGAGAAAGGTTCACAGTTGGCCAAGCAAAGTCAGGCTTTAGCCACAGGGAGAGGCCGGTGAGTGATGCTCCAGCAGTTTGAGTCGGCTGGAGATAGTGATCAAAGTGATGATCGATGTTGCATCAATGGGCAGTCAATGAGGCAAAAATTCTCAGGCTTGCTGGGCCGAACCGAGGTTGTAAACCCCTGGGCAGAGTCAGTGATTGACCTTCCAGAGATTTGGTTTGGGTTCAGGGATCAATCAGTTGCTTGGGGCCTACCTGGCGACGGGCTTCGCTAGTACATGATACAGTGTTGAGCTGGTTTAGATGCAGTGCAATAGTTCAGCTGGTTGGAGGAACACAGACACCAGCAGCAGCGCCTTCTCTATTGTCCAGTTTACTGGGAACATGGAGCGACCAGTTCGTTGCAGTAGAACAGGGAGCTTTGGTTGGTCTGGCCCTCCGGCTGCGAGGCCTTTTGCTGAAAGGCCTTCTCAAAGGACTCGATGACAGGATGCTCCAGGGCATGGTCTGCTCTCCTGGCCCAGAAGATTAATTGCAGAATGTTTAGTCCTGGACCACGTAAACTGGAGGGAAAGCCCTATGTTTTGGGAAAGTCAGGTTAAGGGCAGCGAAAATGCTGTTATACAAACAAGGAACTGACCTCATTCCATCAAAAATATTTATCTTATTACACACACTGTTTTTTCCGTGTGGTGCTCTACGAACAGAAGGCTTAAGACTAATTTGCCTATAAAACAATGAATGTTGAATCCAAATACTCTGGATATCTAATTAATTTGATATCTCAGGCTACCCCGAAGCATCGAGTATTGCTGCCTTGGAGCAAAAGACAATATATAAAGAAAATTACTGTGATAGCTTAGTGGCTATTTATTAATTGTACAGTTGTTGTCTAGCAAATAGACATGATCTCCCAAAGGAGCATTTACAAAAAATGGTACTTTCAGAAACAGAAACCATGATCATTAAAGTGCACAGTGAATTGCATCAAATAGTATGGAACATACACTCTGGTATTTGGCAAGAAATAAACATTTTCAAACAAAAACCATCCACAAGATGTGTAGCTGGATACACAGTCTATATAATGAGTTAAAAAGACAAAGTGAAGAGAAGGAAACAACAAAAAGCAAAACCCCAACACGTCCTGGTTGTGTGTTATAGGGCAAAGCAACCAAATGCGACCCCCACCAGAGTCTGATGTATTAGTGGCCACGGCCAAAGAACCAAATGTCAAGTCCTAGGGTTTGGAGCCCAGGGCATGCGTGGTTCCAAACCAATGCCAGAGGTCAGGTCCTCCTGGTAACTTGGAGGATCAGCTGATGGGAGTTTATCAAGAGACCAATCCTAGGTCAACGTCAGTGGTTATATTCCTGCTGATTTTGAAAAATGGGCCGTATAGCGATTATGTGTCCAATAAGACATTTCGGCGGGCAGTGAAGGCTACCTTCATCTGGACCTACGGATGTCGATGTCGCTCTGAACAGAGAAGAGGGGGGGTGTAGAAAAGAAGCTCCAATGATCAATGTGACCAAGGAGAAGGCCCGTGCAGAATGTGCACAGGTACTGTGTGGAACCGTAGTTGCAAGAAGCAGGTTCCTCCGTGGGGGCCCCAAGCCAGTCGAGCCGAGGGTGAGTAGAAACCCGATGTGTCAAAACTGGAAAGCTACAGACAAGCTGTGAGTCATGTCAGGAGCCGGCTTGCGTGTCAATCAGTCAAACCCAGAGATGGGTATGCAATTGATGTGGAGCCTGCAGGTAAGTGGATCATTCTAGGGTCAGAATCAGATTGTGGCTGGAGATCAGATGTTCTCAGTTTTAGATCACAACAGTCAACGCCATCTTCCGGGTAGTTTCCTGGACCACAGCACTGCTCACTTCTGATGTTCCCTGGGAGTGGTTAAGGGACAGATCATCTTTCTGTCTTAGACAGCTCCTTCTTCACCTCAGGCTGAGTGCTTTGGACAATGCAACTGTCCCAATGGATGCTCAGGTGAGAATGTTACGAATATCTCTTTGGCCATAGAGGACCTTTGAGGAACTGAGAAAACTCTGCTGAAGGGGCATGAAAATCTCCTCCTTTAAGGTCACAATTCCCCCAGGTGACTGATCTAAGGCCAGCCTGCTTTAGGGGACCAATCCCTGCTCCTGGCTGGAGTGGACTTTGGGCTGCAGATGTCACACGCAACGTGCTTTGCTCCAGGGGATGTGTAGGGGACAGGAAAGGGAATGAGAGACAGCGAGAAACCAGATGGTTGAAGGCTTATTCCAGTGTCAAGAGCACTCCTGTCTAGCCTACTCCCACCACTTTCCACTTACTGACAAGAAAGCCCTTTAGACATGCAACACCCTGGTGTGAGGCTTCTTCTGCTGAATGGAAGAATCAAATAGAGGCTGGGTCCTCTGGGTTTCTGTCCTGCCATGTGGCAATATCGGCCCGTCTGACCCCAATACACATTCCTTTCCACAGCAGAACTGACTCACAGGAGCTAGCACATGTGTGAAATCATTTGGGATGTGGCATCCATTATAAGTAATGGCATGCAATATACCTAAATTCAGGCAGAACTTATTCTTAGAGATTACTGTAATGGTGCAGATAAATTTGCCAGTACGAACGTCTGCCCCTCCTTGTTACTCTAAAGGTGAGAGAGAGTACAAACAGGCCCTGCCGCCCCATGAGCCTAGAGGTGAGAAATGACACAAGCTGAGGCAGAGTCCATAAACCAGTCAAACCATTAATGCACATGCATATGTCATAAAGAATGAGTTAGGTTGAGCAGCACTAGTAGGGATCTAAACTAAGCCATGGAATGCACAAGTAGTATACTATGGGTAGTATAGGTTCCTGCGTACCAAGAGACCAAGAGAGGGAAATTAACACGGCGGGTCCTGGGTGTCCCCCTGCCAGACATTAGTCCTGGTTACGAGATCTTTACCCAGAGTCTTTGGCTATCTATCTTTCACAGAGGAGAAATATCCAAAACATATCAGTCTTTGTCCTGCCCTGGGGCAGTCCAACACCGAAATGCTAGGCAATTCTCCTCTGAACAAGAGTACCAACAGCAACCCCAGACACGTGTTTCAGTCTAGTTGGACCTCATCAGTAGGGTGGAGCTGTGCCACTCTAAGAATAGTGAACAAGGGGTCCACGTCTGGATTCCCCTAGAAACTTAGGGTGAGACCCAAAGTTACTTAAATTATGCAAATTAACAAGGGGGGTCCTGGGAGTCCCTCTGCCAGACATTAGTCCTGGTTATGAGATCCTTACCCAGATTCTATATATATATATATATATATTTATTTTTATGTTTATATATATTTATTATTTTATTATTGTTTAATTTTTATTTCAATTTTATTTATTATTTTTATTTACATCTATGTTTATTGTTTCTTCGATTCTATGTCCATAGTTTTCATTTATTTCAGATAAGACCGATAGGTTCTCCAGCATGCGTGATACATAAGTCTGGATTTGTACGTATACAATGATATGATACTAGGCCACACATATTTGACTTGGGATATTATGATGCACACCTCTAACACATAACAAGAGCCCGGCTTTACTTATTCGATGCACTCATTTTATTAAGAATCACATCTATTTAAGATGGCCGATCTGCTTTCCCATGCACTGTGCGGGAGCCATTTTCAGTTTCTAGGACATTGCCATGGTAACTACAGTAACAACATTTAGTAGAAGCGCACGCTCGCCGGCTTCGCCATCGGAACGCCACGCGGATGTACTTGTAGCACTCCAGTTAGTGCCCAGCACTTGGAATAGATATAATTTTAATGTAAGTGAGAGATTTAGCAATATTGTATTAATTGCACCGCGTATACTCATCCGCAGTTATTTTTACAGTAAGAAATTATCCACATGTGCACGGCTAATCCAGAGTGGTGTACATTTATCTTCTCTATTTTGTTCTGGGTTTACAGACAAGATAATTTAGCAGCTCATAGAAAGGTCATTACTACATACTTGGCAAGCGGCATGCTATGAACCAAAATAGATAACATCACGGTGTTGTCACTATAAGATTAGCTTGCTCAGAGAGCACACCTTGGAATGCGCAAAGAATTGAGTTTGCGAAAGACACGTTGATACTAGGACAACACAAGTAACTTCACTTTGGGAGATATTTGAGGTTTGTCAAGAGGTTAACAGGATAAGGGCAACTGGGACCTCATGATTGCGTACACAACTTAACATAACGATTATCTAAAGTAAAAGGAAAGGCATGCTCCGGTGCACTTCTAAAGTCAAGCGATGATGTTTGAGGTTCTGTCCTCGCTTAATTTTAGAGGAATCCTGAATTATAACACCTGTCCTGGGATGGTATAGATTGTGGTACTGCCGTCAATACTGATGTTTATACTTGTGCTTGCTGGATCTGAGGTTCAGCTGCCTGTTTTGTTTGCCGTTTTTGCTGTGTCAGTGTTGCCCCGTTCCTTGTGGTATCGATGGAAAGGACGGATGCCAATTCCATCATGGCACCATGTCATGTTTTATCAGCCCATACCAAAATGGCTGCCACTACGCACAGTACATGAGGCGCGGAAGAAACCATCATTCAGACGTACAGCTGGTGAATTCAATAAACATGGATATTGCTGGTAAGACTATGTGTCGCAACTGTCTTCTTCCCATTGAACAGTTGTTGGCTCTAGCAAATTTTTACCATCTATTTATTTTGGCTTTTTCTACCAAGATATTACCTCTGACGGAACTCCTTCAGAAAGGACATTCCTTTCTGTGGGATTCCACGGCAGAAAATTTCTTTTTATCATTAAAAAAAAAATCTTTCACCACTGCACCTATTCCAATTCAGCCAGACACTACGTTACTCTTCATTTTGAAAAATGATGCCTCAGATAGAGCGGTAGGTGTCAGCCTTAAACAATTTCATAAGACGGTGAATAACATCCAGTATTGTATTATTCAAAACCACTAACTGAATCTGAATGGAATCACTCCGTCTTAGAATAGGAGCTTCTTGCCATAGTTTTGACATGTAAAGAATGTCGTCATTTGTTGCTAGGAGCACCAGAAACCATAGAAATCAGAACTGACAACAGAAACCTGCAGTTGCTACAATTGCTCAATTGTAGAAACTCCAGACAAGCACCCTGGGCTCATTAATTTTCTTAGTATTGCTTTACCTTAACATACCTTCCTAGATCCAAAAATCTCATTGCTGGTACCCTATCTCGATGGGTCAAGAAAACAATTTCGAGCAATACCCTCACGCTTCATTCTCAAAACACACATTTTACAGGAAATGGTCCTTGACGCACAAATACAATCTCCTATTCAAAGAAGTACAAATCTCCATTCCCATGGATTCCATCAGGACCAGACTGTTTGCTCTATTTCATGAAACTCCAACAGGAGGACATAGAGGAATCAATACCACTCATGAAGCTTTGACGTGACAATTCTGGTGGCCAACTGTTTATAAAGACACAGTGGAATATGTAGAAACCTGTAGTCTTTGTGAACAGATAAAAAATCCCAGACAACATCCAGCTGGTAAATGTTTACAGCCAACAGTACCCTGCAGTCTATGGCAAATCATCTCTACCGACTTGATCTTTGGTCTTCCTCCATTAAACGGAAAAACAGTCATCAAGGTCACAGTAGATACACTTACTAAAATGGCTCCCCTGAACAAACTGACTTCCGGATCACAAATGTCTGAAATCTTTCTGCAAGAAATATTTCATCTACATGGTCTGCATGAAAATATTATTTCTGATTGGGGTCCTCAAATTACATCTAAATTCTTGTCTTTGCTAAGCAAGAAAATAGGTATTCGACTCAACTTGTCTTCTGGCTATCACCTCCAAAGTAATATATATTTATATATATATATATATATATATATATATATATATATATATATATATATATATATATATATATATATATATAATATATAAAAATAAAATTAAAAAAAACGAGCAGCAGCTACCCATCAAAGATTGCATTTGCTTCCTTAGCCATATCATTGCTATACTTCAATAG
Source organism: Ambystoma mexicanum (assembly GCF_040938575.1). Lineage (NCBI taxonomy): Eukaryota > Metazoa > Chordata > Amphibia > Caudata > Ambystomatidae > Ambystoma > Ambystoma mexicanum. The sequence goes on along the minus strand of NC_090926.1, from coordinate 1,091,855,540 downwards.
CAGTAGAGATGGACTATGAATCTGTACATCTGTACAGTCACAATATATCAAGCATATATCTGCTAAATCACATGCTCAAATCACATCATCACATAGTGGTGCCTCATTTAGTGCATCCATGCATTCTAAAATAATACTAAATCATTAACCAGTTCCTCATAATTGTACGGTTCTGATCCTGCATTTGTGACTACAGAATATCTTGAGTGCTTCGTGTTTGCAAGATCAGTAGGTGTGTATAAAGAAGAACAGAACATTTCCCAGTATCTGCTATGTCCTATGGGGTAAACCCATCATACACATCTCTTTATGTCCTGTCTACTTGCTCAAAGGGCATACAGTCCTCGAGATGCATAGCCTGTTTGCCTGCTATAAGTGTGTTTGAGGAAGCAATCCAGGTCCATCTCTACATTCATGGGACTTAAGAATTTAAGCCGCTTGATCCAGAATGCCTCTTTCTGTGCCCTTCATTTTTTGAAATCCTTCCTTTGACCTTTAGTGGTAATAGCTTTCAGTATTTGTAATTTGAATTGTACAATGCTGCATCCTTTTTCATTAAAATGTCTTACTACCTCTGATGCTTTGTTCCTGTTCCTTATGCGTGATTTATGTTCATTCATCCTGTAAGAGGATTCAATTCAGCACTACAGCTAAGTCAACGCCTAGTCTAGAATACTGAATGAAAACCCTTATTGATATATCTTTATGTCCAGTTCATGCGTTCTGGATGACTACCCCTATATAACACCCCTCTCTTGGAATCCTCCTGACCCCACTGAGCCAAGAAGTAGTTCTGTTTTGCAAGTTGAAAGGTTTAATTGATAATTTAAACAATATATATATATATATATATATATCACGCTTTATAATAAATTAATAATTGAATATCACACTTAATCTGGTATGATAAAGATTAACAACGGAGAATCTGGCACTAGCACACTTCTTGATAATCACTAAGGAGTTGACATGAAATGGATAAGATAGCAACAATACTTTTATGGTTTCAAATGGATGCAATGTGGAATGAAATGCAGTAAAGAAAATAACTTGATAAGATTTCAGCAAAAGACAATGTAATCACTTTCTTGTACAATTCACCCCCCCTTTTATGCGATGCAAGGAAATGGAAGGAAGGCACACAATTCTCAGAAATGCAATTAAATGTGATTCAGTTCACCCCAGCAGCTTAGACTACAGACGTTGAAAACACAGGCCCAAATGCTTTTAAATGTGCTGGCAATGTAGAAAAAAATATGCTAAAATGCTTTTAATTCCCTCTAGGAGGTTCAGGGTGAGTGAAATCAAGTTAATATTAGTCCAGGCTCACTTTAGCAAGTATCTAGGAGTAACTAGCAGGTTAAGCAAATTTCTGGTAAATGGAAGGCAAGCAGCAGCAGATTTTTACACGTGAAGAAATTTGCAAATCGCGGTAAAATGTCAAATCGCGGCTAAATTTGCGAATGCGCCGAGCGCGATTACAGAGGAACTACAAGGACTATCACTATCGTTTTGGGGTCCTAGGAAAGCCTAGGATCTCAGCTTCCAGATGAAAGTTACTGCAAGTCTCTAGCACAAACGGTCACAGAGATATGAGCGATTAAATAAAGGTCGTTTTTCAGATTTGAAATTTTAAAGTTCAAAAAGACAAGTGCAGCTTGCAACTAGAAAATGACAAGTGACAGCTTTACAAATGACAGGTCATAGTTAGGAGACAGTTCTACCTAGATTAAAATAGGATTGAATTATATTATTTTAACTAAGAGATTGGTTCTGCACAGTTTTCTAGGTACTCACACTATATTCTTGAGTGAAATGGACCTCGCCACGGATCTGGTCAGGTTTTAAACTGGACTCTGGTCTCTGTACTTCACAGTGATCTGGGTCTGCTCTCTCTGGTTCTGCTAACAGGTCAGCTCTACTCTGCTGGTCTGGGTCTCTGAAGGTTGATGGAGGTAAAGTATGGATTTTCCCGGCAGTGCTTCCAGCTGCAAATGGATTTGAAGGTCCCTATCTGTCCTGTCTCTCTGCTTTTATGTGTTTTTAAAATGGGTGTGTGTGAGCAGCATCACTAGCCAGCCCCTCTCCACTTATCATTGGCCAAACTTTCATTTCTCCCCTGATTGGGGGAGCTAAGTTGTGTCCGAGTGATGTCATTTTACAGCCTGCAGAAAGTCCACTCCTCCTGTCAACTTACACACAAATCTAGATTTGAACCAAATACATATTTGCAGAGGTACATATTGTTTTAAAATCATATGCACCCCTCACATATCACAGGAGGTATACCCTGTCCAAACTCTGCTCTTCCTGGGAGCTTGCATTCAAAAATGGCACATATTTCACTTTTTAACTGGTTTTGCAATTTCGGACATTAACCCAAATTTACACACATGTGCGCAAGGAGTATGGACATTAGTTGATGAAGTGTCAGATTTTTCACATGCACACATTTTGAGTAATATCCTCTTTTCCGCTAAAACCCCCCTGAACATGCCACCGGTTCTAAAAACCTCTTAAAATGTGGGCAGAAAAATCACAAGAATTATGGTGTCATTTATACAATTTTCACATGTCCGCTCTATGAGTTATTCATCTTTTTAGAGTTATGTTCTGGCCCCAAAGGGGTGTGGTTTTCCTCCAGCACAAGGTTGAATTTCCGGTTTTTCCAGTTCTGCCAAGCCAGCTTGCTCTCACAGGCAGTGCCCCTCCCCTGTGCTTCCAGGAGAAATCTCCATTTACGACTCCCGCCATAAAACATTTGCCTGAGTCAAGACAGGGCTTTGTTCAATTTCCTGCAGAGCCCAGGTAATTCAATCAGGGAAGTGTCATATCCCTTTTGGTGTGAGCAGCAAAAGGGCAGCTAGGCCTGGGAACACAGCTGTGACTCAAGTTTCACTCCTGATGGGGGTAGTTGCCAGGCAAATTGGAATCTCTTTAAGCCAGTTTTTAGCTACATGTCATTTCTGTTCCCCAGTTTCTGCATTCAAATAAACTAACAATTTCACATATGCAGCTAGAATGCTGATTCTAAGTTTAAAACTATGACATTTAAACAATTGCAACCTAGGTGACACTCAAAAGTAGGTCACTCAGTCAATTTAAACATTTAGATTTTTTTAGTGTCTTTCAGTCCAAATTTACTTACACTGCTGAAATCCACAGCTCAGCCAGTCTTGTTATAAACCTTCAAGTCACTTCAGAATATAACTTTACATTGGATCCACCTCTCAGTAAGTCTTTCTTTGGCATGTTTTGGGTTCATTTATTCAGTTTTCTACAAAAAAGTAAAATCTGGTGGTTTTAAAACGCCGGATTTTGGATAGTGGTGAGTACTGGTACTGCACCCCTTTTTGGGATATAAGAAAATGAATTCTCCACAGTTATGGGTTTGCTTTTGGCAATCAGCATTGCCATTCCCAATGGTTTCAGACTACTGTGTGGATAGTCCAATGGTGGTTTTAGGCAGTGTCCTTCTGTGCCCATAACATCGGCAAAAATGAGTGGCAGCCTATTCTTCATGCATTTCCCTGTGCATTTTCTGGGAAGCTCTGGCCATCATAATGTTTTCCATGTCAGTACTGCACAGTTTTGAGGTAGGGCTCGGATGCATGGTTAAATACATCCCACAAGCCCCCCTTCTTGCGGTGGCCATCTGATCCTTCACTGGTGGGAACCGCAAGATCTGGGATGTAGTTCTCATCTTCTTCCGGTGAATGGCCAGTTCAGCATCTCTTCCTCCATCCGGTACTGGTCGATCGGTTCTCCTCGCCGGTCCTGATGGGAATATTGGGAGGTACCCCGGGCCCGTTGCGTCTCTGCTCGCAGTCTCCGGATCGTCCTCCTTGGCCCGTCTCAAGGTTTTCTTTCTCCTAGGACGACAAAGGAAGAGCGGCAATACCTATTCATAGACATTTTTCCACCACTGTTGAGATAGTGGGGTAGCATATGCATTTCATCATAACGAAACATTACATTCATATTTTGAAAAAAAAACAGTATAACTAAGAGACAGTTTCATGCAAATCACAATATTTTAGAGACTAGATGTGGTATGTTTTATGGTTGGAACTGAATTAATCTGAGACAGTACCCGCTAGGATTCCAGAGGATTCCTCCAGTTGTTGCAGAGTGTGCCTGGGATGGCAACTTTTCAACTGGTTTATGTGGACCCACTTGTCTTCCCCCGCTGCCAAAGGACCTTTGGGGATGTGGATTTTGTAGGCCACAGGGGAGATCTTGTCGATGATCTCAAAGGGTCCCTTCCATGTAGGCAAGAATTTGCGCTGCTTGGCCTGGTTCCTTTGGAAGTTGTATAGATAGACCCGGTCCCTCACCTGATATTCCTTCCTGGAAGTTTTCAGGTCATAGTGGGTCTTCATGCTATCAGCTGATCTTTCTAGATTCCGCTGAGCGTAAGCAAAAGCATGTTGAAGGTGTTTCCTTAAATTCTCCACATACTCATGAGTTGTGGAGGCATTTATCAGTGTCTGCTCTTGGGTCCTGTAGAGCAAATGCTGGGGAAGCACCATCTTGCGTCCAGTCATCAACTCAAATGGTGACATTTTGGTTGCAGATGAAGGGGTAGATCTGATGGCCATTAGGACCAGAGGTAATCGGATATCCCAACTTGGCCCAGAATCTGCCACAAACTTCTTTAATATGCTCACAATGGTTCGGTTATATCTCTCTACTGCCCCAGAAGAAGCTGGCCTGTAAGCAATATGCAACTTCCTTTTGATCCCCAGTATCTCCCACATTTTTGTCATTACTTCACTGGTGAAGTGGCTACCCCTGTCTGACTCAATCCTTTGAGGTAGACCAAAACGGGAAAAGATATGGTTAATCATCAGGGCAGCTGCCGTTTCTGCCTTGCAATTTGGGGCTGGGAGACATTCCACCCACTTGGTAAACAAGCATGTCACAGTCAACATGTACTTATTCCCCCTAGCAGAGCGAATCACGGGGCCTACAAAGTCGATTTGTAAATCTGACCATGGCAGTGTCATCCCCCGCTTTTGGAGAGGCGCACGGTGCGTGAGGGATGATGGCTGAAATTGTGCACACACAAGACACCCCTTCAAGTATTGGTCGAGGTCCTGCCCCATGTGTGGCCAGTATGCAACCTCTCTTAAGATTTCCAATGTTGTGTGAAACCCCCTATGACCGGCGGTGGCCGGTCATAGGGGGTTTCCCAATGTAATCGTATCCGTCAGGGGAAAGTTCTCAGGGTCCTCAAGGTGTTGGTAAAATGTACCAATTATTAGATCCCCCTTCTGAGCGGTAATCAAATCAGCATCAGAGGTCTCCTTACTCCATTGTGCAATTGAAAGGTCGTTGTGAGCATTTGTCTGGGACCTAGTGATAGCAGTGACCTGGATTTCCCCCAACAGGGACTCAATCTCAATTAGATCCCCTTGGATGGCCCCGGTTTTGGCCAGCTGATCAGCTAAGTCGTTTCCAGTTTTGTCTGGTCCCTCTACTTTGGAATGACCCTTGATCTTCTTCCAATAGATGGTCATTCCTTTCGAGGTGACCAGATCATCAATGTTTTGGATCAACTTCCCATGTTTCAAGGGTTTGTTGTTAGCACATAACATGCCTCTGGTTTTCCAATTAACCAGGTGCTCCACGAACCCGTTCCGTACATAATCCGAATCTGTGATTATGACCAGTTCGTGGAGTTGATGCTGGACAGCAGTGAGGATGGCCTGATGCACAGCCATCAATTCTGCCACCTGACTACTTCGGGGACCAATTTTGTATCCAGCGGAGGGTTCTGGGGACTCATTCACCCATGCATTCCCTACGCCAGCCACCAGTTCTTTCTCCCCGTCGTTGTCAACATGGTAAGAGCATCCATCCACATAGACAGTGGGCATTCCCTCACACTTGTCTTCTTCAAAGACTTTGTGTGGGGAATTAAGGTATGCCTCCATGTTGTCCTTTATTTTTAGACTTTCGTCCTCGAGACAGTTTTCTCTGGCACAATCATGCAAGTCAGCCAGACCTTGCGCGAGGGGACTCTTCTTGTTTTGGCCATATCGGACCTCCACAGGAAAGCCTTGCATTGACAGAATCCAGGAAGTAATTCGGGAATTACTCACATTTCCGGTCCGGATTCTATCACTGTGGAGATATTGCAGAGGCTGGTGTGGAGTCTCCACTATGATGTGTTCCCCATGGATAAACGGGCGGTAATTCTTCAATGCCCACACCGTTGCCAGGAGTGCCTTCTCACAATCGTTGAATTTTTCCTCCACAGAGGATAAAGTTTTGCTCGCATAGGAGATTACTTTATTGACCTTGTCATGCTTTTGGTATAATACTGCCGTCAAGCACGTATTAGAGAACCCTGTCTCCAGGAAGAACTCCTTGTTTCTGACAGGGTAAGCTAGGCAAGGCGCTTGTGAGAGGCTTCTTTTGAGTTGTCTTACTGCCTCGGCTTGTTCTGGACCCCATTCCCACTTGACCCCCCCCTTCAGGAGATGAATCAGGGGTCTGGTGATCTCTGCGTAGCCCTCAATGAACTTTCTGCTGTAATTAGTCAGTCCAAGGAGGCTCCTTAGTTCCCGCAGAGTTGTGGGGTCTTTCAGTTTCTGAAGTGCTTCCACTTTCTTTTCCTGGGGACAGAGACCCTGAGGAGTAATCTCATGCCCCAAGAAATTAACACGGGTCTACACCACTGTGCTTTCTGAAAGGAAAGTTTTGCTCCGGCGGCCCTCAACTGTGTCAGAACATAACGGATCTCCGCTATGTGTTCCTCCACAGATGAACTTTTGATGAGGACATCATCTACATAAGCCAGGTTACCCCTCGCACCCAGGTCGGGCATGGCCTTATGTAGGAAAATGTTGAATTCATTGCCGGAGTTGAGGTATCCGAAGGGAGTCCGGGTCCATGTGTATTGCTGGCCCCCAAAGGTAAAAGCCAGCTTGTATTGGTCCTCCCTACTGACAGACATAGTCCAGTATCCATTGGTCAGGTCTATTGCAGTGAATACCTGTGACCCCTGAATCTGGGCCAGCCCTTGGTCAATGTAGGGAAGAGGCCATCGGGAAGTATGGACCCGTTTGTTGAGCTCCCTGAGGTCGGCGCAGAGTCTCCACTGGCCGTTTGGCTTCAATATTCCCAGCACCGGATTATTGAAGGTGCTGTGGACTGGACGGATTATTCCCCGGGACTCAAGGTTCTTAATTATTTCAGTAAGGGACTCCATTGATGCGAGAGGCAAGCGATATTGCTTCACAAACACAGGAGTCATGCCAGGGTCCGTGGGGATTGTTGTTGTGTGGATGTCGGTACGGCCACAGTCATATGAGTCTACCGCAAAGAGATCTTGGAAATCCAAGAAAACTTGTTTCAACTTTTGCTTTTGTTCCAGAGTCACACAGGCATCAGCTAGGTTGACTCTCTCTTCCACCATCTGCCTGAAGCCTGGAAAGACTTCTGGTTTGGCTATCTCCGCGGCCTCCTCCAGCTGGGTGGAGAAGTCCCTGGTCAGAGTGCTGATTTGGACCGGAGGCTTCAGGTGGGAAAGGCAGCCCTCATGGACCTGGAAAATCACCTCATCCCTCCTGAAGTCACAAGTCACATCTTCCTTACCATAGGGGCAGGAAGTGTACACCAGGAAGTTCCCCCCATGCCGGGTAAAAATCCTGTCTGGTGTTGTATTGTCATCACTGTCACTGTCAAAACAGTCCTTGGGGATTAGTCCTAACAGTTCATTTACTAAGTCGATGGAAAAATGTCGGTCACCAACCGCCATTCCAATAATGGTGCCTGCGGCTAGAGTAATACTCTTTAAGTCGCTGTTATCCATCTCTATTGGAATGGTGTCATGTTCTATGTTGACTAATGGAGTTGGGTTTACCCCCAACCCTTGCTTTTGGAGAGAAGCATTTAGATGTATGTAAGCATCAGGGTTTTTCAACTCTTGTCCCTTTTTAACTTTCACTTCCAGGGGGAATTGTCGGGTCCTTTCTGGGATGGTGACTTCCTCTTTGATCTGAATTTCAACTGCATAAGGTAGCAATTGAGCTGACCTAAATGCTTTTTCTGGATCATCAAAGCCCATGGGATTATCCACTAATCGGGACCAAGCTTTGAAGTTTATTAGGTCCAAACTAATGGCAAAGCGAAGTAAAAGGCGGCAGGGACGTCTCGCACGACCCAACAATTATGGACTATGCTCTTGTTGCCAATGGAGATTTTGAGCATACACCTGCTTGGCAGGAGATGTTTGGAATTAGGCGCTTCCAGGTCCATTTCCCATTTGTCTATCAGTTTGAATGTGGGAATGGCTGGATCTTTTGGGAGTTGGCGGAACATGGCTTCGCTGATGAAGCTCTTACCGTTGTTCACACACACTCGAGCGAGAACAGAGTCCTTCCCATCATTTAACTGAACAGGGATGAACAACTGCTCTCCAATTTGCTGAATATCAGCCAGGCTCTGAGCTGATTTCACATCTTTCTGGACTATAGGAGTGGGAGTTTCTGATTGTGGATTAGTATAGAATCTCAGAGTGTTTCCTTCCAGCGTGGAGTACCACTTTAGACTGGAAGGAAGGTTGATTTTCAGAAATAGAGAGGACCCCCCATCACCAGTCTGTTGTCCTACTGCTATTACTGTCACGTCTGGAATTTGGCTATTCTGGAAGTGGAATTCTACTTGGTCAGATTTTTGTTCATCCATGTGGCAGGTGCCGTTTAAACTAACATGGTTGACACTCTGTTTTAATTTTATGGGTCGGCTAGTCTGGGTCCAGAGGACCTTGTTTACACAATCTATTAGGGGTGACAACCTTCTCAGGAGGTCATTCCCTAGTAAACAAGGGGTGCCCTCTGGAGTCACAATTATGACCGGGTGTATCAACTTGTGTCGCCCGATCTTAATGTCCAAGTCTGCAGTCCCCTCAACGGGAATTTCCTTCCCGTCAAAGTTCTGCAGTTGTCCAGGAAGAGAGGTGAGAGGAATTTGGTAATTCTCTCCCCTTCCTGCATTCAGTTCGCCAAAGGCCCTTCTGGACAGAAGGGTAGCTTGAGATCCAGTGTCCACCAGTGCCAAAATTGTACCCTGCCCCTGTACTTGTACCGGGGCATAGTATCTTCCCTCCTTCTCCTCAAGGGGGCACAGATAATGCACATTTTTGGACAACTGGTGGGCTAACTTTCTGGTTTTGGACATCGCTAGCGAAGAGATTTGGGCAGAATTCTGTGGAGAGCCTTGGGAATCTGAAAGAAAGAGTTGGCAACTGAAGATCAGAGCCATTGTGGGTTCCCCTGGCTCCGGTTCCGGGCCGCCCCCCCCCCTTTTTGGAGGCAGTCACCAGGATGGGTTTGAACCAGGGGATTTTCTTGCTGTTGGTTCTGGGATGAGATGGTGGGCGGCGGTAGCTCAGTCTCCACATCTCCCCAGTCCGGATTTGCATCCCTAGGGACCCATTTTTCTTTGGGAGGAGTTCCCCCCTCTCTGAAGGAGAAGATCCTTTTCTCAGGATCCTCTGAGGATCCCTCTCCCTCAAATTGGAATATATGTACCTCCTCCTCAAACTGAGTCTGTTTGGGTCTTTTGTTTCTCCTACCCCCCCTCTGCTCCTTAGGAGGCAGACTTTCAGGGGCAAGAGATTTTGTTTCCGGTTCCTGGGTTTCCAGGGGCTGTTTACAAGTGAGGAAGGAAGCTTCCTTCAAGGCTTTACACCCCCCTTCCCTTTGTGCCTCCTCCCTGGGAACCGGTGAGTTATCGGGGTGCTGCCCCCGTCATTGCTCTGGAGTACCAGGTCCAGAGTTTGGGGCATTCTGTGCCGGCATGCCCATCTGAGGGTTCTGCTGCGCCCTCAGTATTTGACCCAGATCCCGTGCCATATTTTGGACCTGGCGCTCTAACTGGGAAACCCGCTCAGGCTGATACGGGGCCCTGTTTTCTCCCCTGGGCTGATCCCGGGAAGGGTAGCTGTCCCTCCTCTGGTAATACCCCGGGTTGGGAAGATTTGGGTACCCCTCCACCCTTGGCCTCCCCTCTCCCGGATTCAGTGGTCTGGGCTCAGGGAATTGGGGAAAGAAGGATGGATGGTTTTGGGGCTGAAAATTGGGTGGATACCTGGGGAAAAAGTTCTGCCCAGGGTTTGGAGAATTTCTGCCCTCCTGTGGGAAGTTAGGAGGGAGGTTCCCTGGGTTAGGTGCTTGGCTGGATCCCCCCCCTTGGGCTGGAGGAGTCCACACATAACCCAGGATGGGTCGATTTCCCTTGTAACGGGGACTTACATAATCAGGAGGGCGAGGGACCCCATTTGTGGGGCTGCCTCCTTGGCTCCCTGTCTGTGACTGACCCGAGGGCCTCCTGGGCCTAGCATTATTAGGTGCAGGTAGGTTTTTAGGCCCCCCCATCTCCAAATCCAAAACGGGGGTAACCTTTACCTCTGCCACCTTGGCAGCAGCAGGGGTGCTGTTGGCTTTGGGGTTTTTCTGGGCATTACTTTTGCTATCTACCGGTTTCTGCACCTCATAGATCCGGGTAGCCTGTTCAATGACCCAGTCTAAAGATCTTTTCTCGTGAAAATCCCTCACGAGCTGGGTCATTATATATTTGGGCAAGGCATGAAAAAATGTATTGATGAATTCTCTACTGTCTGTGCGCACCCTTCTGGTGGTCTGCGCAAAAGCACGTTTCAGTTCTTGCACAAATTCTTGTGGGGCCTGATCCTCCCCACATTGCAAATTGTAGGCTGCCTTGCGAGCCTCTTGAGGATTTCTATGAATGGAAAAATGTTTCAAGATGGCCGCCTTATAGGTGGACCATCTTAAATGATTTTGGTCCTCCAGCCCCGCAAAGAAACTGGAGTATTCCGGGGAGAAGGTCCACTTTACATATTGAATACAGCTTTGGCTGTCCTTCAAATGGAAAGTCTCCATCATTTGCTCAAACAACTCTAAGTGCTCCCAAACAGAATACTTAGCGTTCTTATGGTAAGGCGTGATGACGCTCCTGATCGCCTTAATCTGCTTTAAGGGGTCCTTAAGCAAGGCCCTTTTTGCCTTATTGGCCTTTTTGGTTCGGGTAACCCTTGTCCATTCATCCTCTGACTCAGAGGCACTGCTCCCAGAGGTTCCTGTCTGTTCTTCCAGGTTTTCCCGGATTCTGCGAGCCTGGGAATGGCTGGCAGAATGTGGGGACCTGGTCTCCTGTTTCCTGTGGTGCTCAGAGGAGTCCTCAGATCCCTCCTTGCTGCCAGGATTTGCTGGGTACCCCCCCCACTGACCTAACTGGGCAGAGGTTTTCAGGATGCCCTTAAGGGGCCTACTCTCCTGGGGTTCCCCACTGAACTGTACTGTACTTGGGTGCCCATACCCGGATGCCCGCCCCTCCATTCCTGGGTGGTACTGGCCTATGAGCCCCATGCTTCTGGCTGGATAGTAATCTGCCATCCCTGTGGCCCTGTGCTCATGTGCGCCAGGGGACATGGGGGTGGCAGAGTCCAGGGACTGAGAGAAATAAAGGCCTCTGGTACTAGGGCTCCTGGGGTTATGCTCAGGAGTTTCTCTTTCCCAGCGAACCTCATCTCTATCCGCCCCTGCTCCCTGTTCCAATGCAAGAGCCTGTGCCTTCAGTTCCTCAGTTAAGGCCTTACTAGACTCTATCAGTCTCCCTTGCATCGCTACCTGTTGTTGGAGCCTATCATTGTGCTGGCAGAGAGCCTCATTCTCTCTCTGTGTTTCCTGATTGGTCCTGGAGCACTGGGCCAGTCTTTGCTGCAGGAGGGTTACCTCCTGAGCTGTGTCCCTATTGGCCTGCTCCTGTCTTGCCAGAGCATCCTCCACCCTCCTGGTGTGCTCTAGCAAGTCCTGGTGTTCTTTTTGGAGGTCACCCAGTCCCTGGTGGGCCAGGTGATTTTCTTCCAATTTCCTTTTTAAGTGGCAGACTTCCTGGCCTAAGGTATCCCTTTCCTGACTAAGAGCCTGCATCTGTGCCGCCAGGTCGTCCCTTTGCCTTTGGAAGGCACCACCTTTCTGGCGCTCCTGGTCAAATTCTGCCTGGGTATCCAGGTCTTTCAAAATCAGTTTATTGCTCTCTGCCTTCTCCCTATCTAGGTGGCTTTGCAGGGTGACTACCTGCTCAGCACATGCCCTATTGAAGTCTAACTGTTGCTCCAACTTTTTCTGGTTCTGCAGTAAGGAGTCCAAACTGTCTTGGTGCTCCTTCTGCAGGGCCAGAAATCTGGTATCCTGGTCTGTCTTTTCATCTTGTAGGATGCCCATATCCTCTTTTATTTTAATGATATATTGCCTACTATCATTTTCTGACTCCTGGCTACTCTGCAGCCTCTGCTCAGAAGAGGCCAGATCAGATCGGGCCTTCTCTAATGCCAGCAGTTGCCTATTCGCCAGATCTTGGCCTTCAGCACATTTGTCCTGCATGGCTCCCATATGTAAATATAAATATGCCGCTACCCTGGCAATCTTATTGTGTTCATCTTTGGCTTTAGGAGCCATATATAGTTCACTCAGGGCCACATGTAATGGACCCTGATCTCTCCATAGGTCTGCCCCTGTTTCAGTGACCTGTCGCGTGATAGCCTGCAACCAGGCATCCTGGCCCTGTTCAGTCCATTCACCTCTCACAAATAGTTTATGTAAGAGGTGCTCTCTGGCTATTTTCATGTCTACTAAGGTCGTCATTCTAGAGATTGGTCTCTGTCCTGACTTACAGAAATTAGTATTTTATTTTTGCAAAACAGACCTTTTTCTTAGAGCGTTCCTATGAGGAGTGCTTTACAGCGTAACACAGCGTGGTGATCCGACCGGATATGTGTATCTGGTCAGCTGGCACGCTGTATTAATCTGCACAAGTGATAGATCTAATCCAAACGTCCGGCAAGAGCCCCCAATTTGTAAGAGGATTCAATTCAGCACTACAGCTAAGTCAACGCCTAGTCTAGAATACTGAATGAAAACCCTTATTGATATATCTTTATGTCCAGTTCATGCGTTCTGGATGACTACCCCTATATAACACCCCTCTCTTGGAATCCTCCTGACCCCACTGAGCCAAGAAGTAGTTCTGTTTTGCAAGTTAAAAGGTTTAATTGATAATTTAAACAATATATATATATATATATATATCACGCTTTATAATAAATTAATAATTGAATATCACACTTAATCTGGTATGATAAAGATTAACAACGGAGAATCTGGCACTAGCACACTTCTTGATAATCACTAAGGAGTTGACATGAAATGGATAAGATAGCAACAATACTTTTATGGTTTCAAATGGATGCAATGTGGAATGAAATGCAGTAAAGAAAATAACTTGATAAGATTTCAGCAAAAGACAATGTAATCACTTTCTTGTACAATTCACCCCCCCTTTTATGCGATGCAAGGAAATGGAAGGAAGGCACACAATTCTCAGAAATGCAATTAAATGTGATTCAGTTCACCCCAGCAGCTTAGACTACAGACGTTGAAAACACAGGCCCAAATGCTTTTAAATGTGCTGGCAATGTAGAAAAAAATATGCTAAAATGCTTTTAATTCCCTCTAGGAGGTTCAGGGTGAGTGAAATCAAGTTAATATTAGTCCAGGCTCACTTTAGCAAGTATCTAGGAGTAACTAGCAGGTTAAGCAAATTTCTGGTAAATGGAAGGCAAGCAGCAGCAGATTTTTACACGTGAAGAAATTTGCAAATCGCGGTAAAATGTCAAATCGCGGCTAAATTTGCGAATGCGCCGAGCGCGATTACAGAGGAACTACAAGGACTATCACTATCGTTTTGGGGTCCTAGGAAAGCCTAGGATCTCAGCTTCCAGATGAAAGTTACTGCAAGTCTCTAGCACAAACGGTCACAGAGATATGAGCGATTAAATAAAGGTCGTTTTTCAGATTTGAAATTTTAAAGTTCAAAAAGACAAGTGCAGCTTGCAACTAGAAAATGACAAGTGACAGCTTTACAAATGACAGGTCATAGTTAGGAGACAGTTCTACCTAGATTAAAATAGGATTGAATTATATTATTTTAACTAAGAGATTGGTTCTGCACAGTTTTCTAGGTACTCACACTATATTCTTGAGTGAAATGGACCTCGCCACGGATCTGGTCAGGTTTTAAACTGGACTCTGGTCTCTGCACTTCACAGTGATCTGGGTCTGCTCTCTCTGGTTCTGCTAACAGGTCAGCTCTACTCTGCTGGTCTGGGTCTCTGAAGGTTGATGGAGGTAAAGTATGGATTTTCCCGGCAGTGCTTCCAGCTGCAAATGGATTTGAAGGTCCCTATCTGTCCTGTCTCTCTGCTTTTATGTGTTTTTAAAATGGGTGTGTGTGAGCAGCATCACTAGCCAGCCCCTCTCCACTTATCATTGGCCAAACTTTCATTTCTCCCCTGATTGGGGGAGCTAAGTTGTGTCCGAGTGATGTCATTTTACAGCCTGCAGAAAGTCCACTCCTCCTGTCAACTTACACACAAATCTAGATTTGAACCAAATACATATTTGCAGAGGTACATATTGTTTTAAAATCATATGCACCCCTCACATATCACAGGAGGTATACCCTGTCCAAACTCTGCTCTTCCTGGGAGCTTGCATTCAAAAATGGCACATATTTCACTTTTTAACTGGTTTTGCAATTTCGGACATTAACCCAAATTTACACACATGTGCGCAAGGAGTATGGACATTAGTTGATGAAGTGTCAGATTTTTCACATGCACACATTTTGAGTAATATCCTCTTTTCCGCTAAAACCCCCCTGAACATGCCACCGGTTCTAAAAACCTCTTAAAATGTGGGCAGAAAAATCACAAGAATTATGGTGTCATTTATACAATTTTCACATGTCCGCTCTATGAGTTATTCATCTTTTTAGAGTTATGTTCTGGCCCCAAAGGGGTGTGGTTTTCCTCCAGCACAAGGTTGAATTTCTGGTTTTTCCAGTTCTGCCAAGCCAGCTTGCTCTCACAGGCAGTGCCCCTCCCCTGTGCTTCCAGGAGAAATCTCCATTTACGACTCCCGCCATAAAACATTTGCCTGAGTCAAGACAGGGCTTTGTTCAATTTCCTGCAGAGCCCAGGTAATTCAATCAGGGAAGTGTCATATCCCTTTTGGTGTGAGCAGCAAAAGGGCAGCTAGGCCTGGGAACACAGCTGTGACTCAAGTTTCACTCCTGATGGGGGTAGTTGCCAGGCAAATTGGAATCTCTTTAAGCCAGTTTTTAGCTATATGTCATTTCTGTTCCCCAGTTTCTGCATTCAAATAAACTAACAATTTCACATATGCAGCTAGAATGCTGATTCTAAGTTTAAAACTATGACATTTAAACAATTGCAACCTAGGTGACACTCAAAAGTAGGTCATTCAGTCAATTTAAACATTTAGATTTTTTTAGTGTCTTTCAGTCCAAATTTACTTACACTGCTGAAATCCACAGCTCAGCCAGTCTTGTTATAAACCTTCAAGTCACTTCAGAATATAACTTTACATTGGATCCACCTCTCAGTAAGTCTTTCTTTGGCATGTTTTGGGTTCATTTATTCAGTTTTCTACAAAAAAGTAAAATCTGGTGGTTTTAAAACGCCGGATTTTGGATAGTGGTGAGTACTGGTACTGCACCCCTTTTTGGGATATAAGAAAATGAATTCTCCACAGTTATGGGTTTGCTTTTGGCAATCAGCATTGCCATTCCCAATGGTTTCAGACTACTGTGTGGATAGTCCAATGGTGGTTTTAGGCAGTGTCCTTCTGTGCCCATAACATCGGCAAAAATGAGTGGCAGCCTATTCTTCATGCATTTCCCTGTGCATTTTCTGGGAAGCTCTGGCCATCATAATGTTTTCCATGTCAGTACTGCACAGTTTTGAGGTAGGGCTCGGATGCATGGTTAAATACATCCCACAAGCCCCCCTTCTTGCGGTGGCCATCTGATCCTTCACTGGTGGGAACCGCAAGATCTTGGATGTAGTTCTCATCTTCTTCCGGTGAATGGCCAGTTGAGCATCTCTTCCTCCATCCGGTACTGGTCGATCGGTTCTCCTCGCCGGTCCTGATGGGAATATTGGGCGGTACCCCGGGCCCGTTGCGTCTCTGCTCGCAGTCTCCGGATCGTCCTCCTTGGCCCGTCTCAAGGTTTTCTTTCTCCTAGGACGACAAAGGAAGAGCGGCAATACCTATTCATAGACATTTTTCCACCACTGTTGAGATAGTGGGGTAGCATATGCATTTCATCATAACGAAACATTACATTCTTATTTTGAAAAAAAAAACAGTATAACTAAGAGACAGTTTCATGCAAATCACAATATTTTAGAGACTAGATGTGGTATGTTTTATGGTTGGAACTGAATTAATCTGAGACAGTACCCGCTAGGATTCCAGAGGATTCATCCAGTTGTTGCAGAGTGTGCCTGGGATGGCAACATTTCAACTGGTTTATGTGGACCCACTTGTCTTCCCCCGCTGCCAAAGGACCTTTGGGGATGTGGATTTTGTAGGCCACAGGGGAGATCTTGTCGATGATCTCAAAGGGTCCCTTCCATGTAGGCAAGAATTTGCGCTGCTTGGCCTGGTTCCTTTGGAAGTTGTATAGATAGACCCGGTCCCCCACCTGATATTCCTTCCTGGATGTTTTCAGGTCATAGTGGGTCTTCATGCTATCAGCTGATCTTTCTAGATTCCGCTGAGCGTAAGCAAAAGCATGTTGAAGGTGTTTCCTTAAATTCTCCACATACTCATGAGTTGTGGAGGCATTTATCAGTGTCTGCTCTTGGGTCCTGTAGAGCAAATGCTGGGGAAGCACCATCTTGCGTCCAGTCATCAACTCAAATGGTGACATTTTGGTTGCAGATGAAGGGGTAGATCTGATGGCCATTAGGACCAGAGGTAATCGGATATCCCAACTTGGCCCAGAATCTGCCACAAACTTCTTTAATATGCTCACAATGGTTCGGTTATATCTCTCTACTGCCCCAGAAGAAGCTGGCCTGTAAGCAATATGCAACTTCCTTTTGATCCCCAGTATCTCCCACATTTTTGTCATTACTTCACTGGTGAAGTGGCTACCCCTGTCTGACTCAATCCTTTGAGGTAGACCAAAACGGGAAAAGATATGGTTAATCATCAGGGCAGCTGCCGTTTCTGCCTTGCAATTTGGGGCTGGGAGACATTCCACCCACTTGGTAAACAAGCATGTCACAGTCAACATGTACTTATTCCCCCTAGCAGAGCGAATCACGGGGCCTACAAAGTCGATTTGTAAATCTGACCATGGCAGTGTCATCCCCCGCTTTTGGAGAGGCGCGCGGTGCGTGAGGGATGATGGCTGAAATTGTGCACACACAAGACACCCCTTCAAGTATTGGTCGAGGTCCTGCCCCATGTGTGGCCAGTATGCAACCTCTCTTAAGATTTCCAATGTTGTGTGAAACCCCCTATGACCGGCGGTGGCCGCATCATGGGCGTGACTTAACATCAGGCTTCGGAATGAGGTAGGAACCACCCACTGATCGTGGCCAGCTTTGGATTTCCTTACCAGCAGACCGTCTTGGATTCGGAACATTTTTTGGACATTTCATCAACACTCTTAGGTCCTCTTTCCCAATGTAATCGTATCCGTCAGGGGAAAGTTCTCAGGGTCCTCAAGGTGTTGGTAAAATGTACCAATTATTAGATCCCCCTTCTGAGCGGTAATCAAATCAGCATCAGGGGTCTCCTTACTCCATTGTGCAATTGAAAGGTCGTTGTGAGCATTTGTCTGGGACCTAGTGATAGCAGTGACCTGGATTTCCCCCAACAGGGACTCAATCTCAATTAGATCCCCTTGGATGGCCCCGGTTTTGGCCAGCTGATCAGCTAAGTCGTTTCCAGTTTTGTCTGGTCCCTCTACTTTGGAATGACCCTTGATCTTCTTCCAATAGATGGTCATTCCTTTCGAGGTGACCAGATCATCAATGTTTTGGATCAACTTCCCATGTTTCAAGGGTTTGTTGTTAGCACATAACATGCCTCTGGTTTTCCAATTAACCAGGTGCTCCACGAACCCGTTCCGTACATAATCCGAATCTGTGATTATGACCAGTTCGTGGAGTTGATGCTGGACAGCAGTGAGGATGGCCTGATGCACAGCCATCAATTCTGCCACCTGACTACTTCGGGGACCAATTTTGTATCCAGCGGAGGGTTCTGGGGACTCATTCACCCATGCATTCCCTACGCCAGCCACCAGTTCTTTCTCCCCGTCGTTGTCAACATGGTAAGAGCATCCATCCACATAGACAGTGGGCATTCCCTCACACTTGTCTTCTTCAAAGACTTTGTGTGGGGAATTAAGGTATGCCTCGATGTTGTCCTTTATTTTTAGACTTTCGTCCTCGAGACAGTTTTCTCTGGCACAATCATGCAAGTCAGCCAGACCTTGCGCGAGGGGACTCTTCTTGTTTTGGCCATATCGGACCTCCACAGGAAAGCCTTGCATTGACAGAATCCAGGAAGTAATTCGGGAATTACTCACATTTCCGGTCCGGATTCTATCACTTTGGAGATATTGCAGAGGCTGGTGTGGAGTCTCCACTATGATGTGTTCCCCATGGATAAACGGGCGGTAATTCTTCAATGCCCACACCGTTGCCAGGAGTGCCTTCTCACAATCGTTGAATTTTTCCTCCACAGAGGATAAAGTTTTGCTCGCATAGGAGATTACTTTATTGACCTTGTCATGCTTTTGGTATAATACTGCCGTCAAGCACGTATTAGAGAACCCTGTCTCCAGGAAGAACTCCTTGTTTCTGACAGGGTAAGCTAGGCAAGGCGCTTGTGAGAGGCTTCTTTTGAGTTGTCTTACTGCCTCGGCTTGTTCTGAACCCCATTCCCACTTGACCCCCCCCTTCAGGAGATGAATCAGGGGTCTGGTGATCTCTGCGTAGCCCTCAATGAACTTTCTGCTGTAATTAGTCAGTCCAAGGAGGCTCCTTAGTTCCCGCAGAGTTGTGGGGTCTTTCAGTTTCTGAAGTGCTTCCACTTTCTTTTCCTGGGGACAGAGACCCTGAGGAGTAATCTCATGCCCCAAGAAATTAACACGGGTTCTACACCACTGTGCTTTCTGAAAGGAAAGTTTTGCTCCGGCGGCCCTCAACTGTGTCAGAACATAACGGATCTCCGCTATGTGTTCCTCCACAGATGAACTTTTGATGAGGACATCATCTACATAAGCCAGGTTACCCCTCGCACCCAGGTCGGGCATGGCCTTATGTAGGAAAATGTTGAATTCATTGCCGGAGTTGAGGTATCCGAAGGGAGTCCGGGTCCATGTGTATTGCTGGCCCCCAAAGGTAAAAGCCAGCTTGTATTGGTCCTCCCTACTGACAGGCACAGTCCAGTATCCATTGGTCAGGTCTATTGCAGTGAATACCTGTGACCCCTGAATCTGGGCCAGCCCTTGGTCAATGTAGGGAAGAGGCCATCGGGAAGTATGGACCCGTTTGTTGACCTCCCTGAGGTCGGCGAAGAGTCTCCACTGGCCGTTTGGCTTCAATATTCCCAGCACCGGATTATTGAAGGTGCTGTGGACTGGACGGATTATTCCCCGGGACTCAAGGTTCTTAATTATTTCAGTAAGGGACTCCATTGATGCGAGAGGCAAGCGATATTGCTTCACAAACACAGGAGTCATGCCAGGGTCCGTGGGGATTGTTGTTGTGTGGATGTCGGTACGGCCACAGTCATATGAGTCTACCGCAAAGAGATCTTGGAAATCCAAGAAAACTTGTTTCAACTTTTGCTTTTGTTCCAGAGTCACACAGGCATCAGCTAGGTTGACTCTCTCTTCCACCATCTGCCTGAAGCCTGGAAAGACTTCTGGTTTGGCTATCTCCGCGGCCTCCTCCAGCTGGGTGGAGAAGTCCCTGGTCAGAGTGCTGATTTGGACCGGAGGCTTCAGGTGGGAAAGGCAGCCCTCATGGACCTGGAAAATCACCTCATCCCTCCTGAAGTCACAAGTCACATCTTCCTTACCATAGGGGCAGGAAGTGTACACCAGGAAGTTCCCCCCATGCCGGGTAAAAATCCTGTCTGGTGTTGTATTGTCATCACTGTCACTGTCAAAACAGTCCTTGGGGATTAGTCCTAACAGTTCATTTACTAAGTCGATGGAAAAATGTCGGTCATCAACCGCCATTCCAATAATGGTGCCTGCGGCTAGAGTAATACTCTTTAAGTCGCTGTTATCCATCTCTATTGGAATGGTGTCATGTTCTATGTTGACTAATGGAGTTGGGTTTACCCCCAACCCTTGCTGTTGGAGAGAAGCGTTTAGATGTATGTAAGCATCAGGGTTTTTCAACTCTTGTACCTTTTTAACTTTCACTTCCAGGGGGAATTGTCGGGTCCTTTCTGGGATGGTGACTTCCTCTTTGATCTGAATTTCAACTGCATAAGGTAGCAATTGAGCTGACCTAAATGCTTTTTCTGGATCATCAAAGCCCATGGGATTATCCATTAATCGGGACCAAGCTTTGAAGTTTATTAGGTCCAAACTAATGGCAAAGCGAAGTAAAAGGCGGCAGGGACGTCTCGCACGACCCAACAATTATGGACTATGCTCTTGTTGCCAATGGAGATTTTGAGCATACACCTGCTTGGCAGGAGATGTTTGGAATTAGGCGCTTCCAGGTCCATTTCCCATTTGTCTATCAGTTTGAATGTGGGAATGGCTGGATCCTTTGGGAGTTGGCGGAACATGGCTTCGCTGATGAAGCTCTTACCGTTGTTCACACACACTCGAGCGAGAACAGAGTCCTTCCCATCATTTAACTGAACAGGGATGAACAACTGCTCTCCAATTTGCTGAATATCAGCCAGGCTCTGAGCTGATTTCACATCTTTCTGGACTATAGGAGTGGGAGTTTCTGATTGTGGATTAGTATAGAATCTCAGAGTGTTTCCTTCCAGCGTGGAGTACCACTTTAGACTGGAAGGAAGGTTGATTTTCAGAAATAGAGAGCACCCCCCATCACCAGTCTGTTGTCCTACTGCTATTACTGTCACGTCTGGAATTTGGCTATTCTGGAAGTGGAATTCTACTTGGTCAGATTTTTGTTCAACCATGTGGCAGGTGCCGTTTAAACTAACATGGTTGACACTCTGTTTTAATTTTATGGGTCGGCTAGTCTGGGTCCAGAGGACCTTGTTTACACAATCTATTAGGGGTGACAACCTTCTCAGGAGGTCATTCCCTAGTAAACAAGGGGTGCCCTCTGGAGTCACAATTATGACCGGGTGTATCAACTTGTGTCGCCCGATCTTAATGTCCAAGTCTGCAGTCCCCTCAACGGGAATTTCCTTCCCGTCAAAGTTCTGCAGTTGTCCAGGAAGAGAGGTGAGAGGAGTTTGGTAATTCTCTCCTCTTCCTGCATTCAGTTCGCCAAAGGCCCTTCTGGACAGAAGGGTAGCTTGAGATCCAGTGTCCACCAGTGCCAAAATTGTACCCTGCCCCTGTACTTGTACCGGGGCATAGTATCTTCCCTCCTTCTCCTCAAGGGGGCACAGATAATGCACATTTTTGGACAACTGGTGGGCTAACTTTCTGGTTTTGGACATCGCTAGCGAAGAGATTTGGGCAGAATTATGTGGAGAGACTTGGGAATCCGAAAGAAAGAGTTGGTCCTTTTTGGAGGCAGTCACCAGGATGGGTTTGAACCAGGGGATTTTCTTGCTGTTGGTTCTGGGATGAGATGGTGGGCGGCGGTAGCTCAGTCTCCACATCTCCCCAGTCTGGATTTGCATCCCTAGGGACCCATTTTTCTTTGGGAGGAGTTCCCCCCTCTCTGAAGGAGAAGATCCTTTTCTCAGGATCCTCTGAGGATCCCTCTCCCTCAAATTGGAATATATGTACCTCCTCCTCAAACTGAGTCTGTTTGGGTCTTTTGTTTCTCCTACCCCCCCTCTGCTCCTTAGGAGGCAGACTTTCAGGGGCAAGAGATTTTGTTTCCGGTTCCTGGGTTTCCAAGGGCTGTTTACAAGTGAGGAAGGAAGCTTCCTTCAAGGCTTTACACCCCCCTTTCCTTTGTGCCTCCTCCCTGGGAACCGGTGAGTTATCGGGGTGCTGCCCCCGTCATTGCTCTGGAGTACCAGGTCCAGAGTTTGGGGCATTCTGTGCCGGCATGCCCATCTGAGGGTTCTGCTGCGCCCTCAGTATTTGACCCAGATCCCGTGCCATATTTTGGACCTGGCGCTCTAACTGGGAAACCCGCTCAGGCTGATATGGGGCCCTGTTTTCTCCCCTGGGCTGATCCCGGGAAGGGTAGCTGTCCCTCCTCTGGTAATACCCCTTGGTAATACCCCGGGTTGGGAAGATTTGGGTACCCCTCCACCCTTGGCCTCCCCTCTCCCGGATTCAGTGGTCTGGGCTCAGGGAATTGGGGAAAGAAGGATGGATGGTTTTGGGGCTGAAAATTGGGTGGATACCTGGGGAAAAAGTTCTGCCCAGGGTTTGGAGAATTTCTGCCCTCCTGTGGGAAGTTAGGAGGGAGGTTCCCTGGGTTAGGTGCTTGGCTGGATCCCCCCCCTTGGGCTGGAGGAGTCCACACATAACCCAGGATGGGTCGATTTCCCTTGTAACGGGGACTTACATAATCAGGAGGGCGAGGGACCCCATTTGTGGGGCTGCCTCCTTGGCTCCCTGTCTGTGACTGACCCGAGGGCCTCCTGGGCCTAGCATTATTAGGTGCAGGTAGGTTTTTAGGCCCCCCCATCTCCAAATCCAAAACGGGGGTGACCTTTACCTCTGCCACCTTGGCAGCAGCAGGGGTGCTGTTGGCTTTGGGGTTTTTCTGGGCATTACTTTTGCTATCTACCGGTTTCTGCACCTCATAGATCCGGGTAGCCTGTTCAATGACCCAGTCTAAAGATCTTTTCTCGTGAAAATCCCTCACAAGCTGGGTCATTATATATTTGGGCAAGGCATGAAAAAATGTATTGATGAATTCTCTACTGTCTGTGCGCACCCTTCTGGTGGTCTGCGCAAAAGCACGTTTCAGTTCTTGCACAAATTCTTGTGGGGCCTGATCCTCCCCACATTGCAAATTGTAGGCTGCCTTGCGAGCCTCTTGAGGATTTCTATGAATGGAAAAATGTTTCAAGATGGCCGCCTTATAGGTGGACCATCTTAAATGATTTTGGTCCTCCAGCCCCGCAAAGAAACTGGAGTATTCCGGGGAGAAGGTCCACTTTACATATTGAATACAGCTTTGGCTGTCCTTCAAATGGAAAGTCTCCATCATTTGCTCAAACAACTCTAAGTGCTCCCAAACAGAATACTTAGCGTTCTTATGGTAAGGCGTGATGACGCTCCTGATCGCCTTAATCTGCTTTAAGGGGTCCTTAAGCAAGGCCCTTTTTGCCTTATTGGCCTTTTTGGTTCGGGTAACCCTTGTCCATTCATCCTCTGACTCAGAGGCACTGCTCCCAGAGGTTCCTGTCTGTTCTTCCAGGTTTTCCCGGATTCTGCGAGCCTGGGAATGGCTGGCAGAATGTGGGGACCTGGTCTCCTGTTTCCTGTGGTGCTCAGAGGAGTCCTCAGATCCCTCCTTGCTGCCAGGATTTGCTGGGTACCCCCCCCACTGACCTAACTGGGCAGAGGTTTTCAGGATGCCCTTAAGGGGCCTACTCTCCTGGGGTTCCCCACTGAACTGTACTGTACTTGGGTGCCCATACCCGGATGCCCGCCCCTCCATTCCTGGGTGGTACTGGCCTATGAGCCCCATGCTTCTGGCTGGATAGTAATCTGCCATCCCTGTGGCCCTGTGCTCATGTGCGCTAGGGGACATGGGGGTGGCAGAGTCCAGGGACTGAGAGAAATAAAGGCCTCTGGTACTAGGGCTCCTGGGGTTATGCTCAGGAGTTTCTCTTTCCCAGCGAACCTCATCTCTATCCGCCCCTGCTCCCTGTTCCAATGCAAGAGCCTGTGCCTTCAGTTCCTCAGTTAAGGCCTTACTAGACTCTATCAGTCTTCCTTGCATCGCTACCTGTTGTTGGAGCCTATCATTGTGCTGGCAGAGAGCCTCATTCTCTCTCTGCGTTTCCTGATTGGTCCTGGAGCACTGGGCCAGTCTTTGCTGCAGGAGGGTTACCTCCTGAGCTGTGTCCCTATTGGCCTGCTCCTGTCTTGCCAGAGCATCCTCCACCCTCCTGGTGTGCTCTAGCAAGTCCTGGTGTTCTTTTTGGAGGTCACCCAGTCCCTGGTGGGCCAGGTGATTTTCTTCCAATTTCCTTTTTAAGTGGCAGACTTCCTGGCCTAAGGTATCCCTTTCCTGACTAAGAGCCTGCATCTGTGCCGCCAGGTCGTCCCTTTGCCTTTGGAAGGCACCACCTTTCTGGCGCTCCTGGTCAAATTCTGCCGGGGTATCCAGGTCTTTCAAAATCAGTTTATTGCTCTCTGCCTTCTCCATATCTAGGTGGCTTTGCAGGGTGACTACCTGCTCAGCACATGCCCTATTGAAGTCTAACTGTTGCTCCAACTTTTTCTGGTTCTGCAGTAAGGAGTCCAAACTGTCTTGGTGCTCCTTCTGCAGGGCCAGAAATCTGGTATCCTGGTCTGTCTTTTCCTCTTGTAGGATGCCCATATCCTCTTTTATTTTAATGATATATTGCCTACTATCATTTTCTGACTCCTGGCTCCTCTGCAGCCTCTGCTCAGAAGAGGCCAGATCAGATCGGGCCTTCTCTAATGCCAGCAGTTGCCTATTCGCCAGATCTTGGCCTTCAGCACATTTGTCCTGCATGGCTCCCATATGTAAATATAAATATGCCGCTACCCTGGCAATCTTATTGTGTTCATCTTTGGCTTTAGGAGCCATATATAGTTCACTCAGGGCCACATGTAATGGACCCTGATCTCTCCATAGGTCTGCCCCTGTTTCAGTGACCTGTCGCGTGATAGCCTGCAACCAGGCATCCTGGCCCTGTTCAGTCCATTCACCTCTCACAAATAGTTTATGTAAGAGGTGCTCTCTGGCTATTTTCATGTCTACTAAGGTCGTCATTCTAGAGATTGGTCTCTGTCCTGACTTACAGAAATTAGTATTTTATTTTTGCAAAACAGACCTTTTTCTTAGAGCGTTCCTATGAGGAGTGCTTTACAGCGTAACACAGCGTGGTGATCCGACCGGATATGTGTATCTGGTCAGCTGGCACGCTGTATTAATCTGCACAAGTGATAGATCTAATCCAAACGTCCGGCACGAGCCCCCAATTTGTAAGAGGATTCAATTCAGCACTACAGCTAAGTCAACGCCTAGTCTAGAATACTGAATGAAAACCCTTATTGATATATCTTTATGTCCAGTTCATGCGTTCTGGATGACTACCCCTATATAACACCCCTCTCTTGGAATCCTCCTGACCCCACTGAGCCAAGAAGTAGTTCTGTTTTGCAAGTTAAAAGGTTTAATTGATAATTTAAACAATATATATATATATATATATATCACGCTTTATAATAAATTAATAATTGAATATCACACTTAATCTGGTATGATAAAGATTAACAACGGAGAATCTGGCACTAGCACACTTCTTGATAATCACTAAGGAGTTGACATGAAATGGATAAGATAGCAACAATACTTTTATGGTTTCAAATGGATGCAATGTGGAATGAAATGCAGTAAAGAAAATAACTTGATAAGATTTCAGCAAAAGACAATGTAATCACTTTCTTGTACAATTCACCCCCCCTTTTATGCGATGCAAGGAAATGGAAGGAAGGCACACAATTCTCAGAAATGCAATTAAATGTGATTCAGTTCACCCCAGCAGCTTAGACTACAGACGTTGAAAACACAGGCCCAAATGCTTTTAAATGTAGAAAAAAATATGCTAAAATGCTTTTAATTCCCTCTAGGAGGTTCAGGGTGAGTGAAATCAAGTTAATATTAGTCCAGGCTCACTTTAGCAAGTATCTAGGAGTAACTAGCAGGTTAAGCAAATTTCTGGTAAATGGAAGGCAAGCAGCAGCAGATTTTTACACGTGAAGAAATTTGCAAATCGCGGTAAAATGTCAAATCGCGGCTAAATTTGCGAATGCGCCGAGCGCGATTACAGAGGAACTACAAGGACTATCGTTTTGGGGTCCTAGGAAAGCCTAGGATCTCAGCTTCCAGATGAAAGTTACTGCAAGTCTCTAGCACAAACGGTCACGGAGATATGAGCGATTAAATAAAGGTCGTTTTTCAGATTTGAAATTTTAAAGTTCAAAAAGACAAGTGCAGCTTGCAACTAGAAAATGACAAGTGACAGCTTTACAAATGACAGGTGACAGTTAGGAGACAGTTCTACTTAGATTAAAATAGGATTGAATTATATTATTTTAACTAAGAGATTGGTTCTGCACAGTTTTCTAGGTACTCACACTATATTCTTGAGTGAAATGGACCTCGCCACGGATCTGGTCAGGTTTTAAACTGGACTCTGGTCTCTGCACTTCACAGTGATCTGGCTCTGCTCTCTCTGGTTCTGCTAACAGGTCAGCTCTACTCTGCTGGTCTGGGTCTCTGAAGGTTGATGGAGGTAAAGTATGGATTTTCCCGGCAGTGCTTCCAGCTGCAAATGGATTTGAAGGTCCCTATCTGTCCTGTCTCTCTGCTTTTATGTGTTTTTAAAATGGGTGTGTGTGAGCAGCATCACTAGCCAGCCCCTCTCCACTTATCATTGGCCAAACTTTCATTTCTCCCCTGATTGGGGGAGCTAAGTTGTGTCAGAGTGATGTCATTTTACAGCCTGCAGAAAGTCCACTCCTCCTGTCAACTTACACACAAATCTAGATTTGAACCAAATACATATTTGCAGAGGTACATATTGTTTTAAAATCATATGCACCCCTCACATATCACAGGAGGTATACCCTGTCCAAACTCTGCTCTTCCTGGGAGCTTGCATTCAAAAATGGCACATATTTCACTTTTTAACTGGTTTCGCAATTTCGGACATTAAACCAAATTTACACACATGTGCGCAAGGAGTATGGACATTAGTTGATGAAGTGTCAGATTTTTCACATGCACACATTTTGAGTAATATCCTCTTTTCCGCTAAAACCCCCCTGAACATGCCACCGGTTCTAAAAACCTCTTAAAATGTGGGCAGAAAAATCACAAGAATTATGGTGTCATTTATACAATTTTCACATGTCCGCTCTATGAGTTATTCATCTTTTTAGAGTTATGTTCTGGCCCCAAAGGGGTGTGGTTTTCCTCCAGCACAAGGTTGAATTTCTGGTTTTTCCAGTTCTGCCAAGCCAGCTTGCTCTCACAGGCAGTGCCCCTCCCCTGTGCTTCCAGGAGAAATCTCCATTTACGACTCCCGCCATAAAACATTTGCCTGAGTCAAGACAGGGCTTTGTTCAATTTCCTGCAGAGCCCAGGTAATTCAATCAGGGAAGTGTCATATCCCTTTTGGTGTGAGCAGCAAAAGGGCAGGTAGGCCTGGGAACACAGCTGTGACTCAAGTTTCACTCCTGATGGGGGTAGTTGCCAGGCAAATTGGAATCTCTTTAAGCCAGTTTTTAGCTACATGTCATTTCTGTTCCCCAGTTTCTGCATTCAAATAAACTAACAATTTCACATATGCAGCTAGAATGCTGATTCTAAGTTTAAAACTATGACATTTAAACAATTGCAACCTAGGTGACACTCAAAAGTAGGTCACTCAGTCAATTTAAACATTTAGATTTTTTTAGTGTCTTTCAGTCCAAATTTACTTAAACTGCTGAAATCCACAGCTCAGCCAGTCTTGTTATAAACCTTCAAGTCACTTCAGAATATAACTTTACATTGGATCCACCTCTCAGTAAGTCTTTCTTTGGCATGTTTTGGGTTCATTTATTCAGTTTTCTACAAAAAAGTAAAATCTGGTGGTTTTAAAACGCCGGCTTTTGGATAGTGGTGAGTACTGGTACTGCACCCCTTTTTGGGATATAAGAAAATGAATTCTCCACAGTTATGGGTTTGCTTTTGGCAATCAGCATTGCCATTCCCAATGGTTTCAGACTACTGTGTGGATAGTCCAATGGTGGTTTTAGGCAGTGTCCTTCTGTGCCCATAACATCGGCAAAAATGAGTGGCAGCCTATTCTTCATGCATTTCCCTGTGCATTTTCTGGGAAGCTCTGGCCATCATGATGTTTTCCATGTCAGTACTGCACAGTTTTGAGGTAGGGCTCGGATGCATGGGTAAATACATCCCACAATCCTGGTTCTGATTTTTCTTCCTGTTTCCCCCACATAATACATTCCACAGGGACATCGGATACAGTGTATAGCGTTTTCAGTAAGACACGTGTCATATGTCTCTAGTACTATTTTTTCGCCTGCATTGTGATGAAATACATTAGGCTTGCAGAGTCCTAAACTCGTTTCTTTTGGTGTGCATCATGCAGGTGAGCAGAGTGTTGGCCTGAGCCCCTCCTGGCCTTTATTATTGAAAAATCTTGTGGCTTTGTTTCCTGAGCTTCCAGTGCCATTGGTCTCCCTCCTCCCTCCCCTGCATCCACTGCCTCATTACCCTTCCCTCCCGCCTCCCTGCCCGCCCACCTCCACTGATTGGCGGCCTTGTTGCAGTGCTTTAGGCCTACCGGCCCGCCGAGTCCTCGGCTCGTATCTTTATATGTGCTGCATGCAGGTGGCAGAGTGTTGGCCTGAGGGATCTATGTGATAACTGTGCTGCCCGTAACTGCGATGGCCAAAAATGCCGATGTCAGTTACGGGGCAGCGCAGGGATCATATAGATCTCTCGTCTCGCTTCCCCCGGCCTGCATTACCCTTCCCAACCCCCCACCCCACATATCTTTACGGAGGCACACTTCTCTGTGAGCCGCCTGCACCCTGCTATCCCTGCGGCGTCATCTCCGCCCACTAACGTGGGTTAGAGCTGACGCCACAGGGTGCTTTTCTTTTTTTTCCTTTTTTTTCTTACCTGTGCCTCACTTAACAAACTGGTAAGTGGAGGACAGCACTGCCACCCCTAACTCCTGTTACGGCGCCCAAGTAGAGCGGGGGACACCCCCGCAATCCCTGCTCTGCTTGGGCGCAGTAAATTTCACCCTCATTTTGTGCACCTCCAAAGTCGCAGTGACTGTGGGGGTAAACAAACGTGGGCAACCTTTTGGTACGATTCCAGCCTAAGCCCCTCCTGGGCTTATTTATTGAAAAAACGTGTGGCTTTGATTCCTGCACTTCAAGCGCCATTGTTCTCCCTACCCTGCATCCACTTCCTCATTACCCTTCCCTCCCGCCTCCCTGCCCGCCCACCTCCCCTGATTGGCGGTCTTGTTGGTCGTTACTGACCCTCCCTGGGCAGCCCTCTGACCGGCAGCCCCTGTGGCTAATGGCCCCAAGGCAAAGGGTGGCTCCTTCAGAGGCAGCTCCAGCTAGTGTCCGCAGGTATCAGCAGGTGAAGCCAGCAGCCAGCCATCAACCTGCAGCAACTAGAAAGGTAGGAGTGGTCCTGGATGAGGAATAGAGCCTTCACTCTACCCTGAAACACTGCCACTTAGCAACCTCACCTACACTAGAATAATATTGTGTTTTGTTAGCCTGTGCCACGCTGTAATAGCGCTGTGACATTTGTGAAAACATTTAAATTGCATTGTGAAACCTAGGCCTTTCTCCCACTTTACAGGACTCTCAGACCTAAGTGTGTTATTATTTAATTGCATTGATGAAGTATTTAAATTACAATGTGAAACCTAGGACTTTCTCCCACTTTACAGGATTCTCAGACCTATGTGTCTTATTATTTAATTACATTGTGAAAGTATTTAAATTGCATTGTATAACTGAAGCCTTTCTCCCACTTTACGGGACTCTCAGAACTAGGTGTGTTATTATTTATTTCCATTGATAAAGTATTTAAATTACATTGTGAAACCTAGGCCTTTCTCCCACTATACTTTCACCTAGCAAACTGTTCTTCTACTGTCAGAGCACTTGTTGTTTTGTTCAATTTTTTACTATTGTCTCATCTGCTTGCACCGCTCCCTACGTCCTTACCTAGGGTTCTCCACGCCCTTACCCCCTCCCCTTCCTCTCCTCTCCTTACCTACTCTATGGTGCTCTCTGTCCCTTCTATCTTTTGTAACTGCTTCTCTATCGACTATGCTGCTCTCCTCACTCAATCTAGTAGGAAGAGGTTTAAAAAGGACATCCTGGTTTCCAACCCAGGCCTCCCTATTGCTGATACCTATACCAGTGCCTCCTCCAGGTAAACCCTCACTGACATCCTCTTTGTTATTCCCTCGCCATACTTATGGACTCTTCATATGGTCTTCATGTTTACTCCTTTTTCTTCTTCTATCATTAATGGTGGCACCCGGTGGGATGCCCTACTGGCCTTCTTTGACTACTCTAAGGTCATCACTAATTTTTACCTGAACAGTACCATCCTGGTCCAAGGCCCTGAGGCCAATCTTCTCCTCTTTGATAGATGCTTCCCGTGCCTCATCAATTTCCTTCCTTCTCCTACTGTCCAGTCTCTTCTCTCCACGGCTTCCTTGCCTCCCCCTGCTGTCTCCACCTTGGCTACCTTGCCCTCTCCTCCTTCATCTTCTGCCCCCTCAGGCTTCTTCTACACCTCCACAGGGCGTACCCTCTGATTTGTATCCCACCCGGAAGTATTTCTAGGTTGGCAACCTTCTCCATATTGCCACTCTCTCTCAGCTATCAAACACTCCTCTGACATCTGCCGCCTCCTTGAAGAACTGGACCTCGATGTCTCGGTCTCACTGAGACATGGTTCATGGCCAGTTCTGTCACAAGCCTTGACACTCTCCTCTCTGATGGCTACACCCTGATATAGCCGCGCCTTGAAACACTTGTGTATAGGCGCGTTATAAATGCCATATCATATCATATCAAGATCCTCTGCGGGCACAGGTCCAACCGTTCTGGAGTGGGTGTCGCCCTGATCATCCCCAACTGGACTCCTGCCTCTGTCCTTCCAACACAGGCCTACTCTTCTTTCAAATGCCTCATCTACAGGCTCTCTCTCTCTCTCTCTCTCTCTCTCTCTCTCTCTCTCCTAGCCATTCCCTTACTGTGGCTACCATTTATGAGCCACCTGGTCAGATCTCCTCCTTCCTCTCTGAGTGGGCGGACCTCTCCTCTTCCCTCTTGGTCTCGACCACTCAACTCCTGCTTCTTGGAGACTAACATCCACCTGGATACTTCCTGTCCTTCCTCTGGCTTCTTTCGCGACCTCTGTGATTCTCTCTCACTCTCTATCCTCCCCTCTGGCCCAACTCACTCTGCAGGGCACACTCTAGATGTTCTGATCTCTACAGACCTTCCTCTTGCTATCCCTCTCACCACTCCTCTCTCCTGGAGTGATCTCTTTCTCCTTTTCTCCCAGCTCACTCTCTCCACCCCTCAGCCCAAGCCAACTCCAGCACTGCCACCTACCTTCTCAGTTATCTGACCCTTGAAGCGTGTGTCAGTTGAGGCTTTTGCCACCACTTTCTCATCCCCCTTCTCCTTTGGCTTACTCACACCCTGATATAGCCGTCTCCATGCTCCACTCTGATATCCCTGATAGCCTTGATGTTCTTGCCCCTGTCATGAGGATCTACTTGAAGCCCAAAGCCACGTGCAACTCAAGTGAAGGGTGGCTGAGAGGAAATGACGTGCTTCCAGTACATCCTCTGACAAGCTGGCCTGGTGCCTGCTCCAAAGGCAATACCGGCTCTCTGTCCGCACCAAAAAGAGAGCCCACATCCAAGTCTGTGTCTCTGCTGCATCTAACCACTCAGCCAAGCTCTTTAAAATCTGCAAGGAGCTGGCCAATCCTGCTGCAGTCTCTACCTCTCCTGTCCCCTCCCAGGTCCTCTGCATGGCCCTGGCTTCTCATTTCATCTCTAAAATTCAGGACATCCTGTCCTCTCTCTTGTCCTCTCTCCCTGCCCCCTCTACTCCCTGCTCTTACTCTGGCCCTTCTTCGTCCACCTCTCCTCCCTCCTTCTTTGCCTTTCCCCTGTTCAACCCAGAGAAGGTTTCTAGACAAGTCTGATCTATGAATGTATTGTCAAAACAGGTTCACCCGTGTTCCTCCAAAACCATCATGGACCACATTGACAGCTTGGCCCCTGTTCTGGCTGATGTAAGCAACCACTCCATCACCACTTCGGTCTCCCCTTCCCCCCTGAAGCACTTCCTTGTGCACCCTCTTAAGAAACCCTCTGCCGACCCGTCCTGCCCGGCTATCGCCCAATATCCATTACTCCTTTTCTGGGCAAACTCCTTGAAAAGCTGGCCATCTCCCAGGTTAATCTCTACACTGAATCTGTTGGTTGTCTCAATGACCATCAGTCTGGCTGCAGAGCTGCCAGAAGCACAGAAACTGCTCTCATGAACATCTGTGAAGACCTGCTCTCCAAGCTCGATGCCAACACCCCTGTGTCCTCATCTTATTTGCTCTCTCCTCTGCCTTTGACACGGCAACCATGCCATCCTGCTCAACCATCTCCGTCATAACCTGGGCATCACTGATCAAGACCTGGCTTGGCTGAGCTCTTTTCTCTCCGATCGACCCTTCCAGGTCCAACTTGAGTCCTTCCTCTTCTCTATCTCTACCTGTGTTGTTCCCCATGGGTCTAGCCTCTCTCCCTGGCTGTTCATCCAATACCTGGCACTTCTTGCCCACCGCATTGCCGCTCTCTGCCCCAACTTTCAGTGCTATGCGGATGACACTCACCTCATGTTCAGGCTCCCTTCCGCCACTTCTTCTCCTTCTCTCATCTCTGACTGTTTGTCTGCTATCCAAGAGTGGTGTGCCACCGATGATTTCTGCCTTAATGCCAGTAAAACTGAGATTCTCCTCATCGGCACACCTGCTCCCTCCTTTCCTGTCACTCTCCGGCTGGCCTCTCTTGGCCCTCTTCCTGCTCCCACCTGTGAGGTTAAAAACCTTAGGATCATCTTCGACTCCACACTCTCTTTCTCTCCTCACATCTCTGACGTCTCTAAGAAGTCACACTACCAGCAGCACATCCTCAGAGGTATTCTTCCTTTCCTCTCCTTCCCCCAGAAGCTCATTGTCTCCAGAGCTATGGTTCTCTCTAGGCTGGACTGCTGCAACAGTCTCTTTCTAAATGTGCCTGCTTCTAATCTTCGCCCTCTGCAACTCATCCAGAACAGGTCTGCAAGACTTGTCCTTGGCCTCAAGCCCAGTGATCGCATCTCTCTAGGGCTGAAATCTCTGCACTGGCTCCCTGTGGTTGTGAGGATTAAGTTGAAAACCCTCTGCATTTTCCACAAGGCCTTCTGGGGCCTGGGGCCTCAATACCTTCAACTTTCTCTTCCTAAATATCTTCCTTCTCAAGTACTTTGCTCATCCACCTCCAACTCCCCGAGGGCCAGTGACTTCTCCAAGCAACGAGTTGGTGGTAGATCTCTTTCGTCAGCTGGGGCCTCCCTCTGGAACAGCCTCCCTGCCTCCCTGAAACTTGAGGATAACCATCTCCGGTTCCGGAAGCACCTCAAAACCTTCCTCTTTGTTCCTGCTTTCTCTCCTCCTCTCCCCTGCTGAACTCCTTGCTGAAACTGAAACTGCACTGGTCACCTGCCCACCCTCTGATCTCGGGGCCAGGTCCCCTCCCCACACTTGCATTGCCTCCCTGGCAAACCCCACACTTGGAGACTGTTTTTCTGTATCCCTACCGTCCCTTTTCAGCACTTGACTCCTGATGTCTGCACTCACCCTTGCGACCACACTTTTTTCTTATTGCTTTTTATTTATTCTATTTATTTTTTACTTTCGATCACATGTACTGCACTGCTCCCTCTCCCTTTCCCCCACACGTTTCCTCTTCCCCCGCACTTGCGCAATCTCAATGTCACCGGGACCAGTAAGATCATTGTCTGTTCTCCCTCTGTTCCCCCTCCCTTTCCTCATTGTGCCTTGAAACACTTGTGTATAGGCACGTTATAAATGCCATATGGTATCATATCATATCATATATCATATCATATCATATCATATCATATAATGTTGCAATTGCCACAACTCATGCAGGGAAAGTTACCTGTGTTCTTTGTTCTTTGTTCTAACTTGCCGATGGTTCTATTATTGACCAGAAGGTCCCTTAAATTGTTGTTCCTCTGGTATCCAAAGGTAAGAGGATCGCTGAACAGATTTTGATTCCTTTCATCACTAGTCATAATGTTTCAATGTTTTATAATACATTTTCTGATTCGGTGACTTTGAGTCGAAAACTTTGAGACAAACACTATTGGTGGTGCACTTCGTGGTGGTTTATTTTTAAGCAGATCTTCCCATTTTCTGGTCTTGGTTTTGGATCTTGCTATGGTCAGGTAATTTTCCGGAAATCCCCTCTCCTTAAGTTTCGTGCATAACTTGGTCAGTTGTGCATTGTATTCAGAAGTATCGCTAACAATTCTTTTTATTCTAAACATTTGTCAATAGGGTAAATTCTTAAGAGTATGTGGCGGGAGTAAACTTAACCTATGTAATAGATTATTTCTGTCTGTCCGTTTTGTAAATAATGTAGTTGAAACGGATTGTTTTGTACCTCTATTGCGACGTCTAGATAATGAATACCTAGATGCTCTATTTCTGATGTAAATTGGATCCTAGGATCTATACTGTTAATATAAGCAAAAGATTCTTCAAGTTGTTCCAATTCTCCTTGCCAAATACCAAAAATGTCATCCATATAATAAACCCATTTACTGATATATTTTGACCATTCCACATTTCAAATCTGTTTATGCAGCCCTGTGTTGGCTGGTGTCGTCTAGTTGGGGGAAGTCAGTCGCACACCCTGTTAGGTGATGTTCCACCCATTTGGCCGCAGCATGCTCTCTCTTAGTTGGACTTTAGAGAAAAGTTCTGGCAATGGGAAAATGCCCCAATATCCTGCAAGTGGGCCAGGACTCCCCAGTCTTTCGCACCATTGGAGGCTTGGTGGCCCCCCCAAACACGTTGTAACAATGTACATGCCTGCCGCTTTTGACCCATGAATTGTACATAAACCACAATTTTAAATTGTCAGTGTACTCAAGCCATTATCCAGTCTTACCACAGGCAAGTACCTCGTGCGTGGGAGTGTCCCACATCTTACCAAACTTTCGGGGCCATTCCGCCGTGTTCATGGCCATACACACGTGAGGCGGTCCTCGACTTCCTGAGATATCTCTGTTCCCTATGAAAACACATAGACATAAGTCTGTTATTTACACCGTACATATGTAGAACAATATCCCCAGTTAGCCTCGTCGGGGGTCTGTAATTCCCTTATCCTTTGGTCCCTACCACCATACCAGCTCTAATGACAGGAGGGGGGGGGGTGTTATCAAACCTTGCCAAGATCCATTCTCCTTCCCTTTCCTATTCTTACTCAAGGACACCCAATTCCTCTGCTGCGGAGCTGCCGTTAAGTCAAACCCTCGCTACACCAGGCACCCACCCCTACCACAGAGCACATACCCGTGCCATGAATTAAAACCAATCCCCCTTGGTCACGCTTTCCATTGCGTGTCGAATTGTCAGATGTACTTCATTAATGCAACTGTTTTAGTGCATTAGTATTCCCCCAGAAGCTTACTCTCTCTCGCACCTGGGTTCTCTCAAGTTTGGACTATTGCAATAGCCTCTTTCTAAATCTACCTGCCTCTACTCTCCCCCCTTTACAACTTATCTAGTACAGGACTGCGAGACTTGTACTTGGCCGGAAGCCCTGCGATCGTATCTCTCCAGCCCTAAAATCTCTTCACTGGCTCCCAGTGGCTGCAAGGATTAAATTCAAGACCCTTTGCATTGTCCACAAGGCTTTCTGGGGGCTGGGGCTGAAATTCCTTAAGCTGTCACTCCGTTAATACCTTGCCTGCCAAGCCCTTCGCTCCTCTACCTCTAATTCCCTCAGGGTCAGTTTGTTTAAGAAACAAGCTGGGGGTAGACCTCTGTCTTCAGCTGGGGCCTCCTTTTTGAACAGCCTCCCTGCCACTTGAAACTTGAGGAGAACCATCTCCGGTTCCGGTAGCACCTCAAGACCTTGATCTTTGCTTCAGCCTTCTCTCCTCCTCCCTCCTGTTGATCTGTTCTGTCTCGGCATCATGCACCTGGTCTCCCTCCGTGTTTAGGACCCAGGTACCTGCTCACC
The DNA here is from genome assembly GCF_040938575.1 of Ambystoma mexicanum. Classification (NCBI taxonomy): domain Eukaryota; kingdom Metazoa; phylum Chordata; class Amphibia; order Caudata; family Ambystomatidae; genus Ambystoma; species Ambystoma mexicanum. The sequence continues at coordinate 1,091,819,385 of NC_090926.1, read as the reverse complement.
CTGCCACCCACCCACACTGCCTCTACGGGTCTGTATCTGTAACCCTACAGCCCCACCCCCTTTCTTTTTCTCCACTTATTCAGACACATCTTGTCCGTTGCCTTATTCCTAGCACTTGCTGGCTGACCTACCACTATTTGTTGCTTGTTATTCATTTATTTATTCATGTTGTATTTACTTATTTCTATTTTTGCTCTGCACTTTCCACCTCTCCCCCTCTCCCTTGCACTTACCCCTCTCCCATGCACTTGCGTGTTCTCAATGTCACTAGGCCTAGTAAGATTGTTGTTTTTGTTCTCCCATGTGCCCCTCCCTTGCCTCGTCGCGCTCTGAAAGACTTGTGTAAGAGCGCGACATTAATAAAATATCAATATCAAACTATCGTTTAGCCCGCTGGCCCCTTCAGTTGGTGCAGAGTTTGCATAGAAGTTCCAAGCCACTTTGCTGAATCCTCTGTCGTGAAGAAATACTGAAACTCAGCCACCCCCAAATACCTGTACCGTACTAAAAGCAGCTACTGTAAGTGGTAATGTTCCACACAGGAGTGCTTGTTGCCTTGGGCTTAATAAAAGAAGTGCCAAGTCGAAAGAGAATTAGTCCTTTTCCGACAATTTGCAAGCCGAAGACTCCAACACCAGCGTACATACATATTGCTACCCAATCGCAATAGGTGCTAATTTATAGCTCTGGAAGTATGCCTGGGCCTTTCCTCGAACCTGCGACCTGTCGATCAAACACAGCTGAATCCTCTGGCATGAGGAATTTATTAAATCAATCCACATTCCATGTACTTTATTGTGCGTAAGCCAGCTCATGTAAGTGTGAAATAGCTGCCTAGGAGACCCTGACACACTACTGGAAATAAACCATCCCTTTGTTCTGGCAAATTAACCCATGAAACTGGCGCTGCCCTAACTGTAAGGAGTGAGGCTGGCATCCCTTGTGAAAATATTCCAGCTGAATCCAAAATTGCGAAATGCGTTGTTATCATAAAAGTAACCTGCAGCCACCCTTGTTGTGTGCACCCCCATGGGTTAATAATTCCATGTAAAGAATCGGAGCACTTCATTATAAAGATTACTCCAAAACCTGCGCAATATGAGCACCATACACACCTCCTAGCTTAGACCTTCTGTATAGGGGCATTATAAATACCCAATACAATCATTTTAATACTAAACAAATTGAGTAACCTTGCGGTCTTTGTAGTTGTCCACATAAAGTCTTTCCCCAATCCTTTGGCTTCTACGTAAAGCCATGGGCCGTTCTCACGCGGGTCGATAAGTGCGACGCAGAATGTATTTATTTATTAGCATTTATAGAGCGTGCATCAGCCATTAGGCATCGTGGCACTGTTACAGAAATACTTGCTGGTTACACAGGAAAAGACATTATGCTATAGTTTGCGCCCGAGGGCAACCATTCCAGAGGCTCTACAACTGAGCGAAGCAGCGACTCGCAGTTCTCAGGTGCTGCCTGTGGTCGAGCTCACTTTTGCTCTACCTAACTATGACCTCCAAATATTCGTGGCTGCCCTTTAACACAGTTAAGAACGCTTCCCGTAGGGAATTATGCAACGAAAGTTTTACCCCATACCATGAAATACTCCCCAAATTGCACACTGGGCGGCGCGAGTGTCGGGTATCATTTGCTTCCTGGGCACAGGGAGGAAACTCGTTATCCAAACGGATTCGAGAGACAATTGGGGTTCTGGCCACTTCAATAAAATGTTCCAGTGTTGCGTAATAATGTAATCATTCTGTTCAAGCAAAGCCAAAGAATACCTGTCATGCCACTGTAGCTGTAATTACCTGCCAAAGGCGCAAACAAAATATGAACACGTCTGTGTATGTTGGATTCATGCATGTTCAGTTGCGCAAGTACACAAGCACACCAAACAAATCCAGTGGAAACTCGACGCCCCCAACGTGTGCTTCAAATCAGACCCGAGGAACTTGCATTTTTCTCCTGCATAACCAGAGGTCAAAGTGGGCGGCAGCGGTCGGGAGCGGTGCTCCCATACTTTTTATTTTTAAACCCTTCTGCAAAGGTTTCGTTTTAAAATATAAGTGTAGGAAGAAGTTGAAGCTTGCACTTCAGGGCACTGAACGTTCCCGTAACTAGCAGGTGTGTTTGTTTGGGGGGTTTGGATTGTGTGTGGGAGGGGTCGCAGGACTGGGGTTTGGAGGGAGCGGGGCAGACCAGCAGAGAACATGGCTCCAATACTTCTTTTCGTACACTTCGACCACTGTACAGTATAACTTATAATTGCAACAATCACGCTTGCATTGCCCATTGCACTACCTACTTAGTAAAAGCAGCCCCATCTACCCAACGACCACAGTGTGACGGGGTTCAAGGTTGCACTGGAAGCGGTGCGTTTCAAGAGGGGAGCAGTGAGCACTCATTATACTGCATGTAAATGTGACGCTTAATAGACAGGCGCACATTGGAACAATTCATTTCAACAAATCTAATCGAAACTGGAGCAGACTTGCGTGCACTTTCCCAATATTGCCAGTCTGTAAAACCCCCCAATGTCTCACGCGGGCGCCGCCTCTTAGTCCTAAAGTAAATGCAATGGGCGCCACCGCACTGGCCTCAAAATTGCCAGTCTATAAAACCCCCCAATGTCTCACGCGGGCGCCGCCTCTTAGTCCTAAAGTAAATGCAATGGGCGCCACTCCCCTGGGCACAATATTGCTGCAGTACATTCAACTGTAAGGGCATGTTTACAGTTTAAGGAGACATCAGAGCCCTTCGTTTTTAAAACTATTGCATGAAAATGTAGCGCTTGCTTAAATACTAATTGCGCAAACTGGAGCGCTGAACCTCGGAAAATTCCTCGTGTGTGGGTTTCTAACACTGCACTTTATTTAACCTTCAACGTGTGGCGCTGGCGCAACGTTTCTGTTTTAAAGCCACTGTACAAATCAGGGAGGATAGCTCAGGAACAACGTGCTCGTTGTGGAAGCAATACGACACAGAACGCCGCAAGTTCGATCCCCGGCCTCTCCCATTAAATAGCCATTGTCGCGCCAGGTCTGTGATGGGTGCTTGCTAAAACTCCCAATAATACTAGACACAGGCCCTCTGGAGGTGGAAGGCCCAGGGGTATAAGATGGGAGGTGGGGCTTGTTGTGGGTCCGGACCTGGTCAGCACCTGCCATGTGCTTGCCCATTAACATGGGGGTGCTAGGCCCAGCAACAATAGGGACTTGTAGGATGGTGACAATAGGTAGTCCCTGCACGTGACACCCGCAAAGGCCTACCATTCCATCCGGACGGTCGTGGAGACAAGGGGCCCCAAGTCATCTGTTCCCGCTCTTTCTGAGAAATGTTATCATCTACATCCGAACCAGGCTGCAATGGGATATCCAAGCACCACAAAGAAACATTGCCCGGCACCATCAACACAGGAATCGCGGGAGGAGAAATACTGCTGGCTCCACAATTTGAGTAAGAGCTCCTGACAGAAAGGAGAAACGGAGGTGCTGACAACGTGCCAACCCCTCCAGCCTCGCCGTGTTTTCACGACTTCGCAGGGAAGGAAGCGCACAAGCGTCGAACAATTCCTCCAAGCATCTGCCAGAGGCAATTACAGGCAAAAGCAGATCCACCCGACTTATCTACCCTCAGCTTTGCCCAGAGAATGCAGCTGGCAAGGAGCGAATGCTGCCATGAGAATGGAAGCCAGGACAGTCACCACAAGACCTTTGGGGGCCTGGGGGCCTGGTGAATGCAAAAAATAGCTACAAACCCATACATCCACCCATCCACCCAGGGCTTTAAGTGGGGTAAGAAATTGAGGGGGGAGGGGGCTCATTTGGGGGCTTGGCTTGTGGGAGGTGCGTGGCCTAAAAAGTACGCAAATCGTAGGGTATATACACAAATATATATAAATGTTATATATTTGTGTGCGTACCTTACTATGGTTTGTGTACTATGCAAGCCATCTTTTCTAAACATAGAAATATGCAACATATTTCTACGTTTATAAAAGATGGGTCCTAGTGGATGCAAGGATTAAATTCAAAACCCTCTGCATTCAAAACCCTCTGCATTGTCCACAAGGCTTTCTGGGGCCTGGGTCCAAAATACCTTCAGCTATCCCTCTGCTAATACCTCCCCTCTCGAGCTCTTCGCTCCTCTACCTCCAACTCACTCAGGGTCAGTCGTTATTCTAAGAAACGAGCTGGGGGTAGATCTGTGTCTTCGGCTGGGGCCTCCCTCTGGAACAGCCTCCCTGCCACTTCAAAACTTGAGGAGAACCATCTCCGGTTCCAGAAGCACCTCAAGACCTTCCTCTTTTCTTCTGCCTTCTCTCCCCCTCTCCCCTGCTGATCTGTTCTCTCTTGGCACTGTGCACCTGGCCTCCCTCTGTCTTTTGGGCCCAGGTACCTGCTCATCCTGCCACCCTTGCGCACTGCCTCCAGGCCACCCCTTGCACTGGGGTCTGTATCTGTACCCATATAGCCCCCCCTTATTCTTCCTGCACTTATCAGACCTACCCTGTCACTTGCAAATTGCTGGCTGCATTACCACTGTTTGTTGCCTTTATTATTTATTTATTGTTATTTATCTGTTTCTCCTCTGCTTCGCACTTTCCACCTCTCCCCCCTTCCATGCACTTTTCCCCTCCCCCTCTCCCATGCACTTGCACGTTCTCAATGTCACTGGGCCTAGTGAGATCGCTGTTTTGTTCTCCCCTGATCTCCTCCCTTACCTTGTCACGCTCTGAAACACTTGTGTACAAGCGCGATAGAAATAAAATATCAATCAATCAATCAGCAAGGAAGGAAACCATGCAGGAGTCACCCAGGCTTTAAAGGATGCCTAATATTCATAGCACAACAATAAAAATGCACGGCGGAAAGTGGGGAAAACCTGCCAGTGGTTAAAGGGTGCCAGGATTGAACAAGACAAAGGCCAGACCAATGCAGCACCCCTGTACAAGCAGCCCTGAGGACAAATAGATTTATAAACACCATTGGGGAGACAAATGGCATAACACCCCTGAGCAAGGCCCCCAGCACAGCCAATTCTTCATAGAAAGCCAAGAACAGGATCAAGGATGGCTGACACTCTGACCCTTAAGGAAAAGCTGCTTTGGAGTGGGCCAAGGAATCTGAAGCTGTGCATGGCATGGATTTGGTCTAGAAAAAAATGGCGGTTCTAGCAGCGGCCAGCAGGGAAGCGGAAGCATAAGGAAGCGAAGGAAGGACAGCGAGGAAGAGGAACCGGCGGAGCAAGACCCAGAGGCCAAGAAGGAAAGGCGCCTTGATGTCTGCAGCATGCCAGCCTCAGCCGAGGTCCACCCCGGCAGCAAAAGAAAAGCAAAATCAGGTACTGTGCAAAATGACTTGGGGCCAATATTAGAACACTTTTCAAAAGGGCACATAGATTTGGGCGTTGGGAAAAAGAAGAAAAGGCACAGGGAGGACTCTAGCAGCTCCAGCTGCAAGATTGACAGCTCTGACACGGGGCCTGAATCTGGGTGCGAGGATGACCAGGGCCTCCTCAAAACATGGGGTCGGGCCTAGTAACAATAATGAGTCCCCAGGGCCTAATAGGACCAAATATGGTAGGCACACAGCAGGGAACAATTTGAATAGGAGCGTGAAGAAGACCATTGCATGGCATATTGAGTGCAAAATTAAGAAAAAAAACGTTTCATAGAAATGTTCTCTCTGTTGGAATATGAAGAAATAGGCCCTGACATTGTGAAGAAAGACAAGAGGGAGGAAGAGAAAGAGAGCGCAAGGAGGCCAAGATTGGAAAGAAATATACAGAATTGGGAAGCAGCATTTCAAATCCTTGCCACAAACATTTTAGAAAAATTCCCTGAGGACCGCACAGCGCTGATTGCCTACCATCAAAGCATCTTAGAAATCCACAATACATTTGGGGGAGAATCCTGGCTGAATTATGATAGGGAATTCAGAAAAGAGATGCAAAGATTCCCTGGCCTGGGGTTTTGAGGAAGAAGATCCCAAACTGTACATATTTTATGTCTTAAAAGAGAACTCGGCTCACAATACACAAAATAATAAAGAGCACAAGTCTCAGAATAATAGAAGGGGGAAATACAGGCAGTGCAAATCGTGCAGGTACCAGAGAGGCAGTTCACCCCAACATAAAACTAAGTACTCCTTTTGTAGGCCGGCCCCAGGGGGGCAGAGAACCAGTCAGCAAACCCAGGGGCAAACAAGCACCCGCAACGTGGGCGCGTCAAGAGGGAACACCACCTCATATTGTTGGATTTATGAAAAGATCTCTTGCAGTTGGGGAGAAAAATGTAATTTCAGACACCAATGTAGCACATGTGGTGGAGAACACAGCAGTGCTAAATGCACCAAGTCCCCCGCTGCCAGGCCAAGCCCCAAAGGCACTGAGGGAAAAAACACTCACTAAATTTAAAATGGGGGCTTCACCACTGAATGTAGATAAACTGTTGCTAATGTTGCAAGACTACCGCGACGTAGCAGCAAAAAACATTTTAGGACAAGGTTTTAAAGAGGGTTTTCGAATCACATTTCAGGGACATGGATCCCAGCACATCCCCAATAATTTGAAATCGGTCTCCGCCCTACCTTCAAGAATCAGGGAAAAAAATAGGTGAAGAACTAGGCTTGGGCAGGATTCAGGGACCTTTTGATTCTCCTCTATTCTCAGAATGTCTATGCTCCCCTCTTGAAAAGGGGGAGTTTAGAATGATTCACCACCCTTCAGGGGGCTCTTTTAACGATGGCATCCCCACCACAGAGGTGGCAGTTTCCTACAGCAGCTTCCAGGATGCTGTGGATTTAGTGAGAGTTCAGGGCGGCAGGCTCTCTGGGTAAAGGCGGGCATCCAGTGAGAGCGCATACCCGTGGCTTTGCTTTCACTTTGAAAAGAAATTCTATTCTGACAAATGCCTCCCCACGGGTTGCGCCATTGCATGTGCATACTTTGAACAATTCAGTTCATTTCTGCAATGGACCTTGCAAAAGGCCGTGCCTGGGGTGAAAGTAGTTCACTATTTAGATGATGTTTTCTTTACAGGACCAGAAAGGTCTCCGATGTGTAGCGCCGCCATTCAAAATATTTGGGGAAATCATGCAGGTACTGGGGGTCCCACTCACAGTAGAGAAAACAGTAGGGCCCACCCATACCCTCTCATTCTTAGGGATTGAGATTGACTCTACCAAAGGGGAATGCCGCATAACCGAAGCTAAAATGGATGACTTGCTAGGGGCTATCAAAAAAATGACAGGTATAGACAAAGCAACCCTGAAAGAAATGCAGTCACTAGCTGGGAAGTTCAATTTTGCAACTAGAATAATGCCACAAGGCCAGATTTTCCACAGGTGTCTTGAATTAAGAGTGAGAGGGGTAACCAAGAAGACTGGGCAAAGAGATAGCAAAAGACTTAGCTGTATGGGAGACATTCCTTAACATCTTTAATGGAAATGTAATATGGCGCACGCCTACAAATGACTCTGCCCAAAGGGCCCTGTTCACTGACGCTGCAGGGAGCAAAGGCTATGGTATATGTGTTGGCAATAAATGGTGCGCAGGCCACTGGCCCCCCAGCTGTCATGAACTGGGATGGACCAAAAACATGACCTTGCTGGAAATATTTCGTATGGGGGGACACGCTGATTAATACTGGGATGGTCACGTGGTCAGACAATATGGCAGTTATGCACGTGCTGAACAAAGGTGCTACATGTTGCACATTGGTATTAAAGGCACGAAGAGAAATTACAAAACGTAGCCTAAAATACAACATTGTTATCATTGCACGGCACATTGCTGGTAAGGAGAATAAAGCCGCTGACACAATGTCCTGTTTTCATTTTCATACTTTCAGGGCGCTAAATGCTCAGGCAGAAGCAAAGATGACATCTGTACCAGAGGAAGTGTGGGCCATCTTGGGTTAAAACAAAGTCGACCACAACATCACCATAAGAAAGGCCCCCCAAGGAAAATCCATGTTCCCAACCGCTCCCAAGTAGAGGGCACGGCGGGAAACAAATCACAGAATCACACATCGACAGGTGAGCCCAGAGGGATCCTTGGGGACCTGGCAAAAAATGCCCTGGCCCTGAAAACAGCAAAAATGTACAGTAAATGTCTTCAAGAATTTGGCGACATAACATAAATCACCAATATCTGAGACATCCAAGAAAGCCACGTCAATGATTTCATGAAATGGGCCTTCAAACAGAACAGAAAGAAGGCATGGGCATCCTCCCACTTGGCAGCAGTAACCTATTACACCAAACTAGCAGGGGCTTCCGATCCCACACTCAGCGCATTGACAAGATATGCTTTGAAAGGTTGGTCCAAACTTGAAGGGGTAAAAAGAGATACCTGGCGCCCCCTGAACTTTGCTAAACTATAAACCCTATCAGACAGCTTGCATAAAGTACGTAACAATTCATACGAAACAGCCTTATTTAGGGCAGCCTTTACACTTAGTTACTTTGGGGCTTTTAGAATTAGTGAAATTGCACTCAAAAATACTAGGAAGGGCTGGATGTATATGAGATCAACCGGGGAAAAGAGACAATGGCAATAAACTAAACAGATCCAAGACTGTTTAGATGGGCAAAGGAAGAATTATCAATCTCTATTGCATAGAAGAGGCAGAGTATTGCCCCATCTGCAACACCAGGGCTTTCCTTAGCAAACGCCCAAGATTGGGTGGCCAACTTTCGACACATAGGAATGGCTCCGCTCTTAGCAGATTTCAGTTAAGGTCTGTGCTTAAAAAGGCCATAGAGGCAGTAGGATGGGAGCCAACAGAGTTTGGGTCTCACTCCTTCAGGATAGGCGCTGCAACATCTGCATTGATGGGGCCCTACAAGAAAAAGCAATCAAAGGGATTGGGGGATGGAAATCTGGGGTATACAAAAAAATATATTAGGAAAGGCCTAATTTAACAGTTCCCCCCCTCCCTCTTCTCGCTTTTTCACACAGGGAACCTTCCTTTCAAAACTGCTTGGATCGTGGGCCTCTCATTCACCACCAAGGCCAGCAGATGGCTCGAGGAAACACAGGAAGGCATGCATTTTCAAAATACTATCACTGATTTTTTTTTTTTTTTTGATTTTTTTTTAATTATTTGATATGGTTGAATTTAATCAACCTTTCAAAGCGAATGATTACAAAATATTTGTCAATGTCATCAGAATACATAAACAATTAATTAAACAACTGAAATGAGTGCATAGATGACAAACAATTATTTACAACATGCACTAGCAACATAAACAAAATCAATGCAGAAACCAAAAAATATTTCTAAAAAACATTAAAAGAACAGAAAAATCTTATTCTCTTCCATTTCATGTGATTAATAGAAAATGAGATATAATTTGAGGTATGTGCAAGTTAAAATATGTGCCAGGAATACCCAATCAATGGAAACTCTGGATTATCTATATACACATTTAGGTATGCTAGTTAAACACTCACAAAGAGATTAATATTCTAGATTATCCCCCTCTAAGTTTAAACTAGTTAAAAACTTTACGGCTGCAATTTGAACTGCTAGATTGTTACAACCTAGTACGCTGCCCAGCATTCAATTTGCGAGATATTTCCCAAATATTGGCAATGTCTGGTGAACGCTGTTAGTCTCTGTGGTAGTAACGTTCTGCACTCTGTCAACAAGTGTACAAGGGTCTCACTCTTGGTTTTGTCTTTACAAAAACGGCATACATTTTGGTCAGGTTTAACTGCTCCTCGTCTTGCTTTGATATCAAGTGTAAGCCCCAGATTGAATCGAAGGCGGAGTATTTCACTCCGATATTGCGGGGAAGGAGCGCAAATCAGATCCTTGAGCAGGATGCTTTGTTTTTTTTGGAGGAAATCGTGCATCATCGCCATCACGATATGTTCGACATAATTCACAGGTGTTGATCCAATCAGTTTGGTAAATTTTGAATTTTGCTTTATCTGGATTAAACACCAACAAATTGATTCAAATTGCAGCTTTCGCTAATGTTGCATAGACGTTATCAAGCCAATGTGTATTATCATTTGGTGCCATCAGACATTTTCTAAATAGAGCACACATACGCCAGCTATATTGGGCTTCGAGGGATAGTAGGCCAAGTTTGTATCTCATCCACGGTATCAGAGTGCATTGGGGAAGATGAAGGATTCTACACCAGAATGTTGCTTCCCATTGTGTAAATTTAAACTTTGCGGCCACAGGGAAAGTTTCGAGGCCATACAAAAGAATAGGGACTATATGATGCGTGTCTGTGAAATGGCTGATAACAACTTGGCCTCCACCCACTCAATCTGCCCGTGTGCTCCTTGCTGTCCATCAAAGATCGTACCTAGATAATAGTAATTTGGTACCACACTAATTGGCATTGCACCAATGGTCCACATGTATGTCAACGGCCCCGCACGTTTGGGGGAATACTGGACAATTTGAGATTTAGTCAAATTTATAGATAATTCATTGAGTTTGACATATTCTTGAAATGCACTCAATAGCTGTTGTAGCCCGACCTGAGTTCTGGAGATGAGAACAAGGTCGTCAGCATACATTAGGGATTGTACTTGTTGACCATTCAATTGTGGGGAATCTGATATGACATATCCCAACAGAGTTTTCACATCGTGAATATAATAGTTAAACACTGCAGATGCTAACGAGCATCCCTGCTTGAGACCACGATCCGTGGGAATTTTTCCGTTAGAATGCCATCTAAGGTGATGCGTATTTGAACAGAAGTGGCATGATGTAATAAGTGAATAATGTCAATTAGTGTTGTTGGGCAATTATCTCTTGCAAGCTTTTGTAATAGTAGGTAGCGACTTACAGAGTCAAAAGCGGCATTAAGGTTGATGAATGCAAAAAAGACTGGTTGCTTATTCTCATAGCACTGGGCTTTTATAGCATTTAAAGTCAACAAATTGATGTTGGTGCCCATGCCAGCCATGAATCCTATCTGGTTTGTGTCTCGATGTTTATTGATTCCTGTCCAGTAGTTAAATTTACAAAGGACCAGTTTTGTGAAGATTTTGCCAGGGGCATCTAGCAACGCGATCGGTCGATAATTTGCCGGGACAGATCGGTCACACTTTTTGAATACTGGAATTATTATTGATGTCTTCCACAAAGGTTGAATAACACGAGTGGACAAAATGTCTCGAAAAATTATGGACAAAATGTGGGCCCATTTAAATGGATGCATTTTAAACATATGGTTTGATAAACCATCAGGTCCCTCGGCTCTCGAGGAGCTTAATTTCTTGATGATGCCATAGATGACTTCTTCTGAAGCTTCTAATTCCCAAGATGATTTAGATAACAGATAGTACTTAAAATTTGCATATTGAGGATCAGCATATAAGGTGGGGAAATGCTTGATCCAGACATGCTCAGCTACGCCGTTAAGTTGGGCATCTGCCCACTGATTTGTGGGGCAAACCCGGCATGCGATGGGGGGGACCTTCATGACAAGCTGGCCGGCTTTCTGGGGGTCAGTGCTCCCCCCTGACTTCCTGATCATCCACCTTGGGGGCAATGACTTGCCACAGCTAGGAAGGAAGCCGCTACTGACAGAAATGTGCCCTCACTCACATCCATTGCACATATGTGGAGACAAACAGAGCTCATGATGTCTGAAATCATCCCGCGCCAACATTGGCCAGGTTCTGAGCCTCACAAGGCGGTAGAAATTTCAAGGCGTAAATTAAATAAAGCATTGGGCAATTTCTGCCTATTCTCAGGACTTAAGTTCATAAAGCACGGGATCACAGTGCATAACAAAGCCCTATCTTGCAGTGATGGGGTCCACCTGTCCATAGAAGACATGGACACTTTACAAGGGATATTTTTTGCACATTGGCAGTGAGGGGCTGTTCTTAGTTTTTCCTATTTTGGGGGGGACCTGAGGGGCCACCGGGCAGAACCCCCTCAGGGTGGCGGCAGGGATCAGCCTCGAGTTGGCCCTACATGGGAGGAGGGTCCCCGCTCACCTGATCCCCTGCTCGCCAAAATATTTGTGCATGTTTTCATTATGTTTTTATTATTGGTTGGTTGGTTTTCTTTTGCACCATATCTCATGATACAATAAAGCTTGTGGCCAAAGTTTTTCCACCTTACCTTTTGTTGGCCTCCTCCTTTATGGCACTGTCATTACTGTCATCACTGTCATTTTTGTCACCTGCATGGTTCCCCCACACTAAAACACTTCCAGGCTTATGACAACATATTGGAGCATGAGAGCAGTACTGCAACCCCGTGTAGCCATCGAGCCAGGCATTGCTGTGAGACAAAACCCACCATTGCCATAAAAGACCAACGGCAGTCACTGGTGCACACATCCACAGTATCTCCCAAACCCACAGGCAACAAATTTCATTCCAATACAGACGCTTATGTCTTTAGAGGCCAGTGTGTTACTATTTATGTAAAAATAGCGGCCCGCCCGTCCACCGGGCCACTTCAAACCATGCGGCACAGGGCTGTGCAAAGCAACAGGACCTATTCTAAAACCAAGTACTAAGCAACCCTGACGGCGCGCCACAAACCCCATGGCACCCTAAATGTTAAGGGCGTGCAGCCCAACAAACGCTGTTCTTACGCCCATAATGTGGGCGGTCAGGCGGGCGGGGGGCCATTTGGCGGGCTGCCATTTTGCCGATGCCCTGATCCCGGCCGATATCCCATGCCACCCTATCAAACACCCCATTTGTTGTGCGATGTTCAATCCCACTGGGCGCCCCAAAACGCCTTCAGCCCTTTATAGTAGTGACCTGCACGATCGACATGCGCGTGCCTACAAATTGCTGCTCAGACCACTGAAATTATGGCAACAAAACTCATAAATGTGAAGTATGGGGGTTGGGTGAGAGACCCCAAGAACTACCAATACTTAGCCAAAGACAGAGCAAACCGTAAACGTGACACAAAACCCATTTCAGGAATTAAATAACTTGCATTCTACTGGTAGCACCTTCTATGTTATCCATCTACTACTGGTGCTCTTTTAAACATTGCAATCAAAAAGGAGAAAAAACCTACGGACACCCTTTCCACTCAAAAAACCCTTCCAAACCATATCATTACCTGTGTCCAAATTTCGACTAAATTAAAAACATTGCTCCCCCGGCTCCTTAGAGATGCAGTCACATGCAGCAGTGCTTTAAGTGGGGTAAGAAATGGAGGGAGCGGCTCATTTGGGGGCGTGGCTTGTCTGATGGGCATGGTCTAAGACATGATGGGCGTGGCCTAAAGATAAACATATAAAAATGCACAGGTGTGGTCTGACCCACATAACTTAGTGCACAGGGCAACTGTCTGCTTGGTACAACAAAAGTATGTGATCCTGGGCCAATCATTTAACTACACCGTGTCTTATCGCCAAAGTGATTCTGATTCACTTCATAGCTTATGTTATTATATCATGCTATTATATATATACAAAAACGAATGACTAGAGTTGCCACATATGTAGTAAAAGTGCAATTTAGGCCCACTTAAAGCCCTGCCCATACTCTGCTAAACGACAACAAGTGAATCGGCTGTAAAAAGTGTTGCCGCAAGTTGAAAGCACAGTAGACAATTAGTTCATTATGGAGGGTTCCAGATGCTGTGGGGGCAACTGGGGGACTCCCAACTGATTAAGCAAAATGTGACCCAAGAGAAACCGGGCAAACATATTTTGATAAAGGGTAAAAGGCCCAATGACTACTGGTATGTAAGCTAATGGCCACGAGAGGGCAGTATTTCATTAAGGGGGTGAGATATTGTAATGGAAGTTTGCAAAATGTGGAGGGGCTACAAGCGGATGCCTGTTTCCATGAACACTGCACATTATGTGGGGAAGAGTACATTGAAGTGAAAAGGGCAGGAAATTACTTAAATAGCCTTCAACTCCTACCAGATCAGTGGCAACCTAGAGAGAAATAGAAGCCCCTATAACCAAACATAAAGTTATTGCAGAGCTGTGTTCCTTTGCTAATAATTCAGGTTTAGAAAAGTGTTCATCATTTTGTGCAGCGTGAAAGAAAATGGAGGCCTAGCAGCTCCTGCAGGCTTCATTTGGTGTGCCTTTGCAAAACACATGCTGAAACCCACGAGAGAAGGGGAAGAATAAAAGTGAGCTCTTGGAATACAGCAAGATTCCGAATTAGAACTTTTGAGGAAGAAGAACGTGCAAAAACGAGTGTTAATAAAGCCCCCGGAAATACTGCATCATGATTTGGCCACGCCGCCATCCGTGGAGCTTTGGAGATCGGTTCCCGCCCTTGACCTCCCGCGGCCAGCGCTGGTTCACACACTTGACTGATAAAGAATTCGGCAGCAGCGGATCTGAGCGCACTGAGAACGTTTGCCGACCTCAAAAGATTGATTAGACGTGTGATTTGCGCCGTTGTCTTGGTGCATCAGCAAATGTTGGTCAAGGTAACACCTTATTTAAATACGGCAACCTACGGACTTGTGTAGTCACTGTTGTGTGTTGGTCTAGTGGCTGGCAGAGAGAGAGCGTCATGACTATGTCATGACGCCTCTTCAATAAAAGGGGCTCTGCTGGCATGCAGAGGGCAGTGCAGCAGAGCCCCAGGAAGCGGCAACTCGTGTCTGTGTCGTTCGTTCAGGTCCTCTTGCCGCGCGGTCGCGGCCTGGTTAGCACCCGTGTCTGGGTGCCCCCAGGACCTTGGCTGCTGTTGCTGGGGTGCCTCCCAGCCTGGAAGCCAACGCTCCGGTGAACCGGGCATAGCTGGGGGACCCTCCCAACTACCTGCTGCGTGAGCGCAGTATCTGGGACTCGTGTTGGGTGCCCCTACACTTTCTGTGGCCCGCCTCGGTGACTGGAGGCAGGCCACCACAGCCACTAGAAATGCGTGTTTGTATTGACACTGCGGCTTTAGTTGGATACTTACCTTAGGTCTGTTTAAAAAAAAAAAAACTTTTTACAACTGCTAATTTGTCCTGAAATGTTATCTGTTTATTTAGCACACACTTGGTAGTTTTCCAATTAACGTGTTTTTGCAAGAGTCTGCTAAACAACGCCCTCCTTCCTACAGCTGGCAAGGTGCCCCTTGAACACATGCTGTACATGTTTCAGGGCATCCGGTGCATAATGTGAAAATCACACCACGATGAAAATGGCTCGGAGATATGTGCGCTGCCGAGTAGATTAGATCACAGAGGCAACTTTGTCCGTCCATCAGCGAAACTGGGTACTCAGTGATCTGAGTAGATTAGACCACCAAGCTCCCAGGTTCACTTGGGACTGAAACTTCCTCTCTTGACCCATGAGGGTCATGAGAGGAAGTTACAGTTGGGGGATGCTGTGTGGTTTTTGGAGCTGATTGACTGACTGACTGAAGTGCCAGCCAACCGCAGCGTTTTGCAAACGCTGTGGCTGGCTGCCAGTCAGCTGCATGCCTGACTTGATCATGGCGGCAGGCAGCGGGCTTATCTTCCGTCGCGGCTGTGGTGGGATAATGTCCCGCTGTGGCTTTGTGGGATGGGGGGGGCCTGGCAGGGCCCTGGCTCAACTCCACTTCATGGAGATTGCCGGGGCTCGGCACACTTATAGCACTGCATGTAGCACAACGGCAGCCTTCACAGGTATTTCTCCATGCAGTGTCCGTACTGGCTAACACACCACCCAAAGTGGCGCAAACCAAAAGACCACAATATAGGAAAAACTCTGAATTTCAACCCCCGCGGTCCATGACCGCCATGGTGAAAAACATGAAACATTGCCCAGCCAAACCGGGACGCCATCCAATACTGCATGCTTGTTAGGTAAGAACTGTGCAGCCACTCTGTGTGAGACTATAAGACTTATCTGCTTGGTATCAGGTAACCCACCTTTTGGTATAGGTCTTTACTACTCAGGTTGGTAGTGTGACTGAGCAGCCAGGCCTATCTCAAGAGGGGTAAATGTGAGCTATAGAGCTGTACAAGTAGCCAAGTAACACTTACACTCAAGGGTACAAGTATAAATAGTTATTTATTTATTTGAAGTCAGTTTTAAATAAAAATTATTTAAAAAGGTAAAAGATTGTAACAATACGAATAAACTATGAAATTACTTTTCAGAATCAAACAAGCCAGTGACTAATCTTTGGATATGCTTCATACACTTCTCCTACACCCGGAGGTGACTTCAATCACAAGGATAGTATTTGCATTTATATATTACACTAGCATACTTTGCAGACTCAGAGTTGTAGAAAGTAAAGGTTAAGGGAAGTGTAACGGTTTATTGAGAAGCCACCCTCGACACGGGGAGTTCCTTCCCTCCCCACTCAAGTGGTTTTTCAACAAACTGTTTAAGAGATTCTTTTTTAGCCCTCTCTCAGACACATATCATTCCCCCTGGATCCTCCTCCCCAGAGCTAACAACGAGCCAAGAACCAGGTCGGTGTACGGGAAACATATTGGTATTTATTTAAATGAACAGGAATAGAAATTATCACAAAAATATTAAAACACCTCTTTATCCGTGGCACAACACAATCAACTTCTTTCAGCATACATAAATGACAAAAGTGAGTTAATAAGAACACAATCACAATTGTACACTTTCTACCAATGTCACTTCACAAAATAATGACACTGATCAATAATATATTTTTGGCCAAACCTTTGGTTTAAAACAAACACAGGGCAATTTAGCGCTTTGTTTTTCAGCCCAACCCTTGCTTTGGCCTATGTTGGGAAGTCAGACAGAAAAATTGGAATGCTTTGGGGAATTTTGGATTTCAAACCCCCCTTACTTAAAGGCATGTGTTGGGGAACCTGGATAAAAAGGTTGTACTGATTTAAGAACAAAAACACCCCTCTTCCATAAAGAAGTCGGGGTCAGCTGGCCAACAAGGGTAACCCAATTAAATTATAGGCTATAGTTTTCGGTGCACACTTGGAAGTGAGCTTTGTTAATTTTAACAAATTTCACCCGCAGTGTTCTACAAATGGGGAAATAATTATATTAATATTTATGCTTACATATGCTAAGGATCTACACAGTGTTGCCCCCAACCACTATAGGGTGAAAGGATTCAAGGCAAGCAGACTCCCCCCACCTTTTGGATTTCCAAGGCTTAGTTCTACTTGCATAGCAATCCTCTGTTTAAGGTTCAGGAAAGCCAGCTGCATCTCAGGACACTCTGGAAAGATAGGGCAGGGTTCTTGTAACTCCACTCTCAGAGATGGCCTCCCGCTCTCCACCACAGGACTCAGTCAGCTTTGAGGCCTTCCTAGAAATGGACAGCTCCCCCCAGATGCACTCTCAGCAATCTCCTCTGATGTCTCCTTACAGCTGTCAGATGGTAAGTTTCAGCAGCCTTCCTGATGGCCGGTCTCTTGTCTATCTGTTCCTGTCTTTCCTCATTTTTTTCCCCTCTGTCCTAGTGCAGTCCCCCTTATATAGCAGCAACGACATCACCAATTTTACAATCTTGGCGACCTACCCTGCAATAATCATTGCCACTAGGATTGGACAGTTACCCACTCCCTCCGCCCCAACCCAGCTCCACGTCAGGATTGGTTTGGCGGTCTGGAGCAACATATGTCTATTCCCATTTGTCATTGCCCCTTTGTTCTATTTTCAACTTTTTTGCAAAAACTAGTTATGTATCACAACTTCACAATTTTACTAGCAACAGCCATACTAAACATATTTTCTGATTTAGCTAATCATGGAGAATTAGATAAGCCGACCACGAAATCCATACGATGTAGCACAGACATGTGGGACATTTCTGCCATTTCCATAGAAAGTACAACAGACGTGAATATGTAAGTTATTAAGCATATCCCTAATTTCGTTTTCCACCTGCTCCCCAACTCTCACATTTGGAACATGTTCAGATCAGCCAGAAACCTAGTCTAAATTACCATTACAGTTCCCAGAGTCACAGGTAGATTCATTATATATCCCAAAATCGCCTGGAAATCACATAAAAAATGGTACAAAAATGAAAATATTCGACATGATGGTTGCTGAGAAAAAAGGCCTACATGATAATAGTCGTTTTAACTAACTTGTGAATCTTTATGTTCAGCAAATGGGAGATTTGCTTCTTCCAGCACAGCCCTCTGTCTCCCTGGGCCAGCCTGTGACCAGAGTTTTTTTATGAGTCTCTCTGAAGTTAGTAGTTTGCTCTTTGAAGTTGCAGCCCCCATTGTCACACATATTATTTGTGCTCCAGCCAAGGGTGAATTTCCTTGACGTCCCTGCTTTCATAGCCAGCAGGGCTAGAGAAAAATGAAGTTTTACACCTTAAGCAGCAAATTTTGACTGCTGTGGTCATTAGATGGTAGATGTCATCCAGGCTGGAAGTGGGAGTTTTCCTTTGTGATGTTTTGCCCACAGCCAGAAACAGGGTCTGCCTTGGGCTGACATTTTCCATGAAGACAAAGTGGCTCTACAAATGTCACTGGAGTTTTGTAGGTGAAACATAATATACATTGCTTTTGTCAACTCACACATCATCGTTTTGTTTTTCTGACATTGTTCTGTGAGCGGTATTACTTTTTTCACTTTTGCTTATTTTTTTCAAATTTGGTTTTCAGCATATCGTATAATTCCAGCATCATTCTGCATGTAAACAACAAAGTGTCATGAACCGTAACAAAGATTGAGGTAAACATCGACACTCGTAGTTCAAGATCTTAACATAACAACATTGCTTTCCCTTTTCCCTTCCCCATCCCCTCCCTGTACAGTGTTTTCTAAGATATGCATTGGTTTGATCTACATCTGTAAGCACAAATATACAGCTTTTATAGTTGGATTTGTGTCCATCAATTGTGTTAAAGGTCAGTGGTCCTCTAGTATTCAGAGTTTGTAACAGAATGTGTGACAAAGGGGTCCCATTAGTTCAGATCACATTGCTGGGGTCTGATCCTTTAATAAACATTACTTTCTAAGTCTTTTGCTCTGGTGTTTTGTTTCATCGGTCTGTGCGATTTCCCGTGGTCTAGTGGTTGGGGACATGATGCTCCACAAAGTCCTGCCACAGGGTGTCACATTGCATGGATCTTGCATGCAAACTTGCAGTCATTTTCTCCATCACGCAAATGCTAGTTGCGACATTCACCCATTCATTCTTACTTGGGGTTAATTCAGCTTTCCATTTAAAGACTAGGCATGCTCGGGCTGCCAGTAATAGGGGGGCAACCAGACCTGTCGCTCTCTCATATTCATCGTCATTGAGCTCCAAACAAAATAATATCAAAAGGGGTGCGCATTCACGTTGTATACCATCAATGTCTTTAATCCACCCGAGGACTTCGTTCCAAAACACCTTCACTTTGGGGCATTCCCACCACATGTGCCAATGGGTTGCGATTTGGCTGCATTGGCGCCTGCATCAGGGGTTCGCCATTTGATACATTTTGGACAATCTGTGGGGGTCATATTGCCATCTGTGCAGGAGTTTGATGGTGTGTAGTTTGTACTGAGAAGCTATGGATACTTTCGGGGTTCATGTACATATTCTTGACCATAGTTCGGGAGAGATCTTCATTTTCATATCAGTTTCCCACCTTACCCTGAGGTCATTTGTGGAACCACACCCCGGCTTCAATTAGAGTTGTATAGTTGGCTGAAATCAGGCCCTTGGTGTTTGAGAGTGTATCGAGAAGCTTTTCGAAGGGGCTAAGGTCTCTTTGTATCTTTTCTTTCCATGGGCCCATCAGCATTATACCCTTCAGCTGTAAGTATTGGAAAATTGAGCGTTTCCCAATATTCAGGGCACTATCTAGGTCGATAATAGTGATAAATGGACCTCCTTTCCAGAGCTGACCTACTCTCTCTAGGCCCGCTTCGGACCATCTTTGGAATCGTGCGTGTTCTCAAATTTCTTTTCTTATTCCTGGCGCCCAGATGTGGCTCAGTGGGAATGGCCATGTCGTTATGTGTTGTATGCTCGGGGTGTCTTTCCAGATTTCCAAAATAGTGCCTATTATTAGGTGTTCTCGTGTTCTGCGGGTCCGTTTGTTCTTGGGGACCCAGAGCAATTCAGAGAGAGTGACAGGAGCGAAGTGATAGTTGTCAAGGGCTAGCCATTGTAGGTGTGTATGGTTTCTCAAATGTGGTATCAGGATTCTAAGTTGTGTGGCCCTATAGTATTTTTCAATGTCGGGTAGACCCACTCCTCCTTTCTCTTTGGGGAGTGTGGGTGTTTCGTAGGCAATTCTCGATTTTGTTCCCCTGCCAATGGAAGCGTAACATAGTCCTCTTGACCTCACTAAAATATGATTTGAGGATCGCAATGGGGAGCTTCTGGAAGGGGTATAGAAATGGTGGGAGGCAGACCATCTTAATTGCATTCACCCTCCCCATCCATGATACCGTAAGGTTTTGCCACTTATCCAGGTCGGCCCGAAACCTTTCGAGGATTTATGAGAAATTGGCTTTGTATAGGGCATCCAGGCGGTTAACCAGGTTACTCCCCAAATATTTCAGAGTGGGCCCACCAGTGGTTAATCCCAAAGTCGAATAGTTCGCTTCATCGGCAGGAGTGGGTTCATGAAGGGGGAGAAGAATGGACTTACTTCTATTAATTTTTAAGCCGGAGTGGAGGACGTAGTGTTCGATAAGTTGTATCGCCCTAGGTATGGAGTTTAGTGGGTCTGTAATGTGCAATAAAAGGTCATCGGCATAAAGTGCCAATTTATATTCTTGTCCGTCGACCGAGATCCCTTTGATCAGTTGCTCTACTCTAATTTTTTGTGCTAGCGGCTCGTGTGACAAGGCGAACAGAATGGCCGGCAGGGGGCAACCTTGTCGTGTCCCTCTGCTCAAGGGGAACCATCTTGAGTAGTCAGAATTGACAGATACTGATGCCTTACGGGATGTGTAGATTGCTTCCACCCCTCTTCTGAAACCCTCCTCAAGACAAACCTTGCTCAGGACCGCTTCCAGAAACCCCCATCTGACCCTATCAAATGCTTTCTCTGCATCGATAGAGAGGAGAACTGATTCTCTTCTCTCTTCTGTGACTCATTCATCAGATGGAGAGTCTTCCGCTTAGTGTCGGATCCCTGCCGGCCTATGATAAATCCCACCTGGCCTGAATGTATGAGCCGAGGTAGATATATTTCTAGACGTGCTGCCAGTACTCTTGCGTATATCTTTGTGTCTATGTTAAGCAAAGAGATCGGTCGGTATGAGCTGCAATATTGGGGATCTCTGCCTCTTTTAGGTATCACAGCGATTAGGGCCTCAGAGAATGAGTCCGGGGCTCACTTTTGCTTTTTAAAGCCGTTTTTATTTGCACACACATGTGCAGGTCGTTTTTGTATTCAATCTTTAAAAATCCTATTTTCTATGTGACAGGTATCTTTGATTTCTCCTTCTTTCGTAAATTCATCTGCTGCTTTTCCATTGGTAATGACAGGTTGGCCCCTTTCCACATGGCTCTTTAACTTTACTTGAAAAACAAAAGTGAAAGCCAGGCCGGTTTTTGTTTCAGTGTTTAAAATCTTGCTATTCACGTGAAAGGGACTTCTGTTTGGGGCCTTTAAATGCACCCCACAGAAGCAAGACATTTAAAACAGATTCTCAGAATATGTGAGGACAACTGAATCCTCCAATGATGTCTAGATAAGCCTTTCCCAGCAGTAACAGTGTTTAACAATCCACCACCTACGGGAGGTGAAGCAATATCAAAGTCAATGGATTAAGAAGAGTGCCTTCAGGGAGCCAGGACAGCCAAAGTCATTTGGGCACAGTCAATGGATCTGATGCACTTCTTGGGTAAGAGTCTTGCACAAAGTTAGAGAGTTCAAAAACAACCCTTATATGGTCACAAGCAGTTAAGCCTCTTAAAAGTGAGTTGAAGGTAAGTACCCTCAAGCCCCAACAGTACCTCTGGTTAGAAGAAAAGGTGGTCCAGCTGGGTTCCATCTTGCTACAGCCAAACAGACCCTGTTTCCTGAGTCTCAGTCATGGGGACAAGAGGGAGGACGTCTGGAGGGCTCCTGCGGCAGTTCTGGGGAAGGTCGTCGGCGGCTACGGGCTCTTTTCATTTCAGCAGCACTTTGTGGTTTTAGCGCTTGGGAAACAGCACTGATGCAGAACGCTGGACACCGGTTGGACTTTCCGTGCTCCCTCGGTCCTGCACTCTGGTGAGGAGACTCTGGATCAGGCTTTCCTGCTTCTGGAGGGTCCTGAGGAGATCTCTAAGGTTGCACAGAAATGAAAATTCTCCCTAACAGTGCCCAGTCGCGGAAATACTTCTCATCTTAGAGAAACATATATAGTGCACACCTTAATCGCAAATATATACTGCAAAGCCTTACGCTGCATCCATTCAGTGAACAAACTCATATTTTGGCACCAAACGGCATCTTGGAAAAGGAACTTTGTTTTTTACCACCAGCTCCTTGAACCTAATAAAACAAAACCCGCTAGTATGACGACCGGCCTAACTAAAATCACAATCCTACCACAAAAACCTTGCGGTACGGCTCCTCAACAAAGGACACAACATTAATGCAAAGCTTGCCGGTGCGGCAACCAGACAAAGCAACAATGCCATGCGTAACCGCTGTAGCTCAACCGCGTTGCCCTGGAGCCATCCTTCCGGCACAAAAGAATGTAAAGTGCAACAAATCCAGGTGGCCGACACAGGCTCAAAAACAAAAATTCTGCACACTTGAGGAAAGGACACAAACCCGCTGTAATCCAGAGAGCCCTGAAGAGCCTCGTGGTGCACAAAGCTGCAAACCTAAACAAACCCGGGCAGTGCGGCGACCGACATGGAAAAACTTGCTCCAAAAAACAGAGCATATTATAATAAAAATCTAAACAAACCCAAGTAGGTGAAGCAACTTCTCCCCAATGAGGGTAAAAAACGAAGCAAACCCCAGGCAGTGCGGCGACAGCGGTAAGCACACGAAAATCACTGCTCAGAGAATCATGGAGCGCAAAATGCAAACATTGGCCCAGACAAAGAACCTACAATCAATCGGGACGGGCCCCTTCTATACCCGGATACTTCCTCCTCCATGGCAAAGCACTGCGTCCATCGAGAGCGCTCCCTTCCATCCTCCAGGTCAGTCGGATGAACTCATGACTTGAAGCGAGGGGGGGGCTGCGGCAAACAAAGAGGATGAGCGACCCCCACGCCCGTCTTGTAAGCACTCTACAGGCCCAAAACCAGATGTGTCGGACCCAGGGGACGCCTACCTCCGCCTCCGGGGGGGAGGAGGAGGTTGGGTGTGTTGGCCCCAGGGGGAGTGGCCAGAGGGGCAGCCGGCTATGTGGCCTGTCCCTCTAGGGCCCCCTGCGGGGGCTGAGACAGCCTCAGAGTCATTTCATTCAAGGAGCCCGTGGTTTTTATCCATGTCCTGAATACTAACAAATAAAAGCTATGTATTATTACTTTTCACCAGAAACTATCAACCGAGGGTACATTTGTTTAATGTTGCAACTACTCACTATTTGTAATCCTTTTCTGCCATCTAAAGGCCATTAGCAGAACTGCTAGCAGACTACTACCATTAGTTGGACATTTTGTTTTAGTGTACGAATCTTACTCTCCTTCACAGTTTTTACTTTCCCGCAAGGGTATTGCATGAAGGTCATGGGCGTAATTTTAGGGGGGGACAGGGGTGTTTGTCCCCACTAACTTTCATGGCACACCATTTTGTCCCCATTCATTTGGCTGTGGCACCTTTTCTTCAGATGTCATGTCCCCCCCAACATTTTCAGCAAAGTTACTCCACTGATGAAGGTGTTATCAATTGATTGTTTTACCTTAGATTGACTTCCTATTCTCAATCACCAATGGTTGGCTTGCTGCTAGCAAACACTTGCATTACATATAACCGACTTTTCTAAAACCAGAGATGTTTTGACATAAACTCATGGGTGCAGCGAGTTCAGGTTCTAGCTGACCTCATCAATATGACTGCGGTTTATCAGTGTGGTTATCAACGCTATGTTCTGCAAGTTATGATGAGAAGAAAGGTCTGGCATGTTCCCTACCTTAGAACATACTTAGTCCCATGTATATTGAATCCCACAGTATGTGTTACCCAATGCTCCGTCCAGAGAACCAAATAGCCGAGCTTGTCCCCTCATCTCCCGCTTCCCGCCACTCACCTCGCGTTTCCCCATGTACGCATTGGTGCACGCCCAGTTCGTGTTTGCAACGCTTCTGTGACGGGGCTCAGCACCCAGCTATACTTGTTATGATGATGGCCTCCGCAATATTAGGGTCTGCTCGGTGATGGGCGAACCCGCACATCGGAAGTCCATCAGGCAACCAATCGCCAGCATCATCTAGTACATTTGCTTTGGGCTGCATTATATTCTACCATTGCAGTAAAACCGGGCTCTTTACACGAACACCGATACCTGGCATCCATGACTGCACAGCTAGCTGTCCCCCAAAACACAATAATATCCCACCATCCTCAGCCCCACCAAATGTCAGTGGGACTTGCGAGGGGCGGCTTCCATTACCTGGGGGACACTCATAAGTCTAATGCCTGTCCACACTGCATTTGATTCCGGCTGTGTTTTCCATTAATGATGGGGGCTGCCACATGGCAGCCATTACCGTGGCAAGCAATCATTTCATTACAGGTTATGCCATGTCTCGCCCTGTCTGCTCCTCCGATTGCTCCTGTTAAGGTTGTCTGGGATCCACCTGGCGGGTACTTGAGCAGTTTCCCTTTGAGGAAGTGCTGAGGGATCCAGCATTGTGTATGGAGATCTACCAACCTCGTATGTCTGCTTCCGGTCTATTTGCTTTCCTCGTGCATGGTATCATCACATGGTCCGTTGTAGACCGTTTAGCCTTCAGGCTGGGAGTTTGGTATACTTTGCTAAGCTGTCATTTAACAGCTTATCATTGCAGCTGTCATTCGCTGGTGACTCCTTGGATGCGGATAGGCCATGGTCATGTGTGTCCTTGATTGACACTGTACCATTTTGTACCAGTTTTCTGGTAAATTGGCAGAAGTATATGGACACTGTTGGCTGTATCTCCAGTCGTACCGACTGTGACGTGTAAGGGTGGACGTGAGGTAATGCACAGAATACATATGACCATCCCACTGTCCCGTCACAGGACTTAAGGCCTGTCCGCCTCTCACTTCTGATCTTCTGCCACCTTGTCTGGGAGTGATAAAAACACAGACAGAGGGCAAGCAGTGGGGGTGTTTGGTCGCTCTCGTTAGGGAGCGGTGGGACATTTTGAAATGTGTAGGCAACTACACTGGTTTCTGTCCATAAGACAGAGAGTACAGACTGTTAGTAGACGGGTGGACTAGGAGTAACGCCCCTCCTGATAAGCATTCCAGTGGCATTATCTGCTCAAAACAGAGCCCGAGGACAGAGTAGGCAAAGCGAACCCCATGGAGTTACAGGGAGAGTTTCCAGCAATGCAACCGGATTGAATTAAAGTTGCTAATGTACCCAGATGTTGCAAAGTGAGCAGTTGCAATACAGCATTGTAAGCAGTTGACCAGTGCAGGCTGCTACATTGCAAGTTGCATTCCAAGATGTGTCAATTATCATCTCACACAGCTGTGAATTCGCAGACGTCTGTCCAACAGACAGAGGCGTTGCTAAGGGGGGAGAGGGGGGAATTAAGGGGGCTATAGCCCCTGGTCTTTTGGTTGTAACCCCGGATAGAATCTCAGGAGCTACATCCAAAAGGCTAGTTAGCCCCTAGTCCCATTAACAAGGGGGGGGCCTGGGAGTCCCTCTGCCAGACATTAGTCCTGGTTACGAGAGACTTACGCAGAGTCTTTAGCTCACTATCTTTCACAGAGAAGAAATATCCCAAACATATCAGTCTTTGTCCTGCCCTGGGGCAGTCCAGCACCGAAATGCTTGGCAATTCTCCTCTGAACAAGATTACCAACAGCATCTCCAGCCACGTGTTTCGGTCTGGTTGGACCTCATCAGTAGGGAGGAGTTGTGCCTCTCTAAGAATAGTGAGCAAGGCGTCCACGTCTGAATCCCCTAGTAACTTAGGGTGAAACCCAAAGTTACTTAAATATTCACATTAACAGGGGGGGTCCTGGGAGTCCCTCTGCCAGACATTAGTCCTGGTTCCCGGGTCTTTTCCAGCCCTAGCAACACCCCTGCTAACAGACACAGACCGTGGCCTTAAGCAGGCCAATGAGTGTCTCAACAGGCTTTTGTGCATGCCACTCGGTGTGAGCAGTCAGTGTGAAATGCCGAGTGGACTGCAATGTTGTAACCACCCTTGCCAGACCATAGTTCGGAGTGCTCATGTCTTACTAGGCCCTTCAAAGCCCTTCTAACATCATTTGTTTTCATTTACCTTCATTATGGATGTTTAGTGCCCTGGTTGCCCCAGTGTAAAAGGAATCATAGAACGCCCATGTGCCTGGGCAGAAGCATCTGCCAATGCGTGGCCATTCTCTCAGCATTTGGGACCCTGGACATGTACAGGGGACCGCAGAGGTCAGCACACCGATGTTTCCCTTGTGTAAGTTAAATCCATGGTGCAAGAGCCCCTTGCCCCGCCTGCCGCCACAAGATATAGGTGCAGGCAGGAAGTGGGGCCATAAAGATGTTCCCTATAAATAGAGACCACACAAGGGGAGCGGCCTATTTGTTCGCCTGTTCCCCCCTTCAGCGAGCCAGCTTTGTTGGCAGCTTTCTGTAACTGCGGATGCTGCATGGATCCAGCCGCTGTAATCAATCTCCTGGGACATGACATTGCAGTTGCAGAGTGGAGGCTCTCTGCGTTTGAATCCAGAGGACCTGCATGTGTACAGCGGTGCAGCAAGGGCATCAGCAGCACGAGGAAACACCGGTCATCCCCAGTGCGAAGCTCTGGTGGAATCGGTGCAGTGCTGGCAGGGGGAGAGATGCCTAAGACCCAAAAGGACCAAGCTCCGCTGGGTCCAAGCGAAGCATACACCAGGGGAGGCCCGTGCATCACAGGAAGGCTGGTGAGTGGAGACGAAGCAGGGTGTGCAACAGCCGGCAAAGGAAACCCCCTGGAGTAATCCCCCGGGCTAAGCAGTAGTGAAGCACACGAGGAAAGGAAAGGACTTAAAATGCAGTGGCCATTTTGGAACAGTGAATCTAGGTCTAACAAAATAAAAGAAGGACCTAAAATGTGGTGGCCATTTTGGAACAGGAAATCTAGATCTAACAAAATAAAAGAAGGATCTAAAACGTGGTGGCCATTTTGGAACAGGGAATCTAGATCTAACAAAATAAAAGAAGGACACAGAACACAATGACCATCTTGAAGCTTGCTGGTGAGGAGGCCCACCATACAGGGGCAGTAGAAAGAAAGGAAGGACAATACTAGGAGAATGAATTATGGCCATCGTGGATGTGGCACAAGACAAAGGGATTTTGCAAGCAAAATTATTTTTCCTCGTCGCAGTGTTTTGGGGAAAAGAATAAATAAGCAATGGTTGGAGGCATGCTTACAGTCTGAGTAGAGCTGCAAGCAGCGGGCACAAAGGCCCCGGCATACAGTGGCAGCAGAAATAAAAGCAGGACCATGAAGACAATTTCGGGGGCATTGGTTGTTGAAAGTGCAAGATATCAAAGACGAGAACAGGGAATGGAAACCCCAGAGGAAATGGCAGACCTTGTGAGAAGAATCAGGGCAGCCATAAAGGAAAGAGGGTTGGACTGGCTCATAAAGAAGGCAGCTGCAAAGTAGGAGAAGAAGCAAGAGACATTGATGGTGTCGGAAGATACAGAGGGTGAGTACTACGTGCCAGACTCACCCCTAGATAGTGGGCAGATAGAGCCCAAGGAGATGGAGAGCGAGACATTGGAGGGTTATTTCCGAAGAGCCAGAGGGATTGGACGCAGCTCTAAAAAGGAAAGGCATGGAGGAGGAGAACGACTCACCAGCAGCAAAATGACCTCAAAGAGCCAGGTAGGCATTGTGGAAGATGGTGGAAGCAAGTGGGGAGACGGACGCGCCAAAGCAGAAGCAACAGCCGAATGCCAGCGCTAAGAAGCCGCAAGAGGCCTTAACGGCGATGGCAGCCCAGGACGCAATGGGTGAGAGGATCGCAAACTTGGCAGAGATGCATGTAGAGAGAGCACTGAAAAGTGTGCATGACAGCAGGCAGGTCGAGAATGTGAATGCTTGCAGGGATAAATATGGGCTGCAGGCTGGGGCAAATGTGGGTGGCGGCACGAGCACAGCGCTGGGGGAGAGAAGTGGGCCAACAACAGGGGGAGGCAGTGCAGCCATTGCAGGCAGGCGAGCGCTGGTAGGGAG
This sequence comes from Ambystoma mexicanum, assembly GCF_040938575.1. Lineage (NCBI taxonomy): Eukaryota > Metazoa > Chordata > Amphibia > Caudata > Ambystomatidae > Ambystoma > Ambystoma mexicanum. The sequence goes on along the minus strand of NC_090926.1, from coordinate 1,091,791,155 downwards.
GCACAGCAGCTCACGGGTTGTCCACCCAGGGGGGCGCAGCTCCCGAGCTAAGTGGGGGAGTGTTAGGCAGAATACTCATAAATGTGCTAATTTTCCCCCTTACATTTTGAGACCCCCAGCAACTTTGCTGGATTTCTAGGACTTTCATTTTTACCTGGAAGGAGTGTGAGCCTTTTTTTTCCCACTCTTCAATGTATTTTGATGTGTGTTTTATTTTTGTGGTCTTTGGATATGGAGTTTTAGACAACTCCATAGGCATTATCTTTTTCTTGTGTGTCACACAGCACCCTCAGTGCAGTGGCACAGGGATGTCTTTCAGACCTTCTCTGGGACTGACTACTGTCTCCCAGTGAATATAAAGTTAAATTGACTTTGCTAGTCTTTTTAAATTTAAATTGCTAGACCCAGCACACACTGCCTTTCAGCAGAGTGCTGGAGGGAATACCTAGTATTCCCTATGCCTAGAATACTCATGTTGCCTTCAAAAGCTATGCTTATCTCTCAGAATGGCTGGTGGCAGTGGTATTACCATGAGTTTCCTGCCCAGAACCTGTTTAAACGCTCCGATAGCTAAAATGCACCGGACTCATGTTTTTCAAGATGGTGTCTGAGCCCCCTCTGTAAAAACAGGTTCTGATCGACTTTGTTCGTCATTTCTTTTTGGAAAGGTCCTTCCAGTGTTTGCCTCTGCGTGCCAAACCATGTTTGGTCCCTTTGTTCGTTTGCCTTTGCTGGGCTTCAGTACTGAAGCCCCCCTCTTGCACCTGAGTGTCTGGGGTGGACAGGATGTGAGGGAGGAGCCCGAAACTCCCTGTGCTTAGTCTCCTAGGAGATCTGAATGCACTCTGGTGTGATTGGGACTGTCCGGCAAGGACAGTGACCCTGCTGGGTGAGTGGCAGCCAGGCTAGAATGAATGGGAGCAAACTGTTTAAAAGCAGGTTTCTGGGACTTGGAAGGCAGAGTCGACCACTGGAACAAAAGAACTGAAGACGAGCTGAAGGAAGGTGACTGCTGCAACTCCTGGACCATTGGTATGCCCGGTGAAGCCCTGCTGCAGGTCCAAATAGCCTGAAACTCCCTCGACAGAGAAGCCCCTTCAAGGATGACATCTTCCCTTGAGCTGGTGGGAACAACCAACTCGCAAGCCACCTGGAAACCATTTGGGGGGTTTGACAGACTGTGGACCTGTAGGCGCTGGTCGGATAAATGGTCCGGGGTTTGTTAGTTTAGCAACTTTCACAGGAAAACCATCTCCATACTGGTCGAATGTTCTTCTGTTCTGTTGTTGTTCCTGTTGGTTTCCCACAGACCCACGATTCCTGGAGCTTCGTTGTGAAGGAGGACGTCTGAAGGGGGCCTGCACCACATAGGGATGAAGCCAGCAGCAGCGACAACGAATAAAAGGTGCGCTCCTTAAATACAGGGGAGGCTCTTCAAATTGCTATCCGGACCACTACAGCAGTGTGCAGTGATTTCGACCAAGGAAGAGGATGCTCTGGCTGTGGAAGATGAGCTGGTTATCCCTACCAGGCTCAAGGGAAGAAGACTCCGGACTGGATCTTCTCTTAGTCATTGAAGGGTAGATATCTCAGGGCAGCAGAAGGGCTTCAGTGGGACGTGACTCATAAAAACAGAGAAATACACATGGCAAAATATAGGTAAGAGTGGGGGAAAAGCCCACACTCTTGCCAAGTGGAAAAAAATAAACTCCAGAAGTCCAGCAAAGCTGCTGGGGGACTCACTAGGTGAGGGAAATTAGCCATAAATGAGAATTCTCCCTAACACTCGCCCCCTCCCTCCAGACTAAGGGACAGGAGGATTTAATCCACACCTGGATGGACCTCATACCTCTAGTCGGTTACAAACATTCTAGAGAGACCATCATCATTTTGGTAGTGAATTCCTGCTCTGTGCTTAATGGAAAAATCAAATCCTTGCAGGCAGATTGACCATCTGAGTAACTTTGGGTTTTCCCCTTTCATTTGCATCAGCCATCTCAAGGGTTGGTGGTCAGTCTGAATGATGAAGGTAGATCCATACAAGTATGGTCTAAACCTCTTCAGTGACCACACAATAGCAACACATTCTCTTTCTATTGTTGCCCACCTTGTTTCAGGATCCTTTAACTTCCTGCTGATGAAACAAATAGGGTGTTCCCTACCTATCTCATCCAGTTGACTAAGGACTGTACATATACCTACATTAGAAGCATCAGTTTGTACAATTAAGGGTTGGTGATAGTCAGGAGCTCTTAGGATTGGAGCTTGACAAAGGGCTTTCTTTAGACCTTCAAAGGCTTGATTGCACTCCTCATTCCACCGGACCTTTTTAGGAAATTTGGGAGAGGAGATGACATTCAAGGGAGAAGCTATGGTCCCATAGTTCTCTATGATGTTCCTGTAATACCCAGTGAGACCTAGGATGGCTCTCACTTGGGTTTGAGTAGTAGGGGTGGCCCCGGTTTGTACAGTTTGTACTTTGTTAGGCAATGGCCTTATTTCACCTCCTCTTACCTCATGCACAAGGTAGACCACTGAACTCTGAACAATTGGACGTTTGCTTGCCTTTATGTTCAGATGGGCATGTTCAAGAGCCTGCAATACATAACTTAGGTGTTCAACATGTTCTTTCCATGTAGGGCTGAACACTGCAATGTCATCCAAGTATGCCATGCAGACGTCCTCCATCCCATTCAGAACTTGATTGACCATCCTCTGAAATGTAGCAGATACATTGTTTAATCCAAAAGGCCTTACCTTGAATTGGGTGAGGCCAGCTGGGGTGGAGAATGCAGTTTTCTTCTTGGCATGGTCTGTCAGGGCTATTTGCCAATAGCCTGACGTTAGGTCAAATGTGCTGAGGTACTTGGCTGCACCAAGTTTGTCCACCAACTCATCTGTCCTAGGCAAAGGATGGGCATCAGTCGTGGTGACTGCATTTAGAGCTCTATAGTCCACATAGAATCTCAACTCTTTGGATCCTGCCTTTGGTACAAGCACAACTGGGCTAGACCATGGGCTAGTAGAGGGCTCTATAACCCCGAGTTCGAGCATCTTGTTGACCTCATTCCTTATGTGGGATCTGATATTGTCTGACATTCTGTACCCCCTGCTTTTGACAGGCAAACAGTCACCAGTGTGTATGTCATGCTGGCCCCAAGGGGTCAAGCCTGGTGAAAGTGAGAACAGGGAGGCAAACTCATTTAACAGTAACTTGCACTCATCCTGCTGGTCAGATGTGAGACTGGAAGAGAGATTAACTCCTTCCACTTGCTCATCTAAAGGTAAGCCTCTGAGGAGGTCAGGTGGAGATTCAATCTCCTCCTACTCCGCCTGAGCCGAAGCTAGAAGCAGAGCTGCTATGTCAGGTCTAGAGAGACTTAAGCCTTTAAACGGTTGGTGTGAAAGACTCTGGGAGCCTCCTTCGGATTGCCTAAGTCCACCAGTTAGTTCACCTCTCCAAGTTTACCCACAACCTTGAAGGGCCCTATCCATTTGTCCTGCAAGGCCCTCTGCCTTGTTGGGACCATAACAAGAACAAGCTGGTCTTGAGTAAAGTCAACCATGTTAGACTTCTGGTCATGCCAATGTTTGACCAGAGCCTGACCAGCCCTCAAGTTATCACTTGCCTCTGCCATCATGCGTGACATTCTCCTCCGGTGACCTATCACATAGTAAGTCACTCTGACTGGCTTGGGGGAAGGAGCACTCTCCAACCCCTCCTTAATCAGGGCCAATGGACCTCTGGATGGCCATAGAGAAGTTCGAAGGGACTGAATCCTACTCCCTCCTGAGGGACTTCTCTATATGCAAAGAAAAGGCATGGCAGTAGAAGGTCCCACTTTCTTCTAAGGGGTTCTTCTAAAGCACCTATCATGCTCTTCATAGTTCTGTTAAACCTCTCTACCAGTCCATTGGTTTGGGCGTGGTAGGCAGTTGAGAACTTGTAGGTGACTCCACAGGTTTTCCACATGGTTTGCACGTAGTGGGACATAAAATTTGATCCCCTGTCAGATATCACCTCCTTAGGAAAATCTACTCTGGTAAAAATCCCAAGTAGGGCCTTAGCCACAGCCAGAGCCGTAACAGTCCTCATAGGTATGGCTTCAGGAAATCTAGTGGCATAGTCCACTACAACCAGGCTGAACTAGGCTGAACCTGTTGCCTGAAGATGTGGGAGGGTCAAGAGGACCAACAATGTCAATCCCAAACCTCTCAAAAAGGAATTCCCACCACTGGGAGAGGCACTAATGGTGCCACATTCTTGGACCCACTCTTGCCAGAGGTTTGGAAAGTGTGGCAGCTTCTGCAGAATTTTTCTACTTCTGTACTCATCTTAGGCCAGTAGAAGTGCAGAGATAGCCTTTCTTTGGTCTTCTTAAAACTTAAGTGACCAGCCAAAGGTACCTCATGGGCTAACTGCAGAAACTGGAGTCGGTTCACTAGAGGTACTACAAGTCGTTTGTAGTCTCCAGGGGTTGACTCAGTTGGTTCACTGTAGAATTGGCCACCGTCCCAGTGTAACCTATACTTCCCAGGCTCAGTCCCATTGAGCTGAGAAGTGGCCTGTTGGCCAAGACCTTCCAAGGTAGGACACTCTCTTTGTCCCTTACTGAAATCTTCCCTGTTGGGTCCACCTTCTGCCAGTAAAGACTGCAGCTCAGGATGGTCAACAGGGTCAAGATCTCCTACCAAGGTAAGATCCTCTTCTAGATCTGATTCCTCAGTATCTAGTTTGACCATACAGGGTTGCACCTCACACTCAGCCTCAGCTGGTGTAGGAGTCACAGGTGTGACTTTGGACAGTCTCGGAGATGTCCTCTGGGCACAGGAGTGCTTGCTGGTTTCTTGCTGGCAGACTTAGGTTTCCCCTTTGTCTTTTCTTGTCCTGTAATGGCAGTAAGTAAGTTCTGTGGACTTGGGGTGATAGTTTCCTCTATCATGTCCCCAGGAGAGCCTCTTAAGGTTCTCTCTAATGCAGACCTTGTGGGCTCCTGCTTCCTTATGCTGTGGGGTTTGGGGGTACTAGACACAACTCCAAGAGTTTCAAGGTCATTTCCCAACAGGACCCTCTCAGGTACGTTATTTTGCACACTTACAGGTATCCTGACAGTCGTGTTATTACACTGGATGAGAGCTGGTAACTGGGAACCATTTGCACAGGGCCTCCAGCTAACTTGGTTAGGTTTTGGGTGCCTTAGCAACATCCTCCACTTTGAAAAAAAAATCAACCACAGTTATGCTGGCTCCAGTGTCTCTGATGACAGGGGTCTCCTGACCGTTCACAAGAACACTATCTTTGTAATACTCGTTTGTATTATCTGGGATTGAGTTATAGACATCTAAGTTCTGTTGTTCCCAAAGACCCAAGGACACTAAAGAAACACTAGCTGAGACTCTCATGGGCTCATCAGCTGGTAGCTGAAAGTTTCCACTGGTCATAGGTACTTCATCCACCTGGGAGAAGGCTAAGGAGACAGTATTGATCCCGGAAGGTTTACCCTTACACTTGGAATCTCCTTTCACATGGCCAGGTAACCCACACACAAAGCATTTCCCAAATGCTCTCTAGAATGGGGGTTTGCTCTGACATCCATCTGGTGTGGAACCAGGTGGTACACTAGCCTGATTCGGTTTACCTTGAGGCTTACCCTGGTTATGTTTGGGGCCCTCTTTTGAATTGGAATTATTGGAATTCTCTTTGTTGTTTTTCTTTGGCTGCTTCCCCTCATCCTTCTGAGTAGCCCCAGAATCCTTGCTAACCAATCCAAAACATCAAGGTTAGTCTCATACATACCAATCATTTCCTTTGGCATACAGGGTCTATTAGGGCTGGAAGACCCAAAAGACTCTGGGAGAGAAGCATTTTCTAGAGACAGTTTCTTCATTTCGAGTTCATGGTTCAGCTCCATTTCTCTGAGGCTTGACTCTTGATGTTTCATGGCAGTTTGTGCATCAATAAGTTTCACTTCCAATTCAAGTCTCATTTTCTCAAGTGCAATAAACTCAGGAGTAAGTGTAGGACCTGTGGGGGTCCCTGTGGACAGAGGTTGTGCTTTCTGAGCAGGAAAAGGAGTTGTAGGGTTTCCTAACAAGGACTCATCTACTTCTTCTAAAGTAACACTCTCAGAATCAGAAACATCAAAATCCACATTTGCTGGAGTGGTAGGTCCTTCTGACCCACTCTCCAGACTTTTTCCCATTAACTTTGCAACCAGTTCAGATTTCTTTCCTTTACCAGAGAGATTCTTATCCCTACACATGGTTCTCAGAACCTCAGCAGTATAGAGTAAAAGACTCTCTTCAGTGTAGCTTTCCATATTTGACATGATTTCTTAGTTAAATAGAATTAGTGGTGTTAGCCTTGTGGTTAGGTGAACCCAAGCAATAGCAGCACTCTAAGTGTAATCACTCTACTTGCATATCCTCAACGCTGTACACCAGTGTTAGGCAGAATCCTGTGCAGTGCCCTTAGGGACCACTACACACAATTAAGACTACAGGTGGCAATACAAGTTTTACCTTTGGTACAAGCCTGTACTACTATATCAGAGTGGTAGCAGTGGCGGAGCAGCCAGGCTTATCTCAAGAGTATATGAGCAGTAGCAGAGATTACACAAAGGGACCACAATTACTGTGACTCAAGCAAACACTGACTCAAGGTTTCAGGTAGAAAAATATAAGTACATTAATTTTTAAACCATTCGTTATAAACACAACACTTCTATTAAACTTAAACACAAACCACACGTCAAATATACTACAACTAACCAATTCACTTTGTACAGTATGTCTCAAGGTAAGTATCCTGTGTTTGAATGAACCGGTGTTACGAACAAAACACGTTACCGTGAATACGATTGCGATCACTTTTTGACAGTTCGGTCTACTAAATAAACGTGTATCCGTGACATGAAATGCTACCGCGGCAAAAACACACTTAGCACCTGAGATACCCAGAGGGAGTTGGAGGCAAAAATCACAGGCAATATTTTGGTTAGGCAGACAGAATCGTGAAACACTCAGAGACAAGAGTTCAAAAGTCAAAGGGCCGAAGCCAGGGTCAAGTGACACCGGGGGCCTGTTGCCGAAGATCACACAGTCAGATAGTTCACGATTCAACGTAGCCAAGAGTACTTCGATATTGTCAATGTTCGGAAGCAAAAGTTATAAGAAGGAGGGAAGACAAGGCCAAGCCTTGGAGATGAAGAAAAGGGGTTCACCCAGTTTCCTCAAGCAGAACACAGTACCTTATTCCAATGGTGCAGCTGGTGCCCTGGCAGTTGTTCCTGTTGGTTTCCCACAGACCCACGATTCCTGGAGCTTCGTTGTGAAGGAGGACGTCTGAAGGGGGTCTGCACCACACAGGGATGAAGCCGGCAGCAGCGACAAAGAATAATAGGTGCGCTCCTTAAAAACAAGAGAGGCTCTTCAAATGGCTATCCGGACCACTACAGCAGTATGCAGCGATTTCGACCAAGGAAGAGGATCCTCTGGCTGTGGAAGATGAGCTGGTTATCCCCACCAGGCTCAAGGGAAGAAGACTCCGGACTGGATCTTCTCTTATTCGTTGAAGGGTAGATAGCTCAGGACTGCAGCAGGGCTTCACCGGAACGGGGTAGTTGCAGCAGCCGTCATTCTCTCCACTTCTCTTCGGTTCCTTGTAGTTCCAGTGGGGACTATCTGACTTCTAGCCCAAGAGACCTGCCTTTTATGCGCAAAACTCCCAATCACACAGCCTGGCTGTCAATCACCCAGCAGGGGGGTATCCAGCCCGGACAACCACCTCAGCCAATCATGGCAAAGTGTGACTTGGGTTTCCTAGGATACCCTGTGCAGGGATGACTACAGCCTTCCCTCACATTCAGCCCACCTAAACACCCAGGCGCCTGGTGGAGGGCTTCTGAGCAGAAGCCCGCCAAAAGACGGTGAACAAAGAAGGTGAACCTAGTTTGCCGTGCAAAGTAAAACACAAGAAGGACTTTAACAAAAAGAAATGGCGAATAAACCCAACTGGAGCCAAAAGAAAGACGATTTGGTCAAGCAGGTTTATGTTCGAGGCTAATATAATAGCCAAGAACAATACCACATTTATCTAATATAATCGCGGTAGAAAAGTTAGGGTAGATACCACTGCCACCAGCCAAGTCTAAATGTTAAAAGAGCGAAACAATGCTCTAGGAGGTACAGATAAAAAGGGATACAAATTAACCCTTTCCAGTACTCCTTGGAAGATGGGGTGTACTGGATCTGTGGTAGATTGACTAAGTAAAGTTAATGGCAACCTTACCCTTTTCTGGGGGACTGTTGTCAGCCTCAGAAATGGAGTCCGGGGAAGTCTCAAAGACAACCCTGTGCCACGGCACTGAAGGTGCTGTATGACACACAAGAGAAGGGGGCTACTGAAGTGGTGTACTTCAGAGTCCACAATCATAAAAACAGAGCAATGCACATGGCAAAACATAGGTAAGAGTGGGGGAAAAGCTCACACTCTTACCAAGTGGAAAAGAATAAACTCCAGAAGACCAGCAAAGCTGCTGGGGACTCATTACGTGAGGGAAATTAGCCATAAATGAGAATTCTCCCTAACACACCTGTAGTCTTAATTGTGTGTAATGTTCACATGTAATTCTGCCTAACAGGCAGTGCTAGTAGGAAGGGAGGGAGCTGGTTCCCTACCAATGGGCTCTCCTGGGCAAGTGTGGGGGCTTGAAAAGAGGGGCCTCCAAGGGGTGGTAGGAATAGCAGAAATGGGAGCATTGGTGGTAGGGGTCATGTGGTGCCCAGGGTGCACGCCTTTGACAATCCGGGCCACTGGCTTAGTGTGGCACTTGCCATTGGAAATCAAGGATAAAATGTGGAGCGAGGTCTTCACAGGCATATTCACTCTGCTGGATCTAGAGCAGGTAAGGCTAGACATAGTAAAGGAAGCCAAGAACGAGGACGACAGGAGGGACAGCAGGAAGAGAGTGAGGAATGAAAGGACCATCATTAATTGGTTATATGCCTTCAGGATGTACACCGCCATCATGGTGGAGAAGTTCCCAGGGGACACAGCGGCGCTCACCACAAGCCAGCAGTGCCTTCATGAGGTTCATGAAGAGTGTGGGGGTCATGCCTGGTTCAAGTATTCCAGAGATAGTGGAGCTGAAACTTAGCAAGAAGATCAAACTAGCAAGGATAGAGGGACCTTTCACTGAGCCCCCACTCAAAGATGTTATGGTGTCCCCACTAGGGGTGGTCCCGAAGAAAGAAGAGGGGCCATTCAGGCTGATACACCATCTCTTCTACCCAAAGGGTGCGTCCGTGAACAGTGGGCTCAATCCAGACCAGTGTTCGGTGGATTTCACCTCCTTCGACGAGGCACTCGACCTGGTGAAGGAGGAAGGCAGAGGGGTGATGCTGGCGAAGGTGGACATTGAGTCAGCTTTCTTGCTTTTGCCGGTCCACCTGGACAGCTTTAGGTTGCTGGGGCTCCAATTCCAGGACAAACTCTACTACAACACGTGCATGACAATGGGCTGCAATATCTCGTGCCACTATTTTGAGCTGTTCAGCACATTCCATGAGTGAGCAGTTAGAAGTAGGTGCACGGGGTCAAGAGTAGCGCATTACCTGGATGACTTCCTTTTTGTGGGTAGAAGCAGCGAGGAAGGCAGTTGGTGTGCGCTAAGGGCATTTGAGCACCTGACCGAGGAATTGGGTGTCCCCCTAGCAAGCAGGAAAACTGTTAGGCCATCCACGAAACTGACTTTCCTGGGTATTGAGATAGACACCATCGAGGGACTCTGCAGGTTACCAGCAGCAAAGGTAGAACATTTCAGGGAGGTTGTCTGAGAATTTGGAAGAACATGGAAGGCTACCCTACTAGAATTGCAGAAACTGATGGGGCAGCTCCACTTTGCAGGCAGGGTGATCCGAGCGGGCAGGACTCTTGCAAGAAGGCTGACCCTTAAGACAACAAGGCTGGCACAGGGGCAAAACCGCGTGCAGCTGGGGGCAGTGGTGAAGAGAGACCCTAAATTGTGGGAGAGCTTCCTGGAATCATACAACAGGGTTTCAGTATGGAGGGAGCCATGGCAGTCCAGCCAAGAGGTTGAGCTGCCTCAGATGGCATGGGGGTAGGAGCATATTTGGCCGGGAGCTGGTGCGCAAGAGCTTGGCTGGGGGCATGGATTGAGGAAGGGCTGACAGGGAACATAACCTTCCAGGAGCTGTTACCCATCTTAGTCAGCTTTCACATACATCATGAGAGGTTGGTCAATAAGAAGAGCACGTTGCTAGCTGTCCTTTAGTGATTGCCCTGCTAAGGTTTTTACACTGACATGGTTGAGGCTGAACACAGAGGTGAGGGTGAGGCATATCCCGGCCAGGGATAACAGCATAGTTGACGCTTTTTCTCATTTTCAGTGGCAGAGATTCAGGCAGCTCGGGCAAGGTGCAGAAGAGGAGATGTCAGTGGCACCGGAGTGGCTCCGGGGGATAACAAGGATGTTATAATGTCACTTGTGGACAATTTGGTGGCCCCAGGTATGTTGCAACGGTACAAAAAGCACTGCAGGAGCTTTCCTGAGAAAGCAAAGCCCATGGGGTCAATTGGGGAGCAAGTGGTGCTGAAGTTCATAACGGGGGCCAGCTTGGCTGACAGAAGCAGGGCGTGGGCAGCCACCATATTAGCTGCATTAGCTTTCTTTACCAGGACCAGAGAGGAGGCCAACCCCACTAAAAGCAAGGTCATAAAGGCAGCCATAAAGGGCTGGGGCAGGATGGAAGGAAGTTAGCCGGACCACAGGCGGCCCATCACTTTCCTAGATCTGGCAGCCATTATGAACGAGGCCCGCGGCCACATGCTCAGGAGCTTATGAGACCAGCTTCTTCAGAGTGGCTTTCAGCTTGGCTCTCTTTGGGGCTTTTAGAGTTAGCGAGCTGGCGGTGGCTAACAAAGCAGGGGACAGCCAGGGAGGCCTCAGGGAAGCGGAAGGGGTACTGCAGGAGCAGGAAGGCTCCATGCTGCTAAGGAGGTCAAAGACAGACCAAACTGGCAATGGGTCTGGCTGCGCTGCATAAGTGAGGTTAGCTGCTGCCCGGTATGTCTGCTGCAAGCTTTCCTGGCGGCAAGGCCCAGGGGCACAACAAATCTGTTTGTGCACACGGGCGTGCTGCCACTGACAGTTTTTCAGTTCAGGGCAGTGCTGGGCATGGTATTGAAGAGAGTGGACAGAGACCCGAGCAGTGTGGCACCCACTCGTTCAGAATAGGAGAGGCCTCCACGGCAGCAGGGGCTGGGGCCAGCGTTCAAGGGATTAAGGAGATTGGGTGTTGGAAATCAGGGGCCTACAAAAGGTATTTCAGAACTGACAGAATGTAGGGCTAGCCACTGAATGTATGTATATATGTCTTTTACCCCATGCTTGGGGATGCCACGCAAGACTGAAAGTAGTATGGGTGATTGGCTACTCGTTCATAACCAGAGCGGTCAGGTAGTCTGATACCAGGAGGCATGGAAGAGACAGGGCCCTGAACAACACGGACATGCTATGGTTTGGTAAGGAAGGAATGAGATGGGAGGAGTTGGAGGAAACAGTGGCAGCATTACTGGACGGGAGGGGCCCTCCCGACCTATTGGTTCTCCATCTAGGGGGAATGACCTGGTCCGGTTTTGGAGAGGATTCCTGGTGTGCGAATTGTGCTGCACTATGTGGGCATTGAGTAAGACTTTGGGGGCGTGCAAACTGATGTGGTCAGAAATTATCCCAGGGTTTATATGGAGTTAGGCCTAGGGATTTGAGTCGTAAGATCGTAGATGAAATTTTCGCGGGAGAAAAGACTGAAAGTTATTTTTCCGAAAATAACTTTTGATCTTCTCTCCCCTGAACATTTCAGACTTTGCCCTTGCCCCCACTCCCTTACTTACCCGTGGGCGGCACACCTCCTTGTGCGCCGCTGTCTCCAACATTCCTCTGCAAGGCCGGTTCCCTTCACTTGGGTGTATGGGAACCAACGCCGAAGGGTCAGCTTTTCTATATTTCTAATACTTTTATTGGGTCAGGGTTGCAGGGGACACCCCCCCAAACCCCACTCACATTACAGTGAAGAAGGGTGCGAGGGACAGCCCTGCAGCCTCCGCTGCCCTTCATCACTGTAATGTTTCTTATGGCGTATTTGTTTGCATTTTGTAGGCTATACGAGATTTTCATATAAGCAAAATTCGGTCAAATATGCCATATGTTTTTTTTCCCTGGTCTTTTTGGATGATTCCAGGCCAGGTCAAGTGCAGCAGTTGAAAAGTCCAGAAAAAAACTGAACGTGGCTATGTCATAACTTTGAAGGGGAGCTGGCTACTTACCAATCAGGCAACGGGCTCATTAATCTAGTAGTGCCCACTTATTATCAAGAGGATGGGGTGCAACTATCCGACATGGGCTGGTTTGTTAAGTGACTTCAAGTCAGCAATCCCACTAAGTCAGTGCCTCGTCTGGGACGCCCAAGGGAAGCCCTTATTTATATATTTTTATGACAAGTTATAATCTGGATGATGAACCCTTATATAACACCCCTCTCTTTGAATCCCCCTGACCCCACTGAGCCAAGAAGTAGGGTTGTTTTGCAAATTAAAAGGTTTATTGAAAATTTAACAATCTGTATATCGCACATTTATAATAAATTAATATTTGATATCACACTTAAGAATATGATGTTTATCAACAATGGATAATCTTACACTAGCACACTTATTTTATTACTTAGGAGTTGGTATGGAAAGAACAAGGTAACTGGGAATGCTTTATGGTTTCAAGGAGATGCAAGGTGGGACAGAATGCAACACAGAAATAATTTGATATGATCTCAACAAGAGATAATGTGATCGCTTTTTCTTTTGACAATTCACTCCCCCCCCCTTTATGCAATATAAGGAAATGGAAGGAGAGCACACAGTCTTCAAGAATACCAACAAAAATGCAATACAAAGTTCCAATTCCCCCCCAGCAAGCTTAGAGAAACAGGGATGATGTTAAACACAGGCAAAATACTTTAAAGGTGGTATGCAAAGAAGGGAAAAATATGCTAAAAATGCTTTTAATTCTCTCTAGAGGCCTCTAGAGGTTCAGGGTGAGGGAGAGATGCTTTAAATCAGTTCAGGCCAGCCCTATCAATGATTCAGGGATGGTTATCAGGTTGAAAACAGAATTCCGTAATGGAAGCAAAAGACAAATATTTTACACGTGGCTGAAATGAAACAAAATGTCAAAACGCAGCAATTTAGTCACGTGCGTCGAGCGCAATTACGAAAGAACTATAAGGAGTAGCAAGTCGGTTTAGAGCGTGTTGGAAAGCTTAGAATAAAAGTTGAATCTCGCTTCTATCACAAACGGTTCAAGAGATACAGACGATTTCGTGAAGGTAGATTTTCAGAAATGTAATAATGATTCAAAATGGCAAAATGACACTTTTACAGGTAGGAAAATCGGAGAGGGGACACACGATTCTATGATGAAGTTCGGGACAGGTTCAAATGTTTTGAATCAGATTAATTTAAGCTAAGAGATGGGTTCTGCACAGTTCTAGCTGGGTACTCACTCCTAATTTTGGAAGGAATGGGCCTCGTCACGGATCTGGTCAACAGGATCGACTGGACTCCGGGCGGTTTCTGGTACTGGCTCTCTGGTTCTGGATCTCTGGTTCTGGTCTGGTCTGGTCTGGATCTCTTCTTCTGCTCACAGCCATCTGGTCTGGGTCCGGTCTGCGGTTCTGGATACAGCTCTGCTTTCTGGGTGTTTCTGGCCCGGCTGTTTGAATAATTTGCAAATGATTTTCAGGCCTGCTGAAAAAGGATTCAGCTCGTGGATTCAGGCCTCTCTGCTACAAGCTCTGGAGTCTGGATTCAAAGTTCTGGTCTCTGGAGATTGATGGATTTGAAGTCTGGAGTCTCCCGGCAAAGCGTCACGCAAGAAAGTGGAAAGTGAATGAATCCCTACCTGTCCTGCACAGTCTCCTTTTATGTGTTTTGAAAGTGGGTGGGTCGGCTCATTCTGCATGCCCAACCCTCTCAACTTATCATTGGTGTAACGCTCACCTGGCTCCCACGGAGGCGCTGGTCTAGTCTGGGTTGCTGTGGCCTCTTCAAGCGTGATGCGCAGAACTCGGACCACCGATTGAACAGGAACCCCAAATCTTGCTTGTCTGGCCCGTAGGAATATCCTTCTGCAGATGAGAAAGGGGGATTAACTGTCTGCAGAATAGTGTGCTTGCTCCCCCCTTTCCCCCTTCGTTCTTCTCTGACTTCCTCCAAAACCCCCGGTTTAAGCTCACCTTATGGTTTGGAAGGATGAACTCTCCATCCTGCTTCTGGTGCAGGGGCGCGCGTTCGTCCAGTTACTTCACTGGTTTTCAGAATGGCGCTGGCAAAATCCACTTGACTTTTCGCAGCGATACGCCGTAGGTATGAAGATTCAAAAACTCTTTTTTGTGAGCCTCTTTTTATGTTGTCTTCCTAACCTGTGATCTGTCCTTTATTTCAGGTGCAGAACGAAGGCGATGCGTTGAGGGGTTAAATTGCCGATGGTAAAATCAGGTGAGTTAGTGATGAGGGCGACCCCTCTAAATGTCTTTATAATTCCCCAGTAATGTCTTTTGTCCTTTCCCCATAGGGGCCGGGGTGCGGTACCTGCCAAAGAAGCAGCGCCGACCCGAAATGTGGAATGGTTCACCAAGAAAAGCCTGTAAGTATTATGGCTGAAAATATGGCTTTCCTCCTGTGTTCCCTCTGCTCACCTTTTGTCTCTTCTTCTCTCCCCTAGGTGCAGGGATGTGGCGACCGGTGCTGACAGCCGCGATGGAGCCGGGAGATGTCTCGAGGACAGGTGAGTGAAGCGCGGCGCTGCAGCGAGCAACGCAATGCTTTTAAATGGAAGTCTTTCTTCAAGAATGCTGGCGTGAAGATTCCGGATGCAGGTAAGAAGTTTGAATAAGTTCTTGGTTTTCACCTTTCTCTTCTCTTCTTTCCTTACAGGTGTTCCAGGTTCGAGGCGGGTGTGGCTGGAGTCCAGGTGCAGGAGCAGACACGGTGAGCGTTCAGCTGCTGGGATGCAGAACAACGCGAAGCACGTGTGGCTGTCCGGGCGTGGCTTAAATAGCCTTGGAAGAAGTCCCAGGTAAGTATTCTTCGACAGCCCCACCCAAGTAACAAAATAGTCTCTTCAGTAAAATAGTCCCTCCTAAGCCTCATTTGGCTTGGGTCTTCATGCAGCATGGTCTGCATCAGGTGAGTATGCAGCATGGTCTGCATCAGGTAAGTGCACCAAACACTTTCCTTTATGAGCCTGGCGCCTATGGCGCCAGGACTGATGTCCAGGACAGAGTCCAAAGAGCCCCTATAAGGGGCCGCTGGGCTTTTACCCGGGGGCATGATGCCTGCTCCCGAGGGTGCTGGGCCTGGCCTGGTGCTCCGGGGGTAGGCATCATGACAATTGGCCAATTCCTCCTCTCTGCCTTGATTGGGGAACTGAGTTGTGTGTCAGAGTGATGAGGTAGATTTATGGGTCAGAGGGTCCTCCCCTTGTCAAATTGCACACAAATCTATATTTGATCCAAATACACATTTATCTATGTACCATTGTTCTAATATTATATGTCCAGTTAACATATTTTCTGTAGCACCAAACCATCCGATCTCTGTCTTTGTAAGATGTTGTGTCCACTTTTGCCAGAATTCTGCCCTTTTCATCCAGATAACGACCTCTAAACTTTTCCAGATTTTACACAAATGTGCACAAGGGATATGGGTTTCAGATTTTTAACATGCATACATTTGGAGTAACAACCTTATTTTCCGCTACTACTCCCCAGAACATACCACAGAGTCCTGACACCTCTTAAAATGTGCACAGAAAAATCACAAGAATGATGATATTATTTATATAATTCTCACAAGTCCGCACTATGAATTATCCATCTTTTTAAAATGATGCTCTGGCCCCAAAGGGGTGTGGTTTTCCAAAGCACATGGTGGAATTTCTGGTTTGTCCACTTCCTCCAACTCAAGTTGCTCACAGATGCAGCGCCCCTCCCATTTCCTTCCAAGAGGAAGCCATTTATGACCCCCCCCTAATTTAACATTTGCCTGGGCCAAGGAAGGCTCGTTGTTCAGTTTCCTGCAGTCTCCAGGTGCCACTCCTCTAATTCAATCAGAGAGGTGTCATCTCGTTTTGGCAGGGGCAGCAGAATGCAGCCATGCCTGGGAACACAGCTGCTGATCAAGTTTCAACTCCTGTCGGGGGTAGTTGTCAGGCAGAATTCAATCACTTTAAGCCAGGCTTCAGCTAAATGTCACTTTGGTTCCCAGTTTTCTACATTCAAACCAAACTTGCAATTTTTACACATGCAGCTAGAACACTGATTCTAAGTTCAAAACTATGACATTTAAACAATTGCAACCTATGTGACACCCAAAAGTAGGTCACTCATTTATTCTAAACATTTCGATTTTAGTGGCTTTAAACCCAAATTTACTTAAGCTGCTGACATCCCCAGCTATTTTCAATACATACATTAGACAATTACTTCCTTCCCGTCATTTCAGAATATAGTTTTACATTGTATCCACCTTTTAGCAAGTCTTTCTTTGGCCTGGTTTGGGTTAATTTGTTCCGTTTTACACAAGTGTCTGGTGGTTTTAAAACGCCGGCTTTCTGGTAGTGGTGAGCACCAGTATTGCACCCATTTTTGACATTAATAACAACAGATTTT
Organism: Ambystoma mexicanum; assembly: GCF_040938575.1. Classification (NCBI taxonomy): domain Eukaryota; kingdom Metazoa; phylum Chordata; class Amphibia; order Caudata; family Ambystomatidae; genus Ambystoma; species Ambystoma mexicanum. Next base: position 1,091,774,409 of record NC_090926.1, on the reverse strand, counting down.
GAACAGCACCATATTCCTTAGCACTGTTTTCGCTCATGGCACTTCTGGCCCCTCACGCTCACACTGGTGGGTGGCAGGTCAGGCGACCGTTTTGGTGTGCGCACAAACTGCGCGGTTTTCCTGGATTTTGGCGCAAATGTGGGTTTTTCCGCCATCTTGGATTTTCTAAGCCCACAGCACCAAATGTTGTAGCATAATAACTTGAACGTGGGTCAAGACACCCAACAGGTTCCTTTATTTGCTGAACTTGGAGGATGCCCTCAGAGGGCGAGATTCTGAATAGGAGGCCAGTTTCATGAAGGATGGGGCTGCAAAGGGGCGGAAACCCCTTTCTGCTGTGGCGGTAACTCAGGCGATCAAGCAATGCCTAAACTAGCCTCCTCCCTGGTAACCTAACATGGCAGGGGGGCTTAACGGTATAAAGAATAGGGGCACCACCTATGGTCGTCTGCTTCCAGCCTGGGCTGGTGGAAAAAGAAAATCATAACGGCACTCCCTGCAGCACATCAGCAGTGGATGCCAATGTATTACGCCAAGACTGACAGGCTCTGGGAGGCTCGTGGAGTGGTGGCCTATGCATGCTGGAAAGGAATGGACAAGTTGAGACAAAAAGAGCTGGCTGGAAATAAATGAAGGAACAGAGGAAGGCGTAAGGGGGTACGAAGGCATGTGTAAACAAAAAGGTGCTGCTGATCGTGTGGGCTTGTAATAAAGTATTGAGTATGTTATTGTCTGGTTTGCACTGACCGTGTGAAATGTGTGATAATAAAACGGAGGCCTTGTTATGCCACAAATGGAGAAGTTGGTCTGGCCTCAGTTATTTAGACACAGTGGGCTGCAACAGGATGGTAGGTAAAGTATAATGAAAAGGGTGAGTGTATTCAAGGCAATATGATCATACGTTTAAAAATGAAAGTATACAATGATCAAATGTATGAAACGGTGGATGCAGCACAGAAGCAATGGAAGGAAAAAGGGCAAAATAATTAAAAGGTAATGCCTCCCCCTTTAAAGAACAAAGCACAATTTGGGGGGTTATGAGTTATTCCAGTAATTGTGGCAGAATAATGATTGAAAAGGGACAATGAAACAATGCTTGTAGAATAAAAGGGTCAGATAAATGGCATAAATGAAAATTACCAGAGGTACATCTACAATAAAAAAATACACATTTATAAATGAAAATTTAAAAAAGCATGCACATTTTTAAACATATATGGATAGAAAGTTATCCTAGCGCATAGCAGATAGGTTAAACATTTGCAAGTTCAAATCTCTAAAACACTGACTGAGCCCTTCATACATCAGAGGCGGATTGATTGAATACCATTAAGTAGACTAATAATAACATCTCACGATATAAGCCTGTGTTCCGAGCAAGCTGATACCTGCTTGTGCCCACCCTGTCACCCCCCACACTGATATCCCTGCTGATTCCCTCCCTGCCACCCAATTATAGTAGCGGCTGGTGAACTTTCTAACTGTTGGGGTGTAAATAATTGTCCCTGGTTTGGCCGAGCGACCAAGTGTAGCGATGGACCCCACACCACTCAAGGGGAGTTTAGGGGGCTTCTCCTCCCGAGAAACGTTTTTAAATAATGGGTGAAAATTGTGCATTTTAGAGCAAACTTTTCAGAAAAATTGGGTGAAAAGCCAAACAATTTGCAATTGGGTTTTGTAGGGTAACTCATGGAAAATATCGAATAAATGCAAGTCACCAACATTGCACAGGAGCATTTCTCCAACATATTTTCATGACGCCTTTTCCCACAATATGTGCCAGTATAAAATATTTTCATACTGGCTGTGCCCATACATTTCCATGATGAGTGCAACTTTATACCCTATTATCCCATATGAGAACATACTCATATTTTCTTTGTGCATCATTTTTAAAGTTTTTATTTAGTTAAGTGCAAGCAGTTGTAAACAACTTTTTTCACTATCAGGGTTAAAAGGGAGTACATTTACCATCCAGGTGAAAATAATAATAGGACCCTGGGAGAAGGAAAAGAATAACAAGAAACAACTAAAACTGATTCCCAAAAAAATTGCACAAAGAAGAACATATATAAAATGCTAAACATTGCAATCAAAAAAGGCCTTTTCCAACCATTGGTTTCATCGGAGCAGGCATAATTAACTTCAAGTGATTCCTTTGTTACAGCTAATTAGGGCCAAGCAAACACCTTTTATCCTCCAACACAAGGTTTACCCTTAGCCAAAGGTAATAAGTGGCAGAGACGACCACATACGGCTCAGCAGAAAAAAGTAGGCTCCAAAATTGATCACTTTCATAAAGTCTGAAATTGCATACACCTTGATGTAATGCTGACTCAAAAAAAGGCCAGATGTTAGAACGTGTCTTACAGTTTCGATATGTGAACCACACAGTCGACAAAGACGTTCTTTACAAGAGATACCCAACCAATTTTGTGCAAGGATAACAAGTTTAATCGCACAAAAATAAAGATGCAAGCATAGAACTCTGCTGCTTGAGAACGTTCTGGTTCAAAGTAGTACAAACAGAAGCTTATAAGGCATCACAGCGTCATCCCTGTATAGTAAAAATCTGCGTGGCTAGTTGGTGTCACCCTATACATGGGCCTGCTCCATAGGGGATGATAGGCTACGATTGGGTCCAGTCTTGTCCATCTGTCTTCCCTCATGTGGGCAAAACCAGGAAGAGGGATTTGGACCTAACGGACAGGGAATAGCCGCTTAGTACATTTATTTTTTCATAAATACCAATAAATGTTCAAATTTCATTTCTAAAATTTATTTATTTTTATAAACAATTCGTATATAATGTTAAAACATTTAAATAAACAATTCAATATCAATTCAACTCAGACTGATTCACTCCTACCATTCATACTGTTTTTACTTTTTGGAACACACTACTAACATTTATATTTTAGCCTTATATAAAAAGGCCTCTTGTTTTATTAACATAATTCCACAATAGTCCTCCATCCACTGTTCTGATGGTTCCGTCTGTGTGTGTTTATCACGCAGACTTTAGTCTACACGTGTTTCAGTTGTCTATTTTCGGGACGTCAATATTCGTCGACCCTCAATTGATACAACCTTCTTCAGGACAAGATTAATGGGAGCTTGTTTATTCCCACAGTGATCAAGTAGGGTGAGTATCACCACTTAACATGGAATCCAAATGGTTCCCTCTATTTATACAATACAATTGGCCCTTTTTCCTCAAGGGGGGTTCTTCACACTTCCGATAGTTGCCTAAAAAGGGAGACAGGTAGCTAAGGTTAGATTCTAAATCCGAAGGTATTTCACAGCCAGCAGCTTAGTGTAGTGACCATGATGTCGATATTTTGAACAATTCTTGCAGTTCAGTTTGTTACTTCCGAACGTCCGCAGTGTTCGATTTGGTTCTCTCTCCTCCGGCGCTCATGTGGGGTCAGCTGGGCTCATCTCTCTAGGGACTGAAAGTCAGACTCTTCACATGTTGCTATTAAAGAGTTACTATTGTAAGATACTGCTACTAGATCATTATGGCATGTACCTGGGAAGCTTGGGGAATGGCACAGGGGAGGAACACAATCATGCTGACCCACAAGTTATTTGTTCAGTTGATATTGCACTCCCTGCACCCAAGGAAACCACCCTTGTTTTGAGCTATAATTTATTCCTCCTTGTACCTCGTACTACAAAGGGTGTATTTATGGGATACAGTGAAATGGTTGTGTTCGTTTAGAACATTTATGGGTATTGGATGTATTGTTTGTGGTCTGAGGTCATCTACTATCACAGAGTTTCAAGGGTCTTGGACTGGGTCGGTGGTGGATGCCATTACTCCTGGTGGGCTGGGTGGGGGTTGGAGGTCTGTTGGTGGCCTGACTGTGACGAATGTGCGCCACAAGGAGCTTGGTGTTGTCTCATGGCCTTGCCAGGCTCATTCCTCTCTGGGATAACGGGTAATTGTAATGTCGTGATTATATTAGATGGTCACACTCAACTCAGGGAGTTTCTTCCCCTCCACCCAAACAAGGTGCCATGCACCCAAAGTACTTACACAGATTCAACTTTAGTGAGGCCTCCAACCCGTCTCGCACCACTCCAACAAACACCCGCCCCAATGAGCTAGGAAGCAGGCTGTTGTACAGTAAGAATATATATTTATTTATTTAAGGTTTGACAAAATAGAATATCAACCAAAAACCTCAACCACCAATACTGTTGCACTACACAATATCAAAAATTCAAATGTCTTGCACCAATTGACTAACACCGGTTTCGAGTACTTAACATTTTTGATATGACACAGTCACAATTTCACAATTTTGAAATATGCAGTCACAACTTACATCATATTTAATTGCAAATTAACCAATAGAAAACATTCACAATACAATGGAAACAATTGTGGTGGCTTTATTTTTAGAAAGGCAATTTTTGAAAAAGAAACTGAATGGAAAAATCGTTTTTTTGCCTTGTATTTCAAAGGCAAGGTTGGGAAAAGGAACTGAAATGAGAAAATCGATTTTCAACTTTTATTCAAAAGGCGAGGTTGGGAAAAGGAACTCAAATGGGGAAATCGTTTTTCAACACACATTCAAATGAGAAGCAATGCTTAGTAATTCTGGTTTGGGATGCAGGGGCATATATGGGGAATTTAGTTTTTGCAAAACGTATACAATTCAGATGTAATGCTTGGTAATTCAGTTTTGGGATGCAAGGGAATAAATGGGGAATTTTGTTTTGCACTCTCTACATTCACTTGAATAGCTGCGTTTCAGGGTTACTTATTTTGGGATTATGGACACCCCCCTTCGGAACAGAAGACAGGGGTTTTCAAAAGGTAGAGTCACCCAAGTTCTTTATTCGCTATGCTGTCTCTAACACACTGGGCATGAACTTTGTTCGTTTCAAATTCTAACAACACTGAACCTGTGATTTTCTATATAGTCATTAATTGATTTAACTTCAATTCAATGCATGAAGGATCTACACAGCGTCCCCCTCCCCACAATTTAATGGAAAGGATTAAGGCAGGCGGTTCCCAACACATTTCAATTTAAATGGATAGGGTGATTTTCTATAGTAGAATTAATTTGAATTGGAATTGGATTTAATACAATGTGCCAATGGCCTTCCTAGTACCAACCCCCTACCGGCTATGCAAGATGGATATTAAGGCTAGCAGTTTCCCCCTCACATTTCTGATGGCATTTGGGATATCTCTAATTACATGAGAGACTTTGGTCAGGGGAAAAAAACAGCAGTGCTCCTCTGAGGACAGGACAGATCTGGTCAAGTGCTTCAGTCAAGGATTTTCTCCTGCACCCAGACTCCCTTTGGCTCCTCTGATTCAGTCGCAGTTAACCTCTGGATTTCCCTGTCGCTGTCAGCAATGCAAGGATTGAGGTCTCTCTGCTAGTTGTTCTTAGCAAGAGTCCAGCAGAAGGCTACCTCCAGGAATCAAGTGTAAAGCCCTGTTCTTATGCAAAATTGACCTCTTATAGGGCTCATGACACTCCTAAATTATCACAATTCCCACAGTAAGGATTGGCTAGCACTCTCCCTTCACCTCCCACCAAGACGCTCAATGGCTGCTGATAGGACCAGAAGTTGTGAGATATGTATGGTGTAGGCTGAGGGAGGAGAAAGATTTGCCATCTCAAAGTGACAAGTGGGTTTTACCTTTTGGGTTCTGAAAATCTAACAACATGGCCGCTATGCAATCTTTTCAGATAACTATATGAATCTATATATTTTTGGATCCTACATGTTATGGCAAGTCAGAAAATGCAAATTTTATATTGGCACAGCCTTCCTGGGCGGAGCCACCATTTTTTGCAGTTTTCAGAATCTAAAACTTCACCTATTTTCCAGATCCTCAGACTTATGAAAATGCTGGAATCATAATTTTGACCATAATTTAAGTTATGTACAACACAAAAATTACATTTTTAGACAGTCCCAACTGTCTTTTTATCCTCTTAAAAATGAACCCAGGATGGGCTCTATGGGACACATGAGGCACTTTTTATTCAAGAAAATGTTTTTAATGTTTAATCACTGTTACTGCATAATAGGTGCTCCCAGTTTCACTCTTATGGCCCCCACCAATTCTTAAGTTTCTATTTCTCATTAAACATGTAACCAGCCATCTGCTCCGGCCAATGCTTGTTCTACCCTCTTCTCCTGAGCTTCAAAGGGTCTTTACTCAGTGCTAATGGACACTTTATGGAAGACTTCATCTTAAAGGTAATTTCTGTTGGTCATGCTATCTGTAGCACCGTAGTTCCATTCTCTCTTTCAACATTTCTTGCATGTTTAACTGAAGCCAAGCATGGTTCCATGATAAACCCAGCCCCAAAGGTCTTGCGGTCGAAGTTTCAGCTCAGAGAGACAAACAAATTGCAGTTCACAATTCTGAAAGGCTAGCATATTACATTTACCCACCATGTACAGGTAACTTTCAATACTGCACCAGGGCCTGTTATTCACAAGATAATCTTTCTTTATATACAATATAAACAGAAATAAATTCACTCTTGGACTTCTTCACATAAAAGCGCCATGGTTTCTTAAGAAACCAGTGTTCCCTTATGCAAAGAACGAAATAGGCCTTTCTCTATAAATGTTGTCCTTTTATGTGCTGAAATTAAGTCTCTTTATTCCTTCTGAATGCAATTTGTCATTCGACTGTATTTCTTAAAAGAAAGGCATCAATCCTCCTTTTTAGCTTTAGTACAGTATTTCAAATGTATTTATTTCCTTCCATGTGCACTTCTGCAGCCTTAAATCTGTCACATGTGCCTTTACACGAAGTCAGCATGCATAGCACACATGTATTTTTGGGATTCATTGACCATGTTAGTAATAGTGCAGCTCTGAGCCACACTTTTCTTCATCTGAGTGCCTGTACATTCTAACACAATGGATGGAGGCCCATTCTCGCTCATTCACTAGGACATATGACAAAATCACTGTTTTGTACTGGCTTTTATATTTCAATGGAACTCTACACTTAGCCAGCTTCACTCTTACAATGGGGCTAGCATGGCCTCTCCATCTCTGTTGCTCTGGGGCTGTCTTTATACCCCACAGTAACAGTTAAGGAACAAAGGAAGGTTTCTATGGGAATTAGCTGCACAGGTTGGTCTGCCCTCAGCGCTTGGGCCTGTTAAGGTTTCTCTGCAGGGCGTATGATTACCTCAGGGTCATGCAGGGCTGAGTGTGTCTACCATAACTACAAAATGGCGTCTCTTTGTATGTGCAAACTAAGCCTATACATCAATAATTCATGCAATATTGTATTCAACCAGGTTTCTGAGCAAGGCCATCTCCCCCTGGTTCATTGCACATCTGTCTATGGCACTCGCCTCACTCTAAAGCACCTAGGGGGGTGGGAAAGGCTCATATCCTTCCCAACAATTCCCCCTTTCTTTACTTCTACAGTAACAAACTCCTCCACATACTTACATTCATTTTCCCTCCTCACTCACTTGCGCATACTCTTCGGGAGTACATGTCATATAGATACATCCCACAGACCATGCACTGCAACTATGACGTGTGATACGGACTAATCTTCTGCATCATCAGAAGGCACGAATGTGCAGCATGAACTCCCAATCTTTTTGCACACGCCTACCTCCATTGCCATCAGCATATCCAGGACGTAACAGTTCTGCATCGTCATCAATCTCAGGGAGCACAGCTCGACCTTCATGACGTTCAACCGCTGCTCTGTGTCATTTGCCAACTGGACCAGTTCCCGGCACATGATATGCAGCCATTGGCATAAGCTCATGCTTGAACGCACGATAGCAAGAGTGATGCAAAGAAAGTCTCAGCTGAGCTAAACAACTCTTATTCTTCGGTATTTCTTCAAGCAGTGCTGATGAGTCTTTGGATTGATAGCTCATTGTTCTCTTATTTCTTCGCAGTTTGTCATATTGTCTCTTCCCAGGGAGGATGCAAAATTCTGGGGGTGGCAGAGAGTTTTGTTCTTGCACTACTTGGTGCTTCGTCAGGCATGGCCACCCTTTCAGGTGATATTCTGGGACTACTAGTAGCACTGAATGCATGGTGGCCCATGAACTATTGCCCCTCCATGATGGTGGGAGGTGCAAGTACGCTTGTTTGCCACACACCCAGTAGTAGTCCATTAGTGCTGCTATGCCCCTCTTCAGGACTGTAATCAGCATTGTTCTGTTGCATCACTTGTTGAAGCCGATAAAGACAGTTTCTTCGCTCTGGAAACATGGCTCATAGTTTTCTTCTCTGTGCACTTTCACTGGCTTCTCCATTGCTCCAATCCACACCAGTACTGCGATGTGCTGTGTCCATATGTGTGCGCATGTGCTTCCCATGAATGCCACTGTTTTTTCTTTATAGCCAAAGAGGACTTGAGCTCGGCACCTGAGTGTCGTTTCATGCCACTTGTTTACATATATCCCTGCATCAATCACTAAATATGGCTGTTGTAAGCAATTGATGTTTGTTGGGTTGTTCTTGCATTTAAGGGTGTCTGGATGGACTAGTTCTAGTGGCAAGTTGTGTGCCTGGAAGGTGTTTTTTAGTCTACATAACAAGATGAACCAGGCACTGTGCCTTTATAGTTGGGACTTCCTGTGGAACTAAAACTTTGGGTGCCCCTAATGCATGTGGTATCAACGAGCATATATTGCAACTACTGTTGGTTGTTCATCTTCCCACCACACTCATATCTGAATAACAGCTATTTGAGTGTTCTGGATGATGAATCTCTTCAATAGCATCCAGGCCTAGGCCATGGTATGCATCGTACTTGGGCCTGTGCGCTTGTCTTTTCATTCTATCACAGCGTGATATATATCTCCTTTGTGGTATACTACTGCTAACATTCATACTGCTGCTACTATTTGTGCTACAAAGGAGGTTTTTGATCATGGGAAATAGTATTTCTAACATTTTGCTCATGCACACACTCATTCGGGCACTGGTGTTACTTATTTGGGAAGTATTGTACATATATACAATTGTGTTTAGCAATTCGGTTGTATTGAGAGGTGTACTTTCATTCAGGTTCCCCCTGCCCCTCTTTTAGATGGCTTGCCCAGATAAAAGATGAACCCCAATAAAGTCCTAATATAAACATATTTATGGTGAACAGAACAACAGTAAAGTGCAAGCTGCAGTTATATGAATGCAATCTTGTAGAACTAACAGCATTTCTATCACTATGTAATGAATGATTTGATGTTAAGCGCTCCATTTTCTACCTCCTGTAATGGGAACAAAATGGGTGAGGGTAAGGGAGGAGGAGGGTAGGGAAATAGAGAGAGAGAGTTTTAATTTACAGAGCTTATGCTTTTAGCAGAAATGCATGTTTGCTAGCTTGTACCTACACTTACATGAGCAGCATTAAGCTTGTGAGGTAGATTGGTTGTTTGTTTTGGGTTACTGGCAAAGAGTTTGCGAATATCTGAGAGATGTATCCAACATTGAAGCCCTTTCACCTTTACTGTAAGAGGAGTGGAAAAACCACTTCATAAGGTCCGTGGAACCTAGGATTGTTCCACTTGCACGCAAAGCTCTAGACATATATTAGCTCCCCCGATCACAATGGTTAGGTGGGTGTGGTGTCTGTGTCGGGTTGATCTGCAGTGCTTTGAGGACTGTCTGGGCGAGGTGGTTCAATCTGTCGCAAGATGCATTTTATCGGATGTATTAGATTCATTAAGTATTCTTTGAACTCCTCGGCTAGAACTGCTGCAGCTCTATGGGCATCTGATGCCCTCCTAATAGGAGATGGGTGTGTGCATGTGTCTGCCTGTCACTATTTTGTGTGGTGAAAGGTGATAGTCTTTACTTGGTTGCGTACACAAATTGAACAGGGCCAGGGGCAAACAATGCACCCAATTTTTCTATAGGGTGGGGCAAAGTTTGGAAAATGTGTTCTTTAGAAGGCCATTGATTCGTTCCACAACACCATTTCCTTAGGGATGATAAATTGAGCAAATATGGTGTTTAATGCCAAGTAGAGCTGTGATTTCTTTGGAGAGCTCGTTGAAAAAGTGGATGCCATTATCTGATCTTAAAACATTGCAAACTCCCCAGCGAGGAAAGACCATGTGGACCAGAAATGTTGCAGCACATTTGGCATCTGTGTGGGCACAAGGGCCAGACTCAACGCACTGGGAGAAGGGGTACATCACAACTATGAGATATCGTGTTCCGTTACATCGCTCCCCAATGTCTGCATAATGAATATGGAGCTTGCGGAATGGGACGGTGGGATGGGGCAGGTGCCTCATAACGTACGGAGTGTCATTCCAGGGCTGAACACTTGGAATGTTGTGCACTGTATGACCGTGGTTGTGAGGCGTTCCTGGAGGTTTGGTATAAACTTGTCCTCCTGGATGTCTGCTGCAATGTGTTGCTTCGAACTGTGTGAGAGGTAGTGCAATTGGTGAAATGCTGTGTGCAGTAGTTCAATGGGCATTACTGCCTTGCAGTGCCTTGCTGTCTCCATAAGAGATGTGGGTGATTGTACGCAACCACGCTTGAGCCGAATGTCCTTTTCTTCCTGTGGTGCTCTGCTTTGGAGCTCAATTATTCGTGCTGTGGGCAGTGTCGTGTATGGCCCCTTGGGGTGGTGTACCATAGTTCTGCTGGCCATAACTATATCCCATTCCCTGTCTACTCCTGCACTCCCACAAGAGGTTTCCCCACTTCCCACAGTTCCAACATTGCCCCATTCCTCTTCCTCTGGGTATCATTCCCTAGAGCACCCCCTTTATCCTCTGAACCCAACTCGACCTTGCTGCTGTCCTCCTTGCCACTGCGGCCCAGAGAATTGCGGGTTGCCGCCCCACTGCCCTTGCCCTTGTCCCCCTTCGATCCACACCACTGCTATTGCTATTCTTGCATTTGTGAAGTTTGGAGTGTACCCAGCTTCTTCTATCTGTGTGGGCGTTGGTCACAAGGCCACCACAGCAACTTTAGCTCATTTGTTTTGCACCAGTTTTGTTTCCTCTGCCTGGCGTCTCTGAAGCATTTCCATCTCAAGCTCTTTAATCCTCCTACAATGGTGTACTGTTATGCTCTGAATCTCCGGCCACCCCTTTACCTCGACCCCCACAATTTGTTGAGAGTCTTTTGCACTTCTTTGGGCAGGCCTTGATTTACTATTAAACAGAAAAAGTGTATTGACTTGTCGCAGGCGTTACCCGTTTCTGCTCTCCACATCTCTTGGACCTTAATAATGAATTGCACAGCATCTTCATCATCCGCCATGGTACACTGCATAATGGACTGTAAGTCTGGTGTGTCCGGGAAAGCTTGCTGCAGCGTGTTCCACACTTCTGCTGTAATTTCATTGAAGTATGCCCCATCATGAGCATCGTTGCTCAGGGTTATTCCCAGGTACCCTGCCTTCACCCACACATCGGCAGCCTGATCACCGACAGCAGCCAACAATAAGCTTTTCATATTTTATGCTGCTAGGGGTACCCCCGCTGATTGCTTTTTGAAAGCATATATCCACCTCCCTGCACCTTCGGTAAGGACCAGGAACACCTTTATTAGGTTGTTTTTATCCATCTGTGTCCATGGTACATATTGTGGTCTCCCTGTGCCCTTGCATTTTCAGTTTGCTCTTCCCATCCTTTCTCCCACTTCCCTTTTTCCTTGCTACTGCCATCCAGCCAAACCTCTCTCTCAAATTGCCGTCCCATTAACTCTCAAATCTAGGGGAACATTGAGGCGCTTGCTCTGCCTCCCCATCCTCATCGTCCTCAACCTCATCTAACGTGCTCCACGCATCTTCGTCTCCCCTCCAGGAACCAGAATTCTCATAACCCATGCTGTCTGCGTCACTATCACGCTCTACGCGTACGGTTCTTATGGGTGCATTGTCTATCCAAAATTAAAAATCTCCTGACTTCCATTCATCTGCCCCCTACTGCACTGGCGTGTCTGTCTTGGTTACGTCACATCCCACCCACAGTCTGGCTAGTTCTGTGTGTGTCGATGCCAGTGCTATTTCTAGGTCTCTTGGGTTAATATCAGCGTGTGCTGAGACATCTGGAGGGGAGACATATGGGGCATTGGGGCTGTCGCTGGTGTCGATACATTTGAACAAGTTGACACATACATTGGGTTTGTGTGTTCCACTGCGGGTCGAGCACCTATAGAATATATTCCCTTATGTCCCGTTGATGCCTTTCCATCTTCATCTCGACCTGCGTCTCTACTATTGTTGCATGCCACTCCTTCCCCCCGCGCTCCTCTGTATCCTCAAACATCTTCCAGACATTCAATATTTCCCTTCTATTTTGTAATTGTTTCCCATTGTACTTTGCCGTCAGAAAGATGGACATGTGTTCTAGCATACTCAAAGGAGCCCTGCTCTGGCCCCTCCCCTAGTCTCGGTCACCCACTGGTTGCAATACTTCTTGATCCTGCCACAGTACAACAGCAGGGTATTGCACATGTACTCATTTCTCCCCCGTGGTCACTTATTCCATGAGCCTGCTAGTAGTACTACGCCTGTGCTAATGCACTACACAGTTATACAGATATTGTCAAAACCACAGTTCAATTTCCCCCACCCCCTTTGTCGACACAAACATGTATTTGTATTTATTTTATTTGTATAGCGCAGACCAGGCCCGGAGGCTACCGGGCGCATTTCTTAAGGCAATGGTTACATACGTTGCATACAATGATGATATATCAACAATAAGTAAGGCATAGAAATAGACATGTGTAGGTGGTACATGGAGAGTCAAGTAGTGCATCCTTACTGATGTTGTTGCAGCACGTATTAGTAAGAATCTTAGGCATTGGAGGAGGCGAGCCAACATTTGGCTTTGTGTTTGAAAAGGTTGAAGGAGGGGAGGTTTCTGATAGTCAAGGGGACAGTATTCCACAGTTTGGCTGCCAGGACTGGGAAGCTAGACCCACCGGCTGTTTGGAGCTTGTATCTGGGTATCGTTAGGCTCTGATTCAGGGTAGATCTCAGTGATCGGACTGGAGTGTACATCGTGAATCGTGAGGAGAGATACGTGGGGGCCAGATGTTTTTAAATATACCTTTTCTTCCCCCACCCCACTGCTTCTCCTTTCAGTCTCCTTAATCACCTAAACCACACTCTGTTCACACACACGCTAACCGCACAACACCCCTCCTGGGCCTACTCCCTACACAATATAACAAACTAAAATAACAATCACTACTATGCGTGAGCTCTTTAATTATATGGAGCTCCTACGTATTTCCTCTTTTCTTCTTCGTTAAACAATGTTTGTAGCACCACCTTCCCCCCTCACTCTGGGAGTCTCCCTATCTTCCCGTTTTTATTTCCTTATTATCCTCACAAAAAATGTTATAAAAACAAAAAACAAAACAAGCCACAGGCATGCCACACTCCCAATTTCAATCTCTGCATGTTCACACTGTTCACACTTCCCCATACATCTATCCTCTACTTGTTATCACTTGCAAGGCTAAACTAACATGCACACGTTCACTCAAACTCCTCCTTTCACAGGGTTCCCACACCGGCCTGTACCTCTCCTTGGGGAAGTACCCTACTCCAAAGAGCAGACAGGATTCTGCAAAGATGCCTTCTGTACTGCCACTGAGAAATATGTGTTTTTGGGACTGGTTGCTGTAGGTTAGCGCGGCCCTTCCCGGGAGGTTGCCTGACACCTCCGCAGGTACGGCGGGCACTGGGATCATGTTGGGGTCACCAAATGAAGGCACCCCCTGTACGCTCATGTCAGAAAAAATACAACCCACTAGGAAAAAAGACCAAGAGATTTCTTGCAAGGATAACAAGTTTAATTGCACAAAAATAAAGATGCAAGCAAAGAACTCTGCTGCTTGAGAACATTCTGGTTCAAAGTAGTATAAACAGAAGCTTAAAAGGCACCACTGAATCATCACTGTATAGTAAAAATCTATTTGGCTAGTTAGTGTGACACTGTTATTATTTATTATTTATTTATTTGTATTTGGTTATAAACATACAAAAAACCAAATTTAAAACCACATTAGATATTTACACATATCACACAAGACTGAATAAATATTCCTTCACGTAAAAGAATTTTCCTAACATCATCATTTCCTAGAAAAAGAAAAAAAAAACATCCAGTACAAACAGTTAGAAGACACTTCAATCGACAAGAGTATGGAATTACATTGTGTTCATTAGTCAATTTACATATATTTTCTAGAAACTAGACTACTGTAAGCTGTAATGGCTTGCCTTTACCATGCAAGATTTTCCACCACAGTAGATCCAAGTTAACCAATCCGATAGAGGTAACACATTTCCTAAAGGGCAGAGTGTAACACAGTCCACCATTAGATGGTCTAGATTTTCAATTAAATATGCAGCATTACAATATCTACATGTTAGTGGGTACTCAACCCCCATATTTCGTGCATGTAAAATATTTCACGTGTAGTTAGCACATTAAATTTGAAACGCATACATTTCTGATGAATGCCCTTATCTGGAAACAAAATTAAATATGATTCAAGTGTACCCAGTTGTTTGGAATTGCACAAGAGATGATTATACAGATGTGTCGCAGCTACATATTTAGATGTGACACTCCAGTCCCACCATTCAATTTTTTTTTTTTACTTTAAGTGGGTTAAATATTAGGAGATCAAGAGAGATGTCCAGGTGATTCAGGTATTCAAAACAACCAGATTTCAGTTTTAGCAGATAATCTGAAGCAGTAGAATCATGGCGAAAACCAGAGCCAGAAAGCTCATACAGAGTGTCCTTAGGAGAAGTTATTAATTTCCTAAACAATGACAATTTTCTCCATAAAATCGTATTGACAATAGATGTTAGACCCAATTCATAGCGGATAGGTTCCACCGGTACACAATTAGGTAAACACATGACAGATGCCCTTAAGAGACGAGCTTCAAATTTAGGGAATTCAGCTAACATCCATGTTGGAAACAGCTCAGGGCCGTAGTACAATTGTGGTAGAGTCTTCAGTTTATAGTAGTGTAGAGTAGGCTCAAACGAAAATGTACCAGATTTACTGTCATTTTTTTTAATTGTACAATTAGGGGCACTACCTTCGTCTCCATATATTCCCTATAGTGGGATTTCTGACAGCCCCCATAAATGGGGTAACCTGGATATCTTAGACATAGTCGTACCACTACCTGTATGTTTTTCAAATAACAAGAAAACTGTTTAACATAGGGCCTAGAGTACAACCGTACAATTACTGTCTTTTTTCATGAATGGTAAGAAAATTGGCAGCAGCATAATCTCTAAATGTGCTCAATAGACACTGTAAACCAATTGGAGTGTGGTCAAAAAGCAAAAAGTCCTCTGCATAAGCGGTCCAACATATTTTCACTCCTTCAACCGACAGCGGAGCGAATGCAGATTCTTCTAGTTCGACTTTGGCATCTGAAACATAAAGGTTGAAGATGGTGGGTGCGAATACGCACCCTTGTCGAAGGCCATTCGGGGCATCAATCAAAGAAGATAAACAACTCTGATTGTTCAGCCAAACCTGCAGCATTGACCCCTCATGTAAATGAACTAATATAGAGAGTAGATCCAAGGGCATCCCCAATCGATGTAGTTTTCCCCAAAGAACAGATCTGTACATCTTATCAAACACCATCAATAAATCGATGGAGGTGATATAAATGGGTACTGAATCCTTCCTCCAGGCCTTTGCCTGCATGACATTCAACAGCAGACCACCAGTATCCGTTTCCACACCTCTTCTAAAACCAAATTGAAATCGAGACAAAATGTCATTAGACTTAATCCAATCTTGGATATACTTCAAGATAATTCCAGAAAATATCTTGAAGTCCGCACCTAGAAGGGCGATCAGCCTATAGATTTTAGGACAACACCGATCACCCTTTTTTATAAGGAAATGTGCCATGATAGGGGAATTGTGCGAGTCCTAACAATGTCATTAAAGAGAATATAAAAAATGTTTGCCCAGAGATCCTGTTTTTGCAAAAGATGACATTCGCAAGACCATTAGGTCCTGCTGCCCTAGATGCAGATGCCTTATGAATCAGCGTTTCAACATCCTCCTGTTGGATCTTCAATAGCCACTCAGCTTCTCGTATACCATCGGCAATTAACCGATTACCCTGAGCAGGTTTGTAAAGATCCCCAAAATGTCCAGACCATCGTAGTTCTGAGATGGAACAAGAAAGGGCCTCACAATTCCTGGCTGTGTGATTGTTCATAAGAGCCCAAAGGTTTTAGCCGTGTTATCTTTCAAAGAGTGAAGAATATTTTCGCATCGGCCTGATAAAGTATGGCACGTTGAGCCTTGATCTTATATTTCCATTTTTTTTTTTAATCTTTTTCCTTAATTTCAGTTTTTTAGACAATGGAAAGCTGGTTTTGGCTGGGGAACGAAGCTCCCTGGCTCTGTTGTTCTTAAAGGTTCTGATCACATGATCATAAATCTGCAAATGTTTTTCCCGAACACCAGAATTTGGACATCGGCCAACAGACTGTCTAATTACATTCCCCACATAGTGGCAAAAGGAGTCATTCGTATACAGTATATGTTTTTTCCCATAACTAAAGGTATTAAAATCAGACAGGAAACAGCATTCGATTTCTCAACATTGCCTTTATGCCAGATGATTCTCGTTTTAGATGTATTGACCTGAACATTGGATTGACACAAAGTTTCGCAAGCCTTTCTCCACACCCCCCCCACATTTTTTCTATAGGATCTTATGGTCACTGCAGGTGGTCCTCATCAGCTTATAATCCATTGCCAAATGCATCATTGGTGGCGAAAAGAAAATATGATCAATAGCACTGATAAGCACACCTCTGAACCAAGTAGAGTGATCAAAGTCGTACTTCAAAAGATCTCTGGCATTTTAAAGACCCCATGTATCCAGAAAGTGTCCGCATATGAGTCCCTGTTGGAGTTTTCCCACCCGCTGGCTCAAACCCAATCCCTCTACATGAGGCGATGCTGTGTCAAATCTAGGAATTTCAACATTAAAATCCCCAACAATCAGTATCATCATATTAGGGGAAATGTCCTGACACTCCAGCATGATGCGTCCCAGCTGTTTTAAAGATGCTTTTATTTCCAGTTTCAAGCTCCAATAGACATTTATCAACAAAAGATCACACTGACCATGAACATATTTACAGTTAGGCTGAATCAATAGCACCATGCACCAGTCATAGATTCTATATGTATTGATAATGCTTGGGCCAATGTTCACATCAACGGCCGTGAGCAAGTCCCCCGACGGACGGCCCACTGTGCGCCTGGTTGCATAATAAATTCATCCAACGCATGTTGCTCAGTGAGTCAGGTCTCCTGTAAACAAACAAGTGAACACCCCCTCAGTATGGTGCAGATCTCTGGTGAATTTTTAAGAAACCAATTGCCCCTGGAATTCCAGCTAACCAGGGTCAGCAGTTTCATATTGTTAACTATTAGGCTTCAAGCCTTGTAATTGAGAAATGGAATCCTGCAATGTCAGTGCCAACCATCTCAAACTGGATTCACCATCGGGCCCATCCACACTGGGCTTGATGTTCGTACTTACAGAATTCCTAGTATGTGGACCCCGATTGACTCCCAGGTTAGTCCCCCTATCCATTACCACTTTCTCCAAATCATAGTCAAATTTGTGGAAGGCATCCAGGTCTTTTAATACCATATCCATACTTGATCCTGAGTAAAAGACCGGCTGAAAATAGTCATATCTTTGGGGGTAAAACAAAGTCGACTAGTTGTATGTCTCCTGAAGTAATTAGCGAGAGACTGGAGATTTCCCCAAACATGGCCAAACTTTTTGGATGATTTAACGAGACCGGTCCACCATGAGTAAATAAATACTGCATTATAATGCTAGGGTTTTCAGGATAGCGAGGGGGTCTCAGGTCAAAAGCTGCACCCTCATTTCTGTGTAGACCATTATAGTTCCTCCACCACAGCTGATCCTCAGATCAGGGAGCCAATTGCATAGAACTCCCCCTAGCTTGCACATCTGGGAGATACCTAGCAGAGGCACCCAGATATCCATCCTTCCCATCGGCATCACCATAATGAACACCTGAGGACACCTTCAAGTCCTTTGTGGACTCATTCACTACAGCACAGATGGTGGGTGGAACTGTCATTAAGACATGCAGGGCGGTCAGGTATCAGTTGCACATTATCAGGCTCATCTAACATTAGCTTGATGACCTTTCTTATGACACGTTCCATTACCATATCTCATTCATCTCAGCCTCTAAGGAAGGCTCCCCTACTAGGTAAGCAATCTCCTGTGCCTCAGAACCCCCTCAATCCCCCCCCCCCGAAGCAGGGATATTCAGATGCCTTTTCCGCCATGGAGCATTTAATTGCAGATGATCTCCTTTACCTAGAATACTGGAGATTATCTCCACCGAAGCATTAATCGACTGCATAGGCTTCTTTGTTTTGGTGTTATCAATCAGTGTCACTTGGGTCTGGGGGATACCTGACTGTTCCCTTACTGCAGACATATCTTTCCCAGGAATACATACATTAGGACCTAACTCAGGCTCCAATACACCCTGACTCCAATATAATGGGTTTACTGCCTACAGGTGCCGAGAACTTTTTGACATCCGAGCCCCCTACCCCAGTATTAACTACCTGGGAAAAGGGAGGACCCAATAGATGACTCTCACTGGTCCTATTGTTTACATTCAGACAATTTGTATTCTACACTGCAGTAATAAGCTGCCTTAGCAGGATAGTGTGCAAGGATAGTTCTTTTGGCATTAACTTGATCCTCTTGGACATTCTCCCATTGAACTCCCTGTTCCACTGGTTGTTGCCGAAGACAATTCCCATTCAGCATCTTTACTCAGTGGATATTGCGTCAATGCCAGAAGGGAGTTATCCATATCTGTTTGACATTGGGAATCCCCAAACTCCACTGCCTGCTGAGGTCTTTGCAACACACCTTCTCCCTCAGTAGTCTTATCCCCCTCACCTGATTCGATCAGTAAGATCGACTCATCACCCATTCCCTCTCCGTCGTTCCACATAGCGATATCCATTGAAGACGGAGGGGAAGGGGGCAGAGGCATGGCCAAAGCCATCCTCATAGTGCCCCTCAAAGGAGTAAAGAGCAGCGGAACCGATCAGATGTTATCAAAAGGCCGTACCTCGGCCATTGTCTCTCGCCTAGTCAGGGGTACTGTCCTTTGATACGTATACAATTCACGCTTGCCTTTCTTCATTACACGTACCATTTAACTAAGGCAGTTATTAGACACACAGCCCCCTCTCTGGTTTGAATCTATTTCCAACCGATCACCATTAACAATAAAGATCTCTGAAGACAATATGGAGAAAGAGCTTTCCAGAAGTACTAATCTATAAGTGTAGAATTGAACAATTCTGAATGATCAGATTTATATACCAAATTTACCACACTGCTGCTGCACGCGACACGCCGAACAGCCCAACAGCCTCTTCACTTTCGATTCACTTCTGGTGCGCCAGGAGTAAATGTAGCAGCCAGAATCCAATGGCTGATTTAGGAGGGTGTGGCTAGGGCGTATGATGTGGCACAGGAGGCACAGAAGGCACAGGAAGTGGTACTGTAAGGGAAGAGGAGAGTATGCGTTACTTCCCAGTAAAGTAAACAGGCTTGCGCGTGTCAAATACGCCTCAGAGCAAAGATGGTACATTAGTCCAAAAAAATTCTTACAAGAGTCTTGCAAAGATATGTGGATTAGGATGTTTCAACATCCACTGAAAGGCTGCATCTTCGTCTTGCCGACTGCAAGTTCAGGAAAGTAAAGCAGGCGAGAAAAGCGTGTCCAGCCCAACAGCCTCTCCACTTTTGATTCACTTGCAGTGCGCACGCGGTGCACACGCCCGAAGTAGATGAAGCAGCCAGAATCCAATGGCTGATTTAGGAGGGCGTGGCTGGGGCGTATGACGTGGTGCGGGAGGCGCAGGAGGCGGTAAAGAGTCTTGCAAATATATGTGGATTAGAATGTTTCAACATCCACTGAAAGGCTGCATCTTTGTCTTGACGACTGCAAGTTCAGGAAAGTAAAGCGGGTGAGCAAAGCGTGTCCAGCCCAACAGCCTCTTCACTTTCGATTCACTTCCGGTGCCCTGTACATGGTCTAGCTCCATAGGGGATGCCAGGCTACAATTGGCTCCAGTCTTGTCCATCTGTCTTCCCTCATATGGGGTCAGCTGGGCTCATCTCTCCAGGGACTGAAGTTCAGACTCTTCACATGTTGCTATTACAGAGTTACTATTGTAAGATAATCCTACTAGATCATTATGGTATGCAACAGGGAAGCTTGGGGAATGGCACTGGGTGAGGAACACGATCATGCTGACACACACGTTCTTTGCTCAGTTCATATTGCACTCTCCGCACCTAAGGCTTCCACCCTCGTTTTGAGCTATAATTTATTCCTCCCTGTGCCTCGTACTACAAAGGGTGTATTTATGGCATAAGGTGAAATGGTTGTGTTCGTTTAGATCTTTTATGGCTATTGGCTTTATGGTTGGTGGTCTGAGGTCACCTACTATCACAGAGTTTCAGGGGTCTTGGACTGGGTCAATGGTGGATGCCATTACTCCTGGTGGAATGGGTGGGGTTTGGAGGTCTGCTGGTGGCCTGACTGTGATGAATGCATGCCACTAGGAGTCTGGTGCTGTCTCGTGGCCTTGCAGGGCACATTCCTCTCTGGGATAAAAATAAATTGCAACAGTTAAGTAACAAAAGAAAGTTTCTATGGGAATTAGCGGCACAGGTTTGACTGCCCTCAGTGTTTGGGCCTTTCTGGTTGCTCCGCCAGGCCTATGTTTACCACACAGCCATGCCTTCCATAATTACATAATGATGTCTCTTTATATGCGTTCACTAAACCTATACATTTATAATGCATGCAATATGGTGTTTGTGCCTGGTTTCTTAGCAGGGCCCTCTCCCCCTGGTACATAGCACGTCAGTCCATGGAACTTGACTCACTCTAAAGAGCCTAGGGGGATGGGAAAGGCTCATTTCCTTCCCAACAAAAGTATGAAAACAAGTCCAAACTGGCTGTACTAAAATGCCAGTCAAGCTACATAATAACACTTATCATGCTTGCTTCATCAAAGATGCCCAATTCAAAATATCAAACCGCAATAAGAAATGTCTAGACTAAGTGCATAAAAGTGCCAGTCTTGTTTCATAATAACACTTATCATGCTTGCTTTACCAACAATGCCCAAAACAAAATTCCATACCACAATATGAAATGACTGAACAGGCTGCATTGAAATGCCAAAATAGCTACATAATAATATTTATGCTTGTTTTACCAAAGGTGCCTAAGACAAAACGTCATGCCACAGTAAGAATAATACCACTGATCGTGCTTGCTTTATCAAAGATGCCCAATACAAAATGTCATGCCTCAGTAAGAAATGGATAGACTGGCAGCATAAAAAATGCCAAATCTTGCTTCATAATAACACTTATCATGCTTGCTTTACCAAGGATGCCCAATACAAAATGTCATCCCAAAAAAAGAAATTACTAGACTGGCTGCATTGGAATGCCAGTCTAGCTACATAATAACACTTATGCTTGTTTTACCAAAGATGTCTAATACAAAATGTCATGCCTCAGTAAGAATAATACCACTGATCCTGCTTGCTTTATCAAAGATCCCCAATACAAAATGTCATGCCTCAGTAAGAAATGGCTAGACTGGTTTCATAAAAAATGCCAGTCTTGTTTCATAATAACACTTAGCATGCTTGCTTTACCGAAGATGCCCAATACAAAATGTCATACCACAATAAGAAATGGCTAGACATACGGCATTAAAATGTAAGTTTAGCTACATAATAACACTTATCATGCATGCTTTATGAACCATGCACAGTAAAAGATTCTATGTCTGCTCCATAGTGTGCCAGCGCCTTACAATCAGTCATAATCACAATAATGATGAATGTGATTATGTGTGATTGTGAGGTGCTGGTGGCACTGGGGTAAGGCATGTTTTGTTTACTTCCCATCTATCATAGATGCCCAGTAAAAAAAGAACACACCTGTCCCCTGGGTCTGAGCTCCTCCCACATGCACAAAATCAATGTGGTTATGTGTGTATGCCAGGCACTGGGGGAACGGGGGCAGGGATGTTTTTATTTACTGGTGATCGATCATAGGTCTCCAGTAATAAAATACCATTCCTGTCCCCTGAGCCCCACAGTGCCAAACACACAATCAAAGTGTGGGTATGCAAGGCCCTGGGGGCCAGGGGGGCATGTATGTTATTTTTTACTAGACATCTATTATATATGTCCAGTAAAGAAATACTATGCCTGTCCCCTGGGCCTCACAGTACCAAACAATTACACATAATCAAAGTGATTATGTGTGTATGCCAGGCGCTGGGAGTACAGGGGGGCAGTAATGGTATTTTTTACTGGACATCTGTGATAGTCAAAGTGATTATGTGTGTATGCAAGCTGCTAGAGGGACAGGGGGGAAGGTATGGCATTTTTTACTGGACATCTATGATACATGTTCAGTAAAATAATACCATCTGTGTGCCCTGGACCCCACAGCACCTCAGACAGAGAGATGATTTTGCTTGGTGGGGGGGGGGGGTTTGTGCAACAACAGCATTTTTAAAATGCCTTTGTTGTACAAACCTCTTACCCCCACTTGCCAAAATCATCTTGGACCAGCAGAAATACACACACACTTACACAACATACACACAGAAAGCACTCACTGTCTCATTCACAGTCACGAGCACCCATCATGCACTTACTCATAACACAAGAATACATGCATCCATACACATATTTAATTAATAAATAAACATACAAATACACCCATTTACACTACACACACATACAACCTACACACTGCAAGCACTCTTTCATTCACACAAACATTCATCATTCACTCACTCAAAACACAAGAATACTTGCATCCATAAACATATTTAAATAATAAACATACAAGCACACACATTTACACACCATACAGACTGCAAGCACTCTCTGTTTCATTCACATGAACATCCATCATGCACTCACTCAAAACACAAGCATACACGCATCCATATACATATTTAAATAAATAAATGAGCATACAAATGCACACATTTAGACAACATACGCACTGCAAGCACTCTTACATTCACACGAGCACCCATCATGCACTCCCATAGCACAAGCATACACACATCCATACATATACTTAAATAATATATAAATGAGCATACAAACACACATTACACAACACATACACAGTGAACACTCTGTTTCATTCACACATAAGCATCCATCATGCACTTACTCATAACACAAGCATACACGATCATACACATATTAAAATACTAAATAAACGAACATACAAACACACACATTTACACAAAATACACAGAAAGCACTTACACCAGCATCCATGTTCACACATTCACCTAACAACACAAGCATGCACACATCCATACACATAATTTAAAATGTAAAATATGGCCATAAACATACGTACCATCTGCCCCCAGTCCGGAAGTTCCAGTTCTCCAGCCAACTGCAAGCATTAACAGGAATCAGGAAGATTCCTGGTCCCTGCACATGCGTGCAAGGGGCCTGAGCGTGGGTCTAGAGATGGCCCACTCCAGCCTGCTCTGTCTTTTTGTGCGTGGAGGCACGGGAGCGCCCCCTTGCACATACAGACATACAGTTCCCCAGCCAACATTTCAAATGATCCATAAAAGGCTGTGGATGGCTCTTTGAGCTTGCGCGGCTGGGGAAATGTATCTGTGAAAGTTTTATTTGTCTGGGCTGGCTCCTCCATATTGGGTGAGAGGGGGCCAATACCTGGTGGGTCATCAACCCGTCAGCCATAATGGATGAGCCACCCCTGCCCAATTACCTGGTGGGATTGGGGGCTGCTAACCTCATATCCCAGCCCGCCATGGAACTTGAAAAAGGACTTTGATTGGAGCCTGCATATGTTAGATAAGTATTTCTTTTACAAAACTGGTCCCAGGCTCGATCTCTACCTGTTGCTTCTAAGCAATACATAGTTACGAGCACCAGTGGACATTACTCTGAGGTGCCAATAGCTATAATAACCGCCTCCCCAGTCCTTTATATGGAGGAATCGTCCCCAGGAGCCCTCATTAACTATTAATTTTGGCCTCAGACCATTAATGCCAAGTACATTAGAGCTAATTGATCACATGTATGTCATTACTGATCTCCTCTCAGCCAATCAGAATGTTCGGAATGCTGTCAATAACTGACTGCATTCCAGAAGTCCTAACTTCAGATAGCTATAAAAACAAGCAAAGCATTTCTCTACATTCAAAAAACAGCAATTTCATTTCCCCGTAAGAATTATTTCAACAAGACACTGAAATACTTGCGCATAGGTGCGATATAAATAAAATATCATATCATATCATAACCTGATTAAACACAACAAAGTAAAATTTAACACGAAAAATGTGGTATCTTTGGGTGTATGCCAGTTTTAGTCCATGATCCTATTTCATACAACTGGATAAGCAATAGCTTATGCTGTAGGTTGCAGCTCACATGAACTACACTTACTGTTAACAAGCAAGGTTCCATGGTCCTCTTGCCGGTTTTGATTCTCTCTTTCAGCATATGCTGGTGGGGTTCAGAATAAACTGGTGGGTTTGTTGGGTCAGAGAGATTGTTGTACCTATGCCGTGGCAGCTGATTGCACAGGGCTGCCTCCTCAGGCTACAGTGTTGCAGGTTAGTGTGATGAATTGACTTCTTGCAAGCGTGTGAAAGCCCTGTGTTTTTTAAATTTGTATTAAAAAATAAAATGATGAAGATAATTCCATCTCTGAAAGAGGAATCTACTGATCAGATTTCTCTTTCATGAGCTCCCTGCCAAAAGCATAGGGTGTATCTGTGCCCTGCTGCATCAGTATCATGATTTGCAGCGCCTGCTCTACCAGTTACACAGAGCAGTTTCAGAGGTCACAGTGGCCCATTTGACAGCTGCAGTGACAGCAAGACTCTGCAATGCAGGGGCTGCATTTAAGATATGCTCCCTATACCAAAGCTATGATGATTATAAGGAGCCCATGACGGTGACAGGTTCAACTCTAAAATAAAGCTATGTCTGAGTTAAGGCATGGTGCATGGCAGTACTTATAATCATTGCAGCCACATTCAATGTGATGTCACACATGTTTGCTCCTGTGAGTCAGCTCAAGCTATGGAAGGAGATGCATATTCAGACCAGACAGCTTGAGCCAGCCAAATGATAGGACAGGAAACAGAATGGCTATGCCACTTCCTTTATCTCTATTTGAGGGTAGGTAACACCCTCCCCCAGAGCCAGCCGCCCAGCAGGCAGCTGCCCTTGCCCCAGACATTAAAAGGAACATACCCATTTAAATAGAGTAGTCTCACACCAGGGTGCTACATTTCTAAAGGGCTTTGATTCTATTGAGAAGGGGAGTGGGCAGGGTAAGTGTAGCTAGGGAGACATCTGTACAGGTTGGGGAAGATTCTGTCATCTTGTTTCTCTCTGCCTCTCTCTCTCTCTCTTTCCTGTCCCCTCCACTTCTTGTAGCACAAAGTGCTTTGGGTGTGATGTCAGAAGGACAAAATCCCTGCATTTCAAGAGCAGGGATTGGATCCCTAATGCACGCTAGCTTTAGTCCAATCACCTATGGGCTTTTGCCTTGAAAAGAAGGGGACCCACAACACTTCTTTAAATCATCTCTGGAATCCAGCCCTGGAAGAAGATTTTGCTGGACACTGCTGAGAGAGCAGTCCTTTCCAAAATCCTCCAGTTGTGAGGTGAAGACAGGTGTTCCAAGGCAGAGGCAAGCTCTGCCCCCTAACCATCTCCAAGGATCTTTGGGGGTGAACTCTGCTGCAGGACCAAAACATAAATCTCTGCAAGCCATACGGTTACCTGGGACATTACTGTGTTGCAGGACTCCTAATGTGTGCACCAGCCTCCCCCATGCTTGGGAGCCTGAGACAAGTGCTAACATTGACCTTAATATCCAGGAGTGGGACTCACAGCTCCTTACAGTCTGAACAGCCAAGACCACAGCGTTTTCGATGACAACCCTCTGCAATCCGTGAATCGAGTCTGTTCGACATTGAGCGACGCTCCAGGACCCTTCATCGTTGCCTTTGGTGCTCATCACTCTATTAACCACCATTTGCTGTTTGACTCAGTTTGACGCAGCACCCCGCCTCGAATCAAACCAACAAAATACTGCAACCTGGCATTGCTCTAGCCACTGTTCGAAGCAACAGCTTCTTCATGGCTGCTCCTGTTAGGCGATCAACCCCAACCTGGTGTCGCCAAAACAGCAACCTCTGAGCCAGCACATTGAATCGACTCACCTCTGCTTCTAGATACCAGCTCAACTGCCGTCGAACCTCGTCTGAATCTTGTGACCGTCCAATCCACACAGCTCGAGTAGATGCTTCAAGACCTCATCCACCTTCCGATCGACCATGACTTTATTCCTGCTTCCCACTGGACCATCGCGACTGCCTCATCCTCGAACGAGGTAGAGTCCACAAATGATGCCAAGGACACGGGTTTGTATTACTGACTGATATCTGTTCCCCTTGTCCATCTATTAATCTCTTTTGCAAACCCAAGACATATCCTTTTGAACATTCTGGTCTTTGAATTGCCTTTGTTCCACTGTCCCATTAGCCAGAGTGCTGCATCTATTCTATGTATACATATTCTGTGTTCCTCCTATAAGAGGCGGTTATAGTGTTTTGGAGTTAATTATTATTGTTCATGGTATGTTTGAATAAAGCGTAAGTTTTTATAGAACCTTGGTTGGACATTCCTTTATTTTTGACTGTGTGACAGGGTGGCCCACCACAAAGAACCACGCTGAATCGGGTAGTAAGTCCAAGGGTGTTTATTTAGAATACAAAGGGCCAGAATGGCTTCTGATTTCATGATTCTTTCGGGGCCTAGCGGAATCTAGGGCCGTCCCTCTCTTACTCAACTTGCCCAGCCTTATCCCCACCTCCCTATACGAGGTATCCCTGTTGGGAATGTTAGCAATATTGCAAGGTGACCCTACTGTCTGTGTTCTTCCTAAAAAGGCTAAAAGGGGTAACCCTAAAACGGTGGCTGGCTACCTCCCTAGGGATCTTCTAGTTATCCCTAACCTATCCTTGCTTACTACTCCAGGTGGAATATGGGTTAGTGCTTCTTTCCACCCAGTTCCACAAGTTTTCCTTGCATGCACGTTTCTCCTGACCCTACCATGCACTGGGTCTTAGAGTTGTTCTTTCCCACCGTAATACTGTACATCCGCTCTCACACTCGGCCTAACTACCTCCACCCTTATATGTTACCATCTTTTCCAACCGCCACTCTACTACCAATACCTCTAATACTACTGCTTTATTTACTCTAACCTCTACTCCACCTTCTACTACTCCCCCTCTACAGTTACCACTACTTCCACGCTACCCCATCTATCGCTCTCTCCCCTGTTCCTGCTACTCCTACTACTCCCACTAAGTCTCTCCCACTACTGTCATTCCAATACAGTCGCTTCCACGAACCACTGTCCACTAATACTTCCTACTATTACCACCACACTAAACTGCTAGTACTTTCTTCTCTATCACTATTTCACAAACTCCTTACTCTCAAACACAAACACTCCACAAACCCCTTCTCACCAAGAGCCTCTGCACTCCTTTTGCTTCCGCTGCCTATGTTTCTAGGAAGTGCTTCTCCACCACCTGTCCTAACCCAACAAACCCACACTGCACAACTCACAGGAACCTTCTTAAATACCCCACCCAGGATTGGATACCCACCCTGTCCAATTGCTTACCAGGCCCAAGGAGGTGTGGCAAGAGGAGTGCTTAGATAGTATCTCTTGCAAAGAAAGTAAAAAACGTTCTGAGGTACTAGAGTTCCTGTTTGATCACGTTTTCTGGTGGACCTTTTACTGTTAATAACTCTTGTAGGCTGGTGGGAATTTCATTAATAATGTCTCTATTTCTGGATGGTGCATAGACCCATAGATTTTCTGCTGTGTCATTTTGCAGCTTCTCCCCATTGGCGTTTTCCTGCGGCAAGGTATCTGTCATCAACACAGGTAAAGTGGGGAGGGGAAGAGCCCTGCATACACTTGCATGTAGTTTCCAGAAGTAAAGAATCGCAGCAAGCTGTGGTGTGTAAAGGTAGCCTGTTTGTTTTTGAATGGTTGACAAAGGCAGCAGGCTACTAATATGATGTAAGGAAAATGTAACAATATTCTGCAAAAGAAAAAAGAGGGATAGTTTAAAAAAGTGTTTTTTATTTAACTTGTGGTTAGGAGGTTACATCGTGGCCTCCTCGATGGCCTCTCTACATTATTTCTGCTTGGCGTCAGAGATAAGCCCCTTGCTTGGCTTGCTTCAAATCTCGCTGCTAGATAATAATAATATAATTGTAATTGGTTATTTATAACACGCTTAACACCCAGAGGTTTCTAATTGTGGACTAATGGATCAAACCTGTGTTGCTCCACCTCATGTTGCTTCCAAGACGAGCGGGTTGCCTCTGAGCAATCCTCCCAAGATGTTTTCATGTGTCCTGGAACAGCTTTACCACCCCACTCACCACCCTTACTGTTGGTGTTCACTAATGGCCTGTCTTTCGTCTACTCCTTTTCACTTTCTATACTTCAGCTCTTGGCGCACTGATCACCTCTTATGACTTCTCCTATCAACTCTTTCCTGGTGACACTCTGATCTGCTTCTCCTTTACCTCCTTATCCGATGTGCTGTTGTCAAAAATGACAAACTGTCTCTCCACCAGCAAATATTGGATGTTGTCTCACTCACTCATGCTCAACTCCACTTAAACTGAAGTTGTCTACTTCCCAATCAAACAGACTATCTCTTCCTCTTCCCCTCTTCTTCTCTTCTCTCCTGACTACCTTCCCTACTCTGCTTCCGCTAGTAACCTTTGTGTTATGCTCAACCCATCTCAGAACCTCTCGCTCTTCATCTCCAGATCTGCCACTGCAGCCAGACTCAACCTTCTCAATATTCGGAAAATCTGTATCTTCTTCCATTTAATACTGCTAATACTTGCTTGTTACGATCATACTGAGCTCACCTTGCTGCCACTACTCGAGATGCCTACGCTCCCTCTTGTTTCCACTATCTCCCTCTCCTCGCTTCCCTGCTCTGGAATGCTCTTCCTCTCCCTCTCTGTACTACTCTAACTCTACCACTATTTAAATCCAACTTCAAAGCCCTCCTCCTTTCTGAAGAACCTGTTTCCTAGCACTATACGTTACTCCATCACCCTTCTTCCCTCTCTCCCTACCCTCACGGACAACCCTATTACCACTCCATCCTTAATTTAGCACCTCCTTGCCATCCCATACCTATGTCATTATGCCCTGTCCTTGTCCCTGGTTTATGTTTCACCTTGCCCTGCAACATCTGGTCTTCAAGTCACAGTCTCTAACCCAATTTTCAGGGAACCATGTCCTCAGCTATGTTATCAATGTTAAATGTTGTAAAAATGCATTGCTTACTTGTGATTTCTATAAATAAATAAATAAATACATACATACATAATTTAAGGGTGTGAATTGCCGCAATTCACGGACGAGGGGGGTGCTCGGGCCTATTTCTTGTCCCAGCCTGACCCTGTTCCTGTCCCCTCCAATTCCTGTAGCAGATCGCACTTTTAGTGAGATGTCAGAAGGGCAATGTCCACTCATTTAAAGAGCAGGAATTGGACCCCTAAAGCAGGCTCGCTTTAGTCCAATCACCTGTTGACTTTTGCTTTTAAAGGAAGGGGTCTCACACCACTTCTTTGAATCATTTCTGCAATCCAACCCTGCAAGAAGATTTTGCTGGACCATGCTGAGTAGCCCTTTCTAAAGTCCTTCAGTTGTAGTTGAGGGTAGGTGTTCCAAGGCAGAGGTGAGCTCTGTTCAATAATCACCGCTTGTGATCATTGCTGCTGGACCAACACCTGCATCTCTCCAAGTCACCCTGTTGCCTGTTAACATGGGCCTCATTACACGGAAGGCGGTGATCCAGGGTGCTATTAGCACCCTGGACCATGCCGGTAAATTACCGGCACCGCCTTGGCGGTAAGGGGATTTACCGCCCCACCCCATTCCAAGGTCGGTGGGGCGGTAAATCCCCCTTCCGCCATTGCCCTTCCCCATTCCCATTTCTGCCCCATAGGGCTCTATGGGAATGGGGAAGGCGCTAATTACGGCACCGCAATTTTGCGGTGCCGTAATTAGCTCTGAGGTCCCTTAGCGGGTTGGTTTTTAACGCCTGCAAAAAGCAGGCGTTAGAGCACCAACCCGCTAAGGGACCTCGTAGTACGGCGGTAAGGGTTAACGGTCACCGTTGCCATTAACGGTGACCGTTAACCCTTACCGCCGTCCGTGTAATGAGGCCCACTGTGTTGCAGGAACCCTGAAAGTATGTGCGCTAAATGGACTAACAATGGCCCTTAGACCTTGGAGTGAGACTCGCAACTTATGAAAGCCCGAACAGCCAAGATACCTATTTTTTCCGACACTGACCCACTGAGAGCCGAGATTCAAACTTATTTGATGTCCTCCAGGATCCTTCGAAGCTGTCTTTCGCATTTTTCACTCTCCGAACCGCCATTTGTTGATCGACACTGTTTGCTTCCACACCACGGATAACTGCAGCGTGTCGTTGCCTCGGCTCAAACCATCGAAGTACTGCTTCATTGCATTGCTCAAGTGACCGTTGGAAGCACCAGCTTCTTCATCACCACTGTAAGTCTATCGACCTGACTCTGTTGTACCCCAAACAGCGACCTCCGAGTCACTGCATTTGGATGACTCGCCTTCGGCATCCTAGTACCAGCTGAACTGCTGTCGAACCTCGACCGAACCAGGTGCCCACTGGATCTGTAAAGCTGGAGAAGATGCTTCAGGACTGTAGGGGCCTTCTGTTTAACCCGGACTGAGAAGCTTGGTTTGACACCTTACCTCCACCTTTGCCATGGTATTACTGACTGACAGCTTTGTGCCCTAGTAACTGGATACCAGGGGTGTTGCTAGGTCTGGAAAAGACACAGGGCTACGCTAATGTTGGAACTGTCGGGACTGGGGGCTATCTAGCCTTTTTGGTTATAGCACCTGAGCTTCTATCTGAGGCTACAACCAAAAGACCAGGGGCTGTAGTCCACTTAGCCCCCACCCTAGCAACGCATCTGCTGGATACGTCACTTTAATCCCTTTTGCAAGCACAAGACATATGCATTTGAACACTGTGGTATTTAAATTGGCTTTTCTCCCTGTCTCATTACCCAGAGTGCTGCATCTATTCTATCTTTGCATATTATGAGTACCCTTTATAGGGGAGAGGGGTAACACAATGTTCTAGTTAATTATTATTGTACCTGATCTATTTGATTAAAGCATACATTTTTATATAACCGTGGTTGGATATTGCTTTATTTATTTAATGTTGTACTATGCTGTTTGGGTTGCTACTGAATCACATGTACACCCCTCTTGAGCGTATAACCCTCCCACGACCCACGTTACCACAAAAGGCGAAGTAGGTATATCTTTTAACAGTGCCTGTTTTCCCTTTAACAGGGAAGGAGTCATTTGCCACAGTTAGGCACTGTATTGTCATGCAATGTTTTGAGTCCCTCTTGCGCTCTTCCTGCAGGAGGTGGTCCTGTGTTACATTCCGTGTTCTGGAATAAAATCAATAGATTAATTCGCTACGGTTGATTTGGACTGTTTTTCATTGCTGGAAGGCTACCCGCTCCTCAAACTGTCTACAGGTATTGGACGCATGCTCAATTCCATTGTTCTTTGTTCCCTATCAGCATCTTTGTTCTGTTGCTTCTGCAGAATTGAGGGTCCATACATCTCAGTAGTTTGTGGTAAAGTGGGTAAATATATGGCTTTGGAGTTTGACAAACCGGGTTCAAGTCCTGCTTCTGGCATTAGCATCTTCGGGAGATGTAACTGACAAATTTACTCATGGGCTCTGACCCTAAAGAAGGTGCACATTGATTCAGAGCATGAAACTGAGTTGGCAGTGGGAGCAAAATTGTACATTTTAGTGGGATGTGCTAGCGGTTGTTTCTGTTACCGGAAGTGGGTGAGGGGTGGCGGAGGGTCATACGTCTGAAGCCTCTCCACATTATATTTGACTGCAGGGGCCTCATTACTACTTTGGAGGATGGCTGCCTCCAAAATCGTGTCTGGGTCTGGGTTCCCTGAATGGGGAAATACTGGGCCATTCCGAGTATGGCGGGCCAGGTATTTCTTCCTTCAGGGAACCCGGGAATGGGGAGGGAGCTAACAACGAGCCCATTACGAACGGGCCCGTTGTTAGCTCCCTGGTCCCCTTGCAGGACCTGCTATGGACGTCTGGAAAATCCAGACGTCCAGAGATGGCCCCGCGAGGGGACCTCGTAATTGTGCGGAATGGGTTTAACGGCGCCGGCACCATTACCGGCGCCGTTAAACCAATTCCGCACAACTTATAATGAGGCCCCAGCTGTGTGTTCCATTCATTACTGTGGAAAGCAATACATTTTTTGTACATGTTCCGCCATGTTTCCTCCTGCCTGCTCCTGCGATTGTGCCAGGTTGAGCCTCTGGAATTCACCTGGCAGGTACCGAGCTGAGACCTGCGGATTTCTCCTGTTCTTCCCCTCCAGTCTTTTTGCTTGGAACAACTTTTGTAAAGAAAATCTAGTCATATTATCATTGCCTTTACATCAAGCTCATGCTAAAACCTATCTAGTTCAATCAATTATAATTAACATGCTTACCTTATAAAGGAAACTTTATTATTTAAAAATTACAAAATCAAGCCAGATTTCATTTGCGAACACGTTTTGCCGACTGTATTCATTATTCAAATGACATGTTTTACTTTACCACCACAACTCCCAAATTGGTTTGCTACTTTCACCATGTGCTGATTGTGTTATACACATTTAAAGGGGTCATTATCACTTGGGATAATGACCCTTTCCCAACTTATGGCAACGTTTGGGAACGGGTCTTTTCTCCACGAATGACCCCTTCTTTACCCTGTCAGACTATATTAGTCCAACATGTGCAAGGCTCTGCTGCTCCCGAGCTAGGTTTGGCTCATAAAACTATATAACATTAACATGTCTAAGCGGGAGTTATCTGGCATAAAGCATTACGGAACAGAAAATCATCATAATATTATAAATGTAAAGGCTTTTCAATCTTTGCCTCTATGACCATATTAAGTGCCATTTCTCTCATACAAAACATACCAACACACAATAAATGATTGATTAGAAATTATAATGAAGATATTGTATAATTTAGCGTAGATTAGTTGGCATGTAAATGTATTAGAAAGAAATGGAGTTGACAGCGGAGAGATGTAACGATATTAGTTATAAAATAATACAAATAACTAAAGACACAGCTGCCATTGATGTATAGCTCAGCAGCACTGAAATAAAAGATGTATGCATGGAATGGCTGCAGAACATTGATTCAGCATTCAATCCATCCAACCCAAACAAATGATGTATTATTGATAAAGTTCCTCTAAATATAGCTCACAGCAAATTAGCTTATATGTTTGTATACATTAGTGTACATTAGTACATTCATTAGTACAGAGTGTGTTAGAATTAGTTTGTACCTACATGTAAACTTACAACTAGGAACAATCATGTGGCAAGGGGAATTGAAATCTACTTTTGGTTGTTAAACCAAATTGTCTCATGAACTAGGTATAGGCTAAGGTCCGTCAAATTCTCTTAAATGGTCAAGATCCTGGTTGTATTGCTTTAAGTAAGATAACGCAGAAATGGAAGTAAAGTAAAGTATGGTGAGCTTCTAGCTCCTTCAATGCTAGTCTGAGGTCCAGGTATGTTTTTCTACAGTCTGCAGTCCCTTCAGCAACATCTTGAGTGACAAATAATTGTTTTCCATTTATAAGTAAAATGCTATGTTCTTTACATGTTTTACTGCATTAATCAGTTGAGGAGATTCACATCATTGAAATGTTGGAGGGTTTAGAAATATTGTTCTAGATTGTGATATTTGTAAAGAGAATAGTAACCTGAAACCCGAAAAATAAAAATAATCAAAAATCCAAATAATCACTGCACCTCTTTGCAAGGGAACACAAGGTGTATTACATGCGATAAGGTCTCAGGCGATACCGTAGAATTGAACTGACACAAGCTTGTCATGCCCCAATAAATTACAGGTTATATAGCAGAAAACTGCAAATATACATAGGTTACAATGTCATCCCACCACCCTGATTGGCTACCACCTATAGAAAATGCTAATAACCCCCTATAGCCCCTGGACCAATTGGCTACACCTTATCTAAACCCATTACCATAGACACGTGTCCCGCTACATCGTCACTATTAAATACAGGTACTGGATTGCCCATTGAACGTATTGACGCATTAGTAAATCATGACCGTTACGTGATGTGCACCCCTCTGATCTAGAAACTAGCAAAAAGTACATGTTCTCCGAATGGGTTCTACAGACAGACATGGTAACACTCTCATCAATTATTGAAAATCAATGATCTTGTAGGTTGTTGTTCCGATTCGCTTATCGCTTGATGTGCTTTGCACCCTGAAGTAAACTGCACTGAGAATGGGTGGGTACGTGTGGCTGGCTGACATACCCCGTAGCAGACATTGGGTGGAGGCGAGAATTGGTAAGCTGCTGCATACTGGGACCTTCTGTGCTCTCTCCCCAGCTGTCGCCTCACCCTGGCGTGGTGCAGTTTATTGCAGTGCATTGTGTAAGAGGATTCAATTCAACACTACAGCTAAGTCAACGCCTAGTCTATAATACTGAATGAAAACCCTTATTGATATATCTTTATGTCCAGTTCATGCGTTCTGGATGACTACCCCTATATAACACCCCTCTCTTGGAATCCCCCTGACCCCACTGAGCCAAGAAGTAGTTCTGTTTTGCAAGTTAAAAGGTTTATTTGATAACTTAAACAATATATATTATATCACGCTTTATAATAAATTAATAATTGAATAGCACACTTAATCTGATATGATAAAGATCAACAACGGAGAATCCGGCACTAGCACACTTCTTATAATCACTAATGAGTTGACATGAAATGGATAAGGTAGCACACTGGTAAATAGGAACAAAAGTATAATGTGGTAGAGGATGCTTTATGTAAGCTCAGGTGGATGCAATATTCAATGAATGCAGTACAGAAAATACTCAATATGATTTCAACAAAACAATGTAATCACTTTTCTCTGGCAATCCCCTCCCCCCCTTGATGCAATGCAAGGAAATGGAAGGAAGCACACAGTTCTCAGAAATGCAATCAACTGTAATTCAGTTCACCCCAGCAAGCTTACACTACAGAAAACATAGGAGTTTTGAAAACACAGGCAAAATGCTTTGATATGTGCTAGCAATGGATGAGAAATATGCTGGAAATGCTTTTAATTCCCTTTCAGAGGTTCAGGGTGAGTGGTATCTAGTTAATATTAGTCCAGGCTCACACTAGCAATGATGCAGGGATAGTTAGCAGGTTAAACGAATTTCTGGCAAATGGAAGGCAAGCAGCAGCAGTTTTTACATGTGAAGAAATTTGCAAATCGCGGCAAAATTCGCGCGTGCGTTTTCCGCGATTGCGGTAAAACTATAAGGGGTAGGAATGTGGTTCTTGGTGCGATTCAAAGCTAAGATTCTAAGCTTTCAAATAAAAGTTACTGCAAGTCTCTAGCACAAACGGTCGCGGAGATATGAGCGATTAAATAAAGGTCGTTTTTCAGATTTGAAATTTTAAAGTTCAAAAAGACAAGTGCAGCTTGCAACTAGAAAATGACAGGTAACAGCTTTGCAAATGACAGGTGACAGTTAGGAGACAGTTCTACTTAGATTAAACTAGATTGAATTATATTATTTAACTAGGAGATTGGTTCTGCACAGTTTTCTAGGTACTCACACTATATTCTTGAGTGAAATGGGCCTCGCCATGGATCTGGTCAGATTTTAGACTCGCCTCTGGTCTCTGCACTTCACAGTGATCTGGGTCAGCTCTCTCTGGTTCCCTGGTCTGGGTCTCTAGTTCTGGATAGATTGAAGTCTCTAGTTTGGCTCTCTGGAGGTTTGATGGAGATAAAGTATGGATTTTTCCGGCAGAGCTTCCAGCGGCAGATGGATTTGAAAGTCCCTATCTGTCCTGTCTGTCTGCTTTTATGTGTTTAGAATGTGGGTGTGTTCTAGCATCACTGACCCTACCTCTCTCTCAGCTTCTAATTGGTCAAACTTCCATTTATCATTTGATTGGCGAAGCTAAGTTGTGTCAGAGTGATGTCCTTTTATGGCTTGCAGATAGGACACTCCTCTGTCAGATTGCACACATTCTATATTTGATAATAAAAGACATATGTCACAGTTACACAGTTGCTTGAAATTACATATACATGGTGTGGCTGAATTTAGCCATGTCTCTGTCCAAATCTGCTGTTTCTAAGAGCTTGCATTCAGAAATGGCACATAATTGACTTTTTAACTGATTTTTCAATTTCTGACATTGACCCAACTTTACATACATGTGCGCAGGGAGTATGGACATTAACTGATGAAGTTTCAGATTTTTAACATGCATACATTTAGAGTAATATACACTTTTCCGCTAACACCCCCCTGAACATGCCACCGGTTCTAAAAACCTCTTAAACTGTGGGCAGAAAAATCACAAGAATTATGGTATCATTTATAAAATTTTCACATGTCCGCTCTATGAATGATCCATCTTTTTAAAGTTATGTTCTGGCTCCAAAGGGGTGTGGTTTCCTCTCAGCACAAGGTAGAAATACTGGTTTATCCAGTTCTGCCAAGCCAGCTTGCTCTCACAGGCAGTGCCCCTCCCAGCTTCTGCCAAGAGGAAGCTACATTTTACGACTGCTGTAATAAAACCTTTGCCTGAGTCAGAACAGGCTTTGTTCAGAGCTCCTGTAGAGCACAGGTAATTCAATTATCAGATAGATGGCATATCCTTAGTGTTGCCAGCAAAAGGCAGATAGCCTGGGAACACAGTTGTGACTCAAGTTTCACTCCTGATGGGGGTAGCTGTCAAGCAAAATCAAGTTCCTTAAACCAGACTTTCAGCTAACTGTCATGTTTTTTTTTTTTTCTTTTTAAATTAACTTGCAATTTTACACATGCAGCTAGAATGCTGATTCTAAGTGCAAAACTATGACATTTCAATAGTTACAAAGGCATGTGACACCAAACATAGGTCACTCATTTAATCTAAACATTTTCGATTTTAGTGTCTTTAAATCCAGTGCAACTTAAACTGCTGCAATCCACAGCTCAGCCAGTCTTGTTATAAACCTTCAAGTCACTTCAGAATATCACTTTACATTGTATCCACCTCTCAGTAAGTCTTTCTTTAGCCTGCTTTGGGTTCATTCAGTTTTACACAAAAAAGTAAAATCTGGTGTGGTTTTAAAATGCCGGCTTTTGGATAGTGGTGAGTACTGGTACTGCACCCCTTTTTGGGATTTAACAAATGAATTCCCCACAATTCTAAGTTGCATTTGGCAATCAGCATTGCCCTTCCCAATGGTTTCAGACTACTGTGCGGGTAGTCCAATGGTGGTTTTAAAGCGCTTTGAAGCTAACCGGCGCTACTGTTTTTCCTTTGGCAACCCATTTCCCTCATGGCAACCCGGCCTTTCATTCTCGCACTGGTGGGTGGCAAGTGAGGCAACCATTTTGGTGGGCGCACAAACTGCGCAGCTTTCCTGGATTTCGGCGCACATGTGGGTTTTCCGCCATCTTGAATTTTCTAAGCCCACAGCACCAAATGTTGTGGCATGATAGCTTAAACGTGGGTCAGGACACCCAACAAGCCCCCCCACGCGACTGCACTTTGAATTTGAGTCGATGGGGAGTCGCGTGCCCAAGGGTTTTGACCCACGCACCGGTCTGTCCGCATAATCTTCTTCCTACTCTGTAGATGGCACAGTTCAGCATCTTCTTCTCCATCCGGTACTGATCGATCGGTTCTCCTCGCCAGTCCTGATGGGAGTATTGGGCGGTCCACTGGGCCCATTGGATCTTCGTTCCCGGTCTCCGGATCGCCCTCCTTGGCCCGTCTCAAGGTCTTCTTTCTCCTAGGACGACAAAGGAAGAGCGGCAATACCTACTCATAGACGTTTTTCCACCACTGTTGAGATAGTGGGGCAGCATATGCATTTCATCATAACGAAACATTACATTCTTATTTTGAAAAAAACAGTATAACTAAGAGACAGTTTCATGCAAATCACAATATTTTAGAGACTAGATGTGGTATGTTTTATGATTGGAACAGGATTAGTCTGAGACAGTACCCGCTAGGATTCCAGAGGATTCCTCCAGTTGTTGCAGAGCGTGCCTGGGATGGCAACACTTCAACTGGTTTATGTGTACCCACTTGTCTTCCCCCGCTGCCAAAGAACCTTTGGGGATGTGGATTTTGTAGGCCACAGGGGAGATTTTGTCGATGATCTCAAACGGTCCCTTCCATGTAGGCAAAAATTTGCGCTGCTTGGCCTGGTTCCTTTGGAAGTTGTATAGATAGACCCGGTCTCCCACCTGATATTCCTTCCTGGAAGTTTTCAGGTCATAATGGGTCTTCATGCTATCAGCTGATCTTTCTAGATTCCGCTGAGCATAAGCAAAAGCATGTTGGAGGTGTTTCCTTAAATTCTCCACATACTCATGAGTTGTGGAGGCATTTATCAGTGTCTGCTCTTGGGTCCTATAGAGCAAATGCTGAGGAAGCACCATCTTGCGCCCAGTCATCAACTCAAATGGTGACATTTTGGTTGCAGATGAAGGGGTAGATCTGATAGCCATTAGGACCAGAGGTAATCGGATATCCCAACTTGGCCCAGAATCTGCCACAAACTTCTTTAATATGCTCACAATGGTTCGGTTATATCTCTCTACTGCCCCAGAAGAAGCTGGTCTATAAGCAATATGCAG
The DNA here is from genome assembly GCF_040938575.1 of Ambystoma mexicanum. Taxonomy (NCBI): domain Eukaryota; kingdom Metazoa; phylum Chordata; class Amphibia; order Caudata; family Ambystomatidae; genus Ambystoma; species Ambystoma mexicanum. The sequence continues at coordinate 1,091,735,364 of NC_090926.1, read as the reverse complement.
CTTTCTCTTGACCCCCAGTATCTCCCACATCTTTGTCATTACTTCACTGGTGAAGTGGCTACCTCTGTCTGACTCAATCCTTTGAGGTAGACCAAAACGGGAAAAGATGTGGTTAATCATCAAGGCAGCTGCAGTTTCTGCCTTGCAATTTGGGGCTGGGAGACATTCCACCCACTTGGTAAACAAGCATGTGACGGTCAACATGTACTTATTCCCCCTAGCCGAGCGAATCACGGGGCCTACAAAGTCGATTTGTAAATCTGACCATGGCAGTGTCATTCCCCTCTTTTGTAAAGGTGCCCGGTGCGTGAGGGATGATGGCTGAAATTGTGCACACACAAGACACCCCTTCAAGTATTGGTCGAGGTCCTGCCCCATGTGTGGCCAGTATGCAACCTCTCTTAAGATTTCCAATGTTGTGTGAAACCCCCTATGACCGGCAGTGGCCGCATCATGGGCGTGACTTAACATCAGGCTTCGGAATGAGGTAGGAACCACCCACTGATCGTGGCCAGCTTTGGATTTCCTTACCAGCAAACCGTCTTGGATTCGGAACATTTTTGGACATTTCATCAACACTCTTAGGTCCTCTTTCCCAATGTAATCGGTATCCGTCAGGGGAAAGTTCTCAGGGTCCTCAAGGTGCTGGTAAAATTTACCAATAATTGGATCCCCCTTCTGAACGGTAATCAAATCAGCATCAGGGGTCTCCTTACTCCATTGTGCAATTGAAAGGTCGTTGTGAGCATTTGTCTGGGACCTAGTGATAGCAGTGACCTGGATTTCCCCCAACAGGGACTCAATCTCAATTAGATCCCCTTGGATGGCCCCGGTTTTGGCCAACTGATCAGCTAAGTCATTTCCAGTTTTGTCTGGTCCCTCTACTTTGGAATGACCCTTGATCTTTTTCCAGTAGATGGTCATCCCATTCGATGTGACCAGATCATCAATGTTTTGGATCAACTTCCCATGTTTCAAGGGTTTGTTGTTAGCACATAACATGCCTCTGGTTTTCCAATTAACCAGGTGCTCCACGAACCCGTTCCGTACATAATCCGAATCTGTGATTATGACCAGTTCGTGGAGTTGATGCTGGACAGCAGTGAGGATGGCCTGATGCACCGCCATCAATTCTGCCACCTGACTACTTCGGGGACCAATTTTGTATCCAGCGGAGGGTTCTGGGGACTCATTCACCCATGCATTCCCTACGCCGGCCACCAGTTCTTTCTCCCCGTCGTTGTCAACATGGTAAGAGCATCCATCCACATAGACAGTGGGCATTCCCTCACACTTGTCCTCTTCAAAGACTTTGTGGGGGGAATTAAGGTATGCCTCCATGTTGTCCTTTATTTTTAGACTTTCGTCCTCGAGACAGTTTTCTCTGGCACAATCATGCAAGTCAGCCAGACCTTGCGCGAGGGGACTCTTCTTGTTTTGGCCATATCGGACCTCCACAGGAAAGCCTTGCATTGACAGAATCCAGGAAGTAATTTGGGAATTACTCACATTTCCGGCCCGGATTCTGTCACTTTGGAGATATTGCAGAGGCTGGTGTGGAGTCTCCACTATGATGTGTTCCCCCTGGATAAACGGGCGGTAATTCTTCAATGCCCACACCGTTGCCAGGAGTGCCTTCTCACAATCGTTGAATTTTTCCTCCACAGAGGATAAAGTTTTGCTCGCATAGGAGATTACTTTATTGACCTTGTCATGCTTTTGGTATAATACTGCCGTCAAGCACGTATTAGAGAACCCCGTCTCCAGGAAGAACTCCTTGTTTCTGACAGGGTAAGCTAGGCAAGGCACTTGTGAGAGGCTTCTTTTGAGTTGTTTTACTGCCTCGGCTTGTTCTGGACCCCATTCCCACTTGACCCCCCCCTTCAGGAGATGAATCAGGGGTCTAGTGATCTCTGCGTAGCCCTCAATGAACTTTCTGCTGTAATTAGTCAGTCCAAGGAGGCTCTTTAGTTCCCGCAGAGTTGTGGGGTCTTTCAGTTTCTGAAGTGCTTCCACTTTCTTTTCCTGGGGACAGAGGCCCTGAGGAGTAATCTCATGCCCCAAGAAATTAACACGGGTTCTACACCACTGTGCTTTCTGAAAGGAAAGTTTTGCTCCGGCGGCCCTCAACTGTGTCAGAACATAACGGATCTCCGCTTTTGATGAGGACATCATCTACATAAGCCAGGTTACCCCTCGCACCCAGGTCGGGCATGGCCTTATGTAGGAAAATGTTGAATTCATTGCCGGAGTTGAGGTATCCGAAGGGAGTCCGGGTCCATGTGTACTGCTGGCCCCCAAAGGTAAAAGCCAGTTTGTATTGGTCCTCCCTGCTGACAGGCACGGTCCAGTATCCATTGGTCAGGTCTATTGCAGTGAATACCTGTGACCCCTGAATCTGGGCCAGCCCTTGGTCAATGTAGGGCAGAGGCCATCGGGAAGTATGGACCCGTTTGTTGAGCTCCCTAAGGTCGGCGCAGAGTCTCCACTGGCCGTTTGGCTTCAATATTCCCAGCACCGGATTATTGAAGGTGCTGTGGACGGGACGGATTATTCCCCGGGACTCAAGGTTCTTAATTATTTCGGTAAGGGACTCCATTGATGCGAGAGGCAAGCGATATTGCTTCACAAACACAGGAGTCATGCCAGGGTCTGTGGGGATTGTTGTTGTGTGGATGTCAGTGCGACCACAGTCATATGAGTCTACCGCAAAGAGATCTTGGAAATCCAAGAAAACTTGTTTCAACTTTTGCTTTTGTTCCAGAGTCACACAGGCATCAGCTAGGTTGACTCTCTCTTCCACCATCTGCCTGAAGCCTGGAAAGACTTCTGGTTTGGCTATCTCCGCGGCCTCCTCCAGCTGGGTGGAGAACTCTCTGGTCAGAGTGCTGATTTGGACCGGAGGCTTCAGGTGGGAAAGGCAGCCCTCATGCACCTGGAAAATCACCTCATCCCTCCTGAAGTCACAAGTCACATCTTCCTTACCATAGGGGCAGGAAGTGTACACCAGGAAGTTCCCCCCATGCCGGGTAAAAATCCTGTCTGGTGTTGTATGATCATCACTGTCACTGTCAAAACAGTCCTTGGGGATTGGTCCTAACAGTTCATTTCTAAGATCAATGGAGAAATGTCGGTCATCAACCGCCATTCCAATAATGGTGCCTGCGGCTAGAGTAATACTCTTTAAGTCGCTGTTATCCACCTCTATTGGAATGGTGTCATGTTCTATGTTGACTAATGGAGTTGGGTTTACCCCCAACCCTTGCTGTTGGAGAGAAGCATTTAGATGTATGTAAGCATCAGGGTTTTTCAACTCTTGTCCCCTTTTAACTTTCACTTCCAGGGAGAATTGTCGGGTCCTTTCTGGGATGGTGACTTCCTCTTTAACCTGAATTTCAACTGCATAAGGTAGCAATTGAGCTGACCTAAATGCTTTTTCTGGATCATCAAAGCCCATGGGATTATCCGCTAATCGGGACCAAGCTTTGAAGTTTATTAGGTCCAAACTAATGGCAAAGCGATTGAGAATGTCACTGCCTAAGTAAAAGGCGGCAGTGACGTCTCGCACGACCCAACAATTATGGACTATGCTCTTGTTGCCAATGGAGATTTTGAGCATACACCTGCTTGGCAGGAGATGTTTTGAATTGGGTGCTTCCAGGTCCATTTCCCATTTGTCTATCAGTTTGAAGGTGGGAATGGCTGGATCTTTTGGAAGTTGGCGAAACATGGCTTCGCTGATGAAGCTCTTACCGTTGTTCACACACACTCGAGCGAGAACAGAGTCCTTCCCATCATTTAACTGAACAGGGATGAACAACTGCTCTCCAATTTGCTGAATATCAGCCAGGCTTTGAGCTGATTTCACATCTTTCTGGACTATAGGAGTGGGAGTTTCAGATTGTGGATTGGTATAGAATTTCAAAGTGTTTCCTTCCAGCGTGGAATACCACTTTAGACTGGAAGGAAGGTTGATTTTCAGAAATAGAGAGGACCCCCCATCACCAGTCTGTTGTCCTACTGCTATGACTGTCACGTCTGGAATTTGGTTGTTCTGGAAGTGAAATTCTACTTGGTCAGATTTTTGTTCAACCATGTGGCAGGTGCCGTTTAAACTAACATGGTTGACACTCTGTTTTAATTTTATCGGTCGGCTAGTCTGGGTCCAGAGGACCTTGTTTACGCAATCTATTAGGGGTGACAACCTTCTCAGGAGGTCATTCCCTAGTAAACAAGGGGTGCCCTCTGGGGTCACAACTATGACCGGGTGTTTCAACTTATGTCGCCCGATCTTAATGTCCAAGTCTGCAGTCCCCTCAACGGGAATTTCCTTCCCGTCAAAGTTCTGCAGTTGTCCAGGAAGAGAGGTGAGAGTAATTTGGTAATCCTCTCCCCTTCCTGCATTCAGTTCATCAAAGGCCCTTCTGGACAGAAGGGTAGCTTGAGATCCAGTGTCCACCAGTGCCGAGATTGTACCCTGCCCCTGTACTTGTACCGGGGCATAATATCTTCCCTCCTTCTCCTCAAGGGGGCACAGATAGTGTACATTTTTGGACAACTGGTGGGCTAATTTTCTGGTTTTGGACATCGCTAGCGAAGAGATTTGGGCAGAATCTTGTGGAGAGCCTTGGGAATCTGAAAGAAAAATTTGGCAACTGGAGATCAGAGCCATTGTGGGTTCCCCTGGTTCCAGTTCTGGGCCGCCCCCCCCCTTTTTGGAGGCAGTCCCCAGTATGGGTTTGAACCCGGGGATTTTCTTGCTGTTGGTTCTGGGATGAGATGGTGGGCGGCGGTAGCTCAGTCTCCACATCTCCCCAGTCTGGATTTGCATTCCTAGGGACCCATTTTTCTTTGGGAGGAGTTCCCCCCTCTCTGAAGGAGAAGATCCTTTTCTCAGGATCCTCTGAGGATCCCTCTCCCTCAAATTGGAAGATCTGTACCTCCTCCTCAAACTGAGTCTGTTTGGGTCTTTTGTTTCTCCCACCCCCCCTCTGCTCCTTAGGGGGCAGACTTTCAGGGGCAAGAGATTTTGTTTCCGGTTCCTGGGTTTCCAGGGGCTGTTTACAAGTGAGGAAGGAAGCTTCCTCCAAGGCTTTACACCCCCCTTCCCTTTGTGCCTCCTCCCTGGGAACCGGTGTGTTATCGGGGTGCTGCCCCCGTCATTGTTCTGGAGCACCAGGTCCAGAGTTGGGTGCGTTCTGCGCCGGCACGCCCATCTGAGGGTTCTGCTGAGCCCTCAGTATGTGACCCAGATCCCGCGCCATGTTTTGAACCTGGCGCTCTAACTGGGAAACCCGCTCAGGCTGATACGGGGCCCTGTTTTCTCCCCTGGGCTGATCCCGGGAAGGGTAGCTGTCCCTTCTTTGGTAGTACCCCTGGTTGGGAAGATTTGGGTACCCCTCCACCCTTGGCCTCCCCTCTCCCGGATTCAGTGGTCTGGGCTCAGGGAATTGGGGAAAGAAGGATGGATGGTTTTGGGGCTGAAAGTCGGGAGGATATCTGGGGAAAAAGTTCTGCCCAGGGTTTGGTAAATTTCTGCCCTCCTGTGGGAAGTTTGGAGGGAAGTTCCCTGGGTTAGGTGCTTGGCTGGATCCCCCCCCTTGGGCTGGAGGAGTCCACACATAACCCAGGATGGGTCGATTTCCCTTGTAACGGGGACTTACATAATCAGGAGAGCGAGGGACCCCATTTGTGGGGCTGCCTCCCTGGCTCCCTGTCTGTGACTGGCCCGAGGACCTTCTGGGCCTAGCATTATTAGGTGCAGGTAGGTTTTTAGGCCCCCCCATCTCCAAATCCAAAACGGGGGTGACCTTTACCTCTGCCACCTTGGCAGCAGCAGGGGTGCTGTTGGCTTTGGGGTTTTTCTGGGCATTACTTTTGCTATCTACCGGTTTCTGCACCTCATAGATCCGGGTAGCCTGTTCAATGACCCAGTCTAAAGATCTTTTCTCGTGAAAATCCCTCACGAGCTGGGTCATGATATATTTGAGCAAGGCATGGAAAAACGTATTAATAAATTCCCTGCTATCCGTGCGCACCCTTCTTGTGGTCTGTGCAAAAGCACGCTTTAACTCCTGCACAAATTCGTGTGGGGCCTGATCCTCCCCACATTGCAAATTGTAGGCTGCCTTGCGAGCCTCTTGAGGATTTCTGTGAACAGAAAAATGTTTCAAGATGGCCGCCTTATAGGTGGACCATCTTAAATGATTTTGGTCCTCCAGCCCCGCAAAGAAACTGGAGTATTCCGGGGAGAAGGTCCACTTTACATATTGAATACAGCTTTGGCTGTCCTTCAAATGGAAAGTCTCCATCATTTGTTCAAACAACTCTAAGTGCTCCCAAACAGAATACTTAGCGTTCTTATGGTAAGGCGTGATGACGCTCCTGATCGCCTTAATCTGCTTTAAGGGGTCCTTAAGCAAGGCCCTTTTTGCCTTATTGGCCTTTTTGGTTCGGGTAACCCTTGTCCATTCATCCTCGGACTCAGAGGCACTGCTCCCAGAGGTTCCCGTCTGTTCTTCCAGGTTTTCCCGGATTCTGCGAGCCTGGGAATGGCTGGCAGAATGTGGGGACCTGGTCTCCTGTGTCCTGCGCAGTTCAGAGGAGTCTTCAGATTCCTCCTTGCTGCCAGGATTTGATGGGTACCCCCTCCACTGACCTAACTGGGCAGAGGTGGATGCCCTTAATGGGCCTACTCTCCTGGGGTTCCCCATCGAACTGTACTGTACTTGGGTGCCCATACCCGGATGCCCACCCCTCCATTCCTGAGTGGTACTGGCCTATGAGCCCCATACTCTTAGCTGGATAGTAATCTGCCATCCCTGCAGCCCTGTGCTCATGTGCGCCAGGGGACATGGGGGTGGTAGAGTCCAGGGACTGGGGGAGATGAAGGCCCCTGGTGTTAGGGCTCCTGCGGTTATGGTTAGGAGTCTCTCTTTCCCAGCGGACCTCATCTCTATCCGCCCCTGCTCCCTGTTGCAATGCAAGAGCCTGCATTTGTGCTTTCAGTTCCTCTGTTAAGGCCTTACTCGACTCTATCAGTTTCTCCTGCATCGCTACCTGTTGTTGGAGCCTATCATTGTGTTCACAGAGGGCCTCGTTTTCCCTCTGTGCTTCCTGGTTGGTCCTGGAGAACTGGGCCAGTCTTTGCTGCAGGAGGGTTACCTCCTGAGCTGTGTCCCTATTGGCCTGCTCCTTTCTTGCTAGAGCATCCTCCACCCTCCTGGTGTGCTCTAACAAGTTCTGGTGTTCTTTTTGGAGATCACCCAGTCCCTGGTGGGCCAGGTGATTTTCTTCCATTTTTCTTTTTAAATGGCAGACTTCCTGGCCTAAGGCGTCTCTTTCCTGACTAAGAGCCTGCATTTGTGCCGCCAGGTCGTCCCTCTGCCTTTGAAGGGCACCAGCTTTCTGGTGTTCTTCATCAAACTCTGCCTGGGTATCCAGGTCTTTCAAAATCAGCTTGTTGCTCTCTACCTTCACTCTATCTAGATGACTTTGCAGGGTGGCTACCTGCTCCGTGCATGCCCTGTTAAAGTCTAATTGTTGCTCCAGCTTTTTCTGGCTCTGCAGTAAGGAGTCCAAACTGTCTTGGTGCTCCTTCTGCAGGGCCAGAAATCTGGTATCCTGGTCAGCCTTTTCCTGTTGCAGTATATCCATATCCTCCTTTATTTTAGTGATGTACCGTCTGCCGTCATTTTCTGACTCCTGGCTCCTCTGCAGCCTCTGCTCAGAAGAGTCCAGATCAGATTGGGCCTTCTGTAATGCCATCTGTTGCCTATTTGCCAGATTTTGGCTTTCAGCACATCTATCCTGCATGTCTCCCATATATAGGTACAGGTATGCTGCTATCCTGGCAATCTTATTGTGTTCCTCTTTGGCTTTAGGAGCCATATATAGTTCACTCAGGGCCACATGTAATGGACACTGATCTCTCCATAAGTCTGACCCTGTTTCAGTGACCTGTCGCGTGATGGCCTGCAACCAGGCATCCTGGCCCTGCTCAGCCCATTCACCTCTCACAAATAGTTTATGTAAGAAGTGCTCTCTGGCTATTTTCATATCTACCAAGGTCGTCATTCTAGAGATTGGTCTCTGTCCTGACTTACAGAATTTAGTATTTTATTTTTGCAGAACAGAACTTTTCTTGGAGTGTCCCTTTTGAGGAATGCTTCACAGCGTAATGCAGCGTGGTGATCCGACCGGATGTATGTATCCCGTCAGTTAGCACACTGTATTAAGCTGCACAAATGGTAAATCTAACCCAACGTCTCGGCTCGAGCCCCCAATTTGTAAGAGGATTCAATTCAACACTACAGCTAAGTCAACGCCTAGTCTATAATACTGAATGAAAACCCTTATTGATATATCTTTATGTCCAGTTCATGCGTTCTGGATGACTACCCCTATATAACACCCCTCTCTTGGAATCCCCCTGACCCCACTGAGCCAAGAAGTAGTTCTGTTTTGCAAGTTAAAAGGTTTATTTGATAACTTAAACAATATATATTATATCACGCTTTATAATAAATTAATAATTGAATAGCACACTTAATCTGATATGATAAAGATCAACAACGGAGAATCTGGCACTAGCACACTTCTTATAATCACTAATGAGTTGACATGAAATGGATAAGGTAGCACACTGGTAAATAGGAACAAAAGTATAATGTGGTAGAGGATGCTTTATGTAAGCTCAGGTGGATGCAATATTCAATGAATGCAGTACAGAAAATACTCAATATGATTTCAACAAAACAATGTAATCACTTTTCTCTGGCAATCCCCTCCCCCCCTTGATGCAATGCAAGGAAATGGAAGGAAGCACACAGTTCTCAGAAATGCAATCAACTGTAATTCAGTTCACCCCAGCAAGCTTACACTACAGAAAACAGATAGGAGTTTTGAAAACACAGGCAAAATGCTTTGATATGTGCTAGCAATGGATGAGAAATATGCTGGAAATGCTTTTAATTCCCTTTCAGAGGTTCAGGGTGAGTGGTATCTAGTTAATATTAGTCCAGGCTCACACTAGCAATGATGCAGGGATAGTTAGCAGGTTAAACGAATTTCTGGCAAATGGAAGGCAAGCAGCAGCAGTTTTTACATGTGAAGAAATTTGCAAATCGCGGCAAAATTCGCGCGTGCGTTTTCCGCGATTGCGGTAAAACTATAAGGGGTAGGAATGTGGTTCTTGGTGCGATTCAAAGCTAAGATTCTAAGCTTTCAAATAAAAGTTACTGCAAGTCTCTAGCACAAGCGGTCGCGGAGATATGAGCGATTAAATAAAGGTCGTTTTTCAGATTTGAAATTTTAAAGTTCAAAAAGACAAGTGCAGCTTGCAACTAGAAAATGACAGGTAACAGCTTTGCAAATGACAGGTGACAGTTAGGAGACAGTTCTACTTAGATTAAACTAGATTGAATTATATTATTTAACTAGGAGATTGGTTCTGCACAGTTTTCTAGGTACTCACACTATATTCTTGAGTGAAATGGGCCTCGCCATGGATCTGGTCAGATTTTAGACTCGCCTCTGGTCTCTGCACTTCACAGTGATCTGGGTCAGCTCTCTCTGGTTCCCTGGTCTGGGTCTCTAGTTCTGGATAGATTGAAGTCTCTAGTTTGGCTCTCTGGAGGTTTGATGGAGATAAAGTATGGATTTTTCCGGCAGAGCTTCCAGCGGCAGATGGATTTGAAAGTCCCTATCTGTCCTGTCTGTCTGCTTTTATGTGTTTAGAATGTGGGTGTGTTCTAGCATCACTGACCCTACCTCTCTCTCAGCTTCTAATTGGTCAAACTTCCATTTATCATTTGATTGGCGAAGCTAAGTTGTGTCAGAGTGATGTCATTTTATGGCTTGCAGATAGGACACTCCTCTGTCAGATTGCACACATTCTATATTTGATAATAAAAGACATATTTCACAGTTACACAGTTGCTTGAAATTACATATACATGGTGTGGCTGAATTTAGCCATGTCTCTGTCCAAATCTGCTGTTTCTAAGAGCTTGCATTCAGAAATGGCACATAATTGACTTTTTAACTGATTTTTCAATTTCTGACATTGACCCAACTTTACATACATGTGCGCAGGGAGTATGGACATTAACTGATGAAGTTTCAGATTTTTAACATGCATACATTTAGAGTAATATACACTTTTCCGCTAACACCCCCCTGAACATGCCACCGGTTCTAAAAACCTCTTAAACTGTGGGCAGAAAAATCACAAGAATTATGGTATCATTTATAAAATTTTCACATGTCCGCTCTATGAATGATCCATCTTTTTAAAGTTATGTTCTGGCTCCAAAGGGGTGTGGTTTCCTCTCAGCACAAGGTAGAAATACTGGTTTATCCAGTTCTGCCAAGCCAGCTTGCTCTCACAGGCAGTGCCCCTCCCAGCTTCTGCCAAGAGGAAGCTACATTTTACGACTGCTGTAATAAAACCTTTGCCTGAGTCAGAACAGGCTTTGTTCAGAGCACAGGTAATTCAATTATCAATTATCAGATAGATGGCATATCCTTAGTGCTGCCAGCAAAAGGCAGATAGCCTGGAAACACAGTTGTGACTCAAGTTTCACTCCTGATGGGGGTAGCTGTCAAGCAAAATCAAGTTCCTTAAACCAGACTTTCAGCTAACTGTCATGTTTTTTTTTTTTTCTTTTTAAATTAACTTGCAATTTTACACATGCAGCTAGAATGCTGATTCTAAGTGCAAAACTATGACATTTCAACAGTTACAAAGGCATGTGACACCAAACATAGGTCACTCATTTAATCTCATTTAATCTAAACATTTTCGATTTTAGTGTCTTTAAATCCAGTGCAACTTAAACTGCTGCAATCCACAGCTCAGCCAGTCTTGTTATAAACCTTCAAGTCACTTCAGAATATCACTTTACATTGTATCCACCTCTCAGTAAGTCTTTCTTTATCCTGCTTTGGGTTCATTCAGTTTTACACAAAAAAGTAAAATCTGGTGTGGTTTTAAAATGCCGGCTTTTGGATAGTGGTGAGTACTGGTACTGCACCCCTTTTTGGGATTTAACAAATGAATTCCCCACAATTCTAAGTTGCATTTGGCAATCAGCATTGCCCTTCCCAATGGTTTCAGACTACTGTGCGGGTAGTCCAATGGTGGTTTTAAAGCGCTTTGAAGCTAACCGGCGCTACTGTTTTTCCTTTGGCAACCCATTTCCCTCATGGCAACCCGGCCTTTCATTCTCGCACTGGTGGGTGGCAAGTGAGGCAACCATTTTGGTGGGCGCACAAACTGCGCAGCTTTCCTGGATTTCGGCGCACATGTGGGTTTTCCGCCATCTTGAGTTTTCTAAGCCCACAGCACCAAATGTTGTGGCATGATAGCTTAAACGTGGGTCAGGACACCCAACAATTGCGGTGAGAGTGTTATCATGTTTCAGAAACTGTGCATCATAGGGCCTTGAAACATGGTTTTCTAAGTCTCATAGGGACCTTGAGTTTTGTTCCTCATTTGGAGATCAGTCCTTCTATGACCACATTGATGATTTGCTGATTTAAAGCAACCGTCTCATGTGTGATGGTGCTGAAATCCAGGGGAAGGGGTGAGGTGTCCAAATGTCATGTAGCCAGTAATATACAGAGGGTCCTAACAGGGGACTATGCACAATTTTGTTCGGATTGGTGCAACGGTGTGTAATTGTATAAGGAACAACGTTCCACCAAGCCACATACCCACAAGCGAATTTTGACTTTTTCTGAAATCCTTGGAACGAGTGGGGTGTCCAAATGTCATCTAGCCTGTAATGTCCAGAAGGGTCCCAAAAGTTAACTACGCAAAATTTGGTGCAGATTGGTGAAACGGTGTGGAATTGTACAAGGTACAACGCTTTGGCCAAGCCACAAACCCACAAATTAATTTTTACTTTTGCTGAAATCCTAGTAATGGGGTGGGGTGTCCAAATGTCATGTAGCCAGTAATGTCCGCAGGGTCCCAACATGTAACTATGCATAATTTGGTGCAGATTGTTGAAAACGGTGTGGAATTGTATAAGAAAAAACACTTTCCCATGTCACGAACAAACCCACAAATGCTCCCTCTTATAAGAATTGATAGACAGACAGACATAGATAGATAGATAGATAGATAGATAGATAGATAGATAGATAGATGTCTAGAACTTATTGTTGAAACCTGTTCACAGAAAGGGCTTCAAAGAGCCCTTTTCAGACATAATAGTTATCTAATACAGGAAGTTCTAGCATTAGGGTTAAGTGAATCACTGCAGATTGTTTAAGTGTGGCTCCAACAGTGTTGTCATTATCAATCATTTGAAAAAGATACTTCAACATAATTCCTGCCAATATAGTTACACGCTGTAACAGGTTCAGGGGCTTGACCCTGTCAGTGGGGAACAGAGACCCCTCCCAACCTGGAGTAGGAGGTCCACTTGAGTGTATGAGGGTGTAGGGAGGGACCGCCCTAACTGTATACTTGGTACCGCTGTCACCCGATGCCTTGCACATTTAACGCTAGCCAGAACTCTCAGTTCATTGCATAACTGCAAGAACTGACATGCAATGTGTCATCAGAAGAGCCAATGGGACTGGAGAATGAAGCAACGAGAAGGGAATCAAGGGTGTACAAGACCTGAAAGAATGGGACAAAGTGAAAGGTGTTTTGGTAAGGTAGGAAGGTGTGGAGGTGGACGGAGAGACCAGGTGAAGGATTGAAGGTGGAGCAGAGTGCTAAAGTGTCTGTGGAGGGTTTAGACTGAGGAAGGTGCAGGTGAAGTTTTACGTGTGGGGAAAAGTGGTACTAAGTTAAGAGAGCGTATTTGTGCTTGTGATACTGAGTGGTTGTAAAGAAGGGTGAAGGGGTATTGTGAGAATATAGAGAGTGGAAATATTGTAGTGTGGGTCTGTAGAAGGTGAGAGTGAGTGGGAGAGAATGAGGGTGAGAGAGTGAGAGAGACATAAGATAAGTAGATATATGATATGATAAGTCATTTATATCACACCTGTACATAATTATTTCTAGGTGCAACAAGACAAGGAAGGGTAGACAGAGGGAGGACAAAACAAATGATCTTACTAGGCCTTGTGTCATTCAGATCGTGCAAGCACGAAGGGGAGCGAAGAGGAGAAGTGCTAGGGGAGTGAGGGGGGAGTGCAGTGGCAAAATGCAGTAAGTGCTGCTAGGGTGGTGGCCCAAGTAAATGCAGGGAGGCAGGGGACTTTAGGGTTGCGGATACAGTCCCTAAGTGGATGGGAGGCCCGGAGTGAGTGCAAGGGGCTACTGGTCATGCAGCACATTATTAGCGGACCGCCAAAGTTGTAATGAGTGCCATAGTGTTAAAAGGTTTATGTAACCAAATATATGTTAATAAAATAAAAATGATAGCCTTGAAGAGCTTATAAAGAACGGGGAACAAGGTATGAGAAAAGAATCATTCTCCTAGCCCCACTGGAGAGTTGTGGAACCATGTCCTCTTGAATTGTGAATCTTGGAATATTTCCAAAACTGGAGAACACTGTATCCTGAAAGTCTTATACCCAGGCGAAGGGAGTCATTCTCCTGGTCTGTAGCAAGAACTTTCATGGATTTGATCTTACTCTCTGGGACAAACCTGCCTTTTGAAACACCTAAATGATCCCTTGTTCTATCGGAAACTAGAAAGAGACCCAACAAATAGGTTAAAAGAAGAAATCGAAAGTCCAATGAAGCATGCCTTCGATGAAGGCTGGATCGATACGGGTGAAAAAGCTTTTCTAGTCAACAACCATCCAGCAATTCCAGCCTTCTACATCCTCCCAAAAATCCATAAAGATCCCCTCACACCACTCGCGAGACCTATAGTTTCAGCGATCAATTTGATTTTAGAACCGCTTTCCATATATGCCGATTGGTTTCTTTCACCTTTTGTGTCTAAAATGCAATCATACATTAAAGATACGACTAGTATGATCAATATTATCCGAACTGTAACGCTCACCTGGTTCCCACGGAGGCGCGGGCGTGCTCTGGATGGCAGTGGCCTCTTCAAAGGAGATGTTCAGCACCCTGAAGATGGAGTGGGCTGGGTTCCCAAATCTGGCTTGTCTGGCTCGGATGAATACCCTTCTGTGAGCGAAAAGGAAGGGTTAATACTCTGCGGGTTTTGTGTTGATCTCCCGTTCCCCTTCTCACCCTCCTTGTAACCCTTCTGTAATTCCCTGTGGCGACTCACCTTAGGGATTGAAAAAGCGAGCTCTCCATCCTGCTTCTGATGCAGGGGCGCGTTGGAATCCAGTTACGTCACTGGATAGTAAGTTCGAGTTTGCTTGTCTGTTCCGGTAAGTACCGTAAATGTTTATGGAAAGCTTGAGTCTAAACTGTTCCTCTTCTCTTTTGCAGATAATGGAAGACTCCGGGCTGAGGGCGGTTTCCGTCGAAAACCTGATTTCAGGTGAGTTTTGGTGTAGGCCCACTACTGTCTTTTCCTGTCTCTTTTTCCTTAGGGGCCGGAGTTCGAGAATGCCGAAGAAATGGAGCCGGCACGAAGCGGAAGCTGAGTCCGACCTGTAATCTTTGCACCACAGTACAAGCAGGAGCCAATGCAAAATGGCTCCAGATCCCCAGGTGGGAACTCATACATGTTTCCAATTAAACTGAAAAGCGCCTAAATTCCTTTACAGAGAAGCATCAGAGATGTGGGGCCACAGCAAATGACTGGCTGACATTGGTTTATGTCTTGGCTACCCTCCTGGATGAATACTGTTTTTAAATTACTGATACTGGTGTTACTTGTGATCTTTTGCAGCTGTCAGCGGATCCCTGGTTGCTGTGAGAAAACAGTTGTTATGATTATTCCAATGATGTCAGTTACACTGCCACCTATTAAAGACAGAAGCAGGGAGTACTAGTGAGGTCAAGCCTAACAAGCATTGAATGGTTAGACTAGAACTCCAAATTGGGCCACCAGGCATACCTTTTAAGCATCCAAACAATATTGAGAATTATATAGAGATGTATATAGATTGTGAAGGAGTTGGGATTGCATTTTCTTGTCACGCAGCCCAGGCGAGTTTACAGGGGATCCCAGAAATGTTAGGAAGGTGTGGGTATCAGTAGATCTTTTTGATAAGATAAGAGATTTGGGTAGAGTAGTTGATAAATCAACTAAAGGGGGAAAGATATAAATGGGGATACACTATCAACACACCAAGTATAACAGGAAAAATAGGCTCAGAGAAAGTTATCCACATGAGGAGCTCTGACAAGCTGACAAATGTAAGGTAATTTTACTGAACCAGATCCTGCTTGCGTTTCACCATTATCTTAACACCACCAAGTGAACCCAGTCGTCGAAGTGTATGAAAAGAAGTAGTGGAACTATGTCCCCTGCTGGCCTGCACCCACTCTACACAAACCCCATCACCACAACCCCTCCCACACACAATACAAACCTGCAAACCCATACACCTGGTGTTTAAGGGAACGTTCAGTGTGGTGCACTGAAAGTGAAACAACATCCTACTCTTTTATTTTAAAATGCTGCCATTCCGGAGCGGTTTCTTTTTAAAATAAAAGTATAGGAATAGTAAGTAAAGGACCACCGCTCCCGACCACTCCTGCCCACTTCGACCACTGAGTTTACCATTCTGTTACATTAGGCCTAATGTCTAACACGAAGACGAAAGGGTATGCTATCTGCTACTTTAGTGGTAGCTACTGACATTAAGCGGATAGGTTTTGCTGCTCACAACACTAGGCCCATTTCTTAATGTTCTGCCATTAAAATCAAACGGCAGTCCTGCTTCCCTTCAGAAAAAAACATGAGGCCAGAGCTTGGGGTGGATGGGCAGAAGATGCACTAGCTATTGTTTTCAGAACTAGACCTTGACTGCTCCTTCTCATGAAGCTGTTCCCAGGACATTTGAACATTCCACAAAGTAATAGTTTCTGTCCTTGGCACCGAGCAGACAGCACAAGAGTTTCTAAAGGGCATATTTTCAATATGAACAGAGACCTTGTGTAAAGATGGGGGCAGAATATTAAAACCTGGCAGTGGTGGTACTGCCTTCTATCGAGTTTTAGGAATGTTCGGTACATGGTGGCTTAGAAACACACATAAATATAAAGAATTAGTTTGCCAAGTGCAGTGTTTTGTTACACCTCTCATGAGGCCACCTGCTTCCCAAGAGATATGGGGTGTTGGCCAGGAGTCTGTGTGCCAGAGACAGCAACATGTTACACTAAGATAGTTGCAACAAGTATGTTACAGTTTGATAGTTGCAACAAGAATGCTACTATTTGAGAGGCTGCAAGGCCTTAGAGTGAGGGGGTTGCCAAGATGACAGTTTCATTAAAGAGAAGCTTGCTGTTTCAAGTTTGTTGCCACAGGGGGTGGGTTTCACTTTTTCTGCTGATTATTCAATTAGGGAATCTGCAGGGGGATGCACGCACTACATCACTAGGATTTTACTAGCTAATAAAATGTGATAATGTATGTTGTTTTAGGAACTAATATAGTTGGAAGCCAATGGGAATGAAGGAATTATTATAATGCACCTGATATTTTGTAATGTATTTTAATCTTGTGGTTTTTACCTATGAAATCTTTAACCCAAAGTGGGCATGTCGAGTTTTCAATTTTTCAGTTCCACAAAGCTGACTCACTCTCCCAGCCGTGTTACTGCACACATTAAAGCTGATTTCCTTGCAACCTGTGCCTCTCATTATTGTTGCTTTGGATTCCTTTTTTGGGTCTTAGTAACACCTCTAGTGCTAGGACAGTAGTGTGCCGCCACACTGCTGAAGGGGCAGCTTCGCCCAGTACTATTGGGAAACATGACTACATCACCGGGTAATATACCCTGAGGAGCCAATACTTGTCTCATGTTTCTTCTAGAGCAAACAACTGCGGTCCACAGTAATTTTCAGTAGGGCTGAAGAACAGTCGTGGGCAACAAGCATGGGCAGCACAGGTCCTGGATAAAAAGAAGGAACGTGAAACCTTGCAATTGTTTCAGTTCGCAATGAGTTACACATCCTGTCCCCCGATGGCATCATGGGGAAGGGGGTCAATAGGCAATGCATTCACTCAAAGCCAGACAATGTTACAACAGTAAGACGGGTGACTTAATAATTTGGTGCTCTACAATGTTCACAGTCTGCAGCTGTCAGGTGTGATACGTGTTTTAAATCCTTCAAAGACTGTTTCAAAAATATAGGAATACGCTTGCTCTGTGGAGTAAAGCTAAACATCCAGTGTCTGCTGAAAAGTAGCACTTTAACTGGTTGAAGCATAGAAAAACTTTCACTGAAGCCTTTATGTTTCCCATTTAGTGGTTTGTTTCATTTTTATGATTTTGGTCAATGAATAATGTATTGGAGTATTTATTAATTGGTAAACTAGTGTCAAATCCTATGTACATGGGCCAAAGTGCGTAAGGAAAGGAGAGTGGGACCACTATATGTTTCCTAAGGCACAAGTTCCCTCTAGCTGTGACAACAGGCAAAGCAGGCAGTATCTAAGTTACAGTGGGTTTTCATTCATACAGTAGGACCACTATATGTTTCCTAAGGCTACAGCTCCCTCTAGTGGTGGCAACAGGTGAACCGGGAAGTCTCTACTGCACATGACGCATCAGACAAACATACATCTGACCTTTTATTATATAGGATTATTAGGTGCCAGATAAAATAAGTTGTGTAGGAGAATATTCAGATTAGGAAAGTGCAATGCAATGAGAATGAGACAATACATGCAATGCATGTTAATACAAAAGGTATTGAATAAACAAGGGTAATATATACAGTAAGTGAAGAATTAAGACAGGATATGGCAAGTGCAAAAGAAGCATACTATCATGGGGGTACAAACAGTGAGGCTGGGTGGGTGTAGAGTAGTGATGGGTAAAGGAGAGGATGACTACATCAGCAGGCACTAACGAGGACATTTTTAAAGGGAAAGGCTTCCCTTCTGCTCTTAAAACCAGAGGAAAGGTATTACACATGTATATACCCACTCTGTTAAGGGTTTTTCCACCATGAGAGGAGCCAAAATAGGATCTAATTAATCTTGGAGGACAGTACTTTAGTACTTCATGTTCCTCAGTATGAGCTAGTTCAGAAAAACTAGTTTGTTTTACAGCACAACAGCTGAGTGTTAAACATTAATACTCTCTGAGGTTTGTCAAGATTCAAAACATAACATCTGCCACCTACATGATACCTGCCATGAACCTCCACAGGTTTTCCCCGTCGATGACTCAGATAACAACAGTGTGGGGCAAAAGGACGGCCGATCTAGTCAAGGCTCCCATCATCCTTCCATCTTGGATTTAACAAAGATTGAATTGGACTTTACTCTTAAGAAAGTGACCATACTGGGTGAGGGTGGTTTGTCAAGGTGTGCCACTGTTACTGTCTATGGGTGGATCTCGCATGTGCCTCCTGCTGCATTTTAATAGGGTTAAACAACCGGGGATTGTCATTTGGGGTGTAACCACAAAAAATAACATGTACACAGAGATTGTTCAAACGGTAACATCACATTACCCTACCTGCACCCTGCTGAATCCAAAGCTCTGTGAGCTACAATTGAACCAACTATTGTGGCACATCACAGGAGTTAATGGCAAAAGGGACGACACACATTGCCAGCTATTTCTGGATGAATATGACATTATTTGCTTTTACGTACAGAAGAAAGCCAGGCATAGAACTCCTACAACATACCTGCTAGGAAATTGGTCAGCAGCAGCCAAAGCAGGGGCAGAACCACATGTCTTGTCTTAAAAGTACTCTATCTGGCTCCAAAGCTCTAGTCCACTGGTGACGTAATTTCTAAACTGTGAAATGGGACATTGATGCTCAAACCGGTTTTCTATTGTTAATAAAGCCATCAATGCTTTATTGCCCCATATTGAAGAATTAGAATCTTTAGTGAATTTGCACACTACCAAAGATTACCAATTTTTGTATTGGGTGTCTTTAACATTCATTTGGAAACAGTTAATAAGTATGCATTTGTCTGTAAAAATCATGATGAGTTGTGGTAGGTGCCCCCATCGCATAGCATGCTCTGTGTACCCCACACTGCTTTCTTCTGATAAACTAATACAGGAAACTCTAGCCAAGGTCTACAGGGCATGTCACAGAAGTTTTAGACATGACATTCTCCTCAAACTAATATTCAACTCAGGGAATCATAGTTCCTTATTTATTTATTTATTTATTTATTTATTTATTTATTAGCATGTATAGAGCGCACAGCAGCCCTTAGGTATTGTGGCGCTGTTACAAAAGACTTGCAGGTTACAATGAACGTGGTGAGCATGTTGGTTACAGGCAGTAGCTGGCATATTGCTTACAAGGCAGCTGTTTTAGTTTAGTGGTTACAATATGGTACACATGGTATCTGCAAGATTAGAATAGGGATTAGTTGCAGTTGAATTTGAGTTTATATACATGCTTAACTTGCATAGGATGCAGTAGATGTTGGTAACATTCATGACTTAGAGAATATTTATGCATCAGAGGGGCATAGGTATGGGTTATGCTAGGCTAACGTGAGAGGTTAGTTGAAAAGAATAGTCTTAAGGGCATTGTGAAATATGATGAGGAGGGATGGTTCAGCTCTGAGTGCACTGGGGAGAGCATTCCATAGTTTTGGAGCAATGTGTGGGAAGCCTAGACCTCTGGCGTTAGCTCTTTTTGATGCGTGGGACTAGCAGTTGTTGGAAAGGTGACTTCTTTTGGGACGGCTTGAGCTGACTCTGTTGATAGTTTCAGTTAAATAGGATGGCGCAGTGAGGCTCATGCATTTGTGTCTGATAGTTAGAATTATGAATTTGACCCGTTCTTTGACGGGTAGCTAGTGAGCAGCTCGCCTGGCTGGAGTTATATGTGCTCTTTTGGGTATGCTGAGAGCTGCACGTAGTGTATTGTTCTGCGCTATTTGGAGTATGTTGAGGTTTATAGCTGAGGTGCCTGTGAGGATGGCGTTGCAGTAATCCAGCTTTGCTTTAATAGTGGCAAGGACTATGGAAAGGCAGTTTTGGGGGGAGAGGAAAAGTTTGATTGCATTAGTGAGTTTAGTGAGTTTAGAGTTCAGCGAAGCTGAGGCAATGGCACTGACCTTTCGTGTCATAGAGAGTGACGAGTCTAAATAGACGCCAAGGGTTTTTACAGTAGAAGAGGCGGGGATGATAGTGTTGTCAATAGTGAAGTTGTCATATTTTTTGTTTAATTTTGGCAAGACTTCTTTGGGACCCAGGAGTATCATCTCGGTTTTGTCGCCGTTGAGGCAGAGGCCATTTATTGCCATCCAAGTTTGTATCATGGTGTAAATTTGAAGGAGGGCCACTGCATCTTGGTCGTAGTCACCAGAAAGAAGGAGCAGTACTTGTGTGTCGTCGGCATAGTTAGTGTATGCTATGCTGAGCAGGTCCAGTAGGTCAAACAGTGGCTTCGTTAAAAAGGTTGTAGAGGGTGTGGGCAGTGCAAGATCCTTGGGGTACTCCGCAATGTCTGATGTCAGGGGATGCGTTGGCCTGGTCAGAGTACACTTTCATGGCTCTACCTTCAAGGAAGGAGGTTATCCAGGATGAGGCATCTTTGGAAAAGTGGGCTGCGTTGGAGAGGTCGAAGGTCAGGATGTTGTGATCTACGAAATAAAACACAGCCGAGAGATCTAGGAGAAGCAGAAGAGCTGGTTTGCCCTTGTCCATGATGCTGGTGATTTGGGTTTTAAGATCTAAAAGGGCAGTTTCTGTCCCGTGACCTTTCCGGAAGCCTGATTGTCTATTACCCATGATGTTGTTGGTTTCTACATAGTGTTGGATTTTGGAGTGCGCACTTTGTCAAGGATTTTTAGGAGGAAGGGTACAGTGGTGATGGGACGGTAGTTGTTGGGACAGGTGTGATCAAGGGAGGGTTTATTTAGGAGGGGGCGGACCCAAGCTTTTTTGAGGTTTTATGGTGCAGTTCCAGATGAGAAGGAGGCATTAATGAACAGGGTAATGATAGGGGTAAGAGTCTCGGCACACTCTTTGATGACAATGGGTGGGCAGATGTCTCCTTTGCAAGTGGAAGGTTTGATGTGTTGGAGGATATCAAGGACTTCCCCTTCTGTGACGTCTCTGAAGGCGAAGAGTGGAGTATCAGGATGAAGAGGGGGGGAGGAGTGGGGGTGAAATTCCCTGGTTGGGTAAGGCTTTGCTTTGAGAGTGGATTTTTCCTTGAAGGAGCTGATTTTGTTAAGGAGGGCTGACTGAATGCTGGAAAACCAGGCTCCATCTTTCGATATTTCATCTGATTTGGTGGGAGGGAAGATAAGATCTTTGAACACAGTGAACAGTTCCTTAGTTTTGGAGTTGGCATTGGTTATTCTGAGATTAAAGGATTCGGATTTGGCTTTGAAAATAGCTTTTTTGTATGTAGAGGCGCTAGCTTTAAATTCTGTTAGGGTTGAGGGAGTGGGCGATGATTGCCAGTTAGCTAGGGTCAGGCGTTTGTGGTTGCGTAGGACTGCTAGCACCTCTGTAAACCAGGAGTTAGTGTGCATAGACTTCTTTTCTTTCTTATCCTCTAAGGGTGCTGTGGTGTCAATAGCATTGGTAAGAGTGTGGGAGTTGATGTTGGCGAGTAGTGTGGGGTTGTTGGTGAAGGGTGGTTTGAGTTCGGGAATGTCTAGAAAGGGGAGGAGGTTTTCCTTGTCGAGTTTCTTCGAACTTCTGAATTTGGCTGGTGGGGCGTACGAGAGTACTTTACTGGTGGGTTTAGTTGGGATAGTGAATTGTATGAAATGCTGGTCCCTCCACTGAGGACAGTAACTGAAGTGATGGCAACTGAGCAGTTTTGGTCAGTAACCCAATCTATGGAGCGACCTTTGCAGTTTGGAGATTCTGTGGGAGAATCCAAGGTCAGTGAGGCCTTTTGCGAGTGAGGCGGCTGATTTTTCCTTGGGGTCACGGAGGCCTAGATTGAGGTCTCCTAGTAGGAGGGTTTTGGTGGTGCTTTATAGGTTGTTTCCAAGAATTTGTAGGAGGTTCTTTTGGTAGTCAGGGGCGGTGCCAGGTGGATGTTATGTGATAATTATATTTATAGTGCAGTTAGGGGAGAGCGTAAGCTTAGCATGAATTAGGTCAGCGTTGTTTTCCCATGTTGGTTGCAAAGTCTGATGGAGAGGGATTCGTTAGCGATGAGGGCTACGCCTCCACCTTTGGAAGTCTTGTCTAAGAATGGTGTAACCTGCTGGTAGTGTGAGAGAGATGGCTGGGCCAGAGGCTTCATGTAGCCATGTTTCTGTGACTGCTAGCAGGTCGAGGTCAGGGGAGCTAACGAGGTCATTGACTTCAAGGGCGTGCGCCGGGAGGGAGCGGGCGTTGACGAGGGCACATTTGAGGGTGGTGGTGCATGTGGGATTGCTGATAGTAGGGGTGTGTGAATTGATGTCAGGGAAGGGCTTGAAATCAGCAGTGGTGGGCAGAGGGTGCTGGGCTGTGAGGGGAGGTGAGCGGGCTGGTGTGTGGGAGTGAATGGGTTGGGGGAGGGCTGGCGTGATGGGGTGTTAGGGAGAATTCTCAAGAATGTGCTAATTTCCGTTACCTTTTGAGACCCCCAGCAAAAGTTGCTGGATTTCTAGGATTTTAATTTTTACCTGGAAAGAGAAAGAGCCTTTTTTCCCACTCTTTCATGTATTTTGATGTATGTTTTACTTTTGTGTTCTTTGGATATGGAGTTTTAAAACAACTCCATAGGCATCATCTTTTTCTTGTGTGTCATATAGCACATTCAGTGCAGTGGCACAGGGATGTCTTTCAGACTTCCCAAGGTTTAAATACCTTCTCTGGGACTGACTACTGTCTCCCAGAGCATGTGAAGTTAAATTGACTTTACTAGTCTTTTGAAATGTACAGACCCAGCACACACTAGCTTCCTATAGAGTGCGGGAGGGGTTGCCTAGCATCCCCTGAGTTTAAACACTCATGTAACAGTCAAATGTTACCCTTTCCTTCTTGAAATGGCTGGTGGCAGTGGTATAGAACAAACTACCAGGATTTTTTTCGGACCGCGAGCACCAGTAGCTAAAAATCGGGGCAGCCAAGTTTTTCAATATGGTGCCCAAGACATATCTGTGAAAACAGACTCCGGTCATCTTTTTTCGCTGTTTCTTTTAAGAAAGGTCCTTCTTGACACTATGTGCCAAACCAGGTTTGGTCCCTTTGTTTGTTAGCCTTTGGCGGGCTTCAGTGCTGAAGCCCTCCTCTGGCGTCTGAGTGTCTGGGTGGACAGGATGTGAGGGAGGTGCCCGAAACTCCCTGTGCTTAGTCTCCTAGGAGACCTGAATGCACTCTGTGATTGGCCGCTAACTGTCCGGCAAGGACAGCCACCCTGCTGGGTGAGTGACAGCCAGGCTGGAATGAATGGGGGAATGGGGTTTAAAAGCAGGCCTCTGGGACTTGGAAAGCAGAGTCGACCACTGGAATGAGAGAACCAAAGACGAGTTGAAGGAAGACGATTGCTGCAACCCCTGGCCCAGCGGTGAAACCCTGCTGAAGGTTCGAATTGCCTGAAACTCCCTCGACAGAGAAGCCCTTCAAGGACGACTTCTTCCCTTGAGTTTGGTGGGAACAACCAACTCGGAAGTCACCTGGACACCGTCTCTATAGTGGTCGAATTTTCTTCATAATGATGTTGAAAACCAGATAACCAGTGAGAAGGATTCCAGTTTGTGGTCTTTAAGGCACTCGCATCTTAAACCGACATTTTGCCAAGCTTGTGGACTCTTCCCTGGGCAGTGCAGGAACCTCCCAATGTCCTCCTTCTTGTCCCTACGACTGAAGCTCAGGAACAGCGTGATCTGCAGGAACTGTCAGGAACAACTGCCTTAGCTACAGCTCTTCTTCACTTAAAAGGTACTGTGCAAGTGCGGTCAAGAAATCCTTTCTGCCGTGGTGAAAGTTTGAGAAACTTTCCCAACTTTGAAGGCTTGTCCTTCCCTAAACTGACATATAACTTTTCGTCTGACCAACTACTTCTTAAAACCGTAGCAAAGACTTAACCGCTTACAACCAGGACTATGCTATCCTATCCAAGACTCTGAACCATTGACTTTGGCCCAGGCCTATTGAATTGAATTGCTGGTTGTAGTGAACTGAAACTATTTGCCCTACCTCTGAAAGTATGTGTGCTTTCATTCTTTTAACCTTGTCTTTTTACCCCTTTTTAAAGTAACTGAAGTGCCATTTTGCTCCCACTTCAGGGGAGCTGAACTTGTTCAGAAACTGATTGGTTGTGTATTGTAGTATATTAGATTGTGATAATGAGCTGCTCTTACTAGTGGAATCTTTTCTAACTGACTGTGTAAATAAAGGTATATTCCTTTACCAAGAAACCTTGAGTAAGTGTTTGTTTGAACCACTGTGATTGCTAACCGTTTGTGTAACCCCTTGTACTGCTCACTTTACTCTTGAGATAAGTCTGGCTGCTCAGCCACTGCTACCACATTACTGTGTAGTGCAGGTTTGTACCAAAGGTGAAATTGTAATTACACTTGTAGTCTTAATTGTATGTAGTGTTCCCAAAGAGTACTGCATATGATTCTGCCTAACAAGGGGTGTGTGAGCTAAGTCTGGAGTTTCTAAGGAGTGTGGTGAGGGTCTGAACAAGCCTTAAGCCTAGAGAGTCTGGGAGTAAGGGTGAAGTGATCAATGGGTTTGGCTGGAAATTGGTTGTGGAACGAGGCTGGCATGGGGGTAGTCCATGGGTGGGGCTGGGGATTTAGAGAATTGGTGTGTGAGTCAGTAGGGGCATAGTGTAGGTGAGCCAAAGTGTGGTTAAAAGGAGTGTTTGAGCAATAAGGTGAGGAGAAGTGGCAGTGGTGAGTGATATTTGATGTGGGTAGGGGAGCGCTGGGTTGCGTGTCGATGGATGATGCATTTGTGGGGATGGAGAGAGCAGTTAAGGTAGTTGCATTTAGCGGACAATTCGTATGGTGGGGCTCAGAAATAGGAACAATGTGTAGGATGGCACTAATTATCTATTGCGATCCATGTAGGGCAGTCAAGGTACAAATTGAGTGGGGCACAAAGTGGACAGTACACAAAATAGGCAATACGGTAGTATCCGTGCTATTGGATGTTCAGAACAAAGACCACAACATGGCACTGAAATGGCTTTAATTGACCTTAAGACACAAATCGACGAGTTGAAGGATAAAGGTAAAACAGCTATGCTACTCCCCCTTGACCTATTGGCAGCCTTTGACCTGGTGGACCATGCAGTGTTATGCAAACACCTAGCGTCAGCTGCCCACTTCTCAAGTGAAGCTATAGCCTGGGTACAATCCTTCCAGCTAACCGTACGATGAGAGTGTTCTCCCCTTCAGCTTCAGCAGACCCAATCCTAATTACTTGTGGTGTGCCACAAGGTTCATGAGTCTCACCAACAATGTATAACATCTTTACTAAGCCACTCTGACAAATTTGACAGGCTAGGTATCACATATACAAATTATGCTGACGACACTCAGATCCTCATACCCGTTTGGGCAACTTTGTTGAAGACACAGCTCTAGTAAATAAAATATACCTCCTCATTCAGGCATTGGTGGCCTCACACAGCCTCTGCCTAAATGACGACAAAACTGAGATCCTGATTCTGGGTTCTGACTCCAACCTCAAAAAACTCAGCCCCAGTTATGCTGCCTTTAACATAGATGGCAACATTATCAAAGTAGTATCTGAGGTAAAAACACTAAGATTTTTATCTTGACTCCACACTATCCCTCAAAAAACAAGTCCGTTCCATGGCTTCTTCTACAGCTTACACCTGTAAATTGATTAGGGCTTGCAGACCCTACCTATCCAAATCAAACTGCATTACGCTTGCCAATGCACTAATAATGTCAAAGCTTGATTATTGCAATGCCCTATATGCTGGCGTTAACAAAAATATCATAAATAAAATGCAAATACTGCAATCCATGACCTAAGAGCAGCTTTGAACATTGCCCATAGAGAGCATATTTCCAACATTACGAGAGACCACCACTGGCTAAAAAAAAGCAATAGAATAACCCTTAAAATGGTATCCCTTACCTTCAAAGGACTCAACAACTCCGTGCCACCCTATATTTCCGCCAGACTGACAAGAAGAACCTCCACCCACCACACTAGAGCCTCAAACCATCTTTGCCTAGAAACTCCTAGATTCAGACTGCCCAAAGCTGGAGGAGCTGGCTTCCAAGTCAAGGCTGCTCTTGCCTGGAATGCATTACACATTGCTTTGAGAATAATCCAGCCTTACTCTACATTTAGACACAACCTCCTGAACTGGCTCCGCAGTAAGGATATCTCATAAACCTCCACCCACTACGGAATATATTCCTGGCCTTCATGTTGATAGCACCCTGTCAACATATTCACCTTATGTATTCTAGACTATCCACCATTTTACCTAAACCTGTTGTACCATGTATATATGTAATGTATGTATTGTAATAACCATATGATGTAACTAAGCTTTAAATATTCTTGTAACTGTTGTGCCCTGCTACCTGAGGGTTTGGTGTGTATTACCAAATAAACAAACAAACAAACATTTCAGTTGTATCATTGTGTGCGGCACTTAGTAGTGAGAGAGGTGCAAGTAGCTAACATTGAAGCTGGTAATGCAGGAATACATGTGCGTAATGCTAACAGTTAAACATTTCAAGCAGCAGGTTAGATGCAGGAATACATGTGCATAATGTTAACAGTACATTAGCGTTGCATGATTTTTAAGAGCACTGGATAATTTATCTAGGGTAGACTATAGTCTGTGGAGCAGTGTAGTACGTGAGCATAGGGCGGCGTATAGTATCATAGACTAGTGAGAGGTGAAGGCTCGTACCGTGCTCTAAGATGAATTTAGTGAGAGGCGGTACATGCAGAGTAAGCGTAGGCACACGAGGGTTGAGCTCATGGAGAGCCTTTGATGGTAAACAGTGAGGGGGCAAAATGTAGAAGCAAATTAGGAGGCAAAGAACGTTACACAAGGGAAGGACGTAACTTTACAGCAATGGCAAGTGCAGCGAGGGGTTCTCAGGACTTCGGAGATTAGGTGATTAGGATTAGGTGATTAGGAGATTAGGTTAGTGCCGCAGTCGCGACCAGTGCGGCAAATGAGTGGGTGGCTGCAGTTAAATACTGGGAGGATATATAACGGCATGGACAGGTGAACAAAGTACAATTGGCGGGTACAGCCAGTTATGATGGCGTGGGCAGAGTCTCACCAGAAGTAGTATGGAGGGCCGACCTTGCGATGCAAGAGTACAGGTGGTGATGCAGGTTGAGGAGACGGGGAGCGCAGGGACCTGGAGCAGCTTGCAGCGCGGCATGCTCGGTCAGCTCAGTCAGGATGTGGCCTTCTTTCCTAGGCCTTACTGCATAGGCCGGCTAACGCCTGCCTTCGATTAAATGGATGGGGTAAATATTGTCAAGAAGCCGATCCGGTGTAAAGAAGGACAGGCGCACTGCAAGACACGGTCAGGCAGAAGTAGATTACGGGGCGGCGGCCGTCTTGGGGCAGGATGCCTCGTGTGGAATCAAATAGTCGTAGCTTAGCATGATTATGCACACAGCACAGGAACTCGCTCTGCCAGCTTGCTTAATTTGAGGTTAAATCCTTTGCATTATTCAGTGTCACATGTAGTATTTGGCTTGTCGGTCTGCTGTTTGGGTTGCTATGCAATAAGGCAGTTCCTTTCTGTCTCTCTCCGGAACCACTGCTCACTCTTTCTTCCACTACTAGACTGGCTGGATGTTGAAGTCTAATCCAAGATGACGACAGATGTACATTCTTGTAAAAGTGGAGAGCTGGAAAATGATAAATGATTTCCAGGTTATCCAGTGCACTGAAAGTGGCCATGATCCTTTATGACTATCGCTGCTCCCCTTGCAAGGCCGTGGGAGTTTGGATGTGAAATAACTGGTTAAAACTGAATGGGGACAAGACAAAGTTACTCGTAGTAGCACGAGCCTCCTCAGCTGCCCTGTGGACTCCGATATTTTGGCCATCTTCCCTTGGCCATTTTTTTCTCCCTTAAATCTTGGATTTAAAATCTCAGCCTCTCTCTCGACTGGAGCCCGGGTGAGTGCACTATGTTAAGCCAGATTTTTTAAACTTCCTTTGTTTACCATCTCACTTGCGACCTCCCGTTGTTGCCTCACTAGTACTTGGCTCCCTGGACTATTGTAAATCTCTTATTCTGGCACGCACTGTCTACCTTATCAAACGGTTGCAAGTCCTGTAGAATGCGGCGGCCAGACTAGCCACTCACTCTCAGTATGGGGCTCATATTACTCTGGTTCTTCAGACCCTCTTCTAGCTTCCAGTTTAAAAAAAATCCAGTTTAAATCACTTTGCTTGGTTCATAGCACCTTTTATAGGGTTGGTGCCGAATATCTTCAATTGATATTCTGTCCCTATATGCCTTCTTGCGTTCATCTTATGCCTGTTTCATTCAGATCCCTTGCGTCAAAGACACTTGTATCGGGGATCAATTTCTGCAGTAAAGTTGTGGAATCTTCTCCTGCATGCTGTTTGTCTTACTGAAGATCATCTTGTGTTCAGGCGCTCTCTGACAAGGTATCTTTTTTATTTGTTTGTTGGAAACTCATCAGGTAGTTGTCCTACTTGGATTCACTCAGCTCCAAGATGCCTTCTGGTGAATGATGCGCTTTATGACAAGGGGCAGCTGCACAATGTTTTCCAAAACACTATGGTGGAAAGGCAGCTTTCCAGAGACTGGAGATACTGAGGGCATGTGCCAACCCATCTGCTTTGTATGGATCTGAGATTAATAAGACCTCAGGAAGTTGGAGCAAAAAGATATCGGTATTATGAAGAAGATCTTCTCTCTCCCAATGGCCACACCATCAATACCTCTAAGACTTGAGCTAGGGGTTGATGGTTTTGCATATGATGCCAAATTATAACTCCTTCTGTGCCGGTACAAGATAATGACACCAGCATCCTTAAGTAGCTATAAATCAGTACTGGTGGATGTCTTTGCACAAATTTGCCCAAAAAAGGTCCCCTGGGTCAGTTATGTTTCCGACCTAAGTATGAAGCGGATTGAAGAGGGTTTGAAGGGGGTTATCCTCTATTTCTTCTCTCATAAGCTTAGAGAACCCAATCTCAAAAGCATACATTTAAAATAACTATAAATAATAGAATTACAAGCTGAAGTTTTCATCGATAGGCACTGGAATAACAGCGAAGTATCTTTCGGTGAAATCCCACTTTGGTTCTGAAAAGTATGTAAAGTCCCTTGAAGATAAGGAGGCGAAAATTTAGATGAGGTGTCTTGCCATTGACAGCAGTCACAGGCATCGGGGGCGAGGCTGATACACTTATATGTAAAATCTGCAGAACAGGGATTTTAATGTGAAGCTGTTAAATGAATATTGATATGTTTAGCTTTCCACTGTGATTGTCCTTCGGATTCTGTATCATGATACTGTGATGGATTTTCCTTTGTTTTTATGCATCATGTTCACTTTATGGTTTGATTACCGAAATAAATTGTGTTTTCTACTACTACTTTCTGAACTGTTTATTTCTTCCGTTAGTGGAAGATGCAACACTTAATTCAACTTATTTGGGCCTCATTAGAAGTGTGCCAGTCCGGTAAAAAAAGCTCGTAAAAATGCCAATAATTCCAGCTATGGCATTTAGACCAGGCCGGCGCACTTCAAGCTTGCTGGTGGGGGCCACGGATAAGGCCCTTACCGGCAAACAAATGCCTGCATCACCGCTAACGTTACTAACGGTGCCTGGGATTTACTAAATACAATTTAATGGGTTCTTACCGGCACTTCGCTGCACGTAATATCCTGGTAACACCGGGATATCGGACTGCACAGATGCTAAGTCCAGTTTGCCGCAATCCTGCCAGTAATACCAACGGGATACCGGCAAACTTATAATCAGAGCAAATGTATTTTTTCCTGCCAATGTTTTTTATTAGAGTTCCTTGAGGTGCCATAAGAACCCAGGTAGAGGCACCAACATTACTCAGGTGGAGGCGCCATCAATACTCACTCAGGCATAAATTAAGATCAAATGTTTGTATGACAATAATCTAGTCCACCACATTATCAAGGGAATGCCAAGATAGACCATAGGATGAGACCCATGGACCCCTTAGTATCTTGTCTTCTATAGACACTGGTCAGTATCAGCACTCACTCTTGTCTAGGTCATCAGTTACCCAGACTCAACCTATACATATTTGAGGCAGTAGCCATTGCAGCACCTTGAGAATGGAAGCGGTGTGGTTGAACTTTCCTAGTCCTTTGTTGAGGCAAGCTAAAGCATGCTGCACTGCTTTCAGAGGGAATAGGGTGGATTCTGGGACCTGTGTGAGTAGGATGTTGCAACCATCCAGGTTGAAGAGGAGCAGGGTTTTGACAGCTTTTCTTTTGCTCACAGAGCAGTGGCAGCTCCTACTATGGTAACAGGTGGTAGCATGCTGGTTCGATCTTCTTTGTGATGTGTGTTTTGAATGAGAAATCGCAGCCAACGGTAAAGTGAAATATTTTTCACGTGGTGATAGTTGCAGCATGAATCCATCAAGCTTCATTTTGGTCAGCCTATTCTGGGCGTAGGCATGTTTGGTGGAGTTTGCTTGGAGAATTCATTTCATATTTGTAGGAAACAGACAAAAGAGATTTGAGAGATAGACGTGGAACTCTGCATGTGGCTGGGCAGCACTAGGATCTGTTGGGGCCACTCCTAATTGTGAGAGGTAGGAGGTAAACCATTGCAGGACAGTTCCATCAATGCTTATAAGAGTGATGCAGATTTGAGAGGGGCTTCAAGCTCAAAAGTTTGGAAGCTGGCTTTAGGTGGAGTAGAAGGCCTTTGGTCAGGGGTCCTCTTTTCTGAGGATTTGGGGGAATCACTGATAACCTGGATGGTAGCAGTCTTGGGACTTCTTCTTTCACCAGTTGTGTGGTACCAGCTTTGTGACCGTGCCAAGCGGCACATTGGTGTACTTTAACACATCAACCACCAACCAAACTGGGACATTTATTATACTTACCTACCCATTCCAACTTTATTTTTAGGACATTCTTATTTGTCTCACAGAAGGGATATGAGTATCAATGCACTAGTGTTGTGAATGTTATTGATTTGCATGACTCTTATAGTGCCTTGAAAGGGTTGTTCCCTTTGAACTGGACCGTGGAGAGTCCTCTTCATCTGCCACTGTAATCGGACCTGGATTAACACTATGCATCCACAGCACTTGCTATGAGATTACAGCTGCACCATGTCCATGGTCCACCATGAGGATAACTGCATTTGGGTGCAAACAGAAAATCTGATTTCTCCAAGCCATGGTTTTGTTTTAAAATAAAGCGCCGTTTTTAAAAGACTGCCTAATTTTGAGTTGGGAATGCATGGCATATGTATTGCATGGGGTAAACAGAAAGTACTCCCAGTTGAAAAACCTGAGCAGTACTTTCTATGTACCCCTGGCGGTAAAAAGTCCAATGCAATTCAATCAAAAATGTGATGTTGTTTCAAAAAGAAGTTGAATTTAAAATACCCTGTGATGTTACTGTTACCATGATGTGCTCATAATAGGCCCCACTATGTGTGTTGTTCAGGGACGTTATTTATGGATACCCCTGTGGTCTCCCTTGCTAAAAAAAAGAAGAAAAAGAAAACAAATGTATCTGGATGCTCCTGGGTTGTGGCCAGCGCCATGTGGCTTTTTTTTCTGGGGTGGCTGGCTTTCTGGTTCAGGCCTCTTAAAAACACAGGGGGTTACACAAGTGTAACACTTTGAGCAGTGACCCTAAATAAGTAAGAATAGGAATAACAAATAATGGGCCTCATTATAACTTTTGCGGAACGGGTTAACAGGCTCTGCTAATGGAGGTGGACCCGTTAAACAGTCCCGCGAAATTATGAGGTCCCCTCGCGGGACCCGGTAAGGACGCCTGGCAAAACTAGGTGTCCCTACCGGGTCCCGCGAGGGGAAGCGGGAGCTTACAAGGGCCTGCCGTCATCGGCCCGTTGTTAGCTCCCTCTCCCATTCCCATTGAGCCCTATGGGGGCTCAGATGGGAATGGGGAAGGTCCGGGCTCGGGTTCCCAGAGGGAGTAATTACTGGGCCCTCCGAACTCGGAATGGCCCGGTAATTCCCCATTTTGGGAACCCGATAAAGGAGCCCAGTTTGGCGGCAGCCATGGAGCTAATAGTGTCTTTCTGGAATTCTATACAATATTTACTAGATTCATTAAAGGTTTATTTCAAGCACACTTCAGGGGGTGAGTCACTGATTTAGTCTGTTCTTAAACTTCTCAAATTCACAATGCAGACAAAAACTTCCAAAAAGCATTTAGAGCACAATACACATCTATTTCGGACTATGGGCCTCATTACGACTTTTGCGTAATGGGTTAACGGGCTCCGCTAATGGAGGCGGACCCGTTAAACCCATTATGCAAAATTACGAGGTCCCCTTGCGGGACCCGGTAAGGACGCCTGGTTTTACCAGGCGTCCAACCGGGTCGCGCGAGGGGACGAGGGAGCTAACAATGGGCCGGTCGTAATTGGCCCGTTGTTAGCTCCCTCTCCCATTCCCTTTGAGCCCTATGGGAGCTAAGATGGGAATGGGGAAGGTCCGTGCCCGGGTTCCCAGAGGGAGGAATTACCTGGCCCTCCAAACTCAGAATGGCCCGGTAATTCCCCATTCTGGGAACCCGGACCCGATTTTGGTGGCAGCCATGCCGCCAATAGCGCATGGCTACCGCCAAAGCCGTAATGAGGACGTATGTATTTTGCTTTTCGCAAGTTGCAGTTATAGCATGTTTTTTTCTGCCTTTCTCTCTGTTACCATTATCACAAGACATTCCGTCTCAGTGTCCTCAGACACTTGACAAAATCCTTGTGCCTAACAGCTTGTGTACAGTGTAGACATGTTTGACCATAGAACATAAAGTGGGCTCGATTTCATTGTGCCACTATGAATGCTTTGTTGCATTGTGTCTATCTTTCCTATCTCCATGGCATGCTGTTCAGGATGTTGGTTTGCATGTATGAGGTAACAAGTGCCCAGAGTATGGGATGCTGTGTGGGGGCTCTGCTTTCCCTGCACTACTCTAAATTCTTTAATACACCGTTATGAACCCTTACAATGGTATGTATTTTGCCAACCTATGAAGCCTGAAAAATAGATCCACGCAAGTTTGACATGGGACCAACTTTGCACTAGACCTGTAGATAAACTGGTCTGATGTTAAATCTCAGTTACCAGGTTAATGGTATCCACTACAGAGTGTAATTTGCTTTCTGACTTTGAGAACCATCAGACATGTAATTGCTAATTTTACTATAGCTGGTAAGATAGCTATAACTCGAAAAATTGATCAGTGGGTTGAGCGCTTGCTGCTGCGATGTGTGTGTGTGTGATCTGCAGGTTTCAGGTTCGAATCCTGGCAAGGCCAACTCAGCCTTTCATTCTTCTGCAGTTCTGACATGCCTCTCTCCTTCTTCTGTTGAGCTGTCTCGGGTCTCTGAAGATTCCTTTTGTCGGGTCTTCTTGGTTTCTTTGGTCTTCTTGGCTTTCTTGTCCTTCTTTTTGTGTAAGTACTGTCTGGCTCCCCCAGAGTCCACCTTGGCAGGAGTCGATGGCCTGGCCAAAGGGAACCCCAGGGAGCCAACCACAATGCAGGGAAAAAGCCTCTTTGAACCAAAAAACTCTGCTTGAAGAGTCCTCTTATGACACACAACTCCGCAGAAAAGGAAACTAAGTATGGGAACTTAGTGGGAAGCACTGTGGAGAATCTCCTTCTTCCCCCAGATGGAAATGTGCTTGGGAGTCTTGTGTAGGACTCCCATGGTCAAGTGCTGGCTTGAGAAATGGAAGATAATAAGGCTACAGAACCACACTAGTGTAGCTTAGGTATCAGCCGTGGTAAGAGGGACGCCCCTTTTGTAGACAAGGGATCAGCGTAGGAAAAAGGTAAGAGAAGAATGGCAAAGACAGACAGACCGGTAAGCAGATATGGAAGAACACAGAGAGAACCCCCAGGGCGGCGGAACAGTTGTGCAGACTCACAGAAAAGAAAAGTCAGTACAAGATAGCTATGCACTGAGGCATAACCAGAATCAGAAATGGAATGTAAGTAAGATGACAATGCCGAGGAAAAGGAGAGAAGGGTACCTGTCGGTAGAGCAACGGTACCAGCCTGCGTCGGAACGCTGGGTGAAATACGGAGACAAGAGGTAACAGGAGGGAAGTACTGGATAGGAGGAATAATCCAGCTCAAGAGCCCCACGGGAGCAAAAGTAACTCGAGCAGAGTAGAGGAAAACTGCCAAAAACGCAGCAGCGGGTAACCAGGATAGAAACGGATACAACACACTGTACGTACGGTGCAGTGCGTTGTTATAGTGATGCTGGGTGGCCATCTGTGGTGAGGACTAGACCGTTACTGTGTTTTTGTCTCTCTGGAGTATATTTTATCGAACATACAGATCGATACTGATGTTTCCACCGGTACCAGAGTTGCCATGGTGGCAGCATGAAAAGCTCATAAATGAGTACCAAAACAGGTTGGGTGATATTGTGTGTGTGTATATATATATATATATATATTTTTTTTTTTTGTTCTATATAAAGCGCTTTAGCCTAAGTGCTGTAAAATAGCACATCATTATCATTTGGCATTGGAAGTCTGCTTGCATTCACAGTAATTTGGTAATATGTGCCTATACACACTGATATTAGTGATACATATGGTGAAATGTATATCACATTACAGTGATATCGTAACCATATTTTTCATTGTACTTAGGAAAAATGCTATGTGATGGCACTTCCTGTTTTGTCAAGGGGTGAAATGTCATGTTCCATCCCTTCCGTGATGTCACTTCAGGGTAGAGTCAAATGGCATCACTTCCTGTGATGTCATCAGCGGTTATGGGTCAAGTGATGACCCTTCCGCTACCTATGGGATTTTAGTGAAATAATGTCCCCGGTGTTGTTACATGATAATCCAGTTATTAAACAGAAACAAACATATTGCTCATTACAATTTTAGCTCCTTCATCCCCTTTGAGGCTCATAACATGCTCTGCTGTTTTACAGCTGGCATTAAACAGATGACTGGAAGGAGCCTCAAGAGTCAGGGTGGTTGTTAATTTTGTTGAATTTCATCTTATGTCTCTGTGCTTTACAGATCAGGAACGTCAAGGCTTTGGATACCAGCATGATAGCTTCAAATGGATCATCCGTGGGAGCATTCCTCCTTCTGGGATTCTCTGATGTCCCCCAGCTTCAGAGCCTCCTGTTTGCAATGTTTTTCCTCATGTACCTTCTTGCTGTGACTGGAAACCTACTCCTTGTCATCCTCATCACGTTGAACAACCACTTGCTCCAAGCTCCAATGTACCTTTTCCTTCGGACCTTTTGCCTGGCAGAGATTGCTTTAATCTCTGTAACCGTACCAAAGATGCTTTCTATTCTGTGGGTGGGGGAAGGTTGGATATCCTTCCTTGGCTGTGCAACACAAATGTACTTCTTCCTGTGCATAGGCTCCACGGAGTGCTTTCTCCTGGCTGTGATGGCATATGACCGGTATGTGGCCATCTGTCTCCCACTGCACTATGCCACAATCATGACTCTTAGGAGGTGTCACTGGCTGTCAGTTGGTTGCTGGTTGGGTGGTCTTGTGTTTCCTGCAGGGCAGGTTACATTTACAATCAGTCTGCCCTACTGCAGCTCTCATGTGGTAGATCATTTCTTCTGTGACATCTCGCCAGTACTGACTTTGGCCTGTGACCATCCTCTCATGAATCAAGTCTTAATCTGGGTCAACAGTATCTTAATTCTCGTCATCCCTTTCCACCTTGTCCTTGTTTCCTACGCCCGCATCCTTTCTGCCATCCTAGGCATGCATTCTTCTGCAGGGAGACGTAAGGCTTTCTCTACATGTAGCTCCCACCTTTTGTCAGTATGTCTTTTCTATGGTACAGGTTCTGCTACGTATCTAAGAACCAGTCTGAGGCAATCAGGAGACAGTGACAAATCCATGGCTCTTCTCTACTGTGTCATTACACCTATGTTGAACCCATTGATCTATGGTCTGAGGAACAAAGAGGTGAAGAAATCCCTGGTAAAAATAGCAGCTGGAAGATCATGAGAAATGAACACAGGTGTTAAATATACATTGAGGGCATCAGTGTTTCACCAGAAGGATATTGTCATCCGTTACATGGTGGCAATTGTGTGGGTAAAGTTCAACATGTGTCATGGTTACTTCATTCATTCTTTGGTCTACTGGTCTAATAACATTGTGTCCAATGACATCTGCAGAAAAAGGTACCCTACAACTCCATAAATCCTTCGAACCTCTCTCAAATACTTGGCCTCAAAGAAATTTGCAAATAGATATTCATTATCAATGCCTTCACAACAATGTAATGCCACAAAAGATCATTTCAACGGTGACAACCCAGCACAATTTGTTGGCTTTGTGACTGTTCGGGTACTCAGAGTACTGTTGCTACTAGCATGAATCTGAACTAACGTCTTGCTGCCTATTGGGTCTATCTCTTTCCACATTGTTAAAATGTTGAGCCTGAAACAATGCCACCAAGACAGAGATAGACTTATACATTGTTTACCACTGTTGGAGATTTTTTGGGTTATATTTAGTATCTTGCATTTTGTGGTCTTTTAATACTGTGGAATTTTGTGGTATTTTGTGGTAATATATTGTGTTAAACTTATAAAGGTTATTTCTATAGTAGTGAGACTAATTTCAGAACAGTGCCTAATAATTATTTCACCAGGGTCACTAATGGTAAAGAAATACTGGACTTAGTACACTATGAATCATTGGCTCATACTCTCTTGTGAGATTCTACAATATCACTCATCTGCCCTTTTGGCTGTGTTTCAGAGTATAAGGGTATATTAAACATGGAAATGAAGTACAAGACATTCATTCAGCCTCTCAAAGTAAATTAATGCACTGTGACTAACATTGTTTTGCGATTTTTCTTACCACACGTCTTATCTCTCTATGCATGCCAAATCAATGAGACTGAATACAGAAGAAATACACTGGGCCTCATTACACGGTAGGCGGTGGACCAAGGTGCTTTTAGCACCTTGGTCCATGCCGGTAAAATGCTGGCACCACCTTGGAGGAAAGGGGAATTACCGCACTATTCCAAGGTTGGCGGGGCGGAAATTCCTCCTTCCCCCATTGCCCTTCCCCATTCCCATTTTTGCCCCATAGGGCATAATGGGAATGGGGAAGGTGCTAATTACGGTACCGCAAATTGCAATACCGTAATTAGCACCCTGGTCCCTTTGCGGGTTGGTTTTTAACCCCTGCTAAAAAGCAGGCGTTAAAGTACCAACCCGCAAAGGGACCTCGTAGTAAGGCGGTAAGGGTTAACGGTCACCGGTACCATTACCGGTGGCCGTTAACCCTTACCGCCTTCCGTGTAATGAGGCCCACTGAAATTAAATTACGTTTTCAAATGATTGTTCTTTATCATAAACTAGAACTATGCATGTCACACAGAATGACACGTGCACCCACGTTGTAATTCAAAACATAAAGAAGGTTTTATCTGCAATAAAGTGCAGAGCTCTGCCTGTCACTGCCCTTGACTTTGCAACAAAGCTGGCAGGAAAAATACACCCTGAATAACAACAAAACGTTGAGAAATATAAACACAGTTCTACATGCACGTTAAATTCGTTTTACTAGTGCAGTGACTAAAAATTAACAGAATTATTTAACCTGTGTTCCGTTGAATCAAACATCCACTTCACGAGCCCCTCAATTAACAGCATATTTACCTAGTTCTGTTAACCATATTCCCCGACTGAGCTTGGCAGTGACCCGGGGTCAATCACAGATAAGTTTGCTCGAGACTGCAGCTCTTCTAATGACTGCCAACCCAGGAGAGAGACAGTGTCAGCCTTGAAGACTCAGTCTGCCCCCAGGAACCAGCCCTCTCTTCCTTCCAGCACTTCTACCTCCTTTGTCTGTGAGTGAAAGAATGAACCAGCCCTCTCTGACTCAAACCGTTTTCACAAAACCTTCTGTCACTCAAAAAGCACCTCCCCTTGCAAGATCATCCCACTAAAACAGCATATGATTTCCTCCGTGCCTTTACCCGAAACACAAACTGCATTGCTGAAGAGCACTACATGTTATTATAGGAGTTATATTTTAAATGGGTTTGGGTAAATTAGTATGTTAGTTGCATGTTATTTTCATTTTGTAGTGCAACACAGCCAATTAAAGTGGGATCAAGGAGCAAAGTGATAATTTTCAAGCATTTGTTCTGTGCATTGGCATCTATTTAAATTCAGCCTGCTACTCCTACTCTTGAGTCATGTATATGGGTCTCACACACTTGGCCCTAGTTAAAATTCAAACCTTTGCTAAAATGTGAATGATGAAATGCAGAGCCAACCTTTTGAATTGTGGAGCGTTCATTCATCCTACACCACTCCTTAGTAATCTGATGTTTGTCATACCAAAGACAAGGAGATCTTTAATATTTCCCCCATAATATGCATGTTTTATAACGTAAATTCTAGGGTCATCAGTATTTATTTAAACAATAAAATGCACAGGACAAGCAGAAAAATGCCTCTCTCCTGTAGTGGCACACACGGGACGTAACATGACATAGCAGGTTTCCATTTGACACATGCCATGTGATGAAATTAACCTTCTGCATTTAGCTTGACCATTGTATTTATTTAATGTTTTTATTAGCCGAAATGTGTATTTATCATATATTTATATATTTAATTGTGGTTGCTTTTCAAATGAAACCATACACAAATAAAATATATCAAAATTACACAAATACAAATACATGCATCTCAAAAGGTTACACAAAACAAACATGAGCAATATGAAGGAATTAAATAAGTCAATTCAAATGCTAAAATGCATCCTATCAAAAGTTACTTCCAATATCTAAAATCTGAAGTGCTTTATTAAATTGCTATAGTGCGAATACATTGTCAATATCAATTAACCTAGGTATGCAGCATATCAAAAAGCATATTTAAAAATCTGTGGAGTGCTAGCAGCAAAGAAAAACAATTTCCTTCCATCACGGGCATAATAGCTTTTGGAGAGACCCAAGATCCTGTCCTGGACCGCAATTCCCGACAAGTACAAATTGTCTTATTTTTGGTATTTACAGAAAAAATGTCTAAGTCCCTGTCACACTGGAAACGTTGCTTCAATACCTCGGTAAGCTTGTTGCACATGGTCCTATTCCATTTCACAATGAGCCTGCCTCTATGTGGGGACACTAAAGCCAGACTAGGCACAATCTCATGATAAGAAATTGATACAAGAATGTTACATTTAAGAAATTAGGGGTCGCTCAACCCTGAATCCTTAATAACCAAGTGAGTGCACATTGGGGAAAATGTTAGGCAATACATACACATGATCGATCCATGATGAATTGGATCCTATATTCCAGGTAGTAATTATTTGGACAGCAATGGACCAATAGATACCATAGGTCCATATGCTCTCTCTCGTTTTCATGATTAGAGAGCCTGAGTCAACAAAATCAATGATATTGTGGTTATAGACCACGTCCTCAGCACAAGAGGAATTAGAATCCCCTCTAGTAAATACCTTGTTTGAAAAAACACTACCCAGCCATTCTATTATGATCTCCTCCAAAGCAGAATGCATCACCCGAATTCTATGTTTATCTGGGCCCCAATACTAGTTAATGAATGGCAATTACTGGGTCCCAATACTAGTTAATGATTGGCAATTTAAGCGCGTGGTCATCAGAAATAGTCTGTGTTATGCAGAATTATATGCAGTACCGTTTGATAACACCACACACAATTAAGACTACAAGTTTCAGTACAAATTCACCTCTGGTACAAGCCTGTACTACACAGTAAGGTGGTAGCGATGGCTTAGCAGCCAGACTTATCTCAAGAGTAAGTGAGCAATATCAATAGTTACACAAAGGACAGCAATTACTATGATTCAAAATAAAACAGACTCAAGGTTTCTGAGTAAAAGAATATACATTTATTTACACATCAGTTATAAAACATTTCACTAAGTAAAAACAGTTGAAAAATTACATTACCAATATACCACACCACTCCCAATAGATTCTGGACAAGTTAAAACTCAAAATGAAGTCAGAGCAAAATGGCACTCCAGCAATTTAAAAAGGGAGGGAAAAACAAAGATAGACAAAAATTGAGCAGTGCCAACAGGTAGGTTAGCAGGGCAATCTAGAAAGAGGAACTCCAATGATCGAATCCAATAAAAAAGGCTTAGGGCCAAAGTCAATAGGACAAAGGTCTTTTTTCTCATGATCACACAGTTCAGGGCAGTTCGTGGTTAAGTCTTTGCCAAGAGTTCCGGACAAAGTTGGTGGGCAGAAAAGTTAGTTTAAGGAGAGGAGAAGGACAATCCCTTGGATTGGCGAAAGGTTTCAGACACCTTCACCGCAGCTGGACGAAACAAACAACCGGATTTGCACAGTACCTTTAAATGGAGAAGAAGCTGTTGCTGAGGCGGACGTTCCTGCTAGTTCCTGCAGGCTGACGGTTCCTGAAGCGACTGTCCGACTGACACGAAGTAGGAAGACTGGAGGGTCCTGCACTACCCAGGGAAGAAAACAGCAGCAGAGCAAAGCAACAAATAAAAGGTGCGCATCTTAAAACCCAAGCAGGGTCCGACCTTACTGGCTATCCGGCCCACTGTACCCCTGTATAGCGAATTCGACCAGAGGAGGGAGTCCTGGCTTGAAGTTTGGGTGAACTGGTTGGTCCCACCAGCTCAGGGGAAGAAGATTCCTGGAGGATCTTCTCTTGTCGTTGGAGTCTGAAGATTCAGACCTGCAGCAGGGCTTCGCCGGGTGGTTCAGTCATTTTAGTGGTCGTCTTCTGTCAGCTCCTCATCGGTACTTTTGTTCCAGTGGCGACTCTGCCTTTCCACTCCCTTTTTATGCAGTTTTCCCCCATTCACAAAGCCTGGCTGTCAATCACACAGCAGGGTGGCTGTCCTGGCGGGACAGTCACCTAGCCAATCAAACAGGAGTGCAACTTGGGTTATCAATGGAACCCATGGCAGGGGTCCTAAAGCCCCTCCCTCACATCCTACCTACTCAGACTTTCAGGCGCCTCAAGGAGGGCTTCTGTGTAGAAGCCCACGAAAGGACAGTGAAAAAGGAACCAAACCTGGTTTGGCATGCAGAGTAAACACGAGAAAGACATATGCAAAAAGAAATGCGACTAAACCCAGCCAGAACTGTATAAAACCGTATATGGTCCAGCGGGATTAATTTCTAGGCTACCAAGATAGCCTAAAACACTACTATGGTTATTTAAGATAACCGCAGTAGGAAAAATAGGGTAGTTACCACTGTCACCAGCCATGTCTTGATGAAAAGGGAGCGAAACAGTGCTCAATGAGAAACAGACAGAAAGGGATAAGTATTAACCCTTTTCAATACTCCATGCAAGATGGGGTGTACTGGGTCTGTGGATTAAAGAGACTAATAAAGTCAATGAGAAATGTACATGTTCTGGGAGACAGTAGTCAGTCCCAGAAAATGGAATCTGAGTTGGGAAGTCTAAAAGACAACCCTGTGTCACTGCACTGAGGGTTCTGTGTAGCCCACAGTAAAAAGAGGATGCCTGTGTAGTAGGTGAGGCTCCACAGTCCTAGAACACACAAACATGTAAAACACACACAGCAAAACACAGGTAAGAGTGGGAAAAAGGCTCACACTCTCACCAGCTGAAAAAAATAAATCCTAGAAATCCAGCAAAGCTGCTGAGGGTCTCAGTAGGTAAGGGAAATTAGCCATTCTGGAGACTTCTCCCTAACACGCGCCCCCCCCCCCCGCCCCCACCCCGCAGACTAAGGGACAGGAGGATTTAATCCACTCCTGGATGAATCTCTACCTCCAGTCAGATAAAAACATCCTAGAGAGACGATCAGTATTTTGGTGGTGACATCCTGCTCTGTGCTCAATGGTGAAATCAAACCCTTGCAGGCAGATTGACCATCTTAGAAGTTTTGGGTTATCCCTTTCATTTGCATTAACCATCTCTAGGGTTGTTGGTCAGTTTGAATCACAAGTAGATCCATACAAGTATGGTCTAAACTTCTTCAAAGACCACACAATGGCAAAACATTCACGTTCTATGGTTGCCCACCTTGTTTCTGGTTCCTTCAGTTTCCTACTGATGAAGCAAATGGGGTGCTCCCTACCTTTCTAATCCAGTTGACTGATTAAGGACTGCACCTATACCTGTATTGGAGGCATCTGTCTGCACAATGAAGTGTTGGTGATAATCAGGAGCTCTTAGGACTGGAGCTTGACAAAGGGCTTTCTTTAGGATTTCAAAGGCTTGAGTGCACTCCTCATTCCATCTAACCTTTTTAGGGAATTTTGGAGAGGAGACTACATTCAAAGGCGAAGCTATGGTCCCGTAGTTCTCTATGAAATTCCTGTAGTACCCAGTGAGACCTAGGAAAGCTCTCACTTGGGTTTGAGTAGTAGGGGTGATCCAGTTTTGTACAGCTTGTACTTTGCTAGGCAATGGCCTTATTTCACCTCCTCCTACCTCATGACCAAGGTAGACCACTTTGCTCTGACCAATTTGACATTTGCTTGCCGTTATGCCCAGATGGGCCTGCTCAAGAGCCTGCAAAACATATCCTAAGTGATAAATATGTTCTTTCCATGTAGGGCTGAACACTGCAATGTCATCCAAGTATGCCATGCAGAAGTCCTCCATCCCATTCAGAACTTGACTGACCATCCTTTGGAATATAGCAGGTGCATTCTTTAATCCAAAAGGCATAACCTTAAACTGGTAGAGGCCTGCTGGGGTTGAAAATGCAGTTTTCTCCATGGCATGGTCTGTCAGGGCTATTTGCCAATAACCTGACATCAGATCAAATGTACTGAGGTACTTGGCTGAACCAAGTCTATCCACCAGTTCATCTAACCTTGGAAAAGGATAGGCATCAGTCTTAGTGACTCCATTTAGAGCTCTATAGTCCACACAGAATCTCAACTCCTTGGATCCTGCCTTTGGTACTAAAACAACTGGACTAGACCATGAACTTAGATGGCTCTATAACCCCGAGATCAAGCATCATGTTGACCTCTCCTTTGATGTGGGATCTCACATGTTCTGACATTCTGTAACCTCTGCTTTTTATAGGTAAACGGTCACCAGTGAGAATATCATACTGGCCCCAAGGGGTCAAACCTGGCGATAGTGAAACCAGGGAGGCAAACTGGTTTAGCAGAACTTTGCACTCCTCCTGTTGTTCAGATGTCAGTTGAGAAGAGAGATTGACTCCT
This sequence comes from Ambystoma mexicanum, assembly GCF_040938575.1. Taxonomy (NCBI): domain Eukaryota; kingdom Metazoa; phylum Chordata; class Amphibia; order Caudata; family Ambystomatidae; genus Ambystoma; species Ambystoma mexicanum. Next base: position 1,091,691,966 of record NC_090926.1, on the reverse strand, counting down.
TCTATTTTCTCATCCAAAGGTTGGCCTCTGAGAAGGTCAGGTAGAGGTTCACTCTCCTCCTCCTCTTCAGCTGAAGCTAGAAGCAAAGCTCCCACTTCTGGTCTCAAGACATATTCCTTCAAACGGTTGGTGTGGAAGACTCTGGGAGCCTCCTCAGGTCTGCCTAAGTCCACCAAATAGTTCACCTCTCCAAGTTTGCCCACAACCTTGAAGGGTCCTATCCATTTGTCCTGCAAGGCCCTCTGCCTTGTTGACACCATAACTAATACAAGCTTGTCTTGAGTAAACTCAACCATGCTTATGAATAGTTAATGTTTCCTTTTTTGACCACCAGAGGGCCTATAGACCAGACGGTCCCTAGCGAACACTAAAAAGGGACGACAGATCTCTGCAGAGTGACTTTCTAAAAGATGATCTGGTACCCATGGAAGATGGCGCCCGCTAACTACACCGGCGTTCCACATTGAAAACAGAACTCTGGAACGGCAACCTGGATTAAAAGACTTCCCCAAGCTGCATGATCCCTGTAAGTGAAGGCGGCTGCAGGAACAGATAAATGCTGCTAAAGCAACGGTACTAAAGGGAGTTTGATGTGAGGCACTGAGTACTAATCTTGTACATCTTCAGAGGGGGAGAGCCCGAAACTATTTAACTAGCATTTTCAATTTTTGGGTATTTTTTGCTTCTAGCATTTCCCGCTCTCCAACTACGCTGCACCGCTATCGACGGCCTACATCGAGCGTGATAGAGTCACTTTAGGATTTTCCCACTTCAAGCCAGAGAAGGTAATCTATTCATGAATGTCATTAAGACCTTTTCTCGCTAATTAGACTGCAAGGGTACAGACTAGACATTAGCCTGAGCAATTATTTGATCCTCTGATTGAGAGACAGATGGATATGTTGTGCTCTTAGCAAGCGACTTTAGAGAGTAATTTCTCTTTTCCTGTTACTCTTATTGTTTCACTTTTGCTACTCCTCTACCACGCATTTTTCAGACTTTTTAAATAATCCCTACAGATTAAAATATTTGTGGTTGTTACATGAGTGTGGGCAGTGGACCATCTTGCCCACTGCGCTGACATACCAGTTGAGTCTGTTAAGCGTAAACTGTTATATGAATTGGACCTGTAGAGTGACAGCACCCTGGCAATAGTCTGGCATTTCCTGATATGTATCTCTTTTAGATGAGACCATCTCGAAGGTGAAACAAAGAAACACTGGTTGAATAAATTGAAATCAGGCCTTTTTCAGGCACCCACTACAACAAATCGAGGTAATGACATTTCCTTTACCCCGATTTGTACAGATTAAAACTGGACCCAAATAAGTTTTGAAGCTCCTTATTTTAGTTTCCATTGTTTATCTACCAACAGTAACCCTGTATTAACTACACAGATGCAGATGCTGTGGGGCAAGATGGCCCTCAAGTTTGTGTTGCAAGTTCAAGTGACTTACTAAGAAACCCTCCTGAAGAAAGTTCTAGACTAACATGAAGGAACTGAAATATGTCGAGGGAAAACACCAGGATTGTTTAAAGACTGGTTCTTTGGTAAAAGGTCTGTAGAGAATAGAGTTCATCCTTACAAACCATATTGAGTAAGTGAAGGTGGAACTAAAACTGACCCATTGAATGGTGCTCAGGAATTGTGATTATTTAAAATCAATTATGTTCTTGTCACTAGCACTTTGTTTTTAAATGGATGTGATTTTATCATGTTCTATGATTGCTGAATAACATTTATATGTTTTTTAAGTATGTTTGAGACTGAAGGGTTCTGCTGTTGTGTAGTACTCTTTACCCTGTTTTTTCATATATGGTATCTATCATTCCCCTGACAGGCTGAACGAACACTCTCTTGTTGTTGAGAGAGTTCTCATTGGGTTTCCCCACCGATTTAGAGTTATGAAGTATAAGGAGAGCCGTTGCTTGGTCTTTTTGAGACTCAAATGACCAGCCAAAGGTATCTCATGGGCCAACTGTAGGAACTGGAGTCTGTTTTCTAGGGGCACTACACGTCTCTTGCAGTCCCCATGGGTCGGCTCAGTCGGTTCACTGTAGAAGAGGCCATCTTCCCAGTGCAACCTATGCTTCCCAGGCTCTTGCCCATCGAGCTGAGAAGCTGCCTGTAGGTGAAGACCTTCGAGAGTAGGACACTCTCTTTGTCCTCTGCCGAAGTCTGCCCTGTTTGGTCCATCTTCTGCCAGTAAAGACTGCAGCTCAGGATGGTCAACAGGGTCATGATCCCCAATCAAAACAGTGTCTTCCTCCAGATCTGACTCTTCAGAAACTGGATCAACCACACAGGGGTGTACCTCACATTCTGCCTCAGCAGGTGGAGGGATCACAGGTCTGATCTTGGACAGTCTTGGGGATGTCCTTGTTGGTAGCACAAGGGTGCAGTCTGACTTTTTGTTTGAGGTCTTGGGTTTCCCCTTTACCTCTTTCTTTCTAGAAATAGCAGTGAGCAACTCCTGTGGAGTGGGAGTGATAGATTCCTCTATCAACTCCTCTGGAGAGCCGCTCAAGGTCCTCTCCTTTGCAGACCTAGTGAGCTCCTGTGTCCTCTTACTGGGAGGTCTGGGGGTGCTGGACACAACTCAAAGAGTTTTCAGGTCATTACCCAACAGAACTCTCCCAGGCACTTCACTCTGCACACTAACAGGTATTTTGACAGTCATATCATTACACTGGATGAGAGCTGTTAACTGGGGAAGCATTGGCACAGGGCCTCCAGCTAACTTGGTGAGGTGTTTGGGTGCCTTAGCAACATTCCCCACCTTGAAAGATGATTCATCCACCACAGTTATGCTGGCTCCTGTGTCTCTGATGGCAGGGGTCTCCTGGCCATTCACAAGAACACTATCTTCATAATACTCTTTAATATTATCTGGGATGGAATTATAGACATCTAAGTTCTGTTGTGCCCACAAGCCCAGGGACACTAAGGAAACACTAGCTGCGACTCTCATTGGTTCATCAGCCAGTAGGTGAAAGTTTCCACTTGCCATAGGTACTTCTTCCTCTGGGGAGAAAGGGAAGGAGACAGTGTGGACCCCTGAATGTTTACCCTTACATCTGGGATCCCTTTTCACATGGTCAGTTGACCCACACACATAACATTTCCCAAAGGTTTTGATGAATGGGGGTTTGTTCTGACCTCCATCTGGTTTGGGTCGAGATGGGTGATTCGGTTTTCCTTGTGGTTTACCTTTATGTTGCTGTTTGTGGCCCTCTTTTGGATTGGAGGTATTAGAATTCTCCTTGCTATCTTTTTTGGCTGCTTTCCCTCATCCTTCTTCTGAGTAGCCCCAGAATCATCCTTGTGAGTAGCCCTGTTGGAAACCCAATAGTCAGCAGCCTTAGCTAACTTCTTTGGATCTATCACCTTAGAATCAGCCAAGTGCTGTCTGAGCTCAGGAGAGCAGGCATTATAAATAGACTCCAACATAACAAGATTCCTCATACCTTCATAAGTGTTTACTCTGTAACACTTAACCCAACCATCTAAGTTTTTCAATCATTCACATACCCAGGTAGCCCAAGGGGTACCATCATGCTTTTTGAGGGTCATAAACATCTGTGTAATGTCTTGAATCCCATGGTTCTATTCAAACATTGCCAACCATTCCAAAATAACAAGCTTAACCTCATACATACCCACAATTTCTATAGGCATACAGGGTCTCTTAGAACTGGAAGACCTAGAAGACTCTGGGAGAGAAGAATTTTCAAGAGATAACTTTTTCATTTCTAGTTCATGATTCAACACCATTTCTCTAAGCTTAAGTTCTTGGTGTTTTTGTTCAGTTTGAGCATTTAAACGTTTGAATTCCAATTCATTCCTCATCTTTTCTAGAGCAATGAATTCAGGACTGAGTGTAGGACCTGTAGGGGTCCCAGTGGAAAAAGGTTGAGGATGCTGAGCAGGTAGGGGAGCAGTGAGGCCTACATTATGAGACACATCTACTTCCTCTAACTCATCAATAATAGACACATTATTTTCCTCATTATTTTCCACATTTGCTGAGGGGTCAGGTATTTCAGGCCCACCCTACAGACTTTGTTTCTCTAACAATCTTTCAATCAATTCAGACTTTTGCCTTTAACAGAGAGATTCCTATTTCTGCACAGATTTTTCAGATAATCAACAATGTAACTAAGGAGGGTCTCCTGACTGTAGCTTTCCATATCAGACACGAGTAATATTGCTTTTTAGTGATGTGTAGCCTTGTGGTTAGTTGATCCAAGGTAATAGCAGCACTCTAAGTGTAATCACTATACTTGATCCTCACCGCTGTACACCAGTGTTATGCAGAATTATATGCAGTACCCTTTGGGAACACCACACACAATTAAGACTACAAGTGACAGTACAAATTCATCTTTGGTACAAGCATGTACTACACAGTAAAGTGGTAGGGATGGCTGAGTAGCCAGAGTTATCTCAAGAGTAAGTGAGCAGTATCAATAGTTACACAAAGGACAGCAATTACTATGATTCAAACAAACACTGACTGAAGGATTCTGAGGAAAGGAATATACATTTATTTACACATCAGTTATAAAACATTTCACTAAGTAAAAACAGTTGAAAAATCATGTTACCAATATACCACACCACTCCCAATAGATTCTGGACAAGTTAAAGCTCAAAATGAAGTAAGAACAAAATGGCACTCCAGCAATTTAAAAATGGAGGGAAAAACAAAGTTAGACTAAAATGGAGCAGCACCAACAGGTGGGTAAGCAGGGCAATCTAGAAAGAGGAACTACAATGATAGAATCCAATTAAAAAGGCTTATGGCCAAAGTCAATAGGACAAAAGTCTTTTTGCTCAAGATCACACAGTTCAGGGCAGTTCGTGGTTAAGTCTTTGCCAAGAGTTCCGGACGAAGTTGGTCGGCAGAAAAGTTAGTTTAAAGAGAAGAGAAGGACAAGCCCTCGGATTGGTGAAAGGTTTCACACACCGTCACCGCGGCTGGACGAAACGAACAACCGGATTTGCACAGTACATTTAAATGGAGAAGAAGCTGTAGCTGAGGCGGACATTCCTGCTAGTTCCTGCAGGCTCACGGTTCTTGAAGCGACTGTCCCAGCAGCAGAGCAAAGCAACGAATAAAAGGTGCGCTCTTTAAAACACAAGCTGGGTCTGACCTTCCTGGCTATCCGGCCCTCTGTAGATCTGTACAGCGAATTTGGCCAGAGGAGGGAGACCTGGCTTGTAGTTTGGGCAAACTGGTTGGTCCCACCAGCTCAGGGGAAGAATATTCCTGGAGGATCTTCTCTGTCGTTGGAGTCTGAAGATTCGGACCTGCAGCAGGGCTTCACCGGGTGGTTCAGGCATTGTAGGGGTCCTCATCTGTCAGCTCCTCATCGGTTCTTTCGTTCCAGTGGTGACTCCGCCTTTCCAGTCCCAGAGACCTGCTTTTTATGCAGGTTTCCCCCATTCACAAAGCCTGGCTGTCAATCACACAGCAGGGTGGCTGTCCTGGCAGGACAGTCACCTAGCCAACCAAACAGGAGTGCGACTTGGTTTACCAAGGGAACCCATTGCAGGGATCCTAAACCCCTCCCTCACATCCTGCCTACCCAAACTTTCAGGTGCTTTAAGGAGAGCTTCTGTGTAGAAGCCCGCAAAAGGACGGAGAACAAAGGAACCAAACCTGGTTTGGCACGCAGAGTAAAACACGAGAAAGACATTTTCAAAAAGAAATGGTGTCTAAACCAAGCCGGAACCCTATAAATCCGTATATGGGCCAGCGGGTTTAAGTTCTAGGCTATCAAGATAGCCTAAAACACTACTATGGATACTTAAGATAACTGAGGTAGGAAAAATAGGGTAGTTACCACTGCCACCAGCCAAGTCTTGATGAAAAGGGAGCGAAACAGTGCTCCAAGAGAAACCGACAAAAAGGGATAAGTATTAACCCTTTCCAAAACTACATGTAAGATGGGGTGTACTGGGTCTGTGGATTAAAGAGACTAATAAAGTCAATGGCAACTTTATATGTTCTGGGAGACACTAGTCAGTCCCAGAAAATGGAGTCTGAGTTGGCAAGTGTTAAAGACAACCCTGTGTAACTGCACTGAGGGTGCTGTGTAACACACAGTAAAAAGATGATGTCTGTGGAGTAGGTGAGGCTCCACAGTCCAAGAACACACACAAATGTAAAACACAGACAGCAAAACACATGTAAGAGTGGTAAAAAGGCTCACACTCTTACCAGGTAAAAATAATAAATCCTAGAAATCCAGCAAAGCTGCTGAGGGACTCAGTAGGTAAGGAAAATTAACCATTCTGGAGAATTCTCTCTAACAGTCTGACTGCTAATAGACTGTCATTCGACATAGGAAACTCAAGGGACTGTACCTGGAGGCCAGAATAGATCGCAATTACTCACTGAATGGCGGCCACATGCACCTCTAATCGCTGCTTTTGAAAAAGCTTTATACCCCTTGATAACTAGGCGGTCGACAAAATAGATTCTTGGAAGAAACCAAATATGACACCCACTAAAAGTAGATTTGCCTTTAGATGCTTTTGCAGTATTTCCAAATCTGCATGAATTGCATAGCAACATATGAAGACTGCCTGATTAGACAATATGCCAGATAAATTTGCATTTTTATTTAAAATAAATTAGCAGCTAGCCATGTCCCATCTGGTTGATAGTCTGTGTTCTTTTTCCCCCGACTAGGAATTTGTGACTGATCTGGTGGCCATATGGAAATCTCTTTTAATCAGCAAAGGTGGTGGAGTCAAGGAGTTAGACGATCCTCCCACCTTACAATTGGACAAGAGAGATCCCATCAGAATTCTCAAAGCTAACCAGATCAAGGTCCATGAACCTAAAGATATCCCTTTGAGCCCATCCGAGTTCCACCACCAAAGGACAATATAAGTGGGCCACCAGTCTGTCTGAACCCAAATCTGTGATTTCCATGCATTTTAGAAAAAATGTATAATAGTTTTATCCTATTTAGGTTTGTTTCTCCATTGTGTTAGATTTTCCCACCCTTCCAGTCTATTATCATGACTCTTAAGTAAATGGTTCTCAAATAGATTTTCGGACAAAATTACCTTCGAAGGCTGTTGATTGTTAGTGGAACATGAAGTGTCCTTTTAGATGGTATTTAGGTTGCATTGATGAGGATCAATAACGCCCACGAAGGCCGTCTAAACTGAGTTAGACCTTAGAGTAGTAGAGGTGCAAGAAGAAAGTAATTGAGCTTGGATTTCAGTATGCGCAGACACAGAGGGGTCCTTGACTACCTCTGCATCCTCTTGAGGAATCAGGAATGTAGTAATCTTCCTGTGAGTGGCCAAGGTTGGCCCCCTTTTTTTCTATCTTTCATTTGTTTTATTACCGCTAGAGAGTGGTAACATGTTTGTGATGATTTACTCTTATTAGTACTGGGTCCATTTTTTTTTTAATTGGATGTAATAAGTTCCGTTGTTTCTTTCTCCCTCTTCTCAGTAAACTAATCTCCTCTTCATGATTTCCTAGCAGATGATCATTGTCGTCCACCATAGTTTTAATAATATCCTCTTCACTGGGAGATGGGAATAAAACAGGAGACGCACTCATTCTGGGTTAAGACTCCAAGAGCGGAGGAGGACTGTTTGGATGATCCTCTGCCAAAACACTGAATAGCCTATTATCTACTGTTGTGGTCCACGCGTCAAGATGTATTGCACCTGAATTTCTCTGAGGAATTGTTAAGTTGTTTGTGTCTTATAAATAGCCTGTAGTTTAAATGAGTTTTCCTATACAATACCTCTGACGTTATCATACAATCTCAAAAGAGATTCCATTACTAAATAAAGTGCTGAAATAGACGCTGGCCCCACAGACTCCAGATTAGGCAAAACATTAGAGTCTTTATGTTGTTGGGTATTGTTAGATTTAAAAAAATTGAGGAACTGGCCTGAGTGTGAGATGAAGACAGCTCTGCTGCTGGTAGATGGGGCACACTTTCACGCTACCCTGTTCCCGTTTCTTCGCCCAATTCTTGGCACATTCTTATAAATTATTAATCTAAAATGATGGAATCTACTCGGATCTCCTGTGAAGCCACTCCTTCTAAACTGTCCTCTGACGCCGGGAGCATCTGGCTTTCAACATTGTGTACAATTGTGTGGCAAAATTCAGTAATAACCTATTTGCATTTAGTTTGGAGTATTGGCTCTGAGCCTATCGCTATAGGAGAAGCCGCTACCAACGCTTGATCCGTGTTTGATTGAGTGGTGGAGGAAGTCGGGTACATTCTTGTGCTGCTAGTTGCGCTTCGAAGATTGTGCGATGTGCTTGGAGGGGGAGACATCAAAAAGCACAACACAATAATAAAAACAAGAAACCAAATGTGTCACATGCAGAAGGGCAGAACGATTCTTTACTTGGAGTTAAGAAGGAGACATAAATATATGGTACTATAGGTACAATTAGTTAGAACTGCTCTCCCCGAGTTCTTCTGTTGCTTAAGACACTTGTGGTTGGAAACACCCCCACAAACCCACTTGCTCAGCCTTCCGTGTGCACTCTGCGATGTAAGTGTGTATTTAACGGCTGCCCCTCCTTTTCCTGGGTCATGCGTTACGCAATCAGCTCCAGAAGCAAAACACAGAGGAAAAGTAAGGCACCAATACCAAAGATACGTGCTCGCACTTCCACGTGATATTTAATTTTACTAGTGTTTTGATTCGAATTATAACAAGTTATTTCACAGCGCAACGAGAAATGAGACAGGAGGACATTCAGGGCCCGATTCTCATCTTGGCGCACTGAGCGTGCTAAATAGCACGACTCATTGCGCCATTTCTTGATGCCCGGACACCACTGCTGTTCTCATGAGGGCCTGAGCATCTTCGCCAAGCACGACAGTGCTTTCGCTGTAATCTGCCTGTTTCTAATGGAAACAGGCAGATTGCAGAATCTCGGCAGCATTTTCGTTAAATAACGAGGGAATCGTTATTTAACAAAAATGCTGCCGAGATGAAAACAAAAATGCACGTGGTTTTTGGGTGTGCAGATGTTGACAGGTGGTTCCTGCACTGCATTTGTTTATCTTTATTTGCAGAAGAGTGCATACTGCCATCCATATGGATGGCAGTATGCACTCTTCTGGAAACAAAGGACCCGATTCTCAACATGGCGCAGTGAACGTGCTAAATAGCACGATTCACTGCACCGTTTCGTGACGCCCAGGCCCTGAAGTGGGCCTGGACGTCATCAGAAAGCATGACAGTGCTTTCGTTAATATCCGCCTGTTTTCCTTGAAGATCTCGGCAGCAGTTTCGCTAAATAATGAGGAAATCGTTGTTTAACAAAACTGCTGCCAAGAATCAAAACAAAAGCACGTGCTGGCTGGAGCCCTGCCAGAGGAGTGACGGCTGTGGCAGCCTGCCGGTTTTATTGCATTTTACAATGCAATTTCGTTCACTATTCAACTTGCACTGCAGGAATAAGTATGTACTCCAGGCTGTACTCCAGGCTCCAGCGTTAATTTTGAAACTTGTAAAATCCTACATCTTTTTGGTCACATAGAATGTTAGCAAGTATGAATTTCTCACCCACCGCACGCACAAATAGAACTGCTTCTTGTGGCACTCCTCCGTACGGCACCAATTGTGTGCTGTAGTTCAGCGCCAATTTCGAGCGCTTGCATTATTGGAGGAGTGCCACAAGAATAACCATGCAAAGGCATGATTAACGAGAGTGCCGGTTGCTGGTTTGTTTCCAGTCCTTCCTAGCAACCGGCACCCATATTCCTAAAGTGGCGCAATGATTCCGTTTTCGGAACATTGCGCCACCTTCAGAATAGGGTGTAATTATCGAAAATGTGGTTAGCCCTTTCTACGACATTTTCGGCAATTACCACGCAGTTGAGAATCGGACCGAGAGATAAAAAAATGCAATGCTGGACCCACCTGTCACCATCTGCACACCCAAACAGCCGTGTGCTTCTTGTGGCACTCCCTCTTTACATGTGCTTCTTGTGGCACTCCTCCTGTACGACACCAATTTGGTACCGTACTTCAGCGCCAATTTCAAGCGCTTACGAAATTGGAGGAGTGCCACAAGAATAACCATGCAAAGACAGAGTTACGAGAGTGCCGGTTGCTAGGTCGGTTTCCAGCCCTTCCTAGCAACCGGCACCCATATTCCTAAAGTGGAACAATCATTCCACTTCGTAAGATTGCACCACCTTCAGAATAGGGTGTAATTACCGAAAAAAATGTCGTTAGCCCTTTTTACGACCTTTTCGGCAATTACCACCAACTTGAGAATTGGGCCCCCAGTGTAGTTGCAAACAAAGGTCTCATGCTATCTTGGGTCTTGGAAAAGATCAAAAGCTCACTACTTCCCTTCTTTGCTTATGACTTTGCTGGAATACTTTAATATAATTTGGTTTTATTAGCCCGCAAATCACATGGCCTCTAAACATTGTACTATGTGTGGTATCTAAAGGAAATGGGCCAGAGGGCGTCCTGACGTTGCCACGTTAGAACGCATAGGCGTACATTAAAGGACGGACTGCCCGCCAAAATGGGACAATCGGGAGTGCGTGTCTGTGTCTGATTGCCTGTGTCCTAATTACTCCCAGCCGGGCCCAGCCTCCTAGAGCCAGGGAGGACCGGTCCCATATACTACCACACTGGTGACGGAGTGGTCTTGGACTTCGTTGGACATGGCCTGCAATCGCTCCCTCTGCACCAGTGCGCGAGGGAACGAGCTGCATCTCCAGCAAGGGAGAAATGCATCTGCGGTGCACTAAGCCCAGCACCGGTGGTCACGTGCGCGATGAACGCCACAGCAGCCTGCTACCCCCGTGCAGGCAAGGAAAGGAAAAGCATGCAACAGCATCTCCACTCCGGGGACTGACATCAGAGCCCTGCAGGACCATTTTCTGAACAGTTAAAAGGGGTGAGAGCTGCAATCTTTTGCAAGAGTGCCCCCTACTGGCCTAACAGCAAAATGAATGTGAGCACAGTGTAGAAGCCCTGCAGAGCAGGACGGTGTGCTGTACAAGCCACCGTGACATATCAATACTGAGAAATCATCATGAAAACAAGTGGCAACAATGACAATTTAGGCAAACAAGGCTAATAATAAACACTGTAAACATAACAAGTGCCCAACGCTATTAGGTCATGGACATTATACTTTTCTGATAATGAAAGCCCATTACCACAGCGAACTGCGCCGCACATGTCGCTAGCCAATGACAGGGTAGTGAGAAGACTCCACATCAGGCCAGTGGCACCACACAGCCTACCAGGCCTACTGCCCAGAGCAAGAGCACACACAAGCCCACAAGGTTGCACATCAGCAATGATCAGGAGGTGAGGCGCACAGAAAGGGACAGCCAACCGCCCGGTGCCAAACACAATAGAAAATGAACAACGTACTCCAACCGACAACCGCAATAGAGCCAGGTCACTGGAAGAGCACCCTAGCCTAGCAAACCATGGCCGGATAGGAGCACCTGGCAATACTCTGCGCAGGGTGTGTTCATGAAACCCTTTTACCCATACGCTGAAAGAGAAGCCATCCAGTGGGAGCTCTGGCTGCAACAGTTTGAGCTCCACCTAAAGTCCAAGAAAGGCACTGTGGTTGAAGAAAAACGGACATTGCTAATGCTGAGCCTTGGCACGCTTGCTCCTCTGCAGCTTTTCAACATGCTTCCAAATAGAGGCTGAGAAAATGACTACCAAACAGCAAAGATCACACTTAATGGGAAGCAGGGACGTCATTTCACCAAAATGCCAGGGGTAGCAGAAGTGACAACACAATACCATGCCCCCCAAGAGTGACATCACAGGAAGTGATGTAATGTGACCACGCCCCACCTGATATCACAGGAAGTGATGGCACACAATCTTTTGCCCCTTAACAACACAGCACGTGGCATCACATAGCACTGTTTCTCAGTAAACTAAGAAACATGGTTATATCACTGTAATATGATATACATTTCATACAAGAACGGATCACCATATGCAGCTTTAATATCAGTGTGTATAGGCCCATATTATCAAATTACTGTGAATGTAAGCATTTACACTTACCTTGGCTTGCCTGCAGTTACGAACATCTCGAGGGTCCGGCAAGGCAATACAAGCTGCCCCTGCTTGGTGTTGGTCTGCTCCGGCCGCCCTGCTCCCAGTCCTGTGCCACATGATGCAGAAACCTGGCATAGAAGAAAATGGCAATGCATGGTCGCAGTGAGCACTTAACCCACTGAGCTATCTTACCAGCTATCTGTCCTTAATTGTGCATACCACATCATTTGGTAATGTGCTAGCTATGGGGGTAACATGTCTTATTAACATAAAACTTATTATTAGAGTGCTTAGAAGCAGCAGGGATATGTCTTACTGCATTATTAAACCTGATAATTGTAGTGCTACATTGACACGTTTTTCTCGTGGAAACTGCCCCTGTTCTTTCTCATCCCCAAGAGCGCACAGAGTCTTTTGGCACCAAAGGCATAGATACTAGGGGCAGAGGGTGGGCTCAGAACGTACCTATATTCTTTGGAAACACTGGCAGCCTTAGAGGGCTGTGGCGGAGCCTTGAAGTGCCTGTGCCACTCCTCCAGATCCGGGTTCCTGCATCTGCCGGAGGTGGAGGCGCTGTGGTGGGAGGAGAGAAACACGTGAAGACCCGGTGTGTGCCTTACTGTTATAAGAACATGCACGCCCGCAGGCTCTGCAAAATACCATGTGTGTGTTCAAAATCTGGTTGGAGGGTAAGCATATGTCTCAGGTTGTTTCCAGCCATGTGGGGATTTCATTGAGTGAGGTGCATTCTGGTTTTTGCAGCCCTACGTTGTACTGGATGGATAATGCACAGTGTGATAATGGGCATACGGGTACGTTGCGGGAGAAGAGGCAGCACCCGCAAATAGGGCTGAAATAATGGCTGTGTGTTCAACATTCAGCATTTTGTCAATTGTATTTACTTTATAAGCTTAATGATTTGTGGCTAGCTGGAGGTGACTGAGTGGGCGGAGGGGCTGGTCCATGGAGCATTGCACAGTGTCAACAATGTTGCCAGTGGTTAGCGGCGCAAATAATGTGGTCACACTTTGACAGAGCAGACCTGTCACGGGGAGCACCCTCCTCTGCCAGCTGCACAGTCATTCAAAGCAAGAATGATCTATTAATACTAGTATCAGGGTGGCGCATCTCTTTACCTCCTCTCAGCTCTCATGGCCGTCTGCATCTCTCTGTCTCCACTGCCAGCAGTAGGCAGCCTGTGGCACGCGCCTCTGTGGGGTGGTGGTGGACTGCCTGTCAGCGGCCTCCTCTTCAACCTTGACTCGCCCGGCCGCGGCCCTGGTCCTGAACTCCTTCCTGCCAGTGGTCCTCCTTTCTGTCTGTGTGCGTGGCTGAAGCTCTGCAAGCTGCAGCCCAGTCCTCCTCTCTGCTATGAGTCTGTTTATGTCAGGACAGGCTTCAGCTCTGCACAGTCAGCAGGGTCAACGAGAGGCTGCCGGACCCAAGCAAAACATTGTCAGTAGGGGGCAGCAGTGAGGGCTGGTGGCGGCACAGAGTCTCGCACATTTTCATTGACAATAATAGTTGCTTTCAACTTTGCAAAGGGGTGTGCAACAAATTTGTTGCTTGCTTCCTGCAAAGTTGAAAGCTACTTTAATGTGCGTGCCGCTTGACCAGGCCAGCCCTGCAGGCATCCTAGCTTCAGGCTCCTCCAACAGCCTGCCCTTCTGCCCCAAGGCCCAAGCCAGGTTTGAGTTCTCACACCGACACGTCTTGAAACAAACACACTGTCTCTGACTCTCGTCTCTGTGTGTGAGCGGAGCGGGAGCCGAGCCTGAGCACCGTCCAGACCGTCACCCCGGCCCCTCCTTTGTTGTTTGCATAACCATAATTGCATGCATGCTGCCTGATGCATGCATCATAATTTATGATGCACACATCATGCATGCATGCAAATCGAAGCAAGGTGACAATAAGTGTTATCATGCTTTGATGAATGCTGCCCCAGCCAGCCCAACCTCTCCCCCTGCAGAGCAAACAGTTAATCATCTGATTCTGAAATGCCCTCCGATGCCGTCCTGCTACCGCAGTGTGGGCACAAGCAACTTAGTTGCAAGGAAGGCACTCTGTTTTACGGGCCAGCAGGCCCACTCCAGTCCGGAGGTTCTTTGCCTGCAGCCCCGGGCAGCGCCACGTGGCCTGAGCTCACAGAGCGTGAGCGTGACTGGTGGCAATTGGCAATTGGCAAAGGGAAACAAAACAAATGTAATAAAATGCACAGTGCCGTCCCACCGCAGGCAGGCATGGGCAAGAACAGTGTCAGTAAAATGACACTGTCACACGCTGTCTGCGCACTGCAGCCTGCTTCCGAAAGCCCCAATCTGACCCTGACCAGCCCAGAGGTCGCAAAATAATTACAAAGGTTGCAAGGGAATCACCAGAGGTCGCTCTTGCGACCTCTGGCGACCCCCAAATGACGTCCCTGATGGGAAGTTCTGCCCCCAGCTAAATACGACTATGAACGATTTCAACTCAGCCTGGTGAGACAGCGGCCATCAGAATCCATTGACGATTTCCCTTCCAAAATCTGGGAACTAGCCATAGGATTTGAATTCCCCAATGAGGAATTCTCTGTGAGATGGTAGGTCATTCAGGGAATATCATCTGAGAAGCCCCTTCAGCATTGGAATGGTCTTCGGTGGAGCCCACTGTCCATTCTAAACCACTACCAGAGCACTAGCCATGGCCTTCGGTGCGCTACATCTTTCTTCATTTCTGCTGCTCCAGGACTCCAGCAACTATCATCTTTTGTGTGTGCTGCCTGTTCTAGGTAAACCTTGAGGCTCACATTGAATGCCCCATGCCCCATGCCCCAGCACCAATCTGTGCATTATGTGCTTTGAAATTTACCATCCTTCAATTTGAGTATAATTTTCTTCAGTGCATTTGAAACGCAGCCGCATTTAGTTTGAAGCACGTGCGTGGACCCATGTGTTTTGTATGTGCTTTGCATTGGGAAGTTGCTCAAATTGCAAGCTTTGCGGTGTAATAGTAGCCATCTCCCTCTTCCAAGATGGCTGCTACTCTGGGTTGTTCGTTGCTCCCTTAGCACGTTCCTCACCATTGGCTACCTGAAACTCAATAGCCAATCGGCGGGACCCAGAGGCAGCAGCCGGCCCATCACTCAAGGGCCCACTTCTGGCTGGGCGTTCATTTTCTTCCCTACAACGCTTCCAGCTGACTCTGCGCTCTCGTGCGCTTCATCTTTCTTCATTACTGCTGCTCCAGGACTCCTGCAACTATCATCTGCTGTGTGTGCTGCCTGTTCTAGGCAAGCCTTGAGGCTCACATTGCATGCCCCAGCACCAATCTGTGCATTTTGTGCATTGAAATGTACCGTCCTTGAATTTGAGTATAATTTTCTTCAGTGCATTTGAAAAGCAGTTGCATTTAGTTTGAAGCACGTTTGTGCAAGCACATGTTTTGTTTTGTGTGTGCTGTGCATTGGTAATTGATCAAATTGCGAGCTTTGCCGTGTAATAGCAGCCATCTCCCTCTTCCAAGATGGCTGTTACTCTGGGTTGCTCATTGCTGCCTTGGCCCATTCCTCATCATTGGCTACCTGAAGCTCAATAGCCAATCGGCTGAACCGGGAGGAGGGAGCCAGCCCATCACTCAAAGGCCCACTTCTAAGGTCCCTGTCTGCGCCCTGTCTGCTACCAGACCGTGCCTGCAGACCATTTCTGTCCACCCCTGTACTCAAATGTCCAGATGCCGCTAACCTCACTTTGCTTGACCCCTGGACTTCCAAATTGCTCCTCCACAACTTTGGGTACATTATCTACTCTTGACTCACTTTCCTTCGCTTGCCTCAGCCCCCTTATCTGCTTTTTCTCATCCACTGCTGTCTGCCGTATGTTGTTGCTTCTCAGATGGGACGATGCTTTGTTGACGCTTTTGACTTGTTTCAAATTTAACTATGTTGCTGCATTTAGCTTGTTTCAAATTTCGCTATGTTGATGCATTTGGCTTGTTTCAAATTTAGCTATGTTACTGCATTTGGCTTGTTTCAAATTTAGCTATGTTGCTGCATTTTGTTTGATTCACATTTTGCTATGTTGATGCATTTGGCTTGTTTCAAATTTAGCTATGTTGCTGTATTTGACTTATTTCGAATGTAACTATGTTGATGCATATGGATTGTTTCAAGTTTAGCTATGTTGCTGCATTTGCCTTGTTTCAAATTTAGCTGTGTTGCTGTATTTGGCTTGTTTCAAATTTAGTTATGTTGCTGCATTTTGCTTGTTTCAAATATAGCTATGTTGCTACATTTGGCTTGTTTCAAATGTTGCTATGTAGCTGCCTTTGGCTTGTATGAAATTTAGCTATGTTGCTGCATTTGGCTTGTTTCAAGTTTAGCTATGTTGATGCATTTGGATTGTTTAAAATTTAGCTATGTTGCTGAATTTAGCTTGTTTTTCAAATTTAGCTCTGTTGGTGCATTTTGCTTGTTTCAAATTTCACTATGTTGATGCATTTGGCTTGTTTCAAATTTAGCTATGTTGATGCATTTAGCTTGTTTCAAATTTAGCTATGTTGATGCATTTGGCTTGTTTCAAGGTTAACTATGTTGCTGCATTTAGCTGGTTTCAAATCTAGCTATGTTGCTGTATTTGGCTTGTTGCAAATGAAATGTTATCAGGCCTTGTACGATAGTTGCTTGTTCTCCCCTCCAACCTCCTGTTAAATTCCAGCACTACCTCAATTGTCGTCAGGCCTAGTAAGGTAGCCGCTTGTCTGTCTCCTTCTCCCCCCTCTCCTCCTTATCATTGTCAATAGCTCTTACTCTATCAGAAATGTCTCCTGACCTGTATGATAGCAGCTTGTTTGTTCTCCCCCCTCCCTCATTGTTTCTCCCTCCCTCCCCCCTCCAGCACTATCTGAAATGTCATCAGGCTTAGTAAGATAGTTGCTTGTTTTTGTTCTTCTCCTTCTCCCTTGCCCTCCCCAACCTCTTGTTAAATTCAAGCACTACCTCAATTGTCATCAGGCCTAGTAAGGTAGCCGCTTGTCTGTCTCCTTATCCTTCCCAGACCCTCCCCGCATTTATTTTTGTCAAACGCTCTTGCACTATCAGAAATGTCGCCAGGCCAAGTATGATAGTTAATTTCTCATTCTTAAATTATCAAGGACTTGTAAGAATGTTACTGTATTCTCCCTTGTTCCCTACCCACCTTGAAGCGCTTTGAAACACATTGTGTATAGGTGCAATATAAATAAACAATCAATCAATCAATCAAGCATGTTCCCTAGCCCCTAGTGTTTCATGCGCAGACCAGATGCAGGCAGCCCGCGCCGCCAGTGCCGAGTCTGCCAACGTGCTGTGCTGAGACTGAGAGTGCACTGCTGCTCTGAGTCCAACGACGAGGGTGAGGCAAGGTGAGCTCAGACAGTAGGTGTGATTATATGTTTTTTCTGTTCTATGGGAGAAATCATGGTCTGTTCGGGGAAACCTCTTTTCATGAATTTTCCTTTCATGTTCCCCAATTCTATTGTTAATTGTGTAGTATCTGACGTTATCCTTTTTGGCCGTAAGCATGGGCTGTAGGGTAAGTTCTGTTTAAGGTGAGCTGGATTGAAGCTCGAAAAGTGCAGGGTGCTGTTGGCATCTGTGGGGTTTCTGTACATTTCTGTACTGAAGTTGCTACCAATTCTCGTGATGTTTACATCTAAAAAATGGATGTTAGGATTTACGATTTATAGGGTAAATTGTATCTTTTGGTGACAGCTGTTCAGATAACTGAAAAATGTTTGTAATTCATCTTGAGATCCATGCCAGATACCAAAGATATCGTCAATAAAGCACTTCCAGAAAATTCATTTCATTTTCCATGGTTATTTGACCAAAATATGGATTGTTTCAAAAAGGAACATACAAATGTTCGCATAAGCTGGTGCTACCTACGAGGCCATTGATGTCCCAGAGGTCAGCAGATAGAATTTGTTGTTGAATCGAAAATGTTTATTATACAAAATGATATTAATAAGCTCAATGGCAAATTCTTTGTGTATGGTAATGTCAGCTTGGAGCAAAAACCATTCAAGTACCGCGATTTGAATTTTCCCCCGCTCTCTTAAAAATTATTTAATTTTACATTGCCTCTGTTTAAGGCATGATATTTCCTATGCTTTAATAAAAACACTTCTTTAAACTTGTCCGATTAGACCTAAACCATTTCGAGGTCCGCATTTCAATACGAATCTTATTCACGTTATGACGTTGCGGCGCGCATGTGTGCATTGATGTCACTTTGTTTATACCCTACTAAAGCTTGAGCCAAGTAAGCAGTCTGAGGATGGGTTGAACTTTTTCTTTAAAAATACTTAGAGCTTTACCCTTCTAACGAGGATACTTTTCACCTCTAGGTTTTACTAAAAGGAGGAGGGTCTGCTTTATCGCCCTCCTTGCATGAGAAACTGCACCTACCCTGTTTTTCTTTTGTCTAAGGGATTCAGAAGCTGTGTCAAGCCTCTACTTAACCATTGACATTACACCTTTTTGGTAAGTTTTCCTTTTTTCCCCAACTTAGTTTTTTCCAGTAACCGATTAAGACTTGATTCAACACCTGAATCTTTTATTTAGGTTTCTAGCAGTACTCTCGAACAACCCTTTTTGGTAAGCCTTCAACATTACTTAATTTTAGTAGGCTGAATCATTTATGGTTTTTCCTAGATGTATTTATTTCTATTGGAGGAACAGTCACAATATGTCCTTTTTTTAATTCTGTACTTAATTCTGTACTTTTGGGCAACATGATCAGTGTACATCACATAATCTTCCCCTTAGGGATAATCTGGAAAGACTAATTTAGGAGTAGGTGCACTCGATCACCTT
This sequence comes from Ambystoma mexicanum, assembly GCF_040938575.1. Taxonomy (NCBI): domain Eukaryota; kingdom Metazoa; phylum Chordata; class Amphibia; order Caudata; family Ambystomatidae; genus Ambystoma; species Ambystoma mexicanum. The sequence goes on along the minus strand of NC_090926.1, from coordinate 1,091,673,064 downwards.
AATCTTTGGGAATTCTAGTATGATGGGGACCACAAATAGTTCTTGTCACATAGAGCTAAGAAAGAGGTTCCAAACATGGAAACATGCAGAAAATATAAAAATATGCTTATAATGTTGGGCTTATGATAACAATGTTGTTCTGATAGAAGGATATTCAATTACTTTTTACAAATACTGTGAATGACGTTTAAAATGTTTTTGTTGCTTAAAATTATTAAGAGACTTATGTATAATATTTTAATAATTTTTTCTAGAAATGATTGAAAATTTGCTTATATGCCCCTGAAGAAGAGATTACTCTCGAAACGCGTTGGGCTAAACATAAATCATCTTTGCTTTAAAAGAAAGCTGATTGTGTCAGTTTATCTGAGATGCATTGAATTATAATAATGAAAATTGTTTTCTTATCTAAGTATAATGATGATAAACTACATTGAAACTAATACATAAAATACCATTTAATTATCTGACTCATCATGTTTTAGAGCCACTGATCGTTTCATACCCCGGACTGCTCAGAGGGCGTTGTTCTGTACCAGTTGGAATTTAGTCAGGTTTTTAGCTGAGGTTCAGATAGGATGGCATTGCAATAGTCCAATTTGCTAGCAATGATAGCCCTGGCTAGTCTAAGGCAGTTGTCAGAGGACAGTAATGTTCTGCTTAGGTTGATGAGTTTAGTTGAATAGGCTGAAGAGGAGGCATTTACATGCTTTTGCATAGACAATTCAGAGCCGAGGTAGACTCCATGGCCCTGATTCATTGATTATTTGCGCCTGAAAAAAAACGGGATCTGTGCGCCATTCTGCCCGCAAATCCCTGTTTAACAAATGGGGATTTGCGGGCAGAATGGCGCACAAATCCTATTTTTCTCGGCGCAAATAATCCATGAATCGGGATCTAGGGTTTTTACATGCTTGGAGACGGGTGTAATGTGGGGGAGAAGGAAGCAAAGGAGGGGTCCAGGTGTTTGAGCTGGTGTGGGGAGTCGATGATGTGGAGCTCCGTTTTGTCATCATTTAGACACAGGTGGTGGTTGGCCATCCATACCTGAAAAATGCTATATACCCGGTTGATGTTCGCAGAGTCGAGATTATGGTTGCCGGTGAGTTTGAGTAGGCTGTGCATATCATCAGCGAAGTTTGAGTAGGGAATGTCAAGAATGTCGAGGTGATCAACGAGGGGATTGGTGTATATGTAGTAGAGCGTGGGGGACAGGCAGGAGACAGGGATGAGGTCCGCTGCCGCAGATTCTGCAAAGATTCTGAAGGAGCATTCTCTCAGGAAGGAGTTGATCCAGCTTGCTGCTTCTGAGAGATTGAAGAGGGAGGTGAGGTGGTGGACACAGGATGTTGTGATCAACCAGGTCCAAAGCAGTAGATAGGTCTAATAGTAGAAGGATGGTGATCTCGCCTGGGTCTCTGATATTATCGAGTAAGTGTGTCTGTTGGAAGCTGTGGCCGTGCATTAGTATGTTTGCAAAGGGTGCATCCCGATGGTGCAATAGCATATTTGTAGAGCGACTTCGATTTCAACAGGAGCTTTGAAAATATGTTGTGCTTGTTTGCATGCACATATTGCTGGGACTCTTTTGTTGATTGGATTAATTTACAACATTCTGGAGACATTTAAATATGCTTGGACGTTACGAGAGTCTTTCTGCTGCATGGGTGGTGCTTATGGAGAAACCTCGAGTGGACAGTTTAGGAGGAGTCTGCAAACTGTTGCTCCCCAGATGTTTTGGACTACATATCCTTTGATCTCTCACCATTAACTATAATAGCTGGGGCCAATTGGAGTTGTAGATCAAAATGTTTGTAAAGTCAAAAGTTGCAAACCACTGGTCTAACGGGTGCAGTATTAGTGGTAAGCAAATGCACGCCGAACACACGGCAGAGTCGGATTCCGATAAACAACCTTGTGAGTCTGACTCCATTAAACAGCCTCCTGAAGATTCCTGCAAAGCACACAACTACGCACCCAGACTCAGTTAAAGCGGTAGTTAACGTCACGTGAATTACAAAACGGCTGTATGTGTTTCCAACAGGGAATACCATCTCCCTGTCTACCTTATTACTACTGACTTAGTAAATAATTATGTTTGTGCTAGTCGTGACACCATCTAAGTGCTCTTGTAGCTTCTTGAGATCACTTTCCTGTCTCGCTGCTTTTGTAGTTGGTGAAATCCCTGTTAAATATAGCAAAGGGTAGGAAAAGGCAGAATAGAGTGGACTTCAAGCGATGACCACAAACCAGGAAGTCTCGTGTGACAGTGTGCCAAATTGTATTTATTTGTATTTATTAAATGTTATATAGCGCTTTAAACCAAAGCGCTTTACATAAAACAACATGAATACATTAGAAGCAAAAAGTACAAGTCATGAGTCAAATAATCAAGAACAGTATGCAGAACAGTTCGCCGAGATCATTAGATTAAAAACCTGGGTAGGGGAAAAGAAAGAGGGAAGTAGTAAAGAGCTAGCTAGTAAAGAGTAAAGTAGTAAATTGTCCCAGCTAAACAATAATTTTTTGTAATGAAAAATGTAACTATTGTTTGAATGTGTTGCGTTGTGGTCAGCAAGCTGTCACATTTAGTGCCATCCATCTGCTAGGCATCGAGTGTGACCTCGTACTGGTCCTGTTAACTCATCACCTTGCTTTGTGCATCTGACCTTTCTTCAACCACTCGTTCCATTGGAGGTCGGAGTAGCCTTGCACTTCACCCCGCTAGTGATAAAATGACCACTGCCTGCAGAAGTACAAGCATGAGTAGTACCTAACCTGCCTACTCAGCCCTCTGCCACAAAACAACAGTGGTCCGAGTCAAAAAGGTGAAACGGGCACAGGTAAGAAATACACCCCCTTCGCCGTATGTATGATGCTAAATGAGGCTCCAAAGCCTAAATACAGATTTTACCTTTACCAAAAGTGAAACATGCAAACACGTTGGCAGAGTGGAGCCACTGATAAGCATACCACTATGGTTGAACGCACAGGCGCTGAGCCACTTTGTCAGGACAATGCAGACGCTTCATTGGTAGGACTCACTGAGCTCATACCAAGTCAAACTTTTTCGTTAGTTTTGGCTAAAGTGCCACCTATCAGCTTAAACTATTCCATTAGAGTACAGCTAAGGGGAATTAGTAACCCGGCGAGAGACAATCAGAAGGCAAGAGCCATTGTGATTGGCTCTCGCCAGGTCCCTACCTGGCCGGGAATCCCTTCATCGGGATTCCACAGCCTTTGTTCCAGGCCAGGTAGGGCCATCCCCGCTCCGAGCCTCCCCGCGGCTGAGAGGCTGCCTTCGCCTCCCGCAGGGGACTCGGGTAAGGAATTTCTTTTTTTTCTAAATCCCTCCCTCCCCACCTCCCCCTACCCCCCCCACTTACCTTCTTGTTCCTGCGTCCCCGGCAGGGGACGAGGAAAGCATACAGCCGTGTGGAGACTCGGAGCGGGGCCATCCCCGCTCCGCGCCTCCACACGGCTGGTGGCTTCCCTCGTCCCCCGCCGGGGACGCAGGTACGTTTTGTTTTTTTTTTCTCCCCCATCCCACTCCCGCCCTCCAAACCCCACTTACCTTATTTTTGATCCTTTGTTCGGGAGCGGGCACGCTGGGAACACTTGCGGCTGCCATTTTCTTGGTCGTTTTTTTTTCTCCTGAAACGCTGCAGCGCCGAAACGCCGCAGCGTTTCAGGACAAAAAAAAATAGATTTTAGTGCCCCGGTCACGCAATTTTTGCGGGGCGGGGTACTAATAGCAATAGAACCCTCGTGTCGGGGGCATTACCGTCTCAGGTAATGCCCCGGGGCCTACGGTAAGGCTCTCGCTTCGCTCGGGTCCTTACCTATGGGCCCCGGGGCATTACCTGAGACGGTAATGCCCCGACGCTCGGGTTCTTTTGCTTAAATAGCATATGAGGTGGAACACATAGCTTGTGCATGCTGTTTGGTTTTTTACCCGCCCATTGACTGCACATTGCCATGCTAAAACCTGTGGCCATTACCACCCACTTTGTGCCCCTCTACACCCAAAACACGTCCTCCTGCAATGTATTTGAGCAAGATTTCTTAAGCCTTACCATCAAAGTGAATGCTTAAAGTACCTGTCAGTGTTTTCTCAAAGCAGTCTTCTTAGAGTTAACGACTTAGTTGGAATATAAATGTCCACCAGGTCTGACTTCAGCCACTCGATTTATAAGTACAATGCCTGTCCTTCACTGAAGTCATGTTAAAAACAAGCATTGGCAAAGCGGACAGTTTAAGCTTGTGTACCAATATTAGGCATCATCAGGAAGTGCTATTATATGCCCAGGTACTCGAACCATCATGCAGCTGCTACCATCAATGGACAATTAATACTACTACGGCAGTACCTGGCAAATTTCTTTCCCATTGCCAATGCACATTTAAGAATGCCTTTTATCTGTGTGCCCTTCCTAGCACAGGAATATTTTGGGAGGATAGCTCTTGAAAGCAAGACAAAGCGGAGCAACACAGGTTCGATCCCGGGTCCGCACTTAGAAAGCTGTTAAGTGTGTTATAAATAACCAATTACAATTACAATATGATGAAATGGATTATGATTGCATGTTGTTTGGGCACCTTCAAACCCGGATGAATTATTTTTCTCTTCTGCAAAATGTGTAACCTTCCAGGGCTATTTATCATTGAAGATCTACTTTGAGAGATCATGAAATTATTTAAAATATTACTTTTGAATTATATATGCTTAAAACATGCTTTAAATGCACTAATTTTGACAAATGTTATTCAACATTTTCTTTGGGGGTACTCCAAATACTCTCATAGAAGGGTTGAACTCACGCACTGTGCTCACTCATTCAGTGAAATATGGGACCACTTTAACATTAATTTCCAGGGCCAATTTTGGTTCCAACTCTGGCCCTGAAGGGACTAAGAGAGGGGCCATTTGAAAAACCCCTCATTCCTTCATCATATTTCATTTACCAGACAGACAGACAGACAGACAGACAGATAGATAGATAGATAGACAGACAGACAGACAGACAGACAGACAGACAGACAGACAGATAGATAGATAGATAGATAGATAGATAGATAGATAGATAGATAGATAGATAGATAGATAGATAGATAGATAGATAGATAGATAGATACTGCAAACACCACATCAATATAACAGACCATCCTATGTAAAACATATGCATCTGTTGCCAGGCCAAACTGGTATTTGAGAAAAATGCGATAGAGGCTCAACTTTGAGTATTTTGCAAAAGTTAAGAGTAGATGCAGGTTGTGAGGAGTCTGGGGTCCATCTGTTTTATTTATTTGTATTTTATTATTTAAAGCGCAGACCTAGCTCGAGACCAGCCAGCGTTGTACAGAGTGTGGGTATCCGGCTTCTGGGCTGGCTTCTTATAACAGTAGCACAGTACTGTGAGGTTTGTGTGCCGATATATGTGTCCATTGGAATTAGCTCTTGGTCAGGTGTTTTTGATAGAGCCATGTATTGAGAGATTTGGGAAATTGGGGAATTGTGGGGACATTCCGTGCCGACACCAAAAACGAGTTCCAAAGGGTGGGTGCATGACAAGAGAAGGATTGTTTGTGGGTCCTCGGCTTTGCGGACAAGTTGTGATTCAAGCAGGTTGGTTAATTTGCTGCGCAAGGAGCGTGTGCCACCAGATATGTGGAACTTAGCCACCAGGTACACTGGTGTGCAACTTGTGACTGCTTTGTACTCTTGAACAGTATCCTGGCTTGGAGTGGAAGCCAAGGTAGTTAGTGTAGGTTGGGGGTAATTTGGTCAAATTGCAGTGCTCCCGTAATCAGACTTGTTGCTGCGCTGTGGACTGCTTTTAGGAGAGCCAAGGGAGCAGCTATGAGGCCTGTCAGGAGAGCATTTCCCCCATCTATGTGCAAGACGGCAAGGACCTACACTACTGTCCGGAAGTCCTGTGGCAGAATGAAGTTTTTTTTTTTCAAAATGTAGAGATTCTTAGCCATCTTAGCCAGGCTACTTGGGCCTTCTTGTCTGAGAATTGTGGATCAAATCCTTCTAGGCGCATATAATTGTGCCATTATTGAACAAGTTGTTTTTTAGTGGGTGGACCGATAAGGACGAATTCAGTCTTGGATGGGTTTAGTTTGAGGTAGGCAGTCTCCATCCAGGACTGGATGCTGACTAGGTAATCGTGGAGACAAATGATGTCCAGTGCGCTATTTGCTCTCATGTACAACTTTGAGGAGAGGTCCTATCTATTGGTTAGCTCAGCTACAGGTATAATGTTCAACCTACATTTTATGTGAAGTGCCCTGCTATGAGTTGGAAACATTTCATTGAAGTACGGCTCTGGTGCTAAGTTAGATTTAAATGAACAATAGCCAGGAAATCTTGATTGGTTGGGTGAACCGGATATCAGCATCTCCAGATACAGAACATGACGTCTGTTCCTGTTGTCCCTGATTATCTCTTCAGTGAGTACAACATAATTGTTCCGCAGGTGTGAAGAGCCTATTGACTCAGTAGAGTGTTCATATGATTGCACCACTTCCAGGATTGACCAGCTTCGTGCTGAACAATGTCACTGAACATCTTATTATAGTGCTGCAGGTGGTTGTATTCATTTAAATATAACCAGAAAAGGAGTGGCTTGCAGTGTGCCTTGAATTTCATTGCTTTCACACCGACTCCCATTAGGTAATATTGCCTCCCTTGCGCTTTCCCTGGATGGGAAAGAAGTAACCACTTCTTTTCAACTGGCTCCTTTCCTCTACCCGTCAAGCACTCCCTTGTGCATCCCCTCCTTAAAAAGCCCTCTTCTGACCCTTCCTAACTATTGAGGAGCCAAGTACCTCTGCCGGAGGTCCTAGCCCCATTCTGCCTATATGTTGGCAGCCGGAAATTGTGACATGTGCAAATCCATTAATAGTACCTATACCGCAAAGAGTCCTTGAAATAAGGTATCCATTGAGAAAACCCTATATATATCAGCAAAGAAATGACAGTCTTTTGAAGGAAGTTCCAGAAGAAGTGTAAAGACGAATGAACCAGGACAGCTGACCCAGCCCTTTAAGACGAGGTAGCATTACTTTGAGATGAATGGGGATGCAGAAGATACTAAATCATCAATAATCAAAATGACTCAGGAAGTTGGCAAAGTTGACTGTTTTAATGTCAATTATCTAAAACAGGGAGTACAACGGACATCAACGGACGTCTCATAGCATGATCTCAACAAAATTAATAAAAAACATCATCTTTATAGTAAAAACTGGTCACTGCTGACGTTAACCTATGTATTTGCTAACGTCATCCTTCACGGCACACTACAAAAATCTAGTGGCAGATGTGCTAGGCTTAGAGGGAACACTACCTCAAATGTGATAGGCTTAGAGGGATCACTGCCTGGTCTCATGCTCATTTATATCAGTCACTCCCTTTTGTAAAGTTCTTCCCTCCAAGAGGTTACTTCGCTCCTGGCGCTCAGTTGATCCCAAGGCACTTATTGTTTATATAGCCTCTAACTGTGCCTTTCTGAGACCTTTATCGTTAACTACACTCTCGCAGTTGTTGGTGTCTGTTGCCGATTGCTATGCCCCACTTAAACTGACTCAAAGCCGTAGGCTTCCTTCTCAGCCTTGGTTCACTGATCAACTTAAAAGTGCTCACTTGCAACTCAGACAAGCGGAACGTAAATGGCGGATTAGTTATAATCCGACGCTTAGAGACCTGTACAAGCTTAGTCTCTCTATTTACTTAGCCAGTGTTAAACTAGCTAAATCAACTTTCTTTGGTCAAAGATTCGAAAATGCTTTATGTAAGCCAAAAACTCTGTTTTCTATTGTTCACTCAGTCGCTTCCTCTGCATCTCTGACCTCCATGGTTAAGCCATCACAAAAGCTGTGCAATGATCTTGCATCCTTTTTTACCACTAAAATCAATGTGATTCGATCCAACATCGCTAAATCTTTGACGATATTGCCTTCTGGCACCACCAGCTTTGTGCCACACCCTCCACTGACTCCCCCGCTAGCTGGTCCACCTTCCCTCTGTTCACTGAGGCAGAAGTCCTTGCTGCTGTCTTAAAGATTAAATCTTCCTCCCCGAGGATGCCATTCCTGCAATTATAATGATGACGATTGCACCTGATATTCTGGCTGACATCATGACGGCTATTAATAACTCCTGCCAGTCCGGACTGGTCCCCCCGGAGTTGAAATCCGCGAGGGTTATCCCGCTCCTTAAGAAGCCCTCACTTGATCCTACTATCCCTGCTAACTTTCGCCCTATTCCCCTACTTCGATTCCTGTCTAAACTTTGGAATCTCTGGTCACACCCCTTCTGTCATCCTTTCTGGAATCCTCAAAGATCTTCAATCATGCCCAGGCAGGTTTTAGGCCAGGAAGAGGGACGGAAAGTGTGCTTGTCTCAGTACAAGACGATATGTCTAGATTAGTCGATTCGGGTGGAGCTGGGGCTCTGATCCTGCTGGATTTGTCTGCCGCATTTGACACCATCCTATTCTTCTTTCACGTCTTGCACAGATTGGGATCTCTGGCCCTGTTCTTGCTTGGTTTACTTCCTTTCTTTCAGATTACACTCAGACTCTCGCTATGCCCCCTTTCCTTTCTTCCCCCTGTGCTCTTACCTGTGGTGTCCCTCAGGGATCCTCTCTCTCCCCGATCCTGTCTAATATTTATGTCTGGGCGTTGGTTTGCCTTATTCGTTCCTATGGACTCAATTGTTATTCCTTTGCGGGTGATACTCAAATCCTGATCCGTCTTGATCAGGATCAAACCGAGATCTCAGCTTGTCTTCATGACTGCCTTAAAGCAGTCGGTGCCTGGATGGACCAAAACTGGCTCAAGCTCAATGGCGATAAAACGGAAGTGATGTTGGTGGGTTGCCCTCCACACCCCTCAGTATGGACCCCCGCCTTTTGGCCCATGTCGTTGGGTCCTTTGCCTAGTCTAGTCAATAAAGTGAAGAACCTGGGGGTTATTCTCTCTGCCTCCCTCTCCATGTCAAATCAGGTCACGGCTGTCTGTCAGTCCGCCCATCACCAGATTAGGGTTTTAAAGAGGGTCCTGCCTATGATTCCGGAAGTCATGCATCCTCCCGTGGTGGCTGCGTTAGTCCTCTCACGGTTGGATTATTGTAACTCCCTGTACCTGTCTCAACCAATTGGCCTTCTCCAATGGCTTCAACGCCTGCAGAATTTGGCAGCCAGACTAGCCACTGGCTCTCCCTACGGTGCCCACATCTCGCCAGTGCTTCGTCGACTTCACTGGCTCCCAGTGGCGCAGCGAGTTAAGTTCAAGTCATTGTGTATTGTCCATCGGGCAATCCATGGCTTAGGAGCTGAATTCCTTCAATCCAAATTCCTTCGATATATTCCAGAACATGACCTTCGCTCTTCGGCCACCAACCTACTTATTGTTCCCAGGTTTAACCGGGAAAGACTTGGCAGCAGAGCCTTCTCCATTGCCGCGGCCAAGCTCTGGAACAACCTCCCACTACTACTCAAATCTACTTCCAACCATTTGGTCTTCAGGAAAGCTTTAAAAACTACTTTATTCTAGTTCTTTGGCTCCCTACTGATCCCTTTTAGCCAGTAGCTTCCTCACCAGCGCCATGATGCCTTTAGGCATACCGTGCGCTCTATAAATTCAGGTAACATAACATAACATATGTATACATTCCATACTAGTCTACAAAAGTGATAGGTTCTCTAACATCAGGTGGGACAACTAAGCCCTCCCCTCAACAGGACACTATGAACGTCAATAAATACACAACGTCCCATTGGTTATATAAAATATAGGGCCATTAATTAGGCAGACCCCTATAATTGTTTGGCACTCTTACATCCGTCAGTACTTTTCCACCCACATTAGCAGCACACAGGTTGAACTTCTAGGTGATGGTGAGCTGGTCATAACCATAGCATCCCACCAATTAACCTATCATCTATCATCACCTCAGTGGTCTGGATGTCAATTAAGGCTTTGAACTTGGCCTTGGAAATGTTCCTTGCTCCGGAGAATTTATGGTAGTAGAGACACGCTCTGCCTCTCTGCATTAGGTTTGGTTCATCATGTCTGTACAACGTCATCCCTCCACATGACTAAAGACCACAATTTCGAGCTCTGGTGTATTATTTAAAAATACTATTATTTAATGAACCTCTGACGTCTTACTTTTTTTTGTCCCTGCCTTCTGAATAGGAGTTTTGTTTTTTCACATGATTGTAACTAGTGTCTGCTCATCCAGTGCAATATGACCTTGGCTTCTTGGGGCTGCTCCCGCCTCGCCCTTCTGAGATTCACTTGCATTTTAACTGCGACACACTGGAAAAAGGCCTTCCTTCTCTGGTCCAGCTCTACAATAATACGTAGTGGAATCATCCATTCTTTATCTACTCCTATATATGTATAAATTGGTGCTTGCCGCAATCAATTCACTACATAGCTAGCCTCAGGAATACTTCCTGCTGCTTGTGTTTCTTTGCGTCTGTACACGTGTAAAATAACTTGATATCTTCATCGTTTCTGTAGCATGAGCTTCTCCATCTCGAGCCCGAAAGGTTGCTTATCTTTGATACATTCTTGATGCTTTATAGAATATCTACTTTCTCTTTGTTTCTGCATCTCTTCTATGTATGTCAGTCTTAGGCAATATGGTTGAGATGCTTGAGATGGTGGTATACATGAATGAAAGAGAAGATGGGTGACGTCACATAAAGCAGAAATGACGCTCCCAGAAGAGATGCCAATGAAGAGAGAATATAGACCTTATAGAATCTGATGCTGAAGTAAAGAATTAAGCAACGTTTCATGTGTGGGATGAAGATTGCATGTGCGAAGAAGCACTGAAGAAAATGCAAAGCCATTTCATGAAAATACAGATGCAGTAACGGAAGTAGATGAAGTAATCATAAGGCTGGCTATATGTAGTGAATAGACTGCCGGCACTGCTGCCAATATATGTATGTGTGTATAGAATCTGGGCGTTCCACAACGCATTTTAGCAAACTTGGACCCTGCAAATGAAGGGCTGAAAGTGTGGTGAAGCAGAATAGAATAGCTGACGGCGAAGGAAGATTCAAGAAGGCTTGCCTGGCCCAGTGTCAAGAATTGGACCGCCAAGAGCCTTTTTATCAACTTGAGAAGATACCATAAACGTGAGCAGCAAGTCGAGCTCTTGTTTGAGGTGTAATGGAAAAACACTAGAAGTGCCAGTTTTTCTTCTTTTAATAGTATTAAATGCAACGAAGGAGATCAAAACGTGGTCTCTAGTCACATGATCAGATGAAAATAGACTTTGGGGCGAGCTACACCAAGACCAGAAGATAAGGCCATGCCTTCACTCCCTTCTATTCTCAGGCACAATGAGCTTTCGCAAGGCCGAGTTCAAAGACTAATTGACTGACAGACAGCAGGAGTACTGATGGATATTGGGCTAATTGGGTGGGGAGGCAAGACCAGGCCAAACCCCCAGCACCTGGGGTACCAGCTTGCGTGATGCTAGCTAGTGGAATATTCCGGAAGGGTATAAGCATGCCAACCAATTGTAGAGGGCCACGTAGCAAGGAGCCCTATAGTTTGAGAAGCCAATAGAACTTTGTGTATTTTCATGACATTCATAACTTGCACTTGGGGTGGGTTTAGTTGTCCACCTGACCTTAGAGATCCAATCACGATCCCTGCCCTTATAGAAAGTATACTTAGATGTTCCCTTTAAGCCTATCACATCCCCTAGTAGGTCTCTTATTTTGCCATGTATTATGAGGTCACTTAGGACACATTTTTAGGATAAAGTTGTGTTTTTTCAAGTAATGTTTCGAGGAACTCTTGAGAGTTAATACTGTGAAGTGTCCGTTGATGCCCGTTGTACTGCCTGTTTTAACAAGTGTAATTAAAACAGTCATGTTTTTGCAAAACTTCCTGAGTTGGTTTGATTATTGATGGATGAGTAAGATCTGCATCCCCATTCTTCTCAGATACTGTTACCTCATCTTAAAGGACCTCTGCGTTCACCATCGCCATTACCCCCTTCCTGGGCAAACTCCTGGAGAAGCTTGCAATCTCCCAACTGACCCAACATATTGAATCTGTCGACTGTCTCCATGACCACCTGTTCTTCTAAACATATGTAATGACTTGCTCTCTAATCTTGATTCTAACTCTGCTTCCGTTCTTATCCTCCTGGATCTTTCCTCTGCCTTCAACATGGTCACTCATGTCACCCTAAAAAATCGGCTCTATGAAACTCTGGCATCACAGGGCTGGCACTGGACTGGTTGACCTCCTTCCTCTCCAAGCGACCTTCCCACATATCACACCCTCCACCTGCAGCGTCCCTCAAGGCTCTATCCTTACACCATGGCATTTCAACAACTACCTTGCCCCATTGACCCACTTGATCTATTCCTTCTCCCCTCACTTGCAGTGTTATGAAGATGCCACACAACTCTCCATCAAGCTTCCCTCCCCTCCCTCCTCTTCCTCCTCTTCCTCCTCTCTCATTCCTGATATCTTACTGCCATTCATGGTGCGTAGCCAATGATCCCTGCCTTAATGCCAGTAAGACTGAGGGCCTCATTATAAGTGTGGCTGTCCAGAAATAAGGGTGCTGGTCACACCGTACCAGCACCCTTTCTGGCCCGCCACACTACAACTCTGCAGGCGGGAACCCTTAGGCCCAGCGGGACTGACCTGCCTGGCATAATGGAACCCGCCCAAAAGAGTTTTCATGGAAGCACCGGCACCGTTAGCAACAGTGCCAGTGCTTTTGTGTCCCCATTATATTGTCCCTGTGGCACTGGGATATCAGGCACCGGAACAGAGTTACGAGTCAGGCGGCAACCCGCCGGTAGCACCAGCAAGTTACTGCCGGACTTGCAATGAGGCACTGATATCCTTTTCATTGGGACCCTAGCTCCCATCTTCCCTCCCTCCATCTGTCTGCCCTCGATGGGTCCCCTGCCCTCACCCTCTTGTGAAGCATAACACCTTGGTGTCATCTTTCATTCCTCTCTCTCCTTCTGTCCTCACATTGTGGACCTTGGCAAGAAGGCTCACCATCAGCTGCACCTCCTCAGAGGTATTCTCCATTTCCTCACCTTCCCCCAGAAACTCAGTGTCTCCAAGAGCTCTGGTCCTCTCTAGGCTCGACTACTGTAACAGCCTCTTCCTCCTTCTTCCTTGATCCTGCCTTTGTCCCCTTCCACTAATCAAGAATAGGACTGCACGACTTATTCTTGGCCTCAAGCTCAGGGACCACATCTCTCCAGACATTTGTTGTATAGGCGGCTTGCAATTATCTAATAAATACATATATAATGAAATAGTAAAGGAGCTGTTGGTAAACCAAAAATTTAGTGAATTATTTTATGGTTTATTCTGTGATTGATGTATTCCTATGGCAATGTGAGAGTTTCAATATGTATATTTTCTTGGTAATGCAATTTCCAATTGGCTTCTGCTTTCTCCCCCCCCCTCCCCTGCTGAACTCCCTACTGAGACTGCACTGGATACCTGGCCACCCTTCTGATCTCTAGCCCAGGCCACCTCAATTGCCCACCTGCACTGCCCCCCTGGCAACCTCTGCACCGGGGGACTGTTTTCTGTACCCCTTCTTTCCCCCTACCAGCACTTACGCCTGCACTTCCTTGCACTTGCCACCAGCTGGCCGTTATTTATCTTATTTATTCCACTTTCCCATGTACTGCACTTTTCCTTCTCTCTTCCCCCTCGCACTTTTCCTTTCCCCCCTTCCCATGCACTTGCACGATCTGAATGACACCTGGCCTAGTAGGATTGTTGTCTGTCCCCCTCTTTGTTTCCCCCCCTTGCCTCTTCGCGCCTTTAAACACTGGTGTATAAGCGCATTATAAATACCATATCATATGCTGCGCTGAAACAATATTTTGTGGAAAGTGTTTCTTTCCAAAATACATTTTATTATTATTATTATTATTATTATTATAAACAAATAGTTGATTTTCTTCTCAAATGTATTAGCAGACTTTGATAGAAGGGGAGGGGGAAAATGTTGGTGGTGTGTAGCTTGATTGAAAACGCACACATTACTTGGTGGATCGCAAATGCTAAAACAACCTCTTGATTTTCACACTTTGGAGGGTGCTGGTGAATTTACCATGCACTTAAGAAGGTCTTGGTTCAGTCCCGGCTCCAGCAGGAGGCCGGGGGGGCCAGCTCTGGCCCCCCCCTAGAACACCAGCAGTGACCGAGGGAGTGGGGGGTGGATGTCACTCTAAACATTCAGCAGCAACCTCAGAGGCTGAATTGCATGAGGCCTGGCCATGATTTGTTTTCTTGCCCTAGGCAATGATTTATGCCCCACAGCAATAAAAGTACAAAAGACCAGGGAGATGGAGTCTGCCTACAACTATTTTCTCAAACCTATCATCACAATTTTGGTTTCTGTAATTTAAAGTATGTTTATTTTTTGTGGGAATATAGTGGTTTTTCACATCATTCTTAATAAAATGGTTAACTATATCAAACAATAAATGACAGGTTAAGTTGTTTGAAGGTGCGTCAACTGACTGGGGGCCCTTACAAATTACGTTCAAAGTATATATTCTGCTGCATTAACTACTTGAGAATAAGTGAACAGATAAGGTTGGTAGTAACAAAATTGTTATTCTGGAGAGGAGAATATAGTAAAATGAAAAAGTGATAAATGCAAGGCATTGAATTAAACATTACCACTACCGTTGCTCTGCGCAACATTCCAAGCCATAATTCTGTAGTATGTCTATGCGATTAGAAAAGAGGACAATCCATTAGCAAATTACCTTTGGTGCTGCCACACAAGCAACCATATGAATTTTTAGACCCTGTGGTCTAGCAGTTTGGGAAGGGCTTCTGACATTAGTGACAAGGCCAAGGCTGATATGTAAACAATGGTATGAAGGCTGGCCAGAGCAATGCCGGTGGTCTGATTGATTCAGATACATTTACCTATTAGGTACAACCAGTATGCATGCTGTGAAGCACAGATAGGATGGCAATAAAATGTGAGGAGAAACACACATCCTATGAGTGTGTCTGGTCATTTACCCACCTAACGACTAGCCATGACTATGTCAATGCCTCACCACCAAAACCCTACCTTTCTAGAACTCTTTGAACAAGCTCTATCACAAAGTAACACCAAACGTGTTGCTGTATAGGGCCTGCCATTGTTATATCCAGGCATTCTTTTGAGTATTTAATTACATAATTGCCTCCGTAAATGAGCTGCTGGTGTAGTACAATTCTCTTAATGTGTGTCTTCAGGCAGTTGATTTTATAAGCAATATATTTGTCAATTCCTCTGTGACTTGCACTGAAGTCCTGTCTTAAACAAGCAATCACAAAGCCATCCGTTTTGGCTTGCGTATAGGTATTAGCAGACATTTGTCAGGCAATGCCATCATATGCCCAGTTACTGGCACCATTTTCCAGCTATTCCCATTTTATGCCCAGGTGGTACCCTTATGGCAGTGCCTGGCAAATGCCTATCCATGCCTAATCAAAAGCCCAAGCTGTTGGCTTTGCCAGTGCATGTTCGCTTCTGTTTGTCACGCTAAGTGAATGTATATATGCCCAGATGTGGATGTCTTGCCAGCTAAGCCTAGGGAATCAAGCAGCACCTCACTGAGCTGGTCCAACAAGGCCTTACCTGAAAATGATAAGGCCAGGTTGGCAAGTATTGACCAGTTTCAAATCTCCTCATGCATACTTACCAGTAGGGCTCCAACCTAAATAGAATGTATCTTTGTTTGGAAGCCTAGTGTTACGCTCACCTGATATCCACGGGGGCGTCTGGAAGGCTCTGAGAACTCTGGATGCATAGTTGCCCAGTGCTGAATAATGAATCTGCAATTACAGAAGGGAGGATTTGTGATAACTGTCTCTAATGGGTGAATCTCCCACCTCCCTCTGACCGATCCCCTTCCGACTGGTTCTTTCTCACCTTAGTTATTTGTAGGGTGAGCTATCTGTCCTGCATTTCTTGTGCAGAGGCGCTTAACGTTTGTTGGCGAGCTGCCCAAGTTGCTTCACTGGTGCAGTGCGCCTACCTTGGGCCCAGGCCTGCTGTGACCCCGAATCTGCTGATAGACAGGTAGGTTTGTTAATTGTAAGTCTTTGTTATGTTTGTGGTGGAACTCCGTTAATGTCTTTATCACCTTCTTTTCATATGAGAAGGTCTTGCTGCTGGCGTGCCAGATGGAGAGGCACGTTTTTAGGTAAGAGAAAGCGCGAAGCGCGGCGCCTTTATTGTCTTTTAAAGCTAACCTGTGTTTTCTTCTTCTTCTCCTTACAGGCCGCTGTGGTGCTGGTAGTGGATGAGAGCGCGATGAAAAAACTGGCCCCCGGAATCCGTTAAGGTAAGTTAAGTGCTGTGCGGTTGTTAAATATTGAAAGCAAACCTGAATACATCTCCTTTTCTTTTGCAGGGTGTTGCTGTGGTGCTCTGGATGGAAGTGCAGTGTAGCGCAACGGAATTCAGGTGAGACTGACGGAATTCGATGTTTTGGAAGCGCGCGAGTTCTAATATTGTTTTCTTCTTTTCTTGTTGTTGCAGGTCGCGATGTTCGAGCAGCAGCTGTGGTAGCAGTTCGCCGGAAGTCCTTAAGCTGGTACTCACAGGTGAGTGATGTTTCTTCTCCTCTCGGTTTCCACAGATTGCAGCCCGGTTGAGATGCTGAGTGCTGGATGGTGTATTCTCAGGTAAGACAGAATAATCTTGTTCTTGTTCTTGCAGGCCTACAGGAAGATGCTGAAGACTAGGAGCTGGACACGGTGAGCAGCACGCTGCTAGTTGCAGAATAACGAGAAGCGTGTTCTGCAGTCAGGGTGTGGGTTATATAGCCCAGGTAAAGTAGTAGCAGGGAAAGTAGTTCCAGACCTGCCACACCCAGAACACTAGACCGCATGGCTTGGTTCTTAAGAACTGGGCTGTGTGGTTGCTTCCATGTTGGATTTAAAGAACCATGTAGTCAATTGAAAGTAAGCCTGGTAAGTATCTCCTTACAGTACATGAGCCTGGTACCAGATGCGCCAGGACTGGCTCCAGGAGCCTTTTTGCAGATGTCCTGATGCCCTCAGAGTAAATGTGGGGGCTTGCTTGTGGCACAGCTTGTGGCCCCTGACAGTGGTCATGACACCTAGTCTACTCGGACAGAACGTTTCATGATTCAAACTGATAAGTACTGACTTGATAACCTCATTCTATTTGAGTAACTTGACACGGTTTCCATGCAAACAGAATATGTAATGTGTGTTGTGGGATTTGTTTGGAAAGTATGATGTAAATCCTGGGTGCTGGGTGCTTAGACAGTGCCGGAAATGAAACATGAACACCCATAAAATAACAAAAAAGAAGAGCGTTTTCTATAATGTTGCAGGCAAAGTATAAAAGGTGTACATCTAAACAGTGCAATCAGAGGTGGATTTAACATTTGGACATGGGACAAATGCCAATGCCCCCTGCCCCCACCTCTCTTGCTCTACTCTCTCTCCTCAAATACAAACAGCCATGGCTGCACAGGCCCTGTCAGTGATAGCGTATCTTTTTTTGTCTCAGAGGCAGATTATTTTCAACAGGAAGAGATTAGAGATGAGGAAAGGTAAGAAGGCAGTGATCACTGATGTGGCACTTAAAAAAATATATATATAGGGTTTTAAGAAGCTATATAAGAGTGATTGTTGAGTGATTAGTAAGTAAGGGGATACAGAACAAGCTGTTTGAAAAAATAACCCTGTTATGCATTTCATTTAACTTTGTGTCTGTATGAGATGGTTTGTAAATGCTCACTAATGTCTATGCTGGAGCTTGTAGGCTTCCATTCAGGATGGGGAAAATAAAGCTACAGTCATAGAGGATCATTTTCCAGGTCAAGCAGAGTGGATGTAGCTCCACTTTTTATGAGCTGCAGGAATTTGTATGATACCCCCCCAACCTAGAGGGGGCAACAGAGACTTGAAATTAAGACAGGCGGAACAGAAATGGATCTATTCCCTAGAGAGTGTAAAGAATGGGCTAAACATTTCGATTGAATGGTCTTTATTCATTCACCATAAAAAATGATAAACGCAAAGTGGGTGTGATATGGATGTGTCCGAAGACACATATAGTCGTAGTCTGATTGGTTAAACTAAAGTTGGTCTAGGTTTCCTCAAAAGATAATGAATGAGGAGCTCATACAGTGTAGAGTATCGACCCCGTCAGGAGGATACAACTCGAGTTTGGGCATTGATACCTAATGATATTCGATACATACGTCTGCATATCTGTCATAGACTACTTGATGTATATGGTTATTCCACACGTATACAAATATTAGTCTGAAGTCAGTACCGACCCAAGTTCCCAAACCCGCTTTATCATGGCGGACGAGGGAGCCAAAGCAAGATGGTTGTCGATCTCGTGAGCGAGAAACAAATGACTTTAGAATATAACAATATTTAAGACATATGCCCACACACTTGTGAAACATATAGATAGTGGTTCAGATTGATACCTTTTGTTTTCTATGGTTAATCTACATGCATACAAATATGTCTGAAGTAAGCACCGACTCTAGTTTATGCACCCGCTCCATCATGGCGGATAAGGGAACCTAAGCAAGATGGTGCCTGTCACGTGAGTGAGAAACGCACGCGATGACGTACGTCTCACGTGAGATAGATCCGCTGGTTATTTTAGACGGCAGCTGGGACGAACTATCCGCTCCAGTGTTCCGAGAGGAGACTTGCGTACGCGAGTTACACGGGAGACCAGCACAGAGATTAATAGGTAAGAGGGATGAGTGATGTATGAAGATTCACTGATGCACCACCACAAGGGAAATTTAATAAGTGCCTTTGTTTGTGTTTGGCCATCTAGATTTCGTAGCAAGAAAACAATGCCGAATGTGGTGGAAAACCACTAATCTTTCTCCAGAGAATAAGATCGTGGGGCAAAGTAAAATAGGTAAGCTGCACGAGGTAGAGAGAAAAAAATGTTCAAAAAATGTTTCATTTTTTACATTTTTCATTTTTGTTAAAGAGTAAACATTTATTTCACAAAACGGATCTCTGTTTTTTTATAGATCTTTGGTGTAGGTGTCCAAACAGATTGTTGCGCCGCAGCGACCTGCAGTAAAAGTACAATTCACACTTTTTGAAGCAAGGATAGCAGTGGGAAACTGTTGCCCTGCTCCTAATAGGTAAGCCCTCACTTAGTGCAGACAGGTGGAGGGTGAGTAGGTTTTATCTGGTTTTATCTGGTTGGAAACAATAGAACCTATTTGTAAAGACTGCAACATTGAGACAGTAAATAAATGTATAGCTCATAGAAAATCTTGGAGAGATAGATAGAGGCAATCACGGCCTACGATACAATGAACATAAAGTGTGGTAAGAGGCGATAGAAATTGAATAACGCTTCCTTGAAATAAGTTTGTGGTAAAAGAATGAGAATATGTAAAATGTGTAAATATTGAGTAAAGATGGGAAAGTAATAAGACCATGAAGAAATGAACCCTGCTGTTTGCATTGATAATAGAGGTGAAGTTGGTATAGATGTGATATACGACGTGTTATGCACAAAAGAAAAGAAACCATGTTTTTAAGATTCAATGTTTGTTTGTTTTGTAGAAATGTTGAAATTGTGGCAAACTGACACGTGATGACACGCGTGAAAACCTGAACATGTATAAAGACTGAGTGCCCTGAAGACAGCACCAACAGGATATACAAAGTGGATGCATTTCTATGTATATTTGTATGTTTAAGATCTATGTTGGTTCTAGAAACACATTCTTGGATTGTTGGCACAGCCTTTTTGCCCACAGAAATCAGGGAGGGCATTAGTAACAGTGGTGGTTGAAATATATTAATACCCCATATCTAGGCATAGACAAGGTTTTTGAAGTGTCAGCTTCTATGCCAATAGTGGAAAATGTATGCACAGATATATGTGGTTCACAATGAATTTGGATCACAATGATGTGTCTGTTTTTAAAATTTATTGTGAATGTGATGTGTTTATTTGATAAACATTAAAATATGTGTATATTTTTGATAAGTACATGGTTTTTCGCCCTTCTTTTGGTTAAGAGATGAGCATGAGCAAGTGTATATGCATCTAGGGTGACTCACTCTGAACAGCAAGGGAAGGAAGCTGTATTGTGGGATCCTTTAGAATCTGTACAGTCCAAAGGAATCCATTGTGGATGGCTCCCACAATCGTTAATTGTGGAAGTGATTTACACTTTTCCAGACACGTAGTGGTAAAGTAAAGAGCAAAGGCGATTTTCGCCTGTGTTTTACTCTTTACTTTTCCAGTACTTGGTGGAAACAAATGAATGAATGGCCCCTTTTGCAAAAAAAGTGCAAACAGGAGAATCCCAATCTGTGCAATTTAGGATTCAAAACAAAATGCCCCCCTTAATCTTTTCATCAACATGTTTCTAGAATAATGAATACATTGTCAGGTTCATTTATCATGTGACTTGTGCATTTTTAAATTAATCTGTATACAATGTAGTATTATTTGGGGTATTACATATGTGTACCAACTTGAGCTCGGAAGATGTGTGGTCAAGTATCTAAATTTCAGGCTATTTTCAAATTATGGCTTCACCATTCGACAAGTGTGTGTGTGTTCCTGAACATATTTTTTAATTTCACTATGCCTTACCTGTTAAAATTAGGTGGCCCTAGAAGTGATTCAGTTTGCAAGCTATTACAAAAAGCCTCACTCATGGTTTAATAAATGAGCAGCATAGGGATTAGGAAACACACACATCTAACTTTGAAAATATCAGGGCCTCATTTATTGAACACAATTGTGTCATTCAATAGCAAATCAAAGTAAACACATCAAACAAAGAGTCATCAAGGACAATTGCATATTATTAACAGTATGTACCAGACAATGATGTACAGGGGTATGCCCCACCAGGAGCTATACCAGGAGGACACAAACCCCTCAACCAGCACTGTCTGCCTCCTGATGCAGCCCTTACAGCCCTAGCACTCCCTTACACTCTCAACTCAATTAAAATGTTCTGCAAAAAGGCAACAAACAATAACATTTTGTGTTTAAAATGTATTTTTGGACATGAACCATTGATAGGAGACATTCAGAATGGGACTACTGTGAGGTTCATTTGGAAAGGAGGGGGGTGGTTCGGAAGGGTTGAATGAGGGAGGATTGTATACATGTGTATGTTATTGGAGGATATGTTGTTGTGCTCGAAATATTAAGGTTAGCAAGACTACCTGTATTGATTGGACATGGTATGTTCTGTTCTTGAAATTTAAAGAAATTTGAAAAAAATGTAATTTTGTAGGAAACTAAATCTCCTACTGCTTGCTTTAGTATTCTGGGTTGGGGGTCTATCATTCACAACAAGATGGAGGGACCAAAAGCATCTCCTGGGGGGCCTGCTGGGAGTAGCTGCAGTGCTCAGGAGGAGGCATCACCCTCAATTCTCCCAAGCCAGTCCAGGAAAGGGGCGTGCTGGGGTCTGGAGTGAATAGGTGGGAGGAAGGTAAATGGGATGGTTAGGGCAGCTGAAGGAAGGTGACTGGACAGTGAAAGGTGAAGGAGGATCAGATATAACAGAAAGGGGAGAGCCGATGGGAAGGCAAGATCGGTAGATTGATGTTGCAACACTATTTGCCTTGCTTCTCCTTTGCTATATACAGTTTTTTTTGTAGAGGGCTGCAAATGTATTTTTGCAGATCTGGGAAGACATTTTTTGCTGGATCACGGATCTGGGAAATCTGGATCCACGCCAGCACTTTGTTTAGGGTACTCCTAGAACCACACCTAATGGAATGTGGGCCCCCCTGATCCCAACCCTGGCCCACCCAGATGAAAATTCCTGGAGCCGGGCCTGTCTTGGTTGAAAGCAGAAGATGACACAGCATTTGAATTTCATGTTATAGTTATCACACTTTTAGAGCAGGGCAACTGTCTTGGCGAACTGGTAGATTGAACACATGCTCATTCTGACTGTGTTATGCACAGCAGCTGACTTACACCAGCTATTGAATTTCTTCTCAAATTAATTAGCACAATTGGAGGGATGGGCAAACATCCGTGTGAATCAGGTTTGATCAAACATATACTGATGACTGCAATGTCAGAGAGTGCAAGACTTTAGGCATGTGGTTTCATTAAACGTGTGCTAACCACAAATTACCCGAGCACAGTGGCAGTCACAAGCATTCAAAATTGTGCTTATATATTTTACACTTTGAGCGGAGGGCAAATATCTTTAGGCAATGCTGGTTAATTGAATGCATGCTCACGCATGATTTGGTTGTTTAAAGTTGTCGAAAAAAGCACTTGCTTTTCTTGTCAAATGTATAAGCACACTTTAAGGATGGAAAAAGTTCTTTGGAAGCACTGGTTGATTGGAGTCACATTTCTGGTCAAATGTATCAGCAGACGTGTTTTGTAGGGACAACATCTTTGGTAAATGCTGCTTTATTGAGTTTGTGTTCATGCATAACTTGGTTGGGCAAGGTAGCTGATGCAAGCACTTGAAATTCTTGACAAATGTGTTAGCGCACATTCTCCGGGGATTAAAGTGTGCTAACCACAAGCATTTGGCTTTCTTTTCAAGTAGTTTAGCACACTTTCATGGAAGAGCAAACATCTTTGGGGAATGCTGATGGATTGAATATGTATTCCAGCATGATTTGTTTGTCTAAATTAGCTCACATGAGCGTTTGAAGTTCTTGTCAAACTTATTAGCCTCTGGGCCTCATTACACGGATGGCGGTGGACCAAGGTGCTATTAGCCGATAAAATACCGGCACCGCCTTGGTGGAAAGGGGAATTACCGCCCTATTCCAAGGTTGGTGGGGCGGTAATTCCCCCTTCCCCATTGCCCCTCCCCATTCTCATTTTTGCCCAATAGGGCTCTATGGTAATGGGGAAGGCGCTAATTACGGTACCCCAAATTGCGGTACCGTAATTAGCTCCCTGGTCCCTTTGCGGGTTGGTTTTTAACGCCTGCAAAATACCGGTACCGGTAAACCCTTACCGCCTACCGTGTAATGAGGCCCTATGTCAGAAGTACTTGGGGAGTCAGGAGCACTTCTTGATTGAATGTACACTCATACATGCTTGAAAGCAGTAATTGACAAGAGCATTTCAATTTAATTTTACATTTTTTAGCACACTTTGAAGGTAGAGAGAACATCTTTGGGAATGCAAATTGATTGAGCCCATGCTCAGGCATGACTTGTCTTTGTGCAGTACTGCATTTGGATTTATTGTCACATGTATTAGCATAATTTATTGTCACATGTATTAGCCCAGTTTGAGGAAATGGTAATGGTGTTTGCAGAGTGCGATTGCTTGACTGCAAGCTCACCCATGACATGGATGAGCACAGTAGCAGACACACACAAGCATTTGTATTTCTTGTCAAATATATTAAGACTGTGTGGTCTGATTAACAGAGCACTTCCCATTCACAAACGCCTTTGTAAATCAGGCCCCATGTGTTCCCATGCTGTCATATGCAGAGGGAAACACTGCACCGCCAAACAATGGGCGTTGCCAAGCACAAAATGAACGAATAAAGACAAGACAAGAGACTGAATATGAACATTGCAGACTGAGAACACCCACAAAAAACACAGCTTGTTAATGCCGGATGATTTCAATTTCTGTTACTGCCACAAATAGTACCACAAAGGTTTCCAATTGCCAAAAGAAGGATGAAATGAGTATCAGGTGTGCTGTAATCAATCACAGGTGCCTCTATGAGCAGAAAGACCACTGACAAAGCAAAGCTAAGCAGTGCATGAGACAAACCACACAATGCAGCAAGGCAGCACCAGGTCACACACATTTGAGATCTGTTCTTATTATTTGATGGCAGGAAAAGTTGTGCTATGTAGTAGCAAAGTGTAGCACAGCCTTGAGGAAGGAGTGCAACAACCCCACAGTAAGGCTCTTCCCATTGACCTTCACAGCCAGCCAAATAGTGACCCAATGGAACACCATCATGAAAGCTGTGCAGCTAACACAGGTGAGGTGTAAATTCACCTGGAATTCGGGTCTGTCCTATATTTCCTTGCCACTGGCAACACCCAGCATTCAATTGTCATGAGGATGGCACTTCACTGCACACATTCTCCTCTGTGCTCCCAGGGGCATTACGTGCCCTCCATCACTATGCTACAGCACATATTGCACTACCCGCTACCATGGAAGCCATCAAATCCATCAAAGGAAGATTCTACTATATCACCCAATCAGCTAATGTCATTTGTTCCCTGAACTATACACATGTCTGAATGGTGGGCCCACATGAGTGGGAACGGGTGTAAACGAATAGCAAGATGCAACAGACTAAGGGCCTGAATCATGGAAAGGAGCACAGAAATCCCAGAGCTCTAGCGCCGAGAACATCACTGCGCAAAGCTGCGTGCAGACATTTTTCTGCACGCTCCACGTATTTATGGAATAATTTACGCAAAGTTACCATATACTCAAGTCGCGGCGGGAACAGCATCGACACGCCCCCACGCAAATCAAAAACAGGCAAAAACAGCCACCTATGCGTGCTCCCTGGGCGCGAATACATTCACCCACAAAACAGTGCATGGGGTCACTCACAAGCAGTCTTGCATCTCGGGGAACCTGCGCAGGGTCTCCTGTAACTGTTATGGGTACCCTGACAACATGCATACAATTTATCGTAACTCAGGTGAAACTCAGAAAATCTGCCTGCGAACCCCCGTAAAACCATTCCTGCACCCCGCTACACTGTGTACGCGCAACACTAAGTTAGACTGGAACCTTGGATGCATATACGCACCCCAAAATCCAACACCCAATTTTACCTCTGCATGGTGATTCCTAGTGCAAGTGTCTGTACGCCTGCCTTCAGTGGCGGATATTATGACATTTCTCTGCAGGCGGTTGTGTGGCCGGATCCATGAATACGTATTGTTCTGCGCAATAGTGGGTATGTAATGGACTGCCTGATGCCATCCCTCGTAACGCCCACTTTTTTGCATGTTCTTCCCTATTTTCTGTGTTCCGCCCCCTTCCCTAACCTCTGCACAAGCCACGCCCATGCTCTATGTGGTATCTCGCGCAGGGCACTCGTCCACTCGCAGAGCAGTGTTGGGCCGCCACAAAATGCACGCAAGTTCGAGAAAAGTCCTGCACATTCGATTCCATGAATAAACTAACAGGAATACTTACACAGTTTGTTTCGCAAGTTCCCTATTTTCTGCACAAATATTTCCATGTTTTCGGGCACAAAATGATCAGATGACATGTGATGCTGACCGACCCATCAGTCACTGCTGCACCGAGTTTCCTGGCTCAACACATGATTCTATTGAAATGCACAAAAGGACCCTGCCAGCTTGCATGGCCTCACACAGAGGACAACGGACACCACGTACATGTTTGGCATTCCACCTGCAAATGCACAGACTGACAGTTGAGGGTGTCCATACATTGTCAGTGGCATTTAAATGATGGCAGGGTGAGCATCAAAAGAGAATAACCCCTACATTATTGGGGGTGAGCAGACAGAGGGATTACCTGGAAAATTATAAATTATTTATGGGGAATATTAAGAGCGAATACCTTGCAAAAGATGCTGGTGAGTATGTAGAGTGAATACCATGGAAAAGATGCTGGTGAGAATGCAGAGTGAATACCCTGGAAAGGATGGGGAGAAATGAGCATATAGAGGGAATACTTGTGAAACGAGGTGGTTGAGTGTGCAGAGAGAATAACATGTAAATGATAGGTTTCAGTGTACAGAAGTAACACCTGGGAAATTATGGGTGGGTGAGCGTGCCGATGGAATACCTAAGAAATGTTGAGTGTGAGTAGGCAGACGGAAATCCTGGTAAATTGTAGGGTGTTGTAGTATAGGTTATGACATTTCACCTGCACATGTGCAGGCTGACAGGTGAGGGTCTCCAAACAGGCCAAGCAGCAGGGAAAGGACAGGGATGAGAATGGAGAGGGAATAGCTGGGTAATGAGGGGGGTGAGTATGCAGATGGAACACCTGAGAAATTATGAGGGGTGAGTATGCAGAAGGAATATCTGTGGAATATTGGGGGAGTTAAGCATGCAGAGGAAATTGCCGAGAACTGATGGAGGTGGCTATGAAGAGGGAATACATGGGACATCATGGGGGTGAGTATGCAGAGGGAATACATGGTAAATAATAGGGGCGAGTATAGAGGGTGACTTTCCACCTGCACATGCACAGGCTGTCAGTCGAGGGACTCCATAAAGGGTAAGTAGCAGGGCAATGGTGGGAGTGAGCATACAGAGGGAATACCTGGAAAAGTATGATGGGGATCAGTAGGCAGAGGGAATGCCTGGGCATAGTTGGAAACTCATGTGGGGAATAGGGAGTGGGAATACTTGGGAAATACCTGGGAAATGATGGGTTAGGCATAGTAAGCAAAGGAAACACCTGGGAAATGACGGAGGTTTGAGTTTGGAAAATTGCGGAGGGTAATTATGCAGAGGTATTCTCTGGGAAATGTTGGAGGCAGAGTATGTTAAGGAAATACCTGGGAAATGATGGGGATGAGTTTGGAAAATGCTGGTGGGGGGTAGGTATACAGAGGTAATCCCTGGGAAATGTTGGAGGCAGAGTATGTTAAGAACATACCTAGGAAATGATGGGGGTGAGTTTGGAAAATGCTGGTGGGGGTAAGTATACAGAGATAATCCCTGGGAAATGTTGGAGGCAGAGTATGTTAAGGAAATACCTAGGAAATGATGGGGGTGAGTTTGGAAAATGCTGGTGGGGGGTAGGTATACAGAGGTAATCCCTGGGAAATGTTGGAGGCAGAGTATGTTGAGGAAATACCTAGGAAATTATGGGGGTGAGTTTGGAAAATGCTGGTGGGGGTAAGTATACAGAGGTCATCCCTGGGATATGTTGGAGGCAGAGTATGTTGAGGAAATACCTAGGAAATGATGTGGTTGAGTTTGGAAAATTCTGGGGTAAGTATGCAGAGGTAATCCCAGGGAAATGTTGGAAGCAGAGTATGTTGAGGAAATACCTGGGAAATGATAGGGGTAAATTTGCAGAGGGAATGTCTAGGAAATGAGTGGAAGTGCACAACACATTTCTATGCACAACTATGCCTATGTATTATTTGTATGCCGTATGTTGCATACCCTCTGCATCAGGAGACATGTCCCTGGACCAACGCTTGACTGCGACGTAGGTGAAGCAGTGGATATTGGACAGCCGTACCTTGACGAGCGTGATGGGGGGATAGTTAGTGGACCATTTATTCTGAACACTGGGATTGTTGGAATTTAAGTCAGCATGTTGGGGCTTCAGTCTTCCTTACAAGAGTGTACCAAAGAGCTGAACAATGGCAGTTGTGCGGTCCCCTGGTGGGGCACACCACCCAAGAGTCATGTGTACAGGGAAAGTCTCCTATCATGCAAGATAAAGGGGAATGAAAGGAGCCAAACCCCAAAAGGGCATGTATGAAATCGATGGTTGTAGGGAGTGCAATATTGGGCAAAGAATGACCACTGAGGGCATGTTATACCTGTGTGAGTACACAGGAACTTGTTGACTCTTACAAGAAACCCTGCATGCCATTCAAGGGTGCACTAGTGCTATCAGCATAGCACTATTCAACAGAGGCAGAAACCAGTGTAATGGCTCTTGCAGCGTGTCCCATCCAGTGTGTACAGTCAACATTTTGCCCAAAGATGCTATGACATCATGAATGTGGCTGCACAAAGCTGCACAGGCGTGTGTGCCACTTCCACAGCCCCGCTCAAGCAGAGCAGCAACTAGCATGTTCATGTACGTCTGAGGCATGGTTGCATGATGTAGTTATGACCATTAGATTAGTGTTGATTATGGATAAACTAATACACAAGAACAGAATACTCTGAGACATATATTGTGAATGCCTGATTTATTAAACGAAGCAGCCCTCATAGTTAAATACACAAACATCTTGCCCACTTATTCTATTCCTTCAGCCGTTCAACCCCTTATCTTGTCCCTTTACACACACACACGTAACCACCGTATCCTATTCCTTCACAAACCCTTCACACACTCTTCCACCCTCCTACCCTCCAGCACTGCAGAACCAGTGCACTTTGTTTGCCAACGTGGATTATTCTCACGCCCATGGAGCGTAGGTGGTTGGTGGTGCGAAAGTCGGGCACACTGACGCAGAGGAATGCCCTGCTGTGATCCCTCTTTGCATGTAGCACAGGTGGAGAGTGTTGGCTCTTGCTGCACACAGGCACGGACTCCTATCAGTTCCAGTTCTATCCACATTAGGAGTCCAGACACCATGTAAATAGCCACTTTGCGCTCCCACATGCAAAGGCTGTCCAGGCTCAGCAACAGCCTCATTTGATGAACATCGGCATGTGTTATGTTGGACCATCTTTGTCTTCAGGCCCACGGCCAGGCCAGGATGGTGTCATGCTGAGCCTCCGGGATGTCCAGATTAGTTCCCTGAATAGTCCCAGAGATCACAGAAGCTGGTCAGGGATCAGAAGCTCTTCCGGGTAGCTGAACAGGAATGGGGTCTGGGGTCATCCAGGGGTTGGTGCATGCTTTTCAAAATGGGGTTCCCGCCATCATTATCCTGTGTGACAGTTGAGGAAGGTAATGCTTGGTTTGTGGTGTGTTGTGCTCTGGCCTTATATGGGTCAGTGTCAAAAGGTTTAACACATCCCCTGAGATAGCTGTCAACAGTGTACTTTAAAGACCACTCCCTTGTCACATCCATACCGCCTTCCTGTGGGGAGATGAGAAGCTTGTCCGAAATGTTCTTACTAGGTACTGTTTCTTGCATGTGATGTGGAGGTCTTTCTAGTGTGTTGTATCTGAAATGGCACACTTGCTAGTTCACTGGTGATGTTGGGTGGAAGTAATGGGCTGGCTACTAGTTGCCTGGTAATTATATTTTTCCAAACCTTGCATGTGTTCTAGCACTGCAGAAATGAACATGTTTTATAACTTTGGTAACTGTGCCATGTTTAACCGGTGGGCAAATAGGCTGCTAGGTTACTGTGTTCTATGTTCATTAGTTTGTTTAATCATACGTAATGTTAAAGCAGCACAGGCATTCCTTAGCAAGGTGTATGCCAGAAATCTCCCTTGTAATGGAAGACACTATGCTATGTCACAACGTGTTGCTTTAACAGCTTTACAGCACTTCGTGTTACATTCTCCCTGAAAATGTAGTGAATGGCTTCTTTAAATGGTCTCAGGCGGTGCAACAGGGACTCTGACATGATCCACTGAGATGAATTGAGCATATTACATAGCTCCCAACATTCCCAAGTCCACGCAGTCCCGTTGCATGCTGGAACTAGTAGTTTAGTTTTTTCCAATGTTAGAGTGGACTCATAAGTACAAGAATGCAGTGCAAACAGATAACAGAACTGCCTCGAAGACAGAGATGAAACACGAGGTGGAGGTATTGCTATCATATCTAGATTAAGCCTCCTTCTGAGACCAGCCCCTCCACAAAATATACAATCTTGTGAGGTCCTCACCGTTAAACCCCCTCTAACTAACTCCCAGACCCTTACTATCCATATAATCTACAGACCGCCTGGTCCACTTGGGACATTTGAGGAGGACATGTACACCGTATTATCCAACAACCTTAAAACTACCACCCAACTATTACTACTAGGCGACTTTAATCTAGGATTCAATAACCCATCAGATAAGCACTCCTCCAACATAGCCAACATCCTATCAGAATTAGGCCTCTCCCAAAAAATCAACAAACCTACCCAGAATAAAGGGAGAACCCTTGACTGTGTAGCTGACTATAATTGCACTGCCACCATCACCTCCATCTCCCCGCAATTGTGGACAGACCATTTCCTTGTTTCTTTCACACTATCCACTACTAGATCACTCCTGATTGTCTCACCTACTGCCTCACCTTGTTTAACAAGGAACAAAAAGAATATTACAGTGGACAAAGTTATCCCTGCCATTCTCCCTACCCTCAACTCACTGGCAGACAACCTGGATCCAGGTACATTGGTCCACAAGTATAATACAATTATTCGAACTGCAATTGACGAAATTGCTCCACTTAAACTCAGACCTAGCAAACCTAAATCTCATCTAGACAAGTGGTTCACCCCCCAGATAAAGGACCTACATCTCCTAAAAGGGAAATGTGAAACTGCTTGGTGACTACTCCCCTCAGATGACAACAAATCCAAGTTAACTAAAATCTCTTCCCGATATATAAATGAAATCTGCTTGGCTAAACGTAACTCTTACAACAAACGTATCTCTAACGCCAATTTCAGTATGAAGGAATTATTCATCATACTAAAAGAGTTAGAGTCTCCTATCCCTACACCTGATATTTGTACCAAAAATAAAACAGTGTTCAGATATTCAACAGGCATTATCCAATAAAGTAGCTACCCCCAGAATAAAATAGCCCAAAAAAAAGCTCCCATTAACTCGCCATCACAATTGAACAACCTAAACCTCCCCTCTAGCGAAATACTTCTGACCGTCTCGCCAGATTCCATTTTACTAAAACTTCCATGCTTGAGGTAGAAAAAGTCATTCTCTCACTCAAGCCTTCCAATGGCCAAGGCGATCTTTGCCCAGCTCAGATTATAAAAGATGCCACAAGAGATCCTGACCCTTTTATCTCTAAACTGATCAATGCCTCCTTCTCATCTGGCACCATTCCCACCAACTTGAAGCAATCTTGGGTACTCCCACTGCTAAAGAAGCTAACCCTAGACCCACTTATTCCTACGAATTACCGCCCTATTACGACAGTACCATTCTTGCTTAAAATACTCGACAAGGTTGCTTACACCCAGATCCAAAAATATTTGGAACTCCATAAGCTTTTGGGAGCAAGACAAGCTGGATTCCGCCCCCTACATGGGATGGAAACCACTCTCATCAACCTAAATTCGCAGGTCGATGAGTTAAGAGGGAAAGGCAAAACAGTCCTCCTCCTACTGTTAGACCTCTGAGCCGCATTCGATCCGGTGGATCACAAGGTCTTATGTGGCCACCTGGACATGAACCATTGATAGGAGAGATTCAGAATGGGACTACTGTGAGGTTCATTTGGAAAGGAGGGGGGTGGTTTGGAAGGGTTGAATGAGGGAGGATTGTATACATGTGTATGTTATTGGAGGATATGTTGTTGTGCTCGAAATATTAAGATCAGCAAGTCTACCTGTATTGATTGGATATGGTATGTTCTGTTCTTGAAATTTAAAGAAATTTGAAAAAAATGTAATTTTGTAGGAAACTAATCTCCTATTGCTTGCTTTAGTATTCTGGGTTGGGGGTCTATCATTCACAACAAGATGGATGGACCACAAGCCTCTCCTGGGGGGCCTGGTGGGAGTAGCTGCAGTGCTCAGGAGGAGGCATCACCCTCAATTCTCCCAAGCCAGTCCAGGAAAGGCATGCTGGGTGCTGGTGTGCATAGGTGGGAAGGAAGGTAAATGGGAACGGTGGTTAGGGCAGCTGAAGGAAGGTGACTGGACAGTGAAAGGTGAAGGAGGATCAGATATAACAGAAAGGGGAGAGCCGATGGGAAGGCAAGATCGGTAGATTGATGTTACAACACTATTTGCCTTGCTTCTCCTTTGCCATATACAGTTTTTTTTGTAGAGGGCTGCAAACGTATTTTTGCAGATCTGGGAAGACATTTTTTGCTGGATCACAGATCTGGGAAATCTGGATCCACGCCAGCACTTTGTTTAGGGTACTCCTAGAACCACACCCAATGGAATGTGGGCCCCCCTGATCCCAACCCTGGCCCACCCAGATGAAAATTCCTGGAGCCGGGCCTGTCTTGGTTGAAAGCAGAAGATGACACAGCATTTGAATTTCATGTTATAGTTATCACACTTTTAGAGCAGAGCAACTGTCTTGGCGAACTGGTAGATTGACACACATGCTCATTCTGACTGTGTTATGCACAGCAGCTGATTTACACCAGCTATTGAATTTCTTCTCAAATTAATTAGCACAATTGGAGGGATGGGCAAACATCCGTGTGGATCAGGTTTGATCAAACATATACTGATGACTGCAATGTCAGAGAGTGCATTCGAATTGTTGTTAAATGTATTAGTCCACTTTCAGGGAGGAGCATGTTTCTGTGAGGAGCACAGGTTCTGTGAGTGTGTCCTGACACTGGACATGGGAGAGTCCAGCGGCTGATACACATTAGCATTTACATTTCTTGCAAACTTATCAGCACACATTGAGCGAATGGCAAGCACATTTGGGGAGTGCTAGCTTGAGTGAATGCTTGTTCACGCTTGACTTGATCATGTGTGATAGCTGACACAAGCAGTTGAGTTTCTTGTATAATTTATCAGCACACCTTGAAAGCCGGACAAACATCTTTGAGCAATGCTGCTGTAATTAATGCATGCTCATGCATAAATTGGTTAAGAAAAGTAGCTGGTGTGAACACTTGAATTGCTTGGCAAATTTATCAGCACACTTTGAACATGGGTTCAAGACTTTAGGCATGTGGTTTCATTAAACGTGTGCTAACCACAAATTGCCCGAGCACAGTGGCAGTCACAAGCATTCAAAATTGTGCTTATATATTTTACACTTTGAGCGGAGGGCAAATATCTTTAGGCAATGCTGGTTAATTGAATGCATGCTCACACATGATTTGGTTGTTTAAAGTTGTCGAAAAAAACACTTGCTTTTCTTGTCAAATGTATAAGCACACTTTAAGGATGGAAAAAGGTCTTTGGAAGCACTGGTTGATTGGAGTCACATTTCTGGTCAAATGTATCAGCAGACGTGTTTTGTAGGGACAACATCTTTGGTAAATGCTGCTTTATTGAGTTTGTGTTCATGCATAACTTGGTTGGGCAAGGTAGCTGATGCAAGCACTTGAAATTCTTGACAAATGTGTTAGCGCACATTCTCCAGGGATTAAAGTGTGCTAACCACAAGCATTTGTCTTTCTTTTCAAGTAGTTTAGCACACTTTCATGGAAGAGCAAACATCTTTGGGGAATGCTGATGGATTGAATATGTATTCCAGCATGATTTGTTTGTCTAAATTAGCTCACATGAGCGTTTGAAGTTCTTGTCAAACATATTAGCCCCTGGGCCTCATTACACGGATGGCGGTGGACCAAGGTGCTATTAGCCGATAAAATACCGGCACCGCCTTGGTGGAAAGGGGAATTACCGCCCTATTCCAAGGTTGGTGGGGCGGTAATTCCCCCTTCCCCCATTGCCCCTCCCCATTCTCATTTTTGCCCAATAGGGCTCTATGGGAATGGGAAAGGCGCTAATTACGGTACCCCAAATTGCGGTACCGTAATTAGCTCCCTGGTCCCTTTGCGGGTTGGTTTTTAACGCCTGCAAAATACCGGTACCGGTAAACCCTTACCGCCTACCGTGTAATGAGGCCCTATGTCAGAAGTACTTGGGGAGTCAGGAGCACTTCTTGATTGAATGTACACTCATACATGCTTGAAAGCAGTAATTGACAAGAGCATTTCAATTTAATTTTACATTTTTTAGCACACTTTGAAGGTAGAGAGAACATCTTTGGGAATGCAAATTGATTGAGCCCGTGCTCAGGCATGACTTGTTTTTGTGCAGTACTGCATTTGGATTTATTGTCACATGTATTAGCATGATTTATTGTCACATGTATTAGCCCAGTTTGAGGAAATTGTAATGGTGTTTGCAGAGTGCGATTGCTTGACTGCAAGCTCACCCATGACATGGATGAGCACAGTAGCAGACACACACAAGCATTTGTATTTCTTGTCAAATATATTAAGACTGTGTGGTCTGATTAACAGAGCACTTCCCATTCACAAACGCCTTTGTAAATCAGGCCCCATGTGTTCCCATGCTGTCATATTCAGAGGGAAACACTGCACCGCCAAACAATGGGCGTTGCCAAGCACAAAATGAACCAATAAAGACAAGACAAGAGACTGAATATGAACATTGCAGACTGAGAACACCCACAAAAAACACAGCTTGTTAATGCCGGATGATTTCAATTTCTGTTACTGCCACAAATAGTACCACAAAGGTTTCCAATTGCCAAAAGAAGGATGAAATGAGTATCAGGTGTGCTGTAATCAATCACAGGTGCCTCTATGAGCAGAAAGACCACTGACAAAGCAAAGCTAAGCAGTGCATGAGACAAATCACACAATGCAGCAAGGCAGCACCAGGTCACACACATTTGAGATCTGTTCTTATTATTTGATGGCAGGAAAAGTTGTGCTATGTAGTAGCAAAGGGTAGCACAGCCTTGAGGAAGGAGTGCACACATCCCCACAGTAAGGCTATTCCCATTGACCTTCACAGCCAGCCAAATAGTGACCCAATGGAACACCATCATGAAAGCTGTGCAGCTAACACAGGTGAGGTGTAAATTCACCTGCAATTCGGGTCTGTCCTATATTTCCTTGCCACTGGCAACACCCAGCATTCAGTTGTCATGAGGATGGCACTTCACTGCACACATTCTCCTCTGTGCTCCCACGGGCATTACGTGCCCTCCATCACTATACCACAGCACATATTGCACTGCCTGCTACCATGGAAGCCATCAAATCCATCAAAGGAAGATTCTACTATATCACCCAATCAGCTAATGTCATTTGTTCCCTGAACTATACACATGTCTGAATGGTGGGCCCACATGAGTGGGAACGGGTGTAAACGAATAGCAAGATGCAACAGACTAAGGGCCTGAATCATGGAAAGGAGCACAGAAATCCCAGAGCTCTAGCGCCGAGAACGTCACTGCGCGACGGTGCGTGCAGACATTTTTCTGCATGCTCCACGTATTTATGGAATCATTTACGCAAAGTAACCATATACGCAAGTCGCGGCGGGAACAGCATCGACACGCCCCCACGCAAATCAAAAACAGGCAAAAACAGCCACCTATGCGTGCTCCCTGGGCGCGAATACATTCACCCACAAAACAGTGCATGGGGTCCCTCACAAGCAGTCTTGCATCTCGGGGAACCTGCGCAGGGTCTCCTGTAACTGTTATGGGTACCCTGACAACATGCATACAATTTATCGTAACTCAGGTGAAACTCAGAAAATCTGCTTGCGAACCCCGTAAAACCATTCCTGTACCCCGCTACACTGTGTACGGCGCAACACAAAATTAGACTGGAACCTTGGATGCATATACGCACCCCAAAATCCAAAAACCAATTTTACCTCTGCATGGTGATTCCTAGTGCAAGTGTCTGTACGCCTGCCTTCAGTGGCGGATATTATGACATTTCTCTGCGGGCGGTTGTGTGGCCGGATCCATGAATACGTATAGTTCTGCGCAATAGTGGGTATGTAATGGACTGCCTGATGCCATCCCTCGTAACGCCCACTTTTTTGCATGTTCTTCCCTATTTTCTGTGTTCCGCCCCCTTCCCTAACCTCTGCACAAGCCACACCCATGCTCTATGTGGTATCTCGCGCAGGGCACTCGACCACTCGCAGAGCAGTGTTGGGCCGCCACAAAATGCACGCAAGTTCGAGAAAAGTCCTGCACATTCGATTCCATGAATAAACTAACAGGAATACTTACACAGTTTGTTTCGCAAGTTCCCTATTTTCTGCACAAAAATTTCCGTGTATTCGGGCACGAAATGATCAGATGACATGTGATGCTGACCGACCCATCAGTCACTGCTGCACCGAGTTTCCTGGCTCAACACATGATTCTACTGAAATGCACAAAAGGACCCTGCCAGCTTGCATGGCCTCACACAGAGGACAACGGACACCACGTACATGTTTGGCATTCCACCTGCAAATGCACAGACTGACAGTTGAGGGTGTCCATACATTGTCAGTGGCATTTAAATGATGGCAGGGTGAGCATCAAAAGAGAATAACCCCTACATTATTGGGGGTGAGCAGACAGAGGGATTACCTGGAAAATTATAAATTATTTATGGGGAATATTAAGAGCGAATACCTTGCAAAAGATGCTGGTGAGTATGTAGAGTGAATACCATGGAAAAGATGCTGGTGAGAATGCAGAGTGAATACCCTGGAAAGGATGGGGAGAAATGAGCATATAGAGGGAATACTTGTGAAACGAGGTGGTTGAGTGTGCAGAGAGAATAACATGTAAATGATAGGGTTCAGTGTACAGAAGTAACACCTGGGAAATTATGTGTGGGTGAGCGTGCCGATGGAAAATACCTAGGAAATGTTGAGTGTGAGTAGGCAGACGGAAATCCTGGTAAATTGTAGGGTGGTGCAGTATAGGTTATGACATTTCACCTGCACATGTGCAGGCTGACAGTTGAAGGTCTCCATACAGGCCAAGCATCAGGGAAAGGACAGGGATGAGAATGGAGAGGGAATACCTGGGTAATGAGGGGGGTGAGTATGCAGATGGAACATCTGATAAATTATGAGGGGTGAGTATGCAGAAGAAATATCTGTGAAATTATGGGGGAGTTAAGCATGCTGAGGAAATTGCCGAGCACTGATGGAGGTGGCTATGAAGAGGGAATACATGGGACATCATGGAGGTTTGTATGCAGAGGGAATACATTGTAAATAATAGGGGCCAGTATAGAGGGTGACTTTCCACCTGCACATGCACAGGCTGTCAGTCGAAGGACTCCATAAAGGGTAAGTAGCAGGGCAATGGTGGGAGTGAGCATACAGAGGGAATACCTGGAATAGTATGATGGGGATCAGTAAGCAGAGGGAATGCCTGGGCATAGTTGGAAACTCATGTGGGGATTAGGGAGTGGGAATACTTGGGAAATACCTGGGAAATGATGGGTTAGGCATAGTAAGCAAAGGAAACACCTGGGAAATGACGGAGGTTTGAGTTTGGAAAATTCCGGAGGGTAATTATGCAGAGGTATTCTCTGGGAAATGTTGGAGGCAGAGTATGTTAAGGAAATACCTAGGAAATGATGGGGGTGAGTTTGGAAAATGCTGGTGGGGGTAAGTATATAGAGGTAATCCCTGGGAAATGTTGGAGGCAGAGTATGTTGAGGAAATAACTAGGAAGTGATGGGGGTGAGTTTGGAAAATGCTGGTGGGGGGTAAGTATACAGAGGTAATCCCTGGCAAATGTTGGAGGCAGAGTATGTTGAGGAAATACCTAGGAAATGATGTGGGTGAGTTTGGAAAATTCTGGGGGTAAGTATGCAGAGGTAATCACTGGGAAATGTTGGAAGCACAGTATGTTGAGGAAATTCCTGGGAAATGATAGGGGTAAATTTGCAGAGGGAATGTCTAGGAAATGATTGGAGGTGCACAACACATCTCTATGCACAACTATGCCTATGTATTATTTGCATGCCATATGTTGCATACCCTCTGCATCAGGAGACATGTCCCTGGACCAACAATTGACAGTTGTTGTGCCTCGGGCCGCCCCGTACTATCACACACGCACTCGCAAGCATACAAGAAGACACAGGACATGCGTGTGTTCCAGAGTCCCGGCGGCAACTGCTGCACGGACATTCTTTATTCTGAATGCGCATTCGCGACCCAGAACGAGGCTCTCGCATGCATCGTTCGTGATTGCAACGTCACATCCCTTTTTTTCTTTAATCAAAACAACATAACCATTGCTAATGCAAAACAGTGCAAACTGTGAATACAGAACCTGTGACCCAACATGGGTTATCGAACTGCTGTAAACTCGGCTCAATCTCCAGGGTCCAGGACGTAGTTATTGAGGTGAGCAGGCAGTCTTCGGTCTCGTCACATGGGATACCGCGGGGTACTCGAGGGAACTGCACTGGGACCCTCTGCTAGCAGAACGGCATCCTGCACTGCGTCCTCCACTGGATTCTCTTGGACGGTTTCAGAGGAGGTGCCTTCGCCAGGATCGATCGCATAAGTTGAAGTGTCCACCTTCTTAAAGAAGGACCTATTGCGATTGACAGTCCCTCGTTCGCATGCCGCCATGACCATTGTTCCCTTCACGTGCGTGACTGTCCACGGCTGAGGTTCATAGGGAAGGGACAGTTTGCCTTCCGGTCGGCGGTTCCGTACTAGCACGGAATCGCCTACGGCTACTTCCTTGTCTTGTAGACCCCTTCTTTCGCTCTCCCTCTGGTTGCGTGCTGCTCACTCTTCCCTTACTTTCTCATTGTCAACGACCCCAGGTTCCTGGCCTTCTACTTCATGTATCATTCCGCAGGGGCAGCGCCCGAAGAGCACTTCAGCGGGAGCGACTCCAGTTGACTGATGAGGCGTGGTCCTATACTCTCTCAGGAACTCCACTAGCTTCTTCTGTAGGTCCTCCCCTCCACTTTCAGATATCCGCAGCACCTTGTTCAAGGTGCGCATGAGCCTCTCGGCTTCCCCATTCGCACGAGGCCACAAAGGCGACACCCTCCTGTGCTGGAATGCCCCTCTCTGTCAGGTACTGAGCGAATTGGCTGCCTGTAAAGGGAGGGCCATTGTCCGACCATAGTAGTTCGGGGAAGCCATGTGTTGCAAGCATTTTGTCCAGATCCCTAGTGGTGTACACAGTCGCCGTGCCTTCCACTACCTCCACCTCGGGATATCTTGACCATTGGTCTACCACCGCCAGAAAATACATGCCTCGCCCCATCGATCCGAAATCCACATGGACAGTTCCCCAGGGCTTTTCGCTCAGTTCCATCGAGCTAATAGGCGGAGCTCTCTCCCCCGGACTCGCTGCTTGGCATGGTAAGCACCTTCTCACAAAAAGCTCCACCATCCCCTCTAGGCCGGGGAACCAAACTTTGGGCCAGAGTCTCGCCTTGGTCTTGGCGACCCCTTGATGTCCTATGTGGGCTAGTTCCATTACACGAGTTCTCAGTACCTGTGGGATCACTATTTGCCTCCCTCTCAGCAGTAGTCCACCATCTGAAATGGACAGTTCGTCCCTCACCCTCCAAAGGGCCTGAAGATCTCTTTGGGCATCTGTCTGCCGCCTAGAGTTGTTCTGAAGCACCTCTCTTCAATCACTGCTTCTTACCGCCGTCCTGATAATGTGAAACACTTCATCGTTGGACGATTCGATCGCTATGGTGAGCCTGCACAGTGCCACCGGCAACGCACCCTCCACCACGTGACACAGCAGCCCTTGACAGTCAAATGCCTCCTTGGTCTGTTCCACCTTCTCATGGTTTGGGTGGCGAGATAGATAGTCTGCCGGATTATTGGTCCCCGGTCTGTACACCAGCTTGACCCCATATTCCATAAGAGCCAACATCCATCGTTCTATTCTCTGCGGAGGCTTTGAAGACACTCCCGCCAGGATGGGCATCAGGGGCTTGTGATCGGTTACGACCACGACAGTCTTGCCCAAGATGTATAGATGAAAATGGCGACAGCCCGAAAGAATCGCCAAGGCCTCTCTTTCTATTTGCGAATAACGCCTTTCCGTGTCCGTGAGCGCCTTGCTCGCGTAGTGATGGGTTGCATATCCCCTCTGTTGTCTGCTTGCATCAGGACCGCCCCTACACCCACCGGGCTGGCGTCAACAACAATCTCGGATTCTGCGGTGGGGTCAAAGTACGCCATGGTATCCCCATCCGACAGGGCATTTTTAATGATCTGAAAGGCTTCCTGCTCCTTTCTGTCCCACACCCACACAGCGTCATTCTTGGTTAGTGCCCTGAGGGGTTCCAACAAGGAAGCCAGACCCCTAATAAAATGCCCACAGTAGTTGACCATCCCCAAGAACCTCCTTACCTCTGTGGGGGACTGGGGTGCTGCAGCCTCACGAATGTCTTTGACCTTTGCAGGATCGGGTGACACGCCGTTGGCATGAAAGATGAAACCAAAGAAACGCATTTTGTCCTTGAAAAACTCACACTTTTCACGGTGCAGGGTAAGACCCAACTCCTCCAGTCTCTTCAGGGTGAGCTCTAATCTTGTCATGTGTTCTGCCTCAGATTCGGCAAAGACCAAGATGACATCACTCATATTTAATAAACCTTTCAGTCCTGCTAGCGCCCCCCAGATTGTATTTTGGAAATCTTCCGCAGCAGATGAATTGCCGAAGTTCAGGTGCTTAAACTGTTAGAGGCCAGCATGCATCGTAAAAGTTGTTATATAACGTGAATCTGGGTGGAGCTCAAGCTGGTGGTAGCCCGACCTCAGATCCAACTTCGAGAACACTCTCGCCCCTTGCAGCTCTCCTATAATGTCATCAAGAGTGGGTGTTATATGTCTCTCTCTCTTGATAGCCGCATTGAAACACTTGTGTATAGGCGCATTACAAATGCCATATCATATCATATCATTCGGGAGGCGCATATCAACACAAATGCGCACCGCTCCTGGCTGTTTTGGCTTAGGGGCCACCACTATGGGCGAGACCCAGGGTGTCGGACGTTCCACCCTTTCAATGATGTCCATTTGGATCAGTGAACGGAGTTCTTCCTCCACCTGATCCCGGAGAGGAAAAGGGATCCGTCGATGTTTGAGAGCCTGAGGCCTGATGGTACCGTCAATGTGCAGACGTACAGGCGGAGCTTTCAACTTTCCCACTCCTTTAAAAATGCCTGAGAATCTGGCAAACAACTGCTCGATTTCTACTTGATAAACTTCAAACGCAAAATCAGCAGAGCAGAGAGTGGGGGCTAACGTCAGTGACGAAAAAACAGGCTTTTATGGTCTTGTCACCCTTGGGCACAGGCACCACGAAGATGCCCTGAATGGGGAGTGGTGTGTCTCCGCCAAAAGTGAAAATCTTCGCCTTGGAAGTGTCAAATGGAGGTGGCCCCGGGATTGACTGATAGTGATTGGTGGCAAGCACACACACCAAGGCTCCCGTGTCTATCAGCACTTGTGTTGGCACCCCTTGAATGTCCACGACACACTTGGGCTGCCTCTTTTTCCTTGCCCCTGTCACTATGTTCGAAATAAAGAACACCTCATCTTCCTCCTCTTCTTCCTCAGCGATGTTTAGCTTCTGCACATTCTGTTCTAATGTCGCAATGCTCCTTTGCCTCCTTGAACCGGCGCCCATCAATCTGGCCGGTCCCCTTTGTATGGTGATGGGCGCTGGAGCACGACACAATCGGGCATAGTGTCCTGGACTGTTGCACCTGCCACAGGATCTCGATTTGGCGGGGCAGTCCTCCGAGTGTGGTAAATCATACCCGCAGAATTGACATATGGACGCAGCCCGTTGCGTTGGACCCACCTCCTGTCGTTTCTGGCTCCACCTCGCCTTCGACGACGACTGCTTCCCGATTGCAAATGCCTCTTCAGACCTGTCGGGATGCACCGCAGCGTCCATTTTGGCACCCCTTGATTCAGCCAGTTCATATGTTCTCCCACTGTCCAGGATCTGTACAAGAGTCCAGCCCGGCTCCTTCAACACCTGTCTGCGGAGCTTGCCCTAGCTGCAACCCTGGATCACTTGATTTCTG
Source organism: Ambystoma mexicanum (assembly GCF_040938575.1). Taxonomy (NCBI): domain Eukaryota; kingdom Metazoa; phylum Chordata; class Amphibia; order Caudata; family Ambystomatidae; genus Ambystoma; species Ambystoma mexicanum. Next base: position 1,091,631,635 of record NC_090926.1, on the reverse strand, counting down.
ATCATGGCCTCATCGTTGTCCCATCTACAGGTCGTGGCCATTTGCAGTCCTCTTGGATGCTGAAGACTGTCAGGGTTCCAAAAATTGGTGTAGTGCTGTTCCTTTAAAATGTGGGCAGCGCACAACCACCTTTCCAGGCCGCTACTGCCACACACCTTTCCTGGGAACACATCCGCTTTGCTTGCGTTGGGTTCAGGGAACGCAACGGTGTAACATTGCAGTGGTTGACACGTAGCGTTGTGTCAACGAAGCGCTCTGTTCGCGTCCCGCCTCATCGTCAGATGTTGTGGGCGAGCCTGTGCCTCGGGCCACCCCGTACTATCACACACGCACTCGCAAGCATACAAGAAAACACAGCAACTACCGCACGAACGTTCTTTATTCCGAACGCGCATGCGCGCCCCCAGAGCGAGGCTCGCGCATGTGTCGTTCGTGATTGCAACGTCACATCGGTGACGTAGGTGAAGCAGTGAATATCGGACAGCCGTACCTTGACGAACGTGATGGGGGGATAGTTAGTGGACCATTTATTCTGAACACTGGGATTGTTGCAACTGAAGTCAGCATGTTGGGGCTTCAGTCTTCCTTACAAGAGTGTACCAAAGAGCTCAACAATGCCAGTTATGCGGTCCCCTGGTGGGGCACACCCCCAAGAGTCATGTGTACAGGGAAAGTCTCCTATCATGCAAGATAAAGGGGAATGAAAGGAGCCAAACCCCAAAAGGGCATGTATGAAATCGATGGTTGTAGGAAGTGCAATATTGGTCAAAGAACGACCACTGAGGGCATGTTATACCTGTGTGAGTACACAGGAACATGTTGACTGTAACAAGAAACCCTGCATGCCATTCAAGGGTGCAATAGTGCTATCAGCATAGCACTATTCAACAGAGGCAGAAACCAGTGTAATGGCTCTTGCAGCGTGTCCCATGCAGTGTGTAGAGTCAGCACTTTGCCAAAGATGCTATGACATCATGAATGTGGCTGCACAAAGCTGCACAGGCGTGTGTGCCACTTCCACAGCCCCGCTCAAGCAGAGCAGCAACTAGCATGTTCATGTACGTCTGAGGCATGGTTGCATGATGTAGTTATGACCATTAGATTAGTGTTGATTATGGATAAACTAATACACAAGAACAGAATACTCTGAGACATATATTGTGAATGCCTGATTTATTAAACGAAGCAGCCCTCATAATTAAATACACAAACATCTTGCCCACTTATTCTATTCCTTCAGCCGTTCAACCCCTTATCTTGTCCCTTTACACACACACACGTAACCACCGGATCCTATTCCTTCACACACCCTTCACACACTCTTCCACCCTCCTACCCTCCAGCACTGCAGAACCAGTGCACTTTGTTTGCCAACGTGGATTATTCTCACGCCCATGGAGCATAGGCGGTTGGTGGTGCGACAGTCGGGCACACTGACGCAGAGGAATGCCCTGCTGTGATCCCTCTTTGCATGTAGCACAGGTGGAGAGTGTTGGCTCTTGCTGCACACAGGCACAGACTCCTATCAGTTCCAGTTCTATCCACATTAGGAGTCCAGACACCATGTAAATAGCCTCTTTGCGCTCCCACATGCAAAGGCTGTCCAGGCTCAGCAACAGCCTCATTTGATGAACATCAACATGTGTTATGTTGGACCATCTTTGTCTTCAGGCCAACGGCCAGGCCAGGATGGTGTCATGCTGAGCCTCGGGGATGTCCAGATTAGTTCCGTGAATAGTCCCAGTGATCACAGGAGCTGGTAAGGGATCAGAAGCTCTTCCGGGTAGCTGAACAGGAATGGGGTCTGGGGTCATCCAGGGGTTGGTGCATGCTTTTCAAAATGGGGTTCCCGCCATCATTATCCTGTGTGACAGTTGAGGAAGGTAATGCTTGGTTTGTGGTGTGTTGTGGTCTGGCCTTATATGGGTCAGTGTCAAAAGGTTTAACACATCCCCTGAGATAGCTGTCAACAGTGTACTTTAAAGACCACTCCCTTGTCACATCCACACCGCCTTCCTGTGGGGACATGAGAAGCTTGTCCCAAAATGTTCTTACTAGGTACTGTTTCTTGCATGTGATGTGGATGTATTTCTAGCGTGTTGTATCTGAAATGGCACACTTGCTAGTTCACTGGTGATGTTGGGTGGAAGTAATAGGCTGGCTACTAGTTGCCTGGTAATTATATTTTTCCAAACCTTGCATGTGTTCTAGCACTGCAGAAATTAACATGTTTTATAACTTTGGTAACTGTGCCATGTTTAAACGGTGGGCAAATTGGCTGCTAGGTTACAGTGTTCTATGTTCATTAGTTTGTTTAATCATACGTAATTTTAAAGCAGCACAGGCATTCCTTAGCAAGATGTGCCAAAAATCTCCCTTGTATTGGAAGACACTATGCTATGTCACAACGTGTTGCTTTAACAGCTTTACAGCACTTTTTGTTGCATTCTCCCTGAAAATTTAGTGAGTGGCTTCTTTAAATGATCTCAGGCGGTGCAACAGGGGCTCTGACATGATCCACTGAGATGAATTGAGCATATTACATAGCTCCCAACATTCCCAATTCCATGCAGTCCCGTTGCATGCTGGAACTAGTAGTTTAGTTTTTTCCATTTTTAGAGTGGACTCACAAGTACAAGAATGCAGTGCAAACAGATAACAGAACTGCCTCGAAGACAGAGATGAAACACGAGGTGGAGGTATTGCTATCATATCTAGATTAAGCCTCCTTCTGAGACCAGCCCCTCCACAAAATATACAATCTTGCGAGGTCCTCACCATTAAACTCCCTCTAACTAACTCCCAGACCCTTACTATCCATTTAATCTACAGAACGCCTGGTCCACTTGGGACATTTGAGGAGGACATGTACACCCTATTATCCAACAACCTTAGAACTACCACCCAACTATTACTACTAGGCGACTTCAATCTAGGATTCAATAACCCATCAGATAAGCACTCCTCCAACATAGCCAACATCCTATCAGAATTAGGCCTCTCCCAAAAAAATCAACAAACCTACCCACAATAAAGGGAGAACCCTTGACTGGGTAGCTAACTATAATTGCACTGCCACCATCCCCTCCATCTCCCCGCAATTGTGGACAGACCATCTCCTTGTTTCTTTCACACTATCCACTACTAGATCACTCCTGTGGACAAAGTTATCCCTGCCATTCTCCCTACCCTCAACTCACTGGCAGACAACCTAGATCCAGGTACATTGGTCCACGAGTATAATAAAATTATTCGAACTGCAATTGACGAAATTGCTCCACTTAAACTCAGACCTAGCAAACCTAAATCTCATCTAGACAAGTGGTTCACCCCCCAGATAAAGGACCTACGTCTCCTAAAAGGGAAATGTGAAACCGCTTGGAGACTACTCCCTCAGATGACAACAAATACAAGTTAACTTAAATCTCTTCCCAATATATAAATGAAATCTGCTTGGCTAAACGTAACTCTTACAACAAACGTATCTCTAACGCCAATTCCAGTATGAAGGAATTATTCATCATACTAAAAGAGTTAGAGTCTCCTATTCTTACACCTGATATTTGTACCAAAAATAAAACAGTGTTCAGATATTCAACAGGCACTATCCAATGAAGTAACTACCCCCAGAACAAAATAGCCCAAAAGAAAAGCTCCCATTAACTCGCCATCACAATTGAACAACCTAAACCTCCCCTCTAGCGAAATACCATCTGACCGTCTCGCCAGATTCCGTTTTACTAAAACTTCCATACACGAGGTAGAAAAAGTCATTCTCTCACTCAAGCCTTGCAATTGCCAAGGCGATCTTTGCCCAGCTCAGATTATAAAAGATGCCACAAGAGATCCTGTCCCTTTTATTTCTAAACTGATCAATGCCTCCTTCTCATCTGGTACCATTCCCACCAACTTGAAGCAATCTTGGGTACTCCCACTGCTAAAGAAGCTAACCCTAGACCCACTTATTCCTACCAATTACCGTCCTATCACGACGGTACCATTCTTGCTTAAAATACTCGACAAGGTTGCTTACACCCAGATCCAAAAATATTTGGAACTCCATAAGCTTTTGGGAGCAAGACAAGCTGGATTCCGCCCTCTACATGGGATGGAAACCGCTCTCATCAACCTAAAAACGCAGGTCGTTGAGTTAAGAGACAAAGGCAAAACAGTCCTCCTCCTACTGTTAGACCCCTGAGCCGCATTCGATCCGGTGGATCACAAGGTCTTATGTGGCCACCTGGACATGAACCATTGATAGGAGAGATTCAGAATGGTACTGCTGTGAGGTACATTTGGAAAGGAGGGGGATGGCTTGGAAGGGGTGAATGAGGGAGGATTGTATACATGTGTATGTTATTGGAGGATATGTTGTTGTGCTCGAAATATTAAGATCAGCAAGTCTACCTGTATTGATTGGACTTGGTATGTTCTGTTCTTGAAATTTAAAGAAATTTGAAAAAAATGTAATTTTGTAGGAAACTAATCTCCTATTGCTTGCTTTAGTATTCTGAGTTTCGGGTCTATCATTCACAACAAGATGGATGGACCACAAGCATCTCCTGGGGGGCCTGCAGGGAGTAGCTGCAGTGCTCAGGAGGAGGCATCACCCTCAATTCTCCCAAGCCAGTCCAGGAAAGGCATGCTGGGTGCTGGTGTGCATAGGTGGGAAGGAAGGTAAATGGGAACGGTGGTTAGGGCAGCTGAAGGAAGGTGACTGGACAGTGAAAGATGAAGGAGGATCAGATATAACAGAAAGGGGAGAGCCGATGGGAAGGCAAGATCGGTAGATTGATGTTGCCACACTATTTGCCTTGCTTCTCCTTTGCCATATACAGTTTTTTTTGTAGAGGGCTGCAAACGTATTTTTGCAGATCTGGATAGACATTTTTTGCTGGATCACAGATCTGGGAAATCTGGATCCACGCCAGCACTTTGTTTAGGGTACTCCTAGAACCACACCCAATGAAATGTGGGCCTCCCTGATCCAAACCCTGGCCCACCCAGATGAAAATTCCTGGAGCCGGGCCTGTCTTGGTTGAAAGCAGAAGATGACACAGCATTTGAATTTCATGTTATAGTATGACACTTTTAGAGTAGGGCAACTGTCTTGGCGAACTGGTAGATTGAACACATGCTCATTCTGACTGTGTTATGCACAGCAGCTGACTTACACGAGCTATTGATTTTCTTCTCAAATTAATTAGCACAATTGGAGGGATGGGCAAACATCCGTGTGGATCAGGTTTGATCAAACATATACTGATGACTGCAATGTCAGAGAGTGCATTCGAATTGTTGTTAAATGTATTAGTCCACTTTGAGGGAGGAGCATGTTTCTGTGAGGAGCACAGGTTCTGTGAGTGTGTCCTGACACTGGACATGGGAGAGTCCAGTGGCTGATACACATTAGCATTTACATTTCTTGCAAACTTATCAGAACACATTGAGCGAATGGCAAGCACATTTGGGGAGTGCTAGTGTCATGATGCCCGCTCCCGGGGAGCCGGTTCAAGCCCTGCGTCCCCGAAAGCGGACATCCAGTCCCCAAGGAAGGACCCAGCAACCCCATATAGGGGCCCTTTGGACAGTGTCCTGACGCCTATGGCGCCAGGCTCATAAAAGACATCAGTCCTGGCGCCATAGGCGCCAGGCTCATTATGGGAGTGCTTGGGTGCACTTACCTGATGCAGACCATGCTGCAGGATCCCGGCCTCCTTGAGGCCTGAAAGGAACTACTTTACCTGTGGGACTAATTTACCATCCGGGCGTGGTCGGGGAAGGATACATACCTGATTGGAGGAAGGATACATGCCTGGAACTTCTTCCAAGGCTATTTAAACCCCACCCGAACAGCCACACGTGCTTCGCGTTGTTCTGTATCTAACAGCTGGACGCTCACCGTGTCTGCTCCTGCATCCTGACTTCTGCCACGCCTGCCAGCATCCTGGATCACCTGCAAAGGAAGAGAAGAAGAGAACAGAAGAAGGAAAAGTCCTTACCTGCTAAATCCGCATCCCGGAGACATCTCGCCGACAATCCTGAAAAGGAAGACTTTTATTTAAAAGCTCATTGCGTCGATCTCTGCATCGCCGCATTCCACTCACCTTTACAGGGCGCCTCCATGTTCAGCAGCGATCATCCGGATTCGCAGTCACGCCCCAGCGCCTAGGGAGAAAGAGACAAGAACAAAAGGTGAGAGAGAGAAGGGAATAAGGAAAACTAAATCTCCATGTTAAGACTTACCTGTTGATTCATTCCCTCTTCATTTCGGGTCCGCGCCGCATCCTGGCATTTCTGGACCCCGGCCCCTAAGGGGAAAAAGAGACATCAGCGTTAATGAGCGAATGAAAAGACATTACCAAAAAAAGCTCATTAAAGACTTACCTGATTTCTACAAGGATTTCACCTCTCATCTCGGGTCGGTGCCTGTTCCCCGGCATTCCGTACCCCGGCCCCTATGGGGAAAAAGACACTAGCATTAGTACATTAATGCATGGACACAAGGGGAACCTCTTATCAAAAAACTTACCTGGAAGCCAAGCAAGTTTGGTTCTCACCAATCCAAAAATCCAGTGAAGTAACTGGATACCAACGCGCCCCTGCATCAGAAGCAGGATGGAGAGCTCGTCCTTCCAGACCCTAAGGTGAGACGCTACGGGGAATCACAGAAGGGTTTCGAGGAGGGTGAGAGGGGAAAGTGGGAGGCTGATTGCATTCCCCCGCAGACAGTTAATCCCCTATTTTCGCCTACAAAAGGATACTTCTGCGAGCCAGACAAGCCAGATTTGGGGGCCCGGTCCAGTCCGTCTTCCGAACCCTGTGCATCACCTTAGAAGAGGTCACAGCAGCGCGAACCAGGCCAGCGCCTCCGTGGGAGTCAGGTGAGCGTTACAGAAAACGAAGCCTCCCTACAAATTCCCACCCAGGCGCTGTGGAAAGTTCTGAGACTGATCAGTTGGCCCAATTACTGGGGGAATTACGGGCCGAAGTACATGCCGCTCGTCAAGAGACTAATGCCCTCAGGAGGGAATTAATAATATCAAAGGAAAGAACTGATGACCTGGCCAGACAGCTTTTGAAAGGTCAAGCTGGGCAAACTCCTCTACCCGGTTCCGGAGGGAACCCCGCTCCTGTGGTTTCCAGTAACCCTGTGCAGATTAACCTACCTGGAAACATGCCGCTGGCCCCACCCGAACGCTTTGCTGGGGACCCCAAACGATTCGCCGTATTCATGAATCAGTGTCGTTTGCACTTCCTATGCAGACCTGGGGCCTTCCCTAATGATCAGACCAAGGTAGCCTTTGTATTGTCATATCTCAGCGGCTGCGCTGCCGATTGGTCAGTTCCACTTGTTACTCAAGATGACCCGATTCTCCGTGATTCTCAAGGGTTTCAAGTAAGCATGGAAAGGTTATTTGCTCGACACTCTCAGGGGCAGGCTCTGGATGACGAACTTCTATCCCTGCGACAGGGCAATCAGGACATCCTACTCTATATTGCAACCTTTAATAGACTATTTGTGGAAACGGGATGGCCAGAGGATAAAAGAGTCACGTTGTTTTATCGAGGCCTACGCTGAGAACTTAAAGATGTCTTGGCCCAAGTTGTAAATCCGCCCCAAGAATGCACAGAGTATATAGACTTAGTGGTCCAATTGGATCACAGACTTCAAAAGAGAAAAGCAGATCGGTCCAGGTTTGAGATCCGGGTGTTGGTCAAGACCCATGCTAACCCCAAGGGAGTTGATGTCTCTGAGCCTATGCAAATTGGAGGGGTTAAAGGAACCTTAACTCAAAAGGAACGTGAAAGGAGGCGGCAGTTAAAATTATGTCTTTATTGTGGGAATTCTGGACACTTTCTACGAGATTGCCCGGCAAAACCGCCCCGAAAGGCGATAGGAGCCGCTGATAAAAACCATGAAGACTCTGTTTTGGGAAACGACTCCGCCCGACAAGCGTAGGGGTCCGCTTGCCGAGCTTGAAAACTAACTCTTAGACCTCGCATTTCATTGTGCCAATGGTTCTCGTAGATCCAGAACAGCCTAAGCGGTTGCATGCAATAAAGGCATACATCGATAGTGGGGCTATTGAAAACTATGTGGATCGTGAATTGGTCTCTAGGATTAACCTCCCTCTCCGTCCTAAAACTAGCAAAGATGTCATCACCTCAGTCGATGGAACTGAAATTGCCTCTGGACCGGTAACACATTCCACTACTGAGGTGACTCTTATTGGTCCCGACGGCTATCGGGAGGGTGTTGTGTTTGATGTAATCAAGGCTCCACAGTTTCAGGTTATTCTTGAAATCCCTTGGTTAGAGACACATAATCCTCGAATTGATTGGTGAGCTAAGAGAATAACCTTCCCGGATTGTACACAAACCTGCTACCCAGAAAACCTGAAGATTAATCTAGCATCTGTAACCTCTGCCTCCATGCAACTACCTCCGGAATACCAAGACTTTCAGGATGTCTTCCAAAAGGAACAGGCCAACACGTTACCTCCTCACAGATCGTACGATTGCCAAATCGATCTGGTGCCCGGTGCACAACCCCCTTGTAGCAGGATTTATGCCCTTACCGAACCTGAGAACCTGCATTTGAGACAATATTTGGATCAATACCTAGCTAATGGTTTTATTCGCCCGTCAAAGTCTCCGGCATCCTCGGCTTTTTTCTTCGTGCCCAAAAAAGAAGGCGACCTTAGAACTTGTATCGATTACCGCGCATTGAACCAGATAACGGTTAAAAACCGTTATCCTCTGCCTCTGATCCCTGAACTCCTTGACCAGGTGAAGGACGCTTGCATATACACCAAGTTAGATCTCCGGGGGGCTTATCATCTGGTACGAGTTAAAGAAGGCGACGAATGGAAAACTGCCTTCCGTACTAAATACGGACTATTCGAGTACCAGGTGATGCCTTTCGGATTGTGTAACGCGCCGGCAGCCTTCCAATACTTCATGAATGATGTCCTTCGGGAGCTCATCGATGTTTGTGTAGTCGTATATATCGATGACATTCTGGTGTACTCCTCTTCGGAATCTGATCACAGAAAACACGTCAGGGCAGTACTTGAAAAACTGCGCCAACACAAACTATTTGCTAAATTGGAGAGATGTGTTTTCCATACCACAGAAGTCGAGTTTCTAGGTTTCATCCTGACACCCAAAGGAGTCCGAATGGACTCAAGAAAAGTGGATGCCATCCTCAAATGGCCATCACCTAGCTCTGTAAAAGGGGTTCAAAGCATGCTCGGCTTTGCCAATTTCTATCGCAGGCTTATCCCGGAATTTTCACGCGTGGTACAACCCATTACTGCACTCTTGAGGAAAAATAAACGTTTTGAATGGTCTGAAGAAGGCGAGCAGGCCTTTCAGGATTTAAAAACTAAGTTTACCTCTGCACCTATATTGAAACACCCGCGTCCAGATCTCCCTTATGTCGTCGAGACTGACGCATCCAGCCTAGCCATGGGAGCTGTCCTGTCCCAAAGGGATCCCGAGACCAACCAACTGCATCCCGTAGCATTTTGGTCCAGAAAATTCTCGGCACCCGAGGTTAATTATGCAATCACTGACAAAGAACTGTTAGCCATTAAGTCCGCTTTTAAAGCCTGGCGGCATTATCTGCTTGGCGCTCGACATACCATCACAGTGATCACTGATCACCGGAATTTACAGTATTTGAAAACCGCCAAGGCTCAGTCATCACGGCAGCTCCGACGGGCTTTGTTTTTCGCTGAATTTGATTTCGTGATTACCTATCGACCTGGCTGAAAGAATAGCAAAGCAGACGCCTTATCCCGAATTGGAATGGGAGAATCTGATACAAACTCAGAACCAGTACCAATAATTCCCGAACAGAGGATTCTAGGCATGACTTCGTTACAGACGCTTGAAGACATTCAAGCCAGAGTGAAACAACTCCTGGACCCTATAACCTTACAGGATTGGATACAAAAGGGATCAGACTTTACCATAGATAATGGTTTACCTTATTTCCAAGGACGCTTATTCCTGCCACATAAGGAATTACACAAACTAGTTATTTCCTGTTATCATGATACATTAATAGAGGGACACCACGGTATTGCCAAGACAGAGGAAAAGGTGAAACGACAATTTTGGTGGCCCTCTTGGCGAAAAGATGTTAAATCTTTTGTGATGTCCTGTGGTGTTTGCGCCCAAAATAAAAGTCAAAAGAAAAGACCAGCCAGTCTCCTTCAACCTCTAGACATACCGCCAGCACCCTGGCACACCCTATCAATGGATTTTATTACGGACCTGCCTCCTTGTTCGGGGTACAATACTATTCTGGTAATTGTGGATTTGTTTTCCAAAATGGCCCACTTTATTCCTTTGAAAGTTTACCTTCAACTTGTGTCCTAGCCAAAGAATTCCTCGAAAATATTGTTCGGCTACATGGATTCCCATCTATACTAATCTCTGACCGGGGAAGCCAATTCATTTCCCACATCTGGCGCAAATGTTGTCAAATGGCGCAGATCGACGTAAGATTATCAACCAGTCACCACCCTCAGACCGAAGGTCAGACCGAGAGGACAAATCAGGCCCTTGACCAGTACTTACGGTGTATGTTACAGCAATCTGAAAGCAACTGGAAAGACATTCATTGGATAGCCGAATACGCATATAATAATTCGGTACACTCTGGAACTGGCCACAGTCCTTTTTATACTTTGTTTGGGCATCACCCTCGAACCTCAAACCTAGACTCACCTCAGAACCTCGGAATGCCTGCAGTAGAACATCTGCATTCTACAATTAACCAAGCCTTCAAAGAGGCAACTACGCATTTACAACAAGCCAAGAGAAAATACAAGGAGAATGCTGATCTACATCAGAGTGAAGCACCTCCGTATTAGATTGGGGATCAAGTGTGGTTAGCTACCAGACATTTACCACTCAAAGGGCCTCGAACTGTTAACCCAAAATATCTGGGACCTTATTCTATTACGGCAATAATTAACCCAGTGGCTGTTAAACTTGATTTACCAGCTAGTATGCGAATTCACCCTGTTTTTCATGTGTCACTTCTGAAACCAGTGGTACTCGGAACCCCACTACTCAAACCTCCAGAACCTATTCTAATAGATGGGGAGCCCGAATTCGAAGTGAAGAACATTTTAGACTCAAAAATGTTTAGGTCAAAACTGTTCTACCTAATTGATTGGAAGGGGTACGGACCTCAGGAGAGGTCGTGGGAACCCAGCGACCATGTGCATGCACCTCGTATAGTCAGGAAATTTCACCGACTCTTCCCAGACAAACCAAAACCCCCGGAGGGAACAACCTTGGGAGAGGCCTTGGGGGGGAGTGCTGTCATGATGCCCGCTCCCGGGGAGCCGGTTCAAGCCCTGCGTCCCCGAAAGCGGACATCCAGTCTCCAAGGAAGGACCCAGCAACCCCATGTAGGGGCCCTTTGGACAGTGTCCTGGCGCCTATGGCGCCAGGCTCATAAAAGACATCAGTCCTGGCGCCATAGGCACCAGGCTCATTATGGGAGTGCTTGGGTGCACTTACCTGATGCAGACCATGCTGCAGGATTCCGGCCTCCTTGAGGCCTGAAAGGAAGTACTTTACCTGTGGGACTAATTTACCATCCGGGCGTGGTCGGGGAAGGATACATACCTGATTGGAGGAAGGATACATACCTGGAACTTCTTCCAAGGCTATTTAAACCTCACCCGAACAGCCACACGTGCTTCGCATTTTTATGTATCTAGCAGCTGGACGCTCACTGTGTCTGCTCCTGCATCCTCACTTCTGCCACGCCTGCCAGCATCCTGGATCACCTGCAATGGAAGAGAAGAAGAAAACAGAAGAAGGAAAAGTCCTTACCTGCTAAATCCGCATCCCGGAGACATCTCGCCGACAATACTGAAAAGGAAGACTTTTATTTAAAAGCTCATCGTGTCGATCGCTGCAGCGCCGCATTCCATTCACCTTTACAGGGCGCCTCCATGTTCAGCAGCGATCATCCGGATTCGCAGTCACGCCCCAGCGCCTAGGGAGAAAAAGACAAGAACAAAAGGTGAGAGAGAGAAGGGAATAAGGAAAGCTAAATCTCCATGTTAAGACTTACCTGTTGATTCATTCCCTCTTCATTTCGGGTCCGCGCCGCATCCTGGCATTTCCAGCCCCCGGCCCCTAAGGGGAAAAAGAGACATCATCGTTAATGAGCGAATGAAAAGACATTACCAAAAAAAGCTCATTAAAGACTTACCTGATTTCTACAAGGATTTCACCTCTCATCTCGGGTCGGTGCCTGTTCCCCGGCATTCCGTACCCCGGCCCCTATGGGGAAAAAGACACTAGCATTAGTACATTAATGCATGGACACAAGGGGAACCTCTTATCAAAAAATTTACCTGGAAGCCAAGCAAGTTTGGTTCTCACCAATCCGAAAATCCAGTGAAGTAACTGGATACCAACGCGCCCCTGCATCAGAAGCAGGATGGAGAGCTCGTCCTTCCAGACCCTAAAGTGAGATGCTACGGGGAATCACAGAAGGGTTTCGAGGAGGGTGAGAGGGGAAAGTGGGAGGCCGATTGCATTCCCCCGCAGACAGTTAATCCCCTATTTTCGCCTACAGAAGGATACTTCTGCGAGCCAGACAAGCCAGATTTGGGGGCCCGGTCCAGTCCGTCTTCCGAACCCTGCGCATCACCTTAGAAGAGGTCACAGCAGCACGAACCAGGCCAGCGCCTCCGTGGGAGTCAGGTGAGCGTTACAGCTAGCTTGAGTGAATGCTTGTTCACGCTTGACTTGATTATGTGTGATAGCTGACACAAGCAGTTGAGTTTCTTGTATAATTTATCAGCACACCTTGAAAGCCGGACAAACATCTTTGAGCAATGCTGCTGTAATTAATGCATGCTCATGCATAAATTGGTTAAGAAAAGTAGCTGGTGTGAACACTTGAATTGCTTGGCAAATTTATCAGCACACTTTGAACAAGGGTTCATGACTTTAGGCATGTGGTTTCATTAAACGTGTGCTAACCACAAATTACCCGAGCACAGTGGCAGTCACAAGCATTCAAAATTGTGCTTATATATTTTACACTTTGAGCGGAGGGCAAATATCTTTAGGCAATGCTGGTTAATTGAATGCATGCTCACGCATGATTTGGTTGTTTAAAGTTGTCGAAAAAAGCACTTGCTTTTCTTGTCAAATGTATAAGCACACTTTAAGGATGGAAAAAGTTCTTTGGAAGCACTGGTTGATTGGAGTCACATTTCTGGTCAAATGTATCAGCAGACGTGTTTTGTAGGGACAACATCTTTGGTAAATGCTGCTTTATTGAGTTTGTGTTCATGCATAACTTGGTTGGGCAAGGTAGCTGATGCAAGCACTTGAAATTCTTGACAAATGTGTTAGCGCACATTCTCCGGGGATTAAAGTGTGCTAACCACAAGCATTTGGCTTTCTTTTCAAGTAGTTTAGCACACTTTTATGGAAGAGCAAACATCTTTGGGGAATGCTGATGGATTGAATATGTATTCCAGCATGATTTGTTTGTCTAAATTAGCTCACATGAGCGTTTGAAGTTCTTGTCAAACTTATTAGCCTCTGGGCCTCATTACACGGATGGCGGTGGACCAAGGTGCTATTAGCCGATAAAATACCGGCACCGCCTTGGTGGAAAGGGGAATTACCGCCCTATTCCAAAGTTGGTGGGGCGGTAATTCCCCCTTCCCCCATTGCCCTTCCCCATTCCCATTTTTGCCCAATAGGGCTCTATGGGAATGGGGAAGGCGCTAATTACGGTACCGCAAATTGCGGTACCGTAATTAGCTCCCTGGTCCCTTTGCGGGTTGGTTTTTAACGCCTGCAAAATACCGGTACCGGTAAACCCTTACCGCCTACCGTGTAATGAGGCCCTATGTCAGAAGTACTTGGGGAGTCAGGAGCACTTCGTGATTGAATGTACACTCATACATGCTTCAACGCAGTAATTGACAAGAGCATTTCAATTTAATTTTACATTTGTTAGCACACTTTGAAGGTAGAGAGAACATCTTTGGGAATGCAAATTGATTGAGCCCATGCTCAGGCATGACTTGTTTTTGTGCAGTACTGCATTTGGATTTATTGTCACATGTATTAGCATGATTTATTGTCACATGTATTAGCCCAGTTTGAGGAAATTGTAATGGTGTTTGCAGAGTGCGATTGCTTGACTGCAAACTCACCCATGACATGGATGAGCACAGTCGCAGACACACACAAGCACTTGTATTTCTTGTCAAATGTATTAAGACTGTGTGGTCTGATTAACAGAGCACTTTCCCATTCACAAACGCCTTTGTAAATCAGGCCCCATGTGTTCCCACGCTGTCATATTCAGAGGGAAACACTGCACCAACAAACAATGGGCGTTGCCAAGCACAAAATAAACCAATAAAAACAAGACAAGAGACTGAATATGAACATTGCAGACTGAGATCACCCACCAAAAACACAGCTTGTTAATGCCGGATGATTTCAATTTCTGTTACTGCCACAAATAGTACCACAAAGGTTTCCAATTGCCAAAAAAAGGATAAAATGAGTATCGGGTGTGCTGTAATCAATCACAGGTGCCTCCTCCTCCTATGAGCAGAAAGACCACTGACAAAGCAAAGCTAAGCAGTGTATGAGACAAACCACACAATGCAGCAAGGCAGCACCAGGTCACACACATTTGAGATCTGTTCTTATTATTTGATGGCAGGAAAAGTGGTGCTATGTAGTAGCAAAGGGTAGCACAGCCTTGAGGAAGGAGTGCACACATCCCCACAGTAAGGCTATTCCCATTGACCTTCACAGCCAGCCAAATAGTGACCCAATGGAACACCATCATGAAAGCTGTGCAGCTAACACAGGGTGAGGTGTAAATTCCTATATTTCTTTGCCACTGGCAACACCCAGCATTCAGTTGTCATGAGGATGGCACTTCACTGCCAACATTCTCCTCTGTGCTCCCACAGGCATTACGTGCCCTCCATCACTATGCCACAGCCCATATTGCACTACCCGCTACCATGGAAGCCATCAAATCCATCAAAGGAAGATTCTACTATATCACCCAATCAGCTAATGTCATTTGTTCCCTGAACTATACACATGTCTGAATGGTGGGCCCACATGAGTGGGAACAGGTGTAAATCGAATCTGCAATGTGATCTTACTCTATTGCTCAAGCCTTATGTTCTATTTATATGTCTCTATGTAATGTATACTGTTGTGTTATGTAACCACTGCCTCAAGATATGCGCCCGGTAGCCTACGGGCCTGGTTTGCGCTATACAAATAAAATAATTACAAATACAAACGAATAGCAAGATGCAACAGACTAAGGGCCTGAATCATGGAAAGGAGCACAGAAATCCCAGAACTCTCGCGCCGAGAACGTCACTGTGCGAAGCTGCGTGCAGACATTTTTCTGCATGCTCCACGTATTTATGGAATCATTCACGCAAGGTAACCACATACTCAAGTGGCGGTGGGAACAGCATTGACGCCCCCACGCAAATCAAAAACAGTCAAAAACAACCACCATTGCGTGCTCCCCGGGCGCGAATACATTCACCCACAAAACAGTGCAGGGGGTCCCTCACAAGCAGTCCTGCATCTCGGGGAACCTGCGCAGGGTCCTCTGTAACTGTTACGGGCACTCTGACAACATGCATACAATTTATCATAACTCAGGTGAAACTCAGAAAATCTGCATGCAAACCCCCGTACAGCATTCCTGCACCCCGCTACACTGTGTACGCGCACCACTAAGTTAGACTGGAACCCTGGATGCATATACGCACCCCAAAATTCAACACCCAATCTTACCTCTGCATGGTGATTCATATGGCAAGTGTCTGTACGCCTGCCTTAAGTGGCGGATATTATGACAGCTTTGCATGGCCATTTCCCTGCCGGGCGGTTGTGTGGCCGGATCCATGAATACGTATTGTTCTGTGCAATAGTGGGTATTTGATGGACTGCCTGATGCCGTCCCTCGTAACGCCCACTTTTTTGGACGTTCTTCCCTATTTCTGTGTTCCATCCCATTCCATAACCTTTGCACAAGCCACGCCCATGCTCTATGTGGTATCTCGCGCAGGGCACTCGTCCACTCGCAGAGCAGTGTTGGGCCGCCACAAAATGCACGCCAGTTCAAGAAAAGTCCTGCACATTCGATTCCATGAATAAACTAACAGGATTACTTACACAGATTGTTTCGCAAGTTCCCTATTTTCTGCACAAATATTTCCATGTATTCGGGCACAAAATGATCAGATGACATGTGATGCTGACCTACCCATCAGTCACTGCTGCACCGAGTTTCCTGGCTCAACACATGATTCTATTGAAATGCACAAAAGGACCCTGCCAGCTTGCATGGCCTCACACAGAGGACAACGGACACCACGTATATGTTTGGCATTCCACCTGCAAATGCACAGATTGACAGTTGAGGGTGTCCATACATTGTCAGGGGCTTTTAAATGATGGCAGGGTGAGCATCAAAAGAGAATAACCCTTACATTATTGGGGGTGAGCAGACAGAGGGATTACCTGGAAAATTATAAATTATTTATGGGGAATATTCAGAGCGAATACCTTGGAAAAGATGCTGGTGAGAATGCAGAGTGAATACCCTGGAAAGGATGGGGAGAAATGAGCATATAGAGGGAATACTTGTGAAAAGTGGTGGTTGAGTGTGCAGAGAGAATAACATGTAAATGATAGGGTTCAGTGTACAGAAGTAACACCTGGGAAATTATGGGTGGGTGAGCGTGCCGATGGAATACCTAGGAAATGTTGAGTGTGAGTAGGCAGACGGAAATCCTGGTAAATTGTAGGGTGGTGCAGTATAGGTTATGACATTTCACCTGCACATGTGCGGGCTGACAGTTGAGGGTCTCCATACAGGCCAAGCAGCAGGGAAAGGACAGGGATGAGAATGGAGAGGGAATACCTGGGTAATGAGGGGGGTGAGTATGCAGATGGAACACCTGAGAAATTATGAGGGGTGAGTATGCAGAAGGAATATCTGTGAAATTATGGGGGAGTTAAGCATGCAGAGGAAATTGCCGAGAACTGATGGAGGTGGCTATGAAGAGGGAATACATGGGACATCATGGAGGTTTGTATGCAGAGGGAATACATTGTAAATAATAGGGGCCAGTATAGAGGATGACTTTCCACCTGCACATGCACAGGCTGTCAGTCGAGGGACTCCATAAAGGGTAAGTAGCAGGGCAATGGTGGGAGTGAGCATACAGAGGGAATACCTGGAATAGTATGATGGGGATCAGTAGGCAGAGGGAATGCCTGGGCATAGTTGGAAACTCATGTGGGGATTAGGGAGTGGGAATACTTGGTAAATACCTGGGAAATGATGGGTTAGGCATAGTAAGCAAAGGAAACACCTGGGAAATGATGGAGGTTTGAGTTTGGAAAATTCCGGAGGGTAATTAAGCAGAGGTATTCTCTGGGAAATGTTGGAGGCAGAGTATGTTAAGGAAATACCTAGGAAATGATGGGGGTGAGTTTGGAAAATGCTGGTGGGGGGTAAGTATACAGAGGTAATCCCTGGGAAATGTTGGAGGCAGAGTATGTTGAGGAAATACCTAGGAAATGATGGGGGTGAGTTTGGAAAATGCTGGTGGGGGGTAAGTATACAGAGGTAATCCCTGGGAAATGTTGGAGGCAGAGTATGTTGAGGAAATACCTAGGAAATGATGTGGGTGAGTTTGGAAAATTCTGGGGGTAAGTATGCAGAGGTAATCATTGGGAAATGTTGGAAGCACAGTATGTTGAGGAAATTCCTGGGAAATGATAGGGGTAAATTTGCAGCGGGAATGTCTAGGAAATGATTGGAAGTGCACAACACATCTCTATGCACAACTGTGCCTATGTATTATTTGTATGCCATATGTTGCATACCCTCTGCATCAGGAGACATGTCCCTGGACCAACACTTGACAGTTGTTGTGCCTTGGGCCGCCCCGTACTATCACACATGCACTCGCAAGCATACAAGAAGACACAGGACATGCGTGTGTTCCGGAGTCCCGGCGGCAACTGATGTACGGACGTTCTTTATTCCGAACACGCATTCGCGACCCAGAACGAGGCTCGCGCATGCACCGTTCGTGATTGCAACGTCACATCCCTTTTTTTCTTTAATCAAAACAACACAACCATTGCTAATGCAAAACAGTGCAAACTGTGAATACAGACCCTGTGACCCAACATGGGTTATCGAACTGCTGTAACCTCGGCTCAATCTCCAGAGTCCAGGACGTAGTTCTTGAGGCGAGCAGGCAGTCTTCGGTCTCGTCGTGCAGGATACCGCGGGGTACTCGAGGGAACTGCACTGGGACCCTCTGCTAGCAGAACGGCATCCTGCACTGCGTCCTCCATTGGATTCTCTTGGACGGTTTCAGAGGAGGTGCCTTCACCAGGATCGATCGCATCAGTTGAAGTGCCCACCTTCTTAAAGACGGACCTATTGCGAGTGACAGTCCCTCGTTCGCATTCCGCCGTGACCATTGTTCCCTTCACGTGCGTGACTGTCCACAGGTGAGGTTCATAGGGAAGGGACAGTTTGCCTTCCGGTCGGCGGTTCCGTACTAGCACGGAATCGCCTACGGCTACTTCCTTGTCTTGTAGACCCCTTCTTTTGCTCTCCCTCTGGTTGCGTGCTGCTCACTCTTCCCTTACTTTCTCATTGTCAATGACCCCAGGTTCCCGGCCTTCTACTTCAGGTATCATTCCGCGGGGGCAGCGCCCGAAGAGCGCTTCAGCAGGGGCGACTCCAGTTGACTGATGAGGCGTGGTCCTATACTCTCTCAGGAACTCCACTAGCTTCTTCTGTAGGTCCTCCCCTCCACTTTCAGATATCCGCAGCACGTTGTTCAAGGTGCGCATGAGCCTCTCGGCTTCCCCATTGGCACGAGGCCTCAAAGAAGACACGCTCCTGTGCTGGATGCCCCTCTCTGTCAGGTACTGAGCGAATTGGCTGCCTGTAAATGGAGGGCCATTGTCCGAGCATAGTAGTTCGGGGAAGCCATGTGTTGCGAACATTTTGTCCAGGGCCCTAGTGGTGTACACAGTCGGCGTTCCTTCCACTACCTCCACCTCGGGATATCTTGACCATTGGTCTACCACCGCCAGAAAATACATGCCTCGCCCCGTCGATCCGAAATCCACCTGGACAGTTCCCCAGGGCTTTTCACTCCGTTCCATCGAGCTAATAGGCGGAGCTCTCTCCCCCGGACTCGTTGCTTGGCATGGTAAGCACCTTCTCACAAAGAGCTCCACCATCCCCTCTAGGCCGGGGAACCAAACTTTGGGCCAGAGTCTCGCCTTGGTCTTGGCGACCCCTTGATGTCCTATGTGGGCTAGTTCCATTACACGAGTTCTCAGTACCTGTGGGATCACTATTTGCCTCCCTCTCAGCAGTAGTCCGGCATCTGAAATGGACAGTTCATCCCTCACCCTCCAAAGGGCCTGAAGATCTCTTTGGGCATCTGTCTGCCGCCTAGAGTTGTTCTGAAGCACCTCTCTTCAATCACTGCTTCTTACCGCTATCCTGTGAATGTGAAACACTTCATCCTTGGATGATTCGGTCGCTATGGTGAGCCTGCACAGTGCCACCGCAACGCACCCTCCACCACGTGACACAGCAGCCCTTGACAGTCAAATGACTCCTTGGTCTGTTCCGCCTTCTCATGGATTGGGTGGCGAGATAGATAGTCCGCCGTATTATTGGTCCCTGGTCTGTACACCAGCTTGACCACATATTCCATAAGAGCCAACATCCATCGTTCTATTCTGGGCGGAGGCTTTGAAGACACTCCCGCCAGGATGGGCAGCAGGGGCTTGATCGGTTACGACCACGACAGGCTTGCCCAAGATGTATGGACGAAAATGGCGACAGCCCGAAAGAATCGCCAAGGCCTCTCTTTCTATTTGCACCTTTCTGTGTCCGTGAGCGCCTTGCTTGCGTAGTGATAAGTCGCATATCCCCTCTGTTGTCCGCTTGCATCAGGACCGCCCCTAAACCCACCGGGCTTGCGTCAACAACAATCTCGGATTCCGCGGTGGGGTCAAAGTACGCCATGGTATCCCCATCCGACAGGGCATTTTTAATGATCTGAAAGGCCTGCTGCTCCTTTCTGTCCCACACCCACACAGCGTCATTCTTGGTTAGCGCCTTGAGGGGTTCCAACAAGGAAGCCAGACCCCTAATAAAACGCCCACAGTAGTTGACCATCCCCAAGAAGCTCCTTACCTCCGTGGGGGACTGGGGTGCTGCAGCCTCACAAATGTCTTTGACCTTTGCAGGATCCGGTGACACGCCGCTGACATGAAAGATGAAACCAAAGAAACACATTTTGTCCTTGAAAAACTCACACTTTTCACGGTGCAGGGTAAGACCCAACTCCTCCAGTCTCTTCAAGGTGAGCTCTAATCTTCTCATGTGTTCTGCCTCAGATTCGGTAAAGACCAAGATGTCATCGCTCATATTTAATAAACCTTTCAGTCCTGCTAGCGCCCCCCAGATTGTATTTTGGAAAACTTCTGCAGCAGATGAAATGCCGAAGCTCAGGTGCTTAAACTTATAGAGGCCATCATGCGTTGTAAAAGTTGTGATATAACGTGAATCTGGGTGGAGCTCAAGCTGCTGGTAGCCCGACCTCAGATCCAACTTCGAGAACACTCTTGCCCCTTGCAGCTCTCCTATAATGTCATCAAGAGTGGGTGTTATATGTCTCTCTCTCTTGATAGCTGCATTGAAACACTTGTGTATAGGCGCGTTACAAATGCCATATCATATCATATCATATCATTTGGGCGGCGCATATCAACACAAATGCGCACCGCTCCTGGCTGTTTTGGCTTGGGGGCCACCACTATGGGCGAGACCCAGGGTGTCGGACGTTCCACCCTTTCAATGATGTCCATTTGGATCAGTGAACGGAGTTCTTCCTCCACCTGATCCCTGAGAGGAAACGGGATCCGTCGATGTTTGAGAGCCATAGGCCTGATGGTACCGTCAATGTGCAGACCTACAGGCGGAGCTTTCAACTTTCCCACTCCTTTAAAAATGCCTGAGAATCTGGCCAACAACTGCTCGATTTCTACTTGATAAACTTCAAACGCAAAATGTACAAAGTCCAATGCCTCAGACGCCGCGCAACTGAGCAGAGAGTGGGGGCTAACGTCAGTGACGAACAAACAGGCTTTTATGGTCTTGTCGCCCTTGGGCACAGGCGCCACGAAGATGCCCTGAATGGGGAGTGGTGTGTATCCGCCAAAAGTGAAAATCTTCGCCTTGGAAGTGTCCAATGGAGGTGGCCCCGGGGATGGACTGATAGTGATCGGTGGCAAGCACACACACTGAGGCTCCCGTGTCTATCAGCACTTTTGTCGGCACCCCTTGAATGTCCACGACACACTTGGGCTGCCTATTTTTCCTTGCCCCTGTCGCTATGTTCGAAATAAAGAACACCTCATCTTCCTCCTCTTCTTCCTCAGCGATGTTTAGCTTCTGCACATTCTGTTCTAATGTCGCAATGCTCCTTTGATTCCTTGAACTGGCGCCCATCAACCTGGCCGGTCCCCTTTGTATGGCGATGGGCCCTGGAGCACAACACATTCGGGCATAGTGTCCTGGACCGTTGCACCTGCCACAGGATCTCGATTTGGCGGGGCAGTCCTCCGAGTGTGGTAAATCATACCCGCAGAATTGACATATGGACGCAGCCCCTTGCGTTGGACCCACCTCCTGGCGTTTCTGGCTCCACCTCGCCTTCGACGATGACTGCTTCCCGATTGCAAATGCCTCTTCAGACCTGCCAGGACGCACCGCAGCGTCCATTTTGGCACCCCTTGATTCAGCCAGTTCATATGTTCTCCCACTGTCCAGGATCTGTACAAGAGTCCAGCCTGGCTCCCTCAACATCTGTCTGCGGAGCTTGCCCGAGCTGCAACCCTGGATTACTTGATTTCTGATCATGGCCTCATCGTTGTCCCATCTACAGGTTGTGGCCATTTGGCGTAGGCAAGCGCAGAATCGGTCAAGTGACTCCTCTTCCCGCTGTTTTTCACCACAGAAAAGGAATCTCTCTAGTCTACATTGGACAATGGAATTAAATGATTCTTCAAGGCAGTTTTGACTGCATCATAGGTTACCACTTGCAGGTTAAGAGATTCATAAATGCGCAGGACGTCCATACCAGCAGAGTATAGCAGAGTCGCCCTTTTTGCGTCGTCGTTGGTTTCTCCCGTGGCAGTAAATTACATGTCCAATTTTTTTATCCACAACAACCATTTTGGGCCCAACTTTGAGGGGGGGCCCGATGTGTCAAATTCTTGCATGGGTAACAGAGACCCCTGTTGTCTCCGCACCACCACCTGCGCTGCCTCTGCTTCTCCTTCACTTTCCGCCATGTTTGCAGGTCGCACAGGCACCTCCTACAGGGTCAGAGGCCGCAAACCTGACTTGGACAGACACCTAGACGTACCTCAACCCACAGCGCCGTGAGGAGTAACGTGGCCGTAGGACCTTCCGGTTGTTGGGTGTTCCTCTAGGCTTCTGTGTCCATCTTGTCACCACTCATGCCCTGGTCACTGATTCCAGTGCAGTCCTCTTGGATGCTAAAGACTGTCAGGGTTCCAAAAATTGGTGTAGTGCTGTTCCTTTAAAATGTGGGCAGCGCACAAGCACCTTTCCAGGCCGCTACTGCCACACACCTTTCCTGGGAACACATCCGCTTTGCTTGCGTTGGGTTCAGGGAACGCAACGGTGTAACGTTGCAGTGGTTGACACATAGCGTTGTGTCAACGAAACGCTCTGTTCGCGTCCCGCCTCATCGTCAGATGTTGTGGGCGAGCCTGTGCCTCGGGCCGCCACGTACTATCACACACGCACTCGCAAGCATACAAGAAGACACAGGACAACTGCCGCATGGACATTCTTTATTCCGAACGCGCATGCGCGACCCAGAGCGAGGCTCGCGCATGCGTCATTCGTGATTGCAACGTCACATCGGTGACGTAGGTGAAGCAGTGGATATCGGACAGCCGTACCTTGACGAGCATGATGGGGGGATAGTTAGTGGACCATTTATTCTGAACACTGGGATTGTTGCAACTTAAGTCAGCATGTTGGGGCTTCAGTCTTCCTTACAAGAGTGTACCAAAGAGCTCAACAATGCAAGTTGTGCGGTCCCCTGGTGGGGCACACCACCCAAGAGTCATGTGTACAGGGAAAGTCTCCTATCATGCAAGATAAAGGGGAATGAAAGGAGCCAAACCCCAAAAGGGCATGTATGAAATCGATGGTTGTAGGAAGTGCAATACTGGTCAAAGAACGACCACTGAGGGAATGTTATACCTGTGTGAGTACACAGGAACATGTTGACTGTAACAAGAAACCCTGCATGCCATTCAAGGGTGCACTAGTGCTATCAGCATAGCACTATTCAACAGAGGCAGAAACCAGTGTAATGGCTCTTGCAGCGTGTCCCATCCAGTGTGTACAGTCAGCACTTTGCCAAAGATGCTATGACATCATGAATGTGGCTGCACAAAGCTGCACAGGAGTGTGTGCCACTTCCACATCCCCGCTCAAGCAGATCAGCAACTAGCATGTTCATGTACGTCTGAGGCATGGTTGTATGATGTAGTTATGACCATTAGATTAGTGTTGATTATGGATAAACTAATGCACTAGAACAGAATACTCTGAGGCATATATTGTGAATGCCTGATTTATTAAACGAAGCAGCCCTCATAGTTAAATACACAAACATCTTGCCCACTTATTCTATTCCTTCAGCCGTTCAACCCCTTATCTTATCCCTTTACACACACACGTAACCACTGTATCCTATTCCTTCACACACCCTTCACACACTCTTCCACCCTCCTACCCTCCAGCACTGCAGAGCCAGTGCACTTTGTTTGCCAACGTGGATTATTCTCACACCCATGGAGCGTAGGCGGTTGGTGGTGCGACAGTCGGGCACACTGACGCAGAGGAATGCCCTGCTGTGATCCCTCTGTGCATGTTGCACAGGTGAAGAGTTTGGCTCTTGCTGCACACAGGCACAGACTCCTATCAGTTCCAATTCTATCCACATTAGGAGTCCAGACACCATGTAAATAGCCTCTTTGCGCTCCCACATGCAAAGGCTGTCCAGGCTCAGAAACAGCCTCATTTGATGAACATCGGCATGTGTTATGTTGGACCATCTTTGTCTTCAGGCCAACGGCCAGGCCAGGATGGTGTCATGCTGAGCCTCCGGGATGTCCAGATTAGTTCCCTGAATAGTCCCAGAGATCACAGAAGCTGGTCAGGGATCGGCAGCTCTTCCGGGTAGCTGAACAGGAATGGGGTCTGGGGTCATCCAGGGGTTGGTGCATGCTTTTCAAAATGGGGTTCCCGCCATCATTATCCTGTGTGACGGTTGAGGAAGGTAATGCTTGGTTTGTGGTGTGTTGTGCTCTGGCCTTGTATGGGTCAGTGTCAAAAGGTACAACACATTCCCTGAGATAGCTGTCAACAGTGTACTTTAAAGACCACTCCCTTGTCACATCCACACCGCCTTCCTGTGGGGAGATGAGAAGCTTGTCCGAAAATGTTTTTACTACGTACTGTTTCTTGCATGTGATGTGGAGGTCTTTCTAGTGTGTTGTATCTGAAATGGCACACTTGCTAGTTCACTGGTGATGTTTGGGTGGAAGTAATGTGCTGGCTACTAGTTGCCTGGTAATTATATTTTTCCAAACCTTGCATGTGTTCTAGCACTGCAGAAATGAACATGTTTTATAACTTTGGTAACTGTGCCATGTTTAACCGGTGAGCAAATTGGCTGCTAGGTTACTGTGTTCTATGTTCATTAGTTTGTTTAATCATACGTAATTTTAAAGCAGCACAGGCATTCCTTAGCAAGGTGCATGCCAGAAATCTCCCTTGTATTGGAAGACACTATGCTATGTCACAACGTGTTGCTTTAACAGCTTTACAGCACTTTGTGTTGCATTCTCCCTGAAAAATGTAGTGAGTGGCTTCTTTAAATGGTCTCAGGCGGTGCAACAGGGGCTCTGACATGATCCACTGAGATGAATTGAGCATATTACATAGCTCCCAACATTCCCAATTCTATGCAGTCCCGTTGCATGCTGGAACTAGTAGTTTAGTTTTTTCCATTGTTAGAGTGGACCCACAAGTACAAGAATGCAGTGCAAACAGATAACAGAACTGCCTCGAAGACAGAGATGAAACACGAGGTGGAGGTATTGCTATCATATCTAGATAAAGCCTCCTTCTGAGACCAGCCCCTCCACGAATTATACAATCTTGTGAGGTCCTCACCGTTAAACTCCCTCTAACTAACTCCCCGACCCTTACTATCCATTTAATCTACAGAACGCCTGGTCCACTTGGGACATTTGAGGAGGAAATTTACACCCTATTATCCAACAACCTTAAAACTACCACCCAACTATTACTACTAGGCGACTTTAAACTAGGATTCAATGACCCATCAGATAAGCACTCCTCCAACATAGCCAACATCCTATCAGAATTAGGCCTCTCCCAAAAAATCAACAAACCTACCCACAATAAAGGGAGAACCCTAGACTGGGTAGCTATAATTACACTGCCATCATCACCTACATCTCCCCGCAATTGTGGACAGACCATTTCCTTGTTTCTTTCACACTATCCACTACTAGATCACTCCCGATTGTCTCACCTACTGCCTCACCTTGTTTAACAATGAACAAAAAGAATATTACAGTGGACAATGTTATCCCTGCCATTCTCCCTACCCTCAACTCACTGGCAGAAAACCTGGATCCAGGTACATTGGTCCACGAGTGTAATAAAATTATTCGAACTGCAATTGACGAATTTGCTCCACTTAAACTCAGACCTAGCAAACCTAAATCTCATCTAGACAAGTAGTTCACCCCCCAGCTAAAGGACCTACGTCTCCTAAAAAGGAAATGTGAAACCGCTTGGAGACTACTCCCCTCAGATGACAACAAATCCAAGTTAACTAAAATCTCTTCCCAATATATAAATGAAATCTGCTTGGCTAAACGTAACTCTTACAACAAACGTATCTCTAACGCCAATTCCAGTATGAAGGAATTACTCATCATACTAAAAGAGTTAGAGTCTCCTATCCCTACACCTGATATTTGTACCAAAAATAAAACAGTGTTCAGATATTCAACAGGCACTATCCAATAAAATAGCTACCCCCAGAACAAAATAGCCCAAAAGAAAAGCTCCCATTAACTCGCCATCACAATTGAACAACCTAAACCTCCCCTCTAGCGAAATACCATCTGACCGTCTCGCCAGATTCCATTTTACTAAAACTTCCATACTCAAGGTAGAAAAAGTCATTCTCTCACTCAAGCCTTCCAATTGCCAAGGCGATCTTTGCCCAGCTCAGATTATAAAAGATGCCACAAGAGATCCTGACCCTTTTATCTCTAAACTGATCAATGCCTCCTTCTCATCTGGCACCATTCCCACCAATTTGAAGCAATCTTGGGTACTCCTACTGCTAAAGAAGCTAACCCCAGACCCACTTATTCCTACCAATTACCGTCCTATCACGACGGTACCATTCTTGCTTAAAATACTCGACAAGGTTGCTTACACCCAGATCCAAAAATATTTGGAACTCCATAAGCTTTTGGGAGCAAGACAAGCTGGATTCCGCCCTCTACATGGGATGGAAACTGCTCTCATCAACCTAAAAACGCAGGTCGATGAGTTAAGAGACAAAGGCAAAACAGTCCTCCTCCTACTGTTAGACCTCTGAGCCGCGTTCGATCCAGTGGATCACAAGGTCTTATGCGACCACCTGGACTCGGCAGCACACTTTTCCATAGAGGCCATCAGATGGATAGAATCATTTTTGAGTGATAGAACCATGAGGGTCTTCTCCCCCTTGCAGTGGCTGACCCTACCCCTATCACGTGTGGTGTCCCCCAGGGTTCTTGTGTCCCCTACATTATATAATATATTCACCAAGCCCCTATTTGATGATCTGGATCTTCTGGGTATCACCTACACTAACTATACAGATGATACTCAGATTCTCCTCCCACTTTCTGGGGATTACGACATGGATTTGGCACTGGTGAATAGAGTGTATCTCATCATCCAGGCATGGATGGCCACTCATGGTCTATGCCTGAATGATGACAAGACGGAGTTCATCATCCTGGGCACCCACCACAACTTTAAGAAATTAGGCCAGGAATATTCATCCTTCTCCATTGATGGGAACCTCATTGAGGTGGCTAAGGAGGTAAAGGCCCTTGGTTTCTACCTTGATTCTACTCTTTCGTTTGCCAAACAAGTGAAATCAATGGCCTCCACCACTGCTTACACGTGCAAACTCATCAGAACCGGCAAACCTTTCCTGTTGAATGACAGTTGCATGATCCTGGCCAGAACTCTAATACTTTCTAGGCTAGATTACTGCAATGCTCTTTACATTGGCGACAATAAAGCCATTATTCAGATGATACAAATCTTCCAAAAAAATGCCTTAAGAGCCTCACTAGGTGTAAACAGAAGAGTACACATCTCTGCGACTAGACGCCAAAACAATTGGCTCTCGACTCATAATAAAATCCTTCTAAAAATGGCATCTCTTACCCACAAAGCACTAAATAATCCTCGGATAGACTACACAGAAGAACATCCATCAGACCTCTGAGAGCCAGCAACGTCAACTGCCTCACTGTACCAAGATTCAGACTCACTAAGGCTGGCCCGTGAAAGCAGCCAAACTTTGGATTTTCCTGCCACACC
Source organism: Ambystoma mexicanum (assembly GCF_040938575.1). Taxonomy (NCBI): domain Eukaryota; kingdom Metazoa; phylum Chordata; class Amphibia; order Caudata; family Ambystomatidae; genus Ambystoma; species Ambystoma mexicanum. Next base: position 1,091,603,761 of record NC_090926.1, on the reverse strand, counting down.
CGCTTAGAGAAGATCAACCTTACTTAAACTTTAGATGTAATTAAATGAACCTGCTCAAATCCACGGATCCCTGGGACTGATTGCTGTATTGCACATACCAAGGATGTATCTCTATATTCCATCAACACATTTCTTGATACCTGCTTGCTGTACTTATGTATCCTTCCTGTTTACAATTTGCATATATGTTTTACCCTGACCATATCCAGTAACTCTGTAACTCTGTAAGCTGTGCATTGTCTTGTTGCTGCACCCTGATACCTCCGGGTCTGGTGCACATTAGAAATAAATAAACAAACAAACAAACAAACATGCATGCATGGACCTGGGAAAGTTGGGAGCTATGCACTATTTGCCACTATCTGCCACAATATGCTGCAAGGTGTACTCCTGTACTGCTTTCTTTTACTCAAACATACTCTGAAACATGTTGTCGGCATGCTAAGTTGTGATTTGTCTGTATGTTTACTGATGCTGCCTGTGCTTTCATAAAATATAAAAAATGCCCGCATATTTTTCTTTGTTGATGCCTCTGAGGTAACAAAGTTACTATTCCCCTTTAAAAAACGATTTTCCAGAATCTTCAGTTAATGAACCAACATGGCTCATGCTGTAATATGCCCCTTCTCAATGTATACACTATACACCTGATTTACATAGCTTTTTCCTATGGGATTGAGCCATTATAAAACACTTCCAGTAAACCCTATATGTTCTCCATTATCAGGCACACAAAACTGACATGTATTTTCTGCGACTACAGCCACTTGTTTTTTTTTTTCAAATGAAAGGATGCAGAGAGCAGCCATATTCTGCCTACCATTGCATGTGTTGAGTGCCGAGGAGCGTTTTGGATGCAAGGACTTGATGTCTTTGTCTGTAGGTCCAAATGGCATACGATGTGCAATGATGTATTTGTAATCTGCAGTTTTGGAGTTTAGGAGCTGGAACAAATGTTGGTTGTTCAATGGCCAGCACGACTTACATTGACCCTTGTGATGAATCAATTTTCAGGGAAGAATATTGGTTTGTAAACCATCAATCAGCCCCGCACCTCTAGCACACCAGAAGGGATCCAAACAGATTGGAAAACCAATTCAATTATAAACCTCCTTGTCCAATTTCTGGTAATGTGGACAGAATGGCAGGCTTATCTCTGCAAGTTCGTGGATGGTTGGTTAGTTGCAACACTGCGAAAATACAATTATTACCCAATGATAAAAGGAACTGTCCAATCAAGGTTGTATACAAATATGTATCTTATTATTCTCATAACAGGCAGTTCTAGCACACTCCAAAATACAACCCACCCTGTAAATTAATGAACAGGACAGGCAGTTTCAAAAAAGGAAAAGGGATGCACTTTGGAAAGGTGGGTGAAAAGATGCTGTCTCCAGGCACGTTAAGATGACTTCACAAGTTTATTCCATGTTCTTAGTTACTGTTACATATTCAGGACATATAGGAAATAAACAGGACATTAGCTAGGACAACACCGGCTCCCATCACCCTGGCAAGCCAGCTGTAACTGCCACTACACAGAACTCTCACTCAGAACATTCCATCATTCACTCATCAACATTCCATGAGACATTACAGGCTACAACACATCTGACAAGCACTACACAACCCACCTCCCTCCTTCACCCAACCACACACACAGAGAGCACTTCACAAACCAGCACTAGACAACACACCTCCATCCTTCCAAAACACACATACAGTGACGCAATACACAGACCGACACATCCACAACAAGTTCCCCACCATCAGGACAACAATCCAAAACATCCTTCAATCTCGAAAACCCTTCACTAAAACAACAATAACACCCTCTTCCTGTTCCCGCCACCAACAGACAACTGGGCTCTCACCTCAGAGCAAACCTGACCAAGACTGAGCCGCTTCACCTGTATTCTGACACAACCCCAAAACATCTTCGTCACCTTCCACCCACCCCCGCCTAAAACATGGCGGGCCTCCAGGCTGCCACCCTGGACCTCCAGCGAGCCTCTAGGCTGCCACTCTAGAGCACGATCGGGCCTCAAAGCCTCAAAACCAACCACATCCTCACACCAGGAGGCAATTTACGCACTGGAAACACCATGACTACATTCATGTACAACACCCAAAAACCGAGTCAGCAGACAGAGCACATTCCACCAAACCAAGTTGTAAAAAATCCTACCAAACACATTAGGAACGGTGGCCACACATTCCCAATGCCATCAACAGATATAGGTAAAACTAAACACTCCAATCCGCACAGATGACTTCCTCACACAAATCGGAACATAGAACCCATAGCGTAAAACTAGGTCCACATTGAACACCACAAGTAACATAGAAAACAATTTTCTCATCACCTCAGGACACCACCACACCCCATACCAAAAGGTCATTGCCAGGCATCCCCAGCCATGCACCCCCTTGCCTCTAGCTACCTACTGTCCCCCGTGAGGAGAAGGGTAACAAACCCTAGAGGAGGCGCTACCTCCCCTTAGAACAACCACATCGCTGTTCAACCTTTACTGAAATCATATAAACTCCGTAAACCAGACCAATCCCGAACATGAATGAGTAAAACCAAACCTCCTTGTGCTAAAAGAGCCGAGGCGCTACCTCGCTCTAGAACAACCGCATGGCTGTTCAACTTTTACCACATTAGGTAAACTCCATAAACTATACCAATATCCAAACAAGAAGTCAATACCTCCCATAAACTAGATTGCCCAAGCAACACCAACCATACATTACCCATGGATTATCTCGCCTATCTAAACAAACCCACATGCATAGTCCATGCACACTGTGAGTGCAATCCATTACTAAGCTCTCACTGGGCCTCATTACGACCCAGGCGTTAAGGGTTAACGCCGTCGTTAACCCTTAACGCCTATTCCGATTTTAACGGCTGCTTTTAGCAGCCGTTAAAATCCATGGCGCTAACCTGCCATGATGCTAATTATGCCACCGTAATTTACGGTGGCGTAATTAGCGCCTTCCCCACTCCCATTATGCCCTATGGGGCAAAAATGGGAATGGGGAAGGTAAAATGGGAAATGGGGATTTACCGCCCCACTCACCTTGGAATGGGGCGGTAAATCCGCCATCCACCATGGTGTAAACATAGTTTACACCATGGTGGTAAAGTTGGCGCAATTAGCGCCTGGGTTGTAATGACCCTCACTGACTCTCGCCATCCAGACCCATAAACTTCATTTTATATACAATGTCATCAGAGACAGATTGATAACATGCATTCTCAAAACCATTGAATGATGTAACCATATGCTTTGCTGTAAATAAGACAAGACATCAATGAAACATGTACATTTTAACAAAGTAATGCCATATACTATATATTGCTGAAAGTAAAGCAAAATACCTAAACCAACACTTTTATGAACCTAAAAGTCCATTGCCATTAATAGGCTCCATCATAAACCTAAATGTCTGTAGCCTCTTTAGGCTCTAATGCTGGCCTAAAGCTGTAACTGCCTCCACTCAGTCCATAGTCGTATATATGCACTACCGGCATCCGCATATTGCTGAAAATCCTCAAAATTATTATCACTATCACACACATACACAATTCATCATGCTCCAGTAGCAATCAATGTTATGCACTTAAGAGTCCATGTGTGGTAGTACATGGTACGCCATACCTGCAAATCCTCAATACATTAGGCTAAATAACATACCCATCTCCATACTATCACCATACCACACATTAACCAGCAAGACACCCATACTCTAAGATGCACGCAAATACCTACCATAACATCAAAGTACCATGTCCGTTGTAAATGGAAAATACAAATACCAAATACAAATACCAAATTACCTAAAAACAAACTTGCCTCTCCAACAAGGCATTACATTGGTATTCTTTTTAGATTCCATAAATGGAATCTGCAAGGACTTGCACAAATCTATAGAGAACAAAGCCATACAAATGCACCTTAATTGTTGGCCGCTACCTGACGCCTCACTAACTGAGACGGAGCAGCATGCCTTCATTACCACCCACGTAAAATGCCTCTACTCATGAGGCAGAGAGACCTCACCATCCAGCACCACGAAAATACCAACACTTCCAGGCAAAATCATCTGCCTTCGTCACGTTGCGCACCCAAATGCAAGGTGCTTCGCCCCAACACCGAAACTCCCTGAGCTGCATAGAAAATAAAGTGATTTCTTTTTTTTTTTTTCATGTTGTCCGCTGCTGAAAGCCTCGGCTATGAGGCGGAGCGGGTTCATCAATGAAGTTCCTTTATGATCTCTATCCCTTCCGGACCTGAATCTGACCGTGCCATTTCCTCATGTGACATCATCACGTTGCCGCACGCAGCAGGTCCTTTACTCAAATCTCTTCTTCCGTCACCAAGCCGCACCATCATTGTAGCGCCTTGGAACTGAGGGATCCAAACTAAATTACTGAACGTTCCAGGCGTTCGCCAACTCCCTTAGCATCCCTGATTACGTCACCAGATTTCACATAAAGAACAGATGAGCTTTGTGATCTGGTTTGTAGATAAACATAGGAACATTCAGGAAAAAGCCATGGGATGTTACCACATGGAGAAGTTGGATGCCTCCAGTTTAGCTGCATCCATTGACAATTCTGCACACAAAGCTGGCCTTGACTGGAAGAACTGTGTGGCACACTGCTATGATGGGGCATCAGTTATGAATGGCTGTTTCAATGGATCATAAGCAAAAATAAAAGAAATTTCTCCACAGGCTGTTTACATTCAATGTCATGCACATTGGCCCTCATTACGACCCCGGCGGTAAGCGAAAAACAATGCCGGTAAATGATTACCGGCATTGTTTTCCGCTAGGTCCGATTATGACCTGTGAAAGTGCTATTAGCGGCATCGTAGTTAACGGCGCCGCTAACTGCACCAAGGTCGCGCGCACGCGACCTTCCACGCCGTAAATACTGGCATCGGTACGCGAATCACGAACCAAGCGGACATGCACTTAACGCCATCACAAGGCCGTTAAGTACCTTACCGCCATGGTGCTAATTCTGCCATCGCGAACCAACCGTAAATGGCCATGTGCAGTGTATCCAGCTGCCACAGGTGCACAGAATCAGCACAGGTGGAGGCAATACAGACTCACCAAGTACAAAAAGAGCACACCCCACCCCTTCCCACACCCAGTCACACTCCACAATGATTCCAATAGGACTAGCAATGTTGGGGCTGGAGGACCTGATTGCAATGCAAGTGCTACAACTACAACTACAACAACAACAACAACAACAGGCAGCACAGAGGAGACGCAGGAGAAGGAGGGCAAGGCAGGGCCAGCAATCCCCACCAGCACAGCCAGTGCCACCACGCAGGCAGCCCCCAATCCCACGCATCAGAGCCAGTCCATTCAACCTCACTGCTGAGCAGATCCACACCCTGTACCGTTTGGACCAGGACACCATCACCACCATCGTGGACATGATACACAACGACATCGTCAGCATGATAGAAACACCCACCGCCATCCCACCCCTACTGAAGGTAGTGTCCGTGCTCCACTTCCTGGCCACAGGCACCTACCAGCACACATTGGGGCACTTGCATGGCATTTCACAACCATTATTCTCACGTACACTGATCCAAGTGCTTGATGCCCTCCTCAAGCACACAGACGACCACATCGCATTACCACGGTCTGCCCAGGAGATTGCAAACACCAAAGTGGGACTCCATGCACCATCCAGCATACCTGGTTGCATTGGTGCCATCGACTGCACTCATGTGGAATTGGTGGTCCCACATGCCATGGAGGTACCGTACCGCAACCGTAAACTATTTCACTCAATCAACATGCAAATGGTCTGTGACTCCAACAGGATCATCACACATTGTTGTGCCTGATTCCCCGGATCAACCCAAGATTCAATGGTCCTGCGTAACTCCACAATACCACGCTACATGGAGCGACATGCAGGGCCAAGATCCTGGCTACTCGGTGAGTCTCATGTCATGGACATGGAAATGTGAAGTGGGTAGGTGATCGACGTACCAATGCATACTTCGCCTGGCTGAAAGGGGGGGGAATGATGCATACTTTACCTGGCTGAAAGGGGGGGGGGGAATGATGCATACTTTACCTGGCTGAAAGGGGGGAGAATGATGCATACTTTACCTGGCTGAAAGGGGGGGGGATGATGCATACTTTACCTGGCTGAAAGGGGGGGGGGTGATGCATACTTTACCTGGTTGAAAGGGGTGGGGGGCGATGCATACTTTACCTGGCTGAAAGGGGGGGGGGATGATGCATACATTACCTGGCTGCGAGTAGCAGAGGCAATGGAGCCAGCTCATACCCTAAAGCAGCACAAACGTCCGCTGAAACCTGTACACATAATGCCCGATGTAAGCAGCCCTACCATGTGAATGAAGGTGTGTCCCAACCATGACACAACCGTCTGCAAGTGCATTGTACCGATTCGGACCACATTGACTTCAACGTAATGGACCTACATGCACGGCACCAAACACCTTCAACTGAAAGGCCTGTCCCCCATAACTGCGCACAAAGGAGGCACATGACGGACAGAAACATCAATACACCATTACACAGACACCAAGGCACCAAAAATGTCCCTATCAACATCAGTAGTGCTCATTAGGGTCATCATGAGGCTGACAGCAATGTTGCCATAATGTGAGTGTTGATATCACAGGACACGTGCCAGGTCACCAAAACGCCATGAACAAACACAGTGGATGGGCACTCACAAGGCACTTGACCCCCCCTGCATACATTGGTTGTTGGCATGCGAAACAGTCCATGAGAGCAATACACATATACCAGTCACATAGTGTAAATCCATTTGTGCATGTAAAATTGGTATGAAGTAAAAGTCAAATGCATGCCATGGTGGCACATCATGTTTGGTATTTGATGTCATGACTGACACATACATTGTTGCCCACATACAGGTGATACAGGCTATCCCCTGAAGAGGTGGCTCCTTACACCAGTCCGGAACCCACAGAACCAGCACGAGGAGGACTTCAACCGTGCACATACACGTACCCGTGTGGTGATTGAGCAGGCATTCGGCCTACTGAAAGCTTGTTTTTGCTGCCTCAGCAGGTCTGGTGGGGCACTCCTGTACCGCCATGAGAAGGTTGCAAAGATCGTCATGGCATGTGTCATGCTACACAATATGTGCATCAGACGAAATGTGGCCCTGCCCGCTGAACTGCAACCACCTGACGATGAGGATGAGGAGAGTGGGGATGGGGTAGCACCTCAGGGAGGCAGCGATGCACAGGAGGGGCGTGAAATGCATCAAAATATCATTAACCAATGCTTCTAGCACACACGGTTGGTGTGTGTAACATGGAGGGCACTTGGGGCACTGTGTGTGTCTGGGACATGCACACTGTGGACTGTACACCAATAAAGCAGACAAATGCAATGAGCAATGTCCACACATTTGATTTGTGCAAAAGGAAAAAGTGTATTGGAAATGTGAGATGGCTTAACACACCCACTCCCCCCTCCCGCCTCCCCCCTGAAATCCCCAACACACCCACTCCCCCTTCCCCCTCCCCCCCGGAACTCCCCAACACACCCACTCCCCCCTCCCCCCTGAACTCCCCAACACACCCACCCCCCCCTCCCCCCTGAACTCCCCAACACACCGACTCCCCCCTTCCCCCTCCCCCCTGAACTCCCTGCAAAGGTGTGAGGATGTCTGTGATGAAGTGACTAATGTTGCATTTTTCCACTGGGCGGTCACTATTGGCAGCCCCCTCTCCCGGCCCCCGGGGCACCCCTGCCTGTGCTCCACAGGTTCCTGCCCGATCGGCGGATGGGGCTGCTTGGGGTTGAACTTGCAGCGGAGGAGCTACCTGGCTGCTCATTGGGACGCATGTCCCTAATTGACTGAACTAGCTCAGAGAGCATGTGCCGCACCGCGGCGAGTTCAGCACAGATGTCCTTTGTGGAGGACTGTATTGCAGCCTTCACAGTCTCAGCGCATTGCTGCATTCCTGCCCTTGCACCCCCACATTCTGCCACATGCTCAGTCAGAAGTGAGGAGAGTTGCTGCTGCGTGTGATAATCTCCTCCAACGACTGTTGATTTTTCTGGCCCATGGATATTGGCAGTGGTGTTTCCATTGGGCAGCTCGCCTCCCGCACATCTTGCACTGAGCATGGAGAGCCTGGCCAAGACTCAACATCTGATTGCCCCTGTGTGGCATCTTCATGCTGGCTGCTTTGGGACAGGTAGGGAGAATGAGGGTGGGCAGTGGGGGGGCCTACAACGATCTCCTCATCAATCCCCGCATCACTGTCAGAGGAAGCTGCAATGGCAGCAATTTCCCCGATTGTGCTGCTTCCTGCAGACACAGTCCCTTCTGTGGCCACCAGTTGGTGTATGTCTGCTGCTGCTGCTGGTACCGTGCTGCTTGCTGTGGTGCCTGTCAGTGCCCTGTCCTGTGTTTTTCCCACAGATTTTGTCTGCTGTGTGGGTTTGGTCTGTACAGCAGAGGTGGAGAGTTGGTGTGCTGGCACTGCGGTCCTGGCCTTCTTGGCAGGTGTGGTGGCACTAGTGTCTTGGTCAGAATGGGAGCCTGTGGTGGAGCAAAGGAGGGAAAGTGTTATTAATGGGTCTGCGGACATTGAGCGGGCATTGTGATGATTACCATTATTTTGATTACTAGATGCTGCACATTGGAGGCTGGGACATACAGGTTGTCTCCCTTTTGTGTGGAAGTAGCATGGAGGTATGTGTGTGCCTACAGTTAGGGTGTGCATACTGCATGTGTACAGGGTGGAGGTCAGAAATGGCTGCATGCAGTCTTTTGCTGATGTGTCGCATTAACACTATTAGACAACATTGTGCTTCATATGAATATGGACTTCAGTGACTTTTGCATGGCTTGATTTGAGGCACCTACCTGCATCGCCTGATGTCAAGGCTCCTCTCTCCATTTCTCCTACCCCCTCGATGCACTCGATGCCGATTATACTGGCACAGATTTCCTCCCAGGGCTGCAATTTTATTGGGGACTCTTATCCTCCGCCGGTTGCCATGCCCATGTTCCTGTTGGCAGACAGGATGCTCCTAACGCGGAGCCGGAGATCATCCCACCGCTTACGGCACTGTCTCACGTTGCGGGGTGCTGTTCCCACTGCACTGACCCGCTGTGCAACTATGGCCCATATGGCCATCTTCTGTGCAATTGCTGGTCTGGTCATTTGGGTGGAAAAGACTACAGCAGCATTTTCCTGGAGTGTCTCCGCCAACATGTTCAGCTCCTCCCTGCTGAAACGGTCCTGCCGCTGGCGATCACAACTTTTCTTGACAACTTTAGGCATTTTCTCGAAGGGTAGATGTAGCTGATGTTTTCTGCCAGTTCTCATGGTCAGATGTCCACTGGTTGCGGAGGATGGCGATGGATTGTGTTTTTGAAGATGGCCGCCGTGCTCTTTCCCGTTCCGGCGTGATGACGCAACTTCCAGTTCCGCTTATTTACGGTCACCGCTAATTGCGGTCACCGCTGATTGCGGTGACTGCTAATTGCAGTCACTGCTAATATCGGTGGGAGGGGTGGCGGTGGTGCACCTTGCGCAGCATACGATGCCGGTAGGTGCCATTTTGGGGGCGTTACCGGCATGTCGCAGATTACATTACCGGCATGGTGCAATGCCTGTGCCCGATGGGTCGTAATGTGCCGCTTTTTACGGCTTCAGGCCAGCACGGACACGTTACTTGCGCCATGCCGGTAATGTACATTACTTACCGCCGGGGTCGCAATGAGGGCCATTGTCTAAACCTTGCGCTAGTGCAAACTATCACTAACATACAAACAGTGAAAGATTTTTTCTCAACTTTGCAGGCTGTGTATGTGTTACTTTCATAAAGTTCTCCTCGACACAAACTCTTTGTAAAATCCCAAAAAGAAAGCTGTCTGGCAGTATACGAATTAGAAAGACTTTCTGGCACCAAATGGTTTAATTGGTATGCTTGTGTTAAAAAAAATACAGACTCGATTTGAGACCATTGTAGTTGTTCTCAATGCAATAAAATCACAACAACTTGACAAGCAGGCTTGTTCAGAAGCCAGAGGACTTCACCGAAATATGCAGTGCTTTGAGTTTTTGAACTAATTCAAGTGACAAGAACTGCCCTCGTCAACCTTCGACAAGACTGCCATTGGGTGCAAATCATCAATGACGCAATGGAATTGGCTGAGGAATGTGCTGTTGAAACAGTTGAAGACCACGACCGAAGAGCTTTACCATTAAGGCAGCACCAACTGAGCAGCAAACTAACAGAATACTTTGTTGGTACTACTGTAGGGAAGAGGTCTGGCCATTATGAGCACTCTGAGGATAGAATGCCACAGACTGAACGGTTAAAGTAAGAGGTGTTTTCCTCCACCTTGGATAGGTTTGTAAGAGAGTTGGATGCTCGTTTTATAAATAACATGGGGCTTATCAAGGCTGCCGGCATGTTCAATCCACGGGCTAAAAAAGTCTTGGACGACTCATCTGCAGATGTTCTTGCTGAGCACTACCTAGGGTGGCATGTAAATTATGTTGGATTGCATTCAGGCCTTGACACTGCAAGGAGCTTTTTATCTGACAAGACTTTAGCAGGTATTCACTCTGTCAGGTCCATACATCACTAGGAGTCTTTTCTGAGGTCCTAAACCTGTTGGATCTGGCCCTTGGATTGCCGATTACAACTGTAACAAATGAGAGGTTCTTCAACTGTTTGAAAAGAGTTAAAAAGTATTTGCGAAATAGATGTGGAGACAAGAGACTTAGTGATTTGTTGATAATGGCATGTGAACCTATGGAGGTTGATGAAGTAAATTTGAGTGATGGCATTGACAGATTTGCTGACCTGCGGCACAGGAGGTATCCTCTGAAAAGATGAACCATTATGTTCTTTGACGCTGCTAGGTTATAGCCTTCTTTCAAGTCACACAGACCCAATCAGCACCACATACAGTCTTCAAAACCATCTGCTACTCTCCTACACTACCAGCCTCTTGTCATCATGAAGTCAGCCATGATACATCGCTCATGCACTACACTCAGATTGTGTCTTACCTTCAGTACACTGCAATGTATGCAGTTGAGTTTTATCAGCATCCTATTGTTTAGCAGTGAGCTAAGCAACAATGGACCATTACATCAGAAACATCCCATTAAGAAGGGCACCATACACACTTACAGCCAGTCAAGTGTGTCATCAAAATGGCAGCATCTGCTACACTGCCGGCATCCTAAAGATTTTCAATCTAAGCAATGGCGAGACACTCAATCAGTATTTTCCTGTGAAGCCAGGCAGGCACTACTAGTAGCACAGCAGCAAGCAGCTGCCAACTGTCAGTCTCTTAGAATTTGAGTAGCCTCCATCAGCATCTTCCTGACAAGTCAGCCAGAAGCTGCAGCACAGCTGGAGTTTTGTGTCATGAAAACATTTGCTATCCCGACTGGCTCTTCTTCATTTCCTTCATTTCCAGTCAATGAAGCAATGATGAAGCATCTAAGCAGTATCTTCTTTTTAAGCCAGTCACCAGCTGCCCCACAGCTACAGTTCTGTCACCATAATGCCAGCACCTTATCCTTGATTTGTAGTCAACAAAGCAATGATGAGACACACCCAGTCAGTGTCTTCTGTTAAAACCAGCCAGGCACCATAAGCATCACAGCCAGTTTTCTGTGACATCAAAACAGCACCTGCCATACTTGCAGTCTCTTCTCTGCCAAACACCTGCAGCTCCACTACCAGAGTTATGTGTCTTGATCTGTTGCCATTGAACACTCACAGCCCTCCTCTCTGGTTTTCAGTCACCTTAGCAACAACCTGCCTTACATGAGGAAAGGCATGCACCAATTGTTCCGCAGCCTAACTCTTTCGCCATTGAAACAGTAGCACCGGACACATCTGTCAAGCCATTGTTTTGCTCAATCTAGTAAGAAACTACCTTAAAAAAAATAATAATGTTTTCTGAATTTCATACAGTTAATACAAACTTTTGAAACATAAAACTCCCAACACTGGTAAAAACAAAAAAAAAAGAAAATATATAACTAATAAGCACTAATCCTGTCCATAAAATTTCACACATTACTCCTAAAATGAACATCAGTTTTGTTAGCATAAGTTCACTTCCGCTGCAGGATTCCCCTGTGTTATTTCCCCTTTGTTAATCGACATCTGCCACCACCTCCAGCTTCTTATGCAGATGTTCTAGGAATCTCATGAGTGCCAACGTTGGTGATTTACAATCACTGTTGTGCATTTGTATCCATCAGTCATTATCATTATAAGTCCGGCATTTGTCCAACTCTTTCCCCAGGAATTTCCCTCGTGAGGCGCTTAACCGTGGGCAAGAGAGGACTACGTGTTTTAGATCTTCCTCTTCACTTAAGCAGAATCTGCACATTGTGTTTCCCGGCTGAATCGTTCGTCTGTGTCTTAATATTTCTTTGGTTTCAAACAGGTTTAATCGGAATTTCAGGTAGAGCCTTCTTAAACGGTTACATGGTGCGATAAACATATATTTGGGCACTGTGTTGAGTCTTTTTGCTTCGCTTGGTGAATTTTTCATACATTGATGTTTATTTCTTTTCTCTCCAGTTTCTATCCAATCAAGTTCCAGCTATTTTTTTTCACTGCATTAGGATTATTCCATAATGTTATTTCGTCTGTGCCCAGCTGATTCAAGAGGGTTTTGCATTGTTGTCTCCATTCTGATGGAGCTGTGTTCCTGTGGAATTTCCGATCGATTAAGACTTCGAACGGTGGTAAATCTGCTAATTAGTTGGTTTTCCTGAATAGTGTTAGTTTATTCCAGATTATTCTTGCATTCAGCGTGGAGACACCTATTTCGTACAATATGCAAGCAGTTGGACAGCTTTAGGGAATTTGGAGAATTCGCTTCCAAAAGACGCCCTCACATCTTGCCCAGACCTTTGAGTCACAGCCGAACATGTTTTCCGCTCCATAGGTCAGTATAGGACTAACCGTGCTTTGGTAAAATGTTCTTATCGGGATGTATGAACATTTTCCATATTTTTCTTTGCATTATCATCCCTTGTGATGTTAACTGTTTGCAATTGCTTATGAGTTTTTTCTTCATTGGTTCATCATTTATACTGGAATTTACTATTGTACCCAGATTTTTCGTACATGGGACCTTATTCAGTTTCTTTGTTCCGAGTGCCCATCTTGACTTGTTTTTGCTTGGAAGCCTGCCCCGTTTGTTTTCCAGGACTAGGATTTCTGATTTCGCGACATTAATATCCAACCCCAGATCTTCAATAAAGGTTTTTAATGCAGTCAGCTTTCTTTGAAGGCCAATGGGTGTTAAGTCTCGAATTACCATGTCGTCAGCATAGAAGATGTGATTTTTGTGCGTTCCATTCACCTTCGGAGGAAATGATGCAACACTCTCTAGAGCTGAGCCGACTTCTGAAATATAGAAGTTGAAGAGAGTGGCCCGAGGGGGCACCCTTGCTTCACGCCCCATTCTGTTGGTATTGGGTTTGTTAGATTTCCCGAGCGATCTAGGCGAACTTGTATATAGGTTCCAGAGTACAGCTCTTTAATTGCTTGGATCAAGCTCATAGCACATCCTCTTTCTTTAAGCTTTGTCCATAAAGTTTCACAGACAACACAGTCGAATGCATTAGCCATGTCTATGAATGCTAAATAGACTTTCTGACCTGTTTTGATTTCATCTATTTTCAGCGGGTTTAGTATAAGAAGGTTTAAGCTGCATCCTACTCCTTTGATGAACCCAGACTGACGCGCATCGAAGATCTTCTGTAATCTTATCCATTTCACTAGCTGGGCGAGTAGCCGACTTGCAAAGACTTTCCCCACCACATCCAGAAGGGCTATAGGCTGATAATTAGCTGGATTGGTGCGGGGGCCCTTTTTAAATATCGGGACTATAATGCCAGATTTCCAAGTTGATGGAATATGTCCTTCTTTGATTATGGTTTGGAAAAAGTTATCACAAAATTCTGTCCATACTTTGATGTTGTTTTTCAAATCTACGTTTGAAAGGCCGTCAGGCCCCGCAGCTCTAGAGGAGCTACTTTTCTGGATGCATTATCGAATGTCACCCCGATCAATGGTCAGCTCCTACGGATGACTTATTTGCAGGGTCTGATGGGCTGATTTTTTCACTTTCTTGAATAAGTGTATGTAGTATCTTTCCCACTCTTTTTCATTTACCATCTTCATTAAGACTGCATTCTCCGGATTCCCTAACTCATTTATTATTGTCCAAAAACCTCTTAAATTTTTTTGGTTCAAAGCATACAACATTTGCTCGGCATCTCTCTGTTCTAACAACACTCTATGTGCTTTACTCCAATTATTGTATCTATTTTTTGCTTTCCTTGTTGCAGACATACTCTTAGGATGTGTAGTGGCATGGATTCTTTTTAGTTCTTTCCTCAACTCCCTTTTTTTGTGTGCGACTTGAGGATCATATTTATGCTTTTGGTGAGTGGGTTTGTTATGAGCATTATTTTCTTTTACTCTGTATATTTCGAATAGGAGATGATATTCTATCGCATCCATCTGGCTTTGTTCATTTTCCGTTCTCATAATTTCGGTTATCGATGTAATGTCATTATTCCTTAATCGCAATCAATTGTGTCCAGGTTCTAGGGCGATTTGTTGGTGCCACTGTTTGCATTTTGGAGATTTCTTTCGCATCCAATCAACTGTGTCCACATTGTGGTCACTTTGTTTGGTCTTCGTGACTTTAAGGAATGAGATTTCTTGTGCCATTGCTTTGGATACAAAGAAGTAATCTATTATAGATTTGTGGGCGCCTCTTTCTAGGTCGGGTTTGGTGAGGTGTCTCCTTTTATAGATCCATTCAGTATTGCCAGCTTCCTATTCATCATTTCATCTAGCCATCTTTCACTTTTCAACCTCTCTTTGTAGTTCGTCTCTTTTTTTGTTTGCTCCAATTCTATCAGCTTCATATTGAAGTATCCACACAATACAATTTGAGCATTTGGATCTCTTAGTAGGATGTTATCGATTGTCTAACAGCTCATCCTCACATTTTTGGTGGGATGCTGGAGTTGTGTTCCAATAAACGTTTAGCACATTGAGAGTTCTTGATGTATTTCTCTGTGGGTCAGTTGGTTCTAGACTTGTCAGCTGGAGGTAAAATTACATAATCTGAGAAGACTTAATCCGTAGACAACAGCTACGCTTGACGAGAGTTAATTGGAATGACATTGGGTGACCCTTCTTTTGGATGATTACTGGGTTTATAGCGACATCGAATCCATCTATACATGGGGTTCTACTCAACCAACTACTTTTTAGGTCTTATGATCTGAGTCGAGGAAGAGCATCTGTTGGGAATTATCCCAAAATCTATACAATAGTACTAATTGATGGAATGTGTACCATTATGCAGAGGTGCGGGGTGTAGAGGACAATGAACATGTCAGAACAAAAAAGTAGGCATATAATAAAGAGCGTTGGTGAGTGTGGGAGTAATGCAAAATGCAGCCAGGATTAGTTTTCCCATTAAGTATGGGGACAGGAGTCATGAGGCTTTATGTACTGAAGTTGGCATCACTCAGTTATGCACTGTATTCCTTGAACATATTTTGAACTATTCTGTTAGCAGCCAAAATAACACAAGAGGAAGTGTTATGCCAAAAGCCTCACGAGAGTACAAAGAAGAAGATGGAGTCTTGATCTCTGTTTTATGGATGTGAGTATAATACCTACTCATCCTTAAAATGTGTAATGGACACAGCAGGTTTGCACGCAGAGTACTCCCAAGCACTCTTCTTTTCAGTTTTTGGGTAAGGATGCCACACTAGAATGGCAATTCAGAAGCAATGCATAAGTGGAATAACAGGTTTCAATGTTGGTAATCAGGTTCTGTAATGCACCAAACTTCTGCAGACCTTGTATGGTAGGATGTTTACCTGAAAAAAATACGTTTTTGAAAGTGTGGGAGTGCGATGGTAGTAATGTATAGAAACAAAACTTGAAATGTTTTTTCCTCTTGACTTATGCAAGCACTTTGAAGAGATACAGGAAGATGATCAGGTAGCAGTATTTGCCAATGCACTAATATAACCCATTTTAAACTTAGCTCTAGGTTATGAAGGAGATGAAAATCGGAGACATCTGGCTGTTTTGTGCAGGAGTAATGAAGTCCATGAAACAACTGCAGTACAACACAACACTGAAGGTAACTTGTTGAATCAGAAGAAAATGGATTAAGTGCTAAAATCATTAAAGACTATGGATGCTATTGACTAGAAGAATACATGTTCTCTGGTGAAATATTCTCCGTCTCCACTATTATTCTGGCTTTCCCCTCTCCCCATACCTACCTATCCGCCCCTGTCCCACAAGAATGTGATTTCACTCTGTAGTCCTGTTGGAATAACATGGCGGATCCACATAAAGAGGGGATTTGTCACAATACAGTGATATTGTAACCATATTTTCCTTAGCATACTGAGGGATAAGGCCTTATGATGCCACTTCATGTGAAGCCACGCGGGGGTGTGGCGAGGTCAAATGACATAACTTCCTGTGATGTCACTCTTTGGGGGCATGGCATTGTGATGTCACTTCTGCTACCCCTGGCATTTTGGTGAAATGACATCCCGGCATAAGGCCCTGCCCGACTTGGGTGAAAGGGGTAACCTGGTCTATGTGGATGATGTCCTGATTAAAAGCTCAACTGTGGAGGAACACATAGCGGAAATCTGCTAAATTCTGACCCAGTTGAAAGTTGTCAGAGCAAAACTGTCCTTACAGAATGCACAGTGGTGTAGGACTGGTGTAAACTTCTTGGGACATGAAATCACTCCTGAGAGTCTCTCTCTCCCCAGGCGAAGAAAGCGTAAGCACTACACAAACTAAAAGACCCCACAAATCTGCGTGAACTAAGGAGCCTTCTTGGACTGACTTGTTACTGTGGGAAGTTCATTGAGGATTACGCAGAGGTAACAAGACCCCTGGTCCATCTGATAAAGGGGGTCAAGTGGGAGTGGGGTCCAGAACAAGGGGAGGCAGTAAAACAACTCAAAAGAAGTCTCTCACAAGTGCCTTGTCTAGCTTACCCCGTCAAAAACAAGGAGTTCTTTTTGGAGACAGTGTTCTCAAATACATGCTTAATAGCAGTATTATATCAAAAGCATGACAAGGTCAATAAAGTCATCTCCTATGCAAGTAAGACTTTATCCTCTGTGGAGAAAAAATTCAACGATTGTGAGAAGGTACTCCTGGCAATGGTGTGGGCATTGAAATATTATTGCCCCTTCATCTAGGGAGAGCACATCATTGTGGATACTCCGTACCAGCCATTGCAATACCTCCAAAGAGAAATGTAAGTAATTCCAGGCTTTCCTGTGGAGGTCAGATATGGCCAAAACAAGAAAAGTTCCCTTGCATAATGTTTGGCTGACTTCCATGATTGTGCCTGAGAAAACTGTCTAGAGGACGAAAGTCTCAAAACCCAAGAAAACATGGAGGCGTACCTGAATTCCCAGCACAAAGTTTATGAAGAAGATACGTACAATGGGATGCCCATAGTTTGTGTGGACAGGTGCTCCTACCATGTTGACAACAACGGGGAAAAGGAACTGGTGGCCGGCATTGGGAATGCCTGGGTGGATGATGCCCAGGAGCCCTCCGCTGGGCACAAGATTGGTCCCCGCAGTAGTCAGGTGGCAGAGTTGATGGCAGTTCACCAGGCCATCCTCCCTGCCTTGCAACACCGACTCCACAAACAGTTCATAATCACTGGTTCAGATTATGTCCGGAATGGGTTTGTGGGGCACCTGATTAATTGGAAAACCAGAGGCATGCTGTGTGCAAACAATAAACCACTCAAGCATGGCAAGCTCATACAAAATATTGATGATCTGGTCACTTCTAATGGGATGATCATCTATTTGAAAATGATTAAGGGTCATTTCAGAATAGAGGGACCAGACAAAATTGAAAATGACCTGGCTGATCAGTTGACCAACACCAGATCCATCCAGGGGGATCTCCTTGAGATTGAGTCCCTGTTGGGGGAAATCCAGGTCACTGCTGTCACCAGGTCCAAAACACTTGCTCACAATGAACTCTCAACGGCCCAGTGGAGTAAGGAGATCCCAGATGCTGATTTAATCATGACACAAAAAAGGGATCCGATTATTGGAAGATTTTACCAACACATTGAGGACCCTGTGAACTCTTCTCTGATGGAAACCAATTACATTGGGAAAGAGGATCTCTGGGTGTTGATGAAGTTTCCCAAAATATTCCGAATCCAAGACGGGTTGTTGGTAAGGAGATCCATATCTGGATGTGACCAGTGGGTGGTACTTACCTCATTCCAAAGCCTGATGCTAAATTACGCCCATGACGCGGCCACATTTGGTCATCGAGGGTCTCACACTACTTTAGAAATCTTGTGGGAGGTTGCATACTGGCCACACATGGGGCAGGACCTCGACCAATACTTGAAGGCATGTCTTATGTGTGCACAATTTCAGCCAAGTTTACTCACACACCGAGCTCCCTTCCAGAAGAGGGGGATGACACTGCCTTGGTCAGATTTACAAATAGATTTCATTGGGCCCGTGAATTTCTCCCCTAAAGGGAACACGTACATGTTAACAGTAACATGCTTGTTTACCACATGAGTAGAATGACTCCCGGACCCAAATTGCAAGGCAGAAACAGCAGCTGCCCTGATGATCAACCACATCTTCTCACATATTGGCCTTCCCCAATGGATTGAGTCAGACCAAGGAAGTCAACTCACCAGCGAAGTGATGACAAACATGTTGGTGATACTTGGGGTAAAGAGAAAACTACATATTGCATAACACCACCTCTAGTGGGGGAGTTGAGAGGTACAGTAAAACCATTGTGAGCATTCTTAAGAAGTTAGTGGTGGACTCCGGGCCAAGTTGGGACATCAGATTACTGTTTGTCCTGATGGCCATCAGCTCTACACCAGCTTCTGCGACCAAAATGTCTCCATTAGAGCTAATGACTGGACGAAGAATGGAGCACAAGAGCAGACACTGATTAATGCCTCCACATAACATGAATATGTTGAGAATCTAAGAAAACACCTTCAGCATGCTTTTGCGTATGCTCAGCCGAATCGGGATAAAATCAAAAGAGGGGATGAAAACCCACTACGACTTAAAAACAACATAAAAAGAATACCAAGTAGGAGACAGGGTATACTTGTACAATTTTCAGAGCAACCAGACTAAGGAGCGGAAATTGAACCCTTTGAAATTGTAAACAAAATTTTACCTGTCGCCTACAAGATATGCATCCCTAAAGGAGAGCTGTCAGAAGAGAAATGGGTCCACATTAATCAGTTCAAAAGTTGTCACCCCAGACACACTTTGCAGCTGATTGAAGAGCCAGAGGAAAATCAAACAGAGGAACCATCGGAAGAATGAGAAGAAAGGAAAAGAAAAGCAGAAGGAATTATTTAGATGTGTAGGTACATATATATAACAGGGAGTATTTTTGTATTTTTGTTATTGTAAAAATGGTGTCTTTGTCTTGTTGAATAAGTTAATGGATATTATTCTAAAAATGAAACCAAGGTATAAAAATCAAGTTGTTGATCTTGACCTGTTGAGTAATCTGTGTGATGTTATTGTCAAAACGTGAGGAAGAGATCACAGGAAAATCATAACTGTAATCAATGTTCCACTGTTGTAAATCTTCCGGGAAGACTGTCATTGAAAAATCCCAAAACCTGTTTTTTATCTATCTTCTATTAGATGATTAACTCCATTACCTCCTGGCCTGGTGAGGACCTCCCCAGGGGCTTGGATGGGAAGGAAGGAAAGAGGGGGCCACTCCATACCTTCCAACTGAAAAATGGAAGGGAATCTAGGAGTGCCGCTCCCTGAGGAAGGAGGATTCCACAAAATGAACCCCACTCTGCCCAACTCTCCCTCAACAAAAAGTCACTGCAAAGCAGGGGGGAATCTGTGGGGTACATTTACCAGCCCTAACAGAAATTCCCTTCATCACAACACCACATTTCAACATTTCACCCAAAAATGGCTGTGTTGTGTTCTCCTTGGCACATGTGTGATAAGCTTTGAACACTGTCACCCCAAAGAATGTCTGCATTTGTTTTGCTTCAAATGAAGACCTGCATTCAAGACGGCATTGCAATTTGTTCTCCTTTCATTTTAAGCACCACAAAGTTTTGCTCCATTATACACAGCCCTGCTGTGTATTTCCTCAGATTGTCATGAAATAAGGCAATAACTTCCACAACAGCATTATTTTCACTGAGAAAGTACATGCAGAGCAAGAATTCTGTTTCAGTCAACACGGATATGATTTCCTTTTGAAATAGACCAGTGCACTCAAATAACTGCATAGGAAAGCAATAGCGCAGCTCTCTCTCTTTTGTCCCGTGTCAATTTCAAAGAAATGCTTGGCAGTATATATCTCTTGTGTCCAGAAATTGACTGTATCTGTAAAAGCCCTCCAGAAGGTTAATTAACAAGAAACTGTGTGTGGCAGAAACCGCATTTGTAAACTTGACATAAAAGGAAAATGAACCCACGTGTAAAATGGTGCTTTTGCAACTCAGGAGAATGCTGTTTGAAAGTGAAATGCAATTGCAGCCTGTGCGCACACAGACATGGGATTAAATATGTGGGGATGCTAGTGTGAAAAATGGAAGCCAGAATAACATGGCGTCGATGTGCAGCCATTTTGAACACCCATCTCCCATTACAGTAATAAAGTCTGCATTTCCGCGGGCCTCACAGAATGAGCAAGTAGCAAGGAAAAAAAGAGCAAGGTCACGTAAACATTATTCGAGTGGACTAACTGCAGAGAATAGTTATTATAGTGACCATTGAAGGACGAACACCGAAAGGGAGTTGGAGCACACTGCAGGTGCATGATAAGGGGTCTGGGAATGCATGTGAGAGAGAGGGGTGCTGGGTTTTTCAACTTCTAACTGGATTTTTCCACCCTCTGTCCCTTTGACTTGTGATCTGGTCTTCAGCTGAGAGCAGAACGCAATTGGGAAGGGCGGGGGAATGCCGCCATAAAGGAGAGGGTATTACGGGAGTTAGTTGGACGTTGAAAACCCAGGTGATGCTGTCTCGCTGAAAGGGAGGATGCTCCACCTCAGACCCTGTTGGACGTGGTGATCTGTTTGCCTACCTGCTGAGGGACTAAGCAGTGTTGCTGGTGGCCAAGATGACGTTTTGTTCTGCCTCCTTTCTAATGGTGTAGTTACCTATATTCTAATTTCTATATATATATATATATGCTTGTATATGTTTATTGGCATTTATATAGTTACATCTTACAAATAAAGGGCCTATAATGAGCCGTTTTAAAACCTAATATGATGTATGTTTGTTTTTTCTGCTAGTCTGAGTCCAATTACTTATTTTTTGCCAAACGGGCTGGGGAGACGTAAGTGTTAGTGCTTTCCCCTTAGGGCCGAAAAGACGCAAAACAAATGTGTGTGATATTTATTCTCAAAAAGACTTGCTTACTCCTGACAGAAAGAAAGAAAAATAAAACTTTGAAACCAGCAGAACAGGTGTGGCCCTGGCACTGACTTCAAAGGTGCCGTGCCTCCCATGGGAAAAGAATTATCTCCACAAGTGAACCAGCCCCCATGGGCATATGAAAGGCCCCAACTGTGGAAGTTTTTGGCCTCATCAGACTGGCCGGCATCTCTACAGAATGGAACAAAGGACGCAACGGGAACTAGCATTTTCACCAAGAGGTGTGATTTCCTTTGACATCCCTCCTCAGCCCCAACTGCATTGCTTCAAAGGGTGTCATGGAAACCCTTTGTTCAGACTGACCCAGGGGAAGACAATTGGCCTATGGGGGTTTGCCACAAATGTGACTAATCCAGCCCATTGACTTAAAAAACGTTTTATATTAAGACATTTCTCCTAATGCCCCGACTAAGCAGTAATGTTATATTATGCCAGCATTTTATGTGAGTTATGGACAAACCCAAAGAGACTAAGCACATGATGCTAGCGCCTGCGGAACTGGAATGGCAGGAAAAATGTATTTCTGGGTGAAGTATAAATGATACAGACATAAAACTTGAAAATATGCTAAATAGTAGTGGGAATATGTGTAGCCGTTTGCAGATTTTTAAATATTATGTTTCTCCTAAAAATTGTGAAATTGTGCCCAAAAGCGATGCTACCTTGCGCAGAGTTGGCAATCAGACTCTCTGATTCCCTGTGAAATATGGAATCTGCATATCTGTTTCTTACGATGGTGACTAGTATAGATTTTAAGTTTTGCTCCATAACTTATTTTTGTAAAAAGTAACTTTGGGGAAACAAAGCAAGTCATAAATGAACACACATAAAACAATGTCATTTCCCCTGAACCAATCAGCCCGGAGGGAGGAGGGAACACCAGTAGCCTGGCCTATCCCAGTCGAGGGGTAAGTCCAGAGTACTTCTCTCCCAGATTGGAAAATTCTATGATGCCACCCTGGCTATATAAGCAGGAGACAGAGAAACACAGGGGATTCAAAAAACTCAAAAACCAGATCCAGAGGTAGCTGATTCCATCCAGGCAGGACCATCCAGATCATGGCAGAATCACCCATCAAGATCCATGCATACCTATCAATCCAGGAGGAAAGGCAGCTAATCCCATCTAGGAGAGCACTGACCAGACCTTGCCCAGCTGACCCGGCCCTCTGTCCACAGTGACCAGACCTTGCCCAGCTGATCCCATTCAGGAGAAACCCGCTGTCCCAGCGACCAAATCATTGGCCCCACTGTCCAGAGACCTTGCTGGCTGTCCAAATTCCCAAACTCAAGCTTATCTTTTAAGTATCATATCACTCAGTACCCAAAAACTGCATATCCCTCTCTTTTACCCTTGCATCCTATTCAAATCTTACTAAAATCCCATCCAAAATGCCAAATTGCCAGTATCATCTGTTCACCTTACCTTAGAAGAATCTGTGTTAGTCCATATATGTTAGCATATTCCTTTTATAATTATTTCAGTTATCTGTCTAAATCCGTAGTACCATTTTGAAATACATTTATTAATTCCCCTATAAGGAGGTAAGTAGTGCAAGCTGGTTAAAATTTGAAATTAACCCCCTTGCTTGCAGTGTATTTCTTTAATAATATAGTCATTAAAATATAGCCTCAGTAGAACCTGTCATTGTGGAACCAAAACCGAATTTTCCCCTGTATTGTGCTTTTCTCTAAATTCCAATTTGCACTTTTCCCATAAAAAACCCCCAAAATAATTGCATTAAGACTATTCCCTTTCCCTTAGAATCCTGTCTGTTATGTGCCTTTGTTTGTCATCCCAAAAACAATTTCCGATTTTGACAGCTAATCCCCTTTTCTTAGCTGCTTGTCATTTAAAAGCCTGTGTAAAATAAGAGTTGCAATTCTGCTGCGTGTGTTTTCATCTGCATTGTTTTCCTTTCAAAATCGATTTTCTTATCTGTGTCACGTTGCTTTGGTGCCCTGCTTAGTAGTCTTAAGCTCCTTAACTCTTAAGTCCAGCCACACACATTTCTGTCATTGCTATCCTTCTGCAACTGTAAACTGAGATTCAAGTAACAAGTAAAATCTGAGTATGCCATTTTGCTCCTTTTGAAGGTTTTAATTTTCATTTCTGGCCTCCCATCTTGGGGTGGTGGGCTGAAGTTTAAATCAGATTTTTCCTTCTTCTTTCTGACTCCTTGCCACTGCTTTCCATCCATAAAGAATTTAGTCAGCAGGTGTTTGGGGGAAGTGTTGCAGGGGGAGTGCTTAACCTGTGTGCTATCTGTATTTTGAAGAAAAATAATTTGTTTCCATTTCTATTAAATTTTATGTATCTTATGCTCAGAGTGTGAAGTAACAGTATTAGGAGATTTGTGCATGTATACAGCCACACAGTGGTGGATGCTGCCACAATTTTGATTTGCTTGATTTTCGGTGAATTCTAAAAATTAATAAATATTTCATTGTTACACACCGGCCTGGTTCATAGTCCATTGCGACACAGGGTATTTGTTAAGGTGGGTGTGAGATGGGTTGGATGCCTACTCAAACCAAGAACCTAGGGTTCAAATAAAAATAAAAACTTTTTTTTTTGCGCACCACATGGTTGGAGTTTGCCGATAAATCTGTTACGAGTAGCTGTTCTTTGCAGGGTTGATCTCAGCTCTGACCCTCACAAGCCTAACAGCTTGTGGCCCAACAGTGATTTTTTACTAAATCTCTAACATTGTGCAAGTCTTTTGTGCTATCTAAAGGAGTGCCTCAGCTCCATTGACATTGCTCAAATTGACTTTGGCTGCCCTGGCTCCCTACAAAATCCTCCGACCCATTGACTTTGATTCTAACTGTCCCTCATTGTTGGTGCATACATTTACCTTGTATTGCTGGGAAATATCTAATCTAGACTTCATTGGGAGATTGAAAAGTGCCCACATGCTCTGAGAACCTGTTAACCTTTTTCCTTAAATGCCAATACTGTCCTAGTAATTGAAGTCACCTCAGGGTGTAGGAAGTGTGTGTAAAACATTATTTTACTAGAAAACCTTGAGTGTGTTATTTGGATACTTGTATGTGTGGATTTCGATGCTATGGCGCTACAGCTCATATTGACCCCTCTTGAGATAAGTCTGGCTGCTCAGTCACTCTATCAGCTTGTGTAGCATGTTGTCAAACAGAAACTACGGATGAAGCAGCCTGTTAAATCGTTTCATTCAATTCTGTAAAACGGTAAACAATCCCGAAGGGAACAAGAGGTGTATGGCTGAGTGCAAATATATATAGTGCAATTGACATCTGGTCAGGAACTGGAAAGTAGTCCAGGAGTATTAAAATATGTATACAGCTCTGTGGGAGTTTGTATTTTATTGTGCATTTTTATGGCGCTTTATACAAAAGAATTGTGTTTCACAACTTCTTATTAGTTTATGAAATAAGGCAAATATGTTACCATTAAATGAAAGTACCATTTGTACTGTTCCAAGGAAGGAATAATTCGATATGTGATGTGCTTGAGAAAACATCATGCAGTATTAATCCCCTGCTTGGCCCCGCCTGTGGTGCGACTCACGCTCAAGAACTTAGTAAGTAGGGCTGGCAGCACGCAAATCGCAGTATCTTTGAAAACACCGCCTGAACACTGATGTTTACAAGTATATGCAGGCCCTTAAGGCACATAGTGTCCGGTACCAGACAGCGGCTTCCCTATACGCATGAACAAATTAAGGATGGCAATATATACACAACAAATATGCCATGCCAAAGGCCTCGTGGCGAATCAAACAACACTCGCAACCTGTATGCCCCTCCTCACATGCCATGTCCCGCCTAAACCTTCACTTGCCGCGCTTACAGTTTTAGCTTATACCCAAAACCAAATGGGTCGTTTGAGGATAACGTTGTCCTCCCTGCTTGGCGTTGGCTCGTGAATAAAGCCACGAGTCTGCTCTAGAAATACACGCCCTCTTCCAGGGTTATATTCTCTGTCAGGCTGAAGCGATGCCAGGGTGCTGTCTGATTGTCAGAAGAACTCAAGCCCGCATCCTGGCAATCTAGGATAGGTGGCAACATGATCCCGCTCAACATTAAGCAGCTGGTGCCTGATATCGAGGTGACCCCTCACCTCTTATCCGGGATACTCTGTGGCTCGGCCACTGTCGTCCTAGCGTTGAAATGGTGGCGGAGGAGACGAACACTAAAGAAGGTGGAAGCAGGGCAAAGGAGGAGAGAGGAGGGCCTGAGGCAGATGGAGGAAGCTGTGCTAAAGTTTCAAAGACAGGTACTGTCGGCTTACTTCACTGCTGTAGGGTTACTGGGGTTCTCAGACCATCTGTAACAAACCGCACCGGACAGCAAGTACAAGGGCTGCATGTCATATGAGATTTACATTCGCTTACTGGCTAGAGGCCTCATTCAGAAGTGCATGGTAAATAAAACAAGCATTGGTTATGCCAACAGTTTGAGCTTTAATGCCATTTCTCCTTTTCTGAACTCTAATGCAATAGTTTCGCTTATAGGTAGTGGTTTAATAGCTCAAACTAAAAATGAGTGGAATTATTTCTAATAAAAGGTATACAAATTTGGATTTTGAGAGTTACAGGAGGAAAGACCTGCCATTTGTGTGACAAATATGAGGCCAGGTGAGGGGCACTTGAAAGCTACAGCTCAGCAATAGAGGCAGTGCGCAGCTGCCTGCTTTCTGCAAATTAGAATCAGCATTTTACCAGGTACATTGCCTGTGTCATGAGTTACATCAGCAGCAGCGGGATAACCAGAGTGTCCAAACCAAAACTGTGAAGGACTACAATTCTGTATATTCAATATAATGGAAAAAGAAGAAAGACAACAACAGCTTTACCCGCAAAAAATATACATGCAAAATCACAAAGTGGCCAAGTATACAGATAGATAATCAGCTAGGATCTGATTATATCTGTGTTTTTCACGGAACTTTTGGGGGTGTTGATTGCTTCTCTAGCAGACGTTTTAGGGTTCCTGCGCCCATTTTAGAAAAATTGTTAGTAGAGTAAAATGTAAAGCTCTTTTGCGGATTAGGGCCTTTTTTTTGCAAAGTGCCCGGATGCAGTAATGAGGTTGGGAAAAGCCTTAGTCCTGTACAGCTGCTTGCGTTTAGCATATTGTGTTTGCGCTTTTCACCTAACATGATTTTATTTAGTGATGTCATCTGCAGCCTGGGCTGGGCGCGCGGATCTCTTCTTTGCATCGCCTCTCTTATGATGCATTTGTGACGATGTCATTTGTAACATGTCAAAAGTATCGGGATTGTGTAGCTATCCAATATATCGATACCTTCATTTGGTTGCATTCTGGATTTCTGTGTGTGGTGATCAGAAGCATCAGTTGTGTGCAGCTGAGCACGTTTCCGTTTTCTGAACCCAACTCTTACCGGTGAAAGGTTATGTCATCAGTTAAATACAGCTGTTTCTGATGATACAATAGATGACTTTAGACTGCCCCTCTCCCCCCACATGCACAGGACTGCTGGTGATGCCAGCATTGACTTCTGGAGTGCCAAGCACTGGGTAGGAGGGCATATAGAAGATCACCATATGATATAATAGGTTATTTGTAACGTGCTTAATACCCAGAGGTTTTTAAGCACGGACCTTGGGATCGAACCTGTGTTGCTCCGTGTTGTCTTGGTTCCAAGGTGAGCACGTTGCCGCTGAGCTATCCTCCCATGTACCCAAATGTATCAATAAAATTTGAGCCACAACATTTTGTGGAAATACTAAGTTCCAGTTGTGTGTCAATGTAACATTGACATTTCTTTGTATAACACTGTGAGCTGGAGCAAGAAGAGGAGTGATTGGCAGATGTGCTACTGCGAGGACCGGAGGTGCTGATGTACTAGGGCTGTACTTGAGCAGATGTGGCCGGGCTGAAAGGCTCGTGTGCAGATGTGCCCTAGTGCAGCGGCTGAAGCTGGTGTGGTAGTTCTGGCAGGTTAAGACTTGATGTGCCTGCGAGGGAGGAATAATGAGAGCTAGCACCAGGTGTGCCAGTAAGTGTACTGTGAGATACAATGTGGGAGAGTTGCGGGGGGGGTGCCAACTCTTACGGGTGTAGGTGCGCTCGCGGAGGGCTGATATTGAGTCTTTTAGGAGCAGACGTTGAAGCCTCTGACATGTCATGGAGAGGGGCAATTCTGTGGCAGACGTGCTTGTGAGGAAAGAGGGTTATGTAATGGGACATGTATTGAGGACATCTGTTGAGGGAGGACGAGGGTGATGTGGCTGACGTCTCGTGAGGAGTTCTGAGGCCGATGCCCTTGTGAGGTGTAAGGGCTAGTGTGACAGGTGACATCTTACAGGAGCCTTCCTATGAATGGGTCAGAATTCCCATGGCAATGTGCAGATGAGGGAAAGGGTGATGATCTGAGGATGGGGTCAGGTGGCACGACATGTCGGAGTCATGAGGGAAGGGGTGATGATCAGGGGGTCAGGTGGCACGACATGTCAGAGTCTTGGGGGTAGAGGTGATGATCTGAGAATGGGGTCAGGTGGCATGACATGTCGGAGTCATGGGGGAAGGGGTGATGATCTGAGGATGGGGTCAGGTGGCATGATATGTCGGAGTCACGGGGGAAGGGGTGATGATCTGAGGACCGGGTCAGGTGGCACGACATGTCAATGACATGGGGGAAGGGGTGATGATCTGAGGACGGGGTCAGGTGGCACGACATGTCAATGTCATGGGGGAAGGGGTGATGATCTGAGGATGGGGACAGGTGGCACGACATGTCAATGTCATGGGGGAAGGGGTGATGATCTGAGGACGGGGTCAGGTGGCACGACATGTCAATGTCATGGGGGAAAGGGTTATGATCTGAGGACGGGGACAGGTGGCACGATATGTTGGAGTCATTTAGTGAACGCCTTGATGGGTCTGTGTGTGTGAGGGGAGAGAATCACCGTGTGTGGGGTACCGTGGTGAGTTTGCTGTTTCTTCGGAGGAGTGCAAGGGGATATTTTCTTGTTCAGACACAGAGAGCTGTAGGCAAGTTTGGGGTTAGAATGAGGTTCTGAGCTGATGTGCTCCAGTACAAGGGTTTAATGTGTGTATAGTGGGAAGTGATCTGTGCATGGGAATATTGGGGCGTGCATGTGGCCAGTGTGAATTTGTGAACATGTATGTGAGTGTCCAAGAGGTTTGGTATGCTAGTTTGTGTGTGTGGGGCGGTATGCTATGTACGCGCACATGTATTTATGGGGCAGCCACATGTCTTTGGCGGAACAAGTCTTAAGTATATATGTGTGTGTGTTTAATAGAGGCAGGTCTAAGTGTCTGCCAGGCCTGGCTCTAACAGGGGGGGGCAGGCCCCTCCAAGGCCACCCTCTGGCCCCCCTAGAAAGTAGGCCATGCCAGTGGGACCTGAAGGAATATGGGTGTGGGGTGGATTTCACTCTACACATGCAGCAGCAACCTCAGAGATATCATTCTGAGAGGATGAACTGCAGGGCGTCGGACAGGATTTGTTTTCATGCCCTAGACAATGATGTATGCCCCAGAGCCATGTAATGACCAGGGAGAGGGAGGGCCATTCACACCTATAAGTGAGGTAGCATACTTATTCAAGCTGGCTGCCTACAACTATTTTCTCAAACCTAAAATCATAGTTTTGCTTTCTGTAATTTAAAGCATGTTTATCTTTTGTGGGAAAATAGCGGTTTTCCGCATCATGCTTAATAAAATGGTTAACTATATCAAACAATAAATGACAGGTGATGTTGCTTGAACAGATTTCTGAAGAAGGTGCATCATCGGGCTGGCGGACCTTACTAATTACATTCAAAGTATTTATTCTGCTGCATTAACTACTTGAGTATAAGTTAAAACATACAATTGATAGTAACACAAATGGAATTCTGGAGTGTAGTAAAATAAAAATTGATAGATGCAAGGCTTTGAATTAAACATTAAAACTACCGTTGCTCTGCGCAACATTCTAGGCCATAATTCTGTAGTATGTCTGTGCCATTACAGAAGGGAACACGCCATTAGCAAATGACTCTTCGTGCTGCCACCAAAAGGTGCAGTCCATCTCAATTGCTAGGCCATGACCCCTGTGCACTGGAACACATCAACGACATGCACTTTTAGGCCTTGTGGTCTAGACAGTTTGGGAAGAGCTTCTCGCATTGGTGAATGGGCCAAGGCTGATTTGCAAACAATGTTAAAGAATGCTGGCTAGTGCAATGCAGGTGGTTATGATTGATTCAGACTTTTTCCTATTAGGTTCAAGACAGAACTCATGCAGTGGAACACAGATAGGATGGAGATAAAATGGAAGGAGAAACACATATCACATGGGTGTATTTGGTCATTTACCCACTCAATGACTAGCCATGGCTATGTTAGAGCCTATGGCATTACCAGCAACTGCCTGCCTCTCGCCACCAAAACGAACCTTTCTGGAACTCTTTGAGCAAGCTCTATCACAAAGTAACACCAAACATGTTGCTATATAAGGCCTGCCAGTGTTATATCTAAGCATTCATTTAGTGTTTCATTACTTAATTGCCACTGTAATTGAGCTCATGGTATGATAAAAAAAACCTCTTAATGTGTGTCTTCAGCCAGTTGATTTTATGAGCAATACCTTTGTCAATGCCTCTGCCTAAAGTACTGTCTTAAACAGGCAATCACAAAACCAACAGTGTTTGCTTGTGTATAGGTATTAGACATGTGCCAAGCAATGCCATCATATGCCCAGGTACTCACACCCTTTTCTAGGTGTTTCCATCTTATAGCCAGGTGGTACCCATGGCAGTGCCTGGTAAATACCTATCCATGCCTAATCAAAAGCCCAAGCTGTTTGCTTTGTCAATGCATGTTGGTTTAACAAAGTGTGTGATCCTGTACACATCATTTAATTTCACTATGTCAAACCTGCTCAAATTAGGTGCCCCTAGAAGTGATTTATTTTGCATTATAAGCTATTCCAAATGCCCCTCTCAAGGTTTAATAGATGGGCAGCACACGCATTGGAACCTGCCATGAACAGGAACACGCACACACATCTTTCTTTGAAAATATCAGGCTGCCTTTATTGAACAAAATTGTGTTATTGAATAGCAAATCAAAGTAAACATATCAAAGTCATCATGGACAATTGCATATTGTTAACAGTACTTACCAGATAATTATGTACAGGTGCATGGCAGGGGAGAAAGGCCCTCTCCTTCTTGCCATGCCCCTCCAGGATAGATATCAGGAGGCTGCAAACCCCTTAAACTGTACAGTCTGCCTTCGAATGCAGCTCTCCTAGCACTGGCAGCCTCTCCTACATGCTAGCACTCCACCACACACACCCTCAACTCAATTAAAATGTGAACACAAATGCAACTGAATTTTCTAAGAAACAAAATCTCCTATTCATTAGTTCAGTATTCTGGAGGGGGGGCTATCTTTCACATAAGATGGAGGGACCACAAGCACCTCCTCTGGGGCCTCTTGGGAGTAGCCACAGTGTTTAGGAAGGCATTGTTGGGTGTACACCATCATCTGAGATGGTACAAAGACTGGGGGCCTTACCGCTCAGCCCCCTCAGAGGAGGTTGAGGATGCATCACCCTCGATGTTCCCCAGCCAGGCTAAGAAAGACATGCTGGGGGCTGGTCGGAGCAGATGGGAGTGGAGGTAAATGGGACTGGAGATTAGGGTAGATGAAAGAAGGTGACTGGGGGTGAAAGGTGCAGGAGGATGGGACATAATAGCAATGGAAGAGCAGATAGGAAGGGAAAATAGGTAGATTGATTTTGCAACACTATTTCCTTTGCTTCTCCTTTTGATTTTCACTGTTTTTTTATAGAGGGGTGCAAATGTATTTTTCCAGATCTGGGAAGAAATCTATGCTGGATCACGGATCTGAGAAATCTGGATCAACTGCAGCACTTTCTTAAGGGTGCTCATAGACCCATACCCAATAGAATGTTCCCACCCAGATGAATATTCCCAGAGCCGGGCAGGTGTCTGCAAACTGTTTGTGTGTGCAATTGAGTGGGGGATGGGTGTGTGTGAAAGAGGGCAAGCATGTTACCCCGCCTCAGCATAGCTGTCACTGCGAGCAGGTGGGATTAGGGATACAATATGCCCATTCTCATCGGGGGTGCATGTGTTTTATTAAAGCACAAAGAAACCTCTACACATTTAAGCATGGATTGGCATCCAAGTAAATATGCAACCTGGCATGGATCTGGGCAAGGGCAGCACAGCGCAGAAAGCCTGGTGTAATTAGCGGGCAGATTAAAATTCCAAGCATGTTCCCACTCGTCTGATATAGCGTTCAGATAGCATGCGTTGGGCTTGACCCCACCCAACAAACAAGAAGTATTACTGCAATAGAATGCAAATGGGCCGCTCCCTGGGAGAGAAGAAATTGCGGCTGACCCGACTATTCCCTGCTTCATAAACACGGCCCCTGTGCTTGTTCCAAAGCCACTCTTTGTAGAAGGAGAAATGCACACTTCATGGTTTTTATGCAATCTCTAGAGGCATATGCAAGAACAAATGTGTGGCAGAAGCGTGTGGTATTCAAGGCATATCGATAAAACCTAGCAGACAATCTAGGTGTGTCCCTGTGCTTTGCTTGGTTTGTTTATAAGTGTATGTGTGCATGTAGTTGTCTGTGTGAGCAGGTGAATATAATTGTGCATGTTCTAGGCTTGTGTGTGTGGGTGCTTATCTGTGTACTTGTGAGTATATGTGCATTTACGCATGTGTGAGTGTTTGTGTAAAACTGTGTAGGCATGCGTGTGTTTCTTTGTGGGTTTGTGCATCTGCAAGTGCAATATATGTGTCTCCGCATGTGTTCATGTGTGCGTATCTGTGACTGTGAGTGTCTGGCAGTGCAACTTTGTGAGTTTACAGTTTTTGTGTCTGTGTGCATGTGTGAAAGAGGGGTAGAGAGATATGGTGAGAGAGTTGGGTATGTGTTTATGTATGTGCTAGGGTCCTTCCCATAAAATGCAATCCCCCCGCCCTCACAATGAGTTCCTGTAGAAGTGTAAGCGGGATGGATTGCCCGCGGTTCTGTAATGCCGCAAAGAATCCAATCGAGGGGTGATCCATATTTCACAGTCATCTTCAATTTCTCATTTGCTGTATCTTCTGATGGTTCCAGTGTTCAAACTTTAAACTACATGCATGCACGGTGTGCTGCGCGAGTGACATTCACAGGTGCCTGGCCACTAACATCAGTCATCGGAAAGTGTTCTTTATTTTCCTGCTATGAACAAAGCCCTTGATCGATGAGCACATATTTCCCTAATTTCAATATACACATGTAGATTTTGCAACTCGTATGCATCATATCCAGTAACAAAACAGAAATATAATAAAACCATGAAAAACTAAATACATTTACATTAGCAATTTGAAGCCAGTAATAAAAGAGAAATATAACAAAACCATAAACAAAAAGAGATTACACTCAGATACGTGAATGTATCATTTTATTTGGAATTTGCATGGTATCTTTGTCATTCAAAGATGGCTGCTAGTTTTGGCTTGTTTGCAGAGAGTTTTCTTAGAGACAGTCATCTAAAATGACTGCCTCTATGGAAGAGCTTGGAGCTCAAAGAGTTCCTGAGATAGGCAGGAATGAGTGGGATTAGCCATAGGGATTAGCATGGATAGGGGCAGGGAATGAGAGGGATCAATAACAAAAAAACATGGATCAATAACAAAAAAACATCAAATACACTGAGTATCCCTCCTCAAATGTCATTCGTGTGTGCCCCTTGTCAGAAGCCCTTATCCCTATGAACACATGAATCAGTATTTGAGTGTAATAGTTTGGGCTATTGTAGGTGTCACTAACAGTCTAAACTAAAAAGTGTTGTCTGTCAGCTGAATGACATTTTTCCATGAGGCAATGGATTGTAACCCGAGAGCGCTGGTGATAAATCAAGTCTGCCACACAAGCAAAGCTATGATTTATGGCATAACAACAGCCTTGCCAAGCGCCTTCTGTGGTCGAGCTGGCATGAACCAGTGAAGTGTCCTTAACATCTACTGCACAGAAGGCAGCACCATTTTCTTATTGGCTAAAGGATCTAGGACACATTCGTAAATCCGAAAAGGGCGTACGTTGTGTAAATGCTTGCAGTGACAATGTTGCACACGCTGCCCCACAATGATAGATTTTAGCTTGTTTTGCTCCAATCCTGGTGCTGGAAACTGGAGTGGAGAATGTTAGCTTTCCACACTA
The DNA here is from genome assembly GCF_040938575.1 of Ambystoma mexicanum. Classification (NCBI taxonomy): domain Eukaryota; kingdom Metazoa; phylum Chordata; class Amphibia; order Caudata; family Ambystomatidae; genus Ambystoma; species Ambystoma mexicanum. Next base: position 1,091,569,970 of record NC_090926.1, on the reverse strand, counting down.
ATTTTCTCCCAAGCTCAGAATCAAGCCCTCAAAGTGTTATTTTCTGATGGAATGACACTATTCTTATTCGCACCCGATTATGGACCAGATTAAGATGTGTACGTCCAAGAATGAACAACACCTTTCCTGAAAACACCATGTTCTGTAAAAGGAAGAATGTTGTGCATTGACATGAAAGCCTCCGCTCTTGCATGACCTTAATTTACGGCCAGAAAACAGCCTTAGTGACTGTCATTAATGACATGCGTTAATAGGGCCCCTGTGAGGCATCGTTACCATATACTGCACAGTTCGCTTTTATAACCAAAGCATTTCCCAGATGCCAGCACCACTTTTCTGATCAACTGAAAGCTCAAGGACATTTTCATGAATCAGAAAAGTTGCAGACTTTTAGAAATCCTCGCAGTGAGACTGGTACAGATTCTTCCCACCCAGCAATATATTTTAGCAGCTTTTACTGCTGGAGAGCACAACAATTCCTCTGCAGTTCCTTCACCACCTCAGAATGTCGGCTTTCCACACTACGTTTTCTCACAAGCTCAGAATCAGGTTTTATGTACATATATTTACACAGTTACAGGATATGAAGCAAATAAGATAAGTGTCCTTCCATCCCAAAATTACACTTTTGGTATGTTATATGGAGCTCATAATCAACACCCTGATACAGTAGAGAAATGGGTCGCACACAATGCAGCACATACATTGTGGGTGGTGTTTTTTGATGTGGAGCATGTCGGATGTCCACGCCGATTTGCTCGCAGCATTAGAGTCAGTCCATGAGGGCCCAATTCAGAGGTACATGCAAAAATGGAAAAGTGTTGTGTTTCAGCAGTGCAACCCTTTTCCATAAAGCACCAGTCTCTAAAAAAAAGAGAGTGGCCTTAAGAAAGATAGTTTGCCAGTAATCTCAGCCGCGACATAGCAGTCACTTATGGTATAGCAGCTGCCTTGCCAACCACCTAATTTCTAGGGTTGTGGCGGTGACTGTGTTCACATGCCAACAGCACAGTTTTAACACCTACCTATGAAGAGCTAAATACCAGCACTGCTTGGTGTGTCGTATTGCTGCTAAAAATGCACACTGCACTCCTCTTTCAGCTTTCTCCATGGTGCAGACAATTTCGGGACAAGTATTCAACTATTATAAAATATAAAATATGTCAAGTGTTCATCAGTCGGACCAGTGACAGTTTCGGTGCATCAAAAAAGTACTTGACCTGAAGGTGTCGTAGCAACGCTATTGTGATTGCAGGTGCTGCTGCACCTGTATCAGAGCATGGAGTTGGTTGTGTGTATGTCCCAACTGCTCCAACCAAGTTGTTGCACCCACTTTTGAATGTGTGTGGCGATTATTGGCATGGCCCGTGTTGGAATACCCTTCCATTTAGCTCACGGTTTAGCTCACGGCTTCACAATCAGTCACAGTTCTTAGCCCAGTGAGAAATAAGAAAAGGATTGTCCCATTGAAGAGGGAAAAACTGAACATACCTTCCCTCCTGATGGACCACCCCACCCGGAAGAAGCATCCATGACAAAACGACCACCAGTTGTATGAGTTTGCACCAATTCCCACTGCTCCCATCATGAGCATGCACCAAAGGTACCCGGCCAGTCGACCATACAACCCTGTGGTGGTACGAACCCTACCCAAAGTGAGCGAGGAGAGACAAGACCGACTACATAGACCAAATCGACTGACAACACCACAAAGCTATGCTGCAAGTCGTTAGAGACGTCATGACGACATAGCTACATTAGACAGGAAGCACACATGCACTCCGCACATTTGTGACATTCAGGCACCAACCTACACGAAGAATACATGCGTACAGTTCTATGAGATAGAGGACAGTAATACACACATACACGTTTGTTATTTTGCCACTTAGGCCACTATAGCACAGCAGGAACGCAAGATGCCAGAAGATCTTATGTATATGCTTGCAGATGCTACTTGCTACTAACCCTATGAAAGGACAGGAGCACTCGAGGTACCTGACCGACCATGACACATCTTAACCTATGGACATTATGCAGAATACATATTCAGAGCCAGAGTAGGCCTTAGGAAAATCCAGTAAGCCAGGATCGTCTCACAGACATCTCAAGCAGTCAAATGGTGTGCAAGCAGAATAGCCATGACAGAAGCAACGGCAGCCAAGGCCACAATGTTGCAAACAACATTCCACACACACCGAGCCAAGATGATACTGGCTGCAGCAGGAACTCATCCCTGCAAAATACAAAACAAATCGAAGTAATTCAGCCTCACACTCGGTCACCTCACATGTGACCCAGCCAAAGCTGATGTGATGCCAAGACTTACAGGCTGGGAAAGCACAGCAGCCCCACACCTAAGACCGAGCTTGCAACAAATTGCAACATATCAGCAACGTTATACGATGGGACTGGAACGCTCTCTTGGCAGTCGTTACACACAACATTGTTACTCGCTGTCACATAGTCACAAATTGCTGATACACATTATACATGACCAAGTGTCTGACGGGCTGGGAACAGAGTTTATCCCAGGCTATATTATAAATAATAAAAAGGCAGTAACCTTTTCTCCTTATATGGACCTCGACTTCTTTTGGGCAAGGGAAGGAGTTTGGACCTTCCGTGAGCCGGAGGTCCGTGGTTCCGTGGATCCCAGGTCCGGCTTTGACGGCCCCGTAGTAATCCTAACATCATGGTGAACAAAAGTTTTGTTTTTTGTACCAAGGCCTGATACTGAGGTACTAGCAAAATGGAGGAACAACACTTTTCTCAAAAGCAGCATATTCTGGGAATGTGATGGCCTGGCATCAAAGCCTCATGTGCCTAAATTATGCCTTCTAAGATGAAGAGGCGACAAGGATTTTGGGTCTAATATCAGATACCAGCAAAGATACTCCAACAGGAGAAAACCCAGAACGGCTAATCCAAAAACTAGAACGACTCATCAGACAAGAGATTTCTCAAAAATTACACGCTACAATCCTTGCACAGTACTATAAGTGTAAACGGATTCCAAGAGGTCTTAGAGTTTATCTTAGACCGACTCTGTGCAAAGAGAATAAAGATTTCGTAATCAGATGGGAGCAAATCTTAAACAAATGTTCACTTGACCTAATATTATTAACCATTGAAGAATTGGCAAAATCCGTTTACAATCTTAAACAAGAGATTGATGATATTACATCACAACTAGCTATATTTAAAACTGCCACGGAATTAAAACAAATCCTGGAAGACACCAATACAAAATTAGACAGTTACAAAAAGGATATTGAACAACGGAAAATAAGGAAATTTAGAAGGGACACACTAGACTACACGAGGGACATCCCTACTCGTGGCAAGAATTCTATGCAAATAACCGACCGCCACAACACAGGCCACCAAGACAACCACAGCCCACTAATAACACGGACAGCAGTGAAGTGACCAGTGGTGAGCTTGAAGAAATCCAATCCGCAAGCGGAAGCGGACAAACCGCAGCAGCACAAGTGGTACAACCAACAATACCGCCCCAAAACCAACCATCCACACCTTTTTTAGAGGGAGGAAGACTAGAAGAGGAAAGAAGAAAACCAAAACAGAAGAAGAAATAAAACAAAATCTAGTGATAAACATCTCCTCTAAACCACTGACAACTACACAGATTCAGACATTGAACCTAGGGGTTTCATTTATACCTACAAACAACACTTCCTTTTTTGAAGAAGAAGTTAATCTCTTTAAACTCATCCGTAAAATGGAACTAAAAGTATTTTTCCATAACATCGAAGACAAACTTCAACCACAACCAAAGTTTAAATATTTGGAACTCAAAAACAAAAGCAACTTTCATCCACAAGTGAACCATCCTTTAATTAACTTGTTCAAACAAAAGACTACAAGGGATCTCAGACGACTAAAATATGGCCAGCCAAACAAAATGAACATACGTAAAACCCAAATGGAAGCCATCAAACAATTAGCCCAGGACAGTAGTCTCACATTAAAACAAGCAGACAAAGGAGGGGCCCTAGTCCTAATGGATACTACAATGTATAACATAGGATGTCAAAAACTGTTAGACGATACCAGGACTTATACACCATTAGATGGAGACCCGGTGAATGGTATTAAAGAAATCATCAAGAAAGTTGTAGACAAAGCATTGGATTTGGATTGGATCACAGATAAAACAGCGGATTTTCTGTTATAAAAATTTCCTATGACTCCGGTTTTCTATGGATTACCTAAAATTCACAAAAATGCCACTGACCCTCCCTTCAGACCCATAGTCGCAGGGACAGAGAGTATTTTTCAGCCACTAGCCATATATTTGGACACTTCAGCCACCTGTAAAAAGTACTCAAACCTATCTAAAAGACACCACCCATTTTCTGAATATCATTAACTCTGTTAGTCTCACAGACGAGAACCTAATTCTTTTTACAATGGACGTGAACAGTCTATATACCTCAATACCACACAGAGAAGGAATAGAAGCATTGGAATGGTTTTTACTTGGAAATAACAATGTCAACATTCACAAGGTATTTGCTATAGCATTGATTAATATCATTCTATATAACAACTACTTTACACACAATGGAACATTTTATCTACAAATTGCAGGGACCTCAATGGGTTCATCAGTGGCACCTTCGTATGCCAATATATTCATGTACCAATTTGAAACTAAGTTTGTACTACAAAATCAATATTGGAAAGACAAAATCAAATGCTGGCAACGATATATCGACGATATTTTTGGTATATGGCTAGGCACAGAATGTGAACTTCTCGATTTTTGGAAATACCTTAACACCTGCAATGAAAGAATCGGATTCACAATTGTTTGTTTGTTTGTTTGTTTGTTTTTATTACTTATATTGCACACCAGACCCAGGGGTAACCGGGCGCATTTTATAAGACAACTTAAAGCTTATTTACAAGATCACATGGCAAATAGAGCAACAAGAGACATATAAAGTAATAATATACAACAAAATATACAGGAATATACAACAGGTGAAAATGAGGGAGCATGTATTTATAGTCCTAATCAGAAACTCCTAGGGATTGAATAAGTCCAGGAAGTGGATGATCTATTGTGTGTCTACATTTTTGATCCACGTTATGAGGTTGTGTCGGAAAGTGAGGTAGGGTTGGTCAGTCTTCAGGGACGTTGGTAGGGAGTTCCAGAGTTGAGCTGCTTTCACCTGAAAGCTGCAGCCACCGACTTTAGTCAATTTAACTCTAGGTATAGATATGTTGTTGGAGTTAGCAGATCTGGTAAGTCTTGTTGGTTTTAATCTCGTGAATCTCGCAGATAGGTACTGCAGTGCGGCGTTGTTAAGGCATTTGTGGACCAAAGAGGCGACTTTTAGTTGTATTTTCTTCTGAGTAGAGAGCCAGTTATTAGCTCGTCTGAATTCGGTGATGTGGGCTCTCCTGGGGATGCTCAGTGCTGCTCTAAGAGCGTTGTTCTGCAAAATTTGAATTCTTTTAATGACTTCCTTATTAGCCCCAATATAGAGCGAATTGCAGTAGTCCAGCTTTGATAACACGAGCGCTCTTGCGAGTGTGATGCAGCTATCGTTTGATAGGAAGGGTTTGCCTGCTCTTATCAATTTACAGGTGTAGGCGGTTGCAGAAGCCATCGTATTGACCTGCTTGTTGAAAGAGAGGGTGGAGTCCAGGTAGAAACCCAGAGTTTTTACCACATGAGTGGTTGTAATTTGGTTGTTGTCAATATTAAAAGAGGGGTAATTGGGGCCCAGTTTTTTTAGGGTGGGGGGTGTGCCTAGGATGATGATTTCAGTTTTGTCATCATTCAGGCATAGACCGTGAGTGGCCATCCATGCCTGGATGATGAGATACACTCTGTTCACCAAGGCCAAATCCTTGTCGTAATCACCGGTAAGTGGTAGGAGAATCTGGGTATCATCTGCATAATTAGTGTAGGTGATACCGAGAAGGTCAGATCATCAAAAAGGGGCCTAGTGAAGATGTTGTAGAGTGTAGGAGAAACACAAGATCCCTGGGGCACACCACATGTGATGGGGATGGAGTCTGCTGCCGCAGTGGTGGAGAAGACTCTCATGGTCCTATTGTTGAGGAAGGATTGGATCCAATTTGTGGCTTCTTCTGAGAAGTGCGCGGCTATATCCAAGTGCCTACAAAGGACCTTGTGGTCAACAAGGTCAAATGCAGCTGATAAGTCCAGGAGGAGGAGTAAGGCTGGTTTGCCTTGATCCCTTAGCTCGTCAATTTGCGCCTTTAGGTCTAAGAGGGCAGTTTCGGTCCCATTCTGGGGACGGAAGCCCGACTGCCGTGCTCCTAGTAAATTGTTGGTTTCAAGGTGTTTCTGTATTTGTGAGTACGCCACTTTATCTATGATTTTTAAAAGGAATGGCACAGTAGTGATTGGGCGGTAGTTCGTGGGTATGGCAGGGTCTAGCGTCTGTTTCTTGAGCAAAGGGAGTACCCAGGATTCTTTTAGGTTACTCGGTATGGACCCTGTAGCGAATGAGGCGTTAATGAGTTTTGAGATAAAGGGAGCCAGGTCTCTAGCTGCGTCCTTTATCAGTTGGGCTGGACATTGATCCCCCTGGCAGTTAGATGGTTTGAGTGACAGTATGATTTTTTCTGTCTCAATAATAGATACTTTAGAGAACTTGAAGCGAGGGTTGTTGTTGTTATTTTTAGGAGGGGTGATAGCTGTTTTGGGCTTAGTGTCGAGACTGAGCGAGGATTTTTTCATGGCAATTTTAGATTGGAGAGTTGTCACTTTATTAGCTAGGGCTTGCTGAATGTTGGTGCACCAAGTTTTATCTTTGACACAGTTGTCAGGCACTGGGATGGGGGATTCTATTTCCTTTAGGATAATGAAGAGTTCCTTCATGCTAGAGTTGGCTTGTAAGTTTCCCGTTTAGCCGACAATATTTCCTTTTTGTAGAGGGTAGATATATCTTTCAAAGTGTTCTTATTTTCTTCCGATGGTTGTAGATTTCATGCGACCTCGCATTGTCTTTTTTTGGTCCAAAGAGTTTTTAGATGGGGGGTGTACCAGGAGTTGAGGTGGGCTTTGGGTTTGCTGCGTCTCACTTTGAGTGGTGCAATTATGTCCAAGGCAGAGGACATAACTTTGTTGTACTCGTTCACTAGAGTTTCAAGGTCCAGGTTATCTGGTAGTGAATTAAGTGTGGGGAGGATGAGCGGGAGTAGGTTATTTGGGGTGATGTTTTTCTTGTTCCTGGTCGGGATGGATGGTGCTGGCTGGACTGAAGTTGAGGTAGGTCTGACGGTTTCTAGAGCAAATGTTATAAGGTGGTGGTCTGTCCAGATTAGTGGGGAGATCGATAGGATGGAGGCATTGCAGTTATGGTCTGCCACCCAATCAAGTATTCTACCCTTGTTGTGGGTCGGGTGAAGTACTTTTTGTGAGAAGCCTAGTTCAGAGAGTAGGTTGGCCACTCTGTTTGCCTGTGGGTCATTTTGGTCATTGAAGCCTAGGTTAAGATCCCCTAGCAGGATGACTTGTGATGACTGTTTTAGGTTGTGCGATAGGATGGTAGAGATGTCCTCCTCGAAGGTTCCAATAGGGCCTGGTGGTCTATAGATAAGGTGGATGGTGAGGGTTTGGGAATTGTTAATAACTAGTTTAGCTGTTAGGCTTTCGCATGATTTAGTGTCATTCGAGGGAGCTAGCCTGATGGATAGGTTAGATTTAATGATAAGGGCTATGCCACCTCTGCGGGCTTTGCCTCTGTCCGCTCTTAGGATGGTGTAGCCGTTGGGGATTGCTAACATGATGGCTGGTCCAGCGGCGGCATGTAGCCAGGATTCTGTGATGGCCAGGAAGTCAAAGTTTTCGGTCTGGATAAGATCAGCAATCTCGGTGGCATGAGCAATCAGGGACCTAGCATTAATTAGTGCACCTTTTAGGTGGGGGCTGGTGGATGGGGGTGTGCATATCTTTTCATGGGTCATGGCAGAAGTGTGCATATGTGCATTCTGTGTCTTCGGGTTTAGGCTGTGTGGTCTTTCTATACCCCTATTAGGTGTGGGTTTGCTACGGTTAGATGCGGCCAGTGTTCTGGCGCGTGGTTCATATAGTTTTGCAAGTCTGGCTCGGAGTCTAGCATTTCTAGAAATGGTATTGCATGGTTTAGATTCGAAGGTTCTATATTGCTGAGGTTCTTCAATTTGGTCATTACGACTCATTAATGGTTGGGGTTGAGTCTGTGTCATGGCAGGGGAGTGGGCTGAATGTTGGGGGGTAGTGTGTTCAATGGTGGGAGTGAGTCTGAATAGGAATGTTGTTAAAGTGAGAAGGGCGAGTGTGGTTTGTAAGGTTTGCATCTTGTGGCGTCACCGTGGAGGGGTTGCAGTTCGATCTAAAATAAAGCTGTGTAATCCAGCCTAATCAAGGTTGGAGCATGTGCGGATAAAACAGATAACTCAAGTATAGTAGGCGGCATCTAGGTTTGGGAAGGTGGCAATTGACTAAAATACAATGGGCAGTACAATTGACTCAGAAGCAGTAGGCAGCACATATGTGCAAGGTGGCTCAGAGCAATGGGGCAGTTGACTTAGATGGAACAACTAACTTTGAGACAGTAGCAATTGTCTAAAAGTAAATGTAGCTATCATAGGCAGGTTAAATGCAATTATCATGGGCAGGCTAAATGCAGTTGACGTAGACAAGCTGAATGCAGTTATCATAGGTAGGCTAAATTCAACTTTCAAAATACCGCTTTCTTTCAAGGGGCAGGCTAAATGCAGCTATCATAGGCAGGCTAAATGCACCTAACATAGGCAGGCTGAATGCAGTTATCATAGGTGGGCAAGTTCAACTTTCAAGATACAGCTTTCAAGGGCAGGCTAAATGTAGCTAAAATAGGCAGGCTGAATGCTGTAGTCAGGATACATTATAATGGCAAGCTAGATGCAACATTCAAAAGGCAGTGCATCTTTAACGTTTAAATGCAGCTATTCTTGAGTGCAGTGTACAGAAAGCAGTGTGCAAATGGGTAGGAACAGTTGTATCACCAGGGACCGACTAAGTTCCAAGTTGCAGGATGACATTCGCAATGGACTGTGCACAGAGTGAGCTATAAGAGGTACAGCAGGCAAAGAGCAATAGGTGGCTATCGTCCGCAGTGACAGATCAATGCACGTATGGTGAGCAAGGCAGGATGCTTATGTACTGGTCAGTACTGTCACCGTGCAGTATGAACATCAACAGTAGTGGGTATAGGTTGTTGTGGGTCGGGCCTGGGTACTTACTGCAAGTGGCAGGTAAGGAGACGGTAGCGCCAGCGGGCCGCCACGGACAGGCCCAGACAGGCCCTTTTATCAGCGGCCCTTCTGGCAGAGGTCCACTGCCGGCTCGCGCCTTCCGGTAGTGCGGCCTCCGTGATCAGGGGGGCTACAGCCAATCAGCTGGCTGTGTGGAGGTGTCGATGTGGATTGGGTTGCTTAGCAACCTAGGGCAAACATGCCGGCGGCCATTTTGGTAGCGTCGCTCGGCAACTTCTTTTCGGCTTGTAGAAGCTGGGGCTTTTCGATGGAACCAGCGCCGGATACGAAAAGGAGAAGCAAATAATTGGAAATTGGGAAACCTTTGGTTAACTTTCTGGATGTCACAGTGGAAAGACAGGGACCAGGTCTCAAGACAAAAATATTAAGGAAACCAACAGATGTTAACAGCTGCTTACACAATGGTAGTTTTCATCTGAAACATCTTAAGGAGAATCTCCCCTACAGTCAACTATTGAGGGTGAAACGTATTACATCTGATATAGCCACACTACAGATGGAATATGAAACTATGAGGAATCGATTCATTGAAAGAGGTTATCCAGGAGAAACAATACAGAAAGCCATAACAAGAACCGAATCTCAAGAAAGAAATGAACTCTTAGCAAGCAATAGTAACCAAGCTCCAAAAAATGTGATACACTCATTGAAATATTCTAGACAAAGCTTTCAAGTCAAAAGAATCATACACAAAAACTGGGACCTGATTAAGTCCGATAAAACTTTACAAGAATTGTTTCCAGACCCTCCAATGATGGCATATAAACGGGGAAGAATTTTACGGGACCAACTCATCAAAGCGGAAAGGCCTAAAAAACCACTACAAACTATATTCACTAAACAAAAAGCAGGAACGTTTCCATGCCTCCACTGCCAACATTGCAACAACATCATTAAAGGGGAATATGTACGACATCCCAATACAGGCAAGAAAATCAATCTGAAGCACTATGCCACATGTGACAGCAAAAACGTCATTTATGCCATCCGTTGCCCATGCAGAGTCTACTATATAGGAAAAACCAACAGAAGAGCCAAAGAAAGATGGACAGAGCACAAGTCCTCGATCAGAACGAAGAATATAAAATCTCCTGTATTCAGACATTTCAGAGATCATAACCACAACATCTCACAGATGAAAATGATTATATTAGAAGTACTACACCCACTCCCGAGGGGTGGAGATCTACAAAAACAACTCCTACAAAGAGAACTTTTCTGGATCCAACGACTTGACGCAATGACCCCACTTGGCATGAATGAGGACTATTACCTTGGACCATTTCTCTAAAAACTCATATCCACAAAGGAAAACCAATTTTTACTATCTGGGTAAACTACATAGGTCACTATTGCTCCTTTGTTTAGACTCTCCCATCCAACATACCCTTTTTCTTATACCACTGTATCCAAAATCAGAATTATTATCTTTATTTTCTACACAAATGAATGACTAGGCAAATTATCTTTTTACCGCACATTTAAGATTTCATTTTCATGAAACTGATCTTTTTTATGCTTTTTCTTTAGATTGTACACCAATTCTATTGGGTTAGTTTTAACACAACATACTGTATTTGTCAAATAGGCCTATAATATGACAAAAATGTAAAATTGTTAAATATTGAGTCATGCATACTTCTGTCTATCAAATAGGCTCATAATAGGCCAAAAAACGTAAAATTGTTAAAACTGTTCAAATTGTTAATGTTGAGTCATGTATACCTCTATACATTTTTGTACAGGCAGGTTTTCATTTATAGTTCTAAATGTGACCAAGCATGTTACTATTACCATTTGGTTCAATATCCATATCTACACAAACATGTCATAGGTACCTAGTATAATCAGACAGATACATCCTATACTATGTGGGATGTTTTTACCCATGCATCCAAGCCCTACCATAAAACTGTGCAGTACTGGCATGGAAAATATCATGATGGCCAGAACTCCCCAGAGAGTGCGCAGGGAAAACATGAAGAATAGGCTGTCACACATTTTTGCCTATGTTGTGAGCACAGGAGGGCACTGCCTAAAACCACCATTGGGCTACACACACAGTAGCCTGAAACCATTGGGAATGGCAATGCTGATTGCCAAAAAGCAACTCAGAACTGTGGGGAATTCATTTTCTTAATCCCAAAAATGGTTGCAATACTGGTACTCACCACTATCAGAAAGCCGGCGTTTTAAAACCACCAGACTTTTGTGTAAAACTGAACAAATGAAACAAAACCAGACCAAGGAAAGACTTGCTAAGAGGTGGATACAATGAAAAACTATATTCTGAAATGACTTGAAGAAAGTAATTATTTAATGTAGAGGTAAAAATTGTAAGTTTGATTTAAACTGGGAACTAAAGTGACATTTAGCTGAATTCTGCCTGACAACTACCCCCGACAGGAGAAACCTGCTCAGCCACTCTTCCCAGCCCTAGCTGCATCCTGCTTCATCGCCAAAAGGAGATCACACCTCCCTGATTGAATTAAGGGAGGGGACCTGCAGACTGCAGGAGGTTGAACAAAGCCTTGTCCTGGACTCAGGCAAATGTTATATTGGGGGGGGCCGTAAAGTGGCTTCCTCTTGGGAGAACTGGGAGGGGCAGTGCCTCTGCTAGCAGCTGAGCTTGGGGGAAGTGGATAAACCAGTTATTCCACCCTGTGATGTGGGAAGCCACACCCCTTTTTGACCAGGGCATAATTTTAAAAAGATAGATAACTCATAGTGCGGACTGGTCAAAATTATATAAATAATACCATTATTCTTGTGATTTTTCGGTGCACATTTTAAGAGGTGTTAGGACCCTGTGGTATATGTTCCTGGGGATAGTAGCGATAAAAAGGTTGTTACTCCAAATGTATGCATGTTAAAAATCTGACACTTTATCATCTGAAACCCATCTCCCTGGTGCACATTTGTGTAAAATCTGGAAAGGTTTAGAGGTCGTTATCTGGATGAAAAGGGAAGAATTCTGTCATCAGTGGACACAACATCGTACAAAGACAGGGATCGGATGGTTTGGTGCTACAGAAAATATGTTAACTGGACCTATAATATTAGAAAAATGGTACATAGATAAATATCTATTTGGGTCAGAAATAGATTTGTGTGCAAATTGACCAGGGGAGGATCCTCTGACCCATAAACAGACCTCATCATGATGACAATCCATTTCCTTCCCCCAATCATGGGAGAGGGGAGAATTGGGCCAATGACAAGTAGAGAGGGGCAGGCTTAGCTAGGCCCAGGCACACACCCATTTTCAAAACACATAAAAAGAGACTGCTGTGACAGGTAGAGACATTCAATTCCATTTGCTGCGCAGCATGCTGACCGACGACGTCACATCCAAGATCCAGACTTCAAATCGATCAATCTCCAGAACCTGTAGCAGAAATTAACTCCAGAATTTGTAGCAGAGAGGCCTGAATCCACCAGCTGAATCCTCTTCAGCAGGCCTCAAAACCAACCAAACTATTCAACAGCCGGGCGAGCTGTTTGAATTTTTGCCAAGAATTTTTGCAAGAACCTGTAGCAGTATCCAGAAAGCAGTGCTGTATCCGGAACCCGAGAGAACCACAAACCAGACCGTTGTGAGCAGATGCGGTGCTTGACAGACGCAGAGAGCAGAGCTGACCCAAATAGCCGGGACTTCAGAACCACCCGTCGGAAGTCCCGTCCAACCTGACCAGACCGTGACGAGGCCTATTTCAAATTGATATTGTGAGTACCTAGCAGAACTGTGCAGAACCAATCTCTTAGTTAAAATAATCTAATCATAACTATTTTAACCTAAGTAGAACAGCCTCCTAGAAATCGTGTCATCTGTCATTTTAAAGCTGCACAACTGTCACCTGTCAATTCTGCAGCTGCAAGCGGTCACCTGTCATTTTGAGTTTTACTTTAAATCCGAAAATCTACCTTTATTAAATCGTCCGCATTTCTTGAACCGTTTGGGCTAGGAACGAAATTTAACTTTCATCTGAAAGCTTAGAATCTAGGCTTTCCAACAAACCGACTTCCTAATCGCGAGACACGCACTCGCAAAATTTACCGCGATTTGCGATTTGGCCCGATTTCTTCATCTGTAGAAATCAGCAGCTTTTTGCCTCTCTTTGCTAAAATTCGTTTGCAATCTGCTAATCATTCATAGAGTATTGTTAAAGTGAGCCTGAACTAATATAAAGTAGCCATCACCCACCCTGAACCTCTAGAGGGAATTAAAAGCAATTTTAGCACCTTTTCACTTCCTTGCAAACCACATTAAAGTAATTCGCCTGTGTTTAAAACTCATCCCTGTTTTCCCTAAGCTTGCTGGGAGAACTGGAACTGTGTATTGCATCATAAAGTGTGAGTTGTTGGGATTCTTGAAGACTGTGTGCTCTCCTTCCATTTCTTGTATTGCATAGGGGGGGAGTGAATTGTCAAAAGAAAAAGTGATCATATTACCTTTTGCTAAAATCATAACAAGTAATTTCTGTACTGCATTTTATTCCACCTTGCATTTCCTTGAAACCATCAAGCATTTTCAGCTACCTCATCCTCTACACTACTCCTAAGTAACCAAATCAGTGTACCCCTGTAACATTATCCATTGTTGATCACGGTCATATTTTGAAGTGTGATATCAGTTATCAATTTATTTATAAAGTGTGATAGATATATATTGTTGAATTGTCCAAATAAACCTTTTAATTTGAAAACAAACCTACTTCCTGGCTCAGTGGGGTCAGGGGGATTCTAAGAGGGAGGTGTTATGCAAGGGTTGTCATCCAGAGTAGTGAACTGGATATAAAAATACATCAATAAGGGTTTTCCTCAGCATCCCAGACTAGGCATTGACTGTGTTGATTGAATATCGCTTACAAAAGTGGGGGCTCGGAGCCGGGATATTCTGGGTTAGATTTACCACTTGTGCAGATTAATACAGTGTGCCAACTGACCAGATACACATATCCAGTTATATCACCACGCTGTTTTACACTGTGAAAGCACCCCTCAAAGGAACGCTCTAAGAAAACGGTCTGTTTTGCAAAATAAAATACAAACTTCTGTAAGTCAGGAAGGAATTCAAATTCCAGAATGACGACCTTGGTAGATATGAAAATAGCCAGAGAGCACTTCTTACATAAGCTATTTGTGAGAGGTGAGTGGACTCATCAGGACCAAACGGTCTGGTTGCAGGCAATTGCGCAACAGGTCACTGAAACAGGGTCAGATATATGGAGAGATCAGGGTCCATTACATGTGGCCCTGACTGAATTATATATGGCTCCTAAAGCCAAAGATGAACACGACAAGATGGTTAGGATAGCGGCATATTTGTATCTCTATATGGGAGCCATGCAGGACAAATGTGCTGAAGGCCAAGATCTGGCAAGTAGGCAACAGATGGCGTTAGAAAAGGCCCAATCTGACCTGGTCTCTTCTGAGCAGAGGCTGCAGAGGAGCCAGGAGTCAGAAAAAGATAGCAGGCAGTATATCATTAAAATAAAAGAGGACATGGATATACTGCAACAGGAAAAGACAGACCAGGATACCAGAATTCTGGCTTTGCAGAAGGAGCACCAAGACAGTTATGACTCCTTACAGCAGAGCCAGACAAAGCTGGAGCAACAGATCAATTTCAAAAGGGCATCCACAGAGCAGGTAGCCACCCTGCAAATCCAACTAGACAGAGAGGAAGAGGAAAGCAATAAATTGATTTTGAAAGACCTGGATACCCAGGCAGAGTTTGATGAAGAACGCCAGAAAGCTGGTGCCTTTCAAAGGCAGAGGGACGACCTGGCGTCACAAATGCAGGCTCTTGGTCAGGAAAGGGATACCTTAGGCCAGGAAGTCTGCCATTTAAAAAGAAAAATTGAAGAAAATCACTTGGCCCTCCAGGGTCTGGGTGACCTCCAAAAAGAGCATCAGGGCTTGCTAGATCACACCAGGAGGGTGGAGGAGGCTCTGGCAAGAAAGGAGCAGGCCAGTAGGGATAGGACTGAGGAGGTAACCCTCCTGCAGCAGAGACTGGCCTAGTACTCCAGGACCAATCAGGAGGCACAGAGAGAAAATGAGGCTCTCTGTCAGCACAATGATAGGCTCCAGCAACAGGTAGCGATGCAGGAGAGACTGAAAGAGTCTAGTAAGGCCTTAACTGAGGAACTGAAAGCGCAGGCTCTTGCATTGCAACAGGGGCGGATAGAGATGAGGTTCGCTGGGAAAGAGAAACTCCTGAGCATAACCTCAGGAGCCCTAGTGCCAGAGGCCTTCACCTCTACCAGTCCCTGGATTCTGCCACCCCCATGTTCCCTGGCTCACATGAGCACGGGGCCACAGGGATGGGGGATTACTATCCAGCTGAAAGTATGGGGCTCATAGGCCAGTACCACCCAGGAATGGAGGGGCGGGCATCCGGGTATGGGCACCCAAGCACAGTGCACTTTAGTGGGGAACCCCAGGAGAGTAGGCCCACTAAGGGCATCCTGAAAACCTCTGCCCAGTTAGGTCAGTGGGGGGTTACCCAGCAAATCCTGGTAGCAAGGAGGGATCTGAAGACTCCTCTGAGCATTACAGGACACAGGAGACCAGGTCCCCACATTCTGCCAGCCATTCCCAGGCTCGCAGAATCCGGGAAAACCTGGAAGATCAGACGGGCACCTCTGGGAGCAGTGCTTCTGAGTCGGAGGATGAATGGACCAGGGTTACCCGAACCAAAAAGGCCAATAAGGCAAAAAGGGCCTTGCTTAAGGACCCCTTAAAGCAGATCAAGGCAATCAGGAGTGTCATCACTCCTTATCATAAGAACGCCAAGTATTCCGTTTGGGAACACTTGGAGCTCTATGAGCAAATGATGGAGACTTTCCATTTGAAGGACAGCAGTAGCTGCATCCAGTACGTCAAATGGACATTCTCCCCAGAATACTCCAGTTTCTTTGCAGGGCTGGAGGACCAAAATCATTTAAGATGGTCCACCTATAAGGCGGCCATCTTGAAACATTTTTCTGTTCACAGAAATCCTCAAGAGGCTCGCAAGGCAGCCTACAATTTGCAATGTGGGGAGGATCAGGCCCCACAAGAGTTTGTGCAAGAATTAAAGCATGCTTTTGCGCAGACCACCAGAAGGGTGCACACGGATAGCATAGAAATTATCAATACGTTTTTCCATGCCTTACCCAAACACATAATCACCCAGCTCGTGAGAGATTTTCATGAGAAAAGATCTTTAGACTGGGTCATTGAACAGGCTACCCGGATCTATGAGGTGCAGAAGCGCATCGAAAATAAAAATAAAGCGCCGAAAAACCCCAAAACCAACAGCACCCCTGCTTCTGCCAAGGTGGCAGAGGTAAAGGTTGCCCCCGTTTTAGATTTGGAGATGGGGGGGGCCTAAAAACCTGCCTGCACCAAATAATTCACAGCCCAGAAGGCCCTCAGGCCAGTCACAGACAGGGAGTCGAGGAGGTAGTCCCACAAATGGGGTCCTCCGCCCCCCTGACTATGTAAGTCCCCGCTACAAGGGAAACCGACCAATCCTGGGTTATGTGTGGACTCCTCCAGCCCAAGGGGGGGGATCCAGCCAAGCACCTAACCCAGGGAACTTCCCTCCCAACTTCCCACAGGAGGGCAGAAATTCTCCAAATCCTGGGCAGAACTTTTTCCCCAGGTAGCCACCCAATTTCCAGCCCCAAAATCATCCATCCTTCTTTCCCCAATTCCCTGAGCGCAGACAACCTAATCCGGGAGAGGGGAGGCCAAGGGTGGAGGGGTACCAAAATCTTCCCAACCAGGGGTACTACCAGAGAAGGGATAGCTACCCTTCCCGGGATCATCCCAGGGGAGAAAATAGAGCCCCGTATCAGCCTGAGCGGGTTTCACAACTTGAGCGCCAGGTCCAAAATATGGCACAGGATCTGGGTCAGATACTGAGGGCTCAACAGAACCCTCAGATGAGCATGCCACCGCAGAATGCCCCAAACTCTGGACCTGGTGCTCCAGAACAATGACGGGGGCAGCACCCCGATAACCCACCGGTTCCCAGGGAGGAGGCACAAGGGGAAGGGGGGTGTAAAGCTTTGGAGGAAGCTTCCTTCCCAACTTGTAAACAGCCCCTGGAAAACCAGGAACCGGAAACAAAATCTCCTGCCCCTGAAAGCCTGCCTCCCAAGAAGCAGAGGGGGGGTAGGAGAAACAAAGGACCCAAACAGACCCACTTAGTGGAGGAGGTACAGGTCTTCCAATTTGAGGGAGAGGGATCCTCAGAAGATCCTGGGAAAGGGATCTTCTCCTTCAGAGATGGGGGAACTCCTCCCAAGGAAAAATGGGTCCCAAGGGATGTCAATTCAGACTGGGGAGATGTGGAGACTGAGCTACCGCCGCCCATCATCTCATCCCAGAACCCACAATACCGAAATCCCCTGGTTCACACCCATCCTGGTGACTGCCTCCAAAAAGGGGGGGCGGCCCAGAACCGGAACCAGGGGAACCCACAATGGCTCTGATCTCCAGTTGCCAACTTTTTCTTTCAGATTCCCCAGGCTCTCCACAGAATTCTGCCCAAATCTCTTCGCTAGCAATGTCCAAAACCAGAAAGTTAGCCCACCAGTTGTCCAGAAATGTGCATTATCTGTGCCCCCGTGAGGAGAAGGAGGGAAGATATTATGCCCCGGTACAAGTACAGGGGCGGGTACAATTTCGGCACTGGTGGACACTGGATCCCAAGCTACCCTTCTGTCCAAAAGGGCCTTTGATGAACTAAATGCAGGAAGGGGGGAGAATTACTGTATTCCTCTCACCTCTCTTCCTGGACAACTGCAGAACTTTGACGGGAAGGAAATTCCTGTCGAGGGGACTGCAGATTTGGACATCAAAATTGGGCGACAAAAGGTGAAACACCCGGTCATAGTAGTGACTCCAGAGGGCACCCCTTGTTTACTAGGGAATGACCTCCTGAGAAGGTTGTCACCCCTAATAGATTGCGTAAACAAGGTCCTCTGGACTCAGACTAGTCGACCAATAAAATTAAAACAGAGTGTCAACCATGTTAGTTTAAATGGCACCTGCCACATGGTTGAACAAAAATCTGACCAAGTAGAATTTCAATTCCAGAACAACCAAATTCCAGACGTGACAGTAATAGCAGTAGGACAACAGACTGGTGATGGGGGGTCCTCTCTATTTCTGAAAATCAACCTTCCTTCCAGTTTAAGGTGGTATTCCACACTGGAAGGAAACACCCTGAAGTTATTTACTAATCCAAATCAGAAACTCCCACTCCTATAGTCCAGAAAGATGTGAAATCAGCTCAGAGCCTGGCTGATATTCAGCAAATTGGAGAGCAGTTGTTCATCCCTGTTCAGTTAAATGATGGGAAGGACTCTGTTCTCGCTCGAGTGTGTGTGAACAACGGTAAGAGCTTCATCAGCGAAGCCATGTTCCGCCAACTCCCAAAAGATCCAGCCATTCCCACATTTAAACTGATAGACAAATGGGAAATGGACCTGGAAGCACCTAAGTCCAAACATCTCCTGCCAAGCAGGTGTATGCTCAAAATCTCCATTGGCAACAAGAGCATAGTCCATAGTTGTTGGGTCGTGCGAGACGTCACTGCCGCCTTTTACTTAGGCAGTGACATTCTCAATCGCTTTGCCATTAGTTAGGACCTAAAAAACTTCAAAGCTTGGTCCCGATTAGCGGATAATCCCGTGGGCTTTGATGATCCAGAAAAATCATTTAGGTCAGCTCAATTGCTACCTTATGCAGTTGAAATTCAGATCAAAGAGGAAGTCACCATCCAAGAAAGGACCCGACAATTCTCCCTGGAAGTGAAAGTTAAAAGATGACAAAAATTGAAAAACCCTGATGCTTATATACATCTAAATGCTTCTCTCCAACAGCAAGGGTTAGGGGTAAACCCAACACCATTAGTCAACATAGAACATGACACCATTCCAATAGAGGTGGATAACAGCGACTTAAAGCTTATTACTCTAGCCGCAGGCACCATTATTGGAATGGCGGTTGATGACCGACATTTCTCAATTGATTTAGGAAATGAACTGTTAGGACCGATCCCCAAGGACTGTTTTGACAGTGACAGTGAAGACAACACAACACCAGACAGGATTTTCACCCGGCACGGGGGTAACTTCCTGGTGTACACTTCTTGCCCTTATGGTAAGGAAGATGTGACTTGTGACTTCGGGAGGGATGAGGTGATTTTCCAGGTCCATGAGGGATGCCTTTCCCACCTGATGCCTCCTGTCCAAATCAGCACTCTGACCAGGGACTTCTCCAGCCAGCTGGAGGAGGCCGCTGAGATAGCAAAACCAGAAGTCTTTCCAGGCTTCAGAAGAGAGAGTCAACCTAGCTGATGCCTGTGTGACTCTGGAACAGAAGCAAAAATTGAAACAAGTTTTCTTGGATTTCCAAGATCTCATTGCGGTAGACTCATATGACTGTGGTCGCACCGACATCCACACCACAACCCTGGCATGACTCCAGTGTTTGTGAAGCAATATCGCCTGCCTCTCGCATCCATGGAGTCCCTTACTGAAATAATTAAGAACCTTGAGTCCCGGGGAATAATCCGTCCAGTCCACAGCACCTTCAATAATCCGGTGCTGGGAATATTGAAGCCAAACGGCCAGTGGAGACTCTGCGCCGACCTTAGGGAGTTCAACAAACAGGTCCATACTTCCCGATGGCCTCTGCCCTACATTGACCAAGGGCTGGCCCAGATTCAAGGGTCACAAGTATTCACTGCAATAGACCTGACCAATGGATACTGGACAGTGCCTGTCAGTAGGGAGGACCAATACAAACTGGCTTTTACCTTTGGGGGCCAGCAGTACACCTGGACCCGGACTCCCTTGGGATACCTCAACTCCGGCAATGAATTCAACATTTTCTTACATAAGGCCATGCCCGACCTGGGTGCGAGGGGTAACCTGGCTTATGTAGATGATGTCCTCATCAAAAGTTTTTCTGTGGAGGATCACATAGCGGAGATCCGTTATGTTCTGACGCAGTTGAGGGACGCCGGAGCAAAACTTTCCTTTCAGAAAGCACAGTGGTGTAGAACCCGTGTTAATTTCTTGGGGCAAGAAATTACTCCTCAGGGTCTCTGTCCCCAGGAAAAGAAAGTGGAAGCACTTCAGAAACTGAAAGACCCAACCACTCTACGGGAACTAAGGAGCCTCCTTGGACTGACTAATTACAGCAGAAAGTTCATTGAAGGCTACGCAGAGATCACTAGACCCCTGATTCATCTCCTGAAGGGGGGGGTCAAGTGGGAATGGGGTCCAGAACAATCCGAGGCAGTAAGACAACTCAAAAGAAGCCTCTCACAAGCGCCTTGCCTAGCTTACCCTGTCAGAAACAAGGGGTTCTTCCTGGAGACAGGGTTCTCTAATATGTGCTTGACGGCAGTATTATACCAAAAGCATGACAAGGTCAATAAAGTAATCTCCTATGCAAGCAAAACTTTATCCTCTGTGGAGGAAAAATTCAACGATTGTGAGAAGGCACTCCTGGCAACGGTGTGGGCATTGAAGAATTACCGCCCGTTTATCCAGGGGGAACACATCATAGTGGAGACTCCACACCAGCCTCTGCAATATCTCCAAAGTGACAGAATCCGGGCCGGAAATGTGAGTAATTCCCAGATTACTTCCTGGATTCTGTCAATGCAAGGCTTTCCTGTGGAGGTAAGATATGGCCAAAACAAGAAGAGTCCCCTCGCGCAAGGTCTGGCTGACTTGCATGATTGTGCCAGAGAAAACTGTCTCGAGGACGAAAGTCTAAAAATCAAGGACAACATGGAGGCATACCTTAATTCCCCACACAAAGTCTTTGAAGAAGACAAGTGTGAGGGAATGCCCACTGTCTATGTGGATGGATGCTCGTACCATGTTGACGACAACGGGGAGAAAGAACTGGTGGCCGGCGTAGGGAATGCATGGGTGAAGGAGTTTCCAGAACCCTCCGCTGGATACAAAATTGGTCCCCGAAGTAGTCAGGTGGCAGAATTGATGGCTGTGCATCAGGCCATCCTCACTGCTGTCCAGCATCAACTCCACGAACTGGTCATAATCACAGATTCGGATTATGTACGGAACGGGTTTGTGGAGCACCTGGTTAATTGGAAAACCAGAATCATGTTATGTGCTAATAACAAACCCTTGAAACATGGGAAGTTAATCCAAAACATTGATGATCTGGTCACATCGAATGGGATGACCATCTACTGGAAAAAGATCAAGGGTCATTCCAAAGTAGAGGGACCAGACAAAACTGGAAATGACTTAGCTGATCAGCTGGCCAAAACCGGGGCCATCCAAGGGGATCTAATAGAAATAGAGTCCCTGTTGGGGGAAATCCAGGTCACTGCTATCACTAGGTCCCAGACAAATGCTCACAATGATCTTTCAACTGCACAATGGAGTAAGGAGACCCCTGATGCTGATTTAATTACAGCTCAGAAGGGGGATCCAATTATTGGTAAGTTTTGCCAACACCTTGAGGACCCTGAGAACTTTCCCCTGACGGATACAGATTACATTGGGAAAGAGGACCTAAGAGTGTTGATGAAATGTCCAAAAATGTTCCGAATCCAAGACGGTTTGCTGGTAAGGAAATCCAAAGCTGGCCACGATCAGTGGGTGGTTCCTACCTCATTCCGAAGCCTGATGTTAAGTAACGCCCATGATGCGGCCACCGCCGGTCATAGGGGGTTTCACACAACACTGGAAATCTTAAGAGAGGTTGCATACTGGCCACACATGGGGCAGGACCTCGACCAATACTTGAAGGGGTGTCTTGTGTGTGCACAATTTCAGCCATCATCCCTCACGCACCGTGCACCTCTCCAAAAGAGGGGGATGACACTGCCATGGTCAGATTTGCAAATCGACTTTATAGGCCCTGTAATTCGCTCGTCTAGAGGAAACAAGTACATGTTGACTGTTACATGCTTGTTTACCAAGAGGGTGGAATGTCTCCCAGCCCCAAACTGCAAGGCAGAAACAGCAGCTGCCCTGATGATTAACCACATCTTTTCCCGTTTTGGTCTACCTCAAAGGATTGAGTCAGACAGAGGTAGCCACTTCACCAGTGAAGTAATGACAAAGATGTGGGAGATACTGGGGGTTAAAAGGAAGCTACACATTGCTTACAGGCCAGCTTCTTCTGGAGCAGTGGAGAGATACAACCGAACCATTGTGAGCATATTAAAAAGGTTTGTGGCAGATTCTGGGCCAAGTTGGGATATCTGATTACCTCTGGTCCTAATGGCCATCAGATCTAACCCTTCATCTGCAACTAAAATGTCACCATTTGAGTTGATGACTGGACGCAAGATGGTGCTTCCCCAGCATTTGCTCTACAGGACTCAAGAGCAGACACTGATAAATGCCTCCACAACTCATGAGTATGTGGAGAATTTAAGGAAACACCTTCAGCATGCTTTTGCCTATGCTCAGCGGAAAATAGAAAGATCAGCTGATAGCATGAAAACCCACTACGACCTGAAGACCACCAGGAAGGAATATACTGTGGGGGACCGGGTCTATCTATACAATTTCCAAACGAACCAGGCCAAACAGCGAAAATGTTTGCCTACATGGAAGGGACTGTTTGAAATTATAGACAAAATCTCCCCTGTGGCCTACAAGATCCGCATCCCCAAAGGCGGTTTGGCAGAGGGGGAAGACAATTAGGTCCATATAAATCAGCTAAAGTGTTGCCATCCCAGACACACTCTGCAACAACTGGAGGAGTCCTCTGCAATACCAGAGAAGACCGCTCCAGAGTAATTCAATTCCAACCCTAAAATATCCCACATATAGTCTCTAAAATATTATGATTTGGAAAAAAAATGTCTTATAATTGTATCTTGTTTTGGTTAAAATAAGAACGCAAATGTTTTGACTATAAAATGTATATGCCACCCCACCATATCAATGGTGGGGAAGAAATGTCGAAAGAAAACCTGGAGACTGGCCAAGGAGGACGATCCGGAGACCGGGGCAAAAGTCCAAGTGGCCCGGGGTACCGCCCAATATTCTCATCAGGACCGACGAGGAGAACCAATCGATCCAACCGGATGGAGGAAAAGATGCTGAACTGTGCCATTTGCGGAATTGGAAGAAGAGGAGGCAAACATCCTAGATCTTGCGAGTTCCATCAGTGAAAGGACAGAATGGCCATCGCAAGAGGGGGGGCTTGTGGGATATTTTTACCCATGCATCCAAGCCCTACCATAAAACTGTGCAGTACTGGCATGGAAAACATCATGATGGCCAGAACTCCCCAGTGAGTGCACAGGGAAAACATGAAGAATAGGCTGCCACCCATTTTTGCCTATGTTGTGAGCACAGGAGGGCACTGCCTAAAACCACCATTGGGCTACACACAAAGTAGCCTGAAACCATTGGGAATGGCAATGCTGATTGCCAAAAAGCAACTCAGAACTGTGGGGATTTCATTTTCTTAATCCCAAAAATGGTTACAATACTGGTACTCACCACTATCAGAAAGCCGGCGTTTTAAAACCACCAGACTTTTGTGTAAAACTGAACAAATGAAACAAAACCAGACCAAGGAAAGACTTGCTAAGAGGTGGATACAATGTAAAACTATATTCTGAAATTACTTGAAGGAAGTAATTATTTAATGTATAGGTAAAAATTGTAAGTTTGATTTAAACTGGGAACTAAAGTGACATTTAGCTGAATTCTGCCTGACAACTATCCCCGACAGGAGAAACCTGCTCAGCCACTCTTCCCAGGCCTAGCTGCATCCTGCTTCCCCGCCAAAAGGAGATCACACCTCCCTGATTGAATTAAGGGAGGGGACCTGCAGACTGCAGGAGGTTGAACAAAGCCTTGTCCTGGACTCAGGCAAATGTTATATTGGGGGGCCGTTAAGTGGCTTCCTCTTGGGAGAACTGGGAGGGGCAGTGCCTCTGCTAGCAGCTGAGCTTGGGGGAAGTGGATAAACCAGTTATTCCACCCTGTGATGTGGGAAGCCACACCCCTTTTTGACCAGGGCATAATTTTAAAAAGATAGATAACTCATAGTGCGGACTGGTCAAAATTATATAAATAATACCATTATTCTTGTGCATTTTCGGTGCACATTTTAAGAGGTGTTAGGACCCTGTGGTATGTTCCTGGGGATAGTAGCAGAAAAAAGGTTGTTACTCAAAAATGTATGCATGTTAAAAATCTGACACTTTATCATCTGAAACCCATCTCCCTGGTGCACATTTGTGTAAAATCTGGAAAGGTTTAGAGGTCGTTATCTGGATGAAAAGGGGAGAATTCTGTCATCAGTGGACATGACATCGTACAAAGACAGGGATCGGATGGTTTGGTGCTACAGAAAATATGTTAACTGGACCTATAATATTAGAAAAATGGTACATAGATAAATATGTATTTGGGTCAGAAATAGATTTGTGTGCAAATTGACCAGGGGAGGATCCTCTGACCCATAAACAGACCTCATCATGATGACAATCCATTTCCTTCCCCCAATCATGGGAGAGGGGAGAATTGGGCCAATGACAAGTAGAGAGGGGCAGGCTTAGCTAGGCCCAGGCACACACCCATTTTCAAAACACATAAAAAGAGACTGCTGGGAAAGGTAGAGACATTCAATTCCATTTGCTGCGGAGCATGCTGACCGACGGCTTCACATCCAGAGATCCAGACTTCAAATCCATCAATCTCCAGAACCTGTAGCAGAAATTAACTCCAGAATTTGTAGCAGAGAGGCCTGAATCCACCAGCTGAATCCTCTTCAGCAGGCCTCAAAACCAACCAAACTATTCAACAGCCGGGCGAGCTGTTTGAATTTTTGCCAAGAATTTTTGCAAGAACCTGTAGCAGTATCCAGAAAGCAGTGCTGTATCCGGAACCCGAGAGAACCACAAACCAGACCGTTGTGAGCAGATCCGGTGCTTGACAGACCCAGAGAGCAGAGCTGACCCAGATAGCCGGGACTTCAGAACCACCCGCCGGAAGTCCCGTCCAACCTGACCAGACCGTGACGAGGCCTATTTCAAATTGATATTGTGAGTACCTAGCAGAACTGTGCAGAACCAATCTCTTAGTTAAAATAATCTAATCCAAACTATTTTAACCTAAGTAGAACAGCCTCCTAGAAATCGTGTCATCTGTCATTTTAAAGCTGCACAACTGTCACCTGTCAATTCTGCAGCTGCAAGCGGTCACCTGTCATTTTGAGTTTTACTTTAAATCCGAAAATCGACCTTTATTAAATCGTCCGCATTTCTTGAACCGTTTGGGCTAGGAACGAAATTTAACTTTCATCTGAAAGCTTAGAATCAATGCTTTCCAACTCGCGAAATTTACCGCGATTTGCGATTTAGCCCGATTTCTTCATCTGTAGAAATCAGCAGCTTTTTGCCTCTCTTTGCTAAAATTCGTTTGCAATCTGCTAATCATTCATAGAGTATTGTTAAAGTGAGCCTGAACTAATATAAAGTAGCCATCACCTACCCTGAACCTCTAGAGGGAATTAAAAGCAATTTTAGCACCTTTTCACTTCCTTGCAAACCACATTAAAGTAATTCGCCTGTGTTTAAAACTCATCCCTGTTTTCCCTAAGCTTGCTGGGAGAACTCGAACTGTGTATTGCATCATAAAGTGTGAGTTGTTGGGATTCTTGAAGACTGTGTGCTCTCCTTCCATTTTCTTGTATTGCATAGGGGGGGGAGTGAATTGTCAAAAGAAAAAGTGATCATATTACCTTTTGCTAAAATCATAACAAGTTATTTCTGTACTGCATTTTATTCCACCTTGCATTTCCTTGAAACCATCAAGCATTTTCAGCTACCTCATCCTCTACACTACTCCTAAGTAACCAAATCAGTGTACCCCTGTAACATTATCCATTGTTGATCACAGTCATATTCTGAAGTGTGATATCAGTTATCAATTTATTTATAAAGTGTGATAGATATATATTGTTGAATTGTCCAAATAAACCTTTTAATTTGCAAAACAAACCTACTTCTTGGCTCAGTGGGGTCAGGGGGATTCTAAGAGGGGGGTGTTATGCAAGGGTTGTCATCCAGAGTACTGAACTGGATATAAAAATACATCAATAAGGGTTTTCCTCAGCATCGCAGACTAGGCATTGACTTAGCTGTAGTGTTGATTGAATATCGCTTACAACTAAAACGTAACAAAAAATTGAATCTTTATCTGTAGTATAACTTGCATAGTCTCTAGTTAATTGAATTCAGACAACCATCCTGGCTCACTGGCTTATTACCATCATGCCTCTCTCATGTTCAAAACACTCATATTGGGATAATATCGGTCAACGTACTTCAGACATGTGCGTTTGACGTCACTTTATGTGGCATGCCCTTCGGTTTTTCACTCTTTCTGCAATTGTTTTTCATTTCACTTACTAGCTGGCATACGATAGATCATGCCGATTGTATAGTCTACATTGCTTGCGCTATGCACAAGCCACGTCATATACCCCAAATAAACACTGGTGACGTCAATCGCGCATGCGCGAGTGACGTCTTCATGTCAAGAAAGTATTTAAATATTGAGATAATATTGGTCAACGTACTACAGACATGTGCGTTTGACGTCACTTCATGTGGCGTACCCTCCGGTTTTCACTCTTTCTACAATTGGTTTGCATTTACTTACTGGCTGGCACACGATAGACCATGCCACTTCAAACCTTACGTTGCTCGCGCTATGCACGAGCAACGTCATATACCCCAAATTAACACTGGTGACGTCATCATGTCAACAAAGTATTTAAAGGACACATTTTTCCAAAATGGCAGACGCCTCCATGGCCTTCGCGGATCTGGATGCAGCTTCGTCATGGGACCTAGAGAATTATAAGAGAAGTAAGTCGACCTAGATTATACGCTTTTGTACATTTATCTGCCTCCTAGGAACAATTTTAAAGTACACACTTAACTTCCCTATGCTGACCATATAGCCCAAACTTATACTATGTTAAAAATACCCTCCTCTTTTCACAATACTTACCTTCACTACCCTGTTCTTTCAGATCTTCCACTTTGGAAACTGACTGCTTGATAGCATTTTCCAAGGGACCATTCACCTGATAAAGTTATCCAGTGACCTATTGCTGGCCAGCTTAACTATTGGACCATTTTTTGGAACCAAAGATTTGTAAGTGCGTTTTTACCTCTTTCTGTTAATCTGTAACTAGTACCATTGGCATTAAGTCAGTGTTTTTCTACTTATCTACATTTAGCTCCTGTTTACCAGATCTTATGACAGGTCCAGAACAACTTTGGTGAAATCATCTCACGAACGATTTTGTCTATGGCCATACTAGATATTCCATCTACCTTGGCCTTTTTAAATAGGTAAGATTCTAGAACAATTAGTTGCAATTGTTCCCAATGGGACAACTTTTATTTTTATTCTACTCCCCTCTCTTTATTTATTCGTTGACATTGTAATTCCCTCACTATACATACAGACATCTAGTATCTGTAATCTTTAGGATGGAAAAAAACATCCATTGGAAGGTATTAAACTAATAGATTTAAGATCTTTTTGCAAACTATAGAATTGCTCACAATCTAAAAGACATGTATATCATTGTTGTTAGATATTCCCAAAATTAGTGGTCTCATTAGAAATCTGCACTATATATTTTAAGTCCCGGGTTCAGGGGATAGCGGGTAACTCTGAGAAATCCTCTAATTGAAGTTGTTTTTTGAAATTGTGTGTTTTGAAATTGATCATTAATCTAAAAATTATAGTGTTTTAAAAAATTAATAATGTTTCTTTTCTTTATAGAAATGTTATTCATAAAGAAAACATGCCCCTGATGAAGAGTTTTTTTGTTACTCGAAACGCGTTGGGCCTACCATTCTGTACGAATAATAAACTGTATTGTTTTTGAATTTATCTCTCAAATTGTCAAAATGTAATCATTTTTGTGAAAATCTGAATATATATCTAAAAATGCCTAAAAAGACTTTAATGTTTTTCTAATCATCATTAGGCCTTTGGCCTTACAGATAGTGTGCAGGGGACGAAGCTTTCCTAATAGGAAAACATTCTCTTTTGTCCTAATTTATGCCCTGACAACATCTGTAGTGCGCAGCAGATTTTGCTTGTATGAACAAGAAGATACACTGCAGCACTGTTAACATCTATCCTTCATAATCAAGGCATTTACCAGATGGCAGAACCACTTTTCTTATTTACCAAAGGCTCAAGGACATTAATGTTACAGATTTTTTAGAAATCCTCTCAGGGCCCGATTCTGAGGAGGGCGCACATTTAGAAAGTGACATTTTGTTGCAGAACAACACTTTTCTAAATAGCATATTCTGTGGCATCGTGAAAGCAGTGCTCTCACAAGGAATGTGCCACTGTTTAAACTTCATATCAGAGCTTTATGGTCTGACAACAGCCCTATAGCTCACAAAAAGTGCAGAAAAGCCAGTGCATGATCATTCTGCTCACCAGTCATCACTTTTGCCCCTAAAAAAGGCGCTAAACTATGGCATCCCTGAGGTGTCCTACTCGAGAGAAGAGGAGGAAGTCTTTCTAAAGGTTTAGGTTTTGATCATTAAAAAAAGATGTTTCTATAACGGGCCCTTTAAATACTAATATAGAATTATGCCACAAGATGACATAAGATTCCACTGTGAAAGATTGTCTAGGCCAGTGTAAAATATGCTATCTGTCCCTCACAGCCCGGACACATTGCTAGTGTCCCGGAAGTGCTGCCGAGGAACTGCAAGATCGATGGCACGCTCTGTCCTGCAAAATTGTTTCTTTACATTTTTCATTTGGGCCCGAGATGCTCTGGGCAAGAGAAACCAGCAGCAATTAATCTACCCACAAGCCCAGCGTTCGTATCTCTCCAGGACTGAAATCTCAGCCCTGGCTCCCAGTGGCAGTGAGGATTAAGTTCAAAACCCTCTGCATTGTCCACAAGGCCTTCTGGTGCCTGGGACCTTAATACCTTCAACTATCTCTTCCTAAATACCTCCCTCTCCATCTCTTCGCTCATTCACCTCCAACTCCCTCAGGGTCAGTCGCTTCTCCAAACAGCGAGTTGGTGATAGATCTTTTTCTTCTGCTGGGGTCTCCCTCTGAAACAGCCTCCCTGGCCCTCTGAAACTTGAGGAGCATCTCTGGTTTCAAAAGCACCTCAAGACCTTCCTCTTTGCTTCAGATTTCTTTCATCCTCTCCCCTGCTGATCTCCTGGCTGAATCTGAAACTGCACTGGTTACCTGGCTACCCTCTAATCTTGGGCCCAGGTCCCCATCCCCGCCAGTTGCACACCTTCACTGCCCCCTGGCACCTCCTGCACTCAGGGACTGTTCTGTATCCCCACAGCCCCTACTAGCACTTGACACCTGATGTCTGCACTTACCCTTGCACTGCCACCAGCTGGCCGCACTTTTGTTTGTTATTTATTGTATTTATTGTCCTTATGTATCTTACTGTTATCCTATGTATTGCACTGTCCCCTCACCTAACCCCCCGCACTTTTCCTCTTCCCCCTCCCCTGCACTTGCCCGATCTCAAAATCACCTGGCCTAGTAGGATCACTGTCTCTGTCCTCTCTCTGTTTCCCCTCGCTGGCCTCTTCGCGCCTTGAAACACTTGTGGATAGGCACATTATAAAGGCCATATCATAGCATATCATATCATTTTACTTTCATTTTCTTTCTGCTGCCACAACATCTCTCCTCCACGCTTCCCACTACCCTCACAATCGAGGTGGGGGGATTTGGAGGGTGGAAATACGTATTTGTATTTTATTTGTTTTACTTTTTTTATTGTGTAATAGTTTAATTACAATACTTTAAGCACATTTAAAATTATCACAAATACAGAAATAAAATATGGAAATACGTATTTCGACATGGCATGGCATATACCATGTCCTCAGATTTCGGCCTCCCCTCCCTGTGACAATGGTGCACACGGTGGCCCCAAAACAGCAGATATTTGCTCTGCTGCTTCAGTGCCAAGAGTTCCCCTCCAATCCTTCCACCCACTTCGGAATAGTGGTGCTGGAAACTTCAGCGGAGAATGTCAGCTTTCCACACTGCTTTTCTCCCAAGCTCAGAAGTAGGCCCATTGTTCGGTGCATTTAGGAAAGTGCCGGTTCCTGAACGGACCTGCCACTTTTTGGCTCTGGTGGTTGTCTGCCCTTTATGGTGTTGCAATTGCCCTGGAGTCGGTGGTACGTGCGTAAGGCCTAACGCAAGGACATTCTCATGCACTACCAGTATTGCACCTGGAAAACCTATGTAAACATGCAGCCGCGTGTAGAGGTGGTGTCATGGAGAAAGGGGCAACTGCCATTTTGCTCGTCAAATATTGTTCTGTGCTATTTTGTGGAGCATAACTAGTAAGTAAGCCATCTCAGGGCCTGAATCTCAGATGTGGCACAAAATGGAGTGGAAAGTTGAACCCTGTTGTCCAGTTTCCAGCACCGGCATTCTGCGGTGGTTGGAAGGATTGGAGGGGCGCTGCTGTGCTGTGCTTTTCAGCTGTAAAACTCACACAGTATTTAATTGTGGGAGCAAGGTGTGCACCAGTATCACTGTGAGGATTTCTGAAATGTCTGTCACTTTTCTTATTCACTGAAGTCTCGTTGAGCCATCAGTAAATTAGAAACGTGGTGTTGCTATAAAGGAAAAACGTGTAGAAAAGTTAATGATGCTTCTGAGGTGCCGTATTTTAACTTCTTTTTAGTTTGGGCTATTAGGTGGCACGTTGGCACCACCTATTAGCTGAAACTACTGCATTAGAGTACTGATAGGGAGAAATGGCATATGAGGAGGGACACAAAGCTAGTAGATGTTTGGTTATTTGCACACCCATTGGCTGCTTATGGCTATTCTAATCCCTATGGCCCTTACCTCCCAGTTCCTGCCCCTCCCCATCGAAAACGCCTCCTCATAGAAACTCTTTGAGCTTGCTTTAATCAAGCTTTACCATCAAACTTTACACTCAAAGTGTTTGCCAGTGATTTACCATCAAACTTTACACTCGAAGTGTTTGCCAGTGATTTTTGAAAGCAGTTTTATGAGAGTTAATGGCTTAATTGGTGTTATTAACGCACTAATAGTGTAATAAAAATGTCATAAATAGGTCTGGATTAAGCCACTCTTTTTTATAAGCACCATGTGTCCCCTTTACTGAAGTCCTGTTAAAAGAAGAGCATTGGCAAAGTCATCAGTTTTGGCTTGTGTTTAAGTATTAAGCATTTGCCAGCAGGCCTGTATACTCGCACCAATTCGCAACTACTACCATGAATAGCCAGATAATACCACTAAAGCAGTAATTGGCGATGGCCTTTCCCAAGCTTCCACAAAAGTCCAAACTGTACGCATTGCCAATGCGTGTTTAACATGCAAAAGAAGGGCTCTGTAAAGTAGAATGCCCTCGCGTGTTGTTGTGATTAACTTTGCATTCATCTGGTGCAAGTGACTAGAATCTTGAGATGGAATGCAGGGCTTAGAATGTTTATCTATGAGTGAGTTCCAGGTTTGTTAGTTGCAAGGATGTAAGCCCTGAGAGAGGATGCCGGTGGGTGTCCTATGTCCCCTTTTACTTACCTGACTCTAAGAACTGTATTTGGTGTACCTAAACTTAAGTAAATAAGTTAACAGTTCACTGGAGTGTCAGAGTCATTTGTGGCCAAACCCTGAACTCAACACTGGCGACGAGGATGGGATCTGGCTGTGCTGGGGGGACAGCACCAAAGGGAGACACCCACCGCCCCCCCCCCCCTCTGAGAAGTGATCCTCTCTCAGGCAAGAGCGCTGGATGGCTGTGAGGCACTGCAAGTGCAGTGAGGGCAATTGAGGTCCAGACAGAGGTGCTACAGAGGCAGAGGGGGCAAGAAAGGCCCAGACAGAGGCGCTACGAAGGCACTGGAATAACAGAGCAGCTATGGATGTAAAGGTGCTGCATGAGGCAGTGGAGAGGTTCTGCCAGGGCAGTGAGGCGCTACAATGGGCAATGAGATGTTGCAGAGGCAGTGAGGCGCTGCATGAAGAGGTGCTGCGAGGGCAGTTAGGCGCTGCAACAGGCAGTGAAGAGGTGCTGCAGAGACAGTGAAGCGCTGCTAGCGGCAGTGAGATGCTACAGAGGCAGTGAGGCGCTGCATGAAGAAGTGCTGCAAGGGCAGTGAGGTGCTGCGTTAGGCAGTGAAGAGGTGCTGCGTGAGGCAGTGAAGCGGTGCTGCATGAGGCAGTGAAGAGATTCTGCAAGGGCAGTGAGGCACTGCAAGATGCAGTTAAGAGGTGCTGCAAGAGGCAGTCAAGAGGCGCTGCAAGAGGCAGTGAGTGGTCGCTGCAGAGGCTGTGAAGTGCTGCATGGTGCAGTGAAGAGGTGAGGCGCTGCGAGGGCAGTGAAGTGCTGCACGGGGCAGTGAAGAGGCACTGCATAGGGAGTGAAGAGGCACTTCAGTGACAAGGGTGTGCTGCAAAGGGCAGTGGGGACAAGAAGTTCTAGTGTTGAAAGGTACAACGGTCTGCTGTAAAGTGCAGTGGGCTCTGTGAGACTTATGGTTATTAGAAGGAGCTGTGAAGTTCATTGGAGCAGCAAGGTTCATTCATTCATTGGCATGGTGAAGTTCAAGGTGGCAGTCTCTCATAAAGCATTTAAGAGAATTGAGACTGTACAAACATTCAGAAGAGTTGGAAGTTGTTAATGGATCTGGGAGGGGCCTGGGGCCCATGGACTGTGCAAACATCTGTTGCGCCAAGGCTACAAGCTATTGGTCATAGTGAAGGCAGCTGAGATCACTGACAAAGTTATCCGATGTCAGCGCTTACCTTTGACTGGAACCGAAGGTTGCTGCGGTTGGCTTGAGTGGAGTCCTGGAGTTCGGCATGAGTGCTGCAGCGGGAGGCCTGACTCAGTTATGAAGTTTGATGGGGATGGGAGCTCTGTGTTCCTCCGTTACTTTCTATGCAATGGTGAAGTAGGAGAGAATGCAGAGGTGCTGGCGATTAGAGTTGAGATACTAGAGCTGATATATATTAGTTTATTAGAGTGATGTTGTAGGTACATGTCTCTCTCTTTAATTGAGTTATGTAGTTTAACATATTTCTCTCCACAGCCGGACTACTGTCCATTACATGTGTTGCATGTGTAAAAAGGTGCAATGGTTGAGGTGAACCGTTGAGCGGACTACTGTCCATTACATGTGTTGCATGTGTAAAAAGGTGCAATGGTTGAGGTGAACCGTTGAGCGGACTACTGTCCATTACATGTGTTGCATGTGTAAAAAGGTGCAATGGTTGAGGTGAACCGTTGAGCGGACTACTGTCCATTACATGTGTTGCATGTGTGAAAAGGTGCAATGGTTGTGGTGAACCATTGAGCGGACTACTGTCCATTACACTGTCTGTATAAAAAGGGAAATGTTGTTCCTAGACTTTGGTGCCATTGTTTTGGCATATGTTGGTAGACATGTATGCGGTGATGTGTGAGTGAAATAAGATATTAAGGTTTTGAGTGTTTATTAAATCTTCATTAGAGTTATTAAGTTGATAACAGTGTTCATCATTAGCTGTTCTATGTAGGCATATTAATATGTTCTCTCCACAGGTGGACTTTTAATTTTAATCCACAGATGGACATTGATGTTAATGTTAATAGATTTTGAAGTGGTGACAGGGTCTAAACCTTTTGGAGTTGGTTGTGGTTATATATGAAATGCTTTGAATAATCTTTTGTTTTTCAGGTGGGACTATACTGGACAAATCTTTTGATGAAATATTGATCTTGCCACCGATACTTTACTGTTCTTGTTGTTGTCCCTATAGGGGAAAGATGTGTTGTGATTAACTTTGCATTCATCTGGTGCAAGTGACTAGAATCTTGAGATGGAATGCAGGGCTTAGAATGTTTATCTATGAGTGAGTTCCAGGTTTGTTAGTTGCAAGGATGTAAGCCCTGAGAGAGGATGCCGGTGGGTGTCCTATGTCCCCTTTTACTTACCTGACTCTAAGAACTGTATTTGGTGTACCTAAACTTAAGTAAATAAGTTAACAGTTCACTGGAGTGTCAGAGTCATTTGTGGCCAAACCCTGAACTCAACACGTGTCTGCCTTGAATTAATGGTGGTCACTAGTGCATCGTCAGGCAGTATATCAGGTACATTCAAATACCAAGGCTTGGATGCCAGGACAACACATTCTTAGTTTGACACAATATGATGCTTTTAAGAAAAGTGTTGCTCCTCCATGGAACATTTGTATATGTTTGCATGCACCTCAAAATCAGGCCCTGATAGTTGAGTGTAGGGGCTTTTATGTACAAATAGGCTTAGTGATGCAGTGGCTTCACTAGGGGATATGTGGGTGTGGACTGCACCGGGTGACACCGCTCACGGGGGGGGGGAACGCCAGGAGCACTGAGTACGCCTACCTACCCTGCCTAGTGCAGGTTAGCACAGTTGACTTGCTGGCCGGCACCGCTGAGTGGAGTAAACAGCCCGGCCCGGCCCGCAGAGGTAGTGACTGAAGTGTGCCAGAGTGCTGAGTGGAGTAAACATCCCCAAGGGTAACGGGCGGGGAAGTTTCACCGTTGTTGTGATGAAACCCGAGTTCAATTTGCCTCTCAGCAAACTCCAACGGATAGTTCGAGGAAAAAGAAATCTGCCCTTCCTGTCCTTTCAACACTCACAATTATACTTCAAGAAGTGATCTTTCCAGCTCAGCACCCTCTCAACCCCTCAAACTCCATACTGGCAGTTTTATACCCACACCATGTACTGGGCACATCAGGCCCTTAACTGCACACTATAACAACAACAAGGATACAATAAATACAGTAGAAGCAATTACAAACTATGAATCAAACCAGTAAAACAGTAAGTAGAACAATTTGCCAGTGAAGATAAACGAGAGAGGAGGGGTGGAGAAGGGGAAGGAAGTGGGAAACAGGAAGAGGAATAGGCTGGGGATGAGAGAGGAGGAGAGGGGACTTAGGAGGAACGGAGCAGGAAGAGAGAGGTAAGAAGAGGAGGGCACAAGGGAGGAGAGAGGAAGGTGAAATGAGGGGATAGGACTGTCAGGGAGGGGAGTGGAGAAGAAAAGATTTCAAGGAGACATGAAAGGAGGAATAGGTGGGGATGAGAGTGCTTCTCGTTTCAGGAAATAAGGAAGGTAGCACACTTTGAAAGTGTTGATGAAGGGATGCTTCACCCTCTTTCCACTTTTGCACTGCTCCGCCCACTTCTTACATCCACCTTAGAATGGGTGTGGTAAATAATGACGGCGGACATGTTGCATTTGCCCACCACGTGTCTACGGCGCTGAGAATCGGGCTCTGAGGGATGACCTTAACAGTGGGGCAGAATATTGGCTAGTGGCCTGTTCTGTGTTATCTGTTGGACGGCCCATGTCTCTTTACTCTGATCAGACCTTCTCTCCTTTACTATTGAGTTGTTTTTCAAGATACATCTATCTGACCTTTCTTCAACGCACCTTCCTGGATCCATTTGCTGGCATATAGGGTTTTGGACATCTGCCGAATGTCTACAGATAAAATCCAGTTTCTTTCCAGTTGTATCTGTTGGTCTCACTTGCCATTTTTATGTAACCAGAATAATTGTTCCAGTTGTACCTACACGGCCACATGTCAATAACCCCACATGCTGTAACAGGAACCAGTAAAACTGATTTATGACTGGTTTAAATGTAGGATGGCCTCAGGGCTCAATTCGGATGAGGGTGCACATTTAGGAAAGTGATCTTGTGAGGTAGAATGACACTTTTCTAACATGCTCCCTATTCTGCAGCAAAATGAAAGTGATGAACCGACATGGGCTCCGCCACTTTCGTTAAATGTCCAATGCCATTGCTTTATGACTTGACAACTGCCTTAGTTAAAGCAACAACTGCAGAGCAGCCAGTGAGCGCTCGTTATGTGTTCCAAGCGTCACTTTTGCACCAGGAAGGTGCTAAACCAAGGCACCCATGGAAGTGTTTTAGGGAGCGTTTGCAAATGCCCTTCTTAACCACCAGACACGTCCTGCCATCTGCATTCTGAGAGTGATTGGCAGCCTCCTAGTGCGATCATGTAAAATGGGCGCAGAAGGAGTTCTGCTTGGTTACCATACACAGAGCGCATTCAGTGCTAAATACAGGCATCGAAGACACACACTTTTCTGAAAGTGTCTCCGAGCTTGTAGATCCTCAGCAGCACTTTCTGTAGAGCAGACATGTCCAAAGATATGGGGCAGAAAGCATATTTCACACAGTCCCATCTGTCTCCTTCACAGTGGACTCATCTGCCATTTTATGGCCAACTTATATGTCATCATTTAAAGGCCTGTGATAGAAGCATGGTTTTTTATCAACAAAACCTAACAGTTCTCTACGAATGTCGCCTTTTTGTGCTCTCTGGTGCCGTGTTCAGGCCTTTAGGGGTTGACATGGAGCGTACAAGAAAACACAGATTCCACGTGAACCCACTGTTAGGCACGATTGTATGCGGTAACCCTGTGGGAGAATACTACAGCCTTGTCCTCTTGATATTATTAGCCCACCTTTTGGTATAGGTCTGCACTTCACAAGTTGGTAGAGTGGCTGAGCAGCCATCTCAAGGGGGGTAAATGTGAGCTGTAGAGCTGTTACAATGACACCGACGAATACAAGTATCCAAATAACACTTACGCTCAAGTATTTCTAGTAAAATCATTATTTATTTATTTAACGGACAGATTTAAATAAGCATTCTTTAAAAAGGGCAATATGCAATCATAAAAAATACACTTTATAACACTTCCTCAGATTTAAGATAAGCTAGTAGATACTTGTTAGAGATGCTTCATACACACTCCCTACACCCTGAGGTGACTTCAATTACGAGGTCAGTATTGGCATTTATATATCACTTTTTGTACTTGTTAAAATTCTGAGGTTGTGGAAAAGGAAAAGGTTAGGGAAGAAAAAAGGTTAACAAGTTCTCAGAGCATGTGAGCACTTTTTAATCTCCCAATGAAGTCTAGATTTAACCTTTCCCAGTAATTTATTTTTATTTAATTTTTTTAATTTATAAAGTGCACTAGCAGCCCAGAGGCATTGAGGCGCTGTTACATGAATGTGTCTTACTTACAAGGAAGATACATAGGAAGGTGTCTTGGTTACATGGGAGTTACATAAATCACTCCAGGTTACAGTGAGCAAATACAATTTCGCTGAGTATAAGGTTACATTAATGAAGTTGCGTGCAGCTGATACATTTGCACATGGCACACAAGGGAGCTGCGCAGCAGGCTGGGGTCATTAATTAGACAAGTAGCAATGTTTTAACAGCTTTGCAGAAAGCTAGGTGTGAGTCTATACCTCTGAGATGGTAGTGAGTTCCAATGCGTAGCAGCAAAAAACAGGAAGCTGGAGCCACCAGCACATGCTCTAAGTGTCTTAGGAACTGTGGCTCGGTTGGTGTATACATTTCTGTTGGGTCTGGCTGTGACTGGTTTAGTGATTCTGAAACAAGTACATGGAGGCAGTCAGGGCCGGTCTTACACCAGATTGCACCCCAGGGGGGAAGCATCATTGGCGCCCCCCCAAAATGACAACATAAAATTGTATATATGATAGATTATGTATAACGCGCTTAATACCCAGAGGTTTCTAAGTGCGGACCCAGGGATCAAACCTGTGTCGCTCTGTGTCGCCTTGGCAAGACGAGCACGTTGCCCTGAGCTATCCTCCCGAGACAAGGGTGTTTGTATGCTACAAATGTTGTAAATAGGACACTCGATAAAGAACTAGCTCTATATAAAAAGAATATCATTACTGCTTTAGTGAAACTTCCCCACTGAACACCCTGCTCTCGTACAAGGCTGTGTCACCCCTCTATAGAATAGAGGCACCCACACCGTAGATTGGTGGAGATCACTCTACTCAAGCAGACTAGGCTGAAGATGTGCAGGGGCCCATTTCAACATGATGGTTAGGGGCTTCTTCATTAGAGTGAATACAGTCTGAAGCACCCATGGGGTACTTTATGCATACATTACAATGGCGACAAAGATACATTAAATAGCAGCCGATTATCAGGAAACGGCCAGGCGCCTGGGAGCTTAAACACAAAATGCCCACTGAAGAGCTCTAAAGCATCCTTTGTCAGCAAATGGCTGACGTGGAGGTGCCCATGTTAGAAAGTAATGAGGTGATAACACTTCTGTACATACCTTGGGAAGAGAGACTGCAGCTTGTAATGCAAGCGTTGAAAAGCGCACAATCAAAACCCCAGAACAAAAATACCTGTCAGGAGGTGCTAGGCAATTCCCAGAAAATCATAGTATAGAGTCCTCAGCCAGGACTATGCAAGAAGCCTGCCAGCCCCACTGATCTTACCAACCCGATCAGCCTACGAGCAGTGGCCAGGGGGTCTCCATCTGATACATAGTTTGTGAGTTGGGTGGATGAGGGTACGAAATAATTTAAGGTGTCGGGTGTGCCTGCTTATTCCAGAGTTGTTATACCTTCCACACATTATTTTAGTTTGTCTCCCCTCTTTCCTACCACCCAGGACATGTGGATATACTGCCTGCGACTCCCTCTTTTGCCTGCTGGGGGGACTGTGTAAAAGCTCTGTAGGGCATAAGACCACTAGCAACACTGCTTTCAGGACATTTCCCATACATGAACCAACTCAAAATTACTCCATCTATCATCCTGCAAGGGCTAAGTGGTTTGCTAATACTTCTAGGATACAAACTTGTGACCTGCAGCCAGTTTGCACACAGATCGGTGCAGCAGGTGCATAAATCAAAGTAACTACCTTACACATTATATTCAAATGGCATATTCTGTGGGTTTATTTCCGACTCATCATCGGCAGGAAGAGTGATGAAGGATGGGTCCTTATTGTACTAAAGGGAGGCTGATGTGCATAGTGTGAAATGGTTATACTGTCCGGGGGGGGGAGGATGAAGAGGGCACCCCAAATCCAGAGCAAAGCCATTTCAGAAAATAATTGCTGCAAGTGTTTATCACAGCTTTTGGGAGTTGCGGAGGACAAGAAGAAGTGAGGTAATGGGGAACCCATTTAGAGGTGTGGTCATTAGAAACTTAATTTGACACCCACCTATTGGGGGCAGTAAAAGTTGCATGAATTCCGCATGAAAGAGCGATGGGGGCCAACCATTGACGCTGTCTTTTTCTGGTCACTTGTTAAACAACACAAAGGAATACCATCATTCAGATGCACCTCCCTGGGTAAAGAGGGGCAGCGATAATCCAAGCAAGGCAGTTGCAGTAATGAAGTTTTGTACTAGTACACCCACAACTTATAGTGCCAATGTTTATTGTGTGATGACATTTCATGCAGTGCAAACTATGATCATAAAGCATCTCTTTACCGAAAGGGCCCGGGAATCAGAATGAAATGTGTTGGTTGCACCATTGCTTTTTCCTTTTTAAGAGCAGTGTGTGATGCTAATGGTTCGTTCGTTCTACTTCACATTAAACCTAGGCGCCGCCAAAGACTTTCCAAGGAAGCCTTAGCCAAGCCCCTACTTGGAGGGGGCGGATCAAACCCCATGCCAAAACCAAAGCCTCATCCACAGCTGCCTCAGTGCCGTGCTGCAAAGTCAGACAGCCGCTACCACAGGTACACGACTATAGACTCTGAGCGGGTGCCCAACAAACCTCAGAAAGGCAGAAGCAGCCACGTGTCTTGGAATACCCAAGGCGGGATAAGTGGGTGGCTGTGAGGGCGTTCTTAAGTGAGATGCCAACTGAGTGCTGTGCCCTGTGCCTGCTCGCTCAGCAAGCCTCCCGGCCTACTGAAGGACATCAACCCAGTGACTTCCCTTTCTGCAGTGGCGTGCTAGTCTTGAAGGGGAGACCCACTGGGAAAGAAAACTGCAGAGAGGGTTGAGGGCCACACAGAAAAGCGATGAAGTTATAAAAGGGGCATTTTTGATTTTATCACAGCTCAACTAAAGATAAAAATGCAGGCAGCTTTTCCTCCACTTGCCTCTGAAACTATCCTTTTAATACTATGAATCAGTGGCTGACAGATCCCCCAAACAAACTTGCTTAAGAAAACCTAAAAAAGTGGTGGAAAGTATCAGGTTTGATAATGTAAGAGGCAGGGGCGCACTTCTTCACTTGACACCAGACCAGAGGATGCAAAGGTTATTAATGAAAGTAGCTGCACAATGCCAGGCTCTGCATTACAGGGTTTGGGGGAGCAACAATTGACAACAGGGCTAGTGTGCGCACTGAGTAGGCATGCTCTGCATGCAAAAGGCCAAGGGAACAATTGCGGGCGGGCCTGTGCCATAGTACAATACGGAAGCCAGCAGGGGTTGTTCCAGCCAGATAATCGTGGTAAAATGTAACCGTAAATCTTACTTACCAATAATATTGGTTAACACTGTAATGTCAAATGTCAATCTTTGCAGCATCGCAGGTGGCTTCTCCCTGCTTGGCCTCCTCTTGAGTTCTGCCCTGGGAGCCTGCTGGCTGTCTGGCATGCCTCCTGTAGCTCCTGCCTGGGCGGCTGGGCCTTGATGATCCTCCGAGCCCGATCAGCGATGATGATGGGCAATTAAAAGACTGTCCGACTTTGCGGAGATAACATATTACACACAGCAGGTCACAGAGTGACAGCCCAGGGCAGGCAGTCACTGCTAGCCCAATCAGTCAATCCCACTGTCAATCCCACTGTCAAAGCTGAGTGAGGCCATGTGCTTTTGCATCATAAAATCAACGTGTGCCTGCCGTTGCTGGCCTGGACAGCAGCAGGAGCACTGTGAGCGCTGCACGCATGCAGACTGTTCAGTTAGACTGAGTCCGATGAGGTGCTGTTAATGAAATAAAACATACACACTACAGTGACTACACTTATACAGTTTAAATTTATCTAATTTTGTTTTTTAAATAACTACATTTTTTAATGAGAATAAATGATGCAGCAGCATTCTGAACTCTCGAACGGTGGAGGCGCCCCCTAGAGGCTGGAACGTCAGGCAGCCGTCTGCACTGCCTGATACAAAGACCGGCCCTGGAGGCAGTGTTGTGGATGCATTTGTGTGTGAATGCAAGTGTTTTAAAGATGACTCATTCTTTAATGGGAAGCCAGTGGGAGTTGGCGCAATACAAGTTAAACATATGCACCACCTATGAGAGACAGTTAGAATCAAAGTCAATGGGTTGGAAGAGTCTGCAGAGGACCAGGACAGCCAAAGTCAATGTGAACAATGTCTATGGAGCTGAGGCACTTCTTTAGATAGAAAAAAAGTCTTGCACAAAATTAAAGATTTTGTAGAAAAAGAATCACTGTTGGGCAACAAGCTGAGAGGCTTGTGAAAAGCAGAGATGAGATCAATTCTGCAAGAAATAGCTACTGCAGGTCTTCAGTGAGAACAAGCAAGCTACAGACAACAAAAGGTAAGTACCCTTTTTTGTCAGCACAGTGCCGTAGGTTTGTAAAAGAGGATCCAGCTGGCTTCTGTTCTGGTTGCAGTCTTGCAGATCCTGTGTTCCTGGGCCTTAGTCTTGAGAACAAGAGGTAGGGCATCTGCAGGACTCCTGCACTGCAGTTTGAAGGATAATGGCGACTATGGGCTCTCTTCGGATCAGCAGCACTTTGCGGTTTCAGCAACTGGCAAATAGCACCACCGATCTTGTACACTGGATGGGCTTCCCTTGCTTCTGGAGTCCAGCACTCTGGTGAGGTGACTCGGGCTTGGGTCGTCCCGCTTCGGGAGGGTCCTCTGGATTTTCCTGGAGCTCATGTCTTGCTTAAACACGATGTACCCGATTCTGGGTTTCCTGACCCCTGCCACTCGGTTCCAGCAGTAGCAAAGAAGTACAGCCAGCAGGAAAAGTTCTTCCAGCAAAGTTCGTCTTGTGGTTAGTTGGTCCAACCAACCCAAGAGAAGAAGTCATCCGTTCCAGGCTTCTCTAGTTGCTTTGAAATTGTAGCTTCAGCACTGCAGCAGGGCTTCACCGGGCAGTTCAACGGTCCAGGAGGATGCAACAAGCTTCTTTTCAAGATTCATTCATCTGATGTTTCGTTCAGTGGTGGACTCTGCCTTCTGTTCAAGAGACCTCGTCTTTTGTGCAGGTTTCTCCCATTCATACACAGTCTAGCTGTCACTCACACAGCTGTCACTCACACAGCAGGGTGTCTATCCTGAAAGGACAGCCAGCCAGCTAATCAGCACTGGATGCATACAGGTAACAAAGGAGACTAAGGGCAGGGAGTTTCGGGCACCTCCCTCGCTTACTCCCCTGCCAGACACACTGGAGCCCGAGGCTGAACAAAAGGGTTAACCTGGTTTGGCACGCAGAGTAAAAACCAAGAAAGACCTCACAATTAAGAAATGGCAAAAAAAGAAGGCCGGGCCATTTTGACAAAATGGTCACCCATGGGTGCTATACTGCAGCTAAGGATTCATCCTGCGGTAGAAATGCACAATGGTAGGAAAATTAAATCACTGCCACCAGCCATTAAATGTAGTGAGGGTAACATAAACAATGTTACATGATTAAGTAGAAACATGGGCTACTAAGTAAACCCAAGCTCTTCCACATAAGATGGGGTGTGCTGGATCTACATAGGAAAAGCAGGTAAGT
This sequence comes from Ambystoma mexicanum, assembly GCF_040938575.1. Lineage (NCBI taxonomy): Eukaryota > Metazoa > Chordata > Amphibia > Caudata > Ambystomatidae > Ambystoma > Ambystoma mexicanum. The sequence goes on along the minus strand of NC_090926.1, from coordinate 1,091,527,038 downwards.
AAAGTCAATTTCACTTTACTAATCTTGTGAACAGTAGTTTACCCAAGAGAAGGTATTTAAACCTTGTGAGAAATCCAAAAGACTTCTCTGTGGCACTGCACTGAAGGTGCTGTGTGTCACAATACAAAAAGCAGATACCTATGGCATTTGTCAGACTCCAAAACCAAAGAAAACACAGAGTCCAAATCAGATCAAAAATACATGAGAGAGTGAGAAAAAGGTCTCACCCACTCAGCTTAATAATTAAAAGTCCTAAAGTCCAGCAAAAGAGCTGGGGTCTCTAAGGTTGAAGGGATATGCACAAAAATGAGAATTCTCCCTAACACCCACCACTTTCATATTGCTGCAGAATGTGGTGCTAGTTCGAAAATTGTCATTCTGCCACAAAACTGCACCAGTATCAGAGACAACAGAGAGAAGACAACAGGAGGTTGTGGATGGTGGATAGGTGTAACAGGTAAGGGAAACATGTTGGTAGTTAGCTCGGCTGTTGTGGTCTGCCATAGGTATGTTAAGAGGGGTATACTAGTGGCCACCCTAAAACAGGCTGTGACCACCCTAGAGGACATAGATTGAAAAGAGGAGAGAAGTAGGCACAAGCTTTGGGGTGGGAAATCATGAACATTTCTGCAAGATGGTTTTGAAGACATGGGCATGGGTGCCAGTTGAGCTGGTGTGGCGGGAAAAGCAGAGATGATGGATTGGGCGAGAGGGAGATGAGGTTAATGAGGGCATCATATAGTTCGAGATTTTAGTAAAAATGTATCAGGCAAAGTCTTCTACAAATTCATGGAGAGAGGTTGAGAGGGGCAATCATGGATTGAGGTGTCCTGTATAGCTGATGCCTGTCAGAGTGGGGAGAAGACACATGGCTAGTGTAGTAGGCGCACTTACAAGTAGTAGCATGTGGAGCTATTCATTGGAGAAAGTAGACAGAGAGGGTGTTAGTTTTGTGCCAGGCAGAAACACACATTTGTTCTTAGTTGATAGATGGAAATGAGTTGCAGGATTGGCATGTGAGGGGGAGTGAACAACACACCAGGAGAGTGGGGGTTGAAGGGATCACAGGTGCCATGCTGAAGTCCTAGAAGGCCTTTTCACTGTAAATATCAAGGAGTGGAGTGCGCCGGTTGATGGAGGGCCTGAGCTGATTGAAGTCAGAGGGCAGTAGAGAGCCGAACAAAGGAGATTTAAACCAACCTCCTTTGGTTTGTGCAGAGTTAACTCCCAGTCCCTTCCCTCATATCATTGGGTTGGGCTTGGAGATCTACAGCCCATGCCACAGATTCCAAATATGCATCCTCTACCTGATGTAATGCTCTGGGGTCTTCATAGCTGTATTAGGCAGACTAGTGGAAATCTTTGATGGGTTTATAAATGACGATTCAAGATTTGTAGAAGTACCACTGGTCATCTTTTCATAGGTCCCTGGTGCTCTGCATTAAGGCTTGCAGTGGTGACTGGCATATATGGCGATGCCTTGCATCGAACTTAGTTATTAGAGTTTCAAGGATTGCTGATGTCTTTTTGAATGTTACATTTTAGCGAGATCATTGAGAAGGATTTCAAGGCATCAAGGCTTCTGAACAATAGGATTGTTCATGGGTCTGGTGGTATCCCAACGATAATACTGCCAATGCAAATAGCGCTACTGCTACTTGGTCTAGCACAATTTGTGCCGGATCACGAGTAGTGGCAAGGCGGTTAAGCCCCATTCCCCATTGGCCCCAATGGAGTTTTTCGGCACAATTAGAGCAGCACTAATAATGCCAAAATGGGCGGAATGTGGTTTTTTCTAACTCCAGCAAAAATCTGTAGGTAAAACTCCAAACATTCTGCCCAACTCGTGATTGTGCCAGCCCTTAAATGCGGCAGTAATAGCGTTACCATCACATTTAGGGGCTACCCCCAACACCTGATGAGGCCCAATATCTTCCTGTCGGGTGGTAAGCAGCTAGTATAAAAGGTTCTCAATCAACAAGTTCTGTCTCTCCTTCCTTATTGTCATGTGTTACCATGCATGGTTTCTGCTGTAGCAGTCCCCTACTCGTAGATTGAAGAATTTGAGATTTTGTATGCATGTTTATTTTCCTCCAAATGTGGTCACTCCTTATACATCAGTTTCAAGCGATACTTCATTTCAGATACAGATTTCCATTGTTGATCTTCTGTCTCCATACCCATTAAAGGTTCTGAACTGCACTGTCAAGCAGGTGTTGGTGATTGGTGGTCCTGGAGAGTTGTCTTCTGGCTATGTGAACATGATTGCCTTGCTAATACTAGGTTTACATTTCTTCACTGTGTGTCATATATCTATCCTCCATTTAGGTTAAGCTTCTACAAGTACTTGCACTCACATTTTATTCTAGGTGTGGTATTCAAGAGGACACCTTTTAAAGTCATCAAATGTGTGTCCATCCTGTGTGGTTTTGACACATTGTGGACCTACCTTGTGGTTTGAAATGGTGCATCTGTGTAGGCTAATCCATTCACACAGCTCTGTAGGGTATCACCTATATAATTCCTTCCAGTATTTTCTTGCATTGGATGTAGTATATATGGGGGAAAATCTGGAATTGAAAATGTTATGTACTCCCCTAGTATGCTGCTGCATTATAATGTCGAGTAGTTACTGCAAACTGCCATGTTTAAACAATTGTTTCTTGCTTGTGCAAGGCGAGACTTTATGGCGCCTGTTTGTTCAGTTTCCCAATGTGTTTGGTTGGAAGCTTTCAGATCCAGGAAGGTAAACCCTGCATCACCTGCTCACAAAAGCTAGCCGATTCTTTGCGCAAGAGCAGGGAGTGTGGCATACAAATTACCCAGAAGGAGCCACAAACACATATAAAAACAGCTTAAAGGACAGCACAGTACTTGTCATAATTCCCATAAACAGATTCAAATTGATATATTCTGCACATGACAGAATGGCTAACTCCCCCTCTAGGATATTAAAAACTATCTGACATTGATACAACAACTAAAAACCTCACGCGCGGCAGGCCCTGATGGCTTGCCAAACGTGATGTTGAAAGAAAAAAAGGAAGTTTGGGCTGATTTCATTGAGAATCTTTTCCAACTGATATCGATCTCAAAAACCATTCCAACATCATGGACAACATCTGTTATTGTGCCTATTTTTAAGAAGGGCAATAGGGACGATCCGAACAACTATCGCCCTATTGCCCTTCAGGCGACCATAGGAAAAATATTTGCAACATGTTTGCAACAAAAGTTAACGTCTTGGGCATATGCATCTGGCCGAATGGATTGTAGACAAACAGGTTTTACTTAAGGTACAGGAACTGAGGTGAACCTGTTGATATTAAACTTATTAAAACTTGACGCATTGAAAAATAAAAAGAACTTGTTTATAGCGTTTATAGATATGCATCAAGCTTTTTACACTATTAACCGTGATAAATTATGGAAGAAATTACAAAATCATGGTCCTGCCCACCAGCCTTGCTTCAACCACTGATTGTATTACATAATCATACCACTGCAAGAGTTTGCTTGGATGCCTCAGGCCATCTGACAAATGAAATAAAAACCTCTAAGGGCTTTAAACAGGGGTGCTCACTAGCTGCCCTACTGTTTAAACTATTTGTTTCAGATATCTCAGGCAATCTGGAAAATACTCATCGATTTCCACCTAAAGAAAATGGACAAGAGATCAGCTGGGCATATTACGCAGATGATATTGTGTTATTTGATCTAACCCAGATTGGTCTGCAACGACTTCTGACCAACTTAGTCGCATACTTTCAAGAAAATGAGCTTGACATTAATACGAAGAAATCTAAAATCATGGCAATTACATCAGGAGCAAAAAAGAAAGTCAACCAGTTTAAGTGGTCTGAAGCAGGCGAGACAATCGAGACTGTATCAACAATCCGATATCTAGGCGTGCATATAAACAGCTTGATCTGTGAATCAGTTTGGGTAGCCGAATTGAACCATCGTATGTCCATATTGACAATACAAGGCCAAAAGCTCCATTTTGAATACAGCAAATTCACACTCCAACCTCTACGGACTTTCTATGTACAAAAAGTAATTCCCATAATAACGTATGGGGTGGAAGCTGGTTGGAACATTGATTGTCGAATTTGGGCCATCTTGGAAGGTAAATTTTGGAAGAAAATATTGCGACTTCCAAGTAGTACCTCAATTGTTGCGATAAGATATGAATTGGGCCTGGAACCACTACATGGAACTATCCAATGGAAATCAATTGCAGCCTTACGAAAAATGCAGCTATCAAACATAGCTCCAGCGTACAAGATCTTTGAATCAACGTCTAAGAATCCACATGGAGGAATTCTTTTGTCCTGGGTAAATAAAGTCAGGAATATCTTGAAAATAGCTGACATCTGATGGCAAATGGTAATAACAACGCCACAACTTGCAAAGAAAAAGCTAAGGCAATGGAACTGGATTTTGAACAAAGAACAGCGTTCGTCAATGTCCTCATCCCTGAACTTAGGTTTGTCTTGTAATTGCCTAGACAAAGTTCCAAGATATCTATTAAGATTTCCTTCCAGATGGCATCGGAACAAGTTTCTGAGGTTTCGTTTGAATGTTTATAAAACCAAAGAAGTACTGTGGAGAAGAAAAGATCCAAAGATCGTTGACAATCTATGTCGATTCTGTACAATGGAAACAGAATCATTAAAACATCTAATCATGGAATGCCCAACAATAACTACTCAACGGATTAGTTTTTTGGGCATATTTGCACCACCTGACATTAATTTGGATGAGTGGTGGTGGAGGCTGCTGACTGGAAACAATGTGATGTTAACTTGTGCTGTAATTGATTTTCTGGAAAAGCTGCTGGAGTTGGAAGATGCTCTGTAATTTAGATCGAAACATACGGGTTGCAGTATTCCAACAAAGTGCTGGTTGAACCCATATGTATATTTGGACCTATGTGTCTTATCATTTAATGAAGTGTGTTATGATGTGATTGTTCGTGTTTTGTAATTAAAGTTTGTAAAAACTAATCGTTACAATAAAAAAAAAGAAATATTAAAAAGAGATCAGCATTTGTTGGAGGCCAGAGCAGAGAAGCGATCTCAGGACATATATAGCCTATTGCTCAATATGCCTGAAGACAACAGCGGAACACATAAGTAAATCAACAGAAGCTCTTCTAAGGAGATCAACAGTACCTTTCGCATGCATGTTCATGAATTACATGCATTCTTTGAAAGCAGTTCGCAATTACTTCACTGCAGTGGCAACATGCACAAGATTCACCCGGGTCATCTCCCAGAAGAAAGCTGATTGAATGGGGGTCTTTAAGGATTTAGAATCTCTATTCTCTGTGACAGCACCAACAGCACTGCAAGGCGACACTGAGCCTGGCTTTTCAGGCAAATACAGGAGAAGCCCTGGAACTTGCACTTCTCAAACCTGCTGTCTAATGGGAATGAAGAATTTGAGAGAGTGAGCAGGATTATTTAATAGGCCCTGGCCAAATGTGTCCTTTTTTCTTGGGGTAACTGGGTAGATAACTTTCCTTTAGTACTGAGAAACAAATCATTTTCAAGGACAGTGACAATGGGCCTCATTAGGACCCTGGCGCTGAGTGTTTAACGGCGCCGTAAAAGGCTGCGGCGCCATAAAACACTTAGCGCCTTACTACGAGGTCCCTTTGCGGGACCCGATCTGAACGGCTGGTCTAGACCAGCCGTTAAAGTAGGGACCCGCAAAGGGACCTTGGTGCTAAGTACGGTACCGATATTTGCGGTACCGTACTTAGCGCCTTCCCAATTCCCATAGAGCCCTATGGGGCGAAAATGGGAATGGGGAAGGGCCATGGTTCAATGGGGAATTACCGCCCCGCCAACCTTGGAATGGGGCGGTAATTCCCCATTGAACCATGACGGACCCGTTACAACACCGGCACCAACCATGGTGCTAATAGCGCCATGGTTTAGCGCCGGTGTTGTATTGAGGGCCAATGTGTCATTATAATGCCTTATCAAATGCTGTATGGCACACAAACGATGTCTGATTCAATCCTTTTAGTTCCCTTCCATGCCAATTTCGGTTGGGTGATATTGTATGTAAATATGTGCTCTGTAAAGCGCTTTGGATTAAGGCGCTATATAAATAACACATCATTATCATTAACATCATTATATCACAAGCCCACTGCTCAGTGTGTTCAAGCAGGTAGTGTGCTTCGTCACCACCTGTGATCACCATCACCACATCCAGGAATAGTTCTGACACTCCCAAATTCTTTTCCATGCCCCAATTCTATTGGGGGACGAGTGCCCCCGTCCAAACAAGTTGGCCCATTGCAAGTTTCACCTTTGGTTTACTGCTCAGTGTGCCCACACCGCCAATCAACATGCCACTAATGTCCACTGCCCGTGGCTACTGCCTGCCATCTCTAATAAGCTTTGCAGCACCTCCACATTTTTTCGGTTCTAGCACAATTGTACAAAATAAATTCAATTCACTGCTTGTGTGCAAGTGCCTGTTCAATAAAGCAGTCCCAGTGCAAAAAGTGAAAATAGAGCAAATTGAAATCCACAGCCAATCAATCTGTGGTTAATAGACACTGGCCCTCATTACGACCCTGGCGGAAATCGCGGTGCTAAATGCACCTCGGAGCACGGCGGAAAGCTGCCGATACCGCCATGGGGGTTGGCGGATTATCCGCCCCATTCCGACCTTGGCGGGGCGGTAAATCCCCAATCCCCATTTTACCCTTCCCCATTCCCATTTTTGCCCCATAGGGTATAATGGGAGTGGGGAAGGAGTTAATTACGCCACCGTAAAGTACGGTGGCGTAATTAACAACAAGGTCCCGTAGCGCCATGGATTTCTCCGCCCGGAAAAACCAGGCGGAAAACGGCTCCATGGCGCTACGGGAACTCGTAGTAGGGCGGACGGGTCCGCCGCGAATAACGCTGGCGTAAACCCACTCCGCCAGGGTCGTGATGAGGCCCACTGTCTGTGATCACCAACGCCAACATGTATTAAGCACCCCAATTTGCTTTATGTTCCCCCAAAGTTGTGGCAAATAACTTCAATTCAACTGTTTATGTGCAAATCATTTTCAGTCAAGCAGCCCCAGTGCAGATGGGCTAACCTGCCCGAGTAAATTAAGTTTTCAAAAATAATCATAAACGCCAGCCTGACTTTATGCGCAATGCAGATTGCTTTTAAAGATTTGCAAACGTATTTAAATTTTTTTTGTATTCACTTGAACACTGCCTAAGTTCACCCTACACAAATCATCTCCTATAATATTAGAAATACATGAATCAATGATGCTTTCTTTAAATTCCCAAAAGGCCCAACCTATAATGTTAGTAAAGTGCTTTAGCTCTCAAACAGCAACAGCCACCTAATGCTTCCTTTGCTTTTAAATGTTCCTACTTTTTTGTCTCACCCCATAAATATTTTAAATATAAAACCCCAAAAAGCCCTACCTAAAAAACAAAGTCTCCAGCTCTGAAAAAGCAACAGACTCCAGTCTACTCCACCCTCTTCCCTCTCTGAGATCCAGCAGGCGTCCCTATATATAGCAACGCAGATATGACTGTCCAAAAGCATTGACCCAAATCTCTTCTTTTTTTTTGCTTTATCTCCTTGTACTAAGTTTTGCAAAATAATTAACAATACATTCCTTTTTTCCCAACCCCCACCCCCAAACCCTTACCCAACCCTTCAACATCTGGTGCATACTGTATGGGTAATGTTCAAAAGAAAACACTTTGCAGTTTTAACCTTTGTGAACTACACGGGGAGTTTGCATACCCAAATACTCAGAGAGGTACACCTCAGAAGAGGACTCTCACACGTAGTACAGTAGAGCTGCGTCCGTATGCACATCTCCAGGCGACAAAGTATTGGAAAATGAGGACACAGATGGTGAGAAAGTACCTTGCGGGTCATGTAAAAAAAATAAAGCACCGCAATGCCAATTCTACATTTCAAGAATCAGTGGACGCTGCAATCTTCTAAGATCAGAAGGGGGCCCAATAGTTCAGAGGTCTAACACCTGGAGGGAGGGAGCAGGAGTAGGCAGTTTCGCACATTTCACACGTTCTCATCAGACTCAACCACTCCTTCACCCAGGGGAACCTCCGTCTCATCCAGGATTTGGCGATTACCGCTCTAGCAACCACTGATGCCACGGCAAGAAATTTCTGTTCAGATCTTGTTGAAACGACAAAGAACGCCAGCAGCCAGGCTGCTAGAGAGTCACATGGGCATCCAGGGACGATTGTGTTCATTGTGCCAGACACCCCCTCCCAGTAGGACTGCATGCGGGGGCAATTCAAAACCACGTGTATGAAGTCTGCATCAATACATTTACATCTTTGGCAGGCCGGGCTTCTCTCTGGATAAAATGTGTCTAGTCATGCGGGGGAAAGATAGGATTGATGTAGGAACTTGAACTGTGTCAAGCGAAACCTGGAGTACAAGGAGATTTCTCTGGTCCACCCACAGAGGGGAGCCTAGAACTCCATCCCACATAGCCTTACACAACACCCAGGTAGCTGGGCGCACAGATTTTTATCAATTTGTATAGGGCTAAAACCGTATGAGTGAGAGTAGGAGGGTTAGTCAAAAGGTGTGTCAAGGAGGAAGGCTCTGGGGCAGCTGGAAAATCCCTCCACAATCCCTGCAATGTTTTCCCTAGTCTGTGGTAAAGGAATAGGGAGACTGCATTCCAAGGACCCCGTTTCTTTAGGAGATCCCACTGTATGAACTGCCCATTATATGTGACGTCTCCCAGGGTATGAACCTCCAGTTTCTGGAGTTATATTTAAAAGATTCTTCCAATGTGAGGGGGAAACCATGCACTGAGAACACAGATAAATCTGAGTGATAGTTGCTGGAAACAACAGCCCCGTCATCCACTATCACACCCAGCGGGTCACTGCCATGGGCTGTATTTCGCCGGTAGGAATACATTTGGATGTTCCCCAAAGCAAGCCTTTCAAATCATATGGGTGGGCGATCAACTTTTCCAGTCTGATGTGGGGGAGTTCTAAGGTGGGGTGCCGCCACCATACTGCATATTGAAGCTGGGCTGCAAGATAATAGACATACATATCAGGATAGTCCAGGCCTGGGATGCATAAGGAAGGGATAGTGTATCAAGCGATATCCGCGCATGTTTACCCACCCACATCGACTTGATCATCATAGATCGCACACGCCTCCAGAACCGAGCTGGGTGGACAAGTGGAAAGTTGTTAAATATATGGAGCATTTTTGGCACCACCATCATTTTGGCCAGGGCAAGCCGAGCGACCTGGGACAGGGGAAGATGAATCCAGACGTCCATCTTGCACTCTAGCTGCTGAAAGACTGCAACATAGTTATCATCGTAGAGGCGGGAGGGAGAAGTACAGACAAATATTCTCAGGTACCTCATGCCCTGTCAGTCTAGAAATATGGATACCTCTACCTTGTGACCGCAAACGCATTTTGATGGCCGTGGGCCAACCATCTCATGCACGATATGACAGAATATAGGTTTTCGAGTTTGCCAATGAACGGCCATTTTGATGTAAAAATAATCGCCATTTTGTTTTCTAACCATTGCTCATTGCTTTCTGTTCTTATTGCTTCGCAGTATATTTTCTGCTTACACTGCTCGACTGTAAAACATTGTTGTCTGCACATAAAAAGGACAAGGCCGCAGGGCCGTGAGGATAACAAGAGTTAGTTGAAACACAACGTAGACAGAGCCAGGAAGAATGCCCGGCTCTCTCCCGAATGTAGCCTTGAAGCAGAGCTGCAGGGCATTTAATCATTTTTCAGCTGCCAGCCAGTCTCGTTATATGGTGGAATATGTTAGAATAATGCAGCTAAAGGCTTGAATTATGCTTTTCTTATGGCCCCCCCTTTGCTGAGCCCGGTTAGAGCGTGTCGGCTCCCAGGACACGAATAGCACCTCATAGATAGCAAGGTCTGGAATGCAACTCTCCCCCCCATATGTAGCTTGCTTCCAAGAACAGAAGTGCTGTGTTCTGTTCAACAACTGAAAGATGCCTCCGCACTCACAAATTGCAAATTGTTACTAGAATAGATGTTTGAAGGTGTCATAGTTGTTGAAAATGTCCATCACCACACCAAGTTCAAAGAAACCCAATAAAGGGGGGGTGTTAAACATGTCATAGCTGATTGTTTGATATGCATTTTGTATATATGTAACTGATGTACGTAATTCACTCTCTTGCGTCCCTCGAGGTCTAGAGATACACGTCGCAGGGCGTGAGACCGAGTTGGCCAACTGAGACTTTTGCTTTCCAATAAACCCTAGCTTTGGGAATACAACCTCGTGTCTGGCGTATCTATCGTGTGTGGTGACTCGCCTTGTTTCCATAGATGTTAGGGACCCCTAGGGGCCCCTTTCAAGATGGAGCCCGAATAGGGACCCGCCCCCACTTGTTCCATCGCATAACGTTGTAATTGAGTAAGGCGGAGAATGGCGAGGACGGGACGATCGAGCCGGGATCAAGAGGTGTTCGGTGCGCCCTGTAGAAGTGATGAGAGACTCCTTTGCAGATCTACACACATCTTATCCCTGATCGACGTGCCTGGCTAGAGAACAAGGAGGCGAGGGTCCCAAAATGAGGCAGAAGCCAAGAAACGCAGACACAACGTCATTTGGTGCGTCAGTATACAGATGATTTGATCTATCAGGTGAGTCATTCCCAGATTCAAAGTAATCCTGATATATTGGTTGAGAGTTGACTTTGCAAAATCAAACGCCCTAGGTTAGGTTGATTAACCAGGAGGAAGGTTGAAACATGCCTGGGGTATTGTCCATCCTAGCAGGGTTTTTCCGCTGTGGTAGACAATCTTTGGAAGATGGCCAAATTGTACCACCTGGGGGAACGCCGGCGTATGAGATGTATGTGAAGTATGGAGTGGGTGCGATAATATTCTGTGAGACTTGGCATAGGCAAACCAGAAAGCAGCAAGACCATCAGTGGTCGATTAATGGTAGTTTTGAGATAGTGAGAATAGATAACTTGGAAAGGGTGTTGATAAGAAAGAAAGCGCGTCCTGCAGCATTTGAGACTATTAAAGACTGGAGAAGGGAAGTAATGCTCCGATTTAGAAGTAGAGCGAAGCATGCGCGCAGGCATGAATCGAAAGGTGAAGTAGTGGAAGAGAAAGAACAGGAGGAGTGGACTTAGAGTCTTAGAAGGGCAGGTAGGTCTGACCAGTTGAATATAGAAAAAATATACCCACAACGAGAGTTACACATAGCAGATGAATTGATAGAAAACATATTGACCCATACAAAACAAGGCCCAAGATCAGAAGTGAGGCCAGACACGTCAGTAGCTATTGCCCAAACCCCACCCGTAGCCCAAGCTCTCCCTCCGGTAGCTCAAGCCCTCCCACAGCCACAGACCGCGCCCATAACACTTCCTATTAGCCAACCAGGCCCACAACAGACACTCCCTGTTCCCATTGTCCCATGCGCACTGTCAAGGGTTTTGACCCATGTTGAATCAATAGACTGGGTAGATGTGGGGATGAGCTGTCGCCGCCCATTATTCTATCCCAGAACAAACTAAATCAATAGACTGGGTGGATGTGGGGATGAGCTATCGCCGCCCACATTCACGCCAGAATAGGTGAATTGCGCAGTTGGCACAAGACCACTCTAAAGATACAACCTTCTTGTGGGGGGTTCCACATCACCACTCTACTGTAAGGATGCCATCAAAACAATGTTAAGCAAGGGTCCTATACTGTCAAGCAAAAGACCATTCTATTGAAATGCAGTAATTCAAGACAACTCAAAAATGGATGCAGTACCGACAAATTCCCCAAGGTGGCGCTAGCGGTCTAAACTCTGACAGGGAAACTGTATTTAGGAGTTGCAAGAGGGGCAGGGACTTCAAAGCTCGTTGGTTAATTGGAAACCTTAGCCACCTGCTGTTCCCAGAGGCCAAGAGGCTGGGAAACCTTAACACCTCAGAGATTCCCACACTAGGAGGCAGGATATCACATGACCCTGTTGATTGATTGAGGAGAGACTTCCAGGCAGCCTGCTGGAGCCCACACAAAAGGCTCTTTCTGTTGAATGGGGTATGTTAATTTTGAGTGTTTCCTGTCAACAGCCCTCTGCCAGCAAGGAGAGACATGTGATCACTGACCCACCCAGACTCCTGGAGGCGGACCCAAACACTTTGGGGAGTTGAATTGCAACAAATATATAGTTTATAGAAACAGTGATAATTTATTGTAACCAAATGACAGGAATGTACAACTTTGAGAGTCTTAGTTGGAAAAATGCCCTCACGATTTGAGTCCAAACTCCAATTTGTACCATGTTCTGAGGCAAAACCCCACTAATTATGATTATTATAGACAATGTGTTTAAGCTAGAGACATGGAAAGTTACTGGGAAATATGTGGAAGGGAAATGTACCCTTGTATAATTTTTGATGAAAAACCAATGTTGAAAAACCCACTAAAATCGAAAATAAGTTGCCATTTTTGAATGCAAGCTCCTAGGAACGCCAGAGTCGGTACAGGGACTATCTTTAGTAATATATGATGTGTGTATGTGATGTCAAACAACTGTGTACCTGGGGAAATATGTATTTGGATCAGGAATAGAGCTGTGTGCACATTGACCAGGGGAGGATCCTCTGACCCATAAACAGACCTCATCACTTTGACTCACAACCCAATTCCCCCAATCATGGGAGAGGGGAGAATTGGGCCAATGACAAGTAGAGAGGTGCAGGCTCAGTTATGCCACGCACACACCCACTTCCAAAACACATGAAAAGAGACTGCTGGGACAGGTAGAGACATTCAATTCCATTTTCTGCGGGACGCTCTGCCGGGGGACTCCAGACTTCACATCCATCAATCTTCAGAGACCAGAAATTTACTTCAGAACTTAAAGCAAGGGCCTAAACCCACAAACTGAGAACTCTTCTTAGCAGGCTTCAGCATCCTTAAAATCATTTGCAAACTATTCCACAGCGGGGCGAGCTGTTTGAATTATTTGCCAATAACAATTGCCAGAGACCAGACCAGAGATCCAGAGAGACCCAGACTGCTGTGAGCAGAACCGGTGCCTGATTGACCCACCAAGCAGAGAGAACCGAAGTCCAGTCCAGTTGACCAGATCCGTGACGAGGCCCATTCATTTCAAAATTAGGAGTGAGTATCCGCTAGAACTGTGCAGAACCCAATCTCTTAGTTAAAATAATCTAATTAAAGCTATTTTAACCTAATTAGAACGGCCTCCTAGAAATCGTGTCATCTGTCATTTTTAAAGCTGCACAACTGTCACCTGTCAATTCTGCAGCTGCAAGCTGTCACCTGTCATTTTGAGTTTTACTTTAAATCCGAAAATCTACCTTTATTAAATCATCCGTATCTCCGGAAAGCTTAGAATCTAGGCTTTCCAACGAACCTAGAACCGACTTCCTCCTCCCTACACTTTTTCTGTAATCGTGAGACACACACTCACGAAATTTACAGCGATTTGCGATTTGGCCCGATTTCTGCATCTGTAGAAATCAGCAGCTTTTTGCTTCTCTTTGCTAAAATTCATTTGCAATCTGCTAATCATTCATAGAGTATTGTTGAAGTGAGCCTGAACTAATATAAAGTAGCCATCACCTACCCTGAAAGACTAGAGGGAATTAAAAGCAATTTTAGCACCTTTTCACTTCCTTGCAAGCCACATTAAAGTAATTTGCCTGTGTGTAAAACTCATCCCTGTTTTCCATAAGCTTGCTGGGAGAACTGGAACTGTGTATTGCACTATAAAGTGTGATTTGTTGGGATTCTTGAAGACTGTGTGCTCTCCTTCCATTTCTTGTATTGCATAGGGGGGGAGTGAATTGTCAAAAGAAAAAGTGAGCATATTACCTTTTGCTAAAATCATAACAAGTTATTTCTGTACTGCATTTTATTCCACCTTGCGTTTGCTTGAGCCATATAAAGCATTCTTTCCCACCTTATCCTTCTGTTCCTATTCATAAGTTACCTCTTGCTGAGTACTGCTCATATTCACAAGTGTATTTATAGAAGTGTGATATATATATATATATATATTGTTGAATTGTTCAAATAAACCTTTTAATTTGCAAAACAAACCTACTTCTTGGCTCAGTGGGGTCAGGGGGATTCTAAGAGGGGGGTGTTATACAAGGGTTGTCATCCAGAGTACTGAACTGGATATAAAAATACATCAATAAGGGTTTTCCTCAGCATCCCAGACTAGGCATTGACTTAGCTGTAGTGTTGATTGAATATCGCTTACAAAAGTGGGGGCTCGCAGCCGGGAAATTCTGGGTTAGATTTACCACTTGTGCAGATTAATACAGTGTGCCAACTGACCAGATTCACATATGCGGTTAGATCACCACGCTGTTTTACACTGTGAAAGCATCCCTCAAAGGAACGCTCTAAGGAAACGGTCTGTTTTGCAAAATAAAATACAAACTTCTGTAAGTCAGGAAGGAACCCAAATTCCAGAATGACGACCTTGGTAGATATGTAAATAGCCAGAGAGCACTTCTTACATAAGCTATTTGTGAGAGGTGAGTGGACTCATCAGGACCAAACGGTCTGGTTGCAGGCAATCGCGCAACAGGTCACTGAAACAGGGTCAGATATATTGAGAGATCAGGGTCCATTACATGTGGCCCTGAGTGAATTATACATGGCTCCTAAAGCCAAAGATGAACACGACAAGATGGTTAGGATAGCGGCATATTTGTATCTCTATATGGGAGCCATGCAGGACAAATGTGCTGAAGGCCAAGATCTGGCAAGTAGGCAACAGATGGCGTTAGAAAAGGCCCAATCTGACCTGGTCTCTTCTGAGCAGAGGCTGCAGAGGAGCCAGGAGTCAGAAAATGATAGTAGGCAGTATATCATTAAAATAAAAGAGGGCATGGATATACTACAACAGGAAAAGACAGACCAGGATACCAGAATTCTGGCTTTGCAGAAGTAGCACCAAGACAGTTTGGACTCCTTACTGCAGAGCCAGAAAAAGCTGGAGCAACAGATCAATTTCAACAGGGCATGCACAGAGCAGGTAGCCACCCAGCAAATCGAACTAGACAGAGAGAAAGAGGAAAGCAATAAATTGATTTTGAAAGACCTGGATACCCAGGCAGAGTTTGATGAAGAACGCCAGAAAGCTGGTGCCTTTCAAAGGCAGAGGGACGACCTGGCATCACAAATGCAGGCTCTTGGTCAGGAAAGGGATACCTTAGGCCAGGAAGTCTGCCATTTAAAAAGAAAAATTGAAGAAAATCACTTGGCCCTCCAGGGGCTTTGTGACCCCCAAAAAGAGCATCAGGGCTTGCTAGATCACACCAGGAGGGTGGAGGAGGCTCTGGCAAGAAAGGAGCAGGCCAGTAGGGATGGGACTGAGGAGGTAACCCTCCTGCAGCAGAGACTGGCCCAGTACTCCAGGACCAATCAGGAGGCACAGTGAGAGAATGACGCTCTCTGCCAGCACAATGATAGGCTCCAGCAACAGGTAGCGATGCAGGAGAGACTTATAGAGTCTAGTAAGGCCTTAACTGAGGAACTGAAAGCGCAGGCTCTTGCTTTGCAACAGGAAGCAGGGGCGGATAGAGATGAGGTTCGCTGGGAAAGAGAAACTCCTGAGCATAACCTCAGGAGCCCTAGTACCAGAGGCTTTCATCTCTCCCAGTCCCTGGACTCTGCCACCCCCATGTCCCCTCGCGCACATGAGCCCAGGGCCACGGGGATGGCAGATTACTATCCAGCTAGAAGTATGGGGCTCATAGGCCAGTACCTCCCAGGAATGGATGGGCGGGCATCCGGGTATGGGCACCCAAGCACAGTGCAATTTAGTGGGGAACCCGAGGAGAGTAGGCCCATTAAGGGTATCCTGAAAACCTCTGCCCAGTTAGGTCAGTGGGGGAAATACCCAGCAAATCCTGGCAGCAAGGAGGGATCTGAAGACTCCTCTGAGCGTTACAGGACACAGGAGACCAGGTCCCCACATTCTGCCAGCCATTCCCAGGCTCGCAGAATCCGGGAAAACCCGTACCAAAAAGGCCAATAAGGCAAAAAGGGCCTTGCTTAAGGACTCATTGAAACAAATAAAGGCAATAAGGAGTGTCATCACGCCTTATCATAAGAACGTCAAGTATTCTGTTTGGGAACACTTGGAGCTCTATGAGCAAATGATGGAGACTTTCCATTTGAAGGACAGCAGTAGCTGCATCCAGTACGTAAAGTGGACCTTCTCACCAGAATACTCCAGTTTCTTTGCGGGGCTGGAGGATCAAAACCATTCAAGGTGGTCCACATACAGGGCGGCCATCTTGAAACATTTTTCTGTGCACAGAAATCCTCAAGAGGCTCACAAGGCAGCCTACAATTTGCAATGTGGGGAGGATCAGGCCCCACAAGAGTTTTTGCAAGAATTAAAGCGTGCTTTTGCGCAGACCACCAGAAGGGTGCGCATGGATAGCAGAGAATTTATCAATACGTTTTTCCATGCCTTACCCAAATACATAATGACCCAGCTCGTGAGAGATTTTCATGAGAAAAGATCTTTAGACTGGGTCATTGAACAGGCTACCCGGATCTATGAGGTGCAGAAGCCCATCGAAAATAAAAATAACGCGCCGAAAAACCCCAAAACCAACAGCACCCCTGCTGCTGCCAAGGTGGCAGAGGTAAAGGTTGCCCCCGTTTTAGATTTGGAGATGGGGGGGCCTAAAAACCTGCCTGCACCAAATAATTCACAGCCAGAAGGCTGTCACAGACGGGCCAGTCGCAGACAGTGAGTCGAGGAGGTAGTCCCACAAATGGGGTCCCCCGCTCCCCTGACTATGTAAGTCCCCGCTACAAGGGAAAACGACCAATCCTGGGTTATGTGTGGACTCCTCCAGCCCAAGGGGGGGGATCCAGCCAAGCACCTGACCCGGGGAACTTCCCTCCTAACTTCCCCTAGGAGGGCAGAAATTCACCAAATCCTGGGCAGAACTTTTTCCCCAGGTATCCACCCAATTTCCAGCCCCAAAATCATCCATCCTTCTTTCCCCAATTCCCTGAGCCCAGACAACCCAATCCGGGAGAGGGGAGGCCAAGGGTGGAAGGGTACCAAAATCTTCCCAACCAGGGGAACTACCAGAGAAGGGATAGCTACCCTTCCCGGGATCAGCCCAGGGGAGAAAATAGAGCCCTGTATCAGCCTGAGCAGGTTTCACAACTTGAGCGCCAGGTCCAAAATATGGCACGGGATCTGGGTCACATACTGAGGGCTCAACAGAACCCTCAGATGAGCATGCCACCGCAGAATGCCTCAAACTCTGGACCTGGTGCTCCAGAACAATTAAGGGGGCAGCACCCCGATAACCCACCGGTTCCCAGGGAGGAGGCACAAGGGGAAGGGGGGTGTAAAGCCTTGGAGGAAGCTTCCTTCCCAACTTGTAAACAGCCCCTGGAAAACCAGGAACCGGAAACAAAATCTCCTGCCCCTGAAAGCCTGCCTCCCAAGGAGCAGAGGGGGGGTAGGAGAAACAAAGGACCCAAACAGACCCACTTTGTGGAGGAGGTACAGGTCTTCCAATTTGAGGGAGAGGGATCCTCAGAAGATCCTGGGAAAAGGATCTTCTCCTTCAGAGATGGGGGAACTCCTCCCAAGGAAAAATGGGTCCCAAGGGATGTCAATTCAGACTGGGGAGATGTGGAGACTGAGCTACCGCCGCCCATCATCTCATCCCAGAACCGACAATACCAAAATCCCCTGGTTCAAACCCATCCTGGTGACTGCCTCCAAAAGGGGGGGGGGGCGGCCCAGAACCGGAACCAGGGGAACCCACAATGGCTCTGATCTCCAATTGCCAACTTTTTCTTTCAGATTCCCAAGGCTCTCCACAGAATTCTGCCCAAATCTCTTCTCTCGCCATGTCCAAAACCAGCAGTTGTCCAAAAATGTGCATTATCTGTGCCCCCTTGAGGAGAATCAGGGAAGATATTATGCCTCGTTACAAGTACAGGGGCAGGGTACAATTTCGGCACTGGTGGACACTGGATCCCAAGCTACCCTTCTGTCCAAAAGGGCCTTTGATGAACTAAATGCAGGAAGGGGGGAGAATTACCGTATTCCTCTCACATCTCTTCCTGGACAACTGCAGAACTTTGACGGGAAGGAAATTCCTGTCGAGGGGACTGCAGATTTGGACATCAAAATTGGGCGACACAAGGTGAAACACCCGGTCATAGTAGTGACTCCAGAGGGCACCCCTTGTTTACTAGGGAATGACCACCTGAGAAGGTTGTCACCCCTAATAGATTGCGTAAACAAGGTCCTCTGGACCCAGACTAGTCGACCAATAAAATTAACACAGAGTGTCAACCATGTTAGTTTAAATGACACCTTGTTCATCCCTGTTCAGTTAAATGATGGGAAGGACTCTGTTCTCGATCGAGTGTGTGTGAACAACGGTAAGAGCTTCATCAGCGAAGCCATGTTCCGCCAACTCCCAAAAGATCCAGCCATTCCCACATTTAAACCTTAAGACAAATGGGAAATGGACCTGGGAACACCCAATTCCAAACATCTCCTACCTAGCAGGTGTATTTCCATAATTGTTGGGTCGTGCGAGATGTCCCTGCTGCATTTTATTTAGGCAGTGACATTCTCAATCACTTTGCCATTGGTTTGGACCTAATAAACTTCAAAGCCTGGTCCCGATTAGCGGGTAATCCCATGGGCTTTGATGACACAGAGAAAGCATTTCGGTTAGCTCAACTGCTGCCATATGCAGTTGAAATTCAGATGGGAGAGGAAGTCACCATCCCAGAACGGACCCGACAATTCTCACTGGGACATAAAAATTAAAAGAGGACAGAAACTGTAAAATCATGATGCCTAGGTTCATCTCAATGCTCATTTCCAACAGCAAGGGTTGGGGGTAAACCAAACACCACTAGTCAATATAGAACATGACACCATTCCAATAGAGGTGGATAACAGCGACTTAAAGAGTATTACTCTAGCCGCAGGCACCATTATTGGAATGGCGGTTGATGACCGACATTTCTCCATTGACTTAGGAAATGAACTGTTAGGACCAATCCCCAAGGACTGTTTTGACAGTGACAGTGAGGACAATTCAACACCAGACAGGATTTTCACCCGGCATGGGGGGAACTTCCTGGTGTACACTTCTTGCCCTTATGGTAAGGAAGATGTGACTTGTGACTTCAGGAGGGATGATGTGATTTTCCAGGTCCATGAGGGCTGCCTTTCCCACCTGACGCCTCCAGTCCAAATCAGCACTCTGACCAGGGACTTCTCCACCCAGCTGGAGGAGGCCGCTGAGATAGCCAAACCAGAAGTCTTTCCAGGCTTCAGGCAGATGGTGGAAGAGAGGGTCAACCTAGCTGATGCCTGCGTGACTCTGGAACAGAAGCAAAAAGTGAAACAAGTTTTCTTGGATTTCCAAGATCTCTTTGCGGTAGACTCATATGACTGTGGTCGCACTGACATCCACACCACAACAATTCCCACGGACCCTGGAATGACTCCAGTGTTTGTGAAGCAATATCGTTTGCCTCTCGCATCCATGGAGTCCCTTACTGAAATAATTAAGATTTCCAAGATCTCTTTGCGGTAGACTCATATGACTGTGGTCGCACTGACATCCACACCAAAACAATTCCCACGGACCCTGGAATGACTCCAGTGTTTGTGAAGCAATATCGTTTGCCTCTCGCATCCATGGAGTCCCTTACTGAAATAATTAAGAACCTTGAGTCCCGTGGAATAATCCGTCCAGTCCACAGCACTTTCAATAATCCGGTGCTGGGAATATTGAAGCCAAACGGCCAGTGGAGACTCTGCGCCGACCTTAGGGAGCTCAACAAACGGGTCCATACTTCCCGATGGCCTCTGCCCTACATTGACCAAGGGCTGGCCCAGATCCAGGGGTCACAAGTATTCACTGCAATAGACCTGACCAATGGATACTGGACCGTGCCTGTCAGTAGGGAGGACCAATACAAACTGGCTTTTACCTTTGGGGGCCTGCAGTACACATGGACCCGAACTCCCTTCGGATACCTCAACTCCGGCAATGAATTCAACATTTTCTTACATAAGGCCATGCCCGACCTGGGTGCGAGGGGTAACCTGGCTTATGTAGATGATGTCCTCATCAAAAGTTCATCTGTGGAAGAACACATAGCAGAGATCCGTTATGTTCTGACACAGTTCAGGGCCGCTGAAGCAAAACTTTCCTTCCAGAAAGCACAGTGGTGTAGAACCCGTGTTAATTTCTTGGGGCATGAGATTACTCCTCAGGGCCTCTGTCCCCAAGAAAAGAAAGTGTAAGCACTTCAGAAGCTGAAAGACCCCACAACTCTGCGGGAACTAAAGAGCCTCCTTGGACTGACTAATTACAGCAGAAAGTTCATTGAAGGCTACGCAGAGATCACTAGACCCCTGATTCATCTGCTGAAGGGGGGGGTCAAGTGGGAATGGGGTCCAGAACAATCTGAGGCAGTAAGACAACTCAAAAGAAGCTTCTCACAAGCACCTTGCTTAGCTTACCCTGTCAGAAACAAGGAGTTCTTCCTGGAGACAGGGTTCTCTGATACGTGCTTGACGGCAGTATTGTACCAATAGCATGACAAGAACAATAAAGTAATCTCCTATGCAAGCAAAAATGTATCCTCAGTGGAGGAAAAATTCAACGATTGTGAGAAGGCACTCCTGGCAACGGTGCGGGCATTGAAGAATTACCGCCCGTTTATCCAGGGGGAACACATCATAGTGGAGACTCCACACCAGCTTATGCAATATCTCCAAAGTGACAGAATCCGGGCCGGAAATGTGAGTAATTCCCGGATTACTTCCTGGATTCTGTCAATGCAAGGCTTTCCTGTGGAGGTCAGATATGGCCAAAACAAGAGGAGTCCCCTCGCGCAAGGTCTGGCTGACTTGCATGATTGTGCCAGAGAAAACTGTCTCGAGGACGAAAGTCTAAAAATCAAGGACAACATGGAGGCATACCTCAATTCCCCATACAAAGTCTTCGAAGACGACAAGTGTGAGGGAATTCCCACTGTCTATGTGGATGGATGCTCGTACCATGTTGACAACAACCGGGAGAAAGAACTGGTGGCCGGAGTTGGGAATGCATGGGTGAATGAGTCCCCAGAACCCTCCGCTGGATACAAAATTGGCCCCCGAAGTAGTCAGGTGGCAGAATTGATGGCTGTGCATCAGGCCATCCTCATTGCTGTCCAACATCAACTCCACTAACTGGTCATAATCACAGATTTGGATTATGTACGGAACGGGTTCGTGGAGCACCTGGTAAATTGGAAAACCAGAGGCATGTTATGTGCTAATAACAAACCCCTGAAACATGGGAAGCTAATCCAAAATATTGACGATCTGGTCACATCGAATGGGATGACCATCTACTGGAAAAAGATCAAGGGTCATTCCAAAGTAGAGGGACCAGACAAAACTGGAAATGACTTAGCTGATCAGCTGGCCAAAACCGGGGCCATCCAAGGGGATCTAATAGAAATAGAGTCCCTGTTGGGGGAAATCCAGGTCTCTGCTATTACTAGGACCCAGACAAATGCTCACAATGATCTTTCAACTGCACAATGGAGTAAGGAGACCCCTGATGCTGATTTAATCACAGCTCAGAAGGGGGATCCAATAATTGGTAAGTTTTACCAACACATTGAGGACCCTGAGAACTTTCCCCTGACGGATACCGATTACATTGGGAAAGAGGACCTAAGAGTGTTGATGAAATGTCCAAAAAGGTTCCGAATCCAAGACGGGTTGTTGGTAAGGAAATCCCAAGCTGGCCATGATCAGTGGGTGGTCCCTACCTCATTCCGAAGCCTGAAGTTAAGTCACGCCCATGACGCGGCCACCGCCGGTCATAGGGGGTTTCACACAACACTGGAAATCTTAAGAGAGGTTGCATACTGGCCACACATGGGACAGGACCTCGACCAATACTTGAAGGGGTGTCTTGTGTGTGCACAATTTCAGCCATCATCCCTCACACACCGTGCGCCTCTCCAAAAGAGGGGGATGACACTGCCATGGTCAGATTTGCAAATCGACTTTGTAGGCCCTGTAATTCGCTCGTCTAGAGGAAACAAGTACATGTTGACCGTTACATGCTTGTTTACCAAGTGGGTGGAATGTCTCCCAGCCCCAAACTGCAAGGCAGAAACAGCAGCTGCCCTGATGATTAACCACATCTTTTCCCGTTTTGGTCTACCTCAAAGGATTGAGTCAGACAGAGGTAGCCACTTCACCAGCGAAGTAATGACAAAGATGTGGGAGATACTAGGGGTTAAAAGGAAGCTACACATTGCTTACAGGCCAGCTTCTTCTGGAGCAGTGGAGAGATACAACCGAACCATTGTGAGCGTATTAAAAAAGTGTGTGGCAGATTCTGGGCCAAGTTGGGATATTCGATTACCTCTGGTCCTAATGGCCATCAGATCTATCCCTTCATCTGCAACCAAAATATCACCATTTGAGTTGATGACTGGACACAAGATGGTGCTTCCCCAGTATTTGCTCTACAGAACCCAAGAGCAAACGTTGATAAATGCCTCCACAACTCATGAGTATGTGGAGAATTTAAGGAAACACCTTCAGCATGCTTTTGCCTATGCTCAGCGGAATCTAGAAAGATCAGCCGAGAGCATGAAGACCCACTATGATTTAAAAACTACCCGAAAGGAATATAAGGTGGGTGATCGGGTCTATCTATACAATTTCCAAAGGAACCAGGCCAAACAGCGAAAAATCTTGCCTACATGGAAGGGACCGTTTGAAATTATAGACAAGATCTCCCCTGTTGCATACAAGATCTGCATCCCCAAGGGCAGTTCGGCAGAGGGGGAAGACAAGTGGGTACATATAAATCAGCTAAAGTGTTGCCATCCCAGGCACACTCTGCAACAAGTGGAGGAGTCCTCTGCAATACCAGAGGGGACCGCTCCAGAGTAATTCAATTCCAACCCTAAAATATCCCACATATAGTCTCTAAAATATTATGATTTGGGAAAAAAATGCCTTATAATTGTATCTTGTTTTTGTTAAAATAAGAACGCAAATGTTTTGACTATAAAATGTATATGCCACCCCACTATATCATTGGTGGGGAAGAAATGTCTACGAATAGGTATTGCCGCTTTCCTTTGTCGTTTTAGGAGAAAGAAAACCTGGAGACTGGCCAAGGAGGACGATCCGGGGACCGGGAGCAGAGACCTGAGGGGCCCGGGGTACCGCCCAATATTCAAGTCAGGACCGGCGAGGAGAACCGATCGATCCAACTGGGTGGAGGAAAAGATGCTGGACTGTGCCATCTACAGAATTGGAAGAAGATAATGCGGACATACCAGTGCAAGGGCTCAAAACCTCCTTTGCACCTGACCTCCCCTCGACTTGAATCAAAGCGCAGTCAGGTGGGGGGATTTGTCAAGGGTTTTGACCCATGTTGAATCAATAGACTGGGTAGATGTGGGGATGAGCTGTCGCTGCCCATTATTCTATCTCAGAACAAACTAAATCAATAGACTGGGTGGATGTGGGGATGAGCTATCGCCGCCCACATTCACGCCAGAATAGGAGAATTGCGCAGTTGGCACAAGACCACTCTAAAGATACAACCTTCTTGTGGGGGGTTCCACATCACCACTCTACTGTAAGGATGCCATCAAAACAATGTTAAGCAAGGGTCCTATACTGTCAAGCAAAAGAACATTCTATTGAAATGCAGTAATTCAAGACAACTCAAAAATGGATGCAGTACCGACAAATTCCTCAAGGTGGCGCTAGCGGTCTAAACTCTGACAGGGAAACTGTATTTAGGAGTTGCAAGAGGGGCAGGGACTTCAAAGCTCGTTGGTTAATTGGAAACCTTAGCCACCTGCTGTTCCCAGAGGCCAAGAGGCTGGGAAACCTTAACACCTCAGAGATTCCCACACTAGGAGGCAGGATATCACATGACCCTGTTGATTGATTGAGGAGAGACTTCCAGGCAGCCTGCTGGAGCCCACACAAAAGGCTCTTTCTGTGAATGGGGTATGTTAATTTTGAGTGTTTCCTGCCAACAGCCCTCTGCCAGCAAGGAGAGACATGTGATCACTGACCCACCCAGACTCCTGGAGGCGGACCCAAACCCTTTGGGGAGTTGAATTGCAACAAATATATAGTTTATAGAAACAGTGATAATTTATTGTATCCAAATGACAGGAATGTACAACTTTGAGAGTCTTAGTTGGAAAAATGCCCTCACGATTTGAGTCCAAACTCCAATTTGTACCATGTTCTGGGGCAAAACCCCACTAATTATGATTATTATAGACAATGTGTTTAAGCTAGAGACATGGAAAGTTACTGGGAAATATGTGGAAGGGAAATGTACCCTTGTATAATTTTTGATGAAAAACCAATGTTGAAAAACCCACTAAAATCGAAAATAAGTTGCCATTTTTGAATGCAAGCTCCTAGAAATGCCAGAGTCGGGACAGGGACTATATTTAGTAATATATGATGTGTGTATGTGATGTCAAACAACTGTGTACCTGGGAAATATGCATTTGGATCAGGAATAGATTTGTGTGCAAATTGACCAGGGGAGGATCCTCTGAACCATAAACAGACCTCATCACTCTGACTCACAACCCAATTCCCCCAATCATGGGAGAAGGGAGAATTGGGCAAATGACAAGTAGAGAGTTGCAGGCTCAGTTATGCCACGCACACACCCACTTCCAAAACACATTAAAAGAGACTGCTGGGACAGGTAGAGACATTCAATTCCATTTTCTGCGGGACGTTCTGCCGGGAGACTCCAGACTTCACATCCATAAATCTTCAGAGACCAGAAATTTACTTCAGAACTTAAAGCAAGGGCCTAAACCCACAAACTGAGAACTCTTCTCAGCAGGCCTCAGCATCCTTAAAATCATTTGCAAACTATTCCACAGCCGGGCGAGCTGTTTGAATCCTTTGCCAAGAACAATTGCCAGAGACCAGACCAGAGATCCAGAGAGACCCAGACCGCTGTGAGCAGAACCGGTGCCTGATTGACCTGCCGAGCAGAGAGAACCGAAGTCCAGTCCAGTTGACCAGATCCGTGACGAGGCCCATTCATTTCAAAATTAGGAGTGAGTACTCGCCAGAACTGTGCAGAACTCAATCTCTTAGTTAAAATAATCTAATTCAAGCTATTTTAACCTAATTAGAACAGCCTCCTAGAAATCGTGTCATCTGTCATTTTTAAAGCTGCACAACTGTCACCTGTCAATTCTGCAGCTGCGAGCTGTCACCTGTCTTTTTGAGTTTTACTTTAAATCCGAAAATCTACCTTTATTAAATCATCCGTATCTCCGGAACCGTTTGTGCTAGGAACGAGATTTAACTTTCATCTGAACGCTTAGAATATAGGCTTTCCAACAAACCTATACTTCTCCCTATACTTTTTCCGTAATCACGAGACACGCACTCGCGAAATTTACCGCGATTTGCGATTTGGCCCGATTTCTTCATCTGTAGAAATCAGCAGCTTTTTGCTTCTCTTTGCTAAAATTCGTTTGCAATCTGCTAATCATTCATAGAGTATTGTTGAAATGAGCCTGAACTAATATAAAGTAGCCATCACCTACCCTGAACCTCTAGAGGGAATTAAAAGCAATTTTAGCACCTTTTCACTTCCTTGCAAACCACATTAAAGTAATTCGCCTGTGTTTAAAACTCATCCCTGTTTTCCCTAAGCTTGCTGGGAGAACTGGAACTGTGTATTGCATCATAAAGTGTGATTTGTTGGGATTTGTGAAGACTGTGTGCTCTCCTTCCATTTCTTGTATTGCATAGGGGGGGAGTGAATTGTCAAAAGAAAAAGTGATCATATTACCTTTTGCTAAAATCATAACAAGTTATTTCTGTACTGCATTTTATTCCACCTTGCGTTTCCTTGAGCCATATAAAGCATTCTTTCCCACCTTATTCTTCTGTTCCTATTCATAAATTACCTCTTGCTGACTACTGCTCATATTCACAAGTGTAATATCCCTTATCAATTTATTTATAGAAGTGTGATATATATATATATATATATATATATATATATATATATATATATATATATATATATATATATATATATATATAGTTAGTTGAATTGTTCAAATAAACCTTTTAATTTGCAAAACAAACCTACTTCTTGGCTCAGTTGGGTCAGGGGGATTCTAAGAGGGGGATGTTATACAAGGGTTGTCATCCAGAGTACTGAACTAGATATAAAAATACATCAATACGGGTTTTCCTCAGCATCCCAGACTAGGCATTGACTTAGCTGTAGTGTTGATTGAATATCGCTTACAGCACCTCCTGCCTTAGACACAGACTCGGTACCGTCCGTTCCTCCTGGGGTTGAAGTTGAAACCACGGGGGCAAGAGGTGGGACTGAACAACGGGGATGCACAAGGTTAACTTGCAGCGCGATCAGCAAAGAAAGGAAGGTGGAATTGCAGCAACAGGCAGAGATGTATATAGACGGGAATGATGGGACGGCAGCATTGGCCTTGATGTATGACTTCCGAAGAAGCAACGAAAGACAGGTAGTGTTGGAATGCATGGGTGAATATTTAGTGGAGAAATGGAAACAGTTAATTGGGAAATTACCACTGCAGCGATTGTTAGATTTGAATGCATTAGCTCGCTGTAGGGAGAGGGATGAAGAAGTGAGAGAACATGTATATGGACTTTTTGAACTTAAAAATGAATTAGATAATGATTATGCCGAAATGTTTACTACACCTGGGTACAGGAGTAAGGATATTGGGAGACATCGGAAGGAAAAAAAAAGGGTCACATAATAAACGGCAGCAGTTACCATCACCACGGCAGAAGGAAATGGTGGACGAATTATCGTTGCTAAAACAGATGGGGGCAGACTTGAAAGAATGCCTATTGAAAACACAGGTACTACTGCAGCAAGTAGTAGGACACAATAGAGGGAGAGGGAATGCACAAGGAAGGAGTAATTTGAATATACATGGGGGTACAGTGGGACCAAATCAGTGTGCGTATTGTAAGGAGGAAGGACATTGGTGAGCGCAATGTCCGCATCTGCAGAATAGAAATGGGTCTGGTCAGAGGAGACAGCATAGAGGACACCAAGGAGAGAATGGACCAAATAGGAATAGTATGCAGCAGCACCACAATAACGGGGGTAATCAAAACCAAGGCCAAAACCAAAATGCCCCTACCCAAAGCCAGGGACAGCAAAACCAACAGTATGGAAACCAGAGTGGGGGAAATAGAGGAAAGAGTGGGAACGTTTTCGATATGCAGCCCAACACGTATTACAGTAACAGCAATGATTACACATCGGATGATGTGTTATTTCCCCAATAGGACAGCCCAGGACAGGGTTCGGAACCAGTGTCTATTCCCGTGAATCAGAGAGGACCCTGAGTAGAAATGAAAGTCGGGAATGAGGAGCACCACTTTCTTGTAGACACAGGAGCGCAGAAGTGTTCAATAGACCACCACTTGGTTCCGGATATACCACTGTCAGGGCAAAAGAATGTTTCCGTAGGGTTCGCAGGCACACCAGTCATAAACCCAGTGTCCAAACCAGTCCCAGTTACTATAGGACCATTTACTGAACATTGTCCTTTCCTTTTAACAGAAAATTGTGGAGAGAACTTGTTGGGATTAAATTTGTTGAAAGAATTAGGTTCCGTTATACATTGCACGGCAGACGGGGTGTTCCTAAAGATTTGGCCACACGATGCCCCTGTGTCAGAATTCATGTCCGAAACTTTACTAGAAGAACTAAGTAAAGTGCCAACCTGTATATGGGCAATGCATGACAACGATGTAGGATGCTTGAAAATAGAGCCAGTAAAGATCATTTTGAAAGAAGGTGTTACCCTACCGCGAATTCCCCAATACAGAATTTCGGCTGAAGGTGAGAAAGGATTGAAGAGTATTGTTACAGATTTGGTGAAATTAGGGGTAATTGAATAAATTACAGGCAGTACATGTAACAGCCCGATTCTTCCAGTTTATAAAAAAGGAGGCAATGAAGTACCATACCGTTTTATAATTGATTTGCGCGCATTAAACAAGGTAGTAGATCCACAATTTCCTTTAGTGCCAGATGTCACTACAATATTGACAATGATACCTGTTTCAGCAGAATATTTTAGTGTAGTGGATTTGAAAAACATGTTCTTCAGCATTCCAGTGGACAAGGACAGCAGATATTTGTTCGTGTTCACATTAGGAGGACGATCATTTACATTCACGCGGATTCCACAAGGTTACACGGAAAGTCTGAGCATTTACAGTAGAGCATTAAAAGAGCAGCTAGACATGCTAGAATTACCAGTGGGTTGTGTACTCTTGCAATACATAGACGATATATTGTTAGCTGCAGACACAGAGGAGATTTGTAAAGAAAGCACTGTACTACTACTGTCACACCTAGCGGCACATGGCCATAAAGCTAGTTTGAAGAAATTTCAATATAATTGAAAGGAGGTGGCCTATTTGGGCTACCTACTTTAGAAAGAAGGGAGAAGGCTAATGCCAGAACGCATAGAAAGTATTTCTTGGAGTGTGAGCTGAGTGAGAGCAGTCCTGCAGTCTGCAGTCTGTCTACAGTCCTATCGGTGGAAGGAAGGAGGAGCCCAATTTATACCGCTTCACACCGCGGAGTGGTCGCAGAGTGTGAGCTGAGTGAGAGCAGTCGCAGGACTGCTGTCATGGCTGTCAGGGCTGCAAGGCTCACCAGGTGTGGAAAGGCGTTGCCAGCACCAGCACCTCACCTCCAGGAGGTCGTCGGAGAAGACGGCGAAGACGGAGAGGACAGCGGTCGACTGAAAAGCCTGCGATCTCGAACAGGCTCTGAGAGTGCTCTCTCCGGACATCCCCTCGCTCCGAAGACCGCTCCAGTAAAGAAAGGTGAGCGTAAAGGAACTTACAACAAACTCACAACAGTCCCTCCAAGGGCACATGGAGGAGACAAGGAATAGGGCACGGGGCCGGCGTGGGGGGAAGGTATTATCCAATGCCTCGAACTAAACATCCCCACAAACCCTCCGACTAGGGACCACGCAACCACCGCCACAGCGGGCAGTCCAAACTCACCCCCTCCAACCCGCTATCCACCTCGTTCCCCGCAACATACCTCTCTGGGTTCGGGAGTTCTGACTAAGGAGCCGGCGGGGGCCATCAAGGAGACAAAGCTGTCTGGGGCGGAGCTAAACGGGGGCCTCGCCGCGGTCGCTCCGGCGACCGAGAGGGCGGGCGAAGGAGAGGAGTGTTGCCGCAGGACATCGGAGGTCTTGGAGCGGGTGAGGGTCCTGTCGGGCGCGATGAGCCCGGCTGCAGCGGAGGGAGGAAGGAACAGGCTCAGTGTTAGAGCAGGGGCGGGCGCTGGTGAGAGAGAGGGGAGAGACTCCAGCGCCACCTGCTCTCTCGCCGAAGAGGAGCGCAGAAAGGACCTGCAGGGCGCTCCTCCCGCTGGCAGTAAAGACAACTGGAGAGCAGTACTATCGGTACAGGCGATGGTTCATGCTTCTGCATTACAGGAGGTCACTGGTTCAGTGGCTTGCCTCCGGGATGGAGCGGAGGAGAGAACAGCCTCGATAGAATCAGAAGTGCTTTCACTAAAAATAACTATGAACAAATCCAAAAGAAAAAGAAATGACAACGTATGCACAAAAAGTACCAAGCCAAGGAGGAAAGGAGGTTTGGGAAACCACAGACGGTCTTGAGTGACGTCTCAAAAAAATCAAGAAGGCATAGAGGGCGAGCGACCTTCACAAATGGCATCAGTGAAAAGACGCATAAAAAACCCTCCAACGAGTCTCAATCTAAAACACTATTTCAAGCCTGCGCTCACACATAGAAACAGAAACACTGAGGAACTCTCTGACATTGAAATCCTCCAAGCACTTCAGGAATGCTGGCCGCAGGCTAAATGCAGAAGGCTCGAGAAGACACCAAGGATTCCCCAGGAGAAACAGTTGGACGCGCAAGCATGTCTCCCTCCAGATGACACTTTGGGAAAGCCAAGAGACGGAGCCCACCCTGGGTCCACACAGGCGGACACGCACAGGAAAGAAGGGATCCGAGAGGTAACCTCAATCGATGAGAAGGCTCGTGGAATGGACACCACCCCTGAGGACGACGCATTTTACCCTGAAGAGGCTGCAGCAGAAACGCAAAGTGAAGAGCAGCCCACATCCACGCGGGAGGACTCACACATGGAAGGCGGTGCCCGAGAAGATCAACCGAACGCAGAAGGCACCAACGAAATTGACTTCGACCAGGAGTCAGAAGAGGTGGTAAGAGAATCAGATCGAGAAAATGACGAATTCACACTCCAACACGTAAAGAACAGCTGCACAGTTGTCTCCCCAAATGGGGCAACGGGCCCCGGGAGGGGCCCGGGACACCCAAGCCTAAGGAGCCCGCGGCATCAAGCCCCTTTAATTGACAGAGACTTGACGCCCCTGAGCAGTCACAACACCAATCAGGGGAGTAAGAAAACACGGAACAGTAACATAATAGGAGGCCCAACACTCGACAACCCTAGGTACATGGGACTGGGAAAAGCATCCCTAGTGAACGAAATCGATAGAGGGCAACGGGACCTGCCTCGTTCGGAGCCCCTGTTAAGGTCTCAAAAGAATTCCACACTGTTAGAAACACCCGCAAAAGGGAGATCTTCGATTTCATCAAATCGCACAGGCTCAGAAACTCCCTCGAAAAAAGCAGATATTCTGGCAATAATGTCATCAACAACAATCGCCCTGGCGCCTTTTATGAAGCTCTATAAGGCAATAAGTGACAACTTAAAAGACCAAAGTTCAATTCAGGCTATGATGCACAGCAAACTAATATTCTTAGAAGCCTATATCATGGCAAGAGACAAAGGCCCAGTTAATTTACCAACGGAAACAAATACACTTTGCCAGACAACGGAACAGAACACACCTGTAATAGCACTTAAGAAGGCCACAGTGTCAATCACCACACAAACGGACATTACTATAGACCTAACAAATGAGACTGGCCAGGGTCAAGAGAAAGAGCCGCCACAAAGGAGACGCCAAGTGAGCCTCGATCAGCAGGCTCCTGGGAGGTGTCCCAAATCTAGTAAAGATAGAAACCCGGTTTCAGAAGATCCAATCAAAGTCTCTAAGAACCAAATGCAACGAGGTAAACCGATAGATGGAAAACCAAAAGGCACAACCCTTACGAGCTACTCAATCGAGAAAGAAGTTCCCTCACTAACGAAGGAAACGATCAACCGGCTCCCCACTAGGCAAAATGAAAATCAGAGGGGGGCCGAAAAGAGTTCTAAGCCTCAAGCACAACGACAGAGCAACACTAGTGAGAGAGCTAAAACCAGAGTAGTGGCTGACTCCCCCATATTTGCCGAAGACTTCCTTGAAGATGACCCAATGCTAAACATAAGCCAACACCTGGACGATGATCGTACTGCTGAACAAAAGAGAGGCCCCTCTCCCTTGGCAGCAAGGGGTGTACAGCGAGAGACGGACATGGGCTGGGCGGCCACCCTAGAGGACACACCACCTAGTGTAGTCTTCTTAACACTGGAGGATCGTTGTAAGAAACTGATTTATGGGGATCAGTGGAAAGGAGAGAGCTCGAGAGGTCCACCGAGCACTGCTGTTCCCGAGCCAACTAACTTGACACAAGGCAAAGAAAACCGACATGCGTTCATGTCACTACGACACACCACGCCTGACGCTGGGAAGTATGGCACAGATAAAATAAGCTCAAGACCTCGCATGGAACCACGGAAACAGCAAGACTCGCACTTTATCTCTAAGACAAATAAATACTATAAGGATGAAAAAAACAGGGACCAAAAGAAGTGGATACTAAAGATAGAGCAGATCCCGGGAAACGACAACGAGGTGGTGTTAAACAGAAGAGCAGTGCTGGAACTACTGAGTTTTGTGCCTAACCTCAGATGCATAAACACTAAAGACCTGCTGATAGTGGACCCCAGCCAGCGCCAGCATAAATCTGTTGCACACCTTTATGTAGCCTCAAAATCAGTTTTCGATCTCTTAAAAGGAGAGACGAAGTCACTGCTGAAACTCGGATACGACATCACAGAATCAACCAGATCCACAAGGTATACGCGACGAAGCACCAATCACTCGTCCCGGAGTCAAGCAGAAGAAAGGGTCTGCTCAACCAGTAACCAAGGTGATCACTTGTCTGCCAGGGAAACGAGAAGCCCTCAGCCTAAGCACCGCTGGCACCAGGAAAATCAGTGGTCTGAGAAAAGGGCCTCACAACCGAACCACAGAAACGAGGCACAAACTAGCAGCAAGGTGAAAGACCACAAGGAGCAGGGAGGAGAGTCAACGCCAACAAGGTACAGTCACGAACAAAACTACAGCAAAAGGGATCTCATGATATCAAAAACGATCCGGGTGGACCCTACACAAGCAGCCCAGAGGTTCAACTCTAGTGCCAACCCTGCGTCAGGCTCAGGGTCGTGGCTATCAAAAGCACTTCATAATGAAGCAAGGAAATAGCAATCCAAGCGGCATGAGCCTGGCCCAACTTCAACGAAAGCAAAGAAAGCTGACAGAACCAACATTCGACTAGGCTCATGGAACACAAGGGGACACTCCCATCTAATGCGCCAAGGAACCATTGTATTAAGAGACTATGATGTTCTCTGCCTCCAGGAAACCTGGCTCACAGAGGCCCCGACATTAGAGGGATACGAAATCATCCTCGCCCCGGCAACTAAAGGTCTGACAGGGCGGCCGTCCTCAGGAATACTGACAGCATGTCGCCAAGGCTGCGGATTTTCACTAGACGCCACGCTAATGAGCAGCCCATCAATCTTGATGACTAAAGTAGTCCAGACAAAGTGTAAAGATCATCCAGCCAACCACTGATAATTATAAATACCTACTGGAACCCAGCAGGCATCAGCGACACATCTTACCTGGAGCTATTGGAAAGAGCGATTGACGAGGCTTTGGTGGTCCAGTCAACTCTGTTCCTACTGATTTGTGGAGACATCAATGGCACATGATACTCACCGGACAAATTCACCAGCAGAATGGCCAAGAACGCCCCAGGCACAAAGAGAGCTGCCGAGTGGCTAAAACTAATGAACTCTTGCGAACTTCATAATCTGGACGCAGCCTTTGTTGACCCTAAACGGCTGCCAACATGGACTAGGTGAGAAGCGAGCGCCACTATAGACTACATATTTGTGTCTACATCGTTGCTGCGACAACAGCTTGCACCACAGATTCGACAAGGTTGTGAAGTCCAAAAGAAAGGAGATGAGAAGACTCAAACGGCAAGCGAAAGTCAGAGGACCCCAAGAAGCTCTAGCGGATGCAGTCGAGGGGTGTCAACAATACAAAAACTGGCTCAAAAGCTACCGCCTGACCTTATACCAGCAGGACTCGGAGGAAATCCTGAAAACAATAACAACCAACAACAGCCATGAGTTCTGGAGCCTTCTGAATTCAACAAATGCGCAGGGGAAACCCGCATTCATCTCAAACATCGGCGAATCCACCTGGGTGAACTTTTTCAGCTCCCTATTCCAAAATTTGGAAAAAGAGCAAACAGAGAATGTGGTTGAAGCACCGACCCCATCGGTCAAAGTGGATGACATCGAGGACATCCGAAAACAAATTGGGAGACTTAAAAATTCTCGAGCTCCAGGGCCAGATGGCATTACGAACGTTGACCTGAAGTCCTGCAAGGAATAGTGGGCTCCTCTCCTCAGTCACATTTTCCAAAGATGTTCCCACTTGCAAACCATTCCACCATCTTGGAAAACGGCCATAGTTGTGCCAATTTACAAGAAGGGGGATAAGGAAGACCCAAAAAACTACAGCCAATCGCCCTCCTCGATTGTATTGAAAAAGTGTTTGGATCTCTCGTGTTGAGAGAATTTAACAACTGGGTCAAAACGGCAGGCTGTCACGACTATCTTCAAACAGGCTTCAAAAAAGGATTGGGTACCGCAGCCAATATACTCCTGCTGAGCGCGCTCAAAGGGAGGGTGCTGGAGGGTGGACCTCGACTCTACCTTACTTTCATCGACCTAACCCAGGCATTCGACAAAGTAGAGCGTCCACGTCTCTGGCAGAATCTCGAAGCCTGGGGATGACCTCCCCGATTCTGGAATCGATTAAAGCTCTGTAGACTGGCACTACCATGCGAGTGAGACTCAACCAACAAGGCCTCTTATCCCCAGCAATTCCTACGGACAGAGGGGTGAAACAGGGTTGTCCTCTTGCCCCGGCCCTATTCATCTCTTTCTTGGGGGACCTGCAAACCACGTTTCAAGACGTTCATTGTTTCCCACCCATGTCAACAGAACCTTATATGCGGATGACCTGGTTCTTCTGGACCATACCCTTGTGGGTCTGCAACGTCAAATGCAGAAACTTTCGGACTACATGAGAGATAACAAACTAGCGATTAATGAAAAAAAGACCAAATTCATGATCTTGTCCACAAAACCAAAGAAGCCAGAAAAATCCGCTTTATTTCTGGGAAAGCAGCGGGTCGAAAAAGTCTCCGAATTCAGATACCTTGGAGTGATTCTCGACTGTTCCAGAAATGACCTGGCAATGCAAGCCCATCTTAAAGCGACAACAAAAAAGCTGATCGCCCAAGCCAAAGCATCAACAGGAAATTTGGTTGTTTTTCGCTTATTCCTGTGTTAGATTTCTACAAAAAAAAGGTAATTCCCACCTTGACTTACGGCGCTGATGCACTCCCGAACCTACCCATCACTCTGTGGCCGAGCTTGGAAGCACTGTTTTGGAGAGGGACATTGGATCTGCCCAACTCCACCTCGATCACCGTAATAAGGAAAGAACTTAGCCTCCTATCTCTTGGGGGAGCAGTGAAATCCAGCATGCTTATGCTCTATCGCAAGTCCAGAATGGCGTCAGACGTCTCCATCTTCACCTTAATCAAGAAGGAATGGGACAACGGCCAAAGCAAAATATTAAATCGCTGGACAAAAGCAAATTTGGCACTACTGGCGACCACAGAATGTGACGAAGAGACTCTCTTCATAAACCCTACAAAAATCCAAAAAAACTAAAAGAAATCGACTGGATTCATACCAGTGAGGCAGCCTCAAAGAACAAACTTACACAGCACCTACCGCCTAATATTAGAAGATTCAACGAGCTACAACCATATATCAAAAAGTTCCCTTCGAGACAAGCACGAGATCTAATTATGAGAGCTCGACTGAACCTACTTCGAACGAATGAAATCTTGGCAATTAGAGGGCTCTCTTTATCGAACAAGTGCCGCTTCTGCAAAGCACCAGAAGTAACAGAGACAATCCGGCACCTGCTTTTGACATGCACCAGTACTGCCAGGATCAGAACAGTATACCTGACAAGGACTTTTTCGGATCACATTCTAAGCGACTAAGACGTATGTTGGTCTAGACTGATGGCCGAGGACAGATCCTCGTGGCAACTGGCTACCTACAAAATGTTGGACTATATAAATACTGAACTTCTTAGCAGACCATCGCCAGTCTAATCGCGCTCAAAAGGCTTCTATCTTCATACTGCCACACCTAGACTGAAAATCAAATGTCTTCTCTTTGTAAAAATCTTATTGATTAAAACAAATTAAAATAAAATTAAAAAAAAATGTATGCCTATTCCAAAGACACAAAAAGGAGTCAGAGCCTTATGGCTTCATATTGCCGACAATGGATTGGTAATTTTGCGTTAATTGTGAAACCGATGGTGAATTTGACTAAAAAAGATGCGGTTATGCCGTTACAGTGGGATGAGGAATGTCAGAAAGCATTTGATCAATTGAAAACTGCATCATGCTCGGCTCCAGTTTTGGGCACGCCGAATTATGAGAAGGTTTTTAGACTGTTTGTGTGTGAAAGTGAAGGATGTGCATTGGCGGTTTTAACACAGGAACAAGGTGGAAGAAATAGGCCATGCGGCTATTTTTCTTCTGCACTGGACCCTCTAGCGCGCGCACTACCACGATGTTTGCGATCTGTCGCGGCGGCTGCTGCATCAGTGAAACAAACGGAAGGGATGGTATTGGGGCACACTTTAATTCTGATGGTGCCACATGCCATAGACGTTCCATTAAATAGGACATAGACACAACACCTCACCTATGCTAGACTGAAAAGATATGCGATTATCTTGTTCGCGCCCCATATCTAAATTATGAGGTGTAGCGCTTTGAATCCTGCAGAATTAATGCCACTACCCATAAAAGAAATTGGGTAGAATGAATCACCCCCCACGATTGCTTAATGGTCACTGAGGAAGAAACCAAGGGGAGGATTGATTTAAGTGATACCCCACAGAAAGAGCCAGATGGAGAGTTATTTTGTGACGGCTCATGTTTTAAGATGGCACGACAACTGCCGCATATGCTATCACTACCCTAGAGAGCGTTGTAGAAAGCAAAAGAATCCCCTACAATTCGGCACAAGCCGCAGAGATAATAGGATTAACTAGAGCCTGCGAGATTTCTGAAAATGTGAATGTGAATATATATACTGATAGCCAGTATGCTTTTGGGGTGGATCATAA
This sequence comes from Ambystoma mexicanum, assembly GCF_040938575.1. Lineage (NCBI taxonomy): Eukaryota > Metazoa > Chordata > Amphibia > Caudata > Ambystomatidae > Ambystoma > Ambystoma mexicanum. Next base: position 1,091,490,369 of record NC_090926.1, on the reverse strand, counting down.
CTTTGGTCGACTCTGGGCTGAGAGAGGGTTTTTGACATCACATGGTGCCAGAATTCAACATGGCCCTTTGATTGTACGATTACTGTCTGCACTCATGCTTCCAAAGCGCCTAGCAATAGTGAAATGCGAGGCACATAAAAAGATAACATGCAAAGTAGGAGAGGGAAACGCGTTTGCAGACAGAATTGCGAAACAAACTGCCACTGATTTAAATACCAAAATGATGACGGTTCAGACTGAGGAAATACCCTATATGATAGAAAATGGAGTTGCCACTGTCAAAGAAATGCAGGCCGAAGCTACGGCCGATGAAATACAAGGGTGGGCAGAGGGCTCTGCTGAGTTAGATCTGGAAGGTTGTTGGGTGGACAAGGGAACTAGAAACTGGATGTTGCCAAATTCTTATGTGACTGCAATGGTCACAATGGCCCACAGGCCCTACCCACATCTGTGTGAAAAAATAATACAGCACCTATCCACAGTATGGCAGGATGTAAACATAAAGATGAATGCAGAGAGGTTGGTGCAGAACTGCATCACGTGTTTACAACACAATGTAGGAAAGGGAACAGTGACTCCAATAGGCAGTTTTGGCCCGCCCTCTATGCCATTTGAGATGATCCATTTTGATTTCATAGAGATGGAGAGATGACAAAACTTAAAATACGTTTTAGTGATGATCTGTGCATTCAGTAAGTGGGTGGAGGCATATCCCTTGAAGGACTGCACAGCAATGAGCACGGCAAAAGTAATGCTTAAAGAATACTTTTCCAGATTTGGCTTGCCCCGTGTCCTATGGTCCGATAATGGACCACATTTTGTGGGCACAGTGGTGTTACAGATATGTGCAGGTCTTCAGATTGATAAGAGATTCCATAGTTCAAGGCATCCGAGTTCAGCCGGTCTTGTGGAGAGGCACAACGGGATTCTCAAATCAAAAATTAGTAAACTATGTGTGGGAAGCAAGTTGAGTTGGGTGGATGCATTACCAATAGCACTATTATGCATGCGTACGTCTGTACAGGCTAAAACTGGGCTCTCCCCGTACGAGATCGTAATGGGGAGGCCGGCAAATGTATGGTGCACACCACAGCCAAAACGACTTAGTGAGGTAGAACATCCTGTGCTTAGTACTTATTGTGGCCTTTTAATGCAGAAATTGCATTTGATTCATCAGCAGGTGCAGGAGGCATTACCAGTGAGATACACCGGTCCGGGGCATGCGCTGGAGCCAGGAGAATGGGTGCTGCTAAAGAATTTTGAAAGAAAGTCATTGTTAGCACCCAGGTGGCGCGGGCCCTATCAAGTACTCTTGGCAATGCAGACGGCAATACGGGTGGATGGGAGGAAGTCGTGGATCCATGCCACCCATGCCAAAAAGATTCCAACTTCACTGAATGACTTGCCTGACCCAGATGACCGGAAAGAGACAGCGGTCCCAGAAATGGAAGAAACTGTTGCCAGTAAGCAGCCACCAAATCTGCCAAAACGAAAAGTGAAACTCGAAAAAAAGCCTGAGACGATTGCCAAAGAGGGGGAAGGGCAAAGAGTGCCCCAATGTTGCCCAGCAGAATCGACATCACTGTTGGCCGACATGAAATCTGCCTTGCAAATACCAGCACAAACAAAGCGTGTACCCTTTTGGCGCCCACCAGCACTTGCCAGCACGCCAAAGACCGAATCTGCAACACTGGCGCGGCACACACCAGCACCTGCAGTAGTGCCACAGGCTGACTTCGAGCCTGAATCTGGAAGTGCACTGGCACTGTTCACGGATCACACGATACAAGGAGTGAGGCGATACAACTTGCGGCCTCGAAAGCCAAAGTGATCCACAGTTCTTTGGTGTTTATATCAACCTCTGGTTCAGCTCATGGACGGAGAAGGAACTAGAGGTGTAGAGGAGAGAAGCGTGAGAATTGTGCAAGTCGGACAATTCAAGACTCGCGGCTCCTCGGTGCGATCATAAAAAGTACATGTGTCAGGAACCAGAGCTGACAAGCTGGGCACACATGGTACTAAGGCAATAAGATAACTGATCAAAGGTCCTCTGAGCAGTATGAGAAAGAACAAGTGATCTTGCCTAAAAACAAATAAACAAATCCAGGCTATAAAGGACTGGCAGAACTGAACTGTGACAATTCCGTTGAACTTATTGACATCAGAGCAAGCGCGACGAAGAGAGATATCCACGACAAACTGTAATAAGGAAGAAGAAGGACGATGAGAAACAGGACGGGACCGGCTCCAGCCTCCTCCTGCACCACTGCTGAGAATGAGTCAATTATAAAGACTGTAAGCTTAAGAAAAACGCATGGTAAAATGAATTGTATACTGGCACTGACAATAATTATGTGCTTTATGAGCGTGGTAGCACCAATAACGACAGCCTTAATATTGTGGTATGTGGAATCGATACACCCATTAGAAATGTTTTTACCGATAGTTAATATATCCACTACTGAAAGCCCGGATCAGGTGATTACTTATACCCTGCACCCAATGGAAGAAAGACACAGGGAAGGTTTCGGGAATAACACGTTGTTATTGATCATTAACATGACACATACAATTCTGAAGAAAACAAATTGCTGGGTATGTCCCCGTTTACCACAGCATGCTGGGAAAGGAATAGGGTGGTATGTACAGCCATTACCATAAAGTTCTGCATGTAGTGCATCTTTAGGTGCAATGTTCTATGGGAAATGAAATGAGAGTAGTACGTGTCAATTAGACAGAACCAATATGAATGAGTTTGAGGAAGTAATAATGAAGCCTGTGGGTTGTTCCATTTTCCATAAAGCACAAGTAATGGCCCTAGAGCCCATGAGGAAAAGTACACGAAAGATAACACGACAAAATAGACGAGATAGAATGTCCCCACCAGAAAAGACATCTGTAATGACGTTTCGTGTAAGAACAGAAGGGGACAAAGATGCAATCCCCCCATCTTACACGGTGAATTATAGCCCAAGAACTGTCCCTTTTTGTCTAAAAAAGAAAGGCTCTTTTTCAGTCGGAACATATACTGGGTGCATGAATACAGTGGTATTGAAATGGGAAATAGAACCAGTATATGTGAGAGATCCAGTTTATTTTATATGTGGAGAGAAAGCATATCCTTGGTTGCCCAGAAACTGGGGAGGTACATGTTACCTAGGTCTACTGTTCCCAGGAGTATTCCTCTTAGAAACAACAGACATGGCCAGACTATCCAGACCTAGAGTCAAAAGGACTGACAAGGGTGTTTTGATAGCAACTAATGTAGCAAAATCATTGATTCCAGGTTTGGGGCAGATAGTGAACTCGTATAATATAAGGCAGCTGTCCAGAATACTAAAAAATACCATAAACACAACAACAGATATACTATTTAATATGACATTGGAAGAAAGAGGAATCAGGTTAATGACGCTGCAAAATAGAATGGCTCTCGATGTAATCCTGGTGGATCGTGGGGGAAGTTGCAAAATAGTGGGATCAGCGTGTTGGGTTTATGTCGATGACTATTCCCCTACGATCTTTGAAGCGATAAAGAAAATGCATGTCCTAAGCTCTGAACTTCCTACTGAAGAAGGAGGCTGGGGAATAGGGTCTTGGTTTTGGGGAATACTGCGTTCTTGGAAAACAGTAAAAGAGTTGATGGCAATAGATATTGATGAAGACGATGATGTTTACGATAGCATGCAAAATTCAGACATAAGTACTTCAGACTCATCATCACTAGAGGAGGTTTCAATAAATAGATGAGACGTTTGGCATACGGCCAAAGGAGGGTTTGTCAGTCTAGAAAAATGGATACCTCTACCTTGTGACCGCAAACGCATTTTGATGGCCGTGGGCCAACCGTCTCATGCACGATATGACAGAATATAGGTTTTCGAGTTTGCCAATGAACGGCCATTTTGATGTAACAAGAATCGCCATTTTGTTTACTAACCATTGCTCATTGCTTTCTGTTCCTATTGCTTCGCAGTATATTTTCTGCTTACACTGCTCGACTGTAAAACATTGTTGTCTGCACGTAAAAAGGACAAGGCCGCAGGGCCGCGAGGATAATAAGAGTTCGTTGAATCACAACATAGGCAGTGCCAGGAAGAATGCCCGGCTCCCACCCGAATGTAGCCTTGAAGCAGAGCTGCAGGGCAATTAATCATTTCACAGCTGCCAGCCAGTCTCGTTATATGGTAGAATATGTTAGAATAATGCAGCTAAAGGCTTGAATTATGCTTTTCTTACGGCCCCCCTTTGCTGAGCCCGGTTAGAGCGTGTCGGCTCGCAGGACACTAATAGCACCTCATAGATAGCACGAGTAGCCCCTCTCAGAAAACAACATCTACGAGGGCCCAGGGACGGAAGCGCCACTGAAGGGGGTGTGTACCACTTTTGGTATGGGTATGGCAGCTAAGACAGGGGAATGGTCAATAGTTTCCTTGGCAGCATTTTGGTACTTTGTGTAGAGCAGGCAAGAGGTAGAGAGAGTATTATGTAATAAATCCTGGAGGCCATGCCATGCACTCCACCGAAGAATTAAAATTCTCTTGCAACAGGGTATGTGTGCCTCCATAGGCTACCAGACCCATAGACTCCGCTAAGTCCCACCAAGCGAGAACCGCTCTGTGGGGAAAAGTTTGAGTAGGTGCAGAACGATCCATTTCCATCGTCAATGCCATGTCAAGGACCCTGGCCCAAATAATTTTGTATGTGGGGAATTTGTGAATTATTGCGGTGCAATTCTGGAAAAATTCAGGTTAGTCAATATTGGGGGCATAAACATTAACAATCAGAACCTTCATACCCAAACACTCCCCTGCAACATACAAGTTACGCTCCTAAAGATCCGCCACCTTATCATGTAAACATAACGGTAGGGACTCATGTAGTAAAATGCAACCCCCGTAGATTCAGATGAATAGGAGTCTCCATATCGATGCAACCCCCAGAACAACAATGTTCGTAGTTCTTTGTATTAATGCTGGATAAGACTGAAGTTTATAGGAAAAAACAGCAAGTAAGAATGTATGCACAATTGGTAACATAAAAGCTTCAAGTATCATTTTCCATCTCCGATTATTACAGAGTCTTTTGTACCTTTGTCTAGGGAAATTCTTCAAGGATTACTGCAGATGAATTAATCCATAAAACAACCCAAATCTATAAATGTTTTGCATTCTTTGTCCAGGTTATTGCCCATTGATCACATAGTCATTCTTTGTTGCTCTTCTCTTGCTTCACTGTGGATATTTGCTTCACTGGGGGTACTTGCTTCACTGTGGGTGGGTGCAGGAGAGGTCAATATTGCTTCACCTTTATAGGGTTTGATGCCATGCAGGTGGATCCATGGCCTTCTTCCCTTCAATTTAACAGCAGTAGGGCATATGTCCTCCACTTCATGTGGGTCTTAAAATTTAGGGGTACTCCAGGTACGCACAAATGTGTGTACCAGCACCTGGTCCCCTATATATATTAGCAATGTCTTTAATGTATTTTCCAAACTAATAGGAAAATGGTCTTCTTTATTTACGTTTGGCTCCTCTTGACACTTGATCTGTTGAGAAATAAAATAAATACTTTGAGTCATCGTTTTCAAATAATCATGCATCTCGTGCCCAAATGCCCTTACTATGCTGTCGGGGGGTGAGAGGAGTTCTCGTTCAGCATTCAGTCACCAGCTCATGTGGCATTAAATTGTGTTCTGAACCAGGTTGATTTCGTAATGCATATAATGCAAGTGGTAGGCAATGCAGCCAATCCTTCTTCAATGTGATTTTAAGTTTTACTATCCTTTCCTTCAGAAGTCCATTTAATTTCTCACATATTCCGTTGGCTTCCAGGTGATAGGCTGAAGCAAACTTATGCTTAATGCCTGAAAGTGAGACTATATTTTCAGAGCTAATTCACAAAATGCAATCATTATCAGATCATAAAACTTTGCACACACCCCATCTTGGAAATACTTTGCAGCGCATGTATGGATCTTCTTCAATCCATCTGGAAAAAGTACAAACTACAACTATCATGTATTGATAACCATTACATGTTTGCAACATACCCACATAATCTATGTGCAAATGTTGAAAGAGGCCATAAGGGCATACATTTCTGGCACACAATACAGTTTACAATGAACTGTGCCACATGTTCCCTGAGGTTCATAACAAACCAGTCTACTGCTATGGTAGCAGCTAGACTCTCCCTCGAGTCACATGCTCGGAATAGTGGAGCTGCTCCAATGTTACTCTCAAAAATGCTTCCAGCACAACTGGCTTTCCTGTACTATCCTGTTTCCAAATTAGCTCAGTGCAGGATAAAGAACACCCCTGCTTTTTCCATAGCTCCTTTTCATCTTGCAATGCACGTCCTAGTATCTCAATTAACTGTACCATGGACGTCATATTAAATCCTCCTTTAACCAACAGGCTTGGTTGCCACCAACTATCTTTGTCTGAATGCCAGCAAGACAGAGATCCTCCTCATCTGCACACCTTCACCATCCTTTCCCCTCACTCTCTCGCCAGCCTCCCTTGGCCGTCCTCCTATCCCCACCCTGCGGGGCTAAGAACCTTGGGGTCACCTTCGATTCCACACTGTCCTTCTCCACCCACATGGCTGATGTCTCTAAAATGTCAAACTTCCTACTGCACCTCCTCAGAGGTACTCTGCCTTTCCTCTCCTTCCCCAGAAGCTCACTGTCTCCCAAGCTCTGGTTCGCTCTAGGTTGGCCTATTGCATTAGCTTCTTTCTAAATCTACCTGCCTCTACTCTCTGCCCTTTGCAACTTACCCAGAACAGGACTGCGAGACTTGTCCTTGTCCTCAAGCCCTGGGATCGTATCTCTCCATGTCTGAAATTTCTCCATTGGCTCCCTGTGGATGCAAGTATTAAATTCAAAACCCTCTGCATTGTCCAAAATGCTTTCTGGGGCCTGGGTCCAACATATCTTCAGCTATCCCTCCACAAATACCTCCCTTCTCGAACTCTCCACTCATCTACCTCTAACTCCCTCAGGGTCAGTCGTTTTTCAAAGGAACAAGCTGGGGGTAGATCTCTGTCTTTGGCTGGGGCCTCCCTCTGGAACAGCCTCCCTGCCACTCTAAGACTTGAGGACAACCATCTCCAGTTCCGGAAGCACCTCAAGACCTTCCTCTTTGCTTCTGCCTTTGCCCTCCGTTTCCCCTGCTGATTTCTGTTCTCCCTCAGCACTGTGCACCTGGCCACCCTCTATGCTCCGGGCCCAGGTACCTGCTCACCCTGCCACCCTTCCTCCCTGCCTCTGGGCCACCCCTTGCACTGCGGTCTGTATCTGTATTCATACAGTTCCCCCCTTTTTTCTTACTACACTTATCAGACATACCAGTCTGCTGCCTTAAACCCAGCACTTGCCACTTGCTGGCTACACTTCCATTGTTTGTTGCCTTTATTATTTATTAATTGATTATTATTTATATGTCTCACCTTGCTCCGCACTCTACTTTTTCTCCCCACTTCCATGCACTTTTCCCCCTCACCCTTGCGCATTCTCAATGTCACAGGGCCAAGTAAAATTGTTGTTTTTTTCTCCCCTGTTCCCCATCCCTTGCCTTGTTGCGCTCTGAAACAGTTTTGTATCAGTGCGATTGAAATAAAATATCAATGCTTCACCCTGCCACTTTCTTCAAATCTTTCACCTCATCTTCATACATGGTTGAATAATATGCGGCACATTTTGCCTCTAAGTCTGCGGCTTCGTTCCCTTGAGAAATTAAGTCTCTTCTTTTTGAATGAGCTGCACATTTCATGATGGCTATGGTTGCTGGAAAGCTTAAGGCTTCAATGAGTTTGTCTAATAGCCCTGCATACTGCACTGGAGTTCCGTCTGTGTGGAGGAAGCCCCGCCTCTTCCAACGTGCTAGGCCTGCATGTACTGTTGAGATCACATAGGCAGAGTCAGAGTACACCATCACTTCCTTGTCCTCAAAACATTTACAAATCTCACTTATTGGATTCATGTTGAGAGCATAGAGGTAAAAAAAAAATCTGTCATTTTTCAGGAATATGTACCAAGTATCTTATGGACCACAAGTCCATATCACATGGGCCTATTGAATGGAGTAATACAAAATACTAATTCATTGTCTGAATAGTCATCCCTAAATAGTTCCTCATCTGTCAAGTCTGTCAGTCTATATCCTTCATTGAGGTCTATCACTGTTCTCCATCCTCCTCCCTCATCGTCTATCCCATGTAGCATCCTCTCTTACCTCTGCTGCTTCTAATTCCAGAGGAATAACATGCCCTTCCTCATCATCCATGGGAATTTTTGACCTGAACAAAAATGTATCCCGCATTTGGCCATAACCAAAACCCTTGACATTCTTGCCCCAGTCATGAGGATCCACACGAAACACACCTCCAAACATAACACCTGGTATGACTCTGAACTTTCAGTCCTAAAACACAAGTGCAGAGCCGGGGAATGTAAGTGGAAATCCTCATGCTCACCCTCTGACAAACTGGCCTGCGGCCTGCTCTAAAGGCAATACAGACTCTCCATCCATGCCAAGAAAAGGGCCCACATCCAGGCACAGGTCTCTCTCCTCCTTCTTACCGGTCATACCTGAAGAATTCACCAGAGTTGTCCGCTACACGAAGGGCTCTTCCAAACAGGTTTCCCCTTGCTCCTCCAGAACCATCAAAGACAACATTGGCTCTCTTGTGCCTCTACTCGCTGATCTCTGCAACCACTCGTTTGCCATTGGATCTTTCCCATCCTCCATCAAGCACTCCCTTGTGTGCTCCCTCCTGAAATAAACGTCAGCAGATAGCACCTGTCCAGCCAAGAACTGCCCTATTTCTATCACCCCCTTCCTTGAGAAACTGCTGGAGAAGCTAGTCTTTCCACAACTTAACTCACACACTGAACTTGTTGGTGGTCTCCATGACCATCAATCTGGATTCTGAGCATCCAGAGGCATGGAAACTGCTGTATGAACACCCGTGAAGAACTTCTCCCATCTCTGGACTGTAATTCTCCAGCTTTCCTCATCCTACTCGATCTCTATTCTGCCTTCGATACGGTCAGCCATTCTATCCTCATATAACGGGTCCATGATAGCCTTGGTATCTCGGAACGGGTTACAGGCTAGCTGACCTCCTTGCTAATTGATCGTTTGTCCCAAGTCATTTTGGACACCTTCCCCTCAACTATTTCCTTCTCCACCTGTGGTGTCCCCCAGGGCTCAAACCTCTCCCCTTGGCTCTTCAACACTGACCTGGCTCAGCTGGCACTCCTCATTTCCTCCTTCTCTGCCAACTTCCATTGCTAAGCAGTAGACACACAACTCTTTTTCAAACTTTCCGCTGACCCTCTTGCATCTTCCATCATCCCTGACTGTGTATCGGCCATCCATTCCTGGTGTACTTCCAGTGATCTCTGCCTCAATACCAGCAAGACTAAGATCCTTCCCATTGTGGCCCCTGCTCCCTCTTTTTTCCCCTCACTTTGGCCATCCTCTATGGGTTCTCCTCCTGCCTTCGTCTGAAGCCAGAAACCTTGGAGTCATCTCCGTCACACTCACAACATTGCTAAGAAGTCCCACTTTCAACTCTTCATTCTCAACAGAATTCTCCCTTTTCTCATTTTCCCCCTAGAAACTCAATGTTACCGGAGTCATGGTTCTCTCTAGGTTTGACTACTGCAATAGCCTTCTTCTGAATCTACCTTCTTCCACTTTACGACCCCTCCAGCTTATCCAGAATAGGGCAGCAAGCCTTACCTTTGGCCTTAAGATCCGGGACCGCATCTCTCCTGCCCTAAAAACTCTTCACTGGTTCCTGTTTGTGGAACATATTAAATTAAAATCCATCTCCATCATCCACAAGGCTCTCTGGAGCCTGGGACCACACTATCTTCAACTTTCTTTTACTAAATAATGTCTCTCTTGGCCTCTACAGTTCTCTGGCACCAACTGTGTAAAGCGTTTTGCTAAACAGAGGGGCAGAGGCCCATCACTTTCTTCAGCTGGCTCCCTCTTATGGAACAGCCTCCCCCTTCCTCTTCATCTTGAGCAGGACTTCCTCAAGTTCCGGAAGCTCCTCAATAGTTTCCTCTTCACCTCCTCCTTCCCTTCTTCCCTCTTCTGCTAATCTCACAGTCGATATGATTGGTGACCATGGTCCTATGCATCCTTCAGGGTCCTGGCCTCCTACACCCAATTGCCCAAGCCTCTGCCTACCTTACAGCACTTACCTAGGAACCCACCGGCCTCATTCCTGTAGGCTTGCACTTTTGACCCAATGCGGCTGCAGGCCGCATAGAACTCAGCATACTATGCACTTCATCTGCTGCTCACCCATGAGAACGGACATTCCAGCACTTACCCCTAACCCCCAAGCCCATTGCCCCTCTTCTCAATTCACTTGCACTTTCTGAATACTCAAAAAGCATAGTAGGTTTGTCTTTATCTTCCACTGTAATTTTTTCAATCCCATGTTCCTTCCCTGTTGTCCTCTGGGCACTTTGAAACAGAATTGACTTACTGTCTAAGCTCTTAACAAATGCACAATAAATAAACAATAAATATATTGTATATGTTCTGTGGGTGCTTTTTGTATTTGCATATGTGCTTGCTGTTGCTGCCCCTGTATTGACTGTGTCTGCATTGGTGCTTGTTGGAATTGCTACCGTTGTGACAATTGTGTCTGTATTGGAACTTGCTGAAAATGTTGTAGTTGTGGCACATATGTCTGATTCTGTGTGTGATCTTGGGAAACATATCCTTGTGAATCTGTATTATATTGTGGAGCATATCCTATCCCCCTATCTTGGAGATTGCCAATTATATTTGTTCATGCCTCCTCTACTTCTGCATATTCTAGCCGCAAGTCCTATTTTTCCACAATTCCAAAATGTCCAAGGATGTCCGCCATTAAATCCTCCCCTTCTTTTAAGGTTTTAAAATCCTCCTCGTCCTCCTCCTAAAGGCCCATCCCTCTGCCTCTGGGCATATACTTATACCCATTCTAATCTTGGGCATTGGCTATGTTATTTTTCTGTGGGAATCCGCTTTTCCCTCATTACTCTGCACCAACTTCGCCTCTTCTTGCTTTGTACACTCGACTTTCTTCTGGTCTTTTTCTTTTAGCATTCTGCAATAATGCACAATTTGTAATTGTATCTCTGGCAATGGTTTTGCTTCCATTCCCACCTGTTTCTTTATCTGCTTCTGTACTTGTTCTGGCAGTCCCTTGCATAATATGTGGTAAAATAACGCTGCCTTTTTATCCCATGGTACGAGCATCTCCACACTCCATCTATCCTGAAAATCCTGAATGAAAGCAATGGGGTCTTCATCCTCCTTCATCATCCTAGTCATTGTCGCCCCAATATCCGATGTATCTGGATATTGGACTCTAATCGCTCGCCATATGTCTGCTCTACAGTTATTGAATGGCGCCCCATCGTGCACTGTGTTTTGCATAGTTACTTTTGGATGCCTTGCTCTTTTCCAAATGTCATCAGATCTTTCTCCTACGATGGCTGATAATAGGCCTTTTATATCATCTATAGCTAATGTAATTCCTGATGTTATTTTCTCCAATTCCTTAATCCATTTTCCTGCACCGAAAGTCAAACCCGGCATTGTGCATTTTAAATGATCCTTATACATATGTGGCCGTGGTATATATTGTGTTCGACCCCTCTTTTCTCTAATAGTGGGAACTCTGAAAACCCTGATCCTTAGTCATAACTACCCACACTCCTTGTATTCCAGGCAGCATTATCATTAACTGATTGTTTTCTTCCTCGCAATGCCCTTAGTCTGCTCACATCGTGTGAGGGTGCATCCCCTGTTACTGTGCGATCGTACTTGTGGTTGTTCAGTATATGGTATTGGTTCCGGTGTTTTTCTTGTGGGGTCCTCTAGATCTAACCATTTCACCCTTTTATCTACGCTTGATTCTGATGAAAACCCATATGCATCCTCTTCTTGCATCTTCTTATCTTGTTTCCTTTCCTCGCCTGACATCATTATGCCCCAACTCGTATGTCTATTGTCCTCTTCCGCATCCTCAATATCTAACCCACTTAAGGATATAGTTCTACAATTGTCTACTCTGACAGCTTCCAAGCTTCCTCCTGTTCCCCCAAAGGATGCTCCGTGTTTGCCCTCTTGAGCTCTGTACCCTTCTTTATCCCTCATTTGTCTATATAGTTTCCCAATTCTTGTTCCTATGCTCTCTGTATCTTCTTCTCTCCATGTTCGCTCAGGGTGTGTCTCAAACACAAGAGACCACCAACGAGGGATTGACACACCTATTATCTATATGTAAACATGTTTCCCTAATCCAATCCCACCCCTTGATATGTTTTACAGTTTGCCACGTAGGATTACATCATAGATGATGCCTCTAGCATTATATAAACCAAGCATAATCGAAAAGACATTGGGCCTCATTCCGAGTACGGCGCTAACCAATGGCGCTATTAACGCCTTGGTTGACGCCGTACCCGGACCGGCAGCGCCTTGGTGGATGGCAGAATTACCGCCCCATTCCAAGGGTGGCGGGGCGGTAATTCCCCAATCCCCATTTACCCTTCCCCATTCCCATTTTTGCCCCATAGGGCATAATGGGAGTGGGGAAGGCGTTAATTACGCCACCGTAAATTACGGTGGCGTAATTAACATCAAGGTCCCTTAGCGCCATGGTTTTTAACACCTGCTAAAAGCAGGTGTTAAAACCTCCATGGCGCAAAAGGAACTCGGAGTATGGCGGTAAGGGATTACCGCCACCGCTCTCGTTAGCGGTGGCCGCTATCCCTTACCGCCATACTCGGAATGAGGCCCATTGTGATCCTGCATTAATCAATTTGATGAGTGTTTATTCGCCCTGCCTTACTTATCCCCTTTGAGTCTGTATGGTTATTTGGTCTGAGATATTTAATTGGTAATTCCATCAAGCACATAGAGCACAACAACTTCCCCAAGCCCACTTTCTGAAACCATGCAGCCCCTAGTTGTAGCAACCTGTGAGATATACACTATCCTGCTCTTTTTAGAGTTCCAGAGAAATGCGCAGACATGCAAGAATTCCACCAGGCAAAGGAGACCTGAGATGCTAAGGCCACTCCTTCCAAAGGCTAGAGGATCACCCTGGTCGCTAACACATGGGCACATTATCATACTCTATAATACCTCAGCAAGGAGACCACAGTGGAAATGCTCACCCTGGTCTAGGCCATCATCCAGAGTGGGATGAACCTCAAAACCTTTATGCCAACACTCATGAAGATTGCATCAGTCCTGCAGTTCTGAGCTGATGGACCATTTCAGCACGTTATAGGCTTGCAACCTGACATGTCCTCAAGGTGCGGTTCCACGTCATAACCCACTGCCTCAATGTCATCAGAGCCTTGGTCTGCACACATACAGCATCAGTGCCCCCTCCATACTGCAGAGAAGGTATACTGTAACTGGAACACAGTGTGCAGATGATGTGAGACACAGAGTCGACTATAAGACACTGCTGTGTCCATTTCCATGGTCCCATGCATGATGCCATGGTGCTTCGGAACAGCTCTCTTCTGGGATTTATAGCCTCTCGAGGTCAGTGGATGTGGATCTTCGGGATGTAACCGAAGTGGTACATTTAAGTACACGGGGTGGAATACAAACTGGTTGTAAATGATCAAAATGGTGCACAAAGCCAACATCCATATCATACTTGCATGCCCTCAATCTCACCTATGTGACATTTACATGTCCACTGCCATTGCAAGCTCCTCTTCCCACACCTCCCGCAAGTTTTACTTGTCGAACCTTTCACTCAAAAGGTAGGATAGAACAACAGATCCTATAATGCATAGGGAAGAATTACAGAATTCACTAGAGGTGTCTAGGATTCCATATAAAAACCTCTCACCCTCAATAGTGGTCCCTTGTGGTAGATGGTCCAATTGCATCATTCCATATAGATAGAAAACAGTATACTCACTCCAATCATGCAGTTCTCCAGTAGCGTGTTTGGGTAGAGTCAGAATTGCACAACATTGCAGGGACAGATAAGCAGTGAGTCAGGTGTTCTAGTACTTGGAGAGTTGGGAGGAGTACGAGTTTTGTGTTTATTCTTCACACGTGAAATTGAGCTAGATCAATACTAGACATTGGGCTTGGGTAACGAAAAGGCACACACTTACACTAATTATAAGGGGGTTATTGTGAGGGTAAAAATTGTCACATGAGCTAATACAACCTGATTCTTTTTGTTGTCACAATTATTTGCTCACAGATAATAGAACATATGTTTTTAATTTATACTGGACATTAATCTCAACATCGCCAGTGTTAGGGAGAATTCTCATAAATGGCTGATTTCTCTTAGCTAATGAGTCCCTCAGCAGCTTTGCTGGATTTCTAGGGTTTATCTTTTCCACCTGGTAAGAGTGTGAGCCTTTTTCCCACTCTAACATGTGTTTTTCTGTGTGCGTTTTCACTTTTTGTGTGATCTTGGGCACTGGAAACTCACCTACTCTATGCCCTCATATTTTTCATGTGTGTTACACAGCACCTTCAGTGCAGTGTCACAGGGTTGTCTTTGAGACTTCCCCCTGACTTCATTTTTCTAGCGCTGACTACTGTCCCCCAGAAAAGGTAAAGCTGCCATTAACTTTATGTTAGTCACTTTAAACCACAGACCCAATACACCCCATCTTACATGGAGTATTGGTGAGGGTTAATTCTTATCCCTTTTTGTCTGTGTCTCTTGGAGCATTGTTTCGCTCCCTTTACACTAAGACTTGGCTGGTGGCAGTGGTAAATACACTATTTTCCATACCGCGGTTATCATATATAAACGTGGTATTGTTTTAGGCTATTATATTAGCCTCGAACACAAACCCGCTTGACCATAAATATTTTAATACGGTTCCGGCTGGGTGTATTCGCCATTTCTTTTTTTAAATGTCTTTCTCGTGTTTTACTCTGCACGCCAAACCAGGTTTGGTTCCTTTGTTCTCCGTCTTTTTGTGGGCTTCTGCACAGAAGCCCGAATTAAGGCACCTGAATGTCTGGGTAGGCAGGATGTGAGGGAGGGGTCTTAGGACCCCTGCCATGGGTTCCCTTGATAACCCAAGTTGCACTACTGTTTGATTTTATGGGTGACTGTCCTTCCCAGGGCAGCCACCCTGCTGTGTGATTGACAGCCAGGCTGTATGAATGGGGAAAAACTGCATAAAAAACAGGTCTCTGGGACCGGAAAGGCAGAGTCACCACTGGAATGAAAGAACCAATGAGGAGCTGACAGAAGAGGACTCCTACAACGACTGACCCGCCCGGTGAAGCCCTGCTGCAGGTCCGAATCTTGAGAATCCGATGACAGAGAAGATCCTCCAGGAAACTTGTTCCTTTGAGCTGGTGGGACCAACCAGTTCGCCCAAACTGCAAGCCAGGACCCCTCCTCTGGTCAAATTCGCTGTACAGAGCTACAGTGGGCTGGATAGCCAGGAAGGTCGGGCCCTGCTTGGGTTTTATGGATGCACCTTTTATTCGTTGCTTTGCTGTGCTCCTGGTTTCTTCCCTGGGTAGTGCAGGACCCTTCAGTCGTCCTACTTTGTGTCAGTCCGACAGTCGCTTCAGGAACTGTGAGCCTGCAGGAACTACCAGCAACATCTGCCTTAGCTACAGAGTCCTCTCTAATGTAAGGTACTGTGCAAATCTGGTTGTTCGTTTCGTTCAGCCGCGGTGAAAGTTTCTGAAACTTTTCTCCAATCCGAGGGCTTGTCCTTCTCTTCTGTTTGAACTAATTTTTCTGCCAACCAACCTCGCCCGGAATCCGTGTCACGAACTTTACTGCGAACTACTCTGAACCGTGTGATCTTGAGCAAAAGACTTTTGACCCATTGACTTTGGCCCTAAGCCTTTTCTACCTGATTCTATCACTGTAGTTACTCTTGCTCAATTGCCCTGAGTACTTACCTGTTGGTGTTGTTCAATTTCTATTAACTTTGTCTTTCCCTTCCTTTTAAATTGCTGGAGTGCCATTTTGCTCCCATTTCATTTTGTGAGCTTAACTTGTCTGGAACTTATTGGGAGTGGTGTGGTGTATTAAGAGTGTGATTTTTAAACTGCTAATAATAGTGTAATGTTATACAACTGAAGAGTAAAATAAATGTATTTTCTTTTACTTGAAAACCTTGAGTCAGTGTTTGCCTGAATCATAGTAACTGCTGTCCTTTATGTAACTATTTGATACTGCTCACCTACTCTTGAGATAAGTCTGGCTGCTCAGCTACTGCTACCACTTTTTCTGTGTAGTACAGGCTTGTACCAAAGATGAATTTGTACTGTCACTTGTAGTCTTAATTGTGTGTGCTGTTCCCAAGGGGTACTGCATATAATTCTGCATAACAGCCAGACACCATTGCTCATGACATCAATATGGAATTCTGGGATCCATTTGAGCTGGCCAACAATGATGCACACATACACACATGGGTATACATTAAAATTACACTTGGCCTCTTGAAGGAAATGTTCCCCGGTGTTGTCACAGAAAAGAGATTGTCCTTGTGTTCAGCCTGGAAAAAGTGAGGTATTTAGTGTTTGTTGCCTTCTGCACAATTTCTGCATCCTGAGCCATTCCTTCACGTCTTTAGTGGAGAACACCTCTCGGAAAAGGAAGATGAGAATGTCACGGGCTACTTGCCACCATTGAGTAGTAATGTCAGTTGAGGGATGGGCAGAAAATGTGTTGAGACCTTATCGAGAACTACATATGATTATATTTATACCCACATATCACTGATCTTTACCACAACACTAAAGAAATATCTTTGTAACTATGACGTTCGTACCCGGGGAAGGGTGCTCAGCCAGTCAGGTGGCTGAAAGAGTGGATGGGAAAGCATTGTTTACTGCCCTCTCTTCCCCAAGTGGCACCATCTTGATTATGGAGAGGCAACAGAGAGCCTCTCCTCGTTGCCTCCCCACATGCCCACCATTGCCCTCAGCCCCAAAAACAAATCTTACCCGCCACAAAGAACAACATTATCCCAACTTACCCATGTATCAGATTTCCTCCATTACGACCCTGGCACTGTATCTCGCGCTTGGTAGCCCACTCAGTATCTCACGCTTGGTAGCCCGCTCAACAGCTTCTAACTCAAGCACCACTTGTAACAAAGGATCAGGGTGCCTCCGTTCCTCCCACCATATCGCATGCTTATCCACGCGGTCGACAACTTCTGAGTGGCACAATTCTTGAGGACTCGTAACATGTACCAGATGCCTCCCTGGCATGATGTGCCTTCCAATACTCACGCATAATTCTTGCCAGCCTCTGCGCATTCTAAACTTACTTACGCGTATCCGAGACGATTCAGTGTGTCCTCCACACGTTCTTAGTAACCAGTAACCCGAAAAGAGATAACAGGACAGCGTTACAAAGTAAGAAGGTGGTTTGAGCAGCCAGTGGAACAACTGGTACATGAATCATGACATTGAAGCAAATACAATCAGAACCAGTGACTCAACAGGTTCATATGTGCCTCAGCTGAATCCATACTCAGAAGCCAACCCGAAATAGCTGGACTCTGTTCGGTCAGCCAGTGCTTGCTAAACTGGTTGGAAAAGCTGGTTGTCCAACTTTCTCGGCTACACAAGACCCAACATTCAGATAATACTCTTGGGGAGTCTACTGAGGAATATAGGGTGGAGAAGGAACAGACAGTGATTCCTCAGGACATACTAATTTGCCTTCTTTTATATATCATCCTGGGAGGGCACACTAGGTCAACCCCTAGAGTGAGGAAACCCCTCACGCAAGTGAAACTGCACACTTCCATACCCCATTCCCTTCACTGGACCTTTTGGGGTTGTGTATTATTTCAATCCCGGGGGACCTGAAGGTGGAGATGTGGGCCCATGGCGCTCCCGCTGTTTCCAGAAGGTAAGAACATGACACAGCCTTTGCTCAGGCTTGCTTAGGATTGGACTGGCGGGCCATTAACAGCCATGTCCACCCCCTAGGTGGGTGTGATTGCCATAATGTTGATTTAAATTCTAGTGACTATTAACCTGTTAATACCCATGCACGACATCCACCTTTCTCCCAAACACACAAGCTCTCCAGCATACCCACCTCTCCAACACACAGGCCTACCCAACACCCAACTCCCCAACACCATCCCCTCCTCCTACACACTTACTAACACACATGCCCTACCACAAGATACCTCACCTGCACTCATGGACACCTACCTCCCTCTGACCCTTCAAAATATCTGAAAGACTATATCCGGGAGTGCTTTCTGTTAAGATGGATTTCTGAACTCTGACCTGGAGGGGCAGAGGTTCAGAAGGCCAACCTAGTTTCTTGGAACAGTGTAAACTCTGGACAAGCCAGACCAATCAGGGTAGCTATGGCAGGCGGTCAAGACTAAGTCTCAAGAGGGGTGAGGGTGACTGAAAGACCTCAATGTGCACACAAAGCAAGGACACTTACAAATTACTCCAGACAGGTGTTATATTAAAAATATAGACACATTTATTACAAGACATTTGTAATATAGACCATAGCAAAGAATAACAATAATACTGAAGTAAACCAACACATCACAATCAACACGATATATATACAAGACCAGAGGGGTCTAACGGATTAAGAAGCACAAAATATGTAGACCACCTAGATGGGGAGGAAAACAGGCAGTGAAAGTAATCTTTCGACCCAGTTCCACATCAAGAATACACCTAACTAAGAGGCAGTCCAAGCCCTACGAAGAGAGGAGCCTTATGCTCAATAGTATATCCACACGCTTGTGCCACTGGACAAAATAGGGTCTCTTCAAGGGTCACTAGCAGCTCAGGAAGGTGGATAAGGTTGATGAAGAACAAGTCCCCACTATTCAAGCAGGACCTCCACTTGCGGGCAGAGGCAGGTTGAGAGTGCGGGATAGAGTCACTATTTCGCAACAGCGGCGGAAAAGAAATGGACTACTCACCCGTCCCTGATGCAGGCAGACCCAGATTTTGCCAGTTCAGTCCACTTCGCTGGCAGGTTCGAATGCAACAATCAGGACATCTCAACACTGTGTAGTTTCTGCAGTAGTAGGCTTCATGGTCTAGAGGGTCACAAGTGCAGCAAACTTGCACAGGTCGTTGCCATAGCAGGGCAACATGGTAACCGGGTTTACTCCGGTCTGGGCGCTCTCGTCTCACTTCAGACCTGGGAATGCCAAGTGTACGAAATTCGATGTGAGGGTGCCGTGGACACAGAGCAGGCAGTATTCCAAGTTTCGAGGGCTTCCTCGAAACCGTGGCGATGACAGAGCAAATATCCTGCGTAAACTGGTCAGCCCACTGGTTGGCCCAGGGACACTTCTGAAGAGGCTTACTTGCAGGGTTTGATGAAGTTGCCGGGAGTAGTTGCTCCCACTATTCCAATGGGTCGAAGCGCCTTCGCAGACCTTCTAGGACGATCAGATGCAAAGGGGTCTCACAGGACGACAGCGGGCTCAGGGTGCCAAACCTTCCAGCGGGTCACAAGCGGTTCCTCGACTCAGCTTCTTGTTGCAGGATACTTGGCTCCTTATCCTTTGTTCATGTGGGAGATCTACATGGTAGTGGTGTTTAGGCCTCCTATTATCCTAAGTTCCCTTCACGCCAAAATGGAGAGGACCCAATGGGAGATCTGCTCACAAACACTCACTACATACGTGGACCAATCATGGACCACGGTGGTCCCAGGCAGTCAGGACACTCCAGACTCTCTGGCACCCAGGATGTGTATTGGGAACAGACATCCCAGCCCACATCCTGGAGGCACATACACACGGCATGCAGAAGCCGCAAAAGCTTTGGGTTTCGCGGGAAGGGCTTGACCAAATAACGACTGACCCGTGTTGGATCGACCCAGGAAGGTGAAGGGGCAATATGGCCAAAGGACAGGACAAAGAACCTCATGGCATGGCCATTTTGGAGCCAGGCCACCTATTCGTGCCAAACACGGTAAGCGTGGATAACATGGAAGAAAGGGTTCAAAACATAAGAAAAACGATAGCTGCCACCAGTCCTGTCCGTGACACATCTGCACAGTTCATAAAAAGTCCAGCAAGAGTTTCTAGGGCCTTTGGAATGACTAGAGACCCAAGGGTGTGGTAAAGTAAGTTACATTGCACTCTTGTTGCATGTTGTACAAAAGCTGCAACATGAGGAAAGGACTAAGGGAAACAAAGTCTCCCAGTAGTGACTGTCTCAAGGGCATGTCAGTTTCCCCATAAGAAGTAAGCAAGAGCCCAGAGGAGTGCGGCTGAGGGCTGCGCTTCTCTGGCAAAGGTTAGATCAGGGTGCAGAACAGCAGCAAAAAGTTTGGGGGTTGACCCATGGAGTGAAAATTACATTCAAATATGAAATCTTCCTAACACTTTTGTGTCCGGGTCACGCAGGTGTACAGCACATTACAAAGCACTGAGAGCACCTACAGGGATTGCCTTCAATGTACAACTCTATGGGGATGGCTGGGATGGAACTGGCAGATTCGACCCCGGAGGTAGTGCAGTGTTGTAGACCATAGTCTACAACATATTGGCCTGGCGTAACCGCTACCAACCTCTCCACCCAGTTTGTGAGGAGTCCTCGTAACCATTTGCTGCAGTGTCTCATACATCGCCTGGTAATGCTCAGTGCACAGATATCCTTTCTCTTCACATGGATAACTTAGTGACAGCTGCTTGGCCTCAATGATATATGTGCTCCCAGGTGTATTGAGGACCTCCCTAGTATGGGGAGCATGGCCTCGGGGGTTCCTAAACCCTGCTTGATCTACCCCAAATCTACCCCAACATTTGCAGTGTCATTATAGTCAGGTAATAAATCACAGTCCTGATATTTATGTCCTGGCAGTGGCTGAATACCAAGGGAAGGGAGGCGCAGTGATGATGTGTGAGTATTGAGAAGGAGAACAAAGGGCATCTGGCAAAGTAATCCAGAGCATGTGGCAACATAAGCCATTGACATTGTGCAGTGCATTCAATTACAGACTGGTGCATGCATGGTGGAGGTGGTGCTGGTGGGCACAGCCACAGCAGAGGGCATGGAGTCAGGCAGGCTGATTTTGATGGTAGCCATGGCATATTGGTGATGTGGATGGATGTAGGCTAGGGGTAGTGTTGGTGGTAACCACATTTTAAACAGTTGAAGTCTACTGGACTTCTTGTGGAAGGTTTTGTCTCATTGGAGCAAATTCTGGATTTGGCGGTATTTTTTTACTGTGATATTTTGGTGGTAAACTGGTGGTAAACTGGCCTTACCATTAGAGATAGTTCAGTATTATCCTACTTTTGGTGATAATATAGTGTTAGCTTGTGTTGGTGGTAATTTTTGTCGTATCTTACCTTGGGATATTTTCAGAATTACCTTATTTTTGTGGTATAGTGGTGAGCATAGCTTTTTATACTACAGCCCCATCATAAAACAAACCTTTCCTCTCTGTTAGAATGTCTCTTGGTCGCCTGTAGAGAACCCCCAGACCTATCACACTTTTAGAGAACCCAGTGTGTTTATTCAGTATGCCATCTATCATATGTGGCTTGTATTACTGTATTACTGGCTTATTTACATCCAGTAATCTATGTGTCCTGATGACACTGCTCTCTCTAATGCATGCAGAGAAAAGAGCATTCAAAACACATACACACACCTTCCTTCCTTGCAGGTATTTATTCACTCTTTCTTGCTTGCTACTTTAGCTACAGTGGTAAAATAGCAAATGCTTTACCGCTCTAGTAGAAACATCAAACCCTTGTGATTCCCTTGTATAGAAATGATTCACAGACACATGAAATGACACCAAAATCCCAGCCTTTGTTTTTTGTAGACTATGTATTTCACAACCATTATAAACATAGTTATATCTTACCACATGATATCACAGCAGCAGGCCTACAAAATATAAAAGAGAACAGAAAACAACAGGCACATTGCAAAAAAACGAATTTGGTGTTCAGAACTTTTAAACGTCTAGAGAGAGACATGAACACGCAGTATTATTTTTTCTAACTCCCTGCACTGCCAACAAATGATGTCATCTCCTCGTTGTCAGGACCTTATCTGCATGACCTTGCCGCTTCGCAGAAACAGTGCTCAGGACTCCTTTGCATCAAAGCCAGTAACTCAACCTCCTTATGTGGGGAGCTCCCAGCTGTTTAAGTTTGTAGCCAGCGCTCACACCCACATGGAGTCTCACAGCATTTCCTTGGAAGCACCGTCTGTACCTCCGTCTCAGCTCGAACTAAACTCTTCCCACCGCCTTATTCATCAAGAAAACTCCTCCTGACTATCACCCCTAGGTCAGCCCTCTATTGACGTGGTCCATCCACCTCCAATCCCTACCAATCAGAATAAAAGAATGTGCCCTGTGCCAGCCCTTGTTTTTCAAGACAATGAAGATTTCAGCCCTGCAAAGCAACTGTTTCCGTTTGTCTTCCTGCCAGTGGCATATTTCTGCTTTACACGGAAAACACTAACATGGTATGAATTTCAGAGTGTGCATCTCTTCATGGATAAAGTAGATTTTAAATCGTGCATGTCGAATCACATTAATAACTTAGAGGGGCAGTTAATGTATTAGTAGGAAAATTAGTATAAGGTTAATTAATTATGTATTTCCAATGCAGTTCACACAAATGAAAACATCCACTTTGTAAAAATGTGCACCTCTGCATTTTAAAATGACAGCACACTGTATTAAAACGTTTTAATAAATGCACTGAAAAATTGCCTGCTGGCTGTTACTGAAAACTGCTTTGCACCTATTGTGCACCTATTTTCAAATGGCTGCATTTAGATATTGCATGCTGCATCCTGCCAACAAACTAAATGCTTTTAAAATAATGCCTGCAGCTTGAAAAACGGTGCCTGGCTGCATTTCCATACTGCACACTGTCAATAAAATCCCCAAATATATCCTTACATACTATAGTGAGTGCCTGCACAGTGTCCTGTAGCAGAGGAGGTGTGGGTGGTGGTGATTGTGTCAGGTGTAGGAGTGGTGGTAGTAACACTTGCTTCCCCTTGCTTGCCCTCCCAGGCTGTTTAAGATATCACCTGTTTATTGGGATATGTCATACAGTCAATTGCCATATTGCCATGGATATTGTTGTGCATGAGAGTAGTGCACTTTGGAGCTGCATCACTACATTTACTGATTTGCAGAGTGTGTGAATGACACCTGGAGTATGTTTACCTGGCGCCCTGTATCATCTGTACCAGTGGAGGTGAGCATAGAATGGTTGGGGTACCTATATGTGTTTGTTGATGTGAATGCTGCTCACTGTTCTTATGGAGGCATTATCAATGTTTTACAGAAGGACGTGTCCTTCCATAAAACCCTTGATGGGGTCAGATGATGCTAGTACCACAATGAGGAGAGGTACGGTTCACTTCGGTTTGGTCTGTTGGTATTCCTCCTAGGGGTTCACTAGGAAATAGGTTGTGTGTAACTGGCCATGTGTGAACTTCCTATTTGCACAATGGTTCAATACGTGCTTCGGTACAATACGTTGCTGACGACTACACTGGTTTGACCTATGAGATTTGGTAATTCAAATTTTAAGGTATCATGAAAATTGAGAGAAGTTGTATTTGAATTGAAAAATGTGATTAAAAAAGTGTGCAAATGTACAATATGTATAAAAACAATAAAAACATGGTGGCATTCACTGTGGGTGATGCAAAGGGTGTGCTAGTGTCAGCGTTTATCAAGTTATGTGTAATTGCCATGGGTTGGGCTGCTCGGTGTCACTCATAAGATCACATGAGCATAAATGCGTTGATGCACTCCCTACATTACATTTCTCTCAAACCAGTTTCTTTTTAAGGGTGCCACCTGCTTTGCCGCATACT
The DNA here is from genome assembly GCF_040938575.1 of Ambystoma mexicanum. Classification (NCBI taxonomy): domain Eukaryota; kingdom Metazoa; phylum Chordata; class Amphibia; order Caudata; family Ambystomatidae; genus Ambystoma; species Ambystoma mexicanum. The sequence goes on along the minus strand of NC_090926.1, from coordinate 1,091,466,490 downwards.
AGTTCCACAATATTTTTTGAAGTAATTCAGCATAACCCTTACCTCCGCCAAAATCATCACTGTGACCGCCTGTTTATTTGTTTGCACTCATGTTTTACACAAATGTCCCTTACATTTAATCACCAGGGGCTGTTGGACTACCGACTTGGACTTTTGTAGCTTCATTTCCTTTCAGGCCATCTGTGTGGAGGATGCTTGGTCCCGCCTCCCCTACCTGCTGCGTGTTTAGTGGCTATGCAGCGCCACTTCCGGTAGCTCAGCATCCCTGAGATGGATGAAAAGATAACTGCGGACTACGCGCGTCAGGCAATTCCACATTGTCTTTCCATACTCTGTGTCCCATGTCACAGTCACAACTGCGCAACCCTGGCCCTGATGTCACTCCAGATCTCAATTTTACCGTGGATGTAGGTTTAGCGCTGCTGGCCAGAAAACAGTTCCTCAGCATTGGCAAGTACTTGCATGTCTTGCATTTTCCAACCTTTTCTGCCCCAGGCGTGTTTGAGACAACTTTCAGACATGAATGGCTACAGGAAATGGCTGATTTTCAATGGATTGAGTTTCTCGAGCATGGCCACTACTCAGCTATCCATTTCCAAAATGACACTATTTTTCCCATCGCTATTGATGCCATTTTTTTAATGAAATTTTGAAAACCTAATTTGAAACTCTGCTGCTACATATAGATTTTGGAAGCACTAACACAAAGACTAGATGAGCTGAAAGACCAAATAACCTTGACTGTATGCTTCCGAAATGTCTTGTATTTATCTGTACTGTCTTACACACCCTTTTCATACTAGTTATGCCTGCTTCACTCAAAATGACTAATTCTGAGTCACTGCATTCTAAAACACAACATGAAAAGCATGTTGATAAGTTAAGCTTACATAGCTTTGTTTGTGATGTATATTGTTACATGTTGATATGATTTTCAGAGTATAAAAAGAAAAAAAGCCCAGTTTAAAAAAGAAAATACGTGCAGAACATGAATACATCAGAATATGTGCGTTTTAGTAATTTAGTTCTTTTGTGGCTTCTCTCCAAATTAAACAGTCCCACTTGTTTACAAACAATGGCTGCCATTCTAACAGAGCTTTTACCATGACCAAATCATTCTGCATAACATGCCATATGATTAACACCGGGGCCCCCTCTAATATGTATTTTCAAGAGATCTGACAGATAGCTAAAGCTCCCACTTGCCAGGCCCAAAAAGGACAACAGTTACCCATCAGATCCAAGCAATACCCTAACAATTACATTTGGACTCTTTCACATCATAGGCAGGCTGTTGCATGTGTTGTTTATCTATAAAAGACAGGGATGTGCCTTTAGGTGCTTTTCGGCTTTCTTTTTCTCAAACACCAATTTTCCTGAAGGTGTGAACATACAGATTATTGTGTGTTAAAATCTTTTCTTTCAGAATGGTGAAATAAATATGGAAGCCATCCTCTCTCTGAATCTCACAGAACTCACCAGGAAGCTTCGCGAGGGCTCTATCTCGTTGGAGTGTGCTCTGTATACCTACATGTGGAAGGTAAAAGAAAGCTTTTGTTGTCATATTGTAAAATGAAGGACTAGAGTGGAATTGTACCTGATTCTTAGGGGTCAAGCCAACAGTGGTACTTTAACAATGCCATTCACCTCCTTGACTTTGCTCTAAAAAGAATAGCCTGTTAGCCAAGCACTAGATCCAGGCCTATGCCCCCATTTATGTTGTAGATATTTATGCAGCAAGAACCAATGCAGGGAATTCTCCCTCCCTAATCAAGAGCACCACACCAATATTCATTTTATGTTCAATCTAGTCCTGTCTGTGACTCATATTGCACCATGTAGATCCCTCGCCCCTGTGTCATAGATAAGCCAAGAATCAGGCTGGCATATATAAACAATAAATATGTATTAATTCAGCAGTGGCAAAGCAATACCTTAAGAGGTATTTCAACAATTCCAAGCACCCCCAGTGTTTGAACAAAAATGACAAACCCTTTTCTAAGGAGGCATAGCCTTGATGGGGCCCCAAATCTGGAGTGTTGGAAGAAGATTAAAATAGAACCTCATAAAAATATAAAGAAAAGTGGGGTCAGGAAATCTTACGAAATACTTACTGACTGTATTATATGGCCAATGTATTTTCCTGTGCTTAAAATAAAGTGTTTATATTCCAAAAAGATACGGATCCCTACTCCATTAAAGAAATAGGATTTTGTCCTTTATTATGTCAGGTTTAGACAATAGATTTTCCTGATTACTGTTGACTTCCAATAGGAGGTTATCACAATCAGATACAAAATAAATTAGCATGAAAGACAATTTACCCGCAACTACAAGGTTTAAATACACAAATAAAGACTGGTCGGGAGAGTCTAAATGTTTTTAAAATAATTTAAGTTTCATCCACATAATATATGACCACCCTGATTGGATACCTAACTAATTATGTATTAGAACAGTAGGCATGGAAGTTGGCATTCGCAATAGTCTTTTTCAAAACAACCCTTCTAAAATATTCATTTTATTTCAGTATTAGGAAATGAAGATTTCACAACCATACAGAATAGATGGGATGTATTCTCCTACATGCAACTTTATTACATGAAGTAACCTATACTTAAAATTCTTGTCCTTAACTTTTTACATCTGGGCATAGAGGGGGCCAACATAGATCTTGATCTCATACAAATGTCCCCAGTCATAAATTTCTTGTATACAGGGAATCCCATATAGACTAATTTTGAAGTAAAATTAATTCAGCCTCCATCAATCAAACAATGAAATTGTGATTTACAAGAGGTATTTTCAGAAATCAAAATGACAGTTTTCAAGCCATGAATTCTTAAATTGTTTTTACTTAGATAATGGAACATGCAATTCAAGGTCCTTTGATGTCCAATCTGGGGCCTGACAAATAAGACGATATTGTCTGCAAATAAGAAAACTAAGATTACCAATTTTAGGGGAAAATAAACAACATTTAGGTAATTCATTGATGAGGTCGAACAGATATAAATTAAAATGACAGGTGGCTGCGATGCAACCCTCTCTTAGAACAATGAAAGTGCACACCATACCACTCAGATTAGCTACTCTTTGCGGTCTTACTTGTATGGTTGTTTCTGTATGTAACCAGATACGCATGTTAAGAAAAACTCCTGGAATAACCCTGCTGTTTATTTTATTCTGTCTATATAATCAAATGCAGAAGAAAGGTCCACACACCAAAAAAGTGGCAATGTGTTATTTTACCAAGCTTGTTCTTCTAACAGGTGATTTATTTATTTACTTATTTCTTTATTTGGATTTGTTAAGCGCTCAACGGCCCGGGGGCATCGTGGCACTGTTACAGAATATTTGACTTGGTAACGGTAATAACAGTGGTTACAGGCATGGATCATGTCTATTTTGCAATGAAAAGTGCAGTTCCATGGTGACAATGGAACCATGTGGGAGCAATCGTTATTAACAATAATAGACAGAAATGGTGTTCCGTGGTTAAAGTGGAACATTGTGGGAGGCAGTAGTGGAGCAAAGTTTAGTTGAATAGTTTAGTTTTTAGCGCTTTTCTGAATGTGAGTAGGGATTCTTCTTTTCTGAGACTGGGTGGCAGTGAATTCCAGGCTTTGGGGGCTAGGACTACAAAGCTGGTACCACCGGCTCTGTTGAAGGTTGGGATTGAGAGTTGGTTTGAGTATTTGTTGCGTTTAGGTCTGTGGGATGGAGCTTTGTGTATTCTTTCCACTATATAGGCTGGTCCTGTCTCGGCCAGGCATCTATGTGTGATTGTGAGGGATTTGAACATTATGCAATCTTTGATCAGGAGTCAGTGGGCCTCTTGGGAGATATGATCTCTCTTGGGTATGCTAAGGGCTGCTCTAAGGGCATTGTTTTCTGCAATTTGCAGTCTGTTGATGTTGTTTGTGGAGGTGCCAAGGAGTAGGATGTTGCAGTAATCCAGTTTTGCTCCGATTGTGGCTCTAGCGGTGTTTAGGCAGTTCTTTGGCGATAGGTGAGGTCTTACTGCATTTATGATTTTTGATGTGAGCGCTGCTGAGGAGGAAATGGCGCTGACTTGCCTATCCATGGACAGCGTGGAGTCCAGGTAGACGCCTAAGGTTTTTACAGCAGGTGAGGTGGTAATGACTGAGTCTTCGATGATGAAAGAAGAGTCATCTAGTCTTTTTAGGGCTTCTTTGGGACCTACCAACAGTATTTCATTTTTTTCCCCATTTAGGCATAGGCCATTGGCTGCCATCCAAGCCTGGATGCGGGCATATATGCCTTTTAGGGTGTTGAGGTCTTGCTCATAGTTGCCTGTTATTGGGACTAGAATTTGTGTGTCACACTCACCTGATTCCCACGGAGGCGCAGGTCTGGCTTCGAGTGCTGATGCTTCTTCTATGGTGAAGCGCAGGACTCTGAAGATGGACTCACTGGCTTGCAGGAATATTCCCCTGTGCGTGAAAAGGGAGTATTACCTTAGGGTCTGGAAGGATGAGTTCTCCATCCTGCTTCTGATGCAGGGGCGCGTTGAAACCCAGTTACTTCACGGGATTGAGGTTTGATGGGAGTTCAAATAAGCTTGACTATTCAGGTAAGGCGCTGTAAGAGTTCTGTTGCAAGTTCAAAAGTTCAAGCTTAATAATAATGTTCATTGTCTTATTGCAGCAAGCGCTAACGCTTATGTCTTTTTCCCCTTAGGGGCCGGGGTTCGGAATGCCGGAGATATGGCGCCGACCCGAAGTGAAACGTGCAGTTCCAGTAAATGACAGGTAAGTTCTGGATGAGCGTTCGGGTAATGTCTTTGCATTCGCTCATTCAATGTCTTTGTCTTTTTTCCCCATAGGGGCCGGGGTCCGGAATGCCAGGAAGTGGCAAGACCCGAAATGAAATAGGAATGACCCAACAGGTAAGTCTTAGAAGGAAACAGAGCTTTTCCTATTCCCTTCCTTCTCTCACCTTGTGTTCTTGTCTCTTTCTCTCTAGGCTGCGGATCCGGATGATCGCTGCTGAAGATGGAGGTGCCCAGGAAAGGTGAGTGAAATGCAGCGCTGCAGCGATCGAAGCGAAATGCTTTTAAAATGATGTCTTCCCTTTCAGGATCGTCGGTGTGAAGTCTCCGTGATGCAGCTTTAGCAGGTAAGGTCTTCTTTCTCTCCAATTCTCTCTTAGCAGGTGACCCAGGATGCTGACAGGCGTGGCTGAAGTCCAGATGCAGGAGCTAACACGGTGAGCGTCCAGCTGCGAGGAGCAGAACAACGCGAAGCGTGAGTTGCTGATCGGGCGTGGTTTAAATAGCTTTGGGAGAAGTTCCAGGTATGTATCCTTCCACCGATCAGGTATGTATCCTTCCCCGACCACACCCAGGGGAAAGTAGTTCCACAGGTAAAGTAGTTCCATTCAGGCCTCAAGAGGGCCTGGATGTAGCAGCATGGTCTGCATCAGGTAAGTGCACCTTAAAACACTTGAACACATGTCTAGCTTTATGAGCCTGGCGCCTAAGGCGCCAGGACAGGGGTCCAACATGAGCCTGGCGCCTAAGGCTCTGTGTCCAAAGGGCCCCAGCTTGGGCCCGCTGGCACTTCCCTGGGGGAAATGATGCCTGCCTCTGGGGTTGCTGGGTCGGACCTGGCTCCTTGGAGGTAGGCATCATGACATTGTGTGTCATCGGCATAGTTTGTAAAGAATATGCCGAATTCTTCTAGGTCATTGAAAAGGGGGAGGGTAAAGAGATTGTAGAGAGTAGGGGAGGTGCATGAACCTTGTGGGACTCCACAGTCAATTGGTGAAGGGATGACAGACAGAAGCTTGGTCCGAGTAGACTCTCATGGCTCGACCGTTCAAGAAGGAGGTAATCCAGGTGGTAGCTTCTTGGGAGAAGTGGGCTGTGTCAGTCAGATGTCTGCAGAGGATCTTGTGATCAACCAGATCAAAGGCTAGGAGAAGGAGGAGTGAGGTTTTGCCTTTGTCCATAGCCTCAACAAGTTGGTTCTTGAGGTCGAGTAGCGCCGACTCTGTGCCATGGCGGGGGCCGAACCCTGATTGCCTTTTTCCTAGGATGTTGTGTGTTTCTAGGTAAGACTGAATTTGTAAGTGTGCAGCTTTGTCTAGAATTTTCAACAGAAATGGCACAGTGGTAATAGGTCGGTAGTTGTTTGGGGAGTCAGGGTCAAGGGTAGGTTTTTTTAGTAGGGGCCAAACCCAGGCTTCCTTAAGGGTGGGCGGGACAGTACTGTTGTTGGATGCATTGATAAAGGTAGTGACAAAGGGGGCAAGTGCCGTGGTGCAGTTTTTGATTAGATTGGCTGGGCAGATGACACCTTTATATAATGATGGCTTTGTGTGTTTCATGATATGGAGGACTTCAGGGATAGTTACTTCACTAAAGCTGAAGGGTTTGGGTGGGTTTTTGCTGTGTGTCGTGTCTCCCTCTGGCGAATTGGTGGAGGGGTTAGGTGGAGGTGAACTAGATTTGGGCAGATTCTTGAGTTGGGTTTTGATTTTGTTTTTGAGTGTTTTGATTTTGTCTAGCATGGCGTGTTGAATGTTGTTACATCAGGTAGCTTTTTTATCGGTAGGCTGTGCCAATGTGAGGGGGGTAGTAAGCTCATTGTATATGGGGAATAGCTCTTTGGATTGCGAGTTAGCTTTCTATATTCTGGTGTTGTATGTGGCTGCTTTAGCTGCGGTGATGGCTTTTATGTATTGTTTGGTGACAGAGAGGTATGTCTCTCTAGTGAGAGAAGAGGGATTGGTTTGCCAGGATGTTAGTGCTGCTCTTTTGGCGGTCCGTGCTTCCTTGAGTTCTTGAGAGAACCAGGAGTTAGCATGGAGTGTTTTTTTGGCTTTTTTCCTTTCCAGTGGGGCTATGGCCTCCACTATCTATTTAAGTGTGGTATTGTACATCTCAGCTAATGTTGTTGGGTCTTTGGAGGTAGGGTGGGCGGGTGCTGAGGTTTCCAGGAGTGGGAGTAGCCTGTCTAAAGAGAGCACTTTTTTAGATCTGGCCATGGTGGCTGGAGCAGTTGGGTATGAGTTACCTGCTGTTCTTATTGGTATGAAGAAGTGCAGTAAGTGGTGGTCAGTCCAGGGGCGGGGGGTGTTTCAGCTGATGTCAGCTGTGCAATTATGGTCGGCGATCCAATCTAGGATGCAACCTTTGGTGTGGGTGGGATCGGTCACTCGTTGGGTGAAGCCTATGTCTAGGAGGGCTTTGGCGAGGGCTTTAGTTTTTTGTCTTTTGGGTCTCTGAACCCAAGGTTAAGGTCCCCTAAGAGTAGTACTCACAAATTAGCTTTTAGGTTGTCTCCTAGGGTGTGTGTGATGTTGGTTTGGAAGTCTAGACTTGGGCCTGGTGGGCGGTATACGATGTGCATTGTGATGGTGTTATTGGGAGAGGGTGATATTTTAACTTATAGAATGTCGAAGTTCTCAGCTTCCTTGGTCTTCAACTGCCTAGCGTTGAGGGTCTCCTTGAGGATTAGTGCAACCCCTCCTCCTTTACTGGAGGTTCTGTCTTGGTGTATGATGATGTACCCTAGTGGTAAGGTTTGGCAAATGGCTGGTCCGGAGGCTTCATGTAGCCATGTCTCAGTAATAGCGAGTATGTCCAAGTCTAGGTCCTGAATGAGGTTGTGAATCTCTGTTGCATGTGCCGTTAGGGAGCGAGCATTAATGAGTGCACATTGGAGCTGTGTTTTCTGGTTTTCCCTTTGCTTAGAGTTTGTGTGGGCATTATTAGAGGTGTTGGTTTTGTTTGTATTGACGTGCGGAGTGCAGGTGTTTGTTGGTGGTGGTGGGTTCTGGGGGTGCGTACTCGGGTAGGTCATAGAGTGGTGAGTGTGGCAAGTGGAGCAGCAGCCTAGTCTTTGGTTCCTCAAGTGGGTAGGAAGGGGGCTAGTGGTAGTTTGTGTGTTGAGATCTGATTTAGGGGTAGTGTTGATGTGGGTCGATGTGCTGTCTGGGCAATTGATGGTGTGCGTAGGAGTGGTGCTGGCCATAGCGAGCGCTGGTAAGAACTGTGTGGGTGGGATGTGGAGTGAGCAGGGGAGAGAAGGTGCCATGTTCAGTGGTGAGGGGTCTATCTCGGGTAGAGAGTGTGGTGGGTGGGCCGTTAATAGGATGTAGGTACGATTGGCTTGATTGACGATCTAATCAGGTGGCTGAGCACAGGGTTAAGATCACAGTATATCAGGTGGACAGTAGAGCAAACAGAGCATTACATAGTGACAGACATCATTGACCTTAACAAGAGCATTCAAAGGTGGGGCACAATGTAACAGCTGAAGTCAGCGCATCAAGATGTAATAGTTTTGCCGAACAGCTCACTGAATGGAGGGGTGCCGGCTCACGCCTTCCAGTCGTGCCAGGAGAAAGAAGTAGCAACATAACTGCTGGTTGCTAGGAAACCTTAATAAACAAAACATTTTGTTTCGTTGTAGCAGGCATTTTCTTATGTGGATCGGGTCCACGCGGCGAATGGCGGCAGCAGTAGGGGTCTTGGGCTTGCTTGGCACAGAGGTGGCAGTATGAGGCTGGGGAGCATTGGCCTACTGTGGAATGTGCACATGGGATGAGGCTCGCAGCGTGGTTGACGCGGCTTCTGAGTGGCTGCTTCAGTTCTCTTGCAGCGTCTCCGGGTGCAGGCTGGGTGCAGGCTGTGGGATCCTGGTGGAGGGATAGCTGCTCCTGCAGCTATCTTGGGGGGGGCTCCTGCCCTGATGCATTGCAGGTGAATATGGGGCACAGACAGGCTGAGCCTTGTAGGCGGTGCCTTAGAGGCGGGGTGCCGGCACACGCCTTCCGATCGTGCCGGGAGAAAGAAGTAGTGACATAACTGCTCGTTGCTAGGCAACCTTAATAAACAAAAACATTTTGTTTCATTGTGGCAGCCATTTTCTTATGTGGATCGGGTCCACGCGGCAAATGGCAGCAGCAGTAGGGATCTTGGGCTTGCTTGGCCCAGAGGTGGCAGTATGAGGCTGGGGAACAGTGGCCTACCGTGGAATGTGCACACGGGATGAGGCTTGCAGCGAGGTTGACGCGGCTTCTGAGCGGCTGCTTCAGTTCTCTTGCTGAGTCTCTGGGTGCAGGCTGTGGGCTCCTGGTGGCGGGATAGCTGCTGCTGCAGCTATCTTGGGGGGCTCCTGCCCTGACGTAGTGCAGGTGAATATGGGGCGTAGGCAGGCTGAGCCTTGTAGGCGGTGCCTTACAGGCGGGATGCCGGGTCACGGCTTCCGGTTGTGCCGGGAGAAAGAAGTAGCGACGTAACTGCTGGTTGCTAGGCAACCTTAATAAACAAAAACATTTTGTTTCGTTGCGGCGGCCATTTTCTTATGTGGATCGGTTCCACACGGCGAATGGCGGCAGCAGTAGGCGTCTTGGGCTTGCTTGGCTCAGAGGTGGCAGTATGAGGCTGGGGAGCAGTGGCCTACTGTGGAATGTGCACATGGGATGAGGCTCGCAGCGAGGTTGACGCGGCTTCTGAGCGGCTGCTTCAGTTCTCTTGCTGCGTCTCTGGGAGCAGGCTGGGTGCAGGCTGTGGGGTCCTGGTGGCGGGATAGCTGCTCCTGCAGCTATCTTGGGGGGGGCTCCTGCGCTGATGCAGTGCAGGTGAATATGGGGCACAGACAGGCTGAGCCTTGTAGGCGGTGCCTACATTATGAAACCATTAAGAGAGGTTAGAGTATTTTTACAAAATCCTGTTTGAAATTTCGATGGCCGGCCAACCATTTTTGCCCAGTCAGTAAAATAATAATGCAAATGTCTTAGAGGTTGCATCGTGTAGTACTATATGATGGTAATTGACAGGTTCAGTTAGAACAATACAATTTGGGGACAATAAAACAGGATTGCCCTGAGGCTGGCTTAATGCCCTATAATGCAATATTTGTATATAGTTTGTACAGGATAGCTTCCCACAAGTGGGGTCCCCTTTAAATATTAAATATTAACTTAGATAATCCATAAGGGCCCACTCCTCTAGATCTTTTAGATTTATTTGCTTTTAATTCAATATAGGTTGCTATAGAACACGGGCTCATTAAGCCAGCCACACATGATGGGGGTGTAGCAATAGAATGCCCACAATTCTCTGTAAAGTATTTAGTCCAAGAAGATTCATATATAGAAATAGCTAATGGAGAGGTCAATTTAATGTGGTTGACATATGAACTATAAATACATTTCCAGACTAGCCAAGGAGTATTGTTGTTAGTTACCCTCAGCATAAATTGGCTGTCCTGGATACCACACTTTATCTGTATACTTTCTGTGTATTTCTGTATTGGTATTTGAAGAGTTTTTGAAGAAAGTTATCCTAGTATCGCATTTTAGAGGTCTGAACACTATGTTCAGGAAAATTGTTCTTTTCCTGAACAATGGTGTTGAAGACGTGTGACATTGACCAACAATATACAGGAAACCTTGTGAAACGATAAATGTAAAGTGCCTCCTTTGTAATTTATGTTGGCCTAAGCCTAGTGCTCTACGAGGAAAACTGCGTTCCAAAGTTCCGATTTTAGATCGACCTTGCTGTCATTTTAGGATTCATCCGCCATTTTGATTTCTGTTTGTACGATTCTCTGTTCTAAAATGGTGGACTGTGTTTTCAACTTGCAACCAAGCATCCCGACCTTTGAGCTCGGTCAATGTTTAGGTTGTCCGAGATCCGACTGTTTAGACTAGGTAAAGAGACCTTGCGCTCCATATGAACTGCCAGTATTGTCTGCGCACATAAGACTCATCCCTGTATAAACGTTGGAACAATGTAAAGTAAACCTTAAGCGTAGACACAGGCCGAACTGCATTGTGTTGGAATATAGACTAAGGCTTATCGTGGGATCTGAGAACATACACCACCATTGTATCCTCATGGAAATACAAACTTATGTAATCCTTTTGCATATTATTATATAAACTGTGTGTGAACTAGGCACAAGCTCTAGACTACAGATTATTAACATGAAGAGGGGCTGGACAACATTATTGGAAATTGTATAAAAGCACAAATGTTTAGACGTCCAGCAGTCTCTCACCTCTCATTGTCAGGCTGGTATACATTGCGGGGTGTTGAGAGCCAGATAGCTATCTGTGTTTCTTTGTAAACTGTGCAGAATAAAAGATCTGTGAATCTTTTCAGCCGTGATTGGTGGATTTCATTTGTGGTACTCAGCCTCGATATTTCTTTGATCTTACAGATGGCGCCCGAACAGGGACCCTCAAGATTGATGCCACTTCGTTGAAAAGTTGACGCGGCTATCGGACCGGGATCAGACGGTGAGAAAAGGGGGCTCCTTCTTGGATGAGATGCGACACCTCAACAGTACCGCACGACCCGATCCCCGAACGGTGAGCATGCGGTCGAAGACTGCATCTTGACGAGGGTCCATATATCGAGGCGGGCAGTTTTGCCGAAATCACCAACCACGAGGGTCCTTTGTTGTTCTTATTAATCTGATTGGACATCCCTTAGTCCTTTGCATCAGGTGAGTCGTGCCCCGATTCCTAAATATCCTGATATTTGATTTGGAGCATTGTTCTCGCGAGTACAATTATTGACCAGGTAATACCAGTAATCTGACATGCCTGGGAAATTGTCTGCCTGTTTCAGGGCGTTATTCCGCAGAGACAGACAATCTTTGGAATTTGGCCGTCCGGCACCCCTGGAGGGGTCGTCGGCATGTACTATGTACTGTAAATACGGCATTGGTAGTATAGTGTTTAATGATATTTGGCACAGACAAACTAGATATGCTTCCGAACTTCAGTGGCCAACCAATGGTAGCGTTGAGATTTCTGGTATAGAATATTTAGAATATATTGTTAAAGATGAAAGCTAGACCTGCAGCATTTGATATATTACAAAATTGGAAAAAAGAAGCTATGCAGCAGCTTAAAAGTAGAGAGAAACGTGCATGAAGACATATGTCAAACGCAGAGAAAACGTTATTGTATGATCAGCAAAAACAATCAGAGTCAGTTATAAACATAGATAGGGCTGTTCAACTTGGTATACAGAAAATATATTGTCTAAAGATTTTCATGCATCAGATATGTTGATTGATAAGCTTTTAAATGAACGAAGGCCTGATGCTACTGCACCTCCACCTTATGTACCTAGTCCTGTTGCCTTACCTCTTCCTGCTGCTGTTCCTCCTCCCGTAGTAATTCCTACTGTTACTGTTCCTGTTATTCCTCCTACAGTTCCTCCGCCGTCAGCTATTGCTCTGGTTCCTATTATTGTTCCTCCACCTATCCCTCCATCTTTTCCTGTTGTTGTGATACTGGTAGATTTGTCTTCGATGCCAGTAATGGCGCCTTCATTACCTATTGTACAGGATTTGCCTCCATTTTCCCTTCCAAGTGGTTCTGTTCAGCTTGTAGTTGATAAGGGTGCTGAATCAAAAATTGTAACTCGTAATTGTTACGCTCACCTGACTCCCACAGAGGCGCTGGCCTGGTTCGCGCTGCTGTGACCTCTTCTAAGGTGATGCGCAGGGTTCGGAAGACGGACTGGACCGGGCCCCCAAATCTGGCTTGTCTGGCTCGCAGAAGTATCCTTCTGTAGGCGAAAATTGGGGATTAACTGTCTGTGGGGTAATGCAATCGACCTCCCACTTTCCCCTCTCACCCTCCTTGAAACCCTTCTGTGATTTCTCGTAGCGTCTCACCTTAGGGTCTGGAAGGACGAGCTCTCCATCCTGCTTCTGATGCAGGGGCACTTTGGTATCCAGTTACTTCACTGGATTTTTGGATTGGTGAGAACCAAACTTGCTTGGCTTCCAGGTAAGTTTTTTGATAAGAGGTTCCCCTTGTGTCCATGCATTAATGTACTAATGCTAGTGTCTTTTTCCCCATAGGGGCCGGGGTACGGAATGCCGGGGAACAGGCACCAACTCGAGATGAGAGGTGAAATCCTTGTAGAAATCAGGTAAGTCTTTAATGAGCGTTTTTTGGTAATGTCTTTTCATTCGCTCATCAACGCTGATGTCTCTTTTTCCCCTTAGGGGCCGGGGTTCGGAAATGCCAGGATGCGGCGCGGACCCGAAATGAAGAGGGAATGAATCAACAGGTAAGTCTTAACATGGAGATTTAGCTTTCCTTATTCCCTTCTATCTCTCACCTTTTGTTCTGGTCTTTTTCTCCCTAGGCGCTGGGGCGTGACTGCGAATCCAGATGATCGCTGCTGAACATGGAGGTGCCCTGTAAAGGTGAGTGGAATGCGGCGCTGCAGCGATTGACGCGATGAGCTTTTAAATTAAAGTCTTCCTTTTCAGGATTGTCGGCGAGATGTCTCCGGGATGCGGATTTAGCAGGTAAGGACTTTCCCTTCTTCTGTTCTCTTCTTCTCTTCCTTTGCAGGTGATCCAGGATGCTGGCAGGCGTGGCAGAAGTCAGTATGCAGGAGCAGACAAGGTGAGCGTCCAGCTGCTAGATGCAGAACAACGCGAAGCACGTGTGGCTGTTCAGGTGGGGTTTAAATAGCCTTGGAAGAAGTTTCAGGTATGTATCCTTCCTCCAATCAGGTATGTATCCTTCCCCGACCACGCCCGGATGGTAAATTAGTCCCACAGGTAAAGTAGTTCCTTTCAGGCCTCAAGGAGGCCGGGATCCTACAGCATGGTCTGCATCAGGTAAGTGCACCCAAGCATTCCCATAATGAGCCTGGCGCCTATGGCACCAGGACTGATGTCTTTTATGAGCCTGGCGCCATAGGTGCCAGGACACTGTCCAAAGGGCCCCTATATGGGGTTGCTGGGTCCTTCCTTGGGGACTGGATGTCCGCTTTCGGGGACGCCGGGCTTTTACCGGCTCCCCGGGAGCGGGCATCATGACATACTCCCCCCCAAGGCCCCTCCCAAGGTTGTTCCCTCCGGGGGTTTTGGTTTGTCTGGGAAGAGTCGGTGGAATTTCCTGACTAATCGAGGTGCATGCACATGGTCGCTGGGGTACCCCTTCCAATCAATTAGGTAGAACAGTTTTGACCTAAACATTTTTGAGTCTAAAATGTTCTTCACTTCGAATTCGGGCTCCTCATCTATTAGGTTCTGGAGGTTTGAGTAGTCGGGTTCCGGGTACCACTGGTTTCAGAAGTGACACATGAAAAACAGGGTGAATTCGCATACTAGCTGGTAAATCAAGTTTAACAGCCACTGGGTTAATTATTGCCGTAATAGAATAAGGTCCCAGATATTTTGGGTTAAAAGTTCGAGGCCCTTTGAGTGGTAAATGTCTGGTAGCTAACCACACTCGATCCCCAATCTGATACGGAGGTGCTTCACACCGATGTAGATCAGCATTCTCCTTGTATTTTCTCTTGGCTTGTTGTAAATGCGTAGTTGCCTCTTTGAAGGCTTGGGTAATTGTAGAATGCAGATTTTCTACTGTAGGCATTCCGAGGTTCTGAGGTGAGTCAAGGTTTGAGGTTCGAGGATGATGCCCAAACAAAGTATAAAAAGGACTGTGGCCAGTTCCAGAGTGTACCGAATTATTATATGCGTATTCGGCTATCCAAAGAATGTCTTTCCAGTTGCTTTCAGATTGCTGTAACACACACCGTAAGTACTGTTCAAGGGTCTGATTTGTCCTCTAGGTCTGACCATCGGTCTGAGGGTGGTGACTGGTCGATAATCTTACGTCGATCTGCGCCATTTGACAACATTTGCGCCAGAAGTGGGAAATGAATTGGCTTCCCCGGTCAGAGATTAGTATAGATGGTAATCCATGTAGCCGAACAATATTTTCGAGGAATTCTTTGGCTAGGACAGAAGCTGAAGGTAAACCTTTCAAAGGAATAAAGTGGGCCATTTTGGAAAACAAATCCACAATTACCAGAATAGTATTGTACCCCGAACAAGGAGGCAGGTCCGTAATAAAGTCCATTGATAGGGTGTGCCAGGGTGCTGGTGGTATGTCTAGAGGTTGAAGGAGACCGGCTGGTCTTTTCTTTTGACTTTTATTTTGGGCGCAAATACCACAGGACATCACAAAAGATTTAACATCTTTTCGCCAAGAGGGCCACCAAAATTGTCGTTTCACCTTTTCCTCTGTCTTGGCAATACCGGGGTGTCCCTCTATTAATGTATCATGATAACCGGAAATAACTAGTTTGTGTAATTCCTTATGTGGCAGGAATAAGCGTCCTTGGAAATAAGATAAACCATTATCTATGGTAAAGTCTGATCCCTTTTGTATCCATTCCTGTAAGGTTGTAGGGTCCAGGAGTTGTTTCACTCTGGCTTGAATGTCTTCAAGCGTCTGTAACAAAGTCATGCCTAGAATCCTCTGTTCGGGAATTATTGGTACTGGTTCTGAGTTTGTAACAGATTCTCCTATTGCAATTCGGGATAAGGCGTCTGCTTTGCCATTCTTGCAGCCAGGTCGATAGGTAATCACGAAATCAAATTCAGCGAAAAACAAAGCCCAGCGGAGCTGCCGTGATGACTGAGCCTTGGCGGTTTTCAAATACTGTAAATTCCGGTGATCAGTGATCACTGTGATGGTATGTCGAGCGCCAAGCAGATAATGCTGCCAGGCTTTAAAAGCAGACTTAATGGCTAACAGTTCTTTGTCCGTGATTGCATAATTAACCTTGGGTGCCGAGAATTTTCTGGACCAAAATGCTACGGGATGCAGTTGGTTGGTTTCGGGATCTCTTTGGGACAGGACAGCTCCCATGACTAGGCTGGATGCGTCAGTCTCGACAACATAAGGGAGATCTGGACGCGGGTGTTTCAATATAGGTGCGGAGGTAAACTTAGCTTTTAAATCCTGAAAGGCCTGCTCGGCTTCTTCAGACCATTCAAAACGTTTATTTTTCCTCAAGAGTGCAGTAATGGGTTGCACCACGCGTGAAAATTCCGGGATAAATCTGCGATAGAAATTGGCAAAGCCGAGCATGCTTTGAACCCCTTTTACAGAGCTAGGCGATGGCCATTTGAGGATGGCATCCACTTTTCTTGAGTCCATTCGGACTCCTTTGGGTCTCAGGATGAAACCTAGAAACTCGACTTCTGTGGTATGGAAAACACATTTCTCCAATTTAGCAAATAGTTTGTGTTGGCGCAGTTTTTCAAGTATTGCCCTGACGTGTTTTCTGTGATCAGATTCCGAAGAGGAGTACACCAGAATTTCATCGATATATACGACAACACAAACATCGATGAGTTCCCGAAGGACATCATTCATGAAGTATTGGAAGGCAGCCGGCGCGTTACACAATCCGAAAGGCATCACCTGGTACTCGAATAATCCGTATTTAGTACGGAAGGCAGTTTTCCATTCGTCGCCTTCTTTAACTCGTACCAGATGATAAGCCCCCCGGAGATCTAACTTGGTGTATATGCAAGCGTCCTTCACCTGGTCAAGGAGTTCAGGGATCAGAGGCAGAGGATAACGGTTTTTAACCGTTATCTGGTTCAATGCGCGGTAATCGATACAAGTTCTAAGGTCGCCTTCTTTTTTGGGCACGAAGAACAAAGCCGAGGATGCCGGGGCCTTTGACGGGCGAATAAAACCATTAGCTAGGTATTGATCCAAATATTGTCTCAAATGCAGATTCTCAGGTTCGGTAAGGGCATAAATCCTGCTACAAGGGGGTTGTGCACCGGGCACCAGATCGATTTGGCAATCGTACGATCTGTGAGGAGGTAACGTGTTGGCCTGTTCCTTTTGGAAGACGTCCTGAAAGTCTTGGTATTCCGGAGGTAGTTGCATGGAGGCAGAGGTTACAGATGCTAGATTAATCTTCAGGTTTTCTGGGTAGCAGGTTTGTGTACAATCCGGGAAGGTTATTCTCTTAGCTCGCCAATCAATTCGAGGATTATGTGTCTCTAACCAAGGGATTCCAAGAATAACCTGAAACTGTGGAGCCTTGATTACATCAAACACAACACCCTCCCGATGGCCGTCGGGACCAATAAGAGTCACCTCAGTAGTGGAATGAGTTACCGGTCCAGAGGCAATTTCAGTTCCATCGACTGTGGTGATGACATCTTTGCTGGTTTTAGGATGGAGAGGGAGGTTAATCCTAGAGACCAATTCACGATCCACATAGTTTCCAATAGCCCCACTATCGATGTATGCCTTTATTGCATGCAACCGCTTAGGCTGTTCTGTATCTACGAGAACCATTGGCACAATGAAATGCGAGGTCTGAGAGTTAGTTTTCAAGCTCGGCAAGCGGACCCCTACACTTGTCGGGCGGAGTCGTTTCCCGAAACAGAGTCTTCATGGTTTTTATCAGCGGCTCCTAACGCCTTTCGGGGCGGTTTTGCCAGGCAATCTCCTAGAAAGTGTCCAGAATTCCCACAATAAAGACATAATTTTAACTTCCGCCTCCTTTCACGTTCCTTTTCAGTTAAGGGTCCTTTAACCCATCCAATTTGCATAGGCTCAGAGACATCAACTCCCTTGGGATTAGCATGGGTCTTGACCAACACCCGGGTCTCAAACCTGGGGCGATCTGCTTTTCTGTTTTGAAGTCTGTGATCCAATTGGACCACTAAGTCTATATACTCTGTGCATTCTTGGGGCAGATTTACAACTTGGGCCAAGACATCTTTAAGTTCTCCGCGAAGGCCTCGATAAAACAACGGGACTCTTTTATCCTCTGGCCATTCCGTTTCCACAATTAGTCTATTAAAGGTTGCAATATAGGATAGGAGGTCCTGATTGCCCTGTCGCAGGGATAGAAGTTCGTCATCCAGAGCCTGCCCCTGAGAGTGTCGAGCAAATAACCTTTCCATGCTTGCTTGAAACCTTTGAAAATCACGGAGAATCGGGTCATCTTAAGTAACCAGTGGAACTGACCAATCGGCAGCGCTGCCGCTGAGATATGACAATACAAAGGCTACCTTGGTCTGATCATTAGGGAAGTCCCCAGGTCTGCATAGGAAGTGCAAACAACACTGATTCATGAATACGGCAAATCGTTTGGGGTCCCCAGCAAAGCGTTCGGGTGGGGCCAGCGGCATGTTTCCAGGTAGATTAATCTGCACAGGGTTACTGGAAACCACAGGAGCAGGGTTCCCTCCGGAACCGGGTAGAGGAGTTTGCCCAGCTTGACCTTGCAAAAGCTGTCTGGCCAGGTCATCAGTTCTTTCCTTTGATATTATTAATTCCCTCTTGAGGGCATTAGTCTCTTGATGAGAGGCATGTACTTGGCCCGTAATTCCCCCAGTAATTGGGCCAACTGATCAGTCTCGGAACTTTCCATAGCGCCTAGGTGGGAATTTGTAGGAAGGCTTCGCGTTCTGTTATGCTCACCTGACTCCCACTGAGGCGCTGGCCTTGTTCGCGCTGCTGTGACCTCTTCTAAGGTGATGCGCAGGGTTCGGAAGACGGACTGGACCGGGCCCCCAAATCTGGCTTGTCTGGCTCGCAGAAGTATCCTTCTGTAGGCGAAAATAGGGGATTAACTGTCTGTGTGGTAATGCAATCGACCTCCCACTTTCCCCTCTCACCCTCCTTGAAACCATTCTGTGATTTCTCGTAGCGTCTCACCTTAGGGTCTGGAAGGACGAGCTCTCCATCCTGCTTCTGATGCAGGGGCACGTTGGTATCCAGTTACTTCACTGGATTTTCGGATTGGTGAGAACCAAACTTGCTTGGCTTCCAGGTAAGTTTTTTGATAAGAGGTTCCCCTTGTGTCCATGCATTAATGTACTAATGCTAGTGTCTTTTTCCCCATAGGGGCCGGGGTACGGAATGCCGGGGAACAGGCACCGACCCGAGATGAGAGGTGAAATCCTTGTAGAAATCAGGTAAGTCTTTAATGAGCATTTTTTGGTAATGTCTTTTCATTCGCTCATTAACGCTGATGTCTCTTTTTCCCCTTAGGGGCCGGGGTCCGGAAATGCCAGGATGTGGCACGGACCCGAAATGAAGAGGGAATTAATCAACAGGTAAGTCTTAACATGGAGATTTAGCTTTCCTTATTCCCTTATATCTCTCACCTTTTGTTCTGGTCTTTTTCTCCCTAGGCACTGGGGCGTGACTGCGAATCCGGATGATCGCTGCTGAACATGGAGGCACCCTGTAAAGGTGAGTGGAATGCGGCGCTGCAGCGATCGACGCAATGAGCTTTTAAATTAAAGTCTTCCTTTTCAGGATTGTCGGCGAGATGTCTCCGGGATGCGGATTTAGCAGGTAAGGACATTTCCTTCTTCTGTTCTCTTCTTCTCTTCCTTTGCAGGTGATCCAGGATGCTGGCAGGCGTGGCAGAAGTCAGGATGCAGGAGCAGACACGGTGAGCGTCGAACTGCTAGATGCAGAACAACACGAAGCACGTGTGGCTGTTCAGGTGGGGTTTAAATAGCCTTGGAAGAAGTTCCAGGTATGTATCCTTCCTCCAATCAGGTATGTATCCTTCCCTGACCACGCCTGGATGGTAAATTAGTCCCACAGGTAAAGTAGTTCCTTTCAGGCCTCAAGGAGGCCGGGATCCTACAGCATGGTCTGCATCAGGTAAGTGCACCCAAGCATTCCCATAATGAGCCTGGCGCCTATGGCACCAGGACTGATGTCTTTTATGAGCCTGGCGCCATAGGCACCAGGACACTGTCCGAAGGGCCCCTATATGGGGTTGCTGGGTCCTTCCTTGGGGACTGGATGTCCGCTTTCGGGGATGCCGGGCTTGAACCGGCTCCCCGGGAGCGGGCATCATGACAGTAATACAGTTTCTAAAGAAAGAAAGTGAGACTTAACTGCATGGGCTAGACAATGCATGGAGAAAGGTGAACAATCTGATGTTTTCGCTACGCTCTCTAATCTAGATAGTTTTCCTGAGAAAAATGTTTTTATTGAAGGGATGGGAATCCATTTATCCATAATGTGGAACAGACTGAATGATGTAGATATCCCACAAGGGTTAAGGGATCTGAACGTTTTAGCATATTCAAGTGATACTGCGGAGAAAGGTATATGAGCACGTCGAGAGGGTATTTGGGTTTAGAAGGGATTTAGAAAGGTTACGGAATGATGAAATAGATGGTGATATCTTGAATGCTATTTTTGTACAGAAAAAATTCCTTCCTCCTTATAAATTGATGAATGAAGAAACGCGAATTTGCACTAGAGATGCACTTAGATGGATTTCAGACATGTCGATATCTCCCATAGAAGTATATGACACGTATAGTCAGTATATGCCAGAAATGCAGAGGAAAGTGATGCATGTAATGGTAGAATACCTACAGGATGAATGTATAAAGAGAAAGATTTGTTGTCCCGCAGAATTATTGAATATTTAAAAGAGAGCTTTTTCATCTGACACTACTTCCGCTGCTTCAGCGCTTGATTTAGCTCTGTTGCTCAGTAAGCGTTTGGAGTTGCCTATTACTCAGTTACCTATGAGAGAGGTTCCTCTGACATTTGTCCCTAAAGTCGAGGTTCCGGCTAATGCCGCAACAGGTGTTATTGATGCACATTATGTATCACAGTTTGTTCACGTCCCGTTCTCAAGAGAGGAAGTGAATACCATTAGACAATCTATTCCAGATATTAGAAAGAATCCGACAGGGTTTTATAAAGAGATAGAATCTGTCTTACAGTCAGTGTTCACTCTGGGTGTTATAGATTTGTTATTTCCTGTGCTCCTACCTGCTGATTTGTGGAAACAGATTAGGACTGTAGACGATGCAGCAGGTTTGGGTGACACATGGGATAATTTGGTCAGACAAGATAGAGAAAGGCCAGCTGGTGAAAGACCACTGCAGGTAATACTAACTTTGCCTGATAGAATAGTGACACAATTAAAGACTTTAATTCCAGAGAGAAGGATAGTTTGGGACAATCTTACAACTTATATTCAAGGAAAATCTGAAGGTGCTACTGAATTCTTTAATCGATTTGAACAAGTATTTTCAGATTTTAGCAGACAGGATTTAAGTACAGAGTCTGGAAAAAGATTATTTGTGGACAAGTGTGTGCGTGGATTGTTACCTGACATCCACTCTCAAATTATGACTTCCAAAAGTGCTTGCCATCAAAGTCACAGTCCAAAGTATTGCATATGGCTCAGTATTATGAGAACAGGGTCAATAATGAGAAAGAAAGGGTTGAAAAGAAAAAAGGAGATCTGAAAACTAAGGTATTGTTACAGCAGATAGTCAGAGGATCTAGAGGGGGGATCTCCGCGCAGTTTAGGACTAGTATGTTCCACAAGGTAATGTGCCGTTGGGTCCTGTACACACGAACCAATGTGCCTATTGCAGACAAGAGGGTCATTGGCAAGCACAATGCCCGATCCTCCAGCAGAGGTCGAATAACACATATGGTGTCATGGGTAGACGACCCAGAGGCTGCCCTGGGGTAGGGGGTCTTGGTAGAAGTCAGTTCACTCAAAAGCCCAGTCTTTTTCGCAAGACAACCAGCAATCTAATGTAAATAGCCAAATTATCTTCGATAACCCTTCTACTGCCTATCTTTCTGAAGATCTTCCCTTTCATGATATATTGTTCCATTAGGAAAGCCTGAAGCATGTTCTGGAACCAATGTCTATTCCCGTTAATCAGAAAGGTCCCCACGTTGAGATGATAGTGGGAAATAGGAAACATCTATTTTTGATATATACAGGAGCACAGAAGTGTTCCATTGATCATTCACAGGTTAAAGACATTCCACTGTCAGGGCAGACTAATGTTTCTGTAGGGTTTTCTGGTACGCCAGTGGTTAGTCCGGTTTCTTTGCCGGATCCGATTTCACTGGGTCCATTCACTTATCACAGTCCGTTTCTTTTGACAACAAACTGTGGAGAGAATTTGTTGGGGTTGAATCTGTTGAAAGAATTAAATGCAGTAATTTATTGTTCTTCGGATGGAGTGCATTTGACGATTTCACCACAGCAATTTTCTGCCTCGCAGTTTCTGACTAGACCTTTGCCGCCGGAATTTAGTGTCGTACCGGAGTGTGTATGGGCAATTGATGACAATGATGTTGGTATTTTACAAATTCAGCCTGTTAAAATCGTTTTGAAACCTGGAGTTAAGTTGCCACAAATTCCATAGTATAAGATTTCAGTTGATGCTGAGCAAGCTTTGAAGAGTATAGTTTCTGATTTGTACATCGTGGAGTAATTGAAGAAATTGCAGGAAGTTTGTGTAATAGTCCGATTTTACCAGTGTATAAGAAAGGGGATAATGCAATTCCTTTTCATTTTATTATCGATTTATGCGCTATCAATAAGATTGTTGCTCCACAATTTCCAATTGTGCCTGATGTAACGACGATATTGACGATGATTCCAGCTTCTGCTACACATTTTAGTGTTGTGGATCTTAAGAATGCCTTCTTTAGTATTCCTATACATGAGGATAGCAGATACTTGTTCGCGTTCACCCTAGGGGGACGCTTGTTTACATTCACCCGTGCTCCACAATGGTACATGGAAAGTCTGAGCATTTACAGTAGGGCTTTGAAAGAGCAGCTTGACACACTTGAGTTGCCTACTACTTGTATATTGCTTCAATATGTCGACGATCTTCTTTTGGCTGCAGATTCAGAAAGTGCTTGTAAGGAAGGCACTGTGTTATTGCTTATTCATCTAGAAAAAACATGGACATAAAGCTTCACTGAAAAAGTTTCAATATGTTGACAGGAGGTCGCCTATTTAGGCTATCTCCTGTCAAAGGAGGGAAGAAGATTGACACCTGAACGAATTAAAATCATTTCTAGCATGTCTGTTCCAAATACCCAGAAGGAAATCAGAGCCTTGACAGGAATGGCTTCTTACAGTAGACAGTGGATCCCAAACTTCTCACTAGTGATCAAACCAATGTTGGTTTTGACAAAGAAGGGCATTTCGTTGCCACTGCCATGGAACTTGGAACACCAGAAAGCTTTTGATCTGCTCAAAACCGCACTGTGTTCAGCACTGGTTTTGGGCACACCAAATTATGAAAAGGCATTTGAGTTGTATGTGCATGAACGTGATGGAGGTGCTTTGGCTATGTTAAGGCAGGAACATGGGGGGAAGAATAGGCCGTGCGGTTACTTTTCCTCCACACTTGATCCTGTTGCATGCGCTTTGCTGAGATGTCTGAGAGCTGTCGCTGCTGCTGCTGCGTCTGTAAAACATAGCGAGGGGATGGTCCTAGGCCATGCTTTAACCTTGTTGGTACCTCACTCTGTAGATGTTCTATTAAACAGAACGCAAAAATGACATCTTACTTTCGCACGATTATCGAGATACAAACTGATCTGATGTTATGTATTAAATCCGGCTGAATTGTTACCTCTTCTGCAAGATTATGCTTGCAGTGACGAAACATCACACAACTGCCTTTATACCACAGAACAAGAAACTAAAGGCAGGATTGATCTGAAAGATGCACCTTTGAACGATCCACAAGGGGAGCTGTTTTGCGATGGCTCCTGCTTCAAACTTCCAGATGGTACATCCACTGCTGCTTATGCCATCACTACACTAACCACGATTGTGGAAACCAAGAGAATTTTGCATAACTCTGCGCAGACCACAGAGATTATTGCATTGACTAGATCTTGTGAACTTTCCGAAGGGCTTAGAGTAAATATGTATACTGATATTCAGCATGCTTTTGGGTGGTTTACAACATCGATAGACTTTGGGCAGAATGAGGTTTCTTGACCTCACATGGAACGAAGATTCAATATGGTACCTTGATAGTTCAGCTACTCTAAGCGCTTGCACTTCCCACTCAGTTAGCGATTATGAAATGCGCGGCATATCAGAAAATTAGAGACAATGTAGGAAAAGGGAACGCTTTCGCTGACCAGATAGCCAAACAGACGTCTACTGATCTCTATTCAGAAATGTATATTACAAGGGAAGCCACAAATGTCTGTACTATAGATGAAGGAATTGTTTCATAAAAAATATCTGAACCGACGCCAATCTAGAAGAAACTAAACAATGGGCTGAGAGCTTGGCGAGGTTGGACGATGATGGGTGTTGGGTGAATCACTCAGAGGGAAAATGAATGCTGCCAGGCGTGTATGTTACTATGATGGTTTCAATAGCTCATTGACCCACTCACATATGCGCTAGGAAAATTTGCAAAATGTTAGGGTAAATGTTAACATCCCGAAAACTGCTAAGCGTTTTATCCAGAGTTGTATGATTTGTTTACATCACAATGTTGGGAAGGGTACATCGACACCAAGGGGTAGTTTTGGCCCACCTTCTGTCCATTTTGAGGTAATTCACTTTGACTTTATTGAAATGGAGCACTGTAATAATATTAAATACGTTGGTAGTTATTTGTACTTTTAGTAAATGGGTTGAAGCCTTCCCTGTGGAAGATGCCACAGCAATGACAATGGTGAAAACCATGCCTAAGGAATATTTTCCTAGGTTTGGTTTGCCGAGGGTCATCTGGTCGGATAATGGTCCACATTTTATCACTGCTGTTATTCTGCAAGTATATGCGGGATTACAGATCGATAAACGGTCCCATTCAGCTAGACACGCTCAAAGTGCTGGACTTGTAGAACGCCACAATGGTATTTTAAAGAAAAAAATCGCCAAGGTTTGCGCCGGCACCAATTTGAAATGGCCGGACGCTTTACCTATAGCTCTTATTTCAATGCTCACGACCCCACAGACTAAGAATGGGCTCTCTCTTTATGAGATTATTATGGGGAGGCCAGCTAACTTTTGGAATCTGCCTAAACCTAAATATTTAAGAGATGTGGAGCACTTACTTCTTTCTGAGTATTGTGAACGGTTGACTCAAAATCTGTATTTGATTGATCAACAGGTGCGAGAAGCCCTACCAGTTAAATACGAGGGGCCAGGTCACAGAATTCGACCTGGCGACTGGGTGCTCACAAAGTCATTTGAGAGAGCATCCAGCTCTCCCACCGCGCTCGAGAGGGCCCTTTCAGGTCCTATTGGCCACACCGACTGTCGTACGAGTAGCCGGAAAGAGACACTGGATACATGTCCAGCGGATACCTTTCTCTTCGCCACACGACGGAGAAGGCAAGGAGAAACTTACTTGCTCTGTTCCCAACAATCGATCAGCATTGAGCAGCACCGAGGGTGTTTTGGAGACACTTCCTGAGCCAGCAGGGCCTGGGGAAATTGATGCTTTGTCTCCAAATTCTTCTACACATCCTTTTGCACCTTTGTCTGGTTCTGTTGCCAATTCATCACTTCCATCAGGAAGCAACGACGCACTGTTCGCAGATCACACAGTACCAGGAGTCACAAGGTACAATCTGCATCCACAAAGCTAGACTATTGCACAGCACGGTTGTGCCAACAGGGGAACAACTACAGAGCTTGTCCTCCACCACACCTTTTGCACCGAAGGAAAAATTAGGTGGCGGGGGATAGGGAAAGACTAAAAGAATGCATGATCAGCAGATCACCAGCAAATGGACTACAGAGTATTTTGCAGGAATCTTTTCGGAAAAGAGTTTCAAGGAACAATGCCTGTTATCGTCTCTACTCGTGCGGAACAAATAAGTGACTGTGTGACCAACAAAGACATTGGACGATCAAATACATGGTCCGTGAGGATGTATTGTTTTCTCATCATTGTATTAACCAGTCTCACTGTATTGATTGCCTTCGGATTTTGGCATATGGAAGAAGTGCGCCCAACTGAAACTTTTTTGCCTACTGAGAATGTTCCTACTATGTCTACACCTTTCGTGCACCTGCACACTCTATCTCCTACGGACTCCCAACATAGACAGAGCTATCATAATAATACATTATTATGCATCACATGCGATTTTGAATAGGACGAATTGCTGGATATGCTCTCACTTACCGCAACATGGGGAAAAAAGTATTGGGCTGGTATATTCATCCTTTGCCTTTAGCTACTGCATGTTATGCCTCTTTAAGGGCACTATTCTTTGGCCGGTGGAATGATAGAATCTCAGGGGAATTTTGACGGGACAAATTTGAATAAGTTTGAAAAGCAAGTTCTAACGCCTCTGGGATGCTCACTCTTTGCAAATAGAAGCATGCGTAATGCTGCTTCTATTAGGCCTTCTGATAGACTGTCCTGACCTTTCCAATCACTAATTTCTTTCAAGATGGCTCCTGAAGGCAACAGGGATATCATGCCACCTTCTTATAGTGTTAATCATAGCCCCAACTCTGTTTCTTTCTGCATACAAAGGAATGGTACTCATCTAATGGGAGATTTCAAGGTTGTACCAATGTTGCAAACTTGACCAGTAAGAAAATACCTTTGTATGTAGGTGAACCTGTCTACTTCATTTGTGGTAATGAGGCTTTTCCATGGCTATCTAGGTATTGTCAGGGAACTTGTTATTTAGGAATTCTGCTACCAGGGGTATGTAGCCAGTACCACTGAAATCTCTAGGGCTCGTCCAAGGGGGGACGAGAATGGTGATACTCCTTTGCAAGTTCTGGGCGATGTAGCAAAATCTTTTGTACCACTTTGGGGACAGATTATGAATTCCCAGGATATCAGGAGACTAGCAAGAGTACTGGAGAGAACCATCAACCGGACCACTGACAAACTCTATAACATGACTCTAGAGCAAAAGGTAATTAGATTAGTGGCACTGCAAAACCGGATGATATTAAACGTCATCTTGGCTGAGCGTCGTGGAGTATGCAAATTAGTGGGGTCCGCTTGTTGCATTTTGGTACCAGATTCCTCCCCGACAATATTTAAGGCAATACTGAATCTGCATGTCCTAAGTTCAGAAGTGCACGTTTCCGAGGGAAGCTGGGATCTTAGTACTTGGTTTTGGGACTCTTTAAGGTCTTAGGGATGGTAGCTTTTTCGTTCTTATTGGTAATCCTTGACATTTTGCTTTGTTGTTGTTGCATACAATATCTTCCTGCCATGTGTTCAATGCTAGGGGGATGTTGCACGCAAACAGTAGTAACACTAGGACCAAAAGTACATGCGCCTGAGAAAATCACTAATTTATTTGTAATGAAAGATATTACCGGGAAAGCCCTAATGACGATTGATATATCTGATGAATATGATCCAGGATGTATGGACATTGAAAAGTGGAGTTATTAGTAAAATGACTATTTGTAGTAAAGCTCTTGGCTTAGCCCAAATGGAGGGTTTGTGAAACGGTAAATGTAAAGCGCCTCCTTTGTGATTAATGTTGGCCTAAGCCTAGTGTTCTACAAGGAAAACCACGTTGCAAAGTTCCAATTTTGGATCGACTTCGCCGCCATTTTAGGATTCATCCGTCATTTTGATTTGTGTTTGTATGATTCTCTGTTCTAAAATGGTGGACTGTGTTTTCAACTTGTAACCAAGCCTCCCGACCTTTGAGTTCTGTTAATGTTTAGGTTGTCCGAGAGCCGATTGTTTAGACTAGGTAAAGAGACCTTGCGCTCCATATGAACTGCCATCCGAGTATTGTCTGCGCACATAAGACTCATCCCTGTATAAACGTTGGAACAATGTAAAGTAAGGCTTACCGTGGGATTCGAGAACATACACCACCATTGTAGCCTTATGGAAATACAAACGTATGCAATCCTTTTGCATATTATTGTATAAGCTGTATGTGAACTAGGCACAAACTCTAGACTACAGATTATTAACATGAAGATGGGCTGGACAACATTATTCGAAATTGTATAAAAGCACAAATGTTTATACGTCCAGCACTCACCTCTCATTAACAGGCGGTTATACGTTGCAGGGTGTTGAGAGCCAGATAACTATCTGTGTTTCTTTGTAAACTGTGCAGAATAAAAGATCTGTGAATCTTTTCAGCCCGTGATTGGTGTATTTCATTTGTGGTACTCAGCATCAATATTTCTTTGATCTTACAACCTCTTCAGTTATCATGGAGAATATTCCTGGACTCATTACATATTTACTGAATGAGATCATATAATCACATATGATGGGCCTCAAACCCTGTTATATTTAGGTACAATAGGCACATACCGAAATATATGATTTTTCTGAGACAAGCATTATTCTTGTTGTTCCTTCGAGAGCACTTATGGGCCTGGATTCAGAAATCGTGTCGACAGAGCCCATTAAAATACAGTGCTGCAAATTAAGCCATGTCCCTGCTTGGAACAAAGAAATCTCAAGGGACCTCAAAGCCAAAGTGCCACTGTGGAAAGACTCAACTGCTGGGACTGTGGGAATGTGGTAGGAGAGCTACACCTGATGTAACCAATTATTGAATTGATCATGAAATAACCTGTGGCTCAAATATATCAGCTTGCCAGTAAACACTATCTGTTCTGCCTTCTCTACATTCTTTCATCAAGATGGGGGGTTCCTTTTAGGTATTCCTCAACTACCGACTGTAGCTTAGTCCACCCCACGCCAGCACAAGACCAATATGATTGAAGTTTTAATACAGGCCGTACATGAGTTCAAGATGGCAGCCTCCCAGGAGAGGATTTCACTGCTAGCACAGCTGCTGACATCCTTCTTTGTGGGGATTCCACAGGATTTCTAACTGGTAGTGAACTCATCCCTGGCAACCTTATTCCCCACTCATTTATAGTCACAGTCAGCAGTGTATTGGTCCATCACAAAACTGACCATTTGGCGACATAAATGAAATGCATACTGGAGCGTGGCAGATGGCCACAGCCCTCCAGCCAGCTGTTGAAGATCTAGGTCAGAGACTGACTAGATGATTGTTCCACAAGAATGACCGAACTCAAAGGCTGGAAACTTAGTTGGAGAAAAGAAGCTGAAGAGAGGAGGTTGAACTATTCCCCCTGTTCCGATAGACACCCCAACCACAAGAAGAACTAAAGACTATATGGTAGCCGATTGAACAATCTCACACCAACCCCCACTGCACCCACGCTGGACAAGTACCATGAAAAGTATCCTCTCAGCCGTCCCTACAACCCTGGAGCAGTACGAGCACTACCCAGGGTGGATGAAGATGCGCAAGACGGAACCAAAGACAGCTATATGGACAGAATCGACTAACGCGCTGGGAAGCCATGCTTTAAGTCGTTAGAGACTACACGATTTAGCAGCATCTGACATGAAGCACACGTGCCATTCACACATTTGGGACACACAATCACATCCAGATACACAAAGAACACATGTGTACAGTTCTATGAGATGGAGGACGGCAACATATACATACTGTCTGCACGTTTATTATTTTTGCCACTAGCTTATCGCAGCAACGCAGAAATGCCAGAAGCAAGAAGATCACATTTACATGCTTCCAGATGCTTACATGCAAATAACCCCATGGAATGGCAGGAGCACCCATGGGAACTGACAGAGCCATGATACACTAACCTATGGATGCTGTATGGAAGACACACATAGGGAAATCCATGCCATGGTTAAGGAAACCATAGTAGGCCATAATTGTCTCAGAAACCCTGAAGCCTTCTGAGTGCTGTTATGTTATGTTAGAAACATTTCTTAAGCGCACGACCACCCTAGGGTATCTTGGCGCTAGAGAAGCAGGCATACATCCATAACCAGAAAAAACACAGAGACCAGACCACCTAAAACAGGAAAGTCTTTACTGCCTTTCTAAAGGCCAAATGGTTGTGTAGTTTTTTTATGGATAACGGCAGCTTGTTCCACAGAATAGCTGCTGCTATGGAAAAAGCCCGACCTCCAATCCGCATACGTCAGCAAAAAGGCACAACAAGCAAATCAGCAGAAGTGGAATGCATGCGGCAGTTAGGATGGTAGCGCCTAAACTTAGCTCAGAGGAATTCTGCACCCGGGTTGTGCAGAGCACGATGGACAATACATAAAGCCTCAAACCTGATACGTTGGGTCACCGGCAGCTAGTAAAGAGACCGTAGTACAGGGGATATGTGGGCTCCATATAAAGAGAGTTACAATAATCCAGCTGGGATAGTGCCATAGCTGCCACCACAGGCAGATGGAGTGGAGAGAAGATCATAGGGTGCACTTTCTTAAGTACTTTCAGCTGAAAATGGCCCGCTTGGCAGACGGCTGCTACTTGGCTGTCCATGGATAGACAAGCCGACAGGACTACACCCAAGTTTTTCACCTTCCCCGGTGGGGAGGGGACCAAGAGACAAAGGCCAGAAGGATGAAATCCAAAGAGAAGGGTCGGGAGGGCAGCCCACCACCAACACCTCTGTCCTGTCTCCATTCAACTTAAGCAAGTTGTGGTTCATCCAATCCCCTATGCAAGCAGAAGGTCCATGGCAGAGAACGAAGCCAGTGTCAAGGCTGCACTGTCGCAAGGTGACATTCTTTACCCTGGACTGAAGTAACACTGGCATTAGAGAAGCCTAATTCTCTTTAAATTCAGAATAATTCAGAACTCCAAGACTCACAAACACGGTCTCTGGGCACGTGACCCAGCCGAGCTAAGAGTGGGCCAAGAATTGGTGGCTGAGAAGCGCAGCCATCTCACGGATCAGACGGTGATTGCAACAAAATTGTTACATGCAAGCTACAGTTGCGCAATAGGAAAAGAGCACTCGTACGGCAATAATGGTCTACACACGGTTAAATCGCAGACACATAGTTGCACATAGCACCGTGAACAGGTGCAATCCGAGCTGGGAATTTATTTTGTCTCAGGCCTGGGGGCTCACGGCTCAGCCAATCACAGTTTATGGCCCTAGGGGTGGGTAGCTGGGGCCACCGACCAATCAGTTGGTCCATATACTGTAACATTTAGTAAGTCACATTTTTTGGGGATGGTCCAGGCCTGACATCTGACATGGTAAGATCCTATCCGATAACCTCTATAGGGCCTACTATAGGAGGACTACCAGTCGGCATCCTATCCGGAATGGAGATAGGTTTTTGGAGAAGGGCCCAGGATGTGAGGCACTCATGACGTAACCTGCTATCAAAACTGGCCTGTGATCCAGAGTTCTTCGAGCTTTGCCTGGAATTGCCTCTGCACATTTGATCCCTGTGGTTTGTTTGCTGTAATAAACCTCAGTTGAACTTGCTACTTGTCTGGACTTGCGTTCCTTTTGGGATTTGGGAAGGAGTTAGGCCTTCCATGAGTTTGATGTCCATGAACTCCTAGAAACCTTCCCTGCTTGCTGGGGATTTATCCCTAACAAAGCGAAAAGAGCTCAGGGGTTAGGGTCTCAAAAAACATCAGCAGAGCACCAAGAAGTACTAGAGAGCATCTACAGATTAGCCCCTTCAGGTCCAATCATCAGGGTTCCCAATTTCTTCCCCCTAGAGTGCCTAGAGCGGTAGCAAGCTCTCTCCATGATTAGGAGGTGCATGGGGATACATAGGGGAAAGGAAGGGTAGATGTTTGGTAGTACAGAGAGGAAATAATTCCTGGCTTGGTGAGGGTGGAGATGTGTAAGGAAGAGTGGGTGTGTGGGAGTAGAGGGATGTGAGGAAATTTGGAGGTTTGGGGTAGTGAGGTGTAAGGAAGGGTGGTGGGGTCAAAATGAGTGGGGGTATAGAGATGAGTGGGAACAGTGCTTGAAAATAGTAGGGTTAGATTAGGGTAGTGATAGACTGGGATAGAAGGAGTAGACGGGCAAATGGTTTAGTAGGGTCAGAGAAATTGGAACAGGAGAGAGTTTGGTAGGAAATCATGGGGTAGGAGAGAGTGGAGTAGGAAAGAGTTGAGTGAGGTAGGGTGATATACAGTGTGTTAGAAAGGGTTGGTGTATAGCGAGGAGAAGGTAGACAGTGTAGGAAGGTTGGTGGGGTGGAGTGGGTGAGAAAGAGTGTGTGTTGTAGACTGTGTGTCACAAATTGGATTCTGCTCCATGGGAGTACAAGGATGAGCAGGGGTAAATTTGGCCACTCAGCACTCACACTTCTACAAACCAAAACACAACACAATCATGAAGGTAAAACAGGGACCTTTAAGAAGTATACTTCTTTTGCCTTTAGTGGTAGCGTGGGCCAAGGGAAGGCTATGCTCTTTAGAGGTTTGTAAAGGTGAACCAGTAGTTATTCAAACAACACAGTATCACAGTCCACAATAAAGGGAATGTCCAATCAAGGTTCTATACAAATATTTATAATTTAATCAAACACACCTCTGCATATAGATGGCATAGAGAATACTGTTCAAAATCTCACACCAAAGGAAGAACAGAGAAGATGCTACAGACTGGAGAATGTAGCACTCTGAGCGTAGTTCCAAGGGTGGTAGGTAAAGTGCTAACCACAAAAAGGATATATTGATGAAAACAGGAGCAATTGTGATCTAAATCAAATTCTTTAATGTGATATAGGTTGAAAATAAATTCAAACTTTACACATATTTCATTTTCAAACATAAAATAAAATCATAAATATCAACATCAAATATTAAATCCATTTAAAAAATCAGAAATTCATCAGTATACAATACATATTAAATTTAAAATATAATAAACAAATGACTAGGCAGTTATAATTCAGATCTAATTAGAGACCTAAGCCTAATTCAATCTGTTGCCAGACATTATAAAGTGCTATGAATAGGTGCATGTTGCAAGTGTTGGTACAGTAATGCCAGAACGACAGTTCGTGGATAGCTAATAGATCATGCACAAATTCACCCAAAAAGTTTATAATCGGCTCCTTCATAGCCTGGCATTGAGTCAAAAGATGCCTAGCTGTTTCTGGACACGATAAAGATTTACAAAGCCGACATGTCCACTCATTAGCAGGGATATTTTTCCAAGCTCCTCTATTGGTTAGAGTAGGCAATTGTTCTAACCGAAACAGAATGATAAATCGTCGAAGTCTTTTGGTAGGGCAGAGATATAAATAGGCCTGTGGTTTCATAAACTGATATATTCGGTATTTCACAAAATTATATGACTTGAGACTACTCAAATGGGAGAAATTTTCTAACCAATCCCAAAGTTCTACTTTTTTCTCAAGTGCATTTAAAATTTCATTAGATACACAAGCCCCTCTATGAGTCCAGCCAATGTCGGCAAAGAATGTACTCATATCTTTATAAAAAGGTGAGGTAGTATGTTTTTTAGTCAGTTCCTGCTGAATAACCTACAATGCTGGATTAGAGGAGCCACTTATCATAACACCCAGCTCTTTTTTTCAATATCAACGCTTTCAATGAAGGAAGGCCCAATTCCAATCTTATCACAGCCATCGGCACACCCGGGGGAAGACCCATCATACGTCTCCAAAACTTGCCCTCGATCACTTGAAGCCACTCTAAGTCAACTGTTAACAGCGACTCAAGGCCATATATAACCATAGGGACAAAGACTTGCATATAGAGATGGCGAGTCCCCCATAGAGTGAAACCGCCCTGCTTGTTAGTGAAAGATGAGACTAATGAAATTACTTGTAATGCACGAATGGTCCGCCCCTGTTTGCATAATGTATAATCACCTAGTGGTTCTATTTCCACTCCTAAATAACCGTAAGAAGGGACATAGAGGATAAGATTTTTATGTACCACCAAGTTAATACGGGCTACCCTTTTCCTGGTAAATCTAAGTACTTTAGTTTTATCCAGGTTAATGGACAAACCATTGGTCCTAGCATAGTCCCAAAGAATATGTGCTGAGCGCCTAAGGCCACCTATGGTGTTATCTAGGACTACCAGATCATCAGCATAGGCCAAAACAACACACAGTACATCCCCCAATTTTGGTGGGCAATTGTCCACATCTGTAAGTGCCGCGGGGATGTCATAAACATATAAGTTATAAATAAGAGGTGCTGTAACACAGCCCTGCTTAACCCCCCTATTTTGAGGCACATTTCTAGTCGTATTGCCCTCTTGGTTAAGTCTAAGGCACACCGAGGTATCATGATGGAGTAATCTAAGATAGTATAAAAATCCTGATGGGCATCCCATTGTTTCCAACTTGGCCCAGAGCCGCTCACGAGGGATGGAATCAAAGGCGGCCTTGAAGTCAATATAGAGGGCATACAACGGGGGCTGTCCTTTACTAAGCGCTCTAGTGCGTAATAAATCCATTACCAGTAGATTATGTGATGTAGAAAAATCCCGTCTAAAACTGCATTGGAATCTGCTAAGTATATTAGTGTTATCTACCCATTTTTGCAGCTCAGTTAACAGTAAAGAGGCGAAAAGTTTCCCTGTGATATCTAACATAGATAGAAGCCTACAATTGTTGGGGTCTGAGCGCCTACCTTTTTTGAATACTGGAATAAGAATGGCAGTTTGCCAGGAACTGGGGATAGTTCCCTGGGCTAAGATCTTGTTAAAGAGTAATGAAAATAACTCCGCCCAGAATACAGAATTATTTTTGATCACAATATTCGCTAGCCCATTTGGGCCAGGAGCTCTCGAAGACTTAAGGGAGGCAATTTTATTGTGGATTGCCTCCGAAGAGACATCAAAAGGGGGAAGAATCGGGGCCTTGTCAATAGATATACTCCAGGACTCCTCTTCTTTCGTATTACGATTTAATAGGAACTCTACCCAAGTATTCTCGTCAATTGGGTTGACCATTGGGCCTTTGAATTTCCCTCTATTCTCATTGAGAAGTGCCCAAATGCTGCGTGAATTCCTAGCACAAATCGTAGTTATGAGTCGCTGATCCCTGTTATTTCACTCTATTCTCTTGATATTTTTAATCTCAGCTCTATATAGAGTTTTAGCAGTTCTTAATTTCTCGCGGTACTGGGTTTCAGAAAGATTCAAAGATTTTAAACCACGGATCACTCTTCTGAGCCCTCTCTTGGCATCTCTGATTTCTCTGTTAAAAGGGGGTAGAGTGCCACCCGTTTTTAACATGTTTTAGCCAAAACTTTTTGGCTGAAGCATGTTGACCTGAAAAGCCCGATATCCAGTTTTCAATTTCGTTTATCGTCATATCGTGAAAATCATAAAGGCCCTGTATGTTGGTAGGTTTGAGAGCTTCAGATGCTGCTCTGATGTTTTTCTCTAACCATATAATTCTAGTTCCTGAACAATTAGATTGAATATCTCAAATATGCGCTAGGGGAGTGAGGGGGATAGGTATAAATATTGAGCAATGCAGCGCAGCATGGTCACTCCATCCATTAGGCTTAACCCACATATCCCTTACTTTGGACTGCATCTCGGGGCTCATAAATATATAGTCTAATGTACTAAGTGATGATCCATTTGCCCAAGTATGCTTCCCTGGTCTGTCCCCAAAAGTGCGGCCATTAATCATCGCCAAGTCCCAAGTTTCGAACAATTGTAACCACCCAAGTCCTTCATTCTCCCTCTTGCTATGGGTCATCAAACACTTCGCACTGAGACCTGAATTGGTGGGTATAAGAGTATCGTCAGACATGTGGCAATTAAAATCCCCAACAACAGTGATAGCAACATTACTAGTTCTTAATGTCCAGGTAGACAGTAAATCCTGTATGGCCTCTTGTAAGGTGTCCCTTGCTACTGCTCCGGGAGGGTTTTACAGATTAATTAATAGAAACCTGCTACAGCCACTTTCAGAAGGATATTCTACTTCCACCGCCAATAACTGGTCTTCAGCTTTACACTGTATTTTCCGGGACTTGATAGTATTGATAACCCCCGTCAGTAGGCCACCAAAAGGGCGACCCTTACAGCCTCATTTCGCAGGTGATTGATGTATAACAAAACCATCTAACACTAAGGAGTCCAATGACCATGTCTCCTGCAGACAAATATAGCTATGTTGCGATAGGAAGGCAGAAGAACCATCTGTCCTCAAAAGATGTGAGAAACCTCTGCAGTTCCATGAAAGTAATGATAGATATCAATGACTTTGCAACAGCTGGGGTAAGGAATCTAACAAGGACTTGAGTGTTAGTTGTACTTCTACCAATAGTGGACTATCTCCTACTCCTATATTGCACTAATTTCCAGAAGATGATATCCCAACTGATTCCTCAGAGATAACTGAGAGATCCTTCTCCTGCGGGTCCACATCAATATCAATATCCACCGCTCTCAGTTCTTCTTTATATTTTCTCAATAATTGCACAATATTTAAAAAAGTACAATGTAGGGCAGATACATTAGGATTAGGACCCGACAGAAAGTCATCAGATTTTAAAATACGGAGTTGCGGAATGTGGTGTAGCCGAGTTAATAGCTCAGAGCGTGCCAACCAAGAGTTCTTGTTCCTAGGGTACAGATTCTTGATGAAGCATAAGCGATTAGTCTTGATTTCAGGCACTAGCTTCTGCTGTTCCAAGAGAACATGCTCAGTCGGGTCTTCCGAGGACCGTGTCTCCGGAGCAGGCTCAAGGTGGGAGGGCGTGCTTACTTCACAGACAAGAACCGAGTCCTCCAATGCAGTTTCCTCCAGGTCCATGACCTGGGACTTATCTTCAGGGATTAACCAATCTGTAAGCGGACCTTTTTTTGTTGCTGCTCGCAAGGCGGCTCTTGTCAGTCTTTTCCTGGCTTTTTTTGAGCGAGTTTCGAATATAGGTCCTGCCGTAGGAGATGGGGCATGTATTATAGCTGACTTGTTTTTGAGGGCCTTTCTGGCCAATCTACGTTGTTTGCGCGTGAGGGGGGCTTGGGGACGATGTTCCAAATCTTGTTCCTCTGTCTCTGTGGGAGTATCTTCAATTAAGATGTTGCTATGAGGTGTCCCTTGCACCGTTTCCCTCACCTTCTCGTCTGCTTGTTCTTCCATCTCCTCGGCTATTTGGAGAGCGTCGGATAAATTAACTTCAGCTTCTTCTCGCAGAATATCCTTCGAGTTTAATGTCGTGGAAATAGAATTGGTTTTAGATAGGATACGTCCCGTCATCTGTAGCAGTATCTTCAAAGCAAATTGGAGGGAAGCTACAGACGTTTGGAGCTCAGCTAGCTGTGTAGCATTGGATTGGGAACCAGTGCTCTCCACCATCTCGTGGTCCGGCTCGTCCTCCATTGAGGCCATTGCAAGGTTCGGGGAGAGGGATAGACCTTCCCCACTTCCAGCTATATTATGTCCCCCTGAATCAATATTCATGTTATTTTCTTTCTGGGGCGAAAAGACTTTGGATATTATCTGTGGCGTGTGTGTCTGCATCCCTCTCTGTATCGTCAAACACAGATCCAAAAGAGAATTATTATCAATGTCATCAAAGTTGGAAGAATTTAGAGAGGTGCCTCCTGTATTTGCCGGTTCAGTCGTCTCCTCAATTGTAGTTGAATTGGTCACTGGAGGGGGGTTCACAGGGAAGAACTCCGTAATAGCTCCCTGTACTACAGGTAGAGCATATTTCGAGTTTTTCTTAGCTTTACCTCCCTTTCTGTGGGTCTCCTTTGGCTCTTTTATAGCAGGGGTCCTGTTTTTCCGTAAGTTATAGATCGAATGCTGCGCTCTTTTTCACCCGCTGCATCTCTGCGTTGTCTCACTCTTTCAAACGGCTAATTGCTAAGCCGGCTGAAAAGGCACTGCCCAGTCAAATTAAAGCCAAAAAGGGGAAAGAACTGCTATCACCCGGTCCAACCCTGCAGTACGGAGGGGGAGGATTTGACCAACGTTACCCCCAACCCTCCAATAGGGGGGACCCCGTTAGCAGTAAATACCGGGTCAAAGGCCGTAGCCTGCAGTCCCCGGCTTATATACCCCTATGGATATGCGCACCAAATATCAATCCCCCAGCGCACCCCAACAGGCTCGTACACGGAGGATTCCGTCGTACAGACACCTCCGGAGCCCAACAAGGAGGCTGAACGGGAGGGAGCAACAATAGTCCTCCACCTCCGCCCTCCACTCACCCCCTCCTTACTTCTGTATCACCCACAAAAGCACAATGAGGCAGGTCAATCCCTGCACTCACTAGGCGGGGACACCAACAGGGTAAAAGGTAAAATTGTGATCTAACCAGTTTCTGTGGTCCAAGTGGACATAGGAGGCAGTTCAGAGTCAACAATACCTGGATTCAGTTGATGGTGGCTGACGAAGTCAGACCTGGTGTCGAACCTAGATGTGAGCGGAACAAACTCAGTTTGGGCACATTGGAGTGTGGAGGCCCCAGCAGCAAGGAGGGTGGCTCTCAAAGATGCAGGTCAGGGAAGTGGCCAGGAATGCTTCGCAGTTGGCTAGGCCGAGTCGGGCTTTAGCCTCCATGAAGACTTCAATGAGTGACGCTGCAGCAGTTTAAGTTGGTGGGTGACGGTCATTGAAGTGGTGATCTTGGCTGCGTCGATGTGTGATCAATGATGTGTCAGTTTAAGAGCTACCTGGGTCATGCTGTGGTTGTAATCATTGGTTAGCGTCAGCATGTGACTCTGGAAGATTGAGAATAGGATGGTCCCATTCAGGGTCTGCACTTCCAGCTCGGGAGATTACGGCACAGATTGTGAGTTCCAGATCCACAGCAGAGGTTACTCCCGATGGGTCCTGGGAGTGGGTAGGGAACAGAATTTATACTGTCTTGGATGATTCCTTCTTCACCTCAGGCTGGCGGCTTTGCAAAGTACAACTTTTCAAACGGAAGTCAAGTGTTCTCTACTTGGTTGCTTCAGAGCAAATCTTCAATTTCTTGAGAGGAGCTACCAAAGGGGTGGGAGAAACCTTCTTTTGGAGGCCAAAGTCCTCAGGTGATTGGGCTAAAGCTACCGTACCTTGGTGGTCCAATCCCTGTTCTTGAACAAAGTGGCCTTTCCCTTCTGATGTCACAACCAAGGCCGTTTGCTACAGAGGATGTGGGGGGACAGGAAAGAGAGAGAGGGACAGTGAAAAGCAAGATGGTGGAAGCTTCCTTCCATCGACCAGAGCCCCCTTGCCTATCATAATCTATCCTCTTCTCTTCTCATTGAGAGCAAAAGCCTTTAGAGATGCAACACCCTGGTGTGAGGCTTCTCCTTTTGAATGGGTGTGCTCCTGTGATACCACGCCCAGGGCAGCTGCCTGCTGCACGGTGGTCTCAGGTGGAGTTTGTTACCTGCCCTCACAAAGAGATCAAAGAAGAGACCCAGCCCTCCAGGTTGCTGTCCTGCCATTGGAGGGCTACTACTGGCTGACCAGATTATACATCACTTTACATAGGAGCTGACAGGTATGCGATATCAGTTGGATTGTGGCGGTCATAAGTAATACCATGCACTATGGTAAACTCACGCATAGCTTTTATTTAGAGTTTACCCTGCTACCACGAGTAGAACAGGTGCAACGGATCAAGCTACTGATGTGACAGGGCACGAGCGTACTATGCTTTTGGCATGGAGCCGATGGAAAAGGTGAATGTGTTTGGCAGATTACCCCTTCTGGAGACTGAATTGCCCTCGTCATTCTATTTGTTAATAAACACATTTAAAAAACAGTGCTTTGTACTCTTGCCAGATGGCAATTCTTCATATTGTGAGGTTGGATGGGTGGGGGTAGAGTATGGTGGGGTAGAGGTAGAGTTGGGTAGGGCATAGGTAGAGTTGGATCAGGAAAGGTGTATAGAAGGCAGAGGTAGAGTAGGGTGAGAGCAGGGATACAGCAGGTAGCAGTAGATTGGATCATAGTGGGGGTAAGGTAGCTAGGTGTAGAGCAGGGTGGTGTAGAGTGGGGTGAGTGTAGAGTATGTTGTGCTTGGGTATTGTGAGTGGGGTAGATTGGATAGCATAGTGTAGTGGGATGGGGTAGAGCAGTGGAATGTTGTAGAGGTGTGAGGGTGAGTAGGGTATGATATAGTGGATGGGGTACAGTTAGTATCCCCATCAATGCTTCGCAGGGCGAACAGGTGCTGTTCTCCTGAAACTGCTTTTGCAATTCCAATGGTGTCTAGAACTACAGCTGAGATTATACTTCCCTGCATGCATCAGTGTAAATGGCATTGAAATAGTTAAGTTTAGCCCCTGTAAACCCTTTGTAGCTAGTTACGAGAGACAATGTTAAGAAGGTTTTGCATAGCCTACAAGTGCGTCTCCGGTCCAGTCCCCATCTTCAACCAGATGTGAGCTCAAGTGATTCTGGTTAGTCTATCACATGAGCCCTTTGATCCAGCAGAAGACTTTTTATTCACTTTGTAATCTCTTTGGTTTATGTGAGTCTTCTACCCCTCTGAATGAGGTATTCTGTTGTAATTGATTTCTTAATTGATGTGAATTCAAATCCTTATGGCAGGGGAGATATCCCAGAGAAATGAAAGTGTGGTCAATGACACTGTAACCAGAGATGTATACACATGCCTGTTCGGAGCCGAAGGAGCCAGGGGCCTGGATCTCTGCCCTTTCAACTCCAGGATCTCTCACTATCAGAAGCTGGAGACGCCCTCAGCCGCACTATAATGATTCTAAACATGCATGGTACATTGGCCATGCACAGCACCATGGTACCTGTCAGCTTAACTGAACTGTCTTGGTGAGTAATGCTTAACTACATAAGATGGCTAAGCTCTTATAAAAAAATAATTGAAGCGATACACCTACATTTGTAATTGTTGATTTTCTAACGACAGAAGCGGTAACAATCACCAGCTGCGGAAACTCTGACATTCTCTAACGCCAAACAAATTGTATGCATTTCTTAATGTGTGATTGGAGCGATCTCATTTACTGAACAGCTATCATTCTATAGTACTCAAGAAGCAAGTACAGTAGACACGAATACATGTTTACTCATACACCACAGATCCTTCTTGGTATTATTCGAAACCCACAATACAGTGGTGCGCCCCCCCGCCCATGTGGTAGTCTTTTTCTACTAACTGGTCCAACTTGCAGAGTCATTTATATGTCTGCAGCCATTTCTAGCCCAAATATGATTACCAAATTTAGGTGAACCCCTTGCGTACTTGCATCCACCTGCACATGCCATTTTTAGCCTAAATGTGATTACTGTTCTTAGGTGAACCCCTTGCCTACTTGCATCCACCTGCACATGCCATTTTTAGCCTAAATGTGATTACTGTTCTTAGGTGAACCCCTTGCCTACTTGCATCTACTTGCACATGCCATTTTTAGCCTAAATGTGATTACTGTTCTTAGGTGAACCCCTTGCCTACTTGCATCTACTTGCACATGCCATTCTTAGCCTAAATGTGATTACTGTTCTTAGGTGAACCCCTTGCCTACTTGCATCTACTTGCACATGCCATTTTTAGCCTAAATGTGATTACTGTTCTTAGGTGAACCCCTTGCCTACTTGCATCTACCTGCACATGCCATTTTTAGCCTAAATGTGATTACTGTTCTTAGGTGAACCCCTTGCCTACTTGCATCTACTTGCACATGCCATTTTTAGCCTAAATGTGATTACTGTTCTTAGGTAAACCCCTTGCCTACTTGCATCTACTTGCACATGCCATTTTTAGCCTAAATGTGATTACTGTTCTTAGGTGAACCCCTTGCCTACTTGCATCTACTTGCACATGCCATTTTTAGCCTAAATGTGATTACTGTTATTAGGTGAACCCCTTGCCTACTTGCATCTACTTGCACATGCCATTCTTAGCCTGAGTTGTGAACTCAGGTAAACCCCCTGTCTATCTACATATGCCAAACCGTACAATGTACCTTAGCAAGAGCCAAACAGCCACCCTACTGTATCTCCTCATACATATATTACACCTTACCATCGTCATTGCCACCATAACCATGTACCCTGCAGATAATGCACCCTGTCCAACCCTAGAAAGAAACACTAGACTACGAGCCAGACTACCCCGTCTCTACGAGCCCATCTACCACAACAAGAGACCCACCCTGCAACACACCAAAATCCACCCGAGCCACATCACACCCTGCCACAACCCCACCCAACCCAAACTCATCCCTATAACAATCCAGGATACACCCAACACTACCACTATATCCGGAGCTTTGATCAACGCCAGATCGATAATGGCCCACGCCACAGAAATAGCAGACACCTTATCCTCAAACAACCTCGACCTCCTAGCTATCACTGAATCATGGCTGCACGAAGCAGCAGGCCCAGCACTCTCTATAGCCATTCCAGAAAATTACCAAATAATCAGAATGGACAGGCCCAACAACAGAGGAGGCGGCCTAGCCATCATAGCTAAAACAAACCTCGAGCTAAGACCACTGCCCCAAACACCTCTCAAATCCTGCGAACTCCTAGTAGCCAAACTACCCATTTCCAACTGTCGCCCCTTAACCATCCTTCTAATATATAGGCCACCCGGCCCCATTGGCTCATTCGAAGCAGACCTATCCAGCCTCCTAGCCAACAACACAAAAGACACCACCCAAATATTACTACTAGGCGATTTGAATCTAGGACTAAACGACCCTGACGACAAATCAGCACAAGCCATAGCTAACATGCTAGATGAACACGGCCTAATCCAAAGAGTGCTCACCCCCACCCATAATAAAGGTAGGACCTTGGACTGGATCGCCACTCTAAACTGCGACACCATCATTACCAAAACCACTCCCCAGCACTGGACAGACCATTACCTCATTGACTTCACCTTATCTCTCAATAGAGAAGTCAACAAAGGAAAAATCATGGCACCACCACTACCCACTAGAGCAAAAAAAAACATAACCCCTGACAACCTCCTACCACTACTACTGCCAACCCTCAATGCTCTCCCCGATAATCTAAAACCAGAACTCCTAGTAGAAAACTATAACAATACCATAAAAAAAGGACTAGACATCATTGCCCCTCTAAAACTGCAAAAAAGCAAACAGCAAGCCCACCTGAACACCTGGTTCACCCCACATCTGAAAGAACTTAGACTGCACAAAAGGAAACTTGAAAGCCAATGGC
The DNA here is from genome assembly GCF_040938575.1 of Ambystoma mexicanum. Taxonomy (NCBI): domain Eukaryota; kingdom Metazoa; phylum Chordata; class Amphibia; order Caudata; family Ambystomatidae; genus Ambystoma; species Ambystoma mexicanum. The sequence goes on along the minus strand of NC_090926.1, from coordinate 1,091,423,931 downwards.
GCAACTCCCCTACAGAAGAGAACAAATCACAACTCAAACTTTGTGCAAACAATTACAAAAAAGAAATTCTACTCACAAAAAAGAAACTATTCAATGAAAGAATCGAAAAATCGAGCTCCAACACCAGAGAACTATTTGCTATACTAAGGGAATTAGAATCCCCTATACCCCCACCAGACAATATAATTAAGGATAAAGCATGGTGCACCAGCGTCCAAAACGCCCTAACTAATCAAATCAAAAGTCTCCAAACCAAAATCGCTCTGAAAAAAGACTCTCTCACCACCAATGAAGCATCTCCCAGCAACCACGACAAAACAGCCAACCGTCCAGGCCATAATCTCTTCAGATTTACCAAAATATCTATCCCAGAAACAGAAAAAATTATAGCCTCACTTAAACCATCTAACTGCAAAGGCGACAACTGCCCTCCCCAAATAATCAAGGATGCTGCTAGGGATCTAGCCCCCTTCATAACCAAGCTGATCAACGCATCCTTCTCCTCCAACACCATACCAAGCAACCTCAAAGAATCTTGGGTCCTGTCTCTCCTCAAGAAGCAAACCCTAGACCCCGCCATTCCCACCAATTACAGGCCCATCACCACGGTGCCATTCCTGTTAAAGATAATAGATAGAGTAGCATACCTGCAGATTCAGCAATATCTTGAAACTCACAAACTACTAGGCACCCACCAATCAGGCTTCAGACCGAAGCACGGCACCGAGACAGCCTTAATCGATCTTAAAACCCAGATCAATGAGATTAACGACAAAGGGAACACTGCCATGTTACTACGCCTCGATCTGTCGGCAGCATTTGACCTGGTGGATCACGCAGTCCTGTGCGAACACCTGGCCTCAGCAGCCCACTTCTCGAAAGAGGCCATAGCCTGGATCCAATCATTCCTGGACAACCGAACTATGAGGGTCTTCTCCACCCTAGCCTCAGCAGACCCCATTAAAATAACCTGTGGGGTGCCCCAAGGCTCCTGCGTCTCTCCCACCCTCTACAACATCTTTACCAAGCCCCTATTTGACAAGTTGGACAGACTGGGTGTCTCATATACCAATTATGCAGATGACACCCAGATCCTCATACCCCTCTCAGGCAACTACGCTTCAGATACGGCCTTGGTAAACAAAATATATCTCATCATTCAGGCATGGATGGCCACACACGGTCTATGTCTAAATGATGAGAAAACCGAAATCCTGCTCCTCGGATCCAATACCAATCTCAAAAAACTCAGTTCCAACTATAAGGCCTTCAACATTGATGGCAATACCATCACAGTGGCCAAAACAGTGAAAACACTAGGCTTTCACCTTGATGCAACCATGTCACTAAAAAAACAAGTCAACTCACTAGCATCCTCCACCGCCTACACATGCAAGCTAATTAGGGCAAGTAGAGCCTTCCTCACCCAAGCTAGCTGCATCATCATAGCCAACGCCCTAATACTATCCAGACTGGATTATTGCAACGCCATGTACCTAGGAGCCAACAAATGCATAACCAACAAACTACAGACACTACAAAACAACGCACTCAGAACAGCCCTCAACCTACCCTCTAAGGAACACATCTCCAACAAAAGAAGAGAACACAAATGGCTTAAAATCCATGACCGCATCTCCCTCAAAACGGCATCACTCACCCACAAATGCTTAAACAACGCAGCCCCCCCCTATCTCGCATCCAGAATAAAGAAAAAAACGTCCACCCGCCCCACCAGATCGATCAATTCCTACTGCCTGCAGGTACCCAATTTCAGACAAAAGAAAACCGGCGGCAGCAGCTTCCCTGTCCTGGCAGCCCAACACTGGAACGCCCTCCCACTCCACATTAGGACTGACCAATCCTACTATAGCTTCAGGCGAAACACCCTCACTTGGCTGCGGGCCAATGATCCTCACGACTAACCCTGCCATCTAATCTGATCATGCCAGTGCTATAACCTGACTACCATGCACAGCCTTAAATTTGTAAATATGTAAATGCAACCGAACTGCCCCTACGCACAGTATTAATATGTAAATTTGTAAGCCTTCGCTCAACTATATGTATATATGCACATCCCACACAATGTAACTGTAAATGCAATGCACTTTTTCTCATGCCTATCTTATTCTGTAACCAAGTTTTTAAGTAATCCTATCTTCCTGACCTCTGTTGCGCCCTGTTACCTCTGGGTTTTGCGCGCTATACTAAATAAATAAACAAACAAATAAACAAACAAACAAACATGTTACTGCATGTTTAATTTCTGCAATGTATATCATTATGTATGTGACAGAGCAAATGACTACGTGAAGTCCGACGTTGGTTGCATTTTTTCCCAAATATTATTTTGTGCATCAACTGTATATCCTGGTGAGCTGCTTCTGAAAGAGGAATGTTGTTTGTGAGAATCTGCAAAGAAATTGTAACTCTACTGCTTGGGAATGAACAACTATATTCATCTGTATAGGAATATGTGTTATCGGTTTATGAGTCCAGTAGTTTAGTTCATAAATTACTGATAGGAGTTGAACTTTAGACAAATGCCTGCAATGTTCAGGAGACTGGGTTCAGGTGATTACTGAGCAGCACGTACTGAGATTGCCCCTGTGCTACCTTTATATTTCAGGCCCTGGAAGTGCACAGCCAGGTGAACTGCCTGACAGGTTTCCTACCCGAGTGCGAGGCGCAGCTTCAGGAGCTGAAAAAAGAGCAGGAGAAAGGCCTGCTCTATGGAGTGCCCATCAGCATAAAGGAGAACTATGGTTACAAGGTGCAGCACTTTCATTTTCTCAATCCTGCAATGTTCCCTTAGTTAAACCATGCTCCCAATTCATCTATGCATTAATGTGGACAGCAATGGTTGCATTTGACGTGTTGTGTGTTCAGCCAAAACGAGTGCATGTTTTGCATGAATGTTTGTGAGCAGGTTATTAGGCAAATGCACACATCGCAGCAGCGTTATATTGTGAGGAAGCGAAGGAGATTACCATGCGATTAGACGATTCCCCGCTCAAGCAGAGAAAATAAACATGTTTTGACAGATTGATAGCCCCCACAGCCAGAGGCAACATATTAGACAGAGGTGCTGCCTGTAACTACAGCACCCATTAGTCATGTTCACAGCTTCACTGTATTTCCATTAGATATTTCAGGGCCCAACGTAATTGTCATCCGGGTTCGTACAATTCTTCAGTTCGTATTAGTTTGCAAGCCTAAGAAGGCATTATTCAATTCAGTTGTTTGGGAGTCAAAGTACCAATTGGTTTTACGTTTTGGGAGAACATGCCGTGCATTAAAAAAAAAAAAAAAGTAAACTCAATAGTTTAGTAAGAAGGCAAATGCCATTATTCTGCCTTCTGTTGTTTAAATCATAAAAGTCTAACCAAAGACAAAGCAGCAATTTAATTTGGTAAAGTCCTACTATGGCCTCAGGTAGTGGATGCAGTGACTTCGGGGCATGTTTCTGGGCAGAAATAATGCACCCGAATATTTTTACATTATTTTGAAAAGCCATAAATTAAAGGCAATGCAATGTACTGATGTCTATATCATCCTGGCTACTTATTTTTAAGATGATTTGATATTGAAACTCCCAAGGCGTATTACACGAAGCGCTGCACATAGTTCTTAAAATGTTCTAGTGGAACATGAGAGCATCAATCATGGGTGGACTTGTGAGCTAAGCAACACAACAGGGGTAATCGCTGCAAGGTTTCCATTTAACCTAAACCTCTGTCATAGGTCTGATCAATCCTACAGACCATCGATCTTCAGCCTGCCAAGCCTTTACAGTGAGGGGGAAAGACTATATGCAAATCAGACTTGACCCCATCCCAAAAGTGGCTTTCCAGTCCGAACTGCTTGGCCGCATCTCTTCTGCAGGAGACCAAATGCAAGCCCAGACATGTTTCGGCCTGATTGGGTGTCATCAGTGAGGTGTAGCTTAGGTTTCTAGGGCCAGCATCCTCAGGACCGACGTCTGGGCATAGTTGTCCCACGGAGGTGTAGCTGGAAGGTTTCAAATGAATCTTAACCTCTGCCATGGCTCTGGGATACCTTCCAGACCATCGTTTTTCAGGCTGCCGAGGCATGGCAGAAAAGGAGAAGACCACATGCACATCAGGGCGTCTTATGAACTAAGCATGGGGCCATGATCTACCCTTTCTTTGCCGCTGAGAAGGCACGCAGTGTACTCGGAGTAGCATACTATGCTCCTCCTATCCAAAAGAAGCACAGGACATGCCACCGCATCTTGAAATTACTGCAGTTGCAATTTGGAGTACTTAGTTAGTCCCAAATATGTGGAGTTAGCAACCCTCACCTGAAACACATAAAGGCATAGATCAAAAGAACTTAACGGTGAAAGTAAAAAAGGGAAATAGCATGTTTAAAAAACCTAATCTCAAAAATGTGCTTTTCATAGGTGCTTGCTTTGACCTGTCAATTTAGCACGTGTCCTCCATCACAGCATCAGCATTAAGGAGTCCTTGAATAGCGCATATATTGCATTTGTCAGAGGCATGGCCTGAACATCACTTAAAGGGAATCAGTCATCGATGACTGTTGTGTTGACTCTTCTCTTGTGTACTATAACCACAAAAGTGATTGGTGGAAGGTTTTGATTACATAAGAACTGCTGCCACTGCTCTGGAAAAACACCACCGATGTTTAGCCTGTCTGAGCCATTGCAAAAGGGGTCCAGCTGTATGCAAATCAGTCAGGTATAACAATGGGAGCAGTCCTGCCTGATCTGCCAGGCCAGGTCCCCTCTGCACGGAAAGAAAAGCAACCCCAGACATGTTTCGGCCTTGTTGGGCATCCTCAGTGAGGTGCAGCTTGGTTCCCTATGGTGCAGTGAGCATGCGACCTACGTCTGGGCATACGCCTCTTATACAGGGAGACAAACTATAACCAAAAATGTGATGGGTGAAAGTTTTGAATACATCTGAACCACTGGCACTGCTTTAGGCAACCTTCCACATCACTGTTTTTAGCCAGCCTGCGCCATTACAAAAGAGGTCCAGCCATATGCAAAGAACAATGGTCTGGAGGGTTGCCCAGAGCAATGCCAGAGGTTAAGATTAATTCTAAACCTTCCAGCCATCACCCCTTCTGTTTTGCTCTTCTCTGTGTGCAGCAAGTATGTCCTTCTATATTGTTTCTTCGAAGGAAGCCGTTCTGCCAATTGGGACTCACCAGGAGACTCCACCCCTCATGTTTGGCCCCAATGAGTGCCTTAGATGTAGGTAACTGTAAAATGCCTGGCATATTATTAAGAATAAGAGTGTGAAGGGATCAAAGGGAATATTTCTATATGTTGTCAGAATTAACAAATTACATGAAGTTGATGAAATCCAGCTCCTAAAGCAGAAATTTCATATTGAAATATGTAGCGACAAAGACATTGTTTAATTGATAATCAAAGCACATACATTTGTAGAAAATATAAATTGCTTGAATTACTGTTGATTGTGTACATGTGTTTATAGTTTTCATTTTTCATTGTACTTTGAAGAATTTATGGAATCCATAAAATAAGATATTCACATTATAGCACATGATTTTGAATCATTGAAAGAACTAAATCATAAAGATACTGATTAAGTGTTATTTATTTAGAGTGAATTAATTGTTTTTAAACTCAACGAATTGTACGAAAACCTATGAATAGAGTACACCGATGGATGTTTCTTTTTCAAGAGTGCAGACCTAGTCCACCAGAGCGATTCTGCGAGACCAAGCCAGTATTATTTGTAGCACTCAGTGCAGGTTCTTTTAGCTCTAGCACCCATACTTTTAGTGATTTTCCTGATCAATAGAAAACACAAAAGTCATAACGCACGGACGTGCTGGCTGCCTCAATAATTTAACATATTCCCGTAGAACTATGCGCATAGGTGTTCTTATGGAGACTTGGGTCCAAGGACTCTCCCAATCGACCCTTCCCAAGGTGTGACTGCCCTTAGCAGTCGAGCACTGCCACTTTCAGGTGGTGGGTGAATGATGAACCATTCCTTTTGCTCTTTTTAGGCCAGTAAATGGTGCTCCTAATTTCCTGGAGTTGACTGCAGGTCTGCTGTTTTGGTGCAGCCAGTGTATAAGACAATGACCAAGAGTACCGTCCTGGGTCTGCGTTCTTTAGAGTTTCTTTGTGTGGTACCTTGCTCCAGATTACTTCTTTTGTGCAAGTACAAAGCCACACATGGTGGAGTGGAGATGAGTCATGGCAGAATGGGATCCATGACAAAGAACTGGCGGTGCTGGTGAATGCATGTGCAGCCTGTGAAGCACAATCAACCATGGAGAAGTGGCCTAGAATCCAAAGCGGTAGCTGCTTGCTATACATGAACATAGCACAGCTATGTCTCCCTGATCATCTAGCGTATCTAGACATGATTTCACTGACAATGCACCTTGCAGTCACATTCCGAGTTCTGAAAGAAGTGCAGAGAAGAAATGTGCCAAGAAAAATGGCTGCAAGTTGTTATTTTGAATATTTTGCTGCTAGGGAGCTGCAGATTCCAAGCAAAACAAACATGTATTTTTTTAAATGTAATGTGTATATTAGTTCAAATGAACTATTTCACACATACATATACGGACCAGTAAACTTAAAACTTCAACATTCACATGTTAATCAATCATAATATACATTTAAATTAAAATAAATGAAACCACAGACCAGTCAAGCAATGTGGCCCTTACCCAATTTGTCCTCTCCAATCTTCCATGAGTTATATAAGGCAATCATTAGAGCTATATTGCACGAATTTTTACAATAATTCAAGAATGCATCTTCACTCAAACTGGGCAATGAAGCCACAAAACAAACTAATAATTTCTCGTAGGTCGTAGCAAATTGATTACAAACATAATAAACTTCATTACCAGTCCTCTTCTTCACTGTGTGCGTGTGATTATGTCTGGTGAAAGAGGGTACTTTCTTTTGGATGTATACGGACTGATACTCACTGATCAGTCTGTTGAAATGTTACCTATTTGTTATGATCCTTCTTTAACCGTTAACTCATTCTGTCCTTTTGTTTGCTACGACATTTCTATCATACTAAGCAATATATTTATTCCACTGCAATGTTTTTGGAGTTCGAGGGTGCCGGTCATATGATGGACTGAATGAAAGGGATACTAGATCATGCATATTTTTTGCAAAACAATAAATGCAATGGTGATGCAGAGAATCCCAGCCCTGAGCAGACCAGATAGTCTCAGAAATCTGGGGCGCAAAAACGGAAGAGTCAAGGCAAATGACAAAGGCCTGTTTTATTAACAATCACTGCAAGCCAGTGACAGCAACAAACACAATTTGTCTCAGTGCTCTCAAAGGGTTTCATATCAAACAACAGTTTACATCTACAAAATACAAAATACATTAATTGATGTTGCATTTAGAAAACCCTATGAGACAGTGTGATTGGGGTAGGGGAATACACTGAGTATAGAAAGCTTAGGGTTAGTACGTCTATTGGATAAACCTGATGGCTCCACCTGAGACCATCCCTATCTTGGTATGGTGACTACACGTCATCTCAACAGTACGGGATAGGCTGGTGCAAAAAATGTGAAAAAAGCATTATTGTGGGACGGTGATTGGTTGGCAGTGGTCTTACCAACCTCGGTCACTTGGCAGGTCATCAGTACATGAGCAACAATTTATGGCAGGGGGAGCGGCATTGAGGTGCTGCCTTTCCCAATTATAACACACCATCCCTGATTTCCTATGCCATGGGCCAGGGCCTTCTGCTTTCAACTACACTCAGGCTTGTATCTCTAGTCTGAAAATTGAAGTGGCATTAATTAATGAACACCTGGTCATTAGGGGCGTTTGCTTCTTTATTTAAGTTAAGAGAAATATGCCTTGATCTTGGGAATTGTTATCACCCGTTCCCCTTGGTGCTCGTTCATAACTCTCTTTTCCCCTGTAACCTTGGCATGGTTTTATGCAGCTACTTGTCTGGCTCGCTCAGATTAATATTTTCAGCTGGTTCAGTATGCCAACTTCTCTGCAGCCTTAGGGTTTCCCCTTGTTTCTCATTAATTTCTGCGTTAAGCAAGCGTAATGTGTATTCTTAGGCATCTTGTGTTTCAGTGTGTACTTGATTATGATATGTTTCTAGTGTCTATTGAATCCAAGTATATTCTTCATGTCTAAATGCGAGTTTGACCTAGTGTCCATGTAACTTCATGGTGAGTGCGTATCTGCTTCATGTCTCGGGCATCTACATGTGTCCGTCTGGCAGTGGGGTCATGTGCATTCCTCATTTCACGTTACAGATTGTTAATTTCTCCTTGGGCTTGCAACTTCATTTCTTCTTCAATGGTTCAAGGATAAGGCCAGTAGAGTTTTCTCAGTGAATAGTGTTTCTTGTGCGTGCGGTATGGGCGGACAGAGGAGGCAGGTTCATGCATGGTGCCCTCCGCTCATCCCTTTGCTATAGAGGCAGAGGAGGGTGCAACGCTATGAGTGACACAATCATTTGTCTCTCGACAGAAACACACTTCTGCATTCATTAGAACCAGAGGATCAATGAGAATATACGCATTGCCGGTTTTGGATGCTGGGGAAGTAAGGTTTGGAATAAATTGATAAAAAGGGACCACAAAGCAATTGGATAACCAGTATTTCCTAAAGAATAATTGGTCAATCACCCACTACAATTTTTACTCAATTGGATAACATGAGATCTAGGTGATTGGCACTTATGGATTAGAAGGACACAACCTACGCATCATATGTAACATTGGTGCCAGTACTTGTTCTGAAAAACTTAGCAAGAGCTAAATGATTATGCATATTAGTAGTAGCGTTGTTCATACATCACTGTGTCTAGTAGATATGTCTATTGTCTTAGAGGCCAAGGGATTTTAGATAAAAGTGGAATACGGCATATTAGGTACGAAAGTAGTAAAAAGCAAGTGCATCTCTGAGGGAGACAATCTTGATGCTAGAAAAATGTATCACAGTAAGGGGACATTGAAAAGGAAATAAAAGAGGAAGCTCTGAGGGAACACCAGCTGAATGATAAAAATAAGTGCTATAGTTGTGGGAGTTTGGTTCATGTCCAGCATTATGTTTTGTCCAGAAATTAGAGAGAATTGCAAAAGGTGGAGGTTGACAGCTAGCTTCTCTGATGTTTTAAGAGGGATCAAAGTATAAAAGAGGGTTACATGAAAAAAACTGATAGGTAGAGAATCAGATGGCGATGAAGTTATTGAAGAAGAGGCAGGGATAGGAATGCCAACAATGCATAGATACAGTGGATGGAGTGGGAGTGAAATGTATTTCTATTTAATTTTGTAACTTATACCACTGTTACACCTACATGCCAAGCGAGGTTTGCTGCAGTAGGGAGAATATGGAATTTACATAATCTGATGTCAGACCAGGCACATACCCCAAGTCACCCAGTGTCATGGCTAGATCTGCTAAAAATGTACTAGACTTTTAAGTGCTGAATAACTATTTGCCCAAATGTATGTAACTAAACGGTAGTAGAAGGATTTGAAGATAAAGTGTAACACCCACAGTAAGGATAAGTCTCAGAAGTTAATAGTGATGTAACTCCCAACCTGCCAATTATACAAAGTGGTCAAGGTATCACAAGTATTCCTTGTGGTGTTCAGTGCTAACATTAGGTGGTTATGTAAATAAGGTAAAGGGCAATATGCTACTTCCCATACATACAGTTTGGCATACAGTCCTTTTTTTATTTTATTGATTTTTATTGTTTAAATATTGAGTTTGATACAGATATCGACAAGTTACAGACTTTGAATAAAACAATAACCATAAAGAAATGACATAGTAAATGATTCTGGTCACTTGTAATAGTATTTCTATATAGCTAAATCATTTGTTAAAATCACTTACGAATATAATATGAACTATAGTAGAAATAAACCGCATTAATATAACAAGTAGTATAAAATTAATAGTAGCACTAGTCTGCAAAGAGTGACTTATATGTAGTGAATATAGAGATTAGGGGGAGACGTACAGGGAGACAGACAAGAGACATGTAAGAATCAGGAGGGTAGAGGATGGGGGGGAGAATGGGTATATTGGATTATTTCATCAAAATAAACTAATCATTTCAATTGGCATACAGTCTTAGTTTATAAATAGGTGATTGTGAAAGAGTATGAAATATTGGCTACAAAGGACATTACAACACCTGTTTAATCTTATGAGTCGTTTCTGAAATACTGACTAGCAAGAATAACTGCAAGTTAAGTGTATGTGTCATGCTCACTGTTTTGAAATACAACAATCTGGATGTAGTGGTTTCTTATTCCAATCAAGTTTGAAATGTTGAATATCAACATCTCTGCTTAGCTTTTCACCACTATAGCCATACGTGTGGTGTGTCATCAGAAAATGTTGTGTTCAGAACCTAACCACTAATTAGCTGTTAACATTTTTATTTCCAAAAACAAATTACAATAAAATATGGCATTAATCTTAAAATCACATTCCTCACCAATCAGGCTCAAATCATATTAAACAGATCAGCATAAATTAACACTAAATATCCTGTATAAGAAAAAGGATAGAGGTACATAAAAAAGAGAGAGGAAAAAGAAAAAGAAGAAAGGGAAAAGAATGTGAATAAAAAGCCATAGAGCGTAAACCACAAAAGCAAAAATTCATGCAGCGAATATAGGAACATCACAAAAACATTATATGAAATCATAAGTAATGACATAGGGCAGTAATCTGCAACGCCAGGGGCATAACAGCCCAAATTAAAAGTCCAGGGTCATCCATAGACATCCAGAAAACCGCTCCAAATGTCCCAAAACTTTTCAATTTCATCTTTATATTTGTAGATGGCTTTCTCATATGTCGAACAAGTTAGAAGCTCCTCCACCCATTCATCAATATTTAAAGAAAGTCTTGACTTCCAGGACCTCAATATCATTTTTTTAGCAACCATGCATGCACGCAGCAGTCAAATTTTCTTACCAAAATCAATTTCATCCAGCATAGAAATATCGCCTAGAATGAGTAAAGAAGCATTCATGCGAATTGCAATGTTCAGGACTCGACTCAAACGTTCACAAACCTTTACCCAAAACTGCATAGTTTTGGGACATGACCAAATCAAATGACTGAGGGAGCCACTTGAGTGGTTACATTTCCAGCAGAGGTTAGTGTCCAAAGGTTGCCACCTGAACAACCTCTCCGGAGTCCAATAGGCCCTAAACAGTAGTTTTGTTTGAGAGGCTCTGAGGCCCCAATCCAAACTCACCAGACAAGTGTTTTCACAGCACCTCCGCCAACATTTCAGTCCAACGTCTTCTCCTAAATCATCAGCCCAAATGGTCGGCAGCTGTGGATCTCCTTTTCTAATAGCCTTTATAATTCATACATTGTAGAAGCAGGGTGTGCTGCCTTCGCGCATATCTCCAGAGCTGCCCAGGCGGCACTTTGAATAGACAATTGCGCACCTCAACACAAGCTGAAATTATAATCTTCAGTTTTCTATATTCAGCAAATGTGCAGTCTACCATGCCATGCAATTGTGCATGTCGAGCGTATGGTATCCAATTGCCATCCTCAAACAAATTCTTAAAGTATTTTATACCAGCCACAAACCATTCAATCCAGAAGAGGGACTTACCCTGAAATTTCAATGCCGGGTTATTCCGAATGGATGCATCTAGGTGTAAATAACGATCAACACCCAAACGACTCAAGAGTTCACACCAGCAGTCCTGCAGAAACGAAGTAAGTGCACTGGCCACTTTGGATTTACATCTTTTAGAAGACAGTAGGGCTTTAGGGTCCAATTGGGAAACCGCACCACACTTCCATGATAACAGTGCAGACCGTTCATTAACAGAGTCAGCAACCTTGCACAAGTGGCGAGTGGAGAAAGATCAGTGGTAGTCCATGAAGTTAGGTAGGTTCATACCCCCCAACTTCAACGGGAGTTGAAGTTTCCAAATCGCGAGCCTTGGAGGTTTCCCATTACAAATAAAGTTTTGCAGAATTCTATTGATCTCCTTGAAAATGCTCCTCGGTATCCTAATAGGAAGCATACTCAAGATGTAATTTATCTGGGGTGCCAAATTCATTTTTATACAGTTTATCTTACCCCAAGTTGACAAGTTCAAAAGACCCCATCGTTCCAAATCTGATTTGAGTCTCGGGAGGATCCATGCAAAATTTATGTCAGGCAGCTTCCCTATATCCGCTCCAATCCAGACGCCATGGTATTTCATCCTGTCCGCACACCATCTAAAGTCAAACTGAGCACAAGTATGCCACAGACACAGATTATTGATCGGTAGGATCTCAGATTTGCTCCAGTTAATTTTATAGCCTGACAACATGGAGAAAGAAGGAACAGCTCGCATCAGGTGAGAGATACCAATAGCAGGGTCCTGAAGGGCGACCAACAAATCATCCGCATACAACCAAAGCAATTGTTCCATTCATTCCCAATAATGGGCTGAAGGTTGTCATCCGCTGTCAAGCATACCACAAGTGGCTCCATAGACAGGATGAACAGGAGAGGTGAGAGCGGGCAGCCCTGTCTTGTACCTCGATGAAGTCGAAAAGCATCAGAAATAAGCCCATTCGTCAGCACACTCGCAGAAGGATTGCTATATAACAGCTTGACCCAACGTTGGAAGTCTTGCCCAAAGTTCATTTATGCAAGGCACGCAAGCAAAAATTCCCACTCCACACAATCAAATGCCTTTTCATCATCAAGAGAGACTACCGCATTGGCAATAGGCTGGGCGTGACCTCTCTCAACAGTCAACAGCAGGCCTCTCATGTTGTCCGCCACCGCCCTGCCAGAGACAAATCCCACTTGGTTTTCATGCACCAGCAATGAGACAACCTTTTCCAATCATCCAGCCAGGATCTTAGCCAATATCTTGCAATCACAGTTTATCAGACTGATCGGTCGGTAGTTCTCGCACCTGGTAGCAGGCCTATCCTTCTTCTTAAGTACCATGATCAGTGCATGTCTCATCGTGTTAGGTAGAGAACCGGTCTCAAAAGCATCATTAAAAACGTCCCACAAAAGTTACAGTGCAGAACCAGGCAGGGCTTTATAGAATTCATTAGGTAGTCCATCTAAGCCTGGCGACTTACCCACAGTTAGCTTTGAAATCGCATGTTGTATATCTTCCATATACACCCTTCCTTCAAGGGCTGCCGCCTCATCAGGCGTCAGACGAGAAGAAACATGTGAGTCAAGGAAATTTTCAATGTTGACTTTATCACAGGCTAATTCAGAGTCATAAAACTCTTCGTAGAAGCCTCGAAATAAATTGTTGATACCTTTTTGCTTAGTCTCCAATGTGTTGTTCAAATCTCTGATTGCAGCAATAAAGTGATCTCTTTCCACCACCCTCAGTTTATGCGCCACAACCTCCCCTCTTTCTCACCATACTAAAAGTAATTCATCTTTTGCTTGAAAAGGGCATAATCAACCTGGCTGGAAACAAGTTTGTTCAGATCATACTTAGCCCTTCTCAAATCAGACTTCGTGTTTTCATCCTTGCTTGCTGCAAATAGAACATCTAGGTGTTTAGCTTCAGAAGTGAGTCTTTGAATTTCTTCTGTTCTCAATTTCCTCTCTCTACCAGTTTTGGAAATCAGCACCCCCCGAGCAAAGCATTTCAATGCTTCCAGACTGTTGATAATCGGGCATCGGCAGTTCTATTAATGTGGACGAAGCTGTCAATTTCCTCTGCCACCTCCTGCCTGATCCGGTCATTCCTCAAAATGTAAGAGTTGATTCTCCTCCTAGATGATTTAACCAGAGAGTACTGCAAGGACAGGCGTAATGAAACAGGTGCATGATCAGACAGGGCAATGAGTCCAATTGCTGAATCATAGCAACTTGAAGTCACCCGTCCAGGGTCAAAAAGAAGTCAATTCTAGAATACGTATCATGGCATTGAGAGTGAAAGCTATAGTCCCTGTCCGACGGGTGTTCCAACCTCCAAATGTCAGCCAGATTAAACTCTCTAATTAAATTCTCCATGAGCGTTTATTTGGGGTCCTGGTACAATCTCCATTAGAACAATCTAAAGCTGAGTCCATGACCTGATTGAAGTCACCTCCAAAAATAATGGAGTCGATGTTAAAACCTTGAAGCAATTGAGCCACCTCAAGAAAGAAAAGCGGATCATCTAAATTTGGTGCATATATGTTGCATAGGAGAATGTCCACACCTTGAATCCTCACCAATACACAAATAATTCTACCTTCTTTATCACCTATACTGCCAAGGATAGATACAGGCAGGTTCCTTTTTATAAGTATTGAAACTCCTCTTTTCCTATAACATCTTTGGAGTCTTAATTTACAAAAGGATGCTGTTTGTTCTGTTTTCAGGAGCAGGGGTTTTTAAGTGCTGTGTGATAATTGTTACGCTCACCTGACTCCCACGGAGGCGCTTGCCTGGTTCGCGCTGCTGACCTCTTCTAAGGTGATGCGCAGGGTTCGGAAGATGGACTGGACCGGTCCCCCAAATCTGGCTTGTCTGGTTCGCAGAAGTATCCTTCTTAGGGTCTGGAAGGACGAGCTCTCCATCCTGCTTCTGATGCAGGGGCGCTTGGTATCCAGTTACTTCACTGGATTTTCGGATTGCTGAGAACCAAACTTGCTTGGCTTCCAGGTAAGTTTTTTGATAAGAGGTTCCCCTTGTGTCCATGCATTAATGTACTAATGCTAGTGTCTTTTTCCCCATAGGGGCCGGGGTACGGAATGCCGGAGAACAGGCACCGACCCGAGTTGAGAGGTGAAATCCTTGTAGAAATCAGGTAAGTCTTTAAAGAACGTTTTTTGGTGATGTCTTTTCATTCGCTCATTAACGCTGATGTCTCTTTTTCCCCTTAGGGGCCGGGGTCCGGAAATGCCAGGATGCGGCGCGGACCCGAAATGAAGAGGGAATGAATCAACAGGTAAGTCTTAAGATGGAGATTTAGCTTTCCTTATTCCCTTCTCTCTCTCACCTTTTGTTCTGGTCTTTTTCTCCTTAGGCGCTGGGACGTGACTGCAAATCCGGATGATCGCTGCTGAACATGGAGGCGCCCTGTAAAGGTGAGTGGAATGTGGCGCTGCAGCGATCGACGCAATGAGCTTTTAAATAAAAGTTTTCCTTTTCAGGATTGTCGGCGAGATGTCTCCGGGATGCGGATTTAGCAGGTAAGGACTTTTCCTTCTTCTGTTCTATTCTTCTCTTCCTTTGCAGGTGATCCAGGATGCTGGCAGGCGTGGCAGAAGTCAGGATGCAGGAGCAGACACAGTGAGCGTCCAGCTGCTAGATGCAGAACAACACGAAGCACGTGTGGCTGTTCGGGTGGGGTTTGAATAGCCTTGGAAGAAGTTCCAGGTATGTATCCTTCCTCCAATCAGGTATGTATCCTTCCCCGACCACGCCCGGATGGTAAATTAGTCCCACAGGTAAAGTATTTCCTTTCAGGCCTCAAGGAGGCCGGGATCCTGCAGCATGGTCTGCATCAGGTAAGTGCACCCAAGCACTCCCATAATGAGCCTGGCGCCTATGGCGCCAGGACTGATGTCTTTTATGAGCCTGGCGCCATAGGCGCCAGGACACTGTCCAAAGGGCCCCTATATGGGGTTGCTGGGTTCTTCCTTGGGGACTGGATGTCCGCTTTCGGGGACGCAGGGCTTGAACCGGCTCTCCGGGAGCGGGCATCATGACAATAATTTTTTAAAGGAGAAGAGGATAAAATTGTTTCACAAGACTGCATCTTTGAGCAGGTGCAAAAGAGGTAGCATTTGAAGAATGACTGAGGGATATGTCATCAATATTACCAGATAATGGTTTTGTAGTGAAATCTAGCTCCCATGTCAGAATCAGATCTCCCTGTCAAAGGAGAAGACATACATTCTACAGAGTATGCAGTTAAAGCATGTAATGCAATAAGCAATGCTCCTCCTCCACAGACGAATTGAGGTGCTTCAGTTTAGTGGATAGTACATTTGTAAAAGGGTTCTGATAACTTATGGCCCCCCTAGAAGCAGTTATAAAAACCAATGATAGACTTTATGTGATACAGCATGCATACATGTGTTTAGTAGTATCAAAATATGCAGCTGTCTGCAGCTGGGGGATAGGTCCATAGGCCCACATTTAAAATTATAGCCGCTGCATTCTAGAGAATATGTAATGCTTCCCCATGCTTCCAGTGTTGTTTCTTGAAGCAAAACCTTGCTATGGTGCAGTTGAGTTGCAAGACGTGGCCTGGTGCTGAATGTGAAGTATTTCCATAGATATGTGCTGTGTATGTATGTTTATCCTAAAGAGGTTGGTAGAAGTGCTAACAACCAATGTGATGTCTAGCGCTGTACACTCGGTGCCGAGATTAGGGTTGGAAGTTAAAATATATGTGCTGGAATTTGAGTGTCTTCCAGCAAATAAAACCTGTGGGATTACCTTTCTGTTCAGATTATTGTCCATCAATGATGGAACTAATAGGGCCACTAGGATTAATAGGGACATTGAAGATAGAGCTATTGCTACTAGAAATCCCAAAGTCAATCTTCTGTGCTAGAAGAAGAGAGAAACATAACTTCATAGGGGGGTTTTGAGGTTTGCAGATGAGTGAATCAGTAGTAGCCTTCCAGGAAAGCCCCTACGGAAGATTGCGAAGTATGATGGGAAACGATAAGTGAATGATCTGTTGGCTGGCACGCGAGGAGAAGTAAGGTAGTCCAGACTGAAATGAAGGATGAGCTTATGAAGGTTGCACGTGAAAGTCATAAGCAAATCACTTGCACCACGAGCTGACCAAGAGAGAACTACTCGCAGCATGGTATGGGCATACATGGCGAAAGCATACTTTGGAATAGTTGAAAGTGTCTGAAAAGTGGCCAAAGCCAGAAGCTTGAGAAGGTAGCTTTCTTATCATTCCTCATGAATTCAGGACAGGACATTATGGATTGATGTGTTAATTGTTAAAGCATTTTCAGAAGTTCAATTAAGACTGCTTTGGTTATCATGATCATTTCTGAAAATAATGGAATATGCATTTGTGGCCAGCCCTACTTCTCAAGGTGAAGTATATTTAATGGACATAGAATTTAGAAAGGATGGTTACAAAGTTCCAAGTGGCAGCATGCCTTAGTTTGTTTCAGTCAAGATTGAGGAGTACTGAAATCCACGGGTTTGGTTGGCTGCTCACATCTTTCTAGCTATTTGAATGCAATGGACTGAATTGCGAGTTGGATGAATCAAGTTAGTGTTATATGATTTCATTTGACATTTGTAATGTGTATATCCCAAGAGAACCTGGCAGCAAACTGCATCTAGGCGCAGATGTTAGTAGAGTGGTGGTAACCCAGAAGCCAATCAGTCAAAATACTACACACATACTACACTAGTAGTTGGTGTTAGAGAACAAGAAAACTCACAAATCAACAGGATGGGGGTCAAGTATTGAATATAGGTAGACAGTCCAGAATACTGAGGGAGACTTTCATTGGAGTAGAAGCCTATAGAACCCAAAAGTGGGGTCCATCATGCCGAAACACAAACAAATAATGCCGGGGAAGAGGGCACAGTGGTGACACATCAGATTTTCGATTCTTCCAGTTAAGGCTCCAGATAGAATTGCCTGCTTGCAAAGCCCCTGGAAAAGCATAGACAATACGACCAATGCAGACAAGGTCAGATATCCTACAAGAGATGGCCCTCACGCTGGCGGTTGAAAGAAAAGCAACTGCAGCAAGTTCCATAACTGCACACTCTTTGGGACAAGCCAGTCGATGCACCTTTTGAGACTATCCCGAAGACAGTAGGAGAGACTATAGGAGAGGACACATGGGGATCCCTCTAGCTGCAGAGGTCTAGCCTGAAAAAGTTGCACGATGGTGCAGCACTTGGGACAAAAGCAAGAGTTCTGCATGATCTCTTGTAGCACAGAAGGGTACCCACTTACGTCCCAGTGATGTACAAGTTGTAGGATCTTTGGGGAGATCACATATAGGCTGAGGAGGAAGAGTAGCTGGCTT
The DNA here is from genome assembly GCF_040938575.1 of Ambystoma mexicanum. Classification (NCBI taxonomy): domain Eukaryota; kingdom Metazoa; phylum Chordata; class Amphibia; order Caudata; family Ambystomatidae; genus Ambystoma; species Ambystoma mexicanum. The sequence goes on along the minus strand of NC_090926.1, from coordinate 1,091,405,900 downwards.
CTGTGTTGGGTTCACAGGAAGGGAGAGCCTGACGCAGCATTTCTTGGTTCAGGATGGTTCAGGATAGTGCAGACTGGGAATCAGTTATCGGAATCATCACCATCACATTTTTATTCCGGCTACTTAGGTGTAGCACCAGGTAGTGATCTCCTTAATGGGCTAGGCTCTCCGTATCTCATGCACCCTTCAAACAGTTTACAGCTTCCAAATCAGGGCAGGCCGGTCTCACTCCTGTTTCACAAGTAGGCACAAAGTGATGAGAACTGATGTGTCTGGAAGACTCTCACCCAGCTCAAAGAGGCCCTTGTGAACTACAGGAGCCATTCCTGTCACGAAACACAAACAAAAGAGATGATAAAGGCACTGTTCAGGTTACAGTGCTTTCAAATGTTAAGACGGGTTGTGCTCGGTTCGCCAACAACTGGCTACCATCTGAGGAAAAATACCACATTGCTTTGCAACCAAATAAAGTATATTTCTATGAAAAGCCATTCACGCTGCCACCAGCCTGTCACTGTTGACCAGGGGAGTTTCTAGGTCTGGAAAATACCCGGGGCTAAGCTGATGTCGGAACTGTTGGGACTGGGGGCTAGCTAGTCTTTTGGCTGTAGCTCCTGAGATTCTATCCGGGGCTACAACCAAAAGATCAGGGGCTATAGCCCCTTTAGCCCCCCCCTAGCAACGCCCCTGCTGTTGACAAAAAGCAAGGACACCAAAAAGCCAGCAGATGACTACGGGACTACCAACATTATTCACAAGAAAGCCAAGTCATTTCTCACCTAATAATAATATTTCAAGCATTTATATCGTGCTCAATCAAAGCTGTGAAAATCACTGGCCAGAGAAGCGACTGCCGCCTGAATGGGTGTTGGTGCTGGGATTAAGGCAGTATGAAGTTGTACTACAGAATGAGTTTGTTCTACTTGTCGGAGTTGGGGATTTTAAAGGTGGGCCTCCGAGAAGTGTGTGTCTAGGAGTTGAAATATAGGTTGACAATGGATCGTCGAAGATATGCATTTATTTTTATATTTTCTGATCTTATATGATCGTATATGCCTTTTTATAATAGGAAGGAATTTGAAGAGGATCAGTGCATTAAGTGAATTCGGTTTATGGTCATTTCATCTAAAACCATTGGATCTAATGCCATTCTATCGAAATGTTTCCATCTAAAAATGTCCATCTAATGCATTTATTTTTCTTTTTCCCACACCAAACCCCCGTTTTTTACCCTTTAAACTACACTTGAACAAAACTTAACCCTTTATCCCCCAAAAACATGCATTAGATGGACATTTTTTAGTTGGAAACATTTCGATGAAATGCTATTAGATGGAATGGGTTTAGATGAATTGACTAGATACCCTTCATATGCATGTTCTTGCTTTCAAAATGTGTTGCCGCCCGATGCTTATGCGCAAATCTTGCTTTTTCCGTTTTTGCTGTAGGACCTCCTCCTTGGTTATTTATTAGCTGAAACAAAGTTATGTACCATGTATCAAATGGTAAGCAGGAAGCACACGTTTGATCCTTGTATTGCACTAGCATGTTTAGTTGCAAACCTTTCTATAGATACAGCAGTTATGTTAAGAGCCTAACTCTAGTTTGATGTAGACATTGCTAAAATATCTCAAATGACCCTTTCTCTTCTCTAGGGACATGACTCCAGCTGTGGTCTTGCCTGCTACAGCGGGGTCCCGCAGCAAAGGGACAGCGTGATTGTGCAGGTTTTAAAGAAGCAGGGTGCCATTCCCTTTGTAAAAACCAACACGCCGCAATCAACATTTAAGTAGGTAGAACTGCTCCTCTCTTGTAAATCTCTGAAGGTGATATTTTAAGTTGCTGCTCTATATCCAGAAAAAGAATGGTTGCACTGAACACAACCATAGACAACATGATTGCACAATAGGATTTGAAACACCACAAAGCATAGGTCCAGAGGATGAAGAAGCTCAGAACATGTTTTATTTTTACATAGAAATGTACTTGGATATGGCCTCTCAAAAATAAATCCACAACCTTTGACTGAGTAATTATATCCTTCTTATGTTAGCCCCTTTTAGGACATCTGATTGTGGGATCAGGGAATCATCACACAAAGACATATATGCACCATGTATTTAATCAGCAGATGCCCACATTTACTCTTTATGAAAATATCCACTCAATCTTTGGCTAATTTTAAAATGTGCAGCTTTGTTTACCCCTGCATGTCAAAGTTGGGAGGATCTGCATGAGACCAGATTGTGATGGGATGATTCACTGTTGTATTTTGTATGCATGTACTCCAGTTAAAGTGGTTACACGACAATGCAAGATATAAAGCATGTCCACATGGGATGTTTGATTTTACACATCTGAGCAAACACATAGAGAGATGCATGGTTCTCATGAAAGATGAATAATAACTTTGTGGGGCGAAAACCCTCCAAAAGCGCCTCCACACCTGACGCTCAAACTGAACAATGGGAACAAGATGTAGGCCACCTGGCCTGCGGGGAGGGCTGCACACAGGGGTGATGCTAGGTCTGTTAAAGATCTGGGGCTTCGCTAATGTGGGATCTGTCAAGACTAGGGACTAGCTAGTCTTTTGGTTGGAGCCCCTGAGTTTCTATCTGGGGCTACAACCAAAATGCCGGGGGCTATAGCGCACCCAGCCCCCCTCCCAATCAATGCCTCTACACACCCTACTCCCACTTTAAGTGGTGAACAGTTGATGTTCATTACTCGTAGTGAAACCATGAAGTCAGTTCCACAGGGAAAAAATGACAATTGCAAATAAATAAAAAAGAAAATAAGTGCCAAGCCCACAAAGTTAGTACGCTCTTTTATATTGGCCCCTATCTGTGCATACTGAATCACTCACAGAGAGAAGGGCCACCACATAGGGATGCTCTGGCCAAGAGGCAGACACAATCTTGAATGTAATCAAAGAGATATTGCAAACAAAATGCAGTCCCTTTGGGATGATATTTCAGAGCCCAATGTATTCCTCGAGGATTACTGTTAAACCTTCGACCCACTTCATGCAAAGAAAACAAAGGTTTTGTACGGAAATGGGAGCAGATACTTGTTAGGAAGCATTTTCATTTTAGTGTTTAATTAGAGAACCTAGCTCTTTTGCTGGACTTTCAGGACTTTTTAATTTCAAACCTGGAGTGAGTGGTACCTTTTTCTCACTCTCTCATGTGTTTTGACCTGATTTGGATTATGTATTTTCTTTGTTTTTGGAGTCTGACAAACTCCATAGGCACCTACTTTTTGTATGGTGACACACAGCACCGTCAGTGCAGTGTCACAGAGAAATGTTTTAGATTTCTCATAAGGTTTAAGTACCTTTTTTGTGTGAACTACTGTTCCCAAGAATAGTAAAGTGAAATTTGACTTTACTTACCTTTACTCTTTGTGGGTACAGCACACACCATTTTATGGGGAGTGCTGGGGGTTACCTAGTACCCCCTTATCCTACAATTCTCATGTACCATTTTTTATGTTACCCTCACTACTTAAAATGGCTGGTGGCAGTGGTTTAATCTTCCTACCATTGTTATTTTCTACTGCAGGCTGAATCATCACCGGCAGTATAGCACCCATGGGCGACCATGTTATCAAAATGGGCTGGTCCTCTTTTTTTGCCATTTTCTGTTTATGAGGTCTTTCCTGGGGTTTACTCTGTGCACCAATCCAGGTATGAGCCCTTTGTTCATTTTTCCTTTGTCGGGCTTCAGTCCTGAATCCAACCTGTGGCTCCAGTGTGTCTGGAAGGGCAGGAAGTGAGGGAGCTTCCCGAAACTCCCTTTCCATTGTTTCTAGGATTGCATGAATACAACCAGTCCTGATTGGCTCGCTGTCCTGACAGGACAGCAACCCTGCTGTTTGAGTGACAGCCTAGGCTGTGCATGGATGGGAGAAACCTGCTTAAAAGGCGAGGGTTTTGGGACTAAAATCAGAGTCAACCACTGGGAAGAACACTCGACGAAGAAACCGTGAATGAAGCATGTTGCATCCTTCTGGATCTTTGAATTGCACGGTGAAGCCCTGTGCTGTGCTGAAACTTTGATCGACAAGAGAAGCTCCAGAATGGATGACTTCTTTCCTTGGGTTAGTGGGACCAACTAACCCTGAGATGAACTTCACTGGACCATCTTCCCTGACTGGCTGTACTTCTTTGCTGCTGCAGGAACTGAGTGCCAAGGCTTGAAAAATATGTAGTCAAGTGCAACGTATGCAATCCAGCCATAAGCTCTGGGAATCTCCTACAGACCCTCCAGAAGCTTGACAACCAGAGCTTGAGTCTCCTCACCAAAGTGTAAGACTCAAGGAGTGAGGGAAGCCCAACTGGTATCCAAGATTCACGGTGGTGCTCTTTAGAGTGGGCTGAAACCACGAAGTGCCGGTGATCCAAAAAGAGCCCGCAGCTGCCGATGACCTCCAAATTGCTGCTGCAGGAGTCTTCCAGGCATCTTCCCTCTTGTCCCCAGGACTGAGGCTCAAGGACCCTGGATCTGCATTGCTGAAACACTACAGAATCCAGCTGGAACACTTTTCGTCAGACCAGAAGTACTGTTCAGACTCAGGTACTTACCTCAGTGTCTTTAGCTTTGCTTTTCTCAATTGAGACCTGCAGTGGCTACTTTTGTTAGAGTTGATTTCAGCTCTGCTCTCCACAAGTGTATCAGCTGGTGACCCTACAGTGATTTTCTACAAAACTCTAGCTTTGTGCAAGAATTTTATTAACTACGAAGTGCCTCAGCTCCATAGACTGTGATCCAATTGACTTTGGCAGTCCTGACCTCCTGCAGACTCTTCTAGTCCATTGACTTTGATAGTGTCGGTCCCTCAGAGGTGATAACTTGCGTTTAGACGGTTATTGCAGGGAACGGTTTTGTCTAGACTTCATTGGAAGATTTAAGTATACTCACATGCCCTGAGAACATATTTAAGCGTTTTCCTTCCTTTAACCTTTTCTTTCTGCAAACTCAGAATCTGCAAAGTGTACTTGTGATATTTAAATGCCATTGCTGTCCTTGTGAATAAGGTCACCTCCAGGTGTAGGACGAGTGTAAAAAGAATCTCTAAAGCGTATCTACTATGCTTATACTGATTCTGAAAAAGTATTTTAAAGTATATTTGACTGTTACATATCTTGCCCTTTTTAAAGAATGCTTATTTAAAAATTGGTGTTAAATAAATAACTATTTATAACTGAAAGCATGAGTATAAGTGTTACTTGGCTACCTGTATTTGCGAATTTCATTGCTACAGCTCTACAGTTCACATTTACCCCTCTTGAGATAGACCTGGTTGCTCAGTCACACTACCAACTTGTGTAGTACAGCCATATACCAAAAGGTGGGTTATCTAATATCAACTAGACAAGTGCAGTAAAGTCTCACATATTGTTACTACATCAATTCTTGCCTAACAATACTCAATAAATACTCACTTGATTTAATATTTCTAACAATACAAGAACTAGCATTCTGCATAGACAAACCATCAGAAATGTCAAAGGTATCAGGGAATCACACAATCTACAAATGCAGTCATTTACAGAGATATTAACAGACATTACTACAAATTGGAGTCATACAAAACAGAGCTAGAATCTAAAAAGATGAGAGAGTTTAAATGTGACACATACGACTACTTTAACGTTTGTGTTTTGCAAATACTTATTATGTTGACACTTGCTGCAGTGGCTATTGAAGAGGTAAGCTGCATGAGTTATCACTACAACAAAAAACATTTCAGAATAATGAAATATAAGCACGACTAGTGCATTTTCTCAATAAATTAAATGATATCCAAAATCAATAAGATACTAGCGTACCACCCAGCGTTGCACGGGCCTGTAGCTGACATGCACGTGAGGGTCTGCTATAGCCTTGTGTATGTTTTATTGTGTCATAACTTCCTATTTTCGAAAAATTGTAAGAACAGCAATCATCCCCATGCAGGGCGCACCCGCCTGTACACCCCAGACTGTTATGCCGACCTTGTGTCCTAGCTTCATATTTCTGGAAAAGTCGCAAAATTGGAAACATCCTGAAATCGCCTATGCTGATAGCACAGGGCCTGACCCCACCCTGTGCAGGGCGGATGGGTGGGGTTGGTCAGATTTCACAATCAGCAGTACACCCCAGACAGGTATGTTGACCTCAGGTCAAAATTTCAGCCCACCAACTGTGTGTGAAAATACAAACACACTTTCACAAATTACACAGCACGGTAGTGGCTGTGTAGTTATGGTTAAGTTGCTGTTTCCATAGGAAGAGCACTTTTTGGGTGTCTTATAACTCCGCTCCCCCTGGACGAATCTACACCAAACTTTGCAAAAAAAGTATATGGCCCGCTGGTGATGTTTGGTCCAGGGGGGAAAAGTTATAGGGGGGGTCCCAAAACATCTTTTTTTCCCATAGACTGAATGGGGGAAAAACTTTGCGCACGCCTACAGCCCAAACCGCTGGATGGATTTTCACCACATTTGCGGCAGGAGCTTGGTCCCGAAAGCGTGCTTTTGTAAAGCTGATGCCAATCCGTCCAGTAGTTTTCTTTAAAACGACTCGAAAGTGTGTCTCAAAAAATGTGTGACATCTATGTCCGCTCCGCGGACACACTTCACTGTTCGCTCCGCGGACAAGATACCGATTGGCTATTCAGTAGCGTCATTTCCGCGGACATGTGGTGCCTTCACTGATTGGATGTTGAACGGCGTCAAGTGCGTCAGATTCTTTCACTGCGCTCGCCATCTTTCATTCGTGTTTTGGTGTACACGTTCATCGCCGCTAACACATATAAAACAACACACCATTGCACTTGCTAACCTTATGAAATACTGTTTTGGAAGGTGAGGGTTATGAGGCTGGGATGGGATGTGGCAGCAGGAAGTCAAAAAGTGGGGTTTATTGTCACCAAAGTCAGTCGGCAAATTGGAAGTTGCTGCGCAGTATAGTGTCCACTAAGTACAAGCGAAGATTTACTGCGTCTGTGTTACAATGTATTTAAAATAATATTGCAGTCAGACTGGCGTCCTAGGGTTTGAAATCTGAGGCTGCCACCTGCACTGTTTGATGGATATAGCGGGTCTGCAAGTCTATGGGAGTACCAGTTCTCATACATGCATTCAGATATGTTGTTTCAAAATCAGAATGTATTCTGAGTGAAGGTCACTTGGTTTGCTTTTTTGGTTGTGAGCTCAGTAGGCCCACGCATCCGACTGAACCCATAAGGGTCAATTGTTTTTTAACCTTGAACCAGAGGGAAAATTCAGTAAGGATGCAGGGAATGAAAGTTTGGAAAAAATACCATTTGACAAGGTTATGTATTCAAAACGTTTAAACGACTCATGTAATATCAGTTCAAGAAGATTCTTTGGTGCAAGTACATTGCTGTCTGGGTTTAACGAAGACAATTGAGATGGTAAATATTGTGTATGTTTATTTTTGACGACTCTCCACCGGAACGAGTAAAACATTTTTATTACCACAATAATAATTTGGCATTGTATCTGTGGTACTATCTTTCTGTGTAGTTTTCATTTTTTTTTCTTACTTATGTAGAATGCAGATTCTCGCCGTTTGTAGACTATCACTAGGTTCACCCATGTTCACCGCTATTATTTCTTTAAAATGTCATGTATGACCACATCGATTTGTGTATCAGTTTCCAAGTTATTTTTGTCTTTTTTGAAATTGTATGATGTAGGTTGGGTATTGATACGTATTTTCTGTTACGTTTTCCAAACAGCTACATTCTGCTGTACTGTGATTGCCATGGATTCCAAATGCCAAGTGATGGTTTCTTTGCACGCCAGATGCACGTACTCGTGACCGGCTGCCTAACCGATATGGTTTTGTGGGACGACCGGCCCGGGCCCGTTTGTCCAGACAGTGGAGTGGCCATTAGGAGTAACATAACATGTTTTATGGTGGTGTAGGCTGAAGTTCATGCCAACGTCTTGGAAGTCACAGTGTGACCGAAGCGGTTGCTTTATCGAAAGCAAATACTTTGCGTATGCGAAAAGAACAACGTGTGCATCACGATTAACATTTTTGAAGACGACCTAAGAAACAAAGTTACTATTTGATTGAAAATGGGAATAATCAAATGGTCTCCAACTGTTTATTGTGAAATAAAAGTACTTTACAAAATCTAAAATGTTAATGTTTTCTTTTACAAAGCAGTTTATTATTTCAAAATGTAACGTGCTACGTTGTACGTCGCTGTGTGGTCATTTTCAGGTTCTGTGTCATGGCAGGTAGTTTTGCTTTTTGCAGGCTGCCATGGAAAGCAAAGAGGGGCCATGTATGGAACAACCGCCTTCCCTTTCTATGGTGGCCATCTTGGAGAAGGATTTTGTTTTGTAATACGGGATGCCACAGGCGTCCCAGATTATAACGCGAAATCCTATTTTTTAGTAGCACACGTTACTGCTTTGCAAATCTAGATTGTTAATGGCAAATCTTATTGCGTCTATGTCCTTTACTGAGAGATATAAAGTAGATGGAGTGCACGCGATTTTTTTTTAAAATATGTTTTCACTGTGAAAGGTGGTTCTTAAAGTAACATTTACTTTGTTTACGGATGGCTTTTTTTTGTTGAAGGACAGCTAATAAGGAAATGTGCGAACGGAAATGAGGAAAGAGGCACCAAACAGTAATATTGGGGGGTAGTTGGATGGGGAAAATGTTGTGTGTTTGTTATTTGTAAGGTAGGGGCAGTGTTTCTCATGCTCCTTCATTACAGTGGTGGTGCTGTTTCCTGGGGAGGAGGGATGCCTTAGCTCATGTCGTTTTCAGATAACTAGAACTTTTACTAAAAGTATGTAATGTGTACTACATTGCTAATGGCTGACTACGAATAAGTGTTGGAGCTGTGCCAGGGCAATGTTGAAGGTGGATGTTCCTACATCAATATAACATGTATTTCCACACTGTCCACGAGGCATACATCTTATTGTTAAGTGTGTACGGATTCTCGGACACGTCACCGTGCTGTACACCAGCATATAGTCATGTGGCATTCTACGCAAGGTGTGCAATTAAGTCAGAACTTACTTTACATTATGGTTACGTGCCAATACTACAAACCGATGATCTTTAGCAAAAAAACTTTGTTAAAGGGACGGTATGGTTAAGTTGCCCTACTAAAAACCTGTGAAATTCAGTAAAAAAAAACTTTGTTAAAGGGACGTTATTGTTAAGTTGAACTACTAAAAACCTATGAAATTCACCAAAAAAAAACTTTGTTAACGGGACGTTATGGTTCGAAGTCAAACCAAAAAAAACCTGAAATTCGCCAGTTATGGTAAGCTAAGCAACCATAACTCGCGCACCACCATGCACTGCTAAGACTAACACCCAGGACATCAAAGATGACATCACAAATGTCAACAGACAACATCAGATTTTCTTTTCCATTCCTCTCAGTGTATTTCTTTGATTATTCTGTGCCTCGTTTCTATGCTCTGGTCAGCTACCTACGTTGCTTGTAGCCCGTGCAAACTGATACCAGTACCATTACTATACATTATTTTAGTTTGTTTCCCCCACAATGGCAACAAATTAGCCCTACCAGTAGTAGCCGGAATATTCCGAGGTGGAATTACTCGATAGAGAAAGATGTGGAAACGATGGGGCTTTAGACGACAGTTGGGAAGTGGGAAGACGATTCAACAGATGAAGAGCCTGGTCCTAGTCGCATAGATGGCGTTTACACCTGGTGTACCTGCAATCGCTGCGCGTTAATGCCAACCAAGGAGGAGAACTGCTGCTGCTAAGAAAACTCTGGATGCTTGTCCTACATATCGCAAGGAGAGCCATGGCCGCAATGCGTTACTGAGCTGCCAGACTTCAGGGCAGCATGCCTCGCACGGTCCGTGTTGAGGATTTTGATGGTGCTTATGCACGAACTTCGCGCAACATTTCGCCCTTAGAATCCAAGTAACGAGTAAGTATACTCTGGTTGTGATGTCACTTAGGCCACTACTATTTCAAGGTTGTCTCATATATTGTCGTAACTTTCATATATCATTGGCAAACCAATTTAGTCTTGCAATTCTCTAGTAATATTTGTATAATAGTCGATAAATATTGTGCAGTGTCTAGGTAGCATTTGCACTGGCAACAATGCCATTGGATACAAGAATTGTTATTGACAACTAAGGTTTAATACACTTATCTTGGTCATTTAAAAACAGTTTGTATCTTTCTCTTTCACAGGTGGTACAGGCTGGTGGCCTACCGTTCATTCACATGGTGGCTTCATGGGAGGCTTGGACACTGCGTTCAACGAGTAATACCCGCCTGTGCCGTTGGTGCCATTAGAGACACATTCCCCAGTGACAGCGGTCAATACAGGGGATTTTCCCTCACTGTGCTGCAACCTGAACTTTATAATGTGTAGTACATTTGTGCCATAAAATTAATAAACAAAATAAAGCACAACAGAACTTTTATCAATGGTTGTTTCAGTTTTTCAGTGAATCAAGTGTGTCTCCATTCAGCAGTGTTTCGGCCCTTGTCTGCATGCCACAGGCCCATCCATCACCCCTCCATTATCAAAGGCAGTTGGCACCAGTGGATGTGTGCTGCCAAATGGGGCTGGCAGGGGTGGGAACGGCCAAGGTGCCAAACACCATGTACACTTCAAAGGTATCTTCCGCACAGGGGCCATTCTACAAATGGCCTATACAGACCCTGTGTCTCCAGGTAGGATCCCCTGAAGCAGGCTGCGCCCCTGCAATCCACATAACACCACGACATATTCACGTCATTCATTCACATACACACCCTCTTTTCTAATTCTTTATAAGCCACTTGATATTTATGAGAGCATCTTTGAAAACTGCAAGTCGACTCGTGAACGTGGTACCTGAGAACCTCGGTGACCACTGCGAATCTGATCATCGTCGTGCTACCTGAGAACTTCTGTGACCACTGCGAATCTGCTCGTCGTCGTGCTACCTGAAAACTTCTGTGACCACTGCGACTCAGCTTGTCGTCTTGCTACCTGTGAACATCTCCCTGTTTTCCTGCCACTAACTACCCTGCTTGCTGAACTAACTGTTTGTTGGTCAAGGTAAGGGCAGGTCACCTAATCATATCTCCTTGATCTCTAAATTTCTATCTATTTCGAGCGAACATACCCAGTAGAATTATGTTAATTCGTCTCATTGCCATTGACTTGAGTTTAATTTGTTATGTTATCGATATATCAATTGTCATCAGTGTCAATTGGCATCGAATTGTATCCTTAGCGGACTGTGTCAATATTATAAGCATGTTTCCTTTTGATGCACGATAGTACATTCAAGGGACGAGTAACATGTTCTGATTTTCGTCACATCAAAGAATTGTTTATGAAAGTTATCCTTTAATACAACCGCCCACGCTACACTGGTTTTGCTGTGGTGACCAAAACATACCTTGCATAGGTGAATGTATATAATGTTGACCTTTTTTTTGCATAATTTACAATGCCTGCATGTGCGATTTTAAGTTGCCCTTTTAAGACCCATGAGAAATCTGAAGGCACTACAATGCATGTATTCCCAAAGACTGTAGATCGAATAAGAGAATGGGTCAGATATTGGGGATATGCGGTGGCAGAGCTTGAAAGTAGAGTCAAAGATGTCGTGGAGGACAAGAGGGGTGATCGATTCTGCATCTGCAGCCTGCACTTTACCCAGAATATGTACGACCCATCCATGTACACAAAGAAGAATCAACTCAGAACGACTCGAAAATTGCTCCCAAATGCAATACCGACTCTATTCGTTCACATGCCGCCTCAGGTGACACACGGCTCCGGATTTAGCTGTAGCCCTTGGGGTAGTGAACAGGTAACTACATTTCTTTGTTGCTTATAATGTTATTCAAATGAGTAAGATTGTATTGCTTTTTAAATAAAGATCATTTTGCTAAACATCTGTCCTTGGTTTTAGAACCCTCATAGAAAATTGATTTATGGGCACAGATAGCTATGCTATATTGTTCTTTGAAATAAGCATAATGTTTTCATAATCTGTCTCTTTACATGCTAATTTTTAAGATTAGCATTTCTAAATCAAATAATATTTTCCCTTTACAACTCCATGACTATGCACTGAATATGAAGGAGCAAGATTCAGCATCCATGTCTTGCCTGGAGTCAACAACCACTTTGAGCGTGTATCAGGTATTCTTACTTAGCTATTCAGTTCCGGAATAGTTTTATGCATGGAATTTGAGATAATCTGATCATATTTACGTACCGTGTCATTCGTTTACACAATGTTTCATTCGTGGATTGCTATTGATATGTACCAATGTATGTGTCACAATGTGTGTGTTCAGTTTCAATTGTTTCATCCATACTAATGCAAGTACTGTGCTTCAGGGAGATGCTGAAGATTTGACTACAATTACATCATCCCTTGTAGTTGATCCAGAGCAATATGTATGCGTACTGACATTTCCATCGAAAAGGAGAGATGCTGCTTGCCAAACTGTTTTCACCATGGAGCAACTATTAATTGAGGCATGGCGTATTCAGACTGGAGATGCATTTGCCCAATGGCCAGAAAATGAATTTAATGTGACCGGCGAAGCCAGCAAAGTCTTTTTGGACCATTGCTACAATGCGTCTGCTCCACCAGATGCTCCACCAGATGAAGATAAAACTGAATGGATTGAAGATGCTTTTGAATTATTCGCAGACCACTTGACACAATCCACACCCACCAAAAAAGGGCCACCCAAAAACCAGTCGACATTGATGTTTTCTCCGATTCAGGTTCAGGTAACAGACGCTGAAATGACAGAGACTGAAGCAACAATACAATTGACCGAGGAACTAGACAAAGATCTCAACTACAGTATGTCCAGTTTGGCTGATATGTCAACCACAGTTCAGTCAGAAACAACATTAATGCAGGATGACAGTCTAATAAAGGAGGCCAAATACATAGTATTCGACAGCAGCTTGATGGAGATTATAAAGATGCTGAAATGTGTGCATTCAGTGACAGGGGAAATATGTGGGAAGCCGTTGGTGAATGGGACTCGTGTATCACAAGGCAGTAACCTCAAAATACATGCCACCTGTTAAATGTTCCATGAAACATTTTCATGGTCCACTCAACCAATATTGGGGAAACTGCCAGCTGGCAATCTACTGTGTGCAGCAGCTTTACTTTAAAGGGACTCTAGTTTCATTAAGTTGTCCAGTTTCTGTCAATTTGTGGGACTCCATTTCATTTCTAAAACGCAGTACTACAAATAACAACATCAATATCTATTCCCTGCCATTAGTGAAGCTTGGAAAATTGAACAATTGTCTATTCAAAGTACATTCTCCGAAAAACGATTCAGGGTAGCTGGTGATGGACAGTGTGACAGCCTAAGATTTTCAGCAAAGTACTGCACATACCACTTTCAGGACATGGAAAGTAAAATAATTGGGAGTTTCGTGGTTGTGCAGGTGTCCGAATGTAAGTCCTCAGTGGCCATGGAGAAACTTGGTTTTTTAAAATCACTCTACAATCAAGGGGAATACAAATCAACCTCATAGCCACGGATAGACACGTTTCAATAGCCAAGACAATGAGAGAGCAGTTTCCAAATATTCTCCATCAATTTGATGTATGGCACATTGCCAAATCCATCAATAAAGAAATCTCAGCTGCAGGGAAAAAAAAGGTTCTGAAAGTATTTCACTGTGGTCCCAGTCTTTCAGAAAACATCTTTGGTGGAGCGCCGAAACTTGTGATGGGTCTGTCGATATTGTACTAGAAAAATGGCGGTCACTAATGCACCACTGTTCCAATGTTCACCCTTGGACCGAAAACCAACGTTTCCACCAATGTGAACATGGCCCTTTGTCAACAGAGCAGGAACGAAAGAAGAAGTGGTTGATTCCATCTTCACCTCCACACAAAGCCCTTGGGAATATTGTGTTTGATAAAAATCTATCAAGAGATCTGAAGGTACTCACAGAATTCTGTCACACAGGAGATTTGGAGTTGTTCCACAATATGTGCCTAAAGTACAGGCCAAAGAGATTGCATTTCGGCATTGAAGGGATGAAATTTAGGACATTACTAGCGGTATTAGCGCATAACGAGAATGCAGGCCGTAAAGTATCGAGGACTGCGGGAAACTTTGGGATACTTCACTACACTATGGTCTTTACAAAAAGAAGCAAAAAATGGGTGGTCAAGCCAGTATATGAGGAAATGGAATTCAGTTTTGGGAAAGATCTTATTATTAATGTTTTGGAGTTGCATATCACGGAATTGCGTGCAATTTTGTTCTGAGTACACATACATTACCACAAAACATTGCCAAAGTGCATTGCCCATCTAAAGCAGAGCTTGTGGCACAGTTCAAATCCAGGTACAAATGATTACCATCTGTTTTTTTGATCAACAATGTTTTTATGAAGTGTCCAAATAAAGCATCCAATTTGTCTTTTAAAATGTATCCTCTTTGTCCTTTTTTTTTCAACTAGTACCATTTTTACGATTGCCATACAATATAATGCTGTGCTTTCACAGTTCACAGTTTCGTCGAGCTACTGTGGGACCTTCACTGATCGTGGGAGGGCCAGATGGATTACAGTGTGAAAGAAACATTGCGGATCCGCAGTTGCATTACCATACAGTTGCCCAAATAGCTGAATAACTGCTTGTCCCACAAAAGGGATGAGACCTAGGCTTCATAAGGGGAGGAGGCCGTGACATACGCAGAGGTGGGGCTATTGCTAGACAAACTTTGACTCCATTTTGTGTACCCTTGACTCCAATTTTGGAGTAGGGGGCATTCTTTCATTGCCAAGTTTCTCATACCCCTCAGCAGCACCACTAATATCAAGCAAGGACAGCCCCCACATTTTTCCTCCTGTGTCCTTGCTTCACAATTCCAGTTCTCATGGAAGCGGTTAACTAAGATGTTGCACACTAAGAATGTATCTTCTTTCTGAGTGATGGTCACCAGCTTTGAATCTTTGCTTGCGAGCTGAGGAAGCCCGCGCATCGCACACACAGTATAAGGTTCAATTGTTTTTTGACCTTGAGAGAAAGAGACCATTCCAAAAGGAATTGAATAAAAGGAGGTGTAATAACGTAAGATATGATAAGGTTCTCCATTCCAAAACTGGACTAAGGAACATGTAAATTCAGTTCATGAAAAATCGTTGATGCGAACAGAGTCTGTGTTACGGTCCGGGTTACGACAAAAGAATGGAAATGCCGAATACAATGTAAGTTTGACTTTCAACGATTTTATACCCGAACAAGCATCAACTTATCATTAACTGACCATTATTGATGGGTTACATTGTACTTGTTTGTTTTGTGTGGCATATTGCAACGAAACGCAAATACAACCTTTGTGTGTACTGGTCTTTCTACCGGGCACATGGGCAGTCCAGCATCAAGATGCATGTAGACCACCACTCGGTTCCCCCAGGTTCAACGCTAATATTTCATTAAAATGCCATCTATGTGCTCCTCGAACTGTAGCGTCAGCTTCCGCCTCCCATTTAGAACTGAACATACTCCATAGCTCTATCCACGGAAGCAAATTGTGTAGTACTTTACACGTTGTTTTTCTTTCTGTTCACATTGTTTCACGTCTGTGCTAACGGTTAGTTTTAAATTAATAAGTAAAATGATAAATTGTAATAAAGATCGGCTACTGAGATACATTTCTATTATGTTTTCCAAACAGGTACACCCTGCCATTCTTGTCATAGATTCCAGATAACAACTGATGGGTTTTTCAACCGGCAGCTGCAGATACATGTCAATAACTGGATATATATGACTCTTCTTTGGGACAATCGCCAAGGGCCGATATGCCCTTACGCGGTACCAGCCATTAGGAGCAACATAACATCCTTTACAGAGGTCTAGCCCAAAGTTGATGCACAAGCCTTGCAATTCACTGTGCGACCAAAGCGCTTCTTTTACGAAAAACGAACACCTTGTGTACCCAAAAGGGACACCGCGTGACTCACGATAAACATTTGCAGATCGAGAGCAAAGAAAAGAAATTCCAATTTGATTGAATATGGCAATACCCGGATGTTCTCTGAGCATTTATTGTGAAATAAAAGTACTTTATAAATTGTACAATCTTGCTGTTTCCTTTTAAGTACAGTTTTAGATTCTGAATCTTGACACGCTGTGTTGTGAGGCGATGCGTGTTGATTTCCGGGTTCTGTGCCACGTCACGTAAGTGATGACAGGGTGCGTTTGCCTACGCTGCCCAGTAACGTCACAGAGAAAGGCAGAGTATATCACTAGGTTTGGTGATGTCAGGCTCAGGGGCGGGGGATATGATTTAGTGTTGCAAGGGCAGTGCTGCTTTGGCGATGCAGCAACGGATAAGATCATCACAAAATGGCCACGCGATAATGCTTGATTTCGCATGTGTACAAAAGTGGAAAACTCTGGTAAGGTGCATAGGAAATGTTTGTGTGATTAATCAATGTATGCTTAAAAACACATGCCCGAACCCTCGGGACAATAATATTTTTGAATGCACTATTCCTTTAAGTATTTGCCACGGATTTTAAAAGAATTTTGCTAGGCGAAATGTTTGACGAATTTTTAGGGAAGGACAAGCCTTCAAAGAATAGACAAGTTCCAAAAACTTTATCGATGGCAAAAAAGATTTCCGAACCGCGTTTCCACAGTACCTTTTCAATGAAGAAGAGCTGTAGCTGAGGCAGTTGTTCCTGGCAGTTCGAGCAGACCTTTCTGTTCCTGAGCTTCAGTCATGGGGACAAGAAGGAGGACGTTGGGACGTTCCTGCACTGCCCAGGGAAGACGTCACAAGCTTGGCTCAAACGTCGGTTTAAGTTATGAGTGCTTTGAAGTCCACAAGCTGGTTTCCTTTCCTCTGGCTATCTGGTTTTCAACAGCACTCTGATGAAAATTCGACCAGATGGAAACGGTGTCCAGGCGGCTTGCGAGTTGGTTGGTCCAACCAAACTCAAGGGAAGAAGTTAACCTTGAAGGGATTCTCTGTTGATGGAGTTTCAAGCCATTCGGACCTGCAGCAGGGCTTCAACGGTCGTCTAGGAGTTGCAGCAGTTCACTTCCTTCAGCTCGTCTTTGGTTCTTTCATTCCGGTGGTCGACTCTGCTTTCCAAGTCCCAGAGACCTGCTTTTAAACAGCTTTCCCCCATTAATTCGAGCCTGGCTGTCACTCCCACAGCAGGGTAGCTGTCCATGCCGGACAGCCAGCCAGCCAATCACGCCAGAGTGGATTCAGGTCTCCTAGGAGACTAAGCAAAGGGAGTTTCGGGTGCCACAGGACGGCTTCAGCACTGAAGCCCACCAAAGGCCAACAAACAAAGGGATCAAACCTGGTTTGGCGCACAGAGACAAACACAAGAAGGACCTTTCCTAAAAGAAATGGTAAAAAAAGTTGACCAGAGTCTGTTTTTACAGATAGGTCTTGGGCGCCATATTGAAAAACATGGCTGACCCGATTTTTAGCTACCGTTGTTCGCGGTCTGGAAAAATCATCGTAGTTTAATCTAAACCACTGCCACCAGCCATTTAAAGTAGGATAGCATAACATTTGACTGTTACATGGGTATTTTGACTCAGGGGAAGCTAGGTAACCCCTCCAGCACTCTATAGTACGATACTGTGTGCTGTGTCAGTACATTTAAAGTTTCTAGTAAAGTCAACTTAACTTTACATGCTCTGGGAGACATTAGTCAGTCCCAGAGAAGGTATTTAAACCTTGGGAAGTCTGAAAAACATCCCTGTGCCACTGCACTGAAGGTGCTGTGTGGCACACAGTAAAAGATGATGCCTATGGAGTTGTTTTAAAACTCCATAACCAAAGAACACAAAAGTAAAAAAATCATTAAAATACATGTAATAGTGGGAATAAAAGGCTCACAGTCTGCCCAGGTTAAAAAAAATCAAATCCTAGAAATACAGCAAAGTTGCTGGGGGTCTCAAAAGGTAAGGGACATTTAGCACATATTGAGAATTCTCCCAAACAGACTTGAACTATAACATCACAATCACTGACATCCTACCCCAACCATGGACCAATCACCACTTCCTCTCCTTCGAGATAGCCACAAACTACTCACATAACCAAAAGAGCTCCATAGCACTGCCATGCCTAACAAGAAACAAACAAAACATCACTGCAGAGGCAATCATGGCACTGGTGATGCCCTCCCTTAACTCTCTCCTGAACACTGCAGACCCTAACTTAGTAGATACCTACAAACTCACCATGTCCAAAGCCGTAGACGCAGTCGCCCCCATGAAAATGCACAAAGGCAAACCAAGAGCCCACCTAAACTCCTGTTCACGCCTGAGTTAAAAACACTCCAATTCGAAAAAAGAAAACTTGAGTCATTATGGAAACACACCCCATCCTTAGAGAACAAAACCAACCTGGCCAACCACTCAGCTAAATACAAAGAGGATATCATCCGCACTAAGCGCTATACCTACAATACCAGAACTAACGAGGCCAGCTCCAGCACCAAAGAGCCGCACCAAAGAGCCCTTCATCATATTAAGAGAAATGGGGACACCCAACGCTCCCACCGACTCATGGAAAAAAGACAAACCCTGGTGCACGAGCATCCAAAATGCTCTCACCAACAAAACTGCCACCCTGAAAACCAGTATAGCTAACAAATTGCCCAACCTAACCAACATAGCTTCAACTAGTCCACCTTAAGAGCATCTCACTCAACATTCCCAAGGCTTAAAACTTTCAAAAATATTGGTACCAGAAGTACAATCATCGCCTCCCTCAAACCCACGAGATTCCAGGGAGATAGCTGCCCGGTACAGATCATCAAAGATGCGGCTAGAGACCTAGCCCCATTCTTAACAAAAGGAATCAATGTCTCATTCTCAACGGGCATTGTACCTAGCAACTTGAAGGAATCCTGGGTACTCCCATTACTCAAAAAACAAACTTTAGATCCTGCCATACCTACGAATTATAGGCCAATCACAATGGTCCCATTCTTGCTAAAAATATTAGATAGGGTTTCATACCTCCAAATCCAAGACTATGTAGAGGCGAACCAGCTTCTAGGGATTCGACAATCTGGCTTCAGACCTCAACACGGGACAGAAACTGCCAAGATTGACAAACTCAAAGACAAAGGAAGAATTGCAATCCTGCTCCTCCTGGACCTATCAGCTGCTTTCGACTTGGTGGACCACAGAGTACTCTGCGACCACCTTGCCACAGCGGCCCATTTCTCCCAGTAAGCAATCACCTGGATTGAATCATTCCTCAACAATAGGACCATGCAAGTCTTCTGGCCGACCGCAGCAACAGACACCATACCCATCACATGTAGTGTGCCACAGAGCTTGTGCGTGTCCCCCATCCTGTGTAACATTTTCACAAAGCCCCTGTTAGATGAACTGGACCGACTGGGTGTCACCTACATGAATTATGCGGATGACACCCAGATTCTCCTGCCTCTAACAGGCATGTATGACACAGATGTACGGCTTGTGAATGAAATCTACCTAACAATTCAGGCATGGATGGCCACCCATGGCCTCTGCCTGAATGGTAACAAAACAGAACTTCTGCTACTAAGCTCCCCAGTCAACCTAAAAAGATAAGCCCTAGCTATAACACCTTCAATATAGAGGGCAAAAATATCCCTGTAGCCAAAGAAGTAAAAACTCTAAGGAAAGTAGTATGAATATAATGTATACAAATATGAGCATATACAGGGAAAGTACAGTAATAAAAAAAAAAATG
Organism: Ambystoma mexicanum; assembly: GCF_040938575.1. Classification (NCBI taxonomy): domain Eukaryota; kingdom Metazoa; phylum Chordata; class Amphibia; order Caudata; family Ambystomatidae; genus Ambystoma; species Ambystoma mexicanum. The sequence goes on along the minus strand of NC_090926.1, from coordinate 1,091,386,137 downwards.
TGCTGATAACCCTACTGATTATCTACATGCACAGAAACGATTGCTGTCTTTCAAGCCTGTGTCTTCCCCTATGTATATGTTTCATATGATGTGTCTGGACCCTAAGGGAATTACTGTAAGAACATACTTGAAGGATAAGTCTACAAATATAGTACCTTTTCAATTTTTAGTTCCCGACTATTACTGAAGAAAACCATGTGGCGTAGATATGTCAATACAGGAAAAAAGAGGGAGCCAGACATGTGATGTCATCTGTGATGTCATCAGTGACATTTCTGATGTCATCTTTGATGTCCTGGGTGTTAGTCTTAGCAGTGCACAGTGGTGGCACGAGTTATGTTTGCTTAGCTTACCATAACTGGCGAATTTCAGGGGTTTTTCGGTTTTACTTGGAACCATAATGTCCCTTTAACAAAGTTTTTTTTCTGAATTTCATAGGTTTTTGGTAGCGCAACTTCACCATAACGTCCCTTCAACAAAGTTTTTTTTTCTGAATTTCATAGGTTTATGGTAGCGCAACGTAACCATAACGTCCCTTTAACAAAGTTTTTTTACTGAATTTCATAGGTTCTTAGTAGCACAACTTAACCATAATATCCCTGACTTTATATACATGTAACATAGAACATACTGAACTCCCAGCTAGTGATTTTGATGTCCGCCGACTCTGCGTATGTCCACGGACAGACGCGGACAACATCAACACTACCCAAAACTCAGAGGGTATCTTAAATTGTTATATCATGCCATATGAACACTGCACAAGTTCAAAAACCAGCACACAAACACATTACATGTAGTAATAAATAAGAAGTGGAACCTATATATGTAACATATCAACCACCCATTTAAATACCATATGTACTAAAATGGAATATACCAAAAGAAGAAAGATAGGCTTCCAACATAATTACCTCACAGAAACTGCAAAACAGCAGAGCTACAAACCAGTAAGAACACAACTTACCAGAAGCTAGTAAGTGTACTCAATTTTTTTATATATTTCTAAAATGTCTATATTAGATACAATAAAAGTGATATATTTTTCTTTTCTCACAGAAATGTCCAGTACTTTGGAGTGGCTTGAGGAGAATTTCCCACGTGAGGAAATGTCTGAAGATAGTGAGCGTATTGGTAGACACTTCTCTATACAAGCAATTAATAAGCATGAGTTTATGTACACTTAACATATATATATTTTTTTTTTACAGACCATACAAACATTGAAAATAGTACACCAAAAGATATATTGGATAAGACTCTCCAGCGCATGGAAGAAAAAATGGATATGCTCATGGCAAATTTCAACAATTTGAAAAACTTTGTGGAGGACCACATAAAAGAACAGATTTGATACCATTGTCCCACATGTACCTGTCCCCCCTCTCCATATCCCAGTCAATTATCCCCAAACTCTCTCCACAAAGAAAAATGTTTTGATGAGACTTCCATCCCTTCATCTCCTCCTATCAATCCTCTTCAAAATATTATGTTTCTCAATTCAGTTCTTCTTTGTGTTTTTTTTTTAAAAGGTAGTTTAGGTGTGCGCAGACAGCGCGGATGGCCGGGATGTCCGCAATCAAACGAAAATGGGGGCGTCCTAAGGACACTATACCTGTCCGTACTGTTCGCAGGAAAGTTGAAACTGTTCTAAGAACACCCGAGGTGTCCAGGATGTCTGCAATTAACCGAAATGGAGGTGTCCTAAGGACACTATACATGTCCGTAGTGTTCGCAGGCAAGTTGAAACTGTTCTAAGAACACCCGAGGTGTCCGGGATGTCCGCAATTAACCAAAATGGAGGTGTCCTAAGGACACTATACATGTCTGTACTGTTCGCAGGCAAGTTGAAACTGTTCTAAGAACACACTCAGTGTCCGAGATGTCCGCAATTAACCAAAATGGAGGTGTCCTAAGAACACTATACCTGTCTGTATTGTTCGCAGGCAAGTTGAAACTGTTCTAAGAACACACTCGGTGTCCATGATGTCCGCAATTTATCAAAATGGAGGTGTCCTAAGGACACTATACCTGTCCATATTGTCGCAAGCAAGTTGAAACTGTTCTAAGAACACACTCGGTGTCTTGGGTGTCCGCAATTAACCAAAGTGGAGATGTCCTAAGGACACTATACCTGTCCGTGCTGTTTGCATGCAAGTTGAAACTGTTCTAAGAACACACTCGGTGTCCGGGATGTCCAATTAACCAAAATGGAGGTGTTCTAAGGACACTATACCTGTCCGTGCTGCCTAAAGAACATCCACACACATGCGCACCACACCCGTAAGTTCTGCGAACATCGCGCCTGTTCGTTACTGTTCGCGTCGCTTGTGTCACACTTTTAATTAATTTCAGGACCCGAACACTGTCCGTAGAACACCCGCATGCATGCGCACAACCGTTCCCTTGCATTTGATATCCTGCGGACACCCGTTTCCTTTGCGGATATGTTCGTGACGCCATCATGTAACCGCACCCACGCTGAGCATGTGTCCTGAATTGCGGACACTCTCCGGGTCCCCACACATTTTAAAAGTACCTTTTCGGGCAATCCACACTATTTTATACTAAGAATGCACCATGACACATGTCCCAGACAATAACCCTGACTTTCTACATACTTTTTGTAACTTTTTGAGCCGTTTTGGGGTGTTCGATATGTCCGCGGGCAGCGCGGGTGTCCGCAAAGCGTGCACCCGCACCCCTATAAAAGACCACACCCCAGAACTCAGTGTATTTTGCTGCTAATTTTCCTGATTTCTTTCTGAAACCTGATGGCATCCATGACTGCCACCTGGCGGTACATCTGCCTCAGTACCGCCCCCACCCCCTCCACCACCTCCCCAAGGACCTGAAGAGGGGAACAGGCATGAGGATGTAGAGGAGGATGAAGAGGACGATGAGGATGAGGTAGTGGAAGTCCCTACTACCAGCACTCGCCGTGAGTCTTGGGTGTGGCGGTTATTTACCATTCATGGTAACGTATCCAAGGCGCATGCAAACAAAGTCACCTGCAACCAGTGCAAAATGGTGCTGAGTCACGGGAGGATTGGTTCGTACAGCTTTGGTACGACTACTATGAAGCGACACCTAAGGTTGTTCCACGTTGGGGCCGTTCGCAAGGTTGTACCTTGCGAGGAGCGTAATAGGTTGAGTTCCTCTACTTCATCCTCTGTTTCCACTCCTCTCACCACAAGAGACACTCCTGTGGGAGAGCGCATCCCTCCACCTGCCTCACAGGCAATTCACAATGCTGATGACCCTTACCTTTCGAGGGTCACAGTTTTGTGTATGTACTGCGATGCAGTACTCTGCAGGGGGAAGAGACTTCAAAGTGCTTTTGAGACTGTAGTCTCGGAGCACGAGAAGACCTGTCCACTACCTAAGTAAAGCCCACCCTACATATTCCTCTCTCCACCTGCCCTTTCTTATCCCCGTGTTTGGTGTCCCCCACTTACCCTCCTTTCCCCTCCTCTCCTAGTGTGTCGTGTGTAAAAACCCAAAAAATATAAAACAACAAAAATCCAAAAAAAGGCTCTTTTCAGAGCCGCCTTTCACAGTCTAAAAATAGAAGTGACAAATAAATTGAGCAGGGCCCTGTGCATTTTTTTTTTAGAATGCCGTGGACAGTTCGTACCCATCTAAAATATTGCGGTGCTGCCCTATCTAAACCATTGCACTTTTCTATGGGAGGAAGTGGTGGCTCTGAAAAGAGCCTTTTGGTGGTGTTTTTTTGTGTTTGAAAAACTTGAAATAGTCAACACTTACTGCAAAATGGATGGCTGTTATTCCAAAAAAGGTTGCAATGCATTTCGTACATTTATCATAAAAATCTGACTACCAGCATAAGTAAGATGGACACCATCTCTGCAAAATAAATGTATGTGCTATGAAACATAATATTTTCATTGTGAAAAGAGGACATGCCAACATCCCTTAGGAAGGCACAATAAGCCTTATTGACATTGCGAACCTCTCTTTCTCCAGTGGGTGAACCAAATGAAGAAGAACGCAGCCATGTTTGTCTCTGTGCAATACGAGAAAATATTACTTGAGCATTTGGAAACATATCCATGAACTTCCCAAGTCCTTCTTTCATTGCAAATTGCAAAGAAATTCCAGACACATGTCCTAAACTGTTCCCTCCACAATGAATTATAATTATGTCTGGATGAAGCTCTGTCTCCATAATAGCACAGAGAGGTACCAAGTCTAGCCACTTCATTCCACGCACTCCATGCCAGTGCACTTCCACATGAGGGAATCCAAGATCTGCAGCTACTCCACAGCGTTGTGCATGCACCTCCAACCAATGTATCCATGAGTCTCCCGAAATCCACACAATATGTTTTCTGAAACACACAGCCATAGCTAACTGTTCTTCTCTCAGCAAAAAGACCTTCTGACAAACTCTCTCCTTACACAACACACCCACCAAACTTTACTGACCAATCAATTGCTCTACTCATTCTCATTTGCATGCCTCTCCACCCCAAAATCCCTGTATGTAATAAGCGATGTCCGTGGACTACCGCCATGTCTGCGGACATATCATAACCTGGGCAGCCCTTCTACCATTTTTCTTTACACACAACAGTATAATTGTAGAACAACACTTAGTAGTATATTATAAAATTACACACAGCCAGGATAAGGTCATGCACCTTCATACACTTACACAGATAGACACTATCATTGAAAAACTCCCAACTGCAATAACACCACTGCCTGCAAATCAATTCCTTCTGATTTATTACCCACACCTTCACAAATGCATTCATTCCATGCTTTTCTATTGTATCTGCCATTTACCTTATAAAAATTGCAAAATAATTATATCATTATTTCTTCTTTCTCCTAGCATTCAATAACACAGCCTTAATAAACCAAGCGAGTTTCATACACTTCCTATTCTACTCATTTGCAAAGCATGTTGAACTAACATATTTAAAATAAAATATAAATACTGCACATAGTCAATGGAAATTGTATGCTATATACACACAAAATTACAAACTTCTTTCGTTTACAATTACAGTGAAGATCACTCTCCTGAAAAACAGCAGAATCCGAAGTACAAACAACAACTCAAATGAACCTGCTCATTCCACACAAAGAAAGTAAGTACAATACTACCATAATATTCTTACTGTTACTCAAACACACTGGCCAGTTGATTCATGGTATTTGTCACCAAAAAAGAAAAGATTAGTGCACCATTCTGCCCACAAATCCCCATTTGTTGAACAGGAATTTGCAGGCAGAATGCCGCACAAATCCTTGTTTTTCGGCGCACAAATGACATAACTAAGCCTCTAGAATGTTAGTATTGCAGAACAAAGATTTTAATTCTATACCATTAGATTTAGTATTTGTGCTTCTCCTCACCACTAGCTTACTTTCTACTGTCATTTTAACCCCAGTATAGTAACACACAAATACAAGAATAGCCTTCCCAACTAGTTGTAGCTACCCAGTGCACAATCACACACCATCACATACATCTCTACCATCATACTCAGACACTCATGCACACAGCACACATGAATCGCAGAACAGCCCAACCGATACCTTCTTTATTTTTTTCAACAGACCCCAAAGAATGCCTACCAAAAAGCAATTCTGTAGAAAACAACGTAGAAGTAGAGCAAATGAAAAAAGAAGTGTCCAAAATAAGCATCCAGCAGAATGTGCACAAAAAGTTCAAACTAAGCAGGTAATACACTAATTTACACGAAACAAAACAAGCTTCAAGTGCAGAAACTTTGCCTCCACTATAAAAATGTAAAACAAAACAGAAAACGATTATCAAGAATTCAGCTACCACTACTGCTAAAACTGCTCCTATCAATCTTGATATAGTGGCAAGTAAGCATACCAAAAAAAGTATTTTAGCAAAAATGTTCTGCTACAGAGTCCTTCAGAATCTTATAAAAACAGGAGAGAAATCATACACAACCCTTAAAACCTACCGTAGAAAATTATTCTTAGAAGCTTTGATAGACAGTGCAATCCTTCTCAAAAGAAAGTTATTTATTTTAGTGTTAAACAGAATTAAACCACTAACAAAACTAATTACTAAATTACAAAAAAGACTTCTCAATAAATGAAATATCAACAAAAATAACTGTTTAAATATCTGTGGAAGTGAATGGAGTCACACCACAAGCACAGAACCATATTTTAATGAAGAAGCATACAAACAAAAGCAAACAAATACAATTGTTATACATAGCAATGGACGAGGTTATGAAAAACGTAATAATACCATAATGGAACAAGATATACTGCTTTCAAAAATATCCCCAGAAAACTCAGAATTACCTCTCCATTCGACTGGACCAGAACATCCAGTATACAAATGGCCATGCACGTCAATGTGTAACATTCCCAAAAAAACTTTTGAATCTTTAAACCAATTCCTCAATCAGTATGTGAAAGGCAAAGGCAAAATCAAAATGAAACTGCTACAAAATATCGATACCTGTCCAGTGCGTAAATACACAGGACTACAAGGACATTCATTAGCCTGGATTTCAGGACCTATTTGCAAAAGCACCTTCCACCATATCAAAATGATATCAACACATCATCCAACTATAAGAAATGTAGTCTATAAACTGTACTATGCTAAAAGTCCTGTTTTTGCACTAGCCAATTTAAATAACAATATTCTACATGGTACAGCCAAAGAACTACTTGAAGAAATCGACCATATCAAAAAAAAATATTTTGGAAATGAAAGCCACTTACAAAATGCAATAGCTTTACAACAGACTAGCAACAATTGTACACATGGCAACCTTCTACTACACACATAAAAAAAGAAATACTAACATTTAAAATTACATCCGCTGAAGTACCAAACCATGTGTGTGTGGGTTGCCGCAGAACTTTTTATAAAACTAACACAAAAACTATACACATAACATACAAAATAGAGGACAATGAAGATTCTAAATGGTTTGAATTAGCTCTCTACCTTATAGCAGAAAACAAATATGAAATAACTAGTCCCTTAATACTTTGCAGTGACTGCACTACAAAACTTGACAACAACCAAACTCCTTCACGTGTTATCACAAATAACTTGGAATTATTCCCACTACCAAAACCCCTACAACAACTCAATTTATATGAGAGCATCATAATTCAAACAGTGCACCCATTTCAAGCAATAATACGCCTTCAACCAAAACCAGCAAAATTACCTCCCTCTGAATTGGTGAAAGGTATTTGTGGCAAAGTAGTTTATTTACCATTAGATCTGACAGAAAATGTGCACACTCTATGAGTGCAATGTCCAATATATCAATCTTTAATTATCTTAGTAAATGGTGTACCAACAAAAAACAAAAGAAATTGGCAACAACTCGTCGACTTACATAAAGTTAGACAAGCCTTGCAATATCTAAAAGACAATAACGAGTACTACAAAGAAATAAATATTGAAGAAAACTTAAGGGGAACAACTGAAATAATTCAAGTGTCACCAGAAACTGGTCAATTTGACCTTCTGGATCCAGCTGCAGTATCCAATATTTTAGACCATTTTACAATTCATCCATTGCACTCTAAAGACAGCATAGATGATGCACTAGAAACATACCAAATGCGACAAACCAAAGGATCACCAATGAGCATATGGGAAAAAAGTATTGAAGCACGTGCTTTTCCTCTATTATTTCCTACTAGCAAAGGAGGAAGGTATGATGATAGACCCACTCAGATAACAGCATCAGAATACCACTAATTACAAATGTATTCTGAAGATCCCAGATTTAGACAAAATGTGAAATACATATTCCACCTACTCTTTGAAAGTGAACTAGCAACTCTATGTTACAGAGTTGCACACATATTGAAATCGGGAACTCACTTTCAAAATACAATGAAATCATTGCTCACTTATGGAATGCAAAAATAGATGTGCAGTACATTACAGACAATTCCACTGCAGTTGCATGATATGTTACAGCCTACTTAACAAAAGCAGAACAAACAGAGCTTCAACACCTCTGGAATGACCTATCATCAGACGAAACACTATCTCAGAAATTGTACAGCTTAGGAATAAAAATGCTCTTTCATAGAGAATGTGGCGCCTACGAAGCTGCAGATCATTTAACCGGTACTGCTTTGTATGGAAAATCTGAAAATATAGTATGGCTAAGTCTTGGTCCTGCTAAATCTAGAAAAAGAGTTCTCAAATCATATGAGGACATAGAAACAATAGCAAAAAATGATCCCAAAAGCCAAGACATTTTGAAAAACAATTTACTAGACACATACTACGCGAACAGGAGTACCACTTTGGAAAACATGTATCTATACCACATAACCCAAAACTTTGCATACAAAAATAATATAAAACCCGATGAAAACAAAGGTAGATATAGAGTGACAGATTGTGAAGGCAGCTTACTGAAACTTACTAAACGTAGCTTAATTAATCATATCGCATTGCAATTAAAAACTCCTCAACAGAAAGAACTATATTACATGTCCCTGATACAACTTTTTAAACCATGGAGAAAAGAAGAAGAGATACTAGATAACTATGACTGCTATGAAGATGCTTTCAAAGCAAATAAAAGCACTATCAACGATGTGCACTTTATGCAGTACTAAACAATGTTGCAAAATGAACAGCAATATGAAGAAGAACTCCAGGCCCAACCTTCTGTAACAGGAAGCCAAGAACCACTGGGACAGCCACTAATAGCAAATGAGGCAGAATTATCTATGACAGAAGTAGAAAACACCATGTGTCACTATGAAGAAGATACAGAAGACTTAACTGCACTACAATCAAAACTAAACAAAGAGCAGCGCACCATTTTTGAAGAAGTAACAAAAGATATTGCACATGGTATACAACATAAAAATAAAGAATGTACCTGCCATAATTACAAACTTATACTATTATATGTCAGTGGTGAAGCTGGTTCAGGCAAAACATTCTTAATCAAAATCATCAGCAAGTTCCTTCAACAATTGACAAACAACAAACTGTCAGCTGTTGTAACTGCCCCCTGAGGTTTAGCTGCCTACAACATAGGCGGTATCACTTTACACCGATTACTACTCCTTCCAGTAGAACACCAAAACAAATTAGATTATGTCAAACTTTCTACAGAAGTTGCAATGGAACTATGCAGAGTTTTGAAACAAATGAAAATGCTACTAATAGATGAAGTGAGCATGGTCTCCAACCTAATGTTGACTTTGATTCATCTCAGATTGCAAGAAGTACTTAAAACAAACTACGAAACCTTAAGACACAAACTCTGCCGTAAACCTATCGGCAGCATAGGAAATGTCAACCTTTGGCAACATTTCCAATACAAAGAATTAACAGAAAACATGCGCCAATCTACAAACCTCACCTACGCCAACATTTTTAAAAAGTAATAGAGTTGGTGTACTATCTCAAGAAGGACAAACAATATCAAAAAGCCGGCACATCCATGCACTTTATGGCGATAACTCATGTGCTACTGATGTTATGGAACAATTAGCGCAGAAAAATGTCAATTGTATGGCCTTAATGCCAACTCTTGCAAGCTGTTCCAAATTCAATGAAACAATGTTAAAAAAAAGAAATGCAATCAATAATTGAAATTTGCTACACAGACAAACTGGACGTACATGGTATTACACTACCAATGTGTCAACAAGCCACAACAAGACCAAATACCTTAGAAAATTCTATCTCCAACACAGCTGGGTTGGAGAAAATATTAAAATTATCGTTAAACTGTAGAGTAATGCTTAAACGTAACCTTGATGTGGAGCAAGGACTAGTTAATGGAGCACTGGGTACATTTGTTGGCTTTCAAACATACCCATGTGACAACAACATTCAGTTTGTCAATATTCTCTTCGACAAACTTTCAGAAGTAAAAAGGATAGCGCGCTCAACAGCTCGATTCTTTCTCTTCAAAGACATGTATGTACGCAGAGAACAATTTTCTCTAGCTTTTGCATATGCTGTCACCATTCATAAATCCCAAGGTCTTACCCTAGACAAAACATCAATAGATATTGGTAACACAGTCTAAAGGCATGAGCTACGTAGCACTATCACGCTTACGTATACTTGACGGTCTATTTCTAATCAACTTTGATGCAAGTAAAGTCAACGCTGATATTCCTTGAATTCTAGAATACAATGGACTACGTACACTATACACTGCCCATGTAAAAGCATATCCTGTTCCACAAAAAGGAAAATGTTGTAAAAGAAAACTAATTCATCAAATTGAAATGCAACAGAATCTGACTGCAAATCCTCCAAAGATAGTAAAAGAAGCTAATACTTCATCATTTACCATAAGTAAAGAAGAACCTATTAGTCAAAGTAAATCAGGTACTTCTTCAGAGAAGCAACACATACTCCGAAAAAAGGACTTGGACACAGAACTATCTGGTCCATTCAAATTTTCAAATGTAACTGGTGTAAGTTGTTACGCAAATGTAGCAATGAATATTCTATTTCAATTGCCACCAATTGTTCACAACATTTACTTACACAGTACAGACCAATTGCGTTTGCAAATGTTAGTCCTTCATAGAAACGCAACAAACAATCCTGACAACACGTATAGTGTTCACGGAATAAGACAAGAATTGGGCTACTGTGCTGGAATGGTGAAATTCACTATAAACTCACAAGAAGATCCACAAGAATTTCTAATGTACTTACTACAAGTATTGGAAAACAAAAACATACCTATAAATTAAATCTTCCAGATTTCATACATGTGGAAACATACCTGCAATCTCTGCAACAATGTTATACCAAACAGATAAATGAATATCACTAAATTAAAAAAAGATATGTATAGTTAGAATAAGCCAACAGATATCTAACTTCTTCAAAAATCTGCAACAAAAATGTGGATGGTTCATATTAATGATAGTACCATTACTCTAAAACAGAGATTAGCAACAAATCTTACAAACGCTCATTTAATCTTCTTAAAACCAAAATGTAATAACTAATCTGTACTTCAACATTAACAAAAATTCAAATAAAAAGCTATAAACAGTTAGAATATGCCAACAGGTATCTAACTGGCCCAGGATTGTATAACAACCAAACAAATACATGAATACCACTAAATTGTAACAAAAATAGACAGTTAGAATACGCCAACAGGTATCTAACTGCTTCAGAAATCTGCAACAATCCAACAGATAGAACATTAACCAGAAACAACAAGTGAACACTGAAAGGAAACAAACAAATAGACTGTAGCATAACAAAAAAAGTTTTTTTTAATCCGACAAGTATTTTTTTCCCACAGACCCAATGATTTAAAAAAAAAAACACAGAAACTGGGCAAAATGCAAAGTACACTGGTTTGTAAACCAATTATGAGGGTAAAAAAGCTGAAATATCTATTATGCAATATAATAAGTATTTATAGAATACATACACTAACATGCTCTTTTCTTTTATCACAGAAATTGAAAAAGAATATTTCCTCCAGATACCAAACTCATGTAAAAAAATATTGAATCTCAACAAATGAAACAGTAAGTATATTTGCAGCCAATTGATAGATATTCAAATCTATAGGTGTGATCTATGGCTGTGATATGGTGCAGTGCTTGTGGTCAGAGCCTAGAGTCTTGGGTGTATAGCCGACAGCCTACGACCTTCACCCCTCCACCCATGCACCCAACACTCTACATCCTGGCCACAACCAGCACTCTATATGAAACCCATGGTGGCTTATAACTTCAGTGCTTATAACTTTGGTCTTGGGTGCATGGCCTTCGGCCTTCGGAAAACATGCTTTGCAAGAAAACATGAACTTATAACTTCTGTGCTTATAACTTTGGTCTTGGGTGCATGGCCTTCAGCCTTCGGAAAACATGCTTTGCAAGAAAACATGAACACTAGTAGTTCTCTCCACAAGCACAGGATATGCGTGCAATATGAACACGAAAACTGCAAGAATGACTCATGAAATGTAGCCATTAGGCACCACCATGGGTGCCTTTGAACATGAACGCAGTGAGAAACAAATCTGGGTGCTGCTCCCTCTTCCAGTCGTTGAAAAGGTACTCCAGATTTAGCAAATATTTGTTTTTCAATCAAGGCTTAAGCATGCCTCAGTCCAATGTCAGCAAACTCCTGTGGCTCAAGAACAAAGAGCTGCCCTAACTCCTCTTTAAATTACTGAAAAGAGTGTCCCAAAATAAGCCACAGTCCACTCAACTCTTTATCTTTATTCAACAGCTTCTGCGTCCTTCTTCCTCACCATAAATCTAGTCTGCACGTGCTGTGGTTCTTCCCTGATGCTTGCTTCCGATAGGTGTGGGGTTGGAGAGTGCTCTCCAGCATAGACTTTCACATCACCAAGGAACATCCAAGTACATCTGCCTTGTACTTTGACTGCAGACGGCATGATGTCCTTCACTATGAAAGGGTGTTTGAAGCGTGGCTCGTGCCAATTTCTAGTGAAGTTCCTTATTAGGACCGCATCTCTGGGGAAGGTTTGGAAAGATAAAACTCTTTAATTCCACTTGTTGAAGCATCTCCTTCTGTGTTCTGCGTGGCCCCACACCCTTTCCGCTTGAGCTTATCTGAACTGACAGATACTTCAGGTCATACAAAGAAGGTAATCACGTAGCTCCTTTCCTAACAATTCTGCAGTTGACTGGGCATCACTTCTAACCATAGCCAGAGGTGTGAGAGCTGACTTCATTCGCCTCCCTGTCACTGCTTCATGCAGGGTAAGATGGTCCTCTGAACGTGGCTGATTTCTCAACATGTACAATGGCAGTAGTAGGCCATGCAACCATCCTTTCTTCAAAGTAAGCTTCAATTTGGCTATTCTTTCCTTAAGCAAGCCGCTGAGCCTCTCACACCGTTCGCTTGCAGGTGATAAGCTGATGAAAAGCTGTGCTTTATGCCAAGCAACAACCTTATTTGCTCAAAGACTGTGTTTACAAAGTGAGGGCCATTATCTGATCTCAATATTTCACATATTCCCCATCTGGGAAACACTTCTCGTACAAGAAATTTTGCTGCCCAGGTGGAGTCTCGGTGTGTACACGGTCCAGCCTCAATCCACCTCGAGAAAGGACATACCACTACAATCATATATCTATATCCATTACATACTTGCAGCATGTTGACATAGTCAATATGCAAATGCTGAAAGGGGCCACTAGGTCTAGGAATAACTCCCCTAATTGTGTGCAATGTGTGCCCAGCAGTAAACTTTTGACATACGATACAATTTACTACATAAAATGCAACATGTTGTACTAAATTTGGAACAAACCAATCCTTTGCAATAGTTGCAGCGAGGTTCTCTCTAGTTGTGTGCACAGGGTAGTGTTGCTGTTCCAACACCACCCTTAATAAGGCTACAGGCATCACTGGTTTACCAGTATTGTCTTGTTGCCACATCACTTCATAGGGGTTTAAAGAACACCCTCTCCATGTCCACAAGTCCTTCTTATCTTGGGGTGCTTCCCCCTGGGTCTCTATCATTTGGGTCCTAGACAAATTATTATAACAGTTAAACACACTCATCATCACCACCATGCTTTCAGTCACATTCGGTGTTTCAAATAACATAATGACATCTGAACATGCAACACGTTGGCTTCCTCGTCTGCTTTTTGATTTCCACGTGAAATAAAATCTGCCCTTTTAGTGTGAGCTGCTCATTTAACTGTGATGGCTACTGGGAGTTGTAGTGCTTTAATAAGCCTGTCCAATAGGGCTGCGTGATGCACTGGAGTACTGTTCGCTCAGATGTAGCCGCTCCTTTTCCAGCGTGCTAGCCCTGCATGCACTGTTGATGTCACATAGGCGGAGTCATTGTATACCGTTACTCCCTGGTCTGAGGGTTTCTCTAGCGCGACAATCAGCGCCACTAATTCTGCAGCCTGTGCTGAAAAGTTTGACGGTAGCCGTGCGCTGAACAACACTTGAAACTCGCCATTGGCCATTTGCTTCACAACAGAGGTACCTGTATATCTTTTTCCATCATTTTGATCAATTCTTGAGGAACCGTCAATAATATGAATCGCCCCAGCTGCCAACGCATTCTCTTTTACCTTCAGGAGTTCATCATAAAACTTGTCATAGTTCGAGTAATCATGCGCATGCTCGTCCGCGCCAGTGGTTCAGCTATAAACGCGGCAGGATTCACTATTCTGCATCGGACTATTTTAAGCGCCGGATTTGATATGACTACTTCATAGGCCGAGGCCCTTTGAGATATCAATGTTCCTTTAGGTTTTTCCAAGATGGCAAATAATGCATGTTCAACAAATAACATTGTGGAACATCCCATCACTATGCTAGCAGCTTTCTCAATGGTGAACGTGGCAGCTGAAAAAGATTGTTTGCAAAGAAAATAACCCCTCATCACTGGGTCTAGAATCCCACTGTAATATGCAAGGGGTTTGTACTCTGCGTGAAGACTGCTGTCATAACGGTGCCATCTGTGTACGGAAACAGAAATAATTCCTCAGCATAATTGGGAATTCCCAAAACTGGCACTGGGCAAATTGCCTTTTTTAATTCATCAAACCCTTCTTCTATTTCCTCAGTCCACACAATTTTCTCTTGGGTTGCCTGTGCTTTCTTCAGAGCTTGCAACAAGGGCCTTATGTATGAACTATAAAGACCCATACTCTTACATAATTACATATTCCCAGGAATCTCTGGATGTGCTTTATCGTCGTGGCTTTACTGTTTTTACAATAGCCTCAGCTCTCTCAGGAGTAACCTTCTATTCTTCATGCGAGATTAACTGACCTATATACAGTACTTCCTCTTGACAATACTGCAATTTCTCTCTGTCGACTTTGTATCCTTTCTCTGCAAGAATAATCATTAGCTGAACTGAGTCATGTCTGCACTGTTCTTCTGAGGTGCTACAGACCAATATGTCATCCACTTATTGCAAAACAATTTGCAAATCGATATTGCTTATGTCCATCTGTAGGAACCTATTGAAAATCGATGGAGACTCACAGTAGCCCTGGGGTAAACGAGTACTTTTCAACTTAGTCTGACGAAACGTAAATTACGTCAGATCTTGTGAATCCTTATGCAATGGGTTTAATAAAAATGCATTTTTCAAGTCAATCATAGTGAAATATCGTGCCTCAACAGGTATATTACATACGATTGTCACAGGATTAGGAACTAGAGGGAACTATGCCTCTACAATCTGGTTAATCGGTCTTAAATCTTGAATTAGCCGCCACTACCCCCGTTAGATTTCTTGACAGGGTACACTGACGTATTACACTGTGACTCTGATGTCACTACAATGCCTTGTCCCATCATAGCTGATATTGTCTTAAAAATACCTTCATTTGTAACGGGATTCAATTCAACACTACAGCTAAGTCAATGCCTAGTCTGGGATACTGAATGGAAACCCTTATTAATATATCTTTATGTCCAGTTCACGCGTTCTGGATGACTACCCCTATATGACACCCCTCCCTTGGAATCCCCCTGACCCCACTGAGCCAAGAAGTAGTTCTGTTTTGCAAGGTAAAAGGTTTATTTGATAATTTAACAATAGATATATATATCACACTTTATACTAATTTAATAATTGAATATCACACCTAATCTGAGCAGTAATCAATATTGGATGGTCTGGCACTAGCACACTTCTTTATCATCAATGATGAGTGGTTATAGGATGGATAAGATAGCAACAATACTTTATGGTTTCAAATGGATGCAAGGTGGAATGAAAATGCAGTACAGAAAATACTCAATATGCGTTCAACAAAACAATGGAATCACTTTTCAAAACAATGGCAACCCCCTTCCCCCTTTATGCAATGCAAGGAAATGGAAGGAAATCACACAGTTCTCAGAAATGCAATCAAATGTAATTCAGTTCACCCCAGCAAGCTTAGACCACAGAAGTTGGAACACAGGCCCAAAATACTTTTATATGTGCTGGCAATGAAGTGAAAAATATGCTAAAATGCTTTTAATTCCCTCTAGAGGTTCAGGGTGAGTGAAATATACTTGGGATGAGTTCAGGCTCACTTTAGCAAGGATCTAGGAGTAACTAGCAGGTTAAACGAATTTTTGGCAAATGAAAGCAAGAAAACTGCTGTTTTCACACGTGAAGAAATTTTGCAAATCGCAGCAAATTCGCGAGTGCGTTTTTCGCGATTTCAGAGGAACTACAAGGACTAGCACTATCGTGTTGGGGTCCTAGGACAGCGTAGGATCTGAGCTTCCAGATAGATGAAAGTTACTGCAAGTCTCTAGCACAAACGGTCACGGAGATATGAGCGATTAAATAAAGGTCGTTTTTCAGATTTGAAATTTTAAAGTTCAAAAAGACAAGTGACAGCTAGCAACTAGAAATGACAGGTGACAGCTTTACAAATGACAGGTGACAGTTAGGAGGCAGTTCTACTTAGATTAAAATAGCTTGGATTAGATTATTTTAACTAAGAGATTGGTTCTGCACAGTTTTGCTAGGTACTCACACTATATTCTTGAATTAAATGGGCCTTGCCACGGATCTGGTCAGGTTTTAGACTGGACTCTGGTCTGGTCTCTGCACTTCACAGTGATCTGGGTCAGCTCTCTGGTTCTGCTAACAGTGGTCTGGGTCAGCTCTGCTCTGCCTCTGGTTCTGGAAATTTGATAGATTTGAAGTCTGGATCTCTGGATGTGGATATATTGAAGTCTCTATGTTGGCTCTCTGAAGGTTGATGGAGGTAAAGTATGGATTTTCCCGGCAGAGCGTCCCGCAGCAAATGGATTTGAAGGTCTCTATCTGTCCTGCCTGTCTGCTTTTATGTGTTTTGAAACTGGGTGTGTGTGCAGCATCACTAGGCTCTACCCCTCTCCACTTGTCATTGGCCTCTTCATCCTCTTCCACTTGATTGGGGGAATGAAATGAAGTGTCATCATGATGAGGTCTGTTTATGATACAGAGAACCCACCCCTGTCAACTTACACACAATCTATATTTTGATGCAAAAGACATATTTGCACAGGTACACATTTGTTTAAAATTACATGCACCCATCACCAGTCACAGGAGGTATACCCTGTCCAAATCTGCTCTTCCTGGGAGCTTGCGTTCAGAAATGGCGACATTTGCACTTTTTAACTGGTTTCGCAATATCGGACATTAACCCAAATTTACACACATGTGCGCAAGGAGTATGGACATTAATTGATGAAGTGTCAGATTTTTAACATGCATACATTTTAAGTAATACCCTCTTAACTGCTAGCTTGCCCCCAGATCATGCCACCGGTTCTACAAACCTCTTAAAATGTGGGCAGAAAAATCACAAGAATTCTGGTATCATTTAAATAATTATGACAAGTCCGTACTATGAGTTATTCATCTTTTTCTAAAACCATATTCTGGCTACAGGGGTGTGTCTTCCCCCCAGCACAAGGTTGAATTTCTGTTTTTTCCAGTTCTGCCAAGCCAGCTTGCTCTCACAGGCAGTGCTCCTCCCCTTTCTTTCCAGGAGGAAGCCACTTTTTACGGCCCCCATAATAAAACATTTGCCTGAGTCAGGACAGGGCTTTGTTCAATTTCCTGCAGAGCCCAGGTAATTCAATCAGGGAAGTGTCATATCCCTTTTGGTGGGAGCAGCAAAAGGGCAGCTAGGCCTGGGAACACAGCTGTTGTGCAAGTCTCATCTCCTGTCGGGGGTAGCTGGTGGGCAGAATTCAGTTCCTTAAGCCAGCTTTCAGATAAAATGTCACTTTTTGTTGCCCAGTTTAAGTCAAGACAATGTTTACATATGCAGCTGGAATGCTGATTCTAAGTTCAAAACTATGGCATTTTAACAGTGACAACTTATGTGACACTCAAAAGTAGGTCACTCATTTCTTTTAAACATTTAGATTTTCAGTCCAAATTTACTTAAACTGCTGAAATCCACAGCTCAGCCAGTCTTGTTATAAACCTTCAAGTCACTTCAGAATATAACTTTACATTGTATCCACCTCTCAGTAAGTCTTTCTTTGGCTTGCCTTGGGTTCATTTATTCAGTTTTAAACAAAATCTGGTGGTTTTAAAACGCCGGCTTTCTGATAGTGGTGAGTACTGGTACTGCACCCCTTTTTGGGATTTAAGAAAATGAATTCCCCACAATTCTAGGTTGCTTTTGGCAATCAGCATTACCATTCCCAATGGTTTCAGACTACTGTGTGGGTAGTCCAATGGTGGTTTTAGGCAGTGTCCTTCTGTGCCCGTAACATCGGCAAAAAGGGTGGCAGCCTATTCTTCATGCACTTCCCTGTGCATTTTCTGGGAAGCTCTGCCATCATGATGTTTTCCATGTCAGTACTGCACAGTTTTGAGGTAGGGCTCGGATGCATGGGTAAAACATCCCACAAGCCCCCCTCTTGCGATGGGCATTCTGTTTCAATGATGGAACTCGCAAGACCTGGGATGTTTCCTCATCTTCTTCCAATAGATGGCACAATTCAGCATCTTTTCCTCCATCCGGTACTGATCGATCGGTTCTCCTCACCGGTCCTGATGGGAATATTGGGCGGTACACTGGGCCCCTTGCGTCTCTGCTCCCGGTCTCCGGATCGTCCTCCTTGGCCCGTCTCCAGGTTTTCTTTCTCCTAGGACGACAAAGGAAGAGCGGCAATACCAATTCATGGACATTTTTCCCCCACCATTGATATAGTGGGGTGGCATATAAATTTATAGTCAAAACATATGAACATGCACATTTCTTTTTCCCTTCAACAACAAAAACACCCACATTGAGAAACTCAGAATTTGATAGGCGATATGTAGGATATTTTAAGTTAGAACTGAATTAATCTGAGACAGTACCCTCTAGGATTCCAGAGGATTCCTCCAGTTGTTGCAGAGTGTGCCTGGGATGGCAACACTTCAACTGGTTAATGTGGACCCACTTGCCTTCCCCCTCTGCCAAACCGCCTTTGGGGATGCGGATCTTGTAGGGCACAGGGGAGATCTTGTCTATAATCTCAAAGGGTCCCTTCCATGTAGGCAAACATTTTCGCTGTTTAGCCTGGTTCCTTTGGAAATTGTATAGATAGACCCGGTCCCCCACCTGATATTCCTTCCTGGAAGTCTTCAGGTCATAGTGGGTCTTCATGCTATCAGCTGATCTTTCTAGATTCCGCTGAGCATAAGCAAAAGCATGTTGAAGGTGTTTCCTTAAATTCTCCACATACTCGTGAGTTGTGGAGGCATTTATTAGGGTCGCTCTTGGGTCCTGTAGAGCAAATGCTGAGGAAGCACCATCTTGCGCCCAGTCATCAACTCAAATGGTGACATTTTGGTTGCAGATGAAGGGGTAGATCTGATGGTCATTAGGACCAGAGGTAATCGGATATCCCAACTTGGCCCAGAATCTGCCACAAACTTCTTTAATATGCTCACAATGGTTTGGTTATATCTCTCTACTGCCCCAGAAGAAGCTGGCCGGTAAGCAATATGCAACTTCCTTTTGACCCCCAGTATCTCCCACATCTTTGTCATTACTTCATTGGTGAAGTGCCTACCCCTGTCTGACTCAATCCTTTGAGGTAGACCAAAACGGGAAAAAAAGTGGTTAATCATCAAGGCAGCTGCCGTTTCTGCCTTGCAGTTTGGGGCTGGGAGACATTCCACCCACTTGGTAAACAAGCATGTCACAGTCAACATGTACTTATTCCCCCTAGCAGAGAGAATCACAGGGCCTACAAAGTCGATTTGTAAATCTGACCATGGCAGTGTCATCCCCCTCTTTTGGAGAGGCGCACGGTGCGTGAGGGATGATGGCTGAAATTGTGCACACACAAGACACCCCTTCAAGTATTGGTCGAGGTCCTGCCCCATGTGTGGCCAGTATGCAACCTCTCTTAAGATTTCCAATGTTGTGTGAAACCCCCTATGACCGGCGGTGGCCGCATCATGGGCGTGACTTAACATCAGGCTTCGGAATGAGGTAGGAACCACCCACTGATCGTGGCCAGCTTTGGATTTCCTTACCAGCAAACCGTCTTGGATTCGGAACATTTTTGGACATTTCATCAACACTCTTAGGTCCTCTTTCCCAATGTAATCGGTATCCGTCAGGGGAAAGTTCTCAGGGTCCTCAAGGTGCTGGTAAAATTTACCAATAATTGGATCCCCCTTCTGAGCGGTAATGAAATCAGCATCAGGGGTCTCCTTGCTCCATTGTGCAATTGAAAGGTCATTGTGAGCATTTGTCTGGGACCTAGTGATAGCAATGACCTGGATTTCCCCCAACAGGGACTCAATCTCAATTAGATCCCCTTGGATGGCCCCGGTTTTGGCAAGCTGATCAGCTAAGTCATTTCCAGTTTTGTCTGGTCCCTCTACTTTGGAATGACCCTTGATCTTTTTCCAATAGATGGTCATCTCATTCGAGGTGACCAGATCATCAATGTTTTGGATCAACTTCCCATGTTTCAAGGGTTTGTTGTTAGCACATAACATGCCTCTGGTTTTCCAATTAACCAGGTGCTCCACGAACCCGTTCCGTACATAATCCGAATCTGTGATTATGACCAGTTCGTGGAGTTGATGCTGGACAGCAGTGAGGATGGCCTGATGCACAGCCATCAATTCTGCCACCTGACTACTTCGGGGACCAATTTTGTATCCAGCGGAGGGTTCTGGGGACTCATTCACCCATGCATTCCCTACGCCGGCCACCAGTTCTTTCTCCCCGTTGTTGTCAACATGGTAAGAGCATCCATCCACATAGACAGTGGGCATTCCCTCACACTTGTCCTCTTCAAAGACTTTGTGTGGGGAATTAAGGTATGCCTCCGTGTTGTCCTTTATTTTTAGACTTTCGTCCTCGAGACAGTTTTCTCTGGCACAATCATGCAAGTCAGCCAGACCTTGCGCGAGGGGACTATTCTTGTTTTGGCCATATCTGACCTCCACAGCAAAGCCTTGCATTGACAGAATCCAGGAAGTAATTCGGGAATTACTCACATTTCCGGCCCGGATTCTGTCACTTTGGAGATATTGCAGAGGCTGGTGTGGAGTCTCCACTATGATGTGTTCCCCCTGGATAAACGGGCGGTAATTCTTCAATGCCCACACCATCGCCAGGAGTGCCTTCTCACAATCGTTGAATTTTTCCTCCACAGAGGATAAAGTTTTGCTTGCATAGGAGATTACTTTATTGACCTTGTCATGATTTTGGTATAATACTGCCGTCAAGCACGTATTAGAGAAGTCTCCAGGAAGAACTCCTTGTTTCTGACAGGGTAAGCTAGGCAGGGCGCTTGTGAGAGGCTTCTTTTGAGTTCTCTTACTGCCTCGGCTTGTTCTGGACCCCATTCCCACTTGACCCCACCCCCCTTCAGGAGATGAATCAGGGGTCTGGTGATCTCTGCGTAGCCCTCAATGAACTTTCTGCTGTAATTAGTCAGTCCAAGGAGGCTCCTTAGTTCCCGCAGAGTTGTGGGGTCTTTCAGTTTCTGAAGTGCTTCCACTTTCTTTTCCTGGCGACAGAGACCCTGAGGAGTAATCTCATGCCCCAAGAAATTAAAACGGGTTCTACACCACTGTGCTTTCTGAAAGGAAAGTTTTGCTCCGGCGGCCCTCAACTGCGTCAGAACATAAGGGATCTCCGCTATGTGTTCCTCCACAGATGAAATTTTGATGAGGACATCATCTACATAAGCCAGGTTACCCCTTGCACCCAGGTCGGGCATGGCCTTATGTAGGA
This sequence comes from Ambystoma mexicanum, assembly GCF_040938575.1. Taxonomy (NCBI): domain Eukaryota; kingdom Metazoa; phylum Chordata; class Amphibia; order Caudata; family Ambystomatidae; genus Ambystoma; species Ambystoma mexicanum. The sequence continues at coordinate 1,091,364,405 of NC_090926.1, read as the reverse complement.
AAATGTTGAATTCATTGCCGGAGTTGAGGTATCCGAAGGGAGTCCGGGTCCATGTGTACTGCTGGCCCCCAAAGGTAAAAGCCAGCTTGTATTGGTCCTCCCTACTGACCGGCACGGTCCAGTATCCATTGGTCAGGTCTATTGCAGTGAATACCTGTGACCCCTGGATCTGGGCCAGCCCTTGGTCCACGTAGGGCAGAGGCCATCGGGAAGTATGGACCCGTTTCTTGAGCTCCCTGAGGTCTGCGCAGAGTCTCCACTGGCCGTTTGGCTTTAATATTCCCAGCACCGGATTATTGAAGATGCTGTGGATGGGACGGATTATTCCCCTGGACTCAAGGTTCTTAATAATTTCAGTAAGGGACTCCATTGATGCGAGAGGCAAGCGATATTGCTTCACAAACACAGGAGTCATGCCAGGGTCCATGGGGATTGTTGTTGTGTGGATGTCAGTGCGACCACAGTCATATGAGTCTACCGCAAAGAGATCTTGGAAATCCAAGAAAACTTGTTTCAACTTTTGCTTTTGTTCCAGAGTCACACAAGCATCAGCTAGGTTGACTCTCTCTTCCACCATCTGCCTGAAGCCTGGAAAGACTTCTGGTTTGGCTATTTCAGCGGCCTCCTCCAGCTGGGTGGAGAAGTCCCTGGTCAGAGTGCTGATTTGGACTGGAGGCTTCAGGTGGGAAAGGCAGCCCTCATGGACCTGGAAAATCACCTCATCCCTTCTGAAGTCACAAGTCACATCTTCCTTACCATAAGGGCAAGAAGTGTACACCAGGAAGTTCCCCCCATGCCGGGTAAAAATCCTGTCTGGTGTTGTATTGTCATCACTGTCACTGTCAAAGAAGTCCTTGGGGATTGGCCCTAACCGTTCAATACCTAAATCTATGGAAAAATGTCGGTCATCAACCGCCATTCCAATAATGGTGCCTGCGGCTAGAGTAATACTCTTTAAGTTGCTGTTATCCACCTCTATTGGAATGGTGTCATGTTCTATGTTGACTAATGGAGTTGGGTTTACCCCTAACCCTTGCTGTTGGAGAGAAGCCTTTAGATGTATGTAAGCATCAGGGTTTTGCAAATATTGTCCTCTTTTAGCTTTCATTTCCAGGGAGAATTGTCGGGTCCTTTCTGGGATGGTGACTTCCTCTTTGATCTGAATTTCAACTGCATAAGGTAGCAATTGAGCTGACCTAAATACTTTTTCTGGATCATCAAAGCCCATGGGATTATCCGCTAATCGGGACCAAGCTTTGAAGTTTATTAGGTCCAAACTAATGGCAAAGCGATTGAGAATGTCACTGCCTAAGTAAAAGGCGGCAGGGACGTCTCGCACGACCCAACAATTGTGGACTATGCTCTTGTTGCCAATGGAGATTTTGAGCATACACCTGCTTGGCAGGAGTTGTTTGGAATTAGGTGCTTCCAGGTCCATTTCCCATTTGTCTATCAGTTTGAATGTGGGAATGGCTGGATCTTTTGGGAGTTGGCGGAACATGGCTTCGCTGATGAAGCTCTTACCGTTGTTCACACACACTCGAGGGAGAACAGAGTCCTTCCCATCATTTAACTGAACAGGGATGAACAACTGCTCTCCAATTTGCTGAATATCAGCCAGGCTCTGAGCTGATTTCACATCTTTCTGGACTATAGGAGTGGGGGTTTCTGATTGTGGATTAGTATAGAATCTCAGGGTGTTTCCTTCCAGTGTGGAATACCACCTTAAACTGGAAGGAAGGTTGATTTTCAGAAATAGAGAGGACCCTCCATCACCAGTCTGTTGTCCTACTGCTATTACTGTCACGTCTGGAATTTGGCTATTCTGGAAGTGAAATTCTACTTGGTCAGATTTTTGTTCAACCATGTGGCAGGTGCCGTTTAAACTAACATGGTTGACACTCTGTTTTAATTTTATTGGTCGGCTAGTCTGGGTCCAGAGGACCTTGTTTACGCAATCTATTAAGGGTGACAACCTCCTCAAGAGGTCATTCCCCAGTAAACAAGGGGTGCCCTCTGGAGTCACAACTATGACCGGGTGTTTCAACTTGTGTCGCCCAATTTTAATGTCCAAATCTGCCGTCCCCTCGACGGGAATTTCCTTCCCGTCAAAGTTCTGGAGTTGTCCATGAAGTGAGGTGAGAGGAATTTGGTAATTCCCTCCCCTTCCTGCATTCAGTTCATCAAAGGCCCTTCTGGACAGAAGGGTAGCTTGAGATCCAGTGTCCACCAGCGCTGAAATCGTACCCTGCCCCTGTACTTGTACCGGGGCATAATATCTTCCCTCCTTCTCCTCAAGGGGCCACAGATAATGCACATTTTTGGACAACTGGTGGGCTAACTTTCTTTTTTTGGACATCGCTAGCGAAGAGATTTGGGCAGAATTCTGTGGAGAGCCTTGGGAATCTGAAAGAAAAAATTGGCAACTGGAGATCAGAGCCATTGTGGGTTCCCCTGGCTCCGGTTCTGGGCCGCCCCCCCCCTTTTTGGAGGCAGTCATCAGGATGGGTTTGAACCAGGGGATTTTCTTGCGGTTGGTTCTGGGATGAGATGGTGGGCGGCGGTAGCTCAGTCTCCACATCTCCCCAGTCTGGATTTGCATCTCTAGGGACCCATTTTTCTTTGGGAGGAGTTCCCCCCTCTCTGAAGGAGAAGATCCTTTTCCCAGGATCCTCTGAGGATCCTTCTCCCTCAAATTGGAAGATCTGTACCTCCTCCTCAAACTGAGTCTGTTTGGGTCTTTTGTTTCTCCTACCCCCCCTCTGCTCCTTAGGAGGCAGGCTTTCAGGGGCAAGAGATTTTGTTTCCGGTTCCTGGGTTTCCAGGGGCTGTTTACAAGTGAGGAAGGAAGCTTCCTCCAAGGCTTTACACCCCCCTTACCTTTGTGCCTCCTCCCTGGGAACCGGTGAGTTATCGGGGTGCTGCCCCCATCATTGTTCTGGGGCACCAGGTCCAGAGTTGGGTGCGTTCTGCCCCGGCATGCCAATCTGAGGGTTCTGCTGAGCCCTCAGTATGTGACCCAGATCCCGCGCCATGTTTTGAACCTGGCGCTCTAACTGGGAAACCCGCTCAGGCTGATACGGGGCCCTGTTTTCTCCCCTGGGCTGATCCCGGGAAGGGTAGCTATCCCTTCTTTGGTAGTACCCCTGGTTGGGAAGATTTGGATACCCCGCCACCCTTGGCCTCCCCTCTCCCGGATTCGGTTGTCTGGGCTCAGGGAATTGGGGAAAGAAGGGTGGAGGATTTTGGGGTTGGAAGTTGGGTGGATACGGAGAATTTCTGCCCTCCGGTGGGAAGTTAGGAGGAAAGTTCCCTGGGTTAGGTTCTTGGCTGGATCTCCCCCCTTGGGCTGGAGGAGTCCACACATAACCCAGGATGGGTCTGTTTCCCTTGTAACAGGGGCTTACATAATCAGGAGAGCGAGGGACCCCATTTGTGGGGCTGCCTCCCTGGCTCCCTGTCTGTGACTGGCCCGAGGACCTTCTGGGCCTAGCATTATTAGGTGCAGGTAGGTTTTTAGCCCCCCCCATCTCCAACTCTAAAACGGGGGTGACCTTTACCTCTGCCACCTTAGCAGCAGCAGGGGTGTTGTTGGCTTTGGGGTTTTTGGGCGCATTATTTTTATTTTCTATTGGCTTCTGCACCTCATAGATCCGTGTCGCCTGTTCAATGACCCATTCTAAAGATCTTTTCTCATGAAAATCTCTCACGAGCTGGGTCATTATGTATTTGGGCAAGGCATGGAAAAACGTATTAATAAATTCTCTGCTATCCGTGCGCACCCTTCTTGTGGTCTGTGCAAAAGCACGCTTTAACTCCTGCATAAATTCTTGTGGGGCCTGATCCTCCCCACATTGTAAATTGTAGGCTGCCTTGCGAGCCTCTTGAGGATTTCTATGAGTAGAAAAATGTTTCAAGATGGCCGCCTTATAGGTGGACCATCTTAAATGATTTTGGTCCTCCAGCCCCGCAAAGAAACTGGAGTATTCCGGGGAGAAGGTCCACTTTACATATTGAATACAGCTTTGGCTGTCCTTCAAATGGAAATTCTCCATCATTTGCTCAAACAACTCTAAGTGCTCCCAAACAGAATACTTGGCATTCTTATGATAAGGCGTGATGATGCTCCTGATTGCCTTAATCTGCCCTAAGGGGTCCTTAAGCAAGGCCCTTTTTGTCTTATTGGCCTTTTTGGTTCGGGTAACCCTTGTCCATTCGTCCTCTGACTCAGAGGCACTGCTCCCAGAGGTTCCTGTCTGATCTTCCAGGTTTTCCCGGTTTCTGCGAGCCTGAGAATGGCTGGCAGAATGTGGGGACCTGGTCTCCTGTGTCCTGTACCGTTCAGAGGAGTCTTCAGATCCCTCCTTGCTGCCAGGATTTGATGGGTACCCCCCCCCACTGACCTAACTGGGCAGAGGTTTTCAGGATGCCCTTAATGGGCCTACTCTCCTGGGGTTCCCCACTAAATTGCACTGTGCTTGGGTGCCCATACCCGGATGCCCGCCCCTCCATTCCTGGGTGGTACTGGCCTATGAGCCCCATGCTTCTGGCTGGATAGTAATCTGCCATCCCTGTGGCCCTGTGCTCATGTGCGCCAGGGGACATGGGGGTGGCAGAGTCCAGGGACTGAGAGAGATAAAGGCCTCTGGTACTAGGGCTCCTGAGGTTATGCTCATGAGTCTCCCTCTCCCAGCGAACCTGGTCTCTATCCGCCCCTGCCCCCTGTTGCAATGCAAGAGCCTGCGCTTTCAGTCCCTCAGTTAAGGCCTTACTCAACTCTATCAGTCTCTCCTGCATCGCTACCTGTTGCTGGAGCCTATCATTGTGCTGGCAGGGGGCCTCATTCTCTCTCTGCGTTTCTTTGCTGCAAAAGGGTTACCTCCTGAGCTGTGTCCCTATTGGCCTGCTCCTTTCTTGCCAGAGCATCCTCCACCCTCCTGGTGTGTTCTAACAAGTTCTGGCATTCTTTTTGGAGGTCACCCAGCCCCTGGAGGGCCAAGTGATTTTCTTCTGTTTTTCTTTTTAAATGGCAGACTTCCTGGCCTAAGGCGTCTCTTTCCTGGCTAAGAGCCTGCATTTGTGCCGCCAGGTCATCCCTCTGCCTTTGAAAGGCACCAGCTTTCTGGCGTTCTTCATCAAACTCTGCCTGGGTATCCAGGTCTTTCAAAATCAGCTTGTTGCTCTCTGCCTTCTCCCTATTTAGGTGGCTTTGCAGGGTGACTACCTGCTCAGCACATGCCCTATTGAAGTCTAACTGTTGCTCCAGCTTTTTCTGGCTCTGCAGTAGGGAGTCCAAACCTTCTTGGTACTCCTTCTGCAAGGCCAGAAATCTGGTATCCTGGTCAGCCTTTTCCTGTTGCAGGATGTCCATATCCCTCTTTATTTTAATGATGTGCTGTCTACTCTCATTTTCTGAATCCTGGCTCCCCTGCAGCCTCTGCTCAAAAGAGACCAGGTCAGATTGGACCTTCTCTAACGCCATCTGTCGCTTATTCGCCAGATCTTGGCTTTCAGTACATTTATCCTGCATGTCTCCCATATATAGGTGCAGGTATGCCGCTATCCTAACCATCTTGTCTTGTTCATCCTTAGCCTTCGGGGCCAAATATAGTTCACTCAGGGACACATGTAGGGGACCCTGATCTCTCCATATATCTGACCCTGATTCCGTGATCTAGGGTTCGATTGCTTGCAACCAGACCGTCTGGTCCTAATGAGTCCACTCACCTCTCACAAATAACTTATGTAAGAAGTGCTCTCTGCCTATTTTCATGTCTACTAAGGTCGTCATTCTAGAGATTGGTCTCTGTCCTGACTTACAGAAATTAGTATTTTATTTTTGCAAAACAGACCTTTTCCTTAGAGCGTTCCTTTGAGGAGTGCTTTACAGCGTAACACAGCGTGTGATCCGACCGGATATGTGTATCTGGTCAGCTGGCACACTGTATTAATCTGCACAAGTGATAGATCTAATCCAAACGTCCGGCACGAGCCCCCAATTTGTACAAGGATTCAATTCAACACTACAGCTAAGTCAATGCCTAGTCTGGGATACTGAATGGAAACCCTTATTAATATATCTTTATGTCCAGTTCATGCGTTCTGGATGACTACCCCTATATAACACCCCTCCCTTGGAATCCCCCTGACCCCACTGAGCCAAGAAGTAGTTCTGTTTTGCAAGTTAAAAGGTTTATTTGATTATTTAACAATAGATATATATATATCACACTTTATACTAATTTAATAATTGAATATCACACCTAATCTGAGCAGTAATCAATAATGGATAGTCTGGCACTAGCACACTTCTTTATAATCAATGATGAGTGGTTATAGGATGGATAAGATAGCAACAATACTTTATGGTTTCACATGGATGCAAGGTGGAATGAAAATGCAGTACAGAAAATACTCAATATGCGTTCAACAAAACAATGTAATCACTTTTCTCTGGCAATCCCCTCCCCCCTTTATGCAATGCAAGGAAAATGGAAGGAAAGCACACAGTTCTCAGAAATGCAATCAAATGTAATTCAGTTCACCCCAGCAAGCTTAGACCACAGAAGTTGGAACACAGGCCCAAAATGCTTTTATATGTGCTGGCAATGAAGTGAAAAATATGCTAAAATGCTTTTAATTCCCTCTAGAGGTTTAGGGTGAGTGAAATATACTTGGGATGAGTTCAGGCTCACTTTAGCAAGGATCTAGGAGTAACTAGCAGGTTAAATGAATTTTTGGCAAATGAAAGCAAGAAAACTGCTGTTTTCACACGTGAAGAAATTTTGCAAATCGCGGCAAATTCGCGAGCGCATTTTTCGCGATTTCAGAGGAACTACAAGGACTAGCACTATCGTGTTGGGGTCCTAGGACAGCGTAGGATCTGAGCTTCCAGATAGATGAAAGTTACTGCAAGTCTCTAGCACAAACGGTCACGGAGATATGAGCGATTAAATAAAGGTCGTTTTTCAGATTTGAAATTTTAAAGTTCAAAAAGACAAGTGACAGCTAGCAACTAGAAATGACAGGTGACAGCTGTACAAATAACAGGTGACAGTTAGGAGGCAGTTCTACTTAGATTAAAATAGCTTGGATTAGATTATTTTAACTAAGAGATTGGTTCTGCACAGTTTTGCTAGGTACTCACACTATATTCTTGAATTAAATGGGCCTTGCCACGGATCTGGTCAGGTTTTAGACTGGACTCTGGTCTGGTCTCTGCACTTCACAGTGATCTGGGTCAGCTCTCTGGTTCTGCTAACAGTGGTCTGGGTCAGCTCTGCTCTGCCTCTGGTTCTGGAAATTTGATAGATTTGAAGTCTGGATCTCTGGATGCGGATATATTGAAGTCTCTATGTTGGCTCTCTGAAGGTTGATGGAGGTAAAGTATGGATTTTCCCGGCAGAGCGTCCCGCAACAAATGGATTTGAAGGTCTCTATCTGTCCTGTCTGTCTGCTTTTATGTGTTTTGAAACTGGGTGTGTGTGCAGCATCACTAGGCTCTACCCCTCTCCACTTGTCATTGGCCACTTCATCCTCTTCCACTTGATTGGGGGAATGAAATGAAGTGTCATCATGATAAGGTCTGTTTATGATACAGAGAACCCACCCCTGTCAACTTACACACAATCTATATTTTGATGCAAAAGACATATTTGCACAGGTACACATTTGTTTAAAATTACATGCACCCATCACCAGTTACAGGAGGTATACCCTGTCCAAATCTGCTCTTCCTGGGAGCTTGCATTCAGAAATGGCGACATTTGCACTTTTTAACTGGTTTCGCAATATCGGACATTAACCCAAATTTACACACATGTGCGCAAGGAGTATGGACATTAATTGATGAAGTGTCAGATTTTTAACATGCATACATTTTAAGTAATACCCTCTTAACTGCTAGCTTGCCCCCAGATCATGCCACCGGTTCTACAAACCTCTTAAAATGTGGGCAGAAAAATCACAAGAATTCTGGTATCATTTAAATAATTATGACAAGTCTGTACTATGAGTTATTCATCTTTTTCTAAAACTATATGCTGGCTACAGGGGTGTGTCTTCCCCCCAGCACAAGTTTGAATTTCTGGTTTTTCCAGTTCTGCCAAGCCAGCTTGCTCTCACAGGCAGTGCTCCTCCCCTTTCTTTCCAGGAGGAAGCCACTTTTTACGGCCCCCATAATAAAACGTTTGCCTGAGTCAGGACAGGGCTTTGTTCAATTTCCTGCAGAGCCCAGGTAATTCAATCAGGGAAGTGTCATATCCCTTTTGGTGGGAGCAGCAAAAGGGCAGCTAGGCCTGGGAACACAGCTGTTGTGCAAGTCTCATCTCCTGTCGGGGGTAGCTGGTGGGCAGAATTCAGTTCCTTAAGCCAGGTTTCAGATAAAATGTCACTTTTTGTTACCCAGTTTAAGTCAAGACAATGTTTACATATGCAGCTAGAATGCTGATTCTAAGTTCAAAACTATGGCATTTTAACAGTGACAACTTATGTGACACTCAAAAGTAGGTCACTCATTTCTTTTAAACATTTAGATTTTTAGTGTCTTTCAGTCCAAATTTACTTAAACTGCTGAAATCCACAGCTCAGCCAGTCTTGTTATAAACCTTCAAGTCACTTCAGAATATAACTTTACATTGTATCCACCTCTCAGTAAGTCTTTCTTTGGCTTGCCTTGGGTTCATTTATTCAGTTTTAAACAAAATCTGGTGGTTTTAAAACGCCGGCTTTCTGATAGTGGTGAGTACTGGTACTGCACCCCTTTTTGGGATTTAAGAAAATGAATTCCCCACAATTCTAGGTTGCTTTTGGCAATCAGCATTGCCATTCCCAATGGTTTCAGACTACTGTGTGGGTAGTCCAATGGTGGTTTTACGCAGTGTCCTTCTGTGCCCATAACATCGGCAAAAACGGGTTGCAGCCTATTCTTCATGCACTTCCCTGTGCATTTTCTGGGAAGCTCTGGCCATCATAATGTTTTCCATGTCAGTACTGCACAGTTTTGAGGTAGGGCTCGGATGCATGGGTAAAACATCCCACAAGCCCCCCTCTTGCGATGACCATTCTGTTTCAATGATGGAACTCGCAAGACCTGGGATGTTTCCTCATCTTCTTCCAATAGATGGCACAGTTCAACATCTTTTCCTCCATCCGGTACTGATCGATCGGTTCTCCTCGCCGGTCCTGATGGGAATATTGGGCGGTACACTGGGCCCCTTGCGTCTCTGCTCCCGGTCTCCGGATCGTCCTCCTTGGCCCGTCTCCAGGTTTTCTTTCTCCTAGGACGACAAAGGAAGAGCGGCAATACCTATTCATGGATATTTTTCCCCCACCATTGATGTAGTGGGGTGGCATATAAATTTATAGTCAAAACATATGAACATGCACATTTCTTTTTCCCTTCAACAACAAGAACACCCACACTGAGAAACTCAGAATTTGATAGGCGATATGTAGGATATTTTAAGTTAGAACTGAATTAATCTGAGACAGTACCATCTAGGATTCCAGAGGATTCCTCCAGTTGTTGCAGAGTGTGCCTGGGATGGCAACACTTCAACTGGTTAATGTGGACCCACTTGTCTTCCCCCTCTGCCAAACCGCCTTTGGGGATGCGGATCTTGTAGGCCACAGGGGAGATCTTGTCTATAATCTCAAAGGGTCCCTTCCATGTAGGCAAACATTTTCGCTGTTTGGCCTGGTTCCTTTGGAAATTGTATAGATAGACCCGGTCCCCCACCTGATATTCCTTCCTGGAAGTCTTCAGGTCATAGTGGGTCTTCATGCTATCAGCTGATCTTTCTAGATTCCGCTGAGCATAAGCAAAAGCATGTTGAAGGTGTTTCCTTAAATTCTCCACATACGCGTGAGTTGTGGAGGCATTTATTAAGGTCTGCTCTTGGGTCCTGTAGAGCAAATGCTGAGGAAGCACCCTCTTGCGCCCAGTCATCAACTCAAATGGTGACATTTTGGTTGCAGATGAAGGGGTAGATCTGATGGCCATTAGGACCAGAGGTAATCGGATATCCCAACTTGGCCCAGAATCTGCCACAAACTTCTTTAATATGCTCACAATGGTTTGGTTATATCTCTCTACTGCCCCAGAAGAAGCTGGCCGGTAAGCAATATGCAACTTCCTTTTGACCCCCAGTATCTCCCACATCTTTGTCATTACTTCACTGGTGAAGTGGCTACCCCTGTCTGACTCAATCCTTTGAGGTAGACCAAAACGGGAAAAGATGTGGTTAATCATCAAGGCAGCTGCCGTTTCTGCCTTGCAGTTTGGGGCTGGGAGACATTCCACCCACTTGGTAAACAAGCATGTCACAGTCAACATGTACTTATTCCCCCTAGCAGAGCGAATCATGGGGCCTTCAAAGTCGATTTGTAAATCTGACCATGGCAGTGTCATCCCCCTCTTTTGGAGAGGCGTGCGGTGCGTGAGGGATGATGGCTGAAATTGTGCACACACAAGACACCCCTTCAAGTATTGGTCGAGGTCCTGCCCCATGTGTGGCCAGTATGCAACCTCTCTTAAGATTTCCAATGTTGTGTGAAACCCCCTATGACCGGCGGTGGCCGCATCATGGGCGTGACTTAACATCAGGCTTCGGAATGAGGTAGGAACCACCCACTGATCGTGGCCAGCTTTGGATTTCCTTACCAGCAAACCGTCTTGGATTCGGAACATTTTTGGACATTTCATCAACACTCTTAGGTCCTCTTTCCCAATGTAATCGGTATCCGTCAGGGGAAAGTTCTCAGGGTCCTCAAGGTGCTGGTAAAATTTACCAATAATTGGATCCCCCTTCTGAGCGGTAATGAAATCAGCATCAGGGGTCTCCTTGCTCCATTGTGCAATTGAAAGGTCATTGTGAGCATTTGTCTGGGACCTAGTGATAGCAGTGACCTGGATTTCCCCCAACAGGGACTCAATCTCAATTAGATCCCCTTGGATGGCCCCGGTTTTGGCCAGCTGATCAGCTAAGTCATTTCCAGTTTTGTCTGGTCCCTCTACTTTGGAATGACCCTTGATCTTTTTCCAATAGATGGTCATCTCATTCGAGGTAACCAGATCATCAATGTTTTGGATCAACTTCCCATGTTTCAAAGGTTTGTTGTTAGCACATAACATGCCTCTGGTTTTCCAATTAACCAGGTGCTCCACGAACCCGTTCCGTACATAATCCGAATCTGTGATTATGACCAGTTCGTGGAGTCGATGTTGCACAGCAGTGAGGATGGCCTGAAGCACAGCCATCAATTCTGCCACCTGACTACTTCAGGGACCAATTTTGTATCCAGCGGAGGGTTCTGGGGACTCATTCACCCATGCATTCCCTACGCCGGCCACCAGTTCTTTCTCCCCGTTGTTGTCAACATGGTAAGAGCATCCATCCACATAGACAGTGGGCATTCCCTCACACTTGTCCTCTTCAAATACTTTGTGTGGGGAATTAAGGTATGCCTCCGTGTTGTCCTTTATTTTTAGACTTTCGTCCTCGAGACAGTTTTCTCTGGCACAATCATGCAAGTCAGCCAGACCTTGCGCGAGGGGACTCTTCTTGTTTTGGCCATATCTCACCTCCAAAGGAAAGCCTTGCATTGACAGAATCCAGGAAGTAATTCGGGAATTACTCACATTTCCGGCCCGGATTCTGTCACTTTGGAGATATTGCAGAGGCTGGTGTGGAGTCTCCACTATGATGTGTTCCCCCTGGATAAACGGGCGGTAATTCTTCAATGCCCACACCGTCGCCAGGAGTGCCTTCTCACAATCGTTGAATTTTTCCTCCACAGAGGATAAAGTTTTGCTCGCATAGGAGATTACTTTATTGACCTTGTCATGCTTTTGGTATAATACTGCCGTCAAGCACGTATTAGAGAACCCCGTCTCCAGGAAGAACTCCTTGTTTCTGACAGGGTAAGCTAGGCAGGGCGCTTGTGAGAGGCTTCTTTTGAGTTCTCTTACTGCCTCGGCTTGTTCTGGACCCCATTCCCACTTGACCCCCCCCCTTCAGGAGATGAATCAGGGGTCTGGTGATCTCTGCGTAGCCCTCAATGAACTTTCTGCTGTAATTAGTCAGTCCAAGGAGGCTCCTTAGTTCCCGCAGAGTTGTGGGGTCTTTCAGTTTCTGAAGTGCTTCCACTTTCTTTTCCTGGGGACAGAGACCCTGAGGAGTAATCTCATGCCCCAAGAAATTAACACGGGTTCTACACCACTGTGCTTTCTGAAAGGAAAGTTTTGCTCCGGCGGCCCTCAACTGCATCAGAACATAACGGATCTCCGCTATGTGTTCCTCCACAGATGAACTTTTGATGAGGACATCATCTACATAAGCCAGGTTACTCCTCGCACCCAGGTCGGGCATGGCCTTATGTAGGAAAATGTTGAATTAATTGCCGGAGTTGAGGTATCCGAAGAGAGTCCGGGTCCATGTGTACTGCTGGCCCCCAAAGGTAAAAGCCAGCTTGTATTGGTCCTCCCTACTGACCGGCACGGTCCAGTATCCATTGGTCAGGTCTATTGCAGTGAATACCTGTGACCCCTGGATCTGGGCCAGCCCTTGGTCAATGTAGGGCAGAGGCCATCGGGAAGTATGGACCCGTTTGTTGAGCTCCCTGAGGTCGGCGCAGAGTCTCCACTGGCCGTTTGGCTTTAATATTCCCAGCACTGGATTATTGAAGGTGCTGTGGATGGGACGGATTATTCCCCTGGACTCAAGGTTCTTAATTATTTCAGTAAGGGACTCCATTGATGCGAGAGGCAAGCGATATTGCTTCACAAACACAGGAGTCATGCCAGGTTCCGTGGGGATTGTTGTTGTGTGGATGTCAGTGCGACCACAGTCATATGAGTCTACCGCAAAGAGATCTTGGAAATCCAAGAAAACTTGTTTCAACTTTTGCTTTTGTTCCAGAGTCACACAAGCATCAGCTAGGTTGACTCTCTCTTCCACCATCTGCCTGAAGCCTGGAAAGACTTCTGGTTTGGCTATTTCAGCGGCCTCCTCCAGCTGGGTGGAGACGTCCCTGGTCAGAGTGCTGATTTGGACTGGAGGCTTCAGGTGGGAAAGGCAGCCCTCATGGACCTGGAAAATCACCTCATCCCTTCTGAAGTCACAAGTCACATCTTCCTTACCATAAGGGCAAGAAGTGTACACCAGGAAGTTCCCCCCATGCCGGGTAAAAATCCTGTCTGGTGTTGTATTGTCATCACTGTCACTGTCAAAGCAGTCCTTGGGGATTGGCCCTAACAGTTCATTACCTAAATCTATGGAAAAATGTCGGTCATCAACCGCCATTCCAATAATGGTGCCTGCGGCTAGAGTAATACTCTTTAAGTTGCTGTTATCCACCTCTATTGGAATGGTGTCATGTTCTATGTTGACTAATGGAGTTGGGTTTACCCCTAACCCTTGCTGTTGGAGAGAAGCATTTAGATGTATGTAAGCATCAGGGTTTTGCAAATATTGTCCTCTTTTAGCTTTCATTTCCAGGGAGAATTGTCGGGTCCTTTCTGGGATGGTGACTTCCTCTTTGATCTGAATTTCAACTGCATAAGGTAGCAATTGAGCTGACCTAAATGCTTTTTCTGGATCATCAAAGCCCATGGGATTATCCGCTAATCGGGACCAAGCTTTGAAGTTTATTAGGCCCAAACTAATGGCAAAGCGATTGAGAATGTCACTGCCTAAGTAAAAGGCGGCAGGGACGTCTCGCACGACCCAACAATTGTGGACTATGCTCTTGTTGCCAATGGAGATTTTGAGCATACACCTGCTTGGCAGGAGTTGTTTGGAATTAGGTGCTTCCAGGTCCATTTCCCATTTGTCTATCAGTTTGAATGTGGGAATGGCTGGATCTTTTGGGAGTTGGCGGAACATGGCTTCGCTGATGAAGCTCTTACCGTTGTTCACACATACTCGAGCGAGAACAGAGTCCTTCCCATCATTTAACTGAACAGGGATGAACAACTGCTCTCCAATTTGCTGAATATCAGCCAGGCTCTGAGCTGATTTCACATCTTTCTGGACTATAGGAGTGGGGGTTTCTGATTGTGGATTAGTATAGAATCTCAGGGTGTTTCCTTCCAGTGTGGAATACCACCTTAAACTGGAAGGAAGGTTGATTTTCAGAAATAGAGAGGACCCTCCATCACCAGTCTGTTGTCCTACTGCTATTACTGTCACGTCTGGAATTTGGCTATTCTGGAAGTGAAATTCTACTTGGTCAGATTTTTGTTCAACCATGTGGCAGGTGCCGTTTAAACTAACATGGTTGACACTCTGTTTTAATTTTATTGGTCGGCTAGTCTGGGTCCAGAGGACCTTGTTTACGCAATCTATTAAGGGTGACAACCTCCTCAGGAGGTCATTCCCCAGTAAACAAGGGGTGCCCTCTGGAGTCACAACTATGACCGGGTGTTTCAACTTGTGTCGCCCAATTTTAATGTCCAAATCTGCCGTCCCCTCAACGGGAATTTCCTTCCCGTCAAAGTTCTGGAGTTGTCCAGGAAGTGAGGTGAGAGGAATTTGGTAATTCCCTCCCCTTCCTGCATTCAGTTCATCAAAGGCCCTTCTGGACAGAAGGGTAGCTTGAGATCCAGTGTCCACCAGCGCTGAAATCGTACCCTGCCCCTGTACTTGTACCGGGGCATAATATCTTCCCTCCTTCTCCTCAAGGGGGCACAGTTAATGCACATTTTTGGACAACTGGTGGGCTAACTTTCTGGTTTTGGACATCGCTAGCGAAGAGATTTGGGCAGAATTCTGTGGAGAGCCTTGGGAATCTGAAAGAAAAAATTGGCAACTGGAGATCAGAGCCATTGTGGGTTCCCCTGGCTCCGGTTCTGGGCCGCCCCCCCTTTTTGGAGGCAGTCATCAGGATGGGTTTGAACCAGGGGATTTTCTTGCGGTTGGTTCTGGGATGAGATGGTGGGCGGCGGTAGCTCAGTCTCCACATCTCCCCAGTCTGGATTTGCATCCCTAGGGACCCATTTTTCTTTGGGAGGAGTTCCCCCCTCTCTGAAGGAGAAGATCCTTTTCCCAGGATCCTCTGAGGATCCCTCTCCCTCAAATTGGAAGATCTGTACCTCCTCCTCAAACTGAGTCTGTTTGGGTCTTTTGTTTCTCCTACCCCCCCTCTGCTCCTTAGGAGGCAGGCTTTCAGGGGCAAGAGATTTTGTTTCCGGTTCCTGGGTTTCCAGGGGCTGTTTACAAGTGAGGAAGGAAGCTTCCTCCAAGGCTTTACACCCCCCTTCCCTTTGTGCCTCCTCCCTGGGAACCGGTGAGTTATCGGGGTGCTGCCCCCGTCATTGTTCTGGGGCACCAGGTCCAGAGTTGGGTGCGTTCTGCGCCGGCATGCCGATCTGAGGGTTCTGCTGAGCCCTCAGTATGTAACCCAGATCCCGCGCCATGTTTTGAACCTGGCGCTCTAACTGTGAAACCCGCTCAGGCTGATACAGGGCCCTGTTTTCTCCCCTGGGCTGATCCCGGGAAGGGTAGCTATCCCTTCTTTGGTAGTACCCCTGGTTGGGAAGATTTGGATACCCCTCCACCCTTGGCCTCCCCTCTCCCGGATTCGGTTGTCTGGGCTCAGGGAATTGGGGAAAGAAGGGTGGAGGATTTTGGGGTTGGAAGTTGGGTGGATACCTGGGGAAAAAGTTCTGCCCAGGATTCGGAGAATTTCTGCCCTCCGGTGGGAAGTTAGGAGGAAAGTTCCCTGGGTTAGGTTCTTGGCTGGATCTCCCCCCTTGGGCTGGAGGAGTCCACACATAACCCAGGATGGGTCTGTTTCCCTTGTAACGGGGGCTTACATAATCAGGAGAGCGAGGGACCCCATTTGTGGGGCTGCCTCCCTGGCTCCCTGTCTGTGACTGGCCCGAGGACCTTCTGGGCCTAGCATTATTAGGTGCAGGTAGGTTTTTAGGCCCCCCATCTCCAACTCTAAAACGGGGGTGACCTTTACCTCTGCCACCTTGGCAGCAGCAGGGGTGTTGTTGGCTTTGGGGTTTTTGGGCGCATTATTTTTATTTTCTATTGGCTTCTGCACCTCATAGATCCGTGTCGCCTGTTCAATAACCCATTCTAAAGATCTTTTCTCATGAAAATCTCTCACGAGCTGGGTCATTATGTATTTGGGCAAGGCATGGAAAAACGTATTAATAAATTCTCTGTTATCCGTGCGCACCCTTCTTGTGGTCTGTGCAAAAGCACGCTTTAACTCCTGCAAAAATTCTTGTGGGGCCTGATCCTCCCCACATTGTAAATTGTAGGCTGCCTTGCGAGCCTCTTGAGGATTTCTATGAGTAGAAAAATGTTTCAAGATGGCCGCCTTATAGGTGGACCATCTTAAATGATTTTGGTCCTCCAGCCCCGCAAAGAAACTGGAGTATTCCGGGGAGAAGGTCCACTTTACATATTGAATACAGCTTTGGCTGTCCTTCAAATGGAAAGTCTCCATCATTTGCTCAAACAACTCTAAGTGCTCCCAAACAGAATACTTGGCATTCTTATGATAAGGCGTGATGACGCTCATGATTGCCTTAATCTGCCTTAAGGGGTCCTTAAGCAAGGCCCTTTTTGTCTTATTGGCCTTTTTGGTTCGGGTAACCCTTGTCCATTCGTCCTCTGACTCAGAGGCACTGCTCCCAGAGGTTCCTGTCTGATCTTCCAGGTTTTCCCGGATTCTGCGAGCCTGAGAATGGCTGGCAGAATGTGGGGACCTGGTCTCCTGTGTCCTGTACCGTTCAGAGGAGTCTTCAGATCCCTCCTTGCTGCCAGGATTTGATGGGTACCCCCCCACTGACCTAACTGGGCAGAGGTTTTCAGGATGCCCTTAATGGGCCTACTCTCCTGGGGTTCCCCACTAAATTGCACTGTGCTTGGGTGCCCATACCCGGATGCCTGCCCCTTCATTCCTGGGTGGCACTGGCCTATGAGCCCCATGCTTCTGGCTGGATAGTAATCTGCCATCCCTGTGGCCCTGTGCTCATGTGCGCCAGGGGACATGGGGGTGTCAGAGTCCAGGGACTGAGAGAGATAAAGGCCTCTGGTACTAGGGCTCCTGAGGTTATGCTCATGAGTCTCCCTCTCCCAGAGAACCTGGTCTCTATCCGCCCCTGCTCCCTGTTGCAATGCAAGAGCCTGCGCTTTCAGTTCCTCAGTTAAGGCCTTACTCGACTCTATCAGTCTCTCCTGCATCACTACCTGTTACTGGAGCCTATCATTGTGCTGGCAGAGGGCCTCATTCTCTCTCTGCATTTCCTGATTGGTCCTGGAGCACTGGGCCAGTCTTTGCTGCAGGAGGGTTACCTCCTGAGCTGTGTCCCTATTGGCCTATTCCTTTCTTGCCAGAGCATCCTCCACCCTCCTGGTGTGTTCTAACAAGTTCTGGCATTCTTTTTGGAGGTCACCCAGCCCCTGGAGGGCCAAGTGATTTTCTTCTGTTTTTCTTTTTAAATGGCAGACTTCCTGGCCTAAGGCGTCTCTTTCCTGGCTAAGAGCCTGCATTTGTGCTGCCAGGTCGTCCCTCTGCCTTTGAAAGGCACCAGCTTTCTGGCGTTCTTCATCAAACTCTGCCTGGGTATCCAGGTCTTTCAAAATCAGCTTGTTGCTCTCTGCCTTCTCCCTATCTAGGTGGCTTTGCAGGGTGACTACCTGCTCAGCACATGCCCTATTGAAGTCTAACTGTTGCTCCAGCTTTTTCTGGCTCTGCAGTAGGGAGTCCAAACCTTCTTGGTACTCCTTCTGCAAGGCCAGAAATCTGGTATCCTGGTCAGCCTTTTCCTGTTGCAGGATGTCCATATCCCTCTTTATTTTAATGATGTGCTGTCTACTCTCATTTTCTGACTCCTGGCTCCCCTGCAGCCTCTGCTCAGAAGAGACCAGGTCAGATTGGACCTTTTCTAACGCCATCTGTCGCTTATTCGCCAGATCTTGGCTTTCAGTACATTTATCCTGCATGTCTCCCATATATAGGTACAGGTATGCCGCTATCCGAACCATCTTGTCTTGTTCATCCTTAGCCTTCGGGGCCAAATATAGTTCACTCAGGGCCACATGTAGGGGACCCTGATATCTCCATATATCTGACCCTGTTTCCGTGATCTGGGGTGCGATTGCTTGCAACCAGACCGTCTGGTCCTGATGAGTCCACTCACCTCTCACAAATAAGTGCTCTCTGGCTATTTTCATGTCTACTAAGGTCGTCATTCTAGAGATTGGTCTCTGTCCTGACTTATAGAAATTAGTATTTTATTTTTGCAAAACAGACCTTTTCCTTAGAGCGTTCCTTTGAGGAGTGCTTTACAGCGTAACACAGCGTGTGATCCGACCGGATATGTGTATCTGGTCAGCTGGCACACTGTATTAATCTGCACAAGTGATAGATCTAATCCAAACGTCCGGCACGAGCCCCCAATTTGTAAGAGGATTCAATTCAACACTACAGCTAAGTCAATGCCTAGTCTGGGATACTGAATGGAAACCCTTATTAATATATCTTTATGTCCAGTTCATGCGTTCTGGATGACTACCCCTATATAACACCCCTCCCTTGGAATCCCCCTGACCCCACTGAGCCAAGAAGTAGTTCTGTTTTGCAAGTTAAAAGGTTTATTTGATAATTTAACAATAGATATATATATCACACTTTATACTAATTTAATAATTGAATTTCACACCTAATCTGAGCAGTAATCAATAATGGATAGTCTGGCACTAGCACACTTCTTTATAATCAATGATGAGTGGTTATAGGATGGATAAGATAGCAACAATACTTTATGGTTTCAAATGGATGCAAGGTGGAATGAAAATGCAGTACAGAAAATACTCAATAGGCGTTCAACAAAACAATGGAATCACTTTTCTCTGGCAATCCCCTCCCCCCTTTATGCAATGCAAGGAAATGGAAGGAAATCACACAGTTCTCAGAAATGCAATCAAATGTAATTCAGTTCACCCCAGCAAGCTTAGACCACAGAAGTTGGAACACAGGCCCAAAATGCTTTTATATGTGCTGGCAATGAAGTGAAAAATATGCTAAAATGCTTTTAATTCCCTCTAGAGGTTCAGGGTGAGTGAAATATACTTGGGATGAGTTCAGGCTCACTTTAGAAAGGATCTAGGAGTAACTAGCAGGTTAAACGAATTTTTGGCAAATGAAAGCAAGAAAACTGCTGTTTTCACACGTGAAGAAATTTTGCAAATCGTGGCAAATTCGCGAGTGTGTTTTTCGCGATTTCATAGGAACTACAAGGACTAGCACTATCATTTTGGGGTCGTAGGACAGCCTAGGATCTCAGCTTCCAGATGAAAGTTACTGCAAGTCTCTAGCACAAACGGTCACGGAGATATGAGCGATTAAATAAAGGTCGTTTTTCAGATTTGAAATTTTAAAGTTCAAAAAGACAAGTGACAGCTGTACAAATGACAGGTGACAGTTAGGAGGCAGTTCTACTTAGATTAAAATAGCTTGGATTAGATTATTTTAACTAAGAGATTGGTTCTGCACAGTTTTGCTAGGTACTAACACTATATTCTTGAATTAAATGGGCCTTGCCACGGATCTGGTCAGATTTTAGACTGGACTCTGGTCTCTCCACTTCACAGTGATCTGGGTCAGCTCTCTGGTTCTGCTAACAGTGGTCTGGGTCAGCTCTGCTCTGCCTCTGGTTCTGGAAATTTGATAGATTTGAAGTCTGGATCTCTGGATGTGGATAGATTGAAGTCTCTATGTTGGCTCTCTGAAGGTTGATGGAGGTAAAGTATGGATTTTCCCGGCAGAGCGTCCCGCAGCAAATGGATTTTAAGGTCTCTATCTGTCCTGTCTGTCTGCTTTTATGTGTTTTGAAACTGGGTGTGTGTGCAGCATCACTAGGCTCTACCCCTCTCCACTTGTCATTGGCCACTTCATCCTCTTCCACTTGATTGGGGGAATGAAATGAAGTGTCATCATGATGAGGTCTGTTTATGATACAGAGAACCCACCCCTGTCAACTTACACACAATCTATATTTTGATGCAAAAGACATATTTGCACAGGTACACATTTGTTTAAAATTACATGCACCCATCACCAGTCACAGGAGGTATACCCTGTCCAAATCTGCTCTTCCTGGGAGCTTGCATTCAGAAATGGCGACATTTGCACTTTTTAACTGGTTTCGCAATATCGGACATTAACCCAAATCTACACACATGTGCGCAAGGAGTATGGACATTAATTGATGAAGTGTCAGATTTTTAACATGCATACATTTTAAGTAATACCCTCTTAACTGCTAGCTTGCCCCCCGATTCATGCCACCGGTTCTAAAAACCTCTTAAAATGTGGGCAGAAAAATCACAAGAATTCTGGTATCATTTAAATAATTATGACAAGTCTGTACTATGAGTTATTCATCTTTTTCTAAAACCATATTCTGGCTACAGGGGTGTGTCTTCCCCCCAGCACAAGGTTGAATTTCTGGTTTTTCCAGTTCTGCCAAGCCAGCTTGCTCTCACAGGCAGTGCTCCTCCCCTTTCTTTCCAGGAGGAAGCCACTTTTTACGGCCCCCATAATAAAACATTTGCCTGAGTCAGGACAGGGCTTTGTTCAATTTCCTGCAGAGCCCAGGTAATTCAATCAGGGAAGTGTCATATCCCTTTTGGTGGGAGCAGCAAAAGGGCAGCTAGGCCTGGGAACACAGCTGTTGTGCAAGTCTCATCTCCTGTCGGGGGTAGCTGGTGGGCAGAATTCAGTTCCTTAAGCCAGGTTTCAGATAAAATGTCACTTTTTGTTACCCAGTTTAAGTCAAGACAATGTTTACATATGCAGCTAGAATGCTGATTCTAAGTTCAAAACTATGGCATTTTAACAGTGACAACTTATGTGACACTCAAAAGTAGGTCACTCATTTCTTTTAAACATTTAGATTTTTAGTGTCTTTCAGTCCAAATTTACTTAAACTGCTGAAATCCACAGCTCAGCCAGTCTTGTTATAAACCTTCAAGTCACTTCAGAATTTAACTTTACATTGTATCCACCTCTCAGTAAGTCTTTCTTTGGCTTGCCTTGGGTTCATTTATTCAGTTTTAAACAAAATCTGGTGGTTTTAAAACGCCGGCTTTCTGATAGTGGTGAGTACTGGTACTGCACCCCTTTTTGGGATTTAAGAAAATGAATTCCCCACAATTCTAGGTTGCTTTTGGCAATCAGCATTGCCATTCCCAATGGTTTCAGACTACTGTGTGGGTAGCCCAATGGTGGTTTTAGGCAGTGTCCTTCTGTGCCCATAACATCGGCAAAAAGGGTGGCAGCCTATTCTTCATGCACTTCCCTGTGCATTTTCTGGGAAGCTCTGGCCATCATGATGTTTTCCATGTCAGTACTGCACAGTTTTGAGGTAGGGATCGGATGCATGGGTAAAACATCCCACAATCTGCCTCTCGAGACATGGGATACTGTTGTGCTTGAGGTAAAATTGCTCCTAGTTTCAATTTCATTTTCTATTCTCCAACCCCCTTCAATAGGCCTACGTCATAGGGGCCAGTTGTCCACAATGCATGAGGGCAGAGCGTGCCTTCACTCCCTGAATTTTCCAGAGCTAAGAACACTCCCAAGGAAAATGTCAAAGTCCTAATTGGCAGCAGGTCACTGAGGTGATGATAGATGCATATGCTAATTGGTGGGAAGCTATGGACAAGACAAGTTCACCAGAACCTGGGAGCCCAGCCTACATGCTGCTATTGCAGGAGGAAAAGTACTGATGAAGGTTAGAGGGTCAACCAATTGTAGGGGACCACATAATCAAGGGTCCTATAGTTTGTGTAGCCAATAGGACGTTGTGTATTTAGTGATGTTCATAGTGCCCTGTTTAAGGGGAGGTTTTAGTTGCCCCACCTGATGTAAAGAAACCAATTATTTTCTTTCACTGTCCCATACTAGTATAGAACGTATACTTAGATATTCCCTTAGACCCTATCACGTTCTTCAATAGGTTATGTAGTTTGCCATGTAGGATGACCGTAGTAAATACGTAAGTTGACGTCACCTATGATGATTTTTGCTATAAAAGAATGCTTTTTTCTAAGATGCATTGAGAGAATTTGCGCTGAGACATCTGTTGATGTCAGCTGTACTCCCTGTTTTAGATAATTGATATTAAAACAGTTATCCTTTTTGCCAACTACCTGAGTCATTTCTATTATTGATGTATGAATAAAGTCTGCATCCCCATCCATCTCAAGGGTATTGCTACTCATCTTAGAGGGCTGGAAGTCACCCAGTTCATCTTGCTCCTCTGTGACTTCCCACCCAGGCTGAGATGTACTGGGACATCCCCAGGTGCATTGTCTCCCTTGGAGGATCAATGTGCCCTGGTCTCTTGCTCCTTAATTACAGGAAAGCTACACATTCTCACAGTTGTTGTCCCTCCTCTTCCTCAGGGACAATACGGTAAGAGTCTCTTCTCCCTCCACAAAAACCTTTACTAGGGAAGATGACTTTGAATTGTAAACAATGCCAACAAATAACCAACACGCTGAGGTGTGGGGGGTAGAGGGGGGTGTTCCAGTCCATTTTTAGGTGAACACTAACATAAATATATGTGGCTTCCAAACCTCCTGTTGATATCCAATGGGGACATCTCCCTAAAAAGAGTGTCAGCCCTGTTTCTAGTGATTCCCAGAGTGCCATACCCCCAGTGGAGATGCAGTGGGTCAGAGATAAGCATCATGGGAAATTCCAAAAATGTCAGATTGTTCATTAGAGAGAGCTTGCAATGTACTAGCTCCTTCCAAACAAAACGCTCTGCTTGTTATCATCTCTGGCTAGATCAGCCGCTGCTAAACATGCTTCGAGGTTGCATTTTATGTTGAACCCAACCACTTGAGGTTATTCGCTCTCACTCGCTGTTGAGGTGCAAACATTGTCAGGATCGATCTGGTATCTGATGTATCTACTGGTGGTATAAACTTCAAGCACGACGCACAGTAACCACCAGGGAGCCAGTACTACAAAAGGTAAGTCTTCTTTATTTAGTTACAGCAACAGTAGGAAGGTGAGAATAGGAGATCAATAGTCATGCAGCCTTCAACCCTGGCTCTCTCCCTGCAAGTCCCTAACCGTCCTCACTGGAACCCTCTCACTCTCCACCTTCCATGCCTCAGACCATCATTCCAAGCTCCACTCACAGTCCCACAGCTCTCATACCAGATATAGACCGTACACTACTAGGATACAACACCATCCATTCTGAATGGGGGATGCTTGCTTATTTGCTAGAACATTTCGTTTCCATCTTCTAAACCCATGGGTTCAAGGCCAGTGTAAAAAAGGATAACCTTATTTCTGCTTAAAAAGAGTATGTCTGTAACTTTGCTCCTAATAATACCACAACATTTTCATTTGACAACAATTGTCCAATTTCTAATATGAACACAATGCATGGGCCCACACTCCCACTGTTTGGTGAGCATGCAGTACCCCCTCTGTTTTTGTACAGGACCCTCTGCAATTGGTGCACTCCTCTACATAAATGTGCACCCCACTGCCCGCTTTGTTCAATACACTCTCTGCCACAATTAGCTGTTTTTAACTTGTGCTTATTTTTAAATCCACATGCATGCCTCATCCTGGCAGCTTCTCTTACTGTTCACTATCTGTTTTGGTCTTGCAACCTTTCACTCTTCTAGGTGAGACTTCTTTGAGCCAACCAATGTGTACGCATAGGGCACATACCAACTTGATAGGTACTATATATCCCTGACCAGTCGGTTCTTCCCCAGTTTTACTCTTTTTATTCTTTTCCTCAGGGTCCTCCCAACACTACATCTAACTTGGGTCCTGAGGAAGGCGGATATTCCATCTCCCTGCCGAAACGTAGTGCACTCCTGCGTCAACATTCAGACACGCATGAGTGGTGAGCCACTTAAGAACTACGCAGGCGACATACGTAGACCCAGAGTAGATTCAAATAGACACTGTGTCCTACTTAACAGTAGAATGACATAAGATCAAGACAATTTCTCAAACCTATAGGTGTAACTGTACTACATGCTACGAGAAATTGACCAACCAGTGATTCGTTTTTGGTCATAATAAATTGCTTTATTCATGCTATTTTTTGTTTTGCAATTTGTTTGTTGATGTGCTTAAAACAATGTTTGGTTCTAAATACCAATTGTAATTGCTTTAGACCTTTCTAATTCCTTCAACCTTGTTTCGTTCTATTATTGATTCTGACTTTAGGTTTCTTGAATCACTATTGCCTATTTAATAATTGTTTGTATCTAGAAACTGCTATTGTAGAACTTGTCTAATTGTGTTAGCCAAAGAAATACAACATGTTAAATCTTTCTTTATATATATATGTTGAGTGTCCAATATAGAGTGTCTTTGCTCCTACATATTTGAGAGCTTTTATGAGGATAAAATAGTACGTGTTATTTAATAACACACAATGGGCCTCATTCCGAGTAGGGCGATAAGGGTTAACGGTCACCGGTAACGAGACCGGTGCCGTTTAACCCTTACCGCCCTACTACGAGTTCCCTTTGCGGGTCCTTCCTTAACGCCTGCTTTTAGCAGGCGTTAAGGAAGGACCCGCAAAGGGACTCCGGGGTCAATAACGGTACCATAATTTACAGTACCGTCATTGCCGCCTTCCCCCTTCCCATTGAGCCCTATGGGGGCTCAAATGGGAATGGGGAATGGCCCTGGTGAATGGGGAATTACCGGTCCCTCCGACCTCGGAATAGAGGCGTGGTTACCTCCGAACTCGGAATGAGGCCCACTGATGGCCACCCGTTGGGTAGAGAGCCATCACCAGGACTACACACTAGAGAAGTAATTAGATGCACCTAGATAGGAGTGATTCCTCTTCCAGCAAGTGAATATGGAGACAGCACACAGTGAATTATCTCACTGTTAGAGGGGGATCTTTTCTTGTTGGGACACACTTTCTTGTTTGATTATCTCAGCTACTGGTGTGCCTTTGATTTGATTATAAAAGAGGTATATATGTATCCACTACTTGGATGGACGTGATTAGGTTGCTCACTCCCTGAGCCAGAAGTGAGCTTAGTTGTAACCACTGTCATATGCGGAAAGTGCCTGTCTGGCAGAAAACCACCTTCACTTTGTGTTAAAAAATTGAAAATGCTAAAAAAAATGATGATTCTACAGATGCCATTCTGTTGCCTCTTGGAAACCCCCATTTAAACATCTCTGCACCATTAGCTTTAATTTGTATTTTATTTGTTTTAGTTGACCAGGCAACTTTACCATTAAGTTATTAGCAGCAGTATTTCTTGAAAGGAGCACTGAAAATCCCTTTACTTGGTCCACCGTTAGAATAATGGACTCTGGCAGTGCCATCCTATTTAGGCATAATTGAACCTATCACGGCCATGCTTATTGGCCATTCCGTTGTTGACCATGATGTGGGCATCTGGGCATTTAATGCCAGTGTTGCGACTACCTTGTTTTAACACCTGGAAAACGTGTGAATGTGTGTGCTTCTGCTGAAAATAACTGATGTATGATAATAATGTGTGCCATGTGAAGTTATTACCAAGGCATATCAGGCTAATAATAGTACTCCCTCAGTACATGATGTCAAGAGATGGAAATTGCGTATACAACTATTGGCTTTGGCAATGCTTGTTAAACCCCCTAAGTGCTAAGGATGAATATGCTTGTCCTATTAGCATAGACCTGCATCGAGCTCAGCATTTAAGGAGTTAAAGGGTGGCTGGCATGTTTCACGCACCTGTTTGTTGATATAGAAAATATTCACAACTCATATAATGTTGGTGAAAGGACACTTTTTGGGGATGGGGACTCACTTGAAACAAAATGTACCTATCATTTTGGACCGCTGGTTTGTCTCTGCCTTAAAGTGTATATATTTGCAATAATCCTCTCGTGCGCAATACTCCAACATGTGCATGTTGAGGTGAGTAACATGAGTTGTATTTGACCCCATGCAGCTTCGAATGCAGTAACCCAATATACGGGCAAACGCTGAACCCGCTGAACCGGAAGAAAACGTCAGGGGGCTCCACCGGAGGAGAAGGCGCGCTGATCGCAGGCGGTGGATCCATACTGGGGTTAGGTTCGGATACTGGCGGCAGCATCCGAGTACCCTCTAGCTTTGGTGGAATTTGCGGGTTCAAACCATCAGGAGGCCGACTGAGGTACGCAATCAGATCTACAGCTTCTATGAACACAATATGGCCATTATTTGTTTATTTTGCATTTATAGAAGCGCACCAGACCCTCAGGCATCAGGGCGCTAGTTACTTGAGTGCGAAGTGACATTCTTTAAACAGATACAGGTTACGACGTACAGGTGGTTCTTAAGAAGATTATTTTCAAATATATTAAGGAACTCCAAACAGTGACTATCAAGCAAACATATGCTTTAAACAGAGTTTCAATGTGCTATACTGGATATAGAAGAAACTAAATTGACCGCTTTGTGTTACTGCAATAGCCCGATCAGAACGTCACAAGGCATAGTAGGACCATTTTGTTTTTCTTCATCCCTGTTTCCCCTCGCTTTTTCGGTCTTGTTGTGCCCTGAAACACCATTTACTGTAGAGGCGCATTGTAAACACCCAATAACTAAAAATAAATAACTCTTTTATATGAGCAGCAGGGTTCTTATCAGCCAGGGTATCTTGCGCGGGAATTCGCAGTGACATCATAGACACATAGTCGGTGGCCCTTTGTCTCCCCAGTTCATATTGTCGCGCCTTGTGATATGATGCGGTGCTTCACACGATTCTGAGTTGATTCTTTGAAGAAACAGTAAAAGGCACTGAAGTGAAGTCTGCTCTGACACCCCAAAGTTACCTCCAGCTATAAACACCCAGGGTTAGAGGGCACCCCCTATTTACCCAAAGTAGAGAGATTGTTTTCATAGCTCACTACAGCCTCACAGATAGCATACGGGCACATTTTGAAAAACACCCTTTTCAAAATGCGTGCAGTATTAGACTCCTAGTGGCAAATATTTTTCAATTTTTTTATTTTTTATTTATTTGTTTCATGTGTATTGTATCACGGCGCTTGTACAGATTTCAATGTGCGTAGTCAGTTATACATATTTGTTAAATAGACAAGTTTTATAAAAGTTTTTTGAAGACAGTGAAAGAAGTTTCCGTTCTGTTGTGCTCACGGAGAGTGCCCCCGGGGTTTGGGAGCAGTCACACTAAAGCAGTTTTTAGCTCTGAAAATAGCTTTTTAGGACACTTTTTGGGGAAGTGTCTTTTTGCAAAGGTGGCTAGCTTGCTGCATTCAGCTGCGTGTTTGCAAAAGCACTTTTCCTAAGACCTGTGGATATCCAAGGACACACTCGGATGTTGGGGCCTACTTGAGCGATAGCTCAGCTCTGCTATCGAATTGAATATTCCACTCGCCCCTCAGGGTGTATGCGCGAGATGCACCCCCGAGCACCTGATGCATTCACGCACTTCCGTTACTGGAAACTATTCCTGGCATACATATCTTATTCAGAGGCTTCAACATCCGGTTAATTGCTAGTGAAGGGAGAGTGGAGACGTGCAAGAAAATCATAGTGGTAGATAGTGTCAGATACTGCATACAGTGGGCACAAACAGAAACACAACCTTTGCTTTACAAGAAGAGTGTGGTTTGCAGGTAAGTGTGGCCAAACAATCTACAACCTCCAGGGTTGGGGGGGGGGCAACTAGGCAGCTGGAGGAACCAGGCACGAAGGATAGCTTAAAAACGTGCACCTTCAGCCATTTATAGAACAGGAAGGGGAGGATAGCTCAGCGGCAACGTGCTCGCCTTAGAAACAAGACCACACGAAGCAACACAGGTTCGTTCCCCCTGGTCCGCGCTTAAAAATCCTCCGGATATTAGGCACGTTCTAAATACACAACTAAGAAACATATTCCTGTAACAGCCCTCAATGTCCCCGGACTGTGTGAGCGCTTTAAAAATGTAAAATAAATAAATAAATAAAGGGGTTATCCAAAGCACAGTGCTATTGAGTGTCAGTGAGCTATGCCCGCTATGTTAAGAGACTTGCCAGCAAGCTTCTTTTTCTTGGGGTTTCAGGCAAGAGGGAGAAATAAGAAGCCAATCTTAGTATTCACACAAGGCGGTGTTTGGAGATATTCTGTTGAAGATGTGTGGGTCCTGCTCCCCAGTACACCCAGTGGATAGTGCATCATTTCTATTAATGCTCTCAACAGGAATGTGATCTCAGGACTTAGACACAAGATCAGTCTAGTGACCTTATTTTGTAGCGCTTGAAGCTGGTATTCCAAGCCTTTGTAAATACCCAAATACAGGCTGTTGCAGTCATCCATGTTAGAGGGTACAAGGCCATTATATATGTGACCTATAAAGGTATGGTAGTTGTGTTGCAGTATGTGTGCATGTTGGCAGACCTTCTTGATAATGCTAGGGTCATGGGGGGAAAAGAGTGCATCTCATTGAAAGAGACCTATTGCATTTTTGCAGAAGAACACAAAGTGGTGGCGGGTAGTCATTGAGGTAGGCCGCATGGAAGGCAGGGTAGGCAAGTCCTGTTTAAGATGATCTCTATTTTGGATGCATTCATGTACAGGCAATTTTCAATCATCCAGATACTGATGCTGGGCAGGCAATCAGATTCAGATAGAGTCTGTGCCATGAGGAGAAATTCTCAACGTGAAGGCGACCCAGGTGTCATCAGCATTAGGTGAGAAGGATGCAGAGTATGGAGCAATGGGAATGGC
The DNA here is from genome assembly GCF_040938575.1 of Ambystoma mexicanum. NCBI lineage: Eukaryota > Metazoa > Chordata > Amphibia > Caudata > Ambystomatidae > Ambystoma > Ambystoma mexicanum. Next base: position 1,091,335,660 of record NC_090926.1, on the reverse strand, counting down.
TAATCATGTGATATTAACATTAAAGAGCCAAGGTGAAAGGGCAGACTCTTGGGGACACAACAAGTCAAGAGCAAAGGGGTGGAAAGGAAGGGACTTGATGTTACTTGCTGCTCTCTATTTTAGAGGAAAGAAACAACCACTCCAGTGCTAGATCTTAATGCCCATGAGGTCCAACAAGCGGTTGTGCAAGTACATAACCCAGGATGGTGAGCTGCAATAGAGGAAGTTGCCACCAGGTGGAGTTGGCGTACGATGTTGGACCATCATGCCCAAATTGTTTTGGCCCTCCCCTGGCAGCAGGGATCATTAGTAAGTCAGATCTTTGTTGATACTGTTGATGTCATGGAGATCAGCACAGAGAGGTTGAAAGACGGTACTAAATGGTAAGGTATAGATTTAGAACATTTGCTCCTTGAATGAATACACCCCTTGACCAGACCAGTTAACCAACGTTGCTATCCCATGTTGGTGCGGACAGAGTGTCCCTTGTCACAAGTCAAGTCAGAGTAGCACCGCCAAGAGCAGCTTTCTCAAAGAAAGATACACTGTCCTATCGTTTGGAGAATGACACTGTGGGCCTGATTCATGGAAATGTGCGCCGAAATCCTGCAAAGACCTGGCACCATGAAGGACACTACGCAAACCTGCATGCATAAAGAAAAATGTGCGCCCCGTGTATTCATGGAATTTACAGCGCAAATTAACCATATTTGCAAGTCGTGCACGGAACGCCCCGATGCGCCCACACACAGAGCATGAACAGCTAGCTCCCTTTACGCGCTCACCTGATCACAAATATAAGCTCCCTTCAAAAAGTGCAGGGGGTTCCCCCTGTAAGCAGGCCTGCGACTCGGGGACCCTGCACGGGGTCCACCGTGACTGCATCCGGCACACTGACAACATGCGTAAAAATAATCTTACCTCGCCATTAACTCAAGAAATCTGTGTGCGAATCCCCGTAAAATGTTCCTGCACCCAGCTGAACTGCTTACGTGCACCCCTAAATTACATCTGAACCCCGATTCAGTACACGAACCCCGTAAATGACATGCAACCTTACCTGCACGCTGCAATTCCTACATGCAAGTGTACTTACGCCTGCCTTTCAGTGGTGTATCGTATGAAGGACTTGTGTGGCCATTCCCCAGCCGAGATTGTTCCACGATCAAATCCATGAATACGTCACGTGCCGTTCAATTGTGGGCAGGCGAGGTACTGCCTGCAGGCCGTCCCTCGGAAAGCTCTCTTCTTCACAAGTTCTTCCCCATTTTTGGTGTTCTGCCACCTTTGCAGCCCTCTGCGCAAACCACGCTCACGCTAACTCCATGCAAGTAGAGGAAAAGTACTGCACATTCGATTTCATGAATCAACGAAGGCAGATATGCGCGCAGTTGCGCGCGCAAGTACTCTTTGTAATCACAGTGAACTCTTCCGACATGCAGTTGAGTAATTGCCAAGGTTGTAAGGTATAGCAAAAGCAAATGCGAGAGTAAGACAGCAATTTGTTACACCCCACCACTTAACTGATACTTTAAACTAGTGTTGCAACAAGCACAATAATGAGTAACAACGGAGAATCATTTACCTTGCAGTAAACTAGAGATGAAGTCTCCCTCCACTGAAAGTACAAAGCTAATCCAAAGATTATGAAGTTACGTAGGCCACCATGCCACACATAGCCAAACAGGCTCAACAAGCACTTGCAAGGGCACTTACGGGGGCACGCACGCCGGGGCGGGTGCCCGTGCCAGATATAGCAAGCGTGCCTAACGAGGGGGTGGGGCCGCTGAGAACACTGAAAGTACAAGATAAACAGTGTCAGTATTTTCACAGTAAAAGTCCAAGTCCAAATAGCAAATATTGTTTAAAATGTCAGGATCACGTAGTGAATAGAAGGACACGCCGTGATTCAAACAGCAATGACACGTGGAGAGAAACAGAAAGCACATGGCAGACGGCTCCGTCCAGGCTCCACAAGGCTCCACATAGGCTCCTCACAGGCACTTGCGAGGGCACATTTTGCAGCAGGGCAATGATTGTTAACCAGGTCCTACCACTAGTTGAGAATTTTCCCTGGTTCAAGAATGCATTGAAAGAATACATTTTTTGCACTAGGGCAGCCTTTCCCACCAGTGCTAATTTCACTACATTGATGCAAAAGATATTTAATATAGATCATTAAGTAAAACCCATTGGTTGCAGGGGTGAAAAAGGCAAGAGACTCCCGTAACTAAGCACAGCAAGAGAATGTAACAAACAAGTTTCATTCAGACTAATAAGCCAAACATGCACGAGTTGTGGTGACTGCTCTGCTACTAATGGCTTGAAGTTGACGTTTTCTGAACTTTAGAGTCTTGAACAATATTGCAGATTATTGCTGAAAATAAAAAATGGCCAAATGACTGCCCTCTCCACTTGTTATTTAATGTAGGTAACAATGTTGAAATGAGAGGTGGACCCAAAGTTGTACTGTCTTCAACATCACACTTTTTATTAACTCAAAAGAGTTGGATATCCCTATCCTGAAGAGAGTTTCCCTAGCTGGGAAACTAAAGCTAAAGACTAGCCTGAATCTTGTAATCAAAATGCTAAAAACAGTCCTCGTGTCCAAACTATGTTTGACCCTCCCACTTAAACAAACAATCAAAGGGTGCAAGGTAAATCTTCTGAATTGTACTTAATAAAAAGTGCATAGAAAAATTATGAACATTGAACAAATAATCCTTCAATCCAATAGGGGTACCCTTCCCCTGGATTATTACAGGAATGCTAACCAAAATTTGCTCTAAAGTCTTAGTTTTTAAGAGTAGCTGAAAAGTCTCTTTCATAAAGCACTTTGTTAAGGATGGCAAACAGTGTCTTTTTAAAAAAAATATTCCTCAGAAATAGCAGACATGTCTGTTCCCATAACATTGAGCAACAGGAAGTCTTTTCAACTTTACTTAAGGATGTCAAACAGTGTCTTTTCCCAAACAGTGATTCCTTAGAAATGTAGAAAGTGTATTTTCCCACAACATTGTTTGGTGGAGTCTTCTCAACTTTAATGAATAGATTGTCTATTTTTCACAACTACTTCAAAATTGACAGGATGGCAAAATCTCTCTTTCACATTACTTTTCCAAGTATGGTTTCCTAGTATACTCACCTGCCAGGAATATGTCTTTTGACTCTTTCAATAACCATGTATACTTGCTTGCCAGGTATCTTTCACTGTGCCACTGTCTTTCATACGTTTGTTTAGGGATAACCCGGTATACTCACTGCCAGGAATCCCCCTTTTCTGGAATTTCAATATCCCCATGTGTACGCTGATGCCAGGTATCTTTATCCAAAAAGAGTGCACTGCCTGATGAGCTTTGTTCACCAGGTCTTTCTACAATGTTCACTTCCCTCCTAAGTATAATACAGTTACACTCCTTCACTGTTTATACCTCTTGTACTTCAGGTACTACTTGTTCCAAATTCCTCCAGATTGACATCTCATACATGTTCTTTCTGTTAACCGCTTCTTTAAAATCTCTTGGCTTGTCGCAATGCCTGTTCCACGTTTCCCCAGATTGACATCTCATACATGTTCTTTCTGTTGACCACTTCTTTAGAATCTCTTGGCTTGTCGCAATGCTTGTTCCAATTTTCCACAAATTGATACTTCATATAAGGAGATTTGTACAATACTTGCCTTTCACTCTATTTGTTTGGTATTCAAATCGAATATTCAATTGTTTGTTAGTTTGTAAACATGTCCCGAGACCCTCAACTTTTCTGGGCCAACTCACCGGTCTGATGTTTGGCTGGCACAAAGTGCTTTCTCCGGGGAAGGCTTCTCCGGTTGGTGAGACCCTCTTTTGGTACCTGCATCGGCTTCCCAATTCCTTGCCGATGGTACCAGGGTAGCTTCACAAGACCACGTCTGCTTTGCAGCTGTTCTCCCACTGCTCTCTCACTGAATTCCCATTCCTCTGGTGAAGCAAGCATCCCAGTGGTTGCCTGTGAGTGCTTTGCTTTTCCAGCACGGCTTGTCTCGTGTCTCTCCTTCTGCTGTTGGTCACACGTCCTGCCTCGCTTGCTCTGCAGCTCTCCTCACCTTTCCCTCTTTCCCTCTTACGCCATGGTGGTTGGCGGACTTACCGCCCCATTCCGAGGTGAGTGGGGCGGTAAGTCCACATTAACCCATTTACCCTTCCCCATTCCCATTGTTGCCCCATAGGGCATAATGGGAGTGGGGAAGGCGTTAATTACGCCACCGTAAATTACGGTGGCGTAATTAACAACAAGGTCCCTTAGCGCCATGGATTTTAACACCTGCTAAAAGCAGGTGTTAAAACCTCCATGGCGCTAAGGGACCTCGGAATCAGGCGGTAAGGGTCGGTGCTGTTTACGCCGCCGTAAACCCCTTACCGCCTGGGTCCTAATGAGGCCCATTGACTCCTTCCTCCTCTTCCTCGTTTCAGTACTTGAGGCTTTATGGGAGTTGGAGTCCCTAGGAGTATCAATCCTTTTAATGTAAAATGTGTTCACGTTTAGGTTTAAATTAGAAACATTAGAGATAGAAGATGTTATGCTGGCGTTATGCACACAATAAGTGTGAATGAAATTTTATTCAGGATATTTGACATGGAAGGGTTTTAGGATCTCACATTTCGAGGGATTTGAATAATGACAACATGCCACTAGGAACTCTGGAATTATAGGGTGTTCTTCACATGAAACAGGAGTATACCACATCTCTCCCCAACAGCCATCGCCTCCTGCGTGATACTCCCTCATAATACCACCACGAGGGTCAGGATCAGGTAGCGGCTACCTTCCCCCAGCCACATGGGAGGAGACTTTAGACTGTGGATCAGTGATGACACCATAGGATTCATCACAGTACACTAATGTTCCTGTAATTGTTTGGCTTTTGAATAAATAATTTTTGAGAACCTAACCAATGTATACAGGGAATATAACTTGTGCCAGTGATATTTGAAATGCAAACCCTTTAAAAGGAATTCATTCAGGATCTGTTCTGTAAAACTAAATGGTCCCATCTACCTACAAAATATGGGACACAGATCTATCCAGTTGTCCATATACATGCTCGGTCTAAAAGGCATCTGTATGTAAATATATCAATATTCCTATCTGCAGCCTGCGAAAAACGAATCCATAACTGTCTGCCACAAGTTGCTGGGCTTTGCATGTGGGTCGAGCATGGCTTATCCCTTTGGACAACACTAGGAATTACTACAGTAAAATCATTTTGCCAGAAGCTAATCTTCATGTGTTGTGATTCTGTCTAACACCTCAAATACACAGGACAGGTTAATGTATGAATATCTGTACTTAAACAGGACTGGCTTTACTCATAACCCTTCTGTTTGAACGTTGAAGCTCATTTTTGTACAAAATGTGATGAAAATAGCTGCAGACTCATCAGGAATATTTGAAATTATATTTCTAGATGTATTGCCCATTCTGACCTTACATTTTTGTGGCAAAACCCAAGGGCTCCTTAATAGAATTTTGCATTTTTTGCATGTGTTATGGTTTTACAGAGCTAAATGACTGCAACTCGTTGAATGTCATTCTCTAAAACCTCGAAAACTGCATGGAGGCAACCTTTTATGTCTGCACTTAAATGCAAAAATGGGCTCTCCATGCAACTTTAATAAATTCCATTATAAAGAACAAAACATTATATATTTCTTCTTGCCACCCTTTGTATTGCAATATACGCAAATGAAACCTGCAATTTAAGCATGTAATGTATCATTTACAATTCCTATGGAATCCACTTTCTTTTTGCTGGTGTAAAAAGCAGGCTGATTCCATAGGAATCCAATGCATTACCGCCAGCATCAAAATCAGATGATTGTGTAAATGCTTGGACATCAATATGGCAGAGAGTATAGAGGATGGGGAAAATAATAATTCCGTCCGCATGCATTTTTCGCATGATCTTTACTCTACTCCAATACAAACATGACCCACATTAAAAATGCAGTTAAGGAGTTGGGATCAAACAATTAACATAAGCTTACAACTTTGTTTCATAGGTCTAGCTCATACAGGGTTGTAGGGAAGCAGATGTACATGTCACTCATAGTCTGCATGTTGCATTTGATGTTCCTTTCATTCCACATTGACCCCTTCCTCCTCTTCCTCATCTCAGTACACCCCCTCGCCTCTTGCATATTGTAAGAATAGCAAGAAAGCACTATGCATTACACCTGGTATTATCCCAATACTGCATCGAAGATATGAGAAGCATTATGCACTGAGATAACCGTATTGAATGTATCCCCGAATTACATGGCAAAAGTAGGTCTGTAGACACCACTGAACATAGAAGAACTATAGGTAAAGTCTGACAGGTGCAAAGTGACGTCATGAAGAGAAGATACGTGGACGCACTGAAATGATGCATGGATATCTAGAGAATGAAGATCTGACTGAAGTGATGATGTAAACATATATGCAAAGATGAAGAAACCCAAATACTCATGGAAGATAAGTAACAAGAGATGCAGATGCAGAAACTCAAGTTAGATAACCTCCAGGGTAGAACCCTCCAGCCTCATGAACATTGCTCTCTGGAACGCCAGATCCATCTGCAATAAGTCCGCAGCAGTTTTAGATATGTTGTTTTGTCTCAACCTTCATTTCCTATGTCTAACTGAAACCTGGATCCCTCCTAACAACACTACTTTCCCCGCTTCCCTAACCACCTCCTCGTCCTCCTTCTCTCATATCTCTCCCTCTATTGGCCATGGTGGAGGTATTGGCCTCCTCTTCCACCCTAAATACCTTTCCTCTACCTCCTCACCATCTCTTCCTTCTTTCCCTTCCTTCGAATTTCTTTACAAATCTTTTTCCTCTCCTCACCCCATCTCCTTTCTAATCATCTATCGACCCCCTGGCCCTCTTTCTTCCTTCTATGATGACCTCGATCACCTCCTTTCACTCATCTCTCCCTACACCTCTCCTCTAACTGTACACGGAGATTTTAATCATCACCTCCCTTCTCCCCTCATTCCTCACCCCTTTTCTCCATCCTTGACTCCTACCTCCTTTCCCCTCTTCCTTCTTCTCCTATTCATTCCTCTGGCTCCACTCTTGGCCTAATCTTCAATTCTTCTTCCTCTGTCTCTACACTTCCTATCTATCTCTCCTTCTCCCTTACTCCCCTTCCTCATCCTTCCTCTACTATGCCCTCTCCTTCCATTTTTTCACGACGTGACCTTCGCAACTTTGATCCCTCCCTCTTTCTCGACACTTGCTCTTCTTCTCTCCCATCTCTCCAGGATTTCTCTCCCATCTCTCCAAGATTTCTCCTCAATGTCGGCCAATGATGTACTATCCACTCTCTCCTCCTCTATCTCCTCCTCTCTTGATCTACTTTACCCCCTTTCCTTCTTCCGTCCAACCAGGAAACCCTCTCAACCGTGGCTATCTCCTCAACTTCTCTCTATGCGGCGTCTCCTCCAATGTCTTGAGAGACTCTGGCTCAAATCTCCTTCGCTTTCCAACCAAACCTCATATTTCTCTTACCACTCTCTTTACGACTCTTGTCTTGCCTCGGCTAAACGCTCCTACTACTCTAACATTCTCCACTCCCAAGCCTCCCACCCTCGCTGCATCTTCCAAACTCTCTCTCGTCTTCTCTCCCCTCCTACCCCTGATCCCTCAACCTCTTCCACCCTTTCCCCCTCTGACTTTGCTAACTTCTTCTCCTCCTAGATTAGTGCCCATTGGCAAAAAATCAATTGCTCCTCTTATTCCCCCCTTCTCCTTCTCCTTTCCCGCCCCTCATCCTGCATGGCCGACTTCGCACCTGTCTCCCCGTCTGACATCTCCATCCACCTCTCCAAAGCCCACCCCTCTTCTGCTCCAACTGACCCTCTCCATCCTCTTCTTATTCCCTACTTAACTCCTTCTTCAACACCTGCCTTTCCTCAGCTACCTTCCGCTCTGCTTTCAAGCATGCCACTATCATTCTGATTTTGAAGAAACCTTCTGCTGATCCCCTTCTCACCTCTAACTTCTGTCCATCTCTCTTCTCCCATTCCTCTCTAAGCTAGCCAAGCACCTTGCCTACTCTCAGCTCTCAACCTTTGTCACCAATCTCTCTCTCTCCTAACCCCCTCTCAATCTGGCTTCCATCCTAAACACTCTCCTGAACCAGCCCTCACCTACATCCTTAACTCCCTCCTCTCCGCTCGACACTATAAGCAATCCTCTGTCCTTATTTTTCTTGATCCTTCTGCTGCCTTTGACAGTATCGATCACCCCCTTCTTCTCAACACCCTTTCTTCCTTTGGATTCAAAGGCTCTGTTCTTAACTGGCTATCCTCTTACCTCTCCTCCCGCTCTTTTACTGTCTCCTGGGGTGGCCGGTCCTCTCCAACCCAGCCTCTGGAATACGGCGTACCCCAAGGTTCGGCACTTGGCCCTTTCCTTTTCACACTCTACACCTCCCTCCTTACCCCGGTTATCTCCTCATTCGGCATTTCCCACCATTTCTATGCTGACGATACTCAGCTCTTCCTTTTCTTCTCTTCCTTCTCTACCGACCTCTGCCCATCAAAAACTGGATGTCTTCTGCTTTCTTTCCCTCAACACTGACAAGACTGAAGTCGTATTCTTCCCCTCCAACTCTCTTCCGCCTCCGTCTCCTCCACCTTTCATTCACTTTTCTCCTTTTAATCTCCCTATCTCTGTCCACGCTCGCAACTTAGGCATTCACATTGACTCCTCTCTCTCTTTTTCCCACCATATCTCTCATACCTCTCGTGCCTGTTGCTACCACCTCTTTAATATTCGCAAAGTCTGCCTCTCGCTCTCTTTCCATGCTACTAAACGTTTAATCTCCTCCCTTATCTTCTCTCGCCTCTCCTACTGCTCCTCCTTTCTCTTTGGACTACCTACTTCTCATCTCGCCCCCCTCAAATCTATCTACCATTCTGTCGTCCATACCCTCTGTCTCCTTACCTCTTGTGACTCCATCTCTGCTTCTCTTTCCTCCCTTGGCTGGCTTCACTTTCACTCCCAACTTAAATTTCATTTTCTCTACTTAGTCTTTAAATCTCTCCATGGTCTTGCTCCGCCTTATCGCTCCTCCTCCTCTCTTTCTACACTCCCTCCCGCTCCCTTCGTTCTGCTGACCACTTCCTTCTCACTGTTCCTCCATCCCCTTGTGCCCCCTCCCTTTTCCGCTCCTTCCAGCTCCTAGCCCCCCTGCACTGGAACTCCTTACTTCTCTCAATCCGCTCTATTCCTACCTTCTCCTCATGCCGCACATCCCTTAAATCTCTCCTTCTCCATTCCCCGCCATGAAACCCCTTCCACTTCTTGCTCCCCCTCCTTCCTATATTTTCTCCCCTTGATCATTTCCCTCCCCTCCCCCACCGCCCCACTCTCACCCTTTTTCCCCTTCCGTTTCTCTCCTGTTCTCCCCTTCCTCTCCATCTCAGTTCTACTGCACTACTCTCCCTCTTCCCTTCAGTTTAATTGCTCTAGGTTCTGTTTTGTTGGACTGATTCATAATTTGTAATTTGCTTCCACTGTTATAATGCTATACGAATCAAGTTGTTAAAATGTTCAGCGTTTTGTAGTAAAGTGCTATATACACTAAATAAATACAAATACAAATAGATAAGACAATGTGCTTGCTAAAGTAGGAAATATAATGCAAGTAAAGCACTCATGTTGAGAAAATGGACGTCAGCATTGTATAATAGTGAGCGGGAAGCCTCGAGGAGAAAGACCAAGAATACAGATCTGTGCAAGAACAAAGGATATTTGCTTGGCTCAGGATCAAAGATGCCGCAGCAAATAGCAACTGCAAGGCACAAACAGAGTCGAAGAGGATAAGCCATGTGCGTAAGACATTTTTCTCTTAGATTAAGTAAAGAAGTGAATGATTGGGAGTGCCAAGTATTGAACAATCAAAGATGCAGAAGGCACATGCAAGACGGAGCGACCAAGTCTCCAGAGGCAGAGGCGAGTAATAGCACCCAATATAGCAGAATTAATTAGCACTAAATAAAAGAACAGAATGGGAAAAATCATGGTCTATTCATAAAGCTCCAGACGAAGATAGCAATGTACCTTCACTCCCTTTAAATTTCTGAGGAAGAGAACAGTCAGCAAGGTCCACAACAGGGAAGTCGCCTTGGCTCAGGGCCTAACTGATGAGCGATGGTAGACAAATTAGCTGAGGAGGGCATTTGTCTGACGTTGTTCCTCTGCATCTGGGTTTTGTTGCTTACCTGTTGTGAACGAGCCGAATGTCTTAGGTTGGAAGAGAGTGCCAACCAATCACGAGGGCCTAGTTAATGGTAGACCATACATTGTTGTAGAAACCTATCCACTGCTGTTGTTATGCTATTATCAGTATTCTACGGAGTTAGAGGTTGTTCAAGGCGTGCCTACTAGATAAGCGGCAGCCAATGATGATACTAATGCTTATATGAAATATCGGAATTCCCTTAACCAATCCCTCCTCCCGATATGTTTTTACTGTTTGCCATGTAGGATGATGTCATAGCAGATGTACATCGAGGTATAAATTCTTTTGTGTAGTTGAAATGCGCTGAGTGGTGGTGAGCTACTATTCTTTTGCCAGGTTTCCCTACTTCATTGAACTGATACTAAAGTAGTATTTAGACATATTATTTGACTCTGTCTGGTTATTTGGGCCTGAGACCATTTATTTGGTAATCCTATTCGGCACATGGAACGCTCTTGGTGCTATTGCACATTTTGGTAGCGGAGCGAATGGTTCCGATCCAGACTCTCTCATTTTTGACATCTTCCACCATTAGCCAGAAGATTGCAGAATTTCCTGTGGAGAGCTGAGAAAACACATCTGTGAAACAAGACGGTTGGCAAATGCCTCTATGAAGATATTCCTGTCCGGTACCCACAGGCACCCCGCGGACTGAAGCTGAAGCTGAACTGGTCGTTTGGTGAAGAGTCGATATCGAAGGGCTCCAACTGAGCAATGGATGTAAGCAGAACATTGAAAGTGGCAAATAAAAGGGGAATGACTGTATTTCATGTGTAGATATATAGAGGGGGAAACATAACAGGATTTGTTTAAGAGAGAGAGAGAGAGAGAGAGAGAGAGAGAGAGAGAGAGAGAGAGAGAGAGAGAGAGAGAGAGAGAGGGAGAGAGAGAGATTGCTGTTATGATTAGCTCTGCCTGCAAGAGAGTGGAATGTTGAGATGGAAGGCAGAGCGCAGAATGTTTTCCCATGAGTGAGTGTTCCAGGGTGGTCAGTTGAAAGATGTAAGCCCTGAGAGAGGATGCCGGTGGGTGTCCTATTTTCCCCATGACTTATCTGACATAAGAACTGTAACTAATAAGCCCAAACTAAGTAAAGAACTTACAGTTAACAAGAAGTTGTCAGAGTCATTTGTAACCGGACCCAGAACGTAACAATTGCCTCAATACTTGTCCTCAAGAAGGTAGAAGGGAACACATCACACTCCAAGTGATTCCTGAGGGAAGGCCGATATGATGGATACATTTTGCACTCCAAAATTGGGTTAGGCTGAGATGAGACTTTTACTAGAGAAAGTAAAGAAAGACGATCGTAGAATGTGTTGTAGACATTTGTTTGAGGTTATGAATATGTTAGTGTAGCTGTAATAAAATAGATTGTAAACAGAAAATATAGAATGATAATAATTATTTGACTGCTTATCAGACCCTAAAATAAGCTATTGGCTCCAATCATAGGAGGGCAACGGTTGAAAAAAAAAAATAAAGCAAAATAAGATTCTTAAATTGGCGATAATAAAACAGCAGAACAGTGGGAACTGATAAAACTATAGAAAAGAAGCAAGACAAATATTATTGTGTAGGCTTGAAAATTGTTTGAAGAATTGTTTTGGGAAAATGGGTGGGGTTTGATGGTGCTTGCCCGAATTGATGTCTGTGATACAATTAATAAAAGTATAAACAGAATAAAAGGTCCAGTAAGTATTGACAGTTAAAACTGACTTGTCATCATGGAGGACACTCCTCTTCTACACTTGTGCAAAATATTACTGAGATACACATCTAAGATTAAGAAAAATCATGCTGAATGTGTAAGACGCATGGCTGACAACATGTTCATGCATTGGCCTCAACGGGGCTATCCATCAAGAACAGTATGGCAACATATGACAACAGACTTTCATGCTGTGTACACAGGGAAGAAATTAAAAAAAAGGTTAGCTGTTTTACAGTTATGGAAAATGCATCAGAACGACAGAGAAGACCCACCCGAGAAGGAGTGGGTGCTTAATCAGCATGAAGGGGAGGGACCAGCGCCCACTTCTGCTCTTTCTACTTCTGATGACAGTAGTGCAACCACATAGAAACAGGGATTCTATCCTCTAAAAGAGTTAAAAACAGCAGCTGGGTATGATAATCCGATATATGAACCGCTCGCTTACAGTAGTGAAGATAGTACAGAAGAAAGTAAGACTGAAGAATGCAAATATATGTCCAGACGTAGTAAAAGTGAGGAGCATAATGAGAGACAGTATAGACTGATAGAGATAGAAGAAGAGACCAAGAGACAAGACGAAGAGAAAGAGAAAGTAAATGAAGTGACAATTGTACAGAATGAGTGCATGGGAGGGCAAATATTTCTTAAATTTGACGGAAAGGGTATCAAGGGTAAAGAAAGAGAAAAAAAAGAAAGAAAGGAAGAAGAATGAGAAAGGGCATATAAATATGAGAAGGAAAAAGAGAGGAAGTGAAAGGAAGAACAAAGAAGCTATGAAGAGCAGGTAAAAGAGAAAGAGAGAAAGAGCGAAAGAGAGAAAATTGAGGAAAAGAAGAAACGTGAGGAAATAGAAACACAGAGATTGAAAGAAAGAAGGTTGCAGAGAAGGGGAGAGGAAGAAGATAAGAGGGAGATGAAAAGACGGGAAGAGCAAGAGGAGAATGAAATGAGAAGGAGTAGGGGACAAAAAGACAAAGGGATGACGAAATAGATCACATCATTAACAGATGAGTAATATAAGTTGAAGAACTAGAACCAAGGGAAGAAGTAGGTAGAAGGTCGCAACAGCCCTGCAGAGAGCTGCACTAGTTACCTACATGGGCTGATGAGCATGTGGCAGAAGGCATAGGGATAAGGATCAGGGAATTATAAAGACAGATGAGGAAGATATATGGCTATGATACCAGAGGGAGTATCCAAGGATCTCACCAAGAGAAACAAGAGGCAGATTGGATGACTTCATGATGGACAAGCATAGAACGCTGTCCCTAAACAGACTTGATCTTGGTGACGAAGAAAGGGATAACAGCCATAACAGTTGGGGTATAAGTAAACACCTACACACAGTATAGGGAGTGTGACAGTAGTGGGTTGAAATCCTTTGATGGGTAGGGGAAGAATTTATACCCACAATAGGGCAGCACAAAGAGTGACTTGATGTGTTCAATACTATCAGGGACACCAGAACATCAAAGAGGAACCGAGGGTCAGGGTCACAATAGGAGGCAAGACATTTTCGTTTCTTGTAGACACAGGAGCTACTCATTCCTGTGTTTGGGAGGGAAAGTATCCAATGGGCCTCATTACGAGGTGAGCGGAATGGGTTTAACGGTGCCGGTAATGGTTCTGGCGCCGTTAATCCCATTCTGCCCTATTACGAGGTTCCCTTGAAGGACCCGCTCTGGACGTCTGGTTTTACCAGACGTCCAGAGCGGGTCCCACATGGGGACCAGGGAGCTAACAGCTCCCTCCCCATTCCCATTGAGCCTTATGGGGGCATGAATGGGAATGGGGAAGGACCGGGCCCAGGTTCCCTGAAGGAGAAAATACCAGGCCCTCCAAAGTCAGAATGGCCCGGTATTTCCCCATTCACAGAACCCGGACCCAGACACAATGTTGGAGGCAGCCATGCCCTTATTAAGGGCATGGCTGCCTCCAAAGTCGTAATGAGGCCCAATATCGAGCATTATCATGAATGCGCAGAGATGTCTGGGGCTATGAGTTTAGTTACTTTTACTGATGAATTATCAATTTCAATAAGAAAACACAGAGAATGACGTATCTTTACCACTGTTATATTCCAGACAGAAACCAGTCAACACATTAGGACGTACCTTGATGACAAAACTTAACATGATAATATCATTTACTGACAAGAGGATAATATTTTCCACTCCAGGACTACATTACATGAATGTAAGAGAATGTATACTTGCATTCACAGGCTGAAACACATTGTGAGGTGTCCCTTTAGACCCATAAGTATTTTGTATGGAGTTAATATTTTGGTAACATGGCTTCCTGGATTGATAGGTAAATTGCTGAGGATACCTGACCTATTGGTCAGGTTACCTGACCAATAGGCCAGAAATACCTATGGATGACGATGAAGGAAAGGCTTTTGCCATAGAACTAGAGGCAGCAGTGGTAAGAGAGGAAAGGGTGGTTGTTCATGGGATGGATGATGAAGGAAGAGCATGAAAAAGATTAATAGCTCTTGACAAAGAATGACAGTCAAGGAGTTGTTCAGAGATGAGAATTCAGACAATGAAATAGTATTTTTCATAAATCTCACTTATTGGATTAAAGTTGAGAAACGGGAAATACCACAGTGAATGGCATTGGTAAAAGAAACCACAATTTTTCCAGGAAGATTACGAAAAAGTACCAAGCATTTTATGGACCAACAGTCCATATGATGTTGGTGTTCTGAGCAGAGCAGGAGCAGTTAAAATGAAGCTTAAGCCAGGGGCAATTGTACCACAAGCAACACATGTGCAGAGAAGCAGACAATGGTAGATCTGAAGCCATTTTGTCTTCAGTACAGCCGGGAATACTGTTGTACTGTTCTACTGTTGTAGAAACCTAACCACTGCTGTTGTTATGCTATTATCAGTATTCTACGTAGTCAGAGGTTGTTCAAGGCGTGCCTACCAGATAAGCAGCAGCCAATGATGATACTAATGCTTATATGAAATATCGGTATTCCCTTAACCAATCCCTCCTCCCGATATGTTTTTACTGTTTGCCACGTCAGATGATGTCATAGCAGATGTACATCGAGGTATAAATTCTTTTGTGTAGTTGAAATGCGCTGAGTGTTGGTGAGCTACAATCTATTCATTCACCAGGTTTCCCTACTTCATTGAACTGATAATAAAGTAGTATTTAGACATATTATTTGACTCTGTCTGGTTATTTGGGCCTGAGACCATTTATTTGGTAATCCCATTTGGCACATGGAACGTTCCTGGTGCTTTTGCACATTTTGTTAGCGGAGCGGATGGTTCCGATCCAGACTCTCTCATTTTTTACATCTTCCAGCATTAGCCAGAAGATCTCAGAATTTCCTGTGGAGAGCTGAGAAAACACATCTGTGAAACAAGATGGTTGGCAAATGCCTCTATGAAGAAATTCCTGTCCGGTACCCACAGGCACCCCGCGGACTGAAGCCGAACTGGTCATTTGGGGAAGAGTCGATATCGAAGGGCTCCAACTGAGCAATGGATGTAAGTTGAACATTGAAAGTGGCAAATAAAAGGGGAAGGACTGTATTGCATGTGTAGATATATAGAGGGGGAAACATAACAGGATGTGTTTAAGAGAGAGAGAGAGAGATTGCCTCTATACTTGTCCTCAAGAAGGTAGAAGGGAACACATCACATTCCAAGTGCAGTATTTTAAGTGATTCCTGAGGCAAGGCCGATATGATGGATACATTTTGCACTCCAAAATTGGGTAAAACTGAGATGAGATACTTTTACTAGAGAAAGTAAAGAAAGACGATCGTAGAATGTGTTGTAGACATTTGTTTGAGGTTATGAATATGTTAGTGTAGCTGTAATAAAATAGATTGTAAACAGAAAATATAGAATGATAATAATTATTTGACTGCTTATCAGACCCTAAAATAAGCGATTGGCTCCAATATTAGTAGGGCAACGGTTGAAAATAAAATACAGCAAAATAAGATTCTTAAATTGGCGATAATAAAACAGCAGAACAGTGAGAACTGATATAACTATAGAAAAGAAGCAAAACAAATATTATTGTGTAGGCTTGAAAATTGTTTGAAGAATTGTTTTTGGGAAATGGGTGGGGTTTGATGGTGCTTGCCCGAATTGATGTCTGTGATACAATTAATTAAAGTAAAAACAGAATAAAAGGTCCAGTAAGTACTGACAGTTAAAACTGACTTGTCATCATGGAGGACACTCCTCTTCTACACTTGTGCAAAATATTACTGAGATACACATCTAAGATTAAGAAATATCATGCTGAATGGGTAAAACGCATGGCTGACAACATGTTCATGCATTGGCCTCAACGGGGCTATCCATCAAGAACAGCATGGCAACATATGACAACATACTCTCATGCACAGGGAAGAAATTAAAAAAAGGTTAGCTGTTTTACAGTTATGGAAAATGCATCAGAGCGAGAGAGAAGACCCACCCGAGAAGGAGTGGATGCTTCATCAGCATGAAGGGGAGGGACCAGCGCCCACTTCTCCTCTTTCTACTTCTGATGACAGTAGTGCAACCACATAGAAACAGGGATTCTATCCTCTAAAAGAGTTAAAAGCAGCAGCTGGGTATGTTAATCCGATATATGAACCGCTCGCTTACAGTAGTGAAGATAGTACAGAAGAAAGTAAGACTGAAGAATGCAAATATATGTCCAGACGTAGTAAATGTGAGGAGCGTAATGAGAAACAGTATAGACTGATAGAGATAGAAGAAGAGACCAAGAGACAAGACGAAGAGAAAGATAAAGTAAATGAAGTGACAATTGTACAGAATTAGTGAATGGGAGGGCAAATATTACTTAAATTTGACGGAAAGGGTATCAAGGGTAAAGAAAGAGAATAAAAGGAAAGAAAGGAAGAGGAATGAGAACGGGCATATAAATATGAGAAGGAAAAAGAGAGGAAGTGAAAGGAAGAACAAAGAAGCTATGAAGAGCAGGTACAAGAGAAAGAAAGAAAGAGCGAAAGAGAGAAAATTGAGGAAAAGAAGAAACATGAGGAAATATAAACACAGAGATTGAAAGAAAGAAGGTTGCAGAGAAGGGAAGAGTAAGAAGATAAGAGGGAGATGAAAAGACGGGAAGAGCAAGAGGAGAATCAAATGAAAAGGAGTAGGGGACAAAAAGACAAAGGGATGACGAAATAGATCACATTGTTAACAGATGAGTAATATCAGTTGAAGAACTAGAACCAAGTGAAGAAGTAGGTAGAAGGTCGCAACAGCCCTGCAGAGAGCTGCACTAGTTACCTAGAGCACCGACATGGGCTGATGAGCATGAGGCAGAAGGCATAGGGAAAAGGATCAGGGAATTATAAAGACAGATGAGGAAGGAATATGGCTATGAGTCAGAGGGAGTATCCAAGGATCTCACAAAGAGAAACAAGAGGCAGATCGGATGACTTCATGATGGACAAGCATAGAACGCTGTCCCTAAACAGACTAGATCTTGGTGACGAAGAAAGGGATAACAGCCATACCAGTTGGGGTATAAGTAAACACCTACACACAGTATAGGGAGTGTGACAGTAATGGGAGGAAATCCTTTGATGGGTACAGGGAAGAATTTATATCCACAATAGGGCAGCACAAAGAGTGACTTGCTGTGTTCAATACTTTCAGGGACACCAGAACATCGAAGAAGAACCGAGGGTCAGGGTAACGATAGGAGGCAAGACATTTTCGTTTCTTGTAGACACAGGAGCTACTCGTTCCTGTGTTTGCGAGGGAAAGTATCCAATGGGCCTCATTAAGAGGTGAGCGCAATGGGTTTAACGGCGCCGGTAATGGTTCTGGTGCCGTTAATCCAATCCGCCCTATTACGAGGTTCCAGAGCGGGTCCTGCATGGGGACCAGGGAGCTAACAACGGGCCTGTTATTAATGGGCTCGTTGTTAGCTCCCTCCCCATTCCCATTGAGCCTTATGGGGGCTTGAATGGGAATGGGGAAGGACCGGGTCCGGGTTCCCTGAAGGAGAAAATACCAGGCCCTCCAAAGTCGGAATGGCCCGGTAT
This sequence comes from Ambystoma mexicanum, assembly GCF_040938575.1. Lineage (NCBI taxonomy): Eukaryota > Metazoa > Chordata > Amphibia > Caudata > Ambystomatidae > Ambystoma > Ambystoma mexicanum. The sequence goes on along the minus strand of NC_090926.1, from coordinate 1,091,317,630 downwards.
TTCCCCCTTCACGGAACCCGGACCCGGACACAATTTTGAAGGCAGCCATACCCTTATTAAGGGCATGGCTGCCACCAAAGTCGTAATGAGGCCCAATATCGAGCATTATCATGAATGCGCAGAGATTCTCTGGGGCTATGAGTTTAGTTACTTTTACTGATGAATTACCAATTTCAATAAGAAAACACAGAAAATGACTTATCTTTGCCACTATTATATTCCAGACAGACACCAGTCAACACATTAGGACGTACCTTGATGACAAAACCTAACATGACAACATCATTTACTGACAAGAGGATAATATTTTCCACTCCAGGAATACATTACATGAATGTAAGATAATTTATACTTGCATTCACAGGCTGAAACACATTGTGAGGTGTCCCTTTAGACCCAGAAGTATTTTGTATGGAGTTAATATTTTGGTAACATGGCTTCCTGGATTGATAGGTAAATTGCTGAGGATACCTGACCTATTGGTCAGCATACCTGACCAATAGGCCAGAAATACCTATGGATGACGATGAAGGAAAGGCTTTTGCCATAGAACTAGAGGCAGCAGTGGTAAGAGAGGAAAGGGTGGTTGTTCATGGGATGGATGATGAAGGAAGAGCATGAAAAAGATTAATAGCTCTTGACAAAGAATGACAGACAAGGAGTTGTTTAGAGATGAGAATTCAGACAATGAAATAGTATTTTTCATAAATCTCACTTATTGGATTAAAGTTGAGAAACGGGAAATACCACAGTGAATGGCATTGGTAAAAGAAACCACAATTTTTCCAGGAAGATTACGAAAAAGTACCAAGCATTTTATGGACCAACAGTCCATATGATGTTGGTGTTCTGAGCAGAGCAGGAGCAGTTAAAATGAAGCTTAAGCCAGGGGCAATTGTACCACAAGCAACACATGTGCAGAGAAGCAGACAATGGTAGATCTGAAGCCATTTTGTCTTCAGTACAGCCGGGAATACTGTTGTACTGTTCTACTGTTGTAGAAACCTAACCACTGCTGTTGTTATGCTATTATCAGTATTCTACGTAGTTAGAGGTTGTTCAAGGCGTGCCTACCAGATAAGCGGCAGCCAATGATGATACTAATGCTTATATGAAATATCGGTATTCCCTTAACCAATCCCTCCTCCCGATATGTTTTTACTGTTTGCCACGTCAGATGATGTCATAGCAGATGTACATCGAGGTATAAATTATTTTGTGTAGTTGAAATGCGCTGAGTGTTGGTGAGCTACAATCTATTCGTTTGCCAGGTTTCCCTACTTCATTGAACTGATAATAAAGTAGTATTTAGACATATTATTTGACTCTGTCTGGTTATTTGGGCCTGAAACCATTTATTTGGTAATCCCATTCGGCACATGGAACGCTCTTGGTGCTATTGCACATTTTGGTAGCGGAGCGGATGGTTCCGATCCAGACTCTCTCATTTTTGACATCTTCCACCATTAGCCAGAAGATTGCAGAATTTCCTGTGGAGAGCTGAGAAAACACATCTGTGAAACAAGACGGTTGGCAAATGCCTCTATGAAGAAATTCCTGTCCGGTACCCACAGGCACCCCGCGGACTGAAGCTGAACTGGTCGTTTGGTGTAGAGTCGATATCGAAGGGCTCCAACTGAGCAATGGATGCAAGTAGAACATTGAAAGTGGCAAATAAAAGGGGAAGGACCGTATTGCATGTCTAGATATATAGAGGGGGAAACATAACAGGATTTGTTTAAGAGAGAGAGAGAGAGAGAGAGAGAGAGAGAGAGATTGCCTCAATACTTGTCCTCAAGAAGGTAGAAGGGAACACATCACACTCCAAGTGATTCCTGAGGGAAGGCCGATATGATGGATACATTTTGCACTCCAAAATTGGGTAAAACTGAGATGAGATACTTTTACTAGAGAAAGTAAAGAAAGACGATCGTAGAATGTGTTGTAGACATTTGTTTGAGGTTATGAATATGTTAGTGTAGCTGTAATAAAATAGATTGTAAACAGAAAATATAGAATGATAATAGTTATTTGACTGCTTATCAGACCCTAAAATAAGCTATTGGCTCCAATCATAGAAGGGCAACGGTTGAAAAAAAATACAGCAAAATAAGCTTCTTAAATTGGCGATAATAAAACAGCAGGACAGTGAGAACTGATAAAACTATCGAAAAGAAGCAAAACAAATATTATTGTGTAGGCTTGAAAATTGTTTGAAGAATTGTTTTTAGTAAATAGGTGGGGTTTGATGGTGCTTGCCCGAATTGATGGTTGTGATACAATTAATTAAAGTAAAATAAAAACAGAATAAAAGGTCCAGTTACTATTGAAAGTTAAAACTGACTTGTCATCATGGAGGACACTCCTCTTCTACACTTGTGCAAAATATTACTGAGATACACATCTAAGATTAAGAAATATCATGCTGAATTGGTAAGACGCATGGCTGACAACATGTTCATGCATTGGCCTCAATGGGGCTATCCATCAAGAACAGTATGGCAACATATGACAACAGACTTTCATGCTGTGTACACAGGGAAGAAATTTAAAAAAAGGTTAGCTGTTTTACAGTTATGGAAAATGCATCAGAGCGAGAGAGAAGACCCACCCGAGAAGGAGTGGGTGCTTAATCAGCATGAAGGGGAGGGACCAGCACCCACTTATCCTCGTTCTACTTCTGATGACAGTAGTGCAACCACATAGCAACAGGGATTCTATCCTCTAAAAGAGTTAAAAGCAACAGCTGGGTATGTTAATCCGATATTGCAAAGGTGATGCCTGCCCAGCCAGCCTCATCAAAGACTCCGCACCTACCCTAGCCCCCTTCCTTACAGCCTTATCAACTCCTCCTTCCAATCAGGCCATGTCCCATCAGGACTTAAAGAAGCGTGGGTATGTCCACTCCTTAAGAAACCCTCACTCGACCCAACCGTCCCTGGGAACTACAGGCCCATCACGACTGTACCATTCCTGCTCAAAATTTTGGACAAAGCAGCCTACCTGCAAGTCCAAAAGTTCCTAGAGGACAACTGTCTCCTCGGCATGCGGCAATCTGGGTTCCACCCCCGACATGGCACTGAAACGGCCCTCCTAGACCTAAAGAACCAAATGGATGATCTCAGAGATGCAGGCAAACCTGCCCTCCTACTGCTCCTTGACCTATCCGCAGCGTTCAATCTGGTTGACCACAATACCTTGTGTCACCACCTAGCCACCCAAGCCAACTTCTCCCCTAAAGCCTGCCAGTGGATCACCTCCTTTCTCCAAGAAAGGGCCATGAAAGTCTTTTCTGAAGTTGCCGCTGCCACCCCTAGCCTCCTCACCTGCGGTGTCCGTCAGGGATCCTGTATCGCACCCACACTCTACAACCTCTTTACTAGGCCCCTGTTTAGCATCCTGGACTCCCTTGGCATTTCATATGCCAACTATGCGGACGATACGCAGGTACTCATCCCACTCAAGGACGACTACCTAGCAGCCACCAACACCCTCACCTCTATCTACTCTACCATCCAATCCTGGATGGCGGAGAATTGGCTTTGCCTCAATAGCGAAAAGACCAAACTCCTCCTCATTGGGTCACCCTTCACTCTCGGTAACCTCGGAGATCAGTACGCCTCCTTCACTATTGATAACATTCCAATTAAGGTCTCGAACCATGTTAAGACCCTCAGAGTCTACCTTGATTCCGACCTGTCGATGGATAGTCAGATCAATGCTATCGCTGCATCCTCAGCCTACTATTCCAAAGTCCTCAACGCAGCCAGGCCCTTCTTGGCGCGTCAAAGTTGCCTCACAATTGCCAGGGCAATCATCGGGTCAAGACTAGACTTCTGTAATGCCCTTCTCATGGGGACATCCAACAAAAACCTGCCAAACTCCAGCTAGCCCAAAACAATGCACTAAGGGCAGCCACCGGCACCGCAAAAAGAAACCATATCTCCGAAGTCAGAAGGCAAGTACACTGCCTCCCTGTCAAAGAGAGAATTATCTTTAAAACTCTTGCTCTCACCCACAAATGCCTTCACAAACTTGCCCCTCCTTACCTGACTAACAGAATTACCAGGCACACCGCCACAAGACCTCTCAGATCCCTTTATGCCAACTCAATTGTTACGCCTACTACACGTAAAGTGCACGCTGGGGGCTCCAGCTTCCCCACCCAAGCAGCCACGCACTGGAACGCTCTGCCACCTCACCTAAGACTCATTGAGTCCCACCTAGCCTTTTGTAAGGCTATCAAAACTAGACTTTTTGTCTAACTTGCCGAATTTGTATCATCCACTGAATATATGCATGCCAATCTGTAACTAAGAGCCCTCCTGGCACCTTCCTGTAATCTTAAATCTGTGTATCCTCTGTAACAGCACCTCAATGCCTTATGGGCTGCAAGTGCGTTTAACAAATGCAAATAAATAAATAAATAAAATAAATATATGAACCGCTCGCTTATAGTAGTGAAGATAGTACAGAAGAAAGTAAGACTAAAGAATGCAAATATATGTCCAGACGTAGTAAAAGTGAGGAGCGTAATGAGAGACGGTATAGACTGATAGAGATAGAAGAAACCAAGAGACACGACAAAGAGAAAGATAAAGTAAATGAAGTGACAATAGTACAGAATGAGTGCATGGGAGGGCAAATATTACTTAAATTTGACGGAAAGGGTATCGAGGGTAAAGAAAGAGAATAACTGGAAAGAAAGGAAGAGGAATGCGAAAGGGCATATAAATATGAGAAGAAAAAAGAGAGGAAGTGAAAGGAAGAACAAAGAAGCTATGAAGAGCAGGTAAAAGAGAAAGAGAGAAAGAGAGAAAGAGAGAAAATTGAGTAAAAAAAGAAATGTGAGAAAATAGAAACACAGAGATTGAAAGAAAGAAGGTTGCAGAGAAGGGGAGAAGAAGAAGATAAGAGGGAGATGAAAAAACAGGAAGAGCAAGAGGAGAATGAAATGAGAAGGAGTAGGGGACAAAAAGACAAAGGGATGACGAAATAGATCACATCGTTAACAGATGAGTAATATCAGTTGAAGAACTAGAACCAAGGGAAGAAGTAGGTAGAAGGTCGCAACAGCCCTGCAGAGAGCTGCACTAGTTACCTAGAGCAGCGGCATGGGCTGATGAGCATGAGGCAGAAGGCATAGGGAAAAGGATCAGGGAATTATACAGACAGATGAGGAATAAATATGGCTATGAGACCAGAGGGAGTATCCAAGGATCTCCACCAAGAGAAACAAGAGGCAGATCGGATGACTTCATGATGGACAAGCATAGAACGCTGTCCCTAAACAGACTAGGGGCCTCATTACACGGAAGGTGGTGAACCATGGCGCTATTAGCGCCATGGTTCATGCCGGTAAAATACCGGCACCTCCCTTGGTGGAAAGGGGAATTACCGCCCTATTCCAAGGTTGGCAGGGCGGTAATTCCCCCTTCCACCATTGCCCTTCCCCATTCCCATTTTTGCCCCATAGGGCAAAATGGGAATGGGTAAGGTGCTAATTACGGCACCTCAAAATTGCGGTACCGTAATTAGCTCCCTGGTCCCTTTGCGAGTTGGATTTAACACCGGCAAAAAGCAGGCGTTAAATTCCCCAACCCGCAAAGGGACCTCGTAGTAGGGCGGTAAGGGTTAACAGTCGCAGTTGCCATTAACGGTGACCGTTAACCCTTACCGCCGTCCGTGTAATGAGGCCCTAGATCTTGGTGACGAAGAAAGGGATAACAGCCATACCAGTTGGGGTATAATTATGTCAGATGAAGAAAGGGAAGAAAATGAGAGAATGTGAGAAGAGGGCACTTGTCGCTCTTTGATAGACCCAGATGTAGTCGAAGCGGTAAAGTGGTCAGATTTAGGAGAACCAGAAGCAAAAACACCAGAACCTATATCATATCCTGAATTACCACAAGGACGGTTGCCTATGTGGGGAAAATGTCCCCACCTTATGTAAGTCGATTAAGATCATTGCCAGGGTGAAGACGAGCGGGCGAAAATAGCGACACCTGGAAGACCAATAGTGTAGGTGGATACGATTGTAGAACAAGGTTCACATATCTCCCATTATTAGAGAAAGGGGGAGGACGACCACAATATATACCGTGGTTGCAGATTGATACAAATAATTTAAAATGCAAATGACCTAGTTTGAGTGCAGGAGCGGGCAAGTGGATTTATGAGTTAGAAGAAATGACAGCGGGAATGACACTAGCAGTAGGTGATCTAAAAGGCCTACTAGAAGCTATCCTAGGGGACAGAGCTACCGACGTTTGACAGCACAAACCCCGACACACAATGGAGAGCCATTTAATATTTGTAGAGCAGCCATATGGAGGGCACTTATAGTACAGTATCCTGATACGTCAGACATGGGTGCGATTGTGACAAGGAAATCGGGGGAGAACAAAGATCCTGTTGTTTATATTCAGGAGATTCAAGAACGTTGGCATCTTGAGACGAAGAAACCATGCGATAAAAAAGTAGCATTATTTAATCATATTTTTTTTTCAGGGACTGCTCGAGCCAGTGCAAAGGCAGATGAAAAAACAGGTAGGGATGGAAGTGAATCCATAGCCAGAAATAGAGTAGCCTATTGTACATCATTGTTGATTGTTACAATAGAAGAATAAGAAATACACCGAGAATAGTAAGCTTGAGGAAGCAAAGCTAGCTCAGAAAAAGTTGTCTAAATTCACTATAGAAGGACCAGTACTGATGAGCGGTGAAGGAGTGGTTACACAAGAGTTACAGCTTACACAGCCATTCAATGTAGGGTCACCAATAGATCAGGGTGGGTAACATATTTGGCCACATGATAGAGGGAATGGACCTAGAGGACTAGGAGGTGGATTTCAAAAGCCTCAAGAGGGAGGAGGATTTAATGAAGGACATCCGCATAAGCGCTGGAATTGTGGGAGAAAGGGACATAGGGCCCGAACATGCAGAAGAAGAAGGGGCATGCAGCAAAACTGGCAAGCTCCAAGAGGTGGAACAGGATATTTTCCACAGTATATTGCAGAACCACTGGAATATTATGCCCAAGATCACACATAGTATCAGACACATGTGCTACAAATACAACAAGCACAGCAAGTCCCGCTGCAATCACAGATGCCACAACGGCAACCACAGCAAGCACCTATGCAAACACAACAAGTACAGACCCAACAGTACACTCTGACACAACAGACAGTACTACAATGGAACGCAAATACAGAAGGCCCACAAACATCTACACACAGTATAGTGAGTGTGACAGTAGTGGGAGGAAATCCTTTGATGGGTACAGGGAAGAATTTATATCCACAAGAGGGCAGCACAAAGAGTGACCTGATGTGTTCAATACTATCAGTGACACCAGAACATCGAAGAGGAACCGAGGGTCAGGGTAACGAAAGGAGGGAAGACATTTTCGTTTCTTGTAGACACAGGAGCTACTCGTTCCTGTGTTTGGGAGTGAAAGTATCCAATGGGCCTCATTACGAGGTGAGCGGAATGGGTTAAACGGCGCCGGTAATGGTGCCAGTGCCGTTAATCCCATTCCGCCCTATTACGAGGTTCCCTTGAGGGACCCGCTCTGGACGTCTGGTTTTACCAGACGTCCAGAGCGGGTCCCACAAGGGGCCAGGGAGCTAACAACGGGCTCATTAATATGTTTGTTGTTAGCTCCCACCCCATTCCCATTGAGCCCTATGGAAGCTCGAATGGGAATGGGGAAGGACCGGGTCCAGGTTCCTTGAAGGAGAAAATACCAGGCCCTCCAAAGTCGGACTGGCCCGGTATTTCCCCATTCATGGAACCCGGACACAATTCTGGAGGCAGCCATGCCCTTAATAAGGGCATGGCTGCCTCCAAAATGGATGCCTCCAAAGTCCTAGTGAGGCCCAATATCTAGAATTATCATGAATGCACAGGGATTCTCTGGGGCTATGAGTTTAGTTCCTTTTACTGATGAATTACCAATTTCAATAAGAAAACACAGAGAATGACATATCTTTGCCACTATTATATTCCAGACAGACACCAGTCAACACATTAGGATGTAACTTGATGACAAAACCAAACACGACAATATCATTTACTGACAAGGGGATAATATTTTCCACTCCAGGAATACATTACATGAATGTAAGATAATGTATACTGGCATTCACAGGCTGAAACACATTGTGAGGTGTCCCTTTAGACCCAGAAGTATTTTGTATGGAGTTAATATTTTGGTAACATGGCTTCCTGGATTGATAGGTAAATTGCTGAGGATACCTGATCTATTGGTCAGGATACCTGACCAATAGGCCAGAAATACCTATGGATGACGATGAAGGACAGGTTATTGCCATAGAACTAGAGGCAGCAGTGGTAAGAGAGGAAAGGGTGGTTGTTCATGGGATGGATGATGAAGGAAGAGCATGAAGAAGAGTAATAGCTCTTGACAAAGAATGACAGACAAGGAGTTGTTCAGAGATGAGACTTCAGACAATGAAATAGTATTTTTCATAAATCTCACTTATTGGATTAAAGTTGAGAAATGGGAAATACCACAGCGAATGCCATTGGTAAAAGAAACCACAATTTTTCCAGGAAGATTTTGAAAAAGTACCAAGCATTTTATGGACTAACAGTCCATGTGATGTTGGTCTTCTGAGCAGAGCAGGAGCAGTTAAAATGAAGCTTAAACCAGGGGCAATTGTACCACAAGCAACAAATGTGCAGAGAAGCAAACAAAGGTAGATCTGAAGCCATTTTGTCTTCAGTACAGCCGGGAATACTGGTACCATCAGAGTGCACATGTAACATGGTTGTGTACCCAATAAAGAAATCAACGGGGGGTTGAGGAGATTCATTTAGGGTCTACGCGCTTGAAGCAGAGTTTCCTCCAGTTCCAAACCCAGGTATGATATTATGTAACATCCCAGCTACAGCTAAATATATTACAGTAGTAGGTTTAAAAAGCACTTTCTTTTCAATTTCCCTTTATGAGGACTCCCAAGATTTTACTTCCTGTCTGTATAGAAATCCGCATTGGAAACATACAACATTACCACAAGGGTAGTGTGAGTCCCCGTAGATCTTTAATAGGGTTCTTCAGATGAACCTAGGCAGCATACAACTTGAGAGCACAATCATTAAGTACAGAGATAACATGTTAGTGTATGATGAGACTGAAGAAAAATACAGAGAAGACTTGGTTCAGTTAATGACAGTATTGGCAGGAAATTGATACAAAGTAGACCAAAAGAAGCTACAGTATTGTCAGGTAGAGGTCCTGTCCATAGGACAGGTAATTTCTCAAGAAGGAAGACGAGTGGCACCTGAGAGATCAGAAGCAATAATGAAAACTCTAAGACCTATGACAGTGAGAGATATGCAGTAATTTTTAGGCCTATGCAATTATTGTAGGGCCTGGGTTTTTGATTACAGTACATATATTAGACCACTTCTCAAATGGCTTAAAGAAGCGCAGACAGTTAAAGATGGGATAGTATGGACAGATGAGATGACAGAAGGATTTTATTAATTGAAGAGGGCAATTTGTACAGCCTCTGTGTTAGGGATTCAAGACTATAAAGAAGAATTTTACTTAGTTTCACATTCAAAGGGAGTGGTAATGACAGCAGTCCTTACCCAGAAGACACTGTTAGGATATGGACCTAAACCATTTGCTTATTACAATGGGATTTTAGACCCAGTAATGACAGGGCATTACCCTTGTGAACAGGCTTTAGTTGCTGCTGCTTTCGCAATTGAGAAAGCTGCGAGTATTACAATGGGGTGTTCAATGATGTTATGTGTCTCGCATTTCTTATTCGCCATTTTGGAGAAACAAGGTGATTATTCTGAACCCAGCTATCAAAATTGTTAGATGTAGAGTAGTGAATCCAATGACATTCAAAGCAGAACCAGTAAAGAAGGAGGATTATGTACATGATTGCACAACGTATACTGAGTTTCATGACTGTATTCCCTATTTTAAAGAAAACGATTTGGGGGCAGGAATTCTATTCATCGATGGTTCTTCAAAAATTAATCAAGCAACATGAGATAGGCAGATGGGATAGGCAGTAGGTAAGTTAAAACAGAATCGTGAATTTGAAATTGTGACAAGTGGAATATTGCCTTCACATTGTTCAGCACAGGCTGCAGAATTAGAGGCACTTATCGCTGCATTTCAGAGATGTGAGGATGAGGAAGTGACAGTGTACTCTGACTCCACCTATGTGACTTCAACCATACACGCAGGGTTGTCACGCTAGAAAAGGAGGGACTTCTTCTGTGCAGATGGCACACCAGTGCAACATGTGACGTTATTGGACAAGCTTATTAAGGTACTAAAGCTCCCATTGGCTGTCACTGTGCTAAAGTGTGCAGCCCATATTTACAGGGCAGTCATGATTTCTCACGTTAACAGATGCTGCAGATGTTGAAGCAAGAAGAGCAGCATATTTTCCAAATATGTTGATGAAGGAAAGCTTTAATTTGTTATCCATTGTACAGTTAATTGAGCTGCACAGTTGAGCTCTGCAAGTGGAACAGGATTTATGGAAAAGCCGGGGGGTTCTTTATCACCCACAGAGGCTATATGGAGACAAGATACTACTGGAAAGCCAGTTATGCCTCTAGCATTATTGACAGTTGTGCGGGATAAGCTTCACTATCCTGTGCATACAACCAGAGTGAATCTTGCTGCCATGATTGCAGAAGACTGGTTTTGCCAAACGTATTAGCAAGTGTTACGCTATTTATTGTGATTTGCATTATCTTTCAGAAATTCACAACAGGGCATACCTTGCGAACAGTGAAAGGAGCAATAGCTGTCATGATGCCTACCCCCAGGGACCCAGACCAAGTCCAGCAACCCTGGAAGCAGGCATCAAGTTATCCCAAGCAAGCCCAACAACCCCTGCTAGGGGCTATTTGGGTCCAGTCCTGGCGCCAATGGCGCCAGGCTCATATGGAGAGTCACTCCTGGCGCCATAGGCGCCAGGCTCATAGATTAAAACTTACCTGATGCAGACCATGCTGCAAACTTACCTGATGCAGACCATGCTGCAAGAGCTCCAAGCTAAAAGAGGCTTGGAAGGGACTACTTTACTTAGGGACTATTTTTTACTCGGGTGGGGCTGGGGAGGAATACTTACCTGGGACTACTTTGGAGGCTATTTAAACCACGCCCGAAGAGCAGCACACGCTTCGTGTTATTCTGCATCCAGCAGCGTAACGCTCACCGTGCCTGCAAGTCTGCATCCAGCCTTCTGCCACGCCCGCCTCGAGTTTGGAGCTCCTAGAAAAAGGGAGAAAGAAGGAGAAAAGGTTAGAACAAGAGCAATACCTTTGATCCTTACCTGAATTCCCGATCCATTGCGCCTTCGATCTGGAAGAAAGAAGCTATTTATGCGCGTCGCCTCGCCTGCTGCAGCGCCGCGCTGAACTCACCGGCCTTCGCAGCATCTTCACATTCCGCCGCATCCTCCTGAATGTTCCTGCCGCACTCCGGCACCTAAGGAGAAGACAAGAACAGCAAGGTGAGCCAAGGGAATACACGGAGGAATATTAGTTACCCCCCCATAGACTTACCTGATTTTACCACCGGGGTACTCTTCCTCTTCACGGGTCGGCGCAGCTTCCACTGCATCTTCGCCGAACCCCGGCCCCTAAGGGCAAACAAAAGGACAGCAAGGTGAAAAAAAGGGACGAACAAGGGGAACCCTCCTCACCACAATAGACTTACCTGATTTTACCATCAGAGGTATTATTCCCCCAGACTTCATACTTTCTCCCTGCGCCTGAATAAAGGAGAAAGCAACAGGTTACATATTGACATTATTTTATTGAACTGTGTTGGAAAATACAAATCCTTACCATAATTCTACCGGTTGCCACGAGGAACTCTTCATTAGGGTCAAGCTGCAACCTGCAAGGAATCGGACAAGAGTGAAAGTCAGGCATTTGAACTCTTACGAACTTTATACTTACGGCGTCTTGCCGGGAATCTCGGAGTCAACATTGTTCTGGAACTCACCAATTCCTTCGAGCCAGTGAAGCAACTGGTTATCAACGCGCCCCTGCGCTCAATGCAGGATGGAGAGCTCATCTTTTCAAACCATCAGGTGAGACTATAAGAGGGGACATCAAAGGTGATCTGTGGTGGAGAACAGCGTGGGTGGGGGGATTTACGCTCAACTCCACGGGTGGTTAATTCCCTTTCTCCATTTGCAGAAGAATATCTCTACGGGCCAAGCAAACGAAGCTAGGTGGGCCAGTCCAGTCCGTTATCTCGGCCCTACGCGTCACATTGGTGGAGACCGCAGCTGTCCAGTTCCGATCGACGCCTCTGTGGGAGCCAGGTGAGCGTAACAATACCCTGCCCCAATGGTCCTTTTCAGCATCTACATATAGAGTATGTGGATATGTTGCAAAGATGCAATGGCTACAGATACATGGTAATAGTAATGTGTCCTTTTCCTGGATGGATTGAGGCAGGTCCATGCATGCATGCACCCCAATGCCACGTGATGCCAAGTTTCTCATACTTGAGGTGTTTCCTAGATGGTGTGTATGCGAAGTCCCGAGATCTGATTATGGGCTGCATTTTGTTAATGAGTTGTTCAAAAAGATCACTCTTCTATTAGGCATAAATCATCCATTTTCATCAGTTTATCACCCACAAGTAAATGTTATTTGTGGGGGTTTAAATGTACTCTTTAAAGACAGGATGGCCAAGATTAAGATGACTTCGAAGAAGGGATGGATATATTGCCTGCCCCTTACCTTATTCGCCTTGAGAAATCAGCCTGGCTCAGATCACCACCTGACTCCTCATGAGTTCATGAGTGGATGCCGTATGAGAGTGCCACTTCCTCCTCCCACTTAAATAGAAACTGATGCCCATAGTGTAGAAAATACATTATGGGATGAGATTTATGATTATTTGACAAATATGCCTGCTAGTGTTTTTTTAATTTCTGAACGGATCAGAAATCGGAGGGAAGGGTAAAAAAAGATTGAAAAAGACAGCAGTCTAACGATACATTTGATCTAACGGTTAAGGCCATCTAGTTTGCATCGAGGGGACCAGGCTCTTGTAAAGAGTCTTGTCTGTGCTTGAAATAAGCCCCATTTGAAGGACCATACCTTGTAGAGGGGTGTCACTCCCACTGCCATGAAGATCTGAGGAAGATGAGCTTGGCTGCACCTGAGTGATGTAAAGCCTTACACAGGAGAGACCCTTACGCCTCTGGCACCTGTTGACATCAAAGCTAGAGAAGAAGTTCCCTGAATGTAGACCAGATCTGCTACCAAGACCCAACAACAACAGATGAAATAAAAACTATTTGAACTTTCAATTATTCCCAATGTTAAAGAGACAATGGGTTTCATTATGAGGTTGGAGGAAGCCTTGCCGGTTCTGTATCCCTACAGCCCCCTACCACCGCTACCAGCACTTGCATCTGTTGACTGCACTTTCCCTTGCAGTTGCACCACTGCAACTGCCACCAGCTGGCCGCACTTCTTATTTATTGTTCCTATGTATTGCTTCTATTTATTTACTGTTTATCCTATGCACTTCACTTCCCCACCCATCTCCCCCTCGCACTTTCCCCTTCACCACCTCCCCTGCACTTGCGCAATCTCAATGACACCTGGCATAGTAAGATTGTTGTCTCCGTCTTCCCTCTGTTACCCTCCCTTGACGCGTCGCGCCTTGAAACACTTGTGTATAGTTGCATTATAAATGCCATATCATATCATATCACATATTGCAAGTAAAGCAGTCATGTTGAGAAAATGGATGTCGGCATTGTGTAATAGTAAGAATCCTTGAGGAGAAAGACCAAGGCTGCAGAGCAAACAGGCACTGGAATACAGATCTGTGCAAGAACAAAGGATATTTTCTTGGCTCAGATCAGGGATCACGCAGCAAGAAGCAACTGCAAAGCACAAAAAGGAGTTGAAGAGGATAAGCCATGTGCGTAAGACACATTTCTCTTAGATTAAGTAAAGGAGTGAATAAGTGTGAGTGTCAAGTATTGAACAACCAAAAATGCAGAAGGCACATGGAAGACGGAGCAACCAAGTCTCCAGAGGCCAAGGAAAGTAATAGTACCCAATATACTCAAATGAATAGCACAAGAAAAAGGACAGAATGGACAAAATCATTGTCTACTCACACGTGGTATGAGACCAGCAGAGAAGGCCTATTCATGAAGCTCCAGATGAAGATAGCAATGTAGCAATTAAAGTTCTGAGGAAGAGAACAGTCAGCAAGGTAAACTACAGAGAAGAAGCCTGGGTTTTGTTGCTTACATGCTGCTCACGCACCAAATGTCCAAGGTTGGAAGAGAGTGCAACCAAACATGAGGGCGTATGTAATGGTGGACCATACATTGTTGTAGAAGCCTATCTGCTGCTGATGTTATCAGTATTTTACCTAGTTAGAGGTTGTTCAAGGTCTGCCTACCAGACTTGTATGAAATATAGATATATACATTCCCTTAACAAATCACTCTGCCCGATATACTGTTTGCCATGTAGGATGACGTCATAGCTGACGTACATTGAGGTATAAAGACTTGTGTGTAGTTGAAATGCGCCGAGAGTGTGTGAGCTGCAATCCGTTTGTTCGCAAGGTTTCCCTACTTTATTGAATTGATGATGAAGTCATATTTTGCCATATTCTTCGAGTCTGTCTGGTTATTTGGGCCTGAGATCATTTATTTGGTAATCCCATTCGGCACTTACAACGCTTCAGGTGCTATTGCACAGGATCTTTAGGAATACAAATTGAATATACAATTCAATTTAGATTTAGGTAAAGATTAAGAGTTCAGCCCATGCATATTAAAGCTTGAATAACTAATGCTATTATGATGTAAGGATGATGGTTTTGATTCATGGAATCTTTTTCCCAATGGGACTTACTTCATCTCATCTGTAACTTGCCATTTCTGGAGGTATGCACTAAGTTCACTTCCTCACCGATGCTGGAGACCTTGTGAAAAGCCAGATTCGATTTCAGGAGCATTAGTGCCTGAAATGGAATCCCAGATATGCCTCCTGCCATCAGCTTGTTGTAACGCAGGTTTTAAAGAATGGTATTCCTCTCACTCCACCTCTCCGGTGGTCTGGTGTCTCCATCTCTATCCTACAGGCCTGGATTAATGTTCTCTTTCTTTTGCATCTAGAGACATGTGCTTCTTTTTTTTTAAGTACGACATTTGAAACCATGTATATATAATATTGCTCGTGGACTGAACACCTGGCACCAGGGCTGCTCATACTGGTGCCATTAGAATGATACTAAGCTTCTAGGCCTGTTATTGGTGATTGCTG
The DNA here is from genome assembly GCF_040938575.1 of Ambystoma mexicanum. NCBI lineage: Eukaryota > Metazoa > Chordata > Amphibia > Caudata > Ambystomatidae > Ambystoma > Ambystoma mexicanum. The sequence continues at coordinate 1,091,302,300 of NC_090926.1, read as the reverse complement.
TGCCCTGGCTCATTAACTCATGTTTTATGAGGCAATATAGCCTGCAACTCTAGACAACAATAATAATAAGCCATGATTAGGACGTGTCTGGCCTGATGCTCGTTACCTCACTGACTCCCCAGGGAGGTCACAAAGCAAGAGCGCCTAGAGACAGATTACTTGCAGAAGGTGCTACGAATATGAGTTACATATTCTGGTAAATTACATATTACAGCCACATTTGTGATTTTATTACCATTTATTAAACTGACAGTTAATTCTTATAATCATATTGTATTTATGTTCTAGCCTCACTGGACTAACGGCTCCTGCTAACGGCATGTTGTCAGGTAAATAATCTTATTTCACAATGTCTACACATAAGAAGTTCCATGAGCAACCCCACTATTTCCCTGCCGTCCATTTTGTTATTACTGCATAGCATTGATCCATCCAGTTCAGTGATTACGGCTACATTGTTTATATTTCAGCAAGTACAAGGACTGCCCTTTGGCCCTGTCAGATCATTTTTCAAAACCAATCTCAGGATACTGCTTCGTACCTTTATCAACCCCCCTCACTGCACCCAATCTACCCACATCATTCCTTTGTCCATTAGTTCATGCCCGGGCTGAGAGTACAGACAGGCCTGTGCTCAGGGAGACAGCTGTGCTTTTATACTGCTGATCACCAGTGTTGCTGTTTTTCTGCTGGCTTCATCCTTCCAGGGAATTGCTTCCATGCAATGCAGCGTAATTAAGGGGCTCGTCGCTATGCAAGGGATAGAGAGATGGGTCATAGAAATAACCGGAACTTAATGTAATGTTATGTAACTGGGTCTTATAGTAAATCGTATTCCATTTTGATGACCTTCTGGCCACTTGTAAAGGGCCTTGCAACCTACCATCATCCCCCTCACATATTCTTAAAATCAGAAGTGGGTAGGCAAAGGTCCTCATATACCACTCATAAGAAGGGAGGGTGGTTACAGATCTGAGAGGCTTATTTATCCTTCTGTTGACCAAAGTAACATAAATAAATACACACATATATTACTATCACAGAAGGCTGGATCTGCATTCATGCCACTGTCACACTAGCAGCTCCTCACACTTACTCTGCTACCTTCTTCCACTCTACCAAAACTTTTGGGAAATGTGGTGGCATCTGGTACCTTATCAATAAGACCCTCACCACTGCCCCGATTTGCTCTTTTAGATATGCCACTATTCAACTTCTTCCTCCTAATCCTCCCACTGTTCTGGCCTTCTATCGACCCCATGGTGTTCGCAATTCCTTCTTCCCTGACCTGTACATTCTCCTTGAGTCACTTCCACTGACAGCGTCATTGTCATGCTGGTAGACTTTAACCTTCCAAAGTCCACTGCAGCGACCCACCTTGTAATGAACCTCCTGACAACTACTTCTACTCCCTCTGATCAGCCTGCCCATTTTGGTGGGAATTCTCTGGGCCTTGTCTTTTTGTCTACTTTGCTCTCCTACTATGACCTCTCCCCATTGACCCCTCTCCTTATGATAAATCCATTGTTCACTTTCATGTCTCTGTCCCTCCAACCTACTTCCTTCCCCTCTTTATGACCATGAGTACGTTCAAGCAGGACTCTCTTCCAGCTTATCTTGATAATGCTGGGACATCTCTTCTGTTTCTATTCCCCATTCAGGTCTCTTACACTGACTGCTTTTTCTGACTTTTCTGACTTTCACTATGACTCTCTTTGATAAACCTCATTTTGCATGCACTTTCTCAGCTTACCATCCCAATCTTCAGCCCTGTATCACGTCCGAAATTCTGACCCTCAAAACAAACATGTGCCATGACCTATATCGATGGCCTCCAGACTATTCATAGCCTCCAAGATTTCTGTTGCTGCCCTCACATCTGCACTCTACCTAATATTCTCAGTTTGCAGTCATACCCACAAACTGTAATCTACCCTCCATGTTTTGTGTATGCCTCCCAAGCCAATAGCCATTTACGCCTCCCTCTCTGCTAATGGATTTCTTCACATCTTTTCCTCTAAATTCTCTAAAATGCATGACACTCTCACAACCCTTCTCCCTCTTTCTTTCTCAAGCTCCTTCTGATCAACACCACTTCCACTACCCTTTCTTCTCCCAACTATTTCTTACCTAGCGAATGAGAACTCATCCTTCACATTGACAACCCACCTTGCACTCCTACTTGTTGGTGCCTCTAAGGTTCATAGGGCCTCATTACGACCCTGGCGGTAAGGGGTTAACGCCAGTGTTAGCTGCGCCGACCCCTTACCGCCAATTACGAGGTCCCTTAGCGCCATGGCGCTTTTAACACCTGCTTTAAGCAGGTGTTAAAATCCATGGCGCTAAGGGACCATGGAGTTAATTACGCCACCGTAATTTACGGTGGCGTAATTAACGCCTTCCCCACTCCCATTATGCCCTATGGGGCAAAAATGGGAATGGGGAAGGGTAAATGGGGATTGGGGACTTACCGCCCCGCCTAGGTCGGAATGGGGCTGTAAGTCCGCCAACCACCATGGCGTAAACGTAGTTTACGTCATGGTGGTAAAGTCACGGCCCAGGCGGTAACTTACCGCCTGGGTCGTAATGAGGCCCCTAGACATAGGGCCTCATTACGAGGTTGGAGGTAGCCATGGAGCTATTAGCTCCTTGGCTGCCTCCAAAACTCTTCCGACTCCGCACTGGTGAATGGAGCAATTACCGGTCCATTCTGAGGTCGGAGGGACCGGTAATTCCCCTTTCACCAGGGCCATTCCCCATTCCCATTTGAGCCCCAATAGGGCTCAATGGGAATGGGGAAGACGCTAATAACGGTACCGCAAATTACGGTACCGTTATTAGCTCTAGAGTCCCTTTGCGGGTCCCGTCCTTGACGCCTGCAAAAATCAGCCGTTAAGGAAGGACCCGCAAAGGGAACTCGTAGTAGGGAGGTAAGGGATTACCGGCACTGGTGCCCTTACCGGTGCCGGTAATCCCTTACCTCCCACCTCGTAATGAGGCCCATAGTCTCAATCACTTGCCCTTATCTCCATTTAATCTATTTGCACCAACTGGACTCCTTCAAATGTGCATTTGTCCTTCCCCTTTTTGAAGAAACCCCCTGCTTCCCTAAACGTCCCACTGAACTATCATCCATTTTCCCTTTTTTCGATTTATTCAAAAGGTCATTGGGCTGGTGGTCTTGACCTAGACCACGAAGTACCTTCAGAATAATGGCCCTGAATATCCATTTCAATTTGGCTTCCATAGAAAACACTGCACAGAGACAGCACTCAGGCATACCTCTAAACTTTGCTCTGATGTTCACCATTCCACATTCTCTTCTGTACTCAGCCTTTAGGTCCTTTCCGCCATTTCTGACACTGTGAAATCTGCTCTCTCCTGGAATGCCTCTGACCTGGAAGTTTGCTCCTTTAAAATGTTCTAGAAAGTGCACACATTTGGCCCCATCCTTCTCTCTTTTTGTTTCCCACAAGGATCTGTCCTTAGACCACTGCTCTTCACCCGCTATACCTCTGCCCTGGGAAAACGTATACTCTTTGGATTACACAAACACTCACTCACACTTTGCTCATGGCCTTCACATCTTTTTCCCCTTTCTCTCCTTCACCCCAGTGATCTTGAAATAGATTACTAATTGTCTCACATCAATTTTTCACTGGATGGCTACGCGCTGCTTAATGCTGTATTCTCCAAAAACTGAATACATTTATTTCCCAGTTTCTAGCTGACTCCATACCTATCCTCACTTCGCCTATTTCCTTCCTGCCTGGCCTTCTTGCCACTTCTACCAAGGCTTGCAACCTTGAGGGTCACCTTGCATTTCAAACACTATCTGCAACACCTTGTATCTCATGACTCTATGAAAGCTCTAATCTCCACCCTTGTGCTTAGCAAACTTGTCTACTGCTAATGCTAAGTCGTTGGCCTTCCCTTCGAAGCCTTCCTCGACACTGCTACCCTCTTTGTCTGTCGTACCATCTTGTTCCCTCTGCTCTTCCTCTGCAATAATCTCACTGTCCCATGCCCCTCCTACCTCCTCTCACTTCTGCTCTTTATCCATGCTTATCCAACTCCATCACAATCAAATCCAATTTACCCACGGGTTTGGTACTTTTTGATTTACATACAAAGCAATAGGATACGCAGCACTAGGACAGGTACCACATCTTTTTGTTACTCTTGATAGGTTAATACTTTTAAGGAACGCTCAGCAAAAGCTTAAATTGTCACACATGAATTGGTGTCACCTACACAGGTACAAATGCTAAAAAACTGCCATCCCTGCTGTATTTATCAGTGCATTGGATTTAAAAAATATCAATCCTAGTGGGGAAACAACAATGCATTGTACATGGGGGATAGGTGCCCAAGGTTATACATGTAGAAAGCAATGGTAGCAGAGGAAGCTGGGATAGTTTGGGGATGAGGGGAGAAGCGAGCTACCGAGGAGAAGTGGTGTGTTGTGTGTCATTCGGATGGCAAACCCTATTCAGGGGTAACTTCCTGAGGTTGTGTCCTGTGAGCACTCCTGAGCCATTTAATACCTCAGAGCTTCATAAAGCAGCAGTGTAAGTGCACCATTCTAGGCTCTATCCCATAGATAGCAACAATGTTCTCTGTGGGCCATATCAAGGTTTCTGTGGGGACAGCCTAGTTGGTATAAACAGATGTCTTCAGCCATTTTATTATATGTCTTAACAATGTATTATTATGTGTGCATTTTGAAAGGATACAATTCTGCAGCCAACCATGCCCATGCCCGTGGCTACATGTCCACCTATACCTCTAACTGTGCATGGACTCCGGAAAGCTTCAATAGATCAGCAAGATAAACGCAATGCCCGCACACCACACACTTTCCATGGTGTTGGCCCTCATCTCTCCTAGACAAATGGAGGTACCAAAAATGTGCCTTGGGAGGCCGAGATTTTAGATATCTAAATTTGCATATCTTGTACTCAAACCCTTTTTCAGTTAAAAAAATCTCACATTTTCCCACCTTTAGGAAAAAGCTGAATTGCCTTCTTGTCACTGACTAATTTGGCTGCTAACACTGTGGGCTCTTTGGATACAATTTTACATTGTCAAGTAAATATGTAGGGCGAAAGACGAAAACACTAATATCTGTAAACAAACAATATTGGCCCATTAAGAAGAGCAGAGTAAACCTACCTTGATGCAAACCAAGTCGTAGTGACAGGGGCACAAGTAAAGTCAAGGTTGGACAATTTCAATGCCTTCAATATGGGCATCCCTGCTGATCATACCAATAGAATACAAATAGTCCATAGCGCCTCGGGTGGGCTCATTCTTGGCTTAAGGAAATACCAACCAATCACCAACCAGCTCAAAATCATGCGTGGGATTTTAGTACATGCCAGTATCTCCATCGCAATCCGGTGCATTGCACACAATGCCATGGAGGCTATGTACCATCCTACCTCCACAAAAAGATCTCACAATACCGGTGCAGCAGAATCCTACACTATTCACACTAATGTGTGGTGACATCTGGGCATACACAGTGGCACATTTTTATAGGTGTGCTACATTATGGTAGGGTCACCTGCGCCTATTCTAATGATCACTGTCCAAGTGATCTTGGCAGTGGACACTGACACCTTATAAAGTTGTGTTATTAAAGGTGTTCATGTCTAGGTATGTGTGAAAGTCCTGTTGCAAGATTACCCATTCTATCAAACGTGCAATCCATTTGTAATTTCTGAAACTGATCATATTATAGTATTTTCAAATTAACATTTCATGAGTGCTTTAACAAAGAAAAAGGTATTGATTTTCGGGACAGAAAAAGTATTGTGCGTCTTACAGAATGCAGACAAGGTTTGTACTGCAAACTACCGTACATGACTGATTTAACAATAATAAATAAACGAGGCCTTAATGTTTGGATTATTGCCGACCATTTTCAATCAAGGCCACCATGATGCAAGGAATAGCAAAACATCCTAGATTTTAAACAATATATCCTTTGGTAGTGAGGTCTGCACACCCTGGCCATCCATGGCCGAATAAATGCCTCCTTCCTCACCACTAGAGAAGATGTGATGCATCAGAGATCACCTTCCTTCACGTGACCCTCTTCTTCCCTTTTCTCTGTCCAACTTGGGAACTGTCATGCTATTCCGTAACGATTGTCCATCTCTTTCCCGTTAGTTGTGACATCGCTTGGCCCGATGACCAGAGACGTAGACAGCCTGGTGCTGTGCATGAGGGCTCTCCTGTGTGAGGACATGTTCCAGCTGGATCACACTCTGCCTCCAATGCCCTTCAACGAGGAGGTAAAGAACCCTATTTTACAAGCATATACATCATGGGATCCACATTTACAAAGTCAATGTGTTCCATTTCAGACACACATTTCTGTCCAACAGCGGCAAGGCATTTTGTAGAGAGTTAGTGCGTTTCAGGATGCAGATCGCCTCGATCGAGGCCAGTGTAAGCATTCTCGAAGTCTGGCCATAGGTTTATGCAAGCCTCTGCTAATGTATGTTAGTTGAGAGGTACCGGTTGGGATGTGTCTGAACCTTGACAGACTTACCAGCCTGTTGGATTGTTCAGTATGTTGGTTAACCTCGACATTTCCCAATCCCTTAAAGTCTAGTAGGGATGGAGCATAATCTGTTTCATATTAGTCTATACCACTGGCCTTGCATTTGCACTGACCGGCCAGGACATGTTCCGCTTGGTTCTAAAGGCTAGTCCATCCCTAATATCATCTGATAACATGCTCACTTTCCAGAGGTCCATATATGTTCTCGCTCTTATTTCATCCACAACTCTTCCTTCCACCACTCTCTTCACCCTCCACCTAACTGACCTCTCTTGAAGTATGTTTGGACAATGTGTGTCAGTGAATTCCTAATGGACAAATGTTGTTCTCCATGGACCTCTTCTCAAGAGATGAACCTAGGATAAGCACTGTATGCTGCACTAGTTAAGTTAAAGGGAAACTTACTGTCACAAAGAAGAGCTTTCATTGTTGATCATTATAGAGATTTTGTTTTACTTTGTATGTTTTTTTTTAAACTGAGTGTTATGAGTATTTTGATCCTAAGTCATAAGCAAGTCTTGTCAAACCCTGTATATAATTAGTATTATGGAGATTTGCTGGAGAGTTGAATAACCTTTTAAAGGCACTCAGACTTTGACCTCTGAATGGTGACTTGCAAAGTTTTCAATGTAGTATATTTTCGTCCTATTGTTTCTTACGCTAGATTACTCTTTCCCTGCAGGTGTACGCTAATTCTGCGCCCCTTCGGATTGGATACTATGACACAGATGGATATACCATGCCGGTTCCATGTATGAGACGTGCTGTTCACAAAACCAAAAGGCTCCTCCAGGAAGCGGGACATGTGGTATTGATTTTATGTGCTCTCCACTACTGTCTCACATTAATTCGGCCTATATTCTTTATTTATTTATGGCATAGTGGGAGTGGAATGAGTAATTAATTCATATGTTACACATGTTCCAGCACCCGGAGGTCGTGTCATATGAGGTCAGTATAGCACTTATATAATATGACCTTTGCAATATTGAGTTTTTAAGGAAGGAAAGGTTAGGGTTAGATCAGAACAGACGGGTAGATTATAAGAACAGTCCGATTCTACCAAAGGGATGCAGGCAGTCTATTTTCCCAGCATTAAAGCGTTCAACATTTAATACCTGCACGGGAACACACACTACCAAAGTGAATAGGTTCAGAAGGAGGTCTTTAGGGAGCCAGGACAGCCAAAGTCAATGGACAAAGTCAAAGAGCTGATGCTCTTCTTCTTAGAAACATTTTCTTAAATAGTCAGTGTTCAAAAAAGAAATCACAGCAGCTCAAGAGAAGTCACCTTTAGAAAGCAGAAAGAAGTTTCTTAAATAGTCAGTGTTCAAAAAAGAAATCACAGCAACTCAAGAGGAGTCACCTTTAGAAAGCACAAGTGTATGGCCAATGCAGGTAAGTTGTGTTCATCTTAGTTTAGGGTTACATTGCACTCCCAAAGATAGGAAGCATCCCAAATGGCAAAAGGGTAAAGCATCACAAGCCCAATAGTACCTCTGAAGTTAAGAAATTGTTCCAGCTGGTTGCCTTCACACTGCAATGCAGTAGACCCTTGTTCCTGGTCCTTGCTCATGGAGACAAAAGGGAGGATGTCTGGTGGGCTCCTGCAGTAGCATCCAAGAGAGGGACTCGGCAGCAATGGATTTTCCTTGATTCAGCATCTCTTTGTGGTTTTGGCACCTTTTTCTAAGCGCCAAAGAAGAATGAAAAACTCTGGTTAGGATTTCCTTGATCCCTCGGTCCTGGACTCTGGTGAGGGGACTCTGGAAGTGGATTTCTTGCTTTTGTAGGGTGCTCTGGTTGCCTATGAAGATCTGGCCATATTTAGACTTCAGAAGACAATACAATCACAAGTGGTTGAGGTACCCTCAGTGTTAGGCTGCTGCAGCCTTGGAAAGTCACAGCAAGTTGGGCGTTGCAGCAAAATAGAGTTTGTCTCATGGCTAGTGGGTCTCACCAGCCAAAGGGAGGAAGTCATCCTTTATGTGTCTTCCCTGTAGATTAAAAAACATGGTCAGCCCAGCCGCAGGGCATCACCGGGCACTTTGCGGTACAAGTGGGTGCTGCTGTTGTCTTCTCTCATCTTCTGCTTCCTATATTGTCCTCCAGTGGTTGACTCTGCTCTTAGTCCCAAAAACCTTGCTTTTTATGCAAGTTCCCATTGAGTCACAATCCTAGGCTGTCAATCACACAGCAGTGTGGGTGTCCTCCAGGGCAGCCAGCTGGCCAATTGGAACTGGTTTCACTCAGGCACACCTAGAGACAAAGGACAGGAAAGTTTCGGGACCCTCCCTCACTTCCTGCTTTTCCAGGCAGACTGAAGCCTGGGTGGGCTTCAGGGCTGAAGCCCGCCAAAGGTAAAACATAGAAAGGACTCAAACCTGATCCAAATAACAGAGTAAAATCCTAGAAGAAACTAACTAACAAGTAATGGTGAAAAAAGAAGACAGGGCTATTTTGAGAAAATGGTCACCCTTTGGTTCAGCACTGCAGCTGAGGTATCAGACGGCCGATACTTGTCAGTTGGTAGTAAAAAATCAACCACTGCCACCAGCCATTCAAGTGAGTTAGTGTAACAAAATGTTAAATGAGAAATGGGTTATGGGGATTACTAGGTAAACCCCACCCCCGCCCCAGCACTCCACATAGGGTGGTGTGTGCTGGACCCATAAAGTAAAGGTAAGTAAGACAGGGGACATTTTACTGTTCTTTGGAACATTAGTTCTCCCATTAAAATGTAGTTAAACATTAGGAGAAGTCCAAGGGACCTCTCACTGGCACCGCACAAAATGTGCTGTGTGTCACAATGCAAAAGCAGATGCCTATGGAGTTTTCCAGTCTCCATAAAACAGAAAGAAACATAGAAAATCATACTCAGGAAAACACATGAGTGAGTGAGAAAAAGGTCTCACTCACTCAGGATAAAAATGTGAAAGCCCTGAGTGCAGCAAAAGAGCTGGGGGTTGCTAAGGTTAACGGGAATTGGCACAGAAATGAACATTCTCTCTAACACATGCCACATTACAATGCTGCAATAAATTCAGGGAAACAACCACAGTGATTTGGCCCAGTATGACCATCACCAGATCTGGCAGCAGTTAACACGTACCACTACCTTATAATATGCGGCTGCTTAAACAGACTTCTGCCAATAGCATCTTATAGCCGCAGTTACTGCACTAAACTAGTGCTGGCTGAACTTGTTCGTCAAAACTCCAAATGATTTGTATAAATTGAGCCCAGTGCAGCATCTCAACTTTCCTTTAAAATACATGCAAAAGTGTGTACATCCACTTGTACCATATCCTTTCAACCCAAGATGCTAATGAGGTTTGTACTTATTCTGTAGAAGGTGTTCAGAGAGGTGGGAGGGGATTATATCATTCATTGGTATGGGAGGAGAAGAAATTAGAATTAGAATTAGGTTAAGATAGGAGTTAGAATTAAGGTAGTCAGAATAGTGATAAGGTTCTTTTAATAGTCTGTTGGCTGAGGAAAGAACACAATGAATGATACAGCTTGAGTGATATTTAGACGTTTCTGTATATAGAAAGGGGAATTCCATGTTGTTTACAGTTAAATAGTATTTACATAGTAATTAAATGTGTTCTGATTCTCACAACATATACATAGGACGATCCACTGCAAACAGCAGCATCATACACAAACAGTGTCTCTTAATCAGGTTACATAAAAGGACCTTTTTTAATGTTTTTTATTTGGTTAGCTGATAAAATCAACCTTTCAAATATTATTACAATCAAATCAACACAAATCAATACAAATCATTAGTACACATGCATATAAAGTAAACATTTAAATTATCAAACAATTTCATTTCTTACACACATTTTCATTTACATTTTCTATCTTTCATTAACTTAGTACAATATTGCTTCCCCAACAAAACAGTTCTTACAATTCAATTTGTATACTATTCCATTTGTTATTTTGAAATGAAAGGGAAAAGAGACTCTAAAAATTGCACTATGGCAATACGGACAGCTAATTTCATATTTGTGAACAACCAATACCAAATTTCGTCTAGAGCTCTGATGCACTGAGAGGTAATCAGAATCTTGAAATATCTTTCTCTCTTTTCCTTTAACGCAGCGCATATTACAATGCAGTGTTGGAGTGTTTCTCTTTCAGACCTATTCATACAGGATCGACAAAAGTTTTGTTCAGGTGATATTATTTTTCGTTCGCCAACACATCTTGCGTTGGCCAGCGATTTATCCTGAAGCGCAGAAATTTATTTCGTATTAGAGGAGAAGGACATTTAACCAAATAATCAGCCATGACACCAACTCTTTTGTGGCCAAACAGTGAGGAATTGAAATCCTTTTAAGACAAGCATCTAGGTCGATTCACAATCCAGTCATCATACAGGGACCTTTTAGGTTTCCAATTTAATCAAACACACAAAGCAAAATCAATCAAAAGGATGAAAAGTTAGTTCAATTGATTTAGCAGGTTCCCAATGTTTCGCAGCCCTACCTTAGGCCAATTTGCGTCATTATTCAACCAAGAGGCTAATTATTTACAGTGGCGAATCTGGAATTCTTTTGCTATGGATAAACTTTACTCAACGCATATGTTCAAAATAATGAATGCAAACTTTCATTTGATAAAGTGAGTGATATTCATGGCTGGTGATTTTAATAGTGAGGGTCCAGAAAGCCACACTGTCTGTCTTCAGGATGATATGAACCCGGGGTGCGCATATTGGCGAAATGTGCAGTTCTGGAGTTATACTTTACTCTCAGAACATTATCTGCAACAATGTACTCTGGTTGCAAAGGTTTGCACACCAAATGGGGCCGGAACTATTGACGCCAATTTTGAATGTATTGTGTTAATTGTTGTAACTTGTTGCAATTTATGAGTGCTTACAATCTCACTTATACTGATGCAGAATGCCACATCTCAAAAATATCTGTTAGTGGTAATATTGCTGTCCATATTTATGGAAGTAGGAAGTAGGCCACAGCAACCTCCAATTCGAATGAAGTTTATAAGTGCAGAGGTGAGGCAGATATTTTGGACTTTGAAGCTATACCTCAGTGTTCATTTTTGTGACTTTATTGTAGTGTTTTAAATTGTAAAACTTCTCTTGTTTCTTGCATTGGTGGAGCGGAACGTTTTTTGGGATTATTTGTTTCATTTCCTCCTGGAACCTGGGAAAAGCTTGGGAGACTGCCTGAAACCAATCATGCCCAGGAGGAGCCCGAAATATTCTGATCAGGAGTTGGCATTTGGGAGTCTGCATCAAATCATTGGAACAGTGTGGTGAACTGGGGATGGAGGTGGTGGTCAGCATAGCGCATAAAACTGGAGCGCCTCACACTTTGCGACATGCCCACCACTGACGGGTTGATATTATATGCCATGAGCCAGAATTGTTCAAAACCTGCATGTGCCGGTTCATCTGAGACCCTCACCACGGATGAGAGTATCAGCAGCAGGCATTGGTAAGTGATATTTCTTCTGCACGTTTTAGAAAGAAGAAAGACCACTTTCAAAAGAAGAGCCCTTCGTCCATTTCATAAACAAGGAGTTAAACAGAGGGTAATCAAGCATTAAACAAGCAAGGGTGTGTGAAAGATTGGCATCTTGCAAGGGCAGAGAAGCCCTAGCTTGTCTGATGTGTGTTAATAATAAAACGATGGAGGTAATCCATCTAAGAAAGGGTGGTCTTCTAAACAGACCCGCCCCGTCATTAAACACCATGCCAAAAGCATAGTGTACACTTATTCTTCAGCGGCACAGCGTAAGCTCAGAGGTCACAAGTGCCCTGTATGACAGCTGCGGTAAAGCAGAGTCACTGCAGTTCAGAGTCTGCATTTAAAATCTAACCTCTGTTCTTAAACCACATCATTATGATGAACTATCATCCTAGCGGCAATTTAATCTTTAAACACAAGCCATACCCAGGTTTGGTGTATGGTGGCTGATAGTTCACTTAAATATTAAAGCCACATCTGGACAGGCTGTGTGTATTCCCCTTAGACTGGGGGTCTCTGGTGCAATAGTAGGATAAAAGCCAATGGGAGCTATCTTTGTGAGGGTGAGTAAGGAGCAGTCTGCCAAGCAGGCTTCAGAGAACACACATCCTAAATAAAATGACAGGCCTCCCACCAGCATGATGCACACCACGCTATGGGTTTGTGACGAGGACAGGGCAGTGGTCGAAGTGTATGAAAAGAAGTAGTGGAACTTTGTTCCCTTCTGACCTGCCCCAGCTCCCCACAAACCTCATCAGCAGACCCCCCTCCCATGTGCAATCCAACCCCCCAAACACACTGCTGTTTAACGGAATATTAAGTGCAATGCACTAATGTGCACGTTTCAACTTTTTCTTACATTTTATTTTTTTAACGAAACCATTCTAGAATGGTTCCTTTATAAAATAAAAGCATAGGAACAGTACAACTTTAAAGTAGAGTAGCACTGCTCCCAACAGCTCCTGCCCACTTCGAACACTGAGACAGGGTTAGTGTAACCAGAGAGAGCTCGGCATAGTTGCAGAAGGATTCCACCATCTTGCTTTTCTCTGTACGTCTCCTGCCTTTCTGTCTCCTGCACTTCCATTAGCACAAATCACTTTGGGTATGACTTGCTTTCCCCTAATCCTGTGTGGAGGTTTGTCTATAAAGGAGGTGGTCTCCATCCCCTTCTTCGGTTCACTTTTGAACGATCCAGGATGTAAGAAAGATTCATTTGGATCTTTTGTGTGAGTTATCTCAGCGTTTGAGGTCAAGTAGGGGTGCTCCAAGTCAGAGGCAAGCTCTGCTCCCTGTCCACTCCCAGGGCACATTGTGGAGATACCCTTGCTGAGGAACAAGGCCCACGACTCTGCCTGCAAATCTCCCTTGGATGGGAGAGTAGAGAGTGACAGGACACACCTAGTCAAAGGGACCCCTGCATTAGCTTTCACTGCACCCTGAACCCCAGAACAGCCAGTATCCCTGCTTTCAATGCATCAAACTGATGAAACTGCATTTCAGCCATGCTCGCTGCACTCAGACCAAAGGTTCCAGCTGATTCTGCTTTTGGGACTCTTGCGAATTTCGAACCACCACAGTTTTCCATCCATCCAACCAGCTCACTACTGCATTGCACCAAGCACAGCACGTTATCTGTTCAGATTGACCAGGCTCTCTGCTGAAGATGACTTCAAACTGCAACCACTTTGAGCATCTCATCTGACTGTCAGGATCATAGACGGACCTTGACTCAAACTGCTGAAATATCACTCCGTCACTCGACGACCCAATCTAGTGGTTAGAAAATGTCTGGAACAGCCTCAACTTTCAGAACAGCCCTGGTGAAAGACTCCATCTGCATCATTTCAATGCCACACTCGAACCACACAGAACATCCACTTCAAATCGACTTGACGCATGCTCGCTGATTGTACAAGTTCAGCTCGCTGCATGCATGCCTGGTTCCATCGGCATCTTTAGTACCTTAAAGCCTGGTTCTACACCGTTGAACCACCTAATATTGGAAGTACTTTAAAGTAACTCTGTACCTTTTTAAACCTTTTGTTTGCAGGACATATCCTTTTGAACTCCTTGTTGCATTTCTTGAATGTTTTACATCCTTGCTAACTATCCATACTGCTTGCATAAATACATACTGCATTTCTCTGTCTTCATTTTCTGGGGTGGGGGTTTTCATAGTGTTTTTAATAGTCAGTTATATGATAGATTTGGTTAATTAAAGTAAATTTAGTTTTAGGAACATGATTCGACATTCTTTAATTTTGAAACTGTTGTGCTAATGCTGTTTGGTTTGCTACTTGCTCAGATTCACGCCCCTTGTGAGAGTATATACTTCAGAAGGCCCACGTTACCACAAAAGGCAAATTAGGAATATCTCTATATGATGTTTGTTTTACCTTTATGATTGGGATAGCTGTTGGTTTGTAGAAGTGTGGGGGTTGAGTAGGTGGTCTAGCCACTACATACTGTTGTACACCTGCAGAGCAGAAGTCATTTCCTCACAGGGGAATTAACATAAAGCAAGAGGAATAATTAGAGTGGATGAATATCAGAACAAATCACTGCTGTAATAAGAGTTAAACCTGGAATAAAAACTTGGGATGAATAAGGGAGCACAGGGTAAAAAAGTAGGGACTAAAGAGAGTAGATATAGGTGACAAGGTCCTTTGCCTGGGGATAGTGGATAGGGTGGTCATTGGGGGCGGGAGTCACCAACTGTGGTGTGGTGCAGGTACTAAGGAGGTACATGAGGCATCCTGTGGAATAGTGTTAGGTAAGATTTTCATAGCAATGATAAATCTTCCTGACATATGTCAACCTCAGGACTTTTTGCTTTACTGGTGGATTATTTTTCCCTATACCTCAGTGAGTGGGAACCTTTTTCCACACTCACAGAATCTTTTACTTTTTTTTATGGGTGTCATTTTTAAGACTCACCATAGTGTTTGTTTAATTGTATCCTCTTGTTATTGTTGCAGGATTGCCCTTGGAGCTCCCTTTTTAACTTTCTTTGGCTACCCTTGTATGAACTACAGTTCCCAAGGGTAGAAAGGATATGTGGATCCCTTTTACATTTTGATAGGTGAACCCAGCACACCACACCTCATGTGGAGTGCTGGGGAAATACAATGTAGCCTCTTCCCCCTTGTAATTGTAACATTTCTGTTACAAGGATAAGCTTGCCTTTAATGGCTGGTGGCAGTGAACCTTTTTACTAATTCGGTGCACCCATGGGTACTAATTTTACCTAATGACCCCTATATTCTTTTTTCACTATTTCAGTGTTCCTTGTCCTTTATTGTTCGTTCCCCTAACCTCCAGTGTGGAAAAATCCTTTGTGTCGATGTTATCTTTCGTAGCAAACCCACCCATGCTCCATAGTGTCTGTGAAGGAAGGAAGCGAGGGAGGAGTGCAGAACTCCATTGGTCTTCCAGCCTGGCTGCCAGAATCCAGTTCAAACTGGGAGGCTGGCTGTCCTGAATAACTGCCAACACCCCAAGTTTAGTTTGAATATTGCATGGCTGTTTGATGGGCTAGGTTCCTGCATAAAAGTCTGATACTGGAAGCTGAAAAGGTAGTCAAACACTGGAACCAAATCCAAAGAGGGCGATCAAGAAAACGTGACTGAGATAATTTCCAGCGACCAAAGAGCATGCTGTGTATCCAGAGCCTGCTACTACCCTTAGTTGCAATCAGCCTGGGTGCTCCAAAAATGATTACCCCAACCCAGAGCCGAGTGCGATTTACTGGACTCAAGAGTACCTGCATTTGAGTGATCCCACATTGTGCTGCGACCTTGCGGACTGTAATACCCCAATACCCTGGGACCTCAAGCCATTGTGCGGTGCACAGTCTTCCGAATTATGAATCTTGCTGACACTTTGTGGGAATCCTGCTGGACCTTGAGTGGACTGAATTGAGTCCAGAAGCTTCCCTCACCAGAGTGCTGGACCTTGCAAATGACAAGAATCCAATCAGCGATATTCAGTCTTCTTCAGGCTCCTGAAAAGGGCGCCAAAACCACAGAAGTGCATCCAGCCATGAAGAAACTCTTGCCTAGAGCCTTCCCCATGATACTTGCTGCAACGGTCCTTCCAGTGTCCTGTCGTCTGCCTTCAACAACCAGTTTTTGGCTGCAGATTCTGAAGTCCTCCTGCTGCAAACTCCTCTTCTGTGCTGAGCTACTGTGTTGGCTTGGGAATTACTTACCTTAAGTCTCTTGTGATTCCTGCGTAGCTTTGAGGTGTTTCCTGTGGTTGGGAGTCTTCTCGTCTAGTTCACCCAGTCCTCTGCTGGAATCCTGCTAGGGTGTCTTCTCGAAGTCCCTGGACCCTCAACTAACTTTGAAAGTGGAATACTTCCTTATTTGAACAGTCTTCCTCAGGAATTCTGACTTTGCCTACAACTGAGCCCTATCTCAACCTGCCTAAGGTGGCTCCTAGACCACTAGGGTCCCTCTTATGCCTCTGAGAAAACTCATACCATAAAATAGGGAAGGGCTGGATACTGAAATAGGTCTGCCTTGAGAAGTAAAACAAGTGTTGAAAAGTGTACTTACTTGTAAAAGTGTTAGTTGGTAATTGTAGCTCTTAGAGTGAACAGTTACAAAAGTTCTTGCTTACCTTGAAAGTGTTCTGCCACTTGCAAAAGTATATGTTTGCGTATTGTACTTACCTTAGAAATGTGCTTCCATTCTGAAAAGTATATGTAAAGTCTTGCTTTCCTTAGAAACTGTTTTGCCATTCTAACAGAAAGTAGATGTCAGGTTAAGTGACTCACCTATGAATTGGTTGTGCCTCTTCCCCAGAAGTAATGCTGTTGGTTCACTTTACTATTCCTGTTAGGATAAATGTATGAGTGTCCCCAATTTGGTCTTGCTTCCCCTGACCTGCAGTTAGCATGTCTAGAATACATCTACCTCAGGTTATTCTTACTTTTAAGTTGTTGGTAGCACCTTTAAAAAGTATATAGGTTTTACTTGTCTTGTGTTAGCTGTGTGCCATCCTAAACAAGTTAAATAGTTATTGCCTACCTCCATCTGTGTTGCACTGATCTGAAAAGTCACTGTATTAGTGTATTACAACATTAGGTTGTGCCTGCCTAGAATAGCTGTGTGCCATTCTTGAAAAGTGTTCTTTTAGGTGTAGCTGACCTTGGTCTCCCTGGTGCATCCACAATTAGTGTAAAGATTTCTTGCTTATCTTAGACTGTGTTCCACTGAGCTGAAACGCAATTCTAATTGTGTTATTACACCTACTGTCACACTACATATAGGGGTCGATTCATGGAAATAATCTGCGCCGAAAATTCCTGCGCAGAGGTGCCAAAACGTGCGAATCGCAGTAAAAGTGCGAAAAACGCAGTGCAAGTGCAAAAATCGCAGGGAAACCAGCGCACATCGATTCATGGAAGTCCGTGCGCGAGAAAAACATTGGATGTGCGCTAAAAATGTGCGCCGCGCACGCCGGCGCACAGGTCATCCAACAGCATGCGCCACGGCCACTGCGAAATCGCACATAGCGCGGCGCACATCACAAAAGTAGGCGGAACAGGGGGCGTAACACTCGGAATGGGGAACAACGCGTGAAAATATGGGCGTCACGGGGGAAGTACAGGAGGCAAGTGCGCGGAACGCCCACACGCTCGCCTACAACCCGTATTCATGGAAACGAATAGGGCAAACCAGCGCACGGTCAAAGACGCGCACAGGGCCAAACAAGTACGCCACAAGAAAGCAGGCGGTAGCGCCCCTGCGACTGAAAAAAATGTGCGCCAAAATGTGCGCTAACAAAAAGCACCCATATACAGCCATGATGAATGGGCCATACAGTGGCCCTCTAGGACAAATGAGGTGCAAAGGGGCACCGACAAACACGGACACCCGCTGTGTGAAAAATAGCATGTGCGCGTGTTCCTGGGTGCGCGGGAAGTTCCACACGCGATTGGCCTGGGACGTGTATTTCGGGGTGCGTGGGAAGTTCCACGCGCGATTAGCCTGGGTACGTGCACTACGGGGTGCGCGGGAAGTACCACACGCGATTGGCCTGGGTAGGTGTACTTCGGGGTGCGCAGGAAGTTCCACACGCGATTGGCCTGGGTACGTGTATTCTGAGGTGCGCGTGAAGATTCACACGCAATTTCAGCAGGGTACGTGTATTTCGGTGGTGCCGGGGAATGCTATACGTGATTTGGCCATGTGGGTCCTCACAGGTGTTCCCTCTACACCCTCCACGGCCCCTGCAGGCAGCCCACACCACAGGGTACTACCCTGCACCCCTGCTCATGTCCCACAGGAAACCCATCCACCATGGCCATGCCCACCAGCCAACCCACATGTCACCTTGCACCTTGCACTACTGATCACCAACACATGTCTCCCATCACCCCCGTCCCCCAGCCACCAGGGGCAGCCTCCACCAGGCCCCCACTCATGTCTCCCACCACCCCCACCCCCCAGCAGTGCAGGGGCAGCCTCCACCAGGCCCCCACTCATGTCCCCTATCACCCCCACCCCCCAGCAGTGCAGGGGCAGCCTCCACCAGGCCCCCACTCATGTTTCCCATCACCCTCACCCCCCAGCCACCAGGGGCAGCCTCCACCAGGCCCCCACTCATGTCTCCCTGCACCCCCACCCCCCAGCAGTGCAGGGGCAGCCTCCACCAGGCCCTCACTCATGTCTCCCATCACCCCCACCCCCCAGCCACCAGGGGCAGCCTCCACCAGGCCCCCACTCATGTCTCCCATCACCCCCACCCCCCAGCAGTGCAGGGGCAGCCTCCACCAGGCTCCCACACATGTCCCCCTGCACCCCCACCCCCCAGCCACCAGGGGCAGCCTCCACCAGGCCCCCACTAATGTCTACCACCATCCCCACCCCCCAGCAGTGCAGGGGCAGCCTCCACCAGGCCCCCACCCATGTCTACCACCACCCCCACCCCCCAGCCACCAGGGGCAGCCTCCACCAGGCCCCCACTCATGTCTACCACCACCCCCACCCCCCAGCAGTGCACGGGCAGCCTCCACCAGGCCCCCACCCATGTCTACCACCACCCCCACCCCCCAGCCACCAGGGGCAGCCTCCACCAGGCCCCCACTCATGTCCAACTCATGTCTCCCTGCACCCCCACCCCCCAGCCACCACGGGCAGCCTTCACCAGGCCCCCACTCATGTCTCCCATCACCCCCACCCCCCAGCAGTGCGGGGGCAGCCTCCACCAGGCCCCCACTCATGTCCCCTATCACCCCCACCCCCAGCCACCAGGGGCAGCCTCCACCAGGCCCCCACTCATGTCTCCCATCACCCCCACCCCCCAGCCACCAGGGGCAGCTTCCACCAGGCCCCCACTCATGTCTCCCATCACCCCCACCCCCCAGCCACCAGGGGCAGCCTCCACCAGGCCCCCACTCATGTCCCCTATCACCCCCACCCCCCAGCAGTGCAGGGGCAGCCTCCACCAGGCTCCCACACGTGTCCCCCTGCACCCCCACCCCCAACCACCAGGGGCAGCCTCCACCAGGCCCCCACTCATGTCTACTACCACCCCCACCCCCCAGCAGTGCAGGGGCAGCCCCCACCAGGCCCCCACCCATGTCTACCACCACCCCCACCCCCCAGCCACCAGGGGCAACCTCCACCAGGCCCCCACTCATGTCTACCACCACCCCCACCCCCCAGCAGTGCAGGGCCAGCCTCCACCAGGCCCCCACCCATGTCTACCACCACTCCCACCCCCCAGCCACCAGGGGCAGCCTCCACCAGGCTCCCACACATGTCCCCCTGCACCCCCACCCCCCAGCCACCAGGGGCAGCCTCCGCCAGGCCCCCACTCATGTCTACCACCACCCCCACCCCCCAGCCACCAGGGGCAGCCTCCACCAGGCCCCCACTCATGTCTCCCATCACGCCCACTCACCAGCAGTGCAGGGTCAGCCTCCACCAGGCCCCCACTTATGTCTACCACCACCCCCACCCTCCAGAAGTGCAGGGGCAGCCTCCACCTGCCCCCCACTCATGTCTCCCATCACCCTCACCACCCAGCAGTGCAGGGTCAGCCTCCACCAGGCCCCCACTCATGTCTACCACCACCCCCACCCCCCAGCAATGCAGGGGCAGCCTCCACCAGGCCCCCACCCATGTCTACCACCACCCCCACCCCCCAGCCACCAGGGGCAGCCTCCACCAGGCCCCCACTCATGTCTCCCATCACCCCCACCCCCAGCAGTGCAGGGGCAGCCTCCACCAGGCTCCCACACATGTCCCCCTGCACCCCCACCCCCCAGCCACCAGGGGCAGCCTCCACCAGGCCCCCACTCATGTCTACCACCACCCCCACCCCCCAGCCACAAGGGGCAGCCTCCACCAGGCCCCCACTCATGTCTACCACCACCCCCACCCTCCAGCAGTGCAGGGGCAGCCTCCACCAGGCCCCCACTCATGTCTCCCATCACCCCCACCCCCCAGCAGTGCAGGGTCAGCCTCCACCAGGCCCCCACTCATGTCTACCACCACCCCCACCACCCAGCAGTGCAGGGGCAGCCTCCACCAGGCCCCATAAATGTCTCCCATCACCCCCACCCCCCAGCAGTGCAGGGTCAGCCTCCACCAGGCCCCCACTCATGTCTACCACCACCCCCAACCCCCAGCAGTGCAGGGGCAGCCTCCACCAGGCCCCCACCCATGTCTACCACCACCCCCACCCCCCGGCCACCAGGGGCAGCATCCACCAGGCCCCCACCCATGTCTACCACCACCCCCACCCCCCAGCAGTGCAGGGGCAGCCTCCACCAGGCCCCCACTCATGTCTCCCATCACCCCCACCCCCCAGCAGTGCAGGGTCAGCCTCCACCAGGCCCCCACTCATGTCTAACACCACCCCCAGCCCCCAGCAGTGCAGGGGCAGCCTCCACCAGCCCCCCACTCATGTCTCCCATCACCCCCACCCCCCAGCAGTGCAGGGTCAGCCTCCACCAGGCCCCCACTCATGTCTACCACCACACCCACCCCCCAGAAGTGCAGGGGCAGCCTCCACCAGGCCCCCACCCATGTCTACCACCACCCCACCCCCCAGCCACCAGGGGCAGCCTCCGCCAGGCCCCCACTCATGTCTACCACCACCCCCACCCCCCAGCAGTGCAGGGGCAGCCTCCACCAGGCCCCCACCCATGTCTACCACCACCCCCACCCCCCAGCCACCAGGGGCAGCCTCCACCAGGCCCCCACTCATGTCTACCACCACCCCCACCCCCCAGCCACCAGGGGCAGCCTCCACCAGGCCCCCGCTCATGTCTCCCATCACCCCCACCCCCCAGCAGTGCAGGGGCAGCCTCCACCAGGCTCCCACACATGTCCCCCTGCACCCCCACCCCCCAGCCACCAGGGGCAGCCTCCACCTGGCCCCCACTCATGTCTACCACAACCCCAACCCCCCAGCCACCAGGGGCAGCCTCCACCAGGCCCCCACTCATGTCTCCCATCACCCCCACCCCCCAGCAGTGCAGGGTCAGCCTCCACCAGGCCCCCACTCATGTCTACCACCACCCCCACCCTCCAGCAGTGCAGGGGCAGCCTCCACCAGGCCCCCACTCATGTGTCCCATCACCCCGACCCCCCAGCAGTGCAGGGTCAGCCTCCACCAGGCCCCCACTCATGTCTACCACCACCCCCACCCCCCAGCAATGCCGGGGCAGCCTCCACCAGGCCCCCACCCATGTCTACCACCACCCCCACCCCCCAGCCACCAGGGGCAGCCTCCACCAGGCCCCCACTCATGTCTACCACCACCCCACCCCCCAGCCTCCAAGGGCAGCCTCCACCAGGCCCCCACTCATGTCTACCACCACCCCCACCCTCCAGCAGTGCAGGGGCAGCCTCCACCAGGCCCCCACTCATGTCTCCCATCACCCCCACCCCCCAGCAGTGCAGGGTCAGCCTCCACCAGGCCCCCACTCATGTCTACCACCACCCCCACCACCCAGCAGTGCAGGGGCAGCCTCCACCAGGCCCCACAAATGTCTCCCATCACCCCCACCCCCCAGCAGTGCAGGGTCAGCCTCCACCAGGCCCCCACTCATGTCTACCACCACCCCCAACCCCCAGCAGTGCAGGGGCAGCCTCCACCAGGCCCCCACCCATGTCTACCACCACTCCCACCCCCCAGCCACCAGGGGCAGCCTCCACCAGGCCCCCACCCATGTCTACCACCACCCCCACCCCCCAGCAGTGCAGGGGCAGCCTCCACCAGGCCCCCACTCATGTCTCCCATCACCCCCACCCCCCAGCAGTGCAGGGTCAGCCTCCACCAGGCCCCCACTCATGTCTAACACCACCCCCACCCCCCAGCAGTGCAGGGGCAGCCTCCACCAGCCCCCCACTCATGTCTCCCATCACCCCCACCCCCCAGCAGTGCAGGGTCAGCCTCCACCAGGCCCCCACTCATGTCTACCACCACACCCACCCCCCAGAAGTGCAGGGGCAGCCTCCACCAGGCCCCCACCCATGTCTACCACCACCCCACCCCCCAGCCACCAGGGTCAGCCTCCACCAGGCCCCCACTCATGTCTACCACCACCCCCAACCCCCAGCAGTGCAGGGGCAGCCTCCACCAGGCCCCCACCCATGTCTACCACCACTCCCACCCCCCAGCCACCAGGGGCAGCCTCCACCAGGCCCCCACCCATGTCTACCACCACCCCCACCCCCCAGCAGTGCAGGGGCAGCCTCCACCAGGCCCCCACTCATGTCTCCCATCACCCCCACCCCCCAGCAGTGCAGGGTCAGCCTCCACCAGGCCCCCACCCATGTCTACCACCACCCCCACCCTCCAGCAGTGCAGGGGCAGCCTCCACCAGGCCCCCACTCATGTGTCCCATCACCCCGACCCCCCAGCAGTGCAGGGTCAGCCTCCACCAGGCCCCCACTCATGTCTACCACCACCCCCACCCCCCAGCAATGCCGGGGCAGCCTCCACCAGGCCCCACCCATGTCTACCACCACCCCCACCCCCCAGCCACCAGGGGCAGCCTCCACCAGGCCCCCACTCATGTCTACCACCACCCCACCCCCAGCCTCCAAGGGCAGCCTCCACCAGGCCCCCACTCATGTCTACCACCACCCCCACCCTCCAGCAGTGCAGGGGCAGCCTCCACCAGGCCCCCACTCATGTCTCCCATCACCCCCACCCCCCAGCAGTGCAGGGTCAGCCTCCACCAGGCCCCCACTCATGTCTACCACCACCCCCACCACCCAGCAGTGCAGGGGCAGCCTCCACCAGGCCCCACAAATGTCTCCCATCACCCCCACCCCCCAGCAGTGCAGGGTCAGCCTCCACCAGGCCCCCACTCATGTCTACCACCACCCCCAACCCCCAGCAGTGCAGGGGCAGCCTCCACCAGGCCCCCACCCATGTCTACCACCACTCCCACCCCCCAGCCACCAGGGGCAGCCTCCACCAGGCCCCCACCCATGTCTACCACCACCCCCACCCCCCAGCAGTGCAGGGGCAGCCTCCACCAGGCCCCCACTCATGTCTCCCATCACCCCCACCCCCCAGCAGTGCAGGGTCAGCCTCCACCAGGCCCCCACTCATGTCTAACACCACCCCCACCCCCCAGCAGTGCAGGGGCAGCCTCCACCAGCCCCCCACTCATGTCTCCCATCACCCCCACCCCCCAGCAGTGCAGGGTCAGCCTCCACCAGGCCCCCACTCATGTCTACCACCACACCCACCCCCCAGAAGTGCAGGGGCAGCCTCCACCAGGCCCCCACCCATGTCTACCACCACCCCACCCCCCAGCCACCAGGGTCAGCCTCCACCAGGCCCCCACTCATGTCTACCACCACCCCCAACCCCCAGCAGTGCAGGGGCAGCCTCCACCAGGCCCCCACCCATGTCTACCACCACTCCCACCCCCCAGCCACCAGGGGCAGCCTCCACCAGGCCCCCACCCATGTCTACCACCACCCCCACCCCCCAGCAGTGCAGGGGCAGCCTCCACCAGGCCCCCACTCATGTCTCCCATCACCCCCACCCCCCAGCAGTGCAGGGTCAGCCTCCACCAGGCCCCCACCCATGTCTACCACCACCCCCACCCTCCAGCAGTGCAGGGGCAGCCTCCACCAGGCCCCCACTCATGTGTCCCATCACCCCGACCCCCCAGCAGTGCATGGTCAGCCTCCACCAGGCCCCCACTCATGTCTACCACCACCCCCACCCCCCAGCAATGCCGGGGCAGCCTCCACCAGGCCCCACCCATGTCTACCACCACCCCCACCCCCCAGCCACCAGGGGCAGCCTCCACCAGGCCCCCACTCATGTCTACACCACCCCACCCCCAGCCTCCAAGGGCAGCCTCCACCAGGCCCCCACTCATGTCTACCACCACCCCCACCCTCCAGCAGTGCAGGGGCAGCCTCCACCAGGCCCCCACTCATGTCTCCCATCACCCCCACCCCCCAGCAGTGCAGGGTCAGCCTCCACCAGGCCCCCACTCATGTCTACCACCACCCCCACCACCCAGCAGTGCAGGGGCAGCCTCCACCAGGCCCCACACATGTCTCCCATCACCCCCACCCCCCAGCAGTGCAGGGTCAGCCTCCACCAGGCCCCCACTCATGTCTACCACCACCCCCAACCCCCAGCAGTGCAGGGGCAGCCTCCACCAGGCCCCCACCCATGTCTACCACCACCCCCACCCCCCAGCCACCAGGGGCAGCCTCCACCAGGCCCCCACTCATGTCTACCACCACCCCCACCCCCAGCAGTGCAGGGGCAGCCTCCACCAGGCCCCCACTCATGTCTCCCATCACCCCCACCCCCCAGCAGTGCAGGGTCAGCCTCCACCAGGCCCCCACTCATGTCTACCACCACCCCCACCCCCCAGCCGTGCAGGGGCAGCCTCCACCAGCCCCCCACTCATGTCTCCCATCACCCCCACCCCCCAGCAGTGCAGGGTCAGCTCCACCAGGCCCCCACTCATGTCTACCACCACCCCCACCCCCCAGAAGTGCAGGGGCAGCCTCCACCAGGCCCCCACCCATGTCTACCACCACCCCACCCCCCAGCCACCAGGGGCAGCCTCCACCAGGCCCCCACTCATGTCTACCACCACCCCACCCCCCAGCAGTGCAGGGGCAGCCTCCACCAGGCCCCCACCCATGTCTACCACCACCCCCACCCCCCAGCCACCAGGGGCAGCCTCCACCAGGCCCCCACTCATGTCTACCACCATCCCCACCCCCCAGCAGTGCAGGGGCACCCTCCACCAGGCCCCCACTCATGTCTACCACCACCCCCACCCCCACCCCCACCCCCCAGCAGTGCAGGGGCAGCCTACACCAGGCCCCCACTCATGTCTCCCATCACCCCCACCCCCCAGCAGTGCAGGGTCAGCCTCCACCAGGCCCCCACTCATGTCTACCAACACCCCCACCCCCAGCAGTGCAGGGGCAGCCTCCACCAGGCCCCTACGCATGTCTCCCATCACCCCCACCCCCCAGCAGTGCAGGGTCAGCCTCCACCAGGCCCCCACTCATGTCTACCACCACCCCCACCCCCCAGCAGTGCAGGGGCAGCCTCCACCAGACCCCCACCCATGTCTACCACGACCCCCACCCCCCAGCCACCAGGGGCAGCCTCCACCAGGCCCCCACTCATGTCTACCACCACCCCCACCCCCCAGCAGTGCAGGGGCAGCCTCCACCAGGCCCCACCCATATCTACCACCACCCCCACCCCCCAGCCACCAGGGGCAGCCTCCACCAGGCCCCCACTCATGTCTACCACCACCCTCACCCCCCCAGCCACCAGGGGCAGCCTCCACCAGGCCCCCACTCATGTCTCCCATCACCCCCACCCCCCAGCCACCAGGGGCAGCCTCCACCAGGCCCCCACTCATGTCTCCCATCACCCCCACCCCCCAGCCACCAGGGGCAGCCTCCACCAGGCCCCCACTCATGTCCAACTCATGTCTCCCTGTACCCCCACCCCCCATCCACCAGGGGCAGCCTCCACCAGGCCCCCACTCTTGTCTCCCATCACCCCCACCCCCCAGCAGTGCAGGGGCAGCCTCCACCAGGCCCCCACTCATGTCCCCTATCACCCCCACCCCCCAGCCACCAGGGGCAGCCTCCACCAGGCCCCCACTCATGTCTCCCATCACCCCCACCCCCCAGCAGTGCAGGGGCAGCCTCCACCAGGCCCCCACTCATGTCCCCTATCACCCCCACCCCCCAGCCACCAGGGGCAGCCTCCACCAGGCCCCCACTCATGTTTCCCATCACCCCCACCCCCCAGCCACCAGGGGCAGCCTCCACCAGGCCCCCACTCATGGCACTCAAGGGGCAGCAGTTGCGGGTTCTCACCCACCACCACACCACGTCCCTCACTAGTGGTCGGTCGGCCCTCAGACCCCTCCTGGGTCTGCACCATCACAACCCCAGCAGTATCAAGTGCGTCATCCCCTGCAAAGACATAAAAGAAAACAAATGGAAACAGGCATTAGCACTATAGCACACAATTAGGGCTGAGAGGCTACAGAAACAGTACTTGATTGACACATGTCCCACATGACTAAAACCCTCCCATCCATGCACCGTCACTGCGTGTGATGGGGAGGCAGATGGCACACATTGATGACACCAAGATGGAAGATGAACACATTTGCTGCATGCTGCCTAGCAGTGGCATCACACATTGGCCAGTGATTGGCAGGTCAAATACACATGCCATCACACAGATGGCATGTACCCTAGCCATGAAGTGAAGAGGGAGAGGAGGACAACAATTGTTCATTCAGTCCAGTTTGCTCATATAATTGATCTTTTCATTGAACTGGTTCAAATGTTTAACCTGCAGCTGCCAGTCCAAAATGGTCCTATAGCACAGGGACATGTCTAAACTAATCATGTCCAGGAAACTAAGCCAGTCCACTGTACCATAGCCATGTCATACATGTGACAATAGGACTGAGAAATCCTGAGTAAAAGTGGTGGTATGCAAACAATCTGCCTGAATAAACAGAGGTAAATAAGCAACAATGTTGTGGCAAGATGACACCCCAAGGGCAACTGGCATGGTGTTGGGCTGGATGTCTAATGTTGGCAGAAGGGATGCTGCTATACCCAAATGCTGGTGCCAAGAATGTATAGGAAGAGGCACATGGGTGACCCAAACCACTCAGGCACACACACCCTCACCTGGCACCCAAACAGAAGCCCTCCCACACACACCATGCACATGGATGACACCCACATGCATGTGCACTCACCGGACAATGCCTCGTAATCTGCCAGTTCTGCCATGCCTTGGATCTGTTCCTCCGTGACGTAGGTCCCAGCAACCTGCTCATGTGGAGTGAGTTCTATGTCGTCTGCTGGAGACCCACCTCCAGTCACTAGAGTTGCGGCATGACTTGAGGCCAGCTTATTCTTTGCCCTGCGCTTCAGGTCATTCCAGCGCTTGTAGCATTCATTAGCTGTGCGCCTCACGATTCCAAGGGCACTTATGATGTCTGCAATGGTCTGCCAGTGTGCCTGACGTTGTTCAGGTGTGGTCTTGGATCCTGCAACAATCACCATATCGCGGTCATGTGCGGACACATACTCTACAAGTGCATTCAGTTCGGCCTCATTGAAGCTGGGCTTCCTTGACGGGCCGGACTGTGTAGCCGTGTCTGGGGCATCAGCCTCTACTGGACGAGCACTCTTCCTCTTCCGCTTGGAAGGTGGTGGGGATCCTGAGTGTCCTACGCCGCTCTGGACACTAGGGGCAGGAGCGTGGGATTGCACACTCAGCATGGGAGTTGGTGCAGGCATTAGCTCAAGTGTGATGGTGTCAGGGGGAATGTCAGCATGATGGACTTGGACCGACACTGTCCTGGCTGGGTGTGTGAGAAATGGGGTGGATGGAGCCGCAGCTGCCCCTGCAGCCTCCCCAGCCTGCCTACGCGGGGCAGCAGATGACCTAGCTGCCCCTGATCCACGTGGCCTGTTGACACCAACGTTCACCAGCGCACGTGGCCTAGACCTGCTGACCTGGAAGTCAGCCATGGAGTCACTCTGTGCCAGGTCTGGTTCCACAGTGGGCTGGTCCAACAAGGGCTGAACATGGATGGTGTCAGCCACGTTAACCTCAACCGGGGTGGTGGCATGGGTGTCCCTGACTGCTCCTCCACACATGGGGGGCTAGGGGCACCCTGCAAGTCACGGCCATGTCCCCTACTGGATCCACCACGGCCACCACTTGGGGCTCGGCCACCTTTGCCACCCTTATGGCTTCATCGCCTCCCAGCCATGGCACTGATGTTATTGTGCGTATGGGAGTCAATGTGAACTATTGTCCTGGGCAATTGGGGGTCAAAGGGGTTGGGTACCAGATGGTAATCATACCCTAGTGCTCTAGCAAGGCTGTATGTCACCCCTGGGGAAAGATGACGGGTCACGCAACAGACAGGCACCCCAAAAAAGGGAAGTAAGGTGCACGCAACCCCTCCTAGACCACGTGCGTGGAAAAATAAAACTGCACTATGCTGTGGCACCCAGAAACACAAGAATGAACGTATGCGTGTCACACGCAGCCTAGAATGACCTCTGAAGGGGTACGCGACACACGGGGCAAGCACAGATGTAAAATACGTGCGCGACTCACCATCTGCCAGGAACAAAAGCGTGAAAAATATGCGCGTGTGCGCGTTGGCAACACCCCCGCCAAAAGAAGAATTGTACGCTGTCTGAGGAGACAGGACAACAGTAGAAGGGAACGCTGTTTGAGGAAACAGGCCCAGGAAAAAGAGGAAAAGAGAAAAAGCTGTCAGAGGTAACAGGGAGTACGAACTGGAAACGCCGTGAAGTAAATCGCGTGTGAACCGACAAGAAGTACAGATTTCACCCACTCGCTCTCCACGAAAAGCACGTACAAGGAAATGGCGTTCTACACGTACCTTTTATACACACGTCACAGACGCGCATACGCGATGAGGCCATTTCCACCAATTACGCGCTTTGACACTCGGACGTGTATCTCTTCATTTTTACACGCACCATTCTCTACGGCCATGCGCGTGACGTCACAGCTGTGCATGGTGGCCTTTGGGCCAATTAAATCGCATATGCGAGCACACGTGGTAAAACTGCACGTCCGAGTGTCATTGCGTGTAATCGGAGGGAATTGAGCGTACACGCGATTGGCCTGGGTACGTGTATTTCTGGGGTGCGCAGGAAGTTTCACACGCGATTGGTGGAAATCCACATGTGCTCTGTCATCACGTGTAATGAGGGAAACACCCGCGCGCGTCACGTCACAGACGAGTTTACGCGCTAAGGGCCTTTGGTCCAATGAAATCGCATATGCGCGCTGACGTGCATGCGCGCTAAGGGCCTTTCCTCGATTTACACGCAGACGTGCAGGATTTTCACGTGCCAAATCACTCTGTATGAAGCTGGCCACGCGTAAGCACACAGAAGACCACGCTCCTGCCCAGAAGGCCGAATTACTGCCCCCCAGAGCCCCGAGCACGCTCCCACCTGCCATCTGCTGCTGCCTGACTGCCTGCTGCCCACGTGCCCTGCCATTTGCTGCCTGCACATCAGCCAGGGGTGCTGTTGCTGTGACCACCCCTGCTGGAACCGAAGACTCCCGACTGGGATTCCATCGCTCCACAGCCCAGCCCCAGGACCCAGTTGTCCACCCACTCCTGCCTCTGGGGTTGTCATGTCAGGCACTGCAACATCTGGCACCACTGACAACCCCCGTCCAGAGAGGCAGAGGGGCACCAGCTTCAGTGCCAGGGAAGTTGGTGTCCTGGTGGAGCAAGTCCTGGGACAGTATGATGCCCTCTACGGAAGTGTGCGCGCCGACAAGGAAGGACGGACTCGGATCTGGACGGACATCGTGACTGCCATCAACGCGGAGGGGGTGGCAGTCCGCGACTACCAACATGTCAAGAAGAGCTGGGAGGACTTCAGGTCCAGGACCCTGAAGAAGGCCCGGCGCCTCTTGAAGGCAGCGGATGCTAAGGGACGCCGGGGCCACTTGTCGGAAGATCAGATGAGGGTCCTGGAACGCATATCCCCAGCGCTCCATGTCCAGGTCCTTGAGAGGCAGACCCGTCTGGAGTCGAGCGGTAAGTGTACATGCATCATGATTGTAAGCTGTGCGGGTGGTGATGTGCCAGTAGTGTGCCGGTTGCACATG
This sequence comes from Ambystoma mexicanum, assembly GCF_040938575.1. Classification (NCBI taxonomy): domain Eukaryota; kingdom Metazoa; phylum Chordata; class Amphibia; order Caudata; family Ambystomatidae; genus Ambystoma; species Ambystoma mexicanum. The sequence goes on along the minus strand of NC_090926.1, from coordinate 1,091,272,024 downwards.
TGTTTGTATGGCGCCGAGTATGGGTGGGGTGTACAGGACCGTGAGGCTAACACATGCGAGGGCTGTCATGTGTGTGTAGGCTTGCATGCCAAATGCAGTTGTGTGGGCACACATGTTTGGATGAATGTGTATGTAAGTGGGCATGTTCGTGATGTCACGCATGTATGTTGTTTTCAGCTGCATGTATCAGCACTGTGTACATGTGCATGTGTGTGTATTTGACAACGGTGCAACAGTGAGGCAAAATGGCTGCATGTGACAGCGGGATGTGGAAGCCTGATTGGCAGATGTGACATGGATGCCCATCGGAACACTGCGACAGTTGGCTGAGGTGAACACATGCATGCAAGTGTGGTGGTGTGCGTGCATGTGTAGTGCACTCCCTGTGTTGCATGTGATGTCTGGCTCACCTTTGCATGCTCATGCTGTTTTATGTGTATGGATGGTGCTGGCAGTTGCGATGTGGCTGTGGTATGGCTCATGTGTGCAAGTTGAAATGACATGTGTGTTGCCGATTGTGATGCCATGTCTGAGGTTTGCCAATGCCACTCATGTGCAACTGTCATGTGTGTATGTGTCCATTGTACAGTGCCCTGATGCCTGTGTTTTATTTCTCCCTGTCTGCAGCGTCAACTGATGAAGAGGGCGGAGAAGGTGCTGTGGAGCACAGCGGCGGGGATCGCACCGCCAGCCGGAGACGCAAGGCCCGGCTCCCATCCCAGGTTGTCATCTCGTCGGGGAGAGAGGAGTCCGGTGCCGCGTCCCAGGCCGCAGCTGCCGGGGGGAGGTCCAAGAGGCGGAGGTCGGAGTTGGACTCCTCGGCAGCAGAAGGGGCAGCTGGGACCCCACAGGGTCCAACGGGGGAAGATGGCACGGAGTCATCCAGGTTGGCGGGGGGTTTGGTGGAGGAGGAGGCCGTGCAAGCAACAGAGACGGGGTCTGGAGGTGGGGATTCCACTGGTGCTAGTGGTGCAGTGCAGGACCAGGGACAGGAGGCAGCACAGGTCGCCGCAGAGGTGCCTGTGTGCAATCCTGTCCCTGATCCTGTCACTGCATCATCTTGCACCAGCAGGGATGCCTACGTCCAGACCCGTTTTCAGGCAGGGGATGAGCTAACGACAACTGGCCTTCCTCTGCCTGCGGACGTGGCTATCCGGGTCCGGGTTGAGCCTGTCCTGACTGGTGTGGCGTTGCGTCAACGGGCCATGCGAGGTGACCTGCAGTCTTTTCATGAGGAGACTGCACGTCATCTCGAATGGCTCGTTGACCGCGTCGGTCACCCAGGCTGGATTCCTCTGTTTGATGGGGCTTGCTCAGACCCCCTCCTCAACTGAACCCCCTATGCGCCAGTCGTCCTCCGTGTCATCTTCCCACCCATCAGTCACCTGGGTGCCCTGTGGAGCTCCCTCTAACGGTGCGGCCAGGCTGTGGAGGAGGCATCCCTGCCACAGTCGGGAGTCGGACGTTCAGCAGGGGTGGCCACATCAACGACTGCACCCCAGCTAGCGGAGGATGTGCAGGCAGCTGGAGGCAGTGCACGGGCAGAGGCGCAGCAGCAGCAGCAGCAAAGTGGTGGGAGCCATGATGGCTCGCGGCCTTCGACATCGGAGGGGCAGGCATCGGCCGGAGGGCAGGAGGACCCAGGACGGGAAGTGTCTTCCGTGTGGCAGCGGTTGGGCCACGCCATAGATGCGGAGCGGCAGCAGGCGGAAGAGGCACGGCTCACGATGGTCAGGGCGGAGAACTCCATGCAGAGGGCCCTGAGGCGTGCTGAGTGCCTCGAGGCAATCCGCAGGGAGTTGGGGGGAACATGTGGACGGCCCTGCGGACCCTCGGGCCATGGAGGACGAGCGCCTCCGGGACATTGAGCAGGAGTTCGATGATGCCCTGGCCCGGAACATCCCGAAGTGAGCCGTCGGACTAGCCCGCTGCCCTTGTAAATAGTTATATAGTAAGTGTTAGGTTTCCTTTGGTTTAGCTTTTTTTTTGGACCTTTTGGACAATGGGGCACATTTTTGTATATAGTTATTTTTTTTAGGTAGTGTTATTAGATAGGTTTCATTTCTTCGGTTGGGATCATGGACCCAGGATAGTTTATCTGTACATAGTTGACTTTTGGATTTTCAATTTTGATTATGATTTCGCCATGAAGCAATGGTTTTCGATTTTAATTTTGCATTGGATTTACTTTTGTGGACTGTGACTTTGGACACCTTTCCTTTGCATCATGATTTGTGGTTTAGCATTATTTCACGGACCTGCTGTAGTTTTTTTTTTTTTAATTTATATTATTGTTTGTTTATTTTTGATTCAATTTATTTTGCTCTTAATATATATAATTTTTCCGTCAAAGTTCAATGTGTAGTATCATCTCATTGGTTTCATGCATATCATGATATGGGTTTTGACATTCACTGACACCCATTGGGTGTATGAGAGGGACGTGTTAATTTCCAAACTTGCAATTGGGCTTCTGTCATGTTTTTGGCATTTCTAAGTGGGTGGATGCAATACTCGGGTGGGTGTTTGCCATTTGGAGGCTGACCATAAGGGCCAGGGATCTACATTGTGGTGAAATGTTGGCTGGGAGACATGAGTGGGGGCCTGGTGGAGGCTGCCCCTGCACTGCTGGGGGGTGGGGGTGATGGTAGACATGGGTGGGGGCCTGGTGGAAGCTGCCCCTGGTGGCTGGGCGGTGGGGGTGCAGGGAGACATGAGTGGGGGCCTGGTGGAGGCTGCTCCTGGTGGCTGGGAGGTGGGGGTGGTGGTAGACATGGGTGGGGGCCTGGTGGAGGCTGCCCCTGCACCGCTGGGGGGTGGGGGTGGTGGTAGACATGAGTGGGGGCCTGGTGGAGGCTGACCCTGCACTGCTGGGGGGTGGGGGTGATGGGAGACATGAGTGGGGGCCTGGTGGAGGCTGCCCCTGGTGGCTGGGGGTGGGGGTGGTGGTAGACATGAGTGGGGGCCTGGTGGAGGCTGCCCCTGGTGGCTGTGGGGTGGGGGTGCAGGGGGACATGTGTGGGAGCCTGGTGGAGGCTGCCCCTGCTCTGCTGGGGGGTGGGGGTGGGGGTGGTGGTAGACATGAGTGGGGGCCTGGTGGAGGCTGCCCCTGGAGGCTGGGGGGTTTGGGTGGTGGTAGACATGGGTGGGGGCCTGGTGGAGGCTGCCCCTGGTGGCTGGGGGGTAGGGGTGCAGGGAGACATGAGTGGGGGCCTGGTGGAGGCTGCCCCTGGTGGCTGGGGGTGCAGGGAGACATGAGTTGGACATGAGTGGGGGCCTGGTGGAGGCTGCCCCTGCACTGCTGGGGGTGGGGGTGGTGGTAGACATGGGTGGGGGCCTGGTGGAGGCTGCCCCTGCACTGTTGGGGGGTGGGGGTGGTGGTAGACATGAGTGGGGGCCTGGTGGAGGCTGACCCTGCACTGCTGGGGGGTGGGGGTGATGGGAGACATGAGTTGGGGCCTGGTGGAGGCTGCACCTGCACTGCTGGGGGGTGGGGGTGGTGGTAGACATGAGTGGGGGCCTGGTGGAGGCTGCCCCTGGTGACTGGGGGGGTGGGGGAGCAGGGGGACATGTGTGGGAGCCTGGTGGAGGCTGCCCCTGCACTGCTGGGGTGTGGGGGTGATGGGAGACATGAGTGGAGGCCTGGTGGAGGCTGCCCCTGGTGGCTGGGGGGTGGGGGTGCAGGGAGACATGAGTTGGACATGAGTGGGGGCCTGGTGGAGGCTGCCCCTGCACTGCCGGGGGGTGGGGGTGGTGGTAGACATGGGTATGGGCCTGGTGGAGGCTGCCCCTGGTGGCTGGGGGGTCGGGGTGGTGGTAGACATGAGTGGGGGCCTGGTGGAGGCTACCCCTGCACTGCTGGGGGGTGGGGGTGCAGGGAGACATGGGTGGGGGCCTGGTGGAGGCTGCCCCTGGTGGCTAGGGGTGGGGGTGATGGGAGACATGAGTGGGGGCCTGGTGGAGGCTGCCCCTGGTGGCTGGGGGTGCAGGGGGACATGCGTTGGTGGGCAGTAGTGCAAGGTGACATGTGGGTTGGCTGGGGGGCATGGCCATGGTGGATGGGGTGCCTGCAGGACATGTGCAGGGTAGGCCCCTGTGGTGTGGGCCACCTGCAGGGGCCGTGGAGGGTGTAGAGGGAACACCTGGGAGGACCCACACATGCAATTCACGTGTGGTGCTCCCCGCGCACCCCTGTAATACACGTACCCTGATGGAATCGCGTGTGATACTTCCCGCGCACCCATGAAATACACGTACCCTGCTGATTTTGCATGTGATACTTCCCACGCACCCCTCAAATACACGTACACTGCTGCTTTTGCGTGTGATACTTCACGTGCACCCCTGGAATACACGTACCCTGCTGTTTTTGCATGTGATACTTCCTACGCACCCCTGGAATACACGTACCCTGATGGAATCGCATGTGATACTTCCCGCGCACCCCTGACATACACGTATCCTGCTGCTTTTGCATGTGATACTTCCCGCGCACCCCTGAAATACACGTACCCTGCTGCTTTTGCATGTGATACTTCCCACGCACCCCTGAAATACACGTACCCTGCTCCTTTTGCGTGTGTTACTTCCCGCGCACCCCAGATGCACACGTACACAGGACAATCGCGTGTGGAACTTCCCGCGAACCACTGAAATACACGTTCCCTGCTTGGCGTTTGCTGTTTGCCAGCCCTGTGAACTGGTCCAGGGTTAGCGCAGCCCTTTGCGATTATTTGGGGATTTTTGAGGCTTTTCCTTGCGCGAGGACGTTCTTGGGGGCGTAAATGGCGCTGCTGCAGGGTCGCTGCGCCATGCTGCGCCACGGCTGGTTTTGGATGCGAAAATCCATGAATACGCTGTGCGCGGAAATCGATTTTAGCACACGCGGCTGGCGCAGACATTCGCACGGGCACGCTGTGCGCCAGCCGCGTGCGCCACTTTTGTGCGAATTTCTATGAATTACCCTCATATTGAATTGGCTACATATCTTGAAATGCCTTAAGCCTTCGAGATGCAAAGGAGATGTTTGCCCGGGCCCCACTCATCAAAGATTGCGCAGATGCACTAGCCCAATTCATCACAGCATTTATCAATGCATCATTCACCACTGGCAAAGTCCCTCACCTGCTCAGAGAAGCATGGGTCCTACCGTTACTAAAAAAATCTTCCCTTGATCCTGCCATACCAAACAACTATAGACCGATCACCACAGTACCATTCCTTCTAAAAATATTGGACAGAGCTACCTATGCCCAGATCCAATGCCACCTAGAATCAAACCAAATCCTAGGCGCCCGCCAATCAGGGTTTTGCCCTGCCCATGGTACAGAGTCAGCCCTACTCGACCTGAAAAAGATGATGGATGATATCACAGACAGGGGTAAGCCTGCCCTTCTCTCCCTCCTAGACCTATCTGCAGCATTTGATCTAGTAGACCACAGTATTCTATGCCATCACCTCACCTCTGCAGTTGCCTTCTCCCCAGAAGCAGCAGCCTGGATTACCTCCTCCATAGAAGGTTGAGTCATAAAGGTTTTCTCTGATCAAGCATGTGCTGCACCTGCTCCCATCAACTGTAGAGTACCCCAAGGTTCATGTGTCCCCCCCACGCTGTACAATATTTTCACTAAGCCTCTTTTCGACCTCCTAGACGCTCAAGGAATAATTTGCACGAATGAAGCAGACGACACCCAAATCCTGACTCATGGCCTGTGCCTTAACGGCGAGAAGACAGAACTACTCTGAGTCGGACCTCATTCTGTATTAAAAACACTTGAGCCCGAATACACTGCCTTCGACATAGATGGCACTAAGATCACTGCATCACCTGCTGTGTAAACCTTGAGTGTCTACTTAGATGCCACCCTCTCTCTCTCTCACCAAGTAATTGCCATTCCCTCATCAGCAGCATACTCCACCAAACCCCTTATCGTGGCCATACCCTACTTATCAGAAGATAGTTGCCTAACGGGCGGTTGTAGGCACCAGATTGGATTACTGTAATTCCTTTTTGCAGGTACATCCTCACACAACATACAAAAACTCCAGACTATTCAAAATAATGTTTTACAAGCTGCCCTAATCTTACCTACACACAATCACATTTCAGTCACCAGGAAAGCAGTACACTGGCTTCCCATTTGGCAAAGAATCCTATTCAAGACACTTGCTATCAAACATAGGGGTATATCAAAAACAGCCCCACTGTATCTAACCTAAAAAAATGGTTATGCAGCAAATAGATAGGCTTACCAGAACCCCCTACACCCGCAGACTGCTACAACCAAAATTTAAGTGCACCAGAGTGAGAGGCTCCAGCTTACCCGTCCTCACTGCTAAACAATGGAACGCCCGCCCACAGACACTAAGAGCAGAAGAATCCTACCGGGTATTTCGCAAAGCCAAAAGCCGTAAGAACCTGGCTACTCAACTAAATCTTCTGATGCTCTAAACTGTACCTTCTCTGTAACCTATGAAGAATAACTGTCAGTATTGCACTTGCCTTCTTAGACATCTATCTCTGCTAAGTTAAGGATTGATGAAATTGATTGCCCAAGGGCTCCATGTAACTGGTTACAAGCGCCCTGATGCCTGAGGGTTTGCAGGCGCTATAAAAATGTAAAAAATAAATAAATAAAATTAATAAAAAGTTCGTACTCACCTAGTATAACTGTGTGTTTTGACAAAAGTAGTAGATGTATATTCTGTCCCTTGAATCTGCGTTCCACTATTCAGGAAAGTATATTTGCAAGGTGGTTTACTATGTGATTTCCTTGATGAGTGTCACTGCATAACTGATATTGGCCCATGGTTGGTGCCGGTGTTGTAGCAAGTCCGCCATGGTGGAATGGGGAAATACTGCCCCATTCCAAGGTTGGCGGGGCGGTATTTCCCCATTTCACCATGGCCCTTCCCCATTCCCATTTTCGCCACATAGGGCTCAAAGGGACTGGGAAAGGCACTAAGTACGGGACTGCAAATTGCGGTACCGTAATTAGCACTGAGGTCCCTTTGCAGCACCCTACTTTAACGGCTGGTAAAACCAGCCGTTAAGGTCGGGTCTCGCAAAGGGACCTCATAATCAAGCGTTAAGGGTTTAACGGCGCCGACACCTTTTACGGCGCCGTTAAACCCTTGACGCCAGGGTCGTAATGACCCCCATTGTCTACTATCCTTGAATTACTGTAAGGTAATGATATTATATGACATGATATGAAGTGACAATTATAATGTGCCGGTACACAAGTGGTTCTAGGCGCGACAAGATAAGGAAGGCACACAAAGGGAGGACAAAATAATGATTTTACTAGGCCTTGTTTCATTCAGATCGGCACAAGTGCAGGGAAGGGGATAAGTGCCAGGCGGATAGGGAAGGGGAAGTGCAGTTAACTTACAAGTGCAGCTAATGGGTGGCTCATAAGTGCAGAGAGAAGGGACTGTAGGGTTGGAGATTCAGACCCATAAGTGCTGGGAGCCCGGAGGCAGTGCAAGGGCAACTGAACATGCAGGAGCCTGGGCACAAGTTCAGAGGGTGACCAGGTGGTTCTGCTCAAGTTTGAGAGAGGCAGGGAGGCTGTTTGAGAGGAAGGCCCCAGCCGAAGAGATAGATCTTCCCCCAACTCTCTGCTTGGAGAAGCGTCTGACCCTCAGAGAGTTGGGAGTGGATGAGTGGAGAGCTCGAGAAGGAAGATGTATTGGAAGAAAAAGTTGGAGGTAGAGCGGTCCCAGGCCCAAACAAAGCCTTGAGGACGATGCAGAGGGACTTGAGCTTCATCCTTGCAGCCACATGGATCCAGTGAAGAGATTTCAGAGCTGGAGAGATACGATCCCTGGGCTTGAGGCCAAGGACAACTCTCGCAGTCCTGTTCAAGATAAGTTGTAAAGGTCGAAGAGTAGAGGCAGGAAGATTTAGAAAGAGGCTGTTGCAATAGTCCAGCCTAGAGTGGACCAGAGCTCTGGAGACAATGAGCTTCTGGGGGAAGGAGAGGAAAGGAAGAATACCTCTGAGGAGGCGCAGCTGATAGTGTGACTTCATAAAGATGTCAGAGATGTGAGGAGAGAAGGAGAGAGTGGAGTCGAACATGAAACCAAAGTTCCTAGCCTCACTAATATGAAAGTAACTTAAGGTTTTTCTCCCCATGAATAGGTGTGACCTATACTGAATATGTATAATAAGGTTTTACTTACTTAGACTACTGTTTTCTAAATAAGGTCTATGCCGTGGTATGTCTATTTTAAAGTATAGTGTTGTGTTTTTATAATGTGTTTATATGATCTGTGATAGTACTTATTTCCCTCAAGATTTAACCGGGCCTATCTGTATTTAAATAAACCATTTATGTTTACAATACATAGTGTTTCAGTGTTTCTTTGGACCATATGTGAATTACAATTTCTTTGTACTGATTCTACAGCCCTCTCCCCCTCCTTAGATAAGCCTACCATATACTCAGGTGGTACAGCCTTATACTAAAAGTGGAGTCTTGTCCTGTCTCAGTCGAATGGTTTTGCTAAGCCCTTAGTTGGACTTCAGAAAAACTGTCCTAACAAATACCCCACCTGATCTCAGATCCCTGGAAGGGGGCAGTTATATGTGAAAACAATACTCCTTTAAGAGGTACTCCCAGTGCAGGGTGAAATCAAACTCATAGAGTCCTGATTCATGGTCCCCTCTGGAGGCAGCCTGGGGAGGAGAGAATTTTAAAGTGACAAACTTCATCTGAAAATAGTAATTGTGGCATGCAGAGTGGTTTGCATAGTGAGCAGTTGTGATCACTCTTGGTGTTGCATCAAGAACATGAGTGCTGCCTGCCCTGTGATTTCACACTGTGAGATGACATTCCTACATGGCAGCTGTCCCTTAAGCATGCGTCATCCACAATGCACCCACTGCGGCAGCCATCTAGATTGGACAGCTGGGCACAAGAAAGAGGAGTGTTTGCTCCAATGCTGTGGTGAGAATAATAATTTCAAAAACATGTTCCTGCTTCAGATTAGGATATCCCAGGAAAAGGACGGTCTCTATAAGAATGCAAGTCATGTTGACCTTGTTGTGGTTCTCAGAAGGCCTTGAAAAAGTCCCACAGTTAGTTGGAGAAAAGCAGTGAAGACTGAGAAGTTGGAAGGTGATAAAGGACAGAATGTGAAAGGAGAAAGATAAGCAATTAGGTGGAATGGGAGAAAGGAGAGGTGGTGGATAGGGAGAAAGGAGAGGTGGTAAAAGGAGTAAGGAGGGCGTAGATGGAAGAGGGAGTAGAATCAAAGCGGAAGGGTGAGGAGAGCAACAGTGGAAAGAGTGTAGAGAAAAGAGTAGAAGGGGGGCCAGATAGGCCACCAGAGGCAGAAGGAGAGCGAAGGGTGGACACATCCTACAGAGGAGGTTGGGAGAAACAGCAAAGAGGAAGGAGGGAAGATGCACAAACAGAAGGAGGTTGGAGTCTAAGTGAAGGGAGAACTGCCCCCAGTGAATAGCAGAGGACGAAGGGCAGGCCGGACTAAAACTGACCTGGAAAACTCTAAGAGGGGTGGGGCATGAGCACGTGGCAAATCTTTGAGAGGGGACCGAAGGTAAGACAAGGAAAATGGGGTGAAGGAGAACAAACTTAGGGATGAGATCATTTGAGTCTGTCTGAATGAAAGCAGAGAACGGAACTTGGTGAACCAGAGCATGGACCCTAAATCTGGGAGGTGTGTGAGAATCCTGATCCCAAACTTGTATATAAAACAAGCTTACCAACCTCCTGCTGGGGGCTCTGGGTTTTTGTCATTATCTTATCCTACTCCCCATTATCTTAACCTATTCCCCAAAGCCTGAATGTAGGAATTGCCATAGGAGATGTATGCATGTTTCTGCGACAAGGTGACACCTTTTCTTCTTGAATGTATTAATAACTACCTGACAGATATACACTGCACCAAGAAAAGGCACACCTGCTACACTTTGTGCCCAATTTGTTTTCTATTTGGTGCAAATCTATCAAGTGGTTTTGCAATAGGCTTGCTCAATGTTTGCACCTTTTTCTTTATGGGAAAATGAATGGAGTAGGCTCTTCTTTTCTTTTCTTGTCTTCATAACTTTTGAACCATTTAACACATTTTCTCCCTAAGCCTCAGGTAAATCCAGCAATTTAAAAGTTATTAGCAATAGAATTTTGGGAAAAGGTTTTATTTTAAAAGAATTAATTGGCAAACCTTATACTACGGCCCTGTATTAGTAAATGTGGTTGCTAGCAGGTAGGGATTGTAATACATGCCAACCAACATTGTATGCATGTTTTATTTGATTGAGGATACAGTAACAATAACTAGATTGCCCTTCCTTTTACATGTCTAATTAAGAGAGTGTTTATTTGTTTTATTATAACAGTTTCTTGTACATGCTCCACAGGCTTTGCCCTATGATCCCCTACATCAGTATGGAAAAGCAGGTAGGTCATGTGATGATCATGTGATGATCTAGATGGAGTTAGTGGAAGTCTTTGAGGATGTCCTGTATATAGATCAAACTACCAAAGCCCTTAAAATGTTCAACAGGATGGCATGCATGAGGTAAGAACACTTTTCTAGCAAGCCAGCTGCAAAGCCTCTGATCGTAGTGCCTGTCGTTGGTGGCATCTCGTAGAAGGTTCCAGGAAGCCTGATACATTTTCCAGGCATAATGGAGATAGTCGTCTTTAAAGAGAATATATGTATGCTGGAGCTGTTGCCTTATGTGAGGCAGCATTATCCTGAGGAAACCAGTAAATGACACCTCATACAGGACATGGACACCAACCACTCCTCGTGATTAGACTTAATGGGGGGGGGAGACTCACTTAGGTTCAAGATTCCACAGAATTTCCTGACCTGATATCCTATTGTGTTGATATGGGTACATTTGAAGGAACACCTCTTTTCTTAGCAAATCCTAACCCCATATGTCTGCACAAGGATGATAAAGCACATTGAGAAGTTGTTCAACAAACTCTTTATTCCATTTCAGGATATGATGTGAGGTTGTAAGATGGGCTGGCACAAATATGAAGGAACACAGAATCCCTACTCACTATAATTGAGTAGCAGTGATTATAGAATGTTGGGTAAACTGTAGAAGCTGATTCACAGTAGTGAGGCGATAGACAAATGGATGGGCTGCAGGCCATCAAGCTTTGGAGTGGTCTAGCCCATAAAGGTTGTAAAGGCTGATGGGTAGTTAAAGGTCTTCATGAGCAAGGAGCACTGTTGCATGCGTACCATGTTTGATATGCATATTCTAACTGGACCTAGGGCTCTCAGCATCAACCAGAGTCACAATTCGGCTCAATGCAAATTAGGTTTGTTAGTTATTTGGATTAACATTGTGGGGACAGTACAGCAGTCAGGTCTAAGCGAACCAGGGAAGCAGGGGAGACAGAGATGATGAACAGGCATTCTAGGGCTGTTACCTTGTGTGTCTGTTATTAGGAGCAATATCAGAGGCTGTGTGACGGGCACACTAATAACATAGTGAAGAGAAGTACCAGGGAAGATGGACTTAATTGAGTGGTGCAGTGTAGCTCACATACTGTAGGAGGTACCATCTTGGAATGGGAGTGCATGGCCGCGGGTGATACTGCCGAACATGTAGGGCCAACTTTTCTGGGCCACGTGGACATGGTCAAATGGAGAGAGAAACTGATTGGGGAGTAAGGGCTGATCATATGGTCTGGCACTCTCCACTCAGCACTGCTATCCCTGGTTTGGAGGTATAGAAGGGGTAAAGGTCTTCACAAATTTCCAGGTGCACCATTTAGAGAGGAATTTAGATTGCACGGGGCATAGACACTTAGGTCTCCTTCGTCAACAGCCATGCAGGTAGAGGAGCTGTCTATGCAGCGTTGTTGTGACTGTAGCACAGATGGCATTGTGGAAAGACATGACACAAGTAGGCTTACAACAACAACTTCTGGAGGGAGAAAGTGCAACAGAGTGGTGGTGCTTGGTATGATCACATGGTAAAGTGCCGGGCACTCACTGCTGTTATTCCCACAACAAAAGTAGATCATAGGCAAGTCTAGCAGGAGCAGGATGCTTCCTGAATTTCCAGGGGTTCTATAGTGGCAGGATACTAGACTGCTCAAGGCATGGCCGCTTTGGTCTCACTATAAGCCAGGTACGGGTGATTTTTGCAACACAGTTTTGTGGCAACACCACAGATGCTAGGATGCACATTGCAGTAGAAATAAGCCGGGGAAAAAGCTACTGGGTAACTATAATCAAAACAGAGGCAGGGCTCAGCCTGATAACAACATGGTTCAGTGCCTTCCATTTAGCGGTATCAAGAACAGCAGAAAATGGTCAGCGAACCAAGCCGAGGCAGGAGCCTAAACAAATCTACCTTGCTGTCATCTTGGGATTTCCATTGACTTTACATTTTCATCTCTAAAATAAATATGGAGATTTAAGAACAGCTTTTTTTCAGTGATGGGCCATTAATACTGCTCATAACAAATGTGCTCACAAAACACATGTGGATAGGGGGCTTATCGCAGCCCTACTATGCATGTGCTCTCATCGGCATATGCATAGCCAGGTGTCAGGAATGAACCTTAGACATGAATGGAGGGAGTGGTTGCAGCTCTCTCAGGCCCACCACCAATCCCTCTCTTGACACCAAATCCCTCTTATGAATCAGGTTATGAACGCAGGGAGATGAGTGGGTGAATATGAGCGACACTGTTCTCCTCACATTCTGCCCGCAAATCATTTCTTTGAATGAGCCCCACTGATAAGAAATAAAGTGTGTTTTGTGCAGCCAGAATGGAATGTTGATTATATCAGACTGAACATTATTTAGGCGATATGACCCGAGGAGGGGGCCATTACTCGACTGGTAATGGCCCCCCTCGGAGGGTCACATTATCATTAGTACCCCGGCACGTTGTACCAGGGCACTATTTGCAAGTTGAGAAACGGTTTCTCGACTCGTGAAAAAAAAGCAAAAGAAATGCCAACTGGAGATCAGGGTGAAGGGTCTCCATGTAAAAAGCAGAGCAAATGGCCACTGGGGCTCGGAGAGAAGGGACTCCATGTAAAAAGCAAAGCAAATGGCCACTGGGGCTCGGAGAGAAGGGACTCCATGTAGTCCCTTCTCCCTAAACATGGTGGCCATTAAAACCAATGCAAAAAAATGTAAACAAAAAAATGGCATCCATGGAAAGCGCAAATGGACTTTGCATAGTCCCTTTCCATGGCAGTCAGTCACAGAAAGCATTCCGGACACCTGGGGAGGCTCAGAGCGTTCTCAGTCAGGTAAGGCCTGGGCAAGGGCCAGTGAGCTTGCGTTTTACAAGCTCATTGACCCTCGCTGGGTACTAATCAAATTTAGAACAGTATTTATATGATTGAATGTCAAGCGTTAATATCAATTGGTAGCCAGCTCACATTGTCAGACTCATATTACGCTTAGCTGCATTATTAGTTTTGATAATAATAGACTTAACAGCAGAGGTTGCTGTTGCAGTAGCTACTGTATGTGTACTAGTAGTACTTGTCGTTGCACTTACCTTAGTAGTAGTGTTGCCCTCTCATTATGGAGAGAGCTTGTCAATAACTTCCATGCTGCTTCCAGTTTCCAGACGTGGAGAGAAAGAGAGTGGAGCAAAGATAGTGAGCAGAAATTGAGGTACGTTTTAAGAAATGTGTGCATGATTGTGTGAATGGATGCATGTGTATGGTAGGGAGTAAAATGCACACTTTGCGGGGACAGAAGTGAAGGCTCTGAGGGTGACATTGCAGCAGGCTTTGGCAATGAAAGTGATATCAGGGCAACACTATGCACTGAAAGTCACCAAAGGGGAAAGAGAACCATTGGGGAAGAACGTGGGCACTGAGAGTGACTCTGGGGCAGAAAATTGTCCCTGCGAAAAAACATTGGGGCAGAACTGAGAATTGAAGGCAGCATTTGGGCAGAACTGGACACTGATAGTGACCTTGGGGTATAACTATGACAGTGATAGCCACATGGGGATATATGTGGGTATCCAGAGCGACATAGAGTCCGTTTTGGAGGAGTCATAGCAGTGAGAGCCACATGGGGCAGAACTGGGCACTGAGAATGACACTGGTGCAGAACGCGACAGTGCAAGTGGCATTGGGGCAGACATGTATCAGGTAAGCCATATGGGGCATTTGCACAGCACTGATACATGTATTTGAATACTCCTAAAGGCAACATAACTGCACCTCTGAACTCTCTCCATGGTGTGGCACTTAACGCCAACTGCATTGCCCAAGTGCCAGGTTTTAGCCATGCCCAACATGTCACATTATCCACTGCTCTGCCAATCCTAAGAGTTGAGGTTAGGATTATATTCACATGGTTGGGGCTCCTAGAAATAGCATGGGTAGTGTTACGATTTGAACATTGACTTAAAAAAGGGAGCAGACATTGGAGTAGGATTGAATCTTTCATAAACACTCTTTCTTTTGTTACCAGTTATGCATTAAAATGGCATACCATTAAAACAAACGATGAATATATTAATCAGTATCATTTTATCAATAAACACTTGAATGTGTATTTTTATAACTGGTCTGTCGCTCACAAATTGCCTGTAGGATAGTGTTTTGTAGATACACTACAATTCCACAAAAGATATTTCCCTTCTGTAGTATGAGTCCTTTATCAGCATTGGTCGTCTAGAGGGATTACATTGGGGACATAGCTGAACTATTGGATTTCCATCCGATGATGTTTTCCGAGACTCAACCAGTTGTCCTAGGCCACCGGTGCCCTGACCGAACTGTGCGCCATGTTATGAGTACCATCTGTCTAGTATGTGTTGATTAAATATGATATGTTTTTATGCAGACTAAAGGTTATGCAGACCGAATGAGTTAATTCACCAGGCTAAAAATGATTAATTAATATTGAATGGGTAAGTTAAATCATGCACGTTTGTTTATTGAAAGCAATAGAAATCAAATAAAAGGAGAACATTGGTGACGATGGGCATACCTGGCACTCTTGGAAGCGTTTGAAGATTTATGACAGAACTCTTATAATTCAAGAGAACAGTTTACCCATATGCAGGGCAGGCTCAGTCACTTTGACCACTGTTGAAGAGCTAGGAGACACAAAGTGGTAAACTAATAGAAACAGTCTCAAAGAGCTCTTTCAGCCTGTAACAGGGATATTACAAAGTCGAAATAGTGAGAATATCTATTAATGAAACAGCCATTTTAGGAAATACAAAAGATACATATTTTAAAATGTCACTCTCAAATACAGTAATATAGCAATCGTTTAAAAAAAAAACTAGTCAATAGGGAACCAGTGACGGAAATTAAAGAATGGCCTTTAATGGGGGCAGAGAGAATGGAGGCAGGCCCATAAAAATGACACTAGTTCCATCCAATATAAATATCCCCATAACTATAAGTCTTGCAGCAATATGATTTGGAATCGTGAGGGTATGCATTAAACTTTGAACTTTGCCCTGGAATGTATCATTTTAGAGTCTTACACTTTCACCTTTAGTCACACGGGTGAGCGTCTATGGGCAAGACCTATGGAAGGAGAGAGCATCTCCTTGGCATTAGCCTTAACCAGATTCCTATAAACTCTTTGGAAGGATGGAGCAGCAAGTAATTGCATCGGAGCAACTTTTATTTTGAGCTTCCCTTTAAGATGTAGATAAACAATACTTTAAAGAAACAGACACTTTAATAATATGGGAACTGTGTATCAGAATTATGGAAGATACGATTTGCTTTAGACAATAATGTATGTTTTTTAGAATTTGCTCACTCCTACCCATTATTAGCTCAGTTGATAAATGCTTTGTGGAGGTTTTACATGAACTGTGTAAAATGGTATTATTAATTATTTAATCTGTAACACATATCTTTGTGATTGCTGGACAGTTAATTGTTTAATTGCTCTGTGTAAGGTGTTAATGTAAAACCAAACCACAATAACAAAGAAATATTGTTTTTAAAAATCATTTTAATAAAGGATAGCTGTAAAAATGCATCCTAGTAAAAACCGAAATATGTTGTTTTTTTTAAATTAAGATTTCTATCGAGCATGCAGCCCTATGATTTTACATAATGTATCAAAGTCGAATACAACAAAAGTACCGAGCGGGTACAATGATAACCACCATTTAACAGGAGATCGAGAAAAAATATAAAACAACAGGATTATGTTTAACTAAAAGAGCTACCATCAATATCACAGGCCGAATGCATTTAAAAAGTGGATTCCACTCTAAGGTCAACTGAATGCCATCTGGAAACATGCATACAGAGATGCCAGGATGCACGGGACATGTCTCTCAATGTTTGATTCAGTTGATAAAAAGCAAAGTGATTTAAGTCCTCAGGGATGACGTGGAGCAACCTACCTGCACATGAAGGGCCAGATACTAAAAAAGCGGGCATCTCAATTAGGTGGGCCATGGCGCACAGATGTGCCTGTGCCATGGCGCATCTCATTGTAGATGGCAAATTTACAAAGAAAACACCAAAAAATGGCCAGTGTGCAAAGGGGCGCAAATTGTGACACAAAAGAAGCACAAATTAGTGGGCATTTAATGGTGCATCTGATCAGAGGAACCCGTTTACTTGACGCAGCGTTAGATGCCCACATTGATGGCCAATGCTGGCATGAGCCTCCCTTTGCACCAAAATCATGTGGATCCCCCCAGAAGCCCCAACATGAGTGCATCCTCCCTAAGAAGCAGAAGCAAAGTATTTTGGACAGTTTGTTTAACGTTCACTCCTTTTGTCTCATGTTCATAATAAGTTTGAGAATAAGATGCATATTTTTTAACTTCAGCTTTCTGGTGAGTTTACTTTGCACAGTGGATCACTTCCCATGGGAGTAAGTGTATACCACATGTCTCAGGTGGCAGTTTTGCCATGTCATCCATTAATGTTGTAGCGTGCTTTCTATGATTGTGTTGATGTAAGGTAGGATCACAATCTTATTCATATAAATGTGTGCAATCTGGCACTGAGATTGGTAGACAGCCCCATGGAAAGTGTTCTACTCCCTAATGCCCCTAGTGTTCTGTTGCTGCATGGGCATGGGGGCCACATGGATGCAATTAATGACAACACAAACACACCATGCCCAGCTAGGTTATGAATAGCCCTAACTAATCCTGCCCTGATACATGTATAATGATGCATGCCTACACAAATCAGGGCGAATGTAAGGATCATGTTGAAGACCTTGTCTGTGACTGTGAGGATTATACTATCACCAAGATGACACCACTGGTGATCTGGAAGGAGCCTTTTGAAAATAAATACAGGGCTGACAGTACATTGACTTGTGGTGGTATGCATGGTCTGTCATGGGTGTGTTAAATGACCCCTCTCACTTAGCATTTCACGTAAGAAGTGCAGTGGCTCGAGTTACCTCTGGGTGACGTCTTCACCAGCCAGTTGTACTACAGTGATCCTTCCATATATCATTTCCCTTCTCATCAGTCAGTGCAGCAGCATGTTGTCTTCTGGACTGGCAATTTTGGGAATGTGTACCTTTCTCTTTGTGCTGTGCCTTTATTCTGTATTTTTGGTTGTTGTTGGTGTGCACTGTGTGTGTCTTTGGGTAGACTGGTCACTTGCATTCTTTTCAGGGCCACTTGCTCCACTTTTAAATGGAGCAAATGTTGAGGGGAACTTTTGGTGCAAGTTCTGTGTACTGGTTTTGTAAATCAGGATGTTGGTGCATGTTTGCTCACTTTCTGTGTCACCCCTTTTGCATGCTAAATGTGGTGCATTTACATTCTTTCCTCCCACTTTGTGCATGTCCTCACGTTTTGCACTGCTTTTATAAACTGGTAAATCTCTAAGATGCACACTCCCGTGAATGATGCACATCTATGTATGGTGCATTTGTGGTGCATTTCAGATTTGCACTCTTTTTTATTGTTGAGAATCTTACCCTATGTGTTCAATCCTTAGGAAAGGTGGGAAATTAAACGAGGACTTAATGAGCAAGCCTGATATGAGCAGATAGGATGTGTATCAGTAGTAAGAGATGAGTATTGCTAGCTGTACTAATAGTTGTAGTTGTTGAAGTAGTACTTTGAGATGTTGTAGTTGTATTGGCAGTAGTTGTAGTAGGTATATGACTGCTTTTCAAATAATCCTCTTTCCCCTGCAGCTCATACAGTTTACACCTCATCGGACAGAGTACATGGCAAATGAACTTTTCATGAAAGGGGGCTTTGCCGACGGTGCACGCAGTTTATTGGATGTATTGTAAGTGTGTTAGTTAGTAGCCTCAAAGAAAACACATGTTCTGAGTTTCTTGTTTTTGATTGTACTCGCATTCTCTTTCAATGGTGATTTCGTTGTTTGTTCAACTATTTTGTAAAGTAGGACATACATATACTGACATTTGGTCAAGGAAATCACAAATGTTAAATAATTATGTATAAAAAAACAAAACCTATTTTAAATTAGTAGTTGACATCTATTTTTGAGACCACAACAGTGTAGATAAAATAAACATTTGTCTTTCGAACGCCAAGTCATTGTTAGAATTATTGATTGTGATTAATTAAAATAATAGGTTCATCTGTATTACATTGCTCCCATCATTTTAGCATTAGAACTGACTTGGAAGTAGCAATGATTAAGACTTCGGGCAATGGGTGGATAAAAGACATCATGACAAGGAGCAGAATTGGAATGAATACGATATCAAGTGTGGCTGGTGGACACTAGGCATGGCCAATACAGTTTAAACAGAAATGAAACTCTCAAAATTCGACCAGGTCGAACTTTTTGATGTTTGAGAAATTAGTTGTGACTGACACACAAAAAGCATGCAAGGCGAAACTTGAAACCATTAATGTTTGACATTTGAATATGCAGAAATTATACGGCAGACCTGTAGCTAACTGAGAACAGAAATGTGTGTAGCAGGGCGCAGGTTAGGATTAGAAATAGTGCAGGATTTTGTAGTATTGAATTTATATTTTTAGTTAATTTAATGTTTTCTAGTTAATTAAAACATTTCACATTATCAAACTTCATTACACTCCATTCACAAAAAAGCACAGGGAATCACATAAAATATTCAACTATAAAAAGGGCTAATAGGACTTATATTAAAAGTTTCCTCTAACAATACATATATTCATTCACAAGATATCTTGATGTTATTTTTTTCTTAACTTCCATCCAAACTCTACACAGTGTCATTTGTAGCCATTTGTAGTGAACTTGATGAAGTATTTTGACATCTTAGCCAAAGATCACGCTCATTGATGGTGTTCAAGTTGTAGACTTGAGGGCCTAGATGTCTAATATATATAGGCCCCTTCTTTGAGCATTCAATCAGGACGTGTTTCCATAATCTCACAATTACCGCAATTACCACATATTCTGCAGACTCTTTCTTCAACTGGGAGTTTCAGGGCCGGACCTATACTGGCTAAAATGGGTAATCGATTCAACTGTAACAAAAGAATACATCTTTGCAACTCCTTAGATGGACACAATGATGTAAGCTTGATGCTTCTTATTGTTATAATTAATTGTTGACATAAAGTTAAAGGTTTTTAACTAGGAGAGATGGGTAAAATTAGCTACCCCATCCCAGGTTTCAAGTTTTCTTCTGAAGCTCGATTTCATTACATGATAGCTCTCTTTCCAATCAGGATTCCAATCAATGATTTTAAATATCTGCTTAATTTGGCCCACATATGCCACTCTATCTCTTGCTTCCATTTCACTCCCAAAGGAGTGTAGGCGTTGACTGTTATCAACAGGTTTAGAATTGGTGTACAGAAGGGCTGTGTTTTGCTTCACAAGGGTTTCCAATGAGGTTAAACCCAGTTGTAAGCGTATAATTTCCATCGGTACACATTGAGGTAGACCTAGTATATTCCTCCAATATGAATTTTCAATTTAAATTAAAATTAGAGTCTAGAAAGTGTTGGAGAATCAGGATAGAATTGTGTGGGGGGTCGGGTGTATGTTTCGTTGGTAGAGGTGAGGTGCCCCAAAGCAGTGAGGGTTCGCCTGTAGAGTATGGTACATCATTCACCAAAGGGACACTCATTTTTTGTGCTGAGGAAAAGGCCAACGCATTTAAAACCCTATGTGTGTTTTGTAGGTGGAGAAGACCAAAAAAGTGTTAGGGAAAATTGTATTTTGTTGACAGTCATGAATGCCAACGCTGTGTTATCACACATCCATGTCATATATGGCAAAAAATGTCAAAGCAGTGAGAAACCTGTGTGTGTGTTGTACGCAGAGGGAGAGTTAAAACCGTTTTAGGCACATGGGTTTTTTGTAGCCAGAGGCGATGTCCAAAGCAGTGAGAACCACATATCATATGCATTTTGCAGGCAGCCAAGGCCAAAACTGTGTAAACACAGGTGCATTTTGTTGGCAATGGAGAAAGATAAAACAATGTTAAGCATGCCTCCATTTTATAGGCAGAGGAGAAGGCCAAGCAGACTTTAGAGTAAAAGAATGTCAAAACACATGCTCAGCCACTTCAACACCAACACCTCATTCCGCAGCACCCATACTGACTCCAGTGCAAAGTACTTTGAGCAGATCCCGAGAAGAAGGAAAGTTTGGGGTCCATCAAAGCCCTTGAAAGAAACTGGGGCGTATTGAATTATTTTACATCAGAAAAGAAACATCCACTTCTTACTACCTGCCAATAGTTTCTTGATAGGAAAGGTGGAACCCCATTTCGACACCTCTTCCCTATGAACCTGCATGAGATAGCATCATCCACATGGATGGCAAAAAGTGTCAGGTCAGCCTCCCACCCCTCAACTGCAGGTAATGCACTTGTTTGCACCACCATCCCACACCATTATACTAGAGAGCTTTGCTGATTCACGGATTTTAACAAGCCATATTGCACCACTGTCTTCTCCTTGAGACACCATAGCAGACAGACAACATATTTCACCAGCAAATGTCCAATATTGAGAATTCTTTTAAGCATGTTACAAAGTATCACAACAGTAACATAGACCTTGATAAAGTGTTGATAATGCATTTTATATTTAATTATATTTATTGTATTTAATGTGTCACAGTTCTTAACGAACGTCTCACGCGGCATGCAGCATAATCAATTCAAATACAACATAATACATATATTATTACTAGCACTGCCATACAATTACATTTACCAATAAAAAATATACATAATCACCCAGAAACACATCATAGTTCATACATTTAACAGATAAATGTTCACCTAAAAAACAACACCCATTCCTAACACTCGTACCTATCGGCTCACACTAATTCCTATCAGTGAAGCCAGCTATCTCCTGTTCCTCGTTCATTTAATTTCAATTCAAACCAAACCTACTTACCACCAACTTTCAGATACTATACAGAGCAATCTTTAGACAATACTGCCAAACCTCCATTGACTTAATACTATCAGGGCCATAGACAAATCTCTCCAGATATCGGAAATACACATCGCATATTTGCAATACGTGCCTGTTGGTCTCAGGAGTGCACTTAGATAACCTACATATTCTTTAATCCTCAAGCGGTGCCATCTAGGAATTACACACAGTTAGTGTTGACAGTTTCTTTAACCTGAACAGCACAGTATACCGCTGCAGTCCGGAACAGATGTTACATAGTTCAGCCTCAGCCTTAGCCTCAGCCTCAGCCTTACCATTTCGCTGTAGGACTTCAGGGAGGCTAAGTGCCTCAAGATCCCATACCAGTCACTTTCCCAAACCGTATCAAAAGAACTTTGTTCAAGCTCCCAACCTACAGCCTCTTAGCGATCTCCCCATAACTTGTCCATCGCAACTGGCTTTTGTCTCAGAAGCGAGCATGTTGTATTGTGTACCATTTTTATTTATAGGACACCATGCCTACATACTATGTGCCCTTTTAATGAGAACAGCCCCAGTATGAGCCTTAATGCAGTCATAGGTATACATTTAAGCAATATGCCCCAAGCAACAGGGGCATTACCGAGTCAGGTAATGCCCCAGGGCCCATAGTTATAGGCCTGAGCGAAGGACGAAGGGGGACGAAGGCGGCCTCCAGCCGTGTGGAGTCTCGGAGCGGGGATGGCCCCGCTTCAAGCTTCCTCATTGGCTGAGGGGCTGCCATGCCCCCACCGGGGACGAAGGTGTGGAATCCGTGGGATTCCCGGCCGGGTAATGCCCCAGCAAGGGCCAATAAGAATGGTACTTTCATTCTGATTCTCCCTCGCCGGGTACTAATGTGGAATATTCAACATCCCCCTCCAGAACTTGCCTTCCAGCACCTTCAACCAACGATAAGCCTCCATATTAAAGGATAGGGCTTCCAATCCGTAAAACACAGCCAGAAAAAAACCTTCTTCATACAGCCTAGATCTCTTCAGACTACTCATAAGCACACTAACACTGTCTCGATCAATATCCAGTTTGATCTCCTCTCTACTTTTACTACTTTTATCACCTTACCTATTAGTCCTTAAACCATCAGTTCCTTGACCTTTCTTTATATATCCTATCCAATCCTTTTTCGCCAATTGGGTTTATCACTATTTCAGCCTTACTAATTCTGATGGTTTAAAAAAAAAATCCACATACGTGATATATTTCTACTACTAAATATTTCCAACATGTGTTGCCATCATGTGTTGCCGCTGTGCATTCTTAATTGAATAATTCCATCTCCTCATAATGCTGATAACCTTATCACCCCAGATTATACTGCTTCTCCTGATTAGAAGCATATCATTTGCTAGAAATGTGGCTTCAGAAATCTGCTTGAAATTAGTGATCCTTGCTGGGAAATACCAAGTTGCCACTACTTTGCCTGAACCTCAGTACCACACCCTAACAATTATGTTCTGGAAGCAGTGCAAATGGCAGTGGACCACTGTGAGTGTAAGCAAGTCCACCAATCATGTGATCTAGTGATCAAGGAAATGATTTCATGGCCACCACTGGACCCAGTTCCACCTTCACCCCTATCCTAATTCAGCAAACCCCGGGGCAGCAGCTGAAGAATGCTATTCGCCAGCAGGCCATTTTGTACATAGAAGGGTTTAAAAGTACCAAAGGACAGTTCATCCTAAGTCCCCTAGTTAGCAGGTGGGCTTTGACAGCTGACGAGAGGTCTAATGTAGCCCCTTTGAGGACAGGCAAACCATGTGTATGCCCTGCTTTACCTATGTCCTCTGCCTCGTGGCAATGCACTTCATAGATCAGTAACACCCACTTGATCAGATGGTGAGTATGGCACAGAAGGTCTGCACAAACTGCCTTCAAAGGGTGAAATGTGTTAGAAAATCTATAGTCACTCCACAAACTCCCCTACAAACAGCTGAAAATGCGTATACTGGAACGTCTGTGGCGACAGTGTAATGCAGTGACCAACTAGAGCCAGAGCTTGCAACAGGAATGTGCCGACCTTAAAACTATATAGCAGGAAATATAGAACACGTTATGTTCTTCATTGAAGCCTTTTGAAGAGGCCATCAAGCATGTTCAGCTGTTCACGACAACGCTCAATGAGTTACTGCCACAGGCGCTACTCCTGGAATGAGACCAATTCCATGTAATACATGAACATGATAGGTCTGTCATGCAGCAGTAGAAGAACTGGCTTTGAAACTGCTCTCGTTCTTAAAATAGGATCAAATTGTTGGGATAAAAGAGACAGTGAAGTACCTTCTAGTTATATTTCTTCGGACACCATTGAAAGCCAAGCTGGCACTGTGTACGTAGACTGTGCATGAGGAAGAGGACAATACTGCCCATTATAATTTGCAAGAGTAAGCATTGCTTTAGATATGTCATGGTATAACACTGGCTGCTCGAAATCCCTTTTTGAGTTTCTATCTCCCTAATTAGATAGCAGGAGTCAAAACTTGCCCAGCAGGATTAGGTCACCAGGAAAGCTGCAGGAATCTTGCAGGACAAAACTGCCCAAAATATGTTCAAGAGGTTCGAGCACCAATTGGGGAAGGTGAGCTTTCCAACAGAGAAAATAATAACTCTTGGTGAAAGATCTTCATTGGAACTTTATTATAAACAAAGATGGCATACACACACTGCTGTGATGGACTTTCTGATCGAACCCATGATTTCTTAGATACACATACATTGTGAAGAGTTTTCCCCTCTGGATGTGACTCCGATGTTAACAAAAGCTTGTGGTAGCTCCATACACACTATCAAACCTACACATTTTGGTTTCGGTTTCTTCTGATTTCTTTCTGTCCAACTTCAGCGGTCACAGTTCAAATTCAAAAGAAAAATGCATATTTGTATCTAAAATTGTAATAACCAGACATTTTGTTAAACATAGGTATATTTACACATGTATGCGTACATATGGATGACGTACTTGCAGCAATCTCCCTTTATAGAAGTATTGCTTGAACTTACAAGAAAGTGACCTACGAATGTTAATGAGTCGCCCCAGATGACATTCAGAAGATCCCTTTATGTTAGATGTTTCAAAAGGAGTCATGAACCCCACTACAAACCTGTGCTCCAGCTCTGGAAGCCCCCTGATCAGCAATGGGATAGACAATAATGTAATACTCAAACATAACCCCCCAAACCGGAAATAGCTTTTTGTATTCTTAGCACAAGGGGGACGATGATTCAAATAGAATCAATATTATTTTCCGCACAAGGCCCACAACTGCTGGAAATAGAAACACATCATTGTGACCGTACGAGGACCTAATGCTAGAAAAGGCAAACATAATATGCCTAGGTCAAGGCCCAGGCACTCTGAAAATGAAACTCCTTGTGTTTAGGACCCTTAAAGGATGTCACCTTGGTCGTGGGCCCTCCGGATTTAAGGTTTGTGGATGACCCAGATGGCAGTATGCCCCATGCCATATTTTAAAAACGCCCACCAATTTAATAAACATACGCCATCCGCCCCACATTCTAGATTCCAGAAAAAACCCACACACAACGTTTGGTGTTTTTTCATCTGGATGATAATGTTGGTGTCTCTTAGAGAGTAAACAGATTCGTCATACAGAATAACTACTTCACAGGTGCCCACCAGCACAAGCACACGTGCCACCCGCCCCCAGCACAAGCAGTAGTAGAATGATGCCCTTGAGTGTAGGGAACATGCTTTCCAATGCAGAATGAATCTGTCCCACATGGATTTACAGTGCTAAGCCTGTGACGTTGTGTCTTACAGTGAAGGCGACATCGTGGACCCCAACTTGAAATCTCAGATATCTGTGTACAAGCTTCCAAGATGGGTGAAGAAGATCCTGTCTTTCATCTTGAAACCATTCGTAAGTTTTAAACATGAATACATGGGACGTATGCTGAACTGACTATACATTGATTTCTCTATATATTGGTCCTTTAGGACCACTTTAGAACTTTGGTGTTTTTCACACCCGAAATACCAAAAACTGTATTTAGCAAATCAGTGCAGCATGACCATGGTACAGGCTTATCACCAACTTCAGAACATTAACAATACCTTCACTGCCAGTGGAGGTCAGAAAAGTCCAATATTGCTGCCACGTGGATTGAGCGTATCACATTGACTATTTTGAACATCACATTGGGCCTCATTATGACCCTGTCGGTCCGGAAACAACGGTGGCGGTAAATCCGCCACCACCGTTGTTTCCGGACCGGCTGATTCCGAGTTCTGCAGGCGGGAGGTGTCACTCCCGCCATGTCTGACCTTGCGGGAGTAACGCCACCTGCCTGCAGGCGGAAATGGAAACACCGGCTCCGTCATAGACGCAACCAGTGTTTCCACTGTCCCCATCCCCATGGAGTCCTATGGGACACCATGGGAATGGGGATTTACGGAATTCCACCTAACGAATGACCTCGTCACCGGGTTGTAATGCCCTGGTGATTCCGGCAATCACGGAGGCGGATTGGTATTTCGGGTCTGGCGGCAGCCTGCCGGTTTTTCAGGAACGGCTACCGCCGAACTCGTAATGAGGCCCAATATATTTAAAATATCCCCTTTCCTGCTTCTGTCTGGGTATCATGTCAGAGACAAGTGGTGCACGAGGGATCGGAAGCAATGGCATTGGACTCATCAGACGATAATTGAGGACGATTCTCAAATTGCTCCTGCCCATAACTACCAAGGCAATGTAACAATAAACATTTCTTTCTGTTACTAGAAAGAATTAAGCCCATGTACACCTAACACATAATGCTCAAAAACTCTTCTTCAACCTCTTCCAAGGAATACTGGCATCACCTTGTTTCTGTAAGAAATAATTGGGTGGTGGTACCCCTTGCTTGTTTGTCAATTAACTGTGGTATGCTTATAAACATTGTCACACCTAAATGTACTTCTAAAAGAGTAGTTGTGCACCACTCAAGTATGAAGTCTCAAGTGTGTAAAGGAAATTTGATTTACATATGTAACAGGTAGTTCTGGCTGATAATCAACAGGATGGGGATGAGTATATAGCATGTGACATGCAGGTATGATTGTATACTACCAAAGGGCTCCTTAATTGTAAATGTGTCCCATCACCCGAAATAGAATTCAGCTGTTAATAAACTTTAATATTGGAAGGACTTCTTATCAGCAATACTCTTCGCAGTTGCATTGGAGCAAATATTGCCTCTTATGAAACTGAATTTTCCCAATTATAAACAATAAGGCTGAAAAGATTTCTCACCAACAACAGGCATCCACAATGCAATTAGATAGTGCCTCCCAAATGATCACTTTCAATTATGCAATATCAACAATAAGAAAACAAATTCTCAAAAATATCCTTCATCCAGGAAATAAATGCTGACGTAAAATGCTGACTATACATGCAAAAGCCAACACACCTATTAATATGCCAATGATATGTGCACTATGCAGACATTATATGCAAATTGTCTTCACAGTTGTAGACTGTTTTGTTATTAACATATCAATAAAGTTGTTGCTTAGAGGACCAGTATCAAAGCTTCATAGTATACATGGTAGGCATGCAAACAGTATTGCACACTCTTCAGAGCTTGCGACTAGCTCAAGCTATTTTCCAATAATTAACAGCAAATTAGAAGAGTCCAAGTAGTAGGCACAGGCACTTTCCAAAGCTATGGTAACTCCCGATGGACTACCAGTCCAGGATTCCAAGTACATACTTAAGGAGGCTCTTTGAAATGGATCTGCATGATCTGTCTGCGGGTAATTTACCCCCAATGGAAATGTTTGCATGGGCAATGTACGCAATACAAAATGTTCGTATATTTCCCATGCGAACATCCATTACAAATCAACACCAAAACCATACTAACATACACCCCCTCCCACACCCACAACACACCCCCACCCACACCACCAACATACCCCCACCATCCTACTTCCTTTCCCTTCCGATGCGCTGTGTCCCTGCGTTGCCGGTTCCCTTTCACTTCCGTGATTGGGACCTGGGGCCGCAGGGTCCTTTTCTTTTTTTTTATATATATTTTTTTTTTCGGGCAGCTGCAGGGCTAGTGTAGTATAGTGAGAGGGGTGTTGCGGGGGACACCCCCACAGCGCCTGTTTTTTTTCTTTTTTTTCCTTTTTCTGCTGGGTGTGCTGCAGGGGGTGTCCCCCCACCGCAACCCCCGCTCACTATACTGTA
Organism: Ambystoma mexicanum; assembly: GCF_040938575.1. Taxonomy (NCBI): domain Eukaryota; kingdom Metazoa; phylum Chordata; class Amphibia; order Caudata; family Ambystomatidae; genus Ambystoma; species Ambystoma mexicanum. The sequence continues at coordinate 1,091,244,456 of NC_090926.1, read as the reverse complement.
CAGTATACTGAGCAGGGTGTTGCGTGGGACACCCCCGCAGCCCCAGGCCTTTTTTTTGGTCGGGTGAGCTGTGGGGGTGTCCTCCATAGCCCCCGCTCACTATACTGTACAGTACCAACTTTTGGTAGTTCAAACTTTTCGTGGGATGTGTTTTAGGCCTTTTGGTGGGGTCGGGAAATGAATCACCGTAATTTCGTCCTATTCCCTAAAAATTACTACACTCCCAATTAAAGGGGTACAGTCTGCCTGAGCAGGGTACTTGATCCAGGAGATCCAAGGTATTTTAGTAACAGTACTTTTCCGCTTTGTTTCTTTGCACAGGTCCCTCGCTCCACTCTCCACAGGTGTTAATATTATTAAAGCACAGTACAAACGAAGCAGTCCTCTCCCACAAGCTTTGCACAGGCCCCTCTCTCACTCTCCATGGGCGCTGATATAAAACACCCTCACACGGGATCCTTCCACTAACTGTCCACTGCAAGCGGCATCGAAGGCAATTAGCAGAATTCCCAGAAGGCAATTAGCAGGATCCACAAGGCAGGAAACAGAGTGCAATGCAGGACACTCCTTATTTGAAGTGAGAAGCACTTTTGCAGAAGTATAGCAAGCGCAGCTCAGGGTAACAGTAGGTACACACCAGTACTCAGTGGGGCCCCAGCATTGCCCAGCTCATCGCCATTGAAAGGATACAGCAGACAGGTGAGTTTCTCTATTATTCTTTATTTAAGAGCTTAACTATGCCCCACTGGTTTCCTTCAAATTAGCTCTCTTTCTGTTACTCTGTGCTCCTAAAGGTGCACATTCTAATGGAAGATTTTACCTGAAGTGCTCTACATTCTAGTGTTGCAGGCTCCAATGTTACATAGTGCAGAATGTTACAGTCTGTCTAGTGGTGCTTCCAGCTTTGCTAGTCTGAATGTTAAGCATTAGAGTTTGCATCCACAACGAATAGACATTGTTTTTGTGCATTGGAGTTCCGGTGGTGTTGTTTCTGTTGTATGACATGCATAACAAACCATGCTTGGGATATCCTTTCTTGAGGATGTGGACAACGAACAGTGACGTATTGCCCCAATTACTTACTGGTAACCTTCATTAAGCAGAGTCCTACTCTTACTCATCAGTCCTGTTTCTCAGTCTTCATGGGAGCTTTGAAAGACAATGTTTTGATGTATAAGCTCCTTACAAATGCCCAATTAAATAAATAAAATACATAAATAAATGCCCTGGAAGAGTTGGGGTTGTGCACCCTTCTTGGTTGGGCATAGGTGGGAGGGGAGTTTGGTAGGTGTTCTTTACATTTCTAGGGAGAGAGCACAGACACTAAAATAAAAAAGAAAAGAAAACAACAGGGAACCCTCTTCTTGTGGAACGATGAAGAGTAGTACTTGGTGTAATTAATATCAGCAGTAAGTAAATGAAGCTTTGGCAATGAGTACGTCATATCAGGGGCTCCAGGCAATACCCACCCGAGGAAAGAGATAGTTCTTCTGTAATCTCATCAACCTCAGCTTGTAGAAGTGACTGTCTCTGCAACATTTTCTCTGAAAACAAAATTGTTGTCACATTAGCATTGGGACAGTAGGGGGCTGTACTATGGTTCTAAATGTGTCTGGACTGCCATTGACACCAGTGAGGGTGGTACATTATCAGGAAACTGTGACGTTCTCTCGTTAATGTGTCATTGTGCAGTAATATTTGTGCTACTGCAATTGCAATATTTCTGTATTATCTATTTGACAACACAACTGGAATTATATGTGTCCCTCTTTTATTTTAGTGTCAACGAATTGCTAAGGAGTTGAATTCCCTTTGTGGAGCAAGGTAAATTGCACTATTCCAAGGATGTCCTTATGAGGACCACCCAACTGGGAAACACCATCTTTAGATGCAGGAATTCACATTCACATTCAATAACATTGTTTACTTACATTTCACAGATGTTGAGAATGTTCCACCAGTATAATACTGAATATTAAGTTAGCCCTGGCTACTATGCTTGATGGCTGCTTGGTGGGCCTTATGAAATGAGAGGGTAGCCCTAAGTTTGTTTTCATAAAACAGGTGAGCGCTTCCATAAAGCCACACTGGCAATGTACGCTTTTGTTGTCCCAGAAAGGTTACATGTCAACAGATTCTGAACTACCCATGCTCCTCAGCCGTGGGTTTAAGGCACACTGGCAAGGGAATAGGCCACCATAATAACGTGGCAGGAGATGTTATGGTTCCTTGTAACCTCTGGCCAGTGTATATTGGATTTTGAGACTGTGGGCCTCATTACGAGTTTGGAGATAGCCATGCCCTTAACATGGCTGCCTCCAAACTCGGGTCCGGGTCCGTGGTCCCTGATTGGGGAAATACCGGGCCATTCCGACTTTGGAGGGCCCGGTATTTCCCCATTCAGGGAACCCGGACCCGGACCATCCCCATTCCCATTCGAGCCCCCATAGGGCTGAATGGGAATGGGGAGGGAGCTAACAACGGGCCCGTCAATAACGGGCCCGTTGTTAGCTCCCTGGTCCCCTCGCGGAACCCGCTAAGGACATCTGGTAAAACCAGACGTCCAGAGCGGGTCCAGCTAGGGGACCACGTAATAGGGCGGAATGGGTTTAACGGCGCCGGCACCTTTACTGGCGCCGTTAAACCCATACCGCCAGGGTCCTAATGAGGCCCTGTGTCTCTTGATTATAGGGCTCACCATTCCCATTTGGATTCCCCTTTAATAAGCACATTTATGACTTTGTCCGAGCCCCAAGGTACGTATGCATGCACCGCTTCAGTGACCTTTGGCCACAGGCATGGCTACCCACCTGTACTCATTAGAATTCAGCAACGACTACGACAAAAACGTGCTCTTACTGGACACATAATGCTCCCCACGCTCACAACACCCCTTTTCCATCAGAATGCAGCGACGAAATATGACAACATTCTGTTTTCCTGGTCACTTAACAAGTCCTTTTGCTATCACACGTATTCCCCCACCCAGCACCCATCCACATGCCCGACTTCAAGGGTAGCTTTTTGGAGCCCGGCCAGCCCTCATAACTCCTCATCCTGGCCAAATGCACACACGCATTCCAGCCTTCCCACAATTTCTCACACCTAGGAATTCAGTCCCACAAGGGGGCGTTCCCACCACAAGTGCTTTGAGAACATGCTAATGTGATACAGGAGCTATACAAATGACTACTACTACTTGAATTCTTTCTTCTGAATCGAGGTTTCTTGAAATATGCCAGTAGATCTGAAAATAGGATGCTGGTGCAGAGGACCTCTAATAATGATGCAAGGCAATGGGGCAGTCTGAGCACTGTCTCCCGGGAATAGAACATGTAGGTTTCCGGTTGTAAAACGCAGACATTTAGAAGTTAGTGGTAGATGGCCAGATTTGGCGAAGGACATGTTTATTTTCCCACTGCAGCACTAGATGTACCAACCCACCTTCAGGGAGTTGGGTCAGCATCATAGCCCTGAGTCCCGAGTGAATGGGTGAGTGATAGTACTTTTTTGAGACGCGCTCATACAGTATTCCAGGTGCTGTGATGTGTCCTATATATGTGCCTCTCTGTACAGCATAACATATCGGTCTAGCTGCACACATACTAAGTGCACACACGCACTACTTACCACCCTCCTTCCTCCACTGACTTGGACTACGGTCCCCGAGGGCGTTCAACCCACAGCACATTGAGATCATGCCACTGGTGAAAGGCGCTATACAAATGCCCAATGACATAGCACCATTCACAATTAGAGTTCTTTCCGTGTGGCTTAGGTCCCTTGAGGTACGGTATACTCACCCGAATAACCACTGACAATTTGGTGGTGGTTTCCAGATGCATCTCCTGTCAAGAGATTAAACAGAGCGCAGGGGTGCAGGGACAGAGGGAACAAGGCCGTTGCCCATCGCAACCCAAATGCAGAAGAGTTAAGCAGCAGCGCTTTACTCTATCTTGCTTTATTTATTAATTTTGTGTATCTTTTTGGTATTCATCGATCTTATTGTTAGGTGTTTTTAGTTAGAATTAGTTATATAGCATAAAAAGATCTCCAAGGAGCAGCAGGAAAATCGTGCTCATATGTGTACTATGAGGTGGGGAACAGCTCAGGCGTTGCTATGTGGGGGCTGAGGGGTCTATAGCCCCGGGTCTTTTGGTTGTAGCCCCTGATAGAAGCTAGGGTGCTACCACCAAAATGCTAGCTAGCCCCGAGTCCCAACATGAGCATAGCCCGGGATCTTTTTCAGATCTAGCAACACCCCTGCAGCTCGGAGAACGATTGCAAGGTTCTGTGTTGTGGGGGCGAGCTGGGAGCAGATATAGAAGCCGTCAGTGACTAGGATCGGGAACCTGGTAGGGGTCGTGGCACAGTGGGATTTGAAGCCGCAACGTCTTATTTCTGAATTCAAGCTGAGGCAGGGAGAGGGGGGAGCGGGGTGAGGGGTGGGCAGTGGTCGAAGTGGGCAGGAGCAGTCGGAGCGGTGCTCCTCTACTTCTTTTAATTAAGTTTTACCATTCCTATACTTTTAAAGGAACGGTTTAGTTTTAAAATAAAAGTGTAGGAAGAAGTTGAAATGTGCACTTTCAGTGCGCCGCACTGGACGCCCCTTAAAGAGCAGGCACACGTGTTTCGGGGGTTTTATTGTGCATGGGAGGGGGCACAGCCATGAGGTCTGTGGGGAGCAGTGCAGGCTAGTAGAGAACATAGTTCCACTACTTATTCTCGTACACTTCGATCACGCCGGGGTGGTGGGGGTTGGGACTGCAGCTTTATCCAGACGTATGGGGATCACGCACTTGAAAAGATTCTGTTTGGCTGTATATGCTATAAAGCTTCCTATGATGTATAGTGTACGTTCATGTAGCATTGCAAAAAGGGTCATCTCGGTCCTCATATCTTTACGGAGGATTCACCAAAGCAATATCCAAAACACAGAGAAAGGAAACGAGAGTAGAGGAAGTGCAACATGTGGACCAAGCAGATATGGGGATCCCCACAACTTTCACAAATATAAGGAAGCTAAGATAGGGTACGTGCACAGAGAATAAGCCATGAAAACAAAATGCCACTTACAGCTACTCACTGACTGTCATAACACTGGGTTAGTGCAAAACGTGTTTTGATGACGCATGACTCAAAAGTTTCTTACTTATGTGCTTCATTCTTATAGGTCAGCCAAGGAGGTGTGGGCACAACATGCCGCTTTGCAGGTATTTATATTTTTCCCATACACCAGCATACAATAATGCGTGTGTGTGTGTGTGTGTCTTGAACTTTTGTACAAAACATTGCGAATGGTGAAGTACAAATATATGCCAGACTATAAGAGGAGAGCGCCAGGATGTGTTCCAGCCAACATGAATTGGGATGGTACTGGCTTGCTCTGTTCTGCATTTTAGACAGAACCATTAACCACACCAACCTTTAGAAACTTGAACATGCATTGAGCATGCAGGTTGGGGGTTCTGGCCCTATTGTAATCAGTGCCAACCTCGGTGCAGGGCTCCAACTTAGAAAGCTATGCCGCAGTGACACACACTGGGCCTCATTACGAGTTTGGAGGTAGCCATGGCATTAATAAGGGCATGGCTACCCCCAAACTCGGGTCTGGGTCCCACCAAAGGGGAATTACTGGGCCATTCTGACCTTGGAGGGTCCGGTAATTTCCTGTTCGCGGGACCTGAAGCCGGGATGTCCCCATTCCCATTTGAGCCCCTATAGGGCTCAATGGGAATGGGGAGGATGGAAACAGCGGTACCGTTCATAATGGTACCGTTGCTAGCATCCTGGAATGATCGCAGGTGCCGCTCTGCATGCCTAGTCTGACCAGGCGTCCAGAGCGGCACCCGCGAGCAAACTCGTAATGTTGCGGCATGGCAACAACGGCGCTGGTAGCACTGCCGGCACTGTTGTTGCCTTACTGCAACAGTCATAATGAGGCCCAATGTCACATATTGTTGCACAGTATATTTGTGTCTGCGGCAATGTGTGGTGTAAATTGCGTTAGTAGAGTACGCTAGAGAGAGGTAGATTAGTCCTGGACATTCTGAACTGTGATCTCAAATTATAACTGTACCTACCGATGCCAACATGTAGAAATCAACCCAACCTTACAGAGGCCGACAGCAGAAGCAAGGAATACATGCAAGAACATAGCAGTGGGTATGCATCTATCTCAAGGGCGTGCTAGGTCACATTGCACAGTAGAGGCTGTATCATGATGCAAACTGAGACTAAAGATAGAGTTTTCAGAATGCATTATGTATATGGTCAAGGCTTCTTGTGAGACTTCTATGATGCTATTACTGCTGATGGTAGATGGTCTGGGTGAGCTACGGGCACATTTCCTTCTGCAAGGTTTTATACCACTGAAAGCGCCCATGTTATATCTTGTCAACCCATCATATAGTCATGGTTTCTTTTGGTTGCAGCCTACTAAATAGCCCTGCCTTGTAAACTAACCACACATTCTCAGATATTAGAAGCTCTCAATGTATGGTAGGTGAGAAGAGGTTATTTTATATATTTATTGTGCATTTATAGGTGCTTATACATAAATGGCATTTCAACGCGCCCACAAGGCAGCAGGGTGGGAACAAGGGAGTAAAATTAGGTAGAACACTAAAAAATAGATTGAGCCAAGGCAATGTGAGGACAGGCCCATCTCTTCTTATTGGCAGCACTCTCTAGACAAAGGTGTGGGTGATGGGTGTGCAGTTATTATGTGATTTGGGAAAGTCCTTGTTGCAATGCCCACAGAAAGTATCCTTCCAGGACATATCATGAACAACTAGCACATATGCCTGGATGATGTTGCTTCTGCTTTCTCAGGCAATACCAAAGCATGTTTCTCAGTTGTAGATATGTTGATGTGCTGATTCAAACTTACGCTGTGGGAAACCAAGGAGTAGAGGATACAGTGATGGCAATCTTTTATCAGTCTGCCATATATCTAAGGTGGTTGCATCCTGTTTTTATCATTGTCTGCTTAGGAAAATACTCTACTTTGCCTACATAAATTATCAGTTTTATATTCAAAACAGTTGACTACTGCAAGGTCATGTTTTTTGGGCTCCACAAATATTCCACTGCTCAAATTCAGGCTATCAAAAAAACCACTGCTATAGGCAATTGATGATTGATTGATTGATTGATTGATTGTGGTCTCCATTACTATGATCATGTCTCTCTGCTATCCATGGCCCGTATTAGGTCCCTTTTGCCAAGAGAATACTCGTTGTTGTGTTTTAATCATTATATTCAAAATGCCCAGTATTTCTGACCATGGAACTACAATGTTGACATCCCTAAAAAAGCTCTTCGCTCATCAGCTGCAAACTTACTGTGGTTCCATCCTTCTACCACATACATTTTTATGGAAGGCGCATTCTATGAAATCTACATGTCAGTGGAGCTCACTTTCACCATCGTTATGGTCCCTTTCTGACATATTCAATTTTAGGAAGAAAGTCCTAGCTATATGATTTTCCTTGCTTGTGAAGCTGCTTAGTTGTTAGCCATATATTATAAGCCCAGAACATGTTCAGTGTGGTTGCACAATGCCAGAAATGGTAATAGTATGCTCAATAAACATACATTGAAACATAGATGCATGAATGTTATTTAGAGTGGCAATGCAGACATATATTGTAGGGGCAGCTTCATGAGAGTGATTTGCAGTGGCAACACTGGCATGTATAGAATGCACAACAACATCTGTGTTATTTACAATGGGAATTCTGTCATATATTGTGGACACTGCTTCATGAATGAGATTTACAATGGCAATGCTGATATATATTTTGGGCACAAGCATCATGAAAATGTTGTAAAATACTTCTGTGTAAAATGCCGGCCTTAATTACAAGGTATGACAGACCACCTCCTCAGAGAATGAGGTGGTATAGAAGAAGAGAGAACTACATCCTGATCCAGGAGAAATATTGAGACAGGAACAAAGGGTTGCTGCGTAACCCCAAATAATACTCATGAAACACCCAGAAATTGCTGAGCACTGGCATCCAGTGCCCCAAAGTTGCCTTGATGAGATGATAGAGACAGAAGAATATTTGAAAGGCAAATTTCAAACTCACAATTGTCCATATATTTCAATCCTCCATATGCTGGCTTTGAATGCATTTCAAGACCATTGGGAGATTGTAAGGGACCAAAATCCTGGTAGGTGGCCAAAGATGGAGAACTCTCAAGCAGGCTACCCCCAGGAAATAGCCCTTTAACTGCTTCCTTCCAGGGATAACCCTACTGAAAGCCTTCCCATGGAAAAGATGGGTTAGGAATCTATATTGAGTCTGGGGCAGCTGTTGAAGGATACGAAAGCCATACCTCTCTGTCCTTAAGGGCACTGCTACCAAAATCACCTCTGAGTCCCTCCTGTTCTTGAGGAATGTGTTAGAGAGCTTGGGGAAGGAGGGAAGCAATATAACCGACGCACTGGCCAAGTATCCACCAACACTTGATTGAAGGAATCTGATCCACAGCCTTCCAGCAATAATCTCTTTTGTTTTGCTATAGTCACCCCGAGTGGGACGGGTATTGCCAATGAGGCTGAAACATGTCTAGTGATGTGTGGGATCTCGTGCAGAAGGAATGTGACCAAGCAGTTTGGGCTAGACTGCCTCTTTTTGGGTGGGGCCAAGCATGATTTGCATATGATCTTTCCCCTTCTATAATGGCTTAGCAGGCTGAAGAACGATGGTCTGGATGGTAGCCCAAAGCAATGCCAGAGGTTAGGATTAATTCAAAAAACGCCTAGCCATCGCCTCTTTTGCTTTGCATAAGTCACCCCGAGTGGGACGGGTATGACCAGACATGGGTCCCGAGTATGCTGGGCCTAGCGACCCAAGCAAGCTACTCCTAACTAAGGATGCCAAATGAGGACAAAACATGTCTGGGGATGCTAGTGGTCTTGTGCCGAAGGGATGTGACCTAGCAGTTCGGGCTCGACTGCCCCTTTTGGGGTGGGACCAAGCCTGATTTGCATATGGTCTTTCCCCTTCTCCTTGGCGGGTTGAAGAACGATGGTCTGGAGGTTTGTCCAGACAAATGCCTGAGGTTAGGATTCATTCCAAACCTTCCAGCCATCACCTCTTTTAACACTTGAGTTAAACACAGATTCTATCGTGTCTCAATACCAATTTCAATGCCTCTAATAAATCCTTGACCACACAGTCTTGTGATCCTTTTCAAGATGTTCATATTTTATGGTCATATCTCAGCATTCCTAATTCTTTCGTATTTTTGAAGTTCAATATCTTGTATCAAATTAAGCTCTTCAATAGGCTTCTTATTGGATAGGCTTGATTTCATTCTATCACGATAACCTATGCATTTCTGTAAACATGCATGCACTCTAAATTTAAATGATTTAAACTCTGTGCAATGGTCTTTCTCTGGAAGTCTGTGATGAGTTGCCATCTGGCAAGCATGTAGAAGCCCAGGCGTTTTTTGATTATCATTAAATAATAATATTATGTGGGTAATTCCATCTCTGAAAGGGAAATCTGCAGATCAGATTCACATTTCATAGACTCCATGTCAAAAACATAGTATGTATCTGTTCCCTGCTGCATCAGTATTCCGATCTGCAGCACCTGCTCTGCCAGTGGCACATTAAAGGTTCATAGGTCACAGTTGCCCATTTGACAGCTGGAATGATAGCCAAGTCTCTGCAGTGCAGGGGCTGCATTTAAGACATGCACCTCTTTACCAAAAATCGAATAATGATGAGTGTAACCTCTGATGGCAGAGACATCTTTAATTATAAGCTAAACCTGATTTATGATATGGGGAAGTTATTTCTCATAATTATTACAGCCAAAGTTGATATCACGCAATGGTAGCCCAGCTCAGCTTTGAAGGGTTATGCGCATTCTTCCCAGACATGCAGTGCCTTGCCACTGCTGACATGAAGTTAGCCTGTGGGATTGCCTGTGGGATTGCCTCTCTTTGTTCCTTTGTGAGGACAGGTAATCCCCAGAGAGACATCCACTCCACAGGAAGCTGGCCTGGGAACAAGAATCAAAGCATGCATCCCTTCACAAACAGCTGTGCCTCATACAAGGGTGCTGTTTATTTAAAGACTTTTGATTCAATTGAGATGGGAAGGGGCGGGGTTAGGGTAGACACTGCAAGGTCTTGACACCTGGAGGAAGGACCCACCATCTTATTTCTCAATGCATCTATCTTTCCTTTCTGTCCTCTCTACTTCCTCTAGCACAAAGAACTCTGGGTGTGATGTCAGAAGACAAATGCCACTGTCAAAAACAGGGACTGGACTCCTAAAGCAGACTTGCTTTTTTCCAATCACCTGTTGCCCTTTGCCTTTACAAGAAGGGGTCTCCCACCCCTTCTTTGATTCATTCTTGAACAAAAACCTGAAAAGCAATTCATTTTGGGAGAATTGATCTTTCCAAAATCCTCCACCATTGAGGTGATGACTGAGAGTCCAAGGCAGAGGGAAGCTCTGTCTCCAGGAATCAGTCGGGGGGAACTGCTGTTGGGCAAAGATCTGCCTCTCTGCCAGCTACAATGGTACGCAGGACCTCACCCTTTTGAAGGACCTCTGCCATTGTGGGCCAACCTCTGCTGCATTTGTGAGGACTAAATATTTCCTTGATCCTGTTGGGTATTTTGTGTAGATTTGGGGCCTGGCGGTATTTTCTTACTGCCGAAAAATAATTTAGCAACAATCACTCCTTGTATTCAGATTGGGTTATGTATAATAATAATACAGTGGATATGCATTATTTCAGTACACAGACATGCGTGGTTGGTATGCGTGGTTGGTGGTATTTTTGGTGAGCATAATTCCTTTGTTTTATTTGTGGCCCCAATATCCAGAACCCCTTATTTTTGTTTAGGTTGTTCGTGTGATCACTAGAGAAACCTCAGGCTTGCATTTCATGAACACCACATTTTCATTTTTAGTGTGCCACCATGGCCAATTTCTCACTGTCTTATCTACGGCAGCGAGCTATCATGCGGTATCTATCACCAACTTATTTACGTTTGGTGAGCTGTGTCCAGGGCCTCTCTTTCTGCCGACTCATAGACCTCCGGCAGACTATAACACACACAGTTAGTTATAATTGCTCATACTGAATGACATTGTGCACACAGCTGCAGCCAAATCTTATTTTTAGCTACCTTAAAAATGACAATTGCACTGTCTAAACATCTCCCCACATCATCAGCACTGTATTGGCAAATGCACAAAGGAAAGAGAAAATAAAACACACCACCCGTCTGCTTTCAGATATTTTTGTGTATTATAAAAGTTGCATTTAAACACGATCTCACTCTTTTTACATAAATAAATGAAATAGCACAGTAACAGCATTATTTGTGATACACTGAGAAGAGAGTGGCGGGGAACAAGAATTCAATTTGCAACATTAAACACGTGGGTAAAGCACAGGAATCTCCTTTCCTACACTGACTGAATATTTTCGCACACACACTTAGCCCCCACACTTCAGCAAGATAATTTCCAGGCTTGTTCAGCATGTAACTTCTTTGGCTGGTCGCCTTCTGGAGGGGTTCACCCAGCAAGGACAAGCATTTGCTGTCACTCAAACTGGGACTTGTTGACTGGAAATCCCAGTCTCTGCAACCAAGTTGAATCTGCTTTAGGAATCAGGCATCCCCAGCTATCAACCCAGCCCTTCTCCGAGCTGTGTCAAGATGTCTCTCTCCAGCTTCTTCCCAGAGATTATACAAGAAAACTCTGGTTACCTCCTACCAAAGGATCCTAACCAATAAAATTCAATCATGCCCTATCCACCCTCTGCACACAATGGCTTGGCTTATACAGTTGCAACTGTAACCAAACTGATTTCCTGCTTATTCGAGTCTTTGCTCCCTGCAAATACTGTGGACAGAGCGCAGATAGAAGCAAAGAAAATAAATCTGAATGTAGTCTGAAATGAGTTTCAGCCTGCCTCATTTTGCAGTGTAGAACACATTGGGCCTCATTAGGACCCTGGCGGTAAGGGGTTTGCGCCAGCGTTAGCTGCGCCGACCCCTTACCGCCAACTACGAGTTCCCAGAGCACCATGGTCACTTTTCCGCCCGCTTTTTGCGGGCGTAAAAATCCATGGCGCTATGGGACCTCGGTGTTAATTACGCCACCGTAGTGTACGGTGGCGTAATTAACACCTTCCCCACTCCCATTGAGCCCTATGGGGCCGAAATGGGAATGGGGAAGGGTAAATGGGTCAATGGGGACTTACCGCCCCGCCGACCTCGGAATGGGGCGGTAAGTCCGCCATCCGCCATGGCGTAAAGGGACTTTGCGCCATGGCGGAAAAGTCCGCCGATGGCGGAAAAAATCCGCCAGGGTCGTAATGAGGGCCATTATATTATTAATGAGTTAGCGTGTTAGTTTTTTGTTAATGAGGTTAGTTCATTAATCCTCAAATGTGTCTCCTGCAAGAGAGGAATTTCAGGTAAAAAGAAAAAAATTGTGTGCATTTTGAATATGAAAAATAAAATGCGCTTTTAAATGAGAAAATGGTTTGTTTTTAACCTGTGTAGCCTGTCTTCATTTACATCTCCATATGTTGCACTGGCAATACATAGCTTGAAGCAATTCCATTAAACCCATGCAGTGGCGCTGCATAAAAAAAAAAGCTCAATAACACATGTCTTGCTGTACCACATTATATCAATGCATCAAACCCATGCAGTGGCGCTGCACTTCAAAAAACATGCTATACATTGATCCTGTGCAGTGGTGCTGCGCTCTGTGCTCCCAAAACACGCTAAACAATCCTACATATACCCTCCTTTTTTTTTTAGAACTTGGCTACAATCCAAGCCAATTTTAAAAAACAACCTGCTTCTTTTCTTCTTTTCAAAATGTAACAATCCAATACAATTAACATTCTTGTTGTGAAGATGAAAATTGAAAAATCACTGTCCAATCAACATAATATTAAGATTCATCTGACTTCATCAATTCTTATCAAATGTTCTACATTTGCCTTCCCAATGGAAGTGTCCATAGTCCAGTGTTTCAATTTTATACTTGAAGTCAATTGAAAATAATAAAATAAAACAACTAACTAAAACAAATAATTAACACAACAGATTAAAACAATTAATTAAAATAATAAATACGTGGAACTCCATATGCCAGGACACTTGTCTGCCTCTTTTGGTTCATTCGGGTACTCTTTCATCTTGGTACTCTTGGATCCTTTTCTATAGAAGTCATCTTTTCTTTGACATTACGGTTATTTTGTCTTCACCTCCACCCGGAGGCAGGCATCTTTTGGTATTCATCCAGGGGACTCCAGGACTCCATCGTCTCCCGTGACCTCCGGTACAAATATGTTAATATTCTAAATCAAATAGAAAAGAAACAGATTAAGCATATAGCACAATACAAATTTCACCCTTTTGCCAAAATAAAACACGCCTTCTAAAATACTTTGCCTTTTTTCCTTCGTCTTCTGAAATTAAACACAGGTTATAGAGAACAAGCATACATAAAACAACATTCAATATTTAATGCATTTTCATTCTGCAACTTCCGCTTCTATTTCTTTTTTATATTATATATATATATACATACAATACAGTGTTTATATGCCCTTATAATCAACCATCTTCATTTTTTTAACTTCTCTGTCACTGCCTCCTGACTAGACATAGTCACTCCACCTTTTTACGTTCAAGGGACTTTATCTGTTTCTACATGCTCAAGCTGCCTGATCTCTTGTCTGGGATGGCATGGCTTAATCTGATTTACGTGCACAAATTGCTCTATTGTTGTTTCACCTTCAGTCTTAAAAATTTTATAAACTACAGGAGAAACCTTATCTATAATTCGAAATGGCCCCTGCCAGGCTGCTAGAAATTTAGAATTTTTCTGTTTACTTTTTCCAAAATGAAACTTATACACCTGATCCCCTACACTGTATTCTCTCACTGATGTTCTTTTTTCGTAGTATGACTTTGCACTGTCAGCAGCTCTTTCTAGATTTCTCTGCACAAAAGCAAATGCATGTTGCAAATGCTTCCTCAATTCATCAATGTACTCATGAAATGTGGATGCACTCACAAGTGTCTGCTCATGTGTTCTGTATAGTAGGTGTTGTGGTAACACCATTTTTCTACCTTTTAAGACTTCATGTGGACTAATACCTGTTGCTTTGGCAGGAGTTGATCTGATTGCCATCAAAACCAACGGTAAACGTAAATCCCAGCTGGAACCTGCTTCTGCCACAAATTTTTTTAATATGTCCACAACAGACCTATTGCTCCGTTCAACTCCACCTGAAGAGGCTGCCCGATATGTGATATGTAGTTTCCTTTTCACACCCAGTATTTGCCATACCTTACTCATTAGAGTACTTGTGAAATGACTTCCTCTGTCTGACTCAATTCTTTGTGGCAACCCAAACCTTGAGAACACATGGTTCACCAGCAATGTGGCTGCTGTTTGCGCACTACAATCTGGTGCAGGAATACATTCAATCCACTTCGACATCAAACATATCACACTTAAAATGTAACGGTTTCCTCTGCTCGACCTTTTTAAAGGGCCTACATAGTCTATTTGCAAATCTGACCATGGAAGAGTTAGGCCTCTTTTCATCAATGGGGCTCTATGCATTGGTGAAGCAGGTTTAAATTGGGCAGATACTAGACATCCTCTAGTATATAATTCCACATCTTGGGACATATGTGGCCAGTAAGCATAATCTTTTAGTATTTCCAATGTTTTTTGTGAACCTCTGTGGCCTGCAGTTATTGCATCATGTGCATGTTGTAGCATTAGCCCTCTGAATGAAAGGGGTACCACCCACTGGATTTGTCCTGTTATGGACTCTCTAATCATGAGTCCATCCTGCAGTCTAACTCGTTTTTTATTCTTTAACAGCACCCTCAACTCTTCTTTTCCCATACAATCATTTTCTGTTAAAGGGTTTTGTTCAGGATCTATCAAATGGTTATAATAGATTCCCAAAATTCGATCATTCTTTTGTGCCTCAATCAAATCTTGGTCTGGGGTATTGTAACTCCATTGCACCACTGGTTGCTCTGTCTCCTTTGGCGTTTTAGAACGTGTTACTGCATCAATCTGTATTTCACCCAGTAAATTTTCAATAGGTAGCAATTCTCCCATCACAGCCCCAATTTTAGCCAGGTGATCTGCCTTATCATTTCCCTCCTTATCCTCTCCGGGTGTTTTTAAATGTCCACGAATTATTCTCCAGTATATTGTCAAATCATTTTCTGACACCAATTTGTCTATGGCTTGTATCATTTGTCCATGTTTAAGTGGCTTTTTTGTTGTATGTAACCATGCCTCTCGCTTTCCAGCCAGGTAAATACTCCACAAAGTTATTTCGTGCATAGTCAGAATCAGTCACCAGGACAATTTCACTGAATTTATTATCAACTGCAGTAGCAATTGCTTTATAAATGGTCGCCAATTCTGCCACTTGACTGCTTCTAGCTCCAATCCTCATCCCTACACTGGGGACGCCTTCACATTTCAACCAGATATTCCCTATTCCTGACACTAATTGTTTAGTACTGTCATTTTCACAACCATCCACATATACAGTTGGCAGATCCTTGCATGTTTTTTCATCAAAAGCTTTGTGTGGTGATTGTTCAAATTCCTGCAAACTAGGTTCCACTTCCATTTCGTTTGATACTTGTTCAGCTGCACAGTCATGTAAGCCAGCTAACCCTTGAGCAATTGGGCTCTTTTTATTTTGTCCATATCTCACTTCTACAGGAAAACCTTGTAATGCCAGCGTCCATGAAGTGATTCTGGACTGCGCTAGATTACCTGACCTAATTATTTTACTCTCTAAAAACTGCAAAGGTTGCTGATTTGTTTCAATAATCACCTTTTCTCCCTGAACAATAGGGCGGAAATGTTGTAGCGCCCACACAGTGGTTAATAGGACCTTTTCACATTCATTGAATTTCATTTCAACTTGGGAAAATGCTTTACTTGCATATGCAATGGTATTGTGATTCACATCATGTTTCTGTGATAACACTGCTGACATACAATGTTCAGAGAACCCTATTTCTATAAAGAAATCCCTACCCTTTATGGGATATGCTAAACATGTTGCCTTTACAAGACATTCCTTCAATTTAGCTACTGCCTCAGACTGCTCTTTTTCCCATATCCAGGGTGTATTCAGTTTAAGCAGTTTAGTCAATGGTTGAGTGATTTCAGCATAATTTTCAATGAACTTTCTGTTATAGCCTGTCATCCCTAATAAACTTTTTACCCCTTTCACATTTTTAGGGTCCTTTAGTTTTTGTATGGCCTCTATTTTCTTCTTTTGTGGATTTAGCCCATGTTCAGTCACTTCATGGCCTAGAAAGTTCACTTTTTTCTTGCACCATTGTGCTTTTTGTAAGGACACTTTGGTGCCTGCTTTCTGCAATTGGCCAAGCACATGTCTTATTTCATCAAAATGGCTTTTCAGGCTTTCATTTTTTATCAGGACATCATCCACATAAACTATGGTTCCTCTTTCCGCTGCATCTGGCATGGACTTTCTCAAAAATATGCCAAATTCACTCCCACTATTGATGTACCCGAACGGAGCTCTAAGCCAGGCGTATTGAGTCCTGTCAAATGTAAAGGAAAATAAATTCTGTATCTCCTCTGCCAATGGCACGCACCAATATCCAGAGGTGAGATCTAATGTGGTAAACACTTTTGAACCATGTACCTGAGCTAGGCCCTGATCAATGAATGGCAGTGGCCATCTGGATACTGGCACTCTTTTATTTAACTCCCTCAAGTCTGCACATAGCCGCCATTGACCATTTGGCTTTAACACACCTAAAATAGGTGTATTGGATATGCTATGAATGGGCCTGATGATTCCCTGAGCTTCCAAATTCTTTATAATCTCTGCTAATGATTCTAAACATGCCAGCGGTAGTCTATACTGGCGTACAAATACTGGACTTCTGCTACACCCTTTTGGTAGTGTGGCCGCATGTAAATCAGTTAAACCGCAATCATAAGCATCTTTTGCAAATACATCCTTAAACTCCATAAATATCTCCCTCAGATTGTTTCTATCCTCATCGCTGTCACATGCATCAGCTAAGGAGATCTGCTCTTCTACCATTTTGGAAAATTCTGGAAAATCTTCTGGTAAGGGAATCTCGGCACTTTCCTCTAACTGTGTGGCTGTGTCTTTTTGTAAAGCTGCCACTTTTAAATATTTTGGCATATCAGCTTCCACTTCAATGGGCTGATTTTCTGTTTCATTTTCATTTAAATTAAATGTTATGCAATCCTCTTGACGGCAGCACACTGTCTCATTTGAATCATAAGGATACACAGAATGAATTTTAAAAATTCCTTTGGGCTGAGAGTCCATGTGTTCTGGCAACTCACCCTTGGCAACTACATACTTTAAAGGGATATTTCCAATCACCATGTTATTTAAATCTGCCGTATAATGTGATTTTTGTATGGCCATTCCTAATGGGGATTTTTCCTCTAAATTAATATCCTGACAACCTTTATTATTTACCATCATTTTTACATATCCTTCACCAATATCTACCAATGGAATGTATTCATAATCCAGGCCTTTCTGTTTTATGGATTCATTCAGGCATACAAATGCATCAGAGTCTTTCATCTGCTGTCCATTTTTGCATTTCAGTGTTATTGTAAACTGTTTTGTAAATGCAGGAATAATAGTATCTTTCCTCATTTGTAATTCGATTGCATAAGGAACCAGTTGTGCACAATGATAAACCCTTCTTTTGTCTTCAAATTCAGGTGCCGGCCCACCTAGGCGTGACCATATTTTTTGATTAAGGAAATCTAACACCATACACATTCTGTGCATGATGTCATTGCCCATGTAAAAGTCATTTTGTGCTCCATTCACTATCCATACATTATGGTAAATTATTTTCTGCCCAATGCTAATTTTAAGCATGCATCTGCCTGCAATTCGGTTTTCAAAGTCTGGACTGTCCAACCCAGAAACATATTGGTTTTTAATCCTAAATTTCGGGATTTCCTCCCTCTCCATTATTTTTTGCAACAATTTCTCATTAATGAAGCTCCTCTCCTGTTCAAGCGCTAAAGTTGCTTTTATTGTTTTAAAACAGTCATTTATACTAACATGAACCCATGGTTGCTCATCTTCTATGTGTATTTCAGCAAGAGTGGTAATGTGTTTTTCTGAATCTGTTTTAGGAGCAATATTCTGTTTGATTGTTTTCTCTTTTAAATAAAAACGTAATGTGTGCTCATCTATGGCAGTCTGCCAATTTTTCCTTGGGTCCAAGTAAATTTGTACAGGTAGTCTTTCATTGTCGCTCTGCATTTTGTCTTGACACATTAATATAACAGTGACACTAGGTATGCAACTATTCTGGAGATATACCTCCACAGCATCATTTGTTTTGGCAACGGTGTGACATTCATTTATGTTGCTGTTTTGTGATTTTAGTTTCTTAGGTCTCAATGTTTTTTTGGGTAAGGACCACAGCACTCCATTCACCCCATCTATGAGAGGAGACAATCTTTTCAGGCAATCTGTCCCCATCAGAAATGGAATTTCACAAATAGATGTGATCAATACCTCTTGTTTCATTCTGTGCTTTCCTATTTTTATGTCAACCTCAGTTACACCTATGATGGGCACCTCCTCCCCATTAAAGTTATGCACTGGACCTTGATTTTCCTTCACTGTAATCTGATTCTGTTGGGGTCTCCCTTCATTGATACACTTTACCAGCTCCTTGGACATAATTGTGGCCTGTGCGCCAGTGTCAATCATAGCAAATGTTTGGCATTTTTCTTCTACAGTGATGGGTGCATAATATCTGTCCTCAACTTCCTCTAATACACATAAGAAGTGTGAATTCTTACTGATTTCAGGGCTCCCCTTTCTCAGGCCTTTTTCACTTTTGGTTAAGCACATTGGTAAATGGAAAGACATTTTTCCCTCCTTTTTACCCATTTCTGCGCGAGAGACTTTATTAATTTCTCCATGATCAGAGGTTTTTTGGAGTGTGGCCACTGTTCGCCCATCCATCTGGGTATCATCGGGGACCACATTACAACCTTCCAACTGAACATGTGTAACAACATCATTTAGTAATTTGTCATTATTTAATTCTGTGCATTTGTGATCATTTAGTGTGACCTTTCAGCCTCTTCAAAAATACTTGGCTCAAAGAATTCTTCAGGTGATTGATTTGTACCCTCCTTTTAAGTATTCCCTTTTTCTGTCTGTGTTTGTTCACCATTTTGACTGTCCAGGGAAGGAGCTATAGCATCCCCACTTACTCCCTGTTCACTGGTATTCCCCATGCATGAGTTATTTTTCTTAAATCTGTCACTTTGTTCTTTTGGAATTTCAGGTGTTTCTTTTTCATTTGCACAAACCTTCAATGTTTGATTTAGCGCTATTTTAAACCGTACCTCTTTTTTAGAAGTGTTTGCACTTTCTGTTACATGTTCATTTACTGGCGTTTCCACTTTTAAATCATTAGACATCTCAGAGTCATTATGCGAAATTACATCAGGGCAATCTGTCTTTTTGGCACTGCAGGTATCATGAGTACTTATTCACTTTTCAGACGCCGCCGGTCATTGCTATGGCCATCAGCCCCCTCCTTGGATGGCTGTTTTTGCACTGTACAGAGCTTTCCTATTTGCTCAGCTAACATTTTCACTTGGGCCTCAAGGCACTGGAATCTTTCCATCTCTCTAGAATCCTCTCTGTGTGGCCTAGATCGATATTGATTGCTTTCCCCCTGATTGGACCTATTCTGATACCTCTCAGGTGAGTGATTTCTATTGGGATGGTTCCTGAACTCTTGATTCATTTGTGGAGGGGAGCGGGGTGCGCCCATCCTTTGATTATAGTCCCCTGGTGGGGAATCAGTGTACTGACGTGGAGTGTCGTTCATAATCTGCCTCATGTCCTGTCTCTCAGGTTGTGGGTACTGGCCCCTATGCTGATTCCCATTATCAGCAAATCGATCCACATATCGGGACCTATCCTGATTACCATATATCATGGTATTGGGGTCAAATCTGCTCTGTGTCCCCAATGTCTGGTAGGGACCATCCTTTCTTTGATCCTGGCTTTGTCTCCGATTATTATTCATACCTGACATATCAGGCCGATATCCTGCCCGGGGTCTGTCTCCATAGTACCTAGGGCTAATGTAACTCTCCCTATTACTAGTATCATGTGATTGAAACATTGGTGCAGGGTGTGGTGACCTTTGTTGATTCACCCTTTGTTGAGGTGCCGAATAATTTTTACCTGGACTTTGGGCAGACTCAAGGGACATCTTGGCTGACCTGATTGCCATCACTGTTGCTGAGGGTTCTTTAGATTTAGGTCTAGTATCTTTCATTTTATCACTTTCTCTACCCTGACAATAGAGTACCTCATAAAGTTTTGTGCTTTGATGTACAATCCATTCAAGGGACTTGTCACAGTCAAATTCATGGACCAATTGGGATATGATGTCTTTCTGTAGCCCATAGAAGTATGCAGTTTTAAACTCATTGGAATTTGAGTAAAAAGATACATCAAAGCGAGAAAATGCTCTTTTTAAGTCTTGTAAAAATTGGCGAGGGGATGTATTAGGCCCAGCAGTGATTGTGTAAGCGACTTTCTTTGCCTCCTGCAATGACTGAAAAGGAGAAAAATGACGCCTAATTTATTTTTCAAACTCCAACCATGTCATATTCTGCTGTTCATTTAATCCCCTTATGATGCTGGCCGTCGGGGCATCTAAAGTTAAATGAAAATATTGTCTGTACTGTTCCTTAGGTATCTGGAGTGCTTTAAAAATGTCATGAACCACTTCTAAGTGATCCTCAATGCAGCATTCACCTCCCTTTTTAAATGGTTTGATCAGGGCTTTAATGGATTTCATTATTTTTATGGGGCACTTGTTGCAATGCATGGAATTGCACTACTTTGTGATTCAATCCTGGTTTCAGGTGTATGGGATTGGTGGCTGCCCCCAATAGGAGTATCAAATCCCCCAAGGGGGCTGCAACCAAGTTCAGTCACCGGCCCAGTCACTGGAGCACTAGCTCTTTGGGCAGAACTAGAATTCACCTCCACTCCATCGAATGTAGTACCCTGCCGCCTCTCCTGGGACCTGGGAATGCACATTTGTTGTTCTAAGTCTTTGCACTTTTTAAGGAGCCTGCGTGCTTCATTTTGCAGATAGTTGTTTTCATCACTCATTTTATTTATTACCTCCTGCATGTCGCACATTTGCATTTGGCATTCATTGAATTCTTTGTTTCTCTTGTCTTTTTCTTGAATCATTTTAACAATTTCTTGCTCTGCACCTTGGAGATCACTTTCTTTTTCAAAATTTTCTTTTTGTAAAATCTGCATTTCTGAAACAATCTCATCTTTATCCCGTCTAATGTGGTCCACTAAGGCTTTTAAGTGTACCAATTCTTGCTCACTATCCTCAAATTGTTTCTTTCTTTTGGACAACTGAGCATCAAAATCTCTGCATTTTAATTGCATGTCTTTTTGGCATATATCCAATTCTGCTCTTAACATTTCCTGATTTTTACTTGCCCCATCTAATTCAGTCTTTAACCTGTTAATTAGCTGGGTATCATTTTCCTGCATTCGCAGGGACCTATTCAAAATAAACCATATTTTGGCGCATAGCCGTATTAAACAGTCTTTCTCTGCACTTTTATCGGCTGCATTCAATAATCTTGTGAGGCACACCTGAATTATGCTGCCTTCTGCAAAAATATTGTCTAGTTTTTCTTTCTGCACCTCACCCTGAATGCGGTCATGCCATTCTAAGGTACTGTTCGACGACCACGTCCCATGTGCAAACAACTTTGCCTCTAAATATTGCACTAGGTCTGAGAATGTAGTTTCCCTTTGTGACATTCTGAAATTCGTTTTTAGTAACACACTGCTATTATGAAATGGGTTCCCTTTAATGTACAGATGGCAGTATGAGACACACTTGCCACGCCCAGTAGGTGCTCTGTGATCACTTTCCCGGCCTGCAACGCACCATAAATATGTTGGGTATTTTGTGTAGATTTGGGGCCTGGCAGTATTTTCTTACTGCCGAAAAATAATTTAGCAACAATCACTCCTTGTATTCAGATTGGGTTATGTATAATAATACAGTGGATATGCATTATTTCAGTACACAGACATGCGTGGTTGGTATGCGTGGTTGCTGGTATTTTTGGTGAGCATAATTCCTTTGTTTTATTTGTGGCCCCAATATCCAGAACCCCTTATTTTTGTTTAGGTTGTTCGTTTGATCACTAGAGAAACCTCAGGCTTGCATTTCATGAACACCACATTTTCATTTTTAGTGTGCAACCAAGGGCAAGTTCTCGCTGTCTTATCTACGGCAGCGAGCTATCATGCGGTATCTATCACCAACTTATTTACGTTTGGTGAGCTATGTCCAGGGCCTCTCTTTCTGCCGACTCATAGACCTCCGGCAGACTATAACACACACAGTTAGTTATAATTGCTCATACTGAATGACATTGTGCACACAGCTGCAGCCAAATCTTATTTTTAGCTACCTTAATGACAATTGCACTGTCTAAACATCTCCCCACATCATCAGCACTGTATTGGTAAATGCACAAATGAAAGAGAAAATAAAACACACCACCCGTCTGCTTTCAGATATTTTTGTGTATTATAAAAGTTGCATTTAAACACAATCTCACTCTTTTTACAGAAATAAATGAAATAGCACAGTAACAGCATTATTTGTGATACACTGAGAAGAGAGTGGCGGGGAACAAGAATTCAATTTGCAACATTAAACATGTGGGTAAAGCACAGGAATCTCCTTTCCTACACTGACTGAATATTTTCGCACACACTCAGCCCCCACACTTCAGCGAGATAATTACCAGGCTTGTTCAGCATGTAACTTCTTTGGCTGGTCGCCTTCTGGAGGGGTTCCCCAGCAAGGACAAGCATTTGCTGTCACTCAAACTGGGACTTGTTGACTGGAAATCCCAGTCTCTGCAACCAAGTTGAATCTGCTTCAGGAATCAGGCATCCCCAGCTATCAACCCAGTCCTTCTCCGAGCTGTGTCAAGGTGTCTCTCTCCAGCTTCTTCCCAGAGATTATACAAGAAAACTCTGGTTACCTCCTATCAAAGGATCCTAACCAATAACATTCTATCATGCCATATCCACCCTCTGCACACAATGGCTTGGCTTATACAGTTGCAACTGTAACCAAACTGATTTCCTGCTTATTCGAGTCTTTGATTCCTGCAAATACTGTGGACAGAGCGCAGATAGAAGCAAAGAAAAAAAAATCTGAATGTAGTCTGAAATGAGTTTCAGCCTGCCTCATTTTGCAGTGTAGAACACATTATATTATTAATGAGTTAGCGTGTTAGTTTTTTGTTAATGAGTTTAGTTCATTAATCCTCAAATGTGTCTCCTGCAACAGAGGAATTTCAAGTAAAAAGAAAAAAATTGTGTGCATTTTGAATATAAAAAATAAAATGCGCTTTTAAATGAGAAAATGGTTTGTTTTTAACCTGTGTAGCCTGTCTTCATTTACATCTCCATATGTTGCACTGGCAACACATAGCTTGAAGCAATTGCATTAAACCCATGCAGTGGCGCTGCACTTCAAAAAACATGCTATACATTGATCCTGTGCAGTGGTGCTGCGCTCTGTGCTCCCAAAACACGCTAAACAATCCTACAAACCCCTGGATTGGAAATCACAGCATCCTAAGAGACAAAACTGCCAGGACCTCTGTTTTCATTGTATCAAATTGATCCACCTGCTTTTGAATCAGGTTCACTGCAACTCGATCCACACAACGCTCCAGTGCTGTCTTTGGCACCCAAGCAAACACTTCGAACCAGTGTGCTTGCATCTCAAACCAGCTCGATGCTGCATCATGCCGTGCAGAGCCAATCACCTATTCAGCCCGTATCCACTGCTTAACTCTGAATGATGATTTGAACCACTAGAGTTTTGCTCACTGACTCGAACCAGCTGTTACACAAATGATTTGCCACGGCTCGACCTCAAACTACAGCTTTGTCGAACACACATCGGAGCATCAGAATCACTGCTTTGAACCATCCCCAACCATAGACTCACACCACAGGAACATCACTCGTTAATCCTACCCAGAGGTTACAACCCCAACTCAAAACCGGCTGGACTCCGAACAGATACTGGTAGTCACCCCAACCTACATTGCTCAAACTCCACCTTCAAAACTGCATGAGCTACCGACTCGACCAACGCCAGCTGGCCTCTTGGATCACCACGACTAGCTACACCTGAACTTGGTTCAAACTGCTTGCACAACCACTCGAAGCCTTGTTCGTCGCTTTTGATCCACCAAGAACCAAATAATATACTACTGACCGATTACTGCCCCCTTGGTCCAGTTTTTCAGCCCTAGGGAATGGTTAGGCAGCTGTTATCCCTTTTGCACCCAAGAACATATCCTTCTCAAGAATATTGTGTCTTTTACTTGCCTTTCATCCCTGATACATTTGATACATTACTCAGAGTGCTGCATCATTCTATCTTTGTTGATTCTGTGTTCTTCCCTCAAGGGTGGGTTTTGCTTTGTGTTTTCCATGTAGATATTGTTGCATATCGTGTGTTAATTAAAGTCTACATTTTTACAGAACTTTGACTGGACATTCGTTTGTTTTCAAATGTTATACATTGCTGTTTGAGTCGCTACTGAATCACACTCAGACGCCTCTTGAGAGTATAGCCTGCCCTCACCCGCAAAATGCAAAGGAGGTATATCTCTTAACTGTGCATGTTTTACCTTAGTGATTGGATTGGCTCCTGGTTTGTAGAGGTGTAAAGGCTGAGTAGGTACTTTAGGCACGACTCATCGTTGTGCTCCTGCAGGGCAGAAGCCAATCATCACAGTGGTGGGCAGTAGTTGGGATTCGCAAAAGGTTGTGCCTACATCTTTCGTCACAATGTCACTCCTATTTTCAGTACCGCAAATCTCTAATTATTTAGCTGCATGTGAAACATTCACGCAAAAATGTGTACTGCGAAATATTTAAACCCACATCTTTAATAATGCATCATTTTGTGCTTTCTACCACTTTTCCTAGAAATACCGCCAGGAGTTTGTGAATGAATGGAAGACCCTGAAGCTGGACGTTGTGCTCTGCCCTGCCATGGGCCCTGCATTGAACATCGGCTTCCTTGGAAAGCTGATGGGTAACTTTCAAGAGAACAGGTTATTTCTGTATTCAGTGAATTGCACATGGGCTATCCAGCTGGCAATGGGGCATGGGACGTTATAATCCTTTTTGGAAATTTCAAAATGGCTTTCAAGCCCATCAAGTAAGGGAGGCAACCTTCTGCTAGAAATAAGGGACCCCTTTCTGCCCTTTTGACAGTTTGTGATAGCAAACGTAGAGATTTGCTTTTGTTCAAATTTGTATTGAAAAGATAAAGAAATCAGAACATTTTAGGAACAGCAATTGAAAATACATGTACGTCATAATATCCAAAAACAGCATTTTAAAACTGAAAATGTTTCACAATATTCCATTATACAATAAAAATATTTATGAAGTAGATAGACAGACCTGGTTAAAACACAGGGACTAAAAGGGCAGGAAGAGAGAAAAAGAGACGATAAAGAAGAGAATATATTTCAATATATATGTTTAAACTCTTCATGTTTATCCCTCTGATCTCTCCTCAAACATTCAATTTCTTCATGTTTCGAATACTGGTGTCCTAGATCTTCTGCCCTGTATCCATTCATAAATTATCACTTTCATTATAGATTATGATACCTTCAAAATCATTTTTTTTAAACCACAAGTGTTCTCAATAAGTGGTTTGGTTATGGAATCATATGACATTTATTGTGTTGAATAAGTGTCTTAACTTTCCCCCAACTACGAACAGCTTAAAACCTGCCTGAATGTGCTGTAGATTCTGCCTCCTGACAAATGGTGTTGGATGTCCTCTGCAGTTTCTTCTCTGAAACATTTTTCAACATCCAATGGAGTATCCATGCTTGATCACCCCTCCAACCCGATGTACTACAAGGGGCATGACTACGTCACCTTCTTCAGACCCATACCATCTACTTATCTGGAAAAAACTGTATCAAGGATCAACGCCTCATCCGAAGAAGGCTAACCATTCCCTTCTACTACCAATACAGACTCCCAACCCGCTAATACCATTAAGGACCCTTTACCTAGCATTGACAATCTTTATAAATTGTGCCTTCTAAAATGGTCAAACTGCTCTAGCAAAATTGCCATTACCCACCCTATTCTCAAATAACCTAGAGCTGTAGACCCATCCGA
Source organism: Ambystoma mexicanum (assembly GCF_040938575.1). NCBI lineage: Eukaryota > Metazoa > Chordata > Amphibia > Caudata > Ambystomatidae > Ambystoma > Ambystoma mexicanum. Next base: position 1,091,218,075 of record NC_090926.1, on the reverse strand, counting down.
GTGTTAGGGCCAATTCTCATCCTATTGTGAACACCCTGTTCATTTGTAAAATCTATGCTAAAATGGTAACCATGCAACTTTGGGAACACTTCTTCCTTCTGCCCTGAACACACCTTTTTCAGATGGCATTCTTGATCTTATTTTTGTTTCTACTGGAATTACTAATTTAGATTATGTCTCTACTGTTTGCATTCCAAACGATGATCTCTTTTTACTGTATTCTTCCCTCTCTTACTTTTCATGAATTACCCTCCCTTACTATTAACCTTACCTCCTCAAATAATATTTCCTTTGCTAAGGTACATTTAATCTTCCAATCAACAGCTTGGTTGATTCTATTTCTTCTTCTATTCCATCTCTTGATGGACTATCTACTCTTGATTCAGAGACAGAAGAGGTATTCATGCTTCTATTATATCTTCTCTTTATTTATGTTGGTCTAACACCGTCGATAGTTCTAAATTCAAACCATCCCATCCTTGGTTCACTAGGTCTTTTATAGACCTATGGTCAGGGTCGGACTGGCCCCTCAGTCTTTCGGCCTGTGTGGGGGCCGGTTTCTGGCCATGCCTGGGCCGGTTTGGAAAGAAAAAACATTGAAAAATAAATATATATCTGTTTTCCAATTTATTTTTCTTTTCAAAAAGCCTTTCATCCTTCTTAGGTCGATGCATATTTGCTCTATAAAAAAGCGTTTAAGCTTAAGTGCTATACAATAACATATCATCATTTGGCCTTGGACGTCTGCTTGGATTAACAGTAATTTAGTGTACTTAGGAACAATGCTATTTGATGCCACTTGCTGTTTTGTCAAGGGGTGAAAGATCGGATGTCACTTTGGGGTGCGGGTCAAATGACATCACTTCTGGTGATCTCATCAGAGGTCAAGGGTCGTGAGACAAGGGGTGGGACACATTTTTGAGGCGAGGGGTGGGACACTTTTTTTTGTGTGACCGGCCCTATTTTTTGTCCCATTCTGACCCTGCCTACGGTAGTAATCCGTAGGTATTACCATTCTTAGAACAAAAATAGATCACTTGTGAATCTCTCAGTTGATATTGAATTGTTCAAAGCCCATGCATTAACAGTAAAGAATACTAAATGAGGGAATTATTAGGATTGTATAGCTTCTCATTCCTTATTGCCTCATTATCTTCTACTATTAGCACTTGGGGCGAGCATGGCAGCCAATCAAGATTGGATTGCTGGTTGATTATCACAATCCAAGCCTGCATTCTGAGCAAGCTGAAGTCTGCTCAAAAGCTCCTGTCATGTTCCTCCAACATCCCCTTCCAACTGCTGGCCACCTTCATGGCACCACAACTCCACTTCCCCTCCCTCCCACTTACTAGTTCAGTGTTGCAGCAGGTGCCTTTTGCTGCCCACTCCTCATTCCCAGGCAGCCATGTACATGGAAGAGGGGTGCCGCCTGGAGATCAGCCTTTCATTTCCATGGTGGCCATCTTGGGCAAGTATTTATTTGAAGGAAAGTGTGATGTGCTAGGTCATCAGTACATTCCTGAACTAAAGAAGACTTAGTGCAGTCCAGATTGCCACCAGAATGGATTTCCAGAGGACCAAATTGCAGCATGAGAAGGTCTATTTCCGTCATGCGAGCCAGACTATTTTCTAGTCTTTGGATAGTCTTACTGAGTTAAGACCATGTTCAAGCTAGTATGTTTAGATGGACTATCAGATAGGCGGGCATACTGCTGATGATTGTCTTGTAGGTGAGGAAGGTGACACAGTGTTACGCACAAACCTTATGGTTGGTGTTGACAATGTTCCTAGAGCTGGTGAGGAGCAGACAGCAAGACGTGGCCGCTTTGAGGGGGCCAGTTGAGCAGCTTGGAAAACCTAAAGTTGTATAATACCTGCAGAGATATTGGAGATCACTAGGGCCTTCACCACCATTCGGAGGTCCTGGCGAATTTGCTTGATCATGCAGAATACATAGTTCTGATAACTAGCAATTTTTTGTGGTGTGTTGTTGGAAGGGTAGGTTGCTATCCACGATGAAGCCTAAGGGTTTTTGCAATGTTGGTTGGTGAGGATTGAACCCATCCAAGCACATTTTCCCCAGCCAACTTTGAGTGTGCTTCTGCTGATGGGGGAACCAGACCTATGCATTTGACAATGGTGGGGTTAAGTTTTAAGTAAGTACTTCTAATCCAGATTGCAATGGTTTCAAGAACCATTGGATATTGGCCCACAAGATATTGCAAAGGAGAGCAATATAGGGCCCACAAGATATTGCAAAGGAGTGCAATATCTTGTTATAATATATTGTGCCACAATATATTGTGGGCCCAATATCTTGGGCCCACAAGATATTGCAAAGGAGAGCAATATCTTGTGGGCCCTTGATCTTTAGGAACAACTGTCTATCATCTGCATACTGGTGAATCACGATGCAGTTCCATATAGTGAATACATATAGCCAGGGATAAACTGGGACACTGAGGGACTCCACAAATGGTGATAGAGTCAAGTTCAGACCTGAGGAAACCCATCTGGACAGCCTGGTGTCTGCCAGATAAGTTGGATGTAAACCATTTCACGGCAGTGCCACAGAAGCCCATCCTGTGAGCAAAGATGGTAAGTATGCTGTGATGGTAAACTGTGTACAAAGCATTTGAGATGACCAAGAAGACCAGAGGGCACGCGTAACCTTTGTCGATAATATGAGGGGCACCATCAAACACCTGGATAGGATTTCAGATTCCAGATTGGTAATCCCAGAGCAGACAGATTTGCTCAATTCTTCCTTTGTAAGTAGTTGAGGTCTCTAAAAGCAATGTGACATGTTCAGAATGTGTGGTCTGCCAGGGATTGTGATAAGAAAAATGTGATATCTGGATGGTCTGTCCCCTGGAGTGCAATGAGTATTGTGCAGTTAAGGAGAGACAAAAGATAAGATGATGTCTAGTGTATTACCCACAAGGTGTGTGAGGGGCTAATGCTTCCTGGGTTATGTAGGGACAGGAATGAGTCTCTGGTGTTTTTGATTGCTTGGGTCTGGGCAACTTTCTGTTTTGCTAAAGTCCCCCCGAGTGGGACGGGTATGCCCAGACGTGGGTCCCGAGTCTGCCGGGCCTAGAGACCCAAGCTACTCCTCACTAATGATGCCCAACAAGGCTGAAACATGTCTGGGAATGCTTGTGGTCTCGTGCAGAAGGGATGTGAACTAGCAGTTCGGGCTGGACTGCCCCTTTTGGGATAGGACCAAGCCTGATTTGCATAAGGTTTTTCCCCTTCTGTAATGGCTTGGCAGGCTGAAAAACGATGGTCTGGAGGGTTGCCCAGAGCTTTGCCCGTGGTTATGATTCATTCATAACCTTCAGCCATCAACTTTCTGTTTTGCTGGTAATCCCTTACTGCCCTTCTACGAGTTCCCTTTGCGAGTCCTCGCTTAACGCCTGTTTTTTTCAATTTGCGGTACCGTTGTTAGCGCCTTCCCCATTCCCATTGAGCCCTATGGGGGCTCAAATGGGAATGGGGAAGGGCCCTGGTGAATGGGGAATTACCAGTCCCGCCAACCTTGGAATGAACCGGTAATTGCTCCATTCGCCAGGGCGGAGTCGGTAGGGTTTTGGAGGCAGCAATGGAGCTAGCAGCTGCCTGGCTGCCTCCAAGCTCGTAATGAGGCCCTCAGTGTCTCAATCTTAGTTCTAATCTTTTGAAATAGCTGAGAGGTCTTTTTTTCTGATACTATGCTTAGCTTTCAAAAATTATATTTGAGCCGGGTAATTGTCCCTATTTATACATAATTGCAGCCTAAAATTAAGTGGGGCACTGTGGGAAATAGAAGCATGGAACAAGATGCAATGCTTTTATTCTTCCATTTCTTTTTCCTGCTCTGCCCCATTTTGCAGCGGTGATGCGATGGAGAAGGAGCACTGAGCTGAGCTGAGATAGGACCTCCTGCTTTCAGTGCACATTATGAATTCTTACAAGACATTTTCATGCGGGGGTACAACAATGTGATCTGCCTGAGGTTTTGCACTTGGGCAGTAATCCGTTAGTATTGCCACGGAGTGGAAAATGTAAAAGCGAATTTGCATTGTAGACTTGTTTAAATGCCTGCATGGGAACACAGACAAATAAGTCCTAATGTTGACAGTCCCCTGTTTGCAATTTACATTTCTTGTCAAATCAGCTATTGGTATCTTGCATATGAAAACCAGGACATGTAAACAAATTCTCACACATTTGAACAGTTTCATTTTGATTATATGACCATACTGTTTACAGGAAAACACAGATAAAGCCACAAAGTGCCCAATCTGCTGGCAGAGACCAATGTGTGCAGCTCATGATATGAATTGTGACAGCATGGCACATTCCAATCAGTGTGTGATCAGAGAAGTCTGTGTCAAATAAAAGCAGATTTAATCAAACAGATCTATTCAATAGCAACATACATGTGCATGTGTGTTTGTGGATGCAACATGATAAACCCAGTAGTTAGTAGATTACAGAAGCACATACTTATAGCTTGCCTTAGCTTGTAAATTGTTCAGAGCCTGTGTTCAGAGTAGGTAATAACCAGTTTGCAAACATGCAGAGCTTTCATGGGAAGTAAAGTATGGCTGAATGTTCCAAAGCTTTAAGTAAGAAGCTCTGTTTCTATGATTATATTAAATCGATTTTTTATATTTATATATATATATATTTTAGTACGCACTTGTTAGGGAGAATTTTCATTGCTGTGTCAATTCCCTTTAACCTTAGAGACCCCCATCTCTTTTACTGGACTCGGGGACTTTGAATTTTTACTCCTGAGTGAATGGGGCCTTTTTCTCCCTCATGTGTTTTCCTGACTATGGGCCTCATTACGAGTAGGGCGGGAAGGGATACCGGGCACCGTTAAGGAGACCGGTGCCGATAATCCCTTACCGCCCTACTACGAGTTCCCTTAGCGGGTCCCTCCTTCAACAACTGGTTTTACCAGGCGTTATGGACGGGACCCGCTAAGGGACTTCAGAGCTAATAACGGTACCGCAAATTGTGGTACCGTTATTAGCTCCTTCCCCATTGCCATTTGAGCCCTATGGGGGCTCAAATGGGAATGGGGAATGGTTCTCGGAATGGGGACTTATCGGGTCCTCCAAGGTTGAAATGACCCGGTAAGTCCCTATTTCGCCAACCCGGACCTGGAATGAGGTAAGGGGGTAGCCATGGTGCTAACAGCACCTTGGCTACCGCCTACCGCGTAATGAGGCCCTATGATTTTCTATGTTCCTTACTGTTTTATGGAGTCTGGTATACTCCATAGGCATCTGCTTTTGCATTGTGACACACAGCACATTTTGTGCAGTGCCACTGAGAAGGCCCTTGGACGTATCTTAATGTTTTAATACATGCTCTTGGGTGAACTACTGTTCCCAAGAAAGGTAAGATGACCTGTGTCATACTTACCTATACTTTATGGGTGCAGCACACACCACCTTATGTGGAGTGCTGTGGGGTTACATAGTAACTCCTTTTAACCCATTCCTCATGTAACATTTTGTTACACTAACTTATTTGAATGGCTGGTGGCAGTGGTTTCTTTTTACTATCTAGTGATATGTACCTACAGGCTGATACCTCAGCTGCAGTGCTGCACCGAAGGGTGACCATTTTCACAAAATGGCCTCTGTCTTCTTTTTTGCCATTTCTTGTTAGATATTTCCTTCTAGGCTTTTATTCTGTTGTTTGGATCGGGTTTGAGTCCTTTGTGTGCTTTGCCTTTTGCAGGCTTCAGCCCTGAAGTCCACCAAAACTCCAGTGTGTCTGGAAAGGCAGGAAGTGATGGACGGTCCCGAAACATTCCTGTCCTTTGTCTCCAGGTGTGCCTGAGTAAACCCAGTTCCTATTGGCCGGCTGGCTCTCCTGGAGGACAGCCACCCTGCTTTGTGATTGACAGCCTAGGGCTGTGAATTAATGGGAACTTGCATAAAAAGCAAGGTTTTCGGGACAGGAGAGTCAACCACTGGAGGACAACATCCGAAGCAGAAGATGAGAGAAGATGAGAGAAGATGCCAACAGCACCCTCCTGGATTGGGAAGTGCCCAAATGAAACCCTGCAGCAATGCGACCTAGTTTTCTAATCGACAGGGAAGACCTGTAAAAGGTGGCTTCCTCCCTTAGGCTGGTGGGACCAACTAGTCTCGAGACAAACACTATTTTGGCTCAATACCCGACTTTCTGCGACTTTCCAAGGTTGCAGAATCCCAATACCCGGGCTACCTCAGCCACCTGTGAGTGCATTGTCTTCCAAAGTCTGAATCTGGCCATATCTTTGTGGTCATCCAGAGGACCCTACAGAAACAAGACATCCTCATCCAGGGTCACCTCACCAGAGTCCAGGACCAAGGGATCAAGGAAATGCTAACCAGAGATTTTTGTTCTTCTTTGGCGCTGATAAAAAGGTGCGAAAACCACAAAGAGCTGCTCAATCGATGAAAATCCATTGCTGCTAAAACACTTTCTCGAGGGCTGCTGCAGGAGCCCGCCAGACGTCCTCCCTTTCGTCACCACGACCAAGGACCAGGAAGAAGGGTCTGCAGCATTGAATGCAGAAGTCATCCGGCTGGAACAACGTATTCATTTCAAAGGTACTATGGAGCTTGGGATATACTATCCTTTTGCCATTTGGGGTGCTTCCAACCTTTGGGAGTGTGATTTAACCCTACACTAAGTTGACCTCAATTTACCTGCATTGGCCTTACAGCTTCTGCTTTCTAAAGGTGACACCTCTTGAGTTGCTGGGATTTCTCTTTTAAACACTATCTATTTAAGAACATTTTTCTTAAAAGAGCATCAGAACTTTGACTTTGCCCATTGACTTTGGTTCTCCTGGCTCCCTTAAGGCCCTCTTCTGAACCTATTCACTTTGGCAGTGCTTGTTCCCTCACAGGTTTTAAATGTTGGACACTTTAATGCTGGGATAATTGACTGCCTGCATCCCTTTGGGAGAATCTAAAAGTTCTTATTACTTATCAGTCTGTTCTGATCGAACCCTAACCTTTCCTTCCTTGAATAACTCAATACTGCAAAGGTGTTGCCAATATGAATGTCATATGACCTCAACTGACGTCGCCACTGGATGCTGGACTATTTCTAACATATGAATGAATTACTCACCTGCTTTATTTTTCACTTTGTTAATTGAATCCTAACTTGGGATTAATGTTACAACTAATAGCTGCTTTGAAATGTGTTCCCCACCATGTTTAGCTTCTTGTATCACATGCACTGTTCATCCGAAATTGGTATATGGGCCTCATTAGCAGCCTGGCGGTACTATATTAGGGTACCAGTAGCAACATATCGGCACCATTTCCGGACTGCCACACTACGAGTATGCATGCAGGCGATGTTGTTCCTTGCAGGTATGACCTGACGGGGCACCGACCCCTGCAGGCATGGTTTTCACAGAAGCACTAACACCATTAGCAACGGTGCCAGTGCTTCTGTGTCCCAGGAATGGGGATTTACACTTTCAGCCGCCTCATATACCGGGTCGCCGGGACTTGTAATATCCCTGTAGAATGCAGCAGAATGGTGTAACTAGTTCTAAGGAAAACGGCCGGTATCACTGGCAGGTTACCGCCAAACTTGTAACGAGGCCCTATGTGGTTTGACCTGGGATGAACCCGGATTAAATTTATAGAGTGGACGCTAGCAACAGTGTTAGTTCTAGCACCTCCTCCAATATCTCTAGTATCCCAAGTGCAATCTCTTCTTCATATGTGGTAGAAACCTCCACTGGAAGGCTATCCCATCTGGTGCTTTTCCCCATTCAAATCCTCTTTGGTGGTACAATTGCATCTAATGCACAAAATTGCCCGTATGGCAGGTTCTCCCATAGAGATTGAGGATGAAAGCTGTTAAATAGTAACAGTGTATTCTTATCAGTTGGTTTTTTGTATAGGGTGGTGCCAAGTCAGTTTAAAGGTGCCCTATACATTTCCAGATCCAAAAAAGCTATTTTTTCAGTGCTAAAATTCATAGTGAACTTAATACATGGATCTTGGGTGTTTAGCCACTCAAGGAATTTTACAAGACTGGCCTCACTCCCTTGCCAAAGTAAAAAAACATTGTTGATGTAGCGGTGCCACGCTTTGACTTGTGCTTTGAACGGATTTATGTCACTGTAGATGGATCTTTGTTCTAGATCGTCCATAAACAGTTTTGCTAAATCTGGGGCGAAAGTAGCGCCCATGCTGGTGCCGTGTAGTTGTTGATAAAGACAGGTCCATCAGACGTTGCAAACCAGATGAATTTGGCAGCATACATTCTTAGTTTTGAGACCTAGAAACACATTTCTAGAGTCGACTAAGTCAAGCAAAAGCATATAAGAAGAAGAGGGTTGATCAATTGATTCAGATGTTTCCCTCACCTCCTTAGTAACCTCACCAATATGTTGTGATGATTAGAATCCACCTGGTTAGTTATGTGTGTCACCACCCAGTCCAATAAGGCCATGTTAATGCTAAATTAGGGTTTTTAAATGTGATTTAATCTGTATGATTGAATGTTTTGTATACACTCATTAAAATATGTAAATCTAAAATATCTCTGTCTAAAATACATGATATGATTTGATATGGCATTTATAACACGCCTATATACAAGTGTTTCGAGGTGCAACGAGTCAAGGGAGGGGGAACAACGGGAAGACAGACAACAATCTTACTAGGCCAGGTGTCATTCAGATCGCGCACGTGCATGGGAAGGGGAAAGGGAAAAGTGCATGGGGGAAGGGAGAGGGGAAAGTGCAGTACAAGGGGTAGTAGAAAAGATAATATAATAAACAGCCAGAGGTGGCAAGTGCAAGGTAAGTGAAGACTTAAGTGCTGGTACGGGGACTGAAGGGATACAGAGAACAGTCCCCAGGTGCAGGGGTTGCCTGGGAGGCAGTGCAGGTGTGCAGTTGGCGGTACCTGGGCACAAGATCAGACAGGGTGGCCAGGTAACCAGTGCAGTTTCAGCCAGGAATTCAGCAAGGGAGAGGGGGAGAGAAAGCAGAAGCACAGAGGAAGGTTTTGAGGTGCTTCCAGGAACCAGAGATGGTTCTCCTCAGGTTTCAGGGAGGTAGGAAGGCTGTTCCAGAGGGAGGCCTTTGATGACATTGATCTGGCGATACTTTTAAGCTATCTGACCTACTTCGTGTGAAGGTGGGAAGCTGTTTTGTGGATCCCTGTGTTTGCTCAAAATAGTACAGGATCCAAATGTGGTTAATCAAACATGGTTAGAAACACTCAAACAGCCTAAAACACTCCTGTACACAGAAATAGACATTAGAAAAATGCAATTGTGGATGTCTCTTTTCTACTGAGAAAAACATGGAACATCTCACATTTTAGCTAGTTAGCTCAGTGATGAGAAGACACTTCTATTTTTAAACACTAAACCTCATACAAGAAACTTGGCAGGCGATGCAGATTTATCTGTGCAACTTTGGAATGTAATGGGCAATTTTGGAATCCTGCTAGTGACTGCGTGCAGAAAAGAAAAACGTTATATTTTACCGCATGAAAAGAACATGGGGTCATTCCTTTTTAGCTATATTCAAATTTTGTAACTTGTGCTTACCAAGAGCTTTATAAATGCTCTGTTTGTGCTGCTGGCAGCTAAATCCCTTCTCCAAAGCACACAGGCTCTTTTCCCCTGTCTGAAATGGTAGTTCAGTGTAGCCGCTCGACACACTTGTTTCTCTGTTGCAGACTCTCAACACACACAGCAGCCGAGCTCAATCTCAATCCCCTTTCTCTCGGCAGAAAAATACCCTCATTCCTACTCTCTGCTCCATGTAAAACTTTTTCCATGCCATAACATTTTCCTTATACCATCATAAAGAAAGTATATGATTTCACCACCCACTTCGTACCTCCTGCCATGATGCCACTCATCCATCAAAACCTCTCCTGTAGCCACGCCTAGTAATTATCCAAACTACTTCTGCTTTCTTCACCATGACCTCTGTACAGCACTCATTCTCCAAGCCCAAGTGAATATGCAACATTTTCATCCTGGTGCTTCCTGCTCAAACAATGAGTTGTCTTTGCAAACTGAATTCTGCAGTTTCATCGCACTCTGAGCCTCACGTCCACACTGTGGATCATTTTGCAATTTGACCATCTTATTTAGGCTATGGCCTAGACTAATCCCACTCTAATCACTAATTAGATTTGTTAAAAAGTAGTGAGGTAAGCATGCAAGGTAGATTAATAATAGTAATGGTTAGTCCCTGCCATACTACACTACACTGTTATGCTATGCTATGCTGTTCTATTCAACCAATTCAAGCTATAATATGCGCAAACACTTCTTTGGTTTGTATTGGATTCACATAAGTTCTAAACCACACACACCTGCTGCAACCCTATCATAATTTTTACACGCCATATACTTTCTATAGCAGTCAGAGGTCCTGCTAAAAATCTTGCATGTCTGAAATTCACACTACTTGTTCCTACATGCCGCTGAGCTATCATGCCGGCCCTTCTAGTAAGCCTCATGCAGTTTGAGTTTGTTTCTTACATATTTGAAGTTCACTGAAATCCTGAGATTGTCCTTCATTCATGCTTAGAAGTTTATTATGCAGCATCTGATAGTATTTACTAAGAGCACTATTCATTCATGATTAGAAGTTGTTCATGCAGCATCTGATAGTATTTACTAAGAGCACTATTCATTAATGATTAGAAGTTGTTTATGCAGCATCTGATAGTATTTACTAAGAGCACTATTCATTCATGATTAGAAGTTGTTTATGCAGCATCTGATAGTATTTACTAAGATCGCTATTCATTCATGATTAGAAGTTGTTCATGCAGCATCTGATAGTATTTACTAAGAGCACTATTCATTAATGATTAGAAGTTGTTCATGCAGCATCTGATAGTATTTACTAAGAGCACTATTCATTCATGATTAGAAGTTGTTTATGCAGCATTTGATAGTATTTACTAAGAGCACTATTTATGTCTTCCTGATATCAAACAAGTTGTCCATCAGAACCGCTTGTTGAGTTGATTACTTGTCAACTACCCAGGTCCCTAACTAGTTGTATAGCACAAAGAATGGGCAAACACCCGTTTGTATTAGTTATGTGCAACGTTGCATACAATCATTGGAGAGGGAGGTGATGGTCTGCATCACAGTCAGGGCACAAGGGGGGCAAAAGAGGAGAAGATGAAACAGAAACTAACTGGCCCAGCCTATACTGGCATTTCCCTAGTGGAGGATGGTGTGCCCCCTGTATAAAAGTAGATAGGTAAAGGTGGGGTGCTCCTTAGTCCCCTGCTTTACATCATTACTTCACCTCTACTCAGCCTCATGCCCACATTCTTACAATAAATATTGAATATGGGAGCCAGAAGCCTATCTTTGCCAACTTAACTTTACTGACTGATTCTATGGGAACCCAAGCTTACTAAAAATGATGGACGATTTAAAAACTAAAAGGCCAACTTGATAAACTCAGGGGATTCTAGATCACTTAAAGATCAAGTGAACTATAGCTTGTTGTAATTACTGGAAGGCCATCTCTACATATGTCGACTGGCTTCAGTGGGGCACGATGTCTTCTGCCCACCTTCCTCGGGACAGCTTTATTGCAAACAGTGTGATATACTCGTATAAGATGCTTGTTGAAGTACAATCACAGCACGTCTTACCACATATTTAATATTGTACGTGTGCTTTGTGTTATGTCCGTGAACAAGAGATCAAAGACAGAGGGCCGTGGCTTGTTGCACAACAAGAGTCAATCAATATCACTTTGGAGACAGTTATAATTATAACAACACTTACCAGCACTGCTTCCGCTTATTGGGCTTTGTGTCTATGCGCTTCTCAATGCAGTTCGATACCTAATATGGCTGCATAAATGCTCTGCAATTATATTATCCAAAAGGAGAACTGACCTGTGACTCAGTAGGATTTGGCATGTTTTGAGTTACTGTTATGTCACTGAATCTACCTGCTACAGGTTCCGCGCGTTTATTAGGCGGGAGTGGGGGCTGTTTTAAGCGCATTGATCCTGAAAAAAGTATAATAAAGGAGTGCCAGTTAAGGGTTTGGCCTGATGCCGCATATGCTGGCTCCTTTAAAGATGAACCCCCTCCAAGTTGACATTTGTGCTACAACTTACCCCGAGTTTAGTAGAAAGTAGCCTGCACTTGTGGATTCTATGCACCTGTATGTACCAGCATGGATCCAGAACAGATTGTTTGCTCGCTGAGTTTGCCTTCTCTTCTTGACTTCCGTGAAGAAGAAACCACCCAGTAGTGTGCCGTACTTCACAGAACCTAATGGTACGTGGTTCTGTCTACAACTGGGGAAACCAATGGGCCACTCGTGATAGAATTAGAGTTGGATACATGAGTGAGTACACTCATCTCAGTTGTATTGTGTTTTTATATTTATTTTTCTTAAAGTCACCACGGGACATGACTCGGTTGCTTACACAAACTACTCATCCCAGAGCTAGTTGTGTGGTATTTACACACGCACTCCCCTCTCATCACCATTTCGGCTCATCCATGTTTCCATGAAACACTTGTGTATGAGCGCGATAGAAATAAAATATCAATTCAATTCAATTCATGGTGCATTGAGGAGTGCATTATGGATATTTGACTTTTTCAATGATAGTCCATTTGAGGTCTTCGACCAGATGGTGAGTTTGGTGAAAATGTCCCACCAGGGGTGCGTTGACTCTGCCACTGTGAATACAAGACTTGTGATATTGCATTCTTTTTTCACAGGTCTACTTGTCATTCCTATGTACCTGAGCCCATACGGGCATGTGATGAGATAAATCACGTCATCCGTGTTGCAGTTGTTTACGTTCTGTTGTCTCCATGGATATCACAACCCTGGGTCAGTAGTACATGTCCGGGATGTTAGAGGATACACTGAACACTGACCACAAGGAGAGAGGCCCTGTGCTTTGTCAGTACCTTGAAGTTCCGTAGCATGTGGTGGTTGGTATGATTGCACCAAGGTGTCTCAGAGGTTTCTCCCTCGTTTGCTGCAACAGTTGTTTCTCGAAGTTGGATGTACCCATACTAAGTAGAGGCCACAATATTAGGATCTCTTTTTTTATCCTATTCGCTTTGCTGGAGTAGCTCATGACTGCTGTGATCTGCTGGTCTTTGGTTTCTCTCCTATTCTTTCGTAGGGTAATTTTCCCACAGGATTATTCTGTGCCTGTTTCTTGGCATGTTTCCGCAGTTTTTGAGGTATCCTCATTCTTTAAGCCGCCCATCCAGGCCTTCAGCCTGAAGGTCATAATCTGCAAGTTCAGAGCACTATCTCCTGAATCTCAGTAATTGGCCGAAAGGCAGATTGTCCCGTAGTGTTCTGGGATGGAAGCTGGTGTATTGTAAAAGCGAGTTGCGGTGAGTACTTTTTTGGGAAACACTGATGTAGAGAGATTGCCGTCTAGGGCCCTAATCTCTGCATCTAGAAAGTGAATGTAATCTCAGATACTTGTTCCTGCTGTTGAGCCAACTGAAAAATCCATAAAATCATTTTGGTTACCAGTGCATATGATAAAGATGTCGTCAATGTATCTGGACCAGAACGAAATACATTTTTCGAAAGGGTTGGTGGGGCCGTACATGTGGGTGTTCTTAAAGTCTGCCACATATAAATTACTAATGACAGCACAAAAGTGGTGTCAATTGCAGTACCTGAGCATTGTTCATAGAAGTACGTTTTTTACAGGGTGTCAGAGCAATTTCTGCGAGTTGGAGAATAAATATCTGCGGGGTTTCAATTGGAGGTGTTAGCTCACCCATCAACAATTGTTTTATTTATTTATTTATTTAACATTTGTAGCGCGTGCCAATCCCTTAGGTATCTGGGCGCTGGAGAGCAGGTAATACACTTTACAAGGGTTACCACAGACAACAATAGATAACATAAGGTTTGGCATAATCATGTTAAGCATATATACAGACATAAGATATTTACAGATACATTCTTCCCGTCGGTACAAAATCAGTAATATTTACATATAAAATCTTATTCACGCAGGTAATTTGCAAATGAGATATAGCAAATGTATTTACAGAAGCATATTGTATAAGGATGATACTGGGAGCATTGTGGCACAGAAGGCTATACATTGGAGGTGAAGAACCAGGCTTTAAGTTTTCTGCGGAATGAAGTGTGAATCAATAGTGTTTCCATATGAGGTATGCTTGAATATAAGAATTCTATATTGAGTATTGCCATTATCTGTGTGTCTGATCAAAAGGCAGGTATTTTACCAAATTCAAGAGGCCAGTGGTGTCTTTTATCTATGATTTCATTTTTGGCATCTCAGGCTTTAGGAAAAAAGTCTACGGTTTGGGAAAGTGGGTCGAGAATTAAAAATTGATGCCGGCCACCATCGGTCAACCAGGGGGAGACGATATGCCTTTGTGCACCTTTGGTAAAGCGTAGAAAACTGGGATCTTAGGGAATGTAGAACATATGAATACAGCTTCTTTTGAACTAGTATGCTCCTCACTCACTGCATCCTCCACTACCCCAGCTATCATCTGTCTTAGTGGTGGGGCCGATAGGCAGAGGTTGGTAATTCAGTCTATTGTCCAGAAGGGAGGTCAACATCTGATCGTAGTCAACGGTATTCAAAACCCTCCCCCTTTATCTGCTCACTCTATATCTGCTGGCTTAATGGTAATTGTAGAATTCTTACTTAATTCTGCCAGTGCTACACTCTCCCTCTTGGATATATTGTGATATGTGTGTGCTCCTTGGAGTTCAATCTCTCTACTTCTTGAGGAGAGTTTTTTTCTAATGTGATTGATTCTGCCGTGATGTTGGCTGGGTAAAAGGTAGATTTGGCGTGAAGTCCAGTTACTTCCCCATTGGCCTCCATTCTGTCCATAGTATCTTGGTCACCAAAGTATTGTTTTAGCCTTGTTTTTCACAGCAGTTGGGCTACTTTGACCCTTGTTTCAAAAAGGATCATACAATGTGGTAGGCCCAAAATTGAGTCTCTTTTGCAATACCTGCTGTTCTGCTACGGACAAAGGGTGCATGGATAAATGTATCACTTGTAGTTCAGATGGGGGATTTCCCCCCCTCCTGTGGCTCCTAGTGGTTCTGGGGGAGTTGGAATCCTGCCCGCCTCCTTGTCCCGTTCTATCCCACGTTGGTATAAAAAAGGCTTTTTTTTCAATTCTTGTATTTGTTGGTTGGCATTGTCTTGAAAGTGGACAGCACAGTCCCTTGACTGGTCTGCATCGCTCAGTGGAATACAGTCTATTGTCAGGGGGCTACTGGGTTGAACTTCGTCTTCGGAGCTTACGCTCCAGAAGCTCCATGCTGCCGGGGTGCTCCCTCTCAATGTATTACTTAGCTGGTGCCACATAGATCTAGGTCCCGGGGTGTGTGAGTCTTCATAGTAACCCTCTGTGATGTAAGGATATGTCCGTTCATGGGAGAAGGCTTTGAATTTTTTTTTTACTTTTTGTATTTTATTATTAAGCTTGAAGTCATTAAATTCTTTCATCCTAGAGCCCAATTCTTCAAGTTTCTTTTTATAGTTGTCCAGAATAGTTTTAGATTTCAGAGAGTCATTTTTTTGCTCAATATCATCCATCATTTTCACAGAGACCGTTTTTGCTGTGTTGATAATAAGGATAAGCCAGTCTCGTGTGCATTCATTTGCTATGTAGCTCCAGTCCTTGCGGAACTAGAACAGAGCCAAAAATATTTGTGGCTCAATCCTGTAATCAATCTGTCGGTGGCAGCCTGGGCTCTGAGGTATTCAGTCATAAGCAGGCCATGGAGCTCAGTCCTAATGAATTTCTTTCTCATGGAAACCGTAGTGGTGGATTCAGTGGCATAGCAGTAACTCAAAACGTGCTAAATCCTACTGAGTCACAGGTCAGTTCAGCTTTTGGCTAATTTAATTGAGGAGTATGTCATTTTTACACCCATATTAGGTATCAAACTGCATTGACAAACACATAGGGCCTCATTACGACCCAGGCGGTAAGGGGTTTACGGCAGCGTAAACAGCGCCGACCCTTACCGCCTGAGTACGAGGTCCCTTAGCGCCATGGAGCTTTTAACACCTGCTTTTAGCAGGTGTTAAAATCCATGGCGCTAAGGGACCATGGAGTTAATTACGCCACCGTAATTTACGGTGGCGTAATTAACGCCTTCCCCACTCCCATTATGCCCTATGGGGCAAAAATGGGAATGGGGAAGGGTAAATGGGGATTGGGGACTTACCGCCCCGCCGACCTCGGAATGGGGCGGTAAGTCCGCCTACCACCATGGCGTAAACATAGTTTACGCCATGGTGGTAAAGTCACGGCCCAGGCGGTAACTTACCGCCTGGGTCGTAATGAGGCCCATAGAAACAAAACCCTGTTAAGCGGAAGCACTGCTGATAATAGGTGTTATAATTATAACTGTATCCAGATGTGATATTGATTGACATGCAACAAGCCGTGACACTCTGTCTTTGATGTTTTGTTCATAAAGAGTCATGGACATAACACACAGCACACATGCAATATTAAGACATTGTGCCCCACTGAAACCAGTTGGCATGTGTAGAGATGTGCCTCCAGTAATTGCTACCAGCTACAGTTCACTGGATCTTCGGGGATTAAGTCAACTAGAAACCTCCAAGTTGATCAAGTTGGTCTTTTAGTTTTTAATTCGTCTATAATGTTTAGTAAGCTTGTGTTCCCAGACTATCAGCCAGTAAAGTTAAGATGCCAAAGATAGGCTTCTGGGTCCTATTCGGAATTTTGATCTTGAGATAGTGGGAGTAAAGCTGAGTAGAGGTGAAGTGATGATGTACAGCAGATGACGAAGGAGCATCCTGATAAGACACTGTATTTACGTGTATCTTTATCTATCCACGTTTATATAGGCGGCACACTACCATCCACTAGAGAAATTAGAGAGTAGTCAGGGTCAGTTTGTTTCTGTTTTCTGTCCTCCTCTTTTGTCACCCCTGTGGCCTGACAGTGATGCAGACCATCACCTCCTTCTTGAATGATTGTATGTGGGGTTGCACATAACTAATACAAAAGGACTTTTGTCCATTCTTTGTATTATAAAACTTCCGAGCTGGGGCATACCCTCACTAGTTCTTGTTTGACCCCCCCTTTTGAGTGTCCCTAACTAGGAGCACCAGTAGTCTTCCAGACTTATCCTCATACTCATACCGTTTATTTTTCCAATCTTGTTTATATAATTTGCAACATTTTGAAGCACTCTTTTTCTAGAGCCTCTCAACCGTGTGCATTTATCAAATTATTCACAGCCCTGGCATCTACATCTTTGAGCTTCTTCCCTACCTCACCAATTTATTATGCAAAGTCGCAAAGTCGTTCTCACCCCTACTTTTCTATTCATGCACCATTCCCTCAAAACCACTTTGAATGACTCCCACTCTCCTATTCTGGTCTGCAATGTAGGGGTATTTTGTTCGAAGAATAATTTAATGTCTTTTTGTATATCTTCTCTGAAATTAGTATCAGTTTTTGTATCTAGGTATCAGCGCCACATCTGTACTCTAGGATTCCTAGCCACAAGTTTAATTTGCATTTGTAGCAGTGAGTGGTCTTATATGCCTTGTGACAAGTACTGGGTTTTATGAAAGTTGTGGCAATGTACATCATTAACAAAGTCAAGCCTGGTATATGTATTATTCACTGCTGAGTAATGGGAATAGCTTCTCATGTCAGGGTGTTGATGTCTCCAAATATCGATCAACATTAACTTGGCTAATGCTTCCTTCACTGGAAGTTGACAATCTTTGCATTTTCAATCAAAGTCCTTATGTTGCCTACAATAGAAGTCACCTGCCCATAATATGACGTCATCCTATTATGGATAACACCACTGTGCTAGTTCTACGAAAAAGAAGTTGTCTCTCATTTTTTGAGCAATTAGATTTATCAGGCAAATATCTCCCCCACTACCCCTTCCCAAGCAGGACAATAAATCTACCCTCAGGGTCTAGCATCTCTTTAGCTACTTCAAATGGTACTCTCTCTGCCATCCATAATAAACAACCCTAGCAAATTTCGAGTAGGTAGTGCCAAAGATTCTGCTTCCTCATCTTTTACCAATTTTACGAAGTTCCTCTGATAACAGACAGGTTTCTTATAACATGGAAATATCCAACCCATGGGTGTGCAGTAAGGATCTCACCGTCAATGTCTTACTATAACAGCTTAGCCCACAGAGAATCCACATGAGAATGTTCATCTTACCTCTTTTGACTCGACCTGCGGATGCCTATCCTTGAGGCTTTTGATACATTGAGTTTGTAGTGCACAGCAACAACAACTTTACAAAACCCCTTTCTTCTCCCCTGCACCCTTCACCTATCTAGCTCGATCAACTTTGCTATCATCCCTAGCCCTACATGTATGTCTAACTAGTGCTATGATAACCTAACCCCCCAACATTTAGAAAAATCCCTTTAACGTTTATGTGTTTCAACAAGTGTATCAAACTCACTGTGTTCAGCCGTAACATAAGTATCCAAGCACATGTTTTGCTAACCATAGAGAGCTTAGCTGGAGCAATTGCACCACTCTCTGTGGGTGTGCCCATCTCAACATTTAGTAGCCACCGCAGTTGCACCTTTTTAATCCCTGCATGTATGATGCATTTCACTAAATACTTGTACAAAATATGAACCACAAGTATCAACAGTAAAAGCACACTCTTCCAATCTCTCACATTCTGCCTTCACTATGCACAATGGATTCCTGTCCACTTCTGTGACATGGTTTAATTTAAAAAGCATCACACTAACACCTAAGCAGAATTCATGAAAGGACCATGCGTCACAAAAAAGTGAAAGAGTGCGTTCTCTGCTATTGCCATTGATCAGGCTCATGAACAACATAATGCAACAGTCAAAGGGGCTGTAGGTCTGACAGAAAACCCAACAGCTCTGCATCATTGGATGGTTTCTGGTCCAGAGATGGTCCGCTTATTAGAAGAATTTAATTCGACAAAGAGAAAGAGATGGGAAAAAGATGAGCATCACCACGAGGCCACCAAGCTTTCACAGATGGCTTTTGCAAACGATATTGAGTCTCTTACTCATGCAACACAAGATATTGGAAACCCATTTAATGCAACCAGTTATGATCTAATGGTACTTGACAGCTGAAATAAAGTACATCCTGCAGTGGCAGACACATTGCTAAATACTGAAGAAAATGGAGATGACCACCATAAGTTATACGTCAGTGACAGATCTTTTAATATAACTAAACGTATCACAGATCCTATTAAGCAGATTACAATCCACCTCTTCTGTCATCCTCCAGTTCGTGAAAAGTCAAGTAAACAGTCACAACTGACATCAATGAGGAATGACTCCTCACTATTTTCTACACTCTATATTGCAACACAGATACATAATGGAGATCTGGATGATTCCTTAAGACACGAAAACCAAGCCAGTCCTCCAGCACTGTCACGGTTAGGGAGTCTAAGAAATTAAACAAAGTCTAATTTAATGATTTGCCTAGAAGAACTTACTCTTAGAAAAAACACAACCTCCAAACCAACAGTTCAAATGACCATCCATCATGGCACTGCAATTGTCAACCTCCTGTGTCCAGGATTTGCGAAAACATTTGATGATTATGCCAGTACTGTGTTCAAATTTAACATCAAAACTCAGCTTCAGGATTGGCCACCAGGGGGTGCGCGGATGTAGTCTGACTTTGCGTGAGCTCCGCTACTTTGGGTCCCTAGGAGGGATTGAGCCCGCACCTTGACGACCCCCCCAAGATTCTACACCGGTGTGCCGCCAGCTGAGGACCCCCCCCTCCGGTCGGTCGAAAACCCGAACGAAAACGACCCCTGCAAACCTGAGATATACATCCTTCAAAAAGACGTGACACATAACGGCTCCGCGGCCCGCTCGCAGGGAACTGCGCAACGGTCGGAGGCGGACCCTGGGCCTGACGAACAAAGAAAGCCTGAAAGAACCTGAAACCCGGCCACGGAATTCATACTCCCGACGACGTTCCTTGCTACAAAAGGGGACGTGAAAGCCTCGGTCGAGTCGGCGGAGCTTCTGAAGAGCGTGGTCGGACTAGGCCTCGAGACAGCGCTGAGCGGGGAGACGGTAGGCCCATCCCATCTACCCCGTGAACAACGGGTGGTGCACCCCGAATGTTTACCCCCGCACCTCGCACAAGAGGAAATCATCCCTAAAGCGTTGGCTGACCCGGACACCGCTTAAAGGGCACCCCGGGTGACCCATACCCATTACTGTGCCGCCCGTACCCTGGGCATATCAACAAATGCACCACGGACACCCCTGCCAACACCTAACGAACTTCCCGAGACCACCGAGGTCGGAGTGCAGAGGGTAGGGCCCCCGACCCAGGGGCGTGTGCCTCCTCTGCCCCCGACCCCATCTCCCTGTCGAACAGCACTGGTGACACCACGGAACTTTGGGAGAACCAATGGACATAAGGGAGAAACTAGCTACATTCTCCTACGTCTCGACTCCTGCCGAAAATTGTGACCATACCATGGCGAACCGAAATACCTCGGGGAGTGAATCAGCAGCTACCAAAGGGGACATTGCTGCCTTGCTGGACGAAATAAAGAATATGGGTGCCAGCATTGGCTCCAAAATTGACAAGATCACCCAACGCCTAGATACCATGGAGGAGAGGCTCGAAGGGGTCGAGAACAATCAAGCGTCCATAGACACCCTGGAAGCACAACTCGACCAGCGGATGACCGAACTGGAGCAACGAGAGGAGAGCTTCAAACTCAAGCTTGATGACTTGGAAAACCGGGAGAGGCGGAACAACCTGAGGATTTTCTGAATCCCGGAACGAGAAGGGGAGACGGAGAGCGATCTGAAGAACACCCTGCATGACATCATCAAACTCTTAGTTGCCGACGACGCGGTTGATGAACCTAAGACAGAGAGGATACACAGAGCCGGAGGTCCTCCAGGAGGACCAAGATCTGTCCTTGCTCGATTTCACCGCTTTCAGGACAAAACACGGATCATCGAGAAAGCAAGAAGCAGCGATTCAATTACCCTCTAAGGATCCCAAATCTCGATATACCAGGACCTATCATCCACGACCCTGGCACCCCGACGCATGTGCGGGCCTATCACCAAACATCTGAAGGAAAAGAACATAAGATACAGGTGGGGATACCCCTTCTCTCTAACCTTCGAATACAACGGAAACAAAATCAAGCTAAGCTCAGAGGGGGAGATCAAGGCGTACATCTCTGACCTCCTTGGACCAAGCGCAGAGGAACACGATCGGGGAGACCCACGTCGAGAAGAAAGAGGATGGCATATACAGGGCCCCAGAAGGAAACGTGTCAAGGGATCGAGGAAATTTCAGAGAGGTAATACCCCCCCCAGGGGGAGAGAACCGATGAACTGCAAAACTGGTAAGATGACATATATTCTAATACATATGTCCATGGCCTGAACTGTGTAAGGATGTATAGGCTCAAAAGAGACTCGGGCCTTGTAAACAAAGGAGGGAGGTGAAAGGGGGCTCAATCAAGATTATGATGTTATAATAATCTTGGGGACCCAAAGTGACGGTCCCTAATGGTGGTTCGATGCAGGACCAGTGTTTTTATCTGGGTCCGCACGGACGCCGTCAATGTGGGAAGGGTGGAGGGTGGGGGGGGGGTTGTTCAGACAAGAAATGTACAGAGGATGAAGCATTATCGGCAATACAAAGGATCACTAAAGACGACATGAGTCCTTATGAACAATATATCTACTTGACACGGGTCACAAATCCACAACCGAAATACTCTGATAATGGCACCAATTGAAGAGCAGAAGGGTAGGGAGTCCCTAAGGATAGGAACACTTAACGTGAAAGGCCTCAACTCGCCAACCAAGAGATCACTAGTGGCAAGGGAATTCCGTAGATCTCAAATAGACATTCTCCTTCTACAAGAGACAAAGTTTGCCAAGGGGGAGGAGAGAGGCATACTAGGAAAAAGAGGGGGAAAAGAATTCTGGGGTTTGGGCCCACTCAGGAAGGGAGGAGTCGGAATCCTGATCAAGAAAGGAATCAATTTCGAAGTAGATAAGACCTGGTCCGATGTAAGCGGGCGTGCCCTCCTGATATCTGGGACAATCGCAAAGGTTAAAGTAACAGTTGCAGTAATATACTCTCCCAACGCAGGGCAAGCCAAGTTCCTAGAAAAGACAATACCAAAATAATGTTAGAAGCATCCGGCCAAGTTGTTCTCGGAGGAGACTTTAATCAATGGGCAGACCCAACCAAAGACTGGGAACCAGGCAACCCCGAGATAAGAAACCAAACGAGAAGTGATCGCACTGGGCTTTCCGACATAATGGAGATATATGACCTGCAAGATGTGTGGAGAATTAAACATCCTAATGAAAGAGGCTACACATTTTACTCCAATCCGCACAAAACATTCACCAGGATTGATTACTCGTACCTCACCAAGGACCTCCTTGACACCACAACGCTATCAGAAATAATTCCGATAACATGGTCAGACCATGTTGAAAGATACAGTATTTCAAATTGAAATGGCAACTGAAATTGAGGAATACTTCAAACTAAACAACAATGGGGAAGTCTCCAAGAGACAATATGGGAGGTGGGTAAAGCCACCTGGAGAGGCATCCTGATACGAGAAGGATCTACCAAAAAAAGAGCGAGAAAGATCATTGAGCACAGACTTAGGTCCGAAATATGCCAACTGGAAAGTGAGAACAGGGAACACCTGGGCACAGACCGCGACAACATCAACATAGCACAACGTAAAAGGGAAGAACTAAGACTATTGGAGCACGAACAAATTGTGCGCAAACTTCGATTCCTCAAACAGAAATTCTATGAGAAGGGGGACAAGGTCGACACACTATTGGCAGCCAGACTCAGAGAACAAAGGGCGGAGCAGAAAGTGAAAGAGATAATTGAAGAAATCCCTACCACCCCCCCAACCCTCCACACTATCCCAGAGAGTTTTGCCAACTTCTACGAGGCGTTGTACACCTCGAAGTGACTCCAGGACAATCAGATACAGATCACTATCTCTCCCAGATAGACATGCCCAAAATCTCGTACCCTGAAACTGAGCTCTTAGAATCCCTGATATCCGAACCTGAGGTCCAAGAGGCAATTAAAAGACTAACTGTAGGCAAATCCCCCGGAGAGGACGGCTATACCACTGGGTTTTAAAAAACCTTTAGCGACCAGCTAACACCATTCTTGACAGAGCTCTTTAACGAGATATTAGAAACAGGGACAGCCCCCGACTCCTTTACGAAGGCGCTCATAACAGTGATCCCAAAGGAGGGAAGGAACCCCAAACATTGTGGTTTATAACGCCCAATTTCATTGCTCAACTTAGATGCCAAAATTTACACCAGGGTACTAGCCGCCCGATTGGAAGTACTGATCCCTCACCTCATATACAATGACCAAGTCGGATTTATATTGGGTAGGCAAGGGGCCGACACCATGCGCAAAACTCTCCATCTCATCCACTCATCACCAGAACTACCAGGTGACCCTGCCCTACTGTCAATAGACGCAGAAAAAGCCTTTGATAGAGTGGGGTGGGAATTCCTGAGGGCAGTCCTTCACAAGGTGGGGATAGGGCCGAGATTTAGGAAAGGAATACAAGCAGTATACACATCCCCAAAAGCATCTATTTCTGTAAATGGGGAATATTCCAGATGGTTTGATATGGAACTTGGTACTAGACAGGGGTGCCCCCTCTCTGCAATACTTTTTGCGCTCTCCCTAGAACCCCTGGCCCAAAAGATACGATCCGACTCCAGAATAGAAGGCATGCGATTGGGAACGAAAGAATATAAGATAGCACTCTATGCTGATGACATACTTTTACACATTACCAACCCCTCTGTATCTGTCCCTCATGCTCTCCAACTATTAGAAGAATATGGCAAACTTTCTGGGTTTAAGGTGAACAAGACTAAATCAATACTGTTCCCTTTGCAAGGAACGAAAGAGGAAAACAAAACCAAGTTCTTGCCCTTAGGCCTCAAACTCAAACACTCTGCGTTTAAATACTTAGGCATCCAGATCACTAAAAACATAACAGAACTATACAAAGCTAACTTCCCTCCCCTCCTCCAGAGCTTCTCGGCTGATCTGAATAGGTGGGACAAACTCACGATCTCGTGGTTAGGTCAGATTAACGCCATTAAAAAGGTATGCCTCCCCCGATTCCTGTACCCTTTCCAGATGTTGCCTATCGAGATACCAAATGCGTTTTTTGAAGAGGCCAAAAAACGTATGCTAAGGTTCCTCTGGCAGGGAAAGAAGGCGAGGATTGCATACGACACTCTGATGCTTTCCAAAGACAAAGGAGGAGTAGGTCTCCCCGACCTGCGAGCATACTACAAAGCCTCACAACTACGTATCCTTATCCCACACCTACGTGATCACAACCACCTCCAATGGGTCCACATGGACAATCATTGCTTCTCGCCGGCCACTGTGTCAGAATGGCTATGGACCCCTCACAAAAGAATACAACGGAAAATTAAGGGCCACCTGATACTGAGTACCATCTGGAACATCTGGCAACCAAGCAAAGCAATGAACAAGATCACCACTTGGCCGTCCCCACTTAGCCACTTATGGTCCCCTGGCATAAACGATCACATACCCGAAGTAGGAGTCCTCACAAAATCTGCATGGAAGGGAAAGCTGCAGAGAGAACTCACCCCATTCGAACAACTTTTGGATTCTAAGTCTGAAATGAAGGGTTTGATATCTGCAATGTACAAAGAACTTATTGAAGCAGGCACCGGGTCCACGGAACATCTCGGAAGCAGATGGGGGAGAGACTTAGAACTGTGTTGAACCAAGAAAAGCACTTCCTAAAAATTAGCAGGATTTTCTCCAGGTTGATGAAAATAAGATTGAATTGTTCTCTTTCTTGGCAAAAAACTTAACAGTTATTGGGCCTCATTACAACTCAGGCGGTAAGGGGTTTACGGCGCCGTAAACAGCGCCGACCCTTACCGCCTGAGTACGAGGTCCCTTAGCGCCATGGCGGATTTAACACCTGCTTTTAGCAGGTGTTAAAATCCATGGCGCTAAGGGACCATGGAGTTAATTACGCCACCGTAATTTACGGTGGCGTAATTAACGCCTTCCCCACTCCCATTATGCCCTATGGGGCAAAAATGGGAATGGGGAAGGGTAAATGGGGATTGGGGACTTACCGCCCCGCCAAACTCGGAATGGGGCGGTAAGTCCGCCAACCACCATGGCGTAAACGTAGTTTACGCCATGGTGGTAAAGTCACGGCCCAGGCGGTAACTTACCGCCTGGGTCGTAATGAGGCCCACTGACATGAACAAGCAGGTAATTACCACAAATAGTATCAATCTTCTATCTATAAATTGTCAAGATATCTTGGGACTGGCTCCATGCTCACTCAAAAAAGCAGACACTCGCATCTGCCTCCATTTATGTGATGCTGCACAGCAAGGATATAACAAAGCCAAAATACGCACTGTGGACACCGACGTTGTAGTTCTCACCATCACATCTGCACAACGTCTGAACATTGAGGAACTATGGGCTGTATCAGCAGTTGATAAGAACATCCTGTTCTTTGCTGCTCATGAGTTAGCAAGAGCTTTGGGTCCTGATCGTTGTACTGCCTTACTAATATTTCATGAAATACATGGGTGAGACACTGTCCTTTTTTGGAGGAAGAGGCACGAGGACTGCATGGGACACCTGGAATGTATACGAAGATGTCAACTAAGGTTTTTATGGATTAGCTGACATGCATAGTCAGCAGGCAGTAGACGAAATGCTGAAGTTATTGGAGAGATTTGTAGTTTTGCTCTGTGACCGTACTAACAGCGACGAGGCAAGAAAACACCTATTTACTCAGAAAGGTACAGAAATTGACAATCTACCTCCAATGCAATACAAAAAGAGTTGTCTAGCAGGAGGGGTACTGCAGGGCCCAAACAATGGACACAGCACCACAGCCTCCATCGCTAAGTGATTGGGGGTGGAAGAAGAAGAATGAGGGTGGCTGGTAAATATCCTGGACAACCGTACCAGATGCCATACAAGCTTGCGAGGAACTCTTACAATCTGGGTGCAAGAAAGGCTGCACAATACAGTTCAAGTGTAGGAAGACTGCCCTACAGTGTACTGCTCTTTGTACTTGTGACACCATTTGTACTGTCTGGAATAAGTGGCTAAAGGGGATAAGTTTATTAGCTATAATCTTTTTGAGGAATATTTTGTTTGTTGTTTGTTTGTTTATTCACTTTTTATGTGCACCAGACCCGTAGGTAGCAGGGCGCAACAGAAAGAAGATACAAGGCGTACATAGTTACATAATAAAACAGTATACAATATACAATAAACATATATAGATCTCGCATAGATACAAATATACAATATACAAGGTACAAGTTACCAGCTATTGCGCTGAGTAATTACAGCAGGTGGTGGGTGACTAGGGATCAGTAGAGATGAGATGTTGAATTACATTTTTGTAGGTAGGGTTGGTCTACTCACAGGTCTTGTGGCAGTAGGTTCCAGATTTTGGCAGCCTTTACTGGGAAGCTATTTCCACCAATTGTGGAAAGCCTGTATCTAGGTATTGCCAGGCAGTTAGCATTGCCAGCTCTAGTAGGTCTGAGGAAATGTTCCTGTGATGTTTGTCTATCAGGTAACTAGGGGCAGAGTTGTTGAGAACTTTGTGGGTCAGAGATGGCATCTTTAGCTGTATTTTATTATCAGTTGACAGCCATTTATGTTGGCGTCTGATGGAGGAGATATGGGTTCCTGTTGCTCACAGGGCATTATTTTGTAGTGTTTGTAGTCTCTGGATGGTTGTTTTATTAGCTCCAATGTAGAGTGCATTGCAGTAGTCAATTCTGGAGAGTATTAAAGCTCTGGCCAGGATCATGCAACTGTCATTGGAGAGGAACGGCTTACCAGCTCTTATCAGCTTGCAAGTGTAAGCAAATGTAGGCCGTAGTGGAGGCCAGGGTTTTTACCTGTTTATCAAGTGACAAGGTGGAATCAAGGTAGAAATCAAGGGTTTTTACTTCCTTGGAAACTTGGATAATATTCCCATCAATGTTAAAGGAGGAAAATTCCTGGCCTAGTTTTTTAATGTTATTGTGGGTGCCCAGAATTATCAACTCAGTCTTATCGTCGTTCAGGCAGAGGCCATGAGTGGCCATCGATGCCTGGATGATAAGATATACCCTATTCACCAATTCCGTGTCCTTACTAGGATCCCCAGAAAGCGGGAGGAGGATCTGTGTATTATCCACATAGTTTGTGCAGGTGATGCCCAGATGGTCCACATCATCGAACAGGGGCTTCTTAATGAAGATGTTATATAGAGTTGGGGAGACACAGGAGCCTTGGGGAACACCGCACGAGGTGGGGACAGGATCTGCAGCTGCTGAGGGAAAAAAGACTCTCATGGTTCTCTCGCTCAGGAATGACTCAATCCATCTGATGGCCTCATGGGAGAAATGAGCGACAGAGTCCAGGTGTCTACAGGGGACTTTGTGATCCACTAAATCCACTAAATCGAAGGCCACTTCAAAAAGTAGCAGAAGTACTGTCTTCCCTTTGTCTCTCAGCTCGTCAATTTGGGATTTAAAATCAATCATGGCAGTTTCCGTACCATGTAGAGGGTGCAAGCTAGATTGTCTATCTCCTAGGAGTTTGTGTAGTTCTAGGTTTTTGAACCTGGCTTTAAGCAGCTTTGTCCAGTATTTTTAGTAGAAAGGGTACAGAGGTGATGAGACAGTAGTTGGTAGGGATGAGAGGATCTAAAGTCTGCTTCTTGAGCAGAGGAAGCACCCAAGACTGTTTAAGGTTAGCAGGGATGGTGCCTGAGGCAAAAGAGGCATTAATCAATTTAGAGATGAAGGGAGACAGCTCTCTGGCAGCATCTTTTATTAGTTGTGCAGGACAAATGTCACCTTTACAATTGGAAGGGTTAAGCGAGAGGATAATTTTTTCTACTTCCAGGGTAGACATTTTGGTAAAATGAAAACTTTTGTTATGTGCCATAGGAGGATTGCTAGGCAGAGGGGTTTTAAGCGATTCCTGAAGTTTCAGTGTTTCGTTATTTTGCTGTATTTTATTTTGGAGCGTGTTAATTTTGTTTGCTAGAGCATGTTGGATATCTGTGCACCAGGACTTATCCTTAGTGCAGATATCAGGTATGGCCATTGGTGACTCTAGTACTTTTAGTATGGAAAAGAGCTCTTTCATACTGGAGTTAGAATTGGCTATGCGTTTGTTATAAGATTTACGTTTTGCCAGGCAGACTTAATTCTTATAAAGCGAAGAGAGAGGGGTTAATTTAGCCTTATTGTCAATTGAGGGGCAGAGCCTCCAAGTAGTTTCACTTTTTCTTTTCAGGATACGTAGGTCTCTCAGCTGTGGCGTAAACCATTTGTTTAGATGATCTTTAGGTTTACTCGGTCTAGGTTTGAGAGGGGCCAATTTGTCGGTGAGCATGATATTGTTGAATTCTTGCACTAGGATGCTGGGATCTAGATTTTCTGATAGTGCTTTAAGAGTGGGTAGGATGGCAGGGATAACTTTCTCTGCTGTGATGCACTTTATTTTTCTGGTTAGGCATGGTGGCGCTATTGGAGGGGCCATGGGAGTATGTCTAGTGGTGGATAAGTTAAAGGACACCAAAGAATGGTCTGTCCAAGGTAGAGGCATGATAGAAGAGATAGTAGCTGTGCAGTTATAGTCTACTATCCAATCAAGCGTTCTTGAGTGGGTTTGTTAACTCTTTGAGACAGGCCTATTCATATTCATTCAGTAATTAGCAATAACATAAACATGAGAAGTATAAGACACTGTATTTGCATTACATAAACATAAATCAATAATTGGTAATGCTTTTTGTTTTTCTTCCCTTGACTAAATCAATTAATTTATACATTCTGCTATAAATTATGAAACAAATAATTATTATCTCCTATTAGGCTTTATTTATACTTATGAAGTGTACAATAGGCATCGCATGACCAGAAGTAAATTACTGAACAATGAATATCTACAAAAATTAAGATATCTGAATGACAACTAGTCACAATTTTTTAAAAAGAGGCGCCACCTTTATTATTGAAACCAATCTGAGTAAGCCTCATAGCCAAAAATGTTCATTAGGGTGTGGTCTAAAAGTGTACCAAAAATGATGCTTCTATCATCAAAGGCAAAGTTGGTTCAGCTATCTGCAGTACTAAATGACCTTCTACATTCTGCTCTAATCCCTAAAGATGTACCCTTCCTCATCTGTTACTTGACTCTGCTTTTCAATTCCACCATCTCTTCCGCTACATTTTCTTTGGCATTTAAACATGCTACTATCATCCCTATTATGAAAAAAACCTTCTTTTGACCAATCTGTTCACTCTTACTATCATCCTATCTCCCTTCATCCCTTTCTATAAAACGTCCTTAAACATGTGTTTTTCCTAGGTTTTCTGATTACTTTAACCAACACTCTCTTCTTCTTCTCCACCAATGTGGATTTAGCCCTGTGCACTCCACCGCAACTGCAGTACGGAACGTAAACAATTCTTTACTCACTCCTCAGCACTTCAAGCATTTATCTTTTTGCATTCTCCTTGACCTCACCACTGTTTTCTAAACTGTAAATCCTTCCTCTCTTCATACCACACCCTCTGCTCTTGGATACTCTAGCACCATTTTACATTGGATTCCCACTTATCTTACAGACGCCTCTTTCTCTGTCTCCTGGGCTGGCACTCACTCGTCTCCACTCCCTCTGCAGTTCAGTGTTCCCAATGTTTCTGTTCTTGGCCCTCTTCCGTTTTCTCTCTATACTTCTCCTCTCTCTTCTATCATTGCAAAATGTGGCTTCTCATAACACTTCTATTCTGATGATTCACAAATATTCCTGTCTCTTTCCAACTTCTCCAACAATCTTCACTTCTCTTTATCTACCTCTTCTTGAAATCCAAAAATATATGCACATTCACTGCCTTCTTCTATACCTGTCTAAACTGAAGTTATTTTCTTCCCACCCTCTTCCATCTCACCCTATCCCACAAGCCCTCTTCTCTCCGTCCCCTTGGTTCTCCTTCCCTTTTCAAATGCTGCTCGTAAACTTGATGTATTTTTTGACTCCTATCTCACGTTTTCTTCTCAAATATTGACTATCTCTCACAGTTGTGGATTCCACTATTTAATACTCATGAAATTCGATCTTTCCTCTCCCTCTGTTACTAAAAATGTTATCTCGGCTTTTGTCTTTTCTATTGTTCTGCTCTGTTTATCAGTCTTCCTTCTTACCAGCTAGCTCCTCTTTATTCTATCTGCAATCTCTCAATTCGTACTATTCTGTCTCGTCCCTCTCCCTCATCTATATCTGTTGCTCCTCATTCCTTATTCTGCCTTTCTTTTGAATCCCGTCTCCTTTTTTATTTTATTTGTCTGGTGTCTCAGTGCCTCTATGTCCTAGCTCTCCCATCTTTCTTCACTTAACTTCTACCACTCCCCACCTTGTCCCCTCTATTATCAATCCTTCTTCTTACTTGCTGTGCCCAAACCGCCATATGCACAGTCCTGCTTTCGTTCTTTCTCACTCCTCACTTCAAAACATTGGAACATACTCCCTCTCACTATTAACTTCTTTCCCTCTGTGCCACACTTCTGCTATTTCACCTAAAATCTCACCGTCCTTTTTCTACTGCCTAATGCCTTACATTGTTCTCGTTTTTTTATCATAATCATTATTGTTTATTTTATCACAATTATTGCCGTAATAATTTTTTACAGCGCTTAGGTGTAAGCACTTTATAAATAACAATAAATATAAATGCAAATACCTGTTTGTGCTACCTCTGTCTGAATTGAGAAAACCACCTAGCAGTCGTGTGCAACTCCCCTCCAGAACGATCACCAGGATATGCTCCCCCATTCTCCAAAACAGAATGGGGCCCACGTGGGTTCGGCCCAAGAAGAGATGCAGGTGCAAGGCAGGACCTGGTCCAACATGTCACGCAAGTTAGCGGATGGTCCCTATGGCCGTCACTTACTCGGGAGGCTAACCAGCATTACTATGTGTTTATTATGAAAGGGACCATGACTCCGCCGGAGGGGGCTATCAGCCTGCTAGTGGGAAAGAACTCAGTCAAGTTTCTCATTGACACAGGTGCCACCATAAACATCATGTGCCTGTCAGAGTACCGCAAGGTGACATCTGCCCCACAACTACAGCCATCCAATCTGAAGGTCTTGCAGTCGGTCGCGAGAGGACCCGTGCAAAATAATGCAAAATTTGTTACAACCCTATAATCCAAAGAAAAGCATGCGCAGGCTGAGTTTCACGTACTACAAGGGAAAGTCCCCAGAAACAACTTACTGGGTCGCCACACTACCCTGGAAATGACAATTGCCGCAATAACCTACACCATGCAACACTGGCTCTCAGTCATGCAAATGTTCCCAACTCTATTCGAAGGAATGGGATGCCTCAAAGGAGACCCTTCACATTGACAAATCGATACCAATTCATCAGCAGCCACTTATATGATATGATATGATATGATATGATATGATATGGCATTTGTAACGCGCCTATACACAAGTGTTTCAAGGCGCGACGAGGCAGGGGGGAGGGGAACAAGGGGAGACAGATGACGATCCTACTAGGCCAGGTGTCATTCAGATCGCGCAAGGGTAGAGGGGACTGGGAAAAATGCAAGGGGAAGGGGAGAGGGGAAAGTGCAGTACATGGTTAGTAGATTACAAGATAAATAATAGGGCCAGCTGGTGGCAAGTGCAAGGAAAGTGCAGTACATGGTTAGTAGAATACAAGATAAATAATAGGGCCAGTTGGTGGCAAGTGCAAGGTAAGTGCCGGGAGAAAGGGGCTGTAGGATACAGAGACAGTCCCGTAGTGCAGGTAGGCAGTGTAGGGAAGAGTGGCTGGGCCAAGGACCGAGATCGGTGAGTGGCCCAGTTGCAGATTCAGTGAAGGTTCAGTGATTTTAGCAGTGGAGAGAGGGAGAGAAAGCTGAGGCAAAGAGGAAGGTTTTGAGGTGCTTCCGGAACCGGAGATGGTTCTCCTCAAGTTTCAGGGAGGCAGGAAGGCTGTTCCAGAGGGAGGCCCCTGCTGCAGAGAGAGATCTACCCTCAGCTCATTGCTTGGTGAAGCGGCTGACCCTGAGGTAGTTGGAGGTGGATGAGCGAAGAGCTCGAGAAGGAAGATATTTAGGAAGAGAGAGTTGAAGGTATTTTGGCCCAAGGCCCCAGAAGGCCTTGTGGATAATGCAGAGGGTTTTGAACTTAATCCTTGCAGCCGCTGGGAGCCAGTGTAGTGATTTCAGTCCTGGAGAGATACGGTCCCAGGGCTTGAGGCCAAGGACAAGTCTTGCGGTCCTGTTCTGGATGAGTTGCAAAGGGCGGAGAGTAGAGGCAGGAAGATTTAGATAGATGCTGTTACAGTATTCCAGCTTCGAGAGTACCAGGGCTCTGGAGACAGTGAGCTTCTGGGGGAAGGAGAGGAAAGGAAGGATACCTCTGAGGAAGTGCAGCTGATAGTGTGCCTTCTTAGAGACGTCAGATATGTGAGGAGAGAGAGTGTGGAGTCGAAGATGACCCCGAGGTTTTTTGCCTTGCAGGTAGGAGCAGGAAGAGGGCCAAGGGAGGCCGGCCAGAGAGCTGAATGGAAGGAGGGAGTGGGTGTGCCGATAAGTAGAATCTCATTCTTACTGGCGTTAAGGCAGAGGTCGTTGGCGCACACCATTCCTGGATAGCAGAAAGACAGTCAGAGATGAGGGAAGGGGAAGAGGAGGCCGAGGGTAGACTGAAAATGAGCTGGGCATCATCCGTGTAGCACTGAAAGTTGGGACAGAGAGCGGCGATGCGGTGAGCAAGAAGTGCCAGTTACTGGTTGAACAGCCAGGGGGAGAGGTTAGATCCCTGGGGGACACCACAGGTAGAGAAAAATATGTCAGAGAGGAAGGAACCCAGTTGGACCTGGGAGGGTCGATTGGAGAGGAAGGAGGTCAGCCACGCCAGAGCCTGACCAGTGATACCCAGGTTATCACGGAGACGGTTGAGCAGGATGGTGTGGTTGACAGTGTCAAAGTCAGAAGAGAGGTCAAGCAAAATGAGAACACAAGGGGCGTTAGAGTCAAGGTTTGAGAGCAGGTCCTCACGGATGTTCAGGAGAGCAGTTTCCGTGCTTCTGGCAGCTCTGAAGCCAGACTGATGGTCATGAAGACTACCAACAGATTCAGCATGGAGATTAAGCTGGGAGATGGCCAGTTTCTCAAGGAGCTTGCCCAGGAAGGGAGTGATAGAGATTGGGCGATAGTTAGCTGGGCAGGAGCAGTCGGAAGAGGGATTCTTAAGAAGGGGGTGCACAAGGGAGTGCTTGAGGGGGGATGGGAAGACTCCAGAGGCGAAGGAGTGATTGCAGAAGTCAGCCAGGGCAGGAGCCAGGGAGTCGATGTGGTCCTTGATAGTTTTGGAGGAACAGGGGTGGACCTGTTTTGACGAGACTTTCATAGATCGGACTTGTCTCGAAACCGCCTCAGCAGAAAAAAGGGGAAAGGCAGAGAAGGAGGGAGGAGGGGTGGCTGCAGAAGGGCCAGAGGGAGAGCAGGGAATAGAGGGGGGGAGGTGATAGGAGGAGAGTGAGGACAGGATGTCCTGAGTTTCTGAAATTAAGCGAGAGGCCAATGCCGTGCAGAGGGCCTGGGAGGGGACAGGAGAGGTGGAGACTGCAGCAGGGTTGGCCAGCTCCTTGCAGATTTTAAAGAGTTCAGCCGAATTGTTAGATGGCGCAGAGATGCGGGCTTGGATAATTGCTCTCTTCTTAGTGAGAACGGAGAGCCGGTATTGCCTTTGGAGCAGGCGGCAGGCCAGTTTGTCAGAGGATGAACATGAAGCATGCCATTTCCTCTCTGCCACCCCGCACTTGCATTTAAGGGTGATGAGATCGGAGTCATACCAGGAGTTACATTTGGCTTTGGGCTTCAGGCAGATTCTCATGACAGGGGCAAGGATATCAAGGGTATCAGATATAGCAGAGTGGAGAGTGGAGAGGGCTGTGTCAGGGTGTGAGTCAGCCGAAAGGGGGCAGAGGGGGGCGAGAAGGTGGTAGCGAAAGCCTCAACTGACACGCGCTTCATGGGTCGGATGACCATGAAGGTGGGTGGCAGTGATGAGGGTGACTTTGCCTGTGGGGTAGGGAAGGTGAGGTGGAAGGATAGGAGAAAGTGATCGCTCCAGGAGAGAGGAGTGGAGAGAGGGACAGAGAGGGGAAGGTCAGAAGAGATCAGGGCATCAAGAGTGTGCCCTGCAGAATGGGTCAGCCCAGACGGGAGAATAGAGAGTGAGAGAGAGTCGCAGAGGTCGCGAAAGAGTCCAGAGGGAGGTCAGGAGGCATCAAGGTGGATATTGTAGTCTCCAAGAAAGAGGAGTTGAGTGGTTGAGGACAGGAGTGAGGAGGAGAGGTCAGCCCACTCAGAGAGGAAGGAGGAAATTTCACCAGGTGGCCGATAGATAGTAGCCACGGTCAGGGAATGGCTAGGAGAAGGAGAGAGTCAGCAGATGAGGCATTCAAAGGAGGAGTAGGTCTGTGTAGGAGTGACAGTAGCAGGAATCCACTCAGGGAAGATAATGGCCACACCCCCCCCAGCACGGCTGGGCCTGGGCAAAAGGAGGATCTTGTAACCGTCAGGTAGGAGTGTGTCAAAGCTGGTGACAGAGCTGGCTGTGAACCATGTCTCGGTGAGACCGAGGACGTCAAGGTCCAGTTCCTCAAGAAGGCGACAGATATCAGAGGAATGTTTGACGGCAGAGCGAGAGTTGAGAGTGGCAATGTGGAGAGGGTTGCCATCCTTGAAGGACTTCCGGGGAGGGGTACAGATCAGAGTTACGCCCTGCGGAGGTGAAGAAGAAGGAGCCAGAGAGAGGGCAGGGTGAGAGGGTGGAGGCAAGGTAGCCTTCAAGAAGAAGATACAAAACCTACTGGCCGAAAACATAATAGAACCTGCAGATGGCCCCACTCCATGGGTATCTCCCAGAGTAGTGGTGCCCAAAAGAGGGTCACGGGACACGATAATCATATGCGTGGATATACGCCAAGCCAACAAGGCCATTGGACATAAAAAACACCCTGGGATGCATCTGGAATTTATGATCAGACTATTCAATGGAACAAGAGTTTTCTCAAAACTCTATCTGAACAAAGGATATCATCAGATCCAAATAGACAAACAGTCTTGATACATCACCACTTTCGCTACACCAATTGGACTCTTTCGATAGAAGAGACTTAGCTTTGGCATCTACTCAGCGGCAGAAATGTTCCAGGTGCTAGTGAGAAGGGTAATCCACCATGTGAATAACTGCTTCACCTACAGTGACGACATTCTGGTCTTTGGGGCGACCACGGCACAACATGATCAAGCCCTCCAACAGGTATGCACAGGACTAGTAGAGTCTGGTCTGACTTTGAATAGCGAGAAATGCATATTCCATAAGTCTTGTCTCAGGTTTTAGGGTCACATCTTCTCACATGAGGGCATGAGCCCTGTAATAAGTCAGCGCTAGTAGGCCAACCTGATGGTCACAGTTTGCCTAATAAACTGGTAACTTAGCATAACTATTAACAAATTGTTTAATATGCCAAGTAATTTATGTTATAAGAGCTCTGAAGCAGTATTAGTTGCACAAGATCACAAACAGCAAAAGCTCACGCCCCGTAAACTCCAAGTGCTGATTGCTTTCCATTCTTCTTCTTGGAAAGCAATAGTTTGCGCTAACTTGTTTGGCCAAGATCAGAAGACTGTTCTTTTACAAATTCGTTCAACTCTTCCTGCCGATTGCTTTCCTTTCATCTTCATAGAGCACACATGCTTAGCATGTAGTGTTTCACCAGTACAATGAGCATCTGTTAATTACATTCTTTTCCACTCCCTGCAACACAAGCACACAGCAACTTTTTTTCCCCAAGATCTCATGATTTCTTCGAGTTCAAAAACCCATATGATGTTCAATGCCAACCTTTTGTCATGAGGTATAATAATCACATAAACAACGAAATACTATAATCTCATGAAAAAAGATGCCGTTATAAATGTGATTTGCAATCAGTTTCTGATGACTTTTTTAGACAAATTATAGTCTGAGCTAAGGGGTTTCAAACGTTATTTTGACCAAGGCTTTCTCAGCATGGAGCTGTGCATGTTTTGTTTTCATACAATGTGTAGAGAGCAGATGGGCCCCACTACCAGGCAGCAGCCCATGGCATTAGGGCTGTCTGCCCTACCATCAACATGTCTCTTTGTCTGAGGCAGTTTTGCCTTACTTTTCTGGAATTGGTTCCATTTGTTATGTTATGTTATGTTAGGTCAATTTCTAAAGCGCACGTTCACCCGGAGGTATCTTGCCGCTGAGTGGAGCAGGAGATGCAGCACCAGGAGGACCTAATACAAATAGGTCTTTGGAGCACGGCGAAATGACAGATGGTTGTCAATAGCGTGGAGAGGCAATGGAAGACTGTTCCAGGTTTTCGCGGCCATCAGAGAAAAATCGTGGCCACCAATACGAAAGAGCCTGTATTGGATTGCCGCTCCCGCTGGTGCTCCCAGTGTGCAGAACTGCCTTACTGTTCCATGCCCCACAGGTGCACGCACTCTGTTGTCTCTCTTGAGGTCTTGAGGTTCGTCTCTTATGCTAACGTCCCCTCACTCATTGACCAAAGAATGCAACTGCATCCTCCTCAACTGCAGCATGTGTGGGTCTGGCATCTCTCTTGCCCTCAGTTAGTTAGCAACTTGCAGGTTACGTTATGATATTTTTATTATGTATTTTTCATTTTATTTATATCGCGCTCATACACAAGTGTTCCAGAGCACTCTGGCTTGGTGTCCCCCCCAGTATTCTTTGGGTCATCGGCACTTCCCGCGGGTATCTTCAGTACAGCTCAAAGTCTACCTTCTCACTAGCGCAAATCAAAGGGTCTCTAGAAGTTCAGATTTTCCAACTTCCTTTATTCACTGTGCACATCTCTCACTATTTTTGCTAAGAGTCTAACCATAGATAAATGGAGCCAGTCAGCTATCGACAGTGATTCAATACTGTTGTTTTCTGTGATCCATCAGTAGCACTTTTAAAACCTTTAAAGGGGGGAAATTGAGGGTTGGACTAGCAATCCTTCAACCTCCGTGGGAGGACATTTTACTGGACCATAATAAGTAGGTTCAGTATGACTTTAGTTATAGTAGGACCTCTGAGACAGCACCTG
This sequence comes from Ambystoma mexicanum, assembly GCF_040938575.1. NCBI lineage: Eukaryota > Metazoa > Chordata > Amphibia > Caudata > Ambystomatidae > Ambystoma > Ambystoma mexicanum. The sequence continues at coordinate 1,091,180,734 of NC_090926.1, read as the reverse complement.
TTTTTCAGAGAAGCAGCCGATCCTGTTTCAGGGCAGACAACCGTTTGTTTTTAATTAAGTAGCATTTTTACAGATGGATGATTTCTGAATGGCCCTGACTGTTGAGTTACCCAACATTGCTTACTGTACTCCACCTTGTGCATAATGAAAGAATTGGCCTCCAGACTTTTCACTTGTACTCGTACTCCAATGTCATTGGGCCACTAAATCACCCCATTTGAAGACAACTTACTTTGTGTCTTGCAAGTTGTGAGCCATTGTGCTTAACCCTGCTCTTCTCTCCAGTTTTCTGATATTGTACAATGCCTGATATTATTGGGCCAGAGATGCGTGCTGAGCTAAAGGTGTTTATTTCCGCTGGGCATACCATTAAAGAAATCCATCAATGGCTCTTAACTCTCAAAATGCCCCTTGTACAATCTCCTATCTACAGCCACACATGGCGCAAAGTTCACCTACACAAGAGCGTAATTAAGCATCAAGGCAAGTAAGGGATGTAGAGTGTTTTATTGATTTTTGAATTTAAAGTGTTGTATTAATACTGCATATGAAAGAGAATGGACCTCATTACAACCCAGGCATTAAGGCGTTAACGGCGCCGTAAAAGGTGTCGGCGCTGTTAAACCCTTAACGCCTGATTACGAGGTCCCTTTGCGGGTTGCACTTTAACGCCTGCTTTTAGCAGGCATTAAAAACCCAACCCGCAAAGGGACCTAGGAGCTAATTACGGCACCGTAATTTACGGTGCCGTAATTAGCGCCTTCCCCATTCCCATTGAGCCCTACGGGGGCAAAAATGGGAATGGGGAAGTGCCCATGGTGAATAGGGAATTACCGCCCCACCAACCTTGGAATGGGGCGGTAATTCCGCCATTCACCATGGCGGAGTTGGTAATTTACCGGCGTCAACCATGGCGCTAATAGCGCCATGGTTAACGCCAGGGTCGTAATGAGGCCCAATGTGTTCTGTAGTGCTGAACACTAAGATCACATGATGAGTTTGTAATTTCAGGATCCAAATATTTTTTCCCACAAATGTAAAATGTTTAGTTCTTCATATCAAGATACACACATCATGACAGGGAAATAGTTAGCACTCGGCAATAACGTTAACATCAGTCTCATCTCTAATTTCCAGTGGCTCCATAGACTCTTCTATGAGGACAGAGCAATGAAAATCAAGCAAGTCTTCTCCGGGATTGCCAGTCCAGGTGCTGGCCCAAATGCAGCACTAAAACAGCCGCCATTCAGGTGTCCGCGTATGCCCTTCATATTAAAGTTGACTGTTAGCCCTCCTGGGCCTCTTGCCTGCATTCAACAGGGTCAGCCATCACACACTACTCAGCTTCCTTACACACAGGATGGTGTTCTCTGGCACAATCCTGAAAAGGTTCACATCCTTCCCAAATCACAGACAACATGCTGTCCTGATGGGCTCCCTCAGCTCCACACACTGCCACATCACCATTGGAGTCCCCCAGGGTCCCATCATTTTCCTGTTCATCTTTAACCTCTACATGGAGCAGCTGGGCTCACGCCTAGATAACCCCAATATCATGACACACCAGTACTGAGATGATACCCAATTGTGCCTAGAGGTCAAGGGCCCAAACGGTTTTGCTTGCCATTCCTCATACTGTGCACACATTCAAACATGGGTGACAAGTGACAATTTCACCATCACCCCACCTAAAAACAAATGTGTACTTCCGGACCACCCCTCCAAGCAGGAACCTACTCAAAGAGGGCTAAACCAAATGCCCTTGAACAGGTTCAAACCTCACCTCACCCACTCAGCAAGGTGCATAGCCTTCATTGCTAGTTGCAATCTACTCTTCCCAAAACACACCACAAAAAGCAGCTTTGATTCTGATCGCTCTACTCTACGTGTTTTTCCTCCTCCAATTTCTCTAAAAAGCAGAGGTTGATGGCGTGGGTTTATGTTAGAGGCCATATTGTGAGCTATATCTGTAACAACAAACCTGATACGTTGACTGTCTGTTTCTGGCCCAATCTCTGAAATTTCATGGAAAATTAAAATTAATAACATGAGATAATTGTTGAAGATCAAATGAATAGCTCCTGAAGCTGCCTGCTTCACGGGAAAGTGTTCTAGACTCTGGTTGGCAATGCTCTAGTGAAGAGGCCAGCCTGAACACATAGTAACCTACTTTCAGTGCATGTTTCTTGTGTGCATGTGCAGAATTGTTGAATTACAAAGAAGGCTGCAGCATGTTTTATTACGAGTGCACAGAAATGTAACCGAAATCGCCCCATCCTACGCGAGCTACTGGGCTCCCTCTCCAGGCAATGACACTGTTCAAGAACGCGTGTATCATCTACAAAGCAATCACAAGTAGCATACCTGGCAGCTAAGCTCCACATATATGATAGCACACGCGCCTTGCGCAGCAGGTTGACCAATTGGCTTGAATCACAATTAATCCACAAAGCGAGGAGCAGCAAACAATCCTTCTCTTGTCAAGCACCCACCCGCTGGTATTCGATCCTGGTATTGATTTGGAATGCCCACACAATTTTCCAGTTTCCAGTTTCACAAGTCTTTCAAAACGTGGCCTTTTTTAACCGCAAATTGACATGGACCAATTAATGTCAGTGGACGAACAGAACACAACTCACAGTACTGTGATACTCGAGGTAGGTCTGCACTTTAAAATCTAATATGAATATATACATAATAAATGAGTTGCACAATGAGAGGAAGTATCTTGCAAACCTGAATCAGCCATGTATTAGAGATAGTTACCAAGATAAGATACTTTGATGAATGCTATTTGTTAAATCATACATTTGTTTCTTGCAGGTGCCAGCACCAATACTCATCTATTTAATGTCTTAAACTTCCCTGCCGGGGTAGTCCCTGTAACGACCGTGACTGAAGATGATGAGGAGCAGCTGAAGCAGTACCAAGGACACTACAATGACCACTGGGACAAGTTGTTAAAAAAGGTCATGTTCCCTTTATTAACCTATAACGCCATTTGCTTTAAATTTAATATAAACAATTGAAACCTACTCACTTTTAAGATGTGACCAAGGTTGATTGCTTTTTAGGGTAAGTCTTCATGACATCAAGCGGGTTCCACTTGAATCTACTCCGAAGTGCCAATGATCATACCACAACCCTCTGGACTTCATCATGTTCTGCTATGTTACATGTACTTATAGAGTGCAAGTGTCAAGGCCTGGTGTAGAATTCATGCATACATACATGTGCAAGACAAATCACATGAATTAAAGAATACTGCATGTTTTGAGGGATTTTCTGAAGACACAAAGGGCCTCATTACACGGATGGCGGTAAGGGTTTACCGGTATTTTACCGGTACCGGTAAATCCTTACCGCCTTACTACGAGGTCCCTTTGCGGGTTTAGGAATTTAACGCCTGCTTTTTGCAGGCGTTAAAAACCAACCCGCAAAGGGACCCAGGGAGATAATTACGGTACCGCAATTTGCGGTACCGTAATTAGCGCCTTCCCCATTCCCATTATGCCCTATGGTGCAAAAATGGGAATGGGGAAGGGCAATGGTGGAAGGGGGAATTACCGCCCCACCAACCTTGGAATGGGGCGGTAATTCCCCTTTCCGCCTAGGCGGTGCCGGTATTTTACTGGCATGAACCATGGCGCTAATAGCACCATGGTTCTCCGCCATCCGTGTAATGAGGCCCAAAGTCTTCATCAACTTTAACAGAGGAGTTGAATCCAAAACCTTTAAACATTATGTTGTAGGCATAGACTGTAGAGGTTAACTGGAGGAACACAGAGCGGGCACAGGGACCTGATGGTGAAAATGCACCAGGAAAAGGACAAGGCCCAGATTATAGTAGCCTACTGATCCATGCAGGTAGAATTCAAAGCTACACGCGGTGACCGAGGCAGCCAGTAAAGCAAACACATGGTGTTTACAAAGGTGCCGCAACAGGTGGGGTGCACCATCCTTCGGGCACGTTAACTTGTGTCTTTGATTGCTAAGAAGGCACAGACAGATGCTGTCTGAGTAGCCAAGATGAGATATGACCAATGATATTATAGCCTCGACTCAGTGGGGTAAACCTGAAAAAGCATACAAACATTTTATTTTTTAAAACTTAAATAAAAGTTATTTAACCACTGAAAACCTGGAGATTCAGTGAGCCATCATCTAGCAAAATGGCTACCTTCATCGCGAGCGGCATAGGCTGGGGTGCCGTACCAATTGGATGGGGTCACATCTCTCCCAACCACCTTGAAGGGTGTCCCCCTACCAACAACATTTCCATTTTGTCAGGTTTAATTTTCCAAGACATTAGTGTCATACATTTATTTATAGCACAAAGTGCTTGAGTGAAGCCAAGAATTAGATAACGGAATAGCAAGTGGGTAATTAAATTCAGACACACCTACGCCGTGATTGTTGTGGGCATAGATATTTAACAATGGAGGTGCAGGTGAGGTGCCCGGGGGGGCTCTGCATGTAAGACGCTGTGCTTCTAATATGTAAGTCAGTGAAAAGACCCTCTGGGTACGGCCAGTGTGGAAGGAGTCTTGCCACTTCAGAACCTCATCCCCAATTCGTAGCTCCATGGGTCTGGACACGAGGGTTGCATGACTGACCGTGTCTGTAATGATATGAGGGAGAGCTTGGAGCTGGCCACACTCTAAGCCCCCTGAAGCGGAAAATATGTGGATGAGAAAGGCAATTAGAATTCATGTTCTAACCTTGGAAGCTTGAAACATGGTTTGCATTGAAATATTTGATGTAAATATGTGAATAAAATGCTGCCTAGTACCGTCGGCTTGCCCCAGGATATGCTGTGTTATGCACCCCAGTGTCAATCACTCTCCATGGATCATACTGTTCTATGTGCAGCACCCCATGTTCAAATGGTGAGAGTCTGTCTGGAAGAGAGCAGTTTGGTCCAGGTTACCTGATGACACCATGTCACTGGGAGCAGCGGATTGTGGAGCTGCGAGGGCCTGGCAGAGAATAGGTTTACTGAAGTTATTGAATGAGTGGCCATTCAGACCGTAGGGTCTGAGGCAATAGGTCCATATTGCTGTGCCTAATAGCCAATTCTTAGCTTCTGCATATAACGATGATATACATGAGTTTAAGAGGGGTTGTCTGCGGTTAACCTATTTTTGCGATATTAACAGGGTAATTCATAGAATTTCGCAGAAAAGTGTCGCAAGCGGCTGGCGCAGAGTGTCCGCGTGCGATTGTCTGCGCCAGGCACGTGCGCTAAAACCGATTTCCGCGCACAGCGTATTCATGGATTTTAGGCTCCCAAACCAGCCGTGGCGCAGAGTATCGCAGCGACCCTGCAGCAGCGCCAGTAACGCCCCCAAGAACGCCCTCGCGCAAGGAAAAGCCATCAAAATCGCTAAATCATCGCAAAGGGCTGCGCTAACCCTGGACCAGTTTACAGGGCTGCCAAACAAGGAATGCAAAGCGGGTAACGTGCATATCAGGGGTACGCGTGAAGTTATACACGCGATTAGCCAGGGTGCCAGGGTACGTGTATTTCAGGGGTGCGCGGGAAGTTCAACACGCGATAGTCCAGGGAACGTGTATTACAGGGGTACGCGGGAAGTTCAACACGCGATTGTCCAGGGAACGTGTATTACAGGGGTACGCGGGAAGTTCAACACGCGATTGTCCAGGGAACGTGTATTACAGGGGTACACGGGAAGTCTTACATGCGATTAGCCAGGGCACGTGTAATACAGGGGTACGCGGGAATTATCACACGCGATTTGGCAGGGTACGTGAATTACAGGGTTGCGTGGGAATTATCACACGCCATTTTGCTGGGTACGTGTATTACAGGGGTGCGTGGGAATTATCACACGCGATTAGGCTGGGTGGGTCCTCACAGGTGTTCCCTGTACACCCTCCACGGCCCCTACAGGCAGCCCACAAAACAGGGGACTACCCTGCACACCTGCTCATGTCCCCCTGCACCCCCACCCCCCAGCCACCTGGGGCACCCACCACCAGGCCCCCACCCATGTCTCCTACCACCCCCACCCCCCAGCAGTGCAGGGGCAGCCTCCACCAGGCCCCCACTCATGTCTCCCACCACCCTCACCCCCCAGCCACCAGGGGCAGCCTCCACCAGGCCCCCACTCATGCCCGACTCATGTTTCCCACCACCCCCACCCCCCAGCACTGTGGGGCACCTGCCAGCAGGCCCCAACCCATGTCACCCACCACCCCCACCCCCCCAGTCACCAGGGGCACCCTCCACCAGGCCCCCACCCATGTCTCCCACCACCCCCACCCCCCCAGTCACCAGGGGCACCCTCCACCAGGCCCCCACTCATGTCTCCCACCACCCCCACCCCCCAGCAGTGCAGGGGCAGCCTCCACCAGGCACCCACTCATGTCCCCTATCACCCCCACCCCCCCAGTCACCAGGGGCACCCTCCACCAGGCCCCCACTCATGTCTCCCACCCCCCCAGTCACCAGGGGCAGCCTCCACCAGGCCCCCACTCATGTCTCCCACCACCCCCACCCCCCAGCACTGTGGGGCACCTGCCAGCAGTCCCCAACCCATGTCACCCACCACCCCCACCCCCCAGCAGTGCAGGGGCATCCTCCACCAGGCCCACACTCATGTCCCCTATCACCCCCACCCCCCAGCAGTGCAGGGGCAACCTCCACCAGGCCCCCACTCATGTCTCCCAGCATGCTACGTGTATTCCAGGGGTGCGCGGGAAGTTCCACTCGCGAATAGCCTGGGCGCGTGTATTTCAGGGGTGCGCGGGAAGTTCCACACGCGAATAGCCTGGGCGCGTGTATTTCAGGGGTGCGCGGGAAGTTCCACACGTGAATAGCCTGGGCGCGTGTATTTCAGGGGTGCGCGGGAAGTTCCACACGCGAATAGCCTGGGCGCGTGTATTTCAGGGGTGCGCGGGAAGTTCCACACGCGAATAGCCTGGGCGCATGCATTTCAGGGGTGCGCGGGAAGTTTTACACGCAATTTCAGCAGGGTACGTGTATTTCAGGGGTGCGCGGGAATTCTCACACGCGATTTGGCTTGGTACGTGTATTACAGGGGTGCGTGGGAAGTTACACACGTGATTAGGCTGGGTGGGTCCTCACAGGTGTTCCCTGTACACCCTCCACGGCCCCTGCAGGCAGCCCACAAAACAGGGGACTACCCTGCACACCTGCTCATGTCTCCCACCACCCCCACCCCCCAGCAGTGCAGGGGCAGCCCCCACCAGGCCCCCACTCATGTCCCCTATCACCCCCACCCCCCCAGTCACCAGGGGCACACTCCACCAGACCCCCACTCATGTCTCCCACCACCCCCACCCCCAGCAGTGCAGGGGCAGCCCCCACCAGGCCCCCACTCATGTCCCCTATCACCCCCACCCCCTCAGTCACCAGGGGCACCCTCCACCAGGCCCCACTCATGTCTCCCACCACCCCCACCCCCACCCCCTGCAGTGCAGGGGCAGCCCCCACCAGGCCCCCACTCATGTCCCCTATCACCCCCACCCCCCAGTCACCAGGGGCACCCTCCACCAGGCCCCCACTCATGTCTCCCACCACCCCCACCCCCAGCAGTGCAGGGGCAGCCTCCACCAGGCACCCACTCATGTCCCCTATCACCCCCACCCCCCCGCCACCAGGGGCACCCTCCACCAGGCCCCCACTCATGTCTCCCACCACCCCCACCCCCAGCAGTGCAGGGGCAGCCGCCACCAGGCCCCCACTCATGTCCCCTATCACCCCCACCCCCCCAGTCACCAGGGGCACCCTCCACCAGGCCCCCACTCATGTCTCCCACCACCCCCACCCCCCAGCAGTGCAGGGGCAGCCTCCACCAGGCACCCACTCATGTCCCCTATCACCCCCACCCCCCCAGTCACCAGGGGCACCCTCCACCAGGCTCCCACGCATGTCTCCCACCACCCCCACCCCCCAGCAGTGCAGGGGCAGCCTCCACCAGGCACCCACTCATGTCCCCTATCACCCCCACCCCCCCAGTCACCAGGGGCACCCTCCACCAGGCCCCCACTCATGTCTCCCACCACCCCAACCCCCCCAGTCACCAGGGGCAGCCTCCACCAGGCACCCACTCATGTCCCCTATCACCCCAACCCCCCCGCCACCAGGGGCACCCTCCACCAGGCCCCCACTCATGTCTCCCACCACCCCCACCCCCCCAGTCACCAGGGGCAGCCTCCACCAGGCACCCACTCATGTCCCCTATCACCCCCACCCCCCCAGTCACCAGGGGCACCCTCCACCAGGCCCCCACTCATGTCTCCCACCACCCCCACCCCCCCAGTCACCAGGGGCAGCCTCCACCAGGCACCCACTCATGTCCCCTATCACCCCCACCCCCCCGCCACCAGGGGCACCCTCCACCAGGCCCCCACTCATGTCTCCCACCACCCCCACCCCCCAGCAGTGCAGGGGCAGCCTCCACCAGGCACCCACCCATGTCACCCACCACCCCCACCCCCCAGCAGTGCAGGGGCAGCAGGCAGTCAGGCAGCAGCAGGTGGGAGCGGGCTCGGGCTCTGGGGGGCAGTAGTTCGGCCTTCCGGGCAGGAGCGTGGTATTCCGTGTGCGTACGCGTGGCCAGCTTGGTACGGAGTGATTTGGCACGTGAAAATCCTGCACGTCAGCGTGAAAACTGAGGAAAGGCCCTCAGCGCGTAAGCGCGTATGTGACGTGACCCGCACAGGTGTTTCCCACACAGCACGTGATGACAGAGCACACGTGGAAAGACTGCACGTCAGAGTGTAATTGCGTGTGATTGGTGGAAATGGCCCTACACGCAGAAGTGACAATGCGTGTGATTGGTGGAAATGGCCCTACACGCAGAAGTGACAAAGCGTGTAATTGGTGGAAATGGCCCTACACGCAGAAGTGACAAAGCATGTAATTGGTGGAAATGGCCCTAGCGCGTACACGCCGCGTAAGTGACGCTGGACATGTGGGCCTGTATAAAAGGTACGTGTAGAACACGTTTTCCTTGTACGTGCTTTTCGTGGAGAGCGTGATCACACGCGATTTACTTCACGGCGTTTCAAGTTCGTATTCCCTGTTACCTCTGACAGCTTTTTCTCTTTTTTCTCTTTTACTGGTTTACCTAGGCCTGTTCCCTCAAACAGTGTTCCCTTCTACTGTTGTCCTGTCTCCTCAGACAGCGTACAAATCTTCTTTTGGCGGGGGTGTTGCCAACCAAACGTGCTCCTTTTACACGCTCGTTTACCAGGCAGACGGTGAGTCACGCACGTATCTAACATCTGTGCTTGCCCCGTGTGTAGCCTACCCCTTCAGAGGTCATTCTAGGCTGCGTGTGACACGCATACGTTCATTCTTGTGTTACTGGGTGCCACAGCGTAGTGCAGGTTTTTCTTTCTGCACACGTGGTCTAGGAGGGGTTGCGTGCACGTCATCTCCCTTTTTTGGGCCTCCTGTGCGTTGCGTGACCCGTCATCTTTCCCCAGGGGTTACAATCAGCCTTGCTAGAGCACTAGGGTACAATTACCATCTGGTACCCAACCCCTTTGACCCCCAATTGCCCAGGACAATAGTCTACATCCACTCCCATACGCACATTAACATCAGTGCCATGGCTGGGAGGCGAGGATTCCGTAAGGGCGGCAAAGGTGGAAGAGCCACAAGTGGTGGCCGTGGTGGATCCGGTAGGGGACGTGGTCGTAACTTGCAGGGTGAGCCTGTCCCCCCATGTGTGGAGGACCAGTCACGGGCACCCATAATCCCCACCTCCCCCCCTCCCATTGAGGCTGATGTGGCTGACACCATCCATGCTCAGCCCTTGTTGGACCAGCCCATTGTGGCACCAGACCTGGCTGACTCCATGGCTGACTTCCAGGTCAGCAGGGCTACGACACGTGCGCTGGTGCACGTTGATGCCATCATGCCACGTGGATCTGGGGCAGCAAGGTCATCTGCTGCACCAAGGAGGCAGGGCGGAGAGGCTGCAGGGGCAGCTGCGGCTCCATCCACCCCAGCCCTCACACACCCAGCCAGGACAGTGTCGGTCCTAGTCCATGCTGCTGACATTCCCCCTGACACCATCACACTAGAGCCAATGCCTGCACCAACTCCCATGCTGAGTGTGCAATCCCACACTCCTGATACAGAGTCCACCAGGGCTCCTGCCCCTAGTATCCAGAGCGGCGCTGGACACTCAGGATCACCACCACCTTCCAAGCGGAAGAGGAAGAGTGCTCGTCCGGCACAGGCTGATGCCCCAGACACGGCTAAACAGTCCGGCCCGTCCAGGAAGCCCAGCTTCACGGATGACGAACTGAATGCACTTGTCGAGTATGTGTCCGGACATGACAACGAGATGGTCATTGTTGCAGGATCCAAGACCACACCTGCACAACGCCAGGCACACTGGCAGACCGTTGCGGACATCGTAAGTGCCCTTGGAATCGTGAGGCGCACAGCCAATGATTGCTATAAGCGCTGGAATGACCTAAAGCGCAGGGCAAAGAGTAAGCTGGCCTCAAGTCATGCCGCAACTCTAGTGACTGGAGGTGGGTCTCCAGTAGTAGACATGGAACTCACTCCACATGAGTCAGTCGCTGGGACCTACGTCACGGAGGAACAGATCCAAGGCGTGGGAGATCTGGCTGATTACGAGGCATTGTCCGGTGAGTGCACATGCATGTGTGTGTCATCCATGTGCATGGTGTGTGTGTGAGGGCTTCTGTTTGTGTGCCAGGTGAGAGTGTGTGCGCCTGAGTCGTGTGGGTCAGCATGTGCTTCATGCAATACTTCCTGCGCAGCTGCATTTGGACATAGCAGTATCCCTTCTGCCAACAGTAGACATCTAGCCCAACTGCACGCCAGTTGCCCTTGAAGTGTCACCTTGCCACAACATTGTTGCTTATTTTTCACTGTTCATTCAGTCAGATTGTTTGCATTCCCCCACTTTTACTAGCCATGTCGCTGTCCACTAGTCACATGTCTGACATGGCAATGGTGAAGTGGAGTGACTTTGTTACCTGGATATCATTTGTACACACATGTCCCTGTGCAATTGGACCATTTCAGACTGGCAGCTCCAGGTGAAAAATCTGACCTGTTAGAATTAGAAAAGCAATTACATGCGGGAACTGGACTGAATGAATAGGTGCTGCCCTCCTCTCCATCTTCACTCAATAGCAATGGTACATGCCATCTGTGTGATGGCAAGTGTGTTTCACCTGGCAATCACAGGCCAATGTGTGATGCCACTGCCAGGCAGCATGCAGAAAATGTGTTCATTTTCCATCTTGGTGTCATCAGTGTGTGCCATTTGCCTGCACTTCATACGCAGTGAGGGTGCCTGCATGGGAGGGTTTTAGTCATGTGGGACATGTGTCAATCTAGTACTGGTTCTCTTGCTTCTCAGCCCTCATTGTGTGCCATGGTGCTAATGCCTGTTTCCATTTCTTTGTTTTCATGTCTTTGCAGGGGAAGACGCACCTGATACTGCTGGGGTTGTGGAGATGGTGCAGACCCAGGAGGGGTCCGAGGGCCGACCAACCACCAGTGAGGGACGTGGTGTGGTGGTGGGGGAGAACCCACAAGTGCTGCAGGTCGTGCTCTCAAGGGGTGTCTCTGGCTGCACCTCCCCCGAGCTGTACTCAGGTGTTGATTCGGATGAGACCTACGTGCCGTCGCAGGTGAGTGTTCCAGGGAGGGATTCTGTTCTGTCTCACCCACCTGCACCAGGGTCAGAACCCTCCATGGGGATGTCAGTGTTGGCAGCTACGCCTTCGGTGGTTACGGATGCAGGGTCACACTCCGCGACATCTGATCCTGTTCCTGGGCCAGCAGATCAGAGGGGGAATGCAGTCCTGCAGCCTCAGGCAGTGCCGGCACAGCAAGGCGCAGTTCACCTTGCCCCAGACAGGTGTGGTGCCTGCCGACGTGGTGGCCGTACGCCACCCGGCTATACCGCATGGGAGCAATCCATTTACGGTATGGCAACCCAACAGGCTGCATCATCCGAGATGATGGCTCAGGCCATGGATAGGGTGGCCACTTCCATTGTCCCCCCAGAAAGGCTGATGGAGCGACTAGAGCAGGCAACCGACTCCATCTGCCAGTCACACAGGGAGGACATGTTGGGGTCCAACAGGGACAGGCGGGCGGCACTGGCGACTCTGCAGGAGGCCATCTCCATTGAGTCCCAGGGCCACAGGGAAGCCCTGAGGCAGGAGCTCCTTCACCTCAGGACGACTCTTGTTGAGCTTGAGGCTTCAACACACCAAAGGACAGAACAGCAGCTGGAGCGTCTCACCCATACGCTCTCAGCTGAGATGCAGGCAACGAGGGCGGAGGTCCGGGCATCCCGTGAGTTGTTGCATGGGGACCTCCGCACACTCATCCTCCAGAACCAGACCTACCACACCCGCATGCTTGCAGCCATGGAGGAGCAGACTAGGGCCTTGCGTGGGCTGCCTCCCATAGTGCAACCACCTCCGGATGCAGCTGCACAGGGTGACAATAGCGACAGCAGTGATACTCCCACAACAGGGTAGCCGTGTGGGCCATGAGCCCATGGAGGTGTTTTATTTTCCCAGGATCCAGGCAGGTGGGTTCTGGTGTGCATCCTGTCCTCGGACCTCCTGGGTGGCCTCCCCAACCCCCCCCGGGCCCATCAATGGCCATTTTTGATTGTTTCGTATTTTTATTTTTATTGTTATTTCTTTTATTCCCTATTTTTTTGGGACGATTTGTTGGCTTCCGTGGTTCCTGTGGGCATACGCTGCATTGTGGCTGGGCACATGCAGGCTTGTAATGTATTTGGTTCAGATGCTTGGGTTTGAGTCACACACACCCCTCCTGCTTCCCGTTTCCATGGGCTTGCAAAGGGTGTGCCCAAGTGACAGTGAATTACACAGTGACGTTGGACTCCCATGAGCTGTGTGGGCAGTCTGTAGTCAATACTGTGTATACATTCCTAGTGCATATTGCTGTTGTGTTGTACACTGCATGTTGCATTGATGTGTAACTCATCTTATGTGTCTACCTCCCAATTTGCAGGTCCCTTCCTCATGTCTACACAAGGACCTCTAGTCTGGAGATGGGGTCCATGTTGGCAGCAGTGCACCTACAACTCTACATGGCGCCAACACTGCACAGTTGGTAGTGGTGGGAGTGCAGGCATTTCCAGGTGGTGAGACTACTAATATGTAACATTTGTGATGTCATGTTAATGGTACTACGTGCTCAAGTATGTTGTTGGTCCGGCATTGCTGTGAGCATTTCAGGTGTTGCAGGTTTCTAATAGGGACACTGTACATAGTGAGACTAGTGTCATGTTGTGGGGATTACTTTGTTTACCTGCAATTAGCATGACATGGCACGGTGTGTCGTGTGGCGGTGCTGGGGTTGGGTTGGCTGACATGGCACTGTCCTCTTGTTGCATTTTGCAAGTGGGTAATCATTTTAGCTGCTTGAATGTGTAACTTCACAAAACTGCATTGGTGGTGTCTGTGTGGGTAGGGATGCACACATTGTGACACTTCCAGGTGAACAATCTCAGGCTGATATGGTATTCACGGTTCATTCTCCAGACATTCAGGATCAGTGTCAGGTTGAGTCATCATTGATTGTCAGATGGAATGTGCCAGGGCAGTGTGCACTCCACAGGGGTGTGATTTCTATGTGAAGTAATTAGCCACTAGCTGTGTACGGGCTGCCTCCCCCCGTGCCCTTTCCCCTCCCATGCGCAGCGGCTGTGCATGTGGTTGGGGATGTGGGGCCACCACCATGTCCACGGCCAGGCCCCGGCGTGTTGCAACGTTGTGCAGGACACATGCTGCCACTATGATCCTGCACACTACTGGGGGAGCGTATAACAGCTGCCCGCCAGAACGGTCAAGGGAGCGAAAGCGTGACTTTAGCACTCCGAATGTGCGCTCCACTATGCCCCGGGTCGTAATGTGGGCTGTGTTATATCTTACCTCGGGTGGCGTGGTGGGGTTCCGAATTGGCATCATCATGTGGGGGCTGAGAGGGTAGGCACTGTCCCCTGTGGAGGTGGTGATTGGTATCATTGGTGGGGTTGTGACCTTGCTCAGTATCCAACATGCATGCATGTGCAGTGGCATACATACTCACCATGCCGCCCAGCTTCTAGGTCCCGGCTTAGGGTGGACATTCGGTAAATGAAGCTGTCGTGGGTGGAGCCGGGATAGTTGGCATATACTGAGGTGATGATTCCCTTGGCATTACATGCTACCTGCACGTTGATGGAATGCCAGTGCTTGCGGTTCCTATAGATGTGCTCAGATGCCCTGGGGGGACGTAGAGCCACATGGGTGCAGTCGATGGCACCTAGCACTTTGGGGAATCGTGCCACACTGTAAAAATCCAGGGCGGCAGCATGCCTTTCTGCAGGTGTTCTGGGCAGGTATATGTGCCTGCGGACTGATGGGCGTGCAGTCATGATGTTCAAGACCTGGTGTAGGCAGCGTGACTGGGTGGCCTGTGACACCCCACCCACTATGGCACTTGTCCGCTGAAATGATCCAGTGGCTAAGAAGTGCAGTACATTGAGGACCTTCTCCAGGGGGCTGAGTGCTTGGGAGCACAGGGTGGGTGATGTGAGGTCATCCTCCCACTCACTCACCAGGTCCAGTATAATGTGTGGTGGAAACCTGTACCTCCCATACACCTGGTCATCAGGCATCCCGAAAAGGCTGGTTCTGGGTGTGAATATTCTGGCCCTGACTATCCTCCTCCTCCTCCTTTGGTAGCCCACTGCCACTGCTGCTAGGAACGGTATGTTCATCCTGGCGTCTGAGCTTGTTATTGTTAAAGTGCGCAAATTTATGCTTTGCGCGTGTTCTAGGCGAGCGTGTGACCCGCGCACCCCTGGAATCCAGTTCCCAGTCCAATAGCGTGTGGAAATTCACACGCACCACGGGATACAGCGTGTGACCCGCGCACCCCTGGAATCCAGTTCCCAGTCCAATAGCGTGTGGAAATTCACACGCACCACGGGATACAGCGTGTGACCCGCGCACCCCTGGAATCCAGTTCCCAGTCCAATAGCGTGTGGAAATTCACACGCACCACGGGATACAGGTTCGCTGACGTACTTGCGTGTGTAAGTGCCCGCGCACCCATTAAATACACGTACATAGGCCAATCGCGTGTACGCGCACTTTTGTCCAATTACACGCGATGACACTCTGACGTGCAGTATTTCCACGTGTGCCCCGTCATCACGTGCTGAGTGGGGAACACCCGTGCGGGTCACGTCACAGACGCGCTTACGCGCTGAGGGACTCTGGTCCAATAGAATCGCGTATGCGTGCTGACGCGCTTACGCGCTAAGGGCCTTTCCTCGGATTTCACGCTGACGTGCAGGATTTTCACGTGCCAAATCACTCCGTATCAAGCTGGCCACGCGAAAACACACGGAAGACCACGCTCCTGCCCAGAAGGCCGAGTTACTGCCCCCCAGTGCCCCGAGCAGCCTCCCACGTGCCATCTGCTGCTGCCTGCCTGCCTGCTGCCACCGTGCCCTGCCATTTGGTGCCTGCACATCAGCCATCTGCAGGGGTCCAGTTGCTGTGTCCACCCCTGCTGGAACTGAAGACTCCCGACTGGGATTACATCGCTCCACAGCCCAGCCCCAGGACCCAGTTGCCCACCCACACCTGCCTCTGGGGTTGCCATGTCGGGCACTTCCACATCTGGCACCAGTGGCAACCCCAGGCCAGAGGGGCAGAGGGGCACCAGCTTCACTGCCACCGAAGTTGGGTTCCTGGTGGAGCATGTCCTGGGGCAGTATGATGCCCTCTTTGGATCGTCCCGCGCCAGCAAGGAAGGACGGCAGAGGATCTGGGCCGATTGTGTGGTTGCCATCAACGCGGAGGGGGTGGCAACCCGCGACGTCCTGAAGATCAAGAAGCGCTGGGAGGACTTGAGGTCCAGGACCCTTGTGAAGGCCCGGCGCCTCGTGGAGGGGGGCCGGGGCCGCATGAGTTCCATCCAGATGAGGGTCCTGGAACGCGTACGCCCAGCACTCCACGCCCAGATCCTTGAGAGGGAGGCCCGTCTGGAGTTGAGCGGTAAGTGTCCAAGCATTACTGTGTGAGACAGGGCATGTTGCGGTGTGCTGGTTCTATGATACTTGCCTGTATGTGTGCCATAGGCCATGTATGCATGTATGTGTGCAGGGACATCATGGTAATGCATGTGCGACCAGTGATGTGTGACCCACATGGTTGTTGCATGTGTTCAAATGCCGCATGGGGAGCCCTATGCAGATTTTGAACATGAGAGCATGCCAGTCTCTGTACCTGGACATGGGTGGGGGTGAGGGATGGGTGCTGATGCCAGGTACATATATGGTAGCCATGTCTGTGTGCCTGACCTGCGTGTCTGTGACTTGTGCATGCCATGGATGCATGACACATGTGTGTGACAATGCACAGATTCAGTGAAGCAGCCAAATTACCCTTGTATCCGCTGTGTTTGGTGTGTTTGGGGCCAGATGGATGTGACTGAGGTGAAGTGTGTGCATGTGATAGGCATGAGCCATGATGCATGTGAGTTACATATCATTGAATGTTTCAAGAGTCCATTGGACATGCATGGAAATGTCCATGGCATGCACCATGCCTGTTACTGTGTGTGTTTTGCCTGGACTGACCCATGTGTTGTGGAGGGACATGATGGAAGTGTACTTTGACAGTGGTGCTCATCTGCTATTGCTTCCTGTCTAGGGGACCATTGTACAGTGCCATGATGCTTGTGTTCTTTGTCTCCCTCTACGCAGCGGCTAGTGAAGAAGAGGGCGGAGACGGCGCTGTGGAGCAAGGCGGCGGGGATGCCCCCACGGCTGCAGCGGAAGGGGTGGGTGAGCCCCCACAGGGGCCTGCCACGGTGGGAGACGGTGAGGAGCCATCCAGGTTGGTGGTTTGCACAGAGGAGGAGGAGGCCGCCACTGGGGCACACATGGGGCCTGGTGGGGGCATCCCTGCTGGTGCAAGTGGTGCAGTCCAGGGCCAGGAGGCAGCACAGGTCACCATGGAGGGGCCTGTGCATGTCGCTGTCCCTGACCCTGTGAGTGCACCACCATGCACCAGCAGGGATGCCCCGTCCTAGGCCCGTCCGCAGGTAGAGCGGATGTCCATGTCACCTGACTCCCCTCCACCTGCGGACGTGGGAACCCCTGGCCGTGCGGAGAAGGTCCTGATTGGGGTCAGGATGCGCACGGCTGTGATTCGTGATGCCGTGCATGCTTCCCGGGAGGAGCACGCACGTCATCACGAAGTGCACCGTGCCGACGTGGCCCAATTGGGATCGGCCATGTTCGGGGGTTTCCTGCATGTGTTGGCCAATGTGGCGGCCCTCTCCTCCTCTGTGCAGGCTATCCACCAGTCGTTCTCCTTGCCGTCTTCCAGCCCAGATGCCACCAGGGCCCCCTGTGGACCTGCCCCGACCAATGCAGCCAGCTCGGTGGGGATCCCATCCCTGCCACAGTTGGGAGTCGGAGGTCCAGCAGGGGTGGACAACACAGCAACTGGACCCCAGCAGATGGAAGATGTGACAGCATCATCAGGCAGGGCACGTGCACAACGGCGTCGGTGGTTTCCATCAGCCTGGATGCCGTCGTGCTGGCAGAGGCAGTGGCGTTGGAGGCAGCAGCGGGCTCGACGTGGGAGGCATCATGGCTCGGGGCCATCAAGATCAGAGGGGCAGGCATCGGCCGGAGGGCAGGGCAACCCTGAGATGGTGGTGTCTTCCGTGTGGGAGCAGTTGGTCCAGCGGATAGGTGCGGAGCGGCAGCGGGCGGAAGAGGAGCGGCTCGCCATGGTCAGGGCGGAGTTCTCCATGCGTCGGGCGTTGAGGCGGGCTGAGTGCCTCGAGGAAGCTCGCAGGGAGTTTGAGCTGAACATGGGGTTATCCCTGCGAGACCTCGGGGCCAGGACAGAGTCCCGCCTCCAGGACATCGACATGGAGTTCGATGATGCCCTGGCCAGCAACATCAACAAGTGAGCCGCAGGACTTGCCCGCTGCCTTTGTATATAGTTATATAGTTAGTTAGTGTTAGGTTTCCTTTATTTGTTTTTATTATTTTGGACCGCTCGGACAATGGCCACTTTTTTGTATATATTTTTTTCATTAGGTAGTAGTAGGTTTCCTTTATGGTGTTGGGCTCATGGACCCTGGTACATTCCTGTATTTAGTTTGTTCTTTGAAGGAACATTTTCTTTTTTTCATTATTGTGTTCACCATGTGGAAATGGTTTTTCATTCTTTTGCTTCTACTTGATATTGCTTTGGTCAACATTTGTTTTTGTATTCCTTTTTCGTTTTTTGATTTTTACTTTGGTTCTCCAACATGGACCATTTATTTTGTTATCCACATAGTTGTATGTTTGATTTGTTTACTTATTTTTAATCTTTAATACATTTTTTATTTTTACTTCCACTTGTGTTATTTTGTCTTTGGTTTCATACATGTCATGATATGGGTTTTGACATTCACTTGCAGCCATTGTGTATGTGTGTGACGGACATGTGTTCATTTACATACTTGCCATTGGGGTTGTGTCATGTAATTGCATTCACTATGTGGGTGGATGCAATCCTTGCCTGGGTGTTTGTGCTGGGTATGCTGCCCATTACTGCCATGATTGTGTATCGTCAGGACCTGGGGGCAGGGGGACATGGGTGGGGGCCTGGTGGAGGCTGCCCCTGGTGACTGGGGGGTGGGGGTGGTGGGAGACATGAGTGGGGGCCTGGTGGAGGGTGCCCCTGGTGGCGGGGGGGTGGGGGTGATAGGGGACATGAGTGGGGGCCTGGTGGAGGGTGCCCCTGGTGGTGGGGGGGTGGGGGTTATAGGGGACATGAGTGGGGGCCTGGTGGAGGCTGCCCCTGCACTGCTGGGGGGTGGGGGTGGTGGGAGACATGAGTGGGGGCCTGGTGGAGGGTGCCCCTGGTGGCGGGGGGGTGGGGGTGATAGGGGACATGAGTGGGGGCCTGGTGGAGGCTGCCCCTGCACTGCTGGGGGGTGGGGGTGGTGGGAGACATGGGTGGGGGCCTGGTGGAGGCTGCCCCTGCACTGCTGGGGGGTGGGGGTGGTGGGAGACATGAGTGGGGGCCTGGTGGAGGGTGCCCCTGGTGACTGGGGGGGTGGGGGTGGTGGGAGACATGCGTGGGGGCCTGGTGGAGGGTGCCCCTGGTGGCGGGGGGTGGGGGTGATAGGGGACATGAGTGGGTGCCTGGTGGAGGCTGCCCCTGCACTGCTGGGGGGTGGGGGTGGTGGGAGACATGGGTGGGGGCCTGGTGGAGGCTGCCCCTGCACTTCTGGGGGGTGGGGGTGGTGGGAGACATGAGTGGGGGCCTGGTGGAGGGTGCCCCTGGTGACTGGGGGGGTGGGGGTGGTGGGAGACATGAGTGGGGGCCTGGTGGAGGGTGCCCCTGGTGACTGGGGGGGTGGGGGTGATAGGGGACATGAGTGGGGGCCTGGTGGAGGCTGCCCCTGCACTGCTGGGGGGTGGGGGTGATGGGAGACATGAGTGGGGGCCTGGTGGAGGGTGCCCCTGGTGACTGGGGGGGTGGGGTGATAGGGGACATGTGTGGGGGCCTGGTGGAGGGTGCCCCTGGTGACTGGGGGGGTGGGGGTGGTGGGAGACATGAGTGGGGGCCTGGTGGAGGGTGCCCCTGGTGACTGGGGGGTGGGGGTGATAGGGGACATGAGTGGGGGCCTGGTGGAGGGTGCCTCTGCACTGCTGGGGGGTGGGGTTGGTGGGAGACATGAGTGGGGGCCTGGTGGAGGGTGCCCCTGGTGGCGGGGGGGTGGGGGTGATAGGGGACATGAGTGGGGGCCTGGTGGAGGCTGCCCCTGCACTGCTGGGGGGTGGGGGTGGTGGGAGACATGAGTGGGGGCCTGGTGGAGGGTGCCCCTGGTGACTGGGGGGGTGGGGGTGGTGGGAGACATGAGTGGGGGCCTGGTGGAGGGTGCCCCTGGTGACTGGGGGGGTGGGGGTGGTGGGAGACATGAGTGGGGGCCTGGTGGAGGGTGCCCCTGGATGGTGGGGGGTGGGGGTGGTGGTAGACATGAGCAGGTGTGCAGGGTAGTCCCCTCTTTTGTGGGCTGCCTGCAGGGGCCGTGGAGGGTGTACAGGGAACACCTGTGAGGACCCACCCAGCCTAATCGCGTGTGTAACTTCCCACGCACCCCTGTAATACACGTACCAAGCCAAATCGCGTGTGATAATTCCCGCGCACCCCTGAAATACACGCGCCCAGGCTATTCGCGTGTGGATATTCCCGCGCACCCCTGAAATACACGTACCCTGCTGTAATCGCGTGTGGGACTTCCCGCGCACCCCAGAAATACACGCGCCCAGGCTATTCGCGTGTGGAAATTCCCGCGCACCCCTGAAATACACGTACCCTGCTGTAATCGCGTGTGGGACTTCCCGCGCACCCCTGAAATACACGCGCCCAGGCTATTCGCGTGTGGAAATTCCCGCGCACCCCTGAAATACACGCGCCCAGGCTATTCGCGTGTGGAACTTCCCGCGCACCCCTGATATACACGCGCCCAGGCTATTCGCGTGTGGAACTTCCCGCGCACCCCTGAAATAAACGCGCCCAGGCTATTCGCGTGTGAAAATTCCTGCGCACCCCTGAAATACACGTACCCTGCTGTAATCGCGTGTGGGACTTCCCGCGCACCCCTGAAATACACGCGCCCAGGCTATTCGCGTGTGGAAATTCCCGTGCACCCCTGAAATACACGTATCCTGCTGTAATCGCGTGTGGGACTTCCCGCGCCCCCCTGAAATACACGCGCCCAGGATATTCGCATGTGGAACTTCCCGCGCACCCCTGAAATACACGCGCCCAGGCTATTCGCGTGTGGAACTTCCTGCGCACCCCTGAAATACACGCGCCCAGGCTATTCGCGTGTGGAACTTCCCGCGCACCCCTGAAATACACCTACCCTGATGGAATCGCGTGTGGAACTTCCCGCGCACCCCTGAAATACACGCGCCCAGTATATTCGCGTGTGGAACTTCCCGCGCACCCCTGAAATACATGTACCCTGGTTAATCGCGTGAAAAACTTCACGCGAACCCCTGAAATACACGTAGCCCGCTCCCCCAGGCTCGATCGCGTGAGAAACTTCACGCGAACCCCTGTAATACACGTAGCCCGCTCCCCCAGGCCCGATCGCGTGAGAAACTTCACGCGAACCCCTGTAATACACGTAGCCCGCTCCCCCAGGCCCGATCGCGTGAAAAACTTCACGCGAACCCCTGTAATACACGTAGCCCGCTCCCCCATGCCCGATCGCGTGAGAAACTTCACGCGAACCCCTGTAATACACGTAGCCCGCTCCCCCAGGCCCGATCGCGTGAGAAACTTCACGCGAACCCCTGTAATACACGTAGCCCGCTCCCCCAGGCCCGATCGTGTGAAAAACTTCACGCGAACCCCTGAAATACACGTAGCCCGCTCCCCCAGGCCCGATCGCGTGAAGTTGTACCCTGCTGAAATCGCGTGTGAGACTTCCCGCGCACCCCGGTATACACGCACACGTATTTTTTGTCAGCGGGTGTCCGTGTTTGTGGGTACCCCTTTGCACGTCATTTGTCCTGGAGGGCCACAGTATAGGACATTCATCATGGCAGTATATAGGTGCTATTTGTTGGCGCACCTTTTGGCGCACATTTCTTACAGCCGCAGAGACGCTACCGCCTGCTTTCTTGTGGCGGTCGTGTTTGTGCCTGTGCGCTGGTTTGAGCATGCGCTTTTTTGCCCTATTCTATTCCATGAATACGTGTTGTAGGCGAGCGTGTGGGCGTTCCGCGCACTTGTGCCCTGTGCTTCCCCCGTGACGCCCACGTTTTTGCAAGTTGTTCCCCATTCCGAGTGTTACGCCCGTGTTCCGCCTACTTTTGTTGCGTGCGCCGCGCTATGTGCGAATTTCGCTGTGGCCTGTGCGATTTTCGCTGTGACCTGGCGCACGCTGTTAGGTGGCCTGTGCGCCAACGTGCGCGGCGCACTTTTTTATCGCACATCCGCTGGTTTTCTCGCGCACGGCCTTCCATGAATCGACGTGCGCTGCTTTTCGTGCGATTTTCGCTATTCCACTGCGATTCGCACGTTTTTGCCCACTTGCGCCGCGCTAATTATTCCATGAATCGGCTGTCTTGACTTGAATACATCCAGGGACTTATATCTGCTTAGTTATTGGGCTGCTAACAATTGCCTTTTGGGGGTATGCAAAGACAGGGACAATGAAGATTCCCCCTGCTAATAGCGCGGGAGCTCTTGATTCTATTAAAGACAAGGAGGCGAGCATTAAGCTTTCATCTTCTTTATTCTCTACTCTTCAGCAGTTTGAACAAATATAACTTTGTAAACTTTCAAATTATTTTTTTTTATTTTTTTTTAAACAAACTTCAAATCCCATCAATCCTGTAGTCCCCTAGTCTCTGGCCATGTGACCTAGTCCTTCCTGTTCCTCTGTCCTTCCTCTTCTTTGACTGCTTGAACTTGTCCTTTCTCTTTAACTGCGCACTTAACTGTGGAACTTGTGCTGAACTTCCTGCTTTGTACCAGTTCGATCTCTCATATACGAGCTTTCGAAGCTGTTCTAGGCGACCCACTCTGATTCGGGCTTTCAGCTGTTCTTTTGCTCATCCCCTAAAGTCAATAAGAAACAAATAGTATACGTTAGGGCGGGAATAAACACCCTATTCTGGAAGAAATAGCCATGTTAATTATCAACAGTACTTCACCACATGTATTTTATCATTGCATTCATTGTGTATTTGGGATGGGAATTTAATGCTCGCCTCCTTGTCTTTAATAGAATCAAGAGCTCCCTCCGCTATTAGCAGGGGAATCTTCATTCTATGTCAAGACAGAGGCGGGCATTAAGCTTGTTCAAAGCTTCTTACTACTACTCCTGCCATTGCATTAATAGGTCGGTAGTAAAACGTCCTGAATGTCGTATCACTAGCCCAGTCTGCGGCTTTCATGATGTCTTGTAATGTTGCGCCTAGTCCCAGTGCGTTCGAGGCCATCTCTCCTCTGACTGAGTGTGCCCCAAATCTTGTCATGTCTACGCCTGCTAAACTCATAATGTTTCTGACCCACCATGCTATGGTGGCTGTTGCTACTCCTCTGTGTGGCTTTCTGCGCGCAATTAATAATTGAGACGTCGTTGCCGGTCTTAGTTCGGCTGTCTTATTTTCGTATTCCTTTATACATGCCGCTATGCACCATTTCGGGTGCTCCTGCATGTATGGGTATGTGATGGTACTAGAATCCGTTTTAGTTCTTCTGGCTAAGCTGAACGTCATGCCTTCCGGCCCGTACGTTCTCCTATTCACTGCTAAGACTCTCACGTCTGCTACTCTCCTGCATAACACCAAGCATATTAGCATGGCTAGTTTTTCGGTCAGCTGTCCTAGGGACAGATACTTGTTGTCGGGCCAGTCCGCAAATGGTTTCAATACTATTGCTACGTCCCATAAAGATTCATATTTCGGCTACGATGGTTTCCTGAATCTTATTCCTCTTAGTAGCCGAATTACTGCTACGTCCTCTCCCACCGGTACTCCTTCCACGGGTAGGTGACCTGCTGATATCGCAGATCTGTATACCCCTATTGTTCTGTATGCTTTGCCGTCCTGGAGGTGTTCCGCTAGGAAATTCAAGATCTGAACTAGAGGGGTAGAAACGGGATGAATATTTTGCCTTCTGCACTATGTCGACCACTTGTTCCAAGCTGCGTGGTAACTCCTTCGAGTTGATGGAGCCCATGACTCTGCGATGAGACTAGCAGCTTGTGGCGAAATGCCCGGGAGATTCTAGCATCTCCTGCTATCCTGCACGCCATCAATGGCAGTGTCCCCTTCACTCTCAGAGGGTGAGATGACCCAGCTGGGTCAGTGAGGAGGTGTTCTCCTTGGGGAAATATTCTCGGGTAATCTACCAATAGTTCCATGAGTGTTGGGAACCATAATTGGGATTTCCAGATCGGAGATACCACTATCAGGTCCGCTGTCTCTCTGCGTACCTTTGCTAGTACTCGGTTCATCATTATGAATGGGGGAAAAGCGTAAAGTGTGTGCTCCCTCCAATCTTGTAGAAAAGCGTCCACTCCGGCTGCCGCTGGGTCCAATCTCCAACTGAAGAACCTCTCTTTCTGAGCGTTCAGCATGGACACAAATAGATCTGTGTTTTTCCCGTCCCCAGATGCTCTTATTTCTCTCTTTATGTCTTTGATCTTTTTGTGTGGGAGTTCCAGTGTCGCCGACCTGGTGTTTATAACAAATCCCAGGAATTCTATCTTCCTCGCCGGAGCCATCTCCGACTTCTCCCAGTTCACTAGGAAACCTAACGAAGTTAAGAGGTGTACTACCCAGTCGGTCTGGTAGACTAGGGTCTCTCTGCTGTCGGCCATCAGTAGGATGTCGTCTATATATATAATCATGCGACTTCCTTTCCCTCTGATCGCTGCGGCTACCGACTTCATCACTTTCGTGAATGCCCACGGCGCCGAGGAGAGCCCGAAAGGCATCGTTGCGAACTGCCATAATTGCCCGTCCCAGTCGAATGCTAGGAATGGACGGAAATCCCTCTGTACAGGAATCGTAAGATGGGCATCTTTCAAGTCTATCCTCGCCAGCCAGTCGTTCTGTCTGAGCGTATCTCTCAGCTGGTGGATTCCTTCCATTTTTAAGTGGTTGTAGGCCACCCGGCTGTTCATGTGCCTTAGATTTATCACAGGTCTCACTTTGTCTTTTCGGTGAACCAGGAACATGTTGCTCACAAATCTTGGCGGCGCTATGCATGGTTCGATCGCCCGTTTCCCTGCTAGGCTTCAGAATTCCGAGTCTAGCAGCTCTTTTTCGGTCAGCGTCGTGACTACAGGGCGTGGCGCTCGGTCCTGAACAGGGGTTTCTGTGAATTCTATACACATGCCTTTCACTGTTTGAAGGACCCAAGCGTTGCTGGAAAGCGAGCGCCAGCTTTCCCAGAATATAGCTGTCCTCCCCCCTACTGGTGGATATGTAAAGTTTCTCACCTGTGGGGAAGTTTTGTCCTCTTACCTGTCCTCTGCTTCTTCTTCCTCTAGGGAAGCGGCCTCTTGGGGAAAAGAAGGTATCAGGCTGCCTGTATTCCCAGTATTGGTTTCTGTTGTACTGAGGCCTTCTGGATGCTTGGTATCGACCGGTCGAGCGACCTCTGTAGCGACCGGTCCCACCAAAAACTCTCCCTGGGAACATTTTCTTCATCGAATCCTGTGCTTTCTCCAGTGAGGTGTAGGTCCCTACGAACCTCCCCATCTCCTTACCAAAAGTCTCTCCGAACAATAGGCCCTGCGCTGCCTCGCCGGCTTCGTATGACGACAGATCTCTTAGTTTCTGGTCGATTTTCAAGAGGAGGCCTCTCCTGCACTCCAATGAAATCGCGTAGTTCGCGTTTCCTAGTATACATACGGCCCGTTGGGCCCAGTTCGCTAGCACTCCTGGGTCTACCTCCTCACCTGTATCTCTGGCTCGTTCGGCTAGATCCATTATTTTAGTTAGCGGACCTGCCAGTTCGAGGAGTTTTTCTTGGCAGCTTCTCCAGGAGCGATCTATGCCGTTCCTCAGGTCTCTGTTCGATTTGGAGACGAACAAAAACATTTTAGGGTCCAATTCCGGGACTTCCGCGACTTTGCCCGGCAGGTCTGGTCTTGGACATTCGGCCCTCAGTCTTTGTCTGACCTCTTTTTCGAGAGCTTTCTTCAATCTCTGCGTCATGTATTTCGCCACTCTCGGCAATGG
The DNA here is from genome assembly GCF_040938575.1 of Ambystoma mexicanum. Taxonomy (NCBI): domain Eukaryota; kingdom Metazoa; phylum Chordata; class Amphibia; order Caudata; family Ambystomatidae; genus Ambystoma; species Ambystoma mexicanum. The sequence continues at coordinate 1,091,154,914 of NC_090926.1, read as the reverse complement.
CACCCACTCCGAGGATCTCGGATTTCTGATTTCTTCCGGTTGGAACATGTCCGCCGTTTCGTCTTCCTCTAGGTGGTGGAGTTTTCGTTGCCTTTTCTTATGCGGAGGTTGGCTCCCCTCATCCCCTTCGTTATCTGCATCCACTTGAGTGGATGTGGGGGATATCGGCGGCTCCTCATCTGGGAAGCCTTCTGGGGGTTCCTCCTCTGTACAACCCATATTGTCTTCCCCTGGGTAGGGGGTCTGGAGGCTCGGCACCTGAGAATCTTTCATGAACGCTTCCTCTAGTCTGAGGAACGCGTCTGTAGCCTCTGGTGCTCCTGTACTCACCCCTGTTAGTTGGCCCGGGGGGTCAGAAGAATCTTTGCTCTTCCGGGCCCTGTTACACCCCTTAGGGTCAATAAACATTGCCCTTGTGGACGCGCTTTCTTCCTGCTTGGTGCGTTCTTCCTTCTGGCTCAGGAATAGTTCTATGGTATCTAGCCTTTCTTGTAAAGGCCGCACTCCTTGGGCCACTGCCTCTGTCAGTGAATCTCCCAGCGCTTCTTTGAAGCTATAGGCTAGGTCTTTTTGGTAGACTGCTTCCTGCTCCTCTTCGCTCCATTCGAAGTTCGACATTGTGCTGGCCGGTGCCTGAATCAATACCTGTGTAGGTGTAGTGGCACGTCCACAGATTCACTTTGCTCGAGGCTGCGCCTTCCTTATACAGTATGTATGTTTGCAGGATATATCGTCCTATTTGCCTGGTAATAATCGTGCGGCTCCGCTGTCTAAGGCCACGCCCCCGCGTAGGAGGAGTTTGCTATTGGCGCATTCGCTGCGCTTGGCCGTTTCTGCTCGGCTCGCGGGAACTTTCCCGCCTGCGTAGAGCTCTGCCCTTCCAAGGGTTGGGGCTGCGAACTCGTGCTCTGCTAGGGGGTACGGCAGGCTCCTGAAGTGTCGTGCATTATGACACGGGCCTCCGAATCCCTTTTTAACACTTGCGTGCTCTACTATACATGTTTATTCTATTATTGTCAATGGTGTACAATTCCAATTACGTTAATGGCATAAAACACATTTTGTCAAGCGAATATTACTGAGCTAAGATAAAGAGGTACTTATCTTGTGGAGAGCAAGAAAAGAAGAGGAAGGACTAGGTCACATGGCCAGAGACTAGGGGACTACAGGATTGATGGGATTTGAAGATTGTTTAAAAAAAAAAAAATTAAATTGAAAGTTTACAAAGTTATATTTGTTGAAACTGCTGGAGAGTAGAGAATAAAGAAGATGAAAGCTTAATGCTCGCCTCCGTCTTGACATAGAATGGGTTAGCTACTTGGCAATCCAAGACAATCACTTTCCTTTGAACACAAAATATGTAGAGGCTTCAAACCGTATCTGGAAGCCAGTCATTTCCTGTATGTTAGGTTCGAGATTGGCTCCGCCCCTTGTGGCTAATGTTAGGAAGTGGCAGGCAAACAGCCTCATGGCAAATTCTACAGGTGTGATGGGAGATCACTGGACACTTTAATTGTTCTTACGATAATTGTATTGGAGGATTAAGTGCCAAGGACGAGGTATCTCGTCCTTGGGATTACCTCCCCAGTGCCAAGGACGAGATAGCTCGTCCTTGGCACTTAAGGGGTTAATGAAGGAGAAAATGTTAGAAGGCTTTGCATGGTGAAATACCGAAATCACCAAAAAAGGCCTTGGCACTGGGGGGGGGGACCCATGGCAGTTAAAAGGCGGATATGAGTCAGGTACTATCCGTTTCAATATGTACCAAGAGCCCAGCTTGATGTTCTGTGGTGTATGCAGTGCACATTCATACAGATGGACTGGAATACATGTTTATTTTTTTTTTATTTTTTTTTTATTTTTATTGTAACAATTAGTTATTTACATAACTTTAATTACAAAACTGTTCACATCTTCAGCGAATTTTGTTTCCTTCTGAATTAGCTATACAATTCATCATTGATTTCGATTTGGTGCCCTCTCCAACTTAAAGGTTCTTTTATCAAGATTCTTCTTCTAAGATGTTTTCAAGAAAGTCAACCAAGGCACAGGTGAATCTCACATTATTGCCAGCTTTTAGAGAATCCCATAAGTATTCAGTTTGTTGAGAGGTCGATGTTAAGTCTTGAAGAAAGAATGATCGCTGGTTAGGCACATAGCTACATTCAGAAACTAGATGCTTAAGAGATTCTGATTCGTTTTTACAGAACCTGCATCTATTGTCTGTTATTTCTTTGAAATGTCTTAAATACATCATCTCTTTGGTTTGGTATAGGTTTAACCGGAGCCTTAGAAATTTGTTGCGGTAAGCTCTTGATGGAAATCGTGTTAGATATTTTGGTAGCTTATCTAGGTTATTGCAGGTCATGCCTAGATTGAGTGATGAAGGCATAGCCTCACGAAGTTCGCTGTTTTTTATCCAATGCCAACGTCTAAGTTTCTTTTTAGCAATCTGGGGAGTGTCGCAAACCATTGCCCAGGAAATGTCCCTGACTTCTAATGTCTTTCTGATTTTCATGGCCCAGAGTTCTAAAATGCCCGAATATCGTACTGCGACTGATTCTTTCAGAATTTCATAGGCCGGTGGAACAGTTAATAAGTTCATTTTTCGCAACAGTGCGATGGATTTCCACAGGATCAAGCCGGTTAAGGGGGCCAGTCCTAGTTCATGCCTTATTGCCACAATGGAAACATACGTCGGGAGAGCCAATACTCCTCTCCAGAATTGACCTTCCAGGACTGCCCAGATGCGGTTATCGATATTCAGTCCTGCTTCCGCCCCGTATGTCAGAGCAGGGATGACTTTCTGACGATAAAAGGTCAAGATTGGAATCAGAGTAAATTTGCCATATTCATTATGTAGACGTTTACCTTGTAGGGTGAATGATGTCATACGATGCATCAGGTCTATGATCCAGGCTTGTTCTCTGATTGACTTATTTATTTGGATCCCCAAATATCGTATGGTTTGAACAGTGTCGATCTTTTCTCCTGCTGCTAACCATTTAAAGTTCTTTGAAGAGAATTTTTGAGCTGTACCAAATGACATTATCTTTGATATTCCGGCATTGATCTCAAGATCATTGGCTTGTAGATAAAGAACCAAAGCCTGTAGAAGCCGTTGTAGGCCGATTTCAGTCTGGTCAAATAAGACAATGTCATCAGCATATATTGCATAACTTATTGTTTGTTTGTTCAGTTTTGGTGGAAAACATTGAACATTCATAAACGCCTCAGGTAAGTCAGCAATGTATAGCTTAAACAATAAGGCCGCTAGAGGACAGCCTTGTTTGACTCCTTGAGAGGTTGGAATCTCTCTCGTCAATGTGCCTCTGTTGTCAATACAAACTTTTGTTGAGGTTCCAGTATGCAGGGCCATAAGAGGATGGAGAATCTGCAGGGGGCATGACCAAGCTGTTAATTTTTTCCAGAGAGTTGTGCGATTGATGCGATCAAACGCTTGGCTCATATCTATGAATGCAACAAAGATGTTTCCCTTGTTTTTCATTGTTTCAAGCTTTAGTGTGTTCACTATGAGAAGATTGACTTCTGTTCCAACATTTTTCGTGAAACCTGTTTGCCTCTTATCAAGTAGGTTGTTGGAGAGTGCCCATTTAGAAAGCTTCTGTTGTAAACATGTGGCAAAGATTTTGCCAATTATGTCCAGGAGGGCAATAGGGCGATAGTTAGCAGGATTGTCTCTATTGCCCTTCTTGAAAATCGGGACAATGACCGCCTCCCTCCAAGATGTCGGTATCATCTTGGCTACCGCAATTACTTGGAACAAATCCACAATGAAATCGGCCCAAAGTTCAATTTTTTCTTTTAACATAATGTTCGTTAGCCCGTCAGGACCAGCAGCACGTGAGTTCTTTAGATGTTTTATAAGTACAATGATGTTGTCTCTGGTTTCACATACATTCCAAGGGCCGTTTGACTGCTCGGGCTCTATGGTGCCTTGTGCTGAAGGATCTTCAAAAACTTTCCTGAAATGTTGTTCCCAGGATAACATGGATATTCCATTTTCCAGCCTTGAATCTTGGGTGTGATTATTGTTTAAAATCTTCCAAAAATCTCTTGATTTACAATGAATGATAAGACCGAGCATTGTTTCTGCCCGTTCTTGGTCTCTTATTATTTTGAAAGATTTTAGCCAGTTTCGATACTGCATTTTGCAAATCTTGATTTCTTCTTTTTTATAGAAATTTGTGCTGTATTTCCTTTTGATTTGTCTGATGTTTTTATGCATTTGTTTCTTTTGCTGATTTACCTGGGCACTATACACATATTTTTTGTTGTTGTTGCGGATACTTATTTGTTGTTTTCCTATTAGTTCCGTATTTAATCAACAGAGGTGCATAGTTTACTTTTTCAAAGCTAATTGTTGTTTCGTCCTTCAGACCGTCACTCAACTGCCAGATATGATAATCTTTGATGCGCAGACGGTTCAATCCATCACTCACCTCCAATGGATAGCTTTGAAGATACGATGTAGGACATCGTTCCAGTGTGCAAGTTAGTTCTATTAGGCTGTGGTCGCTTACAGATGTTTTGATTATGGCCATTTTTTCTACTTTTGGCCAAAATGAGGAGGAGATCCAGATGTAATCAAGTGTTTTTAGACTTTTGTCTCTTTGCCAAGTGGGTCTTGGGGGAATATCCCCTCGGATGGAGCCATTGATCATCTCACAATTTCTTGAATTCATGGCTTCCATCCATTTATCTCCTCTGGTAAGGACCACACTAGATTGCGTCTTGTTTTTAAGAGACGGTTCAAACCATGAGAAGTTAAAGTCTCCACATATTAAAATTGTTGTATCCAGGCAGGATGTTAGACATGGTTCAATGTTTGCCGTCACAGATTTAATGAAACTTGCTGATGAGATCATAGCCGGGTTCCAGTATAAATTAATGATCAATAATTGCGGATTTAGTTCGTTTTTGGTTGATCTTAACTGGAGTAGTATACCTAGTACTAACAGATTTGGCATAAATGTTTGGAGTATCTCCCAGCCATAGGCATTATTTACCATTGTAATCAAGCCGGAGAACGGTCTCCCACATTGATTCTTCCCAGCTTTATTTAGGACAATGGTATATCCATCTTTTGACGGGGTCTATCGGAGCTAAGTCTCTTGAAGACAAATGATGAATTTATTTGCTAGAGATGTGGGAAAATCATTGAATAAATGATGAAAACCTCTGGTATTCCAGGAGAGGATCCCACAAAGCTCTAAGCCTGCTTTTACTGATGGTTATGCTTGTTGTGTTTTATGTAATATGGCTCGTCTTGTGAATTCAACAGCTCGTCTTGTGGATTCAACAGAGTCTTTCTGATTAAATTTTATTCCAGACCCACGCTCTCTCTGGGATAAGTGGCTCCTTAGTTCTTCACGTCGATGATCGTTTCTTGCCTTGTTATTTATGACAGAGATTGTTGGAATTCTCTCTGATTGGATTTCAAAGCCATAGGATAGTAACTCATCCTGTGCTGCTAGGAGAGTTTTTTCCACTGCAGATGATCTAATATGTAAAAATACTTTGTCAGCAGATTTTTCTGAGATATATTCGACAATTAAAATGTCTTCAGTCATTATGGTGCGTAATGAAGGGATGTTGTGAAGTAGTTTCATCACGTTTCTTCGGTTTAGATTTACATCTTTGTCGTCAGGGAACACATTTTCTACCCTGATTCTCCAAGATTGTTGTATTGCAGCGGTTTGATTTATGAAGTTCTCCTTGGTTTTTATTTTATTTTGTTTATTCCGCTGTGCGGCAGTCATTCTTGGATTGAAATTTTGAGGCGATTTGGATCCACTTTTTGTGATTGAATTCTGTCCTGTATTGGATTGATTCGGTGTCAGAGACTTTGTTGACAGGACTGAAGGAAACATAGTGGCTTTACTTGACCCTTGTGCCAGCTTATTTGTTTGTTCAGAAGAACTTTCTCTATAGCTGGACTCTTTTTTGTCATTTAACTTGGTTTTGCTACTTGACATACCATGCGGTTTTGTCGATTCGTCAGACTCAATAGAATATGTCGATAGATTGCGTAGATCCACTGAATCCTCGTCATATTCTGTTTGTTGGGGGTCGGAGTCTAGTCTGGCACGCTTATTTGGATTTTGCTTTTGATTTATGGAGGGCTTAGCATCATTAGACTGGCTCGGAGGTTCTTCTGAACGTGCAGCAGCTAACTTGTCTGCTGGTAAATCCTTTGTGGTGCGGTCAAAAAGGGCAAGCTTTGGAGGGGTCGATATATTTCTGACAAATTGTTTGACGTTCGTAGAACGTTTTCGGACTGAGTTCGTCGCTGTGTTTTTAGGGTCAGATCTTGTTTTTTTTTGTAGTCAATTTTATTGCCTTTGTGTTTCCAGCTGGAAAGTTCTTAGCCAAGCCTTTAAATATATCAAAGGAGTTTTTTGACCCAACTACAGAAATTGAAGCTATAGCTGATGCCGTACTAAGAGCCTCAGGCACAAGTATTGGTTCACTGGCCACTTGATTGGCTTGGGTAGAAGCTGAAGCCGTTTGGACATTGCCAGGTGCCTGAAGTGTTTGCGTTGGTTCTGTTGGGGGAATTGAGATCTTTACACAGCTCCCACCAGTGCATTTGTGTGGACAGGATGAAGAGGCTATAGATGCTCTCTTAGCATCTTTTGACTGTGCTACAGTTTGTAGAATTCCGACACTTTCCACACCATCGATCGAAAATTCAGACTGGACAGCCTGCCGGGAAGGTTGGCTCAATTCTGGTACAGGCACAGCAATTTTCAGAGGAATGTGAATTTTACTTCCAGCAGCTGTGCCGCTTAGCTGCTTAGCATGTTGTTCTCTGTTGGCCTGGGTATTATGCCTTACCCATTTCATACATTCTAACGTCGCTGCCATTAGAGTGGAATTGTCAGCGTGGGTGCTTTTCAGGAGATCACCCAGGCGATATTGCCATTGTGAAGACGTCTCTGCCTCTTTTTCCAATCTTTGCGTCAGTACACTATTGAGATGGTCTACTGTATCCACTTTTGAAATGAGATGACTAATTTGGGCCCCCTGATCTTTTATGGACTCATTTAAGCTTTCGTAAAGTTTTACAAAAGGTATGAGAGCCAACGAGGTGGCGGCCAAAACATTGTTATGAATTTGAATGCCTGCTGCAACTGAAAGGTTTGATTTATTTATTTGTTCATGTTCAGAAGTTGCATATTGATGTAATGGCTTTGATTCATGTATTTGATCTTTCACTGCCTCTCGCCTCGTATCTCGTTGCACCCGCGGCTCGTTTTCCACAAGTTCTTTTTGCGTGTCTTTTGTGCTCACAGTTTCCGATGCGTATAACGCAATATCATCATCAGAGGTGATGTAATGGTTTTCTGGGCTTTGCTGACTGATATTTGACACGGGAAAACCGCATTTAGACTGGCAGGCTGATTCGTTAGTGATGCAATGACTCGACGCTGCATTAGTAAGTTTATTAACAGGAGACTCTCCAAAGCTTTGTATAAGCTTTTCTTTGGTGGAGTTATAGTCCGCAGTTAATCGCTCGGTTAAACGAGCTTCGCGTCCTGCTAGATCAAGGACTCTTTGAGAAGATTTATTTCCAGTTTTTATTTGGTGAAACTGAGATAAAGTAGGGGTTGAAGATTGATGCGGCGTTCGCGCTCGGGGTGTTCGCCCACAACTGCTCATATTTGTATTTGCGCAGTGGCGTGATAAATTGGGCTTTGTAAGACTCTCTCTACGAACATCTATACCAGTAGTACTTATCACAGGTGAGCCTTGTAATTTTGTCGTTGTTGGATGGCAAGTGCCTGGCTGCTGAACTGATGCGAGTGCCAAACTTGGCAACGATATTTCATTTATTTGTTGTCTGTTTTGTGGCACACTGGATTGCAAGTTGTTGTCAACCTGCAGACTGTGTTGTTTTATTGGAGGTAGAAATATGAAATTAGCTTCCTTCAAATTAGTGGTGGGCACTTGGATTTGCAAAAGCTCTGAGTCAGTTACATCAAAGGGAGACTGAAACGCGGAGGTGTTTACTTCAATCACGTTTGTCTCCAAGGTTGTTTCTAGGTTCCTTATCAGTGGTGCGATTGATAAGGGTAAGGCCCAAACTTGTGCAGGTTCACATTTTAAGCAGTGTGTAGATGGTGATATTTTATCTGCGGCGTCAGAGCCTTCATAAGCACGTGCATATTTGCTATAAACGGCACAATTTAAGGCGGCTTCTGATGATGTTATCAGGCACGACGCACATGGAAATGAAAGAGTTAATCTTAAACCCACACCCGGAATCGGGTTTAATCCACAGCGAGCGAGGAGTTGTTCATCATCAATGACAATTTTAGTCATAGTGAGTAAAGATATCTTATTGAATGCTGACATTACGGGAAGCACAAGTTCAGATTGTGTCATTTGAGACTGAGGTGATACGATTAAGGAACCAGATCTTACCTCATCTACTTCACTCGATACCGCTGTGTTTGAGTTAGAGTTGAACAACGGCGCTTGAGAAGGGGAATCCAACCGTTCAGACTCCAGTCTGATTTTCTGCTTTAGCCGCGTTTGCGGACTCATCATGTGACTTAGTTGGTATTTCCACTTGCTAGTGGTTCACCTAGGGGCCGTGGGACTAGGGTAGACTGGGACTCTCCTCAGGACTTCGCGCGGCGCTCCGCGCACGCGTACACCTTTTAAGGTGGAGTCACCCAGAGGGAGGAATCTCCGTTAAAGCAACAGCAGGCCAAGGAAAAGAAACAAACACACAGTCCGTACGTCGCTGCAGCTCCTCTCTCACACAGAGATTGGGGTAGACTGGGACTCTCCTCAGGACTCCGCGCGGCGCTCCGAGCACGCTTACACCTTTTAAGGTGGAGTCACCAAGAGGGAGGAATCTCTGTTAAAGCAACAGCAGGCAAAGGAAAAGAAACAAACAAACAGTCCGTACGTCGCTGCAGCTCCTCTCTCACACAGAGACTAGGATAGACTGGGACTCTCCTCTGGACTCCGTGACATGTCAGAAACCTATATCGACATTGGAGGACTAATAAAGCTAGCCTTGCTCATTCTTCTCTATATCATATGTGCTGAAATTGGAGGTGTTCATGATGTTGTTTTAGAGAGGTCTACCTTTTAAGAGGGGTAGTATTGCTTTTTTGGCATACTGGACAAAAATATGTTTTTTTTACAATTGTATGAAGGTGTATTATTCTTATTGATGTAATGGATTGATATAGAGACCTATTGAGTGTGTGCCAGGTCACTTTTGCTTAGCCTGAGTGTGCTACATGCGGGAAATCTTGTTCTACAATTGAAGGCTGCAAAAAGTGCTTGCCTTGTTTATCGAAGTTGAGAGCATGACTGGCTTTTATCCTCCAGAAATGAATTGTATATGGGAAAAAAGTGAGGATAGACCATACGTTACATTCTCATGCAAATGGGACTTGTGTGTCCAAGAGAACATGTGTTTTACTCTTGCAATACTCAATGCTATAAAATGGGGCAGTTTTCAGTTACATTTCTTCCTGGTTCTTTTAATAATAAGGCGATATGACACGAGGAGGGGTCCCTTAACATGGGCAGGGGTGACGTTACCAGCCTGGTTGACGAGCCACAGAGGGCCATATTGTGATTATCACCTGCGTAGCTCACGCGTGGCGACCCAGGGCACAATGTATTTCTAAAGTCTGTTTTCCTTGTTGATAAATATGGCCTCATCAACAAGGAAAATGGACTTGAGAAATAGAGGGTGGCTTCAGGCAGCACCAGTAAGATTTTTGCTTTATTCAAGCATGCCCTTAGAACTTGTGGCTGATCGCCACTGGTGCTAGGGGCCGGTGGAGCGAGGAGAGAGAGGGGGGAGGTGGCACAGGCCAAATGGCACACAGGCGACTTCCGGTGAATACATTCTGTGTTTCAAGCTTCCTGACTGGCTAGCGACCCCTCCCAGGGTGCTAACGGTCAATGATGAACGTAAAATGTTTTTCTTAAGTTACCCTAAGATAGCCATTTTGGAGTGGCTATTGTGCTCTATGACAAAAATGAGTTATGGGCATGATGCAATGTCTTCAGGATTTAGAAGTCCGATGACATGTGGCTCGGATAGAACGTTTTTTTGGGGGGAACGCTGTGGGGGGGGGGTAGTGGTGGGTATGAGGATATGAGCATTGCTTCCAGTACAATCTTCTCATCACCGGTCATCTTTGTGGAATGTATTGGTTAAGACTTTTGTTTAGTGAGTTACATGTTTGAGCCTTTCTTGGGTACATGAAGCAGATTCCCTGACCTGGGTAAGCAATGTTCGAGTGAGCGCCCAAGGGCTTGCTCAACTCTTGCAAAAAACCTTATGAATTGGAGGCTTAGTACTGTGGCAATAGCTGCATGAGACTCGCATTGCCTCCCAGTTACTCAGAAGGAAACTGAATAGACCCAGGTAATGAGGGAAATGCAGCTCTCTTTCTCAGAACTTCAACTCCAACTTGCTTAAAATATTTTCCAGGTGTTAAAAATCATATTATAAATAGTGTACTGTTCAACATAAGATGGAACCTATTTGAAAGAGCTGCATGTTCCTGTCCTTCGCATATTCCCTCCCAAGACTGACTTGTGTAAAGCACTATTACTATCCAGCCTCATGCTGTTACAATATTTACTGGTGACAATATCATTTATAACATAACCATTGTTTTATTCAAACATTATTTGTTTTTGTAAAGCCGCAACACATGATGCACACAGGCAATTACAAATACAATTTAAAAAACATCACAACATACATGAATATATAAAATTGCATAAAGTGCAATGTGCAAAAGGTGCTAATATCCACCTGCACACTCCTCCACTTGAGGATAAGTAATAAAAGAAGGAATATGCATACGCCACTAGTAGGCGTGAGTAGACACTACTGTACACCTTAGGCTCAAACACCTATACATAGGTGCCCCAATTGATTTGAAACAACCATAATCAATTGAAAGAACCATAGTGTGCATCATGTATTGCCAATGTAGTATTAGCCAGCTTTGGCGGCTTTACAAAAGCAAATAATGTTTGAATAAAACAATCGTTATTTTATCAATTATATCCTCATTCTACTTTTGTTCATTTAGTAATGAGGGTACTAGGACGTTGCCCGTGGTATGGCCCATGGAACGGGTTACGAACGCCATTAGCACCCTGGGTTACTAAAGCAGTTACCAAAGCGGTAAACCGGGGTTTTCAAAGAAAAAGCATTTTCATTAGTTCAAAAGGATGCTGCACTTGTCCTGTTCAATTAATTAAAATGCTTTGCCAAGATGACTTTAATGGTAGTAGAAGGCAGGGCTCCATAATGGTGGCTGGAAAAGGAAGAGGCAAGGGAGCTGTGGCGGCAAGCGGCTGCGCCGCCACAATCGGGTAAGTGGGGTTGCGATTTAAAAATGTTTTTAAAAAGGGAACATAGGGTTTGGGGGAAGATGGTGGGCTGTGGAGCCGGGCATCAGACAGCTTGGAAAGTGAGCTAGAGCGGGAGTATCAGGCTGCGTTTCGGGCCTCCTGATTGGCTGGCTCTCACCTGCAGGGTGCTAATTGTTCTTCACTAAGAGGCTAGCTCTGATTTAACCTCCCAAGCTATACAATCCCACACCGACATTCTGGGACAAGAAAGAGGCCGTATTAAGAATCAATATTCTGTTTTTATTAAACTAAATTCAATTGAAAGCTGGTACCCTATTTTAATGATGGGGAGTCACCACGGTATATTAGACATATAAATGAACATAGGCAGCTTACCACCCAAAAAAATCAAAATCAATCTGCCTATGAAATTCTCACTGAGGTCCAATGCAAACAGTCATTTCATGAATCTATTCATTATATTTTTAAATATTTAACTCTAATAAGACAATAAAGCAATAGAGTTTATTTCACTCCTTAAATCGTCGCTTATTGACCAGTGTGTTTAAATACTTTGCACACGTAAACATAAACCTGACATTCTTTTATACATGATAGATTTTAAGACATTCTTTATTTTCTCCAATATCAATAACAAGTATTTGAACCAGAGAAAAGTTATATAAATAATAATAATAACTACTTTATTGTGATACAATCCAGAAATTGGATTTTACACAACAAATCTCATATACATAATAGACAAGAACAAACTATATATGAAATAAATAAATTAGGTTAGATAATACAGGATACTACAGGATACAACCTACAACATACAACATGGGTGACAAACTGCAATATAAAAGCAATATAAAACAGCTAACATATGCAGGCCGATTCATGGAATAAATGTGCGCCGAAAATTCCGGCGCAGAGGGGCCTATACGTGCGCTGCGCCGAAAAATAGCGAAAAGCGCAGGGAAACCAGCGCACGTCGATTCATGGAAGTCCGTGCGTAAGAAAAGCATAGGACGTGCGCTGAAAAAGTGCGCGGCGCACGCCGGCGCACAGGTCAACCAACGGCATGCGCCACGGCCACTGCGCTATCACTCCGAGCGCAGCGCACAGCTCTAAAGTAGGCGGAACACAGGGCGGGACACTCGGAATGGGGAATAAAATGGGGCACAACACTCGGAATGGGGAAGAATGTGGGCGGCACGGGGAAGTACAGGAGGCAAGTGCGCGGAACGCCCACACGCTCTCCGGCAACACGTATTCATGGATTCGAACAGGGCAAAACAGCGCTCGATCAAACCAGCGCACAGGCCCAAAAACGTACGCCACAAGTAAGCAGGCGGTAGCGTCCCGACGCACTTAACGAAAGTGCGCCAAAACCTGCGCCAACAAATACCACCCACATACAGCAATGGGCCATACCGTGACCCCAAAGGACAAATGAGGTGCAAAGGTGTACGCCATTAACACGGACACCCACTGTTCAAAAATTAGCGCGTGTGTGTACAACGGGTTGCGCGAGAAGTCACTCGCGCGATTGCCCGGGGTACGTGTATCCCGGGGTGCGGGGAAGTCCCACACGCGATTGCCCTGGCCACGTCGATATCAGGGGTGCGTGTGAAGTTCCACACGCGAAAAGCCAGGGTACGTCAATTACAGGGGTGCGCGGGAAGTTTCACACGCGAAAAGCTAGGCTATGGGAATTCCAGGGGTGCGCGTGAAATCCTACACGCGAAAAACTAGGGTACGTCATTTACAGGGGTGCGCGGGAAGTTTCACACGCGGCTCTGCTGGGTGGGTCCTCACAGGTGTTCCATTCACACCCTCCACGTCCCCTGCATGCAACCCACACCACAGGGGACTACCCTGCACACCTGCTCATGCCTCCCACCACCCCCACCCCCCCGCAGTCAGGGGCACCTGCCAGAAGGCCCCCACCCATGTCTACCACCACCCCCACCCCCCCCGCAGTCAGGGGCACCTTCCAGCAGGCCCCCACCCATGTCTACCACCACCCCCACCCCCCCAGCAGTCAGGGGCACCTTCCAGCAGGCCCCCACCCATGTCTACCACCACCCCCACCCCCCCAGCAGTCAGGGGCACCTTCCAGCAGGCCCCCACCCATGTCTACCACCACCGCCACCCCCCCAGCAGTCAGGGGCACCTTCCAGCAGGCCCCCACCCATGTCTACCACCACCCCCACCCCCCCAGCAGTCAGGGGCACCTGCCAGAAGGCCCCCACCCATGTCTACCACCACCCCCACCCCCCCAGCAGTCAGGGGCACCTGCCAGAAGGCCCCCACCCATGTCTACCACCACCCCCACCCCCCCGCAGTCAGGGGCACCTGCCAGAAGGCCCCCACCCATGTCTACCACCACCCCCACCCCCCCAGCAGTCAGGGGTACCTTCCAGCAGGCCCCCACCCATGTCTACCACCACCCCCACCCCCCCCCCGCAGTCAGGGGCACCTGCCAGAAGGCCCCCACCCATGTCTACCACCACCCGCCCCCCCGCAGTCAGGGGCACCTACCAGAAGGCCCCCACCCATGTACCATCCATGTCCACCTTCACCTGGGTCACAACCCCACACAATCATGACCGTAATGGACAGTCTGCCCTGCAAGAATTCCCAAACAACTATCCCATCCACCCACATATCAAACACAATGACATGTGACACACCCAATGTAAATCATATGAATGAACACATGTCTGTCACACACAGATGTTGCAAGTGAATGTCCAAACACCCCACATGTCATGCATGAAAGCAATGAGATGATACAACACATTGAAGGATCAAATGAAAATGTATTAAAAATAAACAAGGATGGTAAAAATAAAAAATAACAATAAACATGCAATGCAAACTAAATAATAAAAAAGTACAACCAAAAAAATCAGGAACACTAATTAACAAAAATAAAGTAAAATAGGGGTCCAAAGTCAAAGTCCAAAATTAAATCCAAGTACAAATGAAAGAAGAAACACATTGCCTCATGTGAAAAATTAAAACAAATATTAACATCCCTCAAACTATCAACATGATGATCCGGGTCCATGAGCCCTAATAAATGAAACCTAACTATTTACACTAAGTAAGAAAATGTCTATATACAAAAATGTGGTGCATTGTCCTTTGGCAACCAAATAATAACATTAAAACAAAGGAAACCTAACTACAACTAAACTACAGAACTATATACAAAGGCGGCGGGCAAGTCCTGCGGCTCACTGATTGTTGTTCCGGGCCAGGGCATCATCGAACTCCCGCTCGATGTCCCGGAGGCGGCCCTGTTCCACAGCCCTGAGGGTCCGCAGGGACGCCGATGTACCCACCTCCAACTCCCTGCGGATGGCCTCGAGGCACTCGGCCCGCCTCAGGGCCCTCTGCATGGAGTTCTCCGCCCTGACCATAGCGAGCCGCGCCTCTTCCGCCCGCCGCCGCTCCGCATCTATGGCATGGCCCAACCGCTGCCACACGGAAGCCACTTGACGTCCAGGGTCCTCCTGCCCTCCGGCTGATGCCTGCCCCTCTGATGGTGATGGCCCCGAGCCATCAAGGCTCCCACCTTCTTCCTCCTGCTGCTGACGTGCTGGTGCCGGTGCCCTGACACCTGCTGCCTGCACATCCTCCATTGTTTGGGGTGCTGTTGTTGCGGTGGCCACCCCTGCTGGACTCACGACTCCCGACTGGGGCAGGGATGTGTCCTCCACCAGCCTGGCCCCATCGTCAGAGGCAGCTCCACAGGGCACCCAGGTGACAGGTGGGTAGGAAGATGGCACGGAGGACGACTGGCGCATAGGGGGTTCAGGTGAGGAGGGGGTCGGAACAAGGCCCAGTGTATGGAGGAACACAGCCTGGTCTCCCTGAGAATGGGTCCGGACGTGGGCAACCCTGCTGGTGCAAGATGATGCAGACACAGGACCGGGGACAGGATTACACACAGGCACCTCTGCGGCGGCCTGTGCTGCCTCCTGTCCCTGCCCCTGTGCTGCACCACTAGCACCAGTGGAATGCCCACCTCCAGACCCCATCTCAGTCCCTTACACGGCCTCCTCCTCCACCAAACCCACCACCAACCTGGATGACTCCCTGCCATCTTCCGCCGCGGAACCCTGTGGGGTCTCAGCTGCCCCTTCTGCTGCCGAGGAGTCCAACTTCCTCCTGCGCCTCCTGGACCTCCCCTCGGCAGCTGCGACCTGGGACACAGCACCGGACTCCTCACTCCCCGACGAGATGACAACAGGGGAGGGGAGCCGGGCCTTGCGTCTCCGGCTGGCGGTGGCATCCCTGCTGCTGTGCTCCACAGCACCTTCTCCGCCCTCTACATCAGATGACGCTGCAGGCAGGGAGAGACAGGAGACAGGCATCAGGACACTGTACAATTGACTCACACACATAACAGTTGTACAAGAGTGGCATTGTCATACTCCAGACCTGGCATCACAATACCCAACACACTTGTCTCCTCAACGCACACACATGAGTCATTCAACAGCCATATTGCTACAGCCCGCTACATACATTCACATACAGCAGCATGAGCAGACAAAGGTGAGCCACACATCACATGATACACACGGACTCAAATACACATGCACACATGCAAAGCACACATCCAAGCATGTGTACCACTCCGCAAACTGTCAGTCATGTGATGAACATCCATGTCACATTTGCAATTCACTCTCCAACATGACAGTGTCACCTGCATCCATGTAGCAACACTGTTGCACCCTTCACAACTACACACACGCACACGCTGCAGACTAATGCACCTGGAATCAACATCCATGTGTCACACCACAAGCATGCCAACTCACATGCACAGTCAAACACATGTGCCCACACACAAGCATTTGCACTGCAAGCACACACACACACACATGCACCATCCTTGTCTCACACATCACAGGCACACATGTGCTTGTCTCACAGCCCTGCACACACACATTTATACATGGCCACACAAAGACATGTGCAACATGCACACTCCTGGCACACCACCACACACACAGCTTACAATCAGTATGCATGTACACTCACCGCTCGACTCCAGACGGGTCTGCCTCCCAAGGACCTGGACATGGAGCGCTGGGGATATGCGCTCCAGGACCCGAAGTTCATCTTGCGACAAGTGGCCCCGCCGCCCCTTGGCATCCACTGCCTTCACGAGGCGCCGGGCCTTGTTCAGGGTCCTGGACCTGTATTCCTCCCAGCGCTTCTTTACTTGATGGAATTCTCGGACTGCCACCCCCTCTGCGTTGATGGCAGTCACAATGTCCGTCCAGATCCTGGTCCGTCCTTCCTTGTCGAGGCGCATCCGTCCGTAGAGGGCATCATACTGCCCCAGGACTCGCTCCACCAGGACACCAACTTCGGTGGCACTGAAGCTGGTGCCCCTCTGCCTCCCTGGCCGGGGGTTGCCAGTCGTGCCAGATGTTGTGCTCCCTGACATGGCAACCCCAGAGGCAGGAGTGGGTGGCCAACTGGGTCCTGGGGCTGGGCTGTGGAGCGATGGTACGGCTGTCGGGAGTCTTTGGTTCCAGTAGGGGTGGTCACAGCAACTGCACCCCTGGCTGATGTGCAGGCAGCAAACAGCAGGGCACGTGGGCAGCAGGCAGTCAGGCAGCAGCAGATGGCAGGTGGGAGCGTGCTCGGGGCTCTGGGGGGCAGGATTCCGGCCTTAGGGGCAGGAGCGTGGTCTTCCGTGTGTGAACGCGTGGCCAGCTTGATACGGAGTGAATTGGCACGTGAAAATCATGCACGTCTGCGTGGAATCCGAGGAAAGGCCGCGTAAGCATGTCAGCACGCGTACGCGATTTCATTGGTCCAAAGGGCCAGGCGCGTAAGCGCGTCTATAACGCATGGCCGTTTCCCAACCCGCGTGATTGGTCCAAAGGGCCAGGCGCGTAAGCGCGTCTATAACGCACGGCCGTTTCCCAACCCGCGTGATTGGTCCAAAGGGCCAGGCGCGTAAGCGCGTCTATAACGCACGGCCGTTTCCCAACCCGCGTGATTGGTCCAAAGGGCCAGGCGCGTAAGCGCGTCTATAACGCACGGCCGTTTCCCAACCCGCGTGAAAAAATAAACCTCCCGCGCGAGCGCGTCAGCACGCGTACGCGATCTCATTGGTCCAAAGGGCCAGGCGCGTAAGCGTGCCTATGACGCACGGGTGTTTCCCAACCCACGTGAAAAAAATACACGTGCCGCGCGAGCGCGTCAGCACGCGTACCCGATTTCATTGGTCCAAAGGCACACAGCGAGTAATCGCATATTCAACAGCGCGCGTGAAAAACGCCCGGTTACCATTTACATCTGAATACAATTACAATATTAATAACGTACATTTAACCTGGTAAACCTCGAGCATGTAGTCACACACACTCGGCCACGACACGTGCAAAATTACAACAGGCAATACGGAAAGACATACGCCTGCAGGAAGCAGGCGTACGTGACCCGGCACGTCTAAATATTCACGTGAAAACATCCTACAAGCTCAGTGCAAAGATGAACATACCGTTCCTAGCAGCAGTGGCTGTGGGTTACCAAAGGAGGAGGAGGAGGAGAGTCAGGGACAGAATTTTCTCACCCAGAACCAGCCTATTCGGGATGCCTGATGACCAGGTGTATGGGAGGTACAGGTTTCCAGCACACATCATACTGGACCTGGTCAGTGAGTGGGAGGATGACCTCACATCACCCACCCTGTGCTCCCAAGCACTCAGCCCCCTGCAGAAGGTCCTGAATGTACTGCACTTCTTGGGCACTGGATCTTTTCAGCGGACAAGTGCCATAGTGGGTGGTGTGTCACAGGCCACGCAGTCACGCTGTCTACACCAGGTCTTGAACATCATCACTGCACGGCCATCAGTCCGCAGGCACATATATCTCCCCAGGACTCCTGCAGAAAGGCGGGCGTGCATCCAGGAATTCTATGGTGTGGCTCAATTCCCCAAAGTGCTTGGTGCAATTGACTGCACCCATGTGGCTCTACGTCCCCCCAGGGCAACAGAGCACATCTATAGAAACCGCAAGCACTGGCATTCCATCAACGTGCAAGTTGTATGCAATGCCAAGGGAATCATCACATCAGTATATGCCAACTATCCCGGGTCCACCCACGACAGCTTCATCTACAGAATGTCTACCCTAAGCCGGGACCTAGAGGCGGGCCGGCATGGAGATACATGGCTGCTTGGTGAGCATGAATGCCACTGCACATGCATGCATGTCAGATACAGGGTCATGTCACAACACCACTAATGATACCCATCACCACCTCCGCAGGGGACAGTGCCTACCCTATCAGCCCCCACATGATGACCCCAATCCGGAACCCCACCACGCCACCCGAGGTAAGGTACAACACAGCCCACATTGCAACACGGGGCATAGTGGAGCGCACATTCGGAGTGCTGAAGTCACGCTTTGGCTCCCTTGACTGTTCTGGCGGGCAGCTGTTATATGCTCCCCCACTAGTGTGCAGGATCATAGTGGCAGCATGTGTCCTGCACAACGTTGCAACACGCTGGGGCCTGCCCGTGGACATGGTGGTGCCCCCACATCCACAACCACATGCACGCCCGCTGCGCATGGGAGGGGAAAGGGCACGGGGGGAGGCAGCCCGCACGCAACTGGTGGCCAACTTCTTCACCTAGGAATCACAGTGCTGGCTAGTGCACACTGCTCTGGCACATACCATCTGACGATCAATGATGACACTACCTGACAATGTCACAAAATTTCTTGACAATAAACTGTCAGAAACACATCAGCCTGAGATTGTTAACATGGAAGTGTCACTATGTGTGCACCCCTACCTACACATACACCAGCAATGCATAACTATGAAAAGACACAACTCCATTCATCAAATATGCATTGGCACAGGCGAATTGCTACATGACAACATTGCCATGTCACCCAATCCCTTCACAGTCCCGCCACAGAGGACACCATGTCATGGTATGTGAGAGCAAACAAACTGACCCTCACAACATGACACCGGTGTCACAAATTGCAGTGCCCCAAATGGAACATAGCCGCACTTGAACAGCTAACCGTGATGGAGGCACTACTACACACCTGTGTAAGAGTCATTTCAATCAAATTACACACCAACCCACCCTGAAGCCCACCAAAACAAGACACAATACATGTAATCAATGGTAGTCTCAATACCTGATTGTGCTGGTATGTCCTCACCGTCCAGATGTACAGTGATGGCGCCACGCAAAAGTGTCACTGCACATCTACCGACATGTAGTCTGACTCCAGAGAGTATGCCCGTGTGAAGAACTGTGTGAAATACCTGCAAAACATGAGTAACATATGTAAGTTGAGGCACATATCAAACCATCATGCATAGTTAGGTGCAACAACAATGTACACTATGAATGTCTACACAGTATTGACTATGAACTGCCCAACAGCTCATGGGAGTCCAATGTCACCGTGTAATTTGCTGTCACTTGGGCACACCCTTTGCAAGCCCATGGAAACGGAAGCAGGAGGGGTGTGGATGCCAGGTACCCAAGCATCGAAACCAAACTCAGGACAAGCCTGCATGTGCCCAGCCACAATACAGTGTATGCCCAGGTACCCACACAAGGCAACACACTTGAAAAAGAAAAATATGATAAGAAAAAATGGCCATGAAAGGGCCGGCGGGGAGGGGGGGGCCACCTATGAGGTCCGAGGACAGGATGCACGCCACAATCCACCTGTGTGGATCATGGGAAGTAAAAACACCCCATAGGCTCGTGGCCCACACGGCTACTCTGTTGTGGGAGATGAGTCGCTATCGCTCTGGCCAGACCCTGCAGCTGACTCAGGAGGTGGGGGAGCTGCCTCAGAAGATGGTGTGACAATGGGAGGCAGCCCACGCAAAGCCCGAGTTTGCTCCTCCATGGCTGCAAGCAGGCGGGTCTGGAAGGTCTGGTTCTGGATTATAATCATGCGGAGGTCCCCATGCAGTAACTTCCGGGATGACCTGACCGCCGCACGAGTTGCCTGCATCTCGGCCGAGAGCGTCCGTGTCAGACGCTCCAGCTGCTCCTCTGTCCTTCTATGGGATGAAGCCTCAAGCTCTGACAGGGTCGACCTGAGGTGATGGAATTCTTCCCTCAGGCCTTCCCTGTGGCGCTGGGACTCCATGGAAAGTGATTCCCGCAGAGTCGCCAGTCCTGCCCGCCTGTCCATGTTGGACGCCAACATGTCCTCCCTGTGTGCCTGGCAGATGGACTCTGTAGCCTGCTCCAGTCGCTCCATCAGCCTTTCTGGGGGGACAATGGAAGTGGCCACCCTATCCATGGCCCGTGCAATCATCTCGGATGATGCTGCCTGTTGGGTGGCCATACCGTAGATGGATTGCTCCCAAGCGGTATTGCCAGGTGGCATACGGCCACCACGTTGGCGGGCACCACACCTGCCTGGGGCAAGGCGGACTGCGCCTTGCTGTGCCGGCAAAGCCTCAGGCTGCAGGACTGCATTCCCTCTCTGATCTGCAGCCCCAGGAACAGGATCAGAGATTGTGTGGTGTGGCCCTGCATCCGTAACCACCGGAGGCTGAGCTGCCGACACTGACATCCCCATTGAGGGCAATAACCCGGCTGCAGGTGGGTCGGACAGAGGAGATTCTCTCCCAAGAACACTCACCTGCGACTGCACATAGGTGTCATCCTGCGAGTCTACACCTGAATACTGCTCGGGGGAGGAACCCCCAGAGACACCCCTCGACAGCACGACCTGCAGCACTTGTGGGTTTTCACCCACAAACACACCACGTCCCTCACTTGTGGAAGGTCGGCCCGGGTTGCCCTCCTGGGACGGCTCCACCACCACATCCCCAGCATCAACAAGTGCGTCGTCCCCTGCAAAGACATGAGAGAGAGAAATGGAAACAGGCATTAGCACCATGGCATACAACAAGGGCTGATGAACAACAGAGCCAGTAGTTCAATGACACATGTCCCACATGACTGGGAAACCTCCTATGCATTCACCATCACTGGGTCTGGAGGGGAGGCTCAGGGCACACAATGATGACACAGAGAATGGAGAGCAACGCCTGCTCCCCATGCTGCCTAGCACTGGCATCACACATTGGCCGGTGATTGCCATGTCAAATGCACATGCCATCACACACATGGCATGTGACATAGCCACCAAGTGAAGAGGGAGAGGAGGGCAACTAATTTGGATTTTGGCCACTCTGGTCCTGACATTGCTTCATCACATCAAGAAGTTAACATGTTGGACATGGATCTGCTAGTCCCAATCGGCCACGATGCACAGTGCCTTGTCAACATTAACAAAATGCAGTAAACAATGAGATTCCACCTCCCCATCACCTGTAATGGATTCATATAGCATTCGTGAAGCACCTGTACAGAAATGTATGAAGGTACAGCGGAGCACTGAGGGGTGGTGGGGCAGAAGGGGATGCCATTCAACAATCCTACTGGTGCTGGTGTCATTCATGTAACGCAAGTGCAGAGGTGGGTGGCACAATGAAGTGCAAGGGGAAGTTGCGGCTGGAAGTGCTGTACAAGGTAAGTAGGACTTAACGTCGAGGGCAGATGGTGGTAGGCGCAGACAAGTGCTGGGGGGGTGGCCTATAGGGGTACAGAGACAGTCATGCAGTGCTGTGGGCTCGGAGGGGACAGGGGAGGTACACACTGCATCTGGCTCGGCAAGGTCCTTGCAGATTTCAATGTGTCCTGCAGAGTTGTCAGATGCCGCAGATATGTGCCCTTGGATTGGGGCTCTCATCTTGGTGAGAAGGGTGAGACGCTATTGCCTTTGGAGCAGGCGGCAGGCCAGTTTGCCAGAGGATGAGCATGATGCAGGCCATTTCCTCTCTGCCACCCGGCACCTGTGTTTTGGGTTCACAAGATCCGAGTCATGCCAGGAGTCAGCATTGGCATGGGGCTTCAGGAGGATTGTCATGACCGTGGCAAAGACATCCAGTGTACCTGACATAGAGTGGAGCATGGAGTGGGCCCTGTCAGGATGGGAGTGAGCCTAAGGGGGAGCTGGATGGGGGGGAGATTTTGGCAGCATAAGCCTCGACTGACACACACTTCATGGGTTGGAATACCAAGAAGGTGTGTGACAGTGGTGAGGGTGGCTTTGCCTGTGGGGTGGTGAGGGTGAGGTGGGAGGAGAGGAGCAAGTGATCACTCCAGGAGAGAGGAGTGCAGAGAGAGATGGAGAGGGGAAGGTCAGATGAGATCAGAGCA
The DNA here is from genome assembly GCF_040938575.1 of Ambystoma mexicanum. Taxonomy (NCBI): domain Eukaryota; kingdom Metazoa; phylum Chordata; class Amphibia; order Caudata; family Ambystomatidae; genus Ambystoma; species Ambystoma mexicanum. The sequence continues at coordinate 1,091,132,268 of NC_090926.1, read as the reverse complement.
TCAAGAGTGTGCCCTGCAGAATGAGTAGGGACAGACGGGAGTTTAGAGGGTGATAGGGAGTTGCTGAGGTCACGGAAAAGTCACGTGGGGGGGACAACAAGCATGCAGGTGGATGCGTACATCACCAAGGAAGAGGATTTCAGTGTCTGGGGACATGAGTGAGGAGGAGAGGTGAGGCCACTCAGAAAGGAAGTAGTACATTTGACCAGTTTTCCGATACACAGTACGCACAGTTTGTGAATGTCGAGGTGAGATGGAGAGAGACGTCACACAAGCCATTCCAGAGGGGAGTAGGTCTACGTAGGAGTGACAGTGGCAGGAATACCCTCAGGGAAGGCAAGGGCACACCCCCCCCTGCACAGTAGTGCCGGGCCAAGGAGAGGATCTCCTGAACGTCAGGTAGGAGTGTGTCAAAGATGCAGACAGAGCTGGCCGTCAGACATGTTTCCATGAGACCAAGGATGTCAAGGTGCATTACCTCATGTAAGTGACATATATTGGAGGAATGCCTGATGCAGCGGCAGAGTAAGGAGTGTAAATGTGGAGGAGGTTGACAGCCTTGTAGGACTTACGGGGAGTGCTACAGATCAGAGGTGCAGCATGTGTAGGAGTTGGAGTGGGAGGCGGAGAAGGATCATGGGAGGGTGCAGGGAGGCAGTGCAGGATAGATGAGGAGAGAGGAGGGGGGACAGCAGGAGAGGAAAGGAAGTTGATGAGATGTGGGTAGCATTTGTCAAGGAGAATAAGGTTGGCCTGAGGTCCTTGGACTGAGATGCTCCCATTACCATACACATCAATTGTGGCCTCTGAGGATTGGAAGGAGGCCAAGAGTACACCCCAACGGATCACACCATTGATGGTGGAAGAGGAGCAAGGAGAGAGGACTGGGACCATGTGAAGGGTCCATGGGACAGGCAAAGGCATGTATGAGCAGATGTCAGTGAGAGTTAACCTTGAGTAGGCTCAGATGTACTTGTCAGCAATAGGGTGGGTCGCATTGGAGGGCAGGGTGCCCTCATTTGACTGTTTGCAAGCAGGTGTCGTGAGTAGGGCACGATGGTCTGAACAGTAGAAGTCAGGAAAGATAGACCATGAAGAGCAGCATGGAGTGTGAGGGAATGGGGCTTGAAACCAGATGGAACAAGAGCACACAGGTAGGAGGTGGGTGTCAAGGCAAATTCCAGAGTATGACAGCATGTTGAGTGCCATGTATATACAGAGGACGCATTAGCATGTGGTATCATTGCATGTCAGGCATGTGACGATGGAACTTGAATGGCTGGGGGAAAGTGTAGGAATGGCATGTAAGACATAAGATGAATAGACAGGGGAGAATGAGCAACAATGTCGTGACAAAATGACAATTCAAGGGGAACTTCCATGGTGTAGGGCCATATGTGCACTGTTGGCAGTAGGGATAGTGGTGTCGGCACATGGTGTTGCACTGAACATACTGGATGAGGCACATGGGTGACACTATCAACTCTGCCACACACCCCCTTGACAGGCACCCAACATGAAGGCTTCGCACACACACCATGCAAATGGATATAACACACATGCATGTGCACTCACCGGATGATGCCTCGTAATCAGGGAGATCTCCCACACCTTGGAGTTGTCCCTCGGTGACGTAGGATCCAGCTACGGACTCGTGTGGTGTGAGTTCTATTTCCTGTGCTGGGGACCCACCTCCAGTCACCAAGGTTGCGGCATGACTTGAGGCCAGCTTATCCTTTGCCCTGCGCTTAAGGTCATTCCAGCGCTTCTGGCAATCACTAGCTGTGCGCCTCACTACTCCAAGGGCACTTATTTTGTCAGCAATGGTCTGCCAGTGTGCCTGGCGTCTGGCATGTGTGGTCTTGGACCCTGCAACGATGACCATTTCCCTATCATGGTCTGACACATACTGAACAAGTGCATTCAGTTCGGCGTCTGTGAAGCTGGGCTTCCTTGATGGGCCGGACTGTGCAGCCGTGCCTGGGGCATCAGCCTGTGCCGGACGTGCACTCTTCCTCTTCCGCTTGGAAGGGGGTGGGGATCCAGAGTGTCCTACGCCGCTGTGGACACTAGGGGCAGGAGCCGTGGTGGACTCAGTACTGGGTGTGTGGGATTGCACACTCAGCATGGGAGTAGGTGCAGGCATTGGGGGTAGAGGGATAGGGTCAGGCCTGATCTGAGGTGCATGAACTAGGACCGACACAGTCTTGGCAGGGTGTATGAGAGGTGGGGTGGATGGAGCCACACCCTGCCCACGGGGGGCAGCAGATGACCTATCTGGCATAGATGCGCGTGTCCTGATGACACCAATGTGCACCGGTGCACGTGCAGTGGACCTGCTGACCTGGATGTCAGCGATGGAGTCACCCTCGGACAGGTCTGGTGCCACAATGGGCTGGTCCAACAAGGGCTGATCAGGGTTGGTATCAGCCACATGACCCTCAACCTGGGGGGGGGGGGCGCATGGGTGTCCCTGACTGGTCCTCCAGACTGGGGGGGACAGGGGCACCCTGCAAGTCACAACCACGTCCCCTAGTGGATCCTCCATGGCCACCACGTGTGGCTCGGCCACCTTTGCCACCCTTACGGCTTGCACGCCTCCCAACCATGGCACTGATGTTATTGTGCGTATGGGAGTGGGTGTGCACAATTGTCCTGGGCAATTGGGTGTCAAAGGGGTTGGGTACCAGATGATATTCGTACCCTAGTGCAGTGGCAAGGCTATATGACACCCCTGGGGAAAGATGACGGGTCACGCAACGCACAGGCACCCCAAAAAGTTAAGGAACGTGCACGATACCCCTCCTAGACCACGTGTGCGTATAAAAAACCCTGCACTACGCTGTGGCATCCAGTAACACAAGAATGAACGTATGCGTGTCACACGCAGCCTAGATTGACCTCTGAAGAGGTACGTGACACACGGGGCAAGCACAGATGATAGATGCGTGCGCAACTCACCGTCTGCCAGGGAGAAATGCGTCAAAAAGACGCGCGTGTGCGCGTTGGCAACACCCCCGCCAAAAGAAGAATGGGATGCTGTCTGAGGAGACAGGACAACAGTAGAAGGGAACGCTGTGTGAGGAAACAGGCCCAGGAAAAAGAGCAAAAGAGAAAAAGCTGTCAGAGGTAACAGGGAGTACGACCTTTGAACGCCGTGAAGTAAATCGCGTGTCAACTGACAAGAAGTACAGAATACACCAACTCGCTCTCCACGAAAAGCACGTACAAGGAAATGGCGTTCTACATGTACCTTTTATGCAGGCCCACAGGTCCTGCGTCACTTCCGCGTGTAGGCGCTGAAGGGCCAGCCTCCAATCACACGCATTGACACTGGCTTGTGTTTCTTTCATGCGTGTTGGGAAACGGCCGTGCGTTATAGACGCGCTTACGCGCCTGGCCCTTTGGACCAATCACGCGTGTTGGGAAACACCCGTGCGTCATAGTCGCGCTTACGCGCCTGGCCCTTTGGACCAATGAAATCGGGTACGCGTGCTGACGCGCTCGCGCGGCACGTGTATTTTTTTCACGTGGGTTGGGAAACACCCGTGCGTCATAGGCCCGCTTACGTGCCTGGCCCTTTGGACCAATGAAATCGCGTACGCGTGCTGACGTGCTTACGCGCTGAGGGCCTTTCCTCGGATTCCACGCAGATGTGCATGATTTTCACGTGCCAATTCACTCCGTATCAAGCTGGCCACGCGTTCACACACGGAAGACCACGCTCCTGCCCAGAAGGCCGAGTTACTGCCCCCCAGTGCCCCGAGCAGCCTCCCACGTGCCATCTGCTGCTGCCTGCCTGCCTGCCTGCCTGCTGCCACCGTGCCCTGCCATTTGGTGCCTGCACATCAGCCATCTGCAGGCGTACAGTTGCTGTGTCCACCCCTGCTGGAACTGAAGACTCCCGACTGGAAGAACACCACTCCACAGCCCAGCCCCAGGACCAAGTTGCCCACCCACTCCTGCCTCTGGGGTTGCCATGTCGGGCACTGAAACATCTGGCACCACTGGCAACCCCAGCCAGAGAGGCAGAGGGGCCCCAGCTTCAGTGTCACCGAGGTTGGGGTCCTGGTGGAGCGAGTCCTGGGGCAGTATGATGCCCTCTTCGGAAGTAGCCGCGCCAACTATGAAGGACGGACTCGGATCTGGGACGACATCGTGACTGCCATCAAAGCGGAGGGGGTGGCAGTCCGCGACAACCCACATGTCAGGAAGCGTTGGGAGGACTGCAGGTCCAGGACCCTCTCAAAGGCCCAGCGCCTCGTGGAGGGGGGCCGGGGCCACATGAGTTCGATCCAAATGAGGGTCCTGGCACGCATACACCCAGCGCTCCACTCCCAGGTCCTTGAGAGGGAGACCCATCTGGAGTTGAGCGGTAAGTGTGCAGGCATTGCTGTGTGAGACAGTGCATGTTGCAGTGTGCTGGTTGTGTGATGCTGTATGTGTGGAATGGGCCTTGTAGGCATGTATGTGTGCAGTGTTGTCATGGCGATGCATGTGCGACCAGTAATTTGTGGATCACATGGTTGTTGTATGTGTTGCTATGCAACCTGAGGAGGCATATGCAGATTGGACACATGTGAGCATGCAAGTGTATGTTCGTGGACATGGGTGTGGGTGAGGGATGGATGCTGATGCCAGGTACATGTATGGTGTCGAGGTCGGTGTGCTTGACCTGCATGTCTGTGACTTTTGAATGGCATGGATGCATGACACATGTCTGTGACACTGTACAGATTCACTGATGCTGCCTAATCATCCTTGTATCCACTGTGTTTGTGATGTACGAGGCCACATGGATGTGACAGAGGTGAAGTGTGTGCGTGTGATTTGCATGACCAATGATGCATGTGAGTTCCATGACATCGTACTTCAGAAGAGTGCAGTGGACATGTATGTTGATGTGCATGCCATGGACCATGGGTGTTGCGTGTGTGTATTGCCTGACCCATGTGTTGTGGAGGGACATGATAGAAGTGTACTTTACCATTGCCAGTCATCTGATATTGCTTCCTGTGTAGGGGACCATTGTACAGTGCCCTGATGCTTGTGTTCTATGTCTCCCTCTATGCAGCGGCTAGTGATGGAGAGGGCGGAGACGGCGCTGTGGAGGTAGACGGCGGGGATGCCCCCACGGCTGCGGCGGAAGGGGTGGGTGAGCCCCCACAGGGGCCAGCTACAGCGGAAGAGGGCAAGGAGCCATCCAGGTTGGTGGTTTCTACAGAGGAGGAGGCGGCCGAGACTGAGGCACACCTGAGGCCTGGTGGGGGCATCCCTGCTGGTGCAAGTGGTGCAGTCCAGGGCCAGGGGCAGGAGGCAGCACAGGTCGCCGTGGAGGTGCCTGTGCATGTCGCTGTCCCTGACCCTGTGAGTGCACCACCATGCACCAGCATGGATGCCCCGTCCCAGGCCCGTCCGCAGGTGGAGGGGGTGTCTATGTCATCTGACTCCCCTCCACCTGCGGACGAGGGGACCCGTGGGCGCATGGAAAAGGTCCTGATTGGGGTCGCGTTGCGCACGGGGGTCATTCGTGATGACGTGCGTGCTTCCCGGGAGGAGCACGCACATCATCACGAAGAGCACCGTGCCGACGTGGCCCAGTTGGGATCTGCCATTGGCGCGGGTTTTCTGCAGGTGATGGCCAATGTGTCGGGCATCTCCTCCTCTGTGGAAAGTATGCGCCGGTCGTTCTCCTTGCCGTCTTCCGGCCCAGTTGACACCAGGGCCCCCTGTGGACCTGCCCCGACCAATGCAGCCGGCTCAGTGGGGATCCCATCCCTGCCACAGTCGGGAGTCGGTGGTCCAGCTGGTGTGGACACCATGGCAACTGGACCCCTGCAGGTGGAGGATGTGCCGGCATCATCAGGCAGGGCACGTGCATGACGGCGTCGGTGGATACCATCAGCCTGGATGCCGTCGTGCTGGCAGAGGCAGTGGCTGCAGAGGCAGCGGCAGCGACGTGGGAGGCGTCATGGCTCGGGGCCATCAACATCGGAGGGGCAGCCATCGGCTGGAGGGCAGGAGGACCCTGGACAGAATGTGTCTTCCGTGTGGCAGCGGTTAGGCCACGCAATAGATGCGGAGAGGCGGCGGGCAGAAGAGGAGCGGCTCGCTATGGTCAGGGCGGTGGACTCCATGCAGAGGGCCCTGAGGCGTGCCGAGTGCCTCGAGGAGATCCGCAGGGGCTTGGAGGTGGACACTGCGTCAGCCCTGCGGGCCCTCGGGGCCATTGAGGAGGAACGCCTCGGGGAGATAGAAAGGGAGTTCGATGATGCCCTGGCCCATAACATCTCTCAGTGAGCCGCAGGACTGGCCCGCCGCCTTTGTATATAGTTATGTAGATAGTAGGTTTCCTTTATTTTTATTTATTATTTGGGTTGATTGGACAATGGCCCACGTTTTTTGTATATAGTTAGCATTAGTTAGGTTTTGGGTAGGTTTCATTTTATGGTTTTTAGGGATATTGGACCCGGACAATCATCTTTGTACATAGTTTGTGGATATTTTTGATTTTATTATTTGGACCATGGGGCAATGTGTTTGTTTTTGATTTCCATTTTGATTGACTTTGCACCCGTTCTTTTGGATTTCACCTTTCATTAGATTTTTTTTTTTTTTACCTGTTACTTTGTGTATTCATTTAGGTGTTTCTTTTTTTTTCCTTCTTACATTTTAATACATTGTTCTTTTGATTCTATTGTGTGGACTTCTCTCATTGGTTTGTTGACTGTCACAATCTGGGTTTTCACAGTCATGTGTTGCCATTGTGTGAGTCTGACAGACTTGGACTCATGCGCATACTGCTCATTGGTTATGTATCATGTAATGGGTATTTGATTTTTGAATGGATGTGTACCTTGGATGTGTGTATGGACTGGGGTGACATGGGGTGGGATGTGGTTGCCCATGGGATCCTGGGATCTATATTGTGATTTCCTATTGGTAGGGGAACATCTGTGTGGGCCTGGTGGAGGGTGCCCCATGACTGCTGGGAGGTGGGGTTGGTGGGAGACATGAGTGGGACATAAGTGGGGGCCTGCTGGCAGGTGCCCCACAGTGCTGGGGGGTGGGGGTGGTGGGAGGCATGAGTGGGACATGGGTGGGGGCCTGGTGGAGGGTGCCCCATGACTGCTGGGGGGTGGGGTTGGTGGGAGACATGAGTGGGACATAAGTGGGGGCCTGCTGGCAGGTGCCCCACAGTGCTGGGGGGTGGGTGTGGTGGGAGGCATGAGTGGGACATAAGTGGGGGCCTGCTGGCAGGTGCCCCACAGTGCTGGGGGGTGGGTGTGGTGGGAGGCATGAGTGGGACATAAGTGGGGGCCTGCTGGCAGGTGCCCCACAGTGCTGGGGGGTGGAGGTGGTGGGAGGCATGAGTGGGACATGGGTGGGGGCCTGGTGGAGGGTGCCCCATGACTGCTGGGGGGTGGGGTTGGTGGGAGACATGAGTGGGACATAAGTGGGGGCCTGCTGGCAGGTGCCCCACAGTGCTGGGGGGTGGGTGTGGTGGGAGGCATGAGTGGGACATAAGTGGGGGCCTGCTGGCAGGTGCCCCACAGTGCTGGGGGGTGGGGGTGGTGGGAGGCATGAGTGGGACATGGGTGGGGGCCTGGTGGAGGGTGCCCCATGACTGCTGGGGGGTGGGTGTGGTGGGAGACATGAGTGGGACATAAGTGGGGGCCTGCTGGCAGGTGCCCCATGACTGCTGGGGGGTGGGTGTGGTGGGAGGCATGAGTGGGACATAAGTGGGGGCCTGCTGGCAGGTGCCCCACAGTGCTGGGGGGTGGGGGTGGTGGGAGGCATGAGTGGGACATGGGTGGGGGCCTGGTGGAGGGTGCCCCATGACTGCTGGGGGGTGGGGGTGGTGGGAGACATGGGTGGGGGCCTGGTGGAGGGTGCCCCATGACTGCTGGGGGGTGGGAGTCATGAGCAGGTGTGCAGGGTAATCCCCTGTGGTGTGGACTGCATGCAGGGGACGTGGAGGCTGTACAGGGAAGACCTGTGAAGACCCAACGATCGGAGTAGCGTGTTCAACTATCCACGCCCCCCTGAAATGGACGTAGCCTGGGATTTTGCGTGTGGGACTTCCCGCGCACCCCTGGAATTCCCGTAGCCTAGCTTTTCGCATGTGAAACTTCCCGCGCACCCCTGAAATGGGAGTAGCCTGGGATTTCGCGTGTGAAACGTTCCCGCGCACCCCTGAAATGGAAGTAGCCTGGGATTTCGCGTGTGAAACTTCCCCGCGCACCCCTGTAATGGACGTACCCTGGCTTTTCGCGTGTGGGACTTCCCGCGCACCCCTGGAATTCCCGTAGCCTAGCTTTTCGCGTGTGAAACTTCCCGCGAACCCCTGTAATGGACGTAGCTTGGCTTTTCGCGTGTGGGACTTCCCGCGCACCCCTGGAATTCCCGTAGCCTAGCTTTTCGCGTGTGAAACTTCCCGCGCACCCCTGTAATGTACGTACCCTGGCTTTTCGCGTGTGGGCCTTCCCGCGCACCCCTGGAATTCCCGTAGCCTAGCTTTTCGCGTGTGAAACTTCACGTGCACCCCTGTAATGGACGTACCCTGGCTTTTCGCGTGTGGGACTTCCCGCGCACCCCTGGAATTCCCGTAGCCTAGCTTTTCGCGTGTGAAACTTCCCGCGCACCCCTGAAATGGACGTAGCCTGGGATTTCGCGTGTGAAACGTTCCCGCGCACCCCTGAAATGGAAGTAGCCTGGGATTTCGCGTGTGAAACTTCCCCGCGCACCCCTGTAATGGACGTACCCTGGGATTTGACGTGTGAAACTTCCCGCGCACCCTTGAAAATCGCATGGGCCGCTTGCCGTGATGGTCCAGGGTTAGCGCAGCCCCTTGCGCTGGTTTGTGATTTTTATGAGATTTCCCAGCGCAAGGGGCGTTCCTGGGGGCGTAACTGGCGCTGCAGCGAGTCGCTGCGCCACTGTGCGCCACGGCTGCCTGGGGAAGCTAAAATCCATGAATACGCTGTGCGCCGGATTCGGTTTTGGCGCACGCGGCTGGCGCAGACTATCGCACGCGCACGCTGTGCGCCAGCCACGTGTGCTACTTGTGCGCTGAATTCTATGAATTACCCTGATGATCTTTTGTTAATCAGAGTTCTCTAATTGATATAAACTCTAAAATAGATAATTGTCAGGTTTATTTATGCAGTGATTAAGGAATTATAGGAAAGAAGTAGTTTATGGCCACGAGCTCATGATACCTAGGCTATGGCAATCGATTTTAAAGGTCTAAGAGGCGATCAAATCATTGGATAGAATAGGGATATGTCATGGTCAGCAATTTACAGACATTTGCCAGACCATAGATTCACACAGTCACCAAGTCAGAGTGGTATACCGACTTCCAGATATATTTAAGTTTATAAAGGCTTAATATGGGTCCATACCCTGAAGAGTGCTAACTGAAGGCTTAAGGAGACTGTATTCAGACAGCCATACCAGAAGTCTTCTTCTTTTATCGCCTCATAATTGTGCATTCATTTTTCATATTCACCCATATATGTAGGGCCCAGTTTTGGGCAGAGTGTTAGAACATGTCGGTTGGGTTCAAGTACTCCTGCCCCCTAACAGATTCGACAGATCCTGGCCTCTCGAAGAATGTTCAACCGAGGGCCAGTAATAGTAAGAACCGGTAGCTGATTTGTTCTTAATTGCAGCAGGAACCGTCTAACTTCAGGGGCCGGAGATAGCATAAAGTAAGCCTGAATTTTTAGGTATCTGTGGGTGACGTGAGAGACTGCCTCATACCCACTGAGCATGGATAAGTGGTCTGTATTCATACACCAATCCCACTTATTCAGTTTATCTTCAAATGCTTTTTTTTGGTCGATATATGGTAGATGTTTCAGTTTTTCATAAGGCCAGTCAATCTCGGCAAATAATGATTCACTGAACTCTTTGTATGATCCACCCCGGGGATGTTTTTCTGAATCATAGCTATGCCCTGCCAACCTGAGCAATTTGCAGCAGGGGTTTTCTCGAGCTTTCAAATAGAAGGAACCTCGCACACGCAGTGCCATCCCTCTCAGGGAAATGAGCCCCAGTTCTAATCTGAAGTATTGTACTGAGCAGGATGGTCCCAAAAACAGTGCGCCAATAGTGACCTTCTAAAATGTTGAGCCAAGTTAGATCTTGCATGGATAATGCCTCCAGGCCATATAGAATTACGGGTACAAAGCATTGCTGGTACAATTTCAGAATACCCGCCATGCTAAAACCTGCAGTGCCCTTTGCAAATCTACAGGCCTGGAGGGTAAGCAATTTTGCTCTCCATTTTTTATTTCTTATTATTGCTTCGTAGTCGGACAATGCTTTGAAGTCTAAACCCAAGTACGGATATTGCTCCACCACCGCTATTGTTCCCACATTGGAATCAATACCAGTTCGTTTAGGGCCTTTTCTTGCAATAGTCATTATTTTTGTTTTTCCCATATTTATGACCAGTCCCAACTGTGAGGAGTATACCAGTAACTCATTAAGTAGGTTCCTAATACCAGACATCGTGCGATCAAAGAGGATCAGGTCATCCGCATAAAGCATTTCCGTAATCGGTGTTTCGCTCAATTTGGGAGGGCAATTTGACTTTGATGACATATGGTCCAACAGATCGGCTATATATAGGTTGTATAGCATAGGCACAGTTACGCAGCCTTGCTTAACTCCCATATTAATGCAAATCTCCTCTGTGACCTCCCCCCAATGGTTCCATGTAATAATGTCCCCACAAAAATATCGGCATGCAAAAATATTGCCGAAAAATGGGCGGTTTTTTTTGGGCTGCCCCTATCCCCATATATATGGTTACCCATATAATATTGCCACAACCTTTTCCCGGCAATATTATGTACGGCGACCATATATATGGGGATAATATTACCTGATACCCCCCCCCCGATCATTGAGTCGGACCCTAGTGGTGGTGTTGCTATGCAGAGCTATTAATATGTTAAGAATCCACCTAGGGCAATCCATGTCCTTCAGTTTTGACCACAGGATGTCACGGCCCACCAGGTCAAAAGCACTAGTAAAGTCTAAAAGACAATATATAGTGTGGCATCCTTGCAGCTCATGGTATTGTTGATTAGCTGGTCAAGGACCCTAATATTATGGGTAGTGCTGCCCCTGGCCTAAAGCCCGTTTGTGCATAATTCAGGATCTGTTTTTCAGTGACGCATTTTTCAATTTCTTTGAGAACCAAAGTGTTGATAAATATCAACATGACCATGCTTCATTTGCAAAACATATTGTACTCTGGGTTCATACCATATTTATTTCTATTGATTTTATATATACTGGTCATTTGTATAGCGCCTATACAAAGAAAGTATTTCAAAGCGATTCAAGGCGGGGGAGGCAACAAGGGTAATATACAATAGTCATTCTTACAAGGCCATGAGTCATTCAGAATGAACAGACAACTAACTATCATACTAGGCCTGATGCCATTTAAGAGCATTGCCAAGAAATGAGGGAAGGAGGGGGAGGGGAAGAAGGGAAGGTACAGAGAGGGACAGAGAAAAGGCAGGGATTGAACAGGGCAGCAGATGGAATGGAGGGTGCAGAGAAGTTAAACAGACTAACATTCGAATGTCCAGGAGCACAGAGCACACATATGCAGGGACAGATGGAGGGTGCAGAGAAATTAAGCACACCAGAATTTGAATGTGCAGCAGCACAGAGCACACATATGCAGGCACAGATGGGGGGTTCAGAAAAGTTAAACACAGCAAAATTCGAATGTCCATGAGCAGAGCACACATGTGTAGCGACAGATGGAGGGTGCAAAGACGTTAAGCACACCAGAATTGGAATGTCCAGGAGCACACGTATGCGGGAACAGTTGAAGGGTGCAGAGAAGTTAAACACACCAAAATTCGAATGTCCAGGAGCACACATATGCAGGATCAGATAGAGGGTGCATGTGTAAATCAGGCCTAGAATCAAATGATGTAAATAGCAAGGATAGGCAAACGGCCGGCCGGAGCATCGGTAGAGAGAAAGAAGTGAAGGGATCCAGCCGGAGGGACACGAGGCATCATAAAAGATGGGAAGTGAGAGAGGTCATCGGACAAGGTCGTAGTGGTAGAGGGGGCTCAGCAGAACACGGAGGGCTTGATTGAGTAGTTTGGACAACAGAGGCTGTGTGGAATGCACACAGGACAAGCTGCTACCAGAAAGGTGCAATGAGTCTCGGGCAGGATGGAACAGGCAGCAGTGTCCTATGAGATAAGCTCAAGAAACCCTCATACCTTGGAGTGCATTGAGATGGGAATGGTGAACAGGCACCTAGGTGAAGCTGATGTTTGCCAGAACCAGATGGAGCCGATAGAGGGACCACACGTCCATCCCAGGCCAGGACAGGGTATTAGGCAAAGTTTGTATGCAGTACCCTCTAGGAACACTACAAACAACTCTGACTACAGATATAGGAAACCCAACTTTTGGTATAATCTTGTACTACACAGTTTTGGTATCGTGTTGTAGGCTTATCTCAAGAGGGGTCAATGTGAGCTGTAGTGGAGTTACACAGAGATTTACAGTTACAAGTATTCAAATAAACTCTTATACTCAAGGTTTCTTGAATAAACAATTAATTTATTTATCAGTCAGTTAGAATAAGCTGTCTTCAGAAGGGAGTAATATAATAGTAACACTCAAATACACTTCATGAAATACACTCTCTTAATATCTCTAAATCAGTAGATACCCTTTTGGGATGGCCCACAGACACTACTTACACCCTCAGGTGATTTCAATTGCTAGGGTGCTGGGGAAACTAATATATCACTGTTGCATTTAGAATAACATAGTAATAAGTCAAAGGAAAAGATTATTTAGAACACACAAGAGATCACAAATATTGTTAGGCAGCCAAATATTTTCAGATCCTCCAATAAGAGTCATTCAGTGGAAGAGGCTAAGCCCAAGTCAATAGGCAAAAGTCTATGTAAGCTGAAACACTTTTTCTTAGGTAAGTAGAAAGTTTTTGCACAATGTTTTAGAAGTCTTTGAAGAAAAACAGAATCAAATGTAGGACCACAAACTGATTAGACTTGTGATTAGTAGAAGATGCAAGCAACTTTACAGTAAGGGGTACGTTCTCTCAGACTTTTTACAGTTCCTTTAAAATGAAGAAAAGATGCAGCAGATAACTCCTGTTCCTGTGCAGCTCTGCAGATCCCACTGTTCCTGGGCCTCAGTCGTGGGGACAAGAGGGAGGAAGTCGGGGGACTCCTGCACTGTATTGCAATGGTCAAAACTTGCATCCAGCAAACTTCACTTTCAGTGACTGTTCAGTGTTTCAGCTCCTCGTGTCTACTGCATATAGCAACACCACAGTTCCTGGCTATCGAGATGGACTTTCCTTGCTTCTAGAGTCCTGCACTCTGTTGAGGGGGCTCAGGCTCGGTCAGTCCTGATTCCCGGGAGTCCGGAAGATCTTCCTGGAGCTCTTGGCCAGCTTAAAAGCAACACACACAATCAGGTGTTCCTCTCCCTGCTATACGGTTTCCAGCAGCAACTCTGTGGAAATTCAACCTGCTCCGAGATGGATGCCCAGGTGGCTTACTTTGGAGTTGATTGGTCCCACCAACTCAAGGGGAGAAGTCGTCCTTGCCGTGGCGTCTCTGTCGATGCGAACTTGGCATTTCGGCACTGTAGCAGGTCTTCACTGGACAAACCAACAGTCCAGGAGTTGCAGTAGCCGTCCTCTTCAAGCTCTTCTTCGGTTCCTTTGTCCAGTGGTCGACTCTGCCTTCCAAGCCAAAAGACTTGCCTTTTATTCTGTCATCTCCCATTCATTCCAGCCTAGCTGTCAATCACCCAGCAGGGTGGCGGTCCTTGCCGGACAGTCAGCCAGCCAATCATCACAGAGTGCATTTGGGTCTAGGAGACTAAGCACAGGGAGTTTCGGGCATCTACCTCACTTCTTACCTACCCCAGACACCTTGGAGCCAGAGACGGGCTTCACTCGTGAATCCCGCCAAAGGCAAAACGAACAATGGGACCAAACCTGGTTTGGCGCACAGAGTCAATCTCACGAAGGAATTTTCCACAAAGAAATGGCGAAAAAAGAAGACTAGGGCCATTTTGACAAAAATGGCACCCTCGGGTGCTTTACTGCAGCTGCAAACCCAGCCTGCGCGAAATGCACACCATGGTAGTTAAAACGAAACCACTGCCACCAGCCATTCAATGAGAAAAGGGTAACATAAAAATGTTACATGAGAATCTAGACAAAGGGGATACTAGGTAACCCCTCCAGCACCCTATTGTAAGATAGTGTGTGCTGGGTCTAGAAAGTTATACATGTAAGTAAAGACAATTTTGCTTTACTGCTCTGGGAAACAGTAGTTTAACCAAGAGAAGGTAGTTAAACCTTTGGGAAATCGGAAAGACTGAAGGTGCTGTGTGACAAAATGTAAAAGATGATGCCTATGGAGTTTGTCAGACTCCACAACCAAAAGAAACACAGTGTACTAAATCACATTCAAATACATGAGAGAGTGGGGAAAAGGGTCTTACTCTCTCCATGTTAAAAAAATCAAGTCCTCAAAATCCAGCAAAGTTGGAGGGAATTTGCACATTTCTGAGAATTCTCCCTAACACTGGGCCAGACAGGGAAGGAGTACAGCCCTTTGAAGAGGCTCTTCGAAGGGGGCCTGACCATAAGCATACAAAGGAAATACCAGCCAAGGCGAGTTGTGTCATGCCACTCAGGCTTGTGCATAGGGAATGTGTGCTACCAATTTAGAACATGCAACACATGGATTTATGTACATTATGTATCCTATTCTTGCTTTACATGAAAATGTGAGCAATGACGAATATCCTGTAATCTTTTACTTCTTTTCTACTATATCTGAACCAGTTTTGCTATAACTGATGGGGTCACTCCATCCTTCAGGATCACCCTTTGATGCATGCCTCGCCAGAATTCTCAAACAACTGAGATCTTGTGTAATCTCTAACCTGTGCCTCATCATCAACCACTCACTGCTAGCGGGCATACTTCCTGATCCACTTAAGATAACCGCTATCTCCCACTCCTAAAAAAGCCCTTTCTGGACCCTCCACTGCTGATCAATTGCCAGCCGATCTCAGGAACAGGATCACGATCAGGAACTTTTAAATTGGGAAACTACTGGAGGCTGTGGTAACATCACAGCTCCAGTCTTTTGCTGATGAAGTCGGCTGACTCAATGACATCCACAATGGTTTTTGCCCAGGTTTTAATACTGAAACAGTCTTGTTAACTATGCTAGATGATCTAAGATTATAGGTGGATGTAGGAGACACAGGTCTGCTCATCCATCCTTTCAGATCTATCTGCAGCCTTTGATAGGCTGACCCTAACATTCTTTTGAACTATATCTACAAGCTCAGACTACAGGGGAAAGCTTGAAACTGGATTAAATCCTTTTTGATTAATCGTAAACAAACAGTGTACCTTTCCCCCCTTTTCTTCTGCCAAGGGAGATATCACCTGCGGGGTTCCACAGGGATCCTCCCCTACCCTTTGTTATTCAGTCTCTACATGAATCCTGTGGCAGATCTAGTGTGCAGCTTTAACATGACTTGTTAAGTGTATGCGGATGACACCCAGCTAGTTTTGTGTTTTCTTAATTCCAACGTGTACCCGATTTATAAATTTAAGTGCTGCATTGAACAAGTGAAGATATGGATTACAAATGACTTTCTACAACTAAACGAGCAAAAAAGAAATAGTTATTTGTAAACCTAATAAGATTAATACACTTGCATAAGAATCCCTCAGAATGTTGGACTTCGTACCTCCTGCTTTGGGACCCTTTCTCAAACCATTGCATCTAGTACACAATCCTGGAGTCTGGTTGGACCCTGAGCGGTCTCTAAAAATGTTGAGTTATTTCTCTTTTTTTTTAGAAGGTGCAGCTTATGAATGCATATTTATCCAGCCGGCTTAACTGATGCTGTTTTTTTAGAGCTCCCTAAACAATCTTCATCCAAATTGCAACACATTCCAAATACCTCTACAGTTTGGAATTCTTTCATCGTTTACAATTCGAGACAAATCCAAGTATCACATCTTCAGGAAACACTTAAAGACATGTTTGTTTCCCAGACAATTACTTGTTCCTGGTGGGCTGTTCTGGGAGGTGCTTTTAGCACCTTGATGCCTCTGCTGAGGCACTTTGGTGCACGTTGTTAGATGTCTACCTCCCTACTTATCCCACAAAAGATTATGATTTTTTGAACCAACATTCCAACAAATCAAAAAAAGGTGAATGACCTACCAGAATATATGAAAAAGTTCCCAAATAAAGGCTTACGAAATACTTTCCTGAGCGCTTGTCTAAACCTCCTAGCCACAAAAAAGGTTCTGGTTATTAGGGGTCAATCATCGTCGAATAAGTGTCATCACTGTGGAGATGAAGAAGAGGTAGAAACAGTAAGACATTTGCTGCTTTCTTGTCCAGGTACAAAATATGTAAGGTCAACTTACCTGAGAGCTAAAGATACAAACACAGGATGAAGAAGATTGGTGGAAACTTCTAATTATCGGAGAGAAGACTTCATGGGTGACTGCCGTGACACTTATCGTGCATACGACAATGGTATGTGAAAGAAACAGGAAAAACATACCGAAGACGGGAACCTCAGCTGCCCAAATCAGTTAGGAAAGAAAATGGATGTTATCAATGTGATTAAGGAAACAAGGAATACTAGTTTTTGTAAGAATTGTTTTTCAATTAAATCAAATAAAAAAAGAAAGAACCATAAATACTTCCCGCCCCCCAATTCCCTTGGGTTATTTGGATGACTCTAATTTCATGTCTCCTCACTTCAACACAAAGTGATTAGTGAAAATGCACTGCCTTTCATCCCAATATCTCTTTTAATATGACTAAGATTTCAACATGTTTTGATTTCTGAATTATCTGTTAGGATATTAAACTGGCTCCTCGGTTCGCAGCCTCATCTATTAACTATATCTGTGAAAACGCCTGTTGCTCAATTTGCTTGTTAAGAATTTATAAAACATGTATACTGCTCTCACAGCACAGAGAGAAATACAGAAAAAATGCTATTTGTTCTTATTTATGTAGTAGTATAATGATTTATTTCAGTTACATAGCATAACATTACAACATCCAACAATACAATTCATCATACACTACAGTGATAAGAGGAGAGTATCTGGTGGCAAATGAAAGAGACCCAGACCTAAGAGAAGAGATGGGTGAGAAGTAATAAGAGAGTGGCTTGCGCCCCAGAAGAGGGGATGTGTAGAAGAAGAGGAAAGCCCTATGAGCCCAGAAGAGGGATATTCCAAAGTGAAGACAGAGAGACAGTGCACAGGACACTGTATGCCTAAAAAAGTGAACAGGGCACTATATCCCTGGGTGCAGATTAGTGAGCAGGCCAATATATTACTGAGTGTGCAAGGGTGAACAGGGCATATCTCTTGGAGAGTGAGCAGCATACTGTATTCCTGGGTGTGGGCTAGTGTACAGGGCACTACTGGGGGTCATTACAAGGTGGGCGGTAAGTGATTACCGGCACCGGTAAGGAGACAGGTGCTTGTAATCCCCTACCGCCCAATTCCGAGGTCCCTTAGCGGGAACCGTAAGGGACGTGTGGTCAGACCACACTTCCTTTACGGGTCCTGCTAAGGGACCAGGGTGCTAATAACGGGCCTGCCATGAGCAGGCCCGTTATTAGCGCCCTCCCCATTCCCATTGAGCCCTATGGGGGCTCAAATGGGAATGGGGAATGGTTTGTTCAATGGGGACTTACCGGTCCCTCCAGGGTCGGAATGCACCGGTAAGTCCCCATTGAATAAGACTGGGCCGGACCCGTTATTGGAGGCAGCCATGGCGCAAATAGCGCCATGGCTACCTCCAATCTCGGAATGAGGCCCCATATCCCTGAACGTGGAAGGGTGAGCAGACACCATATGGCAGAATCAAAAAACAACGGGGGCATCCCCTTGGTCCGACAAGAGGGGAATAAGACATAGAGAGAAGGAGAGCCCAAGGGAAAGGAAGGACTTTTGGGACACTTGGCAAAGGGAGAAAGTTCCAATCCCAAAAGAGGTGGTCTCCAGAAAAAGGGATATAGGCTATATGCTACAGCGAATTTAACAGGAGAACGTTCTGCCTGGAACTTTCTGAATAGCGTGTTGTTTGATGCCCTTCATTTGTCATCTTGAGTTCAAGAACTGTTCCCCAAAAACCTCTATATTACAGCCAGCCATAACCAATTTCCGTCCAACAGTCTTATGTTTTTCTATTGTTTACTAAAATACTTTCAGCGTATTCTAGTGTCAGAACTTGTGTTTTGGGCATGTGCAGTGCTTTAAGTGGGTCGGGGGCCTGTTGGGGCCAGGCCCCGGCAGTCTCCAAAAAGTGGGGCTGAGCCGGGGCCTTGCCGCAACATCGGCGGGATGCATTATCCCGTCGCAGCCGCAGCCGCAACGGGAGATGCGCCTGCCATGAAGTCAGGCGAGCTGACAGAAGTGCCAGCCAGACACACGGTTGCTGTCATAGTAACTGCCTCGCGCGAGGGTCACCAGAGGCAGTTACTGTCCCTTTTATTTCCCCAGGTCGCAGAGGCGTCTTTAACCCTCGGCGAACATGTTTTTGAAACATGTCACATATTTCTATGTTTAGAAAAGATGGCTTGCAAAGTACACAAACCATAGTAAGGTACACATACAAATATATAACACGTATATATATTTGTGTGCAGACCTTACGATTTATGTACTTTTTAGGCCACGCCCTCCCACAAGCCATACCCCCAAATTAAGGCCCCCCTCGATTTCTTACCCCACTTAAAGCCCTGAGTATGTGACATGGGCTTGGCAACCATGCTGTCTGGTCGTTATGGTCAGTTTCAAAAAAGCTGACACTGGATGTTCACTTACTCACTGATTCACTTGAATCACTTAATTATAATGAGCTAAAACCCAGGCATTATTTGGTAGTGCAAGATACTTTAGCACTAATGTCATGGGGCCTCATTACGACCCAGGCGGTAATTTACCGCCTGGGTCGTACCTTTACCACCATGGCGTAAACTACGTTTACGCCATGGTGGTTGGCGGACTTACCGCCCCATTCCGAGGTTGGCGGGGCGGTAAGTCCCCAATCCCCATTTACCCTTCCCCATTCCCATTTTTGCCCCATAGGGCATAATGGGAGTGGGGAAGGCGTTAATTACGCCACCGTAAATTACGGTGGCGTAATTAACATAAAGGTCCCTTAGCGTCATGGATTTTAACACCTGCTAAAAGCAGGTGTTAAAACCTCCATGGCGCTAAGGGACCTCGGAATCAGGCGGTAAGGGTCGGCGCTGTTTATGCCGCCGTAAACCCCTTACCGCCTGAGTCGTAATGAGGCCCATGGTGTTTTACTTCTGTCGGCTACCTTCAGCACTGTTTCTTTGTCTATATTTGTATCCGACATGTTGTTCTCTTTATTCTTGACCACCAACAACCACTTACATTTTCCCCTTCTGTCATATTACTATTAATTTAATGATTTTACTTGCATATTGAAATTCCCCTCGAAACGTGACCCCATTGTTTGATTTTGCTCTTAAGGCTGCCGCAGAGGGTGTGGGACTTCCCGTAGCTGTGCAGTGTGTCTCTCTAACGTGGCAGGATGAGCTGTGCCTTCGCTTCATGAAGGAAGTGGAACGCGTGACAAAGCAGGAGAAAAGAAGATTAGAGATGTTCTAGACTCTGCAGCAAGGAAGAAACGGGGCTGTGCTCCAAGTAAAAGAACATTCCATTGCATGATCTTAAATGTTCTCATAAACTGTTGAACAAAATAATGCATTTTCTTAATGAAGCTTTATAGAGCCCTAGAAGCCCACACTGTGTGGTTATAGTTGCTGCTAAATGCCTGCAAACAAACCTGAGCACAGCGACTGAGTTTAATAAACAGCATGGCCTGTCATGTGGTTGTCTGGTATTTGTGAATAGAAAGAAAATACGTTTTCTATGAAAAATACGAGAAGTATTATTTCATTACATTTTCACAGTCGTTTGTAGTGACTATGTGGTATTTAATTGTTTTACTTTTGAATAGGGCAACATAAATAGGTCAGGGATTCTCCTTTTAAGGTTTGTCTAAAGAGACTGTTGGCTCTCTGCCAGAGCTATTGAAGAAGCAGCAGCATGTTCAAAGGTCTTTTACACGGTTGTCATTTTGTAGACTATGATGCTGGAAATGCCTTATCGAGGGACAGGCCCTCCTAGTCCTTGTCCTACCACTTCTCTGTGTGTTTTTTCCTAAAGTTTTCTGCCACTGAGGTCCAGCCTGGACCTCTGGCAGTGCAGCTCTTCCTTTTATCTTTTGGTGAACAGCACTCATCAGATACCCTTATGGCACCCATGGGTGGTAGTACACCCTTGTACCCATTATGTGTGTTCCCACAGAGCAGGGTATGGACTGGTGGCAGCTACATGCTGACTTGACAGTGGCTCTGAGTGTCCTCCTTTTTGGGATACCTGGTCCTGCCATAGAAATCAATGGATTCCTACACAAAGGCAAGATGTCCACTGTGGGCTCTTGGTTTCTATTGTCTTTTACATTGTTTCCGAAAGTCCTGGGAAGCCCTGACCCTGTCCCTTCCTACGGAATGGCTATTGGGTGGAAACACCATATATGTCTCTGTTCCCTTTCCTCCTGACTGGCTGTTGTCTGGAAATACCATATATGGCTGTCGAGCTGCCTCCTGTCAGACTACCCTACAGGTGGGACATGCATGAATGGAGTCTGAAGTGAACACGCATTCTCTGTTGTGGGTGTCTGGTTTCTGTGTGTGTGACACAATGAGTGAGACAGCCCTGACTGAAACTGACATGAATTAGGTGTAGTGTGCTGAAAGGCTGGGTAATTGCCCCAATCCACATTCTTTGTTATGGGTTTCTGGGTAGAGTGAATGGCCTGAGTGCCTGTGAGCCTGATTGGCTGACTACCTGCATGAATGCCCTTCTGCATGATTGGCTGACTGAGTCTGGCTCAGCCAGAGTGACTGGGGAACAGATGTGTATATCTGGGGACCTCTCACTTACCAATTTGTTCAGAAGCTGAAGTTGAAGCTCAGCAAGAAGAAGCTGTTTCTTGATGCCCATTTGGAGGAGACATCTGCTGCTGCAATTTCTTCACTGTTATCCGAAAGCTGCTGTGTCTCCCAAGGACTGATCAAGAGAGGACCCTTGAAGGAGACCTCTCCCCAAGCTACGAGCGAAACTGCTACTGTTAGGCAGAATTACATGCAGTACCCTTTGGCAACACTACACACAATTAAGACTACAGGTGTAAGCGCGATCTCACCTTTGGTACAAGCCTGTACTACACAGTTATGTGGTAGCAGTGGCTGAGCAGCCAGACGTATCTCAAGAAGTATGTGAGCAGTAAAAGATGTTATACAAAGGACCTGCAATCACAGTAGTTCAATACAACACTTACTCAAGGTTTCTTGGTAACAGAATATACATGTATTTACACATTTAGTTAGAAAACATTCCAATAGTAAGAAGCAGCTCAATATCACACTATAATACACTACAGTACACAACCAATACGTTTCTTAACAAGTTAGGCTCCCCTGAAGTGGCAGCAAAATGGCACTTCAGTAACTTTCAAAAGGGGTAGAAAGACAAAGGTTATAAAAATCAAAACACAATTACTTTCAGAGGCAGGGCAAAAAGTTTCAGTTCACTACAAGAGGTAATTCAATTCAATAGGGCTGGGCCAAAGTCAATGGTTCAGTGTCTTGGATAGGATAGCACAGTTCTGGTAGTAAATGGCTAAGTCTTTGCCAATGTTCTTAAAAGTGGTTTGCCAGAAAAAGAGTTATATGTCGGTATAGGAGCAAACAAGACTCCAAAGTTGGGAAAGTTTGACAAACTTTCACTGCGGCAGAAAGGATTTCCACACCATGTTTGCACAGTACCTCGTGGATGAAGAAAAGCTGTAGCTGAGGCAGTTGTTCCTGGCAGTTCCTGCAGATCTCGCTGTTCCTGAGCTTCAGTCATGGAGACAAGAAGGAGGACGTCGGGAGGTTCCTGCACTGCTCAGGGAAGAAGCCACAAGCTTGGCGAAGCATCGGTTTTAAGGTGTGAGTGCCTTAAAGTCCACAAACTGGTATCCTTCTCACTGGCTATCTGGTTTTCAACAGCACTCGACCAGTATGGAGATAGTGTCCAGGTGGCTTGCGAGTTGGTTGTTCCCACCTTGAAGGGGCTTCTCTGTCGAGGGAGTTTGAGGCAATTGGGACCTGCAGCAAGGCTTTACCAGGCAAACCAACGGTCCAGGAGTTGCAGCAGTCGTCTTCCTTCAGCTCGTCTTCAGTTCTTTCGTTCCAGTGGTCGACTCTGCCTTCCAAGTCCCAGAGACCTGCTTTTAAACAGGTTTCTCCCATTCATTCCAGCCTACCTGCCACTCACCCAGCAGGGTGGTTCAATGAGGAATTAGTCGTGCTCAGGAGAACCAAACGGGCCCATGAACATATTTTTAGAAAACTTCCTTTACCAGAACATGAATCAGCCTTCCAGGAAGCTAATAGAACTTATAAAAAAGCCATCATCACACACAAAGCCAATACCTTTAACACTCAGATCAGTAATGCTGCATCCGACTCCAAAGAACTCTTCACAATACTAAAAGAATTTGAAAACCCAACACACATCACCAATTGCACCAATACTAGTAAAGAATGTTGTACCACGATCCAAGATGCGATTGCCGCAAAGATGAACCTCCTTCAAAATAAAATTTGAACCAAAAAACAACTCCTAGCAGATAAATATGCCACTGACAACCACCCTCCCACCACTATCGGTAACACCAAACCTACTTTCCAATTAACACATGTTTCTCAAGATCTAGTGTTCAAAACTATCTCTAAACTCAAAGCATCCAATTGCAAGGGAGACTCTGTCCCGGCGGAAATAGTAAAATCTTGTGCACACGCACTAATACCTATCATAACGAAATGTGTAAATGCCTCCTTTGACAAAGACATAATGCTAGCTAGCATCAAAGAAGCCTGGGTTACCCCTCTACTAAAAAAGCCTAATCTTGACCCCACTGTTCCCACTATCTATAGACCAATAACAACGGTCACATTCTTATTAAAAATCCTTGATAAAATAGCATACAATCAAGTCCAAGCACACTTGGAACATAACCGACTCCTTGGCACCAGACAATCCGGCTTCCGCCCCAACCATAGTACTGAAACAGCACTTCTGAATCTCAGGATCCAAATGGATTCCGTCAGAGATTCAGGAAAGCTCTGTATCCTCCTTCTACTAGACATATCTGCAGCATTTGACCTTGTGGACCATAACAAACTCTGCTCCACCCTAGCTAAAGACGTTAACTTTTCCAAGGACTCCACTACTTGGATTAAATAATTCCTGGCTGAACGAACCTCCAGAGTCTCCATAAGCAAAGAAGCTGCAGACCCCATACCAGTACCCATAGGTGTCCCATAAGGATCCTGCCTATCCCCCACCCTCTACAACGCCTACACAAAGCTCCTCTTCTCAGCTCTGGATGATATGGTTGTAATTTACACAAATTTTGCAGATGACACCCAGATCCTAATCACACTCACATGGAACTATACACAAGACACTTCCACTATAAATAAAATCTACTCCATAACCCAAAACTGGATTTACCTAAATAGCCTCTGTCTTAATGACGAAAAGACAGAGATCCTCACAAGGGTTCACAAGCCATACTTAATGCCCTCCAGCCATAAACCTCACCAAACCCCACATGATCGATTTGACTCAGCCATATACTTTTTAAAAAACAAGTTTGTGAGGATTCATCCGGGGGGGGGGGGGAGATAAGCTGCCCAAAAACTGCTCCTACTATGGGTTGAGCAACTTAGCCATAACTACCGGGCCGCTACCGCAGGCCCTGTAATGTAAGTGAGGCATGGTATCACAAGTAGACACTGACACAAGAGTTGCAAGTTTTAAAACCTTTATTGTTAAATTTAAGGGGGAGGAAAAAAAAAAACATACCTGAGTCCCCGGCGGGGGACGATGGCAGTCTCCAGCCATGTGGAAGCTTGGAGCAGGGTTGGCCCCGCTTCGAGCATCCTCATTTGCTGAGGGGCTGCTATGCCACCCACCATGGATAAAGCAGGGAAATACCGGCCGAGGGATTCTCGGCAGTTTAATGACCCGGCAAGAGCCAATTAGAATGTGCTTTAGATTTTGCTTGACTCTCGCTGGGTACTAATGCAAACGAATGTGACATAGGGATGTGTATCTAAAAAATGAAAAAATCAGTTGTGAAATGAAATGTCAGAACGGCAATACAATTCAGTATTAATTCTCGTCCCCACGTTATATAGCAGAGGGTTAAATGTAACACTTGATGGATGAATGCACTTTGGCTTGCAAACACATTTTGGCGACTTGCTCTGCCATCCAGAGCCTTCTTTGCCGTTCAAGTCTGAGTCACAAGTTCACAGGTTTAACCTTTTAGGTACCCATTACCAAAGTCAAGGTCACCCTTCAATCTTCTACGAAGTTCCCTCCCCCAAGCTTTCTTCACATTCCACACATGGGCTTCTCTCTATTGAGTTCGAGCCACCTTTTGTGTTTTGACTTTGCTGGCAAGACTTTCGAAACTAGGAGGATTTTTACTTTCACCTCCACATGACCACTTTGACTCTCCTTTCTTTATTAACCTCTTGGAAAATGTACTTGGTACGTATGTCTTGCTTTTATATCAATTGCTCCTAGATCAAGTCTTTCAAACCTTTCTTTCATGTGTTTTTGTGGTTACTTTCTTTCTCTCCCTTCCCGCTGCAGCTTTAAAACATTTCACAGAGACTTTCGATTGGGCAATCTCACTTCGCTGGACCACTGTACTATTTTGTATTTTGCATTCACATTTCATAACAATGGATTCACTTTCTCTCCCAGTTTATCAGCGCTCGCATTACCTTCATCCCTCGGATACTGTTGCAACCATTTCAATTAAACACAGACCGGGCTTTCTTTGCTTCCTTTCAACTCACTGGACGTGTTAGGATGCTTTCCTTTTTTAACGCCTTTGATGTAGGAATCAAGGTTGTTACCACTGCTGCTGCTTCTGCGCGTCCCCAACTCTGCTGTTCATCCGGGAGAGTGGCTGGTAATCTTGTAGCACTCGGAAGACTCTTTCTTCTTCCAGCTGGATTGTCATGTGCAATCCTCATGGCCTTTCAGAGATAACAATCTCTTGCTGGTGCACAAGAGTCTCTGACTATTTCGTTCTTCATCGTCCTATAGGAACTTCTCTCGTTAGAGGGACATGTCCAGTGTATTGCATGGGTGGAAATTCTTTCAGCCTTAGACTTCCTCTTCCTCGACTCAGTGTTTGTGTTTGTGTAGGAAAGGGGGAAAGGGGGAATTTGGGAAATTAGAATATCCTAAAAAATAGGATTGGATACGGGTATTGCGAAAGAGGGGATACTGCATCTCGCCATCGGTTGTCTCCCCTCCACACCCCAAGGACCCCTCACCCAGGTGATCCTCCCGCACTTGTCCACCCCCACGGTCTGGTTCCAAAGGCGATGGCCGTGCCCTGGCCACATGAGTAAGGGATCCCCGGGGTCCGGGCAGGGAAACACCCTTTCTTTTTTCACATAAAACAGAACATTTTCAATTGCAGATGAATGTTTTTCTAAAATAGTGTAATTAAGCTTTTTAAACCCGTCATAGTGCTGTACCAGGCATTATGGGTCCTGAATACTGAGTTAAAGGCCCAAGGCAGCAAGGGCATTCCAAAACATTTACAGGCCCATAAATTCAGTACCATTGAAGAATGGCGTCTGTAAAACTATAAGCCTTGTCATTCTACAGTATACAAAAGTGTACAGTGTGCAATAATAACAAAATCTGCCTAGGTGATCGCAGAAAGCTATCTGTTACTATGTGTCACACTGCTGGTAGCTTTGGAATGTAACATGTTAAACAGCTGATGTGCTCTACAAACCAGTCTCTGGGCTATGTTGTTTAGTATAGCCTATAGTTTGTTCAAAGAGAATGCAAAGTGAACATTTCAAGGGTTATTATTTAAGCAATAATCACCCGTTCCAAGGGATGGAATGGGTGATAACGGGCCGGCGCCAGAGTTAAAGGCCTGAGTGTAGCCCGGGTGATTATTGCTATTAGCACCCCGGGAAGCCAATCCGTTTTTTCTTTCTGGATCTCCCCTTTGGAGTCCTTCCCTCTGGCCTTTCATGCTCAGTGATCTTAATGTCCCTGAGACGGTTGTCAGAAATCTGAGGGTCTTCATTTCATCCTCACTCTCCATGTCTCCACAGGTGGGAGGAACAACATTAGATTGCTGGATTTCTAGAGAATGTGAAGCAGGGCAATCCCATGATATTCCTGGAGAAAACATTAATAACTCTACTCAATCTGGATCCTAAAATATCACTAGAAATGAAAAGGCCTCACAGGTGGGGAATATGCATTGTAAAGTTCCCAAGATTCCCCTTTAAAGAGATGATTTTAAGGAAGGCTTGTGAAATTGCTGATCCCTCCTGGGAGGCTGGGGGTGGGGGAGGTCACAAACTAATGATATTTGTAGATCTAAGCAGAGATGTACTGGAATAAAGATCATTTGATGTTGAAAAAGAAAAGGCAAGACACAAGAAGTTAAAATACTACATTGTTTATCCTGCAATATCCTGTGTTATTGAGGATGGCCAAGTGCACTCTTTCACGGATTACAAAAATGCTGAAGCCTTTCTGTCCGACCTTGATTCTGAACCTATGGAGGTGTTAGGGAGAATTCTCATAAATGTGCTAATTTCCCTTACCTTTTGAGACCCCCAGCAACTTTGCTGGATTTCTAGGACTTTCATTTTTACCTGGAAAGAGTGTGAGCCTTTTTTCACTCTTTTATGTATTTTGATGTGTGTTTTACTTTTGTGTTCTTTGGATATGGAGTTTTAGACAACTCCATAGGCATCATCTTTTTCTTGTGTGTCACACAGCACCCTCAGTGCAGTGGCACAGGGATGTCTTTTAGACTTCCCAAGGTTTAAATACCTTCTCTGGGGCTGACCACTGTCTCCCAGTGAATGTAAAGTTTAATTGACTTTGCTAGTCTTTTTAAATTGCTAGACCCAGCACACAATGCCTTACAGCAGAGTGTTGGATCAATACCTAGTGTTCCCTATGCCCCATTTCTTTTTGGAAAGGTCCTTCTTGTGTTTGTCTCTGCGCACCAAACCAGATTTGGTCCCTTTGTTTGTTTGGCTTCGGCGGGCTTCTGTACTGAAGCCTCCCTTTGACGCCTGAGTTTCTGGGGTGGACAGGATGTGAGGGAGGTGCCCGAAACTCCCTGTGCTTAGTCTCCTAGGAGACCTGAACGCACACTGGCATGATTGGCTGGCTGACTGTCCGGCAAGAACAGCCACCCTGCTGGGTGAGTGACAGCTAGTCTGGAATAAATGGGAGAAAACTGTTTAAAAGCAGGTCTCTGGGACTTGGGAGGCAGAGTCGACCACTGGAATGAAAGAACCAAAGACGAGCTGAAGGAAGACGACTGCTGCAACTCCTGGACCGTTGGTTTGCCCGGTGAAGCTCTGCTGCAGGTCCAAATTGCCTGAAACTCTCTCGACAGAGAAGTCCCTTCAAGGACGACTTCTTCCCTTGAGCTGGTGGGAACAACCAACTCTCAAGCCACCTAGAAACCATGTCCATACTGGTCAAATTTTCTACAGAGTGCTGTTGAAAACTGGATAGCGAGTGAGAAGGACACCAGTTTTTGGACTTTAAGGACACCTTAAACCGACATTTTGCCAAGCTGGTGGATACGTCCCCATGCAGTGCAGGAACGTCCCAATGTCCTCTCTCTTGTCCCCACAGCTGAGGCTCAGGAACAGCGAGATCTGCAGGAACTGCCAGGAACAACTGCCTCAGCTACAGCTTTTCCTCATTCAAAAGGTACTATGCAAATGCGGTAGAGATATCCTCTTTGCCGCGGTGAAAGTTTGTGAATCTTTCCCAACTTTGGAGTCTTGTTCGCTCCTAATCCGACATATAACGACTGCAAACTACTTCTAAGAACACTGGCAAAGACTTAACCGTTTACTACCAGAACTGTGCTATCCTATACAAGACACTGATCCATTGACTTTGGCCCAGGTCTATTGAATTGAACTGCCTCTTGTAGTGAACTGAAACTATTTGCCCTGCCTATGAAAGTAATTATGTTTGATTGTGATAACCTTTGTCTTGTACCCCTTTTGAAAGTTAATGAGGTGCAATTCTGCTCCCACTTCAGGGGAGCCTAACTTGTTCAGAAACGTGTTGGTTTGGTACTGTAGTGTATTGAGGTGCCTATTACTAGTGGGATGTTTTCTAACTAACTGTGTAAATAAAGTAATATTGTTTTAACAAGAAACCTAGAGAAAGTGTTTGTTTGAACCACTGTGATTGCAAGTCCTTTGTGTACCACCTTGTACTGCTCACATCCCTCTTGAGATAAGCCTGGCTGCTCAGCCCAGCTACCACAAAACTGTGTAGTACAGACTTATACCAATGGTGAGATTGTGCTTACACCTGTATTCTTAATTGTGTGTAGTGTTCCCAAAGGGTACTGCATGTAATTCTGCCTAATAGGAGGCATCTTCAGATGTACAGAAGAACCCCACAACAAAAGGAAGCTATATTTACTAAATGGAGTTTTGTGAGCCTTTACTTATAATATTAAGGCTTCATTTAACGTTAAAATTCATTTTTAGATAAAATAATATGGCTTACTTAAGTGACAGTTGCAGTTGGCGGTTGTCATGTTTGTTTTTATAAAGTTACCGTAGCTTGAATGCTGCACGCATTAGAGTAAAGGAACCATCAAGTGCCATTAACTCAGTTCCGGGTTACTCTGGGGAACTTACGCTCTTGAACGGCGTGCCACGAATACTGCTCTGGTTTGTATGCCCTCCAACACAATCCCGAGAGGAATCCCCAATGCCCTTAAGACCAGTCTGTGTCGGGCGACTGGACAGAAGGGGACAGACGGACGATCTTCTCAGCAAGTAGTCTGCAGCAGATGGGGGAGGTTGAATGGTCTTTGATGTCATTCAATGCAACAGTTAGTGACTTGGTTGTGCCCGCCTTGTTTTTAGTTGTTGCCGCCACTGCAAATCGCTGTACGGATGAGTCATCGGAGGGAAGCCATGTGGGGTGAGCTTTACTCTTGTGCAGTAGCAGTTTATGTGGAGACTGCAGAAGCGTACATGCTGCAGTGTGGGGAGTCGGGGATCAGACTGAGAGAACACAAGCATTGGTGTGGGAGATAAGGGAGGTGGGGGATAAACATGCAGCACAATGAGAGATATCCAAGCAAGACTGCTACTTTGTAAGCTTGGCCACAAGTTTCAGACTGCCTAACTCAATGTATACACTGCAAAGTGGGCCAGAATTAATATGAAATGAATAATCTTCTATGGTGGGAGTAGATATAACCGATGGAATTACAGTAGTCTGGATAGAACTATGAACAAGGTTTTGAAATTAACATTTATCTAAGTAGGTTAACAGGAGTTTAAATATTACATTGGCACCACAGTGGACAACACACAATCCCACGGCAGGGGACTACTTATGTTGACAGAAATTATGCCTCTCACCAAGTGGACTGAAACTCAATACCTAACACTATATTGCAATACTGAAAGGCGTGCAGAGTTCTTGATATTAATGGTTGGGGGGATTGTGTCTATAGAGATGCAAATGGCTTCACATTGGGAAACTGGAAGATTAATTGGCTTATGGTATTAGAAGAATTGTTTTATGAGTTGATTAGATTGACTAGACGTAGATGGATATATTATATGTACTTGTCATATCTACTAGCAGTCAGGCAAGAGGAAGATAAATATGAGAGACATTACTAAATATACAGGGCATGGAGTTCTGGTGGGATAGTTCAGATGAACGAATCAGATGTATACATTTGTACTGACGATCAGTCCATTGATTTATGGATTGGATTTGTTTTAAATGCATGTGTGTGTTCATGAATATGTGTTGTGAGTCTATCTTAGTTGTATAGTATTAGTACTTTCTCCAATCCTTCTGCATATTTAGCCAATAACCACTATACGCTAGGTTTTAAACATGTCCTGGTATATTCACAAACACTTTCGCTAGGAAAACCATACCCTACAAAGGAGGGATCCAAACTCGAGAGCTGATTGACCCTCTTGTACATGAGGTAACCTTTAAATTGTATTGGGCAATGTCATTTACTATGTATAGATATATGAATGTGACAATTAAACTTCTCGAAAGAAAATATTTTAACAAGGGTTTACTCTAATGAGTTCATTGAAATTAGCAACGTTGAAATGTTAAAGGGTTGAATTATTTGCGGAAAAGGAGGCAGGTATTGTTGAGAGTTTGGAAAGAAAGGGCGGATGTGGTGTTTTTGCAAGAGACGCACCTACAAGACAACCCTGAGGGTCTCTTGAAAAATTGAAGGTATTGCATAGTGCTCTTAAACTGTCATTCATCAAAGTCAAGACGAGTAGGCTTGTTATTTGGGAAAGGGCTGGGAATTTCAGTGGCTGATGAGGGCCATATCATTTTGGTAGATGTGTGACATGAGGTGACGCTAATGACCTTGGGATTTATCTATGGACATTGCACTGCAGGGGGATCTCTTTTCACAAGTCTGAGCCCATTACAACAGACATGTGCGGGGTATACATTATTTTAGATGGGGATTTTAATTGTGTGCTTGATTACAAGGTGGTTTACAAAGAAAAGAGGAAGTAGAGAATGTCAGCGTTTTACAGTTACATTTGATCTAGTTGATGCATGGAGGGTTCCTCATCCCGGGGAAAAGGCATATTCTCTCTACTCTCTGGTACATGATTCTTATTCAAGAATTGACTATTTCCTGATTTCAGAAATGATTAGTGGAGAAAATGGTCACTGTTGACATACAAGAAAGTAGTCTATCCAGATTATTCCATAGTTAGCATGAAGTTGAATATGGAGAATCAAAGAATCGATTAAGGTTGCAGAGGTGTTGATGGCTATAAGTCATCTTAATATGGGGAAATCACTGGTATCGATGGATTACCTGTACAATTTTATAGAACTTTCAATTCAGCACTTGCTCCAATTCTATGTGGATTATTTAATAACTTCATGACGGGTGGCATCTTGTGTCCATCCATGAGGGAGACTATGGTATTATTGATTCCTAACCCACAGAGGGATAAAACTAATTGCAGTAATTATCGCCCAATCTCACTGCTTAATGTAGACTCTAAGTTATTTAAACGTATTTTGACTAATAGATTGGACAAACTTTTGGGTGGTCTAAAAGACCAATCACGGGCTGGATTCATGAGACGGAGGTATGGGTATGATAATATCAGGACAATCATAGATATTCTGGGACTTCGGAAAGCTGAGGTGGAAGACACAGTCTTAATATTTATGGATGCTTAAAAAGCATTTGACCGGGTTAACTGGACATTCGTGAATTTTATGTTTCTTGAAATTGGATTTGTGCCTCTTTTGTTAATGCTATTGGTGCACTGCAATCACATATTACTGCTAGAATATGGGTGAATGATGAAGTCTCTGAATAGTTTCCAATATTTAGGGGTACTAGACAGAAGTATCCACTGTCACCTTTTCTCTTCAATCTAGCTTTGGAACCCTTAGCCGCTTACATCAGACTGTAGTCCAGCATTCATGGTTTACGTGTAGGGGACAGAGAGGTTAAGGTGCTTTCCTATGCGGATGACATGACAGTAATTCTGTCAAACCCAGAGGATGGGGGATCGTTGCTGAAAACTCTATTTGAAGAAGTTTTTCGGCTTTCGGGACACAAAATTAATTGGGGTAAATCTGTGGTCTTTCCGCTTAAAGAATCCTTGGTTTGTAGTGGGCTATCATGTTGGAATTTCCAGTGGGTTAATTCTAGTGTGACATACCTGGGGATTTATCTAGTTCATGATGTTAAAAAGCTTATTGAGTTTATTACTAATAAGTTAATAGAGGTACTACAACAAGATGTCAGAAAATGGGAACGAGTAACCTTAAATGTCTTGGCAAAAATATATGCTATTAAGATGTTGCTCCTTCCCAAGGTATTATATGTTATCCAATCCCTTCCACTAAACTTCCACAAATGTATGCTTAATCGTTTTGACAAAGTCTTTCAGGGATTCCTATGGGGTGCTGGGAAAAGACCAAATATTCCAGGGTGCATTATGGTTAGAAAATATAAGAGAGGGTGGCTTTGGTTATCCAATACTAGAAAACTATTATAAAGGTTTCCTGCTAATAAAATCTGCCAACTAATTTGCGCATAATGATGGTCCCGAACCATTGTAGATGCTAAAAGAAGAAAGGAGAAGAGTTAACCATAACACCTAAATAGTTTGTACTCAATTGGTAATATGACTAAACTGCCAGCTAGACTGCCGACTATTAGTGTGACCAAATTTGAGCTTGAATCATGGATTAAAGAGTGCAATCAGGGAATCTATATGCACTAACGAGTGTCTATATTGCATAACCCTGGTTTACAAATAGAAAATAAGACATTAGGCCTCATTATGACTACGGCGGTAGTAATTACCGGCATGGTTGCTGCTGGAGTTGTTTTTTACCACCACCCGGCAATGGGGATGTACCGGGGCATTCCAGCCCCGGAGGACCGGGTACATCCCCATTGCCGGGAGCCGGTAATAATTACTCCTGATTCCCCATAGGGGTCAATGGGAATGGGGAGGTTGGATGCACTGGCACCATTCATGAATGGTGCAGGCATCAGACATGCGCTGCTCGCAGGTGCCGGTACGCCAGCCAGATCAGACTTGGTGGGCGAAAAGGCACCCACGAGCAGAACTCGTAGTGTGCCGGTCTGGTAGTAACAGCGCTGGTATCTTACTGGTGTCATTACTACCGGACCAGCAAACTTGTAATGAGGCCCATTGTTATGGTGAAGCTGGATCAATAGAGGTATTATGAAGATCGTAGATGTATGAATGGATGGTAAAATAAAACCATTGCGGATCTCATAAAAAAAATATGGGTTAAACAAGAGAGAGCTCAGGAGATATAGGAATTTAGAGGTCCTAATGACAGAGAGGGAGAGAAGATGCTGAAGTATCCAATGGGAAACAGGCCAGAGGTGTGTGACCTGTTTGACATGCCGCCACAAATGGTGTCGACATAGCTAAGAATGATGCCATAAGAATGATGCCAACAGATTGTTTGTATATAGCTTCAGGGGAA
This sequence comes from Ambystoma mexicanum, assembly GCF_040938575.1. Taxonomy (NCBI): domain Eukaryota; kingdom Metazoa; phylum Chordata; class Amphibia; order Caudata; family Ambystomatidae; genus Ambystoma; species Ambystoma mexicanum. Next base: position 1,091,098,955 of record NC_090926.1, on the reverse strand, counting down.
AAATTTAGGCAAGCCTGGATAGAAGAGCTGGGTATTAATGTAACTATAAAAGAGTGGGAAAGGCTATGGAGAGTAACTTTTAAAGCAAAAATTGACTTGACCCTACGTTATACACATCAGAGAATTCAAGGTCATCTGTACTGGACCCCGGTGGAAATGTTTGGGCTGGGTATGCTCGATTGGGGATGCGGCAGAGGTAGAGGATCCTTGTTGCATATATCATGGGATTGTCCGAGAGTTCTTGATTTCTGGAATATGTGTGAGATAGGCTGGGTACGACTCTGGGTGTAACGTTTCCGAGGTCCCCTTCTACTGTTATTCTGCTTTCAATTGGGGCAGATGTGAGGTTTCCAGTGATCGATCAGGTTGGATTGATAGAACTCTTCTGGTGGCAACAAAGAATATCTTAAGAGTTTGGAAGAAGACACAAAAACTCGTAATTGATAACTGGGTGACATATTTGCAAACATTTTCCAAATATGAAAAACACAGGGGGAGGGAATATATCTGGAGTCCTGGGAACCATTTAATGACTTATATGGCTGAGTATGGGTTATATACAATTAGTGTGGGGGGGATGTTGGGCGTTGATGTAGGTTATTAGTGTGCAGTATCATTTGGTAGGTTTATGTTCATGACATATTTGTTTGTATTTGTGTAGCATCATTTTCTTTTGTGTCTGTGTTGTTGTCTATGTTGTCTATGTGGTCATATCAAATTAATAGGTGTATTGTATATGGGAATACTGGGGTAATGTATTTGCTATGTATATAATTGATTGTGTATAACCCCAATGAGAGGGTGTCTTGTTTATCTTTTAAGCTTTCATATCGAAGGACCAAATGATATTTGTTGGTTGCATGTAACTTTAAAAATGTATATAAAGTTTTTTTAAAAATAAATGGCAATAACAGAGTGCAAAGAGCAAAGTAGTTTGCTTGAATGATGAACAGGATGCCTCGCGGCATCCGGATCTTCAGAGGCACATTCATGGCCACAGCACATCCCGTGACTTTTGCCCTCCACCCGCCCTCCCGCCTCCCAGCCCTCCCCAGACACTGATTTGTCCACTGAAAAAGTGCCAAGCACTTTACTGCGCAGCTGTCTTGCAGTACGTCTTCCTAGACCCCACAGTATGCCGAAGCCCATTAGAAGCACAGTTAACTTGATTTTTTGGCCACAGCACATCCTGCACCTTTTCCCCTCCACCCCCTGACCACTTCCGCATTGATTCTTGCTCGCCCTCCCGCATCCCAGCCCTCCCCCGGCCCTGATTGGTCCGCTGGCCCCGGACACTGGCCCTTTAGCCCTTTAATCTTCAAACCCCAACTCAGCCCTCTGCCCAGGCAGCCCCCTGCTAAGGACCCCAAGGGGAAGGGCAGCTCGTACAGGATTAGCTCCAGATGGTGTCAGCCGGTGTCAGCCGGGGAAGCAGGAATTCTGCAGCCGTCAACCTGCTTCCACTGACAAAGTAAGTGTGGTGTAGAAAGGGGGTGCGGCAATCACTGCACCCCACTAAACTGACCCACTTCTCTAACTACTCTTATTTCTCTTATCTCACCACCCATTAGTATAGGTGACCTGTATTGTTTAGCCATCTCTCACATCACTCAAGGAAAGTTGAATCTGGGTGTGTTTGCATTGCTATTTGTGTTAAAAACTAGGCCTTTTTACCTGTTTCTAAGAAAGTAAAATCTGGGTGTTTTGGCAGTGTGCCTACTTCAACTTAAACGGCAGTTGTTTTCAACTAAACACCCTACTGCTGACCACAGTTGTCTACTGTTGGGTCTATTGGTTACTGCTCCCCTCCCCCTAGCTGCTGATCTCTGCTGTCCACGACCCAATCTTCCGTCCATGCTGTGTTCCCTTTTGGTGTATTACCTGCTTGTGCTTCCTGTGTGCCTTCTGCTGTGTAAACCCTGGTGCACCCTGTGCTGTGTAGCTCTGGCTGTGTTTCCTTTCCTCGCTCACTCTCTCTTTCCTCCACGCACCCTCTATGGTGCTCTCAATTTCTCCCATCTTCTCAAACTTCTATTCTATCTACTATCCTATCCCTCTCACTAAGTCTGGAAGGAAAAAGTACAAGAAAGATAACCTGGTCTCCAACCCAGGTCTGTCCATCACTGATACCTTCATCAGCGCTTCCTCCAGACAGACTTTCACCGGCATCCTCTTTGCCATTCCCTCTCCAGCCCTATGGAACCCTCATATGGTCTCTGTTTTCTCTCCTTTCTATTCCTCTCCCTTAATGGTGGCACCAATGGGAGGTCCTCTTGGCCTCTTTCCACTCCTACATAGCCATCATTAATGTCTATCAAAATAGTACATTTATGGTCCATAGCTCTCAGCCCAATTTCCTCCATCTGGATAGGCGTCTCCAACATTTTATGAACTTCCCGCTTTCTCCTGTCACTCTTCTACCTGCTCTCTGATCCCTTTGCCACCTGCTTCCTCCTTCACTGCCTCCTCTCTGGCACCCCACACCTCCTCTCTGGCCACAATGCCACCTCCAGCTACTGCATCTGCCCACCCTTGGGCCCCTCTGCCACTTCTGCAGGGTGTACCCCATTCCTGTACCCTGCCCTAGTATTTCAAAAGTGGCAACCTGCTCCATGTAGCTACTCTCAACTCTCGCTCTGCTGTCAAACACTCCTCTGACATCTGCCACCTCCTTGAAGACCTTGACCTTGATGTCCTCGCTCTCATGGAGACATGGTTCATGGCCATATCTGTCATGAGCTGTGACACTCTCCTCCCTGAGGGCTATACGATCCTCTCCGAGCCCAGAACCAATCTGCAAATTGGTGAAGTGGCCCCGATCTTTCCTGAATGGGTTCCTGCTTCTGTCATTCCCACGCAGGCCTATTCCTCCTTTGAATACCTGGTCTGCAGTGTGAGAAAACAGAAGGTGTCTCAAACACTAGTCCTCATAGGTCTCTCTCTCAGGTGGCCAGGGCATGGCCATCGTCCTTGGATCCATACCCTGGGCGTGGACCAGTGCAGGAGGATCACCTGGGTGAGGGGTCTTCGGGGAGTGGGACACCTGATGGCGAGACACGATATCCCCTTCCCTGTAACGCCTTTATCCTACTTGCTAGGAGACTTGGGACCTTTACCTCCCCTTTTCCTTCACAAAAACTTTCACACTGAAAACCCGCTCTGCAAGAAAACAGACTCACACCCGAGCATTGTTCCTGACATGCCCCACTACTATGGTCAGGCAAAGTCAGGCAATACTGATAACCACTCACACCTGACTTCCATTAAACTTCCCCACACGGATAAAAGGTGAAGCACGCAAGCACACTCAGAGAGGCAAAGCACACAAGGGAAAAGGGTTTTCCAGATGGCAGCTGAACGAGGGGAGAAAGAGGGCAAACCTAGAAGGGTGGACAAGGAGGGATATACCCTTGACCTTTCCAGCAAGAAACTATGACTTTTCTACATCCTTCAGATTAAAAAGTGTAAGGCCAGGGAACCAGACTGCAGACTCCTGCATTGTGTGTCAGAGATATCCAGGGCCCGCCTGCATGGCTGATGGAGTCGGGGAGTAGCAGCAGCCGCTGTGATGCCGTCCTTGGCTAAAAGATCAAAGCAGCGCCAGAGAGATCAACACAGCCGGTGAGTTGGGGAGACCGATGCAAGACCAGTTTGTTTTGAAGTCAAGGTTGCAAGTAGCAACATTGTATAAAGAGTGCAAGAATGAAGATTGGTAACACATGTGATGAAAGATGCGAGGAAAGCTTAATTGCTGATGGATGTTTAAACTCGAACGAAGAAAGATACAATACCAGTAACAGAGTGGTCCAGCACCAAAAGTGTGCTCAATCGAAGGTCTCTGTGAGGTATCCAGCCAAGAAGTGTCAGAAGAGAATGTAAAAGAACGAGAATGAGGAAGGAAGTGAATTGAAGTGGTCCTGCAACGGTTTAAGCAAAAAGCCATTGCACAATCGAAAGTCTTCAATTTTTTTTTTTTTTCATAACTCGATTTTTATGCAAAGAAGTCCGAGTCCGAACGAAGAAGACCCATTGTGAACATTGTGTTAAAGGGGTCTAAGCCTGTGGGATGTATTTACCCATGCATCCGAGCCATACCTCAAAACTGTGCAGTACTGACATGAAAACATCATGATGGCCAGAGCTTCCCAGAAAATGCACAGGGAAATGCATGAAGAATAGGCTGCCACCCATTTTTGCCGATGTTATGGGCACAGAAGGACACTGCCTAAAACCACCATTGGACTACCCACACAGTAGTCTGAAACCATTGGGAATGGCAATGCTGATTGCCAAAAGCAAACCCATAACTGTTGGGAATTCATTTTCTTAAATCCCAAAAAGGGGTGCAGTACCAGTACTCACCACTATCCAAAAGCCGGCATTTTAAAACAACACCAGATTTTACTTTTTGCAAAACTGAATAAATGAACCCAAAACAGGCCAAAGAAAGACTTACTGAGAGGTGGATACAATGTAAAGTTATATTCTGAAGTGACTTGAAGGTTTATAACAAGACTGGCTGACCTGTGGATTTCAGCAGTTTAAGTAAATGTGGACTGAAAGACACTACAAATCTAAATGTTTAAAAGAAATGAGTGACCTACTTTGAGTGTCACATAGGTTGCAATTGTTTAAATGTCATAGTTTTAAACTTAGAATCAGCATTCTAGCTGCATATGTAAACAAATGTTTTGACTTAAACTGGGGAACAAAAAGTGACATTTTATCTGTAACCTGGCTTAAGGAACTGAATTCTGCCTGGCAACTACCCCCATCAGGAGTGAAACTTGAGTCACAGCTGTGTTCCCAGGCCTAGCTGCCCTTTTGCTGCTCACACCAAAAGGGATATGACACTTCCCTGATTGAATTACCTGGGCTCTGCAGGAAATTGAACAAAGCCCTGTCGTGACTCAGGCAAATGTTTTATTGGCGGGAGTCGTAAATGGAGCTTCCTCTTGGCAGAAGCTGGGAGGGGCAGGGTCTCTGAGCTTGGCAGAAACTGGAAAGACTGGTTTCTGTACCATGTGACCTGAAAAGACACACCTCTATAGCCAGAATATGGTTTTAGAAAAAGATGAATAACTCATAGAGCGGACATGTGAAAATTGTATAAATGACACCATAATTCTTGTGATTTTTCTGCCCACATTTTAAGACGTGCTAGGACCCGGTGGCATGTTCAGGGGGGTTTTAGCAGAAAAGAGGATATTACTCAGAATGTGTGCATGTGAAAAATCTGACACTTCATCAACTAATGTCCATACTCCTTGCGCACATGTGTGTACATTTGGGGTAATGTCCGGAATTGCAAACCAGTTAAAAAGTGCAAAATATTGCCATTTCTGAATGCAAGCTTCCAGGAAGAGCAGAGTTTAAACAGGAGATATCTCCTGTGATATGTGATGTGTGCATGTAATTTTAAACCAATGTTTACCTGTGCAAATATGTCTTTTGTTATCAAATCTAGATTTGTGTGCAAGTTGACAGGAGGAGTGGACTCTCTGCAGGCTGTAAAATGACATCACTCTGACACAACTTAGCTCCCCCAATCAAATGAGAAATGGAAGTTTGACCAATTAGAAGCTGAGAGAGAGGTAGGGTCAGTGATGCTAGAACACACCCACATTCTAAACACATAAAAGCAGACAGACAGGACAGATAGGGACATTCATTTCCATCTGCAGCGGGACGCTCTGCCGGAAAAATCCATACTTACCTCCATCAATCTCCAGAGAAAGCTGTGCAGAAAGATCCAGACTTTAAATCCCTCAATCTTCAGAATCCAGAGAGAGAGCTGACCCAGATCACTGTGAAGAGGCCAGACCAGAGTTCAGTCTAAAACCTGACCAGATCCGTGGCGAGTCCCATCTCACTCAAGAATATAGTGTGAGTACCTAGAAAACTGTGCAGAACCAATCTCTTAGTTAAAATAATATAATTCAATCCTATTTTAATCTAAGTAGAACTGTCTCTTAACTGTCACCTGTCATTTGTAAAGCTGTCACCTGTCATTTTCTAGTTGCAAGCTGCACTTGTCTTTTTGAACTTTAAAATTTCAAATCCGAAAAACGACCTTTATTCAATCGCTCATATCTCCGCAACCGTTTGTGCTAGAGACGTGCAGTAACTTTCATCTGGAAGCTGAGATCCTAGGCTTTCTTAGGACCCCAAAACGATAGTGATAGTCCTTGTAGTTCCTCTGTAATCGCACCAGACGCATTCGCGAATTTTACCACGATTTGCAAATTTCTCCACGTGTAAAAAGACAGCAGTTTTGTTTTTCCTTGCCAAAAACTTTGTTACCTGCTAGTTACTACTAAAGCATTGTTAAGGTGATCCTGAATTCATAGAGAGTAGCTATCACTCACCCTGAACCTCTGAAAGGGAATTAAAAGCATTTCCAGCATATTTCTCATCCATTGCTAGCACATATAAAAGCATTTGGGCCTGTGTTTTCAAAACTCCTATCTGTTTTCTTTAAGCGTGCTTGGGGGGAATTGAACTGAATCACATTTGATTGCATTTCTGAGAACTGTGTGCTTTCCTCCCATTTCCTTGCATCCCATAAAGGGGGGGGGGAGTGAATAGCCAGAGAAAAGTGATTACATTGTTTGGTTGAAATCATATTGAGTATTTTCTGTACTGCATTCATTGAATAGTGCATCCACCTGAGCTTACATAAAGCATTCTTTACCACCTTCTTCTTTTGTTCCTATTTACCAGTGTGCTATCTTATCCATTGCATGTCAACTCATTAGTGATTATAAAGAAGTGTGCTAGTGCCAGATTCTCCGTTGTTAATATTTATCATATCAGATTAAGTGTGATATTCAATTATTAATTTATTATAAAGCGTGATATATATATATATATATATATATATATATATATATATATATATATATATTGTTTAAATTATCAATTAAACCTTTTAACTTGCAAAACAGAACTACTTCTTGGCTCAGTGGGGTCAGGGGGATTCCAAGAGAGGGGTGTTATATAGGGGTAGTCATCCAGAACGCATGAACTGGACATAAAGTTATATCAATAAGGGTTTTCATTCAGTATTATAGACTAGGCGTTGACTTAGCTGTAGTGTTGAATTGAATCCTCTTACAAGCCCGAATGAGGGAGACCAATTCTGAACATTGTGTTTAAGGGGTCCGAGCCCGAACGAGGGAGACCAATTGTGAACATTGTGTTTAAGAGGTCTGAGCCCGAACAAAGGAGACCATTTGTGGACATTGGGCCTCATTACGAGCATGGTGGTAGCCGTGCCTGTATGGCAGGCACGGCTACCGCCATGCTCACTACCGGCACCGCCTCCTGCGATTGGGCAATAACTGGCCCATTACGAGATGAATGGGCTAGTAATTGTCCATTTGCGGGGGGCGGTAATGCCGGGCTCCCGATCCACATTCTGCCCCATAGGGCAGAATGGGGTGGGAGCACGGTTGCACCGGCACCGTTGATAACGGTGCCGGTGCAATCAGGAGTTATGCTCGTGGGTGCCGCACAGCCCGGGCTGTCAGGAACCCGCAAGCAGAACTCGTAATGCGGCGACCGTTCATACCGTGGCCGCCACCCTTGTAATGAGGCCCATTGTGTTTAAGAAGGGTCTGAGCCCAAACGAGGGAGACCAATTGTTAACATTGTGTTCAAAGGGGATCGGAACCTGAAGGTGGGAGATACTAGGTGAACAATGGACCCGAGAACTGGTGCTTGTTTTGTTACGCCAGTCCCTCTACCATAAGAGACTTTTATTTGGAAAGAGACTTTGGCACAGAAGGCCCTGATGCTTATTGCTTTCAACTATATCCTTGTGGCAGAAAAGCCAGAGCATGTGAGAAGCGTGAGCGTGCGGCCTTGTCCCGTGCTGAAAACGTGGGGAAGGGAAGCCAACTGCTCAACTATCCTAACATATCATTTCTTAAACACTTTTCTTTTTGCATACATTGTTGCCCCACACCATTTGAATTTAGAAGTAAGGATTGGCAATAGGTTTATTAGTATAGGCCCTTTTTATTTTGATAAATACTCCACTAGGAATGTGTTATTATTATTTGATGGTCATAGCTTGCTCCCATCCTTAGATTTAGGTTTAGATAGGCATACAACCAACCTATTGAAATTCAATAAACACCCTTGAACTATGATCACTTATGTCTGTCTTCACTGTTTGATACCATGCCTTCCTTACAGCAGGCTTGCTATCCCTTCTGGCCTCTCTCTAACTGTGGCCTCCATCTACAAGCCACCTGGTCAGGATGCACTCTTCCTCTCAGAATGGGCGGACCTCTTCTCTTGTTGCCTCTTCCTCTCAACCATTCCGCCTCAGAGACCCCAACAATCACTTGGATGCCTCTGACCTCTCCTCTAGGCACTTCCACAACCTTTGCACTCTTGAACTCTATCTCCCTTTCCATTCTACGCTGTGGTCCGACACACTCTGCTGGAGACACGTTGGATGTTCTCATCTCCTCAGACATCCCTCTCTCTAACTAAACTCCCTCTCCACAAAGCATCACCATTGGGCAAATGTGCAAAGCTAGAGGAAATAAACCCTACTGCTGTTAGTCCCTTCATGAATAGGAGCTATTTGATGAAGCTTTTCCGTTATATTCGCACTTTAAGAAACATCAGCAGAAGAGACATTGTCCATGTGGAATTACCCACGATGGACAGCTAAACTAATTGGGCTTTAATGGAATTCACATCACCTATAGTGACAACATTGCTGAATGACTATAAATTGGAACTTATACATTTGGGATACCAGCTGACTGACTGTCGTAAACACACTGTCAATGTCGATATTGAAGAAAGGGTGGAGAGGCTTTGGCATAAAACTGCAAAGGGACATATTAAGGACAGCAGACAAAATGGAAAGCTATGCCTACTTGCTACAATTAAACATCGGAAAAAGCTACCCACCACAAAAGCGAGCTATCAATCAATGGATACCCGAATCACTTTTTTGCTGGACCAAATGCAATAAAACTGGCCCTCATGGAGCACGCAGGTATGTAATGTCATTCTGACGTATGTAGAGGGGCTAGGTTTGCTTCCAAAACAGGATGCGTTTTTATTGCAGGAAACGTGGATGATGAATGATGTTTACATAGATGGATATAACATTTTGAGTAACTATGCTAGGCGCAGAACGAGGGGGAGGCCGTCAGGGGGTCTGCTGATAGTTGCCATAACAGAAATATCCCTTAATCCTTTTGCCACAGGGATTGTCTCTCCTTATATTTTACGGACCAAAATTAAAATCACAGAAAACCCAGCTGAACATATACTAATAATAAATATATACGATCCCCCGGATTCGGAAGAAACAGATAACCAGAGTGGCAAAGTGGGTGAGATAATACAAATATGGCATGACTGCTGCTCCCGGGGGCACCTAGTAGTGACTTTAATGAACACATTGAACCCAAGAAACATAATAAGCAATGGGATCCGACCATAGAGGGAAGCATTACGCATGGGATATGGGAGAAAACCAAGGCCGGCTGGAGCAGATGCCTCGAAAATCAAGACATGTTTTGCCTAATACGAAAGGTGGCGGGTTGCGACCAGTGAAACCTACCTGGTCTAATGGGAGAGCAGAATCGTGCCTGGACTATGTGTATACAAGTTATGACCTTTGGCCTCACTGTAGCCCCATAGTCCTAGAGACAAACACCCCCATTGACCATGTATTATTGAGTTTGACTTGCAAATTGGGCACTAAGGTAAAAAGCGCTAATAAAACCAAATGCCCCTTTGTCACCTCTAACGGGCAGGGAAATAGATTCCGCTGGTCGAAAGCAAACATAGATAGATTTGGAAAATGCATTGTCTTGGACCAGAGGGGAGTGGAAAATCTATTTGCACAAATAAATTGGAACATGCATAAGATAATGCAAGCCCTGCCCGCTTTGCTGAAACTTTGGAGCAAATCAGGGATTAGAAATAACACAGTGAGAGCCATTCCAGATGGGATTTAGAAAAGCACACAGCACAGTACACAGTGCATGTGCATTACAATACATGGTATCGGAGATGGCCGCTTCTAAGCGCAGGCTATATGCCTGCTACGCAGATTATACAAAGGCCTTCGACACAGTTTCCCCGTCCGCTTTTGTGGGCTAAACTTCAGAAGTGGGGACTGGATCCCTCGCCTCTTTATCTCATAAAAGCCCTGCATTATGACACCTCTGTAGTAATGAGACTGAATCAAGAAGGAGGAGTTTCGGCCAAAGGTAACACCAATATTGGATTTAAACAGGGATTTGGATTATCTCCACTGTTGTTCAATCTGTACGTCTCGGAATTGGAGGAGAAAATGGTAAATACCCGCAACTCCCATCCGAGAATAGGAAGCGTGCAGGTACTGTGGATAATGTATGCGGATGACATTGTACTGGTAGACTGTACACCGATAGGGTTACAATGCTCGATAAACGCACCTCAGAGATATGTGACAGAAAACAAATTTACGATCAATATAAAGAAGACCAAGGTCATGATTCTGGGAGGGAAAACCGTGGGAAAAATCCATATGTGTGGAAATTAAATAATAGTGGAGAGATACATCTATCTGGGATTCCCGATGTGTACCCATCCTGGTGGCAGGATTTATGAAGAATATGTCACAAATAAAGTAATGAGAAAGAGGCATATGATCAAAAGGTTTGATAAGAAATGGGGTGGAGACAATATGGAAGGCATGCTTGCTGTATGTACATCTGGCATAATCCCCGGCATAATGTATGGCCTAGAGCTCCTGGCAGAACAGCATGTTAATTGGCTGGAAGCACTGGAAGGGAAAATACTCAGATCCATCTTAGGAGTTCCTAAATCCGTGCTGGTAGAGGCCATACATTCCGAATTGGGTATTCAATCTCTACGCTGCGGCTGGAACATCAAACGCAGTAAACATTACCTCTCATTTATTAGGGCACAAAGAGAAGGTAACACATTTGAATCACTGATGTATGCAAGGTATCAAAGTATTTGTCAGAACCCTTTCTTAATTGCCGTAATGCAAACAGCTGTGAAGCACTTCTACAATATAGATTATTTAAAAGTGGGAATCAGCCTCGAAACTGCTGCAGATCAGCCAGATCCTAATTTATGGAAGTGGCTTAACACCAAAATATCAGTTTGGGACAGATCTACTGCCACAGCATATTTAAATGGCAAAAAGAGATATCATGAATACAGTAAGCAATGCTCTTCCTTTAATAAGCCCTGCACCGGTGTCCGGTCAAAGGGTCGACCACAAAAGGATCGAATGCTATAGGGTCGACGCAATAGGGCCGAAAACAAAAGGATTGCATTTTTTTTTTCATTATATATATTTTTGGGGGTTTTCGTATAGGTAAAAAAAAGTGGTTTTTACCACAAAAACAGGAGTATGTAAAAATAAAATAAAAAAATGTTCGATCCTTTTTTTCCAGTCCTTTTGAATCGATCCTTTGACCATTCGATCCTTTTGAATCGATTGAATCGATTGAATCGTCTCAGGTACTAAAGACCTGAGACAATTTATTTGTTACATGCGTTTTATTATACTACCCACATATGAATACATTGGGGGATGGTCGAAAATACCGTACACAGAGAAAGTCTGTAGGCTATGCAAAGCCTCTGTAGAAACGGAGAGACATGTGCTGACACAATGCCCCCAAGCAGAAGGAAAATATCAAAAGGGATATCAGTAATTAGTGAGACATATGTCCGACATAGAAAATGCTCAATTTTGTAATCGGTGGTAGAGTTGCTAGGTCTGGAAAAGACCCGGGGCTACGCTGATGTCAGAACTGTTGGGACTGGGGGCTAGCTAGTCTTTCGGCTATAGCTCCTGCCATTCTATCCAGGGCTACAACCAAAAGATCAGGGGCTATAGCCCCCCTACCCCCCCCAGCAACGCCCCTGGTGGTGGTGGTTGGTGCAGCATTTATTGTTTGGAAGGTAGCCATGGAAATGGTTAATGTGGGTTACCAAACATATTCTAGAGGTCTTCTGCGGTAGGAAAGATAAGATAGGAACAGGGAATAAATGATCTATGCATTTTTATTGGAAAATATAGGAGATATATGAATTTTCTGTCCCCGTTTCAAAATAGTTAATATGGATGATTATTCAGTACATTTTTATAAATGTATAACTAATTGTATTACCTTGTTGATTTGTGTAAAGATGTCTATGTGCTTGATTTTGCACCAGCTACTAGATACTTTGGTTTGCTTATTTTCTGTTCCATTTGCATTCTGTTTTGTTTTTTGATAAATGTGCTTAAGGTTCATGTATTTAATCAATTGAAAAAAAAATAATAGTCTTGGAGTCCAAACAGGGGAGCGAAGCAGTAAGTTCCTCTATTAAATCCGTTCATAGGTCACCAATGGCTGTGGTATTCTGAGGGTGAGTTTCATTATGGGGTGAAAAAAAGTCTGGTTTTCGTAAATTGAGTTGCTCGCCCCTTTGTCATCTCCCAGTGCAACAGTTTGTTGAGGGCACACTCTGGATAGCAGTCTTTAATTGGTGTTTTGGCCAGTGTGAGATAGCCTATCCCCAGGAATTAATAAGGCCCCCTCGCCACCCTTAACTAGGACAGAGCAGGCCAAACTGGTCGCTATTACATCAACCTGCTCTGCCTCCGCCTCTACCATGTCTGCGTGAAGGGACAAGTAGGTCTGGAAATGAGTCTCCATGGCACCCTGCTTTGCAACCGCAGCCCACTTGGCTGCGCCCATCGTGACCGTACTAGTGCTCATTGCTTCGGGATAAATTGCACAGATTGCAGTTACGTGGAACAGAGAGGAAAAATAACTAGTGGGCTGAAAGATAATCCTTATAGATGACACACAGACTTACTGCAAGACATGGTTAACTCACCACTTTCCTTGCAGGGCCGTCCAGCACTCCCAAACCACACTCATGGTCTCCGGGGTCCTGCGGGGTCTTGCGGACTGCCAACTGCCAGCACACAACACTTCTGCACACTGCTCGTTTCGTTAAGTTTGCAGATTTTAAAGGGAAAGCAGCTCCTTCTGTCTTTTGAGACTGATTCCACCTTTTACTCTCAGCTGAACATTGAGCCTTTAAAGCAGAGAAACGTGCCGACTGCCAGCACAAAACACTTCTGCACACATCTTTCTGTCTCAAAAACTCTGGACATCTTTGCCATGAGGATCCATCTGAAGCCTACCTCCAAGTGCAACTCTGACTTGGCCGGCCTGAAACTTAAGTGCAGGGTAGCTAAGTGGAAGTGGAGGGCATCGGGTGCCTCCTGTGACAAACTGACCTGCCGCCTGCTCCAAAGACAATTTAGACTCTCTGTCTTCTACAAAAAGAGGGCCTATATTCAAGCCTGCATCTCTGCAGCTTCTAACAACACGGCCAAACTCTTTAAAATCTGCAAGGAGCTGGACAATTCTACTGCAGTCTCCAGCTCTCCTGTTCCCTTCCATGCCCTCTGCTCAGCTCCGGCCTCTCATTTCACCACTAAAACACTGGACATCCTGACCTCACTTTCCTCCTTCTCTCTCTCCCCCTCTACCTCTCTCAGGCCCACTCTGGCAGCACCTACCCCTCCTCTCCTTCTTTCCTCCCTCTCTCCTATAACAGCTGACAGTGTTTCTAGACAAGTCCAATCTATGAAAGTGTCTTCCAAACAGGTGCTCCCCTGCTCTTCCAGAACTATCAAGGACCACATTGATTCCCTCGCTTCAGCCTATTTCCGTAATCACTCTTTCACCACTGTATTTTCCCGATATCCGTCACTCCTTTCCTGGGCAAGCTCCTGGAAAAGCTGCCCATCTCCCAGCTAACCCTCCACGTTGAATCTGTTGGTTGTCTACATGACCATCTGTCTGGCTTCAGAGCAGCCAGAGGCACGGAAACTGCTCTTCTGAACACCCGTGAAGATCTGCTCTCTAAGCTTGACTCCAGGTCTCCCACTGTCCTCATCATCCTTGACCTCTCCTCTGCATTTGATACAGTCAATCACGCCATCCTGATTAATCATCTATGCGAGAACCAAAGCATCATAGATCAGGCGTGGCGGACCTCATTCCTCTTGGACCAACCCCCCAGGTCCAACTTGGGTCCTTTCTCTCCACATGTGCTGTCCCCCAGGTCTCTATACTCTCACTCTGACTCTGCAATGTTTACTTGTCCACCTTGGCCCACCTGATTTCCACCTTCTCTTCCAACTTCCAGTGTGGTGTGGATGATACACAGCTCTCTTTCAGGCTTCCCTCAGCCTTCTCTCTTTCTTCGCTCATTCCTGACTCTCTATCTGCAATGCAGAAATGGTGCATCTCCAATGATTTTTGCCTCAACATCAGTAAGAATAAGATTATGCTCATTGGGACCCTGCTCCCGCTTTCCCTCTCGCACTATGGCCACCCTCCCTTGGCCCTCTATCCTCGCCCACCTCAGAGGCAAAAAATCTCGGGGTCATCTTCGACTCCACTCTCTCCTTCTCTCCTCACATCCCCGATCTTGCCAAGAAGGTCCAATTCCAGCTGCACCTCCTCAGAGGTATTCTACCTTTTCACACCTTCCCCCAGAAGCTCACTGTCTCCAGAGGTCTGGTTCTCTGCAGGCTGGACTACTGCAACCGGCCAATTTCTCAATCTGCCTAACTTCTATTTGCCCCCTGCAACTAATCCAGAACAGGAATGCAAGACTTATCCTTGGACTCAAGCCCACGGTCTGCATCTCTCCATCCCTGAAATCTCTGCACTGGCTCCCAATGGCTGCAAGAATCAAGTTCAAGACCCTTTGTATCATACACAAGGCTTTCTGGGGCCAGAGCCTGCACTATATCCAACTCTCTCTGCCTAAATACCTTCCCTCTAGAGCCCTTTGCTCAGCTCCCTTAAACTCTCTGAGGGTCAGACTTTTCTCCAAGCTGAGAGTGGGGGGTAGATCTCTCTCCTCTGCAGGTTCCTCCATCTGGAACGGCCTAGCTGCCCCTCTCAAACTTGAGCCGGACCACCTGAAGTTCCGGAAGCTGCTCAAGACCTTCCTTTTCTCCTCTGGCTTCTCTCTCCCTCTTCCTTGCTAAACTTCCTATCTGCCTGCCCTGACTGATCTCCGGTTGCCCTGAGAACCTCACAGGGTACCAGGGACCTCCATGACCAGTCTTCCAGCACTGCCTCCGGGCCTACTGTGTACTTAGTGGCTGTAACTGTAACTCCTACCACCCCCTGCTCACTATGCACTTACCAAAAGCCGCACTGCCCTGGTGGCTGCACTTTCTCCTTCCCTCTCCCCTACCCTTTCTCCCTCACCCTCCCACTTGCACTTTTGTTGTTGCACTTGCATGATCCAAATAACACAAGGCCTAGTAGGATTGTTGTCCTGTCTTCCCTCTCTCCCCCGTTCCTTGTCTTGTGGCGCCTAGAAACACATGTGTACAGGCACGTTATAGATACCAAATCATATCATATATCATTCAAACAAAATACCCGCTAAAGCTGGCAGCCATGGGTTAGGACGACGATGTTCCGTATGGAGCCCCTGTTTCATTGCCATGGTGGCAGCGAGGACACCGGGAGGAGGCAGCAGCAGCAGGGGCGGGGGCCGCTGCCACCGTTATCAGGTAAGTGAGGCTCAGTGGGATTAAAATTAAGAAGGGATGAGAGGGTGGGGAGAAGATTGCAGGCAGGGTAAGCAGCCATCAGGTTGCTTGGAACACATGCTTGGATTGGTACATTCAGCCCATGAACCTTGCAACCTGATTGGTTGCTCCCCACCACCTCGGGTGCTAATAAGCATTATATACCTCTCCCGAGGGCCATACAGAGAGTGAAAATGGAGCTACACGCCTCAGCGCAGCAAGAGCATTTAATTAGCTATACAGACCCATAATTCATGGTACAGCACGAGGACAAGATCTATCAAGCTTTTATAAACCGCATCACTCTATAAACTGTATTATGTATGCACAAGTATAAAAAAGTTGCCAGTACAAAAATCTGCCTGGGTGGTCACAGATTTGGCTGCAGACACTCTACTCGCTGCCAGTAGCTTTGGAATGTCTTAATTAAAAGATTCTGCAGGCTATACCGATTCTCGTAGCCTGCAGATTGCTCTAAGAAAATGCTCTTTCAACATTCTAAGGGTTGTATTTAAGCTGAATAGACCCGAGGGCCTTGAACATTGAGGTAAAGATCCAAGCAGAGTGAGGGAGGGGATTACAGGCCCATAACTCCTGATGCAGCCGCTGGCTAGGTCTATAAAGCTATTAGAGCACCCACTGCTCTTTAAAAAGATAAGGAAATGATAAGAAACATGTGTCATGTGAAGTTGAGCAAAAAGGAATTGTAGGCGAAATTAAACATTTTCTTTTTGTGACAGCACATTTGCATTAAAATTGAGGGTCTCAAATAGAAATTGGATTTGAATGGGTTCATAGGGAGACAATTGCGCCTTCCTTTCATAAGCAATATAGGGTGCCGTTTATAAATTGGCCTTGTGGAAAGATACGGCTGATTTCAGATTCTATGTTGGTGATATTGGTGGTGGATTTAGTGGAAAGAAGAGTTGTTGTGAGAAGTGGTTGGAAGAGAGGTTGAGGGCCTTGGAACAGAAGTGCCTCTTTGTGAAAGATGGTGGACCATTCATCCTTTCAGTATCTTGTGGTGCCCAATGGAGGATTCATTACAGTGTCCACCGGTGATCATCATTTGTCTGCGCTTTAACCTTGCACTTGCCACCTTGCTGGCTGCACTACCAGTTGTTGCTTCATCCCTTGCTCAGCACGTTCCACTCCTCCCCGTT
This sequence comes from Ambystoma mexicanum, assembly GCF_040938575.1. Taxonomy (NCBI): domain Eukaryota; kingdom Metazoa; phylum Chordata; class Amphibia; order Caudata; family Ambystomatidae; genus Ambystoma; species Ambystoma mexicanum. The sequence continues at coordinate 1,091,082,170 of NC_090926.1, read as the reverse complement.
CCCTTGCACTTTCCCCCTTCCTTAGCCCCTGCACTTGCTCATTATCAATGTCACTGGGCCTAGTAAGATCTTTGTTTTTGTCCTCCCTTGTTCACCTCCGTTCCCTTGTCGCGCTCTCAAACACTTGTGTATGAGCCCGATACAAATAAAATATCATTTCATATCATAACATTCTAGACCCTCATTTGTTAAGATTTGTACTGCTGTAACACGCAGTCACTTGTGTATGTTCTGATCAGTTTATATTTAATTTTCACTAATTGACAGCATCATGGAGTCTGGAGTGTTTGTGCCAAGTGGGCTGTTGGTGTACCATATGGGTTCTACTGTGGCTTGTTGGGTTGCCATTTTCTAGAACGTAAAAATAAGCTTTTTTTGCATATGAAGTTGAAGAGAATGTACAGGACTCATTGCCCAGCTGGCAACGTCATACCTCATCCCTCAAAAGGGCACCTCTGTTCGTTTCTGAAATTGACTGATTCTTTGTGTTGCTCCGATGAAGGTCATGGTGGTATACCTTCTACTGTTTTCATCTGTACACATGCGGAAGGCATTTGTGGGCACCGATCGTTGACCTTCTCATTCTGGTCTGGTAAATTGCAGCTGGATGTCATGCTACACCTTCAGTTGGAGTGTACATTGGTTTTTAACATGTCACTGATTTTGATCTTTTGTAGATCATTGGCTAGGATGCCTCCTTTGTGTCTGATTGATCGTATACTTTACTTCACAGCTTTTTAATCCTAGAAAGTGAAAGAGAAAGGCTTTGTCGCTGTGTGCATCCACTTTTAAACTCAGACAAAATCCAAGTTGTGGTACCTTCTATTGGACTAGCTAAAGATAGTATGCTACAAGTCCCAGAGACTTCATCAAACGCTGGTCACATGACAAATAAGCAACAAAACATACACATAGAGCTGGACATATCTTCTAAGAAATAAAAAAGGGGCCTGCTTTGAGCCTGAGACCTTCAAGACAACCACATGGACAGCCCCATAAGGTGACCAGCCCTTACCACCTCTCGCTTGTAACTGTAGGACACAATGTTTCAGAACCCTAAGTGACTGGGGACAAAGGCAGCATGTATGGCGACCTCTGCCGTCTGATCGCAAATGATTGCCACCCATTATCAGCAGTGGCAACATATTTGTGTATTTGCCACTTTGTACACTAGTCAGTATGGCTCGTCCAACACCAAGCATAACTTGGAATACAGTGGCCTTGCTGGAAATGTAATTTGCACGCACTGGAGATGAGAACTGCTTTCCAATGTTTGAGTATGTGTCTGTTTCTTTCAATGTTAAGGACTTGTAGCTGCAGGAACAAGCAGGACTGAATTCCTTGCATACTTATTCCTACAGCCAATGGAGTTTAAAGTGGGTGAATCTCTTGTTTCTCCAGTTCTGGATGAGATTTCTTTTTTACTCATTTATAATGTGACCGCCATTTGATTAAGACTTCTCTGAGACTTCAAAACCTTCTGCATCTACCATCTCAGCATAATAGTTCCAGTTAGTCCAACAAAAGGTTTCAGAACATGGCTTTTGTTTAATCATAGAAATAAGTTTATGGGTGCAAATTGGAAGTCCACATTGTGCATCAGATTTAGGTTGCATAAGGGGGTGGAGTGTCAACATGGTAGATTAGGCCTGTGCAAATGGCTATTAGCTTGGTGGGTTAATGATATTCTCCTGAGGAATTGAACACGTTGGTATAGAGTCTCCTTAGATAGCCATGTACAATTGTTACAGGCAAACATTCTAAATTTGGCGTAGGCAGAATTACATGCAGTACACTTTGGGAACACTACACATAATTAAGACTACAGGTGTGAGCACAATATGTCAGGTGTCTTGATTTACTTTGGAGTGTCACATAGGTTGCAACTGTTTAAATGTCATAGTTTTGAACTTAGAATCAGCGTTCTAGCGTTCTGTGTCAAAATTGTAAGTTTGATTTGAATGAAGAAAAATGGGAACAAAAGTGACATTTGGCTGAAGCCTGGCTTAAAGGGACTGAATTCTGCCCGGCAACTTCCCCCGACAGGAGTTGAAACTTGCCCAGCAACTGTATTCACAGGCCTGACCTCCCTTCTGCTGCCCCACCAAAAGGAGAACACACCTCTCTGATTGAATCAGGGGAGGGGTGCCTGGGACTGCAGGAAAACAGAACAATGAACTTCCCTTTGCTCCAAGCAATTTCTAAATCAGGGGGTCGTAAATGGCTTCCTCTTGGAAGGAAATGGGAGGGGCACTGCCTCTGTGAGCCAGCTGAGCTTGGAGGAAGTGGACAAACCAGAAATTCCCCCATGTGCTTTGGGAAACCACACCCCTCTGGGCCAGAGCATCATTTTAGAAAGATGGATAATTCATAGTACATAATTGTCAAAATTACATCAATAATATCATGATTCCTGTGATTTTTCTGTGCACATTTTAAGAGGTGTTAGGACTCTGTGGTATGTTCTGGGGGGTAGTAGCGGAAAATAGGGTATCACTCCAAATGTATGTATGTTAAAAATCTGACACTTCATCATCTGATGCCCATATTCCTTGCGCACATTTGTGTAAATTTTGGAAAAGTTTAGAGGTTGTGTTCTGGATGAAAAGGGCAGAATTCTTTCAGAAGTGATCACAACATCTTACAAAGACAGGGATCGGATGGTTTGGCGCTACCGAAAATATGTTAACTGGACATATAATATTAGAAAAATTGTACATAGATAAATATGCATTTAAGTCAAAAATAGATTTGTGTGCAAAGTGACAAGGGGAGTGTTCTTTCTGTATGCCATAAAAAGGATGCCGGATGACTCACAATTCAGTTCCCCAGTCAGGCGACAGAGAATCCTATAGCCTATCAGGATCCTTAGAGGGTTGGGCATAGAAAGTCAGCCTTCCCACCCACTTTCAAAAGACAGAAAAAGACCCACTGAAACCCAGGTAGGGACTGCTCTTTCCAATTTCTTGCGAAGCACTTTGCCGGACGACTTCAAATGCAGACAATATTCAGAGACCAGAACTTAGAAAACCAAACTCCAGAACCAGAACTTAGAATCCAGACTTCAGAACTTGTAGCAGAGAGGCCTAGTCCACAAGCTGAATCCTTCAGAGGCCTCAGAATCCAGCAAACTAACCAAACTATTCAACTGCCAGGCGAGCTGTTTGATTCTGGCTAGAACCCTGTGCCAGAACCCAGAAAGCAGAGCTGTATCCAGACCGCCGTGCAGTGCCGATAGAAGACCAGACCCAGACCAGACCGCTGTGCAGTGCAAGAACTTTTGCCAAAACCAGAGACCAGACCAGACCGCTGTGCAGTGCCAGAACTGTTGCCAGAACCAGAGATCCAGACCAGCAGAGCAGAGAGAACCGCAGCTAAACCTTTTGACCAGATCTGTGACGAGGTCCATTCCTTCCAAAATTAGGAGTGAGTATCCAGCCAGAGCTGTGCAAACCAATCTCTTAGTTTAAAATAATCTAATTCAAACCATTTCCACCTATTTTGAACTGCATAGAAATTGTGTGTCCATTCTGTGATTTCAAACCTGTGAAAGTGTCATTTGTCATTTGAATCTTACTTTATTTCTGAGAATCTACCTCCACTAAATTGTCTGTATCTTTTGAATCGCAGGGGCTAGGAACGAGATTTAACTTTCGTTTTAAAGCTCCTCAGCTTTCCAACCCCTAAACCAATTTTCCACTCCTTATAGTTTTTCCGTAATCGCGCTTTACGCATTCGGAAAAAGTGCCACAAATTGAAAACTAGCTCAATCTCACCACACATTAAAAAATAGCTGTCTCTTGCTTGCATTGCTGAAATTCGTTTTCAACCTGATAATCCCTCCTGAATCATTGCTAGTGTTGACCTGGACTAATTCAAAATAGCTTGTCACCTACCCTGAATCTCCTAAAGGGAATTAAAATCATTTTTAGCATATTTTCACTTCATTGTAAATCACATTAAAAGTATTTTTGCATGTTTTAAAAGCATACCGGTTGCTCTAAGCTTGCTAGGGGGGAACTTAATTGGTATTGCATTCGATTGTATTCCTGAAAATGTGTGCTCTTCTTCCGTCTCTTGCATAGGGGGGGAGTGAATTATCAAAAGAAAAAGTGATCATATTATCTCTTGTGGAACCCATCTCAGTTTATTTCTGTGCTGCATTCTTTTCCATCATTGCATTTCCTTGAAACCATAAAAGCATTGTCAGCTACTTTATCCTCTCTATACCAACTCCTAAGTAATTAAAAAAGTGTGCTAGTGTAATATTATCCATTGTTGATCACTGTCATATTCATAAGTGTGCTATCAAATATTAATTTATTTATAAAGTGTGATATATATCTTGTTTAATTTTTCAAATAAATCTTTTAATTTGCAAAACAAACCTACTTCTTGGCTCAGTGAGGTCAGGGGGATTCAAAGAGAGGAGCGTTATACAAGGGTTTATCATCCAGATCTATGAACTTGTCATAAAAATATACAATTAAGGGCTTCCCTTGGGCATCCCATTGACTTAGTTGGAGTGCTGAATAGAGGTCACTTAACAAATCTCACCTTTGGTAGAGTCTGTACTACACAGTTGTGTGGTATCAGGGCTGAGCAGCCAGGCTTATCTCAAGAGGGATGTGAGTAGTACAAGGTGTTACACAATGGACTTGCAATCACAGTGGTTCAAACAAACACTTACTCAAGGTTTCTTGTTAAAACAATATACATTTATTTACACAGTTAGTTAGAACACATTCCACTAGTAATAAGCAGGTCAATATAACACTATAATACACTCCAGTACCAAACCAATACATTTCTGAACAAGTTAGGCTCCCCAGAAGTGGGAGCAAAATGGCACTTCAGAAACTTTCAAAAGGGATAGAAAACCAAAGGTTATAATTATTTTCATAGGCAGGGCAAATAGTTTCAGTTCACTACAAGAGGCAGTTCAATTCAATAGGCCTGGGCCAAAGTCAATGGATCAGTGTCTTGGATAGGATACCACAGTTCTGGTAGTAAACGGTTAAGTCTTTGCCAATGTTCTTAGAAGTAGTTTGCACGAAAAAGAGTTATAGGTCGGTTTAGGAGCGAATAAGACTCCAAAGTTGGGAAAGTTTCACAAACTTTCACTGCGGCAAAGAGGATTTCTCTACCGCATTTACACAGTACCTTTTGAATGAAGAAAAGCTGTAGCTGAGGCAGTTGTTCCTGGCAGTTCCTGCAGATCTCGCTGTTCCTGAGCCTCAGCCGTGGGGAAAAGACGGAGGACGTCAGGATGTTCCTGCACTGAACGGGACAGATACACAAGCTTGGCAAAACAATGGTTGAAGGTGTGAGTGCCTTAAAGTCCACAATCTGGTATACTTCTCACTGGCTATCTGGTTTTCAACAGCACTCTGATGAAAATTCGACCAGTATGGAAATAGTTTCTATGTGGCTTGCGAGTTGGTTGTTCCCACCAGCTCAAGGGAAGAATTCGTCCTTGAAGGGCTTCTCTGTCGTGCGAGTTTCAGGCAATTCGGAACTGCAGCAGGGCTTCACCGGGCAAACCAACGGTCCAGGAATTGCAGCAGTCGTCTTCCTTCAGCTCGTCTTCGGTTCTTTCGTTCCAGTGGTAGACTCTGCCTTCCAAGTCCCAGAGACCTACTTTTAAACAGTTTTCTCCCATTCATTCCAGCCTAGCTATCACTCAACCAGCAGGGTGGCTGTCCTTGCCGGACAGTCAGCCAGCCAATCACACGAGAGTGCATTCAGGTCTCCTTGGAGACTAAGCACAGGGAGTTTCGGGCACCTTCCTCACATCTTGTCCACTCCAGGCCCTCAGGCGCCAAAGCAGGGCTTCACCGGGCAAACCAACGGTCCAGGAATTACAGCAGTCGTCTTCCTTCAGCTCGTCTTCGGTTCTTTCGTTCCAGTGGTAGACTCTCCCTTCCAGGTCCCAGAGACCTGCTTTTAAACAGTTTTCTCCCATTCATTCCAGCCTAGCTGTCACTCACCCAGCAGGGTGGCTGTCCTTGCCGGACAGTCAGCCAGCCGATCACACCAGAGTGCATTCAGGTCTCCTAGGAGACTAAGCACAGGGAGTTTCGGGCACCTTCCTCACATCTTGTCCACTCCAGGCCCTCAGGCGCCAAAGGGGGGCTTCAGCACTGAAGCCCACCAAAGGCCAACAAACAAAGGGACCAAACCTGGTTTGGTGCGCACAGACAAACACTAGAAGGACCTTTCCAGTAATAAATGGTAAAAAAAGTCAATCGGAACCTGTTTTTACAGAGGGGGCTCAGACGCCATCTTGAAAAACATGGCTCCGGTGGATTTCAGCTACCGGAGCTTTTAAACGGGTCGCGGTCGGGGAAATCACGGTAATACCACTGCCACCAGCCATTGTGCGAGGAAAGGGTAGCTTGTGAGGGCTACATGAGTTTTCTAGGCATATGGAACACTATGTATTCCCTCCAGCATTCTGCTGTAAGGCAGTGTGTGCTGGGTCTAGTAATTGAAAAAGACTAGTAAAGTCAATTTAACTTTACATTCACTGGGAGACAGTAGTCAGTCCCAGAGAAAGTATTTAAACCTTGGGAAGTCTAAAAGACATCCCTGTGCCACTGCACTGAGGGTGCTGTGTCACACACAAGAAAAAGATTATGCCTATGGAGTTGTCTAAAACTCCATATCCAAAGAAACAAACACAGAAAACACATTGAAAATGAAAAGTTCAAAGTCCCAAAATATAGCAAAAGAGCTGGAGGGCTCTAAGGTAGAGGGAATTAGCACTTGGGTGAGATTTTTTTTTTTTTTGAATTAGTTGAATTTAATCAACCTTACAATAATAAAAATGTATACAACATAAATAATTTCACAATAAAAATATCAATAACATAACAGTCAATCAACTGCATATTTCTGTTCATACATTTAAAGGATCAGTTAAAGGAAGAAAAAAGAAAGGAATAAACTAATATCAACATTGCATTCATGATCATTGCATATATATACTCGTAATTCATTCCTGGTACATTCATAGTTCGTGGCTTGTTGGTAATTGTTTCTTCACATGCATTTACAGTCAATAATGATACACTTATTTGCAATAGGTCAGTCAAGACATAATGTATATCCGTCTTGAGAAAGGCGCTATGCAGTGGATTCTGGTGTTAAATTGAGACTCAATAGAAAATTTACTGTAGCATATTGTATCATTGGCTTATTACAGCTGAGAATAATAGTCCAACATGTATTTTCATTAAGATTTGAAAAATATTGGCAATGTTTCCCAAAAAGTGTCTGTCTCTGAGAGATCAGGCAAGGACACTGAGTTATGAGGTGCCGTAGAGTCTCAGGGACACCTTTTATAGCACAAAACCGACAAATATTATCACCTACAGACATTAGTCGCCGTTTCATTAAGACCTCTCGAGTCAGCCATAGATTAAAGCGTAGACGCATAATTGCGTGTCTATATCTCGGAGTCGGGGATCTTAGTAGATGCGGAGGCAAGGTTTTTAGTTTTTTGGGTGGAAATCTATCATAGTCACCTTCCTTGTATTGTAAGCATTTGTCAAGTGTATTTATCCAGTCTGCCTGGTACAACTTTATTTTGGCTTTGGTCGGAAAGGTGACTAAAAGTTCAAGTGTAAAATCGGCATTACATAAAATGCAGTTGATTTTACTCATCCAATCTGTGACAAATGTATCCCTGGTTGAAAACATATAAGTAGTGAGAGATTGCAAGGTGGATTCTACTGAGGTCGAGAGAAGTAATTTCCTAAATAATGCACATAATCTCCAGTTGTAAGTGGCCCGAAGGGAAACCAGGCCCAGCTTGTACCTAATCCAGACATTTGGAACACAACCTGGTAGATGCAAAATTTGTTTCCAAAATTTGGCTTCCCATTTGTCAAATTCAAAGACTGTGATACTTGGTAGTGTTTCTAGCCCATATAATAGGGCCGGGATTGCCTTCTGAATCCTAGCTGTGTCAAGCTTTCTCTCAAGCCACTCCAACAGGGAATTAACATTAGCAGTACCCTCAAAGCACATGCCCAAATAGATGTAATATGGCACTGTTCGTAATTCTACTTTATCAATTGTCCTTATAAAACGCCCTGACCGTTTTTTTCGGGCAATAAGTAACAATTTGCGTTTTTTTAGTGTTAACTCTCAGTTGGTTCAGATGGATATATTGTTGGAAGGCTGTTAGAAGATTTTGTAAGCCAATCTGGGTTTTGGCAATCAAAACCAAATCGTCTGCAAACATGAGTGCCTTGATGGTATGTATACCCAGTTTTGGAGAATCAGACAAGATATCAATAAAAACATCTTGAAGGTCATGTATAAAGTAGTTGAAGATGGACGATGCTAACAGACATCCCTGTTTGAGTCCTCTTGCTGTTTCTATTGCTGTGGATAATACCCCATCAAGCGAGAGTCTGACTTGGATAGATGTGTCTGAGTGTAGAGCATAAATCAAATCATAAAGCACCTTGGGACAGTGGTCTCTGATTAACTTTCTAAACAGTAAAACCCTGGAGATCGAATCAAATGCTGAATGCAAATCTATGAAAGCAACACTGGTTGTTTCATGGCTTGACATTTGGCTTTGATTGCGTTTAGACAGAGCAAATTAATATTGGTCCCCATACCCGCAACAAAGCCCAATTGACATGGGTCTCGTAGATGATTTTCCGCAGTCCAACTGTTGAATTCTCGAAGCATTATTTTTGTGAATATTTTCCCCGGGGCATCTAGTAATGCAATGGGCCTGTAATTTTCTGGCAGGGTACGATCACCTTTCTTAAAGATCGGGATAATGATTGAGGTTTTCCACGATTCTGGTACCCTGCTCGATTGTAGTACTAATTTAAAGATTTGATCTAGTATCACAGACCACTCAAGGGGATTTGTTTTCAGCGTCAAGTTGGAAATACCATCCGGACCAGCAGCGCACAAGGAGCTTGCTTGATGAATCATGGATTCAATGGAGGATGGAGAGAAGACTAAATGCCAACCTGTAGAGTCTGGGATGGTATATTCACATTCGACAAATTCAGGATCGGCATAGAGTCTAGAGAAGTATTCGACCCAAGTGTTTTCTTTGACAACAGACAGTTGGGCATCAGCTTGTGTGAAGCCGGTGTGATTGTTCGAGAGTGTCCACATTTGAGCTGAGTTTTTATTGATCATGGTAATGGCCATGTGTTCACTATCACATTGATATGTAAGATATTTCCTCGATTTAATCCAGTTTTTGTAAGTGCATTTGGCATGCCTTAGGTCATTCTGACAGGTTGTCGATCCTATCGCAATGATAGCTCTTCTTTGTTTGCGATAGGCCACATGAGCAGCCTGTATGTCATGATCAAAGACATGCCAATATTTACCACTAGGATTCAGCTGTCTATTGAAAGAGTTTGTAAAAGGGAGTAGTAGCTCAGTGTATTGGAGTGGCGATGGTGATCCAGCATTTTCCAATATAGACATACCATAAACTGACACAGTTCTAGGGGACCACATAACACGTGTTTTGGCAGTGTTAGTTAGCACTGGTTGCAATCTACTGGGTCTTTTGTGTGCAGCAAATTCACCTCTAATGCTTAGCGATAGCAGCTTATGGTCTCTGTTTGAGGAAACAAGCATGGATAAACTCCTCACCGAATGAAAAAGCACAGAGTCAACATAGATGTAATCATGTGTGCTGCAACTGTTCTTTCTAAACCAGGTTGTATTTGCTGGTATGTCACCAGGGGTAGCCCCATTAATCATCACGAAATGCCTTTCTTCCATGTAAGCAGTCCATCTACGCACTTTTCTCAAATGACGATTAGATGCCCAACAATCTAGATTTAAGTCGCCTAAGATCACTCTGTGTGTTATGTTGCTAGTGATATTAATTAGGTGCAACATCTTACTTAGAGTACCATAGAGTGCTTCATCAGAAAGACCCATGGGGTTGCGATATAAGTTAACCAAAGCCAAGCACCATGTCTCCATTTTAATTTTCACCAATTGCAAGTAAGCATTTTCCGCAAACCATTCATTAATTTCCAGACCCATCTTTAGATTCACAGCCACCAATAGGCCCGACGACGGGCGACCACCTGTTCATAAAGCTGGTAACAGAGCCACATCATAACCATCCCAAATTGGCATAGATATAAGCCATGTTTCCTGAAGTGCGATGATATGGAATTTGATACCAAACTCTTTAAAGGATGAGTGTAAGTGAGAATGTCCTCTAGTATTCCAACTCGCGAGATTTAAAATGGAAGAGGTGGAGAATATTGGTGGTTAACATGGCTCTTTCCCTACCTGGGCATCATCTCTAGTAGCAGAGTTAGACGCACTAACATAGATATTTGGTTTTAAAGACACATTGTAACTTTTTGGAGGCGCTTGCTCAGGTTCCATGGCCAATAGAAAACCCATGTTAAAAAGGCACATTTACTCTCTCCAGATTACATTAGCATCCACTCCTGAGTGCAACCATAATCTAATGGTAGAGTTGGTAAATTCTGAGATGAATTCAACTTGCGCAATGTCTTTAGAAGATACATCGCGCAGATTTCTAATATCGCTAAAGATGTTCAACACACTTCTACAATTGAGTACATACGAAGGGAAGTTACCATCTCTACACTTCAAAATGAAAGAGTGCACTGAGTCTTTCTGTTGGACATCCAATTGTGGAGGGTGCTCTTCACCCCCATTGCATGGGATTTTGTGTGTATGTGGTAACTGCGCGGGGAGTAAACATGTATTATATGAGTTTTCAGAGATTATGTCACCCTCGTTTTCCTGTGAGGGTGGGCGCATGTGGTGTTCTCCCTCCACCACTCTCTCATGATTCAGAGGCTCTATATGCAAGCCAGCCACATTAGTTAAAACCCCATGTTCAAACAGATATGCAGCCATGTTCTGCGTATGTTCTCCTTTGGATGGAATTATGTTAGCGTCAGTGGGAGCCAACGATGTAGTATTCAATAACGGGACACTTGGAGATGACAGCAGAGGTGTTTTTTCTGATGTCAAGACATCTACCAGTTGGTTCAGAGGGGAATGTGGAAGAGGCAATGTCACCATAGATTTGCTTCTTTCAGAATTAGGTGCATTAATGTTGGTTACCAGACCCACTGTCTCAGTTACCGGTCACAAATCCTTGTTATGTAGCTTGGTATTTGTAGCAGGCACTGTGGGCAGTGGCGGTGGAATTGTGCCACCAATGGCCTGAAAAAAAGCATTCAACGTTTTTTTAGGCCCTTTAATATTGGGCATATTTTTTTTTTTTTGTTGTCATAACTCTCAGGCCTTTGATTTTAGGCTGTCTAGTGCTAGGCTTCATGCGAGAGAGTTTTTTAGATTGCTGGTTAGATCCCATTTGAGGTCTTGCCTGAGAATTAGGTCTATCTATCTCTGGGTCAGCCAAATCTGATGAAAGGTCAATATATGATAAGTCTTCAATGATGTGTGGTGGTACCCCTGCAACAGGGCTTTATGCCGGGCGGATGATTTCTTTGATCAGCGGTAGGGATGTCACAAGAACTTCATTGCAGGTGCCACAATCACTCTCTGAACCCTCAATAGCCATACCATTTCCATGTGATAGGTTAGTTAGGCAATGATTACCAAACTCTAGTTGAGAGCACTTTGTGCTTAGTGCTTGGAGAAGCTTACGATTGGCAACCAGGCCATTAGCAAGATCCTCCAAAATCGCAGTTTGTTTATTAAATTTGTGATCTAATGTGTCAAAGAGTCTAAATAGACTCTGTACTGATGAATGTATTGCTGCGAGCGCGCCAGTTCCAACATGGCAGTATTAATTGCCAGTGACGCCAGTTGTTCTTTGGCAAAAGGAGGTTTATGGCAAGCTTGCGGTGTGGGATGAACAAAGGAGCGAGATGCAGAACGTGAGAGAGATATTGAAGAGGAAACAATTTCAATCATGCTTTTACATGCTTCAATTTCATTCATGATGGATATTGGTGATTCACATTGTGAAGCATATATCGATATTGAAGAGTCATCACATGAGCCTAGACAAAAAGGAATAGGAGTAAGGCTATTGGCGTGGAATTGGTAGTGACAGCTCGGACGGCTTTAACAGAATTCAGAATGGTTTGGTCCGATACATGATTGTGTATGATTACTCGGTCACCTGGGGATCTCTGCTCTTCGACACGGATAAGGGGTGTCAAAGATAACCTCTTATTTATTTCCGTATTTCGAGAGGGGAAACACTCAATAAAAGGATTATTCAAGCTGATGCCTACTCTCCGAATGTTATGAGGTGTGAGCATGGTTACAGCCTGGGTTAGGCAGAACGTCTGTTTTTGAACAACTAGTGGGGCTTCACTTAGTGTCTAGATAGACTGTGACATATCAGTTTTCAGAGTATACATTTTAGACAACCAGCGCAAGTAATAATGCTAAGATTTGATTCGAGACTTTGCAATTTGTCCACAAAGTGATTTGACAATTGAAGCAGAATCTATACTATGATAGTAGTGCAATATACTCACAAGGTGTTTGTAAGGAAGACACTGGGAATGACAGGGTCCAAGCTGCAATGTAAGCGATATTCAATCAACACTACAGCCAAGTCAATGCCTAGTCTGGGATGCTGAGGAAAACCCTTATTAATGTATTTTTATGTCTAGTTCAGTACTCTGGATGACCACCCTTGTATAACACCCCCCTCTTAGAATCCCCCTGACCCCACTGAGCCAAGAAGTAGGTTTGTTTTGCAAATTAAAAGGTTTATTTGAGAATTTAAACAATATATATATATCACACTTTATAATAAATTAATAGTTGATAGTACACTTAGACATATGATGTTGATCAACAATGGGTAATCTGGCACTAGCACACTTCTTTACAATCAATGAGGAGTTAGTATAGGATGGATAAAGTAGCAAAAATACTTTTATGATTTCAAGGGAAAAGCAATGAGGAATAAAATGCAGTACAGAAATACTTGATATGATTTTAGCAAAAGATAAGATAATCACTTTTTCTCTGGCAATTCACCCCCCTCCCCTATGCAATGTAAGAAATGGAAGGAGATGGAAAGAGGAGCACACAGTTCTCAGGAATGCAATCAAATACAATATGAAATTCAGTTCCCCCCAGCAAGCTTAGAGGAAACAGGTAGGAGTTTGAAACATAGGCCCAAAATGTTTTTTAAATGTGATGGCAATGGATGGGAAAATGTGCCAACTGATTTTAATTCCCTCTAGAGATTCAGGGTGGGTGGGAGATGCGTGTTGGTATTAGTTCAGGCTCACTTTAGCAATGCTCTATGAGTTATTACCAGGTTGCAAACTGATTTTAACAAAAGAAAGAATGGAGCTGCTATTTTGACAAGTGGAGAAATTGAGCCAAAATCGCAAATCGCGGTAAATTTCGCGAGTGCGTGTCTCGCGATTGCAGTAAAAGTATAAGGCGTAGGAAGTCCAGGCTTGTTGGAAAGCTTAGACTCTAAGCTTTCAGAGGAAAGTTAAATCTCGCTCCTAGGCCAAACGGTTCCAGAGATACGGACGATTAAATAAAGGTAGTTTTTCGGATTTAAAGTAAAACTCAAAATGACAGGTGACAGCTTGCAGCTTCAGAATTGACAGGTGACAGTTGTGCAGCTTTACAAATGACAGATGACACGATTTCTAGGAGGCTGTTCTACTTAGGTTAAAATAGTTTGGATTAGATTATTTTAACTAAGAGATTGGTTCTGCACAGTTCTGCTAGGTACTCACAATATAAATTTGAACTAGGCCTCGTCACGGATCTGGTCAACACGTCCGGCTGCGGTTCTGTCTGCTTGGTGGGTCAATCAGGCACCGGTTCTGCTCACAGCGATCTGGGTCAGCTCTGCTCTGCTGGTCTAGCCTCTCTGGATTCAGCGGCCTCTGGTTCTGGATGCTGCTCTGCTTTCCGGTCCGGATCAAGTGGATTCTGGATGTAACACTGCTTTCTGGGTACTGGCAAGAGTTCTTGGCAAGAGAATTCAGACAGCTCGCCCGGCTGTGGAATAGTTTGCAAATGATTTTGAGGCCTGCTGACAAATACTTTTGCTTGCAGTGGGCCTTCTTGATTCAAAGTTCTGTAGTCTCTGTTTAGCTTGGAAGTCTAAGTGTTGGATCTCTGAATGTGAAGTCGTCGGTCAGCATGCTCCGCAGCAAATGGAATTGACTGTCTCTACCTGTCCCAGCAGTCTCTTTTTATGTGTTTTGAAAATGGGTGTGTGCCTGGGCCTAGCTAAACCTGGCCCTCTCTACTTGTCATTGGCCCAATTCTCCCCTCTCCCAGTCAAGGTACTGACTACTACCCACAAATGTATCCACCACACTGCACCATCATATCTCTCAGACACCATTCTCAGACAGACCTCATCCAGACCTACCAGACTCTGCTACACTAACCAACTCACTGTACCACGCATCCACAAGATTACAGCCGGGGGGCTGGGTTTCCCCTACATAGCACCAAAACTTTGGAATAATCTCCCCCACGCTCTAAGAGCAGAAGGCTCCCTCACAGCGTTTAGAAAAAAACTCAAAACCTCTCTCTTTAACTAAAATTCCTCTACCTACTGCCATTCAGGCACACACTGCTAACTATTGCTACTGCCCAAACTGTATGCATGTATGCCTCTGTATGCTGTAACTAAGACGCGCTTTCCCTGTAACCAGCGCTATTCTGTAACCAGCGCCACGATGCCTCAGGGCTGATTCTGTGCGCTTAACAAATGTGAATAAATAAATAAATAAATAAATTGGGGGAAGGAAATGGATTGTCATCCTGATGAGGTCTGTTTATGGGTCAGAGGATCCTCCCCTGGTCAGTTTGCCACAAATCTATATTTGATTCAAATACATTTTTCCCAGATATACAATTTGTTGAAATTACATGTGCACATTATATATTCCTTATGGTCCATGCTTGTCCACCTCTGATCTTCCTGGGGGCTTGCATTCAAAAATGACAACATTTTGCGCTTTTTAACTGGTTTTGCAATATCGGACATTTACCCAAAATTACACACATGTGCGCAAGGAGTATGGACATTAATTGATGAAGTGTCAGATTTTTAACATGAAGACATTTGGAGTGAGACCCTATTTTCCGCTAGCAACCCCCCAGAATACACCACAGGGTCCTAACGCCTCTCAAAATGTTCACAGAAAAATCACAAAAATAATGATATTACTTATATAATTCTGACAAGTCCGCCCTATGAGTTATCTATCTTTTTAAAATTATGCCCTGGTCAAAAAGGGGTGTGGCTTCCCACATCACAGGGTGGAATAACTGGTTTATTCACTTCCCCCAAGCCAGCTTGTTCACAGAGGCACAGCTGCCCCCCAGTTTCTCCCAAGAGGAGGCTATTTTACGACGCCCCCAATATAACATTTTCCTGAGTCCAGGACAGGCCTTTTTTCAACTCCCTGTAGTCCCCAGCTGCTCCACCCCTAATCTAATCAGAGAGGTGTTAACTCCTTTTGGCCAGGGGCAGTGTGGCTGAGCATCCAGTTTCAACTCCTGTCGGGGGTAGTTGTCAGGCAGAATTCAGTTTCATTAAGCCAGGTTTCAGCTAAATGTCACTTTTTGTTCCCAGTTTTCTACATTCAAATCAAACTGACAATTTTTACCTATACATTAAATAATTACTTCCTTCAAGTCATTTCAGAATATAGTTTTACATTGTATCCACCTCTTAGCAAGTCTTTCCTTGGTCTGGTTTTGTTTCATTTGTTCAGTTTTACACAAAAGTCTGGTGGTTTTAAAACGCCTGCTTTCTTATAGTGGTGAGTACTGGTAATGCAACCATTTTTGGGATTAAGAAAATGAATTCCCCACAGTTCTGGGTTGCTTTTGGCAATCAGCATTGCCATTCCCAATGGTTTCAGGCTACTGTGTGTGTAGCCCAATGGTGGTTAGGCAGTGCCCTCCTGTGCTCACAACATAGGCAAAAATGGGTGGCAGACTATTCTTCATGTTTTCCCTGTGCACTCTCTGGGGAGTTCTGGCCATCATGATGTTTTCCATGCCAGTACTGCACAGTTTTATTGTAGGGCTTGGATGCATGGGTAAAAACATCCCACAGCAATATCGCATGGAAGCAAAGGAGCGGCGCTTTATCCGATACTTTGCAACGCTTTGGACTCAAAAAAAGCTAGTATGTAGCACAGAATAGATTACACAATTCTATCCCCTTTTTCCAACAATAATGCCACCCCTGTGTTTCCGCACTGAGGCGTTAGATCGAGATTAACGGCCCCCGCATCCCGCGCCGCGCACCGCAAACAGCAAACAGTACTTGAAGTACTTGCACAGGTGCGCAGCGCGGGTGCTCAGGCTCACAAGAAGATGAAAGGGCAGGTTGGGGCGTGGCAACCACGGGGAGGGGTTGACAAACAGTTGTCCTGGAGAAGTAAAACAGAGACGGAAAAAAGTAAACACAGAGAAAGGAGATGAACGAGTATTTTCTAGTCACTTCACAGTGCTCATAAGCACTACGTCCAAGAGGCACAAAGCGTGCAAGCACTACGTCCAGGAGCACAGAATACACAATTCGGGCACAACGTGCCAACACAGTCACCTTTTTCTTTTTCCTTCTTTCAGGGACAGGCAAGGGGCGGTGTTGCCTCCAAAGACGTCCTCCAGGCTGTGAGTCAGACGTGCCTCAAAATTCGATGCAAATCCAAAAAATGCTGTAGAGAGCCGCTCGTCGTGGCCGTCCAGCAAACAGTACTTGAAGTACTTGCACAGGTTTATGTATATGTATGTATATGTATGTATATGTATGCATGTATATGTATGTATGTATATTGTATATGTATGTATGTATATGTATATATGTATGTATATGTATGTATATGTATATATGTATGTATAGGTATATGTATGTAGGTATGTATGTTATGTTAGATGCATTTATAGAGCGCACAAACACCCGAAGGCACCCTGGCGCTTGGATGAATACAGAGCTCCCAATAACAAATTAAAACACAGATGTTTTGAGCAAACGCCGAAAAGTAAGGTGATCAACTGTCATCCGCAATGACAGGGAAGTAGCATTCCAGGCCTTGGCGGCAGCCACAGAAAAGGGGCGGCCGCCCGTGCGAGTCAGTCTAAACCGGGGGACCTTGACCAGAAAAGCAGAGTGAGAGCAGAGACACCACGTATGTACGTAATGGGGGAACTTTTTTTGAATATATTCTGGCCCAAGGACATTGAAAGCCTGATGTACCATACACAGGGATTTGAATAATATCCTCTTTTCCACCGAAAGCCACTGGAGCTGCCTCAACAGAGGGGTAATGAGGGCTCCAATAGGGGGCCGCAGGATAGCTCTAACAGCAGCGTTCTGCAGTAGCTGTAACCGATGAATCACATAGCGGGGCTGGGCAAGATATAGTGAGTTGCAGAAATCTAGACCACTCAGGACGAGTGCTGCTACCACCAGAGCACGACATTTTTCCGGTATAAAAGGGAGGACTTTCCAGAGTATGAGCATCTTAAATTGACCACTCTTACATACTGCCGCAACCTGGGCGCCCATCGCAAGAAAGGAGGAGATAACAACCCACAAATTCGTTACGGATGCCACAGGAACCGGGAGAGGGCCAAGGGAGGCCAGCCAACAATCATTGGTCCAATAAAGAAGAGGCGAGGTGGTTCCAGCCACCAGTACCTCCGTCGTATTACCATTTAGTTTGAGCCAATTAGATGACATCCATTCCCGACCTCCTGAAGACACAACGTAAACCAACTGGCCGTATTGGCATGATTAAGGTCAAGACGAACCAGAATGTGGGTGTCGTTGGCGTAGGTATAATAGGGGAAGCCATGGGAGTGAATGAGAGCCAGACGATGCCTAATATCCAAATTAAAAAGAATCAGCAAGAGAGCAGGCCCCTGCGGAACACCGCAGGATAGTAAAACAGGGCTGGAGCAAGAAGGAAGGAGAGAAACTGATTGTGAACGGTCGGCCAAAAAGGAGACGAACCAGTCCAGGATTCTAGCAGCCAGCCTGGCAGTAGAAAGCCGGGAGATCAGGGTGGGATGGTCGACGGTGTCGAACGCAGCTGACAGATCTAAAAGTACAATTGCACCAACACCCCCCTGGTCCACCAATCAGGCCAGGTCATCAAGCACCGAGTTCAGGACTGATTCAGTTCCCCTGTCAGGCCGGAACCCAGACTGAAATCAGTCAAAATAAGACATGGATTCCAGAAAAGTGGACAGCAGAGGGGAAACCAGGGCTTCCAGTGATTTCATAAGGAACGGGAGTAAGGAGATAGGCCAATAGTTTGCTAACACCTCTGGATCAAGTGAGGTTTTTTTTTAGTAAAGGGATCACAAAGGCGTGTTTAAGTGTGGGTGGGATCACACTCTCCCTAAAGGAGGCATTAACGGCTGCAGTAACCTGAGTGATAATAGCCCTCGAGTTTTTCTTCAACAACGCCAACGGAATAGGGTCGTGGGAGACGCTGATTTCAACCCAAGAATGGCGGCAAGAATATCTGATTCTAGGAAAGTGGGAAAAGAGGACCATGTCCTGTCTTCACAAAAAGGCCCAGTGGATGTTTTGGCGACTGGGGGGCACGCTACATCATTATTAATATTATCACGAATAGCGGCGATCTTAGACACAAAAAAGGATGACAGAGAGTCTCATAAAGCTATCTATTTTATTCAGTGTTTTGTGATAACTCTACTTGCTAGTAGTCATTTTTCTATAGTGTGTTTTGGCCAATAAATAACTGTATTTGCATACATCCAGTGTAATCTGTGATCCCCATTGTGTGACATCAAAGTGGACCCGTTAAAAGCTCACCACCTCTGAAGAACTTAGCCTATACTGCCTGTCACTGCTACCTTAACTGGTTTGGCAAAAGCTCCCCAGAGTTGTCCCTGTCACAATATACGTTGGCTTTCTATACATCTGTCCACCAGGCCAGAGTATAGAACATCAGTCTTAACACTTATCCCCACTAGATTTTCAGTCCTTAGAGGGAGAATGTTTAGGTTTATTCGGATGTGGCTGCTTCTTGGACTCCTCGCCCTTCTGAGGGGTGCCTTTCTCTTTGTTCTTGTCCTTCCCATTGGGGCCCTTAGAGGACACCCTATGGCAGATCAACCTATCAGCCAACTTGGCCAATTTAAAGAGGTCCAAGATATTCTGGTCAGCAATGTACTGACGCAGCTCTGGTGAACATGCCTCAGAAATGTGAGGTGACACAATTCAACAAAAGACTTCACTTTGTAACCATCAACCCATCCCATCATATTCATATGTGCAGCAATCACCCAATCCACCCAAGACATATGCTCTCTCTTCTTGTAATCCATGAACCTCTT
Organism: Ambystoma mexicanum; assembly: GCF_040938575.1. NCBI lineage: Eukaryota > Metazoa > Chordata > Amphibia > Caudata > Ambystomatidae > Ambystoma > Ambystoma mexicanum. The sequence goes on along the minus strand of NC_090926.1, from coordinate 1,091,062,817 downwards.
AAGGCACTGGGCAGGTGTCTTGCCAAACTTGGCAACCAAAGCAGTTTTCGTGCACTCATACTGGCTTCGTTCTTCCACACTCAGTCTCAGAATACAGTCATAACCAGTATGAGGTACTCTACTTAACAAACACTTAGCACAATCTCTATGGTCAACATCATGGATACAACAAGCCACCTCACATGCCTCTATCCATTGGAGGATATCAGAAGCCTCCACATGCATATCAACCAAATCTTTCATAAACTTGGTGTGATGCTGGAAATGCCTTATGGAGGAACAGGGCTTCCTGTCCTTGTCCTACCACTTCTGTGTGTTTTCTCTATGTTTTCTGCCACTGACATCTAGCCTTGACCTCTGACAGTGCAGCTCTTCATTTTATTTTTGGTGAACAACAGCCATAGGATACCCTTGTACCCCTTATGTGTGTTTTCGGGCACCTGTGTGTTGCCCACACAGCCGGGTTGGTGGCAGCTACATGCGGACTTGGCATGTGGCTCTAACTGGCTTCCATTTTTGGGATACCCAGGCCCTGCCAAGGAATCAATGGATTCCTACACAAAGACAAGATGGCCACTGTGGCCACTTGGTTTCTATTGCCGTTTACCTTGTTTCCCAAAGTCCTAGGAAGCCCTGACTCTGTCACTTCCGCCTGGCTGGCAGTTGGGTGGAAATGCCATATATGGCACTGGGGCTGCCTCCTGTCAGACTGACTGAATGCAGTGTAGTGTGCTGAAAGGCTGGGTACTTGCCCCAATCCACATATTTTGTTATGGGTGTCTTGGTGGAATAAACAGCATGAATGTGAGCCTGATTGGTTGCCTGCCTGCATGAATGCCCTTCTGTGTGAATGGCTGAGTGAACCTGGCTCAGCCAGAGTGAATAAGGGACAGATGTATATTTCTGGAGACCTCTCACTTACCAATTTGTTCAGAAGCTGAAGTGGAAGCTGAAGCAAGAAGAAGCTGTTCCTTGAAGCCCAGTTGTTGCGTCTCCCAAGGACTGATCCCGAGTGGACCTGGGAAACAATACTCTCCCCGATCTATGAGGGAACATTGTGCAAAGCTGCTGCACTTCATCGAAGTATCCTGGAAGCCAGTCTGTTGTTCCTGCCATCCGGAGAAGGGGTCTTCGAAGTCCAGAAGAGGAGTGGCGGACATCTCCAGCCAGAGAAGTCCATTGGTGGCACCAGGGTCGGCAGGTGCGTTTTGTGACTGCTGGAAGCCGGTGCAGTCTACCGCCCAGAAAAGAGGATACACTGGCATAGTGCTGCTGGACACCTGGAGCTGGGAAAGTTCCAAACTGCCTAAGAATATTTGAAAGGACATCCTTTCCATCACCACCGACCACCGTTTCCCACCGAAGAGAGCCCAGAGTTATTGGGTGCAGTGGAAGTCTGCCAGTGTGTTTCCCACCACCAGAAGCTAAAAAAGACATCCCAAGGGTCCAAACATGGTGAGGGCCAGAGGTCCACTCCAGTGGCCGAGTCAGGTCACCAGAAGTCGTATAGAGGTCAGTGCTGTGGCTGCAGCACCGAAGAACCAAAAGTCAGAAAACCATTCCGAAACCCAACACCAAAAGTGAACTATGCACCTGTCGTCGCACAAAGTCATCGAAGGGTCCCAGGGGTCAAACTTTCATCTGCCAAGCCTTTAAGAAGCCCACAGCAAGTATCATCTTCACAGAAAGACTGTTTCCTTTTTATTCTTGGACTCAGCATCCCAGTGGCTCCTTCTTCCAAAGAGGGTCCATCTTCAGAGGGAATCGTTGAGGAAAGCCGAGAAACTCTGGCACTTCGCCTACCAAGGTACTGGGACATGGAAGAGCATTGTCTAGCCTCAGGAGTCGTCCAGGGGTCCCAGAATCTTCTTGGATCATATTCTCCTGTAGTCTTCCAGGTACTTTGGTGGGCTAGCACCTTTTAAATGAAACCACAAGGTTATTGAACATTATTAGACTGGGCTGTAAAAGACAACATAAGTCACTCTCTAACTTTTCCATTACAGGTTGCCCAAGTGGAGGGCTCCTCATTCAGAATTATCCATCTAATCTAAAGAAAGTATTCTGCCACTGTTCACACCTAAACTGTCTTTCTTTCCTATTCTATGCTGTTGAACCTAATTTAAGAATGCACCTGCCTATTTAAAACTGTCTGCAGTTAGTGCATCTATGACTGGATTAAAGTGTTGTGTGGTACCATATAGAGTGTATATATTTGCCATTCTTTGAATAAATATTCCAAGTACATGGTGTCATTATTTATATGTATATATATTCCTGAAACTCTTATTATCACCAAATAGTGTGTGGACATTCCTTTGGGGTGTGGCGGGGGCTGAGGGGAAACACTGTGTTGAACAACTAGCCTGCATCACCTCCTGAAAGCTTAATCCTGTTTTCCAGTCCACTGTTACCAAATTGAGAGCCTTGCTGGGGTGTTCTGTGCTTTTACCCTATCATATAGAGGTTATAAGTACAGATACCCGCCTCCAGTCTTTACACAGGTGGTACAGCGGTGGAATCACTGGTTTTAAGACTCAGGGCCGAATTCATTGAATCGGGCGCAGAAAAGGTGCAAGGGGTGCGCGCTGAGAAGGAGTCTGCACGAGCCGTGGCGCAGAGAAATTCTTGCACGGCATGCATATTCATGGATTCCCAGAGGCATCAGTAGCCGTTCTGCAAGTAACAGCAAGCTGCGCGAGTAACCTCAACACACCTCCACGCACCCTAAAAAGCAAGTGAAATACCTACCACAGCGCAAGCCTCCGCACCATCCCTGGCCCAACATACAGCTCCCCCACCCAAGCTAAATCGCGCAGAAACAGCCTGCTATCCCCCAGGCGCACCCCATAGAAAATGCGTGCCCTCCCACGCAAGGCATGCCCCTCCACCAGCCAAATCGCATGCCAACACCTTGCAATCCCTGGGCGCAATCCGCCGTAATCACGCGAACATACCCGCGATCCCCGGGCGCAGCCCATAGAAAACATGTGCCCTTCCACGCAAGGCCAGCCCCTATACCAGTCAAATCGTGCCACAACACCTCACAATCCCCTGCAACACCCCAGCCAAATTGAGCGTCTGCACCTCGCAATCTGTGGCATGCAGCCCCCTCCAGACGGGACACCCACACCCCTACCCCCATCACATATGACCCCACCTTGCAGGCAGCCCCCTCCACATGGGATACCCCAGCCCCCATCATCGTGACCAGACCCTGCAGATAGCCCCCTCCACATGGGATACCCCAGCCCCCTTCACCCGTGACCACACCCTGCAGGCAGGCTCCTCCACATGGGATACCCCAACCCCCTTCATCCGTGAACCCACCCTAAAGGCAGCCCCTCCAGACGGGACACCCCAGTCCGCCTCACCGTGACTCCACCCTAAAGGCAGCCCCCTCCACATGGTATACCCCATGCCCCTTTGCCCATGACCCCACCCTGCAGGCAGCCCCCTCAAGACGGGACACCCCAGCCCCCATCACCATGACCTCACCCCCAAGGCAGCCCCCTCGAGATGGGATACCCCAGGCCCCTTAACCCATGACCCCACCCTGCAGGCAGCCCCCTCCAGACAGGACACCACAGCCCCATCACCCATAACCACACCCTGCTGGCAGCCCCCTCCACATGGGATACCCCAGCCCCCATCACCCATGACCAGACCCTGCAGGCAGGCCCCTCCACATGGGATACCCCAACCCCCTTCACCCGTGACCACACCCTGCAGGCAGGCCCTTCCACATGGGATACCCCAACCCCCTTCACCCGTGAACCCACCCTGAAGGCAGCCCCTCGAGACGGGACACCCCAGTCCCCCTCACCGTGACTCCACCTTGCAGGTAGCCCCCTCCACATGGTATACCCCATGCCCCTTCATCCCCGTGACACCACCCTGCAGGCGGCCCCCTACAGACGGGACACCCCAGCCCCTATCACCATGACCCCACCTTCCAGACAGCCCCCTCGAGACGGGATACCCCAGGCCCCTTCACCCATTACCCCACCCTGCAGGCATCCCCCTCCAGACGGGACACCACAGCTCCATCACCCATGACCACACACTTCAGGCAGCTCCCTCCACATGGGATACCCCAACCCCCTTCACCCGTGACCCCACCCTACAGGCAGCCCCCTCCAGAAGGGATACCCCAGACCCATCAGAGGGACCCCACCCTGCAGGCAGCCCCCCCCACATGGGATACCCCATGCCCCTTCAACCGTGACCCCACCCTGCAGGCAGCCCCCTCCAGACGGGACACCCCAGCCCCATCACCTGTGACCACACCCTGCAGCCAGCCACCTCCACATGGGATACCCCAAGCCCCTTGACCCCTGACCCTACCCTGCAGACTGCCCCCTCCAGACTGGAAACCCCAGCCCCCATCACCATGACCCTCCCCTGCAGGCAGCCCCCTCCAGATGGGATACCCCAGGCCCCTTCACCCATGACCCCACCCTGCAGGCAGCCCCCTCCAGACGGGACACCCCAGCCCCATCTCCCGTGACCCTACCCCTCAGTCAGCCGCATCCACATGGGATACCCCAGTCCCCTCCACCCGTGACCCCACCCTCAGGCGGCCCCCTCCAGAAGGGACACCCTAGCCCCTATCACCCATGACCACACTCTGCAGCAGTCCCCTCCACATTGGATACCACAGCCCCCATCACCTGTGACTCCACCCTGCAAGCAGCCCCCTCCACATGGTATAACCCAGCCCCCTTCAACCATGACCACAGCCTGCAGGAAGCCCCCTCCACATGGGATACCCCAGCCCCATTCAACTGTGAGCCCACCCTGCAGGCAGCCCCCTCCAGATGGGACACCCCAGGTCCCATCACCCGTGACACCACCCTGCAGGCAGCCCTCTCGAGATGGGTCAGCCCAGCCCCCATCACCGGTGACCCCAGCTTGCAGGCAGCCCCCTCCAGACTGGGCACCCACACCACAGCCCCCATCACCCATGATCCCACACTGCAGGCAGCACCTCCAGATTGGAAACCCCAACCACAGCCCCCGTCACCCGTGACCACACCCTGCAGGCAGCCCCCTCCAGACGGGATACCCACACCCCAACCCCCATCACCCGTGACCCCACCCTGCAGCCAGTCCCCTCCACATGGGACACCCCAGCCCAATCACCCGTGAACCCACCCTGCAGGCAGACCGCTCCAGATGGGACACCCCAGCCCCCATCACCCGTGAACCCACCCTGCAGGCAGACCGCTCCAGATGGGACACCCCAGCCTCCATCACCCATAACCCCACCCTGCAGGCTGTCCCCTCCAGACGGGACACCAACACCCCAACCCCCATCACCCGTGACCCCACCCTGAAGGCAGCCCCCCTCCAGACGGGGCACCCCCACCACAGTCCCCATCACCCCTGACCACACCCTGCAGGCAGCCCCCTCCAGACGGGACACCAACACCCCAACCTCCATCCCCCATGACCCCACCCTGCAGGCAGTCCCCTCCACATGGGATACCCCAGGCCCCTTCACCCATGACCCTACCCTGCAGGTATCCCCCTCCAGATGGAACACCCCAGCCCGCATCACCCGTGACCCCACCCTGCAGGCAGACCCCTCCAGATGGGACACCCCAGGCTCCATGACCCCACCCTGCAGCCGCCATCACCCATGACCCCACCCTGCAGGCAGCCCCCTCCAGATGGGCACCCCACCACAGTCCCCATCACCCATGACCACACCCTGCAGGCAGCCCCCTCCAAACAGGACACCAACACCCCAACCCCCATCAACCATGACCCCACCGTGCAGGCAGCCCCCTCCAGATGGGACACCCCCAACCCAGCCCCCATCGCCCATGACCACACCCTGCAGGCAGCCCCCTCCAGACGGGACACCTCAGCCCCCATCATCTGTGATCCCACCCTGTAGGCATCCCCCGCCACAAGGGACATCCCAGATCCCATCACCTGTGACCCCACCCTGCAGGTAGCCCCCTCCAGTTGGGACACCCCAGCCCCCATCACCTGTGACCCCACCATGCAGAAAGCCCACTCCAGACGGGACACCCACACCCCAAACCCCATCACCAGTGACCCCACCATGCAGGCAGCCCCCTCCAGACGGGACACCCCAGCCTATATCACCTGTGACACCACCCTGCAGGCTACCCCTTCCAGATGGGACACCCACTACCCAGTCCCCATCACCCATGACCCAGCCCTGCAGGCAGCCCCCTCCTGAAGGGACACCCCATTCTCCATCACCCGTGACCACACCCTGCAGGCAGCCCCCTCCAGACAGGAGATCACCTGCATTCTGTACCCTGACATATTGACACATCATCACTCCATTGATTGTGTGTTGTGCACCTTGACTGCCGTGTTGTGATACCAGCCAGAATATCCACAGGAACATGTATCATGCAAACCAAAATGAATGCATTCGCCTCGGCCACATCCATGAGTGTGCCATTTGCTTAAACACAATTGTTGTCTGCAACCATCTCCCAACATACACATGTAACAAGTTAATGTTAAAGTGAGTCCATGCTGGCCATTTGACAATGTCATGTCATCAATCCCCAGGGACAAATAGTTCTACAATGACAGATTCAAAACCACCCTCAATGTGTGCCACATGAAAAAACACTTGAGCGTCATTGAGCTGCTATTACTAGAAGAGATTTCCTAATAAACCCATCACCGGTCCGCCCATGTGTGAAAGACATGGCAATCAGACAGTGCACCATACACAGAGACAGCTACATTGGGCAGCCAATGTGTAAATGCAAAGAAATGCCAATAGTGTATCCCAGTGCAAGAGTTTTACCAACACCAGAGATAATGATAACTGTAGAAACACATGCTGGTGAAGGGGAAAGCACTATATGTGTGTTACACAGCATCAAGCAAATCGTGTGCCAATATCCTGAACATGTAACACTTCCACAGTTACCCCACCCACCTCCCTCACAAAGACAGTGAGGGATAATACACAGTGATGCTGCACATGTGAAAGGAAATGCCATTTGACCATGCACACCCAAACTCCCACTTGACACACCACCACCGGTCAGCCACATGTGTATACTCACCCCGCAAATAAATCCAGAGCATTACACATGCATGTGAGCAACCACACACCTAACAATGGTCAGAATCAGGGCTACTAAACAGGCACACTGGGCCTCATCACGACTTGGGCGGTAACGGTAACGCTATTAGCGCGGGGGCTATTAGCGCGACCGCCATAGCCCCCGGCGCTAATAGCGCGGGATCACGACTTTGGCGGACTTGGGAGTCCCCATTCCCCATTGAGCCCCTTCGGGAATGCCCCATTCCCCATTGGGCTCAATGGGGAAAATTTGCGCTATTACCGCTGGCGGATTTCCCGCCGGCGGTAATAGCGCGAATTTTCGGCGGATTTCCCCCCAGCTCAGAGCTGGGGAGAAATCCGCCGAAGTCCTGCTTTGGCGGACCCTTAAATCCGGCGGTAATAGCGCTACCGCCGGATTTAAGGGTTACCGCCAAAGTCGTGATGAGGCCCACTGTAAAAATAACTGTGACAATGACTGTGAGAGAAAAAATATATATATGTTTAACAGTTGTATTATTTGCATACAGAGTGTAAATAAAAGTTTGAAAGATGTCCATGCAAAAAGTAGAAAAATAAACATTTTAATGTGTATAAAAATATTTACAATAAAAAATAATAAAAAATACCAATAAAGCATTGTTAACAGGATCCCTCAAACACACACTAAAAAACTATGTATAAAATAAACGTAAAGAGTCCACTCCACATAAAAACATAAATAAAAGGAAACTTGCACAGAAATAACTATGTACAAAAGAAATGGAGTAATGTCTGAAATTCAAGCTCCAAATAATACAAAAAAATCAAAGGAAACTTAAATCTACAAAGCTTTGTACACAGGCAGCATGCTAGTCGTCTTTGTCACCAGTCTCACTCAATATCTAGAGCAGGACATCATCGAGCACTACGTCCACTACCCCCAGGCAGGCCTCCGTTGTCTCCACGAGGACTTTCAGGGCCACCAGCATGCTCCTCTCAATCCCCTCTGCATCCTTGCAAGTATCCGTAAGGATGGCAGCCCGCCTCCTTGCCCGACGCAGTCTAATCTCCGCCTTGGCCATGGTGACTATCGCCTCTCAAGCCTGGTGCCTCTCCGCCCCCCGATTTGCTGCCCGTATCGCACGAACATAGAAGACATCCTGGTTCTCAGGTCCACATTTGCATCCTGCCTAACGCTGGATACCTGCCACCTTGAGATGGTATGCCCTGAGTACAATAGCCTCCTCCTCAGAGCCTGCTGCTGCCATAGCGCCCGGTGTGTGCTTCGTGTGGACACCCTCCGGGCTGATGACATTACCCAGGGGTGTCTGGCCCGTGCCCTGCTCCTGGGTGCCTGCTCTTCTTCCATTGCCATTGCTCCTGTCATGGCCTGGATTGCCATGGTGACCACCTCAGCTGATACACTGTCGACTCACAACTCATGCAGGGATGTTTCTCCACCAGATGGGCCAACATGGGTGGGACTGGTGTACAGGGGCCCTGGTGGACAATTGGAGCACAGAGGAGCAAGACATGGGGTGGGACACAATAGTGGTCAGCCCATGCGGCACACTCGAGACCAGGAATGCTGCTATCCAGTTGAGTAGATGCCAGACATCACCGTGATGATGTGCAAGCACCCAACAGGAAGCCTGCACCTCATCACGTATGTTGCCGGTACGCCTACCAATACCGACTAGCAGGGGTACCACTTTGTCCCGAATGGCAAAAGCCTCCAGCATCGGGGTGTGGGTCTGGGTGGAAGCATCCGACACCTGGGGCTGGGTCCGGGAAGAGGCATGCTGGCAGGTGCATACAGCTGTAGGCGCTGGTCCAGTGAAAGGATTTTGCACAGGCACCTCCACTGTGACCTGCACAGCCTCATGCCCCAGGGGCAGGACTACAGTGGTCACACCCATATCACCATCCCCGCATGACCCCATGGACTGGGTTACTACCTTCCCCTCCTCCTCCTCCCCCACCATCCTGGATGCCTCCTGAGCATCTTCCACAGTGGATGTTCCCTGTGTTTGCTCACCTGCCCCCCTGCTGCTGAGGAGTCCACGTCCACCTTTGCCCTTTTGGACTTCCCCTCAGCAGCTTTGGCCGATGATCCAGACGCCACAGCCTCCTTGCTCCCCGATGATGTTGTGTCCAGGGAGCGTGGCTGGGCCTTGCACCTATGACTGGTGGAAGCATCCATGCTGCCTTGATCCACAGCACTGGCTCTGCCCTCTTGTTCCAACGCAACTGCGGATAAGGAGACATAGAACGCAAACATCAGGGTACTTCACCGATGTGTGCCTACCACCAAAAACATTTGCATGAAGAACACTGCTAAAGGGTACAACCATCATCACCCTCCACAACACACTGGTACATGCAATGTACATAACACACATAAATGTCTGTCCTTCACAGCAGACAATCACATCCGGGGACATGGCACTGTCACAACCTATTAATTGTGCATGCTACATACACATGCATCATGGGCTCATACACATGTCATGCATACACATAACCTGACAGTACTCAAGCAGTGCACTGAGCAATCACATCAGAGTCCCCTGAGACAGCAATCACGCAACATGACTAGGTCACACATTAAAATGCACCTATTACATCCATCCAGGAATGATGGCCAGTCACACAGTCACATCTTAGACACATACACATGAACACCATGCATGCACATGAGGTTGACAACACCACCTCATCTGTCACACTCCTCACAGGGGCACCTCTCAGACACATGTAACAAACCACGTGCATGTTGTGAAATGCTGCAGTACAACACACAATGCAAATGTAAGACCATTGAAATCACACATGGTTCACTGAACACATGTAGAGCACTGTCTGGGACATGCACACAGACATCCGTACAAGAGGCATACTTTCTGTAAGTCCAAGTTGCACACTCCCACCATACATTAACATGCACATGCACTGTGGAGCCCAGCAACACATGGCCACTTACCTGACGACTCCAGATGTTACTGCAAATCGCTGACCTGGGTGTGCAGCGCTGGGTGGAACTTCTCCAGGACCTGCATGTTGGTGGTGTTCATCTGGGCCCTAAACCCCCCTTGTTTGGTACCAGACTGGAGGAAGCTCAGGGCCTTGCTCTGGGCCCTAGATTTCAGGCCCTTCTAGCAGTCCTCCCAGCTAGGAGGTCTTCCCAGCACTTGTCACGGGATGCCTCCCCCTCCGCGTCGATGGCATCCATGATCCAGTCCCAGATCAGCTTCTGTCCTTCCTTGACAACTTGCATTGGGGCATTGAAGAGGGCATCACAATGCCCCAGGACATGCTCCACCAGGATGTCAACTTCGTTGGCAGTGAAGTTGACAGCCCTCTGCCTCGCTGCTGTGGGGTGGCCACTCACCTCAGATGATGTTGCTTGAGACATGGCAACCCACGACGCAGGTGTGGGTGGGCAAAGTGGTCCTGGGCTGGGCTGTGGAGTGGTGGTGATGGAATGGCATGTTTGGAGTCTTCGGAATCAGCTGAGGTGGTCACACGGCCAACAACAGGAGCTCTGGCAATGGCTGGACAGCAGGCTCTCAAATTGCAGGGCAGGTGGGTAGCAGGCACACACAGTGGGCAGGCAGCAGCAGATGACTCGTAGGAGGCAGCTCCGGGCAGTAGGAGGCCGGTAAAGAGGCTTGTAGGCAGGAGCATGGGTCTTCCATGTCTCACGCGTGGGCAGCCGTAAGCAGAGTGACGGGTACTCTGCGTGTTCGAAATTAGCACGGACACGTGAAATCCAAGGAAAGGCACTCATTGCATAGGTTACGTGATACACGCTGGCCGTTGGCATTCAGATCCGGAATAAAGGAGTGCGTAGGTGAAAATTAAACCGCACATGTGAATTTAAGTGGACGGACGAGTGCATTACTGAGAATTTTGGAGTGCCACGCAATACGTACGCTACTGTGACAGTGCAAACTTCTTATTTTGGAGGGGGATTTGCTTCCGTGCACACGCGCGTGTACTTTACTTTTTCCAGAGGCTAATGGTGAGTCACATATGCATTATTCATACCATGGGTGCCCCTGTGTATTGCGTACCTCCATTACTACCATTACAGTAGCTTTCCTGGGATTTGCGTTCCATCACATACGCTGCCCCCTCACTCCAATTGCCCAGGACAATTTCTTGGTGTGCCTCCCATTGTACAAGTCCATCTGTGCCATGAGTGCGAAGGTGCCAAGAGGGAAAGGTGGCAGAGGTGGCTGCCACCTGCAGGGGCAGGGGACGTGCAGAGAGAGCTGTGATCACCCCTCAACTGGGTGAGGGAGCTGCAGGTGCAGCTGCTGTCCCTATCACCCCGGGTCAGGGACCTGCAGGGGCCACCGATGTTGTCCAGCCCCAGGTACATGGACCTGCAGGGGCAGCTGCAGTCCCCACCACCCAGGGTCAGCAAGCTTCAGCAGTATCTGTTGTTGCCCCCCGGTACACAGACACGCAGGGGCAGATTTTGTCCGTGCCTCAAAGTGGAAGGGATGTCCGGGTAAAGCCCATGTCCCCAGCTCCCATGTTGAGGGACCTGCAGGGGGAGCTGCTGTCCCCACCACCCAGGGAGCTGCAGCAGTATCTGTTGTTGCCCCCCCCCGGTGCATGGACACGCAGGGGCAGCTGTTGTCTGTGCCTCAAAGGGGAAGGGACGTCCGGGTAAAGCCCCTGTCCCCAGCTCCCATGATGAGGGACCTGCAGTGGCAGCTGCTGTCCCCACCACCCTGGCTCAGGGAGCTGTAGCAGTATCTGTTGTTGCCCCCCCAGCACATGGACACGCAAGGGCAGCTGTTGTCTGAGCCTCAAAGAGAAAGGGGCGTCTGGGTAAAGCCCCTGTCCACAGCTCCCTTGTTGTGGAACCAACATCAGTTGGTGATGGCATGGCCCAGGCCACTAGTGGTCCAGCCCCTACTGCCCTGAGTGGTCCCAGCCACACAGGGTCTGCATCACACGCCAAAAAGCAAAAGCATGCAGAACAGGAAAAAGGCTCAATAGCAATGCACGGCTCAATAGCAATGCACGGCACAAGACACTGCCACGTCGAGGAAGAGGAGCTTCAATGATGAAGAACTCCAGATCCTCGTGGACTACGTGTGCGAACACTGTGACATGTGCATACACCTGCTCAATGTATGGTCCACTGGCAGAGAGTCACAGATGCCATCAACACCTTGGGGAATGAGAGACGCACCACTCGTGATGTCATGAAGTGGTGGAATGACCTCCACCATCGAACCAAACACAAGCTGGGTGCCAACCTTGCCTCTGATCTGGTGACTGGAGGGGTGTCACTACAGGAGCGGGAGCTCACAGCACATGAAGATTCCATGAGCGAGTTGATTCATGTGGATCTGCTGCGAGTTGTGGGAGGCCTGCCAGATTACGAGGAAACGTCCAGTGAGTGATGAAACATGTGCATCCTGAATATGTGTATGTAGATTGAATAAATTAGTATGATTGTGCAGCACTTCTGCCTGCATTTGTATGACTGCCATGGATGAACCATGTCATGGTGTACCGACTTGTGCTTAGTGTTAGACAGAATCACCTTCAGTACCCTTTGGCAATTAAGACTACAAGTGTACGCACATTTTCACCTTTGGTACAAGCCTGTACTACACAGTAAAGTGGTAGCGATGGCTGAGCAGCCAGACTTATCTCAAGAGTTTAAGTGAACAGTAGAACAAGTCACACAAAGGACCAACTAATACATTGATTCAAGCAAACACTTACTCAAGGTTTCTTGGTAAAAGAATATACATTTATTAACTCAGTCAGTTAGAAAACATTACACTAGCATAAGCAGCTCAATATCACACACTAATACACCACAGAAATCCAAACGGTAAGTAAATAAACAAGTTTAGCTCCTGTGAAGTGGGAGCAAAATGGCACTTCAGATGCTTATTAAAGGGATAAAAAGACAAGGTTATAAGAATAGACAGCCCAAATACATTCAAAGGCAGGGCAAAGGGTTTCAGTTAAATACAACCAGCAATTCTTCGCACAGACCTGGGCCAAAGTCAATGGTTCAGAGTCTTTGTATAGGATATCACAGTTCTGGTAAATAACGGTGTAGTCTTTGCCACATGGCTTAGAAGAATTTGGCTAGGCGAAAAGTTTGACAAATGTTTAGGGAAGGACAAGCCTTTGAATTTGAGGAATGTTTCATGCACTTTTCGATGGCCGAAAATAGTTCTGGACAGTGTTTGCACAGTACCTTCTAAATGAAGAAAGCTGTAGCTGAGGCAGTTGTTCCTGGCAGTTCGAGCAGATCTCGCTGTTCCTGAGCTTCAGTAGTGGGGACAAGAAGGAGGACGTCGGGAGGTTCCTGCATTGCCCAGGGATGAGCCCAAAAGCTGTAGCAAGACGTCGGTTTAAAGGTGTGAGTGCCTTAAAGTCCACGAGCTGGTTTTCTTACCTCTGACTATCCGGTTTGCAACAGCACTCTGATGAAAATTCGACCAGATGGGGACGGTGTCCAGGTGGCTCACGAGTTGGTTGTTCCCACCAAACTCAAGGGAAGAAGTTAACCTTGAAGGGCTTCTCAGTCGATTGGAGTTCAGGCAATTCAGACCTGCAGCAGGGCTTCACCAGTCGTCCAGAAGTTGCAGCAGTCCTCTTCCTTCAGCTCGTCTTCAGTTATTTCGTTCCAGTGGTCGACTCTGCTTTCCAAGTCCCAGAGACCTTTTTTAAATAGTTTTCACCCATTCATTCCAGCCTGGCTGTCACTCACACAGCAGAGTGGCTGTCCTTGCTGGCCAGCCAGCCAGCCAATCAGGCCAGAGTGCATTCAGGTCTCTTAGAAGACTAAGCACAGGGAGCTTCGGGCACCTCCCTCACATCCTGTCCACCCCAGACACTCAGGCGCCAGAGGAGGGCTTCAGCACTGAAGCCCGCCAAAGGCCAACGAGCAAAGGGACCAAACACAAGAAGGACTTTTCCTGAAAGAAATGGCGAAAAAAGATGAGCGGAGTCTGTTTGTACAGATAGGTCGTGGGCGCCATATTGAAAAACATGGCTGATTTTTAGCTACCATTGTTAGCGGTCGGGAAAAATCATGGTAGTTGATCTAAACCACTGCCACCAGCCATTTAAAGTAGGAAAAGGTAACATTTTACTGTTACGTGAGTGTTTTGACTCAGGGGAAGCTAAGCAACCCCTCCAGCACTCTATAGGAAGATAGTGTGTGCTGGGTCAGTAAATTTAAAAAGACTAGTAAAGCCATTTTAACTTTACATGCTCTGAGAGACGGTAGTCAGTCCCAGAGAAGGTATTTAAACCTTGGGGAGTCTGAAAGACACCCCTGTGCCACTGCACTGAGGGTGCTGTGTGGCACACAGAAAAAGATGATGCTACTGGAGTTGTTTTAAAACTCCATAACCAAAGAACACAAAAGTAAAACACCACAAAATACATGGAAGAGTGGGAAAAAAAGGCTCTCACTCTTCCCAGGTAAAAAATCAAATCCTAGAAATCCAGGAAAGTTGCTGGGGGTCGCATAAGGTAAGGGAAATTAGCAAATTTTGAGAATTCTCCCTAACACTTTGTGTACTGCAGAGTGCATATAACCCATGTGCTGCACATCCATTGAACATGGCTTTGGGACAGTAGTCATCACCAACCATAAGAAAGACATTTCCAGCATGACAACACAATGTGGCATCTGGGTATTTTCATCAGTGTTGTTAGTGACTCAGCTATGCCAGTCAAGTGCTTGTGTCTGAAGCGTGTGCTACATATCATGCACTGCATGTAGTAGAAAGTCCATCCACACATGTCCGTAGGTGGTTTCATGCTTCCCATACCTTCCATGAACACTGGCAGCGGGTGTGCAATTGTGCCATGAGTGACATAGCATTTTACTGCACTGTGCAAATCCCAGCCACAGCTATGGCACTGACCCCCTTGTGATATATTTGTCAGGAGTCATCCCTGTTGACTTGCCACACTCAGCACACACTCCATGGGTCCATGGCCCTGTGCCCTCTTCCAGCGCATGTCCTTACTCTCTCCACATCACACACCTGGGATTCCACACTTGGGGCATTTCCACATTGTGTTCACTCCCTGTGCCAGTGGTGCACTGGTGTTACATGTAATTGTAATGGACCTGGCTGTTATTATGTGTGCACATGTTCTCATGTATGTTAATGACATTTTGAATATCCACTTGAGTCACAATTAGCATGTTTTAGTCAACTGTTTGCTGTGCCATGGGACAGGATTTGCATCCACAGATACATGTCTTTTGGCAATGTGTGAAGTGCTTACATGGTCAGGGACATGGTATGTAGTGGCAAGTCTGCAAACGCCATGATCTCTGAGCTTTTTGTACATAGTGTGTGTATGCAAATTATGGCATGGTAACATGCATAACAATTTGTTGCAGGACAGCATTGTGATGCTGATGTATGTAGTCAATGCCATTAACATGATTCTTCATGTCTTTATATGTCCATATGCAGGTGATGAGCCACTAAATGCAGGGGAGGAGGTAGAGGAGGAATGGGAGCCTGAGCCGGAACAGAGCACCAGTGGAGGACGTGTTGTGGCAACCCATGAAAATCCACTGGTGCTACAGGCCATCCGGCGTATTGCTCAATATGTAACCAACTCCGTTGAAACTAGTGGCTCTGGTGATGAACTTGATGTCCATTCCTCTATGCTGTCGGAGGTGAGTGCATCAAGTGTTGGAGCTGTTTAGACCATGCATCTGCAGGGGTTCAGGTCCCTTCACAGGGCCAGTCAGCGTTTTCACATCCGTCTGTGGTGGTTACGACTGCAAGGTTCGCTGCCCACTATTGGTTTCTGGTCCTCGGACAGATGACTAAGGCAGGTATGCAGTCCTGCAACCACAGACAGCGGCATCAAATCAAGGACCATGCTCCCTTGGGTCAGGCCGGCGTGGGGCCCGCACACATGGTGGACATGTGGCAGCTGGGAAGACAGTGTGGAAGCAGTCAATGTTGGGTGTTGCACAACAACAGGGTGCTTCCTATGAGATGTTGGTCAGAGCATTGATAGGGTGGCCAATTCCATGATCCCCCCAGAGAGACAGGTAGAGCACCAGCTGCAGTCATTGCAGTCAACATGCTGCACACACAGGCTTCACATGGAGGCCAGCAGCAGGAGCCGACGGGCCGATCGGAGGTATCTGCAAGCATCCCTGCTTGCAGAAGGTCGGGCCCACAGGGAAGCCCTGAGGCAAGAGTTTCTGGCCCTCAGAATTTCAATGGAAATGCTAGAGGCAGCCCGCAGTACACAGTACAAACCGGAGATGCAACTATTGAGGCAGACCATCTCATAGGAAATCCATGCATCCCGTGAAATGTTGCATGAGGACCTCTGAGGCGTCATGTTGCAGATGCATTGATCTAAGTCCTGGCTGGCCGCTGCCACTGAGGACCAGGCGAGAGCTATACATGATTATGTTTTTTTTGGTTTGGGATAGTTTCTGTTTGTGACAACAGTATAGATTAATCCTATGTTTGTGATGTTACAATTGAAAAGAAGAAATGACTTCAATTTGTGGTTCAGTAATAGTTATTTTATTTTGATTTATCATTGTTTTGTACTTTTTTCAAAATTTAAATTTATTTATCTCTACACGTGTTTCACCATTCTGTAATTTATGAATGGATCATCAGGAGAGATCTGGTTTTAAGTAAAAGCAGAAAATATTTCCTAAAAAACAAACAAAAGCAAACAGAACATTTAATCAAATTGCATATCCTATTCATCCTCATAGAATACCAAAAATCAAAAGGTTTAAAAAGAAAATAATTACTTGGTAAAGTTACCAAAGCTCACCCTGGTTTGGGGATATTGCCTTAAATGCAGTGAGTATTCTTTCCAAACTCTTAGATTAACATATTTTCCAGAACAATTCCAATTTCTTGAATGGTTTTTCCAGCTTTTTTTCTGAAACTAGCTAGTGTTAGTAATAATCTTGGCCCAAAGAAAAAAGAAAGGAGAGAGGGAGAACACATAAAAGAACTTTAAAAGTCCATAATCATGAGGAAAATAGGAAAGGTACAGGAAAGAAATGATGCTTGATTTAATCACTCTTGCCTCTATTTTGGGTTCTAGTAAAGCTTTAGGATTAAAGGCTCTGGGTCCGCCTAGAGTAATATTTGCTATACTTTTTATAGGAGGCTCATTTAGGTTGTGTTAAATTGCGCTATTTATATGCGTTAAAGAGTGGGACGCGATGATGTAATACGCTGTGCATCACTACGTACGACGTTTGGGGCGTGATGGCGTCATCATGATTGGCGCGGTGACGATTGAACATAAAACGATGAGCATAAGGTAAATGTAATTGTGGAAAGTGCTAATTTAGAAGACTATTGATTTTTAGATTGCCTGTTGGCTTAAACAGATATATTGTATATTTTGAATATTTCTAATTAATATCTTTAGAAATATAAATAAAGATTGGCATTTGGATGGAAAATTAGATTGTGATAGACAACAGAAAAAAGAAAAAGAAAAAGGAAAGAAAAGAAAAGTATAAAAGAAGGTAAAGAATAGATCAAATTGATAATCAAAAGATGTGTTATTAGTAATAAACATGGAATAATTTGTATATACAAAATCTTTTTCACACATATTACCAAACCTGAAAAAATACCATATAGAATTATAGCCAATGGAACATCTCTGTGTCTGAGTTTAAACAATTAGTAACCGTGTCCATATTACAGTTCCATTTAGCGTCTGTTTTTTGGAGGAGGATTTCTCTGTTTACTCCCCTTGGCTGTTTTTTGACATTTTCCAACCCAACTATTTAAAGATTCCCTTCATTAAATTCCCATGTTCCAGCTGTACTTGTTGTCATGGAGTTAAACAAGGGTCTTTATTTCTGATTGCCCTCAGATGTTCAAAAATTCATATTTTTAAAGCTTGTATGGTACTCCCAATATACATTTTCGAACAGGTGCAAATAATTCCATAAATCACAAATGTCGTGCTACAATTTATAAATTCTCTCAATTTCTTGATTGAGCCATTTGGGAGTTTGACGTCTTTTTTACCCATGTTCTATGAGGGGACAAAGTTTGCAATTTCTGCATTTGAAATCGCCAATAAGTTGTACATGTGTAAAGATTTCCATCTGTTGAGATTTTGTTATAGGATGAAGAAAACTGGGACTGATATTGTTGCGAATAGTAGGTGCTTGACAAAAGATAATGCTAGGTTTGTCATCTATGTATTTTCTTATAATAGGATCTGTCTCTAGAATGTTCCAATGTTTTTTGCGAACCTTGGTTAAAGTTTTGACTTGTGTTGTAAGTGGTTATGAATTTGGGTGTTTGCAGATTCAGTTTCAATGATGATTTTGGTTTGTTTGTTAGAAGATCATTCCTTGAAATCTTTTCAGCTTTGTTGACTGCTTTTGTTATTATGTTGCGATGGTAGCCTCTTTGTTGAAATTTTAACTGTTTTGTTTAAATTCAGCTGATATGTGAAGTCTGAGCTACAGTTTCTTTTGATCCTTAATATTTCACTGTATGGTATATTATTGATAATGTGTTTAGTATGATTAGAGGTGGCATGAAGTAGGCTGTTGCCTGCAGATGGTTTGACAAAAAACTTGGTGTGAATTTCTTGATCTTCAACATAAAGTTTTAAGTCCAAATATTCTATGTTGGTGGAGCTTACTTTTTGGGTGAATGTTAGGTTGACCTTGTTATTGTTAAGATGTCTGACATATGTATCCAAAATGTCTAAAACACCTTACCAGATGATCAAAATGCCATCTATAAACCTTCCCCAGTATCTTACGTTGTCAGAAAAAACTGTATGGTTCCATGCATGTTT
The DNA here is from genome assembly GCF_040938575.1 of Ambystoma mexicanum. NCBI lineage: Eukaryota > Metazoa > Chordata > Amphibia > Caudata > Ambystomatidae > Ambystoma > Ambystoma mexicanum. The sequence goes on along the minus strand of NC_090926.1, from coordinate 1,091,043,919 downwards.
AATCTCAAAAAGGCCCATCAGTAATTGGCAAAAGTTGGGGCAAATTTGGATCCCATTGCTGTGCCTTGCACTTGTTTATAGATGTCAGAATCAAAGCAGAAGATATTATTTTCCAAACAAAATGTAAGCATGCTGATGATCATCTCATTTTGCTGACTAAATGAAATAGAGCGAGTTTTCAGAAAGTATGTTGCACTTTCTATTCCTCTAGGATGCTGTATGCTACTATATAATTGTACTACATCCAAAGTAACGAAATGAAAATGTGTCTTCCATGGTATGGAACTCAATTGTTAGATTACGTGTTTAGAGTCTTTGATAAATGATGCTAGTTCTGATGCCAATGGTTGGAGAAAAAGGTCAATGTACTGTGAAATTCTCTCCATTAGGGAGCCAATACCATTGATAATAGGTTGTAATGAGGGAAAATTGGTGAATTCTTTATGTATTTTAGGAAGGAAGTAGATAGTGGCCATTATTGATTCATTGCTTAACAAATATCGATATTCGTCTTCTCCAAGTAATCCTAGATCAAACCATAGTTTGTTCATTTCGTTCCATTTTAATTCCAACTCTGGTAAGGGATTGTGATTGAGGTTCTGGTAGCAATTTTTATCAATGAGATGTTTTTTTCCTTCCAATACATAGTCTGCTCTATTCAGAAGTATGATTTTGCATCCCTTGTCGGCTTGAGTTGCGATTATAGATGCATCTTTTGCTAATTTGTCCAGAGCCTCTTTTTCTAATTTGGTAAGATTGCTGCTTGTATTTGTTTTCTTTTTTTTAAGATAATTGTTATGTATGTCTCCACTTACTGCCTTCTGAAAAAGGTCTATTACATTGTCCATTGATAAGTTTGGGATGAACTTGGTTGATGGTCTTATAGTGGTTTCCTCCGAAAGATTTTGTAGGATTCCTTGTTCTTCTAGAAGACTCGGAGTCGTGTATTCAAAATCCTCTGTAATATTCAATAAAGAGATTGTGTTTTCAACTATTGATTCCGTGAGATCTGAAATTGGTAATCTTATGTTGGTGTTAGAAACATTCTTGTTTTTGTCTGTTTCTTCAAAGTATTTTTTTAGTTTAAGCCGCCTGCAGAATTTATAGATGTCCAGTTGTGTTAGAAATTGATTGCCATGATATGTGGGACTGAAAGATTGTCCTTTATTTAAAGCAGATGCTAATGCTGGAGTTACCAGAAAGTCTGATAGATTTGTTATAAGGTCTAAATCTTGTTGCCCATTTGTTGGGATCTTGTTCTTACCCCTGTTTTGCCTTCTACAGGGTTTCTTGATTCCTCCCCTCTTCCCTCTGTGGTGTTTGGGACTGAGGTATTTTGTTTTTTGTGTGGCATTTGTGAAGTATTGCGGTTTGGAAAATGTGTAGATGAAGACAGAGCTATACATGGTCAACCTCCCTTACCACTACCAACTTTGGATTCTACACATGCAGCGGCAGGCCTCCCAATCCAAGATAGCCGTGCGGTCCATGAGCCCATGGAGGGAATTGTTTTTTTCAACATGCACCCATGTGTGCGTTGAAGTGCACCTTCCCCTATCCTGCTGTGTCACTGGTATTGCACTATGGGTGTTTAAATATGTTCTCACATGTTGTTCCAGTAATCCGTGATGTGGCAGTGACTGCTGTCCCGGGTGAGACATCCTGCACCATACGAGGTCCACGCTCCTCATGCCCTCCACCAGACAATGTCCTTCCTCTGACGAATTAGGAAACACACTTACTGGTGAAGGTCATGTGGGATATAGATCATGCAGACAGGAGTTCGGTCAGCTTTTGCACTGTCTTGCATGTTGGGCATGCTTCATTATTGGGCATCTTTGCTGCATGTGTCGGTTTTCTTTTATGTCCTTTGCATGCTCACATGGCGTTGTGGTAGTTCGATTAGATCTCACGTCACTGTGTAACCTACCTATGTGGATACCTCAATGGGGGCACCGACTGTGCTGTGCAGCCTGTCATTGTACATCTGGTAACCAGGCCATGGACTCGTTGATTTGTCAATTCCTTGTTATTCTCTCTCTGTGTCACTCTCTCTCTCCCTCTCTTTGGTGTGATACACTGTGTAGAGGAGGTCCCAGACACGGCCTGCCCCCTTTGCCTCCCATTTCGAGGTACCAGGAAAATACTCGCCAAGGTACGTGATGTATGAGGAGCAAATGAACCAACAGAGAGCCACGCTGGGACTCTGCCCAGTGTACATCAGAAGATCTGTACCTGTTGAAGCGCCCATAATCAGACAACCCTGGGCAGCATGGTACCCTATCAGACAGCCATAACAGCTGCTGATACGAAACAAGGAGTATCTACAGACGGTCCACGAAGAGACCCAATGAGCCTTAATGGAGGGCCTGGACAGGCACGCAAGTGAACAAAAGCGGCTATCAAGGATAACATGCCAGTGCGAGCAGCTATGAAAAGGAAAAGTAATGGACACAGAAAAAAGACAATGTTGAAATGTAAGGAAACGTGGCTATGAGGCAAGATAGAAGTAGCCAACTAGTTAATGCATGTAAATAGGCTTGGAACGCAAGAGGCTAAGAAAACGATACTGCTTGCTATGCTTAGTAGAATAATAAAAGCTGCATGCGCCAACTATATATCTACCTCAAGAAGCACATTATACAAGTGCGACCCCATTTTGTAAAGCAGAAATGTGCCCAGGCTGCCAGAGGCCTAACAGGCCAAGTTTCACAAACCCAGCCAGAGTCAAGAGAAGGAGCAGAATCGAAACTCAACAAAGAGCGGCTCATGCCTAGGAAATCGAGGTCATCCAGAGAAAGGGAGGAGAGTGTCAGCTAACAAGACTCAAACTTCAGAGCATACCAGCCTGCCCCATGAAGGTCAAGATAAGGGGGCCCATGCAGGTGGCGAGGCTAAAGAAGAAGCAAATACACGAAAAGCTTGAAACTGAAGCAGATTCATGGTGAACTAACACGTGACCAGCCAGGCTCGAAGAAGTACCACCGTCTGATGTCATCCAGAACCCAGGATGCCATAACTTTTCCCGATAAGAGACTACAGTTTCGAGGCCATCCTCAGCCAACTAATTGACACATCGCCCTAAAACACTGATTGATGGAAAGGAGGCAGGGTGAATCCTGGGGCACTAGGCACCTGGGTGTCCATTCTGCATGCTGATAATTAAAGGGGAGATTTAGGTTTAGGGGTGTAACTTGCCCAATCACAATGGACCATGTAATCTAGGGTCCTATAGACACTGTAACCAATAGGACATCGTACTCTTAGTGACGTCAATCACATGTGATGTAGAGGGTTGGGCGTAGACGCCCACCCGATAAGAGTTATCCAATCTGCATGCTCTGTTACCATATACAGATATAAAACCTATACTTAAGTTACCTTTCCTAACCAATTATATTGAATGATGATTTTTTATAGAATTAGACGTCAGTGGTGACGAGTTTTGCATATAAAAGTGGTTGTTTGACTGAAGTTCGAGGAAGCTGGAGCGAGATGGGTGATCGCAATGCTGCTGATTTCCATTTGTTTCTCTGTTTGATGTACTTGTCATTAAACGGACTTCCCTTTGCCAAATTACTGAGTCCTCATTATTGAGTTGTGTTGGAGTAAATGAATCCTGCACCCCCAGTCCTCACATGGTGCAGCTATCTTGTTTTACAGGTACTTGAGGGTGTGCACTGATCTATGGGCCTGTCAGTGAAAACCCTGCTCCTCAGTACACTTGGTAGCGTGAGGATGGTTACGGCCATTGATTATCGCTCAGTAGACTGAGAAGCTTCCCGTGGACAATGATAGAGTAAAACTTCAAAAACTGCAGTGGGTCTGAAGGAACCTGCCTTCCAAGCATAACCATTCTCATTCCCACGGGCAGCCAATCGGACGAAAAAACCTTAAAAGGCTGGAAGAGGAAGGGGCGGTGATCCCAAAGTTCCAAAGAGGAAAAGATGCGAGCGGTGAGTGAAACAATAAACTTGTTACTTTGGCAAATGTCTTGTAGGCATTAGAGCAAGTAAGGGAAAGGTAATGGTGGGTGGCGGAGAAAAAAATAAAATAGAAGTAGAGAAGACTGTATATATATATAAGGGGTTAATGATTCGAGTATAAGATAAAAAGTGATTACCAGGGGGACACCTGAGATAAAATGAAGGATTACCGGGGGGACACCCGAGATAAAAACGAAGGATTACCGGTGGGAGGACACCTGAGAGAAAAACGAGAGGATACCAGGGGGACACCTGAGAAAAAAACGTAAGGATTTGCCTTATTCCTGCGCTTTAATACAGCCGTCAGAAGAAACGTGAACTCAGAGCCCACAGAGGGGGGGCAATTAGACTACGGTGACGTTTAAAGACGGCACTAAGGGAGTTTGTTTAAACTCCATGACGGGGTATTGATTAGAAGGCAGGTATATGTATGACCAGCTGGTGTCCGTCTAGTCTGTCAAGTGTCTGTCATATGTGTTCTGTTGTACGTCGAATGTAAAATAATTGTATCATTGATTGTTTGAAATGTAATTTGGCTTTACGCTATTCTGTAACTAAGAGGGAAAAGCCAACGAATGGATGGTTTTCTGAGCAAATTGATAGTATACATTTTGGCGGGAAAAGATTGGATTGGAGCTTGATTATTTGGTGCTCGCTCATACTATTGGAAGGATAAAAAACTGTATAAATATTGTTGGTGACAAAATCAAGAATGGAGGAAGTTACTCCACTTGCACATTTGTGCAAGCAGCTACCCAAGCATGCACCAAAACCCAAGAAGTATAGCACAGAGTGGGTTAAGGGTACCGCCTACAAGATGTTTATGCCTTGGCCACAGAATGGTTCCCTTTCTAAGACTGTTTTACAGCATATCACGACTTTCCTACATGCCACATATACCGGCAAGAAGTTAGAGAAATGCCTCGCAAGTTCTCGAACTTTGGAAAATGTTCGAGCAGACGAAGGAGGAAGAACCACCCACAGACTGGATATTAAACATATGTACGGAGCGGGGTGAGACGCCTACCGTGCCACCAGCCCCGCCTGAGCCAGTCATTGAGGGAAGTAAGTCAGAGGGACTTTACCCGCTAAGAGACCTCAAGGCAGCCACGGGGAATAGTAAGCCCGCATATGAGTCACCTACATACAGTAGTGACGAAATCAAAGAAAAGGAGCAGGAAATTAATCTGGCCTCCGCAGTCCCGAGGGACAAGGAGAGACGCGATGATGGAAGAAAGGACCAGGCACAGACTAGTACGCTTATCGATGAAGAGAGAGAGGGAAAGAAGTGGAAAGGAAGCGATGAGATAGCATTCACAAAAGACGAATGCATGGGAGGACAGATATTATTGAAATTAGATGGGAAGGGAAGTGATGATGTAAGGCCGAGAGAAAGGCCTGACGAAATGCAAAGAAGGGAGAAAGAAAGGGAAATAAGGGATGAAAGGATAAGAAGAAAGGATAGGCTGAGGCGAGAACAACTATATCGCAAAGAGCAAGAAAAACAGCTTGAGCGCAAACAGAAGGCAGCCTATGACCAGTACAAACAGAATAAGCAAAGGTTGGAAGAAGAGCAAAAGGTACGTGAGAAGAGAGTGAAGAGAAAAGAAGATGAAGAGATTAGAAGGGCAAAGGAACGTAGAAATGAACAGATGAGGGAAGTCGATAAGGCTAGAGAAGAAGCAAGGAAGCGCAAGGAAATAGACGAGGAAATAGAACGTAAACGCAGACAAAGGGCAGGAGATCTTGAATATTTGGAGCAGGAAGTCATAAAACCCAATCCTACAGTAGAATGGGAAGACATAGAAGAATTCTTTCCTGCAAGCGATGCAGTACCAGGTACAAGCGGGACAAATATTGAAGATGACTTCGACACCAGAAGCATCGGGGAAACGATTGACAAAAATATATGATGAGATGGGGCTAGAACAAATTTCCCAAGGGGGAAGGGAAGACGAGCGCTTAGAAAGCACTCAGCTATATGACACTGAGGATGTCACCCAAAGTAGTGGGAGTAGGGGACTGTCCCTAGACAGGCTGGAGATCAGGCAGAACGAAGAAGATGCAAGGAGCTGCATAAACTGGGATCATTCAGAAACTGACTCCGGTGAGGAAACGGAGGACAAGGCACAAGAAGAAGGGAGGCAGCACGAAAAGTGGCTCCCAAGGGGACAGAGGGTACGATGGTCCGATGCTAGCAAATCTGAGCCTAGGACATCAAAGCCTGCCACGGTGCATGGCCAATATGAGGGAACTCCCCACGGTCAGAAGGGGGAGCCAGCATCTACCTATGCAGACAGATTAAGGGCATTGCCGGGTAGACGGCAAGGCGGGAATGCTACCCCAGCGGTAGACAGGAGAGCTATGGGAAGAGAAAAGGAAGACTGTGCGTTTCAATTCCCACTGCTAGAAAAGGGGGGAGCAAGACCACAATATATTCCATGGCCACACATGGACCGAGAAAACTTGAAAAACAAGCTTCCAATGCTGACATCGGGAGCTGGAAAGTGGATACACGAGTTAGAGAAAATGACGGGGGAGTCACTTTAGCTATAGGGGATATTAAAGGCCTCCTGATCGCCATACTTGGTGAAAGGGCTGACGATGTATGGAAGCGGACCGGGTACCCGAGGGTAACAATAACTAACACCACCCATGACGGAGCGCCATTCAATAATTGTAGAGCAGCAGTGTGGAAAGCGCTACGAATGCTGTACCCAGACACTTCTGATATGGGAGCTATAATGACTCGGAAAATGAAAGAATCTGAGGATCCGTTGATTTATGTCCAGAATTTTCAAGACGCGTGGGTGCTCGAAACGCATGAGTCTTGGTCAAAATCTATCCCTGTATTGTACCACATATTGTCATGATCTCTGCTTCCAAAAGATCAGGACTTGCCCGACTCCCTTGGAAGCAGACCCATAACCCCGGTTCCGAGTGCCAGCCAGTCCCAATTGGGACCTTTTGGACCCTGTCCTGGTGCCAGTGGTACCAGGCTCATAAAGATGCCCAGTCCCAGCGCTGGAAGCGCCGGGCTCATAATGCTTGGGTGGACTTACCTGCAGCAGACCATGCTGCTTACTTACCTGCCAGTTGAACCCCTGATCCTCTTCTGTTAGGGACTACTTTTCCTGTTGGGTGGGGCAGGAGCCACTCCCTAGGTTCAGAATACTGGAACTCTTCTGGAAAGCAGGAACTCTTTTCTTACCTAGGCGTGGCTGTGGAAGGAGACACCTAAGCACTACAGGAGGCTATTTAAACCACACCCGATGGATGAATCTTGCTTTGTGTTATTCTGCATTCTCTGCAGCAGAACGCTCATCGTGTCTTCTGCTTCTGATCCTGGGCCTAAGGGAACAAAGGCTTACCATCCTGGAATCCAGTCTTCAGCAGCACCTGTAAAGACAAAGAAAGAACAGGTTAGCACTACGGTCTTCAGTGGCAGCGCATCTCTTACCTGGTCCATCGGCTGTCACCAATGCCTCGCGCTGCATTCCGGCATCTGAAAGACAAAGGCTTACCTACTCTTCGCACGCTCCGGAGGCCTTCGGCGCTGCATCCCGCATCTGAAAGACAAAAGAAGGTGTGTTTAAAGACATTGGGCAACTTTATTACTCACGTGCCATTACTCCTTCCCACGCCAAATCCAGTGGGTATTCCAGCACCCTTCAGCTTCTCTAAAGCTCCGAACTTGTACCTGCAAGATAAAAGGGACAGTTAGTGCGCATCGTGAAGCAGGCTACAAGCGCTTACTTACGTGCTTCCAGGCGCTTCTATTCCTCACGCGGGTTCGATCCTCAACTCTCATCAGCCCGCCATCCGCCATCGCCGGGACCCTGCAAAACAAGAGATATCATTACAAAAGACTTTTAAGACATTTGAAGTGCCCAGAACTTACCGTTCGTGCAGTTAACGACGGACAGCAGTCCTCTGAGGTCAAGAGGCCTGCACCCTTATCCAGTGAAGAAACTGGTTACGGCACCCTGCCCCGAGGCAGATGGAGAGCTCGGTGTTCACTTACCTAAGGTGAGGGCGTTAACCTTTGGGGTTCTACAGGAGAAGAGAAAGGGAAGAGGAGAGAGGCACCCAATAACCCCAGTTCATTAATCCCATATTTTCTATCTGCAGACATCTTACTCTTCGAGTCAGACATACAGTGCACAGAGGTCCAGCCCAAAGAGCCAACCGTGTGTTACACATCACCTTTGAAGATATGGCATTCACCCAGTCAAGACCGGCGCCTCTGCGGGAATCAGGTGAGCGTTACACATATTGTGCCAAGGGTTGCCTGAACCAGTGCAAAAACAGCTCAAGAAATTGGTGGGAATAGAAGCCAAACCGTTGGCCGAAATCCAATTGACAACTGCACACTACTGCAGATTGTTACAAGAAAAGAACCGAAAAAAGGAGGCAACTCGTAAGAGGGAGGAAGCAAAGCTGGTGCAAAAGAAGCTCTCGAAGTATACTCTCGAGGGAGCCATATTGACCAGCCCAGCTGAACCAAGCACGCAGCAAGCGAATAATCCATCGCAGAATAACCAGAGTAATGTGGGATTTTACCCGAGGCGTAGAGGATTTAGTTGAAGAGGATGGCAGAGTAACCAGGGAAGTTTTCAGAGTAACCAAGGTGGATTTCAAAATGTACAGATGGGCAGTCCAGCCATGATAGATGGGCATATGTTCCGACCTCCGCCAGTATGCTGGTTGTGTGGAATGTAGGACATGTGGCGCGCATGTGCAGAAACCAAGGTATGTGGCAAAATGGCCAAGGAGTGGGAGCAGGTATGGTGAATCAGCCTGCCGCCCCACAACAAGGTGGTGCACAGGGTTACATAGTGCAGCAGCAGGCGACAGGCTTGCAGCAATGTGCACAGCAAGGGGTTCAACCCTCGAACATGGGGAACTTGCAACAGGGGCAACCCCAATAGGCACCGCCGCTAATGCCCCAGGGAACAAACACTGGAGGGGGAGTCAACCCTGGGAATGGGGGTACTCCACAAGCGTATAGTGGGCCGAACCTATATATAAAATAGGACAGCTCACAGGGAACTCTGATGTGCTCTATCCTATCAGTGACACCAGACCCTAATAGGGAACCTAGGGTGAATGTCACGATAGGGGGTAAGGAATATTCCTTCTTAGTTGACACGGGTGCGACGCGCTCGTGCATACGAGAAGGCAAGTTTTCCTTGTCCGGCAAGGCCATAGATACTCAGAGTTTCACAGGAGCTCACAGTAGAGTTCCCTTTACAGACGCACTTCCAGTCTCAGTAGGAGAGTTTGAGATGAATGTTCCCTTATTGTATTCTCGTCAGACCCGAGTAAACATCATGGGTCGAGACTTGATGACAAAGCTAAATATGACAATCTCGGTCACCGAGAATACATAGTGTGCTCCACTCCAGGAATGCATTATGCGAACGTGTGTGAAATGATCAGAGCATACTCAGGACATATAGCCATGAGAGCTATACCGTTAGAGCCAGAAGTCTTCGCATATGGCGTGCGTGTGCTTATGGCGGGATTGCCAGATCTTGCAGATAGAACTATGAGGACACCTGATGAATTCCTATGTAGACCAAGAATACCTATGCATGAAGAAGAGGGACAAGTATTTCCCTTAACGATACACACTGCTACAGTGAGGGGGAAAGTAGCACTGATTGAAGGGAATGATGACGAAGGCAGACAATGGTGCGCGATTATCGCCATTGAGGAAGAGTATCGAGTGACTGACGTCACCGATGAAGATCTGTTTGAGGAACACCCTGACTTAGAAGAGACGAGGGTGGAAATAAGTCTCATATTCTGGTCAAAATGATCCAACGAGAAGTGCCACAGAGAATGATGTTGGCGCTGGTACGTCCTGAATACTTTGAGGATGACATGTCACAGTATGGACTACAGGACCTTATGACATAGGACTCCTGAAAGGGGCAGGAGAAGTGAAAATCAAACTAAAATCAGGAGCAATTCTACCAAGAGCGCGACAATATCCCATGTCCTGAGAAGCGGATGAAGGGATCACGAAGACAATTTCTGCCATGATGGAGCAGGACATCCCAGTGATGTCAGAGTCACCCTGTAACACAGTGACCTACCCCTTCAAGAAATCGAAGGGAGGGTCTTGGCATTTAATCCAAGATTTAAGGGCATTAAACGATATTGTTGAAGCCAAGTTCCCTCTAGTCCCTAACCCATCTACAATTCTATGCAAAATACCCACTGAGGCAAAATATTTCACGGTGATCGATTTGAAAAATGCATTCTTCTCAATCCCGTTGCACCGTGACTCGCAAGATCTGACATCATTTACTTTCAGACAAATGCGCCTGAAAAGCACGAGATTGCCACAGGGGTATTGTGAGTCTCCATCCATTTTTAACACAGTCCTGCAAATGAACCTAAGCAATATTGTGGTGGACAGTGTTGCTTTGCAGTATGTAGATGACATTCTGATCTGCAGCACCACTGAAGAGCAATGCAGGCATGACTCTGTGCAGCTACTAACTATACTGGTTGAGAAGGGATACAAAGTTGATAAGGAAAAGTTGCAGTACTGTCAACGGGAAGTGTTGTACATAGGGCAACTAATCTCTCCTGAAGGGAAAAAGCTAATCCCAGAGAGGGCTGAAGCTTTCATGAACATGGCTAAGCCACTCACGATAAAATAAATGCAGAGCTTCTTAGGCCTGTGCAATTATGTCAGAGCATGGGTCTTCGATTACAGCTCGTATACCAAACCCTTGCCCCAGGCCTTAAAAAAAGCCCAGGCAACTAAAGAGAAAATTGAATGGACTGAGGAGATGGAAAAGGGGCGTGGGGAACTCAAAAGGCGATTTGTAAGACCCCAGTTCTCGGGATTCCTAATTATGCAGAGGAATTCTACCTGTTCTCACATACCAATGGCAACTTTATGACGGCAATACCCGCTCAACGAACATCACTGGGGTACAAGCCCCTAGCGTATTACAGCAGGAGTCTGGACCCGGTCATGAGGGGCCACTTGCCATGCAAACAAAATCTATCTGCCGCCGCATTCGCCATCGAGAAGGCGTCATCCATTGTGATGGGGTGCTCCATGACATACGTTGAACATTCGCTATTTGCCATACTAGAGAAGCCAAAGGGCACGCTGACATCACAGAGAGCATCTGCCTATCAGGTGGTTATCTCCAACCCATCGATCAAAATAGTTCGATGTAAAATGTGTAAACCCTGCTACGTTCATAGCTGAGCCAGTCACAGAAGGAGAACCTATACACGACTGTGCGAATTATAAGGAATTCTATGATGAAATCCCCAGGGTAAAGGAAAACGCCCTGGCGGGTGGTGAAATTGTGTTAATTGACAGTTCATCAAGAATCGTCCAAGAGGACGGACAAAGATACACAGGCGTGGCCGTAGTGAAAGACCTGGCAAATGGGGTGTTTCAGGTACTCGTCAGTGCGCGAATACCATCTCACTATTCAGCTCAAGCTGCAGAACTAGTGGCGCCGATACTCGCCGTTGAGAATCATGCAGACCAGGAAGTAACGGTGTACAGTAACTCTGCCTATGTGACATCTACCATGCACGCACGCCGAGCGGACGGCACGCCAGTGCAGCATGCAGCCTTATTGGACAGGTTGATACAAGCACTTCAGCTCCCAGTGGGCATAGCGGTCGTGAAATGCACCGCCCACACCAAAGGGACAGATTTCGTGTCACGCAGAAACCATGAAGAGGACACGGAAGCCAAGCGCATGGCAACCAAGAATGAAACAATCATGGACGTGGAGGTGGCACGTACCCATGAGAGGATGATGGTGGCACGAGCCACAACTGAGGCTTATAGTAACATGGGGTAGGAACTCCAAGGGGAGGCACCTCAGGAAGAGAAGAATTTGTGGAAGCCTCAAGGGTGTTCTTTAAACCCCTCTGACGGGTTGTGGAGGCAAGACAGCACTGGTAAACCAGTAATGCCTGTCGCCCTGCTAAAGGTAGCACTAGAACAACTGCACTACCCCATCCACATGTCAAAAGACAATCTAGCTGCAACGCTCGCAGAAGACTGGTTCACGCCGAATTTAGCAGAGCATGTTACATTTTTCATAGTGTACTGCTTAATCTGCCAGCAATTCACAGCTGGGCACACATTAAAAGTAGTGAGAGGAGTTATCCCCAAGCCAAATGTACCATTTCAGCACTTACACATCGATTATGTTGATATGATTCAAGTGTGTAATGGGTACAGGTATTTAATTGTGGTGGTGTGTCCATTCTCTAGATGGATAGAAGCAGGTCCCTGTACACACCCCTGCCAAGTTTCTGGTGAGGGAAGTGTTCCCTAGATGGGGGGTGTGAGAGGTAATGAGATCAGATAATTGGGCCCACTTTGTAAATTCAGTTTTTGAACAGATTAGCTTGTTGCTTGGTATAAAGCATAAGTTCTCGTCAGCGTATCATCCAGAGGGGAATGGCATATGTGAAAGGATCAACGGCTTATTAAAAGAGAGGATAGCCAAGTTGAAGCTCACATTAAAAAAGGGATGGCTGCACTGTCTACCACTGGCATTGTATGCACTTCGGAACCAACCCGGCTCCGACCATCATCTCACGCCGCATGGGATAGTTACCGGCAGAAGGATGAGGACCCTTCTTACCCCCCGAGATAGAGCTAGATGTGATGCCCAGCCGACTAGAGAGGTTCTGGGAACAGAGATGCAGGAGTACCTTAACTGTATGACATCCAGCGCCTCTGTCATTTCAGGCCAGCTGCAGCGATGGAAAAAAGGGGACAGCGCAGAACAAAACACATCAGGAAGTGCTGAAGCAGACACCACGCAAAGTCTACATGCGCCCCTCATCTTCCCTGGTGACAATGTGCTTGTAAGGAACTTTACCAGGAAGAGGTGGGATGAGCCACGATTCAATGACCCTTTCATCGTAGAGGACTCAAACTCCAGGGCAGAAGGCATGGATCTTCATAAATGACATTAAACCTTATATAGGGGAGAGCCCTCCTGCTGCACCCAACTGCGAAGAAACCACAGACAACGGGGAAGAACCTCAGCACGTGCAGACAAGATCCATGGCGAGGAAGAAGGACGCATGAGCAGCAAATTAAAGGCAAAAAGAACGCTGATTTAAATTGTGGTTTTTAAACAAGACATTTCCTTAAACCGGTGAAAGGTGATAAAAGAACAATAATACGGACACTCTGTGCACCACAGTTGCAGGGTAAAGAGAAACACTTCCAAAGCCACAACAACATTGATAAAATGAACTTTTTTAAATCACGTCACACCAAGTAGTATAAAGAATCAGAACTCTAATATACTGCAAATAAGACATTTCTTAGAACCCAACACAGTATCCTGAAGCAGCCAGTATCGAGACTTTGTTCACAGAACTTATGGTACATTCCAGCAGAAGTCTCAAGTGGGATGTAGTCACCTATTTTCAACTCGTGGCGTTATCTTATCTGTCTCTCATAGGGAGAGAAGCCAGTGTCACAGACTTTATTCAAGATCCAGCTAACAAGAAGGTAATCAGGCAACTGCTGACCGTCATCGCAGAGGTCTTTGCCGAGTTACCCGAGCACAGTGAAAAAGACACAAATGCTTCCACTGCAAACAGACGTTGAAGAACTTACCTTCACGCTGTTCTTTCACATAATTGAAAGTTGCACAGTACTCGTTGGAAGAACGACGAATACCCACACATTCATCAGAGACCCAAGAAATATCTAACGATTAACCCAACTGTAGAACAAACTACACTATCTAGTGGCAATCCACGCAGCAGGCCAGTGCAGAGACTGTTCGAATCAAAAGAGAAGCTTGTGATCAGGACTCAGCAAAACAAGACAAATGTCCCTGTCGCCCGAGGACACCCAACTGGCCCATAATGTCTTATTTAAACTAGTCACAGACTATCCAGAAATGGTGAGAAGACCTGCAGATGTTGACGTCATTACCTTCCTTAGAGATCCAGCCAACCTTGCTCCAATGGGCACACTTCTCCACGGTAATATGCTCCAGGTAGAACTATCTAACTTCCAGCAAGAATACCTAAGGAGGTTCCAATGAAACTTTCCGCCGTGGGACAGATCGAGGAGACAAAGACACAGTTCTTCAACTGTCCACCGTGGGAAAGACAGAGAGAAAGAGACATAGTGCTTTATTTTTCGCCAAAGGACAGATCGAGAAGAGCAGAAAGGAGAACTACACCATCTTATGTTTCCTTCTTGTTTTTTCCTATTTTTTCTGATTTTTTCTAATTTTTCCATTTTTACTTTTATTTTTGTCTTTATTTTTACAGCATTCTATTTTTGTGTGATTTTTAGCAGTTCCATCTTTTCATTCCTTCGCATTGAACAGATTCCAGCATGTCCTCAGGACCAAGGCAAATTCGAGGCGTGCACTGGGACTTCACCTACTATAGATATGCATAATGAATATGATGTACCGAAGATGCTAGTCTAACCTTTTTCCATAGTCTAGCAAAGGAACTGTACTCTCTACCCAGAGACTACCCGCATCACCCGCAAGAGGGGGGACACTTGAAATGCACGCGTCACTTTAAGTATTAATAAACTCTTGAGTTGCGAGATCTGAATAAGAAAAGAAATAAACCACTGACTATGGTCTTGGTCGAAATGGGGGCCCAAAACAGTAACTTAGTTTTACCACCAGCAGAGGGGCGCCCCCGCTTCCCTGGGAGGATGTGCTGCCATTTGTCTTAAAGACTATAATGTGTATATGCATAGTAATTATCGTTGTGTTTTTGTCCTCGACTATCAGAACTGCATTTTTTATTGGTGCACGAAGTGTCCCAATGTCAGTGCACCCACCAGATAATGAACGCCTGGGTCCCACGAAAGCACACAGACCCTATATAGTGGATCCAGTTCCGAGAAAAGCTGATGGTAAAACAAATGATCTAAAATTAAACGTAATTAGCAGTGATACATAAACACTTGAGGTAATGAATGGAGAGAAAAGCTGGAGACAGGGTCAACACGGAATGAGTGATAATGTCGCACTGACCATGGCACGCACCCACTCACTGAGTGCACATGAACAAGGGCAAGTGTCAATGGCTACAGGGCCTCAAACCAAAACAACAGTAAAAGAGAAACTGCCTACAGAACGAACAGCTCCAGAAAATAGTGGAAGTAACTAAGAGGAGCCAAGCGAGAAACCAAAAAGAGAGGACATAGCAAAATCCCTCAAAAGAACAGAAGTAGCCACAAAGGAACTCACAGAGAAAACACAAGCACTGATAGATTATTTCTTCCCATTCATAGTCAGAGCAAAGAAACTGCAGGGAGTTTGTGAACCGATGGTGGTTAGAGAGCACCTATGAGAAATTACAAAAGGAAAGGAAAAGAAACGGAAAACCTTCTCCTACCACAGCGATGCAGCCAAGGAACCCTGCTCCACCGAGACGCCCAGAGTGGAAAAGCAGCACAGACGCATTCAGAGACATAGTCGTAGCAAACTACAGAAAAACGCTGAGAATCAAGATAAGCCCTCACAAAGATAACAATGAATTTAACGATTACCTGGACAGCACAGCCCATCTTGGAAATAATATCTGGTACCAACACATGAAGGAAGTAGGACGAAAGCAGTCAGAAGGAGAATGCTTCGTCTGTGCGCTCCTACCATACAGCATGGGAAAATCCAAGAGCTTTGTAACAGTAGAAATTGATGTCCCCACAGCACACGGTATGTCACACGTAGCAATGTGCAACACCAGAGGACAGTTTATGGGAAGAGACGCCTCACTGATATGGGCCAACGAAAAGGATTACCCAGATGAAGATGGCTTTGTCCAAGACATTAAAACAAGAAACAGGGCGCACACCAAGAATCATGTGATCAGATATGAGAACCCTGATGTCAAAGGATCAGAAATAAGAAGCGAAATAAACCCGAGACTGGAAGTCCAAGGAAAAACTGCGGAAGAGGCTCAAATCTGGAAGAACAGAGGCCAAATGCAGATCTGGGGGTCAGTGGACTCCCCAAATGGATGGGAAGATGGAGTAGTAATCTGCCGAGCTTAGATGTTCCTTGGAGCCTGCCAAGAAGCAATAGAAAATTCACAGAGGGTATGCAAACCTCTATGGCCAGAATTGGTAAAACTGTTAACGTGGGTCGAAGACAGAGGAGGACCCCTGCAAATAGTACCACTGGAAAGCCCGAAACTATGTTTCAGAAGCAACGGCACAAGAAAGATGGGAGAGAATGCAAACTGCGGTCGAATCTTTGAAGCCCCAGGAATGACACAAGGAACCGCAGTCATCATGGACCATTACTGAGCATGTGGATCCAAGGCATACATAAGACTGGCAAAAAACTGGGGAGGCATATGCACACTGGTGAACGTCCATGTTCCTGCACTAGTGATCCCCAAAAATGACCTGAATTTGGACAGCTTCCCAAAAGCAGATGCTCACCTGAGAAAAAGGAGAGCTGTGGAACTGAGATACAGGATGAAGAGAGAACATTACTTCTCTGCTAAATCAGAAGAGGCAGTCCATGCACTCCCATATGAACACAGGCTGTTGAGCCTCACCTCAACAGTGTTCACCACAATGCTCTTGCCGCACATCCAAATTGGAATGAATGCTAAATGGTTGCAGATAACCAGATGGGAGTTATTGCAGACCATCAATACCACTATAAAAGGATTCAACGCGATCAAAGAAGAACTGAGAGCAATCAGACTGATGACCCTTCAGAACAGAATGTGCTTGACATTATCACAGTGATGGATGGAGGTGATTGCGCAAAAATAGGAGAATCGTGTTGCACATTTATACCATCGCACGATGAAGAAAATGGAACCCTAACAGAGGCCATAAGCATGTTGACAAATCTAAAGAACCAGACGATCGATGAAACGGATGAAGTAGACGATGACAGCTGGTTTGGGAACCTATTCTCATGGGTCCCACAATGGATGGCTGATATATTCAAGTTTCTGGAAGCCCTGCTAGTAATGATACTACTAGGGTTCTGTGTTATCAAAATAATCATCACACAGTGCCAGAAAACTGCAAAGAAAGCCATTGGGATGAAAATCATGGTGGATGTCGAACCAGGGTGGAAGCCCAGAGACCTGACTGATGAAGAAATAAGAGACTTTGTGAAAGCCAGTGAATTTGCGCCAGATGGAACAGAGTTCACATATCCTAAGAAACGAAGAAGGTATGAAGGAAAATGGATGTACTGCAGCCCAAATGGACAATGTCAGCTAATGGCATTTAACAAAGACGAACATGTGAAAACAGCAGGGAGTTTGAGAGGGGTGATAACAATATGGACTCCAAAGACTCACATATTCACACCATCATGTACAAACACTGAAGACGATGAACATGACACCAGAGGATCAAAGGAAATAAATGCAAAAGAGATCGCAGAATTGGTTGATGAACCGACCAGAGGGGGGAGTTTAGAGGAGGTCCCAGACATGGCCTGCACCCCTGCCTCCCATTTTGAGGTACCAGTAAAATACTCGCCAAGGTACGTGACGTATGAGGAGCAAATTAACCAACAGAGAACCGCGCTGGGAGTCTGCCCAGTGTATATCAGAAGATCCCTACCTGTTGAAGCGCCCATAATCAGACAACCATGGCCAGCATGGTACCCTATCAGACAGCCATACCAGCCGCTGATAAGAAACAAGGAGTACCTACAGACGGTCCACAAAGAGACCCAAGGAGCCATAAGGGAGGGCCAGTGGAAATTATACAAGGGCCTGGGCAGGCACGTAAGTGAATGAAAACGGCTATCAAGGATAACATGCCAGTGCGAGCAGCTATGAAAAGGAGAAGTAATGGACACAGAAAAGAGACAATGTTGAAATGTAATGTAAGGAAACATCGCTATGGGGCAAGATAGAAGTAGCCAACTAGTTAATGCGTGTAAATAGGCTTGGAACGCAAGAGGCTAAGAAAACGATACTGCCTTCTATGCTTAGTAGAATAATAGAAGCACCATGCGCCAACTATATATCTACCTCAAGAAGCACCTTATACAAGTGCAACTCCATTTTGTAAAGCAGAAATGTGCCCAGGCTGCCAGAGTCAAGAGAAGGAGCGGAATCGAAACTCAACAAAGAGCGGCTCATGTCTAGGAAATCGAGGTCATCCAGAGAAAGGGAGGAGAGTGTCAGCTAACAAGACTCAAACTTCAGAGCATACCAGCCTGCCCCATGAAGGTCAAGATAAGGGGGCCCATGCAGGTGGCGAGGCTAAAGAAGAAGCAAATACACGAAAAGCTTGGAACTGAAGCAGATTCATGGTGAATTAACACGTGACCAGCCAGGCGCGAAGAAGTACCACCGTCTGATGTCATCCAGAACCCAGGATGCCATAACTTTTCCCGATAAGAGACTACAGTTTCGAGGCCATGCTCAGCCAACTAATTGACACATTGCCCTAAAACAATGATTGATGGAAAGGAGGCAGGTTGAATCCTGAGGTACTAGGCACCTGGGTGTCCATTCTGCATGCTGCTAATTAAAGTGGAGATTTATGTTTAGGGGTGTAACTTGCCCAATCACAATGGACCGTGTAATCTAGGGTCCTATAGACACTGTAACCAATAGGACGTCGTACTCTTAGTGACGTCAATCACGTGTGATGTAGAGGGTTGGGCGTAGATGCCCACCCAATAAGAGTTATCCAATCTGCATGTTCCGTTACCATATACAGATATAACACCTATACTTAAGTTACCTTTCCTAACCAATTATATTGCATGATGATGTTTTATAGAATTAGACGTCAGTGGTGACGAGTTTTGCCTATAAAAGTGGTTGTTTGACTGAAGTTCAAGGAAGTTGGAGCGAGACAGGTGATCGCAATGCTGCTGATTTCCATTTGTTTCTCTGATGTACTTGTCATTAAACGGACTTCCATTTGCAAAATTACTGAGACGTGTTGGAGAAAATGAATCCTGCACCCCCAGTCCTCACATGGTGCAGCTATCTTGTCTTACAGGTACTTGAGGGTGTGCACTGATCTATGGGCCTGTCAGTGAAAACCCCGCTCCTCAGTACACTTGGTAGCGTGAGGATGGTTACGGCCATTGATTATTGATTATATAATACTAAGACACCTTTAGACCGATGGCACGAAGTAACTCTAGGCCTTCACCAATATCACGAGTCCTTTCGCCATTCCGGTTGAGTAGACTGAGAAGCTTCCCGTGGACAATGATAGAGTAAAACTTCAAAAACTGCAGTGGGTCTGAACGAACCTTCCTTCCAAGCATAACACTTCTCATTTCCACGGGCAGCCAATCGGACGAAAAAACCTTAAAAGGCTGGAAAAGGAAGGGGCGGTGATCCAGAAGTTCCAGAAAGGAAAAGATGCGAGCGGTGAGTGAAACAATAAACTTGTTACTTTGGCAAATGTCTTGTAGTCATTAGAGCAAGTAAGGGAAAGGTAACGGTGGGTGGCGGGGAAAAAAATAAAATAGTTAGAAGTAGAGAAGACTGTACATATATAAGGGGTTAATGATTTGAGTATGTGATTCGAGTATAAGATAAAAAGTGATTACCGAGGGGACACCCGAGATAAAACGAAGGATTACCGGTGGGGGAACACCCGAGAGAAAAACGAGAGGATACCAGGGGGGCACCTGAGATAAAAACGTAAGGATTCGCCTTATTCCTGCGCTATAATACAGCGGTCAGAAGAAACGTGAACTCAGAGCCCACAGAGGTATGACAATTAGACTACGGTTATGTTTAAAGATGGCACTAAGGGAGTTGAATCCTGCACCCCCAGTCCTCACATGGTGCAGCTATCTTGTTTTACAGGTACTTGAGGGTGTGCACTGGTCTATGGGCCCGTCAGTGAAAACCCCACTCCTCAGTACAACTGTACTCCGGTCCAAATCAAAATCAATGACCATTCACCCTGTGTCACTATGTGCTGTTCATGCACTCTGTGTTCTATGCATATTTTCTTTCTGTGATCAATTATATGCATGTAGTTTGTGCTGTTATTCTGCATTGCATTCCATGTATGTAAAGCGTCTCCCGGTGGTGTGCATCGCATGCAAGGCAGGTGAGTTCCACGGACAAGTGAGTGCATGGCATTTGCTGACACTTCAGTGGTGTTTGCATGGGAGTGGGGCACTGTGTGTATTCACTCTGGATTTATTAACCTTTTGCTCAATCACTATTGCTCGAGGGTGTCATTACTCACCCTGGGCTTATTCCAATGATGGTTATGATCATATAAATCTGATGGATTTCTGGGGCCACTGTTCACTGTTTATGATAACTGTGCTTTCTAACTGTCTGTCCGGCTTTCATGGTTGTTTATGAGTGTGTAGCATGGTCAACAGTATGTTTTGTCTTGGGATCCTTTTGAGTTAGAGAGAGCATGCTCGTCCACAACTTGGTTCGTTTGCACGACCTACTTGTCTGACCTTGTTTTGAGAATCCAGATTATTTTGAATTGAATTGTCAGAGCAGTTTTTTATGACTGGTAATTGTTTTGAAAATACATGTACATATATTTGTCAGGCTAGAGAATCGTGTTATTTTAAAAGATGCTTGGTTATATTTGTTGAAATCCGGGGATATATTTGAATTGGAATCCAACCTTTTTTTTTGGGATTCATTTGTTGTTGGAATTTGTGCACAATTTTGCCGAGCTTGAAGACTGAGATCTGCATTGTTTGGAGATGTCGAAGGCTCGTTTGAAAACTTACACCACGAGATGTGAGAATTTGTTGATTGTTGAGAAACCCGAAAGGTTAATAGTGAATGATGAAGCTTCAAAAATAGAAATTACACCATATATTGTTGGCTTGCGAGCAATAATGTATCGTCTCAGAAATATGATTGAGAACTGGGATAGACCAGCAGCAATATATAGAGAGGGCAGAGCCCCATTGAAAACATTGGAAACTGCAGCAGAATGTAGAGGGGATAGTGTCCCATTGAGAGTCCCATTGAAACCATTGACAGCAGCAGTAATGGGAGGGAACATAGTTCCTATGGGAGAAGGGGTAGTGGACGAAGCAGTGCAAGAAGGAATAGTGAAGATTGCCCTTGAGGAGAAGCAGTTATCTAAGGGAGATTTGTGTGAAGTGAAGGTTATGTCACAATGATGGGCTAGTGTGACACAAGCATGTCCCACTGATAGAGCAGCGATTCAAGAGATTGCCACAACAGCAGGGCAACAGAATTTACAAAATGAAGAGATTGTGGAGGAAACAGATATGCACAGTTTGCAAGAGGAAATGCATAGAGGGATTTCCTTTGTAGATTTGCACTGTGAAGGGTTCAGGTGTGGAGATTTGCCTTTGAAGACACATTTGCATGGAGGGAGTTTCTGGAATGGGATGGGATGGTGAAGATATTTGATTTGAAGGAGAGTGAGTTGAATGAATCTTGCGACACTTGGTTGTTCTGGAAAGCAGACTTTTGTTTTTATGCAGACTTTTGTTTTCAGTTTGCCGAGAGAATGCACTAGGAGATCTAGTGTTTATGAGAGATTAGGGATTGCACTGAAGTGCGCAACATCATCAACAGACTGTTTTGAGGGAATAGGCCGAGAACACACTGTTTGCTTATTGAATGTGAAGAGCACGATTTCAGCCGACTGCTGTTTTGAATATGCAGGAAGCAGTATCGATTTGAATGAAGTCCATTTGTGTTGTCAACTTGAAGGGATTCTGCAGAGTGAATCCGACATGTTGAAATGGGAGTCTGTGGATAGAAAATATGTATATGCCACAGAGTGTAATGCAATTTTGCCATTTTTGAATTTGCGATTTTTGGGTTATGTGAAATTGACTGTCCAGTTTTGCTTTTAAAAGCATAGAAATGCATCATGCAGACATGGACATAGAGACAGGCCATGGATAGACAGAGGGGCAAACTGAATCAGACTGATACATTGACACTGTAGTGAATAATGGGCAGACACTGGGATAGTAGTATTAATGTCTTTTGTGAGACATTGGCAATTTAGACCTAGCTATGGAGAGCATTGCACTGACCAGTGATGTGTAATGCTGTTTGTTTTGGCTTGTATACATCTGAAATCTGAGAAAACTAATACCTGCACCTTTTTGTCTTTCCTTGAGATATACCTGGAAAGAGATGCCGAGACCAGACCTTGATTGACTGCACGCGAGACCATGATCTGACCAGACTGTGAATGATGATGCATGACGACTAACTGACCGGAATTGACCAGACCTTGATGCCGTTTGTTCGAGATCCGTGATGGCTGACCATTCATGATGGCTGGCACTGACATTGCATTGACATTGGGTCCGGCTGTTCTGAAGCCGCACAGACATTTGGCTTTTGTCACCTTGTGATGTGACACCATCCGACTTTAGCCACATTTTGCAGCAAGACTTCTGGGGAATGTCTCTTTTGAGGCCTTGGAGTACGAGCTTTGTCAATGGTTCTATTCCGAGAAGTACGCAGTGTACTTGCTGCCTGACTTCCAGGCAGTTTGAAATGGCATGGGAAGTGAAGATCCTGCATGTTGTGAGAGCCGACACCTTGCAGCATCCTGTGCCAAAGATGAAAGATGTTCAGAATTTGCAGCGATACCGTGATATGTCCTGCTTTGAAATCTGCAGCGAAAAGATAATCTATCTGAAATGTCTTTACCTTGTGACCCAGAGGACGGAGAGGTCACAGGCTTGGGGCTAGGGAACAGGAGGAGAAATGCAAATGAACTGGAAGAGAGGCTCTGGTTATGCATTTGGGTTCCCGGTGTGAAGATAGTCTGAAAAGCAGTGAAGTTCTTTGACTTTTGTGGGAGTGAGCGAGAGGTCATTGATCCAACACAATAGTGCTTTGAAAGCTGCACTTGACAGACATCCAACGTTGGCCAGTCCCTCAATGTGAAGAGGAGGGGACTGGCATGGAATGCCATGGCTGGAGTGTGCATGACAGTGCTCTGATATGAATCTTTGGCCTATGTGATGTACCATTGCATTGCTACTGGAGAGTTGTCATCTGAATGGTTCTGAGACACCACTGTGAATGATATGCACAGTATCAAAAGGATAGACCTGGGAGAAGTAACTGAGGCACCAACGGAAGTTTGCAACTCAGTGAGCATGTTCTGCTAATCGTTTGCCTGCAGAGCCCCTATGCATTGAAGCTATTGAAATATATCACTGAACACTGTCCGTTTGCGAGGACACACACATGGGTTCCGTTTGCTGATGGAACGCTACTACTTTTACTTTGGGCTATGCTTTGATGCCCATCCTTTGCTTTGCTGAACACATTCTTTTGTTGACATTGCTTTGTTGACATTCCCTTTGCTGAACACTGATTTGCTACACCTTTGGCACTGATCCGTATGACATTTTGCACAGATGTGCGGGCACACATACTGTTTGGCACAACCTGAACTGGCTGACTGATTTGTTCACAGACTGACATGCAGTGAGAGACTGGACTCTGGGGTCCATGAGGAGAACAATGAACTAGAATTTACTGGAATTGGCCTGCTTGGCCTATGTGATCTGACCTGATTGTTTGAGCTGGCTTGTTTGGCTACTGACCTTGTCACCTGTAAACCGTTGAGACAATGTAACTGAATTGACTCCATCTTGATGTCCACAGTACACATGCATTGTCCATGCTGAATTTTCATTTTGAATATATCTGCTTTTAGAATGAATGCCACAGTTGGCTTGACTTTTTGCAATCACGATGTTTGCTTGAATTGCTACTTAGAATAATGCAATGTGTTGCACTTTCTTGATTTGCAACTAGAGAAATATGCTGAAGTGAACTTGCATTAGAGAGACTTTGGGTAGGCCGCAACTTTCTTAGTTTTGTTTGCCACTTTGAATTCTGACCCGCTTGCAGAAATGCATTTCGGATTTGACACCGATAGGGTGCAGTTTTTGCATTTGGGTTTTTGCATCATTGAGGGAATGTCCATGATAGAATGCTTTTTGAGAAATAGAATTTTTTCTTGCTTTAGGGTTCCATGTTTTGACCACACTGATTAGAAATCTGATTGATCTGATTAGAGATTGTTATCTAGATTGTTGTCCGAAATTGGCTAAATGACAAAAGAGGAGTTTGTTAGTCCAGATAAAATACTGGGACTGATTAAGTTGTCATTAGCCATTTCAGACAAAGACAGATATATCCATTATATCCACATTGTTATGTTGCATTTGAATGCCACATTTTGTATGCATTTTGTTAGAGAAATAGGCTTGTCATATGAAGGCCTTGTTTAGACATATTATGTTATGTTGGCATTAGGCACGCATTTATGTGCACTTAGAAATGTACATTAGTCCATTTTATGTAGCGCTTGGTTTGAGAGAAATTTGCTAGGCACTATAGAATGAATGAAACTGGCTCTCTACGCCATTCTGAGACAGTTAGCAGCTCCACTCTGTGCGCGGAAGGATTGTTATGTGTTACACTGAGTTCGAAGAATGGCAACAGATAAGAGGTAGCTTTTGGCCTAGTAGAACGAATGAGGAGCTAATATTGGTTTGTTCACAGACAGCGACAGGGTAGAGGCATTTGCAGGGAGTGAGTTGCTTTTCACAAACAGAGGGATTTTGGTGGAGAGAAAGGAACTCATAGCTGAATGGGAGGATGGTATGTATTTGTAACACAGAGAGAGAAGGCCACATGTACAGACAGAAAGACAAAATATGCCTGTTCCATCCTGTTCCTTGAATGTCACAGTGACTTAGAGACATTTGCATACGTAGGGCGACATTTTGGCGCTTGCTTGACAGAAGAGAAAATGCTTAGCTATGAATTTTGACATGTTACCATATAGATGTATGTACGTCACTTAGCACTATAAGCAAGGGTGAGGGTTTGAGCAGAAGTAGAAGCTTTTGGGGAAGCAACAGAGAAGCATTTTGGGATGCAAGAGAGGCTTTTGGAGAATTGGCTGACATGCAGCTTGGGAGAGCAGACTGGGAGAACAGATGAGAGCAGAAATTGAGATCGATCTGGCAGAGACTAGTTGGTAGGAGACCAGACCAGACCACTGAGGGGCCAAGAGAGAGAGGCCCTGTGCGAGGCTAGCAGGGAGAGCTGAGCAGGAGAGAGAGGCTGGGACGATCAAGCACATCAGAAGGAGTGTATGGGTTTAGGCCTAACTGATTAGACTGGGTTGTTAGGACATGGGAGATTTGCACACACTGTAAATGGGATTGACACACTGACTCGAGGGGAGATTCATGCAGGCAGATTGTCTCATGAGAGAGAGTGCTGATGTGCGATGTGTGGTGATGGGAATGAGAGATGCTGATGCTTAGCGTTGTTGTTATTAGCTGTTTGTTATTAGCTGTGTTGTTACTAGACTGCAATGCATTGTAGATCCAGCAGGACTGGGTGAATAGGTTTCAATAGGTTGCTATGCATAGAAGCAAGAAGAGATGGCAATTGCAGATTGCATTCACTTGCATTAGTGCATTAAATGTAGATTGCATCCAAGCATAAGGGGTTGCTTGCAAATTTGGTTTTGCTAGTAGTGTGTTTTACCATGCTTTGCTGAAGCATGAATAAATGTATTCCTTTGTTATAACTGCATTGACTTGTGTGTTTCATTTTCGTGTCCATTTCTTTGTATGTGGTTTGTATGAGTGTCCTATTTGGCAGTAACACAGTGCAGTGCACACTGCCCTGAGGTATTTGCTGAGAGATATATATTTGCTGAGATATTAGGCAGTAACAGAGGTCAGATTGCACCACCCCCACCCCTCCAAGGTAGATTTGTTGGAGTTTCACAAAATGGTCACCCACATGGGGCTAGGCCAAAGATGATATTTTGAATTTTGACAGCCCTTGCCTGGGTTTTGGTGGTCTGGTTCCTGCCTGCACTTCCGCAGTGTTCCCTGATGCATTGCAGGTCCGAAACTGCAGAATACAAGGCAGTTGGTTGCAGCCATCTTTGCCTGACCGCATCACGGTCAAGGCCAGGCAGACTTGTGCTAGTATTCTGCACAGCATTGCCTAGCAACCATGCCCACACATACAAAAGCATGAAGTAGACGCAGCTCAACGTGTCTCAACACTCTCGTTGCTCACTCCTGTTCCCTTCTTCTTGTTCTCTGTGCATCTCTCCTGGAGGTTTCCCTGGGCTCTGCCTTCTTGCTCCTTACCTCCAAGCTACCTGCCTTCTTGCTCCTTGCCTCCCAGCTCTTTGCCTACTTGCTCTCTGCCTTGTTGCCCTCCTCTACTTGCTGCCCTGTGGTTTCTCTTGCCTGACCACCCTGTGCGCTATACCTGGATTCCCGGTTTTTAATGCCTTGCACTGTTTTTGTACCATGTAAATATCACTGGGTTTTCGATTCTATGGTGCAAGAAGTAGCTTCCTGTCTCCTGCCTCCTGGTATATTGTGGTTAAAGGGCAGTGCTTTTATGCTCCACCTCTTCAGTTCCGGGTCAACCTTGGAGGAACACTGTGGCGGATACTTCACCTCAGACTCCAAGATCAGGTACGTGCCAACGCACCCTCCAGCTTGACAGACACTCAGAGCCACTTCCAAGTCAGCATGTAGCTGCCCCCAGCTCATACCCTGCTCTGTAGGCAAAACACAGGTACCCAAAAGCACACATAAGGGGTACAAGGGTGTACACCCACCCATAGGTGCCATAAGGGTATATCCCATGGGTGTTATTCACCAAAAGATAAAATGAAGGGCTGCACTGCCAGAGGTCCCGGTAGGACCTCGGTGGCAGAAAACATAAGGAAAAGGCACACAGAGAATTGGTACGACAAGGACTAGGAGGCCCTGCCCCTCAGTAAGGCATTTGCAGCATCACACCTTTGTATTAACATGATTGTGTATCCCAGGTGTATACGAAGCAAGGAGTTTACCCATCCATAGTTTATAATGAGTTTAGTGATGAAACACCAACCAATCAAAGGGGGATTGGATAGGTTCTCTGCTCATGAAACCTTTTAAAGTAATGGGTTGAAATGGCACATTTTATGAAACAACTGTTAAAAAGCCATTCAACTTACAATCCGTTTCTTAGGGTAACCCATTAACAATCCCTGTAGATGCAAGTCACCAACCGTACACAGGAGTGTTTCACAACAGATGTTTGTGCTGCTTTTTCCCGCAATGCATTACAAGATGTTCACTGTAATACACACTTCATGATGCCTTTATTCACATTGTATGCATCACTACGTCTCGACTTGACTGCTCGATTGACTCAAGCAGAAGCATCGTCTTCACCCAGCATGAACGCCAGCTCATCCTGCTGGAAGTCATCAACTCACCTGTCTAGAATGCCAACTTAACCCAGCTGAAGCATCCTCTCGACCGGGCTAAACCCATTGGCAGCCATCGACTAGACCCATCTTGAGCGCTGACTTGATCCACTGGGAGCCACCTCTAGATGCCTTCTTGACACTGGCACGCCATTGGAACAGCACTACTCAACCAGCTCTGCAGTTTAGCACCCAGAAGCCCAGCCTGATGCTCCTGGGCGCCAACGACAATAAACTAAAGGAATTAGAAGTGGCCCTGTCCCCCTGGCTTGACCCTAGTAACTAATAAATCCCCCTTATTTACCTTTTTTTTAAAACATCATCATTAAATTAGACATTTTGCTGCTGAAGTGTTTGCCTGAGGACCCCTAACTACAAACCCAGAAATCCAGATTATTTTAAAGCCTGCTTTCTCAGTGTTCTTCTTTACACGGGTAGACCAGTAAAGAGTTGTATTAGTTGTGGGGGATTTCGCTAGTCTATTTAAATATCCTATTTTTATTGACCCTTGGTTGGACAATCTTTTGTTTTGGTGCCACCTTACTATTGTGGTTTGGTTTGCTTATATGCCTCCTCACGCCCCTTGTGAAAAGTAAGCCTGACCTCGGTCCACGTTACCAAAAGTGGTGAATAAGATATGATTTCGTAGAAGTGTGGGGCTGAGTAGGAGCCATTTACTCCCGCAAAACAGTGGTCATTTCGTCACAGAAGGCTTTCCATGCCTAGAGAAGGAAAGGTCAGCTTCCTTCTCATTGACAGTATCCACCATCCAATGTGTTTGTGTAGAATAACTACACTCTACTCCAAGCACAGAGCAGAGCGATAGCCAACATACTGCACTTGTTAGCAAGCACAGCTTGCATTTACAATCACCTCAGGCCAAGTCAAATATACACTTCAGAGCAAACTCCGCAGTGGCTCCTTCAGCCAGGCGGCAAATAGGGCTTTTCTGACCCCATTATCACATGGGGGGAAAACGAAAGGTGGGGAAGGAGTACTTATCAGCAGTATCTAAATAGAGTACACTCTAGTACGTACTAAAGAGGAAATGCGTCTGGAACACTTTCAAGAAATGGTACACTTTTTGGAAACTAGGTGGTAATATTGGCATACATTAAAGCAGTGGTCTCCAATGTGTGCCTCTCTTGATGTTTTGGACTACGACTCCCGTTGTCAATCACGATTGCCTATGCTGGCTAGGGCTGGTGGGAGCTGTAGTTCAAAACATCCGCAGAGCCAGAAGGTGCAGCCCCCTGTTTTGGAGATTCACAAAGCACTGTTGATTGACACTCTGGCTGGTAAAGATGCTTGAGTGGGTTATTGTGTGTGCTTCAACACTTTCGGTGTATGGGCTTTCCTCACACTCTTCCATCCATTCTCTGGCTATGTCTTTGGCGGTCTTTTAAAGGCGAGGAATCAGCAGGATAAATGTGTTCATCAGACCTGTAAGATAGCTCAGCGGGTTAATTGCTCGCTGTTGAGATGTGTGTGTGAGCTGCAGGTCTAATTATACATGAACACGCTCTTTGTGCAGCATTTGGAATGAGCGTTGGAAGGAACTTGTGCTGATCTACACCACGAGGGCTGTCAGAAACACGGAAGCAAGGCGTTTTGTTTGCTAGAGACGTTCCTGTCACTTAATATTGTAATACATTTGACAGAAAGGGCAGGGTTTATTAACAGAAAGTCGCGCCCAGTTCCCGCAAGTTATTCTTTTAGAGAATGCGACACTCGCCTCAGTCTTTCCTCATAGCCATGGCGGCCGCAGAGCCCGAGAGAACGCTCCAGGAAGAGGTCTCCTGTTCTATCTGTTTGCACTATTTCAAAGACCCCGTGGCCACCGACTGTGGGCACAACTTCTGCCGCAACTGCATCACGAGGCACTGGGAAGGGTTAGGGACAAATATCACTTGCCCTGAGTGCCAAGAAAAGTGTGTAAGGGAGACCCTAAGGACCAACAGGCACCTGGCTAACATTGTGGAGAATGTGAAACAGCTCCAGATTACCCAGGGAGTATCGCACGAGGAGGAGGAGGAGGACCTCTGCAAGGAACACGAGGAAAAGCTGACGCTGTTCTGCAGAGAGGACCGGCTGCCCATCTGCGTGGTGTGCAGCCGCTCCATACAGCATCAAGAGCACATTGTGGTTCCCATCGAGGAGGCTACCCTGGAGTGCAAGGTAAGTCTACAACTTGCCGGGGATTATTTATTTATTTATAATTTTAGTATTGCGCATAAGCCCGAGCACGTAGGCAAAGTAGCGCCAACAAGACAAACCCCACAACAAAACAAACAAAAAATTAAAATAAATATATATATATATATATTCAGTGAAAGAACTTTGTTAAAGGGACGTTATGGTTAAGTTGTGCTACTAAAAACCTATGAAATTCAGTGAAAAAACTTTGTTAAAGGGACATTATGGTTAAGTTGCGCTACTAAAAACCTATGAAATTCAGTGAAAAAACTTTGTTAAAGGGACGTTATGGTTCCAAGTAAAAGCGAAAAACACTTGAA
Organism: Ambystoma mexicanum; assembly: GCF_040938575.1. Taxonomy (NCBI): domain Eukaryota; kingdom Metazoa; phylum Chordata; class Amphibia; order Caudata; family Ambystomatidae; genus Ambystoma; species Ambystoma mexicanum. Next base: position 1,091,014,148 of record NC_090926.1, on the reverse strand, counting down.
ATTCGCCAGTTATGGTAAGCTAAGCAACCGTACCTCACACCACCACGGTGCACTCGTAAGACTGACACCCAGGACATCAAAGATGGCATCACAAATGTCATTGATGACATCACTGATGAAACCCGCTTTTTTCCTTTCCTGACATATCTAGGCCAAATGATTTTCTTCAGTAACAGTCAGACACTAAAAATTGTAAATGTACTATATTTGTAGACGTATCCTTCAAGTAGGTTCTTACTATAATTCCCTTAGGGTCCAGTCATATCATATGAAACATATACATAGGGGAAGACACAAGCTTGAAAGACAGCAATCCTTTTTGTGCATTAAAATTATCAGTAGAGTTATCAGCACTTTCTGATACTTTTGATGTTTTTTTATTACTGTACTTTCCCTGTATATACTCATATTTTTATATGTTGTACTCACACTATTTTCCTTAGGGTCCAGACACATCATGTGATATATATAGAATATAGATAGGGTAAGTAACAGCTTTGAAACAGAGCAATCATTTCTCTGCATAAAGGTAATCAGTTAGGTTATGAACACTTTCTGCTACTATTGCTGTTTCTTTTTCTTACTTCAATTCCCTTGTATATGTTCATATTTGTATCTGGTATTGTCTCTTTGTGATTTGTCCATAATAATGCAATTATGTAGTAAGTGGGTTTTATTACCTACTTATCACAAGTTTCACTGTACGCAAAACTCTAATATGAAAACAGTTATCATTTCACTATTCAACATGGCAAGCTTATGAATATTGCACCTCCATCATGTATGCTGCACACAATGCCTATGTTTCAACATGAGTACCTTAGTATACTGGATTGAAGTTAATAATGTAATGCTATTTAAATCAATGCATAGCTTAATGCACTGATTAGCACTTGATATTTATTCCAATAATCTTTGACATTTTTTTTATTAACATTACACTAAGAATCCCTTGTACAGACTTTTCATGAAAGGTAAATGCACATGTGATGTCATCAGTGATGTCATCAATGACATGTGTGATGTCATCTTTGATGTCCTGGGTGTTAGGCTTAGCAGTGCACGGTGGTGGCACGAGTTATGGTTGCTTAGTTTACCATAAATGGCGAATTTCAAGGGTTTTTCGGTTTTACTTGGAACCATAACGTCCCTTTAACAAAGTTTTTTCACTGAATTTCATAGGTTTTTAGTAGCGCAACTTAACCATATCGTCCCTCTAACAACATTTTTCACTGAATTTCATAGATTTTTAATAGGGCAACTTAACCATAACGTCCCTTTAATAACGTTTTTTCACTGAATTTCATTGGTTTCTATTAGTGCAACTTTACCATAACGTCCCTTTAACAAAGTTTTTTCATTGATTTTCATAGGTTTTTATTAGTGCAACTTAACCATAACGTCCCTTTAACAAAGTTTTTTCATTGAATTTCATAGTTTTTTATTAGTGCAACTTAACCATAATGTCCCTTTAACACATTTTTTTAATTGAATTTCATAGTTTTTTATTAGTGCAATATAACCATAACGTCCTTTTCAATGGATGAAGACCACTAGCATCCTAGGTTCTCAAAGTGGGAACCTGGGGTGGTAAAAAAAAGGTTTTTCTAACCAAACCGGAACGCCTGGAAAATCTTTTACCAAGATAGACACCATGGAAAGGGAAGGCAGGGTGTATAAAGAGAACACAACAGGGCATTGGTAGGAAGGACCAGGAGGGAGACACGGGGCATGAGCGGGGGGTGGGGGGTGACAGGAGGGAGACACGGGGCATGGGCGGGGGGTGGGGGCAGCAGAAGGGAGACAAGGGGCATGAGTGGGGGGTGGGGGGCAACAGCAGGGAGACAAGGGGCATGAGCGGGGTGGGGGGTAACAGGAGAGAGACACGGGGCATGAGCGGGGGGTGGGGGCCAACAGCAGGGAGACAGTGCATGAGCGGGGGTGGGGGGAACACGAGGGAGACATGGGGCATGAGAGGAGGTGGGGGTAAGAGAAGAGAGACATGGGCATGAGCGATGAGTGGGGGCAACAAGAGGGAGACACGGGGCATGACCAGGGGGTGGGGGCAACAGGAGGGAGACACGGGGCATGACCGGGGGGTGGGGGGCAACAGGAGAGAGACACGGGGCATGAGCGGGGGTGGGGGGCAACATGAGAGAGACACAGGGCATGAGCGGGGGGTGGGGGGCAACAGCAGGGAGACACGGGGCATGAAAGAGGGTTGGGGGTAACAGGAGAGAGACACGGGGCATGAGCGGAGGGTGAGGGGCAACAGCAGGGAGACACAGGGCATGACCGGGGTGTGGGGCAACAGAAGGGAGACACAGGGCATGACCGGGTGTGGGGGGCAACAGGAGAGAGACACGGGGCATGAGAGGGGGGTGGGGGGTGACAGGAGAGAGACACGGGGCATGAGAGGTGGGTGGGGGTAACAGGAGAGAGACACGGGGCATGAGCAGTTGTGGGGGGCAACAGCAGGGAGACACAGGGCATGACCGGGGGTGGGGGGCAACAGGAGAGAGACACGGGGCATGAGAGGGGGGTAGGGGTAACAGGAGAGAGACACGGGGCATGAGCGGGGGTGGGGGGTAACAGGAGAGAGACATGGGGCATGAGCGGGGGGTGGGGGGCAACAGCGGGGGGACATGGGGCATGAGCGGGGGGTGGGGGCAACAGCAGGGAGATACAGGGCATGAGCAGGGGGTGGGGGGAACACGAGGGAGACACGGGGCATGAGAGGGGGTGGGGGGGTAACAGGAGAGAGACACGGGGCATGAGCAGAGGTGGGGGCAACAGCAGGGAGACACGGGGCATGACCGGGGGTGGGGGGCAACAGAAGGGAGACATGGGGCATGACCGGGGGGTGGGGGGCAACAGGAGAGAGACATGGGGCATGACCGGGGTGGTGGGGGGCAACAAGAGAGAGACACGGGGCATGAGCGGGGGTGGGAGGAAACAGCAGGGAGACACGGGGCATGTGAGGGGGGTGGGGTGTAACAGGAGAGAGACACGGGGCATGAGAGGGGGGTGGGGGGTAACAGGAGAGACACACGTGGCATGAGCGGAGGGCAACAGCAGGGAGACACGGTGCATGACTGGGGTGTGGAGGGCAACAGGAGAGAGACACGGGGCTTGAGAGGGGGGTGGGGGTAACAGGAGAGAGACACGGGTCATGAGCGGGGGAGGGGGTAACAGGAGAGAGACACGGGGCATGAGCGGGGGGCAACAGCAGGGAGACACGGGGCATGAGCAGGGGGTGGGGGAACACGAGGGAGACACGGGGTATGAGAGGCAGGTGGGGGGTAACAGGAGAGAGACACAGGGCATGAGCAGGGTTGGGGGGCAACAGCAGGGAGACACAGGGCATGACCAGGGGGTGGGGGGCAACAGAAGGGAGACACGGGCATGAGATGGGGGTGGGGGGTAACAGGAGAGAGACACAGGGCATGAGCGGGGGGCAACAGCAGGGAGACACGGGGCATGAGCAGAGGGTGGGGGGCAATAGCAGGGAGACACGGGGCATGAGAGGGGGGTGGGGGGTAACAGGAGTGAGACACTGGGGATGAGCGGGGGGTGGGGGCGACAGAAGAGAGACATGGGGCATGGGTGGGGGTTGGGGGGTAACAGGAGAGATACACGGGGCATGAGCGGGGGGTAGGGGGTAAAAGGAGAGAGACACGGGGCATGAGCGGGGGTGGGGGGTAACAGGAAAGAGACATGTGGCAAGAGCGGGGGGTGGGGGGCAATAGCAGGGAGACACGGGGCATGAGCGGGGGGTGACGGGCATCAGCAGGGAGACACGGGGCATGAGCGGGGGGGCAACAGGAGAGACACACGGGGCATGAGCGGGGGGTAACAGGAGAGAGTCACAGGGCATGAGCGGGGGGTGGGGGGCAACAGCAGGGAGTCCCGGGCATGACCGGGGTGTGGAGGGCAACAGCATGGAGACACGGGCATGAGCGGGAGGTGGGGGGGCAACAGGAGAGAGACATGGGACATGAGCGGGGGGTGGAGGGCAACAGCAGGGAGACACGGGGCATGACCGGGTGTGGGGGCAACAGCAAGGAGACACGGGGCATGACCGGGGGGTGGGGGGCAACAGGAGAGAGACACTGGGCATGAGCGGGGGTGGGGGCAACAGCAGGTAGACACGGGGCATGTGCGGGGGGTGGGGGGAACACGAGGGAGAAACGGGCATGAGCAGGGGGTGGGGGTAACAGGAGAGAGACACGGGGCATGAGCAGGGGTGGGGGGCAACAGCAGGGGGCATGAGGGGGGGTGAGGGGTAACAGGAGAGAGACACGGGGCATGAGCGGGGGTGGGGGGCAACAGCAGCGAGACACGGGGCATGACCAAGGGTTGTGGGGGGAAACAGCAGGGAGACACGGGGCATGAGTGGGGGTGGGGTGTAACAAGAGAGAAACACAGGACATGAGCGGGGGGGCAACAGCAGGGAGACATAGGGCATGACCGGGGGGGCGGGGGGCAACAGGAGAGAGACGCGGGGCTTGAGAGGAGGGTGGGGTAACAGGAGAGAGACACGGGTCATGTGCGGGGGTGGGGGATAACAGGAGAGAGACACGGGGCATGAGCGGGGGGTGGGTGCAACAGCAGGGAGACACGGGGCATGAGCGGGGAGTGGAGGGCAACAGCAGGGAGACATGGGGCATGAGAGGGGGGTGGGGGGAACACGAGGGAGACACAGGGCATGAGAGGCGGGTAGGGGGTAACAGGAGAGAGACACGGGGCATGAGCAGGGGTGGGGGGCAACAGCAGGGAGACACGGGGCATGACCGGGGGGTGGGGAGGCAACAGAAGGGAGACACAGGCATGAGATGGGGGTGGGGCGTAACAGGAGAGAGACACAGGGCATGAGCGGGGGTGGGGGGTACCAGCAGGGAGACACGGGGAATGAGCGGAGGGTGGGGGGCAATAGCAGGGAGACATGGGGCATGAGAGGGGGGTGGGGGGTAACAGGAGAGAGACACGGGGCATGAGCGGGGGGTGGGGGCAACAGGAGAGAGACACGGGGCATGGGCGGGGGGTGGGGGGTAACAGGAGAGAGACACGGGGCATGAGCGGGGGGTAACAGGAGAGAGACACGGGGCATGAGTGGGGGTGGGGGGTAACAGGAGAGAGACACGGGGCATGAGCGGGGGGTGGGGGGCAACAGCAGGGAGACACGGGGCATGAGCGGGGGGTGAGGGGCAACAGCAGGGAGACACGGGGCATGAGCGGGGGGGCAACAGGAGAGACACACAGGGCATGAGCGGGGGGTGGGGGGTAACAGGAGAGAGACACAGGGCATGAGCAGAGGGTGGGGGGCAACAGCAGGGAGTCACGGGGCATGACCGGGGTGTGGAGGGCAACAGGAGAGAGACACAGGGCATGAGAGGGGGGCGGGGGGTAACAGGAGAGAGACACAGGGTATGAGAGGGGGGTGGGGGGGTAACAGGAGAGAGACATGGGGCATGAGCGGGGCGAGGGGGGCAACAGCAGAGAGACACTAGGCATGCGCGGAGGGTGGGGGGCACCAGCAGGGAGACACGGGGCATGAGCGGGGGTGGGGGATAACAGGAGAGAGACACGGCGCATGAGCGGGGGGTGGGGGCAACGGCAGGGAGACATGGGCATGAGCGGGGGTGGGGGGCAACAGGAGAGAGACACTGTGCATGAGCGGGGGTGGGGGCAACAGCAGGGAGACACGGGGCATGAGCGGGGGGTGGGGGGAACACGAGGGAGACACGGGGCATGAGCGGGGGTGGGGGATAACAGGAGAGAGACACGGAGCATGAGCGGGGGGTGGGGGCAACAGCAGGGAGACATGGGCATGAGCGGGGGTGGGGGGCAACAGGAGAGAGACACTGTGCATGAGCGGGGGTGGGGGCAACAGCAGGGAGACACGGGGCATGTGCGGGGGGTGGGGGGAACACGAGGGAGAAACGGGGCATGAGCAGGGGGTGGGGGGTAACAGGAGAGACACGGGGCATGAGCAGGGGTGGGGGGCAACAGCAGGGGGCTTGAGCGGGGGGTGAGGGGTAACAGGAGAGAGACACGGGGCATGAGCGGGGGTGGGGGGCAACAGGAGGGAGACACGGGGCCTGAGCGGGGGCTGGGGGGCAACAGCAGGGAGACACGGGGCATAAGCAGGGGGTAACAGGATAGAGACACAGGGCATGAGCAGGGGGTGGGGGGCAACAGCAGCGAGACACGGGGCATGAGCGGGGGGTGGGGGCAACAGCAGGGAGAAACGGGGCATGAGCGGGGGGTGGGGGGTAACAGGAGAGAAACACAGGGCATGAGCGGGCGGGGGCAACAGCAGGGAGACATGGGGCATGACCGGGGGGGTGGGGGGCAACAGGAGAGAAACACAGGGCATGAGCGGGGGGGCAACAGCAGGGAGACATGGGGCATGGCCGGGGGGGTGGGGAGCGACAGGAGAGAGACACAGGGCTTGAGAGGAGGGTGGGGTAACAGGAGAGAGACACGGGTCATGAGCGGGAGGTGGGGGATAACAGGAGAGAGACACGGGGCATGAGCGGGGGTGGGTGCAACAGCAGGGAGACACAGGGCATGAGCGGGGGGTGGGGGGCAACAGCAGGGAGACACGGGGCATGAGAGGGGGTGGGGGGAACACGAGGGAGACACGGGACATGAGAGGCGGGTAGGGGGTAACAGGAGAGAGACACGGGGCATGAGCAGGGGTGGGGGGCAACAGCAGGGAGACAGGGGGCATGACTGGGTGGTGGGGGGCAACAGAAGGGAGACACAGGCATGAGATGGGGGTGGGGCGTAACAGGAGAGAGACACAGGGCATGAGCGGGGGTGGGGGGTACCAGCAGGGAGACACGGGGCATGAGCGGAGGGTGGGGGGCAATAGCAGGGAGATACGGGGCATGAGAGGGGGGTGGGGGGTAACAGGAGAGAGACACAGGGCATGAGCGGGGGGTGGGGGCAACAGGAGAGAGACACGGGGCATGGGCAGGGGGTGGGGGGTAACAGGAGAGAGACACGGGGCATGAGCGGGGGGTAACAGGAGAGAGACACGGGGCATGAGTGGGGGTGGGGGGTAACAGGAGAGAGACACGGGGCATGAGCGGGGGGTGGGGGGCAACAGCAGGGAGACCCGGGGCATGAGCGGGGGGTGAGGGGCAACAGCAGGGAGACACGGGGCATGAGCGGGGGGCAACAGGATAGACACACGGGGCATGAGCGGGGGGTAGGGGGGTAACAGGAGAGAGACACAGGGCATGAGCGGGGGATGGGGCAACAGCAGGGAGACACGGGGTGTGGAGGGGGTTGGGGGGTAACAGGAGAGAGACACGGGGCATGAAGGGGGTTGGGGGTAACAGGAGAGACACACGTGGCATGAGCGAGGGGCAACAGCAGGGAGACACGGGGCATGACCGGGGGGTGGGGGGCAACAGGAGAGAGACACGGGTACTTGAGAGGGGGGTGGGGGTAACAGGAGAGAGACACGGGTCATGAGCGGAGGTGGGGGGTAACAGGAGAGAGACACGGGGCATGAGCGGGGGGTGGGGGGAACACGAGGGAGACACGGGGTATGAGAGGCAGGTGGGGTAACAGGAGAGAGACACAGGGCATGAGCAGGGGTGGGAGCAACAGCAGGGAGACACGGGGCATGACCAGGGGGTGGGGGGCAACAGAAGGGAGACACGGGCATGAGATGGGGTGGGGGTAACAGAAGAGAGACACAGGGCATGAGCGGGGGGCAACAGCAGGGAGACACAGGGCATGAGCGGAGGGTGGGGGGCAATAGCAGGGAGACACGGGCATGAGCGGGGGGTGGGGGGTAACAGGAGAGAGACACGGGACATGAGCGGGGGGTGGGGGCAACAGAAGAGAGACATGGGGGATGGGTGGGGGGTGGGGAGTAACAGGAGAGAGACACGGGTCATGAGCGGGGGGTGGGGGGTAACAGGAGAGAGACACGGGGCATGAGCGGGGGGTGGGGGGCAACAGCAGGGTGACACGGGGCATGAGCGGGGGGTGAGGGGCAACAGCAGGGAGACACGGGGCATGAGCGGGGGGGCAACAGGATAGACACACGGGGCATGAGCGGGGGGTAGGGGGGTAACAGGAGAGAGACACGGCATGAGCGGGGGATGGGGGCAACAGCAGGGAGACACGGGGTGTGGAGGGGGGTGGGGGGTAACAGGAGAGAGACACGGGGCATGAGAGGGGGTTGGGGGGTAACAGGAGTGACACACATGGCATGAGCGGGCGGCAACAGCAGGGAGACACGGGGCATGACTGGGCCGAGGGGGGCAACAGGAGAGAGACATGGGGCTTGAGAGGGGGGTGGGGGTAACAGGAGAGAGACACGGGTCATGAGCAGAGGTGGGGGGTAACAGGAGAGAGACACGGGGCATGAGCGGGGGGTGGGGGGAACACGAGGGAGACACGGGGTATGAGAGGCAGGTGGGGGGTAACTGGAGAGAGACACAGGGCATGAGCAGGGGTGGGGGGCAACAGCAGGGAGACACGGGGCATGACCAGGGGGTGGAGGGCAACAGAAGGGAGACACGGGCATGAGATGGGGTGGGGGGTAACAGGAGAGAGACACAGGGCATGAGCGGGGGGCAACAGCAGGGAGACACAGGGCATGAGCGGAGGGTGGGGGGCAATAGCAGGGAGACACGGGCATGAGAGGGGGGTGGGGGGTAACAGGAGAGAGACACGGGGCATGAGCGGGGGGTGGGGGCAACAGAAGAGAGACATGGGGCATGAGTGGGGGGTGGGGGGTAACAGGAGAGAGACACGGGTCATGAGCGGGTGGTGGGGGGTAACAGTAGAGAGACACAGGGCATGAGCGGGGGTGGGGGGTAACAGGAGAGAGACATGGGGCATGAGCGGGGGTGGGGGGCAATAGCAGGGAGACACGGGGCATGAGCGAGGGGGCAACAGGAGAGACACACAGGGAATGAGCGGGGGTGGGGGATAACAGGAGAGAGACACAGGGCATGAGCGGGGGGCAACAGCAAAGAGTCACGGGGCATGACCGGGGTGTGGAGGGCAACAGGAGAGAGTCACGGGGCATGAGAGGGGGGCGGTGGGTAACAGGAGAGAGACACAGGGTATGAGAGGGGGGTGGGGGGGTAACAGGAGAGAGACATGGGGCATGAGCAGGGGGTGGGGGGCAACAGCAGAGAGACACGAGGCATGCGCGGAGGGTGGGGGGCACCAGCAGGGAGACACGGGGCATGAGCGGGGGGTGGGGGGAACACGAGGGAGACACGGGGCATGAGCGGGGGTGGGGGATAACAGGAGAGAGACACGGGGCATGAGCTGGGGGTGGGGGCAACAGCAGGGAGACACGGGCATGAGCGGGGGTGGGGGATAACAGGAGAGAGACACGGGGCATGAGCTGGGGGTGGGGGCAACAGCAGGGAGACACGGGCATGAGCGGGGGTGGGGGGCAACAGGAGAGAGACACTGGACATGAGCGGGGGTGGGGGCAAGGGCAGGGAGACACGGGGCATGTGCGGGGGGTGGGGGGAACACGAGGGAGAAACGGGGCATGAGCAGGGGGTGGGGGGTAACAGGAGAGAGACACGGGGCATGAGCAGGGGTGGGGGGCAACAGCAGGGGGCATGAGCGGGGGGTGAGGAGTAACAGGAGAGAGACACGGGGCATGAGCGGGGGTGGGGGGCAACAGGAGGGAGACACGGGGACTGAGCGGGGGCTGGGGGGCAACAGCAGGAGACACGGGGCATAAGCAGGGGGTTACAGGATAGAGACACAGGGCATGAGCAGGGGGTGGGGGGCAACAGCAGCGAGACACGGGGCATGAGCGGGGGGTGGGGGCAACAGCAGGGAGAAACGGGGCATGAGCGGGGGGTGGGGGGAACATGAGGGAGACACGTGGCATAAGCGGGGGGTGGTGGGCAACAGCAGGGAGACACGGGGCATGACCAAGTGTTGTGGTGAGACACGGGTCATGAGCGGGGGGTGGGGGGTAACAGGAGAGAGACACGGGACATGAGCGGGGGGTGGGGGCAACAGCAGGGAGACACGGGGCATGAGCGGGGGGTGGGGGGTAACAGGAGAGAGACACGGGGCATGAGCGGGGGGTGGGGGCAACAGCAGGGAGACACGGGGCATGAGCAGGGGCGTGGGGGGCAACAGCAGGGAGACACGGGGCATGAGCGGGGGGTGGGGGAACATGAGGGAGACACGGGGCTTGAGAGGCGGGTGGGTGGTAACAGGAGAGAGACACGGGGCATGAGCAGGGGTGGGGGGCAACAGCAGGGAGACACGGGGCATGATCGGGGGGTGGGGGGCAACAGCAGGGAGACACGGGGCATGACCTGGGGGTGGGGCGTAACAGGAGAGAGACACAGGTCATGAGCAGGGGTGGGGGGCAACAGCAGGGAGACACGGGGCATGAGCGGAGGGTGGGGGGCAATAGCAGGGAGACACGGGCATGAGAGGGGGGTGGGGCGTAACAAGAGAGAGACACGGGGCATGAGCGGGGGGTGGGGGCAACAGGAGAGAGACACGGGGCATGGGCGGGGGGTAACAGGAGAGAGACACGGGCATGAGCGGGGGTGGGGGTAACAGGAGAGAGACACGGGGCAGGAGCGGGGGTGGGGGGTAACAGGAGAGAGACATGGGGCATGAGCGGGGGGTGGGGGGCAACAGCAGGGAGACACGGGGCATGAGCGGGGGGTGAGGGGCAACAGCAGGGAGACACGGGGCATGTGCGGGGGGGCAACAGGATAGACACAGGGGGCATGAGCGGGGGGTGGGGGGTAACAGGAGAGAGACACAGGGCATGAGCGGGGGATGGGGGGCAACAGCAGGGAGACACGGGGTGTGGAGGGCAACAGGAGAGAGACACAGGGCATGAGAGGGGGGTTGGGGGTAACACGAGAGAGACACAGGGTATGAGAGGGGGTGGGGGGTAACAGGAGAGAGACACAGGGCATGAGCGGGAGCTGGGGGGCAACAGCAGGGAGACATGGGGCATGAGAGCGGAGGGTGGGGGGCAACAGCAGGGAGACATGCGCATGAGCGGGGGTGGGGTGAACACGAGGGAGACACGGGGCATAAGAGGGGGATGGGGGTAACAGGAGAGAGACACGGGGCATGAGCGGGGGGTGGGGGCAACAGCAGGGAGACACGGGGCATGAGCAGGGGGTGGGGGGGCAACAGGAGAGAGACATGGGGCATGAGCGGGGGTGGAGGGCAACAGCAGGGAGACACGGGGCATGACCGGGGGTGGGGGCAACAGCAGGGAGACACGGGGCATGACCGGGGGGTGGGGGGCAACAGGAGAGAGACACGGGGCATGAGCGGGGGGTGGGGGCAACAGCAGGGAGACACGGGGCATGTGTGGGGGTGGGGGGAGCACGAGGGAGAAACAGGGCATGAGCAGGGGGTGGGGGGCAACAGGAGAGAGACACGGCGCATGAGCTGGGGTGGGGGGACACAGCAGGGAGACACGGGGCATGAGCCGGGGGTGGGGGCTAACAGGAGAGAGACACGGGGCATGAGCGGGGGGTGGGGGCAACAGGAGGGAGACACGGGGCATGAGCGGGTGGTGGGGGGGCAACAGCAGGGAGACACGGGGCATGAGCGGGGGGTGGGGGTAACACGAGGGAGACACGGGGCATAAGTGGGTGGTAACAAGAGAGAGACACGGGGCATGAGCAGGGGTGGCGGGCAACAGCACGGAGACACGGGGCATGAGCGGGGGGTGAGGGGCAACAGCAGGGAGAAACACATGAGCGGGGGTGGGGGGAACACATGAGGGAGACACGTGGCATGAGCGGGGGGTGGTGGGCAACGGCAGGGAAACATGGGGCATGACCAAGGGTGGTGGGGGGAAACAGCAGGGAGACACGGGGCATGAGCGGGGGGTGGGGGAACATGAGGGAGACACAGGGCATGAGAGGGGGGTGGGGGGTAACAGGAGAGAGAAACGGGGCATCAGCGGGGATGGGGGCAACAGCAGGGAGACACGGGGCATGTCTGAGGTGTGGGGGGCAACAGAAGGGAGACACAGGGCATGACCAGGGGGTGGGGGGCAACAGGAGAGAGACACGGGGAATGAGAGGGGGGTGGGGAGTAACAGGAGAGAGACACGGGGCATGAGCGGGGGGTGGGGGTTAACAGGAGAGAGACACGGGGCAAGAGCAGGGGGTGGGGGGCAACAGCAGGGAGACTCGGGGCATGAGCGGGGTGTGGGGGGAACAAGAGGGAGACACGGGGCATGAGCAGTGTGGGGGGAACACGAGGGAGACACGGGGCATGAGCGGGGGGTGGGGGGCAATAGCAGGGAGACACGGGCATGAGAGGGGGGTGGGGCGTAACAAGAGAGAGACACGGGGCATGAGCGGGGGGTGGGGGCAACAGGAGAGAGACACGGGGCATGGGCGGGGGGTGGGGGGTAACAGGAGAGAGACACGGGCATGAGCGGGGGTGGGGGTAACAGGAGAGAGACACGGGGCAGGAGCGGGGGTGGGGGGTAACAGGAGAGAGACATGGGGCATGAGCGGGGGGTGGGGGGCAACAGCAGGGAGACACGGGGCATGAGCGGGGGGTGAGGGGCAACAGCAGGGAGACACGGGGCATGTGCGGCGGGGCAACAGGATAGACACAGGGGGCATGAGCGGGGGGTGGGGGTAACAGGAGAGAGACACAGGGCATGAGCGGGGGATGGGGGGCAACAGCAGGGAGACACGGGGTGTGGAGGGCAACAGGAGAGAGACACAGGGCATGAGAGGGGGGTTGGGGGTAACAGGAGAGAGACACAGGGCATGAGCGGGAGCTGGGGGGCAACAGCAGGGAGACATGGGGCATGAGAGCGGAGGGTGGGGGGCAACAGCAGGGAGACATGCGCATGAGCGGGGGTGGGGTGAACACGAGGGAGACACGGGGCATAAGAGGGGGATGGGGGTAACAGGAGAGAGACACGGGGCATGAGCGGGGGGTGGGGGCAACAGCAGGGAGACACGGGGCATGAGCAGGGGGTGGGGGGGCAACAGGAGAGAGACATGGGGCATGAGCGGGGGTGGAGGGCAACAGCAGGGAGACACGGGGCATGACCGGGGGTGGGGGCAACAGCAGGGAGACACGGGGCATGACTGGGGGGTGGGGGGCAACAGGAGAGAGACACGGGGCATGAGCGGGGGGTGGGGGCAACAGCAGGGAGACACGGGGCATGTGTGGGGGTGGGGGGAACACGAGGGAGAAACAGGGCATGAGCAGGGGGTGGGGGGCAACAGGAGAGAGACACGGCGCATGAGCTGGGGTGGGGGGACACAGCAGGGAGACACGGGGCATGAGCCGGGGGTGGGGGCTAACAGGAGAGAGACACGGGGCATGAGCGGGGGGTGGGGGCAACAGGAGGGAGACACGGGGCATGAGCGGGTGGTGGGGGGGCAACAGCAGGGAGACACGGGGCATGAGCGGGGGGTGGGGGTAACACGAGGGAGACACGGGGCATAAGTGGGTGGTAACAAGAGAGAGACACGGGGCATGAGCAGGGGTGGCGGGCAACAGCACGGAGACACGGGGCATGAGCGGGGGGTGAGGGGCAACAGCAGGGAGAAACACATGAGCGGGGGTGGGGGGAACACATGAGGGAGACACGTGGCATGAGCGGGGGGTGGTGGGCAACGGCAGGGAAACATGGGGCATGACCAAGGGTGGTGGGGGGAAACAGCAGGGAGACACGGGGCATGAGCGGGGGGTGGGGGAACATGAGGGAGACACAGGGCATGAGAGGGGGGTGGGGGGTAACAGGAGAGAGAAACGGGGCATCAGCGGGGATGGGGGCAACAGCAGGGAGACACGGGGCATGTCTGAGGTGTGGGGGGCAACAGAAGGGAGACACAGGGCATGACCAGGGGGTGGGGGGCAACAGGAGAGAGACACGGGGAATGAGAGGGGGGTGGGGAGTAACAGGAGAGAGACACGGGGCATGAGCGGGGGGTGGGGGTTAACAGGAGAGAGACACGGGGCAAGAGCAGGGGGTGGGGGGCAACAGCAGGGAGACTCGGGGCATGAGCAGGGTGTGGGGGGAACAAGAGGGAGACACGGGGCATGAGCAGTGTGGGGGGAACACGAGGGAGACACGGGGCATGAGCGGGGGGTGGGGGGTAACAGGAGAGAGACACGGGGCATGAGAGGGGGGTGGTGGGTAACAGGAGAGAGACACGGGGCATCAGCAGGGGTGGGTGGCAACAGCAGGGAGACACGGGGCATGAGCGGGGTGTGGGGGTAACAAGAGGGAGACACGGGGCATGAGCGGGGTGTGGGGGGAACACGAGGGAGACACGGGGCATGAGCAGGGGGTGGGGGCAACAAGAGGGAGACACGGGGCATGAAATGGGGTGGGGGTAACAGGAGAGAGACACGGGGCATGAGTGGGGTTGGGGGGAAACAGGAGGGAGACATGGGGCATGAGCAGGGGGTAGGGGGAACACGGAGACACAGCACAGGGCATGAGAGGGGGGTGGGGGGTAACAGGAGAGAGACACGGGGCTTGAGCGGGGGTTGGGGGGCAACAGCAGGGAGACATTGGGCATGACCGGGGGGTGGGCGGCAACAAAAAGGAGACACGGGGCATGACCAGGGGGTGGGGGGCAACAGGAGAGAGACATGGGCATGAGAGGGGGTGGGGGGTAACAGGAGAGAGACACATGGCATGAGAGTGGGGTTGGGGGTAACAGGAGAGATACAGGGCATGAGCAGGGGGTTGGGGACAACAGCAGGGAGACACGGGGCATGACCGGGGGCTGGGGGGCAACAGGAGAGAGACACGTAGCATGAGAGGGGGAGAGGGGTAACATGAGGGAGACACAGGGCATGAGAGGGGGGTGGGGAGTAACAGGAGAGAGAAACGGGGCATCAGCGGGGATGGGGGCAACAGCAGGGAGACACGGGGCATGACTGAGGTGTGGGGGGCAACAGAAGGGAGACACAGGGCATGACCAGGGGGTGGGGGGCAACAGGAGAGAGACACGGGGAATGAGAGGGGGGTGGGGAGTAACAGGAGAGAGACACGGGGCATGACTGGGGGTGGGGGCAACAGCAGGGAGACACGGGGCATGACCGGGGGGTGGGGGGCAACAGGAGAGAGACACGGGGCATGAGCGGGGGGTGGGGGCAACAGCAGGGAGACACGGGACATGTGCGGGGGTGGGGGGAACACGAGGGAGAAACGGGGCATGAGCAGGGGGTGGGGGGCAACAGGAGAGAGACACGGCGCATGAGCTGGGGTGGGGGGCAACAGCAGGGAGACACAGGGCATGAGCCGGGGGTGGGGGCTAACAGGAGAGAGACACAGGGCATGAGCGGGGGTGGGGGGCAACAGGAGGGAGACACGGGGCATGAGCGGGGGGTGGGGGGCAACAGCAGGGAGTCACGGGGCATGAGCGGGGGCGGGGGTAACACGAGGGAGACACGGGGCATAAGTGGGTGGTAACAGGAGAGAGACACGGGGCATGAGCAGGGGTGGCGGGCAACAGCACGGAGACACGGGGTATGAGCGGGGGGTGAGGGGCAACAGCAGGGAGAAACGGGGCATGAGCGGGGGTGGGGGGAACACATGAGGGAGACACGTGGCATGAGCGGGGGGTGGTGGGCAACGGCAGGGAGACATGGGGCATGACCAAGGGTGGTGGGGGGAAACAGCAGGGAGACACGGGGCATGAGCGGGGGGTGGGGGAAACATGAGGGAGACACAGGGCATGAGAGGGGGGTGGGGAGTAACAGGAGAGAGAAACGGGGCATCAGCGGGGATGGGGGCAACAGCAGGGAGACACGGGGCATGACTGAGGTGTGGGGGGCAACAGAAGGGAGACACAGGGCATGACCAGGGGGTGGGGGGCAACAGGAGAGAGACACGGGGAATGAGAGGGGGGTGGGGAGTAACAGGAGAGAGACACGGGGCATGAGCGGGGGTGGGGGTTAACAGGAGAGAGACACGGGGCAAGAGCGGGGGGTGGGGGGCAACAGCAGGGAGACTCGGGGCATGAGCGGGAAGTGGGGGGAACAAGAGGGAGACACGGGGCATGAGCAGTGTGGGGGTAACACGAGGGAGACACGGGGCATGAGCGGGGGGTGGGGGGCAACAGGAGAGAGACATGGGCATGAGAGGGGGTGGGGGGTAACAGGAGAGAGACACGGGGCATGAGAGGGAGGTTGGGGGTAACAGGAGAGATACGGGGCATGAGCGGGGGGTTGGGGACAACAGCAGGGAGACACAGGGCATGACCGGGGGGTGGGGGGCAACAGGAGAGAGACACGGAGCATGAGAGGGGGGTGAGGGGTAACAGGAGAGAGACACGGGGCATGAGCGGGGGGTTGGGAGTAACAGTAGAGAGACACGGGGCATGAGCGGGGGGTGGGGGGGCAACAGCAGGGAGAAACGGGGCATGAGTAGGGGTGGGGGGGAACACGAGGGAGACACGGGGCATGAGCGGGGGTGGGGGGAACACGAGGGAGACACGGGGCATGAGCGGGGCAACAAGAGGGAGACACGGGGCATGAGCAGGGGGTGGGGGTAACATGAGAGAGACACGGGGCATGAGCGGGGGGTGGGGGGCAACAAGAGGGAGACACAGGCATGAGCGGGGGGTGGGGGGAACACGAGGGAGACACGGGGCATGAGCGGGGGGTGGGGGCAACAGCAGGGAGACACGGGGCATGAGCGGGGGTGTGGGGGGAAAACGAGGGAGACACAGGGCATGAGCGGGAAATGGGGGTAACAGGAGAGAGACACGGGGCATGAGCGGGGGGTGGGGAGAACATGAGGGAGACACAGGGCATGAGCGGGGGGTGGGGGGCAACAGCAGGGAGAGACAGGGCATGACCGGGGGTGGGGGGAAACAGCAGGGAGACACGGGGCATGACCGGGGGGTGGGGGGAAACAGCAGGGAGACACGGGGCATGAGCGGGGGGTGGGGGGAACACGAGGGAGACACAGGGCATGAGAGGGGGGTGGGGGGTAACAGGAGAGAGACACGGGGCTTGAGCGGGGGTTGGGGGGGCAACAGCAGGGCGACATGGGGCATGACTGGGGGGTGGGGGGCAACAGAAAGGAGACACGGGACATGACCAGGGGGTGGGGGCAACAGGAGAGAGACATGGGGCATGAGAGTGGGATGGGGGTAACAGGAGAGAGACACGGGGCATGAGAGGACGGGTTGGGGGTAACATAATAGATACGGGGCATGAGCGGGGGGGCATGAGAGGGGGGTTGGGGGTAACAGGATAGATACGGGGCATGAGCGGGGGGTGGGGGGCAACAGCAGGGAGACACGGGGCATGACCGGGGTGGGGGCAACAGGAGAGAGACACGGAGCATGAGAGGGGGTTCGGGGGTAACAGGAGAGAGACACGGGGCATGAGCAGGGTGTGGGAGGCAACAGCAGGGAAACACAGGGCATGAGCGAGGGGTGGGGGGAACAAGAGGGAGACACAGGGCATGAGTGGGGGTGGAGGAACATGAGGGAGACACGGGGCATGAGCGGGGGGTGGGGGGCAACAAGACGGAGACACGGGGCATGAGCGGGGGGTGGGGTTAACAGGAGAGAGACACGGGGCATGAGCGGGGGGTGGGGGGCAGCAAGAGGGAGACACGGGGGGTGGGGGGAACACAAGGGAGACACGGGGCATGAGTGGGGGTGGGGGAAACAGCAGGGAGACACGGGGCATGAGTGGGGGTGTGGGGGGAAAACGAGGGAGACAGGGCATGAGCGGGGGGTGGGGGGAAACAGGAGAGAGACATGGGGCATGAGCGGGGCATGGGGGGCAATAGGAGGGAGACACGGGGCATGAGCTGGGGGTGGGGGGCAACAGCAGGGAGACACGGGGCATGAGGGGGTTTGGGGGGAACATGAGGGAGACACGGGGCATGAGAGGGGGTGGGGGTTAACAGGAGAGAGACACAGGGCTTGAGCAGGGGTAAGGGGCAACAGCAGGGAGACACGGGGCATGACCGTGTGGTGGGGGGCAACAGGAGAGAGACACGGGGCATGAGCGGGGGGTGGGGGGCAACAGCAAGGAGACACGGGGCATGAGCGGGGGGTGGGGGGAACACGAGTGAGACACGGGGCATGAGCGGGGGGTGGGGGGCAACAAGAGGGAGACACGGGGCATGGGCGGGGGTGGGGGGAAAACAAGAGAGAAACGGGGCATGACCGTGGGTGGGGGGTAACAAGGTGGAGACACAGGGCATGAGCGGGGGGTGGGGGTAACAGGAGAGAGACACGGGGCATGAGGTGGGGGCAACAGGAGGGAGACACGGGGCATGAGCGGGGGTGGGGGGAACAGGAGGGAGACACAGGGTATGAACGGGGGTGGGGGGAACTGGGGAGATACGGCGCATGAGAGGGGGTGGGGGGAACAGGAGGGAGACACGGGGCATGAGCAAGGAGACACGGGGAATGAGCGGGGAGTAGGGGGAACACGAGGGAGACACAGGCATGAGAGGGGGTGGGGGGAACAGGGGAGACACGGGGCATGAGCGGGGGTGGGGGGAAACAAGAGAGAGACACGGGCATGAGCGGGGGCGGGGGGTACAAGAGGGAGACATGGGTAATGAGCGGGGGTGGGGGGAACGGGATATCCGCTCCTCGGTCCTCCGCAGGCCACCGTGTACCGATGGCATGTCTCCTGCAAGTCTGCAGCAGCCTGGGATGTCCAGGAAGTGTAATCCACATGAACCATACACAGCCCCATTGGAGGCCCTGCTGTCCCCTGATCTTATCGCATCGGAATTCTCGCTTCTTACATTGTGATAATCACTTGTGAAGTCTGAAGTCACCACAGAGCTTGCCACAGATTCCAATATACGAACAATAAACTAAGATGGCAGGCGTCTCTGAAAATAAGACGCACTGCACACTTTACTGCAGCCAATGGGAGAGCATGTCAGATGTCCGTGGACATCACGCAAGTCGCTTGCCCAATCCCTGTCCTGTCCACGGAGCGAACAGGGAAGTGTGTCCGCGAAGCGGAAACAGATATCACTAATTTTTTTCACTT
This sequence comes from Ambystoma mexicanum, assembly GCF_040938575.1. NCBI lineage: Eukaryota > Metazoa > Chordata > Amphibia > Caudata > Ambystomatidae > Ambystoma > Ambystoma mexicanum. Next base: position 1,090,995,125 of record NC_090926.1, on the reverse strand, counting down.
ACATTTTTGTCTTTTATTTTTAAACTACTGGACGGATTTACACCAAATAAGAGCACGCTTTCGGGACCAAGCAGCCGCTCCTGCTGCAAATTTGGTGTAAATCCGTCCAGCGGTTTGGGCTGTAGGTGTGAGCAAAGTTTTTTCCCATTATGTCTATGGGAAAAAAAAAAAGTTTTGGGACTCCCCCTATAACTTTGCCCCCCCCCAAACCTCACCAAACTTTGCAAACAAATTCAGAGTGGGCCATATACTTCTTTTGCAAAGTTTGGTGAGGATTCGTCCAGGGGGAGCCAAGTTATAAGCCGCCCAAAAAGTGCTCTTCCTATGGAAACAGCAACTTAACCATAACTACATGGCCACTGCCATATATATATATATATATATATATATATATATATATATATATATATATATATATATATATATATATATAAAGCCCCATTTAAATAGAAAGGTAATATGGCACTCATTTGGATAAAAAACATACCCACATGCAGACAAGGTCTCTGATAATTATTTTTAAGATGAGATAACTGGGAAATGCACTCCTCACGTTTCTCCTCCCTGTGAGTGGTGGGGCGACGGCTATGTTGAGCTGTTGCACGTTCCATACTGTTGGCGTTCTCACGCCTGGAGATCAAAGCGCGTCCGAAGCTCAACAGCAACAGACATGTGTCCACTTAGTCATTCACGGCAGGGGAGGGCCTGCAACCGGGGTTCTATGAGTGCGCACAGCAACCCTTAAAATTGACGACGAGGACAGCGCCTGGGCAAGGAAGGTGATTTTGGTCGGCACCTCATCGGTGGGTGGCAGCATTCATTCCTCTCACTGCCTGCCAGCTACAATTCGCGGTAAGACGTTAACCACCATTTTGATCATACTGGTGGCTGCGGCACCCACAAGGAGTGCCAATGCGACTAGGGGACAATTTTTGGAACCACAGTGCAACACCCTACGCTATGCACATCATGCAGAAGGCCCGAAAGGGGCCCAAATAAAAAAGAAAAAGAAAACAAAAATCTTTTTGTCTCTCTTTCCTTTAAATGCGCAGACAATCAACCAGTATCCAAGGAAGCGTCAAGGTGCAAGAAAGGGTGTACAGAGGCAGATGAGCTGTGAGGAGGGTGAACAGAGCTCGGGGTCGGGAGGTGGTTGGAGCATGTGAGGAAAGTCATCCTGACCCAGAATGGTGCTGGAGACGTTCTGAGTTGCGGCCTCTGCCTACACAGAGGTGTTTGTGCACTCTTGCACGTGGGAGTTGCAGCTTCTACATTTAAGGAGGTGCCTGTGCGCTCGGCCACGTGTCTACTTGATGGAGAAAGAGAACCATGAGTGAGGACGAGGGTGACACTCAAATGGATGGTCAACGATCTGCAGGATGTGAATCTCGAGCAAGGCTCTCTGACCCCCATGCCAGAGTTCGACACGTCTGTAATCCAGCAAGCCTGGGGCCAAAATGGATCCTCTGGGTTGAGAGACTAGACATGTATTTTAGAGCCACAGGGGAGACGGATGAGGACGCAAATGTATCCACCCTCATATACTCGGCTGGATCAGAGGTGCATAAAATCGTTAAAACCCTCACACCATTGAACAACTCGTACCAAGCGGCGAAAGACTGCCTGAGGGAGCATTTCATATCACTGACGAACCAAGACTACGAGCGGTTCATCATATGTGCTGCCAAGACCGACATCATTTTTCTAGATGTTCGGGTAGCAGTGTGTCAGGGTGGCTTGATTACAGAACTACAAAGAAAACCAACCAGTTCTTACACCCCCCTCCATTCTAAAAGCAATAAATCCACAGCCCTAAAATGGAGTTTCCCATAAGGGGAATTTGTTCGCATACGACAAAACTGCTCTAGAATTGAAACCTTTGACATTGAATGCGCACAAGTGGCCAAAAAGTTTCAACATCGAAGATATCCTAAGAGGGTGCTAGAAGGAGCTTTCCATAAAGCTAGAGATTTGGATCATTCCTCTCTCCTGGTAGACAATACTGTCTTGCTACACACTACTGACAAAAGCGATGCCCGACTAATTTTGACTTTTGGCAAAGAAACGTCTAACATACGTCAGGTTATGCAGCGACATTGGCATGTCTTAAAATTAGATGAACACTTCAATACACTACTGGACTAACGAGTGAATATAACTTTTCGAAGATCCACTTCACGCAAATATATTTTGGTACCCAGTTTTATGAATCCGGCTATTGGCACATTAGATAACACCTGGCTAAAGGCCAAGATATCAGGCTTTCATAAATGTCAAAAATGTAAGGCATGCCAATATGCCATAAACAATGCTAGCTACCATCATCCTATCATGGATCAAAAAATTGACATCAGGCATCGCATCACGTGTGAGACTGAATTTGTCGTGTATGTGTTAAGCTGCCCTTCGCAAAAATGGTATGTGGGGAGCACTATAGGCAAACTAAAATTGCGAGTGCTCCAACACATACAAGCGATAAAAAATGCTGATCCCACCTACCCCATGGCATTACACTTTCAAATCGAACATGGAGGTAAAATAGATGAACCAAGAACCAAAAATAGACGAACCAAGACTACGAGCGGTTCATCATGTGTGCTGCCAAGCAGAAGGAGGATGAGTCCCTCAACAAGTTCTATGGACGCCTCAGGCAACAACCGTACAACAGCATATGCTTGGGAAAATGAAGATGTGATGGTCTGCAATTAGCTCATACAAGGATGTGCCTCCAGCAAACTATGGCACCAAGTGCTGAGAGAACCCGGGGGCACAGTTGCTCGCATCCTGGAGATGGCCAGATCACATGAGCTGGCGGAGGCGAGGGCCACCAAGATGGACGCAGCAATCTGGTCGCTTAAGCTACAGGAGGTGTGTACGGTAAGCTGACAGCAGGGGGCCGTGGCCTCAAAGCCACGGTGGACTCCCAGGAGAGAGAGGAGACAATCCAGTGCCCTGGCATCGGTGAGCGTGATGGCGTTCCAGCACTATGAAGCTCTTCTGCGGCCGCCACCACTATCTACGGCGAAGGCCAATATTTTCACATTTGGTGGAAAGCAGCCAATTCCGCTAAAGGGCATTTTCACAACCAAAGTAACACATGACGGATGTCAGATGAAGGCGAAATTCTGTGGCACAGACATTAGTAAGACCTGTGTCCGTGTAGTCATTCACGGCAGGGGAGGGCCTGCAACTGGGGTTCCATGAGTGTGCACAGCAACCCTTAACATTGACAACGAGAATGGCACCTGGGCAAGGAAGGGGATTTCGGTCCGCACAGCATCAGTGAGTGGCAGCGTTCATTCCTCTCAGTGCCTGCCAGCTGCAATTTGCGGTAAGATGTTAACCGATATTTTGATAATCCGTGCGACTGAGGGACACTTTTTAGAACCACAGTGCAACACCCTACAGTGTGCACACCATGCAGAAGGCCCAAAAGGGGCCCAATTAAAAAAGAAAAAATATATATTTGTGTCTCTTCCTTTCCTTTAAATGCACACACAATCGACCAGTAAGGGTAAAGGTGCAAGAAAGGGTGTACAGAGGCAGATGACCTCAAGACTGTGAGGAGGGTGAACAGAGCTCGGGGTCAGGAGGTATTTGGAGTATGTGAGGAAAGTCATCCTGACCCAGAATGGTGTTGAAGACGTTCTGAGTTGCGGCCTCTGCCTACACAGAGGTGCTTGTGCACTCTTGCACGTGGGAGTTGCGGCCTCTACCTGTAAGGAGGTGCCTGTGCGCTTGGCCACATGTCTACTTGATGGAGAAAGGGAACCATGAGTGAAGACGAGGGTGACACTCAAATGGATGGTCAAGGATCTGCAGGATGTGCAGCTCGAACAAGGCTCTCTGGCTCCCATGCCAGAATTCAACACGTCTATAATCCAGCAAGCCTGGGGCCAAAATTGATCCTCTGGGTTGAGAGACTAGACATGCTGCTAAGCTGTGCGGCTGCAGAAGCCTAAGGCATTGTGCACTTTGCATATGGGGTGTACGTCAAAGACATTAATGCTGTCCTGGAGAAATGAAAGACCGTGTTTGTGGGGTTGGGAAGCTGAGAGGCGAATCCCATCAAACTGCATATCGAAGAGTCGATCCGCCCAGTGGCACTCAAACACTGTTGAATACCATTTCACCTATGAGGACTGGTGGATCAGGAACTTGAAAACCTGGTGAACCTGGACATTATCGAAAAGGTGGAAGGGCCGACCCCGTCGGTGTCTCTTATGGTGGTGGCATAGAAGCCAAACTTCCGGGGTAGAGCAAATCTGTGTAGATATGAGGCTCACCAATCTGGCCATCAAGAGGGAGGGGAATTTGAACCAGACATTAGATGAAGTGGTGGAGGAACTACAGGGAGCCAGTGTGTTCTCGAAGCTTGATCTGAGAGCAGGCTATCACCAGCTGCAACTCCACCCGGACTCCCACTATATCACAACATTTATAACAAACAGAGGCCTATATCAGTACATGCACCTCATCTTCGGGATATCCTCGGCAGCTGAGGTGTTTCAAAAGGTGATTCGATGAGCTTTGGTAGGACTGGAAGTCGTTATTAACTTGAGTGATGACCTACTCAAGTTAATAGTGTTTGCCGCTTCGGAAGCAGAGCACATGGAAAGATTGGAAAAAACACTCAAGAGAATTCAGCAGCTGGGCCTTACCCTTCACAGAGAAAAGTGCAAATTCCTGAGACAGCGCATAGAATTCTTCAGATTCATCTTTCACAAAGGGGGCATATAGCCATACACACGCAAGTTACAGGACATTCAAGGGGCGAGGCCGCCAGGAAGTGCATCAGACATCAGAAGCTTCCTCGGAATGGTCACGTACTGTGGACGCTTCATCCCAAACCTTGCAACCATATCTGAGCCTCTTGGACTAATCACAAAGAAGGACAAGTCATGGGAGTGGACCCTGAAGGAGCAGGAGACGTTTGATGCCATTAAGAAGATACTGACCGGGAAATAAACCATGGCTTTTTTCAATCCGCAGACAGAGTCGGTAAAAGGGGGTCGATTCAAGCAGGGCAGGTGAGACCCGTGGCATGCGGGAGTAAGGTCATGCAGTGGACACATGTTTCAGATCCATGGGTCGGGGGTCACACTTTCTGGTCATGATTGACCAGTGGTCCAGATACCCGGAGGTGGAGCTGGTAGATTCCAAATCATTTGAGCAGGTGGCACAGGTCATGGAGAAGATATTTGTGACACACGTTTTCCCCCGGGTCATCTGTTCGGACAATGAACCCCCATTCCAAGGGGAATGTGTGGGATGTATTTACCCATGCATCCGAGCCATACCTCAAAACTGTGCAGTACTGACATGGAAAACTCATGATGGCCAGAGCTTCCCAGAAAATGCACAGGGAAATGCATGAAGAATAGGCTGCCACTCATTTTTGCCGATGTTATGGGCACAGAAGGACACTGCCTAAAACCACCATTGGACTACCCACACAGTAGTCTGAAACCATTGGGAATGGCAATGCTGATTGCCAAATGCAACCTAGAATTGTTGGGAATTCATTTTCTTAAATCCCAAAAATGGGTGCAGTACCAGTACTCACCACTATCCAAAAGCCGGCAGTTTAAAACCACCCTGTGTTTCTCTGAAGGCAAGCCAAAGTGCCTATTTCAAACATTGCAATATGTGCAAAATATTCACTGAACACCAGCAGACATTTGGTAGAATGGAGTTTTGTGTGCCTACAAAATCTGGGAAATGAAGAGCCCAGAAAAATGCTTATAACAAGTCTGGCTGCGCTGTGGATTTCTGTAAATCCAACAGATTGTCCACAAGATTGTGGAACTCTCCCGTCCCCTGCACACCCTTTATACTGTAGAAACAGTCAATATTTCTATACAATGGTAATATTCAGTTTCTTTCAGAAAAAAGAAGAAATTAATGAGAGAAGCTAATTCATGACACTATTATAATAAAACAGAATGATGGGGACCATCGGTTTTAATTGAATTTTAAATTAATTGTTATAGATATGAATTTCAATTCATTCATCATCCAGTCTTTGTAAACATAATAACATAAATGTGTTCATTTTGAGGTTACATTCAATATTATAATACAAGGGCATACAAGGTACTCATCACACTTTCTATACAATAGGCTTTTCACATGGTATATCCACAGAAAGTAATGATGAATATTTTCTCGACGCGTTTCGGGGTGTCCCCTTCTTCAGGAATTGATAGCCCTCTTCATTGCCGTTAATCTTTGTTTCGTCTATAATGTATGATACAATGATCAAATTTTAGATTCTCACTGATAACTGTCATTTAACTCTTGGGAGAAATTTTTAATAATAATCACCTGGATGTTCAATGTGGAATATCCTAACTGGATTTATTATCAATAGCAATATCAGCCCAATAATGGTTATTCAACCTGTAGATGTGATAAAAAGACAATAGGGAAAGCTCAATTAAAAACGGGATCTTAATTCATGAAGGAAAATCTAGTCATGTAATATCTAAGAAAAAATATTACCTTTCGGTATTTCTGTAAAAAGCTACTACATCCATGGAATGGGTCGCTGTGGTATGTAGAGAGTCCTCAGGTACGGAGGTAGTGCAGTAATGGGCGATTCCTCCACTCGTGTCTGTAAAAACACGTATATATACTATATTAGATACACGAAAACAATGGGGTGGGATCATTCTGTGGAGAGTATTCTGTGAAGGCCTCTAGGCTCATGATATGCAATTGGGGAGCTGTTTACAAAGGATTCTCTTACCTCCTTCCTGAGAAGATGGCCGGTGCTGTAGCTCGAACCGTTCTACACGGTTTTCGCTAAAGATGGCCACTATTTACATTATGACGTCATCACGTCGAAGCGTGACGACGTCACTATGTTTAGAACGTCAGCGTGTGACGGGAAAACAGACGTCATACGGACATATTTTAGAAAACAATGTGTAATTAACCAATAGTATATAGGTGTATATCTATACTGGTGCAGGGAGTTTGAGTCAAATGAAATAAAGGTGAAAAGAGTCGAAAGATAAATGTGAGGAGTGTCTCATGTAACTTCTGGGAAATCTATTGTTTACCACGGACAAAAGTTAATCGAATATTGGACATCCGTGTGTTTACTATTTCAAGAGAAGCATGCTCACATTCTATGGTCTGTAACTTAATACATCCTATGTCAGTAAAAAATCATCCTAAGTGAACTGAACAAATTCAAAAATGTATTTAACAGCAATTGATATTGTATCCACACTGGGTTTCTGATTGGGTCAGGGGAAACAGTATTTAGTTACAAAAATGAGGCTAAACTGTAATCTTCGTTCATCCCATTGGGAGCTAGACTGTTTAGTCTCTCTATCCAGAAGATTTCCCTCTGGTTCATACGTCTGGCATGATTGCCACCTCTTGGGGCTCTGTTCACAATTTCCAAAATCACAACCTTTAGTTGAGAAATATTATGTTTCTTTATGGAAAAATGTCTTGCTACAGGTGAGTTAACACTGTTGGTACGTATGTTACTTTTGTGTTCATTCCAGCGCTCCTTGGCTTTCCTTTGTGTCTGTCCAACATAGTAAATGCCGCATGGGCAGCTTAAACCATAAATGATTGATTTCGTGTCACAAGTGGCAAAATCCTTTAGTGGGATTTTTTGGCCATTTGATGGGTGTCTTACATAGCTTCCCTTCATTATGTTGTTACAATTGCCACAACTGAGACAGGCAAACGTACCTATTTTCCTCTTGGTGAGGGTTCTTTGATTGTCCACTCTCGGTCTTTCTGCTTTAACTAGGCTATCCCTGAAGTTCCGACCCCTCTTGTAGGCGATTATGGGTGGTTCAGGAAATAGTCTCTTTAGTTGTGGATCCAATTTGATTATACCCCAGTTCTTCTTGATCATCCTTGTTATGTGATGACTCTGTGCTGAATATCTTAAAGCGTAGAGAAATGGGATCTCCTTAGATCTATTTCTTGATATACGGAGGTCTTTCCTCTCCAATGTGAGTGTTTTTTCTTCTGCTTTCTTGATGATAGACTCTGGATAGCCTCTTTCCTTGTATCTTTGTGTCATCAATAGGTTTTCATTCCTCAGGGTGTCAGTTGTTGAGATAATTCTCTTTAGTCTAAGGAATTGACTGTAGGGCAAATTATTCTTTAAATGCGTCGGATGATGGCTCCTGAAGTGTAACGTGTTGTTAACATCGGTGGGTTTGTGATAAATATTGGTGATTATCCCATCTTCCCCAATCTCTAGTTCAACGTCCAAAAAATGTAGTTTAGGGGTTCCAATTTCCATCGTGAATTTGATTCTGTCGTGGCCTGAATTGATGTATTTTAGGAATTCCTCTAGTTCGTGATGTTGTCCTCTCCAAATGACGAAAACATCGTCAATGTATCTTTTCCAGGTGATGATTTTTTTGCTAAATTTTGTTGGTATCAAAATCCATTTCATCTCCAAATGGTACATGAATAGATTAGCATAGGCTGGGGCCATTGCTGACCCCATTGAAGTTCCTGATGCTTGTAAATAGTACTGCGTCCTGTATCTGAAATAGTTGTTAATGAGTATAATTTTGCTTAATTTCATTAGGAAGGTTTTGTTTGCTTCACATTCATTTCTTAGTAGACACCATTCGAGTGCTTCCAAACCGTCTTGATGTGGGATGCATGTATATAGACTCTGTACATCAAACGAAACCAGTAGATCATTTCTGTTAATATCTGTTAAGGTGTCTAGGTGATTGAGAAAATCTGTGGTATCTTTAAGATATGTTGTGGTTGTTTGGACTATGGGTTGTAATGCCTTGTCCACATAAACTGCTAGTGGGTTGAAGATACTATCAGTTCCCGCAACAATCGGTCTGAGGGGGGGTTTTGTCAAGTTCTTATGTATTTTTGGCAGTCCATAGAAGATTGGAGTAATAGGATGTTCATTAATCAAAAACAATTTAGTCTTGTTGGAAATCCATCCTTGGTCCTCAGCTTCCTCAAGCGTAGTTTCAATAATGCTTGATATTTCTCTGACCGGATCTTGTTCAATTTTTATGTACGTGTTCTCATCTGTTAGGAGCTCTAAAATCTTCTCCTCATAGTATGTAGTGTCCATAATAACTATGGCCCCTCCTTTGTCTGCCGGTTTTAGGGTCAGGCTTCTGTCATCCGCAAGGTTCTTGATGATTTCATTCTGCCTTCTCCTGGTATTGTAGTTCCTTGTTCTGGTGAAATTAACCCTTTTGAGATCTTTTATCATCTGTTCTTCAAACATTCTGATGGTTATGTTATTGACTTGAGGGTCGAAATGACTCTTGGGTTTCATTTCTAAGTATTGATGTGGCTCTTGTGTAGTGTTGATTCCCATTTGTGAATCAAAAAAGACTTTGAGTCTCATTTTCCGTGCCAGTCTGTGAAGATTGATTTTTTCTTCCAGCAAATTGGAATTCTGGGTTGGTATAAATGTTAAACCTAGGTTCAATGTGTCCGTTTGGTCTTTGGATAGTGGTTTTGATGAAATATTAACAACTAGTTGTTTGGTTTGTTCCGCGATCTTAGATTTCTTATTGCCTCTTCGCGTAGTCTTTTGTCTAAAAAAACCGAGGGAGTGGTTTGTGCGTTAGAGGTAGTCGCTTCTTGTGATGTATGTATAATCGGTCCACTTTCCGCGTTCTCCCTATTGATAACTTCGTCCCCACTTGTAGGTATTTCGCTACTGGATCCACTTGGTTCTTGTCCCGGTATTGGTGTTTTGTGGTTTTGTGGTCTTCTACCTGGTGCGGTTTTGTTTTGTGCGTAGTATTCTTGCCAGGAGTATACTATATCCTGAAGATAATCCAACGTATCTCTTCTGAATTTTCGGACTTTGCGTTGTTCTATGTCCTTTTTGTAGTTGTCCAATGTTCTGTTCACTTCCTCTATGATGGTTGTTAATTCCTCTTTGTTTTTAAATTTCGACAGTTGTTCTGTCAGGTCTTCGATTTCACTGTCGAGTTTGCTGACAGATTTTGCTAATTCCTCGATTGTCAATAATATAAGATCCAAAGAGCATTTATTTAAGATCTGCTCCCATTTCTTCACAAAATCTGGGTTGTCCTTGCACAGTGTGGGTCTTAAATATACCCTTAGTCCTCTTGGGATTCTTTGTGCTCGGTAGTATTGTGCTAATGTAGTAGCGTGTAGTTTTTGCGATATCTCCCTTCTGATGACCCTCTCCAATTGTGTAATAAGTTTCTCTGGACTAGTCGTTGTTGGTGTGGTTGTTTCGATTTCCTTCAAAAGCCCTAAAATTCGTGTGGCTTCCTCTTCGTTAAATGCCAAAGTTGTGGCGTGTTTTTCTGTAATTGCATTGATCTTTGAAAAAGACATCCCTTAGGGAGGCGGAGGTGATTGTTAGTATTTCTATTGGGTGCTGCTATGGCTGTTGTGTCACTCCCTAAGCATTTTTAGGGGGGCAGAGAGCAAGAATCCAATATTTGTGTTGCCTAGCGCACACCTAGGTTTAAGGTTTTTTTACAGGATTTGTTGAAAATTTACGGGGTGCCGGGGAGAATAACAACCTTGACACTGGGTTGTTTTAACCTATGTAAATCCAACAGATTGTCCACAAGATTGTGGAACTCTCCCGTCCCCTGCACACCCTTTATACTGTAGAAACAGTCAATATTTCTATACAATGGTAATATTCAGTTTCTTTCAGAAAAAAGAAGAAATTAATGAGAGAAGCTAATTCATGACACTATTATAATAAAACAGAATGATGGGGACCATCGGTTTTAATTGAATTTTAAATTAATTGTTATAGATATGAATTTCAATTCATTCATCATCCAGTCTTTGTAAACATAATAACATAAATGTGTTCATTTTGAGGTTACATTCAATATTATAATACAAGGGCATACAAGGTACTCATCACACTTTCTATACAATAGGCTTTTCACATGGTATATCCACAGAAAGTAATGATGAATATTTTCTCGACGCGTTTCGGGGTGTCCCCTTCTTCAGGAATTGATAGCCCTCTTCATTGCCGTTAATCTTTGTTTCGTCTATAATGTATGATACAATGATCAAATTTTAGATTCTCACTGATAACTGTCATTTAACTCTTGGGAGAAATTTTTAATAATAATCACCTGGATGTTCAATGTGGAATATCCTAACTGGATTTATTATCAATAGCAATATCAGCCCAATAATGGTTATTCAACCTGTAGATGTGATAAAAAGACAATAGGGAAAGCTCAATTAAAAACGGGATCTTAATTCATGAAGGAAAATCTAGTCATGTAATATCTAAGAAAAAATATTACCTTTCGGTATTTCTGTAAAAAGCTACTACATCCATGGAATGGGTCGCTGTGGTATGTAGAGAGTCCTCAGGTACGGAGGTAGTGCAGTAATGGGCGATTCCTCCACTCGTGTCTGTAAAAACACGTATATATACTATATTAGATACACGAAAACAATGGGGTGGGATCATTCTGTGGAGAGTATTCTGTGAAGGCCTCTAGGCTCATGATATGCAATTGGGGAGCTGTTTACAAAGGATTCTCTTACCTCCTTCCTGAGAAGATGGCCGGTGCTGTAGCTCGAACCGTTCTACACGGTTTTCGCTAAAGATGGCCACTATTTACATTATGACGTCATCACGTCGAAGCGTGACGACGTCACTATGTTTAGAACGTCAGCGTGTGACGGGAAAACAGACGTCATACGGACATATTTTAGAAAACAATGTGTAATTAACCAATAGTATATAGGTGTATATCTATACTGGTGCAGGGAGTTTGAGTCAAATGAAATAAAGGTGAAAAGAGTCGAAAGATAAATGTGAGGAGTGTCTCATGTAACTTCTGGGAAATCTATTGTTTACCACGGACAAAAGTTAATCGAATATTGGACATCCGTGTGTTTACTATTTCAAGAGAAGCATGCTCACATTCTATGGTCTGTAACTTAATACATCCTATGTCAGTAAAAAATCATCCTAAGTGAACTGAACAAATTCAAAAATGTATTTAACAGCAATTGATATTGTATCCACACTGGGTTTCTGATTGGGTCAGGGGAAACAGTATTTAGTTACAAAAATGAGGCTAAACTGTAATCTTCGTTCATCCCATTGGGAGCTAGACTGTTTAGTCTCTCTATCCAGAAGATTTCCCTCTGGTTCATACGTCTGGCATGATTGCCACCTCTTGGGGCTCTGTTCACAATTTCCAAAATCACAACCTTTAGTTGAGAAATATTATGTTTCTTTATGGAAAAATGTCTTGCTACAGGTGAGTTAACACTGTTGGTACGTATGTTACTTTTGTGTTCATTCCAGCGCTCCTTGGCTTTCCTTTGTGTCTGTCCAACATAGTAAATGCCGCATGGGCAGCTTAAACCATAAATGATTGATTTCGTGTCACAAGTGGCAAAATCCTTTAGTGGGATTTTTTGGCCATTTGATGGGTGTCTTACATAGCTTCCCTTCATTATGTTGTTACAATTGCCACAACTGAGACAGGCAAACGTACCTATTTTCCTCTTGGTGAGGGTTCTTTGATTGTCCACTCTCGGTCTTTCTGCTTTAACTAGGCTATCCCTGAAGTTCCGACCCCTCTTGTAGGCGATTATGGGTGGTTCAGGAAATAGTCTCTTTAGTTGTGGATCCAATTTGATTATACCCCAGTTCTTCTTGATCATCCTTGTTATGTGATGACTCTGTGCTGAATATCTTAAAGCGTAGAGAAATGGGATCTCCTTAGATCTATTTCTTGATATACGGAGGTCTTTCCTCTCCAATGTGAGTGTTTTTTCTTCTGCTTTCTTGATGATAGACTCTGGATAGCCTCTTTCCTTGTATCTTTGTGTCATCAATAGGTTTTCATTCCTCAGGGTGTCAGTTGTTGAGATAATTCTCTTTAGTCTAAGGAATTGACTGTAGGGCAAATTATTCTTTAAATGCGTCGGATGATGGCTCCTGAAGTGTAACGTGTTGTTAACATCGGTGGGTTTGTGATAAATATTGGTGATTATCCCATCTTCCCCAATCTCTAGTTCAACGTCCAAAAAATGTAGTTTAGGGGTTCCAATTTCCATCGTGAATTTGATTCTGTCGTGGCCTGAATTGATGTATTTTAGGAATTCCTCTAGTTCGTGATGTTGTCCTCTCCAAATGACGAAAACATCGTCAATGTATCTTTTCCAGGTGATGATTTTTTTGCTAAATTTTGTTGGTATCAAAATCCATTTCATCTCCAAATGGTACATGAATAGATTAGCATAGGCTGGGGCCATTGCTGACCCCATTGAAGTTCCTGATGCTTGTAAATAGTACTGCGTCCTGTATCTGAAATAGTTGTTAATGAGTATAATTTTGCTTAATTTCATTAGGAAGGTTTTGTTTGCTTCACATTCATTTCTTAGTAGACACCATTCGAGTGCTTCCAAACCGTCTTGATGTGGGATGCATGTATATAGACTCTGTACATCAAACGAAACCAGTAGATCATTTCTGTTAATATCTGTTAAGGTGTCTAGGTGATTGAGAAAATCTGTGGTATCTTTAAGATATGTTGTGGTTGTTTGGACTATGGGTTGTAATGCCTTGTCCACATAAACTGCTAGTGGGTTGAAGATACTATCAGTTCCCGCAACAATCGGTCTGAGGGGGGGTTTTGTCAAGTTCTTATGTATTTTTGGCAGTCCATAGAAGATTGGAGTAATAGGATGTTCATTAATCAAAAACAATTTAGTCTTGTTGGAAATCCATCCTTGGTCCTCAGCTTCCTCGAGCGTAGTTTCAATAATGCTTGATATTTCTCTGACCGGATCTTGTTCAATTTTTATGTACGTGTTCTCATCTGTTAGGAGCTCTAAAATCTTCTCCTCATAGTATGTAGTGTCCATAATAACTATGGCCCCTCCTTTGTCTGCCGGTTTTAGGGTCAGGCTTCTGTCATCCGCAAGGTTCTTGATGATTTCATTCTGCCTTCTCCTGGTATTGTAGTTCCTTGTTCTGGTGAAATTAACCCTTTTGAGATCTTTTATCATCTGTTCTTCAAACATTCTGATGGTTATGTTATTGACTTGAGGGTCGAAATGACTCTTGGGTTTCATTTCTAAGTATTGATGTGGCTCTTGTGTAGTGTTGATTCCCATTTGTGAATCAAAAAAGACTTTGAGTCTCATTTTCCGTGCCAGTCTGTGAAGATTGATTTTTTCTTCCAGCAAATTGGAATTCTGGGTTGGTATAAATGTTAAACCTAGGTTCAATGTGTCCGTTTGGTCTTTGGATAGTGGTTTTGATGAAATATTAACAACTAGTTGTTTGGTTTGTTCCGCGATCTTAGATTTCTTATTGCCTCTTCGCGTAGTCTTTTGTCTAAAAAAACCGAGGGAGTGGTTTGTGCGTTAGAGGTAGTGCGTTAGAGGTGTGATGTATGTATAATCGGTCCACTTTCCGCGTTCTCCCTATTGATAACTTCGTCCCCACTTGTAGGTATTTCGCTACTGGATCCACTTGGTTCTTGTCCCGGTATTGGTGTTTTGTGGTTTTGTGGTCTTCTACCTGGTGCGGTTTTGTTTTGTGCGTAGTATTCTTGCCAGGAGTATACTATATCCTGAAGATAATCCAACGTATCTCTTCTGAATTTTCGGACTTTGCGTTGTTCTATGTCCTTTTTGTAGTTGTCCAATGTTCTGTTCACTTCCTCTATGATGGTTGTTAATTCCTCTTTGTTTTTAAATTTCGACAGTTGTTCTGTCAGGTCTTCGATTTCACTGTCGAGTTTGCTGACAGATTTTGCTAATTCCTCGATTGTCAATAATATAAGATCCAAAGAGCATTTATTTAAGATCTGCTCCCATTTCTTCACAAAATCTGGGTTGTCCTTGCACAGTGTGGGTCTTAAATATACCCTTAGTCCTCTTGGGATTCTTTGTGCTCGGTAGTATTGTGCTAATGTAGTAGCGTGTAGTTTTTGCGATATCTCCCTTCTGATGACCCTCTCCAATTGTGTAATAAGTTTCTCTGGACTAGTCGTTGTTGGTGTGGTTGTTTCGATTTCCTTCAAAAGCCCTAAAATTCGTGTGGCTTCCTCTTCGTTAAATGCCAAAGTTGTGGCGTGTTTTTCTGTAATTGCATTGATCTTTGAAAAAGACATCCCTTAGGGAGGCGGAGGTGATTGTTAGTATTTCTATTGGGTGCTGCTATGGCTGTTGTGTCACTCCCTAAGCATTTTTAGGGGGGCAGAGAGCAAGAATCCAATATTTGTGTTGCCTAGCGCACACCTAGGTTTAAGGTTTTTTTACAGGATTTGTTGAAAATTTACGGGGTGCCGGGGAGAATAACAACCTTGACACTGGGTTGTTTTAACCTATGTAAATCCAACAGATTGTCCACAAGATTGTGGAACTCTCCCGTCCCCTGCACACCCTTTATACTGTAGAAACAGTCAATATTTCTATACAATGGTAATATTCAGTTTCTTTCAGAAAAAAGAAGAAATTAATGAGAGAAGCTAATTCATGACACTATTATAATAAAACAGAATGATGGGGACCATCGGTTTTAATTGAATTTTAAATTAATTGTTATAGATATGAATTTCAATTCATTCATCATCCAGTCTTTGTAAACATAATAACATAAATGTGTTCATTTTGAGGTTACATTCAATATTATAATACAAGGGCATACAAGGTACTCATCACACTTTCTATACAATAGGCTTTTCACATGGTATATCCACAGAAAGTAATGATGAATATTTTCTCGACGCGTTTCGGGGTGTCCCCTTCTTCAGGAATTGATAGCCCTCTTCATTGCCGTTAATCTTTGTTTCGTCTATAATGTATGATACAATGATCAAATTTTAGATTCTCACTGATAACTGTCATTTAACTCTTGGGAGAAATTTTTAATAATAATCACCTGGATGTTCAATGTGGAATATCCTAACTGGATTTATTATCAATAGCAATATCAGCCCAATAATGGTTATTCAACCTGTAGATGTGATAAAAAGACAATAGGGAAAGCTCAATTAAAAACGGGATCTTAATTCATGAAGGAAAATCTAGTCATGTAATATCTAAGAAAAAATATTACCTTTCGGTATTTCTGTAAAAAGCTACTACATCCATGGAATGGGTCGCTGTGGTATGTAGAGAGTCCTCAGGTACGGAGGTAGTGCAGTAATGGGCGATTCCTCCACTCGTGTCTGTAAAAACACGTATATATACTATATTAGATACACGAAAACAATGGGGTGGGATCATTCTGTGGAGAGTATTCTGTGAAGGCCTCTAGGCTCATGATATGCAATTGGGGAGCTGTTTACAAAGGATTCTCTTACCTCCTTCCTGAGAAGATGGCCGGTGCTGTAGCTCGAACCGTTCTACACGGTTTTCGCTAAAGATGGCCACTATTTACATTATGACGTCATCACGTCGAAGCGTGACGACGTCACTATGTTTAGAACGTCAGCGTGTGACGGGAAAACAGACGTCATACGGACATATTTTAGAAAACAATGTGTAATTAACCAATAGTATATAGGTGTATATCTATACTGGTGCAGGGAGTTTGAGTCAAATGAAATAAAGGTGAAAAGAGTCGAATAACCATTATTGGGCTGATATTGCTATTGATAATAAATCCAGTTAGGATATTCCACATTGAACATCCAGGTGATTATTATTAAAAATTTCTCCCAAGAGTTAAATGACAGTTATCAGTGAGAATCTAAAATTTGATCATTGTATCATACATTATAGACGAAACAAAGATTAACGGCAATGAAGAGGGCTATCAATTCCTGAAGAAGGGGACACCCCGAAACGCGTCGAGAAAATATTCATCATTACTTTCTGTGGATATACCATGTGAAAAGCCTATTGTATAGAAAGTGTGATGAGTACCTTGTATGCCCTTGTATTATAATATTGAATGTAACCTCAAAATGAACACATTTATGTTATTATGTTTACAAAGACTGGATGATGAATGAATTGAAATTCATATCTATAACAATTAATTTAAAATTCAATTAAAACCGATGGTCCCCATCATTCTGTTTTATTATAATAGTGTCATGAATTAGCTTCTCTCATTAATTTCTTCTTTTTTCTGAAAGAAACTGAATATTACCATTGTATAGAAATATTGACTGTTTCTACAGTATAAAGGGTGTGCAGGGGACGGGAGAGTTCCACAATCTTGTGGACAATCTGTTGGATTTACATAGGTTAAAACAACCCAGTGTCAAGGTTGTTATTCTCCCCGGCACCCCGTAAATTTTCAACAAATCCTGTAAAAAAACCTTAAACCTAGGTGTGCGCTAGGCAACACAAATATTGGATTCTTGCTCTCTGCCCCCCTAAAAATGCTTAGGGAGTGACACAACAGCCATAGCAGCACCCAATAGAAATACTAACAATCACCTCCGCCTCCCTAAGGGATGTCTTTTTCAAAGATCAATGCAATTACAGAAAAACACGCCACAACTTTGGCATTTAACGAAGAGGAAGCCACACGAATTTTAGGGCTTTTGAAGGAAATCGAAACAACCACACCAACAACGACTAGTCCAGAGAAACTTATTACACAATTGGAGAGGGTCATCAGAAGGGAGATATCGCAAAAACTACACGCTACTACATTAGCACAATACTACCGAGCACAAAGAATCCCAAGAGGACTAAGGGTATATTTAAGACCCACACTGTGCAAGGACAACCCAGATTTTGTGAAGAAATGGGAGCAGATCTTAAATAAATGCTCTTTGGATCTTATATTATTGACAATCGAGGAATTAGCAAAATCTGTCAGCAAACTCGACAGTGAAATCGAAGACCTGACAGAACAACTGTCGAAATTTAAAAACAAAGAGGAATTAACAACCATCATAGAGGAAGTGAACAGAACATTGGACAACTACAAAAAGGACATAGAACAACGCAAAGTCCGAAAATTCAGAAGAGATACGTTGGATTATCTTCAGGATATAGTATACTCCTGGCAAGAATACTACGCACAAAACAAAACCGCACCAGGTAGAAGACCACAAAACCACAAAACACCAATACCGGGACAAGAACCAAGTGGATCCAGTAGCGAAATACCTACAAGTGGGGACGAAGTTATCAATAGGGAGAACGCGGAAAGTGGACCGATTATACATACATCACAAGAAGCGACTACCTCTAACGCACAAACCACTCCCTCGGTTTTTTTAGACAAAAGACTACGCGAAGAGGCAATAAGAAATCTAAGATCGCGGAACAAACCAAACAACTAGTTGTTAATATTTCATCAAAACCACTATCCAAAGACCAAACGGACACATTGAACCTAGGTTTAACATTTATACCAACCCAGAATTCCAATTTGCTGGAAGAAAAAATCAATCTTCACAGACTGGCACGGAAAATGAGACTCAAAGTCTTTTTTGATTCACAAATGGGAATCAACACTACACAAGAGCCACATCAATACTTAGAAATGAAACCCAAGAGTCATTTCGACCCTCAAGTCAATAACATAACCATCAGAATGTTTGAAGAACAGATGATAAAAGATCTCAAAAGGGTTAATTTCACCAGAACAAGGAACTACAATACCAGGAGAAGGCAGAATGAAATCATCAAGAACCTTGCGGATGACAGAAGCCTGACCCTAAAACCGGCAGACAAAGGAGGGGCCATAGTTATTATGGACACTACATACTATGAGGAGAAGATTTTAGAGCTCCTAACAGATGAGAACACGTACATAAAAATTGAACAAGATCCGGTCAGAGAAATATCAAGCATTATTGAAACTACGCTTGAGGAAGCTGAGGACCAAGGATGGATTTCCAACAAGACTAAATTGTTTTTGATTAATGAACATCCTATTACTCCAATCTTCTATGGACTGCCAAAAATACATAAGAACTTGACAAAACCCCCCCTCAGACCGATTGTTGCGGGAACTGATAGTATCTTCAACCCACTAGCAGTTTATGTGGACAAGGCATTACAACCCATAGTCCAAACAACCACAACATATCTTAAAGATACCACAGATTTTCTCAATCACCTAGACACCTTAACAGATATTAACAGAAATGATCTACTGGTTTCGTTTGATGTACAGAGTCTATATACATGCATCCCACATCAAGACGGTTTGGAAGCACTCGAATGGTGTCTACTAAGAAATGAATGTGAAGCAAACAAAACCTTCCTAATGAAATTAAGCAAAATTATACTCATTAACAACTATTTCAGATACAGGACGCAGTACTATTTACAAGCATCAGGAACTTCAATGGGGTCAGCAATGGCCCCAGCCTATGCTAATCTATTCATGTACCATTTGGAGATGAAATGGATTTTGATACCAACAAAATTTAGCAAAAAAATCATCACCTGGAAAAGATACATTGACGATGTTTTCGTCATTTGGAGAGGACAACATCACGAACTAGAGGAATTCCTAAAATACATCAATTCAGGCCACGACAGAATCAAATTCACGATGGAAATTGGAACCCCTAAACTACATTTTTTGGACGTTGAACTAGAGATTGGGGAAGATGGGATAATCACCAATATTTATCACAAACCCACCGATGTTAACAACACGTTACACTTCAGGAGCCATCATCCGACGCATTTAAAGAATAATTTGCCCTACAGTCAATTCCTTAGACTAAAGAGAATTATCTCAACAACTGACACCCTGAGGAATGAAAACCTATTGATGACACAAAGATACAAGGAAAGAGGCTATCCAGAGTCTATCATCAAGAAAGCAGAAGAAAAAACACTCACATTGGAGAGGAAAGACCTCCGTATATCAAGAAATAGATCTAAGGAGATCCCATTTCTCTACGCTTTAAGATATTCAGCACAGAGTCATCACATAACAAGGATGATCAAGAAGAACTGGGGTATAATCAAATTGGATCCACAACTAAAGAGACTATTTCCTGAACCACCCATAATCGCCTACAAGAGGGGTCGGAACTTCAGGGATAGCCTAGTTAAAGCAGAAAGACCGAGAGTGGACAATCAAAGAACCCTCACCAAGAGGAAAATAGGTACGTTTGCCTGTCTCAGTTGTGGCAATTGTAACAACATAATGAAGGGAAGCTATGTAAGACACCCATCAAATGGCCAAAAAATCCCACTAAAGGATTTTGCCACTTGTGACACGAAATCAATCATTTATGGTTTAAGCTGCCCATGCGGCATTTACTATGTTGGACAGACACAAAGGAAAGCCAAGGAGCGCTGGAATGAACACAAAAGTAACATACGTACCAACAGTGTTAACTCACCTGTAGCAAGACATTTTTCCATAAAGAAACATAATATTTCTCAACTAAAGGTTGTGATTTTGGAAATTGTGAACAGAGCCCCAAGAGGTGGCAATCATGCCAGACGTATGAACCAGAGGGAAATCTTCTGGATAGAGAGACTAAACAGTCTAGCTCCCAATGGGATGAACGAAGATTACAGTTTAGCCTCATTTTTGTAACTAAATACTGTTTCCCCTGACCCAATCAGAAACCCAGTGTGGATACAATATCAATTGCTGTTAAATACATTTTTGAATTTGTTCAGTTCACTTAGGATGATTTTTTACTGACATAGGATGTATTAAGTTACAGACCATAGAATGTGAGCATGCTTCTCTTGAAATAGTAAACACACGGATGTCCAATATTCGATTAACTTTTGTCCGTGGTAAACAATAGATTTCCCAGAAGTTACATGAGACACTCCTCACATTTATCTTTCGACTCTTTTCACCTTTATTTCATTTGACTCAAACTCCCTGCACCAGTATAGATATACACCTATATACTATTGGTTAATTACACATTGTTTTCTAAAATATGTCCGTATGACGTCTGTTTTCCCGTCACACGCTGACGTTCTAAACATAGTGACGTCGTCACGCTTCGACGTGATGACGTCATAATGTAAATAGTGGCCATCTTTAGCGAAAACCGTGTAGAACGGTTCGAGCTACAGCACCGGCCATCTTCTCAGGAAGGAGGTAAGAGAATCCTTTGTAAACAGCTCCCCAATTGCATATCATGAGCCTAGAGGCCTTCACAGAATACTCTCCACAGAATGATCCCACCCCATTGTTTTCGTGTATCTAATATAGTATATATACGTGTTTTTACAGACACGAGTGGAGGAATCGCCCATTACTGCACTACCTCCGTACCTGAGGACTCTCTACATACCACAGCGACCCATTCCATGGATGTAGTAGCTTTTTACAGAAATACCGAAAGGTAATATTTTTTCTTAGATATTACATGACTAGATTTTCCTTCATGAATTAAGATCCCGTTTTTAATTGAGCTTTCCCTATTGTCTTTTTATCACATCTACAGGTTGAATAACCATTATTGGGCTGATATTGCTATTGATAATAAATCCAGTTAGGATATTCCACATTGAACATCCAGGTGATTATTATTAAAAATTTCTCCCAAGAGTTAAATGACAGTTATCAGTGAGAATCTAAAATTTGATCATTGTATCATACATTATAGACGAAACAAAGATTAACGGCAATGAAGAGGGCTATCAATTCCTGAAGAAGGGGACACCCCGAAACGCGTCGAGAAAATATTCATCATTACTTTCTGTGGATATACCATGTGAAAAGCCTATTGTATAGAAAGTGTGATGAGTACCTTGTATGCCCTTGTATTATAATATTGAATGTAACCTCAAAATGAACACATTTATGTTATTATGTTTACAAAGACTGGATGATGAATGAATTGAAATTCATATCTATAACAATTAATTTAAAATTCAATTAAAACCGATGGTCCCCATCATTCTGTTTTATTATAATAGTGTCATGAATTAGCTTCTCTCATTAATTTCTTCTTTTTTCTGAAAGAAACTGAATATTACCATTGTATAGAAATATTGACTGTTTCTACAGTATAAAGGGTGTGCAGGGGACGGGAGAGTTCCACAATCTTGTGGACAATCTGTTGGATTTACATAGGTTAAAACAACCCAGTGTCAAGGTTGTTATTCTCCCCGGCACCCCGTAAATTTTCAACAAATCCTGTAAAAAAACCTTAAACCTAGGTGTGCGCTAGGCAACACAAATATTGGATTCTTGCGCTGTGGATTTCAGCAGTTTAAGTTGCATTGGACTGAAAGACACTACAAATCTAAATGTTCAAATTGACTGAGTGACCTACTTTTGAGTGTCACATAGGTTGAAATTGTTTAAATGTCATAGTTTTAAACTTAGAATCAGCCTTCTAGCTGCATATGTAAAAAAAAATGTCTTGACTTAGACTGGGGAACAAAAAGTGACATTTTATCTGAAACCTGGCTTAAGGAACTTGATTTTGCTTGGCAGCTACCCCCACCAGGAGTGAAACTTGAGTCACCACTGTGTTCCCAGGCCAACCTTCCTTTTGCTGCCCACACTAAGGATATGCCATCTATCTGATAATTGAATTACCTGTGCTCTGTAGGAGAGTGAACAAAGCCCTCTTCACTCAGGCAAAGGTTTTTATTACGCAGTCGTAAAATGTAGCTTCCTCTTGGCAGGAGCTGGGAGGGGCACTGCCTGTGAGAGCAAGCTGGCTTGGCAGAACTGGAAAGACCAGTATTTCTACCTTGTGCTGAGAGGAAACCACACCCCTTTGTAGCCAGAATATTGTTTAGAAAAAGATGAATAACTCATAGTACGGACATGTGAAAATTTTATAAATGACACCATAATTCTTGTGATTTTTCTGCCCACATTTTAAGAGGTTTTTCGACCCGGTGGCGTGTTCAGGGGGGTTTTAGCGGAAAAGTGGATATTACTCTAAATGTATGCATGTTAAAAATCTGAAACTTCTTCAGTTAATGTCCATACTCCCTGCACACATATATGTAAAGTTGGGTCAATGTCAGAAATTGAAAAATCAGTTAAAAAGTGAAATATGTGCCATTTCTGAATGCAAGCTCTTAGAAACAGCAGATTTGGACAGAGACATGGCTAAATTCAGCCACACCATGTATATGTAATTTCAAACAACTGTGTAACTCTGAAATATGTCTTTTATTATCAAATATAGAATGTGTGCAATCTGACAGAGGAGTGTCCTATCTGCAAGCCATAAAATGACATCCCTCTGACTCACAGTTCATTCCCCAATCAAATAAAAAATGGAAGTTTGACCAATTAGAAGCTGAGAGAGAGGTAGGGTCAGTGATGCTAGAACACACCCACATTCTAAACACATAAAAGCAGACAGATAGGGACCTTCCAATTCCATCTGCAGCGGGACGCTCTGCCGGACCATACAACATCCAGAGATCCAGACTTCAAATTCATAAACCTCCAGAGAGCCAAACTAGAGACTTCAATCTATCCAGAACTAGAGACCAGACCAGAGGGAGAAAGCAGTGCTGTACCCAGAGAGAAAGCAGTGCTGTACCCAGAGAGAGACCCGAGCCCAGTCCAAAACCCTGACCAGATCCATGGCGAGGCCCATTTCACTCAAGAGTATAGTGTGAGTACCTAGAAAACTGTGCAGAACCAATCTCTTAGTTAAAATAATATAATTCAATCTATTTAATCTAAGTAGAACTGCCTCCTAACTGTCACCTGTCATTTGTAAAGCTGTCACTTGTCATTTCTAGTCGCAAGCTGCACTTGTCTTTTGGAACTTTAGAATTTCAAATCTGAAAAACGACCTCTATTCAATCGCTCATATCTCCGCAACCGTTTGTGCTAGAGACTTGCAGTAACTTTTATTTGGAAGCTGAGATCCTAGGCTTTCCTAGGACCCCAAAACGATAGAGATAGTCCTTGTGGTTCCTCTGTAATAGCGCTCGGCGCATCCGCGAATTTTGCCGCGATTTGCAAATTTCTCCACATGTAAAATCAGCTGCTGCTTGCCTTCCATTTGCCAGAAATTCGTTTAACCTGCTAACTATCCCTGCATCATTGCTAGTGTGAGCCTGGACTAATATTAACTAGATACCACTCACCCTGAACCTCTGAAAAGGGAATTAAAAGCATTTTAGCATATTTTTTAATTCATTGCCAGCACATATCAAAGCAATTTGGGCCTGTGTTTTCAAACTTCTGTAGTCTAAGCTTGCTGGGGTGAACTGAATCACATTTGATTGCATTTCTGAGAACTGTGTGTTTTCCTTCCATTTCCTTGCCTTGCATCAAGGGGGGGAGGGAATTGCCAGAGAAAAGTGATTACATTGTTTTGTTGAAATCATATTGAGTATTTCTGTACTGCATTTCATTCATTCAACCTTGCATCCATTTGAACTCTATAAAGCATTTTGTACCACCTTCTTCTTTTGTTCCTATTTACCAGTGTGCTACCTTATCCATTTCATGTCAACTCATTAGTGATTATAAGAAGTGTGCTAGTGCCAGATTCTCCGTTGTTGATCTTTATCATATCAGATTAAGTGTGCTATTCAATTATTAATTTATTATAAAGCGTGATATATATATATTGTTTAAATTATCAAATAAACCTTTTAAACTTGCAAAACAGAACTACTTCTTGGCTCAGTGGGGTCAGGGGGATTCCAAGAGAGGGGTGTTATATAGGGGTAGTCATCCAGAACGCATGAACTGGACCTAAAGATATATCAATAAGGGTTTTCATTCAGTATTCTAGACTAGGCGTTAACTTAGCTGTAGTGCTGAATTGAATCCCCTTACAAATTGGGGGCTCGAGCCGGACGTTTGGGTTAGATTTACCACTTGTGCAGCTTAATACAGTGTGCTAACTGACGGGATACATACATCCGGTCGGATCACCACGCTGCATTACGCTGTGAAGCATTCCTCAAAAGGGACACTCCAAGAAAACTTCTGTTCTGCAAAAATAAAATACAAACTTCTGTAAGTCAGGACAGAGACCAATCTCTAGAATGACGACCTTAGTAGACATGAAAATAGCCAGAGAGCACTTCTTACATAAGTTATTTGTGAGAGGTGAGTGGACTCACCAGGACCAAACAGTCTGGTTGCAGGCCATCACGCAACAGGTCACTGAAACAGGGTCAGATATATATAGAGATCAGGGTCCATTACATGTGGCCCTGAGTGAACTATACATGGCCCCTAAGGCCAAAGATGAACACGACAAGATTGTTAGGATAGCAGCATACCTGTACCTATATATGGGAGACATGCAGGATAGATGTGCTGAAAGCCAAAATCTGGCAAATAGGCAACAGATGGCATTACAGAAGGCCCAATCTGATCTGGACTCTTCTGAGCAGAGGCTGCAGAGGAGCCAGGAGGCAGAAAATGATAGTAGGCAATATATCATTAAAATAAAAGAGGATATGGGCATCCTACAACAGGAAAAGACAGACCAGGATACCCGATTTCTGGCCCTGCAGAAGGAGCACCAAGACAGTTTGGACTCCTTACTGCAGAACCAGAAAAAGCTGGAGCAACAGATCAATTTCAACAGGGCATGCACAGAGCAGGTAGCCACCCTGCAAATCCAACTAGACAGAGAGAAAGAGGAGAGCAATAAACTGATTCTGAAAGACCTGGATACCCAGGCAGAGTTTGATGAGGAGCGCCAAAAAGCTGGTGCCCTTCAACGGCAAAGGGACGACCTGGCGGCACAAATGCAGGCTCTTAGTCAGGAAAGAGACGCCATAGGCCAGGAAGTCTGCCACTTAAAAAAGGAAATTGAAGAAAATCACCTGGCCCTCCAGGGGCTGGGTGATCTCCAAAAAGAAAACCAGAACTTGGTAGAGCACACCAGAAGGGTGGAAGATGCTCTAGCAAGAAAGGAGCAGGCCAATAGGGACATTGCCCAGGAGGTAAACCTCCTGCAGCAAAGACTGGCCCAGTTCTCCAGGACTAACCAGGAAGCACAGAGGGAGAATGAGGCCCTCTGTCAACACAATGATAGGCTCCAGCAACAGGTAGCGATGCAGGAGAAACTGATAGAGTCGAGTAAGGCCTTAACAGAGGAACTGAAGGCACAAATGCAGGCTCTTGCATTGCAACAGGGAGCAGGGGCGGATAGAGATGAGGTTCGCTGGGAAATGGAAACTCCGGAGCATAACCTCAGGAGCCCTAGTACCAGAGGCCCTCATACCTCTCAGTCCCTGGACTCTGCCACCCCCATGTCCCCTGGTGCACATGAGCACAGGGCCACAGGGATGGCAGATTACTATCCAGCTAAAAGTATGGGGCTCATAGGCCAGTACCACTCAGGAATGGAGGGGTGGGCATCCGGGTATGGGCACCCAAGTACAGTACAGTTCAGTGGGGAACCCCAGGAGAGTAGGCCCATTAAGGGCATCCTGAAAACCTCTGCCCAGTTAGGTCAGTGGAGGGGGTACCCATCAAATCCTGGCAGCAAGGAGGAATCTGAAGACTCCTCTGAACTGCGCAGGACACAGGAGACCAGGTCCCCACATTCTGCCAGCCATTCCCAGGCTCGCAGAATCTGGGAAAACCTGGAAGATCAGACGGGAACCTCTGGGAGCAGTGCCTCTGAGTCCGAGGATGAATGGACAAGGGTTACCCGAACCAAAAAGGCCAATAAGGCAAAAAGGGCCTTGCTTAAGGACCCCTTAAAGCAGATTAAGGCGATCAGGAGCGTCATTACGCCTTACCATAAGAACGCTAAGTATTCTGTTTGGGAGCACTTAGAGTTGTTTGAACAAATGATGGAGACTTTTCATTTGAAGGACAGCCAAAGCTGTATTCAATATGTAAAGTGGACCTTCTCCCCGGAATACTCCAGTTTCTTTGCGGGGCTGGAGGACCAAAATCATTTAAGATGGTCCACCTATAAGGCGGCCATCCTGAAACATTTCTCTGTTCACAGAAATCCTCAAGAGGCTCGCAAGGCAGCCTACAATTTGCAATGTGGGGAGGATCAGGCCCCACAAGAATGTGTGCAGGAGTTAAAGCGTGCTTTTGCACAGACCACAAGAAGGGTGCGCACAGACAGTCGAGAATTTGTTAATACATTTTTTCATGCCTTGCCCAAATACATCATGACCCAGCTCGTGAGGGATTTTCACGAGAAAAGATCCTTAGACTGGGTCATTGAACAGGCTACCCGGATCTATGAGGTGCAGAAACCGGTAGATAGCAAAAGTAATGCCCAGAAAAACCCCAAAGCCAACAGCACCCCTGCTGCTGCCAAGGTGGCAGAGGTAAAGGTTACCCCCGTTTTGGATTTGGAGATGGGGGGGCCTAAAAACCTGCCTGCACCTAATAATGCTAGGCCCAGAAGGTCCTCGGGCCAGTCACAGACAGGGAGCCAAGGAGGCAGCCCCACAAATGGGGTCCCTCGCTCTCCTGATTATGTAAGTCCCCGTTACAAGGGAAATCGACCCATCCTGGGTTATGTGTGGACTCCTCCAGCCCAAGGGGGGGGATCCAGACAAGCACCTAACCCAGGGAACTTCCCTCCAAACTTCCCACAGGAGGGCAGAAATTTACCAAACCCTGGGCAGAACTTTTTCCCCAGATATCCACCCGACTTTCAGCCCCAAAACCATCCATCCTTCTTTCCCCAATTCCCTGAGCCCAGACCACTGAATCCGGGAGAGGGGAGGCCAAGGGTGGAGGGGTACCCAAATCTTCCCAACCCGGGGTATTACCAGAGAAGGGACAGCTACCCTTCCCGGGATCAGCCCAGGGGAGAAAACAGGGCCCCGTATCAGCCTGAGCGGGTTTCCCAGTTAGAGCGCCAGGTTCAAAACATGGCGCGGGATATGGGTCACATACTGAGGGCTCAGCAGAACCCTCAGATCAGCATGCCGGCGCAGAACGCACCCAACTCTGGACCTGGTGCTCCAGAACAATGACGGGGGCAGCACCCCGATAACTCACCGGTTCCCAGGGAGGAGGCACAAGGGGAAGGGGGGTGTAAAGCCTTGGAGGAAGCTTCCTTCCTCACTTGTAAACAGCCCCTAGAAACCCAGGAACCGGAAACAAAATCTCTTGCCCCTGAAAGTCTGCCTCCTAAGGAGCAGAGGGGGGGTAGGAGAAACAAAAGACACAAACAGACTCAGTTTGAGGAGGAGGTACAGATCTTCCAATTTGAGGGAGAGGGATCCTCAGAGGATCCTGAGAAAAGGATCTTCTCCTTCAGAGAGGGGGGAACTCCTCCCAAAGAAAAATGGGTCCCTAGGGATGCAAATCCAGACTGGGGAGATGTGGAGACTGAGCTACCGCCGCCCACCATCTCATCCCAGAACCAACATCAAGAAAATCCCCTGGTTCAAAACCCATCCTGGGGACTGCCTCCAAAAAGGGGGGGGGCGGCCCAGAACCGGAACCAGGGGAACCCACAATGGCTCTGATCTCCAGTTGCCAACTTTTTCTTTCAGATTCCCAAGGCTCTCCACAGAATTCTGCCCAAAATTCTTCTCTCGCGATGTCCAAAACCAGAAAGTTAGCCCACCAGTTGTCCAAAAATGTGCATTATCTGTGCCCCCTTGAGGAGAAGGAGGGAAGATATTATGCCCCGGTACAAGTACAGGGGCAGGGTACAATCTCGGCACTGGTGGACACTGGATCTCAAGCTACCCTTATGTCCAGAAGGGCCTTTGACGAACTGAATGCAGGAAGGGGAGAGAATTACCAAATTCCTCTCACCTCTCTTCCGGGACAACTACAGAACTTTGACGGGAAGGAAATTCCCGTTGAGGGGACTGCAGACTTGGACATTAAAATTGGGCGACATAAGTTGAAACACCCGGTCATAGTTGTGACCCCAGAGGGCACCCCTTGTTTACTAGGGAATGACCTCCTGAGAAGGTTGTCACCCCTAATAGATTGCGTAAACAGGGTCCTCTGGACCCAGACTAGCCGACCAATAAAATTAAAACAGAGTGTCAACCATGTTAGTTTAAACGGCACCTGCCACATGGTTGAACAAAAATCTGACCAAGTAGAATTTCACTTCCAGAATAGCCAAATTCCAGACGTGACAGTAATAGCAGTAGGACAACAGACTGGTGATGGGGGGTCCTCTCTATTTCTGAAAATCAACCTTCCTTCCAGTCTAAAGTGGTACTCCACGCTGGAAGGAAACACTCTGAGATTCTATACTAATCCACAATCAGAAACTCCCACTCCTATAGTCCAGAAAGATGTGAAATCAGCTCAGAGCCTGGCTGATGTTCAGCAAATTGGAGAGCAGTTGTTCATCCCTGTTCAGTTAAATGATGGGAAGGACTCTGTTCTCGCTCGAGTGTGTGTGAACAACGGTAAGAGCTTCATCAGCGAAGCCATGTTCCGCCAACTCCCAAAAGATCCAGCCATTCCCGCCGTCAAACTGATAGACAAATGGGAAACGGACCTGGAAGCACCTAATTCCAAACATCTCCTGCCAAGCAGGTGTATGCTCAAAATCTCCATTGGCAACAAGAGCATAGTCCATAATTGTTGGGTCGTGCGAGACGTCACTGCCGCCTTTTACTTAGGCAGTGACATTCTCAATCGCTTTGCCATTAGTTTGGACCTAATAAACTTCAAAGCTTGGTCCCGATTAGCGGATAATCCCATGGGCTTTGATGATCCAGAAAAAGCATTTAGGTCAGCTCAATTGCTACCTTATGCAGTTGAAATTCAGGTTAAAGAGGAAGTCACCATCCCAGAAAGGACCCGACAATTCTCCCTGGAAGTGAAAGTTAAAAGGGGACAAGAGTTGAAAAACCCTGATGCTTACATACATCTAAATGCTTCTCTCCAACAGCAAGGGTTGGGGGTAAACCCAACTCCATTAGTCAACATAGAACATGACACCATTCTAATAGAGGTGGATAACAGCGACTTAAAGAGTATTACTCTAGCCGCAGGCACCATTATTGGAATGGCGGTTGATGACCGACATTTTTCCATAGATTTAGGTAATGAGCTGTTAGGACCAATCCCCAAGGACTGCTTTGACAGTGACAGTGATGACAATACAACACCAGACAGGATTTTTACCCGGCATGGGGGGAACTTCCTGGTGTACACTTCCTGCCCTTATGGTAAGGAAGATGTGACTTGTGAATTCAGGAGGGATGAGGTGATTTACCAGGTTCATGAAGGCTGCCTTGCCCACCTGAAGCCTCCGGTCCAAATCAGCACTCTGACCAGGGACTTCTCCACCCAGCTGGAGGAGGCCGCTGAAATAGCCAAACCAGAAATCTTTCCAGGCTTCAGGCAGATGGTGGAAGAGAGAGTCAACCTAGCTGATGCCTGTGTGACTCTGGAACAAAAGCAAAAGTTGAAACAAGTTTTCTTGGATTTCCAAGATCTCTTTGCGGTAGACTCATATGACTGTGGTCGCACTGACATCCATACAACAACAATCCCCACGGACCCTGGCATGACTCCTGTGTTTGTGAAGCAATATCGATTGCCTCTCGCATCAATGGAGTCCCTTACTGAAATAATTAAGAACCTTGAGTCCCGGGGAATAATCCGTCCTGTCCACAGCACCTTCAATAATCCGGTGCTGGGAATATTGAAGCCAAACGGCCAGTGGAGACTCTGCGCCGACCTCAGGGAGCTCAACAAACGGGTCCATACTTCCCGATGGCCTCTGCCCTACATTGACCAAGGGCTGGCCCAGATTCAGGGGTCACAGGTATTCACTGCAATAGACCTGACCAATGGATACTGGACTGTGCCTGTCAGTAGGGAGGACCAATACAAGCTGGCTTTTACCTTTGGGGGCCAGCAGTACACATGGACCCGGACTCCCTTCGGATACCTCAACTCCGGCAATGAATTCAACATTTTCCTACATAAGGCCATGCCCAACCTGGGTGCGAGGGGTAACCTGGCTTATGTAGATGATGTCCTCATCAAAAGTTCATCTGTGGAGGAACACATAGCGGAGATCCGTTATGTTCTGACACAGTTGAGGGCCGCCGGAGCAAAACTTTCCTTTCAGAAAGCACAGTGGTGTAGAACCCGTGTTAATTTCTTGGGGCATGAGATTACTCCTCAGGGTCTCTGTCCCCAGGAAAAGAAAGTGGAAGCACTTCAGAAACTGAAAGACCCCACAACTCTGCGAGAACTAAGGAGCCTCCTTGGACTGACTAATTACAGCAGGAAGTTCATTGAGGGCTACGCAGAGATCACCAGACCCCTGATTCATCTCCTGAAGGGGGGGGTCAAGTGGGAATGGGGTCCAGAACAATCCGAGGCAGTAAAACAACTCAAAAGAAGCCTCTCACAAGCGCCCTGTCTAGCTTACCCTGTCAGAAACAAGGAGTTCTTCCTGGAGACGGGGTTCTCTAATACGTGCTTGACGGCAGTATTATATCAAAAGCATGACAAGGTCAATAAAGTAATCTCCTATGCGAGCAAAACTTTATCCTCTGTGGAGGAAAAATTCAACGATTGTGAGAAGGCACTCCTGGCAACGGTGTGGGCATTGAAGAATTACCGCCCGTTTATCCAGGGGGAACACATCCTAGTGGAGACTCCACACCAGCCTCTGCAATATCTCCAAAGTGACAGAATCCGGGCCGGAAATGTGAGTAATTCCCGAATTACTTCCTGGATTCTGTCAATGCAAGGCTTTCCTGTGGAGGTCAGATATGGCCAAAACAAGAAGAGTCCCCTCGCGCAAGGTCTGGCTGAATTGCATGATTGTGCCAGAGAAAACTGTCTCGAGGACGAAAGTCTAAAAATAAAGGACAACACGGAGGCATACCTTAATTCCCCACACAAAGTCTTTGAAGAGGACAAGTGTGAGGGAATGCCCACTGTCTATGTGGATGGATGCTCTTACCATGTTGACAACAACGGGGAGAAAGAACTGGTGGCCGGCGTAGGGAATGCATGGGTGAATGAGTCCCCAGAACCCTCCGCTGGATACAAAATTGGTCCCCGAAGTAGTCAGGTGGCAGAATTGATGGCTGTGCATCAGGCCATCCTCACTGCTGTCCAGCATCAACTCCACGAACTGGTCATAATCACAGATTCGGATTATGTACGGAACGGGTTCGTGGAGCACCTGGTTAATTGGAAAACCAGAGGCATGTTATGTGCTAACAACAAACCCTTGAAACATGGGAAGTTGATCCAAAACATTGATGATCTGGTCACCTCGAATGAGATGACCATATATTGGAAAAAGATCAAGGGTCATTCCAAAGTAGAGGGACCAGACAAAACTGGAAATGACTTAGCTGATCAGCTGGCCAAAACCGGGGCCATCCAAGGGGATCTAATTGAGATTGAGTCCCTGTTGGGGGAAATCCAGGTCACTGCTATCACTAGGTCCCAGACAAATGCTCACAACGACCTTTCAATTGCACAATGGAGTAAGGAGACCCCTGATGCTGATTTGATTACCGCTCAGAAGGGGGATCCAATAATTGGTAAATTTTACCAGCACCTTGAGGACCCTGAGAACTTTCCCCTGACGGATACCGATTACATTGGGAAAGAGGACCTAAGAGTGTTGATGAAATGTCCAAAAATGTTCCGGATCCAAGACGGTTTGTTGGTAAGGAAATCCAAAGCTGGCCACGACCAGTGGGTGGTTCCTACCTCATTCCGAAGCCTGATGTTAAGTCACGCCCATGATGCGGCCACCGCCGGTCATAGGGGGTTTCACACAACATTGGAAATCTTAAGAGAGGTTGCATACTGGCCACACATGGGCCAGGACCTCAACCAATATTTGAAGGGTTGTCTTGTGTGTGCACAATTTCAGCCGACATCCCTCACACACCGGGCGCCTTTACAAAAGCGGGGGATGACACTGCCATGGTCAGATTTACAAATCGACTTTGTAGGCCCTGTGATTCGCTCGGCTAGGGGGAATAAGTACATGTTGACTGTGACATGCTTGTTTACCAAGTGGGTGGAATGTCTCCCAGCCCCAAACTGCAAGGCAGAAACTGCAGCTGCCTTGATGATTAACCACATCTTTTCCCGTTTTGGTCTACCTCAAAGGATTGAGTCAGACAGAGGTAGCCACTTCACCAGTGAAGTAATGACAAAGATGTGGGAGATACTGGGGGTCAAGAGAAAGCTGCATATTGCTTATAGACCAGCTTCTTCTGGGGCAGTAGAGAGATATAACCGGACAATTGTGAGCATATTAAAGAAGTTTGTGGCAGATTCGGGGCCAAGTTGGGATATCCGATTACCTCTGGTCCTAATGGCCATCAGATCTACCCCTTCATCTGCAACCAAAATGGCACCATTTGAGTTGATGACTGGGCGCAAGATGGTGCTTCCTCAGCATTTGCTCTACAGGACCCAAGAGCAGACACTGATAAATGCCTCCACTACTCATGAGTATGTAGAGAATTTAAGGAAACACCTCCAACATGCTTTTGCTTATGCTCAGCGGAATCTAGAAAGATCGGCTGATAGCATGAAGACCCATTATGACCTGAAAACTTCCAGGAAGGAATATCAGGTGGGAGACCGGGTCTATCTATACAACTTCCAGAGGAACCAGGCCAAGCAGCGCAAATTTTTGCCTACATGGAAGGGACCCTTTGAGATTGTCGATAAGATCTCCCCTGTGGCCTACAAAATCCACATCCCCAAAGGTCCTTTGGCAGAGGGGGAAGACAAGTGGGCACACATAAACCAGTTGAAATGTTGCCATCCCAGGCACACTCTGCAACAACTGGAGGAATCCTCTGGAATCCTAGCGGGTACTGTCTCAGACTAATTCAGTTCCAACCATAAAACATACCACATCTAGCCTCTAAAATATTGTGATTTGCATGAAACTGTCTCTTAGTTATACTGTTTTTTTTTCAAAATAAGAATGTAATGTTTCGTGATGATGAAATGCATATGCTGCCCCACTATCTCAACGGTGGTGGAAAAACATCTATGAATAGGTATTGCCGCTCTTCCTTTGTCGTCCTAGGAGAAAGAAGACCTTGAGACTGGCCAAGGAGGACGATCCGGAGACCGGGAACGAAGATCCAATGGGCCCAGTGGACCGCCCAATACTCCCATCAGGACTGGCGAGGAGAACCGATCGATCAGTACCGGATGGAGAAGAAGATGATGAACTGTGCCATCTATTGGAAGAAGATGAGGAAACATCCCAGGTCTTGCGAGTCCCATTCGTGAAATAGAATGGCCATCGCAAGAGGGGGGCTTGTGGGATGTATTTACCCATGCATCCGAGCCATACCTCAAAACTGTGCAGTACTGACATGGAAAACTCATGATGGCCAGAGCTTCCCAGAAAATGCACAGGGAAATGCATGAAGAATAGGCTGCCACTCATTTTTGCCGATGTTATGGGCACAGAAGGACACTGCCTAAAACCACCATTGGACTACCCACACAGTAGTCTGAAACCATTGGGAATGGCAATGCTGATTGCCAAATGCAACCTAGAATTGTTGGGAATTCATTTTCTTAAATCCCAAAAATGGGTGCAGTACCAGTACTCACCACTATCCAAAAGCCGGCAGTTTAAAACCACCCTGTGTTTCTCTGAAGGCAAGCCAAAGTGCCTATTTCAAACATTGCAATATGTGCAAAATATTCACTGAACACCAGCAGACATTTGGTAGAATGGAGTTTTGTGTGCCTACAAAATCTGGGAAATGAAGAACCCAGAAAAATGCTTATAACAAAACTGGCTGCGCTGTGGATTTCAGCAGTTTAAGTTGCATTGGACTGAAAGACACTACAAATCTAAATGTTCAAATTGACTGAGTGACCTACTTTTGAGTGTCACATAGGTTGAAATTGTTTAAATGTCATAGTTTTAAACTTAGAATCAGCCTTCTAGCTGCATATGTAAAAAAATGTCTTGACTTAGACTGGGGAACAAAAAGTGACATTTTATCTGAAACCTGGCTTAAGGAACTTGATTTTGCTTGGCAGCTACCCCCACCAGGAGTGAAACTTGAGTCACCACTGTGTTCCCAGGCCAACCTTCCTTTTGCTGCCCACACTAAGGATATGCCATCTATCTGATAATTGAATTACCTGTGCTCTGTAGGAGAGTGAACAAAGCCCTCTTCACTCAGGCAAAGGTTTTTATTACGCAGTCGTAAAATGTAGCTTCCTCTTGGCAGGAGCTGGGAGGGGCACTGCCTGTGAGAGCAAGCTGGCTTGGCAGAACTGGAAAGACCAGTATTTCTACCTTGTGCTGAGAGGAAACCACACCCCTTTGTAGCCAGAATATTGTTTAGAAAAAGATGAATAACTCATAGTACGGACATGTGAAAATTTTATAAATGACACCATAATTCTTGTGATTTTTCTGCCCACATTTTAAGAGGTTTTTCGACCCGGTGGCGTGTTCAGGGGGGTTTTAGCGGAAAAGTGGATATTACTCTAAATGTATGCATGTTAAAAATCTGAAACTTCTTCAGTTAATGTCCATACTCCCTGCACACATATATGTAAAGTTGGGTCAATGTCAGAAATTGAAAAATCAGTTAAAAAGTGAAATATGTGCCATTTCTGAATGCAAGCTCTTAGAAACAGCAGATTTGGACAGAGACATGGCTAAATTCAGCCACACCATGTATATGTAATTTCAAACAACTGTGTAACTCTGAAATATGTCTTTTATTATCAAATATAGAATGTGTGCAATCTGACAGAGGAGTGTCCTATCTGCAAGCCATAAAATGACATCCCTCTGACTCACAGTTCATTCCCCAATCAAATAAAAAATGGAAGTTTGACCAATTAGAAGCTGAGAGAGAGGTAGGGTCAGTGATGCTAGAACACACCCACATTCTAAACACATAAAAGCAGACAGACAGGACAGATAGGGACCTTCCAATTCCATCTGCAGCGGGACGCTCTGCCGGACCATACAACATCCAGAGATCCAGACTTCAAATTCATAAACCTCCAGAGAGCCAAACTAGAGACTTCAATCTATCCAGAACTAGAGACCAGACCAGAGGGAGAAAGCAGTGAGAAAGCAGTGCTGTACCCAGAGAGAGACCCGAGCCCAGTCCAAAACCCTGACCAGATCCATGGCGAGGCCCATTTCACTCAAGAGTATAGTGTGAGTACCTAGAAAACTGTGCAGAACCAATCTCTTAGTTAAAATAATATAATTCAATCTATTTAATCTAAGTAGAACTACCTCCTAACTGTCACCTGTCATTTGTAAAGCTGTCACTTGTCATTTCTAGTCGCAAGCTGCACTTGTCTTTTGGAACTTTAGAATTTCAAATCTGAAAAACGACCTCTATTCAATCGCTCATATCTCCGCAACCGTTTGTGCTAGAGACTTGCAGTAACTTTTATTTGGAAGCTGAGATCCTAGGCTTTCCTAGGACCGCAAAACGATAGAGATAGTCCTTGTGGTTCCTCTGTAATAGCGCTCGGCGCATCCGTGAATTTTGCCGCGATTTGCAAATTTCTCCACATGTAAAATCAGCTGCTGCTTGCCTTCCATTTGCCAGAAATTCGTTTAACCTGCTAACTATCCCTGCATCATTGCTAGTGTGAGCCTGGACTAATATTAACTAGATACCACTCACCCTGAACCTCTGAAAAGGGAATTAAAAGCATTTTAGCATATTTTTTAATTCATTGCCAGCACATATCAAAGCAATTTGGGCCTGTGTTTTCAAACTTCTGTAGTCTAAGCTTGCTGGGGTGAACTGAATCACATTTGATTGCATTTCTGAGAACTGTGTGTTTTCCTTCCATTTCCTTGCCTTGCATCAAGGGGGGGAGGGAATTGCCAGAGAAAAGTGATTACATTGTTTTGTTGAAATCATATTGAGTATTTCTATACTGCATTTCATTCATTCAACCTTGCATCCATTTGAACTCTATAAAGCATTTTGTACCACCTTCTTCTTTTGTTCCTATTTACCAGTGTGCTACCTTATCCATTTCATGTCAACTCATTAGTGATTATAAGAAGTGTGCTAGTGCCAGATTCTCCGTTGTTGATCTTTATCATATCAGATTAAGTGTGCTATTCAATTATTAATTTATTATAAAGCGTGATATATATATATTGTTTAAATTATCAAATAAACCTTTTAAACTTGCAAAACAGAACTACTTCTTGGCTCAGTGGGGTCAGGGGGATTCCAAGAGAGGGGTGTTATATAGGGGTAGTCATCCAGAACGCATGAACTGGACCTAAAGATATATCAATAAGGGTTTTCATTCAGTATTCTAGACTAGGCGTTAACTTAGCTGTAGTGCTGAATTGAATCCCCTTACAAATGCTTCGAGGAGTTCTTAGCAGAGTGCGGGATAATACATCGGAAGATATCACCTGTCTCACTGCGTGTCAACGGTGAAGCAGAACGCTTTATGTGCTCTCTAAACAAAGTCTTCTGCCATGCTCAAGGACAAGGAAACTGCCTGAAAAGAATGCTGTATCAATTTTTTAAGGAGTACAGAGCCACGCTGCACAGTGCAACGGGAGTCTCACCAGCTGGGAGACTGTTTCAAAGGTGCCCTCGAGGTCTCATTCCTGTAGTAGAAGGACGAGTCACTGGTGAAATCGACGATGAGAGTCTTCGAGGACAGGAGAATACGCAACGAGAAGGAGAATGTGAGAAAACTTTTAAAGCCACCTGACCTGATGGTGTGGACATGGTGTTGGTAAAGAACAGACATCCTGAAGGAAAGCTCTCCCTCACATATGAACCATGCCCCATGGGTGTTGTCCAAGTGAAAGTGTCTATGGTCACAGCGTAGGACGCCAGAAGAACGGTTACACGAAATTCCAGTTTACTCAGAAAGGTGGGGGAGAGTGGCATGTCATCTGGCGACTCCCCAATCCTGGTAAGTGAATGGGCAATGTGAGAGGGCGGAGGTGGCAGGTACCCCAGTCGAGAAAGTAGAAGGCGTCCGACCCGTTTTAAGGATTATGTGATGTCTGAGTAGCGGGACTGAACTGCCATTGCACTAAGCCGGACACTCAGGGGAATTTACTGTTCACCTAATGTTACAGCCACGTTGGGCCATACCATGCTTATTGCCTATGTTGGGCCAGCTATTGCAAGTTCTGTTTGTAACCGATACGTAGTATGTTCATTTTGTTCACTATAAAAAGTGAGGAACGTAATGGGCCTCATTACGACCCAGGCGGTAAGTTACCGCCTGGGCCGTGACTTTACCACCATGGCGTAAACTACGTTTACGCCATGGTGGTTGGCGGACTTACCGCCCCATTCCGAGGTTGGCGGGGGCGGTAAGTCCCCAATCCCCATTTACCCTTCCCCATTCCCATTTTTGCCCCATAGGGCATAATGGGAGTGGGGAAGGCGTTAATTACGCCACCGTAAATTACGGTGGCGTAATTAACTCCATGGTCCCTTAGCGCCATGGATTTTAACACCTGCTAAAAGCAGGTGTTAAAAGCGCCATGGCGCTAAGGGACCTCGTACTCAGGCGGTAAGGGTTGGCGCTGTTAACGCTGCCGTAAACCCCTTACCGCCTGGGTCGTAATGAGGCCCAATGTGTTCACATGATGGTGCGACGGCTACATTGAGCCGGGGGCGTTTCCGCGCCTGGAGATCAGAGCGCACCCGGAGCCCAACGACAACAGACCTGGGTGCACGTAGTCATTCACGGCGGGGGAGGGCCCGCAACCAGGGTTCCATGAGGGCACCCATAGCAACCCTTAACAACCATTAGGGGTCATTTTCTTTACATTTGTAATTGCACCAGTGGGAACTGCCAACGAGTGCACTTATGTGTACTGCACTGCCCACTGAAATTCCAAATAATGTCTGTGCATGGTACTGTAGTAACACGTGAATCCGGGTGTATTCAATTTTACGTGCCTCTTTAACACGGAGCATGGGAAAGGATTCGTAAATGCCTTCTGCCATGTATGTCTGGCTGGAGGCATTTTCGGTAAGTTTTTATCAGTGCTGAAAGCTGGGGGATTTCAAAGAGATCCACTGCTTGCCCACGAGCAACAAAATGGGGAGGCTGGAAGAAAACTATTCGTATTTGGCAGGTGGAGCTGATTGGCAGGAAGAATCGTAGGTTGTACTCCCTGCTTCTGCTCCTCCTGTCCATACTGTCCCTGCTTCTGCTCCTCATGTCCATACTGTAAAATCTTCCAGGTGCATGAAAGATGTGTAAAACCATGCGGAAAAGT
The DNA here is from genome assembly GCF_040938575.1 of Ambystoma mexicanum. NCBI lineage: Eukaryota > Metazoa > Chordata > Amphibia > Caudata > Ambystomatidae > Ambystoma > Ambystoma mexicanum. Next base: position 1,090,956,051 of record NC_090926.1, on the reverse strand, counting down.
GCTAATCCTGCTCTACGGGGATTGGAAAAGGGCCCGGACAGTGCCCCCGGACATTTCTAAATATAAACGTTGCAAAGTGAGACTCCAGGAGGCTGCAGGTACGTTTACACAGGTACCTTTATTTAAGATGGCACGAGTAGATGACTCAGTTATGGGAAAGAGACCCAGAGGGTACACACTGGCACCCACCACCAAGGCTAACACTCATCAACTGCCTGAGCTGGAAACCCTATTCACAAGCAAACATTCCGTACACTCAGGAACATTATCGGTTTATAGTGATTGCATCGAATAGCAACGAAAAAAATGGCATTGAATGCATTTTTTTATTTTTATTTTAATGGGGTGTCCCCCAACCCCTGTTTTTTTACCCTTAAAACCAATTATAATTAAAATAAACCCTTTACCTTTGAAAAAAATGCATTCAATGCTTTTTTTCGATGCTTTTTTTTCGATGCTTTGTATTCGATGCAATGACTGGACACCGTTCATTGCATTTTACATTTACCATGATGGGAGGGTATGAGGAATAATAGCCCACAGAGGAAGAAATGACAGCATGGGAGGGAATGAAAGGCAGTGCCGGGTGGTTTGAGAAGCACTGTGGGGGGAGGAATAAGACATACATTGCAACACGAGGAAGAATGAATAAATCCAGTAGATGAAATGTAGGCCAGCAAAAGTACACAGGAGCAGTGTACAACATTTGAAGGAATGAGTGATAGCGCAAATGAGGGGAAGGCATGTCAGGGCAAAGAGGGATCAGAGCAACAGTACAGCACAGTGGTGGGCGAAACGACATCGCTAGAGGGTGAAGGAGCGACAACGCAAGGGGGAAGAGTAACAGCGTAAGAAGGGCGAGTGACAGCACAAGGGGGAAGGAGCGACAGCTCAAGGGGGAAGGACAGACAGCATGACGGGAGACAGTGCAAGGGGGAGAGGTGGGCAAACACAATGGGGTGAGGAGGAGGGACAGTGCAAGAGGGGAGGATGGCCATTGCAAGGGGCTGAGGAGGGATCATGCACGGGAGAGAGGAGGGACAGTGCAAGTGTGGAAGGAGGGACAGCGCAAGGGAGGGACAGAGCAAGGGAGGGACAGAGCAGGGTGGGAAAGGAGCAATTGCGCAGGGGTGAAGGAGCGACAGAGCAAGGGGAAGGAGCGATAACGTGAGTGGGAAGGAGCAACAGCGCAAGGGGGAAGGAGTGACAGTGTAACATGCAGGGAGGAGGGACAGCACGAGGGAGGAGGTACAGCGCAAGTGGGAAGGAGGGACAGCACAAGGGGAGGAAGAACAGCACAAAAGGAATGAGGGACAGCACAATGGGGGAGGAGGGGAAAAGGAGCAACAAAGCAAGTGGGAATGACATTGGTTGGTTGTATATATAATTGCAGCCTTTGGTCATAGTTGTCCTGTATTGTAGTCAATGTGATTTTTTTGCATGGACACCTGTTGGTTGTCAGTGGTACTGCACCTATCCAATGATCTACAACCTGCAGATGTCCTCAAAGCTTATTTTATTGGAGAGGTGCTGTACCATGGACAACATATAGATGTCCTCATAAGAAAGCACATTGAGAATGTAGAGGTGCAGTATCACTGATAACATATAGATGTCCTCATAAGAAAGCACATTGACATTGTAGAGGTGCAGTACCACTGATAACGTACAGATATCCTCATAAGAAAGCACATTGAGATTGTAGAGGTGCAGTACCACTGATAACATACAGATGTCCTTACAAAACCTCTCACTCCAGACGTGAATTTCCAGACTTACCACTGCTTGCGAAGCCTCTCTGAACTCACTAATAACTCAGTCCGACTTCCAATGATCTAGATTCTGGTCATAGTGAAGGGGGAGCTCCACACGGTACCTGTTGCCTTGGAGGCGGCCTGTATGCGGGAATCATGGGATGGGAAGCTCAAGCGTGGACAGCATCCATGTCTGCAAAGCTTTCACCATGAACTCTTAGAAATTGGAATAAGGTTAATGGTGTGTGTCCCCAACAAGAGATTACGGAGTAAGATAGGCTTTATTTTAATACAATGTTTTACAATGTTAAACTGAGCACTGCAGCTCAGAACATACATCAAAAGGGATACCCAAAAACACTGTTCCCTAAATGACTAGTCTTTGGCCTGAAGCGGTACAACTTTACATGATAAGGACGCATGGATTTCTGACTATTTTAGACCCACATCTATGTCAACTGTTTTGGATGCAACCAACTCATCCGCCCTAAAACCCCAAACAGGAGTGTATATGTGTGTAACCTGAGTGTGATGAGTGCTGATAGCTGAACAGTATATATTTCTATATCCATTTTGCAACTATCCCAGAATGCCCCGGAATGTATGTTGCCATTGAGTATCTTTCTTCTCTTAAAACATATTTTTGGAATCAAATATTCAGGCTGGTGTTAGCGAAATTGGGTTATTATAGCCAGAAATATTTGTAAAGCTCCCGGTGTTTGGGGAACTCACAGTATCAATCGTCAGGATTGGCCTCAAGAATACACCAACTGCCCGAGACAGTTTAGGGTTTTTATTTGAAGATTTGAAAAGGGGCTCAGTAAGGGCCATCTCTGTTTCTCTCGTCTAGTTTGTGCCATTCCCTCTTTGCCGACACTACCCTAAATCCTTTGATGGTCTCTATTGATTGGGAAGCCCTACTACCTTAAAGATCTGTCTAACTGGTAGTGATGGCCTGAAGGCAAGCACTGATTCTTTCTATCTCCCACAGGGAACAACCAATGTGGTCCAAGATCCATGCTCCCTAATGGAGTACACTGTATCAACTGGTACCTTCCAGACAGTCAGTTCTTTCCTTCCAAGCCCTGATACTCCTCGCCCTGATCTCCTGTTACACCTCTACCTCCCCCCTACTCTTCCTCTAACTACTCCCCGCACTATGTCTCTATCTCCCCCACTCCTTCTCTATTCTATCCTTCTGATGTTCCTCTCTTTCTTCTTCTACTATCTACCTCCACCCTCCGATCCTATTCTGTACAACTCCCTCACCGCACGACCACTCTCGCCATTCTACACCACTACTACTCTCTCCTCTGCAATCCACTGCTATCCTTCCCCCTACTACTCTTCCCTCTCCACGCCACTCCTACTCTCCCCTCTCCACACCACCACTACTCTCCACCCGCATCATCTCTTACAGTCAGCCCTCTTTCTCCTTCCCCAGCCACCTACTCATTTACTCCCTACTCTCTCCCTGTTAATCACACTCACACACCTTTTAATCCGATTCAAATCAAGGTACTACTTTCACTCACCAACCAATACCGTAACTTGCACACTCATTCAACAATTCTCTTCCACACTCTGCGCTGTCTCTTCTCTGCCTGATCTCTTGATCCTCCTTCTCCTCCCTCAACCTCAACTGAATAACCTACAGCTTTGTGTTTCCTGTGGCCTTTTTAACCACCCCCTTCCATCTCCATTGACTCTGTCCTTTACATCATTCCATGGGTCAACTGCTGTCATTTCTATACCAAGGGAGGAGTTACAGTTGTGCAAATAATATTGTCTTAAGCCCTATCCCTTTCTCGTATGTGAGACCACCGATTTTAGGCAATGGCGGCACACCGAATTTAATATTGCAGTTAGTGTTTAAGTTCTTTTGATGGTTTTCTAGCAGGTTTGGGATGCCGGATTGAAGAGCGGACCACTCTGTGTTCCTTTCTAAGGTAAGTATGTTAGTCAGAATTATGTGCAGTACCCTTTGGGAACACCACACACAATTAAGACTACAAGTGACAGTACAAATTCACCTTTGGTACAAGCTTGTACTACACAGTAAAAGTGGTAGTGATGGCTGAGCAGCCAGACTGATCTCAAGAGCGAGTGAGCAGTATCAATAGTTACACAAAGGGCAGCAATTACTATGATTCAAACAAACATTGACTCAAGGTTTCTGAGTAAAATAATATACATTTATTTACACATCAGTTGTATAACATTTCACTAAAGTAAAGCAGCTCACAAAATCACACTCTTAATACACCACACCACTCCCAATAGTTTCCAGACAAGTTAAGCTCACAAAATGAATTGGCAGCAAAATGGCACTCTGTTAATTAAAAGGGGAGGTAAAGACAAAGTTAGGCAGAATTTGAGCAGCACCAACAGGTAAGTAAGCAGGGCAATCTAGGAAGAGGAACTACAGTGATGGAATCAAATCAAATAGGCCAAGGGCCAAAGTCAATAGGACAAAAGTCTTTTGCTGAAGATCACACAGTTCAGGGTAGTTTGCGGTTAAGTCTTTGCCAAGAGTTCCAGATGAAGTTGGTCGGCAGAAAAGTTAGTTTATAGAGTAGAGAAGGACAAGCCCTCGGATTGGCGAAAGGTTTCACACACCTTCACCGCGGCTGGACGAAACGAACAACTGGATTTGCACAGTACTTTTAAATGGAGAAGAAGCTGAGGCGGACGTTCAGGGGAAGAGGATTCTGGGAGGATCTTCTCTGTCGTTGGAGTTGAGGATTCTGACCTGCAGCAGGGCTTCACCGGGCGGTTCAGTCATGGTAGGGGTCCTCTTCCATCAGCTCCTCATCGGTTCTTTCGTTCCAGTGGCGACTCTGCCTTTCCAGACAAAGAGACCTGCTTTTTATGCAGTTTTCCCCCATTCACACAGCCTGGCTATCAATCACACAGCAGGGTGGCTGTCCTGGCAGGACGGTCACCTAGCCAATCAAACAGGAGTGCGACTTGGGTTACCAAGGGAACCCATGGCCCGGGGTCCTAAAACCCCTCCCTCACATCCTGCCTACCCAGAATTTCAGGCGCCTAAGGAGGGCTTCTGTGTAGAAGCCTGCGAAGAGACGGTGAACAAAGGAACCAAACCTGGTTTGGCGTGCAGAGCAAAACACGAGAAAGACATTTTCAAAAAGAAATGGGGAATAAACCCAGCCAGAACCATATAAAAACGTATATGGTCTAGTGGGTTTAAGTTTGTGGCTACCAAGATAGCCTAAAACAATACCAAGGTTATTTAAGATAACCATGGTAGGAAAAATAGGGTAGTTACCACTGCCACCAGCCAAGTCTTGATGAAAAGGGAGCAAAACAGACAAAAAGGGATAAGTATTAACTCTTTCCAGTACTCCATGTAAGATGGTTTGTACTGGCTCTGTGGATTTAAAAAGACTAACAAAGTCAATGGCAACTTTACATGTTCTGGGAGACAGTAGTCAATCCCAGAAACTGGAGTCTGAGTTGGGAAGTCTAAAAGACAAACCTGTGTCGCTGCACTGAAGGTGCTGTGTGACACACAATAAAAAAGATGATGCCTGTGGAGTAGGTGAGGCTCCACAGTCTATGAACACAAAAAAGTTAAACACACACAGCAAAACACATGCAAGAGTAGGAAAAAAGGCTTACACTCTTACCAGGTGAAAAAAATAAAATCCTAGAAATCCAGCAAAGCTGCTGAGGGACTCAGTAGGTAAGGGAAATTAGCCATTCCTGGGAATTCTCCCTAACAAAGTACATTGTCCCTCTGGGTGAACCCGTTGGAATTGGAGTGTTCCGCACACATGGAAATGCCAAAGTCTTTCTCCTTTAGTTGTTCTGTGTCCCATTGCTGCTTTTCTCCATTCTACTGCCGAGTGGGTTGATCTCTCTCCTGACAGCTTCTCACAGTCAATTTCTCAGACAGGTTTTTCCAATTCTAAGGATGTTGGTACGTGAATTCCTACAGGGCAAGAAAAGACTTGGCCAGCATCGTGCCGTTCAAGCATTTGGGGGGGATCGACAGTGGCACTTATGTGAAACATACAGGCACAAAAAGAAGGGAGAGGGAGCAGTGCCCTCCCAATTCCCACGCCTTACTCTAAGGTTGTCTTTACTTGGTTCCTGAGAGAAACAAGAATGCTTACAGCCGTTAATAGGTTCAACTATATGCAGTAAAGATGATGGTACTAATATCTCTTCTACTATTACTAATAATAATCTTGCTCCCTTCAATATAGCGCTTTAGCCAGATTCCGCACTCTTCTAATCACTGTAATTATAGGCGATTTTTTGGTATTATTTATTCTGCCACCCACACTGTGAAAATATAAATTAGTCAGAAATATTCTGAATAATACAAAACAAAGGGCTACTAAAAATTAGTAGATTCATGAATTAAACAGATATCGTAATTCCATAACACAAATAAAGAGGTTACATTAGATTTTAACAAATCCTAAATAACTAATCCCATTATAAGGAATACCATAATAACGAATTCCAAAAAATAACAAATTCATTTATTTTGGGGGGGTTCCCCTCCTACCGCCCTTTTTTTGTTCCTAATACTTTCACCCCATCCCCACTCCCAACCCCTTTTTGTTTTTTTTCAAAATTTGTCATTTTTTATTTTTTTATTTTATTTGTTTTTGGTAGCAAAACATCAAGTTTGCACCTTTACAAATTTAATATCACTGTATACATTACATGATTTCTTTAAAATGCATTTCTCAATGTTCAAAACGTATTTTTGTCCAATTTACAATTTACAATATAAAATATGTACTTATTTTACAACATATGTGTTAAGTGCAATCCATTAGACATGTGAATCCATCCAAAACTAAGAAACAGAGACATCAATCTGGAAATATTTAAAAGAGAAAACAAAAAAGAAAAGCAAAATTTCGGCTGTTCGGGCAGTCTCTCTTGTACTGCCAAAATATGAGATAGTTCGTGAGATGACAACCTTCTGTAACTCAACTCATACAACTGTGGTAACCTTCTTCATGCACAATGATTTGTTTAAAGGCAGTAAGACTTTCTCGATCTTGTTAACAAATCTCACTGTTGCAAGAATAATAGCATTTGACTGACCCCACATACAACGTATCCAGACCAGCTGAGGCTCGTTGGTCGAATATGAAGCCAAGAAGGGTCCCAAGCAGCAAGACCTATCAAGTTAAAATTTCGAACAGTACATAAACAAATGTTCCAAGGATTCACGTTCTCCATTCTTAGAGCAAAACCGACAGCAATCCCACAGCCCTAGTTCCCTGTAGCCTGACCAACTACCAATGCGAGAGCCAGTATGAACAAGTTCAAACCGAAACCTCATATATTTGTCCTTCTTGCATGGAGGTCGGGAAAACACAAAAGATAGGGCAAACGGGGCGAAACAGCCTGTCCGAATTTCACATACGAATGAAACGAAGAGTAACCTGAGATTAGATCTGCAGTACGTGCCCATGCATTATCTAGGAAACAAATTTTAGCCTTGCATGGACAATCAATGAAATCCTGTTGCGTCATGTTCATAGAATTTAAGATTTCAACATACGCAATTTGAATTCACGAATAGAGGCGGGATGTTCCTTGATCAGCAGTAAGCCAAGGTCTTCGTACAGGGAGTTGGCAGGAGGAGAGATCATTTTATAAAAGGAATTTAGCAACCGCCAATTGTGTTTCTCTGCCAAAGAATATAGTCCTAATTCATGGATAAGAATTGGATTAGGCAGATAGCCTGGAAGACCAAGTACCCTTTTCCAAATCTTACCTTGAAGGGAATTAAGTAACAGGCTCAAATTCACTAGGCAAATATCTAAGGCATAGAGTAGAATGGGCTCTATTTTCATGGTGTAATAGTCGAAAAGAGGAAGAAGCGAAAATGTACAGTATCTCGCAGCGATGATCCCCATTTGAGCAGTTAAATGATCTACCTTGGAGGACAGCACAAGGTGCCACCTGCTGACAGACATGCCATTTGACATTGAGTACCCCAAATAAGTAATTTCTTCCTTCCTCATAATTTGATGTGTGTTCACGACATACTTAAATGTCATGTTTTTCTTTTTAGGTGCAAAAATTATGATGTGTGATTTGGCTGAGTTGATTGTTAAATTATTCAGTATACAGTATTCGTAAAAGATGTTAAGTTTGTTTTGTAAGCCAAATGGAACTTTGTCAAATAGAATGACGTCGTCAGCAAATGCCAGCCAGTGAAGACGTAGCTTGCCTAGATTTACCGCAAAGGTGTTTGTTCCTTCCCATATCTGCTCTAGGTCGGCGAGATACAGATTAAAGAGTATCGCTGCGAGGTTGCAGCCTTGTTTGACACCAATTCTTGTCGGGATGCTGTCAGACAGCAAGCCCGCCGGGTTGATACGCACCCTATATGAGGTGTTCTGATGGAGCGCTGCTATGATCGCAACCAACTTATGGGGGATGCCATATGACAGCATCTTCTGCCAGAGTCTATTTCTCAAAACACTATCAAACGCCGCTGATAGGTCTAAGGATGCCATATAGATTGTCTCATTAGTGGAGGCATGTGATGTTGACAATAGATGGGCAAGAATTGATGTGTTTAGCTGCGTGCCCATAGCTCTACGAAAGCCAACCTGCATTCTGGAAAGAATCTTAGCAGTATTGACATATGATTCCAATTCACACAGGAGCAACCGTGCAAAGATCTTGGCAGAAATGTCAATTAAGGCTATTGGCCCAAAATGTGCCGGTTCGGTTAAGGCTCCCTTTTTGTGGATTGGAATTACAATTACGGAGAGCCAGGAAGGAGGAATTTTCCCAGATTGGTAAATATACTGGTACCAGGGGAGCAGATAGCTGGCCCAGAAATGCGGGTCGTCCTTGTAGACACAGGGCGGAAGCCCATCAGGACCCGCCGCCTTAGAGAACTTCAGGGCTGCAATTGCCCATGTGATGTCTTTGATTTCCCAAGGGCAGACAGACGGATGTTCCTAATGCAGAGAAACAGACTCCATTGTTTTATGTATTTCTGGCAATTTGTATTTCGTGAGAAAGAAGGACAACCATTCCGTACCTGAAATGGATGCCATCATACGATTGTCGGCCTTGCCCAAGGGGTTTCTTAGAATTTCCCATTGGTCCCTAGGGTTTCTTTTGCACAGTAGTTCAACCATATGTTGATTTGCAAGATTATAAGCAGCAAATCGCAAAAGCTTCATCTTGCGCTTAAAACAGGCGGTTATGAAGTTCCGTTCCTTTTGTAGATTTACCACCCTCAACATCGATCCTCGTAGGGACCGCATATCGATGTTTTTTTGTCTTTTTAAGTTTGCCACCTCTGTCCAATGTGGACTAACAGTTTTTAGAGACTTATTTACACTTCCTTCTTTAGAAAGGCACACCAGATGCATACGAGTCATCTTCAGATTTAAGTTGATGATTCTCTCCCTATGCCATGGCGCCAGGGGCTTGTCACCAGGTACAACCAGGTCGCGATTTACACGAAACGCCATTTTGCGACAGATTGTGGCGTTCCATCTGACCGATAAGGTATGTCTGTCACATTCAAGCAAGGCTAGAGTTTCCTGTATTTCGTATGCTTCGTGCCTCAAGTGTAGGTAGGTAGTCAACATCCGATGGTCACTCAATACCACGTTGACAATGCGGATGGGCTCGAATAGGCCTGAACATGTAGTTGAAGCAAACACATAGTCAATAAGGGATGACGAAGTACCACGATGCCAAGATGTTGTCGGTGACTCGGCGGAAAGTTGGATGGGGTAGATGCCCCATGCTTCGAGGAAGGAGGACCAACGCTCACCTCTAGCCTGGGCTTGGCAAACATAAAGGGAGGCCTGATTGTCAAGTCGATCAATGCCTTCCATTTCCAAACACGAATTTAAATCACCCCCAATTATGATTTCATGATTGGGACTGTGGAGAGCCACATCGCCCAAAATTTGATTGAGCTCTTCCAAGGACGAATCCAATGCGACTTGATTCGGGTTCCAGTATATCGACATCAAAAGTATGGAAAAAGCTTTGATGTTATCAAAGGTTAACTCGACCAGAATGTAAGAGTCCGATTTTACCAGAGTGCGTGAGGCCACCTTAAGCGTATTGCTAATAAGTATGGCAATACCTCCGGACAGACGACCCAAACAAGAGCGTTGTGCTGGGGCATTAAAACGAATGTACCCATCTAACACAAGGGCAACTAGTGCCATGGTTTCTTGTAACATTAAAATTTCAGGTCTATATTTGGGGTCTGCCTGCTGGTGCCATGACTTAAGATTAGACACCCCACAGCAGTTCCAAGAAGCAATTGCGATCCCCTGGTGTTATGATTCCGTTGGGGGAGCTTTCAAAGAAGCTGCCACTTAAATCAGGGGCTCGAGCCATGACAGGCCACTCAACGCTTGCGTAAGCGATGCTAATTGTACTGTCAGTTGTTTTGCGTGTGACTCGAAGGGTGCCACTACTGGACCCTCTGTACTCACTGCTGGGGCTGGAATGACAGAGTCCAAGAAAGCCCACGCACACTTCATATCTGTGAAGAGGCAAGGAGTGAGACCCAACAATTCAAGATCATCAGTGAATTCAAGGATCATCTTTGTTATAATCTGGGATTGTACTCTAGACAGTGCCCTATTGTTGTTGTGCGAGGCAAGCTTTACCCAGTCGAGGTCCTTTGTCGACAGATTTCTTAAAGATGGAATCTGAAAGAGAAGGTTAATCAAAAAGGACCTATTGATCCTTGCATCACCATTTATGGCTGGATTGCTGATCCAACCCAGAATCACCTTCATGTCCTTTGGAGTTTCCAAAAGGTACAAGGGTACAAAAGATGGCTTACCCTGGGGGATCTCTTGTGCTAGAGCTAATTTCCCTGGCGCGGAGTGAGGCAAGGGTGAAGTAACCTGCCCTTCCTCACAGGGAGGCGTGATATTCACCTCCTCATGCCACTCCTCCAAAGCACGAACTGGTGCCACCAATCCAGCGGATTGCTCTGCCGCGTGTGAGCTCACATGCGGCAGCTCAGACACCAAGTGTGAATTGTTGTCAAGCTTAGTTTTTCCCACTAGCCGCGTTGCAACTTTCTTGCTTTCGATCGTTGGAAAGAAGCAATGAAGTTGCGGTTGGGACTTAGTCGGTATGGTCCGTGGTTGAATAGAAACAGGCACCTGCACATTGGCGCCTTTTATGGCATTAATCTGGAGGTGTTTCTTACACTCTTCACTCAATTCACGAAGATCTAAGGCCTGATCGTCCTGGCAGTTCTGGGAGCACAGGTCGACAGTGTAGGCTGTATCAGACTGCTTGTCCAAAGCCTTGGGCCCTTTTTTTGCAGATTGTTTCTGGGAGGCCTTTGCGATAATCGAGCGCTTCTGTGCTCTCATGAATGACTTCTTGGCCTTCCCAGAGAGGAAATACTTTCCTTCCTGTTCGTCTTGTGTTGCTATTGTTTCACATGATACTGGAAGACCGAGGCCGTCCCCCAAATCGTTCCCTCTAAGACATCCAGCCACTTAAACATAGAGGTACTCAGAGCATGGCTGGTGACACTTTCCCTGGTAAGAAGCTCTTGTTTCTTACAGCCAATGAGAGCTCCTAAATAGGTATTACAATGGTATATTCATGAGGCTTCCCTTTAATATGCCAGTTTAGACGTAATATGGCTAGAGGTTTACCAAATGACATAACTTTGTTTTTTAAAAGATTAACCTGCAAATGATTTCCAACAGAAAATGAAAACAAAGCATCTAAAGAACATTGGAGACCAATGGCTGCCTGATCAATTAAAACTATATTGTCTCCATATCCGAGCCAACCAATGTATCACCCAACTGTGGTGCTAAGGTACTATTATTATCCAACCCAACGGTGCTCAATGCATCTAATCCATTGTAAGGCAACTATAGGTGGACTGGAATATTGACTAATCAGAGCAGTCCTACTGATAAGCCCCATAGCTACCACTTTGACTCCCTAAAACAGGCAAATAGACACAGGAACCTGAGAGGAGCTACAAGAAGGAGCTTTACAGTTATTACTGGCTGATCTGAAGACTAACTTGCTGCCAACTGGCCGCCGTGTAGAAGCCATGACTTTTTTGATTTCTAATAATAATAAAATGATGCAATTCTCCCTCAGAATGGGTTGTCGGCTGACCAGAGCCCATTTTCAGGCAACTCCATTGAAAAAGCGTAGTGTACACCTATGCCCTGCTGAATCAGTATCCATATCTGCAGCATGTGCTCTCCGGTGGCACAGAGCAGGTTCAATGGACACAGATGCCCTCTGACAGCTGCATTGGCAGCTATATCATTGCAGAACAGGGGCTGCATTTAAGATGTGCACCATGTTCCCAAAACTACATAACTATGAGAGTAACTATTTTGGTGTCAGTCATAAACTTTAAATATACACTGTACCTGAGTTTAAGGTATGTTGGCTAGTATCTCTAATACATATTAAAGCCCCACCAAATTTGAATCATACATGTGTCAGCCGTGTAATCTCAGCTCAGTTGTGGAAGGGTTATGTTGTTTCTGGTTAGAGAGACTGAACCTGCCAGCTTGGAGGGCAAGAAACTGAATGGCTGGGCCTCTCCTTTGTTCTTTTGCGAGATCTGGTAACACCTCTACAAAGCTGGACAGCCTCCCGGCAGGAGCTCTCACAGGAAGCAGGTGTCAAAGGTTACACCCTTCCGAAAAGGGATATCCCTAATGGGGTGCTGCATAGCAAAAGAGCCTTTGATGCTATTGACAAGACAATGGGGTTGAGTAAATGTAGTCAGAGGGAACTCAGCATAGTGAGAGGAAGATACCACCATCTTGTTTCTCTATTTCTCTATCTATCCTTCCTGTCCCATCCCCTTCCTTTAACACAAAGCACTTTGGTTATGGTATTAGCAGGCAAAGATCATTTGTCTCAAGGTCAGGGATTGGACCTCTTAAAGCAGGACTGCTTTAATCCAATCACCTGTGGACTTTTGCCTTTAAAATAAGGGGTCTACCCACCTTCTTTGATTTACTCTTGAACAAGCACCTGAGGAAGAATTAATTGGACCTCTATTCGGAGAGTTCACTTTCCAAAGCCCCTTGCAATTCAGATGAAGACTGAGTGTCCAAAACAGAGGCGAGCTCTGTTCCCCACCCACCCCAAGGCACATTTTGGGTTATCTCCTGCTGAAATGAGACATGCATCTCTGCCAGTCACACTGCTGTCCAGGACTTCATAGTTGTGAAGGACTCCTGAAAGTGAACACCATCCTACCTTGCATTGGAGCTGGAGAACAAGGAGTAGACTTGTCCCTGACAACCCAGAGTGGGACGCACAGTTCCTGAGAGCCAAGCCAGCCCGAAATTCTGTGTTTTGCAATCAAATCATTGCATGCCAGCCTTCAAGCCCATTTGACCCTGTTGAAGCAGCAGGACTCACCAGAGCTGGCTTTGGCACTCGACCCATCTTTGAGCTGCCATCTTGCACACTCAAACCATTACACCACTGCATCATGCCAGCTGAGAATGTTGATGCCTCAGCTTGAACTTGAAGCTCCTTGTTGCTGGCGCCAAGTTCGAGACAACTTTTGAACCACCAGCATTTTCACTGCTAATCCACATCGCTAGTCGAACCAAGCCCGATGGACTCACCAAACAGCGACTATTGAACACTGCATCAAACCACTTGAACTGTGCATTGAGTCCCCAGCATCTACAAAGTCGAACTGACCATCGAACCGACACTGGTGGCCCTCATGATGTGTACTTCCTCTAGCGCCTCCTCAAATCGACTGCATAGAACACCACATCCAGTCACCAGTATGCTCGCTGTCGAATTAAATATCGATCCGACCCTGGTGGCCCTCACTATTTTCCCTCCTTCAAACATCGATTGTAACTGCAGAAAACTTCATTTTGACACCTGCTCATCACAGCTCCCCATCATGAACAACGCGGCTGCCGCATTTGAGGGTCTTCAAACTGCATGAACGTCACATAGAAACCAGATATCGCCTTTGTCAAACTTCCAAGATGCACAAAATGTACGAATGACTGGTAAATGCCCCCTTTGTCCATCTTTGGGCCATAGAGACTGGCTAGGTCACCACTCCCTCTTCTCTGTGCCAGAAAATATCCTTTCTGAAATGATTGTGACTTTTTATTACTTTATTACCTTTTTCCCCCGCTGCATCTTTCTATCTTCGAAATCCTCTGTTCTTTCCATTGGAGTGGGTTTGGTGTAGTGTTTGTCTTTTATGTAATTATTTCATATGCCATGTTTAATGAAAGTTTATATATATATATTACATGGACGCGGTAGCGTCCATGTAGTTATGGTTAAGTTGGTGTTTCCATAGGAAGAGCATTTTTTGGGTGGCTTATAACGTCGCGCCCTTTGGACGAATCCTCACCAAACTTTGCATAAAAAGTATATGGCCCACTCTGAATGTTTGCAAAGTTTGGAGAGGTTTGGTCCAGGGGGGGCAAAGTTATGGGGGGGTCCCAAAACTTTTGTTTTTTCCCATAGACATAATGGGAAAAAACTTTGCGCACACCTACAGCCCAAACCACTGGACGGATTTACACCAAATTTGTGGCAGGAGCGGGGGATTGGTCCCGAAAGCGTGCTTTTGCAAATTTGGTGTAAATCCGTCCGGTAGTTGTTTTTAAAATGACCAAAATGTAAGGCAAAAAGATTTGTGATATCTCCGTTCGCTCCGTGGATGGACTTCCCGGTTCGCTCCGCGGACAGTGCCCTGATTGGCCGAGCGACTTGCGTGATGTCTGTGGAAATGCAACGTGTTCGCTGATTGGACGGTGTGGTGCGTGAAGCGCGTCAGATTTTCTGTGGCGCCCGCCATCTTTCATTGGCGGGCGACCACGGACAGCGCGGTGAAACTAGGGTTAAAAATTGTATTATTGGAGTGTGTTGGTGTGTAAGAGTGTTTGGGGAGGGTGGGGGAGTCTGAGATAGGTTCAATGTTCTGTTTTTTTTTATGTGCTTGACACTTTTGTTGTGTTCGATTTGTCTGCGGACAACACAGCTGTTCTGAAATATTCTATATAAACTAAATGGTGGGTGTTCTGAGGGCGGAGCATGTGTCCGTTTTGTTCGCAAGCAAGTTGAATGTGTTCCAAGAACACTTGCGGTGTCTTGAAATGCTCTGATTACTTACCAGTAATCTCCATTACTCCTAGTCCTACTCTTCCTTGTCACAGTACTGACGACCCTCCTCACCCTCCCTGCGGGAAAGGTCCCATGTTCCGGCTTGGTAATATGAAACTGAGTGATGTGGATGTAGGGGAGGAGTTATAGGAATTTAAAGAAATAGAAGAAGGTCCTGTGTCGGAGGCAGGGACCTCATGAAGTAAGTATTGGGACGAGGAAGAATGGACGTGGAGGTAATGTTTGCAATTAAACAAAATGGGGGTGGTCTGAGAACGTTGTTCGTATTGTTCGTTGTCAGGTTGAAAGTGTTCTAAGAACCCTCCTTATGTCCGTTGACATTACAATTTCCTATGGCCCTTACCCGACTTTGTCCACTAAACAAACGATAAATCAGGCTGCTGTGCGCCGACATTATGTGATAATCCTATCACTTGCGCCATCGAGCTGGCTGACCTGCTTTTGCGACACTAAATCATATCTCCCGCCCCTAAACCTGACATTATCAAAGCATTCATATTCCCCGTCTCACTCCGTGACGTTACAGGGTGCGTTGCCAAACGCGCCCAGTCGTCTCCAGTCCTACGCGAC
This sequence comes from Ambystoma mexicanum, assembly GCF_040938575.1. Taxonomy (NCBI): domain Eukaryota; kingdom Metazoa; phylum Chordata; class Amphibia; order Caudata; family Ambystomatidae; genus Ambystoma; species Ambystoma mexicanum. The sequence continues at coordinate 1,090,940,554 of NC_090926.1, read as the reverse complement.
TTTACACAAAATCCGGAAAACAACACAGATCATCTCACAACACAGCGCGCCACAATTCGGAATATGAAACTGTGATTTAAAAGCAAACAGCAAGATTGTACATTTTGCAAAGTACTTTTATTTGACATCAAATGTTTAGAGAATATTCAGCGATTTGCATTTGTCTTTGCTGTCGATCCGCAAAAGTTCATCTTGAGTCACGCTCTGTTCCTTTGCAGTACACAGGGTGTTGGTTTATGATAAAAGATGCACTATGGTCGCACTGATAATCGGAAGGCTGTTCCAACAACGGGGCCTTAGACCACCATAATGGTTGGTATGTTGCTTCTAGCTGCTAGTACCGCGTAAGGCCCAGTCGTCTCCAGTCCTACGTGACTTTAAACAGAACCCGGAAAACAACACAGATCATCTCACAACACAGCGCGCCACAATTCGGAATATGAAACTGTGATTTAAAAGCAAACAGCAAGATTGTACATTTCGCAAAGTACTTTTATTTGACATCAAATGTTTAGAGAATATTCAGCGATTTGCATTTGTCTTTGCTGTCGATCCGCAAAAGTTCATCTTGAGTCACGCGCTGTTCCTTTGCAGTACACAGGGTGTTGGTTTATGATAAAAGAAGTACTATGGTCGCACTGATAATCGGAAGGCTGTTCAAACAACGAGGCATTAGACCACCATAATGGTTGGTATGTTGCTTCTAGCCGCTAGTACCGTGTAAGGGCATATTGGTACTTGGCGATTGTCCCATAAGATGGTGAGGGTCATGAAGTTGTTTAGAAGTAGCTGCACCTGGCAGTTGAAGAATCCGTCAGCCGGGGCCTGAAAATCCTGGCATTGACAGTAGGGAAGGATGTACCTGTTTTAAAAACATAAATTAGTCTCACAAGCCGATCTTCATTAAAAATATTAATTTTATTTATTAGGGCATGAAACTATTTGCTAGCGAGGGTAGTGCAACGGAGTATGTTAACTTATTCCCACTAACCCACCCTCTCTCCTCTGACTTTTTCAGAGCCGTCTGAGAGCCAGGGGACCACTTCCGCGGTGATAGTGCGCGATACAAAACAATATGCCACATTGAATGAACAAGTACAACTTAATCGGGCTTTAACGCCACGCTATTGTTATTACATTCCGGTATAAAATAATCTAAAGGGTTACTTACATTATATTGGCATTTTCCATTGTCTACGCTTAATGCAGTCCCTAAATACGACTCTGTCTGTGCCAACGATCTTTCTCATATTGATATAATATATAAAAGCGGTTTAGTTTCAGAAATTTCATCCTTATCGTCTCTTATGTTTTTGCACCCCTCCTTCAAAAGAAGTCTTTTGGCACGATCCCTGTCTGTCAAGGTAAAAAAACAATAGAACCTTATAGTGCGAGTCGTGGGCCACACCGGCCCGCGAGCAAAAAATGGAAGCAGCTGACCTTCACTGTGAACGAGCATAAATTCTTAATTTGCAACATTCTGTGTAAAGCCATCCCTGAGAAATTGCTTTTTACACTCCATCTTTGTATATTGTCTGTGTGCTATTGAAAAAAGTTTGTTAAAGGGAGTTTATGGTTAACTTGCGCTACTAAAAACCTATAAAATTCAGTGAAAAAACTTTGTTAAAGGGACGTTATGGTTAAGTTGCGCAACTAAAAACCTATAAAATTCAGTGAAAAAACTTTGTTAAAGGGACGTTATGGTTCCAAGTAAAACCGAAAAAACCCTGAAATTCGTCAGTTATGGTAAGCTAAGCAACCATAACTCGCGCCACCCCCTTGCACTGCTAAGCCTAACACCCAGGACATCAAAGATGACATCACAAATGTCATTAATGACATCACTGATGACATCACATGTGCATTTACCTGTCATGAAAAGTCTGTACAAGGGATTCTTAGTGTAATGTTAATGAAAAAAGTGTCAAAGATTATTGGAATAAATATAAAGTGCTAATCAGTGCATTAAGTTATGCATTGATTTAAATAGCATTCCATTATTAACTTCAATCCAGTATACTAAGGTACTCATGTTGAAACATAGGCATTATGTGCAGCATACATGATGGAGGTGCAATATTCATAAGCTTGCCATGTTGAATAGTGAAATGATAACTGTTTTCATATTAGAGTTTTGCGTACAGTGAAACTTGTGATAAGTAGGTAATAAAACCCACTTACTACATAATTGCATTATTATAGACAAATCACAAAGAGACAATACCAGATACAAATATGAACATATACAAGGGAATTGAAGTAAGAAAAGGAACCAGCAATAGTAGCAGCAAGTGTTCATAACCTAACTGATTACCTTTATGCAGAGAAATTATTGCTCTGTTTCAAAGCTGTTACTTACCCTATCTATATATATCACATGATGTGTCTGGACCCTAAGGAAAATAGTGTGAGTACAACATATAAAAATATGAGCATATACAGGGAAAGTACAGTAATAAAAAAACATCAAAAGTATCAGAAAGTGCTGATAACTCTACTGATAATTTTAATGCACAAAAAGGATTGCTGTCTTTCAAGGTTGTGTCTTCCCCTATGTATATGTTTCATATGATATGAGTGGACCATAAGGGAATTATAGTAAGAACATACTTGAAGGATAAGTCTACAAATATAGTACATTTACAATTTTTAGTTCCTGACTGTTACTGAAGAAAATCATTTGGCCTAGATATGTCAGGAAAGGAAAAAAGGGGGTGTCAGACATGTGATGTCATCAGTGATGTCATCAATGACATTTGTGATGTCATCTTTGATGTCCTGGATGTTAGGCTTAGCAGTGCACGATGGTGGCGCGAGTTATGGTTGCTTAGCTTACCATAACTGGCGATTTTCTGGGGTTTTTCGGTTTTACTTGGAACTATATATATATATATATATATATATATATATATATATATATATATATATATATATATACACACATTTATAGAACCTTGATGGGGCATTTCTTTTATTCTGGATGGTTATACTCTGCTGTTTGGCTTGCTACTGGGTCACATTCACACCCCTCTTGAGAGCATATCCTTCCCTCTGCCGACGTTAGCACAAAAGGCGAAGGCGGTCTATCTGCTAAAGCTGCCCGTTTTACCTTTATGATTGGGTTCACTCTTGTTTTGTAGAAGTGTGAGGGCTGAGTAGGCGGTTTAGTCTCTACTCATGCTTCTACTCTGCGGGTTAGGAGTCAATTTATCACGTTACTGACTGATCTGAAGAGGAATTCTAAGTGCATAATTTAATAAAAATAAATTACTAATTGAAAGGAAGTCTGGATTACAGAAACATATCTGCTTTAAAGTTAAATTACATATTTTCTCTCCTAAAAATCTCATGTTGGGAATGGTAATTTCATTTTTACTGCCTGTTTAAAATCATTCGACTTCCATCTATGCAAAACAGCCCGAAAAACTGAAACTCTTATCTGTAGCAATGCATGTGAGGAAATCCACATGGGTGGCTGTCTTTCAGAGCTCGCTTGGTCTGGAGTGACTGTCTCCATTGCAGGTTGCAGAGTGCCCAGATCCACATGGGTGGCTGTCTTTCAGAGCTCGCTTGGTCTGGAGTGACTGTCTCCATTGCAGGTTGCAGAGTGCCCATATCCACATGGGTGGCTGTCTTTCAGAGCTCGCTTGGTCTGGAGTGACTGTCTCCAGTGCAGGTTGCAGAGTGCCCATATCCACATGGGTGGCTGTCTTTCAGCGCTCGCTTGGTCTGGAGTGACTGTCTCCAGTGCAGGTTGCAGAGTGCCCATATCCACATGGGTGGCTGTCTTTCAGAGGTCGCTTGGTCTGGAGTGACTGTCTCCAGTGCAGGTTGCAGAGTGCCTAAAGGGCTCACCAGGACATCTCCCTGTAGCTGTCTCACTACACTCTCATACGACCTCTCACATGGCAGGTGAATGCCCATGAAACTAGATATCATTGTTTGTACATGCTTAGCTGATGAGAAGGAGGAAGCAGCGACAGAAATGCATCCTGCTAGAATGCGGGGAGACCGGTTTAGCTCAGGGGCGCAGATATGCCATTGAACTAAAGGCTGGCATAAGTAGGGCGACAAGGGGCAGAAATATGTGCAGCATTTCAACCTCTGTACTTCCCGTACATGTGGCGTACCCAATGTTTATTTTTAGAAACAACGACGTAGATTGCAACCAACCGCCTACAGTACTTGCACAGAGAGCAGCGTGTCATTTTCTTGTCCAGGAACTACTCGTACAGGCTATGACCTCCGAGGCAAGACCGGATGTTTGCAGTCTAGTCCTCCCTTTCTGCTGAGCTCTAGGAACCTGTCCTAGTCTGGGATGAAGTACCACGCAGAACGGAAGTACTTTATTTCCAGTGCCACATATGAGTCCCTCGGCCTTACTTTAAACGGACTGCATAGACAGTCCCACACAGAGACCGCTGGACCATACGCACCCCAACCAGCTCTTACTTCAGCTGTTATCCTTGGGACACTCACCAAGCACTACACTGACATTCCAGTCTAAAAATCCATTCACGAATCCCAGCATCCTGGAAAGCCGATCACTACAGACCCTAGGAATGCTAAATGTATATATTACCTTCTTTCTATAGATAGGGATGCCGACTACGGATTCCATGGGAAACCTTTAGCAGCCAATTATTTTTCCCAATGCTGGATCCTTCTTGTGTGATGTCACGGCAGAGGAATGTGGAATTGAGCATCATCTGTGTGACATCCCATTAGGGGACATATCATTTTATGTGCCTCCTCTAGTTCACCTTAGAACAGAGAGTACGCTGAGACAGCACTGCGCCGACCCTCATTTTGCAGAGCGGGAGCTGCATAGCTGGCACGTCTATGCAGTGCGGCTCAGATGTCGTGGAAGGTCAGTGCCACACTGTGCCGTTCAAGGCGCAGGAGTCACTGCTCTCACAAATTGAAAGATTCTGGGCTCCCATATTGCCAAGGGGATGCGCCACGAGGGTCAGGATAGTGAAGGTGAGAGACCTGGGGCAGGTAGCGAGAATTCTGGAGAAGGGAGAAGACACATTATGGCGGTGGGGGAGAGTGGCATATATATATAGAAGCTTGAGCCAGTGGTAGCTCTGAAAGGTGACTGAACTTGGATCTGGCAAGAACCCTTGGCTGGGGTCATGATAATAATGGCTGCATTCTACAAATTCTACCTCGGGCTAACAGGGAAGATATCTGGTCATGCAGACATGCAATATCACTAGGTGTTTCCTTCAGGCAGGTCACCATTCCAGTGTGGGTGTATTGTTCATATGTTCCAGGTGAGGGGGGACACAAATAGGCTCTGAGGGGTGTGCAGGGGTGTGCAGGGATTTTTACAGACATGGGGCCTCATTACGAGGTTGGAGGTAGTCATGGCGCTATTAGCGCCATGACTACCTCCAATACCAGTACCGAGTCCGCCCTATTCAATGGGGACTTACCGGTCTATTCCGACCTTTGCGAGACCGGTAAGTCCCCATTGAAAAAGCCATTCCCCATTCCCATTTGAGGAAAAACCAGGTGTTAAGGAAGGGACCCACCAAGGGACGTCGGAATAGGGCGCAAAGGGATTACCGGCACCAATGTCCTTAACAGTGCCCGGTATTCCTTTGTGCCCACCTCGTGATGAGGCCCATGTTAAGGGACGTGGGCACCAGGCTGCAGGGTCTACAATGACATGTATTAGTTTCTGTTTTTGTTAATTAAAGAAACATATCATTGGTTTTAATCTGACGACATTTTGAGAGACAAAATGCTGTGTAATCTAGAGGGGACAAAGCAATTATTTTATTGTAAGAAATTTGAACAGTGCATCTTTTTTAATTTTACAATGTTCATTTCTAATGATCAGGTCCATTATATATTGTGCATTAAATTTGTCTTACTGATCAAAGCACATTATCAGAACTAGAATAGACTTATTCAGACTTTTTTTAGAAGGTCATCACATCAAGATTTTTAGTACTTCTTCCGTACTATTTTTAAATATACAATTGTAGATGTGTAAAGGAAGGGAGCAATTGGCACTAGTTTGGATTTCTTGGCTGTTTTGCATAAAATCAAAGCGAATTTTCCAAACATACGAATCATCACAGTTCTTTATGATTCTTTATTGAAAAATGTGTCTGTGATAAAACGGTATATGGTGGATTAACTAAATAGATGTTGAATACTGGGCTTGGAGCTAATTCTAATTTTTATGACACGCACCTTGGCATTATAGTGTTTTTTGTATCTCAAAGTATAAACAATCATTCAGCCAGCCTCATGATGTGGACGCGCTGATGAAACAGCTTTGACATGGGCCACTCCCTTGGAATCCAGGTTGGTCTTGCTTCTCATTTCCAGAGATAATGTTTCCTCTTACATAGGGTGAGTTCCTCACTGGGTTTGGGAGGCAAAGAACATTGTGCATGCCCAGCTGCCAAAGAACATACATCCTTAGAGAATTACATATAAGCTATTGCTCCAAAACCTAACCCTAAACTTAAGGCCACAGTAACATTTCTCCAATGTATCTGGATAAGGAGATATACATATATGACCGTGCCAATATATAGAAGCCCAGTCAGTTGAGGTAGGAGTGAGAAGGAAGGGGGTCAGAGTTTGGATAAGGAGCTGGAGATTCTGGAGGAGATTGCCAAGCACAGAGAGTACACATAGCAGGTTGGTTGGAGAAAAGAGATTAGAGGAGCAAAGGAGACATTGAGGAGAGATGCAGAAAGATGCAGTTGTGGAGAAGAGTGGTGATATTGAGGAGGAGTTTTGGAGACAGAGGAAGAAGAGGTGCGATACTGAGGAGGAGGTATGTGATAGTGAATAGGAGGTTGGTCACAGTGAGGACTGTGTTGGAAAACAGAAGAAGAAGATTGATGACGATGAGGAGGAGGTTGGGAAGGAGCAGGGGAAAACTGGCGGAGAAAGGGAGAGGTTGGAGAGAGTAAAGAGGAGATTGGAAATAATAGGGAGGATAGCTTGTGGTAGAGTTGTGGGTCATCTATGTATTGGTGGATGTGGATGTATTGAAGATTATAGAGAGAGGATGGATCCTTGAGGGACTCCACAGTTGATGAGCAGAGTTGGTGTACTGGAGGAATTCACTTGTATAAACTGGTGGAGATTAGCAAAGTAGGATTTGAACAAGCTTGAAACGATCTTGCTGATCCCTATCAATAATCAATAAATACATTCCTCACAAGTGAGTTTTCTGGATGACGTCCACACCATAAGAGTGTCCTTCCTAATTGATTAATACAATCTGTTCAAGGCACTTGCTGTAATGTATCCCCCATGTAAGTAATGTACGGCAGAACTAGAGATCAATCCACCCTGGGTCATTACAGATGACATCTGAGATTGCGGGTTCTGACCTGGCATATGTTGATCAACTGAAGATAGCAGAGATACATTGCAGGCGCATAACCAACATATTTCCAATGTGAACTCTAAGGTCGATTCACTTGCTCCTTGAAGTATTATATTTAATTCCAAGTAGAGTAGCAAACCAACCAACCTCAGGGAAATGCAGAACTTAAGGCATATGGGCAAGGGTGCAAGGTTCACTGGATTACCCACGCAGCACCGTACCAAGCCTGAAAGCTATATACAAAGTCTTACCTTTCTCTCTGGGTGTGACGTTTGATGGTTCGGCGACATTGTGTTCTGTGATAAATAAGTGACTCTGCAGGGTGTAGCCAGTCTCGGCCATACCACGGAATGGGCCTCATTCCGAGGTTGGTGCTAGTCATGGTGCTATTAGTGCCATGACTAGCACCATTACCGGTACCGTGTCCGCCCTGGTTCAATGGGGACTTACCGGTCTAGTCCGACCTTTGCGGGACCGGTAAGTCCCCATTGAAAATGTCAATCCCCATTCCCATTTGAGCCCCCATAGGGCTCAATGGGAATGGGGAGGGTGCTAATAATGGTACCGTAAATTACAGTCCCGTTATTAGCTCTGAAGTCCCTTTGCGGGTCCCGTCCTTAGCGCCTGCTAAAACCAGGCGTTAAGGAAGGACCCGCAAAGGGACCTCGAAATAGGGCGCAAAGGGATTGCCGGCACCGGTGTCATTAACGGTGCCCGGGATCCCTTAAGATGCTTTTGTTCTTGTGGATGACTTTGTGGTAAGTGCAGAAGAGGGTTTAAGCTGTTAGAAATTCTTGTTAAAACGTCCAGCACCATCTAAGTTCAAAGGCATTACATCCGGCCATGATGTTGTCAAGAAGTATTCAAGACATATTTGAGAAAAGATATTGCATCTGGATCCTTGATCGAGCAGCCTGACACTTTTCACACCGGATCACCTTCTGTACCCATACCCAGCTTGTCTTGCCGAGCCTGCCCAGTGAGGCAATTAGATGTCCTGTTTAAAGCTGCCCCTGCTCATGGAGCTCTCTGAGACACCCGACACAGTCCAGGCAACATGGAGCCTCCTGGACTGAATCTTCTACTTCTACTGCATAGACAGTTCCTGAATCTTCTAAGTAGACTAAGGATGTAAACTATTTCTATTTATTACACTCACTGTTTTTTGAGGGCACTAATGACAATCTCAGCCCTCTTTTACACATCTGCATCCAATCGCAAAGGGTGTAAGTAGCTACTGTGGTTTAACGTGCCACGTTCTTAGACATATGTCTCAATGATAGCAAATCAGCAGATGTTCTAAAGTGAACTGGATGCAGATTCCACACGAGAGTGGCCTGCACAGATAAACCCCGGCCACCAATCCTCCAGCAGTGGAAAGCTAGAATAACCCTCTGATTTGCAGTCTTGGTAGGAAGCCATCAGGAGGGGACAGTATTGTTTGAATTGTCTTGCCACAAAGGCAGGATGCTGAGAATGTATGTTCCTGAACACTGTACATAATGCGTTACATCTTATCCTTTTGTCTTCTGTTAGGCAATGAAAGGATTTTTATGTACAACAGCTTTTTTAATGAGTCACACGATTGATATTTTGGGAAGTCCCAGATGCATGTTGCTTGAGATGAAACTGTTCACCGCTGTTACTTTGAGACAGCATATGTCCCAACACTCTAAAGTCGGAAAGACAGGGTTTGATCACTGTGGAAGTATGATCTTAAGAGTCAATGACTAGTCTATTTTTACCCAAGATTCTTTATTACTTTTGTTGGGGCAGGACAGCGGCCAATGCTCTGAAGGCCAATTGGATCAAAGGAAGAATGGATGGCACAAAAGGGCCAAGATTCCTGTCTTGGAACCATTTAATTTCAGGCATTGGTGACACTTCTATACGTGTACAGCCTGAAGACACTCAAAGACGTTCTTAGCTGTTGTGTATTTGACAGAATCAGAGAACATTAGAATCTGAGAGGCCTCTGAATATTACACGGTGAAGATGAAAAGAGATCACTAGCAGCACCAATGGTGTAACATGAATAGTAAACAATAGTGGAGAGTGAACAGAGCCCTATCGAACCAACGTGGTAGAGGTCCCACTAAGATGCAAAAGGAACCAAAGACACAGACTGACAATGGTCTGATACAAATAGGCCTTTCTTTGTATAGCTAGTCCCTTGACTCCTAAGTCACCTGCAGTGCACGATTTCCACTATCAATGGCTGAAGATAAATCTACCAATAGCAGCATAATCATCTGCTCCTTGTTTTGTGTCGTCGTTTTATTTATTTATTTATTGGGTATTTACTATGCACCTATACACAAATGTTTCAAGCCACAACAAGACAAGAGAAGGGGTACAAGGATGTCAAAAACAAAAACAGTCCTACTAGGCCTTGTGACATTTGGATCGTGCAAGTGCAGTAAAAAGAAGTGCGGGGAAGAAAGGATGGGGAAAGTGCAAGTCAGGGCGGAAGGGCCCGTGAGATAAGCGAGTGCCACGGGAGACCAAGTTGACAGAGGCAGGGGAATTCAGAGAGTGCAGGTGAGGAAGGTCCACATGCTAAGTGCGAGGTAAGGAGCTGGAAGGCCTCAAGGGGTGCAGGCCCAGCCAGGCTAATGCAGGGGAAGGGGGCCCGAAGGGCAAGTGCAAGTTCAGCAGGCGGGGTCAGGGGAGACTGGACGAGGAGGGCCTGGTGCCCTGTAAGAAGCTGAAGAAACCAGGCCGTCAGTCACGCAGAAGACGGGGACATTAGCAGAGGAGGGAGAGAGGGAATGAGGAAAAGAAATGGAAGGCTTTGAGAAGAGAAGCTTCCGGAACTTAAGGAGATCTAGCTCAAGTCTGAGAGGGGTAGGCAGGCCTTTCCAGATGGAGACACCTGCAGAGGAGAGATAATTACAACCCCCTCTCTGCTTTGAAAAGCATCTGATCTGCAGAGAGTTGGATCTAGAAAACTGAAGGGCTCTAGCAGAAAGGTATTTAGGGAGATAGAGCTGGATGTAGCTGGGCCCCAGGACCGAGAAAGCCTTGTGGATGATGCAGAGTGTCTTGAACTTGATCATCGCAGCAGCCAGGAGCCAGTGGAGAGATTTTAAGGACTGAAGACATGCGGCCCCTGGGCTTGACTCTATTCTGGATTAGTTGTAGGGGGCAAAGGGAGCTAGATTGACGAAGAGGCTGTTGCAGAAGTCCAGCCTGGAGAGGACCAGAGCCCTGGAGACAGTGAGGTTCTGGGGGAAGTTGAGGAAAGTGAGAATGCCTCTGAGGAGGTGTAGCTGAAAGTTGGCCTTCTTGGCAAGGTCTGTGATGTGAGGAGAGAAGAGGAGAGAGGAGTCGAAGATGGCACCTAGGTTGTGTGCCTCACAGGAGGGTGAGGGGAGTGTGCCCATGGAGGGTGGCCTGAGTGTGGGAGGGAAGGAGGGAGAAGGGGTCCCAATGAGAAGGATCTCCGTCTTACTAGCATTAAGGCAGAGATCATTAGCAGTGTACCATGCCTGAATAGCAGACAGGCAGTCAGGAATGAGAGAGGAAGAGGAGGAGGCAGAGGCAGGAAGCTTGAAGGAGAGCTGTGTGTCAGGTGCATAACACTGGAAGTTAGGAGAGAAGGTGGATAATAAATGGGCTAGAGGGGCAAGGTAGATGTTGAAAAGCCAAGGCAAGAGGATAGAGCCCTGAGGGACACAGCAGGTGGAGATTGAGATAGGGGAGAGAAAAAGGCCCGGTTGAACCTGGGAAGGTCAGTTAGAGAGGAAGGATCAACCAGTCCAGTGCCAGGTCAGTGATACAAAGGATAACATGGAGCAAACTTATAAGGGTGGCATGATTGACCGTAACAAAGGCAAAGGAAAGGTCAAGAATTATGAGAACGGAAGGAGAGTTGTAATCAAGATTAGAGAGCAACTCATCACAGATGTTCAGGAGTGCAGTTTCTTTGACTCTGGCAGCTCTGAAGTCAGACTGTTGGTCATGGAGACAACCAATGGATTCAGTGTGGTGGATACGCTGGGAGATGGGGGTAATAGAGGTAGGGTGGTAGTTAGCCAGACAGGAAGGGTCAGCAGAAGGTTTTTGAGGAGAGCATGCACAAGGGAGTGCTTGAGGAGTGAGGGGAAGTATCCTGTGGCAAAGGAGTGATTCCACAAATCAGCGAAGGCTGGAGCAAGGGAGACAATATTGTCCTTGATAGTTCTAGAAGAGCAGGGGAGCACCTGTTTGGATGAGACTTTCATAGAGTGGACTGGTCTAGTAACCTCATCATGTGATGTGGGAGAAAAAGAGTAGGAGGGAAGGGGCTAGGTGGGCCAAGGGATGCATGAGAGTGGATGAGGGATAAGGGAGTGATGTAGAGGAGAGTGAGGACAGGGTGTTCTGAGTTTTAGTGATGAAATGAGAGGCCAGTGCAGTGCAGAAGATGGGGGAAGTCAGAGGAGGAATGGAGACTGCATTAGGATTAGCGAGTTCTTGCAGATTGTGAAAAGTTCAGCCGTGTTGTTAGATGCCACAAAGATGTGGGCTTGGAAAAAGGCCTTCTTCTTCGAGCAGATGGAGAATCTGTATTGCCTTTGGAGCAGGCAGCAGGCCAGTTTGTCAGAGGATGTGCTTGTAACCTGCCACTTCCGCTTAGGAGCTTTATACTTGCATTTCAGAGAGGCCAGGTCAGAGTCATACCAGGTGTTGCGCTTGGAGGCAGGCTTCATGCGGATCCTCATGACAGGGGCAAGGATGTTGAGAGTGTTGGAGATTGGGAGTTGAAAGTTAGTAAGGGCTGTGTCAGATTGAGAGTCAGAGGAAGGAGTTGGGGGAATGAAGGTGGCGAAAAAAGTAGCAACTGACACTCGCTTCATAGGTCGAATGACAGAGAAGGAGACTGGCAGTGCTTTCAGGGGCTTAGCTGTGTGATCCAGGAGGTCCAGGTGAGAGGACAGTAGAGTATGATCAGACCAGGAGAGATGAGTAGTGAGTGGGTTGGAGATGGGGATGTCAGCAGAGATGCGAGCATCCAAGTTGCGAAAGAGTCCAGAAGCCACATCAGGGAAGCCTAGGTGAATATTGAAGTATTTGAGGAGTAGAACCTTGGAGGGTGAGGCCAGAAGAGAAGAGGTGAGGTGTGTTCAGACTACTCTGAGAGGAAAGAGGGAGGCTGGGCAAGGTGACCTGTAAATGGAGGCCAGAGTCAGCGAGAGGATAGGGGAGACACCAAGCCTGCAGACAAGGCATTCGAAGGAGGAGTAGGACCGAGTGGGTATGATAGTAGCAGGGACACATTCAAGGAAGATCAGGGCCACTCTACCCCCAGACTGGTTTGTCCTGGGCTTGGAGAGGATCTTGTAGCCCTCTGGAAGAAGAGTGTCAAAACCCATGACAGAGCTGGCCATGAACCTCATCTCGGTGAGAGCGAGGATGTCGACATCAAGATCATCAAGGAGGTGGCAGATGTCAGAGAAGAGTTTGATGGCAGAGCAAGAGTTGAGGGTAGCGACTTTTGAAGGTTTTCCGAGGAGGGGTACAGGAATGTGGTACACCCATCGGTAGTGGCAGAGGGCCCACAGAGTAGGCAGAAAAAGGAGTGGCATGAAAAGGGAGGAAGTTGATGAGAAACAGAAGACGCCTATCAAGAAGGAGGAGGATGGGCTGAGAACCCTGGACCTTTACAGTGCCATTTAGGTAGATATTAATGATAGCCCTAGAGGAAAGTAAGTATTCAAGAGTTTTTTCCAATGGGTGCCACCATTGATGGGAGAGGAAGAGAAAGGGGAGAGCGCTGAGACCATATGGGGAATCTAAAGGTCTGGGGAGGGAACAGCAAAGAGGATGTCGGTGACAGTCTGCCTGGAAGAAGCGTTGACATTGGTGTCAGCGATAGGCAGGCCTGGATTGGAGACTAGGAGATCTTTCCAAAACGTTTTCCTTCCATACTTCGAAAGAGAGATAGGATAGGTGATAGAGTAGCAGTTAGAGAAGACAGGGGAGATTGAAAGTACCATGGAGGGAGGGCGTGGAGAGAAAGAAGGGGGAGAGAGTGAGAAACTGCAGTGAGCAAACCGAATTACAACACAAACCAGAGCAACAATCTGGAATCAGGTGTCCAGGATAGAAGAAAAAAGCAGAGTGTTCAACAGCAACAGAAAGCAAGAGACCTAGAAGTGAGATGTCTGGATAGTGGGAAGATATCCTTGATTGCAGGATAGAGGAAACAATCCAACTTCCAAACACAAAAGCAAATGCAAAATCACTCAGGTTTTACTTTTCTAGATAGAGGGAAAAAGCAGAATTTTCAGCACAAAGCAAATGCAAAAACCCTCAGATTTGACTTTCCTAGATAGAGGGAAAAGGCCCTCAGATTTGACTTTCCCAGAGGGAAAAATGATTAAAGGCTAACTACGACAAATAACCTAATGCCTGATGTGGATTACCTACAACAGCGATGTGTAGCAGAATGAAAACGTAGCTAATAGGAGTAATAAGAGTGGAGGGAAAGTTAAAAAAAGGAGCATCAATGGCTGTTCCCCCTGCCTGCCCCTTCCTTACCTTGTCAGTCGCTGCCGGTTGACGGCTACGCTGCATGCGCCGACGGCAAACACAATCTGGACCTGCTACTGAGGGAGCGGCCCTTTGCCAAGGGGGCTGCTCTGCTGGGTTCACAGAAATAGGGCAACTTGCCCATTCACGAATCTGGGGCGGGGTGGGAGGCAGGAGGGAATCAGGAGGGTGGGGCAACAGGAAGGGACTGGTCAAGGAAGGCTGCAATGCGGCAGGAGCACAAAAGATCAGCACAAAGAATATGCTTTCAGGAAAATGCTTTCAAATAAGTGCGGGAGAGCAAGAATGGAATACAACTCACTGCAGCTTCTACAACATGGAAGCGAGTCGTGGCAAGTGGCAACAAGGCTACACCCTCAGGCGGTGTTAACAATTGTATGTAAGCATGCCCAATCAAGGTTCTGGGGCAGGTTGGGATCCAAGGGGGGAACAGGAAGGGATCGGGCAAGGAAGGCCATGATGCGGCAGGAGAACAAAAGATCAGCACAAGGAGACCTGGCAACCCCCAAATGATGTCCATGGAGAGCACCCGGGCCAGGGAAATTAAAAACAGGAGCTACATTTGGGTTCACTGAGTACCAGTCTCCATATCTAGGATGTACTTGTATGTCCGATAGAACAAAAATGAAGTAAATACACACTGAGAAGGTGTTATTCTAGAAGCAACTGCAGACTCAGGAAGACACAGGGATGACCATAGTCACTGATGGTGGACCTTGGGTCCACTGAGCACCAGCCATCAAATCTAGATAGTACTCGTAAGTCCGATAGAACAGAACTGGATGTAGCTACACAATGAGAAGGTATCACCCAAAAAACAAGGGCCGACTCAACCAAACACAGGGACGACCATAGATCTGAAATTCGCTTAACCCAGTAAACATTAGGAGCAACTCAACACTGATGATACTGCCAAGCAGGGAAAGACAACCTGAAGCCTGGTAATCAGAACAAATTCCACACTAGAAGAGGATTCCACTTGGAGAACTATTGCTTCGAACCTCTAGAATAGATACGGTTAGCTCAGCAGACACTGGAAGCTAATCAGGAAGAGGGGTTTCCCACCAATCCGCACAGACACTCACACATACTGATATGCGTACTCTCTCCTCTACTCCAACAAACAATAAAATCCAGCTATACCCCCAATCAAATTTGGCTGCACACATATCTATACACCTCCAGGAACACCTCATCAGTCTTTAGAACAAGCTATACGCCATCAGCCTAGCTGTACACATAATCTCATACACAGGCTCCACCACCGCCAGAATGCAGATTCCAAGGTCAACAGCCTTGCTGCACACATTCTATTGATCTCACACAACCACTGCACCTTGCTAAGCATTAGAATGCAGCTACACACAACCTAAACTGCACTGGCTGCACACATACTAAGTGCACCCAAGCCGTATTTACTACCCTACTCTCTCCACTGACCTGAACTACAGTCCCCTAGGGCATTCAAACCACAGCGCATTGAGATCATACCAATTGTATAAGGTGCTAAACAAAGGCCCAATAACATAACAAAACATAACATAATCAGTTAGGAAATGCACATTGACTAAATGTGCTTAATTTTACTAAATGTGTCTAATAGGATACACCAAGACATTCTTGCCATTACTAACCCTGTTTTATAAAGTAATGCCAAAACTTAAACATTTTGATAATGTTTCAGATTGTTATAAATAATGTTGTTAATGAATGCAATAACATGAGGCTTACAACCTTACTACTCTACAAGATCATTAATTGTTCTTGAAATGATAAAAAATCATTAAAGTGTGAAAATGTTTGGAATGACCATTGATTGTCTCTCTTTCTCTTGCTCCCTCCTTCTTCATCTCTCCCTTCCCTTTTAGGATGTGAAGAACAAGTGGAACAGGTATGGTCATTAATTTGAAAAGAATTGCAAAAGTTCACTCTTGGTCTGGGTGATATGCTTATTAGCTTTGGGGTGATCTTGTCACTTGTCAAAAGACTAATTTCTGTGTTTGCCCAGAAGTATAAATAAGTTCTGAAATTGCAATTTTGTGGTTACAAAGCACCTAAGAAACACTAGTATTTAATGCAACCCAATGGGTTAACAGAATTTGTTTATTTATGCATAAAGAATTACAAAGAAATGAAAGATTATTTGTTGTTCAATGAAAGACTTAGTTTTAGATGTGACTTTGTAACCACTTGGTACGTCCTTATGTCTTACTGCTCATATATGAGCGTGCTTCCTGTATTGATTTTGTCCCTTCAAGGGTATTATAATCCGATGTTTGTTGCGTTTGTTTGTCCTTTTCGTCTCTTTTGTCCTTTTTAAGTGTCCTCTTTTGATCTTGTATTATACTTTGATCCTCTTTGATCTTTTTAATGTGTTAATGTCCTCTTTTTATCCTTTGATCCTCTACATGTGTTTCACAACTTGGATGTGGCTCTTTAGGAGGTAAAATGTCATTGATGTAATAACTAATGAGGTCCGATAATGTTCAGGTTTTGTTGATAAACATAGGTGATTTTAAGTTGTGGTTAGTAGCATTATGCAATTGCAGAGGCAGAATCAGATCCTGCCACATTATATGCAGGTCATTCAAGAGTTTGCCTGGATCATTCTCAATTATACTGGCGTATCCATAAAAGCTCTTCAATAGCTTTAGGATAGAAGTGGCGTTGGTAATTTCGTTAAATAGGTTTGAATATGCTAGTGCCATTTGGCTCCCATGGCGGTTCCCTGGACTTGACGATAAATGTGATTGTCAAAACAGAAAATATTGTTCATGAGAGTGAACTTGAGCATTTCAATGATCATTTTGCTTTGGTCAAAGAAAGAGATAGATCTAGATTTAAGAAAGTATTCTGTTGCTGTTATACCTTTCCCATGTTCGATGCAGGTGTATAATGAACTTGCGTCCATCGTTACCTGTCTAATTTTCTTGCCACATGATTGATCCAATTTGTTGAATCCCATTTTTGGTGCCCTTGATGTAGGAAGCTATATTCTAAACCAAAGAATTCACAAATCTATCTATAAATGATATTTTTTCTGTAATAGATCCAATACTGTTTATGATAGGTCTTAAAGGGGGGAATTTGAGATTTTCTGACCACAAAGAGTTATATTTTATTTATTTACATTTGTGGTCCTGTCTGGGAGAAGGAGTCAGTCCAGCGTGCCATGAGATAAGGTTAGGCTAAGAGTAAGAAAGGGGCTACAGGACAATAGGGCAAGTGCATTGGCTACTGGCTGATATCTATGTAGGGAAGATGGTCAGGTTGACTAGGAGGGAACATTTATCATCTTATCATGCAATTGACAAAATCAAATCACCACTGGAATATCCTTCCTAGCATTTCAGGAGATGCACAACACCCCAGATGTTTTCTGCTGAATTTGGTTGCTTCCTTAAATGTTGTTATTTGACAATCAGGGAACTTAGGCAAATGGCTGAAAATCAATGGGCACTTTGTACATGGATTTTGTGCAAGACTAACATTTGTGCTTTCATTGTTAAACATGTGTGGTCATTAACCTTAAACACAAAAGTGATGGGTGGAAGGTTTTAAATGAATCTGAACCACTGGCATTGCTCTGGGCAACCTTCCACACCACTGTATTTTAGCCTGTCTGTGCCATTGCAAACAGGGTCCAGCCATATGCAAATCAGTTCGGTACGGCCACCAATGGTAGCAGCCCAGCCTGAACTGCTAGGCCAGGTCCCCTCTGCATGGAAACACAAGCAACATCAGACATGTTTCGGCCTTGTTTGACCTCCTCAGTGAGGTGCAGCTTGGTCCCCTATGGTGCAGCGAACAAGGGACCCACATCTGGGTCAAATCAGGTCACCACTGGAATATCCTTCCTAGCATTTCAGGAGATGGACAACAACCCAGATGTTTTCTGCTGGATTTGGTTGCTTCCTTAAATGTTATTTGACAATCAGGGAACTTAGGTAAATGGCTGAAAATCAATAGGCACTTTGTACATGATTTTGTGCAAGACTAACATTTGGGCTTTCATTGTTAAACATGTGTGGTCATTAGCCTTAACCACAAAAGTGATGGGTGGAAGGTTTTGAATGAATCTGAACCACTGGCATTGCTCTGGGCAACCTTCCACACCACTGTATTTTAGCCTGTCTGTGCCTTTGCAAACAGGGTCCAGCCATATGCAAATCAGTCAGGTACGGCCACCAATGGTAGCAGCCCAGCCTGAACTGCTAGGCCAGGTCCCCTCTACATGGAAACACATCAGACATGTTTCAGCCTTGTTTGGCCTCCTCAGTGAGGTGCAGCTTGGTCCCCTATGGTGCAGCGAACAAGGGACCCACGTCTGGGTCAAATCAGGTCACCACTGGAATATCCTTCCTAGCATTTCAGGAGATGCACAACAACCCAGATGTTTTCTGCTGGATTTAGTTGCTTCCTTAAATGTTGTTATTTGAAATCAGGGAATTTAGGTAACTGGCTGAAAATTCATAGGCACTTTGTACATGGATTTTGTGCAAGACTAACATTTGTGCTTTCATTGTTAAACATGTGTGGTCGTTAGCCTTAACCACAAAAGTGATGGGTGGAAGTTTTGAATGAATGTGAACCACTGGCATTGCCCTGGGCAACCTTCCACACCACTGTATTTTAGTCTATCTGCGCCATTGCAAACAGGGTCCAGCCATATGCAAATCAGTCAGGTACTGCCACCAATGGTAGCAGCCCAGCCTGAACTGCTAGGCCAGGTCCCCTACGCATGGAAACACAAGCAATATCAGACATGTTTCGGCCTTGTTGGGCCTCCTCAGTGAGGTGCAGCTTGATCCCCTATGGAGCAGCGAACAAGGGACCCACGTCTGGTGTGGGTCCAAGCCTGATTTGCACATGGTCTTTACCCTTCTGTAATGGCTTGGTAGGTGAAGAACAAACATCTGGAGGGTTGCCCAGAGCAATGTCAGAGGTTAAAATTAATTCGAAACCTTCCCACCATCACCTCTTTGTTTTTGCTTTGTCACCCCGAGTGACGCGGGTATGCCCAGACATGGGCCCTGTGCATGCTGGACCCAGAGACCCAAGCTACTCCTCAATGATGAGGCCTTACAAGGCCAAAACATGTCTGCGGATGCTTGTGGCCTCGGGCAGAAAGGATGTGACCTAGCAGTGTGGGCTGGACTGCCCCTTTTGGGGTGGGACCAAGCCTGATTTGCACATGATCTTTCCCATTCTACAATGGCTTGGCAGGTGAACAACAATTATCTCGAGGGTTGCCCAGAGCAATGCCAGAGGTTAAGATTCATTCTAAACCTTCCAGCCATTACCTCTTTGTTTTTGCTTTGTCACCCTGAGTGGCACGGGTATGCCCAGACGCGGGTCCGTGCCTGCTGGGCCTAGAGACCCAAGCTACTCCTCACTGATGCAGCCTAACAAGGCCAAAACAAGTCTGGGAATGCTTGTGGTCTCGTGCAGAAGAGATGTGACCTAGCAGTGTGGGCTGGACTGCCCCTTTTGGGGTGGGACCAAGCCTGATTTGCACATGATCTTTCCCCTTCTGCAATGGCTTGGCAGGTGAACAACAATCATCTGGAGGGTTGCCCAGAGCAATGGCAGAGGTTAAGATTCATTCTAAACTTTCCAGCCATCACCTCTTTGTATTTGTTTTGTCGCCCCAAGTGTGACCGGTATGCCCAGACGTGGGCCCCGTGCTTGCTGGGCCCAGAGACACAAGCTACTCCTCACTGATGAGGCCTAACAAGGGCGAAACATATCTGGAGATGCTTGTGGTCTCGTGCAGAAGGGATGTGACCTAGCACTTTAGACCGGACTGCCCCTTTTGGGGTGGGACCAAGCCTGATTTTCACATGGTGTTTCCCCTTCTGTGTTGGCTTGGCGGGTGAAGAATTATCGTCTGGAGGGTTGCCCAGAGCAATACCAGAGGTTAATATTCATTCTAAACCTTCCAGCCATCACCTCTTAGTTTGTGCTTTGTCACCCTGAGTGTGACGGGTATGTGCAGACGTGCGTCTCATGCCTGCTGGTCCTACAGACCCAAGCTACTTCTCACTGATGAGGCCTAACAAGGCCGAAACATGTCTGGGCATGTTTGTGGTCTTGTGCAGAAGGGATGTGACCTAGCAGTTCGGGCTGGACTGCTGGTTTTGGGGTGAGACCAAGCCTGATTTGCACATGGTCTTTCCCCTTTTGTAATGGCTTGGCAGGCTTAAAAACGATGGTCTGGAGGGTTGAACAGAGCAATGCCAGAGGTTAAGATTCATTCTAAACCTTCCAGCCACCCCCTCTTTGTTTTTGCTTGGTCGTTAACCTTAAACAATCTTACATACACTGAGGATTTCCATGCTAGTTCAAAACATATTTTATATAAGACAACATGTTCCCAAGTGTGTATGCTATTTGTTTAGCAGTAACAACAAAGCAGAAAGCTAAATGGTCACCATATTAAATGCACCTCTGTCAAAAAATATTTGAATGCTATGTCAGGCCGAAAAAACACTATGACCACAAGTGGAAATCTGTTAACTATGCTGTCTGCTGTTTTTTGCCAATATGAAAATAAAAAAGCAGGCTTTTGATTCAGCATCATCGTCACTTTCGGAATACATCTATTATTTTTATGAAACACTAGCCCAAAGGCCATATGGTTGACTCTATAAAGCCATCATAATGGGTTATTAAGTTAAAGGATAGTTCCGGGACTTTTTTTTTATTGTCCCTACGGGTCGGCCATGTGTTTGTAAGCATAAATCGGTAGATCGTAGGAAACTTTCCTATGGACCTTACCCGACTTTTCGCCCATTATCGCACTCGAAATCAGCCTCCATTTTGTGATAATCCTATCATTCCGCCGCATCGACCTGGCTCACCTGCCTTTGCGGCACTAAATCAAATCCCCCGCCCCTGAGCCTGACATCAGCAGACGCGTACTGCCCATTTCAAGCACGTCTCGTGTCAACAATCGCTGCGCCTCAGCTATTGACGTGTTGCCATGGAAATGGCAGGACGCCTCTTTCCCCAATAAGTATAAACAGACCGTTTCACAACATACAGCAGCAGATTTTCGATTCCATTCCTCTCTCTGTGTTACTTTGAGTATTCTGTGACTCGTTTCAGTGCTCTGGTCAGCTACCTTCGCCGCTTGTAGCCCGTGTGAACACCTGTACCATCTCTGTAAATTATTTTACTATCTTTACCGCACAATGGCCACAATAATGCCGTAAATGTACGAGCCCGAGTACACCGAGGAGGAACTACTGGAAAGGCAAGCACGCGAAAACGATGGGGATTCGGACGGCAGTTGGGAGGACCAGTCAACGGATGAAGAGCCTGGACCATGTCGCATGGACGGCGTCTCCACCTGGTGCACGTGCAATCGGTGCGAGCTAATGCCAACTGAGGAGGAGAACTGCTGCTGCCGTGAAAATTCCGGGTGCTTGGCCTACATTTCGGAAAGCGAGCAAAGTCTGCAGGAAGGCGAGCAAAGTCCGCAATGCATCACCGAGCTGCCAGAGTTCAGGGAAGCCTGCCTCTCACGGACAGTGTTGAGGATGATGATGGTGCTTATGCACGAACTTCGTGGCACTGTTCGTCCGCGTAATCCGAGTAACGAGTAAGTATACTCTGTTTGTGATGTCAGTGATGCCACCACTATTTCATGGTCGTCTCCCACATATAAAATTACATTTACATATCATTCGAACGCATGTAAATTGGTTCCATATAGTGCATTTTCTAGATATAATTTTTTTCTAAGAAAAATGACATGTGTTACCTGAATCGACATTGATAAGAAAGTTTGGTCAGTTTAATACAGTTTGCATCTTTTTTTTTCACAGGTGGTACAGGCTGGTGGCCTATCGTTGCTTCACTTGGTGGCTTCACGGGAGGCTCGGACACCGCGTTCGGAGAGTAATACCTGCCTGTGCGGTACTTGCCATTAGACAACATTTCCCCAGTGACAGTGGACAATACCGCGGATTTTCCCTCGATGTGCTGCAACCTCAACTTTACAATGTGTAATGTTTATTATTTATGTTTAACTAAAATCTAAAATAAAGCCCAACATATATTTTAGCAATGGTTGTTTTGATTTTTTAAATGAATCTAGTGTGTCTCCGTTGAATAGCCTTCCAGTGCCTTGTCTTGTCACACCACATGTCTCCGGCCAGCATCCTCCCTCACGCTGGCCGCACACCTTCAATCCACATAACCGTTGAACCCATATATGCAGCAGTCATACATATATTATTTTGTGGGTTGGCATCAAGCGTTGGCAATAAAAAGCTGTTGGATTTTATTGATACAAAACATGGTTATAGGTAAATAATAAATATGGTTGATCATAATAAATCCTCTTTTTGGGCACCGGGTACAGAGATGACCCCCATATATTCTCCTGGGAGGGTGAAGTATTTATAAACTCACCCCCCTGCCTTCCATGTAGTAGACCCTGCAGCCATCCTCTTACATTCAGTTAGATGGCCTCTCCTTGGTGAGGCCCTGCGGCAAACGGGTCTTGTCTGCACGACCACCGCCCCGATCCACCCCCCCGCCCTATCAAAGGCAGTTCGCACCGGGGTACTTGTGCTGGCAAGTGGAGCTGTCAGGGAGCGATAAAGGCCAAGAGGTGCCAAAGACCATGTACACTTCAAAGTGGTCTATAGAGCATGGGTTGTTGTTCCGATGTCTAGCTCCAGACCCCGTGTCTCCTGCCAAGCATCCCCCCTCACGCTGGACGGCCCCCTGCAATCCACATAAGTGTGTCTCCATTCACGAGTCTTCCTGTGTCTTGTCTGCACGACCACCGCCCCGATCCACCCCCCCCGCCCTATCAAAGGCAGTTTGCACCGGGGTACTTGTGCTGGCAAGTGGAGCTGTCAGGGAGCGATAAAGGCCAAGAGGTGCCAAAGACCATGTACACTTCAAAGTGGTCTATAGAGCATGGGTTGTTGTTCCCATGTCTACCTCCAGACCCCGTGTCTCCTGCCAAGCATCCCCCCTCACGCTGGACGGCCCCCTGCAATCCACATAAGTGTGTCTCCATTCACGAGTCTTCCTGTGTCTTGTCTGCACGACCACCGCCCCGATCCACCCCCCCGCCCTATCAAAGGCAGTTCGCACCGGGGTACTTGTGCTGGCAAGTGGAGCTGTCAGGGAGCGATAAAGGCCAAGAGGTGCCAAAGACCATGTACACTTCAAAGTGGTCTATAGAGCATGGGTTGTTGTTCCCATGTCTACCTCCAGACCCCGTGTCTCCTGCCAAGCATCCCCCCTCACGCTGGACGGCCCCCTGCAATCCACATAAGTGTGTCTCCATTCACGAGTCTTCCTGTGTCTTGTCTGCACGACCACCGCCCCGATCCACCCCCCGCCCTATCAAAGGCAGTTCGCACCGGGGTACTTGCGCTGCTGGCAAGTGGAGCTGTCAGGGAGCGATAAAGGCCAAGAGGTGCCAAAGACCATGTACACTTCAAAGTGGTCTATAGAGCATGGGTTTGTTGTTCCCATGTCTACCTCCAGACCCTGTGTCTCCTGCCAAGCATCCCCCCTCACGCTGGACGGCCCCCTGCAGACCGCATAATGCCACGACATATACACGTCATTCATTCACAAACACACCCCTGTTTCGAATTCTTTATAACCCACTTCATATTTCTAATGAGAACTTCTTTGCGCTTTGCTAGTCAACCCGTGAAGGTGCTGGTTATCTGCTCTTCGTCTCTGTGAACTTCCGTGACCACTTTGAGCAAACTCGTCAGTTTGCAACCTGTGAACTGCTCCCTGTTCTATGACAAGAAACTACTCTGATCCCTGCATCTAACTGTTTGTTCGTCAAGGTAAGTCCATGTACCATAATCATTTTGCGTCCAATTTTTTAATTTATATCTATTTGCTAGTAGTCATCAAATTGCATCCATGTTTTCTTTTCGTTCACGACAGTACATGCAAGGAACTAGTCACATGTTCTGAGTTTAGTCAAATTACTTTTTCTATTTTTTGAAAGTTATTGAAATACTTATCCGCATGTGAATAACGTGTATAGTTCCAAGAACCAAAACGGACCTTGCATTGAACCTTTTATGTGTCATTTAATGTTTTAACACATTGGTATTCATAGAGAATTGTTGATCTTTACTTTTCAGAACTTTCCATAATGCCTGCCTGTTCCATTGGCGGTTGCCCTTCGAAGACCCATAACAAATCTGAAGATACTATAATGCATGTTTTCCCTAAGACAATAGATCAGATAAGAGAATGGGTCCGATATTGCGGATATCCAGCCTCTGAGCTAGAAAGTAGAGTCCTTGAAGTCTTTGCGGACAAGAGGGGTGATCGATACCGCATCTGCAGCAGGCACTTTAGCCCAGACATGTACTCCACATCATTGCTAATAAAGAAGAAAACACCGCGAGCGAGGCGAAAATTGCTCTCAACCGCTATTCCCACTCTATTCGTCCACATCCCTCCACTGGTGAGTCAAGTTTACGTATTTGTCTCTCGGCCTTGCGGTAGTGTGTAGCATTAGCTAACAATAATTTCCCCATTTATGTATCCACTCAATATGAAGGCGGAAGATTCTCCATCCGTGTCGTTATTGCAGTCATCAGCCACTTCAAGCGCCTATCGGGTAATCTTACTTAGCTATTCTGACACTGACTTGTTTTAGGCATGTAAATCAATAGTTTTAATTGATCGTGTAATCATTTTACCTAATGGTACACCACAGTACTCGTCCTCTAGTCTTTGTTTTCAGTTATAATTATTGTTATCCAAAATAATGCAAGTACTGTCTTTCAGGGAGATGCTGAGGAGTCCAACGCATTGACGACAACCGTAGATGTCACTCAGATGCTCGAGGTACGTTTCCGGACAGTTCCATCGATGGAGATCATCAGATCTTGCATTCTTGTAGCGTGATTGTTACACACAATGTTTCTTTCGTTTTTAGCCATTGGTATGTCCTTCTGTCGTCGCCCTCCTATGTGTCTTCTTTTTTCAATATTGTGTTCATTACTAATGAAAGTCCTATGTTTCAGGGAGTCGATGGAGCATTAGTCCAAGAAGAAGGGGGAGCATGCAGTTACGGGTCGGCGCAACAGCTTGCAGAAGTGTGCACCGCAGTTACAGCGTCCCTTGATGTTCTTATGCATTTCGAGGTATGGATACTGACAGATCAATCATGCGAGATCAAATGACGTGATTACATCCGCTATACTTCCTTCTTTATTAACGCAAGTACTATGTTTCAGGGAGCTGACGGAGCTTCTTCAACAAGAACATCACCCCTAGTAGTTGATGCAGATCTCTGGGTGGTGACACTTCCAACGATGGAGCAAATCGAATCATATTTAGATATCCATTATTTATTTTAGACAACTGATCATTTGTGCAGGTCTATTTAGATGAGCCGTTGACGCCTGCAGAAAGTTTATGTTCTTTTAAACAAAATAGAAAACCATACTAATGCAATTACTGTGTTTCAGGGAGTTGCTGAAGCGTCATCTTCAATAATATCATCAATGGAAGTCTATGCGGAGCCCGAGGTATGGATCTTGACAGTTCAATCTAACTAGATCAACAATGCGTGAACTATTGTCGTTTGAATGTTCTACACAATGCGTTCATTCGTGTTTTGCTATTGAGATGTACGTATGGGTATTGGTCCCCAAGTACATTTTGTGTTTTCAATATTATTATACATACTAATGAAAGTTCTATGTTTCAGGGAGTCGATGGAGCCTCAGTGAGTGATGGATGTGCTTATCATGAAAATATAGTCGTTGCAGCGCGAGAGGAAGTGGAGACATGCACACACGAGTCGGAGCAACAGCGTCCAGATGTTGAATTTCTAGGCAAGAAAGTTTCAAAGAAAAGAAAGCAAAAGAAGGTTAGTGTCCTGTTCACTATATTATGTTGTCTTTCACTGTCAATAGTTCAATACTGTAAGTTGTGTTTAAACTGAACATCCCTTTTCTAATCTGTCCTCTAGTTGCGAGTGGGTGTAAGAACTAGATCTACACAGACAGTGAAGCGAACGAGAGATGTTGCTTGTCAAACCTTTTGGCAGGGACTTGAGACTGGAGATGCATCGTGCCAATGGGAAGAATATGAAGTGATTGACAACGGAGCTATACCACCACCAGCCATTGATAGTGAATGTCCTCCTGGTAGTTTGGATGCAGTCGGAGATCAATTCACAGAATCCACACCCGCAAAAAATAAGAGCGCGCGAAAGTTGAAGACATTGTTTTTTTCTCCCATCTCCGGACAAGGAACAGATGTTGCAATGGAAGAGAATGAAGTGGACGACAATGAAACACCATCAATATCACTCAGCATAGCGGAAGACGATATCAGAGATTGTACCTTTCATGCGAGTGACATGTCCTCAACGTTACAGGCCGAACCAGCTGGGATGCAGAGTGACAGTATAAGGAAAGAGGCCAAATTCATTGTATTCGATAGCTGTTTGATGGATATTATTATGATGATGAAATGTGGGCATTGGGTTGGTGGGGAAGTATGTGGGGAGCCATTGATTAATGTGACTCGTGCAATTCGAGGCACTAACCTTAAAATACATGCCACCTGTACACAATATCATCCGTTCGCATGGTCTGCACAACCCATGCTGGGGCAACTGCCAGCAGGCAATCTACTTTGTGCAGCGGCCGCACTTTTTAGTGGTTCAAGTTTTAAAAAGTTACAGTATTTCTTTCAGTTTGTGGGAATCCATTTCATTGCGAAAAGTCAGTTCTACAAATACCAAACCGATTATCTATTTCCAGCCATCAGCGAAGCTTGGAGAATGGAAAAAATGTCAATGGAAAGTACATTCGCGGGCAAACGCTTCAGGCTAGCCGGTGATGGACGGTGCGACAGCCCAGGATTTTCAGCCAAGTACTGCACCTACCACTTTCAGGACATGGAAAGTAAGAAAATTGTGAGTTCGGTGGTCGTGCAGGTGTCACAAAGTACATCCTCAGTGGCCATGGAGAAAGTTGGCTTTGTAGCATCATTGCAAGAACTACAATCGCGGGGAATGGTGATCGACCTGATAGCCACGGACAGACACGTTTCAATTGCCAAGACAATGAGAGAAGAGTACAAAAATATAAATCACCAATTTGACGTATGGCATCTTGCAAAAACAATCAATAAAAAATTGTCGGCTGCAGGAAAAAAAAAAGATATGCAAGGTATTTCACAGTGGTCCAAGTCAATCAGCAACCATCTTTGGTGGAGCTCAAAAACATGTGAAGGGTCGTTGGAAATTCTACTGGAAAAATGGCGGTCAGTAATGTTGCACTGTAGCAACGTACATCGATGGTCGACAAATGAGCATTTCCACAAATGTGAACATGGCCATTTGTCCACAGAGGAGGCACGGAAGAAGAAGTGGTTGATTCCTTCATCACCCAGTCACAAGGCCATTGAAAAGATTGTATTTGATAAAACTATAACAAGAGATTTGAGGGGACTCACGGAATTCTGCCACACAGGAGATTTGGAGGTGTTCCACAATATGTGCCTAAAGTACAGGCCCAAAAGATTGCATTTTGGCATGGAAGGCATGATAAATCGGACTCTTCTAGCGGTCTTGGCACATAACCATAATGTTGGCCGTCAACAAAGTAGGACGACCGGAACTTTAGGGACGCTTCGCTACAATAAGGCCTTCACTAAAAGAAGTAAACAATGGGTGATCAAACCAGTGTTTGAGGATATGCAATATGAGTTTATTGAGAGACTTATCGTAGATGTCCTCGATAGGCACATACATGGAGTGGTGAACGAACCTATGCAGGGGACAACTGCATTGCCACCCAACATTGCCTCTGTTCCATGTCCACCTAAAGCAGAGCTCATTGAGAAATACACATCACGGTTTAAATGATTGTAATTTGATTGTCTGTTCTCTCGAGTCTCCTCATGTTGCAGGCCCATTGCAATTAAACCAAACAGTAATATAAATCATTTTTACAAAAATTATAGAATGTTTCCGTATTACAAACACATGGCCGACCCATAGGGACAATAAAAAAAAAGGCACGCAGACAAGATGTCCCTAAAACTAACTGCAGCTAACTAGAAATGTGTGCTCGCTCAAAGTGAAGGTCAGCTGCTTTGATGTTTTGCTCGGGTGGCGGAACGGCCCACGACCCAATATAAGGTTCTATTGTGATTTGACCTTGACAGGCCGGGACCATCCTGAAAGACTAAGAAAAGATAATGAATAAAATTTCAGAAACGAAACGATGAGCCACGTTCATTAGAAGAAGTAACGTCGGCAAAGAAGGAGTGGTGTTTCGGGTCTGCCCTACACAGAGACACAATGGAAAATGCAAATATAATGTAAGTAACTTTTGATGAGTTTATACCGCAATTTCATTACTATACAGTGGCTTTAAAGACGGGTTCAGTTGTACTTGTTCGTTCTATGTGGCATATTGTTTTCTACCGCGCACTATCTTGAGGAGAAACATCTGCTTTTACTGAAGCACCTCAAAACCTCAAAACCTAAACACTTGTGTACACCCAGTAGCGCTGTCCTCGCTATGAAATGAATAATTTTAATAAGGATCTGATGGTGAGACTAATTTCATTTTTTATGTTTTTAGGTACATCATTCACTACTGTCTGTGTCACGAGTACCAGACACCGGCGGACGGCTTCTACAGCCGCCAGTTGCTTCTCCGCGTGAACAACGTTACCACCCTGACCATTTTATGGGACGATCGCCAAGTACAAGTATGCCCTTACGCGGTACTAACGGTTAGATGCAACATACCTACCGTTGTGGTGGCCTAGTGCCTCGTTGTTGGAACAGCCATGCGATTATCAGTGCGACCGAAGAGCTTATTTTTATCGTAAACCAACACCCTGTGTACTGCACACGAACATCGCTTCCCTCAAGACGAACTAATTTGGATCGAGAGCAAAGAAAAATGCAAATCGCTGAATATTCTCTAAACATTTGATGTCCAATAAACGTACTTTGCCAAATGTACAATCTTGCCGTTTGCTTTTAAACCACGGTTTCACATTCCGAATTGTGGCGCTGTATTGTGAGATGCTCTAAGACCCTGTGTACAGCAAAGGACCATCGCGTTCCTCAATACGAACTTTTTGGAACGTGAGCAAATAAAAATGCAAATCGCTGAATATTCTCTAAACATATGATGTCAAATAAATGTACTTTACCACATTTACAATCTTGCGGTTTGATTTCAAAGTACAGTTTCATATTCCGAATTGTGGCGCGCTGTATTGTGAGCTGATCTGTGTTGATTTCCGGGGTCTGTGTGGAGTCGCGTAGAAGACGCCTGGGCGCGTTTGCCTACGCAGCTCAGTCACGTCACGGATAGAGGCGGGGAATATGAATGTTTTGATAAAGTCTGTTTCAGGGGGGGGGGATTTGATTTAGTGCCGCAAAGGCAGGTGAGCCAGGTCGATGCGGCGGAATGATAGGATTATCACAAAATGGAGGCTGATTTCGAGTGCGATAATGGGCGAAAAGTCGGGTAAGGTCCATAGGAAAGTTTCCTACGATCTACCGATTTATGCTTACAAACACATGGCCGACCCGTAGGGACAATAAAAAAAAAGTCCCGGAACTATCCTTTAAGCATTTACAGCAAAGTAAACCGGTATCAGGTAATAAAATCACGGGAAAAATGTCGCTGGTAAAAAAAGAAATCGCTGTGGTTTGACCCGGTAAAGATTTACCTCATTATACCATTTCAGGGGAGCGGGTGTTGCGGGGGTGTCCGCCGCTCCCTTAAATGGCATAATGGGTCAGGGTGTTGCAGGGGTTTGCCCAGCATCCTTTGCATGATTGTGGCGGCAAAACCATTTTGCCACGACATTTTGTATCCACAGCCATTTTTACTGCGATTTTAAGACATGGAACCAGTAACCTATCTGATTTCTACAGCACACAACAATTTGATGTGACTAGAGAGGGAGGCCCTCAATGGAAGCACCCCATTTTACAGCATTTCCTTCACTACAAGACAGCTTTGCCAGGATGGCGCTCCACTCCTTTTGATACAATGAAGAACTTGTAAGGATATGAAAATGGCTTGCCGGATTGGTCCTGAGGAAATGCTCAGGGTCAGGTGTCTCTCCCTCACACAGGGAGAGGAGTAAACAAGGTAGGGGGTGCTAACAGGGGAGTTAAGAGTTTCACAGTGTGATTTAAATGGTATGACTAAAGAAGTGGGGGTGAGGGAGGCCTGGTGGGTGTGGGTGGCAAGAACAAACCACAAATGTGTGTGTTTGCCAAAGGCTGGCTAGACAAGCCGGCAGCAAAAGGCACAGCCTGTTGCTGTAGGTGGAGTGGGAGAAAGATCATAGGGAATGCAATACAGAATGTGTGGAAAAGGGATACCTCTG
This sequence comes from Ambystoma mexicanum, assembly GCF_040938575.1. Classification (NCBI taxonomy): domain Eukaryota; kingdom Metazoa; phylum Chordata; class Amphibia; order Caudata; family Ambystomatidae; genus Ambystoma; species Ambystoma mexicanum. Next base: position 1,090,910,256 of record NC_090926.1, on the reverse strand, counting down.
CTTCGTGTGAAAGAGGCATGCCGAAAAGGTGATGTGGGAACAGGGTCCAGCAGAAAGTGACATAGAACCTTCCCCAGCTGCAGAGGTTCCTGTAAAAGCTTGCCCTTACCAAATCTGAATGACCCCATCAATGAGCAATGGCAGATGCTGCCAATGTCTTGCTGTGGGCCACCAAAGTCTGCAAGGTATAATAGGGTTGGGGCACAGCCAAAGAACTGGTGTATATGTCATCATCTCCCCTTCATACTTACTGCAATCTTCCTTGTCCACACTTACATTATATTTGTTTGGGTATTTATTCATTGAAAACGAACAGCATTTTGCCAAGAGGCACTGTACAAAAGGCCCATTGATGGCAGGAGCAGTCACCTGGCTTGGTGCTTTGCAAACCTTTACGACATTGTGGTATGGTCCTGATATGTAGTTAATTCAGCTGACAGGTAATGGTAAAGGAGATGAAAACATTAAATGGAGACACACATGATCGACTTTAATTACCACCTCAGTAATTACACATGCTTACAGGTATGAGTCTAGGCGCGATCGGGTGAAAATAGTGATGGGGGATCATTGGGTAGATAACAGTACTCTAATACTCTGGAGCTCCCTCCTGGGAGAGAAGGTAGCTCCTATTGGCAGTAATGAAGCCAGTCAAGTTGGAATATCTTTCATTTCAGTTTTTAGGGAGGATGCAGTTATGAGGAGCCAGGAGGGTGTAAAAGCAGGAGACTGCTGGTGACAGGGTTGGGTTGGTGACAGGGTTGGGTCGGTTGAGGAGATCTTGACATTGTAGCTTGTGAGGTATGCATTTGGGTTGATATAGTCTGCCAAGTAAGGGAGGATACCACATGCTCATATTTAAACACAAGAAGAAGGAACTTTGAATAGATATTGATTTTTTTTATGAATGACCATCCTGATAAGGTATGTATGACATTATAGAGAATAAAAAGCAAAGTTCTCTTCATTTTTGAGAAGAAGAATGGAGTGGAGGGCAAGGGTGGTGATGTTCATTATAGTTGAGTGAAAGTTGAGATTGAGAAGGATTTCACAGATGTTTAGGAGGTTAAGTATGGCAGTCACAGCAGTTGCGGAGATAAAGAGAACCCTGAAATTGCTTTCCCTGAAAGATGGGTTAAGGAGGTCAAGAGAAATGGGTACGGAAAAGTGGACAAGAGGAGTAGCATTAGAGGCTGGGAGATGGTTAAATTCAGTTATTGAGAAGATGAGTATCAAGCAATGCCACACCACCAGTCTTGGGAGGATAGCTCAGTGGCAACGCGCTCGCCTTGAAAGAAAGACGATATGGAGCTACACAGGTTCGATCCCTGGCCCGCGCTTAGAAACCTCTGGGTATTAAGCGTGTTATAAATGACCTATCATATCATATCACCCAATGACAGACAACAGGTCGGGAATTGGTGATATAAGAAAACATCATAGGAGTGAAGAAGGGGAAGGAGAAGATGTATGTATCAATTGCAAACAGATGATTTAGACAATCACAAGCATGACATGATTTAGAGTCAGAGAGGAGGTGTAGAATTTGAACAGGAGGGTAAGGAGTAGCAATAGAGGTCCCAGTTTTTCAGAAAGGGAAAAAGGACTGACTGATCAGCCAGACAGAAGGCCACAAAAGCAAGAACAATGCCCTCAAAACCAAATTATGAGAGCGTCTGAAGGTGGGAGGGAAGGTCAGCTGTACCAAATGAGAGGGAGAATAACGAGAATGATAATGACAGATGTCAGTCGGAATACACTGTGAGGGAGTTAGTGACTTGAGAGAGCACTGTCTTCATAGAGTGTCTGCTGAGGAAGCCACACTGGAAGGAGTCACTGAGGTCATTGGCTTCCATGTAGTCCATGATAAGGTAGAAGACTATTAATTTAAGAACGTTAGATTGGAAAGAGATAGGCCGATAACTGTGTTGTGGTCAGCAGTAGGTAGCATCAAACGGGGTATGACAATGGCTCCCTCGAAACAGGCTGGAAATATACCAGTATAAAGTGAAATGTTAAAGAGAGGTGAAAGGTGCCTATTCCTTAATACATTGTTGTGCAAATTGGCCAGCAGAAACCCATGTGGGGTAAGCAGTAGAGAGGATAGGTACAATCTCAACTGGGGTGGTTGGTTGGAAGTCTGATGTTGAGGAGATTGTGTGGGGGGGTGTGGTGGAAAGAAGAAAGAAGGGGATACAGCAAGAGAGAGAGATATGGAGGAATAAAGGAGAGAATTGAATAGCGACAGAGAGAGAGACTGGGAGTGAGACAGAAAGAGAGGGGGTGCGGACTCCTGGTACGGCTGCCGATCGCACGGTGTGCCTGTACAACGTACTTCATCCTGTGTGCCAATGGTGAGCAAGCGTTCTGTTTGGAACGAGGCGTGGAGCAAGGTACAGAGCCGGGGGTTGGTGGGAGCGGATCCCCTGTAGATCACCTGAACCTGCGATCTGCTTGCTACCTCCTATCTCCTACACGGCGTGAGCCCACATCTTTCCTTCACTGCTGCTGTGGAGACCGTCTGAGAACGGGGTTTGGGAACAACGAGATGGGGGGGAGTGCTGATACCTCGCGGGGTGCTCTGGGCAGCGGCTCACTCCGTCACCTCCTGCACTCCTCTGTCACCCCCCCCTGGGATGACCCATTACAGGCTCCTCTGTCCCGCTTCCCCCCCACGAACGCGAGGAGTTGCTGATGGGTGGCGACATTGTTTGCACAAACCTCACAACTTGGAGGCGCCTGCTGCCCACTCAATGCGCCGGCACTCGATCTACTGTGCAGGCGCCAGACAATACACTGGCACAGAGAACAAAAGAGTGACAGTGCTGTGTACAGTGAGTACTGTTCTTCTTTGGACGCCGGCCCATTAACCTGGTTAGGCACCTCCAGAATTTCGTTCAGCCCCTTGATCTCTGGGTGGTCACCAACAGAGTGCCACACCAGAACTGCCGAGCTCTCACCCAGGTGGCTCTCCTCTGTGGGGCCCGGCTCATGGGCAGGAAGGATAAATAAGACTCCCAATGAGAGTGGTGGGGAGGACACAATCAGTTCCAGTGGGAACTCCACAGGAGGGTCCCGAAACCAGGCACTGACTCGCCGGAGATTAACTGGGGCGTGCCGCCATGTTTGAGGGTCCGTACAGCACATGCAGCTCATCGCAAATAAAATGATGGTGAACCACAAAGGCAGGCAAAAATTGATCAATTTGCAAGGGCTGAACCACCATCTGCCTCCTCTCCTGCTCCTGATCCTTTTCAACTCAACGTGGCTGCCCTGAACCAAACGCTGGTGGCGCTAAAGAATAGTACTGATAATCTGGGCACGAAAATTGACACTTTCACCTGCAAAGTTGACATATCAGTGGTGTGTAACCGCATGACAGAGGATGAGACCAGAATTGGGGACAACAAGGACAAGATATCCGTCTTGCAATGAAAAGTTACCCGCCTTCAACAGACTGGGAAGAAAATAGCGGCTAAAATGATGGCCATGAAGGTCATTCCCAGCTCAACTATATCTGCATTCTAGGGGTTCCAGAGTCCACCCCCATAGATCAAATGGAGCAATTTGTTGAAACGCTGCTAATGGACGTTCTGGGGCACCACCTGATCTCGAAAATGATCTTAGTCAAGCACGCACACAGTTACTTGGCAGCCAGATCCCCATCCCCTGTGGCACCTGAGCGGCCCATTATTGCATGCATTTTCAACAACTGCGCTAGGGATGCCCTCCTCAGCACAGCCAGGGAGCGGAGCGAACTCCGCTGGGGCTCAGCCATTATTCACCTATTTACAGATTTTAGCCCACAGGTGCAGGAACAAAGGAAGTCTTTTCAAGCTGCAAAGAGTGTTCTGAGACGCAAAGGCGTTCGCTATGCAATACTGTTCCCAGCCAAACTTTGCATGATATACAATGGGAAAACAATCTTTTTCACTACCCCGTAAGCAGCAGAGATATTTGCCACTGAACAACCTACCACCCACGGCTCCCCACGGCACTCTCCCTGATGGCATGAGACCCTATTATCTGTGTTTTGTGACAATTTCAACACCCTCTCCTAGGGTAGCAATCCCACATGCCATGCTCTGAAGGTCCTTGCGCTCCAAGGCTCCGAGAGACAAATATTCTTGAACTCTACGAGCCTGCCACCGATGGAGTCTTTCAGCCACATGCAATGCCCCGATCCCGCAGGCACTGCGGAAGTTATGTGTTTCAGCTGTTGTTTAAGCTGTGTTGGTAATTCGGGTCAAGCCGGAATGTTGTGGGTTCTGGCGAGGGTGTGTGTGGGAGTTGGGGTAACTAAAAGGTGCCTACGTGGTAAAAGGTGCCTACGCGTTAGTACACTTCAGTTGTTGATTCATAGATGTAGGTATGTGCTATGCTTGTGGGGAGGTTTATCCGGGACACACAGGTTGGGTCATGATGTTTCATTGATAACCCTGAACATGAATGGCCATGGTGGGTGAATCGCTCAATGTCTTGGAATATCAGAGGTGTCACCAATAACAAAACATTTAGAATGGGGATCAACCATGCTAAACTGCATGTAGCAAATCTACTCTGCTTACATGAGACACACCTCCCTGTTAATGACCCACTGCCTCTCGCTAGGGTTTGGGGGATACACAGGTATGGGTCTTCATACTCTCAGAGTCCAGAAGGGTTGCAATATATATATATATATATATATATATATATATATATATATACATACACCAGTCCTTGAAGTTCTGATTGCATGATAAAATAGGTGATCTGGAAGGCTGATACATTTTACTGGCCCGGGAATGTTCAGGGTTTAGAACTCTTGTAATTAATGTCTATGCACCTAATGCAGATTTCCCCAAATTCTTCCAGAATTGTGCTGCAATGATCCATAAATCCTTTGCATACAAAGTAATGTGGGTGGGGGATTTCAATGTTGCTGTGTGCCTGAACCTAGACCGCTCAATAACAACGCAAACCTCTTTATCTAAAGCTGCCACTGCTTAGGGAGATATCACCATATCATTTGGGCTGGTTGATGTGTAGAGGCACTTACACCCTAACACAAGGGAGTTTTCGTTTTATTTAGGAGCTCACTGAAGTGCGTCTAGACTAGACTACGTGATGTTAACCGCAATGCTCTCTGACCATTCTCCGATAGTCGTCTCCATCTCCATCCCTGACACGGTATCATGCCCCCGACAGTGGCGTTTCAGCCCCCGCACTCTGGAGGATGAGGTATTCTGGTCCGGAGTCTATGAAGACATCCTGGAATATTTTCTAATTAATGCAGACTCCGTTCCGGAATTCTGAACGGTCTGGGAGGCCTTTCATAAGAGTCTGCTGTATCTCCAGGGAAAGGGGCGTTCTCAAATCCTTGAGGGGGTCCCTTCATAGCTTGGAGAAGGAAATTAAGGAACTGGATCATAGACACAGATTGAGAAATTGTTATCATGTAAGAGACTTGAACACCTAGCTATGGCAGGCAGGCAGGGAAGATATGTTTCTGGGGGAGCCTATTCTCGCCACTATTTATGCTGAGCGAGCTAGACCCATTCGTACCCTGGCTTAGGCAGTTCACAGGGACAGGGCCCGGGAGGAAATATTGGAGGTCTCTGACACCAAAAGACGCCTAGTTCACGATACCGGTGAAATCAATACATTTTTCCGGGACTATTATACCACACTATATTCATCACAAGCAAAGGCTTCTCCGGAAGAAATTAGTGCATACCTGGATTGAGCCGTCCAGGGCTAGTTAGATCCCAATCATGTGGACTTGATGAATGCACCAACAATGGTTAATGAGATTTGTAGAGTCATTTGAGATCTCCCCAGTGCTAAAGCCCCTGGCCAAGATGCCATCTCTGCCGAATTCTACAAGGAGTATGCCATTATCCTTGCCCCAAACCTTGGCCGGATGTGTGAAGCCACAATTTCTGCGGGCCTACTCCCTAAATCCACCAGAACAGCAGTGGTTACTCTTCTCCTAAAACCGGACAAAGATCCTACCAACTGTGCGCCCTATAGACTCCTGTCACTCATAAATACTGATAATAAAAACTGATAATGAAATCCTGGCAAAATTTCTATGTTACAGACTCCCCCCCCGTTGCCCTTCCACTGTGCCAACATTCACTTTCAGATCTTCGAAATGTTGCTCCACTTTCAAAGGTGATACCCACATGTCTTCCTCTACCTTGGTCTTGTAAGCGACTTCAATTCAACACTACAGCTAAGGCAATGCCTAGTCTGGGATGCTGATGGAAGCCCTTATTGATGTATTTTTATGTCCAGTTCGTTTACTCTGGATGTCAACCCTTATATAATACCCCTCTCTCAGAATCCCCCTGACCCCGCTGAGCCAAGAAGTAGGTTTGTTTTGCAAATTTAAAAGGTTTATTTGAAAATTAAACAATATATATATATATCACACTTTTATAATAAATTAATATTTATTTAATAGCACACTTGTGAAGATGATAGTGATCAACAATTGATAATGTTACAGTGGCACACTCTTTTTAATGGCTTAGAAGTTGATATAGAGAGGATAAAGTAGCCGAGAATGCTTTTATGGCTTCAAAGACAATGCAATGAAGAATGAAATGCAGTACAGAAAATAAACTTGATATGACTTCAACCAAAACAATGTAATCACTGTTCCCCCTGGTAGCAATTCACCCCTTCCCTCCCTTTATGCAATGTAAAGAGATGGAAGGGAAGCACACAGTTCTCAGGAATGCAATCAAATATAATTCAGTTCCCCCCTAGCAATCTTAGAGGAAAACAGGTAGGAGTCTTAAACACAGGCAATATACTTTGATGTGGTTGCAATTAAGTGAAGAATATGTGAAAAATGCTTTTGATTCCCTATAGGAGGTTCAGGGTAGGTGATAGATACTTTGAATCAGTTCAGGCCACTTTATCAATGATTCAGGGATGGTTATTAGGTTGAAAACAGATTTCAGGGATGTAAGCAAAAACAAATATTTTTACCCGTGGCTAAAATGAAGCAAAATGTCAAATCGCGGCAATTTACAGGGTAATTCATAGAATTTCGCACAAAAGTGGCGCACACGGCTGGCGCACAGTGTCCCCGTGCGATACGCTGCGCGAGCCGCGTGCGATAAAATCCATTTCATCGCACAGCGTATTCATGGATTCCAGCCTCCAAAACCAACCGTGGCGCAGAGTGGCGCAGCGACCCTGCAGCAGCGCCAGTTACGCCCCCAAGAACGCCCTCGCGCAAGGAAAAGCCTTCAAAATTCCCAATTCATCGCAAAGGGCTGCGCTAACCCTGGGCCAGTTCACAGGGCTGCCAAACAGCAAACTCCAAGCGGGGAACGTGTATTTCAGTGTTTCGCGGGAAGTATCACACGCGATTGTCCTGGGTACGTGTACATCAGGGGTGCGCGTGAAGTAACACACGCGATTCCATCAGAGCATGTGTATTCAAGGGATGCGCGGGAAGTATCACACGCAAAATAAGCAGGGTACGTGTATTTCAGGGGTGCGCGGGAAGTATCACACGCTATTCCATCAGGGCACGTGTATTCCAGGGGTGCCCGGGAAGTATCACACGTGATTCCATCAGGGCAGGTGTATTCCAGGGGTGCGCGGGAAGTATCACACGCAAAATCAGCAGGGTACGTGTATTTCAGGGGTGCGCAGGAAGTATCACACACAATTCCATCAGGGTACGTGTATTCCAGGGGTGCGTGGAAAGTATCACACGTGATTCCATCAGGGCACGTGCATTTCAGGGGTGCGCGGGGAGCACTACACATAAATTGGCCGTGTGGGTCCTCCCAGGTGTTCCCTCTACACCCTCCACGGCCCCTGCAGCCAGCCCACTCCACAGGGGGCCACCCTGCACCCCTGCCCATGTCCCGCAGGCAGCCCATCCACCATGGCCATGCCCCCCAGCCAAGCCACATGTCACCTTGCACTACTGATCAACAACGCATGTCCCCTGCACCCCCACCCCCCAGCACTGTGGGGCACCCTTCACCAGGCCCACACTCATGTCTCCCAGCACCCCCACTCCCCAGCATCCAGGGGCACCCTCCACCAGGCCCCCACTCATGTCTCCCTGCACCAACCACCCCCCACCAGTCAGGGGCACCCTCCACCAGGCCCCCACTCATGTCTCCCAGCACCCCCACCCCCCTGCATCCAGGGGCACCCTCCACCAGGCCCCCACTCATGTCTCCCAGCACCCCCACCCCCCTGCATCCAGGGGCACCCTCCACCAGGCCCCCACTCATGTCTCCCAGCCCCCCAAACCCCTGCATCCAGGGGCACCCTCCACCAGGCCCCCACTCATGTCTCCCAGCACCCCCACCCCCCTGCATCCAGGGGCACCCTCCACCAGGCCCCCACTCATGTCTCCCTGCACCCCCACCTCCTGCATCCAGGGGCACCCTCCACCAGGCCCCCACTCATGTCTCCCTGCACCCCCACCCCCCAGCACTGTGGGGCACACTCCACCAGGCCCCCACTCATGTCCCCCTTCACCCCCACCCTACTGCATCCAGGGGCACCCTCCACCAGGCCCCCACTCATGTCTCCCTGCACCCCCACCCCCCAGCACTGTGGTGCACCCTCCACCACGCCCACACTCATGTCTCCCAGCGCCCCCATGCCCCAGTATCCAGGGGCACCCTCCACCTGGCCCCCACTCATGTCTCCCAGCACCCGCACCCCCCACCAGTCAGGGGCACCCTCCACCAGGCCCCCACTCATGTCTCCCAGCACCCCCACCCCCCTGCATCCAGGGGCACCCTCCACCAGGCCCCCACTCATGTCTCCCAGCACCCCCACCCCCCTGCATCCAGGAGCACCCTCCACCAGGCCCCCACTCATGTCCCCCTGAGCCCCCACCCCCCAGCACTGTGGGGCACCCTCCACCAGGCCCCCACTCATGTCCCCCTGCACCCCCACCCCCCTGCATCCAGGGGCACCCTCAACCAGGCCCCCACTCATGTCCAACTCATGTCTCCCTGCACCCCCACCCCCCAGCATCCAGGGGCACCCTCCACCAGGCCCCCACTCATGTCTCCCTGCACCCCCACCCCCCACCAGTCAGGGGCACCCTCCACCAGGCCCCCACTCATGTCTCCCTGCACCCTCATGCCCCAGCACTGTGGTGCACCCTCCACCAGGCCCCCACTCATGTCTCCCTGCACCCCCACCCTCCTCCAGTCAGGGCCACCCTCCACCAGGCCCCCACTCATGTCCAACTCATGTCTCCCAGCCCCCCACCCCCCTGCATCCAGGGGCACCCTCCACCAGGCCCCCACTCATGTCTCCCTGCACCCCCACCCCCCAGCACTGTGGTGCACCCTCCACCAGGCCCCCACTCATGTCCAACTCATGTCTCCCTGCACCCCCACCCCCCCACATCCAGGGGCACCCTCCACCAGGCCCCCACTCATGTCTCCCAGCACCCCACCGCCCTGCATCCAGGGGCACCCTCCAACAGGCCCACACTCATGTCTCCCAGCACCCCCACCCCCCAGCATCCAGAGGCACCCTCCACCAGGCCCCCACTCATGTTTCCCTGCACCATCACCCCCCACCAGTCAGGGGCACCCTCCACCAGGCCCCCACTCATGTCTCCCAGCACCCCCACTCCCCTGTATCCAGGTGTTCGGGAGAATTCTATGTTTAGGCTGAATTTCCTAACCTAGTGAGTCCCCCAGCAGCTTTGCTTGATTTCGGGAGTTTGTTTTTTTTCCATCCTGCCAAGAGTGAGACTCTTTTCCTCCCACTCTTGGACATGAATGTGTGTCATTTCTTTGAATGTCAATGTGTTCTATGGGCTATGGGGTCTTTTACTCCATAGGGTCTCATATGTTTTTCTATGTGTGTTACACCGCACCCTACATGCCGTAACACTGGGGCGTCCTAGCGGACCTCCACCATAGACTCCATACCCGGGGACTGACTACTGTCTTCCCGGGCATGTAAAGTCACCATTGGCTTTACTAGACCTAAATTTACTAACAGAACTAGTACAAACCATCTTATTGTGGACGTGCTAGTAGGGGTAATTCGATTACTCCTGGGTCTGTTACTTGAGGGGGCACTGTCCCGTCCCCCCTCGTCGAGTTTTGGCTGGTGGCAGTGGAAACTACTTGTTATGTTCGACCCCGAACATAACCCTATGGGATTCGTCCCATTGTTGGAGATTGATACTTTTCCTCGTTAATCTCTAATGTACCACCGGTCTACTTATCTTAAATAAGTTTATCGGATGGTATTTTCTGCCAGAACTCGGTTTTTAAAATGGCGTCTGTGTTCGTCTCTGTGACTCCTAAACCAAAGGTTGAGCCCTTTGTTCCACTTTTGGCGGGCCTCTGTACAGAGACCCTCCAAAGTGGTGCCATTCTGTCTGGGTTACCACAGGGGTGTGGGAGGGGGTTTAGACATCCTGGACCGAGTTGCCTTGCCAACTCCGGTCGCACTCTGGTGTGATTGGCCCAAGTGGTGAGCCTCCCCGCTCACCACTTAGCAAGTGTTGATTGACAGCTAGGCTGAATGAATGGGGATTTTCTGCATAAAAGCAGGGCTTTTGGGACTGGATCTTCAGAAGTCGCCACAGGACCTAAGAATCCGACGAGGGTAACGCTGAGCTGACCTGCAACGATGACACCTCCGGTGGAGCCCTGCTGAACCGACTCACCAGAGGAGATCTCCCTGCCGGAGAGTCTCTTCCCCTGACTGGTGGGAACAACCAGTCCCCCTTTGCTTTTTATTCGCTTCAGGACGCAGTGGTCGAATTGCCCGTGCAGAGCACCTCGGCGACCGGATAGCCACACCCCTGTACCGCGACCAAAAGGTGGTGCCTTGTGACGGAGCACTCCGCGGCTGGTCTCTTCCCTGGTGGTGCACCGGACTTCACTTTCCTTCAACAACGAGATCATCTCTACTCTTGGCAAAGACCCGACGTGCATCCACCACCAGGAACAACTGCCCCCGCCGGAGCTGCCCTCCACAAACAAGGTACCGTGTCCGCCTGGCTTCCCTTTTGATCGGTTCGAGTGAGATGTCTTAATCCTCTCCTTTCCGTTGGGTCGCCTCCAAGCTTTTTTTTCATATTGTTCTGAACTGGTTCAATCTGCCGATAACAATTTGCTACAAAGACTCGAACGCATTTCCTCTAGAGACTTTTGGGACATATCGCCTTACCTCTCTCCGAGTGGGCCTGGCCTCTGAACTTTATGATCTATTGTGGTTCTCGCCTTCTTGCCTTGCATTTTACCCGTGAAGTATTGAACTGTGTTGATTTCGTAACCTGCCTATTTTTCACTCCCGTCTTAGCCGGTCAAGTGGCACAGCGAGTAGAGCGCTCGCTTTGACATCCGTGCAGAGCCTGCTAACGCAGGTTCGAATCCCGGCGGGGCCAATCTCAGCCTTTCATCCTTCCGAGGTCGATAAATGAGCACCACACACCGTGGGTAATAATAAGCAGCGCTCAGATACCTGAGGGTTTGTAGCGCTATATAAAAGCCTAATTATTATTATTATTATTAACTAATATTAGAGTGCCATCTAGGTTGAGCTATACACCTCTGTCTGTAAATAAGTGGTGCCGGTAAAACCTAGACTTGTCGAAATATTGCTAGGGGGATTGATCGTTTCTTCTTCGTAGAGTAATTGTAATTGAATTGTTTGCCGTGATAGTGCCATAGTGTTTTTCATAGATGTTCCGTTATAAATAAATACCTTAATATCTTTACACTGAAGCTTTGTTGCGTGTTTGCTTGTCTTACTGTGAAGAATTGTCCTATATTGTATACTCCACATACTGCTTAACTCTTCTTGAGGGAAGTCTGACTGCTCAGCCACAGCTACCAAGTAAATCTGTGTGGTACAGACTGCTACCAAGTGGGTTCACCGCCAAACACCTGTAGTCCTAAATCTTTTGCAGTGGTCCCAGAGGGAACTGCACAGGTTTCCGCCTAACACCAGGGGCACCCTCCACCAGGCCCCCACTCATGTCCCCCTGCACCCCCACCCCCCAGCACTGTGGTGCACCCTCCACCAGGCCCCCACTCATGTCCAACTCATGTCTCCCTGCACCCCCACCCCCCAGCATCCAGAGGCACCCTCCACCAGGCCCACACTCATGTCTCCCAGCACCCCCACCCCCCAGCATCCACAGGCACCCTCCACCAGGCCCCCACTCATGTCTCCCTGCACCCCCACCCCCCACCAGTCAGGGGCACCCTCCACCAGGCCCCCACTCATGTCTCCCAGCACCCCCAACCCCCAGCATCCAGAGGCACCCTCCACCAGGCCCCCACTCATGTCTCCCTGCACCCCCACCCCCCACCAGTCAGGGGCACCCTCCACCAGGCCCCCACTCATGTCTCTCAGCACCCCCACCCCCATGCATCCAGGGGCACCCTCCACCAGGCCCCCACTCATGTCTCCCAGCACCCCCACCCCCCTGCATCCAGGGGCACCCTCCACCAGGCCCCCACTCATGTCTCCCTGCACCCCCACCCCCCAGCACTGTGGGGCCCCCTCCACCAGGCCCCCACTCATGTCCCCCTGCACTCCCAGCCCCCTGCATCCAGGGGCACACTCCACCAGGCCCCCACTCATGTCTGCCTGCACCCCACCCCCCAGCACTGTGGGGCACCCTCCACCAGGCCCACACCCATGTCTCCCAGCATCCCCACCCCCCAGCACTGTGGGGCACACTCCACCAGGCCCCCACTCATGTCTCCCAGCACCCCCACCCCCCTGCATCCAGGGGCACCCTCCACCAGGCCCCCACTCATGTCTCCCAGCATCCCCACCCCCCAGCACTGCGGTGCACCCTCCACCAGACCCCCACTCATGTCCAACTCATGTCTCCCTGCACCCCCACCCACCAGCACTTTGGTGCACCCTCCACCAGGCCCCCACTCATGTCCAACTCATGTCTCCCTACACCCCCACCCCCCAGCATCCAGAGGCACCCTCCACCAGGCCCACACTCATGTCTCCCAGCACCCCCACCCCCCAGCATCCAGAGGCACCCTCCACCAGGCCCCCACTCATGTCTCCCTGCACCCCCACCCCCTACCAGTCAGGGGCACCCTCCACCAGGCCCCCACTCATGTCTCCCAGCACCCCCAGCATCCAGAGGCACCCTCAACCAGGCCCCCACTCACGTCTCCCTGCACCCCCACCCCCCACCAGTCAGGGGCACCCTCCACCAGGCCCCCACTCATGTCTCCCAGCACCCCCACCCCCCTGCATCCAGGGGCACACTCCACCAGGCCCCCACTCATGTCTCCCAGCACCCCCACCCCCTGCATCCAGGGGCACCCTCCACCAGGCCCCCACTCATGTCTCCCTGCACCCCCACCCCCCAGCACTGTGGGGCACCCTCCACCAGGCCCACACTCATGTCCCCCTGCACTCCCAGCCCCCTGCATCCAGGGGCACACTCCACCAGGCCCCCACTCATGTCTGCCTGCACCCCACCCCCCAGCACTGTGGGGCACCCTCCACCAGGCCCACACTCATGTCTCCCAGCATCCCCACCCCCCAGCACTGTTGGGCACACTCCACCAGGCCCCCACTCATGTCTCCCAGCACCCCCACCCCCCTGCATCGAGGGGCACCCTCCACCAGGCCCCCACTCATTTCACCCAGCACCCCCACCCCCCTGCATCCAGGGGCACCCTCCACCAGGCCCCCACTCATGTCTCTCAGCACCCCCACCCCCTTGCATCCAGGGGCACCCTCCACCAGGCCCCCACTCATGTCTCCCTGCACCCCCACCCCCCAGCACTGTGGGCCACCCTCCACCAGGCCCCCACTCATGTCCCCCTTCACCCCCACCCCACTGCATCCAGGGGCACCCTCCACCAGGCCCCCACTCATGTCTCCCTGCACCCCCACCCCCCAGCACTGTGGTGCACCCTCCACCAGGCCCACACTCATGTCTCCCAGCACCCCCACGCCCCAGCATCCAGGGGCACCCTCCACCAGGCCCCCACTCATGTCCCCCTGTACCCCCACCCCCCTGCATCCAGGGGCACCCTCCACCAGGCCCCCACTCATGTCTCCCTGCACCCCCACCCCCCAGCACTGTGGGGCACCCTCCACCAGGCCCCCACACATGTCCCCCAGCCAACATGTCATCACAATCTAGATCCCTGGCCCTTATGGTCAGCCTCCAAATGCCAAACACCCACCCGAGTATTGCATCCACCCACTTAGAAATGGCAATTACATGATAGAACCCCAATTGCACGTTTGTAAATGAACAATTGTCCCTCACATACACACAATGGGTGTCAGTGAATGTCAAAACCCATATCATGATATGCATGAAACCAATGAGATGATACTACACATTGAAGTTTGAAGAAAAAAATGTATTAAAAGCAACATAAATTGAATCAAAAATAAACAAACAAAAATGGGAATTACAAAAAAAAAGCAGCATGTCCGTGAAATAATGTAAAACCACAAATCATAATCCAAAGCAAAGGTGTCCAAAGTCACAGTCCACAAAAGTAAATCCAATGGAAAATTAAAATCGAAAACCATTGCTCCATGGGTAAATCATAAAAAAAAAGAAAATCCAACAGTCAACTATATACAGATAAACAATCCAGGGTTCATGATCCCAACAGAAGAAATGAAACCTATCTAATAACACTACCTAATAAAAAAATGTGGCCCATTGTCCAAAAGGTAAAAAAAAAATGCAAAACCAATGGAAACCTAACACTAACTACAGAACTATTTACAAGGGCAGTGGGCTAGTCCGACGGCTCACTTCGGGATGTTCCGGGCCAGGGCATCATCGAACTCCTGCTCAATGTCCGGAGGCGGTCCTCCTCCATGGCCCTGAGGGTCCGCAGGGCCGTCGACATGTTCACCTCCAACTCCCTGCGGATTGCCTCGAGGCACTTGGCCCGCCTCAGGGCCCTCCGCATGGAGTTCTCCGCCCTGACCATCGTGAGCCGTGCCTCTTCCGCCCGCTGCCTCTCCGCATCTATGGCGTGGCCCAACCGCTGCCACAAGGAAGACACTTCCCGTCCTGGGTCCTCCTGTCCTCCGGCCGATGCCTGCCCCTCCGATGTCGAAGGCCCCGAGCCATCATGGCTCCCACCTCGTTGCTGCTGCTGCTGTGCCTCTGCCCGTGCCCTGTCTCCTGCTGCCTGCACATCCTCCACTTGCTGGGGTGCAGTCATTGATGTGGCCACCCCTGCTGGACGTCCGACTCCTGACTGTGGCAGGGATGCCTCCTCCACCAGCCTGGCCGCACCGTCAGAGGCAGCTCCACAGGGCACCCAGGTGACTAATGGGTGGGAAGATGGCACGGAGGACGACTGGCGCATAGGGTGTTCAGTTGAGGAGTGGGTCTGAGCAAGCCCCATCAAACGGAGGAATCTGGCCTGGGTGACCTGTCCCAGTAGGCCGACGGGGTCAACGAGCCATTCGAGATGACGTGCAGTCTCCTCATGAAAAGACTGCAGGTCACCTCGCATGGCCCGTTAACGCAACGCCACAGCAGTCAGGACAGGCTCAACCCGGACCCGGATAGCCATGTCTGCAGGCAGAGGTAGGCCAGTTGTTGTGAGCTAATCCCCTTCCTGAAAAGGGTCTGGACGTAGGCATCCCTGCTGGTGCAAGATAATGCAGTGACAGGATCAGGGACAGGACTGCACACAGGCACCTCCGCGGCGGCTTGTGCTGCATCCTGCCCCTGGTCCTGTACTGCACTACTAGCACCAGTGGAATCCCCACCTCCAGACCCCGTCTCTGTTGCTTGCACGGCCTCCTCCTCCACCAAACCCCCCACCAACCTGGATGACTCCGTGCCATCTTCCCCCGTTGGGCCCTGTGGGGTCCCAGCTGCCCCTTCTGCTGCCAAGGAGTCCAACTCCGACCTCCGCCTCTTGGACCTCCCCCCGGCAGCTGCTGCCTGGGATGCGGCACCGGACTCCTCACTCCCTGACGAGATCACAACCTGGGAGGGGAGCTGGGCCTTGCATCTCCAGCTGGCGGTGCGAACCCACCGCTGTGCTCCACAGCACCTTCTCCGCCATCTTCATCAGTTGACACTGCAGACAGGGAGAAATAAAACACAGGCATCAGGGCATTGTACAATGGACACATACACACATGACAGTTGTACATGAGTGGCAGTGGCAAACCTCAGACATGGCATCACAATCGCCAACACACATGTCATTTCAACTTGCACACATGAGCCATACCACAGCCATATCGCAACTGCCAGCACCATCCATACACATACAACAGCATGAGCAGGCAAAGGTGAGCCAGACATCACATGCAACACAGGGAGTGCACTACACATGCACACACACCACAACACTTGCATGCATGTGTACACCTCTGCCAACTGTCGCAGTGTTCAGATGGGCATCCATGTCACATCTGCCAATCAGGCTTCCACATCCCGCTGTCACATGCATCCATGTTGCAGCACTGTTGCACCCTTGTCAAATACACACACATGCACATGTACACAGTGCTGATACATGCAGCTGAAAACAACATCCATGTGTGACATCACGAACATGCCCACTTACATACACATTCGTCCAAACATGTGTGCCCACACAACTGCATTTGGCATGCAAGCCTACACACACAAGCACCATCCATGTCTCACACATGACAGACCTCGCATGTGTTAGCCTCACGGCACTGTACACCCCCACCCATACTCGGCCCCATACAAACAGATGTGCAACCTGCACACTACTGGCACATCACCACACGCACAGCTTACAATCATGATGCATGTACACTTACCGCTTGACTCCAGACGGGTCTGCCTCTCAAGGACCTGGACGTGGAGCACTGGGGATATGCGTTCCAGGACCCTCATCTGATCATCCGACAAGTAGCCTTGTTGAGGGTCCTGGACCTGAAGTCCTCCCAGCGCTTCTTGACATGTTGGAAGTCGCGGACTGCCACCCCCTCCGCGTTGATGGCAGTCACGATGTCCATCCAGATCTGAGTCTGTCCTTTCTTGTCGGCGCGCAAACTTCCGAAGAGGGCATCATACTGCCCCAGGACTTGCTCCACCAGGACACCAACTTCGGTGGCATTGAAGCTGGTGCCCCTCTGCCTATCTGGCCGGGGGTTGTCAGTGGTGCCAGATGTTGCGTGCCCGACATGACAACCCCAGAGGCAGGAGTGGGTGGGCAACTGGGTCCTGGGGCTGGGCTGTGGAGCGATGGAATCCCAGTCGGGAGTCTTCGGTTCCAGCAGGGGTGGTCACAGCAACAGCACCCCTGGCTGATGTGCAGGCAGCAAATGGCAGGGCACGTGGGCAGCAGGCAATCATGCAGCAGCAGATGGCAGGTGGCAGCGTGCTCAGGGCTTTGGGGGGCAGTAATTCGGCATTCTGGGCAGGAGCGTGGTCTTCCGTGTGCTTACGCGTGGCCAGCTTGATACAGAGTGATTTGGGACGTGAAAATCCAGCACATCTACGTGTAATTCGAGGAAAGGGCCTTAGCGCGTAGGCGCGTCAGCACACGTACGCAAATTCATTGGCCCAAAGGCCAACAGCGCATATGCGCGTCTGTGACGTGCGTGCGCGGGCGTTTCCCTGTACACGGGTGCATGTTACACGTCCAATGACTGCATGTCAGAGTGTCAGCGCGTGTAATTGGAGGATGGGGCCTTAGCGCGTACACGCGGAAGTGATGCTGGACGTGTGGGCATGTTCAAAAGGTACGTGTAGAACGCCATTTCCTTGTACGTGCTTTTTGTGGAGAGCGAGTGGGTGAAATCTGTACTTCTTGTCGGTTCACACGCGATTTACTTCACGGCGTTCCAAGTTCGTACTCCCTGTTACCTCTGACAGCTTTTTCTCTTCTTGTCTTTTTCCTGGGCCTGTTTCCTCAAACAGCGTTCACTTCTCCTGTTGTCCTGTCTCCTCAGACCGCGTACAATTCTTCTTTTGGTGGGGGTGTTGCCAACGCGCACACGTGCGTATTTTACACGCGATTTTTCCTGGCAGACAGTGAGTTGCGCACGTATTCGACATCTGTGCTTGCCCCGTGTGTTGCCTACCCCTTCAGAGGTCAGTCTAGGCTGCGTGTGACACGCATACGTTCATTTTTGTGTTTCTTGGTGCCACAGCGTAGTGCAGGTTTTTTTTCCATGCAAGTGGTCTAGGAGGGTTGCGTGCACATTATCTCCCTTTTTCCGGGTGCCTGTGTGTTGCGTGACCCGTCATCTTCCCCCAGGGGTCACGTACAGCCTTGCTAGAGCACTAGGGTACGAATTCCATCTAGTACCCTACCCCTTTGACCCCCAATTGCCCAGGACAATAGTTTACTGCAACTCCCATACGCACAACTACATCAGTGCCATGGTTGGGAGGCGAGCACGCGGTAAGGGTGGCAAAGGTGGGCGAGCCACAAGAGTTGGCCGTGGTGGATACGGTAGGGGACATGGCCAGGACTTGCAGGGTGCCCCTAGCCCCCCATGTGTGGGTGACCAGTCAGGGACACCCATGCCCCCCCGTGGTTGAGGCTAACGTGGCTGACACCATCCCTGCTCAGCCCTTGTTGGACCAGCCCATTGTGGCACCAGACCTGGCCCTGGGTGACTCCATGGCTGACTTCCAGGTCAGCAGGTCTAGGCTACGTGTGGCGGTGCACGTTGGTGTCACCAGCCCACGTGGATCAGGGGCAGCTATGTCATCTGCTGCCCCGAGTAGGCAGGGTGGGGAGGCTGCAGGGGCAGCTGCGGCTCCATCCACCCCAGCTCTGAGTGTCCCAGCCAGGACAGTGTCAGCCCTAGTCCATCCTGCTGACGTTCCCCCTGACTACATCACACTTCAGCTAATGCCTGCACCAAGTCCCATGGTGAGTGTTCATTCCCACACTCCTAGTCCACAGTCCACCGGGGCTCCTGCCCCTAGTGTCCAGAGCGGCGTAGGACACTCAGTATCACCACCACCTTCCAAGCGGAAGAAGAAGAGTGCTCGTCCAGTACAGGCTGATGCCCCAGACACGGCTACACAGTCCGGCCCACCAAGGAAGCCCAGCTTCAATCGGGTCGAACTTGATGCACTTGTGGAGTATGTGTCCGCACATGACAGCGAAATGGTGATTACTGCAGGTTGCAAGACCACACCTGCACAATGTCAGGCACACTGGTAGACCATTGCGGAACTCATAAGTGCCCTTGGATTCGTGAGGCGCACAGCTAATGATTGCTACAAGCGCTGGAATGACCTTAAGCGCAGGGCAAAGTAAAAGCTGTCCTCAAGTCATGCTGCAACTCTAGTGACTGGAGGTGGGTCTCCGGCAGAGGACATAGAACGCACTCCACATGAGTATGTTGCTAGGACCTACCTCACGGAGGAACAGATCCAAGGCGTGGGAGACCTGCCAGATTACGAGGCATTGCCCGGTGAGTGCACATCCATGTGTGTGTCATCCATGTGCATGGCGTGTGTGTGAGCGCTTCTGATTGAGTGCCAGGTGAGGGGGTGTGTGCCTGAGTGGTTTGGGTCACCCATGTGTTTCATCCAATACATTCTGCGCACCAGGATTTGGGTGTTGCAGTATCCCTTCTGGCAACAGTAGACATTCAGCCCAACCTCACGCCAGTTGCCCTTGAATTTTCATCTTGCCGCAACATAGTTGCATGTTATTCTGTGTTCATTCAGGCTGATTGTCTGCATCCGACCACTTTCACTAGGCATTTCTCAGTCCTATTGTCACATGTGTGACATGGCTAGGGTACATGCCATCTGTGTGATGGCATGTGTCATGTATGTGTATTGGACATGCCAATCACAGGCTAATGTGTGATGGCACTGCTAGGCAGCATGCAGCAAATTTGTTGGTCTTCCATCTTGGTGTCATCAATGTGTGCCATTTGCCTCCCCTTCATACGCAGTGACAGTGCATGCATGGGAGGGTTATAGTCATGTGGTACATGTGTCAATGAAGTACTGTTTCTGTTGCTTCTCAGCCCTAATTGTGTTCCATGTTGCTAATGCCTGTTCCCATTTCTTTTCTTTCATGTCTTTGCAGGGGATGACGCACTTGATACTGCTGGGGTTGTGGAGATGGTGCAGACCCAGGAGGGGTTTCAGGCCCGACCAGGCACCAGTGAGGGACGTGGTGTGGTGGTGGGTGAGAACCCACACTTGCTACAGGCCATCATCTCAAGGGGTGTCTCTGGGTGCACCTCCCCCGAGCTCTATTCAGGTGTCGATTCGGATGATGAGACATATGTTGCGTCGCAGGTAAGTGTCTCTGGGAGGGATTCTGTACTGTCCAACCCACCTGCACCAGGGGTAGAACCGTCAATGGGGATGTCAGAGTTGGTAGGTCAGCCTTTGGTGGTTACGGATGCAGGGTCACACTCCGCTACATCTGATCCTGTTCCTGGGCCAGCAGATCAGAGGGGGAATGCAGTCCTGCAGCCTCAGGCAGTGCCGGCACAGCAAGGCGCAGTTGACCTTGCCCCAGACAGGTGTGGTGCCCGCCGACGCGGTGGCCGTACGCCACCTGGCAAAACCGCATGGGAGCAATCCATATACGGTATGGCAAACCAACAGGCAGCATCAACTGAGATGATGGCTCAGGCCATGGATAGGGTGGCCACTTCCATTGTCCCCCAAGAAAGGCTAATTGAACAACTACAGCAGGCAACAGACTCCATTAGCCAGTCACACAGGGAGGACATGTTGGCGTCCAACAGGGACAGGCGGGCGGCACTGGAGACTCTGCGGGAAGCCATTTCCATTGAGTCCCAGGGCCACAGGGAAGCCCTGAGGGTGGAACTCCGTCAGCTCAGGGCAACTCTGGTTGAGCTTGAGGCTTCAGCTAACACGAGGACAGAACAGCAGCTGGAGCGGCTCACACGTACGCTCTCAGCTGAGATGCAGGCAACTAGGGCGGAGGTCCGGGCATCCCGTGAGTTGTTGCATGGGGACCTCCGCACAATTATCCTCCAGAACCAGACCTTCCACACCCGCATGCTTGCTGCCATGGAGGACCAGACTAGGGCTTTGCGTGGGCTGCCTCCCATAGTGCCACCACCTCCTGATGCAGCTGCAGAGGGTGAGGAGAGCGACAGCAGTGATTCTCCCACAATAGGGGAGCCGTGCAGGCCATGAGCCCATGGAGGTGTTTTTTTTTCGCAAGATCCACACAGGTGGGTTTTGGTGTGCACCCTGTCCTCAGACCTCCTGGGTGGCCTCCCCCACCCCCTCTGGGCCCATTAATTTTATTTATTTATTTATTTTATTTTATTTTATTGTATTTATTTATTTATTTATTTGGACAGTGTGTTGCCTTGTGTGGCTCCCGTGGGCATATGCTGTATTGTGGCTGGGCACATGCAGGCTTGTCCTGAATTTGGGTCAGATGCTTGGGTTTGTGTGACACACACCCCTCCTGCTTCCCGTTTCCATGGGCTTGCAAAGGGTGTTCCCAAGTGACATTAACTTACACGGTGACGTTGGACTCCCATTTGATGTGTGGGCAGTCTGTAGTCAATACTGTGTATACATTCCTAGTGCATATTGTTGTTGTATTGGACACTGCATGGTGTATTGATATGTGCCTCTGCATCCATCTCATCCTCCTAATTTGCAGGTCCATTTCTCATGTCTTCACAAGGCGGTCTACTTTGGGACTGGAGTCCATGTTGTAAGCAGTGCACCTACACTCTTGCGTGGCGCTAACACTGTATACTTGGAAGTGTTCGAATTGCTGCCATTATCAGGTAGTGAGGCTACCAATTTTTTAAGTCTGTACTGTCATGTTTATGGTAGGTTGGAGGTTGTGTAGGTGATTGGTATTCTTGGTAAGTATTTGGTAATGTGTGTTGTTGGTCCTGCATTACAGTGAGCATTTCATGTGTGGCCAGTTTCCATTAGGGACACTGTAGTTGGTGACACTTGGGGCATGTTGTGGGGATTAATGTGTTTGCTCTCACATTGCATGACATGCCATGGTGTGTTGTGTGGCCATGCCGGGGAGGGGTTGGGCGACATGCCACTGTTCTCATGTTGTATTTTGCAAGTGGGTATTCATTTTTGCTGCATGGAAGTATGTCTTTTGATGACACTGCAATGGTGGTGTTTGTGTAGGTAGGGATGCACACATTGTGACACTTCCAGATGAACAATCTCAGGCTGCTATGGTTCTGACAGTTGACTGTCCCTTTGTTCATCATAATTGTCAGATTGAGTCATCATTGATTGTCAGATGGTATGTGCCAGGGCTGTGTGCACTCCACAGGGGTGTGCTTTCTATGTGAAGTAATTAGCCACCAGCTGCGTACGGGCTGCCTCACCCCGTGCCCTTTCCCCTCCCATGCGCAGCGGGCGTGCATGTGGTTGGGGATGTGGGGGCACCACCATGTCCACAGCCAGGCCCCAGCGTGTTGCAACATTGTGCAGGACACATGCTGCCACTATGATCCTGCACACTACTGGGGGAGTGTATAACAGCTGCCCGCCAGAACGGTCAAGGGAGCAAAAGCGTGACTTGAGCACTCCGAATGTGCGCTCCACTATGCCTCGTGTTGCAATATGGGCTGTGTTGTATCTTACCTCAGGAGGCGTGATGGGGTTCCGAATTGGCGTCATCATGTGTGTGCTCAGAGGGTAGGCACTGTCCCCTGGGGAGGTGGTGATGGGGATCATTAGTGGGGTATTGGCATTACTCTGTAGCTGTCATGCATGCGCGTGCTGTGGCATTTCTACTCACCAAGCAGCCATGCATCGCCATGCCGCCCAGCTTCCATGTCCCGGTTTAGGGTTGACATCCTGTAAATGAAGCTGTCGTGGGTGGACCCTGGATAGTTGGCATATACTGAGGTGATGATTCCCTTGGCATCACATGCTACCTGGACCTTGATGGAATGCCAGTGCTTGCGGTTTCTATAGATGTGCTCAGATGCCCTGGGGTGACGTAGAGCCACATGGGTGCAATCAATGGCACCTAGCACTTTGGGGAATAGTGCCAACCCGGTAGAAATCCTGGCTGACAGCCTGCCTTTCTGCAGGTGTTCTGGTCAGGTATATGTGCCTGCGGACTGATGGGTGTGCAGTGATGCTGGCCAAAACCTGGTGTAGGCACCGTGACTGTGTGGCCTGTGACACCCCCCCCCCCACTATGGCACTTGTCCGCTGAAATGATCCGGTAGACAAGAAGTGCAGTACATTGAGGACCTTCTCCAGGGGGCTGAGTGCTTGGGAGCACAGGGTGGGTGATGTGAGGTCATCCTCCCAGTCAGTGACCAGGTCGAGTATTTTGTGTGGTGGAAACCTGTACCTCCCATACACCTGGTCATCTGGCATACCAAATAGGCTGGTTCTGGGTGTGAAGATTCTGGCCCTGACTATCCTTCTCCTCCTCCTGCGGTATCTCACGGCCACTGCTGCTAGGAACGGTATATTCATCCTGGCGTCTAGGCTTGTTTTTTGTTTGCGCACTCTTTTATGCTGCGCGGGACGTCCGCCTGCTTCATGCTGGCGTACGTGTTTCAGGATTGGTCCTTTTATTTTTTGACGCGTTGTAGGCGAGCGTGTAAATCTTCCCGCCCACCCCAGGAATACACGTAACACCCTCTCCCAGGCCCAGTCGTGAGTAAATAATCCCGCCCACCCCTGGAATACACGTACCCCACTCTCACAGGCACAGTCGCGTGTGGAACTTCACGCGCACACACCGAAATACATGTACCTTGCAAATTCGCGTGTGAAACTTCCCGCGCACCCTGAAATACACGTACCCTGCTGGTATCGCGTGTGAGACTACCCGCGCACCCCTGGAGTACACGTACCCAGGCAAATCGCACGGCTGGGGTGTGGGGGTGCTGGGAGACATGAGTGGGGGCCTGGTGGAGGGTGCCCCTGGATGTTGGGGGGTGGGGGTGCAGGGGGACATGAGTGGGGGCGTGGTGGAGGGTGCCCCTGGATGCAGAGGGTTGGGGGTGCAGGGGGACATGAGTTGGGGCATGGTGGAGGGTGCCCCACAGTGCTGGGGAGTGGGTGTGCAGGGAGACATGAGTGGGGGCCTGGTGGAGGGTGCCCCACAGTGCTGGGGGATGGGGGTGCTGGGAGACATGAGTGGGGGCCTGGTGGAGGGTGCCCCTGGATGCAGGGGGGTGGGGGTGCAGGGGGTCATGAGTGGGGGCCTGGTGGAGGGTGCCTCTGACAGATGGGGTGCAGGGGGACATGAGTGGGGGCCTGGTGGAGGGTGCCCCTGGATGCAGGAGGGTGGGGGTGCTGGGAGACATGTGTGGGGGCCTGGTGGAGGGTGCCCCTGGATGCAGGGGGGTGGGGGTGCTGGGAGACATGAGTGGTGGCCTGGTGGAGGGTGCCCCTGACTGGTGGGGGGTGGGGGTGCTGGGAGACATGATTGTGGGCCTGGTGGAGGGTGCCCCTGGATGCAGGGGTGTGGGGGTGCTGGGAGACATGAGTGTGGGCCTGGTGGAGGGTGCCCCTGGATGCTGGGGGGTGGGGGTGCTGGGAGACATGAGTGTGGGCCTGGTGGAGGGTGCCCCTGGATGCTGGGGGGTGCGGGTGCTGGGAGACATGAGTGGGGGCCTGGTGGAAGGTGCCCCACAGTGCTGGGGGTGGGGGTGCTGGGAGACATGAGTGGGGCCTGGTGGAGGGTGCCCCTGGATGCAGAGGGGTAGGGGTGCTGGGAGACATGCGTGGGGGCCTGGTGGAGGGTGCCCCTGGATGCAGGGGGGTGGGGGTGCAGGGGGACATGAGTGGGGACCTGGTGGAGGGTGCCCCTGGATGCAGGGGGTTGGGGGTGCAGGGGGACATGAGTGGGGGCCCGGTGGAGGCTGCCCCACAGTGCTGGGGGGTGGGGGGTGCAGGAGGACATGAGTGGGGGCCTGGTGGAGGGTGCCCCTGACGGGTGGGGGTGCTGGGGGACATGAGTGGGGCCTGGTGGAGGGTGCCCCTGGATGCAGGGGGGTGGGGGTGCTGGGAGACATGAGTGGGGGCCTGGTGGAGGGTGCCCCTGGATGCTGGGGGTGGGGGTGCTGGGAGACATGAGTGGGGGCCTGGTGGAGGGTGCCCCTTGATGCAGGGGGTTGGGGGTGCAGGGGGACATGTGTGGGGGCCTGGTGGAGGGTGTGCCTGGATGCAGGGGGGTGGGGGTGCAGAGGGACATGAGTGGGGGCCTGGTGGAGGGTGCCCCTGACTGGTGGGGGGTGGGGGTGCAGGGGGACATGAGTTGGGGCCTGGTGGAGGGTGCCCCACAGTGCTGGAGGGTGGGGGTGCTGGGAGACAGGAGTGGGGGCCTGGTGGAGGGTGCCCCTGGATGCAGGGGGTGGGGGTGCTGGGAGACATGAGTGGGGGCCTGGTGGAGGGTGCCCCTGACTGGTGGGGGGTGGGGATGCAGGGAGACATAAGTGGGGGCCTGGTGGAGGGTGCCCCTGGATGCAGGGTGGTGGGGGTGCAGGGAGACATGAGTGGGGGCCTGGTGGAGGGTGCCCCACCGTGCTGGGGGGTGGGGGTGCAGGGGAACATGAGTGGGGGCCTGGTGGAGGGTGCCCCACAGTGCTGGGGGGTGGGGGTGCTGGGAGACAGGAGTGGGGGCCTGGTGGAGGGTGCCCCTGGATGCAGGGGGTGGGGGTGCAGGGGGACATGAGTGGGGGCCTAGTGGAGGGTGCCCCACAGTGCTGGGGGGTGGGGGTGCTGGGAGACATGAGTGGGGGCCTGGTGGAAGGTGCCCCTGTATGCAGGGGGGTGGGGGTGCAGGGGGACATGAGTGGGGGCCTGGTGGAGGGTGCCCCTTGATGCTGGGGTGCAGGGGGTGCAGGGGGACATGAGTGGGGGCCTGGTGGAGGGTGCCCCTGGAAGCAGGGGGGTGGGGGTGCAGGGGGACATGAGTGGGGGCCTGGTGGAGGGTGCCCCACAGTGCTGGGGGGTGGGGGTGCAGGGGGACATGAGTGGGGGCCTAGTGGAGGGTGCCCCTGATGGGTGGGGGTGCTGGGGGACATGAGTGGGGGTGCTGGGGGACATGAGTGGGGGCCTGGTGGAGGGTGCCCTGGATGCTGGGGGGTAGGGGTGCTGGGAGACATGAGTGTGGGCCTTGTGGAGGGTGCCCCTGGATGCAGGGGATGGGGGTGCTGGGAGACATGAGTGGGGGCCTGGTGGAGGGTGCCCCTGGATGCTGGGGGGTGGGGGTGCAGGGGGACATGAGTGGGGGCCTGGTGGAGGGTGCCCCTGGATGCTGGGGTGCAGGGGGTGCAGGGGGACATGAGTGGGGGCCTGGTGGAGGGTGCCCCTGGATGCTGGGGGGTGGGGGTGCTGGGAGACATGAGTGTGGGTCTGGTGGAGGGTGCCCCTGGATGCAGGGGGGTGGAGGTGCTGGGAGACATGAATGGGGGCCTGGTGGAGGGTGCACCTGGATGCTGGGGGGTGGGGGTGCAGGGAGGCATGAGTTGGACATGAGTGGGGGCCTGGTGGAGAGTGTCCCTGGCTGGTGGGGGGTGGTGGTATGAAGAGACATGAGTTGGACATGAGTGGGGGCCTGATGGAGGGTGCCCCACAGTGCTGGGGGGTGGGGGTGCAGGGGGACATGAGTTGGACATGAGTGGGGCCTGGTGGAGGGTGCCCCACAGTGCAGGGGAGTGGGGGTGCTGGGAGACATGAGCGGGGGCCTGTGGAGGGTGCCCCTGGATGCTGGGGGGTGGGACTGCAGGGGGACATGAGTGGGGGCCTGGTGGAGGGTGCCCCTGGATGCAAGGGGTGGGGGTGCTGGGAGACCTGAGTGGGGGCCTGGTGGAGGGTGCCCCTGACTGGTGGGGGGTGGGGATGCAGGGAGACATGAGTGGGGGCCTGGTGGAGGGTGCCCCTGACTGGTAGGGGGTGGGGATGTAGGGAGACATGAGTGGGGGCCTGGTGGAGGGTGCCCCTGGATGCAGGTGGGTGGGGGTGAAGGGAGACATCAGTGGGGCCTGGTGGAGGGTGCCCCACAGTGCTGGGGTGTGGGGGTGCATGGGGACATGAGTGGGGGCCTGGTGGAGTTTGCCCCTGACTGGTGTGGGTGGGGGTGCTGGGAGACATGCGTTGGTGGGCAGGAGTGCAAGGTGACATGTGGGTTGGCTGGGGGGCATGGCCATGGTGGATGGGCTGCCTGCGGGACATGTGCAGGGGTGCAGGGTAGTCCCCTGTGGTGTGGACTGCCTGCAGGGGCCGTGGAGGGTGTAGAGGGAACAGCTGGGAGGTCCCACACGGCCAATTCACGTGTGGGACTGTCCGGCACCCCCGAAATACACGTAGACTGCTGGATTTGCGTGTGGAATTTGCCGCGCACCCAGAGTACTTGTACCCTGCTGAAATTGCTTGTGGAACTTCACGCGCACACCGAAATACACGTACCCTGCTAATTCGCATGTGAAACTTCCCCTGCACACCGAAATACACGTACCCTGCTAATTCACGTGTGAAACTTCTCGCGCACCCCGAAATACACGGACCCAGGGCAATCGTGTGTGGAACTTCCCGCGAACCCCGTAATACACGTACCCTGCTAATTCGCGTGGGAAACTTCACACGCACCCCGGAATACATGTGCCCAGGCCAATCGCGTGTGGGACTTCCTGCAAACCCCGTAATACACGCACATGCTATTTTTCACACAGCGGGTGTCCGTGTTTGTCGGTACCCCTTCTCACCTCATTTGACCTAGAGGGCCACTGTATGGACCATTCATCATAGCTGTATATGGGTTCTTTTTGTTAGCGCACATTTTGGCGCACATTTATTTCAGGCGCAGGGACGCTACCGCCTGCTTTCTTGTGGCGTACTTGTTTGGCCCTGTGCTGGTTTGCCCTATTCGATTCCATGAATAAGGGTTGTAGGCGAGCGTTTGGGCGTTCCGCGCACTTGCCTCCTGTACTTCCCCCGTGACACCCATATTTTCACGCGTTGTTCCCCATTCCGAGTGTTACTCCCCGTGTTCCGCCTACTTTTGTGATGTTTGCTGCGCTATGTGCGATTTTGCAGTGGCAGTGGCGCATGCCGTTGGATGACCTGTGCGCCGGCGTGCGCCGCGCACTTTTTCAGCGCACATCAAATGTTTTTCTCGCGCACGGACTTCCATGAATCGATGTGCGCTGGTTTCCCTGTGATTTTCGCAGTTGCACTGCGAATTTTTTCGCACTTTTACTGCGATTCGCACGTTTTGGCACCTCTGCGCGGGAATTTTCGGCGCACATTAATTCCATGAATCGACCAGTGTGTCACGTGCGTCGAGCGCAATTACGGAGGCACTATAAGGGTAGCAAGTCGGAATCTTAGCTTTAAGATGACAGTTAAAACTCGCTCCCAGCACACACGGTTCCGGAGATACGGACGATTTTGTGAAGGTAGTTTTTCAGAAATTAAATCACAGTTTCAGAATGACAGATGACAGTTTTCAGTTTTAAAGATGACAGAATGACACGATTCTAGGAGGCAGTTCTAATAGGTTAAAATAGTTTGGATTAGATTATTTTAAACTAAGAGATTGGGTTTTGCACAGTTCTGGCGGTACTCACACTATATTTTCGACAGGAATGCGACTTTGCCATGGATCGGGTCAGGATTGGACTGCGGTTTCCTCGCCACGGACAGTCTCTGCCTGGTTCTGCTCACTGGATAATTCTACCTTCTGGGTCAGCTCTGCTAGCGGCACTGCACAGCAGTCTGGATCTCTGGTTCTGACAAAAGTTCTCGGCACTGCACGGCGGTCTGGTCTCTGGTTGTGACAAAAGTTCTTGGCAAAAATTAAAACAGCTCACCCGGCTGCTGAAGGAGGCCTGCTGAAAAAGGATTCAGCTTGTGGATTCAGGCCTCTCTGCTACAAATTCTGGAGTTAATTTCTGCTCTCTGGAGATTGATGGATTTGAAGTCTGGATCTCTGGATGTGAAGTCTGAAGTCAAAATGCTCCGCAGAAAGTGAAAAAGAAAGTCCTAGCTGGCTTCCAGTGGCTCTTTTTATGTGTTTAGAAAGTGGGTGAGTCGGCTAATTCTGCATGCCCAACCCAATAAGGGTTCTGATAGGTTGAAGAATTTTCTGTGCTCTCACTGGAGAACAGAGTTGTGTGTCAGAGTGATTCATGAGGTGTCATCTTTATGGCATACAGAAAGCACACTCCCCTTTGCTCTCACCTTAAAAAATCATTTTCATAACTAAACACCTTTCCCAGATACACAAGTGGTTGACATTACATACACACATCATATATCACATAAGGTAGTCTCTCTTCCAACTCTGATGCTTCTAAGAGCTTGGATTAAGAAATGGCAACTTATTTTCGTTTTTAGTGGGTTTTGCAACATTGGTTTTTCATCAAAAATTACACAAATGTACACCCCCCTTCTACACATATTCCAGTACTTTACTAGGTCTCTAGCATAAACCCTGTGTCTGTAATATCAATAAATAGCCGGGTTTGGTCCTAGAACATGGTACAGGGTTGAATCAAGTCTTGAATTGTGGGTACATTTCTTAGATTAAGGTTCTCCAAGTTGCACATTTTTGTGAGCTTAATACAATATTTTAGAAGCATTTAACTTAAACATATATTTGCTGCAATATGATTCCACAAAAGTGTCTGAGTCCACCCCCAGAAACTTGGGAGTACCACATGTCTCTCTTCTTCCAGGCAGGGCTCTGTTTACAGTCCACACTGAAAATCAACATACCCCATTCAATTGCAAGAGTCTACTGTGTCGGCTGAGGTCAGCAGGCCAGGGGGCCGCTCTGCATTTGGTTAGCATGTACCTGTGATTTCCTGGGCTGTTGTGTGGGTCTCTGAGGTGAGAAGGTTTCCCAGCCTCTTGGCCTATTAATGCAATCAGATTGTCTCTGGGAACAGCAGGTGGTGAAGAGTTTTAATAACTAGCGGGCCTTTGAAGTTTCCAGCTGTCTCAGGAGGCTGATTAGCTTCTGAAGTAGCAGTTCTCCTGTCAGAGTTTAGACCGCTAGTGCCGGTTTGTGGACAAAGCTGGTACTGCACCCATTTTTGGGATCTGTCTTGAATTAATGCATTTCAATAGAGTGGTCTTTTGCTTGATAGTATAGGATACTTGCTTAACATTGTTTTGATGGCATCCTTACAGTAGAGTGGTGATGTGGAACCCCCCACAAGAAGGTTGTATCTTTAGAGTGGTCTTGTGCCCATGATTTGAGCAACTTTTTGACATCAATAAAAACGGATTTTGAACAGAACTATCTTTCTTTGCACTGGTGGGTGGCAGATTAGGAGACCATTTTGGTGTGCGCAAACTGCGCGGTTCTCCTGGATTCTGGCGTGAATGTGGGCGGCGAGAGCTCATCCCCACATCTACCCAGTCTATTGATTTAGTTTGTTCTGGGATAGAATAATGCGCGGCGACAGCTCATCCCCACATCTACCCCGTCTATTGATTCAACATGGGTCAAAACCTTTGACAGTCTGCAAAACCTCTGATCTGCTTGGGTATGTCAGTGTATGTGCTGTTGGGAGCAAGCATTCTCTCTCTCCTACAAATGCAGACTAGTGTGGCCTTGGCTGAAGATGTGCATGGTTTCTGCCAGTGTAGGGTCTCCGGGGTGAGTAGCACGGGTATCAGGTGTAAGAAGACTCTGACGTGTCTCCCCAAGCTACCTTTGCCAAAGCTAGTATCACTGGGACAGTGATATACCAGCCACTGAACCTTCATTTAAGCACTAAGGAAGGGTGGTCAGACACAAAGCACAAGTTGGATACTTTCTTCAGTGTCTGATAAAATGTTGCGTATGTCATCACAAAGCTCTAGTCTGGGTGCCTCTTCAGATTGCACCCTATGCAGCTCCCACTAGGCAGCCCTGACAGGCTAGCTTCCCTGGGCTGAAGAGACCCCTCCAGGCCTAGGGACACAGTCTGATTTCTGACACTGTCACAGTACGTTGACACAGGCAAGTATAATGGGGTTTATACTTACCAGTGCAAAAAGGGTAGTAGAGCATCTGGTGCTATATATTATTGTGTGCATTATACAAAAGGCCCATTGGGGAACTTTCCAATCTTTATCCCAGGTGGGCGAAGGAAAAAGAAGGGTAAACGAACTGAGCCGAAGTCACCACAGCCAAAATTAAAAAAATCAAAAAATAGGAAAGGGACGTAGAAGAATACCAGAACGGTTTTGCGTACCATATCAACTCCCCAATCATTGTACCAGCCCCGTAAGTGTCTCGTAAGGCACAACACAGGACACTCTGTTCAATCGCATTGTGGATAGAGTGACTCCTGTTGTTGACCCTAACAAAGCTGGGAACTGGGTGGAGCGGACGGACCTGGTGGTCTTTACCGGGTCTTACCATGACAATACCACAGCAAATGCTCACCTGCCTTTCCCTTTGCCTTATGAAAGACCTACAGCCAGCTTGAGAGACTCAGAAGCCGCGACAACGTCTCCCGTTCAGTTTGTGAATGATTGGCAGCCCTCGGAAGCTGGGTCCACTGCTAGAAACCTAGGAACCATGGGTTTGCCATTGTTTATAACGATGGAGGAAAGGAGAAAACAGCTAATGCAGAGAGATGTGCTTGAAACAGCGATTGCTTCTAGGACCGAGGCCCTAAAAACTGAAAAGGTCATGCTCCAGTCTGTCTAACCTCATTTTTCTTCAAATGACCAAAAAGCTCTTCAACATCCCCCTCTACTGACAATAAAACGTTCAACAGATTGACTGGGGTTAGACATATTGTTGACCATTTAGTAGATAACGTGGACTCTAAAAATGGCACAGATTGGAGTGGGTGGCGGCCTCATTGAATGCTTGTAAACATTGGCTGCTAACACCTTTGATTGGGCTCACATCTAGCACACTTTAACCTCATGGAACTCTAGAGTATCTACAAACATACTCACTGTGTCTGATTTTGTGATTTTTGGAGCAGATATATTATGTATTGAGGCATCATGGCTTTTATAAACCCCAATCATAGACGGAAATTAGTGTTTCCTCAACCTGGCTTATAAGGGGGAAAGAAGCAGGCCTGCATCAGGGTTGCTTTTTGCATGACATCACCATAGCGGTAGCTACCTGTGCACATCCTAATTCTTTTGTACAGGCAGTGGAGTTGTCGTGCGAGAGAAGGTTATAGCTTTAGATGAAGTATACGCTGATTGTGAATCTTTATTGGAACCCAAGGGTAATCACACAAATTGAATTGTTTTATTTTATTGAGGAAATAACTTATGCATGGCAAATTAAGATAAAAAATAACTTAATCATTATTTGTGGAAATTTGCACTTGATCTGTGTCCCACAAATTGGGCAATTCACCTCTGGCAAAAACAACATAGCCCTCAAGGCGTGTGGTATTGAGTGGATGGAATTGATGGAGGCATGGGTGGTGCATATTGTAAACGGCAGGGTTTTTAGGGATACTCCGGCTAATTTCACGTGGCACAGAGAAGACTCAAAGAGTATTATCAACTGTTATTTTGTATCAACAGATGTTCAGCAAGATGTATCCTCTATGTCGGTAGGAATGACAACCCAGTGTAAGCACAACCCACTCTTGCTGAAATGGTGCATAAAAAAAAAATCAGGCACTGATTGTGTACCTTTTCCAGTAAAATTAGAGGTTAACTGTGGGAAGAACAGGGTAGCCTGGAACGGTGTCAATTTGCAACAGTTCTATCGTGTTCTGAAAGAACTATATCTGCCCGGAGAACCTGAAGCTATCCTGACTAATATATCCTCTTATGGCCCATCAACATCCAAGAAACAGACCTGTGCATATACATAATTATGACCCTGAGGTCCAACAAAAAAAGACGAAGTTTAGGAGACACGCCCAAGTAGTGGACTGAAGGGTGAGGAGAAAAAGTCGGTAAAATGTGATAATAAGCAATGGTTGAGGAATCATCGACATGTAATGTTGATGAAAGATGCTTGTAAAATGCTATCGCTAATCACATCACAGGACTTTTTGGCGGTTGATTATTAATACCACTAATCCATCCTGCCATGCCCAAATTAATCCATCCCATTGGAGAACAGGGGTAGATTGACCACTTTAGTGCGGTTTACAAAAAGGTGGCTTGGGTGGAGCAAGGACACCAGGAAGTACCATCGGAACTCTGGTGCTTGAACTATTCGGCAGAAGAGATCTCTGAAATACTTGTTCATATTAAAAACTCATGAGCGTCTGGCCCTAATGGTCTCTGAAATGCAGTACTGAAGTTGGATCCAACTTTATGGGCCCGCATTTTGGGGACTATCTTTAGCACAGTTTTAGCTTCTCTCCAACTGACAAAATCCTGGTCCGAATCAATTCTGATTCCCATCCACAAGAAAGGGCCATGCTCTACGCCATGTAACTATAGGCCAATTGGTTTATTGGATAACCCCTACAAGATTTTTTCTTCCCAGATTTTGTGGGATTTGTCCTCATGGACGAGTGCGGGTAGACTGTACCTGTTTGAGACTGGTATCCGGAAGGGGACTGACACTCATGCCAGTGCGTTTTTGCTTGGT
Organism: Ambystoma mexicanum; assembly: GCF_040938575.1. Taxonomy (NCBI): domain Eukaryota; kingdom Metazoa; phylum Chordata; class Amphibia; order Caudata; family Ambystomatidae; genus Ambystoma; species Ambystoma mexicanum. Next base: position 1,090,876,771 of record NC_090926.1, on the reverse strand, counting down.
CTGCTGAAAAGGGAGTCATAGTGAGGTCAAAACCTGTCTATATAGCATTTATTGACTTCACCATGGCTTTCAACATCATAGACAGACAACACTGTTGAAACAGCTACTTGCATGGGCTGCCCGGATCTCTTCTTAGGCTTATAGTGGCTCGGCACTCAAATACATCAGTGAAAGTCTGCCTAAATGGCCAGGATAAAATTATCTAGTACAATTGTTACCGGCCGCGGCCTTAAGCAAGGATGCGTTTTGGCTCCCCTACTTTCAGTTTGTTTATCTCAGATATTAATGAAGTGTATGAGAAGGTCTGTTGTTTTGCTCCCCATTTAGTTGCCTCCTGATTACATTACAATCTGCATGCAAACAGCCTAGCGCTGTTCGACTTTACACCAGTCGGAATGCAGCACAAACTGGATGGTTTAGATATGTATGCACTTAAGAACAGTTTGACAGTAAACACCCAAAAATCAAAAGGTTCTTATGATGAGGCCGGGGATGAAGCGAAAATATAAGAGCGTCAATTGGTCACTGGGACGAGACATTTTGTAGCCTATGCCAAACCTTTTGTATCTCGGAATTCGCTTACTCAAGCTTGGATGCAAAATCAGGATGCAGAGTCATTATCGCTCTAAAATGATAGTACAAGCTGCATAGGCAGTGGTTTTGAACCGCAGATTTGGTCTGTACTCTTTGAGGGCTGAGAATCTGGGGCTCCCAATTCAATTAAATTGTAATGTGTTGGAGGGTATATTCTGGCGCAAGGTATTGAAATTGCCTAATGGAGTACCGCCAGCGGTTATCCGTTATGCTTTGGGCCCATCCTCGCTGCAATTTTACATGGTATGGAAACATCTTTTGCTATGAAATAGGATATCGTGTGCTCAGGAGGGCTCGATTTGGTGGGAAATGTCCAATGCAGAGGAAGTATTGGGTTTCCTTGAATGAATTGGTTAAGCAATGTGAAAAATTGTTTGAGGACCTAAACATATCTAAAGATCTGGTTCGGCAATGCTCTCTGAAAGCAAATAAGAAACTGAGAGACATGGATTGTGTTCAAACAATTGAAAGGGTGAGAACTTACCATTTGTATATAGGCTTGCTAATTAATGTAAAACCTTTTGGAGTCTGTCCCGCCTATCTGAATAAGTCCCAGAATTTCACATGGTGTGCGTAGGTGGTTGTGGCTAAGGCTGAACTTACTACTAACTCGATGCCAGAAACAGGACACCTATAGACCAATGAACTTGTAAATTCTGCACTGGGTCTGGTTGTTTGGAATCGCTGTGTCATATCTTGTTACACTGCCAGGCTCTGAATATCTGGCGTTATTAATACTTTGGTGACTTACTTCATCACTATGAACTGTTGTCAAGTGAAGTGGCGTGGCAGTTTATTATGGTATCGTATGCAAATAATCGCAGTGCATTTTTTAAAGGAGGTTTTAATCTTGTAAAGGTTACTCTTGAAAATGATGAACAGAAGATTGATTTTTTAATATGATTTGTAATGTGATGTATGATGTATTAATAAGGATGTTGCGATGCTGTGGTATATTTTAACTTTGTAATTTTGTAATTGATTGTTATCAATTGTTATTATCTTCTATGTTTGTATTTGTTAAAGGTTATGTTTAACTCTATAACAATACAAATAAAGAAATATTGCCTTCAGTAATCCAATTGTTTATTTATCGTCTAAGCAGTGTGCCTCCAGCATTTTACAAGTGGTGTAGAGTGCTGTCAGTAGTTCCGTGGGCGATGCCCCTGTGTAACGCAGTAGCTCTTTTAGTAGTGCCTCAATTGTTATGATGTCCTCTGGCTGAGCTTGTTTTTTCTCCCTTTCTCTCTTATCCTCTTTGCCTCCATCAGTTTTTTAGTCCAATGCTATGTCTCTGTCATTGTTAGGAAATATTTCACTTATGTGCAATTTTCTCTCCATTTATGGACCGCCCAAACCTTTTGCTTTTGTTTGGGTATCCTAACCTGACTTTTTCCAGTTGAGCCTAGCCTTCAGCTGAACTCCCCTGGGCGTTCGCTCCCTTGTTATGGGGAATCTGACACATCCTTCAGACTGTCATTACTGGGAAACTATGTTTCCCTTAGTCTTGACTATGTTGCCGTTTCATGGTACTTTTTAACTGTGCACAATGTACCTTCCAGTTACGTGCGCTGGGGTCCCTTGTACGAGTGTGCCTGGTATGAATTGGTGGCAGCATTTACTTTTCATAATGCTTTACTTGGTATCTAGTCATTCCATCAAATGCATTTTCATCTAACACTATACCATTGAATTATATGCAATGAAAAGCCTTAGCATCGAAGCACCCTTTCGTTGAATTTAATTTGATGGTATAATCGAAATTGGGGTTAGGGTTAAGGGTGTGAGTTAGGGGTTAGAGTTAGATTAATAGTTACGGCTAGGGTTAGATTGAGGGTTAGATTAGGGTTAGGGTTGGGGCTAGGGTTAGATTAAGGGTTACATTAGGGTTATGGTTGGGGCTAGGGTTAGGGTTAGGGTTGGGGCTAGGGTTATATTAAGGGTTGGGTTAGGGTTGGGGTTGGGGGGTGGGCATGGGTGTTAGAAGGTCTGGGGGGAACCCCCCCAATATACAAAAAAACATTAAAACGTTACAAGGAGATGGCCAGTGATGAAATTTCAGCACTGGACAGCTCAATGTAACGTTTTAACGTTACAAAAAATGCATTGCAATGCTACCTTTTACATGTAAAAGTGCATTTCCATTGAAACCAGTCCATTTATATTTCCAATGGACTGGTTTAGATGGAAAGGCACATTTACATGTAAAAGATAGCCTGTTGATGCTTTGGGAAAGGATGCTTTTGTTTCGATGGTGTGGCATTTCGATGCATTTTTTACGATGAAATGACTAGGAATCCTTTACTTCTTTTTACTGAGTTAAACTGCGTTTACTGCGTTTGGCTCAAGACTGTGGCCAGCTCCGAAAATGGCAGAGCAATAAAGTCTTTTGTTCTGTCCACTTGTCCCTTGCCTTCACCCAGGTCGAGTAACCCAGGTTTTCCTTATTTGGGCATGCAGGTTCCCACGAAAACCGATCCCTTTCGCAGGCTTCTGCCTTTTAAGCATGTATGCTCAGGAAGTAGGCTTGGACTGCCTTGTCCAACCCATACTACTGGTGCCATGATGTCTGCGTGCCTGAATTACTGAGAGCACTGTGGACCGTGATTGGTCCACGTCTGGGATGTCTGCAAGAGAGCAGATCTTCTATTGGAAGTCCTCGATTTTGGCGCAAAGCTAATCTTGGATAAGAGAAGGGGCTCTGCACCCATTCCAGGTCGATCACCTGTGTTTTCACCGAACTACAGAAGGAGCCAAGTCTCCTAAATGAAGAAACAGACTTGTGAAACCGCCGGAGATGCTTTGGAAGGTTTTGGCACCCATTTTCCATATGCTGTTCCGAAGGACCCCCGCTTTCTTCTTCGAACAAGAAGGCTGCCAAGGTGCTTTGCCCCTTTGGAGTCGTGGGAGCAATTAATCTCGGCACCCCCTACTTATCCACTGAGCGAGTCCGTTTGGAAGTGTTCCTGGGCCATCCAGTGAACTGTCCAGCTCTACCTCAGGGTAACCTGCAGCCCTGTCGCTGTCTCGAGTGCAGGCCCGAGACCTGGGACATTGCTTGCTTGAGATCCTTTGCACTCCAGCCAAATTTCACAGGCCTATCTCCTCTGGATCCCAAATTAGGAGAGTGTGTAATTCTGCCCACATAAACAATTCCTGCATCACTACCTGGTGGTGACGGTCACTATAGGTCCCTGCTATTCTGCTCTGCAGTGGCCTGAAGCCAGCTGCACCCGAATCTTCTTTATACCTCCTTGGGAAGCTGAGAAAAGGCAACTGTCCCGTCATGGACAATCATTCTCCACTGCAGCCGCTGAGAGCCAGAGCGCTGCAACCCTGCAGGACTCGAACCTACTAGTGACCTCAACTAAACTAGCAAAGTTTGGTCCGGACTGTGTTCAGGGTCACTGAGTACTTGCATCACTTACCAGTGGTGCACTGGCACAACCGATCATTTTTACGCATGAGTATCCCTTAAAGAAATTCAAACTTGTCTGGGTTAGCCTGCACTCCCCAGCTATTCTCGCCATTTGAACACTGCTTTGCCGCCAAGGCCAGGGCCTACCCGAATAGGTGGAACCAATTCTTAATTGCCTCAAGCCACTTCCTGACTTGCTACAGCCCCTCCCAGAAGACCTGCTTTTTGTCTCTCCTGCGTGATTGTGTTTTTACCCTCTTCTTAGGGTTGAACTCGAAAGTTAGGGAACAAACTCAAAAGAATTGCCTAATGCCATATTTGTGTTAAGTTAACCCTCTCTTTACAGGTTGTGGTTGTATCTAATCACTGAATTGCATTAGGAAACGTAATGTATATATATTGTATAGTTTAAGGATTTGTGTGATAACTGGTTTTCTCACTATTAAAATTACTTGTGTCTATGTGGTTCGGCCGACAATATATGTATATATATTTTTCATATACACATGTCTAAGAGTAATTTGTGGTTTGTTGCTGTGTGTGCTCATTTTGGGCTTCCGATCAGGTTCCCCTGTTTCACTAAACCAAGGGTGGCCATCTACACTTCTGCCCACCAGGTCAGAGTTTTGAAATCTATCTTAATAGTCACGACTAGCGATCTCCTGCAGTTTATCCCATCTGTATAGCACCCCTCCTTATATTTGTCTATATCTGTGATCCGTGCATGACTGGCTCAAATAAACTAGGTCTATTTGCTACTGTAAGTGTTATTGGAGCCATTTGGTTGCATGGCCATGGTCTCCCGTACTCCTCACTATGTTTCATCTTGATAGGTAGTTTGTGGTATGCCCAGTCTTTGCTACCCAGGTGTGTATGCCGGTAGACATTAAATTCACTTTTTTGTTAACAACTCCTCCTGACAGTCCCTCAGTTGTTGTTGAATGTCCTCACACTCCTGTGCCTTTAATAGTACAGCCAAGGTTATTTGCATACATTGAGTATTTGCCATCTGTTTCGTGTATGCGCTCTCATCCCTGACATCACACAATAATCTGTTTTGTTGTTCCAAGCCATACTTTTCTTTCTTAGCTATTTGGTACATCCTCCACAAGCAGATTGTGGACAGGTGTACCTTGACCTTTTCATTGGACCGCTTGATATTAGTGTGTAATAGTTCCTCTATCAAGTCCACGACAATCTTTGGGGGACTGTCCATATGGTACAATCTTCACTTTTCTTTCTTTGTCTTCAAATAATCTTCTAACACTGCCTTGGCTTCCTCTTCCCACCGAGTCAATGGACAGGCATCTGCGATTTTGAACTGTCCCTTTGTTCGACCCTAGCACGTGATGTATAACAGGCATTCGACCATACAATTTCAATAGGTGCCACCACAGCATCAAACCCACACTTTCCTAGTGTTCTGACTGTACCACATACACTTTTTAGTGCTCTGACCCGACCGTGGCTCTGTTGCCCATTCATCCCTACATCTTGGAAGGTACTCTGAGGAGCTGACCCTAATGGGAACTACTTCTTTCCCATCCCAGATTCCTAAAGAGTCTGGTGTCTCATTTGACTGCCGCTAATGCAGAGCACGTGTATCAGGTATAGTGAAAAGTTGTTTTCACTTAGCTTCACATTCGTTTGAGTACCAGACGAGAAAGGGGAGCTCCTGGGTTTCGGCTCCAAAAGATACCCGTTCGTCCTGCTCCCCACCACTCAGTCGTGCACTCAGACACCGACACAGGAGATGAGAAGTAGAAGAATAAGTGTATAATGCAAGCAGTAGCCAACACCATGGAGGACTTCTCAGCCCCCCCAGCGCGGTGTGCATCCTTATGTAGAAGTGGAGATGCTATCCCAGTCTCCACCAATCATAGTGTGTATATCTATACACGCACATATTCTGGCGAGCAAAGACCTTTGGCCACCTGACAGGTGCTGCTTCAGCCATGAGGCTCTTTTTGTCCCAGACTGTCTGGGTAATATGCCATTAGTGACATACGCTTTGCACTTCTCCGATAGTGAAGGCCAGCCAAGCCAAGGCACACATTCCACAGCGGGTTTAACCCGGCATGCAGGTCTGTTTGTGTACCGTACCTTGGAGAAGAGATAACAATATTAGTCTGGGTAACACACCTTGCCTCCTCTCTCCTAACTAACCAAAAACACACAGCAACCCTCTTTCAGATCTGCCAGAGTGCTCGTAGACCATGCAAATGACAGCAGTGTGTGGTAGTAACCTAACAGCTGAAGATAACATATAAAGGCCTTAAAAGAACTCGGGAGTGGGAGAATATACTGCCTCCTTGTGTCCTAGTGGAGCAGCACCAGGCACATGGAATACAAAAAAAAGAAAGGGAAAGTGATCAACGGTGGGACTCAGGAGGGGCAGAGACATTTTAAAAAGTGGGATCGGAGCTAGGGGTGACCAAGCGTGGGAGGAGTTGAATGGGGTGAACTCAGCCATTGCACCATATGATAAACTGCCAACAAGGACATTTAACTCACAGAAGGTTTACCCTAATCCACAGGTGTGGCTGCAGGGTGTTTGGGTGTCATTCTACGACATTCAGATTTCCATTTTTGTCTAATTGAGTATTTCTTTTATATACCAGAAGCCTAGGGTTGAAACATCGAAACTATCTACACTAAACTGAAGAAAGCATGATCTACTCTTTGGTACTTTGCACTAGAAAATCCACACCCTCTGAGAGATCAGCCCAACTCCTCCTTTAGATTGTATGGTAGAGATTACTTGTCCCATTCTTAACCTTGTCCTAGTAGGAATATGTCATTTTCGTTTCCTTGACTTGGTTTTAATGACTTCTTGCCCCACCTTAGTATGGACAAGAAGACGTATTATACATTGGTGTTACCACTGATCTACACCCATTGTACATTGTTTGCTTACCTCACAAGAAAGTGTTCTCTAACCCACACATAGCTCAAGGCAGATAATACCTGAGTTTCTCAAAATAAGACTTAATTCCTTTAACTTGAGGGGCTTTGATAGCAAATTTTATCTGATTCAGGACATATCCTGGGATGTGGTTCAAGAGTCTTGTGCTAATGGTCATCCTACTGCATACACATCTGTGACGGTGTTTGGTGAGAGAAAAAATAAAAATAACTGCTTTTGGTTCCTCTCCAGGTATAGAAATGTGAGTACCTATTCTCCTAAACAAGAAAGGAATCTGAAGAGCTTCTTGCAGCAACCTTCCATACTAAAGAAATCAATACTGGAGTTCAAAGGTGAATAGAAAATAAAAAGGCCAATGATGCATATCATTAATGAATGACATGTTTTAACATTTTTGTAAGAAACAGACTAGTTTTAAACAAAAGGTAATAACAGACTCTACACTTGTTATGTTGCAGCTACCTGCATCCATCTTTGTTTCTTTCTGTCTGTGTGTCTGGATGTATCTGTGTTCACCTTTCTGTATGTCCTCTATGTGTCTCAGTTTGTTTTCTGTTATTACAGTTGCTCAATTTCACGCAGTCCTTCTGTCCATTATGTCTGTTTTAGCCCTGTATTATTGCCCCCAAAATCATACTTGTGGTAGCGGATAACCCTCTTAATGAAGATTCATCCTAACTGTGTGAATGGGGTGGGTTTTGGGTGCTGACGAATCCCAGATAAATAGCTGGTGGTCTGCCACGTCTCACACAGTGACTCGATGTCCAATCAGGAGGGACGGATTTTGTGACTAATAAGTGGTATATTTGTCTGGTTTGTCTAGCCATTTACATTGAGTTTGTTCAACCAATCAAATTCCACAAGTCCTGTGTAAGACGTTCGGCCTCCTATATAAGGCCCAGAACACTTCCTGTCCCTTTCTGGCGTTTTCTAGGCTCTGAGGGAAGACTTAACAAAAGGCAAGGACAGGCTTGGAATATGTTGGGGGGCAGGGGTTAGAAGGTTTGGAACAGTGTTTTTAGGAGTTTTATCTATTTGTGATTGTAGTTTGTTGCTGTTTAGTGTGTTTTTGCAGTCATTTGTGTGCCCCTTTTTCTTGCTGTTTGCTCAGTGTATGATAGTGTTTTGTTAGTTTCCCCCTTTCCTCTTGTGCATGCCATGTCTGTGTCCCCTTATACAATTTAAAAAAGCACATGTTCTACGCCTATTTGTTTACACAATTCTCTCTGTTTGTCCTGTACTGTTTTTATAGTATTGTAGCAGTTGTATTGCCTTATTGTAGCATTGCAGTAGGGACATCTTTTAGTTTTAGTTGTAGTTTTAAGAGTAGGATTCTTTGTTTGACCTTGTTTGTTTCCTTGATGATTCACTTGGGGTTCTGCTATGGCTCTCTATGGTTCTCTCTGGGCTACACAGTCTTGAGTTCTTGGGTTGTGGACAGAGACTAAACCCTTAGGCCCTTTAAGACGAGGTAGCATTCAATGGGATGGATGGGGATGCAGAAGTTACTCAAACATCAATGATAAAACCGACTCAGGTCTTAGGTGCAAATATTTAGCTATTTTATTAACAATTATCTAAAAAAGGGAGTACAGCGGACATCAACGGACTGTTACGCTCACCTGGTATCTACAGGGATGCCACCCAGCTGCCGGAACCCTGGTGCCCTTCTCAGTCGCTACCGGGTATTATCAGCAGGGAGTTCTTTCTGGAAAACAGGTGGGCAATGTTCAACTGGGGAAATAACCACCCAACACCCGGTATGCCCGCAGCGCCTCCACCTTTCGCCTTTCCTCACCTTGTTTTGTGCTTTGGCGAGCTCTCCGTCCTGCCTTCTTGGCAGGGGCGCGTTGTCCTCTGTGGGCGATTGCAATCAAGTTACTTCACTGATGCTGCCCCTTTGAGTCTCTCAGGTAGGTCTAATTACTGTTATTCTGTAAGCCTTTCTTTGAAGTAATGATGTCTTTTCTCTCCCAGTAGGTGCGCGAGAGTCCGCTGTGAGCCGTTGGCTGGATTTGGGCTCACCGGCAAGTGATGGTGTTTCGGGAGCGCCTCGATTGCGGTAAGTGGGCGCTATACATAGCACTATAGTGCCGTGCTTTTGCTAACCTGTTATCTTTTACTCTGGTTGGCCGCTGCGTTCACCGAAGCAAGAGGCTCCTAAGTGGTGCTGGTCAATGGGCGACTTGAGAGGTAATTTGCCGGCTCTGATGTAAATGTCTGTCTCTTTTCTCTCTTTTTGCAGGTTCGAAGATCCAAGAAGCTTGCTGTTCCTTGGGTGCTGATTGCAGTCTGCGGTGGAATCTCAGGTAAGCTGCTGAAAATAACGATGTCCCTTTGTTTTGCAGGTACAGACTTTTCGAGGTTCGAAGATGCTGCAGAACACGATGAGCGTCACGTTGCTGGAATGCAAAGTAACGCGAAGCGTATACTGGAGTTCGGGTGTGGTGTATATAGCCTGCAGGCATCCCAGGTATCACTGGGCCTGCCACACCCAAAATGCTAGACTGCATGGTTCAGTTTAGGAACTGAGCCATGTGGAGGCATCCATGTTGTTGCGCAATGCCCTTATGGGCCCCGATTACTGCTCTAGCATATGAGCCTGGCGCCAAAATTGCCAGGACTGACTCCAAGAGAGTCTGGGGGCAAATGCCCTTGAGGGCCTGATGGGGGAAGAAGTAGCCCACCTGGCCTGGCTATCCAGGCTTAGGGCAGGGATAGTGACACGGACGTCTCGCAGCATAATCTCAGTGATTTACAAAAAAACACACTTTTATAGTAAAAACTTGACATCATTGACGTCATACTACGTGGAAAAAAAAAAAAACCTAAACAGGGTTATGGTAGGATAATGGGAAACATCTAGGTATACTCTCTATGGGGTATGGGATTGTGATTGGGTCTCGTGGACCACTAAGCCCACCCCTAGTGCAAGTCATCATCAGTGTCACAAAATACACCATGTTTCATCGGGTCTTAAACTATATGGCTCTTTGATACATAGCCCTCTATAATTGGTTGGCACGCTTGTACCTTTCTGGAATACTCCACTCGCTAGCAGCCCGCAAGCTGGTACCCAAGATGCTGGCGGGTTGGACTTGACTATACCTCTCCACCCAATTAGCCCATCATCACTTAAGCTAACTGCCATGAGAATAGTCTTTGAACTTGGCCTTGCAAGTATCACTGCTCCTGGGAATGAAAGGGAGTGTGAGCCTACCCTTATCTTTATTTTTTAATTTTAATTTTATTTTATTTTATTGTATAACAATTTTTATAAAACAGCACTACGTGCTGGAAAAGAAAGGAAAATAAATTCATCCTCCTGTTTCTTAAAATGGCAGTTCAAGTTTGTGTGAATTTGGTTGCTGTCATGATTCCTGCCCCTCATGTCCCCAGCCCTCCAAGAGGTCAGGCTGGAGCCAGGCCACGATCACCTACATGGCCCTCAAGGGCCCCTCCATCCCTCCAAAGACCCACTTGGAGTCAAACTTGGCGCTTGTGGCACCAGACTCACTCACTCCCATAGGATAACATTGGGGATTGGACTTGTAGTGCATTGATGGGGACAAGATGGATGCCCCCACATATTTCGGTTCCCAGAACTGCATGTGTGGTCTAGTCTTTTGGGTGTGGTTCAGCCCAGAGACACCTGGGATACCCAGAGACTATTTAAGCCACACCCAGGCTGAGAAACATGCTTTGCGTTTTCTGCACCAGCAGCGTGACACTCACCGTGTTCGGATCGGTCTCCAGTAGGCCTGCATCTTTCTTCTGCGCTCAGCTCCTGCAAGAACAAGAACACTGTTAGGAACAGCCTTACCTTGCGGCCCTTCTGCCCATCATTCATCCCTCCTTCTGTTCTGCGGGCATCTTTGGCGGTGTCATTCCCATCCCGGCACGCCGCTTACTAAGGAAAAGGGAAAAGAACAGAAAAAAAGGCATTAGTAAACATTCTGCAAATCTTCGCTTATTTTGAAATACTGTACGAGCTTCAAACGCTTACCTGAATCCCATCCGCTTGGGGGAACTCTGTCTCTGGAACTTCTCATCCATCTGCAAGAGGGAAAAGACACTCCAGGTTAGCGTGGAAACATCTAGAGGCGCCGTATACCGTGTTTACCCACAGCATTTGTTCTTCATAACCGGCATCCACGCTGAAAACATTGCGGCACCTAAAAGACACAGAAAAAGAACTCAGTTCAATGCAAATATTTAAGGGGTGCATCGCGCATTGCGCTCTCACTCACCTTCAGCATTACTCATGTCAGCAGCACGCCGCCATCCCCGGATACCGGCCATCATCTAAGGAAGGAAAGGACCGAAGTTAAGGAACTGTTCAAAAGACTCATTATACTTACCTGTCGGACTCGTGCCAGTGAAGTAACTAGGCAGCAACGAGCCCGCATCAATCAATGCGCCCCTGCACTGAAAGCAGGACGGAGAGCACACTATCCAAGAAAACAAGGTGAGCTGTGGATCAAAGGGAAGGGTTGGACCCCGGGGAAGAAGGGGTTCAAGCACACAGAGACAATAGGGAGTTCAACTCTACCAATCCTGTGTTTCAGGCCCAGTCTCCAGTCGAATAGCCTCCAGGGAAGGGTTGAGGTCGTAGGAGGTCAGAACAGGCTGAGTGACGTCCCCGTGGATACCAGGTGAGCATTACAGTTGCACTGATTATCCTTCGTTTCCTTAACATGTCTGCCTTCCGAGTCCCTTAAGGTAGGCCATTTTGTTTCAGGAACATGGCCACTGCAATTGACCATTTTGTATTTTCACCACTCATCAGTGCGGGCCACCATGAGTCCTCATCTAAAGTTCTTCCTTTTGCCAAGATTTTCATAAGGTAAATTTCTCTAGCTCCTTGTGTACCGGAACACTTCAGTAATAAGTGGCGTATTGTCTCCAGCTGGATGGTCTTGCAGAAGCAACATGTGTTGGTAGGGGATTCACCTCTGAAAGCCATAATTTCATTTGTCCGTATCAGGTTCAATCTGGCTCTCAAGAAAATTCTTCCCAAGTTCTTGTCTGGGAATTTCTTCAGGTACACTCTTGTCTCATTGATTTTCATTCGATGGCTTGGCAGGTTGTTTGTCAGTTTGTAAGTTGCAGCCTTTTCTGTCGTTTTGATCCAATCTAGATCCATCCATTTTTTCGAAACTTTGACAGGATTTCCAATGAGGGACTCCTTCGTCATTGCTATTTCATCCAGGGGATTATTGCATTTGTCTGCCCAGTGAGACAAGATTTTGTTTTTGCCGCTGTCCAGTTCTTTTTTTAAGATCTGAAAAATGTTTGGTTTTGGTTCAATGATGATTTTCCTAAAGAGCATCATGATATTTCGTATTACGATGCCCTTTAATGATGGTAGGCAGAGTTCTTGCCTGATAAGAGAAACTGGGACTGATTGTGAGAGCCCGAGCACCCTTCTCCAGAACAGTCCTTCGAGTTTTTCCCAGAATTGAGTCAGGATTTGTAGCATTGCTTCCATCCCGTATGTGATGCATGGGACGTCATTAGCTTTAAAAAAGGAGAGGACTGGCACAAGGGAATATCGCCAAAATTTCTTATCCACTAGCCTTGCCTGGTGGGCCAGAGTCTTCATCTTCGCTTTAGAGAGACCTGCATTGGGAGCTCTGTGCTGCTATTACTTAGCATTACTCCCAGATATTTGAAGCTGCTCACAATTTCACGTTTTTTGTCCGCTGCGTACAGTTTCGCCTTTTTACCTGTCTTTTTTGTTGTCTCAAGCACCATGATTTTGGTTTTAGTCTTGTTTAGCTCCAGGTTGTTAGCCGACAATTAGTTGAGTAAGCTGTTCAATTTTCTTTGTAGTCCCACTATGGTTTGGTCCAATATAATAATGTCATCAGCGTACAAGATTCGCGTTACTCTGCATCCACGTATGGTGGGAGAGAAGTTTCTGATGTTGGTGTCCTATTCGTCAATATCGGCTATGTACGCGTTGTATAGTACCGGTGCTAACTGGCAGCCTTATTTGACTCCTTGATGGGTCCGGATTTCCCTTGATAATTTGCCAGCCCCGTTTAGGCAGACTTGCATTGATGTTCCTCTATATAGAGCCATAATAGGGACCAGCAGTTTTGCAGGGCAGTATTTCCATTTTAATTTTGCCCAGAGGTGTTCGTGGTTCATTCGTTCGAAAGCTTTTATAAGATCGACGAAAGCCATGAAGATTCTAGGGCTACCTTTTTGGACTTTGACCTTCAGACAGCTTAGCAGCAGGATGTTCGCTGTTGTGCCAATATTTTGTACAAATCCTGATTGGAAGTGATTGATGTAATTTACTTCACTCAACCAGGTCTGTAGTAAGTCTAGCGCACATGACCCAAAAACCTTGGCAATCACGTCGAGCAGGGCGATTGGGCGGTAGTGCGTAAGCCTCTATCATCATCTGCATCTCTTTTTTCCGTAACTTTAGAGTTTTTGTAAAAGAAATTTTCTAGGTCTTGTTGTTGTTTTCCTTGTTTCTGTTTTTCCGGTTTTCTTCCTGAAGTTTCATTTATCACTAGTGAGGTTATTTCTAGTTGGTCCAGGTTGATACAGCCATTGTCTGGCAGTCTATCTGGCTTCCCTATCTCCAGTTGGTCTGGGAGTTTTGAGCGAGCAGTGCTTTCCTTTGGAGGTTTCTTTTCAACGTTGTCTTTCCCTCTTGTCTCCTTTTGATCGCTCGGTGTTGGTAAGCTTGCTGTAATCATAAAACATGCAGGTGTTATTGCCTCTTTGTCAACCATACAGGACGTCACTTGTTCCCTTGAGGTATGTTTCCTTACTTCCTTGATCATTATGTGTTTATCCAGGAAGGACAGTTTTGAATTCATTAGTGTGATGCACGTTGACTGGCCTCTCAGCGTATCATTCACCGCTTCATACAGCTTGCTGAATGGCGCCAGCGCAATAGTCATTGTTGACATTATAGCCATTAGATTTGGCCTTTTTTGTGGTGTATCTCTGTTTGTGTTCAGAGGAGTCTCTTTCATTTTCCTGCACCGTGGTGGACTTTCAAGAACTTCAAGGATGTTAAATGGTCTCCCCTGTGGAGCTGCGGTTGTTTGAGTGGCCACAGCTTTCCTGATGAGGCTCTTCTCATTTTCAACCCTTTCTTTAGCTATTTGTATGCTCTGTGCTTCCAAGCGGTCTTGCATATCTAGATGTGGTAATTGTCTTGAGTCCAACAAGTTTGCTGCTTCAAGTCCCATTTGTTTTTCCCCCTCTGTCCCCAAAGTTGACTTCATTGAGGTTGTTGGGGTTAACCCAGACTCCTGCCTGGGCACTAGACCTGGGTATAGCATAGGTTCTTTGCTTGCAGTAAGATATTTCGGGTCACCGGGTGCTTTGCCATAGTGCCATCTCACTGGCGTTGAGGTGTTGGCTAAGGGTCTAGGTGCTCCCTCTTGCAATGGGAGTTCTTTCTCCACAAGCTGCGTGGCCTGTTCTACTGCCACACCTCCCTCCGATTCGGTGATCGGGGCTACTAATGTACTTTTCTATTTGAAAAAGTTGGTAACGGAGGTGCACAAAGTTTGCGTTAGCGTGTGTGATGATTGGGACTTGCGACAAGAGCCCCTGTAGTACGCCTTCTTTTGGTGTTTACCCATTTTCAAGTTTTTTTGTGTTCTTATTGTCACTGTTTTGAGTTTATTTTTTGTTTGTGTCAGGGCGCTGGCTGCAGATCGCGACCGGGCGTTAACATTGTCCTCTTTCCTTGCTGGCCTAGTAATGCCCTCGTGACTTGGCGTGGGTACCTTTGAAAGGTCTGTCGGGGTAACGGCAGCCGATCCCTCCTGAGGGTCTAGAGTTGAAGGTGCCTTTAGCCCTTGGGGTGAACTCTCAGTTGGCAGCTTCCACTTTTTCGCCCTGTCCCCAATTGTTGCGGTTTCAATCAGCTCAGCCAAATCCCGCTCCCTATATATGCCACACTTTGTCTGGTGGAGAAGACTTCTGTGGCGAAGTCTGTGGCAAAGTCTCTAGTGCGTTAAACTCGCTTCTGTGGAGTTCGATCTCCACCTGTATTCATTGTGGGGTAAATGGAGGGTCAAAGGTTGCATCTGCTGTTTCTATTTGACCCCCTCCTTTCCAGCGTCTCTTGATGTAGTTCTCCATCTTGTGTGGGTGGATGGATGCTTAGCGCTTTTGAAGTGTCCGCTTGCCCTGAAAGTGACGGGCTGCTGGTGGGTGGGAGGGGCTCTTTACTATAATTTACTGTTACTTCTGCCCTCTCCCTCAAGTCTATAGTTTGGGACACAAAGTGGCTGTCCAAAGTCTGTTCATCACACCCGCCCACCTCCCTTTTCTCCCACTCTCTCCCCTCCTCCCGCGGCAGCAGAGGCTCCGCCCCCTCAGCACCGGAATTTGCACACCGTCCCCCGGGAAGTCGAACGCGGGACACCTCCGCTCCTGTCTTAACGCGGAGGAACTGTTTAAGCCTATTAGCTCCAGAGGAGGTAGGCAGCTCTTACCTGCGTTCTCCATCTCGGTCATGCTGGTCTTTGGGGAGGCTCCGCTCTACTTCAGGCATTGTCCCCACATCGAATATTGCCACTCAGCAGACGACGCTCCTCGATCACTTCCCCAGCTTGGTCAGCCAAGCCTGGTGTCCTGCCTGCTGTGCCTGCCATGACTGCCATAACTGCAGGACTGCACCATTCAGCACCACTCCGCGGCCGCTCCGTGGCCAAACTGGGATTTTAAAGGAAGTCCAGCCCAGTTTAGGCACTGTAGACAGTATCGACAGACTCAGGTCCAGGAAGGCAGGTCCAAGAAAACAGACTGAAATGGAGTGCCTGCAGGACTGCAGCACTCAGCACCACTCCGCGGCCAAACTGGGATTTTAAAGGAAGTCCAACCCAGTTTAGGGACTGTAGAGAGTATGGACAGACTCAGGTCCAGGAAGGCAGGTCCAAGAAAACAGACTGAAATGGAGTGACTGCAGGACTGCACCACTCAGCACCACTGCGCGGCCGCTCTGCGGCCAAACTGGAATTTTAAAGGAAGTCCAGCCCAGTTTAGGAACTGTAGACAGTATGGACAGACTCAGGTCCAGGAAGACAGGTCCAAGAAAACAGACTGAAATGGAGTGACTGCAGGACTGCACCACTCAGCACTACCCTTATCTTTAAGTCTCGGTGTAGTATGCCCAAGCCTATTTCCATCTAGACCATGTGACATGAGACCGTGTTTTGAGCTCCTTTTTGCATTTAATACTATAAAAATAAATACACTTGGCAATCATTGCCTTTCATCCGCACCATAACAGGAGCTTGCCTTGCCTCTCACGTTTATTATATCTTTCCATGATAGATAACCAGTTTCCTGGCTGCCTCAAACCTTGACACTGGGCCAGACAAGCCTTCTCGATTCTTCCTCCATCACCCGCCTTTCTTATTCTACTGAGGCACACTTTAAGCCCTTTGGCTCATAGGTTCCCAGTTTGCTAAAATACGATATGGAATATCCAGATTCTATACATATATTTATACATTGGAAGCACTGCCTGCAGTCTATTCACTACGTATAGCCAGCTTTCATGAATACTTAGTCTACCTGCATTACTTGCATATATACAATTATAAAACGGCTTGCATTTTTCTTCTGTGCTTTTTCCACGTGCAATCTTCATTCCACACGTAAAGGGTCACTCGATTCTTTACTTCGTCATTAGATTCTATACAGTCTGTTCACCTTCTCTCTTGGCATCTCTTCTTGGCGTGTCACCCTGCTTCATGTGACATCACCAGTCTCCTCTTTCATCCAACTTTGTATGCTCTTCGGGGATATCTCTCAAGAGACTGTCAGCTCTTCGTGGATACATAAAGTATGGTTTTCTCAATGGCTATCTTGTCTCAAAGGCTGGTTTTGTTATGGGCATCGTTATAGGTGTCGTGTTCGTCATTCTTTCCAGTTCCCAACATATAGGCAATATAGGGGCGGGGACATCCGGTAGAGGCTTTTGGCTCCTCCTCTCCAAGAGGCAGTTTTCAGCATTACCATTTGTGGCAGTTGACATGGTGCACCTAAAAAGCTGGGGAGGAGAAGAAGGTTGGATAAAGGAGGAGGGGCTATATTTCTCCTTGGTGGAGGAGGAGCATTTCCTCATGATAGATGGGGAGAGGAACAAGCTCTTTGTGGACTCCAGTTTGTGGGTTCAGATCACACAGCAATGGTGATCGCCCTTGTTGGTGGTGTATGCAGAGGCATTGTGGAGCCCTCAGGAGTGGGAGAGAGCGCAAGATCATCAGAAGAGATCTGCTGGTGCCAAATACCACAGACTCACGGGAGGCAGGGCCTCATTTGGATGCCCCACAGAGGCAGACACTCATGGGTAGGCCACCACAGAGTCATTGGGGGACAAACAGGGCATGCTCTTCCTGTTGGATGGGTGGGGGTGTGCACCAGAAAGCACCCTTGATAGGTGTGGTGCAAAGACGAGGAAGTTGTCTCCACCCAGCAGGGTGAGTGTGCTGCTGTGGATGAGAGAGAGGTGTCCATCAGAAGTAGACTCAGGGTGAGGTAGGGCCTCTGATGTGCCACATCAGGTGGTGGGCCTGGCTGAGTAGGAGGAGGAGGATGAGGAGAAAGAGGAGCAGGTAGAGGAAGAGGTTGTGATGGAGGAATCTCTTCCTGCTTCTGGCGTGGCAAAGAGGGGCAGGCATTTACAAGCAGAGACTTGGGGCAAATCGCTGTCTATATCAAGTAAGTCAGTGCCCATGTTTTACAAAGCATAAATAACACATGTCATGGTCTGATAAACGCAAAGACATGTTTAACATAGCAACTGGTCTGGGCCTCCCAATCTAAATCACTTGTATTTCAGCTATCCATTTTCAAACCAAACATACATTGGAATATTACCTGTCTGGTATGTACTGATCAACAAATCGTCATCAACATCATCATTCAAGCTGGATGTGTTGGCTATGGGGGCTGTAATTCCATATACTTCCACAATGAAGTGCTCATTCATTGGATAAATGGCAATTGTTTACATTTCAGCTCTTCAAGGCTTCTCCTGTGGTTAGCCCTGAACGCACTAAAAACTCTCTCAGACTGCACACTGGCAAGGAGCAGTGGGGGCAGCTTAGTGATGCTACAGCAAATCACACGAGTGTTACTGTCCAGACAGGGCACTTACGGAACCAATACTGTAATGGATTATCATTGCTTCCCACAGGTGACGTATCTTGTGGATATGCATCAAACCTATGTGCAGCTAACAGTCCACTGTCTGTTTCTGTTGAATATATATCTGTATACAAGATGTTCCAGTCACTGAGGGGGTATTCCAGAGATTTCTCCTTGCAGTCTGTGGCCACACTGCTCCCAAAGCTTTCAACAGGTGCCCGTGATGTACTGCTGATTGATGCCCGGTCATCCATGAGCTGACATGTGAAGTGTAATTGCTAAAACGAGGACCGCTTTGTGTCCTTCAAGCTGCCTGTGTTCAGTCTCCAACTGATGTTGCATAAACTATAGCAAAGCATCCTCGCACATTGGCACAGTACTGTTTCCTCGTTGAGATTCTTTCTGCGAGTCCTCCTCTCCAGAAACATGTGAATTTTTATCTTTATTTATTTATTGTTCATTTGTAATGCGCCTATCCACAAGTGTTTCAAGGCTCAACCATGAAAGGAGGGGAGACAAGGAAAAAACAGATAGACGGTCTTCAAGGCATGGTACATTCAGATCATGCAAGTGCGCAGGCACGTGTGGGGGAGGGGAAGGGGGACAAGTGCATGGGTGGTGGGGGGGGACCGAGAAGCTGGAGTAAGTGCCACTCTCATGGGTCATTGACCAAGTGCAGTAGCGATGAGGCAAGTGCAGGGCCTGTAGGCAAGTTTGAGAGGACTGGTGAGGGTGCCCGGGCCCTGTGAGACTCTGAGGTACACCAGGAGGCCAGTCAGGAGGCTGTGCGGAAAAGGAGGGATAGAAGAACAGAGCGGGGAGAGACGTTAGCAGGGTAGAGGCAGAGAGAAGGAAGAGGAGAAGAGGAATGTCTTAAGAAGTTTCCGGAACATAAGGAGATCCAGCTCAAGACGGAGGGCGGCAGGGAGGTTAATCTCCCTCCAAATCTCTGCTTGGAGAACCGGCTCACTCGCAGAAGGTTAGAGGTAGATGATCGAAGGGCTCGGGAAGGACGGTATTTAGGTAGGCATTATTGCAGATAGGTAGGTCCCTATCCCCAGAAAGTCTTGTGGACAATGCAGAGGGTCTTGCAGCCATGGGGAGCCAGTGGAGGGATTTCAGCACCGGAGAGATGCGGACCCTGGGCTTGAGGCCAAGGATAAGTCTCACGGCTCTGTTCTAGGTGAGTGGATGAGGGCGCAGAGCAGAAGCAGGGAGGTTGAGAAAGAGGGCTGTTGCAGTAGTCAAGCCTTGAGAGAACCAGGGCTCTGGAGACAGTGAGCCACTGTGGGAAGGTGAGAAAAGGAAGAGTACCTCATAGGAGGTGCAACTGGTAGTTGGGCTTTTTGCAAATGTCCGAAATGTGAGTGGAGAAGGAGAGAGTGGAGTCGAAGGTGACCCCAAGGTTTTTTGCCTTGCAGGTGAGTGTGGGCGCAGGGCCAAGGGAGGTCTGCCAGAGAGAGAGTGGGAAAGCGAGAGCAGGAGTCCCAATGCGAATGATCTCAGTCTTACTGGCGTTGAGGCAGAGGTCGTTTGCAGCACATCATGACTGAATTGCGGACAGACAGTCAGATATGAGCGAGGAAGAGAAGATGGCTGAGGGTAGCCTGAATGAGAGTTGCATGTCATCTGCATAACACCGGAAGTTAGAGATAAAGGTGGCAATCACACGTACCAGGGCAGGTTAGAACCCCGGGGAACACCAAACAGTGATAGTAGAGAGAAAGGACCCAAGTTCCACCTTGTATGAGTGGTTGGAAAGGAAGGAGGTTAACCACGCCAGAGCCTGACCTGTGATTCCAAGATGTCATGGAGACGTGCAATCAGGATTTTATGGTTTACTGTGTCAAAGACAGAAGAGAGGTCAAGAAGAATGAGGACAGAGGGGTTGTTAGTTTCAAGATTTGAGAGCAGGTCTTCACAGGTGTTCAGAAGAGCGGTTTCCGTGCCTCTGGATGCTCTAAAGCCAGTCTGATGGTCGAGGAAGCAACCAGCACATTCAGTGTGGATGGTAAGCTGAGAGACAGCCAACGTCTCCAGGAGTTTTCCCAGGAAAGGAGTGATAGAGATGGGGCACTAGTTTGCCCGAATGGAGGGGTCAGCAGAGGGTTTAGTAAGCAGAGGGTGCACAAGGGAGTGCTTAAGTTAAGTTGGGAAAACTCTAGTGGCAAAAGAGAGATTGCAGGCTGGAGCGAGAGAGTCAATATTTTCCTTAATGGTTTTGGAGGGACAGGGGTCCACCTGTTTGGATGAAGCCTTCATAGACCAGACTTGTCTGGGGACCTCATCAGGTGTGATGGGTGAGAAAGAAGAGAGGAGAAGTGGTGGAGGGGTCAAGGGAGGCTCCAGAGGTGTTGGTGTATGATGCGGTCTGGCAGAGAGAGAGGAAAGGATTTCTTGGGTTTTTGCAGCAAAGTGTGCAACCAGGGATGAGCAAAGGTCCTGGGTGGGAGTGACAGAAGAGGAGGCTGCTGCAGGATTGGCCAGTTCCTTACAGACTTTGCAAAGTTTGGCCATGTTGTTTGATGCCAAAGAAATGCGGGCTTGAATAAAGACTCTTTTCTTGTAGTCGATATTGCCTTTGGCGGAGGCGGAAGGCCAGTTTGTCAGAGGGTCTGTCCAACGAATTCCATTTCCACTCAGCTGCTCTACACTTGCCTTTCAGGGCAGCCAGATCAGAGTCGTACCAAGAGTTGCACCTTTTGGAAGGCTTCAGTCAGTCCCTTATGGCAGGGGTAAGAGTATCAAGAGTGTTAGAGATAGAGAGATTGAAGTTAGCGAGAGCTGTGTCAGGGTGGGAGTCAGCCGCAGGAGTAGGAGGCTGAAAGTAGGTGGAGGCAAAGGCAGCTGCTGTCACTCTTTTGATGGGTCTGGTGACTTTGAAACCGAGTGGCAGTGCTGAGTGTGCTGATGCAAGAGGAGAGGAGAGCTTCAGGTGTAAAGAGAGAAGACAATGGTCGGTCCAAGAGAGAGGTAGTGAGAGGGATGTCGGTAGAGATGAAAGCATCCAAAGAGTGCCCACTGTGTGCATGGAGACAGAGGGTAAAATAGAGAGGAGAGAGAATCGCATAGGTTGCGGTAAGGTTCTGAGGAGTCAGTAGAGTCCAGATGGATGTTGAGATCACCTAGCAAGAGGAGTTGAGAGGAGGAGGAAAGTAGAGACGAAGCCAGGTCAGCCCATTCCGAGAGGAAGAGAGTGGGCTGTCCTGGTGGCCGATAGAAGGTGGCCAGAAGGAGAGAAGATTTAGGAGAGAGTGAGAGCCTGCAGACTAGGCACTCGAAGGAGGAGTAGGCCTGAGTAGAGATGATGGATACAGGTATCCATTCTGGGAAGATCAGCGTTACCCTCCCTCCTGTCCTCTTGGGCCTGGGCGCAGAGAGGATATTGCATCCTTCAGGGAGGAGTTTCAAAGCTTGTGACAGTGCTGTCCTTGAACCATGTCTCCATGATGGTGAGCACATCAAGATCCATGTGTTCGATGAGATTGCAGATGTCAGACAAGTGTTTGACAGCAGAAGGAGAGTTTAGCGTGGCAATATGGAGCAGCCTGCCATCTTTGAAGGTCTTCCATGGGGGAGCGCAGGGAGTGGTAGTCCCCCCCGAAGGTGGAAAGAGAGCCAAAGGGATAGTGGAGGGTGGCAGAGGAGCATGACAAGGGAGCCAGGACAGTGAGGAAAGGCAAGGGAGCTTGTGCAGAGGAGGAAGTAGACACAGTAGGCAAGGGAGCCTGTGCAGAGGAGGAGGAAGGCACAGTAGGCAGGGGATCCAGTGCAGAGGTGGAGGAGGGCACAGCAGGCAGAGGAGCCTGTTCAGAGAGAGAGAGGTACGGTTTAAGAGATGAGGTAGGAGCCTGTCAAAAAGAAGAAGGTTGGGTTGAGGACCCTGCACCATGGTTCTATTCCGATAGACATTACTGATGACCCTGGAAATGGCGAAGAGGACCCCCCAGAGGGTGCCACCATTAATGTGAGAAGATGCGATAGTAGAGAGAACGGCAACCATGTACCGGGTCCATAGGTCAGGTGAGGTAACAACAAAGAGGATATCTGTGAGAGTCTCTCTGCCGGAAGCCATGACATAGGTGTCTGCAATAGGAAGGCCTGGGTTGAAGCCCAGTATGTCCTTCTTAAGTTTCTTCTGGCCAGATTTCGTGATAGGAGAGGGATAGGAAATAGAGAAGCAGTTAGAGAAGATAGGAGAGATAGATAGGGACATAGCTAGCTGCAATGATGAGGACACTTACCATGCTGATGTACTGAGGCACATAGGGGTCGGGGGGGTGCGGGGCAAACCACAAGGGGATTGGGGCACAGAGGGTACGATGGGGAGGGCACTGAAGACAAGGTAGCTTCATTGACTTCTGTAGTACAAGGTAGGAATGAATAGCAGCCCCTTTTACTTTGAAATATCGGTCCATAAACGATGCCATAAGCTACTCAATGTTACCTTTAAATCCAACTACTTGCGGATCAGTATGCAAGGCTTAAAGCAGGTCATTCACCAGCCATGCCACATCTGCATCATCTGCTAAAGCACAGGCCCTCGCCATAATGGTGAAGCTGACCTCAAGCAGTTACGTCACAGGGAGAACCTCTCTCAAGTATGTGTTGTGATGTCTAACCCAGTTGGTGGCCTCTTCGAAAAGTTGTAGTGCAGAACAGACATTAGACAGTATCTGACACTGACAGAGTGTTTAAAATGCACTACCGAGAGCTCTGCTGTGTGTGTTGCAATAATATGCTCTAGTGTTGCCCTGCCCATGTTGTATGCAAAGTGGAGATCTAATGGGTGGCTACTGAGTTTTTCGGGTTCTGCAGTGACAACTTATGGCACACTTGCAATTGGTGCAGTGCGTTTTTGGCATGGTAAGTACATTGAAATGAGAGCTGATATTCTGAGCCATAGCAAACAAATGCAATGTACAAGACCTTAGCCACAATATTGGTCGGTGCTGGTGAGTCACGCTATGCCTCAATGGTATATGATATGCAAAAGAGTTTGATCAGTCACAATATATTCTTGATACATTTCTTCTATTAGATGATACTAGAAAATAAACTTCTAATAGAAGAAATGTATCAAGAATATATTGTGACTGATCAAACTCTTTTGTATATCATATACCATATCATTTACCATTGAGGCATAGCACGACTCGCCAGCACCGACCAATACTGTGACTTAATGCTAGGGGTTTATATGGGCAGACCCCTTGGTACCGGTAATGCAGCTTGCCACCACATAGACTTAAGATACCAAAGCGCTCTCGCTAGTATTTATACCCATATACCTCACATTTTCTTACAAGACCTTAGCCATTGTACTCCCGCCTCCTCCACATTCTCCCAGATGTAAACTCACCTGTGGCTTCTTTCCTGGAACTCTTGCATGTACACAATCACATGGTGCTGAAATGTATACATCTGCTGCCCCCTTCAATTACTCCAGGACCTTTCTTGCCTGTTAGAGGAAGGAAAGGCCACCCTGTCTGCTCTGACCCATAGCCCATATTTTCTTGGTGAAGTGAACTTTCTGCTTCATGGACTGCTGCAGTACACAATCCGCTGCAGTCATAACACCACTGTACAATCTTGGCACTGCTTTGCATGAGTGAAAATGTGAGCAAGGACCTTTGCAGTGGTGTTCGACTTTCCCCATAGCAGGGTGGTATTTCACGCCAGATTTGCAGTAGGAATTTTCAGAAAGTTACACCTGGAGAGCTTCCTTGTTGTATGGCCGAATGCATGGCACCGACGACCAGCCAGGATTCTCTGGATTTCCTGGTGGAGAGTTTTGATTCCCTTTTTATCACTGTCCTAAATAGAATTGCTCCTCTCACCCATAAAGTCGTTAGAGATCGCCCAAATCATCGTGACTCAGTTACGGCTGAGCTCATCTCGTTAAAACAGTCGAAAAGGCAAGCAGAGCGAAGTTGGCAAAAAGATAATTCACAGACAAATAAAGACGCATGGAAAAAGATTGAGAAACATAATAAACGTAGGATCCTAGAGACAAAGGATTTTTGTTTTTCAATGGGTTAATCATGTAGGGGATAAATGACACTAAAGAATTGTTTAAGCTATTAAAAAGCTGGGAGAAACCCAATGCCGTTAGTAGATCATTTGTGCCCTCTGGGGACGATTGAGTTAGGGCTCAGGAAGCTTTTGCGCATAAAATAGTTAGGGCATGAACAAAGATCAGCTTAGATCAGGTGTCTCAAAGTGTTCTGAGACCCTTTCTATCCAGTAAGTTGGAATCAGCAGATACTCAGCCTTGTTTCAATTTCAACTCAGTACCCAATCTTGGTGTCGTAGTACTACTAAATGATATGCACCCTACAAATTGTACAGGCGGTCTCCTGCCCTCCAAGATTATATTGGCAAACAAGGAGATCTTTGCACCGTTCCTTAGTAGGTTTATAAATGCTTCATTTAAACAGGGGGTTATTCCGTCGGGTCTTAAGCATGTGGTAGTGACCCTAAAGATCCTGTGATTCTTAGACCGATCACCAACACTATGTTCTTCCTGAAAGTTATCGATAAAACAGCTACTGTTGAACTGCAGAAATTCACGGAGAACACGGGTATCCTCCATAAAAATCAGTAAAGATTTTGTAGAAATCACGGAACAGAGAGCACCCTTTTTGATTTGCGCACCGATAAGCTGGGTGCGCTGGAAAAGAGTGGGTCAGGGCTGCTGATCCTTTTGTATTTATCAGCAGCTTATGACCTACTTGACCATAAATAGTTGTTGAGTGCCTTGTCACTTACTGGGAATTGTTCTGATAAAGCTGTTGAGTGGATGGACTCGTTTCTCTCTGGTCGCTAGTGAAGAGTATGTTGGGGTGATGCCTCATGGGAACCTGCTCAGATTTATTGTGTATTAGCGCAGGGTGCGTGCCTTTCTCCCTAACTGTTTAATATATATATATTAAGCCCTTATGTGCTAAATTGGAGAGTTTGGGCATCCAATTTCGTAATTAGGCGGATGACTTTCAGTTAACTATGGAGCTTTGCATTGACCATGAGTTAGATCAAGCTAAGTTAAATACCACATATTTGACAAAGATTGGATGTCTACAAATTGGCTTTGTTTAAACATGTCCAAAACTGGGCTTAGGGTCCACGGGTCACCACATGCTAGGGGTGTGCTGAGCCAGGCGTATGGAAGATTCTTTGAATGCAGATGCCCATGTAAACTATGTGGTAAAAACTCGACATATTAATTGAAGGTATTGAGACAGATCTGTCCATTAGTTTCCCAAAAAAAATGCAAAAAGCTTGTAACAATAATTGTGCTTCCCAGGCTGGATTATTGTAATTCACTGCTTGCTGGCGCTAGTAAGGACTGCCTGAGAAGACTACAGAATTCAAAATGACGCTGTCCGACTGGTGTGCAATATCGCCTGCTGAGAACGGGTGTCCGAAGCTAGAAAGAACCTGCATGGCTCCCGTTGGCTGAGAAAATACAGTTCAAGGTGGGGCATAGATGTCTCTCTGGCCATGCACCGTATTATCTGAGAGACAGGTTGGTCATTTACCAACCAGTTCACAACGTAAAATCATCAGATACATCCCGCTTATGTATCCCCTGGTTCGGGCGGTCCCGGGGGGTGGGGCATACTTTTCCTGTTTTGCTGGCCCAGACATGGAATGAGCTGCCTGTGAACTTGCGGACAGAGAAACATTACCTCGTTTTCAGGAAAGGGCTGAAGACCCTTCTTTTTGTATAAACACGCCCTTATTGGTGCGGAGGCGTTGCCATTGATCTTTGCCTGTTATGTCCGTTTCAGTGTTGCTGTTTTCGTTTTATGTAGAGCCCTGATGCCTACGGGCTGTTGGCGCTTAACAAATAAATAAATAAAGCCAGAATTCCAGAGGTCTATGCCAAATGTTATCATCAAGCAGCCACCATTCGCCGTGGGGCATGTGAAATGTTTGGCTGTGCCGACACGCTTGTGTAAAGCTGCCCTGAGACAATGAGGGTTCGCTACTATATGCCACTAGGGTACAGGGGGCAGAGCTTTGTGTCCTACTACACAACACCGATAGAGCTGAAGCATTTTCATGGGTAATTGTGTGGACTAATGGAGATAGGCTTCCTGCCTGCTGGTATGGGGAGGAATGAACCTCAGAACATTTGACTACTTTGAATGCCTATGCATACTGCTTCTGCCCAT
Source organism: Ambystoma mexicanum (assembly GCF_040938575.1). Lineage (NCBI taxonomy): Eukaryota > Metazoa > Chordata > Amphibia > Caudata > Ambystomatidae > Ambystoma > Ambystoma mexicanum. The sequence continues at coordinate 1,090,850,511 of NC_090926.1, read as the reverse complement.
GGGATCGCATAGAAGACTGCCTAAGGCGGTCCCTGCCTTCCCTCAGCACACCATCCATTTTTATGGCAGAATGTGCAAATGGCCAGATTTGGTTGTTGATGTTTATCTTCTGTGAAAAACGGTTACACCTTTGACTTATTTTAAAAAAAAATGTATTAAGTGCTGCTTGGCTAATCATAACCTTAAGCACATACATACAAAACAATGAATATATCTTGATAATACTTCACATAGTTACAATAACAAATCATAAAATCCTCCATTGAAACAATTAAAAAGTGGAGAAAAACACAGTTAAAACATTGCAGGTAGAGCTAGGAATGTGCACCATTTATAAATAAATACATTTAGCAGAATATAATGAACTCCAAAATTGGTCTGACCTTATGAAATGTATATTTGTTGACAAGTCTCAATATTCTTTTCATGAAAGGGCTGAAGAATAGGGCACATAGTTAGAATATGATGAGAAGATTCCACTGCAAATTTACAAAGCCTGCAGCTTCGCTCTTCAACAGGGATATTTAGCTACTAGTATGCTCCCGAGGCTGAAGAATGTTGACACATAAGTAGGCTATAAGCCTTCTCAGTTGTCCATCACATAGCGTGGTAAGATATGAAGATGGAATACCAAGCTGACGGCTCTGAAGGATGTATTTACTGCAGCATTTCTTCAGCTGTAACGTGGTTATATTCTCAACGCTGTCCTAATATAATGACCTTTTATTTTAGTATAAACCAGGTATTAGGGAGAGACAGCATTTGGTCAGCAGAGAAGATGACATTAGCAAAGTGGGTCATAGCAATATCCCTCAAGGCATTAGGAATTCCATTCCCACAAGGCACCCTGATGCGAGAGGATACAAGCCCCATTCAAGTTTGGTCACCTGGCAAGCAAGCAATGAGCTGACTATAGAGTTTACAACGCTGGATATACCAGCGAGATCTAATGGACAGAACCCCCAGCTCACTTCTTGCTGCCTCGACTGGGACCGATTGAGGAACGTCCAGGATGGAGCGCAATATTTATCCTTCCATCCAAAAGAGCTATTTTACGCATTTCGCTAGTAATAACTCGAGACAGTAGAGCAGGCCAGGTACTATCCTTGTGTGATAGATAGACAGCATCCACTCAATGTTGTTGACGCCTTTCTGTGTAATACATATTTTTATTACCACCCACTTCTTCCAAATGTGGTCTTCATAGAAGGATTTAAAAGGAAAGGATTTTTTGGGAAATACAAAATATAGATAACTGTCGACCACTTCAAAAGGATGCTGACCTAATTTCCAAACAAACCTACTTCATACGGTACATCTTTTGCCCATTATCAATATTTCAGTTTTAGCTTCATTAATGGACAATTGATTTAAGGAAGAATAAGGAGAGAGTGCGCTAATAGACCGCTGCATACCAATAAATGTACAATCAATTAAAACAGTGTCGCCTGAATATGATATCCATGGCACCGTTACATTTCCTATGCCAGGAGGAAAGTTACACACCTGAATATGATATCCATGGCACCGTTACATTTCCTATGCCAGGAGGAGAGTTACACACCTGAATATGATATCCATGGCACCGTTACATTTCCTATGCCAGGAGGAAAGTTACACACCTGAATATGATATCCATGGCACCGTTACATTTCCTATGCCAGGAGGAAAGTTACACACCAAACCAAGGGCACTATCCATGTTTGAGATATAGAGATTTAAAAGCAGGGGTGCCAAAACACACCCTGCTTCATTCCCCGGTTTGTGCCTATCTGCTTAGAAAGAAATCCATCTTGGCTCAGTCATACGGTCATTCTAGTATCGCTGTGTAAGGACTGAATAAAATACAAAAGCGTGAGATCCACCCCCCAAGTTCTACGTTTTAGCCACAACAGAGGGTGGGAAACTTTGAGAAGTCTACAAAACATATATACAGTTTACAGGTGTTATGACCGGCTCTTGGTCATAGGGTTCACTCCAAGGGACACTCAGGATACACAGGCCAGGTACGCATAGTGGTTACTTTATTAGCTTCTTAGGTTACAGGATCAGATGTCAACAAGTCATTAGGAGATAAAGAGGAAAGGGACAGGAGCCCACTGGCTCCCACCACCCAGGCTCACATAATCTAACTGCCTGGGTTAGAACCCATTCAACCCCAAACATTCTAATCTCACACTCCAGACTCACAGCTTACATTCTGATGGTGACATCAATCCTGGCTCAGCACACATGCAAGTATAAGAGCCAACCCTAACACCTCCTTTCCTACAACAAACAAACACACCTCAAACACACACTTAGAGAAAGCAACCCTAACACCTCCTCCTCTTGCATAAAGAACAACACACACTTTCACAACAGCAAGACACACCTCACTCTCAGCAGAGTTCCGCTAACCCCAGAGATTGAACAAACAGGCGTAACTAACATCCTATGACAGTCCCAGCCGCCACAACTAACATTCCTAACCAATCAAAACATCACAAATCACCTTCCGTTCCCGCCTGCCACAAAGGAACCTTGAACTGCCACTTTCGAGCACTAACCGCCCACCTCGGCAAACAAACCACAACACTACCAAGACCAACCAAACACAAAGCTCCTTCCGTTCCTCTCTGCCACAAAGGAACCTCGGACTGCCACTTCCGAGTACTAACTCCCAAAACCGGGAAAAACCAGGTACTGTCATAACTGCGCAAGATACTTACTAACAACCCAACAATCTACCTGGGTCACCAAGAAACCACAGTCACAACTCATGCCGCTGTCAAATCCATTCCAAAATTCAAGCAACACAGACACGCCTAATCACCAGTCACTCACCTCATCACACCAATAAAGAAACGCAACCAGCTGTCACTAAACAACCACCACCAACATAATGCTACAAATGTTGGCCAGACAAATGAGCCCTTCAAAACCAAATAAACACCCCAAAGTGAACACAGCTGCAGATGAAACGTTGCCAGGCTTCTGAAATTAATCAAGAGCGGACTCAAGAACAATTCCAAAAGTCACCTAAAGTTAAAAGAAAACACTAAATGCAATGTAACTTGCATCTCCAGCAATCCCTGGACCTTAACAACTCCAGGGTCACCAAAAACATCAAAGCTTCACACAGCTTCAAGTAAACTCCGCAGAGCTAGACACCTTCAAAAACAACATAGAAGCTTCACACAGCTTCAGGCACTAGTCCCCTGGTAGATGCCTCTGGACTGCTCCGCAGAGCCACAATCCAAAACAACATAAAAGCTTCACACAGCTTCAAGTAAACTCTGCAGAGCTAGACACCTTCAAAAACAACATAGAAGCTTCACACAGCTTCAGGCACTAGTCCCCTGCTAGATGCCTCTGGACTGCTCCGCAGAGCCACAATCCAAAGCAACATAAAAGCTTCACTAGGTTTCATGTGAACTCCTCAGAGCCACCAATCATCACAAAAACACAGCTTTGCAAAGCTTATGGTACTAGTCTCCTACTAGGTACCTCTGGACCCCTCAGAGTCACTAACCAATTAATCAAAGTTCCAACTAGCTTCTATACTAGCCTACCACTAGTAACATCACTAACCCCACAGGGCCTCAAAACACCAAACACCTCCAACTCCGCAGAGTCCCCTGACCAACCCTGGTCATGTACATCAATTAAAACATATTCCAAAAAATAATAAAAAAGATTTCAAAACCCAACACTGGTCATGCACCAACACTAAAACATTCACATACTGCTACAACACACACACAAACACAGGGTTCAAAATACAGACAACCCCGGCATAGAATGTTAACTGCTAAGGAGCGCTGCAGTCACTCTGGCAGTCATCATGGGTTGCACATCCATACACGCACAAACAGAACATCACGCCTACAATGCCTCAAAAATGGTTATAGTAAGCATTGCAATGACATATCAATAATCACATTATAAATTGCAGATCTCATTTCCTAAAAGTCCATGTTGCCAAAGCATGGGCAACTCTAAATGCTGAAATGACTCAAAGATTGTGGTAACCATTAATGACCAACATCACTCTTATTGTGCTTTAAGATCACAAATCTCACACCACACACACACAAGCAAAACATAGTCTTAGGATGATCAGAACATTGAAACATAGTACATCCAAGTCACATTTTCTAAAAGTCCATGTCGCCATTAAACAGGTAACCTAATATGCTAAAATGCCTCAAAACGTTATACTAAGCATAATAGGATCAACACCCTTTGATTGTCCACCTCAATCAACCTCATATGTGCCACTCACACACAACCCCTGTCACAACACAAATGTGGAAACCGACTTTAAATGAGACCTAAATGCCCATGTTGCCAACTGGGGCCAACTCTAAAACCAACCTGCAATGCCTCAAAATGGTTACATCTAAAATAAAATGCATCTCCTATTCTCAGTGCAACATCATTCTCACTAATACTTCTCATGTTAATTCACTACTAATGCACAACAGTACTCTTCAGTCACTGCTTGCCACATCATTGCTCAATCCATTATGACATTTTACTTTTAAATGAAACTCCAAAATTTCTTCTGCAAGCATAAACTAATCATCCCCAAAAACTACTATCATACCCAAACCCAAACAGTAACCATTTTCTCATTGCATGGTCCCCACCTCAGACCAAATCAGCATAGCGTCTATTCTCTTTAAAACCTTTAGCCTCCAGGTGCATAAAAGGCACAATTACGCTTACTTGGCATGGAAATTACACTTCCCCTTTTTAAATAATGCTGGCATAGTCACTCCAGAAATGGTGGCACACTTGGGCAGCCTCATGCAACCCTGCCAATGTCTCCTCATGTACCAGGGGGCCTGTTCCTGGCAGACTCCAACAGGCCATCCTTGCCCCAGGCTCCATGGGGCAGGATGCTTCTGACACCCCTGGGTGGTCGCCTGCAACAGCCCTGGGGGCTGACTAAAGCAGTACTTGGTGGCTGTCTAAAGCAGTACATGGTGGCTGACTCCAACAGCCCTGGGTGCTTTCCATTTCTCCAGACTCTTGGACAGCCTCTAATGACTCCTGGCCTCAAACAGGGCACTCTCCCTTCTTCCCAGGGGTCTCCTCTGACAGGCTGTCCCTTCCAGCCCTGGGTGCTTTCCATTTCTCCAGACTCTTGGACAGCCTCTAATGACTCCTGGCCTCAAACAGGGCACTCTTCCTTCTTCCCAGGGGTCTCCTCTGACAGGCTGCCCCTTCCAGCCCTGGTGGACTGGCTCAAACAGCCCTGGGTGATGGGCGCAAACAGTCTATGGGGGGCAGTGGGCTCTCCCTCTCTCCTTTCATTCACTTGTCCTCTTGCCTGCACCCCCCGCAGCATAGTCTCTTCTCCTCTCTCACATGACATCACACAGGTACCTGCATCTCCTTTTGCTTCACATGGTGTCCACTCCAAGGTCCTCCTTCACCATACCTTGGACCATCCTCGTCGCCAATTGTTATGACCGGCTCTTGGTCATAGGGTTCACTCCAAGGGACACTCAGGATACACAGGCCAGGTACGCATAGTGGTTACTTTATTAGCTTCTTAGGTTACAGGATCAGATGTCAACAAGTCATTAGGAGATAAAGAGGAAAGGGACAGGAGCCCACTGGCTCCCACCACCCAGGCTCACATAATCTAACTGCCTGGGTTAGAACCCATTCAACCCCAAACATTCTAATCTCACACTCCAGACTCACAGCCTACATTCTGATGGTGACATCAATCCTGGCTCAGCACACATGCAAGTATAAGAGCCAACCCTAACAACATGCAGCGCCCCTTAAACTCTCCCCATGGACAAACAATCCAAAGAAAGCTACGTCGAATGAATCCCTATCACTTGATCTCACCGATGCAGAGATCCTGCAGACGGATTGTACATTAGCGGATATGGACCAAGCCTTTACCTCTCCAACGAACATGACTACATGCAGAGAATCCAACAGTGCAAGTAGTCCCACTAATCCGAGGTCCACCAACATACAGGCGAATGTCGACACATCAGTCCCTAATCAAGCACGTAAGCCCCTAGCTGGGGATCCAAATATAAATTCTGCCATGGAGTCTAATGAGCCCTTGCATGTGCGAATAGATAGTCCTGCCCGAGAGAAAGAGGCGCATTGCAAAGCATGCGAACAATCAAGCCTAATACCTCCCTCGTGACTGCATCAATCTACTGTCCAGCTGGTGGCATATTCAGCCGCGCTAATGCAACACAAGCTTCCGACATAAACTTGGTCCCTTGCCAAAATGAGATGAATACACAGGAGCTGTCTCTGAAGGTAATTAAGAAAAAAGCTCACACTTCACAAATTCAACCATAACCCCTAAATTGTGCAAAATTACACCACTGAGAGAGAAACCTTTGACAAGGCCTCGTCTGAACTGAGTGCCCTTTATGCACTCCCTAAAGAGCCCTATCATCCTTCAGAGAGGCCAATCATTGATATCAAAGATGACCTTCCAAAACCATCTATTGAAACCATTTTTGACTCTAACTCATTCTCAGTGAAGGCCCACTGCAACCCGATGGCAGCGCTGACTATTTAATTAACTCAGTTTGTGAAGTTATATGTGGAAATCAGTCGAAAACACCAAAGATCAGGCGACACTGCTGGCCTTGATCGACTCTAAAATTATCTATATTGACTCCTTCATCACGTCGCTCCAAACTCGAGAGGAGCAGGAAATGACATGTGCTAATATGATCAGAAGACAACTGGAAGACGCGCTAGAATTAGAAAGGGCAGACAAAAAAATGCCTTTTGAATTCAGTCATGGATCTTCTCCACTTAAAGCCATTGAAGCAGAGCTTCAAAAAGGATGTGGCTGATTCCACCAGCGAGTCCACAATTAAGGAAGGAAAAGGTGTCTCAACCCTCCTGTGTGCATATAAGAATAACACCCGCAGCAAACCGTGACAGAGAAAGAAGTAAACATCCCAGCTCAACAGACCTTATTGCCGTCCACTCTGCCACACATATCTGAGACAGCGCCGTCCCAGGACACTGAAGATCAGATAGAAGAGGTGGACATTAGTCACAGAGTCTCCTCTAGCGTTGGGTCTCATTTAGGAAAGAATCAACTGCTACATAACTCATCAGACACGTGTCACCCATTCTTTGCCAGACCAAAAAGGAAAGAACGTAAATTGTCTCGCTTGTCACCAAAACAAATCCTTTTTGAGAAAAAAAAAACTAAAAACCAGCACATGCCAAAAAATAAAAACTCAGATCAGGCACGGAAATGTATTTGTAATTTGCTGATGTCTCCGGCCATGCAGGGTGTAAACGCTTTGGAACTAACTTCCCTCTGGAAGTCTAACACTGGAAAAACATCTGGTAATTTAGAGCTCTGCCTCTTAGAGACAAGGTGCTTTACGGATATCAACTCCACTGGCAGCGAAGAAGCAGACTGCTTGGACTTTTGCACAAACATGATTGAGGATGAGCAGATAATCAGTGACAAGCCTGGGCCGGCTCATCAGATGATGACCCGGATTGATGTAGATTGCTCTGCACTTCCAAACACTGACACGGGCCTCTTTTAGGCGCCAAAGAGACCCTTCTTTCCATTAATATCAACGATCCAATGCAAGCAAAGACAGTCTGACACGTTTTAACATTGGCTGAGAAAAGAAGGAATGCCATCTCCAAAGCAGCACTGAATAAGATTCAAGAAACGTACCGACAAAGATTTCCCTCTCAGCCAGATATATGGAACCAACCCGGAAATGCTTATGACTGGTATAAGGCACAACACAGCTCCCTTCAACAAGTCAAGCTGACGACGTTTGAAAAGACATTTCCGATCCGTTGGTTATACTAGAACGTCTTTTACCACCGAGAGACCAGTTAATATTAAATCAAGCCAATGTTTTAAGACTACACTACAACATCCCCATACTATGCTTTCTGTGCTCAGAGGATATTAAAATCATAGAGTTTACAACAGAGCACATAACAGGCAGGGTGATTCTGCATCTGAGAGCTAACTCTATTAAGCCTTCATTGTTAGAAATGGCGTGCCTCCTTCTACCAATGGGCTTTGAATGTACAGAAATATCATCTCCCTTAAGTCTATCCACCACGATTTGGCATAATGTCGCAAATGACTGTCATTTTACCAAATGTAGAGAGTCGGCAAAGAAGATGACCCAAAAAACATATTTTCCGGATAACAACGGAAATTGCTACGTGGAGTCAAAAATAAAAAAAGACGTTGGTGCCGCTCGAACCCGCTGCCTTGGTCAGCCAGATAGCAATAACTGTCACTAACGACAATGCTCTAAGAAAGGTCTCTCTGCTTACTCCTGCTACTAAAGCTGACAAACTGCTGCAGCAGGCGGTACACAAAGACCAACGGCTAATGAACACAATGTATAATTACCAACCAAACGAGCAATCAAAAGTAGCGTTCTGGAATACAAGAGGTTTCGCACATTTGCCCAAAGACACCGACCTCTCATCTGGAGAGCTGCATATCATATGCCTGCAGGAAACCTGGTTACAATACCAAGCCACATTAGACGGAAACATCTATCTACTTAATCCTGCAAACAGCTGCATGAGAGGGCATCCAGCATCTGGGCTATTGACAATGATAAAGGACAATTACATCTGCAGGATTGAATATTTAGACAGTCCTAATCATTTTCTACAATAACTGGAAACACCTGTAAACCTCAAGACATGAAGAATCACATTGAGGCCTAATACTCAATGCGTATTGGAATCCGAAGGTGATCAGTGTCCGTGACTTCATTAAAGTGATTACTACCAGGATTGACGAAGGCTCTGCCATTTACAATCCCCACTTCATAATAGCAGGAGGCGACTTGAATTGCCCTTGTTTTAATGTTAGTTGAGACCTACCACAATGAAAAGGTGAATGGAGAGCAGCTGAACTAATAGAAGTGATGATGAATGGACAAACAGATGGCAATCGTCCTAATAAACCAACGTGTTCTAATGGCATCTCCTGCAGCGTATTGGATTACATTTTTGTAGCCAGCTGTTTAATCCCTGATGTAACATAATTTCAGGTCATCCACAAAGAGGCAAGCAATCACGCGTTACTCCATCTATCCTAGAACTCAAAAGCGCTTACAAACCCTGACCTTTGGAAAGGCGACATCGAAATTAACCAGGGACTTAACCACTTAAGGCTGCAAAGGAAAAATATCAAAATCTTCTCAGAGAACTTTGCAAACCAGCTGAAAACTAGAGGTGAGGTAGATTTCTTACCCTTATTGCTCCAATTTAGAACTAACGACCAACAAGCCAAAAATTGAGTGTTACCTCACAAACATGGCTCGGATCCCAAAACTCCTACATAGAGATCTGAAACGGATTAAGCACATGACAATGGCCGCTTGTTGCAAAACATTACAAAAAAAAGAAACACATATATACAAACTGGTTAAGCAGACACAATGCTGAGATCCTCCGAAGTGAAGCTGAACTCATGCTGAAAGACGAGAGCACCCTAAGAAAGAAGCACAAACAACATGGCCACTATTTAAAAGCACTAAGGCCCTTAACGTCACGGCCATGGCGAATGTAATTCCTGAAGAAGTATAGGTTGATTATTTAAAAAAATCATTTGATCAGACGAGAGACACAAATTATTATTCCAAGCGCAACACCATATCTGGATGGAACTTCCAAATTGACTTACTAGACAAGGTGCTTCCCCTTTAAAAAACAACTCCAGAGCCCCCAGCCCAGAAGGCATTTCAAACACCTTGCTCAAGGCTGCCCCAGAAGTGTGGGTGCCCTTTATCTTGAAATTATTTGACCAGATAATGAAGTCGGAAGTGATGCCTAGCTCTTGGAGATCAGCAATCATTGTCCCGATTTATAAGAAAGGCCTTAGGGACAATCCGTCAAATTATCGCCTGATAGACGATGTACGCAAACTTTTAGCAGCCTTTCTCTTATGACAACAACAGGCCTGGATGACCGTCAAAGAGCGAGATGACCCCTGACAAACAGGATTTACCAAATGAGTCGGCACAGAGTTAAATAACTTCTAATAAACTTTTGAAAGCAAAGGCCCAAAAAGATAACATTAACATATCTTGCTTTCATAGACTTGAGTAAAGCCTTTGACAGCATCAATCGTTAACAGTTATGGGCAAAGATGGAAGCCTGGCTTTGTCCCTCAGACATTTTAGCGGCAATCAAATCTCTCTACAGCGAAACGAACATAAGAATTTGCCTCAGTGCTCAAGGAGCACTGTAAAAAAAAATAAACACCTATAAAGGACTGAAAGAAGGTTGCCCGCTGTCTGCAACTTTGTTTAACTTATTCCTATCAGACATGGAGATTCACATGTACAAGAGGCGTACCTTTCATCCTAAAATAGAAGCCCAGCATCTCCCACAAATTCTCCACGCTGACAATGTGGTGCTTATTGACACCACACCAATTGGCTTACAAAGGACACTGAAAAGTCCGGAGGATTACCTTTGAGCGAATGGCCCCGTAATTAATGCAACAAAGACCAACATAATGGTACTTGGTCCATGCCAATCTCGATGGGGCATCGCTTTTAAAAGGGTACATGAACAAGCACCCACTGACTATTGTCTATTGTCAAAGACGTACTCTATTTAGGCCTATTGGTTAACACCAGTAAGGCGGACCTACCAAGACAGTCTGCCCTAAAGATGAAACTAAGGATGTTAATCTCTCTTGACATTTTATAAAGCCAAAGTTACACCGGCACTATTATATGGAGCTGAAAGGTTCTTATGTACACCGAGCGAACTTTGGACCAAACTAGAAGGAACTTTCTGGAGAAAATGGTTAGGACTGTCAAACCTAATTTCAACTGTGGTCATCCGATATGAACTGGGGCTGGCATCGCTACTTGTGAGAGTAGCATGGAAATCACTGTCACTCTATAGGAAATGCACATTGGCATCTACAGCGAGGCCTTATCCAATTCTAGAAAAGAACTTGAAGAGCGGTAGATCCGACTTGCTGACCGGATGGGAAAAACTATGCCAAGCACACTTGACTCACTTGCAAATGGAGACAGACAATTTGATCATCAATCCCGACAAAGTTACAAGGAAATTATGGAGGGACGACTGGATTGAGACGCAGGTAGAATGCGTGCAAACACTATACAGCTATGAGAAATGAAAACAAATCCTTCAACTCACTGCCCAATTATCTGAACACATTTCCAAATAATTGGTACAGGATACAATTCATGTGGTTCAGTTTTAATGCACAGCCAACAATGCAACTTCTATATATTTACAAGCAAGGTCCATCTGCAGAATACCGATTTTGCTGTAAGACGACCCAAGTCGAAACATTGGAGCACTTAACACTATTCGGTACAGGTTTAACCGATGTCAGAACAAAACATCTAGGAAAATGCGTGGCTCTGTCCCCGAACAGAGACACTGAGGTCTTGTGGGTGCTCTTCTCTCAAGGAGATTTCTGCTCAATACACTACCTGAAAGAGGTTTTTGGAAGGCTGTAAATCCGGTGGAGACATATAAAAAGGGTCTTTGCGATGTTCATGTTTCTCAAGAAAGATGGTAAACCTGGGACTTTGTGTATTTGATTAATGTATTGATGTAAAATGAAAAAAGTTTGTAATAAACCAAAAGTCTTTTGAAATAAATAAATAAAAAATATGTACAGTTTCCAATTAGATTGCTTAAGGATCTCATCACACAAATAATGTAAAACACACAAGTTGTTGATTGTGCTGTGGCCCTTCCTAACGCCAGTTTGAAACTTGCTAAGAAGATGTTTCTCTTTGGCCCACTCTGATAGTTGTTTCAGTAACAATGATGCAAATAGCGTAGAACTGCAGTCATGCACGGCAAGTAATCTGTAGTTGGAGGGGTCCGCCCTATCGCCCCTCTGGTAAACCGGAATCAGGATAGACTCCCTCCAACTATTACTATTAGGTATGAACCACCTGCCATGGTAACCTGAAATAACTGCCCTAGCTGTCTTGCCCAAAATTCCAGGTTTGCCTTAAAAACCGTGTTTGCAATAGCATTGGGGCCAGAAGCGATGGGTGGCTTTAATTTGTAAATCAGTACCAACATGTCGTCCATGTCCCAACTTGGGATGGACTTCACAGCAGAATCTTTAAAAGGCCAATCGGTGTTTTGTAACGCATCATCGCAGTAAAGGGAAGGCACATGTTCAAGCCGTGCCACTTCTGATGTTGGATTGATTTCTGGAGCACTTACATTGGATAGATGGTGCCTGTAACATGCCCAACATTTCTTCTTATCATTGGTTATCAAAAGGCCAAAGATGAACTTCCAGTTGCCTTTATATTTACTGTGCCTGCGCCTTCTAAGTTAGTAGTAAGAGTAGTAAGGGATATATATTGCACACTCTCAGCAAAAGTGCTGTTGTTCCTTATCTTAGTTCTTTCTTTATTATACAGCCTCTTGCGTTGTTGAGTGCCTATATCAAATACACCTTCTCTGTGCTGCTGTGGGTTTCCTCTTAAAGGATTTAAATGTATGTGGCTGTCCAGATGTATTATGAATGCACCCAGATCCCAGCTGTTTTCCTTCAAGCCAAGATTCTAACGTATCAAAGTCAAGGTTAATAAATGCAGAATTAGTTTTTACATTAAAATGAGACCATATGATACGGGTCTCTTATACATTCACCCTGCAATTGGGGTCTCTTGTGCTGCTTAGTATTTGCATCCAAATGATAGGAAAGTAATCACTAGCTCGCAATTCATTGACTGTAGCAGGGCTGGATTGTACACGTAGTGAGCAATCCAAAAACACATAATCAATGACAGAAGAATGTTTGCCATTACACCACGTCCGTTTCAGAGCATGGTCCTTCAAAGACTTCTTATTAAGGCATACAAGATCAAATGAGTCAAATATTTTTCCCCAGCCTTGATCAATATTAGATTCTGTAGATATCATATAAGACAACAAGACTTCATATTCATCGATGATATTTAGGCTCTGGCCTTCAAAGTAAGGATGAGCATTAAAATCACCATTGATGATAATTTTACCTCTAGGATACTCATATACTGATTAACCACCCCACCACCATTGCATTGACCTTTTCCTGAATGATTTTTGTGAGCCGTGCGTCAGGCGGATCATGTACATTAACAATTAACAGGACAAGCCACCACTTGCCGTGCATGCTGCTAGCACATATGGTGAGGGAGCGTCACACAAATATCCATTTAATTTTTAAATGTGCTTTTGTTCCAGTCGCAAGGCCACCTGGAGACAAGCCTCTGCCATTGGGTCTAGCAGAACAGTGGAGGACATTATATCCATCCATATTAAATGATTCGGAGAGCCAAGTCGTTTGTAAAAGAAAAATGTCACTAGCTAAAATGGTTGAAATACCCAAAGGATTCTGTAAAAAATGATTATGGCCAAAGGTATTCCAGGTTAGGCACCTGCATTTAACAGATTTGGCAAAACTTCGATACTGCTCACACTGAAAAGTACAAGGAACCCAGCTGGTCACTTCCTTGGTGCAGTACAGCACTCATGAGTGACCATTTTGTCAAAATGACCTGTGTCGTCTTTTTTCACCATTTTCTGTTTCTGAGCTCTTTCTTGGGGTTTACTCTGTGCATGGAGACAGGTTTGAGCCCTTTGTTTGTCTTGCCTTTGGCGGGCTTCAGCCCTGAAACCCGCCTCTGGCTCCAGTGTGTCTAGAAGGACAGGATGTGAAGGAGGGCACCAAAACTCCCATGTCTTTTGTCTCTAGCAATGCTGAATGCAACTAGTCCCGTCATTTTAGGACAGCCACCCTGCTGTGCGATTGATGGCCTCGGCTGTGCATGAATGGATGAAACCTGCTTAAACGGCGAGGGTTTTGGGACTACAGGCATGGTCGACCACTGGGAGAAACACCTGATGAAGAAACCATGAATGAAGCTTGCTGCATCCTGCTGGACCTTTGAATTGCCCAGAGAAGCCCTGCTGCTGTGCTGAACTCCTTTTTCACCTTGACAGAGAAGCTCTAGATGGAACAACCTCTACTTTTGGGTTAGTGGGACCAACTAACCCCAAAACGAACTCCACTGGAACATCACCCCCGACTTGCTGTGTCTCTCTGTTGCTTCGGAAGCCCAATGCAAGGGGTTGAGTATCCGTAGTCGAGTGAAACATCTGAAGCGGTAACAAATCTGGCTGGAAGCTCCAGGAGTCTCTTAAGGACCCTCCAGAAGTAGGACAACCAGATCTGAGTCCCCTCACCAGAGTGCAGGACCCAAGAAGTGAAGGAAGCCCAACCGGTATCGAGATACGCAATGGTGCTGTTTGCTAAGGGCTGAAACCGCGAAGTGCTGCTGAACCGAAAAGAGTGCTTAGCTGCCGACGACCTCCCAGGTAGGTCTGTGGTATCATTCACGTAACAACAGAGGAAGTTAAATTGTACATCTTGAGGCCAGGGCAACTAATTTCTTTTTTGTAGTGAAAATACTGATGTGCAGGGGTGGGATATTGGACTACCATTGCTGGGCTACTTTTATATTTAGTTTCCATTGCCTTTATGCCAAACGTCTGTACAAAATCACGAAAGATCCAGTCACAAAAGGAGGGCAACATCATGGTGTTACACTCTCATCATTGGGGAGAGATGAGATGATGAGTTTTAACAGCAACTCAGAAAGACGCATTAGTAGAGGCAGAGCGTAAGCAATATAGAAGTGTGTTCCATGGTTAGGGGCACAGGATGGACAATGCACAAAAATGCAGTTCAGCTCAAGGAGCACAGAACAAATAAATATTAAAAGAAAGGAGGATGAAAGAAGACGTGGTGGGAGAACACCAAAACAAAATAGATAAACCAGAAAGCAGCATCATGGTTTGCATCATACCCTACCTGCCAGAGCTTAAGCTCCACCCCAAAGGTGGTCTACATGTAGCAGGTTTTGCGACAGAGAACGGTGCTGTACCCAAAGCATGGTTCTGGAGAATGTTGGGTTTATGCACTTTAGTTCAAGGGAAATTACTATCCCCTAGACAAGCGTATTATTGTACAGCAATATTATTATGGATGTACCATCAGGGTGAATATATTTATCTACAATAAACATTAGATGCTATAAATATCTTTCCTACAAGTTTTATCACTAACCAAACAAGTGTCTCTTATACTCATAAATACAAACACATTTATAATGTTCTCAGTCTCTTGTTTAGCATTGAAGTATTTGCATTCTCTTGGAGAGATAATGGGCCTCATTAGAAGTTTGCCGATCCGGGAACTACGGTTCTGGTAAGCTTTTTGGTACCGATAGTTCCCAGACCAGCAAACTACGAGTTGTGCTTGCGGATGCCTTTCGGCCCGTCAAGTCTGACCTGACGGGCAGAGCGGCTCCCGCGAGCACAGCATGTCTGATGCACCGGCACCATTCTGAATGGTGCTGGTGCATCTAACCTCCCCATTCCCAGTCGGAATGGGGAGAATTTTTTTCTGTCACCCGCGAATGGGCAAATACCGGGTCCGACGGGGCAGGAATGCCCTGGTAATTGCCAATTCGCGGGTGCCGGAAAAAATCACCAGTTTGGTGGCAGCCAGCCACTTTTACCGGCAAGGCTACCGCCAAACTGGTAATGAGGCCCAATGTATGAGCATTAAAAAGAGAATAATCAAACTATACACAAATTATTGAAGCAAGCCTTACAAAAAAAGAATTTGGAAAAATTGACAAAGTGATGATTTTCAGGCCCAAAAACTATAACTACAGTATTGGCATAGAAATCAAAGTTTGTGCTTGCTTCCTTACCCAAGCAGGTCAAGATGCTGTTAATCTACATCCCTCCAGGAGCTGGCCCCCTCAGGATTCAGAGTGTTGTTACTTTTGGTGAAATTTCAGAAGAGTATCCCAACTATTTAAAACAAGAGTGTTTAGGTCCTACCCTGATTCAATCCTAACAGATCCTTGAGACAACCCAATCCTAAGAAATAATTATGGCATTCATGTAATAAGTGCACATAGCAGAACTGACCACCTTGTTTGTTTATTTTTTTGTTATCAGTCACTTATGTATGAACTGGCATGTTTGATCAATAAGGCACTATGCCAAATAGCACAGGATGACAATGTAATTCATAACAAAACATTTTTGGCTAACAGGTTGTTCAAATGACGTGTTAGCGCTGGTTTAATGTAAAATAGTTTGAACAACTGCGTTTTTTGTTTACATAAACATCTTTGGATGCAGAGATTTTATTGTGTTTGTTCTGCAACCTGCGATTAACACTTTTCAAAATAATTCTCTTGTTTAACAAATATATTGAATTTTTTAATATGCTACTCTCTTACGAGCGGAATAAGAGAGAGATATACATTTGGGAGGGAAATAAATAAAAGAGGGCATCATTGGGAGTAGGTATAAGGAAGGAGAGAATGTATGTTGTGTAAGAACTAAGATGAAGAGAGTGATGAAGCATCTGAAACCTCATAGGAAATATAAAGTCAGGAAGAGAAATAAAGTGAGATTTTTGATTCATAAGCATAGATGTGACAGCTAAAATCAAAGTAAAGAAGAGGAGATGTATGAAGATAGACAATAAAGGACTCAGAACAGTACTCAATAATATGCCAGTTCTAGACACAGAATAGAAGTGGCTAGAGCATAGGAAGATAACCAAGAAAGAACAGAACCAGAAATACTGAAGGAGAAGAGTAAATAATAAAGGACGTAGTAATGCACTCAGCAAAAAGCTGCAGGTGGAGCCAAGGATAAGAACAGCAGACTGTTTAGCATGGTGAGACCATTTGAGTGGGAAGGGCAAAACCATATTTAAGGGGTGGACAGAGCAAATCGGAGTCAACGTAGAAAGATATTTGGGCATGAACCACATATTTGAGAAGTTTAGAAGGAAATGGGAAGTGTGAGATATTGCAATAATATGACAAAAGAGATGTGGAATACTTGCCAATGCTATATAGAAAGCCCTTAATCACATTAAAACATACTTATAATTCTTTAAATAAAGTACTTCATTTTATAGAAACGTCCATTAAAATGTCATGGCAATGAATCAATTGCAGGATTAAAGATGGCTTATCCTGTGAAGATCCCACACAATCATGCATATCCTCTTCATGTGTCACGCACATGGTAACACAATGTGCCAAAGCGTCGAACGCGGTAAGAGTAGGATGCATGCATACCTATGTGTCAACATTCCCTGACCCATCCAACACTCACACTTCCTGGAATCAACTTGGAAGCCTCATAAAAGAACATGAATAAGGGGAATAATTCGAAATAGCTTGAACAAAAATCATCACTCAACAACAATTAAATAAGTGAATCACCTTTCTGTGGCCGTTTTGTTTACCCCTTTGGAGCTTGGGCCCTTGCTTTGTGCTAGTTCCTGCTTGCTTTACTGTAAAGGCTTATCATCTTCTAGCAGGCCTCTGCGTTCTGACCTGTGCTGCCTCATGGAGCTGTTCACTGTCTCACCACTTTGTATTGATGCCCATGTGGTTGACCTTCCTTACAGGGACATGTGCCTGTCTCATGATTAACCACGTGCAGTTGAAGACCATTCTCTGTTGGTGTACTGTATACCAAACCTGTCTCTGCTTCTAAGACCTGCCCACACAGACCATGTGGCCTACTGGTATGCAACCAATTTAACATGCTTGATCCTTTTGTATGTGTTGTCCGCACAATTCCTTGAACACAGTATTCCTTTTGTGTATCTGCTGGCGGTTGCTCCATGTGTGTGCAAGTGCTCTCGTCTTCCTGCTCTGCACAACCATCTTTTCAGACCGCAACCATCGGGTGGCACCCCTTAGCATGTTTCACTGTTGTTCACTGTTGTCCATCGTGCCACCTCACCCACTAGGGCATACTCGTTGGCGCTCCCGCCATTCATGTTTCCTGCATATCCAGGCCCTGATTGGCCTAAAGGGAAATAGACCAATGCCCGGAGTGCAGGCCCATGATGCTAGCGGGTGCCGGTTTTTTTAAATCAGCATGGGGCCGTTTTCTGGTCCCAGTTTGATGAGTTGTTTCTCTGTGCGACCAATGTTGCTCAACAAATATTCTTTACAATGCACGATTTGCAAAACATGTTACCCCCAAACTCCTTCTGGGTACGACTCAAACAGCCTGTCCCAAAAGTAATGAATTGACATTTGTGAGTGTGGGCCACTTTTTTATTGGTGCCCAAGACAGTTTTAAGGCCCAGTCCGAGCGTGTTCTTCGTCAGCATTCTGGCCACACTATACGTTCCGTAGGCAATGCTCAGCAAATCCCCTAGTTTTCGAATACTGTCCTAGACTCTACTTCCTGTGCTTAGTAATTTCCGTGTTCAATTAGGATGGGTACCTGCACTGGAGTATGTTTTGTTTGTTTTTATCTCGTCCTTGTGCTTTAATGCTAGTTTCTCTGGTCCATGGACTTGTAATCACACCGTAAGACAGCCATACCTCCTCACGTGTCCCTGCTCACTTGGAGTCTTCCCAAGTATGTACAGTAGACACTTGTTCCGTGCCTTGCCTGTGACCCCTTTCTACTCCCTCATTCTGTCTCTTTCTCTCTTTTTAGCCTGGGGACTTCTGTTGTGGCCTATCCTTCATACTTTTGCCTTCAGTCTTTCCCAAGATGGATTCCACCATCTCCCGGAAGAGGGTGGGAGGCAGGAAGGTTTCAGTGGCAATCCTACTGGATGAATTCTTGTCAGTGGAGTGACTTTGCTGAATATGTTAGTGGGACATGATATCTAGAGGAAAGGGGCCCTTGCCAAATGAGAGGGACTAAATGGTGAGCCACACAATTTGGGGAGGAGGGGGTACATCCTTGTCCTCTCCCTAAAATTACGCCCATGCTTCTCGTCAGTCCATACAAACGCCACAAGGTTACATTTCACATTCCTACTTCATGAATTCCACACACACAATGTGACAGAAACTTGTACAGCCACATGAAAAGTAGAGTAATGGCAAAACATAAAACTATAAATAATAATTTGGCACTTATATAGTGCTACGAACCCTCAGGTATCTGAGCGCTGCTTATTATTACCCCCGGTGTGTAGTACTCATTTATCGACCTCGGAAGAACCCGCCGGGATTCGAACCTGTGTCAGCACTGATGTCAAAGCAAGCGCTCTACTCGCTGTGCCACGTGACCGACCGGCTAATGTCGTTTATTATATCGAATGAAGTTATTATAGTGCCCATATGCTCTGTTAAATTTGCCATATCTGTTAGGGAAAGAAATGTATGCAACAACTAAGAACAAATCAATATTAAATAATTGGAAACCAAATTACATTGGGTTATATTGAATGCATTGCTCTCTAATATATTTATTTTGTTTTAAAACAGAGGCGTTTCCCGTACAACTCGGTAGGTTTGCATATTCATGCAGTTTTGATCTTTTCCTTTTCTACTATTGTTATGCTTTGCTTTTCTCACAATTACTTTATTTTGATTTCAGAATGGAGGAAAGCACGATGCTTTGCTGGTGAGTTAAGTAGGCATATGTAATATTACAAAGTACTAAAGTAACCTCAATGACAACAGTGTCAGTCAATAAGGTTAGTTATTGACCCTCATGGGATTCATGGGCACCGGATTCAGGTGACAGCATAAGGACGAGGGTCGAGACGACAATTAGAGTCATTCCCCAGTTCCAAGTTATCAGTTTCACCCTTCTCCCAAACCCTCTTTAACTACTTGTATCATTATGTCTGAGTTCTCTACATCAATCCGACTGATTCCTCCTCTACCCGTAACCAATAATATGAATGAACAGAGAGTTCTGAGAGATTGCAAAACAGACCGACTGTTTTTAAACTGCTAGTGTAACTAGTTACACCAGCAGAAAGACAGACACGCAACACCCGTTACAGCCCTCCTCCCTGGACTGTAATGCACCATATGCTCCGCAGCTCTTGGATCGCACATCAGAGTGCAGAAGCGCTTGAGAACGCCTGCCGGAGCCACTCAACGAACTCATGCTACTTACACTGCAATGAGGTCCTCCGGCTCACTGGGGCACTTGAAGATGCCCACTGCCCTCATTGCCCCCACTGCCAACCACAAGGAGCAAAGATTCGTTAAGAATAAGATGGCCGCCATGGCCATTACCAGGACAACCTTCCTGCAACATGAGTCAGCCAACCGTGATTGGTTCACCTGCCGGGTCTGCCCCTCCCCTCCTGCTTCTTATGATGGGGAGGCACACTGACAGGCGAAGCTGCAGGGCGCTGCTCGACCGCGGTGACCACGGTCTCCAGGCTTCCTCTCAAGGTAAGGGTCATGGCTTCACCTACAACCCCCAAGCCTTACTTCCCTGCTCACTCACAAACATAAAAATGCGGCTCTGCTCACGAATATCTGCCCACCCCCCCGCTCACGACTTGCCCCGGCCTCTCCTGCAGATCTGCCCGCCTTGGGGCCCGGATATCTTGCTCCTCCCTGTGCCTTAATGGCGCCACACCTCTGTGCCCTGCTTCCGCACCCTTCACAAGTCCTCTCTCCCCTCCACCCCCGCCGTAGGGGCTCGCTCTTGCTCCACCACCCCCTGGAAGGACCAATCTGCCCGGCACCAGCCACCAGTCATGTGGCCGCCTAACACATTGCGCCAGTGCCACGTGCCACGGCTCTGAACGCCCATCGGCCATCACCATCTGCTGCCCCAACCTATTTCTGTCAGTTACTAGACATACGTTCGCTGACTCGCCTCTGCACCTGGAATCACTTATCCATACCAGCAAAACAGACTTTGCCATAACCCCTCCTGTCACCAATAACATTGCACCTGTAACTATGCATGACTTACCAACATTGCATTCTCCCTGTACTGCCACTGAGCATTTTATGCAATGTAATGCCTATGATCCCACTGATGTGCCCCGTTACTGTGTTGCCAGCATCTAGGATTGTTGCCCCTGACAACATTGATGTGCCCCATACTGTGTTGCCAGCATCTAGGATTGTTGCCCCTGACAACATTGATGTGCCCCGTACTGTGTTGCCAGCATCTAGGATTGTTGCCCCTGACAACATTGATGTGCCCCGTACTGTGTTGCCAGCATCTAGGATTGTTGCCCCTGTTAACATTGATGTGCCCCGAACTGTGTTGCCAGCATCTAGGATTGTTGCCCCTGTTAACATTGATGTGCCCCGTACTGTGTTGCCAGCATCTAGGATTGTTGCCCCTGACAACATTGATGTGCCCCGTACTGTGTTGCCAGCATCTAGGATTGTTGCCCCTGTTAACCTTGATGTGCCCCGTACTGTGTTGCCAGCATCTAGGATTGTTGCCCCTGACAACATTGATGTGCCCCGTACTGTGTTGCCAGCATCTAGGATTGTTGCCCCTGACAACATTGATGTGCCCCGTACTGTGTTGCCAGCATCTAGGATTGTTGCCTCTGATACCTCTGATGTGCCCTGTACTGTGTTGCCAGCATTTAGGATTGTTGCCTCTGATACCGCTGATGTGCCCCGTACTATGTTGCCAGCATCTAGGATTGTTGCCCCTGATAACACTGATGTGCTCCGTACTACCACTGTGGTAACTCCACCCATCGCTGCCACTATTGATCATACTCTGCGCGATACTGACACCCCACTTCAATGTGCCTCAGTTAATGCCCATTCCCTACCAACTCACGCCCTTGATATTCACAACCATATCACTAGGAATAAACTTGACCTACTCTTCATCAGTGAAACCTGGCTAAATAAGACATCTGGCCCCACCCTTTCCCTTGCCATCCCAGATGGCTACACCATCCACAGACAAGACCGCTCCTCTCACAGAGGTGGAGGGGGGGTAGCTGTCATTGCTAAGGAGAATCTCTCATTCAGGAGAATTCAAGGGGACCTGGGTCAGAGCTCTGACTACCTTCTGCTCAAACTCAAGCTCTCAGCCAACTCCACCATTGCCTTCCACGTTGTCTACCGCGCCCCCCTGGACCCAGCACTGACTTCCAGGAAGCACTAATCCACTCACTCTCAGACAACTTAAAAAGCTCATCCAAAGTTATCCTCTTGGGGGATTTTAACTTCGGCCTCAATGACCCCAAGTACTCCCACGCCACTGCCCTCCATAAAGCTCTCTCCAATCTTGGGTTCTCCCAATCTATCTCGAAGACCATCCACTCTAAAGGATGTACGCTAGTCTGGGTCACCCACCACAACTGCACCATAAAGGTCAAAGAAATCTCCCTTATTCCATGGTCTGACCACCATTGCATCAAATTTGACATCACCACATCTAAAGGTCATCCCAGTCCGGCTATTCCTCTCCCTGCTGCACTCACCAGAAGATCTCGGCAGCTCACGAAGGAGAACCTCACCCAACATCTCCTGGTGCCTGCATTATTGCCTCCCTTTTCCAATGATCCGGTTGTACTCGCCAATGACTTTAAAAGGATCATCACCCTGGCCGTTGACACTGTAGCTCCACTCACCCTCAAAAAAGCCAAAAAAGTGAAGCATGCTAACGCCTGGTTCTCCCATGATCTCTTACAGCTACGTTGCAAAACAACCCCAAGGACACCACTAAAGTAGCCTTCAAGGCCCTGTCCACAGAATGTAAAAGCACGATCATTAAGGCTAAAGCAGCGTCCTTCAACGCCAGGATAGCGAATGCCAAATCAGGGACCAAAGAAATCTTCACCATCTTCAGAGAGCTGGAGACCCCTGCCTCCCCTCCTCCCACTCTCCTAAAAGATGAAGCTTGGTGCAACAAAATTTAATTGGCCACGCTGGATAAATTGGACACTCTGCACTCCAAGATCCTGGCACACCAAAAGGCACTTAACAACCTTATAGCCACAAGCCACAGCTCCCCCTCTCCAGGAGCCGACATCAGCCAATCCCCATGTAGGAATTTAAGGACATGACTGAAACTGAAGTCTCTGCCCTCCTCGGATCCATTAAACCTTCCAATTGTAAAGGGGACACATGCCCAGCACAGGTTATCAAGGACTGTGCCCCCTCCCTTGTCCCCTTCATCACTTCCTTCATTAACGCCTCGTTCCAGTCTGGCCATGTCCCAGCTGAATTTAAGGAAGTGTGGGTTTATCCGCTCCTCAAGAAACCCTCCCTAGACCCATCGGTCCCAAGGAACTATAGGCCCATTACTACTGTCCCTTTCTTACTAAAAATCTTGGACAAAGCAGCTTACCTGCAAGTGCAAAAATTCCTCGAGGACAACCACCTTCTTGCTCTTCGGCAGTCAGGCTTCAGTGCACGACATTCAAAACAAGGAACCTAAGAAAGGAACCCACGCCAGAGACAGTCCTGAATTCTGTCAATGATTTAAGGTTAAATCTCCATATTATTATGAGGTATGTGCTTCCAAAGAAAGTCACAGAGACAACAAAACCAATGGAAAAACCTAGGAGTACATGAAAATAAATTTGTTATACAGAAAAACATTTTTTAAGAATTTCAAGGTGCTTCTTACACTAGTTTAAAAAACATAACAAAAAATGAAAGAGAAACAAAGAGCATAACATGTGTACATTGTAATTTCATTTAGGATATTGTGCAAAAACAATTGATAAAAGGACGAAGGCCCAACAGGAAAACAGTTGTACCTGTGGGTTGGATTTTAACCAGGGTGTATAAAAAATTACCCTGGTTAGTACAGAGTGAAATCATTCACAATCAATTTATGACATATGGTTATTTTGCCATATCATTAACTGCCAACATGTATGAAATAGCGTAGATTTGTTCCCAAAGGTGCTTCCAGAGGGGAGGGGAACACAACACAGGGAAAAACACGTTTCGGCGGGCCTAAACAGGCTAATGTGATTGAAGCCTTCCTCAGGGTAGATTTGATGTAGTATAGAGATTAATCCCTAAAGGGGGCAGAGAAAATTAAAACATGATTGGTCAGACTAGTACTCCATAGGAAAAATTACAAAGGAGTGTTGAGGTTGTATGATACTGTTGACAAACGGACGCAAAACACTCACCCTATGAATGTATGGAGGACAGGGGAATGTCCCGTGGCTGCTATCCCGGTGTGTCGGAACTCTTGTACTGCTTATGCCTCAACAGTGAGAAAACCGAGCTTCTGCTGATTGGCTCCCCGTCCACCCTGGGCAAGCTGGACAAGCAATATAACTCCTTCACCGTAGACAACATCCCCATCCCTGTCTCCCAAACGGTCAAGACCTTCGGAATCTACATGGACCCTAACCTGACCATGAATAGGCAGGTCAATTCCATTGCATCCTCTTCAGCCTATTACTCCAAACTTCTCAACGCAGTGAGACCTTACCTCTCCCAAAAGAATTGCCCCACCCTCGCGAGGGCATAAATTGGCTCAAGATTGGACTACTGCAATGACCTTCTAATAGGAACCTTGCTAAACTACAACTAGTCCAAAACAATGCCCTCAGGGCTGCCACTGGATTATCATGGAGGGACCACATCTTGGGCCTCAGGCGACAGGTCCACTGGCTACCAGTTAAGGAAAGAATCATTTTCAAAACTCTTCCCTTAACGCACAAGTGTCTTCACGATCTGGTCCCTCCGTATCTTGTCCAAAGGTTCTCTAAACCCAGTGCCTCCAGGCCATCCAGAATGGCATACTCCAACATGATCACTGTGCCCAAAACGTGCAGAGCTTGTGCTGGTGGCACCAGCTTCCCCGCTATGGCTGCCACCCTCTGGAATTCCCTCCCACCTCACATCAAGCTAATAGACTCTCATGCAGCCTTTCGCAAGGCCATCAAAACCAGTCTCTTCATATAATCGTGCATGTTTGTCTGCAACAAAGTAATCTGCATAGTATCTGCTGCATACGTAACACTGTATCGTTCTCAAGACCACTTCTTTGGGCGACTTTTCTGTAACCCTTATTTAAGCCTTCTTACGCTCCGTTCACAGCGCCTCGATGACCGCGGGCTGTAGTGCGCTTTACAAATGTAAAAAATAATAATAATAATGATACTCGCACAGTATAATACTGGCTGTGCCACAGACAATCAGGATCCTTGCAAAGCAGGCAATAACTGCTGAAGATAGGTGTCCACAATGAATTGGAGAATATTGGCTCACTTTTATCCAGCTAGATTCTACTCTGTGCTTCTGCCTTATCCTCCTCTAGGTGGTCAATCGACTCTCTCCTCCATTCATAAAACTAGAGAATGTAGAGGAGATGTAGCAAACAGGTCGAACGATGCTTGGAAGAAGTCAAGGGGTGGATATCCTCCAACTGGCACATTCTTAAAACGGCAGAAGTAGTATTGTTTGGGTCTAAACACCTCCTTGAGGGGTGTAGACACCCAGGTTCAACTTGTTTCCTGGGCTCAGATTTATCATGTTCTCCTAAAATAAGAAATCTATGATATATTTGTCAGGAAATTCTGGGGAGCAAAGCGCAGATGAGTGCTAAGGAGCAGTCTGTGTTTGTCACCTTATGCCTCCTGAGAGAGACTCTCACATTTATTCCCGCCAAGGATCATGCAGTGGTGGTTGGAGCCCTGGTAAACTCGCATCTTGTTTATTGTAATGGTTTGCTTGGATGCATTCCACTCACACAAGTTCAGCACCTGCAGAAAGCACAAAATGCTGCGGTTAGATTGATCTTTCGAATAAGGAAATCCTCCCCGACTTTAGCAATGGTGCCGGTGCTGCGGAGTCCCCATTCCCGTGGGTTCCTATGGGAACGGGGACTAACATTTTCCGCCGCCTGATATCCCAGGCCGCCGGGACTTGTAATGTCCCAGTGGCAGCGGGATCGCAGGCGGCGGAAACCGTGTTACAGGTTGGCGGCAACCCGCCGGTGGCACCGGTGGGGTACCGCCAACGTCGAAATGTGGCCTATTGTCTTTGATGTATGAAACTGTGGGTAAAATGCTTGCATGGTGTGGTGTAGGGCTTCAAACAACGAACATGGGTACAACGATAGAGAGATGCAGAAGAACCATAGTACAGAGTAGCCATTCCTTTAACAAATACAGGAGTGGTGTCGTGTTGGGTGAGAACCAAGCAATCTTTAAAGGGGTTCCAGTGCTGAGCACTGCTCTGCACATTGTTTGAATCTATATTTCTGAAGGTCTCTGACATGTGACGAATTGCTCATAAGATATGCCCTGATAGCATTAGCCTTTAACTCAGCACCTCTAACCTAGGCTGCGGTCATCAGTCATATGATACAGGCTCCCATGTACCATAAATAGTTCATGGAGGCTATGGAAACTGGCAGGATAGAGACGAGAGTGAGGTAGCAGGCATGTTCTCCCCCTCCCAGGAGCAGCTCACTCCAATCTTTGTGGCAAGACAAAGGAGAGGATGAGGCATAGGTTGAAGTGCTGACATGTGAGAGAAGGCTCCTGCCCCCAGTGTACCCATTGCTCGTGCTGCTGCACAAAGCAAGAGACACATATGAAGGTATGAGAGATGTCAGCTGTTCTTTGGGTCACTTCAGCATCTACTTTAGTTCTTCCTCGGGTCTTGGCTCAGCGAATTTCAGAGACTTGGAGGTGGCAAGGAAGGGGGCCCTTCACCCGCCATTTGCAGATTGTGCTGTGGCTAAATGACAGTTACTGCAAGGCCATGAGTGTGTTAGGAACTCCCTTGTTGCAGCTGTCATTCTGTTGCATTTAGTGTTGCATGTGGAAAGGAGATAGAGCCACCTGCAAGCTCCTGGCACTAGCGTTAAAAATTAATGTATAATGTCATTTGCTGGCCTAATGTTCTAATAATGGTAGTTACAGTGCAAACAGGTTTTATGGTTGGCAGGCGCCAGCTTAGATATAAGGGGTGTATCGACACCCTTTACTCCCTAGAAATAGGAAAATACTCCCCAAAAAATAAAAATAGGGAGTAAAAATACCCCCAATAAAAAATAAAAAGCAGACCCAAAGGACCTTGTGCCCCTGCTTTCACCCACACAGCTCCATGGAAATGTTGGGATCAGTAGTAGCACAGGAAGAAACTACATGTATCTTTTAATGTGTAGGAATAACTAGGTGTGCAAAGAAATTATTCTTTCACAATCATTTCCGTTTTCCAGTTAAAGCATGTATATTTGCTTACAAAATACTCCCATTGGCAATTGGACTTACATTTTTACTCCCTAAAACATAATTTTACTCCCAACTTCAGAACACTATCTGGCGCACTGGAAGGTGCCGCTGGCCGTCACAAGAGGCCCTAGCATTTAGCTCAGTGCCTCTAATTTAGGCAGGGGTCAATTATTTCAAAATAAATAGTGATGGAATATTCACAAATGCTTCGCTAAATTGGTTTCACCCCTTTTCTTCGCAGGCGAGTTTCATCGCATCCCATTTCACGGCAAATATTTTACCATAAATATGTAGATAGGGTGTGGGTTTAGGTACTTAGATAGTGAGGTTATGTGAAGGAGGGCAAAAGGATGAGTGGTGTCACCCCCACATTTATTTTATTTAGAGTGAAATGGGATTCAATGAAATCCCCTAGTGGAAATCCCCTAGATCCTATTAAATCTGCCTTCCTCTCAATTGATGACAATGGAGACATGGGCAGTCTACACTGTATCATACGTGGTAGTAACCAGTACATGGCAGGCAACACGTTCCCAAGGCAACAACAAAGGGACTAGATACACACATGTGTTGCCCAGTTAACTAAGTTGAAATGTTATGAGCTTGTCGAGGAACACTAACAAAGAGTCCGGCTTTAAGACTAGGCGTGAGGTATTCTGGGACCACTGGGAAGCATCTAAATAAGCATCCTTCTCCACTTCAGCTTTTCTCGCCTTAGGAAAATTAAAACACCATAAATATGTACTCGACAAGGCCCAGTCCCTACCCAGTATGTGGGCTGTATGTCAAGATTACAGAGATGTCCATATGTGTTAAGTTTCTAGTAGCCACACTTACTTATCCGTGTGCAGACAGCAACTCAGCAATCATGGATGATTGGAAAACGAGCATGGCCACAGATGACACAATTAATGAAAGTTTGGCCTGATGAAAGAATACTTCTGCCCTTACTACGGCCTTTTTGACACTTAGGGCTCGCCATGAGCGAAGAAGTCTTTTTCCATGGTGATAAAGCTATCCAGTCATGTCAAATCAGAAAAGAAATGATAGAATAGGCAAATCAGGGACAATTAGGAATCAGGCTTACCAACCAATGATTTCCTGAGGCCTATTGTTGGCCGCAATTGGATGGAGATGCCACAATGCTATTGAACATTGAGCAGAAGGCAACAGCAGCGATAAGACACAAATCCCATCAGACCCCCCTCTTCAGAATATTTATACCCCCATGGAAAGCATGCATGAAGGTAAGATTGGACATCATTTGAATGTTTTATAGTCAAAATGTCGAAAGTCAAAATCTCAAAAGTCAAAATCTCGAAAAAAAATCTCGAAAAAAAAAGTTGAATTTTTTTTATGCCGTTTTTTATTCGAAATGGGGGGGTCCCCCCCCAACCTCCCCTTTTTTTTTTTTTTTTTTTTTTTTTTACACATTTCTTTTAATCCCGGATCCCAAAATAAATATGTAATTAAAAACAGAGTAATTCGACTTTTTTTTTTTTTCAGAGATTTTTTTTTCGACTTTTTTTGGCATTCGAATTTTTTTTTTCGAGATTTTGACTGACCACCCATTTGAATACATGGGACATGAAATTTGGTATGGACAAGACATGGGGCCTCATCATGAGTAGGGCGGTATTCCGAATGTGTTACCGGCCAATTTTATTTGCGTTAGCGCCCACCCGTCTGCCGGTATTACCGCTGGATCATGGGTTGTGCGATAACTGTTACTCCCCATCCCCCAATGGATCCATTGGACCCAATGGGGAATTTTCAGCACGATTACTGTGCGTTAATACCTCTGGTGGTAATTGCGCCGAAAATGGGCATTTTTTGGGGTTGTTTACCCCTAGCTCTGAGCTGGGGTAAACCCTCCAGACTCGAGATTGGGCGGAGCGGTAAATGCGGCAGATTACTGCCGCATTTAAGGGCTACGACCCAATTTGTGATGAGGCCAATGGTGGACTATTTGTCCAAATAGACTGAGTTACATTTAGTACCCAGCATAACTGCTGCCACGGTCATCAGAACGTTTCAAGCCATGTGCAACAGAGAAGGTCTGCCCAAACATATGGTTACAGATAACAGAGTGCAACTAGTTTCAGGAGAATTAAGAGACTTCTTAAAGAAAGACCTCATAATTCAACACAGCTCAACTCTCTACCAACCCCAAGCCAATTTGCAGGTGGAAAGGGCACATTTTTTATAAAAGGCATTCTCCAATCAGGCCTGGGTTCATGCAGGGACCCTTACAGCTCCGTCATGAAGGCCATAGCTGCCCAAAGGGTCACTTCAAAACCAGTCCCTTGTCACCTCTGAGCACATTTATCACAATGCCATCAATGATCCCTGACACAGGGGTTGGCATGTCTACATCCATAGAAAATGTACTATGGAGAATTAAAGGAATACAAAGAAAGAGAACAAGTTTCTATGGCTGAAGCAAATCCAAGCTGGTGCAAAGGAGAGAAGGAGAGTGGGTATATGGACGATGTCACCATGTCTAAATTCTGCACACTTAAACAAGTACTGAAGCTAGGAATTAACTAGGGTCTCTCTAACGACAGTTGAATGTGCAATATGGTGAGAGTCGCGCTAATCCAAAAACACTGAATGGAAGACCAAAGAGCAACAGGAGAGGAATGAGTTCAGAGATCAGCTTGCCGGTGAAAAAGTATCTGACTGAGGAGAAAGCAGGGAAGAGATGGGCAACCAACAAATAATGAACATTGACATTGTTACACCTGCTGAAGAAGTAAACAAGCAAGCCTCTCCACAGAACCCAAAGAGTATTTGTACAAGGAGCGCTATTATACCCTGCCTCAACGTGGTTCCATTCTCCGAGCAATCAAAAACAGCAGACCAAGAAGAGAAATTAAAATGGCCGTCTGCTCTTGGGCCAGCGCTCGCTCACTCCTTTACACACACATTCTTCTTGACATTAAGGCCGTTTCCATTAATCAGTGTCTCTATCTTCTTTGCTCCTTTCCTGCCTCATCTGAGAGAGCCAAACACCTCAATAAGCCTTATCAGTACCTCTGAACCACCTGCGATTTGGGGTAACCTGGACAGAGGAAATAGATATCTGAGCCGGTGTGAAGAAGAGCTGCAAGCATTTTGGCGTCACTGCAGCTCTGATGTTAACAGCCTAAGGGCTAAAGCACGCGCCCCTTTGATTATGTAATGACTGTATCGCCACAGTGGTTGAGCTAATTGTCCTCGGAATTCAGATGCTTTGAAATCAAACGGATCCTTTTAGCGCGCACGTCGTAAATCCTATATCCTGTGCCGGTTCAAAGAAAAGGCACTGCTGCTGGAAGTCTTTTCTGCAGAAAGAGGAGGTAGGGGTAAGTCAGAGGCGCGTGTAATTTGGAGTTTTCACATTTCTGTACTAAGGCACGATGGTCAGTCATTTTTTCGAGAAAAAAAAATGTCGAAAGACAATTTTTTGGAAAAAATAATGTAAAAAAAAAAGTCAAATTCCTTTTTCTTTTATTATATATTTATTTTGGGGTCCGGGAATAAAAAAAAATGGGTAAAACAAAAAAAACATTTAAAAAAGGGGTTTGGGGGGTCGAACCCCCCATTTCGAATAAAAAACGTATAAAAAAAAAATTCCGACTTTTTTTGACACTTTTTCGAAAAAATGACTTTCGACATTTTTGAATTAGAAAAAATGACTATGAACCTTAAGGCACATTAATTATTTATTGACTTTGCTCTTGCTTCTTAGATCTTTGGGCTTGTGTTGCTACAATTGCAGTTTGCTACCTATATGTACATATGGAGATTAGGAGTTCTCAATTTCAGGGGAACCTAGTAGGACATACAGTGAGCATCCAGTTCTATTGCTGTTGTCAGTGTGGTGCAGAAATTCAGAGCTCTGAGAGCTTCAATGAGCCTGACTCTTGGTGTTTCTAATCTTGTGCACCTTTGATCATTGATTGACTTTTCTGCTGTACTTTAGGTCTTTAGGATTGAGTTGATGTATTGTGGTCCAACTGATGGCCTTTGGTCTTCAACTGACCTCGTGGCTCCAGTTGATTATACTTGGAATCCATTAAAATGTTGGTCATGGTGGGGCCGCATACCAGACAAGCAAGAAATGCAAAAAAATATGGACATTAGATACTAAAACAAATGTTGTTAAAACCAAACAATTAAGCCGGCCAAAGCATAGTACGAACCACCTTGCACCGAGCAGGAGATAGCTGTGCCCCTTTTTAATACATCACATATGCAAATGCTTATCACAAAGGTGAAAAAAGCAAAGTAGTCATGTTATTTTTCCCTTTGGAGGACAGAATTGCCAAGTGCCACATGGTTATAAATGCATCTGCTTTGTCTTGCCTGGAGAGCCGCGCTCCAGACCGCTAGTGAAGGCTTCTGGCCAGATAAGTCTGCTTGCCTATAGGAATGCTGCATGGATAGTTGATCTCCATCCTGTGATGACATCTGGAGGCCACATTTTCTCCCACGTCCCCTTTCATCAGCTTCATCAATGCTGATGCTACTGGAGCTTCCACTGGGAATCTGGGAGTCAGTCCTGATAGCAGAACATTGTTTTTAGAACCCTTCCCTTTAAATGCATCTGGTCTTTCCCGGGCCCTTTATTACACGTGTTGCTATTGTTTGCAAGGAAGACTCCGATGTGAGAGATATCTACCTCTTCTACAGGGCTTCTAAGAGGTGTATTAAAACATTTAAATGCAGTAACTTTGTTAGTATTAAAAAATGCTGTGTACGCTTTTTGTCATTTTCAGAAAATTTTTGAGCAAACTAGTGAAAACAATATGCTGGTGATATAACTTGTACCCACGACTAGAAGTAGCCCGAAGAAAGTATTCCAGGCAGAAAAGGCTCTACCTGTTCATTTTGTGAGAGGAAATGCCTGCCGAGGTAGTTGATTGACAAAGCAGGGCCCTGGGGCTGACACTTCCAGCGGCAGAACGTACTGATGTGCCAAGCCAGTTAGCAAACAGGCCAGCTGAGTCTGTAAGAAATGTTCCACCACACGGACTCAATTGGAAGAGTTTGTTACTTATCCAAATCTTGGATAACATTTTGTGCCACTCAATGAGCCAATAGCACACATTTTATATCTTCTTCGCTCATGCTCGCCCTTGAGAGTAAATTAACTCTACCAATGTCAAAAGAGTTGATGTCTGTCTCATCGACAATTGGTTAGTTGAGTTATAACCAAAGTTTAATTTTGTACAAGAGTAATCTGCTCAATGGGTTATCAGCAGGTGGATTATATCAGAGCTAGGGGAACTAACATTGTGAGTTGTGCTGGGAGTTTGGCTCACATGGGGCAACACAATGCTGTTTACTCTCCAATGGCTCCAGGTTGCAGCAAGGATCACATTCAAATCCCTCTGCATCATCCACAAGGCTTCCTGGGACCGGGGACCACGCCATCTACAACTTGCTCTGACTAAATCTCCCTCCAGATCTTTACATTCCTCTGGCACTAACTGGTGGCCAATCTCTTTCCGTAGCAGGCTCCCTACTATGGAACTGCCTGGCCCTTCTTCTTCGTCTAGAGCTGGATTTCCTCAAATTCCAGAAGCTCCTCAACACTTTCCTTTTCACCTCCTTTTCACCTCCTCCTTCCCTTCCTCCCTCCTCTGCTAAACTCCACAGTTGCTGAGATTGGTGGGCAAGTCCCTTATCTGTCCTCCTGGGTCCTGGCCTCCCACACCCAATCGCATCCAGCCTCTGCCCGCTCCCAGAACTTGCCTTGGCACCCACTGGCCTGTGCCTCCACAGTCCTGCACTTATTTATTGGCAGCTGACCACTCCCCCAAGGCACTTACAGCTGCTCATTCCCTAGCACTTCTCTCTTGATACACCTAGCACTTGGCCCCCACTCCTTCATCCCTTCTCTCTCTCTGCACTTGCACATTCTGAATGCTCACAAGGCCTACCATGTCCGCCTCTATCTTTCATTATTATATTTGATTTCCATCCCCGTGTTAGCTCCCTGTTGTCTTGTGGGCGTTTGTTTTGAAACCCAATCTACTTGATGTATAAGCGCCTTACAAATGCACCATAAATAAATACATAAAATGCTGATTGGGCAAGATACTGAGATAAAAGAACATCTGCTAGTGTTACTAGAGAGAACCCAGTGGGCAAGTCACTTAAACCGCGTAAGTGGTTTTAGATGCTGATCACTAACCAGATGGCAACAGCAATGAGAGAATGGAATTGTGAGTGTATTTAACCGCCTGCTGTTGGCTAGCCATTAAGAATTCCCTCCTGGGATTCTGGGGGAATCCAGCACCATTTTACTGACAGAAAATTCTAGAAATACAGCATAACCTCTGGAAATGTAATGGTTCAGGAATCGTGGTTCAGTTCGCCTTAGTGGTTTTGAATGACTATCTATATCAAACCACACCACACAACTGAGACGTATACATTTATAACTGCACAGGTTATTTATTTATTTATTGCATTTGTTGAGAGCGCCCAAACTTGTACGTATCACAGCGCTGGTACAACTAAGTGAATGGAAACAGGCAAAGTACAGGAAATACAGGCTATACAGAGGTCAGGCAAGGAGAAGTGAGATACTCGAGGTAGCCCGTAAAACGAACAAGCCGTATTTGTCGAACAGCCAAGTCTTTAGTCTTTTTCTGAAGATTAAGTAGAAAGGTTCTTCTTGGGTGTGGAGGCTCTTGTCCACTTTACCAGCACATTTCCAGATACGGAGCAGGGATTTTAATGCCTCATATAAGGCAACTTTGATTGACGTCATCTCATCTAATAAAGGCATGTGTGTCTAATCAGCCCTCGCTCAGTCGATAGATTTAGCATTTGGGGTGATTACTTGTTAAGAAATTTGGCAGCGGTTGCTTTTGAAAAGATACATTTGCCAATGATGCATCTGATTACTCCTTAGGTCCTTCTAATAAGTCTATTGCTTTCCTTTTTATGTCCACTAATCATATGGGCATCAATTATGTGCCATAAGAGATTATCCTTAAAGTTGCACAACAAAAATAAAAGGTTTGGAGACCAACTGGAGAGCCGTGGTCAAAGGCTTGCAAACACATACTTTGGAAGGTAAATCTTTTGCACCATACAGCAGATGTGGCAAGGCCAGCACCCTAGCCTTGTCAAGGAGGGAAGAAAATATCTCCCAGCTATGGTGGGAAGAATGCAGAAACATCTGGATCCAGATATGGTCCAAAAGGGGTGGGAAGACCCAAGACCCATCCCCCATCCCCATGGGCCGAGAAGTTTGTGTGCAGTCCAGCTGACACTTTGGCTTTACCTCCAACAACGAATACAGGACAGGGATATTTCGTTATAGGTGTCCTCATTTCGCACACAACACCAACCCCGACTGAACCAGCAAACACACGGACCCCAGACGATAACTCATCAGGGCGAGAGAATTGGCTGCTGCGGAAGGACGCTGGAGCAGCTTGGGCACCCAGCGCCAGGGGGTGCATCAGCGCTATGCGAGCCAGAAAGAGCAGGAAGCGCTGCAGACTGCCACAACAGAAAGGAAGGTCCCGCAATGCCGCTGCAGAGAATGGAACAGCTACCCCTCACTGAAGAGACGCTGTAGGTCGCCAGGGATTGACAGGAGGGTAGGGCATGCCCTCACCAAAAGGACTCACCTAAAGCCTCCATAGGATGGGTGCAAAACCGGAGGGCTGATCTTAGCCCTTCAGCGCTGCCAGCATTCCTCCCTGATAGCCCACTTGGAAGAAGGGGGCAGGCTTAGCCATTTTCACCTAGAATCTCATAATACACACACAGGTGTGAATGTGTGAATAGGTGTGAATGTGAGAAGACTGGTACTGGGTGAAAGGAGGGTGGCTGTATGAGGTAGAGAGCAGTCGTGGGCGGGAAAGAGTATGGGTGGGAGGACAGGAGTGGCAGTGGGAGGACAATAGTGGTAGTGGGAGAAAAAGAGTTGTTATAGGGAGGGGATGAGGGGTAGTGGGAGGTGAAGATAAGGAGAGTGAGGATGAGAGTAGTAGTGGAAGGAGGTGAGTGGTCGTGGGAGGAGAACAGTAGTAGGGGAGGAGAAAAGTAGTAGTGAGATATGATATGATATGGCATTTATAATGCACCTGTACACAAGTGTTTCTAGGCATGATGGGGATAGTACGGGAGTTCAAAGATAGGGATGGGTGTGGGAGGTGAAGTAATATCAAAGGTTGGAGGAGTGAAACATTGGAGGAACCGAGGAGTGGTAGGTGAGAGAGTAAGGGTAGAGAAGGGAAGCGGTAAGCCTGGGGTGACAGAACAAGCGTGAATCCCCACTGAATACACTGACCAACTCCCGGCACAACACAAACATCTGCATAGAGTAGGGACAGGTAGGGAGTGTGTTGAACCATCCGTTTACAGAGACCACCCGAAGCCTAAGAAAAGAATTAGGGTTTGACGATTGGTAGCACTAACCAGTGTTACAGGCATGTGGGTTAGGGAGGAACCCACGGCTGACAAGAAAAAGAGGGATGGCCCTAGGGCTCACCTAAGAACCCCTGAACCGTCCTTGAGAGTCTGAGTGTCATCTGTGATACAGACTTACAACACATGTCTTTTGGCTGGTTTAGATTCTAGAGGGATATAGCATCAATTTGGTGCAACATATTAACGAGCAATGTTATGAATGAAATTAACAAAGTGTAAATTCAAGTGTCAAGCAGGAGGTGTTGTAATGCTCTGGGAAGTCTTGGATTATTTCCACCTGTACTGAGGTGATGTGGCATTTCATGAGTGTGGTCCAGAAAGCATCTGGCTCTTGGGATCCATTCAAAACAGTGTTTAAGAAAAGTGCATCTCAGATAGGTTTATTTATTTATTTATTCAGATTTATAGAGCGCACGTCAGCTCGGAGGCATCGTGGCGCTTGTTACAGACAATGGGCCTCATTACACGGACGGCGGTAAGGGTTAACGGTCACCGTTAATGGCAACGGTGACCGTTAACCCTTACCGCCGTACTACGAGGTCCCTTTGCGGGTTGGAGGAATTAACGCCTGCTTCTTGCAGGCGTTAAGTACCAACCCGCTAAGGGACCTCGGAGCTAATTACGGCACCGCAAAATTGCGGTGCCGTAATTAGCGCCTTCCCCATTCCCATAGAGCCCTATGGGGCAGAAATGGGAATGGGGAAGGGCAATGGCGGAAAGGGGATTTACCGCCCCTCCAACCTTGGAATGGGGCGGTAAATCCCCTTTCCGCCAAGGCGGTGCCGGTAATTTACCGGCATGGTCCAGGGTGCTAATAGCACCCTGGATTAATATCTTAGTTACATAGGATACAGTAATTACATAAAATACAGAATTTACAGTGGATATGTATACATTAGCAATGCAGTATATTTACATGGATTCCTGAGAGTTTCATGGATATTTCGCAAGGAATGAGGTTTTCAGTTTCCTGCGAAAAGTGGGGAGTGCGTTTTCCGCTCTAATGTCAGCAGGGAGAGCGTTCCAGGTCTTGGCTGCAATGTAGGGGAAACTTAGACCTCCGGCTTTGGCTCTTTTGATGCGTGGGATGCAGATTAGGTTGGAGTATTGCGTCCTGGTGGGACGGGAGGAGGAGGGTTTGAGGATGGTTTCTGATAGATAGGACGGGGCGGAGAGAGAGAGGCATTTGTGAGTGAGGGTGAGGATTTTTGAGAGTGATCCGTTCTTTGACCGGGAGCCATTGGGCTGAGTGCCTGGCCTGGGTGATATGCTCTCTTCTTGGGATACTAAGAGCGGCCCCGAGAGCATTGTTCTGGGTGATTTGTAGTCTGTTTATGTTTTTGGCTGATGTGCCTGCTAGGAGTGCATTGCAGTAGTCCAGTTTGGCTCCAATGGTTGCCCTTGCTATAGAGAGGCAATTTGGTTTAGAGAGGTAGGGCTTGATGGCGTTTATGAGTTTGGTGGTGTGTGCGGATGCGGATGTGATTGCGCTGACTTGTCTAGTCATGGATAGTGAGGAGTCAAGGTATACTCCCAGAGTCTTTACGGCTGTGGAAACAGGGATGATGGAGTTGTCAATGGAGAAGTTGGCGTACAGTTTGTCAAGTTTGTCTAGGGTGTTCTGTTGACCTAATATCATGATTTCCGTTTTGTCACCATTGAGGCAGAGGCCATTGACAGCCATCCAGGCCTTGATGACGGAGTAGATTGTGTGGAGTGCCTTGGCGTCTTTGTTGTATGATCCTGAAAGGGGTAGAAGTACTTGTGTGTCGTCCGCGTAGTTTGTGTATGTGATGCCGTATGAGTCAAGTTTGTCAAAGAGGGGCTTGGTGAACAAGTTGTAGAGTGTGGGTGCAGTGCAAGATCCTTGAGGGACCCCGCAGTGGATTGTCGTGGAAGTGGCGTAGGCGATGTCTGAGAAGACTTTCATGGCTCTTCCCTCGAGGAAGGAAGTGATCCAGAGGGCTGCTTCTTTGGAGAAGTTGGCTGAGTGTGTGAGGTGTGAAGTGAGAGTCTTGTGATCAACCAGATCAAACGCGGCTGAGAGATCTAAAAGGAGCAAAAGAGCAGGCTTGCCTTTGTCCATGATTTGGGTGATCTGATTCTTCAGATCTACCAGGGCTGTTTCCGTGCCATGTCCTTTCCGGAAGCCTGATTGCCTAGTCCCGAGGATGGAATGGGTTTCCAGAAAGTGTTGGATTTGGCAGTGTGCAGCTTTGTCCAGCAGAAATGGCACCGTGGTTATGGGTCTGTAGTTGTTTGGTTGTAAGGGGTCGAGAGTGGGTTTTTTTAAAAGAGGCCGGACCCAGGCCTCTTTGAGGTTGGCTGGGATGATGCCTGTTTTAAAAGACGTGTTGATGAATGCCGTGAAGAGCGGCGCAAAGCAGTCTGCGCAGTCTTTGACGAGTTTTGGTGGGCAAATGTCTCCTTTACAGGGGGAGGGTTTGAGATTTTTTAGTAGGTTAATAACTTCTGATTCAGTGACGTCTCTGAAGGAGAAGACGGGTATGGTGGGCTTGGGCGAGGTGGGTGTGGTGCTGGTGGGTTTAGTTTCAGTCTGTTGGGGAAGTGCTTTGCAGTGGTCTTTGATTTTTTTTTGGAGAAGGTCAATTTTGTGTAGCATGGCAGTTTGAATGCTGGTACACCAAGCTTCGTCTTTGATTATTTCGTCCGGTGTATTAGGGGGGGAGATAAGCTCATTAAAGATGGCGAAGATCTCTTTGGAGTGTGATTTGGCATTGGAGATACGCGTGTTGAAAGCGTTGGCTTTGGCATTGGTGATAGCTATCTTGTATTGGTGGGAGATTGAATTGAATTTGTTCTTAGTATTGGTGCAGGGGTCCGATTGCCAGTTTTTTAGTGCTGCTCTTTTGTGGGATCGCATTGAGTGCAGTTCTTCAGTAAACCATGAGTTGGTGTGTAGGGATTTCTTCTCTTTTTTCCATACAAGTGGTGCTATTTCATTGATAGCTTTGGTGATGACATCTTTGTAGATGTCTGCTAGGATATTGGGGTCATTAGCGAATGGGGGAGCTAACTCAGGGGTATTGAGGTATGGGCGCAGGTTCTCCTCTATGAGTTTTTTAGAGCTTCTGACTTGTGCAGCGCTGGCTGGGGTCAGAATTTTGTGGTTTTTGGTGATGGGAATAGAGAACTCGATGCAGTTGTGGTCAGTCCAGGGCAGTGAGGAGTTAGAGGTGACAGTGGTGAGGCAGTTAT
This sequence comes from Ambystoma mexicanum, assembly GCF_040938575.1. Classification (NCBI taxonomy): domain Eukaryota; kingdom Metazoa; phylum Chordata; class Amphibia; order Caudata; family Ambystomatidae; genus Ambystoma; species Ambystoma mexicanum. Next base: position 1,090,811,825 of record NC_090926.1, on the reverse strand, counting down.
GGTCTGCAATCCAGTCAAGAATGCGGCCTTTGATGTGAGTAGGACTTTCAACTTTTTGGGTGAAGCCCAAGTCATTGAGTTCCTTGGTGAGAGTGGCTGCAGGTTTGTCCTTTGGATCGTTGAATCCAAGATTGATGTCTCCTAATAGTAGGGTTTTGGTGGAGCTTTTAATATTATTGCTGAGGATGTGAATGATGTTTTCCTGGGAGTCTGTTGTGATGCCTGGGGGACGGTATAGTAGGTGAATGTTGATGGTGCTGTTGGGTGATAGTGTGAGTTTGGCCGATAGGCGGTCAGAGTTGTTCGTCGAGGCTTGACTGACAGGTCGGAGCTGAAGGTTCTCCTTGTAGATGAGGGCTAGAGGTTACCAGAAGGTTAGATTACCATGCCAACTGGTCGAGAGATAGTGACATAACTGGCCAGAAATATATGAATGGTTGTCAAAAGGCACACATGATGAGCATCTGTCCCTGGCAATGAATAGGTGCATTCCAAAATGGAGTTTTTAAATTAGATGTATGCCCCTAATGAGTCTGAGATAGGCATACATCAAAATGTATATCGGCCATCTGAATTTAAAGTCCAACTTGCAAATATAGAGGAGTTAATTATTGCTGAGCAGGGAGTAAGTACAGCTCCTGGGACTGATGGTCTGTCAGACCTAACACTGAAGAAGCCCCCAGGCTAGTAGTTTATGCTCTTGCTGCCACTCTTTAATTAAAAGCCATGTTATAAAGAAAATGTAATGCCAACCAAGTGGGCACTAGTGTCAGCTTTGACAAGGCAGACCATGGGAGATCCTGAGAGCTACAAAACGTCGATTGTAGTTCATCACAATGTTTGCAAGTTGTATAGTGAACACAAAATGAAGGAGTGAAGGATAGGAGCATATAGCAGGTCGGGAAGAAAACGCGAAAGGAAATCGAAGAAGAAATAAGTAACAATCATATAATGGTATGCAAAGAGTCACAGAATAAATGTGCTGCTATAATGAATACACTTATGCCTGGTGACTACATGTTGAACATGTATGAATCACTAACAATCTCACGGTGAATTGAAACATCATGTGATATATATGTGAACACATTCCTCACTTTAATACAGTTCCAATAAACTGTTTTTCCTATTTACGCATGAATAATGTATCTTTGGGAAATGATCCACTGACTAGACAGTATTGTTCATGCTGATAAATTAGACATACAGAGCACTTGCATCAAGGGTGTACTTTTTGGCGTTGTTGATACTTTCTAGCACTAGCTTGTGTGTGATATACACCCTGCAACTGCTGCTGTGGTACTGTACAATCTGATATATTAGTCCTTATAATAGGCGCAGCTTGGGACCGGACAGCCCCCTCACGCTTTAATCATATTTTTGAGACAGGGAACCAGAAACCTGAGTGGGTGAAATGTGTGTTCTCTTGAATATGCTGGGCAGTGGGCTGGATGCTACTTCATTACGGGGGTTATTTAGCAAGACTCATGGAGTGTCAAAGAAGGTGTTAAGACATGTGGCATTGTAAGTACTTACATTTGCATTTTTAAATGGTTTGTAAAAGCATCTTGCCAAACAAACTGATTACAGGACAATACATTAGACTGAGAATTCTTCACCAACTATTCTCTTTCCGCTACCCACTCCTACATCTCCTCCACCGATTGGCTAGCCCACTTATCCCTGCATCCATCCTTGTACTTTCTCCTTCTTCTCATAACTTCTGCTATCATTCCTCTCTCCATTGTCTTATTCTCATCTTTCTCGATATATATCTACAAAATGTTTTAATCTTTACACATCCTGGAATTCCCCTCTCCCAATGCTCTCTCCACCTCACATTTCCTCATCCTCCTTCTTCTCCCTACGCCTGTCTTGTGAGCTGCTGATCGCCTTATTTTGCTCGCTCTACATTTCTTCTCATCTTTCAAGTGTACAGTCCCTCATCTTTAACGCCCTGCCTGTTGTTTGCAATTAAATTGCCTTCACATTTAAAGATATAAAGCATACTGGCCAGGCTGAGGGACTCTGATGTGCTCGATAATGTCACTCTATCATTAGAGTTCCTGTAATTGGCTGGTTCCAGAATGATTGGCAGTTTCTGTAGGGGTTGATGTATGGTTTGCAGTGAAACCCTTATTTGATAAGGCAATGTGCTGTTAGCACTCCCTTCTTTGATTAGAAGCAGAGTTTGGAAATGAGCAAGGTGTTGAAGCCCCTTGAAACACTTGAAGCGCTTGTGTATAGGCGCTTTATAAATGCCATACCATATCATATCAAGCAGAGTTTGGAAATGAGCAAGGTGTTGAAGCCCCTTGAAACACTTGAAGCGCTTGTGTATAGGCGCTTTATAAATGCCATACCATATCATATCAAGCAGAGTTTGGAAATGAGCAAGGTGTTGAAGCCCCTTGAAACACTTGAAGCGCTTGTGGATAGGCGCGTTATAAATGCCATACCATATCATATCAAGCAGAGTTTGGAAATGAGCAAGGTGTTGAAGCCCCTTGAAACACTTGAAGCGCTTGTGTATAGGCGCGTTATAAATGCCATACCATATCATATCAAGCAGAGTTTGGAAATGAGCAAGGTGTTGAAGCCCCTTGAAACACTTGAAGCGCTTGTGTATAGGCGCTTTATAAATGCCATACCATATCATATCAAGCAGAGTTTGGAAATGAGCAAGGTGTTGAAGCCCCTTGAAACACTTGAAGCGCTTGTGTATAGGCGCGTTATAAATGCCATACCATATCATATCAAGCAGAGTTTGGAAATGAGCAAGGTGTTGAAGCCCCTTGAAACACTTGAAGCGCTTGTGTATAGGCGCGTTATAAATGCCATACCATATCATATCAAGCAGAGTTTGGAAATGAGCAAGGTGTTGAAGCCCCTTGAAACACTTGAAGCGCTTGTGTATAGGCGCGTTATAAATGCCATACCATATCATATCAAGCAGAGTTTGGAAATGAGCAAGGTGTTGAAGCCCCTTGAAACACTTGAAGCGCTTCTGTATAGGCGCTTTATAAATGCCATACCATATCATATCAAGCAGAGTTTGGAAATGAGCAAGGTGTTGAAGCCCCTTGAAACACTTGAAGCGCTTGTGTATAGGCGCGTTATAAATGCCATACCATATCATATCAAGCAGAGTTTGGAAATGAGCAAGGTGTTGAAGCCCCTTGAAACACTTGAAGCGCTTGTGTATAGGCGCTTTATAAATGCCATACCATATCATATCAAGCAGAGTTTGGAAATGAGCAAGGTGTTGAAGCCCCTTGAAACACTTGAAGCGCTTGTGTATAGGTGCTTTATAAATGCCATACCATATCATATCAAGCAGAGTTTGGAAATGAGCAAGGTGTTGAAGCCCCTTGAAACACTTGAAGCGCTTGTGTATAGGCGCATTATAAATGCCATACCATATCATATCAAGCAGAGTTTGGAAATGAGCAAGGTGTTGAAGCCCCTTGAAACACTTGAAGCGCTTGTGTATAGGCGCGTTATAAATGCCATACCATATCATATCAAGCAGAGTTTGGAAATGAGCAAGGTGTTGAAGCCCCTTGAAACACTTGAAGCGCTTGTGTATAGGCGCTTTATAAATGCCATACCATATCATATCAAGCAGAGTTTGGAAATGAGCAAGGTGTTGAAGCCCCTTGAAACACTTGAAGCGCTTGTGTATAGGCGCGTTATAAATGCCATACCATATCATATCAAGCAGAGTTTGGAAATGAGCAAGGTGTTGAAGCCCCATGAAACACTTGAAGTGCTTGTGTATAGGCGCGTTATAAATGCCATATCATATCAAGCAGAGTTTGGAAATGAGCAAGGTGTTGAAGCCCCTTGAAACACTTGAAGCGCTTGTGTATAGGTGCGTTATAAATGCCATATCATATCAAGCAGAGTTTGGAAATGAGCAAGGTGTTGAAGCCCCTTGAAACACTTGAAGCGCTTGTGTATAGGCGCTTTATAAATGCCATACCATATCATATCAAGCAGAGTTTGGAAATGAGCAAGGTGTTGAAGCCCCTTGAAACACTTGAAGCGCTTGTGTATAGGCGCTTTATAAATGCCATACCATATCATATCAAGCAGAGTTTGGAAATGAGCAAGTGTTGAAGCCCCTTGAAACACTTGAAGCGCTTGTGTATAGGCACGTTATAAATGCCATACCATATCATATCAAGCAGAGTTTGGAAATGAGCAAGGTGTTGAAGCCCCTTGAAACACTTGAAGCGCTTGTGTATAGGCGCTTTATAAATGCCATACCATATCATATCAAGCAGAGTTTAGAAATGAGCAAGGTGTTGAAGCCCCTTGAAACACTTGAAGCGCTTGTGTATAGGCGCGTTATAAATGCCATACCATATCATATCAAGCAGAGTTTGGAAATGAGCAAGGTGTTGAAGCCCCTTGAAACACTTGAAGCGCTTGTGTATAGGCGCGTTATAAATGCCATATCATATCATATCAAGCAGAGTTTGGAAATGAGCAAGGTGTTGAAGCCCCTTGAAACACTTGAAGCGCTTGTGTATAGGCGCGTTATAAATGCCATACCATATCATATCAAGCAGAGTTTGGAAATGAGCAAGGTGTTGAAGCCCCTTGAAACACTTGAAGCGCTTGTGTATAGGCGCGTTATAAATGCCATACCATATCATATCAAGCAGAGTTTGGAAATGAGCAAGGTGTTGAAGCCCCTTGAAACACTTGAAGCGCTTGTGTATAGGCGCGTTATAAATGCCATACCATATCATATCAAGCAGAGTTTGGAAAGGAGCAAGGTGTTGAAGCCCCTTGAAACACTTGAAGCGCTTGGTTATAGGCGCTTTATAAATGCCATACCATATCATATCAAGCAGAGTTTGGAAATGAGCAAGGTGTTGAAGCCCCTTGAAACACTTGAAGCGCTTGTGTATAGGCGCTTTATAAATGCCATACCATATCATATCAAGCCGAGTTTGGAAAGGAGCAAGGTGTTGAAGCCCCTTGAAACACTTGAAGCGCTTGTGTATAGGCGCTTTATAAATGCCATACCATATCATATCAAGCAGAGTTTGGAAATGAGCAAGGTGTTGAAGCCCCTTGAAACACTTGAAGCGCTTGTGTATAGGCGCGTTATAAATGCCATACCATATCATATCAAGCAGAGTTTGGAAATGAGCAAGGTGTTGAAGCCCCTTGAAACACTTGAAGCGCTTGTGTATAGGCGCTTTATAAATGCCATACCATATCATATCAAGCAGAGTTTGGAAATGAGCAAGGTGTTGAAGCCCCTTGAAACACTTGAAGCGCTTGTGTATAGGCGCGTTATAAATGCCATACCATATCATATCAAGCAGAGTTTGGAAATGAGCAAGGTGTTGAAGCCCCTTGAAACACTTGAAGCGCTTGGTTATAGGCGCTTTATAAATGCCATACCATATCATATCAAGCAGAGTTTGGAAATGAGCAAGGTGTTGAAGCCCCTTGAAACACTTGAAGCGCTTGTGTATAGGCGCTTTATAAATGCCATACCATATCATATCAAGCCGAGTTTGGAAAGGAGCAAGGTGTTGAAGCCCCTTGAAACACTTGAAGCGCTTGTGTATAGGCGCTTTATAAATGCCATACCATATCATATCAAGCAGAGTTTGGAAATGAGCAAGGTGTTGAAGCCCCTTGAAACACTTGAAGCGCTTGTGTATAGGCGCGTTATAAATGCCATACCATATCATATCAAGCAGAGTTTGGAAATGAGCAAGGTGTTGAAGCCCCTTGAAACACTTGAAGCGCTTGTGTATAGGCGCTTTATAAATGCCATACCATATCATATCAAGCAGAGTTTGGAAATGAGCAAGGTGTTGAAGCCCCTTGAAACACTTGAAGCGCTTGTGTATAGGCGCGTTATAAATGCCATACCATATCATATCAAGTAGAGTTTGGAAATGAGCAAGGTGTTGAAGCCCCTTGAAACACTTGAAGCGCTTGTGTATAGGCGCGTTATAAATGCCATACCATATCATATCAAGCAGAGTTTGGAAATGAGCAAGGTGTTGTTGCTGCTGTGATTGCATTGATAGTAGCGCAGGTTTGAGTATGCTGTGCTTCTTGAATGGTCTCTTTTGTATTATACAGCTCTTAGGGTTGAATGGTCTGTTCAGTCATTTCTTATTATTCTGTTTTGTAGATGAGATCACCTTTGATCCAGAGACCGCGCATCCCCGCCTCATCGTATCTACGGATGGGAAGTGTGTCAAACATGGAGCCTGTGCACAGGGTCTGCCTGACACCAATGAGAGATATGATACACACCCCATGGTCTTGGGGTCAGAGAGAATCAGCTCAGGAAGACATTATTGGGAGGTAGAGGTTGGGTGCAAGACACAATGGATCTTGGGTGTGTGTGATGAGTCGAGTACCAGAAAGGGGGAAATACAACCAACGCCGCAGGGGGGATATTGGACAATATGGTTCAAGGATAATCAGTATCGGGCTTGCACATCCCAATACATCCTTCTGACTCTGTGTGTCTTCCCCAGGTCAGTGGGGGTTTTCCTGGATTATCAAGCTGGGTTGGTCTCGTTTTACAATGTAGATGGTAGGTCTCTGCTCTTTTCCTTCCATCAGGCTTCCTTACCACGCACACTCAGACCATTTTTCTATACTGGTAGCAATGGTGGAGGAAAGAATGTTGGCGCTTTGCGGATCCTGCCCGTAAGAACAGAGGAGCAGCATCAGGAGGGAGTGTGGACATCTTTATTGTGACGAGCGAGTTAAATGATTTACACTTTTTGAATAAAATAGTTCTCTTGGCTTCCAGACACTGCAGGATACATTTGGCAGGGAACATGCACATTCAAAAAGTTGATGAAGAGCTTACTGTTTCAAAACACTCCCCCTCCCCCACCCAGTCACTTACTGTCATGAAACAGGGACATCATCTTGCAAGTCACTGTCATTGTGGATTCCTCTGTGTGATGAAGATGTGGGGACAGTTCTACTGTTCTGCCCCCCCCCCCCCAGTAAGATGCCCACTGATACTTTGCCTAAGGTTGTGAGCCTGGTGAGCCTGGTTGCCATTACTGCATAAGCAGTCAGTTCAAGTGATTCTATATGTGTTGAAGAGGAATGCATTATGGTGTTTCCTATGAGTATTTATTGAACTTCCTTTGTATCCCCTCTTTCACCTTTCCTACACACCTTCTCCTCATGATTTTTTGTGTTAAAATAGTTTTGCTGCAATAAGGTGCAATGCAAAACGAAAATAATAAATATATAACTATACAGAAAAAAGTGATTCTGGTTCTAGGCTCTAGAGGCAAATGCTTCTGGTAACACACTATATCACATCTACTTCTCCAGATGTGGCACACAATCATTAAAGGTGGTGACTATATTTTTCTGCAAAGAGACGGATTCAGGAACCCCGCTTGCATAAGGCTAGGCTGCTGCTTGTATTACACATATGACACCGTTGGCAAAATAGCATATGACATGGGCACACTTTTTTTAATTGGAGGGGCATATATGTTTCCCATGAATATGCACTAGCAATCGAGGGAGCCTGGACCAACCAATGTTAAAATGGTGCTTTTTATAGCAAACATCTGGAGACAATTAGGTACAAATACTCACAGTCTGCAATTGGTGTTGTTGGGTAACAACTGACAAAATCCAATAGATGAAAGCCACTATCTGTGCACAAGGGAATTTTTCAACAAATGTCCATGCTGGCTGCATCCATATATGTTAAGTGAATATTGTGCCTGTGCGCCACTCTGTATCTGTGGATATGGAGAATATAGCTGTATCCTTGCTGCAGTGGTCTAACTGGGACTGATGTTCACTTTAGTCAGCCGTGTGGATGAAGTTAGGTAAAGTGCCCTGCTAGGATTCAAATGTTTTATGTATCCAATTGTTTTGGAATGTATTGAACGTTCCTTTATAAAATATAGGTTTATAGTTTAGAAACCTGTTTTTTTGAGCCAACATTGACCTGGTGGTGGCACGTGCTAATGTTTCTCCCTTTATCAGGCTTTATCAAGGCATTGCAGAATACAGTTCCTTTATCAGCCTTTATCAGGCGTTGCATAATACAGTCAAGGTGTTGTGGACAGGAGAAGCATGGTGATTCCCCTCATACAGAACCCTTTGATACATTTTAGCGATACTTCGCCGCAGAGGTGTGCTGGACTCAGAGCTCACCTACCCGGAATCCTTGGGTAAAAATCAGTCAAAACAGTGTTTTGGTAGGATGTTCCTCACTCCAATTAAACACAAGGCATCTGTCCTACCTAAATTACCCTAATCATGACAACCTAAATTACCACCTAAACATGTATGCTGTTTTGAATGGCAGAGTGCACACCTGCACATTTGCAGGAGCGCACAGTAAGTATGCCCCTAGAACATGTGCTGAGTGAACAGTGCCGTCAGAGGAAGTGAAACCCCCAAGAACAACAATGCCTTCTCAACTTCAAACAACAGGAAGTCAGAAGTAATTGGTGAGCTTTGGATCTTCAAATGCAAGGCTGATTCCATGGTGATCTTGTTGCAAAAAGAAGGATGAGCTATTTAAGTGCAGAAAATGCTTCAATGTTAAGCTGATTCATGTGAGGAATTGTGTGTGTGTGCTTGTAAGAATAAATGCCCCTCGTCGGAAGACCTTCAAAAGTGTCAACCAGCTCCACTTAGCTACCCTCAACTCGCGCTCTGCCGTCAAACACCAGCTCTGTCACAAGTTTTGACACTCTTCTCCCGGAGGGCTACACAGTCCTCTCTAAGCCCAGGCCTAACTGGTCGGGGGAGGAGTGGCCATGGTCTTCCCTGAATGGGTCCTGCTACTGTCATACCCGCTCAGTCCTACTCCTCCTTTGAATGCCTTGTCTGCAGGCTTGGTGTCACTCCTATCCTCTCACTGACTCTTGCCACCATTTACAGGCCCGCTGGTCCAGTCTCCTTCTTCCTCTCAGAGTGGTCTGACCTCACCTCTTCTCTTCTGGCCTCCACCTCCAAGCTTCTCCTCCTCAGAGACTTCAATATTCACATTGACTCACCTGAAGGGGCCTCTGGACTCTTCTGCAACCTCTCTGAGTCTTTCCCTCTCCATTCTTCCCTCCGGTCTGACGCACTCAGCCAGACACACCTTGGGCGCTCTGATCTCAGCAGACAACCACATCTCCAACCCTCTCAATACACCTCTCTCCTGGTCTGGTCATTCTCCCCTGTCCTTTTCATCTGGCCCTTCTAGGTCCCACGGCTGATCCACCGCCTGCACTGCCATTCTCCCTCTCTGTCATTTGACCAATGAAGCGAGTGTCAGTTCCTGTTTTTGCCTCAAACTTCATTCCCCCTCCCACTCCTGCCACTGACTCTCACACTCTGGATATTCTTGCCTCTGTCATGAGGATCTGCATGAAGCATGACTACAAGTGCAACACCTGTTATGACTGCGTCCTAGCCTCTCTGAAACGCAAGTGCAGAGTTGCTGAGCAGAAGTGGCAGGCTTCGAGCACATCCTCTGACAAACTGGCCTGCCTCTTGCTCCCAAGACAATACAGACTATCCATCTGCTCGGAGAAGAAGGTGTATATACAAGCCTGCATCTCTGGGACCACTAAGAACATGGCTTAACTTTTCAAAATATGGAAAGAACTTGCCAATTCTACTGCAGCTTCCATTTCTCCTCTGCCTACCCTGACACATCATCACTGCACTAGCCTCTCACTTCATTACTAAAATGCAGGACATCTTGTCCTCACTCTGCTCTACACCCTTCCCTTCTCTCTCACCCACTCTCAGGCCTCCCTTGGCCCCCTGTCTCCTTCCCTCCTACTCTCCTATTTCTCTCACATTCCACCTGATGAGGTCTCTAGACAAGACTGCTCTATGAAAGTCTCATCAAAACAGGTGCTCCCCTGCTCCTCCAGAACTATCAAGGACAACATTGCCTCCCTCACCCCAGCCTTAGCTGATTTCTACAATGACTCATTTGCTACTGGCTCTTTCCTGCTACACCTCAAGCATTCCCTTGTGCACCTCTTCTCAAGAAACCTTCTGCCGACCACTCCTGTCTGGCTAATTACCACCCTATCTCCATTACCTCCTTCCTGGACAAACTCTCGGAGCAGTTGGCTATCACCGAGCTCATCCACCACACTGAATCTGTTGGTTTTCTTCACAACCACCAGTCTAGCTTCAGAGCAGCCAGAGGCATGGAAACTGCACTCCTGAACACCTGTGAAGACTTGTTCTCTAACCTCGATTGCAACTCTTTCTCCGTTCTCATCCTTCTTGACCTTTCCTCTGCCTTTGATACTGTCAATCATGCCACCCTTATAAATTGGCTTTGTAATACTCTTGGCATCACAGACCTGGCATTGGACTGGTTGTCCTCCTTCCTCTCTGATCAAACTTCCCGGGTTGAACTGGGACCCTTCTCTCCTCAAACACACTCTCCAACTGTGGTGTCCCTCAGGGCTTTATCCTCTCTCCGTGGCTTTTCAACATCTACCTAGCCCCTATAGCCCGATTGATCTGGCCTTCTCTCCTAACTTCCAGTGTTATGAGGACAGCATGCAGCTCTACTTCAAGCTTCCCTCCACTGCCTCCTCTTCTTCCTCTCTCATTCCTGACTGTCTGTCTGCTATTGAGGCATGGTGCACTGCTAACGATCTCTGCCTAAATGCCTGTAAGATCTTTCTCATAGGGACCCCAGCTCCCTCCTTCCCTCCTACTCTCTGGCCGCCCTGCATGGGTCCCCTCCCTACACCCTCCTGTGAAGCAAAAATCCTTGGTGCCATCTTCGACTCCTCTCTCTCCTTTTCTCCTCACATCACAGATCTTGCCAAGAAGGCCCACTTTCAGCTGCAACTCCTCAGAGGCATTCTCCCTTTCCTCACCTTCCCCCAAGAAACTCAATGTCTCCAGAGCTCTGGTCCTCTCCAGGCCGGACTACTGCAACAGCCTCTTCCTCAATCTGCCTAATTCCTCCCTTTGTTTCCTACAACTAATCCAGAATAGGACTGCAAGACTTATCCTTCGCCTCAAGCCCAGGGACCGCATCTTTCCAGCCCTACACTCTCCACTGGCTCCCGCTTGCTGAAAGGATCAAGTCCAAGACCCTCTGCATCATCCACAAGGTTTTCTGGGGCATGGGACCCCACTATATCCAACTCTCTCTCCCTAAATACCTCCCTGCTAGAGCCCTTTGGACTTCTAGCTCCTCTCTGCCCCTCTCAGATTTGAGCCGGATCTCCTTAAGTTCCGAAGCTTCTCTTCCTCCTTCCCACTCCCTAATATAGAGACACATATTTGAGCATTGGACAAGGAACTGCACCATCCTGTAGCAGCTGATGTCAGATCATGATATAGAACAAATACCCTGATGCAGACCTTGTGTATGAGGTCAAAACATGTGTATGCTGCCAAGCAATGGGAACATACTAAAACCAAGTATTCCTTAACCAATTGGTCTTGATTGAGTCAATGTGATTGTTAAAACATATGGTTTTTAATTTAAAGATAGGGTGGCGCAATTGGTAAGTTCATTATTAATAGTCTGATATTTTGGAACTTTGGGTTTGGGTTACCCCATGCTACCAATGCTAAGCGACCCACAGTATCAAAAGGAGGCAGAGTTGTAGATTTGAGAAGAGTTACTAATTAATATGGTAGATAGCTCGACAGTGTGGTAGTCATTCTTGTAGGCCGATCATAACTGTGGGATATTTTAACCCACTCAGATGTGCCTCACTACATCACTTTACTGCAATGGTGAAAGAAACAGCCCAAAAGGACTGCGCTGACTACTGTGCATGCCAAGATCTTTAAAACTGCATTTGTGTCACCACCAGAAAATGGCTGCACACCCCCTACCACACTCAGTTCAGGTGGAGTTGAAACAGAGTCCTCGCTGCAGGAGTATGCCAGTGGGCTCTGCAACATTTTACATGGAGTTTAGTGAATGAAGCAGTCTCATTGCCTTTTAAAATGACACTTTCCCAACCTTCAAAACCTTATAAACCACTGTGATTATAAAGGACCTGCAATGCCTAGGATCATTTACTGTGGCTCAGAGGAACCGGCCCTCATTTGAATGACAGCTCCAGTCCGATGTATCTTTGGAAAATCAACCAGAGGTTTTGTTTTCATTTTCACAGGAAACATGGCTATTTCTTTGCAACTGTTTCAAGGATCAGCTGTCCAGAGAGAGACTCAGAATAGATGACTGTAACTGTATCCATGCCGCAAAACAATTCTAGCACTCAATACAAAACTATAATTCTAGCACTACATACCAACTATAAGCTGCACAAAGAGTATATTTGCTGAGATGAAAACCGAAATTTAAAGGAATAGCAAAATGGGCTTTTTCCTGACTGAAGGGGGAAAATCGCCCATTTTAAAAGTACATTGTTGTGTCAAGGCTTAATTACTTAAGAAATGTAAAAGGATTTGTAATGGTAAAGACACACTTAAAAAGTGTTTTAATTCTATATGTTTAAAGTTAAGATTTAAAAGTATAAATCAAAGTTCAACCACGTCTGAGTTGGTAAACTATAATTAAAAGAAAAAAAACTGCTCTGTCAGTGCTGACCCTAAGAAAGGGTGACACCTCAACTGCTGGAACAGAAAAAGGCTGATGGCTAGCTGGAGGCTTTGAATTCCTAGGACAATGAGGCTTTGAAGTCACATTAGACATTCGTCTTTGCCCCATGCCAAGACAAAAGCAGGCTAAGACACTCACCCTTTCAGTGGGAGGGGCAGGAAGCTTCACTCTCAAGGAAGAGGCCCTTCATTCTACTTCAAAGGATTGACATTTGCTTACACTTGGGAAAAAGAAAAAACGGACAAGTGACATTTGTGTTTATAAAGCCTATTTGTAACTGGACTTTAAAGATATTTAACTTTGCCACAAAAATGAGGAAACATGTGAAAAGTGCATAATTCTAAATCTAATTTTATGCTACTCATTTGAAAACTTGGTAGAACTTCTTACTGCGTAAGGAACAGAAGTTTTGAAGAACAATTGTGCAAAAATGCGCAAAATGTATTAATGCGAAGAATATAACATTTTGTGCACATATCCAAGGAGTAATTGTGCATCTATGGACACAATGGAGACATTTTAGGCCAAATCTTTCATGGTCAAAATTGCCAAAATGTAGCAGAAAGGCAAAGCCAGGTCTCCCAGACTTGGGATTTGGATTGAAATGTGACCCACAAGATATGTAACATGTGCATCTGATTTTCTTAGAGGTCATAACTACATAAATATGTATTTGTGGGAAAGTTATATTTGGGTCCAAATAGCTATGGGAAGTTTCCAGACATTGTAAAAGTAACACCATAAAACATTACATCATTTTCTGTGATCCAATCAGCGAAAAGCAAGGCGGAAACTGTGCTTTTGCCCAATCCTAGCAGTAGGGGTGTGGACAGTAAAACTGCCCGTGCCATATAATTTAGGGATGTCATTTGGCATGATAAATAGGGAAACCTGACAGCACACCAGGACACAATGATTCCTGACTTCTTCATGAATTTCTGCGTGGCGCCCTGTTCCTGATTTCTCCATCCTTGTTCCTGATTCCTGATTTCCTTACAAAGCCAAGGCCTCAGCATTGCTGAACTCCTTTTCAGCTAGGCCTCAAAATTCTGAAACAAATCCCAATAACCTAAGGGAAGCATTTTGATCCAGCCTGGCTTGCTACTAAATGCATGCCTGCTGCACACTCGCCATCCCACTGATCTCCAGTCTCCAGTAACCAGTGCAGTTCAGTGCAGTAACCCGAGGTGCCAGTCCGTTGACCAGAACCGCCCAGCTGACCTTATCCCACAGATGTGCCCTGCTGTCCTTGGGTAAAACCTGATCCGTGTGATGACCAGAACCCTTGATGGTCCAAAATCCTAAATAAAAGTGGACTGTAAGTATGAATAGGAAGCATAGAAAATCATAGCATACCTTGCCTTGTTTTGTTCCATCCCAATCTCTAAACCATTCTATCCTTACCTTAAGAACTTGTAACATTGTCACAACCATTCTTGAAACCTTGCCATTGATTATTTGCGCTAGTGCTAACTTCTTTAAATAATTTGTCTTGTGAAATCCTAAACCCTCAATCCTCCTTCGGGTAATCGGACCGAGTCTGCCAGGGTGGGTACGGAGGTGCTGGTGTTGGTTCCGCAGAGCAACTCTAGAGCTTACTGTGTTTCAATCTGGTAACCTAGCCTGAATGCCCTAGTGTAGAACAAAACTATCCTGGTAAAGATTGATTTCTGTTTTCTTTTTTGAGCCATTATTTTCCAAAAACGCCTCTCATTCAACATTACATAACTCAGTCAATTTAATAGCTAGAGACTTCATTTCAACTCTGGATTGCACCTAAGACATATAGCTATATCCCAACCTGATAACCGCACTCTTAGAATATTTCACCCGTTTTTTTTAAAAACCATTTAGTCAATTTTAGGTGGGAATCCGCATTTCTGCAAAGTTTTACACATGTGATTTTCAGTTTAAATTATTTTCAAACTTCCATTAAGATTAAAAGTGTTTAATTTTGCTCAAACTAGAGCTCATGATTGTTAGCATCTTTCCAATGTTGCTCCCATAGAAATGTATACTGATTTAAGGATTCTTGCACACTTTTCATTGTTTTGCTAAGCCAGATTCGAATGTCATTTTAAAAGTGTAAGATTTCCAACCCGTTTTTCTCTCTTGCTTAGGGAGGGAAGGTGGTATTTAAATTCTGTTTACTGTTCTTTATTCCTGAATAGATGCTGCTTCCTCATATCAATCCAGAATTGCTTATTGGTGGGTTGAGGAATATTGCAGGGGGAAATCCTAACCTAAGTGCTATCCTTCCAAACAAGCCAAAAGTGTTATTTCCTCTGATGTTTTATATTCTGTGTTGCTAAAAGTGAATTTAACTGCCTTACATACCTTTGTGTCTGTTATTGTCACCACATTGGTGATTGCTGCTTCCTATTACAAAGTACATGTTTGATTAGAATTTTAAATAAATAAATATTACCTTTACCAACCAGCCTGATTCCTGGTCCATTGTGACCTAGGGCTATTTTGAGAAGGGGTGTGATATGAGTGGTATGTCACTCAGAATATTGAACCTATAGACATTATAAAATAGACATTTCAGCTGTGCGCTGAATACTAGGCTGAGACCAGGGTTTATCGCCTGAATGAAGGACTTAACATAACCAAACCACACCAACAGACTGTGTGATCTATACGTATATTACTGACATGTTCTCTTCATATGATATTACTCTCTAATGCAAATGTTTCAGCTTTAGCCCAAACTAAAAAGTACTATACTGTGTGTTTTCTGATATTTGTTGTTGCAGCACTGGGAGTCATGGAGACTTCTGTGTGGGACGCTGTTTGAGAACACAAATTATCACTGGTATGAAACTAAGGAGAGGACCTTTTAGTGAACATTCTTATGAAACTTGTAGCACTTGGTAGAGGAGGGCACTGTGTGGGGTGCTATATGAGAATATAAAAAATGAACTGCTATCCCTCTACACGAGATAGCCACTGGGTACATGCCACTATTTGCATGCCTTTCACATTGCATAAGGGTTTGGGCTTGCTTGAATATGGGAGGGCCCCTAAGTATGCATGAGTTGTGGTTGGTGTTAGAGTTGTGGGTGCAGTGGAATGGGTGTGAAACCTGTGGGCTCAGTGGAGAATTACGGCCTGCCATTTGGTACAAACTAGCAGGATGATGGGGTGATCAGTCCTACAGGATGGTGAGTGTTTGAGCCCATGGACTCCCAGCTGTACACCATGTTTTGGAGATTACTTTGAGTGTGTTTTGGGAATCATGAATGGGGGGACTTGGGATTCTGTACTAACAGGAGACAAATGAGAATCGAGCCTTGTTGAACTGCTTGACGTTGCGATTTCTTCTTGGTTCTGAAGAGTATGAAGTCTAGGACATTAGAGCAACAAGGAGAGCAGTTTACTTTAGAAGAAGAAGCGTTACTCACTTCAGTGTAGCATGCTCCTCCCTCTTTGTTTTCTTACAAACAATTCCTTGGATTGAGTGCTTTTGGGGGACTGAGTATAGGGGTGCAGAGTTTGGGTTTCCTTGCAAAGTTTATAAAACATGGAAAGGTAGAGGATTCCACCCTTTGATTTGGCAAGGAGGCTAGACTTGCCTGTGCTGCTTCCCATGCACAGGGATAGTCCATTCCCTTTGTCAGCTATGTTACATAGGTCATATTATAGTATACCAACCATCAGAAGGACGGCTTCTATGACTAGTTTCACATTAGTCTCTCTTACAGCTCAAGGGTCGGATACTAGGTCTGAACAGTTTTGCAATCCCTCATTATCAGGATATTACAAATCTTATCTATATTGTTCATCTTCCTCAAAAGTACGGTGAAAGATACCTAGCTCATAGCATCTGGAATTTAATATTAATTAGTCTCAGGCGCTTTGTCGCAGTTTATTAGGCAGTCACACTCAACTCCAGGAGTTCCTTTGCCCCCGAAGCAAGGTGGCGCGCACCCAAAGCATTTCTACAGATTCAACTTTAGTGAGGCCTCCAACCCATCTTGCGTCAACGCCAACGAATACCCTATGTCACCAACGGACTAGGAACCAGGCCGATGTATAGTAAGAATATATATTTATCTATTTATTTAAGGTTTGACAAAAAGGACTATCAACCAACACCAACCACCAATGCTGTGGTACTACACAAC
Source organism: Ambystoma mexicanum (assembly GCF_040938575.1). Classification (NCBI taxonomy): domain Eukaryota; kingdom Metazoa; phylum Chordata; class Amphibia; order Caudata; family Ambystomatidae; genus Ambystoma; species Ambystoma mexicanum. Next base: position 1,090,795,100 of record NC_090926.1, on the reverse strand, counting down.
ATCACAACTCCAAATTACTTTCCGTTATTAAAACAACACAGGTAGAATTTTTGAATTATGCAGTTACAACTTACACCAGATTTAATTGCAAATTAAACAATAGAAAACATTCACAATACAATGGAAACATCGTTTTGAACCACACATTAAAAGAACCAGCAGTGCTTTGGGATTCTGGTTTGGGAGGCAAGGGGATCAATGGGAAATTTCGTTTTTTTTAGGCTTTCATTTGAAAGGCACAATTGTGAAAGGGAACTCAAATGGGGAAAACATTTTTCAACTTTTATTTAAAAGGCAAGGTTGGGAAAAGTAAATCAAAGATAATTTGTTTTTGAACACACATTCAAATGAGAACCAATGCTTGGCAATTCTGATTTTGGATACAAGGGAATAAAGGGAGAATTTCATTTTGCACTCTCACATTCCCTTGGATAGCAGCGTTTTAGGGTTACTTATTTTAGGATTATGAAGGACAGTCACCAAATTCTATACCAGCTCAAACACACTGGGCATGAACTTTGTTAGTTTCAAATTCTAACAACACTCATCCCGTGATTGTCTATATGGGAATTAATTGATTTAACTTCAATTCTATGCGCTAAGGATCTATACAGCTTCCCACCTCCCCACAGTTTCATGAAAATAATTAAGGCAGGCTCTTTCCAACACAATGCAATTTAAATGGATAGGATGATTTACTATAGTGGAATTAATTTGAATTGGATTTAATACAATGTGCCAAGGGTCTTCCCAGTACAACCCTCACCCCCTAACTGTTATGCGAGATGGAGATTCAGGCTGGCAGTTTTCCCCCTCACACTTTTAATGACATTTAGGATATCTCTACTTACATGGAAGGCTTTGGTCGGGAAAGCAGAAACACTCATTTTAGGACAGCCTAGATCTGGTCAAGGATTTTTAGTCAAGGATTTTCTCCTGCACCCAGACTCCCCCTGGCTTCTCAGATTGGGTCCCAACTAGCTTCTAGATTTCCCTGTCACTGTCTCCAATGCAAGGATTGAGGCTTTTCTGCTAGTAGTTCCTTGAAAGAGTCCAGCAGCAGGATATGTCCAGGAATAAAGTGAAAAGGCCTTGTTCTGATGCAAAATTGACCTCTTATAGGGCTGATGACACTCCTACATTATCATAATTCCAGTGGTAAGGATTGGCTAGCACTCTCCCTTCACCTCCCACCAAGACGTCCACTGGCTGATGATAGGACCAGAAAACTTGGGAGATATGTATGATGTAGACTGAGGGAGAAAGATTCTCATCTCAAAATGACATGTGGGATTTACCTTTTTCAGGTTCTGAAAATCTAACAACGTGGCAGCTACGCAAATTTTTCAGATAACTACATAAATCTATATATTTTTGGATTCTACATTTTATGGCAAGTCGGAAAAAAATAATTTTATTTCAGCACTTCCTTCCTGGGCAGATCCACCATTTTCATGGTTTGCTGCTGCACCAAAATAGTTACAACTCTGACACTACATACTATCAACATTAATTTCACTGTCTATTAATCTATCAATGTTTCCAATTCCTCAGATTTATGAAAATGCCAGAATCATAATTTTGATCATAACTTAAGTTATGCACATCACAAATATTTAATTTTTACATGGGCCAAACTGGCTTTTAATCCCCTTTCAAATTAACCTGGGGTGAGCTTGATGGGAAACACGATACACTTTTTATTTGAGAAAATGTATTCAATGTTTAATCACTGGCACTGCATCATAGGTGCTCCCAGTTTCACACTTACAATGACCACCTCCAATTCTTACATTTCTATTTCTCCTTAAGCATGTGACCAGCCACCTGCTCAGGCCATGTTTATTCCACCCGCTCCTTCTGAGCTTCAAATGGTGTTTGTTTAGAGCTAATGCACCATTAATGGGGAACCTGGCCTTTAAGGTAATTTCTGTTGGTTGCATAATTGCAATCTACTGTTTTGTATATCTTAGCATTCAAATTGACAACCAGATCATGTTCTCCTGGGGTCCTGAGCCAAAGGCCTTGAGGTCAAATTTTCAAAGGAACAGCCCTTTCAATTTAGTGGGAAAAACACCAGCTGTGCCCAGCCTTCAGAAAATACAGCTTCAAATCAACAAGATGTGCTTACATGTAATATTTGGCATTATATCTAAGCCTGCTGTTCATAAATACAATCTTTCATTTCTACTACATTAGAAAAGAGGTAGATTCACCATTACACTGGTGCACACATATAGGCCACAGTTACACAAGCACCAGTGTTCATTGCAACAAAAAACAAAATAGGTATTTCCCTATAAATGTTTTCATTTTATGTGCTGAAATTAAGTCTCTTTATTCCTCATTTATTTTTCCAATGTAAGACATCATTCCTCCTTTTTAGATTCCAAATGCACAGTAATTCAAATGTATGTTTTTCCTCCCACATGCACTTTACACGAATTCAGCATCTGCAATGCCACATGTACTTGGAATCCATCGGCTGTAGTTAACAATATTTCAGTTCTAAGTCTCCCTCTTTCCGGCTGAATGCCTGTACATTCTAACAAAATGGAGGGAGGCACATTCTCGCTCATTCACTAGGCCTCATGTTGAAATCACTGTTTTGTACTGGCTTTTATATTTCAATGGAATTCCATACTGAGCCAGCTTCACTTTCACAATAGGGCCTAGCATTGCCTCTCCATCTCTGTCGCTCTGGGGCTTTCTTTTTATCCCACATCATCCTGCCTTCCATTCTCCTATTCTACGGCTTACCTCATGCCTTTGTTAAAAGGAAATCATCTAGTGCCTCCTTTTGATTTATATTGGTCTAAGCCTAGTCACTCTATGGGGAAAACCGCGTTGGAAAGTTCCGATTTTGGATCGACTTCTCTGTTTTAAAATGGTGGACTGTGTTTTCAATTTGCAACCAGGCCTCTTACCTTTGAGTTCTGTTAATGTTTAGGCTGTCCAAGAGCCAACTGTTTAGACTAGGTAATGAGGCCTTGTACTATACATGAACTGTTGTCCTAGCATTGTCTACGCTAACAAGCCTCATCCGTAAATACACATCTGGAACAATGCAAAGTAAACTCCAAGCGTGGACATAGGCCAAATTTGATTGAATGCAATTTGTAAAGGGAGCTTGTTGTAGGATTTCAGAGCATACGTTGCCATTGTATCGCTGTGGAAATACAAACATGTATAATCCTTTGTAAAATATTATGTGAACCGAATGTGAACTAGGCAGAAACTCTAGACCAAAGATTATTAACGTGAATAGGGGCTGGACAATATTTCTCAAACCTGCATAAAAGTACTAATGTTTAGATGTCCAGCACTCTCTCTCATCTCTTTGACGAGCTGGTACTCATTGCGGGGTGTTGAGAGCCAGATAGCTATCTGTATCTGTGTTTCTTTGTAAACTGTACAGTCGAATAAAGATCTTTGAATCTTTATAGCCCGTGTTTGGTGTATTTCCTTTGTGGTACTCAGCCTCGATATTTCTTTGCTTTTACACCTTCCCCATGCATACAGCTATACAGTCCAAGCAGTGGCACTGAATTGTCTCCCATCAGGCTTGGCAAACCCAGTCCTGGTCCAGATACAGGGATTGTTTGTTACAAACCAATCTGGGAAAAGCCTCCACACCACTAGGGCCCACTTGAGCACCTCTCAAATCCATCACACAACCAGACACCAACTACATATAGTACCTAGCAACCTCTGGCCTAACTGTTGCCTTCACATTAAAGCCCTACTTGAAACCTAGATGTATATTTCTGACATGTTCTTTCACCCTGACTGGTAACTAATCACAGTTAAAACAATCATCTATACTACTACAAGCAGTTTCCCTTCCCCGCATTCCAAGTTTTTTTTCTCTCACTCAGTTGTCACATACATTCCCTAATCCCCTTTTCAATTTGCATTACCCCCCCCATCCTAACCTCACCCCTATTCTTTCCTATTTACATACCAAGGTCTGGAGACACCCTGGATGGGTAACAATATTGTCTGGGTCTCTGTAGACAACTATGGTCGTGATGAGCGCAGTATAAATTCTGGCTTACATAACATAAATGAACATATATTTACAAAACAGTTTCTGTGAAGCAGGTTAGGCAATATTGAACATGTTTTATTGTTACCATGGCACAAGCACTCTGCTTTTGTATTCTGACTGCCAGAGAGCCAAGTGTTTTAAAGAAGACATCAGTCTGTTAAATGGCGACAGAGCCATTTTAGCACTGGGTGCAGATGTCTTTATTTGTGGTAGGGATTCTGAGTTCAGATGCCTTTACAGTGGTGTGTATGGATAGAAGTATTTCTAAATGTTTTCAACTGTGCTGGAGTTCCATATTGCCTGGGCTGCTGGTGGCCTCCTACTCTGCCCATGGTTATACCCAAAATGCAAGAAGGGTCCAACTGAGATATGACAGAGTGGGAATTGATATCAAGAAGAGAAGTACCTCAGAGGGAGGAACATATGTATGAACACAGGAATAGGTATGTGCATTATTAGATCTCCCAATAGGTAAGACATGTAGTTCCCAATGGCATACGATTCATTAGTGTCATTTTGTTATAATTAAAAACGAGGCATAATAAAATACATGAACGGACATGCCAGGCCACAAGCCTCGCAGATATCATCTTTACACCATATCACACCGCATTAGCAGTGGGAACAATAGGGATATCAACGTGATCCAGCATACGACATGGTCTAATAGATCCAAACGCATCATGGAGTTATGTGGAAGGCAGCTGCACATCTCTGAGCAACAGGAAGTTGCGACACTGGCATTTTGCACCTGCTGATCTCATATTTCCATTGGTGTATAATAATAATAATAATAATAATAATCATTTGTATTTATATAGTGCTATGAGCCCTCAGGCATCTGAGCGCTGGTTATTATAACCCACAGTGTGTGGTGCTCATTTCTGGACCTGGAAGGATGAAAGGCTGAGTTTGGCCCCGCCGGGATTCGATCCAGCATCAACAGTCTCTTCTCAGATCGGAATCATGATGGGGTTCCTGGCCCAAAAAGTGCAGTTTTTACTTATCTTTTAACATTTGAGGTTAGTGTCATGTAAATGAGGCCCCTTCCCCAAATATCAGCAATTTGGCGGTGGTACTACCGAGTCGAGTTCTGTTAAGACAGGTTTCAAAAGCCGCGTGAGTTCTCTGCGGGACCAGCACCAGTCGCATCCCGGTACGCCAGACTGAAGTCGCATTTCTGCCATTTCTCCTGTTAGGTATAGATTATGTTTCATTTTCCAAAAGCAAATATTCCTAGCACTAGCTGTGAATACATATATACAATACATTACATTAAGATTTTATTGATTTCAGCTTCTTTGTAGTTCATGAATGTTTAAATGGAATGTTCTAGATATTCGAAGGTATGTAATTTTGACTGGAATTAATTGTTTTAATGTCTATAATGTATATTTGTGTAACGTTTATTTTAAAGAAATGTCACAAATATATTTATATATTTTTTTAAATGTGTATACGGTTGCTAGTGTATCCTACAGACCCGTGGGATGCTCGCAGGGCAGTGTTGTGTGCGGTACTCAGCCAAGTGAATCAAATCCAAGGGACTATGTGAGTATTCGCTCTCCCCTCTTGCCTCTCCACCCTTTTTGACTGCTTACTCTCTATTCTCTCCTCTTTTCCTAATATCCCTTTTCCCATCTCCTCCCCTCCTCCCCTTACTTTTTTCTATGCACTTACTCTATCAGAATTGTCACTGGACCTAGTATGATAGCAACCTCAGCTGTCTCCCCCACCCTCCCCTTACTTGTTTTTTTTTCCACTCCCCACCTATCTGAAATATAGGTCACTATCTGAAATGTCATCAGGCCTAGTACGATAGTCGCTTGTTTTGTTCCTCCCCTCCCTTTCTGCACTCCTCTCCCTCACCTTTTGTTTTTCTCCGGCTCTACCAGAAATGTCGTCAGGCTTAGGACGGTAGTCGCCTGTCTGTTTCCATTTCCTTCCCACTCTCCCCCTCCCTTCCTTATCTATGTCTTAGCTCTTGCACTATCTGAAATGTCGTCAGGCCGAGTACAATAGTTCATTTCACATCCTTACTGTTCATGGCCTATAAGAATGTAATTGTATTTTCCCTTGTTCCTTCCCTTGCCTCGAAGCGCTTTGAAACACACTGTGTATAGGAGCTATAAATAAAATATCATATCATTATTCAAGGGTCCACCTGCAGTCATGACCCGCCACATCTGTCCATGTATATTGTCTTCCTCATTGCAGTCCTTTTCCTCCATGCTGATGAGAAGAGGACCATTTGTTTCTGAAGCTTGGGTGTTTGTCACACTTGGCTATTGTCGGTTCCCTATCATTTTTGGGAGCCCTTCGGACGTTCATGCATTATTTTCCGTGTTGCAGATGTTTGGGTTAAGAAAATGCAAGGGCTTGCGGTCCCAGTTTTCTGAAGATAACCTGCACTGCCTGCATCCTGTGAATCTATGCATAATGCTCGCCTCCTTGTCTTTAATAGAATCAAGCATTTAGCATGGGTAATCTTCATTGCCTTTCCTAAATGGCTCTCATGAGCAGATTTGCCAGGCATGCCCAATTCTTCATGAATCGGATGCCTTCTCCCTTGTAGGACCTTGCAGCCCAAAGGCACATAGTGATGGTTATGTTATATGATATCAATGCAGCATTTAAAGTGTGTGCTTGCCCACAAATGGGTTTCTTGATGCTAAATCGCACCGGAAAACAGGCTATCCTGCCAAAGGTGATCCGACACCTGTGGAAATAGCTTGTTTTTTATAGTTTGAAAGAAGACAGTCACATTTGAGAAGTGTGAGAAAGAGGCTAATGGTCCCATGAATGGGGTTCCAGGACAGAAAAGCACTGTGCATTTCTCTGGGAGTGGTGAAAGTGGTAACATTTAGGAAGCAGTGACTCAGCAGTTTCAAGGAGGGGAATAGGGAGGGAGTTGAGAGATCAGAAAGCCAAGAGTGAATGATGTGTATAGCTCACAAATGTTCTGTTTTATAGGGAGCCAGTTTGCATCACACTAAACAGTAGTGCTGTGAGTGGAGTGGATTGGATCAAACATGAGTCGCGCAGCCGTATTCAGAAAAACCTGCATCTCTGTGATAAAGTGACCCTCAAGGCCAGGTAAATGTCAATAAATTAATCCAGATGTTACATGACTGTAGCTAGCACCACACTTGCGTGACCGGAAAGAGCGGGAAAGTGAAATACTTGGCTGAGAATATGCAGGACGTGGACACCTCAGGTCTACAGTAGGATTTTCAGTCCATGTTTTTTCACTGGAGCATGGCAAAGACCCAGGACACAAGACCAGATCTGCAGCCACGAGAGCCGAAGGTCACCTTTATTTTCGCATACGTTCATGCTCTGACAGTTCATCCATCGTGAGGTGTTCTCCATACTGTGTTGAACCTCCCCAGCAATGTCCCATGAATGGCTGTCAATGTGTGCCTGCAGCATATGAAGATCGAGACTCAGAGTGAAGGCGGGGATCAAGGCAGCCTTTAATCAATCAGAAAGAAACATATGGACGCGAATGCAGAGCCCGGCCTGAGATACCAGCGGAGTTGAGGCTGCTGATAAGAATCTTATGGTTGAAGGAGTCTAAGGAAGACAAGACATGGAACAGGACCAGTACTTAAATATCTTGTGTCCCCATCCCTATTACTGCACTGACTGCAGCTGGGAGGTTTGTTCTTCCAGGTCTCACAAGATGAGTCCATTCCAATAGAGATCCTGGCCTCAATCTGTCCATGCATCCTACCTCCAGGAGTCCATATTGAGATCTCTCCTGGGATGGTCACCAACTCTCCAGCTGTGATGCGCTTCAATCCTAACGTTTCTGGCCAAACTTTGAGTGCCTTTAAGAGTCCATGTAGGCCCTGGTGGCATAATTCTAGCGACTTGTGTCAATCACCATACTTAGGTTCCAAAAGAGGGGTGTTTCAGTGCTCAGATAAAGCCTCCCACCCCCAATCCCAGGATAGATGTTTACAGCTTGCACAAGGCCTTCTAGAGGCACAGCTCGAAAATGACTTCAGGACATCATACAGAGACCCACAAGACACAAAAGAATACGCCTTGTTCAGGGGCTGACATTGGAAGTAGTATGTTTGCTGATCACTGATGGCTGACGTTACCTCGTAGATTGCTGAGGGGCTATATTTGGGGATGTCTGTTAAAGGTGGGTGGATGAACCCTTCTGCCATCCTCTGCCTTGTAGGGAGATTAAGAGGTTAAGTGAGTCCACAAAGGGGCCCTGTGACGCATTGTGGTACCGCTGTGATGCTGCATGTGATGAATGTAGCTGCAGCCTGCCAGTCAGTTTATTGTGGTACATTGCATGTATTTTGCTCCCTGAGGAACACAGAGCTGTGGGCCGCTAAATGGGAATGTTACCAGCTGGCCCTCCATGTTACAGAGGTTGGCTGAGAACCCCTTGTTTCCTTTGTGGTGATACATAGAGCCCTTTTAAAGTGATTGGTGCAGAGTGGTTAAAACTGAGAGGGTCCATGGCTGGAAGCATCTCCACGAGGGGTGCCCTGTAACACCTCCACTGCGGACGAGACACCAAAAGCGAGAAACCTGTAGCAGTGTAACCAAACGTGCATACAATATTTCGGGATGTATAAACAACCAGAATGACGAGGGAGCAGGCTTGAATTCCTGCTTTATGGCCTTCGTATGCAAGCCCATGTACACACACACCCTACATTGGTTTGGCTGTATAGGCGGCCATGCCACTACCATTGCAGAAACTCACGGTCTTGGGCCTTTGACCTGTTCATTGCTGTCATTTCCTCCAGCTTGTTTATACTTGACGTTCCCCTTGGAGCTTAGATGTCTGTATTTCAGAGTGACTGGCTCCACTATTTGATGAATGTGCAGTTGGAGTTCCTTGCCTATCAAACAGTCAACTCTGTGGACTAGGGAGTCATGTCCATTAATAATTCACTTTATATCACCCTCATAGACTGCAAGTGTCGAATGTATGAGTGGCAGGCATAATTTGTGGTGCAGCTGAGCAGCATGTCCACACCTGTTGACATTACTAAGAATGTACCAGGCTGCTTGTCATCATGGCACAAGGCAGTGTGGTAAACTCCTTCCAATTAGAGTCCAGTAGGCATATATTTTCACATGTGTGGGTTTTAGTGTATGACGGGGCCTCTGCAGATGGAATTGCTCGACACTCATGACATTCTAAGATTCCCCCAGTATCAATTAGAATTGTGAAAGTCTGTATCTGGTTCCCAGCCTTGCACCTAGGATGATGGGGCCTTCTGCGGTGCTCAAGTTGTATACTCAGCACAATGTTATTGTCTTGATTCACAGCTGGGATGCCCCATTGTTTTTGCCTGGGGAGCCCTTTCCCACCCTCCTAATTCTCCGTTTTCTTTTCTTCTTCAGGGGGGGCCCTATGCCCTGTATACCTTCCCTTAGTGATTCGATATTCTAAAGTTTGAGCATTCGGTGTATATTGGTGTGGGGGGAATTGCTGCAGTATCCACCACCTTGAGAGTGGTGCCATCCTCTTCCCCCTCCACCCCCCTTGGGTGCCTGCTTCTGACTTTGAGAATGGCTTGTAGGACGGTGGCCCTTCATGGAATGTAGTTTGGACACCTCCATGTTGGATAGTGCTACGTTCATTTAATCAGCAGGTGCTGCATATGTGCCATGGAACGCCCAGGTTCGCCCACAAACTGCTTCCATAGCTTCAAAGAATACCATCCCCTAACCTGGGAAGGATCTCACCAGATGCTTAAGGGGAGCATTACGGAAATCCACAATCCTTTTTCACCCTTATAATTCGAACCGTTCATAGTCCAGTATTTTTTTGAGGGCCACAGTACAGCATTGGGGCAACAATTACAGCAAGGTATGAGTGATGATTAATGTTTTGAAAACGTGATCACCTTCTCATCAGCACATAAAAGAAGCTTTCACATCTGCCCCCCTTATGGACTTAAATTATATTTTTAGACAGTCTCTTTGAGAAAACTCACATTTTCCAAGCACAGAGGGGTGCAAACTATTCTGGTATTGGGGCAAAACAGGCAACATATTGTCATGGCGGTAAGTCAAAAGAGGGAGACTGGGCTGTTGGCGGGACTCAACTTCTCATCACTTGAAATCCTCAACCACAATGGTAGTTCATATGGAGAGATATGTGGGTAAACCAATGGGATCACAAGGTGGGTATGTGAGCTGCTGCACAGCGGAACTGCAGCACGGATACACAGGCAACAAGGTTAACTGATAACCAGTTCTGGCCTCCTTGAACGTGGAAGCTGGTTCTCTAATGCGTTGTTATGGCTTTAGAGCTACCATAGTGTTCTTGTGTGCGTGAATGTCTGCAATGACTAGAAGAGGCAAACTTTTTTTTAGATTGGGACGTCCAGCACATGCCAGGCTACCAGCATGGAAATGTAGATGGCCTCATCCGATACTTTCGCCATGATGATGAACCAGACCCTCAGTTCGGTGGTGGATCACATGTTGAGGCTCGGGGGCATGTGAGGAATTCGACCATCCGTACGGGGAGTGTGCGCTCGCCTGGGCTTTTTTGATTTTTAGTAAATAAAAATTAATGATGGGAGATCAACCTCTGAAAATGTGTGAGGCCATTCCGCACACATTTTCCCTGTTCAGCGTATGAAAAGCAAAGTCACGTGTACTCCGGGAGGACACAGCCTACAGGCACCGTCCTCTCCTGTCATGTTCAGCTGGAATGTGACCAGCGCAGGTACATCAAAAGCCTCTCAAGAAGGGGGAAGGCAACACCTTCCTCCGGTCACGGGCAGCCTAATTCAAATATCAAAGGCTCCATGGATCTGCCCTGTTCTGTTGTCTAAGTTCTGTGTGGTGGCAGCGCATACTGACTAGAAGAGGCAACCTTTTTTTCTCATATGAACGTGAAGCTTGTGCGATGTAGGGCAGTAAAAGCAGACTAAGTGCCACAAAATGAAAATTCAGAACTGCTTAGACGAATCCCCAACCTGAAAAGCGGTCCAGCATATACCAGAAATTAGACGCCCTATCTAGCCAAGTGAAAACCACCATAGATAAGATCAAAAACTGTGTTGGAAAATTAATGAGAAAGGGAATCGCTTTGGGGAGGTATGAGGCCATTTAAATCAACTGGGGTTTGATTTGACATCATGGAAATATGGTGACTGTAAAACCCAAACATGAAGATTTGCAAGGCCAGTCCTCAAGGTTCAATTTGAAACGATCTGTAGACGGCCGTACAGGTAATGATGGAGCCTCTTTTAGAGAAGATGTTGTTTGATGTCTTGGAGAAGTAGAGCTTTCCCAGCAATTAGTTCTCAAGCCCTTGTACAGGTTGCTGATTGCCTATTTTTCACCAGGCCATCAACCACACCCTTTGATTCTCAATATCTTCAACTACAGGGACTGGGTGCTGTCAGAAGCCCCAGTACCAGAACTCTAAGACAGATGTCATGGCCATCTGTTAGCAAATAATCACTCATAAATATTAAAAAGATAAAAAATGGATAAACCCTCACAGCAACTTCAAATTTACCATTATGTTATTGTTTTCAATTCATATATTCCCTTATAATTAGAAAAAACATAAATAGATTAATATGCTTCTAGTTATAGTGCCACCATAAATAACACAATTAAGTATAACATGCAATTCTATCACCTATCAGTTATCTTCATTATTAGCTCATAAAATTACATCCAGATGCAAATACTGTTCTCTAACACTCTACGGGCTAGTGATGTGCCTGCATGTGGCCATGCCACTTCAACGGAATTGCAAGCCTTTGAAAAGGTTGTTGCATCTATCACCGTCTGACCACAGATCTGTTCAAACATGGAACTAACCAAGAAATATTTACGTATGAAGTTCTCTGATAAATGGGGCCTGCCATAGCTTTGCACTTAGAACACGCTAACCTGATAATGTATGCTGGATCACAAGGACCCCCCACACCCCGCAGTCCTTTACTCTCTGAATAAACAGCATACCCCTACACATACCAAAGGCAGGACTTTGGATTGGCTGTCCGACCACACTGCTCCACCTCCATCCTCAATAATGAACCTACTGCCTGGTCAGACCACCACGTCATCACCTTCTCCATCCAAGGGAATGGCACAGCCGAACACCTTACAAGCAACCAACCCACAAACCCTCACTGGGAACAACCACAATATCACCCAGCAAAACAACCTTTACCCTCTAATCCACAATATCCTGGCCCCGACTAACTATGCCAACCTAGACGTGGATAAACTTGCTGACCTCTACAAGAAAACACTTGATTCAGCAGTTGACATCATTGCTCCCATCAAACTTACCTAAGCCAAACCGGCAGACCACCTGAACAAATAGTTCACTCCTGAGTTTAAAATCCTTAGGAGCACCAAACAAGCGGCGGAAGCCACTTTGAGAAAAACACCTATCCCGCCAACAAAGCACTACTCACGGTAGCGGCCTCCACCTACAAAACTTCCATCCTCAGAGCCAAAAAAGAGGCCTATGACAACGGAATTGACAATGACAAATCCAAAACAAAAGAGCTCTTCATTATCCTCAGGGAACTTGAATCCCCCTCCACACCCACAGAATCCTGCGTGAACGACACAGACTGGTGTGAGAGAACAGAAAAAGCTTTGGCAGACAAAATTTCCATGCTACAATCCAAAATCGAATAGAAGAAGTCTAGCCTGGCCAAAAGAGCAAACCCCCCACTTATATCCCCCCTGCCAAACTCCTACATGCCCTCCTTTCTTCTTCACCCCTGTCACTACCAAAGAAGTGGAAAGCATCATCACAGGCCTCAAGCCCCCCAGATGCCAAGGGGACTCCTACCCAGCCTCCATCATTCAGGAAGGTGCCAACGATCTGGCCCCGTTCACAACAGCACTAATCAACGCTTCTTTAAAAATGAACTCTGTCTCTAGCAGCCACAAGGAGGCATAGGTCATGCCCCTCCTAAAAAAACCTAACCTAGACCCAAACAACCACACTAATTGTAGGCCAATCACTACTGTCCCTTACATCCTAAAAATCTTAGACGGAGTAGCCTACCTGCAAATCCAGAAGCACTTGGAAGTGAACAACCTTCTGGGACTCAGACAATCTGGCTTTAGGCCAAGTCATGGAACTGAGACTGCACTCCAAGCGTTGATGGCAGAACATGGCTTATGCATCAACAATGAGAAAAATGAGCTCCTTCTCGTCGGCTCCCAACCACGGCTAAACAAACTGGACCCCTGTTACGCATCTATCAACATTGATGGTAACCTAATCACAGTAGCCAAATATATCAAAACCCTAGGGGTTTATTTGGATTCTACTCTCTCGCTCAGAAAACAAGTTAACGCCACAGCCTCCTCCACGGCCATTACAAATAAGCTTATCAATGCCTGAAAAGCCTTTCTCTTGCCTTCGAGCTGCATTACCCTTGTCAGAGCGCTAGTGCTATCAAAAATCGATTACTGAAATACGCTCTTCCTTGGCACTTCAGATCACAATTTGAACAAATTGCAAGTGCTGCAGAATAATGCCCTCAGAGCCGCACTGAGGATCCCGCAGCACTCTCATTTCTCCAGCTTCAGACAAGATGCCCACTGGCTCCAGGTTTGAGAGAGCATCACTGTTAGATCACTAGTCATAGTCCACAAATGCCTATCTAACGACGCCCCTAAGTACCTGGCAGACAAGTTTAACAAACACACATAAGCCAGACCAACTAGAATAGTGTATTCTCACTGCCTAACCATCCCCAAATGATCCCTAAAAAAAGCAGGCAGCTCTAGCTTCCCGGTCCTAGCTGCCAAACAATGGAATGATATACCTGTGAACCTTAGAGCAGAACCATCTTTCTGGACCTTCAGAGCAAAAACTAAGTCTTGGCTGGCCAACAAGAACTCTCCCTCTGCCTGACACACTAACATTTGTTCTCACTATTGTATTTTTGCTTATGCTTGCCATGACCACTATGTAACCCGGTCATTTGCACTTACTCTTATTATCTTGTATACCTATATTATGTTGTAACCTACTTCAAGTCTCTAACGCCGAGTTACCTCAGGGGTCGGTGTGCGGTATAAATAAACAAACAAACAAACCATATTACAGAGAGAAAAACAGCTGTAGGGAAACCCTCTGGGGCAGAAAACCCAGAACAGTATCTGCGAAGGCATCACAAAACAGGAGCGCTACAGCCTCCGATGATAACGCTGGTAGGACCAGAGCTCAGCTTACTGCGTCCTCTGGTGATAGTGCTGGTAAGACCAGAGAGCAGTGTACTGCGGCCTCTGGTGATAGTGCTGGTAGGATCAGAGTGCGGTGTACTGCGGCCTCTGGTGATAATGCTGGTAGGATCAGAGCACGGGGTACTGCGGTCTCTGGTGATAGTGCTGGTAGGGTCAGAGTGCTGTGTACTGCGGCCTGTAGTGATAGTGCTGGTAGGATCAGAGCGTGGTGTACTGCGGCCTCTGGTGATAGTGCTGGTAGGATCAGAGCATGGTGTACTGCGGCTTCTGGTGATAGTGCTGGTAGGATCAGAGTGCGGGTATTGCGGCCTCTGGTGATAGTGCTGGTAGGATCAGAGCGTGGGGTACTGCGGCCTGTAGTGATAGCGCTGGTAGGATCAGAGCTGGTGTACTGCAGCCTCTGGTGGTAGTGCTGGTAGGATAAGAGCGCGGTGTATCATGGCCTCTGGTGATAGTGCTGGTAGGATCAGAGAGCAATGTACTGCAGCCTCTGGTGATAGTGCTGGTAGAAACAGAGTGCGGTGTACAGCGGCTTCTGGTGATAGTGCTGTTAGGATCAGAGCGCGGATGAGATGTGATGATACAACAATTGAAGACTTGGTAGCCAAAACATGGCTAATAGGTAGATACAGTTCCTAAAGATTACTAAAATAATCAAACCATCTTGTTGCTGAGTTTGATATAGATATATTCTGTTGATCCACCTGGCTATATTCCTAAATCCCAACATGTATTATAATCTTTCTTGATAGAGGCATGCATAATATCTAGCCATAGCGGTTGCTGTGTGTCTGCTTTATTTTCATGCATTAATGCTGTATACTCAGCCTGAATGGAAGGTATGTTTGAAGTACTATGCAATCTACTAAAGTCATCGATCTGCTGGCACAGTTCGGTACATTTCTGGTAATTTTTCTGGAAGGGTTTACCTGAAGCACTGATCCCTCTTCCAGCCTTTCCTGAGAACTACAACTTAGTACTCCAAGAACCAGCAAGTGCCACCATTGGAAACAACATAACTTTCTAGAAATCACCAATTGGCAGATGGGAAACACTACAGCTCAATATCTACCTGCCAAGCAATGCTAAAAAGAAATACAAAAAATGATCTTGAGTCCCTGAAAGTGGAGGAAAAGGAATATCCACATACAATTGTATCTTCTTATTGGAAGGCAGATAGTTAGATTGCAGCATGCAATAATTGCCTTGCCATCAACTCAGTATCTAAGATCTGAAGAGGATTCAGGCTAGTTTTCCTGCTCCAGATCCACCTCATCTTGGACTAATTGGTAAGAATCTTGGCATACCCATCATCACCATCAAAGCTAAACAAGAGTCCTTAGAGCTGTTTGATCAAACAACCTAACACCTGTTACAAAAGACACACATCCTCAACACTGAAAGAAATAAGTCAATGCTATCCAAATGCTCTCCCATACCTAGAACACAGGGCAACTTCACATGAAAAATAGAAGAGAATTTCTGGTACATAGACCTTGGAGGAGTTCACCTGGCACCAATGGGGAAGCACAGTCAGTGCACCCCTAGAGTGGGAATGGACATATTCACATAGGGCCAACACATTCACTCTCGGAACTTGTGAACAATGTTTGCACCAACAACAGACATCGTCTGAAAACTACAGATCGCTTATTGCGATTGACAAAGTTCTGCCTGCACTATTCTTTGATGGTTGGAAGGGTAAGTCAAGGGTGTGAGCCACACATTAAACTGTTCATCGAGCCACACCGTTGACTCCACACGCCAGTCGTGCAGTTATTAACTGGGCTACCTTGAGTTATATTTTCTTGAAGAATTTAGATTCTCCAAATGTAAACAGATGTTGCCAAATGTTGGTAGATAACAGCAAGCTGGTAAATATATACATTGATTGACTTGGCTTTCCTCATCATGCTTCATGCTTCCTTAAGGAAGCCTTTTCAATCTTGGAACCTCACCCAACCTAATGTTTTGCCAAAAAAGTTAGATCTAGTACCTTTTCCCTGGAGCCCGCCTCACTGCTGCCATTTTACCACATTTGTTGGTGCATTCTATAAGAGTTTAACCACCATATTCCCCTTCAAGGCCCCCACCACTTCCTCAATCCCTAACTAACTTAATAAGTAAAATACAATATATCCTACCCTGCACCCCTCTAAATAATGCAGCAATAAAATCTGGTAAAAACTGGCCATTCACCAAATGAGGGAAGTTGCATCTGTGAGTTGGGTGGGTGCCAAAGATGAATTGGCTCTAATCCAACAGCTGCCAGTCTTAACTTCCTACACATCCAAAATATATGCCCCTTCTCACTTTTCAGAGGCTCTCATGTCCATCCTAGTCCGCTTCTGCTGACTATATGTCCCTCCACCTGCCCCCTGTTCCTTTACCCCCACTTGATAGGGTACCGAACTTTTCAACCCCTTCCTTCTTCAAACTCTCTCTATCCTCACCCACTTCTGCTCATATCCTCCATATAGGGTGACTTTCATTGTTGTCGTAGAGACAATTGCTCACTCTTGGGGATACATCTTCTCGTCTTTAGATCAATCCTTAGGCGTGTGCCCAATACTCGGCTAACTCCATTACCTACTACTCACCACTATGCCACTCTAAGATATATAGCACAACCTATTCGCCATGTTCCGTTCCCTCTTTGCGTTAGCTCCTGCTTTACACAGTGCCCACTGGAAGCCAATGGAGCCAAGGCCTGTGCCTCCTTATGGCTGGGAAAATAAGGACTTCATTCAGTGTTGGGAATGGTAAATCCATCTGTATCTGCCAAGTACAACTGGATTTACCATCTGCACATTTCAGAGTTGGGTGAAATTCTGCTATTCCATGGGAATAATTCCAGTGATATTGCAGGTGGATTTTATGCTGAAATATCTCCTATTTTTAACTCCACCTTAGAGATGGAAGTAAAAATCTCAAAGTGGACCCACACATTTTAAATCGGTTTTACTGTACCGAAGGGAAGCACAAGTGCTTCCCTTCAATACTGTACAGAAAGGTTGCAGACTCGGTTATTGGAAAGGGTTCAGAAGGTGGGCCTCTCTGATGGTCACTTCTCACCACCTTACCCATGAAATGTATAAACGAGTTAGGATTGTCCCTTTTGTGCATTACACACATATACAGTAATGCTATGAACTACCACTATAGAGCTGGTATTTCTGAAATGCTGCCAGAAACACCCCCGTTGACAGTGGTAAATCCTGAATTGTGCACATTTTCCAAAATACCACTGGCAAAGGTGTTAAGTTCCTTCCGCTGTATTTTGCTCCAAATGTCCCCCGAACTGTAAACGAGGCCCTAAAACTACAAAAACTGAACAACCTCAAAGTACCATTGGTAGTCGTAGTCGAAGGCCTGCATGTCCTACCTGGATTTCTATCAATTGTCCCCGACTGCACCTTCAACAACAAGAGCTCTGTATTCATTGAACCAGACAGGTGCACCACACCACACCTTTAGTTCTACGTCTTTGGTTTAACAGATACTTCTACAAGACCACCACTTTCTTTCTTGCTCAAAGATCTTTTTCAGCTGACCGGGAGCCACTGTTTGAATCCTGGAACACAAGAACCGCCACTATTAACCTTCTATGTCCACTGGAACCAGAACAGCGACCGCGTGCAGATGGAAACTGCCACAGATACTGATAGAAGGTTTCTACCACTTTGCTCCCTTATGCAAAGGGGGCAAATGGTCCTACAGCAAAGTCACATCTTTAGCCTTGGACCTATCTCTTAACATTGGGTCCTACAGTTATCACTGGGAACTTGTCAGTACAATACCCAGCATACTGGTCAGCCAAACTGAATCTATCACCACTCTGTTTCCTTTGGAGGACTAACGGCCAGCGCAACTGATCCGTTTTGTATGATGCCCAAGGCACCTTTTAAAACACTTGATCCTAAGGCCCTGGTTAACCTTGGACCTTGTTCATGGCACTTAATGCCATGGGGTTCTCCTCCTAAGACTAAAGACACTTTGAACGCACATTACTCTCCTGCAACTTGCACAAAAACCATACCTGTTCCTTCATCCAAAATGATAATTCATTGCATATTCTTGCCTACCCTTCTCCCCACTTAGGAGGTAGCCTTGATCACTTTATCTCCGCTACTATGAGGTTAGCCATTAAATGCTTTTGAATAGCCTGTTTGCCTAGATTTAGGCAGGTAACAGCACACCCTAGACACAGAGCTATGCGATTACTCCAAAAAATCATATTATCCGGGTTTAGTTCCTCGACTCTTTAACATGATATTGTGTTCAGGATCCTTGGATGATAAAACTGGTTTCAGGCCTCTTTTCATGAATGCATTTACCCTATTCTGCATCCTCAACCATCATGGTATGTATGTTACATCAACCACTTCCTCCATTTTTTAAATCCAGATGCATGCCCTGCTCGTTTCAGGACAAAAGGCTCCTGCATTGTTTGCACCAATGATGATAACTCTCAGTATAGGACTCAATGGGAATGGGGAACATGGAGGCACCGTCATCGTAAATAACGGTGCTGGTGCCTCAGGCAGGCAGGACTGTAACAAGGGGGGGTTTTGTCCTACCCTCTATGGATCTTAGGGGTGCGCAGGGTAAATTCAGTGCACACTGGCTTTAGACCCTTACGGGTGCCCGTGCAATTTGGGCAACCGTTGAAAGAAACAGCATGCTTGCTGCTGTCAAACAGATATCTCTAATACAATAGTCATGTACAAAATTCCAATTCTTTTATACAAAATTGCAGCTTTTTATTAGTTAGCTGATGCTTATTTTCTTTGTGCAAAGCATTGTGGTAGACTTTTATATATGACAATCTACAATGTCCATTGTGGAACACAAAAGCATAGTTAAACATTCACTACGACATAAATGTAAAGGTCAAAGGCATGGTACATAAAGCATTCATTTGTACATTTTAACTGGCAGTTTGTTTGTAAGAAAAAATGTTCCATGTCAATGAATATAGAAAACACAGGATGAAAGTGCAGATGGAGGAGACGTTGGAAATCGGTCTCCTATGCCCGGCTGAAGTCTGACCTCATATTTAGTCTACGTCTGGGTGTGATGTTAGAAAATGAAAAGTGCAGCATAGGATGAGAACCCGATAATACTTTGGGGAATTGTAGTGCGGACGTTTCGGCAGAATTGATGGTAGCCTTCTTCTACGGCCAAAGAAAGTCAGGAGACTCTGTGTTAAGAAAAACAGAAAAGGTAGAGAAAGTGTCTAAGAGAGTACAGTAAAAACAGCTACAGGATGCTGATGAGGGTCAGTGTAGAGCATTCAATGCTAAAAACAAGTCCTAAAGGCGGTTCCAGAGACTAACTCAACTCACCACTGGTCGTGCGTCCAGTTGGAGTGGATGAACCCGAAGGGTTTCATGATAGGGCAGTTGGAGAAGCAGAAGTAGCCTGTGTGGGCGTAGATAGGGTGGATGGCCGGGATGCGGGCAGGCGGCCTGTGGATAAATAATGCCAGACCCTCGGGGTGGACAGCGGGGTCGGCTGTAGGTCCGCGAGAGTTGAACCTGTGAAGCATAGCTCTCAACCATTTATGTCACAAAGGCGGGTGAGAACACCCGATTTTATTTTTGGCGGGTGAGAGGCCCATTGAAATGAATAGGCGTGCAGGAGGCTTGGCGGGTGAGTCAGATGTTTACAAGGCGGGTGACACCCGCCAAAAGCGTGTGAGTTGAGAGCTATGTGTGAAGCATAAGGAGGGAAGAGAAGAAGGAGGAGGGAATATTGCATAGGTAAATGGATGCGAGTGGGGGCGCAGAACAAGCAAGCAGCGAAATGCAGGAAAGTGCTTTGGAAAAAGGGGGAGACAAGTAGTACCTGAAACTGATTGGTGGGGTCCCACCAGGAAGGAGCGGGGGACCGTCTCACGAGCAGTCAAGGAGCGTAGTCATCGGGGCTGGATGGCTCTGATGAGAAAGAGCATCTGGTGCGCCCTGTGGGGTGAATATGAAGAAAGAATGAGGATCAGGTGAGTATCCGTGTAGGGGCCTGTAGAGCCAAAAAAGAAGCAACGCTCTCAAGAGGAGGATGAGGCGAATGACTGCCTGGCCGTATTAAGGTGTAGATGGGCATACCTGCAGTCAGTTGAGGCGAGCAGAACATAGACCAGCGTCTCGAAATGGTGCCTGTGCTGGCTCTGGAAAAGAGAGCTGTGAATATGCACGATCGAGCGGGAAGGTGCTGCGGGTGCGCTCGAGATTAGTGTCTCGTGTGCACGATGCCATAGCTGCGCAGTATCCCGTGGGTAGTGTCTCCGACTAAACTCCCTGCTGCGGGAACAGTACGGGATAGTACGAGGGTCTCACCCGTAGCGTCGGAGAAGAGCTGCCCCCGGGATCAGCTGATCCGTGTAAAAAAAACGGGGGGTGAAGTACACCAGGTATTTGCTCTGAGCACAGGGGTGGGTGTGGGAGGGAAGATGTGGAAAGGGAAATGAATCTGGCGTGGGCTGAGAGGCTGGAGTTAGATCAGCCACGCACTCGAGGGGAAGAGGAGATGAAAAACGGCATGTCATTAGCCATGCGACTGGAAGTAAAAAATAGAAAGAACGGCTAGTGTGTAAGAAAAATAATAAAAATAAATATAAAAATGAGCACACGAATGAAAAATGAAAAACCGGGGGCCGAGCAGAGTGCGAGATTAGTGCTGATAACAGGGTGCTCATGTCCTGTATTGCGGGGGGAGGGAAAACCATGGCCCCAGGGGTGGTGCTGGAGTGGGGACTGCCAGTCATCAGGAGAAACATATGAAAACACAAGATCTGAAAATGCCAAAAGATATAAACATGTCTGTAAAAGGCAAATCAGTTTAAAAAAGGTTCTTGGATATGCATGCACAGTCATCTGTGTCGGATGGTAAGAGCAGAGGGTACATCATATACAATACAGAATTGTAACACAAGTCATGCATGTAACACAATGATACATCATATACAATACAGAGTTGTACCACAAGTCACGCTTCATAGATGGAAACTGATGGGGAATGGCAACATGAATATGCGCGTATGTACAGGCACACAAGGGCGTGTAACAATGCCTAGAAACATGGTAGAAACTAGTCTCTGTTGCATGTGAGTGCATCGGTTATGGCAGAGAGCAGAGCAGAGCGGGGGCTCAAGTATATAGTCTCTAGAAAAGGAATTTCAGATGCTGAACGGTCCCGGTAGAGACTCGTTGAGACCGTTAGTAGTGGATTTTAGTTTATGCATCCACCATGCCTCTTTGAAATTGATGGTATTGGCAATGTTGGTTTTATTCTGGACTTTATCCACCACCCACCAGGAGAAGGAGTCAAAATCATGATGAAATTCCACAAAATGATGGACCAGAGGAGCAGTAAGGGATTTGCAGCGTATCCTTGATCTGTGTTCGCAAATGCATTTGTGAACGGGTCTTGAAGTTTGGCCCACGTACCGTAGTGCACAAGGACATTGGATTACATATATAACATTGGTGGATTTACAATTAGAAAAGTGTCTAATTTTCCACTCTTTTCCCTCAATCATAAACAAGTTGAGTTTCTTGGTTTGTTTACAAGCCGTGCATTGGCCTCACGGGTGGTGTCCAATGATCTCCCTCATGTTCCCAAAGGTGGAGCAGACTGGAGTTTTGTTAGATTTGGAACTGGTTAGGAATTCTTTCAGATTTCTGGACCTCTTGAGAGCCATGCGTGGTTTAGGTTCATCTGGAAGGTTGAGTTGAACAAGAGGCCAGAATTTTTTGATGAGGGATTTGAGTTTGGAAGTGCTTGGGCTGAAGGTGGTGACACAAGTCAGGATATTCTCAGAAGTAGCAGTTCAGTCTTTGGGTGTCAGAAGGGCCTCTCTTTGTGTGTATCTTGCTCTCTTCTGGGTGTTTTTTATAAGTTTCTCGGGGTAACCTCTAGACAACAGTTTTGTCTGAAGGTCGCTTGAATGTTTCTGAAAATCGTCCATTTGCGTGCAATTGCGACGAATCCTCAAGAACTGTTCATATGGGAGATTATCTCGTAGGCTCTTGGGGTGATGGCTGTTGTAATGTAGGACCGTGTTGCGGTCTGTGGTTTTTTTAACCGGGCAGGCAGGACGGCAGCCGCATTTAGACTCAGAGTGTGCCGGTCCAGTAACAACATTGACTGTAGGCTTACCGGCACTGTTGTTACCGGACCAGCACACTCCTAATGAGGCCCACTGTCTCCATTAGTAGGCCCGCCACTCGACAAGCAGGACAGGAGAGACGAATTGGAGTAGGTAGATAGATTCCTAAGTTACATGTCTGCAGCAGGAATTTCCAAGGACTTTTCCAAGATCGATGGATAGGATCTTTTTTCTCTTTGGATTTTGCAGGTTGTTCAACAGTTTTTCTCTAAACATTCATTTGGGATAGAGTCTCAGACTTCCGCCGAGGAGTAGTCATGGAAGCTATGCATTTTCTGGAATTGTGTTGTACATCTGAGTGGAGCAGACTGATGTTTTGATTTTCTTTTAATATTACCAGTCAATTTAATTTTCTTTTGACATTTTTGGTACTTGAATAAGTCGAATAAAGGCTCATCCACTTTTTGTATAACCTAACCCAAGTCAGAAGATGTGGAGGGCCTAGAATCCAGCATAGATATCGGGCAAGGTTCTTTAATAATCTCAATTGTTTCCATGCATTGAGAACCAACTGTGATTATTCCTTTGGGCTTAGCAGTGCTAGAATGCGCCTCACATAATGGTAAATTAGATTGTTCTTGCAGAAATAGCCAGACTTGTTTTTCAAGTTGAGATGTTAACAAAGCAACTTTCTGTAATAATGTATTAGGAAGTACAATGTACGCATAAGTTTTTATTTCTAGTACTTCAAATAATTTAGTTAGGCTACTAAGCCCATTATTCATTGCCATAAGGGTGAACTCGTACAATGGGTTTACTACCGGATTTAGCCCAAATGAAGGTCTCCGAGTTGGTTTTACCAACAACATGGATGAACTTGACAACGAGTTAAAGGTTGATTTCATTGACTCAGGATATAAAATAGGTGAATGAGATAAATTTGAACATTGTATGCGCGGAAGCTCTCCTGGTTGAGTTTTCTGAACTAATTGTGAGCTATTTGGTGTTATAGGCACAGCCATGGAAACACTGTCACATGGACCAGGACACAATGTTTCATTTTCAATTAGTGGTGTGCACACTTGTTGATGGATAGGTGCATTAGATGTTATTTACACAACTTGAGACTAAAGGGTCGGTATGTGAGTGGCATCTATTGAGTGGATAATGACCTCTGTTGTTGAGGGAAGTTTAGAAGCAAGAGCCTCATTACAATTTTCACTAGTGGAACTTTTCATCAATGGGACGATAGTCGGGCTTAAATTGGATTGAGTTGATGCTGCCAATTGCTCAGCATCCAGTATGTGATGCAAATCAATCAGGAAAGATTCCTTGGGGGTACGGGCTGCGCGAGGGATCAGTTGCCAGTCTACAGGCATCAGGTCGCAACTTACTCACTGTTGAGAGGAAACAGCCACAGCACGGAGGCCATTTTGCCCATAAGGCATCAGGCCATGCAGTAAGGGATTTGGAGCGCTGATTGTTCTTCCTAGACAACAGAGATCCATGTGATGTCATGTTCAAAGAAGTATTACATAGCAATGTTTCAACAAATTTCCCAGTATCCGGAGGCATAGCTGTTTTTAGGGTATGCATTAATAAGTCAAGTTTAGATCGTATTGAACAGGAGTGAGGGTCAAACACACAAGACATAGGATTTGAGAAAAAACAAATAACAAATGAGTAAATAAAAAAATGCACAAGTCTTTTAGAAAAAAAAAGAAATAGAAAACACAAATGCAAATGCTTAGGCCACGGCCCATGCTACCGGCTAACCATCTGAACATCTAAACAGCACTCCACGACCAATCCCTGGATGCGTGCGTGGAGATGCGTGCAATCGCCAGTTTCTAAGAAGCAGGCAGAGGTGGGCGGAGCCATGGGCCGAGTAGTGTGTAGTTAACACAATATAGATGTATAACAAAGTTTGCAGAGGGTCTTTGTGAGAATGTTCACTGAAAATGAAATTAAATAAAAACGTTGATGTCCCGCCAAAGTTCCCACGAAGTTAGAAAGAGGATGTTGGATTTGCTGGATACCGTCCCTGGATCAGAGGTACAAGAGACTTCTCCAGCTAAACAGCACTCCACGAGCACTCCTTCGGTGCGCGTGCCAGTTTCAAAGAAACAGGCAGAGGTGGGAGGAGACGCAGGCCGAGCAGCGAGTGGTTAACACAATATAGATGAATAACAAAGTTTGCAGGGGGTCTTTGTGAGAATGTTCACTGGATCAGAGGAGCAAGAGACTTCTCCAGCTAAACAGAACTCAACGAGTACTCCCTTGATGCGCGTGTTATTTGCGCCTCCTAAGCGCGACCACTCTGAGCTTTAACCCCTCTCTTTAATTTCCTGTTCTTAACCTTTTCCTTCTGTCGCTTTCTGTAGCCCTTTTTATTCCCCTCTGTGTTCTTGACTTTCTTTCTTGTGCCCAATGGCATCTTTCTTTCCTTCTCCTGCACACTTGCACTCTCCTCTTTGTGCCCACTGGTACCTTTTGTTCATTCTCCTGCGCACTTGCACTTTCTTTACCTTGCTGTGCCCACTGGCACCTTCCTCCTTGCTTTCAAATGCACACATGCACTTTCTTTACACTTTCATGCCCACTGGCACCTTTTCCACACTGCCGGGTCGCTTGCACCCTTCTCTCTCATTTCGGGTTGCTGGCGCCTGCTTCAATATAGTCCTTTTCCTTCGGGTTCCTTGCATGCTCTGCTTTCTGTCTTTCTCTTACTTTCTGCCGATTTCGTCACACTTCTTTCAATCTGCTTTCTTTACTAGTTTCCTTTTCTTTCCTCTTTTCCGCTCTGTGTTGCTTTACGCTTTTTCTTTCTCCCGCTCCACTTCAGTCAGTTGCATGATCCCGAGTCGCACTCTCTCTCTCTCTTTCTTCCACGAGACTCGCCCAGGCAGCAGCAAAGGGACAAGCGGTCCCTCCATGTTGTGCGGGCCTGAGGTCAGGGTCTCACCACCTGGCCCTCAGACACTCTGGGATCAGGCACAGGTGCCAAAGGAACGAGCAATGTTCCCAACAGCCAACTACAGCCTGCAATATGCTTCGCTCTGGCTCTCTGGAGACAAGGCTCCCTAGACACACTGAAGCCCCGCAGTAGCACCCGGCCAACGTCTCAGCATGCCGCTCTCCTCTGAGCCATTGTTCCTGCGGCTCTCTGCTCCGTGGCTCCTCTGGTGCAAAGAGCCAGTTAGCTCATTCAGCTGTGCAGAACCACACATTTTATAGTTGGAAAAGCAGTTAAGTGAAGTCAGGTGTGATTGATAATCAGTGAATGCCTGACTCTACCAATGGGGCAACTTAAGTTCTTTCTACAGCCGGTTTCCCTTACACTCCCCATGTTATTCCTATGGGAAAACTTCACTACTCCCCGTCACCTCTTCCTTGTCCCAGTATTTGTTGGAAATGGGGTGGGAGTGATGGAATGCGTTTGGAATATCCCATGAATTCTGAGGGAAAGGGTTTTCAGGTGGGATGGGAAAAGGGGGAATAGCATGTCTTGCACCTGGATGTTTTCCTCCCAATCCCCTGTCATCCTTCACTCAGGTGATTCTCCTTGCTGGTCAAACCTCAGGGTCAGGATCAAAAAGCAAATGCACTTCCCTGGCCACCTGACTAGAGGATCCCGGGGGAGTAGGTGGGAGAACACCACCAGGTTTCTCACACTAATCATCTGCGTCCTGATGCAGTTTATCCTGCCAGGTTATTCGGTGCTTCATAAATACTTCAAAATTAAAAATGTGTATAATGAAAAGAGAGCAGGTCCCAAAACTAACCTTTTGTGGTACAACATGTAGGAAAGGAAAAGTAGGGGGGGGGGGCATTTACCAGCCCAAGAAATAGAAAACAACAAATTACAAAGACATGATTTGTACAACTAGAGAACAGAACCAGAGAAGCTGAGAGATGTTAGAGTGAAAGGTAGAGTAGCATTGTCAACCGTGTCAAATAACGAAGGACGATCACAAAGAAAGCAAATCTAAAAACGTCTGGTTTTTAGATTTGGGCAGTTAGATGTGACTTCGATACATAGAGACTAGCGGTCTCAGTAGAATAAGGTGCAGTAAGGTGCAGCAGGCCTTTAGCGACAAAATCCAAAAGGCTTGCGAGGCAATCATCTCTATTCAAATGACCTTGCACGATGAAGTTAACCCCACAAGAACAGAATATACCCCCGTAGGAGAAAATACATTTAAGTTCTCTCCTGTCTCCTTGGAGGACATGAAAATCCTTCTTTCCACCATGTGACAAAGAGCCTGCTCAGAGAACAACCTGCCCTCCCCCAAACTGATTTTAGAACATAAGGACACCTTTGCACCCCTACTTACCAGAATGGCCAATGCATCCTTCAGAGACTGAAGAGTTCCAGTAACCATTAAAACTGTCACTGTTGCACTGCTGGTTAAAAAAACAGGACAGGATCAGGAGGACTCTAGCAATCTCTGCCCGATAACAAATAGTCATTTTCTGTTGAAAATTCTTGACAAGGCGGCAACCTATCAGCTCCAAGCATTTGTGGAGGCTAATAACCTTCTTCACAAACAGCAAACAGGATTTAGATGGTCACATGGCACAGAAACTGCATTGATAGACCTTCAAACTCACATGCTAGACATCATGTGATAAAGGCAAGATGGGCATGTTGGCTCTTTTGGACCTATCAGCCACCTTTGACTTGCTTGATCACCAACAGCTCCAATGGGCCTTAGAACATTCTGGAGGTTGTTCTCAGGAAGCAACTGGCTGGCAGATGTCCTTCCCATCAGAACACAGCTCTAAAATACACTGGTGCGATCAATACTCCTGCTCTGTATCCATGTGTTGTCCTCCCTGCTGTTCAACCTATACCTGCAGTGTCTCTGTACTCTTCTTAACAACATAAGAGTTTATTTTACCAACTACGCAGATGACACCCAGTTGGTGGTAGAGCTGAGTGGCTGCCATAACACGGACAACAGTAAGGTGGCTAACATTTACAACATCACTGAGGCCTGGATGAAGGAAAACTGGTTATGTTTAAATGGGAGCCAGACTCATCAAGCAACGTCTAAGCTAAGCCCTGAATACTCATCCTTTAAGATCAGAGATTCCCATATTCCATTCTCAGGGAAAGTAAAAACCATGGACATACACCTGGAAGCATCCTTGGGATCTGAAGCACATGTTGCTTACTTAAACAAAAACTTTCAGTACTATTTGAGATTGCTTAAATTCATCAGACCTTACTTAAGTGAAAAGAACTGTGCAACCATTGCCAGGGCCACTATCCTCTTCAGACTGGATTATTGCAACGCCCTTCTACTAGGAGCTAGTAAGGGGTGTATAGCATGTTGTCAAATGCTAGAAGGGAGCACATCACGGCAGATAAAGTCCCTCCACTGGCTAGCCATAAAGAACCGAATAACTTTCAAGTCAATGACCATGGTGCATCATTGCATCTTTGGACTAGCCCCAGCCTTTTTGAAAGACCAAATAACCCTTTACACTCCAGGCCGTTCTTTGAGATCGGAGGCACAAGGCCACATTGTACTCACAGGAGTCAAAAGAGCAAACAGTCAGGTACATTCCTTCCCCACAAGAGTGGCTCAGACATGGAACGGCTTACCGATTTCATTAAGATTGGAGGCAAACTACACGACCTTTAGAAACTGAAAACAAGCGTATTCAAGTTAAAAGATCTAGCCAACCTCAGTAAACAACCTGTTTGTCCCATACTTTATTTGTTGTCCTTATCTTTATGTACGTTGCCCAATGCCCGCAGGCCCTGGCGCAATATAAATAAATAAATAAAACAGAATGAAGAGGATGGAAGCCAAAATGAGTTTGTGGAGGAAAAGAAT
The DNA here is from genome assembly GCF_040938575.1 of Ambystoma mexicanum. Classification (NCBI taxonomy): domain Eukaryota; kingdom Metazoa; phylum Chordata; class Amphibia; order Caudata; family Ambystomatidae; genus Ambystoma; species Ambystoma mexicanum. The sequence goes on along the minus strand of NC_090926.1, from coordinate 1,090,766,860 downwards.
GTTAGTCAAGAAAAAATGATATTTGAGAATAAAATACGTATTAATAGATTTTAGATAGATAAGGAAGAAGAGAGATTGGGTGATTCTTAGTGGAAAGAGAAGGTGTGATCTTTTTTAGAATATGAAGAATTACTGTTTTCTTGAAATCAGCTGGGAACACAGCTGGTGAGAGAAATGCATTGATAAGTGAATTCAGGAATAGTAAATATAGAAGGCACATTTTTAGAATGAGCAGAGACTGGAGATTATAATGGGAAGAAGCAGTAGGGAGGGCCCAAGAAAGATAGGAGGCTGTGTCAGTGTCACAGAGGAGTTTAAAAGAGGACAGAAAAAAGGAAACAGTAGTAATACAGTGTGTCAAGGAAAAATTCTCTGACAACAAAGATGAGCGTTATTGGGCAACTTTCCTGGCAGAAAGTGTGCATTCCAACATGACGTAATAGAGGTGGTTATGGGAGGGAGAATGGAGGAAGGAGGGAATAAAGACTAGACAGATGGGTAAATGGGCGGGAGGCTGCACATGGATGAGCATATTGCTGATAGCCTGTTAACCCCTGTTCCTCCAAAACCATCAAGGAACGCATTGACGCCCAGGCTCCTGCCCTGGCCGACTTCTGCAACCACTCCTTCGCCACTGGGGTCTTCCCATCCCCCCTGAAGCACTCCCTTGTGCACCCTCTTCTTAAGAAACCGTCGGCCGACCCCTCCTGCCCAAATATTGCCCAATCTCCATCACTCCCCTCCTGGGCAAACTCCTGGAAAAGCTGGCCATCTCCCAGCTTAATCACCACACTGAATCTGTTGGTTGTCTTCATGACTATCAGTCTGGCTTTAGAGCCGTCAGAAGCACGGAAACTGCTCTCTTGAACATCCGTAAAGACCTGCTCTCCAACCTCGATTCTAACACCCTCTGTGTCCTCATCTTGCTTGCTCTCTCTTCTGCCTTTGACATGGTCAACCATGCAATCCTGCTCAAATGTCTCTGTGACAACCTGGGCATCACTGGCCAGGCCCTGGCATGGCTAACTTCTTTCCTCTCTGACTGACCCTCTCAGGTCCAACTTGGGTCCTTCCTCTCTGCTATCTTTTTCTCTACATGTGGTGTCCCACAGGGGTCTAAACTCTCTCCCTGGCTGTTCAACCAATACCTGGCACTTCTTGCCCACCGCATTGCATCCCTCTGCCCCAACTTTCAGTGCTATGCGAATGACACTCAGCTCATTTTCAGGCTACCTTCGGCCACCTCTTCTCCATCTCTCATCACTGACTGTTTGTCTGCTATCAAGGAGCGGTGTGCCGCCAACAACCTCTGCCTTAATGCCAGTAAGACTGAGATTCTCCTCATCGGCACCCCCACTCCCTCCTTTCCTGTCACTTTCTTGGCCCTCTTCCTGCTCCCACCTGGAAGACTAAAATCCTCGGGGTCATCTTCTACTCCACACTCTCCTTCTCTCCTCTCATCTCTGACGTCTCTAAGAAGTCACACTGCCAGCTGCACATCCTTAGAGGTATTCTTCCTTTCCTCTCCTTCCCCCAGAAGCTCACTGTCTCCAGAGCTCTGGTTCTCTCTAGGCTAGACTATTGCAACAGCCTCTTTCTAAATTTGCCTGCCTCTACTCTCCGCCCCCTGCAACTCATCCAGAACAGGACTGCAAGACTTGTCCTTGGCCTCAAGCCCAGGGATCGTATCTCTCCAGGACTGAAATCTATTCACTGGCTCCCAGTGGCTGCAAGGATTACATTTAAACCCCTCTGCATTGTCCACAAGGCCTTCAGGGGTCTGGGGCCTCAATACCTTCAACTGTCTCTTCCTAAATATCTTCCTTCTCGAGCTCTTCGTTCATCCGCATCCAACTCCCTCAGGGTCAGTCGCTTCTCCAAGCAACGAGTTGGTGGTAGATCTCTTTCTTCGGCTGGTGCCTCCCTCTGGAACAGCCTCCCTGCCTCCCTGAAACTTGAGGAGAACCAACTCCGGTACCGGAAGCACCTCAAAACCCTTCTCTATGCTTCTGCTTTTTCTCCTCCTCTACCCTGCGGACCTCCTGGCTGAACTGAAACTGCACTGGTTACCTGGTCACCCTCCGATCTCGGGCCCAGGTCCCTCTCCTGCCGGTCTCACACACCTGCACTGCCTGCCCGCCAACCCCCGCACTTGGGGACTGTTTCTGTATCCCAACAGTCCCACTACCAACACTTGACACCTGATTTCTGCACTTTCCTTTGCACTTGCCACTCGCTGGCCGTTACTTATTGTTATTATCTATTCCCATGTACTGCACTCTCCCTTCCCCCTCCCCCCTGCACTTTCCCCTCCCCCTTTCCCATGCACTTGCGCGATCTGAATGACACTTGGCCTAGTTGGATCATTGTCTGTTCTCCCTTTGTTCCCCCCCTTGCCTCGTCGCGCCTTGAAACACTTGTGTATAGGCGCGTTACAAATGCCATATCATATCATATCATAGGTAGGAGACAGGCTGCGACCAAGCATAAGGAGCACCTGTAAGTGACTGTGGAGAAGTGTCAGGAAAGACTGACAATGCCAGAGTAGGTGTAGTGACATGATTGGCACAATCAATCCCAAATAGGAGCAAACAGTCCACTATGCTGCCTTAGAAGTCGACTCTCTTTGAAGGAGGATTCCCAGGGCAAGGGTGCCCAGAGGATCCAGGTTATGAAGATATGTGGTGGCCGTCAGGTTCAGCAGGGTGTTCCAGTCAGCCTTGCAAATATGGCTCCACAGTAGGCATTCTGAAATTCCCAAAATCAATTGTTTCATATCTCGGCCCACTACCCGCTCCCATTGCTAGACTGGGGAGTAGATTCTTTGTCTTTTCCCTTGACAAGGACACATGCATTTTCTCCTTTCTAAGTATGCTTAGGAGTTTATATATTGTAAACCTACTCTGAAAGCAACAGGGTGCCAAACATTACCAAGGTGATTTTGTAAAGGATTTAAGGTTGGCTAAGGTGGTCTAAGATGATGATAGCAGTACTAGCTGAGGAACTGTAATGTCTTCAGATCTTTCATGAACTGTAAGATCATCAGAGCCATGTGTGTGACTAGCAGTCTGTTATTTCTCAATGATAGCACTTAAGTCACTTACTCATTTCTTTCTGGCATGATTAAGTTTGCAGGCATCCAGAATGATGCTAACCCATCTGAAATTGCTTGCTTTCTTGCTAGGTGAGGTACTGCTTGGGTTGGTGGTGCCTAGATTATAATGCAGACTGCCTCGCAGATGACCCCGGCTGAGATTGGCAACCATTGTAGATACCAGAGCTTATTCAAACTTTCTGGTGCTGGTGTTAGTTAGTCTTATTGTGTCATGATGTAATGATTTAAGTGGCGCAACGGCTGAAGTAATACACATGAGAGGAGCATGTTTCCCTACTTAGGCGAGGCAGTACTAGGGATTGGAAGGCGGTCCTGAAATCACAAGGTGGTGGAAAAGGCTTGACTTTGCAAAAGAGCTATTGGTGATAGTAAACAATGGTGCCCTTATTGGTGGTATGCTGCTTAAAGAAGAGGTTGCAGTCTCTGAAACCCAACATTCGGCACATGGGACTAGTTTTGTGGTGTACTTTTCCAGATTCTTTCGAGATTCATGCTGGATAGACAAGATTGGATCAGCAGCGGTCTAGGTGGCTTTCTGAGTAGCAAATACTGCATTTTGGTGGGATTGAGTTTTATTTAGATGTTTAACTTGTAGGATGGTATTGGCACCAGAGAGTGCTTTTGTCATGAAATGTCTTCTATTTGACTGACCTTTCCTGTGGATACTCAGGGTAGTGTCACACATCTGGAGGTCATACTTGTGTTGGCCTTTTGACCTACCTGGGAACACTTTGTTCCTGGTAATACAGGAACCTGCCCTGTTTCTGAGATCAACCCCACTGCCAGGAAGTTATCTTGGAAGGACAGTTTAAAAGCTATGCATTCTCAAACTGTCGCCAGGCTGTTGTGAGGCAAGGTCTTCACACGTTTCTGTGAGGCCTGCAGAAGTGTTAGAAATATCATTGTTACAAAAGTGGAGTCAAACAAAACATATGTATCTGTTGTGGTTTTGAATCCGGCATTTCCTTCTTGGCAGATTTGGGAGGGGGATAGCAATGGGAAACTTAACAGGATAGTTGGAAGCAATGTACACTTGCTGGCATTCTGGGTGCTTTGGAATTGCTCAAGGAGCTTGTTTTCAGAATTTGATATAATTCCGCTAGTAGTAATTCCGCCGATTTTGCTGATCATTACAAATCCAGCAGTTTGCTGAATGTTTTTCCTCCACATCACCACCAAACCTATAATACGATGGGGCAGTAACAGTGTTACCTCCTTTTAATAGCTATTTTTTTACTACACCGCTGTACTTGTATTGAAGCCCAAAGATTCTTGGCTGCGGGTTAGGATCCATTATTTGGAGCCAGATATAAGTAGGCCATCTGGAAATATGAGCCCCAATACCCACAATCTCCATCTTATCTGGAGTAATTTTAAGAGAATACTTTTGACATCCAATCGTTGATGGTGAGAAGGCTTTATGTAAACCCCAAAACAGGGATTTCTTTGCATGGACATTCCTGGAGAAACTGCATATCATTATCACAGCATTAGTCTGAGATACCCATGCCATGAATCAGACTAATCAGTGGGACATATAGATGTTAAACAGTAATGGTGAAAGGGAAGAGCACTGAGGTAGTACAAAGGCAAGCAGAAGCGCTGTTTAGGCAAAGAGAGACAGAAGCATTTTGTATATTGTCAGTCAACAAAGAATCAATCGGCTACAGGACCATTTCACAGATTACAATCTCTTCATGTCTGGAGGGTAGACTGGATTAGCTGGCAATGTTGAAGGCTGTCCGGGATATGTATGCATTGCATGTGGTGCTATATGGCGCACTCCAACATCTCTCACACTTTGTGGTCTTTCACATATGACACACACTTAAGCTGTTTTGCACAAACTATTCCCCAACTTGTTCCCTGAGACCAGGATTTCTCTGAACCCTTAGTAACACCTCAACATACTCCGAGACAAGCCACAGCAATGGCTGCCGGGGGCTACACAAAGGCCAAGACCATGGTAAATCTAAAGATAATGTGCATCATCCACTATTCAGTTATTTGGATATTATTTTTGATGTATGTATGTATTGTAGTTATATGGTCGAAGTGTGATTTAACGAGACTGTAAACTGGAACTGGTCACATAGAAGAGTGCAGTTGAAATCATTGCTTAATGCCAACACTAGAGATATAGCGAGAGCTTGAAAAAGGCAAAACCAACTAAAAACTTAAAAATACTCGACATGTACACTTTAATGTTTTCAAGAACTTACACGAAACCTCTGGAGGCATAGTTCTTAGAGTAAACGAGATGAGCTTTATTTGTGTTAATCCTACTCTCAAGGCAAATTGGTCATTCACGTAATAGCCCCCTAACTGTCAGCCTTAGCATCAGACAAGTGTTTATCGAGGAATCCATTTTAATAGACTGTTTTCAAAAATAATTTTCAAGCATGATGAAATACAAACAATGTAATTTAGCACTTTAGAAATAATTATGCACATTTTGCAGTTGACAAATTTCTAGAGACATGAAGACATGATATTCGCCTCCAAGCATCTGGTTAAATAAGCGGTTGTAGGCTTCGAAAGGACTCCTGAGGACAGAAATACAGGCGAGCGTCCAGGTGAAAAACAACTGTGTTCACAACAGGTACCTTACTTAAAGAGGCATCTGAGCGGTCCTTTGGAAGGCACGCACTGCTTGCCGATGCCATCCGCTGAGCTGGCTAAGATCCAGAAGCTCTTGATCACCAAGGCTGCTCAGTCATATTCTTTTATTGCAAACTGTGACTAAGCCCGTTCTTGGATTAACTTGATAACTCTGAAGCACAATCAGTGCCCATCAGCGGGTGAGTAGTGTGCCCTTTGCTTACTTGATTTCACACGTTCAATGCCTTTGCTTCCTGGCCTTTTAAGTTGTTCCAATGCAGATCAGCTCTAGTTCTATGTAGATCCATCAGTGGGCTGCTGAGCGGCAGCCCTACTCACTGGTCAAATCTCCTCCTGGCAAAACTTTCTCCAAAGACCCGTGTGCACAACTTGATGCTTAGCAGCCAGAGCTGGGTCTGTAGACCCCCGAGGGATGCGTGTGGCATCTGCATGTTCCCAAGTAACTAAATGAAAATGAGTGCTCTCGACACCCTTTGTTCGGCCTCACTGCTGTTCATTTTGATAGGCAAAGCTGAATGAGAGGTGTTCATGTTCGCTTATTAAGGAGGATAATTGCAGAGGTACTTTTATGAACTGCAATGACCAATTCCAATAAAGTATGGGACGCTGTTGAAATTGCAGCCAATAGAGAATGGGCTGTAATCTCTGCACAGGCTCAGCAAACAGGTTTCTAGCTCAGGCTAATGGTGGAGGAATTCCAGCGCCCACGGCCCCCACTCTGACAACCTGCACCTGATGCCTGTCCTCTGTACACCTCAGGCTGCAGAGACTGCAAACGTATTTGATCGTATTACTCATTGCAAATAAAGACATTTTGTTGTTAATGATGTATTTTCAATCCGGCTTGAGCTGTCAGTCAATGACTGTGTGTGATGATTAATGAAGCGAACACGGGGGACTAACATTTTCTGACGTACGCCTGATTCACGGAAGCGTTTGATAATGGCGCAATCCCATAGGAAAACGTTCCATGAATCAGGCCTGGTAGGCAGGAGTTGAAAAAGATGGGCATGATATGCTGACATGTTATTGGTTCAGGCTATTTCTGCGATTTACATTCACATCACACATGTCTTCCATGTGCAATAAGAATCAGCAATAATGAATGCACCATAGAGATCTATGGGGGCAGAAGGGCGGGGTCACATGAACAGCACAGTTAACAATGCTATTTAACCGCAAGGGGTTAATTCCACTGTAGATGTCATCAAGGCTGGATTTACAAACCCCGGAGGGGTGTTAATTGTTGCTATTACATTGCTCTTTCTTTCAGTAGGCTAAGATTCCGGGAATGGTTCATTTTTTCAGAACACAGACCTCCTAGCTTATAGCACAAAAATATGTTCCATGCAGGCCACTGACTCTTAGCACATTCTGCACATTTTGTATTGCCCGATGCTGCTGTCATTCTTTCATGCAAAGAATTCCAACTGCAGCTGCCAACAGAAACAGCCAATAAATGGGCCTGGGCAAAGCCAACGGTTGTGGCATGTGCATCGGTATTAGACAGGCATGCGGTAGGCACTTCTTCCATGTGTTTGGTTGTTTGTTTTATTCATTTATAATGCGCACCAGACCCGAGGGTATAAGGGTGCAGCCGTGTTCAATATGCGAAGCTTGGGTTACATGGTTACAGAGGATAATATACAGGCAATACTACAGATAATAATACACATATACATACAGATACATAGATATATGCATACATATACAGGTAGAATATGCAGTCGCAGTAATCTATAATATAAAGGTAATAGCGATGATAAGGATAATAAAATACAGATAATCATGTGCAGGCAGTGGGGAAACACAGATAAACAGGGATGGAGATAGGGGAGGAATATATACAGGTGGAATGGGGAGTAGGTACAGGTGTTGTGAAGAGCTAGGCAGAGATGTCTAGTTATTAGAGGACTTCAGCTGGTTGATATAGCTGGCTCTAAATATACTCAGGTATACTCAGGTACTCCCACCATTTGGCATCTGTTAACATCTTATGTCCAAGTGGCACCATTATGGCAGTCCCTGCCAAATGCCTATCCTAGGCCTCCACAATAGTCACAACTGTTGGCATTGCCAATGCTTGTCTTTATCTTGCAAGTGTGCATGCAGGAGACGTTATATAGCACGAACATCGCTGCAGGGCAATAGGGTACGGCACAGTAAAGGGCAAGTGCACAACATTGTCTAGAGGAGTCTAGGAAGGGGGCAGGAATGGATGCAATTCAAGGGTCATAGATCTGAGGCCGACCAGATATTCTTTAACAAGAAGAATCTCACTCCCTAGAGTGGCCAGCGTGTCAGCCTTTAAAGACCTTACACATATGTGGGTCACCACAAGCACCCCACCGACTGGTACAGATTCCCAGCATTCAACAAAACAAGCATTTGTCTTTTTGCCCATTGAGATGAGGGTCCCACAGCTATTGTTGTCAAATCTAGGGAGGATAGCTCAGGGGCAACGTGCTCGCCAGACGACATGCAGCGTCACAGGTAAGGTCCGCGCTTAGAAACCTCTGGGTATTAAGCGTGTTATATCAAATGAGCTCCAGAGGACGACTGGTCTGGTAATGTGTGCCCTTCATCAAGGGTCTGCATAAAGTACCTTAATAAGGCCTGGGCTTAATTCACAGGCATGTTTTATAATGGCTGAACCCCATTGGGGTGCACCCTCAGCAATTTGAAGGAATGGCTAGTTTGATATAATAATGGTAGTTCTGTGTTCCTATATTGTGCTTCATGCCAGACTCATCCATCTTCCAAGCGCTCTATTAATAAGTGTTATTGCCCCATTCTGTATGGTACTTACCTGCGTGCATAGCTAATTCTTTTGGGAATTTGCACATATTGGTAACGTCACTTGATTTACTTCTGTGCAATATTCCATCTGGAAATGACGTCAGCACCGCGCATCTTTCTGATAAAAACAAAGAAGACAAGATGAAGGTAAAATAATGTTAATATTCATAATCTCACCAAAAGGCACCGCGGTAAATTGTTTATTTATACCGTGCTTAATACCCAGAGGTTTGCAAGCAGGGACCGGGATCGAATCTGTGTTGCTTCCAAGGGGAGCACATTGCCCCAGAGCTATCATCCCGAATCGGTGGAATGCTTCTAGTTTTGTCCCATTTTCCTTTGCAGTGGTACATTTGATAGGTGTCATCTGCACCACTCAGTATAAACCCACAAATTTGTTGTAGTGCACTGGTAAATCTGTATTTAAAAAAAAAAAACAACACATGCAAGGTTTGTCTTTGTCCTAATGCATCTAAAATCCCAGATTAAATAACACATAACAGCACCTTAGATTCAAGCTCGTTTTTCATTTCGTGGTCTTACTTGCTCCCTTCCACTCAGCCCGTCTAGGCATGCACGTCATGCACCTGACACACCCACAGACATGCAGCCATGTTTAACTATCCAGGTTGGTTGCACGTCCATGCTGCCAGGTGGGACCCATTAGCGTGCAATCTAAATTCTCTGAGCCGCAGGCTTTCTAGGACCTGGGTTAATGACGCAGTGTCTCGAAGAGAGGAAACATCTTGTAACTTTCACATTTCGTCAGATGTTTCGTCAGTCGCTCTGCCTTCTTCCTGATGTGTCGGACATGCTTGAAACACTTGTGTATAGGCGCGTTATGAATGCCATATCATATCATGCTGGGTTATGCCATACTCTCTGGTGTATGTGCCTTCACCATGCCATGGTTTGCAGGTGTGAGCCTTCATTGGAGGCTTCGTGCATTCGTCACATCCGGTACATGACCATCGCTTTCAATTGGCTGCAGAGAGAATGTCATTAGCCTACCATCAGATGTTCTGAGAATAACTCTAATGTGTTTAGAAATAATGTCGCTGTGAAATGTGCCATCCAACCGTGGTGGTATGCTAGACAGTCTGGTGTCCTTCCTTCAAAACTAGCAGCCCATGACTTGTATGTTTATATTCGGACTCAACCGTACAGCCCATATGTGCATGATCGCTCACAAGACAAAACACGATTGATTTGCGCCTCTGTTTTGCGTTGGAAAGCTCTTTTTGAATCGAGCAGTCAAAGGGCCCTAAACCACCAGAATCGACTCAAGCCTTTCACGCTTCCCATGGCTACTGAGTCCCATGGAGGGAGATGATTGTTATAGCGCTTAGAGGTGGGAGGAATCTTGCATGAAGGACTGTATGAACATTGTTTTACTGTCATTGACCTAAATATCACTAAACATTTGAATGTAACAGATCCAGCAAATTTAACTTGACAATAATCCATTTTGGCTTTTGTTTAGGCATATGATATGCATTCTCCAGGCGCTGCCATAATGGAATATAAAAGCCATGATTGTTTGAGTATTGGGGCACATGAAGGCAGTGCCTGCCAAATGCCTAGTACCTGCATACAAGCCCAATGACTTTGCCAAGGCTTTTTTTTTAAAAACAGGACTACAGTGCAATGACGCACAAACATCTTGTAAGTGAAGTGTATTTGGCTGCAATTAAGATGCCATTAACTTTCTAAAACTACTTTAAAATAACACTGACACTGGCTTGATCTTACTTCTTGATAAAGCTAGCTCACAGAGATCCCGACTGGATGTGATATGGGTACACAGGGGGAGGTCGTGTGTGAAAATGAACAAAGAAAGTATCATGGCAATGGGTAGGTAAATAAACAAACAACACAGACAAACTGTATCCCTCGTCACATCTCATTGTCTTCCTAATTGTACTCCAATCTAACAGTTTCGGTTTATAGGGGGTACTCAGGGACGTAGGAGACACATACAATCTGGGGGTGGGGGTAGGGGACACCCTGGGGACTTTGCTACAGACACAAACCACAGAGTAAAATGATCTGCCGATTTATTTGTAGTGAGTGATGATCACGCACATTTGTTAAAAAAAGACATTTTTTTTGCACGCTCTGTACGCCTGATAAATTCTGTTTCTATTGTTTGTATGTCAACCAGATCCATTATATCTTTGTGTATTTTGCACACACAAACATGATTGAGTCTAATGTGTAATGTGAATATTGGAGAGGTGGCTCAAGACAGACACCCAGCTCATCTGTGCAATTCTGGAGGCAAGCGATACAAAAGACAGACCAATGAGATAATACCCACAGCAGAAGCGCAGGTGTTTCGAGTGACAAAGGTTAATCACGTTTGCAACAGTGGTGTGTTTTTAATCAGAGCACATGCAAATTGCACATGGGATAAAGTATATTGCAGTCACCAACCGAGGGGAGCCATGAACACATACAGGAACAAAGCTGAAGTTCGAATCGAGGTCAAGAAACATACACTATACTATACTTTTGTGTGTCATAGCAGAGTAAGGACCGCTTAAAATGCATGATCACCCCACTATATGCTTTAATATTTGCAAGTGAATTCGAATGGTAGCAGAGAATCTGGCAGAGAGAGCCAGAGCACATGGAGGAAGGAGGGGCAGATCTGTCCTGCCCTGTTTAGACCAGTCTGCATGAACACCCAAAACTGTGAGAGGTAATATAGGAAGGCAAAGGGAGAGCCTCAACAGGAATGCAGGGTAATCCACAGAGATAGACTGTTACACAGCATGAGAACCTACCTATGTAGCCCCCAGAAGCGACTTCCCCACATCATGGTACACCGGGTGAAAACTGTGCTTGTGAAAGAGGCTACAATGTGAGCACCCGAAGCTGCTTCATGTCATTACAGGAAATAGGAGCTTGTAATTAATGAACTATTGCTTTCAAGTAAACACATATTCTTTCAGCAGAGGTGACATGCCCAGCACATGCCGAACCCCAAAAGCAGAGGAATGCCAGCATTCTAAGGAATGGCTCAGTCTGGGCTGGAGTCTTGGACGAAGGAGCTAAACAAGGCTTTGAAGGCAGGAGTGGTTTATTTTTCTCCAAGATAGCTCCAGGGCACACTTTTTGGCACAGGCTTTGAGGAGCTCAGGTGTGAACCAGGTGTTTTTTTTTAGTGAGGGTTTGGCTTTCTGATGTTTAAGTGGGGCATGCATGTTGACTGCCTGAGCAATGTTTTTCTTACAGCTTTCATCCAGAGCTGCTGGATCGGTTACTGAGGGTGGGGGATGAGCAAGGTTATGAAGCAGTGGGTGAGGTTAATATTGCTGAGATTTTTTGTGCAGCAGGCCAAACCTTCAGGTTTGGCAAGGTGAGCCGGGATGGGGTGTTCAAAAGGGGGGTGAAGGGTATTGAAGGTAATGCTGTGGTGGTCAGACCAGGGACAAGGAGAAGTGACTGGATTGGAGATGTTGCAATTGAGGTCGCTGATCCAGTCAAGGGTGTGGGCTTGGTCATGGGTAGGCTTGAGGGATCGCTGCATGAAGCCAACTTGATTGAGAGCAGTGGCTATGCTGGTGGCAAGAGTGTCTGTTAGATCATTTAGGCCTAGGTTGAGGTCCCCAAGGATTACAATTTTTGAATTGGGCTTGATGGAGGAGAGGATGCTTTGAAGTAGGTTATCCTCGAAGGCAAGGCTAGGGCTGGCAGGTAGTAGTCAAGGGGGATGGTGATGGAATTGGTAGGCAACACGGAGAGCTTGGTGAGTATGAATTCACAACTAGGGATGATGTTGGTGTGTGTGGCCCTGATGGTGAGGGTGTTTTTGAAAATGAGAGCGACACCACCTCCTGTTTTAGAGGATCTGTCACATTTTAGGATGGCGTAACCTGGAGGAATGGCAATGTGGAGGGCTGGGCCTGCAGCGGGATGGAGTCAGGTTTCAGTTATGGCAAGTAGGTCGAGATTGTTGGAAGTTATAAGGTCATGAATTTCTGAGTATGGCCGGGGCTGATATTAAAGCGCAATTGATAGGCTTATGGGTTTTTCTGGCAGACATTCATATTTGCTTTGAGTGCATTGGCTGAGGAGCATAATGAGGGAAGCGTGGGATGAGCTGTGTGCGCAGTCTGAGCAGCCTATTCCCCACGAGGATCGGAGGGGACATAGCGATAGCAGAACCTGAGGTTTCAGGATGAGTGGGGCATTGTTGGCATATCTGCGTGGGGCAGAATGGTGAGGAGCGTATTGTGGGACGCAAGGGATGAGCCTTGTATGCACACTGAGGACCCTGTTCCTCATAAGGTTCTGAAGGTGCGTAGCGATGGCAGAGCCGTAGGTGTCGGAATGGTAGGGGAATTGTCGGGGGTGGCCAAAGCATGCATTGGGGGAGCAGCGTGGTGTGCGGAGGGCGGATGTACCAGGGCGCTTGCCTTTCGGACCAAGTGTGGCAGGCGTCAGTGGATGTTGGCTGGACTTTTGGTTGAGAAAGGCCCGTGGGGGCTCTTGAGTGCTGGGCTGTTTGAGGTCTCAGATCAGACTGAGGTTGCAACAAGTCTGTAGTGGCTGAGAATGCAAAGCGAGGTATGTGGTAGTCATGTTCAGCAGCGCCATTGTGCAGTGCCTAGTACATTCAACACTGCGCCCTTGGCTTTCACAGGCTTTGCCAGAGAGGGTTCGGCAAGCAGGTTTTCAGCGAAGCAGTGTCGTACATCATCAAGTGATGTATAGCACGTAGTGGACATGGATCGAGCAGCGTGCTTTGCAGACCTGTGACGCTCAACACCACACACTTGGCCTGAATGGGCTTTGCCGCAGAGGGTTCAGTAGAAGGTTTAAAGCAAAGCAGAGTTGTACGTCGAAGCGATGCGTAGCACATAGTGGACGAGGATCGAGCAGCGTACTCAAAAACAATTCATAAAGGCTAGAGAATTGGAAGGTACTTCTGCCCCCTACTGGAGCCTGAAGAGTATTGTTTAATTACTCAAAAGAATGTATTTTAAGTTGTGCTTTTGTGCATATGCATGGCCCTCTACCACTGGACCCATGGGTTTACCACAGTATTACAAGTGGTGGTAGGGCAGTGTTAGTGAAAGCAACTTTTCAGTCAGAATTTCACATATATCTTTAGTCTGATCATCACATGTTTTGTGTAGATTCAAATAATCAATTATAAGAATTATTTAACACGTTCTTTAAGTCAAAGTGATTTATTTTAAACTAATTAAAGAATTATGTATTTCTATCATACACATCGTAAAAAAATTAACCAATACTCAATATATTTCACAATTCTATTTTGATGCTTGGTATAACAATGTAGATTTATGTTCATTCACACAAAAGTCCAAAGTGAGTTGATAAAGACAAAATAAATTAAAAGTTGAGCTCTATGCGTTTCGAGAGGAGTCTCTCTTCTTCAGGAGCAAAAGATCATTCATAGTCTTTGATACAATATGGTACATTATTCTAATACATTCATCATTCTATTTTAGTAGTTCATCCATGTTCAATTTCACTGTGTCTGTTGTCTCAATTACTGATACCAAAGTAGAGTAATGGGCGCTTGTCCTTTGGTTTGATAACTAGTTGGACGGTACAAGGGGGAATTTTCACTAAAATGCAGAATAGATCTACGTTATCAGTCTGTAATAGGATATTAGAAATACAATCATGTAGTATTGGTCAGGGCTCATAACTCCTTTACCTCATCAGAGATCCTGGATGGTTTATTCGCTTGAGTGCTCCACTGCAATATAGTAATGGCGATGCCGAAATTTCATATATTTATCAGCAAAAAATAGTATCCTGTCCTAAAATATAGGTATTTTTGTTTGACTACCTTGAATCACACTCGAAATATCCTCAATTCACTCAGTGAGATAGTAAATCAAATTACTCACGGTTGGCTCAGGGCTCAGGGTCAGTTCCTATGCCGGCGCGTGTCTATTTGTACGTGTCATATAAAGGTCCCGTAATGTTGCCACCCTATTAAAAGAGTGTGCGTATTATACACGAGACCGAGTATTGTATCTGTACATTCTATTCGTATTAAGTCTAATGATTTTCGTGATAGAACTTTGGTGAAATAAGTGGTAATCTATAGAGTGTTCACCTTTTGGATATCTGCGAGTCAGGTAATAAAGGAATCTGTACTTCTTTGCCTTGCCCATTTGTGCCGGTAATTCTGGTACCTATAAGTAAGTGGGCATGTTTATAATGCCTGGTCATGTTGGTGCGAAAGAATAACAACTAAACTTAGAACTAAATATGCGATTCTTGATTACAATTTTCGAAGAACCGGCGTTTGAGTGCAAAGTGTGTACGTTGCTAAGCAACAAGGTTTTCTGAAAGCGACGCATAACGTGGCTACATCATGATTATTTAGAATGTTGGGTAATGTAGTACAGAGAATTCACAAGGGTGTATTGTTGAATTCAAATGATTAAATATCCGGCGCATATTACTTTCTATAATAACTCTTTGATGATATGGGACGCATAAGCTATTTTCGCTTGCCCGATTGCTGTATTTCGATTGGAACTAGTTCAGTGTGTTATAAATGGGTATTCTATGGGATGCCTTTTACCATTTTGGCTGTCTCATGCCTCTCATCAGCCAATTCTATCAGTGTGCTCCTATGATTATATATTTTCGAGGCCAGGTGCCACTTCCTTTTGAATTCCATCATGTGTGCCCCTAGTTCGCCTTTTTCAATGGTTCTTTGGGTGCCAATCAAATTCTTATGCCGGCAACATTCTGCCAAGGTACGTCTCTAATATCCATCTCCTTCTGCGACTTCCTAAAAGTAATCCATTTGTTGTTTTCTGCCATGTCCCCCATCCATTTTACTCCGCTCATGAACCATTTAGGCCAAAAGATCATCTGCCCTTGTGTTCCTTTTCAGAATTGAGCCATATGGATGGGTCCTCTAAATGAAGAGGATCATGACCCAGCAATTTGGTCATTTCAATCCATCATTGTCTTCAAAATTCAGTGAGTGGTGCCTTTTATTTATTTATTTGTTTGGATTTGTAGAGCGCACTACAGCCCACAGGCATCGAGGCGCTATAACTTTCCCTTGTCTGTTTCGTGCTGGCATTAGCACTCTCGGGTCAAGTGATGTGCTCAAATTTGTTTCTGCCTGGGTCCATTCCTCTGGGGAATCTCAAAGAAAGTGACTAAGTGCTTCTCTGTAAATGCCAGATGATATGCAGAAAGGTTCCACTTTTGTCACATGAGAGTTTTAGTTTTCACAATTTCAGGCATGGAGGTATTATACCGAAGATCATGCTTATTTTTTATTTTATTTATTTATTTCATTTGTTACATGCCCAGACTCTTGGGTATCACGGCGAGGTTACAGACAGCTTGTCACATTTCTTATACAATGTTACAGCAAAACAATTAGAATAACAGTAGTGAGAATGGCTCATAAAAATAGTGTAGTTACAATTTTATTAAACAAAGTAGTTTCACATGAGATCCTGCATAGATCATGGATAGTCATTTAGTAAGGTGAATCTGTACTGGGAATATGAAGATGGGAAGGCCTACAAATCAATATATGTTAAACAACCATGTTTTCAGTGATTTTTTTAAGCTAGTAATGGTTTCTCATTTTAGATTCTAAGTGGTAGTGAGTTCCACAGGGTGGGGGCTAGGACTCTGCAACTTTGGTGCTTTTGTGACGGAGAATCTCTAATAGTGCCTTAATATTCTATCTGAGTGCTCTGCTGGTCGTTTTTTTCTTTATAGCATTGCTAAGGTAGCTGGGAGCTTTGTTAGTGAGAAATGTTTTAAAAACCTTTATTTAATTACGCTTGACATTACAATTAAAGGGTAAGTAGTGGTTGACAAATATCAGTTACAGTAAAGGCAGACATACACAGTGTAGGTCAACATCAGAAGGGACCGGCATGGTAACTTTACAATAGCTAGTCGCTAAGCATACAGGGCACTGCACCCAGAGCCATCTTTCAAGTAGGGTTGTTGCAAGAGGAGGAGCCGCCTGACTCAGTGGGTATAGATGAGAGATAGGAGCGAAGCCGGGGCCACACATCCCTAGGTCTGGTCGTTGGTGGCAATTGAGTTGCCCACGCCTCTTCTGTTTCAGAGGCCCAGGTAATGTCAGATAGCCACTGCGCATGTCTGGGTACTCGGGGACGGAGCTAGCACATCAGGATACAACGTACATCAAGTAACAAACATAAACCATCAAGCTTCTGGGAATCCCGGTAAAGGCCAGAGAAGTCGTGAAAGAGGCATTTCAATGGGGAGGGGGTGAATTCATGGTCTAGGATAGAAGAGAGCGTGGAGCAGATCTCCGACCAGAATTTGGTAAGACAGGGGCAGGCCCAGATCATGTGGATATAGGTTGCATCATCAGATCTACATCTGTGGCAGCAGGGAGAGTGGTCGGGGAGAATTCGGTGTAATCGGATTGGTGTGTAGCAGTACCTGTGTAGAACTTTAAATTGAATTAACTTAAAACGGGAGTTGAACGATACTTCATGAGTGCGGGCACAAATCCGTTTCCAATGTAGGCCAGTCACCTCCAGGTCTAAGTCTCTGGCCCAGGATTGTCTCAGCACATTAAACGTGGGAGAGGTTTTGGATTGTAATAGAGAATATAATCTGGACATTTTCCCTGTAATGGTCATGGTTTTCATTATTTCGGCCAGAATAGGGTCGTCAGGGGTATGGTGGGGAAACAGAGGTATCTTGTTAAGGTTGCTTCCTCCATGTGTGTTTGAGGTGTGTTTGTTTGTTGTAGGAAAGGAGGTGTTAGGGTTGGATCTTACACTTGCATGTGTGCTGAGCCAGGATTGATGTCACCATCAGAATGTAGGCTGTGAGTGTGGAGTGTGAGATTAGAATGTTTAGAGTTGAATGGGTTCCAATCCAGGCAGTTAGATTATGTGAGCCTGGGTGGTGGGTGCCAGTGGGCTCCTGCTCCTGTAAGACTTCAACAGGCCATCCGTGCCCCAGGCTCCATGGGGCAGGATGCTTCTGACACCCCTGGGTGGCCGCCTCCAACAGCCCTGGGGGCTGACTAAAGCAGTACTGGGTGACTGACAATGAGAAGTATTGGTGAGAATGATGTTGCACTGAGAATAGGAGATGCATTTTATTTTAGATGTAACCATTTTGAGGCATTGCAGGTTGGTTTTAGAGTTGGCCCCAGTTGGCAACATGTGAGGTTGATTGAGGTGGACAATCAAAGGATGTTGATCCTATTATGCTTAGTATACCATTTTGAGGCATTTTAGCATATTAGGTTGCCTTTTTAATGGCGACATGGACTTTTAGAAAATGTGACTTGGATGTACTATGTTTCAATGTTCTGATCATCCTAACACTATGTTTTGCTTATGTGTGCGTGGTGTGAAATTTGTGATCTTAAAGCACAATAAGAGTGATGTTGTTCATTAATGGTTACCACAATCTTTGAGGCATTTCAGCATTTAGAGTTGCCCATGCTTTGGCAACATGGACTTTTAGGAAATGAGATCTGCAATTTATAATGCGATTATTGATATGTCATTGCAATGCTTACTATAACCATTTTTGAGGCATTGTAGGTGTGATGTTTTGTTTGTGCGTGTATGGATGTGCAACCCATGATGACTGCTAGAGTGACTTCAGCGCTCCTTAGCAGTAAACATTCTATGTGGGGGTTGTCTGTATTTATAGCATCCTGTATTTCATGTGTGTGTTGGAGTAGTATGTGAATGTTTTAGTGTTGGTGCATGACCAGTGTTTGGTTTTGAAATATTGTGGGGCTTTTTGGAATGTTTTTTAATTGATGTAGATGACCAGGGTTGGTCAGGGGACTCTGGTGAGAGTGAGGTGTGTTTTGTTGTTTTGAAAGAGTGTGTTGTTCTTTATGCAAGAGGAGGAGGTGTTAAGGTTGCTTCCTCCATGTGTGTTTGAGGTGTGTTTGTTTGTTGTAGGAAAGGAGGTGTTAGGGTTGGCTCTTACACTTGCATGTGTGCTGAGCCAGGATTGATGTCACCATCAGAATGTAGGCTGTGAGTGTGGAGTGTGAGATTAGAATGTTTAGAGTTGAATGGGTTCCAATCCAGGCAGTTAGATTATGTGAGCCTGGGTGGTGGGTGCCAGTGGGCTCCTGCTCCTGTCCCTTTCCTCTTTATCTCCTAATAACTATGATGAAATCTGATCCTTGTAACAGAAAAACATTGATAAAGTAACCACTATGCGTACCTGGCCTGTGTATCCTGAGTGTCCCTTGGAGTGAACCCTATGACCAGGAGCCGGTCATAACATATCTCCTCTTTAGAATTCTATAAAGGGCTGAGTACTGGAGCCAGACGGGCGACGTCCACAGAGGGCTATCGATAAGTCCGCCATCTCGATAAAGTTATCCTGGTCAAAGACATCCCGGATGGTCTCAAAACCCGCCTCCGCACAGCTATGCGCCTCTGACAGGGCTGCGCAGGGGACCCCAGGAAGGAAGTTCCAGAGGGGCAGGCAGCTGTGGAATGGATGAGGGTTGCCAGTGCATGACCATAATCTAGCGAGTGCCTTAAATGTGACGTCTACCAGGTCCAAAGGATTACTGTTAAGTTTGGGAAGGGAAAGTGCTAAAGGGTGGATATCCCGATCACCAACCGCGCAGCGTTCCAGTCGTATTTGCGAAGGGGGATTCATGGTGGTGAACCAATACGATGCAGATTGAGCTTGGGTGACCAGGCAGTACTTCTCAAAGTTGGGGGCACAAAAGCCACTGTGTTCCATGGGGGTAGCTAGGGTATTGTATTTGAGGCGGACGGCCTCGGAGTGCCACATGAATTCATTAAGTGTGCGGTTCAGTGATCGCAAAAAGTTCTCTGCCCGGGCACAGGGGAAGATTAAGAAACCGATAAAGGAGCTGGGGGGGCACTACCATTTTAAGACACTGGGCCTCATTACACGGACGGCGGTAACCATGGCGCTATTAGCGCCATGGTTGCCGCCGGTATTTTACCGATTCCGCCTTGGTGAATGGGGGAATTACCGCCCCATTCCAAGGTTGGCGGGGTGGTAATTCCCCATTCACCAAGGCCCTTCCCCATTCCCATTTGAGACCCCATAGGGCTCAATGGGAATGGGGAAGGAGCAAATAACGGTACCGCTGTTAGCGGTACCGTTATTTGCCCTGAAGTCCCTCAGTGGGTCCCTTCCTTAACGTGTGGTCTGGCCACACGTTAAGGACGGGACCCACTGAGGGACCTCATAGTATGGCGCTAAGGGATTACCGGCACCAGTGCCCTTACCGGTGCCGGTAATCCCTTAGCGCCATCCATGTAATAAGGTCCACTGAGTTTGCCTGCAAGAGACAACAGAAGTTTGGTCCAGCCCTGACATTTCTTCGAAGAGTGGTCAAGTAATTCAGGTAGTTGGTCTCATGCACCCTGTAATGTGTGCGAGCCACCACCGCTCTGAGATATGTGATATCCGTTTGTGCCCATGCAAAGCCTATGAGATCAGCTGGAGGGGGGGGTGGCCTCAGTTAGTGGGAAAAGTGTTGATTTGGTACAATTGACTTTAAGGCCGGAAAGTTCACCAAAGCACATGACATCTTCTAGGATCGGTGCAAGGTTGCGTTCTGGGGAATAGTAGGGAGTCATCTGCATATAGGGAAATAATGTTGGGTGTGTCCAGTAATCGTAGACCCCGGTGTGAGTGTGTCTGCCGTATTCTATCCGCCAGGGGTTCTATGGCAATGTCGAAAATTTGGGGAGGGAAGGGACACCCATGTCTCGTGCCTCGGGATATATAAAAGGGGGGCGAATATCTATCCTCCATGCGAGTACAATACTTTAACCCACGAGACAAATCAGGGCCCAAAGTTGCATTTCATGAGTATCCGTAAAAGTAGTTCGAGGACACGCTCTGCATGGCAAGGGCTGCTGTCACAACGTGGGTATTAGGGTCGATCCGGCTGAGGATGTTAAAGAGGCGACGCAGGTAGAGAGAAGTGGATCGGCCAGGGATGAATCCCGACTGATCTGGATGTATGATGTGAGGCATGTAAGGGGTCAGTCGCATGGCTAACACCTTGGGATAGATTTTAACATCGCAGTTTATGAGTGAAAGAGGCCGATACGACCCGCATTGGGTGGAGGGCTTGCCTGGCTTAAATAGTACAGTTCTAATCGCTTCTCGGAGGGTGGGAGGGAGTGTGCCCAATCTACAGGATTATTCCCATAAAGCTAAAAGGTGGGGTACCAAACGTGATTTATATTGCTTATAGAATTCAATTGGGAAACCATCAGAGCCAGGGGCTTTACCTGAGGCCAAAGATTCGATGGCTTCACATATTTCTTCGGGAGTGATGGGTAAGTCCAGGGTGATGCTAGTGTCGTCGGAGAGAACAGACAGAGGGAGGCCATCCAGATATGCATCTATGTCCGATACCGGGATAGTGTCAGTATTAGTATATAAGGAGGAGTAGAATCATTGAAACTGCTTATTAATGTCTTGTGGAAGGAGGGCCAGAGAGCCATCAGGCCTTTCAATGGCAGGGATGTGTGGCGATCCTGTCTCCTGACGGAGGAGTCTGGCAAGCATGCGGCCAGGGTGCTCGCCTTCGCCCTAACGTCTCACCAGCACGGGTATGTCTATGAATTTCCTCTCCCTTTCAGCATGGGCACGAAATGTATCCAGTTCAGTGCCGATTCTGCCGAGGATAGCTGGGGAATGATGTAGGGCATATTGGGCCTCGAGGGAGGAGTGTGGAGGAGAGTGCAGATTCGCTTAATGATATATCTCTGCGGATAACCTTGAGAATCGCCAACTTCTTGGAAATGGCTATTCCCTAGATGTAGGCCTTAAGTGACTCCCAGAGAGTAGCTTGTGTGGAGACAAATCCGACGTTCAGTGTAAAGTAGTCATAATTTGCCGACTCTAGGTCAGTCTTGAAGGCCACTTCTAGTACTGACTGAGGTTTTAGCCTCAAGGAGTGGGTTGCACTGTGACTCACATCCCCAGGCAAGGGAGATTGTCACAGGGGAGTGATGAGAATGAGTTCTGGGGAGAGTTATCATTTGCGTCACATTCCTGAGGAGTATGTCGGATATAAGCCACCTGTCTATCCTGGAGTGAGAGTCGCGCACAGAGGAGTAGAATGAGTACACTCAGGAGTCAGGGTGCACCATTCTCCATGCGTCAGAGACTACCAGGTGAGACAAGGAGTCCAGGATAACTTTAGCGGCCCTGGAGAGCGGGTGGGGCCTGGTACCTGATCTGTCCCAGTCGACATCAAGGATTGTGTTGAGATCGCCGCCCCAAAGGATGGGAACAAAGGGAATTCCAGCAAGTAGTGTGGTGAGGTGAGAATAGAACTCGGGATCATCTATGTTGGACCCCTACACATTAAGGAGTACTATCTCTTTACCATGCAGACAGCCATGAAGCAAAACGTAACGCCCTAGAAGGTCTATGTGGGAGGAAATGAGGTGAAACTTAACCCTCTTATGCAATAGGATCATGACATCACTGTTTTGAGTGGAATAGTCGGTATTGAATCTTTGTGAGCCCATGAATTTGTGAATTTTAAGCATCCCTGCGAATTAGCATGTGTCTCCTGTAGGAAGAGGATTTTGACACCATGTTGCTCCACATACAATTGTACATTCTTCATATTTTTATAGTTTCCTAGTCCCCTCACATTCCAGCTCGGAAAAGGAGTATTATGGAGTGACGAAACTGCATATTGTATGCCCAGAATAATTTACACAAGTTGAGGCCGTCCAACAGATATGTCCACACAAGCATGGTTCTGCGCCTCCCCTCCATTGCAATGGTCAAGCATTTTCTCACATAACGTCCCAACTCATCCACCTCCAACAACATCCCTCTCCCAAACAGAGGAATAACATAAACCCCATCCACCCCCACCCATTTCTCTCCCCCAAACGGAAAATGGTCCCCATCCCCGTATCAAACCAACTCATTACCATTGGCAGCATCGCCTGGGGGCCTTAGCGCCAGTCAAACATGAGCACTCTCGTGCTGGGATAGTGACTAGGTCTCTGTGGCATATGAGCTCTGAGACAATACTTTCATTACAATGGCACGGTATAAATCGTAGGAATCGAGATGCTGCCCAGAGGAACCAGTTCATAAGGATATATGGCATGGGTCTCCCCAATGCTAGGTCCATGGAAGAGGAAACCACTGGGATAGCGGGCAGCCAAGAGGTTGATCCAAAGGAGAGCACAGCAGTATTGAGGCCCCTCCCCTAAGGGAATGAAGGGAAGGGACAGTGTGCGGATCAGTTAGGAGCAGAGAGCAGGGGGCCGTAGAGCCCAAAGAAAGGTGTACACAGGAGTAGCCATTATGGACAGATCAACCATGTAAGTGTTGCTCTATAAACCTAGTTGCTTCTTCAGGAATAGTAATAAAGAGGATCCGGTTTGCGCGCTCAAACCTGAGCTTGGCAGGGTACAGCATAGAGTAGTACACCCCCAGGTCACGCAGTTTCTTTTTTTACAGATAAGAAGGTTTTGCGTTCCTGCTGAACGGCTGTAGAGAAATCCGGGTATAGATGCATTCTGGAGGATCCCAGGAGCAGCTCGCCCTTGGCTTTCGCGGCCCTCAGCAGAGCGTCACTGTCAAAGTAGTTCAGCACCCTCGCAATAATTGGGCAGGGAGC
The DNA here is from genome assembly GCF_040938575.1 of Ambystoma mexicanum. Taxonomy (NCBI): domain Eukaryota; kingdom Metazoa; phylum Chordata; class Amphibia; order Caudata; family Ambystomatidae; genus Ambystoma; species Ambystoma mexicanum. The sequence goes on along the minus strand of NC_090926.1, from coordinate 1,090,743,671 downwards.
AGCTCCCGGCTTAGGTTTGGCCGTGAGGGCACGATGGGCTCAATGCGTGTGGAACACTACGCAGTAAAAGGATCCATTGGCCAGCCTCCCCGGCAAACGAGTATATTTATTACCTGCTTCTTTGCCGAGGCGATGATTCAGGGAATGCAGGGGAGAGTCGTAGATGTAGTGAGTCAGGCCCTATGAGGGTCAAGGTGGCGGTTTTTCCCAGGACACAGCCGAGAGTGCGGCGATTTCCCTCATCACATCGGGTTGTAAACTAACCCACTCAATCCAGTGAACCAGCCCCACTTGTTCTGGGGGTGTAGCAGTGGGTCGGCGTGACAGTGAGTACTACCTTGTGTGGAGGGAGGTCCGGCGGCGCCAGAGGGGGTGACTGCCCTGCGTCAGAGCTCAGTAATGTGCGATTTCAGCACCGAGGGCTGCCGAACCACAGTCCCTCTGGCCAGAGTGGGTGTCCAGTAGGAGCGTCTGTGACTTTGGTGCAGCGTCCGAAGCTGGGCCGCTGGTGGAGAGTGAAGGTGGACCGGAGCCCAGATGATGCAGGAGCCTCGGATGGTATATGCCAGCTCACCGAGCCAGGCGGCGCTACGCCAGGAAGGCACAGAGATCGTCTGTGTGGTCGGGCCGACAGTGCCCTTCCACCAAGCAGGGCAGAGCGCCCCGGTCTCAGGCATCAGGAAGGAAGCCACGCATGGAACCTCTCCACAGGCTCAGCTAGGGATCTCCCACCGTGGAATTATAAACTGCAACAGCTCCCCGGTGCCAGCTCGCAGAGGGTCGGGACTGGGCCAGTAGCTGCAGAAGGGATTTGTGATCCTGGCAGCAGAATGTAGCAGCAATCTACAATGTCCAAGTGCTTTAGTTTGAGACGAAGGATGTGCCCAGCATGTAGCAAGTGCTCTACATGGCCATTTTCGACCGTGCGCAACAGCGCCCCCCTGTTAGTGAGACATTTATATACAACACATAAGGTTTTGAAAACGATTATGGCTTTGATAGGCAGCCAATGATTTTCTCGCCTAATGTTAGAAATATGGTCTGATTTCTTTATGCCTAAAACCGCTCTAAGAGCTTTATTCTGCAGCAATTGTAGTTTACTTGTGTCGGCATTAGATGTTCCTAGAAGGAGGATGTTACAGTAGTCGAGCTTGGTTAATATCAATGCTCTGGCTCGTGTTATACAATTGGCGGGTGTAAAGAATTGACGGCCCAGAGCAATGTGTTTGGCTGTGTATGCCGTGGAGGATGAACGGGCTGAAATGTGTTTACACATGGTGAGATTGGCATCTAGATAAACACCAAGAGTTTTGACTTGCATGAGTATGGTATCAAGGTGCCGTCAATATTGATATGTGTGTAATCAGTATGGAGAGAGCCTATTTCAGAATGGGATCCTACAATGAGAACTTCAGTCTTCTCATCATTGAGACAGAGACTGTTCATTGCCATCCAGTTTTGAATGATAGTGTATATTGTGTTAATGGACTGGGTATCTTGGGCGTAATCCCTGGTGATAGGGATAAGGATCTGAGTGTCCTCTGCAAGATGTATGTAGATGACACCCATATTGTCTAATGCTGAGAAAAGGAGTTTCGTATAGGCATTATACAGGGTAGAGGAGAGGCATGATTCTTGGGGTACTCCGATTGGAACCGCTATGGGGTCAGCTGCATCTTTCCCAATGGCGACTCTGGATGTTCATTCAGCTAGAAAAGATTTGATCCAGAGAGTGGTATCGGTAGAGAAATCTTTGGCTAATGTGTTGCAAAGTTTGTCATGGTCTAAAAGGTCAAACGCTGCTGATAGGTCCAGCAGCAGCAATATGGCAATTTTTCCTGCGTCTCTGATGGTGTCTATTTGGATTTTAAGGTTGGTGAGAGCTGTTTTGGTACTATGGTTCGGTCTGAACCCGGATTGTCTGGCTCCTAGGAGTTTGTTCTATTCGAGATGGGTTTGTATTTGGTTATATGCCATTTTGTCAATAATTTTAAGAAGGAATATGACCGTAGTTATAGGCCTATAGTTGGTCGGAATTAGCGGGTCCAGCGAAGGCTTTTTTTAATAATGGTGTGACCCAAGCTTCTTTGATGCTGGCCGGGACCAGATTGGAGCTGAAGGATGCATTGACAAAATTGATGATGATGGGGGTGAGGGTGGGAGCACATAGTTTAACTAAATGTGCTGGGAAATTGTCTCCTTTGGAGTTGGATGCCTTTAGTTTATCTTTGGTATTAAGCACTGTTTCTTGGGAAACGGCAGAGAAATGGAAGGCTGGGGTATTACATACTATGGGACTGGAGTTAGCATCCACCAGAGTATGTTTTTCTGCTAGTATTTTCCTTTTAGTGATGATTTTATTTTGTAATAGTTGGATTTTAGCGGCAAGAGCATCTTGAACAGTAGTGCACCATTCTTTGCTTGGTTGAACAGGGTTGATGATCGGGATGGGGTTGTCCAACTCTTTGAGGATAGAGAACAATTCTTTTGAGTCTGAGGATGCATTACTGATCCTGGTATTGATCGCATTTGCTTTATGTGCAATGATGGCTGCTTTATACGTTTAATTTGCAGAGTTGAGATTTGATATAGCGATGTTCACACGAGCATTTGATTTGCCTAAGTGCTACTAGTTCCTCTTCAAACCAGAACCAGGTTTTATTGTCCGATCGTCTAGTTTTAGTGACACAAGGTGCTAAGGTATCGATTGTATTTGTGAGGCAGTTACGGTAGGTATCTGCAAGGGCCCAAGGACGATACATTTTGTTTTTGGTTTGATAAGTGGGGTTAGTAGTAATGGTATGTCTATGTCTGGCTGAGGGTTATTGTTAGGTGCTCTGTATATCGTTACTAAATTAATAGTGGTTTTATGATTGGTAGCAAGTTTTGTGAGTAGAATTTAGTATCCCTCTGGATTATCTATGGGGCAGGCTCTTACTTTGAGGTGGGTTTTTGCAGTAATGGCTACTCCCCCACCTACTGATTTGGTTCTATCCTTTCTAAAGATGTTGTAATTAGGTGTCATGGCAATGGTAAGTATAAGTCCAGAGGCTTGGTGGAGCCAAGTTTCTGTCACTATGAGCATGTCAAGTCCCTGATCTAGCCGCCAGCAGCATCGACGAGGTCCCTAGAGACCTGCCTGATTAGGTCTTCGAGGCCTGCCTGACCTCTTCATGCCGGGCGCAGCGCGGCGCCAAAACGAGGCTGAGACCGCCTCTTTCTTCGGACGAGCATCCGCCGGCAGGCGGATACGCCGGCCCTCACAAAGGCCACACTAAGGCCTGTTTGGTGCCTTAGGAGCCAGGGACCAGGAACTCTGCCCCTACCGCTCCAGAGCCAGGAGGAGCAGGAGCTCCTTCCATCTACTGCAGGAGCAGTAGCCAGCCCTGCATCGACGCCCCCGAGCCCTGCCTGACTCCAGGTATGTCATGAGCCCTTAGCTGCATATTGGAAGCTTGCAGCACGAGCGTGCGTTTTTGAGACAACACGCGGCGGATTATTTAACAATATCCGCGCCGCTCCAGCGTTGCCCAGTGGCCTTTTCCAGCCAGGATTTGCCCCCTTATTGCACTCAGATTGCTTCCAGCCTCCATTTGAACCCACGAGGTCTGCACCATTCTAAAATGGCCGACCGTCGCATCTTCAGCCCTCCACTCGGCCCCGCAGCCCTGCAAACATCGTGATTGGCCCCGCTCCTCTACTTGGGAGCCAACCACAAGCCAGCAGGCTTCGAGCCGGCCCACCACGAAGGAACTGTGCCTGTCTCTAGCCTGTCTACGCCGTCGAGCATAGGGCTAGAACCCCTGCCCACCTCCTCTGGGGTAAGCATATTGCCCTTTACAGCAACCTTTTTCCCACTGCATTACCCAGCGACCTGAACTGTTTCAAGTCTTCGCTGACCCAGTATACAAGAACCTCTCATCATTGCTACCTCCAAGGTCTCCTCATCACAATGGTGCACTTGAACTGCCACAAAATGCTTCTCTGCCCTACTTGTACACACTCAACCAATTACAGACCAACAGTCCTGTGTAGCCATTAGTAATCGTCTTAGCACTGCATTAGCATTTTGATCCAAGCCTCCCCGGCTTCATACTAGTTACATGTATCATCACCTGCATTCTGCTTTTGCCATGCCCTACCGTATGCTGCCCCTGACAACTGTTTTTGCAGTACGGTCTAACATAGACTACTATTACACTGTGTTGTGCCTTATGGTGGCTTAGAGACCACTGTGACATTATGTTGTGCCTTATGGTCGCTTAGAGACCACTGTGACAGTGTGCTATGCCTTATGGTCGCTTAGAGACCACTGTGACATTGTGTTGTGCCTTATGGTCGCTTAGAGACCACTGTGACAGTGTGCTATGCCTTATGGTCGCTTAGAGACCACTGTGACATTGTGTTGTGCCTTATGGTCGCTTAGAGACCACTGTGTCATTGTGTTGTGCCTTATGGTCGCTTAGAGACCACTGTGACAGTGTGCTATGCCTTATGGTCGCTTAGAGACCACTGTGACATTGTGTTGTGCCTTATGGTCGCTTAGAGACCACTGTGACAGCGTGCTATGCCTTATGGTCGCCTAGAGACCACTGTGACATTGTGTTGTGCCTTATGGTCGCTTAGAGACCACTGTGACATAGTGTTGTGCCCCATGGTCACCAGAGACTACGGGGATACTGTTTTGCCCAACTGATAATTCTATCCCACTCTCGCTTACCCACCTCAATATGTACGCCACACATACACTGTACCTCCTCATAGGCCTAGTCCACACCTTACTAACCAATAGTACTGACTTCTCTATGCCCGCAGGGCAACCCGACAACCATATCATGGAACCTAGACACCCCACCACGCATGCTACTCCCTCCGATATCATACTCAGACAGTACAGACTCAGAACACGGACATTCCCTTTAGCACTCCCCTCTACACCAATGCAGGCAACAGACAGGAACTTACGCATAAGCTCTCGCACCCACACCAAGACCTGGCCACCACACACCAGCACAGCGACCCAACGCCCTAACAATGCTCCAACGTTCGATCAAACCCCACATGACCAGAGTAAAGTCGGACACCACTTGACTAGCAAGCCTACACACATTACCAAAAAGTCCATCACTAGCACACTCCTCAAGCCACCACAACCAAAAAAGGTCCAACACCTCAGATGTGCGTTATTAAATGTTCGCTCACTCAACGCCCACGCTATAGAAGTTAATGACATTATTACCAATCAGGACCTAGATATGTTAGCCATAACAGAAACTTGGCTGCACTCTGCCGCTGGACCGACCATCAGCTTAGCTGTACCATCAGGATATTCGATCCTAAGACAGGATAGATTAACTAAAATAGGAGGCGGAGTTGCACTGATTTTTAAAGACACCTTAGCCTTAAGACAGACTCCCACCCCCGAGGAAGACACCACTGACATCCTCTCAGTCAAACTTACCCTCTCTCCCAAAAATACGGTAAACATTCACGTCATATATAGACCCCCAGGCCCGGCTAATAACTTCAAAAGCATAGTCAACCATCTTCTTGGAAAAAACCTCAAACAAACTTCCAAAACACTGTTTCTAGGAGACCTCAATCTTGGATTTAATGATAAACTCGACAAAGAAGCTGCCACCCTCGCAAGAAACCTCACAGACTTAGGATTCACACAAATAATCACTGCCCCGACCCATAATAAAGGCCGCATCTTAGACTGGGTGGCAGATCACAACTGTGGATCCACTCTCAACTCTAACACAGCCCTCCCATGGTCTGATCACAACTGCCTCCAATTCTGCATCCCCATATCATCTTACTCCAAACCTCTAAAACCTGCACCGGCCACGCTAACCAGAAGTGCCAAAAAACTCACAGCAGACAATATACGTCCCTTCCTTAACACCCCATGCCTAGCACCCCCGTTCTCCTCCAACCCCAACACTCTAGCAGTGATCTTCAAAAACACGCTCACCATGGCCATCAATACCGCAGCCCCTCTTGAAAACAAAAAAGAAAAAAAATCGTTTCATTCTAACTCATGGTTCACGGGTGACTTACTAAATCTGCGCCAACGTAAGCGCCAAGCCCTCAAAACATGGCAGGCAAATCCCTGTGAGGCCACCAAAGTAGACTTCCTTCGTATCTCTAAAAAATACAAAAATGCCATATTCAAGGCAAAGTCAGAAACCTACAATAAACGTATCCTGGAAGCCAACTCCCACTCAAAAGAGCTCTTCACCATCTTTAAAGAGCTCACTATCCCCCCTATCTGCACAGATGAGATCGTTAAGGATGAAGCCTGGTGCAATAGCATCCAAACAGCGATGTTAAATAAAATAGACCTTCTCCAAACTAAAATAGCAGAACACTATAGGGCTCTACACCCCCAACAGACCCTCTCTGTCAATACCGCCAAAGATAAGCACACCTCAAAATTCAATTTTTCGCCAATCGCCGAGTCGGACACTCTCCACATCCTTAAACAGCTCAAACCATCTCAATGCAAAGGCGACATTTGCCCCCGCAACTTAATCAAAGAGTGTGCTGCACCCCTCGCACCGATCATCACAGCTTTCATTAATGCCTCATTCAAGACGGGTAAAGTCCCGGACAGCCTTAAAGAGGCGTGAGTACGCCCGCTCTTAAAGAAACCAACCTTGGACCCCGCCCAACCTAACAATTACCGGCCTATTACAACGGTTCCATTTCTCTTAAAAATCCTAGATAAAGCTGCACATATGCAGATACAGGCCTACCTGGAAAACAACTCTGTCCTAGGCAAAAGGCAGTCCGGATTCCGTAAAGGTCATGGAACTGAAACTGCGTTACTAGATCTGAAGAATCAAATCACCCTAATCCTAGATAAAGGTAAGCCGGCCCTCCTGCTCCTCCTAGACCTTTCAGCGGCTTTTGATTTAGTCGATCATGCCCTTCTCACGAACCACCTAACTCAGGCCGCTCATTTCTCCAAACAAGCCACAAATTGGATTACCTCTTTCCTCAAAGGCAGAGTGATGAAAGTGTTCTCCAATATAGCCAACGCAGAGCCTACCACCATCAGGTATGGAGTCCCTCAGGGTTCATGTACAGCTCCCACTCTCTATAATCTTTTCACCAAACCTCTCTTTGACAAATTGGACGCACTTGGGATCACATACACCAACTACGCTGACGATACCCAAGTACTCCTCCCGCTCACAGGACACTACTTCCAGGACTCAACCACCCTCCAGAATATATACGCCACCATCCAAGCATGGATGGCCACGAATGGCCTATGTCTTAACGGTGACAAGACCGAAATTCTCATCCTTGGCCAAAAATCCACTCTCAAGAATCTCGACCCTCTCTACACAAACTTCTGCATAGACAATTGTGTCATCCAAGTTCTACCTTCTGTAAAAACACTAGGAGTCCACATTGACGCATCACTATCCATGGACAAGCAAGTCAACTCCATTGTCTCTGCCTCCGCTCTGAGCACTAAGCTCATTAATGCCATTAAACCATTCCTAACCAAAGATAATTGCTTATCTATTGCAAGAGCCACCATAGGAGCTAAGATAGATTATTGTAATACACTACTGGCTGGTACTTCCATCACTAATCTCAATAAACTCCAAACAACACAAAATAATGCACTAAGAGCAGCCCTCAATATACCTAAACGGGACCACATCGCGCAAGCCAGAAAGGCAGCACACTGGCTACCTGTCAAAGAGCGCATCACATTCAAAATACTTACCACTGCACATAAATGTATTCACCTATCTGCACCTTCCTACCTGTCTGACACGCTAGTCAGATCGCACTCCACTAGACCAACCAGACAATGCCACACCAACCAGCTTAGGGTCCCATGCATCAAACGAGCCAGAGCAGGTGGAATAAGCTTCCCTTACATTGCACCGAAGCTATGGAACGCACTTCCTAGCACACTCAGAGCAGAAACATCTCTCTTTGCCTTCCGAAAAAAACTGAAAACCACCTTGTTCAACTAGCTTGTCGTACAACATCATCTCCTCTTCCTTTCCTATCTTCTCCTTACTACTCTCTTGTAACTAAGTAATGACTTCTTTGTATGTATAACAAGTCATCTCTGTAACAAGCGCCACGATGCCCTACGGGCTGTATGTGCGCTTAACAAATGCGAATAAATAAATAAAATAAATAAATTATATAATCAGGTATTTCTGGGGAATGGGCAGCTATGGATGGTGCGTTAATGAGAGCTAGTTTGAGTTCAGTAATGGGTTGAATCTGTGGTCTAGGTATTGAGTGGGAGTTACCGACTTTGTTTAGGGTGACCTGATGCTTGCTAGTATTTGTGATGGAGTTTTTTAGAGATTTGGGTGGGAGATCCACTGTAGGAATGGTGGGAGAAGTCTTACATTGAGTGGTGGCACTGATAACTGGGCAATTAAAGGTTTGCGACCTGAGCCGTTGATTTCTGGTGGTGAGCTGTGTTAGGTTCAGTTTATATTGTTCTTTTTTGGTATGGTCTATATTAGGATAAGGCGGGGTGGTGTGCGTCCATGATCTAAGTCGGTCGCATCTCGCTGTGCCTAAATTTGGGTAGGAATTACTTGTGGGCTTGTTATTCGTGGTACGAGTGCATAGGATGGAGGATGTTCTAGCTTTTTGGCTGCTACTCAAGTCCACAGAGAGATTATTCTGGTCATGGTAGGGATGGAATGGGTTTATATTAGGAAGGAATGGGGTAGGACAGGGGATAGGGTAGAGTCTGGGGCACGCTAGTCTACTAAGACCGTTTAAATGGGAGACGAAATGAGATCCTGTGCAAGGCAGATCAAAGGGTACAATACAAAAGGGAAACATGATGAGAGTAAACCAGGCTGGCATAACTACTTGTTGGTAGTGGACTAGCAATATAACAGCGGCCACTTGCTAATACAGTCGTTCTGAGTCAGGATGGGTAATTGAACATAGCATAAGATGGCCTAGATTGCTTGGTTACACTAGTAATTATCTCTAGATATGTTGCACAGTTACTACATATATTTTTGTAATCCTAGCATGTTCATATGCAAATCTTAGTGGTTGGACACATAGTTGATGAATTTGAGGGATACTGGATGGCGTACAATTATTTGCTTACATATATTTTTCTTGAATATTTGCATAGCGAGAGTAGCAATGGGCGATATATTGCAGATATTTAATAAAGGGCATGATGATTTGGCGCTGGCATGATAATCATAGCTGTTATATTTCATTTCTGAACATTTTAAGGTAATCGAGTCCTAAACAAATATAATAATAAATGACATTTGTATTGTGTACACACTGATTACTCATTGTTTACACACTGATTGATAGTACACAAAAGAACAATATATTCATGGGTATCAATCCAAACGTTCGTCGTGCTTTACAGCATGTTTTACTTACAGTTGAGTTAAACTGGTCCGCAATCTAGTTACAGTACAGGGTATATGAGTATAGTTTTGTTCGAGAGAGGAGAATACGGCCCCTTTGCGGCCACGCCGCGGACAGCCGCAGACAGGCCCTTACTCTCACGGCCCTTGATTGGAACGGCCGCCTTCCGCCTCTGGTCGGGGGATCATGACTAAATGATGGTGCGCGGTAGTCAGCTGATTTGCACTATCAGAGCGGCGGCCATCTTAGAACGTATGAAAGTAGCGTCAACCGAATTGCTACAGACTTGAATCTGGGGGCATGTATCCAATGCCTCTGGTGGCGAAGATAAATGCAGCTTGACCAGGATAGCAGTGGGGGAGATCCGGCAATGCTGGTCTCTATCAGATCAGTTGCGGTCGCAATTCGGCAGCAGGGCGATGGTCCTGCAGTTGACGGTGGGCTCCTGCCTTATCCAGGGGATCTGTTGGGAATGCTGTAGTTACTCAAGACACAGGTAATGACTCCAGATTCCACAGGTATTCAAGACACAGGTAATGACTCCATATTCCACAGGTGCACTTAAGTTCCTTTATTATTTGTAGTTCCAGGTTCCAGTTACTCTTTACAGATAAGTCTGGGGAGACACTCACTGGTCCATCCTCAGGCACTCACAGCTCAGGTCTAACTGACATTCATGAAATCATACACACATCACATTCGTCCAACATTCCATGAGCTGTCATTTTCCACTTGCATCAACATTCCACCAGCAGCAGGCAAGGCAGACCAGTGACAGCATTCACGCTAGACATAACACACCTCCCTCTCTTCCACACCACACACACACCAAAGGCACATCCAGGATAGAACATCACTCAGACATTCACACATGAGGGAGAACATAACCTAACAGAGCAGATAACCATCACATTCTCCTGAGACGAACAACACAAGTATCAATTCCAGTCCAAGCCTGGTGGACAGCCAGTCTCGAATCCCTGGGGCCAAACTCGAGAGAGAAAGACAAATACAAAACCACCTTCCTTACCAGGGGGATGCCAGATGAATAAGGGTTGGCTTAACCAACCGACCTCTAAGTATGGTACCTCAGCAGAAGTCACCCAAACTTCCTACCTCCCCATGCTGTCGAAGAATCACCTATGCTACCCCACATGCTAGGGCATATGACACCCTACCTACTATTTGTCTGACTACCTGGGTTTGTTTATTACTGCTTCCCTGCTGAGTGGAGGCTAATATTTAATGAACAAAAACAAAACATCCTACTGGGCAGAGCTCTCACCTATCTTCCTACTGTCATGCTATACATCCTGCAATTAACATCCCCCTGACCGTGGTACCACCTAACAAATCCAAATAGAGCTCTACACCTCTCAGCCAGAGGCAAACAATATAACACCATGGTAAGGGTGGGCACCCTTTAAGTTGGAATCTCACCATATTCTGTGCAAGGGCCTTGGCAGACAGCACACCCGGATGCATTTGGATGGTTCCCTGACCCATCATCCAAGTGGATAGCACATATCTGAAAATACTACATATCAAGCCTGCACACTACAAGAGTACACACCATCCTTATTAGGGTACCCACTTATGCCTGAAAGCACCATCCACTCTACTCCAGAATGGTGCATACTAAAAGAAAAATCCTACAACCCATTCACTTATGGATCACTCAACACTTATACAGAATGTTGAAAATCTCCCATAAAACATCCTGCATCCTGTTCACTGACATACTCTGCACCCCCTACCCTAACATGTTGTGATAAAAACACTACAAGATCCTCCAACCCGCATGTTTACAGATCACGCCGCGTCACACCACATGTTGGAAATAATAGGTTAACCAAATGAAATTCCTGATATAAGGAAACACCTTTCCGCCATACCCTCCTACATGAAAGGTACAAATATAGAGGTGCCCTTACCTCCATTCATCCCCACAAGACACACACATCCTCAAAATATATATGTGCATCTTATTAGCATTATAAAATCCATACTCCATAAAGATCAAAGGCTTATTGCATGTCACACTTTTCTTGACATGTACATAAGAATAGATTTCCTTAAATCTAACATTTCTTTTACTAATCTAGCGCTTCACTGAGCAAAGGGGCCACAACACATATCCACTCAACCTCACAAGACAATAAACCTAGTCGTAGCCTCACAAGCAGTGTAAACCGGTAAACACCTTTTTTTTTTAAACACAGGGGGCTTTTATCTCCCTCAAATCTTCCATGCAGGCAAGGACGACAGCACACGTCATACATCAAACTATCATTATTCTTAAATGCTAGCCTCTTCCTCCCTGAGGCCCCTCCTCTTCCTCCTGAATTGTCTCTCCCTCTTACCCCGTCAGTCCATGCTGCATTTTCCTCGCAACACCTGCCCCTCACATATCTTCTTACGTCCATGTTACACTTCCTCGATCAGCCTGCGGGTCCTCGTGATGCGTCCCTGCTTGGGACGCACTTCTGTCTCGTCTCCATCTCCCCTTCCACTTTCCTCATTCTCCTCTCCTTCTTCATTGGGTACCTTCGTCTCTAGTCCTGTATCTTTGTCCGGCTTGAAGTGTTTGAAAAACAGCGCATTCCCTGTGACTGCCCTTTGGGCGTTGACGGTATTCTCTGTTTTACCAGCACTTCTTCTCCTTCTTCAAACTTCCTTTGCCCCTGCATCCCTTTCGTTCATCACTTCCTCTAGCACTCCTCTGACTTCCGGCTCCCTCTGGTTCATGGTAGCCCCTTCGGGTATGCATGTCTTAGCTTCATACACTCTCACCGGTCCCCTGATTACTGTGTGTGGTGCGTTTCTGTAATGGCGGAGCATGCAGAACAGGACCTGCTGGATCGTCATTCCTTCAATGGTCGCCTTTTGGATTGTTCTCTTGATAGACAACATAAACCGCTCCGCCTTCCCGTTGGCCTGTGGCCACATCAGTGTTATTCACTGGTGGTTGAAGCCTAGATGTCTTGTGAACCTATGGAAGTATTGGCTACTGAATGGTGGTCCATTTTCCGTTTTAACTGTGGTGGGAATGCCCCACTCACTGAATACCTCATCTAGTGTATGTGTGCTTGACAATGGGGAATCTGGAAAATGTGTTGATTGTCACCAGGAGGAGGTCCCCTGTCTCAAGTGGCCTGTAGAAGTCCATTGCGACACATTGCCACACTTTCTCTGAGATGCATGTGGGTTGCAGAGGATGTGGCGGGTCGCTTCTGGTTGTGCACTGACAAGGGAGGCAGCTCCTCACTGTGTCCTCCACCATTGCATCCATGAGTGGGATCCGAGTCAGAGTAGGTTTTTGGAGCCTCTACCCCTCAGTGCCCTTCATGTGCCAACTGCACCAGCCCTCTCGGAAGGGGCGAAAGGATAACTATTCAGCAGACTCTCTGCAGTATCCGCTGTTCGTACACTGTCAGTTCTGTGCTGGCATTCGCCATTCGTGTCTGTTCCTGCTTTTTCACTCCTTCGCACTGGCGTGATAGTCTCTTGTATTCTTTCCATTTGTTTGTTGAGGTGAGTTCTGAACCCGTATGGGCCCTCTAAGATGAGGTGGTGCTCTTATAAGATGGATGGGGATGCAGAAGTTAATCAAACCTCAATAAAAAGATCGACATAGGAAGTTTACAAAAGGTACCTGCTGTTTTATTAACAATTCTCTAAAACAGGGAGCACAACGGACATCAACGGACGTCTCATGGCAAGGTCTCAATGATTTACATAAAAACTGGCTTTTATCATAAGACGCCGCCATCACTGATGTCACACTACGTGGCAAACAGTAAAAATTATACTGGATTGTGGTTGAATAACGGAAAACATCTACATATACTTTCTATGGGGTGTGAGGTTGTGAAAGGACCTCTATTGTCAGGTGGGCAACTAAGCCCTCCGCTAGTGCAAGTCATCTTCATCATCATAAAATACACTAGGAGCCTCATTAGGACCCTGGCGGTAGCCGTGCCCTTATTAAGGGCACGGCTGCCGCCAGTAATGATTTTTTACCGGGGGCCCAGAAATGGGCAATAACCAGGTCATGCCGACCTTGGCAGACCCGGTTATTGCCCTTTTCTGGGCTCCGGAAAAAAACATCTATAGGGCTCAATGGGAATGGGGAGGATGCTAACAACGGGCCCGTTAATGATGGGCCCATTGTTAGCATCTTGAACTGCTAACGGGACCCGCCAAGGATGCCTGGTTTGACCAGGTATCCTTAGCGGGTCCTGCAGCAGTCCTCGGAATGCGATCGCCCGTAATGAACGGTGCCGGACTCTTACCGGCACCGTTCATTACGGGACCGCAAAGGTCATAATGAGGCCCTATGATTTATTGGTTCACAAACTATAGGGCTTTTTGATATGTAGCCCTCTATAATTGGTTGGCATTCTTGTACCCTCTGTAATATTCCACTTGCTAGAAGCATGCAAGCTGGTGTTGGTGGGTTTGGGCTTGACCATGCCTCCCCACCCAATTAGCCCAACATCTATCATCACTCTTACTTTCTGTCATTCAATTAGTCTTTGAACATGGCCTTGCAGGCCTCACAACTCCTGGGAATAAAATGGGAGTGTGAGCATGCTCGGTGAGGCAGAATTATATGCAGTACCCTTTGGAACATCACACACAATTAAACCTACAAGTGACAGTACAATGTCACCTTTGGTACAAGCCTGTACTACACAGTTAAAGTGGTAGCAGTAGCGGAGCAGCCAGATTTATCTCAAGAGTAAGTGAGCAGTATCAGATAGTTAAACAAAGGACAGCAATTACTATGATTCAGCCAAACACTGACTCAAGGTTTTCAAGTAAAAGAATATATATTTATTTCACTCTTCAGTTGTATAACATTGCACTATTATAAACAAGTTAAAAATCCCACGCTTAATACACCACACCACTTCCCTTAAATTCCAGACAAATTAAGCTCACAAAATGAAGTGGGAGCAAAATGACACTCCAGCAATTTAAATGGGAAGGAAAGACAAAGTTAATAGAAATTAAATCACACCAACAGGTAAGTACTCAGGGCAGTTGAACAAGAGGAACTACAATGATGAAATCAGATAGAAAAGGCTTAGGGCCGAGCTCAAGATCACACAGTTCAGGGTAGTTCGCGGTAAAGTTTGTGGCACAGATTCCGGACGAGGTTGGTTGATAGAAAAGTAATTTCAAAGAGAAGAGAAGGACAAGCCCTCGGATTGGAGAAAGATTTCAAACACTTTCACCGCGGTTGAACGAAACGGACCACCGGATTTGCACAGTACCTTAAAACGGAGAGGGAACTATAGCTGCGGTGGACGTTCCTGGTGGTTCCTGCAGGCTCACGGTTCCTGAAGCCACTGTCAGACTGAAACGAAGTATAAAGACTGGTGGTCCTGCGCCACCCAGTGAAGAAGCCAGCAGCAGAGCGAAACAACGAATAAAAGGTGCGCTCCTTAAAACCAAAGCAGGGTCCGACCTTCCTGGCTCTCCGGCCCACTGTAGCTTTGTACAGCAAATTCGACCAGAGGAGGGGTCCTGGCTTGCAGTTTGGGTGAACTGGTTGGTCAGCCAGCTCAAGGGAAGACGTTTCGTGGAGGATCTTCTGTCGTCAGATTCTGAAGATTCAGACCTGCAGCAGGGCTTCACCGGGCAGTTCAGTCGTTGTAGAGGTCCTCTTCTGTCAGCTCCTCGTAGGTTCTTTCGTTCCAGTGGTGACTCTGCCTTTGCAGTGCCAGAGACCTGCTTTTTAAGCAGTTTTCCCCCATTCATGCAGCCTGGATGTCAATCACACAGCAGGGTGGCTGTCCTGGCATGGACAGTCCCCTCAGTCAATCAAACAGGAGTGTGACTTGGGTTACCAAGGGAACCCATGGCATGGGTCCGAAGATCCCTCCCTCACATCCTGCCTACCTAGACTTTCAGGAGCCTTAAGGAGGGCTTTTGTTCAGAAGCCCGCCAAAAGACAGCGAACAAAGGAATCATCCCCGGTTTGACACACAGAGAAAAACACAAGAAAGACTTCAACAAAACGAAATGGCGAATAAACCCAGCCGGAGTCAAAATAAAATGTATTTGGTCAAGCGGGTTTATGTTTGAGGCTAATATGATAGCCTAAAACAATACCACGTTTATATAAAATAATCACGGTAGAAAATGAAGGGTAGATACCACTGCCACCAGCCAATTCTTGATGTAAAGGGAGCGAAACAAGGCTCCAAGAGACACAGAAAAAAAGGGATAAGAATTAACCCTTTCCAAAACTCCATGTAAGATGGGGTGTACTGGGCCTGTGGTTTAAAGTAACTAAAGTAAAGTTAATGGCAACTTTACCTTTTCTGGGGGACAGTAGTCAGCCCCAGAAAAATGGAGTCAGTGGGAAGTCTAAAAGACAACCCTGTGTCACTGCACTGAAGGCTGTGTCACTGCACTGAAGGTGCTGTGTAACACACATGAAAAATATGAGGTCATGGAGTAGGTGAGGCTCCAGTGCTCAAGATCACACAAAAAGTAAAAACACACACAGCAAAACACATGTAAGAGTGGGAAAAAGGATCACACTCTTACCAGGTGAAAAAAAATATATCCTAGGAATCCAGCAAATCTGCTGAGGGACTCATTAGGTAAGGGAAATCAGCCATTTATAAGAATTCTCCCTAATATGCTCTCATCTTCTCGTCTCAGCGCTGTCTGTCTAAGACTATTTCCATCTAGATCACGTGACTGGAGAACACGTTTTGAGCTTTTTCTCTGTATTTAATGGTTTTAAAACGAATACAACTTGCCACTCATTCGGCCTCATTACGAGTGGGGCGGTAAGGCAACAATGACGCCGGTAGTGCTACCGGCGCCGTTGTTACCATACTGTCACATTACGAGTTCTGCTCCCGGGTGCCGCTCTGCACACCTGTCAGACCAGGTGTGCAGAGTGGCACCCACGAGCCGAACTGGATGGTAGCAACAGTACCGGGCATGTGAATACTTGAACAGTACAGCTGCTGCCATACGCCCCATTCCCATTGATCCCTATGAGGGCTCAAATGGGAATGGGGACGTACCGGCTCTAGGTTCCACGCATGGGGAATTACTGGGTCTGCCAAGGCCGAATGGGCCGGTAATTCCCCTTTCGCGGGACCCAGAGCCGGACCCGAGTATGGCGGTAGCCGTGCCAGTAAAAACAACATAGCTACCTCCAAACTCGTAATGAGGCCCATTGTCTTTTTGCCGTCCCTTGGCAGGGCTTTGTCCGTCTCTTGAATTCATTGTATCTCTCAAAGCTCGACAACCATTTTTCGGCTGCAGTGGCCTTTTGACACTGGGCCAACCAAGCCCAGTGCCTGTTCCTGCTTTTTCACTCCTTCGCACTGGCGTGATAGTCTCTTGTATTCTTTCCATTTGTTTGTTGAGGTGAGTTCTGAACCCGTATGGGCCCTCTAAGATGAGGTGGTGCTCTTATAAGATGGATGGGGATGCAGAAGTTACTCAAACCTCAATAAAAAGATAGACATAGGAAGTTTACAAAAGGTATGTGCTGTTTTATTAACAATTCTCTAAAACAGGGAGCACAACGGACATCAACGGACGTCTCATGGCAAGGTCTCAATGATTTACATAAAAACTGGCTTTTATCATAAGACGCCGCCATCACTGATGTCACACTACGTGGCAAACAGTAAAAATTATACTGGATTGTGGTTGAATAAAGGAAAACATCTACATATACTTTCTATGGGGTGTGAGGTTGTGAAAGGACCTCTATTGTCAGGTGGGCAACTAAGCCCTCCGCTAGTCAAGTCACCTTCATCATCATAAAATACACTAGGAGCCTCATTAGGACCCTGGCGGTAGCCGTGCCCTTATTAAGGGCATGGCTACCGCCAGTAATGATTTTTTACCGGGGGCCCAGAAATGGGCAATAACCAGGTCATGCCGACCTTGGCAGACCCGGTTATTGCCCTTTTCTGGGCTCCGGAAAAAAACATCTATAGGGCTCAATGGGAATGGGGAGGATGCTAACAACGGGCCCGTTAATGATGGGCCCATTGTTAGCATCTTGAACTGCTAACGGGACCCGCTGTCATGATCTCTGCTTCCAAAAGGTCAGGGTTTTCCCAACTCCCTTGGAAGCAGATCCATAACCCAGGTTCCGAGTGCCAACCAGTCCCAATTGGGACCTTTTGGACCCAGTCCTGGCGCCAGTGGCACCAGGCTCATAAATATGCCCAGTACCAGCGCTGGAAGCGCCGGGCTCATAATGCTTGGGTGGATTTACCTGCAGCAGACCATGCTGCTTACTTGCCTGCCAGTTGAGCCTCTGATCCTCTTCTGTTTGGAACTACTTTTCCTGTTGGGTGGGGCAGGAGCCACTCCCTAGGTTCAGAACACTGGAACTCTTCTGGAAAGCAGGAACTCTTTTCTCACCTAGGCGTGGCTGTGGAAGGAGAACCTAAGCACTACAGGAGGCTATTTAAACCACACCCGATGGATGAATCTTGCTTTGCGTTATTCTGCATCCTCTGCAGCAGAACACTCATCGTGTCTTCTGCATCTGATCCTGGGCCTAAGGAAAAAGGCTTACCATCCTGAATCCAGTCTTCAGCAACACCTATAAAGACAAGAAAGAACAGGTTAGCATTACGGTCTTCAGTGACAGCTCTTCACTTACCTGGTCCATCGGCTGTCACCAACGCCTCGCGCTGCATTCCGACATCTGAAAGACAAAGGCTTACCTACTCTTTGTGCGCTCCGGAGGTCTTCACACTGCATTTCGGCATCTGAAAGACAAAGGCTTACCAACTCTTCGCACGCTCCGGAGGCCTTCGGCGCTGCATCCCGCATCTGAAAGACAAAACAAGGTGCGTTTAAAGACATTGGGGAACTTTAATACTCACGTGCCATTACTCCTTTCCACATCTAACCCAGTGGGTATTCCGGCACCGTGCAGCCGCTCCGAACTTGTACCTGCAAAATAAAACGACAGTTAGAGCGCATCGTGAAGCAGGCAACAAGCGCTTACTTACGTGCTTCCAGGCGCTTCTATTCATCACACGGGCTCCATCTTCAACTCACTTCAGCCCGTCATCCACCATCGCCGGAACCCTGCAAAATAAGAGACATCATTACTAAAGACTTTAAAGACATTAGAATTACTCGAAACTTACCGTTCGTGCAGTAAACGACGGACAGCAGTCCTCTGAAGTCAAGAGGCCTGCTCCCCTTATCCAGTGAAGAAACTGGTTACAGCACCCTGCCCCGAGGCAGATGGAGAGCACGGCGTTCACTTACCTAAGGTGTGAGCATTAACCTTCGGGGTTCTACAGGAGAAGAGAAAGGGGGGAAGAAGAGAGAGACATTCAATAACCCAGTTCATTAATCCCATATTTTCTATCTGCAGACATCTTACCCTTCGAATCAGACATACAGTGCACAGAAGTCCAGCCCAAAGAGCCAGCCGTGTGTTACACATCACCTTTGAAGATACGGTATATGCCCAGTCAAGACCGGCGCCTCTACGGGAATCAGGTGAGCGTTACAGAACGCAAAGCCAACCACAAAACTCCCGTCCAGGCGCTATGGAAACCTCGGATACCGACCAACTAGCCCAGTTACTTGGGGAACTAAGGGCAGAAGTGCATGCAGCCCGTCGGGAAACGAACGCTCTAAGAAGGAAACTGATTATTTCCAAGGAGCGAACAGATGATCTCGCTAGACAATTGCTACAGTCACAAGCCGGACAGACCCCGTTACCCGCATCTGGGGGAAATCTTCCTTCTACATCCTCTATGAATCCAGTGCAGATCAACCTACCTGGGAATGTACCTCTGGCTCCGCCCGAACGATTTTCTGGTGACCCACAGAGGTTTGCAGTATTTATCAATCAGTGCCGGTTGCATTTCTTATGCCGGCCAGCAGCCTTTCCAACTGATCAAGCTAAAGTAGTTTTTGTGCTTTCGTACCTTAGTGGCAATGCGGCAGACTGGTCGATCCCTCTAGTAAATCAAGATGATCCGGTCCTCCATGATTTTCAAGCTTTTCAGCTCAGTATGGAAAAACTGTTTGCAAGACATTCACAGGGGCAGGCCTTGGACAATGAGCTTCTTTCGTTGCGACAAGGTAATGAAGACCTTTTGGCTTATATTGCGTCTTTCAACAGACTGGTAGTGGAAACTCAATGGCCTGAGGACAAAAGGATTACGCTGTTTTATAGAGGTCTACGTGGAGAGCTCAAAGATGTGTTAGCCCAAGTAGTGAATCCCCCACAAGATTGTTCGGACTATATAGACTTAGTCATTCAAATAGATCACAGACTGCAGAACAGGAAGGCTGATCGTTCCAAGTTTGAGGCTCGAGTATTTTCCAAACCGCCAACTCCTTCCAAAGGAGTAGACTCCGGGGAACCCATGCAAATAGGGGGTCTGAAAGGTCCTCTAACACAAAAGGAGCGGGAAAGGAGAAAACAGTTGCAATTATGCCTCTATTGCGGAAACTCAGGGCACTTTCTTCGAGACTGTCCGGTGAAACCTGCCAAGAAGGCAGTCGGAGCTGCAGTTACCAAAGTTACAAACTCTGAGCAGGGAAACGACCTCGCCCGACAAGAATAGAGGTCCTCTTGCCGAGCGTGAAAACCAGTTCCGTGACCTCACATTTCGTGATACCTATGGTCCTCATTAGCCCTGATAATCCGGATCGATTACATGCAATTGAAGCTTACGTCGACAGCGGTGCCATCGGCAATTATGTGGATCATGAAATGGTTTTGAGGATGAATCTAACTCTTTGTCCCAAGGCTGTAAAGGACGTCTTTACTACGGTGGATGGTACAGAGATAGCCTCCGGGCCAGTAACGCATACCACTCAAGAAGTGACGCTAGTAAGTCAAGATGGACACCATGAGAAGATCGTGTTCGATGTGATCAAGGCCCCTCAGTTTCAGATTATTCTAGGAATACCTTGGTTAGAGAAACACAATCCTCTGATCGATTGGCGAGCAAGAACGGTCCAGTTTCCAGAATGTGTCTCTACTTGTCACCCTCCACCTGGTGTTGCCGTGGCAGCAATTTCTTCAGAGACTCCCCAGTTACCTCCCGAATACCTAGAATACCAAGATGTTTTCCGGAAGGATCAGGCTAACTCTCTACCTCCTCATAGGTCTTATGACTGCCAGATAGACCTGATACCTGGATCTACTCCTCCTTGTAGTAGAATTTATGCCCTCACCGAGCCTGAGAACCTTCACCTTCGACAATACCTGGATCAATACCTGGCAAATGGGTTTATTCGTCCTTCCAAGTCCCCTGCTTCTTCAGCTTTGTTCTTCGTTCCAAAAAAGGAAGGAGACCTTAGAACTTGTATAGATTATCGCTCCCTGAACCAGATCACCGTTAAGAATAGATATCCGTTACCTTTGATCCCATAACTCCTGGACCAAGTCAGAAAAGCATGCATATATACAAAGCTGGATCTTAGAGGAGCTTACCACTTGGTACGAGTAAAAGAGGGCGATGAATGGAAGACGGCCTTCCGCACCAAGTATGGGCTATTTGAATATCAGGTCATGCCCTTCGGACTTTGCAATGCCCCGGCCGCCTTTCAATATTTTATGAACGATGTCCTCAGAGAGCTCATAGATGTGTGTGTTGTTGTTTACATTGACGACATCCTCGTTTACTCTTCATCAGAATCTGAACATCGGAAACATGTGAAAATGGTCCTCGAAAGATTGCGTCAACACAAACTTTTCGCTAAGTTGGAAAAATGTGTTTTCAACGTGACTGAAGTTGAATTCTTGGGATTCATATTATCACCTGGCGGAGTGCGTATGGATTCAAAGAAGGTCGATGCAGTTCTCAAATGGCCATCACCATCCTCCGTAAAAGGTGTGCAAAGCATGTGAGGCTTCGCTAACTTTTACCGCAGGTTTATCCCTGAATTCTCTCGAATAGTCCAGCCCATCACTGCCTTGTTAAAGAAAAACAAATGTTTTGAATGGTCTACCGAGGCGGAACAAGCTTTCCAGGATTTGAAGACTAAATTTATCTCTGCACCAATCTTAAAACACCCTCGCCCCGAACTCCCCTACATCGTGGAAACTGATGCTTCAAGCCTTGCCATGGGGGCAGTTCTATCACAAAAGGACCCGGTAACCAATCAGTTGCATCCCGTGGCATTTTGGTCCCGCAAATTCTCGCCTCCTGAAATCAATTACACGATTACTGACAAGGAACTTCTGGCTATCAAGTCTGCCTTTAAGGCTTGGCGGCATTATCTGCTGGGGGCCCGACACACCATTACTGTGATTACGGATCACCGAAACCTGCAATATTTGAAAACCGCAAAGGCCCAATCCTCTAGACAACTCCGTTGGGCATTATTCTTTGCCGAGTTTGACTTCATAATTACTTATCGACCTGGTACAAAAAACGGTAAAGCTGATGCCCTTTCTCGGATGGGAGTGGAAGAACACTTGATCAACCCTAAACCTGTACCAATCATTCCCGAACAAAGAATTCTGGGTGTAATCGCCACACAATCCATAGAGGAAGTTAAGGATAAAGCCAGGCAACTTGTAACTCCAGCAGACATACAGAATTGGCATCTGCAGGGAAAGGACTTTGCAGTAAAGGACAACTTATTGTATTTCCAAGAACGATTATACCTACCCAGCACAGATTTACAGAAAAAAGTAATCTCTTGTTATCACGATTCTTTAATGGAAGGACATCCCGGTATAGCCAAGACCTCAGAAAAGATCAAGCGCTACTTCTGGTGGTCGTCTTGGAAAAAAGATATCAGAGACTTTATAATGTCCTGTGGAGTATGCGCCCAAAACAAGAGTCAAAAGGAAAGACCAGCAGGCCTCTAACACCCTATTGACATCCCACCTCGCCCTTGGCATACGCTTTCTATGGACTTCATCACCGATCTACCTCCATGCTCCGGATACAATACGATTCTAGTAATCGTGGACTTATTCTCCAAGATGGCGCATTTCATTCCGCTCAAAGGCTTGCCAACAGCAGCAACTCTGGCCCGAGAATTTCTCGAAAACATCGTCCGACTGCACGGTTTTCCTTCGGTTCTAATTTCGGATCGAGGTAGTCAATTTATTTCTCATTTTTGGCGAAGTTGCTGTCGGTCGGCTAAAATTGATGTGAGACTATCGACCAGTCACCACCCTCAAACCGACGGACAAACCGAGAGGACCAATCAAACTCTGGAACAGTATTTACGCTGCATGCTGCAACAAACTGAAAAAACTTGGAAAGACATCCTTTGGATAACCGAATATGCCTACAATAACTCTGTCCATTCGGGAACTGGGAAAACCCCGTTTTTTCTTTTGTACGGCAGTCACCCTCGAACCTCGGAGTTGGATCCCCTCCAAGATCTTGAAACACCAGCAGTAGACTACCTGCATTCTACAATCACCAAGCTTTTAAGGAAGCTGTTTCTCACCTTCAAAGGGCTAAAGAACAATACAAGAAAGGAGCAGATCAACATCGGAAGGAAGCCCCTCAATATCAAGTAGGGGATCAAGTCTGGTTATCCACCAAATATCTACCTCTAAAAGGGCCACGCACATTCAACCCAAGATACCTTGGTCCCTATTCCATCACTACCATAGTAAACCCAGTAGCGTCTCTCTATTAAAACCCGTGCAACCTCAAACCCGACTAACTAAATCTCCAAAACCTATCCTAGTTGATGGAGAACTCGAGTTTGAAGTCAAAAGCATTCTGGACTCCAAGATCTCCAAATCTAAACTATTTTACCTAATTGACTGGAAAGGCTACGGCCCCCAAGAGAGATCCTGGGAACCTGCTGAATATGTCCATGCTCCTCGCCTAATCAAAAGATTTCACCGAACATTTCCTGACAAGCCAAAACCCCCGGAGAAGCCCGGTTTGGGAGGGGCCTTGAGGGGGGGTACTGTCATGATCTCTGCTTCCAAAAGGTCAGGGTTTTCCAACTCCCTTGGAAGCAGATCCATAACCCAGGTTCCGAGTGCCAACCAGTCCCAATTGGGACCTTTTGGACCCAGTCCTGGCGCCAGTGGCACCAGGCTCATAAATATGCCCAGTCCCAGCGCTGGAAGCGCCGGGCTCATAATGCTTGGGTGGACTTACCTGCAGCAGACCATGCTGCTTACTTGCCTGCCAGTTGAGCCTCTGATCCTCTTCTGTTTGGAACTACTTTTCCTGTTGTGTGGGGCAGGAGCCACTCCCTAGGTTCAGAACACTGGAACTCTTCTGGAAAGTAGGAACTCTTTTCTCACCTAGGCGTGGCTGTGGAAGGAGAACCTAAGCACTACAGGAGGCTATTTAAACCACACCCGATGGATGAATCTTGCTTTGCGTTATTCTGCATCCTCTGCAGCAGAACGCTCATCGTGTCTTCTGCATCTGATCCTGGGCCTAAGGAAAAAGGCTTACCATCCTGAATCCAGTCTTCAGCAACACCTATAAAGACAAGAAAGAACAGGTTAGCATTACGGTCTTCAGTGACAGCTCTTCACTTACCTGGTCCATCGGCTGTCACCAACGCCTCGCGCTGCATTCCGACATCTGAAAGACAAAGGCTTACCTACTCTTTGTGCGCTCCGGAGGTCTTCACGCTGCATTCCGGCATCTGAAAGACAAAGGCTTACCAACTCTTCGCACGCTCCGGAGGCCTTCGGCGCTGCATCCCGCATCTGAAAGACAAAACAAGGTGCGTTTAAAGACATTGGGGAACTTTAATACTCACGTGCCATTACTCCTTTCCACATCTAACCCAGTGGGTATTCCGGCACCCTGCAGCCGCTCCGAACTTGTACCTGCAAAATAAAACGACAGTTAGAGCGCATCGTGAAGCAGGCAACAAGCGCTTACTTACGTGCTTCCAGGCGCTTCTATTCATCACACGGGCTCCATCTTCAACTCACTTCAGCCCGTCATCCACCATCGCCGGAACCCTGCAAAATAAGAGACATCATTACTAAAGACTTGAAAGACATTAGAATTACTCGAAACTTACCGTTCGTGCAGTAAACGACGGACAGCAGTCCTCTGAAGTCAAGAGGCCTGCTCCCCTTATCCAGTGAAGAAACTGGTTACAGCACCCTGCCCCGAGGCAGATGGAGAGCACAGCGTTCACTTACCTAAGGTGTGAGCGTTAACCTTCGGGGTTCTACAGGAGAAGAGAAAGGGAAGAAGAGAGAGACATTCAATAACCCAGTTCATTAATCCCATATTTTCTATCTGCAGACATCTTACCCTTCGAATCAGACATACAGTGCACAAAGGTCCAGCCCAAAGAGCCAGCCGTGTGTTACACATCACCTTTGAAGATACGGTATACGCCCAGTAAAGACCGGCGCCTCTACGGGAATCAGGTGAGCGTTACACCCGCCAAGGATGCCTGGTTTGACCAGGCATCCTTAGCGGGTCCTGCAGCAGTCCTCGGAATGCGATCGCCCGTAATGAACGGTGCCGGACTCTTACCGGCACCGTTCATTACGGGACCGCAAAGGTCATAATGAGGCCCTATGATTTATTGGTTCACAAACTATAGGGCTTTTTGATATGTAGCCCTCTATAATTGGTTGGCATTCTTGTACCCTCTGTAATATTCCACTTGCTAGAAGCATGCAAGCTGGTGTTGGTGGGTTTGGGCTTGACCATGCCTCCCCACCCAATTAGCCCAACATCTATCATCACTCTTACTTTCTGTCATTCAATTAGTCTTTGAACATGGCCTTGCAGGCCTCACAACTCCTGGGAATAAAATGGGAGTGTGAGCATGCTCGGTGAGGCAGAATTATACGCAGTACCCTTTGGGAACATCACACACAATTAAACCTACAAGTGACAGTACAATGTCACCTTTGGTACAAGCCTGTACTACACAGTTAAAGTGGTAGCAGTAGCGGAGCAGCCAGATTTATCTCAAGAGTAAGTGAGCAGTATCAGATAGTTACACAAAGGACAGCAATTACTGTGATTCAGCCAAACACTGACTCAAGGTTTTCAAGTAAAAGAATATATATTTATTTCACTCTTCAGTTGTATAACATTGCACTATTATAAACAAGTTAAAAATCCCACTCTTAATACACCACACCACTTCCCTTAAATTCCAGACAAATTAAGCTCACAAAATGAAGTGGGAGCAAAATGACACTCCAGCAATTTAAATGGGAAGGAAAGACAAAGTTAATAGAAATTAAATCACACCAACAGGTAAGTACTCAGGGCAATTGAACAAGAGGAACTACAATGATGAAATCAGATAGAAAAGGCTTAGGGCCGAGCTCAAGATCACACAGTTCAGGGTAGTTCGCGGTAAAGTTTGTGGCACAGATTCCGGACGAGGTTGGTTGATAGAAAAGTAATTTCAAAGAGAAGAGAAGGACAAGCCCTCGGATTGGAGAAAGATTTCAAACACTTTCACCGCGGTTGAACGAAACGGACCACCGGATTTGCACAGTACCTTAAAACGGAGAGGGAACTGTAGCTGCGGTGGACGTTCCTGGTGGTTCCTGCAGGCTCATGGTTCCTGAAGCCACTGTCAGACTGAAACGAAGTATAAAGACTGGTGGGTCCTGCGCCACCCAGTGAAGATGCCAGCAGCAGAGCGAAACAACGAATAAAAGGTGCGCTCCTTAAAACCAAAGCAGGGTCCGACCTTCCTGGCTCTCCGGCCCACTGTAGCTTTGTACAGCAAATTCGACCAGAGGAGGGGTCCTGGCTTGCAGTTTGGGTGAACTGGTTGGTCAGCCAGCTCAAGGGAAGACGTTTCGTGGAGGATCTTCTGTCGTCAGATTCTGAAGATTCAGACCTGCAGCAGGGCTTCACCGGGCTGTTCAGTCGTTGTAGAGGTCCTCTTCTGTCAGCTCCTTGTAGGTTCTTTCGTTCCAGTGGTGACTCTGCCTTTGCAGTGCCAGAGACCTGCTTTTTAAGCAGTTTTCCCCCATTCATGCAGCCTGGATGTCAATCACACAGCAGGGTGGCTGTCCTGGCATGGACAGTCCCCTCAGTCAATCAAACAGGAGTGTGACTTGGGTTACCAAGGGAACCCATGGCATGGGTCCGAAGATCCCTCCCTCACATCCTGCCTACCTAGACTTTCAGGAGTCTTAAGGAGGGCTTTTGTTCAGAAGCCCGCCAAAAGACAGCGAACAAAGGAATCATCCCCGGTTTGACGCACAGAGAAAAACACAAGAAAGACTTCAACAAAACGAAATGGCGAATAAACCCAGCCGGAGTCAAAATAAAATGTATTTGGTCAAGCGGGTTTATGTTTGAGGCTAATATAATAGCCTAAAACAATACCACGTTTATATAAAATAATCACGGTAGAAAATGAAGGGTAGATACCACTGCCACCAGCCAATTCTTGATGTAAAGGGAGCGAAACAAGGCTCCAAGAGACACAGAAAAAAAGGGATAAGAATTAACCCTTTCCAAAACTCCATGTAAGATGGGGTGTACTGGGCCTGTGGTTTAAAGTAACTAAAGTAACGTTAATGGCAACTTTACCTTTTCTGGGGGACAGTAGTCAGCCCCAGAAAAATGGAGTCAGTGGGAAGTCTAAAAGACAACCCTGTGTCACTGCACTGAAGGCTGTGTCACTGCACTGAAGGTGCTGTGTAACACACATGAAAAATATGAGGTCATGGAGTAGGTGAGGCTCCAGTGCTCGAGATCACACAAAAAGTAAAAACACACACAGCAAAACACATGTAAGAGTGGGAAAAAGGATCACACTCTTACCAGGTGAAAAAAAATATATCCTAGGAATCCAGCAAATCTGCTGAGGGACTCATTAGGTAAGGGAAATCAGCCATTTATAAGAATTCTCCCTAATATGCTCTCATCTTCTCGTCTCAGCGCTGTCTGTCTAAGACTATTTCCATCTAGATCACGTGACTGGAGAACACGTTTTAAGCTTTTTCTCTGTATTTAATGGTTTTAAAACGAATACAACTTGCCACTCATTCGGCCTCATTACGAATGGGGCGGTAAGGCAACTATGGCGCCGGTAGTGCTACCGGCGCTGTTGTTACCATACCGTCACATTACGAGTTCTGCTCCCGGGTGCCGCTCTGCACACCTGTCAGACCAGGTGTGCAGAGTGGCACCCGCGAGCCGAACTGGATGGTAGCAACAGTACCGGGCATGTGAATACTTGAACAGTACAGCTGCTGCCATACGCCCCATTCCCATTGAGCCCTATGAGGGCTCAATGGGAATGGGGACGTACCGACTCTGGGTTCCACGCATGGGGAATTACTGGGTCTGCCAAGGCCGAATGGGCCGGTAATTCCCCTTTCGCGGGACCCAGAGCCGGACCCGAGTATGGCGGTAGCCGTGTCAGTAAAAACAACATGGCTACCTCCAAACTCGTAATGAGGCCCATTGTCTTTTTGCCATCCCTTGGCAGGGCTTTGCCCGTCTCTTGAATTCATTGTATCTCTCAAAGCTCGACAACTATTTTTCGGCTGCAGTGGCCTCTTGACACTGGGCCAACCAAGCCCTCTTGAATTCTTTCTTGCTCGTCAACTACTTTTATTAACTGCACCACACTTTCAGCTTTCCTGCTCAAGGGGTCCTTGTTTGCTAAAACATGATGTGGAACATCCAGATTTCTTATGCATATATATACCTTGGCATATAGCCGCAATCTATTCACTACGTATAGCCAGCCATTATGATTACTTAGTTCTACTTGCGTTACAGCGTCTGTACAATTATAAAATGGTTTGCATTTTTTCCGTGCTCTGGTTGACCGGATGGCTTGTGCTGCCCTAGCTAGGTCCTCGGTGGTGAGAGCGGGTGATAGGGCTTGTTCTGCTATGTAGCATAGATATTCTGCGTCGCTCTCCCTTGGTGACAGATATGCTGTAGTTGGGTGCCTTGAGATGTAGTCAGCTTGATTGCTGCCACCCCCCCCCCAGCCAGTGCACAATGCTATAGTAATACTACTGGAGTGGCATTCCCCATCTTTCCTGAGAGCCATCTTTGTTCTTGGCTTCCCGAAGAGGGACAGGAGGGCCTGGTGGTCTGTCATGAGGGTGACCTGCTTCCCAATAAAGAAGTGGTGAAAGTATTCACATGCCCATACCACTGCCAGGCTCTCTTTCTCCGCCTGTGAATATGCACTTTCCACCTGGGGTAGGGATCTGCTTGTATAGACCATGACACAACTTGCAGGGGCATCTGGATTTTCACGCTGTGCCAGGATGGCTCCCAGTCCGACTGGGCTGGCATGAACCACTAGTTCTGTGTGCCATCTTGGGCTGAAGTATGCTAAGTGCGTTGCAATCGCTAGTTCCATTTTGATCATGTCAAACACCTCCTGGCATTCTCTTGACCATTGGAACGGTTCATCCTTTCGTACGAGCCGTCATAGTGGCTCAGTGGTGATGGCATATTTATGTAGGTATCAGGCACAGTACCCAGCCATCCCTAGGATGGATCTTGCTTCTCCCACATGGGTGGGTTCCTGTAGTTCATTGATGGTGCATACTTTTTTTTCTGGGTCTTCCTGCATTCATTCACCCAAGAAAATATGGCCGTAGAACCTCAGCTTGTCCCTGCTGATGTTGCATTTGTCGTAATTTAGGGTCAGTCCGGCTTTCTTCAAGATGTCACAGACCTCCAGGAGAGCTCGATCGTGATCCTCTTGAGTGGTGCCATACACCAGGATATCGTCTGAATAATTAAAAGCCATTTTGACTGGGAGAAGTAGGTGCCTGATGGTCTCCTGGAATATCTCAGTGGCTGAGAAGATCCCAAAATTCAGCCGCTTGTACCTGAAGCGGCCATCATGGGATGCAAATGTTGTTATCTCTCTGGAGTCAGGGTGCAGCTCCAGCTGGTAGTATCCTTCATTGAGGTATAGTTTACAAAATGTTGTTGCACAGATTAGACTGACGATCATGTCCTCTATCTTGGGTCCCCGGTGTCTCTCTCTCAATGGCAGTATTTGCCACTCTAATGTCAACGCGTGGACTCCATCACACGTTCGATTATATTATTGACCAGAAGCTGTTGTAATTCATGTGTCACAGCTTCCTGCAGGTGGAATCCCACTCTTCTTGGATGTTGTAGGACAGGATTCACTTGATGGTTCATGTCTAGGCCAATCACTATGCCTTTCAGTTTACCCAGTCCTGGAAACAGTTTGGGGAATGTGTCTCTGATCATCTCCTTGCTCAACAGTGACCCCTCTAGGTGGACTTGTATCCGTGCTGGCTTTCACCGCATACCACTAAGTCTTTGTCATTGAATTTGATGTCAATCAGGCCGAATGCTTTCGCTGTGCAATAATTCAGTAGGCACTTTCCTTGGACTGGGCTCCAGAGGATGTGGATGGCTGTGTCTATCTTATTCCCTTTGAGGGAAATGTTTTGCCAAGTTGTCCTATCGATGGGAGCGGTACATTGGCCCCCCATTGAGAAATCCTTGCCTTTGACTGCATGAACTCTTGGGTGTTTCTTGCAAGCAGGGATTCATGTTCCTCCATAATGTTGAATGTTGCCTCTGTGTCAATGAGGAACATGCGTGGGACTGTGTCCATCATCACCAGTGCCCTGAGTGCCTCACTGCCGTTCTGTGCCCCATGCATGAGGTTCACAAATTCGTCAGGGATTTCCGGGTCTTGTCCATATGAAAGTTTGTCCCAGTTCGCGTATGGGTCATCTGAGTAGCCATAGGCATCTGCATAGTACTCTGATCATGCCAGCGGGTCATATAGGAACAGGTCCATCACTGTTCCTCTAAAACTATTATGGACCACTTCGATACACTCGCTCCAGCCCTTCCATATTTCTGTAACCATTCTTTTGCCTCTGGATCTTTCCCTTCCCCTTGAAGCACTCCCTTGTACATCCTCTCCTCAAGAAATTGGGCAAACGACTGCCCAATTTCCATTACTCCCTTTTTGGGGAAGCTCCTGGAAAAGTTGGCCATCTCCCAGCATCACCTTTTTTCTGACTCTGTTGGCTCTCTCCATGACCACCAATCTGGAATCAAAGCTGCCGAAGCATGGAAACTGCCCCCCTGAACATGCGTGAAAACCTGCTCTCTAACCTTGACTCTAACATTTCCTCCGTCCTCATCCTACTTGATCTCTCCTCTGCTTTCGACACGGTCAACCATACCATCCTGCTTAATCATCTCTGTGACAACCTGGGTATCACCGATCAGGCTCTGCCCTGGCTGACCTCTTTTCTTTCTGATCGACCCTCTCAGGTAACACTGGGGTCCTTGCTATCCTCTATCTCCCTCTCTACTTGTGGTGTTCCCCAGGGGTCTAACCTCTCGCCCTGGCTTTTCAACCAATACTTGGCAACTCTCGCCTACTGCATTTCCATTTTCTGCTCAAACTTCCAGTGCTATGCTGATGACACCCAACTAATTTTCAGGCTCCCCTCAGACACCTCCTCTCCTTCACTCATCTCTGACTGCCTAATTGCCATTCAAAATTGGTGTGCTGCCAACGATCTTTGTCTAAATGCCAACAAGACTGAGATTCACCTCATTGGCACACCTTCACCATCCGTTATGCTCACTCACTGGCAGCCCTCACTTGGCCCTCCTCCTACCCCTACCTGCAAGGCTAAGAATCCTGGGGTCATCTTTGACTCCACACTTCTTTGACTCCACATTTTCCTTCTCCGTACACATCTCTGAAGTCTCTAAAAAATCAAACTTCTTACTGCACCTACTCAGAGGTGCTCTGCCTTTCCTCTGCTTCCCCCAGAAGCTCACTGTCTCCCAAAGTCTGGTTCTCTCTAGGTTGGACTACTATAACAGCCTCTTTTTAAATCTTCCTGCCTCCAATCTTCACCTTTACAAGGAATCCAGAACAGGACCGTGAGACCTGTCCTTGGCCTCAAGCCCTGGGATCATATCTCTCCAGCTCTGAAATACTTGTATTGGATCCCTGTAGATGCAAAGATTACATTTAAAACCCTCTGCCTTGTCCACAAGGCTTTCTGGGGCTTGGGTCCAAAATACCTTCAACTATCCCTCCGTAAATACCTCCCCTCTCGAGGTCTTCACTCTTCTACTTCTAGCTCCCTCGGGGTCATGCGTTTCTCAAAGAAACAAGCTGGGGGCAGATCTCTCCTAGGCAGGGGCCTCCCTTTGGAACAGCCTCCCAATCACCTTGAAACTTGAGAACCATCTCCGGTTCCGGAAGCACCTCAAGACATTCCTCTTCGCTTCTGCATTTTCCCCTCTTCTCCCCTGCTGATCTGCTTCTCTCATGCGGCACTGTGCACCTGGCCACCCTCTGTCCCTCGGGCCCAGGTACCTGCTCACCCTGCCTCCCTCCTGCACTGCCTCCGGCCCACCCCTGGCACTGGGATCTGGATCTGTACCCATAGAGCCCCCCACTCTTCTTCCACACTTATCAGATATACCTTATCTGACTATCATGCACTTGCCACTTGCTGGCTGCACTACCTTTTTACACTATACTTATTCATTTATTTCACTGATTATTTATTCCTTTCTCTCCTCTGTTCCACACTTTCCACCTCTCCCCCTTCCACGCACTTTCCCCCTTTTCCCTTTTCCATGCACTTGCGCATTCTTAATGTCACAGGGCCTAGTAAGATAGGTTTTTTTTTTTTTTCTTCCCTGTTCCCCTCCCTTTGCTTGGTCGCACTCTGAAACACTTGTGTATGAGAGCGATATAAATAAAATATTTTATATCGTATGCGTGTGTCTCTCCGTATTCTATTCTGTGTTCTATTGTTCTCCATTGTTCTCACCACCCTGCTCGGCTGTTGTGGGTACGATTTGGTTTGTCTCCATGGTAGGGCCGGCAGGATTGGTCTATATGGCTGTCTCCAGTTGAGCTGTGTCACCTGTTGTTGGTGTGTTGGTGGGAATGGCATCCCTTCTCGGCATTCCGTCTGGAAATGTCCTCTCCCGCACCTGGAACACCGTTGGTCATTACAGGGCATGGACCTGCGTCACGAAAAAGCTGCCCCCAGTGGTAGCATAGTCTCTGGGGGCATTGCCTGCTCTCAGCTGTGAGAATCCTTCCCTCTGCACCCTCAGTGGTGCCTGGTGGTCGTTGTGCTTCTTTCCCCATCCCCGCTGCTGGTAAGGGCTGCTACTGTGTCGTCCCTGTCCGTTTTCTTCTTCGTGGTCTCTATGGTGGAGGCCTGTATCTCCACCCTCTCGTGTACTCTCACCATCTCTAACACCTCATCGATTGCCAAAGGCTTCTTCAGGAGCTGTTTGCGCAGCACTGAGGACGTGCACCCTTCGATAACACATAGTATAATTGCCTCATCTTCCAAAAAAGCTGAACATTGGCAGTGAAATCGTTTTTAGTGAAGCCATGTGATGAACTCCTCCACCGTCTCATGAGATGCTTGATGGCATTGATCGAACATAAAACCCCCATAATCTGCATCTTTGCTAAAGTAAATACCAGACTAACAATGCATACTAGTCTGTGCCTTGTCTGCTTGGTTGACCTGGAAACAATGTTTTCACCCTTTATGAGGCATTGCACACTTTGTTTACGTCCTGCATAACAAGATGCATTCCAGTGTGAAATGACTGAACTGCATTCTGGGACACGTAGTCTTGTATTTATAACAGGGAAACCAGGGGTATATTCCCAGAATCAACTTAAAGAGGCTGGAAGGCTGTCTCCGAACGGAATGGTGTGGCGGCCCCCTTGCCTGCAGCTAGAAGACCCGCCTTTTATGAGGGTACAGTTTCATTTGATGCAGTTTTGCGCACGTAGCCGGTCACACATTCGATATAGTTTATTTTTTTGACATGTGGGTGAGCCTTGTCTAATTGGGCGCAGTCTTGTGTGGACATGGGTGGGGCGTAAATCGCAGGGTTTTTGATTTTTAAATGTAGGCAAGTATGCATCAACGGCTTACGTTCATAGGTAAACAAAAGATTTCTGAACACAGCAGAGCTTTTCAATTTAGGTGCTGTTCATTTATTTATGCACGTGTTATCTTGTCCTCGTCAATGCTGCGCTCTACCGAGTGAAGGTGCCAGTTCACCCACAGAGTAGCTGCTGTACTACCTTCCGATAATCTTGGGAAATGCTGCGGCACCTGCGGCAGTGTCAGTCTACACTTATAAGCACAGGAAAATTCCTGTCCCGTCCTCTCGCTGAGCACACATCGCAGAGCTGTAACTACACCCTTCACTATGGACTTCTTAATGGGAGCCCTTTAACCAAATACCCTCACCAAATGCTGCGCTTGTTAAGGGTATAGCAACATCTTTAACTCTTTCTTACAAGTGCACTTCCTCTGAACTGGCTGATCTTAAAATAATGCCAACTTCCTCACAGGAGCACATTAACCAAATGCTCCCCAGCAATTTACCTTAATAAATCCTTACCTGAGGAATAACTCTTCTCTATGGGGGGGGGGGAGGGGGGAGTGGCTCGCTTGACTGTGCCCTCCAGCCACAGCACACTTGGGGTTCCTCGTTTTAGCTGGTCATATACTGAAGATCATGACTACAGCACTACTGAAGACAAGGTAATGACTCCAAAGCCCACAGGTGCACTTACCTATTCAACTTCTTTTATTATCCTCTCAACCATCTCGTCATCATCCAATAAGGATGTATTCATTCTACAAGCGTAGGTTTTCTTGATGACATAGTCAAGTGAAATTTCGAGTGAGACCGGAGCATGGTCTGATATATGAATGCCCCCTATTGCCCAAGAGAGGACAGTCACGGTCACTTGTCCTGCTGTTAGTATCATATCTGTTAGAAGGTGTGCATCATGGGCCCCAGTTTGAAAGCTATATTCCCTCACATGTGGGCGCTCTAATCCACATTTTGTTATTTAATATGAATTCATTCATTGTAGCTGAACCGTTCCCATCTCTCATAAGTGGCTCTAAATTGCTGAACTCACCCCCGAGAATTATATCATTCTGCGGTCCTGGCCAGGTGCTTGTGAGCCTCAATATCCTGTACCTCCTTACAGCCTGTATCCCTTCTCCCCAATCCATATCTATTCCTATAGGTTATGCCATGTACAGTAAATAGAACAAGCACTATCCCCGAGATGTTCAAGGTAAACATACACTTATCTCCTCACAGCTCCCACTGCTCTCTTTATCAAAAGGGTGCATGACTGATGCACCCTTTCGGGGATCTTATGCAGCGTGAAGCCTGTGCCCATCCCAGTAAATGCTTTTTAGTTAGAGTTCAGCATATGATGTTCAGTAATGTATACATTGTACTGCTCTTCGCCACGTGAACTAATTTGTGTTTGATGATGAAATTAATTTGGCTGGACAATATGAGAGGGCACATTTTATAGTTGTAATTTATTTCATCCCCTCCTCACCTCCAGCCTATGACACTCATGAGGTAAAATGGTTCTGAATTACGTGTAATAATATGTTATTGTGTTTGTACATCTCAGGATTTTAGAATAGTTTGTTATTTGGTGTAGATTAATCGCTAGATGGGACTCTTTCTGTGTACTATGTGTGCAGCCTGTTTTGGCAGTTTTGGGCACCAGGGGCTAGATTACAGAAACTTTGCATGCTTGAGGTCTACTAGGAGCTCGCAGATTCGTGGAATGCCCAACACCTTCCTCCAAAAGGAATGTAGACCCAACCAGACAGCAAGTTCAAACTGCGGTTTATTACAGCCAAAACCAACAGGGATCAGTACAAGGATAGAAGAAATCCTGGGACGTCTCAACGTCTCCTGGCTCGCAGGCCAGTTTTCTATCCACATGATGTCAGAGTGACGCTACAACCTGGGCCCTTCTCCAGAAAACCTATCACCATCTGGGATTGGGCATTGAGTAATAGTCCACATATAGTGGTCACTATACATGTTAGTCTACTGGCTCTCACATGTCAGGTGGCTGGCCTGGTCCATCCCAAAATATCTAACTCTACAAAATGTTGCAGTGTGAAGGTCTTAGCATTGGTTCTAGGCCATTGCTACCCAACCCTAGGAATCTGAACTGTGATTGGCTAGAGCTGATTTCCCCAGGGCTGGGATCTGCATGTTTCTCAGCTCTTGGTGTACCTTTTCAAGGTAATAAGAGTGACTATGTGTCAGTTTTGTAACTTGTGTGCAACACCTTAGACTATGAGAGTACCCGTTCACATTATGCAACACGTGTCTCCACTGTAACATCTTTGTTGCAAGCTTCTGTCTGGCGGCGTGAGATTGAGTCTCTTTCTAAGTTCTGGTTTCTATTTATCATCTGGGTGGGCCGGGTCACGTGTTCCGAGACCATGATTTGGAGCTTCTACAGCTCTGAATTAAGAGGAATGATTTGCTTTTATTGTGGCTGGTGTTACTGTCGTTCAGGCAATGGAATGTCTTTCGTATCTGGTGGCCTTGGCAGCGGGTCCTGTCTCCCACGTTTGTTCTCTATTAAGCTTGAATTCATTCACCTCAGCTCAGCTCTTGCTGAGGCCTTGTGGCCTGCTGTACATTTTCCTAAACCATCACATGGCTTCTACATGTTTGTGCTATTCTATACTCCTCCACCGGGTCTATAGGGCTGGCTGAGTGGGAACATCTCAACATGCTTATGGATGATTGAAGCACTAGGTATTGGTCCAAAATAGTGTGGGTGTTCACGATATCTTCTAGCCTTCTTCTATCTCATTTACCTTATGGGAGGGGGAAGAGTGGGTGAATATGTTCATTCCTCTTCAGTCCCCCCTCTGGTTGACTTGTCAACCACATCCTTAGATGACAGTCCTTTTGCACGGGGCTGTCATATTTTTGTTATTCCTCTGACGTGTCCATAATAGTTTGTGTGGTCATCGAATGACCAGTATATGTAACAGCATACTCCTTCAGGGTTGTACAAAACCCACTTCCATTCACAGAACTTTGGATTGTGTGGATTATCTGGTTTTATTTTTTCTGCTGGAAATAATTAACACTGTGCAATCTTCTTTCTCGTTCTCAGACAATCTCATCTTTCGTTCCTCCTATGTTCACATCCATCAGGATCTGCATTCCAATTGCCTCTTCTGCTGTCTTCCTGCACCTTGCTATGCAGATCTTGACCGCACACACTGATGCTGCTCCCAGCATGAGGGTTCTTGCTATTACCTTCAGTCCATCTGATAGCCACACTGGCATTCATGACCATATGTATGCTAGCCAGCTCTTGTCCTTGCATGTTCCACGTGCTTCATCCTCCATATTCGCATGCATGTGTGCCAGCTGTGCAACTGCACCTGACAGAGTTCCGTTATCTTCATCGATAGCTGGGCTAAATGTGCAACATGAACTCCCTATCTTTGCGCAAACTCCTCCTTCCATGGCTGTGAGGAGATCCAGAACATATCTGTTCTGGAGCGCCACAAACCTTATTGCTCTGAGCTCTTTTATGGTGTTGAACCCGTTCACTGTAGAGTTAATCGTTACCATCAGCTTCCAACAAGGGATCTGTAACCACTTGGCATTTGTGTATGTCTGTACTCCTGGTATTATTGATGCAGAGAGATCTGTGTTCTGCTAAACATTCCATGTTCTGCTGGGATTTCATCCAGTGCTGTTTCAGATGCCTCTGAAAAGTAATTCCCCTCTCTTTCACTCTTCTCAATCCATCCTGTTTCTCTACCTTCTCCGTCTGGGCTGTGGGGGCCATCTTAACCGATCTCTTCCTTCGTCTGTTGTTGTCCATCTTCGGGAACTCATCAAGCTTCACATCATTTTTGGGTACCACCAACAAAGACATGTTGATGTGTACCAGTGAGCATACTCCTCCCCACTCAGGTGGCAGCTTCTCATATGCCTTTGATCCGCGCACCAAGTAATGATCCGTCAGCACTGCCATTCCTGCTCTCATTGCTGTGAGCTGTTTAATCGTCTTGCATCCTACATTCTCACCAACTTCGATGTCACCATTGTTCTGATAGCACAGTGCTGGCATCTTCAGGGGAATTATTGGCATCAGTCCAACTTCATTCTCCATCCATGTCAGCAATTTTGTGCTAACGTCCTATTCCTTCAGACATTTGTCACTTTCTTTGTGCACCTTGTTCACTGGTGACTGTGCTAGTGTCATCGCTTTGCTTCCCACCACTCCACCTTGCCATCCATCATTATTTTATACTTGTCCATACTAATATCTGTGGTCTTTCCCAGCATTCTGGTTCTCTCCTTATCTCCTTCACCTTTGTCCAGGGACATGGCAATTCGTTCAGTGTAATGGTCTTCATCTCTCCCTTCTCGGGTCCATCAGTTATGTACTGCAATCCTTCGTCTAACTGCCAGTAATTGTTCATCATGTCCAACATCTTTATGTAGTTATCTTCATATGAAAATGTTCCTTTGGACATCCACCTCAATGTTGCTGTCTTCCTTTGGAATCTTCCTTGCGTTAGCATCGTTGCGAGATACATCAGGCATTGGGCTCTTTCTGCTGGTATTTCAGTTGCAATGAACGTCCGAGAAGCACTCATGGCATAGGGGATTGAAGAGCAGACATCGCAGCTCTCCTCTGTGGTTTCCTTACCTACTGTGGTCATATGTTTGTACCATATGTTGTTAGATACTCATTCTGTGTCTGTGAGATACATGTAAACTGCCTTCATGTCTGTGTCAACACTGCGCTTACCTCTCCTTACCTTATAAGCAGTGTCTTCTCGACCACCTGCTTGGGTCGGGGTAATGTTAGTAGGGGGTACAGCGGTAGTGCTAATAGCAACATACAAATCCCATCAAGCCACTGGAAAGTGATAGACATAACATGATAAGAATGTTCTTTATTGTTTCTGTCATACCTACTTATGCTGCTTGGACCATGCAGCCTGACGAGAAGATAAACTTTGGGCCCGATTCATAGAATCCAAATCCAGCTGTGGCGCAAAGAAACAATTGCACGGCACGCGTATTCATGGATTTCCCGAGGCATCACTAGTCGTGGTGCAAGGAATATCAAGCAGTGCCAGTAACGCCCCCAACACACCCCCACGCACAGTAAAAAGCAAGCAAAATGCCAACCACAGCGCAAGCGCCCACGCCATCCCTGGACCAGCTTACTGCCCCACCCAGCCAAATTGCATGAACACTCGGTGCGGAGGGGGTATGCACTGAGTTTCCACGCAGTTTTCTGGGGTGAGGATGGGGTACACGCTGAGTTTCCACGCTATTTAGCTGGGGTTCGTCAGGGGGATCTGCTTCCTGTGAAATGTCAGCGCATACCCTGTATGCACACCAGCCAAATCACGTGGAAACTCAGCACATACCCGTCCGCATCCCAGCCAAATTGTGTGGACACTCAACATGTACCCCATATGCACTCCAGCCAAATCACTCCAAAATAACATGCAACACCTGCACAAATTGGGACACCCCAGCCCCCATCACCTGAGCCCACAGCCAGCCCCCACCACATGGTACACCCCCAGCCTCATCACCCAAGCCCGCAGGCATCACCCGCCACATGGGACACCCCAAACCCACATCACCCGAGCCTGCAGGCATCCCCTGCCACCTGGGACACCCACAGCCCCCATCACCACAGCCCGCAGGGATCCCCCACCAAATGGGACACCTCCAGCCCCCATCACCCAAGCCTGCAGGCAGCCCCAACACATGGGACTTCCCCAGCCCCCATCAACCAAGCCTGCAGGCATCCCCCGCCACATGGGACACCCCAGCCCCCATCACCACAGTCCGCAGGCATCCCCCGCCACATGGGACCCCCCCATCACCACAGCCCGCAGGCATCCCCCGCCACATGGGACACCCCATGCCCCCATCAACCAAGCCCGCAGGCAGCTCTCGCCACATGGGACACCCCAAGCCCCCATGTCCTGAGCCGCAGGCATCCCCGCCACATGGGAAAACCCTCAGCCCCCATCACCTGAGCCCGCAGCAGCCCCCACCACATGGGACACCCCCAGCCCCCATCACCACAGCCCGCAGACATCTCCTGCCACATGTGACACCCCAGCCCCCATCTCCTGAGCCCGCAGGCATCCCGGCCACATGGGTCACCCTCAGCCCCATCAACCAAGCCCGCAGGCATCCCCCACCACATGGGACGACCCCAGCCCCCATCACCCAAGCACGCAGGCATCCACCACCACATGGGACAACCCAGCCACCCTCAAAAGAGCCAGCAAGCAGTCCCTGCCACAAGGGACATCCCCAGCCCCCATCACTACAGCCCGCAGGCAGCCCCAGCCACATGGGACACCCCTAGCCCCCATCAACCAAGCCTCCAGGCATCCCCCACGACATGGGACACCCCATCCCCATCAGCCGAGCATGCAGGCATCCCCCACCACATGGGACACCACCCCACCCTCAAAAGAGCCAGCAGGCAGCCCCTGCCACAAGGGACATCCCGAGCCCCCATCACCACAGCCCACAGGCAGCCCCGCCACATGGGACAACCCCAGCCCCATAACCATGGCCCGCAGGCATCCCCCACCACATGGGGCACCCCCAGCCTCCATCACCTGAGCCCGCAGGCATCCCCCGCCACATGGGACACCCCAGCTCCCCTCACCCGTGCCCGCAGGCAGCCCTGCCACATGGGACACCTCCAGCCCCCATCACACAAGCCCAGCAGGCATCCTCCGCCACATGGGATACCCCAGCTCCCATCACCCGAGCCTGCGGGCATTCCCCGCCACATGGGACACCCCAGCCCCCATTACCACAGCCCGCAGGAATCCTCTGCCACATGGGACACCCCAGGCCCCATCACCCGAGCCTGCAGGCGTCTCCCGCCACATGGGACACCTCCAGCCCAGCCCCCATCACCTGTGATGGCAACCTGCAGGCAGCCCCTTCCAGACTGGACATCACCTGCATGCTGTATGCTGACATAGTGACACACGTTCTCTCCATCGATGGCGTGTTCAGGAACTAGCTTGCTGTGTAGTGACACCACCCTTAGCCTCCTGCCCACATAATATCCTGCAAACACCAAAATAAACATTCACCTGGCCCACAAGCTTCAGTGTGCCAGCTGATCATACGCAATTTCTGACTACAACCATATCCCAACATACACATCACAAAAGTGTATGCCAAAGTGAGGCCCTGTATGCCATGTGACAAAGTAATGTCAACAATCCACATGTACAAATAATCACACAATGACAGTATGCAAAGCACCCTCGATTTGCGTCACATGAAGAGACATTGGACTGGCGTGTCACGGCATGAGCCTCAATGAGCACACATCACCTGAACAGATAACCTCATAAACACACGAGTGACAGTCCCCAAATGAACTGTCATTCTGAATGCACATGTACGCAAGTGTCCAAAGGGCCAAAGAGTCCTGGGAGGAGGTTGAGAGTGAAGACAGACACAAGAAACTTGTCAGGGCAGGTGACATTGAGACAGTGCCAGTGCATGTGGAGTGGTGATTGATGAAATGTGGTTGCAGAGTTGCCAGTTCAGCACATGTGAAGGACATCAGAACAAATGCACCCAAAAAGACAACAAAGAAAGTCTTCCAAGCCAGTGTCAATTCCATGCCTAAGTGCAGTCATGAGGTGCAAACTGCCGGCAGGTGTCTGCTGGCATACATAAAAACAGTCTAAGGATTGGGCATGCTGGGGAGCCAGTGCAGGTGTGCAAGTGGTGAGCGAGAGGACCTTTTGCCAAGTTCATTGGGTAGAGAGCTGATCATAGCAGATGCACACAGGACTTCATCAGGGCAGAGGAGTAGCAAACGCAGAAGCACAGAGGAAGACTCAAGTCATGATTGAGTGCATGGCAATTATACTGTGCCATATCCACCAATACTGCAGCATTTTTTTGGCAATGTGTAAAACCATACCATTTGAAAAATGGTATTGCAAAGTAAGATGGCCAACTACACAAGAGACAATGAAATAAGCACAAAGAAATTCTGGTGAAGGGCAAAGCACGACATGTGCATTACACTGCATCAATCAACTTCAGGCCCATAATTGAAAATATTTGACACTCACATCACTCACCCCATCCACCACCCTCCCAAACACAGAGAGGAACAATACACATTGTGCTGCACATGTGAAAACAAATGCCACTACACCGTGCACACTCAAACTCCACCTTGACACCCATCCACTGGTCATGCACACCGGATGGTCCTCAGCAGGGACACATAATAGAGTAAGGAAGCGTCAAACTTTGAAAAAATAAAAGATCAAACATCACTGGGAGTAAAACAAATTAAATATATTTAAAAGTAGTATTAACATCATAAATTATTTTTTTTTAAATGTGCATGAACTAAGAAATCAAATGTAAGAATGTCCAAATGAAAATCCAGTGTACGTAAAAAAGATGGAAAAGTCACAAATAAAGTCCATGTTCATAATTGATTCCCAGAAAGCAAGTTCAAATGAAAAAAAAATCATTCCACCATGTTGAACGCAAAAGTAGGGAAAGAAATGAGAACTATGTACAAATGAAAGGGGTCCAATGTCCCAAATGCACACCAAACCAGGAAATAAAAATCCACAAAATGACACACAAAAATAACTATGTACAAAAAGCAGCGCACAGTCCAAACACTCCAAGAAAAGTACAAAATGAAAAGGAAACTTATACCTAAAAAACTATATACAATGGCAGCGGGCTAGCCCTTCTCCTCACCCTGCTCCTTCAATGTCTCGGCCAGGGCATCATCGAACACTGCGTCCAATTCCCCTAGGCTGGCCTCCGATCTCACCTCGAGGGCTTGCAGGGACTCCAACCTGCTCGTCTCCCACTCCCTGCAAGTCTCCTTGAGAATCTTAGCCCGCCTCTCTGCCCGACGCAGTGAAATCTCCACCCTGGCCATGGTGAGTCTTGCCTCCCATGCCCGCTGCCATTCTGCCCCGATCTGCTGCCCCAAATGCCCGAAACCCGGAAGACGTCCTTTGGGTAAGGTCTACATTTGCCTCCTTCCTGATGGCCGATACCTGCCTCCCTGAGATGCCATGCCCCGAGTACTGCCGCCTCCTACTCTGAGCCTGCTGCTGCCAAATAGCCTGGTGCCTGCTCCTTAAGGCTGTCGTGCACGTGCCCTTCTCATTGGTGCCTACTCTCCCTCCATTGCCACGGGTCCTGTTGATGGCTGGATCTGCGTGGTGACCACCTCGGATGATCCAACTCCGACTCCCGACTCAGGCAGGGATGTGGTCTCCACCAGACTAGCCGCCGGGGTTGGGGCAGGTATACAGGGGGCCCTGGTGGTATCTGGCCCGGAAGGTGGCATCGAGGATGACTGGCGCATAGAGGAGGAAGATGAGGAGGGGGTCGCAGAAGTGGCCAGCCCACGCACCCAATTCGAGACCAGGAAATGTGCTAGCCCATTCACGAGACGCAATACCTCTTTGTGATGATCTGCAAGCCCCCAATTGGAAGCCCGCACATCATCACAAATGGTGCCTGTACACTTCATGATACCGGCTAGCAATGGTTCTATCCTGTCCTGAATTGTGACATCCAGAGGTATTGGTGTTTCCGTTTGTGTGGAAATATCCACCACCTGCGGATGGCTCTGGCCTGGGACATGCCCGCACGTGCATACTGGCGCAGTCGCAGTACCAGGGGCAGGAACAGGCACAGGCACCTCCACAGTGACCTGCATTGCCTCCTGCCCCGGAGTCCGGACTGCACTAGTCACACCCACATCATCACCCCTGCAGGGCCCCATAAAATGGTCTGATGCGGCCTCCTCCTCCTTCCCCGCCAACCTGGATGCCTCCCCACCATCTTCCACATTGGATTGCCCCTGTGCGACCTCACATGTCCCTCCCACTGCGGAGGAGTCCACGACCACCTTCACCCTCTTGGTCCTCCCCTCAGCAGCTGCGGCTGTTGTGTCCGACGTGGCACCTCTCTACTCGCTCTCCGAAGATGAAATAACATGGGAGCATGACTGGGCCTTGCGCCTGTGCGTGGTGGAGGCTCCCCGCTGCCTTGCTCCACAGCACCTTCTCTGCCCTCTTCTTCCAACGTCGCTGTGGATAGGGAGACATAGAAATAAAATACATCAGGGCACTGTACATTTGTGTGTATGGCACAAAACATATGCACATGAATTGCATTGGCAAAGTCCACAAACATCATCACCCTCCACAACACACTGGTTTGTGCCATTAACACACAAGCATATACATGACTGTCCTTCACAACAGTCAATCACATCCTTGGACAAGGGACTGTCAGCACCTACAAAAATTGTGCATGCCCCTCACATGCATAATGGGACATACACGTCATTCACACACATCACCTGACAGTCCTGAGGCAGGTCATGGAGCCATCACATCAGAGTCCACTCAATGACAATTAGCCAGCAAGAGTCAAGCACACATTCAGATGCTCCAGTAACAGCCAACCAGGAGTTTTGGCCAGTCACACACTCACTTCTCAGAAACATGCACATGTACACCATGCATGTCCAGATGTTGCCGACAGCATCCATGTGTCACACCTCTCACACGGCCATGTCCATACACATATGTGTAACCATGTGCATGTCGTTACATGCTGCAGCGCCTCACACATTGCAACTGAAACACTGTTGATGTCACACATGCTTCAATGGACACACATGCAGCACTGTATGGGACATGCACACAGACATCCATACAAGAGGCATGCCTGACATAGGGTCAAGGTGCACATTCCCATGCACATGCACTGTGGAGGACAACAACACATGGACACTTTCC
This sequence comes from Ambystoma mexicanum, assembly GCF_040938575.1. Classification (NCBI taxonomy): domain Eukaryota; kingdom Metazoa; phylum Chordata; class Amphibia; order Caudata; family Ambystomatidae; genus Ambystoma; species Ambystoma mexicanum. The sequence goes on along the minus strand of NC_090926.1, from coordinate 1,090,699,603 downwards.
AGACGACTCCAGCCGGAGCTGCAATTCCATAACCTGGGCGTGCAGTGTGGGTAGAACCGCTCCAGGACCGGCATGTTGTCGGTGGTGAAACAGCCCCAGCGCCCCCCTTGGTTCTCACCAGCCTGGAGGAGACGCTGGGCCTTGTTGTGGGTCGTGGCTTTGTACTCCTCCCAGCGCTTGTGGACATGGTGGTAGTCGCAGGGCGCCACCCCCTCCGCTTTGATGCAACCATGCTGTCCGCCCAGATCTTCCTCAGTCCTTCCTTGCTAACTTGTGTTGGTCTGTGGAAGAGGGCATCATAATGCTGCAGGACTTGCTCCACCAGAATGTCAACTTCCCTGGATGAGAAGCTGACTGCCCTCTGCCTCGCTGCAGGGGGGGGTAGCCACTTGCCTCCGATGATGTTGGTTCAGACATGGCAACTCCGAGGCAGGTGTGGGTGGGCAAGGTGGTCCAGCGGCTGGCCTGTGGAGCAGTGGTCTGGCACATCAGGAGTCTTCTGAATCAGCAGAGGTGGTCACAAGTCCGACTACAGGAGCACTGGCAATGGCTGTACAACAGGAACCAAAATTGCAGGGCACACGGACAGCAGGCACACACAGTGGGCAGGCAGCAGCAGATGGCTCGTAGGAGGGTTGAGCGTGGGTCTTCCATGCTACTCACGTGGGAAAGAGAGGGACTCTGCACATGTGGAAAGCGCGCGTCAGTGTGAAATCAGAGGAAAGGGCCCTAGCGCGTAAGTTACGTGACATGTGCTGAACGTTGGGCGTGGTGTTCAGGATCAGGATAAAGTAGTACGTAGGAGACCATCATATGCTTGCATGAGTTATAGCAGATGGACATGTGGGCTTCGTTTTCCATGCAATCAAGCATGGAAAACAAAGCCAAGGTGCCCAGGGCCATGCTGGGAGAGCCATGCCCTCCACCCAACAGGGTCAGGAAGATGCAGCTGATGCTGACGTCCCCAGCACCTGAGGTCCTGGGGCAGCATTTCCATCTGCTGTCCACACCAGGCAGGGCGAGGAAGCTGCAGGGGCAGCTGCAGCAACCACCACCAGGCTCAGGGTCACCTAGCCAGGCCTATAGTGGTCCCGGCCCAGGCCTGCAGAGACCCAGGGGTGGATGTCCTTGTCTCCAAGGGCAGGAGATGTGCGGACAAAGGTCCAGCCACCAGCACCCAGGGTCCTGGGGCAGCATTGCCATCTGCTGTCCACACCAGGAAGGGTGAGGAAGCCGCAGGGGCTGATGGGAAGAACTGAGGGCTCTGCATGCATGCATTGCTGTAGAAGGTCTGGCCCACAGGGAAGCCCTGAGGTTACAGTATAGGTCAGTCAGGACTACACTGGGTGCACTTGAGGCAGCCAGTAGTAGATGGTCTGAACAGCAGATGCAACAGTTGACTCATGCCATCACGGAAGAACTCTGTGCATCCCGTGAGGTGTTGCATGGGAACCGCCGAGCCATCATGTTGCAGATGCAATCATCTCAGTCCTGCATGGCCACTGCCATGGAGGACCAGGCCAGGGCTATGCGTGGTGATCCTCCCTTACCACTACCACATTCTGATGCTACACCAGAGGGTGGCGACAGCAGTGACAGGTCTCCTGATCCATGCTAGCCTTGAGGCCCATTAACCCATGAAGGTTTTTTTCTTCTCAACATCCACACATGTGGGTGTTGATGTGCACCCTGCACCTCCTCCCTCCTGGGTTCTCGTCCCCCCCACCATCATGGGCATTTTTGATTTTTCAAACTTGTTTTTTGTCTATAGTGCATTTATGTGACAGTGTGTTGCAGCCAAGGGCATCCACTGTAGATTCCAGCTGAACCAATGCAGGCTTGTCTCGTGTTGGTACCCTCCTTGTTTGTGCCTTAGGGTTCAGACACATATGCCACTTCTGCTTCCCCTTTCCATTGGCTTGCAAGGAGTGCAGCGTGTAAAAGTAAATTAAACAGAGGCATTGGGCTTCCATTCTATCTATGGGCAGTCTCATGTCCGACCTGTTTATACACCCCTAGTGAGATTCAGGATTGATTGACCAGTGCATGGATAGCATCCCTTTTTGTTTGGACATTTAGATCCATCCTTTGTTCATGTTCCATCTTCATGTATTAGCTTTACTATCTCCATTATTGTTTGCCTTCCGGCTGTATGCACTTCCCTGCCTCCTTTAGTTAGCAGAGCCACACAAAAACAGAAGGGTACCATGTGCAATTTACAGCACATTGTGGCATTTGTGCAATTTTGATTGGTCACTGTCAGACGGATTCACTCTTGGGTCATGTGTGTGTTGTATGTTGTACTGGCCAATTGATGTTCATGTGTAAATTGTTGTTTTGATGTTTGAGTTATTTATGAACATGTAACGTTGATCGTTGAGCACTTTGTGAGAGTAGTGTTATGTGTTAGCCATTTATTTTTCTTTTTTCACATTGCATGCCATGGCATGGTGTGTCAACCAGGTGACATGCAGTGTGGGAGGGTTTAGGTGACATACCGGCATTTAGATGTGTACATTGGCATGGTGTTAGTGGCATAATCCATCTTCGATGTGTTCTTTTTGTGCAAACCAGATTGAGATATTTTAAGTTCTAAGGGATGCACACAATGTGGCATTTCCAAGGACACATTCTCAGGGTGGTAAGGTTGGGACATATGATTTTCCCTTTGTCATCATCGATTGTCGCCTGGAATGTGCCAGGGCTGTGTGCACTCCGCAGGGGTTGAACTTTAGGTGACAAATTGTGCCTCAAGCTGGGTACGGGCAGCCTCGCCACATGCCCTTTCCCCTCCCATGCGCAGCCACCGTGCATGTGGTTGGGGATGTGGGGGCACCACCATGTCCACCGGTACGCCACGCTGTGTTGCAACATTGTGCAGGACACATGCTGCCACAATGATCCTGTACACTACTGGTGGTGCATATAGTAGCTCACCACCAGAGTGGTCAAGGCAGCAGAAGCGTGACTTTAGCACTCCAAATGTGCGCTCCACTATGGCCCTAGTTGCAATATGGGCTGCGTTGTATCTTACATGGGGTGGTGTGGTGGGGTTCCATATTGGCATCATCATGTAGGTGCTCAGAGGATAGGCACTGTCCCCTGTGGAGGTGGGATGGGTTGTCAGTGGTGTGGTTTTGTCTGTGTGAGACATGCAAGCATTTGCAGGGCCATTTGTACTCACCAATGAGCCATGTGTTGGCCGTGCCTCCCAGCTTCCAGGGCCCCGTGTAGGGGTGACATTCTGAATATGAAACTATCATGGGTGGATACTGGATAGTTAGTATATACAGAGGTAATGATTCCCTTGGCATCACATACAACCTGCACGTTGATGGAATGCCAGTGCTTGCGATTGCGATAGATGTGCTCTGTTGCCCTAGGTGGACGTAGGGCCACATGCGTGCAATCGATGGCCCCAACCACTTTAGGGAAGTGTGCCACCCCGTAAAGGTCCTGGACCAGAGCCTGCCTTTCTGCGGGTGTTCTGGGCATGTATATGTGCCTTCGGACTGAGGGATGTGCAGTCATGATTGCCAACACCTGTTGTAGGCAGCGTGACGGAATGGGCTGTGAAATGCCCCTGATTATGGCAGTTGTCTGCTGAAATGACCCAGTGGCCAAAAAATGCACTACATTGAGTACCTTGTTCAAGGGGCTCAGTGCTTGCAAGCACAGGGTGGGTGATGTGAGGTCATCTTCCCACTCCATGACCAGGTCTGATATGATATGAGGTGGACCCTATACCTGCCATAGACCTGGTCATCAGGCATCCCAAAAAGGCTGGTCCTGGGTAAAAGAATGTGTGCCCTGACTACCCTCCTCCTCCTGCGATGTCCCACGATCATTGCTGTGAAAAATGGTACATTCATCTTAGCTGTATACAGGTGTTGGTTTTTCGCACGCCCTTTTTATGCTTTGTTTTTAGTGTGCAGTGACGCTTACGACTGCTTTTGTGTGGTGGATGTGTTAACGGATTTGTGCGTCTTTTACCGCACGCTGGTGAGCCCTGTTCAATTCCATGAATACGTGTTGCATGCGCGCGTGTGGGTGTTGCAAGTATTTTACTGTGGTACTTCTCACATAACACCCACATTTACGCTTGTTGTTCCCCATTCCACGTGTTCCGTCCCTTTTTAGGTGACTGAAGACGGTATGTGCCTTCGCTGGGAGTATCTCGCAAGGCATTCATGGTGTCACAGTGATGAGTTGGACTCGCGGGGATTCAGCGTAAGTCTCGGGTAAGCCTTGAGCAGTGTGTTACATGAATTGACGAACAAGCACTTGCTCACGTTTTGCATGCAAGTGCCCCTTTTTCCGCGCATTTCAATTCTATGAATCGGGCCCAATGTTGTCCGCCTGAAATTTGAAAAGAAAAGCAATTACTGTGTTAGTACGTGTCAGTGACCTCAAGCCCCGCAAACTAAATAGGCGCTGATTGCAAAGACACAGACCTCTCCCAGACCTTTCTTCCTGAGGGGTCTCTAAATGTGGCCAATACTGGTAATTTGCGTTGCTCAAGTTGTGGCAATGCTTGGGCCAAATACTCAACAAAGACAAGGAAATATACTTCAGGGGATCGTGCTCTGAAAAGTCTGAGCCCCCTTATCTAGTGCACAAACTGGTTAGAAAAACTTTCAGGGTGAGAGAGGTGAGGTATCATCAGGGCAACCCCCTACACAACCCTCACTACTTTTACATAGAACTGCATGTGCGAAAAGAAAAATAACAAATGGACAGTATTTCATTCATCAATGTGTAGGTATCAGCTGCTGCTTCTGCCCCTTGGGACTGTCTAATCATTGGATGACCTTGGGCCCCATTATGGCTGAGGCAGAACGGGTTAATGGGCTCCGCGAAAGGAGGCTGACCCGTTATACACGTTCCGCCTCATTACAAGCTCCCCTCGCAGGACCCGGTAAGTAACGCCTGGTCAAACCAGGCGTCCTTACTGGGCTCTGTGAGGGGAAGAGGGAGCAAACAACGGGCCGCTCATAATCGGCCCGTTGTTTGAACCCATTCCCATTGAACCCTATGGGGGCTCAGATGGGAATGGGGAAGGTCCGGGCCCAGGTTCCTGGAGGGAGGAATTACCGGGCCCTCCGAACTCAGAATGGCCCGGTAATGCCCCATTCTGGGAACTGGGACCCGGACCTGATTCCGGCGGCAGCCAGGCTGCCAATAGCGGCATGGCTACCGCCGAAGTAGTAATGAGGCCCCTTGTCTCCCTAACTCAGTAATATCAGCATACACTTGTAGTTCATCGAGGTCTTGAACGTTGGCCCTGTCGGTCACAGAAACTCTGTTGCCAGATAAGGCCACTGCTTTGTAGGGCTTGACATCATGCATATGGTTCCATATGCTCTTGCCTAACAGTTTTACTGCTCTGTCAGCTACAGCCTCAACTGCGTAAGGCCCAGTAAATCTTGGCGCCTTCCAGCGCCGCAGAAGGTTACATAGGAGCACTATGTCTCCCACTTTCACTGAGTGTTTCAGTTCACTGTCTTGTGATGTATCCTCGCAGTCAATTTCTTCTCTGTCTTCGGTCACCCCCTGGATCTGCTGTATCTGTTGAGAGATAAAAGAAGCACTTGAAACCAGAGAAGTGATGTAATCAAACATCCCCTTTCCTAACACATCTGCACTACTCTCACAATCCTTCAATGCTAGGGTTGAAGGAGCCAGGGGAAGACGCATGCACTGTCCTGTCACCACCTCGTGGGGTGTTAAATGGTTGCCAGACCCTGGCTTGTTTTGCAATTCAAACAATGCCAATGGTAGGCAATGTAGCCAGATTTTCTTGGTGCTCTGCTAAGTTTTGTCAATGCACACCTTTTGGAGTCAATGAGGCGTTCACACAACCTGTTTGCTTGTAGGTGGTATGCACAGGTGAATTTAACTGTCTTGTGCTGTATCCTCGCAGTCAATTTCTTCTCTGTCTCCGCCCACCCCGAATCCGCTGTATCTGTTGAGAGATAAAAGAAGCACTAGAAACCAGAGAAGTGATATAATCAAACATCTCCTTTCCTTACACATCTGCACTACTCTCACAATCCTTCAATGCTCTGGTGGGAGGAGTCAGGGGAAGATGCATGTGCTGTCTTGTCAACAGCTCGTGGGGTGTTAAATGGTTGTCAGACCTTGGATTGTTGTGCAATTCAAACAATGCCAATGGTAGGCAATGTAGTCAGGTTTTCTTGGTGCTCTGCTGAGTTTTGGCAATGCACACCTTTGGGATTCCATTGAGGTGTTAACACACCCTGTTGCTTGTAGGTTGTAAGCACAAGCACATTTGTGCTTGATGCCTAGCAAGGTTTTAATATGCTGAAACAGTTCATTGTCGAAGTGAGGGTCATTGTCGGACTGCAAGACCTCACACATGCCCCATCTTGGGAAAACATCCTTTACCAGGAATTCTGCTGCTCCTGAGTGCATCGGCATAGGAACAGGACCCAGCCTCTCTCCACCTAGAGAATGGCCAGACAACCACTATTATGTAGCGGTATCTTTGACAAAATTGGACATGCAGAAATGGGCCTACGGGTCTTGGTATGGCTCTTCTCACCACTCTCAAAGTATGCCCTGCTGTAAACTGTTGGCAAGTCAAGCAGTTGCTAATAAAATCAGCTACATGTTCATTCAAATTTGGGCAAAACCACTTTTCTCCAATACATGTAGCAATGGCCTCTTTCCCTGTCTGTGTTGGATAGTGCAGTTGTGCTAACGCTGTTTTCAGCAACGCTAATTGCATGACCACTTTCCCTGAGGTGTTCTGTTGCATAAGGCATCTGTTGGATACATGGAGCAACTTCTCCTTATCCATCCTCTGATGGTGCAGCCCTCTGCAGTTCTATAATCTGTGTCTCTGGCAGTGCAGTGTAAGCTTCCTTCATCACCATGTTCCTCACTCCTGGCTGGCCTCTGCTTTAATTCCCACAGCTACCTGTTTTGGCTATGCAATCACCTCAATCAATTTGCATACCAATAGCTCATGCTGCACTGGGGTCCCATCTGATCTCCTGAACCTTCTCCTGAGCCATCGCGCCAGTCCTGAATGTACTGTTGATGTCACGTAAGATGAATCAGAATAAATTGTGACATACTTCTCTATGCTGTTTTCTAGTGCTAATATGAGAGCCACTAGTTCTGCTGCCTGTGCTTAATAATGGGATGGTAGTTGTGCACTTAAAACCAACTTATTTGTCCCGTCCTCCTTCAGCCTTACCACTGCAGTCCCAGTACGTCTGATCCCATCAGTTTGATCAATTGTTGACGAACCGTCAATGCACATCTTGTCTGCCCACTCTAGTGTATCCTAATCCGCCTTGCGTGTGTCACTGAACATCTCTATGTGTGCTCTTTGGCTTATGCAGTATCGCACAAAGGGTGTGCTCTACATAAAGAGTCGTGGTGCACCCCATTGTTACTGCTGATGATTGCTCCACTGAGAAGGCTGCTGCAGCCAATGATTGTGCAAATGGATAATGCCCTCTCATCACTTGGCCAAGTTGTAGTAAGCAATTGGCTTGTAGCCCATGGTTGTCTTCCGAGTTAGTACGGCCTTCCTCACTACACCGCCAGTGTGTGAAAACAAGAAAAACTCCTTTTTGTAGTCTAGGGTCCCTAACAATGGAGCTGTGATTGTTGCTTCCTTCATTTCCTCAAAAGCCTCAGTCATACCTGTGGTCCATTGCAGTGTCTTTGTCCCCTTTTGTGCTTCTTTCAGTGCACCCAGTTGTGGCCTTGTGTATGTGCTGTAGTCAAGGACCCATGCTCTGAAGTAATTGCACAGCCCCAGGAACTGACTGTCATGGGCTGTGGTGTGTTGCGTATTGTCTCTACTCTCTTGGGGCAATGTGTCTGCCATCCTTAGATATCATCTGTTCAATGTATAGCACCTCCTTCTGACAGTACTTTAATTTGGCTTTGTCCACTTTGTACCATTTGTCAGCTAATACTGTCAGCATGTGCACTGAATCCTCACTGCACTGGTCTTCTGTCTCGCTGCAAATCAATATGTCGTCTACATACTGTAAAACTGTACTTTTTGTCGGTATGTTGCTTAGCTCCATCTGGATCACTCTGTTGAAGATAGATGGTGACTCGCAGTACCCCTATGGAAAACGAGTATGTTTCAATTTCTGGTTATGGTAAATAAAGCTAGTTAGATCCTGGGTGTAGTGGCACTGAAAAGAACGCATTCTTTAAATCAATGACTGTGAAACAGGTGGCTTCCGCTAGAATGCCACACATAATTGTCACCGGGTTTGCTTCTACAGGATACTCTGCTTCTACAATATGGTTGAGAGGTCTTAAATCCTGAATGAAATGCCATGATCGCCTGTTGTCCTTGGGGACGGGGTTCACTGCTGTGTTGCATGGAAACTCTAATGGTACCAGAATGCCTCTCTCAATAAACGCTGTTATTGTCTTATAAATTCCCTGGATCTGCCTCCTTGGTTAGGGGATACTTCATTACTCTAGGCAAAATTTGCTGCTGGTTTCAGTTTAATCTTCACTCCCCCTATGCTCTTTATGCACCCCATGTCATAAGGACTTGTGGCCCATAAATTGTTTTTTACATTGGCCATATCCTCCTCCCAGAATGAGAGCGGCACCTCCAGCATCATTGCCATTTTCTGTGGCACCTCTCTGTAATGAATCTGTAACCTAAATGTGACACTCATTTGAAACACCACCTCCAGTTCCTGTCTCTCCTCTCCAAAAAGTTCATCATCTGTCACTGTGGTCAATCTGTACCCCTCTGCAACTGTGTTTATTGCTCTCCATGCCCTCCATGTCTCATCTGTTGCATTCACTGCAATCCAGTCCTCTCTTGCCAACACTGCCTCAATTTCTATGGACATTATCGTTCCTTCTGGCTCATTCAATGGTGTCTCTGGTTTGAATAAGTATTCATTTGGAACTCGTCACACCTTACCTGCAATGCCTGGCATCCATGTAATTGCAATGTCATTCCCATATTGAAACATCCCTGGGTCCACTGGCATCCCCCCTCTGTATGTTGCATCCACAATATGCTTGGACAATGTGGTTTGTAGTCAACATGTGTATGCCTGGTGTTAAGCACACTATGCCTTTGTCTGTGAATGAGATGACCGTGTTTAGTCTGCTCATGATGTTTCATCCCAATATGTTTACAGGTATCTGTTGAGAGTAAACTAAAGGTAGTGATAAGTCATGATCCCCTATAGCTAGTGAGATGTCATCAGTAAAAGGAACCACTTCTGGAGCCCCAGAGAATCCTTGAGTGTTCATGGTGTTGCCTGACAACTTAAATATTCCTTCCCTAATACTTGACCCAGTCGACCCCAGTGACAACAAGAAAGGAAAAAGTTTTGTCACCTATCGCCATCCCGATGTGAGGTTCCTCCACAGGATTCGGTGTGATTGACAGGATGGGACACATCAAGTTCACCTGTGGGTTGTCCTATTGGGGCTATATAGACAATCCGTTCCCTGTGAAGGGGTTGTTTCCCACCATTATGACCCCTTCAGTCGTTGGGCGGGTACTGTCGTAACGGTATCCTAGTGTGCAGTTGTGTCATCATCCTGTATCTGTGCTAGTTGCTGTGTGTTTGCTTTAATCTGTGGTGCCTGTAAATACTGTGGTATTGGCGCCGCCTTGTGTGGTACTTGTGTCTGTGTTTGTGGCTGCACTGGTGTGTATGTTGTGCTTGCAGCTGCGCTTGCAGCATTTCTTTATATGAACCTTGTATCTGCCTCTGTGGCTGTTGGTCTGGTACATAATAATCTCCTTGTCCCCCTTGATATGGCTGTTGGCCTTGTTCGCCCCAATTTAGTTGTGTCCCTCTAAATCGGCATGCTTTTGAAATGTGTCCTAGCTGCCCGCAGGTCCAGCACTGTGGTAACTCCCCCCCCCCCTTGTCCTGGAGATCACGCTGAAAAGTCTCCTGGCTTCTGCTGCATCTGATGTCCATATCCCCAACACCTACTGCAGGTACCCTTTTGTTGTTGTCATAATCTCTGGACAATTGCCCTCTTGATCTTGTTATGGTTGTCTCCCCATCCTTCATCCTGGGGGGTCCCTTAGTCTATTAACATATGTGTTGTGAGTCGTGCACACGTCATTCGTCTGTTGTGCTTGCTCTTCTGAATCAGCCCTTTTCTCTCCCCGTCCGATTGTCCTGCATCCCCATGATGCCCACTTCTCCGCCCCATGGAGTGTAGCCGGCCTTGCTCCTCTGATGTTACGAATTTGCCATTTGGTAACACGTTTATCATTTTAATTTCATATTTGGGGACCCTTGTTTTGTGTATGGTGATGTCGTACGAGGGTTGGATGCCTGGGAAGTTCCACAGTGGGGCTTGTGAATCACAGGGTGTATCCATTTGTAATCTTTTACTAATCTTGGGCCAGGCCGCGATTGTAGAAATCGCCGGGTTGAATTTGCCGTCGTACCTATGAGTTTGTGAGAATATTGCATAGCGTAGGTCAGTAGGCCGGACCACATGGCGCTCTATGGGAACATGTGGTGTTCTATCTGTTGGGTCCTGCCAGTATTTAGTGCACTGTGCCTGTGCTACCAGGTAGCACAACTCAAAATCGGGTGCAGTGATGCCACCCGTTTCATACGGTTCCACCAGTTTCTCCCACTTCGTCCTGTTAGTGCTGCCATTCCATATGAATGTCCAAGCCATGGATCTTAGATTTTCAAAGAAGGGTTTGCCTGGCCATATGGGGACATTACTGAAGACATACAGGAGCTTAGGGAGTATCACCATCTTGAGTACCGCAATTCGGCCAATGAGTGAAATGGGGAGTCTAGTCCATATCTGCAGTTTAGTATGGATTGTTTGCAATAGGGATTCGTAATTATCGATGTATAGGGATGTCTTGTCCCTGGACACAAGGATCCCAAGATATCTGATATGGCCAGGTGACCAGTTAAGACCATGAGTCTGTGTGGGACAGGCAGTGGCAGGGGTTGATGGGAATCTTTGATTTAGTGGTATTTATTTTGTACCCTGAGTATGCTGTAAATTCTTCCATCACAGCAAGCGTGGGAGCCACATTTTTCTCAGGTTCACGTATGTATAATAATGCATCGTCTGCGTATAGTGAAATAGATTGGAGAATGCCGGCCATCCTGATGCCCCTGCGTTCTTGTTCTGATCTGACTGCTGCTGCGACTGGTTCTACCGTAAGAGCGAAGAGGATGGGAGAGAAGGGGAAACCCTGCCTGGTTCCCCTGTGTAATCTGAATTGTTTGGATAGGGTACGATTTGTGAGGACTGCGGCTTTAGGAGAGGTATAGAGCAGTCGAACGCACTGTGTAAAGTATGGACCAAACCCAAATTTATGCAGAACCTCGAACAGATAGACCCAGGAAACCGAGTCAAAGGCTTTCTCAGCATCCAGTGTTACTGCTGCTGTCTGCACCTCTGGTTTAATTTGTGTGATGATGCTGAATAGCCTGCATAGGTTTAGGGCCATAGACCTTGTCGGGATGAAGCCACATTGGTCTGGGTGAATGAGCGTAGTCATTTTGGGTAGTAGTCTGGTTGCAAGCACCTTAGCAAAAATCTTGGCGTCAGTGTTAATTAATGAGAGGGGCCTGTATGAGGAGAGATTGTGAGGAGGGCATCTAGGTTTTAATAACACAGTGATGATTGCTTCAGTCGTTGTGTCTGGGAGGGAACCCGTATTCATGGCGTCCTCCCATACATATGCCAATATTGGAGAGATTATGGTAAAATATTCTTTATATAGTTCTGGGGCTAATCCGTCTGGGCCAGGGGCTTTGCCGGATGCCAAGGATTTGATTGCGTCTGCAATTTCATCACTGGTTATCTGTTGCTCCAGGGCACAATTGTCTTCTGGCGAGAGCACAAGAAGTGTGATCCTGCTTAGGTAGCCTTTCAGGTCATCTCGAGTAAATGTGTCATGGTTCGCATATAGATTAGTATAGAATTTAGCAACTTCAGAATTAATGTCATCATCCCCGTTCACAACCTCTCCCTTTTCCGATACAATGCTTGTGATAGGAGTGTGATTAAATTCAGCCTTCAGTAAACTTGCTAGTAGACGACCCGCTTTGTTATTTTCCCTGTACCTGCGTGCTCTTGCTGCGAAAGCATGTATTGTGTCTTTCGTAAGGCCATGTCGTTAAATCTCTGAAGAGCTGTATTAATCTCTGATAGTGTTTGTTTGTTATGTGTTGCACTGTAGTCGTTTTCTAGCGTTCTCAAGTGTGTTTCCATCGGCATTAGTTCAGCTGACGGTTTTAAGCAGGCCAGTTGTTTTAGACATTATATTACACCTTATCCACATCTTGAATGTCTCCCAGATGGTTGAGCATTTCTCAACCGACCTTTTATTTTGTTCAAAAAATTCTTCAATCTCGATGTGTAAAGACTCCACTACGTTCGAGTCTTCAAGGATATTGGGGGGCATTCTCCAATGCTTAAAAGGTGGTTTTATGTTCAAAATCCCCACCTTCAGTGTGACCGGGAAATGGTCTGAAAATGTCCGGGGGAGTATGTCGCAGTGCTGTACTGAGCTGAACAGGTGGGAGGAAACAAACCAGTAATCTATCCTTGATTCCGTGTCGTGGACAGAGGAGTAGAGCGTGTATTGTCTCTCCTCAGGGTGTGTCCCTCTCCAGGCATCTACCGTCCCCACTTTGTTTGTCGTCATAGTCAGACCCTGTGTTCATATTACTACAGAAATCGTCAGCAAAACATAGTCTCCTCGATGTGGAGTCTACGTTATGTCTTGTGCTAAGATCGATGTCCACCAAATTATACCTGCTGCCTCCTGTCCCGCTTCCTTCTGTCGTGCTCCTGCCTCATGAACTCATGATATCCGACTCAGGCAGTCTACCCTCCTCATGCCTATCCCTTTCCCTAACCAGCGCTGCCCGCGTCCTTATTGCCCTAATTGCTCTTTCGTCTTCTACCCTGTGCACTCACTTCTCTGCTAACTTGCGTTTTTCTTTCTCTGCTGTCTCTCTCCGCCACTCTGCCTTCTCCAGTTCTCTCTCTTGTTTCTCCATCATCTCCCTTTCTGCTCTCTTCCTCTCCTTGAAATCCCTTTGTATCCTTTCTTCTAGTTCCCTTTCCAAATGCTCCCTCCCTTCTTCCCTTCTCTGTTTCTCCTTTCTCCTTCTCTCTCTCTGTCCTTGTGCTCTAAGCTCACTTCCCTGTCCTTCTCCCTTGTATCCTCCTCTTCCATTAGTTCTGCCCAGTCAGTCGTATCACAGTCCCTTTTCAGGTTCTGTATTGTCTCAGTCGCCCCTTCTACCTCCCTATCTGTCTTCCCTTGAAGTTTTAAAAGCACCTGTGCTGCTATCCACTTGTTTGTTCTAATGCCTTCGAACACTTCTTTTGCTCGCTGCTGTGCCTTAATGCTCGCCCCTACATCACTGGCTGGCGGTTGTGTGCCTTTCTGCTTATCTTCTTTAGTGTATGGTGGTTTCTTATATGTCGTATTTGAGTACCCCACAGCTGTTCTTAGTTCCCTCATGGGATACATTCCCTGTTCATCGTCTGTGTCATCAGATACTACACTTGGAGAGGCAGGGGGAGGTATGGAGGGATGGGTCCCTTGGTCCTTCGCATCCACTGATGCCTTGCTGTATCCCCCTCACTCTCTTGGAATATGCGCCACAACTCAAATATAGCCATGCGTTTGGCCAATTTCTTCCCCTTGTAGTCACCTTGTATGTATGTCAGTAGCGATTGCCGCATATCTTTGGAGAAACTCTCACAGGGTGGCCATGGTTTTGTTAATTTACTTTCTGTATTTTTGGACCATTCTGTGCTATATTTACAGATCTTCTCCTTATAAGGCGGAAGCATCTTACACAAATGCTGAAGAGGAGTAATCCTCCCACTGTTACCTACATTTCAATACCTTTTTACCTGACCTCAAGTTGATGTTTTCGATAATCCGCTGTTCAGGGACAAAAGGGTTACAATGCAATGATAATATTGTGCAGTTTCTACTAGCCTTTCTGGCTCTACACCTTATACAGCTTGCCCTGTGCACCGCCCCTACTTTACAATTGCTGCCTCCTCAGGCACACAACCACAATCCTGTGCATGCGCCTTCCGCGCACTGCCACTGGTTCACCTCATCTGCCAATCCCAAGTTGTCAACACTAGCTCCTCACTGTCACAAAACTCTCGCTGTCCTATGTGCAACCCTATGGGTGACATCACCAAACTAACAACACAATGTAGGTAAAGCAAATATCACATGCACACAACAATAGCCTGTTACTCCCAACCCTCACACAAACCTCCACAGCTGTCTTCGTGCTCTCCAGGCAGAGTCTTGTGGTCAAACTGCACCGTTGCGTCGCCCAACGCGTGAAACGCCTCTCTCCAGAGGACTTAACCAGTCGACTCACCTTCCGCAATCTAGGATAGCTCCAGCTAACCCTCACGGGAATACCATCATCTATGACCTGAGCTAAAACGCCTAACCCACAGGAATACCTTACTTTACAAAACTTCTGTCATCCAAGCCTTTCAAGTCAATAGTCTAGGTTATTCACCAGAACCGTTTACCTTGAAGACCGAATGTGCCCTATGCATAGAAGAGGGACTTCTACCTCCGCTCCTGTCCCTACTCAGTGCAACAATACTGATCGATACTATGACACTACTAGACAATACTTCAACAATACTCAACAATTCCGAACAATACCCACAATACTCAATACCCTCCCTCAAACCCACAGTTGCTGGCCGTCTGGATTGATAATTATGTTCCGTGCTGTGCTAGTGCTCCTCGGCTGCCGGCTCCCCATCAAGGCACTCATCAAGGCACTCGCCTCCCCGTCCTGGTCTGCCTGGACAACTCAAGATCTAGGGCATGATGATTTCCAATTGGCTCCTAATGACCTTTAAAATGGGTGTGTGTTCCAGTCTCTCTCGAAATATGCCAGGGTCCCGTAGCCTCTCAGGTTCAGCGGCAAATGAGTGGGCTGGCACCAACAACCATCCTCTGGCTACCAACTTGTTGGGGACAAATTCCTAGGTAGGTTTGAGGACTACTAGGAGCTCGCAGACTGCCCAGCACCTTCCCCAAAAGGAACGTAGATCCAACCAGACAGCAAGTTCAAACTGCGGTTTATTACAGCCAAAACAAACAGGGATCAGTACAAGGATAGAAGAAATCCTGGGACTTCTCAACATCTCCTGGCTCGCAGGCCAGTTTTGTTTTCACATAACGTCAGAGTGACGCTACAACCTAGGCCCTTCTCCAGAAAACCTATCGCATTCTGGGATTGGGCGTTGAGTATTAGTCCACCTATAGTGGATACTATACATGTTAGTCTACTGGCTCTTGTATGCCAGGTGGTTGGCCTGGTCCATCCTCAAATATCTAACTATACACAATGTTTCATTGTGAGGGTCTTACCAGTGGTTCTAGCCTGTTGCTATCCACCCCTAGAGTCTGAACTGTGATAATCTAGAGATGATCACACCCAGGCCTGGGATTTGCATGGTTCTCAGCTCTTGGTGTACCTTTTCAAGGTAATAAGAGTAACTATGTGTCAGTATTGTAACTTGTGTGCACCACCTTATGCTATGAGAGTGCCAGTTCACATTGTTCAACACTTGTCTCCACTGTAACATCTTTGTTGCAAGCTTCTGTCTGGCGGCGTGAGATTGAGTCTCTTTTGTTTCGATTCATCATCTGGGTCGGCCGGGTCACATGTTCAGAGACCATGATTTGGAGTTTCTGCAGCTCTAAATTAAGAGGAATTATTCGCTTTTACTGTGGCTGGTGTTACTGTCATTCAGAAAATGAAATGTTGTTTGTATCTGGTGGCCTTGGCAGCGGGTCTGTCTCACACATTTGCTCTCTATTCAGCTTGAATTCACCTCAGCTCAGCTCTTGCTGAGGCCTTGTGGACTGCTGTAATCTTGCTAAGCCATAACGTTGCTTCTACGTGTTCGTGCTATTCTATACTCCTCCATACGTTAATCACACTGGACTGTCAGGTCCTATAGGTGCTCCTGTCACTCCATAAGGTTAATTACATAGAAGCATCTGCAAGCTTCATTCAGGATCTCTTGCTTCTTGCGGTTTCTGCATTGCTGCAGAAAGCTACTGACAAAATAATAAAGCAATGACCAATAAATGACAATAAAGTATAATAATAATAATAATATAATAATAATAATAATGACAATAAAGTATGTGTATCTGTCCTCTAGCTATAGAAATGTACATCCATGTTCTTCATGTATTCGAGTGCGTGTTTATTTTTCGATGTGCAGATGGTGGTGTCTCTAACAACGTCAGTGGCTCTGGCTCCTTGGCACTATATCATGGTACCAGCTTTACGTATGTAGCATAATTCGAAAAGGGCAAAAAACAAAATGGAAACACTTGAAGCATATAATTAATATTGATAATATGAGTCACATTGGTGAATCAATTATACGGAAATGTAATGCTAAATCATAGCAAAATGTATATATTACAAAATCACGTCAACACTGCAAGACCGTATTGGGTCAAATGTTATTACAGAGACACAAAAGAAAGGCTCATCAGACCTAATGGTTGTTTGACATAATAATCAAAAATAGAGGTCAATGCCTTAGGTTCCTAGATGACAAGCCTAGATATTGAAAATAGCTTAATTTTCTGATTAACAGGATTGGCCCTGTGAAGATCATTTAATAATATAGCTGCACAGGTGGTCATTTCAGTATTGATCTAATAAGTAACAATGCATCTACTTCAGGACTGGAAAACCAGCTAAACCAGATGAGCATTACACTCTCACAAGCTTCCTTAAATAACTTTTCCTGCTCCTCTTCCTAAGTGTCAACCAATGGTATGTGCCTCCCCAATTCACATTAAAAGACAGGCATTAACTAGTGTGTCAACCATCTTTTGATAGGGAAAGCTGTATCAGTTCTTGTCTATGGTTGTTTTTCTTGCCCACCTTGAAATAAAAGTTATTGAGTAGACTGGAGATTGTCTATAGTAAATACTGTAATAGTATGTTTTATGTCATCCTTCTGTCCTAGATATGTTTTTCATGAACATGTATTTTGAGTTTTAAATTAGGAATTTCTGCTGCTCCCTCCCAGCAACATCAGATGACTGTGACTATCCCACAAGCTGCCCTAAGGGATTTCTTGCTCGTCCTGTTCCTCCTACCAGGTGTCACTCAATGGCACTTGTCTATCACTCATGCCAAGAGAAGGAAACTGACTCATGTGTTACGCACCTCCCTAAATCTCGAGTGCTTCTTCACAGCAAAATCAGTTACAAGTGAGGCTTCCATTAGCTCCTATGAGAAATTCCCTTCTGGCAAGGTTTTTCTTTTCTTTTTAGTATATCAAATGATGCAGGTGATTCCTTCTAACCTGCTTCAGATCTCCCTTATTTGCAACTCCATGCCAAAACCATAGTAATGCTTGGCATATACCTCATATGACTGCTGCATAGGGGTGACATTTAAGATATGCCCCCTTTACCCAAACTATTATGATAATGAATACCCCAGATTGGTGGCAGAGTAATCTCTAAGATTAAGCTATGACTGATTTTAGGCATAGTGCATGGCGTTACTCAAGATCATGGCTGCCACATCCCAACTGATATTGAACATGTGTCAGCTCCTGTAAGTTGCTGTGGAAGGGGATGTGTTTTCAGATCAGACAGGCTGATACTGCACACGGCAGGACAGAAACCCAGAGGACCCAGCCTCTCTTTGATTCTCCTCGGGCCGTCAGCCTAGAGCCCGCCGTCAGGCGCCCACACTCGTATACAGGGAGGAGAACGCCCCATCTCAACGCCCTCACATACAAGGAAACAGAGAGGGACACAGATAGAGATTAGCTGTGCAAGCCATGCCGGTTCGATGCAGTGGAGCTGTGGGAAGGAGGTAGGTAGCAACGCAGGAACGAGCCACACACAAATGCTATCATCATGGCAGGTTGGTGTCCCAGGACTTTAGTAGGGGGAGGAGGTGTCACCATATTTGAAGCATAAGCAGTCCATCCGGGGGCCCCGGGAGCTTTGCCCCTGTGGCAATGGTGGGAGCTAGCAGGGCCGTAGAGGTGAAAAAAATCCTTGCGCCCGTGAGTGGGCCCAAGGTACAGGCTGTACTTAGGAGAGAGCAAGTAACTGCAGACAAAGAGAGCCTGCTTATTGCCCCCTCTGGAAATTATGGTGCACATAGTGGCCCAGACAGAACATAGTGGCCCAGGGGGCAAGGGAAAGAGCATGTCAGGCTAGTGGTCACAATCAGCGACAATACATGACACCTCTATCCAAGGCTGACCCGGCACAAGATCCCCCAGACACACATCAAGGAGAGGGAAGTGGCACCACCAGCGAAATGGCTGCATCCAAGGGGGACATAGAAGCATGTTTTCAGAGGTTTTAAGACAGACTAACCACTACATCCCATGCACAATTTGTGTCATTCACAGCAGAGGTGAATAAAACATTGACTGACCTGAAGAAAGATGTTGCAGCACTAGAAGAGTGATCAGATGTTACAGAAAGAGCTCTCCAGGAGATAGGTGAGGACAATCGTAAAACAGATGAAGCACTGGAAGATCTCGCTAGGATTGTAGAAATACAGTGCTAGGATCTTGAAAATAGATCTTGCAGATCAAACATCCGTATCAGGAATCAGGAAACTGCCAGAAGAGGTAGGGGACTCGAAGCTGAAGGAGACAGTGCTGCATAGCTTCACAGGCTTATTAGGTGACCGGGGAGACAAGGATATCCCAATTGACAGGATACATAGATTGGGGCCTAGGAGGCTGAATCCCGGGACATGGCCAAGAGCCAGTGTGTACTGGCTGCACTGGGGTGCTACCCTTAAAAAGAAGCCATATTTCAGACGGCCCGGCTAGCGGAACTGATTAGGTCGAATGGGGCAGAAATCCAACTTTATCAGGACATGGCCCAGGTCAACCGGCAGAAAAGAAGAGAGCTGTGGGTCGTGGTGAAACACCTACAATCTAAACAGATCAGGTATAAATGGACCTTTCCCTTTTTTCCAGTGGTAAGGCTGTCAACACAGAATCACGACAAGGGAAGAAGAAATGCAGCTGCTTCAAATTGACAAAGAGGAATCTCGCCCGGTGCCGTCGGCAGAAGCCAGGCCCCCAGAGGGGACTAAACTGTGGGAATGGTCATGATCAAAGCAAAAACAAAGGGGGAATCAACCCCAGGGTGCGACCCCCTCAAAGTCAAACTGAGGATGCCAGGAAAGACAGCCCCGCTGCCCGCACAGGTTATTGAGAAATGGGAGATCTCTTTGAACACTGCAAGACAGCAGGAGAGACCCGAGGTGGGGTGAGGGACAAACTCCTGGGAAAACCACTTGGAATCACAATTGGGGCTTTAGGATGCCCCACAAGTTTGCCTCTGAAAATTCTTGCGTGCTGAAGCCCCGAGCATTTTGCCCAAGGACCAAGTAGATTCTTTGGCTCGCACCAGGGAGGGAGGGGCTAGGGGGAGGGAACCGAGGTGTTGGGGGGTTAGGAACAGTTGGGGAGACAGGGGTGATGGGTAAGAGGGGGGCAGAGGGATGTGGAGTGGTGGTGAGGATGGGTGCAGTTTAGTTCCGGGTAGCAGACTCACAGAGAGGCCACAATCAGGTTAGAAGGTTATAGACCAAGTTAGCTATAGTGATCCATCTTCACAGCACTTACACTTAATATACAGGGATTGAATAACGGAGTGAAAAGGAAAAAACTCAGGAGGCTTCTGGCGCACCATCAACCTGCCATGGTGGGATTACAGGAAACACATATCAGACAAAGCGATAGCAATAAGTTGACGCTTAGGCAGTACTCGTTAGTGTTCCAAGTAAATGCCCAGGGAAAGGTGGCAGGAGTCTTGATTGCCTTTAAGAAGGGTGTCACAGTTCAGGTTTTAAACTCACGTAAAGATAAGGAGGGCAGGTTCCTCATAATATGAATAGGGGATGTGACTTTAACAGTGGCTACTCTGCCTCAAATTCGGGACAGAATGGTTTCCTGCGTACAGTTATATCAGAATTGGCGAGGTTCAGTGTAGCCAGAACATAGTCTTAAAAGACTTTAACTTGGCATGGGACACCCAGAGGGATAGAAGCAACAAGACCATATACGGCCAAGCCCCTGCCCCTGTTGCAAATTCTCAAAAAGAAAATGGAACAGGTATGATATGATATGATATGGCATTTATAACGTGCCTATATACAAGTGTTTCAAGGCGTGATGAGGCAAGGGAGGGGAGCAAAGGGACATACAACGATCCTACTAGGCCAGGTGTCATTCAGATCGCGCAAGTGCGTGGGAAGGGAGGAAAGGAAAGTGCAGTACATGGGAATAGATAATAACAATAAATAAAATCGCGGCCAGCAAGTGGCAAGTGCAGGGATAAGTTCGGACATCAGCTATTGAGGTCTGGTGGGGGGGACTGAAGGGATACAGAACAGTCCGCGAGTGCAGGGGTTGCCAAATGGGCAGTGCAGGTGTGTGACACTAGTGGGAGAGGTACCTGAGCCCTGGATAGAAGGGAGTCCAGGTAGCCAGTTCAGTACCGGTTACAGCCAGGAGTCAGCAGAGGAGAGGAGGAGAGAAAGCAGAAGCAAAGAGAAAGGTTTTGAGGTGTTTCCGGAACCGGAGCTGGTTCTCCTCAAGTTTAAGGGAGGCTGTTCCAGAGGGAGGCACCAGCCGAGGAGCGAGATCTACCACCAGCTTGTTGCTTGGCGAAGTTACTGACCCTGATGGAGTTTGGAGTCAGATGAGTGAAGAGCTCGAGAAGGAAGATATTTAGGAAGAGCTAGTTTGAGGTATTGAGGCCCCAGAAGGCCTTGTGGATGATGCAGAGGGTTTTGAACTTAATCCTTGCAGCCACTGGGAGCCAATGCAGAGATTTCAGTCCTGGAGAGATACAATCCCTCGGCTTGAGGCCAAGGACAAGTCTCGCAGTCCTGTTCTGGATGAGTTGCAGAGGGCAGAGAATAGAAGCAGGCAGATTTAGAAAGAGGCTGTTGCAATAGTCCTGCCTAGAGAGAACCAGGGCTCTGGAGACAGTGAGCTTCTGGGGGAGGAGAGGAAAGGCAGAATACCTCTGAGGATGTGCAGCTGGTAGTGTGACTTCTTGGAGACGTCAGAGATGTGAGGAGAGAAGGAGAGTGTGGAGTCGAAGATGACCCGAGGTGTTGGGCTTTGCAGGTGGGAAAGGGAAGAGGACTAAGAGAGGCTGGCCAGAGAGCAACAGGAAAGGAGGGGGCGGTGTACCGATGAGGAGAATCTCAGTATTACTGGCATTAAGGCAGAGCTCATTGGCACACCACTCCTGGATAGCAGACAGACTGTCAGAGATGAGGGAAGGAGAGGAGGAGGTAGAGGGTAGCCTGAAAATGAGTTGAGTGTTATCCGCATAGCACTGAAAGTTGGGGCAGAGAGCGGCGATGAGGTGGGCAAGGTGGATCTAAAAGACGTCTGGACATCACTTCGGGAATGGAAATTGGCTATAACTATTACTCACACATGTACAACTCATTTTCCCGTGTGGACTATGTTTGTTCCTGAAGAAGAATGGGAACATCTCTGGGAAGACATCCCCAAACTAACTTGCGCTAACAAATCACGGAATTCTGGTATGAATTAATGACTCAATGGCACTATACACCATAACGTCTCCACCGAATGTCTGTTGCAGCCTCTCAAAATTGTTGGAGAAAGTGTGAGGGAATTTGGGACTGGTTGCATGTTTGGTGGAGCTGTCTGAAACTTTGGGGGTGGGGGAATCTAGAAGACTATTAATATGTATCTTCAATCGATTAGTGGAAAACAAATTACCAGAGGCCCAAAGAAAGCCTTTTATGCAGTGGAGATGAAGTCATTCGATCGGGGCCAAAGCACAGATGGAAAGCATATGCTATTTTGAGTCTGGTGGCGCTCCTGATCATTGCACAAAAGTCAAAAACCACAGACCCACCACATGAACAAGACTGGCTGGTTAAGGACCTTTGTGTCTCTGCAATGGTTAACATATACACTGTAAGGAGACCAGGGGAAGTTCACGAGGGAATGAGAGATGTTGTTAGCCTTCTTACAAGATGACTATAAGGAATCATATTGCCCCCAAAAATTATGCATTTTTGGTATCGAATAGTGAACAAGAAAAAGTGGTTGTAGTGCTTGTTCGGAATCCCAAGTGGGTGGGGGTAAGGCGTAAACAGTCCATTATACAGCTTTGTGGCTACTGGTTCAATGTGATGATAGACATATGTAAAATTCCAATAACTAGTTGTTAAAAAAAAAGGGGTTACCCCCACGGCTTGGACTAGCTAGCCCGAGAACCACTGTTTCATTGACCGAACCTTGCTGCATCCGCGCTCACAAGTTCAATGACTGTCGCCCGCTGATTCGAATCACGGGAGTGTCACTCACCGGCTTCTCACAGCAGCCATAGCCTGACTCAGCCTGGCCAACTGTGAAGCGTTCCTGGGACTGCCCCGACCTTCATCATCGAACCACTGTCATTCGATTGCACACAGCATCTACATTTGACCCTACTCAATGACTGGTTGCTGCCAGGGCCTCCATGATCCTACGTGCTTGAACTAGGCCCGATCAGCTCGTATCATCGTTCGACACCGGGTCTGATGTGTCAGCCCACCAAGAAGTGAATCCAGGTACTGTTGACAGTGAACTGTCCCCATGGTCCGCTTGGACCCTAGGGACTGGTTAGGTCACGTTCACTCCTGTTTTACACCTAATGTAATTTCCATGGTAGTACCTTACCTGGAACTACACACACAGAGTGCAACTTTCTCCAGTCTGTCACATCTTCTCTGTTCTTTCTTCGGGGTGGGTTTATGTATAGTAATCTCTTTTTGTTCTACTTGCAGATGGTGTGGTGATATTTGTATAGAACATTGATTGGACATTCCCTTTATTTTGGACTGTGATACTGTGTGTTTTGTGTCACTACTGGTTCACCTTCAACCCCTATTGAGAGTGTAGAATTCCCTCAGCCCGTTTTACCACAAAAGTCGAAGGACTCTTGATTGTCCATGTTTTACCATTATGATTGCGCTGTGTTTTGGTTTGTAGATGTGTGAGGGCTTAGAGGGTCATCTTACCCCTATTCGTCCTTGCACTCTTGCGAGACAGAATCTAATTCGTCACAGCTGCCCTCATGGATTCCCAACTGCCCCCTCCCAGCAAAATCAGGTGTGTGTGACTCTCCCAGAAGTTGCCATCATGTTTTTATGGCTCCTCCACATCCTCCTGCCACTTGTCTCCCAATGGCATATGTCTCATCCACTTGCACTAGACTCTGACTGGTGTGTCACCCACCTCCCAGAGTCTTGTTTGCTAACTTCCATCAAAATCAGGTGAGTGTGACTCTCTCACACACAGCCCTCTCTGACTTCCAGATCCTCATCACAATCCTTATCCCAAGTGTCAACTGATGGCACGTATCTCTCCCACTTCACCCAGACACTGACACTCACTAGTGTGTCGCCTGGTTTTCTGCATCTCTGTGGCTCCCTCCAGCAAACATCAGGTGAGTGTGGCTCTCCTACAAGCTGCCCATTGTGATTCGTGGCTGTTCCCTCTCAATCTGTCAGGCTTTGGCCAGTAAGACATGTGTTTTCAACTCGCATTAAGAGATGGCCACATCTGTGCATCATCTGCCTACCAGACACACTCCTGCTCCCTCCAAGCACAATCAGGCAACCATGATTGTCCCACCTGCTGCCCTCGGGGCTTCCTACCTCCTCCTACAGCTCCTGCTAAGTCTCAACTGATTTCATATTGTATGATTCAGTGCTTTGCAGAAATGTACTCCAGGCCTACTCTTGAGTGGTATTTAAATATATTCAATCCACATCTGGGAATATGGGCTAGGCAATTAAATTCTGGAAAAAACAGTGTCACATCTACTTCCTCCACAAGGGTATTGTGGTATGGAGCTACATGTATCAGCACTGCTATTAAACTATCATTATGTCTTGCCTCCACAGAAATTAAATATTAATGTTGGGTTCACATAAGGTTTTGCAGCGAGATACATCATTTACTGTAACTTCCAGATTAGTCAGCACTGCTTAGCCTCCCTTTCTACACGAGGGAGTACTGAGAGGCGGTAAAGATGAGTGCAGAGTCAACAGCACCTAATATCAGTCAATGCTCTGAATGCATCCTCTTCGTCTCTGCATTTCCAGAAAAGGCCACAGATCTCAAATTCATACATCATGTTGCCATGTGTGTCCTTCTTGATTGCTGTGCTAAACTACATACTTAGGTTCCCGTGCTTCAATACAACCATGCTTTACATTTCAGCATTTGACGAAGTCGAAGAAGACCCCAGTTCTTTGGCTATGTAAAGTTGGGTCCATCGGCTGAATCGAAACCTGCGCTCATGAAGCTGCTTGTCTTTTGGGGTGTCTTCTTGGTGGTGCCTTCCTCTGCGAAGAATACAATAAATGAGCAATGCATCTATAAGACAACGGATACATTCAATCCAAAGAGCTACTACCAGGAGGGTACGCTGATTCTTGGGGGCATCATGCAAATAACAAGGAATACTATGATGAATAAACAACGCTATCTAACGTTCCCTGCCTCTGCAAATTGTGAAGCGTAAGTGCCTGGAAACCGCACTAACATGCAATGCTCCACTGATTCCCTTAGTTAGGTTTGCAGTCGATGAAGATCCAAGGTAAAAATAAATAAATAAAACATTGTGATAGGAGCCTACTTATGCAAACAGAACATCACATTGTCATGCATTCCTCTGACTAGTCTGCAAACATGTTTACACTTTTCATACGTAACAACACATGACAGGACCACACATCTAAACATGACTTAGAGTCTCTTACTGCTTCATGCCTAGGACTATAGCACACCTTTTGGGAGACTGTGAGGCGAGATAGCTCAGGGGCAACGCGTTTGTCTTGGAAGTAAGACAACGCAGCGCAACACAGGTGCCCGCGCTTAGAAACCAATCTTTGGTATTAAGCGCTGTATAAAAGAACAATTGTAACAACCGAGGTTGATAAAACAAATACCATTCAAATGGATACTATGATTATCAACCAAAAGAAAATTAGCATCCCACTATGTAGGGTGGTTTATAGAAATGGGCATTGTAATGTTAACGTGGAAGACTAGTTTCTACACTGTACTTTTAGTCAGGCAATTGATAGTGTTAACCGCAATTTGCTGTTCACTAAGTTGAGAAACTGGACGATCCCTGAATCACTTTTGTCCAACCTGGTTCACTTACAAGATCACACTCTGTTACAGGTGCGACTGAGCAGGCAGGGTGCCCTCACACAGACATTTCGAGCAGATAGAGGCCTCGGCCAGGCCTGCGTTTTAGTTCCCTGCCTGTTCAATCTATAACTTTCTGATTTGGGTGATTTCCTTTCTGGTTTCCTGTTTGCACCTCCTCGAATTGCTAAAAAGTCTGTTCCCTATTTGACCTATGCCGATGACCTTGTTCTTTTGGACAGAACTCAACTGGTACTACACAAACAGTTAAATGCCATAACAGAAAATGCTGTGCAAAATGAACTATGCATTAATGTAAACAAATCAAATGTTATTAGATTTAGTAATAATAACAAATCAAAAATGGGCTACATCTGGAATATTGGCAAACAACCACTAGTGCTGCTGCATACTCTTACCTATCTGGATTCCAATTATACACTAAGAACAATGCAGGTAGGCTGCTGGCATGTTTATTGACTAAAGCTGTACAAGGAGGTATTCAAATGAAATAGATCAGAGCCCGGTATTGCAGGTTTACTATCTATCCAATGATATCCTACTATAGGATGTAGGTAGTAGCCTGCCTACTGTATGCCAGAGAGATAAGTTATGCCTCTAGATGCTTAGGGTGGAATCACGCCTTTGGAAGAAGGCTCTGGGCCTGCCGAAATGTGTCCCGATAGCCGCGCTCAGGTTTGAGCAAGATTTTACTTCATTAGGCTGCCTGGCGGATCTCAGAATCCTCTTCCTTTATAGAAGGTTGTTGGTCCTGTTGAAGGATTCTCGTTTTGAGTATTTGGCCGAAGTGCTGATCACAGCAACGTCATCCGTCTCAGTTTGAGGAAAAGGGCAGATGAGGTATTGGCGGTAGCATAATTGTCAACTCAATAGCTAATTGAATAGTCCGACCGGGTAAAAAAGATCCTGATTAGCAAGGACTGGATCAATACTTTGGCACAAATGAGGGAATACAGACTTTATTAACAGACTGTCACCTTTAGACAAACATCAAGGAACCATCCTTAGATATCCAAACAAATGTCCTAATGGATATTGGGCTGGACAGTTCCTTCAATATAGGCTTAATCTTCTCCCAACGTGGGAATTCTGCACTATAAAAACTTCGGGTGTCGAAACTTGAGGAGGATGTTCTCTGTGTGAAAACAAATTCATGACTCAGAATAGAGACCATATCCTTTTATACTGCCCTGCCTTAATGAAAGAAAGATCTGCATTGCCCGGCAGATTTGTTCACAAGTACGCATTACTTGATTCTGCACAATTTTTCAAAAGTATATCAAGTGGCGATGAAAGCTTTGTGACCATTGCTGTTAAGGTTTTGAAAGCAACTGTGCTGATTAAGGTGCGGTATTAAGCTTACAATTTTTTGTGTTTTAGTACCAATGATGCATTCTATACAGTATTTTCTTTTGTATCGGTTTTAATTAGTTTTACATGTAACCTGTTGATGTTTTTGATTTTATTCTGGATGTTTCTTATATATGAATATGTATTTGTAGTTTCTTTTTGAATGTATAAGGTTGGGTAAGTACAACCAAAATCACACAAAAAACCCAAACGAAATATGCATATATATCATTTCCCTTCTCTGCTGAAAACTGGCACAGCGCCTCTGTTAACCATGACACCAAACATGGTCATTTGCAATGTGCGCAGCTATGGTTGCAGTTGCTGCATTGTGCAAATCTCACAGTACCAAATTGATGTTAGGGGAAAGCCTTGCCCAGTACAGGACCACACCTTTGCACCTCTCCTCTTCTTCCTTTCTCCTCCTACAGACAATCAGGGATTAAAAAGATGAGATGCTTGGTTCAGTCTGATTTTGCTCCATATTGACAGAGACCCAAGAGCTGAGCCAGAACCAGGTATGTAGCTCAAGTCAGTCGCACAGCTTTACTGGTTTGCCAACCACTATTGGCAACCATAAGAATGAAGGTTAATGTTGCATTCTAACCATAGCATGCCTTTAAACACAGTTGTTTCTCCATGCAGTCTCTACCTACAGTGCCTGCTGGAGTGTGGTCAGGGGCCAGGCAAAGTAAATGCGTCAACTCCATTTTATTATAAAGCCCCTATCGTCCACGTTCGCCTGACATCAAAGAGACCCCTTAGCATCTGCATTCTTGGTGATCCCTTGCTGCAGTCTGAATGAACCTTCCTACCTGACTTGTGCAATCCAGGAATGACTGGTACAGTTCTAGAATCCCTCGAGATTAGAATCATCACCATCATATATGCATCAACAGATTTGGCACAATGTCAAGAATGAAAGAATGTTAATTGGTGGGGGATAACATGATACGTGTGTAGAATATAATATGATCTAGAGGGCAAACAGGAGAAGCCTCATTACTTTCACATAATAACATTCATGACGGGTATCCAGTATTAACAGGAACCTGTCATATTCTGACGGCTGGTACCTATATGCACTCCTAAGGAAAGACACTCCCACCAATTCGTTATGAGTAGGTACAGCACAATTCACAAGTATTCCAATCAACGCTCTTCAGGGTGATTATGCTTTCAATGACATGTTATATATTCCATCAGCCAATCAAACATGCACACTTTTAGATTCAACACAAGTATTTATATAGTATGATTTGAAAAGAAACAGTAATTAGAGAAGGAACACGCTATGTTTGTAGAGACAATTGCTGTCCCCAAATACCTCATGACAATGTCATAATGTCATCATTCCATTTCATCACAATATTCATCAAATTAATTAAGTACATACAGATTAACTTACAGTGATCATTCGAGTTCAGTGTAACACATCTCAATATCACATCAAAGAGAAATGTGTTGGTATCCACAAATGTCGTGTGGTATTCTCTATAGTTAATCGGAGTGTGTAGGCTGTATCAAAGATGTTGAGAGTAACATGCCGACGCGATTCGGAATAAATCCTTCTTCAGGTCTGATACTGCCTTAGTCTGTTTCCAAATTCCAATATCCAATTCCAAAATATGTATCTGTAGATCATATATCAAAAGTATATGCTACCACAGAGTTCTAATGAGTTCAAAAAGCATAACTTAATCACACCAATAAGTGACTAAAATAATTAGGAGCAACTGACCTTGTGTAGCCTTGAAAGCGACGTCACTAGAGTATGCCACAGACAGCGGCTGTGGTGCAGGTAACAACTGGCTTGGCTCTGTGAAGTATGTTTCAGAAAGAAGCAGGAGTCTGAATGCGTCTGTGCTTCAGGTTCCCATAGCCCAAAGGCAGCCCGGGCGCCTTGCCCAAGGTATAGGAGCTGGGAGAGACAAAAGACGACTGGGATCACTGCACTGTATATGTATAAATATATCTCTGTGCTGCCTTAGTCTGTTTCCCAATTCCATATGTATCTGTAGATCATATGTCAAAGATATTTATTACATATTAAGAATCGTAGATTCTACTTATAAAAGTATAACATTTTCTTAATAGCTAGTGCCCCTCTACTGCTTGGCTGTTTTGGATATCCAGTATTAGAAATAGAAAAGCTATTTTACACCTTTTCATACCCCTTCCACTTGGAAATATAAACCAACCTTGTTTGTGTGTGTATATAGCATTTCAATAAAACCGCGCAAATACATGCATTTGTTTAGTTCTAAAAAAACAATTCACAAAATTGCTTAATAACACTCGGCTCTGTAGGCCACATTACTGGTTCATAGCTGTTCACAATATAGTGCCATCTGGAATACCAGTTCTACTTGTTTATGAAAATTGAGTGTTAAATTAGGCAAATACATTCATCTATGTTTGCATAGATTTATTATACAAAATCCCTCCTGTCAGTTACTTCAAGGTATTCAGAGTAAACAGCTAGAAATGATGATCACAATTTACAGTTTCTCCTGCCAGGATGCAATTTCTAACTAAAAAGGCATTTAGACACATAGAAATGAATAGTAACAGCTTTACTAGTTTGCCTTTTCAGGCTCTTCTCATTGTGTCACGAAAAGACTATCAGGGTAATTCATAGAATTTCGCAGAAAAGTGTCGCAAGCGGCTGGCGCAGAGTGTCCGCGTGCGATTGACTGCGCCAGGCACGTGCGCTAAAACCGATTTCCGCACACAGCGTATTCATGGATTTTAGGCTCCCAAACCAGCCGTGGCACAGAGAATCGCAGCGACCCTGCAGCAGCGCCAGTTACGCCCCCAAGAACGCCCTCGCGCAAGGAAAAGCCATCAAAATCGCTAAATCATCGCAAAGGGCTGCGCTAAGCCTGGACCAGTTCACCGGGCTGGCAAACAGCAAACGCCAAGCGGGGAACGTGTATTTCAGGGGTGCGCGGGAAGTTCCACACGCGATTGGCCCAGTGCGAGCAAGGTATGTGTATTTCAGGGGTGCGCGGGAAGTTTCTCACGCGATCGGGCCTGGGGGAGCGGGCTACGTGTATTACAGGGGTTCGCGTGAATTTACTCACGCGATCGGGCCTGGGGGAGCGGGCTACGTGTATTACAGGGGTTCGCGTGAAGTTTCTCACGCGATCGGGCCTTGGGGAGCGGGCTACGTGTATTTTAGGGGTTCGCGTGAAGTTTCTCACGCGATCGGGCCTGGGGGAGCGGGCTACGTGTATTACAGGGGTTCGCGTGAAGTTTCTCACGCGATCGGGCCTGGGGGAGCGGGCTACGTGTATTTCAGGGGTTCGCGTGAAGTTTCTCACGCGATCGGGCCTAGGGGAGCGGGCTACGTGTATTTCAGGGGTTCGCGTGAAGTTTCTCACGCGATCGGGCCTGGGGGAGCGGGCTACGTGTATTTCAGGGGTTTGCGTGAAGTTTCTCACGCGATCGGGCCTGGGGGAGCGGGCTACGTGTATTACAGGGGTTCGCGTGAAGTTTCTCACGCGATCGGGCCTGGGGGAGCGGGCTACGTGTATTTCAGGGGTGCGCGGGAAGTTCCACACGCGATTGGCCCAGTGCGAGCAAGGTATGTGTATTTCAGGGGTGCGCGGGAAGTTCCACACGCGATCGGGCCTGGGGGAGCGGGCTACGTGTATTACAGGGGTTCGCGTGAAGTTTCTCACGCAATCGGGCCTGGGGGAGCGGGCTACGTGTATTACAGGGGTTCGCGTGAAGTTTCTCACGCGATCGGGCCTGGGGGAGCGGGCTACGTGTATTTCAGTTGTTTGCGTGAAGTTTCTCACGCGATCGGGCCTGGGGGAGCGGGCTACGTGTATTACAGGGGTTTGCGTGAAGTTTCTCACGCGATCGGGCCTGGGGGAGCGGGCTACGTGTATTTCAGGGGTTCGCGTGAAGTTTCTCACGCGATCGGGCCTGGGGGAGCGGGCTACGTGTATTACAGGGGTTCGCGTGAAGTTTCTCACGCGATCGGGCCTGGGGGAGCGGGCTACGTGTATTACAGGGGTTCGCGTGAAGTTTCTCACGCGATCGGGCCTGGGGGAGCGGCCTACGTGTATTACAGGGGTTCGCGTGAAGTTTCTCACGCGATCGGGCCTGGGGGAGCGGGCTACGTGTATTTCAGGGGTGCGCGGGAAGTTCCACACGCGATCGGGCCCAGTGCGAGCAAGGTATGTGTATTTCAGGGGTGCGCGGGAAGTTCCACACGCGATTGGCCCAGTGCGAGCAAGGTATGTGTATTCCAGGGGTGTGCGGGAAGTTCCACACGCGATTTCAGCAGGGTATGTGTATTCCAGGGGTGCGCGGGAATTTCCACACGCGATTTCTGCAGGGTATGTGTATTTCAGGGGTTCTGGGGAGTACTACACGCGAATTGGCCGTGTGGGTCCTCCCAGGTGTATGCTCCACAACCTCCACGGCCCCTGCAGGCAGCCCACACCACGGGGGACTACCCTGCACCCCTGCTCATGTCCCGCAGGCAGCCCATCCACCATGGGCATGCCCCACAGCCAACCCACGTGTCACCTTGCACTACTGATCAACAATGCATGTCTCCCACCACCCCCACCCCCCAGCAGTGCAGGGGCAGCCTCCACCAGGACCCCACTCATGTCTCGCACCACCCCCACCCCCCAGCCACCAGGGGCACCCTCCACCAGGCCCCCACTCATGTCTCCCACCACCCCCACCCCCCAGCAGTGCAGGGGCACCCTCCACCAGGCCCCCACTTATGTCTCCCACCACCCCCACCCCCCAGCATCCAGGGTCACCCTCCACCAGGCCCCCACTCATGTCCCCCTGCACCCCCACCCCCCAGCAGTGCAGGGGCACCCTCCACCAGGCCCCCACTCATGTCTCGCACCACCCCCACCCCCCAGCCACCAGGGGCACCCTCCACCAGGCCCCCACTCATGTCTCCCACCACCCCCACCCCCCAGCCACCAGGGGCACCCTCCACCAGGCCCCCACTCATGTCTCCCACCACCCCCACCCCCCAGCATCCAGGGTCACCCTCCACCAGGCCCCCACTCATGTCCCCCTGCCCCCACACCCCCCAGCAGTGCAGGGGCACCCTCCACCAGGCCCCCACTCATGTCTCCCACCACCCCCACCCCCCAGCCACCAGGGGCACCCTCCACCAGGCCCCCACTCATGTCTCCCACCACCCCCACCCCCCAGCCACCAGGGGCACCCTCCACCAGGCCCCCACCCATGTCCCCCTGCACCCCCACCCCCCAGCAGTGCAGGGGCACCCTCCACCAGGCCCCCACTCATGTCTCCCACCACCCCCACCCCCCAGCCACCAGGGGCATCCTCCACCAGGCCCCCAATCATGTCTCCCACCACCCCCCACCGCCCTGCCACCATGGGCAGCCCCCACCAGGTCCTCACAATCCCCAATCATGTGCGTAATGGTCAGCCTCCACAGCCAAAAAGCCCTACCAAGTAACCCATTCACCCACATGGAAATGGAAATCACATGTTACACCCCCAATGTTCATGAAGCTAATGAAGCCATGTCCGTCACACACAATGGTTGCAATTGAATGGGAAAACACACAACATGACATGCATGAAACCAATGAGATGATACCACACAGTGAAGTATGCAAACAAAATTGTATTGAAAAAAAATAAGAATGCTAAAGAAAGAAAACTAACTACAATGTGAATGAGAAAAAAGTAAGCTGCATGTCCGTATGAAAAAATGAAACTTGAAATCCAAATAGAAAAAAATTTTGTCCAAAGTCAAATGTAAAAAAATCTCCATGCAATAAAGAACTATGTACAAAAATAACAAGGGTCCATGAGCCCAACTGAACAAAGGAAACCTACTAAAAAATCTACCTAAAAATCAACTATATACAAAAAGTGGAGCAGTGTCCGTCGACTCCAAATCATAATACGAAAGAAAGGAAACCTAAAACTAAAGAACTATATACAAAGGCGGCGGGCAAGTCCAGCGGCTCACTCTGTGGTGTCCCGGGCCAGGGCATCATCGAACTCCTGTTCGATGTCCCGGAGGCGCTCCAGTTCCATGGCCCCGAGGGTCCGCAGGGACGACGCTGTGTCCTCCTCCAACCCCCTGCGGATTGCCTCGAGGCACTCGCCCGCCTCAGGGCCCTCCGCATGGAGTTCTCCGCCCTGACCATTGTGAGCCGCGCCTCTTCCGCCCGCCGCCGCTCCGCACCTATGGCGTGGCCCAACCGCTGCCACACGGAAGACACTCTCTGTCCTGGGTCCCCCTGCCCTCCGGCCGATGCCTGCCCCTCCGATGTCGAAAGCCCCGAGCCTTCATGGCTCCCACCATGTTGCTGCTGCTGCTGCTCTGCCTCTGCCCGTGCACTGCCTCCTGCTGCCTGCACATCCTCCGCCGGCTGGGGTGCACTTGTTGATGTGGCCACCCCTGCTGGACCACCGACTCCCGACTGTGGCAGGGATGCCTCCTCCACCAGCCTGGCCGCACCGTCAGAGGCAGCTCCACAGGGCACCCAGGTGACTGATGGGTGGGAAGATGGCACAGAGGACGACTGGCGCGTAGGGGGTCCAGTTGAGGAGGGGGTCGGAGCAAGCCCCATCAGACGGAGGAATCCGGCCTGGGTGACCTGTCCCAGCAGGCTGACGTGGTCAACGAGCCATTCGAGATGACGTGCAGTCTCTCCATGAAAAGACTGCAGGTCACCTCGCATGGCCCGTTGACGCAACGCCACACCAGCCAGGACAGGCTCAACCCGGACCTGGATAGCCACGTCCGCAGGCAGAGGAAGGCCAGTTGACGTCAGCTCATCCCCTGCCTGGAAACGGGTCTGGACGTAGGCATCCCTGCTGGTGCAAGATGATGCAGGGACAGGATCGGGGACAGGATTGCACACAGGCACCTCCGTGGCGGCCTGTGCTGCCTCCTGTCCCTGGTCCTGGACTGCACCACTAGCCCCAGTGGGATCCCCACCTCCAGACCCCGTCTCTGGTGCTTGCACGGCCTCCTCCTCCACCAGACCCCCCACCAACCTGGATGACTCCGTGCCATCTTCCCCTGTTGGGCCCTGTGGGGTCCCAGCTGCCCCTTCTGCTGCCGAGGAGTCCAACTCCAACCTCCGCCTCTTGGACCTCCCCCCGGCAGCTGCGGCCTGGGACGCGGCACCGGACTCCTCACTCCCCGACGAGATGACAACACGGGAGGGGAGCCGGGCCTTGCGTCTCCGGCTGGCGGTCGGATCCCCGCCGCTGTGCTCCACAGCACCTTCTCCGCCCTCTTCATCAGTTGACGCTGCACACAGGGAGAAACAAAACACAGGCATCAGGGCACTGTACAATGGACACATACACACATGACAGTTGCACATGAGTGGCATTGGCAAACCTCAGACATGTCATCACAATCCCCAACACACATGTCATTGCAACTCGCACACATGAGCCATACCACAGGCATATCGCAACTGCCACCACCATCCATACACATACAACAGCATGAGCAGCCAAAGGTGACCCAGACATCACATGCAACACAGGAAGTGCACCACACATGTACACACACCACCACACTTGCATGCATGTGTACACCTCGGCCAAGTGTCGCACTGTTCAGACGGGCATCCATGTCACATCTGCCAATCAGGCTTACACATACCGCAGTCACATACATCCATGTTGCATCACTGTTGCACCCTTGTCAAATACACACACATGCACATTTACACAGTGCTCATACATGCAGCCCAATACAACATACATGCGTGACATCACGGACATGTCTACTTACATACACATACATACAAACATGCGTGCACGCACAACTGCATTTGCCATGCAAGCCTACACACACAAGCACCATCCATGTCTCACACATTACAGCCCTTGCATGTGTCAGCCCCACGGCCATGTACACCCCCACCCATACTCGACCCCATACAAACAGATGTGCAACCTGCACAATACCGAATAATCACCACACGCACTGCTCACAATCAGGATGCATGTACACTCACCGCTCGACTCCAGACGGGTCTGCTTCTCCAGGACCTGGACGTGGAGCGCTGGGGATATGCGTTCCAGGACCCCCATCTGTTCTTCCGACAAGTGGCCCCGGCGCCCCTTGGCATCCGCTGCCTTCAAGAGGCGCCGGGCCTTGTTCAGGGTCCTGGACCTGAAGTCCTCCCAGCGCTTCCTGACATGTTGTAAGTCCCGGACTGCCACCCCCTCCGCGTTGATGGCAGTCACGATGTCAGTCCAGATCCGAGTCCGTCCTTCCTTGTCGGCGCGGGAACTTCCAAAGAGGGCATCATACTGCCCCAGGACTTGCTCCACCAGGACACCAACTTCGGTGGCACTGAAGCTGGTGCCCCTCTGCCTCTCTGGCCGGGGGTTGTCAGTGGTCACAGATGGTGTTTGCCCCGACATGACAACCCCAGAGGCAGGAGTGGGTGGGCAACTGGGTCCTGGGGCTGGGCTGTGGAGCGATGGAATTCCAGTCGGGAGTCTTCGGTACCAGCAGGGGTGGTCACAGCAACAGCACCCCTGGCTGATGTGCAGGCAGCAAATGGCAGTGCACGTGGGCAGCAGGCAGTCAGGCAGCAGCAGATGGTAGGTGGGAGCGTGCTCGGGGCTCTGGGGGGCAGTAGTTCGGCCTTCTGGGCAGGAGCGTGGTCTTCCGTGTGCTTACGCGTGGCCAGCTTGGTACGGAGTGATTTTGCACGTGAAAATCCTGCACGTCAGCGTGAAAATCGAGGAAAGGCCCTTAGCGCGTAAGCGCGTCAGCACGCATAGGCGATTCTATTGGACCAAAGGCCCTCAGCGCGTAAGCGCGTCTGTGACGTGACCCGCACGGGTGTTTCCCACACAGCACGTGATGACAGAGCACACGTGGAAAGACTGCACGTCAGAGTCTCATCGCGTGTGATTGGTGGAAATGGCCCTACACGCAGAAGTGACAAAGCGTGTAATAGGAGGAAATGTCCCTACACGCAGAAGTGACAAAGCGTGTAATTGGTGAAAATGGATCTACACGCAGGAGTGACAAAGCGTGTGATTGGTGAACGTACACGCCACGTAAGTGACGCTGTACGTGTGGGCCTGTATATAAGGTACGTGTAGAACACCATTTCCTTGTACGTGCTTTTCGTGGAGAGCGAGTGGGTGAATTCTGTACTTCTTGTCGTTTCACACGCGATTTACTTCACGGCGTTTCCAGTTCGTACTCCCTGTTACCTCTGACAGCTTTTTCTCTTTTTTCTCTTGTACTGGTTTACCTGGGCCTGTTCCCTCAAACAGTGTCCCCTTCTACTGTTGTCCTGTCTTCTCAGACAGCGTACACATCTTCTTTTGGCGGGGGTATTGCCAACCAAACGCGCTCATTTTTCACGCTCTTTTACCTGGCAGACGGTGAGTCACGCACGTATCTAACTTCTGTGCTTGCCCCGTGTGTAGCCTACCCCTTCAGAGGTCATTCTAGGCTGCGTGTGACACGCATACGTTCATTCTTGTGTTACTGGGTGCCACAGCGTAGTGCAGGTTTTTATTTCTGCACACGTGGTCTAGGAGGGGTTGCGTGCACGTCATCTCCCTTTTTTGGGCCTCCTGTGCGTTGAGTGACCCGTCATCTTTCCCCAGGGGTTACAATCAGCCGTGCTAGAGCACTAGGGTACAATTACCATCTGGTACCCAACCCCTTTGACCCCCAATTGCCCAGGACAATTGTCTACAGCCACTCCCATACGCACATTAATATCAGTGCCATGGCTGGGAGGCGAGGATTCCGTAAGGGTGGCAAAGGTGGAAGAGCCACAAGTGGTGGCCGTGGTGGATCCGGTAGGGGACGTGGTCGTAACTTGCAGGGTGAGCCTGTCCCCCCATGTGTGGAGGACCAGTCAAGGGCACCCATCACCCCCCCTCCCCCCCTCCAACTCCCGTTGAGGCTGAAGTGGCTGACACCATCCATGCTCAGCCCTTGTTGGACCAGCCCATTGTGGCACCAGACCTGGCTGACTCCATGGCTGACTTCCAGGTCAGCAGGGCTACGACACGTGCGCTGGTGCACGTTGATGCTATCATGCCACGTGGATCTGGGGCAGCAAGGTCATCTGCTGCCCCAAGTAGGCAGGGCTGAGAGGCTGCAGGGGCAGCTGCGGCTCCATCCACCCCAGCTCTCACACACCCAGCCAGGACAGTGTCCGTCCTAGTCCATTCTGCTGACATTCCCCATGACACCATTACACTTGAGCCAATGCCTGCACCAACTCCCATGCTGAGTGTGCAATCCCACACACCTGATACAGAGCCCACCAGGGCTCCTGCCCCTAGTGTCCAGAGCGGCGCAGGACACTCAGGTTCACCACCACCTTCCAAGCGGAAGAGGAAGAGTGCTCGTCCGGCACAGGCTGATGCCCCAGACACGGCTACACAGTCCCGTCCGTCGAGGAAGCCCAGCTTCACGGATGACGAACTGAATGCACTTGTCGAGTATGTGTCCGGACATGATAACGAGATGGTCATTGTTGCAGGATCCAAGACCACACCTGCACAACGCCAGGCACACTGGCAGACCGTTGCGGACATCGTAAGTGCCCTTGGAATCGTGAGGCGCACAGCCAATGATTGCTACAAGCGCTGGAATGACCTAAAGCGCAGGGCAAAGAAGAAGCTGGCCTCAAGTCATGCCGCAACTCTAGTGACTGGAGGTGGGTCTCCAGTAGAAGACATGGAACTCACTCCACATGAGTCAGTCGCTGGGACCTACGTCACGGAGGAACAGATCCAAGGCGTGGGAGATCTGCCTGATTACGAGGCATTGTCCGGTGAGTGCACATGCATGTGTGTGTCATCCATGTGCATGGTGTGTGTGTGAGGGCATCTGTTTGTGTGCCAGGTGAGAGTGTGTGCGCCTGAGTCGAATGGGTCAGCCATGTGCTTCATGCAATACATCCTGCGCAGCTGCATTTTGCCATTGCAGTATCCCTTCTGCCAACAGTAGACATCTAGGCCAACAGCACCCAAGTTGGCCTTGAAGTGTCACCTTGCCACAACATTGTTGCTTATTTTCCTATGTTCAATCAGACAGATTGTATGCATTCCACCACTTATACTAGGCATTCCTCAGTCCTCTAGTCACATGTATGGCATGGCCATGGTAAAGTGGAGTTACTTTGTTACCTGGATATCATATGTTCACACATGTCCCTGTGCAATTGGACCATATTGGACTGCCAGCTCCAGGTGATGAAGCAGACCTGTTTGAATTAGAAAAGCTATTGCATGTGGGAACTGGACAGAATGAATAAGTGCTGCCCTCCTCTCCATCTACACTCAATAGCAATGGCACATGCCATCTGTGTGATGGCATGTGTGTGTCACCTGGCAATCACAGGGCAATGTGTGATGCCACTGCCAGGCAGCATGCATGAAATGTGTTCAACTTCCATCTTTGTGTAATGAGTGTGTGCCATTTGCCTGCCCTTCATACGCAATGAGGGTGCATGCATGGGAGGGTCTTAGTCATGTGGGACATGTGTCAATCAAGTACTGGTTCTCTTGCTTCTCAGCCCTCATTGTGTGCCATGGTGCTAATGCGGGTTTCCATTTCTTTGTCATTATGTCATTGCAGGGGAAGACGCACCTGATACTGCTGGGGTTGTGGAGATGGTGCAGAGCCAGGAGGGTTCCGAGGGCCGACCAACCACCAGTGAGGGACGTGGTGTGCTGGTGGGTGAAAACCCACAAGTGCTGCAGGTCGTGCTCTCAAGGTGTGTCTCTGGCTGCACCTCCCCCGAGCTCTACTCAGCTGTTGACTCGGATGATGAGACCTACGTGCCGTCGCAGGTGAGTGTTCCAGGGAGGGAATCTGTTCTGTCCCACCCACCTGCACCAGGGTCAGAACCCTCAATGGGGATGTCAGTGTTGGCAGCTAGGCCTTTGGTGGTTACGGATGCAGGGTCACACTCCGCGACATCTGATCCTGTTCCTGGGCCAGCAGATCAGAGGGGGAATGCAGTCCTGCAGTCTCAGGCAGTGCCGGCACAGCAAGGCGCAGTCCGCCTTGCCCCAGACAGGTGTGGTGCCCGCCGACGTGGTGGCCGTACGCCACCTGGCAATACCGCATGGGAGCAATCCATTTACGGTATGGCTACCCAACAGGCAGCATCATCCGAGATGATAGCTCAGGCCATGGATAGGGTGGCCACTTCCATTGTCCCCCCAGAAAGGCTGATGGAGCGACTAGAGCAGGCAACCGACTCCATCTGCCAGTCACACAGGGAGGACATGTTGGCGTCCAACAGGGACAGGCGGGCGGCACTGGCGACTCTGCAGGAGGCCATCTCCCTAGAGTCCCAGGGCCACAGGGAAGCCCTGAGGCAGGAGCTACATCAACTCAGGACGACTCTTGTTGAGCTAGAGGCTTCAACACACCAAAGGACAGAACAGCAGCTGGAGCGTCTCACCCGTACGCTCTCAGCTGAGATGCAAGCAACGAGGGCGGAGGTCCGGGCATCCCGTGAGTTGTTGCATGGGGACCTCCGCACACTCATCCTCCAGAACGAGACCTACCACACCCGCATGCTTGCAGCCATGGAGGAACAGAGTAGGGCCTTGCGTGGGCTGCCTCCCATAGTGCAACCACCTCCGGATGCAGCTGCACAGGGTGATAATAGCGACAGCAGTGATACTCCCACAATAGGGTAGCCGTGTGGGCCATGAGCCCATGGAGGTGTTTTTTTTTCCCAGGATCCACACAGGTGGTTTCTGGTGTGCACCCTGACCTCGGACCTCATGGGTGGCCTCCCCAACCCCCCCGGGCCCTTTAATGGCCATTTTTTTTTTTTTTTTTATTTTTTTTTTTATTTTTATTTTTATATTTTTCCCAAATTTTTTTGGGACAATTTGTTGGCTTCCGAGGTTCCTGTGGGCATACGCTGCATTGTGGCTGGGCACATGCAGGCTTGTCATGTATTAGGTTCAGATGCCTGGGTTTGAGTCACACACACCCCTCCTGCTTCCCGTTTCCATGGGCTTGCAAAGGGTGTGCCCAAGTGACATTGAAGTACATGGTGACATTGGACTCCCACTACATGTGTGGGTAGTCTAGTCAATACTGTGTATACATTCCTAGTGCATATTGCTGTTGTGTTGTACACTACATGTTGCATTGATGTGTAACTCATCATCTGTGTCTGCCTCCCAATTTGCAGGTCCCTTCCTCATGTCTACACAAGGCCCTCTAGTCTGGAGATGGGGTCCTTGTTGGCAGCAGTGCACCTACAACTCTACATGGCACCAACACTGTTCAGTTGGAAGTGGTGGGAGTGCAGGCATATCCAGGTGGTGAGACAACTGATCTATTACATTACTGAAGTCATGTTAATGGTAGTACGTGCTCAAGTTTGTTGTTTGTCCTGCATTACAGTGAGCATTTCAGGTGTAGGAAGTTTCAATTGGGGACACTGTACATCGCAACACTTGTCATGTTGTGGGGATTACTTTGTTTACCTGCACATAGCATGACATGGCACGGTGTGTTGTGTGGCGGTGCTGGGGATGGGTTGGGTGACATGGCACTGTCCTCTTGTTGCATTTAGCCAGTGGGTATTCATTTTGGCTGCTTGAATGTGTTTCTTCACAAAACTGTATTGGTGTTGTGTGTGGGTAGGGATGCACACATTGTAACACTTCCAGGTGAACAATCTCAGGCTGATATGCTTTTCACGGTTGAATCTCCAGACATCCAGGATCAGTGTCAGGTTGAGTCATCATTGATTGTCAGATGGAATGTGCCAGGCCAGTGTGCACTCCACAGGGGAGTGTATACTATGTGAAGTAATTAGCCACTAGCTGTGTACGGGTTGCCTCCCCTTGTGCCCTTTCCCCTC
This sequence comes from Ambystoma mexicanum, assembly GCF_040938575.1. Taxonomy (NCBI): domain Eukaryota; kingdom Metazoa; phylum Chordata; class Amphibia; order Caudata; family Ambystomatidae; genus Ambystoma; species Ambystoma mexicanum. Next base: position 1,090,659,086 of record NC_090926.1, on the reverse strand, counting down.
CCATGCGCAGCGGCTGTGCATGTGGTTGGGGATGTGGGGCCACCACCATGTCCACGGCCAGGCCCCGGCGTGTTGCAGCGTTGTGCAGGACACATGCTGCCACTATGATCCTGCACACTACTGGGGGAGCGTATAACAGCTGCCCGCCAGAACGGTCAAGGGAGCGAAAGCGTGACTTTAGCACTCCGAATGTGCGCTCCACTATGCCCCGGGTTGTAATGTGGGCTGTGTTATATCTTACCTCGGGTGGCGTGGTGGGGTTCCGAATTGGCGTCATCATGTGGGGGCTGAGAGGGTAGGCACTGTCCCCTGTGGAGGTGGTGATTGGTATCATTGGTGGGGTTGTGACCTTGCTCAGTATCCAACATGCATGCATGTGCAGTGGCATACATACTCACCAAGAAGCCATGTATCGCCATGCCGCCCAGCATCTATGTCCCGGCATAGGGTGGACATTCGGTAAATGAAGCTGTCGTGGGTGGACCCGGGATAGTTGGCATATACTGAGGTGATGATTCCCTTGGCATTACATACTACCTGCACGTTGATGGAATGCCAGTGCTTGCGGTTCCTATAGATGTGCTCAGATGCCCTGGGGGGACGTAGAGCCACATGGGTGCAGTCGATGGCACCTAGCACTTTGGGGAATCGTGCCACACCGTAAAAATCCAGGGCGCAGCATGCCTTTCAGCAGGTGTTCTGGGCAGGTATATGTGCCTGCGGACTGATGGGCGTGCAGTGATGATGTCCAAGACCTGGTGTAGGCAGCGTGACTGGGTGGCCTGTGACACCCCACCCACTATGGCACTTGTCCGCTGAAATGATCCAGTGGCTAAGAAGTGCAGTACATTGAGGACCTTCTCCAGGGGGCTGAGTGCTTGGGAGCACAGGGTGGGTGATGTGAGGTCATCCTCCCACTCACTCACCAGGTCCAGTATTATGTGTGGTGGAAACCTGTACCTTCCATACACCTGGTCATCAGGCATCCCGAAAAGGCTGGTTCTGGGTGTGAATATTCTGGCCCTGACTCTCCTCCTCCTCCTCCTTTGGTAGCCCACTGCCACTGCTGCTAGGAACGGTATGTTCATCCTGGCATCTGGCTTGTTGTTTGAAAAGTGCGCAAATTAATGCTTTGCGCATGTTCTAGGCGAGCGTGTGACCCGCGCACCCCTGGAATCTAGTTCCCAGTCCAATAGCGTGTGGAAATTCCCACGCAGCACGGGATCAAGTGCGCTGACGTACTTGCGTGTGTAAGTGCCCGCGCACCCCTGAAATACACGTACATAGGCCAATCGCGTGTACGCGCACTTTTGTCCAATTACACGCGATGACGCACCCCTGAAATACACGTACATAGGCCAATCGCGTGTACGCCACTTTTGTCCAATTACACGCGATGACGCACCCCTGAAATACACGTACATAGGCCAATCGCGTGTACGCGCACTTTTGTCCAATTACACGCGATGACACTCTGACGTGCAGTATTTCCACGTGTGCTCCGTCATCACGTGCTGAGTGGGGAACACCCGTGCGGGTCACGTCAGACGCGCTTACGCGCTGAGGGACTCTGGTCCAATAGAATCGCGTATGCGTGCTAACGCGCTTACGCGCTAAGGGCCTTTCCTCGGATTTCACGCTGACGTGCAGGAATTTCACGTGCCAAATCACTCCGTATCAAGTTGGCCACCCGAAAACACACGGAAGACCACGCTCCTGCCCAGAAGGCCGAGTTACTGCCCCCCAGTGCCCCGAGCAGCCTCCCACGTGCCATCTGCTGCTGCCTGCCTGCCTGCCTGCCTGCTGCCACCGTGCCCTGCCATTTGGTGCCTGCACATCAGCCATCTGCAGGGGTCCAGTTGCTGTGTCCACCCCTGCTGGAACTGAAGACTCCCGACTGGGATTACATCGCTCCACAGCCCAGGTCCTTGAGAGGGAGGCCCGTCTGGAGTTGTGCGGTAAGTGTCCAAGCATTACTGTGTGAGACAGGGCATGTTGCGGTGTGCTGGTTCTATGATACTTGCCTGTATGTGTGCCATGGGCCATGTATGCATGTATGTGTGCAGGGACATCATGGTAATGCATGTGCGACCAGTGATGTGTGACCCACATGGTTGTTGCATGTGTTGAAATGCGGCATGGGGAGCCCTATGCAGATTTTGGACATGAGAGCATGCCAGTCTCTGTACCTGGACATGGATGGGGGTGAAGGATGGGTGCTGATGCCAGGTACATATATGGTAGCCATGTCTGTGTGCCTGACCTGTGTGTCTGTGACTTGTGCATGCCATGGATGCATGACACATGTGTGTGACAATGCACAGATTCAGTGACGCACCCAACTTACCCTTGTTTCCCCTGTGTTTGGTGTCTTTGGGGCCAGATGGATGTGACTGAGGTGAAGTGTGTGCATGTGATATGCATGAGCCATGATGCATGTGAGTTACATATCATTGAATGTTTCAATAGTCCATTGGACATGCATGGAAATGTCCATGGCATGCACCATGCCTGTTAATGTGTGTGTTTTGCCTGGACTGACCCATGTGTTGTGGAGGGACATGATGGAAGTGTACTTTGACAGTGGTGCTCATCTGCTATTGCTTCCTGTCTAGGGGACCATTGTACAGTAGCCTGATGCTTGTGTCCTTTGTCTCCCTCTACGCAGCGGCTAGTGAAGAAGAGGGCGGAGACGGCGCTGTGGAGCAAGGCGGCGGGGATGCCCCCACGGCTGCAGCGGAAGGGGTGGGTGAGCCCCCACAGGGGCCTGCTACGGCGGGAGACGGTGAGGAGCCATCCAGGTTGGTGGTTTGCACAGAGGAGGAGGAGGCCGACACTGGTGCACACATGGGGCCTGGTGGGAGCATCCCTGCTGGTGCAAGTGTTGCAGTCCAGGGCCAGGGCCAGGAGGCAGCACAGGTCACCGTGGAGGGGCCTGTGCATGTCGCTGTCCCTGACCCTGTGAGTGCACCACCATGCACCAGCAGGGATGCCCCGTCCCAGGCCCGTCCGCAGGTAGAGGGGATGTCCATGTCACCTGACTCCCCTCCACCTGCGGACGTGGGAACCCCTGGCCGCGTGGAGAAGGTCCTGATTGGGGTCGCGATGCGCACGGCTGTGATTCGTGATGACGTGCATGCTTCCCGGGAGGAGCACGCACGTCATCACGAAGTGCACCGTGCCGACGTGGCCCAATTGGGATCGGCCATGTTCGGGGGTTTCCTGCATGTGTTGGCCAATCTGACGGCCCTCTCCTCCTCTGTGCAGGCTATCCACCGGTCGTTCTCCTTGCCGTCTTCCGGCCCAGATGCCACCAGGGCCCCCTGTGGACCTGCCCCAACCAATGCAGCCAGCTCGGTGGGGATCCCATCCCTGCCACAGTTGGGAGTCGGAGGTCCAGCAGGGGTGGACAACACAGCAAGTGGACCCCAGCAGATGGAAGATGTGACGGCATCATCGGGCAGGGCACGTGCACGACGGCGTTGGTGGTTTCCATCAGCCTGGATGCCGTCGTGCTGGCAGAGGCAGTGGCGTCGGAGGCAGCAGCGGGCTCGACGTGGGAGGCATCATGGCTCGGGGCCATCAAGAGCAGAGGGGCAGGCATCGGCTGGAGGGCAGGGCAACCCTGGGATGGTGGTGTCTTCCGTGTGGGAGGAGTTTGGCCAGCGGATAGGTGCGGAGCGGCAGCGGGCGGAAGAGGAGCGGCTCGCCATGGTCAGGGCGGAGTTCTCCATGCGTCGGGCATTGAGGCGGGCTGAGTGCCTCGAGGAAGCTCGCAGGGAATTTGAGGTGGACATGGGGTTGTCCCTGCGAGACCTCGGGGCCAGGACAGAGTCCCGCCTCCAGGACATCGACATGGAGTTCGATGATGCCCTGGCCAGCAACATCACCAAGTGAGCCGCATGACTTGCCCGCTGCCTTTGTATATAGTTATTTAGTTAGTTAGTGCTAGGTTTCCTTTATTTTTTTTTATTATTTTGGACCGCTCGGACAATGGCCACTTTTTTGTACATATATTTTTCATTAGTTAGTAGTAGGTTTCATTTATGGTGTTGGGCTCATGGACCCTGGTACATTCCTGTATATAGTTTGTTTTTTTGGGAGATACATTATTTTAATTTCTTATTGTTTTCACCATGACGTAATGGTTTTTCATTAATTTCCTACTACATGATATTGCTTTGGACACATTTTTTTTTTTTCATTCCTTTGTTTTCTTGTTTATCACTTTTGTTCTCGGACATGGACCATTTCTTTACTTAGCCACATAGTTGTATGTTTGAAAAGTTAACTTATTTTTGTTATTTAATACATTTTTTATATTTTCTTACACTTGTGTTATTTTCTCATTGGTTTCTTACATGTCATGATATGGGTTTTGACATTCACTTGCACCCTTTGTGTATGTGTGTGTGACGGACATGTGTTCTTTTGCATACTTGCCATTGGGGTTGTGTCATGTGATTGCATTCACTATGTGGGTGGATGCAATCCTTGCCTGGGTGTTTGTGCTGGGTATGCTGGCCATTACTGCCATGATTGTGTATCGTCAGGACCTGGGGCCAGGGGGACATGTGTGGGGGCCTGCTGGCAGGTTCCCCACAGTGCTGGGGGTTGGGGGTGGTGGGAGACATGGGTGTGGGCCTGGTAGTGGGTGCCCCTGCACTGCTGGGGGGTGGGGGTGGTGGGAGACATGGGTGGGGGCCTGGTGGAGGGTGCCCCTGCACTGCTGGGGGGTGGGGGTGGTGGGAGACATGGGTGGGGGCCTGGTGGAGGCTGCCCCTGGTGGCGGGGGGGTGGGGGTGGTGGGAGACATGAGTGGGGGCCTGGTGGAGGGTGCCCCTGCACTGATGGGGGGTGGGGGTGGTGGGAGACATGGGTTGGACATGGGTGGGGGCCTGCTGGCAGGTTCCCCACAGTGCTGGGGGTTGGGGGTGGTGGGAGACATGTGTGGGGGCCTGGTGGAGGCTGCCCCTGGTGGCGGGGGGTTGGGGGTGGTGGGAGACATGGGTGGGGGCCTGGTAGTGGGTGCCCCTGCACTGCTGGGGGGTGGGGGTGGTGGGAGACATGGGTGGGGGCCTGGTGGAGGCTGCCCCTGGTGGCGGGGGGGTGGGGTGGTGGGAGACATGGGTGGGGGCCTGGTGGAGGGTGCCCCTGCACTGCTGGGGGGTGGGGGTGGTGGGAGACATGGGTGTGGGCCTGGTAGTGGGTGCCCCTGCACTGCTGGGGGGTGGGGGTGGTGGGAGACATGGGTGGGGGCCTGGTGGAGGGTACCCCTGGTGGCGGGAGGGTGGGGGTGGTGGGAGACATGGGTGGGGGCCTGGTGGAGGGTGCCCCTGCACTGCTAGGGGGTGGGGGTGGTGGGAGACATGGGTGGGGGCCTGGTGGAGGCTGCCCCTGGTGGCGGGGGGGTGGGGGTGGTGGGAGACATGGGTGGGGGCCTGGTGGAGGCTGCCCCTGGTGGCGGGGGGGGTGGGGGTGGTGGGAGACATGGGTGGGGGCCTGGTGGAGGGTGCACCTACACTGCTGGGGGGTGGGGGTGGTGGGAGACATGGGGGCCTGGTGGAGGCTGCCCCTGGTGGCGGGGGGGTGGGGGTGGTGGGAGACATGAGTGGGGGCCTGGTGGAGGGTGCCCCTGCACTGCTGGGGGGTGGGGGTGGTGGGAGACATGGGTTGGACATGGGTGGGGGCCTGCTGGCAGGTTCCCCACAGTGCTGGGGGTTGGGGGTGGTGGGAGACATGTGTGGGGGCCTGGTGGAGGCTGCCCCTGGTGGCGGGGGGTTGGGGGGGTGGGAGACATGGGTGGGGGCCTGGTAGTGGGTGCCCCTGCACTGCTGGGGGGTGGGGGTGGTGGGAGACATGGGTGGGGGCCTGGTGGAGGCTGCCCCTTGGTGGCGGGGGGGTGGGGGTGGTGGGAGACATGGGTGGGGGCCTGGTGGAGGGTGCCCCTGCACTGCTGGGGGGTGGGGTGGTGGGAGACATGGGTGTTGGCCTGGTAGTGGGTGCCCCTGCACTGCTGGGGGGTGGGGGTGGTGGGAGACATGGGTGGGGGCCTGGTGGAGGGTGCCCCTGCACTGCTGGGGGGTGGGGGTGGTGGGAGACATGGGTGGGGGCCTGGTGGAGGCTGCCCCTGGTGGCGGGGGGGGTGGGGGTGGTGGGAGACATGGGTGGGGGCCTGGTGGATGGTGCCCCTGCACTGCTGGGGGGTGGGGGTGGTGGGAGACATGGGTGTGGGCCTGGTAGTGGGTGCCCCTGCACTGCTGGGGGGTGGGGGTGGTGGGAGACATGGGTGGGGGCCTGGTGGAGGGTACCCCTGGTGGCGGGAGGGTGGGGGTGGTGGGAGACATGGGTGGGGGCCTGGTGGAGGGTGCCCCTGCACTGCTGGGGGGTGGGGGTGGTGGGAGACATGGTTGGGGGCCTGGTGGAGGCTACCCCTGGTGGCGGGGGGGTGCGGGTGGTGGGAGACATGGGTGGGGGTCTGGTGGAGGCTGCCCCTGGTGGCGGGGGGGTGGGGGTGGTGGGAGACATGGGTGGGGGCCTGGTGGAGGGTGCCCCTGCACTGCTGGGGGGTGGGGGTGGTGGGAGACATGGGTGTGGGCCTGGTAGTGGGTGCCCCTGCACTGCTGGGGGGTGGGGGTGGTGGGAGACATGGGTGGGGGCCTGGTGGAGGGTACCCCTGGTGGCGGGAGGGTGGGGGTGGTGGGAGACATGGGTGGGGGCCTGGTAGTGGGTGCCCCTGCACTGCTGGGGGGTGGGGGTGGTGGGAGACATGAGCAGGTGTGCAGGGTAGTCCCCTGTGGTGTGTGCTGCCTGCAGGGGCCGTGGAGGGTGTACAGGTAATGCCTGGGAGCACACAGCCAAATCGCGTGTGGAACTTCCCGCGCACCCCTGCAATCCACGTACCCTGACTAATCGCGTGTGGAACTTCCCGCGCACCCCTGATATCCACGTACCCGGCCATATCGCGTGTGGAACTTCCTGCGCACCCCTGAAATCCACGTACCCGGCCATATCGCGTGTGGAACTTCCCGCGCACACCTGCAATCCACGTACCCTGCCTAATCGCATGTGGATCTTCCCGCGCACCCCTGAAATCCACGTACACTGCCTAATCGCGTGTGGAACTTCCCGCGCACCCCTGAAATCCACGTACACGGCCATGTCGCGTGTGGAACTTCCCGCGCACCCCAGAAATCCACGTACACGGCCATATCGCGTGTGGAGCTTCCCGCGCACCCCTGAAATCCACCTACACTGCCTAATCGCGTGTGGAACTTCCCGCGCACCCCTGAAATCCACGTACACGGCCATGTCGCGTGTGGAACTTCCCGCGCACCCCAGAAATCCACGTACACGGCCATATCGCGTGTGGAACTTCCCGCGCAACCCTGCAATCCACGTACCCTGTCTAATCGCGTGTGGGACTTCCCGCGCACCCCTGAAATCCACGTACCCTGACTAATCGCGTGTGGTACTTCCCGCGCACCCCTGAAATCCACGTACCCGGCCATATCGCGTGTGGAACTTCCCGCGCACCCCTGAAATCCACGTACCCTGACTAATCGCGTGTGGTACTTCCCGCGCACCCCTGAAATCCACGTACCCGGCCATATCGCGTGTGCAACTTCCCGCGCACCCCGGTATACACGCACACGTTTATTTTTTCTCTCAGCGCGTGTCTGTGTTTGTGGGTACCCCTTTGTACGTCATTTATCCTGGAGGGCCACAGTATTGGACATTCATCATGGCTGTATATAGGTGCTATTGGTTGGCGCACCTTTTAGCGCACATTTCTTCCAGGCGCAGAGACGCTACCGCCTGCTTTCTTGTGGCGGTCGTGTTTGTGCCTGTGCGCTGGTTTGAGCGTGCGCTTTTTTGCCCTATTCTATTCCATGAATACGTGTTGTAGGCGAGCGTGTGGGCGTTCCGCGCACTTTTACCATGTGCTTCCCCCGTGACGCCCACATTTTGGCAAGTTGTTCCCCATTCCGAGTGTTACGCCCCGTGTTCCGCCTACTTTTGTTGCGTGCGCCGCGCTATGTGCGATTTTCGCTGTGGACTGTGCGATTTTCGCTGTGGCCTGGCGCACGCCGTTAGATGGCCTGTGCGCCAACGTGCGCCGCGCACTTTCTTATCGCACGTCCGATGGTTTTCTCGCGCACGGCCTTCCATGAATCGATGTGCGCTGCTTTTCGTGCGATTTTCGCTATTCCACTGCGATTTTCGCTATTCCACTGCGATTCGCACGTTTTTGGCCACTTGCGCCGAGCTAATTATTCCATGAATCGGCTTGTATAGGGCTCATCTTCGTTGGGGCGTAGCGTAACAAACATGCATACAATTCTTGTATATATATATATATATATATATATATATATATATATATATATATATATATATATATATATATGATATCATATATATATATATATATACTATATATATTACATGGACGCGGTAGCGTCCATGTAGTTATGGTTAAGTTGGTGTTTCCATAGGAAGAGCATTTTTTGGGTGGCTTATAACTTCGCTCCCTCTGGACGAATCCTCACCAAACTTTTCCAAAAAAGTATATGGCTCACTCTGAAATTTTTTTGCAAAGTTTGGAGAGGTTTGGTCCAGGGGGGACAAAATTATACGGGGGTCCCAAAACTTTTGTTTTTTCCCATAGACATAATGGGAAAAAACTTTGCGCACGCCTACAGCCCAAACCGCTGGACGGATTTAAACCAAATTTGCAGCAGGAGCGGGGGCTTGGTCCCGAAAGCGTGCTTTTGCAAATTTGGTGTAAATCCGTCCAGTAGTTTTTTTAAAATGACCAAAATGTAAGGTAAAAAAATTAGTGATATCTCCGTTTGCTCCGTGGACTGACTTCCCGGTTCGCTCCGCGGACAGTGCCCTGATTGGCCGAGCGGCTTGCGTAATGTCCGCAGACATGCAACGTGTTCGCTGATTGGACGGCGTGGTGCGTGAAGCGCGTCAGATTTTCTGTGGCGCCCGCCATCTTGCATTCGCGGACGACCGCGGACAGTGCAGTGAAACTTGGATTAAAAATTGTATTTAGTGGAGTGTGTTGGTGTGTAAGAGTGTTTGGGGAGGGTGGGGGAGTATGAAATAGGTTCAATGTTCTGTTTTTTTATATGCTTTTTTTTATATGCTAGACAATTTTGTTGTGTTCGATTTGTCTGCGGACAACATGGCTGTTCTGAAATGTTCATATAAACTAAATGGTGGGGTGTTCTGAGGACGGAGTATGTGTCCGTTTTGTTTGCAAGCAAGCTAAAATTGAGCTAAGAACACTCGCAGTGTCCTTAAATGTTCGTACATAAACAAAATGGGGGTGTCCTGAGGACGCTGTCCATATTGTACACTGGCAAGTTGAATGTGTTCTAAGAGCACTCGCAGTGTCCTGAAATGCTCTGATTACTTACTGGGAATCTCCATTACTCCTAGTCCTACTCTTCCTCGTCACAGTACTGACGACCCTCCTCACCCTCCCTGCAGGGAAGGTCCCATGCTCCGGCTTGGTAATATGAAACTGAGTGATGTGTATGTGGGGGAGGAGTTATAGGAATTTAAAGAAATAGAAGAAAGTCCTCTGTCGGAGGCAGGGGCCTCATGAAGTAAGTACTGGGACGAGGAAGAGTTGACGTGGAGGTAATGTTTGCAATTAAACAAAATGGGGGTGTTCTGAGAACGCTGTTCGTATTGTTCGTTGTCAGGTTGAAAGTGTTCTAAGAACCCTCCTTATGTCCGTTGACATTACAATTTCCTATGGGCTTTACCTGACTTTTTGTCCACTAAACAAACGATAAATCTGGCTGCTGTGCGCCGACATTATGTAATAATCCTATCACTTGCCCCATCGACCTGGCTGACCTGCTTTTGCGACACTAAATCATATCTCCCGCCACTAAGCCTGACATTATCAAAGCATTCATATTCCCTGTCTCTCTCTGTGACGGTACAGGGTGCGTAGCCAAACGCGCCCCGTCATCTCCAGTCCTACGCGACTGTAAACAGAACCCGGAGAACAACACAGATCATCTTACAACACAGTGCGCAACAATTCGGAATATGAAACTGTGATTTAAAAGCAAACAGCAAGATTGTACATTTCGTAAAGTACTTTTATTTGACTTCAAATGTTTAGACAATATTCAGCGACTTGCATTTGTCTTTGCTGTCGATCCGCAAACGTTCATCTTGAGTCACACGCTGTTCCTTTGCAGTACACAGGGTGTTGTTTTATTATAAAAGAAGCACTATGGTTGCACTGATAATCGGAAGGCTGTTCCAACAACGAGGCATTAGACCACCATAATGGTTGGTATGTTGCTTCTAGCCGCTAGTACCATGTAAGGCCCAGTCGGCTCCAGTCCTACGCGACTTTGCACAGAACCCGAAAAAACAACACAGATCATCTCAAAACACAGCGCGCCACAATTCGGAATATGAAACTGTGATTAAAAAGCAAACAGCAAGATTGTACATTTCGTAAAGTACTTTTATTTGACATCAAATGTTTAGAGAATATTCAGCGATTTGCATTTGTCTTTGCTGTCGATCCGCAAAAGTTCATCTTGAGTCACGCGCTGTTCCTTTGCGGTACACAGGGTTTTGGTTTATGATAAAAGAAGCACTATGGTCACAATGATAATCGGAAGGCTGTTCCAACAACGAGGCATTAGACCACCATAATGGTTGGTATGTTGCTTCTAGTACTGCGTAAGGGCATATTGGTCCTTGGCGATTGTCCCATAAAATGGTGAGGGTCATGAAGTTGTTTAGAAGTAGCTGCACCTGGCAGTTAAAAAATCCGTCTGCCGGGGTCTGAAAATCGTGGCATTGACAGTACGGAAGGACGTACCTGTTTTAAAAAACATAAATTAGTCTCACCAGCCGATCTTCATTAAAAATATTCATTTTATTTATTATTGTGTGAAACTATTTGCTGGCGAGGATAGTGCAACGGAGTATGTTAACTTATTCCCATTAACCCACCCTCTGTCCTCTGCCTTTTTCAGAGCCCTCTAAGCGACAGGGGACCAATTCGGCGGTGATAGTGCGCGGTAGAAAACACTATGCCACATTGAATGAACAAGTACAACTTAACCGGGCTTTAACGCCACGCTATTGTTATTATATTTCGGTATAAAATAATCTAAAGGGTTACTTACATTATATTGGCATTTTCCATTGTCTAAGCGTAGTGCAGTCCCAAAATACGACTCCGTCTGTGCCAATGATTTTTCTCATAATGATATAATATATAAATGTGGTTTCATTTCAGAAATTTCACCCTTATCGTGTCTTACGTTTTTGCAACACTCCTTCAAAAGAAGTCTTTTAGCACAATCCCTGTCTATCAAGGTCAAAAAACAATAGAACCTTATAGTGCGCATCGCGGGCCTCTCCGGCACGCAAGCAAAATATGGAAGCAGCTGACCTTCACTGTAAACGATCATAAATTCTTAGTTTGCAACATTCCGTGTACAGCCATCTCTGAGAAATTGCTTTTTACACTCCATCTTTGTATATTGTTTGCATGCTAATAAAAAGACTTTGTTAAAGGGACGTTATGGTTCCAAGTAAAACCGAAAAAACCTTGAAATTCGCCAGTTATGGTAAGCTAAGCAACCATAACTCGCGCCATCATCGTGCACTGCTAAGACTAACACCCACAACATCAAAGATGGCATCACAAATGTCATTGATGAAATCACTGATGACATCACATGTGTATGTACTTTTCATGAAATATGTGTACAAGGGATTCTTATTATAATGTTGCGAAAAAAGTGTCAAGGATCATTGCAATAAATATCATACCCTAATTAGTGCTTTGAACGATGCATTGATATAAATAGCATTCTATTATGGGGTTCTATCTAGTATACTAAGCTACTAATGCAGAAACATAGCATTGTGTGCAGTGTACAAGATGAAGGTATAATATTCGTAATGTTAATATGTTGAATAATGAAAAGATAATTGTTTTCTTAATAGATTTTTGTGTACTGTGAAATATGTAATAAGTAGCTAATAAAACCCATGTATTACATAATGATATGATATGATATGGCATTTGTAACGCGCCTATAAACAAGTGTTTCAAGGCGCGACGAGGCGGGGGGGGGACGAGGGGAAGACAGACAACGATCCTACTAGGCCAGGTGTCATTCAGATCGCGCAAGTGCAGGGGTGGGGGGAAGGGAAAAGTGCAAGGGGAAGGGGAGAGGGGGAAGTGCAGTACAAGGTAAGTAGCGGAAAAAATAATAAATAAGGCCAGCTGGTGGCAAGTGCAAGGTAGATGCAGAACAAATGCTGGGAAGGGGGGGCTGTAAGGATACAGTGACAGACCCGCAGGGGGGGTGGCCCAGTTGCAGATTCAGAGCAGATTCAGTGAAGAATTAAAGCTGTTCAGCAGGGGAGAGGGAGAGAGAAAGCAGAAGCAAAGAGGAAGGTTTTGAGGTGCTTCCGGTACCGGAGGTGGTTCTCCTCAAGTTTCAGGGAGGCAGGAAGGCTGTGCCAGAGGGAGGCCCCTGCTGCAGAGAGAGATCTACCCCCAGCTCGTTGCTTCGAGAAGCGGCTGACCCTGAGGGAGTTGGAGACGCATGAGCGAAGGGCTCGGGAAGGAAGATATTTAGGAAGAGAGAGTTGAAGGTATTTGGGCCCCAGACCCCAGAAGGCCTTGTGGACAATGCAGAGGGTTTTGAACTTAATCCTCGCAGCCACTGGGAGCCAGTGTAGAGATTTCAGTCCTGGAGAGATACGGTCCCTGGGCTTGAGGCCAAGGACAAGTCTCGCAGTTCTGTTCTGGATGAGTTGCAGAGGGCGGAGAGTGGAGGCAGGCAGATTAAGATAGAGGCTGTTACAGTAGTCCAGCTTTGAGAGAACCAGGGCTCGGGAGACAGTGAGCTTCTGGGGGAAGGAGAGGAAGTGAAGAATACCTCTGAGGAGGTGCAGCTGGTAGTGTGACTTCTTAGAGACGTCTGATATATGAGGAGAGAAGGAGAGTGTGGAGTCGAAGATGACCCCGAGGTTTTTTGCCTTGTAGGTAGGAGCAGGAAGGGGGCCAAGGGAGGCCGGCCAGAGAGCTGCAGGGAAGGAGGGAGTGGGTGTGCCGATAAGTAGAATCTCAGTCTTACTGGCATTAAGGCAAAGGTCATTGGCGGCACACCATTCCTGGATAGCAGACAGACAGTCAGAGATGAGGGAAGGAGAGGAGGAGGCCGAGGGTAGCCTGAAAATGAGCTGGGTATCGTCCGCATAGCACTGGAAGTTGGGGCAGAGAGCGGCGATGCGAAGGGCAAGGAGTGCCAGATACTGGTTGAAAAGCCAGGGAGAGAGGTTAGATCCCTGGGGAACACCACAGGAGGAGAAAAAGATGTCAGAGAGGAAGGACCCCAGTTGGACCTGGGAGGGTCGATTGGAAAGGAAAGAGATCAGCCACGCCAGAGCCTGACCAGTGATACCCAGGTTATCACAGAGACAGTTGAGCAGGATGGCATGGTTGACAGTGTCAAAGGCAGAGGAGAGATCGAGTAGAATGAGAACACACGGAGTGTTGGAATCGAGGTTCGAGAGCAGGTCCTCACGGATGTTCAGGAGAGCAGTTTCCGTGCTTCTGGCAGCTCTGAAGCCAGATTGATGGTCATGAAGACTACCAACAGATTCAGCGTGGAGGTTAAGCTGGGAGATGGCCAGTTTCTCCAGGAGCTTGCCCAGGAAGGGAGTAATGGAGATTGGGCGATAGTTGGCCGGGCAGGAAGGGTCGGAAGAGGGTTTCTTGAGGAGGCGGTGCACAAGGGAGTGCTTGAGGGGGGGAGGGAAGAAGCCAGAGGCAAAGGAGTGGTTGCAAAAATCATCCAGGGCAGGAGCCAGGGAGTCGATGTGGTCCTTGATGGTTTTGGAAGAACAGGGGTGACTCTGTTTAGATGAGACTTTCATCGGACTTGTCTGGAAACCTCGTCAGCAGAAAAAAGTGGAAAGGCAGAGAAGGAGGGAGAAGGGGTGGCTGCAGAAGGGCCAGAGGAAGAGCCGGGAAGAGAGGGAGGGAGGTGAAAGGAGGAGAGCGAGGACAGGATGTCCTGAGTTTTTGAGATGAAGTGAGAGGCCAGTGCAGTGCAAAGGGCCTGGGAGGGGACAGGAGAGGTAGAGACTGCAGCAGGGTTGGCCAGCTCCTTGCAGATTTTAAAGAGTTCGGCCGAGTTGTTTGATGCCTCAGAGATGTGGGCTTGGATAAGGGCTCTCTTCTTGGTGAGAACGGAGAGCCGGTATTGCCTTTGGAGCAGGCGGCAGGCCAGTTTGTCAGAGGATAAACATGAAGCACGCCATTTCCTCTCTGCCACCCTGCACTTGCATTTTAGGGTGACGAGATCCGAGTCATACCAGGAGTTACATTTGGCTTTGGGCTTCAGGCGGATTCTCATGACGGGGGCAAGTATATCAAGAGTATTAGATATAGCAGAGTGGAGCATGGAGAGGGCTGTGTCAGGGTGGGAGTCAGCCGAAGAGGGAGGCGGGGGCGAGAAGGTAGCAGCAAAAGCCTCAACTGACACGCGCTTCATGGGACGGATGCCTGAAAAGGTGTTTGGTAGTGAAGAGGGTGGCTTTGCCTGTGGGGTAGGGAGGGTGAGGTGGGAGGATAGGAGAAAGTGATCACTCCAGGAGAGAGGAGTGGAGAGAGGGACGAAGAGGGGAAGGTCAGAGGAGATCAGAGCATTAAGAGTGTGCCCTGCAGAGTGAGTAGGCCTAGATGGGAGAATAGAGAGTGCGAGAGAGTCGCAGAGGTCACGAAAGAGACCAGTGGGGGGACAGGAGGCATCAAGGTGGATGTTGAAGTCACCAAGAAAGAGGAGTTGAGGGGTTGAGGACAGGAGTGAGGAGAAGAGGTCAGCCCACTCAGAGAGGAAGGAGGAAATTTGACCAGGTGGCCGATAGATAGTAGCCACGGTAAGGGAATGGCTAGGAGAGAGAGAGAGTCGGCAGATAAGACATTCAAAAGAGGAGTAGGTCTGCGTAGGAGTGACAGTGGCAGGAATCCACTCAGGGAAGATAAGGGCAACACCACCCCCTGCACGGTTGGGCCTGGGCACAGAGAGTATCTTGTAACCGTCAGGTAGGAGTGTGTCAAAGCTGGTGGCAGAGCTGGCAGTGAACCATGTCTCAGTGAGACCGAGGACATAATTGCATTACTATAGAGAAAACACAAAGAGACAAGAACACATACCAATATACATATACATAGGGTAAATAGCAGCTTTGAAACAGAGAAATCATCATTTATTTGCTTGAAAATAATGCTGTCTTTAAAGCCTGTGTCTTCCCCTATGTATATGTTTCATATGATGTGACTGGACTCTAAGGGAATTGCTATAAGAACCTACTTGTAGGATACGTCTTCAAATAAAATACAATTTTTAGTTTCTGACTGTTACTGAAGAAAATCATGTGGCCTAGATATGTCAGCAAAAGAAAAAAGAGTGAGCCAGAAGAACACTTGCGGTGTCCTGAAATATTCGTACATAAAGAAAATAGGGGTGTTCTGAGGACGTTGTCCGTATTGTTCGCTGGCAAGTTGCATGTGTTATAAGAACACTCGCGGTGTCCTGAAATGTTCGAAAATAAACAAAATGGGGGTGTTCTGAGGACGTTCTCCATATTGTGTGACTGCTTAGCTGCATGCAATGAGGGAATGGCACAGAGAGTGAAGTGGAAATGGTAGAAGGGCTGCCAAGAGTTACGCGGTCCGCGGACACCACGGCTGTCCGTGGACAGGGCCTGCTACATCCGGGGTTTTCCAGCAAATCCAACATGGAAAGAAGACTGTAGGGATCAGCCAATCAGATGTTGAGGTTGTGGATTTGTGTTGAAAGAGACTGTGTGTAGTGAAGCTGGCAGAAGTGGAGAAAGTCAGGGTGTTGGTGCTCGGAGATATGTTTGTGCATGGTTTACAACAGTATGCTCAATGCAGGCATGTTGCAAAGAATTTTGATGTTAAAGGAGTGGAGGTCGTGTGGAGCACTGTGCCTGAATGCAATGTACAGGGAATTGTACAAGTTTGTGAATATATGGGCAGGATCAACAGTCCCCATGTGGTAGTTTTGCATTATGGTGCTTTCCGTTTGGGCTATGTCAGTGCCCCTACTTTGTTGGCAGGTTTGGATCACCTGGTTCAAGCAGTAATGAACATCCTTCCAAATGCCAAAGTAATTGTTTCTGGATTACTACCTAGGGCAATATGGGACAATAGTTCAGTTTTTTGTCCTCAGCAAAACAATGCTAGGTGTGTAATCAACCGAGACATGTATGCCTTCATGCTTAGAGCTGGTATGTTCTTCTGTAATAATGAGAATATTGATTCCAGTAATGCTGTTTATTTTAAAGAAGATGGTATTTCCTTATCTTTTATGGGAAATGCCATGCTGTTTTGGAATGTAAGGGTTGCTTTGGAGAAGGTTATGTGAAGAAAAAAAGACAAAAAAAAATAAAAAAATAACAGGTGTCTGTCAAGCATCAAAAAACAAACAAAACGGCTCTTTTCAGAGCCAACCGCAAAGGGGAAATGGGGCATACTATTTAAATTTACATTCACCATGCTCAGATTTTCGATATGTCCGCGGACATGGCGGTAGTCTGCGGACATCAAAATCACTAGCTAGGGGTTTAGTATGTTCTATGTTACATGTATTTAAAGTCAGGGATATTATGGTTAAGTTGTGCTACTAAAAACCTATGAAATTCAGTAAAAAATGATGATGTGACTTGACCCTAACTCTACAAATATAGTACCTTTTCAATTTTTACTTCCTGACTGTTACTGAAGAAATCTATGTGGCCTAGATATGTCAGTAAAGAGAAAAAAGGGAGAGCCAGACATGTGATGTCATCAGAGATGTCATCAATGACATTTGTGATGTCATCTTTGATGTCCTGGGTGTTAGTGTTAGCAGTGCACGGTGGCGCGAGTTATGGTTGCTTATCTTACCATAACTGCCATCACTGAATTTCATAGGTTTTTAGTAGCGCAACTTAACCATAACGTTCCTTTAACAAAGTTTTTTTACTGAATATATATATATATATATGATATTTAGGAAAAGGGCACTTCGATGATAGTAAGTGGTCGTAATGGGACTGGGGAACTAGAGTGGCTGCGGTCTTTTTGAAAATCACACAGATAGAGACATAGTTTGTCACATCTATGAACTCCCCAGGCAAGTAAAAATGAGGTATTACCTGGCTTTGGGCTTTCCCTGTGCCCTGATGAGTGGCCGTTAGATGGGAATGGGCCAGCTCCAACAATCTCATCTGATGACCACAGGAATCACCAGTTGTGTTCGATCAAGGCCATCTTTCACAATGGCATCATGACGAGATGTGCGCTAAAAATCTGTCATTAACGGCATGCCAGTAACAACATGTCCGTGTAGCCTTGATCCCGCAAACAGCGGCTGATCATGAGTGTATGGGTACGCGTATACCTGCATGCCTGAAACGGCTGTACCGCCATGCCGGTAACGACCATCAAAGCGGCAGATAGCGGCATCATGAAACCCCCTGATACCTCCTCCTCCATCGTCATCCCCTAAATAACGGTACCGCTAATAACATTAGCGTTTTTACCATGTCTGTAATTACCGGAACCAGAAGTAACGTCATTACGCAGGAACGGCAAATGCTCCGGAGGCCATCTTCAAAAACACAATCCATTGCAACCCTTGATAGACAGGACCTGTTCTGGCAAAATACCGTACACAAGAAGATGTCTAAAGCCACCCAGAAAGACGCTCTCCGCCAGCGCAAGGCAAGATATAGTGACAACAAACTAAATATGTTGGCTGAAACTTTAGTGGAGCAGGTGGACATGGTATTTTGCACAGACTTGAGGCGTCCAGCTCCGGAAGAAGCACATTTGGGAGAATGTGGCACAGAAGGTCAGTGCGGTTGGCACCACCGAACGCACCGTGAACGACTGTAAAAAGCGGTGGGACGATCTACGCCTACGAGTAAGAAACATCTCGTTGGCAAATCGCAGCCAGGGGAAGGCAACAGGCAGCGGGGCCCACTCCCCCATAAAGCTTGCAAGGTGGGAAGAGACCTGCAGCACCACAATAGACATGGAGGGTATCGAAGGAGTTGGTGTGGCAGAGTTCGGAGTACCATCATCGGCTGATGAAGGTGAGTGCTCCCACAAACAACTGACATCCAAGGTACAATGTTGGCCAACAAATGTGATAGTGATGCAAGCCAATACATGGCACATCATTCACACATACACATATCCCTGTCTAGTTGCTGGTCTCACCACTGTCACATCAACATGCATACTGCATGCTGCACCCATACCAAAACACACCCAACACACAAATAAACAGCATGTGTCACACTGCACGCAAGTCACAACACACCTGTATGCCCCACAGCAGACACCACAGCAAACATATCAAAACCTGAGGGATGCCAATTCCACCCCCAAATATTGCACGCACCCTGTCCGCCACAACAACAAGCATGCAACGATCTACATGGCACAAACTGCACAGACACTAATGCATGCATGATGCAAATACTACCATCACTGATGCCCTGCCTTTCTCTGTCCCCCACAGGCTCGTATGCAGACAGCAATGACCATTTTGCAGGTGCCCCGGCCAGGAAACCTGCCAAAAGGTCCAGGGCCAGGGATGATGGCACCAGGCCATCGACGTCCAGGGGCAGTCGGATGGTCCAAGTTCCACACAAGGCACACGCCAGTGCACCACCAGTGCACCACCATCTTCAGATCCCGTAGCACAAGACAAAGAAACACCTGCCGCCACACCCCAGGAGTCACCCGTCACACAGGACATGGCCACATTCGAGCATGACAGAACACAGTCGGCTGCCACAAGTTCTGTCGTGGAGGCAGCTGCATCTGCGCCCCTAAGTGGCGATGAGGAAGAGGACCATGATGAGGAGCACACTCACGAGGGAGGAACCCTGTCTGAGGATGCTGTGTAAACCCCAAGCCCCCAGATCACCCCACAGGTCACCCCACAGTGCACAGCCTGAGTCTGGAGGCGAGGGCACATAAGCGGAGTGGGCCCCATCTGAGAACAGCCCCGTATTGGCCACGTCAGCAAATGAACCATCCACCTCCACCGCAATACGGGGCATTGAGGGGCGCATGACACAGATGGAGAGCCGGCAACAGGCGATGCATGAACTCGTCAAATGATATGTTGCAGATGGAGAGGCAACAAGGAGTGAAATGCCTGCCAACACTGTGGCCATCATCAAGGCCGTAAACAGGAACAGCAAGCGGGTCCATGATGGTTTTGCAGCAGTGGCCCAGATCCTGGCCAGAATAGCTGACAACATGGATCAGCGGCATCCAGCGCCAACCGACTCTCAGCCATCCAACCCATCATCTGCCACACCTGTCAGCTCTACACAGAGCAGCCATGTGCGCAGGTCCCTGCGCAGCATGCAGCGCACTGAAATGCAACACCCTTCCCCAAAGTGGAGGTGGCGGTAGCAGGGGCACCCTGCATGTGTTGACTGCAAGTTCATCATAAAACATTTTGTGCACTTCATGTGTGGGGGTGTTGGGGGGAGGGGGTTGATGGGGAGGAGGGGGTAGGAGGGAGGGGGAGTGTGGGGGTGTTGGGGGGAGAGAGTGTGTGTGTGAGGTGGAGGGTGTATGCACGTTGTAATCATCACCTGTTTAATACACCCTTTGTGTTAAAAACAATCACATGACTGGACGTCTGAGGATTTCTGACAGGGGTGAGGAGCCATGGCTTCAGGGGATAGCCTGCATCACCTGCATGCGAGAACAATAAGGTATGTGTGAGGCTAATTCTTCAATTCCATCTGTGCTCAGCCTGTCCATTGTTCATGTTCATATGCAGGACATTACCGATGGCAGCCATTAACTACACATATGCGCAACTATATGGCCTGTTCACAGCTTGCCATACCATGGTGGTAGGCATGTGTGACATACAGGACTGAGGGGACTTGACATCAGACTCACCACTCACCCAGATGGAGTGAGAGGGACCATGATGTACTCACATGTGAGGGATGTGTGGCAAGTGATGTGACCAAATTCATGTAGGCCAATGTTTGATGATATAGGCTGATATACACAATGTCACATGTTGTTTGGAGTATCATGCTTTCAGATATTTGATGACGCCATGCACATGTCCCTACACGTCTGCACACATGTAATAATGCCACGGTGTGTCAGGTGGTATGGTCCACAAGTGTAGGGATGTGTTCTTTTAATGATGCAGGGTGTCCACTTGCATGCTGGTACTTATGTGCAGTGGATGTTTAGCATTCCAATCACACTCATATATGTGATGTTGGCTACTTGATGGGTTGGATTTCTAGCAGTCTTGTCACAAGTAGATTATTGCGTTAGCATTCATCTACACATTTTGCCATGGTGGTATGCGTTGTCCCTGTTGTGGAGGGCCAGTGACAGTGGATTCCCTGAGTGGGATTTGATTCAATGCACTCATGGATGCATGACCTGTGAGGTGCTTCGATGCAGTCTTGTAGATTACGCTTTGTGACTGCATGTTGGTGCATTGTATTGCTATGGGTATGGTCTGATGATGTGCAGTGGACATGATGAGGGTTGTGCGCTGCTTGAGAGTCTGACATTTTGACATTGGTGTGCGGCCAGAGTATGTCGACATACACTGTCAGTGTCATGTTCAGGTTGGGATGATTAGGGGCACAGTGTTTGCCAGCATGCAGAGTGTCCAGTCACCACCACAATCACACCCATGGGCCAGAGGGTGGATTGGTAGCATATGCATGTCTCCTCCCCCCAAACACACCCAGGTAGCATATGCATATCTCACCCCCACTCAAACACTACCATGGGCCTGTGAGCACACTTACCCAGCAATCAGGCACATTCTTCAGCATGTCGCTCCATGTAGCGGGGAGTTCCGCAGCACCATTGCATCGTGCGTTGATCCGGGAATCGGGCACAGCAATGTGTGATCATCTTGCTGCCGTCACATACCATCTGCACATTGATGGACTGGTATAGCTTACGATTGCGGTACACCTCCTCCATGGCATGCGGGACCACCAACTCCAAGTGGGTGAAGTCGAGGGCACCAATGCAATTTGGCATGCTTGCCGGTGCATGAAATCCAATTTTTGTGTCATTCACCTCCTGGCCAGTCCGTGGTAAGGATATGTAGTCCCCTGCGTGCTTCAGGAGGGCATCCAGCACTTGGTGCAGCATGCGTGAGTAACATGGTTGTGATATGCCATGCAGCTGCCCCACTGTGTGCTGGTAGGTGCCTGTGGCCAGAAAGTGGAGCACAGATGGCACATTCAGTGGAGGGGGATGGTGGTGCGGATGTTGATCATGCTGACCAAGTCTTCATGTATTAGTTCCACTATGGTGGTGATGGTGTCCATGTCCAGACGGTAAAAGATGTGGACCTGTGCCGGGGTTAAGTTGAATGGATTGGCCCTGGAACGTGGGATTGGTGGCTGCCTGCGAGGCAACACTGCCTGCACTGGTGGGATATACTGGGCCAGTCTCCCCCTCCTTCTCCTACTGCGTCTCCTCTGTGTTGCCTGTTGTACAGCCTGATCAAGGAGCAGCAGTGCAGGCATGTCCTTCAGCTCCAGTATGGCGACTGCAAATGGTATCATTTTGGTCTTGGAAGGGGTGTGGTGTGTGGGTGTGCTCCATTTGTGCAGGGCCAGGCTCCATTGCCTCCACCTGTGCTGATAGTGTGCACCAGTTGCATTTGGAAACACAGCAGTTTCCTATTCACGGGTGATCCGCAATGCCGGTATTGCCGGCATCATGGTGGCCCTTCTTACCTGGATGCTGGTATGTGCATGTTTGTGCGACCCGTAATGTCCTCTTCCTTGCGGCATGCCGGTATTACTCGCACACGCGCATGCCGGTACGGTGGTGCTCGGCCACAGCGGGTCCCTGTCGATGCTGGTAGGACCGGCATTGCTGGCATTACGGGTCGTGCTGGGCTGGTCCCATTAACGATGCCGGTAATGCCTTACCGGTATCGTTATTACCGGGCCGCCAACCTTGTAATGAGGCCCAATGTCTCTACAATAAAGCAACCCTCCTTTGATGAAGAAGACAGGACCTGCTTAACTACGCTCTTGTTGTTCGAAGGTTACCCCCCAAAGGCCTCCAGTAGGCCTGGGTTATTTTAGTAGGCAACGGCAAGATCTACCACAACCTGACCCTCCCTGGGGCTGCCAGCTCATTCAGCCATGAAACTGGACTACCAAGACTCTCTTACTTCCCTCTCCATGGGTTTAGCTCCCTCCTCCTGTTTACCCTTTCTTTCCCCTTCATGGACCTTCACTCTCCCCTCTACCTGTTCCAACTGGTCTCCCTATTATGCTATGTTTCAGCACTCACCTCTCACTCATACCTCATTTCTTTTGCCTATGGTGCTTAGCATTTTGCCATCAAAAGTCAAATTTGGGTGTGTTGTGAAAGTCAAATTTGGGTGTGTTTCAGTAAGTCACATTTGAGTGTGTTTCAGTAAGGCACATTTGGGTGTGTTTTTCATTTTACTTTGGCCCTAAATTGTAACTTTCTAGCCCAGTGACTGTTCCATACCACTGTACTTGCATATTTCTCCCTATGCCTCCTCTCTCTACCTGCCCATGGCGCTATCTGTTTCTCCTATCTACTCCAATTGCTTCTCTATCAATTATCCTTCCCTTCTCACTAAGTTTGGTAAGAAGACATTTAAAAAGGATATCTTGGCCTCCAACCCAGGTCTCACCATCGATGACACCTATTCCAGCGTTTCTGCCAGAAAAACCCTCACTGACATCCTCTTTGTCGTTCCTTCGACAGATCTCTGGACCCCCATATGATCTCTGTCCTGTCTTCTCCTCTCCCATTAATGGTGGCACCCACTGGGAAGTCCTCATGGATTCCTTTGACTCCTCCAGCATCATCATGAATGTCTACCTAAACGGCACTGTCATGGTGCAAGATCCTCAGGCCAATCTCCTTCTCTTTGATAGGCTGTTCCCTCGCCTCATCAACTTCCTCTCATCCCCAGCTGTCCCCTACTCTCCTCCCTTGGCTACCTTGCCCTTTTTTCCTTCCTCCTCTGCCCCATCTCTAGCTCCCTCCACACCTCCGCAGAGTGTACCTACGATTTCTACCCCTCCCTGGAAGGTCTTTAATGCTGGCAACCTTCTTCATCTTGCCACTCTCAACTCTCGCTCTGCTGTCAGACGCTCCTCTGACATCTGCCACCTCCTAGAAGAACTTGATCTTGATGTCCTCGGCCTTACCAAGACATGGTTCACGGCCAGCTCTGTCACAAGCTTTGACTCTCTCCTCCCTGACGGCTACAAAATCCTCTCCACCCCCAGATCCACCCGACCCAGAGGGGGTGTAGCCCTGATCTTCCCTGAGTGGATTCCTGCCTCTATCATCCCCACTCAGAATACTCATCTTTCGAATGTCTTGGCTGCAGGCTTTCTCTCTCTCTCTCTCTCACCTAGCCACTCTCTTACTGTTGCTACTCTCTAGTGGAACCCTTGTCAAATCACCTCTTTTCTCTCTGAGTGGGCAGACCTCTCCTCCTCCCTCCTGGCCTCAACTACTCAACTCCTCCTCCTTGGTGATCTCACCACCCATCTTAATTCTCCCTGTTCCTCATCTTCTCTCTTTCGCGACCTATCCGATTCACTCTCCCTCGCTATCCTCCCCTCCGGCCCAACTCACTCTGCTGGTCACACACTTGATGTCTTGATCTCCTCTGGCCTCACCCTCTCTACTCCCCTCAGCACTCCTATCACCTGGAGTGATCACTGCCTCCTCTACTCTCATCTTTCCATCACCTCCACTCAAGCCAAGCCTACCTCAAGATTGCACCCACCTTCTCGGACATCCGCCCATGAAGCGTGCGTCAATCAAGGTTTTCGCTGCCACCTTCTCCCCCCCTCCCGCACCCCAGGCTGACGCACACCCTGACACAGCCCTGTCTCTGCTCTACTCCTCTATTTCTGCTACTCTTGATGCTCTTGCCCCTGTCATGAGGATCCATTTGAAGTACAAAGCCAAGTGTAATTCTTGGTATGACTCTGACCTAGCTACACTTAAACGTAAGTGTAGGGCGGCCGAGAGGAAATGGAGTGCTTCCTGCTCATCCTCTGACAAACTGGCCTGCCGCCTGCTCCAAAGGCAATACCGACTCTCTGTCCATACCAAGAAGAGAGTCCACAGTCAAGCCCATATCTCTGCGGCATCTAACAACTCGGCCGAACTCTTTAAAATCTGAAAGGAGCTGGCCAACCCTGCTGTAGTCTCCACCCCTTCTCTCACCTCCTAGGCTCTTTGCAATGCCCTTGCCTCACTTTTCATCTCTAAAGCCCATGACATCTTGTCCACCCTCTCCTCTGCTCCCACTCCTCTCTCCTCTCCTTCTCTACTTGCTGACCCTCCTTCAGCTACCCCCTCCCTCTTTCTCCTCCTTCCCTCTTTTCTCCCCTAATGAGGTCGCTAAACAAGTCCGATCTATGAAAGCTTCATCAAAACAGGTCCATCACTTTTCCTCTAAAACCATTAAGGACCACATTGATACCCTCGCTCTGGCCCTTGCCGATTTCTGCAACCTCTCCTTTGCCTCTGGATCTTTCCCCTCCCCTCTGAAGCACTCCATCGTGCATCCTCACCTCAAGAAACCCACAGCTGATCCTACTTGTCCGGCTAACTATCAGCTTAACCTTCATTCCGATTCTGTCGGCTCTCTCCATGACCACCAACGAACTGCCAGAAGCACGGAAACTACTCTCCAGAATATCCGTGAAGACCTGCTCTCCAGCCTTGATTCTAACATTCCCTCTGTCCTCGTACTAATGTCTTCTGGCTTTGACACGGTCAACCATATTACCCTGCTCAACCGTCTCCGTGACAACCTGGGTATCACCGATCAGGCTCTGGTCTGGCTGACCTCTTTCCTCTCTGATCGACCCTCCCAGATGCAACTTAGGTCCTTCCTATCTTCCATCTCCCTCTCTACCTGTAGTGTTCCCCAGAGGTCAAACCTCTCACCCTGGCTTTTCAACCAATACCTGGCAACTCTCGCCTACTGCATTTCCATTTTCTGCTCAAATTTCCAGTGCTATGCTGATGACACCCAACTCCTCTTCAGGCTTCCTTCAGCCACCTCCTCTCCTTCCCTCATCTCTGATTGCCTAATCGCCATTCAAAACTGGTGTGCCGCCAATGATCTTTGTCTTAATGCCAACAGGACTGAGATACTCCTCATTGGTACACTTTCACCATCCTTTCCACTCACCCTCTTGCCTGCCTCTCTTGGCACTACTCCTACCCCTACATGCGAGGCTAAGAACCTCGGGGTAATTTTTGATTCTACACTTTCCTTCTCCGTAACACATCTCTGACGTCTCTAAAATGTCAAACCTCTTACTGCACCTCTTTACAGGTACTCTGCCTTTCCTCTCCTTCCCTCAGAAGTTCACTGTCTCCCTAGCTCTGGTTCTCTCTAGGTTGGACTACTGTAACAGCCTCTTTCTAAATCTACCTGCATCCATTCTCCGCCCTTTACAACTAATCCAGAACAGGACTGCAAGACTTGTCCTTGGCCTCAAGCCCTGGTAACGTATCTCTCCAGGTCTGAAATCCCTTCATTGGCTCCAAGTGGATGCAATGATTACAATTAAATCCCTCTGCACTGTCCACAAGGCTTTCTGGGGCCTGGGTCCAAAATACCTTCAATTATTTCTCCGTAAATACCTCCCCTCTCGAGCCCTTCACTCCTCTACTTCTAACTCCCTCAGGGTCAGTCGTTTTTCAAAGAAACAAGCTGGGGGTAGGTCTCTGTCTTTGGCTGGGACCTACCTCTGGAACAGCCTTCCTGCCATCTTGAAACTTGAGGAGAACCATCTACGGTTCCGGAAGCACCTCAAGACCTTCCTCTTCGCTTCTGCCTTTGCCCCTCTTCTCCCCTGCTGATCTGCTTTCTCTCTTGGCATCGTGCACCTGGCCATCCTCTGTCCTTTGGGCCCAGGTACCTGCTCACCCTGCCACCCTCCTGCACTGCCTCCAGGCCACCCCTTGCACTGGGGCCTGTATATGTACCCATACAGTCCCCCACCCACTCTTCTTCTGCACTTATCAGACACACCCTATCTGACTAACCTAGCACTTTGCCACTAGCCGGCTGCACTACCACTGCTTATATCCTTTTTTAAATGTTTTTATTTTACTTATTATTATATATTCAGCTCTCTCCTCTGTTCTGCATTTCCATTTCTCCCCCTTCCATGGACTTTCACCCTTTTCCCTTCCCCATGCACTTGTGCGTTCTCAATGTCACTGGGCCCAATAAGATCGTTGTTTTTGTTCTCTCCTTTTCTCCTCCCTTTGCCTAGTCACGCTCTGAAACACGTATGTACGAGCGCAATATAAATAAAATATCATTAAAAACAGATCAGGTAATGGGACGATGTCCTCTGCCTCTCTTCCACACTTCCTCACTAACGAGGTTGGCTTCTCCAAATCCCATTGACACTCTCTGGTTATACTTAGGCATCCACCTCTTGGGATACTGGGGTGAAGGCTGGGTCAGGGATCCCTTGTGTACAGATCAGGTAATGGGACGATGTCCTCTGCCTCTCTTCCACACTTCCTCACTAACGAGGTTGGCTTCTCCAAATCCCATTGACACTCTCAGGTTATACTTAGGCATCCACCTCTTGGGATACTGGGGTGAAGGCTGGGTCAGGGATCCCTTGTGCTACCGCTTCCCACTCTTTAACCATGGTTATGGAGGATCACCTTCCCCTCTGTTCTATAATCGGGATCTATTACACCAGCTACAACCTCTAAGGCGTGTCACCAGGCCAGTCCAGACTTAGTTGCTAGTCTGATGTAGGTTCCCGGTGGATACATAAAAGCTAATGGACTGGGAAGCTGCCAGAGTACAGGCTTTGGCCTTCTCTGTCAACTTCATAAACAGCAGGAGTCCCCAGCTTATTTCATCTGTCGATCACCACATGTAATGAACCAGAAGAAGGGGTCGATCGAAGTACAGGCATGATCAAGGATGTATATTTAAAATATAAGATGAAAACACGTCTATCTAGCCCTACTGCTATGAGGAAAGTTCCATACATAACAAACTAAAACTAATGGTGCTCATCAAATGTTACAAAAGCAACAGTCCTTAGTCAAAATCCTATTAAGCTAACTGGCTCTACCCCTTTAAGAAAATGTAACTGTCACACATCGGTGTCTGATTGACCCGCGTACCTCCTCATCATGCCAGGTGAAACAGACCACTTTCAAGATACCTGCCAAAGTTGTAACGCTTCGCCACAGTATCCGATGTTTCTCAGCCCCTTACTTCTCTCGGTGGCGATTACCCTGGAGATTGGGCTCAACAACATCAAAGGTATCGACAACCCAGCCTTTGCCTACAACTCCCAGAAAACCTACCTTTTGCGTGTAGTTCCGACTCTTCGGAACGTGAGCTCTGACGGGTTTACGGTGCTCCGCCTCCTGGGTGTATTAGGCATTGCAGCGGGAAGGACGCTGCTTCTGATTACAGTTGCAACCGGCATCCGAAGTTTCATCTTCTGTGCCTTCCCAACCTTTGCCTTCCAGTGTATCAATGGACTGCCTTGAGACTTCTCAATTCTCCTTACTTCCTGTGTACTGGACCTTTGCCTGCTCTAGGGGTTGATTGCTTCCTGATTCTGTACTGTCTGCCTACCTGTGTACCGGACTTTTGCTTGTCCTACGGATTGCTTACTTCCTGATTCTGTACTGTCCTTAGCCCGCCTGTGTATCAGATCTCGCTGCATGTTTACTGGATTGCCTTCCTTCTGTCCTGATTTACCTACCACCGCCTTCAACTGGTTTTCCTCACCTTCCCAGCTGACTCCAAGTACTAGGTACTGTTTCCTTCTTCGATTGTGTTCTTTTTGTGGATTCCGACTCCATCCCATTGTTTTGGATTTGCTCTCTCAATTGTACGCAAGGACGCTTTTCTGAAAGTGCACACAGGGACGCCTTGCTGAGAATTGTGCACCTACCCGTATCTAGTGCGCCCCTCGTGCCGCCCGGTATAGCATCCCTACTAACCTTCCTGTTTATTGTTTTGTACCTCCATTGTTCTAACCTGGATTGTTTAGGTTATTTCAATTCCTGTCCTGGTAAGACTTCCTTAACTTTCTTTATTAATTCCTACCTGAATCCTCAAACTAGAAGTTAACCTCTTTTCTGTACTTACAGGGGAAATTCCATTTCTGTTCCTTTTCGATGATAAGGGGAGTGGGTGACCCAGGTACTTTCTGCTTTTGAGAGGCTTTTTTCTTGTGGTGATCCTTGTTCTTCCCAAATATTTACCAATTGTCTTTTTCTTCTAGCTGGGTCCGTGGCGGTGTGTTCTCCCCGCTCTTTTGGGTGATCGGTCTATCAGTCTGTAATTTAGTGCAGCTGAGAGTCATATCATCAAAAAGAGCTTATTCCCTCAACAGAGAGGAGGCTCAGGTGGAGGCTCCATCTCGAGCTCTTCAAGCAACATTCAGTACAACCTTCCTGGTCGCTTGTCCGGATCACTCGCCAGCCGGTGAGTAACAAAATCAGAAGCCATGGATGAGACGGACCCTCTGAACGCTTTAGTTTGCTTGGTGTCTGAACTCCGTACGGATATGGCGGCAGCGCATGATGCATTGCATCACAGGATTGACAGTCTGCAGAGATTTCCAACTCCTCAGACTCTGGGCATAGATTCCTCAGGTGCTATGGTTTCCGGTTCTGGTGCCCCTACGGCTGCCGCCTCCGGGTTTTCCGCAAACCCTGTGCTCATGGCTACACAGTTCCCGTTGGCCCCCCCGGAGCGTTTCACAGGTGATCCAAAGCAATACCGTACTTTCATTAATCAGTGTAAATTACACTTTCTTTGCCGCCCAACTGCTTTCCCCAATTCCACGACAAAGGCAGCTTTCATTCTTTCTCATCTGGGGGGGACGGCAGCTGCTTGGGCTAATCCTTTACTTGAATCTAACAGTTACGTTCTATATGACTGTGGCGCTCTTATCACAGCCATGAACAGGGTCTTTGATACCTGCTATAAATCACAGGCCACAGACCTGGAATTTTTGAACCTACGCCAGGGCACTTCCTCTCTCTTTACCTACCTTACTCGTTTCAACCAATTGGCGGCTGAAACAGATTGGCCCGAGGAGAAGAAGTCGGCAGTATTCTATAAAGGGTTGTCTGAGGAATTAAAAGATACCCTAGCTACTGTCCCTCTGGTTCCTACTGTTTTTGGGGAACTTTTCGATTTAGTTTTGCAGATAGACGCCAGAAGGTCCGAAAGGAAGGGGGAGCGTAAGCCTCAAGCAAACTTAACTACCACCTATGACCCTGTGCCAACACAATCTTCCGCTCCAGAGCCAATGCAAGTGGGGGCAGTGCGGGGTCCTTTAGCCCCTGCACAACGTGAGTATCGACGTTCTCACAATTTATGTATGTACTGCGGCTCGGCCGATCACCAATTGAAAGACTGCCCAAAGAAACCAAACAAGAAGGCGGGAAACGCCAAATCCCGGCGATAGATAGAGTCCCTACGCTGGGAATCTTATCTTTGGACTCTCATGGTACTGCCTCCGCCCCTGTCACTTTGCCAGTAGTATTTACTGCAACTGCTGACACTTCTTTTTCTTCTCTGGCTATCATCGATTCTGGAGCAACAGGGAATTATATGGACTATGGTTATGCCATCAATCACAAGGTTCCTGTATTAGATAAGGCCCAGCCAGAAGCAGTACACTCAGTGGACAGCACTTCTCTGGTTTCTGGGTTAGTAACCCAAAACACATCTCTCGTCCGTATGCAAACAGAAGACGGACATGTGGAGACTATCTCCTTTGATTTGATAAAAGCACCCCAGTTTCGGTTCATCCTGGGAGTTCCATGGTTACGCTATCACAACCCGGCCATTGATTGGGCTGAAAAAACTGTCCAATTTCCTTCCTCGGTCTGCAATGAAAAATGTTTTCAGGACTCAAATGTGTGTCCGGTGTCTTCTTGTCAGGCATTGGCAGCCTCCAATGCATTTATCGGTGCTATTACTACTGCCAAGGAAGTTCATGTTCCCTCACAATACAGTGATTTCCGGGATGTCTTTGACAAAGCAGGTGCAGATGTTCTGCCCCCTTACAGACCCTACGACTGCCCTATTGATTTAGTCCCAGGAGCTAAGATAACAGCAGGAAGGGTGTATTTGCTTACACTGCCCGAAGACAAAGTACTTAAGGAATACATCGACAAGGCCTTGATCATCGGGTTCATCAGACTATCTAAGTCTCCTGCAGCATCTCCCCTCTTTTTCGTCCCTAAGAAATAAGGCGATCTTCGCCCTTGCATTGATTACAGGGCTTTGAACACAATAACAGCGTTGACCAGCTCTAAACGGGCATTTCAATGGAGTCCGGAGGCGCAACAGTCCTTTGAAGCTCTGAAAGCTGCCTTCTCGACTGCTCCAGTAATGCAACATCCAAATCCGCTCTTACCATAGCTAGTGGAGGCCGATGCCTCAGGTTCCGCCATTGGAGCAGTACTATCCCAGCGTTGTACCGATTCAGGTTAAATCCATCCTGTTGCTTTTCATTCACGGAAGTTGACTCAATATGAACAGAACTACCCTATCACAGAAAGAGAGTTGTTGGCCATCAAGGACGCTTTTTCTGAATGGAGACATCATTTTCTGGGTGCGTGTCATCCTGTCACAGTCTTTTCAGATCATCGGAATCTCCTTGCGTTCAAGTCCATGAAATGTCTTGCCGCTAGACAGGCTCGCTGGCATCTCTTCTTTTCACAATTTAACTTCACCATTATTTATCGGCAAGCCCGATTCAATACCTGTGCTGACGTTTTGTCACGTTTGTCTTCCAATTCCGGTGGTAAACCTAACAACCACTCTCTCTTGCTACCCTGTAGAGTGGTCTGTGGGTGCACTCCTCAACCTCCACTACACTCCCTGATCTCTGAGTGGGTTTCCTCACATGCAAGGGAGTGTGAGGCTCTCAACCTCGAATTAGTGCAGGGTTTGCCGTACATCCAAGGCAGATTGTTTCTACCCCCTGGTGATGCGCATTTACGTGCACTTGCTTGGTCTCATGATTCGCTCATGGCGGCTCATCCGGGACAACAAAAGACCCTTGACTTTTTGCGCCGTTGGGCTTGGTGGCCTTCTATGTCCAGCGACGTAATTGATTATTTCTTCTTATTATTTTTTCCTGTGTACCGGACCTTTGCCTGCTCTACGGTTTGATTGCTTCCTGATTCTGTACTGTCTGCCTACCTGTGTACCAGACTTTTGCTTGTCCTACGGATTGCTTACTTCCTCATTCTGTACCGTCCTTAGCCCGCCTGTGTATCAGATCTCGCTGCATGTTTACTGGATTTCCTTCCTTCTGTCCTGATTTATCTGCCACCGCCTTCAACTGGTTTTCCTCACCTTCCCAGCTGACTCCAAGTACTAGGTACTGTTTCCTTCTTCAATTGTGTTCTTTTGTGGATTCTGACTCCATCCCGTTGTTTTGGATTTGCTCCCTCAATTGTACGTAAGGACGCTTTGCTGATTATACACAAAAACTCATTTCTGAAAGTGCACACAGGGACGCCTTGCTGAGAATTGTGCACCTACCAGTATCTAGTGCGCCCCTCGTGCTGCCCGGGTATAGCATCCCTACTAACCTTCCTGTTTATTGTTTTGTACCTCCGTTGTTCTAACCTGGATTGTTTAGGTTATTTCAATTCCTGTCCTGGTAAGACTTCCTTAACTTTCTTTATTAATTCCTATCTGAATCCTCAACATATGAGTTAACCTCTTTTCTGTACTTACAGGGGAAATTCCATTTCTGTTCCTTTTCGATGATAAGGGGAGTGGGTGACCCAGGTACTTTCTGCTTTTGAGAGGCTTTTTTCTTGTGGTGATCCTTGTTCTTCCCAAATATTTACCAATTGTCTTTTTCTTCTAGCTGGGTCCGTGGCGGTGTGTTCTCCCCGCTCTTTTGGGTGATCGGTCTATCAGTCTGTAATTTAGTGCAGCTGAGAGTCATATCATCAAAAAGAGCTTATTCCCTCAACAGAGAGGAGGCTCAGGTGGAGGCTCCATCTCGAGCTCTTCAAGCAACATTCAGTACAACCTTCCTGGTCGCTTGTCCGGATCACTCGCCAGCCGGTGAGTAACAAAATCAGAAGCCATGGATGAGACGGACCCTCTGAACGCTTTGGTTTGCTTGGTGTCTGAACTCCGTACGGATATGGCGGCAGCGCATGATGCATTGCATCACAGGATTGACAGTCTGCAGAGATTTCCAACTCCTCAGACTCTGGGCATAGATTCCTCAGGTGCTATGGTTTCCGGTTCTGGTGCCCCTACGGCTGCCGCCTCCGGGTTTTCCGCAAACCCTGTGCTCATGGCTACACAGTTCCCGTTGGCCCCCCCGGAGCGTTTCACAGGTGATCCAAAGCAATACCGTACTTTCATTAATCAGTGTAAATTACACTTTCTTTGCCGCCCAACTGCTTTCCCCAATTCCACGACAAAGGCAGCTTTCATTCTTTCTCATCTGGGGGGGACGGCAGCTGCTTGGGCTAATCCTTTACTTGAATCTAACAGTTACGTTCTATATGACTGTGGCGCTCTTATCACAGCCATGAACAGGGTCTTTGATACCTGCTATAAATCACAGGCCACAGACCTGGAATTTTTGAACCTACGCCAGGGCACTTCCTCTCTCTTTACCTACCTTACTCGTTTCAACCAATTGGCGGCTGAAACAGATTGGCCCGAGGAGAAGAAGTCGGCAGTATTCTATAAAGGGTTGTCTGAGGAATTAAAAGATACCCTAGCTACTGTCCCTGTGGTTCCTACTGTTTTTGGGGAACTTTTCGATTTAGTTTTGCAGATAGACGCCAGAAGGTCCGAAAGGAAGGGGGAGCGTAAGCC
Source organism: Ambystoma mexicanum (assembly GCF_040938575.1). Classification (NCBI taxonomy): domain Eukaryota; kingdom Metazoa; phylum Chordata; class Amphibia; order Caudata; family Ambystomatidae; genus Ambystoma; species Ambystoma mexicanum. The sequence continues at coordinate 1,090,626,063 of NC_090926.1, read as the reverse complement.
TCAAGCAAACTTAACTACCACCTATGACCCTGTGCCAACACAATCTTCCGCTCCAGAGCCAATGCAAGTGGGGGCAGTGCGGGGTCCTTTAGCCCCTGCACAACGTGAGTATCGACGTTCTCACAATTTATGTATGTACTGCGGCTCGGCCGATCACCAATTGAAAGACTGCCCAAAGAAACCAAACAAGAAGGCGGGAAACGCCAAATCCCGGCGATAGATAGAGTCCCTACGCTGGGAATCTTATCTTTGGACTCTCATGGTACTGCCTCCGCCCCTGTCACTTTGCCAGTAGTATTTACTGCAACTGCTGACACTTCTTTTTCTTCTCTGGCTATCATCGATTCTGGAGCAACAGGGAATTATATGGACTATGGTTATGCCATCAATCACAAGGTTCCTGTATTAGATAAGGCCCAGCCAGAAGCAGTACACGCAGTGGACAGCACTTCTCTGGTTTCTGGGTTAGTAACCCAAAACACATCTCTCGTCCGTATGCAAACAGAAGACGGACATGTGGAGACTATCTCCTTTGATTTGATAAAAGCACCCCAGTTTCGGTTCATCCTGGGAGTTCCATGGTTACGCTATCACAACCCGGCCATTGATTGGGCTGAAAAAACTGTCCAATTTCCTTCCTCGGTCTGCAATGAAAAATGTTTTCAGGACTCAAATGTGTGTCCGGTGTCTTCTTGTCAGGCATTGGCAGCCTCCAATGCATTTATCGGTGCTATTACTACTGCCAAGGAAGTTCATGTTCCCTCACAATACAGTGATTTCCGGGATGTCTTTGACAAAGCAGGTGCAGATGTTCTGCCCCCTTACAGACCCTACGACTGCCCTATTGATTTAGTCCCAGGAGCTAAGATAACAGCAGGAAGGGTGTATTTGCTTACACTGCCCGAAGACAAAGTACTTAAGGAATACATCGACAAGGCCTTGATCATCGGGTTCATCAGACTATCTAAGTCTCCTGCAGCATCTCCCCTCTTTTTCGTCCCTAAGAAATAAGGCGATCTTCGCCCTTGCATTGATTACAGGGCTTTGAACACAATAACAGCGTTGACCAGCTCTAAACGGGCATTTCAATGGAGTCCGGAGGCGCAACAGTCCTTTGAAGCTCTGAAAGCTGCCTTCTCGACTGCTCCAGTAATGCAACATCCAAATCCGCTCTTACCATAGCTAGTGGAGGCCGATGCCTCAGGTTCCGCCATTGGAGCAGTACTATCCCAGCGTTGTACCGATTCAGGTTAAATCCATCCTGTTGCTTTTCATTCACGGAAGTTGACTCAATATGAACAGAACTACCCTATCACAGAAAGAGAGTTGTTGGCCATCAAGGACGCTTTTTCTGAATGGAGACATCATTTTCTGGGTGCGTGTCATCCTGTCACAGTCTTTTCAGATCATCGGAATCTCCTTGTGTTCAAGTCCATGAAATGTCTTGCCGCTAGACAGGCTCGCTGGCATCTCTTCTTTTCACAATTTAACTTCACCATTATTTATCGGCAAGCCCGATTCAATACCTGTGCTGACGTTTTGTCACGTTTGTCTTCCAATTCCGGTGGTAAACCTAACAACCACTCTCTCTTGCTACCCTGTAGAGTGGTCTGTGGGTGCACTCCTCAACCTCCACTACACTCCCTGATCTCTGAGTGGGTTTCCTCACATGCAAGGGAGTGTGAGGCTCTCAACCTCAAATTAGTGCAGGGTTTGCCGTACATCCAAGGCAGATTGTTTCTACCCCCTGGTGATGCGCATTTACGTGCACTTGCTTGGTCTCATGATTCGCTCATGGCGGCTCATCCGGGACAACAAAAGACCCTTGACTTTTTGCGCCGTTGGGCTTGGTGGCCTTCTATGTCCAGCGACGTAATTGATTATTTCTTCTTATTATTTTTTCCTGTGTACCGGACCTTTGCCTGCTCTACGGTTTGATTGCTTCCTGATTCTGTACTGTCTGCCTACCTGTGTACCAGACTTTTGCTTGTCCTACGGATTGCTTACTTCCTCATTCTGTACCGTCCTTAGCCCGCCTGTGTATCAGATCTCGCTGCATGTTTACTGGATTTCCTTCCTTCTGTCCTGATTTATCTGCCACCGCCTTCAACTGGTTTTCCTCACCTTCCCAGCTGACTCCAAGTACTAGGTACTGTTTCCTTCTTCAATTGTGTTCTTTTGTGGATTCTGACTCCATCCCGTTGTTTTGGATTTGCTCCCTCAATTGTACGTAAGGACGCTTTGCTGATTATACACAAAAACTCATTTCTGAAAGTGCACACAGGGACGCCTTGCTGAGAATTGTGCACCTACCAATATCTAGTGCGCCCCTCGTGCTGCCCGGGTATAGCATCCCTACTAACCTTCCTGTTTATTGTTTTGTACCTCCGTTGTTCTAACCTGGATTGTTTAGGTTATTTCAATTCCTGTCCTGGTAAGACTTCCTTAACTTTCTTTATTAATTCCTATCTGAATCCTCAACATATGAGTTAACCTCTTTTCTGTACTTACAGGGGAAATTCCATTTCTGTTCCTTTTCGATGATAAGGGGAGTGGGTGACCCAGGTACTTTCTGCTTTTGAGAGGCTTTTTTCTTGTGGTGATCCTTGTTCTTCCCAAATATTTACCAATTGTCTTTTTCTTCTAGCTGGGTCCGTGGCGGTGTGTTCTCCCCGCTCTTTTGTGTGATCGGTCTATCAGTCTGTAATTTAGTGCAGCTGAGAGTCATATCATCAAAAAGAGCTTATTCACTCAACAGAGAGGAGGCTCAGGTGGAGGCTCCATCTCGAGCTCTTCAAGCAATATTCAGTACAACCTTCCTGGTCGCTTGCCCGCATCACTTGCCAGCCGGTGAGTAACAGTAACAAAAAGAAGGACACAAGAGCTATAGCCTCTGTGTTAGGCTACTGCCCTGCCCAACACTTCGATTCCTTTTCCAAGAAGAATTTTGTAAAGGTTTGTCAAAGTGAATCAGTTTCTTTCAGTACAGTCCTCAGCCTCTCTGCAGGTTCTGTGTGCCATGTTTTTATGCCTTTACATATCCTTCATATGGTTTCCTTTTTCTCAGGGAAGACAATGTTTTCTTAACATAACTCCAGCATTTCCAGCATGGTGCTTGACTGTGTCCTTTTCTTGTTTTCAAACACTTGAACAGTCAATGTTCTCTCTCCACCCAGTTTGGTTTACTATGTTTCTTATTTCCAGGACTCCTCAAATCCATCTGGCCCTCTGTCAGGCTTGCTTTAGCAGGGCATGGGTAAGGCATTGTGGGATGTTTTCACCCACTCATCCAAGCCCTGCAACAGTACTGTGCATTGAAAACATCAGAATAGCCATTGGAAAGCATGCTGCTCGCTCAAAACCATCCAAAAATGTGCAGAAAAGAATCTGAAAGATAGGCTGCCATCCACTTTTGCCTATCTTAGTGAGCACAGGAGGTGCCTAAAACCACCATTGGGCTACATACACAGTAGCCTGAAACCACTTGGAAATAGCAATACTGATTGCCAAAAGCAACCCAGAGCTGTTTGGGAATTCATTTTCTTGATCATCAAAATTGCTAAAATCATGGCTCACAAAACCACCAAAAGGATACAACTTTTTGTTGGATGTTCTACAGTACTCTACTGCAAGAATCCACATCAGTACAGCGTCAGCAAGAATCACATGTTATTAGGACAAAATACCATGTTAAAGACATTAATTTAAAGACAGCTGTCAAAAATGGGTGCAGTACCTTTGCTCGCCTCTGACAGGCGCTGGCGATCTAAATTCTGACTGGAGAGCTGTATTGCAGAAGCTAAATATGCCAAAGCAGAGAAGTCTATCAAAATGCCATATAGAGTGCCACACATTGATTTAATGTGGAAAAAGACTTGATTAAAGATATGTTGCTTATTTTCAGTTTATAATGTTATATTTTTTTCACAAGGAACTAAGTTGCAATTGATTAGAAGGCGGTCTGATTTAATTAAAAGTTCAAGAGGCCTTCTGTCCCTGGGAATCCTTCACACCTGGCTTTTCCAGCAACAGGAGAGGATGTTGCATGGTCATGTTAATCAGATGGAGAGTGACACCCTGGTCTGCTGCCCTCAGTCAAGACAATGGATTCTTTCAGCTGAATAGGATGATAGGATGTGCTAATTTGGGTGTGACGTGTCAACAGCTGCCCTGGCAGAGGCAAGACATGTGACCATCTGACTCACCAAGCTTCTAGGGGCGGACCAGACTGGGTTGTGGATTTAATATTGCACCAAATATATGTTTAAGGAAAATGCTTCTAAAATATTGTATCAAGCTGACAGAAATGTACAACTTTGGGATTCTTAATATGAAAAATTCACTCACAGTTTGAGACTAAGCTGAAATCCGTACGATGTTCTGAGACAAAACCACAGGATTTATTAATATTGTAGGCACTGTGTTTATACTAGAAAATTGAAAACTTACAGTAATACGCTCAGAGAGGGTGTGTACCACTGGGTAAGATTTGGTGCAAAACCAATATTGCGAAACCTACCAAAATCGCGAATAAGTTGTCATTTCTGAACCCAAGCTCTTATAAAGATCAGGGTTGAACAGAGACCTGTCTTAATTAATATGTGATATGTACATGTATTCTCAACAACTTGTGTATCTGGGAAGCATGTTTGATTATGAAAAAATGATTTTCTATGAGAAACCAAAGGGGAGTGTTCCTTCAGCCATTAACATGACATCTGATGACACAGAATGACTCACCACTCCTTTCTCCAGTCAGGGCACAGACAATCCTCTAACCTATCAGGATCCTTAGTGGGTTGGGCATAGAAAGTCAGCCTCCACACCTACTTTGAAAATGCATAAAAAGAACCACTGAGACCCAGATAGGGACACTCATTTTTCCACTACTCATCGATTCCTGTGCAGCACTCTGCCGGACCGGATCCTGACAATATCCAGAAGAACTTAGACTCCAGATAGATCCAGAACAAAGCTCTAGAACCCAGCTCTAGAACCTTAAGCAGGGGCCTAACCGAAAAGCTGAACTCTTCTCAGCAGGCCTCAGAATCCAGCAACCTAACCAAACTATTCAACAGCCTTGCCGTGCTGTTTGCTACTGGCTAGAACCCTGTGCCAGAACCAGATCCAGACCCAGAAAGCAGCACTGTATTCAGAACCCGCTTGATACAGTCCAAGAGGCCAGACCAGACCGCCGTGCCGTGCTGTGAGCAGAACTAGTGCCTGAGACCGTCCTGTGGCGAGTCAAGTCCAAACCTGACCAGATCGGTGACGAGGCCCATTTCCATTCCATTCGAAAACTAGGAGTGAGTATTTAGTCTAGAACTGTACATAGTCATCTCTTAGTCTAAAGTAATCTTATCCCATCAATTTCAACCTGTCCAGAACTGCATTCAGAATTTTGTGTCCATCCAGTGATTTCAAATCTGTAAAAGAGTCATCTGTCATTCTGAAATCTTGACTTTATTTCTGAAAATCTACCTCCACAAAAACGTCCGTATCTTTTGAACCGCACGTCCTAGAAGCATAATTTAACTGTCATTTTAAAGCTAAGATCCTAGGTTTTTCCGTAATTGTGATTTACGCACGTGGAAAAAGTGTCGCGAATTGCAATTTAACTCCATTTCATTTTCCGTCAAAATAGCTGGCTCTTGCTTTCCACTGCTGAAATTTGTTTTCAATCTGATAATCATTCATGTATCATTGCTAGTGTTGACCTGAACTAATCCAAAGTAGCTATCACTTATCCTGAATCTCCTTTAGTGAATGAAAAACAATTTAGCATATTTTTCACATTCAGTGCAACCACATTCAAAGTATTTTTTGCCTGTTTGAAATCATACCTGTTTCTCTAAGCGTGTTGGGGGCAACTGGAATTGAACTGCATTATTAATTGTATTCTGGAAACCTGTGTGTTCTCATTTCCATTTCTTCCTATTGCATAAGGGAAGAGTGAGTTGTCACAAGGGAAAAAGTGATCATATTATCTTGTTATTGAAATCATTTCAAGCTTATCCTGTGTTGCATTCTTTCATATCTTGCATTTCCCTGAAACCATACAAAGAGGCCGATTCATGGAATCAATATGCGCCGAAAATATCGGCGCAAGCGGGCAAAAACGTGCGAATCGCAGTGCAAGTGCAAAAATCGCAGGGAAACCATCGCACATCGATTCATGGAAGTCCGTGCGTGAGAAAAATATTGCATGTGCGCTGAAAAAGTGCGCGGCGCACGCCGGCGCACAGGTCATCTAACGGCGTGCGCCACGGCCAAAGCGAAATCGCACATAGCGCAACGCACATAACAAAAGTAGGCGGAACACGGGGCATAACACTCGGAATGGGGAACAACGCGTGAAAATATGGGCGTCACGGGGGAAGTACAGGAGGCAAGTGCGCGGAACGCCCACACGCTCTCCTACAACACGTATTCATGGAATCGAATAGGGCAAACCAGCACACGGGCAGAGATGCGCACAGGCCCAAACACGTCCGCCACAAGAAAGCAGGCGGTAGCGTCCCTGCGCCTGAAATAAATGTGCGCCGAAATGTGCGCTAACAAAAAGCACCTATATACAGCTGTGATGAATGTCCCATACTGTGGCCCTCTAGGACAAATGACGTGCAAAGGGGTACGCGACAAACACGGACACCCGCTGCGTGAAAAATAGTGTGTGCTTGCATTCCGGGGTGCGCGGGAAGTACCACACGCGATTGGCCTGGGTACGTGTATTTGGGGGTGTGCGTGAAGTGTCACACGTGAATGCAGCAGGGTACGTGTATCTCAAAGTGCGCGGGAAGTGTCACATGCAAATGCAGCAGGGTACGTGTATTTCAAGGTGCGTGGGAAGTTCCACACGCAAATTCAGCAGGGTACGTGTATTTCGGGGTGCGCATGAAGTTCCACACGCGATTACAGCAGGGTACGTGTACTTCGGGGGTGCGCGGGAAGTTTCACACGCGATCACAGCAGGCTCCGTGTATTCCGGGGTGCGTGGGAAGTTCCACATGCGAATTCAGCAGGCTACGTGTATTCCGGGGTGCGCGGGAAGTTCCACACGTGATTTCAGCAGGGTACGTGTATTTTGGGGGTGCCGGGGAGTACTACACGTGAATTGGCCATGTGGGTCCTCCCAGGTATTCCCTCTACACCCTTCACAGCCCCTGCAGCCAGCCCACACCACAGGGGACTACCCTGCACCCCTGGTCATGTCCCGCAGGCAGCCCATCCACCATGGCCATGCCCCCCAGCCAACCCACATGTCACCTTGCACTACTGATCACCAACACATGTCTCCCAGCACCCCCACCCCCCAGCAGTCAGGGGCACCCTCCACCAGGCCCCCACTCATGTCTCCCAGCACCCCCACCCCCCAGCAGTCAGGGACACCTGCCAGCAGGCCCCCACTCATGTCCCCCTGCACCCCCACTCCCCAGCAGTCAGGGGCACCCTCCACCAGGCCCCCACTCATGTCCCACTCATGTCCCCCTACACCCCCGCCCCCCCAGCAGTCAGGGGCACCCTCCACCAGGCCCCCACTCATGTCCCATACATGTCCCCCTGCAACCCCACCCCCCAGCAGTCAGGGGCACCCTCCACCAGGCCCCCACTCATGTCTCCCAGCACCCCCACCCCCCAGCAGTCAGGGACACCTGCCAGCAGGCCCCCACTCATGTCCGCCTGCACCCCCACCCCCCAGCAGTCAGGGGCACCCTCCACCAGGCCCACACTCATGTCCCACTCATGTCCCCCTGCACCCCCATCCCCCAGCAGTCAGGGACACCTGCCACCAGGCCCCCACTCATGTCCCCCTGCACCCCACCCCCCAGCAGTCAGGGGCACCCTCACCAGGCCCCCATTCATGTCCCACTCATGTCCCCCTGCACCCCTACCCCCCAGCAGTCAGGGACACCTGCCACCAGGCCCCCACACATGTCCCCCTGCACCCCCACCCCCCAGCAGTCAGGGGAACCCTCCACCAGGTGCCCACTCATGTCCCACTCATGTCCCCCTGCACCCCCACCCCCCAGCAGTCAGGGACACCTGCCACCAGGCCCCCACTCATGTCCCCCTGCACCCCCACCGCCCAGCAGTCAGGGGCACCCTCCACCAGGTCCCCACTCATGTCTCCCAGCACCCCCACCCCCCAGCAGTCAGGGGCTCCCTCCACCAGGCCCCCACTCATGTCTCCCAGCACCCCCACCCCCCAGCAGTCAGGGACACCTGCCACCATGCCCCCACTCATGTGCCCCTGCACCCCCACCCCCCAGCAGTCAGGGGCACCCTCCACCAGGCCCCCACTCATGTCTCCCAGCACCCCCACCCCCCAGCAGTCGGGGACACCTGCCAGCAGGCCCCCACTCATGTCCCCCTGCACCCCCACCCCCCAGCAGTCAGGGGCACCCTCCACCAGGCCCACACTCATGTCCCACTCATGTCCCTCTGCACCCCCACCCCCCAGCAGTCAGGGGCACCTGCCACCAGGCCCCCACTCATGTCCCCCTGCACCCCCACCCCCCAGCAGTCAGGGGCACCCTCCACCAGGCCCCCACTCATGTCCCACTCATGTCCCCCTTCACCCCTACCCCCCAGCAGTCAGGGACACCTGCCACCAGGCCCCCACTCATGTCCCCCTGCACCCCCACCCCCCCCAGCAGTCAGGGGCACCCTCCACCAGGCCCCCACTCATGTCCCACTCATGTCCCCCTGTACCCCCACCCCCCAGCAGTCAGGGACACCTGCCACCAGGCCCCCACTCATGTCCCCCTGCACCCCCACCCCCGAGCAGTCAGGGGCACACTCCACCAGACCCCCACTCATGTCTCCCAGCACCCCCACCCCCCAGCAGTCAGGGGCACCCTCCACCAGGCCCCCACTCATGTCTCCCAGCACCCCCACCCCCCAGCAGTTAGGGACACCTGCCACCAGGCCCCCACTCATGTCCCCCTGCACCCCCACCCCCCAGCAGTCAGGGGCACCCTCCACCAGGCCCCCACTCATGTCTCCCAGCACCCCCACCCCCCAGCAGTCAGGGACACCTGCCACCAGGCCCCCACTCATGTCCCCCTGCACCCCCACCCCCCAGCAGGCAGGAGCACCCTCCACCAGGCCCCCACTCATGTCCCACACATGTCCCCCTGCACCCCCACCCCCAGCAATGCAGGGCACCTGTCAGCAGGCCCCTACTCATGTCCCACACATGTCCCCCAGCAGTCAGGGGTACCCTCCACCAGGCCCCCACTCATGTCCCACTCATGTCCCCCTGCACCCCCACCCCCCAGCAGTCAGGGACACCTGCCAGCAGGCCCCCACACATGTCCACCCAACACCTCATGACGATCCACAATCATGGTCCACATGCCCTCTCAATACACCCCCCATGCCACCCCAGTCCGAACACACCACCAGGTATGACATCCACCCCACAAAGAAATCACCACCACATGATGCATCCCAAATGGCTAGTCTGCACATCAACATATATCCGTCAAACCCACACAATGAGAGCATGTGAATGATAAAACACACATTGTGACATGCATGAAGCCAAAGAGAGAATACCACACATTGAAGTACCAAATGATAATGTATTAAACAGAAAAGCAAGGGAATGAAATGGAACAGAAGAAAATGGAAATAAGAAATGAAATCCTGCATGTACAATAAATGAAAAAGATGCATGAAATCCAAATGAAAAGCAATCCAAAAGCAAGTCTCCAAAGTGTTAGTCTGAGAAAATAAATCCAAGGTGCAAAAATAATAAAAAAACATTGATCCATGGGAAAAAATAAATCAATAATCCAAATCCATTGTCAAACTATTTACAAAGTGAACATCCAGGGTCCATGTGCCCAATCCTTTAAATGAAACCTATGGAATGAAACCCTACCTAATGAAGAACTATATACAAGAAGTTGGGGCATTGTCCAAGCGCCTCAAACTCCCTGTGGATTGCCTCGAGGCACTCGGCCCGCCTCAGGGCCCTCCGCATGGAGTTCTCCGCCCTGACCATCGTGAGCCGTGCCTCTTCCGCCCGCTGCCGCTTCGCATCTATGGCGTGGGCCCACCGCTGCCACACGGAAGACACTTCCCGTCCTGGGTCCTCATGCCCTCTGGCCGATGCCTGCCCCTCTGATGTCGAAGGCCCCGAGCCATCATGGCTCCCACCTCGTTGCTGCTGCTGCTGTGCCTGTGCCCGTGCCCTGGCTCCTGCTGCCTGCACATCCTCCTCCGGCTGGGGTGCGGTCATTGATGTGGCCACCCCTGCTGGACGTCTGACTCCCAACTGTGGCAGGGATGTGTCCTCCACCAGCCTGGCCGCACGGTCAGAGGCAGCTCCACAGGGCACCCAGGTGACAAATGGGTGGAAAGATGGCAGGGAGGACGACTGGCGCATAGAGGGTTCAGTTGAGAAGGGGGTCGGAACAAGCTCCAGCAAACGGAGGAATCCGGCCTGGGTGACCCGTCCCAGTAGGCCGACGCGTTCAACGAGCCATTCGAGATGACATGCAGTCTCCTCACGAAAAGACTGCAGGTCACCTCGCATGGCCCGTTGACGCAACGCCACACCAGTCAGGACAGGCTCAACCCGTACCTGGATAGCCAAGTCCGCAGGCAGGGGAAGGCCAGTTGTTGTAAGCTCATCCCCTGCCTGAAAACGGCTCTGGACTTAGGCATCCCTGCTGGTGCAAGATGATGCAGTGACAGGATCAGGGACAGGATTGCACACAGGCACCTCCGCGGCGGCCTGTGCTGCCTCCTGTCCCTGGTCCTGCACTGCACCACTAGCACCAGTGGAATCCCTACCTCCAGACCCCGTGTCTGTCCCTTCCACGGCCTCCTCCTCCACCAAACCCCCCCACCAACCTGGGTGACTCCGTGCCATCTTCCCCCGCCGAGCCCTGTGGGGTCCCAGCTGCCCCTTCTGCTGTCGAGGAGTCCAACTCTGACCTCCACCTCTTGGACCTCCCCTCAGCAGCTGCGGCCTGGGACGTGGCACCGGACTCCTCACTCCCCAACGAGATGACAACCTGGGAGGGGAGCCGGGCCTTGCATCTCCGGCTGGCGGTGCGATCCCTGCCGCTGTGCTCCACAGCACCTTCTCCGCCCTCTTCATCAGTTGACGCTGCAGACAGGGAGAAATAAAACACAGGCATCAGGGCACTGTACAATGGACTCATACACACATGACAGTTGTACATGAGTGGCATTGGCAAACCTCAGACATGGCATCACAATCCCCAACACACATGTCATTTCAACTCGCACACATGAGCTATACCACAGCCATATCGCAACAGCCACCACCATCCATACACATACAACAGCATGAGCAGGCAAAGGTGAGCCAGACATCACATGCAACACAGCGAGTGCACTACACATGCACACACACCACCACACTCACATGCATGTGTACACCTCCGCCAACTGTCGCAGTGTTGAGATCGGCATCCATGTCACATCTGCCAATCAGTCTTCCACATCCCAGTGTCACATGCATCCATGTTGCATCACTGTTGCACCCTTGTCAAATACACACACATGCACATGTACACGGTGCAGATACATGCAGCTGAAACCAACATCCATGTGTGACATCACGACCATGCCTACCTACATACACATTCATTCAAACATGTGTGCACACACATCTGCATTTGGCATGCAAGCCTACACACACAAGCACCATCCATGTCTCACACATGAGAGCCCTCGCATCTGTTAGCCTCACGGCCCTGTACACACACCCCCATACTTGACCCCATAAAACCACATGTGCAACCTGCACACTACTGGCACACCACCACACACGCACAGCTTACAATCAGTATGCATGTACACTTACCGCTCGACTCCAGACGGGTCTGCCTCTCAAGGACCTGGACGTGGAGCGCTGAGGATATGCATTCCAGGACCCTCATCTTCCGACAAGTGGCCCCGGCGCCCCTTAGCATCCACTGCCTTCAAGAGGCGCCGGGACTTGTTCAGGGTCCTGGACCTGAAGTCCTCCCAGCGCTTCTTGACATGATGGAATTGTCGGACTGCCACCCCCTCCGTGTTGATGGCAGTCACAATGTCCGTCCAGATCCGAGTCCGTCCTTCCTTGTCGGCGCGCAAACTTCCGAAGAGGGCATCATACTGCCCCAGGACTTGCTCCACCAGGACACCAACTTCGGTGGCAGTGAAGCTGGTGCCCCTCTGCCTCTCTGGTTGGGGGTTGCCAGTGGTGCCAGATGGTGTAGTGCCCGACATGGCAACCCCAGAGGCAGGAGTGGGTGGGCAACTGGGTCCTGGGGCTGGGCTATGGAGCGATGGAATCCCAGTCGGGAGTCTTCGGTTCCAGCAGGGGTGGTCACAGCAACAGCACCCCTAGCTGATGTGCAGGCAACAAATGACAGGGCACGTGGGCAGCAGGCAGTCAGGCAGCAGCAGATGGCAGGTGGGAGCGTGCTCGGGGCTCTGGGGGGCAGTGATTCGGCCTTCTGGGCAGGAGTGTGGTCTTCGGTGTGCTTACGCGTGGCCAGCTTGATACGGATTGATTTGGCACGTGAAAATCCAGCACGTCTGCGTGTAATTCGAGGAAAGGCCCTTAGCGCGTAAGTGTGTCAGCACACGTATGTGAATTCATTGGCCCAAAGGCCCCCAGCGTGTAGGCGCGTCTATGATGTTACGTGCATGGGCGTTTTCCATGGCATGTGGAAAAAATAAGCACGTCAGAGTGTCAAAGCGTGTAATTGGTGGAAAGGGCCTCAGTGCGTATGCGTCGGTGATGTGCGTGCGCGGGCATTTCCCTGTACACGGGTGCATGTTACACGTGCAATGACTGCACGTCATAGTGTCAGCTCGTGTAATTGGACGATAGGGCCTTAGCGCGTACACGCGGAAGTGACGCTGGACGTGTGGGCATGTTTAAAAGGCACGTGTAGAACGCCATTTCCTTGTACATGCTTTTCGTGGAGAGCGAGTGGGTTAAATCTGTACTTCTTGTCGGTTCACACGTGATTTACTTCACAGCGTTTCACGTTCGTACTCCCTCTTACCTCTGACAGCTTTTTCTCTTTTTGTCTTTTTTCTGGTCCTGTTTCCTCAAACAGCGTACACTTCTTCTGTTGGCCTGTCTCCTCAGACAGCGTACAATTCTTCTTTTGGCGGAGGTGTTGCCAGCGCGCACACGCGCGTCTTTTTCACGCTATTTTTCCTGGCAGACGGTGAGTCGCGCACGTATTTAACATCTGTGCTTGCCCCTTGTGTCGCGTACCCCTTCAGAGGTCATTCTAGGCTGTGTGTGACACGCATACGTTCATTTTTGTGTTTCGTGGTGCCACAGCGTAGTGCAGATTTATTTTTCCACGCACGTGGTCTAGGAGGGGTTGCGTGCACGTTATCTGCCTTTTTTGGGGTGCCTGTGCATTGCATGACCCATCATCTTTCCTCAGGGGTCACATACAGCCTTGCTAGAGCACTAGGGTACGAATTCCATCTAGCACCCTACCCCTTTGACCCCCAATTGCCCAGGACAATAGTTTACTGCAACTCCCATACGCACAACAACATCAGTGCCATGGTTGGGAGGCGAGCAAGCGGTAATGGTGGCAAAGGTGGCCGAGCCTCAAAAGGGGGGCGTGGTGGATACGGTAGGGGACGTGGCCGGGACTTGTAGGGTGCCCCTAGCCCCCCATGTGTGGAGGACCAGTCAGGGACATCCATGCCCCCCCGGTTGAGGGTAACGTGGCTGACACCATCCATGCTCAGCCCTTGTTGGACCAGCCCATTGTGGCACCAGACCTGGCACATGGTGACTCCCAGGCTGACTTCCAGGTCAGAAGGTCTAGGCCACGTGTGGCGGTGCACGTTGGTGTCACCAGGCCACGTGGATCAGGGGCAGCTATGTCACCTGCTGCCCCAAGTAGGCAGGGTGGGGAGGCTGCAGGGGCAGCTGCGGCTCCATCCACCCCAGCTCTCACTCACCCAGCCAGGACAGTGTTGGTCCCAGTCCATCCTGCTGATGTTCCCGCTGACTACATCACACTTCAGCTAATGCCTGCACCAAGTCCCATGCTCAGTGTTCATTCACACACTCCTAGTGTCCAGAGCGGCGTAGGACAATCAGGATCCCCACCACCTTCCAAGTGGAAGAGGAAGAGTGCTCGTCCAGTACAGGCTGATGCCCCAGACACAGCTACACAGTCCGGCACCTCGAGGAAGCCTAGCTTCAGTGAGGCCAAACGTGATGCACTTGTGGAGTATGTGTCCGCACATGACCGGGAAATGTTGATTACTGCAGGGTGCAAGACGACACCTGCTCAACGTCAGGCACACTGGCAGACGATCGCGGACATCATAAATGCCCTTGGAATCGTGAGGCGCACAGCTAATGATTGCTACAAGCGCTGGTATGACCTGAAGCGCAGGGGAAAGAAAAAGCTGGCCTCAAGTCATGCCGCTGCTCTAGTGACTGGAGGTGGGTCTCCAGCAGAGGACATTGAACTCACTCCACATGAGTATGTTGCTGGGACCTACATCAGGGAGGAACAGATCCAAGGCGTGGGAGACCTGCCAGATTACGAGGCATTGTCCGGTGAGTGCACATGGATGTGTGTGTCATCCATGTGCATGGTGTGTGTGTGAGGGCTTCTGGTTGAGTGCCAGGTGAGGGTGTGTGTGCCTGAGTGGTTTGGGTCACCCATGTGCTTGATCCAATACATTCTGTGCACCAGGATTTGGGTATTGCAGTATCCCTTCTGGCAACAGTAGACATTTGGCCCAACATCACGCCAGTTGCCCTTGAAGTGTCATCTAGCCACAACATTGTTGCATATTTTTCTGTGTTCATTCAGGCTGATTTTTTGCATTCACCACTTTCACTAGGCATTTCTCAGTCCTATTGTCACATGTGTGACATGGCTATAGTACATGCCATCTGTGTGATGGCATGTGTCATGTATGTGTATTGGACATGCCAATCACAGGCCAATGTGTGATGGCACTGCTAGCCAGCATGCAGCAAATGTGTTGATCTTCCATCTTGGTGTCATCAATGTGTGCCATTTGCCTCCCCTTCATACGCAGCGACGGTGCATCCATGGGAGGGTTATAGTCATGTGGGACATGTGTCAATGAAGTACTGGTTCTGTTGCTTCTCAGCCCTAATTGTGTGCCATAGTGCTAATGCCTGTTCCCATTTCTTTTCGTTCATGCCTTTGCAGGGGATGACGCACTTGATACTGCTGGGGTTGTGGAGATGGTGCAGACCCAGGACGGGTCTCAGGCCCGACCGGGCACCAGTGAGGGACGTGGTGTGGTGGTGGGTGAGAACCCACACTTGCTGCAGACCATTCTCTCAAGGGGTGACTCTGGGTGCACCTCCCCCGAGCTCTATTCAGGTGTCGATTCAGATGATGAGACCTATGTGCAGTCGCAGGTAAGTGTTTCTGGGAGGGATTCTGTTCTGTCCGACCCACCTGCACCAGGGGTAGAACCCTTAATGGGGATGTCAGTGTTGGTAGGTCCGCCTTTGGTGGTTACGGATGCAGGGTCACACTCCGCAACATCTGATCCTGTTCCTGGGCCAGCAGATCAGAGGGGGAATGTAGTCCTGCAGCCTCAGGCAGTGCCGGCACAGCAAGGCGCAGTTCGCCTTGCCCCAGACAGGTGTGGTGCCCGCCGACGCGGTGGCCGTACGCCACCTGCCAATAACGCATGGGAGCAATCCATATACGGTATGGCAAACCAACAGGCAGCATCAGCTGAGATGATGGCTCAGGCCATGGATAGGGTGGCCACTCCCATTGTCCCCCAAGAAAGGCTGATGGAGCAACTACAGCAGGCAACAGACTCCATTTGCCAGTCACACAGGGAGGACATATTGGCGTCCAACAGGGACAGACTGGCGGCACTGGAGACTCTGCGGGAAGCCATTTCTATAGAGTCCCAGGGCCACAGGGAAGCCCTGAGGGTGGAACTCCATCACTTCAGGATAACTCTTGTTGAGCTTGAGGCTTCAACTGACACGAGGACAGAACAGCAGCTGGGGCGGCTCACACGTACGCTCTCAGCTGAGATGCAGGCAACTCAGGAGGAGGTCCGGGCATCCCGTGAGTTGTTGCATGGAGACCTCCACACGATTATCCTCCAGAACCAGACCTTCCACACCCGCATGCTTGCTGCCATGGAGGACCAGACTAGGGCTTTGCGTGGGCTGCCTCCCATAGTGCCGCCACCTCCTGATGCAGCTGCAGAGGGTGGGGAGAGCGACAGCAGCGATTCTCCCACAATAGGGTAGCCGTGCAGGCCATGAGCCCATGGAGGTGTTTTTTTTCGCAGAATCCACACAGGTGGGTTTTGGTGTGCACCCTGTCCTCGGACCTCCTGGGTGGCCTCCCCCACACTCCCTGGCCCATACATGGCCATTTTTGATTTTTGATTTTTGATTTTTGATTTTTGATTATTTTTACAGTGTGTTGCTTTGTGTGGCTCCCGTGGGCATCCGCTGTATTGTGGCTGGGCACATGCAGGCTTGTCCTGAATTTGGGTTAGATGCTTGGGTTTGTGAGACACACACCCCTCCTGCTTCCCGTTTCCATGGGCTTGCAAAGGGTGTGCCCAAGTGACATTGACTTACACAGTGACGTTGGACTCCCATGTGCTGTGTGGGCAGTCTGTAGTCAATACTGTGTATACATTCCTAGTGCATATTGTTATTGTATTGTACACTGCATGGTGTATTGATATGTGCCTCTGCATCCATCTCATCCTCCTGATTTGCAGGTCCATTCCTCATTTTGTCACAAGGCCGTCTACTTTGGAGATGGAGTCCATGTTGTAAGCAGTGCACCTACACTTTTGCGTGGCGCCAACACTGTACAGTTGGAAGTGGTCGGAGTGCTGGCATTATCAGGTAGTGAGACTACCAATTTTTTTAAATTTGTACTGTCATGTTTATGGTAGGTTTGAGGTTGTGTAGCTGATTTGTATTATTGTTAAATATTTTCTCATGTGCGTTGTTGGTCCTGCATTACTGTGAGCATTTCATGTGTGGCCAGTTTCCATTAGGGACACTGTACTTTGTGACACTTGTGTCATGTTGTGGGGATTACCTTGTTTGCTCTCACATAGCATGACATGCCATGGTCTGCTGTGTGGCGGTGCCGGGGAGGGGTTGGGTGACATGGCACTGTTCTCATGTTGTATTTTGCAAGTGGGTATTCATTTATTTTTGCTGCATGGAAGTGTGTCTTTTGATGACACTGCATTGGTGGGGTTTGTGTAGGTAGGGATGCACACATTGTAACACTTCCAGGTGACCAATCTCAGGCTGCTATGGTTGTGACAGTTGACTGTCCCTTCATTCATCATCATTGTCAGATTGGGGCATCATTGATTGTCAGATGGTATCTGCCAGGGCTGTGTGCACTCCACAGGGGTGTGATTTCTATGCAAAGTAATTAGCCACCAGCTGCGTACGGGCTGCCTCACCCCGTGCCCTTTCTCCTCCCATGTGCAGTGGGCGTGCACGTGGTTGGGGATGTGGGGGCACCACCATGTCCACAGCCAGGCCCCGGCGTGTTGCAACGTTGTTCCAAAGATTACAAGAAGCGTGTGCCATTGATATTTTTGTTTAGAACAATTTGCAGTGCTGGATGAATTTTGGTGATGGCATGGAATAGGGACAGGCCAAAAAAGGTATAGAGTAAGCTCAGTCCTTGAACACAGATATTTGGGGAGGCGGAGCAGGAAGACCAGCAGGCAGATGGCTAGAAGGAGAGGAAGAGCATTGAAGCCTTCCAGATGGGAGGGGTCAACTACCACCTAATTATTTTTCTGAATTTTTGAACCCAAGCTGTGTTGTGGCTGTTTTCAAACATTATTTAACAGAACTTGATTTCTTTTTGAGCTGTTAGGGGAAATATCTTTGCATCCCCCCACATGCCACTTCAGCTAACAGCCTAAGAGTGGACGCCTTGTTCTGAACTGGCTAAATGCTGATACTAGTAAATCAATGGGCATTTAACATTTTATGAAGCATTTTATCCTTTTTTGATAGTTTTGGATGCACAGATAGTGGTGCATTATTAGGTGGCGTTTTACTATTTTTGGAATGTTTCAATTTATTCACTTTTTCAATTTTTCCTTTAATTGTGAATAATCCCAGGCACCAAGTCTGCTCCAGCCCTCTTGAACTCCCTTCCTTCTACAGTTAGTGAGTAGGAAAAAACCTTTTACCCTTCATTTGAAATCACATTGTGAAAGGTAATTGAGATATTGAAACTGATGCCTCTATGAGATTGCATATCATGATTTGTTGAGGCAGGTGCTGGATTGTCTAGCATGATCATGACCTAGTGAGACATGTAGTTGGTTTTCCAAGGTGAATGATTTCTTGGAGAAGGTTGGCAAGCTAAGTCTTGATTTGAGGTAGAGGCAATGACAATGGTTCATATTTTCCATAAATTATTTTTTGCATTTTTATGTTGTGTATAGAGATGATAATAACGGTAATATTTCTTTATTGCAAATGTCTTATAATTAAAATATCGATTTTTTTACATGAGAGAGTAAGAAGCATTAATGAAGTGTTAATTACTGATTGATAAGTATTTGAACATGAACTTAAGGAGTGGGGCATCTACCTAAATGCATTGTGTATGGATGTGTTATACATGGTACATGTCATTTAATATACATATGAAGGGTTCCTGCATGGTGTGAGCAGTGGCCTATCAATAAAAATATATGTGACATTGGTAAAGCTTGCCTGTGTTGGCAATTGAGAGCAGCTGCCTTCTACAGGGGTTGTTGCCTGCTCTCTTTACTGTTGCACAGTGACGAGTACATGTTTTTGCCTACCCCTACTCCTACCACAGCCTCTGCTGGGAGGGGGTCATGGTTACTCCCCTGGGGATGGAGGGAAGGCTGTGGAGGTAGGAATGATAAAACTCATGTCACCGTGCCACTCCGGATGGGACATTGTTTACCTTTCCTACACCCTAACAATGTTCTCACCACCTGGCTACTGAAGAGAGGCCACAGGGGCCGAGGGGCTGGCGATACAAAAACAAATTACACTCTAATGAAGAGCAGGGTGTAAACCAAAGCTTAAAGCACTCTAGTGAAGAGCAGGGTGTCTTTTCAAGAAAGTGCTCTAAACAGCCTTCATGCAAGGAGGCATTAAAACACTCTTGTGAAGAGCAAGGTGTCTAACAAATAGCTTAAAGCATTTGAGTGAAGAGCAGGGTGCAAGCAAATACTCTTGACAGCTATCTAGCTAAGAAATATTAGAATGGCTAACCAACGTGATTATGTCCCTATACCTGTGAACTGCCGCTGTGCAGTAACCGGGTAGTTACAATAGGTATTAGAGATGTTGGCACCAACTTCACAGTGGCAGTGCCTGGAGGATTGTCAGGGGTAGCCCTGTTCACATACATGAAGACACCCGGTACCAAGCCAGGATATTTGTTTGAGACCCTACACATTAGGAGGGATCTAAACCAAATACAATACACACCCTGTGAGTAACCTGAAGCAGTCTTGCAGCAGGTAGACCACCAGAACTGGTTTCAAGTGGGCTTGGCAAACCCCTCCGGAAGAGCTAGACATGGTCCTTTTGCTATGGAAGAGTTAACCTTAGAACACATCCTTAGGTTCCACCCAAAGGGGGGCAAATGGCCCATATACCATATGCACTCAAAGTTGTAGAATATAAAGTCTTGGGAGCTACTCCAGCAGCACCCAGACCAATACTAGCTGGGGATGAAGGAACATTTCCATTTTAGACCCTTAAAGCCTTACTGGGCACTTGCCCCACAAGACAGGAGGGTATACCTAGATGGTATCCCAGTAAACTGAGCCTGCTAGAGGCAGCTTACCCTCAGGTCGCTCCTCAGCAGAGGCAGAGGGTGTTAGCAATCCTAATGGCAACAGATTGTAATCCATCCATGGAAACTGTTATAGTTGAGTTTCAGTGTATAGTTGGTTGTACCTTCATTTAATTGGGATTCCTTCAATTACAGCACAAACCTCTATTCTGAAAAGGATATTACACTCCCAAGAAGCAAAAGCAGCAATGAGTTTATGGCTGGCAATAGCTGGGGGCAATTATTCCACGGTAGAACGAGTACTTATGGCCCTTATCAAAGGTGTTGGATGATGTTGGACTCGTTCGCCACTATTCTCGTGGTCGCCGCAGCTGAAGGACGCTGTGAAGTCTTTCTATAATTGCTGCCTACTTTCTCCATGTTGGCCCCGCCTCTGACTGCCCCCATCCGCTAACGCTGATGCTGCTCCCAGGACAAATAGCGAGTTTGGAGCGAAGCGTAGCGAAGTATGGTCAGAGTGTCCGGTGTGCCGAGACCTCTATTTTGCTATCTTGCTGCGAGTGCTTTAGGAGCAGCGAATCTACTGTGACGGACCCCGTGGATAGCAGTCTTTCTTTTGTTCACTTGCAGCTGAACGACGCTGTGAAGTCTTTCTCTACTTGCTGTGTGCTTGCTGCCTTTTGACCCCGCATCTGACTGCCCGCCTCCGCTGATGCCGACGCTCGCCCCGGGACAAATAGCGGGTTGGGAGCGAAGCGTAGCGGAGTGTGGTCAGAGTGTTCGGTGTTTGCCATCGGACGGCAACCCCTCGTGAAGGACCAAAACCAAGGTAAGTATAGCTGCCTAAAAAGACTGTGTGAGACTTAAACTACTTACAAGCATGGAGGCGCCCCATGGAGACAACGAGAAGTTACACAACGATTCCCTAGAACCAGTAGACTCCTACACGCCGTCATGGGCGGCGGAACCAAACTAGCAGTCACACCGACTGATCCGTACAAAAAACCACATGACAGTACAAATGGGGGAACACTGTCAAAGTTTCCATTCAACGTCATTGTCAATATAGGAGCAAGTACGGCCTCCTTTATTGACAAACATGGAGATGAATTGAGACTACTACAAAAGGGTGAACGCAGTCTAGTAACCCCATTACCTCAGCTGCAAGCAACCAATTTAGAACCACACAACTACGATAGTTCCAGCCAGCAAAGTGTGGATTACCCCCTGACTGCGAAGGGAAACGTGTGGGGAGACCAAGAGCACCCTATCAATCAACCAAAAGGTGCCATTGAGCATCAACAGGACTCCATAGGGCATATTAGCGCCCCGCCGGAGCCCAAGAGAATGCACTAGAAGAAAAAAACGGTAAAAGTAAAGGGGAGTACGAGGAAGAGGGACCACCAGAACAATGACTACTAAACATCAGGAGACAGATTATATTCAGTTTGAGGAAAGTAGAGTAAAAGAGGCTTTGGATTCATCAACACCGAAAAGAAGAGACGCAAAGGAACCTGAACAACAATACCCTAGAGATAATATCTTAACAAACGAGGAGGAAACCAATAGGAAGGAACCTGAATTGACAGACCATCAGAGGGTTAAAGACACGATCCGGAAGAAGAGTTTCCCTTTACAAAAAATCAGCAAACCAAGAATGTGGTTACCAAACAGAAGACAATAGAGTCAAAATACACTATCTGAATCCCCACATATAAACAACAAAAAAATAGTGGAAAAGAGTATCTGGAAACCCCAGAAACTGACCATCACCCTAAGACCCTGCCGCTTCGTTTTCAACAGAACCCAACTGCAGGATAAGCAATCCCCTTTCTCTAGCTACCAAAAACAACCAGGACAAAGAATGGCTAATAAAGATCACCTCGAAATTCCAGACAAAGTCATATTAGAGACCTTGAGATCTATGGAAGACGAGGTAAATCTAATAACGCAGGCAAAAAACGCCATAAAAAATGAGCAGTGAAAAAAAAACAGGAACAACTTATGACAAGGCTGTCCAGACATCACCTCGTACTAATGACACATGAAAACTCTTTAACGACAAAGCTTTTCAAACGTCTCCAAATAAAGACAAACCCTTAATTAACATGGACATAAAAAACAGGAAAAAAGATGGAAACAGAGAACGCCAAACATGGACTGACTTTAATAAAGACCCAATAATAAAAGGTCCAAACTTACAAGGATACCCAGAAGAAAAATGTGTATTAGTTTCAACAATGGTGGCCATCCTAGAACACTTCATGAAGTTTTACGAGGACCTAGCTGGCAAACTACAAGACCAAACTACGCTATTAGCAATGCTCCACTCAAAGACAATTTTCGTGGAAGGCTTCACAACATCAGTACAAACCAACCTTGACAATAGCAATGCGAAGGTGGCACAACTGTTACAGGCAGGGCTCCAGATAAGGCAAGTGAATCCATGCCAGACCCATGCTGGAGAACAACAGTTACAGGTAAGTAACTTGTTCCTTCTCCAGCATGGGGTCTGGCATGGATTCACTTGCTCATGAATACAAGAATACATAGCAGTACACACATGCCCAACCACGGGAGGAGGCAAGGCTCAACATTAAGCATGTCAACAACTCAACATTAAACAACTCTTACCTCCTCACCAGGCTCACCTAAAGGCGAACAGGTTGCGCAGCACTGCCTGGCCGACCACGGACTCCTCCCTGGAATCCCGGTCGACACAGTAGAATCTCGTGAATGTGTGCGTCAACCTCCACATAGCAGCCCTGCAGATGTCCATCAGGGGCACACCAGACAAGAACGCCGTGGTAGCAGCGATCGGCTATGGTTGAATGGGCTCTCGGACTGCCGGGCAACGGTCGAGAAGGCCTTCCCTTGGTTCACAGGTCCAAAGTTCCCAAACAGCTGTGATGTCTGCCGAAAACTCTTTGTGCGGTCCACGTTGAACTTCAGAGCTCTAGCCACATCCAGTGAGTGCAAAGTCCTCTCAACCGGCGATGAAGGCGACGGGAAGAAAACAGGTAACACCAAGGCCTCGTTGAGATGGAAGTCCGACGGCACCTTAGGCATGAAAGACGGGTGCGTCCTCAGCACTACCCTCGTCTCGTGGAATATCAGGTATGGAGGTTTACAGGAGAGGGCCTGGATCTCTCCCACTCGTCATGCAGAGGTGATGGCCACAAGAAACGCTGTCTTCCACGACAGGAACTTCAACGGTGCCGAATTCAGAGGCTCGAATAGAGGCCCCATGAGCCTGTTCAGCACCACGTTGAGCTCCCACGCCGGGGACGGAGCCTTCACCGGCAGGAACGATCAGAACAGTCCTTTCATGAATTCCTTAACCAGGCGATGGGACCACAGAGATGATCATCCCAGAGTTCTGGTGTAGCGGGAGATAGCCGCCAGGTGGATCTTGATGGAGGCATGTGCCAGCCCTGCCTTGTACGGCAGCACTTGAGGGGCCTTTAATCCGCAGAGGGTTAATTTTCTGTGCTCGGCACCAGACAGAGAACCTCTTCGATTTGTGTCCATAGCACTTGAGAGTCAAGGATGCCCTGGCATTTGCAAGCACCTCCTTGCAGTCCGCCGGGATATCGTACCCTCCAAACTCTAGTGCTGCAGGAGCCAGGCCTGCAGGTTCAACGATCCTGGGTCGTGATGGAGGATGGCGCCTCCTTCCCTGTCGAGGAGATCCGCGTCCGTCGGAAGTTTGACCGAAGGGGACACTGACATGTACAGAAGGTCCAGAAACCAGATCTGCCTCGGTCACGCCGGTGCGACGAGGATCATCCTGCACCGGGACCGTCTGAGTTGACTGATGAGTCTTAGCAGCAATGGCAACGGGGGGGAACGCATACAGGAACAGGACGTCCCAGGGGAATGAGAAGGCATCGCCCATGATCCCCGGCTGGGGAAAGCTGCTGGCGAACCTCCGGCACTTGGCGTTCGTCGCCGTCGCAAATAAGTCTATCTGGGGATTGGCCCATCGTCGGAATAGGAGATCCACCTGATCCTGCCGAAGTTCCCAATTGTGGCATGAGCGTAGCTCCCTGGTGTGCGAGTTGGCGATGGTGTTCTTTATTCCTGCCAGGTGGAAGGGTACCAGGAACATCCCTTGGGCGACGGCCCAGTGCCACAGGTCATGCACTTCCTTGGATAGGGCTTGGGATCTGGTGTCCCCCTGCTTCCGGATGTAGAACATCATGGTGGTGTTGTCGGTGAAGTTCCTTACCACCTTGCCTTTGAGGGACAGAAGGAATGACCTGAGGGCCCAGAACACGCCTCGGAGCTCCAGGACATTGATGTGTAGAGATCTCGCCTCTGGGAGGCAAAGGCCTCTTGCGCAGTGATCGCCGGACTGCGCTCCCCAACCCTCCAGGGAGGCATTCATCGTCACTGTTTCCTGATGCACCGGGGTCTGGAAGTCCATACCCGCCGCTAGGTGTGTGCGGGTGCCCCACCACCGGATCGCTTGTCGGAAAGTCTCGATGAGAGAGATCCTGTCCTCGAAGCTGCCCGCCGCTTGCATCCAACGGGCGTCGAGGAACTCCTGTAGGGGTCGAATCTGCAGCCAAATAGGCGCACGAGGTAGATGCACGAGGACATCATGCCGAGTAGGGAGTTGTCACAACGCGACCCTGGACACTGTGGAAAAGATGGAGGCTAGTTTAGGCTCCTTGCGGTCCTTACCATTCTAGTCTTGGTCCTTTTCCTTTAAAAGGCAGCCACGCCCACAACGCTGTGCGTTGCAACTTGCATTGCCAGCCTTTCGCTGACTTCGCCTGCAGTGCCGCTCCTTGAGCTTGGTCCTTGGATACTTCCTCTCTAGTACTCAGCCCGCTTAGGCTTTCCCAGTTTCTAGGCTCTTTTCTTCTGTACGGGTGCCCGTACAGAAGGCTGTCCTTTGCTCCCGCTCGCCCTCTCCCTTCCTTGCCCGATCCCGCTTCTGTTCGCTCTTTCTCTCTCCCTCTCTCTGGCGCTTGTTCGCCTGCCTTTGCTCCTGCACGCTCTCTCCCTTCCTTGTCCGATCCTGCTTCTGTTCGCTCTCCTCTCTCTCTCTCTCTCGCTCTCCGGTGTTCGCTCTCCTCTCTCTCTCTCTCTCGCTCTCCGGTGTTGGCCCTCTTTCTCTCTCTCTCTCTCTCTCTCTCTCTCTCTCTCTCGCTCTCCGGTGTTCGCTCTCCTCCATCTCTCTCTCTCGCTCTCCGGAGTTGGCCCTCTTTCTCTCTCTCTCTCTCTCTCTCGCTCTCCGGTGTTCGCTCTCCTCTCTCTCTCTCTCTCTCGCTCTCCGGTGTTCGCTTTCTCATTCTCCGCTCTCTCACTCTTACCTGCAGTATAGACTCACCTTCCTTGCTGACAGCTCTTGTGCAGCCTCCGCTTTGCCCTCCTTGGATCGCAGTGGACTCTCGCCCAATCCTTCTCGACACCAGTCTACCTCGTCTGGAAATACTAGGATTCAAGTACGGTTACCGTATACAAGTCTCCAGCCTCTTCCACTTCTGACACACTCCCTGCCAGCAAGGGCTCGCCATCGACAGGGTTTTTTCTGCCATAACTGGCTTTTTCCCTGGTGTTACGGGACTGGCTCCCCTGGGTCCACCCGACAGCTTGTTCCTACCACTGTCAAGGTGGCCTCAAGCGGAGCTCGTCCCTATCTCTATGAGCGCAAGAAGGAAAAGAAGGAAAGGAAGAGCATTAAGGCGGACGAAGAACCGCAGGAGATCACGAAGGAGGGGAGAAGAAGACCAAAGACATCAACCCAGGAGGAATCCTCTAAGGAGTCAGGTGAGGAGCATTCGAGGGTGGTAGCTTCCGATTCTGACAGTTTGCAACGCCCACAAGTCAACATGGCCTCCCTAGAACAGATCCAGGAGATGGTAGCTGCAATCCAAGGCCTTCAGACTGAAGTACAGAATCTCCGAACCGAAAATGTCAGTCTACGGCAACAGATCGCAGTACGAGATGATACCCGGGGCGACTTGCCTCCACAGTCATTCTCTTTTGGTAAATATGATGGCAATCCGAAGCATTTGAAGGAGTTCCTGGATGCTTGCATGGTCTATTTCACTTTTAGACCAAAGGCCTACGAACTAGACAGGTCCAAGGTTGGTTTCCTCGTTGCTAATCTCGATGGAAACACCTTGGCTTGGGCCACCCTGTTGATATCCCAATCCGATCCAGCAGTCAACGATTATTCCCTGTTTACCCAGCAGATGAGAGTCAGATTCGACAGACCTGAGGTTCTGTTCTCCTCTTATGAAGCCCTCTTGGACATTCGTCAAGGGAATCAAGATGTTCAAACTTTTGCTTCTGTTTTCATCAGACTGGCAAAGGATGCAGGATGGCCTGATTCTGCTCAACAAACCCTCTTTCGCCGTGGACTCCATGACGATCTCAAAGACGAACTAGCCAGAGTGGCTCGTCCATCTTCCTTCCAAGAACTAGTGACCCTGACTCATCAGCTGGAATACCGAATTCAAGAGCGAAGACAAGAAAGGAGGAGGTTCTGAAACCTTCCTTCTGCCAGCACTACTCCGGTTCCTCTTCCAAATCGGCACCAGACTGAAGAACCGATGCAGATCGGGACTACTAGAGGCCCCCTGACTCCAGAGGAGAGAAAGAGACGTAGAGATCTGGGTCTCTGCATGTACTGTGGATCTTCTAAGCATTTGCTCCGGAATTGCCCCGAAGTACCTCCAAGACGTTCGGGAAACGCTTCTCCTCGGTCTTGAGCAGGGATAAGAACCGAGTAGAGACGACCAATCCCTGCAACATTACTTGTCAGAAGGTTATCGAAGATGACAATAGATTGCTGGTATTCCCCATTCATCTCACTTTCGAGCCCAATCCGACCGTAGAGGTCTTGGCTATGTTGGACTGCGGTGCTGCGGGTAATTTCATCGATGTCCAATGGGCTCAAGATCAGGGGGTGCCATTTTTGCAGAAGAGCAGTTCCTTGCCTGTAGAAGGGGTGGATGGAACTCCACTCTCCTCCGGGCCTATTGAACAAGAAACCATACCCGCTACTATGCTTCTTTTTCAACACCAAGAACAGATTGTTTTCGATGTGATAAGAGCTGCACACTTCCCAATAATACTGGGTATATCATGGCTACGTAAGCATAATCCTACTATAAATTGGTCTACCAACACTATCAGCTTTTCATCACTTTTCTGCACTTCTTCCTGCCTTCTCCAGACCAATCCGGTTCCTGGTAAGGGAATTCCCACTCCCAAGTCCGCCTCAGTGGTGCAGATGGTGCCGCTCTGCTACCAACGATACGCTGAACTTTTTGAAGACGAATTACCGCGCTCTTTACCTCCTCATCGGCCGGAAGACTGCTCCATTGAATTAAAACCAGGTGCTTCCGTCCCTTTCGGCCGAATGTATCCCATGTCTCTCCCGGAAAGAAGGGCCCTTAAGGAATATCTGGACTCGAATCTTCAGAACTGTCTCATCAGAGAGTCACGCTCCCCTGCCGGAGCATCTATGTTCTTCATACCCAAGAAAGGGACCTCCGAATTGAGACCGTGTATTGATTACCGTGGTTTGAACTGTTTGACAATAAGAGACAGATACCCCATGCCTCTTATAAAGGAAGTGTTGGAAGCTGTTGAGGGGGCAAACATTTTTACCAAACTCGACCTTCGAGGTGCCTACCATCTGTTGAGAATCAAGGAGGGAGATGAGTGGAAAACCGCCTTCAGAACTCCTCTGGGACACTTCGAATATTGAGTGATGCCCTTCGGACTGGTAAACGCTCCGGCGGTTTTCCAACGGTTTGTGGACAAGATTTTCTCAGACTTGCTTTATTCTTTTGTAGTAGTCTATCTTGACGACATTCTTGTCTTCTCTTCCTCTCCGGCCGAACATCACAGACACGTGGAGCAGGTGTTAAGAAGACTACAAGAAAATCATCTATTGTTAAAGCCAGAAAAGTGCATCTTCGAATCCTCGTCTGTTCCCTACCTAGGATTTATTCCAGTTCAGATGGATCCCGACAAGGTGAAGGCGGTACTTCTTTGGCCCACTCCCAGCAGCCCTAAGGATGTACAGAGGTTCTTGGGTCTCTCGAATTTCTACAGACGCTTTATCCCAAATTTCTCGGAGATCGTGCTACCTATTACTAATTTACTAAAGAAGGGTCAAGAATTTGTATGGGATTCGAAGGCAGAACGAGCCTTTCAAGTACTTAAAGAAGCCTTCACCACTGCGCCCATCCTCGTTCAACCCAATCAGTCCCTCCCCTTTGTGGTCGAAACGGACGCCTCTGGAGGTGCCATAGGGGCAGCCTTATTACAGTCCGGTAAGGATGGTATCGAACACCCGGTGGCGTACTACTCCCGGACTCTCACCCCGAGTGATAGAAACTACTCGGTGTTGGAACGCGAATTGTTGGCCATCCGCCAGGCTTGTGTTGAGTGGAGGCACCTGTTACAGGGGGCTGCCCATCCGTTTCTGGTGAGAACGGATCATCGGAACCTTAAGGTACTCCAACATATGGAGTGTCGCAATTCCAGACATGCCCGGTGGGCTTATTTCTTCTCCCAGTTTGACTTTGACATCACGTATCTTCCAGGGAAGGAGAAAGTGTTGGCAGATGCCTTATCCCGGAGCCTTGGGGAAGAATGCCCAGTAGGCGGAATCAAGTCTGAGGAGATTCTGTCGGGAAAGAAGATATTAGGAGCGGTCAATTCATTTTTACAAGAGGTTGAACATACTACTGGTTCTACCCAGATACCCAACGACCGTCTGTCTTCATTGGAGAAGAGAGGAACAGTGTACTTTTACAAGGACACCCTGTTCCTTCCGTCTAAAGAGCTTCAAATCCAAGCGATGTCTTGGTGTCACGATCTACCTTCTGCTGGCCACAAAGGGCAAGGAGCCACGACCGATTTGGTATCAAGGTATTTTTGGTGGCCCACTTTGGCCAAGGATGTAAAGGCTTATGTAGCCACCTGTCCTATTTGCGCCTCCAGTAAGCCCTCTACGCATCGCCCTTTGGGTCTCCTTCAACAAGGACATTTGCCAACACGTCCTTGGGAACACATTTCTACTGATTTTATCGTGGATCTTCCTCTCTCTAGGGGCTCTACCGCCATCATGGTTACCGTAGATTCCCTAAGTAAGATGGCACTCTTTTCTCTTCTACCTGGCCTACCATCGGCTCCGGAATTGGCAGAGGTTTTTCTAAGAGATGTAGTTAGGCTTCACGGTCTACCCCAAACTATTGTTTCCGACAGAGGCTCTCAATTCACTTCTCGTTTCTGGTCTACACTGTGCAAGACTCTGGGGATCAGTAGAGCTCTCTCTTCTGGATATCACCCCCAGAGTAACGGACAAACTGAGCGTCTGAACTCCACTTTAGAGCAGTACCTTCGTTGTTTCTGTGGTCAAGAACAGGAGAGTTGGAGGTCTTTTCTCTCCACAGCGGAATTCGCCTACAATAACACAGTACACTCTTCCTTAGGAACCAGTCCATTCTTTTTCTCCTATGGCTTTCATCCCATGCATATCCCCTTGGTCGGAATACCATCGACTGCTGTCCCTGCGGTTGACCAAAGGCTTAGTGAACTAAGACGTATACAAGGGGAGGCTAAAAAGAACTTGGAGACTAGCAGGGAGCTCCAAAAGAAGTACGCCGACAGGAAGAGATCTCCGAACCCCAAATGGACGATCGGCACTAAGGTGTGGTTGTCCACTAAATTCTTGCCAAGCTGGTTACACCCAGGGAAGTTTTCTGCCAAATTCATTGTGCCTTTCCCCATTTCCTCACAGATCAATCCGGTGGCCTTTCGCCTGAAACTTCCTCACAGTATGAAGCGCATCCATCCAGTGTTCCACTCGTCCCTTCTCAAGGCCTATCTATCGGACCTGCATGGTCGGACAGTGCCACGCTCATCAATTCCAGATAACCCAGAACCTGAGGAATACGAGGCGGAGAGGCTGGTGGATTCTCGCTACAGACATGGTACTATTCAGTACCTGGTACATTGGAAGGGGTATTCCTCTGCAGAGCGTACCTGGGAACCTAGAAGCCACATCCATGCCCCTCGCTTGTTACGTCTTTTTCACCGCCGTCATCCAGGTAAGCCCGGGGGATTCCGGCTGGGAAGGGGGCATACTGTCACAACGCGACCCTGGACACTGTGGAAAAGATGGAGGCTAGTTTAGGCTCCTTGCGGTCCTTACCGTTCTAGTCTTTTTGGTCCTTTTCCTTTAAAAGGCAGCCACACCCACAACGCTGTGCGTTGCAACTTGCATTGTCAGCCTTTCGCTAACTTCGCCTGCAGTGCCGCTCCTTGAGCTTGGTCCTTGGATACTTCCTCTCTAGTACTCAGCCCGCTTAGGCTTTCCCAGTTTCTAGGCTCTTTTCTTCTGTACGGGTGCCCGTACAGAAGGCTGTCCTTTGCTCCCGCTCGCCCTCTCCCTTCCTTGCCTGATCCCGCTTCTGTTCGCTCTTTCTCTCTCTCTCTCTCTGGCGCTTGTTCGCCCGCCTTTGCTCCTGCACGCTCTCTCCCTTCCTTGTCCGATCCTGCTTCTGTTCGCTCTCCTCTCTCTCTCTCTCGCTCTCCGGTGTTCGCTCTCCTCTCTCTCTCTCTCGCTCTCCGGTGTTGGCCCTCTTTCTCTCTCTCTCTCTCTCTCTCTCTCGCTCTCCGGTGTTCGCTCTCCTCTATCTCTCTCTCTCGCTCTCCGGTGTTCGCTCTCCTCTCTCTCTCTCTCTCGCTCTCCGGTGTTGGCCCTCTTTCTCTCTCTCTCTCTCTCTCGCTCTCCGGTGTTCGCTCTCCTCTCTCTCTCTCTCTCGCTCTCCGGTGTTCGCTTTCTCATTCTCCGCTCTCTCACTCTTACCTGCAGTATAGACTCACCTTCCTTGCTGACAGCTCTTGTGCAGCCTCCGCTTTGCCCTCCTTGGATCACAGTGGACTCTCGCCCAATCCTTCTCGACACCAGTCTACCTCGTCTGGAAATACTAGGATTCAAGTACGGTTACCGTATACAAGTCTCCAGCCTCTTCCACCTCTGGCACACTCCCTGCCAGCAAGGGCTCGCCATCGAAAGGGTTTTTTCTGCCATAACTGGCTTTTTCCCTGGTGTTACGGGACTGGCTCCCCTGGGTCCACCCGACAGCTTGTTCCTACCACTGTCAGGGTGGCCTCAAGCAGAGCTCGTCCCTATCTCTACGAGTGGAAGAAGGAAAAGAAGGAAAGGAAGAGCATTAAGGCGGACGAAGAACCGCAGGAGATCACGAAGGAGGGGAGAAGAAGACCAAAGACATCAACCCAGGAGGAATCCTCTAAGGAGTCAGGTGAGGAGCATTCGAGGGTGGTAGCTTCCGATTCTGACAGGAGTTGATGGACCTCACCCTGGCCACGTCCATGATCAACAGCCGTTGTACCTTGCCCAGGATGGCTTTCATCCTTTCCTCCGACGGTGAAGCAAATCGCGCCACTGTGTCGAGCCTGGCTCCGAGGAACAGGGCGACTTGCAACGTTACCAGGTGGAATTTCGCAAAGTTGATCGAGAATCCCTAATCCGTGAGAAGTTGGACGGTCTTCGCTGTGTGATCGACGGCGAGTTCTCTTGACCTTGCTCGGATGAGCCAATCGTCCAGGTATGGGTAGACGTGGATCCCCTGCAGGCGCAGCCACACCGCCACTGGTGCTAGGTACTTGGTGAACACCCTGGGCGCCGACTTCAATCCGAAGGGAAGGGCCTTGAACTGATAGTGTCGCCCTTGGACCACAAATCATAGGAATTTCCGATGTCCCTTTCGGATGGGGATGTGGAAGTAGGCATCCTCCAAGTCCAGCGAGGATAGGAAGTCGCTTTTCTCCAGTTGTCCCAGAACGTGCTGGAGGGTGACCATCCAGAACTTCTGGGACTTGATGTTCTTGTTTAGACGACGAAGATCCAGGATGGGTCGCCACCAGCCGGTCTTCTTTCGGACGAGGAAGTATCGTGAGTACACTCCAGAGCCCTGGAGCCTCTTTGGGACGAGTTCTATGGCTCCCTGTCATGATGCCTACCCCCGGAGCACCAGGCCAGGCCCAGCACCCCCGGAAGCAGGCATCATGCCCTCGGGTAAAAGCCCAGCGGCCCCTTATAGGGGCTCTTTGGACTCAGTCCTGGCGCCTTTGGCGCCAGGCTCATGTTGGACATCAGTCCTGGCGCCATAGGCGCCAGGCTCATAAAGGGAGGTGTTTTGTGCACTTACCTGATGCAGACCATGCTTCACGCTTCAGGCCTCCCTGAGACCTGAAAGGGACTATTTTTTCATAGGGACAATTTTTTCACTCGGGCGTGGCCATGGAAGGATATATACCTAGTTGGGGAAGGATACATACCTGGGACTTCTTTGGAGGCTATTTAAGCCACGCCCAGACAGCAGCTCATGCTTCGCGTTGTTCTGCTTCCTGCAGCTTAACGCTCACCGTGTCTGCTCCTGCTCCTGGACTCCAGCCACGCCCGCCTCGAACCTGGAAGACCTGCAAGGAAGGAAGAGAAGAGAAAGGTGAAAACCAAGGACTATTTCAAACTTCTTACCTGCATCCGGAATCTTCTCGCCAGCATCCCTGAAGAAAGACTTCCATTTAAAAGCATCGCGTTGCTCGCTGCAGCGCCACGCTTCACTCACCTGTCCTCGAGACATCTCCCGGCTCCATCGCGGCTGTCAGCATCGGATGCCACATCTCTGCACCTAGGGGAGAGAGGAAGAAACAAAAGGTGAGCAGAAGGAACACAGAAGGAAAGCCTGATTAACAGCCATAATACTTACCGGCTTTTCTTCCACATTTCGGGTCGGCGCCGCCCCGTTGGCAGGTACTGTACCCCGGCCCCTATGGGGAAAGGACAAGAGACATTTCTGGGGAATGATAAGGACATTTAGAGGGATCGCCCTCATCACTACTCACCTCGGCAGTTTAACCCCTCGACGCATCGCCTTCATTCTGCACCTGAAATGAAGGACAGATCACAGGTTAGAAAGACAACATAAAGGGGGCCTCACTTGAACTTTGAACTTTCATACTTACGGCGCATCGCTCAGGAAAGTCAAGTGGATTTTGCAGCACCATTCTGAAAACCAGTGAAGTAACTGGACGAACGCGCGCCCCTGCACCAGAAGCAGGATGGAGAGTTCATCCTTTCAAACCATAAGGTGAGCTTAAACCGGGGTTTGGAGGAAGTTAGAGAGGAACGAAGGGGGAAAGGGGGGAGCTAGCACACTATTCTGCAGACTGTTAATCCCCTTTCTCATCTGCAGAAGGATATTCCTATGGGCCAGGCAAGCACGATTTGGAGGTCCTGTCCAATCGGTGTTCCCGGTCCTGCGCATCACGCTAGAAGAGGCCACAGCAATCCAGACTAGACCAGCGCCCCCGTGGGAACTAGGTGAGCGTTACAGAATGCGAAGACTTCCTACAAATTCCCACCCAGGCGCTATGGAAACTTCCGAAACTGACCACTTGGCCCAATTACTGGGGGAATTACGGGCCGAAGTACACGCCGCTCGTCAAGAGACTAGTGCCCTCAAGAGGGAAGTGATTGTAATAAAGGATAGAGCTGATGACCTGGCTAGACAGCTTTTGCAAGGTCAAGCTGGACAAACTCCTTTACCCGGTTCCGGGGGGAACCCCGCTCCTGTGGTTTCCAGTAACCCGGTGCAGATTAATCTACCTGGAAACATGCCGCTGGCCCCACCTGAACGCTTTGCTGGGGCCCCCAACGATTCGCCGTATTCATGAATCAGTGTTGTTTGCACTTCCTATGCAGACCTGGGGCCTTCCCTAATGATCAGACCAAGGTAGCCTTTGTGTTGTCATATCTCAGCGGCTGTGCTGCCGATTGGTCAGTCCCACTGGTAACTCAAGATGACCCGATTCTTCATGATTTTCAAGGATTTCAAACAAGCATGGAAAGGTTATTTTCTCGACACTCCCAGGGACAGGCTCTGGATGACGAATTTCTATCTCTGCGACAGGGCAATCAAGACCTTCTATCCTACATTGCAACCTTCAATAGGCTAATTGTGGAAACTGGTTGGCCAGAGGATAAAGAATCACGTTATTCTATCGAGGTCTACGTGGAGAACTTAAAGATGTCCTGGCACAAGTTGTAAATCCGCCCCAAGAATGCACTGAATATATAGACTTAGTGGTCCAATTGGATCACAGGCTGCAAAACAGAAAAGCAGATCGGTCCAAGTTTGAAACCCGGGTGTTGGCCAAGACCCACGCTAACCCCAAGGGGGCTTATGGCTCGGAGCATATGCAAATCGGAGGGGTTAAAGGACCCCTAACTCAAAAAGAACGGGAAAGAAGACGACAGATGCAATTATGCCTTTATTGTGGGTCCTCTGGACACTTTCTACGAGATTGCCCGGTTAAGCCACCCAAGAAGGTGGTAGGAGCCGCTGATAAAATCCATGGAAACTCTGTATCGGGAAACGACCACGCCCGGCAAGCGTAAGGGTCCGCTTGCCGAGCTTGAAAACTAACTCTCAGACCTTGCATTTCATTGTGCCAATGGTCCTCGTAGATCCGGAACAGCCTAAACGGTTGCATGCTATAAAGGCATACATCGATAGCGGGGCTATAGGAAACTATGTGGATCGAGAATTGGTCTCTAGGATAAACCTCCCTCTGCGTCCTAAAACCAACAAAGATGTCATCACCACAGTAGATGGAACCGAAATTGCCTCTGGACCGGTAACACATTCCACAGCTGAGGTGACACTTGGAGGTCCGGATGGCCATCGGGAGGCAGTTGTGTTTGATGTAATCAAGGCTCCACAGTTTCAGCTTATTCTCGGAATCCCTTGGTTAGAGACACATAATCCTCGAATTGATTGGCGAGCGAAGAGAATAACCTTCCCGGATTGTGCACAAACCTGCTACCCAGAAAATCCAAAGATTAATCTAGCATCAGTAACCTCTATCCCCGTGCAACTACCTCCAGAGTACCAAGACTTTCAGGACGTCTTCCAAAAGGAACAGGCCAACACGTTACCTCCCCACAGATCGTACGATTGCCAAATCGATCTGGTGCCCGGTGCACAACCCCCTTGTAGCAGGATTTATGCCCTTACTGAACCAGAGAATCTGTATTTGAGACAATATTTAGATCAATACCTCGCCAATGGTTTCATTAGCCCGTCAAAGTCCCCGGCATCCTCAGCTTTGTTCTTCGTGCCTAAAAAAGAAGGCGACCTTGGAACTCGTATCGATTACCGCGTATTGAACCAGATAACTGTTAAAAATCGTTACCCTCTGCCTCTGATCCCTGAAC
The DNA here is from genome assembly GCF_040938575.1 of Ambystoma mexicanum. Classification (NCBI taxonomy): domain Eukaryota; kingdom Metazoa; phylum Chordata; class Amphibia; order Caudata; family Ambystomatidae; genus Ambystoma; species Ambystoma mexicanum. The sequence continues at coordinate 1,090,590,960 of NC_090926.1, read as the reverse complement.
TCCTTGACCAGGTGAAGGACGCCTGCGTATACACCAAGTTAGATCTCTGGGGGGCTTATCATCTGGTACGAGTAAAAGAAGGCGACGAATGGAAAACGGCCTTCCGTACAAAATATGGACTATTCGAATACCAGGTGATGCCTTTCGGGTTGTGCAACGCGCCTGCAGCCTTCCAATTCTTCATGAACGATGTCCCTCGGGAACTCATCGATGTCTGTGTTGTCGTGTATATCGATGACATTCTTGTGTACTCCTCTTCGGAATCTGGTCACAGAAAGCATGTCAGGGCCGTCCTAGAGAAACTGCGCCAGCACAAACTGTTTGCCAAGCTGGAAAAATGTGTTTTCCATACCACCGAGGTTGAGTTTCTCGGATTCATCCTGACACCTAAAGGGGTCCGAATGGATTCACGGAAAGTGGATGCCATCCTCAAATGGCCATCACCTAGTTCGGTGAAAGGTGTCCAAAGCATGCTTGGTTTTGCCAACTTTTATCGCAGGGTTATCCCGGAGTTTTCACGTGTGGTGCAACCCATCACTGCACTCTTGCGAAAAAATAAACGTTTTGAATGGACCGAGGAAGCCGAACAGGCCTTTCAGGAGTTGAAAGCTAAGTTCACGTCGGCACCTATTTTGAAGCACCCGCGTCCTGATCTCCCATGTATAGTCGAAGCCGACGCGTCCAGCTTAGCCATGGGAGCTGTCCTGTCTCAGAGAGACCCTGAAACCAACCAACTCCACCCCGTAGCATTTTGGTCCAGAAAGTTCTCGCCGCCGGAGATAAATTATGCGATCACCGATAAGGAACTATTAGCCATTAGGTCCGCCTTTAAGGCTTGGCGGCATTATCTCCTCGGCGCCCGGCATACCATCACCGTGATCACTGATCACCGAAATTTACAATATTTAAAAACTGCCAAGGCTCAATCGTCTCGACAGCTCCGATGGGCTTTGTTCTTTGCTGAGTTTGATTTTGTAATCACCTACCGCCCCGGCTATAAGAATGGTAAGGCGGACGCTCTATCCTGAATTGGAATGGAAGAAATAGACACAAACTCAGAACCTGTGCCGATAATTCCCGAACAAAGAATTTTGGGGATAACCACTTTACAAACCCTTGAAGACATTCAAGCACGAGTGAAACAATTCCTGGACTCTTCAGCCTTGCAGGATTGGATCAAAAGGGGGTCTAACTTTTCAGTCCAGGATGGCTTACCTTACTTCCAAGGACGCTTATTTTTGCCAGAAAAGGAATTTCAAGAACTGGTTATTTCCCATCATCATGATACCCTGATGGAAGGACATCCTGGCATTGCCAAAACAGAGGAAAAGGTTAAACGACAATTCTGGTGGCCTTCCTGGCGAAAGGATATTAAATCTTTCGTGATGTCCTGTGGAGTTTGTGCCCAAAACAAAGGTCAAAAGACAAGACCCGCCGGTCTTCTTCAGCCCTTAGACATTCCACCAGCACCTTGGCACACCCTGTCACTAGATTTTATCACGGACCTGCCCTCTTGTAATGGTTACAATACTATTCTGGTCGTGGTGGATTTATTTTCCAAAATGGCCCACTTTATTCCGTTGAAAGGATTACCTTCAGCCTTTGTTCTTGCCAAGGAATTCCTCGAAAATATAATCCGTTTGCATGGATTCCCGTCCATACTAGTCTCCGATCGGGGAAGCCAGTTTATTTCTAATTTTTGGAAAAAGTGTTGTCAACTGGCACAAATCGACGTAAGACTCTCGACCAGCCACCACCCACAGACCGATGGTCAGACGGAGAGAACAAACCAGACCCTTGAACAATATCTACGATGTATGTTGCACCAATCGGAGAGTAATTGGAAGGACATTTTATGGGTGGCTGAATATGCATACAATAACTCGATACACTCTGAAACTGGTCAGAGCCCCTTTTATACCCTATATGGACATCACCCTCGTACTTCAGACTTGGACTCACCTCTGAGCCTTGAAATGCCCACAGTGGACCATTTGCATTCTACGATTACTCAAGCCTTCAAGGATGCAACTGCACATTTGCAACATGCGAAAGGGAAATACAAAAAGAATGCGGATCTGCATCGAAGAGAGGCGCCTCCATACCAAATAGGGGATCAAGTATGGTTGGCTACCAAACACCTATCACTCAAGGGGCCTCAAACTTTTAATCCAAGGTATTTAGGCCCTTACTCGATCAAAGCTATAATCAACCCAGTGGCAGTCAAGCTCGATCTACCAGCTAACATGCGGATTCACCCCGTTTTTCATGTGTCACTTTTGAAACCAGTGCACCCAGGAACCAGATTAACAAAGCCACCAGAACCGATTCAGATAGATGGGGAGCCTGAATTCGAGGTGAAGAACATTTTGGATTCTAAGATCTCAAAATCAAAACTTTTCTATCTAATTGATTGGAAAGGGTACGGGCCTCAGGAAAGGTCTTGGGAACCCAGTGATCACGTACATGCACCTCGGCTGGTAAAAAGGTTCCATCGGAATTTCCCAAACAAACCAAAACCTCCAGAAGGAACGGCCTTGGGCGGGGCTTTGGGGGGGAGTGCTGTCATGATGCCTACCCCCGGAGCACCAGGCCAGGCTCAGCACCCCCGGAAGCAGGCATCATGCCCTTGGGTAAAAGCCCAGCGGCCCCTTATAGGGGCTCTTCGGACTTAGTCCTGGGGCCTTTGGCGCCAGGCTCATGTTGGACATCAGTCCTGGTGCCACAGGCGCCAGGCTCATAAAGGGAGGTGTTTTGTGCACTTACCTGATGCAGACCATGCTGCATGCTTCAGGCCTCCCTGAGACCTGAAAGGGACTATTTTTTCATAGGGACTATTTTTTCACTCGGGCGTGGCCAGGGAAGGATACATACCTAGTTGGGGCAGGATACATACCTGGGACTTCTTTGGAGGCTATTTAAGCCACGCCCAGACAGCAGCTCATGCTTCGCGTTGTTCTGCTTCCTGCAGCTTAACGCTCACCGTGTCTGCTCCTGCTCCTGGACTCCAGCCACGCCCGCCTCGAACCTGGAAGACCTGCAAGGAAGGAAGAGAAGAGAAAGGTGAAAACCAAGGACTATTTAAAACTTCTTACCTGCATCCGGAATCTTCTCGCCAGCATCCCTGAAGAAAGACTTCGATTTAAAAGCATCGCGTTGCTCGCTGCAGCGCCACGCTTCACTCACCTGTCCTCGAGACATCTCCCGGCTCCATCGCGGCTGTCAGCATCGGACACCACATCTCTGCACCTAGGGGAGAGAGGAAGAAACAAAAGGTGAGCAGAAGGAACACAGAAGGAAAGCCTGATTAACATCCATAATACTTACCGGCTTTTCTTCCACATTTCGGGTCGGTGCCGCCCCGTTGGCAGGTACCGTACCCCGGCCCCTATGGGGAAAGGACAAGAGACATTTCTGGGGAATGATAAGGACATTTAGAGGGATCGCCCTCATCACTACTCACCTCGGCAGTTTAACCCCTCGACGCATCGCCTTCATTCTGCACCTGAAATAAAGGACAGATCACAGGTTAGAAAGACAACATAAAGGGGGCCTCACTTGAACTTTGAACTTTCATACTTACGGCGCATCGCTCAGGAAAGTCAAGTGGATTTTGCCAGCGCCATTCTGAAAACCAGTGAAGTAACTGGACGAACGCGCGCCCCTGCACCAGAAGCAGGATGGAGAGTTCATCCTTCCAAACCATAAGGTGAGCTTAAACCGGGGTTTGGAGGAAGTTAGAGAGGAACAAAGGGGGAAAGGGGGGAGCTAGCACACTATTCTGCAGACTGTTAATCCCCTTTCTCATCTGCAGAAGGATATTCCGACGGGCCAGGCAAGCACGATTTGGAGGTCCTGTCCAATCGGTGTTCCGGGTCCTGCGCATCACGCTAGAAGAGGCCACAGCAATCCAGATTAGAGCAGCGCCCCTGTGGGAACCAGGTGAGCGTTACACTCCCTTTCTTAGCATCGCTCGTACCTCCAGAAGTAGTTGTGGGATGTGGTTTTCCTTTCTGGCCATGGGTGGAATGCAGGGACATCTCTTTTGGAATTCCAGTGTGTGCCCATGGGCCAGGGCATCTAGCACCCAACGGTCGGTGGAGATGGACTCCCACACGCTGATGAATTCTGCCAGCCGGCTTCCCACCGGGGTGCTTCGGTGGGGGCCCAACGCCACGGCCGGTGCAGTCCTGTTTCGCTGCGGCCTTGCCGCCTTGGCCTCCTTGGCGTTGATGACGGGATCCTCCTGTTTTGCCGCGTCCTTTGTAGGCCTCCTGCAACGAGTAGCAGGCCTCTTGGTGGTATGACGAGGAACCACCGCTGAATACTTTGGAGGCACCTTGTTTGCCTCCAGAGATCCGAAAAGACGGCCGTCACTGTTGAAGAACACCCAAGGCCCAAACCGTCTCGGTGTCCGCCTTGATGGCCTGCAGTGACTCGTCCACTGCCTTGCCAAACAGGTTGTTCCCGTCGAAGGGCATGTCTAATACCCTGGTTTTCACGTCCTGACTGAAGTCAGTGGCCTTAAGCCAACCACGCTGGCGAAGGCAAACGCTCTTGCCCATCTGATGAAAACCAGAGTCGGCGATGTCCGTGGCCACCGTAATGGGGTGGTCCGAAGCCTCCTCGCCTTCCTAAAGGATCTCCAGGGCCTCAGCCCTCTTGACGTCCGGGAGGAAGTCTTGCAGGGGAGCGTTCTTGAACCACAGCTCCCTGTCGTAGAGTGCCATGATAGCGAGGGCGTTAGCAGCTTTGATCGTCGTCGCCGCCGACGAGATGACCCGTCGTCCCATGGCAGTTTCTTCCCCTCGCCGTCCGGTGGGGATGTTGAAGTTGACGCCGTTGCCCCTGCCGTTTTCTTCTTGGCTGCCGCAGAGACCACCGAATCCGGGGACGGTTGTGCCCTGAGACACATAGGAGCGAAGTCCGGGACCCGGTACTTCTTCTCATACTGCTCCCTCCTAGCAGGAGCCGTGGATGAGTTCTTCAGAAGCGCCAGCCCCTCGTCCCAGATGTCATCCAGTAATGGGATTGAGAGGACAGTCTTCCTCTTGGCCTCCCGTTGTTGGTAGAGGAAACCTTCCTTCTTCTGTTCTTCGGGGCAAAGCTGGAAGAGCTCAGATTCCCTGGTGATCATGGCGTGGAAGGAGCCAATTTCGTCGGGGGGGGAGGCCTGAAAAGGTGGTGAAGGGAGGTGCATTACGTCTTCACCACCGTCGTCGCCTGTCCCCATCATCGCCGTCTCTGTTCCCGTCTCATCCCTCGGTGAAGGGGTAGGAGGTGAAGGCTGAGAAGGCTGTGAAGGCTGGAAAGGAGGGGAGGTGGGCTCGCCTCCGCTTGCTCAGTGGGCTTCCTGACGGTGCAGGCTCCACTGGGTCATCCCCTGGGGGTAAGGGCAACTTTGTCCTTATCTCAGTACACAAGGCCTGAATAGCCATCAAGATTGCTCCTGAGTTGTCTTGTGGCCTAGGCATTGATTGCGATGGGAGCGACGTTTGGGGAGTAGGATCCTCCGTCTCCTCCACGGCCTGTGGCTCCTCGTCGGCACCACCGTCACTTTCTTCGTCCGCCTCGTCGAGATCCCTCCCATAGGACCGGACTTCCTCAAACTTCTTGTCCAGGATCTTTGCAACACCAACCAGCTCATCTTCAGAGGTGGTATCTGTGTCTGTAATGGCTACCGTGCCCCCCCTTTCTCTGCCCGGGGTTTCACAGGGGTCTTATCGGTAGGCTGAAAAGAGGATTCACTCTGTGGTGGCAGGAAAACTCTAGGCCCGGAGGTCGTATACACTGGGATAGCTTCCATAGGCTTCGCCAGGGCCGCCACTACTCACTTAATTTGAGGCATTGCCGGTTGAATCAGGGCCTTCGTTACTTTGGGCGCTTGAGGCCTTCACCTTGGGGGGGAGGGTTGCTGCCTCAATCCCCCTCGGCTGCCGCCGTCGGGATCGACCGGGACTTCTCCCGAAGCTTACCCGGGTTCTCCGACTTCCTTTTCCCCGAGCCAGAGCGTAGGCTCGTGGTTGATGGCGTCGGTGACATTGCGCCCTGCCTGGCAGCCAAACAGCCCGACCCATCGGCGCTCCCGGCGCCCGTTGACTCGCAATGTTTTGCCTTCTGTTGGGCTCCCATCGCCGGAGCGCAATCAAATGTCTCAGAAGACCACTCTGACTTCTTCTTCTTCTCACCTGCTGCTGGGCTCTTCCCTTCCAGCTAGTTGGTGAGTCGAGTACGACGATCCTTCATTGTCCGTTCAGACATATTCTTACAAAACGGACAGTCCTTTTCCACGTGCGATTTGTCGCCGTGAAGGCAGTAGAGGCACCGAGAGTGCTCATCTTCCTTGAAAACATTTTGTAATCCGCATCAAGGGCAGCTCCTGAAAAGCTTGCATCCGGGTGTCGTGTTTCCTTTGCCCTGGGCCATGTCCAGGTGGGATAGGCCTCAAAGATCTTTCGGAATCCTCCAAGAAGCGAAACTCGACAAAAAACGGAAAAAAAACTCACCCTTGAGGGGCCTAGAAAATTCCGAAATGGGTCCCCGTTGATCGCAAGTAGAATCGGTGGAGCTTGATTGACCGAAAAATGAGTGTAAACTCTTTGAAAAATCGCAAAAATGCAGTAAAAGCTCGAGAGCTAAAGCACAAGGACTCCCAACACTTGAACGTGCAGTAAAAATCTGAAGATGGCTGCCAGAAGAAAGGCTTAGGTAGAAGGCAGTCATTGGCGGGCAGTATGACCCAGAGACCAGTGATTGGTTACTAGTAGAAAGACAGTTCAGAAACTAAACTGAAACAGATTTTCTTCTTTACCAAGGATTCCCAGCCTGACGACAGGGAATATTCATGAGCATGTGAATCCATGCCAGACCCCATGCTTGAGAACCAAAGAATCAACCATCACTGCCTAATCAGAAATCTAGCTAAAGTTGAGAGTTCTTCAAAAAATTAACAACACCATTACAATGTCCCTCAACAACCAATCAGGATACAGCGGCTCTCCCGAATGAAGAGAGAAAAAAAAAGGAAGACAGTCGAAATACAAATACCTGAGATCTAAAAATGTTCGGAAGATGAGGAAAGAGAGCAAAATGTCTTGGACCTCACCACGCACTCTATACCGGATGAGGAAGATCCAACAGAAGAACCTGAAAGTATATATGAGAGTGATCAGGAAATAACAGACAATTCAACAGACATGGAGACTGATGAAAGTGATCCAGAAGACGAAGGAGAGAGATCTACCAATGACAGGTAGGAACGCAGGAGAAAAGCGAAGCCTGGAAAAGAAAAACAGCAATAGACTCCCAAAGGGCCCAACCCAGAAATTAGAACCAGAAAAAAGAGCAGTGAATTCTAAAGATGTGTCGACTGAAAACCGACATCTAAACGCAAACAGTCAAGTACCGTCACCACTGAGGTTAGGACCACCCATGTTAGGAATCCCACGGCCTTGACCCCGTAGAGTTCCTCAAAACAATATTCCCTTGGGGTCAGTACCAAAACCAAAACACCAATAGGAGTATTGCCCAGAAGAAAGGAGATCAGTTGCTGACTCGAACGTGTGGACTCCGTCACTGGATGACTTGCAACTCTCAACAGGGGAAGTACCTTAAAGAGAAAGGTACACCTCAGAAACATCCACATATACCTTCAATACCTAAAACAAGCCAGTAAAGAGTACAATGTGCAAGAACAGGAAGTCTACAACAAGAGGAAAGCAAAATCTCTATAAGCAAGTTCCCTTGAACTGCGCCAACAACCCCGCAAGAATGCAATCAGAAACAATATAAGGTAACAGTAGACTTACCAACCGGGGGGCTTCGGAGAAAGAGTTCAAACAACTCTGGTCACGGAGGGAAAAGCGTCGCCCGACGGCATGAGGACGCAGAGCTGAGGTGGCGAGTCTCTAGTCCACTGGAACCACCGGACCCGACGGCACGCGGACGCCTTTACCTAAGGTGGTAAGTCTCAAGTCCTCACACAAAAACCACCAGGCCCGACGGCACGAGGATGCCTTAATTAGATCGAATCCGAGACCAGGGATTGTCGGTAAATTGTTATGCTTCCTAGTTCTCCCTTTGTGTTGCAAGATGACCAATAAATAATCGTGAGACGTTCTGGGGTTGTCAGAAAGCGTTGACTCCTCTTCACAGTCTAAAACCAATTCACAGCGTCGAGATCCGTGGAATAGTGACGGGGTAACGGCACGGTACGCTGTCTTTGTAGGCGTCTGTGGGTAAGCAGCCTGAGTCCCAGAGATTTGATCAAGAGACAGTCAAGAAGCAAAGCAGGGTTTGGCGACATGCGGACAACAAGATGCCAATGGAATAGGCAGAGGCAATCCAGAAAAAAGTAGCCAGAGGTCGGAACACCGAGCAGACAATTAACCAAGACAGAGGGAAAGGCAGGGCCAATCCGTTAGGCAGGCACAGGTTGTAAATGGTACTATATAATAAAGCAAGGTCAGCAAAACACAAAACACTACTTCAAATCAGAAGCGCCGAGTCGATTCTGCTAGCAGCTTAAAAGCCCAATGTCACGTGATCTGCAGATACGACGCACATGACCACTAAAATGCCCAAAACGACACTGTCTCCAGGGCAACCGCAAGCGCTCTGTGAGATGGGTCCTAGCCATGAGAAAAACCCAGTGTGCCAAAGGAATAGAATGTCCTTGAAAAGCAACGGTTCTCATAACTCTAGGATTTCGAGTATCAGAGGTGTGTGGACAGCGCACACCAGGTAATCTTGAGACTGGCTGGTTGCGTATCCTAACAACCCAAGATGAGAAGAACTACGCCCAATAACCTATCAAATTTGGAAAACCATAAAGACAATCAATTAAACAATGTAGAATCTGGAAAAGACACTGATTTAAGAATAGTGATGAACCCGATGGCCTAATTCTGGAGAGACTGTTGCACTACAATGACGCCAACAAACAAATGAGGGACTCCAAGCGGAAAAATATGCACAGTTGTGCTTGGGAGAAACAATTATATATATAAAGCAACTAGGAGACCGAGGTATAGGAACTTGTTTAGGTGAACAGGCAAGACTAGACCATAAATAGCACAGGTGGTCAAGAATTCAAAGTAATCGGTACAGACCACATCACAAAATAGGAGACGAAAAAATTCAATTCACATCCTAAATTTAATAAAACATTTTCTTTTATTGAATAAAGTATCTCATAAGAATTGTAAAAACTCCTAATGTTTCATGTAACATTGACGTAATAAAATGTAATCCATGAAAGAAATTAATTCATGGATGTCCAGAGAATCGCTCGGAACAATGTTCAACACACCTAGACCCATACAATTCAATACAATTCACCAATCACTTCATTCATACTAAAACTCATACACATCTAAACTTCATACCTCAAATACAATGGTGAAACACACCAAAAAATACATTAATACAAAAGGACTAATTGCACAAGATATTGTAGCACCATATTCAAATTCCAGTCAGTGGCAAGCACTGAATTACTAAAGGGAATGTCCTGGAATTAGAAACGTTCAAGAGTCATATTATTTGACAATTTGGGCCACACCAAGAATGGACCACTTAGATAACCGAAATGTTTCTTTCCATATTCACAGTTATATTAATTATGTGGAAATTCATCAGGGTGACAGATGTCCTCAGTGATTGATGGTGCTGGGGTGTTGTAAACCTCCATAAGCCAGTCTTGTCCTGGCACCTAAACAAGAAAAGAACAGACATTACTGATCTCTAATAAAATAAATTTGTGAGTTCAGTATAAATCTGAGAAATGCTCTATCAATGAGCATAAATACAAGGTCACATGACTTGGCAAGAGAACACATGACCTGTTCAAATAACACCTACAGAAGGTCACAATCAGCAAATGAGAGGACCAACAGGGTAAAGAAACTAAATATGTTAGGTTCTAACCCAATGTGCAGTGCAAGAGAGTGCAGGTAATCGGAGAAACTGAATAATAAAGGCTCTGAGGACAGACATGAGAATAATTGTACGATCTCTGGAAATGCTCTGAATGTAGAAATGTGCAAAAATGTTCAAAATAACCAAGAAAAAGCACCAAGTGGCTCGAGATTGGTAATGGCATAACATAGATAATCTCATATGTGAATTGTTAATTCAGTAACTCTGTAACTGAGGTAAAGAGTGACACTTACTCTGCCGTTGGCCAAAACACGGCATGCGCATCAATAGTTGGATCAGACAAATGGAAACGGGCACAGTATGACCAAACGACAATCCTGGGAAAGTATCCCCTAGGAAAGATCAAACAGGTAGAGGAAAGTGACAAATGTCAGATCAGATGGTGGATATGTAAACTTGTAATATTATCCAATTTATGGGAATCTAGCACAAATAGATGGAGAAAGCATAGAATGAACACTCGAAAAACTTACTAGAATTCCTCAATGCCAGCTGAAGCTAGGTTAGCAGTTAAGCTGTAGCATACGCCATCACGTTACTGGAGCAACGTTCACAATTGCAGAGCTTGTCACAATAAATGTGTCTCAACAAGGGCCATTTGACAGTTCTGACAAAAAACAATAAATGCAAACACTATTAATGCATATTTTAACCTGTCTTGTGCGCATGCCGTTTGAATACATGATGTCATGGACACAAGTGAAACCCCACACCGTATGATGAAAAGATTATATTGTGAACGGCACATGATGGAAGAAATGGAAAAAAAGAAAAAAACGGCATGCGTCCGACAAGCAAAGGTTGCATCCTTAAGATTTATGTCAGAACGGTATCATGAAAGAAACTCGTCCCGTGACTACATATAAGTAAGGCTGGAGCAGAGAAAACCTGACTAACCCAAGACATCCGGGTCTCCAGATGTAATCTGGCAACTCCGCTGACGGAAAGGACAACAAACAAAAAGGCAGGGCTCCAAGAAACAAAACTGTGAAACAACGGCGGGTGCACTCGTATGCAGCCGGTGTGCATATGCCCATAAATCATGGATTTGTGTGCTTACCAAGAGCAGGGGCTTCCATCTGATGTCCAGTATGAAAACTAGAGTGGTCTCCCGGGAAAATGAAGACAGGAACGCAAAGTGAAACTGACGGCTCAATATATACTGAAGAGCGTCACGTTACTGATCACGTGTAAATGCACGTTTCCAAAGAAATAAGTGCGGCCATATTACAAGGGGCCTAACCATTCTGTAACGCTGATAAGAACCTCAATGAAAAAAGCATAACACACCAGAAAGACCGCATGTCGCACAGAATGCGGACAGTTATACAGGGTAATAAGAGCAGGTGACAGGTGAAAAGAGTTACATCATGCAGTCTGGATTTTACCCGAAAAGGATGATATAACAGACATCCAGAGAAAACAATTTAGAAAACGAGATCCAATTGTTCATTGAGACCGATTAAATGGCTCTTAGTGAGAAACACCAACCTCATCTCCTCCTTTATCAAAATACTTCTGCTTGTATTACTACCATTGGCAGTGCGCACCTTTTTTAAAACTGTCCATTTCAGATCTTTACAGTCATGATTATTTGTCAGAAAATGACCAACCATAGGGGCTGTAATGTTTTTGTTCCTGATGCAGCTCTTGTGTTCAGTGACGCGGATCTTTATTTTGCGTTCTGTTTGGCCAATGTACAATTTTGGGCAGGGGCACCAGATGGCATACATAACCCCACTCGTATTACAGTTGGTAAAGGTGCGTTGTTGCCAGGGTTTAGTCAAGCCTATATCCACCATTGTAGTCCGTTTGGTGGAAGAGCAGCATTTACAGCTACCACAAGGAGCATGACCACTCGGTCTTGTTAAGCCCCATTGTTCAGTAATGGTAAGCTGAGAAGTAGAATGGTCACTAATGTCATTCCTGGTAACCAGTTCTTTAAGGTTACGTCTGCGTTTGAACGCACATCTAGGTGCCGGGACTGGATTGCTGCTTTTGGATTACAAGTGCCAGTATTTTTTAATAATGCTGACAATTTTGTGTGACAACGGATTGTATGTACTGACAAAAACTAGACCATCCGGGTCAGGTGTAGAAGATTTTCGTTTGTACTCAAGGAGAGCTTGTCGATGATTATTAGAGGCCCGTTTGAAAGAACGTTTTACAATTTGTCGAGGATAACCTCTTTGTGTAAGGTTGTTGCTCAAAATCCCGGCTTCTTCCTTAAAGGTATTGGTGTTAGTGCTATTGCGCTTCAACCTAAGAAATTGGCCGAAGGGAAGATTGTCGCAAAGAGTTTTTGGATGGAAACTGTCGTACCTCAATAAGGAATTCCTGTCTGTGGGTTTGTGAAATGGTTGTATTTCTAGCGTGTTGTTGGTATCGTTGACTAGAATAGTAAGGTCTAGGAAATCGATTCTGTATTTATCATAATGAATCGTGAATTGTAAAAAAGGATTGATGCCGTTGAGCCAGTCAAAAAATGCCAGTAGTTGTTGCTCGTCTCCGTGCCAAATCATGAGCACGTCATCAATGTACCTTTTCCATAAGGTCTGATGATGGCGGAAGATGTTAGTTTCACTATAAATGCTCTGTAGTTCAACTGAATTAACGTAAAGGTTAGCCAGAGTGGGTGCCACTGCTGAGCCCATTGCTGCTCCATGGATCTGTTGGAAGAAATCATTGTTAAATTTAAAATAATTCTCCGTGAGGGCTAATGAAGTGCACCAAAGGATGAACGAGTTAGGTGTAATGCCGGGTGTGCGTTTATCCAACAAAAGCTCTTCAATCATGTCTAAAGTGGAGGATTGCGGGATCCTGGTATACAGCGAAACAATATCCAAAGTAACCAAAATGTCTTCGCTGCTCTTAAAGGGAAAATGTTCGATGAGATTGATGACACTGGTTGAATCTTGTACAAATGATTGCATCTCTGGCACATAACCCTTTAGAAAAGAATCTGCAAATTTTGCTAAGGTTTCTAGTAGCGAGTTGGTACCTGAGACTATCGGTCTCCTAGGAGGGTTGACCAAGGTCTCATGTACTTTAGGTAAAATGTAGAATTCAGGAACTCTAGGATCACCCTTGACTAGATATGCTGCCTCTTTGTTAGTAATCCATTTTCTGTCTCTTGCTTTCTGTACTTTAATTGTGATCATGGCATTTAAGCGGGCCGTGGGATCCTCATTCAAAGGCTTATAGAAGCTGGTATCTGCCAGTTGTCTAGCACATTCAGAGATATAATCAGCGCGGTCAAGTAAAATGATGGCGCCACCTTTATCCGCACTGCGAATAACAACTGATTTGTTGTTTTTAAGTCCATTAATAGCCAAACGCTGTGCATTCGAGCAATTCTGAAACGTGCGTGTCATTGCTGTAGCTTCCAGTTTATCTAGTTCAGAAAGAACTCTTCGTTCCAACACCACTGACTCGGGGCTGTGGCTGGAGCTCGGGGAACAAAAAGTAGAGGGGTTGTGTAACCCACTATTGACCTGCTCCATATCAAATGGATTATCCTTGAAGTATTGTTTCAGATGTATTTTTCTGAAAAGGTTCTGTACTTCAAGGCGTGTGTTAATGACGGCCTGATCCTGAATAGATCCAATATGATCAGGCTACTACATCACATCCCAGCTTTGAGACTGATAACATCAAATGATATAGCCATAGTGGAATTCAGTGATGAAGACCGCACAGACAAAGGACTGCTCCACACAGTCTCGAGATTGGTCAAAAAACTGCTTTTGGAAGAAGCCGCACATCTAAGACCAATGGGCTTTGATCTAAGTATCAACAACTACGTACTACCAAAAAGAAGACATGAAATCACATAACACAAAACCTATAGATAGGGAACCAACTAAAGGAAAAAGAAACAAAGAGCACGAAAAGAATAAGAATAAAAAAGAACGGAGTCCAAAAACAACTCCGGGGAAAAACAAAAAAACTGATGATGATGACGATAAATGGAACTAGCTAGCTACATTGGTAGCTGCAAAAATGCAACAAAAATAGAGTTTAAAAGGAGAGACAGAAGATGAATAGAGGCTCTTAAGTTGGAATATTAGAGGCTTCATAAATGGAACTGGCTAGCTACATTGGTAGCTGCGAAAATACAACAAAAATAGAGTTTAAAAGGAGAGACAGAAGACGAATGGAGGCTCTTAAGTTGGAATACTAGAGGCTTCACCCATTCTTACAGGCAAGGTGACCTCCATAGGTTAAGGGCCCAGGTCATGTGCCTACAGGAAACATGGCTAGTTGAAACACCGATGATAGAGGGCTATCAAGTATCAACAAATCCAGCCATAAGGGGCCAAAAGGGAAGACCTCAGGCAGGCCTCCTGACTGCCATAGAGAACGATCTGAATTCGGAACTACTGGATGAGAAAAATCCTACCCCTTTCATCCAGGTACTAACGATTAAGACAGAACAAGTGGCAATAAGTGCACAGAGAGTTCTGATCATTATTAATGTTTACTGGAATCCGGCATCACCAGAGAAATTACCAGAAGATGTAGGGAGGTGGATAGACGAAGCCAGGGAAAAATGGCCAGATCCGACCTTCATAATAGTCTCATGCATAAATGTGTGCACCCTGGAGAACGAAGAACTATCTAACCACTCTGTTGTGACAGTGCATGAAATACATGAACCCTGTAAAGCAATTCACAAGTCATGATGCTCAGCCAGAGAGAAAGCCATCTGCCACACTCAAATAATACTCACTGCACTCACAGCACATAGGTAGGTCACAGGATGAAAATGAAGCAAACCACAATTATTGACTACCACAAATATCTGATTGAGAGGTGTGGAACTCATCCAATGTAGCTTCATTACACCATGCTAACACCCACCCAGCCATATTCTTGTAACGCAGCCCCTCACCCTTGACACATACTACCAACGGATATCTGACATAGTCATATGGGTGAAGGTGTCGATGTATATGCACATTAAGACCTGTATGTATTGAATGCATACTGGGGATACCACTGTATCACAAAAAGCTAATTAGGCAAATGTGTGAGTCGCCACTGTATATGCACAGTCCATTTCCATTGGTAACACAATAATGCAAATTGAGTGCATTGTAGTCTGTTGTGGTTGAGTTGTGAGAGTGCAGGTTCACATTGATTGGGCCATGTGACAGCAACTGCACCCATCCCACCCCACCCATGGATCCGCCCTAACTTCACTTACCGGGTTCATAGACAATTACACATGCCATGTACAGTTATGATTTCCTGTGCTTAGTTGCATTTTCCAATGGACACTGTACAGCCAGTGCTAACGTGGAATGACCGAATAAGTCACAAGTACCCTTTCTCTCACTCCCATGCAGATGATGCTGGGTATCCCCTGATGGGCTGGCTCATGACCCCCATCAGGCAACCACACAACAGGCACGAAGAGGCCTACAAACTTTCACATGTACGCACGCGCGTTAACATCATGCAAACATTTGGCCTGTTGAAGGCCCGGTTCCGCTGCCTCAGCAGGTCCGGTGTAGCCCTCATTTACGGGCCAGAGATTATTTTCAAAATCGTGATGGGGTGTGCCATGTTACACAACATGTGCATCCGGCTCAACATTCACTGCTCCCTGACATGGACATGATGCCACCAGAGGATGAAGATGACGATGAAGAAGATGGGGGAAATCCTCTGTGCCACAATGGCAATGATGGACATGCGACACAGCAGGAATTAATTGACCATTACTTTTGAAGGACTGTTAAAGACACATCACTGAGCATGGGTCACACAGGGCACTGGACACTGTACATGATTAAATAGACTTACACTGAATTACCAATGTCCAGTCATGTTTGTTTGGAACACCAGGTTCATTGCATAAAGATGAACTGTGTACAGATGTGAATTATATTGCCTAACACTACCATCCCATTTTAATTACCCCACACACATCCCCCACTACCCCCTCCCCCAACACTCCCCGACCCTCTACCCCCACATCCCCTACCCCACCACCCCCACACCCAACAACCCCACACCCACTACCCCTACACCCGCTAACCCCTCCCCCATTACCCTCACAAATACTTCCTTCCCCACATGCACTAGTAACATGGCCTATTTATGCCCCCTTTTTGTAGTATGGGGTGAGCCTCTGGCGGGCGATTGAGTCGCTGTAATCGACACACATGGCTACTCTGAATGGAACTGGTCAGTGTTGTGCTAGAGGATGGGCTGAGTGGGGTGGTGATGTACCAATGCTCGGCTATAGCGTTCACCAACATGTTCATTGACTCAGCCATAGCAGACATCACTCCATTTCCCTCCTGAACACGGCTCGCGAGGTGGTACACACTCTCCATGACTCTGCCAAGCATTTGTCATGTGTTACGCGCAGAGTCCTGCATAGTCTGCCGTGTCAGTTGTGCCTCAGTGAGGTACTGGGTGACCAGGGCATGCATTGCCTGCTGGCGCTCTTCCATTCGAATTAGGCGCCCCGGAATGTCTCGAATGTGCCAGAGTCCAGGTAGTGGCAAGGGAGGTGGGCTCCGAGGGCCTGGGGGAATAAACACAGCTTTGTCCTCATGGCCATCGTCACTCTGTGTGTTGGGCCCACTGGCCTCCACAGTGCTGTGTGCTCCAGTGCCTTCTGTTGGTGTTGCAAGTTTGGGCGACTGGCTGGGTGGTGGGAATTCAGGCTCTTCCTGCAGCGTGTGGTCTGGGGATTTAGGCTCTTCCTGCTGATTGCCCTGCTTGGCCGCCAGTGTTGGTGGCTGCTGGGGCTGCTGGGCAGCAGGTATTTCCTGGTGGTTGGGGGGCTGTGCGGAAGATGTTGTGGCATGCTCTGGTCTTGCCGTGGCAGTGATTGGCTCCTGGCTAGAGGCAGTGGATTTGCTGCAGCGGTGACATGCACCAGTGGACCTGGGTGTAGTGGCATGATCACCCTCGCTGTCAGATGATGTGCCTGTGGGGGACAATGAGGCATGGCATCAGTAATGGGTGTGAATCCATCTGACAGACATCAATGCTAGTGCATTCATAGTCATGTGCATTGACACGGACATGGTGGAGGGCATGGCATGATGCACACATGAAGGTGTGGGCGATGCAGTGTGGGAGCATCTTTGTGGTGCAGCCATGGAGTTTGCAGTGTCTGTTGGATGGGATACTGGTGTTTAGTGGGTTGGGTGTTGTGGCCATGCCACAGGGGCTGTGTGACATGTAGAGTTGTGAAACGGATGTGTTTCACTTGTGGACGTTGCTGCATTGATGTTGACTCTGCGGGAAGGGACATGGTGGGAGTGACAAGTGTGTGACTGGTGTCTTTGATGTGTGCATCTTGACATGAGGTGGCTTTGGCCATGTGGTGGCATGGTGGTGACGGCAACAGTTGGACAGTGATGTGTGTCTATGTGCATGCAGATGGTTCTTGTGTGGGCAATACAGGGGACATGTGGGGTGTGTCAGTGGGGTTTGTTTCTTGTCTTCCTGCCAGGTACACTGTGCTTGTGTGGAAGGGGGTTGTTGTGGTTGGAAGGGCAGCAGGGATCTAGTGCCACTTACTTGACATTTGGACTTGACCATTGGCATTGGGGATACAGGGTGTGTGGCGTGACTTTGGGATTACTGTTACAGACACTCACCGGCATCATCGCAAGCCACTGCTCCCGTCTCTGCATCTCCAAATCCCTCTATGCTTTCCATGTGGAGGATGGTGTTGCAGGTCTCCTCCCACACTTGCAGTTTGATGGGGGGTGGCGCACTACATCCTGTGGCCAACCCATGGCTGCCCTCTCCGCCGAGGAGGTTGCGGACATGGAGGCAGAGGTTGTCCAACATCTTCCTACAATCTCCGACCGTCCGGGGTGTTTTCCCCACCGCCGAGACTTTGCGGGCCACATCCTCCCCAATGGCCTTTTTTCTTAGTTCTGCTGGGTGCCGCAGATCAGCACAGAACACCACATCAGCATGCTCCACAAGTGTGTCTGCCAGCATGTTAGGTTCCTGTACACTGAACCATGGTTTGCGGCGACGGACGGCAGCTTGCCTAGCTGACATGTTCCTCAGCGTCGGTATATACTTGGTTTTCCAGTAACACTCCTGTACAATGAGCATTGCAATGGATTGTGTTTTTATAATGGCCGTCTGTGCATTTCCCATTCCGGCGCGATGATGTTATTTCTGGCACCTGGAATTACGATGGCGTTGGTGCAGGAGTCGGTGTCTGCGACATCCATGATGCCGGTATCAGGGGTTTTGGGGCCGTTACAGGCATGCCGGTGCTACCATTTCTGGCATGCCATGCCTGAATGCACGTGCCCGCTGTCTCGAATCTACCGTAGATTCCGGCAGCAGTGCCACACGGAGACAGTAGCACCGGCATGCCGGCAATTTGCTTTTTTTACTGACAAACTCGTAATAAGGCCCAATGTAATTAAACTGACTTTTTCAGCCTCATGGGCTGTTTCAGGTGTGGTACAGTTATAAAAAAATCATATAGGACATGACATTGATTACCCTCCACATACATCGTCAAGTGGTTACAACACCAAAGACTCATAAACAATTTCCAATGAAATAACAGGCTATACCATGTAATTGTGAATCAGTTATTGGAACTAGTGGTTCTGATACAACAAGCAAGCCCCTACAATACATCATTAATGCCAATATTCACACCAGATCCTTCATATTAATTGGTAATAGATTTTAGAATCTTAAATGCTAATACATGCACAGAGGCTGTACAGAACATGCATAGTTTAGGCCTTTGGAGTAGCATACAGAGATACAAATATAAGAATATATTGGATCTTGGGATGGATTTATTATACAACTTTTGGATTCTGAGAGCTATACATACACAGCTATAATCTTTAGGGGAAAACAATATGATTTATTAAACTCCCACAGGGGTACAGAAGCATCCTGGGTTATTCTCAAGTAGAATTCAGTCCCTCTTAGAAGGCATACAGACATGCTGGAGATATGTAGATGACATATACTGTACAGATGATAAGTCAGATGAACACTTAGAGAAAGTGGACTTGATTATTAGGACACTAGCAGCTATATTCAATATCAAGAAGTCTAAGTTAGCTCATAGAGAAATAATATTTCTGGGGTTTTCGTTATCTGCTGTGGGGAGGGTGTTGCTCCCGAATTCCTAGGGAAATGTGCACACTTGCAAAGCCCACGTACACTTGCAATAGCAGGTAATACTTGGCCTTTCTTAACTTTTGGCAATCATACGTAGCAGACTATGCAGCTTTTGTGAACCATTATATGACTTGTTGAAGCCCAACTCCCATCTATCAGACTGGGAGAGTGGGGGGAACACATGCATCCTGCACCATGTCTTCCAAACAATGACTCAAAGGTGTCCTCTTCAGGACAGGAATACAGACAAGGACTGACGTTATGTCCTGGTTCAAAAACTCTGTTGTAGTATGTAATTGTGGAGAGACAAAACCCATAGCATACCATTCACATGTCTATACAATTCCTGAGCTACATTTTTTTCCAGAAGAAAATATTTGGGCTGTTGTACAAATAATAGTGCAGAAGCAATGCAGACAGCACCAGACATAAGGCATCACTATACACCAGAATAGCAGAATTTGCAAACGTAATATACTGTGATGGAAGTGCTGTTCCAGCAGTTCAGACATGCTCTAAGTATTCTGCTGCCTGTGCTGCTTTAAAAGGGAGATTAAATCAACTATAACAATGAGTTTGCAAACCAGGATACACAATCAAAACACTGCTCAGGTTGGTGTGTTACTAGACCTCCTCCTTGCACTAAAACAAATTGATCCACATAAGACCACTCTAATTGTGTCTGATTCAGACTATGTACTAAGGGTTTTTATAACTTTGACCTCTAAAGGTGGTGTGAGAAAACTGAAGGTGTCTCACCCACTAGTCCCCTGAGATCTGTCGTCCAGGTAGCCAGGACACTGCCATCACTATAGGATCCAGTTCCTAGGGGTGGACCAGTGGGGGAGGATCACCTTGATGAGGGGCCTTCGGGGAGTAGAAATGGGACACGGAAGGTTGAGATGCATTACCCCTTCCTCGTAACACCTTTTCCCCATCCTACCCTCTCTATCCCAAATGGAGGAGAAAGGAGAAGGGAGGCGAGACCAGGAGGGATGATGAAGGGGAAATTGCCCTTGCCCTTTTCTACTCAGATCTGCAAAGCCTCTGAAAAGGGAATTACAAGACCGGAAAACATAGCTGACGTGTCGAGCAGCATATGTCAACATTGCACGCGGGCCTCCCGCTTCAATAACACAGGCGGGGCGGCATGCTGGCTACCGAGGTACCAGAGGAAACTGATAGAAAACTGAATTGTGTTTGAGCCCAAGGTTGCAAGTGATTGATTGATTGATATTTTATTTCTATCGCGCTCGTACACAAGTGTTTCAGAGCGTGACAAGGCAAGGGAGGGGAACAGAGGAGAACAAAACAGCGTTCTTACTAGGCCCAGTGACACTGAGAACGCACAAGTGCATGGGAGAGGGGGAGGGGAAAAGTGCATCGAAGGAGGGAGAAGTGGAAAGTGTGAAGCAGAGGAGAAACAGATAAATAACAATAATAAATAATAAAGGCAACAAACAGTGGTAATGCAGCCAGCAATTTGCAAGTGCTAGGTTTAAGGCAGCAGGCAGGGTAGGCCTGATAAGAGCAGGAAGAAAAAGGGGGGGGGGGCTGTATGGGTACAGATACAGATCCCAATGCAAGGGGTGGCCCGGAGGCAGTGCGGGAGGATGGCAGAGTGAGCAGGTACCTGGGCCCGAAGGACAGAGGGTGGCCAGGTGCACAGTGCCAAGAGAGAAGAGATCAGCAGGGGAGAGGGGGAGCGAAGCCAGAAGAAAAGAGGAAGATCTTGAGGTGCTTCCGGAACCGGAGATGGTTCTCCTCAAGTTTTAGAGTGGCAGGGAGGCTATTCCAGAGGGAGGCCCCAGCTTAAGACAGAGATCTACCCCCCGCTCGTTTCTTTGAAAAACGACTGACCCTGAAGGAGTTAGAGGTAGAGGAGCGAAGAGCTCGAGAGGGGAGGTATTTGCGGAGGGATAGCTGAAGGTATTTTAGACCCAGGCCCCAGAAAGGCAACATTAGATGGACGCAAGAACTTGAGAACAAAGAACTTGGGTGTTCGAACTTTTGAGAAAGCCCAGAGAAGGGCCAGCTGCAGTGTTGTCAGGTGCTGTAGGTGTGCTCAGTTGAAGGACTCTCGCTGGCCCGCTTGCATTGAAACTGCAAGTACCAGACGGCCCTGTGAAAGGGCGGCATGAGGTGTCGGAGTGGTCTTACAAGGGTCACGTCAAAACCTTTGTACACTCGAAAGTCACTGACCCATTGGCAAGGGAAAAACTAAGACAAGTACATCCTGTATCGTGATAAAGCAAAATAAACTGTGAAAGTGGCAGATTTAACCTGACAGAGGGATGCTTGCGAGTTGGAGTAAAGATTAATACACCCATGAACATTGTGTGACAAGAGTGAACGCGGCCGAGGGTTGTCTGCATTAGGATATTGTTTAGCCATTAAGACTTTTGAATGTTGCAAGCTGCATTTGAATGACCATAGTGAACCAGACGGAGGAAGGCCCAAGTTGCAAGGAGGATCCGAGTCCGGCAGAGAGAGATCCAAGGGGACAAGAGCAATCGCCCAAGGTGCAAGATTACCAAAGGAACTTTTATTTGTTTGTTGTTTTTATCCATCAGGCCTTCTAAGTAAAGAGACTTCGTACAAAAGAGACTTGGCCCCTGAATGTTCTGGTATCGTTGAACTGGAATTGTGAACCTCGTGCAGGAGAGGCCCAGATCTGTGCTGTGCTCAGAAGTCCCATCTTGTCCTGTGCTAAAAACGTGGGGAAGGGAGACTAGGCCACACCATCCTGGCTTATCATTTTGTGAACACTTCTCTCTTTTCTGGTGAACATTATCCCACACTCTTTTTGAAACTTAGTGGTAAGGATTGGCAATAGGTTTTTTAAAATAGGCCCTTTTCATTTTTACAAGACATCACTAGGACTGCCTTATTATTATTTGACAGTCGTAGCTTGCTCCCATCTTGGATTTAGGTTTAGGGTAGGCATTTATCTCACCCATTATAAAGTTCAATAAACACCCTTGAACTGTGATCACTTGTGTCTGTCTTTACCGTTGCCACCATGGGTTCCTTACAGTGGCAAGCCAACTGATTCAGAAATTATTGAAGGCAGGCCAATCTTTGTCAAAACAAATTTGGCAAATAAAATGAGACATCTAAAAGGCTAGACCTCTGATCCAGCTTATGCATATAAAAGCACTCAGAACAGATATATGTGCAGTGCCGGCAATGCACTTGCTGATCAGTCTACGAGACAACGGACTGCACACAAAGTGGTAGCAGCATTGACTCACTCAGCCTCATATATAGAAGAAAAAAAGGGGGGTCTGGAATCTCTCTACCAGTACGAACACAGCCCAATGACCTGTTCTTGGGTGAATAACCCCTGTGAGAGACTCCAGACGTGGACCCCTTGCTCACTATTCTCAGAGAGGCACAGCTCCACCTCACTGTGGATGCCCAACAAGGCTGAAACACGTGCATGGGGTTGCTGTTGGTACTCTTATTCAGAGGAGAATTGCCTAGCATTTTCGGTGCTGGACTGCCCTTGGGCAGGACAAAGACTGATATGCAGGGATATTTCTTCTGTGTTTAAGGGACAGTGAGCTAAAGACTTGGTTGAAACTCTCCCAGGGGCCATCCACCCAAGAACAGGTCATCGGGCCGTGTTCGTGCTGGTAGAGAGACTCCCAGACCCCCCTTTCTTTTGCATTCATAGAGGAGGTTATAAAAGCATGACTAGATGCAAACAGTCCTATCCCTCAAGGGTTCAGCACAACCTATAACTATATTGTAAAAGAGGACTCAGTGATAGTCTCTATACCTAAGTCTACACTTGTTGACAGGTTACTACCGAACAAGCAGGATAGATTCAAATGAATCTCCACTCCACATGCAGCCTCAACCCACTTTGAGATTTCAGCTACTGCACGACTCTTGCAGAAGGTGGCCAGGGCATAGTAAAGAGGAACAACAGTACACTGAAAACCACCAGTAGGCACACTAAGAGCAACAGTGCCTTTTAAATGCATATATTGGACCACATAGGTCCACCAACACCCGTCAACAACTACAAATATTTGTGCACTAAGTTCACTTGGCTAATTCTGCAGAAGAAAGCTGATAGTAAAGAGGTCATAAAGGTGTGCTGTCCTTAGTATCTATGACAGCACCAAATTTACTCCAAGCTTACAATGAGCTAGTCTTTTCAGGCATAGCCTTAAGAGAGGCCCTGTCAAGTTGGGGCTGTACTCTGCAAGCCTCTAAAGCCGTTTTGCCCACAAGCTAGTGGTGTCATAGAGAGAGCGAATGGGATAGTAAGGCGATCCTTTACTAAATGCATCCTTTCTTCTGGTGATAATTGGGTGAGTTATGTTCCTAAAGTGCAGTATAGGATAAATAATCTACCTTTCCTTTCTCAATGTGAGGGTAAAACACCTCATGAGTTGCTGTTTGGTGCTCCAATTTATATGCCTGATTTACACAATTATTGAAGGTTCTCTCAACAGGCCAGACTAGCTGATCCTCAAAAATCTCGGAAGGGACTCCTTGGATGGTGAAGAAGCACCACAGCATCAAGACAAAGAAAACACAGACTAACCTTTAAATATGGGGACTAGGTCCTAGAGAAGATTGATGAAGTCGCATTACAAAGAAGCACATGGGCCGTGCTACTGACCTCTTATGGAAATACTGAAACTTCTAGGCTCAAGAACAGTAGCCCTATCAGCTCTGCCTCCTGAGGTAGGTACTCAACAAGTGTCTGTCGACCGCCTTAGGCCAGCACAAGATGGATCTGTCCCTGTTCCCTAAGAAGGAGACTTTCTTTCATGAACAACCTGACAAGCAGGCAAGAATAGATGAAAAAGTGAAGTTAACAGTAACTCCAGAAACCTTCACATTGTATGAAAACATGTCTTTTTTTCCAGGAACTGAAGACCCAGAAAACAGGCTAGAATCAAAGCCAAGCATGAGGTCCATCGTGAAGATGAAGATTTTTTGACCATCTAAAGTGTACGACAACTTGCAAACTTTCTGTTGGAACCGGGATCCTGTATTAGGTTTTGCTGTGGATAAACCTTCTCACCTTTTTTGTTTCTTATTGAATTTGGGACATGTTTTAATCCCACTGGAAATCCTAATGATCAGCCAACAGTTGAACATTTCAACCTAAGAAACAGCATACACTCCAAACCCAATACATAAAAGGGAGGTGCATGCTGATGTGGGAGGAGTCTCTACACAAATAAGCATATACCCACTTGAGTTAGAGCACTTCTGGACAAACCAGTATAACCCTACAGTGGGTTTAGTATGCAACTCCAGGTACATGCATTATTGGTGATAGATGATTCTATGCTAATGACCCCTACGATGAACATCGGAGATACCTATTGGGACCTGTTGAGATCCAAGATAAAAGCTTTTGCTCACGAAGCAGTGTTAGATCCTGAAGATGATCTAGATGACATGGCAGTCCATGTATGTTTTGTGAAATATTTTGATGCCTTCCTTTTCTATACGCGGAAACCTGTGCAGTAGTTAGACACACCCCTGTGGGAGCATTGTCCTGTTGCACTTTTGGACTCACCACAAGAGTTTAAGACACACTTCCCTTACATACCAAAGCCCCAAGTGAAGGAAACGAGTATTGCGCAAAATCGATATACATTCCCCCCACCTTCTACAGATGGCAGTATTTGTGGTCTACACTTCTGTGGTCTATCATGAAGCATTCTATGCCACAATGACAGAAAATACATGGCACAACAAAGTCCCACTTAACACATCCTGAGGGGGTGACTCTTGTCAAGTTCATTGAACAGACATGCTAAATGTAACATGTAGACATCCACATTTGATGTTTTCTCAATCATACTCATTTTGCGGTAATGTATAGTCCAACACATTTACCCACATGTCTAGATTGGGAGGCCAAGTAGGGTGGCTTTATGTGGACAACTAAACAGCCTAACAAAGCATTAAAGGAAGGTAAATATGAACATATCACAAATGCCTCAGGCATTCCAGTAGACTGCAATCATGGAGGCAATGAATGTCATATATGTCACAAAGATTGAAGCAAAGGGACTTACACAGCTTGGGCTTCAAAACACCTTTCACAAACCTATGCTAATTCCATAGGCAAAACATGCCAACTAATGGCAAAGCATGAACCTATCTGGAAGAAAACTGTCATAAATATCCAAGGACTGGGCATACTGGCCATCAATATGAGACATTTTGCAGCCAATGACAACTTAATTGCATTGCAGCAGGGAATCTACAAGCTGAAAAGATGTGGTAGTGGATATGGTGCATATCATCAAAGAGGACTTGGGAACTTTACAGGATGATTAACAAGCAATTGCTGAACTTCTGAAGATCATAGACTTCCTGGACACACTCAACAGGTATTCAAGCCTGGTCTATCAAAATCTGGGCCGAGCAGCTGAAAGAACTGAATCTATCAAGACAAGCACAGAGACAGGTCATGTCAGAGTCTGCCTACACTCTGCTGAGTGTACTCAAGAAGACATTCTATTAAGTAAAGGCATGGAACAAAGACTTATTGTCATGGACACTGCATGGAATTTTGAATATTCTTGTGCCAGCAGAAATTACCTCTGATGTGTGAAGAACTACAGTCCTAGGGCTCCATGCATCAAGTAGAGCAGCAATGGATACAAACTCTCTATGAGGTGCCCTACACCCATGCCTGTGTAAAACATGAGGACTCTACAGTACTTTATTTTCATTTATTTATTAATTTTAATTTTGATTTATTTTATTTATTTGACACTTATATAGCGCACCTAACCTGCAGGTAGCTGCGCACTTGTACTTAAGCGGACAGTTACAGTAGAAGCTTATGTAGATTGGTTTCAAATGTAGTTATGATAATTACATAGGTACAAGTGCTACAGAGTTGCGTCAGGTTAGATTGCATAGTATAGTGAGGGCAGGTAGGTAGCACCTTTTACAATGTCATATAGGATCGATACAGAATACAAATCATGTAAGTAGCATTACAGGTAGGCCAACTTGCAGAGGCACACCTCAAGTTACAGGGGCTGCAGAAAACACACAGGTATGTTACAGGAATAATCTGGCATATAGGCAGCACATGGTTATATGGTCAAATAAGGTGGGTTACATTAAATCAGTTAGGTAGCATTACAGATAGGTTAACTAGCAAAGGCACAGCTCATGTTACAGGGGCTGCAGTAAACACAGGCAATGGGTCAAATCCGATATGTTACAGGTATAATCGGCCAGGTAGGCAGCACAGGGCTACATAGTCAAATAGAGTGGGTCACATTAGATCAGGTGGGTAGCATTAGTTCAGATCGGTAGCATTACAGGCAGGTTAACTAGCAGAGGCACACCTCATGTTACAGGGGCTGCAGTAAACACACAAGCAATGGGTCAAATCCGGTACATTACAGGTGTAATAAGGCAGGTGGGCAGCACAGGGCTACATAGTCAAATAAGGTGGGTTACATTAAATGAGGTAGGTAGCATTACAGTTAGGTCAACTAGCAGAGGCACACCTCATGTTAAAGGGGCTGCAATAAACACACACGCAATTGGTGAAATCTGGTATGTTACAAGTATAAGCAGGCAGATGGCAGTGCAAGGTTACATGGAGTGAGTGGAGTCCAGGTACAGTGTGAAGCTGTACGCATATCATTAGGTAGTTGCATCTAGGTGAAGTGCATTAGTGGCGCTGTGATGTAGGTGACAACGGCAGTGCAGCGGTGAGGAGCTGTAAATGTTCCCAGTAGCAAAGTCGGTGGGGTGAGTTGGAGTGACGTCAGGTAGTTCGTGAAGAGGGAGCGATGTATCTATTAACAGCGTGCTAGCTTACCGAGACTAGTTAGAGAGAGTAAGTAGCCGCATTAAGTGCTGGTGTAATAGCCTCGTATGTCAAATGGGGTCAAATGTATCCCCCTTGGCCCGACCGGGAAGTACACAGGGATCAGAAAGATCCTTTAGCTATGAGCCTTCAGGTTGGGGGCCGGCTTATCGCCTGCCGGAGTCTGGTTGGCTGGATGAGGCAATCGGGAGCCATGTTTACACCTTCCCAATACACTCAGAGCGGAGACCTCCCTCTCAGCCTTCAGGAATGCTCTGAAAACCACACTGTTCAACTAACACCTCCCCTGTCCGCACTCTCCCCTTCACTTCCTCCTCCTTCTGCCTGTTTTCTGCATGTAATTAAAATTGTACTATGTAACTAAGCTTGATGCCTTGTAACAGCGTCATGATGCCTACGGGCTGCTGTGCGCTTTATAAATGTTAATAAATAAATAACGTTTACACGGTCCCTATGGCAGCCCTCGGAGGCACTCCTGTGCTGAGGTAGAGGATGGCCATTGAAAACAAAAACAAATCCCGTTGTGTAAAGACATTCGGATGCATATTCTGGCCATATGCATCGTGCATCACGGTGTTAGGCAGAATCATATGCAGTACCCTTTGGGAACACTACACACAATTAAGACTACAAGTGTAAGTTCAATTTCACGTTTGGTACAAGCCTGTACTACACAGTAAAGTGGTAGCGATGGACGAGCAGCCAGACTTATCTCAAGAGTAAAGTGAGCAGTACAAGAGTTTACACAAAGGACAACAATTACTATGGTTAAAAAAAACACTGAGTCAAGGTTTCTGAGTAAAATAATATACATTTATTTACACCATCATTTATAAAACAGTTCACTATCATAAAGCAGCAGAAAATAACAGTCTTAATATACTACAACACCCCCCAATCAATTCTGGGCAAGTTCAGCTCAAAATGAAGTGTGAGCAAAATGGCACTCCAGCAATTTAAAAGAGAGAAAAGACAAGGTTATTGAAAATCAACAGCACCAACAAGTTATAGGCAGGGCAACTCGGATTCAAGTCAATAGGTCTGGGCCAACGTTAATTGCTCAGATTCTTTGCAGAGGATCACACAATTCAAAGTAGTTTGTGGTTAAGTCTTTGCCAAGAGTTCAAAATGAAGTTGGTCGGAGGAAAAGTTATTTAAAGGAGAAGAGAGGGACAAGCCTTCGGAGAGGCGAAAGGTTTCCCGCACTTTCACAGCGGTTGGACTGAACGAACAACCAAATTTGCACAGTACCTGAAAAGAAGAAGAATGCTGTAGGGGAGGCAGTTGTTCCTGGCAGTTCCTGCAGGCTCACGGTTCCTGAAGCTTCCGTTGTGGTGACAAGAAGGAGGACGGCTGGAGGGTCCTGCACTGCCCAAGGATGAAGTCAGCAGCGGAGCAAAATAACAGATAAAAGGTGCGCTCCTTAAAACCCAAACTGGTTCTCTTCCCATTGGCTATCCAATCTACCGCAGTGATGCACAGCAAATTCGACCAGGATGAGGACCGGTGTCTGATGTTTGGCGAGCTGGTTGTTCCCACCAAGGGGAGAAGATTCCTTGCAGATCGCCTCTGTCGTCGAAATTTTAGGCAATTCAGTCCTGCAGCAGGGCTTCACCGGTTGTCCAGTAGTTGCAGCAGTAGTCTTCCTTCAACTTCTCGTTGGTTCTCTCGTTCCAGTGGCAACTCTGCCTTCCAGTCCGAGAGACTGGCTTTTTATGCACCAAATCCCCCATTCACGCAGCCTGGCTGTCAATCAGCCAGCAGGGTGGCTGTCCTGGCAGGCAACCACCTAGCCAATCAAACAAGAGTGTGACTTGGGTCTCCAAGGAGACCCTGTGCAGGGGGCCTCAAACCCCTCCCTCACATCCTGCCTACCCAGACACTCAGGTGCCTAAGGAGGGCTTCGGTGCAGAAGCCCGCCAAAGGATGGCGAACAAAGGAACCAAACCTGGTTTGGGGCACAGAGTAAAACACGAGAAAGACCTTTAGAAAAAGAAATGGTGAGTAAACCCTACCGGAACCAAATACAATTAAAAGGGGTCCAGCAGGTTACAGTTTGAGGCTAATATATGGTGAAACAAATCGACCGGAACTAGGTTAAAATAAAAGTGGTTTACCGGGTTTCAGTTTGAGGCTACCACCATAGCTTCTAACAGTACCGAAGGCTATTTTTATAGTCCGCCTTAGAATAAAAATGGTAGATACCACTGCCACCAGCCAAATCTTAGAGAAAGGGGAACATACTAATGTTCCATGAGAATCAGACAAAAGGGTATAACTATTAACCCCTCCAGTACTCTATTGGAAGATAGGTTGTATTGGGTCTGTAAATTTAAAAAGACTAGTAAAGTCAATGGCAACTTTACATGTTCTGGGAGACAGTAGTCAGTCCCAGAAAATGGAGTTTAAAGTGGCAAGTCTGAAAAGACAACCCTGTGTCACTGCACTGAAGGTGCTGTGTGACACACAGTAAAAAGATGATGCCTATGGGGTGGGTGAGACTCCATAGGCCATGAGCATAAAAATGTACAACACACAGCAAAACACATGTAAGAGTGGGAAAAAAGGCTTACACTCTTACCAGGTAAAAAGATTAAACCCTAGAAATCCAGCAAAGCTGCTGAGGGACTCAAAAGTTAAGGGAAATTAGCCATTCTGGAGAATTCTCCCTAACACACGGCACAGCACCACGTGTGGTGGGGCACACTTACCACTAGTGCGGCATGCCAGGAGGCAGCGAGGCAGCGAGCAACAGGGTCTCCAGAAGTGGTGGGGGCTCCGGTGTGCTACGTGGTCTGCTGGATGTAGGAGAAGTAGGGGAAAGCAATCCTCACGCTCCTCCTGAGGTATACTGAGTACAATTGTGTTCCCTATTGAACTGTGTGGCAACACCCCATACAAGATGCCAGGACATTCTCAACATCAGCCCATGTGAGCAGAATTCAAACTCCCCCAGGGTCATGCTGAATACAATTCAAATGGAAACCCTTGGTAGCAAAGCTCTGCTACTACCTAATGGATACTACATTGTGCAGTTCAATGCTTCGTGCTGTGGTGCTGTGGTGTACTTGAGGGGATTGCCAGCTGGATCACTGTCTCAAATGTGGTGAACCGTTGCAGTTTTATTCTAAATTCACCAGTGCAGACTGTGCTAGTTCTATTGGACTGACCTGAAGTGAAGCCATCACCACTAAAGTTCCTGCAAAAAGCATGAGACCAGCAGTGGAACGGAAATGGGGATCTTCAGGTGCACCCTCTGACAAGCTGGCCTGCCGCCTTCTGCAAAGGCAATATAGATTCAGCATCCGGCTCAAGAAAAGAGTCCATATTCAAGCCGGTATCTACACAGCATCCAACAACACAGCCGAACCAAACGTTTCAAAGTCTGTAAGGGGCTGGCCAACCCTACTGCCACCTCATCCTCTATTGCACCCACGAGGCCCTTTGCAGGGCCCTGGCTGCACACTTCACAGCCAAAACACAAGACATCCTCAACTCGCTCTCCTCTGCACCCACTTATGTACCATCATTTCCTGGGCCCCCCTCAGCAGTCCCCACCAGGCCCCCGCTCTTCTCTCCTCCCTTTCCCCTGTCACACCTGAGGAGGTTTCTAGACAAGTCTGCTCTATCAAAGCCTCCTCCAAACAGTTGGACCCTTGCCCCTCCAAAACCACCAAGGACAACATTGACTCTCTAGCTCCAGCCTTGGCAGACCTCTGCAACCTTTCCGTCGCCACTGGAAGTTTCGCCACTTCCCACAAACATTCCTTTGTGCACCCTCTGCTCATAAAACCCTCTGCCGACCCTTTTATCACGGCTAACTATCGCACGATCTCCATCACTCCTTTCCTGGGCAAACTCCTGGAGAAACTGTATGTCTCAGCTTACCCTCCACACTGAATCTGTTGTTTGTCTCCATGACCATCATTCTGGCTTTAGAGCATCCAGAGGCAAGGACACTGCTCTTCTGAACACCCATGAAGACCTGCTCACAAACCTTGACTCTACCGCTCCCTCAGGCCTCATTCTCCTTGACCTCTCTCCTGCTTTTGATACAGTAAACCACAACATCCTGATCAATCATCTGCAGGATACCCTGGGCATCACAGATCAGCCCCTGGTGTGGCTTGCGTCCTTTCTCTCTGACGGTCCTTCCCAGGTGGAACTTGGGTCCTTTCTCTCCGCTATCACTTTCTCTACATGTGGTGTCCCCCAGGGATCTTATCTATCCCTCTGGTTTGTCGATTTCTACATAGCCCCTTTGGCCCACATAATCTCTGCCTTCACCTCCAACTTTCAGTGTTATGCGGATGACATACATCCCTCTTTCAGGCTACCCTTGGCCTCTTCCTCCTCCTCGCTCACTCCTGACTGTCTTTCCACAATTCAGTCCTGGTGTGCTGCTAACAATCTCTGCCTTAATGCCAGCAAGACAGAGCTCGTCCTCATTGGGACCCCTGCTCCCACTTTCCCATTCTCACTCTGGCCGACCTCCCTTGGTCAGGCACCATCACCCACCATTGAGGCAAAAAACCTGGGGGTCATCTTCGACTCTACTCTTTCCTCCTCTTCTCACATCTCGGACATGTCCAAAAAGTCTCACTACCAGCTGCACCTCCTGAGAGGTATTCTACCTTTTCTCACCTTCCCCCAGAGGCTCACTGGCTCCAGAGCCATGGTTCTCTCTGGACTGTACTACTGCAATGGTCACTTTCTCAATATTCCTACTTCTTCTCTCCGACCTCTGCAACTTATCCAGCACAGAATGGCAAGGCTTATCCTTGGCCTCAAGCCCAGGGACAGCATCTCTCTGGCACTGAAATCAGTCCACTGGCTCCCCGTGTCTGCAAGGATCAAGTTCAACCCCGTCTGCATAGTCCACAAGGCTTTCTGGGGCTGGGCCCTTACTATCTACAATCCTCTCTTCCCAAATTCTCTTCTTCTAGTTCCCTCCACTTGGCCTCCTCCAACTCTCTGCGGGTGAGCCGCTTCCCCAAACAGAGTTTTTGTGGAAGATCCTCCCTCTGGAACAGTCCACCTCTCTCCATCTTGAGCCGGACCTCCTTAAGTTCCGGAAACTCCTCAAGACCTACCTCTTCTCTTCCTCCTCCTCTCTCCCTCTCCCCTGCTAATCTCCTTTCTCCTTGCTTCTTTCCCTCCTTCCTTCTCTTCCACAACCTGCTCAGTTAGCTGACTGGTTGCCTGGTGCACCTCCAGAGCCTCAAAGGTCCCAGACTCCCCCGCCAACCACCCCCACCAGTCCTGCACTTGCCTCCGGGCCTCCGCACTTGTCCTCGCACTACTGCAATATGCTCCATGAGAAGGGCAACCACTCTGCACTTAACTAAGGCCCCTGCTTGACTGGGCGCACTTGTCCCCCTTCACTTTCCTCGCACTTCCTGTTATGCGCACTTGCACGTCCTTGACCTCGAATTTTCTAGGCTTTGCAAGTCTGTATGTCCAGTCCTCCCTCTGTCTCTCCTGCCTAGCTTGTGCGTGCTTGAAATACTCATGCACAGGCGCATTGGATCACCAACTACCAAGCAACTTGAAATGTTCCCAGGCCAGTACTTTAGTTTATTGATCTGTATGCTCCTCTCCCCCCTCCTCCCCTTACTATTTGTCAAGCACTTCACTAGTATAGATGCCTCTGGCCGGGCATGCTAGCTATTGTTGTTAGATCATTCGGAATCTTCAAGGCCTAAGAATGACCACTGTACTCCAGTGTTCCCTTCCGGCCTTGAAAAGCTTTGAAGCACTTCACTTGTACATAAGCACTCTACAAATAAACAATTACAATTATAATTGCAATCACCTGGATATGAAAATACACAGCACTAGCACCACAGTGACTTTCGTACAAGTATCAAAAAGAGCATTGCAGTTGGCCAAAGACCTCCTCGAAGAATACCAGAATGGCCAAAGGTAATTCATGTTCTGTTGGAAAACTGTACTCCAACAAATGGGAGCGCCTTCTCAAGCTCCTCCTTCTGGCTGATGAATACAGTTGCTTCATTCAATCTATTGAAATGTTTTTGAGACTTCTTTGGAAACTTAGGCATGGGGATCACACCAGTGTTCTACATCTTTGTAGCTGGGTTCATCCTGATCACCAGTTTTACTTTGTCGAGATAAGTAGCAATGAACTTCTCAATGCACCAAAACTGTATCCTGAATAACAGAAGAAAAATGTTTGGAACTTTTCTCTGATTCACAAGTGACTATCAGTGGCTGAAGTTAGTCTGCTGATCAGTACCTGCTACAGCTGGCTCTTCTCAAGAAATAATGTGTGTTTCAATATTTACTAACAAGTGACGATTCTAAGTGAATACATTTTGGCAAATAAGTATTCTGCCATGTTTTACATGCTCTTTTGTCTCTTCACTCGTATTCCTGTGATACCTATGATGCCTCCCTGGCCTGTTCTATATCTCATGGGGGTGACATTCCCCATGTCGGCCCATATTAACCATGCTTAAAACAGCATGTGGTCTGAGCCGCAGACCAGGCCTTCTTGCTAAATGCACAGCATGATGAAAATACTTTCATATTTAGCGAAATGCAAGCCGCGAGATTTACTGTTGATTGTTGCAATATTAATGTACAGTACAATACATTTTCCAGTAGCCCTGGCTGCACACCATTGGCCTTGAAGCAGGTACATTGCACTCTTATTGTGTAAACAATGCCATTCACTGCTATGTAGGCTTCTCTCTGTTCTAGTAAACAGAAAACAAACAGATAACTGTTCTCCAGGAAAACCACAAATCCCTGTCCTAATTTTAGTTTTTGTCCGCTGACACGTTTATTGGAACAATGCCTAGTGCTGAATGACTAAAGCCATACTTGGCTTATATTTACACAAGAATGGTGCTGTCCACTGAACACTTTTGTTTGAACGATTCCTAGTGCTGAATGAAATTTTTGTCCTTGATATTTTTATTTAGAACAATTTTCAGTGCTTGACACATTTTGGTGATTGTAGACGTGGAATAGGGATGGCCCAAAAAAGGTATGAATAGAGTAAGCTCAGCCCCAGCACACAGCTGTTTGGGGTAGTGGAGCAGGAAGACCAGGAGGCAGATGGCTGGAAGAAGAGGAAGAGCAGTGAGGCTTTACAGAGGGGAGAGGTCGGCTCCCTCCTTATTCTTTTTATCGATTTTTGAAGCCCCTAGCTGGATTCTGACTATTTTGAATTATTCTTTAGCAGAACTTTGCTCCCCCACCCAAGGCACTTCAGCTCACAGCCTAAAAGCAGACAAGTCATTCTAGATTAAGTACATGCAGGCACCAGAAATTCCAATGGACATGTAACCTTTTTTGAAGCATTTTATCCTATGTTTGATACTTCTTGGGCAAATATCATGGTGCATTAATAGGTGGCGTTTTATAATTTTTATAATTTTTCAATTTTTCCTTACATAGTGGATAATTCCAGGCATTGAGTCTGCTCCAGCCCTCTTCTACTCCCTACCTTCTACAGTTAGCAAGTAGGAAGAGGCTGTTTACCATTTATTTGATGTCACATTAAGAAAGGTATTGAGGTATTGATTGAGGCAGATGCCTCTGTGCAATTTTCTATCATGATTTAGTGAGGCATCTGCTGGATTGCCTAGCATGATTTTTGAGGTTCCTGATCACAACCTGGTGAGGCAGTTAGTTGGCCTCTAAGGGGATTCTGATTTCTTAGACAAGGTTGATCAGTCTTAGTCTTGATTTGAGGTAGAGGCAATGAAAATGGTTCAGCTTTCCATTAATGATCTTTTGCTTTTTTAAGTGTGTTGTGTATAGTGATGATAATAATGGTAATGATTCTTTATTACAAATTTCCCATAATTAAAATATATATATTTTTACATGAGCGAATAAGAAGCATTAATTGAGTGTTCATTACTGAGTGGTAAGTATTTGAACATGAACTTAAGGAGTGGGTAATCTATATAATGCATCGTGCATTGATGTGTTATAAATAGTACATGTCTTTTAATACTCATATGAAGGTTTACTGGATGGTGTGAGCAGTAGACTATCAATATAAATATATGTGACCTTAGTAAACCTCTTCTGTGGTGGCAATTGAGAGCAGTCACCTACATGGGTTGTTACCTGCTCTCTTTACTGTTGCACAGTACTGGTTCATGCTTTTCCCTACCACATCTTCTACCACAGCCACTAGTGGGGGGGTCAGGGACACTCCCCTGGGAGTGGAGGGAAGGCTCTGGGGGTAGTGGTGATAGAAATCACATCAGTTTCCTGCCCTCACAAAGAGATCATAGAGGAGGCCTGGTCATCCAGGTTGTCTTCTTGCCTTTTGGTGTGCTACACCTGGCTGACCAGAATACACATTACCTTTCATAGTGGTGCTCACTCACAGGATCTGGCACATGTGCGATATCAATTGGAGCGTGGCAGTTGTGATCATAAGTAGCACCATGCACCTAAACGCAGGCATAGCTTTTATTTATAGTTTACCTTGCCAGCACCATGGGTGACTTATGTTCATCATAGTTGTGGATACAGGGGGGCATACCTTAAATTTGCCTCTGAGATAAAGGGACGTGGCTGTCTCTGCTGCTGTCAAGTGGGCATCTCGTGACCTTCAAATCTGCTCTGTGCCACAAGTAGAGCGGGTGCCGAAGATGATGCGGCAGGGCATGAGTTTACTATGCTTTTGGCATGGAATCAATGGAAAAGGGGGAATCTGATTAACAGATTACCCCTTTATCAGACCGAATTGCCTTTATCATTCTATTGGTTAATAAAAATCAAACAAGCCAGGGCACCTTTGCCAGATGGAAATTCCTCACACACACACACATTCAACGTGCCCATCAGATCATGCATGGTTCAAATCAGTAAAATCACATATCTGCATATGCCAGGGTACCAATGTTCCTGGTTCCTATCATGGGTGTCTCTGCAGTAAGCTCATTTCACTTGAATGAGAGGGAATAGACATA
Source organism: Ambystoma mexicanum (assembly GCF_040938575.1). Taxonomy (NCBI): domain Eukaryota; kingdom Metazoa; phylum Chordata; class Amphibia; order Caudata; family Ambystomatidae; genus Ambystoma; species Ambystoma mexicanum. Next base: position 1,090,555,077 of record NC_090926.1, on the reverse strand, counting down.
ATAGAGGCAAGCATGCACCTCTGCCTCAAGATTGACAGAAATGGCACCTGCAAAGTGGCCCGAAACATCGATCTGTTGATACTGTTGAAAGATGAAGCTAGGTCCATAAACCCCAAAATAATTGTATTCTTATAACCTTGGACAAATTTGTTAAGGATCCACATTCCTCTATTATCCACTTGCCCTTCTAGAAGCTATAATGAGTGCTGACTTAGATTCCATTAGTCTTAATCTACTCCTTGATATTACTGTGCATTACCTTGCCCGAAATACTTAGTGTCCAAGCGGGAGAAAGATTGTTAGCACTTTGGATCTGATCTGTGCTTCTTCAGTATATAACTGTTACTAGCTTCCAACTGAATGCAAAACACCATGGAAGGATCATTGCCATAAAAACAATGTTTTTGATGGGAGCCCAAATTCGTGTCTCATGCTTACACAGATTATGAAAAAGTGTCCTTGAGGACTGAAAGTCGGGTGGTCAAAGGGGCCAGACGATGCCCTGAGATACTAGATGCTGGAGGCCCTGTACAGGGATCCAGAGACCTCACCAATGTTGGGGTGGTCAGGAAAGGTACCACTGAGAAAGAGGGGTTGATGTTGCGCGTGACATATTTGTGACTGTGGGTGCAGGGAACGTGATGTGATTTTGCAATTTTATATGTATCAAGCATAGTTAATGTGAATGGGATCTGTTACTTTAAAGGGTTACTTTGTGTTCAAGTTGATACATGTTATATTTGCATGCACGCAGCAAGATCAATGTCAAAATCGCCAATGAAATATAAAAATGATCTAGATATGAGTGCCTAGAATCTGGGCAACAAGGAGCTTCCTAATGTGAATGTGAGGATGAGGACTTGACACGGAAAACCCGCTGTGAAGAAGAGACAGTAGTTATAAAGCATTCAAGAAAACTGAGATACTTACATAGGGAATCTTTCAATCTACATGTACAAGGCTCTTTTCTTTTTTTCTTTTATTGATTTGGTTAAAAACATCAAACTTTAAATAATATTCACAATGTTTTTAAATAATAGACAAATGACTTAATAGTTACATTAAACACGTGAAATACACCTTTGCATATAATTGCAATAATTTACATTTTTTAATTATATTATGGTTAAAACTAGACTTTTGCATAAAAACGTAAGTGTCATCTTGCAGAAGATCCTGGACATTTCTGAGAGTGCAAGATCAACAACTGTTTCTTTATGATTATTCCAGACTCAGTGATAAGAATTTTACAATGGGAATTTGAATCATTGCAATCTCTGTTTGGAACATTTTTTGCCACATTGTTTCTTATGTCAGTGTTTGAAAGTTTTGGAAGTAAGGCTTCAAGTATTGAACTTGCTTTTCTAATAAGGCAGGGCATCCAACAAGCAAATGCTGTAGATTTTCACCCTGTTGCTGACTGCAGCCAAATCTACAGACATTGCTGCTTTTGGAAATTTCACACCGCTTGCCCTGTATTTCTCTGATTTTGTAAAGATTTAGACGAAATCGTAGAAAAGCATTCCTGTATGTTGGACTAGGGAACTTTACTAAGTATGATTTAGTAGACCCTAAACAGTTTTGGAGTGATAGGTTTATCTTTAACGACTGATACCTTTTGCATACTTCAATTGTTTCAATCCAGTTGTGAAGCCATAGCTTCTGCTTTGCTCGAGTTGGATTTGATTTTAGCAGGTCCCTGAGACATTAGCTGCAGTCAGCACTGTGGTCATTTGGATTCTCTATTGCAGTGTAAAGGCATGTTCTGAGCATTTCAAGTAATGTGCTAATATGCTCAGAAGCTTGTTTGAGTTCTCAGCCAAGAGACATTTTCTATATCGATAGCAAGTCTTCCAGATGTACATGTTGAATAGAGACGACAGTCCAAGTTCATGCATAATTATACACATAGGCTGAGATTTAGGGAGGACTAAAACAGATTTCAACAATGCACCTTCAAATTCTATCCATTTTTCTTTTGGTCTGTTTATTTTGGTTTCTGCGCCATATAAAATAGTTGGCACCAACTTTTGTCGATAGAAGGTTATTACGGGTAGGAATGAATGTTTCCCATAGGTTGCATGTATTATTTGAGCCTGTGAAGTGGCAGTTTTTATTTTTATTTTTAAATCTATCAAGTATGGTTGATCTAAGATGTGATTGATAATATTTATTACAAGATACTTATACGCATTAACACATTGGGTTACAGAATAAAATCTTTGATTTGGATATGTTAATCTCAAGGTGGCTTTGTTTTGCATAGGCACCCAGTGCAGAGAGTAGGTTTTGCAACACTCTTGGCGTCTTTGAGAGAAGGACAAGATCATCTGCATAGAAAAACCAAGCTACAGGTGTTGTCCCTAAGCGTGGGGGTTCAGAAGTGATCGAACTTAGACTCAGTCTCACATCTGCTATGTAAAAATTTAAAAGGATAGAGACCGAGACACAGCCTCAGTGGGTGGCAATCGGTGCTGTTAATTTTCCCTCTAGTGTCAATCTGATTTGAAATGAAGTTTCGGAATGAAGTTGTACAATAAGTAATATCAGTGATTGTGGACATCCTGCTTCAACAAGTTTGGTCATTAGTCTGTGCCTGAAGATGGAATCAAAGGCAGCTTTGAAGTCTATGTACGCCATGTAAATTGGCTGCTTGGTCTTTATACTTTGGGTTTTGATAGCTGTTATTACTGTTAAATTTATGGCAGTACCAAGTACCAAGGATAGCCACGTGACACGCTGTGTGCGAGGTCCTTTACTCTGATTCCTTCGCTAGGAAAGCGAGAGGCGAGAGGCGAGAGGCGAGAGGCGGTGAAGGCAATACCGGCGACGTGCGGAGTGCGGCGCGCGGATAGCGGGAGCTGTCAGCTGTGACCCGCCGGACCACGGGACCCGTTGCCGGATTAGGACCTTTGCGTTGGGCGTTGGGCGCCGACGGAAAACTGGAGTTGACCACGAGGACCTGGGCTGCAATTTTCCTGCCTTTACTGCCTGTTACGCCGACGCCGTCTCTTGCGCAGTCTGCGTACTAAGGTGAGCTAACGAGCCCAGTGAACTGGGGGCGGAGGAGTGAACTCGCCGACGCTCACATTGAACAGATGGCGTTTCGGCGGATTACACGAGTACGTGGGATATAATATTGTGATTCCCTGGCCTGCCTGTGAATGGGATTTGGTTGCCCCCAGATTGGTTAACTGGGGGTGAGCATACCCTAAGCACCTCACTGAGGGAAATTGTTGAAACCCATACGGAGACTGTGGGCCTGGGTCTGGGCCTTTGATCCGGCATGGGGAGCACAAAATAAGAGTAGGAAGTCAACACTGTGGGTGGGGAGTTAGGGGAATTTACCTAACCACAGTTACCTAACTACTTGTACAATATACCCCATATATTGGGAATAATAGATATCGGTGGAGTCTAGGAAACAGTGTGATTAATATCACAGACATGCAGCGGGGACGTAGAGCCCTCCACTCGATATACAACTTGAGGAAACCCAAGTGCCTACCGACTAAGGAGGCTAAAGAGTGTGTAAAGAAAGTGGGCAAAGCCAAAAAGAATGCTAAACACAATCAACCGGTGTCTCAAGGAGCCATAACTGAATTTTTCCCGGTGAACCCACCCCCTGCTATTAACTCAACAGCAATTGAGGAAACAATTGCATCTAAAGATAAGGACGAACATCCCCCTGATATCACTAATTTTGAAGATATCGACAATAATTCCTTGCTGGAGCTCTGTCTGTCTATACAGAGAGGGATGCGGGTACCAATTTCACCGCGACCAACAAGCTCCATAACTATCCCCAAAGATAATTGTGTGAACAGTTCTACAGGGGTGTATCAGGTGGATGGAAGGAGTGAACGTCTGTCTGTCTCACCTAATTTAGTAATGACATCGATGGAGGATGACCCTGTTAATGGGACGGACGATAACATCGAGGTCCACTCTAGCGCAAACAAGTTAATTGAATTGCAATCGTCGGTAGCGGCATTACAATTTGCCCTCAAGATATTGCTCCAGATGTCGGGGCGCATTCTGGCTAATACAAATGCCATCACAATGTACTTGGACACTAAAGATCTACCCCGTGAAGATGCAGATAGTAATCTATCAGCAGCGCTATGTGCAGGTGAAGAGATCAATGAACAAGAAATGGAGATGGAGGAGATAGAAGCCCCGGAGGCTCCTAACAACAGTAGCATACTGGAGATACCCTTGGAGGAGGCGGATGAACAGGAGCAGGAACCTAGACTTAGGTTACCTCTCACACGAAAACAACGCAGACGTGCAAAAAAGGCAGAGAAGAATAACTTGGTGGCCTTAGATGTTCAACATCCCACACCAGGGATTAAACCTGTACTGGAGACACGAACGAAAAAGGCCAGAAAAAGAATGATGAGAGCAGCCCAACGGGCAGCTAAGGCTAGGGGCTCCTTGTCAGACTGGCTGATACCTGAAAAGAAGGCTGATAAAGTGGATGATAATGAAGTATCTGTGATGTGTGATGAATCAGTTCTGGAGACCAGTATACAACCACAGGTGGAATGCATACACGAGGCATCGGTATCGATAAACCCTGGGGAGATAGTATCAATAGACCAGAAAAAAAAAGAGAATGATGATACCACTAATCGCATAATCTTCATTAAGAATCTATATCCTAGTGGCAAAAATCCCTGGTTAGCACGCTCGGAACTGTTGGAAAGATTATATCATATACCGCAATTGCGTGTCCTGAAAACAGAGGATTTTATGTTCATCGAACCACTGGGATGCCCTAATCCGAATGTATCAGCCATACATTGTATGTTTTCGTCCACAGCCCAATTGATCAAGAAACATAAAACAGAGCTTATAGCAGTGGACATTGCAATTGATGTGGACCCTCTGGAGGAGCAATCAATCCAGGAAGTAGAAGTTAATTGAACACCCGAGGTGGAGATGGCCTCTAAACCTACGGAGGATGAGATTGCAACTAAATCTATGCAAGATGGCAACCCTGCTCTTATTGAAATACAACAAGCTCTAAAAACATTGTTAGAAGCTATCCCGCGATTAATAAAGAAGCATTGATGCCTAACAATACTTTCCTGGAATTGTAGAGGCTTTTCTCATCTACTAAGACCAAAGGGGTCCGCAGAATTATTGGCACAATATAGCTGCATCTGCCTCCAGGAGACATGGTTACTGGATCCGTGGTTACTTGATGGCTATACCATATATCAAGCAGATGCCAAGCGTGGTAGCAGTGGACGTCCTTTTGGGGGTTTATTAATTGGGATAGTGAATTCTATTGTATCTCATAAAATTAAGTGCAAAGCAGAGGAGCAGTTACTAGCGGTGGAAATCGAACTCCATGACGACAGAGGCCCGGGACGGTACCTATTAATTAATCTTTATAACCCCCCAGGTGCACGGGTTCGGGACCTGTTGCAGGAAGCGATACAAGATCTGCTGTCGACTTGGTGGCTAAAAACAGGAAATGTGGCTGTAATGATCATGGGGGACTTTAACTGTCATATGATTGATGAAACACGCTTACCCCCCAACTTGGACCTGAACAGCAGGTGCATTATGACTCATGAGAAAATGGACGCTGAGGGGCAGGGTTGGCTACAATTGTTTGGAGCTTGGGACATGGCCATGATAAATGGCCGAACTTTGGGTGACCGGCCGGGGAAACCCACTTGGACAAATGGAAAGTCAGTCAGTACATTGGACTATATATTTATGTGCCCGGAGCTGCAGACAAGAGTAGTGGATATGACTGTCGGGCGCAATGAATGGAGCGACCATGCCTCATTGCAGTGTACTTTAAATATTCCAATATACCCGCAGATGCCTTCGAACATTGGCACCATCCAAACTAATGTGACAGGAACCAGAATTGTATGGTCAGAAAGAAATATCAGCATGGCCAAAGAATCACTTGAAACTATTGCATCCTCGGGTTTCCATGATTTTGAATGTATGTCGATCAATGAGATTGAGGACTGGATATCCAGATTCTCATGTAAACATGCCGTGGCAAATAAGCGATCAACGCTAAAAATAGGGGGAGTAATACCTCCATATAACAGGGAAATTAGGGATGCCAAGAGAGGACTAAGAGCAGCTACCCGAAGATTGAAATTGATGAATTTACCTGGATCTATGCATCGTGAGAAAATTAGGAAAATCAAAAATCGATATAGAGCAGAAATTAAATATATCAAGAACAGTGAGAAAAATAATAGGTATCAAAAACTAGTGCAAACTATCTGCACTAGAAATTCCCGTGGTATCTGGGCACTCCTAAATGAGAATAGGGAGAAGATTAAAGGTCCCTTAATCAATCCTATAAGCAGGGTGGTATGGGAAAAATTCCTATTGGAAAGGAATATTGGAGGGTCAGAAACCCCAAGGAATCTTGGGGGAATAGTACCCCCACGTCCACCTTTTTCTGTCACACCTGAGGCAATATTGGAGAGGATAGCTACCCTTAAGGCATCTAGAGCACCTGGCCCTAATGGCCTGGCTAACATAGTGATCAAGAGCCACCCTCTATTTTGGGCAGATCTGCTATCCCTGCTCTTTAAGAAAATCCTAGAGCAGGGGAAAATACCCTGCTCCTGGCAAACTGCCATTTTGATACCAGTATTCAAAAAGGGCAACCGCATGGAGCCTAATAACTACAGATTATTATCTATGCTAGATGCCTCGGGCAAGCTTTTCTCCTCATTAGTCCTCAGTGAGTTACAGAGATGGGCGGATAAGTGTAACATTCTTAGTAGATTCCAATGTGGATTTAGGAAAGATTTCTCCACTTCCCACAATCTTCTGGTTATGGACATACTTCGCTCACGGGCGCTTAGTAAGGGACAGCCTCCGCTGTATGCTCTATACATCGATTTTCAGGCAGCTTTTGATACCATCCCCCGAATGAGGTTATGGGCGAAACTAGAGAAATTGGGATGCCCGCCCGGCTTGCTATACTACCTGAAATTACTACACCACAATACTTCGGCCTGCCTCAGACTCGATCAGGAAGGCAATCTAACACGAAAGATAAATCAAGACTGTGGGGTAAAGCAGGGATGTGTTACTGCACCCCTTGTCTATAACCTCTATGTATACGACATCCCGGTAGCCCTGTGCGAGGCTAACAACTGTCCCCCCAAAGTTGGTAAGATACCTTGCATAGTGTTAGCTTATGCAGACGATCTGGTGATCTTCGATACTACCATTGGTGGTCTGAGACGCTCTGCTTCCGCCCTGTGGGACTATGCGAAATTAAATGGCCTGAAGATTAATTTAGATAAAACAAAAGTCCTAAGATTCACTAGAAAAAAAACAACTCGGGTAAATCTGATAGTTCACGGAAGCATTATACCCTATGCTCCTTCGTATCGATATCTGGGCATTGACATTGAGCCCCTCGGTGACTACTCACTTTGTAGACAAGGGCGGAGTATAAGAGCGCTGCAAGTTACCTCGCTTATCGCCTCGTTTACAAAAAAACAGGGCGGTTTCACTCTCTGGGGAACGCGGCAGCTCTATATCCAAGTAATGGCACCTATGATTATATATGGCCTTGATGCTCTGCATACGATGGATCTTGGATGGCTACAAATACTGGAGGGCAATTTCTGGAGGCGGATTCTGGGTTTACCCCCAGGGGTGCCGATGGCCCTGATTAGATTAGAATTGGGCCTATTGTCCCTCAAAGCCATGGTATTGAAGAAAAGAGCTGGCTTCCATCTCAAGATGACAAATGACACTGCTAATCCCCTACTCTTTGCAATCCACCAAGAGGTGACCAAAAAATATTCTACGTCACCCTTACATAAAGACATGACTGCATTTCTTACTGAGATTGGATGGATCCTAAGAGGGAATCTGGTCTCCAGGGAAACCCTTCATATATTGGGTAAAAAAGTGGATTTATGGGATTGGCTTGAGAACTTTGCCCACCTAAGCACTCTTAGGTCCTACCAATTTATTAAATATCGCTTGTTTAGTTACATGAAGCCTCAAGCTTACTTATCCCTGTCCCCCTCCAGTAGACTTAGACGTTTTATTATCCTATTTAGATGTGAGCAACTACCGACCCTGTCTAAGCGAGGCGCTTGGGAAAAAATCCCGATAGATAAACGTATATGTCGCCTCTGTAAAATCACAGAATGTTTAGAGACAGCTAGACATGTACTCACTGGATGTGTTGCACTGAGAGCAATAATTATACGTCATTTGGGGGATTTTGTGCACGATCATGCGACCATTCCTGAAATGCCCTTTTGGCTGTATTGTACCAATACTAGTAATATGCACCTATTCGTCGCATTATATAACATCTGGCAACAAGTTGAATTGGAACTAAAATGCGAACTGGAATCATCACAGGATGGATGATGCCTAAGGGAGTGCACAGTGAATCCGTGTGGTAATAGCAATCAAGTGGACAATATAAAGGTTCCATGTATTGCAGTATGATTTTATTTTATTAATATATATGTGTTCACGGTTGAATGGAATATGTTTTAATATTTGTACTATATCTAATTGTAATATGTAAATTATATGTGTAAAGTTTGAAATTATTTCACACTGTATCACATTAAAGAATTTGAGTACCAAGTCCAGCTACGAATCCTGTTTGATGAGGATCCTGAAGGTCTTTTTCGCTCATCCATTTGTTGAAGTCTCTTAGAGCAAGCCGAGCAAATAATTTGCCCGGCACATCCAGTAATGCAATTGGTCTGTAATTACTGGGTGATTGCCGGTTACCATTTTTAAAAATGGGCAGAATGATTGACTTACGCCATGATGGTGGGATGGATTGGGTATTTATGACCTCCCTAAAAATTAATAGAAGGAATTTAAGGAATTTGGCACAACGTCCTGGGTTAGCTTTGAGGGTTATGTTGGTTATGCTATCTGGCCCTGGTGCTCGTGAGGCACTCAATCTTGAGATGTAATATATTATGTCCTATTGATCAAAATGTAAGGAGACAGCCATGTCTGGAGAGCATTTAATTCGAAACTCTTCTTGGTCAATTGAAGTATATAAATTTAGGAAGTGTTGTGTCCAATCTTGCTTGGACACAGCATTAATTTGAAGCGGAGCTTGCGTATTATGTATGGTTCGATTTAACAATTGCCAGATGTCAATAGAATTTTAGTTGCAATGGATCTAAGCATTGCTTCACTATCTTTTGATATAAAATGGCTTGCCATCACTCTTGCCAGTTTTTGTATCTGGTTTTCAATTTGTTTAGATGCATAGATCTTTCTTCAGCAGGGAAGTTTTTAACTGCCCTTATTGATTTTTGTAATAGTGTTTTTTGTCGTTGGACTTCTACATCGTATCTATGATGATGCTTATATTTTGGATTGTCTATGGTCAATGCAATCTGTTTAAATAGCTGAAGAGCTACAACATAATAGCAATCAGTTTGTATTAAATGTGCAGTTGATACATTTGGTTTCAATGGCATACATTTATGTAGTTTGTTCAGGTTACTAGGTGTCAAGTGTAGCCGATTGCGGCCACCTGTTACAAACACCTTTGCTGCATAATTGGAATTTTCCTGAGAAGGTTGAGGGGATTACCAGCGCCAGGAGAGAGAAGGTTGTTTGTGATCGCTCACGCTTAATTTGGAAAGCTTCAACTGTTGCAAAAAAGGCTCTGTGTGTAGATATAATCTATTAAGGCTTTCTGATTTTGCCTTCTTCAGGTGCTGCTTGGGGGAATGTCTCCCTCTAATGCTCCATTCAGCATTAATAGTTGTCTATCAGCCATTAACACCATCCACTTATGAACTAGGCTTGCATTGCTTTTCTTCTTATCTTTCATACAATGTAAGTTTAGATCCCCAGCTAGGATTGTTGATGTTATAGTTGAGTCCATGGTAATCAAGTCTAGGAGCATTTCTATATCCCTGAAGAAGGCATCCTCTGTTATGCCAGTGTGGTCCAAGTACACATTAATTAGAGCAATTGCTCTAGAATGGATGGGTAGTCTGACTAGTTGTTGCTCCACCTCTTTAATTTAAGTGCAGTGGAGATCTCTGTGGCTATTAAGAGCCCAGCCATTGGTCTGCCCTTTGATTGTGTTTTCGCTGCTAGAGCTAGAATGGAGTAATCGTCCCATATGGGTGTGCTAGTTAGTCAGGATTTGTTTAGGTCAACAATATCATATTGCCCTAATTCATTAGATAGTGAGTCCATAAGATGTCTGTGTCCTTTGGTGTTCCATCTAAGTAGCCGGTAACACTGAGGCTCTTGTATCTTGAGTTGCTAACTATCATGTTGAGGTCAATTTTTAATGACTAATTGGTCTTTCATCATGGCTTGTATTTGTTGTTGTTTGTATGCAGGCTTCTGCATGCATATCATTCTAATGTTTGGTAAGCTTCCCAATTTATCTGTGTAGTGTGGGTAGTTTGTATTTTTGTTTATGTCTGGTTCATTGGTAGCAATTGGTTAATAGGCAACTACAAAGCCAAGGTCATAAAACGACTGTCTGGCTTGCCTTATGGTGTTTAAGACTATGCCTGACATTATCCACAGTCTAGCAGCTGTAAGATCGGGGTCATATAAAAATTCTACCTGACTTATGTCTGAAGAAGTGAGATCTTCTAGGCTTGGCACATCACTGAATATATTCAGTATGCACATCCTGTTTTAATCATAGGTGGAAAATTGCCCTGATCGGCATTGTATTATCAGGTTATGACGGGTTACATTTGATTTTGGGTTTTCCTTTATTCTGGCAATTAGAGGTAGTTGCTTATTCATTTGTACCTTGTTATTCACCTGATCTTTATTCGGTAAATTCAGTATTTCTTTTGTGCCATGATTTTACTTGAGCTATTCTGTTTGTTGCTTGGGTAATTAAGGTGTTTTGCTTTGGATCTTGATTCTGGAAATATTAGTTTACTGATTTGACTATCTCCTCTCACCCTTGTTAAAGAGTATGAGAATCTCTCACCTTATCCACGCTTTTCTGTTGACTGGTATTTGGGGATACTTCCTGTGCTATGCATCTGTAATGATGTTCAACGTCTATAATTTGATTCTTGGAGTTCAATTTCTTCAAGTAGATCATCTAACGGCTCCCACGTTAACCATATCCTTTTTATTGCCTTCTTTAATCCTTTTATTTCCATTACTACTGACTACATTAGTATATTTCTTACTAATGGATGTACTGGCATTCAGAAATAGTTTTTTTGATTTTATGATTGATTTTAGAAATTGCTTAGAGGCTGTCTGATTATGTGATTGCAGTGTTTTAATGTTTTTACTTTTTTTCTCTTGCTGGCCACCTTTAGAATCTATTTTTTTGGTCAATTAGGTTTATTGCTAGATAGTATGGAAGGTGAGTCATTGATATTAGGAGGAGATTTTAATATAGTGATGGATAGCGTGATGGACCGGAAATCAGACTGCAGATATCATAATGGAAAGGTTAGTGAAGAACTGAGGGCATTGTATTCAAATATAGACCTGTAGATGTTGTAAGAGGATTCAATTCAACACTACAGCTAAGTCAACGCCTAGTCTATAATACTGAATGAAAACCCTTATTGATATATCTTTATGTCCAGTTCATGCGTTCTGGATGACTACCCCTATATAACACCCCTCTCTTGGAACCCTCCTGACCCCACTGAGCCAAGAAGTAGTTCTGTTTTGCAAGTTAAAAGGTTTATTTGATAATTTAAAATATATATATATCACACTTTATAATAAATTAATAATTGAATATCACCCTTAATCTGATATGATAATGATTAACAACAGAGAATCTGGCACTAACACGCTTCTCTATAATCAATAAGGAGTTGAGATGAAATGGATAAGGTAGCACACTGGTAAATAGGTACAGAAGTATAATGTGGTAGAGAATGCTTTATAGGGTTCAAGGAAATGCAAGGTTGAATGAATGAAATGCAGTATAGAAAATACTCAATATGATAGGTTCGTAGGAAAGCCACGATTCTAAGCTTTCAGGGGAAAGTTACTGCAAGTCTCTAGCATAAACGGTTGCGGAGATATGAGCGATTAAATAAAGGTCGTTTTTCAGATTTGGAATTTTAAAGTTCAAAAAGACAAGTGCAGCTTGCAACTAGAAAATGACAAGTGACAGCTTTACAAATGACAGGTGACAGTTAGGAGACAGTTCTACTTAGATTAAAATAGGATTGAATTATATTATTTTACCTAGGAGATTGGTTCTGCACAGTTTTCTAGGTACTCACACTATATTCTTGAGTTAAATGGGCCTCATCACGGATCTGGTCAGGTTTTAAACTCGCCTCTGGTCTCTGCACTTCACAGTGATCTGGTCTCTGGAACTGCTCGCTCTCTGGTCTGGTCTCTTAGTTCTGGATAGATTGAAGTCTCTAGTTTGGCTTTCTGGAGGTTGATGAATTTGAAGTCTGGATCTCTGGATGTTGTATGGTCCGGCAGAGCGCGTTGCAGCAAATGGAATTGAAGGTCCCTATCTGTCCTGTCTGTCTGCTTTTATGTGTTTTTAGAGTGGGTGGGTATGTTGGTCATAACTAAACTTGCCCCTCTCACTTGTCATTGGTCAAATTTCCATTCCTCACTTGATTGGCGAAGCTAAGTTGTGTCAGAGTGATGTCATTTTATGGCTTGCAGATAGGACACTCCTCTGTCAGATTGCACACATTCTATATTTGATAACAAAAGACATATTTCACAGTTACACAGTTGCTCGAAATTACATATACATGGTGTGGCTGAATTTAGCCATGTCTCTGTCCAAATCTGTTGTTTCTAAGAGCTTGCATTCAGAAATGGCACATAATTGACTTTTTAACTGATTTTTCAATTTCTGACATTGACCCAACTTTACATACATGTGCGCAGGGAGTATGGACATTAACTGATGAAGTTTCAGATTTTTAACATGCATACATTTAGAGTAATATCCACTTTTCCGCTGACACCCCCCTGAACATACCACCGGTTCTAAAAATCTCTTAAACTGTGGGCAGAAAAATCACAAGAATTATGGTATCATTTATAAAATTTTCACATGTCCGCTCTATGAATGATCCATCTTTTTAAAGTTATGTTCTGGCTCCAAATGGGTGTGGTTTCCTCTCAGCACAAGGTAGAAATACTGGTTTATCCAGTTCTGCCAAGCCAGCTTCTGTCTCCAGTTTCTCCCCCTCCCAGTTTCTGCCAAGAGTAAGCCACTTTTACGACCCCTGCAATATAAGATTTGCTTGGGTCCTGAAAGGCTCATTGTTCAAGAGGAAGCCATTTATGATCCTCTCAATAAACCCTCTGCCTGGGTGAAGGGAGTTGCATTGTTCACTCTCCTGCAGAGCACAGGTAATTCAATTATCAGATAGATGGTATATTCTTAGTGTGGCCAGCAAAAAGGCAGATAGTCCTGGGAACACAGCTGTGACTCAAGTTTCACTCCTGATGGGGGTAGTTGCCAGGCAAACTTCAGTTCCTTAAACCAGACTTTCAGCTAACTGTCATGTTTTTTTTGTTGCTTTTTAAATTAACTTGCAATTTTACACATGCAGCTAGAATGCTGATTCTAAGTGCAAAACTATGACATTTCAACAGTTACAAAGGCATGTGACACCAAACATAGGTCACTCATTTAATCTAAACATTTTCGATTTTAGTGTCTTTAAATCCAGTGCAACTTAAACTGCTGACTCCATAGCTCAGCCAGTTTTGTTATAAGCATTGTTTTGGGCTCTTCATTTCCCAGATTTTGTAGGCACACAAAACTCCATTCTGCCAAATGTCTGCTGGTGTTCAGTGAATATTTTGCACATATTGTAATGTTTGAAAATAGGCATTTTGAGCCTGCCTTCAGAGAAACACAGGGTGGTTTTAAAACGCCGGCTTTTGGATAGTGGTCAGTACTGGTACTGCACCCATTTTTGGGATTTAACAAATGAATTCCCCACAATTCTAAGTTGCATTTGGCAATCAGCATTGCCATTCCCAATGGTTTCAGACTACTGTGCGGGTAGTCCAATGGTGGTTTTAAAGCGCTTTGAAGCTAACCGGCGCTACTGTTTTTCCTTTGGCAACCCATTTCCCTCATGGCAACCCGGCCTTTCATTCTCGCACTGGTGGGTGGCAAGTGAGGCAACCATTTTGGTGGGCGCACAAACTGCGCAGCTTTCCTGGATTTCGGCGCACATGTGGGTTTTCCGCCATCTTGACTTTTCTAAGCCCACAGCACCAAATGTTGCAGCATGATTACTTGCACGTGGGTCAAGACACCCAACAAGCCCCCCCACGCGACTGCACTTTGAATTTGAGTCGATGGGGAGTCGGGTGCACAAGGGTTTTGACCCACGCACCGGTCTGTCCGCATAATCTTCTTCCGGTAGATGGCACAGTTCAGCATCTTTTCCTCCATCCGGTCGGATCGATCGGTTCTCCTCGCCAGTCCTGATGGGAGTATTGGGCGGTCCACTGGGCCCATTGGATCTTCGTTCCTGGTCTCCGGATCGCCCTCCTTGGCCCGTCTCCAGGTTTTCTTTCTCCTAGGACGACAAAGGAAGAGCGGCAATACCTACTCATAGACGTTTTTCCACCACTGTTGAGATGGTGGGACAGCATATGCATTTCATCATGACGAAACATTACATTCTTATTTTGATAAAAAACAGTATAACTAAGAGACAGTTTCATGCAAATCACAATATTTTAGAGACTAGATGTGGTATGTTTTATGATTGGAACTGAATTAGTCTGAGACAGTACCCGCTAGGATTCCAGAGGATTCCTCCAGTTGCTGCAGAGCGTGCCTGGGATGGCAACATTTCAACTGGTTTATGTGGACCCACTTGTCTTCTCCCTCTGCCAAAGGACCTTTGGGGATGTGGATTTTGTAGGCCACAGGGGAGATCTTGTCGATGATCTCAAATGGTCCCTTCCATGTAGGCAAAAATTTGCGCTGCTTGGCCTGGTTCCTTTGGAAGTTGTATAGATAGACCCGGTCTCCCACCTGATATTCCTTCCTGGAAGTTTTCAGGTCATAATGGGTCTTCATGCTATCAGCTGATCTTTCTAGATTCCGCTGAGCGTAAGCAAAAGCATGTTGGAGGTGTTTCCTTAAATTCTCCACATACTCATGAGTAGTGGAGGCATTTATCAGTGTCTGCTCTTGGGTCCTGTAGAGCAAATGCTGAGGAAGCACCATCTTGCGCCCAGTCATCAACTCAAATGGTGACATTTTGGTTGCAGATGAAGGGGTAGATCTGATAGCCATTAGGACCAGAGGTAATCGGATATCCCAACTTGGCCCAGAATCTGCCACAAACTTCTTTAATATGCTCACAATTGTCCGGTTATATCTCTCTACTGCCCCAGAAGAAGCTGGTCTATAAGCAATATGCAGCTTTCTCTTGACCCCCAGTATCTCCCACATCTTTGTCATTACTTCACTGGTGAAGTGGCTACCTCTCTCTGACTCAATCCTTTGAGGTAGACCAAAACGGGAAAAGATGTGGTTAATCATCAAGGCAGCTGCCGTTTCTGCCTTGCAGTTTGGGGCTGGGAGACATTCCACCCACTTGGTAAACAAGCATGTCACAGTCAACATGTACTTATTCCCCCTAGCCGAGCGAATCACAGGGCCTACAAAGTCGATTTGTAAATCTGACCATGGCAGTGTCATTCCCCTCTTTTGTAAAGGCGCCCGGTGCGTAAGGGATGATGGCTGAAATTGTGCACACACAAGACACCCCTTCAAGTATTGGTCGAGGTCCTGCCCCATGTGTGGCCAGTATGCAACCTCTCTTAAGATTTCCAATGTTGTGTGAAACCCCCTATGACCGGCGGTGGCCGCATCATGGGCGTGACTTAACATCAGGCTTCGGAATGAGGTAGGAACCACCCACTGATCGTGGCCAGCTTTGGATTTCCTTACCAACAAACCGTCTTGGATTCGGAACATTTTTGGACATTTCATCAACACTCTTAGGTCCTCTTTCCCAATGTAATCGGTATCCGTCAGGGGAAAGTTCTCAGGGTCCTCAAGGTGCTGGTAAAATTTACCAATAATTGGATCCCCCTTCTGAGCAGTAATCAAATCAGCATCAGGGGTCTCCTTACTCCATTGTGCAATTGAAAGGTCGTTGTGAGCATTTGTCTGGGACCTAGTGATGGCAGTGACCTGGATTTCCCCCAACAGGGACTCAATCTCAATTAGATCCCCTTGGATGGCCCCGGTTTTGGCCAGCTGATCAGCTAAGTCATTTCCAGTTTTGTCTGGTCCCTCTACTTTGGAATGACCCTTGATCTTTTTCCAATAGATGGTCATCTCATTCGAGGTGACCAGATCATCAATGTTTTGGATCAACTTCCCATGTTTCAAGGGTTTGTTGTTAGCACATAACATGCCTCTGGTTTTCCAATTAACCAGGTGCTCCACGAACCCGTTCCGTACATAATCCGAATCTGTGATTATGACCAGCTCGTGGAGTTGATGCTGGACAGCAGTGAGGATGGCCTGATGCACAGCCATCAATTCTGCCACCTGACTACTTCAGGGACCAATTTTGTATCCAGCGGAGGGTTCTGGGGACTCATTCACCCATGCATTCCCTACGCCAGCCACCAGTTCTTTCTCCCCGTTGTTGTCAACATGGTAAGAGCATCCATCCACATACACAGTGGGCATTCCCTCACACTTGTCTTCTTCAAAGACTTTGTGGGGGGAATTAAGGTATGCCTCCATGTTGTCCTTTATTTTTAGACTTTCGTCCTTGAGACAGTTTTCTCTGGAACAATCATGCAAGTCAGCCAGACCTTGCGCGAGGGGACTCTTCTTGTTTTGGCCATATCGGACCTCCACAGGAAAGCCTTGCATTGACAGAATCCAGGAAGTAATTTGGGAATTACTCACATTTCCGGCCCGGATTCTGTCACTTTGGAGATATTGCAGAGGCTGGTGTGGAGTCTCCACTATGATGTGTTCCCCCTGGATAAACGGGCGGTAATTCTTCAATGCCCACACCGTCGCCAGGAGTGCCTTCTCACAATCGTTGAATTTTTCCTCCACAGAGGATAAAGTTTTGCTCGCATAGGAGATTACTTTATTGACCTTGTCATGCTTTTGGTATAATACTGCCGTCAAGCACGTATTAGAGAACCCTGTCTCCAGGAAGAACTCCTTGTTTCTGACAGGGTAAGCTAGGCAAGGCGCTTGTGAGAGGCTTCTTTTGAGTTGTTTTACCGCCTCGGCTTGTTCTGGACCCCATTCCCACTTGACCCCCCCCTTCAGGAGATGAATCAGGGGTCTGGTGATCTCTGCGTAGCCCTCAATGAACTTTCTGCTGTAATTAGTCAGTCCAAGGAGGCTCCTTAGTTCCCGCAGAGTTGTGGGGTCTTTCAGTTTCTGAAGTGCTTCCACTTTCTTTTCCTGGGGACAGAGGCCCTGAGGAGTAATCTCATGCCCCAAGAAATTAACACGGGTTCTACACCACTGTGCTTTCTGAAAGGAAAGTTTTGCTCCGGCGGCCCTCAACTGTGTCAGAACATAACGGATCTCCGCTATGTGTTCCTCCACAGATGAACTTTTGATGAGGACATCATCTACATAAGCCAGGTTACCCCTTGCACCCAGGTCGGGCATGGCCTTATGTAGGAAAATGTTGAATTCATTGCCGGAGTTGAGGTATCCGAAGGGAGTCCGGGTCCATGTGTACTGCTGGCCCCCTAAGGTAAAAGCCAGCTTGTATTGGTCCTCCCTACTGACAGGCACAGTCCAGTATCCATTGGTCAGGTCTATTGCTGTGAATACCTGTGACCCCTGGATCTGGGCCAGCCCTTGGTCAATGTAGGGCAGAGGCCATCGGGAAGTATGGACCCGTTTGTTGATCTCCCTGAGGTCAGCACAGAGTCTCCACTGGCCGTTCGGCTTCAATATTCCCAGCACCGGATTATTGAAGGTGCTGTGGACTGGACGGATTATTCCCCGGGACTCAAGGTTCTTAATTATTTCAGTAAGGGACTCCATGGATGCGAGAGGCAAGCGATATTGCTTCACAAACACTGGGGTCATGCCAGGGTCCGTGGGGATTGTTGTTGTGTGGATGTCAGTGCGACCACAGTCATATGAGTCTACCGCAAAGAGATCTTGGAAATCCAAGAAAACTTGTTTCAACTTTTGCTTTTGTTCCAGAGTCACACAGGCATCAGCTAGGTTGACTCTCTCTTCCACCATCTGCCTGAAGCCTGGAAAGACTTCTGGTCTGGCTATCTCCGCGGCCTCCTCCAGCTGGGTGGAGAAGTCCCTGGTCAGAGTGCTGATTTGGACCGGAGGCTTCAGGTGGGAAAGGCAGCCCTCATGGACCTGGAAAATCACCTCATCCCTCCTGAAGTCACAAGTCACATCTTCCTTACCATAAGGGCAAGAAGTGTACACCAGGAAGTTCCCCCCATGCCGGGTAAAAATCCTGTCTGGTGTTGTATTGTCATCACTGTCACTGTCAAAACAGTCCTTGGGGATTGGTCCTAACAGTTCATTTACTAAGTCGATGGAAAAATGTCGGTCATCAACCGCCATTCCAATAATGGTGCCTGCGGCTAGAGTAATACTCTTTAAGTCGCTGTTATCCACCTCTATTAGAATGGTGTCATGTTCTATGTTGACTAATGGAGTTGGGTTTACCCCTAACCCTTGCAGTTGGAGAGAAGCATTTAGATGTATGTAAGCATCAGGGTTTTGCAAATATTGTCCTCTTTTAACTTTCACTTCCAGGGAGAATTGTCGGGTCCTTTCTGGGATGGCGACTTCCTCTTTAGTCTGAATTTCAACTGCAGAAGGTAGCAATTGAGCTGACCTAAATGCTTTTTCTGGATCATCAAAGCCCATGGGATTATCCGCTAATCGGGACCAAGCTTTGAAGTTTATTAGGTCCAAACTAATGGCAAAGCGATTGAGAATGTCACTGCCTAAGTAAAAAGCGGCAGGGACGTCTCGCACGACCCAACAATTGTGGACTATGCTCTTGTTGCCAATGGAGATTTTGAGCATACACCTGCTTGGCAGGAGATGTTTGGAATTAGGTGCTTCCAGGTCCATTTCCCATTTGTCTATCAGTTTGAAGGTGGGAATGGCTGGATCTTTTGGGAGTTGGCGGAACATGGCTTCGCTGATGAAGCTCTTACCGTTGTTCACACACACTCGAGCGAGAACAGAGTCCTTCCCATCATTTAACTGGACATGGATGAACAACTGCTCTCCAATTTGCTGAATATCAGCCAGGCTCTGAGCTGATTTCACATCTTCCTGGACTATAGAAGTGGTAGTTTCTGATTGTGGATTAGTATAGAATTTCAGAGTGTTTCCTTCCAGTGTGGAATACCACCTTAAACTGGAAGGAAGGTTGATTTTCAGAAATAGAGAGGACCCCCCATCACCAGTCTGTTGTCCTACTGCTATTACTGTCACGTCTGGAATTTGGCTATTCTGGAAATGAAATTCTACTTGGTCAGATTTTTGTTCAACCATGTGGCAGGTGCCGTTTAAACTAACATGGTTGACACTCTGTTTTAATTTTATTGGTCGGCTAGTCTGGGTCCAGAGGACCTTGTTTACGCAATCTATTAGGGGTGACAACCTTCTCAGGAGGTCATTCCCTAGTAAACAAGGGGTGCCCTCTGGGGTCACAACTATGACCGGGTGTTTCAACTTGTGTCGCCCAATTTTAATGTCCAAGTCTGCAGTCCCCTCAACGGGAATTTCCTTCCCGTCAAAGTTCTGGAGTTGTCCAGGAAGTGAGGTGAGAGGAATTTGGTAATTCTCCCCCCTTCCTGCATTCAGTTCATCAAAGGCCCTTCTGGACAGAAGGGTAGCTTGAGATCCAGTGTCCACCAGTGCCAAAATTGTACCCTGCCCCTGTACTTGTACCGGGGCATAGTATCTTCCCTCCTTCTCCTCAAGGGGGCACAGATAATGCACATTTTTGGACAACTGGTGGGCTAACTTTCTGGTTTTGGACATCGCTAGCGAAGAGATTTGGGCAGAATTCTGTGGAGAGCCTTGGGAATCTGAAAGAAAAATTTGGCAACTGGAGATCAGAGCCATTGTGGGTTCCCCTGGTTCCGGTTCTGGGCCGCCCCCCCCTTTTTGGAGGCAGTCCCCAGTATGGGTTTGAACCCGGGGATTTTCTTGCTGTTGGTTCTGGGATGAGATGGTGGGCGGCGGTAGCTCAGTCTCCACATCTCCCCAGTCTGGATTTGCATTCCTAGGGACCCATTTTTCTTTGGGAGGAGTTCCCCCCTCTCTGAAGGAGAAGATCCTTTTCTCAGGATCCTCTGAGGATCCCTCTCCCTCAAATTGGAAGATCTGTACCTCCTCCTCAAACTGAGTCTGTTTGGGTCTTTTGTTTCTCCTACCCCCCCTCTGCTCCTTAGGAGGCAGACTTTCAGGGGCAAGAGATTTTGTTTCCGGTTCCTGGGTTTCCAGGGGCTGTTTACAAGTGAGGAAGGAAGCTTCCTCCAAGGCTTTACACCCCCCTTCCCTTTGTGACTCCTCCCTGGGAACCGGTGAGTTATCGGGGTGCTGCCCCCGTCATTGTTCTGGAGCACCAGGTCCAGAGTTGGGTGCGTTCTGCGCCGGCACGCCCATCTGAGGGTTCTGCTGAGCCCTCAGTATGTGACCCAGATCCCGCGTCATGTTTTGAACCTGGCGCTCTAACTGGGAAACCCGCTCAGGCTGATACGGGGCCCTGTTTTCTCCCCTGGGCTGATCCCGGGAAGGGTAGCTGTCCCTCCTCTGGTAATACCCCGGGTTGGGAAGATTTGGGTACCCCTCCACCCTTGGCCTCCCCTCTCCCGGATTCAGTGGTCTGGGCTCAGGGAATTGGGGAAAGAAGGATGGATGGTTTTGGGGCTGAAAGTCGGGTGGATATCTGGGGAAAAAGTTCTGCCCAGGGTTTGGTAAATTTCTGCCCTCCTGTGGGAAGCTTGGAGGGAAGTTCCCTGGGTTAGGTGCTTGGCTGGATCCCCCCCCTTGGGCTGGAGGAGTCCACACATAACCCAGGATGGGTCGATTTCCCTTGTAACGGGGACTTACATAATCAGGAGAGCGAGGGACCCCATTTGTGGGGCTGCCTCCTTGGCTCCCTGTCTGTGACTGACCCGAGGACCTCCTGGGCCTAGCATTATTAGGTGCAGGTAGGTTTTTAGGCCCCCCCATCTCCAAATCCAAAACGGGGGTGACCTTTACCTCTGCCAGCTTGGCAGCAGCAGGGGTGCTGTTGGCTTTGGGGTTTATCTGGGCATTACTTTTGCTATCTATCGGTTTCTGCACCTCATAGATCCGGGTAGCCTGTTCAATGACCCAGTCTAAAGATCTTTTCTCGTGAAAATCCCTCACGAGCTGGGTCATGATATATTTGGGCAAGGCATGGAAAAACGTATTTATAAATTCTCTGCTATCTGTGCGCACCCTTCTTGTGGTCTGTGCAAAAGCACGCTTTAACTCCTGCACAAATTCTTGTGGGGCCTGATCCTCCCCACATTGCAAATTGTAGGCTGCCTTGCGAGCCTCTTGAGGATTTCTGTGAACAGAAAAATGTTTCAAGATGGCCGCCTTATAGGTGGACCATCTTAAATGATTTTGGTCCTCCAGCCCCGCAAAGAAACTGGAGTATTCCGGGGAGAAGGTCCACTTTACATATTGAATACAGCTTTGGCTGTCCTTCAAATGGAAAGTCTCCATCATTTGTTCAAACAACTCTAAGTGCTCCCAAACAGAATACTTAGCGTTCTTATGGTAAGGCGTGATGACGCTCCTGATCGCCTTAATCTGCTTTAAGGGGTCCTTAAGCAAGGCCCTTTTTGCCTTATTGGCCTTTTTGGTTCGGGTAACCCTTGTCCATTCGTCCTCTGACTCAGAGGCACTGCTCCCAGAGGTTCCCGTCTGTTCTTCCAGGTTTTCCCGGATTCTGCGAGCCTGGGAATGGCTGGCAGAATGTGGGGACCTGGTCTCCTGTGTCCTGCGCAGTTCAGAGGAGTCTTCAGATTCCTCCTTGCTGCCAGGATTTGATGGGTACCCCCTCCACTGACCTAACTGGGCAGAGGTTTTCAGGATGCCCTTAATGGGCCTACTCTCCTGGGGTTCCCCACTGAACTGTAATGTACTTGGGTGCCCATACCCAGATGCCCACCCCTCCATTCCTGAGTGGTACTGGCTTATGAGCCCCATACTCTTAGCTGGATAGTAATCTGCCATCCCTGTGGCCCTGTGCTCATGTGCGCCAGGGGACATGGGGGTGGTAGAGTCCAGGGACTGGGGGAGATGAAGGCCCCTGGTGTTAGGGCTCCTGCGGTTATGGTCAGGAGTCTCTCTTTCCCAGCGGACCTCATCTCTATCCGCCCCTGCTCCCTGTTGCAATGCAAGAGCCTGCATTTGTGCTTTCAGTTCCTCTGTTAAGGCCTTACTCGACTCTATCAGTTTCTCCTGCATCGCTACCTGTTGCTGGAGCCTCTCATTGTGCTGGCAGAGAGCCTCATTTTCCCTCTGTACTTCCTGGTTGGTCCTGGAGAACTGGGCCAGTCTTTGCTGCAGGAGGGTTACCTCCTGAGCTGTGTCCCTATTGGCCTGCTCCTTTCTTGCTAGAGCATCCTCCACCCTCCTGGTGTGCTCTAGCAAGTTCTGGTGTTCTTTTTGGAGGTCACCCAGTCCCTGGTGGGCCAGGTGATTTTCTTCCATTTTTCTTTTTAAATGGCAGACTTCCTGGCCTAAGGTATCCCTTTCCTGACTAAGAGCCTGCATCTGTGCCGCCAGGTCGTCCCTTTGCCTTTGGAAGGCACCAGCATTCTGGCGCTCCTGATCAAACTCTGCCTGGGTATCCAGGTCTTTCAGAATTAGTTTGTTGCTCTCTGCCTTCACTCTATCTAGGTGGCCTTGCAGGGTGACTACCTGCTCAGCACATACCCTGTTGAAGTCCAGTTGTTGCTCCAGCTTTTTCTGGTTTTGCAGTAGGGAGTCCAAACCTTCTTGGTATTCCTTCTGCAAGGCCAGAAATCTGGTATCCTGTTCTACCTTTTCCTGTTGCAGCACATCCATATCCTTCTTTATTTTAATGATGTGCTGCCTACTATCATCTTCTGACTCCTGGCTCCTCTGCAGCCTCTGCTCAGAAGAGACCAGGTCAGATTGGACCTTCTCTAACGCCATCTGTTGCCTATTTGCCAGATTTTGGCTTTCAGCACATCTATCCTGCATGTCTCCCATATATAGGTACAGGTATGCCGCTATCCTAACAATCTTGTCGTGTTCATCTTTGGCCTTAGGAGCCATATATAGTTCACTCAGGGCCACATGTAATGGACCCTGATCTCTCCATAGTCTGACCCTGTTTCAGTGACCTGTCGCGTGATGGCCTGCAACCAGGCATCCTGGCCCTGTTCGGTCCATTCACCTCTCACAAATAGCTTATGCAAGAGGTGCTCTCTGGCTATTTTCATATCTACCAAGGTCGTCATTCTAGAGATTGGTCTCTGTCCTGACTTACAGAAGTTAGTATTTTATTTTTGCAGAACAGAACTTTTCTTGGAGTGTCCCTTTTGAGGAATGCTTTACAGCGTAACACAGCGTGGTGATCCGACCGGATGTATGTATCCCGTCAGTTAGCACACTGTATTAAGCTGCACAAGTGGTAAATCTAACCCAACGTCTCGGCTCGAGCCCCCAATTTGTAAGAGGATTCAATTCAACACTACAGCTAAGTCAACGCCTAGTCTATAATACTGAATGAAAACCCTTATTGATATATCTTTATGTCCAGTTCATGCGTTCTGGATGACTACCCCTATATAACACCCCTCTCTTGGAACCCTCCTGACCCCACTGAGCCAAGAAGTAGTTCTGTTTTGCAAGTTAAAAGGTTTATTTGATAATTTAAAATATATATATATCACACTTTATAATAAATTAATAATTGAATATCACCCTTAATCTGATATGGTAATGATTAACAACGGAGAATCTGGCACTAACACGCTTCTCTATAATCAATAAGGAGTTGAGATGAAATGGATAAGGTAGCACACTGGTAAATAGGTACAGAAGTATAATGTGGTAGAGAATGCTTTATAGGGTTCAAGGAAATGCAAGGTTGAATGAATGAAATGCAGTATAGAAAATACTCAATATGATTTCAACAAAACAATGTAATCACTTTTCTCTGCAATCCCCTCCCCCCCTTGATACAATGCAAGGAAATGGAAGGAAGCACACAGTTCTCAGAAATGCAATCAACTGTAATTCAGTTCACCCCAGCAAGCTTAGACTACAGAAGTTTGAAAACACAGGCCCAAATTGCTTTGATATCTGCTGGCAATGAATTAAAAAAATATGCTAAAATGCTTTTAATTCCCTTTCAGAGGTTCAGGGTGAATGGTATCTAGTTAATATTAGCTCAGGCTCACTCTTGCAATGATTCAGGGATAGTTTTTATGAGGCAAACGATTTTCTGGCAAATGGAAGCAAAAGCAGCTATCTTTACACGTGAAGAAATTTGCAAATCGCGGTAAAATTCGCGAATGCGTGTTACGGCAAAACTATAGGTGGTAGGAATGCGGTTCTAGGTACGTAGGAAAGCCACGATTCTAAGCTTTCAGGGGAAAGTTACTGCAAGTCTCTAGCATAAACGGTTGCGGAGATATGAGCGATTAAATAAAGGTCGTTTTTCAGATTTGGAATTTTAAAGTTCAAAAAGACAAGTGCAGCTTGCAACTAGAAAATGACAAGTGACAGCTTTACAAATGACAGGTGACAGTTAGGAGACAGTTCTACTTAGATTAAAATAGGATTGAATTATATTATTTTACCTAGGAGATTGGTTCTGCACAGTTTTCTAGGTACTCACACTATATTCTTGAGTTAAATGGGCCTCATCACGGATCTGGTCAGGTTTTAAACTCGCCTCTGGTCTCTGCACTTCACAGTGATCTGGTCTCTGGAACTGCTCGCTCTCTAGTCTGGTCTCTTAGTTCTGGATAGATTGAAGTCTCTAGTTTGGCTTTCTGGAGGTTGATGAATTTGAAGTCTGGATCTCTGGATGTTGTATGGTCCGGCAGAGCGCGTTGCAGCAAATGGAATTGAAGGTCCCTATCTGTCCTGTCTGTCTGCTTTTATGTGTTTTTAGAGTGGGTGGGTATGTTGGTCATAACTAAACTTGCCTCTCTCACTTGTCATTGGTCATATTTCCATTCCTCACTTGATTGGCGAAGCTAAGTTGTGTCAGAGTGATGTCATTTTATGGCTTGCAGATAGGACACTCCTCTGTCAGATTGCACACATTCTATATTTGATAACAAAAGACATATTTCACAGTTACACAGTTGCTCGAAATTACATATACATGGTGTGGCTGAATTTAGCCATGTCTCTGTCCAAATCTGTTGTTTCTAAGAGCTTGCATTCAGAAATGGCACATAATTGACTTTTTAACTGATTTTTCAATTTCTGACATTGACCCAACTTTACATACATGTGCGCAGGGAGTATGGACATTAACTGATGAAGTTTCAGATTTTTAACATGCATACATTTAGAGTAATATCCACTTTTCCGCTGACACCCCCCTGAACATACCACCGGTTCTAAAAACCTCTTAAACTGTGGGCAGAAAAATCACAAGAATTATGGTATCATTTATAAAATTTTCACATGTCCGCTCTATGAATGATCCATCTTTTTAAAGTTATGTTCTGGCTCCAAAGGGGTGTGGTTTCCTCTCAGCACAAGGTAGAAATACTGGTTTATCCAGTTCTGCCAAGCCAGCTTCTGTCTCCAGTTTCTCCCCCTCCCAGTTTCTGCCAAGAGTAAGCCACTTTTACGACCCCTGCAATATAAGATTTGCTTGGGTCCTGAAAGGCTCATTGTTCAAGAGGAAGCCATTTATGATCCTCTCAATAAACCCTCTGCCTGGGTGAAGGGAGTTGCATTGTTCACTCTCCTGCAGAGCACAGGTAATTCAATTATCAGATAGATGGTATATTCTTAGTGTGGCCAGCAAAAAGGCAGATAGTCCTGGGAACACAGCTGTGACTCAAGTTTCACTCCTGATGGGGGTAGTTGCCAGGCAAACTTCAGTTCCTTAAGCCAGACTTTCAGCTAACTGTCATGTTTTTTTTGTTGCTTTTTAAATTAACTTGCAATTTTACACATGCAGCTAGAATGCTGATTCTAAGTGCAAAACTATGACATTTCAACAGTTACAAAGGCATGTGACACCAAACATAGGTCACTCATTTAATCTAAACATTTTCGATTTTAGTGTCTTTAAATCCAGTGCAACTTAAACTGCTGACTCCATAGCTCAGCCAGTTTTGTTATAAGCATTGTTTTGGGCTCTTCATTTCCCAGATTTTGTAGGCACACAAAACTCCATTCTGCCAAATGTCTGCTGGTGTTCAGTGAATATTTTGCACATATTGTAATGTTTGAAAATAGGCATTTTGAGCCTGCCTTCAGAGAAACACAGGGTGGTTTTAAAACGCCGGCTTTTGGATAGTGGTGAGTACTGGTACTGCACCCATTTTTGGGATTTAACAA
This sequence comes from Ambystoma mexicanum, assembly GCF_040938575.1. NCBI lineage: Eukaryota > Metazoa > Chordata > Amphibia > Caudata > Ambystomatidae > Ambystoma > Ambystoma mexicanum. The sequence goes on along the minus strand of NC_090926.1, from coordinate 1,090,528,502 downwards.
ATGAATTCCCCACAATTCTAAGTTGCATTTGGCAATCAGCATTGCCATTCCCAATGGTTTCAGACTACTGTGCGGGTAGTCCAATGGTGGTTTTAAAGCGCTTTGAAGCTAACCGGCGCTACTGTTTTTCCTTTGGCAACCCATTTCCCTCATGGCAACCCGGCCTTTCATTCTCGCACTGGTGGGTGGCAAGTGAGGCAACCATTTTGGTGGGCGCACAAACTGCGCAGCTTTCCTGGATTTCGGCGCACATGTGGGTTTTCCGCCATCTTGACTTTTCTAAGCCCACAGCACCAAATGTTGCAGCATGATTACTTGCACGTGGGTCAAGACACCCAACAATGTTTGGAGAGAACTTCATCATGGTGCAAAGGAATACTATTTTTATTCACCTGTACATAACTCATACTCAAGAATTGACTACTTTTTTTTTACTAATAAACAGGAAAGGGGGATTTCTGATCATGCTCTCTTGGATATGCAGTTGCTTTTGCAGAATACATGCGAGAAATCTAAAAAGATGGACGATGCAAGCTAGAGTACTTAAGGATGAACTTATTACACATTATTTTGAGAAAAATAGAGACTCAACAGGAATTAAGACTGTCTGGGATCGTTTTAAGGCAGTTTTAAGAGGGGCACTGATAAGTAAAACTGCCCATGTAAAGAAGATAAATCAGGTAGAGATTAGAAGACTAGAAATGGAAGTTAAAAAATTGCAGAAGGTTTGTGCAAGTGATGATTTAGACCAAAATAAGCTGAGGTTGAAAAAACTAGAGGCAGAATTGAAGAATCATTTGCAGAATTAGGCTGGTAGTGGCATGTTTTATTCGAAACAACGGTTTTGAGAATTTGGTGATAGGAATGGCAAATTTTTGGCTAACAAGCTTAGAGGGTTAGTGACTTCTAGTCAAACTGAAGACGGTGGAACTTTGCACAAGAATGAAGAAATCTGCACATACATCTGGAGTTTTTATGAGCAACTGTATAAGGAAGAGTTGAATCCTACTGCAGATAGTTTGGGATCTTTCTTTGATAAGATTTCACTTTCTAAATTGACTATTGATAAGCAAACCTTACTAGATTCTAGGATTGAGGTTGCTGAGATATGTACTACCAAAGAAGGGAAATCACCGGGACCATATGGTGTGATTTCAGAGTTTTATAAATATATGATACTCAATTGGCACCAATCTTGGGTGAGCTCTACAATGAGTTCATTGCATCAGGTTGTAATGTGTGATTCGATGAAAGAGGCACTGATTTTCGTGATTCCAAAACCTAATAAAGATCATAGGCCGATTTCTTTACTGAATGTTGATCTGAAAATGTTTACTAAAATATGGGCTAATACATTAATGTCTTGTATAGGGGACCTGATTGATGAATCTCAGGTGGGATTTATACCAGGGAGATTTGGATATGATAATATAAGAACTGTGCTAAATGTGATTGGAGAACACTATGGTAAAGACTCGAATAATGTTATTGGATTTTCTGACGCTGAAAAAGCCTTTGATAGGGTTAATTGGAAATTTATGGAGTACACGTTAGTAAAAATGGGATTTGGACCAACATTTCTGAAAATGGTTGAATGTATACATCGTGATGTTAGGGCTCAAGTGTTGGTTAATGGAGTGATTTCTGATTTGTTTCCGTTGTCGCAGGGCACACGACAAGGTTGCCCATTGTCACCATTTTTGTTTAATTTGGCTTTAGAACCTCTAGCTGCTTACATTAGACAATGTGAACTGATAAAAGGTGTTATGGTTGGGAAGGTTGAAGTAACAATTTTATCATATGCTGATGATATGTTGCTTTTATTGTCGAATCCTAAAACATGTGGGGATGTGATGAAAGAAATGTTTGAAGAAGAAGGAGAGATATTGGGGCATAAAATAAATTGGGATAAAACTGAAATGTTCCCTTTGTCTAGGATGTGTGATAATATTATTTTGCGCTCATGGAACTGTAAGTGGTCACCAGAAGGCGTCACCTATTTGGGAATACATATTATTGGTGATTTGAATACAATTTTGCAATATAATTTGGACCAAGTAACCTTAAAAATATCATTACTGATCAGGAGATGGGAGAGATTGACATTGAATTTGTGGGTGAAAATTAATGCGATTAAAATGGTTCTTTTGCCTAAACTCTTATATGTTATTCAGTCCAGCCCTTTATTATTATTTAAAAAAACAATTAATAAAAGTTGATAAACTCTTTCAATCCTTTTTATGGGGTGTTGGTAAAAAAACCTCGAGTACCAAAGTACATATTACTACAAAGTTTTGAGGAAGGTGGTTTTGGGTATCCCGATTTGATGAAATACTACAGGGCCTTTTTGCTTAAAAAGAGTTTGTATTACTTTAGAGATAGGGACACTGAAGAACCAATTTGGTTGCGTATTGAAAGAGAAATGTGCGCTCCAAATGACTTAAGTAGCTTCTATAGTATGGGTAAACTACCACGTACAAGGTTGAAACTGATCCCGGTGGTGGCAACCAGACAGGTGATAGGGATGTGGTTTAGTGAAAATGAACAAGGTTATGGCTTTAGTCATGATGCTTCAATATGGCATAATGAAGCGTTACAGATTGATAATAAATGTCTGAGATGGTTGAGTTGGATTAATAGGGGAATTCTGAGACTAGCGGATGTGATGGATGGTGATATAGTGTTGTGCTTTGAGGAATTTCAGCATAAATATAACTTGGGACGGAGAGAGATGAATAGGTATTTGGCTTTAGCTTCCATGATTAATCAAAGGTTGGATATGACTGGTGGCTCAGTTGGGAGTAAACTGGAGATTAGCAAATTGTTAGATGGACAAGGATACAATGTACGGACCTACATGCAATTGACGCCAGTAGAAAAAAAAACATCAATTAGCAGGGATTAGATTGAAGGAAATATGGTCACATGATGTTAATAGGGTCCTTTCCGACTTAGATTGGAGAGGTGTTTTGAGGGTGCATTTGTACTTAGGAATAGATATGGGTTTACGTTTGATTAGACAGAAGTTCATTGGAAGGTTGTATTGGACACCAGTTAAGATGTTTATATTGGGGTTACGATCAAGTGAATTATGTTGGTGTCGTAACAATAATAGAGGTACTCTTTTACATTTACTGTGGGAATGCCCGAGAGTACAATTGTTTTGGAGAGAGGTTATTGATAGGATTGATTTGATCTTTGGTATACACTTGCAAAGGTCTGCTGTTAACATAATTTTACTCTCACATAAAGAAAGGTGTGTGCGCACTAGAAAACATTCTTGCTGGATTGATAGGGTTATTATGGTAGCTATTAAGCTTATCCTCAGGATTTGGAAAACGAGAAAAAGCCTAGTGTTGAAGAGTGGTTGTCGGAGTTGCAGGTTTTATCACATTATGATAAGATTTCATTGAAAAATAGAGATAAAGAAGAGGATTACATGATTTTATGGGGTCCTTTTCTGGCTCTTTATGATTGAGGTGGTGATGGAATTATAAATAAAACAGATATGACTGTGCCTTTTACGAAAATGTTGGTAAGGGAGGGTCCCCCCTTTTTTTTCTTTTCTTTTTTCTCTTTCTTTCTTCTTTCTTTTTTTCCCTTTTTTCTCCTTCCTGTTTGTGTTGTCTTTTGTACTTGTATATGTGCATTTGTTGTATGTTCCTTGAATTCATTGGATATAGTTATTATGCTAGAATGCGCAAAATATGATATTTACAATGTACTGTAATTTTGAATATTATTGTTTAGTATGAGACGTTGTGTACTTTTTATGAACATTTTGTTGTTTATTGGAAACTTAATAAACTGTTTCTGAAAAAAAAAGAATCTGTTTTTTTTTTGCTTTATCAAAAATTATAAAACCCGTTTTTCCACTCTTTTGTTTATTGATCTCTGTTGATTGCTGGTTTCAGTTGTAACTTTAGCCAGAGTTTCTACTCTGCTTCTGTGTTTAAGGGGTTGTTTGCCATAATCGCTTGTCCCTCATTACCTGACAGGTCTACTATTGGGACTGCCATGTGATTGCTAACACCTAACACAGCTGGGTTTCCCTTGGTGTTTATTTTGTTACCTTAAATCAGCATTGTAATTTGACTGTTATATGGTGTAACTACGTGGATCTCATGTTTCGTACCACCAGCTATCGGTAATGAGTTACAGTTGTAAAATGGAGGCACATTGTTCACGTCTCATCACAGAATCTTTTCCAGCAGTGCTGTCTGTGCATTTAATTTTGTGTCGATTACTTCATAAATTTTGGTTAAGGAAAGCAATGCTAGGTTCATACCTACTAGAGTTGACTCAAGCAAGGGGTTTGTGGAAGGAGCAGTACACGCCAGGTGCTGGCTATTCTGTTTTTTTCTGCATTTTTCTGGGGGTGGGCTGAGTAAATGAACTGGATAATGCAAAAGCATTGTTCACAGATGTTTCAAACATTATGGGCAACTGCAATACATTTTATTGTGAATTGCAGTTTACTTGAGGCGTTGGGGATGCAAGAGGACTAGAAGGTTTTAGGTAAGAGGGATTTTAATGTGGTAGATTATCCACCAAACAATTACAGATTGATATTGCGCCATTTGTTACTCCATCTTCTGGGCGCTCTCTTTCAAAGAAGTGTCAATAACCACCAAGTCATTAACTAAAATGGGATTTGTTACGGTGTTGTGAATTAAAACTGCAACAACTTCACCTTTATTTTTCGGTATGTTCTCATTACTGCCTGAGATTTGATGGGCATCTTCTTTTACTTGCTGGCTAGTTACGTTGTGTAATAAGTTTTCCATACATAGTAAGTAAGGCGTGGTATGTGAAGCAGTGTGTTCGGTTACCTCGAGGGGGCTATACACGTTTGGATCCCTCTCCTCCAGCCTGTGAATTGTGTGCCACTTTCTACTCTGCTGATACGGAAGCTACGAGTACATACACAAGGCGCATGTGCACGGTGTGTGAAGTAGTGTGTTTGGTGGTCGGTTTGGGTGCTGGGCACGCTGCACATATACTACTGCATTAACTTAGGTTGGTTGTTACCTGAGATAAGTAGAACCATCTACGGCATCCCCATTGGCTTGCACTTGCACTGTTTTGGACTGTCAGAAACTTCTAATTCTATAAATCTGATTAATTTCTATCATATGGAGGTACTGCTAACACACGCTTTATGTATGAACATTGGTCGAAGACTGTGTTATTAGCTCGGAACTCTGTCCCATAGTCTCTTACTTGCAATACTTTGTATTGGTAGCTCTGACAGCTGGTGACTGCGGATCTCTTGATCTTTGAGCTAGTTGTTCTTATTGGGGTCATATGACCACATGTTAAACGGCGAGCTGAGGCTGGACTTCTACTCCTATTTTCTACATTTCTGGTGCCTGTGGATTTTTGTATTCTTGAGCCAGTTTGGGAGTGGGAATCTAATCTAGTCTGTGCTATTGTGTTCATACGATTGGAAGATTGTATTGAACCTATTTCATAGTTATTGCTTTACTATGAAGCTCAGAAGCAAATTTAAAGGTGGCAAAAAGAGCAGGAATTATACTAAAGATGTGGATACGGCTGAAATTAGCACACAGACAGATGTTGCCAAAGATAAGAAGATTACTGATTTTTTTGGTGACCAAATGGCGGTTGCACAGATACATACAGAACCGTTGGAGGTTGTTATACCGTCTAATGATGTGGCATGCACTTTGTCGGAATTTGATAATAATAATTCATTGCTGAACCTGTGTTACAGCCTAGAAGGCCAAATTACTAATATAGAGAGGCTGAAGGCCCAAAGTACTGTCCCAGAGACTGTAGACATTGATCCCACTGTTCCAGGGCCTGTTGGAATTAGTTCAGGTACTCCCCCCACTGTGATCCCTGATAGACCTCCTGTTCTCCTTGACTCACGGGTCTGGTGGACAGTATGGCTAAATGTGAAATACAAGATAAGGTATCTCTGGGCTCTAACCATGACTGTGTGAAATGTAATATTGAATTTAAATTGAAAGATCTGGAGACTCAAAATACTACAACTAGCTTTGCCTTAAACATTTTGTTAAGGTTGTGTCACACCATAGTCTCCCAAGTGAGAAACAATGCAGATGCACTTAAGGAAATGTCCGAAGTAGATCCAATTTCTGATCTGGTGGTGAATACTCGGGGTGAGAGTATGCCTGGTAAAATAGCCTCTGCTGCTCTGCATAATGTTAATTTGGAATCTACACTGGTTGAAATTGTGGCTGATAGTGATTGTGAGAGTGTGGATGGATGCCATCTATCCAAGAGAGAGAGAGGAAAAGGCGGCAAAATCGGGCAAAGAAACCTAATTAGACTGGGTTGTTGAAGTGGCTGAAACTGTTGAAAAGGTGGTGCCAGATAGGTTGAAAGCTACCTCCAAAAGAGGCAGAAAGAGAGCAGCAAGGAAGGCAAAAAAGCGTGCTCTGAAGGGTGGTAACTTTACCACCTGGTTGATTGGCCCTGATAAGCCTAAAACTAAGGTCTCCAACCCACAGGGTATCCCGGTGATAGGGGGGCCAGTTGTTGTACCTGTTGATAGTACCTTTGATACAACTGATACCTCTGCTGATAGGAGTGATGACAAAGATGAGAAATCTGTTGAAATTGTTGTGCCTAACAAGAAATCTGAGGTCAAGTTTTCCCAGGTGGTTAAGGAATTACCTCTGAAACTATCTGCGAATACTGAGAAATCATCAATGGGCTATGTCCATGTACATCCTGGGTCTGACTGTCTCCCCAAGAAACAGTTTACTATCTCAGGCAGTACATAGAAAACCAGAAAGCCCATAAAACGAGGAAAATTGCTTGAGATTCTTAATGCTCAACTCCCTTTGAGAATACTAAAATGTGGGGACTTTAAGCTTGTAGAACCCTGCCAGGGCTTGTTCCGTCGAGTCCATTGTTACTCGGAAGCTGTGAGATGCCTTGTCAGAGTCCATGAGGATGAGTTGAAAAAGTGCGGATATTTGCTCTTTAGGATATTTTGTGAAAATTTGGAGTTTGGCAGTATTGTTCTTATCGCCAAGATATGAGCGGTAGTTGGTGATAACTTATCCTTGCATTTAGATTGGGTTTGGCCTCATATCATTCTAGTGACCATACTTTGTTATATTATATTTGAGAATCTAGTAATATCTATTACTTGTAGTATTTTGTAGTAATAGGTTATTTGTGGTATTTAGTGGTGAGCATAGTTTCCTTCCCTACATTATAACCCCTTCATAACAAACCTTCCTTTCTATTAGAATACCTCCTAGTGATCTATAGGGGGCCTTGGACCTATACCCACCCAACACTTTTATATAGAGTGCCACCTACAGCCTGTGGCCGGTATCACAGGCTTATCAACACCAGTGAACTATGCGCCTGTAGGCATCATTACTGGCTCATAGACCTCCAGTAATCTAGGTGTTATATTAGAATCCCCCAAACAACATGCAAGGAGGACACACACACACGCACTTATTTTATCACTGCTTATTCTGTTTGTTATTCGATCTGCATGGGCAAATTGACAAATGTATTACAAAAGAGAATGAATCTCCCCTGTGTTCACATCTAAAATCCCAAATACAATAAAAGACTCTAAACAGTTCGTTTTTATATACTGGTTATATTGCAGACAAGTACAATTCACAATTCAAATCTTACCATGTACATTTCACCATTATCTGTAACAAAAGAAGAAGAGAAAAAAAACAGAAACAGAGCAAACAACCCTTTTAAAAAATATGATTCACTTTTTAACATTATAAACATGACGAATTAAAATGCAGGGGATTTCCTTTGCTACTTTGCCTACATGACATTTATAGATCGGTCATTCATCCAACAGCACACAGTGACCTCACTTACACCGTGTCTGCTTGCCAGATATATTTGTTCTAATCTCTCCCACACGACCTTGTCCTTGCTCCCCTTAGAAAAGCAGTCCCAGCCAACGAACTTGCTCCTGTAATTTTGGATACCTGGAATCCGCAGCAAGAACAAGGGGTTCTCCAGCCTTCCCTCTGTCATTTTTCCATTACAAAAACTCAGAGCCACACCACATGTGACGTGACATATCTGCAGACACTTTCTTCCAATCATATTAGCAGAACATGTATTTGTCACCACCCTCATGTCCCAAACAATGAGAGCTTCAGATTATAATAACTGTATCTATTTTCGTTTCCTGCTATGCATACTTTCTGCTTTCTGCAAACTGAACACAGAAGAGAGATAAAAAATGCCAGTGCACGTTTAAAAAACGAATTTCAAAATATGTATTTTCACCTCATTTTGTACATGGGACTACATTATAATGTTAAAGAGTTAGCATTAGTGATTAGTAACTTTTAATTAAGTCAGTCAGTTATATAAATAATGTGGTCTTCTATGCATGAGGTATTCAAAAGAAAAAAAAAAGGGTGCACTTTTACTCTCTGCAGTTTCATATTGAGCTTTTGCTGCATTATGAATCCTGTACCTTGCATGTCACCAGCCACATATTCACATGTTATACTGGCAACATAAAAATGACTATATGTGTGTGCCACATTATTGCTGGCAACAAAATGCCATCACATTTAGTGAAGCGCTATAAATATTCTAAAGTGCTATATATATTACTACAGCTCTATGTCAATGAAGAGGGAGTAGACTGGCTGCCTAACAAGGGTAACCCTGATTATGCCAGAAATGTTGTTCAGTATAAGGGCCAAAAGGTGGGTAATGATGTAATAAAATCCCACTGGGAATGGCTTTGTTCCTTTTTACCTTTAGTCCAAAATAATCCTTGAGATGGCACCACTATAATATCCTGGAATACGAGAGGAAAGTGTCATCTCTTTGCTGAACTATGCTCCCATGACCTCTTTTGTAATGCTTAAATTGTTCTCTTACAGGAAACCTGGCTTCCGCAAAGGGCGGTATTTGATTGCTATACGGCATTTCACGATCAACAAGTAAAGGTGACAAGGGCAGGCCCTTTGGAGGCCTTATAACCTTGGTATCTAATGTTATCAACTCATATGAATGTGTACTGGTCTCCCCTAATCCCAATGTACTGATGGTAGAGATGCATTTAAATAATGGGAGTCGAATTCTGCTGGTCAATGTATATGATCCACCGGGCAATGATTATACTGTTGCCATTCAACAGAGTATTTACGAGTGCCTGATCGACAAATGCATTTCTGATGGGGTGACTAACATAATATTGGGAGGTGATCTCAATTCTAACATCTTGTTATCTAATATGGGGGAAATGTTCAAAGCTGAGAGGTGAATTACTTTCATTAAGGATAAGTAATTACTGTTGGTGAATGGAAGAAAGCATGATAAAACTACAGTGCATGGACCAATGGTCGATATGCATCTACTTCTGATTTTATTTGTATGAGTGATAAGATCTTTGATAGCCTTACTGGCTTCCAGATATTGGAAAATGAATTCAGTGATCACTCTTTGCTACAATGTAATGCTTTGCTGGATATTAGTTCTGCAGACATATATGCCACGGGGGGGGGATTACTATCTCCAGCCAATGTAATAGGATCGGATGGTCGGATGCCAACTAAGGCTAGAAAATGGTGTGGTGAAATAACAATTGAGCATGTGTTCACTCTATCTGCTGATAACATAGTTGTCTTTCTAAGCACCTACATGACCTTATGCCTAGTGGAGGGAAGCCTAGACCCCATAAGAATAGCCTAATTCGAACGAGAGTGTATGAAAGGTTTGTAAGAGAAATGAAAAGAGGGATGCGCAGAAAGCTGCGTGCATGTGATTCTAGCGGCCAGAGTCCTGAGATGTGTCTAGTTCGAGGAGAAGGATCAAGAATACATACCCTAATGAGATCAGATGGTATCTGGTCTCTGAGAACAACACTCATTGGCAGTATATGGTCCATCTCCTGATTGATGGGAATACAAGGAACTTCTGGGCTAGTTTCAGATCCCTTGGCAATGTCGATAACTCGGAGCTGACGATCCCTATTTATAGCCTGATACGACTATTTTGGCTAAGAGACCTATACCTAAACTGACTATACTGCAGGATGATATTCTAAGGGTAATTAAGAACCTAAAATCCTCCAGAGCCCCAGGCCCTGATGGCCTCTGTAATATCATCATAACGGAAAAGGCAGAGGTCTGGTCTAATATATTGGGTATTCTATTTCAGAAAATTATTAATACAGGTGTCACGCCAAAGCCCTGGAAGATGCCGCACATAATCCGGTATATAAGAGCAGCTCACGGAATTTACCTGAGAGTTATAGGCTCCTAGCACTTACTGACGTGTCCAGTAAGATCTTTTGTATCCTAATTCTTCATGAAATTACTAAATGGATTGATAGTAATAACATCTTAGATAAGGATCAAACTGGCTTTCGTAAAGGGAGCTCTACTAAAGACAACATCTTTATAGTAAACACATGTATTGAACAGGCTAAGGGTAAGGCTAGGTTACCTCTGTATATGTTATTTGACGACTTCTCCTCGGCTTTCAACTCGGTTGAGCGTTAGAGTTTGTGGTCATAACTTGAGTCGCTCGGTATGCCTCCCTATCTCTTGTATGTCTGTAAGATGATCTACGAGGAAAGTAAGGCCAGGATTCGTATGGATAATGTAGGTGCATTGTCTGAACCTGTCATTTTTGCTAAAGGTGTAAGACAGGGTTGTACATTGGCACCTACACTTTATAATCTATTCAAGGCAGATTTTGGTGGAATCTTCAAAGAAAAAACGCTTTTCCAAGAATTGGTTCCCATAAAATTGGGTGGATCTGCTATGCAGATGACATTATAATTTTTGATAATACTTATATAGGAATCTGCAATAGCGCTGTGAATATGCTAATAGTAATGGCTTAACAATCAACCTGACCAAAACTCAATTTATGGCAGTGGGTCACAACAGCTGCAAAAAGTCAGGTATTCCATGCTCGCTGGGTGTGATAAAGAAAGTAAACAACTATAAGTACTTGGGTTACGAGGTGTGTGGTGATAGAGGAAAAATGAACCCGTACATATGAAAGCAGAGGTTAGTGGCCATGTTTCTATATGCCTTGGAGACATCTGTTTTGGATTGGTCAGATTGGGAGGATGTGACTGAAGGCATTATATGGCGTAGATTGTTTGGTCTTACCAACTATACCCCTGTTCAGACGGTTCAGCTGAAATGGGGCTTATCTCTTTGTCCACCCGAATTGGCCATAACAGAGCTAAACTGTATGTGAAAATGAAATTTGCTTGCCTGGGTACTTTGCTGTATATGATCCAGGAAGGCTTGGAGGGTTGAAAAATGGGGATGCCCTGAATAAATTTAAAGATAAAAATATGCAACTTTTTGCTAAAATTGGTTGACACCTAGTTGGGATAATGGTGAAGGGGGGGTGCTAATATCACTCCAAGATGTCATAGAGAAGTGGGACTGGGTTGCCAGTCATAATAGGGTTTCCACAATGAGATCCTTATGTACATTTGCTTAGATGCCTTTTAACAATATCTTCCCAGACCAATTGTAGAATATTCCTAGATATTAGACTTAACCGTCTTAATGTTCTGAGGGTTCGGGGTTCTTGGATTGATCTAACTGCCGAGAAAAGGATCTGTAGATTATGTGCGGACAATACCACGGTGGAAACAGCGCGACATGTACTTACCGGTTGTCTTCCCAGACCAATTGTAGAATATTCCTAGATATTAGACTTAACCGTCTTAATGTTCTGAGGGTTCGGGGTTCTTGGATTGATCTAACTGCCGAGAAAAGGATCTGTAGATTATGTGCGGACAATACCACGGTGGAAACAGCGCGACATGTACTTACCGGTTGTCAGAAGATAAGATCTATCTATGACAAATACTTTGCCAAACTTGACCTTGAACAATTGTATATTGACAGTGAAAACATCTGACTGAGGTGCCTTTCTGGGAGGAGTAATTGTCTGGTCATTGTCATAACCCAGAACTGAAAGGTGGAAAATGAACGTTTACGTAAATTTGAAGATGAGGTCAAATTGCTAATGGACCTTGAGAATGGAGCTGAATTCGGTCCTGCTTAGGCATTGTGTGTGTAGTAATGATATTTTGGACATATGGATTTCAGGGATCCGTAAGGTTATTTTGTATTCTTTTCCATTTCATTCTGTTCTGCCTACTATATTAAGTCTGTGCTTATTCCTTTTCTTTTATTGTTGAATTTAATGTATTATGATGTTTGCTTTGTAATTCTGTACTGATGTGTTTAAATTTGTGAACATTTCTATGAACACGAACAGAATAAAAATAAATAAAAAATAATACATTTTGGATCGTTGCAGCCCTGCAGCATTATGGAATCAGTCAGTGTTCGCAAGTCTATTGACGGTGGTTTTGACCAGAGCTCAGAGGTGCAGCTCTCTGCCATGAGGGAATCTATGAAGAGTTATGTCAGCATTTGTGTTACACAATTTAGCTCCTTCAGCTGTATAATATGTCCGAATGTCAGCCGACATGGATTGTGCTCTCGCTCGCAGGGAGGGAGCCAGGCTTAGAGGCCAGAGTTACGAGCACAGATACTGCCAGTGTTCCTTTAAGATGCTCAACCACTTTAAGGGCAGAGACATCATTTCACCAAAATACCAGGGGTAGCGGATGATGACATCACAGGTAATTATGTCATTTGAACCTCCAGCCCCCCCCCCCCCCCGAAATTACATCACGGGAAGCAATGGAACACGACCTTTCACCCTTTGACAAAACAGGTAGTGACATCACATATTGTTCCTCAGTACACTACGAAAAATATGGTTGCGATATCACTATAATGTTATATACATTTCATACAAGAATGCATCACCATATGTATTGTTAATATCAGTGTGCACATGTCCATATAACCCAATTACTTCAGTTTCAGAGTGAATGCAAGCAGACGTCCAAGGCCAAATGATGAAATGTTATTATATAGCCCTTACGCTTAAGCGCTTTATATAGAACAAATATACATACAATATTACCCAGCCTGTGTTGGTACTCATTTATCAACCTAAGAAGGGTGAAAGGCTGAGTTGAGGTGTTTCAGAACAGGCTAAATCAGGGACTCAACCCCTGAAGTGTGCCTGGAAATAAAACTCTGGATAGAATTCCAGAAAGACGAATTATTTCTTATTCCTATTCATTCTTATTTAGCGTCACTGCTCAAAGTGATACACTTGTGGAAGCCCCTGTTTTATTAAGAGGCCTGAACAAGAAAGTCAGCCACTACAAAAATAAAGAGCCACTTTAACTGGCCACAGGCCAGGAGCTTACATAAAAAAAGTTTAAAAAGGTAAATCTTTTCTTCTTCTAGCAGTAGCAAGGGAGACCACAGGGGTAGCAAGTGACCACAGGGGTAGCAAGTGAGAACCTGCACCTGCGACACCTGGGGACCCCCAAATGATGTCCCTGTTTCAGGGTGTCTATTTTCAACGGCGTGCCTGTTTTCAACGTATATGGCGTCGATTGCTTTAAGTGGAGCATAGTACAGAGCAAAACGTGAACAACAGCAAAATAGACAAACAATTAACAATGCAGATAGACCATGTGGAGGTTTTACGAGCGTTGTAAATATTCGGCGATGAAGTGCACTTTAAATACCTCTTGATAACCAGTGCAAGATTGGTTAGAAAGTCAGATTGCCTCCAGCTAGACAGCCATAACAGCACTTGCCCAAAACGTATGCATGTAAATGCGCAAGGCCTGCTGTTTTTAAGGAAATGCTGAGTAGAGTGGGCGGAGCCAAGTAGTTCAAGCTTTTTAAATAGAAACAAATGAAATGTCATTAGCTTAATACACATATAATAGGTTGAATCATATCTAGTTGGCTGTGAGAGGTTTTTAGGAGTAATTTTCCAGGTCCATACCAAGAATACCAAGAATAAAACTTGTTTCAGCACAGCCTGGGGGATAGTCCAACAGCCACAACAGCACTTGCCCAAACGCGCATGACAAATGCGCACAGCCTGCTCTTTGTGATGGGAATGCTGGGTAGAGAGGGGGCGGAGCCAAGTGGTTCAAGATTCTAAAATAGAAACACATGAAATTCCATTAGCGTAATACACAAAAAAAATAGGTTGAATCCTATCTAGCTGGCTGTGAGGTTTTTTGGAGTAATTTTCCAAGTCCATACCAAGAATAAATCTTGATTCAGCACAGCCTGGGGGATAGTCCAACAGCCACAACAGCACTTGTCAAACAGCACTTGCCCAAATGCGCACGTGCAAATGCGCGCGGCCTGCTGTTTTTAAGGGAAAGCTGGGTAGAGTGGGAGGAGCCAAGTGGTTCAAGCTTCTAAAATAGAAACAAATGAAATTTCATTAGCGTAATACACATATAATAGGTTGAAGCCTATCTAGCTGGCTGTGAGAGGTTTTTAGGAGTAATTTTCCAAGTCCATACCAAGAATAAATCTTAATTCACCACAGCCTGGGGGATAGTACAACAGCCACAACAGCACTTGTCAAACAGCACTTGCCCAAACGCACGCAGGCAAATGCGCGCTGCCTGCTGTTTTTATGGGAATGCTGGGTAGAGTGGGTGGAGCCAAGTGGTTCAAGCTTCAAGAATAAATCTTGATTCAGCACTGCCCAGGGGATAGTGCAACAGCCACAACAGCACTTGTCAAACAGCACTTGCCCAAACAACCGTTTTAATTAAATTGTTAAACTCTGCTGTCAGGGGTTCTCAAGTTGAATTCCGAGCAACTAGTTTTGCTCAGTTGGAGGCCAAAGGAGAAGCAATGATTAACCAAGCAGATGGTCAGCCAACAAACCGCCCAGGTTTTCTATGGCTTGGCAGTATCATGAAGGAAGATGTAATATTTTTAAGTGCATGGGAGCTTGTTATTTATTGTTCAGGGGGATACAGCCATTTTCATTTGACCAACAATAAACTCGGGGTGAAGTGCCGCTCAAGGCCAGAGAGACCGATACTCATGGGTTTCGATTGTTTTCTCAGATGTGACTAGAGACCAAGCGTGTTGAATTGGTAGTCGTTAGAGTGTTCAGGATGCGCAAGCGAGTTGGGATGGGTGAGATGGTTATCATCAGTTCAAAGGGAGCCTGTTTATTCTTCTCCTCATGTTGTTTGAAGTATTTCTGCAAACTATGTGCAATTACGTTTAGGGTTAGGAGGTCTCAGACCAGCTGTGACTTGTAATAGATTATGTTTGTATGTGAATGTGTAACGATGTGATGATGTCATGACCTGCTATGGACTAATCCTAAAAAGAGGTGTGTTGTACACATGAGCTAAAGATGGTGTTAAGATAACTGTAACCATTGGGAATGGGGGAATTGGAGGAAGATTGGATTTCTTTGTAAAGGCTTTAACCAATCACATGTGGGGGGTGGATTATACTAAAATATATGGGAGTGTTTTAACTTTGGGAAATATATATATATATATATATATATATGTACTGTGCCAACTTGTGTGGTTCAGGGACACTCAGGGTTACTCTACAGCGTCATCTAGCCCCTCCCCGGATGATTGTACAATAAATTTGCTTAACGTACAAACATGCTCTCTGCTTCTTAAGTGATGGGCCTGCTTGGGCTAAGGTGATTAAAGGCCCATCTGCACATTTTGCGACCAAGAAGGGACCCCAAGCTTTCAGAGACGTTGGGGGGTATCCTTTCCGTACAAATCAGCGGGGGGCGCCTTTATGAACGGACCAGTATTCTGTGCACAGTGAAAAAGAGAGGTTTACGGGTGCCATGTTGGTTAAAGGCCAGCCTGATCCCCAGTGGCCTGGTACTGTGATACAGATGTGCAGGGCGAAATGAAGGGGCACCACTTCACAGCGCTTTGGGTTCCTGTGAGTCCACTTTTGGGGAGTAAAGCAAGAGAGGAAATAGGGGATAAAGAGGGTTGTTTCTTTGAATCAAGGGGTTTGGTAGGGATAGAATCAGAGTGAAAAACTTAGATTGTGGGTCAGATACGAGTAACTGTGCGCTATTTTCCAAACTCAATTGAGTCTACAAAAAGAAGGCCAGCAGCGAGAGTCTCAATAACTATGAACCTCCCACAAAGGTTCAAATTGGAGCGAAAATATTATTTTGAGTGTTACAAGACAAACTCTGCGCTTGGTGCGAATAATTGTCCTTCTGCAGATACTTGTATAGACACAACAACAATCTTTGAGAAAAGTGTACATATTTCACTTGAAATCAAAGTATACAATCTTAAGAAAACTCAGAATCTTGATTTGAAAGTAGTATTTTTGCATTTAAATTTTGTATTCTTCAGTAGAAAAGGCTGTCACGTGTTTCGACCAACTTGGTCGTTATCAAGGCATCAGGAAATTAATCGAATGGTTGCATCTCAATAGACCCATCGGTCCAACTTCATCGAAAAATGTTGTCAATCTGGAAATTGAATTTTCAGCGTGGGATAAGAATGTGGTGATTTTTTACATCCAGCATGATCTTGATAAAGTAATAGGGATGGAGGCCAAGAGTTGGCTGGAAACATAGGTACACATTGTGCATTTTTGTAAGATAAGAGACGGAAAAAGAGAGCATAGAGCACTCACAAAAGTCAGCGGTCAAGTTGTTCAGGAAAAGCTAGTGAAAATCTGTTTGGAGTGAGCAGTGATTAACAGCTCCATGAAGGGACAGCAGGGACAATTGGCACAACAGGGACATAATGAACTGGGTATGACACAAGGTTGGATGGACGGGTATGCTCCCGGACCAAAGCAAATGACAGGGTTTCCAGAGTGGTAGGGGAGGATTTTCATGAGGAAATGTGTCTTTTGGCTGTTTCAGAGGAATGGGGTACTTGTTTAACTGGCCAATGGGGAATAATTATGGCGGGTTGTATGGGATTCAGTGTTGGTCGTGCAGAAGGATGGGATATGTGTTGCAAGTTTTTCGATACAGGCCACAGTAGTTTAACGTGGAAGCTCAGCAATTGCAATCCCTGACCATGGCATATGCCCCAAGCTCTGTGCAATCACAGCAGGCAAGGGTTGAACAGACCCCAGTGACTGGGGCTGCACAGACCTATGTGATTCAATCGACCATGCCAACTGTGAGAAACCTGAAGGTGTCTCACTTACTGGTCCCTGGGGATCTGTCAACCATGTGGCCAGGACACGGCCGTCGCTATTGGATTCAGTTCCCAGGGTGTGGAGCAGTGGGGGAGGATCACCTGGAAAAGGGGGTCTTCCGGAAGTGGAAGTGGACACCTGTAGGATATTTAGAAACTCTACACCCACCCCCCTTTTCCGAAACAAACACTTTCTCACACCGTAACAGACAACGGACTAACACCAGAACCATTTACCTGACATGTCCCAACAGAAGGGTCAGGAAGAGTCAGGCAATTGACCAGAGCCATGCACACCTGACTGCCCTTTAACTTCCTCACAGGGATAAAAGGCAGAGCGCAACAGCACACTAGGAGCAAGGCCAAACGCAAGAGGGAACAGCTACACTGAACCGGCAGTTCAAACGGAGGAGAAAGGTGGTGCGACCAGGAGTGATGACGAAGGGGGAATTGCCCTTGCCCTTTTCAACTCAGAGCTGCAAAGCCTCTGAAAGGGGAATTACAAGACCAGGAAACAAAGCTGACGTGTGGAGCAACAGATGTAAACAGGGCACAGGGGCCTCCCGCATTGATAATACAGTCAGTGAGTCGGTGAGAAACTGATAGAAAACTGAACTGTGTTTGAGCGCAAGGTTGCAAGTAGCAACATTAGATGAACATAAGGAATTGAAAACAAATAACTTTTGTGTTTGAACTTTTGAGAAAGCCCAGAGAAGGGCCAGCTGCAGAGTGGTCAGGAGCCATAGGAGTGTATCATAAGGCCATAGTAAAGGGCGTCAGGGGGTGTCGGAGTGGTCCTACAAGGGTCATGTCAAATCCATTGTACACTTGAAAGTCTCTGACCCAGTGAAGAGAGAAAAGCTAGGGCAAGGGAAAGTGTCCCCCCCCATGCTTCATGACAAATTACTGAATGCAAGCCTAAGGCGAGTGTGACCCTGACGCAGGGACTGCTAAACTGGAGGGTGGGCCCTGGGACTAGAGTATAAAGCTAAAGGTAAAGAGGGGTTTGTCCCAACAGGAAAAACTTTGTTGTATAACAGTGGAATGAGTCTGTTATGACCCACAGGACGCGCCCCTTTGGTCTTCCTCGTCCTTATCGCAACAGGCCTTGCATTCCCTGATACTCCCAACATGGCCGTCCAGCGTGACATGCCTTCCGCGGTCTATACGTTGGACGTAACATATTCTACTAATAGACCGCACCCTCGCGGCTCCGCGCGTCTCAATGCTATTGCCAAGTAGCGATCACACGTGTGCTCCGTAGTTCGCAGTATTGCTTTCCTGGTTCCTAGCTTTTCTACTTCCATTCCTTGCCCCTTTTCCTCTTGCTTCCTAGACTCGTGTGCCATTAGCAAATCTTCTTCGTTTCCCGGATCCCCGGATTGCTGCATCCCAGAATCTTAAACGCACGCTGGAGTCGGAAGAGACTCACTCAGCCTATTTCAAGTCCAGGTCTGTCCGCTAGAAGACACCGCCCACGGAGTCCAGCAAGGATCGGTCTCAGGTGAGAAGGGGGGAACTCCGTGACAGAGTCACTGTAGACTGTCTCAATAAATGGCTACGGAGGGGGCCACTCTAAACATTGTGTTAAAGACTTACACCTAGTGTAATGTCCTCGTTTAACTCTTTAGGGGAAGAGCTAGAATCCTGTGTTAATGGTATGATGTCCTCATATTAGCTCTCAGAAACAAAGGAGTTAATACACACTATGCTGAATCCTTAGCACTTGTATAGGTTTCATATTTATTCTTAATAGTAAAAGACGAACTAATGATAACAAATTCTATATATGCAAATTGATACAAAAACTCATAAAAAGACCTGAAACAAGAGTCAGGAAGTTTAGGAATGAAAGAATGGAAGTCAGAAAAAGTCAAGACAGGACAGTATAAATTCACATTCAAAGCAAATTATTAGCAAAAAGCAGATTGTACAACGTGGTCTGCACATTTAGTTAAACAACCTATTTTGACCATGACCGAGTCTGTAGACAACATAAAGTCTCTTGTTGAATCTATGAATGTATGTTATTTAGTAGGTCTCAGTGTCGGTTAGGTCAACTTGGGGTCTACGTATGGCGCTGGTGGTGATCCGGGACAGCACACACCTCTTGCATAACGGGATGAGGGCGCAAGGGTTTTACGTTTCGGTGGTATAAGGTGTAGTCCGCCTTCCTCAGGACCAATGGTGTATGTCTTATCAGGCTGAACTGACGGACAGAGTACCAAGTTGCAATGAGGATCGGAGCCCAGCAGAGGGAGATCCAAGGGGCGAAGATTACTGACAGAACTTTTGCTTGTTTGTTGTCTTAATCCATCATGCCTTTTAAGGCAAGAGACTTGGCCCCTGAAAGTTCTGGTATCGTTGAAATGGAATTGTGAACCTCGTGCTGGAGAGGACCAGGTGTGTGCTGTGCTCAGAAGTCCCACCTTATCCCATGCTAAAGACGTGGGGAAGGGAGACCCACCCATACCATACTGACTTATCATTTTGTGAACACTTCTTTCTTTTCTGGTGAACATTATCCCACACTCTTTTTGTAATTTAGTGGTAAGGATTGGCAATAGATTTTTTTGTATAGGCCCTTTTTATTTTGACAAGATGCTACTAGGACTGCCATATTATTATTTGATGGTTGTAGCTTGCACCATTTTAGATTTAGGTTTAGATAAGGCGTTTTCTCACCCATTGTATACTTCAATAAACACCCTTGAACTGTGATCACTTGGGTCTGTCTTTACTTTTGCCACCATGAGTTCATTGCTCACAGGCACCGGTACAAACATGGGAGAAAAATCATTTACCCCAAGGAATGGTCACACATTAGTTTAGTTTAGTTTAGTTTATTATTTATAGTGCGCACCAGACCCTGGGGCATCAGGGCACGAAAGATAGATATATGTTCAACTTGGTACATGGTATAAAGGAATATACAGAGACATCTGAAATGCTTCAACAGGTAGATGGTATAAAGGAATATACAGGGACATCTGAAATGCTACAACAAACAGGTATATACAAAAGCGGATTTACAAGGCATAATTACAGAGTGCCTGTGTGTGAAATAATCATCGCATTACAATATGAAATTGTTTATATACAGTGTGACTTAGAGTTCGAGTGGCACCAAGATCAATTACATTTTAAAGAAAAAAACAATGTCAAGTAGCTTTGTAATGGGAGCGCTCAGTGCATCGGGGATGTGGGTCAAGCATCAATGAACGTATTCCAAGAGCAGAGGGGTGGGAGTCAAGAGAGGTGATGGTCCGGGTAATTAGATATCTTTTACTCTTAGCCAATTGGTCATATTCTGTCTGAATTTAGAGAAGGGCTGAGGTTTTCTGATGCCAGGGGGTAGGGAGTTCCACAACTGCGCAGCCTTGACTGGGAAGCTGTGTCCTCCTACGGTTGAGAGTTTGAATCGCGGAACTTGGAGGCAGTTCATGTTGGCTGTTCTTGTAGGTCTGGTCAACATTCTTTTACATAGCCTGTCCGTGAGGTAAGGCGGCGCTTTATTGTCGAGACACTTGTGAGTAAAGGAGGCAATCTTAAGTTGAATTTTATCAAAAGTGGATAGCCATTCCTATTTTCTTCTAGCAGAGGATATATGCTCATTTCTGTTGATCTGGAGAACCAGTATTTTATGGTTGGTATGTTTGTTCGCTCCAATGTATAGTCCATTGCAGTAATCCAATTTGGAGAGTATGAGGGCTCTGGCGAGCTTAATGCAGCTGTCTGTGGAAAGGAATTGTTTACTAGCTCTGATAAATTTGCATGTGTATGCAGTAGCAGAGGCTAGTGAGTTGACTTGTTTAGAGAAGTTCATGGTGGCATCTAGGTAAAAGCCTAGAGTCTTAACTTCTTTAGCTACTTTTATGTTATTGCCGTCAATAGTGAAGTTGGCATAATCAGGGCTGAGGTTGTCTATGTAGGCTGGAGTGCCTAAGATAATAATAAACTCAGTTCTGTCGTCGTTCAGGCATAAGCCATGAGTGGCCATCCATGCCTGAACGATACTGTAGATTCTATTCACTAGAGCCAGATCCCCGGCGTAATCTCCTGAAAGCGGAAGGAGGATCTGGGTATCGTCTGTGTAGTTAGTGTAGGGGATACCCAGATGATACATTTCATCGAAGAGGGGCTTAGTGAATACATCGTAAAGTGTAGGTGACACACAGGATCCCTGTGGTACACCACAGGTTATCGGGATCGGGTCTGCTGAGGCTGAAGGAGAGAAGACTCTCATGGTCCCGTTACTCAGGAAGGACTTGATCCACGTTATAGCCTCTTTAGGGAAATGGGCTGCAGAGTCTAGGTGGCTGCATATGACTGTATGGTCGACTAAGTCAAACGCAGCCGAAAGGTCCAGAACGAGTAGTAGAGCTGCTTGGCCATTGTCTCTGCACTCATCTATTTGGGTCTTAAGATCAATTAAAGCCCTCTCAGTCCTGTGCTTAAGGGCGGAACCCAGATATAGGCCACTTTATCTAAGATTTTTAGAAGAAAGGGCACAGTCGTGATAGGCCTGAAGTTTGTGGGAATAGCCGGGTCAAGGGTTTGCTTCTTTAATAGTGGCAGTACCCAGGACTCTTTTAGATTGTTTGGTACAGTTCCTGTGGTGAAGGAGGAGTTGATGAGTTTGGTTATAAATGGCGATAATGCTCTCGCAGCATCCTTAATAAGTTGTGCAGGCCATTGATCGCCTTTACAGTTAGATGGTTTAAGTCCCAATATGACCTTTTCCACCTCAATGGTTGATACTTTAGAGAAGCAGAAGCGTGATTCTTGTTTGGGCTGTGGAGGTGCCAAAGTACTCTGCAGGGTGTGAGGCATTAGAGAAGGTTTCTTAATGGCAATTTTGGTTTGTAGGTTAGCGACTTTATTTGTTAAGGCATGTTGTATACTGGAGCACCACTTTTTGTCCTTGGTACAATTTTCTTGTGGTACAATAGGTGTTTCCAATTCTTTTAGAATGCTGGACAATTCTTTGACACTGGATTTAGATTGAGATATTCTAGTATTGTAGGTTTCTGTTTGGCTAATAGAATGTCATTCTTGCATTGGGATGAGGCATTTGATAGGTTGAGTTTCTTTTCGGCTGATGGAGAGAGTCTCAAGCGGTTTCAAATTTTCTTTTAGTCAGCTTAAGGGTTTTTAGGTGAGGACTAAACCATGAGTTGAGATGTTTTTTCGGTTTGCTATTCCTTAATTTGAGTGGAGCTATGTGAGCGAGGGCTACACTGGAGCAAGTGTTTTTGGTGGGAATCCTGTCTCGCTCCCTGGTGATAATATGTAGCAAAACTAGGACAGTCCAGAGGGATCTCTGATCTGCCCTGTCCTGTCCATTACCACCATCCGGAACAGGAACCCGGGATAGGTGTGAAGGTACAGGGGCTACAAATTCTTACATCCAGAAAGGCGAGTTTCCCTTGTCAAGCAAAACGTTGGACACACATGGTATCTCTCGGGCTATCCTGTTGGTTCTTTATACTGTAGATCAACGTATTAAGGTAGGTACACAAAATGTATCTGCTCCTTTGTTATATTGCACAAATACCCCAACAAATCTCTTGGCCAGAGATCTTCAAAGTAAGCCCCACATGTCCATCGCTTTCACAGAGGAAGGTACAGTATCCTCAACTCCAGGTTTGTATTCGGTAAAAGAAGCATCACATTTGCATGCATATTGTAGTAACAGCGAGATAAGAGAGGGTGCCTGTATTAACTTTGTTTCCTTATGGGGTAATGTTGTTGTTGAGTCCCGAGAATCAAAGATCAGGCATAGCGTGTACCAATTGAGTTTTTGTTTCGGCCTGTTGTGCCACAGGCGGTAACACCAGGCACCATCGTTAATATTCTCCTAGAGGAAGTAGTCATTAAGAAGAACAGGGTGGTCCTCACAGGAAATGATGAGGAAGGCGGAGAGTGGTGCACCGTTTTGTGCATTGATCCAACCTTATTGCTATGGGACGTGTCTGACAAGCAATTTCTTCGAAGATACTGTAGACACAGGAGAGATGGTTTTTGAGTTTGGGTTGCCTTGCCAGATAGCGATAGAGCTAAGTGAAGTACCACAGACCATGCTCATCATTAGAAATACATCACCACATTAGAAAGAGGATTTGAAAAGAATGACAGACCATTTATGGACCAGACATCCTCATGATGCGGAGCTGCTAATGAGTGTTGGAGCAATACAGGTAAAATTGAAACCTGGTGTGATATTATCTTGGGTTAAGCTGTACCCCATATCTAGAGAGGCAGACAAGGTGATTTATGAGACCATTATGGCGTTGTTGAAGGCAGGCATAATACAACCCTGTATGTCCCCATGTAACACAGCCATCTACCCTGTGAACAAAGCAAAAGGGTCCAGTTGGAGGATTTTCCAGGATTTGTACCTCCTCAGTAATATCATTGAGGAGGAATTTCTGGTTGTACCGAATACTGCCACCATTCTTTGTAATATCCCTACTGTGTCGACCAACTTCACAAAGATTGATTTAAAGAATGCATTTTTGTTTTCATCCCCTTGCACCCTCAATCTCAGTACCTCACTGTGTTTACGTATTGTGGTCATAGATATGAGCACACAAGGTTGTCCCAGGAGTTCGATGAATCTCAGAGTGTTTTCAACAGGGTAATTCAAATGGATTTGTGGAATTTACATGTGTCTAGTACATTAATCCAGTACGTGGACAATTTGCTAGTCTGTAGCACTTCAGACGAGCAGTGTCAAGGAGATTCAATAACACTCCTCATCCAATTGCGGAGAGGGGGTAAAAGTGGACAAAGAAAAATTGCAGTACTGCCGGGCAGAGGTAGTATATTTTGGCCAAGTGATATCGCCTACATGATGGACGATAATGCCAGAGAAAGCCACCACAGTTCAGAATATGCCTCAGCCAGTCACGGTGAAACAAATGCAGTTTTTGGGACTTTGTAACTATTGTAGATCTTGGATTGTTGACTATTCTAGCTATGCGAGGCTCTTACTGCAAGGACTTGCTCACTACTCTTAGAGAGGCACAGCTCCTCCCTACTGATGAGGTCCAACCAGACCGAAACACGTGTCTCGGGATGCTGTTGTTACTGTTGCTCAGAGGAGAATTGCCTAGCATTTTGGTGCTGGACTGCCCCAGGGCAGGACAAAGACCGATCTATTTGGGATATTTCTTCTCTGTGAAAGATAGTGAGCTAAAGACTCTGGGTAAGTCTCTCGTAACCAGGACTAATGTCTGGCAGAGGGACTCCCAGGACCCCCTTGTTAATTTTCATATTCAAGTAACTTTGGGTCTCACCCAAAGTTACTAGGGGAATCCAGACATAGACCCCTTGCTCACTACTCTTAGAGAGGCACAGCTCCTCCCTACTGATGAGGTCCAACCAGACCAAAACACGTGTCTGGGGATGCTGTTGGTACTCTTGTTCAGAGGAGAATTGCCTAGCATTTCGGTGCTGGACTGCGCCAGGGCAGGACAAAGACTGATATGTTTGGGATATTTGGTAAGTCTCTCGTAACCAGGGCTTATGTCTGGCAGAGGGACTCCCAGGACCCCCCTTGTTAATTAGGACTTAAAGAAAGCAAAGAAGATGAGGGGTCCGATAGAATGGTCTGAAGAAATGGTGACTTGCTTCTGGGAACTGAAGGCTGCGATCAGCAAATCTCTGTTCCTGGTGACCCCACATTACAAAAACACATATTATTTATTTTCTCAAACAGGCAGGTGATGACACCGATCCTTGCCCAGTAAACATTGCTAACCCATAAACCTTTAGCATACTATAGCGGACTCCTAGACCCAGTGATGCAGGGAAAGTTCTCTTGTGAACGGACCTTAGCGGCAGCAGCTTTTTCAATTCAAAAGTATTCAACCAATACAATGGGTTGCCTAGTGACATTGTACGTGGAACATACAGTCATTGCATTCTTTGAAAAATCCCAGTTGACCTTGATGTCCAAAGAGATTCAGGGTATGAGGTTATTTTAACGAATGCATCTATGCATCCTGTATGGTGTCACCTAGTCAATCCTGCAATATTTCTAGCTGAGCCAGTGAAACATGATGACATTGTCTATGATTGTGTAACATATGAGGCAGAAGAGGCAGAGAGGATGAGTGTTAAGGAGGATGCTTTGGGGGGAGGTGAAGTACTTTTTGTTGATAGGTCCTCGACAATCAGTCAGGACACTATAAGAGGCATACAGGTGCAGCTGTTGTGGGTCTTGTGGAGGAGGAATACTAGGTCAAACTAAAGAAACAGTTTCCTTCGGATTACTCTGCGCAAGCAATGAAACTAGTGACACGTATAGATTCGCTATCCATGAGTAAGGGGAAGGTGGTCACTATTTATTCTGACTCTATGTATGTAGCCTCCACTGTTCATTCAGGGTTATCAAGGTGGTAGAGAAGAGGGTTTAAGAGATCTGACAGGACCCTTGTCCAGCATGCTTCACTGCTATCCAGACTAATTGAATCGTTAACCCTGTCCACAGAGTTAGGAATCATATGATGTGCTGCGCACACCAATCGTACTTAATAGCAATTCGAAATGATGCCGCAGACAGAGCAGTAAAACAAGCTGCATTTTTGCCATTCTAAGATCCCCAGAAAATGGAAAGCATGTCCCAGCAGGTACAGTTGCCAGCTCCATACTCTGCAGTCCTGCTGCTTCAAATCATAAAAATGCAAGGAAAATCACCTAAAGAGGAACAGGAGCATTGGGCAAAAATAGGATGTGCCCTCTCATCCACGGATTTGCTGTGGACAAAGGAGCTGATTGGATGGTAGTAGTGCTTGTAGACTGCATCTTGTGGCTTTAGAGCAACTACATTACCTGTAGAACACTTCTCGATGATAAATTGCAGTAGAATTCCAGGAGGAATAGTTTATACCAAACCTTCAGGAACAGGTAAGTAGATATGTAGGAAGCTGCATTGTTTGTAGGGGATTAAATCCTGGAAACACCATGAGGCCAGTAAGGAGAGTTTTGCCTAGGCCCTATGTACCATTTTGGGAACTCCACATGGTCTATGTTGATATGCTTGTCAGATGTAATAAATACTGGTACCTTACAGTCATATGTTGTCCATTCTTACGGTGGCTTGAAGTTTGTCCCTACGTACACCCTGATGCTAAGTCTGCACCAACATTTATGGTTAGGCAGGTATTTCCACGGTGGGGAATTTGTGAGGTCTTGAAGTCTGACAATGGAACCCACTTTTTTAATGCCTTGCTCTCAGAAATCACTTCGCTCTTGGTAATCAAACACAGGTTCTGCTCAGTATATGAGCTGCAGGCTAACAGATTAATGGAATGGTTAAATGGGGTTCTTAATGTCCGTTTTTGCATTAATGTGTAGTGATTTAAGTAAACCATGGTTACACTTTCATTCTTTGGTTTTTTGTTTCATTTGAGGAATCAGCCAGAGAAAGAGCACCACCTCAGCCTCACTAGATCGTGATGGGATGTAGATTACACACATTGCTCTCACATGCATGCACACCATCAGATGCACATAAGACCACAGAGGTTATGGGTGAGGATTTTAGGGAGTACCTTAGGGCTTTAACCAAAAGTGTCAGAATTATATCTTCACAGATTGTGTCTTCTCGCCAACAGCCTGTTACGCTCACCTGATCTCTGAAGAGGCATTGGGGCACGGTTGCAGCCCTCACGGGGGTGTGTTTGCTGCGGTCCAACTACGCCTTCTGCGCTTAAGTCGTGACTGGTGGTAATAGTGGATGCTGCTCGGGACTGCTCCTGTGTGTAGAATAGGGGGCGTGAGTATGCCAGCTTGTCAGCCTGATCCTCTCCCAGACCCCTTCTCCCAAACCGTGGTACCCGTGGGATGCGCTGCCTCTGTAAAGCTCACCTGTTGATTAGCTTTGGTGAGCACTCCATCCTGCTGCTTCTGGCAGGGGCGATTGTATGATCCGGACCGACTTCCTTCACTGGTCCCTTGTACGTGGTAGTCCTGTCCAGCTGCTACTAAGCCACTATACTTAGTTAAGTGTTCCTGTTTGCTTTTGTCTTTCCTCGCCTGTTTTTCTTGAGTTGTATAGTTTGTTGTCTTGTATTGCTGTCCGTTCCACTTTTGATGTTTGCTCCTTTGCTTTCTTCCCTTGCAGGTGATGTTGCCGGCCCAGCAGAAGCTGCAGAGCTCTAGGCGGAAACTGGAGGGAACGAGGACCGAAGCTGCAGTGGTACAGTAGCTGGTAAGTTGTTAACTCGGGGGTGAACGGGTTCAAATGAGGCGCAGCCATATGACGGATGTTGTAACCTTGTCTTTCTTCTTCTTCACAGGGTCCGAGTTAGTGGATGTGGAACGCAGTGCTGCAGCGTCGGGATCAAGATCACTGGATGTCAGGAGATGAGTCTGCAGATGAAGTGATGAAGCACCGGTTTCCTGGAGGTGAGTATGCAGGAAAATGCCTGGTTTCAAAGGAAGTAAACTGGTCCAAGCAGCAGTGAGCGTCATGTGTCACAAGAGTGCACAGTAATGCGAAACACCAGCCTTAAGGATGGAGCAGCTTATATAGCTGAGCTTCTGAAGCCATGCCCACCAGGGTCAGCCTGCCTGCCACACCTGATGAGTCAGCACCTGAAGACCAGGCCTAGGGAGCCACGCCTGATGAGTCAGCACATGGGGATGTTCTCTGGAATAAAAGCTTTCAGCACCTGGAAAGTTCTTGTAAAATAAAAGCACTCCTGCACTGAAGTAAAATAAAAGCACTCCAGCACTGAAATAAAGTGTGCACTGAAGTAAAATAAAAGCACTCCTGCACTGAAATAAAGTGTTCTTGCTCACATGTCTATATGAGTCCAGCCAGGGTCTCTGTGTTTATGAGTCCCAAAGGGACATAAGTGAGTCAAGTGACCCGGCCCCGAGGCCCCCATCACTATATGGTGTGGTTTTTTTGGTTCTGGGGCCTGTGGCCATATCACAGCCTACAGGAGGAAACAGAAAAAATCTGACGATCTACATAAGCAACTACTGCTCCCTGGTGTCTGGATTTTTATCCGAACTTTGCGCAGCGCTGGAATGATTTTCGCAACTCCAACTGCTGTGAAGGTAGAGGGTAGTAAGAGTTGGGTCCATATCGAGACATCTGAAACAGGACTCGGAGCAGGCTCAAAGTAAATTATGCCCTAAGGATACGCAGTTCACTCCAGTGGAAAAAGGCGCTGTGGATAAAAACCAACGATTAACATTCCTTTGAGAAGAAGAACACTTTGAATGTATAATGATTGTTTATCCTTCTTTTTATTTCTTTTGACATCATGTTCAAAGATGGCAAACAGTATCGATGTGAATGGTTTAAATTTATCTAGAATCATAAAATGTGATGAGATATAATTGAGGTCACAAGGAAATGTTGATGCTGATTTCCTGTACAATGAGGACAATGAAAATGTCGACCCTATAGTAGATGCACATGGTTTTGCAGCAGATAATCTATGGTATAGCCACATGTTAATGTTAAAGGTATTTGTACCACGCACCATCACCACCGGAGAGGTCCCCAGGTGCTCTGCTGGATCTGAAAAGGAGATTGTGGAGAAAGGGAGTTGTGGGGGGTTAGTAGAGTGAAGTAGAAATAGGAAAGTGAGAGCTGTGATGTCATGGTGGCAGCTTCAGTTAGGTTTGCACCCTTCGCTGAGCTTAAGTGCGGTTTTTTGGGTTGGTGTGAATGCCGATGTGCTGTTGTGCCAGGATATATGTTGTTAGTCCATTGTTGCAATGTGGTGAATTGCGTGCGGATTGCTATGGCGAGAGGTGGTTGTGTGAGCTTCTGTATGAGAAATGTATGCAGAAAGTTGAGGTTTTAGAATTGGGTTAGCAAATTTTTTCCTTCTTATCTCTTTGTCTTGCGTTTCTGTGTTCAACATCTATGATTATCCTGTGTGTTTGGTATTGTAGATTTTTCGCCTAGTTGGTGGGCCTGTTGAGGAGTGTCAGTTTCCCCTGTGTTACTCTAGTGGTATGTGTACATGGCTTTTGCTGGTGTGCTTCCCCACCCTGGGTTAGGGATATTAAGGTTAGGGGAATCTGGTCCCTCCCTGCCCTTCCTGTGTGGGGCCCTTACCTACCTAGGTTTCCTCTGTGGATTAGGGTGTGGCCACATGGGAATTCAGGCCTTCCCACCACTGCCTTATAGTTAGGCAATATTAAGTTGGGTCAAGGTTTCCTCCCTGGCAATCTTGTTTCCTGTAGGCCTATGATTCCTAATACAGTATGAAGGATACTCAGAAACGAGACTGCGCCAAGTTAGTATTGAAAAACCAGTTGTTGGTTTTATTTAAACAATTGCCCTTGCTTATGACACGTGTTTCGGCTTAGGAACCAGCCTTTTTCAAATCAGGGCATTATTGTCACTATTTTGTTATTACAGTACATAACCATAATTACAAATGCATTGTTAAGAGTTCACATTATTGTAATTGAGGACAGAAGAATATTATAAATATCATGTCACAGAGAGAGAGGGGTGGGGGAAGTGGGTGGATTCAAGGGTTTCGTAGAAACAAAAATATTTCAATTATATTCATTGACAACATAACAGTAAACGTGAACAATTGTGTACCACATATAAAGTAACACAGTTTTTTGAGATACGCAAAGATTGGATAGAAAAAAGACAAAGAAAATAAGTGTGGAAGAAGCAAAATAATAAAGGGACAAAAAGATAAAGACAGAGTTAGTTGAATGGTCATGATATATGGAATTGTTCTGTATCATCCCATTAATTCACTATTCTCAAATCGTATGAATCAAATGTGGTTACCTTAATAGATTTTTGTTCCCTATATGGAGAATCAGGTAAGTCTCAAGCAGTCAATGGGTTTGATCCCTTTAAAATTAAATTATATTCTTTTTAGTATCTCACAAATAGTTCACTGTTTCAGCACATCCTGAATCCATAATCTAATGCATGTTGTATTAAATTATAGTTAGTGTACAAATAATTGTATACTTAGCGGGTACGTATGTTTTCATTTTGGCGCTAATGGGACCAATGACTGATAATCTTACAGGCCGATTCATGGAATCAACCAGCGCCGAAAAAACAGCGCACGCGTGTGAAAACGTGCGATTCGCAGAGAAACAGCGAAAATCGCAGTGCAAGTGCGATTATCGCACAGAAAACACCGCACATCAATTCATGGAAGTCCGTGCACGCGCGAAATGTGGGATGTGCGCTGAGAAAGTGCACGGCGCACGCTGGCGCACCGGTCATCGAACGCCGTGCGATAATGCCACAGCGAATTCGCACATAGCGCGGCGCACATAACAAAAGTAGGCGTAACACGGGGCGTCACACGCAGAATGGGAAACAACTCGTGAAAATGTGGGCGTCACGGGGGAAGTACAGGAGGCAAGTGCGCAGAAAGCCCACACGCTCGCCTACAACACAACATGAATCGAATAGGGAAAAACAGTGCACGGCCAAAGACGCGCTCAGGCCCATACATGTCCGCCACACGAAAGCAGGCGGTAGCGTCCCTGCGGAGGAAAAAAATGTGCGCCAAAGTCCTACCCGCGCGAGAAGGCCCACACGCGATCGGGCCTGGGGGAGCGTGTGCGTGTATTTCAGGGGTGCGCGAGAAGTTTCTCACACGCGATTGGGCTGCGTGCGGGCCTTTCAGGGGTGCGCATGGAGTTTCACACGCGATTGGGCTGCGTGCGGGTATTTCAGGGGTGCGCGCGAAGTCTTACATGCGGTCTGGCCTGGGGGAGCGTGTGCGTGTATTACAGGGTTGCGCGTGAAGTTCCACAGGGGATTGGCCTGGGCGCGTGTATTCCAGGGGTGCGCGAGAAGACTCTCACACGCGATTGGCCTGGGCGCGTGTATTTCAGGGGTGCGCGCAAAGTTTTACACGCGATCTGGCCTGGGGGAGCGTGTGCGTGTATTTCAGGGGTGCGCGAGAAGTCTCTCACACGCGATTGGCCTGGGCGCGTGTATTTCAGGGGCTCGCGGGTGGTTTCACACGCGATTGGGCCTTGGGGAGTGGGGTACGTGTATTCCAGGGGCTCGCGGGTGTTTATACATGCGATCGGACCTGGGGGAGCGTGTGCGTGTATTTCAGAGGTGCGCGAGAAGTTCCACACGCGATTGGGCTGCGTGCAGGTATTTCAGGGGTGCGCGCAATTTTTACACGCGATCTGGCCTGGGGGAGCATGTACGTGTATTACAGGGGTGCGCGTGA
Source organism: Ambystoma mexicanum (assembly GCF_040938575.1). NCBI lineage: Eukaryota > Metazoa > Chordata > Amphibia > Caudata > Ambystomatidae > Ambystoma > Ambystoma mexicanum. Next base: position 1,090,497,227 of record NC_090926.1, on the reverse strand, counting down.
AGTGCCACACGCGATTGGCCTGGGCGCGTGTATTCCAGGGGTGCACAAGAAGACTCTCACACGCGATTGGCCTGGGCGCGTGCATTTCAGGGGTGCGCGTGAAGTTTCACACGCGATTGGGCTGCGTGCGGGTATTTCAGAGGTGCGCGCGCAGTTCAACACGCGATCTGGCCTGGGGGAGCGTGTGCGTGTATTTCAGGGGCTCGCGGGTGTTTTCACACGCGATCGGGCCTGGGGGAGCGGGGTACGTGTATTCCAGGGGCTCGCGGGTGTTTTCACACGCGATCTGGCCTGGGGGAGCGGGTACCACTCACCGTCTGCCTTGCGTGTAGAAGAACGCATAGCCAACACCCGCTGTGAAATAATAGCGTGTGAACCCCAACGGATGGAAAACACACGCACCGCACGAAAAGCACGTACAGAGCAGTGTAAAGGCACGCGGGATCTCCAATGCCCTGCCAGGGCAACGCCTGTGCGCAAAACGCCACAGACGCGCTTACGCTGTAAGGGCCTTTGGTCCAATTAAATCGCGTACGCGTGCTGATGCGCTTACGCGCTAAGGCCCTTTCCTCGAATTTCACGCTGACGTGCAGGATTTTCACGTGCCAAATCACTTCGTATCAAGCTGGCCACGCGAAAACACACGGAAGACCACGCTCCTGCCCAGAAAGCCGAATTACTGCCCCCCAGTGCCCCGAACAGCCTCCCACGTGCCATCTGCTGCTGCCTGCCTGCCTGCCTGCTGCCACCGTGCCCTGCCATTTCGTGCCTGCACATCAGCCATCTGTAGGGGTCCAGTTGCTGTGTCCACCCCTGCTGGAACAGAAGACTCCCGACTCGGATAACATAGCTCCACAGCCCAGCCCCAGGACCCGGTTGCCCACCCACTCCTGCCCCTGGGGTTGCCATGTCGGGCACATCAACATCCGGCACCAGTGGCAACCCCTGGCCAGAGGGGCAGAGGGGCACCAGCTTCACTGCCACCGAAGTTGGTGTCCTGGTGGAGCAAGTCCTGGGGCAGTATGATGCCCTCACCAGATCGTCCCACGCCAACAAGGAAGGACGGGAGAGGATCTGGGCAGACTGTGTGGTTGCCATCAACGCGGAGGGGGTGGAGAAGGTCAAGAAGGGCTGGGAGGACTTGAGGTCCAGGACCCTCATAAAGGCCCGGCGCCTCGTGGAGGGGGGCCGGGGCCGCATGAGTTCCATCCAGATGAGGGTTCTGGAACGCGTACACCCAGCGCTCCACGCCCAGGTCCTTGAGAGGGAGACCCTTCTGGAGTTGAGCGGTAAGTGGTCAAGCATTGCTGTGTGAGACAGGGCATGTTGCAGTGTGCTGGTTGTCTGATACTTGCCTGTATGTGTGACATAGGCCATGTACGCATGTATGTGTGCAGGGACAGCATGGTAATGCATGTGCGACCAGTAATGTGTGAACCGCACGGTTGTTGCATGTGTTTAAATGCGACATGGGGAGCCCTATGCAGATTGCACACATGAGAGCATGGCAGTCTCTGTTCCTGGAAATCGGTGGGGGTGAGGGATTGGTGCTGATGTCAGGTAAATATATGGTATCCATGTCTGTGTGCCTGACCTGCGTGTCTGTGACTTGTGAATGCCAGGGATGCATGACACATGTCTGTGACAATTTACAGATTTACTGATGCAGCCTAGTCATCCTTGTATCCACTGTGATTGGGGTGTACGGGTCCAGATGGATGTGAATGAGGTGAAGTGTGTGCATGTGATAGGCATGACCCATGATGCATGTGAGTACCATTACATTGTATGTTTCGAGAGTCCATTGGACATGTATGGAAATGTCCATGGCATGCACCATGACTGTCACTGTGTGTGTATTGCCTGGACTGACACATGTGTCATGGAGGGACATGATGGAAGTGTACTTTGACAGTGGCACTCATCTGCTATTGCTTCCTGTCTAGGGGACCATTGTACAGTACCCTGATGCTTGTGTTCTATGTCTCCCTCTACGCAGCGGCTAGTGAAGAAGAGGACGGAGACGGCGCTGTGGAGCAAGGCAGCGGGGATGCCCCCACGGCTGCAGCGGAAGGGGTGGGTGATCCCCCACAGGGGCCTGCTACGGCAGAAGACGGTGAGGAGCCATCCAGGTTGGTGGTTCCCACAGAGGAGGAGGAGGCCGCCACTGAGGCGCACATGGGGCCTGGTGGGGGCATCCCTGCTGGTGCAAGTGGTGCAGTCCAGGGCAGGGGCAGGAGGCAGCACAGGTCACCGTGGAGGGGCCTGTGCATGTCGCTGTCCCTGACCCTGTGGGTGCACCACCATGCACCAGCAGGGATGCCCCGTCCCAGGCACGTCCGCAGGTAGAGGGGATGTCCATGTCATCTGACTCCCCTCCACCTGCGGACGAGGGGCCCCCTGGCCGTATGGAGAAGGTCCTGATTGGGGTCGCGATGCGCACGGCTGTGATTCGTGATGCCGTGCGTGCTTCCCAGGAGGAGCACGCACGTCATCACGAAGAGCACCGTGCCGACGTGGCCCAATTGGGATCGTCCATGTTCGAGGGTTTCCTGCATGTGTCGGCCAATCTGGCGGCCCTCTCCTCCTCTGTGGAGACTATACGCCAGTCGTTCTCCTTGCCGTCTTCCGGCCCAGATGCCACCAGGGCCCCCTGTGGACCTGCCCTGACCAATGCAGCCAGCTCGGTGGGGATCCCATCCCTGCCACAGTCGGGAGTCAGAGTTCCAGCAGGGGTGGACACCACAGCAACTGTACCCCAGCAGATGGAGGATGTGCCGGCATCATCAGGCAGGGCACGTGCACAACGGCGTCGGTGGATTCCATCAGCCTGGATGCCGTTGTGCTGGCACAGGCAGTGGCATCGGAGGCAGCAGCGGAGTCAACGTGGGAGGCATCATGGCTCGGGGCCATCAACATCGGAGGGGCAGGCATCGGCCGGAGGGCAGGAGGACCCAGGACGGGAAGTGTCTTCCGTGTGGCAGCGGTTGGGCCAGCATATAGGTGCGGAGCGGCGGCGGGCGGAAGAGGCGCGGCTCACAATGGTCAGGGCGGAGAACTCCATGCGGAGGGCCCTGAGGTGGGCCGAGTGCCTCGAGGCAATCCGCAGGGGGTTGGAGGAGGAGACGGCGTCGTCCCTGTGGACCCTCGGGGCCATGGAACAGGACCGCCTCCGGGACATCGAACAGGAGTTCGATGATGCCCTGGCCCGGAACACCACGGAGTGAGCCGCTGGACTTGCCCGCCACCTTTGTATATAGTTATATAGTTAGTGTTAGGTTTCCTTTAATTTTTTTTTTATTTGGTTGCGATTGGACAATGCGCCACATTTTTGTATATAGTTCAGTTTTTAGTTAGTTGTCATAGTTAGGTTTCATTTGGTTGGGCTCATGGACCCGGGATTATCTTGTAAATAGATGGATTCTTTTATTTTTTTGTTTTTTTTCATTGCATTGGAGCAATGGTTTTTGTTTATCATTTACACTTGGATTACTTTTCTGACTGTGACTTTGGACACCATTCATTTTGATTGTGCTGTGTGTTTTTGATTTTTTTCATGGACATTCATCTTTTGGTTGTTTTGCTTTGTGGTTTTTCTCATTTCATTTCCATTCAAGTTGATTTCCAATACATTTTTATTTTCATCCTTCAATGTGTCGTATCATCTCATTGCTTTCATGCATGTCATGTTGGGTGTTTTAACATTCACTTGCAGCCATTGTGTGTGACAGACATGTGTTCATTTGCATTATTTACATTGGGTGTGTAACATGTAATTTCCTTTGAGATGTGGGTGGATGTGATAGTTGGTTGGGCCTTTTGGCAGGGGAGGATGGCCATTACGGACATGATTGGGGATTGTTGGGACCCAGGTGCAGGGGGGCATGGATGGGACATGGGCGAGGGCCTGGTGGAGGGTGCCCCTGCACTGCTGGGGGGTGGGGGGTGGGGAACATGAGTTGGACATGGGTGGGGGCCTGCTGGCAGGTGCCCCACAGTGCTGGGGGGTGGGAGGGTGGGAGACATGGGTGGGGGCCTGCTGGCAGGTGCCCCACAGTGCTGGGGGGTGGGGGTGGTGGGGAACATGAGTTGGACATGGGTGGGGGCCTGCTGGCAGGTGCCCCACAGTGCTGGGGGGTAGGGGGTGGGAGACATGGGTGTGGGCCTGCTGGCAGGTGCCCCACAGTGCTGGGGGGTGGGGGTGGTGGGGAACATGAGTTGGACATGGGTGGGGGCCTGCTGGCAGGTGCCCCGCAGTGCTGGGGGGTGGGGGGGGTGGGAGACATGGGTGGGGGCCTGGTGGCGGGTGCCCCTGGTGGCTGGGGGTGCAGGGGGACATGCATTGGTGGGCAGTAGTGCAAGTTGACATGTGGGTTGACTGGGGGGCATGGCCATGGTGGATGGGGCGCCTGCAGGACATGTGCAGGGTAGGCCCCTATGGTGTGAGCCACCTGCAGGGGCCGTGGAGGGTGTAGAGGGAACACCTGGGAGGACCCACACGTGCAATTCACATGTGGTGCTCCCCGCGCACCCCTGTAATACACGTACCCTGACGAGATTGCATGTGAAACTTCCCGCGCACTCCTGAAATACACGCATGCAGCCCAATCGCGTGTGAAACTTCCCGCGCACCCCTGTAATACACGCGCCGAGGGCAATCGCGTGTGAAACTTCCCGCGTACCCCTGAAATACACACACGCAGCCCAATCGCGTGTGAAACTTCCCGCGCACCCCTGTAATACACACGCACAGGGCAATCGCGTGTGAAACTTCCCGCGCTCCCCTGTAATACACGCACGCAGCCCAATCGCGTGTGAAACTTCCCGCGCATCCCTGAAATACACGCACACGCTCCCCCAGGCCCGATCGCGTGTGAAACCACCCGCAAGGCCCTGAAATACAAGCGCCCAGGCCAATCGCGTGTGGAACTTCTCACGCACCCCTGAAATACACGCACGCAGCCCAATCGCGTGTGAAACTTCCCGCGCACCCCTGTAATACACGCGCCCAGGGCAATCGCGTGTGAAACTTCCCGCGCACTTCTGTAATACACGCGCCCAGGGCAATCGCGTGTGAAACTTCCCGCGCACTCCTGTAATACACGCACGCAGCCCAATCGCGTGTGAAACTTCCCGCACACCCCTGTAATACACGCGCCCAGGGCAACCGCGTGTGAAACTTCACGCGCACCCCTGAAATAAACGCACACGCTCCCCCAGGTCCGATCGCGTGTGAAACCACCCGCGAGCCCCTGAAATACACGCGCCCAGGCCAATCGCATGTGGAACTTCTCGCGCACCCCTGAAATACACGCACACAGCCCAATCGTATGTGAAACTTCCCGCGCACCCCTGTAATACACGCGCCCAGGGCAATCGCGTGTGAAGCTTCCCACGCACCCCTGTAATACACGCACGCAGCCCAATCGCGTGTGAAACTTCCCGCGCACCCCTGTAATACACGCGCCCAGGGCAATCGCGTGTGAAACTTCTCACGCACCCCTGAAATATACGCACACGCTCCCCCAGGCCCGATTTATTTATTTATTTATTTATTTATTCGCATTTGTTAAGCGCACAGAATCAGCCCTGAGGCATCGTGGCGCTGGTTACAGAATAGCGCTGGTTACAGGGAAAGCGCGTCTTAGTTACAGCATACAGAGGCATACATGCATACAGTTTGGGCAGTAGCAATAGTTAGCAGTGTGTGCCTGAATGGCAGTAGGTAGAGGAATTTTAGTTAAAGAGAGAGGTTTTGAGTTTTTTTCTAAACGCTGTGAGGGAGCCTTCTGCTCTTAGAGCGTGGGGGAGATTATTCCAAAGTTTTGGTGCTATGTAGGGGAAACCCAGCCCCCCGGCTGTAATCTTGTGGATGCGTGGTACAGTGAGTTGGTTAGTGTAGCAGAGTCTGGTAGGTCTGGATGAGGTCTGTCTGAGAATGGTGTCTGAGAGATATGATGGTGCAGTGTGGTGGATACATTTGTGGGTAGTAGTCAGTACCTTGAAGGTGATGCGTTCTTTGACAGGGAGCCAGTGAACTGATTGCCTTGCCAGTGAGATGTGGTCCCTTTTGGAGATGTTTAATGCTGCTCTTAGAGCGTTATTTTGGGTGACCTGGAGTTTGTTTAGGTTTTTTTCAGAGGTGCCGGCTAGAAGTGCATTGCAATAGTCAAGTTTAGCGCCTATGGTAGCTCTTGCTATTGAAAGGCAGTTTTCTTTGGAAAGGAATGGTTTAATGGCGTTGATGAGTTTAGTGCTTAGTGCAGATGCGGAGACAATGGCACTAACTTGTTTGTCCATGGACAGGGTTGCATCAATGTAGACCCCTAGCGTTTTCACAGAGGATAGGACTGGGATAGTGCAGTTGTCGATGTTGAAATTGGCATAGCAGCTGTCTAGCCTGGCCAGTGTGGATTTTTGGCCGAGGATAAGGATTTCAGTCTTATCCCCGTTAAGACATAGGCCGTTAGTGGCCATCCAGGCTTGAATGGTGGCATATATGAGTTTTAGAGCTAGGGCGTCTTTGTGGTATGAGCCTGATAGAGGGAGGAGCACTTGGGTGTCGTCGGCGTAGTTGGTGTAGGCAATCCCAAGTGCATCAAGTTTCTCGAATAGGGGCTTAGTGAATAGATTGTAAAGCGTAGGTGCTGTACAGGAGCCTTGAGGGACACCGCAGTGTATTATGGATGGTGTTGCGCTCGAAATGTTTGAAAAGACTTTCATGGCCCTCCCTTCAAGAAATGAGGTTATCCAGGAGGTGGCTTGGTCAGAGAAATGTGCGGAGTGGGAGAGGTGTGAGGTGAGGGTCTTGTGGTCCACTAGGTCGAATGCCGCAGAGAGGTCGAGGAGAAGTAAAAGGGCGGGTTTACCTTTGTCCAATATCTTGGTTATTTGGTTTTTTAGGTCCAGCAAAGCAGTCTCTGTTCCATGACCTTTGCGGAAGCCTGACTGTCTGGTGCCTAGGATGGAGTTAGATTCGAGGTATAGTTGGATTTGGCTGTGTGCCACTTTATCTAGAATCTTGAGAAGGAAGGGGACAGTTGTTATAGGTCTGTAATTGTTAGGCATCGTGGGGTCGAGAGTGGGCTTTTTTAGAAGTGGGCGCACCCAGGCTTCTTTAAGACTGTCTGGGACAGAGCAGGACTTGAATGAGGCATTAATGAATGCGGTAATGATTGGGGCAAGTGGTTCAGCGCAGTCCTTGATTAATTTAGGGGGGCATGTATCGGCTTTGCAAGTCGATGGTTTCAGATGTTTCAGTATGTCCAGGACTTCTAGTTCTGAAACTTCTTTAAAGGCAAATTTGGGAATGTTAGTGGTTTTGCTATGGGATTGGGAATCTAAGTGTCGACTCTGTTTTGGCAAGGTATTGTAGTGGTCGCGGATTTTGTTTTGTAAGAGGTCTATTTTGTTGAGCATGGCGGCTTGGATACTGTTGCACCAGCCTTCATCCTTGATGATCTCGTCAGAGGAAGTGGGAGGCACTGTGAGCTCTTTAAAGATAGAGAAGAGTTCTCTTGAGTGGCACTTTGAGTCTAGTATTCGACGGTTGTATGATTCAGATTTGGCATTGAAGATGGCGGTTTTGTATTTTTTTGCAGTGACTTTGAATAAGTCTTTGGTGATGTCGCATGGGTTGGCCTGCCAGTTTTTAAGTGCTTGGCACTTTTTGTCACGCAGAGCTTGGAGGTCCTCTGTGAACCATGCGTTTGAGTGGAAGGATTTTTTTTCTTTTTTCTCTTCTAGAGGAGCGATGGAGTTTATAGCATTGGTGAGCGTATCCTTGAGTATGTCTGCTAGGATGTTAGGATCTTGAGGGAAAGGAGGGGCGAGGCATGGGGTGTTGAGAAGGGGGAGTAGATTGTCTGCAGTTAACTTTTTGGAGCTTCTGGCTAGGGTGGCGGATTTATGTACTGGTGTTTTTCTGGTAGGTAACGTAGGGATAGAGAATTGTATGCAGCTGTGATCTGTCCAAGGGAGGAATGTGTTGGATGTGATAGAGGAGTTACAGTTATGGTCGGCCAGCCAGTCAAGAGTTCTGCCTTTGGAGTGGGTGGGTGACAGGATTTTTTGTGTGAAGTCTAGGTTGGAGAGGTCCTTGAGGAAGGAGGTTGCTGTTTTGTCCTTTGGGTCATTATAGCCTAGGTTAAGATCACCTAGGAGTAAGGTTTTGGTGGATTTTTTTAGGTTTTCGCTGAGAATATGCGTGATTTGCCCTTGAAAATCGGTTGGGAGTCCTGGAGGCCGGTAGATGACGTGAATGTTAATGGTGTTGTTGTGAGAGAGGGATAGTTTGGCCGATAGTATGTCTGCATTCCCTTCCCATGTGTGGGGTGTGGGCCTGATATGGTGGATGTCTTTATAGATTATGGCAACCCCTCCCCCTGATTTTGTAGGTCTGTCTTGTCTAAGGATGGAGTAGCCTACTGGTACAGCTAGGGTAATGGCGGGGCCTGAGGCTTCATGCAGCCAAGTCTCTGTGATGGCTAGCAGATCTAGGTCGAAGCTGGAGATGAGCTCGTTGATTTCTAAGGCATGGGCAGTGAGCGATCGAGTGTTAAGTAATGCGCATTTGAGTGTAGGTGCTACCTGACTTCTGTTGGGAGGCCGCTGTTTCGTTTGTTTTTTCAGCTTGAAGTTGGGTGGGGTGGATGGTATAGTGGTGGGTGTGAGGTTGGAACACGGTGTGGGGATGTGGGGAATCCTACCCACAAAGTTGTGAGAGACAGATGTGCGAGAACCTAATCTATAGTTTCTGAGTGATGCTGGGATGTGTTGCGATGAGAAGGACCTAGGTAGTGTGCGTGTCCTCAGTCTGCACAGTCTGGTGCAGCTATTAGGTGTAGAGGTGTGAGGATGCGCGGTGTTGGGGCTGGGGTGAGGTGTCGAATTTGTGTTGGACTGCATCATGATGCTGGGGCTAGGTAAGCACGAGTGTAGATAGTGTCGTTCATATATTGCATTGGCGAGGAGTGCGCCTATGAGTAGTAGTGTGCTAATCTGGTGGTGCAGCCCTGGTAGCATGCTGGAATACTCTGTAGTGCACGTGGAGGGAGGCGAGACTGAGCAGCGATGGTTCTAGTAGTGCAAGGCGCTAGTTGCCTAGAGGATGTCAGAATATAGTGGTCTCTGGGCGACCATAAAGGCACTACGCAATAATACAGTGGTCTATGGGCGACCATAAGGCACTACGCAATAATACAGTGGTCTCTGGGCGACCATAAGGCACTACACAATACTACAGTGGTCTCTGGGCGACCATAAGGCACTACGCAATAATACAGTGGTCTCTGGGCGACTATAAGGCACTACGCAATAATGCAGTGGTCTCTGGGCGACCAAAAGGCACTACGCAATAATGCAGTGGTCTCTGGGCGACCATAAGGCACTACGCAATAATACAGTGGTCTCTGGGCGACCAAAAGGCACTACGCAATAATACAGTGGTCTCTGGGCGACCATAAGGCACTACGCAATAATACAGTGGTCTCTGGGCGCCAGAGCCTCGCTCTGGTGCCGCTATGCGCCCGCCATTGCTGGGCCAGGCGGAAGAATCTGACGAGGTCGGGCGAGACTCAAGAAGCGTTACGCCTCAGAACTCGCCGTACAGCTGGCAATAATGAGTGTGCACGATGGGCATACCTGGCTGTGAAAAGATGTCAACCCTCGCCTTTGAGGGAGTTCGATGAGGCAGGGTGATCTAAGCACGGCCGAACCGTGTGTAGCAGAAGATGCTCCTCGGCTCAGGGGCTAGTCCGTTGTGTGCTGTTGCGGCCGGAATGGTGAGGGCAGGGTCCGTGGCCCCTGGCTCCTGATGCTCCTAACAGGCTCTCAACAGGCCTTAGAGTGGCCTTTGCGCTGGCCGCCGGCGTGATCCGCCTGCCGGCGGTTACAGCTGATTTTCACGAGGCTCAGCCTCGGTTTCAGCCCGCGCTGCGCCCAGCATGCGTGGGTCAGGCGGCGTGTGGGGACAGGGTCAGGCAGGCCCTGTCCGTGTTGCTCGTGGTCTCGTGGCTTCTCTGCTGGGCTGGGGTGCTGGGGGGGCTCCTGCCCTCGCCCCACGGTGAGGAAGAGTGAATGAGGGGGTGAGCAGGCTCTCAACAGGCCTAGAGTGGCCTTTGCGCTGGCCGCCGGCGTGATCCGCCTGCCGGCGGTTACAGCTGATTTTCACGAGGCTCAGCCTCGGTTTCAGCCCGCGCTGCGCCCGGCATGCGTGGGTCAGGCGGCGTGTGGGGACAGGGTCAGGCAGGCCCTGTCCGTGTTGCTCGTGGTCTCGTGGCTTCTCTGCTGGGCTGGGGTGCTGGGGGGGCTCCTGCCCTCGCCCCACGGTGAGGAAGAGTGAATGAGGGGGTGAGCAGGCTCTCAACAGGCCTAGAGTGGCCTTTGCGCTGGCCGCCGGCGTGATCCGCCTGCCGGCGGTTACAGCTGATTTTCACGAGGCTCAGCCTCGGTTTCAGCCCGCGCTGCGCCCGGCATGCGTGGGTCAGGCGGCGTGTGGGGACAGGGTCAGGCAGGCCCTGTCCGTGTTGCTCGTGGTCTCGTGGCTTCTCTGCTGGGCTGGGGTGCTGGGGGGGCTCCTGCCCTCGCCCCACGGTGAGGAAGAGTGAATGAGGGGGTGAGCAGGCTCTCAACAGGCCTAGAGTGGCCTTTGCGCTGGCCGCCGGCGTGATCCGCCTGCCGGCGGTTACAGCTGATTTTCACGAGGCTCAGCCTCGGTTTCAGCCCGCGCTGCGCCCGGCATGCGTGGGTCAGGCGGCGTGTGGGGACAGGGTCAGGCAGGCCCTGTCCGTGTTGCTCGTGGTCTCGTGGCTTCTCTGCTGGGCTGGGGTGCTGGGGGGGCTCCTGCCCTCGCCCCACGGTGAGGAAGAGTGAAACCACCCGCGAGCCCCTGAAATACACGCGCCCAGGCCAATCGCGTGTGGAACTTCTCGCGCACCCCTGAATTACACGCACACGCTCCCCCAGGCCCGATCGCGTGTGAAACCACCCGCGAGCCCCTGAAATACACGCATACGCTCCCCCAGGCCCGATCGCGTGTGAAACCACCCGCGAGCCCCTGAAATACACGCGCCCAGGCCAATCGTGTGTGGAACTTCTCGCGCACCCCTGAAATACACGCACACAGCCCAATCGCGTGTGAAACTTCCCGCGCACCCCTGTAATACACGCGCCCAGGGCAATCGCGTGTGAAACTTCCCGCGCACCCCTGTAATACACGCACGCAGCCCAATCGCATGTGAAACTTCCCGCGCACCCCTGTAATACACGCGCCCAGGGCAATCGCGTGTGAAACTTCTCACGCGCCCCTGAAATACACGCACACGCTCCCCCAGGCCCGATCACGTGGGAAACCACCCGCGAGCCCCTGAAATACACGCGCCCAGGCCAATCGCGTGTGGAACTTCTCGCGCACCCCTGTAATACACGCACACGCTCCCCCAGGCCTGATCGCGTGTGAAACCACCCGCGAGCCCCTGAAATACACGCGCCCAGGCCAATCGCGTGTGGGACTTCTTGCGCACCCCTGAAATACACGCACAAGCTCCCCCAGGCCCGATCGCATGTGAAACCACCCGCGAGCCCCTGAAATACACGCGCCCAGGCCAATCGCGTGTCGAACTTCTCGCGCACCCCTGAATTACACGCACACGCTCCCCCAGGCCCGATCGCGTGTGAAACCACCCGCGAGCCCCTGAAATACACGCACCCAGGCCAATCACGTGTGGAACTTCTCGCGCACCCCTGAAATACACGCACACGCTCCCCCAGGCCAGGTCGCGTGTGATACTTCTCGCGCACGCGTGTTCCCGACACCCGTAATATGCGTTCCCCGCTTTGCGTTTGCTGTTTGCCAGTCCGGTAAACTGGTACAGGGTTGGCGCAGCCCTTTGCGATGGTTTTGCGATCTTGATGGCTTTTCCTTGCGCGAGGGCGTTCTTGGGGGCGTAACTGGCGCTGCTGCAGGGTCGCTGCGCCACTCTGCGCCACGTCTGCTTTTGGAGGTGGGAATCCATGAATACGCTGTGCGCGGAAATTGATTTTATCGCACGCGGCTGGCGCAGACATTCGCACGGGCACGCTGTGCGCCAGCCGCGTGCAACACTTTTGGAAGGAATTACATGAATCGGCCTGTTAATCTCCACTGGTTTACTACATGAGTAATGCTTTCGCTCAGTCCTAATTACATTCATGTCAACACGAATTGTGTCCGATTCGCTAATATGCGAGAGCTTAAAACAGCACGTTTTCTATAGTTCGTTGATGATCCCTTACCTTCGGTTTGTGATAAATGTGTTCAATCGCGTGCTGTCGTTTCCTAGAAACGCTGGACGCCATTGAATCATTAAATAATTTGTTGCCATGTGGCGTCACGGTTGGCGACTCACCACAGTCTTTTGTTAGTGTCTACTATTATTACACTAGAGGCGCGCCATGATGTGTATAAACTCATGTGTGCCTGACCTTGTTATGGGTTGTTCAGTGGACTAATCTGTGTATATATCCTTTCTTTATTTCTGTTACTTTTAGCTCGGTTCTAATAAACTATACATATCTTAATTAATACTATGGCGGCATGAGTCCAAGTATGTGACTCCTTGTCTATTAGTGATTAGTCAGATTAGGTGCGCCGATATTTCCCACAGAATGTGGGCAATTTAAATAATGGCGATCAGTAGTTGTGACCTAATCTAATGACAGTGAGTGATTTTCATGATAATGAATTGAAATGAAACAAAAACTTATATTGAACATGCAACACGTACAATTTATAGAAATGACACCATTTCATTGTCAGAATTCAGTCCGAGGACAGTCGAGTTAAGTGTGCAGACAGTCTTTGCCTCGGCTTGTCTCAGTGCTTTTTCCTTGTTCCCTTCTCGTTTACCCAATGTTATTTTCTGTAGTCCAATTAATTTAATTTCCGATTTGTTCGCCATTTGATGATATTTCTGCCAATGACAGGAGAGTGGGAGCCTTAGGTCCTGGCTTCCAATTTTCGCCAGATTCTCCCTAATTCTGGTTCCTAACTCCCTAATCGTGCTACCAATGTATACCAATTTGCATATACATATGATACCGTACACAACAAATTTAGTTTTGCAGTTGATTAATTGGTGTATTTAGATCTCATTTTTGTAAGAGTCCCTAAATAAATTTGTTTTTTCGTGTGCATACTTGCACATTGTGCAACTTCCACATTTCCTGAAACCATCACTGGTCGGATGTAACCAGCTGGTGTGTTTCATCGTTGCCACATCTGGCAGGAGTGAATGGCTTAGTTTATTCCTGATTGTTCCCGCTCTTCTGTAGATTACTTTCGGTTTGGAGTCTGCATAGTTCTTAATATTTTCGTCCAATTTCAGTAGATACCAGTGTTTTGAGAGTATCCTATTAAGAACTTTATGATTGCTGCAGTACTTTGTGATAAACCCTTTTGGGCTGTTCTTGTGTTTTTTTTTTATCAATGTCTGTTCTTGTGTTAGTAGTTTACTTTTATTTCTTGCTCGTTTCACGGACTCTTCCGTATATCCCCTTGCTAAGAATCAATTCTCTAGGAATGTACATTCCTTATCGAATAATTCCTCTGTTAAGCAGTTTCTTCTTGCTCGAATAAACTCACCGGAGGGTATATTGTTAATCGTGGATCTGCGGTGGCAACTGCTGGCATGTAAAGTTGAGTTTGCTTCGGTTGGTTTCCTGAACGTATGTGTTTTGATTTCCTTGTTTTCTAGATAGCAAAATAATAAAGGGACAAAAAGATAAAGACAGAGTTAGTTGAATGGTCATGATATATGGAATTGTTCTGTATCATCCCATTAATTCACTATTCTCAAATCGTATGAATCAAATGTGGTTACCTTAATAGATTTTTGTTCCATATATGGAGAATCAGGTAAGTCGCAAGCAGTCGATGGGTTCGATCCCTTTAAAATTAAATTATATTCTTTTTATATTCTTTTTAGTATCTTTTTATATTCTTTTTAGTATCTCACAAATAGTTCACTGTTTCAGCACATCCTGAATCCATAATCTAATGCATGTTGTATTAAATTATAGTTAGTGTACAACAAATTGTATACTTAGCGGGTACGTATGTTTTCCTTTTGGCGCTAATGGGAACAATGACCTATAATCTTAATCTCCCCTGGTTTACCACATGAGTAATGCTCTAGCTCAGTCCTAATTACATTCATGTCAACACGAAGTGTGTCCGATTCGCTAATATGCGAGAGCTTAAAAGAGCACGTTTTCTATAGTTCGTTGATGATCCCTTACCTTCGGTTTGTGATAAATGCGTTCAATCGCGTGCTGTCGTTTCCTAGAAGCGATCCAGTATTGGAGCTGTGCTTTTGTCTGTGTCTGCATTAGCCTTTAGATTGTCCCAGATTGAAAGCAGCACCATTTCCGTTCCTCTCATTGGTCTGAAGCCTCATTGTGCTTTGTCCAGCAGTTTTGTTTGTCTTTGAATTCTTGTGTTATTCTATGTACGTATGTTTCAAGTATTTTCACTGCGTAGGGAGGGTTGAAGATGGGTCTGTAGTTGGAGAGGTCCTCCCCGTTTCCTGCTGTGTCCTTGAGGAGTGGCTTGATGTACGCTGATTTGAATGATCGCGGTACTTTCCCTGTTGAAGGTGATTGATTGAAGATGTTTCTGTAGTATTCCATGGGTGTTCCTTTTGTGAGGATTGACCTGGATATGTCTGGGGAGGGCCATGGATCCATGGGGATCCTGCTTTGTTGCTATTGCTTACCAGTTCCCCAAATGTCTCTGACAATATTTGTGGGATGCTTCTGAGTTTGTTCTGGCGGTCCTCTGTTGGCTGGAGCAGTTGCATGTTGTAGTTGCTTGGCTTGCTTGTATGATCTGTTGGATGGTGCTGATTTTATTTTTGAAGTGGTCTGCAAGGTCATTGCATAGTTTCTGTGAATGTATCGATGTGTTTTTGCAGCCAGATGGGTTTACCATTTTGTTTGTGATTTTAAACAGTTATTTTTGGGAGTTGGTGGTTTTCATGGTGCTGAGTAGCGGAGTAAACCATTTTCCTGTTGCTTTTTTGTGCGATGGGGTAAAAGGTTTTACCTTGGCTATCTATCTTGTCGATTGTCCTGGCGATCTATTTATGAAGTAGTTCTGTTTTTTTGTCGAGGACAGCTTCGTCCAGGGTCGTTGCAGGTGGTTTGTTGATTTCTAGTTCTGCTAAGTTGCTAGTTTTGATGGCCCTGCAGTTTCTTTTCATGGTAGTCAGTAGTTTGCCCGGTTGTTTGTCTGTCACCATTGGGAGCATGATCACAAAGGGGATGATGAGGTGGTTGTTCCAGAGGATCTGTAACAGTGGCTATATGCTGATGAGGTTTTATTTGGGAAAGATTGCATCTAGCATATGTCCCAATGCAGTTTCATTGTCTTCAATTGTTTGGCTAGTGATTATTGTGAGTTAACACTTTCTTCATCGAACCAGATGTTAAAGTCTCCCAGGATTATCAGGTGATCCTGCTTGATGGCTAGGTTGGTGATGGCTTCAGTGAACGCGTTGACAAAGGTTGCATCATATATTGGTGGTCTGTATACCAGAACAAATCTGAAGTTTCTTTTGGGGTTTGCTGTTAGGTGAAGGATTAGGGATTTACAGTTTTTGACTTTCAGTGGTTCATCCATTTTGATTTTCCGGTGTTCCTTGTATGCTACCATCAATCCACCTCCCCTTTTGTTTTTTTATGTTTGCTTGTGACCACTTTTGCATTTTCAGGGATGCAGGTTTGCAGTGTGATTTTGTAGTTGTCGTCTAGCTAGTTTCGGTTATGAATAAGATGTCGATACCTCCGTCACACAGGAGGTAAAGAATCTCTGTGGCATGTTTGTACATTGATCTATCTGGCATTGGTTAGGTTGCAATGGATCTTTTTGAAGTAGTCTGGTTTGTTTTTTAGACCTTGTTTTGTCTTGTGGTTGTTCTATTGCAGTTCTTCTGTGTTGTTGACAGAAATTGGTGGTGGTCCATATGGTCTACTTGCTCCCAGAAACAATCTGTTAGATAAGTTGTTGGTTTGAGGAGTTCTTCTGCTTCTTCATCTTCTATGTTTTGATGTGGTCACTGCCGCTGCCCTTGTGTTTTTGTGATACAAGGAGTGAGGGTGTTGTTTTAATTCCTTTCTCTTCTCGGGTCTTCTCTTCTTTTTCTGCAGGGTTCTATTGAGTTTTCGGCATGCCTGGACATGTCGGTGGTGTTGAGGTGTTGAAGTGGTGAGGCAGTTGCAATGTACCGTGTTAGATATAGGAGTTTTTCTCTTCTCGTGGTGTTTGTTCTGTTGGCTGGAGTGTTTTTTGGGGTGTGTTCTGTATTTGCAGCAGTTTCTACCAGAAGAGGGCGTCTTTCCATTTGGATTGTTCTTTGTTCAGTTTCTGGTTGGCTTCATCCAGCTCTGTGTTGGGGCATCTCGAGGTCCTTGGTGGTGGGAAGGTTTCAGAGTTTTCGTTACAGGGGCTGCCTGTAAGACATTGTGTGGTTTGGATGGTGTTGAGTCTTAACCTCTTGCGTTGTGTTACCGGAGTGTGCTCTGTGGGCTTGTGTCTTTGTATGTTGGTTATGATCCAGAGGTGGTGGCGATGTTGAGGGCTGCTGTTGTAGGTTGTCTGGGGTGTCTGTGTAAGAGTGAGTTTCAGATTTTGGAGGGGGTTCTGGATTTGGGTTGTTCTAGTGTGTGGGTAATTAGCTCAGGGTTTCAGGGTGGTTGGTCAAGTAGTGGGTTATGGTTATGGTCTTCTTCCTTCCATGGGTGGAGGAGTAAACAGTGCAGTTTCTGGAAACTAGGCACTGGAGAGAGGGTAGCGCAGTTGGTATGACTGTGGGTTTCCTGAACTACGTCGGTTTCGTATTTAACTGGGGCAGTGATCTAGCTGTAGGTGATTGCTTTCAGCGTTTGGCTGGGCGTACCTGGATAATGGGGAAGCCATGAGTTTCAAAGTGGTACACCTGAGGAAGCAACCTAGTTTAGGTATTCCTATACAGTGGGCGAGAGTTCCTGGGTTTCACAAAATGGCACACACAAGGCCCCCAACCTCGATATAGGATTCCTGTATAGTGGTAGAAAGGCCTATGTCTCACGATAAAATAGGATGGTAGGGGAGAACACAGCTAGATTTGAGATTCCTGTATAGTGGGAGAAAGGCCTAGGTTTCATAATGCATTATGTTGGTAGGGGAGAACACAGCTAGATTTGAGATTCCTTTATAGTGGGAGAAAGGCGTAGGTTTCACAATACAACAGCTGGTAGGGCAGAACACACCTAGATTTGAGATCCCTGTATAGTGGGAGAAAGGCCTAGGTTTCACAATATAATTGGAATTTAAATCAGTTTGTATTCACAGTGAATTTGACGGAAGTGTGCGGTTGGTGGTTGGTTTAATTATTGCAGCTGTTGGTGCATGAGGTGAGTGTTAATATAGTTGTTAGGATCAGTAATTGTTGGGAGAGAGAGATCTATAGGATTTTGCTACATCTGCTCTCTCAACCCCATGCTTCTGGTCCACCAAGGGTATTTATAATTTCAGCATAGAGCATTGATTGAAAGACAGTCTGGTTAGAAGACCTCCCTTTCAGAAAAAGAAGAATCACCCAAATAATTTTATTTAACATCGTAGATGACAATCTATCGCTGTTTACGATCCCCCGCTCCATTTGTATGGCATTCAATATGTTCATGTTACTGCTATCAGTCCTGCAAATGGTCTTTCTGTTCGCAGGCTTGGCAATCTGACTTTGCCCATAATTCCTTTTGTAGATGATGCAGTTCTAATTTTGAAGATTTAGAATGCTCTGCATCACCTAATCTTAGCATATCACCAGTACTGCAATAATGTCTCTTTGGAAGACAATAGGCCTCATTATGAGTTTGCTGGTCCAGGAACTACGGTACTGGTAAGCTTGCTGGTATTGTAGTACCCGGACTGGCAAACTACGAGTTCTGTGGGCGGGTGCATTCTCGCCTGCCAGGCCTGACCCGGCGGGCCGAAACGCACCCACCCGCAGACCATGTTGGATGCACAAACTAACTGGCCAGAGGAGAAAATAACTACACTCTTTTAACGAGGCTTGCGAGGGGAACCTAAGGACCTATTAGCCCAAGTAGTAAATCCCCCAGAAAGATGTGCTGAATATATCAACCTGACAGTGCAGCTTGATCACTGATTGCAAGATCGGAAGATGGATCGGGCCAAGGCCGAGGGGCGGTCGGTCTATGTGCGACCCCATGAAAATCAAACCAAATTACATGAAAAAATCTGAGCCAATGAAAATCGGAGGCTTGCAGAGTCCACTCACCAAGGCAGAAAGGGAGAAAAGGAGACAGCAGCAGCCTTGTTTGTACTGTGGTAAGGCAGGTCACTCTCTCCGAGAATGCCCGGTGAGACCACCCAGGAAAGCAGTTGGAGCAACTGACAAGGGCGAAGCAGAAGAACAGGACTCGGGGAAACTCCAACTCGAGCGGTGAAAAGGAACCCATACAGACCTCACATCTAGTCATCACTGTGCTCCTGGTAAACTACAAGCAACCATTGAAAATGCATGCCTTGGAGGCATACATTGACAGTAGGACCGGTGCATCCGACCCCCACATTCCCATTGAGCCCGCTGGGGCTCAAATGGGAATGTGGAGCATTTTTTTACGGCGTCCGGGAATGGGCAATTACCAGGTCCGGCAAGGCCGTAATGACCCGGTGATTGCCCATTCCTGGGGGCGGGAAAAAAATTATACTGGGGGAAGCCATGCCTGTTTTACAGGCACGCCTGCATCGGTCTTGTAATGAGGCCCAATGAAAGAACATCCAACGCCTGGTGGAAGTGAGAAATTGGTGCTCTCAGGTGAAACTATGGATCTCATTAATGCAAATGCATACGTCTATCACAGGGTAAGCATGGGTTGGAAAAAGCATCTGGATGAAATAAGATGACTACTCATGGATCATCCAAATGGGCTATGCTATCTTTCAACAACAGACTTGATGGCTCAGTTATTAGGAAAACAGTGCTTGCACATCAAGAAATATTAAGTGATTACATTATATAATGCTGAGCTCAGGTCTGACTGCCAACTACAGAGACTACATGTATTCACATGACCTCTGACCCAAAACAGCCACCCTCTTTGAAAGGTTCTTACACCTCCAAAAGGGGCTTCAAAGCGGGAAAGAGAGCAACACAGAGCTGATAACAAAAGCACTGGAGCCACTAATTTCATCTAGCTGAGGCTACCTCCAGGGGTCATGGAACCTGCAACAAGAATCTAGGATCGATCTACGGACTGGTCATGTGACTCTGACCCCAAAACTGTCATATTTAAAAGGTCTTTACACCCCCAAAAGGGACTTCAACTGGGCTGAGGGCAACATGGAGCTCATAACACCACGACCAGTCATTCTTTCCATCTGCCTGAGGCCGCCCGCAGATGCTGACATCCTCCATCCAGTTTGCTCCCCTCAGAAACACCATCAAGCAACAAACAGAGCAGCTGGGCCAGGACTCCATCTCCCGGCCTGCCCTGCTCTGCAGCCGGAGGCTGGTGGACCCACCCTTCCCTCCATTGGAAGCTCCTCTGCATTTCTAATACTTGCCTCCTTGGTTTGCGGCGACCCAGCCCCAGGTACCCAGCAAAGGGCTAAACAGCTAAGGGCCAACTTTCAACCTTTCCTCCAGCCTCGTTGCCTCCAAGCTCTTTTTTGGCTGTGCCTGCTACTTGCTTGTGAGTACCAATGACGTCTTTGCTCAGCCCCGCCCTCATCATGCACAGCTCTTACTATCTCTTCTACTCTTTCTTTCTCATCTTCTGCTCAAAACCATTTCAACTCTCTTCCTATCACTATGATCTCTTTTCATCGATGCCACCACTCTTCTCCCTCACCTACTCTATTAACAAAACCCCCAGCCTAATTTTATCACACTTCATCTTCTTGCATCTACCCCCAGGGCCTCACTACTTGGCAGACTCAACACCTGTTTCTACACCTCACTCTCTTTAAATTACTCTTTGAAATGCACAATCTATATGTGATAAGACTTCCTTTACCTCTGACTTCCTTCTTTCCCATTTGCCCTCTCTTGATCTCATTATCTTTACAGAAACCTGGATTTCTCCCTCAGACTTTGAAACCATTTTTGTCCTTCACATCCCTGCCTACACTTTCACCACCACCCCTGCCCAGCTGGTAGGGGTGGTGGTGTTGGACTGTTAGCATCTTCCAAACATCCTGCCTCTCCTACTCCCCTAGCTTCCGCTAGTTCTCCTCCTTTCAAATACACTATCTTCACAATCACTGCTCCCTATGGCATTCATATTACATTTTTCTATCAGCCACCTGGTCTCGCTTATTCTAAGTCTACCTAGGGGCTGTGAACCTGGCCCAACCTGCCGGTCGTCCAGACCCCTACCAGCAGATAAATCACTGAAGCACCGGCTTAGTAATGGTGACAGTGCTTCAGTGTTCCCATTCCCGTGGAGTCCCAATGGGATTTTACTGTTCCGCCGCCACCCGTAATATCCCAGTATTACCGGGATATCGGGCAGCAGAGACGTTAAACCGAGTTTGCCGGTAGGCCACCAGTACTACTAGCGGCCTACCGGCAACCTCATAATGAGGGCTATTGACTCCCTTCCTGCCCAACATCACCTCATTGTAACTGGTGACTGTAATATCCCCTCTCACCACTGCTCAATCCTCTGACTTTAGCTTTCTTCTCCTTAACCACTTGCTCTCTTCCCTCTACTCTCTACCCACCCATTCAAATGGTAACTCCCTTGACCATAGTCTCATTGTCTCTGAGCCCTCTAACTAATATCTCCACTGCTCCTTCTCCATCTGATCATTCCATCATCTTTGCCTCAATCTCCACCCCACTCTCTCCATTTTATTTATTTAATTGTTTTTTTTATAACTCGTCCAATACCCTACCTGAGTTTGGTTTCTAAGCGTGGATCTGGGATTCAAACTTCTGTTGCTTTGTTCGGTCTTGCTTCAAAGACCAGCGCGTTGCCCCTGTGCTATCCTCCGTTCACTACCATCTGACATTTCCATTACCAAGTGCAAGTCTCCCTCCTCCAAATTCCCTATCAATCTTTCTGACCTATACCACTCCTCCAAGATCCACTTATAAAGCCTTCACTAACGTTAACGCTGCTCTTCACACACCCTTCTTGTCTCACTTCCCTCCTACTACAGTCAGTCCTAAACACTACTATCCACAGCCTTAGATTACACCTACCATTCACACAATGAGGAAGAACCTTTGCACTTGGCCAACTCTACCTGAATGCTCTTCAAAACTACTCCTCTGCTTTCATCTGTCCTCGACTCTGCCAACCGTGACTTCTATCTCTCGCTCATTTCATCTCAATCATCTCAATTCTGGTGCCTCCAAAAATCTCTCAACTCAATTCTCTCACCTCCTTAACCCTCTTCTATCTGCTCTACTCTTTCTGCTAACAATCTAGCTCTCTACTTTGCTTAAAATATTTCCAACTTTCAAAATACCCCAGCAAATTTAATTCTATTGCCCCACCGGCCCACTTTTTTCCACCACCTCTGCTGTCCTCTCTTACGACAATGTCTTTCTTTGCTCCACTAACCCTGATGAGATACGGGACCTTCTCCTCAAGGCTAACCGTTCATGTGCCACCATTGACCCTCTATCCTGCACATAGTGAAACTCATAGCTCCCAGTGCTGCTCCAAATCTTACTTCCCTCTTGAACTCCTCTGCAGACAGTGACACTTTTCTATCATCCTACAAGTTGGCTACTGTAATCCTTATCCTTACGAAACCTGGCCTAAACCTGGCCTAAACCTTGCCTAAATCCCATCTGTCCTGACAACTTTCGTTCTGTCTCTTTACTACCTCACTCAAAATCTGAGTCCGTTTAGTTTTACACTGACTCACTGAGTTCCTTGAGACATGCAACATCTGGGATGCCCTTCAACGTGGCTTCTGACCTATGTACTCTACTGAGTTCGCTCTCCTCAATATCAGCAACTACACTGCTTCCGTTCATCATTCTAACCGTTCATCTATTCAAATTCTCCTCGACTTCTCGGCTGCTTTTGATACCATCAAACATTACAACCTTCTCTCAACTGTCTCTTAGGTATTAGGGACAAGGCCCTTGCTTGGTTTGCTTCATATCTCACCACCAGACACTTCCAGGAGTCCTGGAATAGCCGTACCCCGCTCACCCCCATTTACAGTCTGTGTTCCCCAAGGGACAGTCCTGGGTCCACTCCTCTTCACTCTCAATGCCTCTGCTCTTGGCACCTTGTTCCCCTCCTATGACTTCTATCATCAACTCTTTGCTGATTACATTCAGATCTACTTCTCCTTTCAGTCCTTATCTCACAAGCTATGATAAAAATGTCTGTCTCTCCTCCATCACATACTTGATGGCACCTTGCTCTCTCATGCTCAACTCCACTAAGACTGAAGTTCTCTACCTCCTATCCAAACTGGCTATCTCTTCTGCTCCACCTCTTCTATTCTTTTCTACTGACTACCTTCCCTAATCTGCTTCTGCACACAACCTTGGTGTAATCTTCAACACATCTCACAACTTCTCAATCTTCATCACCAAATCTGCCACTGTGGCCAGACTTATCTCTTCAACATCAGAAAATAAGACATCATCTTCCCTTCAACACTGCCAAGTACCTAATCTCCTCTTTAGTGCTCTCTCGATCTGACTACTGTGCAAGTCTACTCTAAGGCCTTCCCAACTATGCTTTGACAAGGTCCTCAACTTTGCTTTCTGTACACTCTTTAACCTTCACTGCTTCACCTTCACCTCCTCAGCCTGTCTTCAGTTAGGCTGGTTTTCTGTGAGTCAGAGGGCAATGTATTAATCAATTCTTATCATCTTCAAAACTATTCATTGACTTGGTCCACCCTACCTATTGGACCCTCATTGGGTACTCTCTCCCTCGCTCCCTACGATCATCCTCGGCTCACCTCCTTGCCACTTCTCGTGCCACATGGACTCCCTCTCTTTTCCGCTCCGTCCTCGTCTTGTTCACTTATTCTGGAAGGCTCTTCCTCTCCGCACTGCTCCCACTCTATCTGTTTTTAAACCGAAATGTCTAGCTCTGCTCCTTTCTGAAGAGTCACTTGCATAGCAATCTACGGCACCACATCTCCCTGTTCTCTATACAGCAGATTGTAGATGTGAAGAGTAATGCCAGGTGAAATTTACTTTTACTCTCAGCTTGGTTAAAAGTGTGAATGCCACATGAAAATTAGGCTTTCCAAATGGCATTTACAAATGGATTCCTATGTAGCTGCTAAATGGAGACAGATTCCACTGGAATCCATTAGGTTTGCAGGCATTAAAATAATTGTACTGTCATTGCGGAAGAGGGACGCCTGGTGGAGATCTTGTCTTTTTCCTCTTCTCACTTTATAAGCATTTAAAAATGGGCTTGATCAATACACCTTTTATAAAATGACCTCCACAGTGTAATGCAATCTGTAACCTCTACTGTGAGGACCACTGAGCTCATGTAAACTTACCGTTATATACTGAACAACCAAGCAGTTGGTATGTTAATTAAATGAACTAGGAATGATATAGATGCCACAAAGAACTTCAATGTGGATGCAGTACCTGTCGGTAAATCGCAATCTGTAAACTTGTTCTTGACAAATGCAGGGAAAAGACTAACATGGTGGTTTTTTTGATAGTTCAGGCTTCTGTGAAGACAATTTATAATTCTAATGCCCAGAGTAAAAGATCTGAGCAACTACACAAGTTTGTTATCATATTGCAAGACAAGAACAAATAAGGGAAGCCTCTTCCAGTGTCACGTTCATATGCAACATTCTCCAACGCAGCAACAAAAATGAAAACTCTAGTGCGGAGGTGTGCAAACTTTACCTCTCAATGTTTTTTGGACTACAACTCCCATCAGCCTAATCAGCATGGTAAATGGTTAGGGATCATGGGGATTCTTTTTCAAAACCGATACTGTAGATTTAACCGAATGTAATGTTACCTAAGGAGAAGTGACCACATTTATTTCACAGAAATGGTAGGTAATGTTGTATATGTGTAGTGCATAATAGGTGGGGTGTGGGGTAAAAGTTAGGGTAGTGAGGTGTAAGGGAGGGTGTGGGGTCTCCCCCACATTAAATAAAAAATAAGTTAAAGTAAAAAGTTTATTTCGATTTTCGATAAAATAGGTTTGGTCACTTCTCCATTAGGTAACTTTTTTCGATCAAATCTACCCCATCCGCTCATAACATCTGGAGAGCCAAGGGCTCCAGACCCATGACCCTGGGGCCCTTACAAAAGACTGATGTTTGGCAGTAAACCTGCCTTCTCTTTCCAAATCTACAAGATAAACATACATTCCAGAATGACTAATGAACTGACCTTTTGACGTCCATCATTGCATTGCCAGCCAGCATAGTCACTGATGAGGGATCATGAATGCTGTAGTCCAAAATATCTGGAGAGCTACATGAGGCAGATCTCTGCCCTGGGCTGACTAGAAGTATGTTTGTATTGCAAGAGCTTTGTGCTCATTCAGACTAACCTTATGATGCCTTTGTTACTACTACACAAGAGTGCATATGATTGCAGGAAGTTATCAAGAGTCTAGAGTGCACATTTCACCTAGTAATTTCCCTGATTGTATGTGTATTGAGTGCACGTGGCATCTTATAGTAGGTGATTGTCACCCTCATTCTCAAAATAAAGTGAGCATAATAATATGAATAAAAAAAGCCTGACCTGACACATTCCAAAATGACGGCCGGCAAGGGAAGACGTACCTAGGTGTCTCTCCCCGCCGGGCTGCATCAACAAGCATTACAATCTAGCATTTCAGACGAGTCCCCGCCAGGCCGCATTAACAAGCATTACAATCTAGCATTTCAGACGAGTCTGGGCCCAAATATAGCGTGGGAAGACAGACTGCTACGGGTGTGAAAACGGAGGAAGCAGCTGGAAGGCACACTGGGGGAATCGTAATGAAGTTCTAGCAAGTCCTCCCACGGAACAAGCCTGGGTAATCCGCAACATGTGCAGAAAAGGCAGTGGAGCCCGCAACACATCAGGGGAGCAAAGAACAGGAGCGAGGCGGAGGTGAGCTGCTCCCCTGCCGTGACGACAAACACCCCAGTGCCCCCCCACCTGACATGGAGGGCACCGGGCACAGCAGAGAAACTCCGGCCAGAGTCGCCGTCACCCGCCATCGCCACAGCAGAGGAACAACCGAGCTAAGCAGACAGGTAGATCGTCTCTGCCTCCCCGGACTAATTACGGAAACAGAGCGGAACGAAAGCTGAAGTATAAGCGGGGACATCAAAAACAATCACCCGCTCATTAAAACATACCACGAAGGGCAGATACGGCAGCCATAGAGATCAGCCGGGTGCCACCTCCAAGACGCACAAAGACCCCATGAACACAGGGACTTCAGCCCGACCATTACGGGAAACACGCGAGGAAGGCATCAGGGACAATAACCTCCAAGCAGCCGGGAAGTAACAAAATTTGAAGCAGAGACACCCCCACAACACGACTAGGTGCAACCAGAGGGACATACTAAGCAGGTGAAACACACCAACGGGCAAAAGAGTCCTCCACCCTCGCCCCTACATTCCTGACCCCAAAGGAGAAGAAACAGACCGGCAAACAGAAATAACTCGACAATGGAAGCAAGTTGACATGGAGCACAACAATCTCCAAAGGGAATGGAGTGAGTACATAACAGCCCGCTGCGGAAACCCTGCAAAATGCACTTTCCGGGAACAAATCATATGCGCGTACCAAGCTCATCAGAAAGGGCAGCAGAGGCAGACATATCTCGGGAAATCACACATCACACGACGGCCAAGAGGGAAAGGGAAGCTATACACAGGCAACCACAAGACGGGGGGGTAAAGCTGAGGACCCCCATTCATTAAACACTGCAGGAGGACATTTCTCATAGACCATAAGAGGCGGAGACAAGTGAAGGGGCACAGCCAAAACAGTGACTGAGACATAAGAAGGACCTAGAGGGCAGGAGGAGGGCATCAGAAGAGCAAAAGGGGTAGGGCGGTAAACTGGGGCTGGAACAAAAATGCCACACCAGAGACAATGAGGGGAGGACCTGGGTGAACGGGGCCCAAAAGAGAAGTCCCTACTCACCACAACGAGGGACTGCAATCCGAACCATACAGGCAGACTACAATATAATGGCAATAAAGAGATAAGAACCCAGGAAAGAGAGGCAGGAGACCAGGCTAACCAGGGGGTGGGGATAACAGACCCACATTCGCCTGGACTCGGGATATAAAAAGTTACCCCTATGACAACAGGAGGTCATTGAATAGTCAACCCTCCGAGCATTGATGTCCAATTGCAGAGCTAAAACCCCAGTGCAATCCCACCCCCAAAGAAAACAAAACCAAAATCTAAAACAGCTTTGGAGTGTGCAAGACCCAATCCCGACAAAAAAAGGGGAAGCAGGGTCAGACCCACACGACCCACATGACACCTCCCAACAGACCATGGAGGAAAACATGATCACTAAAACTGAAATGCCGAACTGCTTCAAGGAGCTACAAAACCAATTCCTCTGATCGGTTCAAGAACAATTTCAAACATTACGAGACAACATGAAGCAGTCCCTTCAAGAGGTCAAGATAGGCATAGCAAAGCTAGAAGAAAGAACAGACACACTTGAAAAAATAGTTCAACTGGTGGAAGAAGAAACGCAGAAGTCGGATGAAATTCTGGAACAACTGGCACGAGCCTCCACCAACCTGGAAGTCCAGTGTGAGGACGTGGAAAAAAATAGTTTGAGGAGATCAAACATAAGAATTAAAAACCTACCAGAGTCCATTGAGGACAAAGACCTGCAAGGAACGGTTGATCAACTCTTCGCAGAAATCCTAGCGGAGGACACTGAACCACAAGTAACAATAGATAGGCTACACAAGGTAGGCCCTACAAGAACAGCAGAACCAGGGTAAGATATGCAACCCCAATGCAAGTAAACCTCAAAGAAGTCCAATTGTATCAAGACCTAGCTCAATCCACCCTACTGAAGAACTGGAAAATGGGCCCAGTAGTACAAGTGGACCTTCCCGTTTGGTCTCCTGTTCACATGGGAAGGGACTCAATATAGGATAACAACATGCGTGGAAGGGGAGCACATCCTGGGCCTACAACAAGGAGACGAAGGCGACCATGACCAACAGCAAAGGAGAACAAGAGTCCCAAACAGATCAGAGGGATGAAAAACGGTGTCAAAGAAAAACAGAGGAGGGAAGAACAGATAGAATCTATCAAAACCTAGCGATGTAGAGAGACGTAGAAGTCGGACCACAATACAAGTGGAGCTTAACATTTTTAGGAGGGCAAAGACTCGCCCGGAATAACAAACACAGGCCCAGGGTGAAGAGAGAAGGGCGTGTTTGGAATTTACATTGGGGTTTAGGATCCCTCACAATTGGAACCTGAGGTGGAAAGGGGGCCAGGATCGCAGGACACTATCCGGGCGCATAAAGGTCCCTAGCCACCCTCAGGGGGAAAGGGATGTTGGGGAAGGGAGGGAGGTGGGAGGAAACGGGTGGCGGAGGAAACACAAGATAATGGAGCACAAAGGAACAAGGAAGAACCACAAAAAAAGGGACATGGAAAATATTGGACCATGGATAGGAGAACCATGAATCAGATAAAGATCCTGTCACATAATTCAGGGGAATGAACACCCCAACAAAATGGGCAACATTAGAATGGCAGTATGGAAAATGAAGGCGGATATCATTATGTATGAAGAAACACACATAAAGAAGACTGATAAAGCGCAGACGAGGATTAGAGGGTCCACGCAAATACACCAAGCCAATGCGGAGGGGAAGAGGGTGGGGGTCCTTATCGCTATAGAGGACAGAATCAAAGCACTAGTACAGAATCATCGGGCAGATAAGGAAGGGAAATCCCTTTTCTTGAATATAATATTGGAAGGCAGACACATCACCCTGGCATCTATATACACTCCCAACACAGGACAGGAAGGATTTCTCAAAGGAATCCTCACGGATATGAAAGTGTTTGCGACAGGGGATATCATCATGGGGGGACCTAAACATAACATGGAACCCCAAACTGGACAGAAGTACCTAAATACGAACAGAGGCAGGCGCCCACTCGAAAGCACTGAAGAAGGCGTTTCATACACTCACCCTCCATGACCTCTGGAGAGCAAAAAAGGACAATAATGAGGATTTACACATTCCTCCCACATATACAACACACATTCTAGAATAGATTACATGTGGGCATCGACGGATTTGGTGGGAAAGGTGACAGAGATAGAAATTGTCCCGATCTCACTATCGGAGCATGCCCCGATTATAACAACACTTAACATCCTGAGTCGTAAAGGGGGAGTCTGGACCTGGAGATTCCCAATGGACATACTGCAAGACATCACAATAGTAAATGCAATACAGGAAAAGATAGACATCTACTTTGCCGAGAACGACACAGGTACAACCCCCCCCCAGAGCATAATATGGGACGCATTTAAAGCTGTTCTAAGGGGAGAGCTGATAGCTCTGAAGGCCAGGCGAGACAAGCAGCGCACAAAATTGGAGAAGGAACTAGAAGAATAACTTGCAGAAGACGAAGAGAGCTCGTAAGCAACCCCACCAGCAAGGCAAAACTGGCTACGAAAATTATCCAAGGACAACTGGGGCTGCTACAGACTAAGAAGGCAGAACTGGCCCTCCTAAGAACAAAAACGAGATGCTACATCAGCGCCAACAAAGCCGATAAACTTCTGGCACAACTCTGCGAAAGGGGTTGAAGGATAACAATACTGAAGCTGATGGACCCAAAATGGGATATTAAAATGACCAATGAAGAGATGGGGGAGATAATGAGGACATATTACCAGACTCTGTACCAAGCTGTACACTAAGATACTGTCCGATACACTCTTTGGGCTTTTACCAACGCTGGTGGCTCCGGACCAAGCTGGCTTTATTCTAAGGATGCAGATGGCAGACAATACAAGACAATACAAGAAGGGTGAATCATCTCATTGAAAAAGCGGAACACACATGTACCCAGACGATACTAGTCTCGCTCGACACAGAAAAAGTGTTCAACAGAGTTGAATGGACACAACTGTTTTCTACAATGGAATGCATGGGCTTCGGACAATCGTACATGCAGATGATTAAAGCCAACTACAAAACGCCCACGATGAGGCTATCACTAAATGGCCTCCTATCGCCCCAAGTTGCAATGACCAGAGGAACAGAACAAGGTTGCCCATTGGCTTCCCTTCTATAAGCACTTTTTCTGGAACCACTACTGATAAAAATACGAATACAACAACAGATAAAGGGTATACAGATGGGAGGAGTAGAGCACAAAACAATGGCCTTTGTGGATGACATGCCCCTGGCCCTGATGGATCCAGACCAATCTTTACCGGCTATTCTGAGAGAATTGGATCTGTTTGGGACCATCTCCGCTCTGAAAATCAACAGGCATAAATCAGAGATCCTGTACCTAACAGCGGGCCCAATCAGAATTGAGAAGTTAGCCGGCACAACCCAAATGAAAAAGGCAACGGACAGCATCACATAATTAGGGATCAAATTTACGCCGTTGGTAATGCGACTGTACACGGCCAACTTCCCAAACTTGTTGGACAAACTGAAAGCGGACCTCATGAAATGGAACCCCCTTAACATCTCATGGCCTGGTAGGATGACAGTCATCAAAATGACCGTCCTAGCGAAGCTCCTTTACTACTTCCAGATGCTCCCAATAAAACTTCTGAAAGCATTCTTCAAGTCACTAAATAAAATAATATCCACCTACATATGGCAATACAAGACACCAAGAGTGGCAATGACAACACTTACAGCGCAGAAGAATGAGGGAGGGTTAGCACTCCCCCATTTTAGGAAGTATTACGAAGCAGCACAGTTACAGGTTTTAAAGGAATGGGTAGCACAGCCCCACCAACATATATGGGCAAGACAGGATGAAGCAGTAGCCGGGGCCACACTATCGCACCTACTATGGAGGAACCAGAAATATAGACACCTGAATACCAAAATAACCATAATCATGGGAGCAGTTTTAGAAGCATGGGTTGCAGGGACCAAAAGAGGGAACCTGACAACATGCCCGTCGTCCTTCACCCCAATGTTTAGAAATCCGGATTTCCAGCCAGGAATGGAAACCAAAGCATACATCAGCTGGATACAAGCGGGACATGCTAAATTGTGAGACATGTATAAGGGGCCGACGATCAGGACGCTTCAGGAATGCATTGAGGAAGTAGGAGTAAAACCAACTGAAAAGTATCAGCATCTGCAACTTACACACTAGCTCTCCGCCCCCGCCAACAGAAAAGCAGCTACAAGACAACTAACCCGGTTCAAAACATTCATGATAACGGATACGGGATCCCACAAACTAATATCAAACTCCTGAACGTACAAGGGGAGGAGATACAGTGGAGATACATGAAGAGGTGTGAAAAGATGCTGGAAGAACCAATATTGCGAGACCAATGGAGAGAGGTATGGAGTAAAATTACCAAACTGACGCGGTCTATACAGCTACAAGAAATGTGGCAAAAAATCCTTCTCCAATGGCACTTCACTCCCAAAAGACTTCATGCAATGTATCCCACAGCCAGTGAGAAATGCTGCCGTGGGTGCCAACAAACAGGGGACTGGAAACATATATGGTAGGATTGCCCGGAGATAACAAAATACTGGAATGAAATAAAAGAACAAGTGGGGAAAATGATACGAGGAGCGGAAGGTCTAGAAGACAGAATATCGCTGGCGGGCATGTGGAACCCGGCACAGATAACGTACACGAAGCGGCAACAGAACAGGGTGATCATGCTGAACATAGTGGCATGGCTGGCAATAGGCCAACATTGGAAACAGAAAGACCCACCAACAAGAATGGACTGGCTCCAAAAGGTATGGAGACTCATATTATTGGAATGGAAGACATGTAAGATCCAAGGAACACCGGAAGACTTTCAGGCAAATTGGGGAACAATCCTGCTATACTTACAGAGCGATTACATGCTCCAGTGGTGCACACCTAGGATCCGAATACTGGACATCCTATAACCCAACAAAAAAAAGGAACTATGGGCCTATGAAATGCTTCCGCCATCTGGGGGGAGGAGGGGAGCTAGGAGGAGGGAAGGAGGGAAGGGAAATTGTGGTTATTGTGATCTTGACTTACAAAACGAATAAAAAGATGTTTAAAAAAAAGCCTGACCTCTGGAGAGCAGAGGCCCAGATTCTACAAGAAGTAGTACATTAGAAGTAACAAGCATGAATCACACCTACTTGATGGATTTTATACGGTTTTGTACTTCAGTGTTTATTTATACAGTTCTTCTCCGATTGCAGGGGTCTGCAACCTTCAGCTCTCCAGATGTTTTGGACTAGATTTCCCATCATCTCTATGTAGCATAGTTAATGACAAGAGATCATGGGAATTGTAGTCAAAAACATCCGGAGAGCCCAAGGATGCAGACTGCTGTATTGTTTTATGCATTCATAATTGATCTTATATCTCCCAAAATGATGCCCCCTTGTAATGCACATTCTCAGAAATATTTTTTTAACTGGATGAAGACACTGTGTGCCTAACCACGAGTTGGGCGGTAGCCCTTAAATGTGGCGGTAACGGTTTTACCACCGCATTTATGGGTCTGCCCTATCTCGAGCCTCGCCTGTTTATCCACAGCTCAGAGCTAGCGTAAACACGTCAGAAAATGCCTATTTCCTGCACAATTACTGCCGGCAGTATTACCGTGTGATAATTGCATCTAAAATTCCCCATTGACTCCAGAGGACTTAATTGGGACTAATAGTTAGCGCTCAACCCGTGATCCGGTGGTAATAGCGCCGGACGGGTGGGCGCTCACGCTAATCTAGTTGGCTGGTATCCCAGGCTTGTGTGAGTGCAGCTAGTGTCGTAGCATGTAGCTGGAGCTTTACATTCACTTTTATATTTCATGTGTATCTTGATCGATGAAGGGCTGTGTTTCTAATTTCATGCATCTTGTATTCCAAACTAAAGTCTTGCAAGCTTAGCGTCACATCTCCAGGTGAACTGCAATACATGTGGACATATCTCTCATAGCAGGAGGCCATCAGACAGGCTCCCACTGTATTTAGGAAAGCAGTAGTGATGGAGCTCTGATCTGCCCTTTGACCAGATGCACTCTCTTTCCTGCAGATTCAGTTTCCGCTACTTGAGGCACCACTTGGCCATTGGATTTGCCATTGAAGAGATCAACAAAAATGTGAATATTTTACCCAATATCACTCTTGGATTCCAAATACATGACACTTGCGCCAGCAGTGAACTTGTCTTGCAGGCAGGTTTCCAGGTGTTATCTGGCAAAACTAGGATCATTGCCAATTACAACTGTAGAAGGACAGGCCCAGTGGCAGCGTTTATTGGACAGTTGTCATCTCCAACATCGTTTACACTGACGACTCTAACAGGACTCTACAAATATGTACAGGTAAGAGGTTTTCATAGCTCACAGCTGAAATGAATGACGTCACTGCTCCGAATAGTTGTGCAAATAATACTCCCTAGCGGTGTAATATCAGTTAATGATCACTTATCAATTCAACGAATCTACACATCCTGTATGTCATTCCATAAAGAGCTCTTTGCATTGGGGACTGCCTATTCACATGCAGAAAGTTGGAAACCTGGTTTACCTCTCATCCTCTTCCAAAATTCAGCAAGGCTGACGTTCTAGAATTCAGGGAGGAGAGTGATTCTCTCCAGAAACGAGAAGAAAAATGGCCCTTGAACGCTACTGGAGTGACAGATATCACAACCATTTCACTCTCACATCCAAATCTTGAATATGTACGAATTAATATACATGCTTTGATGTTATGTACATTTTAATGTTAGGATGAGTGTTTTGAAAGTAAACCACCAAGCCCAGTGTGCATTATGTACGTGATGATTTAATATTAAGCTGTTTTATTGCATATATATTTATCAAATACAAATAGTTCTGGTTATTCATTTGTTACCAAAATGCTTTCTGGTTTTCATTCAAAGCAGAAAGGGCCCTCCTTGGTGCTGTTTACCTTCTTTACCTTTCTCATGCAGGTGTTTTGAGGGACTATATAGAGGTGTGCCAGACTGTCCCTCTTGAATGATAGTCTTCACGCAGAGGACAATGTACAATATATAATATATACATGTTTGTACAGGGTCTGCTATAGCGACCATGTAGTTATGTTCAAGATGCACTTCCCATTGGAAGAGCGGTTTTGGGGCGGCTTATAACATTGGCGATGTTGAATGAATTTGCACAAAGCTTTGCAAAATTTGTTTGACTTAATTTTTTCACGTTTGGTGCAGTTTTGTCAAGGAGGGGCAAAGTCATAGGGGGCTCCCTAAACCTACAAAATCTGGATAGACATGAATGGAAAAGATGTTGCTCGTGACTGCAGCCCAAACTGCTGGACTGATTTGCACCTAACTAGCGCGAGGAGCGGCGGCCTTGTCTCGAAAACGTGCTTTTGCATATTTGATGCAAATTCGTCCATAAGGTTTTTTTCTCAAAATGTCCAAAAAGTAGGCACAAAAAATGAGTGATATCTCCATCCGGTGCATGGACTTACTTCCTGATTCAATGTCTACAGATTCCTCTGAGCCAATCGGAGAGTTGCATAATGTTCACAGACATCATATACAGCAGCTGATTGGTCAATTGAGAAATGGGAGGTTCATGAAAACCTTTGTATTGTATGCCAAGTAGGATTCGCAAACGTTGGCTGTAATAAAACAAATTAAATTCTCTCTAGAGGATGTGATGGGATATGTCCAGAAAAAAACAAAAATCAGGCGTTTTTTTTCCTCTGATGTCCACAAACAGAAGTTCACGTCCAGTGCTGTGCTGTTAGCGAACTTGACAAATGTTTGAGGACATCCATGCATATGTGTGATTACAGTTTCCGTGAAGAGCAGTTATTGGACTGCTTATAATGTTGCCGCCGTGCAACAAAACTGCACAACATTTTACAATAAAAATATAGACTCAAAGTACAATGTCGTTGCAATGTTTGCTGGCTTTTTGTCAAGTGGAGGCTAATATAAAGTGAGGTCCCTAAAATGTTGGACGGCTTATAACTTTGACATCATTTGACAAATCTAACAAAATATTTGCAAAAAGTTTATAGACCCAACTTTAAATGTGTGTGCATAGTTTGAAAGGATTTTGTCAAGAGGCAGCAAAACTGTAGGAGGGATCCCAAAGTTTTCACAATCGGGATAAGCTTGAATGGGAAAAATAATGTTGCTTCCGGCCGGTCTGAAATGCTGGATAGCTTTGCAGCCAACTTCCCATGTTAAAGACAAAGCTAGCAGTGAAGCTTCTTCAATGATGGATGCGAGCGGTATGTACCACCATAAGGCTGTGGAATGCTTTCTTTTTCACAGACTTTATTCTGCAACATTTGCCTCAGAAATAGCTGTCAATGGAAGGTTTTACACAGCTTTAAAAATTATTTTTCTCAAATTCTTTTTCTTGTTAAGCTTGTGTTAGACTGTGAGATGACAGCTTTACGAGTCCCTTGAGAAGCAAAAAGCAAAGTCGGAATAGCTGCCGGACACACTGAAGAGTGTTGCTTGAAGAATTTAACAGTGTACAAAAAGCTACAGGATGAAAGTCCCTGTGCCAGACCACACTCCTCTCTGTGACATATCTCAAAGCAAACAAAAGTCTTTGTAGCCTCTGACCCAGCCCTCGCCACATCATATTTTGGTATTCCATAGTGTGATGGATACATAGAGTTATCCATCTATGTATTTGGTCATCCCTTTTGTCTGTGGGATGTCCATGTAACAAGGACATCCTCAGACAGGTAAACAGTGTTTATCGTATTGTTTATTTATATAGCTCCTATACACAGGCAGTGTTTCAAAGCGCTCACTGAGGGTGGGGCCATGGGGCAAAAACACCAGTCACTCAGAGCCCTTGAAATTCTGAGACGAAAATAGTCTACACAGGCAGAGTAAGTGCATAAAAAATACAGTTAACAGTTTGGGATACAGCAAATAGGACTGACAGCGATTCTGCAATTTTACAGTACAATTAAGGGGTGAAGACAATCGCTGCTATACTTGGCAATCATCGATTACGTGCACGGTGCGTCAACTATAGTCTGTCCATGAGCCATAGTAAGGGATCCCTGTTTTTGATGCTTTATTCAATCAAAAAAGAAACGAGAGTTTTGGTGTAAACAGAAATATACATGTTCCCACACAACTAACTCTTATCTTCCCTATACCTGTAGGTTTTACTTTCTGTTACCAGTGCCATAAACTACTGTACTCTTTGCTCCTCATAGTGGATTAGGGCCTCAGCAGGCATTGAGGCTGCCACCAGCGAGGACATGACAGTAAAGACTGTTCGCCAGCAGATAGTGTCTGCTATTGGCTAGGTTGCTGGTTAGAGTAAGCAGAAGCTACAGGTCCTGCCCGCTCATGTTATCTCCCAAAGCACTAATTCCAGGTTTGCATAGTACTGGCAGAGATTCAGTTTGGACATGACACATCATGCTCCAGCAGATCATAACATTCTATGGCATGGCACTATATGTCATGCCATAATATGCCATGTCATGTTATGATGTGTATACATGTTGGCATGAAATGGGTTGCCGCACTTGAGTAGACGTATGTACATAATTATCTAATGTTAAAAAAACTTCAATTTATCCAGAATGGGGCTGTGCATGCAGTCTGCGGACTACAGAAACACCCCGTTACTGATGCCCGGCAAAGTTACATTGGCTTCCTGTGCAACATAGGATTCAAAATAAAGCGCTCACTCTTGTGTATAAATGTCTCAACGGGTTAGCCCCTGAACATCTCCCATTGGACCGGGCAGAACGCTCAGGGACAGCGCAGTTGTCTTGGACGCAAGACAACGCATAGCAACACAAGATTGAATTCAGGTCTCACGCTTAGGAACTGGTCTCCGGTATTGAGCGCGTTTTAAAAGAACAATTATAATTATTTATCTGAGCGTGTTAAATATGCCCCGCACAGGAGAGTCCTTTGTTCAAACAAGGAATATTTGTTGGATCTGCCTCGTTTTACCCTCAAAAGGAATTGAGGAGCTTGTTTCGACACTTGGGCTCCTCCCTTATGGAATGATCTCCAAGTGTCCTTGAAGGTCCTCCCCTTGTCTGTTGCAATTCGGAAGACCCATCGGTTTAACAAGTGCATGTTCTGTTATTCTTTTTTAGTGTTGCCTTGTACCCTCTGAGGCTGACAGGTTCGTAGCACGTTATAAGTACCAATAAACAAACATATCTATAAGGAATTTGTATTCACTATTTTGTCAAACTGGCTGCTTGAATACAAAAAGTTTAAAAAGAGAAATCTGGGATACCGTGTCTCACCCAAGGGTGCCTCATCCCCACTCCCCAAGTCTCCTCCTCCCAGGTGACCCACCCTCACGTATCCACCCCCAGGGTCAGGATCTGAAAGCAACAGCCATTCCCAGGCCACCTGGGAGGAGGATATATTGGGGAAAGAAGAGAGGAAACCCTCAGACTCCTCACACCCTCTAAATAGTGACAAGATGCTTTTAAATATGAACTCTTTTTTTAAGTATTCTTTCTGTATAACCTACATCATTCACTTAAAATGCAGGCCAAGTAGCCTCCAACCTCCACCCATATGTGGTGCCACCCAGCATCTCAAAATTCAATAATCGCTAAGTTTAGTTTGGTTTATTTTTCATAAAGCGCTGCTCGCCCTTACACCTCAAAGCGCTACACAATATAGAAACTTGCATACAAATAAAAATAAACAAACAGCAGAGAAAGAAACATAAACAAAGGCAGTCAGCAGATAATCCCAATATTCAAATTGGGCAAATCATAAGTAAAAACGGCATAATCAGAAACAAGTTCTAAGTTCAGGAGGCCTTGGGACAGGTAATAACGGAAAAGTCCATAACCAATTTGAGATCTGAGGAAACAATGTCATGAAATATGGACAAAAAAGATGGGAGGTTACTTTTGCCACACCCAACCTGAATACAGTCTTGGTCCTTCTCGGTGCACCATTGATCAATCTTGATTCTAAGAATGATTTTAAAGTCTGACATTCTTACCAATAAACCAATAAAAGCTATGTCAACCCTCTGGCCATAGTGGATCCATGCAACGTCCTACAAACTGCTCATCCCACACTCAGGAAACTGTTGACTATATCACTACACATCGGAACTGCAACACTTCCTTTCACAAGATCCTTTAAATCGTTGGCCTGGGTAATAGGTCATGAAAAAGCAGAATTCACTTGCAGAGTTCATACACCCTCAGCCAACATGCATATATATAGTGTCACTCTTCACCTGCTACAACATATCCACAGGGAGCAACTAGGGAATGGATCATCCCAACACAATTAGTGGGGACATACACCAAAAAATGCAGGATCACCAGCAAGCATTACACATTGATGAACCAGCATCGGGTGCACGAGCCCCCATCACTCAAGCCACAAAACCAATTGCTTCTGCCTATAGGCAAACAGCTCCGCCAGACAACTCAGAATTTCAACTTCGACAGTCCTATACAAATTAATAGATTTGGGGGCCTGAGCCTCCTCCATTTGCAACTACATCTGGCTGTGTAGAAAACGCAACACAACATGGAAGACAACAAGCGGGGAAAGACAACCACTTTACAACCTTTTAATTGACAGCGTGATCCCAGAAACTTGACAGAACACAATGAATAGGACCAACATTCTGCATCTGCTACGAGAAAGTCCTTAGTTATCCAGCATCAACTCTGGAGATTTTGCTAGGGTCTTATTATTTGATCGACAGCGTCTAGATCGAGCCGTGATGACCTTAAACTCGAAGATAGTGATGGATATTCTCCTAAACGAAAAAGACTCACTTCGCAGAATGGGCTTTGATTTAACACCATACACCTACAATATTTTTAGGCGTGGAAGCCAAGCCCCCAAAAGATGCCATTGTCACAGGGTAATCAGCTATTCAATAAAGAGAAGAGCAAGTCCAGGGAGGAGCAGATTCTGATGTTGAAGAGGAAAATGATTGCCTCTGAAGAAAGTCGCGACTGGCCTTGGCTCCAGGGCATGTCTTCTTCTTAGATCTTGGGGCAGAGGCCCCCGGTGAACGTACCCGAGGATCGCAACTGCCTGTCACTTTTGTCCTCTAACTCTAGGGGTAACTACCGTCTGTTTAACAGCAGTGACCTATCCAGATTATTTAGGCAACACAGCCTTATTATTCTTCAAGCAACGTGGCTAAAACATGACTAAAAACTCAACACTACTTGGATGATTACTTGACGCTATTTCAAACTGCACGCCAAGGGGAGAGCGGGCATCCGTATGGAGGTCTGCTGACATTTATAAAATTAGATGCAAATATATTAGACATGCGCAACTCAACAATCCTTTTTGGAGCAATGGCGACTCACATTAGTGTGGGCTGCCAGGTGGATCTCAATATTCTCCTCTGAAACATCTATTGGCATCAGGGTATGTGCCAGCTGACCAACGCATTAGACGTAATATCATCCTTCATATTGAAGTGGTATGACCATGAGCCTAACGGTCATATCATTTTAGGTGGGGATCTAAATTTGGATTTCCTGGCCTGGGGCTGCTGCTTGTCAATGGTACAGTCAGAACGGATATTCCCCCTCGTTCCACCTGGTTCAATGGTACTTCCAAGTCAACGAAAGACTATGTCTACTTGAATAAGTGGACACATGTCCATTGTACTCAGTTTACCGCAGAGGGATCGTGCGCAAGCAATCATGCATGGGTGTAGTATTTCTTGACATCCCAATGGGTCCTAACAATTTGAGGGCAAAAATATCTAGAACCACTGTGGCCTCTAATATACAGGATAACCGATTTGTGTGGACTTTTAATCGGGCAAGGTGGGTCAGCAGATTTGTAGCAGACCCCTTGGCTGATAAACCAGTAGAGGACAGGTAATAATAATAATAATTGGTTATTTTGAACGTGCTTAATACCCAGAGGTTTCTAAAAGCGGCCCAGGAAGGCCCTGTGTTGCTCCGTGTCGTCTTTCCTCCAAGGCGAGCACATTGCCCCTGAGCTATCCTCCATGGACAATGTCCTTCTTTCATGGGGCAACTTTGTCTGCTTCATTAAATAGGCATTCAACGCTGCCACTTCCTGCCCAGGTAAACCAGGCATCGCTCCTAGGATCCATCAGCATTCATATAACACAGCTCTCATATCTCAGAGCAAAGAACTTAGAGCCCAAATACAGGAGATTAAGTGTGACCCTAATACAATTCCAAGTGAGACGATCACTCTTGAGAAAAGAGCTTGACAGTCTTATAAAGACTGTCTGCGAGCTTCAAGAGCTTTAAGTATACACCTGGACGCTGAATTGATGTTGGCTGCCCTAGTCAATAAACACTCTAAATCCTAATGGGCAAATGGAACTGCAGACAGTGAGATTGGTAAATGCTGTCCCTTAGGCAGACTGGGTTGCCCACTTAGAAGCACTGTATGAACCAGTGGAATCCTCCATCAAAGACCTTTGCCTGGTGAACACCTCCTGGAGAGGGCCAGGGGAAAATGAAATCAACCCAGAAATCCTTCAGAAGTTTATTTAGAGATTGTGCACAACCCCGGCCTTAACAAGCTGTCAAATTTCCTATTCAATGCCAGCTCAAATCTTTGCTCAGAAGTATTAACAACAGTATTTATAGGACGGAAATATTTCCATCAACATGGAGTCAGTGATTCCCATGTATAAAAAGGGTGCAAGAGCTCTTTCCCATAATTACCACCCAATAGCATTGTTAGATGCAGACTGTAAGGTATTCTCGTCGCTTCTGCTTGAGCATCTTGAGTGATGGGCCACCAGCAATGGAATCCTTAGTAAATGGCAGACTGGATTCGGTAAAGGGATGGGAACCCCTCTTAACGGCATACTTCTAAAATGTATACAACATCTAGCCTGGTGCAAGGGTGACAATCCAGTCTAGGTATCTTCAGTCGACCTGATGGCAACTTTTGACGCAGTTAATCGCTCTCTTCTTTGGCACAAACGGCAGTCATGGAGCATTCTGGAGGGTCTGTTAAGACTACTGATTGGCCACGATCCAGGTGTACTTAGATCAGCAAGGACATTTATCATGGCACATTAGGACGGCCAGCGGTGTCCGTCAGGGGTGTGCACTAACATCTTGCCTTTATAATCTGTACTTGGCGGATATAGCTTCTTCATTGCAACCTAGACCAATGGCCACCCCTAAACTACAACATCTTCGCCTCTTGTGGGTAGCATACGCTGATGATTTTTTAATATTAGACAGTAAACCAATAGGTCTCCAACATTTACTGGATAGCTTCTATGACGTTGCGGATGCCCATTCAATGACAATTAATCCTACAAAGACCAAAGTGATTCATTTTTTCACACAAGGAAAAGATCCACCTTATTTGGGCACGTGTGAGGAGAGAGTTACAGAAGGTGGACTCCCTCCTTTATCTGGGATTCCTGATTAATCAGCATACATTGGGCTTGACTACTCAGAAATGGCTCTTAGCCATCTGCCCATCTTGGAGTCCCATATTTGAAGAGGTGTCCTCTGCCTGCCGTCCTCAGTCCCCTCGGCCGTGGTCAGGCATGAATTAGGCCTGACCTCACTTTTGGCCAGAGCCCAGTAGAAACTTCTGAGCCAATATAGGAAGATATATGCCTCATAAGGGGTTTCATTGTATTTTGATCTTAAAGTGGTCCTGCAGGCCAAAGGTTCAAAGGTCTTG
Organism: Ambystoma mexicanum; assembly: GCF_040938575.1. Taxonomy (NCBI): domain Eukaryota; kingdom Metazoa; phylum Chordata; class Amphibia; order Caudata; family Ambystomatidae; genus Ambystoma; species Ambystoma mexicanum. Next base: position 1,090,456,350 of record NC_090926.1, on the reverse strand, counting down.
ATAGAGTTGGCAGACTATTTCTGCCACCTTTAACTAGATGCAGGCAGCTCTCTTCAGGAGCTGGTCGGTAAACCATGCATGACCAATAAATCATTGTTCGACAAGGATTCGGTCTGAATAGTTGAGGATTTTCATAGTTATCCCTCGATGGAGCATCCCTGAAAAAAATCATAAGAGGCGGGGCATTTTTGCCCCGTCCATAGCGATGTATAATGGGAGTGGTGCACGTAAGCAGTTTTTAAGATTTCACATGAATATCTTGCATACAGAGGAAATCTATTACATTATGGCCTTAAAAACAACGACCACTTATACTGCAGGTTTTGTCAAGAGATGACCCAGAGAGAGACACTAAAACATTTGATGACTGGCTATGCTTCCTTTGAACCTTTGAAACTGTGTGGGTTTGTGGGAAAGAGTCTTAATAATTTGAAGAAACTGTGTACTGATTGCATCTTATTTCATATTAAGGGCCTTCCTTTTTTTTCTTTTTGTTTTGGTCTGCTGTTTGGTAAATGTTTTGGTTTGCTGCTGGAATTTGTATTTATCGTATATATTGTTATAGGTTACTGCTAGTTAACCAAAAAAACAAAAAAATAAAAAAATCTAAAGAATATTTACGCATACCTCTATTTAATGAGGATGGTATGGAATCATTCTACCCTGTGGTCAGTGTCAGGGTAGTGACAAATAATATCCCTTCCTTTTCCTCCCGTCAGGTTACTGTAGCTGAAATGCGTACAATTGTCACTAACCTTAAACCCACATGTATTGGTGACACCTGTCTGACTAAAAACCAAAAAGGAGTACATAGAGCTTATGCTACCTTCCATCACGCATATGGTCAATGCATCCTTCCAGGAGTCTTGTGAGCTAGAGTCACTCAAAGAAGCATGGATTATCCCTCTGCTTAAAAAGGAACATCTGGACCTGGGTTGGCTGGCAACTACAGGCCCATTACAAATGCTCCATTTCTCATTAAGATCTTAGATAGAGTTGGCTATATACAACTTCAAGGGATTCATTGAGACATATAATATCCTTGGCCGTGGCACCGAGTCAGCTTTACTTGACCTCAAGGCAAGCATCATCAACATTACTGATGACAAGACACACTGCAGTCCTTTTCTTAGTTTTGTTGGTGGCCTTCGACTTGGTTGACCATTCTCTTCTAGCTACGAGACTGATGGAAGTAACACATTTTTCTGAAAACTCGGTTTCCTGGTTTAAATCAGTTTTGGTTCATAGGTCAGTGAGAGTGGCAGTGGCCAACTACAAAGTTGTCCTGTTGCGCTTGTGATTCACAAATTCTCCGCAAATTGGCTGACATGTATGCAGATGATTCCAAAGCCATAAACAAGATTTACTCAATTTTGCAGCGTTGAATGGCGAATAATTCAACGGTCTTGAACGATGGTAAAGCAGAGCTCCTGATTGTTGGCTCCAGCCTTAGATTACAAAAACTTTCACTTAGTTATTCTAATGTTTCCAAGACTTTGGGGATTTATTTTGATGCACAAACAGGTAGATTCCGCCAGGTCGTCCTGCGTGTATATATATATATATATATATATATATATATATATATATATATATATATATATATATATATATATATATACTGCTATGTCAAATCAGCCCATGTCTGCCTTTGGAAAACAGCTGCACTGGCTACGGGCCTGATCAACTCCTGCTTGGAATATTGAAACAGCCTACTTGCAGGCACATCAAAATGCAATATAAAGAAACAACAGATTTTACAAAATGGCATGGTAAGATCCTGTCGTTATATAAAAACTGAGAGGTCGGGATTCAACTTCTTCAATTTAAGTGTAAGGCAGAGCAAAACAAAAGCAACTATTGCATACCCCCACCAAAAGCATCTTTTTTGTGTTATGAACATGTGAAAAACTGATATAATAAGCCGTGACTAGGTCTTCCAGTCACTGAGAACATTATATTTAGCAGTGTTATGATTTTTTGTCACTGGTTATAGTATGTTTATTTTTGTTAATGAATATATCACTGTGGGAGATTAGTTTGTCTGCTACATTATATTATTATTGTAGGTTTGTTTTTTATATATTTTTTGAAAATTTGTTTTGGATTATATTTAGACCAATAGTATGTATAGTATGTTGTTGCTGATTGAGTGTAGTATGGATGGAGTGTTGTGGTGATGTGAATGTGTTTGGGTTTGTTAGATGTTGCACTATATGAATAAATTGTATATTTATGATGTATGGGTCTTTCTAATTTTTTCTATATTGACATATGTTAATAGATTTTATTATCCTTATGGTCGTTTTTATGACCAAATAAATGTATTCTTATGAGATCTATATGGGAGTGAATTGAATTCTTTCACTTCTGAACATGAGATAAAGGGCCTCATTACGACCCTGGCGGAAATGGTTAAACAGCGCCGTAAAAGGTGACAGTGCTGTTCAACCCGTTCCGCCACATTAGGAGGTCCCCTTGCGGGACACGTTAAGCACGCCTGGGAAAACCAGGCGTGTTTACCGGGTCCCACGAGGGGAAGAGGGCGCAACAACGGGCCATCTCGTTATGGCCCGTTGTTTGCTCCCTCTCCCATTCCCATTCAGCCCTATGCAGGCTGAAATGGGAATGGTGAAGGACCGTGTCCGGGTCCTTGAGGGAGGAATTACTGGGCCATCCGAACTTGGAATGGCCCGGTAAGTCCTCATTCCGAGGACCCGGACACGGATGCGATTTCGGCGGCAGCCATGCCGCCAATAGCGGCATGGCTACCGGCCGAACTCGTAATGAGGGGCAAATTGTTTTACCACTAGGTGGGGGTATGCAACAGTTGCTTTTGCTTTGCTCTGCCTTACACTTAAATTGAAGAAGTTGAATCCCGACCTCTCAGTTTTTATATATATGAGTGTTTCCCAGGTGTGGTCGGGTTTCATTTTAACCTGGGGTTCCTGTTTGTGTTTGAAAGATCCAATTGTTGCCTAAAGCGCAGAGAACACGCCACTGCCCTGAGAAGGTAATTTCACTGGTTACTGGTGCTTCCACAAGGGTGTCTGGCCGTGGTCCACTCTATCTGCAACTCCTTCCGACTAAATATTCCCCCTCTAGACACCTACGCTGCTCTGGCATCAACTCCTTATGTTTTAAAGCGTTTTGCTAAACAGAGAGCTGGTGGTCGATCGCTTTCCTCAGCGGGCTCCCTTCTTTGGAACAGCCTCCCCCACCCTCTTCGTCTGGAGCAGGACCTCTTTAAGTTCTGGAAAAGCCTCAAAACCTTCCCCTTTACCTCTTCCTTCCCTCCCTCTCTTTCTCCCCTGCAAATCTCACAATAGCTTGATTGGTGTGCAGGGCCCTTATGCATCCTCAGGGCCTGACCGCCCATATCTTATCATCCCTGTTGCTGACTATCCTCAGCACTTGGCTCAGCTCACCGTACACCACTGGAGGTTGCACTTACCTTTCCTCATAGCACTTCACTTGCTGCTTTCCACGAGCACCACAGCACCTATCCCATACCACTCTCCCCTCTGCACTTGCACATTCTGAGCGCTCACAAGGCATAGTAGGTTCATCTTCTCCTCCCCACTGTCTCTTCTTATATTGTTGTATTTAATTATTTAACAATGTTGTTATTTCATTGTCCATCATCCTCTGTCCCCTCCCTGTTCCCTTGTGGGCACTTTGAAACAGTATTTGCTTCCTGTTTTATGCACCTAACAAGTGAATAAAATAAATACAAATACAATAAACACTGTATACGCCACAAAGTGTTGTCTCTCACACATGAATGCATTACTGATTCTGTGTCTCAATATCTGAAAGATCCGATTCTCATTAAAACCCCTTTCAGAATCGTTCGATCTAACAAAGGTATCATCTTTATCCAACCCCGTTCTAAACTTTTTGTTGCTGAGGCGCCAAAGGCTTGGAATAAGCTCCTGCATGCCTTGCGGAACCTCCCTGGCCGTTTGAAGTTTTAAAAGGACCTCAGACCTTTCTATTTAACAAAGAGATCAACAGTTTTTTTGTTATCTTTACCTGTGTTCGTCTTGTCCGGCTTTATTTTAAGTGCTATGAGGCCTATTGGTGAGCAGTGCTCCATAAAAGAAAAGTAAATAAATAAAAAATAAATAAACTACATGATTAGGTCAGCTGAGCTGGTATGCACTTAGAATGTTATATGTTATGGTAATAACCAATAGAGTAGGGCCATTAATGTCATTCTTCAGGTTCTTGTAAAGGTTGGAGCCAATAGGGAAGATGACATTTACGTATGCTTGATAGCTAGAATGTATACTAATTTTGTGGTTTTTCTCTTTGAATAATGTAGCCCAATGTGGGCGGGTCGAGTTTTCATTTTTTCAGTTCCTCGGAGTTGACTGACCTTGCGGCCGATTATTGCATGGCATTAAAAGCTGTTTTTCTTGCAATTTGTGCACTTTGTTATTGTTTCTGGATTTATTTTTGGGCCTACGTATGCATCAGGTGACTCCGAAATGATCTCCAGAGCCTCTCGAAAGACGCTGAAGTCTCCCGGTGAAGGCCCTGGATGGTGGCGCCCCACCTGCAGAGAACAATTTGTGTGCGTACATTGACTGGATAGGTGCGCACACAGCGGGGTTCTCTAAATGTCTGTCTGATCTCTGGACCGGGGGCGCTGCGACGGGCTGTACCGGCAGTTCATGGGGCACGGCCTCTGGGGACTCGGAGGACATATAGTAAATTGAGCGCATTTTTTGTCTGAAATACAGTGTTTTTTGCATATTTATATTGTTATTGTTTGTGAATTGAAGAGTTCATGTGGGAAGCTCCCCTTGAGGGGGAAAGACAGCGCTGTTTATGAACTAATGTGGGAAAGCTCCTCGTAGCTGGCAAACACAGCATTGCACATTAAATAATGTGGGGGAGCGCCTCTTAACGAGGAAAGACACCATTGTGTAGTGGATAGTAGGGCTATCCCTCAGTTCTAGAGAAGGGAACTTGAGGAGGTTTGAGTACCCTCGTCTCGAGGTAAGGAGACAGAGGAAGGATCTACATCATTGTGTAAATACATGTGTTTTTCCTTTGCAGGTGTGTTTATCGTGTAAATACATGCGTTCTGTTGCAAGTCATGTTAGAAAATGACTTGCAACAGAACGGAAGTACAAGCAGATTTAAATAAAGTAGTAGGAATAGAAGCAAAGTCATGGCCCGAGACACAGGCACATTTACTACATTATAGTTGGCAGAAGCAGCAAAAGGATGAGGATTGGGTGGATCCAACACAGAGGGCAGATGGAGAATTGGTACAAAATAAATGTGCAAAGCTGAGCATGGAAGGTGCAGTAATAACCAGCACCTCAAAAGGGAATACATCCCCAAGCTGACATGGGCAGGGGAGCCTACTGGTGTTAGGGGGATTATGGAAGATTCCTTGTACTCTCTGGAAACTTCCCAGAGAGGTAGAGGGGATTGGATTGAAAGTATAAGACCCTGATTCGGGCCACAGTGCCAGTCCTGTAGGAAGAAGGGTTGTTTTGCACAAGAATTGAGAAGCAGGCCAACTATGCCCTTTTACCATAACAAGTCAATGTATCACTTCACTTATAGCCCGAAAACCTTGCAGGTCTCACAGCCCAATTTGCCTTAGCACCATATGCCCCAGGCCTTGTACCACAACCTCAAATGCAGCCTCATGCACAAAACCTCACCCAAACACTTGCAAGTCACAGTGGCTCACTACACAGGGGTAAGCGTGTTCAGAGGCAATCATTCCGGCTCCTGGGAACAAATGTTACCCCTCATTAGGACAGTCCACAGACAGCTTTAGCATGCCCAGTACTATCAGTAACTGCCACCCCAGATGAGGAACCTTGAGTGGGAGTGGAGATAAGGGATCAAATATTTTATTTTTTGGTTAACAAGGAACTACTAAATCCTGTATTAAGGAAAGGTTGTTCCACTGTCGATCAAAATCATGGACACTTAAGGATTTTCTAGGGCAATTGTATTGGTTCCTTTTATTGAAGATTTACATGTTATCATTGGCATGCAGGATTTGTCAGTTCCTTTACTGTATTCACGAAACACCTGTAAATAATCTGATGGAGTCATCACTGGTTTCCCGGTGGTGACCTCATCCCATGTGGCTGGTAGCCACTTTCTGATGCTGACCCCGGGGGTGGCAATATGAGGGAGGATAACATGGGGGACACAACCTCTGGGAAGATATTATGACTGTCATGACTCGTCGCTACAAGCCTCTCAACTGTAGGCCCGGAACAACGTCCTGCCCACTATGGAGACGCTGCCATCACGCCTTCCCTTTCCGGCTCTTCCGAACTATGAACACACGCTAGCGTCCTGATGTCACTTAGCCGGAAGACCAGAGCCGTGCAAAACACTATTAATGTTTCCCTGCCTAGCAGCTCCTTCGGTTGCAATATTGATCCATTGCAGAACACTTGTTTACCACTCTGGTAAGCCTTTCTCTCTGCTTCCTTCTGTATCTCTGTTCCCTCTTACTTCTGAGTCCTTGTTGATCTCCCTTCCTTACGTCATTAATCCTGGAGCTCTGTCTTGGGAATTCCTGTTTGCCTAATGTTCCTTGGAGTTCAGCTCCCTCATTTACAACCTTGGTAGTTCTTGTTTGCCTTATCAGCCTTGGAGTTCTGTTCAATTTAAGTCAACCTTTGAAGAAACTGGTTTGCCTGATCATCGCTATTCAAGGATTCTCCCTGTTTGCCTTATCAACGCTATTCAAGGATTCTTCCTGCACTTCCTGATTGCAGGTGTTTTACACTTGGTAGTGGTTTTTCCCGTTATTTGGCTACACATTCTGGGGGCTGGGCCAAACATCCAGTAACATAACCTGGGTCACAGTGGCTGCCCAGGGGAAAGGACGCCCCACCCAACCCAAGAAATCACCTTCAGCCAACAAGGTAAGGAGTGATCTTGATGATGGCTTCATCAGGTGAGACACAGTATTCCCCATATTTCCTTGAAAATAACACTATTACCCTCATGGCCTATTGTCATACCTCTACTGTCAAGCTTATAAGGGAATAGGGGTCTCAATCCCCTCTTCCGAACCACAGAAGCCAAATAGATTGACCCCTCCCACCGTGGTTGGCACGGGCGCCTGAAGACTGATATCACAGGAAGCCACGTGGCAGCCAATGGGGGGAAGATGGAGTTAGGGAAAAGGGGATGGAGTGAAAAAGGAAAGGAGGGGAACATACACAAGCAAATGCATACAATACAGCGATATTCCTGAACCTGAACCTCTATTTTCTGAACGCCTAACCTGACCTCCTATACCTGTAATGAACTTGTTACATATGAATCATAAGAGCTCTTTATACTCCACTTTGCACCTCATAGAATACAAGCGGATAACCTAGAACATAGACTTTGAACATAACATATGGATTGAACATAACGTAGGATTTGGCCAGTCATTTCTTGAACACACATAGATTTGCTTACAAGCTAAATGGCACAAACAAAAGGGTGTCCCTTTTTATGAAGACACGAGACACATGGCCCGTCGGGCACAATGAAGCCACAAACCATGATTTAGGAAAAAAGACACACACGAACATGCCCTTGTACGGTGTGGACCCATGTGTGGTCTTTACATAGTCTTTATATCCTTCCATGCACAGTGTTATCCATTCAGAGTTTTATAGCATGTTTCTACACATGGCGTGTCTAATGCATGGCATGTATCTTAGGGCGTGTTTCCTCACACACCCACTACAGCGTTGAAGTAGTCAATTAATAAACAAGTAAGCATATAGCAACTCCAGAATATGAAAACACTTAACTGATGGTCCGGATGCCTCACAAGGACATCCGGACCCTGAAGAGCGATGCCCGAAGCTTATGGGAGCCCACTTCACCGCCGCGGCCCGTGGTTATTCAGCTGTTCGTCACCGTCACGGCCCGGGGAAACTCCAAGAGTCCTTCGGCGTCTGAGAATTTCTGCATGCCTGCTCCTAAACTGCCGTTGCCCGTGCTGAAAATCATTAATTACCTGCACCGAGGCATGGGCGGCGGCAAGTTTTAGCTGTTGCTGCTAATGAGCAGCTGTTGTAGCGCGTGATAGAAGAACTACACCTCTCCCACGGCTCATGGGAAATGTAGTTTATCGCCTCTTGCAAAGCAAGAAGCTCCGACCTGAAGCTTTCCTCAGATTCCTGACATCTACTCCTCCTCCTATGAAGAATAGAGAAAGCCTTTTTCCTAGACCTGTAGGCCAACCTTCCAAATTTGATCTGCCTTGTTAAACTTACAAGACCGCCTTCTCCAGTTCCATTTATTAATCATCAAAAATGCACTACATTTCCCTTAAATACTGAAATACTTGGATGAGGAAGAGGGATCGAGCAATGCAGAGCGTAAGAGGCTACAAGTCCAGTGAGCGCTCAAGTTGTTCCTTTCCTGCACCTGTGTCTGGGAAATGTAAACATCAGGAGATGAGAGTTGATGGCTGCTGCTGTCGGTGAGAGAAAGATACACCTCTCTGAGTGGCTCGAGGAACCAAAAAGCTCAGACAGGTGTGGTGGAGCCTGACAGCTCGCTGACAATGAAGAAGGAAGCCGCAGCATGAGCAGGACACGTGGCAGAAACGCCAGGATTTGTCAAGGGACTCCTGGGCATTTACAGGTGACAGAAAGCAGCACTTCACTTACCAGAGCCTGGAGCGAAGCAGGCGTGCCAATTAGAAGAATTGGGAGAGCAAAGAGAAAGCAGTCAAGAGGTGGAAGCAGGCAGAGTACCATCACCGTCTGACTGCGGGAGAGCCCAGGAATGCCAATAAGAGTGGGTGAGTCCACCCAGAGACAGCAGGGACACTGGGGCATTTCGGCAAATTCATATTGGGTCTGTCGGTGTACATGTCCTTGAAAACGTTCCCTACTTGCGCTCGACTGTTATTAAACAAAGCGTCATTGAGGGACCATTACATTACAACAGAAAGCGATAAAGCAAAAAGGCTTATTGAAAAAGGGGAATTGAATTGCAAACAAGACCCTTGCAAATATGTGAATGTGGCAGTCCAAGAACACGGACAACCCGAACCGAATACTATATCAAGAGCATATATTATCCAGCCAAGTATATGTACAATTGTCAGAGCAGCAGAAACCCTGAATGGACAGAAGTCCTGGCAAGATAGTTCACCACACAATTACAAGTGTGTGAATTCAAGAAGCCCTGGCAGGAGAGTACACCGGGCAATTATAAGTGTGTGAATACAAGAAGCACTGGCAGGAGTGTACACCAGGCAATTTCAAGTGCGTGAATACATCCGGCCCTGGCAGGAGAGTATCCCAGACAATTACAAGTGTGTGGATGGAAAAAGTCCTGAAAAGAAGCATCAGGACTGTGTTGACTGGTAGAGAAGGAGTCAAATCCTGACAGAAAGGTATACCAGGACTTCTGACAGAAAAAGAATTACAAAGCCAAACAGCTTTGTGTTACAGTGTTATTGTGGGCCAAGAAAGACACAAAGAATGTTTTTTTGTGAAGAATGTTTTATGTTGAAGAGGAATCCAGGGGAAAGGAACCACACTCTGGAGCAAGGACCATTATCCTTGAAGACTCATTTGTGTTGGAACAATTTACTCTACAAACACTTTTCTAAAGCACCTGTACAGTGTGGCCGGGCTCCTCTAGCAGTGAGCCCACATAAAAGCAGAGTACACTTGGGCCCATCAAAAATCCCAGCCACAAGAACAGAGGTCTCAGCCATAAGACAAAGTTAGTGTTGTTTATTCCCAAACAAACAGAGATTACACCAGAAAAACAAAGGTTCATCCAGAGCTCTCAGCTTCTAAGCCTTTGTCATCCACTTTTATTGCGAGATGACATCACAAACACAGGTTCCCTCCTGGAAACCTATCGGCTACGTGGATTGGTCGGTTTGGGCAAGCTACATATTAGAAAATACATAGGTTTGTTTAGGGATTGGTTGGCCATGTCCAGTGACATCTCCTAGGACCATCACTAAGATCACCCATCTACAATGTTGCAGGGTTACAGAAAGACCTTTGACCCTTGCAACACATTTTTAATCCCATGCTGAAGGTGAATCTAGATTTGTCAGAGTGTGTCCCCCAACCCTAGGAGCCCAGGCAGTTTTCAGTCTGCATGTACCTCTTCAAAGTGGTGGGAAGGAACATGGGAGGTTTCTCTAATGTTGCTATTCTCTGATCACCCAAGCCTGTGAGAGTGCAGTCGGTTAACAAAACATAGACAACACTTTTATCATATTTCCTCTGGTTCTCTGTGAACAGGCTTTTCTTTCTAGGTCACGTGTGTTGAGACCACGAAATGAAGCCTTCTCATCTGTAATGATAAGGTTTTAGCCTACATTTCAGAAGGTGGCTCACTATCTTGGTAGCTGGAATCTTCCTGCTCCCTCTTCGTCCTTGGCTGTGTGTCCTGTTTGTGCTCGCCTCGAGCTGCAGCAATCAAGCCAGCTTATCTGTTTTGCTCATAATTGTCTACTTCTTTGCTGGGTCTGATGGCCTATAATTCCTATGTCATTTCCTTTGGCTTCTCCATGTTAGTAGCAATGTAAGCATGTGCAAGCCAAATATATGTATATGAATTCGGCCAAATCTTGCTGTTTCAGCTTTAGCAAAAGATATGAATATAAAAACATGCGTGTGTGTCATTCCTCTGCCTAAGTGGGTCATAAGTATTTATTTGGTGCCTATATCCATTAAACTTGTGTAGCTTCATGAATGGATGAATAGGTACTTCATGTATGAGCGGCTAGGTTGTGATGTCAGTGATGATGTCATTTGCTTATGGTTCTCCAGTCAGTCCAACCGGATCGATCGAAGTCAATTCCATGTTGTCCAAATGATCAATTGGGTATGGTCTGAATGGTTGTCGAAGAGTATACCATTTTTAACCCCTGCAATACAGTGATGACTAGGGTGATGGGCCTAAAAGAGAGGTGCATCTGTCATGTCTCTGTCTTCATGCTGAGAGTCGTGCGAGTGGGCATGAGGGTCAAACGCTACAATCCCCCCTCTGGTTGATGAATCGACCGCGCTGCCAACATTACTCTCTCTACTTATTGGTAGTTTAGGGAGCCAAAGCTTTGTTATCCCTCAGAGGTGCCCATAGTATTTGGCATGTTTATCCAGGCTCCAGGTGATGTAGCTGCATTCTGCGTCAGGGGTGCACCAAACCCATTTCCCCCAATATGTTGTATTGACACTGGAACATTGTTAATGTTGGGAATAGAGGTCCCTGCGTCACCTCCCACGGGTATTTTGACCTCCTTGAACTTGTATATTTGCTGCAATTACTGTATGCGGTGTCCAGTCATAATATCGAATGCAATATTTTCGAAAGTCAAAATGTAGAAAAACAAATGTCGAAAATAAAAATGTCGAATTACAAAAATGTCGAATTTTTTTCGATTTTTTTTTCTCGAATTAATGTTTAAATAAATAATTAATTAATAATAGTTTATTAAACATAATTGTTTTAAATAATTAAAGGTATATCCATGGTGGGTGGGGGGATGGGGAGGAGTGGGGGGGTTGGGGTAGGGGTTTGGGATGGGGTTTTTTAATAATTAATTATTTAATTAATGTTTTATTAAATATATATTTTTTAAAATTAAAGGTATATCCATGGGGGGTATTGGGAGGGGATGGGGAGGAGGGAGGGGTTGGGGTAGGGGTTTGGGATGGGGGGGGTTGGGGGGGACCCCCCCCATAAAAACATTAGTATTTGTGACATTTTACATAGTTATTTTAACATTGGTTTTTCGATTTTTTTTCGACATTTTATTTTCGAATTAATGACTTTTTCTATTATATGTATGTGTTTTCGACATTTTTGAATTCGACATTTTTGTTTCGACATTTTTGTAATTCGAAATTATGTTTTCGATATTATGACTATAAACCACTATATGCCTGATTTGTGGGACCCTATGTAATCTCCAATGTACATTTTGCTATGATGTAACCTGTAAGTTTCGCATTTTCTTGACCACTGCGCCCTGCTACCCCTGGGTCTGGCGTGCATAAAAAGTGAATAAAACAAACAAACAAACAAACAGTTGTGTATTCAATGCATGTTGGGCTTTTGTTTCCTTGTCTTCTTCTGACTGTGCCAGTCAGCACCTTCATCCTTAAAGTCTTCTTAGCTGTCTTTCTGCACTGTGCTACGATTATCCTTATGATGCAAAGTGCTATCAATACTAGTAGTAATGCTCCTGCCAGCACCTTTAGTCCATCTTCCATCCAAGTTGGCATCCATGAGAATATGTATGACATCCAACCTTCATCCTTCCCACAATGATTCGATTCTGTCTTCATTTTTGTATGTTATGTTATGTTATGTTATGTTATGTTATGTTATGTTAAGGGATATTTTATAGCGCATGTTCACTCGAGGGCATCATGGTGCTCATTCGACAAAAACATATAGCAGGACACAGCAGGTAAGATTCAGAACAGAAAAGTCTTCACAGCCCTGTGAAATGGAAAATGGTCAGAGGTGGCACGCAGAAATGGGGCAATGAATTCCAAGCCTTGGCCACTACTGCTGCTGAAAAGGCACGGCCACCCAAACGCAAGAGTCTTACCCGACAGAATTTGAATCAGGAAGGCGGAATTGCGAGCAAAGGATTCTCGGGGGATTATAAGGAGTGATTTTGGTTTTCAAATTATTCAGCGCCACATTTATAAAAAGCTCTGTGTACAATACAGAGTGACTTAAAAAGGACACATTTTTTTACCAGAAGCCAGTGAAGCTGGCGGGGAAGGGGCAACTTATGAGCTCCGAAAGGAGTGCGAGTTAATGGCCTAGCTACTGCATTCTGAAGAAGATGCAAACAGCGCACAAGATAAGCAGGCTGTGTCAGGTAAAGCGCGTTGCAATAATCAATATTGCTAAGCACGAGGGCAGCTACCACAGGTCCCTGAAATTTCAAAGGAAAAAAAGGCAAGACTTTCTGTAAGATTTTAAGTTTAAAATGGCCGGATTTACAGACAGAGGCGACCTGGTCGCACATGGAAAGAGAGGAGGAGATTTTAACCACCAGATCCTTCACAGAGGAAGCAGGGTAAGGGAACAGGCTAAGAATGGCAGGCCGGAGGTCAGGGGTCCAGAAAGACAGAGGGCTGGTTGTGCCAACAACCAGAACCTCCGTCTTTTCACCATTCAGCTTCAGCCACTTTCTTGGCCATCCATAAACCCATGTCCTCAAGGCACCCATTAAACTGTGTAGCAGTATCAGGCCTGTCAAGATCCAGATGAAGCATGATCTGCGTGTCATTGGCGTAGGCGTAGCACACAAAGCCATGGGAATGGGTAAGGCAGAGAAGTGGCCGAATATAAATGTTGAACACAGGAATGTAATTTCACCAAATTGCTAGGGATAGCGGAAGTGGCATCACATGACCCTTGACCTCCAATGACATCCCAGGAATTGATGTCATTTGACCCCCACCTGAAGTGACACCACGGGAAGCGATGGAGCACAACCTTTCACCCCACAACAAAACAGGAAGTGGCATCACATAGCATTGTTTCTGAATACACTAAGAAAAGTATGGTTACAATATCACTGTGAAGTGATATATATTTGATACAAGAATGGATCACCAAATGTATTGTTAATATCAGGCCCATATTACCAAATCACTGTGAATGCAAGCAAACGTCCAAGGCCAAATGAGAATGATTATTATGTGTTATTATATAGCACTTAAGATTAAACGCTTCATATAGAAGAAATATACATACAATATCACCCAACCTGTGTTGGTACTCATTTAGCAACCTAAGCAGGATGAAAGGCTGAGTTGACCTTGCTGGGAGTCGAACTTGCTACCTGCAGATCACACACATATTGCAGCAGCCAGCGCTCAACACACTGAGCTAGCTTACTGGCTATAGCTAGCAGAACACCAGCCACTTCAGAAAGAGGCTGCTGGCCACAGCCCATGAGCCTCATTTTTAAATTCAATTTCTTGTTTTTTTGTAAACTTTTTTAAGAATGTTTTTAGGGGTGGCAAGGTAGACCACAGGGGTAGCAAGGGAGTCCTCAGGGGTCAGAGTTGCAACCACTGGTGACCATTAAATGACGTCCACGGTTGAACAGAGTGGGAGATAAAACAGAGCCCTGCGGGACTCCGCAGGACAAGAAGACAGACCTAGAGCAAAAGGGAGCAGCAAAAAAAAAAAACAGACTGGGAACGGTCAGCCAAAAAGGCAGTGAACGAAGCTAGGGCCTTGCCAGACAGGCCCGCAGAGGACAGCCGGGAGAATTAGGGTATGTACTTCAGAAAGCCTGGTTATGGCCTCTGTCAGTGTCCCATTGTCTTTGTCCAGCAGAGACCCGATCTTGGCGCAAATGCCTCCTTCCATGGCCGAAAGGAGATCCAGAACATAGCTGTTCTAGAGGGCCATCAGCCTCACCGCTCTCAGCTCTTCTTTGATGGTGTTAAATCCCTTGACGGTTGAGTTTATTGTCTGCATTAGCTCCCAATGGGTAATATGGAGTCATTTGGCATTCGTGTTTGTTTATACTGCTGGAACAATAGACGGAAAAAATATCTCCATCTTACTGAACAGTCAGTTTTCTGGTGGTATTGTGTCTAATGCCTTTTTCATGTCTGATAAACATAATTTCCTCTTTTTCTTCTTGTCAGCTCCACAGACCTTGTCTTTCGTTTGTTGTTGTCTATCTTTATGTGCTTCTGAGGCACTACCAATGCAGGGATATTCAGATGTACCAGTGAGCATATTCCCCCCCAGATGGGTGACAGCTGCAGGTATGCCTTTGCTCCACAGGTCCAGTAGTGATCCATAAGTACTACTGTCCCGACCATCATTCCTGTTATTGTCATGATCCGACCATGGAGGGCCTTGGGATCATTGGCGGATACGTTAGCAGCCTTTGCCTATTCCATTACATTCAAGAAGTAACAATCTAGTCTTTTCCAAGATGGCAGATTGGCCTCCTATTTCTGCACACCTGTGTACAGGCTCGGGGCGTTGCAACTCACTTTCAGGGTTGCGGTTACACTTTGTGTCCGAAGTTTGTTTTCTGTCCTGTCCTCTTGACTTCTGCAGTTTCCCTCTTCCCTTGCACTGTCTCTTCGGTGCGTACTATTTCTTCTGCTCTTTCTTTGCTTTCCTGCCGCGGCATACGCTGCTCTCGTTAAAGTTTACTTTCGATTATTGGTTCCACAGTGCTCACCTGCTACAGATCTCGTGGCTCCCTCTTTACTTTCCATTCTTTTCCGCATATGCGGAAAAGGTTCCTTCACTCTTTGCGACTCTTTCAGGAGTTGTTGCTGCCTCCTCGTGATCGACTTTCACCCGAAACGTACACACTTCACGCAGTGTGTTTCTGGATATCCCAGATTGTTTGGGATTTACTTGTACTCCACCATGGGATTCTAATTCAACCAGATGTTACTGTTTACAAGACCAACCAGAAACATCCATAAGAAGTTTAAACCCGGACTTCGGAAACCCCGATCCTGTCCCATCACCAGGGCTTTTCGGCACCCTCTTTTCCCTGGCCTGGGGCAGGCTCCCTGCAGTCCCCGCTGCCGAGCAATATTGCTAATTGGCAAAGTGGCCTCCAGGGGAGCCCGTTCCCACCACGATTGGCAATCCAGGAAGGAGACTTGGAGAGAAAGAAGAAGGGACATCTCATCTGAGGAATTGGAGCAGGATCAAACCAGGGCAGCAGGTGAGGAGTGGCCTAGTGAGAATGCGATTGAGTCAGTAAAGAACCCTATTAGATTGCCATTGCAAACAAGTTTATTGAGTTCTGAGAGTTATCTTCTAGATCTTTTTACATCCTTCATTCTCTACAAACTCTACTTCGAAGGGATTGTGTCCTCCGACGTATTCCTTATTTTAGATAGATATCTCTTTCCAGCTTTGCTGGCCTCGGAAAAAATTTTCTCTAGAGGGCGCTGCGCGTCGACGTCCGCCGAGTCGATGTCCCTCGACAGCCGCTGTATCGACGTTGACGTCATCCTGCCTATAAAGGCAGCGCGCAGCGTCCGTTGCTCAGTTCCGTTTTTCCGCGCTTACTCAGTGCCTCGGAATATCGTTGCTCAGTTTTCGTTGTGAATTAATCCAATTTCCTCGAGATATTCGATCCATACTCGATGGCTTCCTAATTGGAATCGAGGACCACTCGGTCCGGCATTAAAAAATGCCGAGACTGTGGGAAAAAGATGTCGCTGACTGACCCTCACAGAGTTTGTCTGTGGTGTTTGGGAGCTGAACACCATTGTTTGGAGTGCGAGGACTATATGTCCATGACAGCTAAGGCCCTGAAGGAGCGTAGGGGGAAGCTGGAAAAAGGTAAGACTTCAAAAGCTTCTTCTTCCTCGACAAAGTCGAGACATTCGTCTCCTCGTCACAATTCGCGCTCCAGGTCTCGAAGCGGGTCTCATCACTCCTCGAGATCGAAGCACTCGAAGAGGAGACGTCGAAGATCCCCTTCTTCGTCCTCCTCTTCCTCTGTTTCTCCTAAGAGAATCCCTTGCCCCACGAAACATAGTTCCCGGGCTGAATGGGAGGAATTCCGCAAAAATATGATGAGCGTCTTCGAGAAAGCGGCCTTGACCCCCTCGAAGACTGCCGAGAGCGATGCTCTGGTCGAAAGACCCGAAGGTCAAAAACGCCACGAGTCGCAGTACCCGGCGAAGGAAGCTTCTCGAGCGCGTCACAAACCCTCGAGTAAAGCTATGACCTCGAACCCTTCTTTGAAGGTTCCGTCGACGCCGTCAACGAAGGTTCCGTCGACGCCGAGGTCGGTGTCTTCGACGCCGTTGTCGAAGGGACCTTCGACACACGGGTCTGTCGACTCGAAGCCATCTTCGACACCGGCATCGATGCCAAGGAAAGTCACCGTTGCGGCGCACCCAATGGCTATCCCCAGGTCTTCGATGACGATGGCGTGGAGATTGTCGACATCCTCGAGCAGAATCCCAATTCTATCGAGGACCTCGAGGCCTCTGCCTTTGTTTTCGATGCCACGTTCGAAGCCTTCCCTTGAGCAGTATGAGTGGCATTAGTCCTTCTTTATTTTCTACCCATGTGAGCAACTTGGCACTTGCTTCCCATTCCTGGAGGCACTGGTCATTTTCTGGCTGTACTATTTCCACTGGAACTGTGAGGAGAGCATGTGCTTTACCCCCAAACACCTTGCATCCTTCTGAGGTATATACTTGTCCATAGACCAGCATTTGCGGTCTCACCCAGCATCCTGTATTCCTCCTATCTCTAGAAGTCCTGTCTTGACACTATTTGGACCTCTCCCTTGCGTGGACCTTCTTGACTGTATTGCAATAATCCTCTAACATTTCTTGAGTCTTTATGTAGTTGTCTTCACAAAAGAACGTTTTCTTGGAAATCCACCTCAGTGTTGCTCACCTCCCATGAAATCGTCCCCTTGTGGTGCAAAGTAACAGGTGCATGAGGCATTGTGCTCTTGCTGCTGGGATTTCAGTTGCCGTGAACGTTCTGGAGCACTCATGGCTTAGGAGATAAGAGAGCAGACATAGCAGCTCTCCTTGGTTTCCCCACCTTGTCCATGTGGCTATGCCACATGTTATTGGATATATGGGCCGAATTAGTCAAATAGGAATTTACCTGATTGAAGTCTATCACTGCCTGCCTGGACATAGCTTCCATGACAACTTGGACTGGGATTACGTTAGTAGGGGTCAAAGCTTGTGCATGTGAAAACAACAATCTTTTTAAATGAGGAGGGTATAGAAGAAGAAACAGCAAAAAACACAAAACATTATTACAACAGATCACACCACACTCCCCATCTAGTTGTCTTGCAATGCTCCAGGTGTTTGTTGGTCGATGCTGCAAAGCTTAAAAAAAATGTGTTGTTATCGTCTTAGTATATGTTAATTTAAGCTCTATGTCTTTAGTATTGGGTGAGTGCTGCATAAACAGTCGTTTCCACACTATGCATATTCTCAGATCCCCAAGAAAAGTGATAATAGATGAGTCTCCACTTGTCAATTGTGGGTAGGTGTGTACTACATACAACAGAAATGCATGAAAAAACAGTCTTGGAGAAATCATGTGCTCTGAGTCTCTTTGTATTACAAGATTAATAAAGCATTGCTGAAATGAGTTACGTTGTTGAAATATCATAAGGAAAAAGAGTCCTTTTACTTTCTCGACGAATGCATTGTGTACGAAAAGACAGTGGCCCTCATTACGACCCAGGCGGTAACTTACCGCCTGGGTCGTACCCTTACCACCATGGCGTAAACTACGTTTACGCCATGGTGGTTGGCGGATTTACCGCCCCATTCCAGGGTGAGTGGGGCGGTAAATCCCCATTTTCCATTTTACCCTTCCCCATTCCCATTTTCGCCCCATAGGGCATGATGGGAATGGGGAAAGGCGATAATTACGGTGCCGTAATTATCGCCAAGGTCCCTTTGCGGCATGGATTTTAACGGCTGCAATAAAGCAGCCGTTAAAAGCCATCCCGCAAAGGGAACCTTGTAATCAGGCGTTAAGGGTCGGCGCCATTTATGGCGCCATAAACCCCGTAACGCCTGAGTCAGAATGAGGGCCAGTGTACCTAACGGAAGATGCCTCACATCTGCAGGGCTTGACGTCTCCAATATTGTTCCAAACCTTGTTCCCTAGCAATTAAACTGATTTGCTTTTGCTTTTTTGACAACAAAGGGTCCATCGGACGCGGTTTAAACCAAGGACACTCTGTGGGATGTTTTGACCCACTTTTGCTCTGCTATGCGGCATCACTGTGTTATGATGGTGCCAAAATAGCAAAATGGCTGCAAAACCCTTGTGCGGGCCAAAACCTCTGAAAATCGCTCTTTGCAACGCACAAAAAGATGGTTGCCAAATCTGCCACGCTTGTTGTCAGTGGCGGAACAGATATCTCACTCCTGAAATATGTCACTGGACTCCACAACAATTGAAAATAGAGTACAGAAGGAAAAAGCAGTGCTTTGCTAAATGAAACCCCAAAATCTTGCTTTAAATCCCCTTTTCTTTGTTGCTGAAACTGCATAATGCCAGTACAGAACACCCTCAAATATCCAAAATTCTTGCTGGGTGCTACAATTCACTTAGTTTAAGAAATCATTGTGAACTTGCAATGTCCTGAAAAGCTAAAAGCATAAAGGTATTTCCACAGAAAAAGTGGGCTGTCTGCGGATATCAAAAATCTCTGTGCAGCAGAGGTCTGCTGTGATGACAGCTGTCAGGAGCCTGGCTGATTACACTTTAACATGTATAAACTGAAATCAAATGTTTGCAATTTAAGAGGCCTGTTACTGATAGTAACCCATCTTGTAATTGTTTGATCCCAAGGTTTAAGTTCTTGAATGAGAATTCTAGCTGCTATTTGAAACCACAAGTTTGTTTTATGCTAAGGGAAAATTCAACAGAAGTAACAATTAAAATCAAGCCTAGCTGAAGCTACCAAACTGGAATAACAGCTTTCCTCACAGATGGAGGGCCTTTCCACCTAGCAGGAAATCACACCGAAGCGATAATTATAGGGTTTGGAAAGAACCTGGTCTACAGAGGCAAAAGAGAACAATGAACAGCTGCTGCTAAGGAAATGCGAGGTGTGAGGACAGTTGTAAAGGGTCTCTGCCAAGAGCAAACAGGGAGCAGACTGCTCCTGGACTGCAGGGAGACAAAAAGAGGCAGACCCAAACAACCATCTGTGGCTGAACATTAACAAAGAACATTGTTTTTAAAGACTTATAACTTGGCAGTTAAAATTGTGAAAAATACAAAAGTAACAGATTTAAGAATCTAAATTTTGGCTGCACATTTCAAGAGGCGGCAAAATCGTGTGACATGTTCCAGAAAGAAATGGCAAGAAATGTGATTTTAAACAAAATGTATTTCTGCTAGAAGTATGAAACTTTATACAATTATGTCCATGTTAAACGTTCACACTTGTAGAAATTTGCTTAGAAATAAGACATTGTGTTCCTGATGAAAAGGGCAACATTCTGTGAAAAGCAGAGATAAGATCCGACAGCTACGGGGTTTTGAGGAGTAGCTGCTAGATAAAATATGTAATCTGTAAATGTGATTCTTATAGAGGTTGCACATGTGTAAATATGTATGGTGCCAAAAGTAGATTTTATGTTCAAGGGGCTAGGGGTGGATTCTCAGCCTCATAAAATCACACCATAAAGGTGACACTCTGTTTCTATCCTCCTATCAAGGCAGAGAGTAGACTCTGACCCAATCACCTGTCAAAGGGGCGAGCTCAGGCTAAACCAGCCCACACACACACTTTATCATAGCATAAATAGTGACAGCTCACCACTCAGAAAAAAAGACAGATTCACTCACTATACTGATAATGGCAGAGCACCCTGCTGCTGAACTCTACATCTTCCTTGCTCGAGACTCCAGAAACTTGGCAAAGCAGAAACCCATTGCATAGCTGAACCATTATCAGCTAGGCCTCAAATTCCAGACCAGAACCCCACAAACCTCAGGGGAAGCATCAAAATACAGCTGCGCTGTGCTGTACTGCTTGCCTGCTGAAAATAAATATCATCAAGGGCAGATCCAATCCAGTTCTGTGCCATGCTGTGACCAGAGTGCCTTGCAGGTCCCGTCCAGTCCTGTGCTGTGCTGTGACCAGAGCACCTTTCTGATCGCGGCCCAATCCGATGTGCCCAGCCATCTTTCCTAAAACCAGATCCAATTCCCTGACCAGAATGTTGACGGATTAGAATCCTGACGGTTCCATTAAAAAATATATCGAGTGAGTGAGTGTATTCAGAACCTGTATTGTTAGGAGTACTTTTGAACTGTCTAAACTCTCTATCCAATCCATCCTATCTTCCTCCTGTACTAGTATTGTTAAAACTATCTCTGCGCTGATCTTTTCTCATCTGAAAAAGGCGAGTTTCCTCTGCAGGCAGTCATTCTGATCAAGTGGCTGTGTTCCTGTGTGGTATTCGTTTTGTTAATAGTCATCCTCTAGTGTAAGAAGCCCATTTGTCATTTTAAAAGTGCACTCCTGTTTTCCATTCTTGCGCATATCTCGAAAAAACGACCTCTACTAAAACGTCCATAACTCCCTCAGTTCTTGCGCTTGAAACAAAATTTCGACTTCTAAAATCAATAGCTATAAATCGCATCTGAAACCGCATTCCAAATCAATACGGTTCTCCCGTGATCGCGATTATCACACAGTGAAAAGTTTGCTGCAAACTTTTGTTTAGGGAAATTCTTACACGTGTAAAACATCTTTTAATTGCTTCCGACTTGAGTTTTAAGATTTCAAATTGTTTCTTGGTATTAAATCATTGCTTGTGTTTGTTGTGCAACTATCCAAAGCGGCTCCCATACGAATTTATAGCAATTTCAGCAATTGTGACCATATTTGGTGTTATTGCCCAGTCCATTCTAAGGTAACTTTAAAAGCCATTCTTACAGCTTGACAGTCAATTCCGTTTTTCTCTTGTGTTTGCTGGGGGAAAGTAGTATTGATATTCGGTTTGAATTCTGCCATTCCTGAATACCTGCTCTCTCCTCCTATCTCTTTACATTGCCTATTAGGGATTGAGGGATGTGCAGGGGGAACCTCTAACCACAATGCTATTTGATCTGAACACACACACCAAAGTATTATTTCTGTGCTGAATTGTTTTGCTCACTACTACTCCTTTTGTATTAAAGAGATTATTCAGTGTTACATCACCCCATTGGTGATTATTGTGTACCCATTAAAACATAGTGTGATTAAATTGTACATACATAAATAAATATTTTAACTTGATTCCTGGTTCAGTGTGACCGGGGGGGTTCCAGGAGAAGGGCGTGATATGAGTGGTACATCGTTCAGAACAAAGAACTTTTAGACAAAAATAAATAAGCATTTCAGTTGTGCACTAAATGCTAGGCATTGAATTGGGTGTGTGCTGGATTGAAATCACTTACAGCACAAAGCTAAAAAGTAAGACAGAGTCTCTCGGTTATAGGAAGGGTTTCTTTAAAAGTATTTTCGATTTTGTCGGTGCTGTTGAGCCTGCAGTTGACGAGAAAGAAAAGACACACTAGTCATCAAAGAAGCCACATATTCACGCATCTCATCAGCACAAATATTGGAGGTGGCATTTGCATCTGTAAGTGCTCTAGTGGGAGGAGCCAGGGGAAGTTGCATGCATCGTCCAGTTACCACCTCATGGGGCGTTTAATGATGTTCGAACCCTGGCTGGTTGCGCAATGCGAACAGGGCTAAGGATAGACATTGGAGCCATCCTTTCTTCAAAGTCGCTTTTATTTTGAATTTTTTCTCCTTGAGCAGGTCATTCAGGTGGTCACAAAGTCTGTTCACTACGGGTGATAAGCACAGGAGAACTTGTGCTGTTTCCCCAGTAGGGTTGTGATATATTCAAAAGTCTCATTCCCAAAATGAGGTTCATTGACAGACAGCACAACCTCACAAACCACCCTTCGTGGGAACACCTCTAACAAGGAATTGTGCAGCCCTGAGGGTGTCAGGGTGTGAGCACTCACCAGCTTTGATCCATCGGGAGACGGGCACACAACCCCTATCACGTAGCGGTAGCCCTGGCACACTTGGATCACATCTACATTATCAATGTGGAGATGCTGGAAGGGACCAGTTGGGCGTGGTAGGGCTCCTCTCACTACACGTAAAGTATGGCCATTCTTACATCTCACACAGTTCTCTGTAAATGTGGCTTTATGCACTGCCATATTCGGAGAGAACCTTTCGTCCCCTACGTGTGCAGCAAGTAACTCCTTACTCATGTAAGTAGGGTAATGTAATTGTGTGAGTGCAGTATGCAATAATGCTATTGGGAGTCCGGGTTTGCCTGTGCTTTCCTGTCACCACAAGGCATCATTGGGTGTTAGGGGGAATTCTCCAGAATGGCTAATTTCCCTTACCTACTGAGTCCCTCAGCAGCTTTGCTGGATTTCTAGGATTAATTTTTTTCACCTGGTAAGAGCGTGAGCATTTTTTCCCCACTCTTACATGTGTTTTGCTGTGTGTGTTTAACATTTTCTTGTGTTCATAGACTGTGGAGCCTCAACTACTCCATAGGCATCATCTTTTTACTGTGTGTTACACAGCACCTTCAGTGCAGTAACACAGGGTTGTCTTTTCCAGGCTTCCCAACTCAGACTCCATTTTCTGGGACTGATTACTGTCTCCCAGAACATATAAAGTTGCCATTGACTTTATTAGTCTTTTTAAACTCACAGACCCAGTACAAACTATTTTACATAGAGTTCTGGAAAGGGTTAATATTTATCCCTTTTTGTCTGTTTCTCTTGGAGCATTGTTTCGCTCCCTTTTCCCTCCTGAGGCGCCTGAATGTCTGAGGGGGACAGGATGTGAAGGAGGGGTCTGAGACTCCCTGCACAGGGTCTCCTTGGAGACCCCTGTCGCGCTCTGGTATGATTGGCTGTGGTGACTGTCCCGGCGGGACAGCCTCCCTGCTGTGTGATTGACAGCTAGGCTGTATGAATGGGGGAAAACTGCATAAAAAGCAGGTCTCTGGGACTGATAAGGCAGAGTCGCCACTGGATCGAGAGAACCGAAGAGAAGCTAACAGAAGAGGACCTCTACCATGACAGAACCTCCTGGTGAAGAACCTCTGCAGGTCTGAATCTCCAAACTTACACGACAGGGAAGGAATCTTTTCCCCTTGAGCTGGTGGGAACAACCAGTTCGCTAAACTGCAAGCCAGGCCTCCTTCCTCTGGTCGAATTCACTGTGCAGAGCTACAGTGAACCGTATAGCCAGGAGGAACGGACCCTGCTTGGGTTTTAAGGAGTGCACCTTTTATTTGTCGCTGCTGGTTTCTTCCCTGGGCAGTGCAGGACCCTCCAGTCTTCCTCCTTCTTGTCAGCCCGACATTCGCTCCAGGAACCGTGAGCCTGCAGGACCTGCCAGGAATGTCTGCCTCAGCTACAGCATTCTTCTGCTCTAAAGGTATTATGCTAACCCGGTTGTTCGTTTCGTCCGACCGTGGTAATAGTGTGTGAAATCTTTTGCCAATCCGAGGGCTTGTCCTTCTCTATTCTTTAAAGTAACTTTTCCTCTGACCAACTTCGTTCTGAGCTCTTGGCAAAGATTTAACCGCAAACAACCCTGAACTGTGTGATCCTCTGCAAAGACTTTGGTCCATTGACTTTGGCCCTGGCCTCTTGATTTGATTTCCTCACTATAGTTCCTTTTTCTAGATTGCCCTGCTTACTTACTGGTTAGTGCTGCTCAACTTTTGTCTAACTTTGTCTTTCCCTCTCTTTTTATTACTGGGGTGCCATTTTGCTCACACTTCATTTTGAGCCTAACTTGTCCAGAATCTATTGGGTGTGGTGTAGTGTATTAGAATCGTGATTTTTCAACTGCTTGATAATAGTGAAATGTTTAATAACTGATGTGTAAATAAATGTATATTCTTTTACTCAGAAACCTTGAGTCAGTGTTTGTTTGAATCATAGTAATGTCATGGCCACTAGACAATGCGCCAGTCCTTTCTCATCCCAAGGGTCCCATTGGACCCAGTCCTGGCACCTCTGGCGCCAGTCTCTATGCCAAGGGCGTGTGCAGCTGGGACGGGCATGGCCATAGAACAGAACTGGAAGGCATGTGCTAAAGTCCCAAAGAAGGGCAAGGTGGAGTCAGTAGGCGGGGCTAAAGGGAGGGGCCTGAGCCATTTTATATAAGGCCAGCCCATACACGTGCCTTCGCTTCGTGTTATTTGGCTTTGAGCAGCATAACGTTCTCCGCTGTGCTTACCTGCTCATCACTGGATTCCTGCAGCCCCATCCTGAAGACATCCCTGAGAGCGCTCCTTACCTGCAGCCTACCGCTACATCGCTGTGCACGCCATTCACCTGGACCCAACTACTCCATCGCTGAGGGCGCTCCTTACCTGCTGCCAGCCGCTACATCGCTGAGTGCGCTTCTTACCTGCTGCCAGCCGCTACATTGCTGAGCGTGCATCTTACCAGCTGCCAGCCGCTACATCACTGAGCGCGCATTTTACCAGCTGCCAGCCGCTACTTCGCTGAGAGCGCTTCTTACCTGCATCCCATAGCGGCCGGAGTCGGAGTCTTCCTCTTACCGGCATTCCATCACGGTCAGAGTCCTCATCCTGCAACCGCAAATCTTCAACGAGAATCCGGACGCCATTCTTCATCGTCGGCCTGCACCTACAAGGAAATAAGAACACAACAGGTTAGAACTCATATGCATATCAAACGCACGGCCGCGTCATACAAGAGACTAGAGTTTCCTTATAAAGACCAACTTACCCGTCACTGTTGAACCTCCATCAGCCTCTAGAGACTTCCGGACTCTCTTCGGTCCCAATTTACCTTTGTGTACCTATGGAAATGGAATGGGACATTGCAAGAATTATTATTAGACGAAATACAGACAGTCTAATCGAACAATAGCCATAACAAAAGACTACTTTCTAAGTGGATAGGTCGCAGCTGGTCTGGATCAACACTCCCACGGACCAGTGAAGCAACTAGGTCCGTTCTACGCGCCCCTGCTAGGATAAGCAGGACGGATAGCTCACCATTACAGCTCACCATTACAGAATTACAGGCGAGCTTGTATGGGAAAGCGCTTGCACACAGTATTTTGGCACAAAAGGGTTGGGGGAAGTCACGATATCCCCACTCCATTTTCATTGCCTCTCCTCTTCACTCAGGGGCAACACCCATCTTATGAGCAGCAGGCCCAACCACTATCTGGAGGGAAAGGCAATTCTGAGGAGTCCCGTGAAGGGAGGGCTCCAACCATGCCTCAACGCCCCCGCGGAGACCAGCTGAGCATAACAGAACGCGAAGCCTCTCCAAATTTCCGCCTGGGCATTATGGAAACTTCTGAAACCGACCAGTTAGCCCAACTATTGGGAGAGCTACGGGCCGAGGTGCATGCCTCAAGACAAGAAACTAACTCCCTGAGGAGGTTCCTTATTATAGCCCGAGAACGAACAGCTGACCTAGCAAGCCAAATGCTTCAGGCACACGCAGGACAAGTCCCGTTACCCAGAATTACACCAACTCCGTTGCCGCAGCCCTCACCACCAGTGCAGGTGGTACTCCCAGGGGCGGTTCCACTTGCTCCACCTGAACGCTTCTTTGGCGACCCAAAGAAATACGCTGTGTTCATGAATCACTGCCACCTCCACTTTTTGTGCTGACCAGGAGCATTCCCTAATGACAGTGCTAGGGGGGCCTTTGTGCTTTCTTATTTGGGAGGCTGTGCAGCTGATTGGTCAATACCATTAGTGGCTCAGGATGATCCAATACTTCAGAACTTTATAGAATTCCAACGGGAATTGGAAAAACTGTTCGCTAGACACACTCAAGGACAAGCATTAGACAACAAACTACTGTCTCTGAGGCAAGGAACCCACGACTTATTGACTTATATTGCAACCTTCAACTGCCTCATAGCACAGACCAACTGGCCGGAGGAGAAAAGGACCACACTGTTTTACCGGGGCTTTGTGGTGAGTTAAAAGATGTAAGTTGTTAATCCACCCAAATGCTGTGCAGACTATATCAACCTAACTGTGCAGTTAGATTACCGGTTACGAGACTGAAAAATGGACCGCACAAGGGCTGAAGGGCGATCAGTCTACATAAGGCCTCGGGACACTCAGGCCAGGGGTCATGAAATCCCTGAACCTATGCAATTAGGGGGATTACAAGCTCCCATTTCTAAGGCTGGAAGAGAAAAAAGAAGAAAACTGCGGCTTTGTTTATATTGCGGAAAAGCTGGACATTTCTTACGGGATTGCCCTACAAAACCCCCCAAGAAGGTGGTAGGTGCCACGGACAACGACAACAAAGACAAGGAACAGGAGCCGGAAAACTCGGACGCCCGGCAAGTGTAGCGGTCCACTTGTCGAGCAGAATCAAGAAAGTTGTAACGACTTCACACCTGGTCATTCCTGTATTAATGGCCCACCAGCAACAACCATCGAGAGTACATGCTCTAGAAGCCTACATCGATAGTGGCGCTGTGGGAAATTACAGCGATCAGGGGTTGGCTGCACGGATAGGCCTTCTGCTTCAGCAAAAACCGCACTCGGAAAATGTCACTGCCGTGGATGGCTCTCAGCTGTCTTCGGGGCCAGTAACTCAACACACCAACGAGGTAAAGCTGACATGTCAGGATGGTCACCGGGAAAGCATTTTGTTTGATCTCATAGGGGCCCCCAGTTACAAATGATTCTAGGAATGCCATGGCTGGAAACCCATAACCCAAGGATCGACTGGCGCACCAGAAAGCTGACCTTTCCCCCGGAATGCACCAAGAGCTGCTACCTTAAGTATGAGCAGAAATTACAACACAAGGAGAAGCCCATCCTGGGAATGTGGGGCTCGTTGCCTTTCGAATATCAAGACTTTGCGGATGTGTTCCAAAAGGAACAAGCCAACACCCTACCACCACACAGAACTTACGATTGCCAAATCGATCTGGTCCCTGGGGCACAAGTTCCCTGCAGCAGAATCTATGCTCTTACTGATCAGGAAAATCAGCATCTACGAACATATCTTGATTAGTATCTAGCTAATGGGTTCAGCCGCCCATCCAAGTATCCAGCCTCCTCAGCTCTCTTCTTCGTATCAAAGAAGGAGGGGGACCTCACAACCTGCACAGATTATAGGGCGTTAAACCAGATTACCGTAAAAAATAGGTATCCTCTGCCACTCATTCCTGAACTACTCGACCAGGTAAAGAATGCTCAAATCTATACAAAGTTAGAACTACGAGGAGCTTACCACCTGGTCAGAGTGAAAAAAGGCGACGAATGAAAGACAGCATTCCGAATCAAATATGGGCTTTTGAGTACCAGGTTATGCCCTTTGGGCTATGCAATGCACCAGCCGCATTCCAGTTCTTTATGAACAACGTACTCCACGAACTGCTAGACGTCTGTGTCCTTGGTTATATCGACAATATCCTCATTTATTCAGCATCCAAGGAGGAGCATGCAGGCCATGTAAGAGCCATTTTGGAAAAGCTCCTTAAGTGTCACGACCCTCAGCCCTGATCCCCACTGGCAAGCCCATTGGCCAGGTGGAATCAGGGCTCGGATCACTAATAAGGCCTGGCATCCACTTCTCAGGCCCTCTTGGGGCCAGTGCTGGCGCATTTGGCGCCAGGCTCATCAGTAATGAAAGACATCTGCTTGAGGAACTACTTTATTTAGGCTTTCAGCCAACATGGAGGCATCCACATAGCTTGATTCCTAGAACCAAGTTATGTGGTCTAGTGTTTTGGGTGTGGTGGCCTAGGGACTACTTTGCCTGGACTACTTTACAGTGGCTATTTAAACCACACCCGAACAAGACAACACGCTTCGCGTTACTTTGCTTCTAGCAACGTGACGCTCACTGTGTCCAGCTTTCTCACGAGCCTGGTGAATTCCAGACCTGCAGAAAAACCAAGAACATTGTTAGCAGCAGAATATTACCTGCATTCATCATCCTTCACTGCTCGCAGCTCCTGGGCAGCTCTGTTGGTGGAGTTCACCGCTCGGATCGAAGGACCTGAGAAAAGGAGAAAGACATCATTAAAGGAGGTAGTGGAGACATTACAACCACAAAGCGCTTAAAGACTTACTTGGTTGGTTGCTTTTAGGCCGGCATAGCTCCGGAACTCCATCTGCGCTGGAAACTTGCCGCGATCTACGAAAAGAGAAAAGCACAGGTCAGTGAGGACAAGTCATCGCTGCGCTACGCAAAGCGCCTCCTTACCGCATCATAGCGCTATAGCGCACCATCATCTCCCGGTGAGAACTAGCATATCCAGTTCTCCAAGCAGACACTCCGCGCTCCTAGGGAGATGAAAAAAGAGACATTTAGAACAGAGAAAAGGCATGCAAGAATTACAACGCCATCAATTGCAATAAGACCTACCTGAAAGACACTACAAGGGCAGCAGTCAGTGAAGTAAGCGGACCGCCCGCGCCCAAAAAAGACAACGCGCCCCTGCCCAGAGAGCAGGACGCAGAGTCCACCAATTCCAGCTCCTCCAGGTGAGAAGAGAACCTGTAGGGGCTGGAAACACAAGGGAGGTGGGGGAAAACTTACCTTGGTCGCCCAGTCCTAATATAGTCTTCATTTCCAGGCGGAATCCCATCGACAGCGAGACGACACCAGGGAATCATTGAGAAGGGCACCAACGACCAACTGGCTGGGTGGCGTCCCCGTGGATACCCAGTGAGCGTAACAGAACACGAAGCCTCACATAAATAATCCACCTGGGTGCCATGGAAACATCAGAAATCGACCAATTGGCCCAATTGTTGGGGGACCTTCGTGCTGAGGTTCATTCAGCTCGACAAGAGACTAATGCATTCCGGAGAGACCTAATAGTGACCAAGGAGCGCATCGATGAAATCAGCAGACAATTCTTGCGATCGCAGGCAGGGCAGACTCCTCTGCCTGGAGGAAATCCACTGATGCAAAATCCTATCCCACCATCTTATACCCCCACACCAGGACAGATCACGCTGCCTGGAACAGTTCCCCTGGCACCACCAGAAAGGTTTTCGGGCGACCCATGGAAGTATGCAGCATTCATAAATCAGTGTCGCCTTCACTTCCTTTGTCGCCCTGGGGCATTTCCAAATGACCAAGCTCGGGTAGCTTTCATCCTATCATACTTGAGTGGAAGTGCAGCGGACTGGTCGGTGCTGTTGGTGACCCTTAATGATCCGTTGTTTCAGGACTATGGGGGGTTCCAGAGAGACATGGAAAAACTGTTTGCTCGCCATACCCATGAACAAGCAGTGGTTAACAAACTTTTATCCCTCCGGCAGGGTAAACAAGCCTTGTTAACATACATTGCGACTTTCAATAGACTGGTTGCTGAAGCCAGGTGGCCAGAAAACAAAAGAACCATGTTATTCCATCGAGGCTTACGAGGCGAATTAAAGGACGTTTTGGCCCAGGTAGTTGATCCCCCCAGAGACTGTACCAAATTCATAAATCTGGTTGTGCATCTAGACCATCGGTTGCAGGACCGAAAACAGACCAGTCCAAAGCAGACTCTCGAGTAGTTTATGTTCAGACTAAAGACAATGCACCACGGGGGCCAGACAACGCCGTAGAACCCATGCAGATCGGAGGGATTCGACCTCCATTAACAAAACAAGAGTGGGATACAAGAAGACAACAGCAACTTTCTTTGTATTGTGGAAAACCAGTACATTTTCTGAAAGACTGCCCAATAAAACCCCCAAGGAGAACAGTCGGGGCCACAGAAAAGGATGAAGTTAAGGAATCGGAAAACTACCAAGCTCGGCAACCGTAGAGGTCAGTTTGTCGAGTGATGAGAAAGAGCCACTGACCTAACACTTTGCGATACCTGTGATCTTAATAAATCACCAACAATTGTCAAAGATGCATGCCATAGAAGCATACATCGGCAGCAGAGCAGTTGGGAACTATATAGATCAAAAGTTGCCAGCAGAGATGGGGCTCCCTTTGTGTTCTAAGTCTACCAGGGACAAGGTGACTACCGTGGATGGGACAGAAATCGCCTCCGGACCAGTAACGCAGTGCACAGCAGTAGTAACCTTGCTGTGCCAGAATGGACATCGGGAGTGTATTTCGTTCGATCTTATTAAGGCACCTCAGTTCCCGTGGATACTAGGGATGCCTTGGTTGCTTGCTCACAACCCTTTGATAGACTGGCAGGCATGGAAAGTAACCTTCTCCAGCAACTGCTCCCTAACTTGCTACTCTCCTGACCCGGAACCCGACTCCTGTGTCTCCAAGACTTCCAATACTAGAGCCTCTACTCTGGGACTAACTAATACTTTGCCAGATGAATATCGTGACTTTCAGGACGTATTCCAAAAAGACCAGGCTAACACATTGCCGCCTGATAGGCCTTATGATTGTCAAATTGACTTTATTCCTGGGGCACAAATCCCTTGCGGCAGGATCTACACTCCTACCGAACCAGAAAACCTTCACCTGAAATCCTATTTTGACCAGTACCTCGTAAACGGATTTATCCGCCCATCTAAGTCCCCAGCAGCCAGTCCTTTGTTCTTTGTACTGAAAAAGGAAGGGGGCTTGAGGACCTATATTGATTACCACGCAATAAACCAGATAACTGTGAAGAACCGCTACCCCTTGCCTCTTATCCCAGAAATGCCCAGATCTATACCAAATTAGACCTTCGGGGAGCATACCACCTGGTCCGGGTCAGAAGTGGAGATGAGTGGAAAACCGCTTTCCGTACCAAATATGGCTTGTTTGAATATCAAGTCATGCCTTTTGGCTTATGTAACGCTGCCGCAGCGTTTCAATATTTCATGAATGATGTCTTGAGAGAACTGATTGACGTTTGCGCCTTAGTGTACATTGATGACATCTTGGTCTACTCAGCCTCAAAACAAGATCATATCAGGCAAGATCATATCAGGCATGTTCGTTCAGTCCTCATCAAGCTCCGACAACATCGTTTGTATGCAAAGCTGGAGAAATGTTTTTTCACATCACCGAAGTAGAATTCCTTGGTTTCATCCTTTCGCCGAAAGGCATCAGAATGGATGTACATAAGGTTGATGCTATTCTAAAATGGCCATCACCAACATCTCTGAAGGGGATACAGAGCATGCTAGGCTTTGCGAACTTTTACCGCCGGTTTATCCCAAACTTCTCTCAGGTTGTGCACCAGATCATGGTACTGCTACGAAAAAGCAATAAAAAGTTTGCTTGGACTGAGGAAGCAGAAAGAGCCTTTCAGGAATTGAAGCAAAGGTTCCCCTCCTCTCCAATCCTGCAGCACCCGCGCCCAGACCTCCCTTATGTCGTAGAAACTGATGCTTCCTGTATGGCAATGGGAGCGGTCCTTTCACAGAGGGACCCAGAAACTGGCCAGCTGCATCCTGTGGCCTTCTGGTCAAAGAAATTCTCACCCCCGGATATTAATTACGCTATCACGGACAAAGAACTCTTAGCCATCAAGTCCGCTTTCAAGGCGTGGCAACACTATCTTCTGGGAGCTAGACACACCATTACAGTGATCACAGACCACCGGAACCTGCAATATCTCAAAACAGCCAAAGCCCAGTCTTCACACCAGTTACGGTGAGCCCTCTTCTTTGCCAAATACGACTATGTGATCACCTTTCGACCAGGGGTCAAGAATGGGAAAGCTGACGCCTTATCTCGTATGGGCATCGATGAAACGGTGTATACAACTCCAGACCCGGTACCCATCATACCTAAGGACAAACTCTTGGGTATTACAACAGCGTTATCACAAGCCGAATTATGGAACAAAATTCGACAGTCAAGGAACCCGGATGCTTTCCTCGCATGGCAAACTCAAGGAGAACAATATTGCATCAAGGATCAGTTACCTTATTTTAGGGATCGGCTATATGTACCCGAGAAGGAGTTACAAAAGCATATAATTTCAGATTATCATGACTCTCTGATCGAAGGACACCCTGGAATCGATAAAACTTTAGCCAAGGTAAAAAAAGAACTTTTGGTGGCCTACCTGGCTTAAGGACATTGGCCCTCATTACGACCCTGGCGGAGATCGCGGTGCAATATGCACCATGGAGCACGGCGGAAAGCTGCCAATACCGCCATGGGGGTTGGCGGATTTACCGCCCCATTCCGACCTTGGCGGGGCGGTAAATCCCCAATTCCCATTTTACCCTTCCCCATTCCCATTCTTGCCCCATAGGGTATAATGGGAGTGGGGAAGGCGTCAATTACGCCACCGTAAAATACGGTGGCGTAATTAACAACAAGGTCCCGTAGCGCCATGGATTCCTCCGCCCGGAAAAACCAGGCGGAAAACGGCTCCATGGCGCTACGGGAACTCGTAGTAGGGCGGAAGGGTCCGCCGCGAATACCGCTGGCGTAAACCCACTCCGCCAGGGTCGTAATGAGGCCCATTGTCCAGTATGTTCTGTCCTGCGGCGTCTGTGCACAAAATTTATCACAGAAACCATCGGGTCTCCTACAACCACTGGACATCCCTCCCGCTCCATGGCACACTCTTTCCCTTGACTTTATCACTGATCTGACACTGAGTCAAGGCTTTAACACCATTCTTGTAATCGTGCATTTATTCTCAAAGATGGCACATTTTATTCCTCTCAGGGGCCTCCCGGACGCATCCACCCTAGCAGAAGTATTTATGGAAAACATTGTCAAGCTGCATGGCTTTCCATCAGTTCTGGTCTCAGATCGAGGCAGCCAATTTGTTTCCAATTTTTGGAGAAAATGTTGCACAATTGCACAGATTGACGTCCGGCCATCCACCAGTCACCACCCCCAGACATACAGCCCAACCGAGAGGACCAACCAGACCCTCGAGCAGTATTTACGGTGCATGCTGCATCATGAATTGAGAGATTGGAAGGACTTACTGTGGATAGCTGAGTACGCATATAACAACTCTGTACATTCTAGCACGGGCCAAACACCTTTTTACACATTGTATGGCAGACTATTCATACAACCATCACTCAAGCGTTCAGAAAGGCAAAGGAACATCTTATTCATGCTAAAGAAAAACAAAAGCACTTCGCCGACCAGCATCTGAAAAAGGCCCCAGATTATCAAGTAGGAGACCAGGTTTGGTTATCCGCCAAATACGTACCCATCAAAGGGACCTGGACCTTCCATCCTTGATATTTGGGACCCTATACCATCAAGGAAATTATCAACCCAGCAGCCGTCAAATTGGACTTACCACCTAATCTACAAATCCATCCGGTATTCCATGTGTCCCTCTTAAAACCAATGCAACCCGGTACACGAATCAAGACACCACATCAACCTATACTAATAGATGGAGAACCAGAATTCGAAGTCAAGGGCATCCTGGACTCTAAGTACTCTAGAGCCAAGTTGTACTATCTCGTCGACTGGAAGGGGTTTGGGCCTCAAGATAGATCCTGGGAACCCAGTGAGAACATCCATGCACCACGTCTGATCAAGAAGTTTCATCAGAACTTCCCAAATAAACCTGGACCAGGCAGGAGACACACCTTGGGAGGGGCCTTGGTGGAGTGCTGTCACGACCTTCAGCCCTGATCCCCACTGGCAAGCCCATTGGCCAGGTGGAATCAGGGCTCGGATCACTAATAAGGCCTGGGATCCCCTTCCAGGCCCTCTTGGGAGCCAGGCTCATCAGTAAGAAAAGACATCTGCTTGAGGAACTACTTTATTTAGGCTTTCAGCCAACATGGAGGCATCCACATAGCTTGATTCCTAGAACCAAATAAATCAATACGAATTACAAAACTAAGTAATATTATAGCTTCAATAGGCATGTGTAAAAACTACATTCACAATAATAAAGAGAAAGCAAAACAGTAATATAAAAAAAGGAATTTTCAATATATCAAAAAATGAATAAAATTCAGTCTAAATAATACATGAACAGTACATTGGCATTAGTCTTTGTTCACCTATATTCAATTCTATTTTGCTGCGATTTCACATTCTAAAAAACTCTAAGGAAAACAGCTTGCTAGTACTGCCACTAATTAATTCAGGAGTGAGTCATTGACCCACCAATAGATTGAAGGAGCAAAATGTCTATATAGTTATATCCAATAGTTTATCTACAGTTAACCACACGTTATACAATGCAATATAAAGTTTCATCCCAGTTGCATTGATCGCCCTTAACCAGAAGTCATTGCTGCTTATATGGTCCATTCTATGGACAAAGTCACCATAACATCTTAAGTACCTTTTTAGCATGGTAGGACACCTAATTAGAACGTGTTTACCAGTTTCAGTGTCCGATTTCATACAAAGCCGACAGGAGCGTTCTGATGTAGTGAGATTGCTCATAATCCCGCTAGTAGCCAGTACCGGTAATTGATCAATCCTCAGCAAAAGGATTAATCGTCTTAGGCGATGTGAAGGGCACAGAGACAAGTATGGTATTGGCTTTTTGAAGGTGTATCTCATGTGTTGAACAAATTTATAGCGTTTCAGATCTTCCAAATGAGCAAAATTGTCAATCCAGTCATCTAATTCGGACTTCTTAGACAGTGCTCGTAGTGCAGTGGCTGTATCCCCGTTGGGCCCAGTGGTCCAACCAATCTTCTCCAGGTAGCAATCCATATGTTTTTTCATGAATGGGAATGTGGAGGATTTATTGATTTCACTGTACATTGCAGTCAGCAAGGGGTTTTCTGCATGCAGTGTCATTTTTAAGTACAGCTCAGCCCTTTTTCTAAGTACTTGAGATTTCCACGAGATGAGACCCAGTTCCAATCTAAGGATGACATGGGTATACAGGTCGGGAGACCTAGTATTTTCTTCCAGAATTTCCCCTCAAGTGTCTGTAGCCACCCCAGGTCCATCAGCTGCAAGGCTTCAAGACCATAGGTGATCATGGGTGCCAATACCTGCAGATATAGTTGTCGTGTAGCCCATATAGTGTACCCACAGTGAGAAGTAGAAAACCGGTGTATCAAGGCAGTAATTTGGGCCGCATGCGTAATTCGGGCTTGCTTACACATAGTATATAGGCCCTTGGGCTCAATCTCAATGCCCAGGTATCTATAATAGGGTATGTATTGAATTAAAGACCCATGTATATTGACACTTACTCGTGCTATCTTCTTGCTGCTGAGCAGTATCATCTGGGTTTTATCCAGATTGATTATAGGGCCATTCCTTTGGGCATAGGACCATAATGCCTCTACTGTATTACAAAGTCCACTAATTGTATAGTCCATGACGACTAAGTCATCAGCATAGGCTTAAAAACGAACAGTGGGCGGTGCCTATTTTAGGGGGACAATTATGTTCTGCTGATAATACTTTCGGTATGTCGTGGACAAACAGATTATATAATATTGGTGCCGTCACGCAGCCTTGTTTCACGCCACAAGTTTGTCCAATCTTGTTGGTCAAGTTCCCCTTAGAGTCTAGCTTCAAGGAGACTATAGGTTTGTAATGTATCAGTCGAAGATAATATAATATTCCTTTGGGGCAACCCAAGAACTCAAGTTTAGCCCACAGCAGATCTCTAGGGACTAGATCGAAGGCCCCCTTGAAATCAATGAACAGTACATATAGTGGTGGGTTGCCAGATGTTCTGGCCTTATTTCGGAGTATGTCCATTACAGGCAAATTGTGCACTGTAGAGTATCCACCCCTGAAGCCGCATTGAAATTGATCTAAGATCTTCTCTCTGTCCACCCATGTTTATAATTCATGCAATAAGCACGTCGCAAATAATTTGCCCGTTCAGTCCAACATGGACAGTAGTCGATAGTTGGAAGGATCTGTCCGGTCACCCCTCTTGTAATTCGGGACCAGAATTGCTGTTTGCCATGAGTCCGGGATAAACCTGTCGTTCAGAATCTTATCAAATAATATTTTCAGAATTTCTGCCCAAAATTCCGAATTACTTTTTAGTATGACATTAGCCAGACCATTGGGTCCAGGGGCTCTCGATGATTTGAGCTTTTTTATCCTGGCAATCAGAAATTCAACTGTCACCTTAAAAGGGGGCAGGTGGCGGTCCAAAGTTATCATCTTCTGGGACTGTCCTGGGGGAATATGATTGCGCTTTCTCAGAAATTCTCAGAAATTCCTCCCACTGACCTATACCAATAGGATTAGTGAGGGAGCTGCAGGTGTCCCCCCTTGCTTGACTCAGCAGTCCCCATATAGATCGGGAGTTCCCTGTACAGAGTATTTGCACCGTTTTTT
Source organism: Ambystoma mexicanum (assembly GCF_040938575.1). Classification (NCBI taxonomy): domain Eukaryota; kingdom Metazoa; phylum Chordata; class Amphibia; order Caudata; family Ambystomatidae; genus Ambystoma; species Ambystoma mexicanum. Next base: position 1,090,419,591 of record NC_090926.1, on the reverse strand, counting down.
GCCATTTAAGTAATTTGGCTGCATGGCGTTTCTGCCTCAGCCATGATCTAAAAGCGTTCTTTCTCTTCTTGCATGAAATCTGGCAACTATCCCATGTGATGGATTCTTTACGCAGCTTCTTAAGCTCTGCTCTTAACATTCTTTTGGCGTCTCTGATTTCAATGTCAAAGACATTAGTTGGTTTGGCTTCTGGGGCTAGCATATTTGTTTTAACAGTGGCATAACTATATGAGAAAGATGTTATCCGTTCTTCAATCTCACTACAAGACATATATTGCTTTCTTGATGTTTTTATCGGACCAGTGAATATTTGAGGATGCATGGTTCATTCTCAGTTCACCAGTAAAACTGGCCCGGGCATACTGAATCAGGAAGTTAAATGCAAACGTCAGTAAGGCATGATCACTCCAATCATTGTTGTTAACCTTCATATCAATGACCCAATTGGCCATTGAGGGTCTCACAAAGATGTAATCAAGTGTGCTTCTGGATTTAGCATTACTCCATGTAGGTTGCCCTGGATAATCACTGCTGGTTCTACCATTAAGGAGTTTGAAATCCCATGAATTAAGAAATTTGAGCCATAGTAATCCCTCAGTGTTCGAGTCTGAGTGCCACATCTTGCCTATGCTCCTCAACAAGGGATTATTGCTTCTGCCTACTTCTCCCACTAAATGACAGTTAAAGTCACCAACAATTACTACAAGATTTTTTTCTATGTCTGTCATCCAGTCAATCAGCAAATTGTGGCAAGCTTCCTGAATACGATCTCTGATGGAAGATTAAGGTGGATTATATAAATAGATCAATAACATTTTGTCTACTTTATCTTTACCGGGAAGTTCTAGCTCAACCGCTAGCACAAATTCATCCATATTGGAGTGGATACGAGTAGACTTTAATGGATGTAAAATTCCAATGAGTAATCCCCCATATGGTCGTCCCCTCGGTCCCTTTTTTGCTAGTTCCTAGTGGATGGTGTATCCATTTAGAAGGGGCCGAGAGGTAAGCCACGTCTCCTGGAGACATATGCAGGTATGACCTGTTAACAGGGGGATAGAGCCATCCACGGATAATAAATGGCTAAAACCCCGACAGTTTCATGAGACTAAGCTTTGATCTCATTGTCTAAGTGTCAGAGACTCAGTGAGCCATTTGAGGACATTCTGTACATCTGCCATCTGTACTGAGTTGCCAATAGGTAACTGCAGAGCCATATTTTCTTCAGTTTTGGTGCTCGGTAGTTGCATTGGCCATAGTGGATCAATTATATTCGGATCAGCATTCACTTCAATATCTACTTCCCACAAACTGGCTTTTAAGTTACATATCAAATTAGCTGTTGCTAAAAACTTACAGTGTATTGCCGATGTATTAGAGTTCCTTGCTTTCAGCGGTTCGACGAATTCAAAGTCCTCAGATCTCAGTTGTGGGATAGAGTGTAGTCTGATCCTCAGTGCTGATCTAGTGATCCAGTCATGGCTGCTTTTTTGGTACAAGTTCTTGATAATGCAGGTCCTTCCGCCTTGAGGCGGTATGATGTTGCCTTTGTCCTCAGGTGGTACTACAGTTGGTGGTACTGATACAATGTCAATTTGAGCTGGAGTGATTGGTTCAGTATTTGTAATGTTCGGAGCGGCATTCACATCCTGCTCACTTATACAAAGTGATGGCTCCAAGTCCACCTCATCAGTTGGATCAGAGGTGTTACTGTTATCGAGGATGAGCCAGCTAGTTCATTTGCCCTCTTTGGCTGTAGTGTGTTTACGAGTCCGTGCTGCTTTCCGTTTTACTTTTCTTAGTCCCTTTTTGGGGGTACTACCTCTGTGGGTCTGGATATTTCCTCTTCCGGCTCTGCTGTGTCAGGTACTGTTATGGTCACGATGTGGCGCTTTTTTCTTGCATTCGCTCTTCTGGCCATTTGTCGCTGTTTGCGTGAGAAATAGACATCCAAATTGTTTGTAGTGTTTGAGTCCAAATCAACTGTTTCCGGGCCTTCTGGAAGAGTAATATTCCCTTCCTTCTGTACAGGCTCCGAGTTACTGTTGTTGACTATGTTTCCTGCCGGTAGGGTAAGGGTGACTTCCAGTATCCTCCCACACATCTTTAACAAAATGTTTAGAGCAAATTGTAAAGATGCAACCGAGGATTGCAAATCCCCCAAAGTCGTGTGACTTTCCCCTTGCTCTCTGCCACTATCTGGTTCCAATGACTCCAAGTGCACATCCAAGTTGGATGAGGCGGACAGCCTGTTGTATATTTCTTGTTGTGAATTGATAGACGGATGTTGATAGCTGTCGATCTGATTGCCAGTATTACTTCCTAATAAGGGGGTCATGGATCTCTGCATAGATAAGCAGAGTTCCAGTAACGAGTTGTTATCAACTACGCTTTCTCCTAGTCCCTCATTGGTGCTATGGCTGCCAGTCTCTGTTTCAGTACTCAAGAGGCGGTGGAGTATTTGAGATGCCCGGGAGCGGGAAAAAGTCAGTAATTGCCCCTTTTTCCACCGGTATTGCTTTAGATCCCTTGCATCTGTTTGTATTAGAAGTGGGAGTCCTACCCCTCTGGTTGCGAAGGTTGTACCTCGTCGCAGAACACTTCTTGACTGTAAGCATGTTAGGTCTTATGACACCGCTCAGTATGTTGACCTCTCAGGATCCTGTAGAGTGTAGTTGCTATTAGGGGGTCTAGGTTAAAGGGAAGTCTTGCAGGTAGGTAATTTGTATATCCCCTCATAAGATTCTATTCATTTTTGTCACTGTATTGTTTTTGTGATTAGGCTATTGGACAGCCTGTCGCTGGTTCAAGTACGCCTAATGGCAACCCCCAGGGTCAAGGGTGTTGCCTGCAAACTACCAGATGTAGGAATCAAGTACTTGTTAATATAGCAGTTTATGCTTTGTGCATAGCACCGGGATCAAAGGCATTGCCCACAGTCTCCCGGAAAGGCAGTCGAGTAGGACCAGTGGCTTTCGTGAGCGTTGGCCGGTAGAGTAGGGGTAGGCTTATGGGAAGTTGAGCAGGCTTATGTGATCTTGTCAGACAAGGGTCTTTGTATAAATACAACCCTGTCCTTGCCCAGTATGTTATGCACCGGTCCCTCTCGTCCCTATACAAAAGTACTTAGTTGCTCCCTCTCCCTCCAGTCAGCGGAGGCACTGCGCCCTCCTCTACACAATGCCGCACACAGGGACGGGGGGCAGGGAGCAAATATAAAGGGCACAGTGCGCCAAGAGGAAATGGTCCGATCGCTAGATGTTAGGGCTCCCTCCAAACCCGCGCCTCCCACAGCGCCGAGCGGCCAATACCCCAAAAAGATGAAAACCGCGAGCCACAGAGCAAGGTGCAGGGCGCTGGGTGGCACTGTCACTGCTCCTCACCTTCTCCGGTCGGCTGCCACCAGAGGAAACGCGCTCTCTCGCCTCTCGTCTCTTGGCCGACTGCCCGCTCAGCTGGATAAGCGTTGCGTCCTCAGTGGTTGCTCCCGCTTGTGTTGTTCCGCAGCGTTTCCTCCACTCCCGAGTCTGCTCGAGGAAAGCACCCAACAGCAGGACACAGGAAACGGAAGACGGGAAGTGGGATGCGAGATGCGCGAGAAGAGACCGTCAAGCCGCACCAATGCCATCAACACTGCTCGAGTGTGAACTGTGGCCACTTCTGACAGTCAGTCAGTTAGCTCACTCTCATTGTTTCTGCTGTATCGTCGGCTTTTAATGTCACCACTGCTGAGTACTTCTCCCCCCTCAACAGGCTTCTCCCCCACCTTGGGAATGTCATCATACTGTTCCATGTAGGTAGCACATAGTCTCCTTCCTCCACTGGTTCTGCTACAATTGCCGCTGGATTTACAGTCCTGCATCTTACTATCTTGATTGCTGGATTCAAGATGATCTTCTCGTATCCAGAGGCCCTTAGTGTAGTCAATTTTTTCTTGGCTTCTCGTGAATGGCAAAGAGAGCGTGCTCCAAGTAACGTGTGGTACGGTGTCCAGTCAAAGGATCGAAAACAAAGGATCGAATCCTCTTTTTTTCGAAACCAAAAGGACCGGAATTTTTTTTTCTGAATGCTTTTATATTTATTTATTTATATATTTTTTAGTTTAGTATGCATAAAAAGGAAAATGGGGGGTTGGGGGGAACCCCCCATAAAAAATAAAAATAAAGCATTCAAAACTTTTTTTTCTGCACTTTTGGTGTCGAAAAAAAGGCATTCAATCATTTTGTTTTAGATTCTAGTGATACTTGCTGGCTTTTCTACTGCAAATGTGGCAGCAGCCAGAACTTGCTTCCAAGGGTAACTTTTTTTTCTGCACTTTTGGTGTCGAAAAAAAGGCATTCGATCATTTTGTTTTAGATTCTAGTGATACTTGCTGGCTTTTCTACTGCAAATGTGGCAGCAGCCAGAACTTGCTTCCATGGGTCAAAACAGCCACTATAATAGGTTAAGGACTAAGGGTGTGTGTCCTAAAGTAGTCTTCTGTTGGAGTACCGCAGTCATCACTACGCCATTTGAGTGTGAGAACAGGAAGAATTTGTCATGATAGTCTGGAATCCCTAACACTGGAGCTGTCCAAATTGCTTTCTTCAGCTCTTCAAATGCATCAGTTATTTTGTGTGTCCATGACAGCTTACCATTCCCTTTCTGTACCACCTTCAGCCCACTCAACAAGGGTCTTGTGCATGTGTTATAGTCAAATACCCATGCTCTGCAGTAATTACAGAGGCCTAGAAACTGCTGCATCTCCCCTACTGCCCTCCCTTACTGTCTTGAGTTTCAGCATTCTACGGATCACTTCTGCCCTTTCTGCAGTGACCTTTCATTCGTCGTAGGATATCAATTGTCCTATGTATAGCACTTCTTTCTGACAATATTGCAATTTTGCTTTGTCCACCTTGTATCCATTCTCTGTTAATACTGTCAATAAATACATTTCAACGCTGGTCTTCTGTCTTGCTGTCTTCTGCAGTGGTCGTAGTGTACGAAAAGAAGTAGAGGAACTATGTTCCCTACTGGCATGCACTGCTCCCCACAGACCCCATCGCTGCGCCCCTTCCCATGCACAAAAAAACCCCCAAAAAACATGCGCCTGTGCAGTGCACTGAAAGTGCAAGTTTCATCTTCTTCCTACACTTTTATTTTAAAACGAACCCGTTCCGGAATGGTTTCTTTTTAAAATAAAAGTATAGGAACGGTATAACGTAATTAAAATAAGCAACGGAGCACCGCTCCCGCCCACTTCGACCACTGGTCTTCTGTCTTGCTGAAAATCAAATGTTGTCTACATACTGTTTGATGGGGCTATCTATATGTATACTGCCCAGATACATCTGAAGGACACTATTGACTCACAGTACCCCTGAGGTAATCATGTGTATTTCAACTTCACGTTTCTATATAGAAACGAAGTGAGGTCTTGTGACTCTTCATAAAGTGGTGTAGAAAAGAAGGTGTTCTTCAAATCTATTAGTGTGATGTGTATAGCTTCCATTGGAATGCAGCACAGAATTGTCACAGTATTCTGAACTAATGGAAATTCTGCCTCTACTATCTTTTCAGAGGGTGCAAGTACTGGATAAAATGCCAAGACCCCCTTGTCACCTTTTTCACAGGATAGACAGCTGTGTTGCACTGCGATTCTGATCGTACTAATGTTCCCTGCTTCACTAATGCTGCGATTGTTTCATAAATGCCCTCATCTTCTTCCCTTAATATTGGCTACTGTCTTGCTCTTGCTCGGTAGGATAGCTTCATGTTTGAGCTTTATTTTAACTGCTCCAATTCCTTTTAACAAACCCAGATCATGGCCCATAAAACACTGAGTACCCAATCCAAATCTTCTGCGAGGAATGGTTGAGGCTGCTTCAGCAACATCACCATCCTCTGTGGCACTTCTCTATAATGCATTCCCACAGTCATGTTGAATATCACTTTGTTGTCTGATCAATCGTCTTGGGATAGCTCCTCATCAGTCATGTCAGTCAGTCTATATCCTTTCCCTACTGCAATCACTGTCCTCCATGATCTCCTTGTGTCATCTTTCCCATGTTATATGATCGCCTCATCTCTCACTATGGCAGCCTCGATTTCTATTGGGATCACCTTTCATTCCTTCTCATCTAAGGGGATCTGTGGTTTGAATAAGAACTCGTGGGGTATTTGTAACAGTCTCCCCGGTATCCCTGGAAGCCTTGCTATTGGCACTTCTGCCCCATATGAAAATAGTGTGAGGTCCACTTGCACCACCCTCTCTACCGTCCGCCTGCAATAAGCTTACATGAGTTCCCTCACGTTCATGTAATGAATTCCTGGGGTTGAGCACACTATCCCTTTGTCGGTGAACAAGATGGTCATATTCAGTCAGCTCATCATGTCTCTACCCATTATATTCACTGGTGTCTGCCGTGAATATAACAATGGCATGCTACAAAAAGTGATCATTCATCAGTAAAAGGAACCAAATCCGACACCCCACAAAATCCCTGCTTATTCATGGTAATGCATGATATTGGGTATCTTCCCTCCCTGATACAGGATCTAGTCACCCCCATACCAACGAGAAAGGAAAATGTCTTCTCAACTATGGTCACCCCTATCTGTGGTTCCTCTGCTGGATTAGGTGTGACGTATAGGATTGAGCACATCAGGTCTGTCTGTGGGCCATTCTATTGTGGGTATAGTGACATCCCTATCCCTGTGAAAGGGTTGCCGCCTATGACAGTCTCCCCTCCCAGTTTCCACACCGGAGTTTGCATCTGCATCCTGGATTGCGTGTGTGTCATTGCTATGGTGTTCTGCTGGGTTGGTGCTTGTTGCAGTGACTGTGATTGCTGCGTGTGCCCCTATGTCAGTGCTGCATGCCTCATGGGCTGATATTGTCATGGTTGCATGCCCTGGTCATACATCTGCTGTGGTGCATATGCCTGTGCGTGCATGTCATCCATGTGCATTGGTTATGGTGCATTATTTCTGCGCTGACACCTAGTCTTGAGTAAGTGGTTGGTCCTGCTCAGTCTGATGAATGGGTTGTTGTTGAATCCCCCCGGTTTCATATATTGGTCCCTTATCTCTATGCACTCGGGCTATGTGTCCTGGACGTCTGCAGAACCAACATACTATGAGACCCCCCCATTGACCTTTGCGGTCCCCCTTGAAATCCTCCCGGGTTCTGGAGCATCAGCTGTCCGAACCCTTTTCCTGAGGTCTCCCTCCTTGCTCTCTTATGCCGTGGTTCATGTCTCCTCATCCTGCAAAGCCCACCCTGCCATTTGTGGCCTGTGCCGCACATGCTGCGTAACCATTCCTTCCCCGCTGGTTAACATCTCCCCTTCCATTGCATATTTGGAGAATTTGTTCTGCCCTAACTTTGCTTCTTCATGTTTCCTCTCTTCCTGCTTTTTTCTTGCATTCTCTTGCATTAATCTACAGTAGTGAACTATAGGTGAATTTCTGTTTATGGTTTATGTTAGGTAAGAATTGGTGCAGTCACACTGTGTGAGACTACACAATATTTATCTGTTTGACAATAGTTAACCCACCTTTTGGTATAGGTCTGTACTACACAAGTTGGTAGTGTGACTGAGTCAGGCCTATCTGGAGAGGGGTAAATGTGAGATGTAGAGATGAAATCAGTCAATACAAGTAACCAAGTAACACTTTCACACTCAAAGGTTCAGTTATAAATATATATTTATTTATGTACACATCAAGTTTTAATCAAGCATTCTTTAAAAAGGCAATGGTTTGTAACAGACAAGCAAACTTTGGAATCACTTTGCAAAAGTCAAAAGATGGTGAATACACTTTGGTAATGCTTAATACATTTCTACTATGCCCTGAAGTTATTTCAATAACCAGGATAGTATTGCATTTATCATAAACACCAATATACCTTTAGACTCTTGGTTTCAGGAAGGGAGGATTAAAGGAATAGAAAGGTTAGAACATACTTTCTTATACAGTAAGACAGTTTTGAATCCTCTAGTGAAATCTAGGTAAGCCTTTCCCAGCAGTAAAAAAGTGTTCAACAAATTACCACCTATAGAGGGACAAGCAATGCCCAAGTCAAAAGATTAGAAGGGTGCCTTTAGGGAGCCAGGACAGCCAAAGTCAATTGGACAAAGTCTAGTACTCTGATGCACTTCTTGGATAAAGTCTTTCACAAAGTCAGATAGTTCAGGAAAATCACTGAAGGAACACAGGCTGTGAAGCCTGTGCAAAGGGGAGTTGAAATCAACTCAGAAAGTTAAGCAAGTGCAATTCTCAAGTGAGAAAGCATGACTTAAGGCAAGAAGGTAAGTACCTCAAGCCCGAAAACAGTACCTCTGATTTGAAGAAAAGTGGTCCAGCTGGATTCCGTCTTGCTACAGCCAAGCAAACCCTGGATCCTGAGCCTCAGTCATGGGGACGAGAGGCAGGACGTCTGGAGGGCTCCTGCAGCAGTACTCCGGAATGACCTAGGCAGCTACAGGCTCTCTTTGATTCAGCGGCACTTCGCGGTTTAAGCGCCTCGCAACCATCACTGATGCAGATTGAATATCTCCGGTTGGACTTTCCTTTCTCCCTCGGTCCTGGACTCTGGTGAGGGGACTCTGGATTGAGATGTCCTGCTTCTGGAGTGTCCTTAGGAGGCTCCTGGATCTTTTGGCCAGATTCATTCCTTGGACGATGTTGCACTCGGTTATGGACACTCGACCCCTGGGCTTCTGCAAGATTTAAGAGGCACAGCAAGTTGGGGATTACGCCCAATTGGAGAACATCACAGTCTAGTTGGTTTCACTGGCCCAAGGAGAGAAGTTGTTCTAATCCGGAGCTTCTCTGTCAATTCAAAAAAAAGGTGTTAAGCACAGCAGCAGGGCTTCACCGGGAAATTCAAGGTCCAGGAGGTTGCAGCGGGCTTCTCTTCATGATTTCTTCTTTGGATGTTTCTTCCAGTGGTTGACTGCCTCTAGTACCAAAACCCTCGCCTTTTAAGCAAGTTTCCCATTCATTCACAGCCTAGGCTGTCAATCTCATAGCAGGGTGGCTGTCCTTTCAGGACAGCCAGCCTACCAATCAGTATTGGTTTCATTCAGGCATTCCTAGAGACAAAGGACATGGGAGTCCCAGGACCCTCCCTCACTTCCTGCCCTTCCAGGCGCACTGGAGCCATAGGAGGGCTTCAGGGCTGTAGCCCACCAAAGGCAAAACACAAAAATGTCTCAGATATGTCTCAACGCACAGAGTAAAAGCCAAGAAAGACCTCACAAACAGAAAATTGTGAAAAAAGAAGACAGGGCCATTTTGACAAAATGGACATCGATGGGTGCTGTACTGCAGCTGAGGGTTCAGCCTGTGGTTGAAAAACAACTGCCACCAGCCATTTACTCATAATGAGGCCCAATGCATGAGAACAGCTCTGCTCCTTTCCCTGTTAAAGTTTGTTCCATGAATGGCAGTGATGTAGTCTAAAAACTTAGCTCTCCACGTTTCCCTGGGAATTATACGTTCACCTGGATTTTGGAGGAAGTGAGGTGCTACATTTTCCATAGTATTGTGTGGTTATGTATGCGCACACTAATATGGCAAAATGGTAGTAATGAGTTAAGCACACCTTAGGTGTGTGTAATTTATTTATTTATTTAATGTGTTACAATGTGTGTGTAATGTGTGCTGAAGATCTATGACAAGATATTTAAATGTGTCAGGAAGCACCGGTTTAAAAATGAGAGGTGAAGCAATCACATGACCACCTAGAAGAACAAACTACAACTGGGAGTGTGGAGGAATAGCGACAGACCCAAACAGCAATGGCAGAGTAACCTAATGGTAATATATGTAGTAGAGTACAATAGTAGTTTGAGGCAAAGCATGTATCCACTGCAAATGGGTGCAAGAATGGCTGTGGAAACAGAAACAGGAAAATTAGACAGACTGCAATGACATTAAATTGCGTTACTTGCTCATACTGAAAATAGGCAGAAGAACATTGTTGCGCTCTAAGCACATTAACACTATTATGGAGGCAAGTGGGAACAGCTTATGAGGAGGAAGAATCAGAAGAGCATCCCAATAGCAGTCTTACCAGGAAGACAGTCAAGGATCAGTAATGATGAAGTCTGTGTGTTCCGTGAACAGAGGAGTAGGCTGGTAGGGGACTGCAGAGGGACGACTTGTGAAAGCAGAAGAAGGCAGCGTTGATGGCAGTATCTAAGTACGTTGTGGTCAGGCGATCACGGGGAAGTGAGGAGGTCCCGCCTCTAATGCAGAGCCGGCACTGACATTTCTGAAGTGACGTTAATGGTCCAGCAACGTTCAGCAGAGGCATGACCGCTGAGGAAGTTGGAGGGGAGCCATTGGGAAGCCGTGGGCAAGTGGGAGCAGCAGCAGTTGCCCCCCTGGGGCTGTGCCAAAGGGGCTGCTCACCCGAAGCGAGATGCAGAAGTACTCTCAGCGTGCATAAACAAAGAAGAGGTGCAGATGATTCAGCAGAGTAGAAGGGGGAATCCCGCATAATGAAGCGGGTACATCAGAGTGCCGAACTGGAGCAGCACAGGGAAACGCAGCACATCAGAGATGAGCAGAGATTAGGATTGAGGCTCAGGAAAGCTTCTGGTAATTTTTAGCTTGTCTCCATTCTGAATTGGGACCTCCAGAAGTCAGGTGAGCTGTCCAAAAGAAGTATTTATTTTCAAAAAGTAATGAAGCCCTCCTGCTGTAGACGAATCTAAGCATCTGGTGAGATGGGCACACATATATACAGAACATTGTAACCTTGCAGAGGATTCCATATCTCAAACCTCCACCCCTCCCTCTCAATCTTCCATTACCAAGCGCACATTTATCTCCTCCAAATCCCCTATCTATCTCGCTGACCTACACCACTCGGGCTCCTCTCATGCAAATTTGCCATTCCATTCACTGATAAAGAATTTCATAACTTGAACAATGATCTTATGGTCCCTTCCCCTCTCACTTCCCTCTTACTACATTCATTCCTAAACCCTTCCCTCCAAGGCCTTGGATTACACCCACCAGCCGCACTCTGAAAACAATAATGAAAAACCATCATACTTGGAAAAGATCTAGACAATCCTTGGATCGCCAACTCTACCTGACGGCTCTTCAAAACAATTCCTCTGCTCTCGACTCTGCCAAAAGTGACTTCTATCTATCGTTCATTTTGTTTCAATTCACTCAAACTAGGTGCCTCCAAAAATCTCTTAACTCAATCCCATCACCTCCTAAACCCTCCTCCATCTCCTCTACGCTTTCTGTAAAAATATAGCTCTGTAATTTGCTTAAAATATTTACAACATTCAAAATACCCTCTTAAGTACTTTCTACCCCCACCTGCTCACTTTTCTCCACTAACTCTACCCTCTTCTCCTGTAACAATGGTGTCCTTTGTTCCCAATTACCCTGATGATGTTCTTGACCTTTTCTCTTGACAGTGCCACTTTTTCATCATCCTACAAGTTGGCTACTGTCATTCCTATCCTTAAGAATCCGAACCTAGATCCTAGTGTCCTTTCAACTTTCATCCAGTCTCTCCTCCACCTCACTATTCAAATATACTAGGGCATGTAATTTTCAGCTGACCTAGTTCCTTGGCAAACACAACCCCCAGAATCCTTTTTCATCTGGCTTCTGAGCTCTCCTTGCTGTCAGCAACTACATCTCTTCCTCCCATCTTGCTAACCAGTCATCTGTTCTTATTATTCTCAACTTTTCTGCTGTCTTCGATAATCTCACCCTTTCTGGCCTTCTCACAACACTATCTATCCTAGGTATTAGGAACAAGGCACTGGCTTGGTTTGTTTCATGTCTCACCCTCAGACACTTTGTGGTGTCCTGGAACACCCTTACAGAACCCCACTCACCCCCTTATAGTTGGTGTTCCCCAGGCGTCAGTCCTAGGTCTGCTTCTCTATACCCCTGTTCTTGGCACCTTGATATTCTCCTTTGGCTTTCCCTATTAACTCTTTACTGATGCACTCCTATCTCTCCTTTCCATATCTGATGAGATACAGTCAAAAATGTCGAACTGTCTCTCCTCCATCAAATACTGGATGGCATCACACTCTCGCCCTTCATCTCCCAACCCGCCACTGCAGCCAGCTCTTCAACATCAGAAAAATTAGACACTTTCTTCACTTCAACACTGCTAAACACCTAATCTCCTCTCTAGTACTCTCTTGATATGACTATTTTGCAAATTTACTCTGTGGTCTTCTCAACAACAGTTTTTTATCTCTCGACTAAGTCCTCAACTTGGATGTCCGTACACTCTTCAGCCTTCCCTGCTTCACCTTCATCTCCCTATCCCATCGTCAGTTGGGCTGGTTATCCATGAGACAGAGGGCAAAGTATAAACTCATTATCATCTCAAAACTATACACAATTCAGCATACCCATCAGCCCATCTCACTCCCTACTCTTCCCCTGCCTCCCTATGATTATCATTGCCTCACTGCCTAGCCACCTCTCATGCCTTGTGTGCTCCCTCTTGTTTCTGCTCTCTTCCTCTCCTCTCTTACTCTGGAATGCTCTTCCTCTTCCCCTCCTCACTACTACACTCTATCTCTATTTAAATGCAACCTCCTAGCTCTCCTTCTTTCTGAAGAACCAACTGCATAGCATTTTATGCCACCACATCTCCCTGTTCTCCTCTCCGCTTTCTCTCTACGACCACCTCACAGCACAAATCCCTCACCCTTTCATCCTAAACCTAGCACTTCTGCCACTATCCCCTTCCTATATCATGCTCTACTGCCCTTGTCCCTGGTTCATGTTTATAACTCCCCTGCATCATCTGATCTCATATCCACATCCTCTCACCCATTATTAAGGACACTGGTCCTCCGGTCTGTACATCAATGTAAATGCTATTGCAAGCTTTTATGTGCCAAAAATGCATTGTTTTGTCTTTAATTTTCATTAAATATACCTTTTGAAAACAAAGACCTGTATAATTGTAGTCACCTCTAGGAGACCCAAAATTTAGGTAAAGGTTCAATTTTGAAGTGGACGATATCACTTAAAGTAAGATGCTTGAAATGCTTTCCATCCGTCACTCTCCTGGTTGTAGTGTATGACTGAAAAATGCCCCTGGCTACTGAACAGGCTGCACAAATACAGAAGGAAAAAGCAGGACAGTTTCAATAAGTGTAGACAGAGGGCAATGGGCAGGCTAAGAAAAGATTCTAAAAAAATGTTTTGCACATGCAGCAGTCATAACAGGAAGTCATATATCCCAAACAAAGAATACAGAGAGATGAAAAAGAGGTGCTCAGGAATTGAGAATGGTGTCTCTGTAAAAGAAAAGTAGAAGGAGGACCCCGGAATTTAAGAACAAAAGAGTAAGAGTAAGAGTGCGGAAGAAATACGGAAAATGAATTTGAAGCATTAAGTAATGTAGACGGAAAAAGACAATTATAGGACTCGAAAATCGTGAGGGAGGAAAAAATAACGAAAGATCACAAACATGGATGTTATTGATATATGTAGTGGAGAGGAGAAGGATTATGGTGTATAATATTGGAGAAAACGAATGTGTGCACATCTGCAGTTGGGGAAATAGGGAGCACAAAAAAGGATGACAATGGTTAGAAGATGAAAGGATATCAGGAATGGAAGTGAATGAAGGAGAGATTGGAACTTCAAAAGATGGGAAGGAGCAGGAGAAGGGGTCGCTCAGGAAAGGAAAAGAATAAAAGGAAGGTGGAGAAACGATGTAAACCGTTGTGGGGTAACGAGAAGCGTCCACCTTAAAAATGGAATGACCTTAAGAGAGGGGACACTGGTGGGGGGAAAAGGTAAAGGAGGAGCAAGGGAAGGAAGCAAGGCATATGAAGGATAGTAAAATAAAGAGAAGGTCAAACCCTTTTGGGCTGCCCTTCTCTCTTGGCACCTTGATATTCTCCTTTGGCTTTCCCTATTAACTCTTTACTGATGCACTCCTATCTCTCCTTTCCATATCTGATGAGATACAGTCAAAAATGTCGAACTGTCTCTCCTCCATCAAATACTGGATGGCATCACACTCTCGCCCTTCATCTCCCAACCCGCCACTGCAGCCAGCTCTTCAACATCAGAAAAATTAGACACTTTCTTCACTTCAACACTGCTAAACACCTAATCTCCTCTCTAGTACTCTCTTGATATGACTATTTTGCAAATTTACTCTGTGGTCTTCTCAACAACAGTTTTTTATCTCTCGACTAAGTCCTCAACTTGGATTAAAGAGAAGGTCAAACCCTTTTGGGCTGCCCTTCTCTTTAGGGCACCTTGATATTCTCCTTTGGCTTTCCCTATTAACTCTTTACTGATGCACTCCTATCTCTCCTTTCCATATCTGATGAGATACAGTCAAAAATGTCGAACTGTCTCTCCTCCATCAAATACTGGATGGCATCACACTCTCGCCCTTCATCTCCCAACCCGCCACTGCAGCCAGCTCTTCAACATCAGAAAAATTAGACACTTTCTTCACTTCAACACTGCTAAACACCTAATCTCCTCTCTAGTACTCTCTTGATATGACTATATCCTTAAATGAAAGAGAAAGTGAGTGTGCCTAAGGTTAATGTTACAGACAAAACTAGTGGCGACGAGAAGAAGGACCATGACTCATGTTTCCCGGGTGACGGCAATCTACTGCTGACATCACAGCACCTCCACCGGCATTCAAGATTTCAGGAAGTCTGCCTGTGCCATGGCATGCCAACATGTGTAAGAGCACTGTGCTCCGCAGTCCAACAAGTAAGGCAGTCTTCCTGCGTAATGGCCGTCCACTCCTGTCCAAGAACTCAGGCAGTCTGCCTGTTCAACGGCAGTCCGCCGCTCTCCAAGACCTCAGGCAGCCCAGTTGTGTTATGGCAGTTCACTGTTCATTAGAGCTCAGGGTCGAGAGCATTTCGCCCAGTACACGGCAGTCTGCCGACTACCCAATCCCTGGCCATATGCCACCTGTAACTGCTGATATACGCACAAGCAGCAACTGTGAAAGCAGTGATCGTCTCTAACAACAGTCCACCGTGCAACTGGGGGAAAGGAAGTACCAAGCCACTGGTCTATACGGTGGGTTTCGGCTGCCTGCCAGCACTACTGCAAGTGCAATCAACATGCTAATTAATTGGCTGGCCAAGCCCGAAGTGCAGCATGGCTGCAACAGACTCTGTAACGCTTACCTCTGGTGCCCTGGAGGAGTGCCTGGTCCGGTTTGCCAGATGTGTGGTTCTGGGTCATTGGTCCAACCCATGCCTTCCCCAACTGGTCTGCTTTTTTTATTTTTTATTTATGTATTTATAAAATGTCACATATAGATAAACAATTAAATCAATCAGAACAATGAACACAGCACAGTAAAATATACACAGAACAGCAGAACATTATATATTCATAACCAGCAAGAAATTAGTAAATATTCAGAAAGTCATCCCAAACCTTTCAATGCAATCTCAACTTCTCTTGCCTCTTAAGAACCACCTTTTCCAAGGACGCCAGGGCAGTCATCCCCTCAATCCAATCTTCGAGAACTGGTGCATTCCGTGATTTCCAGCCCCTCAAAACCAGCTTCTTGCCCAGACTAGCACCACGGAGTAGAAACTTTTTCTGTGACACAGAGAGATCCTCTAGCAACTCTCCCCCTCCCAAAATCATTGTCATAAAATCCAATTCAACATCCAGATTCAAAATACGCAAGCAGACACAACAAACGTCATGCCAGAATCCCCGTACACGCACACATTCCCACAGTAGATGTTCCAAACTTCCCTGTCCATTCCCACAACACCAGCAATCATCCGAGTCCATCAACCCCCTCTTAAACATTCGTTCCGGACTCCAAAACACTCTATTGAGGATCTTTATCTGTCTTGACCGTTCCACCAGATCAATAGCACATAGTTTAACATTCACACACATATCCAACCACATCTCGGGTGAAATCTCACACCCCAATCTCCTTCCCCATTCATCTCTCAAATCAGAATTTTCCTTATAAGCAGACACAATACAATTATATATCCTGCTAGCAATCAAACAACCACTTGACTCCCTTTCTTTAAGAAAGAGATTTACCATTGAACTACCTTGCTCTGCCACATCACCTATGCATCTTTTCAATCTTCTGAAGTCATCAGATCTGAAATTACCATGTGAAATTTTGCTCGCAACTCACACTCTCCAATCCACTCTCCATCCACCAAAACATCATCAATCCAGAGAACTCCACCTAGAAACCAATTCGGCCAGAATAAAGACTTACCCCCGACAGAAATCAGCGGATTCAACCAAATGGATGCATGAATAGTTTTTGAAGCAACCGATCCCAACAATCCATGTATCTGTCTCCACGTTTCTCTCAGAAAGACTCTAAAAGGCGATTTCTTACACAATTTGTTTGTTGCCGTGAGAATTGCCCTTGGAGGGAGCGGGCCCAACATACTTGCCTCAGCAATTACCCATTTATCATGCAATACCAACAAAAAGGGTATGATAAAATGACTTGAAAAGTCTAAATGATATGCCCTGAAGTTTGGTACCCCAGGCCCCCTTTTTCCACCGGTAACTTAAGTTTCCATAATTTTAGCCGTGGCGGCTTATTATCTCATAGAAAGGACTGCAACAAACCATCAATCTTCTTCCAATAATGTTGGCCAATTTTCACCGGAAGCATACCTAGAATGTAATTAATTTTCGGAGCTGCATTCATCTTTAGAGCGTTCACCTTGCCCAATAGGGACAAATGAAGCAAATACCACCTCAAAATGCTCATTTTCAAATCACTACATACCTCACTCATGTTCACCACAACCATCTCATCTACCAGCGGGGTCAGCCATAAACCCAGATATTTTAGTTTCCTTTCACACCACTGAAACCCAAGTCCAGTAATCAAATTCTTATCACAGTATCCAGAAATCGGCAAAACCTCAGATTTAGACCAATTGACCTTAAATCATGCCACCGCATGAAATCTATCCAAAACATCCAGCAAGGCCGGAAGGGACACTGTTAAATTCCGTAATAATAATAGCAGATCATCCGCATAAAACCACAACTTTTGATCGGCACCATGAAAACTCAGACCCTGTATTCCCACGTCACACCTCAAGGAAATCGCCAATGGTTCCATGGCCAAAACAAAAATCAGGGGGGACAAAGGACATCCCTGTCTTGTACCCCTCTGTAGTACAATTGCCCATTAGTTCTGACAGCTTCAGTCGGACAAGCATAAAGCAAAGTAATCCATGAAATAAATTCCTCTCCCAAATTCATAGCACGCAACACTGAAATAATATAGTTCCAATCAATGCGATCAAACGCCTTCTCCGCATCCAAAGAAAACACCGCCACATCATCCTTCATATCCATGCATGTGTCATCAACAACAATAAGTTCCTTATATTACTAGATGTTCTCTGGCCGGGAACGAAGCCTGACTGATCAGTGTGCACCAACTTCACAAGAAGAGTCTGCAAACGCAGGGCTAATAATTTCGCTAGAATCTTATTATCTGTATTAATCAAACTGATCGGACGATAGTTCGAAGTCAAACAACCATCCTTATCCTTTTTAAGAAAAACCGATATAATGGCATGACCAGTAGAAGCAGGAAGCAAACCCCCCACCCTTGACTCCATGAACACATCTCGCAGAAGTTCCACCGCTGAATCAGGCAAGATTTTATAAAATTCAGCAAGCAGGCCATTCGGACCAGGAGACTTGCCCAAGTTCAATTTCCCAATCGCAGATTTCATTTCATCCACAGTCATAGCCACTCCCAGCATGGCTTTCTCAAAATCATTCAATCTAGGTATCTCCAACCCTTCCAAAAATGACTCATTTAATCCATTGACACCCAACTCATTCTGATACAGCTTTGTATAATATTCCTTAAATGTTTCATTAATCAGTATTGGATCACAAGTCACCTGACCATTCTCTCTTTTAATAGAAGTGATAGATCTTTCTGATTGCTGCTGTCTTAATCAATAGGCAAGCCAGCGATCGCATTTCTCACCATATTCAAAATAAGAACATTTCAATCTGAATAAATCCTTTTCAGACCTCGTTTTCAAAGTCTCATTCAACTCCCTCTGCAGCTCCCTAAGTTTTCTCCTTTTCTCCAGGTTTACTGAGTCATTTATCAAATCCTTTGAAAGCTGCTTAATATGTTGTTCCAAATCCAAACTTTTCTTCTCCAAACATTTCCTCTTGCTACTGGACAAACCCAGAATCAAGCCCCGCATCGTACATTTAAATGCCTCCCAGACTGTCCCAACACCAATTCCCTCTGTCCTATTTTCCACAACAAAATGATCAGCCTCAGATGTGATTTTTTCCACTATCCTCTCATCCTGAAGAATTGAGGTGTTCATTCTCCAACAAAATGATCTGGAAGTATCAAACTGCAAACCCATATTCATAAACACATGTGCATGGTCAGTGACAGCAATACAGCCAATCTCACAGCTTGCTAGATTCAAGGTTGCTGAACCAGCCGTGAGAAACATATCAATACGAGAATGTGAACCATGAGAGCTAGAGGAAAACGGGTATTCTCTCAGATCAGAATGATGTAATCTCCAACAGTCCTCCAAGGCAAATTCAGAGACAAGTGAGTTAAAAGAACAAAATGTCGGATCCCTTCTGTGAACAGAACAGGATCCACTACAATCTTTTACATTATCCATAACCAAATTAAAATCTCCCCCCAGAATAATATTCCGGCAAGCAAAATCCTGCAACATTTGAGCAAGTGTTCCAAAGAATGAACCATCATCCACTGAGGGAGCATTAAAATTGCAAAGAATATTTTGAACCCCCTGAACCTCCACCAAGAGTGCAATGACCCTACCCTCCATATCAGAGCGAGAGTTTAAGACTTTAATCGGGGCATTCTTCCGTATCAGAATAGCGACCCCTCTACTCCTGGACGAATAGCACGAGACAAAAAACTCCCCAATCCACTTTTTGCGTAACATAGTAACTTCATCCAACAATAAATGGGTCTCTTGAAGAAAATAAACATCACTGTGCATATCATTCAAACAATTAAAAATCGTTTGCCTTTTGAGTGGATTGTTTAGACCATTTATATTCCAAGAGGAAACAGATAACTGATCGCCCCCCCCAGATGGCATTGCAAGGGAAAAAAGAAGACAACGACAAATCAGGTCAAAAATTCTGTGCTCACAAAAAACAAATACCCACCCCCACCCCCTCCTGCAGAAGTATGAATCCAATGTCAACAAGAACAAATAAACCCTGAGCCACCCCCGGTACCCCTCCCAATCACTTAAATAACTTCCCCAACCAGAAAACACCAAAAGACCTTGTGCATGACTTCAAAAAGTAACAAAGGCACATATCAATGACACACCCTGAGTCAAGTCCAAAGAATCCCAAATGGTAATGCAGTAGGCAAAAATAACATCCAAATGCATACCCAGATCAATTGCAGACTACAGCCAAACACCAATACCAGAAAACCTGGGCATAAAAATACCATCCCCCCAATATATGTCATAACCTTTCCAAAACAACAATAAAAGAGCAAATGGCTGTGTAGTAGGAATGAAGTGATCAATCTCCATATTGTAAATCACTGGCCCAGATCACACATGTTGGTCACACCAGAATGATAAAGTAGCATACAATGACCAAGTAGATTTACCATAAGTGCCCACCATTCACCAATTTGTGCACACAACATGAAAAATACCCCCCACAGAGCTGAAAAGGAAACATCCTAGTTGTAATGCATGCTATGAAACATCATGGCACAAAAGCAACACATGTCTGTATGTCACTCCCTCCTCCACTTCAGACATAAAAGTTGGCAGAGGAGCCGAATGTACAGAGCTTTTCAAAAATCTTCAAGATGACTCCAGGAAGCAGCTTTACATCACACCTCGGAGCCCGTACAGTACCCTGAGAGCAAGTCCCAAATCAGTTTTCCAGTTACAGTCTCGTAAACTGTCCAACCAACCAAGCATTGCAATTGCAGGCTCCTGGAACACAGTGCTGCGTCCGAGGCTGCCCGCCTTGATTGACCCGAGTCGAAATCTGCGACATCATGAGCTTGATGGGGGCAATACACAATCAGACCATCACTATCAGCCGAAGCCTGCAAGAGTCTGGGCTCGACAACATCAGGCCAAATCAGCTGACGTGCCTTGCGCCGTCTGTAGAGATCTGATCACATATGCCGCATCAGGATGGAGGGGCACTGCCGAAATCCAGTCCTCCGGCACCTCCATATCTTGTTCGCGGTGCCCCTTCACATCCGGATCACAGAGACACGACGCGGCACGCAGGGAGACGCGATGACACGCAACAGCACGCCCAATCAGCTGACGTACCTTGCGCGATCACACTGCATAGATCCGATTGCGTATGCCGAACCGTGCTGCGCCGCATCAGGATGGAGGGGCACCACCAAAATCCAGTCTTCCGGCACCTCCATATCTTGATCGCGGTGCCCCTTTCACATCCGTATCCTAGAGACATGACGCGGCACGCAGGGAGACGCAGTGACACACGTCAGGAAAAGAATGAAGGTTCTTTTCTCCAAACGCCGCATCCAGAGAGGAATCCAAACAGCATCATATTCCAACATCGATCCCAGGTAAACTTTCAAAATTCAACTGAAACACGTACACAGCGCCATTTTGCTGTCATAAAGCCAATGTAATTTTTTTTTCCTTTTTTTTTTTTCTATTTGCGTGAAAAAGAAGGGGAACGGTATATTAATCAACAATTATGTTAGTTTTTATCTCGCAACGTTTCCAGCCAAGAGAGAGCCCCTTTTGGATCCGAAGTGACTCTCTCTCCCTCAGGCAGCATCAAAGTCATGAGATTATACTTATTCAGAAGAGTCTTCACTTTCAGGGATTTTGCCAAATCGTTCATACCCTTAAAGCTCTTTCTAGCCACCATGACTTCTTTAGGATAATCTGGGAAGACAAAAATAGGTTTCCCCTTATAGGAGGCAGACCCCCTAGACCGGGCAGCAAGCAGCAAACCCTCCTTCTTTCTAGCCAAAACAAAGACCACCATGATGTGCCTAGGTCTAGAGCCTGGTTGCTTACCAATCCTGTAAACGTGGTCAATATCCTCTTCCTTAATTGTTAACAAACCAAAACATTCTTTGAAAATCCCAATAACAGCCGAAATCAGATTCTCAACTCCAGGATCCTCTTCCACTCCAACCAATCTGATATTTCTCTCCCTCAGTTTAAAGTCCATTTCCAATCTCCGGTCCTTCTCATCACAGAGGTCCTTTTTCAAATTGTTGTAGGCCCTGTAGCTCCCTGTCATCTCCGAGGTCATTGAGTGTGATTTTCTTTCTAATTCCTCCACTCTGCCATCCAGATGACAAACTTTAGAGTTCAGGACTGCCAAGGTAGTCTTCACCTCCACCATATCCAGAGACACCTGCTTCAGATGTGTATAGATGTCCTGATTGCTTGGATTATCCTCTTCCATCACCAGCAACTGTTTCTGCTTCTTAGAATTAGGGTTTTCTGGTTCTTGAATCTTCTTTTTTGAAGACATTTCAATATGAAATAGCATCAGGGACGGGACCAGGAGCTGCAGGTTCAAGCTGCTGTCACCTTGACCAACATTCCGGAATTCCCCAGCATGCAGTTAGGTTGGGAGTGATTTGAGATCCTTGGTATGGTGATTCTGGAGCGGGACCCTCTGGGTGGATGGATCTGCAGGTAAGTAACAAACAGAAGGTAAGTTAGTGGTTCTAAGCTCTCCTCCCACCTTTCCCCTAGTCTCCCCAATATGTACTGGCTGGCAGGCTTTATGGGCAGGTGCTCACCTTGGTGCTCTATAGCAGATT
This sequence comes from Ambystoma mexicanum, assembly GCF_040938575.1. NCBI lineage: Eukaryota > Metazoa > Chordata > Amphibia > Caudata > Ambystomatidae > Ambystoma > Ambystoma mexicanum. The sequence continues at coordinate 1,090,397,750 of NC_090926.1, read as the reverse complement.
CAGGATTTAACCCTGTGGTATCCGTCTCCCAGTTACTTCACTGCGAGTGGTGGCCCAGTCCTGCTGCAGCACACTGGATGCCGATGAGTAGAGGTTCATGCTTCAGGTGCGCTTTGTAGCAAAGCCCAGCGCTTTGTAGTGATGTCCAGCACTTTATCGCATGTCCAGCACTGGCTGTTTGTGTTCAGTAGTTGCAGTTTGCCCGTTGTTGCTGTGAAACGCTGTTCCCCCCTTTGTAACTTGCTAATATGGCATGCATTGGGTCTTGCAGAGTTCCAGAGCTGAGAAAACAGCTGCTGGTCATGGCGGGAGGGAGAGTGGGAGTTGAAGGAACAGCTGATAGCTGCCGCCGGATCGCTGCTGGAGGTAAGCAGAGGTCTGAGGGATGGTGGGAGGTGCTGGAGGAGCTCCGAGCTCTATGTGGACTCACACTTGTTGTTTCTTCTGTTCCAGATGCTGCGGCCGTGACACAGAGATAACTCGGAAGCAGCTCATGTGGGTGGAGCATCGGCAAGGACTTCAGGCTCCGCGATGAGTGTAAGCATGTGGAGATGCGTAGGGGCAGAACAATCGTTACGCTGATGTCTCTGTCAGCCGGAGAGTACGCTAAGCACTGGGTGTGCACCCAGCACCACTAGACCGCCAGGGATGCTTCTGGAGAGGGTTTGCCAGGAGCCATCTTGGTTCTTACCTGGCAAACCACTGTGGGGGCCATTTTGGAGGTGGCATGTACCCTATTATACTGCAGCCTGTGGCAGCCTGCCAGTCCCTATGTCCAGGCCCTACCTACACTGGGGATTCCAGTGTAGGTAGATAATTTCTTCTCCAAGAAACCTGCTAAATTACAAAATTAGGTTGGGAGGGTTTTTCAATGGAAGAATTATGTGCGGCAAAGGGTATGAGGGGCCGTCCCAAGGGAGGTCTCATCACGGCAGCAAAAGATAAGCAGTGTTTGGGGAAAACAGGGAGTTGGAACAACATGCAATAGTTTTTACGAACTACATTCAAGGTGAGAGTGGGGACTGAGGTATTACCTCTGCTGATAGTGAATGTGCATAGGAACGCTGATGTGCTTACCGATTTAAATCTTGAGAATGAGCTATCTTGCCTGGGAACTGTCATTGATGCCTGGTTTAATGATAATTTGGGGTGGCATCAAATAATAATTGCTGGTGATTTTAATGCAGACTGTTCAGTGGATAAGGTAGTTGGGGACGACTTGTGTACAAATAGGGTTGGCTCCACTGCTATGGGTGGAAATGCGAGGATAAGGGGTGCCCTATGGTTACACTTTGGGGATTTGTGGGCTCTGGAACCTATCCACAATGAGCACTTTACATGGAGGGCAAAGGGTCTATAATTGATTACGCGTTCCTCTCGGCAAAATTGAGTAACTGTATTGTAAAATTTGAAGTCAAAGAGGTTGCATAGAGTGACCACTGTATGTTAATCCTGGAGATCGAAAGCAGGATTCAAATAGAGAGAAGGCATGTGTATAAGGAGCGCCTTATGATAAACCCTAAAGGAATAGAATTAAGTTGTTTTTTAAGAAACAGAAAGGTTTAATAATACGATGATACGTTTTTACCACAGGGCACCTTTGAACATGCATATGGAAATGTTTTCTGTGACCAATTTTGAGCAAACTATTTATAGGCAAATTCAAATGTTGGAGCTTTGCTCCTCTAATCAACAAGGCTCTCACAAAAAATACACTCATGGCTATGACCATGATATCCAGGAACAGAAAGTGCGTTTACATAAAGAGTTGCGGAAAATCCACAGATTAGGTGTTTTGGATCCTAACACTATGGATAAAATTTAAAAAAAACGAAACAAGCATACAAAAATTGGTTAATCATCGTAGTAGAATCAGCCAATTGGATGGGGAAAAAATGTTGAGGCCCAACGTCGTCAAATCTTTGGCAACTTATTAATGGTTTAGAAAACACCCAGGAGGGTTTGGACAATCCAATCCCTGAAAAGGTTTGGGAGGGGCACTTTGAGCATCTACAGAGAGAGCGATCAGAGCTATTTACAGTCAGACGCGATAATGTCCGTCTGGCCAATCAATTGCTCTGTTGAGGTTGTACAAGAGTTAATAACGAAATCTAAGTATTAGGGAGCACCAGGTCCGAACAATCTCTCCAATAAAATCTTGAAGTCCAACCCTTTGTATTGGGCAAGAATTCAGTGTATTCTGTTCAATGACATGATTTTGTCAAAAACCATCCCACAATCCTGGAGGGTCTCAATAGTACTTCCAATTTTTAAAAAGGGTCGAGAATGTTGCCGTCTAGCTACAGACCAATAGCTATTGCGGATTCAGATTCTAAGATTTTTGCCTCCATGTTGTTGATGGATTCTCAAAGTTGGACTCTGAATAACCATATTCTAAATTTCAAGCAAATAGGGTTAAAACAACAGTGTGGCGCTGACTGTGGGGGTCTTATTCTCAAATGTATTCAAAGTAAAGCCTTGGTAAAATGAGCTGGGTCGACGTTTGTGGCCTCTATGGACCTCAACATGGCCTTCGACTTGGTCGATAGGTCTATTCTGTGGAACCAATTAAAAATCTTGGGAATGCCGACCATCTTCTTGAAATTATGATAGCTCTACACACCGATACACGGTTGGTGATTAGATTAGATTCAGAGGGTACATTGTCATCTGAGATCGAAACTAAGAATGGTCTCCGGCAAGGTTGCATGCTGGCCCCCACAATTTTCAATCTATATGTTAGTGGGCGGAAGAAGCCTTTGACAACAAGGGTTTGGTTGCTCCTGAATGGGAAATATACCCATACCATGGATTACATATGTGGTTGACTTCCTTCTGTTGGATAACACCAAAGTGGGACTGCAACGCCTTATTAAAGAGTTTGAAAAATTAATATCTCAACTCCATTTAAGGATTAATGCGCCTAAAACAGTAGTCATTTGTATAGGTAATAACAATAAGCGGCAGGATTCATATTCTTGGTTGTGTGAAGGCACATTTTTTAAAGCCCAAAAGGTATTCAAATATTTGGGATACTGTTTTTCGGTTTCTGACTGTCCGCTTTGGCCGATTCCGCTGACTCCCGTTCCTCCCCACTCTCCTCACCTGATTCAAAGTCCTCCGGTTGCAGTTGCCTGTGAGAGAGATAGTCCTTCTCCTTTTTGTGTTGAGAGTATCTGTCTCGAGAGGAAGCCACAGTGAGTGCTAAAGTATAGCAAACCTGGGGCCCCCTTCCCGAGGCGAGACAGTACGAAGGGAAAAAGCCTGTTCAGGCAGAAAAAACCCTCCGAGGAGTGCAGCGGTTCGAGAGGATCTGGAGCAAGCAGTTGTAGTGGAGTTCTTGAGGCAGTTGGCTGATGGGAGCAGGCAAAGCCGGACATCCGAAGCAAAGAAGGTTCCGGAGAGAAAGATAGCCGCCGGAAAGGGTACCAGCAGAGAAAACAACTCCGGAGCAACAGGAACCAGGGCGGCTGAAAGACAGCGCAGCCGAAAGGTAAGGCAGAGGAGGCGGGCGTGGAGAACAGCGCACCGTAGAGCTGAGGGAAGGAAGAGAGAGAGAGATAGTCCGGAGAGGGCGGACCGAAAGTACCTAAAGTGACCGAGGAGGTCAAGGCTGGAAAACTAGCGTGTAAACCCAAAGCAGCGAGCTAGCGCAGTGAAGGGGGGTTGCAACGCCGCGATCGCTGGGAGAGGAGGAAAGAAATACTACCAGCGACGCCATGTTGGAAAACCACTAGACCGTAGGGTGAGTAACAGAGAAATCACGTAGTGGAACCTCCGCACGCCCTTCCAGCGCGTAACCGCCAACGCGGATACAAACGCCAAACAGGACGGCGAATGACACTGACTCGCTTTGAGACAGATGAGACTGATAGAGAGGAAATTTGATAAATTCTCATTGAAACCTCTTAGGGAGTTTTATAACAATAAGGTAGTACCAAGGTTGTTGAATGGTTTAGAATTTTGTGTGGTGGTTCATAAGGAATATTTAAATGTTCTGCAGGGTATCATATGGAGGGGCATTCTGTTTTTTCTGCCTAAATGTGTGCCAATTGATGTCTTGCGGTATGAATTAGGCCTGCAGTCTGTGAGCTCGTTGGCAACTGGAAAGCGACTTCATTTTATGGATAAAATGCATGTTGGCTGGTGATAAAAACATATACGCTCTTGTGAGTGGGGACCTGTCCTGCCCTTTTATGAATAAACTAAACTCTGAGGTGGTTGAAACTTTGGAAGATCTGAGTATTGCCAAGTGTACTTGTTAAATAAACCAAAAAAGTTTAAGCAAATTTTACGAGGGAATGATTGGTCTAGGACACTTACCAAAGTGTCAGACACAAAATTATATAACCAGAGTTATTCATTTTGGAAATCTTTCTCCGATATGGAAAAATATTTGTGCAAATATCCATCTAGGATGATAAGAAATGCGTTCATGAGAATCAGATTGAATGTTATGCACATCAACCAAATTCTCAAAGCTAGAAATAAATCTGTAGATATGAAATGGTGCCGATTTTGTAAATTTGCGGGTGTGAAAGAATCACTGTATCACATTTTGTTAATCTGTTCTATATTATTGAGAGAGAGATCTAAGTATTTTGCCGAATGTATTCCCGCAACTGCACGTGTAGACATTGAGAGGATTTGGTACAAAATGCGGCATGAACATTCACCTATTTTGATCATAAGAGTTGTGGACTTTTTGAGAAACATATGTGAGCTAAGTTGAAATGTGAACATGGTAATTTGTGATCTCTAAGAAAAAGCTTCTGTTGCTGTATTCTCGTGGTGTTCTTTGGTGACAAGATTCAGAATATTAAGATCTGTTTTTTAACAAATATATGGAATGCTTTTAGATTGTTTTAATACTGTTTTTTAAGAGATAAGTTTTATGGAACTATATTGTAATTTTTTTATTTTATTTTATAAAGGTTTATAATAAACCATAAACAAATAAATAAAATTAAAAAATTAAAAAAGCATACATGTGGGTGCCCAGCAATATGTCCTGGGGCTCAGCCCTAGCAAACACCCCAACAAATTAAGCACTGGTCCAAACCCAGCCACCTAAATGTTCCCCATATAGCCATTCCGTCACCACTGTAAACTGAACATCCAATTAGTATTCTCTTGTAGATGCAGATCCTCCTCTCCTCGCAAGGCATTCGGGTTGTTTATAAATGTGTTGAGGAGATGGCAATTGCCTTGACATAAATATGTTTACCCTAAATTGTTGATCTTTCAGAACTGATTTCATCAGAAAGCTGTGTAGTAGTCCAGCTCTCTTCTGTTTCTCCACAGGTCAGTTATGGCGCCATGGATCCCCTGTTTAATGACAGGGATCTGTTCCCTACATTTTACCGGACTGTCCCAAATGAGATCTATCAAAATGAGGTCATTCTCAAGTTACTGAAGCATTTTGGATGGATCTGGGTTGGAATGGTTGTATCTGACGATGAGATCAGCCAGAGGGCAAGTGAACAACTGAGGACTAAATTGATAGCCAGTGGCATATGTCTGGCCTTCTCAATAAGACTAATACGTGGAAAAACTATGAAATCAATGATGGAAGTAGTGAGAGTCTCGTCTGCAAATGTTGTCATAGTCTACTCCAATGCTGATATATTTTCTGATATGTTGACTGCCTTTCAAATGATTTTGATCCAAGGCAAATTCTTCATCATACCTGCTTCAATGGCATTTGTACCAGATAACATCCCCTTCCCAGTTTTGCAGCATTTAAATGGCTCACTGTTTATTTCTGTACAAAAAAGACAGATTCCAGGTTTGAAGGACTTTCTTTACAATGCTGATCCTGCAAACAACCCTAACAATCCTTTTCTGGAACGACTCTGGTATCGAACATTTTCATGCTACCCAAATGGCACAAAAAGAAAGAATCCTAAACTGTGTGATGGAAACGTTAGCCTGAGGAATGTGGATGCTTCTTTGTATGATGTGGAAAACTTCAGACTCACATTTAGTGTCTATGCTGCGGTGTATGCAGTTGCACATGCTTTGCACGCTATGTACTCATCTGAATTGGAACATGAACATATTACAGACAGAAATGATTTTAAGAATACATTCCTTCCATGGCAGGTAAATGAAGAGGATTGTATCAAAAAGACAAGAAAAGTAAGGTTGAAAATATAATGCATAAGGCATCATTTCACAAAGGTGTTCCAAGGTATTTCACAAATGTACCTTTTACAATTAACCTTTGTTGTAGTGGTATCTTGAATCCCTACCTCAGAATTCCAGATACGCGGGTTCTGTTTCATGTTTATTTGTAGTCGCGGTTCTACATTCCACTTATGGGCAGTAGATGTTGGCTGCTGGATGAGTCCTGCTGGGCTCAGGGTTGTGCTGTCAATAGATCATTTTATAACCCTACCAGCTTCCTCGCCTTACTAAAACCTTTTGTCCTAATTGACCTAATTATAGTGGTCCTAATTGACCTTCTGCACAATTGACCTTTATAATATTTTAGTTCGTTTATATAAGTATTGGGTTGATTTTGGATTATAAATAATATAAGAAGATTGGGTGGGAGGTTGCGGGGGTTTTTGTATTGGGTGAGGTGTTGCAGGGGGTTACCCCCGCATATATGTCCTAGTTGACCTTCTACATTAGGTCAATTCTCCCGAGGTCAATCGTGAAAAGGTCAATTAGTATACAACCGTATTCCAATTGTTCCTTCACCATAATTACCACATGCTCTAGCAGGAGGGTGCCCCAGAGCATTATGGTCCTATCATCCAATTCCCACTCTATGATCCCCAAATAACCTCACACCTGGATTGCATATCGGTATATATCTGGGGATACCTTAATTACTTAACGTGCCTTGTACTGTCCCCATCTACTATTTCCAGATTGTTTCTGAGCGCTATTCGGTTTATTAAACTACGTCCTACATCCTGAGATGGCTGGTAAATTAGAATCAGGAGGACACTGCCACCACCAAATTCCAAGAACCTGTGTCCAAGCGGACAGCAACTCCTGTTGTATTACAGCGCAAGTGTCTTTATGACACTAAATAATGTCATTGGGAGTTTTAGTGCGTATTCTTTGCATGCTCACTTAATCTAAAAATATGTAACATGGCCACTCTATCAGCATATCAAGATCACAAAGTTAGTCTGATTCCTGATGATCTGAGTACAGTTCATAAATGGGATCTTAATGGCCTATTGAATCACTTTCCTGCTGTCTTTTCTGACCAACCAGGGAAAGTCGAGAATGTTTGTCAGCACATTCGTATGCCCCCAGGGCAGACCATCAACTTGAAAACTTATTGAATACACGAGACGCAGAGGAAGGCCATTGAGGAAGAAATCACAATCATGCTTCGGTTAGGGGTTATAAAACCACCAGGTAGCCCCTGATCATCCCTTATAGTACCCGTGCCTAAATCAGATGGGTCCTGGAGATTGTATATAGATTTTAGGAAGCTCAACTTGAACTTGAACTTTGGCAACTATGCCATACTCTGCATTGATGAGCTCATGGACAGGTTAGTGAATGCACGATACATCTCTAACCTAGACCTTACTGAAGGGTATTGGCAACGTCCCCTGAATCAAACAGACAGAAAAAAGACTGCCTTTTGTCACCCCAAGGATTGTTTGAAATTGCTGTCCTTCATTTTTTTAATGAAATTTTAATCCCTTGTAGCACCTGTGAAGAACATTTATTCCATGTGTATGAAGTGACCAGAGCCTTTTGCAAAGCGGGACTTGGAGCCAACCCAAAGAAGTGACACCTCACCCAAAGAGCCGTAAAGTATCTGTGCTAATGGGCAAATACAACCTCAAACAGAAAAAGTAAAGGCAGTACCATAGACACCTTTCCCAAAGGCCAAGCAGGAACGAGAGGATTTCCAGTTATACGATGTATATTCCTAATTATTTGACTCTTGCTGTGACTCTCACAGAAAAGCTCAAAGATTCACAGCTAGCAAACTTTGTTGGACTCGTTTAGATCAACAAACTTTGAGCAGTTGAAGCATGTTCTTTGTAACAAACCTGACTTCAAAATGCCCTATGTTAATCAGGAATTCATTCTGCAAAATGATGCATTGAAGGTGGGCTTGGGTGCAGTACTTTCCCAGATGCATGAGGGGCTGGAACACCCTGTTTTGTATACCAGACTAAAGCTGTTCCCAAGAGAACAGGCTTATGCTACAGTGAACTTAGGAACTCTCATCTTCAAATGGGCTGTTAGCAGTCTAAGGGCCTGATCACGGGTTGGGCGGTATCCCTGAGGTAATACCACCCAACGTTAATAGTGTTAGCACCACCTAGTTGGGCGATAATGGGAAATCCCCATTCCCCATTGGGTCCATTGAACCTGATGGGTCATTTTCGGTGCAATTACTGCGCGCTAATACCGCAGACGGTAATTGTGCCGAAAACAGGGCGCTAAATGGGAGTTATACCTCTGCAAAAAGCTGGAGGTAACACAGCCCATTTAGCGCCCAACACGTGATCAGGCAAGCACTTAAAAACACCAGTATTAGCGCTACCACCACATTTAAGGGCTACCGCCCAACTCATGATCAGGACCTAAGAAATGTCCTTGCAGAACACAAATTGAGACTGCTTTCTGATCACTCCTCTTTAACCTGGATGAGACTCAGAAAAGACTCATATGCCCAAGTCATGAGATGTTTTTTTCATCTACAGCCCTTTTGCTTTTCAGTGGAATATCGAAAAGGCAAAGACAAGAAAATGTGGACTTCCTCAGTCACTTTGCATTTGGAAGTGAAGAGGGTGGAATCAAAATTAACGGGTGGGGTATGTGACGAATCCATTGAATTTGTCCCTTCTCCCCAGTGGTGAGCCAGCTATGCAAAACTCCCTAGGGGTTTGGGTAAGAGGGATCTCCTTGGGAGTGACTCCCCATGGCGTACAGGAACTCCCAATGTCTAAAGACAATAAGATCTACCTTGAATTCCATGTTTTCAGCCTAAATGGAAATTGATAATTATGATTACTAGACAGGCCCTCAGCCCGCCAAACCCTGCCAAAACTTAAAAAACTATAAAATAACTACCCCATGTAGCAACCAGAGAGCGAGAGCTGATGCAAGCACCAGCAAGCAGAGAACAGACGCAGTGAGCGGACGCTGCCGCTATTGAACGGAACCAGCGCACACTGGGGGCGGGTGTACCAATTCTACCTTGTGAGTTAGAGGCCTGTGGAACCAGAGGCACCAGGGTTAGCGAGCCTCCTAGCTCTCAGACTGAGAACACCAGTAGAGGCCCCAAGGAACAAGGCTGTCAAGGTAGGAAGGCAGCCATTGCCGGATGCCAGAAACCCACGTCCCACGTAGAAAGAAGCAGTCGATGGAGCGACCACCTATCCCAGGAAAGAAGACCATGGGATCCCAGGTACTCAGTGGGATGGCTGGAGTGGGTAGTGGGCAGTCGTATTCCGCAGCACCAAAGTGGGAGTGTCGAACATTTTAATTGAAAAATACAGTAAAGTGCTAGAGGCAATTAACGATATACCTGCAGAAGGGGACAACTTGTTACAAAACAAATTCAGAAACCGAAGAGAATGAAACTCAATCATGTCCGAAAAGGGCAACAAATTAAATAATTCTTTCAGAATCTTGAATGTGAAACTCGCAGATAGATACAGAGTACCTGATAAGTGTGACAAAGGAAGGGGTATTGGGCCTGAAGGATATAGACAGCTGCATGCTGTCACAGAAATGTTTAAACATAGTGAACTAAATGGGGAAAGGACCCCGATAGATACAGGAGGGATCATCAGATATCAATCTGAGAATAAATCACTTGGCATACTCCAAAATCAAATACAAAGCATATGCTATAGACTTATGAAGTTCGTTAACAAAACTAGGAGAGACCCAGGAAATCACCATTGTTATTTCCCTGCAGCATTGTACTATACGGATTGCATAAGGAAGCAAGGTCAGTGATTGCAGGTGAAATATCTCCTCATCTCATCAGACTTTAAGACTTTTGTTCAACAAGAGTGCGGTCCGAGGCCCATGTCGGGAAATCAGAGAAGGGACAAGTTGGATATAACCATTTGTTTGAGGAAAGAAGTCAGCTACCAGATTAAACAGAGTCTAACTGCTGCTCCCTATTGATTTTGTTCCTTTGTTTTCTCTTGTGGTAGGGGAAGTTAGAAAGTATAGGTTTGGACATATTATTTTGACGAGACACCCTGACGAGTTCCTTAACTTTAAGCTTGAAAGATAGGGAAGTTGCTTATGGCAATAGAGTCAAGTGAGGAGTTAATTCTTTTTATGTAAATAAACACAAAAAAAGTCTTATAGTCCAAGTACTCTTTCTGGATCTCCACAGTAGCCACTGTGAAGAATATATATTACATCACACAACACAACACAACACACCTCCCACTCACACAACGACTCCTACAGTTGGGTCTGCCTCCTGGGGCGGACTTCCTACAGCCAGTCTCTGTTTGTTCCAGACCGTTTCATCTGCTGTGACTAATGCATCTTGAAACACCCTCACCACCCTCTGCTGTCCCCAAAATGTGCTCAGCACTTAGAAACCATATCCCCTTTCTTTACATGCCCTAGTTTGCCTTCATGGAATCGCTCCATTTGAACAGTTTTGAGAAGGTTATATCTACTTTTGATCTTCTCTGCTCTCCCTTTGACTATTCTCCTTAGGTTCTGTTCATCCCATTTTACAAAATGTGCCCACCCTAACAATGGAAGACAAACAGCTCTGTGTGGTTTCATACTTTGCAACACCTCAAAAAGAACCATGCCAGTGGTGTTTGGAGTGCTAATATGTTTGCACACACCCTCCATTACACTGCCACCTCCCTGCCTGTCCCAAGAGCCATTCTAACCCCTTGCATGGGTGTGCGATTTAACCTCTCAACTACCCCATTAGTCTTAGGGTGATAAAAGGATGTTTTATGATGTGCGACTCCCGCTCCCTGCACGAAGTCCTCCGGAGCCTTTGGAGTCAACTGGACCCATTGTCTGTCAAGATTTTCCCTGGAAACCCTTCCCTTTGAAAGACCTACTACAGATCTGGAATCGGCTTCTAACACAACTTACCCCCACCTTTATTAATACAAATCTATCAACACTAACACATATTTCATCCTCCCCTTCTCCCCATCAAGGGGCTGACAAAAATAAAGAACTGCAAACCCCCACAGTAAGTTGGCTTCAATGGTTGAACTTGATTATTTAAAATGTTTTCTGAATCACTAGACAGGATGCACCGCCTCCCCATCTCTTTTACACCCATATCTATCCTCAATCACCATCAGTGAGCTTTGAGCTTCCTCTTGGTTTTTGTCACTGATTTTTTTTTTATTGTGCTTTTGTAAGGTGCTTATACATCAAGAAATTGGGTTTTAAAGCGCCCACAGGGCAATCGGGAGGGAACATGGGATCAAAGGCAAAAATAATAAACAGATGATCAGCAAAAAGAGGCGGTCCTACTAGGCCTTGTGAGCATTCAGAACATGCAAGTTCAGGAAGAGAAAAAGGGACAAGGAAGACGGTAAATGCTAGGAAATCCAAAGGGGAAGTGCAAAGGAGTCAGTGCGTGCAACAGTAAGTGCCTGGCATAGAACGCTTGGGACAGAGAGAGCACTGCCATTAATAAGTGCAGGCCTGTGAGAACACAAGCCAGTGGGTACCAGAAAGCAAGTGCTGAGATGGTGCAGAGGCTGAAGGCGATTGGGCGGAAGGCCCGGACCCAGAAGGACAGGAGAGTTGGAGCAGGAGGAGCGTAAGGATCTGGTAGGAAAGTATTTGGTGAGGGCAAGTTGTAGATAGATTGGTCCTCGGCCCTAGAAAGCCTTATGGATGAGGCAGAGGGATTTAAATTTGATCCTTGCAGCAACCGGAAGCCAGTGGAGGGATTTTAGGGCTGGAGAGATACCGTCCCTAGGCTTGAGGCCAAGGATAAGTCTTGCAGCCCTATTCTGGACAAGCTGGAGGGGGCGGAGAGAGGAGGAGGGTAGATTATGGAAGATGTTGATGCAATAGTCAAGACAAGAGAGTACCGGAGCTCTAGAGACGTTGAGCTTCTGGGGAAAAGTGAGGAAAGGAAGGATACCTATGAGGAGGTGGAGTTGAAAATTGGCTTTCTTGGCAAGGTCCAAGATGTGAGGGAGGAAAGAGAGAGAGGAGTTAAAGATGACTCCAAGGTTTCTGGATTCAGATGCAATTGGAATAATCTCAGTCTTGCTGGCATTGAGGCAGAGATCATTGGAGGCACACCAGGAGTGGATAGCAGAGAGACAGATAGACAGTGGGAATGGTAGAGGAAGAAGGGGGAGCATCAGAGGGAAGTCTGAAGAAGACTTGGGTGTCATCTGCATAACAAAGGAAGTAAGGGGAGCAAGTGGAGCGGGATAGACGTTAAAGAGCCAGGATGAGAGGTTAGAGCCCTAGGGAACGCCACAGGTGGAGATAGAAGTAGGAGAGGAGAAAGAGCTCAGTGTGACCTGGGAGGGATGGTCAGTAAGGAAGGAGGTCAACCAGTCCAGTGCCTGCTGCGAGATACCGAGAAATCATGGAGCCGTTTTATGAGGATGGAATGGTTGACCGTATGAAATGCAGAGGAAAGATCAAGTAGAATGAGGATAGCAAGGAAGTTAGTGTCAAGAGATGTGAGCAGTTCTTTACAGGTGTTCAGCAGTTTCTGTGCCTTTGGATGCTCGGAATCCAGATAGGTGGTTGTGGTGGCAACCCACTAGCTGAGTATGCTTGGCCAGTTGGGCGTAGACCAGCTTTTCAAGGTGTTTTCCAAGGAATGGAGTGATAGAAATGGGGCAGACATGAGGGGTCGGCAGAAGGTTTTTTCAGAAGGCGGCGCACAAGCGAGTGCTTGAGGGAAGAGGGGAAGGACCCAGAGTGATTGCAGAAATAAGCAAGTTCAGGGGCAAGGGAGCCGATGTTGTCCTTAATAGTTCTGGAAGAACAGGGGAAGGCCTGTTTGGAGGAGATCTTCTTAGAGCGGACAACTCTAGTGACCTCGTATGATGTGATAGGAGAGATAGAGGAGAGAAATGCTGAGGGAGGTTGGGAGGCCATGGGTGGCAGGGGTGGAGAAGGGGAGGAAGAAAGAGTGCTCAGGATGTCCTGAGTTTTGGCAGTGAAGTGGGTGGCCAGAGCAGTGCAAAGGGCCTGCGAGGGAAAAGGCGAGATGGAGACTGCAGCAGGACTGGCTAGTTCCTTGCAGATTTTAAAGAGTTCAGCCGTGCTGTTGGATGCTCCAGAGACACAGGCTGAATGTGGGCCCTCTTCTTAGAGTGAATGGTGGGACGGTATTGCCTTTAATAATAATAATAATTTGGCATTTATATAGCGCTACGAACCCTCAGGTATCTGAGCGCTGCTTATTATTACCCACGGTGTGTGGTGCTCATTTATTGACCTCGGAAGGATGAAACGCTGAGTTTGGCGCTGCCGGGATTCGAACCTGCGTCAGCAGGCTCTGCACTGATGTCAAAGCGAGCGCTCTACTCGCTGTGCCACTTGACCGGCTGGAGAAGGTGACAGGCCAGTTTGTCAGAGGATGAGCCAGTGGTCTGCCACTTCCGCTCCGCAGCTCTGGATTTGCGCTTCAGGTCTGCTATATCAGAGTTGTACCAAGTGTTACGCTTGGTGGCGTGTTTCAGGCGGATCCTCAAAACTGGGGCAAGAATGTCGAGAGTATTAGAGATGGCGAGATGGAGGTTGCTGAGAGCAGAGTCGGAGGAAGAATCTGCAGTGGCAGGAGAGGGCGGGATGAAGGTGGATGCAAAGGCAGCAACAAACACTTGTTTCATGGGACGCATGTCCATGAAACGAGGTTGACAGGGTTGGGAAAGGTGCAGTCAGAGGGTTGAGAGAGCGCAGGTGGGAGGAGAGGAGTCTGACCAGGAGAACGGAGTGGTAAGTGGGCCGGAGAGCGAATGATCTGTGTGGACAAAGGCATCCAGAGGGTGTCCAGCCAAGTGGGTAGGACCAGAGGGGAGAATGTAGAGGGAGAGAGACTGGTAAAGGTCCAAATTGGTAGCTTGTTCGTGTTTTTAAATATTCAGTGCACATGGGTGAAACTTGTGACCACTGTCCATAACTTAAGGCCATCACCAGTACCCATTCATGTGTTAAAATATATTTGGGCATGCACACAGACCATGGCTGAAGGCCATGCTTAATGCCAGTTACTGTTGTAATGTAATTAGTGATGTCATCAGTGATGTGATCTGTGATGCCATCATTATGGTCATAGTCTGCGCAACAGGGGGTGTGAAGTTAAGGTGGCTTTAAATGAATTTCAGGGGCTTTGTTGCATTAAGTTCTCACCTTAATGTCCCTGCAACAAAACTGGTGTCCTTGAATTTTAAAGGTTTTGTTATAATGTATTGCTCACCTTACCGTCCCTGCAACTAAAGTTTTTTCCTTCAATTTCAAGGGTTTTGTTATTCAATAGGTTTTAGAACGCTTCCAGACCACTAGCATGGTCTTCGGCCATGGTATGCGGGCATTGCCTTTGGCCGTGTCTACTGCCCATTTTAATATGCTACCAGACCACTAGCCATGGCCTTCGGGTTGCAAGCTTGGAGAACTCACAATGTTTTTAAGCAATGCGCAGTGAGATAAAATTATTTGCCATGGAACACACACTTTGGTTAAGCAGTGTTCTCTAAGTGGTACACCCCTTTTCGGCGCCATCATTTTGGCGCAGGACAATTTGGCATGCCCATTCCGCCACAAGGCCATTTCGGCTGCTCTTTTCAGTGTGAAAACCATTTCGGCGCCTTTATTTTGGCGCGAGAATTGTTGTGAATTTGGCTGAGACACAGGACAGCGCTGCAACAAACTTCGCCACATCCCACTTGCGTTGACTTTCTTTTAATTAAGTTAAATTAATTACATTTTAAAAAAACATACAGCCTTAAACCCTGGTCTACAAGAGTTCAAGACCCAGCATTTAACCATTAGGCCACAATGGCTGGCTGTTGCATTGAGCATACATTTCATACTTGGCCTAAAATTTAATATGTTCAGTGATAAATGGCTAGGTATGAAACTTGTAAAAATCTAAACAATAACATTGTTGTAGTATAATGGTTAAGTGCTGCGCCTTGAACTCCATAAGGTCAGGGTTCTGTGATAGCAGTGTTCAGCATAAATGTGATATTTTAAATTTCATTTTATCTGTTTTATAAAAATGCAAATGCCATGTTTTATGAGATATTTAAAACATAAAAACACACAGCATTCAGCACCGTGGATTGTCAGCCATTCATGCAGTAATCCGGCATCTTTGCTATAAGACTCCGGTGAGTGTGATAGTGCAGTTTTTTAGATTGCGTGCCCCCAATCCAGGTCCTCCTTGAACATCTTCCAGGCCCCTCTGTCCTCCTCTTGCCTCCCGGTTCCCTCCCCGCACCCTCTTCCTGATTCCCCTCCCTCCCACCTCCCGACCCACCTCCCCGCACTGATTGGTCCCTGGGACCTTGTGTGTCACGGCTAACAACACCGTAGCCATTCAGCACTGTTCTTTGCCCCAAGACTCCGGTGAGTGTGATTGTGCATTTTGTTTTAGACTGCGCTCCCCCAATCCAGGCCATCCTTGAACATCTTCCAGGCTCAGGCCCCTCTGTTCTTGTAACGCTCACCTGATTCCCGTAGAGGCGCCGGTCTTGACTGGGCGTATACCGTATCTTCAAAGGTGATGTGTAACACACGGCTGGCTCTTTGGGCTGAACCTCTGTGCACTGTATGTCTGACTTGAAGGGTAAGATGTCTGCAGATAGAAAATATGGGATTAAGGAACTGGGTTATTGAATGTCTCTCTCTTCTTCCCTTTCTCTTCTCCTGTAGAACCCCAAAGGTTAACGCTCTCACCTTAGGTAAGTGAACGCTGTGCTCTCCATCTGCCTCGGGGCAGGGTGCTGTAACCAGTTTCTTCACTGGATAAGGGGAGCAGGCCTCTTGACTTCAGAGGACTGCTGTCCGTCGTTTACTGCACGAACGGTAAGTTTCGAGTAATTCTAATGTCTTTAAAGTCTTTAGTAATGATGTCTCTTGTTTTGCAGGGTTCCGGCGATGGCGGATGACGGGCTGAAGTGAGTTGAAGATGGAGCCCGTGTGATGAATAGAAGCGCCTGGAAGCACGTAAGTAAGCGCTTGTTGCCTGCTTCACGATGCGCTCTAACTGTCTTTTTATTTTGCAGGTAAAAGTTTGGAGCGGCTGCAGGGTGCCGGAATACCCACTGGGTTAGATGTGGAAAGGAGTAATGGCACGTGAGTATTAAAGTTCCCCAATGTCTTTAAACGCACCTTGTTTTGTCTTTCAGATGCGGGATGCAGCGCCGAAGGCCTCCGGAGCGTGCGAAGAGTTGGTAAGCTTTTGTCTTTCAGATGCCGGAATGCAGTGTGAAGACCTCCGGAGCGCACGAAGAGTAGGTAAGCCTTTGTCTTTCAGATGCCGGAATGCAGCGCGAGGCGTTGGTGACAGCCGATGGACCAGGTAAGTGAAGAGCTGTCACTGAAGACCGTAATGCTAACCTGTTCTTTCTTGTCTTTATAGGTGTTGCTAAAGACTGGATTCAGGATGGTAAGCCTTTTTCCTTAGGCCCAGGATCAGATGCAGAAGACACGATGAGCGTTCTGCTGCAGAGGATGCAGAATAACGCAAAGCAAGATTCATCCATCGGGTGTGGTTTAAATAGCCTCCTGTAGTGCTTAGGTGTCTCCTTCCACAGCCACGCCTAAGAAAAGAGTTCCTGCTTTCCAGAAGAGTTCCAGTGTTCTGAATCTAGGGAGTGGCTCCTGCCCCACCCAACAGGAAAAGTAGTTCCAAACAGAAGAGGATCAGAGGCTCAACTGGCAGGCAAGTAAGCAGCATGGTCTGCTGCAGGTAAGTCCACCCAAGCATTATGAGCCCGGCGCTTCCAGCGCTGGGACTGGGCATATTTATGAGCCTGGTGCCACTGGCGCCAGGACTGGGTCCAAAAGGTCCCAATTGGGACTGGTTGGCACTCGGAACCTGGGTTATGGATCTGCTTCCAAGGGAGTTGGGAAAACCCTGACCTTTTGGAAGCAGAGATCATGACAGTACCCCCCCCTCAAGGCCCCTCCCAAACCGGGCTTCTCCGGGGGTTTTGGCTTGTCAGGAAATGTTCGGTGAAATCTTTTGATTAGGCGAGGAGCGTGGACATATTCAGCAGGTTCCCAGGATCTCTCTTGGGGGCCGTAGCCTTTCCAGTCAATTAGGTAAAATAGTTTAGATTTGGAGATCTTGGAGTCCAGAATGCTTTTGACTTCAAACTCGAGTTCTCCATCAACTAGGATAGGTTTTGGAGATTTAGTTAGTCGGGTTTGAAGTTGCACGGGTTTTAATAGAGAGACGTGGAAGACCGGATGTATCTTCATGTGCGGGGGCAAGTCCAACTTGACCGCTACTGGGTTTACTATGGTAGTGATGGAATAGGGACCAAGGTATCTTGGGTTGAATGTGCGTGGCCCTTTTAGAGGTAGATATTTGGTGGATAACCAGACTTGATCTCCTACTTGATATTGAGGGGCTTCCTTCCGATGTTGATCTGCTCCTTTCTTGTATTGTTCTTTAGCCCTTTGAAGGTGAGAAACAGCTTCCTTAAAGGCTTGGGTGATTGTAGAATGCAGGTAGTCTACTGCTGGTGTTTCAAGATCTTGGAGGGGATCCAACTCCGAGGTTCGAGGGTGACTGCCGTACAAAAGAAAAAACAGGGTTTTCCCAGTTCCCGAATGGACAGAGTTATTGTAGGCATATTCGGCTATCCAAAGGATGTCTTTCCAAGTTTTTTCAGTTTGTTGCAGCATGCAGCGTAAATACTGTTCCAGAGTTTTATTGGTCCTCTCGGTTTGTCCGTCGGTCTGAGGGTGGTGACTGGTCGATAGTCTCACATCAATTTGAGCCGACCGACAGCAACTTCGCCTTAAATGAGAAATAAATTGACTACCTCGATCCGAAATTAGAACCGAAGGAAAACCGTTTTCGAGAAATTCTCGGGCCAGAGTTGCTGCTGTTGGCAAGCCTTTGAGCGGAATGAAATGCGCCATCTTGGAGAATAAGTCCACGATTACTAGAATCGTATTGTATCCGGAGCATGGAGGTAGATCGGTGATGAAGTCCATAGAAAGCGTATGCCAAGGGCGAGGTGGGATGTCAATAGGGCGTAAGAGGCCTGCTGGTCTTTCCTTTCGACTCTTGTTTTGGGCGCATACTCCACAGGACATTATAAAGTCTCTGATATCTTTTTTCCAAGACGGCCATCAGAAGTAGCGCTTGATCTTTTCTGAGGTCTTGGCCATACCGGGATGTCCTTCCATTAAAGAATCGTGATAACAAGAGATTACTTTTTTCTGTAAATCTGTGCTGGGTAGGTATAATCGTTCTTGGAAATACAATAAATTGTCCTTTACTGCAAAGTCCTTTCCCTGCAGATGCCAATTCTGTATGTCTGCTGGAGTTACAAGTTGCCTGGCATTATCCTTAACTTCCTCTATGGATTCTGTGGCGATTACACCCAGAATTCTTTGTTCGGGAATGATTGGTACAGGTTTAGGGTTGATCAAGTGTTCTTCCACTCCCATCCGAGAAAGGGCATCAGCTTTACCGTTCTTTGTACCAGGTCAATAGGTAATTATGAAGTCAAACTCGGCAAAGAATAATGCCCAACGGAGTTGTCTAGAGGATTGGGCTTTTGCGGTTTTCAAATATTGCAGGTTTCGGTGATCCGTAATCACAGTAACGGTGTGTCGGGCCCCCAGCAGATAATGCCGCCAAGCCTTAAAGGCAGACTTGATAGCCAGAAGTTCCTTGTCAGTAATCGTGTAATTGATTTCGGGAGGCGAGAATTTGCGGGACCAAAATGCCACGGGATGCAACTGATTGGTTAGCGGGTCCTTTTGTGATAGAGCTGCCCCCATGGCAAGGCTTGAAGCATCAGTTTCCACGATGTAGGGGAGTTCGGGGCGAGGGTGTTTTAAGATTGGTGCAGAGATAAATTTAGTCTTCAAATCCTGGAAAGCTTGTTCCACCTCGGTAGACCATTCAAAACGTTTGTTTTTCTTTAACAAGGCAGTGATGGGCTGGACTATTCGAGAGAATTCGGGGATAAACCTGCGGTAAAAGTTAGCAAAGCCTAACATGCTTTGCACACCTTTTACGGAGGATGGTGATGGCCATTTGAGAACTGCATCGACCTTTTTTGAATCCATACGCACTCCGCCAGGTGATAATATGAATCCCAAGAATTCAACTTCAGTCACGTTGAAAACACATTTTTCCAACTTAGCGAAAAGTTTGTGTTGACGCAATCTTTCGAGGACCATTTTCACGTGTTTCCGATGTTCAGATTCCGATGAAGAATAAACGAGGATGTCGTCAATGTAAACAACAACACACACATCTATGAGCTCTCTGAGGACATCGTTCATAAAATATTGAAAGGCGGCCGGGGCATTGCAAAGTCCGAAGGGCATGACCTGATATTCAAATAGCCCATACTTGGTGCGGAAGGCCGTCTTCCATTCATCACCCTCTTTTACTCGTACCAAGTGGTAAGCTCCTCTAAGATCCAGCTTTGTATATATGCATGCTTTTCTGACTTGGTCCAGGAGTTCAGGGATCAAAGGTAACGGATATCTATTCTTAACGGTGATCTGGTTCAGGGAGCGATAATCTATACAAGTTCTAAGGTCTCCTTCCTTTTTTGGAACGAAGAACAAAGCTGAAGAAGCAGGGGACTTGGAAGGACGAATAAACCCATTTGCCAGGTATTGATCCAGGTATTGTCGAAGGTGAAGGTTCTCAGGCTCGGTGAGGGCATAAATTCTACTACAAGGAGGAGTAGATCCAGGTATCAGGTCTATCTGGCAGTCATAAGACCTATGAGGAGGTAGAGAGTTAGCCTGATCCTTCCGGAAAACATCTTGGTATTCTAGGTATTCGGGAGGTAACTGGGGAGTCTCTGAAGAAATTGCTGCCAGTGCAACACCAGGTGGAGGGTGACAAGTAGAGACACATTCTGGAAACTGGACCGTTCTTGCTCGCCAATCGATCAGAGGATTGTGTTTCTCTAACCAAGGTATTCCTAGATTAATCTGAAACTGAGGGGCCTTGATCACATCGAACACGATCTTCTCATGGTGTCCATCTTGACTTACTAGCGTCACCTCTTGAGTGGTATGCGTTACTGGCCCGGAGGCTATCTCCGTACCATCCACCGTAGTAATGACGTCCTTTACAGCCTTGGGACAAAGAGTTAGATTCATCCTCAAAACCATTTCATGATCCACATAATTGCCGATGGCACCGCTGTCGACGTAAGCTTCAATTGCATGTAATCGATCCGGATTATCAGGGCTAATGAGGACCATAGGTATCACGAAATGCGAGGTCACGGAACTGGTTTTCACGCTCGGCAAGAGGACCTCTATTCTTGTCGGGCGAGGTTGTTTCCCTGCTCAGAGTTTGTAACTTTGGTAACTGCAGCTCCTACTGCCTTCTTGGCAGGTTTCACCGGACAGTCTCGAAGAAAGTGCCCTGAGTGTCCGCAATAGAGGCATAATTGCAACTGTTTTCTCCTTTCCCGCTCCTTTTGTGTTAGAGGACCTTTCAGACCCCCTATTTGCATGGGTTCCCCGGAGTCTACTCCTTTGGAAGGAGTTGGCGGTTTGGAAAATACTCGAGCATCAAACTTGGAACGATCGGCCTTCCTGTTCTGCAGTCTGTGATCTATTTGAACGACTAAGTCTATATAGTCCGAACAATCTTGTGGGGGATTCACTACTTGGGCTAACACATCCTTGAGCTCTCCACGTAGACCTCTATAAAACAGCGTAATCCTTTTGTCCTCAGGCCATTGAGTTTCCACTATCAGTCCGTTGAAAGACGCAATATAAGCCAAAAGGTCTTGATTACCTTGTCGCAACGAAAGAAGCTCATTGTCCAAGGCCTGCCCCTGTGAATGTCTTGCGAACAGTTTTTCCATACTGAGCTGAAAAGCTTAAAAATCATGGAGGACTAGATCATCTTGATTTACTAGAGGGATCGACCAGTCTGCCGCATTGCCACTAAGGTACGAAAGCACGAAAGCTACTTTAGCTTGATCAGTTGGAAAGGCTGCTGGCCGGCATAAGAAATGCAACCGGCACTGATTGATAAATACTGCAAACCTCTTTGGGTCACCAGAAAATCGTTCGGGCGGAGCCAGAGGTACATTCCCAGGTAGGTTGATCTGCACTGGATTCATAGAGGATGTAGAAGGAAGATTTCCCCCAGATGCGGGTAACGGGGTCTGTCCGGCTTGTGACTGTAGCAATTGTCTAGCGAGATCATCTGTTCGCTCCTTGGAAATAATCAGTTCCCTTCTTAGAGCGTTCGTTTCCTGACGGGCTGCATGCACTTCTGCCCTTAGTTCCCCAAGTAACTGGGCTAGCTGGTCGGTATCCGAGGTTTCCATAGCGCCTGGACGGGAGTTTTGTGGTAGGCTTTGCGTTCTGTAACGCTCACCTGATTCCCGTAGAGGCGCCGGTCTTGACTGGGCGTATACCGTATCTTCAAAGGTGATGTGTAACACACGGCTGGCTCTTTGGGCTGGACCTCTGTGCACTGTATGTCTGACTTGAAGGGTAAGATGTCTGCAGATAGAAAATATGGGATTAAGGAACTGGGTTATTGAATGTCTCTCTCTTCTTCCCTTTCTCTTCTCCTGTAGAACCCCAAAGGTTAACGCTCTCACCTTAGGTAAGTGAACGCTGTGCTCTCCATCTGCCTCGGGGCAGGGTGCTGTAACCAGTTTCTTCACTGGATAAGGGGAGCAGGCCTCTTGACTTCAGAGGACTGCTGTCCGTCGTTTACTGCACGAACGGTAAGTTTCGAGTAATTCTAATGTCTTTAAAGTCTTTAGTAATGATGTCTCTTGTTTTGCAGGGTTCCGGCGATGGCGGATGACGGGCTGAAGTGAGTTGAAGATGGAGCCCGTGTGATGAATAGAAGCGCCTGGAAGCACGTAAGTAAGCGCTTGTTGCCTGCTTCACGATGCGCTCTAACTGTCCTTTTATTTTGCAGGTAAAAGTTCGGAGCGGCTGCAGGGTGCCGGAATACCCACTGGGTTAGATGTGGAAAGGAGTAATGGCACGTGAGTATTAAAGTTCCCCAATGTCTTTAAACGCACCTTGTTTTGTCTTTCAGATGCGGGATGCAGCGCCGAAGGCCTCCGGAGCGTGCGAAGAGTTGGTAAGCTTTTGTCTTTCAGATGCCGGAATGCAGTGTGAAGACCTCCGGAGCGCACGAAGAGTAGGTAAGCCTTTGTCTTTCAGATGCCGGAATGCAGCGCGAGGCGTTGGTGACAGCCGATGGACCAGGTAAGTGAAGAGCTGTCACTGAAGACCGTAATGCTAACCTGTTCTTTCTTGTCTTTATAGGTGTTGCTAAAGGCTGGATTCAGGATGGTAAGCCTTTTTCCTTAGGCCCAGGATCAGATGCAGAAGACACGATGAGCGTTCTGCTGCAGAGGATGCAGAATAACGCAAAGCAAGATTCATCCATCGGGTGTGGTTTAAATAGCCTCCTGTAGTGCTTAGGTGTCTCCTTCCACAGCCACGCCTAAGAAAAGAGTTCCTGCTTTCCAGAAGAGTTCCAGTGTTCTGAATCTAGGGAGTGGCTCCTGCCCCACCCAACAGGAAAAGTAGTTCCAAACAGTAAAGGATCAGAGGCTCAACTGGCAGGCAAGTAAGCAGCATGGTCTGCTGCAGGTAAGTCCACCCGAGCATTATGAGCCCGGCGCTTCCAGCGCTGGGACTGGGCATATTTATGAGCCTGGTGCCACTGGCGCCAGGACTGGGTCCAAAAGGTCCCAATTGGGACTGGTTGGCACTCGGAACCTGGGTTATGGATCTGCTTCCAAGGGAGTTGGGAAAACCCTGACCTTTTGGAAGCAGAGATCATGACAGTTCTCCTCTTGCCTTCCCATTGCCTCCCCGCACCCTCTTTCTGATTCCCCTCCCTCCTGCCCCCCGACCCGCCTCCCCGCTCTGATTGGTCCCTGGGATCTTGTGTGCCAGGCCTAACAACGCCGTAGCAGCTCAGCGCTGTTCTTTGCCCCAAGACTCCGGAGAGTGTGATTGTGCATTTCTTTAGATTGCGTGCCCCCAATTCAGGTCATCCTTGAACATCTTCCAGGCCCTTCTGTCCTCCTCTTGCCTCCCCATTCCCTCCCCGCACCCTCTTCCTGATTCCCCTCCCTCCTGCCTCCCGACCCACCTCCCCGCTCTGATTGGTCCCTGGGACCTTGTGTGCCAGTGTCACCCGCAGGCGTTCCGACTGGCGGTTTCTTCCGCGCTGGGTTTTGGGACGTAGGTACGGGAGGTACTAGTCCCTCCTTTGTGTCCATTACTTTTTCCTCCTTGTAGCGCGGGGCCGCTGGGAGTATATCTTCTCTCCCGGCCCAGCGGTCCCTGCGTTGCAACTATCCTTTGGAAGCTCTCGCTATTCCGGGTTTCTTCGCTCCTGCCTCGCTCTGTCCAGGCTCCAGTCACTCGCGCCCTACTGCGAGTGTTCTTCTTACTTTCTCTCCCCTCCAGTTTTCTCTGCTGCCGCCGCGCCTCGGCGGTTTCTGTTTCTCTTTTCCTGCGTCCCCGTCCCCGCGGATAGGCGCCGCCCCTTTCCCTGCGCTTTTATTTTCTCTCTCCGCTACTTGCCTAGCACCTTTCTCCTTTGCTTACCTCTCCTCCGGTCCTTGTTCCGCTTGCGGCCTTGGCTGGTGGGTGTTCCGGCTCCCACGACAGGACTCCCCTGTTCCGCTGCAGTGTTGTCTTCAGTTTCGCATACGGATCTGGTCTACTATCTACCTACCACCCATCTGAAAGTCTACTTTCTGCTGGAACTACGCCTTCCGGGCTACAGACCAGAGGAGTCCAAGGGTTTTTCCCCATTCAGGTTTTTTTCCCCTATTTCGGCTTGGTTCCGGAAGGGAGGTCCTCGGACAGCTGTTCTCTTCAGCGGTCACGGTGGCCTCCCTCCGTGACAAGCAAGCTCATCGGAAAAAGGAGAAGGATTATCTACTCCGACGGCATCTGCAGGACCCCGACAGCGATTCCGGCGGTTCAGGTGAGGAGAGTTCGACAGAAGGGGGAGAAAAGGGAGACCAGGCATTTAAACTGTCACAGATTGCAACGCGTAAGAAAGACACCATGTCAGCCGAAGGGCAAGTGCAAGAACTTTGGAAGGCTATTCAAGCTATGTCTCAGGAACTTCAGGGAGTCAAAGCTGAAAACGCCCTCCTTAGACAAATGGTATCCGCCCGGGAACCTCCTCCTCCAGAACTACCGCCTACAACACTATCCTCGGGAAAATTTGATGGTGCCCCCAAGAAAGTGAAGGAATTCCTAGAGGCGTGTACCGTTTACTTTACTTTCCGACCCTGCACTTTCTCTACAGACCAAGCGAAGGTCGGCTTCCTAATCTCGAACATGACAGGCAACGCTCTGACCTGGGCCACTCCCCTAGTCACAAGCAACAATGCCATTCTCCAAGATTACGCAGCGTTCCAAAATTCTCTGAGACAGACTTTCGAACGCCCAGAGTTGTCATTTACTGCTTCTGAAGAATTGTTGGATGTAAAGCAAGGTTCTTTGGACGTCCTGTCGTATATCTCTGCTTTCAAAACAGTAGCTTCTGGCGCAGGCTGGCCAGAACCGGCACAGTATGCCATTTTCAGGAGGGGTCTAAAAGAGGAAATTAAGGATGAGTTAGCCAGATCTACTCGCTCAACTACTTTCTCGGACCTGCTAACTGCTGCACTACATATCGAGTATCGCCTACAGGAAAGGAAGATGGAAAGACGCGAACAACGAGGCTCAGGATTCCTTCCGGATTCTCGGACATACTCTCCCCCTAGTCGTTCTCCCGCTGCCGCTTCAGAGGAACCGAAGCAGATTGTCTTCACAAGAGCACCTCTGACTGCTGCCGAAAGACGGCGAAGAAGAGAAAAAGGACTTTGCGCTTACTGTGGGTCGGATCAACACCTTCTAAAAGACTGCACAGAACTGCCTAACAAGAGGCAGGGAAACGATCACCCTCGGCATCAAAAGGGACTAGTGTCTGGGGGTTTCCAGTTCTGTCTACTCGTCCCTATGTTTCTCTAACAGTTTCTTCTTCTGACTCCAAGGAAGATTCCAGACTCATGGTAGTTTCAGCTATCATCATGATAGAAGGCGAGAAGGTGGAGACTCTCGCATTATTGGACTGCGGAGCAGCAGGAAACTTCGTTGATACCCTATGGGCCGATAAGGTCGGTCTACGCAGGATACCCCGGAAGGAAGGTCAGAAGATAGAAGGAGTTGACGGCTCTCCACTATCATCCGGACTCATCACCCATACCACTGAAGAGCTATCCTTAACAGTTTTTCAGCACTCGGAAGTGATAAGGTTCGACATCATCCGGGCTGCACATTTTCCAATAATTTTGGGAATCACATGGCTTCGCAGACACAATCCCCAAATCGATTGGACAAAGAACCAGCTGAGTTTCTGTTCTGCATACTGCACCGAACACTGTCTTCCACCGAAGAGTCAGAAGGGCCTTCAGTCTATTACGGCTCACACCTCCAACTGTGTTGGGGTTTTTGCACTACCTAATTTTTGTTTGAAATACTCTGAAGTATTCCAAGAAAGCCTTCACTCCAAACTTCCACCCCACCGGCCCGAGGACTGTACCATAGATCTGGTACCCAATGCACTAGTTCCCTTCGGCAGAATGTTCTCTTTAACACTTACGGAGAAGCTTGTGTTACGTAACTATTTGGACACAAATATAACGAATGGGCTGATTCAGCCTTCGAAATCCCTTGCAGGGGCTCCCTTATTTTTCATCAAGAAAAGGGATTCCACTGAACTTAGACCCTGTATAGACTACAGAGGTCTAAATAAGGTGACTATCCGAGATCGTTATCCCATGCCATTGATCTCCCATATCATCGAGGCTGTACAAGGAGCCAGAATATTTACCAAACTTGACCTCAGAAACGCATACCATCTGCTCAGAATCTCCAAGGGTGACGAATGGAAGACGGCATTCCGCACTCCATTCGGCCTGTATGAGTACAAGGTGATGCCATTTGGACTGGTTAACGCTCCTGCTGCGTTTCAAAGATTTATGGACAGAATGTTTTCCGACATGCTTTCCACTTCTGTCATCATCTATTTGGATGATATCTTAGTCTACTCCTCAAACTTACAGGAACACATCGTTCATGTCACTCAAGTTCTTGAACGTCTACAGAAGAACGAGCTATTGGTTAAAGCCGAGAAGTGCAAATTTGCAGTACCTTCTGTGCAGTATCTGGGTTACAAGTTATCGGAAGAAGGAATAGACATGGATCAAAGGAAGGTTCAGGCCATTCTCGAATGGCCCGCCCCCACTTCTGTCCGAGAGGTGCAGAGGTTCCTGGGACTCTCCAATTATTACCGAAGGTTCATCCCCAACTTCTCGGAAGTGGTGTACCCCATCACTCACCTACTCAAGAAGGAGGCCTCTCCGTTCCGCTGGTCAACCGATACCGAGAACAGTTTCAAGTTGCTCAAACATCTCTTCTGCTCAGCTCCGATTCTCCGACACCCGGACAAAACTCAGCCCTTCATCCTGGAGACCGATGCCTCTGCAATTGCCATCGGAGTGGTACTACTTCAGGCTGTCGGTGGAGTGGAACATCCGGTAGCTTACTTATCCAAGACACTCTCACCCAGTCAATTGAATTATTCTGTCCTGGAAAAGGAACTGTTGGCAATGAAATTGGCTTGCGACGAATGGCGCCATCTGCTCATGGGGGCCCGACATCCCTTCCTTATCAGGACTGACCACAAGAACCTGAAAGCCCTCTAGGAAATGGAGTGTTCTAATTCCAGGCAAGCACGTTGGGCCTATCTTTTCTCGCAATATGATTACCAGATTTCTTACATTCCTGGGTCACTAAACCGTCTGGCAGATGCCCTAATCCGCAAGGACTCCAGCAAGGAAAGGGCTTCGTTATCCACTGAACCCATGTTTCATTGCAACCGGATATTGGCCCTTGTTAGCTCTTTCCTACAAGAGGTTAAAGCCGCTGTCGTTCAGGAACTTCCCCAATTACTGCTACACTCCGACTCTCATTACCAGGAGAAGGACGGCTGGCTGTTCTTCAAGAAACGACTGTATGTTGCGGAAGGCATGCTGCGGAAGAAGATTCTGGATTGGTGTCACACTTCTCGCCCTGCAGGTCACCGCGGGGGAATTAACACCCTGGAGCTCATCTCGAGGAATTTTTCCTGGCCCACCGTGAGAAGAGATACCCTGGACTTTGTGAAGACCTGTCCTATTTGTGCTCGGTCTAAATATCCTACAGGGAAACCGTTGGGGTTACTCACCCAAGTTGAGATGCCTACTCGCCCCTGGGGGTTGGTTTCTACGGATTTCATTGTAGACCTACCGGTATCCCAATCCTGTACCTGCATCATGGTCACGGTAGATGCGTTCTCCAGGATGGCACATTTCTCTCCTCTTTCTGGTGTTCCTACAGCCACCAAGATGGCTGAGGTGTTTGCACGAGACATCTTCAGACTTCACGGTTTACCTGACAAGATCATCTCTGATCGGGGTAGTCAGTACACCTCGAGATTCTGGACAGCCCTGTGTAACCGATTGGGGATTGAGAGAGCACTCTCTTCGGGATTCCATCCCCAATCCAACGGGATGACGGAACGTCTGAACGCCACTCTCGAACTGTATCTGAGATGTTACGTCACTCAGCATCAAGACAATTGGGTTTCTCTACTGCCTACTGCTGAATTCTCGTATAACAATACCAGGCACGCTGCCATTGGTCTCTCGCCATTCTTTTGTACTTATGGGGTCCACCCTAAATCCATTCTTCCTGAGGTTCCCAGTTTCACCAACTCCCCAGCGGCCGAAGAGGTATTGGATCAGATCAAGGATGCCCATGCCACGGCATTGCAGAGTTTAGAGAACAGCAGGAGACGATCGAAGATCGGAGCAGATAAACGCCGCAAAGAATGTCCAGATTGGAAGCCAGGCGACAAGGTGTGGTTGTCCACTCGGTTTTTACCCAGATGGACAAGGCCCTCTAAACTCTCCCCTCGCTTTCTGGGTCCCTTTCCCATTCTTCGTAAGATCAATCCTGTGGCTTACCGTCTTCGGCTGCCTCCTTCTCTGAATCGCATTCACCCTGTATTTCATTCGTCTCTCCTTAAACCTTTCTATTCCGATTCTCATCATAGACCAGTGCCCAGACACACTCCCTCACAGACACCCAATCAAGCAGAATTTGAGGTCTCCAACATTAGAGACTCTAGGTTCTACCGAGGGAGGTTGGAATACCTTTTGTCCTGGAAGGGTTATCCGGAGTCGGAGGACTCTTGGGAACCTGCTTCTCAGGTGCATGCTCCTCGCTTGCTTGCCAGGTTCCACCGCCTGCACCCGGGGAAGCCTGGGGTGGTGCGGACTGGAAGGGGGCATACTGTCACCCGCAGGCGTTCCGACTGGCGGTTTCTTCCGCGCTGGGTTTTGGGACGTAGGTACGGGAGGTACTAGTCCCTCCTTTGTGTCCATTATTTTTTCCTCCTTGTAGCGCGGGGCCGCTGGGAGTATATCTTATCTCCCGACCACAGCGGTCCCTTCGTTGCAACTATCCTTTGGAAGCTCTCGCTCTTCCGGGTTTCTTCGCTCCTGCCTCGCTCTGTCCAAGCTCCAGTCACTCGCGCCCTCCTGCGAGTGTTCTTCTTACTTTCTCTCCCCTCCAGTTTTCTCTGCTGCCGCCGCGCCTCACCGATTTCTGTTTCTCTCTTCCTGCGGCCCCGTCCCCGCGGATAGGCGCCGCCCCTTTCCCTGCGCTTTTCTTTTCTCTCTCCGCTACTTGCCTAGCACCTTTCTCCTTTGCTTACCTCTCCTCCGGTCCTTGTTCCGCTTGCGGCCTTGGCTGGTGGGTGTTCCGGCTTCCATGACAGGACTCCCCTGTTCCGCTGCAGTGTTGTCTTCAGTTTCGCATACGGATCCAGTCTACTATCTACCTCCCACCCATCTGAAAGTCTACTTTCTGCTGGAACTATGCCTTCCGGGCTACAGACCAGAGGAGTCCAAGGGTTTTTCCCCATTCAGGGTTTTTTCCCCTATTTCGGCTTGGTTCCGGAAGGGAGGTCCTCGGACAGCTGTTCTCTTCAGCGGTCACGGTGGCCTCCCTCCGTGACAAGCAAGCTCATCGGAAAAAGGAGAAGGATTATCTACTCCAACGGCATCTGCAGGACCCCGACAGCGATTCCGGCGGTTCAGGTGAGGAGAGTTCGACAGAAGGGGGAGAAAAGGGAGACTAGGCATTTAAACTGTCACAGCCAGGCCTAACACCGCCGTAGCAGCTCAGCGCTGTTCTTTGCCCGAAGACTCCGGTGAGTGTGATTGTGCACTTTTTTAGATTGTGCGTCCCCAATCCAGGCCATCCTTGAACATCTTCCAGGCCCCTCTGTCCTCCTCGTGCCTCCCCGTTACCTCCCCGCACACTCTTCCTGATTCCCCAAAACCCGTCTCCCTGCTCTGATTGGTCCTGACAAGAACATCCCTAGTCATTGCCAGTCCTCCCAGGGCAGCCCTCTGCATGGCAGCCCATCGACTAATGAACCAACGCAAACGACAACTCCATTTCGACAGCTCCTAATCGTATCTGCAGGTATCCGCAGGAGAAGCAAGAACCCAACAATAAGTAAGTGTGGCAAGGGCAGGGACAGAAGCAATTACTTCACGCCATACTACCCTACCACTCAACCCTACAAGTTAAAACTATTGTAAAAATCTCCATACTATGATAGCATTGCATTGAGCAGTTCACCTATACAGCATGTCTGTGATATAGTGGTATAGTTGCATTTATAAAGCGGGAATTCATCGTTGATTTAAAAAATGTGCCTAATATCCTCTCTGTGCAAGGTTGCATTTAGAAGTGTGCCTAATTGCGTGCCCTGGTTGAATTTAGAAGTGTGCCTAATATCCTCTCTGTGCCCTAGTTGAATTTAGAAGTGTGCCTAATATCCTCTCTGTGCTAGTTTGCATTTAGTAGTGTACCTAATAGCATGCCCTGGTTGAATTTATTAGTGTGCCTAATCTCCTCACTGTGCCCTGGTTGAGTTTAGAAGTGTGCGTAATATCCTATCTGTGCAAGGTTGCATTTAGAAGTGTGCCTAATTGCGTGCCCTGGTTGAATTTAGAAGTGTGCCTAATATCATCTCTGTGCCCTAGTTGAATTTAGAAGTGTGCCTGATATCCTCTCTGTGTCCTGGTTGAGTTTAGAAGTGTGCCTAATATCCTCTCTGTGCCCTGGTTGAATTTTAGAAGTGTGCCTAATATCCTCTCTGTGCCCTGGTTGAATTTAAAAGTGTGCATAATATCCTCTCTGTGCCAGGTTGCATTTAGAAGTGTACCTAATAGCGTGCCCTGGTTGAATTTAGTAGTGTGCCTAATCTCCTCTCTGTGCCCTGTTTGAGTTTAGAAGTGTGCCTAATATCCTCTCTATGCAAGGTTGCATTTAGAAGTGTGCCTAATTGCGTGCCCTGGTTGAATTTAGAAGTGTGCCTAATATCCTCTCTGTGCCCTAGTTGAATTTAGAAGTGTGCCTAATATCCTCTCTGTGCAAGGTTGCATTTAGAAGTGTACCTAATATCCTCTCTGTGCCCTGTTTGAATTTAGAAGTGTGCCTGATATTCTCTCTGTGCCCTGCTTGAGTTTGGAAGTGTGCCGAATATCCTCTCAGTGCAAGGTTGCATTTAAAAGTGTGCCTGATATACTCTCTGTGCCCTGGTTGAATTTAGAAGTGTGCCTAATATTCTCTGTGTGCCCTGGTTGAATTTAGAAGTGTGCCTAATATCCTCTCTGTGCCCTGGTTGAATTTAGAAGTGTGCCTGATATCCTCTCTGTGTCCTGGTTGAGTTTACAAGTGTGCCTAATATCCTCTCTGTGCAAGGTTGCATTTAAAAGTGTACCTAATATCCTCTTTGTGCAAAGTTGAACTTAGAAGTGTGCCTAACATCCTCCCTGTACAAAGTTGATTTTCAGAGGTGTGCCTAGTATCCTCTCTGTGCAAGGTTGCATTTAGAAGCAGACCTAATAGTGTGCCCTGGCTGACTTTAAAGTGTACCCAATATCCTCTCTGTGCAAAATTTGAATTTGGTTGCCTAAATATCCTCGCTATGCAAAGCTGAATTTAGAAGTGTGCGTAATAGTGTTCCCTTGTCGACTTTGAAGTGTGCATTGAATTTTGTTGCTTAATATCATCTCTATGCAAAGTTTAACTTAGAAGTCTGCCGAATATCCTCAATGTGCAAATTCATCAGTCCAAAACTAATTCTAGAAGTCTGTCTAATAGCCTGCCGTGTTTGAATTTAGATGTGTGCCTAATATCCTCTTTGTGCAAAGTTAATTCTTAGAAGTATGCCTAATATCCTCTCTGTGCAAAGTTGAATTTATAAGTGTGCCTAATAGCGTGCCTAATATATCCTCTCAATGCAAAGTTGAATTCTGAAGTGTGCCTATTATCCTCTCTGTGCAAAGTTAATTCTTAGAAGTGTGCCCAATACCCTCTCTGTTCAAAGTTGAATTTTGAAGTGTGCCTAATAGCCTCTCTGTGCAAAGTTGACTTTAGAAGTTTGCCTAATAGCGTGCCCTGGTTCAAGTTTGAAGTTTTCCTAATATCCCCTCTGTGCCCTGGTTGAATTTAGAAGTGTGCCTAATATCCTCTCTGTGCAAAGTTGAATTCAGAAGTGTGCCTAATATCCTCTCTGTGCAAAGTTGAATTTAGAAGTGTGCCTAATAGTGTGCCCAGGCTGAATTCAGAAGTGTGCCTAATATCTTCTCTATGCAAGGTTGCATTTAGAAGTGTGCCTAATTGCGTGCCATGGTTGAATTTAGAAGTGTGCCTAATAGTGTGCCCAGGCTGAATTCAGAAGTGTGCCTAATATCCTCTCTGTGCAAGGTTGCATTTAGAAATGTGCCTAATATCTTATCTGTACAAAATTTAATTTATAAGTATACCTAATATCCTCTCTGTGCAAAACCAAATATGGTTGCCTAATATCCTCTCTGTGCAAGGTTGACTTTAGAAGTGTACCTACTAGCGTGCCTTGGTGGAATTTAGAATGTGTGTCTAATATCCTCTCTGGCAAAGTTAAATTTAGAAGCTTGCCTAATAAAGTGCCTTGCCTGAACTTAGAAGTATCCCCAATATCATCTCGATCCAAAGTTAAATTTAAAAGTGTATATAACATCAACACTATTGCATAGCGGAATTTAGACAGTGTCCCTAATAGCGTCACTGTGGCAAAATCTAGAAAGTCTGCCCTATAGCTTATCTGTGTCATAATTGCATTTACAAAATCTGCCTTTTGGCTTATCTATGTCATAATTGCAATCAAAACTCTGCCCATAGCATATTTGTGTGAACTGCAGCGTTTGAAAGTTGAATTTAGAAAGTTTACCCTATAGCAAATCTATATCATAACTGCATTTAGAAATTCATCCTAAACTCCTCTTAAAGGTCCACCTAAAAACAATCTGTGGTGCTGTTACACTCGAAACTCCACCTAATAACATATCTGTATCCCAGCTTGCTAGAAGAAAGTCCACCAAACAGCATAACTGGGCTGTAGTTGCAACTAGATAGCCAGGCTAATAACATATTCTATGGTCTAGCTACATTTCAAACTGCCTAAAGGCATATCTGCAGCCGAGTTTGCAATTACAACATTAAAACTTAGTATACGTGAACAATATCACCCTGCTTAGTTGAAACCAGAAACCTTGAATAATCTCACCCAGTGATATGTGAAAACATACATGCACTCGCTGCAGCCATGTGGCACATGAACAAATCCCTAATGAACGCTTTGTGTATGTGTCCATACCTAACTTTGAATCCATTCCTTTTCATCAACTTGTACAAAATGCAAACAATGGCAGATTATGTACTACCTGCAATTCAGATAATCACTCCACCTTACAAATACAGACACATAGTAAATACTTAATAGTAATGCTTTTACGTTACAATGCAGATAGTACCAAAAACAACTTCAAGCTGAATGGATTCACACATGGTCAAGTATCACTTGGTAAGAAAACCTTCACAACAATAGGTATAATCTACCACGCAGGAGCCACAACCAATGCAGGTCACTACACTGCATATATAAAAAAGAATTGTGGATGGTTCGAATGTAATGATAGTACCATTACTCTAAAGCAGAGATTACCAGCAAATCTTATAAATGCTTATTTCATATTCTTAAAACCAAAATTGAATAACTAATCTGTGCATAAGCATAAACAAAACTTCAATTAGAAAACTATACACAGTTAGAATACGCCAACATGTATCTAACTGCCCCAAGATTCTGCAACAAGCAAACAGATAAATCAATACCACTAAAATATAACAATAAATAAATAGTTAGAATATGCCAACAGGTATCTAACTGTCCCAAAAATCTGCAACAACCCAACGGATAGATGAATAACTTGAAAGTATAAATAAAAAACTATAACCAGTTAGAATACGCCAACAGGTATCTAACTGCCGCAAAAACTTGGCATCAAGCCAACAGATAGAAGATTAACATAAAACTATAAGTAAACAATTAGAATACACCAACAAGTATAAAACTGCCCCAAAAATCTGAACAAGCCAACAGATAGAAGATTAGCAAGAAACAACAAATAAACACTGAAAACAAAGAAAGAAATATATTGTACCATAACAAAAAAGGGGTTTCTTTTATCCAGCATGGATTTTTTTTCCCACAGACCCAATGATTTAATAAACAAACACAGAAACTGAGAAAATTGCACAGTACACTGGTTTGAAATATAGTACTTCTGAAGTACTAAATATGAGGGTCAAAATAATGCAGACATTGTTATGCAATGCAATAACTCATTATGAACTACCTACACTAACATATGATCTTTTCTTTTATCACAGAGATTGAAAAAGAATATCTGCTCAAGTTACCCAAGTCATGAAAAAATATATCCAATCACAAAAAGTCAAACAGTAAGTGTATAAAAATTCAACTCACAAATACTGCTGCATAACACAACCATTCAAGCAAACATCTAACCATACACCACAATCCAAAATGTTTACTTCCATGGATATGTTATACTGCAGTGCTTGTTACCAAACTCTACAATCTTAATTGCATGACTTAGCCAAAACTTCACATACAAACTCTACAAATCAAACAGTACACACACTTTTGATTTGTGGATATTTGATGGATGTTTGATGGATGTTTGATTCTATGGGTGTGTTATGCTGCAGTGGTTGTGGACAGGGCCTAGAGATCGAAGATCATGCACCCAAGACTCTAGGCCCTGGCCACAACCACTGCAGCATAACACACCCATACAATCAAACATCTTAACTGTGGTATATGGCCTACTTATAGGGGATATTAATTACAATCAATGCTCTACTAACAACCCAAAACCAACATCATTTTAAAGTAAAATTGCTAGTAGTGCATTTATTATGTCCGCGGACAGCCACGGTGACCGCGGACATGGCAAATGCATCAGGGGCACCGACCACCTAAACAAATACAGTATTTCACCCATATCTTACTCCCCAACCCTCCCAAAGCACTCCTGCACACCAACAAAATCCCCAAAATTGCATTTTGCCTCTGTGCGCTGCCGCGCTGTCCGCGGATGTCCACGGATCCAGGATGGTGGGCACATCAAAACAATGTGACGCACCTCACACTTCACCCCAGCCAATCAGCGAACACCTTGCATGTCACGGACATGACGCAGGCTGATCAGCCAATCGGTGTCCTGTCCGCAGAGCTGCACCTGCCGCAAATTTGGTGCAAATCCGTCCAGCGGTTTCAGCTGTAGGCATGAGCAAAGTTTTTTACCCATTCACTATATGGGGAAAAAAAACATTTTGGGACCCCCCCTATAACTTTGCTGCCCCTGGACCAAACCTCACTAAACTTTGCAAATAAATTCAAAGTGGGCCATATATTTTTTTTTGCAAAGTTTGGTGAGGATTTGTCCAGGGAGAGCAAAGTTATAAGCCACCCAAAAAGTATGAGATTAGCAACTTAACCATGCCTACATAGCTGCTACCGCATGCCATGTAATTATATATATATATATATATATATATATATATATATATATATATATATATATATATATATATATATGTGTGCATGTGTGTGTTTTTATAAATGTTATTCCTTCTTTACAGAGGAATCTCAGGACCTTTTCGGTCCCCCAGTTTCCAATACTTTCGAGCACCCCTTGTAGATTGTGTCCATGTTACATTTGCAGTTTTAATATTGTGTCTTTCTAGGAATGTGAAACTCTAAAATGTATCCATTCTAAACAAACAGTAACACAAAAAAGTAACATATCTCATCCATAATTAACTACACTTGATACATATGTGGTTGCAACATCACTGCCACCCCCAGTCATAAATATGGCACAGGCAACATTAAACCCTCGTAATCATGGGGACCCTTCCTGACCACCCCAAAAAACTCCATAACATAGAGTTACTAGTTCACTTTCGAACAAGAGGTGGAAAATGTATTCTACATTTTGTCTGAATCTTGGGTCTTCAGAATACATTTGTAAAGAGCTCTATTCTGATGCAGTAATTTGTGTGGCTCTTTCATCCTATCTTTCTCCTGTTCCTGTAGGAAATATTAGGGGAAAAGAACTTGCTTCTATACTTTACTCCCATATGCTGATTGAAGATCATTTGGTTTGATGCATTTGATATCTTTCTAATGCATCTTTTATGTAGTCTTTGGAATGTAGTGGGTAAATTGTATACTGGTCTAAATTGTTGGCTGCATTAACAGGATCCACACGGTCAAATTGGCCAGTTTGTGGTGAATCCCTAATTATTTTGGTGGTTTATATTATGTTTTCTACTATGTTTATATCTCTGTAGTATTAATTGTTTTTTAAAAGATATTCTAGGGCTTATCTAACTTGGTTTAAGTCAACTAGTTTTTGCCAAATTATTTTGTCTTCTGTTGGTACACCATTAACTAGTACAATTTATGATTGTTCTACTGGCCATCCTACTCGTACAGTTTCTACATTTTTTTAAAGATCTAATCGAAAATATACTACTTTGCCGCAAATGCCTTTGAGTAACTTGGGTGTGGGTAAATTTGCAGCTTTTGGTTGAAGGCATATTTTAGCTTGAAATGGGTGTTCTGTTGTCATGTATTTTGTAGGCCATATCTACTATTTCTGTGCTCTTTTTTATAAAAGGTTCTGCGAAGGCAGAAACATACATTGTATGGTATTTCAGCAGATGTGTTTTGAAATGTTGCTTTTTCTTTTCTGTATGCGTTTGTAAGGAGGTTGGTTTTTGTGAGGTTTTCGCTAATGTTTTCTTAAGTAGCTGAAATTTGTAAGTCAAATTCAGTGCCAAAATATTTACTTTGGATGTTTTCTATTTCTCAAAGGAGTTCTTCAGTTGTTCCATGCAGGAGAATGCCATTTCATTTTTGCAGTTTTAGAGCATGACTTTTGCATAGTACAATCTATGGACAATGTTTCTCATAGTGGAATGGTGTGTTGCTAACATTTTGATGTGAAGGAAGGTGCTTTTGCAAGCTGTTCCAGAATCCAGAAATGCAGGCTAATAAATGTCCTTGCAGTCCTAGGTAGGGGCCATGGTTTGTAAAGTTTGAATTCTACTTTTGTCTTTTAGTTTCAAATAGTGATTGAGGAATTGTTGTAATTATTTGAACGATTGTTGGCATATGTTTCATATTGAGTTGCTGGTCCATTTGTACACTGGACAGTTTGTTTGGACAAAAGGAACATTTGGTTCAACGTTTGTTGGGGACGTTTTTTCTATAAGGGTTTCTTTTGCCATAATGGTGTCTGCTACCACTTCATAGCCTTGCCCATTATTGTCTATGGCAATTGGGATTATTTGCTCTTCTTTATATGCCTCTTCATTGAAATATGGTTCTGTGCTACTTGTGTGAAACCATTGACCTTCACAGAAGTTGAAAAAGGTATTTACTTTGACATTGCGCATGTTTAGAAGTAGTTTGCATAGTTTATTGATTAATTTAGAACTTTTTCTTTAGATTAAATACACTGTCAATCAGAGCTTCGAGGATTAGTTTTCTACTGTAGTTTTTAAGCTTAGAACATAACTTCTTAGATTATTTTATGAGATTGCTAAGAACTCTACTTTGACATTTGTTTGGAACATTTACTTTTTGGGATGTTTTACAGAGGCTATGTTAACATTGGTAGATATTGTTAGGTTCATGTTTAGGTCTAATTTGATTTGTAAATCTTTTTTGACTTTTATTTTTTGAAAGAGGGGACTTACTTTTTGTAGTGCTGATTGGTTTAATTTTGTTGAGTGAGGTTAATAGCTGTTCTGTTTGAATATTTTCTATGTTGTTTTAGTGGCAGATGATTATATAGCTGGTTCTTATTTGTATCTAATCTATATTTTCTTTGTTTTGTACAGAGTTGTTTTTTAGTAGGCATTCTATTGTGTCTGTTGGAAAAAAGGAAGTATGTGATTGAAAGTTGTGGAATTTGTATGCATGTGTTATTATATACAAATGATTGATGTGTGGGTGTGATTGTAGAGGAATAAAAAAGTGTGCTGTGCGATTGCAAAATGGGATGATAGGGGTGGTTAGGAGGAAAAAGAGGTTATATTGGTGTGATGGGTTTGGGTAAATAAGGCATTGAAAACGGGTGGCGTTGAATAAAATAAGTATATCCATGTGATGGGGAATGGGTGATAAAGTATTGATAGTAGAATGTATTAAACAGTACTGGTGTCAGTGAGTAAGGAAGTGGTGGTGTGATTCAATAAGTAGGGCTATTATGCTATGTTGAGGAAAACAGTGGTTGCTGTATTAATGTGATTTAGTGTACAGGTATGAGGGTTGTGTGGGTGTAATTGTAAAGTGGTGAGGAAGAGTGGTAATGTGTATTGGTATTGGTATTAGTATTAGTGTTGGAATAAATGAGTGTGAACGTTTTTGGGATGGAATTGAGGACTTGAGGTGGCTAGGGGTATGGAAAATAAAGACATGGGGCCT
Source organism: Ambystoma mexicanum (assembly GCF_040938575.1). Classification (NCBI taxonomy): domain Eukaryota; kingdom Metazoa; phylum Chordata; class Amphibia; order Caudata; family Ambystomatidae; genus Ambystoma; species Ambystoma mexicanum. The sequence continues at coordinate 1,090,359,577 of NC_090926.1, read as the reverse complement.
CATTCCGAGTACGGCGCTAACCAATGGCGCTATTAACGCCTTGGTTGACGCCGTACCCGGACCGGCAGCGCCTTGGTGGATGGCGGAATTACCGCCCCATTCCAAGGTTGGCGGGGCGGTAATTCCCCATTCACCAAGGCTCTTCCCCATTCCCAAATGAGCCCCCATAGGGCTCAATGGGAATGGGGAAGATGCAAATAACGGTGACCATTCATTACGGTCACCGTTATTGGCTTGGAGGCCCCTTTGCGCCCTCGACTTTAACACCTGTTCAAAGCAGGCGTTAAGGGCGAGGGCGCAGAGGGAACTCGGAGTATGGCGGTAAGGGATTACCGCCACCGGTCTCGTTACCGGTGGCCGCTATCCCTTACCGCCATACTCGGAATGAGGCCCATGAAATTGTGGAATAGAAGTGCATGAGTAACAGTTGTGTTGTTAGGCAATAATGAATTGGTGGTTTATTAAATAAAGAGCAAATTTGATTAGAAATATGTTGATTGCTGCACTGGAATGAGTGAGATACAATATTGAGTAGAAAAGAATACTTTCGGCTAATACATAGTGAAAGTACGTAATGTCCATTAGAGAGATAATCATGCTGTATTAATGTACTTACTTTGTAGGACGTGAAGCGTTTTCTTTGTTCGGTAGCTGTGTTTGACAATCTTTTTTCCTGTAATTGTAAAATAATGTTAGTTGGTACATGTGTTAATGGTTAAGTCGTTTCAGTAGCATAGGGAAACAGTTATTGGAAAAAAGAGTGAATAAAGTTGTGCTATGTGTGGAGTGCTAAAGTATGTTAACTATGTTGTTACAATTTGAAGCAACATTTTTTCTTTTGAAAATCAAGTTTGTCATTTTGTAACACACCAATTTGCAATTAAATCTCATGTAGTTAAACAACATATAGCTATTGCCATCTCTTAAATCCTCTTCAACCTACGCTTACCCCACATGCATATTTATTTATTGCATTTATTTATTTGTCTATTTATAGCAGCGCACAAAGCCCACGGGCATCTAGGGGCTAGTTACAGAAAAATGTGCTAGGAGGTGCCTGCTTGAGGAACAAAGCGGTCCAGCCAATGCGTATCTTTTTAGTGTCTGGTCAAGGGAGGTGGGTGCATCTTTGAGAGGCAAAGGTGAGAGATGGAGAGGACTTTACATTTGATCCTTTCCCTGACAGGGAGCCAGTAAGTAGCTCTTCTGGCGTCAGAGATGTAGTCATGTTTCCTTTGGTCTATTGCAGCTCGGATGGAATTGTTTTGTACAATTTGTAATTTGTTTAGATTCTTTTCAGATGTTCCACAAAGGAGGGCGTTGCAATAGTCAAGTTTTGACCCAATGAGGAAATGTGCACGTTAATGTGGTTGTCCATGGTGAAAAAGGGTTTACTTGCGTGGATGAGCTTGGTGGTGTAAGCGAAGGAGGAGCTCTGTTCTTTCATCTTTCAGGCGTAAGGAGTCGGCAGACATCCAGGTTTGAACTTTTTCATAGATTGTGTTATCTTTGAGTTGAGGCTGTCCTTGACATGGTCACTGTGATGCTGGAAATGCATTGGAGGGACATGTCCTTGTCCTGTACTCCCTTATCATGTGTGTTCTGTGTTGTTTTCTGCACAGGAGTCCAGTGGGGCCCTTAGCAGTGCAGCACTTCCTCTTTTGTTTGTGGTGAACAGAGACCCTTTGGATACCCTTATGGAACCCATCGGTGGGGGTACACCCCTGTACACCTAGTGTATGTTTTTGGGCACCTGTGCTTTGTGCACAGAGCAGTCTATGGGCTGGTGGCAGCTTCATGCTGATATGACAGGAGCTCTGAGTATCCTCCATTTTGGGATACCTAACCCCTGGCATAGGAATCAGCGGGCACCTTGGGCCTCTTGATTTCTATTGCCTGTTACCTTGTTTTCCCAAAGTCCTGAGAAGCCCTGACTCTGTCCCTTCCCTGACTGGCTGTTGGATGGAAGAACCATATATGGTATTGTGGGGCAGTCCAGGCCAGACTGGCTGGAGCCTTCCCAGTGACTGTATGTTGTGGGTACACCCTTGGGGTGGGATCTGTTTGGGATGGGATCTGAGTGGGTGACCAATATGCATGCTATGCTATGCTATGAGTATCTGGTTTCTGTTTGTGTGACACAATGAAGGATACAGGCCTGCCTGAAACTGACATGAATGCAGTGTGGTGTGCTGAAAGGCTGGGTGCTTGTCCCAATCCACATTCCTTGTTATGGGTGTATGGGTGGAAATGAATGGCCTGAATGCATGTAACCCAAATTGGCTGCCTGCCTGCATAAATGACCATAGTGCAAAATCAGCTATTCTTCATTCAAGCACCCTGGAAGCCAATTCTATGAGTCTGACATCCGGAGAAGAGGTCTGTCCAGAATCCTGAAGCTAGCGCTGGGACATCGAGGCCATCAAAAGTCCATTGCTTTCGACCGGGGTTCGAAAGATTTCCGTGACCAATGGAAGACAGTCGAGTCGTGTCGCCCAGAAGCAGGGACAGCTTGTTGCCACCATCGTCGACCACTTTGTCCCGCCGGAGAAAGTCGAGGTCAACGGCTACCGCTGAAAGTCTGCCGGTCGGTTTCCCGCCACCAGAAGCCGACAAAGACATCCTGAGGACACTGGCGGAGTGAAGATCCGAGGTCCATCCCGTGGCCGAGTCCCGATCACCGAAGCTATCCTGAGGTACGTGCTGTGGCTGCAGCACCGACAGGCCAGAGGACCGCCAAACATGACTCCTGACGCCCACATCCATCACTGAGTCTTCTTTGTGGCACTGAACACTTTGCATCAAGGTGTAGCACACACCTCATCTTCCCAGGACTTCCAGGATCAATAGTTGAAGAGCACTGCGAAGGTCGAAGCTGCAACATTGACTCCAGTGTTCCACTTTTTGTCAAGGATTTCGGTGCCCTGTGACTCCTGCTTTAAAGGGAGTCCACCCCTGAGGGCATCGTCGACAAACCGTCGAAGAAGCTCTTCCACAACAGGTACATTGGGGTGGTTGAACTTTTTGAACAGGAAGCAAGACTTATTAAACATTTAGGAATTGGGCTTGTTAATACCTTTATTACAGGTTGCCCAGGTGGGGAGATCCTCACTCAGAATTGTGTCTTAGTAGCTAAAGAAAGCATTCTGGCATTGCTAAACCTAACCTGCCTTCCTATGATCTATGTTGACACCGTACTGCATGATGTGTATGCTACCTTAAGAATATCAGCGGTTGATGCATTTTAAACAAATCTAAAGCTAAGTATGATACCACATAGAAACTGTATATATTTGCCATATTAGAATTACCAGAGTACAAAGCATTTTATTGAATTATCTATACATCTTTAACCTTATTTTTATATAAAGAACTGTGTTAGCACATAACATAGTGTGGACATTCCTTTGTGGGGGTTTGGGGACTCACTGTACTTAAGAACTAGCCTGCATCACCTCCTGAGAGCATAAGCCTTGGTTGCTCGTCCATACGCTACCATATAGAGAACCTTGGCTGGGGTGCTCTGTGCCTCTACTCTGCCATATAGAGAGCAGAAGTACAGATACCCCCTGACAGTCTTTACAGTCACCAGAGAGGGGGACCAAGATCTGGTTATCGTCTAAATTGTTCTAACCATAAGGGGTGCCCTAGCGACCAGCGGTGGTGGGGGTCAAATGTAATCAACAAATATATACAGTCCATGCTGTGGTAAAATGATGCAAATTCAGTGTGAAATTAATTAATGAACAGGGTGTATCTGCAGGCGTATCACGCTGGGTATACCCTAAATCAAAAAGACATTCACTTATCATTATATAGTGAGATTACTTCAATTGTGAAGTGGAGGGGAAGCAGGGGTTCAGCACATTCCTTTACTAGTGAAGCAGTGCAGATATCGCCTTTGCACACGGAGGTATTAAGACCTTTTATTATGGCAGCATTATCAGTGGTGGAGATAGGTTTGAAGGTGAAAGGTTTGATGTGGCCCAGAGGGTCAGGTGAGAAGGCCAGCACCTTGGTAACGGCGTGAAGGGGGGTGTTCTGCATGTCGTTACACTACTGGGCGTCTTTCATTGTGGTGGTGGGCGGTGTAATCAGGGATTCTAGTTCCCATAGAATGGCAAAGAGCTTGTGGGAACTGGAGAATGCCCAGGCAATCCTTTCATTGAAGCTAGCCACTTTGGCTGTGTGGTTGGCTTGCCTATAGGTTTTTGAGATGTCAGCAAAGGTGCCTTTATTTTCAGGTGTGGAGTCTGTTTGCCATACAGCTTCGGCTGTCCGGTTTTTGGCTCAGATTGAGCGAAGGTCTTCAGTAAACCAGGAGCTGTCATGCCTAGAGGGTTTTGCTTTGCATGCTTTGAGGAGGGCAAGGGAGTTGACAGCATTAGGGAGCAAGGTGTTGTAGTGGACTGTGTCAGAGAGAGGGAGAAGTGGTTGGTTGAGAAGGGGGAGTAGTTTGTTCCCAATGAGGTTGTGCATGCTACGAGCAACGGAGGGGGGTAAGGGCATGTTGATTTTATAATTAAAGAAAACAACTTGTAACAATTTCCCAGTCGCAATACACATTACCACTCTCTTAACTCCCCACATCAGGTCAATTACCATATTTGGTGAAGAACGGAGCCACTATATCCATGCACATCTCATCAAGTATGTGTGTGAGATACTCCATATCATATATGGTCTGTGCTTTCTACACTCATTCCCACCCAGTGGGGATGCCCCCTCACTTCCGGTGTTGCATCATGCAGCTTCTCGCTGCCACTACCAAGGTGTGCACCATTTGGCCTTCTTCCCCAGCCTCCTCATCCTCCACATCCACACCAAACAACAGCAGGTCGCTAGAATGAGAATGACTGCTATCAGTTCTTCCAGAAAGGTAGGTGGGATGTCAGCAGTGCTCCAAAATGAATGAACAAGATTGGCTAGGGGCCCTGCCAGCAACTCCTGGAACTATTTATAAAAGTCTGAAGTGTAGCCATCCTCCCCCGGAGCCTTTCACGGTTTAGGTTGGCCTATGGCTTGCAGTACCTCTTCCCCCGTGATGTCTGACTCTAACATGGTCCTTTTTACCGCAGTCAGTCGTTGGATGGGGAGTCTCTCCAAGTACTCCTGTATGGCCTCCTCCCTCCCCTCAGTGGGATGTGTATAGGGGTCCTTGTAGAACCCTGCAAGCAGTCTCGGATGCTATCTTGAATACAAATTAGATCTCTGCCTTCCCTTCGTATACAGGCAACACTTCTCTCTACTCTACGGTCCTGCACTATTTGCAAGTAGGGTCTGTACCCGGTCCCGCTTCTCATAAAACCTCTTTTTGGTATAGCACATCTTTATCAACACTTCCCCAATCAAAAGTGAGTGTAATTCCTGTCTCTTATCCCGCATTTCTCCCAGTAAACTCCTTTGGTCCACCACCGGCTTTATTAAATGCGCTCTCATCCCTCGCAAGTCCTCCCGCAGTTTCTCCTCTACCAGCACCCTCTCCCTCTTTTTCTGGCCTCCTTCCTTTATAATAAGGAGGCCTCTGAACGTCGCCTTGGCTGCCTCCCATATCATTTTCCACTGCACCTCTCCAGTAACATTGGTTTCAAAATAGTGGCCAATCTCATGTTGCAAATAGTCACAAAACCCTGGGTCCCTCCAGAGACCATCACTGCATCTCCATTTTGGGTAACCCTTTCTCCCCTCCTCAATCCACCATTCGACTGTGACCATCTCATGGTCAGACCAAGTCATGGCTTGCACAAAGGGTGATGTCACCATTGTCTCCTGCTCCTTGGGGATGAGCAGGATGTCGATCCTCGTATAAGCTTGATGTGGGGGTGAAAAAATGTATACCCGCCCGGGGATCCTCGACCTCCAAACATCGGTCCAAAAGTGGTCTTGAAGCATCTGCGCTAAGGCTTTATGTACCACCCCCCCCCCTTCAGTTTGTCTCGGTCACCCAGCACCGACTATCAATCCACAGCTGGATTTAAAAATAACCTCCCACCAGTGTTGGCACATTCCCTCACTACCACACACACCCTCTTAAGGAAAAGCAGTTTATTCACATTGGCAGCATACAGGGACACCAACATGAGCATTCCCCATGCCGAAGGCCTTTGACAGCAACAAGCCAGCCCCCAAAACCCCTTGGTACCTGGACCTCCCTCAACTGCATGGAATGGAATAGGACAATTCCCACCTTCCCCTTCTTACTAGTCGTGTGTGAGGCCCAGTACATTTGCCCATTATTGGCCCCCTTCTAGACTCACTCCTTCCCCTGCCTATAGTGGGTTTCTTGTAGAAACAACACCACCAAATGGGCCTTACGGAACAGGCATGCTGTAAGCGTTTAGCCTGGCAGTCTTCCAGTTAACCATTGTCAAAGCGCACTCGTTTCCCCTTGTCTTCCCCATGATTCAGCCAGTACACCCTTGCAGCTGTGACAAAATAATGCAAGTTTCCCCCACCACCATTCTCCCCTTCCCACTACAACTGATATAACATATACAACATACTCAGGTTTTGACACTCATCCAAGGCACCATGTCCCGGCTCCTCGAGACACTCAAGCTCACCCAGGTCACTATGGTAACTTAGAGTCTGCCTCCCCTCTAGACGTCAACCAAAAACTTCACCAAACTCCCCCCCCCAAACAAGGTTCAAACATCAAGAGCCCCCTCCTCAGCCAGGGGCTTTTGACTGCGCCACTTTGAGTTTCTTCGATTATCTGGCAACCGTCTCCTTCCGGCAGTCCTTTGGCTATGCAAAGGTGCTATTGAAACACTCACGCAACTTGCCCATCTTTTTCTAGGGTAGCTTCTTTTTGCATCTCCACCAGCAGTTGGATGCCTCCTCCTCCTGCTTGAGCTTGTAGTATTCCCACTGTATTTAAAAGAGAGGGCAAAGGGGAATCGCCAGCGATAGTATACCCCATCCTCCTGCAGCCATTTCATTAGGGACCTGCATTTCCTCCTTTGCTCCAAAGTATAGTTTATCCTGGAAAATTCGTACTGAGGCCCTACCCAGTCTAGGCCACCCACCTCTCAGCAGCCAAATGTCCTCATTGTCCCTGTAGTTGTGGCATTTTGCCACCACCAAATGGTGTACTCTGTCAAAGCAGATCTCCCTGTTGAACAACTCCCCCTTGAGTTTCTTCAGCACTCGGGTCAACAGGTGCTCCAAATCTCTGGGTGATTCAGCCTCCTTGCTCGGGAGACCCCATACCCGCAAGTTGTTCCTCCTTTCTCTGTTTTCCACATTGTCCAGTTTGCACCCAACCTCCCTCTCCCTACCGAGCTCTTTCATTCGTAACTCCAGGTCCACGTCTGCTATATCTGCAGCTCGCTGGTTGTGCTCCAGAGTCTCTTCCACCTTCAAAACACTTTCAGTGATGGCATACAGAGAGGTTTATACGTCAGCCGTGAATGCCTCGAGTTCTGTCAAAATCACCTGGATGTCCTGCCTTGGGGTCCCCATCCACCCTGCCACCATGACTCCACTCCAGCCGTGCAACTCCTCAGTATCATCCCTTTTACTTGCCTCGGGCACCTGCAGTTCATAACCTGGCCTGGGACGCTTCCATAGATGCATGTTTTACTCCAACAACCCCTATTCTCGGCTGTGCAGTCCAACTTATTGCCCCCCCCGTCTTTGGCTCACTCTCAGGCACAATGAAATGGCCTCCCGGCCTCTTGTGATCCAACGCCCCTCATCTCCCTAAAGCAACTGAGAATGAAAGAGGACAGCTTTGCATTGCTAATTCTCCAGATCCATCAATGTTACCGTTTTTATGCTTTCGGTAGAATGTCAGATAAGTCGGCCAATCTGTTGCTACCAAGTCCTTGGGGGTCCCCCACTACCAGGGGTCCGACTGCAATATTCACCCCGCTGTATTGCAGGGCTCTAGTGGCTTCCTCCATGCTTGTGGGGGCTTTATGACATTTGGTGACTCTGACGTCATCCCAGAGACACCTATGATGACAGAGGATTCCAGGCTGCTTCTCCGAAGGGGCCGCGCCCACTTGCAGTGACCAGTCCCAAGCATGCAAATACGCAGAGGTGTGCAGAAGCCAGTTTTACAGAATGTGTTTCTGCTTTTTGGAGAGGGGCACGGCTTCTGAGAGAGTGCAGGTGGTTATTGGGACACCGTGAAGGAGGAGCTCAGGTGAGCGCGCAATCGTGAGTACACCCCTTGCAACGAGGGGTAGCATACGTGGAAGAGTGTAACAGGCATGGGTGCAAGCATAGTGTGGTGAGGCCATGTGGCGAGATTTAGCGTTTATTATTATCATTATTTTTTGGATTGACTGAAAGCTTGTATGTACTGGCAGTTTAAGGAGAAGTACTGTTTGTGTGATGCAGAGGTCATCAAGGATTTACCCAACTTTATGTTAATATGTAAGTTAACATGTTAATATGTAAGTTGTTGTTATATCTAAGGAGGATGCGCCACCATTAGAACAATCTCGGAGGCATTGCAGTATTTTCTGTCAAGTACAGAGAGTAGCTTTGTTTCTGATCTTAGCTAATATATCAATGCCTCTTTCAAGTACTTGGGCAGAAAATATGAATGCAAGTTTTAAGCCCCTTATAATCGAAGTTTCGATATTATACATTTTAACTGCTGTTTAATTCCTTTACATTTTTATTCAAATTGGTATGTATTAATGACTTGTATTCTACGCTCTGCATGTGCAAATGTGTGGTTACATTTTATGACATTCGTATTTTGGACTAAATGTAAAGCCATACAAAGTATTACCGATCTACCTACCCAATCAGTTCCAAAATGAAAGAATGTGCAATCAAGGGTCTATAAAAATATATATTCTTTCATTAAGCAAATGATTCATGCAACCCACTGTTAATGACTCATGATGGTGTACAGATTGTGAAACATTAACTATGTGTAACTGCTTAAGTCTGGTTGTAAATGCTGCCACATGCTTTTTTAATTAATTCTTTTAAATGAATGCTTTTCTAGGTATGTCATTGTTGCTTTGAATGCAAATACTCTGTTATTGCTGTCCATTTGAATGAACAGTCGACAGATTAGTTGCATTCCTGTGTTGTTTCATTTGTGTAATATGATATTTCCTTTATATTTATCTTTATAGATTTATATATTTATGACTGTATTCAAAATGTGCACCCACGATTGTATGTCTAATGCCTGGACTTTTTCTATAGCTGAACAAGTACATTCAATCTGTGCGCTACAACACAACCAGTGGTGCTGAGGTTTTCTTTGATGAAACTGGCTGCCTTCTAATCCCGTTTGATATTTTAAATTGTGTGATATTGCCAGATGGAACAGCACCATGTAAGAAAGTTGGACATTCCTTCAGATCCTCTGGGAAACAAGAAATCAGCCTGGATGAAAGTGCCATCCAATGGAACCCCTATTATAAACAGGTACATTGAGTTCTTTATAAAAGGTCAGTTGTTTATAATAATTTGTAATCCCTCCATTTTGTTTATCAGTCATTATGCATTTCTATTTATCAGTGGCACATTAAGCTTGTACATGTTCAAGACAATGTGCGACCTGAAATTCTGTGTAAAAAAATATCACAATCCAATTTTCACAAATAAGCTTTGCAAACAGTTTCGGCCAAAATAACTGCACCTAAATTTGAGACTTTACAAAAAGTCCAAAAATGCATACCACGAAAAGTTTGAACACCAAAAGTTGCCCGAAATAAATTATGATAAATAAATAGAAAAAAGGCTGCAGGGGTGTCCCCCGCAACACCCCGCTCACCATACTATACAGTTTAGTGAGTAAAGGTTACAGGAGACACCCCAGCAGCTTCGCCTGGTAAGAGTGTGAGCCTTTTTTTCCCACTCTTAGATGTGTTTTGCTGTGTGTGTTTAACATTTTCGTGTTCATAGACTGTGGAGCCTCACCTACTCCACAGGCATCCTCTTTTTTCTGTGTGTTACACAGAACCTTCAGTGCAGTGACACAGGGTTGTCTTTTAGACTTCCCAACTCAGACTCCATTGTATTGGACTGACTACTGTCTCCCAGAACATGTAAAGTTGCCATTGACTTTATTAGTCTCTTTTAAATCCACAGACCCAGTACAAACTATCTTACATAGAGTACTGGAAAGGGTTAATACTTATCCCTTTTTGTCTGTTTCTCTTGCAGCATTGTTTTGCCCCCTTTTCATCAAGACTTGGCTGGTGGCAGTGGTAACTACCCTATTTTCCTACCGCGGTTACCTTAAATAACCTTGGTATTATTTTAGGCTATCTTGATAGCCTTGAACTTAAACCCGCTAGACCATATATGTTTTTATACGGTTCCGGCTGGGTTCATGAGCCATTTCTTTTTGAAAATGTCTTTCTCGTGTTTCACTCCGCGCACCATACCAGGTTTGGTTCCTTTGTTCAACGTCTCTTCGCGGGCTTCTACGCAGAAGCCCTCCTGAGGCGCCTGAAAGTCTGGGTAGGCAGGATGTGAGGGAGGGGTTTTCAGGACCCCTGCCATGGGTTCTCTTGTTAACCCATGCTGCACTCCTGTTTGATTGACTGGGTGACTGTCCCGGCAGGACAGCCACCCTGCTGTGTGATTGACAGCCAGGCTGTGTGAATGGGGGAAAACTGCATAAAAAGCAGGTCTCTGGGTCTGGAAAGGCAGAGTCGCCACTGGAATGAAAGAACCGACGAGGAGCTGACAGAAGAGGACGAATTTGCTGTACAGAGCTACAGTGAAACGGATAGCCAGGAAGGTCGTACCCTGCTTGGGTTTTAAGGAGCGCACCTTTTATTCGTTGCTTTGCTCTGCTGCTGGTTTCTTCCCCCGGCCGTGCAGGACCCTCCAGTCTTCCTACTTCATGTCAGTCCGACAGTCGCTTCAGGAACCATGAGCCTGCCACGAACGTCCGCCTCAGCTACAGCTTCTTCTCCAATTAAAGGTACTGTGCAAATCCGGTGTTCGTTTCGTCCAGCCGCGGTGAAGGTGAGTGAAATATTTCACGAATCCGAGAATTTGTCCTTCTCTACTGTTTAAACTAACTTTTCTGCCGACCAACTTCGTAGGGAACTCTTGGCAAAGACGTAACCGCAAACTACCCTGAACTGCGTGATCTTGAGCAAAAGACCTTTGTCTATTGACTTTGGCCCTAAGCCTTTTTGATTTGATTCCATCACTGTAGTTCCACTTTCTAGATTGCCCTGCTTACTTACTTGTTGGTGCTGCTCAATTTATGTCTAACTTTGTTTTTCCCTCCCTTTTTAAATTGCTGGAGTGCTTGAGTCAGTGTTTGTTTGAATCATATTAATTGCTATCCTTTGTGTAACTATTGATACTGCTCACATGCTCTTTAGATAAGTCTGGCTGCTCAGCCATCACTACCACTTTTACTGTGTAGTACAGGCTTGTACCAAAGGTGAATTTGTACTGTCACTTGTAGTCTTAATTGTGTGTGGTGTTCCCAAAGGGTACTGCATATAATTCTGCCTAACACCTTTAAAGCAGCATTCTGTATGAATGAAAGAGAACACATGTCTTTATGGTATTTAAAGTTGAAATTCACCATTAAAGAGTGGTTGCATGTACCTTATTCTGTTTCCCTTGTGAAACCCAAATCATGTAACATCCAGAACAAGAACATTGTAATTGTAGAAGTTGCTGGTGACAACGCTATATGACCACCCCCCTCCCCCACCAGAAGGGGAATCAATGACAGGACTGAGAGAAGCCCTGACAGACTCCCTCAGAAATTGGGGTAATAGCTTCCCCAGGGGGGCATTATCCTGGCTGGAGATTTCAACATTGAGTGTCTGTATGACTCCCAGGGGAATGCTTGTAAGGGGAGGAAGGAAGGCTTTGGAAGCAAGGCAGGTGACTTAAGAGAGGCTCTGGATGAGCTGGAACTCTCCCCCCCGGTTGTAGATGATGGAGAGGCTCAAAAGACATGGGGGGTCATTACGAGGTTGGAGGTAATGGAAAAACGATGCTGGGAAGGGATTTCTGGCACTGCATAATGCTCCGGCCTATTACGAGCCAGCAACCCGGTATCAGCGCCACTGTTGATACCGTGCACCCTGCAATACCAGTATGGTGCAAATGGTAGGAGATCAAACGTCATGCAGACATGCAAATACCGGCATCATCAAGGCGGTAAAAAGGGATACCGGGATGCTGGCATTACCGGCATAGTGAACCAGCCGCAAACAGCAATGTGCAGTGTACCCAACTGCCACGGGTGCACAAAATCAGCACAGGTGGAGGCAGTGGAGTTTGGCCCAGCACAAAAGGAGCACACACCACATCCCATTCCAAATCAAAATGATTTCACTTGCAGTAGCAATATTGGGGCTGGAGGACATGCTTACATTGCTACACCAGCAACAACAACAACAACAACAACAGGCACCACAGAGGAGATGCAGGAGGAGAAGGAGGGTGAGACAGGTTCAGCAAGCCCCACCAGTGCAGCCAGTTGTACCACGCAGGCAGCCCCCAATCCCTCGCATCAGAGCCAGTCCATTCAACCTAATCCCTGAGCAGATCCACACCCTGTACCATCTGGACCGGGACACCATCACCACCATTGTGTACATGATACACGACGACATTGTCAGCCTGAATGAAATACGCACCGCCATCCCACCTCTACTGAAGGTAGTGTCTGTGCTCCACTTCCTGGCCACAGGCACCTACCAGCACACAGTGGGGCACATGCATGGCATTTCACAACCCTTATTTTCTTGCATGCTGAACCAAGTGCTGGATGCCCTCCTGAAGCACTTAAGGAACTACATATCCCTACCACGGACTGCCCAAGAGATGTTTGACACGAAAGTTGGCTTCCATGCACTGGCAGGCATGCCAAATTGTATTGGTGCACTTGACTGCACCCATGTTGAATTGGTGGTCCTGCATGCAACGGAGGTGGTGTACCGCAATCGTAACCTATATTACTCCATCAGTGTACAGATGGTATGTGACTCCAGCAAGATCATCACACATTGTTGTGCTCGATTTCCCAGATCAACTCATGACTCAATGGTCCTGCGGAACTCCACGCTCCCACGCTACATGGAGCGACATGCAGGACGACGAGCCTGGCTGCTTGGTAAGTTGCTGACAGGCACATGGCAGTGTAATGGGAGAGAGATGCACACACCACCATGGCGTCATTGTTGTGGTGACAGCACAATGTCCACATCCCAGAACACTGTGCCCCAAAGCATCCCAACATGAACAACCAATCCCCATAGAAACGATGGAAGCTGCATACCAATCACAACATGCCTAACTTCCAACCACCCCACAACCCACAACACGTCCACCACCCATCATCAGACCTCACCCTGCGTAACACAATCCAGCAACATGCTGTGAGTGTGCACAATGTAAATGTTTGCAGTAATTCACTACACAGGACAAGCATCCATGAGAGTGCACAAATCAAAACCACCAAGGGAATAGACTGCTTGTCACAGAGCCACCACCACAGTAGCGCTGCATGTCACCATGGAAATAATAAACGCTGAATGATAAATAATGCTGAGAATACTGCCAACGCTGCCAGTAATAAAATCATACTGATCATTACACATCACATATTTAAAACAAACACAGCGGTATGCGTCCACAGTGCATGAGAAACATCAAGGCAGTGTACACCGTGTATCATCTTGAAGACACAATCCACACCATAAGACCATGGCACAGCAAACATTGTGGCAAGGTAAAATGTGTGAATACAACCAGGGACATGTGCATGTGAACAACAAATATCTGCAGGCATGTGTGATAAGTACAGGTGTCCTTCATGAATTGACTAACACATACCTTATCCTGCACCCATACAGGTGATAGTGGCTATCCCTTGAAGACGTGGCTCCTCACCCCTGTCCGGAACCCGCAGAACAGGCACGAAGAGGACTACAATCATTCCCATACCCGTACCCGTGTGGTCATCGAGCAGACCTTTGGCCTGTTGAAGGCACGTTTTCGCTGTTTTAGCCGGTCGGGTGGGGCACTCCTCTACAGACATGACAAGGTGGCGAAGATCATCATGGCATGTGTCATGCTGCACAACATGTGCATCCGATGGAACATGCCTCTGCCCCGGACATTGAACAGCAACCACCAGGTGATGATGAAGAAGATGAAGATGTGGGCACACATCATTGCGGTGACGATGCACAGGAGGGACGTGCTGTGCGCCAGTCTGTGATTGGCCAATACTTCTAAGACACATGGGTGCAGAGGGTGCCATGAATGTGGGACTGAGGGCACTTAGTGTGGGAGTACATGGACACTATGCACTGTAAACCAATAAATGGCACATACACAATAAGGAATGTCCAGTCAAGTATTTTTTCTGGTACACAATGGTTGTATTAAACAGTAAAAAGTGCTCATACCCTCCACCTCACACACACACCCTCCCCCCTTTCCTCTCCCCCCCACAAATCCCCCACACACCCCATCCCCCACCCCACACAACTCCCCCACACCACCTCTCGCCCTCCCCCCACAAGTCCCCCACACACCCTCTCCCCCTCCCACTTCCCCCACAACTCCCCCACACACCCTCTCCCCCGCCCCCTCCCCCACAACTCCACCACACATCCCATCCCTCCTCTCCCTCCCCCCATAACTCCCCACACATGGTGTGCAATCGAATCCTGCAGGTGTCTGCATCAATTGCCATATTCAGGCTGCCCCTGCTACTTTTGGCCACTTCCCGCCTCTGGTGGCGGCATGTCTGAGCACCGCAAGGTGCGCACAGACCGGCGCAGGGGGCTGGTCTGTGTGGAGCTCGAAGAGGAGGCCGTGCCCGCTTGCTCCAGTCTCGGGGCAGGATGCTGTGCCTCTAAGGCATCTGCAATTCGGCTAAGGACCTGCCTCACTGCAGACAACTCCTCACAGAGGTTTCTTAGGACAATCATCTCCATCAGCCGATGACGTGGCTCCATGTTCCATTTCTCCCACACCTTCAATTGATTCCAGTTCGATAGTGCTGGCGCAGGTTTCCTCCCAACAGCTGAGTTTTATAGGTGAGTTAGGGCCACCACCAGTAGCCAGGCCCTGGCTCCGGTTAGCAGATAATATGTTCCGCACTCTGAGGCGCAGATCGTCCCAACATTTTCGGAAGTCTTTTACTGTGTTGGGTGTTGCCTACCGCACTCACTTTCTGGGATACTATCTCCCAAATCTCCTTTTATTTATCTGAGCTGCTCTTTTTAGGTCATTGGCAAAGACCACATCTGCATTTTCAGCCAGAGTGTCCGCAAGCATGGTCAGTTCATCTTCGGAGAACCGCTCCTTACGCTGCCGGGATGCCCCTTTCTTAACAGCCTTTGGCATGGTGCTGGTGTAGTAGAAGATGTTCTGGTGTTGGATAGTGGCTCCTGGCCCTGTGAATCGAGGATGGCAATGGATTGTGTTTTTCAAGATGGCCGCCATGCCGTTTGCCGTTCCGGCGCGATGACGTTCTTTCCGGTTCTGCACCTTCCATGATGCCACTAAGGGAGGATTTTGGGACTTTTGCGGGAATCCGGTATTGTCGATACCGGCATGCTGCTAAGCGCGTGCACGCATACTCGTAATCGGACGATGTTAGCAGCATCATTGCTACATGGACACGGTATTGCCTCCATGCCTGCAAAAACTGTTTTTTACTGCGAATCTCGTAATGACCCCCATGGTCTAATGTTTTACATTTGTTAGTACACTAGTATGGAGATGTGCACCCAAATTTGGAATAATTCCTGCCCGAGTAGTGACCACGCCATACTCACTATGAAGTGCAGAGGGAAGTTGGTGAGAGCCACTATTGCTGGGATAGGTAATCCCACAGTCAAACAACAAGGCAACAAGCTATACTGGTCGGTGGCTAGGAGCCAACGTTTTGGTTATGCGGTCAGGGCGCAGGACCAGAGTGAAGAGTAAATCTTTGGGGGTTGTGACTGGCAGCTGAAGAGGTTTGTGACTTTATTGGTCACTCCCCCTTCACCCCCAAGATAGTCAGTTGTTGCTGACCGGCTTGGAGAAGTAAGACCTAGGGTTGATATGGGAATATACAAGGCGAAGAGAGACTTAAACGCCCTGATTCTGAAAACCAAAAGAAGCCCGACTATCTCCTGGGCAACTAAGAGAGACATCTTGGCAAGGGCAAGGTCCAAATATAAAACCTGGCTCAGGAACTACAAATATGGGGAAAACTCCCAGGACATGGAAGATGACATCACAAATGTCATTGACGACATCACCGATTACATCAAATATCTGGCACCACTTGCTTTTGTTCACTGGCATATCTAGGCCAGGTGATTTTGTTTACTGACAGTCAGAATAAGACAAATTTAAAAGATGCTATATATCTAGACATTACACTTCTTCCATGTTCTTAAAATACATTCTTTGGGGTTTGCTCTCAGCTCATGGTGAACATATATATGGCAATAAGCAGGCCTCAAACACAGAATTAATGGCAATAAGCAGGCCTCAAACACACAATTCATTTGTATACATGGAGATGAACTTTAATGTTATTTACATTTTCTAGTAATGTTTCTTTTTTTCTTACTTTAGTTTCCCTGTATGCGCCACTGATTTATATACATTGCAGGTCTTCATATGTATTGCTTTTACTAACACAAGTATGTAGTAAGTCTTCAATTATTAGCCATTTATTCCATGTTTAACATTACTGAAAACGCTACTAAGGTCGAATTTATTATTTTACTAGCCAAAATTATGAGATTACAAATATTCTACTTCTATAATGCATACTGCAGCCATTGCCTATATGTATGTAGTATTAGGTTCCTGTATTTACAACAACCCTCCAATACAATATTGTGTTAAGATAAGTACATTCTTTAATACATTAAGTATTTCATGATAGGTCTCTTGATCACCCCTGACATCTTGTTACCAACATTGTAAAAACAACACCTTGTAAAAACATTTCATCAAAATTAATTACATATGTTTGTGATGTCATCTTTGATGTCCTGGGTGTTAGTCTTAGCAGTGCACTGTGGTGGCGCGAGTTATGGATGCTTGGCTTACCATAATGGGTGAATTTCTGGGGGTTTTCCGTTTTAGTTGTAAGCATAACGTCCCTTCAACAAAGTTTTTGTCACTGAATTCCATAGGTTTTTATTAGTGCAACCTAACCATAACATCCCTATAACAAAGCTTTTTCAGTGAATTTCATAGGTTTTTATTAGTGCAACTTAACCATAACATCCCTTTAACAAAGCTTTTTCAGTGGATTTCATAGGTTTTTATTAGTGCAATCTAACCATAACTTCCGTTTAACAAAGTTTTTTCAGTGAATTTGATAGGTTTTTATTAGTGCAACTTAACCATAACATCACTTTAACAGTGAATTTCATGGGTTTTTACCAGTTCACCCTAATTTCCTACAACTTACTATTATCATACTTGGCCCAATATAGCAACATTTGTGTCCAATGTACAAAGCTTCACCTTAAAACTCTGCTATTTCCCACCTTCTAGCATTATTTTTAAGACTTCTATACACTTTTTGCAATGTTTTCCACTGTTTTCATGTTCGCGGACATCTGACATCATCAGACGTTCCACACAGTGTCACATGACAGCATACGTGGCATGATGACGTGTTTGCGAACGAGGCTGCACTTGGCTGAATGGGTCCATGCTTCGCCAATAGTTTGGAACTGCATTTTCGGCTGATCTACGAACTTTCAAGATCAAAATTTACCGTTCCACAACTCCTACCCATATTCTTACTCATTATCCATTAACAATCTTGCACAGAGCACATGCTTGGAACAATATTAGCAAAACTGCTATTTATTTTAAAAAGCTATTGCCATCCCTCCTCCCCAAAAGCCACAAGCACTGCCAGCTGGAGGAACTACAAAAAAGTGCAGTACACAACAAAAAAGTGCAGTACACAACAAAAAAGTGCAGTACTTCATAAGACAATGAAGAGGACCAAGAAGATGAGATAGAGGAAGTGCCTATCTCTAGCACCCAGAGGGAAACATGGGTGTGACAGTTCTTTACCACTCATGGAAATGTACCAAAGGCTAAAGCTACCAAAGTGAAATGCACTGGACAGTACCCTTATGGGACCACCTCCATGCACCGCCACGCCAAATACAACCACTGCAATGCTCTCAAAAAGGTTGTTTCTTTCTTAGCAAGTAGTAGGCTGTCTTCCTCCACCTCATCTTCCTCAGCCAATACTGTAACCACAAAGCCTACTTATGTGGGATACAAAATCCCACCAGCTACCTTGTAAACGATAAAAGAGGCTGTTGATCCATATCTTTCAAAAGCAACAGTACTCTGTATAGAGTGCAACACATCACTGCAATGGGGAAGCAATTTCGAAATGCTTTTAAGCTGTAATGAAAGAACATGAGAAACACGGCCCCCCACCTTAGATGCAACACACAGGAAACATCTTCCCCTGTCCACCTGTCCCTCCATATTGGTAGATGATGCCTCTTCCCTCCTTTCCCTCCTGACCTTACTTTCTGACCTCTCTTGCAAAAAAACAAGAAATAAAACCCCAAAAAAGGTTCCTTTAGGTACCAGCTTTCACAGTAAAAAAATAGAACTAAAAACATAATCTTATAGACTCCATCTACTTTACATTTCTCAGTAAAGTAAATAGAATCAATAAGATTCTCCAACATTTCCATTAGCATTTTGTGTTATGCTAATGGGAATAATGGACAATTTTATACTAAAGAAAAATAGAGAAGGACAGAAACAGTTTTCTGGGCCAAATACTTTTCTCTAGCATACAATAAGGACCATAATCGATGGACCTTTATAACTATCCGTGGTCTCCACAATCCCCTTTCCAGGCCATGGATCATTAAAAGAACTGGATGGGACGTGCACACCATCCCACAGGGCAGCCATTCTACCCTTTTGAATTTTTTATATGTAACACTCCCTCCATGCCTGCTTTCGAACAGTCACACATCCATCCACCAATCACTTCCAAAAACTGTTCATATAACCCTATCAACATATTAAGCTTACACACACCAACTGCCACTTAAAATTATTTTACAAATCTTTTTGCATCTGCATTTCTCTTACTTATACAAATAAATTGTACACAGTGCTCCTATAAATACACATATGCATTTGCAGTGAGAGACGTGCACAAATAGAAGGGGCAGTACGGATGGGCAAGTGCTCTTGAGAACCCTGGAGAAAAGTGCCAAGGGATGCCAAGGTGGGACGCCACTGGCTAACTACTGGAGCAGAGGAGTCCCAAGGGCGGGATGCATCTTAACCATAACATTCCTTTAACAACGTTTTTTCTGTCAGTTTCATAGTTTTTATAAGAGAAAATGTTTCATGGTGTTACATCACTGTAAATACGTTATTAATAATTCCTCTTTTGATATATATGAAAGTACTATAAACCACCTTTAAGAAACATTTTTTGCAACACATACTTATGTCTGTCATTATAAGCAGTGCATGTTGGGGATGCAAATCATTGTTCAATCGCCTACGGCATAAGGCTCCACCATGACCACAGCCGAACCAAATCACACCTTTGATTCACTTCACCTACCCTGCATCCTAGCTCAGTGTCCACTATACCCTAACAATGTAACCAATGGCCAGTGCTCATGGCTTGCAGACTCGGTTTCGGCCATGCCGCAATCCCCAATAAGCAAATCAGAGTATATATTTGCATTTGCCGATGGCCAGACACCAAATGTATGTCACTAGTTTTTCTAGTTGCCTCCTCAGGAAACGTCGCTAAGAAAGTACATGGTCCGTCAGATTATTTCTGTGAAGTACAGTGAGGTTTTGTACAGGGGGAGGTAAGTTATTGGAGGGTCCCAAAATGTGTGGTTTTTTCCCCACAGACACAATGGAAAATAAATTTTGCTCACACCTACAACTTAAACAACTGGACGGATTGTCACCAAATGTGTGGCCGGAGTGGCGGCTTGGTCCCCAAAGAGTACTTTTGTTAATTTGGTGTAAATCCATCCAGTCGTTTTTTCTTTAAATGGTCAAAAAGTAGGTATAAAAAATGGTGATATCTGGGTTCGGTCAACTGACTCACTTCCCTGTTCGGTCCGTGGACAGGCCCCTGATTGAGCCAGAGAGCAGTGTCATGTCCGCAGACATCGGATGCACCCGCTGATTGGATGGTGAAAAACGTGAGGTGTGTCATATTTTCGGAAACGCCCGCCATTTTGTATCCGCTGACAGTCCCAGCTGGTCATAGACATTGCATTGAGGAAAAAGTCTCAAAAACACATTTTGGGTTATTTGGGGAGGAAAGAGGGTTTGGAAAGGGTAGGGCAGTGAAATAAAGATGATAATGAGCTGTTTCTATAGGTCAAAAAGGGGTTTGCAGATGCTGCAGAGTCCGCAGTCAATTCTGCTGTTTGCAGACATAATTTTGATTGCAGGGGGTTCAGGGTGAGTTTTATTAGTTGACAGTGTATGGTACGTACTTGATATATGGTTAATTGTATTGTGGTAGGAATATGTGTATAGTAATTAAAGGTAATGTAGTGGGAGTATAAAGTGTTTGTCATATGGTGGAAAGATATAATTGACTGCAAAGTGTTGGTGCAGTCTGTTCTTTCTGCCGTGGATTTCCTTGGCTCCTCCCGCTATCCAGCTACAGCTGAAAATGCTGCTTTTCCTGCAAAGCGGGCCCGCAATGTGTGACTGCAAAGTGTTGATGCAGTCTGTTCTTGCTGCCTGTGTATTGCCTTGGCTCCTCCCGCTATCTAGCTACAGCTGCAAACACCGTTTTTACCGCAAGCGGGGCCTCTTCAAAAAATCTGAGCCCCAGCAGTAGAGACATAGGGGATAGCGTACATTCCTAAGAAACATGTTTCGCCCAACTAGTAATCTGAGGGCTCTGGAGACCAAAACAAGTAAAACGATTGTGCCAAAGATAAAACACAAACATACTTACTGGACTTGGCGAGAACAAGAATATGCAAAAGCCAAACTGCAAAACGAGTGAAAATAAGGACAATAAGACCTGTATGGTTGTGAATAGTCAGAGGGGAAAAAGAGCAGAGAATGTTCCCTACCCGAATCACACAGTTTGCCCGTAAACTAGTGAAATAGGTGATGTGAAATAAATAAATAAATAAATAAAACGGTGGTCACATGCTCCAAGGGGGTCTCCTCAGGCAGACACAAAACCTATAGCTCCATCTGGCAAGCCTTTCACATTTGAATACGTCTTTGGGGAGGAACAAAACACTCCACTCAACCAGTGATTATATTGATACATGGTATTTTCTACCTCGGTCATGGCTATTTCTGCTTCATTTAGAATGGTTGGTTCGTCATGTGGATCTTGGTTTCCTGTAAGGGAAGGTTGACTCCCCTCATGAGTGTCTTTATCTAGCAGAGCTTCAATTTCGTCCGATTGTTGGCATTCCTTGTCCTTCTTCTTTTCTACAAGGTCTAAAAAGTTGGAATTGGGCCATCTAATACAGTTCTGTTGTGGAGATTTGAATTATAACTTTATATGATTACATGATTAATTAGACTAGGTTTTGTGAGTTTCACTAGGCTTCCTTCAGAAGTTGAGACTGAACATGTTCCAGTTATCTCATTTGATGTGACACTGTTTTTGTAGGTGAAGTTTTGGGCAATGTCGTACTGACACATGTTTTCCAAAGCAGTACTTCTGTTTGTGTCAATTCAATCGTTTTTTTAAATGTCCTGACTGTTGGGATAATTTGTGGCCATGTTTTCTATCTCTTGGTAGGATTTTAGCAGTCTTTACCGGGATGAAGCTGGACCAAGGTTAAGCCAGACAATGTCCCTCATTACAAGTTTGCTGGACCGGGTTTCTGTAGTTTCCGGACTGGCAAACTACGAGTCTGCGGGCAGGTTGCCTTCGGCACCTGCCTACATACTTTCACTGAAACACTGGCACCGTTATTAATGGTGCCGGTATTTCAGTCGTCCATATCCCCATGGAGTCCAATAGGACTCTATGGGAATGGGGAACAACATGGTTACCAGTACCTGACTTTCCAGCAGCCAGGGTAATACCCCGGTGTTACCGGCAAGCCAGGCGCTGTTAACTGTTTATGGGTCAGGCGGCTGCCTGCTGGTTGTACCGGCACGGTTACCGCCAGAGCCGTAACGATGGCCAATGTGTTCAGATTGCCATTTAAGGCTATACCTGTTCAACAGGCTGCAGCTTCTTAGCACCCGCATTCTCTATGGGAGAGCATTTTTATACCGAAGCTGTACAGGTTTTCTCAGATGATAAGTCATCTGAGAGATCTTCTAGCCTCTATTTTGTCAGCTTTGGCTGTGGCATATCTTGCAACTGCAGTGGAATTGTCTGCAATGTATTGTATGTCTATGTTTGCATTCCACAAGAGGGCAATGATTGCACATGCTTCGTTCATTTTAATATTGTATGCCTTTTTAGGGGATTCGCCTTTTACGCTGTGGGTAACAGAAGACATCACGTTATTTACTTGTCCTTTTGTGCAAACTAGTCTAAGGAAGCCAGAGCGACATTTGGTATAGTATTTGCCTTTGTTTTTTATGTCTATGTTGGCAGTATTTGCCACACTTATGTTTTTGGAAACATATGATTTGTGAATGTAGGTCACTATCTGTGGTTTCTGGGGGGATGTCCCAGGTAATGTATTTTTCAATAAACTGTAAAACAGTGGCATCACTATCATGGCCAAATTTAGAAGCACGTTTTATCCACAAAAGCATGTGGATGTGTGGTGAAAGTGCAGCATGACAATGAAGCGATGGTGAAAGTATCTTGATACATTGACTGGGATGGTGTTTCTATATCTATCTGTCTTTATTTTGTTTGGCAGTGCATAAGAAGTCATTCAAGTCATCACATCCCATGTGTACTCTGCACAATTTAAAGTAACAAACCACGTGTTTGGGCCTAGGTACCTTAGCATACAACGTACATCAGTATTCTTTTGTACCACGCATGTTTGCCAAGGGATTTGTGATACTTGACTGCAGAACTTAATCTTTGTCTTTTATTTTTTGAAGTAGTTGGGTAGTGGACATGTTCTATTTTTAATGTGTGTGCAAATCCATAACATAGAGTTGTTAGTTCACTTTCGAAGAGGAGGTGGAAAATGTATTCGACATTTTGTCTGAATCTGCGGTCTTCAGAATACATTCTTAAATGGCGATATTCTGATGCACTAATTTGTGTGGACCTTTCGTCATATCTTCTTCCCTTTCCTGTAGGAAAGAGTAGAGAAACACAACGTGCTTCTGCACTTGTTTCCCATATGCTCATTGGGGATACTTTGGCTTGATGCATTTCATATGTTTCAAATGCATCGTCAATGGTGTCTTAGGAGTGTAGTGGGTGAATTATATACTGGTCTAAAATGTTGGCTGCAGTAACAGGATCTACACGTTGAAATTGGCCATTAGATGGTGAGTATTGAAGTTTTCCTCTATGTTTATGTCTTTGTAGTATTGATTGTTTTCTTTTAGATATTGCAGGGCTTGTCTAACTTTGGTTAAGTCGACTAGTTGTTGCCAAATTGATTGGTCTTTTGTCGGTACACCATTAACTAGTACAATCAAAGATTGATCTATTGGTCACTGTACTCCTAGAGTTTCTACATTTTCTTGGGCATAAAATGGCAAATATACTACTTTTCCATGGATGCCCTTTAGTAACTCAGATGGAGGTAATTTGGCCGATTTCGATTGAAGGCGTATTATAGCTTGAACCGGGGTGTTCTGTTTGGATTATAATGCTCTCATACAGGTTGTTGCAGAGCTTTTGGAAGTTGGAATATTTCGAAGTTACTAGTGATAGCATGTTCTGGAATTTGGTTATTGTCAAGCTTTGTGTTGCAGTATGTGCAAACTACTGAGGGGTCAGTTATTTTGTATTTAGTTTCTACTGTTAGATAAAAAGTTCATTGGAACCACTGGGATTCCTCAAAGCCCTCTATTTTGTTGGCTATATCTACTATTTTTAGGCTGTTTTTATAAAAGCTTTTCCGACAACAGACACATACTTGGTCTGGTATTTCAGCAGATGTGTTTTGAAACCTAGTTATTGTTTTTTGTATGTCTTTGGTAGGACATTGGTGTTTACAAGGTTTTCTGAAGGTACAGAATTTACAAAGTAAACTTCAGTTCCAAAGTATTTACTTTGGATGTGTTCTATTTCTTGAAGCCATTCTTTGGCTGTTCCATGTAGGAGAATGTTATTTAAATGTTAGTTCTAGAGCAGGACTTTTTGCATATTAGTACCCGGCGAGAGACAATCTGAATGCAACAAGCATTCTGATTGGCTCTCGCCAGGTCCCTACCCGGCTGGGAATCCCTTCATCAGGATTCCACGGCCTTTGTCCCCGGCGGGGGGCGTGGCAACACCTCAGCCAATGAGGAGGCTCAAACCAGGGCCATCCCCGCTCCGAGCCTCCCTGCGGCTGAGAGGCTGCCTTCGCCCCCCGCCGGGGACTCGGGTAAGTCTTTATTTTTATTATTTTTTTTTAATTCCCTACCCTCATTCCCACCCCCGCCCCCCCAATTTACCTTCTTGGTCCTGCGTCCACGGCGGGGGACGAGGGAAGCCTCCAGCCGTGTGGAGACTCGGAGCGGGGCCATCCCCGCTCTGCGCCTCCACATGCCTGGGGGTTTCCCTCGTCCCCCGCCGTGGACGCAGGTACGTTTTTCTTTTTCCCCTCTTCCCCCGTCCCACTCCCACCGTCCCAACCCCACTTACCTTCTTTTTGATCCTTTTTCGGGAGCCATGAAACGGGACTCCGTTTTCCCTTTGCATAGCGGTGGCCATTTTCTTTTCTTTTTTTTTCTTTTGTGAAAGCTTTTAGTGCCCCGGTCATGCAATTTTTGCGGGCCGGGGTACTAATAGAAATAGAACCCTCGCATCGGGGGCATTACCGGCTCTGTTAATGCCCCGGGGCAGTACCTGAGTCGGTAATGCCCCCGACGCTCGGGTTCCATTGCTTAAGTATAGTCTATACACAAGATTCTGTATAGCAGAATGATGTGTTGCTAAAATTCTGGTGTGGTGGAGGGTTCTTTTGCAAGCAGTTCTTGAAATACAGGCTAATGAATGTCCTCACAGACCAGTGTGACTGCGCACTGGGCAGGAGTCCATGGTTTGAAATATTTCATTCTACTTTTGTCTTTTAGTTTCACGTAGTGATTGAGAAATTGTTGTAAAGATTTAAAAGATTGTTGGCGTATGTGACACATTGAGTGGCATGTCCATTTGTACACTGGACGGGTTGTTTGGGTGAAAGGAGTATTTGGTTGAAAGTTTGTTGTGGACATTTTTTCTATAAGGGTTTCTTTTGCCATAAAGGTGTCTTCTACCATTTCATACCCTCAACCATTATTGTCTTTGGCTGTTGCTTTTTGCTGTTCTTGTTTATAAGCTTCTTCACTGGAATGTGGTTATGTGCTGATTGTGTGAATCCATTCTCCATCACAGAAGTTTGAAAAGGTATCTTTATTGACACTGCACATGTATAGAAGTATGTATTGATTAATTTAGTTAGTGTTTTCATTCTGTTTAAAATCAATATAAACAATGTTCTCTTTGGTAGAAAAGCGCTGTCAATTAGATCTTTGAGGATTAGCCTCCTGCAGTAGTTTTTAAGGGTAGATCTTGACTTTTCCGCTGTTTTTATAAGATTGTGAAGAACTCGGAGGAACACTTTTTGTAACATATATTTTTTGGATGGCTTTAGTGTGACTACTTTAACACTGGAAGATACATTGTTAGGTTCGTAAGTAGGTCTGCTTTTCTTTGTAGATATTTATTTACTTTGTTTTTTGTGAGGGGCCTTACCTTTTTAGTCGTGGCTGGTTTAGTTATGAGGCTACTAGCTCCTTTGCTTTGATATTTTCTATACATTGTTTTAGAGGCGGATGACTATATGTTTTTTTTTTTAATCTGATCTATTTTTCCCTTCTTTTCTATGGAGTTGCTTTTTAGCAGGCATTTTGTTGTGTCTGTTGGGAAAAGAGAAAGTTTGGGGTTGAAAGTTGTGCATTTTATATGCATGTATTGTGAATGAGTGGATGGGTGTGATTGGAGAGCTTAATATTGTGCTGTTTGATTGTGAAGTGGCATATGAGGTTTGGTTGGGAAGGTTGTGAGAGTAAGGGCCTCATTACACGCTATTAGCGCCATGGCTCATGCCGGTAAAATACTGGCACCGCCTTGGCGGAAAGGGGTTTTACCGCCCCATCCCAAGGTTGGAGGGGCGGTAAATCCCCCTTCCGCCATTGCCCTTCCCCATTCCCATTTCTGCCCCATAGGGCTCTATGGGAATGGGGAAGGCGCTAATTACGGCACCGCAATTTTGCGGTGCCGTAATTAGCTCCGAGGTCCCTTAGCGGGTTTGTATTTAACACCTGCAAAAAGCAGGCGTTAAAACTCCAACCCGCTAAGGGACCTCGTAGTAAGGCGGCAGGGATTTACCAGTACCGGTATTTTACCGGTGCCGGT
Organism: Ambystoma mexicanum; assembly: GCF_040938575.1. Lineage (NCBI taxonomy): Eukaryota > Metazoa > Chordata > Amphibia > Caudata > Ambystomatidae > Ambystoma > Ambystoma mexicanum. The sequence goes on along the minus strand of NC_090926.1, from coordinate 1,090,333,092 downwards.
AAATCCCTACCGCCTACCGTGTAATGAGGCCCTAAGTGTCTGTAGAGGCGTGATGGCTTTGGGTTAGTGAGTAAGGGAGTGGTGGTGTGATTGGTTTGAAAAGAGTAGTCTGGGGTAATATATAGTGGAAATGTGCTGTGCTGTTGTAATTACATACATATACATGGTATGTGGTATACATGTAGGATGTTAAGGGTATTATTTTTTTCGGTTTTTGTCTTTGGCAATGTGCTTCTTTCCTGTAATTGTAAAAGAAAGTTAGTGGGGATGTGTGGTACTGGCAAAGTACTTTTAGCAAGGGAAGTTGTTATTTATGAAGGTAGGAGGTGTTGTTGGGAAAAACAGTTAATGAAATTGCTCTATGTTTAAAAATGTTTGTTTAGGAGCTTTTTCATGAAACATAAGAAATGTGTATGTGCATTTATAGAAGCTGTGTGTAACATTTTGTAAAAGAGAAGAACAGTTGATGGAAAGATTTGTAGTACACTTTTAAATGGCAGTTGATGTGTGGAAGTTTTATATGTTAGGAGTATATGTATACTTGCCAACATGATACACTCTAATCTGTAGGTGTTTATGTAGTCCTAGATATTTTGTTTACGTTCTGATATTTGTAATTCCACTTTCACATTATAAAAGTTGGAGTACAAGTCCCAGATTGCAGAGAAAAAAAATCCGGACTGGATTAGCATCTACAGATTGGAATGGGTGATGTTGGGACGTATGCATTTATTGGCAACATATTAAACTAACGCACACGTAAGTGTCACTCAAAAATGGACTACACATTGGACTACACAACTATTCTATCTGATTTTTATAGCACATAGTGCTGCTATAAATGCACATATGCATTTTTTTATTTTAATGAAAATGCTTCATTGAAGGTGTATGCTGAAAATCATGGCATCTTTGGAAGTATTGGATTGGCAGAAGTGGAAGCTTTGTGGCATGTAGTTTGTGGCTCACTTTAAATGTCCAGACATTGTAATTGTGCATTGTGGATGGGACAGTTTGGGGCATGTGACTTCAGTGTATTTTCAGGTTACACTGAAGGATTTCTTTAAAACCCTAATCGAACTGTTTCCTGATGCCACGAAAATGTCTTCTGAAATAAATCAGAGGCAAACATGGAGTTTTCGAACAAACCTTTTCAGTCCACAAATGGAAGAATAAAGGCATCTTGTCAAAGAAGCTGTATCTGCTTTTTTATACGCTGCAGCAATGTCATCTTTTGAGAATGACACTAAGGTCGGATGGTATGAATTATTTTTGTGACAATGGAGTTTATTTCACAGCTGTTAGAAATGCAATTTTCCTATACAATGTTAGGAATGCATTGAAAAGGTTACTGTAAGAAATGTGCAAGGGAAGATGTAAAGTGTACAGTACTACTGTAAATAAAGGCAAAAAGGAAAAAAAAAGTGTTTGTTAAGAACCCCCGCAAAAAAAGTTCTTTTCGGAGCCACCACTAAAGAATAACTGAAACAGAATTTACACTCCCACCCACCCCTTAAAATGGATGCAACGTCCACAGACACTGCGGTAGTCTGTGAACAGCACATGCCACATCCAGGTCTTTTAAGTGTTTGAGAAGGTAGAGTGTGTGGATTTTGGGGGGTCTTGGGTCCATTGGTTGAAGGTGTATGCAGAGCAGTGTGGATTGGTGAATAATATTGGATTCCATGAATGTGAAGTTTCATGATGTGGAGTGCAAGGGATTAAGTGGGTGGACTTGCTCCCATTTTGTACAAATATGGTTCAATTGAAAAATCCAGACATTACTATTCATCATTGTGGAAGAAACAATTTGGGTTATGTGACTGGAATTTTATTGCAGTGTGCAATGAAGCAGACATTGGCAAAGTTGAAGGAAAGGTTCCCAAATAAAAAATAAAATGTCCCGCATTGCTCAGAGACAGATGTGGATGTGTTCGAGTATATTTGGCCTGGAAAGGGAAAAAGCGAGGCGCAATGTTAATAAAGCTGTGTGTGCTTTTCTGCGAGACGTTGGCATGACATATGTTAATAATGACATTCAATTTGACATTTCCAACATTTTCCGGAGAGATGGAATCCATCCGACTGATGTGGGTAATCAGAAGAAATAATTAAATTCAGCAAAATGTTAAGTTTATAAAAAAAGAAGCCAAACACATTTTTGAATGCAACACAATTAAATGTTTTCAATTCTCCCACCCCGGGAATTTTTTAGATGACCGCAGACTACTGCACTGTCCGCGGACTATACAGCCTGCCCAGGGACCTATGACTTTTTTTCACTTCTATTTTTTAACTGTAAAAGGTGGTGTTATAATTTGTTTGGCCTTTTAAGGTGCAGGAGGGAAGGGAGGGAATGGGCACCAACCACAGAGACGGAGACAGAGGGGCAGGTGGGCAGGGGAAGATGTGTGGCATGCCTTAAATTTGGACCAAGACGGTACCATTCAGGTAAACATTAATGATGACCTTAGAGGAATAGAAGGAGGCCAGACTGGCCTCCTAACTGTTGCCAAAAAGGGAGGTTTATAGAGCAAACACATCAGTGACAGAGCTATATGGCTGTGAATTGTTGATAGAATGGAAGGAAGGATTTTGAAAAGTGTACTGGGCGTCCCACTCTCAGTCCCAGTCAGTGCAATTCGAACTGGGCCTGGTTTCATGGTGGGCACAAATGTTATCTCTCTACTTAAAACTATCTAGAGCAGTAACACCTAATAGATTTGAATCTATTTAATATGATGCAAAAGGAGCAGAATCCATTCTTGTGCAAGTTTAGGAAAAAATGTGACTGCTTCATAGAACAGCATGGTATCAGTGAACGTATTGCAGAGAAATCATAAAAGGTAAAAATAAAAATATGGGACATCAATGCTGATATGCAAGATCTAACCAGGTTAAAACTATATAGAGGAAGAGATCTAGAATATATAGTTGGGCATGAGGTTAAAAACATTTCCATCACCCAAACGTAGAGACTGGTATTTAAAATTTTGAATCGACTGTTTACCTACGCTCAAAGTAATAGGACCCAAATTGGGGATCACGGAAGAACTAAGAAACTGCAGACTGTGTGGCGAATAGCCTCAATCAATAAAACATTTAGTAATGTGCTGCTCTGAGGTGATGCCAGAGAGGATTGCACACTTCAGTTATTTTGTGTATTCCCTGTCTACAATAACTGCATCTGACTTCTGGATTAGGCTAATGATGGGTTTACACTTATCACTTACTCTAGCATTAGTGAAATTCTTGATGATAATCTTTGCCATTACTGATAGGGTAATGGGTCAAGCCTAAACAGAAATAGAAGCACTAAATGGGACTTGCATTTCAAATGTTACTTTATCTGTCATATGCTGATTATACGTGTGATAGGAAGTAACAAAAGGATTGCAAAAGTTGTAAGAAAGCCTTGAAATATTATTTTTCTTCTTTAAAATAAATTTGGATATGATTTTGATGATTATACGATTATGAGATAATGTAAAAGTACTTTGTGTACTAAACACATTTTAAATAAAAAATAAAATAAAAGAAATGTCATTGACGACATCACTGATGACATTAATTTTGATGAAAAGTTTGTACAAGGGTTTGTGTTTCTAATGTTGGTAACAAGATGTTGGTGCTGATTGAGAGACCAACTATGAACTGCTTAATGTATTAAAGCTGTGATCATAAGGAGGGCAGGAGCCCTGCCTGCAACATCGCTCCACACCCACCAGCTTCCAGCTTCCTGCGGACTGTGAAGGGTAAGACCAACAAGAGGGTGCATAACCCGCTTCAGCACTTCGAAATAATTGGCTCGACCCATCTGTGCGTACCTAAAAGCACTATTTTGGCCCCATTTCTACGTGAGGCACACAAGGAGCAGCGTAAAATGGGCGCCAATATAATTGCTTATACGGTTGCCTAGCAAACCTCAGTGACTTCTCGGCGGCATGTACATTGTTAATTCACATAACAAATGATTCTTGAATTCCAATCCTTACCTGCCTGCTACTGCTGGAGCAGACTGTGCGGACCCATCGGCACTAACTAAAAACCTAGCATGCTTATGCATCCACGTTATTAAGCCCGTTAGTCAGCCCCCAACCACAACCGAACAATTGCCTGCACGCTTTTTACTGTATCACTGTTTGGTCTCTGCATTGGTACATGTGTCTTGCACGATTCGCTACAGTTTGACGCTGTCTCCCTATGTACTGCTCCATATAGTATGCTTAGGATTACAACTACATACGAGCTTCAGAGAGTTTACACACGGCCCTACTTGAGTCACTAACGTGTCATCACCTCTTAGTTCTTGAGCCACTTGCCACATACTTGATGCTGCATTAGGTCTTTTTCTTTAACATTGCCAACATTTTACTGTGTCCCCTAATATGGTTTTAACTGTACCAGTTTGTACATAACCTAGTGTGCTCCAGATCGTATGTAGCTTAGTTTGATAATGAGTTCATTGAGGATCCATGTTATTCTATTATTGCCTTGCTCGGTTTGATGACCTAAACTCAACTATCATTGTCTAGCCCAGTTCAGGATGTTAGTTACTAGCATGACTATTAGCCTATTTTTCCTGAACGTTGCCTAAATGCTAACTTGTCCCCTAATATGGTTCTAACTGTACCAGCTTTTACATTACCTAATGTGCTCTGGATTATATGTAACCCACACTGATATCGAGTTCATTGAGGAGCCATGTTATTTTATTATTGCCTTGCACTGCTTGATGACCTAAACGCAACCATCATTGTCTAGCCCATTTCAGGATGTTTGCCGCCAGTATGACCATTAGTCCATTATAATAGCTCTGCAGCATATCTGCTACCAAGTTTATACTAGAGATATATTGCCTCACTGCTGTTAGTTATACCGGAACCTAGGTCCCTCATAGACTGCTTCTGCTCACACCTAAAGAAATATTGCATTAGGCTTGCCCTATGTTCTTCGTTTTGGACACTGTACCCATCTAAGTTGTCTAGACACGTGATTTAGGATGCACTAGTTGCTCCCACTTAATATGCTTGCCATGCTAGTATTCATTACTGTTACTTCGGTTAGACTCACTTCTGGATCCTAACCAATACCTTTCATCTAGAAACCGAACACCTGCTTGTTACCACATTCCCACCATGAATAGTACCAATTACCTACTACAAGGAATTAAGGCCACACCGTGTCTACCCTCGCTTAATCATAACTATCTGCACTCATCAATAAGGCCAACCAATTTTTTACCTAAGCTTTGCCCAGACTCCAAAGTTCTTAACACGGTTTGTTTAAGTGGCACTAACCTAACCGTGCCTCTACCCATCCTGGGCTCTAATGGCCCCCACATCCAGTCAACATCAACCAGACTTCCATGCCCCACCAAAGTCAGAAATAACAGACTCCGGTCTAGACTACTGCCTCAATATGAGCCCCTGCTCTACGCCACCCCAAAAAACTCACCACCAACCCTTCCCAAAAACCATGCTGCACCTAGCAGAGATTCAAATAAAACCACAAGTAACTATAATAAGAAACTGAAACAGGATAAATTAAGTGCTAGTCCTACAAATGCCCCTACATATACCATTAAATGCGCATTAATTAATGCTAGATCTATGGTAGCTCATGCGCCCGACGCCGCTGATCTAGTCACAGCTGAAAACCTCAACTTCCTGGCTATAACATAGACCTGGCTGCAGCAGGCCCTTCACTCCTACTTGTGGTACCAGATAACTACTCAATCATAAGAGCTGACAGATTAGATTCTTTTTTGGTAAAAAAAACAGTGCATTGCAAATACGGAAATTACTTCCAGAGAGGTGATCTTGGACATTACCACAACTCATACTGCAATCGGATTTTCATCAACCTGACCTCCCAAAGAAAACTAGCTTGAAAGCGGGACCACTCTCCAACCAACCATTAGCTCAGGAGTCCATGAAAGTGAACAAAGATCAAGGTGAAATTAACTGCGCTAAAGCAACTTAAACAGAAGAAAAAATCTCTGCCGAAGGAATAAACCAAGACAACCTACCGGACAATCATGAATTTATAATGATCTCGACTCTTACAGCCATTTTATCACCATTCATGAAGCTGTATGAACAAATCGGCGAGCAGATAAAGGACCAGACAACCATCCTACGCATGCTTCATTAAAAAATTATACATGTCAAAGGATTTGTAAGTGGGGTCCAACAGAACATCGATATGAGCGAAGCTAAAGTTACAACCATAATTCATACCATCCTTGACCCCATTATAAAGGGAAAAAAAGCATGCCGATTATCGCACCCATCAGAATTGGTGGAGCCATTGCTCCATGCTTCCATGCCGCAGAAACAAGTGATATCCATTGCAGTACAAACAGATTTACCACCTGAATTTGAAACCAACATTCGTCCACTCTTAAAACTCACCAAAACTCATCATAGCACTTATCAACCAAGCGTTACAATTTCAGAACATGCACAGCAACTCAAGCCCTTTCATTCAATAACAAAATCCACAAGCTGATACACAGGCATCGGAAATTTGAATGACCCGGACAATAACACTGGCTCAACAGACTTTGCACAAAATTCAAATTATGGTGAAGAAGATCAGGCAATGATGAGACATCTCCCTGGAGCGAAGATCATGTGTCTGATTTTTGATAAATCAGATAAGACCAGATTGCACTTAACATGACTAGCAACAACTTCAAAAGATCTAAAGGGGAAAAAATGTACACATAAAAGAGGCAAAATCAAGGAATTATTTATCCAAAAGAAGAAAACCAAGAACTTGCCAACAATGACCAAAACACAAATCAAATGGAAACAAAACATTCATTAAAAGCATCACATTGCCCAGTCTTAACCAACCCACAGACCTGGCAAATACGCATGACAAAAATGATAAACCACATGCATTAATAACAAAGATGAATGAGACCACACAAGTTGTTGATACTGCAGACATCAACTTGATGGTCTTGTCAACCTACTCAATCACGACATCAGAGAAGTTGGATTCAGAATGTACGCACAATGAAGTCTCCACGTGCGAGCCCGAATCATCAGAATCAGACCAAGAGGAATCTTATAAACCAAGGTGGATTAAGAAGCCAGTACGGCCGCAGCACACCCGTTTTCAGCAGCAATTGAAGCCTACAATGTGCACTGATGGGCAGCGACCACCTCACAAATCTCAATGGCACGCCAGACCAACAGTTTCTGCAGACGGGCTAACAAAACTGCCGGTGAACTACAAATTTAAGTTACTGACCATCACACAGGATGAATCAACACCAGTGCAAACCATTGAAAATCAGAAGAATACACATCTAAAACCGATCAGTAGAAACACCAATGAGTGTAAGAGCACTTATTACATGCAACAAACACCATCGGTAACTGACAGTTATGTGATATCTCCTCTGAAAAAAAAAAAGAAACAGGTGATCAATGAACCTCAAACCGAGAACACCCCAGGATCGGAAATAGAAAATGAACAAGGATTTACGAGCTTTAAAGTACGCTGATCTTTCTCGGTGACAACTACAAACAACCAAAATTAAACAAAAATACAGAAATTGGAGAAAATTACACCTGAGAGCGATGATTCAAAATGACGCAGAATAGATTCTAAAAAACATCAAATCAAAAAATTCTGCTCTAATATGGTCATTAATAAATAATCTAGATTCCCCACAAGATGCCTTAAAGTCAAACCCTAACACGGCCGAAACTTGATTCGCCCACTTTTCAAAATTCTATGATCTTGATTTTGAACTGACTTGCAGCCAAAAAGAAGATTGAGAAGGCTGGAATATATTTAAAATCAACCACAACTCTGTGAGAGAAGCAATAACTAAACCGAACAAATCGAGAGCCCCAGGGCCCGACGGCCTTACGAATGCCCTGTTCAAAGAGAACCCCGATCAATGGGCAGAAATCTTAACGCTGCTATTCCAGGAAGTAACTCAAAGTCGACAAATTCTAAGATCTTGGAAAACAGCTAATATAATTCCTATATTCAAAAAAGGTATACAAACTACACCGACCAACTATCGGCCCATGGCGCTACTTGACGTGGTGGGGATGATGTTTGCATCTTTTGTTGTGAAAGCTCTGAGCAAGTGTAGCATTGAATGTGGCCATGGTGATAGGTCGCAAAGCGGATTCGTGAAAGGAGTTGGTATCACCCTAAATCTTTTAATAATTAACATCCTGAAGGCACAAGCTGAACAAACTAAAGGGAAGAAGGTATTCCTCGATCAAACTGAAGCCTTCGACTCAGTCGACAGAGCAAAATTGTATAATAAGTTGACCCAGTGGGGGTGCCCAACCCCAATCCTCCATGCTATCCAGGAGCTGTACTCAGACACCACAATACAGATACGGTTAGACCAGTCGTGGACACTGATTAAACTAATTGTTACAAACAAAAGGCTAAAACAGAGCTGTCCCCTGGCAGCCGATTTGTTTACCTTGTTTACATCTGACGATGTCAGAAGCTTTTTGCCCAAAATTGGAGGCATTGAAATAAGTTGCCTCTTGTATGCCGACGACGTGGTCCTACTGGACCAAACTCCATTAGGCCTACAACGTCAATTAGCCACTCTACAAAACTACGTCCATGTCAATGGATTAAAGATTAATCCCCTCAAATCCAGAGTGATGGCGTTTGGAGAACCCCCGAAGACAGACAGGAAGGAATAAAAACAGCTGGCACATTGATGGAGAAAAGATCCCACAAGTCTCAGCGTTTTCTTATTTAGGTGTGTGCCTCAACACCAGCAAGATCGATAAACCAAGACTGGATCTATTAAAAGCAAAAGCAACAAACTTAGCCAGTCAAGGCAGAATCCTGCTGAAACGCTATTGTCAGTTCTCTCAAAAACCGTTGATAACCTTTTACCGGCTTAAAGTAATCCCCATTCTAACTTACGGTGCCGAAACAGTGTTTACATTTCGTTCTCACAGCTGGACAATCATTGAAGGATTATTCCAGATAAGAGTGCTGCGAATTCCTCAAAGCATGCCAATACAAGCCTTGCGCATTGAACTAGGCCTAACTTCAATTAAGGCAATAATAACATGGAAATCGCTGGAATTGTTCTGTAAATGTGTTGATCCTCCACTAAACAGTGGTTTTCAATCAATACAAAACAAACTTACTAAGAGAAATGACCAAACATTGTCTGAATGGAAAGTAATATGTCATGCCAATCTTGTAGATTTAGATGAAACTGAGGTAACATGATGGAGAACCCTGATAAGATCAAGAATAAACTCTACACAGGTTTGGATCCATACACAAAACAGAAAGATACAAGTTAAAATCATATGGGAAATCTTTCTTTGAAGGAAGAAAATTGAACACCCTACCAATATACCTGGAAATATTCCCAAATGTGCTGTACAGGGACCAATACCCGAGAGATCATCAATACAAGATTCAAACATCTTCAAAAATTTAGACTTTGTCAACAAGATGACACAATAGAATCACTGAAACATCTGTTTTTATTTTGCCCAGAGATGGACACAATAAGAACACAATTAATGGCGGGGATCACTAAGAAATATCTGTGTGACTAACACTGGCTCTGGTGAAACTTCTGCTAGCAATTTTTAAGAAAATTGATCATTTTAAAACCAATCGTCTACCTCCAGAAATCATTTAAAAGACTTCATGTGATTTGATGAACAAATATTTTTTGCTTTGTCGTCTCTTGGTTTTGTATAAATGTTTTCCATTCTTCGTTTTGATCGTTAACAATTTGAAATAATCTTTTTTTCCTTTTTTCTTACAATCATTGTAATGTCAAAGGTAAAAGGTTTGTAAAATATAAACCAAATAAAAATAATGAATACTACTTTATCAGTTTTCTGTAATGTTAAACATAGAATAAATAGCTAACAATTCAAGAATTACTACACACTTGTGTTAGTACAAACAATGCAAATGAAGACCCACAATATATTTTATTTTATGATTTGGGTAACGCCCAGACCCACAGGCATCATGGCTTTTGTACAGGGTAATAGCATGAAAAGGATTAACAAGTAATAGAGTCAAAAGGCAGCTTAGATAGGTCATAATTCAAATGTTACTCATACATATTGAATAACCAACAGTTTCTTGAATGATGAGTACGAGGGCTCATTACTTAAGTGAGGGGGAAGGGAATTCCACATGGCAGAGGCCATAGTGCTGAAACCACCCCCTTGCTTTAGCAAGTTTGTAGCAGGGGACCGCTAAGGTAAGCAGGCTTGAGGAACAGAGTAAGCGGCTGTGATTTTATTTGTGATGCAGTGGTTACGGTAAGTGGGGGCTTCATTGTAGATGCAGTGGTGTGCTAGTGTCTGAGTTTCAAAGTCAATCCGCGCTTTTATTCATAGCCAATGGACTTCTTGGCGGGTGGCAGAGATATGGTCTGATTGCGGATGCCCAATGCCGCCCACAGGGTTTTGTTTTGAAGCAGCTGTAATTTGGTACGTTGGCCTTGGAAGTACCTTTAAGGAGGGCATTTCAGTAGTCTAGTTTGCTCAGGATAATTGCTCTAGAGAGCATTAGGAAATTGTTACGGCTTAAGAATTTTCTGCTTAGTGAAATTAGTTTGGCGGTGTAAGATGTGGCGGATGCCAGAGCCCTGACATGTTGTGTCATATTTAGTTCTGTGTCCAGGTAGCCCCCTAGGGTTATGGCATGTTTGAGGATGGGAATGGTGGAGCCCTCAATAATGAAGGCAACGTAGGAAGGGTCAAGAGATTTTAGACGAGTAGGCGTGCCTACAATGAGTAGCTCCGTCTTCTTATCGTTTAGGCAGAGGTTATGGGTAACCATCCAGGATTGGATCGTGTAGAAGACTTCTTGATGGTATTGGAATCATTTGCATAGTTTCCTGAGAGGGGGATGAGGATTTGCGTGTGGTCCGTAAAAGTTGGTGTAGGTTATACCTAGGGTGTCGAGAATATCAAAGAGGGGTTTGGTATAGGTATTTGAAAGGGTAGGGGACAGACAGGAGCCTTGCGGTACACCAAGAGGAACAGGGATGGGGTCAGCGGAGTGGTTATCAATGAAGAATCTGGACATACATTCACTTAGGAAGGATGCTTCAGGTGAGAAGTGGAAGGTCTCGCAGAGATTTTGGCAGGATATGTCGTGGTCCGCGAGGTCAAAAGCATCTGTGAGGTCTAGCAAAAGTAAAATGGTAGCATTACCAGTGTCTCTAATACTGTCAAGTTGAATTTTTAGATCGATAGGGGCTATTTCAGTGTATGTTTTGGTCGAAATCCAGATTGTCTGACGCCGAGGAGTGAGTGCTGTTCAAGCAATTGTTGGCATTGCATGCAGGCAATGCGGTCTAGAATTTTGAGCAGGAAGGGCACTATAGTGATAGGTCTATAATTGGTAGATATACTCAAGTCCAGTGAATGATTTTTTAGTAGGGGTGACCCAGGCTGCTTTAATGCTGGTGGGTACTTCGCAGGAGTTGAAAGAGGTCTTGAAAAATTCTGTTATGCTGGGGTTGAGACTAGGGGCACAGAGCTTAATGATATTAGCAGGGCAAGGGTCTCCTTTGCAGTTGGACCTAAATGGCCTTCAGAAAAGACTCTTTGGATGCCGGGTGAAAGGAGAAATTTGGGACTGGCCCCAGAGGGGGTGAGTGGTGGGATTATGACAAGGCAGTGCTTTAGGGGACTGGTGCATAGGTTTAGCGGGTTGTAGGGCTCTTATTCAATATTTTGTTGCAGAGTAGATTGATTTTGGCGCACAATGGTTTGTAAGGTTGGACTAAGGCAGTAGGTGCTCATGGTTTTTCTAGTTTCCACAGCATGGCGAAGAGTTCCTTAGTGTTGGAGCTAGCCATGCTGATACCATTATCGTAAGAGGCAGCTTTAGTTGTGAATATTGATTTGTATTGCGCACCAAACCCGAAGGTATCGAGCATCTTTATAGGTCTTAGAGGTGGAGGTGAGGGGTACGACGTCCTTTCATCGCGGGATGTTTTTCGCAGGGTTTTTTATAATGCGCATATTTTTTCTAACAAAACATCACATTTTTTTGAAAATCTGGGTGTTGGGGGTGGACCCCCGTCAAATAAAAAAAAATTAGATGGTTTATTTTTAGAAAAAAAAAATGCGGCAACAAACCCCACGGAAAACATCCCGCAATGAAATGACATGCAACCAGGTGAGGAGAGTGGCATTTTTAGGGGTAGCATGTTTCTTGTGCAAGTGCTCAATGTCTCTTTTCTGTCTATGGAGCAGGACTAATTCATCTGAGAACCAGATATTAGTAGGTTTGGCTGGTTTGAGGGATTTCTTTTGGGAGGGAATGATAGAGGTTAGAATGGTAATGGTTAAATGGTTTGTGAGAGCTGCGGGAGGGTGTGTTTCAATGTGGGGGACTAAGGTGGGTTTGTGGATAACGTGGGGGAGCTTACTTGTGCTTCTCGCTAGGATTTGGGTCGGTGGCAATCAGAGGTGCTCTCATGGTTCGAGTGGTGCAGTTTAAATTCAATTAGGTGGTCAGAGCACGGGACTGGGCTGATGAGAGGGATGTCAATGGTCGAGTTGGTTGAGTATCCAATCGAGGGTTCGCCCTTTCATGTGGTTGGGGCAGAGACATGTTGTGTGACGTTCATGTCATGTAGTGCTTGAGCCACAGGGGTGGCTTTATGATCAGTGTGATCATTGAAACCCAGATTAAAATCACCTAGTATTATGCATTTGGTGGCTGGTATAAGGAAGGGTGTTATGAGAAGAGGGATTTCGGAATCAGGCAACTTGGGGGCATTAGGTTGTGTGTAAAGCAAGAGAATGGTGATGGATGGCTGGGGATTGGTCCTAAGCTTAAGTAGTAGTGTTTGGTATTTCTCCATAGGAGGTAAAGGAAGGGTGCGGATCTGAAGGTTGGATTTGTAGATAACTGTGACTCTGCCACTGATGGCGTTGGCGCAGTCAGTTCTGTGGATCAGTAAGTTGGGAAGGATGGCTAGGCTGAGCATAGGGCCCGAGGCACTATGTAGCCAGGATTATGTATTGTTCATAGGTCAATTTGGTTGCTGAGGGTGAGATTGTGAGCTTCTATAGCCTGGGTGCCCAAGGATCTAATGTTGATAACGGCACAGTTAAGTGGTTTGTTCTGGGCAGTGGGTGTGGAGTTGGTGGGACTCGTGGTAGAGGGCAGGTGCTTGGGGGTTTGGGCTTGCGAGGTCCGAATGGATAGCCTGTTCAGTCTGAGGTTGGCTGTGATAGGTTATAGGAGTTGTTGGAGGTCAGGGGGTGTCAGGAAGTCCTGGCGCATACGTTGTGTAGTCTTTGAGCTCCTAGGGAGTGAGAGGGAGTGCTCACTTGTTTGGGTTTAGGGGCAAAGAGGTTGCGTAGTTCAGAGCAGGGCATAGGGCACTGGTAGTCTTAGATAGCACATGTGGCAGGGCACTCGTGGGCTTAGGTAGCGCAGGTGGCAGGGCACTTGTGAGCTTAGGTAGTGCAGGTGGCAGTGCATTTGTGAGCTTAGGCAGTGCAGGTGGCAGAGCACTCGTAGGTGTAGGTCGCGCAGGTGGCAGGGCATCAGTGCTGTTTAGTAGGACTGGGTTGCTAGCAGGCTTGAAAGAACAGAAAAGTTCCCTATTGTGGAACTCCTGTCCCCTGCACACTATCTGAGGCTATGTAGCCAAATGTTTCTAGATAGATACTTAGATATTCATACTCTTTGTTCAAAGAGTTATTTCATAAAAAGTAGTGTGATCGTCATTTTTGAGATGTTACAAAGTCATAACAATAGTTTCTTCATATTGTACAAAATCAACTTGCAGCTTGATTTTTGAATTATTCAGGATTTATTGATCCAAACAAGGTTGCCCAACGCGTTCTCTTCTTCAGGGGCTGATTATGAAAATCATACTTTAAATCCAATTAGTCAGTAATAGGTGTTTGCTTGACCATTCATTCAAACTTCAGTTATTGGGTATAATCCCTGTACCGACTGGATGGAGTTCCGTTCTCCTCGCGTCTGCTAGCAGCTTGGGCAGGGGTTAGGTGACATGGGACAGGAAGGGTGATGGCCTGATATGGGGGTCTGTGAGCATACTTCCTATTGAGAAGGGAAAGATAGTTGAGGAGCATAAGTGGGCAGTGTAGAGTATCTTGGGTAGCGATGGGATCTTGTCTGGAGATAAGAGGGCTTAGGGGGGTATGTGGGAGGACGTTTTGCATGTGACAGATGTAGGTAGCACCACCAGAAGAGCATGAATATGAGTAAGCTGATCATCCTCGTGAACGTATGGGGCTGTATTGGTTTATGCTGTAGTATGTGCACTGGGAGTATCACCAGGGGAGGTACCCGAGATAAAAGGGCCACACAAGTGAGGTTCAGTATATTATCGGTGGAGGGGACCTTTTTGCCTGGTAAGACATTGTTTGCAGGTATGACAGTAGTATATGGTGAGAAAGGCAGCATTTTGAAGAGTGATGTGATACAGGTTACATTTTTATTCTGAGCAGCAAACTTAGCAGAGTCATATTGTTGTGTACATCCAGAACAAACATTATTAGGCAAGGCATACATCATGGATATTGCGTCGATGGTTGAAATGACATTGGCACCCACAACATTAGCAGAATTAGGCAATGCATGCATCATAGTTGTATAGTCAATTGTTGGGGCGCATATATCGGTGATAAATTGATGGGCATTAGCAACGTTGTTTAGCGAAGTACACCTCAAAAGGGACGTTACATTGGGTGTATTAGGTGTACCAAAGGAAATACACAGGTGGAGGAAATAACATAGGGATTCTAGTGCATTGTTGTGTGAGGGTAAGTTGGGTGGGGGGGCAAGGTGCTGGGAAACAGGTAGTAAGGGTAGGTCATCTGGTGGTGGGAGCAAGGGGTAGGTAGGCTTGGGTACCCCTGGGCTGAGTGGGATTGGGTCTGCTTAGCAAAGTGGAGACTTGGGCCCTCATTACGACCCTGGCGGTAAGTAACGGTCATTACCGGCATGGCGCAATTAACGTGTCCGTGCTGGCAAGATACCGCTAAAAGCGGAACATTACGACATCTCGGGTACGAGCATTGCGCCATGCCGGTAATGTAATCACTGCATTGCCGCTTAAGTCCTTAAAACGCCACTTACCGGCATCGTATGCCGTGCAAATAGCACATCCGCCACCCTAGCTATCGATATTAGCTGTCACCGCTAATAGTGGTCACCGCAAATAAGCAGATCCGGAAGTTGCGTCACCACACAGGAACGGGAAAGAGCACGGCGGCCATCTTTAAAAACACATTCCATTGCCATCCTCTTCAACCAGTGGACACCTGACCCCCACAACCTCCACAAACCTTCTCCTACACCCATTAATCATCAGAATGCCTAAAGTTCTGAAAAAAACGGAGATCGGCTGCGGCAGGAGCGCTTTTCTAGGGAGGAGTTAAATATGTTGGCTGAAACCCTACAAGAGTATGCCGATGTAGGCTTCTCAACAGAGATGACCAGACCGGCGATCATGAGAAAGAAGGCCATATGGGCCATGGTAGCCCAGAGGGTCAGTGCAGTCGGCACAACACCCCGAAATGTCAGACAGTGCAGAAAAAGGTGGGACGATCTACGTCTCCGCGGCAGGAGTATACTGGCAGCGAATAGAAATCTGGGCATGGCGACTGGCGGAGATGCTGAGTCGCCCATCAAAATGCATCCGTGGGAGGAGATATGTGCCGCAACCAAAGGCACAGAGAGCATAGAGGGGGTCGGAGATATGGAGAGAGGAGCCCCGACATCAGGCGACGCAGGTAGGTGCCTTACATCCAGCCATGCAAAACTCACTGAAGTCCAGATTTTTGGGAAGTGCAATGATGCCTAACAGGGTCAACACGACACATTAGCAGAAGACTGCCTACAGGCAGTGCTGACCTCCAGCTTGTACACATGCATTATGCACACCCTTTCTGTAGCCACCCACATGCATCCATGCTTCTACCACCTAAGAGGGAGACAACCTGTATGTCACTGCCTCCAATGTGCACCATCTAGTAAATAAAATGAATGCAGCCATCTCAATGCCTGCTCAATATCCGCAGACCCATCACTAACCCTTTCCCTCCTTTGGTCTACCACAGGCTCGCATTTGGACAGTGCCGACGAAGACACTGGCACTACACCTGCCAAGAAGGCCAGGCCCGAAGACCCAAAACACCGTCCCTCCACCTCTGGAGCAAAAATCAAACCCCCACAGCAGCCAAAATCCACAAGCACATCACAGTCCACAGCACTGATGTGCAGCAAGTCAGGCACTACGGCACCAACAACGACAACCATCCGCCCAGTGGTGTCTACTAAAGGCACTGGGTCTGCAGGAAGCAGCACGATTGGTGAGACTGCTGCCACTGCTGCCAGCTCAGACAATGATGAAGGGGATGTTGATGTTGTTGAGGGTCCCCCCACTACCCCCCTTCATTCCCCCTACCTGTCCCCATGCAGCATGACAATGTCATACAGGGGCAATCTCCTGATAACTCTTGGCTGGCCACTCCATGCCCAGTGGCAGATGTGCAGGAGGGGAGCTGCTCAATGGACACGTCAGTAGCAACATCCACAGGCCAAAAAACCCAGGACCCGATGCATGAAATCATCACGCGGCAATAACAACTGGCCTCCCTCTTGACACAGCATGTGGCAGAATGCGCCAGCGCAAGGGGGGAAATGCGCGAATGTCCAGAAACTGTAAAGGCTGCCATAGAGTCCACCTCCAACGATATTTGAGCTGAACTAGCCGCGGTTTGGCACATACTCTCGGCGCTTATCCAAACTATGAGGGACTTGCGTCCTTGTGAGCAGCCCACTTCCTCCTCGGCTGCCAGATCTACCCGAACCAGCCCCGTCCACAGATCGGGCAGGAACGTGCGGCATACAGACAGGGGTGCACCGGGTGCCGGGAGAGGGGGGTGCCAATAGAGGCCGCCATGTGGAATGATCCCACATGATGCACTTGAGCACAGACATCTACACCATGTTATGGGGAGTTGAGGGGGGAGGAGGGAGTTGAGGGGGGAGTAGGTGTGTTGGGGAGTTGAGGGGGGAGAGGGGAATGGGTGTGTTGGGGAGTTGAGGGGGGAGGGGGGAGTGGTTGTGTTGGGGAGTTGAGGGGGGAGTGGGTGTGTTCACTTAAATTTTCCATTTCAATACACTTTTTAGTTATGCACAAATCACATGTGTGGACATTGCTCATTGCGTACGTGTGCTTTATTGGTGAACAGTCCACAGTGTGCATGTCCCAGACACACCCAGTGCCCCAAGTGCCATCTCCATGTGACACCCCCGTCCATGTGTGCTAGAAGCATTGGTTAATTAGAGTCTGACGCAAGGCTCGTCCCTCCTGTGCATCGCTTCCTCCCTGAGGTGCTGCACCATCCCCACCCTCCTCATCCTCTTTGTCAGGTGGTTGCAGTTCAGCATCAGGGGGCAGGGGCACATTCCGTCTGATGCACATATTGTGTAGCAGTACAAATGCCATGACGATATTTGCCACCTTCTCATGGCGGTACAGGAGTGCCCCACCAGACCTGCTGAGGCACCAAAACTGTGCCTTCAAGAGGCCAAATGTCTGCTCAATCACCACACAGGTTTGTGTATGTGCACGATTATAGTCCTCCTCTTGCCAGTTTTGTGGGTTCCGGACTGGGGTAAAGGAGCCACCTCTTCAAGGGATAGCCTGCATTACCTGTATGTGGGCAACAATGTATGTGTTAGTTATAACATCAGATTTTACCTCATCAAGTGACACCATGGCATGCATTCATCTCTTACATTGAACCCCATTTCAATGCATGAATGGAGTCACACGATTTGACTGCTACATGTGTATTCCTCTTATAGACTGTTTTGCATGCCATCAACTAGTGTACGCAGGGGGGTCCAGTACCTTGTGAGTGCCCATGCACTGTGTTAGTCCACAGTGGTTGTTTTGGTGATCTGGCCGATGTCCAGTGATATTGATGCTTTCATCCTGGCACCATTGCTGTCAGCCTCATGATGATCTCTCTGAGCACTTCAAATGGTGTTATGCTATTTAGTTGGGTCTCTGTGTCAGTGTAGTGGTGTATTGATGTTTATGACCGTCATGTGACTCCTTTGTACGCAGTGATGGGGGACTGGCCTTTCAGTAGATGGTGTTTGGTGCTGTGTATTGGCTAAAGTCATTGCATGTAGCTGCATTTCGTTGAGGGTGGATGCGGTCTGATTTAGTATAGTGCACATGCAGATGGCTGTGGAATGGTTGGGACACAGCTTCATTCACATAGTAGGGCTGCTTACATCTAGCATTATGTGGTCAGGTGTCAGCTCCAGTCTGGGCTGCTTTGGGGTATGAGCTTGCTCCATTCCCTCTGGTACTCGCAGCCAGGTGAAATATGGATCTCCCTCCCCACCCTTATTAGCCAGGTAAAGTATGCATCTGGTCCTCAATCACCTGTCGCTCCATGTAGCGTGGTATTGTGTAGTTCTGCAGGACCATTGAATCATGGGTTGATCCGGGGAATCGGGTACAACAATGTGTGATGATCCTGTTCGTGTCACATACCTTTTGCACATTGATTGAGTGGTATAGCTTACGGTTGCAGTACGTTACCTCCATGGCATGTGGGACCACCAATTCCACATGGGTGCAGTCGATAGCACCAATGCAACCAGGTATGCCGGCCAGTGCATGGAAACCCACTTTGGTGTTTGAGATCTCCTGGGCAGACCGTGGTAAGATAATGTGGTTGTCTGTGTGCTTGAAGAGGGCATCAAGCACTTGGTTCAGCATACGTGAGAATAATGGTTGTGAAATGCCATGCAAGTGCCCCACTGTGTGCTGGTAGGTGCCTGTGGCCAGGAAGTGGAGTACGGACACTACCTTCAGTAGGGTGGGGGATGGCGGTGTTTCAATCATGCTGACGATGTCGTTGTGTATCATGTCCACGATGGTGGTGATGGTGTCCCGGTCCAAACGGTACAGGGTGTGGATCTGCTCAGCGGTGAGGTTGAATGGACTGGCTCTGATGCGTGGGATTGGGGGCTGCCTGCATGGTGGCACTGGCTGTGCTGGTGGGGCTTGCTGGCCCTGCCTTGCCCTCCTTCTACTCCTGCGTCTCCCCTGTGCTGCCTATTGTGCTGTTGCTGTTGTTGTTGTTGTTGTTGTTGTAGCACTTCCATTGCAATCAGATCCTCCAGCCCCAACATTGCTAGTCCTATTGGAATCATTGTGAAGTGTGACTGGGTGTGGGAAGGGGTGGGGTGTGCTCCTTTTGTGCTTGGCCAGTCTGTATTGCCTCCACCTGTGCTGATTATGTGCACCTGTGTCACTTTGGAACACTGCACATGGGCGTTTACTGTTGGTCCGCGATGGCGGTATTAGCACCATGGCGGTAAGGTACTTTACGGCCTTCGCAAGGGCATTAAGAGCATGTCCGCTTGACTCGTACTCATCCCCACTTTGCGCCATGCCGGCTTTTACGGCATGGGAGGTTGCGTGCCCGTGCCCTTGGCGCAGTTAGCGGCACCGTTGATTACGGTGCCGCTGATAGCACTATCTCGGGTCATAATCGGCCCTAGCGGTAAGGGATGCCGGTAATCCTTTACCGGCATTGTTTTTAACTTACCGCCAGGGTCGTAATGAGGGCCTTGGTGTGTATCCCTGGGCACACGTGGGGCTTCCGAATGAGATGTAGTGGGAACAGATCGGTATATTGAGGAAGGTTGCTGCAGTGTGTCACCATATATGAAAGGGGATGGGTTCCGCTGGTAAGGCGGTGAGCCCGGCTGGTCTTGTGGGGGTGTGGCGTGGGATCAGGGAGCACAGGATGCATCACAGGCATGGCTTGCAGGGGGATGTGAGTACAAAAGCCCATTGCACTCACCTGTGCCGGGGACCATAGCCTTGCCGCTACATGGTGGGGTGAACCTGGAGGACAATAGAGCAGTGCGGGCAAGAGTTGCAGAGTTTGTTTCCTGGCCCCCAGGTTCTGACAGTAGTTGATATTACTTCTGGGCCTTACTGCATCAGGCCTGCCAGCAGGGCCTGTCGGCTCTGAGTGCAAGGTGGCAATGGACTGTCTTCCAGCCAAACAGAAGGTGACAGAGGCGGGACTTTTCACAAGGCACTGGAGGAAGGAGACTCCATGAGGGAGGTGGAGGCCATCTTTACAGTGATTGCAGACTCAATTGCTTTGCTGGCAAGTTCAGTAGAAATGGCTTCGTTTTCCAACAGTATGGCAGTCATTTTTTGCAGTTACGTTTTCCATTAAGCAATTTTCAATGGTACTGGCTTCAGTCAAATGTAGGTGATTTTCCGGATTTTTTGGAAGAGGTTTGCCGTCCTCACTGGGTGCATTGATAATTCATGGGGCTTCTTGGAGATGGAGGGGTGGGTTCTCCGGGTCCTGCTGGGTGTATTACGAGTGGGCAGTGTTTCAAATCCGACAGTAGTTGTCCCTACTTTTGGCACTTCCTGGATCAGGCCTGCCTACAAATTAGAGGCACGTGCAGGGAAAATAAAGTAAGGAAGAAAGAAACAAGAGCACCAGAAAATGTCAATGATATTAAAGTTCAGCTTCATGTATACAAATGAATTGTGTGTTTGAGGCCTGCTTATTTCCCCATGTAGGTGCACCCTCAGCTAACACCAACCCCTAAGGAAAGAACTTTTTTTTTAATTATTTTTTTATTAATTTAAAGTGTATTTGATTACGATGCAATCTTTTCACACTATTTGAATTACATATTTTAAAACATCACAATTATCATATATTGCACAATAAAATTAATCATACACCATAAAAATTAATCATCAAATTAAGTTAGTACTGTCTAGGAAAGGAGAACAGCAACACACACTACAGCAATAGCTTCTAATTAGAAATGCAGGTTTGCACTAGTATTCCCTCTGCTAGACTGCTCTATCAGTGAGTTTCCCAGAGGCTTTTTCCCAGACATGCATGGCAGCAGCTGTTATCACACATGATTCTACCCCAAACAGTATGCTCCAAACGTGCTCAGATACACAATTTTGAAATTTAGCATATGCCTGCTCGTATAGTGTTTCCAAATCTTGGCACTGTGTTAAAATATGTTGGGCGGTTTCAATATCTTTCCTGCACAGCCTGCATAGCCTATTGTATGGAATTCCCGACCAAGCCCCTGTATTTTCCAATACAGGAATAGTATGGAGCCTTACTGAGAGAATACATCTTATCAGGCCCGGGTATTGCCTTTTTATTAAATACGTTTTAGGGCGCCCTATCACAAAAGCCTGATGTGTATATTCCTGGAATGTCCTCAAAGAGTTAACATGACTCAGTGCGAGCTCAATATCATGTGCCCTTGCTTTAGCCGGGATCCTTGCCAAATTAAACTCCAACCAGGACTTCGTAATAGGAGTACGCCAATATCCTCCAAATAACCTGTGGTCCTTGTGTCCAAGTTAGTGAACCATTTGCTCTTGGAGTTTCAGTGAGCATGCTGGAGTGAGACTGTGAGTAAGGAGTCTGGCCCCCCTAACTCAAACCTTATCCTAGACCATAAGTTGCAAGATGCCATTGACCAAGACAGGAACAAGAAGGGCACTCCTAGTTTGAGCCTAATTGCATGTACTGGTGTGGACGGTGGCAGGTTTAGCATTGAGCGTAGTATTTTTCCCTCCAGCTTGCCCAAGACGGCCACCCATTTCCATGGGAAGCCTTCTAGGGCAGATAGCATGGAGGGAACTATTGAGGTCTTGTATGCCAGAATCTTTGCCTCCCTGCATATCCCTCCTTGAGTGTCAATAGACTTCCTCAGCATAAGCCATTTATTCCACACTTTGTTGGTTACCTCCTCTAACAGACAAGCCCCAGACAATGTAGTCCCAATAAGGATTCCTAGGTATTTGTTCTCAAGAGCCGTTTCCACTTGTTGTCCCCCCAGAAACCACTCAAACGTATTGCCACAACGAGCCCCTTTCCCAAAGACCATGATTTTCATTTCCTTGATGTTTGGTCTTAGACCGAGAGCACTCGCGTACACTCAAAAGAGCCCACAGGGCCCTTTCTAGGCCAATCATGGTTCTATCTAAGACCATCAAATCATCCGCATATGCGATACAGGTCAGACCCCTGTTCCCATAATGGGGTGGGAAATTCAACACTTCACCCAACCTCCTTGCAAGAAGTGACAAGTAAAGGTTAAATAGCAGGGGTGCCAACGCACATCCCTGCTTCAAACCCCTCATTGTCGGAATTGTATTAGTTAGCTCCCATTCCTGAGAAAGACAGATTCTGACCTCCATAGAGCTATAAAGGGCTTTGATGAAATAGAGCAGTGATGGATCAATGTACCACTCTTCCAGCATTTCCCAAAGCATGTCCCTATGTACGCTATCAAATGCGGCAGTGAAATCCACAAAACAGGCATATAATGCTGTGCCAGGCTTGCACTGAGTGTCTGATATTAGCGTCAATAACGTCCAGATGGCATGGGTAGTGGCGCAGCCCTCCCTAAAACCAATTTGATGATAGGTAAGGGGTCCCTTTTTGGCCACCTAGTCGGAAAGAATTTCCAGCAAATTGCTTTCAAAAATCTTCCCACTGCAATCTGACATGGCTAAAAGCCTTTAATGTTCTGGGCGGTCACGCTGGCTCTTTTTAAAGACTGGAATTAAAATTGAGTTATTCCACATCTCAGGGATTCTGCCTTTAAGACAGACTTGTGAGAACATCTGTTTTAAGATACAGACACACAATTCAGCGTCAGCCTTTAGGACCAAATTAGAGAGGCCATACGGGCCGACAAAGGAGGATGCTTTTTATTGATTGATTTTAGCCTCCAGGTCGACCGTTTTTATATATTTGCTGACCTTTGTATTTATCATGGGTCTAACATTCTCAGGAGTATGGAAGGGGCCGTCAAAGGTTTCTTCATGTAATCCACCCATTTCTCTTCTGTGACCGCAACTAATTCCCTAGTTTGGTTAGACTTTTATGGGCGCTCCTCAGCCAGTGCCAACATTTTCTGGAATTGTTAGTCCTGATTAGTCTATTTTTACATTTTCAACCCTCATCATTTAGCGAGAAGCGATGATTTCTCATCCAATTTTTGTATCTTTTCTTGAGGTTGGTGATCTTTTCTCTCTTTTCTGAAAGGGAGTAGGTGGTGTTTTTCCCTTTCCTTCGCACTGTGTTGTTTAACTCTCTCTTTCGGCAATCTCCGGGTCAAATCGACAACCCTATCTGAGATGGCAGCTTAGGGTGGTCAATTGTCTTGATGGCCTGTTAATAAGCAGAATGTGACCGATTGTTGTCCCTAGAAACGGTCCCACTCCCCAACCATTCATGGCTTCTCAACAGGTCATTCCGTTTTTCAATCCTGCTTGCTGACCAGCATAGGCGATTGCCGCCTGTGTTAACCTACAGGTTGCCCATCAGCCTATCTCTAGATGTTTGTGTGAGCTTCTCCAGAGACATTACCAGCATTGCATTATCTCTTGCCTGGGTTGCTCTAATCTCCAATAGAGGAGATAGACTAGCAGCCGCCTGAGTATTGATGTATATGAAATCTATACGAGTTCTAGCCTGACCATTTGATCACGTGGTGTGTTTTAATCCCTGACCCAACTCCATGGGCATGAGGTCAAACTCGCCCATTACTCTCTGCCATTCCCCTGCCCTCGCCCTCCCCCTTGATCTGTTACCCATGCTTGTCATAAAGTGTTGCCACGAGAAATTGTAGATGATTTCTTTCCAGGATTCGTCAGGATGGCCGCCAAGAAATTCGGATGTGGAGGTCCCTGTGCAGGGGCGTTGCTAGGGGGGGGCTGAGGGGGCTATAGCCCCTGATCTTTTGGTTGTAGCCCCGGATAGAATCTCAGGAGCTACAGCCAAAAGACTAGCTAGCCCCCAGTCCCAACAGTTCCGACATCAGCGTAGCCCCGGGTCTTTTCCAGACCTAGCAACTCCCCTGTCCCTGTGTAAACTCGGCCAGATTAAACAGCGCTCTGGCTCCAAAGCACAGGACCTTGGGTCTACCCTTCACAGGAGGAAGATCAAAGTATAACCATCCAACAAAAAAGGGGCATACAAACAATTCTCCTGTAGACAAAAACTTGACATAGATCTCAAAGTAAACATTGTTTCAGAATTCTAAAGAAAAGATCCATGACTTCTTGAGTTTCACGACAGGATTGTGAACCCCTTAGCACGTGCCCCCTTGTGTAGTGCTATCCACCCATCTTCCCCTTTGCCTCCTGGGAACAGAGGAAGCCTCCAGATTCCTATGGGCGGATCCACGGGGTAATTACCCTCCGTATTCCAGGTTTTATGCTGGTCTGGGAGAAAAACTTGGATATCAAAACCTAGCTGATTTAGTGCCCCTGCATTTTTACAAATTCTCTCCACCACCATAGGAGACACAGAAGTCACCACTGCCCAATTATCCAAACTGTCAAATTTGGGCAGTTCCAATTTTAAAAGATCTGTGGTGGTGATCAGGCCTAAATCAGGTATCACGTGTAGCAGTTCCAACAACCATCATTGATTCAGGAAAGGGCTGTTTGTAATCGTGTTTTTCTCCACAAACGTGATGTGTGTCAGTTCTGCGCACCATGTTGGGTCAGTCATTTGGGTCTCCATGATCTTCATACGTGGTCTTAACTGCTCAACCCGGCCCGCCCAAGTTAACGAAGCAGCCTCCTTCAGGAGTACTGGGGTTTGGAGTATCTTCATGTTTGCCATTCTAAAGTTTATCGTCGAAAGTTTAGCCAACCTCACCATCGGCTCTGAATTTTCCTCCAGGTGTCCTATGTTCGACTCCACAAGCCATCGGGGCTCCGGAAGCTTGCTGTTGTTCCGTGGTCTCTGTTCTGCCCAAGCCGGTCCTTCAAGCATACTATTTCCTTTTTTTAAAGGTGGGGACAAGGTTTTTGTGACCCAACCATCCATTGGACTCTTAAGTAGGACCTATCTACTCTGACTGCCTGATGAAATGTTTGTGACAATATATGCCCCCTTTTCTTTTGATTGGAGCCTCTGCTTCGGCCTTGCTTCCTGTTTTGCATCCTTTGCCAGCCGAGTGTTATTCTTGCTGCTCTTAGGAGGCCTCTTTATTCGCCTAAGCTTTCTAGGTGGCAATTCGGAGCCATTTAACAGGGATAATTTGGCACACATTGCCTCCAATGCACCACATAGGCCTGTTTATGTGAGGTGCCTCTTTCAACCTGGGCGAAGACGTAGCACATATTGTGTGATTCATCTTTTGAGTTAACAGATCTTCAAATACTGGGCCTTTGGTATTTTTTTTTTTTTAAAGAGTCAATTCCTCCTCCTCCTGCCTTAAAGATTTCTGTTCCTCTGCCGCCCTAGCGCATAGCTGAAAATGGGCATACATTTTGGTTTCCAAAGCATCAAAGCCCTGATTCATACTAGGGGACCGACTCCCCTTCATCCCAGGCTCACTTTCTCCTTCTCCCCCCTAACTTATCCCATCTTCATTCTCGCTTTCCCCAGGCGCTGAATCTGAAAAAGTCATAAAGTTTACCAGACTGGGCGTGCGAGAAAGGTTAGAGGGCATCAGGTTATCCACCTCGAAATCCGCTGGTGCCATAGAATTCCTTTTGGCCACCCGATATAGTTTCAAGAGTGCACCGTTGCTATCAATTGATGTAATTGAGTCCTGCTCTGCAATTTCGGGTAGGGGAAGTTTAGCCACCTTTGCCCGGCAGTTCATCCTCACGCTTATCAACTGTAAAGTAAGACTTGATATTCGGCTGAATTGAAGGTGTTTTAAAAAGGGCGAGGCGTTTGCTGCCTTTTTTTTACGCTGTGCTGCCATAGCTCCTGATTTATTAACGGTTGGGCTTCTGATTCGTTTTGCTCTTGTTTTCATGTCACAGACCGGAGGTTACACCTAGATTACTGACTTTGCCCAAGAAAATTCCAATCGCACGAGTCAAGCATCCAGTTCTAACAGTGCATTAAAATCATGGGTAGAGACTTCCGCAGATAGAAGGGACCCAACTGGGACCCGTAATATGACCTTGTTTTCAGCACGCCAACCATATGCAATTACAGCGTTATGTTAAACGTGGAGACTCACTCTTGGGCTCCAAGGCAATAATGCCAACAGTCAGCCCAGTGGATTCCCTTGGGTCCGTATACTAGAGAACTATCTAACAGTGATCTGCAGCACAACCGTGGCCCACCTTCCGGCCGTACCTGCCAAGCGTCTTTGCCGTAGTCGGGCTCAATGTAGCACTGTAGCCCACGTTCCCCGCAGCTAGACTACCAAACAGTCTCCAACACCTCAGTGTCTTTAATTTTAAAATTCCATTTTGTGGGAGAAGTCCATTAAAACTACAGACCCTGGCCACAGGGCAGCCGGCTTAAAAAAAACATAAGTTCATTCGGTCAAGTGATCAAGGCAGACAGTTTATGAAGCACTTACTTGAGTGCGTCTGATCACACCACCACCGAACACAACCTTGGGAGGATAGCTCAACGGCAACGTGATTGCGTTGGATACGGGTTCGATCCCCGGGTCCGCGCTTAGAAACCTCTGGGTATTTAGCGCGTTATAAATAACCTATCATAACCAAACTCTACGCTCCGTGTAGCCGGAAGCTTTTTAAAAGTGAAAATGCAGTAGGGGTTGGAGCCGAATATGGCATGTGTCATATGCCAGTGACACGTGCCACTGCATGTCACCACTACAAGTGACACGTGCCACTAGCAGGTGTCATATGCCATGCCCCAAAAAAAGGTTTCATGTGTCACGGTAAGTCTGTCTCTTCGTTTTTCAAATTATAATCCTCCTTTTTAAAAATAAAAATACGAAACGCCAATTTTATTCCTTTTTTGTAAAAATAAAATTCAAAGGCTCTACAGAAGATTCGAACTCATGACCTCCTGTTATCAGCATAGCTCCATTAAGCACTGCTTTCACGACGTTAAAGGTCAAAATTCTACCTGTAATGGGTACTCTTACATGGTTCAAGGCTGTTCCTTTTTTTATTTTAAGTTACATCTTAAAACAAACTGCATGTACAATTCTGAAAGTTTGTAGGATAGAAACAATTGACTGAAAGTTTTTGCATCTTGTGCTTTTCTTGCATAATACTAAATGTACAAAACAGTTCAATCCAAAACCTGTTACTGTGTAATGCTTTAAATGTCAACATGTATTGTGTACATGTTTTCCAAAACAGTATGGTCGCAATATTAAAGTGTGTGTGTTTGTACATTAATTCATGCGTTTCACACTTGACTGTACGAACTGTGATAAATACAGTACAACCATATCCTACTGATAATACGTATAACTTATATAACAGAGTATATACACGATCATGAAAACATAATTTACAAATGTTGCTAAATCTTCAGATTTAGGGTCCAATTCATAGAATTCAGCACAGAAGCAGCACAAGTGCTGCACGCCGAGAAGGAGCATGTGCCATGCGTGCACCAGCTGTGGCACAAACCAGCAATTGCGCGGCACGCGTATTCATGGATTTTCTGAGGCATCAGTAACCGTGGCGCAATGAACATCAAGAAGCGCCAGCAACGCCCCTAACACACCCCCATGCGTAGGCAAAAGACAGTGAAATGCCCAATACGGCGCAATGCCCCGCACCATCCGTGACCCAGCACACATCCCCCCCATTATAATTGTGTGAAAAATCAGAGCGTTACCCGCTCGTACCAGCCAAATCGCGTGAAAAGGCCCATGCGTACCCTGTCCGCACCCCAGCAAAATCGCGTACCCCAATTGCAGCAGCCAAATCGCGTGGGAAGGCCCACGCGTACCCCATCCACACCCCAGCAAAATCATGTACCCCACTCGCAAAATCACGTGGGAAGGCCCGCGTGTACTCCGTCCGCGCCCCAGTGAAATTGCGTACAGCCAGACCCCAGCAGTGGACCATACCCCGCAGGCAGCCCATACCACATGGCCCCCCCATCACCCATGACTACACCCCGCAGGCAGCCTACACCAAATGGGATCTCCACCATCACCCTTGAACATACCCTGCAGGCAGCCCACACCACATGGCCACCCCATCACCTGTGACCACACCTTGCAGACAGCCCACACCACATGGGACCCCCACCATCACCCGTGACCATACCCCACAGGCAGTCCACACTACATGGGACCCACACCATCACCATTGAACATACTCCGCAGGCAGCCCACACCACACGGGCACCCCATCACCCGTGACCATACCCTGCAGGCAGGCCCACCTCATGTTCCCATCTGTGACGGCAACCTGCAGGCAGGCCCCGCCTCATGTCCCCACCCCCCACCAGTGACGGCAACCTGCAGGCAGGCCCCGCCTCATGTCCCCACCCCCCAACAGAGACGGAAACCTGCAGGCAGGCCCCGCCACATGTCCCCACCAGTGACAGCAACCTTCAGGCAGACCCCGCCTCATGTCCCCGCCCTCCACCCCAAAACACATTGGACCAACATACAACCATGCAGCACATGCCAACTAAAATGCCACCACACGCTGCATCCCCCTGGTGCACCTCAACACCCATCCATTAGTCATGCTCCCTATGTCATGTGAATCCTAACATCACACATGCATGCATGTGCACACACATGAACAACATTGGTGAACAGCAGGGACACGCAAATGCGTCAAGGAGGAGTGAAACATGCACTAAACCGTTGAGACCAGATACCACTTCGATTTCAATGTCAAAAAATTATATTAAAAAACATGCATCTAAGTCACACACAGTAAAAACAACAAATTGAACATGCATGGACCAAAAGAAAATTCAAAATAAAGTGAAAAACAAAATCAATGTGATGTAAAAAATGAAAGAGTCAAAAATGTGGTCCTTGTCCATGAATGTATGTGCAAATGAAATCACATATCATGTGAAAACCATTCCAAATTAAAATCCAAATATTTACAAAGATCCAGGGTCCATGGTCCCAAAACATGTAGAAAAATCCTAAAAATACAATACAAAAATAACTATATACAAGATGCGGAGCAAAGTCCAGGAACTCCAAATAAAAAGAAAAAAACAAATGAAACCTACTCCTAAAGAACTATATACAAAGGCAGCAGGCCAGTCCATCTCCTCACCATGCTCTCTCATATTCTCCACCAGGGCGTCATCGAACACTGCGTCCACTTCCAGTAGGCGGGCCTCGGCTTCCCCTCGAGTGATTGCAGGGACTCCTTCATGCTCCTCTCAAACTCCCTGCGAGTCTCCTCGAGGACCTCCGCCCGCCTCTCTGCCCGACGCAGTGAATTCTCCGCCCTGGCCATGGTGAGTTACTTCTCCTGTGCCAGCTTCCGCTCTTCCCTGTTTTGGCGGTCCAAACGCTCCAACACGGAAGACATCCTTGTCGTAAGGTCCACGTTTGTCTCCTGCCCGATGGCCGATACCTGCCCCTCTGATGATGAACTCCCCGAGTCCTGTTGCCTCCTTTCCTGAGCCTGCTGCTGCCAAAATGCCCGGTACCTTCGCCACAAGGACAGCCTCCGGGATGATGACACAACCCGGGGTTGTCGTGCACGTGCCCTCCTTCTTCGTGCCTGCACTTCCTCCCTTGCCATAGCTCCTGTCGCTGCCGTGACAACCTCTGCTGATCCTCCTTCGACTCCCGACTGTGGCAGGGATGTGATCTCCACCAGACTGGCCACCGGGGTTGGGACAGGTACACAGGGGGCCCTGGTGGTATCTGGGCCGGAAGATGGCAGGGAGGACGACTGGCACACAGAGGAGGAAAAGGAAGAGGGGGTTACAGCAGTGGCCAGCACATGTACCAGATTTGTGACCAGGAACTGAGCTAGCTAGTTAATGAGGTGATAGACCTCATTGTGATGATGTGCAAGCCCCCGATTGGAAGCCTGCACATCATCACGAATGGTGCCTGTACGTCTCGCAATACCGGCTAGCAACGGCTAGCAACAGATCCACCCTGTGTGGAGGGGTCCGGCCTGAGGCATGCCCGCAGGTGCATACTGGTGCAGTCGCAGTTCCAGGGACAAGATCAGTCACAGGCCCCTCCACGTGACCTGCACTGCCTCCGGCCCCTGATCCTGGACTGCACCACTCACACCTACCTCATCACCCCAACCGGGCCCCATGTGCTGGGCTGATATGGCCTCCTCCTCCTCCTTCACCACCACCAACCTGGATGACTCCCCACTGTCTTCTGCATAGGATTGCCCCTGTGTGCGCTCACCTGTCCCTCCCACTGCTGAGGTGCCCACAACCAACTTCACCCTCTTGGGCCTCCCCTCAGCAGCTGAGGCCATTGTCATGGACGCAGCACCAGTCTCCTCGCTCCCGGAAGATGACGGTACCTGGGAGGAGGTCTGGGCCCT
Organism: Ambystoma mexicanum; assembly: GCF_040938575.1. Lineage (NCBI taxonomy): Eukaryota > Metazoa > Chordata > Amphibia > Caudata > Ambystomatidae > Ambystoma > Ambystoma mexicanum. The sequence goes on along the minus strand of NC_090926.1, from coordinate 1,090,302,731 downwards.
GTGTCTGTGCCTGGTGGATGCGTCCCTGCTGCGGTGCTCCACAGCACCTTCTCCGCCCTCTTATTCCATCGTCACTGTGGATAGGGAAACATAGAACACAAACATCAGGCTACTGAACATATGTGTGTATGTGTGTTTTTCACAATGCAAATGTACATCAGTATCACTGTCAAAGATCGCAACCATCATCACCCTCCACTACACACAGGGAAGTGCCATTCACACACATTCACAAACATGTGTATCATTCACAACAGACATTCACATCCATGCACAAGGCACTGACACAAGATCAAAATTCTGTATTCAGCTCACACACATCATGGGACATACACATCTCATTCACACACATCACCTGACAGTCATGAGGCAGGCCATGGAGCTATCACGTCACAGTGCACTCAAGGGCAAATTGGCAGTGTGAGGCAATCACAAATCAAGAACTCAAGTAACATACGTGCGCAGTGTTGGACAGTTACACACTCACTACTAAGGCACACGCACATGTACACGATGCATGTCCATGATGATGACATAAGCACTTATGTGTCACACCTCTCGCATGCCCCAGACCAGACACAGGTATGCAAACATGTGTGCATTGTTACATGCCGGTGCGCAACATAGACATCATTGATGTGGGACACGCTTGAATGGACTCTCATGCAGCACTGTCAGGGACATGCACACAGACATCTGTACAGGAGGCATGCCAGACATAAGGCCAAGGTGCACACTCCAGCCACATGTCAACATGCACATGCTCAATGGTGGACAAGAACACATGAACCATTCGACTTCAGATGGAGCACCAACTCCAAGACCTGGGCCGACTTCAGATGGAGCACCAACTCCAAGACCTGGGGGTACAGCACTGGGTAGGCTCCAGGACCCTCATCTCGTCGGTGGTCAACCGGCCCCGGCACCTCACTCGATCATCAACAGCCTTGATGAGGCACCGGGCCTTGTTGTGGGTCCTGGACTTGAAGTCTTCCCAGCACTTGTGGACATGATGGAAGTCACGGGGGCCAGCCCCTCTACATTGATGGCACCCACGATGTCCCCCTAGATCTTCTTCGTCCTTCATTGCCAGCTTGCGATGGGCCTTGGAAGAGGGCATCATGATGCACCAGAACTTGCTCTACCAGGATGCCAACTTCCCTGGGTGAGAAGCTGACAGCCCTCTGCCTCTCTGCTGGGGGGTTGCCACTTGCCTCAGATGGTGTGGTGTCAGACATGGCAACCCCTGAGGTAGGTGTGGATGGGCAAGGTGGTCCTGGTCCTGGGGCTGGGCTGTGGAGCGGTGGTATGGCAGTCAGGAGTCTTCAGGAACAGCAGAGGTGGTCACAACGACAGGATCACTGGCAATGGCTGATGAGCAGGCACCAAAATGCAGGGCATGTGGGCAGCAGGCACACACAGTGGGCTGGCATCAGCAGATGGCTCGTAGGAGGCAGCTTGGGCAGTTGGAGGCAGGTAAATGGCCTTGTAGGCAGGAGCGTGGTTTTTCCATATTCTATCGCGTGGCCAGCCGTAAACAGAGTGACTCCGCACATGCGTAAACAGCGCGTTAGCGTGTAATCAGAGGAAAGGCCTTAAGCGTGTAAGTTACGTGACATGCGCTGGACGTTGAGCGTTGTCAATCAGTATGGGGGTAAAGGTCTGCGTAGGACAACAGTGCACTGTACATGCTTTTCGTGGGGACGGATGCATGAACTTCATATTTTTGTGGGTTCACACGCAAATAGTTCACTACTGTGGCAGTGCGTACTTCTTGTTTTGCGCGGGAGTTGCCTACACGCACACACACATGTGATTTTTTTCATTCTACCAGACAGACGGTGAGTCGTGCACACATTTTTCCCACTATGGTTGCCCCTGTGTGATGCGTACCCCATTTTCGAGGTTATAGTAGCCTATGTGTTCCTCGCATACACATTTTTTGTGTTGCTGGGTGACACAGTGTACTGCAGGATGTTTTTTACTCAACGTGGGCTACCGAGGGGTCACATACACTTTGATTTTTGTTTTTCGGGTGCCTGAGCATTGCGCGACCCGTTATTTTTTCACCAGGGGTCACATAGAGCCTTTCTGGAGCACAGTGGTACGTTTTTCATCACGTACCCTGGCCCCTCACTCCAATTGCCCAGGACAATTGTTGGCTGCACCTCCCATTGTGCTAGTCCATCAGTGCCATGACTGGGAGGGCGACTTGCCAGAGGTGGCCAAGGTGGGCGACGTGGCCAGGGTGGCCAAGGTGGCCAAGGTGGTCCACGTGGGCAAGGTGTGCAGGACCATGCAGGGAGAACTATGCCCCACACCCAACCGGCCAGGGAGATGCAGCAGCTGCTGACATACCTAGCACCTGTGGTCCTGGACAAGCAGTGACATCTGCTGTTCAGAGCAGCCAGAGTGTGGAAGCTGCAGGGGCAGCTGCGGCTACCACTACCCAGGCTCAGGGTCAGCCAGCCCGGACGGTAGTGGTCCCGGCACAGGGACAGGGTGACTCAATGGCCGATTTCCATGTCCGGAAGGCCAAGACACGTGCTGTGCAAGTTCCAGGCACCGGCACCCGGGGATCTGGAGCAGCAGTGTCATCTGCTGTTCACACCGGCCAGGGTCTGGAAGCTGCAGGGGCAGCTGTAGCAACCGGCACCCTGTGTCAGGGTCACCCAGCTAGGAATGGATTGGTCCCGGCCCAGTGTGACTCAGGGGCCAAGTCCCTTGTCACTAAGGCCAAGACACATGTGGTCCTGGCAACAGCACCCAGCTACTGATACGTGCAAGCTGACCTTCTGTAGTTACATTGGGGGCTGATTCCATAGGCCAGTCCACCTGTACTCCAGCCCCTACTGACCTGAGCGGTACACGCCACTCAGGGTCTGCACCACCTCACAAGAAGCAGAAGCATGCTCCAGCAGTACAGGCTAAGACCCCAGACACGGCAAAGGAGTCCCACACGTCGAGAAAGAGGAGTTTCTGTGATGAGGAACTGGAGATGCTCGTGGACTACATGTTGGAACATGGCCGTGACATGCTGGTGCAGGCAGGGAGCACACATACACCTGCTCAGCGTATGACCCACTGGCAGTGCCTCGCTGACCGTATTAGCGTCTTGGGCTATGAGAGGTGCACAGCTGGTGACGTTGTGAAGCGTTGGAATGACTTCCAACACCGAGCAAAAGACAAGCTGGCTACAAAGTGTGCCTCTACTCTGGTGACTGGCAGTGGGTCACCACCAGAGGACGATGAACTCACTGGACATGAGGAGATCGCTAGTGATTTCATTGCAGTGGAGCAAATCCAAGGCGTGGGAGACCTGCCAATGTATGAGGGAATGTCCGGTGAGTGGTGATGTGTGTGTGTACAGGCCATTTGTATGTTGCTTGGGTGATGCGTTATGATTGTCTGCCAGTTCAGGCTACATTGTAATGACTGCCATGTATGACCCATGTGATGTTGGACTGATATGTGCTTGTTGTCATGCAGACTGCATACAAACCATATGCTGCACACAGAGGCAATCCTCATCACCACACCTGCCCCCTCCTTCCATGACACTCTCTGTCCAGCCTCTCTTGGCCCTATTCTTGCTCCAACATGTGGTCGCAGATAGCCTGTGATGATCTTTCACTCAACAGTTGCCTTCTATCATCACATGACTGACATCTCTGTGAGGTCACCCTGCAAGTTGCTCATCCTCAGAGGCATTCATCCTTTCCTCTCCATCCCCCAGTAGCTCACTGTCTCCAGAGGACTGGTAATTCCTATGATGGACTACTGCAACAGGCTTTACCAGGATTTCTATGATTCTACACTCTTCCCTCTGCAACTCTGCCAGTCCTGGACTGTGTGAAAAGTCCTTTTGGCTTGGTGCAAGGTATCTCCCTAGGACTGTGATGATGGCACAGGCTCACAGTGGCTATGAGTGTTCATTCCTGAACCCTGTGCATTCTTTGCAAGTCCCTATGGGTCCTGGGCCAGCAATTCCTTCAACTCCACCTCCAGTATTTACTTCATTCTCATGGTCTTTGATCATCCCTTTCTTACTCCCACAGGGTCAGTTGCTCCTCAAGGAAATTAGTTTGTGGTTCACATCTGTGTTGAGCTGGGGCCTCCCTCTGGTACAGCCTCCCTGCCTCTATGTAACTGGAGGTGTAGCTTCTCCGGGTCTGCAGGCACTTCTGATGCTTCCTCATGTGTTGTGCTTTCTGTCCTCCTCTCCCCTGCTGTAGTCCCAGATGACTGAGAGAATGCACTTGCCACCTGCCCACACTGTCTGCTACGACACAGTACTCTTAGCAACCATTTAAACCCATGCACTGCCTCCCAGCCACCCCCGCCCTTGGTGGTGGGGTTTACTGTATCCCTACAACCCACTACCAACACTTTACACATGATGACGGCACTTACCCTTACACTGCCACCAGGCCACGACATTGACATTACTGGATCTGTGTTTTTATTCGTAGTTGAGGCCGTACCCATGTACTGCACTGCACCCACACACTTCTAAACCCTGTTATCCCCTTCAATATGCCTATTCACTTGCGTGATGTCAATGTGACCTAGCATTATTGAATCTGTATGCCTGCCCTCACTGTATTACAACACCCTAGCGTTGTTGCACCCTGTGACACATGTGTGTTTTCTAATAGTGAATTCCATGAAATGTCATCTGACATGCATTGTACATGGCCCATGGTCAGTAGTATTCAACTTCCATCTGAGGCTGGTTGACAATTCTGGTATGGCTATACTACGTGCCATCTGTGTATTGGCATCAGTCATCTTTGTGGAAGGACTATTCCAGTCACATACTTGTGTGTGATGCAGGTGCTATGCAGTATATGTGTTATTTTGCCCTTTGACACGCTGTCATGATCTCTGCTTCCAAAAGATCAGGACTTGCCCGACTCCCTTGGAAGCAGACCCATAACCCCGGTTCCGAGTGCCAGCCAGTCCCAATTGGGACCTTTTGGACCCTGTCCTGGCGCCAGTGGCACCAGGCTCATAAAGATGCCCAGTCCCCAGCGCTGGAAGCGCCGGGCTCATAATGCTTGGGTGGACATACCTGCAGCAGACCATGCTGCTTACTTACCTGCCAGTTGAACCCCTGATCCTCTTCTGTTTGGGACTACTTTTCCTGTTGGGTGGGGCAGGAGCCACTCCCTAGGTTCAGAACACTGGAACTCTTCTGGAAAGCAGGAACTCTTTTCTTACCTAGGCGTGGCTGTGGAAGGAGACACCTAAGCACTACAGGAGGCTATTTAAACCACACCCGATGGATGAATCTTGCTTTGCGTTATTCTGCATTCTCTGCAGCAGAACGCTCATCGTGTCTTCTGCTTCTGATTCTGGGCCTAAGGGAACAAAGGCTTACCATCCTGGAATCCAGTCTTCAGCAGCACCTGTAAAGACAAAGAAAGAACAGGTTAGCACTACGGTCTTCAGTGGCAGCGCATCTCTTACCTGGTCCATCGGCTGTCACCAATGCCTCGCGCTGCATTCCGGCATCTGAAAGACAAAGGCTTACCTACTCTTCGCATGCTCCGGAGGTCTTCGCACTGCATTCCGGCATCTGAAAGACAAAAGCTTACCAGCTCTTCGCACGCTCCGGAGGCCTTCGGCGCTGCATCCCGCATCTGAAAGACAAAAGAAGGTGCGTTTAAAGACATTGGGCAACTTTATTACTCACGTGCCATTACTCCTTCCCACGCCGAATCCAGTGGGTATTCCAGCACCCTTCAGCTTCTCTAACGCTCCGAACTTGTACCTGCAAGATAAAAGGGACAGTCAGTGCGCATCGTGAAGCAGGCTACAAGCGCTTACTTACGTGCTTCCAGGCGCTTGTATCCCTCACGCGGGTTCGATCCTCAACTCTCATCAGCCCGCCATCCGCCATCGCCGGAACCCTGCAAAACAAGAGATATCATTACAAAAGACTTTTAAGACATTTGAAGTGCCCAGAACTTACCGTTCGTGCAGTTAACGACGGACAGCAGTCCTCTGAGGTCAAGAGGCCTGCACCCTTATCCAGTGAAGAAACTGGTTACGGCACCCTGCCCCGAGGCAGATGGAGAGCTCGGCGTTCACTTACCTAAGGCGAGGGCGTTAACCTTTGGGGTTCTACAGGAGAAGAGAAAGGGAAGAGGAGAGAGGCACCCAATAACCCCAGTCCATTAATCCCATATTTTCTATCTGCAGACATCTTACTCTTCGAGTCAGACATACAGTGCACAGAGGTCCAGCCCAAAGAGCCAACCGTGTGTTACACATCACCTTTGAAGATACAGCATTCACCCAGTCAAGACCGGCGCCTCTGCGGGAATCAGGTGAGCGTTACACACGCATCCATGTCTGCTTTCAGGCGCCCCTTCCCTTTCATTGACACTGTGTGCGTGCCTGACTTTGTGTCATGTGTGGTGGATGGTGCGAGGTGGTGGTGCGAGGTGGTGGAGGAGTTGGCTAATTCCTTGCAGACTTTGAAAAGTGTGACCGTGTTATTGGATACCGCAGAGATGCAGGCTTGTATAAAGACTCTTTTCTGGGAGCAGATGCAGAGTCTATACTGCCTTTGGAGGAGGCGGCAGGCCAGTTTGTCAGAGGGTGCGCCAGAGGAATCCCATTTCCATTTGGCTGCCCTGCACTTGTGTTTAACGGAAGCTGATTTGGAGTCATAGCAAGAGTTGCACTTTTTGGTAGGCTTCAATCATACCCTCATGACAGAGGCAAGAATATAAAGAGTATTGGAAACAGAGAGGTTAAAGTTTGAGAGGGCTGTGGCAGGGTGGGAGTCAGTCGCAGGAGTGGAAGGAGTATGATAGGTGGAGGCAAAGGCAGCTACTGAGACGCTTTTCATGGGTCAGATGACCTTGTAGACGGGAGGCAGTGCCGGGTTTACCTATGCAACGGGAGAAGAGAGCTTCAAGTGAGAAGAGAGGAGAAAATGATCAGTCCAGGAGAGAGACACAGGGATACACTCAGGGAAGATCAATGCTACTCCCCCACCTAGTCTGTTTGGTCTAGGAAGAGAGAGTATTGTGTTGCCTTCTGGGAGAAGTGTGTCAAAACTTGTAACAGAGCAATCCTTGAACCAGGTTTGAGTGATGGCAAGAACATCATAATCCAGGGGTTCAAGGAGGTTGCAGATGTCAGAGGAGTGTTTGACAGCTGAGCGAGTGCTTACCATGGCAATGTGGAGCAGATTGCAATCTGTGAAACACTTACGGGGGGAGCAGGGGACAGTGGGCCCCCCTAAGTGACGATAGTACCTGAGGGACAGAGGTAGAAGGGGGCAGAGGAGCCAAGGCCGGTAAGGGAGCTGGGACCATAATGGGTGAGGAGGGAGCCAGTGCGGAAGGCACCACAGGGGGCAAGGGAGCCCCAGATACAGTGTTAGTGGGTGACTGGTTCACCCAAGAGGAGAAGGCAGATGGGGTTGTCAATGTGTGGGGTGGTGGCAAGAAAGCCATGGTGAGGGTAGAAGGGTGGTTAGGAGGTGGCAAGGGAGCCAAGGTGGGCACAGCTGGCATGGGAGCCAGGGCAGCTGAAGGAGCTGGTGCAAAAGGCGGAGGGAGGTTGATAAGGCGGGGGAGGAGCCTATGAAAGAGTAGAAGGTTGGTTTGAGGACCCTGGACCATGATGGTACCATTGCAGTAGACATTGATGATGACCCTGGAGGTGGAGAGGGCAAGAAAGACCTTGCAGCAGGTGCCACCATTGATGGGCAAAGAAGAGAAAGGAGAGAGAAGAGCAATCATATGGAGAGTCCATAGGACAGGTGAGGGAACGACAGAGTATGTCTGTGAGAGTCTCTCTGGCAGACGCAATGACGTAGGTGACTGCAATTGGAAGGCCTGGGTAAGAGCTCAGTATGTCCTTCTTGAGGTTCTCCCTGACAGATTTAGTAAGGGGTGAAGGATAAGAGATAGAGAAGCAGTTTGAGAAGATAGGAGAGATAGATAGCGCTGTAGCAAACTGCAGAGAGTGAGGTACACTTAACCAGGCTGAGGCCAGAGAGGCGCAGCGAGAGCAGAAGGTAGAGGGGGAGACAGGGAACACGACTGGGAAAAAACAATGGGAGCTGGGGGAGGTAATATGCACAGAAAAACAGTGAACACGCAGAGGAAGGGGACGTAGTGGGTGTATGGCTGAGGGGAATAACAGCACAGAGGGACAATGGGACTGAGGAAGGGTGAGGGAACCGGTAGCAGACTAGACAGAGTGCAGAGGAGTGGACTTGTTAACACATTCTCATGAAAAGCAGGTTATGCACACAGCTAATGTAAACAGGAGCAGGACAATCAAGATGGGCACACAGCTGAAAACAAATTTAAAAAGCAGCAGGACAATCAAGATGTGCACACAGCTAAAAGCGAATTTAAATAGCAGCAGGACAATCAAAGTGATAAATATTTTAGAGGAGTCATCGATCTGACGATGCTAACCAGAGCTTTCGACCCAACTTCCACTCCCTCCGATGTCGACGCCCGAAGACCTGGATAACCCAGCAGGTAGTCCATGGGGTTGCCAGCCACTGCATTGAAATGGACAGTAATCATGTAATCTGACAGTTGCAATCAAGTGCTCTAATGGGAGTGGTGTGCGCAGAAACAACCCTTGGAAAATTGGGAGTAGGGGTTTTGGGTCCATCACGATCATGATAGGGTGATGAAAAATGTAAAGGTGGACATGACGACACTACAACAGACCAAGGAACACCTCACACTCTATTTGTGAATGTCGAATTTCTGTTTGTATCAATGCTTTGGGAGCCCCCACTCTCTGCACCCCCTATTCCAGGGTAAAGGGCCTTCCTTCTTTCCTTATGTGGCTCCTGAAATGCCTGGCCTGTTTAATATAGCAGGGGACCCCACGCTCCATCTAGCCCATGTGTCTCTGGAAATATTGCTTTTAACTAAACCCTGTCATGCTTTTCTTCTATTCTTTGACCCACTGCTGAGAACCCACACAGTAACATGTAAAATGTGACTCAGAAGCAATGGGCCTTACAAAATGAACAACTTATCAAAATGCAACACATCACACACATCTATGACTCCAAGAAATCAACAGCCTACAGAAGGACAAACATATGATACATAGATTTTAAGAGAAAGCTATATTTCACATGGGCCTGCAGTATAAGAATATTGTTACTCTCTTGCCAACATGGACTAGGGGAAAAGCCATATAATTGCTGCCATTTCTTCCATAAAGCTGTGGCCCTGAGGGCATGCCTTTGAAGGACAATAGAGGTCGGGCAGAGTGTGAGACATATGAGCCACAGCGACATTCAGAGGGACCAGTCTGTTGGGAAGTGTCTGTATTTTCCTCGGGATGAGGCTTAAGGAAAGTAGACATTAAGGTGAAGTAGTCCCTCCGTGAAGCCTATCCCTTGACATTGACTGGGGTCTGCAGCACCGACCTGGTAGTGATGAACTTGCACAAGAAATCAATAAGAGAATTGCAAGGTCCTCTCCTTTCCTGATTTAACATTAAAAAACGAGAAAGGTCTGGCTTAGAAACCCTAAACTGTGCTTCATATGAGACTGCAGGATGTGGTTTCTAATCATATTTAGAAGCAAAGCAAGAATATGTCCTGTCAGACACTACAGTCATGTTTGTGTGCCAGAATATACATGTCAGACCATCACATGGGTTGTGTAGCCTCTCGCACACCACCTGTGCTGAAATTACACGCATGATCATCTTATCTATCCCATTTATCCCTCTTTATCCAAAGTTGCCACTGAGATCAGCTGGAAATTCAGCAATTGAGGAGCACAGGACGCAGCTTAGCCCCAGTCAGACCGGCATGTGCTTTTGAGTGCTGCGTTCAGCAGTGTGTTACTTACTTCAACCCAGGGTTGCCACGAAAGGGGGGACTGTCTGAGGCACAGCTGAAGATCTTTGCAGATGTAGAAAGAAAATCCGGCTCAAATACAAGACTGCAGGTGTCCGTCTCCTTTTGCTAGAGACTCCCACGATTTTAGGGACACTTGGCAGCTCTGTTGACAGAGAAATGTAGGGGGCACTCCATGACACAATATGGAATACATTGCCAGAAAAAAGGGACGAGCCAGAAATGCTGTCTGATGGTAAACTCCATTGAGGCAGTTGGTACCGTGGTAGAGTCCACATTGTCAATACTTTCTTTCAGGAAAGTCATGATTGTATTAAAGACACAGAGGCTCGTATTATGCATACTCTTCTTTGTTAAAACTCAAGCAGCAATCTTAAAAAGAAAAAAAACATTAAACAAAAATCAAAGAAAAAACATTTTCTGTGTCAATGTAGTCTTTGCAGTTTGAAACTCTATTGCCCACAGGCATGACACTTGTCCTAGTCCATGAATCACAACGTTATGGTCCTATCACCTCACAATTCCTCATCCCCAATTCCTCTTTCTTTCACTGTCTCGCTGCAGCTTCCTAATGAATGACTCCATCTCGAACAGGGTATAGCGAAGAACAAAACCTGCTGTCACGATGCCCGCTCCCGGGGAGCCGGCTCAGGCCCTGCGTCCCCGAAAGCGGACATCAAGTCCCCGGGTAAGGTCCCAGCAACCCCTTATAGGGGCCCTTTGGACAGCGTCCTGGCGTCTATGGCGCCAGGCTCATAGAAAACGTCAGTCCTGGCGCCATAGGCGCCAGGCTCATTATGAAAGTGTTTGGGTGCACTTACCTGATGCAGACCATGCTGCAGAACCCCGGCCTCCTTGAGGCCTGAAAGGAACTACTTTACCTGTGGGACTCATTTACCACCCGGGCGTGGTCGGGGAAGGATACATACCTGATTGGAGGAAGGACACATTCTAGGAACTTCTTCCAAGGCTATTTAAACCACACCCGATCAGCCACACGTGCTTCGCGTTGTTCTGCATCTAGCAGCTGGACGCTGACCGTGTCTGCTCCTGCATCCTGACTTCTGCCACACCTGCCAGCATCCTGAATCACCTGCAAAGGAAGGGAACAAGAGAACAGAAGAAGGAAAAGGCCTCACCTGCTAAATCTGCATCCCAGAGACATTTCGCCGACAATCCTGAAAAGAAAGACATTTATTTTTAAAAGCACATCACATCGATCGCTGCAGCGCCGCATTCTACTCACCTTTACAGGGCGCCTCCATGTTCAGCAGCGACCATCCGGATTCGCAGTCGCGCCCCCGCGCCTAGGGAGAAAAAGACTAGAACAAAGGTGAGAGAAAGAAGGGAAAAGGGAAGCTAAAACTCCATGTCAAGACTTACCTGTTGGGTCATTCCCTTTTCATTTCGGGTCCGCGCCGCATCCAGGCATTTTCGGACCCCGGCCCCTAAGGGGAAAAAGACATCAGCGTTAATGAGTGAATGAAAAGACATTACCAAAACACTCATTAAAGACTTACCTGATTTCCACAAGGATTTCACTGCTCACCTCGGGTCGGTGCCAGTTCCCCGGCATTCCGTACCCCGGCCCCTATGGGGAAAAAGACACTAGCATTAGAACATTAATGCATGGACACAAGGGGAACCACTTATAGAAAAACTTACCTGGAAGCCAAGCAAGTTTGGTTCTCACCCATCCGAAAATCCAGTGACGTAACTGGATAACAACGCGCCCCTGCATCAGAAGCAGGATGGAGAGCTCGTCCTTCCAGACCCTAAGGTGAGACACTACGGGGAAGCACAGAAGGGTTTTGAGGAGGGTGAGAGGGGTAAGTGGGAGGCCGATTGCATTACCCCGCAGACAGTTAACCCCCTATTCTCACCTACAGAAGGATACTTCCGCAAGTCAGACAAGCCAGATCTGGGGCCCGGTCCAGTCCGTCTTCTGAACCCTGCACATCACCTTAGACGCGGTCACAGCAGCGCGAACCAGGCCAGCGCCCCCGTGGGAGTCAGGTGAGCGTTACACCTATAATGAACCGCCTCCAACTCCAACAGGGATCCGCCATGTGTTGTCTGCCTGTTTAGTGTCCGCACCTGCTGTCAGGTTCCCTTGGAGGTTCAGCAGATTCCTTCTTAGATAAGTGACTGTAAAATAACTGACGAATGCAACTTGTTATGACATATGATTGATGGGAAATTGATCAGTTAGTTAAAAGAACTTTTAAACAGAAGAGGTGATTGAGCAAACATAAGACTGTCAAGTAAAGTTTAGTCTTTAATGGAAAGTCAATACTGTGATGTTTCAAAGGGTCGTTCATTTTCTACAGGGGCAGAGACAGTACCCCAGCTATGAGTCTGTGATAAACCGCAGGAACTCCATTTCTGCTGTGACCTGGTTTCGGATTTCTCCCAATTGATGAGAAACCCCAGTTTCTCTAGGAGACCCGTCATTGGGACCATTTGCTCTGGCAGCCGCATCGGATCCTGCGCCATGAGACAAATATCCTCGATGTATAAAATCAGTCTGACTCCTGAGTAGCTTTGTGAAGCACCATTGTGCTGAAGTTAGTCCGAAAAGGAAGACGCATAAACTCTCACCTTTGCCATCACCAGAGGAATTCTAAAAATTGCTGGTGCATCTCAGGAATGGGTACTGCTAGATAGGCATCCCTCAAATCTATGCAGGTTAGCCAGTGCCCTTTCTGCAAAATGTCCCTGAAGAGATGGATTTCCTCCATCTTGCAGTGTCGGTACACGAGAAAGGTGTTAAATTGTCTGAGATTATCACAGGCCTGACCTTTTGCTTCTGTTTCACCAGTGAGACATTGCTTAAGAAGCGTTGCACCACCTGCTGCGCTGGTCTTATCGCCCTTTTCTTTATAAACTCTCCTACTTCCTTGTCCATGAGGCTTTGTTCCTCCTCTGTGTTTAGGGAGGATTCTCAAAATGTGCTTATTTCCCTTACCTTTTGAGACCCCCAGCAACTTTGCTGGATTTCTAGGATTTGATTTTTCTACCGGGGAAGAGTGTGAGCCTTTTTTTCCCACTCTTCAATGTATTTTGATGTGTGTTTTACTTTTGTGTTCTTTGGTTATGGTGTTATAAAACAACTCCGTAGGCATCGTCTTTTTCTTTGTGTCACACAACACCTTCAGTGCAGTGGCAAAGGGGTGTCTTTTAGACACCCCAGGGTTTAAACACTTTCTCTGGGACTGACTACTGTCTCCCAGAGCATGTAAAGTTAAATTGACTTTACTAGTCTCTTTATATTTACTGACCCAGAATGCACTATCTTCCTATAGAGTGCTGGAGGGGTTGTCTAGCATCCCCTGAGTCAAAACACTCATGTAACAGTCAAATGTTACCCTTTCCTACTTTAAATGGCTGGTGGCAGTGGTTTAGATCAAACTATCATGATTTCACCAGACCGCGAACAACGGTAGCAAAATATCGGGTCAGCCATGTTTTTCAAGATGGCTCCCAAGACCTATCTGTAAAAACAGACTCCGGTCGACATTTTTCGCTGTTTCTTTTAGGAAAGGTCCTTCTTGTGTTTAACCAGGTTTGGTCCCTTTGTTCGTTGTCCTTTGGCGGGTTTCAGTGCTGAAGCCCTCCTCTGGTGCCTCAGTGTCTGGGGTGGACAGGATGTGAGGGAGGTGCCCGTTACTCTCTGTGCTTAGTCTCCTAGGAGACCTGAATGCACTCTGGCGTGATTGGCTGGCTGGCTGTCCGGCAACGACAGCTACCCTGCTGTGTGAGTGACAGCCAGACTGGAATGAATGGGGGAAAACTGTTTAAAAGCAGGTCTCTGGGACTTGGAAAGCAGAGTCGACCACTGGAATGAAAGAACCGAAGACGAGCTGAAGGAAAAGGACTGCTGCAACTCCTGGACGACCGGTGAAGCCCTGCTGCAGGTCTGAATTGCCTGAAACTCCATCGACAGAGAAGCCCTTCAAGGTTAACTTCTTCCCTCGAATTTGATGGGACCAACCAACTCACAAACCACCTGGAAACCGTCCCCTCCTGGTCGAATTTTCTACAGAGTGCTGTGGAAAACCGGATAGCCAGTGGGAAGGATACCAGTTTGTGTTCTTTAAGGCAATCATACCTTAAACCGACATTTAGCTAAGCTTGTGGCCTCGTCCCTGGGCAGTGCAGGAACCTCCCGACGTCCTCCTTCTTGTCCCCACGACTGAAGCACAGGAACAGCGAGGTCTGCTCGAACTGCCAGGAACAACTGCCTCAGCTACAGCTCTTCTTCACTTTAAAGGTACTGTGCAAACGCGGTCCGGAAATCTTTTCGACCACAGAGAAAGTTTGTGAAACTTTCCCCTCTTTGAAGGCTGGTCCTTCCCTAAACATTTGTCTAACTTTTCACCTTGCCAAATTCTTCTAAAAACCGTGGCAAAGACTTACCCGTTATCTACCAGAATTGTGCTATCCTATACAAAGACTCTGAACCATTGATTTTGACCCAGGCCTATCGAATTGAATTGCTGGTTGTAGTTAACTGAAACCCTTTGCCCTACCTATGAATGTATTTGGGCTGCATTTCTTATAACCTTGTCTTTTTACCCCTTTTTAACGTAACTGAAGTGCCATTTTGCTCCCACTTCAGGGGAGCTGAACTTGTTCAGTAACTTATTGGTTGTGTATTGTGGTGTATTAGTGTATGATGTTAAGCTGCGTTTGCTAGTGTAATGTTTTCTAATTGACTGTGTAAATAAATGTGTATTCTTTTACCAAGAAACCTTGAATTGAACCACTGTATTTGTTGGTCCCTTTGTGTAACTTGTTCTACTGCTCACTTCAACTCTTGAGATAAGTCTGGCTGCTCAGCCAATGCTACCACATAACTGTGTAGTACAGGCTTGTACCAAAGGTGAAATTGTACTGACACTTGTAGTCTTAATTGCATGTAGTGTTCCCAAAGGGTACTGCATGTGATTCTGCCTAACACTCTGAAATTGCGAAAGGGTGCTGCAGTTTAGTTTGTGCTCTTTAAAAATTACAGACAACACCCCTGCACAGTCTCTGCGACCCAAGAGTCCACGGTAAGCTCCTCCCAAGCGCTTAGGTGCATCGCTAGCCTACAACTATCGCAGGAATTGCATTGCTTGCTGCTGCGCTGTGTGCATACGACTGTACTCTCACCTGCTGCTGCAGTGCCAACCCCGACCCCTGCCTCTTCCACGGGAGGGGAAGGAAGGATTCAGCCTTCTGTCTTCCCGCTGTCACCAGTTGTTTCCTCTATAGGGCCTATGGCATCCTCAGTGGCTGGCGGAGACGCCTCTGCTTCTGCCGCCCTGGCGGATACACAGGGCACAAACACTCTTTTTAACGATGTCTGACCTTTGTCCAGAGCAGCAAAGGTGTTAACAAATCTGGACATGTCTTTGACAAAAGCTTTTCCAAACAAAAGCCCTTTAGCTGCTGCAGTGGCCTCAGAGGATGCCAACTCCCCGAGTTTCAGGTCGATCTTTACTACAATCGATCTTCTGCACTCCGCTGCTATTGTACAGTTGGTATCACTTATTAAACAAACTGCTCTTTGTGCCCAATTAGCCAGAATATGCACATCCATAGGCAGGGCCTCTTTGGTCTCTTCCACCATTTTAATGATCTTGGCCAATGGACCTATGGAATCGGGGAGCGTGTCCTGGCATGCTATCCATGAGCGGTCAATGCCCTTTTCAGGTCCTTGGTGTGCTTCACCATGAATGAGTCCACCTCCAGAGTGTCCGCTACTTTATCCGGCAGAGAAGGTCTGGGATATTGTGCCTTCAAATAGCCTCTCACCTCCTTATTTAGACGCGTGCGCAGTCACTTGCTCAAGTACCTTTTGGCCTTAAGTGGGGGCTTCCCCTCCGAGGATCTCGGGTGGAGTAGCAGGTCTGGATGAAAGGGGTCGACCAGGGAACTATCTCTGCGTTTCTAAACACTCTTATTGTGCCTTTTGCACGGTTCTCCTTCCTGAGGAGTGGCCAAGCTCACAGAAAGGTGAGAACTCTCAGTGCTGCTGGAATCACATTCGGTGCCCTCTTGGTCTTCCTGTGGGCTAAGGGGTATTTCACCTTGTCCCTTCCATCACGCCTTTCCCTTAGCATGCCTCTCTTTTGTGTGTCCTTTGCGTGATTCGGACAGTGGTTCGCCACTGGCCTTATGTTCCTCCTGCCATTGTCTCTTGCAGGCTCTGGGCCTCACAGATGTCGCCCCTTGCGAGAAGGCGACCCAGCCCAGGAGACAGTCCAGTTTATGGGATAGCGGCCCTAGGCCTGCCCATGCTGCTTTGTCCATCAGCTGTCCCAAGAGGGGTTCTGCAGAATGTTTGAAGGCCCTTCTCTGCTTTACTCGCTGTCAGAGGATTCTACTTATACCCAGGCCATATTGTGTAATGCACAGGAGACAGACAGCTAGCAGCCGCAAGGTGACGTACAGGCTTTCAATTATTAAATTTCATTTATAACATCTCTCAATGGTCGTGAGGCTATTTCTTCACTTGTTTAATGTCTTTATAGTCATTTAAACAGTACATTTTACATCTGCTAGTCCAGAGATTGGTGACATGATGTGGCATGCTGGAGTTCCAAGTGGCTGAAAGTTATGAAATATAACACATAGCTCTCAACTCACCCACTTTTGGCGGGTGTCACCCGCCTTGCAAAGGGCTGACTCACCCGCCAAGCCTCCTGCATGCCCATTCATTCCAATGGGCGTCTCACCCGCCAAAAACAAAATCGGGTGATTTCACCCGCCTTTTGCGAGACAAATGGTTGAGAGCTATGATAACACAAGAGGCTAAGAGGTAAGACGCCTGAAGTAATTTTGAAGCAATGAAAAAACTGATTTCTAGCAGATATAAAGAAATATTTAGGTTGCATGCCACATTAGAATTGACACTGAAAAGGGACTTTCAGGCCCTGCTATTTGAAAAGGTCATAAAAACTAGCACCAGAAAGGTTCCCATCAAAAGCATTGGTGCAATGGTAGAATATCAGACTAGTGCATGAGGTTGAAATGACTAGGAAGCTGTTGGAAATCAAATTTTTCTTTTTTTTTAAATTTGATTTATAACATCTCCCAATGATTGTGAGGCTTTTTACTCACTTGTTTAATGTCTTTAAAGTCATTTAAACAGTAAATTTGGCATCAGCTAGTTCCGAGAGGGGTGACATGCTGTGGCATGCTGGAGTTCCAAGTGCTTTCAAACATTCAATTGCTGAAAGGTATGAAACATAAGACAAGAGACTAAGAGGTGAAGTGCCTGAAGTAATTTTGAAGCAATGAAAACACTGATTTGAAGGAGATATAAGACATATCTATGTGGCATGCCACGTTAGAATTGACACTGAAAAGGGACTGTTGGGCCCTGCTGTTTGAATAGGTCATAAGAACTAGCACCAGCCATTTTCAACATAAAGCATTGGTGTAACTGTAGAACTGCAGACTACAGTGCATGAGGTTGAAAGTTCTAGCAGCTGTCAGCATCCACATTTTTTTTTTATTATTTGATTTATTAACATCGCAAAAGCATTGTGAGGCTTTTAACTCACTTGTTTAATGTCTTAAAAGTCATTTAAACAGTAAATTTGACATCAGCTAGTTCCGAGAGGGGTGACATGCTGTGGCATGCTGGAGTTCCAAGTGCTTCCAAACATTCAATTGCTGAAAGGTATGAAACATAAGACAAGAGACTAAGAGGTGAGATGCCTGAAGTAATTTTGAAGCAATGAAAACACTGATTTGAAGGAGATATAAGACATATCTATGTGGCATGCCACGTTAGAATTGACACTGAAAAGGGACTGTTGGGCCCTGCTGTTTGAATAGGTCATAAGAACTAGCACCAGCCATTTTCAACATAAAGCATTGGTGTAACTGTAGAACTACAGACTACAGTGCATGAGGTTGAAAGTTCTAGGCAGCTGTCAGAATCCACATTTTCTTTTTTTTTTATTTGATTTATTAACATCGCAAAAGGATTGTGAGGCTTTTAACTCACTTGTTTAATGTCTTAAAAGTCATTTAAACAGCAAATTTGACATCAGCTAGTACCGAGATTGGTGACATGCTGTGGCATGATAAGTACTTAAACTATGCATTTGCTGAAAGTGTTTCAATATAAAACAATCCCACAATGATTGAGAGGGTATTTTTCACTTGTACAATATGTTTGAGCTGCACATTTTCCATCAGCCAGTCCAGAGATTGGTGGCATGCTGTGGCACGCTGTGGCATGTGCCACATGTCACATTCGGCTCCTACCCCTTCTCTGAAAATGATCAAATCCTTAAAGGAGAAGCGATTGATTGATATTTTATTTTTATCACGCTCGTACACAAGTGTTTCAGAGCGCGACAAGGCAAGGGAGGGGAACAGGGGAGAACAAAACAGCGATCTTACTAGGCCCAGTGACATTGCACATCATCCTTTAGGATGGGTAAGCGCCTTCGTGGGTCCACGCATTCGATAATTAAGAAGAAGAAGAAGAAGAAGAACGAGTAAGTGCATAGGAGAGGGGGGAGGGGGAAAGTGCATGGAAGGGGGAGAGGTGGAAAGTGCGAAGCAGAGGAGAAACAGATAAATAACAATAAATAAATAATAATGGCAACAAACAGTGGTAGTGCAGCCAGCAATTTGCAAGTGCTAGGTTTAAGGCAGCAGACAGGGTAGGTCCGATAAGTGCAGGAAGAAAAAGGGGGGGCTGTATGGGTACAGATACAGACCCCAGTGCAAGGGGTGGCCCGGAGGCAGAGCGGGAGGGTGACAGGATGAGCAGGTACCTGGGCCCAAAAGACAGAGGGTGGCCAGGTGCAGGGTGCCAAGAGAGAACAGATCAGCAGGAGAGAGGGGGAGCAAAGGCAGAAGAAAAGAGGAAGGTCTTGAGGTGCTTCGGGAACCGGAGATGGTTCTCCTCAAGTTTTAGAGTGGCAGGGAGGCTGTTCCAGAGAGAGGCCCCAGCCGAAGACAGAGATCTACCCCCAGCTCGTTTCTTAGAAAAACGACTGACCCTGAGTGAGTTGGAGGTAGAGGAGCGAAGAGCTCGAGAGGGGAGGTATTTGCGGAGGGATAGCTGAAGGTATTTTGGACCCAGGCACCAGAAAGCCTTGTGGACAATGCAGCGGGTTTTGAATTTAATCCTTGCATCCACTGGGAGCCAGTGAAGAGATTTCAGAGCTGGAGAGATATGATCCCAGGGCTTGAGGCCAAGGACACGTCTCGCAGTCCTGTTCTGGATTAGTTGCAGAGGGCGGAGAGTAGAGGCAGGTAGATTTAGAAAGAGGCTGTTACAATAGTCCAAGCTTGAGAGAACCATGAGCTTCTGGGGAAAGGCAGAGTACCTCTGAGGAGGTGCAGTCGGAAATTTGACTTTTTAGAGACCTCAGAGATGTGGGCGGAGAAGGAAAGGCGTTCCCTTCGCTCTCAGGCAGCTTAGCAGATCACAGGAAAAGAGCTACTCCACGCTTCCATGCCACCACGAAAACAGCATCTCCTCAGGGGGACAACCAAACATTTCAGCAACACTTCCGCAAGTACTTTAAGAACATAGAACAAGTTTAACGTCTTATTGCACCTTTAGAATTTTAAAATTCTCAC
The DNA here is from genome assembly GCF_040938575.1 of Ambystoma mexicanum. NCBI lineage: Eukaryota > Metazoa > Chordata > Amphibia > Caudata > Ambystomatidae > Ambystoma > Ambystoma mexicanum. The sequence goes on along the minus strand of NC_090926.1, from coordinate 1,090,283,263 downwards.
TGTCAGTGAACACAAACACAAATGGCCTACACATGTCACTGAACAACAACAAGTGGCCCAGATGTGTGATGTCATCAGTGTTGTCATAAACAATGTCATCTTTGATGTCCTGGGTGTTAGTCTTAGCAGTGCACGGAGGTGGCGCAAGTTATGGTTGCTTTTGGTAGCGAAGATCATGTTGATCACCTGACGTACGGAGGTTGGTTTGTATCACGAGAACAAACTCTAGCTCGACAGTGCCGATTACAATAAGGAAAAAAAAGACGGAAATGACAACGAACTGGATTAAGGAATAATGATGCCGGCGTCGAGGATGTAATTGTTGGAACGTTAGAGCGCTTGCCAGTATTTCGATGCTTGTCCAGTGAAAGGACATTCAAATAGTTCTGTACCAAAGACACTTTGAAACTTTACACACAAATAAGGACAATGTTGTGTCTTGTGGTCACTAGCTAAAAGATGGAAAGTCATGTCTGATTGTGTATCTTCCTGTCAAAACGTTCGTCCCCTGAAGAAGTTCTCGGACAATGTGCCACCACCAAGTGGAGAATGAAACATGTTGGGTTGTCAAGCACTATAAATGATAAGAGTACTTTAAATAGTGTTTTTTCCTTTTGTGAAGAGAGGATTTATTTACAGAGGACTATTGATCAGACCAAAGGGTTATTTTGACTCTAATAAGCCCTTTTGTAATTATTCCAATGCTTGTTTTACACAGTTTTCTTTATACAAATTATTTTGCACTTTAGGTACGACCTTACCGACAGTAGGCGGTAGTCTACTGGGAGGTATTGTCCACATTATTAGAGTTTTTTACACTGTGGGTTATTGTGGTTTTATGATGTACTGAATGTTTTATGACTGTTCATATTGATGTAAGACATTATGAATGTTTTTTTTGATTATGTGATTATATACTGTTTTCAAAATTGTGAAAAAATCGATTGATTTAATAAAATTGTATTTATTAACATTTTTTTATTGAAAGAAATGTTTGTGTACTCAGTACCTATTTGGTGCATGGGGAGAGTAGTCCTTAGATTAGGTGGAGGCTGAGAAGAGACATACGGGTTCTTGAGGCTTTGGTTGTCCAGAGTGTGTGTAGGGCCGAACTCCTATGTCTTTAAATTGCCATTGGTCTCTTTTGGTCTTGTAGGGTTGCTTAGTTTACCATAACTGGTGAATTTCTGGGGGTTTCCGGTTTTACTTGTAACCATTAACAAAGGTCCATTTAACAAAGTTTTTTCACAGATTTTCATAGGATTCTGGTAGTGCAACTTAACCAAAATGTCCCTTTAATAACAGTTTTGCACTTAATTTCATAGGTTTTTATTAGTGCAACTTAACCATAACGTCCCTTTAACAAACATTGTTCCGTTCATTTCATAGGTTTCTATTAGTGTAACTTAACCATAACGTCCCTTTAACAAAAAAAATTCAGGAAATGTCATAGGTTAGCAGTGCATCTTTAATTTGCTGGAAGTTCCTTATATTATACTCAGCCCCACTGTAGCTGCTCTAGAGTCCGTGGACAGTACCAAAGTCTGCGAACATCAGGTAGCATTCACAGCAAAAGAAAGTTGTGAACCTGCCGCCCTCTCTGCCAATGTCAAGGCTGAAATATGAATTAGGTATTCAATCTGTAGACTCTCAATCAGCATGGACAAGGATTGCACTATATAGGTCAATTGTGTGTAGACGCCAAGAAGCAGATGGAATCAAACTCTAATCCCTTTCTAAATGAGTGAAGGCAGGAGGTTTTGGCTCAACTAGTGATTTGTGCATCATCGGAAAGGGAATTGATTGAAAATTCATTGAAAGTAAAGAAAAGGTTGGCTTTGTATGGTTGGACTGTAACAAGGGCCTTGTTTGTGGATAAGAAATGCTTTGAGTCTATGATACCTCTTGATAAACCACTGGGCTATTTGCCAGCGTATCTTAGAAAGTTTCCAAACCAATGTTGTCATGCAAATTTTCTGAGATTCATAATGAACCTTGTAGTTACCAAGGACACTTTAAGGATAAGAAACAAGGGTCCTGAAATCGATGGGATCTGCAATTTGTGACCTGAGGGAATGTCCGGGCACCAGCGATCAGAGAAACAAGTATTTCTCTCGTTTTGTCCATGACATCCATTGGTTGACAACAGAGGAATTTTGGCCACGTCTCTGGGAGGGGAAAGAGACATTTCTCTCATTGGAGGTGCAGAAGTTTCTAAAGGAAAACGAAGTACCTAAAACGAGTTGTATGGCTATTGTTTTCTTTACCCTAAATGTGATTTAATTAAGAGCCAGTGTATCTCTGCTAGAGAATGAGATGCAGTTTAATTTCATTGAACTAGCATTTTAAGAAATTGAGAATTATATTGTAAGCTATGTGTATTATTTGAGTTTACCTTCTTTTTTTTCTTTATGGTTCAATTGTATTTAGGTTTTATAATGATTGTTAATATTTCTCTACTGTTGTGAAAATTCACATTTTGACTGATACACAATAAAACAACAAAATAGAATTCACAACAGAAAATGTTCTACCCATCAAACAACAAACACATATACTTAAAAGAACATTACTTATATTTACTGCATCCAAATCTTCCTTTTTGTACAAATGATTATTTAAAAATGTACACATTCTTTTTTTTCATATCACAATTTAATGGAATGCACCAAGCATAAACCATAACTGTACACCTCATATCATCACTTCAGTACAACTGTTCATAGACTCACCTACACCAAGTGCTTATTCAAAAACAATATCTCACCAAACAGTAAGTACACTGTATTTATTTCTTTATTATTACCATTAATTATGTAGATATTTCTTATAAGCATATAGTACAATTTTTTAATTTTAACTGAACTAGCAAACACACTTGAGTCGTTGGAAGAAAACTTGATGATAACATCTCTAATGGTAAACAATACATACATCCTCTAATATAAACAAATAATTTGTGAAATAATAATTCCTTTTTTATCTTATAGTACATAGTTTACATGAAGTAACAATACCCCAATGTAATTATGGAGAGTCCCAAGAATCACAAAGAGAAGCCCTATCCCAAACTGTTCGTAATGAAATCATGATGATGTATGCCAAATTGGATAAACTTAGTAGTGACTTTAAAGAACTTTAAAATTATGTTAAACATCATGATATTAAAAAAGTTGATTATCACTGTCCTTCTTACACCTTCCCCCTTTTCACCAGCTATAATCCCCATCGAATTCCCAAAATATTTATGAAAGACGCTTTGATGAAACGTCACTCCCTTCTTCCCCTGATCATTATTGAAAAGAAATTCCAAATTCTCCCATTTATGTGTCCATTCCGATACCCCATCCCTTTCATAAATACATCTTTTTTTTATACTATAAATATCTTGTATATTGTTCTGCCATATTTCTTTTTTTAAAACCCCAATTAATAGTCCGCGGACAGTACACCGGTCTGGGGTGTCTGGTCAGCTAAATGGGGGTGTCCACAGACGTCTTGCCATGTCTCGGCATGCCTGTTTCTGCATGATGCACTTTTAATTAGTCTGAGAACAGCGTGCCTGCCCTACGATGCCTTGCGCACATGCACCCTGTGTCTCCTTCCCGATGGGTGTCCATGGAGAGCAGTCAGTGCCACAAATGTCCCCTGACCGTGCCTGTGTGGCGTGGCCGTCTGACCGCGGTCCTTGTCCATACTCCATGGACAGCTTAAAACTGCATTTTCCGCCAATGCAGGGTGTGAAAGTTTACCCTTCCAGAGCTCCTAGACTTATTATTAGTTGGTCTGGAAACTTTGTACGACTTTCCAAGGTCTATTTTTGATTCGGTAGTCCACGGACAGTCACACTGTCTGCGGACAGCTCCTCTAAAAGGGACCCACCCATTGCTTTGACTCATTCTCAATCTGGCAATCCAGGAGAGACCATCTACTTTGGGGAGCTATTAGGGAGAGCTGCAATCGTGCTGGAAATGGCATCACTTATGGCCCTCCCTCCTCCCCAGCCACACCCACCACCACCACTATCACCATCTGGAGGGCCAGGAAAGAGGAACAGGTGCAAGGATGCAGAAGAGAATGAGGAGGAATATGAAGATGAGGTAGAGGAAGTGCCTACCTCCAGCGTCCGGAGTGAGTCCTGGGTGTGGCGGTTTTGCATCACTGTTGGAGGTGTAACAAAGGCCCAGGCAGCCAGGGTTAGATGCACTGAGTGCAGTCACAGAAAACCTGGGCTGTACTCCTACTGGACAACCTCCATGCACCGCCACACCAGATCCACCTACTCAGGTGCTCTGAAAAAGGCAGTACCTTTTTTAGGGAGAAGCAAGTTGACGGTCTCTACCCAATTTTCCTCGACCCGTCCTGTCACCACACAGACTAATCCTGAGGGACAGAGGATCCTAGTGGCCACCTCACAGGCCCTACAGAATGTTGTTGGCCCTTACCTTTCGAGGGTCACAATAGTATGTATGTACTGCGACAAACCAATCTGCGGGGGAGAGCAGTTTCGTAGTACTTTCGAGGCCGTGGTCAAGGAGCAAGAGAAACACTGCCCCCACCCTAAAGGCCCACACAACATCTTCCTCTTTCCACCTGCCCTTCTGTCTCTGTGGTTGGTGACCCTTTCCTCCCTTCCCTCCCCCACCTTTTCTTCTCTTTTTAGCTTTTATATTTTTTTTTTTATTCTTTGGTTTTATGTACTCATCTAAGAATTATTCTACTGAACTTAATTATTTTTTCTAATTTACGCAAAAAGTGCTTCTAATATTTGTTCTCTTTTTCCTTTTTCATTACTACTAAAGAATACTTGAATCTATATTCTATATTTATTTATTTTTTCCATTTGTAGAGCACCTAAACCCTCAGTCAGCAGGGCGCTGTTGCAAACCAGTTACAATTATACACACACTTGGTTCATAGCAGGGGGTATATCAGTAATCCATTGGGAGGAGACTTTCAGTTAGGGGAAAGAAGTTCATTACATTCAAGACATAGATAGCATGCAGGGAAGTAACCTGGTGGGCAGTGGTTAGGCAAAGAGCCAGGTTTTCAGGGGTTTTCGGAAGGCCCAGTATGAGGTGTCTGCTCTTAGTTCTGCTGGGAGGGAGTTCCACTGGTTAACTGGGACTGCTGGGAGGTTTACTATTCCCCCGCCCCCTGTCCTTGGGTTCTTTTTACTCTTGGTATGGTTAGTTTATGGGCATGGAGGGATCTTGTTGGTCTGTTGGATTTAGTTATTTCAATTTTCTGGGACAGGTACAGGGGGCAGTCTTGCCCAAACATTTGTGGGTGATAGAGAGGGTCTTGAAGATAATCCTTTCTTTAATCAGGAGCCAGTGAGCCCTTTTTCTGGCGGCTGTGATGTGGTCCTTTTTTGGGATGTTCTATGCTGCTCTAAGGGCATTATTTTGTATTTTTTGCAGTTTATTTAAGTTCCTTTTGGATCTGCCTGCAAAAAGGACATTGTAATAATCTAACCTCAGCCCTGTGATTGCTCTGGCAATGGTCATGCAGCTATCTGTGCTGAGGAATTGTCTTGCTGCATTGATTAGTTTTTCTGTATAGGCTGCTGATGTGGCAATAGCACTGACTTGTTTGTTGAGCGATAGGGAGGCCAGGGTTTTTATTGGGTCTGAGACGGGGATCTGGATACCATCTAAAAGGAAGGATGTGAATTGCAGGCTGAGTTTTTTAAGCATTGCGGGGGAGCCTACCAGTAGGATCTCAGTCTTATCGTTGTTTAGACAAAAGTAGTTAGTTGGCGTCCAGGACTGGATTGTCAAATATACTCTGATGAGCATTAGTGAGTCTGTGTCATAGGAGCCTGCCAGGGGAAGAAGGATTTGGTTGTCGTCGGCGTAGTTTGTGTAGGGTATGCTGAGGTTGTCAAGGAGGTCAAGCAGGGGTTTGGGGAATATGTTGTAAAAGGATGGGGAAACACATGATCCTTGGGGGACATCACATGGGATGGGGATGGGCGGGGTGCTGTCTGTGTGGTTGTATACTAATTGACCTTTTCACAATTGACCTTGGGAGAATTGACCTAATTTAGAAGGTCAATTAGGACATATATCTGGGGAAAACCCCCCCCGCAATCCCCCACCCAATCCAAACCCCCCACAACCCCCCACCCAATCCCCTTATATTATTTATAATCCAAACCAACCCACTACATATATAAAATAACTTCAATAATATAAAGGTCAATTGTGCAGCGGGTCAATTAGGACCACTATAATTAGGTCAATTGTGCAAAAGGTCAATTGTAAAAGGTCAATTTGGGTCATACCGTCTGTGTCAGAGAAGACTCTCATGGTCCTTCCTTCTAGGAAGGCAATCCAAAGCGAGGCTTCCTTGGAGAAGATGGCGGTGTCTGTGAGGTGATGGCATAGCGTTTTGTGATCTACTAGGTCGAATATGGCCAACAGGTCTAGTACGAGAAGGAGTGCTGGTTAGCCCTGATCCTTGAAGGAGTCCATTTGGATCTTGAGGTCAAGTACTGCAGTCTCAGCGCCATGGCCGGGACAGACTTCTGATTGTTAAACGTAAGTGTAGGGCAGCTGAGAGGAAATGGAGGACTTCCTGTTCATCCTCTGACAAACTGGCCTGTCGCCTGCTACAAAGGCAATACCGACTCTCTGTCCTCACCAAGAAGAGAGTCCATATTCAAGCTCATGTCTCTGCGGCATCTAACAACTCGGCCAAACTTTTTAAAATCTGCAAGGAGCTGGCCAACCCTGCTGCAGTCTCTACCCCTCCTGTTGCCTCCCAGGCTCTTTGCAATGCGCTTGCCTCTCACTTCATTTCAAAAACCCAGGACATCCTGTCCACCCTCCCCACCTTCACTCGTCCTCTTCCCTCTCCATCTGTGCTTGCTGACCCTCCTTTAGCCACCCTCCCACCATCCTTCTCATCCTTTCCTCTTTTCACCCCTGACGAGGTTGCTAGACAAGTCTGATCTATGAAAGCCTCTTCAAAACAGGTTCATCCCTGTTCCTCTAAAACCATCAAGGACCACATTGACATCCTCTCTCCGGCCCTTGCTGATTTTTGCAACCACTCCTTTGCCTCTGGATCCTTCCCCTCTCCTCTGAAGCACTCCTTTGTGCATCCTCTTCTCAAGAAACCCACAGCTGATCCTTCTTGGCCAGCTAACTATCGCCCAATTTTCATTACTCCCTTTCTTGGCAAACTCCTGGAAAAGTATGCCATCTCTCAGTTTAACCTTCATTCCAATTCTGTTGGCTGTCTCCATGACCACCAGTCTGGCTTCAGAGCTGCCGGAAGCACAGAAACCGCTCTCCTAAACATCCGTGAAGATCTGCTCACCAACCTTGACTCTAACATTCCCCCTGTCCTCATCCTCCTCGATCTCTCTTCTGCCTTCGACACGGTCAACCATACCATCCTGCTCAACCGTCTCCGTGAAAACCTGGGTATCACTGATCAGGCTCTGGCTTGGCTGACTTTTTTCCTCTCAGATCGACCCACCCAGGTCCAACTTGGGTCCTTCCTTTCATCTATCTTCCTCTACCTGTGGTGTTCCCCAGGGGTCTAACCGCTCACCCTGGATTTGCAACCAATACCTGGCAACTGTTTTCCAATGCATTGCCATTTTCTGCTCAAATTTTCAATGTTACGCTGACGATACTCAACTCATTTTCAGGCTGCCCTCTGCCACCTCCTCTCCCTCTCTCATCTCTGATTGCCTAACTGCCATTCAAGATTGGTGTGCCGCCAATGATCTTTGTCTGAATGCCAGCAAGATGGAGATCCTCCTCATCGGCACACCTTCACCATCCTTTCCCCTCACTCTCTGGCCGGCCTCCTTGGCCCTCCTCCTACCCCCACCTGCGAGGCTAAGAACCTCTGGGTCATCTTTGACTCCACTCTTTCCTTCTCTGCCTACATCTCTGAGGTCTCTAAAAAGTCAAATTTCCGACTGCACCTCCTCAGAGGTACTCTGTCTTTCCTCTCCTTCGCCCAGAAGCTCATGGTATCTCAAGCTCTGGTTCTCTCTAGCTTGGACTATTGTAACAGCCTCTACCTAAATCTACATGCCTCTACTCTCCTCCCTCTGCAACTAATCCAGAACAGGACTGCAAGACTAGCCCTTGGCCTCAAGCCCTGGGATCGTATCTCTCCAGCTCTGAAATCTCTCCACTGTCTCCCAGTGGATGCAAGGATTAAATTCAAAACCCTCTGTATTGTCCACAAGGCTTTCTGGAGACTGGGTCCAAAATACCTTCAGCTATCCCTCCGCAAATACCTCCCCTCTCGAGCTCTTTGCTCCTCTACCTCCAACTCACTCAGGGTCAGTCGTTTTTCTAAGAAACGAGCTGGGGGTAGATCTCTGTCTTCGGCAGGGGCCTCCCTCTGGAACAGAGTCCCTGCTACTCTAAACCCTGAGGAGAATCATCTCCGGTTCCGGAAGCACCTCAAGACCTTCCTCTTTTTTTCTGCCTTCGCTCCCCCTCTCCCCTTCTGATCTGTTCTCTCTTGGCACCGTGCACCTGGCCACCCTCTGTCTTTTGGGCCCAGGTACCTGCTCATCCTGCCACCCTCCCCCACTGCCTCCGGGCCACCCCTTGCACTGGGGTCTGTATCTGTACCCATACAGCCCCCCCTTTTTCTTCCTGCACTTATCAGACCTACCCTGTCTGCTGCCTTAAACCTAGCACTTGCAAATTGTTGGCTGCATTACCACTGTTTGTTGCCTTTATTACTTATTTATTGTTATTTATCTGTTTTTCCTCTGCTTCGCACTTTCCACCTCTCCCCCCTTCCATGCACTTTTCCCCTCCCCCTCTCCCATGCACTTGCGCGTTCTCAATGTCACTGGGCCTAGTAAGATCGCTGTTTTTGGTCTCCCCTGTTCCCCTCCCTTGCCTTGTGGGGCTCTGAATCACTTGTGTACGAGCGCGATAGAAATAAAATATCAATCATCACTCCGAAAATTGTTTGCACCATCCAAATTGATGTTTTCATCAAAAGATGCCATGCCTACACCATTCAAAAAAGCACATACCCCTTTGTTTACATGGTGCCTACCTTTTCTAATTGTGCACAAAACACATTTGGGCATCTCCATACTTCCCTTCGATGTATTCGTGCAACCTGCAGAGATAGTGGAGCTACGCAGCCCAAACTATTTCATCCACAATGCACAACAATAATACGTGGACAATGAAAGTGAGCCATAGTCTTACAAAATGATAGTAAACTCACCCAGTTCAGCCCAGACACTGTATACCACCAAACCTCCACTCCCTCCAATCCAATAGTACCAGAGATGCCACACAATTCAGTGTACCTTTTCAAATTATTCATCCAACAATCTCCCAACATCCACACATTGAGCTTATTCATAGCAATAGCCACATCCATCTTCCCTACACACAACAATCAAAACACCTGCTACGTCTCTTCCTGTAAACTACAACCCGAACACCACATTGGCTAATTCCCACAGTCTCTGTTCCATGCCAGGCATCTTTAAAAGAACCGGATGTTGTCCGCTAACTACTGCAGTGTCTGCGACCCTGTAGCACAGGACAGCCGTTCGACCCTTTTCACTTTCATATTTGTAACACTCCCTCATTGGCTTTGAAACAATCACACATCCACAAACCAATCACATCCAAAAACTCTACGTGTATTCCTGTCATTTCAGTTCAACACTTCAGATATACTCCTGAACTCTCAGAGTACATGGCTCCTGTTACACACAGCCACATGCATCAAAAACGACTGTAAGGATTTCTATTTTCAGATTCAAGAACATCTGCATCTAACAAGACATAGTACAGTGATGCTTATATGTGTAAGTATTTTTTTTACTTTTTTTATACATTTATGTATGCAGGGTTCCTGCTACTTACTTCTCAACAAGCATATTCTCTTTTGTAACTGCTCTATCAAATGCCATGTTTTGCAGCATTTACCTAATTAACTCACATCAAATGGCAGTTACTTATAATGCTATCTTTTTAGAAACATTTTCCTAAAGGTAAAAAAAAATGCAAATGCTCATTTGGTGTGTGCACGTTTAATATGTTGGCAGTACATGCATACTTGCCAACATGACTTGTTCCAAACTATAGCTGCTTATCAGGACATTGTGGCCTCATTACCAGTCCAGCGGTAGCCTTGCCGGTAAAACCTGCAGGCTGCTGCCGGACTCATAGGGATTTACTGGCTCCAGACTTGCCGGAATCACTGGGGCATTACAGCCCTGGTGGTCCGGTAATTCCGGAGCCGGCATTCCGTTACTCCCCATTCCTGTGTAGTCCCATAGGACTCTGTGGGAATGGGGGCAGTGGAAATACTGGCACCATGCTGTAATGGTGCCAGTGTTTCCACATCCGTGTGTGGCCGGTGGTGTTACGCCCGCCATGTCAGACCTGGTGGGTGTAACACCACATGGCCACATAACTCGGAGTTAGCCGCTCTGGAAAACAGTGCTGTTACGGTTTTACCAGCACCGTTAAATCCAGACTGGCTAACTCGTAATGAGGCCCAATGTTTCTTTCTGTACGTTCTGTGACTTCTAATACCACTTCTGCCATTACACAACTCGGACTACAAGTCCCAGAATGTAAAACCCAACTAACCAGGCCTAGACTGCAAGATTACAAAGTGTCACATTTAAATTAAATGGAAAATACTGAGCGTTTAAAAATATTTGTTTTTAGTAGGATTTTCACAAAATTTACAAAGTGCACATATACATTTACAGCAACACTGTGTGTAACTTCTTTGTAAAAAAAAACAAAAAGAAGGAGCAAAACATGGCTCCAGCATCTTCACAGTACATGCTTACTTGCTACCAGCACAGATTTCAATCTGTAGGTGCTTTATCCACTCATAGTTTCTTCTATGCATTCTGGAGCTTGCACACCAAGATTTCTAATGGAAATATGCAAGCATAACTCCCATATGCAAAGTAAAACACCAAGACTGTATATGCACCTACATATTGCAATGGGTCAGGTTGGCAAATATGCATGTACTGCCAATATATTAATCTTCCACACGCCAACTGCCACTTAAACATTTACTACAAATCTTCTCCATCTGCTTTTCTTTTTTAAAAAAAGCTACACACAGCGCTGCTATAAATGCATATCTATTTTTTTTTCTTTTCATCAAAATTCTCCTAAAAAGATATTTTTATCCATTTTACATTCCATATAAATGTCACACTTTCCAACCTCACCCATTATATCCCTTACCCTGCCACCATTCCCCAACTGCTAACACAAATGTGTATACCACCAAAGTATCTATACACACTTCACCTTACATATAAAGTACTCTACTATAAGACAGCAAACACTACTACAACAACAATCCACCATTGCATTACCACTAGACCACAGTTTTCCTATTCTTTAAAAACACTGCATCACATTACAAATACATTGCACCACAAACACAGTACTTCTTGTATTACAATTAGCAGCACAACAATAACCTACATATGCACCATTTTCTCACACCCATTTTTACTCTGTTACTTCTGATGTACCAAACAGCAGTAATCATAATGTTATTCTTTTAACGACATAGTTAACACACTTTAGTTCCACCCATAACACAACTTTATTAAGTTTTTAGCCCAACTCCTCCTACTTTAATAAATAAGACCCTGCTTACTAAAAGTACTTCACAATTACCACACATAGCCACGTTCTTTTACAATTACAGGAAAATAGAGGATTGCCAAAGAAAGCGACTGAAAACTCTTCACATCCTACAAAGTACGTACATTGATATAGCATGTATACCTTTTTAAATGTAACTGTACTTTCACTATATATTAATCTGGAGAATTTGTTTTGAATCAACATTTATTTAAATCTTACTCATTAGATTGCAACATTCAAACTATTTCTATTCCAATCTAAACACCACCATTACAAAACCCACTGTTTCCCTCAAAACATCATAATGTCCCTACTTAGTCAATCACACCACCACTCCCTTCCTCACTAACGCAAGCCCATCACACCTGTACAGACTCTTACCCTTACAATCTTCCCAACCACACCTATCATCCCACTACACAATCACACAGCACTCTGGTCATCTCTACAATTACACCCACACACCCATCCACAATACATGCATATACATTTCACAACTTTCAAACCCAAACTCAATTTTTTCGCAGCAGACACAACTAAATGCCTACTAAAAAGCAACTCTGTAGAAAAGAAGAAAAACAAATAGAGCACATAAGAATAAAAGCAAGCCATATAGTCATCCAACTCTTTATAGAAAACATTAAAACAAAAGAGCAAGTAACCTGACTCAACAAAACTAAACCAGCCACCACTAAAAATGGTAAGGCCCCTCTTGCAAAAATGAAAAGTAAAAAAAGATGTACAAACAAAAGCAGACCTACTAATGAACCTAAAACTATATCTAACAATGTTAACATAGCCACTATATACTACAAATGTTCCACCATGTAGTTCTTCACAATCTTATAAAGACAGCTGAAAAGTCACAATCTACCCATAAATACTACAGCAGGAGACTAATCCTTGAAGGTCTAATTGACAGCACAGTTCTACTAAAGAGAACATTGTTTCTATTTATTTTAGACAGAGTAAAACCACTAAATAAATTAATCAATACATTACAAAAAGTACTTCTAAACATGTGAAATGGCAATATAGATACCTTTTCAAACTTCCGTGAAGGTGAATGGATTCACACAAGAAACATATTGATATGATATGATATGATATGGCATTTATAACGCACCTGTACTCAAGTGTTTCTAGCCACGAATAATTCAATGAAGAGGCTTATAAGCAAGAAAAAAAGCAAATGCCATAGACAGTATTGGCCGAGGGTATGAAATGGTAGGAGACACTATTATGGCAAAAGAAACTTTTATACAAAAAACATCCCCAACAAACTTTGAACCAAATTTTCCTTTCGCCCAAACAAACCATCCAGTGTACAAATGGACATGCAGCTCAATGTGTAAAGTACGCAAACAGTTTTTTAATCTTTATGACAATTCCTCAATCAATATGTGAAAATAAAAACAAAAATAAAATGAAAACTTTACAAACCATCGACTCTTGTTCAGTGCGCAGTTGCACTGGACTTCGAGGACATTCAATAGCCTGCATTTTAGGAACTGCTTGCAAAAGCACCTTCCGGCACATCAAAATGTTAGCAACACACCGTTCTGCTGTACAGAATCTTGCGCAAAGACTATAGTATGCAAAACGTTCTGCTCTAGAACTGCAAAATTTAAATAACATTCTCCTACATGGAAGAACTCCTTTGTGAAATAGAGCACATCCAAAGTAAATACTTTGGAACTGAAGTTCACTTAGAAAATTCAGTATCTTCAGAAAACATTAGCGAAAAGCTCACAAACACCAATCTCCTAACTAACACAAAAAAGAAACATACAAAAAACAAATAGCTAAGTTTCACAAAACATCTGCTAAAATACCAGACCATGTATGTGTCTGTTGTTGCAGAACATGTTATAAAAAGAGCACAGAAATATTAGATGTGGCCTACAAAATAGAGGACAATGAGGAATCCCAATGGTTCCAATAAGCGTTATATCTAATAACAGAAAATAAATACAAAATAACTGACCCCTCAACACTTTTCACGTACTGCAACACAAAGCTTGACAATAACCAAATGCCATCACGTGCTACCTGTGCTCTGCCTTCTCACAGCATCTGTAAATCCGTTCTCCATCCCCGCCAGATGCACTGCCGAGACCGAGATCTGATTCTCCAACAGCCAGAAGCACAGCTGCATCACCTCCCTCCAAAGTGGTAGTGAGCACTGTGAGACAGGCATGGTATCAAGAGATGACACACAACAGATTGTGAATTCAACAATAGAATCTTTATTAAATATCAGGACGAGTATACATCCTAACTTGCCCTATAGCTATGGTGGAGATGTCCCTGCCTAAAGACACTAAGGAAAGTATATGTCCATAAGTCCAAATCAAAATTCTTTCTGAGTCAAAACCTATGCTTGACCTCATGTCTAATAAAAACTTTTTGTGTAGGGTTATTCTAAGTCAATAGTGTCCAACACAAGTTCTGGAGCAGTCTCTAGCTCCCATCCCCAACAATTATGGGCTTCAAATGTTCTGTCAGGACTTGGGTTTCTCTTACCCAAGTTTCAAGAACACTTGGTTTCAGTATAAAAAGTTCAAAAGGAGCTCAGGGTTCCCTTCCCGAAAGCTTATAGTACTGGTTTACAAAACAATGTTCCAAAGGATCTCAGGGTTCCCTTCGCCAAGCTTCAAGCACTGATTCACAAAACAATTTTACAAAGGAGCTCAGGGTTTCCTACCACAAACTTCAAGCAGTGGTTCACAAAACAACCTCACAATGTTCAGGTTTATCTTGTTTCAGGGTTGAGTTCACAATTGTCCTGGACTTGTTGGGGGTTTCTGGTCTAGGTGCAGTTGACAGGCCACACGGCCCACACATTAGCGGTCACGCAACCAGTTACCCTTGCCCAGCTTTCTGCCACCTTGGCTTGGATTGGTTTGGCGGTTCACGACCAACTCAGAAGCTCACAAGTTCATAGATTAAAGATTTCTCTTTCTTAGCACTTCCTTGGCTCTCTTTTCTAAATTCCACTTTATTGGCTTTCATTTGCAGCTTTCACTTCAACTTGTCCAGCTTATTTTTGCTTGTTCAGTATTTTCTTCACACTTCACTGGCTCCCCTCGGCTGTTTGTTCACAGCTTTCATTCTTGTTTTCATAGCATTAACAGTTCATATTACTTTCTTAGTATCCTTGATTGATCAGAGACTTTTAACATGTATAATTCCTTCAGATGTAACCGCTCTGATATGTTGTTTCTACAAAATCCACAACTAACATTGTATTAATTTCAGTTAGTTCTTCCTCTTTGATTACAGGCTTTCAAGAACGTGCTGATGGCATGCGCTCACTCCAATACAATGTAACTCTGCAACTTTCATACACGCACTAGGTTTCTTGCATTCTCTGAAACTCACCGGTCGCAGCGCTCTTTTCTTTAGCTTCCTCGTTGAGATGATTTCTTGTATTTGAGGCTGGAGTCTAACCGCCTGCCTCTCATGCACTCCTGGACTGGTACTTCCATTGAGGGGAACAAGCACTGTTTGGGAGAAGCAAAGAGACCAGCACTCTCCACAGTTCCCTTCTCCCTCCTTCCCCGGCTCCTTGGAGGCACAGCTCCCTCGCCACGCATTTCCACTCTGTTTCACAATGCAGTCCTTCAGCGTCTCAGTGTTCCATTCTCCTTCGGCTTCTTGCGGTTTGGACTGGCCTTTCTGCTGCTCTCTAAGTTCTCTGGTGCTCCACATTTTATATACCTGAGCCCCATCAAAGCTTTTCAGGTGTGATTCACTCGTCTGGTTTGCATGATACCTACTAGACCAATTACTGGGACATACCTGACCTTCAGCCATGTAGTCATCAGGATCCCTCTTCTTTGTCCCAGTACTATAGTGGTATTTCCTATAGTTACTTTGTATTACTCTCTGAGGCATCTTCTTCTTCTCAGTACTTTGTGTCATTTCAGTGGACAATTTGGATATGGACAGCAATATCCTGCAAACGCTGAGGGAGGGTAGGGTAAGTCAATGCCAGGAAAGGGGGGATACCATGTCTCTGCCCTCTGGCCCCCTCTCCCCAATCCCCAAGGATCCACGGTTCAGGTGGTCGGGATCTAAAAGCGATGGCCCTTCCCTAGCCACCTTAACAGAAGATCCCTAGGGAGTAATTGTGAGAGTGCCTTCACGTTTCTCACAGCACACAGCTCCCTGCTTGTCGCCGTTAGTGCGTGGCCACGGTATTGTCCGTCATGATGAGGATGTGCTTCCCTTTGAGAGAAGGCGCAAAAGCTTTCAGGGTTTCTCATTGCTTGCAGCTCCAATCTGTTGATTTGGCAGTGGGCTCCCATTGTGGACAAAGGCCACTCACCTGCAACTCCTCACAGTGAGTGCCCTAACCATTTAGAGATGCACCCACAACCATCCTGGTCTGGGGCCATTGAGGCCAAAAGGGTTCCCCCACTAACATGTTCTCACTGCTGGACCACCAAGAGAGATTGTTGGCAGCCGACCTGGACATCTTTAGAATGTCCTTTAAGGTGCTGAAGTACTGGGACCATTGACCCTGTAATAGCCACTGCAGAGACTGCATACGCAATCTGGCATCTGGCACTAGAAAAATGTAGGAGGCCATGAGGCCTAAGAGGCAGAGGAAGGAAACCACTGGCAAGGGAACTTGGCTCTGGAACGGGTCCATGGATCTACGAGATAGTATCACGTTTTATAAATTGCACCCCTGTGGACTTATGGACCTGTGAAATTTGTTCATGTCTTGTTAGAACAATTCAATATTGTTGAATCACTTTATTCATATACCTTTTTCCTTATTCCCTTTGTAATTTGTTTCAGACAATATCTATTGCTGCATTATCTTTCGGCTCCTTTGGTTTGTTTGAAAAATAAATGTTTGGGTTGGTTTGAATGAAGTATGTGGTATGTATAGAATGGGGCAACTGTTATTTGTGTGAGTTTGCACAACTTTTTGTATGTATTAGAGGCTTTCCGGCTTCTCGCTTAAATATTAGCTTGTTGGTTTGATGAAATTGAATTTGTTTTCTTTTTTATATGTGCAAATACATTTTCTACCTCAAATAAACCCCTGGTGGGTCCTTCCCTTCTGTTCACCTCTGGAACAGTCGAACCATCCGTCTGACACTGGTGACCCTCTCCTCAGGGGAATAGCCCTTCCCACCCCAGTGTCCAGGACCGCTCTGATGAACTGGAGCTTTTGTGTTGGTGTTTTGTGTGGGACGTCTGTAAGTTCCAGGGGAAACCCAGCCTGCGAAATAGTGAGCAAGTGTCCTCAAGATGGGACAGAATCTGCTCTACCAACCTTCCTCGGATCAACTAATCGTCCAGGTATGGAAACACATGCACACCGGATCGACCCAAAGGGGAGCACCTTGAACTTGTAGTGCGTGTCCCCTATGAGGAATCTCAGAAATGTCCTGTGCTTTTGGTGGATCGGCACATGCAAATATGCATCCTGGCAATCTAACAACACTAGCAAATCCTGAAGCCTGAGAGCGTGGAGAATTTCAATGTTACCATTTTGAAGTTGTCCTTCTTCAAGAACTTTTTCAAAGCCCTGAGGTCCAAGATGAGATGAAGTCCTCTGCCTTTCTTGGTTACCAGCAAATATCGGCAATACCAGCCCAATTCTCTCTGCTAGGGAGGTACTTCCTCCAAGGGACCTTTTAAAAGTAGGGCTCGCAGTTCTTCCTGGAGCACCTGTTCGGTTGTTGAGGAGGTGGAGGTGGTCTGTCCGGAGGGCTCTTTAGAAAAGACAGACAGTACCCCCATTGGACGAGCTGAAGGACCCAGGCATCAGAGGTGATCTTCCACCATTGGGGCCAATGCTTGCCTATTTTTCCCCCAACCGGCGAAGCATGGGGAGAGAAGTAAAAGCAATGTCCAGGCCCATCGGCAAGGACTACCAGGTCACCTCTTGACCATCATCCACCATCCTCAAAAAGCCTTCCTGCATCTCCCCTTCGGGAATGTACTGGGAAGCTTCATGTCATGATGCCTACCCCTGGGGACCCAGACCAAGTCCAGCAACCCCGGAAGCAGGCATCAAGTTATTCCAAGCAAGCCCAACAACCCCTGCTAGGGTCTATTTGGGTGCAGTCCTGGCGTCTATGGCGCCAGGCTCATATGGAGAGTCAGTCCTGGCGCCATAGGCGCCAGGCTCATAGATTAAAACTTACCTGATGCAGACCATGCTGCAAACTTACCTGATGCAGACCATGCTGCAAGAGCTCCAAGCCAAAACAGGCTTGGAAGGGACTACTTTACTCAGGAATACTTACCTGGGACTACTTTGGAGGCTATTTAAACCACGCCCGAAGAGCAGCACACGCTTCGCGTTATTCTGCATCCAGCAGCGTAATGCTCACCGTGCCTGCAAGTCTGCATCCAGTCTTCTGCCACGCCCGCCTCGAGTCCGGAGCTCCTAGAAAAAGGGAGAAAGAAGGAGAAAAGGTTAAAACAAGAGCAATACCTTTGATCCTTACCTGAATTCATGATCCATCGCGCCTTCGAGCTGGAAGAAAGAAGTTATTTTATGCGCGTCACCTCGCCTGCTGCAGCGCCATGCTGAACTTACCGGCCTTCGCAGCATCTTCACATTCCACCGCATCCTTCTGTATGTTCCTGCCGCACACCGGCACCTAAGGGGAAGACAAGAACAGCAAGGTGAGCCAAGGGAATACACAGAGGCAATATTAGTTACCCCCATAGACTTACCTGATTTTACCACCGGGGGTACTATTCCTCTTCACAGGTCGGCGCAGCTTCCACTGCATTCTCGCCGAACCCCGGTCCCTAAGGGGAAACAAAAGGACAGCAAGGTGAAACAAAGGGACAAACAAGGGGAAACCTCATCACCACAATAGACTTACCTGATTTTACCGCCGGAGGCATTATTCCCCGAGACTTCATACTTTCTCTCAGCGCCTGAATAAGGGAGAAAGCAACAGGTTACATATTGACATTATTTTATCGAACTGTGTTGGATAATACAAATCCTTACCTGAATATTACCGGTTGGCACGAGGAACTCTTCGCTAGGGTCAAGCTGCAACCTGCAAGGAATTGGACAGAGTGAAAGTCAGACATTTGAACTCTTACGAACTACATACTTACGGCGTCTTGCCGGGAATCTCAGAGTCAATAATGTTCTGGAACTCACCAATTCCTTCGAGCCAGTGAAGCAACTGGTTATCTATGCGCCCCTGCACTCAATGCAGGATGGAGAGCTCATCTTTTCAAACCATCAGGTGAGACTATAAGAAGGGACATCAAAGGTGATCAGTGGGGAGATCAGCGGGAGTGGGGGGGGGGTTAACGCTCAACTCCACGGGTGGTTAATTCCCTTTCTCCATTTGCAGAAGAATATTTCTACGGGCCCAGCAAACAAAGCTAGGTGGGCCAGTCCAGTCCGTCATCTCGGCACTACGCGTCACATTGGTTGAGACTGCAGCTGTCCAGTTCAGATTGACGCCCCTGTGGGAGCCAGGTGAGCGTAACACTTCCCTGATGGTTTGCCAAAGCCCACAGCTGTATTTCGCAAATGCGCAGGATGCACTGATCGCCTTTAGGGCCATATTGTCCGACAAAAATACTTTTTTTGCCCCGGCGTCTTTTTTCTTACCTTCCCTGTCCATAGAGAGAATGGAAGTTGACATGGATGGTCTAGCATTAAAAGTGGCTGCTTGTACGATGAAAGAGGAGATATGTTGGGTCCCCTCTTACCGGCTTATACTTCTTCATGAAGAAAGAATTTGCAGGTGCTGTTTTACAAGACTTCTGCCAGAAGGTGGTGATGGGGTCAGCAATGGCCATATTGACAGGCAGGGCTCTTTCTGTAGGGGCTCCCTCATCCAAAATGTCAGATTATATCCTGACAGAGGTCTGGCTAGGGCACTGCAACCTAGGACATCCACTCCCCTGTCCACTGTAGAATAATACTTTGCACTTGTATGACCATAAGCGTGGGCTTGCTGAGTCTCCACATCAGAGGAAGTGTCCAGGCCACTTGCATCTCAAAGCTCCTCTGCCAAAGCCTTCAAATCAGCCACATCTGAGAAAGGATTTGTGCCTCCATTGCCTGAATATGCGAGATCAATGTCAAACGGCCCGTGGACATCATCGCCACTGAAAATTGATGCCATAGTACTGAAAAAATAAGATTGGTGCTGAGGCATGTACGATCAGTCAGACAACGACGCCAAAGGATTCACACCAGAGGGCACCAGTTGGCACCAATAACTGCGTAAACGCTTTGCCATCACTCTGTGCTGAGTCTGAGAGCTCAGGTGTCGACACTGTGAACCCACGGGGTCCTTAAATCAGTAACATAACAGGCTCAGGATGGGATGCAGAATAACTCTTACACCAAATGATAAAACTGACTCAGGAAGTTGGCAAAACGTCTCATCCGACTGTTTTATTATCAATTGTCTAAAACAGGGAGTTACAACGGACATCAACGGACGTTCGCTTGTGTTCTCTCAACTCGTTTCATAAAAGACAATACTTTTATAATGAAAATTCATCAAACGTGAGGTCATACGTGGTGAATAAAAAAAACTGTGGGGAGTTGTGGTTGGACTAAGGGGAACATCTTTGTATACTTTCTATATAGGGGCGAGTTGTGATTGGGTCTCTACAGTCAGGTGGACAATTTATGCCCACCCCTATTGCAAGTCATCTTCATTACTTATTAGATACACAATATTTAATTGGCTCTCAAAATATAAGGCCCTTCGTTATATGGCCCTCTATAATAGGTTGGCACACTTGTACCCTTCTGGAACATTCGGCTCACTAGCAGCACGTATGCTGGTACTCCAGGTGTCAATGGGCGGACTTGACCATGTCTCCGCACCCAATTAGCCCAATATCTCTCATCGCTCATGCCTTCTGCCATAAAGATTGTCTTTGAACTTTGCAAAGTATCCTTGCTCCCGAGAATATATAGGAGTAAAGGCACACTCTTATCACAGTTCAGGCCTGCATGCCCGACACCTATTTCCATCCTTGGCTCACGTGACAGCAACCGTATTTCAGCCTGTTTTGCAGTATTTAATTGTCTTTATTTAATAAACATGGCACTCATTGTGTTCTTTCCTTGTATCTTAACACTAGACAATTCAATATCTCAGGGTTCCTGTTCTTTTCGGATAGATAACCTGTTCTTGGCTACTTCATCCTTTGACACCAAGCCAGACAGCCCTTCTCTGTCTTTCTTCGATCTCCAGCCACTTATTTTCTGTGACACACACACAGCTATTAATCCTTCTTTCTCCATGGGTTTGAGCTTACTAAATATGTGACACCGAAAGTCCAGTTTCTATGTAATGGCGGCACAGCCTGCAGTCTATTCACCACGTATAGCCAGCCTTTATGATTACTTAGACCACTTTCGTTGCTGCATCTGTACAGTTATTAAACGGCTTGCATTTTCTGCAGAGTTCTTCCTACGTGCAATCTTCATTCCACATATGAAGGTTTACTTGATTCTTTATTCCGTCATCAAATTCAATAAGGACTATGCATCCTATTATTTTTGCCACCCATCTCAGTGCTTCACACTCGCTTCTTCTGATGTCACCAGCTTCTTTTTCTCTCATTTTCATACTCCTTCAGGGACTTCTTCCAGGAGATTGTCATTCCTTTGGGGATACATCAGATAAGGTTTTCTCAGAGGATACCTTGTCTCAAAGACTCTCCACGGAATAGTCACAGTCACTGGTGTCAAGCATGGTATGACTTCTGGCTTCAGCATACAGGTAGTGGGGGGGCCGGACTTCCAGCAGAGGCATTTGGCGGCTCCTCTACAACGGTTTCCTTGCCGCCGGGCACCACTGGAACCGATGGAGCGTGCTGCTTCGAGGAGTCACCTGTACCTGCAGCTGCTTTCTTAAACATGTTGTGTATTTGCTCTTTAAAAACCTCCCACTCAGTACTAGATGTAGACCTTGAAGCCGACTTAACGCGGACATCAGAGGAACCAGAACCGTACATTCGTTGATGATGCCATTTCTTTTTATGGCAGAAGGAGAATGAGGAATGACTGCGCAAAAATGTGATCGCTTTTTGGTCTCTTTATGGTGCCTATCATCCTTTGCTGGAATAGGTCCCTCCGTCTTGAGCTCTGACAACCAGGGGGTAAAGCAGGCCGAAGAGTTTGGCGTGGGTCAACCTAAACCGAGTATCGCAGCCCTCTTCTGAAGTGATTTCGGTTACATCTTCAGGCAAGAAACGCAGTCCTCATTGACGTGACCAATGTTCAGGCACCACATCCAGACACTGTATGGGTCCGTAATGGATATCTTGGAATGATAGTCCTTGCACCTCTAAAAGCCTGACACCTTGAGAGCCGACATAAAGTTGAAACCGTGTTAAATAAAATGAAAATGTGTAGGTTGAAAAGAATATTTCTCTGAGAGAAAGTGAGTTGTACCGATGAGCAGCGTGCTGAACGCATGGAAAAAAGAAACTGAGAAACGGAGGTACAGGGGCATAGTGATGCGGTATATGTAGGGTGACCGACATCACATCTGGAGTCGACGACCACTGCATTGAGTCAAGAGGGATCAACGGCCGAGAAGAGGTGCACTAACGACCCATGTCGAAATGTTTGCAAGCAGGTGACACTGGAATGGATATCTATCTGATGAGGAATCTGCAGGAGAAAAGCAATTCATTGAAATGATTTTGCATAGAAAATTAGCTGGGTAGCCGTACTCTCTCCCTCGCACTCTTTTACTCCGTTCCATGATCGTATGCCTCCTTACTCTCTATTTTTGTCTTCTACCTCTCTCAAGTCTTACCACCCTATTCTCCCACCTTCTCTTACTACCCACACTTTCCATTCTCTCCTCCTCCTCTTTCTCTTTTCCCTATCTCCTTCCACCTCTTTTCTCCTCTGTCCATTAGATTTTCTCACACTCCTTGCTCTTTTATCTCTCACACACCCCTCTGTCACCTCTGACAGTCTCCACCGCTTTATATGCCCCTCTACATCTCCCGCCTATTCTTTGCCCTCTCTACCATCACTACTCCCTGTCTCTACCACTCACCTCTCATTTCCACTTCAACCCTCTCTACTCCTTCAACATCTACACTCTTCACCTACCTCCCTTCTACCTCCTGCACACCACAACACTACCACTCTATCTCACATACACTCGCAATCACAGCTCTCTCTGGAGTCACTGGTTACCACTCCCACACAGAGTGCATGCAAGTCATCCACAGATTATTCAGCACTTGCCTCCACCTTCTGTGCACCTCACTGATCAAAGGGTTTTGGGGCATCTAGGAAGGGGCTAGAGGACATCGCTTAAGGGGAACCAGAGTAAATCTAGAACAGGATGACCACTTGTGTTAGTGTGAATTACCGCCAGGAAAACAGGGAATGCAAATTACCATATGTGTGTTCAGGCCATAATATCTTCAACCCCCTACAATCAAAAGGTATGGGGGTGCCACGGGAGGGGCTCGATGGTGCCTCTACATTGGTTGGGTCCAGAGTAAACAAAAAAGAAACTGAGGAACTGAGGTACAGGGGCATAGTGATGCGGTATATGTAGGGTGACCGAAGTCACTCCCGAGGCATGGTTGGGTCTCGGGAGGATAGCTCAGGGGCAACATGCTCGCCTTGGAAGCAAGATGAGACGGGGCAACACAGGTTCGATCCCCGGATCCGCGCTTAGAAACCTCTGGGTATTAAGCGCGTTATAAATAACCAATCATATCATATCATAAACATAAACCAGGATGACCACTTGTGTCAGTGTGAGTTAAACCCAGAAAACCAGGGTATGTGAATTAACATAGGTGCATTCAGATCATGATATCATGCAAGCCCACAATGAAAAGGTATGTGGGTATACAGGGAGGAGATAGATGGTGCAGATACATTGGTTGGGACCTGAGGAAATGTAACACAGGATGACCACTTGTGTTAGTGTGAATTACCCCAAGAGAAATAGGGGATGCAAATTACCATGGGTGCAATCAGGCCATGATATCTTGCACACCACACAATCAAAAGGTATGGGGCGTCCCGGGAGGGGCTTGATGGTGCCTCTACATTGGTTGGTACAAGATTAAATATAAAAGAGGGTGACCACTTGTATCATTGTGAGTTAACCCCACGGAAACAGGGTATGCAAATTACTGTAGGTGTGTTCAGGCCATGATATATTGCAACCCCCACTATCAAAAGATATGGGGCTGTACAGGGAGAGGTTAGATGGTGCCTCTACATTGGTTGGGACTAGATTAAACATAAAACAGGATGACCACCTGTGTTAGTGTGAGTTAATGCCAGTGAGGTAGGGGATGCGAATTACCATAGGTGCGTTCATACCATGATATCTTGTACCCCCCACAATCAAAAGGTATGGGGGAGTTCCGGGAGGGGCTCGGTGGTGCCTCTACATTGGTTAGGACCAAAGTAAACACAAAACAGGAAAACCACTTGTGTCAGTGTATATTAACCACAAGAAGGCAAGGGATGCGAATTACCATAGGTGTGTTCAGACAAAGGGCCTCATTACACGGATGGCGGTGGACCATGGTGCTATTAGCACCTTGGTCCATGCCGGTAAAATACCGGCACTGCCTTGGTGGAAAGGGGAATTACCGCCCTATTCCAAGGTTGGTGGGGCGGTAATTCCCCCTTCCCCCATTGCCCTTCCCCATTTTTGCCCCATAGGGCATAATGGGAATGGGGAAGGTGCTAATTACGGCACCACAAATTGCAGTACCGTAATTAGCTCCATGGTCCCTTTGCGGGTTGGTTTTTAACGCCTGCAAAAAGCAGGCGTTAAATTCCCCAACCCGCAAAAGGACCTCGTAGTAAGGCGGTAAGGTTTTACCGGTACCGGTAAACCCTTACCGCCATCCGTGTAATGAGGCCCTTGCGCCCCCACAATCAAGAGGTATGGAGGTGTCCAGGGAGGGGCTAGATGGTGCCCTTACATCGGATGGGACCTGAGTAAACATAAAACAGGATGACCACTTGTGTCAGTGTGAGCTAACCCCAGAAAAACAGAGTATGTGAATTACCATAGGTGCATTCAGGCCATTGTATCATGTATCCCCACAATGAAAAGGTATGGGGGTGTCCAGGGAGGAGATAGATGTGCCTATACATCGGTTGGGAACTGAGTAAATATAAAACAGGATGATCACTTGTGTTAGTGTGAATAACCCCAAGAGAAATAGGGGATACAAATTACCATAGGTGCAATAAGGCCATGATATCTTGCACACCCCACAATCAAAAGGTATGGAGGTGTCCCAGGAGGGGCTAAATAGTGCAACTACATTGGTTGGGGATACAAATTACCATAGGTGCAATAAGGCCATGATATCTTGCACCCCCCACAATCAAAAGGTATGGAGGTGTCCCGGGAGGGGCTAGATGGTGCCTCCACATTGGTTGGGACCAGATTAAACATAAAACAGGATGGCCACTTGTGTCATGGTGAGTTAACCCCAGAGACACAGGGGTTGCTAATTATCATAGGTGTGTCCAGACCATGATATCTTGCACCCCCACAATCAAAAGGTATGAGGTATCCAGGGAGGGGCTAGATGGTGCCCTTACATCATTTTGGACCAGAGTAAACATAAAACAGGATGACCACATGTGTCAGTGTGAGTTAACCCCAGAAAAAGAGGGTATGTGAATTACCATAGGTGCGTTCAGGCCATGATATCATGCACCCCCACAATGAAAAGGTATGGGGGTGTTCAGGGAGGAGGTAGACAGTGCCGATACATTGGTTGGGACCTGAACAAACATAAAACAGGAAGACCACTTGTGTTAGTGTGAATTACTCCAAGAGAAATAAGGGATACAAATTACCATAGGTGCAATAAGGCCATGATATCTTGCACACCCCACAATCAAAAGGTATGGAGGTGTCCCAGGAGGGGCTAAATAGTGCAACTACATTGGTTGGGACCAGATTAAACATAAAACAGGATGACCACTTGTGTCAGTGTAAATTACCCCAAGGGAGGCAAGGGATACCAATTACCTTAGGCGCGTTCAGGCCATGATACGTTGCACCCCCACCATAAAAAGGTATGGGGGTGTCCAAGGAGGGGCTAGATGGTGCCTGTACATTGGTTGGGACCAGAGTAAATATAAAACAGGATGACCACTTGTATTAGTGTGAGTTAATCCCAGAAAAACAGGTATCTGAATTACCATAGGTGTGTTTGGGCGATGATACCTTGCACCGCCACAATCACAGGTTATGGGGGTGTCCAGGGAGGGGATAGATGGTACCCTACATCGGTTGGGACAGATTAAACATAAAACAGGATGAATAATGTGAATTACCCCAGAGAGGCAGTGGATGCAAATTACCTTAAGTGTGTTGAGGCCATGATATATTGCACCCCCACAATCAAAAGGTATAGGGGTGTCCAGGGAGAGGGTAGATGGTGCCTCTACTTCGTTTGGGACCAGAGTATATCTAAAACAGAATGACCACTTGTGTCATTGCGAATTAACCCCCGGGGGACAGGGAATGCGAATTACCATAGGTGTGTTCAGACCATGATATCTTACACCCACACAATCAAAAGGTATGGGGTGTCTTGGGAGGGGCTAGATGGTGCCTCTACATTGGTTGGGACCAGAGTAAACATAAAACAGGATGACCACTTGTGTCAGTGTGAGTTAACCCCAGAAAAACAGGGTATGTGACTTACCATAGGTGTGTTCAGTTCATGATATCATGCACCCTCACAATCAAAAGGTATGGGGGTGTCCCAGGAGGGGCTAAATAGTGCCTCTGCATTGGTTGGGACTAGATTAAACATAAAACAGGATGACCACTTGTGTTAGTGTAAATTAACCCCATGGAGGCAAGCAAGGGATACAAATTACCATTGGTGCATTCAGGCCATGATACCTTGCACCCCCACAATGAAAAGGTATGGGGGTGTCCAGCGAGGGGATAGATGGTGCCTCTACATTTCTTGGGAACTGAGTAAATATAAAACAGGATGACCACTTGTGTAAGTGTGAATTAACCTCTTGGAGGCAGAGGATGCAAATTACCGTAGGTTCGTTCAGGCCATGATATCTTGCACCTCCACTATCAAAATTGTTTGTACTGTTCTTGTAAGTGTGTGAATGCTGCACCTCTGGTACATCTCCATAGTATTCAACGCTGTGACGTGTGGTATGGGCCATGATTTGCCAGGGCACCATAGTTTCGATGTAGTGGTGCATATAGGTCCGATAAAATGTCCTCTCTAAACATAATGGAATATTCTCTGCAGGCCCGGGTGAAGATGTGTCGGGGACCATTTCAACATGATTGTTGGGGGCTCCACTTACTTAGAGCAGAAAGCAGGCTGAGGCTCCTGTGCGAGGAGGGCATACATTATAATGGAGATAAAGATAAGGTTAATAGCTGCCAATTATCACGATCAAGCAGGGAGCTGAAACACTGAATGACGGCAGAATAGTTGTGAATGATCCTTCTTCATAACAAAGTGGCTTACGTGGAGGAAACAGTGTTGAAAGTAGGTGATAATATTCCTCATTGGAAGTGACAGCAGGACGGGCTCCAGCAGCAGCTTGTAAGGTGAGCACTGCAAAGCGCACACTGTAAAACCCAGAAAGTGAGCAATATATAAAGGAATATAATGCTGTGTTATTACACTGCTGGGCGGCAATATGGGGGCTGTTGCTGTGGGACCCCTGATGCTCAGGGCCCCTTTAATTTGAAAGAGTTGAAAGGGCCTGCCACCGTTCCTGATTCTCTGCTAATGTGTGTCCTTATTGCTTACTAGCAAAGTATACAGCAAACATGGCTGGGAATAACCTAGCAGCTACGCACCAGGGCCATACTGCTGTACAGTCCTGTTAACATAAAACAACAAGTTCATAACTGGTGTATAAATACACATGTACGAACTGAGCTAAGTACAACTCTTCCATTGACCTTGATGTGGACGTTTGGCAGTAGATTGTGTTGTTGCAGAAGTTGTTTGGTGCCCCCTCTTTCCTCCAAGATTAGCTTGCAGAGTTTAAGTAAAAGGTATGTTCTGGAATTATCCTGGATACCTCGCTATTAGTTAATTTTACACAATGTATTTTCAACACAGTTTCTTATTTTGTGATAATTACAATTGATATTATTCATCAATCTGTTTAATGCATGGGCTTGTGATCCCAGCAGTTGTCAGCCGACAAGTGTTTCGACCCGCAGGTCTTTATCAAGGCTATTGGTGAAGGATGGGGGCCCCTTGTGGGGTCCTGGATGAAAACAATGATCAATGTGTCCTTGACAGCTGGGCTCTGTATGGGGCCCTGGTATGTGGGTGAATTTGCAGCGTCACAAATCAAGTTATACTCAAATCAAATTATACGAGACTGGCAGAGGGCCAGTGCAGCAAAATTAAATTATATGTGAGAGTATTATAGCCACTAGGCACTAGCAGAGGAGCACCACGGTACAATAATGTGTGCCTACACATATTAAAATTGTACGTTTTTAAGGGTGCAAACGTAATCACCTATAAGCACTCAAATGTTTGCAGTTCAAGTGAGCGTGAGATTATATTATTTGCCCAGGATCACAAATTTGCGCTGAACAGCGAAGCAGGGATTTTAACCCACTCTGCAATTTGGGCACGGGCACCTTCTTCCACGCTTTACTTGGAACAAAAGTTTTGGGTGTTAATACATACAATAATACTGCCCTATAGCGCTTACTTGCAAAAATCACAAATCGCATAGTAAAGCATCATGACAACATGTAAATATTTATAGCAGCAGCATGTTGGCCCAAAATAACATTTATTTTCCACATCCTGAATGCAAAATATCTATGTACCCACTTTATTTTCAGCGATTTATGACACACAATAAAAGAGGTGTAAAAAATTCACTTAGGTTTGGAGATTTGTCGCAAACCTCCATCGTGTTGTTATATATGGTTTAAGGACATTCAACTGAGGAATCAAAGCAAACTTCACTTTTTAGCATATTAAGCTTTTAGACGTTATGGGTATTAACACATTTTCAAAGGGTGTTTTATTGTGTTCCTCCCTTTAACTGTCACAGATTTGCAAGGTGACTGGCGGTCTTTCAGTTGGAAATGCACTATCATGCATGAGGAAGGCTATGCTGCTGATGACAAACAAAATGTGTTGTCAAGTTCATCAGGGATCACAGCCTGTGTGTCTCAAGGGGGCAGCCTGTGACTCCGGGAAACGGGTAGTGCTTGATGAGCCGACCAGATAGTAGATTTGCCTCGGAACACACAAAATGAGGGCCTAAGCATGCTCCTCATCCTTTGTACTGTTAAGGGGAAACGCCCTGAGTCCGCAGCTAACATTTCGAGGGGCAGGGGGCTTTTGCCTGGTCAGCTCAATGACTTTGCGCTCCTGGCCTTGTATGATATTCTACATCCCCCACAGATGACAGGAATGTGCAGGTGCGGAGCTACAAATATATTTTCCTTTTTACGCTGTTTGTATGGCTGTAGCCATCCCTGGGTGGGCGGGGTATCCACGGGAGCGTGGCTCTTGTTGCATGTCACCCCTCCTGGGCAACATGGTACCTCCCAAGGATCTGTGTGTGGTCACATGGTGGTAACCATGTAACCAAGTCAATAACTCGTCAGTCGATCCTACTCTGACTCCTGTGTCTCTTTGGGTGCTCCATGCTGGTGCTGCGCAGCGTGCCATGGGCCTAGCCTTGCGGTCCGGCACTATGACGGTGCCCCTGCTGGGAAATACCATCCTCTCGGCATTTGTGCCCGCCATGTGAACATGGCCTGTGCACCATCCTCGGCCTGGGTGCCCCAGTGCAGAGGCGGGTGCTAGCTGGGTGCCCCCAGACCCTGTGTGGAGCTCCAGTGATCCGGAGCAGGCAGGGTGATCCCTGTCTCCTGCTGACAGTGTGATTGCGGCCCTGATGTCCCTGTCGGGTGATCCCGACATCTGCAAGGCCCGCTCCGGTGACCTGGGAGCGGGCCACACCAGCTCTGAAGATGGCCGAACACTGCCTCCCTCATGCTGCCGTGGGGATGCAGGATATCATACAACACCGTGTCATCGGAGTGAGGAGACATTACAGAGCGTGGCACGCAAAGCCCAGGACACAGGTCTTCAGACTGATGTTATCCCAGTGGAAATACTGTGAGATCGAGTGCAGATGGCATGGACTCGGAAACGTCTCCTTCCTTGAAAGTGATAACCAGGATGCAATCTGCAAAGCCAGGAGCAGTAAACAGCTGTCGGAGGGTGCTAATTCAATATTTAGTGAACAATTTGAGAAAGGGCTTGTGAAATGAATGCAGCTTACATTTTAAAGGAGAACTCACTAACAGGCTTGGGTGCGTGCAATACCATATTACTACTAGCACCGCTCCTTCAAACACTTGATGAAATTGATCCATAATTATTAGAACTTTAAAGAAGGATCAAACTAGATCAAGCAAGTGGAGATTAGATTCAATTAGAGTTGAAATGAGTATTGAAATTTGAACAGTTATCATAATTAAGAAATGTGGGAGTAGGAAAATGTGCACAATCTGTTTCCTCCCACATACTGAGCTGTTGTTTTTCTTTTATTTCTTCACCTAGGTCTGGCTCTACAAATTGTACATAATTGTAGTGTCTCGTTTCAGGGATGTCTCCTATGTATGTTTAGGATGATCAGCATCATTTCTATCAAACACGTGGAATAGTGTCCAGTCATAATGTCGAATACAATAATGTCGAAAGTCAAAATGTCGAAAATATTTAGTCGAAAATAAAAATGTCGAATTACAAAAATGTCGAATTTTTTTCGATTTTTTTTCGAATTAATGTTTAAATAAATAATTAATTAATTATATTTTATAACACATAATTTTTTTAAATGGTTAAAGGTATATCCATGGTGAGTGGGGGGATGGGGAGGAGGGGGGGTTGGGGTAGGGGTTTGGGATGGGGTTTTTTAATAATTAATTATATAATTAATGTTTTATTAAATACTTTTTAAAAAAAATTAAAGGTATATCCATGGGGGGTGTTGGGGGGGATGGGGAGGAGTGGAGGGTTGGGGTAGGGGTTTGGGATGGGGGGGTTGGGGGGGGACCCCTCCCAATAAAAAACGTGGACCCCCCCAATAAAAAACGTTAGTATGTGTGACATTTTACATAGTTATTGTAACATTGGTTTTTCGATTTTTTTTCGACATTTTATTTTCGAATTAATGACTTTTTCTATTATATGTATGTGTTTTCGACATTTTTGAATTCAACATTTTTTTTTCGACATTTTTGTAATTCGACATTATTTTTTCGATATTATGACTATAAACCGTGGAATAGATGTCCACAAAGATGTTCAGTGTGTTGTATGCATCAGGGGTGTTGCTAGGCATGGAAAAGATCTGTGGTTACGCTAATGTCAAGACTCGGGGGTAGCTAGTCTTTTGGGTGAAGCCCCTGAGTTTATATCCGGTGCTACAACCGAAAGATCAGGGTCTATATCCCCTTTAGTCCCCCAGCTATGCCATATGTGCAATCTGTGTTTGCCCTTCTTTCATTGGGTTATCTGACCCCTATTTCATCTAATTTCTGAAAGTTACTATTTTGAATCCAATAAAGGGGCTGTGGGTAGTGGGGAGGGCTTGGGGATAGATGGGTGTAATATGTGTATTCATGTTATCCAGAATATACCATTGTATGCCATGTCAGGATATCTGGGAGTCTGTGTGAAACACATGTATGTACCTACCGATTTAGATACACTAAAATAGGGATAACTTGTTGTCCTATACATTAATATATTTATTTGTTTGTATTTATCAGAATTTGCATGACACCTATACACAAGTGTTTCCAGGTGCCACAAGACAAAAAGGGGGAGGGGCATAGGGTAAGAAACAGCAATAACGGTCGTACTAGGCCTTGTGACATTCTTACAGTGCAAGTACAAAGGCCCATAAGTGCAGGGGAGGGTGGAAGTAGGGGAAAGGGTTGGGATGGGGGTGGGTGGGATGTGAGAAGTGCAGGAGTGTGCACCCTGGGGGATGAGCAAGTGCTGAGGGGAGCCAGGAAGGGCAAGTGACGGGGAAATGTGGGAGAGGGAGGACAAGTGCGCTGGACGGTGTGGTCCAGACTCAGGCTTGTCCGGGAAGAGTGCTCAGAGGCAAGTGCTGGTATGGATACAGGGGGAGACTGGTCAAGGAGGGCCAGGCCCCTGTATGACTCATAGTGGACCATGCACCAGTCTCAGTGGCAGAGAGACATTTGCACTGAAGGGATGGAAGGACGAGGAGAAGAGGAACATCTTGAGAAGTTTCCAGAACATAAGAAGATCCGGCTCAAGTATGATGGGGTAGGGAGACCATTCCAGAGGGAGGCTCCTGCCGAGGAAAGGGATCTACCTCCCATTCTCTACTTGGAGCAGCGTCTGACCTGCATAGAGTTGGAGTTAGAGGACCGAAGAACTCTAGCAGGGAGGTATTTAGGGGGAGAAAGCTGGATGTAGAAGTCCCAGGCCCCAGACAGCCTTGTGGATGATGCAAAGGATCTTGAATTTGATCCTTGTAGTCACTGGGAGCCAGTGGAGAGATTTTAGGGCTAGAGAAATGTGGTCCCTGGGCTTAAAGCCAAGTATAACTCTCCCAATCCTATTCTAGATTAGTTGAAGAAGGCAAAGGGAAGAGACAAGCAAAATGAGGAAGAGGCTGCTGCAGTAGTCCATCCTAGAGAGAACTAGACCTCTGGAGACATTGAGCTTCTGGGGGAAGGTGAGGAAAGGTAGAATGCCTCTGAGGATGTGTAGCTGAAACTTGGACTTCTTGGCAAGTTATGTGATGTACGGGGAGAGGGTGAGTAAAGAGTCAAAGATATTTTGCCTCACAAGAAGGTGAGAGGAGGGGACCTATCGAGGGTGGTCAGAGAGTGGGAGGGAAACAGGGAGCAGGTGTCCCAATGAGAAGGATCTCTGTTTTACTGGTATTAAGGCAGAGATTATTAGCAGAGCACCATGCCTGAATAGCAGTCAGGCAGTCAGAGGAAGGAGAGGAGGTAGAAGGGAGCTTAAAGGACAGCTCTGTGTCATCAGCATAGCACTGGAAGTGAAGAGAGAAGGTGGAGAGTAAGTAGGCCAGAGGGGTAAGGTAGATGTTGAAGAGCCATGGTGATTGGATAGAGCCCTGATGGCGCAACAGGTAGCGAGTGAGGTGGAGGACAGGAAAGGGCTTAGTTGCACTTTGGAGGGTTGGTTTGAAAGGAAGATGGTCAGCCACGACAAGGGCCCGTTCTCTGATGCCAATGGTATCATGGAGATGATTTATGAGGATGGCATGATTGATTGTGTCCAAGGTAGAAGAAAGATTGAGAAGGATCAGAACAGAGGGAGAGTTTGAATCCAGGTTTCAGAGCCGGTCTTCACAGGTGTTCAGGAGAGCAGTTGCCGTGCCTCTGGAGGCTCTGAAGCCCGACTGGTGGTCGTGGAGGCAGCCAGCCAATTCGGTGTGGTGGGTTAGTTGGGGGGTTGACTAACTTCTCCATGAGTTTGCCCAAGAAATGGGTGATAGAGATAGGGCGATAATTAGCCATGCATGAAGGGTCTGGAGATGGCGTTTTTAGGAGAGGATGCACAAGAGAGTGCTTGAGGGGTTCTGGGAAAGAGCCAGTGGTAAAGGAGTGGGTACAGAGGTCAGCCAAGGAAGGAGCAAAGGAGGAGATGTTGTCCTTGATACTTGTAGAAGAGCAGGTGAGCACCTGTTTGGAAGAGACTTTCATAGAGCGGACTACTCTAGAGAAGTCATCTTGGGCAATGTGAGAAAAGGAGGACAGTATGGGGGGTAGGGGAGGACCAAGGCAGGCAAAGGAAGGGGTGGGGAGGGTAGTCGAGGACAGTGAGGACAAGATGTCCTGAGCTTTGGTGGAGAAGTGAAAGGCCAGTGCAGTGCAGAGGGCCTCGGAGGGAAGAGGAGGAGGAGGCTGCATTAGGATTGGCAAGTTCCGTGCAGATTCTGAAAAGTTCAGCCGTGTTATTGGTGGCCCCAGAGATGCAGGGTTGGTCATGAACCCTCTTCTTGGAGCAGATGGTGAGACCATATTGCCTCTGGAGCAGGCGGCATACCAGTTTGTCAGAGGATGTACCTGAGGCCTGGCATTTCCCCTGAGCAGCTTTGCACTTGCGTTTAAAAGCTGCTAAATCAGTGTCATACCAAGAGTTGCATTTGGAGGCAGGTTTCATGTGGATGCTCATGAAAGGGGCATGGATGTCTAGAGTGTTGGAGATGGAGAAGTGGAGGTTAGGCAGTGCAGAGAAAGCAGGAGAGTCAGAGATAGGGGAGAGAGGGGGTTTAAGGCGGCAGTGAATGCAGTGACTGACATGCTGCATTGGTTGAATGACAGAGAAAGAGACTGGCAGAGGGGGGCCAGGGAGCTCATGGTGGGAGGGGAGGAGAGGGTGGTCAGACCAGGCGAGAGGAGTAGTTAGAGGGTTGGAGAGAGGGATGTCTGTTGTGATGAGGGCATTGAGCGTGTGTCTGGCAGAGTGGGTTGGGCCAGAGGGAAGAATTGTGAGAAAAAGAGAGTCACAGAGGTCACGAAAGAGTACACAAGCCAGATCCTGAGAGTCAAGATGGATGTTAAAGTCCCTTAGGAAGGAAAGTTTGGGGGAGGAGGCCAGAAGAGAGGAGGAGAGGTCTGCCCATTTTGTTAGGAAGAGGGGGTCGGTCCGTGGTGCCTGTAGATAGTGGCAGAAGTGAGGGAGAGGGTAGGAGGGACAGACAGCCTACAGACAAGGTATTCAAAGGAGGAATAGGATTGAGTGGTAATAACGGTGGCCGGAACCCACTCAAGGAAAATCAAAGCCACACCACCTCCCGACTGGGTGGGTCTAGGGTTGGACAAGATCTTCTAGCCTACGGGGAGAAGAGTGTCAAAAGCAGTGACAGAGCTGGCCTTGAACCACATCTCAGTCAGAGCATGGACATCAAGATCAAGGTTGTCAAAGAGGAGACAGATATCAGAGGAGTGTATGACAGGGGAGTGGGAATTGAGTGTAGCTAAGTGAAGCTGGTTGCCCCTTTTAAAGGTTTTCCGAGTGGGGGTACAGGGGCGGGGTACCACCATGGAGGGGGAGGGTTGGGGGTAGGAGGGGGCAGGGGAGCTGGAGGTTAGAGGGGGGAAAGGGCAGCAGGAGGAGGTGGGAAGTTAAAAAGAGAAGGTAGAGCTCATGGACACAATGCTGAAATGCTGTTTTTCCCAGTTTTGGAAAGAGCGTGCGAACTAAAGCCCGTCCTTCTGTGTTAAGTACATGGTCTGTTATGCCTGGCACGCTTGTGCAGCAGTTGTTACATTTAGACTAATGTGTCAGGATTACAATTTTTAGTGGGTCATTTGTTTATTTAGTAATACCAGTGGGAGCTAGCATGACTGCAATTTTAAAATAATATCAACTTAGTAGTGCTGCAAAATAGGCATGCAAGCGACAAACAGGAGTTTCAAATATTAAGAGAGCAATTACTAAGAGGAAGAGAATTAACGAAAAGATCAGCCAATTAAACACTGAAGGGGAGTCCTTTGTAGTGGGTGAAGCTGTCTGGGATAAGCGGGGCAAACCACACATGGCTCAAGATAAGGTCACAACCTACCTGAAACCTGTGAGCAAAGTCATGAAAAGATTAACAGCTGATGGTAATGATAAAGGCGATATTGGGGAGTTGGAGCCCATAGATAACAACTCATTACTGAACATGTTGTTAAACATGAAATATGTTACGAGTATGGGGGGCTGATCCAAGATTAAATGCACTCCAAGTTTCTACATTTGATATTGAAGTTATGGCCAGCAATCTAGAGAAAACTCCTGATTTGGATAAATTAGTGGATAGGGTTTATGCATCTTCTCCTATAAGGGAGAATGTATCCCTTTCCTCCTCAGATAACTCTGATGAAGATTCGATTAGTGAACCTGAGTGTCTAAAAATTTCAAAAGCATTGTTTACCATCTGTAGCTCTATCTATAAAGAACAACAAATAATGAAAGAAGGGTTTACTAGATTGGTTGAAGTGATTCTCAATATCTCTAAACTTCTGGAGGTAACTACTATACGTCCCATTTCAATTAGAGAGGAAAATTGTCCACAGGACGGTGATCGATTAGGGTGGGACAGTTGTAACGCCTATGACTCTATACTTACTGCCCATGATAATACATATGGTTTCCCTAAGGTTGCTAGAGAGAATATTCAGTTAGAATCTGCTTGTAAGCGAACCTCCTTAAGTACAACCTCTAAAAAACAGGGTGATTGCATAATAAGTAAAAAACTGAAAAAGAACAATCTAAGGAGAACATTGTTATCCTTGGCGGATGCCACACGAACTAGAGTGAGGTGCGAAGAGCTGAGTGATACATTTCAACTGGTCAATGAGGTACATAGTAATAAACCAACCAGGTTGCCTAAAAAGAAAAAATGTAAACCTATCAAAGTTGGTAATACATTAAAAGATCAGAATCAAGAGGTCAACAAACAGAGAGGATTGGAATCTGGCTCATAAAGCCAAGAGCCAAAACTTAAATGGTTTACTGAACTGGTTAAAAGGAATGAGGCCGCTAAATTGTAAGAAGAGTTTGGTCACACTGCCGTTTATGAAACTACGTACACAGGGGAAGTGTCAGACCAGTATTATATGGAGGCTCAGGAAAGTAGGGTCATTAGTGCCCCTAGATTAAAGGATGTACTATGCTCCACTTCACTCAATACAAAAAAATAAAAATTGTTGACACTTATGCTACCTCCAGCAGTCCCTTCCTTAAT
The DNA here is from genome assembly GCF_040938575.1 of Ambystoma mexicanum. NCBI lineage: Eukaryota > Metazoa > Chordata > Amphibia > Caudata > Ambystomatidae > Ambystoma > Ambystoma mexicanum. The sequence continues at coordinate 1,090,246,822 of NC_090926.1, read as the reverse complement.
AGGACAAATGTGTTGGAACAGATTTACCAAATTATAGAACTGAACGTGATCTCCTCTCAGGAGATTACGGTACTTGAGATTCCCATAATTAGTAGTGGCCCCAATTGGGCAATAGTTCATATGGTATCCACTATTGTCTGTCAGTGTAACTTGTTATATGCTAAAGCCTTTAGAGAGATGAGATATGAGTTTACACAAATGGAAAATAATGTGGCAAAGGTAAAGAGGAACAAATCAAGTGCTCCCTGGGTGACTGGCCTTGATGTGGGGTTCATAAGTATTGATAAACTGGTCCACAGAATAGTCAAAGAACTTAAAGAAGTGGGGGTGAACACTATGGGCCTCATTACGACCCAGGCGGTAAGGGGTTTACGGCAGCGTAAACAGCGCCGACCCTTACCGCCTGAGTACGAGGTCCCTTAGCGCCATGGCGGATTTAACACCTGCTTTTAGCAGGTGTTAAAATCCATGGCGCTAAGGACCATGGAGTTAATTACGCCACCGTAATTTACGGTGGCGCAATTAACGCCTTCCCCACTCCCATTATGCCCTATGGGGCAAAAATGGGAATGGGGAAGGGTAAATGGGGATTGGGGACTTACCGCCCCGCCAAGGTCGGAATGGGGCGGTAAGTCCGCCAACCACCATGGCGTAAACGTAGTTTACGCAATGGTGGTAAAGTCACGCCCCAGGCGGTAACTTACAGCCTGGGTCGTAATGAGGCCCTATTGAGACTAATAATCCAAACTATTTGGATGATCGTTTTGAGCATGTTGATTGACCAACGATGGAGTGTAAAGAAGAATTATCTGTTATATCATGGAATTCTAAAGGTTTTCACTAATTTGTGTCAAGTAAGATGGGTATGGATATCCTACTAAGTGCAGATATATTCACCATACAAGAGACTTCCCAATGCCAAGATTTCGTACTGTATGGATACGAAATCTTACAAAAATAGGCTAAATATATAGGCTCAGGTAGACCTTCTGGTGGTCTGATATTAGGTGCCAAGAATTATTTAACCCTAACTGAATACAAGAAAATTCGAACGCATCCCTGTATATTGGCAGCTAACAATTTCTACAATTCTAATTATAAATGTAATTAATCCCCTAATGATGTACAGTCACACCAAATTATTAAAGAATTTGATAGTATAATTGAGGACTGGAAGAAAGTAAATGTAAATGCGTTATACATCATAGTGGGTGACTTGATCATTAATAGATTTACATCATCGCTAAAGAGAACTAGAGAATTATTCCCTATCAGGAGGAACCAGTGGAAAGCGACGATTATCCAAGAGATGGCTGTTAATCCCACCCCAATTGATAGATGGGATACGTTTGTCTATATTAATGGACTATGTCAACTATTTATAGATTATGTTGAGGAGAAATTATGTTCATGGATAGACTACTTATTTTTTCCTAATGCAATGGTAGGCCTTTTAGGCCGACTCTGTCTTATGTCCAGACACGGGCGTGATCATGTGGTCCAGAAGTTTGGTATTCAATTGGAAGCCACAAAAAATGAAATGTTGGCTGCAGGTTACAGACTAAATTTGAGTAGCAATAGAATCTATTGGTCCGTTAAGAATATGGAAAAATGTGTATTGTTTTGAGACTGTATTGATGGGGATGCAACCTCTACAAAATATGTGCTCGGAGAAGTTCTCCATCCTTTGCCAAAAAGCCCAACAATATATCCATGAGGTTGATAACAGACATTGCGATAAAACTATTGTAAAGACCAAAAATGATGACGTTGTGATTGCTAGAGAAAGAAAAAGATTTACTAAGGAAACCATTGAGGTTAAGAGAAGTCTATGTACTGATATACTGAAGGAAAAGAAATTAAGGAATTTAAGAACCAAATTTAAAAATGTTGTCAAACGCCATAAGGCATCGGAAGTGTCATTTAGATGGTTTCAATTGCGCAGAATGCTCAGAATATGGATGGCCGCAGATTTTGAATTCTTTATAAAAATCACCTTGGCTCCTATGAAATGGACAAAAAGTAATTGAATCCTATATCTGAGATGAATTGGATCAAACATGTCAGATCCCACCATTATAGGGCTAATAAGGATATACATAAAAAAAGTATTTGATTGGATGGGATCGATCTTAGTGCCGAATGCAGCACTGAAAATGTTGAGAGAATAATACAGAAATTGAAACCTTGTAGAGTGGCAGGTCCTAATGATATCCCAAACTTGATTTATAAGTATATGTCACAATTCTGGGCAAGAACTTTTTTGCTATTATTTACCAAATAGTGAATATGGGGATTATACTAATTAGCTGGAAGGCCTCTATCCTTATACCGATGTTTAAAAAAGGAGCTAGAGATAATCCCAGTAATTGCAGAATGCTGGCAATGTCTGACGCTTGCTCCAAAATGTTTGCCCAAATATTGCTAATGGAATTTGATATATGGACCAAACTGAATAAAATACTACCCAAACTACAAGCAGAGTGTAGATGTGGGATGAGTACTTTGGTCAATGTGTGGACATTGCAGTACCTGATATGTCAGAGACTCACATTGAGAGACAAACCCTTGTACATCTGTTTTATTGACTTTATTGACGCAGTAGATAGAGACATTTTGTGGCAGAAGCTAAGGGATAGTGAGCTGAATCCGGTGATATTATACTTTATACAAGACTTATATTCTGACAATGCGATACAGATTCGACTCAATCAAGAGGGCAGATTGAGTGGTAAAATACTTATCAATCTGGGTCTTAAGCAAGGATGCCCATTAACACCGGCAATATATGATATATATTTGTCTGATGTACACAAATCACTGGGGGAAGTCCCCAATTACCCTTTTAGAATTGGTGATACACACATAAATTGATTAGGCTACGCCAATGATTACTCCTTGATAATATCCATATAGGGTTGCAGCGTAGAATGAATAAATTGTGCGAATATGCTAAAAATAATAACTTAAGTATCAATTATAACAAAACCAAAATTATGAAGATCCGCTACCAAAATAGTGAGAACAGGACCTTTGTATGGAGGATGGAGGAAGTGATTATAGAGATATCTGATACGATGAACATCCATTTGTTGGAAAATGTTGTCTGTCAAAAAATGAATGGAGGGAAGGTTTAGGGTTATCTTGAACTTTATCAGACATAAAAGTGGATTGTCTGTTGAGGGGTTGTTGGAACTATATAAAACATGCTTAATCCCACGTTTAGCCTACGGCTTGGAGGATTTTACTGTAAAAGAAAAAAAATGGCTCAAGAAATTAGAGGTTAAACTGTGGCGTAGTGTTTTGGGTTTGCCTAGAAATGCCCCAATGAAGGAATTCATTGTGAACTTGCCTTAACATCTCTGAATACCCAAATGAAAATAAGGGTGGCTATTCGTTTTATACAAATACATAGTAAACTGGAGGATAAGGAATCCCTTTATTTGGATTTTGGTTGTTCTCTTAGAAATAATGGTACTACAGTTATATTGAAAGAATGGAAAAATGATGTTAAGATATTTTTTAATGATATTGGTTTTAAGTTGGACAATGATATACCTCTTTTGGTGATGGAAAAAAAAAGTTGCCAAGGGTTTGGGACCATGCTAATAATATCTCTAAATTGGGCACCATGAGGAAGTATGAAAGATATGTAGCAAAGATTCTTAGAGGATAATACATGTAGATATGTCACAAATCATTTGACATTAATGTAAGAAGGTTTGTGATAAGATTAAGACCGGATTTGTTACCAACTCTCTCAAGAACTGGAGCCTGGTCTGGAATCCCATATGAACAAAGGCTCTGTAGATTCTGTAAAGGGGAAGTTGAAACTTCTAGACATCTTCTACCAGAGTGTGTGAAACTAGAGGAGTTCCACAGAAAGGGACACCACAATCTGAGCTATCAAGTGGCTAATTATGCCTCAGATCGGCATCTGGGTGATATTATTTGCTGGTAACTCGATGGTTTTAAATGTTTCGACTTACCATATCTCAAATGAAATATGTACGCTTTTAGAAAATATGTAATGCCTAATTAGGGGTAGTTTGTCTGATAGATTATGTGATATTTGTAAATGATATCTTTACTATGTATACAGTTACATTATGTTGGATTTTAAATGGTATTTATGAAGTGTGATCATTATGTAAGATTGTGTGTGTTATTTATTAATGTGTTAAAAGATTTATTTAACCAATAAAACACACACAAAAAAGAGATTGCAGATGCCTGTCACGAAGGAGGAGGTTGGGCTGAGAGACCTGGGCCATGATAGTGCCATTATGATAGACATTAAAGCTTCACCTAGATGATGAGAAGTGTGTCAAGAGCACTTCCCATTTGGTACCACCATTCATGGGTGAGGAGGAGAAAGGGCAGAGGACAGAAACCATATGAGGGTCCCTAGGTCAGGAGAAGGAATGGCAAAGAGCATATCAGTGACAGTCTGTCTGGAGGAAGCATTGACGTAGGTGTCAGCTATGGGTAGGACAGGGTTAATATGTTATTACAATTCGTTCCACAAATCTGTCTAAAAGAAGTATACTCTAGGTAATGATGGTGAGTAGCATTTAAAAAGAAACACTTAGGCAGTCATTGTGATTAATCTTAGTTACTTCTAATTCATTCCACAGACTCCCACATCGGTATGCAATCCAAGCTGTTCTCCGGGATACCATAAAGTCGCACTAGAGGGTAAACCAACTTGCTGTTATTCCTGCAACCTGTGCCCAGAAGGGGAGATTTCCAATGAAACAGGTAGGGGCATTTCCACTTAATTTAGGGTGCAATCCAACCTGTTTCTAAAGCCCCCAGCTAAACTTGTATTACTTTTTCACAATGAATGAGTAAATGCAAAATAAACATTCAAACTCTTGAAACAATCACTGTATTTACTTGCATCTGTTTATTTATATATTCTGTGAGTGTGATGCCCAAGGGCTGCTGTGCGCTATACAAATGTAATAAATACATAAATAAATGAGTGACTCCAAATAAAGAATCCCCTTCATTTGCTGAAACTTTATTATTCCATAGCTTAGTGAAGCACTAATGTCAGTGCAATAGTGTACACCCTTCTGCAATGTAATGATCTAGAAAATGACATACGCAAGCTGTGACCACCATACAGTAGTTTAGGAGCAGTTCTCAAGTCTAGGGTTAATACAGCTGGACATTTAAGCGCTGAACTGCTTGGAAGCCATGTGGGCTGGTGAATTACTTACTGACATGCAAAAAGAAAAATAAAGGTAAAATAATTCTTAGTAGGACCAACATTTTTAAAATACTTTTTTAAGATCATAAAACCTCAAACTAAACTTTGAAACTCGGGAGCAGACTCCATGTCATTATGACCTTCCTAGGGAATCGTATTATACTTTTCAAAATGTTCATACATTAGAATAGTTTAAAGAACTTTAGGGATGTGTGGGTGTTTGTGGGTGGCTTACAAGATTGATGTAGATTAGAGCTGCTCCAACATATTCTTTTTCAGTCCACCATGGAGCAGAAGAGAGCTGTATGTTGAGGATTGAGACTATTCTGCTGCTAGGGCTACCATCTCCATCCAGGTTGACCCGGTTCCCTCTCTGTGGAAAATGCTATCCCAAGCCCCTGCCCATCTGCTCAACAGTGGTGTCACACTGCAACTAACAGTCATGCATGCAGTGTAATATCTCTGTGCAGCAATGATGGAGGAGTGCTATACTGCCCTGAGACGGACCCTCCGGAAAGTCCTTCCCTGCATTCCTGCTAAGTTCCATGCCCCTGTTGTCTCTTCCTTAGTCATTAGCAATATTGACTATTGTAATGCCATCTACTTGGCCCTCCCTAAACATCTTTCACCTCGGCTTCCGCTGCTGCAAAGTTCAGTTGATGAGGTAAGGAACAGTATAGAAGTTGAATCTCAAAGGAAGCAAGGCAAGGTGGATAGTTGTTAGCGGAGGTATGGTTAGCTTGTCGGCTTTCTTTTTTTGAAAGGAGGTGGAAGAGAGATGGAGTAGTGGGAATTTCAAGTTGTGAGTTTTATAATAAGGATAGGCGAGGAGGAAGTTGTAGCCTGATTGGAGAAAGCATAGGGAGAGGTCAGCAGGAGGAACAGCAGGGGGAGCAGGAATAAATGTGTTATAGGTCAGAAATACATTGTGGAGAGACAGTATGGTGATTAGGAGGTTTGTGGCACGTAAAGGTGCAACAGGGAGAAAGGCAAAAGCAAAGGCTCATATGTTAAGAGGCAAAGAGGCTGGTGAGCAGCTGGTCTTCACCCTTAACTGTTCCGCGCTTAACTTGGATACCTGTTTTGCTTTTCGGACATGTGTAATGGCCTCAGAACTACTCACCCTATTACATGGACCAAACGTTCTTCGACACAGGGAGACAAAAACACACACACATAGACCACTGATTGGAATTTAATCAGCTCTTTTCCGGCCCTTTATTCATACACACATATAATAAGCTTATAAATGACCATTAGAATAAATGTAATTGGTTATGCATAAACACAAACAGAAATAGTTACTGTTAGTGCAGCTGTATGAACAGACTTCACCTCAGCCACAACGACACCACCCAGTTCCAAGGCAGGTAGGCAGAGAGTTCACACATACTAACAGGGTCTGGAGCAGAGCGTCCTCCCTCTCAGTGAGACTTCATCACCTGAGGTTCCAATTCTCTCTCTACCATCAGGATACCTCTCTTCTTATTGGGGACAAATCCACGCCCTTGATAGGTCACCAACTGTCCTCAGCCGAAGGACAGACAGCAAGTATGGGAGACAAAGAACGGAAAAATCCAGACAGTAGTGGAAGAGCCCACCTTGTCTCCCATGCACCTGCACATCTCTGACTCCCTTCTTGGCTCATCCTTGAGCGAACAATACAACAACTATCCTTCATAGCGAGCTCCTCTGTTTTGTAATATAATATTGCAATCATTGAAGATTTCACATCTGCCCTCCAACTGAGCTCACAGAAATATAGACTTTCATTGTGGCTTAGAAGTGAAGGTCCACAATGGCTGCACACCAGTGCCACCTTTAAGCCCTTTTTCGCACACGCATTACACTCCATTCATTGGACACTCAACTGCCATATCCCATTGACACAAAAGATGGCTTCCAAAATTGACAAAACAACCCTATCAAATTGGGAATACAAAAAATACAACAGCAAACAACTAAAACAAAAACAACTGCAAAAACAGAAATAGAAACATAGCCCAAGGCCTCAGGAATCCATGAGAATAACTGATCCCACCGGTCCCCGCCCTGGTCCTAAGTGACTTGGGAAATCAGGTCCTTCAAACTGTCAATGTGCTTTTCAAGAGAACGGAAACGATCATCCAGATCAAAACAACACATCCCTTTAACGGCATTGCAACCGAAATTCTGCTTCAAAAACAAATAATCTATAGCAGTTCTATTCTGCAAAATAGCTTTTCTAAAATGTCTGCTGTCCACCAATAGTTCCATCAAAGCCGGAGAAGTTTCATTAAGACCCATAACCACTACACAGGCCAGTCTAATCAAGGATTTGTAGCCCCCAGCAGCTATCCCCAAACACCTACTAAAGAAAATGCAAGCGCCAAAACTTCAAGTTCGGATGACAAATGCACATTAGAATCACAATCAGAAGACAAGCCAATATGATGAACAGAATGTGTAGAACGACGAATAGCAGGCTGCAAGGGAAACATCATCAAACTAAGGCACGTCAAAGCACAAGGGCCACCAGAAATGTTAACTGGAATGTAGGTGTAGGTAAAGTTACCACAGGAAAACAACCAACCCGCAGGGAGCTTAACATGTCGAAAATAGCTGGCGGTCAAGACAGTAAAATTACAGAACATAGCATTAGACACATCAGTGCACACAGCCACAGATTGTGTACATAAACGTTTCACAAAATCAGTTACAGTTCGATTAGTAGTCAAATCCAATTGCTTATATTTGCCAATGTGTTGAGGATCACAAGTCATGGAATAGCAACCATCAGCTGTAGCAATATTGTGGTGAGAACAACGGTAATATTCCTCCATTTGCGATCAGTGTCTGCACAAAATTTGCAGTACTCATAGATAGAAAAAGAGCCTCTGACATCTGAATCCTCCACAAGAGAATCATTATGCAGTACTCTGAAAATGTGCCGCAACACAGGGGCCGGCATTGCTATGGCCACAAGACACCTCAAAATTAAGTGTGCAGCATCATGAACATCAGTCAAGCAGAAGTGTGAGATGTTGAACACACGACGGGCCAGGAAGACCAATATATTTTCAGGCTGCTCGACAATTGCAGCATAGCCATGCTGCACAAAAGACATAGAAGTCACGCAAGGGGGAAAAACATCATGCCCAGGTCTGCGCTGCTTCCTCAAGAAGCCGCGATACAACACAGTCGATCCGGCATCAGGCAACGCATGAACATTAAAACCGTTAGTCGTCATCCAGATCATCGGATTCAGTTGCACTACATAAACATTTGCCACATCTTCCTGCGTGTCCACGGACCCTCCGGAATGGACTCCACACAAATCCACAAGCACAAACGTCACACACATGGTCTGGAAAAAACGAATTCAGAAAAAAATAAGATATCAGTGAAGTCCACCACTCACGTAAATAACATTTGTCAGCGGGAAAATGACTAAATTTTCTCTTCCCTGGTTCCATTAACTGAACAACTTGGTACTCCTCTGCTGCAATTACATCTGCCAGAACCGCCAGACCACTAGGTTTCTCAACCCAAACTTTCGCTCCCAGAACCATTTTGTCTGATGAGCCGAAACCTCTATCCCCACATGTTGTTATTACAGTGGGTGGCTCGCATTTCTTTACTAACTTATTAACTGCGCTACCCTATCGCCCTTATGGATAGGTAACCTATTTTCTCCACTATTGATAAGGATGATCTCTCCTTGATAGTCAGCATCAACAATCCCTCCTAATACCTGTATTCCTCTCAATGCTAATCCAGATCTACGGGCAATTACTCCCATATGTTCTGATGGAATTTGTACTCTGATTGCTCTGTCAATAACAGTTCAAGTCTAATGTCTTCCCTCGCATGCAAATCCACTCCAGCAGACTCTGGTGTGGCTCGATAAGGAGCTAGCGCTCCAGGTAATATTTCACAGTACATCAATGTTTCAAATGCTCTATTCGGTTTCATTTGGAAAGCTGGCATTAGCGTATGCATCAATGGGGTTTCACCATTGGCAATTGGTCTGTTATTCAACACTTGCACCACATCTATGATGATTTCACACCAAACTTTTCTGTTAACACCACCAGTCTTTCGCAATTGTTCTTTTAACAAACCATTCATTCTTTCAATCAATCCCAAAGTATCGGGGTGATAGGGGATCTGAAAAATCCATTCAGTGGCCTTTTGCTGACAATAGTCTTAAATCAATTTTCCCTTAAAGTGTGACCCATTGTCACTCTGAATCTGTAAGGGTATTCCATAATATACTGCCACTTGGTTCAGCAATTTGATGGTATTCAATTGCGTAGCTCTTTTACATGGTAACAGCATCAAGTTGTAGGCATCAGCTTTACCGTTTTTTATACCAGGTCGATAGGTAATTATGAAGTCAAACTCGGCAAAGAATAATGCCCAACGGAGTTGTCTAGAGGATTGGGCTTTTGTGGTTTTCAAATATTGCAGGTTTCGGTGATCCGTAATCACAGTAACGGTGTGTCGGGCCCCCAGCAGATAATGCCGCCAAGCCTTAAAGGCAGACTTGATAGCCAGAAGTTCCTTGTCAGTAATCGTGTAATTGATTTCAGGAGGCGAGAATTTGCGGGACCAAAATGCCACGGGATGCAACTGATTGGTTACAGGGTCCTTTTGTGATAGAACTGCCCCCATGGCAAGGCTTGAAGCATCAGTTTCCACGATGTAGGGGAGTTCGGGGCGAGGGTGTTTTAAGATTGGTGCAGAGATAAATTTAGTCTTCAAATCCTGGAAAGCTTGTTCCGCCTCGGCAGACCATTCAAAACGTTTGTTTTTCTTTAACAAGGCAGTGATGGGCTGGACTATTCGAGAGAATTCGGGGATAAACCTGCGGTAAAAGTTAGCGAAGCCTAACATGCTTTGCACACCTTTTACGGAGGATGGAGATGGCCATTTGAGAACTGCATCGACCTTCTTTGAATCCATACGCACTCCGCCAGGTGATAATATGAATCCCAAGAATTCAACTTCAGTCACGTTGAAAACACATTTTTCCAACTTAGCGAAATGTTTGTGTTGACGCAATCTTTCGAGGACCATTTTCACGTGTTTCCGATGTTCAGATTCCGATGAAGAATAAACGAGGATGTCGTCAATGTAAACAACAACACACACATCTACGAGCTCTCTGAGGACATCGTTCATAAAATATTGAAAGGCGGCCGGGGCATTGCAAAGTCCGAAGGGCATGACCTGATATTTACCATACTTGGTGCGGTAGGCCGTCTTCCATTCATCGCCCTCTTTTACTCGTACCAAGTGGTAAGCTCCTCTAAGATCCAGCTTTGTATATATGCATGCTTTTCTGACTTGGTCCAGGACTTCAGGGATCAAAGGTAATGGATATCTATTCTTAACGGTGATCTGGTTCAGGGAGCGATAATCTATACAAGTTCTAAGGTCTCCTTCCTTTTTTGGAACGAAGAACAAAGCTGAAGAAGCAGGGGACTTGGAAGGACGAATAAACCCATTTGCCAGGTATTGATCCAGGTATTGTCGAAGGTGAAGGTTCTCAGGCTCGGTGAGGGCATAAATTCTACTACAAGGAGGAGTGGATCCAGGTATCAGGTCTATCTGGCAGTCATAAGACCTAAGAGGAGGTAGAGAGTTAGCCTGATCCTTCCGGAAAACATCTTGGTATTCTAGGTATTCGGGAGGTAACTGGGGAGTCTCTGAAGAAATTGCTGCCAGTGCAACACCAGGTGGAGGGTGACAAGTAGAGACACATTCTGGAAACTGGACCGTTCTTGCTCGCCAATCGATCAGAGGATTGTGTTTCTCTAACCAAGGTATTCCTAGAATAATCTGAAACTGAGGGGCCTTGATCACATCGAACACGATCTTCTCATGGTGTCCATCTTGACTTATTAGCGTCACTTCTTGAGTGGTATGCGTTACTGGCCCGGAGGCTATCTCCGTACCATCCACCGTAGTAATGACGTCCTTTACAGCCTTGGGACAAAGAGTTAGATTCATCCTCAAAACCATTTCATGATCCACATAATTGCCGATGGCACCGCTGTCGACGTAAGCTTCAATTGCATGTAATCGATCCGGATTATCAGGGCTAATGAGGACCATAGGTATCACGAAATGCGAGGTCACGGAACTGGTTTTCACGCTCGGCAAGAGGACCTCTATTCTTGTCGGGCGAGGTCGTTTCCCTGCTCAGAGTTTGTAACTTTGGTAACTGCAGCTCCTACTACCTTCTTAGCAGGTTTCACCGGACAGTCTCGAAGAAAGTGCCCTGAGTTTCCGCAATAGAGGCATAATTGCAACTGTTTTCTCCTTTCCCGCTCCTTTTGTGTTAGAGGACCTTTCAGACCCCCTATTTGCATGGGTTCCCCGGAGTCTACTCCTTTGGAAGGAGTTGGCGGTTTGGAAAATACTCGAGCATCAAACTTGGAACGATCGGCCTTCCTGTTCTGCAGTCTGTGATCTATTTGAACGACTAAGTCTATATAGTCCGAACAATCTTGTGGGGGATTCACTACTTGGGCTAACACATCTTTGAGCTCTCCACGTAGACCTCTATAAAACAGCGTAATCCTTTTGTCCTCAGGCCATTGAGTTTCCACTATCAGTCTGTTGAAAGACGCAATATAAGCCAAAAGGTCTTGATTACCTTGTCGCAACGAAAGAAGCTCATTGTCCAAGGCCTGCCCCTGTGAATGTCTTGCGAACAGTTTTTCCATACTGAGCTGAAAAGCTTGAAAATCATGGAGGACCGGATCATCTTGATTTACTAGAGGGATCGACCAGTCTGCCGCATTGCCACTAAGGTACGAAAGCACGAAAGCTACTTTAGCTTGATCAGTTGGAAAGGCTGCTGGCCGGCATAAGAAATGCAACTGGCACTGATTGATAAATACTGCAAACCTCTTTGGGTCACCAGAAAATCGTTCGGGCGGAGCCAGAGGTACATTCCCAGGTAGGTTGATCTGCACTGGATTCATAGAGGATGTAGAAGGAAGATTTCCCCCAGATGCGGGTAACGGGGTCTGTCCGGCTTGTGACTGTAGCAATTGTCTAGCGAGATCATCTGTTCGCTCCTTGGAAATAATCAGTTCCCTTCTTAGAGCGTTCGTTTCCTGACGGGCTTCATGCACTTCTGCCCTTAGTTCCCCAAGTAACTGGGCTAGTTGGTCGGTATCCGAGGTTTCCATAGCGCCTGGACGGGAGTTTTGTTGTAGGCTTTGCGTTCTGTAACGCTCACCTGATTCCCGTAGAGGCGCCGGTCTTGACTGGGCGTATACCGTATCTTCAAAGGTGATGTGTAACACACGGCTGGCTCTTTGGGCTGGACCTCTGTGCACTGTATGTTTGACTCGAAGGGTAAGATGTCTGCAGATAGAAAATATGGGATTAATGAACTGGGTTATTGAATGTCTCTCTCTTCTTCCCTTTCTCTTCTCCTGTAGAACCCCGAAGGTTAACGCTCTCACCTTAGGTATGTGAACGCCGTGCTCTCCATCTGCCTCGGGGCAGGGTGCTGTAACCAGTTTCTTCACTGGATAAGGGGAGCAGGCCTCTTGACTTCAGAGGACTGCTGTCCGTCGTTTACTGCACGAACGGTAAGTTTCGAGTAATTCTAATGTCTTTAAAGTCTTTAGTAATGATGTCTCTTGTTTTTAAGGGTTCCGGCGATGGTGGATGACGGGCTGAAGTGAGTTGAAGATGGAGCCCGTGTGATGAATAGAAGCGCCTGGAAGCACGTAAGTAAGCGCTTGTTTCCTGCTTCACGATGTGCTCTAACTGTCTTTTTATTTTGCAGGTACAAGTTCGGAGCGGCTGCAGGGTGCCGGAATACCCACTGGGTTACATGTGGAAAGGAGTAATGGCACGTGAGTATTAAAGTTCCCCAATGTCTTTAAACGCACCTTGTTTTGTCTTTCAGATGCGGGATGCAGCGCCGAAGGCCTCCGGAGCGTGCAAAGAGTTGGTAAGCTTTTGTCTTTCAGATGCCGGAATGCAGTGTGAAGACCTCCGGAGCGCACGAAGAGTAGGTAAGCCTTTGTCTTTCAGAATGCAGCGCGAGGCGTTGGTGACAGCCGATGGCCCAGGTAAGTGAAGAGCTGTCACTGAAGACCGTAATGCTAACCTGTTCTTTCTTGTCTTTATAGGTGTTGCTGAAGACTGGATTCAGGATGGTAAGCCTTTTTCCTTAGGCCCAGGATCAGATGCAGAAGACACGATGAGCGTTCTGCTGCAGAGGATGCAGAATAACGCAAAGCAAGATTCATCCATCGGGTGTGGTTTAAATAGCCTCCTGTAGTGCTTAGGTGTCTCCTTCCACAGCCACGCCTAGGTAAGAAAAGAGTTCCTGCTTTCCAGAAGAGTTCCAGTGTTCTGAACCTAGGGAGTGGCTCCTGCCCCACCCAACAGGAAAACTAGTTCCAAACAGAAGAGGATCAGAGGCTCAACTGGCAGGCAAGTAAGCAGCATGGTCTGCTGCAGGTAAGTCCACCCAAGCATTATGAGCCCGGCGCTTCCAGCGCTGGGACTGGGCATATTTATGAGCCTGGTGCCACTGGCGCCAGGACTGGGACCAAAAGGTCCCAATTGGGACTGGTTGGCACTCGGAACCTGGGTTATGAATCTGCTTCCAAGGGAGTTGGGAAAACCCTGACCTTTTGGAAGCAGAGATCATGACACAAGTATCCTGAATACGTGTCCACAATTATGCATGCATATTGACATCCTCTGCTAATCAGCATCGGACTGATATAATCAATCTGCCAAATTTGACAAGGTAAAATACCTCTTTTCAGTGTACCACGAATGACATGTAGAATAGATCTCTGTTTCTGAGGCTGACATACAAGACATTGCAAAATTATTGTTGTCACTATTTTCAAAGGAATGCTAATCCCTCAATCTTGTGCCCACCTGATAGTAGCCTTTTCTCCAAGAGGCACACTTTTCAGGTGTGCCCACTTAGCAATCCGTTCCAGATGATTTTCTTTAGATCTCGCACCCACAACCGAAATGTTGGTATGGTCATCTGCAACAGAATTGAACCAACGTTCTAATGAGTCTGTTGTACAATGTGCACCTACATGATACACGCTCACTGTACTATGCATCAACATTTCAGCGATATCTCGCAAAAGCTCTTTTCCCCATAATTCTTTTGCATGAATTTTCCATCCATTCTTCTGCCATGTTGGCAGCCAAACAACTAGTCCATTTGCGATGGACCATGAATCTGTGTATATGTAACAGCAGCTAGGCACTTCTTGCTTCATTGCCTGATAAACTGCATACATTTCTGCAAATTGACTACTCTTGCCTTTCCCCGATGTTGTCAATATTTTCTTCATTTTTGGATTATACATCACTGCCTTACAGTGTCGCTCAGTTCTACATATTTAGCTGAACCACAGTGAATCTACCATGTTCATTTTGTTCACTCATCAAATCCCCATAAGGGATTTCCCATATTACAGGAGACTCACCACGTTGGGTCCCCTTTGAGAGTTCCAAATCAACCAGCGGAACACCAGTTACTTGTTCATGAAATTTCGCAATTCCACCCTTCCCTGTTTTGACGCGATCTTGTATGTACCATTTTGACTTAATGATGCTAGCCTCCTGAGCCTGTCCTATTCGGTGTCTTTTAGGAGAGCTCAGTACCCATTGCATGATCAGAATTTCCGTTCAGATCAATACATCATGACCCACCGTCATTTGTTCTGTATCCACAAGAGCCCAATAACATGCCAACAACTGCTTCTCAAAGGGAGTATATCGGTCACCAGCTTTGGGTAACTTACGATACCAGAATCCCAAAGGAACACGTTTCCTGTCCTGTTTTTGCCATAAACTCCATTTGGCATAATGTTCATGTACAGACACATTCAATTCAACTTCCCCTGCTCTCAAAGGCCATACATCCAGCACTCTCTGTATTGTATCTTTAATTAGCTGAAATGCCTTCTCTTGCTTCTCGCCCCATTCAAGATTAGATTTTTTCCATGTTACTTTGTAGAGAGGCGCTAGAATCTTCCCTAAGTGTGGTATATGTTGTCTCAAAAATCCGAACAACCCTATAAACTGTTGGGCTTGTTTCTTATTTACAGGTATAGGAAATTCGTGAATCTTTTGTTTGGCCTTTGGCACCATTTCATGATCTCCATTATGCCACTGGATTCCCAGAAAAATCACGGTCTGCGCTGGACATTGTTTCATTAATTTCCAATCGTTCCTTTATCAGACCCTCAATAATGATGTCTAGTTGCGTCTGCACACTCTGCTCATCCTTTCCCTGTATCAGAATGTCATCAATGTAAGGCAAAATCTGTACATCAGGTTTGCACAGAATCTTTTCCAAATGTTCCACCACCAGCCGGTGACATATGGTTGGACTATGCATGTATCCCATGGGCAAATGTTGAAATATATACTGCCTCCCATTTCATGAAAATTCAAACTGCTCCTGACAATCTTCTGCAATCGGCACAGTGAAAAAAGCATTTGCCAAATATATCACTGCATACCAGGTTCCCTCGAACTTTTGCACATTTTCGATCAATGTAACTGTATATTGAACTGCGGGTATTAGCGGAGGAGTGTACTTATTCAACTCACAATAATCTACAGTCATCCCCTAGTTTTCATCCAGCTTCTTAACCAGCCAGACTAGATTGTTCCAAGCCGTGGTTACGGGACGTAGCATGCCTGCTTCAGCATACCCTTTAATGGTGTCTGAAATCTCCTTCTGCCCCCCAGCAATATGATATTGTTTCATAGATACCCTTTTTGTTTCTAAGGGAACCTGCATGGATGGCATTTTCCATTTTCCTTCAATGACGGTGTTACACGTCCAGGCACTCTCCCCGAAATGTTACGTTTTACCTTCTAGTCCTAAAGTGAACCCTTCTAGAATACCAAACCTATAATATATTCAGGTATGAGAACAATTAACACTTGGTATTTATTCCTTTTTAAATTACCAATTTTCATGCCAATTTTTGTGTGGACTGCTGGTGTCTCTTTCCCTCCCAGTCCCGTAATGGTAGAAGGTCTGCCATTGAATTTTGAAGGATTTCCATGAATTAATGTGGCCTCCGTCCTGGTATCAATCAAAGCTCAAACCTCTTGCGTATTTCCCGATTTCCAAAATAATTTCACATTCACATGAGGTCGTCTGTCTACCTTAATCTGGGCAGACGTTACCAGAGTTTGACCATAATCCTATTCATATTTCGACTACGTGTATTTGGACTCTCTCTCCAGCATCACACTTACAACTTTCCAATAATCAGCATAGGATGGCTGATATGGTGAATGCATCCCCAGGGAGCCATCATCCATCTCCTCCTTAGGTGGCGCAGAATGGGACTTATCCCCATCCCACTTGTTCACATCCTGAGTTTTCACTTGTTTATATCGTTCTTTCCCTTCTAGCCCTTGCTTTTCATACAACTGAACAATTCTGTCAATAACCTCGCTCAGCACTCCATCTTTTAGTAGTGCCAAAGACATGTATTTTACTAGATACCTATGTATCTCTACTATCGAACCTCTTTTCCAGGGGTCCGTTTGTCACTTCGCCCCTCTCTCTCTCTCTCTGGACCTTTCCTCCGTCTTGTCCCATTCCCCTAGATCCGCTGTCTGATAGCATCCACCACTTCATCTGTTAGTCTACCAGTCACCCCCACCTGCAGGGTCATAAAGACATTTTTGTATTCTGGTGGAGCAGTCCGAATAATTGTGTCTCGTGCCGAGACCGACAATGCCACCACCGCCATATGTTCTGGATCCTCAATATGGATGCCTTCTTTCATAACGTGCTCCCTCAGTCTTTGAATGGACCCACTCAGTGTGTACCATTTAGTCTCCTCGCTAGGCCAGTCTGATGTAATCGGATACTTACGATTACATCCTTGAGCAGCCAATTGTAATAAAGACAAAGTGGCTTCCATCACCTGCGCACCGCGAGGCAGTCCTGCTCGTAATACTTCTTGAATAGGAGTTTCATGGGACAATGGCAGGATAATAATCTGACCATCCTTGTTAACAGAGGCTCACCAGCCCTCTGTTTCAGTCGGTTAATTATAACCCGCACCTCTTGTTGAGAATAATCCTCTAACTTTGTCAAATCCACTAGGCATCTTCTGGGATTAGCCGTATGTGGTCCAGCCCGTCTATACTGGTTTGACGGTCACCTCTTTCCCGTCAGGCTCTGGTTTGGATGGTAACTCCCTATCCAAACTACTCTCTGAACTAGTACTGTCGAATACATCCCCGTCCCATTGGTCGGGGTCCCAAACAACCCCTGTGGAGGCAATCACTGTGCCACCTTACGGGTATTCATTCTCTTCTTTTTCAATATTTGTATCGAGCAACTCTCACAGCAGGTCGCTCGGCTACTGCTTGATATTTATCACCCTTATCCTGATACTATTTCATCGGAAGCTGCTGCATTCATGCAATCTGTTTCTCAGCAGCCAGCTCCTTTTCCAATTTCAAGACACTCGCCTGCAATTCTACATTCTGCTGATGCACCTTTCTGAATGCATGCAACAAAATCCAACCTCGCCTGCCCAAAGCTGTGCATTCCTTTCCCTTTTCTACAAGTACCTGTTGCAAGCAAGCTGCCACCTCGCTCTCTCTTGCCTCTCTTATACTCGTCTCCCAGGTCTCACTCTAATCGGCACCACACGGCCAAGTCTCTGCCAGTTTATCATACGGACTCTTTGTCCACCCTGGGATCATCACTTCTGGACAATCTCGGAGCGTTCCCTTTTCCTAAACAAGCAACTGATCATATCGATGGATGTTTCATGTTCCCTCCCACAAATACCTCAAACACAATCACACAATTTACAAACGTACAAAAAACGAATTGCCTTCCTGGGTCCAAGCTTCAGATTCGTTTGGTCTCTGGTATTAAATTCAGCACTAAGACCATGCTCACAGTGCCATTATGTTTTTCTTTTCGGACACATGTAATAACCTCAGAACTACTCACCCTATTACATGGACCAAAAGTTCTCGGTCTCAGGTTGGCTGTAACACACACACATAGACCACTGATTGGAATATATCGGCTCTTTTCAGGTCCTTTATTCATATAAATGACCATTAGAATACATGCAATTGGTTATACATAAACATAAACAGAAATCATTACAAAGGGTCTACATCACCATTAGTGCAGGTGTAGGAACAGACTTCATCTAAGCCACGACGGCACCACCCAGTCCAAAGGCAGGTAAGCAGAGAGTTCACACATAATAATGGGGTCTGGAGCAGAGCGTCCTCCCTCTCCGCGCAACGTCATCAACCGGGGTTCCAATTCCCTCTCTACCATCAGGATACCTCTCTTCTTATGAGGGAAAAATCCCCACCCCTCATAGGTCGCCAACTGTCCCGGGCCAAAGGACAGAAAGCAAGTATGGGAGGCAAAAAGCAGAAAAATCCAGACAGTAATGGAAAAACCCACCTTGTCTCCCGTGCGCTCATTCCCAGAACCCTTTATCAATGCACCTGAACATCTCTGACTCCCTTCTTGGCCCATCCTTGAGCGAACAATACAACAACTATCCTTCATAGCGAGCTCCTCTGTTTCATAATATAATATTGCAATCATTGCAGAATTCATGTCTGCCCTCCAACTGAGCTCACAGAAACGTAGACTTTCATTGTGGTTTGGAAGTGAATGTCCAAAATGGCTGTGCCCCAGCACCACGTTTTAGCCCATTTTCGCACATGAATTACAACACCCCTGGATGGCCTCCTCTAGGCAGTTCAGAAGGGATGACACAAGCTCTTGTCAACTGATCGCCTAGTCCATAAGTGGTTGGTCTCTCTGATATAGTCTGTGGTGTTGCTGGGATGAGATGATTTCTTCCTGATTGGTGTTCCCAGAAGAGCCTCTTGTGGCCTTCAGCTGGAGATGGGGTTGACCCAAGATGGTCGCAGGAAGATGACATGGAAGCAGACCTCAGGGTCAAGAAAAAGACCGCCCATGCCACTCTTTTGATAAAAGGAAAAGGCAACCAGGGAAGAAATACTGTGACCCGTAAAAAAGTTCTCCCTGATTCTTCCCATGCCCCCTGTCTGTCTGGGCCATGATAAAGAAGCTCCACATACCTTAAAGTGTAAGGATGCATTGCTGAGATTGAAGGAAGCATTTCTCCAGGACAGAACTATTGTATCCAACTCTAGAGCCTCCAACTCAAATGATGTAATAATGAGCATCAAGGATAAGGACTCATGTTTAGCACTGAAACAGAGAACAAGTATGAGCAGTCCATCAGAGAGTCGGTGGCCGAGGACAAAGAAGTACATGAGGACAACGTGGGGACAGACATCACCCAGCGAAATGAAAAAAGGGATGAGATGTGTGACTCAAAGGGATTAATCCTTCTCAAGATGAACGTCTGTGGGCATGCATACATAAGCATCTGGGCAGCAAAGTCAGGAACAGGCTCAGTGCAGAATCCCCTAATCTGAGCATTGTTGGAAAGACCATGGCCTGGCCTGAGGTCGACTCAGGAAGGGAGCCCAAGAGAGCCCACTAGCCAAGACACTTCATCTACTGGAAAGCACCACGGACTCAGGCAACCAGTGGACCATCAATTGTTGGCGCTCTGGGCTCAAGGTGCCTTTGTGAAATGCCAGCAGTGTCCTATCAATGCAGAGGTGACAGGACATTGCTATACACTAACGTGTGTGATTAGGGGGCCTAGCACATTTGAGGTGGGCCCATTGGCTCAAAGTCTTTCTAGAGAGCTTTTACCATTGAGTTGGTGAACTTTAGTGGCACTTACAATGTGCTAGGAAAATTGCAGCCCGCTATTAAGAGGGTGTTTGCGCCTAAGGTTCTCAGTATGGCTGATAGAATTTTAGGCCAATCTGCAGCCTGCTATCAAATTGCACCTAGTCTCAAACAGGATATGGAAATACTAATATTGGCACATTATCATATCAAGGGGACAAGAAGGTTTTGGCCGCAGTTGGAAGAGAGCAGCAAAGCAGGGGTCCCTGATACCAGGTGGGAGCTTGCGAAGCAGTACAGCCAGTGGAGAGCTGCAGAGCCTTGTTTGCTCACAACTATGCAAATGTTGTCAGGGGATACTTAGAAGCATGAGACAGTAAGAGGAGCCCAACCGCAGCTTTTAACATCCCCCAGAAACTACAGGAATCCAACGCAATTCATTTCTCACAAGCCAACCGAAACCACATGATTTAGAGGACCAAGCTTTATCTCAGAAGGGAGTAATAGTACCCACTGAAAGGCATCCTGGTGGGGTTGTGCGCAATCAAGTTCTGGTAAGGAGAAAGCACAATATCTGCCCAGTCATAAACCTCTGACAGTTCTATTGGTTGGTTTTCCACCATTTCAAAATAGAGGGAGTCCACATGCTTAGGGACATTTTGAGGCCAGATGACTATTTAGCCAAATAAAAGATTCAGGATGCATATCTGTTGATTCCCATATACAGCCCACACTGCGCTTATTGCAGTTTGAATGAGCTGGTCAGTCCTGGGACTTTTGCGCCTGCCGTTCAGAATTGTTTTGGGAACAGGCTAAATGCATGATAATTTGCTTTGGTGACATGAATTTCATGTTTCAAAACAAGAATGACCTGAGGCAGCAGGTCCAGAATGTGGTATCTCTCTTGCATCAGCTGTAGTTCCTGGTGAATTGGGAAAAGTCAGAATTGCCTCCTTTACAGTAGATGAAATATGTCAGATTCACTGTGGAAACAGTGTCAGACACAGGTGAAAACCTGCAACAGAAAGAGGGTGAACTGCCGGATCCTGGGGAAACAAACATTCTTGCTCAGTTTCCTGCTGACAGTAACAGGACTCCTGGCATCTTGACATCCTGCTGCATTATCAAGCTCTGCAGAGTCACAAGAATGCTAATCTCTGTAGAGTTGTACCTTATGTACAGAGATTGTCATTGTGACTAGACGCAAGAATAGGGTCTCATTGGTGGAATAAAAGCATGGGGGTCTTAATAGACAGGGCGATATTCTGGTTCTGTGTCAGTTCTAGTGAAAGAGTCAGATGCAAGCAGGTCAGTTGGTGATCCTGCTCTGGGTCGATCTCGACGGGCGGCAAGTGGTCCCCAGCAGGGCTGGAAATGCACATAAACTGGTTGGTGCTGCTTACAGGCTAATTTGCAGTGAAGTCCCTGGATAAGGGGCGAGGAGCGAGCAACCTGCTATAGCCAGTTGAAAATGGGCAATGTGTCAGTGGTGTGATGTGTAAACCATCTTGACTGAACTCCACGATGCTAGCAGGCAGACCAAATGATTGTGGTGTTATTGCCTGAAGAATGCAGTCATGGTGAACTACTCCCCATGGTGAACACATTTTCTAGCAGACTGGTTCTTCCAATACTTTTCAACAAAACCAGTGACTTGAAGCTAGATGAGGTGATTTTCCATAGATTTCTTCAGCTTTGGGGGCCTTCTCGGATGGATCTGTCTGCATCATTTCGGAATTTTCAACAAGGTTCTTCAGTTGGAAGCCGGATCGATTAGCCACCACCTGAACATGTTCCTACAAACTCGGTGTCACAGGGCAAATTATGAATTATTCAATTGATGCATTGCCTTGCTTAGTGAAGGTAAGGAGGGAGGACACTGATCTGGCGTTAGTAGCCCAGTACTGGATAATATAAGCCTTGTTTCCAATTCTTCTGGATTTTTCCACATATTTTAAAATCTTACTTCCCCAGAGTATGCATCTTCTGAGAAATCCAATGGGCAATTCTCACCTCTTAATAATGCAGGGTTTGCTGGTTATCTCATCATCATCAAAGAATTCAGTGCATAATAGAACATGCCAGGGTTTTTTGGAGCATGGCTAGAGAGCATTGCTCCAGCAACAGCAAAGAGCTAATGCCCAGAATGGGCAGCTTGTGTAGTAAAGGCATTGCAATCTTTGGCCTACCCAGATGAGGAGGACAGAGTCTACCATATTGTTCATGCAGGCAGATTTGTTATGACAAGGTGGAAGATTGAACAGTGGGAGAACCTCCACTGGCATGATGCTTAAGGGCATAAAAGTAGTAACACATTCTACCATCTGGGATGTGAATGTTGTGCTTGAGTTGTTTCAATCCTGGACAAACAATGAAGGGTTATCTGGGATTGCTCTGTTAACAATGTTAACCATGATACTATGCTTGGTTTCCTGACACAGAGTTTTCTGGCATGAGAACCCAGGATTTGGCTGGTAGTGTGGCCTCACTGAATGTAGTAGTGTTTCACATTACCTTGTGCACAAATTTCCATTGGAGGCTGATCTCTTATCCAGCATCTTTCTTTTTTTTTTACAGCGCACCTAAAGCTGTATGTGGTTTGTTTCCACAAAGCATATCAGAATGCAACCACATGGTACCATCCTGAGAGAAACATAAGGATGCATCCTCACCAACTTTGGTGATGGTTCTTGACACATGCAGGTGCCGATTCAGCCCACGTTGGAGCACATTGCCCAATAAATGCTATGGCATGAAAAGTGTTCCAGCTGAGAGTACCTTTGTAGGATATTTTGACAGCAGCATTTTGATCAGGGGTCAATCGATTCTGTCTGAAACCCATCAAAGAGCTGTCTTTGATGGTGAGCAAGCTTAAACAAAAAATGCTTGATAAGGAACAAATAATTTCCAAACTATTAGTAAAGGAAAGTCTGGATTGTATTGAAGACACAAAGGTGTGTGGCGATTCCACCCTAGTAAGCATAAAGAATGATAAATATACGTCATCACTATACAGCGGGCGGCAGTTAGTGAGCAAGGTGCAAGTGGATCTGGGTCACGTGGTCCATGCCCCACCAACTTGTCAATCACTGGTAAACCGTTGGTGCCTTCCTGTTTTGCCACCCTTTTTCCCTACCTAAGCAACCCTCCATCCTCTTTTCATTTGCAGTTGGTTAGCAGGTGCAAGTGGATCTAGGTCACTTGGCTTAAGCCCCACCCACCTTCCTAGCCCTGCCTCTTCCTTTCTGAGCTTAACTCTTAGATCAAAGACATCCCGGGTATCCGAAGTGAAGGGCAGATGAAGAAAAGGGCAATTCCTGTTTGGATCCGTTTGGACCAGGAGGACCCAGTGCCCAAACCCCAGCTCAGACAACAGGTAAAAATGCGATGACACCGCAACCAACGCAGACATTCCTGAGGCCTTTGCTACATTTTATGAGGCCCTATATAGATCGGAGGCCCAACTAGGGGAGTCAGAAACTGATGAATACTTGTCCTCAGTAAAAATTCTGCAGATATCATATGATGAAAAACATGCATTAGAGGGTCCGATAACAGAAGAAGATGTCAAGAATGCAGTTAAGAGATTGTCATTAGGCATATCCCCCGGGGAAGACAGCTATACCGCCGGATTCTATAAATTCTTTCTCTCCTCCCTCTCATGGTAGAACTCTTTAATGAGATTCTAGACACTGGGAACGCCCTGGACTCTTTTGTCCGAGCCCGTGTCTCGGTGATCCCCAAAGAAGGCCGGAATCCTAAGCAAT
This sequence comes from Ambystoma mexicanum, assembly GCF_040938575.1. Lineage (NCBI taxonomy): Eukaryota > Metazoa > Chordata > Amphibia > Caudata > Ambystomatidae > Ambystoma > Ambystoma mexicanum. Next base: position 1,090,223,088 of record NC_090926.1, on the reverse strand, counting down.
GCGGCTCATATCACCCCATATCCTTGCTAAATGCTGATGCAAAAATATATACTAGAATCCTAGCAGCCCAACTGGAGATGTATATGCCACGTCTAATACACACAGACCAGGTTAGTTTTATACTGGGTAGACAAGGAGCTGACACCATGAGGAAGACCCTACAATTAATTAACGCATCTTGAACCATGAGGAATGACCCAGCTCTCCTCTTGGTTGATGTTGAGAAGGCTTTTGATAGGGTTGAATAGGACTTTCTGATGGCAGTCCTCTGCATAGGTCCAAAATTCCAGGGAGGGATTCACGCAGTATACACATCACCCAAAGCCTCCGTCTTCATCAACAGGGAATAATCCTGCTGGTTCGAATTGGGTAGAGGAACGCGTCAGGGATGCTGCCTCTCTACAATACTCTATGCGCTCTCTGTGGAACACCTAGCCCAGATACTAAGAGACGATCCTCAGGTTGAAGGACTCAGACTAGGAGCCACAGAATATAAAGTAGCCTTATATGCAGATGACCTACTTTTTCATATATCGAACCCCATATCCTCCATCCCTAAAGCAATTCAACTGATTAAGGAATATGGTAGCCTTTCGGGTTTCAAAATTAACGAGGGCAAATCAATCCTATTCCCCCTACATGAGACCACACAAGCAGATGTGGACAGACTCTCTCCGTTGGGCCTTATCTTGGAAAATATTAAGTTTAAATATTTAGGCATACAGGTCACTCTACGAAGCCAATTTCCCACCTTCCAAAGTTCCATGCGGATCTTGCCAAATGGGAGAAACTCACGATATTGTGGTTGGGAAGACTTAACGCGATCAAAATGATATGTCTCCCCTGCTTTCTTTACCCTTTCCAAATGCTCCCCATACAAATACCGAAGCTCTTTTTTGATGAGGTCAAAAGGGCAATCGTGAAGTTCCTTTGGAAGAGAAAAGGAGCAAGAGTAGCCTATGACACTTTAGCATTGTCTAAAGATAGGGGAGGAATAGGACTGCCGGACCTGAAGAAATATAATGAGGCTGCCCAGCTACAAATTCTGATCCCACACCTGTGAAAAAAAACCTCAATGGGTCGCAATGGACATTCACTATCTGTCCCCAGCAACGGTCTATGAGTGGCTATGGGTCCCGAGAAATAACCTATTATGGAGACTAAGAGAGCACCCGATACTGGGAACCACTTGGGAACTATGGAGGGAGAGAAAGGATATGCAGAAAATTACTTCATGGCCATCCCCCCTGAGTCATCTATGGGCCGCTGGCATCATGGAAAACATTCCAAATTTGGATAGATTCCAACCATGGTTCGAAGCAAGCCTGGAGAGGGCGGGTCAGCTCTGGAAGAATGGGTCCTTCATTACAATTATGGAACTGGGTGAGAACCTCGGGCTGGGACTTCTCCCTGTTTTTCACTTCCTGCAGATTAAGGGAGTTCTGACAAGGGTCGAATGGAAAGATAAGGTAGATAGAGAACTCACCCCCTTTGAGAAGCTTTTGAACTCCAGAACAGAAATGAAAGGTTTAATATCTGCCATGTACAGGGAGCTGATCGAAGCAGGGAGGGGCTCCATGTTGCCCCTGAAGAATAAATGGGAGAAAGATCTTGGTGAAAAGATTGACCCGATCATGTGGGGTAGGATGTGCAGGGCTGCCCCTCACGTCTCTATATCTAGCCAATACAAACTGCATGCAATCAAATTGCTACACAGGTGGCAATATGACTCCCTCAGGCTCTCCAGAATGTTTCCGTCATTAAGCCCACTATGTTGGTGTAATTGTGGTGCAATAGCTGACTACTGGCACATGTGGTGGGGCTGCCCAAGAATCAAGGTCTACTGGAATGAAGTCTTGGGGTGGATCAAAGACCTCGACAGAGTCCCGAGGCCTGCAGATCCCTTTTTGATTCTTTTTGGATTTGAGCAATGTGAAGACGAAAGGAAAACAATCAGGGGCCTAGCAGCACACCTCTTATTAGCAGCGCGTGCCACTTTAGTCATTGAATGGAAGTTCGAACATACACCAAGCAAGGGCTAATGGATTAATGTAGCATCACATATTTGTGTCATGGAGAAAATCACCTCAACCCTGCATGCAAAATCTGCCCAATGTGACATGTTGTGGGGAGACTTGCCCCTGAGGAGAACACTCTGATTTGTTTTATTAGAAAAGACATACATCATGGCCCAGAGGAGTTCATGTTCAGACAACCTATGTTACTGTGACTATCAAATGCACTATACTGTGCGCCAAACAAGTCTCTACTTTTTATTTTTTGAATATACATGATAATAAATCAATGTTGAAAACATTTTCCGGGAAGGGTGGGGTGGGATGGTGAAAATGTATTTTGAATAAAGAATACGCTTTTCTATTTGGGGGGCGAGAATATTTCACATGTACGTGACCCACTATATGTTTTTGAACACTGTCCTGTAATGCCTTTTTTTATGACCTTGAAAATCTCAATAAATTCAAATAAAAAAAAAAATGCAATGACATGTATTTTACCCCTACGTCCCCACATGCCATCTCCACCAGGCAATGCCGACGTCAACTACATTACCCCTTTTCTAAGGCATGGACTCTGAAATGCAGAAACCTCGCCCACATAAGCCTGAAGTCTATCAGCACCCCCTTACTGTCGACAACACAGAAGTTGATGCTTGCCAACGTCCACTCAGGTATCACCCATGCAACGGACATAGCCAACCACATGACCTTGATGCTATCTTCATCACAATACCTAGCTGACACCCTCCCCAACCCACATCCTAGAAGTCCTTGTCCCCGACGGTTACAGCATCCAACAAAGAAACTGGGCGAACAAGACAGGCAGAGGCCTTGCAGCAATCCACAAGACTTTGTGGCCCTGCACCAGACTTGACGTTGACTATTTTGGCTCCGTCGAAGTCCTCTCTGTTAGGCAGAAACCTGTGCAGTCCCTTAGGGACCACTGCAAAAGATTTAAGACTACAGGTGTTGGCAGTAAACCCACTTGGTAGCAGTCTGTACCACCCAGATTTACCTGGTAGCTGTGGCTGAGCAGTCAGACTTCCCTCAAGAAGAGTTAGGCAGTATGCAAAGTATACTCAATAGGCACTCAGATACAATAATAAAAGCAAACACTGACCAGAGCTTTGGTATCAAAGTATATAATTATTTATTTAAAAACACACAGTTGAAACACTCCAGCATTCTTATTGTAAAATATTCTAAACACAGTTACTATTATGATATATACACCCCTTTTCCCCTATTAGAATATCACAGTAAAACACCACTTATTTTCATACAGAGGTGAGCGCTTAACTAGATTGCACTCTAATAAGTTTGTGAAAAAGGCAGGGGAAAAGACAGAATAAGAAGAGGTACACCACTCTACGATTCCAGAACACTGTTAGCAAGGCAGAGAGCAAAAAGTCACTGGTGAGCCAAAGTCCAAAGGCCGGGCCCACTCTTAGAGAGAGCAGAGCACAAATGCGCCCAAGATCACACAGTTACACTAGGCTTATAAAGTCTTGCGGAGGGTTCAGAAAAGCGTTTAGAGAGGCTTAGAAAAGTTTAGCCAAGGTGTCCCAGGCTAACCCAGGTTCGAAAGCCGGGGGCTAAATCTACCCCGTACAGTCGGTAGCAAGGGAAGCCAGGCGGGACACGGTACCTTAAGTGGGAAGGATCCTCCAGCGGTGGCAGTTGTTCCTGGTAGTGGGTGCAAGTTGCGTCGTCGTCCAGGGGAAGAGAAGATCTCGACTTGGAGGAAAGTCGAAGGTCGTTGCACTACCAGGGCAGAAACCAGCCGCAGAGTTTTCCGGTTAAAGGTGGTACCTTGGTTTCGCGGCCGTGGTAAAACGTGGTATCCCGGTTGCCGGGGTGCTTGGCACGGGCAAGGCGGCCACGAGATATGTCGGGAAAGCGAAAAGACGGTGAAACTGGTTATCCCCACCAGTTAAAGGAAGAAGACTCTCCGGCGGGAGATCTCCTCTGTCGTTGGGAAAAAGTGGTGAGACGGTCCAGCAGGGCTCCACCGGTCGTGGTGTTGTGGCAGGTCGGCTCAGCTTCTCCCTCGTCGGATTCTTAGGTCCTAAGGCGACTTCTGAAGTTCCAGTCCCCAAAGCCCTGCTTTTATGCAGCAAACCCCCATTCACTCAGCCTAGCTGTCACTCAAACATGCTAAGTGGTGAGCCGGCCGGCTCACCACTTGGGCCAATCAGGATGGAGTGCGACTTGAGTTGCCTAGGCAACTCAGTCCAGGGTGCCTAAATCCCCCTCCACCCCTCCTAAGTACCCCAGACAGAGTGGCACCACTTTGGAGGGCTTCTGTGGAGAAGCCCGCCAAAAAGTGGAACAAAGGGCTCGACTTAGGTTGGAGTCACAGAAGAGAACACAAACGCCATTTTAGAATCAAGTTTTGGCAAAAAATACCAACCGGAGAATTAATATTAATTAAATAAACCGGCGGTATGTTCGAGGCTATCGTAAATAATTAAATAAAGATAGTAGCCTAAAACAATGGGAAATCCCATAGGAAAATATTTGCGGTTGAATATAAAAAGTAGTATCCACTGCCACCAGCCAAAACTCGATCAGGGGGGACGGAGACGTGCTCCCTCGACTAACAGACCCCGGGGCAATTGAATTGCCCCAGCCAGTACGTCCACAATATGATGGTTTGTACTGGTTCTGTTCAGAATTTAAGACTAGTAAAGTCAATGGTGACTTTACATGCCCTGGGAGACAGTAGTCAGTCCCAGGGTATGGAGTCTATACTGGGGGGTCACTATGACAACCCTGTGTCACTGCACTGAGGGTGCTGGGTAACACACATCTCACAAACACATGAAGCCCTATGGAGTAAAAGACCCCATAGCCCATTAAACACATCTAGATTCAAAGAAACACACTCAAATCATGCCCAAGAGTGAGGGTAAAAGAGTCTCACTCTTGGCAGGAGAAAAAAATAAACCCCAAAAATCCAGCAAAGCTGCTGGGGGACTCACTAGGTTAGGAAATTCAGCCTAAGCAGAGAATTCTCCCTAACATTCTCCTGCCACTTCCCACTCTCCCCAATGGATACAGTCACCTTCCATATCACCTAAAGACCACCAAAGCCCAACACCGCCTTCATCTCAGACTTCACCGACCTGGTCAACACCATGTCCCCCACGCATGCCAAAAACATCTTCCTAGATGACTTCAACCTCTCAGGCAACAAGGCCACCAAACCGATAAAGGAAGCTCTCCTCAGCCATCTCGATACCCTCAGCCTCACACAGCACACGAAAGACCCAACGCACTAGAAAGGTAGCATCCTCGACCTAATCATTACTGCACTGTCTTCCCTCCACTACAGCTCTCTTCTCCTGCTTGGCTGGTCGGACCACCTGGCTTTGCCTTTCAACATCCTGCATACCACACCAGTCAAGCACTCCCAGCAGAAATGCATCAGACAAACCTTCAGGTGCTTCAAGAACCTCCTGATGAAAGCTCTCACAGAAGACCTCACCAACCTCCACCTCACATGGACTGAACTGACTTTCTTGCGGAAGCACTCAGCGCTACCCACTCAGCCTCCATTGACTGACATGCACAAATTTAAACAATGCACCTGCAAACCAAAACCATCAACACCCTGGTACACACAGAAAAACAGTCATCAGGAAACAAGAGAAAACCTGGCACCGCTGCAGGACTGCATCCGACCTGGCACTCCTCAAGGAACTCCAAGCAGCCCACTGACAAATGATCAACACAGCCACGGCCTTCTACTATCAGAAACCGAAAACATAAGCATATTGTTGTAATGTTAGTCGTCTTATGTCACTGGCCAGGAGTGCATGCTATTAGAATGTTGATGTATGAATGCTGCACCTCGGGAGAATGTTGAGTGGGTCTGAGAGTGAATGTTCCAGGAGTGTCCGTTGGGGGCCTGAGCTGGGGATGCAAGGATGGCCGGTGGGTTTGCTCTGTACTATGTCCTGCCTACTGTGCCACTGAATATACTTACAAGAGAAACTGGTTGATGTACATTTGTACTTCTGTAAATAAAGCTACCTGGAACAAACCCAATGACTCCACAGCAGGTCTGTGTCTCGAGTACCAGCTTTATTACAACAACAAGACTTCATAACAAATATCCATCTTCAAAGTGGTCAAGCACTGTGTCAACCCGCTACCCAACCCTGCCATACCACACTCCATCGAAAAATCCACCATCATCAACACCATCTTCATCAACAAAATTCACAAGTTTCGCCAGCACATGCACTTCAGCTATGCATTCATAGACCCACCTCACTTCCCTCCTCACGAAATCTCCACACCCTGGACAACATTCAAGACCCTCTCTAAGGAGGACACGGTACAAACCCTGGCTGCCCTCAAAGCCACATCGTATTGAGATGACATACTCCCAGCATCCCCCCTCAGGAACCTCCCTGCAGAGGTTCTCCTTCCCATCGGCCCTAAAGACAGGACAAATCCTCTGTAAAGACACCCACTCTGGATCCCGACAACCTAGGTAACTATCGCCCCATCACCCATGTTCCCATCCTAGGTAAGAGAAGGAAAGTGGTTGACACACAACTGCAGCAACACATCAACACCATCAATCTCCTCCAAAGCTACCAATCCAAGTTCAGACCCATATGCATCACGGAGACGGCAACCATACAGGTGGTCGACGACGCCCTCAACATCAGTGATGATGGCCACCCCTGCCGCCTGGTTCTACTTGGCCACTTTCCACACAGTAGACCGCCAGGTTCTCACAGAAATCCTACATCAGCGTATGGCATACCTGCCTAACCTCCGGAATTTTTCCGGAGACTCCGGAATTTCAAGCATTTCTCCGGGTCTCCGGAAAAGTTCCTTGAATCTCAGGAATTTTGAGATTCTTTCCGGGTCCCGTCATATTCTCCACCTGATTGGCTGCCGCGGTAGCCAATCAGGTGGAGAATATGACGGGACCGGCGCCAAATGTTCGTGCCCACTGCCTGCACCACTATAATAATAGTGCTTTCAATCCATATCATTGGATTGAAAGCACTATTATTACGGCGGTGGTGCCACGTTAATTTTGCTTACCATGGCACCGAAAATAATTAATTCAATGCTACAGTAAGCAAAATGAAGTCGGAGCAGCAGCCGAAATAACGCTGCGTTCAATCCATGTCATTGGATTGAAACAGCATTATTTCTGCTGCGGCGCCGCCTTCATTTTGCTTACTACAGCATTGAATGAATGATTTTCAGTGCTATTTTAATCAAAATGAAGGCGGCGGCGGCGCTGCCGAAGTAATGCTGCGTTCAATGCAATGACATGGATGGAAAGCACTATTATTTCGGCGGCGCCGCCGCCTTCATTTTGCTTAAAATAGCACTGAAAATCATTCATTCAATGCTCTAGTAAGCACACTGAGGGCGCCGCCCCAGCAATAATAGTGCTTTCAATCCAATGACATTTTGCTTACTATACCATTGAATGAATTATTTTCAATACTATAGTAGCAAACTGAAGGCTACAACAACCAAGTTTACCTTTTTGACAGGTGGGCGGGGCGTGTGGGCGGAGCCGTGTGCAAATGGGCGGAGTCTTAAATCTCAGGAATTTTGATTTTCAAATGTAGGCAGTTATGGCGTATGGGGATCAGCAGCATTGTCCTACGCTGGTTCAAGTCCTACCTCGCCAACCACCAGCAGTCTGTTTAGATGGACTCCTCTAGGACAGCGATGCTACCCGTCACCTGTGAAGTCACGCAGGGTTCCATCGTCTCCCCAGTGATCTTCAATCTATACATGGAGCCGCTGGGAGCCCTCTTAGCCACACAAACAGCTATACCTCAAGATCGACCCCATCAAGGACATCCACATGTTCAAATCCTGCCTCTAGCTGATCCGTCTTGGATGTCCAGTGCATACTTAAAGCTCCGCCCCTCCAAGAATGAATTCCTACTCCTCACCAACAACACCAAACACCCAGACTCACAGACCTGGCTATCAACTATGAACTCTGAGGGCATCACACCTAAGCTCACCTCCTGTGCCAAGTCCCTCGGGTTCCACATCGACAAGCACCTCTCCTTCAAGAGACACATAGCTAAGAAAACTCAGACAGCTTGGTATCAGCTCTCCTTCCTGTGGAAAGTTAAACACTTCCTCCCTCTGGGCAGCTTTAGATCTACCGTTCAGGCACTGGTTCTATCCCACCTGGATGGGGCCCTCCTCGAAGGCCTCCCTTAGCCTCCCTTGTGTCCCGATAAGTTTTCTACACACGGTTTAACGCCTCATCAAGGGTCTACATAGATACGACCACATCACCCCGGCCCTCATCGAACATCACTGCACACATGAATCACCTTCAAACCTCCTGTATCATCTATAAAGCAGTCACCCTCACGTTACCCAGCTATTTCGCAAGAGATACTCAGCAGCTTTGGTGGTCAGTGCACCACCAGAATCCAGGACACATGCAGACTTGAAATCCACTGCTACAAAATAGAAAGGCCTAGAAAACAAGCCTTCTCTGCCTATGCCCCAAGACTATGGAACCTTCTCCCCATCAGCATTAGACTCAACCCCACGCTCCTACAATTCAGAAAATACCCACCTTTCCACCTCCACAACACGTAGGCCATCACGTCGCCCCCCGCGCCGCCTGACTCACTAAATGCCGTCCACCCCTCTCTTCCTGTCACCCTGTGTAGCTGTACCCCTCCTCTGTGCCTCTCTGTATCCTACCCCTGTTGTATATATGTTCTGTTGTTACCTCTGAAAACCACTTTGTTATGCATCTGTAGTGTTGCATACCTCTCGAAGTTTAATAAATACCATAATAATAATAGTACACGTTTAATTGTAATTAATTACTGTGGTCATGATTTAAAAATGCAAGGTTTATATTGAAATGTAATATTCAGGCATTCGACCAGAAGGAGTGCACTCCCCACTTCACCAATAAATTCAGAATAAAGGACACAACCCAGTAGGGAATGAGACCAAGAGATAGAGATTGGTTAGTGAGTTATCAAAGCTTTATATAAAATTCAGCATCTAGAGAACTCTGCTGCCTCGAGAGTGCTCTGGCAAACATTGCAAATACAATATGTTTTAAAGGGTTACAGCATCATCAGTGGCAATCTCTATACAGGCTACAAGTTACAGTTTCATTGGTTAGGAAGGGGGTGCACATATATTTCTGTAAGGACCGGCTCCACAGGATTGGCTAATGACTTGACGGGAGGTTGGACATCACGTGGTTCAGCTGGGCCGGTCCGTGCGAGGTGAAGGTTGGGTCAGGTCAGAGAGGCAGCTGGTTCTGGCTAGGCTAATCTACACACTTGTTCCAGACATGCAGTAAAAAAATGATCATCAATATACCTTTGAGTAAAAATTAGAGGCCTATAAATTGTACACATGTGTTTGCACTATTCCACTTTGGGTCATTTGTGAGGTGAAGGATGTGGGGGTCTTCCCCCTGAGGTAACCTGTGGGGGTCGGGATTGATAGCTGTCAGGTCTGGCACATCAGAACGGGAGGGGGTGGAGTGACATATGTTAGTTTAGGACAGACTATATTGTGACAGGGGTCTGGTTTTATTAGGGGCACTCTAGGGTGGTCAACAAGGAAGGGTCACACTTCTGGTACATCAAAAGAATAACTTTGGGGGGCACAAGGTTGGACAAGCAGTCATTTCCCAGCAGCGGGGGGTGAGGTGCAGGAGCAGGTTTGTTGAGATGGATGAACTACAAGTCATGGTTCAGCTCGGTCACACACAGGACAGTGATCTCAGAGGAAGAGTGAGAAGAATACATTGTTTGTTTGCAACATCTTGTCTTAGAGCATCCGTGAGAAAGGGACTTGCGAGGCGAAGGTGCAGGAGGAAAAAGGTGGGGGCTGTCAGTGCTTGCTCTGTGCGCAACGTTGCTGAGGGGAGAGGGGACTTTGCAATGCCAGAATGTGGCCTAATCCAAAGATGGAGTCGAGGGTAAACAAAATGGAGTCCAAGTGTGTCTTGCAATAGCCCCACCTCTGCTTATGCCAGAGCCTTATGCCTCATATCTGCAGAAGGGCAATGGAGGAGTCCCCCACTGGTACAAGAGTAAGTGCTCCCTTTCGCCTAGAATGTATGGGGGGCTCAACCGACTCCCCCTTCCTTACAGACCATCCCACATAATAAACAGCAAGTTGCTCTTTTTTCCTAGTCTTTTAGGCTCAGGTGTGAAAACATTGTGAGACAATGAAGTACATCTAGCCCTTAAGGACACCATGGGAATGGGGACACTGAAGCACCGGCACTGTTGTTAACTGTGCCGGTTCTTCATCGACCCTGCTGTTAGGGGCCTGAACTCCCGGCAGGTCAGGCCTGCTGGGAGTACCTTGCCCCTGCCGGCAGACACGTAGTTTGGCAGTCTGGAAAGGGCGTCGTAACCGACACCTTTATTTCCAGACCGCCAAATTTATAAAGAAGCCCATTCTTTATAAAATGTATACATTTTGTCAACGATTGTGGAAAATTTGTAACTCATGTTCCTGACTGATTGTCACTTTAAAGAAATATTATGTAGTATTTTCAGCTTGTAATAATGTACGATCAAAAACGTTGTCCTGAACAACTTGATTCACAAGCTAAGATTATGATAACAATGCAATCATAAATTTCTCTATTCTTCCTAGACATGGCGAACTGTATTATGTGCCCTGGTGATCAATGGCCCAATGAGAGTAAAGATACCTGCATTTCAAGGACCACAGAGTTCTTGTCTTACGACAATCCACTGGGTGCTGTGTTAGCCTCTGTTGCCATTATGTTCTTCATACTAGCGGCAGGAGTGCTGGGACTCTTCATAAAGCACCATCAAACAGCTATAGTAAAAGCCAACAACAGGGACTTAAGCTACATTCTCCTTATGTCTCTCATTGGATGCTTCCTCTGTTGTTTAATATTCATTGGTAGCCCTTTAAAAACAACATGCCTACTTCGACATACAGTCTTCTCCATTGTGTTTGCAGTTGCAGTTTCCTCTGTTCTGTCAAAAACCATGACTGTTGTGATGGCCTTCAATGCCACAAAGCCTGGAAGCAAGTTTAAAAAGTGGGTAGGGCCAAGACTTGCCAACTCATCAGTTATTCTTTTATCTTTGGGAGAAGTTGTAATATGCATTGTGTGGTTAATCCTTGCCCCACCTTTCCCAGACTTCGACACATCTACAATGGGGAAGATAATCCTCCATTGTAACGATGGATCTACAACAGCATTGTACCTTGCTATTGGATACATTGGGATTCTGGCTCTCTTTAGTTTTGTGTTGGCATTCTTTGCCAGGAGATTACCCGATAGTTTTAATGAGGCTCAGCTCATTACATTCAGTATGATGGTCTTCTGCAGTGTGTGGGTGGCCTACATTCCAGCCTACCTTAGCACCAAAGGCAAATACATGGTGGCCGTGGAGGTTTTTGCCATTCTGGCTTCCAGTGCTGGGCTGTTGGGTTGCATATTCTTTCCCAAGTGCTACATTATTTTACTACGACCAGAACTCAATACCAAAGAGTCTTTAATTGGTAAATCAACAACTGGTAAATAGTAAAATGTACTGTCACATTTGTTGCGCTGATTAAACCAGGGATTATGATTGTCTTTGTCGTCACAGTCGTTGATAAATGTGGTACACACCTGGAGCTGCTGTATTTTCCATTTTATGTTTTTTTAAATCTTTAAAAGCCTCTAAAGTAGCCCATTTTGCATACATAGAAGATTTGATGGCTTGTGGCTATGCACAATTACTTCCAGGAAAAAGACCACACAGATTAAACCTGTCTCTTCTCTTAGGTGGGGGAAAATTTCTTTCCATACCTTCAGAGTTTCCAGGGATCTTAAAAGGAAAAGGGGCATGTCCAACTCCCACAGCCATTCTAGATGTCACTCATTTGTTTCTTGAATGCCTGCATTCGTTAAGTCATAAAATCGCAATGCCGTGGTCATTAACCTGGCGTAAGGAGTGGAAATTCACCCACGGTGTATATGTGGATCTCAAGAATTTCTCTATTCTCATTGCCTTCTCATGATCCAGCACCTGATTGCCCTGAGAAATAAACCCCTTAGGTGAGTGATAACAATTTGAAGGATAACCTGAAATAAATTAACAATAAAATACATTAAAAAAAATAAGCTTCCAAAATCCATATGGGTCATCTGAGTGATAAACTGGTTTCAGACGGGTCTTTGGAGGACTACCGTCTATTTCTCTTTGGTGCATCCGTGAGAAAGGGACTTGGGAGGCAAAGGCGCAGGAGGAAAAAGGTGGGGGCTGTCAGTGCTCGCTGTGTGTGCGACGTTGCTGAGGGGAGAGGAGACTTTGCAATGCCAGAATGCGGCCTAATCCAACGATGGAGTCGAGGGTAAACAAAATGGAGTCCAAGTGTGTCTTGCAATAGCCCCACCTCTGCTTATGCCAGAGCCTTATGCCTCATATCTGCAGAAGGGCAATGGAGGAGTCCCCCACTGGTAGAAAGTAAGTGCTTCCTTTCGCATAGAATGTATGGGGGGCTCAACCGACCCCCCCTTACAGACCATCCCACATAATAAACAGCAAGTTGCTCTTTTTTCCTAGTGTTGTAGGCTCAGGTGTGAAAACATTGTGAGACGATGAAGTACATCTAGCCCTTAAGGACACCATGGGAATGGGGACACTGAAGCACCGGCACTGTTGTTATCTGTGCCGGTTCTTCATTGACACTGCTGGTAGGGGCCTGAACTCCCGGCAGGTCAGGCCTGCTGGGAGTACCTTGCCCCTGCCGGCAGACACGTAGTTTGGCAGTCTGGAAAGGGAGTCTCTACCGGCACCTTTATTTCCAGACCGCCAAACTTATAATGAAGCCCATTCTTTATAAAAATGTATACATTTTGTCAACGATTGTGGAAAGTTTATAACACATGTTCCGTGACTGATTGTCACTTTAAAGAAATATTATGTAGTATTTTCAGCTTGTAATAATGTACGATCAAAAACGTTGTCCTGAACAACTTGATTCACAAGCTAAGATTATGATAACAATGCAATCATATATTTCTCTATTCTTCCTAGACATGGCGAACTGTATTATGTGCCCTGGTGATCAATGGCCCAATGAGAGTAAAGATACCTGCATTCCAAGGACCACAGAGTTCTTGTCTTACGACAATCCACTGGGTGCTGTGTTAGCCTCTGTTGCCATTATGTTCTTCATACTAGCGGCAGGAGTGCTGGGACTCTTCATAAAGCACCATCAAACAGCTATAGTAAAAGCCAACAACAGGGACTTAAGCTACATTCTCCTTATGTCTCTCATTGGATGCTTCCTCTGTTGTTTAATATTCATTGGTAGCCCTTTAAAAACAACATGCCTACTTCGACATACAGTCTTCTCCATTGTGTTTGCAGTTGCAGTTTCCTCTGTTCTGTCAAAAACCATGACTGTTGTGATGGCCTTCAATGCCACAAAGCCTGGAAGCAAGTTTAAAAAGTGGGTAGGGCCAAGACTTGCCAACTCATCAGTTATTCTTTTATCTTTGGGAGAAGTTGTAATATGCATTGTGTGGTTAATCCTTGCCCCACCTTTCCCAGACTTCGACACATCTACAATGGGGAAGATAATCCTCCATTGTAACGATGGATCTACAACAGCATTGTACCTTGCTATTGGATACATTGGGATTCTGGCTCTCTTTAGTTTTGTGTTGGCATTCTTTGCCAGTAGATTACCCGATAGTTTTAATGAGGCTCAGCTCATTACATTCAGTATGATGGTCTTCTGCAGTGTGTGGGTGGCCTACATTCCAGCCTACCTTAGCACCAAAGGCAAATACATGGTGGCCGTGGAGGTTTTTGCCATTCTGGCTTCCAGTGCTGGGCTGTTGGGTTGCATATTCTTTCCCAAGTGCTACATTATTTTACTACGACCAGAACTCAATACCAAAGAGTCTTTAATTGTTAAATCAACAACTGGTAAATAGTAAAATGTACTGTCACATTTGTTGCGCTGATTAAACCAGGGATTATGATTGTCTTTGTCGTCACAGTCGTTGATAAATGTGGTACACACCTGGAGCTGCTGTATTTTCCATTTTATGTTTTTTTAAATCTTTAAAAGCCTCTAAAGTAGCCCATTTTGCATACATAGAAGATTTGATGGCTTGTGGCTATGCAAAATTACTTCCAGGAAAAAGACCACACAGATTAAACCTGTCTCTTCTCTTAGGTGGGGGAACATTTCTTTCCATACCTTCAGAGTTTCCAGGGATCTTAAAAGGAAAAGGGGCATGTCCAACTCCCACAGCCATTCTAGATGTCACTCATTTGTTTCTTGAATGCCTGCATTCGTTAAGTCATAAAATCGCAATGCCGTGGTCATTAACCTGGCGTAAGGAGTGGAAATTCACCCACGGTGTATATGTGGATCTCAAGAATTTCTCTATTCTCATTGCCTTCTCATGATCCAGCACCTGATTGCCCTGAGAAATAAACCCCTTAGGTGAGTGATAACAATTTGAAGGATAACCTGAAATAAATTAACAATAAAATACATTAAAAAAAATAAGCTTCCAAAATCCATATGGGTCATCTGAGTGATAAACTGGTTTCAGACGGGTCTTTGGAGGACTACCGTCTATTTCTCTTTGGTGCATCCGTGAGAAAGGGACTTGCGAGGCGAAGGTGCAGGAGGAAAAAGGTGGGGGCTGTCAGTGCTCGCTGTGTGCGCAACGTTGCTGAGGGGAGAGGGGACTTTGCAATGCCAGAATGTGGCCTAATCCAAAGATGGAGTCGAGGGTAAACAAAATGGAGTCCAAGTGTGTCTTGCAATAGCCCCACCTCTGCTTATGCCAGAGCCTTATTCCTCATGGCTGCAGAAGGGCAACGGAGGAGTCCCCCACTGGTAGAAGAGTAAGTGCTTCCTTTCGCATAGAATGTATGGGTGGCTCAACCGACCCCCCCTTACAGACCATCCCACATAATAAACAGCAAGTTGCTCTTTTTTCCTAGTGTTGTAGGCTCAGGTGTGAAAACATTGTGAGACGATGAAGTACATCTAGCCCATAAGGACACCATGGGAATGGGGACACTGAAGCACCAGCACTGTTGTTATCTGTGCCGGTTCTTCATTGACACTGCTGGGAGGGGCCTGAACTCCCGGCAGGTCAGGCCTGCTGGGAGTACCTTGCCCCTGCCGGCAGACACGTAGTTTGGCAGTCTGGAAAGGGAGTCTCTACCGGCACCTTTATTTCCAGACCGCCAAACTTATAATGAAGCCCATTCTTTATAAAAATGTATACATTTTGTCAATGATTGTGGAAAGTTTATAACACATGTTCCTAACTGATTGTCACTTTAAAGAAATATTATGTAGTATTTTCAGCTTGTAATAATGTACGATCAAAAACGTTGTCCTGAACAACTTGATTCACAAGCAAGATTATAATAACAATGCAATCATATATTTCTCTATTCCTCCTAGACATGGCGAACTGTATTATGTGCCCTGGTGATCAATGGCCCAATGAGAGTAAAGATACCTGCATTCCAAGGACCACAGAGTTCTTGTCTTACGACAATCCACTGGGTGCTGTGTTAGCCTCTGTTGCCATTATGTTCTTCATACTAGCGGCAGGAGTGCTGGGACTCTTCATAAAGCACCATCAAACAGCTATAGTAAAAGCCAACAACAGGGACTTAAGCTACATTCTCCTTATGTCTCTCATTGGATGCTTCCTCTGTTGTTTAATATTCATTGGTAGCCCTTTAAAAACAACATGCCTACTTCGACATACAGTCTTCTCCATTGTGTTTGCAGTTGCAGTTTCCTCTGCTCTGTCAAAAACCATGACTGTTGTGATGGCCTTCAATGCCACAAAGCCTGGAAGCAAGTTTAAAAAGTGGGTAGGGCCAAGACTTGCCAACTCATCAGTTATTCTTTTATCTTTGGGAGAAGTTGTAATATGCATTGTGTGGTTAATCCTTGCCCCACCTTTCCCAGACTTCGACACATCTACAATGGGGAAGATAATCCTCCATTGTAACGATGGATCTACAACAGCATTGTACCTTGCTATTGGATACATTGGGATTCTGGCTCTCTTTAGTTTTGTGTTGGCATTCTTTGCCAGGAGATTACCCGATAGTTTTAATGAGGCTCAGCTCATTACATTCAGTATGATGGTCTTCTGCAGTGTGTGGGTGGCCTACATTCCAGCCTACCTTAGCACCAAAGGCAAATACATGGTGGGCGTGGAGGTTTTTGCCATTCTGGCTTCCAGTGCTGGGCTGTTGGGTTGCATATTCTTTCCCAAGTGCTACATTATTTTACTACGCCTAGAACTCAATACCAAAGAGTCTTTAATTGGTAAATCAACAACTGGTAAATAGTAAACTGTACTGTCACATTTGTTGCGCTGATTCAACTAGGGATTATGATTGTCTGTGTCATCACAGTCGTGGATAAATTGGTTTCAGACGGGTCTTAGGAGGAGTACCGTCTCCTTCTCTTTGGTGCATGAGCATATTCGTTGGATGTTCTTTTGGAGAATACTGACAGGAAGTTCCTAGGAAGGAAGTCTTTACTAGTGTATTGTCTCCGCTAAATCTGTGTGCAGGTACATTTGTGGCTGCACAAGAAACTTGCCACATGATCATGTGGATAAACAGACATGTGTGCTAAACATGTGCGATATTTAGCATGTTACTTGTAGTCCTTCAGAGCGATGGGGTTCTCTGAACTTTAGGAAGTTCATGCTTCATTCTGGTGACGAAGCACCCTGTATGTGGGGCAAGATCCCAAGTAGTGCGATAAAGTCCCTCTCCTGACCTTACTGTGAGGTCATTCAATGGGCAGCCACAAGCAATATAATGTTGAGCCTGGGGATAACCTGGGGAGGATTCCATAGCTACATCCAATATGTCATCAATAGAGGTAGGGTCTCCTTATATGCAAGTGTCAGGATCCACTGCACCATTAAGGGAACTAAGTAGGAGCTGAGATCCAGTAAAGCGGAATATGACTGAATGCTCGGCTCCTCTTGCTAAATCATATATACAACTACCAGGGGACGAATTGGGACCTGAACTAGGTAGGGAAACTCAAGCAGTTGACCAGTCACCTCATACAGCTTCCACCCTCATACACCTAAAACAGATGTTAACCCTATGGACATGGAATGGGGGCAATCAGAGAGAGGACTGCCCATGGGGAGGGACTTACCAACAACACGTCCCACATCAAAACTGCAAGTCATGTCCAGGGTTGGGACCTTTCAGCCGATACCCATAAAAGATGCGTAGGGAGATGCAATTGAGTTCTCTAATGACATAGATAGACTCTAAGGCATGGTCAAAACAATAAAAAGGAATGGCATGGTGAAGAAGCTGGGGGAGTGTGGTGAGAGAGCTAATTTGGGGACTGCTGGAGAAGAGTGCAGAAGAAGCTGTAGCAGGAGGCAGAAGGTCCAAGGCATGGACCAGCTGGCTGTAGAAAGGAGGGCACAGAAGGCAGAGGAAAAAACTGCCCTTAAGGATGGAGTAAGGAGAAGATAGGAGGCTAGATAAGGGCCACAGCGGACTGTGGAAAGAAAGAACAAGGGGCTGGAAGAAGCAGGCCCATGAAGAGTAGGAGACTAGAGGATAGAGGAGAGATTAAGGAGGATGCGCTGAGAAGAAAGTCATTAAGGAGAAGGTGGTGAATACTTGTATCTGATACAACAGTGTCAAAGTAGGTATGAGGTGTGTGCAGCGAGGGGGTACTTGATACAAGAGTGCCTGAGAAGTAGATTATGTGTAGTGAGCAGTAGCTGGTACAAGATAGAGGGTATCCTAAGGTGGAGGTGACTAGAGTAGATGTGTATAGAGAGGAGGAGGTGGTTATTGGTGTAAAGGTGCTCCGGGGGAGCTGGAGAGAGGAAGAAAAATTGGCTGAAAAGAGGAGTAAAGCAGGAGCTGAACAGAGGAGGTAAAGAGGTTTTTTAAAGGTGAGTGAGAAGAAGATTTTGGGTAAGAGGAGCTGAGAAGAGGGAGGAGATAGAAGGAGCTAAGAAGAATGTAGCGAAAATGTATGTTTTTTATTTATTTAAATGTGATGTGTTTTAGTATTAATCTTTACACATATAAAGCAAAGCACTTAATGCATCATACATATACATACATCCAGTTACATATAACTAGTCCATCATGGTATAATAATTTACATACATTCATGACACGTAAGCAATTAAAATAGTGAGCTTAATATAAAAATAAAAAGAAACCCCCATTACAATTTACAATTTCCCTAAAGCAGCTAACCAGACCCTGTATAAGGCCAAATGCTTTTTGTAGCTGTATAATGTCTCAGATACAAAGCATATGGGATTGGGGAGACAATCTCTCTTAGTTAGCTACATTAAAATGCATAAGTAGATGAAAGAGATGATTATATCGTGGCCCACTAATCCAAGGTCTCCATGCTATGTGAGTACTAAGGGAGGAAGAACAAGCACATGGCAGAATGTCGCTGCTATGTACGAATGAGTGCAGTTGCACTGTGTGAGATTACACAAGATTTATCTCCTTGGTATTAGGTAAGCCACCTTTTGGTATAGATCTGTACTACACAAGTTGGTAGTGTGACTGAGCAGCCAGGCCTATCTCAAGAGGGCTAAATGTGAGCTGTAGAGCTGTACTATTGAAATCCATAATTACAAGTAGCCAAGTAACACTTACGCTCAAGGTTTCAGTTATAAATAGTTATTTATTTATTTAACATCAGTTTTCAATAAGCATTCTTTAAAAAGGAAACATTTTTTAACAATACGAATATACTTTGAAATTGCTTCTCAGAATCAAACAAGCCAGTGAATAATCATTGGATATGCTTCTTATAATTTTCCAGCACCCGGAGGTGATTCCAATCAACAGGATAGTATTTGCATTTATATATTACACTAGCATACTTTGCAGATTCAGAATGGTATTCAGGAAAGGTTAATGGAAGTAAAAAGGTTAGATAGGATTCCCAGAATATGTGAAGACAACTAAATCCTCCAATAGAGTCTAGACAAAAACTTGGCCCTGCAGTAACAGTGTTAACAAGCTACAACCTATAGAGCGACAAGGGGTATCAAAGTCAATGGATGAAGAAGAGTGCCTTCAGGGAGCTAGGACAGCCAAAGTCATTGGAACACAGTCTATGGATCTGATGCACTTTTCGGATAAAAAGTCTTGCACAAAGTTAGAGTTTCAGAAGAATCAAAGAATCACTTGTAGGGCCATAAGCTGTTAAACTTGTGAGAAGGGAGTTGCAGTGAACTCGGAAAAGGTAGCCAATGCAAGTCTCATTTGAGAAAAGTGCAGCTAAAGGCAATAAGGTAAGTACCCCAAGCCTAAACAGTTGTTGGTTAGAAGAAGAGTGGTCCAACTCGATTCGGTCTTGCTACAGCGATGCAGACCCTGGTTCCTGAGCCTCAGTAGTGGGGACAAGAGGGAGGATGCCTGGAAGGCTCCTGCGGCGGTACTTGGGAGATCGTCAGCAGCTACAGGCTCTTTTTGGTTCAGCAGCACTTCACGGTTTCAGTGCTTAGCAAACAGCGCCGATGCGAATCTTGGATACCAGTTGGACTCTCTTTACTCCCTCTGTCCTGCACTCTGGTGAGGGGACTCTGGATCTGAAGGTCCTGCTTCTGGAGGGTCCTTAGGAGTCTCCTGGAGCTTCTTCGCCGGATTTGATCGACCAGAAACGTTGAACCTGACTACGGACACTCGACCCCTGACATTGGGCTCTCTTAGCAATGGAGAAGCACAGCAAGTCACGGATGGTGGACCAGTGGAGTACGTCTCAGGGTTACTTGGTCCCACTAACCCAAGCGGAGAAGTCGTTCCGTCCAGAGCTTCTCTGTCAAGGTGAAAAAGGAGGTCAGCACAGCAGCAGTGCTTCACCAGGCAATTTAAAGGTCCATAAGGTTGCAGCAAGCTTTGTTCACGGTTTCTTCGTCGGGTGTTTCTCCCAGTGGTTGACTCTACCTGTAGTCCCAAAACCCTTTGCCTTTTAAGCAGGTTTCTCCCATTCATGCACAGCCTATGCTGTCACTCACACAGCAGGGTGGCTGTTCTCAAAGGACAGCCATCCAATCAGGACTAGTTTCATTGGGGCCTTCCTAGAGACAAAGGATAGGGGAGTTTCGGGACCCTCCCTCACATCATGTCCTTCCAGACACTCTGGAGCCAGGGGCGGACTTCAAGGCTGAAACCTGCCAAAGGTAAGACAAAAAAGGGCTCAAACCTGATTGAACATACAGAGTAAAAGCCAAGAAAGACCTCACAAACAGAAAATGGCAAAAAAGAAGACAGGGGCCATTTTGACAAAATGGTCCCCCGTGGGTGCTGTACTGCAGCTGAGGGTTCAGCCTGTGGTAGAAAAGCACAATGGTAGGAAAGATTAAACCACTGCCACCAGCCATTTAAAGTAGGGAGGGTAACATAAAAATGTTACATGAGAAAGTAGGATAAGGGGCTTCTAAGTAAACCCTCAGCACTCTAAGTAAGATGGTGTGTGCTGGACCTACAAAGAGAAAAGGTAAGTAAAGTCAATTTCACTTCACCATTCTTGGGAGCTGTAGTTCACACAAGAGAATGTATTTAAACCTTATGAGAAATCTAAAGGATTCCTAAGTGACAAAGCACTGAAGGTGTTGTGTGTCACCATACAAAAAGCAGATGCCTATGGATTTTGTCAGACTCCAAAAACAGTGATAACACAAAATCCAAATCAGGTAGAAACACATGAGAGAGTGATGAAAAAAAAGGTCTCACTGAATCCAGGGTTAAAATCAAAACGTCCTAAATCCAGCAAAAGAGCTGGGGGTATCTAAGGTGGGAGGAATTTCTCACTGAAACGGAAATTCTCCTTAACACTCCCTGAGGTGCCACAGGGTCAGCAAACAGTGAGTTGCTGAAAGAAGGAATAGAAACAGGTCTGCTAAGTACAAGCTTGTCACAAGGGAGAAAGGCAGCTTAGGTTGGGCTGCTCCCAAACTATGTCTCAGAGAGAGGGAGGCAGTGAGTGTCCCAGTAAGAACCCTTCAAATAGCACATGGTGGCCTCCAGTCCCTCTATGGCACCGGGTCTGTGTTTAAGGCCAGCTCCAACATAACTCTGACTACAGAAAAACTTCAAGCTGCTGTGCATACATGCGCCCCAAAAGAAGCAGGCCTCCAAACTGTCCACCAGCTGCACAAGACCATTGTCAAGGAAGCCTAGGTTGATACTGATGGGGCGGGACCCCAAGAAGCTGTGAGAGGGGGTTCATTTGGTTCATCCCTGTAAGATACCAGAATAAAAAGTGATATGATAACTCATTCAAGTTTGGCTGGGATTGATCTCGCTCAGCTTTAAGACAATAGCTGGAGACTCAGCATGTGCCATATTCAGGAATTCATCATTAGCATCATTAGCATTATCACATGAGAGAAATTAGTGAAATAGCACACTCATATCATACATTGCAGGCCCATCCTATTCTGTCGCCTTGCCAGCCAATGCATCTAAGAGTTGCTATAGCCTCACTCGGCACAGGAACATTTACGTTATCCCATTATTGACAATCTGATAATAGCCAATTGAGGTAAGGTAGCAGTTATCCTGTAGTCGGCGAAGTATTTACAGCATCCTTTGTTGAAAAATCAGGCAACATCACAATGTTTGCCCTTATGCTGTGCTCCGTATTATTGGTTGCTTATTCGGAAGTTTTCTCCATATCCCCAACAACAGTCACACTATAATTGTTGATTCATGTCCATCATTCTGAGGCATGGCTCCTCAGCCAACTCTTCAGATCTGTCCGTATTGGGTACATCTGTGTGGATATCCTTCATTTATCTTGAAGGCTGTATCCCTTTTCTATGGGAATATCTCACAGTAATTGTGGAAAGGATCGTGGTTATGCTAGCTTTCTCAGCCACAGGGAACTGTATGCACAGATCTCTTTCCTACCAAAGTCCCTGCTATACCTACATTGCATAAAATGTATACAGCTTCCTAGCATTTGACACTGATTGTGCTAAAGAAAATATCCAGATTAATTATATTTGTATTGACTGAAAGGAAATGAAAATCATTGTTGTTGGAATGAAAATAATTTACATTTTAGAAGAGTGGACTTCAAAGTTTGCGTTCCTTTGAAGGTGTGCTGAAGAACAGTAAGGAGAATTCTATAGTAAACTAAAATACAAGTTTTCCTCCAAAATAATGTTTGGATGCAATTACAAAGTCCCAGCCAGGCAGAAAGGTACAGGCTTCAAAAAACCTAGTAGCAAGTACCACAGTGTGAGTTTTGCGCACCAAAAGGTGCACCTTTCACTTGTAGTTAGTTTTGACACATATTAAATACCCACTGTCAGCGGTCAGCAATGCGAGGGGGACAGCTTGTGTATGTTTGTTCAAGATTTGTCATTTTATTAAATTATAAAATAGTAATTAAATGCCTCAATATCCCTACTCTGATGAGGATTTCCATGCCTTACAATACTAAGGGGAAACACTCTAACCCAGGCACACATAACCATCAAATACAAAGAAAATGTATGGCATTTCAAATAACATCAACAATTGTTTCTACAGTTGCTTGATAACCTCTTAGCAACCTGAGTGAAGATTCAAAGAAATTCTAGCTCCAATGTTCAACAAAAAGAAACAAGGAAATCCTTGTAAATAGAACAGTCTCAGTTCAGATCTTGAACCTTCAATGTCGAAGAAAAGGTTTGTTAACAATTCAAGGGAAATACAGCTTCTGCAAATGTTATTGAAACACAGTTATTGGTTAAAAGTTATAATGTCTCTCTTTACAAGATTAGGATTTACAATAGTTATCTTGGTCAGGATGACTTCACAGTGCTGCTGCTTCTACTTCAACAACTTCACTTCTACCACAGTCTACCATGAGGACATTATCCTTTGTCTCATAGTATTCCACTTCACTTGTGCTACTGAAGTCTTGCATTTACTGATAACCAGATATACCACCACAGCTTCAGTGTTTTGTGACTTCAAACAGTTTATGACAAGATTCACTTTTAGGTACTTTAACACCTTTAAATAGGCAAGGCACTCTTCCTCGGAATATCCCTCTTCCAAAGGGGCAGCCTCTTTGCCTCTTGTGTTTGTCTGCCACAACAACCTGAGTTTGCCTTTAGGACCCATGTCTTTCTTTCTCTGACATTCTTTGGCAAAATACATTGTGTCAACTTCAAATAATATATATAAACAGCAAGTTTCCCTTCCCCCACTTTGCCTTCATCACTCTGCAAATGGTTAGCCAAAGTAATTACCCAGAAAGCTTGGTGCCAGTCTCTTGGCTTCAGGTAATGCTTGCGCACTTGTATCTCAGGCAAGGTTGAACTTCTATTAGGCTCACAGTATTGGTTAGATTGTTTTCTGGCTTTGGGAAATTACTCTTTCAGTCTTAATAGGGGAATACTCTTGTAGAGAAGGAAATGTACTCATCACTCATGGAGCCCACACCCT
Source organism: Ambystoma mexicanum (assembly GCF_040938575.1). Lineage (NCBI taxonomy): Eukaryota > Metazoa > Chordata > Amphibia > Caudata > Ambystomatidae > Ambystoma > Ambystoma mexicanum. The sequence continues at coordinate 1,090,199,570 of NC_090926.1, read as the reverse complement.
CACCTCCTTCATATTGGAATGCCAGCAAGAAAGCACTGTGCGTGACACCTGGTATCGTCCCAATACTGCATTGAAAATATGAAAGACATTATGCGCTCAGACAACCATACCGAATGTACCCTCAAACTGATGTGGTAGAAAGAAAGAAATCTGCAGACACCATTGGACATAGGGGAACTATAAGTAAAGTCTGACTAGTGTAAACTGACGTCATGAAGAAAGGAGACGAGGACGCACTGAAACTATATAAGAATACTTGAAGAAAGAAGCTGTGACTGAAGTAACAAGGTAACTGAACATGCAAATGCAGAGTAATCATCTACACTGAGAAGATAAGTGAGAAGAGATGCAGTCGATGTATATATGCAGAAATGCAAGCCCGATGAGACATATAGAAGCTTGCTTAATGTAGAAAATATAGTGAGTAAAGGAACCATGTTAAAAAGATGGATGTCTGTTTCGTATAATAGTAAGCTAAAAGCCCCAAGGAGAGAGACCAATGCTGCAGAGCTGACAGGCACGGAAAAACAAATTCATGCAAGAACAAAGAATTTGGGCCTCATTACACGGTAGGCGGAGAACCATGGCGCTATTAGCGCCATGGTTCATGCCGGTAAAATACTGGCACCGCCTTGGTGGAAAGGGGAATTACCGCCCCATTCCAAGGTTGGCTGGCCGGTAATTCCCCCTTCCACCATTGCCCTTCCCCATTCCCATTTTTGCCCCATAGGGCTCTATGGGAATGGGGAAGGCGCTAATTACGGTACCGCAAATTGCGGTACCGTAATTAGCTCCACTGGTCCCTTTGCGGGTTGGTTTTTAACGCCTGCAAAAAGCAGGCGTTAAATTCCCCAACCCGCAAAGGGACCTCGTAGTAAGGCAGTAAGGATTTACCGCTACCGGTAAAATACCGGTACCGGTAAACCCTTACTGCCTACCGTGTAATGAGGCCCTATGTGTTTGGCTCACGATCAAGGATGTTGCAGCAAGAAGCAATTGCAACAAAAGGAGTCAAAGAGGATAAGCCATGTATATAGGACATATTTCTCTTAGATTAAGCAAAGGAGTAAACATTTGCGAGTGCCAAGTATTGAACCATCAAAGATGCAGAAAACACATGCAAGACAGAGCAACCAAGTCTCCAGAGGCCAAGGAGAGTAATAGCACCCAGTATAATTGAATCAAATAGCACTAAATAGGAGGATAAGATGGACAAAATCATGGTCTCCTCATGGTGCAAGACCAGAACACAAAGCCTGTTCATAACGCTCCAGACGAAGATAGCAATGTACCTTCACTCCCTTCAAAGTTCAGAGGAAGAGAACAGTCAGCAAGGTCAAATACAAAGAAGAGGCCTTGGTTTAGGGCTTAACTGATGAGAGATGGCAGGCTAATTGGCAAGTGAACAACTGTCTGACGTTGTTCTCCGCACCAGGGTTTCGTTTTGCTTACATGCTGCTAACGAGTCGAATGTCCAAAGTTGGCAGAGAGTCCCAACCATTCAGGATGGTCTATGTGAAAGTGGCAAATCAAAAACAAAGAAATGATGGCTGGAAGGTTTAGAATGACTCTTAACCTCTGGCATTGCTCTGGACAACCCACCAGACCATTGTTCTTCATCTGCCAAGCCATTATAGTAGGGGAAAGACCATATACAAATCAGGCTTGGTCCCAACCCAAAAAGGGGCAGTACCGCCTGTACTGCTAGGTCACATCCCTTCTGCACGAGACCACAAGCCTTCCCAGACAAGTTTCAGCTTGTGGGGCTCATTGGTGAGGAGTAGCTTGGGTCCATTGACCCAGCAGGCACGGGACTCATGTCTGGACATACCCGTCCCACTCAGGTTGACAAAGCAAAAACAAAAAAGTGATGGCTGGAAGGTTTAGAATTAATCTTAACCTCTGGCATTACTCTGGGCAACCCTCAAGACCATCGTTCTTTGCCTGCCAAGCCGTTACAGAATGGGAAAGACCATATGCAAATCATGTGATGGCGGACCATACACTGTTGCAGAAGCCAATCCGCTGCTATTATTCTACTATTATTTGTAGTGTACGTAGTTAGAGGTAGTTTGAGGTGTGCCAAACTGAAAAGGGGCAGCCACTGATGCTACTAACACCTAAATAAGCTATAGGTATTTATGTTCCCTTAACCTATCCCTCCACCCAAGAGGTTTTCACTATTTGCCACGTAGGATGACATCATAGCTGACATACATTGAGGTATCAAGCCTTTGTGTAACAGAAATGTATTCGAGAGTGTGAGCTGCGACTTGTTATGCTTGCCAGATTTCCCTACTTTATTGAACTGATAAAAAAGTAGTACTTTGCCATATTCTTTGAGTCTGTCCGGTTTTTTGGGCCTGAAAAGAGTTATTGTGGAAATCCTGTCTAGCACTTGATATGCTCCAGGTGCTACTGCACACTCTTGGCTTGGGCAATGCTTGCTCTCTCTCCAACTGAAGATACAGGGCCTCATCACGAGTTGGGCAGTATCCCGACGGTATTACAGCCGGGATATCGCCTGGGCTAAAAGCGTTAACCCCAACCAGTCCGGTGCTATTACCGCCAGATCAAGGTTTGGGCGGTAATGGGTATTCCCATTCCCCATTGGGTCCCATGGGGCATTTACTGCTGCGCAATTAGGGCGCTCTAATAGCGCTGCACTAATTGTGCCCGAAAATGGGTGTTAAATTGGCGCATTTACCCCCAGCTTAGAGCTGGGGGTAAATGCTGCCAGACTTGTGATCGGGCATTCCCTTAAATGCAGCAGTAATAGCGTTACTGCCACATTTAACGGCTACTGCCCAACTCGCTAGGCCTACAACGTTTACATACTTGACAAAGTAATTGTCATCCACGTGAATACAGATTCTATGTTCACTCTTCTCTGGAAAAGCTAAATTAGGGACATGTGACCACTTCTGCTTAGGTTTTATAAGGTTTAAATATTCAACAATGGCTTTCAGTAGAGTTTGCTGTTCACACGTGTAACAGAGAAAATACCCAATCACACGCGAGTGCTATATTTCTTAATTGTCCCATTGTTAAGAATTCAACAAACATCTTCAGCTCGTTTCTGCTTATACAGAAGTGAATATTAAGCTGAATACTGTTTCCTGTAGTGCTCGCGCAAGGAATCGGAACACCAGTTTTAACTAACTGGCTTCTCTGATCCTTATTCCAGTTGTTGCACAACTTCTACTGCTTCGGACTTCACTTGGGACCCACACCCTTCTTCGCGGATGGTGTCTCTGGTCCGGCCACTCGATTAAGGAGCCCCTCTCGCTCCTGAGACCCACAGCGTTACAACAGCTCCTCGCCTCGGTCCGATACGCTCCTTCTACGGCAACCTCTACAATTAGGCTCACATGGGGAAAGGCAGACTTCCTGTTCACCTTCTGCTCTGCAGCCTCTGCACCTCAGAGTTTGGGGGAACAGGACCTTCACAGAACAAGCAGGATAAATCTGTTGCATCAGAGTTCTAGTGTCCCTTCAGTTCTCCCACTTCTGCCTGGATTGCCAGCACCGTGCCTTTTTTTCTGCCTCTGCTACTACTGCAGGAACTCCAGCCAAAGTTCCAGCTCCTTTCAATTGCCTGACCCTGAGGGGGCCTTTTATGTCTCTAAGTTTCCTTCAGGTGTGGGCTGTTAGGCTTAATTGCCTGACTACTTCCCCAGCAAGCCTCTTCAGCCATCTTCCTCATCCCAGTACTCATGGGATTATGGGACTTGTAGTCCCCAACAACAAAGTTAGTTCTTTTAAATAGCTTCTATATTTATTTCCATTAGAGTCATTTAACAATGAACCATTAGAAGTTGTTGTTACAGAGGAAGACAGGTTACTTAAGGCAATATTTAATTATATTTTTGGGAGTAGAGAGGATTTCTTTCCTGAATTACCTTACATCGTCTTTCTGTTATTAAGGTTTGTTCAAGTTTAAAGGCATCTGCATTCAGAGCACAGATCGTACATGTGGTTCAGATACATCATAATGACAATAGGCCATGACCTGTTCTGGGAACAACTTTAAAAGGCTCTCCCTTTTAAAGGACAAATACTGTGTCTCATCCCATGGGACCGCTCACACCACCCTGGGCCTTGTTTCTTCCATGTGATCCTCCCACATACACCACCCCTAAGGTCAGAATCAGGAAGCGTCTGCCTTTTCCTGGCCACCTGGGAGGAGACTTCAGGCAGGGTTTTAGTGAGGGATACGTAGGATTCATCACACTACATATAGCAACACATATATTAATGTTGCAGTTGCAGAGGTTATAGATAGGGCACAGTTATAGGCCCTGCGTTTAGTAGATGTATACAAAGTTATGTTTTTCCGAGAGGTCAGAGGAAATAGCTGAAGATGGTGGAAGATGGAGTCAGAAAGGTACTGTGGTAAGAGTGAGGATAGCGTGTTAACATGGAAGGAGTGCAGCAGTGCAGCCATATTGAATTTTAAGACGTAGTACACAATGAACAGAATGTAGGCCCTGAAGTGGATTTGCAGCTCCGTTTAGCTCAGTCCCAAGACAAATCCCTTTTCCATTCTGCAAGAAAGAAGCTGAGGTCAAAGTCGCCCGCGGTGCACAGATAAACGCTAATTGTATCCAGCTGCTGGGCCTAAAAATGGTGGGAACGGAATGTTAGCTGTGGGGAGGGCAGAAATTCTGATTCAAGAGTGATACTCTGGTCATGTCATTACTGGTCACCTAGTGTTTGAAGGAGATAAGGGGGCAGCTGTGTCTGGAATGTTCTGTGATTTGGGATAGGAGGAGCAGAGGTGATGCCAATACATTCAGTCTGCGTGCAGCTTGTTTGCGCCGCTGCCTCTGGTATAATGAAAAGGCCCATTGTCTTATCAAAGCAGAGTTGGCGTCACCAGTTTTACTTTGAACATATCTGGATCGGAGAGGTGCACATCACGTCACGATGTATTATTAATAATAATAATACTTCAGCTTTTAAATAGTGCTTTAATCTGATGTTCTTTACATAGGGCATATTTACATACATTACTATTATTGCCCAATCGAATTAGTGTATCAATATACTTATTAGCCAATCCTGTACCTGGATTTAATAATGATGATGTAGTGGTCCACGTGGATTGGCTGAATGGGTTTAGATAAATTGTGCCAATCGTTCCATGGACTATAGAGAGGTATTAGCATGTTCTATAGGTGGTAGCCAATGAGGGTGGTGTGGTGACATTGTAACCTATACATACTAATTTGCAGTTTCCCTCTATATAACTTGTAACTTCTTGGGGCGTGATGGGCTCTGTGTCAGTTCGGTTCTATGAGGCCATCTTCACATCTAGGCAGGTAATACACATTGCATTCTCTTGCAAAGTGGTGCAGGGATCATTTGGTCTCTTGGATTATTTTAATGGTACAGGTTCTGGGTTACATCTGCTTTCACAATAATAACACTCCTTAATATTATTTAATTAAAAAGTGGAGATAAACAAAGAACAAGCTCTGTGGATCATGGAAAAGCAATGTCAAATTATATTTTACAAGATCAAGGCTGACCACATGTGACTTTGGACAGATGTGGTATATCCCTTTATATCCCTGTTGCATGGATCAAGACCATGGGGATAATGGCAATGCTTCATGGAAACACCATTTACAAAAGTACCTTGGGCAAATATCGGGGACAGAACAGGTATTGCCTTGTTTATACCTGCAAAGCTCAGTTTATCCATGATGCTTTAGCCATCCAAATAAAGCGTCTGCATTCCCAGCAGGACCGGTCAGTTCAAGGTTTCATGTTTAAAGGCTTCTAATATACTCCTTCTTCATCCAGATAGCTACCAGGAGAAGGTCCTGCGGGCAGGAGGAAATTCATGGCCAGAGACAGCAGATGGGACATTGCACAGAACAGAAAGGACATTGCCTACTAGACCTGTTTTAGTTAACCTTTTTCTCCTCCCCCTTCGGCTGTACTTAAGGCTAGTCCCTAGTTTAGTCATTGTATTTGTATGTATTTATTTATTTGTATTGCACGCCTGGCCCTGAGGCATCTGGGCGCATTTCTTGGGTGTACATAAATTACAGATAATGAGCATTTACATGGTACTAGACATAGCAGAAGCAGAATCGCACAAGCATCACCATACAATGACAGGGGTGATATGCGATACAATCGGAGTGAGATTACAAGCAAAGTGTAACAGTATTCACAGGATTACATAGGAAAACAACAAGTAGTGCAGTAAATTTACAAAATAAAACAAGTTACAGGATGTGACCGGGTATGGGCCCAGTGCCAACTTAGCATTGACATGGGTTTCTGGGTTTGTCTCGCCTGCAGGCCAAACTCCCCATCTCGCATGGCAGTGCCAGAGGTCTTGTGAGAGGGCTGAATGTCGCACAGGCTAGGTTGCTGCCTGAAATGCCTGCGAGACGGAGTGAGAGACTGTCCTGATAGGATACCCAAGGTCTTTGTGAGCATACAGAGCAGAGGTCAGAAACTGGAAGGTATGATTTTATGCACTCAAGGAAGGGGTTATTTCTTGGAGCCCAGTCTGGTGGCACTGACCTTCCAGGCTCATAGCACTCCTGTGAGCATGTTTCATGTTCAGTGGTCTACCAAGCAGGACATGACATAACAACAGAAGTGTTTTACCAGCTACTCCTTGTGGCAAAATGGGCACATGTGGTACCTCATTTCAGATCCCCCTTACAAACACACTACACAGTGTTTCTACACCAGTTAAACTAACAGTAGTCTGCCTCTAGACATTAGTCAATGAGACCAGAGATGCAGAATGCTCTGGGGAAAAGGGCTAAAGAGTAACACTGATCTGCCAGCACAGGTGAACATCCTGAAGGAGGGAATCACAGCAAACCCCCACAATAAAATGTCAATTCATTGGCATCAGTAACTCTTTCAATGACTGAATAACTATCTGTTTACCATTTCCTTTAATAGTCTCTTGCATTCACTCTTGTCCTGTACTATTGTTTTTTGACACAGAGAAATTGACTATATGGAAGGCTTTTCAGAGTATTGGGTGGATGAAAACGTAGACTGTGTAATAGGTTATTGCGGTCACTAGGTTTCTGATATAATGTTGTGATCAGTTTGGAGTCCATATTCTTGATGGTGATATTTAAAAAATTCACCTCATGGTATCTCTGCGAGTCGGTGCCCTGCTGCCAGGATTTCTTTCAAAAATAGATAAGATTTGGCTCTTTTGAAAGGCTGATTGTAATCTTGGACTTTGTTCCAATAAGACATTGGGAATTTTATCTAAATTACTGTAACATTTTGAATATACAGATCTTGCTTTGACTAGGAACTTTATCTACTCAACTACTTACATAGACCAAGGTATGCAATTCTAAATTATCTTTTTGCAACAGTACTGTTATAATCTTTTTGAAAACTAACAGGACATCATACCATTAGTGGTTGCATTAATGTATTTCAGAATGATGAAAGGTACCAAACTCAACATAAGATGGCTTTGGGTTTATCCAATATGAAGAAACAAGAAGGCTGACAATAATTGAAAGTCAATTATACCAAATACACTATGTTAATTAAGAACTATGCACTATCTCTAAAAATCCAAGCATTCAAATGCACATTATATATATATTTTGTTTTTGTTTATTTGCTTGAATAGTCCCTGAAGATGGTCACCACTGACCGAAATGCATTGGACATGGACATTATTTGCCACAGGCCTATTTTCGAACTCTTTAAAGAATAAAAAAACATTTGTTGTGAGAACACATGCAATTTTGGAAGAATCTTTATTGACGAATATATCAGGACTATTAGAATAACATACCTCGAACCAAGTGGATTTCCACACAGGTCCTTCCAGTTGTCTGTGATACCTTACCCACATCAATATCCGGCCAACATTTTGTGTCACATGACATTGTGAATGGGGAGAAATCTGGCGACAGGACCAAATAATTGAACTACAATTACAAAAGTGTATTATGAACTTCAGCTACAAGCAGCTGTGCCCGCTCACCCCTAACCCACGTCTGCCTATCAATTGTGGCTAAGTAACCATGCAATCCTGGCAGAAATCACATTTTATACCTAGAGGGGCGACGTGTGGAGAGAACATAGACCTGCATACACATTAGCTCACTCAAGGAATCTATGAGAACCCCCTCCAGATAAGAAAAAGGAAATCTTTGGCTTATGGACAATTGCTGTTTGCTGTGTTACATTTGTATGGGCCCTGTTCTCCTATTCCTCTTGTCCGAATTAGAGTTTCCAAGCTCAGTGACACACTCCACCAGTAAGTACACACTGATTCCCCTTCCCCTATGTTCAAACCCACAACTGTTGCCTACCCACTGCACCGCGTTAAGTTTAAAGAATACTGTAAAGTCAAAGTTGTGTGTACTGTCATAAAAAATACAAAGTGGAAGATAGTAGGATTTGAATTGACTTAAGGAAAAGAAATTGATAAAGCAAATACTTCAGAGGTGTGTTATGAAGGCATTTGAAAACCATGGTAGCTACCTTAAATTTAATGTGAGCCTCGATAGGCAGCCAATGCAGATGAAAGAGAATGAGCTTCACGTGGTGACTAAACGAAGTCAGGGAAGTTATGTTTGCTATGCACTTAAGTCATTTGTTTCATGTTATTTTCATGGAAGGTTTGGTGAGCTATGTATAGGGTTTTAAAATGAATCCTCAGTTTGACTAGGTGCCAGTGGCATGTTCAAAGGGCTGGAGTGCTGTGTTTGTGTCTAGCTGCCTCACTTTGGACGTGTTATATCCTGTTGCCTATGTTATTCCGGTGCCCCAGGGAGATGGTGATTCGGTTTCCCAAGGTAGATGTTGATGGCATAGTGTCATCATGATGTGATCACTGCCGTGACTCAATGTGTGATGATTGGGTAAGATGTCATGCACTGAATCATTTCTTGAATGAGTAGTTCCTTACAATGGATATAACCTGTGGTTTGAATGGGAGGTTGCTGTCCATCAAAAGTCTGAGTTGTTTGACCGTTGTCAAAGGCAGAGGGCACGCTCCGCTTACTTCATGCCAGGGGCAGCTTGGTAATTTATTGTCACAATTCATAATCATAGTCGTTGTTGGATTAAGTTGGAGTCTGTTAGTCATTACCCATGATTCGAAGGCGTGTGGTCAAGCGCTCCATCTGGTGCATTTGTTCTAGAGTTTTTCAGCATGTAGATGATCTGTATATCATCAGAAGGTTATGTTATGTTATAGAGAAATGTATAAAAAGCAACATTCGCCCAGACGCATCATGGCGCTAACAGAAATCGGGAGGAGCCTACCCAAGGAAACCAACTAATTAAAACAGACAGATCTTCAAAGACCGCCTAAAAAACAGGTGGCATCTCATATAATGAAGTGCCAAGTTAAGAGAAGTCCATAGTTTAGCAGCAGCTATGGAGAAAGCTTGCCCACCAATATGGGATCATTTGAGACAAGGGTTAGGAACCAAGCTAGCTTGGGCCGAACGCAATGCCCGAGTAGGAGTATAAGGGCGAAATTTCGCCTGCAGATATTCTGCACCTATGCAGTAAAAAGCACAATGAACCAGGCAAAGAGAATTAAAGTGAATGCGATTTGCCCAAGGAAGCCAGTGCAGGTGGCGGAGAAAACATTTAATGTAAGTGTGTCTAAGTATAGACGTGGTCAGTCTGGCAACCGAATTATGTAGGAGGATAGGACAGGAGAGGCAACCCCTGGTGCCCTAAATTGGGCAGGTATAAACGGCAGAACCTTGTGCAGGCCCTTCTGACATACCGCACTGATCTGAATACCAGCAGAGAGGATGAAGGAGATTTTTACCCCCAGACCCTTCACAACTGAAACAGGGGTAGGGAAAGGACCAAGAGAGGAGGGCCACAAAGAAGGATTCCAGAGAACAGTGGCAGAAGGAGGGCCCACCACTAGTACCTCGGTCTTGCCACCATTCAGCTTAAGCCAATTGCTGCACATTCATTCCCACACTGCAGCCAAACAGGCTCTCAGTCTGGGCTCAGTCTCGTCCAACGAGATGTGCAGACGCGCAATGATTTGGGTATCATCAGCATAAGAATAACTTTAAAAGCTGTGAGAGAGGAGGAGCTTGGTCAGAGGCCGAATGTAGATGTTGAACAAGACCGGGGAGATGGCGGACTCTTGAGGAACACTGTAGCTAAGAGACTTAGAAGCAGATAAGAATGGGAGTAGAGAGAGAGAGATTGAGTTTGGTCAGATAACAAAGAACTTAACCAAGATAGAACATCACCAGAGAGGTTGGCATCAGTGAGACGGTCAAGCAGGACAGTATGATTGATGATATTAAAGGCAGCGGAGAGGTCAAGAAGAATGATCGCTCTCACCCCACCCTGGCCCTGCAGCCACACGAGATTGTCAACCACTGAGACTAGCACTCCCTCTGTGCTGCACCGTGGGTGAAATTCGGACTGAGAAGGATCGAAAAAAGATGAACCCTCAAAAAAAGAACTAAGAGAAGGAACCTCTAGAGACTCCAAGAGTTTCATCAAAAATAGTTGATTCATGTAACTCCTCAGTTATTGATATCTTCCAGAAGTGGGGTCATCTATTCATTTAACAGGACAGGCAAAATACTGCATCCTTGGAGTGCTTTTCAGGTGAGGTTGCAGGGACATGAACTTTTGAGGCATGTGTGTTGTTTTGGCCCTGTTCAGTACAGAAATGATTCATTGTAAAGTAGTTCCTTTGAATCCCAAGTCTGATATCTATTAAAAATCAAAGAACTAAAGCACAGGCCATCTCATCCACCACTATTAACAAGCATTGGCAAAACCAACAGTTTGGTCATTTATATAGATTTGTGAATTTGCTAGGCACTGTCATAAAGGTGCTGCCTGGCCATTCATTGCAACAGCTGGAAGATTGAGTGATTTCCTGGGTATCTGATGGCAGTATCTGGCAAATATTGACCTAATATTTCAAGCACAACTTGTTGGCTTTGTTGTCGCTTGATTTTACAAGTCTTTAGTGCAAGGAAGAGCTACTTGAGTTCAGGCACACACAGATTCAAATACGCCTCTTATAAAATTGGAACAATTGCCCTTCCAGGCATAAGGATGGATGGAGCTGATGATGGAATTGATAGTAACTTTCTTAGAAATGTCCACTCAGCGAGTCACAATTTACCTGTCGGTACGTGACCCCATAATTCTGAGCCATAGACTGTGGCTACTGCCCAGTCTACTGAGAGTGACATGGACACCATTCTACAAGACTGCGGGTATGGCTAGGAAATATTAGATGTCATTGCAAACGGTACTGCATGCCCTTGGGCCTTAGTTTTCGTGCTCTATCCATTTTCAAATAATAATAACTGTGGACATTGGCAATTTTAAAACATTATTGTAATCAGACAGAGCTAATGTGTTCTGTTTCTTATTTCTGACAGCATAATAATTCGATTCATCTTGAGAAAAGGTTTTGACCAGAAACTCCAATCCTAGCACACACAATTGTCAGCCTACATGTACAATATGTACACTACAATCTATATAATCCAACACACGTGCATGGTCATACACTCACAGCATGGAAACGAGTGTTTTGTCATCTGGAAAACAATTCACATGTGTATACATCGTGGGACCAAACTTGAGATTTGAAAAGGGAACATGCAAGCACTGACTGCTCGATATGCTCTTGTTTCTATGCTTGAATCCTGTCATCCAATCCATGCCTGCCTGCACATTTGGCCCCGCACACTTCTACAGTGCCCATTATTTACTGCCCTTTTCCCCTCAGACAACAACGTACTATTTTATTATATAGCTACGCCCGTTTCCCCCATTGTTTGTCTCCCTAGTTTTATGATGTATGTGTTTTGTTGTGTCTGTCTAGGAATGTTTTCCCAAGCATTGTGATCTGATATGTTCTCTCCGCTTTTATACCTTTACCATTTCCAATGACCTTTCCTCTGCTCAGTTCCCTGCCCCGTGTTTGCAAGTTAGTAGGATGCAAAACCTCGCTGTAGCAATGCAATAGCAAAATAAAAAATATAAACGTCCGGTGAATAGCTGCAATCTTGAAAGTAAGATAAGGCGATTCTGCTTGATTAAAGTATATGAGGAGGGGAGACTAGTTGGTGTTATGTGCTTTCCTGTGGTCTCATTACTGAAAGTGCGTCTCCAGTGCAAGGCATACAGTGGGCCTCATGACGAGTTTGGGGGAAATATGTCGGTAAATCCAGAAAATGGCTGCCAAACTCGTTTACTGTTACTGCCAATCTGTTCTCTGGGTTAGCCACGGGATTAGGAGTGGCGGAAATGTGGGGTAAATCCCCATTTCTCTTGCCGAGAGGACCCCATGGGGATTTTTGGCTGGATTACCGTGAGCGGTAATTGCTCTGCAGCAATTGATGCTGGGGGTAAATCTGTGCTTCAAGGTCAAACTCTGAATTCAGTGATGCAGTAAAAATGGCTGTAATTATGTTAAGGCTCAAACAAGTGGTTGCGTCGGAATTACACCACTGTTCCACAGCACCAAACTCGTAATGAGGTCCAGTGACATGTGCAGTTCAGGTGTGCACACAGGTACTATAACATGACCACATGATCCCGTCTATAATCCTGAATGTGCCTACTTCTTTTCTGGGCCCTCAAATTCAGGATGGGGCATTTTTTCATTTGAATGGTTTAGCCCCTGCAAATGAATGAATCTGATTAATGGTGCATGCGTGGTGGCACTACCAAATTATTTGGGCAGGCATTGTGAAACTGATTAATCAGTGCATGCGTGGCACTACCAAAATGTTATCCCACCTGGCAGGCGACACACATTCAATCCACATTTCAAAGGGGACAGAGGCAATTTTCCTCCTTAGCAGATTACTTCTGCATTTTACCCGTGGTCGTATTGGTCATTTTGTAAATGTTTTTATATGGGAGAGGGGTTCGCCCACCACCTGACCCCTGCCACACACCACCCGCTAATGCCCTACCCCAGGGCCAGACTGGGAACTGAAAGAGTGGCCCTGGAAAATACCCCCACCACCTGACCCTGCCGCACACCACCCCCTAATGCCCTACCCCAAGGCCAGACTGGGAACTAAAAGTGGCCCTGGAAAATAACCCCATCACCTGACCCTGCCGCACACCACCCCCTAAACCCCTACCCCAGGGCCAGACTGGGAACTAAAAGTGGCCCTGGAAAATACCCCCACCACCTGACCCTGCCGCACACCACCCCCTAATGCCCTACCCCAGGGCCAGAGTGGGAACTAAAAGTGGCCCTGGAAAATACCCCCACCACCTGACCCTGCCACACACCACCACTTAAACCCCTACCCCAGGGCCAGACTGGGAACTAAAAGTGGCCCTGGAAAATACCCCCACCACTTGACCCTGCCACACACCACCCCCTAATGCCCTACCCCAGGGCCAGACTGGGAACTAAAAGTGGCCCTGGAAAATACCCCCACCACCTGACCCTGCCACACACCACCACTTAAACCCCTACCCCAGGGCCAGACTGGGAACTAAAAGTGGCCCTGGAAAATACCCCCACCACTTGACCCTGCCACACACCACCCCCTAAACCCCTACCCCAGGGCCAGACTGGGAAATAAAAGTGGCCCTCGAAGATGTTGTTTAACGTGGCCCCCTATTTTGCTGAACAAACGAGCACAAGGCGTGAGGCCAACACTTCTCTGAGGGGATTGGGAGTATCCCCCAAGAAAATGTGGAATAAAATTAGTCAAAATGAGTGCATGCTTTAAGCATATATGGATTAAAAAGTAATGTTTTAAATAAGATCATGATCTCTCAAAATAGCTCTTCAATAATAAAGGGCCCTGGGACGCTACACATTTTGCAGAAGAGAAAAAAAGAATTAATCCAGTATTAAAGGTGCCCAGATGACATGCATCCCTAATCCATTTCATCCTATTCCCGTGCTAGGAAGGGCACACAGATAAAAGGCATTCTGAAACGAGCATTGGCAATGGCACCAGTTTGGGCTTTTGTGTAGGCACGGGAAAGGCATTTTCCAGGCACTGCCGTAGTGGTATTAACTGGACTGTGTAGCAGCGCAAAGTGGTGCGTACCTGGGTATATAATAGCAGTGCCTGGTGAACGCCTAATATTGATACACAAGCTTAAACTGTTGGCTTTGCCAATGCTGGTTTTTAGTTCCCATTCCGGCCCTGTGCACTACGACCACTGGCGAACGTTTGATAAAAGTCCGGCAGATGAACAGAAAAGTATGTTATCTAGAAGTCTATTGGACAACTGTAAGACACTCCCAGTTGTCAGGAAACACCGCTTTCGTAAGAGAACAAAAGTGAAACCAGCTTTCAGAGTTCCTACAACACCATGGCGTCGATGCAGCCCGAGAAAAGCCTCCAGGAGGAAACCACCTGCTCCATCTGCTTGGAATATTTTAAATATCCGGTGACCACAGACTGCGGGCACAACTTCTGCCGTGTCTGCATCACAGAGTACTGGGAAGGGGTAGGTAGAAAGGGCATCTGCCCACAGTGCAGAGCCAGGTCTGCGCAGAAAGCACTCCAGGTCAACACCCAGCTGGCGAACATTGTGGAAAATGTCAAACAACTTGCAGCAGCAGCGGCATCGCCCAGAAAACCACAGGATGGGCAGCTCTGCGGCGAACACGGAGAGAAGCTGTGTCTATTCTGTAAGGAGGACGAGAAACCCATCTGTGTGGTGTGCGACCGCTCCGTCCAGCACCGGAAGCATGCCGTGGTGCCGCTAGAGGAAGCTGCCGAGGAGTACAAGGTATGTATGCACGTCACACGATTTATCGCACTAATGCTTCTGTGACTGAGCAGGCGAAGGCACTGGAATGCTTCCCTCTGGCATAGTCTAAAACTGGCAGAGTTTCTTATACATCAACCCAGGGCTCCACGTAAGTTTCCCAAGTGATAGTATTTTACTCACTGTTTTTGTTAAGGTGAGAGTAAAAGGATTTTAGTGAGTAAAATAGTAATTCCCATTTTCTATGGAGGTAAAAGCTGTATTTGATCTCTGACATATATTTTTATAATAATTCATGCTAATGAAAGCATGCTTTTTCATCTCAACGGTCCTTTTGAGATCCTGCAGTTGTATTTGTATGTTATGCTTTTTAAAGAAAATCTTATTTATTTAAAGGGGTAGTTTGGTCAGAAATGGTATTGGCCTAATGGATTGGGATTGTATTTCATAGCATACAGTGATCATTCTTAATACATTTGCAATGCAACTTACCAAAGTTATTCTCACTTTAACATCTGCGAAAGCGACGGCTCGGGTACCGCCATCTTGTGCTATGCTATTCTTATCCGTTGATCTGTCACCCTAAATTAAAGTGCTCTCGTGGCAATGATTCAGATCGCACACCAGGAACGCTGACATTACTACATGCGCCGGATGATCTCCACTTATTCAAATTACGTTAGTGGGCAGCGTAGCCAAACATACCCTGTCATCACCAACATCATAACATTATCTAACACAGCCAGGAACTTAAACACACACATCCACAAAAAAAGCCAAACTTTTGTTTGTTTTTACAAAACTGATAGAAACATTTTATTTTGAAGAAAACAGCAATATTCGGGAGTGTAACAAGTACTTTTCATTTTGACACAACAATGAAAACAGTAATGTCCACAAAGACTTGTTTTATTTTTTTCGGACACAGTTAATCATAGCTAGCGAACTTCGCATCCGTCAAATTTTTGGTGTAATTGTGAACGCTGATCTTCTAATGCCGAATCCTATCATCGATTGATTAATCCAAGTCTTTCCGTTCTTCACAGAAAGTAATGTTCCATGGCCAACGCACATGGCGCTCCATTACAGAGGAGAAATTAGTGCTTTAAAATGGAATTAAATTCAATACTTTCACAACCGCATGTTTCTAGAACCTACAGGATGCCATGTTGCTCCTTGTTACTTCAACTGCAAAAGGACCGATTGTTGTCTGGCGATCATCCCAGATAATAGTTATAATATGTATGAAATACGTGTTTGGCTTTTACTGTTAACAGCTGGTCTTGTGGGCGACTCCTTAGTATTCCTTTTTGATATTACACTTCTTCATTCAGAATGTCAAATATTATACGTTACACATGATGTCGCAATTCCTCAGAGTTTTTCGGTATAAAGCCTATACCGTGAAATTGCATTATATCAAGAAATAACTCTGTGACTCTGCGCCAATTTCTTTCAAAAAGTAATCTGATTTTTATTGAATCAAAAAATGTTTTTGTTTTCTCAATACGTCCTCTATAGGGTCAAAAACATAAAGTCATAAAGTCACAATCGTCCTGTATGACACGTGTTTCGGCTCAATGGAGCCTTTCTCAAATCTGGGCTACTCAGGTATATTCTAATAATATTCATAACATGATATATTATTGGATAGTTGATTCAAAAAATAAATGCCTGTTTTGTCTTATGACCCATACAATCCTCCCCGTTACAAATCCTTAATCTCTGTCTGTAAATTGGTATCTTGAACATAATTCGGGGGGGAACTATTATTGGGGGAATGTTGTGATTATACACAAATCTGTTTGTATTTGAATTTTTGAATCAACTATCCAATAATATATCATGTTACGAATATTATTAGAATATACCTGAGTAGCTCAGATTTGAGAAAGGCTCCATTGAGCCGAAACACGTGTCATACAGGGCGATTGTGACTTTTTGACTTTATGTTTTTGACCCTTTAGAGGGCGTATTGAGGAAACAAAAACATTTTTTGATTCAATAAAAATCAGATTACTTTTTGAAAGAAATTGGCGCAGAGTCACAGAGTTATTTCTTGATAGTTATAATATATTCGTAGTTGATCATTATTGTCTAAATATTGTTGAAGAAGCCGTCGTCCGGTAGGCTGTAGCCATGACAGGCACACATGGGTGGATCAGATAACTATGTAAAATCGAGTGCAAAATCATATTTCAGTACCCAGTTTATGATTGAATATATGCAGTACATTCTTATGTTGGCTATACATTTAAGTTACAATTGACAAGCACAAGGGGCCTCATTACAAGTCTGGCGGTAACCGCGGCGGTAAAACCGCCTGGTTACCGCCGGACTCGTATTACCATTCCACCTCCGTGACTCCGGGAATTACCAGGGCATTACAGCCCAGGTGTCCCGGGAGTCACGGAGGCGGAATGGTTTTAATCCCCATTCCCATTGAGTCCTATAGGACATAATGGGAATGGGGAAGTGGAAGCACTGTCACCATCTCGTGATGGTGCTGGTGTTTCCACGTCCGCCTGCAGGCGGGAGGTGTTCTTCCCGCTGGCGGTAAGATCACCTCCCGCCTGCAGGACTCGGGATCGGTTTACCGTCACTGTAAATTCCGGACCGCCCGACCCGTAGTGAGGCCCAATGTCTATTATTTGCATAAAATGTAACAGTCATCACACTTGCCATCCACACTTGGATAAATATTGTTTAAAATGTTGCTTACATTGTGCTTTGAGATTCCATTCTTCTGATGTGATGGGGGACCAACCGCTTCGAAAGACAGTTTTCTGAAATAGAAACTTTACTTTCTGGCGTAAGCTTTCAATATAGTGAATATTATTATATCTTTGTAGATTTTCAACACATTTGGTCCTTCAAATTCTTAGTGCTTTGGATTCAAGGACACATAACAATGGGACCCGTCATCTAGAGGTCACAGCGCGCCTGAGTATGTTTCGTTTTCGGTAACACATTCCACAAAAATGAACAATATCAGTGCCTATCAGTGTGTTGAAAAACAACGAAATATTTCAAATAAACCGCATATGATAATATTTACTTCAATGTTGAGGGTAATCAAGGCGCCTGTTTCCACTACTTAGTTTGTCCGGAAGAATGGCTGAGGCCTGAATGGATAATAGTGAGGGAGACAGAGAGGTACAGGGATCATGGAAGAGTATACAGGCACAAACATTGGATTCCAGGCATATGTTGAAGTCAACAAGAAGGCGTAGTTTGGATGCAGAAGTCACAGGAGAGGGTGTGAAGTCGTCCCATCCAGAAAGGATGACAGACACAGGGCCAGTGGATATGCACATATTGGCAAGGGTGAGTCAGAGAGACACCCATCTTGCCGACAAGACTTTCAAAGGAGGAAAAGCGCTGGGTGGGTATGAGAGAGGTAGGGACCAACTCAAGGGAGATCAGCGCTACCCCCCCGCCAGATCGATTGGTCTGAGGCTTGGAGAGGATGTTGTAGACATCATTGAGGAGGGGATCAAAAGCAGTGACAAAGCTGGCATTGAACCACGTCTCGTTGAGAGCAAGGACGTCAAGAACAATGTTTTTCAAGAAGGAGGCAGTTGCTAGTTAAGGCTTACTAGCTTCTGTGTAGATCTATTCCCACAATCATATTGATGTCTGCATTGGTGCAGGCGCCTCTGGTTGTCATCCACCTATGGGCCTCCACAGTAAGATGTAAATGTGCAAAGGCCACTGACGCAGGTTCATAATGCACATTGGCAGTACATATTCCATCCACCATTATTAATATGCTGTACAGAGGTGTTTCTAGGCGCGACAAGACAACGAAGGGGAAGACAAATGAGAACAGAACAAACGATCATACTAAGCCTTGTGTTATTCAGATTGTGCAAGTGCAAGGGGGATGGAGAGGAGAAGTGCCAGGGAAAAGGGAGAGTGCAAAATGCTAGCTCAAGTAAGTGCCGCCGGGGTGGCCGGTTCTAAGTAAGTGCAAGTAGGCAGGGGACTTTGGGGATTACAGATACAGTCCATAATGCTCTGTAGGTTGGGATGCAGAGCATGGGGCTACTCGTCATGAGGGAGCCTGGTCCCCATAAGCTATGGAACCGCTAGCCCTATGGGGCATGCATTCTACATAGTAAATATATAACACAATACGCAGAAACTTGTTTTTTGTTGGCAATAAAAAGGCTGTGGCTTTTTATTAAACATAATGCTACTAAAAATGTAACTTAGTATTATGGGTATTCCCCAACAAAAGGTGTGCAGTGTTTTCTTAGTTCTGTACTTTTGGCCACTTGTGCCAGGAAATGGAAGTTGCCCTTCTTTACTCCCAGGGTGTCGCCAGCATGAGCTCCCAGGTCCCTGTGTTTGGGACCTGTAAATTGGCCGGCGAGCACTGCTGTGCCTGATGACAATTTCCTTCCACGACTATGCCAGCTTTCGTGCACTTCTTCTTTTCCACGACTTTCAGACAACGACCGTTGTCCTGTGCTTGCCCAAATGTACCTTTTCCAGGGGTGGGTGGTATCCGGACAAATCTGAGGCTGCGACTGCGAACACAGAGTCCAGATACACTTAGGTCTGAGTGTTCTTCCTGCAAGTCTGCTCCTGCAGCACTTCCTATATAGGGCAAATATGCCCTACGGCCATGCCAGCATATTGTTACTGCCCACCTCCAATTGGCCGGCCTGTGCTGACTACCACTTTGTATCTATGTGTGTGGCTTTCTGCCTTTCCCCTCTTATATTGCTAGAGTATTCTGTCCACCTTTGAACAGATGGTGAGACACTGGGGGTTTCGGTGTAGATACAACCTGGCTGATAGCACCTTTTGTTGTGTCCTGTGTCCCCTCCCTGTCAGGCTCTTCCTGTAAATCCTGCATCAGGAGAGAACAGGGGGAGAGCAGGTGGAGTGTCATGTCTTATGGTCACCTTTCTTTTGCCCCCTTGCCCCTAGGTACCCTGTGGGCTGCTTTTAAGGACTTGTGCCTTTGAGCCGCATGGGGGGTGCCCCCTTATTCTGCAGCACTTGTCATAAGGTTCAGAGGGTGGCCAGGTAACCAGTTAGCACAGCTGAACGAGAACATCAGCAGTGGAGAGAGAGAAGCAGAAGGTCTTCAGTTGCTTCCAAAACCTGAGGCAGTCCAGCTCAAGTCATGCAAAGCCTGGGAAGCATCTGACCCGCAGAGTTGGAGGTGGATGAGCGGCAGGCTTGAAATGGAAAGTGCTTAGGAAGAGGGAGCTTGTTGTAGTGTTGTCCCTGGCACCAGGCTGCTGCAATGGTCCAGCCCACAGAGAACGAGGGCTGTGGAGACAGTGATCTGGGGGAAGTGGGAAAAGGAAGAATAACTATGCATAGGTGCAGCTGGTAGTTGGACTTCTTAGATATGTCTTTGATGTGAGGATTGAAGGAGAGGGTGGAGTCGAACATGACTTCAAGGTTTCTGGCTTGCGTAGAATAGCACAGAGAAGAGCCCAGGCAGGGTGCCAGAGTTAATTGTGGAAAGATCAAACAGCAGTCCTAATTGAAAGGATCTGTCTTGCTGGCATTGCGCCAGAGCACATTCGAGTGAAACACTTGAAATTGCCATACCAGCATTGATTGTTAAAAAATAAATGATTTACTTCACAAACAGTAATTCATTAAAAAGCCAATTTTCTTGTCAATTACACCTCAAGTCACATACGACTTCATATTATGTACAATGAAAACTGCTTGCAGGCACTGTGCGGAAGCTTGAAACTGCCTTTGTCAAACATTGTAAAGAGAGCCAGACATCAAGTAAACCTCAAAGTCAACCCTTCCACAAGTTCAAATTTGGGAGGGCAAACCTCTTTTGCAATGTTATGCGGCACAGCCTGGGCCTTAGAAACAACATTTGGTTCAATTCCATGCGTTTGCATGGCCAGATCATTGAACGTCAGATCTTTCAAGAATTCAAAATCCATCTGCTGGTAGATTGGCTTTGCCACCCACTGTTTGCTTCTATTGGTATACTCTGTGTTGTCACAAAGCATACCAAACATTCCTGACGTTATTGCTTGTTTCCTTCCAATGCTCTAGCTGTGTGCAAGTACGGTCAGTATTGTTCTGGCCTTCATACCGTCTATATTGAAATGTAAACTTTTAGGCCAGCGCTTTAGGCACATATTGTGGAACACCTCTAAATCAGTGTGGCAGAATTCGGTGAGTCTCCTCATGTCTTTTGAAAGCGTTTTGTCGCAGACAAACTTCTGAAGTGATGTTTGAGGCGGGGAGCTTTGACCCAACCACCTTTTCTCCTCCTTGCTCAATGGTCTATGTGCATATTCATGGAAATGTTTGTTTGCTTGCCAAGAATGTACGTTAGAACAATGTTGCATCACTGAACACCATTTTTCAAGTAGAATAACAACAGATCATTGACAAGTTTCACCAAAAAATATGTCATGGGTATCAGGCAGGTAGTTGGGGCAAGCTGGGTGGAGGCTTGGCAGGCCTGGCATAGGCACACAAAGAACCCATAGCAAATCCTTCCTTTAATTCCTTCCTAGTGTTTGTGCAACTTCCTGGTTGCCACTTCCTGTTGCCAAACAGGAAGTGCATAATGATTCATGAGCTCTCTAGCGTTTGGGTGTGGCTGGCTATATAAGCCACACCCAAGATTCTTCCAGTGCTTTATGTTGCTTACTGTGAGCTGGATCAGCAACACACTTACCGTTCTCTGGATCAGCCAGCCATTTCTTACCTGCTCTGGATCATCCTGCTTCAGCTACCCGCTCCGGATCATCCTGCTTCAGCTTACCTGCTCCGGATCATCCTGCTTCAGCTTACCTGCTCCGGATCGTCGTACTTCTGCTTACCCGCTCCGGATCATTCTGCTTCAGCTTACCTGCTCTGTTCTTACTTCATGCCGCAGCTATGTCCAATCAAGAGGGGACATCTACATTGGCACCTGTAAGAACAAAGAAGAATTGTGTTAGCATGCGCACATCAGTAACGCTGCGCATACTCACCGGATCTGCCCGCGACGCTGGAATCCAGGTCAGTTATACGAGCGCACAAACCCCTGCCATTACCAGGCACTACCAGGCGCGCTCTAATTGAAGGCGCTGTCCAAACCTACCAGCAGCTAGCTTCTACACACAGCACTACTCACCTATGAAAATCCCGGCAAACAAAGACAGTACCGACAATTTTGGACACTCAACATTCTCCGCGCAACGTTCACTTGTGGGAAGGACTTTCTAGCCAGTGAAGAAACTGGCGCCTTGAACACTCTGCCTTGCTGTAAAGGCATTAAACAGCGTTTGGCATCTGAACTCAGCCTACAGACATTAGCACCAAGCACATGAGTGAATCGCGCCCCTGCGAATGCAGGATGGAGTGCACACCCTACTAAAGATCAAGTTAAGCCCATAGGGGGACATCAAAGAACATAGTAAAGAGAAGGGAAGGGCCCAGGGGAAATAAGGTGAATTCAGGTCTAAGTGAACACCTTGTATATGACAGGTATTCCTCCGGGTGAAACAGGGGAAGTGAAGACTCAGGGTCAAGGAAGGCTCGTCCATCGCTCCTGCAGAGACACAGGTGAGTATGACAAAATGGTTGTTTACAGACTGTGACCAATTTTCTGTGGCCTTTTTTTCCAGCAGCTATAATTGTTTTCGAAATGGATTTTGCTTCGTGCCATTCATCATATTGATGTTTTATGTCTGAGAACTTGAGAACTGCTCTTGCATGGCCTTGGCAATTGAAACGTGCCTGTCAGTGGCTGTCAGGTCGGTGTGCAGTCCTTTCAATTGCAGAAGTTGAATGGATTTGAAGAAACCATATTTTTCCATGGCAACAGAAGATGTACATTCAGTTACTTGCACAACCACCAAACTCACAATTTTGTGGTTTCCATGTCTTGTAAGTGGTACGTGCAGCATTTAGCAGAAAAACCAGGAGTGTCTCACTGTCCATCACCAGCAAGCCAGAGTCTTTTGAGAGCATTGTCGATTGACAACTGTTAGAGTGTCCATGCCTAGCTATTAGCAGGGAATATACTTCTCATATTTGTAGTATTAGGTTTTTGAAAGGAACTGGAGTCCTACAAAGTTGGAAAAACTTGAATGTGAACTCAACGTTCATCCGCAAAATAACAATGCAGATGAACAAATTACATTTCCAGCAGGCACTTTTCCAAGTATGGGTTGAGCAGTCCATGAAAATGAGTTATGCTGGTGTACACGGCTACCCTTGATTTGCACGTTGGTGCCTTTAACTAAACTAGTAAACTCCACCAATACCTCCCCACAAATACTCAACATTTTCATGATCTCGATCAGGCAGCAGTCTTTTACAATTTATTTTGGTTCCTTTAATATCCAATTGTTTAGAAGTACAGTGGATTGCCATTCCATTGAGGTGGTTTAAGTCCTCAACACTAGGAAGAGTGTAGTCCACATTAAGAGCACAATCGTCAATTAATGGCGAAGATGCTTCAGTTCTGTGTGCGATACTTCCAATATGTCCACATCTATTAGGGAAACAGGTTGCATTTGCAGCTTCCTAGAAATAATTTGTTTATAGGGTGTTGATTGTGTGGGCGGTTCTGCAAGCAATTCAGCAACATCTGCTGTGGTGTCGTCTCTTCTATGTGATGTTCTGTGGTGTAACAATGGTCCAGGCATATTTTCCATGGGTCACTACTGACATTTAATTTGAAATCCCGCCACTGGGCTGCTGCATCAAGTCACGTCTGTTTGGCAACCAACATCATTGGTTAATCTAGTTGTCTGAGTCTTTATGCTCCTCTTCGTCCTATCCCTCTAATTTAAGAGAAAATAAACATGCTTATTTCATAGCACACATACAGAATAGATCAATAACAACTTGAAAATGTATTATCAATGGAGTAAGTCCTAACCAAATTATTTTTGTTTGAAAACCTTTATGTTATGTACCTTTTTTGGTGTATTTTCCTTGGAACTATCAAATTGGATTTGGCGACCACCAGACAAAGCTGAAAAACAACATTTTTAAAATGTATTAACCTTGAAATGTGCTCTTACACCTAAATAATCATGTATCCCTATATCAAAATATAACAAAATGTCATTCCAGAAGCAACTAACACATATTAAATATTACTTTACTGTAAAAAAAGGATAATAAATGATATTTTACAATATTTTACGTATACCTCTTGTCCTTGTGTGTCTTCTATTCCGGCCACTTCAGTAGCACAGTCCTTGTACATAATAAATTCAAATAAAATTGAATACATTTTCAAATAATGTGAGGTTAAAAGCTTTTGATCTCACAAACTACATCTTGAGAAAGTGGTTTTAAGGATTGTCAACCTTGAAATAGGAGTTAAACTCTCTAAAAAATGAAGTTTCAACCTCCAATAAAAAATGTTTAATTAATAATGTGGAGTCGAACAATGTGTGTTTGTGTGACATTTTTAAAAAACATATATGAAAACTAGACCTGATAACCCTAAGAGATGTTGCAGGGAGTTGCTTCGAGTTCACCCTGGCAAACATATTGATTAAACTGTGTACCCTTTAATGCCTTGTAATGTTATTTTGTTTCATCCATTAGATTTTTCGCTAAGCAGCTAAAGTTCATGAACTAAAAGAAACACAACTAACATGGTGAAAGGCTCTATGTTATTAAGTGACAAAGTATATTTTTCTGAAGGTTATTTTCATAGTTGCATGTGCTTCTGCAATAAATACAGAAAGGTTGTTGATGTAATGGTTTGGAATTTGATGACAGTATTGCAAATCATCACAAAAAGATTGCAACTTAAATGTAAAAAACATATTGTTAATCTATCACCATTAGTATAAATCAATATATTTTCACTTGTATTACATCATCCTCTGGACCGGTTGCAGTAGAAGAATAGAACGTTGTCGAAGTTTGAGGCTCCGCCTATGTAATGATGATTGAAATAAGAAAGATGTAAAAGCAAAATCCCAATAAATGACATTGAGAAGCCTAAAAGTTAACATTATACATAACAATAATCAATACGTTTTTGGTTGGAACTTGAACAAATACCTATTTTGTGTGGTCGCATGTCAAGGATTATTCTAAAAAATGTACTTGAAAGGTGAGTGTGTTCACTGTGGACTCTGAAATTGTGGCTGATATAGCATCCTGGTCCTTTAATTGATGCAAATAGTCACAACATTGTTTGTTAGAAAAAATACATTGGTATTATAATTATACCACATCAAAAACAAAAAAAATGAAGTTTGTGTCCAAGTCTCACCTTTAGGATGTTGAACGTGTCTGTGGTTTCCTCCATGATAATGGTCTGCACTTCCATCTGTGCAGTCTACGTAAAGATAGACATGGTAGTTTACCAAAAAAAATATAATTTTAAAAAGACGCAATGGGAGTTTGTGTTTGGTAAGGCTCCCATTGCTTAGAGGTATTTGAGTATCTCTCAAAGTAATCTAAAGTTACAAATGTATAAACCAAAGAAGATCGTGCCAAGAAGCAAAGACATGCATTTTTGTTACCTGCCCACTGACTATTTCCATATGAGTGTTCACTGCAAAGACGTATTATACATGCAAACCTAGAAATTGGTAAAATACATTTAAAAATGTAGCATCCACTACTCACCTGGGTCAGCGTGTGCTGAAATTGAGTTCGAACTGCATTGGGCAGTAGTTTTCCAAGTAGTTTGGAGCAACGCATTTTGGTGTACTGTGATTGTTCGGCAATATCTTCAGAGAAGTGCATACTGCAGACACAAAATCGATTTCCCCTCATGCCAGCCAAGACATCCTTGGCTCTGCTTTCAATTTCGGACACTGGAAATCCGCAGTTGGAGAGCCATGTTCTTATTAAATTTAAATCCTTCGGAAAAACATGACTGTACTATCACTTTTAGCATGGCTGGTATTACTGCAACTGAAAACGATACAAGAAGGCATTGTTCTAATGCCTTTATGAACTCTTCAAGAAATATTAAAAATATTAGCATTAAAAAAGTATCCGTGTGTAAACCAAACATCTCAAACCCTCTGATAATAGCAATAAATTGACTTTATAGAAAATGGCACCGAAAGCACATAGAAAACATGGACTACTAAAAATGACGTCTGAAAAAATTACTTTGTATGTAATGTTATGTCCTAATTACAGAGATGAAAATGATTATGTCGGTTGATAAGGGTGTAGACTTTTTAAATAAAATAAAGTGACTATATGGTATACATTGCAGTATGGAGCAATAGAAAGTGTCCTAGTGGAGATCATTGACAATACAGAAAACTACACTAAAAGCGGACTAACCATTACTTGGAACAACAGATGAGCCGATTCAGCGATCAAAGTATGAAATGGAGAGATGCTAATGTCCTTTGTGGATTTCACAGATGTTCTCTTGGTAACTTGTAAAGTGTTTATAAAGGCTTACAGAAGTGAATGTGGATGTGAATGTCTGACGTGTTTTTCGCACCCACCAGACATCTCTGACAATGGGGGTCATTACGAGTTTGGAGGTAGCCATGGTGCTATTAGTGCCATGGCTGCCTCTAAACCCTGGTCCGGGTCCGGTCTCACTGAATGTGGACTTACCGGGTCATTCTAACCTTGGAGGACCCGGTAAGTCCCCATTCAGTAAACCATTCCCCATTCGAGCCCCCATAGGGCTCAATGGGAATGGGGAAGATGCTAATAACGGGCCCGCAAATAGCAGGCCCGTTATTTGCACCCTGGTCCCCTAACAGGACCCACTAAGGACGTCTGGTCTGACCAGACATTTTCAGTGGGTCCAGTTAGGGGACCTCGGAATAGGGCAGTAAGGGTTTACCGGCACCGGCATCCTTACCGGTGCCGGTAACCCCTTACTGCCCAACTCGGAATGACCCCCAATGTTTGACCTCCTGAATCCTTCCAGTGCAGCCCCCTTGATAGCCGAGGGGGGTTGGATGAGGATGAGGCGAGCGAGCGCTGATGCCCCGGGACAATGTTCAAGGGACACAGGGATATGTTGATTGCAGGGACAGGGTCTTCAAAGGGGAGTTTGCAGACACCAAGTCTGGGGAGGCCATGTGGACAATGGCCGCTCTGCGGAAGAACCCTTTGAGGTGTACATGGTGTTTGGCACCTTAAGGCTTCCCATCCATCCAGCCTCCTTGCGAGCAAAAGCCCACAGGTGCGAACTGTCATTGATCATTGATACTGGAGGGGGCATGGATGTGGATGAGTCGAGCGGAGAAGGCCAGGAACAGTGTTCAAGGGACAGAAGGATATGTTGATTGCAGGAACAGGGTCTTCAAAGGGGAGTCTGCAGATACTGGGTCTGGGGTAGCCATGTGGACAATGGTCGCTGTGCGGAAAATGCCTTTGAGGTGTACATGCTGTCTGGCACTTTGAGCCTTCCCATCCACCAGCCCTCTTGCGAGCGCACGCCCACAGGTGCGCACTGTCATTGATGGTGGAGGGGGGGGGATGAATGTGGATGAGGCTAGCTCAGAAGGCCAGGAACAATGTTCAAGGGATACAGGGATATGTGTATTGCAGGAACGTGGTCTTCAAAGGGGTGTCTGCCGACACTGTGTCTGGGGTGGCCATGCAGACAATGGTCCCTGTGTGAAAGAACCCATTGTGGTGTACATGGTATTTGGCACCTTGCGCATTCCCATCCTCTCAGCCCACTTGCGAGCGCACACCCACAGTTGCGAATTGCCATTAATACTGGAGGGGGGTGGATGAGGATGAGGCGTGCATGATAGGCCAAAACAAGTGTTACTGCACACCAATATCTTACAATACTCATATGTGTGGACGTGTAGCGGACTTACAAAACATTTCTCACAGCTGTTCTGCTTGAATAATTTTTTATTGGATGGCAATGACATTATAAATTATACTGCTGCGGTTGAGGTACTAGCTGCATAAATCCAATCCGCTGTCACTGGGGAATTCATCACGAATGGCTCGAACCACACAGGCAGGTATTATTCTTCTGACGCGAAATCCCAGTCTTCCATGAATCCGCCATGTAAACGCGCAATATGCCACAAATCTGTACCACCTGTGTAAGAAATACAGACATAGTTTACTGAATGAAGCCAATAATAGAATTTTTTTATTTGCACTACCTTGTAAAATGCATGCCATTGATTTGATTTAAAAAGTATCTTTTCAGAAAACGTATTGACAGTACTTGTGATTTAAAGTACGGATCAGTTATAAATGTGAACGCATATTAAAGAGACACAATTTTTGGAAATATTTAAAACTTAAAAAAACGTAATTGTTCGGTCGATAAATCTACAGTGGAACACTTTGGCTTGATTTCACAATGAGTACATTATTCAATTTACAGAAACATTCCCGTGTCAGTGACCCGTTAATGTAAGGGAACAACATATGTTAATCGTCTATATTGGAAACAAATAAGATATATAGAGTGAACATACTCGTTGCGAACTGTAGCTTGAAGTTCGTGCATAAGCACCATCATCATTAGCAGCACAGATCTTGTACGGCACGCTGCCCTGAAGTCATGCAGCCCGGTAACGCATTGTAGTGGTGTGTCTTCTTCGGCAATGTAGGCCATGCAGCCAGAGTTTTCTCTGCAGCAGCAGTTCTCCATCAGAGTAGGCAAAAGCTTACAACGAAAGCAGGTACACCCAGTGGAAACGTCTTCCATGCGACCGGGTTAAGTCTCAGCCTCCGGCGATTGAGCCTCATGACTTTCATCCGATTCCACATCGTATCCACTTTTTTCTCTTTCAAGGATCTCCTCTTCTGAGTATTCAGGCTCGTACAGGTAGGGCTGAATTGTTGCCAAAGTTTGTGAATATTGAAGAAGAACAGAAAAAATAGAGAGGCAAATAAACACCTTTTGTTTATGTAAAGCAATGAAAAGAGGTTTCCTATTAACATTGAATGTTAAAATAAGACAAGCAAAGAAACAACCAATGTCACAAAGGCACATTGTAAAAAGGCAAGATTAGTCGTCTAATTCCATTAAGATATGCCCTGAAGAGTCAATTTCATGTCCACACAGGTGACAGAGTCTAGCTGGCCGTGTTACACCCGACCAAGGTCCAGTATACTCTGACACAGGTAAAATGTTGAGGCGCAGGCACATTATGAATCATATCGGAGGGATACCAAGCTTGATTAAGGTACCACGTGGAAGATCTGTAACGGAGCCCTGACTTGCATATTGTGTCTATCGCCACTTCTCTGATAGTTTATGGATAGATTGAGAGCGATCCCACCATATCGTCTTCTCTTTCAATTTTTCCAGAAAAGTAGAAGTGGCTTCACAGGCTGGAGGCATTGTTAACCCCACTTCGTTCAGATGGCTGTTCACCGTGCCCCTCAGCTCCGTGTAGGATGTTCAACCGATAAGCCCAGCAAGGAGTTGAGGTCACTCAATAGCAACATTTTCAGCCATAGCTAGTATCTTGGCATGATATTTAGTAATGTAAGAGAGGGCAGCCGCAGCCCCAGAGCCTCAACAGGGGTGGCAGTAGGTGCACCCAACATGGAGCACCTCCATCATCCCTTCTATGGGGAGACCACCATGCTTGTAAACAGCACTTCTCATTGCCTGCCATTTACGAATAGATTTAACAGGTAAGGTATCCGCATAGACGTCCGTCGAGGGAAGATTCCACGCAGGCAGGCCCAAGTAGATGTTATCCTTCACAAAGTCTACTTTTTCTCCACCTAACAGACAGGAATGCTTTAGCTTACAAGAGGGACGCTTTCCAACTACCATAACCTTGGTCTTATTCAGGTCAATTTTTGTATTATTAGACTGGGCATCTAATGTGTGCTGCAGACCAATGGCCGTCTGATCCAGCAGAACAGTGTCGTCGGCGTACGAGAGCCACACCGTGCTCTCGCTGCCAAGTTTAGGTAGAAAATGATGGTCAGATCGTAAAGCCACATTCATGTCAGCAACATACAGATTACATTTGGACAATTTCAAAAGCTCTTTACGCCGAAGTGCTGCATGTAATTATTGGTACAAATATAAGAAATTATGACAATTCAAATACAGAAGAGAACAGCAAGAACTGAAACAAGACAAAGCTCAACCATAAAAGAGGACATTTAAATATGATGGCCTAGCAAATAAAGACTCATTTAAAGACAATACATTGTATTAGACCTTTACATTGTGGCTTGGCCTTGCTGCTAACACTGAACATTTCCCTCGAGCAGGGTAGGTGGAAGCTTGCGGCAGGCCCTCTGTGTCTGTTATTTCCTATATTTTGTTGGGTATAGTTTTATAACTTTTTCTTTTTGGCTATTAGGTACAAGCTGGAAGTATTGCATTTGGCCAAAAAGACACAAACTCACTTTAAGTAGAAAAAGTTGTTTTAATAGCCTTCCCTCCAAATCCTCTTTGGTAATAATTCTGTCCAAAATGTGATAGATCCTGGTTAATCCTCCCTCTTCATTTTCTTTATCAGTGCTT
Organism: Ambystoma mexicanum; assembly: GCF_040938575.1. Lineage (NCBI taxonomy): Eukaryota > Metazoa > Chordata > Amphibia > Caudata > Ambystomatidae > Ambystoma > Ambystoma mexicanum. Next base: position 1,090,169,413 of record NC_090926.1, on the reverse strand, counting down.
CCGGCTCCCCTGTCAGGTCACTCTTCAATGCATGTATTATGTGTGCTGCATTTTCCAATTAACCAGCATGAGCTGCTCCCACCTCTGTACCCCCAACCTGAACCACCTTACCACCAGCTCCTGATTACTGCATTGCAGCTTCATCTCAACAACTCTTCTGTTGTCCTGCTCTCTTATCCAGCGATTGTCCAAAACTCCAGGCCTTGGGTACGCCATCCCTTTCTTGCACGACAACTGAAAAACAAAACATCAATGAAGACCCATCCCCATCTTCGATCCCAACAATAGCCTAATCATCATATATTCCTGAGATAAACACTATTTTAGTCCAACCTTCATCTCCCCAGCTTCATCAGCTCCTTTCCTCTTTTCTCCTTTTCTCACATACACAATCTTCTTCCCTCCAAAGCAGCTCTCTGCCTATTCTAATCTTAATGTGCACCTACGTCCCTATCATCTTCCCCCTCAAGACCTTGAAGCCCTTATGCAATATACCCAACACCTGTTATATGACACACTTCCCCTCCTTTATGCCTGATAACCAACACAGAGCCACATTTTCCCAATTCCTTTCGTCTTTAACTTATATAAGGTCCTTCCTCCACCCCTCTTTTCACCTTTTCCACTTGCTGATCCCCTTTGAGTCTCCTAATTAATATATCCAAGCCCCTCTCTATTAATCTCAACTCCTCCCATGCCATGCCTTCCATACTTTTCCTTTCAACCAACTCTGACACTCTAAAAGCCCCAAAAACCATCATGAAAAACAAGTGCGAAACAACATTGTCTCCCACACCGACCAGCACACTTCCCACATCAACCTTACCAACAGCTTGGATGTCACTAGCTTTCTCTGAGACACCACCTTGCTGCTTTCCCTTGACCATCCCTGCCGCATTCTCATAACCATTTCCCCCACCAACTAGCTTCAAATTATTTTGCCATAAAGGAAATTCCTGCCAGCTTGTTTGCAAAAGTCCCCCATGATAAGTCATTGCCCACCACCCACAAAATGAACGCCATTGATATCATCTCTTCTCCCCTCCTTCACATCCAACCAACCCTTCCAATACCATGCCCTCACATTCACAACTCTGAGCATGCGCTGCTGTATCCTGTACTGGATAATGCTGACAAGGACTTCTCAGCTAGCTCCAGGGCCCTTAGTCTCCCAGATGCCAGAGACCTTTCGGTATCGGCACTTTCCACCTCTAACGCCAACAAATGGAACCTCTGCCACTGAAGTGATGGAGCGACCACTATGCTGTTATTCTTACCGGACATATATTTCACTCTACATACAATATTGTGATGAGGCACCTCAACACAAAAATCCACTGTAACTTAGTGATGCTCTCATCCAAGGCTTCAGCTACACCTTGGCTGTCCACTAAAATTCACCAATTCCCTTCCGTACAACCTGAACAGCACCACTAATTTATCTCTCCATCTATACAGCTGCCTCTCAGTGCACCTCCTACTTAGATTATGACTGGGCGGTAGCTTTCCTCAGGTTTTGGGACAAGAAAAATTGTGCTGGGAAAATGGGAGGCCCTGAAGGTGCCTAGGACTACTGCACCCTGAAAATGACATCCCGGATCACTGTATCCACTAACCTTTGCTTGGCTTTGTCGAACAAGACGGGAAGAGTAGACATGAGTTGGCAGGGAGGGGAATAACATTCCATTTGAAACCCCTGCACTGTTTGCAATACCCAAGGATCTGAAGTGAGCTCCTCCCACTGAAAAAAGTACCTTGCTAACCTTCCCCCCAAACCTTTGCTGAAAGAAACACCTAAAATATGTGGCAATACCTGTAGCTGTCCTTGCGCTGCCAGCACCTCTGCTGGCACGTCCTCTCCATTGAAACCCCCTATGGGGGCAGAAAGCGGTTTGGGCTCCTTCAGCAGAGGAAGAATGATGTGCATCGCTGGATGCATATTGGTTGCGACGGGTAGAGCCCCGCTGGAAGCAGCCAGAACAGCAGGCTCTACCTCGTCCAGCCTTGTCAAAAACCTTGGGGCGAAAACATTCCTAAGGTCAGCCTGAGCCTTATCCAAGGCACTGAAAGTATGCACATAAGCAGATAAAGCCTTAATAAACCTTTCACCGAACAGGTTGCCCTGGACTTTAGGCCCTTCCTCTCCATCTGCCATATCTGCTCATTTTGAATCAATGCGCATAAGAAGAGACTTGCACCTTTCTTTGGAAATGGTGGCGTTGTTATCGCCGAACAGGCAGACAGCCCTCTGCACCAAGCCCCGAAGAGCTTGAACATTGACTGCGGGACCAGACAGTGCAGCTTTTTGTGCTAATTCAAACATCTCTATTAAGGGACCCAAAATATCCAATAGCTTATCCTGGCAACTACTTTAGGCTTTGTCAACACCCTTCTTTGGGGTCCTTCACTTTCTGGGACAAGAAAAACACCATAGGATGGTCAATGTCAGGGATAAGTGCCACCTTGTCATGGATAACAGGTCATTACAGTACTTCTAACACTGTGTGGGTAGGACACACCAGTGTCAACTGTGTACTTTATAAGACAAAGCCACTGGTAGAATATAATTCTGAACAACACTCAATGCTCTCAACACAATTTCAAACTGTGGAAACCAGCAGTGTGGGCTGCTGCTGAACACTACACATGCTGTACTGTTCCGGGCTTCTAGTAAGTTGGCACATATGCCGCCACTCTGGACCATTGCAAGCTGTGTCACTCATGTTCAAACATTCTGACTGCAGCGCGATTGATAGGCCCCCACAGATCATGAGGACCATTTCACCTCTAAAGCTCTATGGTTCATAATTACTAGAGTAAGCAGAATTAACATTTTGAACATCCTGCCAGGAGAATTTCTATAGTATGCCAGTTGCGGTAGGTTTAGGTACTAGAGTCCATATGGCGCTGGGTGAATGGAACCTTCCTAATGCCATCTGGTAAATATGTTTGTCTTGAACATCTCTTCTTACTATTTCATTTAAATGACCATAATGCAATTTAGATTCAGATTATTTTAATAAATGAGTCATATTTATCTCTCTTTATTTATTGGATATTTGTAAGAGGCCTATTCAACAAGCAGTGTTTCAAGGCTCCACAAGACAAAAGGGGGGGTGGGAACAAGGGAGAAAGATAGAATAACATGTTTCCTAGGCCTTGTGACATTCGGATCGTGCAAGTGCACAACAAGAAGTGTGGGGGTGGGTGGGTAGTGCCGGTATGCGCAAAAGTGAAGTGCTACCATGGGAAAGGAAGGGAGAAGGGGCGAAGTGAAAGAGCTAAAGGGAGGCCAGAGGGCAAGTGCCATGGAATGCAGGTAAGCACAGGGAACGGTGGGGCGCCTGGGTCCCTGTAGTACTCAGAGGGAGCCAGCCAGACAGGCAGCCAGTCACTGAGACAGAAGAAGCTGTTAGCAGGGGAGGAGGATGGTGAAGGAGGAGGAGAAAGGGAGGGTCTTGAAAAGTTACAAGAACTTCAGGTGATCCAGCTCAAGCCTAAGAGGGGCAGGGAGACCATTCCAGAGGGAGGCTCCTGCGGAGGAGAGTTATCTACCCCCCACTCTTTGCTTAGCGAAGCGTCTGATTTGCAAAGAGTTGGAGCTAGCAGACTGAAGGGCTCTCGCAGGGAGGTATTTAGGGAGAAAGAGGTGAATGTAGCAGGGTCTGAGGCCCCAGAAAGACTTGTGGATGTTGCAGGGGGTCTTAGATTTGATCTTAGCAGCAACCAAGAGCCAGTAGAGAGAAATTTGGGCTTGAGGCCAAGAATAAGTCTTGCAGTCCTATTCTGGATTAGTTGAGGGGGACAAAGGCAGGATGAAGGAAGATTGAGGAAGAGGCTGTTACAGTAGTCAAGCCTATAGAGGACCAGAGCTCTGGAGACATTGAGTTTCTTGGGAAAGGTGAGGAAAGGGAGACTACCTCTGAGAAGGTGCAGCTGATGGTGGGCCTTCTTGGCAAGGTCAGCAATGTGAGGAGAGAAGGAAATGACACCAAGGTTGTTTGCCTCACAAGAGGGTGAGGGGACCCATAGAGGGCGGCCAGAGGGAGGGAGGGAAGGTGTGCCTGGGGTCCCAATGAAAAGGATCTCTGTCTTACTGGCATTAAGAGGAGGAAGGAGAGGGAAGCTTGAAGGAGAGCTGTGTGTCATCTGCATAACACTGGAAGTGAGGGGAGAAGGAAGAGATCAAGTGGGCCAAAGGGGTGAGGTAGATGTTGAAAAGCCATGGTGAGAGAATAGAGCCTAGAGACAGGTGGAGAGTGTGATAGGGGAGATACAAGTGCCCAGTTGAACCTGGGTAGGTTGGTTGGAGAGAAAGGAAGCCAACCAGTCTAGTGCCATGCCCATGATACCAAGGGTGTCACAGAGCCGATTTATAAGGGTGGCATGATAGACCATGTGGAAAGCTGTGGAAAGATCCAGGAGGATAAGAACAGAAGGAGAGATAGAGTCAAGATCAGAGAGCAAGTCATCACAAGGGTTTAGTAGAGCAGCTTCCGTGCCTCTGGCAGCACTGAAGCCAGACTGGTGATCATGGAGACAGCCGATAGATTTGGTATGTTGGGTCTGTTGGGAGATGACCAGCTTCTCCAGGAGATTGTCCACAAAGGGGGTAATGGAGATAGATTGGTAATTAGCAGTGCAGGAGGGGTCAGAAGTGGGCTTTTTTAGGAGGGGATGCACAAGGGAGTGCTTGGGGGGGGAGAGGAAAGGAGCCAGTGGCAAAAGAGTGGTTACAGGGAAGGAGTGAGGGAGGCAATGTTGTTCTCGATAGTTCTGGAGGAGCAGGGGAGCACCTGTTGGAGGTGACCTTCATAGACAGGACTAGTCTAGAGACATCATCCGGTGCTATAGGAGAGAAGGAGGAGAGAAGTAGGGGAGGGGAGTCAAGGGAGGCATGATGGCTGGGGATGAAGGAGGGAAGGTGGTAGAGGATATTGAGGACAGATGTCCTGGATTTTACAAAGGAAGTGGGAGGCCAGAGAGGCACAGAGAGTCAGGGATGGCAGGGGAATTGTGCAAAAATGATTGGTGAGTTACTTGCAGAGTTTGCCAGAGATGTTAGTGGCCCCAAGATGCGGGCTTGGATGTGGGCCCTCTTCTTCGAGTGAATGGAGAGTCTGTATTACTTTAGGAGCAGGCGACAGGCCAGTTTGTCAGAGGAAGCGTCTGATTGCCCGTCATTTCCGCTCAGCCACTCTGCACTTGCGTTTCAGAGAGGCGAGGTCGGAATCATACTAGGTGTTACGCTTGGAAGCAGGCTTAATTCGGATCCTCATGACAGGGGCAAGGATATCCAGGGTGTTGGTGATAGAAAGCTTAAGATTTGGAAAGATATTCTTGGATTATACTTCAATTATGGGCCTTGGCTACATGCTGATCAGGGCAGTACAGTCTGGGGCCAGAACACGTGTCATTCTTGACTTGTAGGGGCAAGATTGCTTTATTCTGAAACCTGTAGATAAATTGAATACATGACTGACATACCTATTTTTTTAAGACCTCTGTTAACAGACTCCTGAATCCACTGAGGAGACGGCTGCAGGATCAATCGAGCTGGATATCTAAGAACCGGCAGAGAATTGAAGAACTCAAGGTGAGTAACAGTGTAAATGGAAGAGCAACTAAGATGGTGCATCAAATGATCTTTTCATTGGTTATCTACTTACTTTTAGTTAGTGTGATTGATGGTGTATATGTGAAAACTGAGCTTTATTGACCGAATATACATATTCTTTTTCGATAACAGTATAATAGTATTCAGGGCGCAAAAGGTAGACGCCATTAGCCATTGGATATTGATAATTGACTCTGGGTGAGTAAGAAATGGTGTGCTCTGTGTAGGTGTAGAATTGAGGTAGCAAGGGACGTTTTATGGCTGGGCGGAAGCTTGGAACATATACCCCTGTTTGCATTGCTCGGTGCACAGATTCTGAACATTGTATAGACATGTCTGGGGGACTTCTGGAGTTCATCTAGCTTGTCCCTGTGTACAAGTTGTTTCTGTGAATAAATTGCCAGATGGGGACCTACTCCTTTCCATGTTTGACCATCTTGAGAACATGCTAAATATAGGTTCAGTTTTGGTGCAATGTCATGGTGCAATACTGTTTTGTGAAAATATTAGTTCTTCTGCTCATGCAAATTTTGCTCACTCATTGGATTAACTTTGTTGTATGCAAAGGAAGTTTTCTATACTTTTCAGCCACTAGATAAATGTCAGTGCAAGACAAGCCAAGTTTGAAACCTGGCTCACAGGTTTGAAAATGTCCGGGTAGTGTGAAACACGTTGGGCTTCTGTAAATAAACCCCCATTTATTAGATGAGCTGCATAGCTGGATAGAGTTTTGCCTAAACCTGGGTCACAGATCTGCAATTGGATGCCTTTACCCCCAAATAAGCCAGAAATCTGTTGATTTAACATCAACAGTGATTTTCCGCCAAGAATATGATTGCCAAAAAAAGCCAGGCATCCCAAATACCAACTCTCATTACTGCAAAATAAAAACCTTTTCCTTTTAGAATTTGACCTGAACCCACCCTGGTCATACCCTGGTCTCAACAGATAATTCAGAAAGTGAATCAAAATGTTATTCTTATTTTAAACAATATTCTAAGAAAATATTTTAATGACATTCATTTTTTCACAACAAATCATTATTAGAAATTAGTGTATTCAGAATAATGCACAAACAAATTCATCAATTCAAAAATCGAAAAATGACATGAATGCCTATTTACACAGAAATGTTTGCACAAAGAAAGTATAAAGTTTATTATACAAAAGGGAGAAAAACAAGTAAGAGGGAAACTGTGTGACAAAACATTAAATTAAACATACAGTTCATAAAACTGTTCTACTAGCAGCTGCACAATTTATCCAAGGTGTGAATCTTTGTGAATGCATCACACCACCCTGGTATATCTACACTAGCTTCTCCTCCAGGACTGCATCATTTTAGCATATGCTACATCCCCCACCAAATAGCTTGTAGTATCGATAAGAAAGTATGTTGGGTGTCCTGACCCACGTTTGAGCTATCATGCTGCAACATTTGGTGCTGTGGGCTTAGAAAATCCAAGATGGCCAAAAAGCCCACATGTGCGCCAGAATCCAGGAGAACCACGCAGTTTGTGCGCACACCAAAATGGTTACCTAACTTGCCACCCACCAGTGTAAAGAAAGATCTTTGTTAACAAAATCCACTGTTACTGATGTCAAAAAGTTGATGAAATCGTGGCTCATCGGACCACTTTAAAGATTCAACCCTTTTGTGGGGTTCCACATAACCATTTTACTGTAAGGAGCCCCATCAAAACAATGTTAAGCAAGGATTATTTACTACCATGTAAGAACCATTCCTGTTTGGAATGCATTAATCCAAGAAAGATCCCAAAAATGGATGCAGTACCAACAAAATCTTCAAGGCGGCGCTAGCGGTCTAAACTCTGACAGGAGAACTGAGTGCAGTTGCTGACAAAGGAATTTGACTCAGCTGACTTCAGAGGCTGCATTCTAATCAAAAATTAGCCACCTGCTGTTCCCAGAGGCCAGAAGCCTGGGAAACCCTCTCACCTCAAGAGATTCACACCACAGCCCAGGATATCACATGGTCATAATAACCAAATGCAAAGTGACCTCCTGGTCTGCTGACCTCAGCCTCCTGGAGACCACACAATAGGCTCTTGCACTTGAATAGAATATGCTGATGTTGACTGTTGGTTGACTGTACACAAAGAGCTCCCAGCAGAAGACACATGTGATCACTGACCCACCCAAGTCTTGGAGGCGGACTCCAACACTCTGAGAACTGAATTGAAAGCAAAAAATACAGTTTATAAAAATACTGATAACTCTGTAATCAAATGACAGGAATTTATAACTTTGAGAGCCTTAATTTAAAAAATGTACCTTCGATTCAAGCCCAAACTCCAATTTGTGTGATGTTCTGGGGCAAAACCCCGCTATTTATTGACACCACATACTCTGTGTTTAAGCTAGAGATATGGGAATTTACTGGAGTAGGTATGGACAGCCTGTGTATATGTGTATAACTTTTAATGAAGAACCAAGGTTGCATAACCCACTAAAATCGAAAATAAGTTGCCATTTTTGAATGCAAGCCCTCAGGAAGAGTAGATTTGGGACAGAGACTACCTCATGTGATAGGTAATATGTACATGCAATGACAAACCTACAGCATCACTCTGACTCACATTTCCTTCCCCCAATCATGGGAGAGGGGAGAATTGGGCCAATGACAAGTAGAAAGGGGCAGGCTTAGCTAGGCCCAGGCACACACCCACTTTCAAAACACATAAAAAGAGACTGCTGGACAGGTAGAGACATTCAATTCCATTTTCTGCGGAGCATGCTGACCGACGACTTCATATCCAGAGATCCTACACTTAGACTTCCAAGCTAAACAGAGACTACAGAACTTTGAACCAAGAAGGCCCACTGCAAGCAAAAGTATTTTTCAGCAGGCCCAAAAATCATTTGCAGACTATTCACAGCCGGACCCAGCTATTGATTCTGGCCTAAAACCCCGTGCCAGAAAGATCCAGAAGCAGTGCTGTACCCAGAGAAAGCAGAGCAATATCCAGAACCAGAGGCCAGAGATCCAGAGTGACCCAGACCGCTGTTAGCAGAACCAGAGAGCTGACCCAGATCACTGTGAAGTGCCGAGACCAGAACTGGAGTCCAGTCCAAAACCTGACCAGATCCGTGGCGAGGCCTATTTCAAAAATATATTGTGAGTACCTAGCAGAACTGTGCCGAACCAATCTCTTAGTTAAAATAATCTAATCCAAATTATTTTAATCTAACCAGAACTGCCTCCTAACTGTCACCTGTCATTCGCATAGCTGTCACCTGTCATTTTCTAGCTGCAAGCTGTAACCTGTCGCTTTGAACTTTTAAAATTTCAAATCCGAAAAACAACCTTCACAAAATCGTTCAGAACTCCGTAACCATTTGGGCTAGAAACTTTCCTCTGAAAGCTTAGAATCTAACCTCTCCAACAAGCCTAGAACCGACTTCCTACTCCTTATAGTTTCTCCGCAATCACGATTCACGCATTCGCGAATTTTGCCGCGATTTGCGATTTGGCCCGTTTTTGTTTACTTGTAAAAAGATAGCTGCTTTTGCCTGAACTGCTAAGTTTCGTTTGCCTCTTAAGAACCATCCCTGAATCATTGCTAGAGTGAGCCTGAACTAATATTAACTAGATACCACTCACCCTGAACCTCCTGAAGGGAATTAAAAGCATTTTCAGCATATTTCTCACTGCATTGTCACCATATTCAAAGCATTTTGCCTGTGTTTCAAACTTCTGTAGTCTAAGCTTGCTGGGGTGAACTGAATTACATTTGATTGCATTTCCAAGAACTGTGTGCTCTCCCCTTCATTTCCTTACATTGCATAAGGGGGGGGGGGGTGGTGGATTGCCAGAGAAAAGTGATTACATTGTTTTGTTGAAATCATATTGAGTATTTTCTGTATTGCATTTTCATTCAACATTGCATCCATCTGAAACTAGATAAAGCATTCTCTACCACCTTATTCTTCTGTTCCTATTCCCAAGCGTGCTACCTCATCCTCTATACTACTTCTGAGTAACCCAATCAGTTTGTTAGTAGAACATTACCCATTGTTGTTAACTGCTCATATTCTGAAGTGTGATATTAATTATTAATTTATCATAAAAGTGTGATATATATATATTGTGTAATTTTTCTCAAATAAACCTTTTAAACTTGCAAAACAGAACTACTTCTTGGCTCAGTGGGGTCAGGGGGATTCCAAGAGAGGGGTGTTATATAGGGGTAGTCATCCAGAACTCATGAACTGGACATAAAGATATATCAATAAGGGTTTCCATTCAGTATCCCAGACTAGGCATTGACTTAGCTGTAGTATTGAATTGAATCCTCTTAAAAGTACTAATCCAAAGGTTGGCTACCTGGAATAGAAGCTAGACATCTCAAGCGGACAATGCAGCATTACAATCCGCATCCTAGCAAGTTTGGAAAGAAGGGAAAGTGTTTTCCACTTTATCCCCAGAAAGTGAAAGAACTTCCCACCACATGTCAGACTCCCTTAGGGTAGCATGCAAATTCAGAAGAGATTGAGGGCCCCAAAGAACACCAAATGTGCCAGTGCTTATTACATTCACTACGTCAACCCTGCCCGAATGTACCCAATTATGAATACTGCCCAAATCCCCTCTCCTCACGTTTCCCTCTATCATCAGTGCTCTATTGCTGTTCTGCAGGTTTTGCACTTTGTATATTGAAAATATAAATACCATTTGTTGCTAAAGGTAGAACTAAAATGGCTACTTAATAACCTCTTCAGGAGGGATACGAATTTAAGGAATCTGAGTGTGAGCAATAGAGGGAATCATGTGCGATGGTCTGAAAAAAAGGTGAATAATTTCAATATGTGTATGCTAACTGAATTTAATACCTGTAAGTTAGAAGATAAGATTGAAAGATATTCTGTAAAGGGCTTTCCTGAATATCTGAAAATAGTGCTAGAGGCAAACCTTACATCACAGATTATTCATAATAAAAAACATAAGCATGTATACTCTCCAGAAATTAGAATGAAAAAAAATGAATTTAGAAGGGAGATTAGGAAAATCTCTTAAGAGTCCTAATTTTTGCATGAATGGTGTTGAAAAAATCAGGAAGTTAAAACAGAGGTACAACAACTGGTTAAAACCTGAATGCATTCGTATTACCCAGGTAGATGGGGAAAAGATGCTAGAAAGTCTGCAGGGGAAAAACACCAGGGCCTTTTGGGACCTTATAAACCATAAAGAAGAACTGAATTGGAAAAAATTGACAAATCCCATATCTGAAGATGTTTGGATAAACTATATTGAGCATATGTATACATTCGAAAATGCTTTAGAGTATACGCAAAAAATAGAGAAATGGGATTTAGGCATCGCCATAGATACTATTCAGGAGAAGATAAATAAATCTAACCCCTCTAGAGCCGCTGGACCTAACAAACTAACTAATAACCTTCTGCGGCATTCTTCACACCTTTGGGACAAGATTCTTCATATCCAATTTCAAGATATAATAGATTCACAGACCAAATACTGATTCTTGGAAATGATCATATATGGTTCCAATCTTTAAAAGGGGTTCAAGGGAAGATACAGAGAATTATCGTACTCTCAGCATAATGGATGCAGATTCAAAAATATTTGCCGCCATTATTCTGGAAAGAATTAATGATTGGATTGAAGAGATGAACATCCTTGATCCTAGGATAATAGGATTCAGCAAAAATATGGGGACGGACTGTGGAGGACTCCTGATAAAGTGTCTCCAGACATCTGCCTGGAAATCTTTGGATACAGCAATCTATGTTGCATCCATGGATTTAAGCAAAGCATTTGATTGTGTAAATAGAAATCTACTGTGACAGAGGCTCGATAGTTATGGAATGCCAAAGGGGCTATTAAGTATTATTATATCATTGCATAATGACTCTAAAATGCAGATCAGATTAGACTCAGATGGCCTTCTGTCTAGAGAACGCTTCATTGAGAATGGAATTAGGCAAGAATGTATTCTTGGACCTACTCTGTATAATCTCTATGTTGCAGGAGTAGGAATAGCATTGGAATCATCAAGATTGGTTCCCCCTAAAATAGGGAAATTGAAAATTAGCTGGATGAGCTATGCGGATGATTTTTTTGCTCATAGATACCTCCCCGGTGGGTCTACAAAGACTAATAACAACTTTCGGCAAATATATGTTGGGAATGGAACTAAAAATCAATCCAGCGAAATCTGTTGTTACCAAATTCACAAAAAGAGTGGCAAAATGTGGGAAGACTAAGTTTGTGTGGAATTGGGATAGCAAAAAACTGATAGTTAAAGATAATTTTCTATTCTTGGTGTACCCTGTGGTAGCTAATTATAGTAAGACCTTTTTGATAAATTATCTCAATTCAAAAGTCAACGGTATGTTAATTCAAATGAAGAGAGTCGATAATAAGTATGGGAAATTCTCCCTGGAACCATGCAGAGAATTTTATATAAGCAAGCTACTTCCCACAATTATGTATGGAACCGAATTTTGGCCAAAAACAATGGATACAGAATATAAAGCTGTCGAAAGCAAAATTTGGAGATCAATACTATTTTTCCTGCCTAAATGCATTCCTATAGAAGTTATAAGATACGAATTGGGTATACAATCACTTGTGAGTTTGATTCAGTGGAAGAAACTGTGTTTTATGAATAAATGTGAATTTTCTAAGGAAAGTATTCGATACTCCCAGCTCAAAGAGAATGATACTGATGGATTTATAGTAAAGTTAAGATCTGAATGTGAAGTACTACTCCAAGAAGTAGGTGTTACTATGGAATTACTGGGAAAAAATCCTAACATGGTAAAGAAAAGACTTAAAGTGAACGATTGGGAAAAAACTTGCTTGATAATCAGTAACACAAAGCTATATACGCAAATACTAACAGCAGGAAAAGGAATTAATGAAATGGAACAATATTTAAAGAAATTTCCTAGTAAAAAAATGAAAATTGGTTTTATGAGATTTCGTATGAACGTGTTGTTGACTAATGAAATAAAAAGTATAAGAGCTAGACAAATGGGTGTTGACGGATCGTGTAGATTCTGCAAAGATAAGCGTGAGCTGGAAACTCTACGCCATCTTATGTCTGAATGTCGTGAGTTAGCAATGAAAAGAGAAATGTACTTTAAAGATTTTGTCTATAACGTATGGTTACTGAGGGACCTTTTATGGAAAAATATGTTACATGGCAAATCAATGTCCGTGAGAATAAGAGTTCTGACATTCATAGAACATGTGTTTGAAATAGAATAAAATTTGCTAAAATTTTATTATGATTGTATTAATGAATTGATGTTGTAAATGTATTATGTATTGTACAACAATTAATTGTAAATTGCAAATTGTAAATCTTAAATTATGGATTCACAAGATTTTAAATCTATGAATTGCTTTTCCTTTTAACATTTTTTGTAAAAGTTTGTAAAAACTAAAACAAATAAATAAATTAAAAAAAAACAAAAAAAAACAACCGTACCTTAGAATTACTGTAGTGAGGTAAAGGTGTAGGCCTATTTCGTTGTTTGTTTCTTCTCCTGCGATAAACCTAACCTAACGCAATGTTCCCTGTACGCACCATGGAAGAAAGATTCTCTAACGTCTCTTTGTCTGAGAAGGTCTACTACCTTTTGGACTCCTTTTGTCAAATCTCAAACCAGTGGGCTGACACAGTCGCGCCAATCAAACTAAGCCTGGCCAGGCCAAAGGCCTTTGCCCCTTGTACACCCAAGCACTCCACAGTAACTAAACCTCAGTTAGGTCAATAGAGAAACAATGGCAGAAGGCACACCAACCAGAGGCCTTCTTGACTTTGGATGCCTTAAGGTCCAACTGTTAAACCCTCATCAATGGAACCAAGGGTACCTATTACACGAACACCATTGCAACAGCCCCTGTCAAGAGCGAAGCACTCATTGCATCCAATAAGCAATGCTCTAAACCCACACTGGACTTAGTAGTGCAACCAGATGTGCAAGATAAACTCACCACCATCAGAACACATTAAGTCACTGTAAGGAATCGCCATCTGGCAAGGGTGTAGGAGCGGAGGCTTTTTATTTGTATCAATTAATGATATGATAGGTGGAATTCCATCTCCGAAAGGGAAATCGGCTGATCAGATTCCCCCTTGGTAAGCTCCATGCTAAAAGCATAGTGTGAACCTGTGTCCTGTTGCATCTCTGTAGCGCCTGCTCTACCAGTGGCACAGGGCAAGTTTAGAGGTCACAGTTGCCCACATTTATGACATGCACCCCTGTTCCGAAACCTTGTAATTATGATTAATCAGTTATAGTGGCAGATACATCTTTAAATATAAGCCGTACATAAGATAAGGTATGGTGAATAGTATTCATCATAATTATTACAGCTACAGGAATTTGTTACAACATAGGTCAGCCCTGTGAGCCTAGATAAGCTGTAAAAGGATTATGTATATTCTTCCCAGACAAGGCTGTCCCTGCCACTGCTTGCAGGACTGTAGCCTTGGGGATTGCCTCTCTTTGTTCCTTTGTGATGGTAGGTAACCCCTCCTTAGAGAGACACCCACTCCATCGGACGTTGGCCCGAGAACAGGAATCAAAGGGCACACCCATTCACCAAAGGAGTACCCACACACTGCACCAATGTGCTGCATATCTGAAGGCCTTTGATGCTCATGAGGAGGGAGGTGGGCAGGGTTAGTGTAGACAGAAGGAGCTCTTTACCTCAGACGCAAAGTTTCACCATTTATTTTCTCTGTGCCTTTAGCTTTTCCTTGCTTTTCCCTCCACTTCTTATAGCACCAGTCAGTTTGAGTGTGATATCAGAAGGCAAAGTCAACTTGTTTCAAGAATTATTCTCCCATGAGGGGGCTCTTTGCAGACCCACTGTGCATAAATCGTTATGCGTCTGAATCAAACATCTGTAAAGTAGGTCACATTAATGAGAAAGACAGTTACCTAGAGATTTGACAGAGACTTTTCATAGGCTAGACCGTTTTCTCGTATACAGGGTCCTCTAGCTTTATAGTTTAAATCTGGTTTTAAAAGATTAGTTATTGGGAGTTTTTAAACTTTCCTAAACATATGTCTTACAGTGATGTAATTATTGAATGTTTATTTACGGCTCACCTCAGTTGTGTGATATTCTTTTGTCACCTTTAATTGAAGTCAAAATTCAAGGCCCAGAGGGAGAACATTGTACGGGAGTTCGATGAGTCCCAGCAATATTTGGAGGCGAGGAAGCAAGGCCTTCTCACCGATCTGGAAGAAGAAGAGAAAGAACTCCTGAAGAGCATGTGCAGCAAAATCTCCCATTTGGAAGAAGAGCAGTCTTCATTGCAGGCACTCATCGCAGATGTTGACAACAAGTCAGACCTGGAATTTTTGAAGGTGAGTTGTGGGATTTCTTGAAAAACATATACATAAAAACTGGGGCACTGGACACAGTCAATATAGGAAACTCTCATAAGCTGTACATTGAATTCCTGTATATCAGCAACAGTTTTTTAAAATTAGTCTTCACTGGGAAGACTGGACATGCATGCCGTGCAAATGATGGATCCTTTGTATGGCGTAGACTCCGTAGAGGAAGGAAGGCAGCGGAAGCGCAAGCTGCGTTCGGTCCTTCCTCTCTGCCATACAAATGATTGAAAATGTGGCTTTTACGCCTTTAATTCACATTACTCCACTTTGGAAGATGAGCTCTTTTTTAGTTAAACAGAGCAGGTGATTGTTCTTCTGCTCATGCTGCACATTGACAATGTTGAGCCCTGTGAGATTTTTACCAACCGTAATCCTGTGCTGAACTCTAATCATTTGGGGCTAACTAACATGTCCACCCAATGTTGTGGGACAATTCAGATTGATAGATGTGTTAACCTGTATTCTCTTCTGCCCATCACCCCACCTGAAAGCTTGGCCTTGATTGTATAACTACTGATTCCAACAGGTGAACTAAGGGAAGCTTGGGAGCCCTGTCCTGCTTGTATCAGTGTCCTCTTACAAATCACTATATATGTGTATATATGTGTTAGGAAGATGTTTTGTTTTAAGTGTCCTCTGGTGAGGGCTTAGAAATACTGTTGTGATGAATCCTGCAGCATCCTCACAGAATCCTAACCTCAATTCTCCTCCCATGTGGCATGGGGATGGTGGCCGCTACCTGATCCTGACCATGGGGGTGGTATGAGCGAGGTGAATTACATGGGAGGAGAAGGCCCTCAAGAGAAAGTCAGTACTCCGTCAGGGGAAACACAGTATTTATCCTCTTCTGAGGGTGAAGGTTCCCTAATGCCTGAATATCTGATGGCTTGTCATCATAGTAAGGCTTCCTCCCCAAGATTTCCCCATGGCATAAAGCATTAAAGCCCTATGGTAAAAAGGGAAATAAAATATGCAAATGTCTGGGAATTAGTACTACTTCTGATTGTCATAATTCTACAGTATATTTGAATTGTGAAAACAACAAACAACCATTAATTCCTTTGAGAACTCTCCATAAATAAGTATCTTATAAATCTCCAAAACAAAGTAAATTGAATAACTTTAAAAGGGAAATGAGCATTAGGGACCAGGAAGAAGATAATTGAAGTTCTGCAATGTGGTAGAATACTGTGGTGGAAAGAAAGTGGCAAGATCGGGCAGTAGACCAGGGCCAGGTCAGATGAGCGCAGTTGTCTTCCAGGTGACTAGTGAGTCACCGCAGATTTAAGATAGGAAGTGGAATTGCCAAAAAAACAACGGTGGATGATGGTACATGTTTTAAATTTGATGTGATCCTGTATGAACAGCCAATGCAGATCTTTCTGATGTTTCGAAATGTGCTCCTCCCATGGGACATTTTTTATGCTTTGTATGCATCGTACTGAATTTGCTGACATCTTTTTAGACTGGTATGGTTTGACCCAAGAAGTAGCGCATTACAGTAGTGTAACCTTGAAAGGACAGTGGCACAAGCGCTGGTGGCGGCATTCTTCTCAGTCAGAAATGGTCTTATGTTTCTGAGAAGTCGGAGATGATAATCACAATTTCTGCTGATCATGTCGGTGTGTTCGTCCGAGTTGAGTGAGGCTTTCAGGGTGACACCAAGGATTTTTACCTTGTGCTGGACTGGGATACTAATGTTATTTATAGCAAAGGTATAATCATTCGCACTAAGCTTGCCCCTGGCCTGGGAAGTGCCAATCATGAGCAACTCCATCTTCCCTCCATTAATGCACATCCAATTTTCTAACATCCACAATTCGATCTGATTGAGAAGTGAAAGCAGTTTGGATGAGTCTAGGGAGTAGTACCCGCTGACTTCCATGATCAGTTGCATGTCGTCCCTGTAGTTGGTAAAAAAGATGCCTAGGCTCTCTAAAAGGAAGCAGAGGGGCTGAATATATATTAAACAGTACGGGCGTCAGACTGTCACCTTGCGGAACTCCACAAAGGATGGATGCTGGAGATGAGAAAGTATCTCCCCAATGGATTCTGGAGACGGAGTGGAGCAGGAAGGATTGAAGCTCCACTGGAGCAATTTCCAATGGATTCTAGAGCAAGGAGTAGGCGTTGGTGGTCTAGCAGATTAAAAGCTGCAGATATTTCTAAAGGGACCAGCATGCCTGACTTGCCTTTCTCCATTATCCTTAGCATATGAGATTGCAGATCTATTAGAGCCTTTTCCGTGCTATGGGCCGGCTGAAACCTGATTGGCCCCCATGCAGGATGTTATTGGCCTCGACATAGGATTGAAATTGTGCAGTAGAAAGTTTGTCTAGGATCTTCAAGAGAAAATGGCAGTTTATCTGCTTGAGATGAGTCTCTGTGGTTGAGGCTACTTTTTTAGGGAGGAGAGTGACAGTAACCGCTTTGATGGAAAGCGGAATGTGCTTGTCCCGGAAGGAAGCGTTGACAAGCCGTGTCAGGAAAGGAGCAAAAGGAGCTCTATGCTCAAGAATGATTTTAGGTGGAAGTGGGTTTTCTGCACATGAGGTGGATTTCATTCCGGAGTGTAACTTCTCCATATCTGATACCACGATAGGGCTGAAGAACGAATGTCCCTCAGGGCCACAGTAGGGTTTCGAAGCGGATTTGGTAGGAGAACCTGGTCCCTTGCTTTGGCAATCTTTGCTTCAAAGGCCAACTGAACCACCCTACAGTCTAACGCTGAGGGAACATGGGTGGTGGTAACAGAAACAGTTTTTTCCAGAGATTAAAATATTTTGAAAAGGTTTTCCCGGCTTGTTAGATGCGTCTTCAATTTGGGCATTGAAAACGATTTTTGTTTCAATTAATTTTAATTTATGTTTATTTTGTTTTGTTTTTTTGTTTATGGTTTGTTACAAAAAAAAGTTTACAAATGTTATTATTATTATTATTATTATTATTATTTAATAAAATGGCTACTTGTGAGAAATATCTACCTACTTGTCCATCTCGCATGTTTGACCCGTCACACTGTCTTGTGGTGTTCAGCAGTAGTTTCCACCATATTACTCCTGGCTCTTGCAATGGGAATCGTAACAGAACAGGTAAACCTCCCTCTTAGGAGTGGATTCAGATGGTTGCAGAGTACAGTTCATTAAGACAAAATCACACAACAAAGGAACCACCTCTCAGTAGATCTGACCATCCACTCTTTAGTTATAGTGGAGCATCAAGAAATATACAAGAAAGGAAGACTAACACAAACAGTACCAATGAAACATAACAATCTACACAACATAACACAATTTCACCAGTGGGTAAAATATTTAGACACTTAATTTAAAAAAAGTTTAGAATATTTGAGACTTTAACCGGACAATAGTCAGCTCCTGCTTTTAGGGAAAATGCAGGCACGTGTTACCAGAGTTCCAGGGTAGCTGCAGAAGATGCAGTCTGCAAGCTTCTGGGGATGGAGGATCAGACCGGTTGAATTTCAGGCACAAAGAAGTGAATTTCCACAGATGATCCACAGGTTATAAGTCAACAAATTTCACTAATAGTTGGGAAGAAGGTTTGTTTGTTTGTTTGTTTATTTTATTTATAAAGCGCTCCAGACCTAGGGGTATATGGGCGCTCAAGAATATGGTTCAGGGCATGGTATATACAATGGAGTAAAAGTGCCCCATTTATACAGTTTACAAAAATACAATTGTTACAGATAGCAAACAGAAATGTAATATGTCCAAGGCCTTGTAAGATCGTTGTTTTATCCTCCGTTTGTCCCCCCTCCTTGTCTTGTCGCGCCTAGAAACACTAGTGTACAGACGCGTTATAAATACCATATCATATCATATCATATCAAACTAAATGGCTAGTCACAGGATTTGAACTCCTATTTTTCGTCACAGTTCTCCTTCAGGGAACAAGTGGCCACCAATGCGTTAAAAAGTGTATGCCATAATGCAGCCAAATAAAATTATAAAAAGGCCACAGTCTGTCACTCTAACACACGTTCAAGGTGAGGCAGACACCTCCAGGGACTAAATAGGGCTCTTTTACATGACCTCTTCCCTGGTAGCCAATCCATTCTTTAAATTTGATACATCTCATGTTGACTAGTTATAAGAGCCCAGTTTCCTTTCCCAATGATATCTTGCTGAACAATGCAGTGATTCAAATTCTAGCCTCACACTTTGATGATGGACATTCAAGTCGGCTTCTGTCGTGTTGACCATTCACATCCATGATTCAGTAGAATATCCTGTATGCATATCGACATGTTAAACAAGATCTCAACTTGTCTCTAGAGCCGTGGGTGGGATCTGGGAAGATGGGGTACGTAGATATGTTTAGTATGAAGCAAGGGGTCCATGGGAGCGGCACCAAAGTCACGGGGAGAAGGCTGGGCTTACAGGTGGTCTATGAGTTGTGTTCCTTTAAAGAATGCTGTTAGAAAGTAGAGGCGCACTCTTACCACTTTCAAAGCCAAGTATAGACAGAAAGGCACATCAGTGCATGTGCAAGCCAACAGACTCTGGAATGCTCTTCACTATCCACTAAAAGCTCAGAAGCCTATTTTGCATAATGTAGGAGGATAGGGTGCCTTCCACCAATAGTTGGCCATCATATAACGTTCTTGACTGTATAAGGGATTGTTTTTAAATGGGGCTCTCAGAAATGTGTATACTAACTTGTTTGCTTCATCTTTTGCATGTCTTGAAGCATATATATTTATTGTAACAGACTAAGAAAGAGCTGTTCTGTAGAGGGAATATTGATCGGTTGTTTTTTCTCGATCTCTCCTTTAGGATGCGAAGGACACACTGAGCAGGTATGGATCACCTCTAAGCTGACTGCTGCAGAGAGGAACATTTAGGAATGGTGCTAAACATTAATATGAACTGATATATAAGTTACCTTATCTGTAGATCAATCACTTTTCTCATCAAAAATGTTAAATATCCCTTTCATATCCTCAGAAGACCCCTCATTAGTCTCTGTAAAGATTTCCAGTATTTGTCATAACCATTAGAAATCTTGGCAGATAGCCAACACAATTATTCACTAAAACAGGTCACTTATACCAGCCTACTAAGATTAGGATAACTGTTTTAGTATCAGTATTATTGTAATTCGCTTTCATTTCTTAAATTCAGTTATACTTTGTAAATCAGAAGACACTTTGGAAACCTTTATTAAGTTATTGGGCCTGTCAAAGATGCCTCATGGGATGCACAAACTGCAGGACTCGGAATGTACAGTTTTTATTTATTTATTTTTAAATTTATTTATTGGCATTTATCATTTTTACATTTGCATGACATAAAATACGTCCATAGTTAGAGGATAATAAGCCTTTCGTAATAAGACATTAACATTTAACAATTCAACTTTAACTGTCTCCAAGTGCTCCTTCCATCGTGACAGGGCAGTCTGTCGGTTCAGAGGGGGTTAGGCAAGCCGGGGGTAGGGGGGAGAGGGGACTTGAGCTTGTAAGGACCCAGCGAAATTGTGGCTAGTTGCTCTCGGGGTTCTGTGATGTTGGATGTGAATCCGTTTTCCATAGGTTTGTTCTTGTTCATGGGAGCTTGTCATCCGAGGGGTGAAACAAGGATCCTGTGAGTTCTTTTCTGGCCGTTAGGGTCATGCTCGAGGCGTTCGTGGACCTGGCAACACTGTCTTCCCATGCCTTTGTTTCAGCTTGTAACAAACGTTCCAATTCTCTGTGCCATACCTTTTGTTGGGTTCCTGCAGGTTTTTTCCAGGACATTGCAATTGTCCTTTTTGGCAGTATGCCCATGATGTACATTAATTTGGCCAGGTGTTTAAGTTTGGCCGGCCTGGGGTACGTTCCCAGAAGGCATTCGTCCGGGGTCCACTTGTACCTAGTCAACCCTGCTTTTTCGCTTGTCAGCTGTACGGTGGTCCACAGGGACTGTGTTTTGGTGCACGACCAGAACATGTGAATCAGGTCCGCATTATTCTCACAGCACCAGGTGCAGACAGAGTGTGGTGATTTATTGAATTTCGCCAGCCTGGATGGATGTACAGTTTTTATTTGCCAGGATTCAACATTTAACACAGTGTCAACAGAAAAATTGTGTTGACTACTAAAGAAATTCAATCACTCTTTGGCATCACATCGCCTCATACCAAGGCTATGGTGAGTCCTTGTAGTCCAAGTAGATTCATACTTTCCTGGATCCATGTTAAGCCAGAGTTTTTGGGGCCCCTCAACCGTTTCACAGTCTGGTAAATCGTGGTGCAATGCAACACACCTCCTTTACTCCACCGGTAGTCTTGACCATATCATCTTACTCTCCATCCCTCCTTCATCCATTGGGCTCCGCTTCACTCCTGCCTTCCTCTTGATGATCATATTGTCATCATCTCATTGTTCCAAATTTTGCAGAATTCCATAAAACCTCTTTCACAGCCACTGAATCGAAAACTTTGACCACCCTTTCCGAACATTTCTGGGAAGCCTCACCTTCTCCAATGTTCCTGCAAGCATATGAAGTTTCCATGCACAGTTCAATTTATCATAGCTACTTTTAGAGCACCTCTCTCTTTGCTTTTTTCTTTCTCTTCCATCATATTCATGTATGTCCATCAATCCACCCCTGGCACAATCAGGTGTTTGGTTTGTGTCACCTCAATCCCTCGAAAGGAGACACACCTGTAGTCTCATGCAGGGAAAATCGATATTGAAAAACTCTCTCCATTACAGCCCTTACCCAGTCACCACCAGTTGCCATGTAGTGTAGCTTATATGTTAACACACTGCTGCACAACCCTGAGAGGGTTAAAGGTGAGTCGCAGCATCTGATGCCAACTCTGAAGCGTATGATGACAATAGGGTATTGTTTAATATGTATAGGGATCAGCTTAGGTGGCAGAGCTGTTATTTCGGCTCGGTGAAGGGACGCAGTTCAGTCAGTTCCATTGATCTCCAGCTGGTTGTACCTGAACTGAAAAGCCTTTGTTTAATCAAGCACAATTTTGCTGCTTGATAATACATCCTCCACGATAGTGGTGCGAGGCCTCCATCATTTTTGCTGGCTGGAGGAATTTTGATATTTACTCTAATATTTCTGTGAAACTAAACAAAGTGATTAATGAGTTTGTCGAGGTCTCTGAACATCTGCATGAGTGGGGGGTGGGTGATCATCTGCGCTGGATAAATCAATTTGGGAAGGGAGTTCATTTTAAATGCATTGATGCGCTCGATTAGCGACAATGGTAGAACAGTCCATCTAGCCTAATCGGCTTTAATCCTTATTAACATCTGGGGATTTCTGTTACCTATCAAACTATGGATGCCAGGGCTAATGGAAAATCCCAAGTATTTGATAGTGTATGTCTGTAGAATAAAGGGGGCAACCCCTCCCCTCCTAACCCCTCCCACATCCCATGCTTAACCACCCTGAGGGGCATTTGTACCCGCCAGTGGTCCCGATTCTACCAGTAGCTCCAAAATGCATATATACTAGGGAGACATCCAACATATAATAAAATATTGCCCGCATATAACGCGATCTGGTGCTTGTCGGTGCCAATTTGAATGCCTGTCATGTGTTTATCAGACTTCAGCCATTTTGCAGAACATACACCACAACCAGTATACAGCTTACCTTGAGGCCTCCTCACATCTAACGGCGCTAAAATATCTATTGCCTTCACAACCCGCAATACCTATGGCATTGGCATCACTCACATTGGTGATATTCTGGTTTGTAGTAACTTGTCACTAGCCTAAAAGCCTCACACTTGTGTTTGTGCCCTCCCTGACTTACACGTGTGAAATGAATAAAACGGACACTCCCTGGGCAGGGAATAAGGCACAAAAGAGCAGGCTGCGAGAGTTCAAGGAAAAGTTTATCTCTGAGAGCGCTCTGACCACATCAAGGTTACAACACATTAATATAGTACATTGACATCTTTAACATATGAGGCTACGTTGGACCTGGATTGTCAGCCAGGGTGGTGTCTTAGGTGTGGGCATCATCTCTTCCTCTGGGTTGGTTGCTTGGTTGGCGGGAGGATTGACGTCAGACATCTGTGCTCCGGATGGGAGAGGATCAGGTCACTGTGAAATACGGTGGTCACTATCTAAGCTAAGAAAATACATTCTGAGTAATGCATGCACTAAATAATAGTTGATAAAAGACTCTCAGTAGTGTATCATGTCGTTATACAAATCACTCAAGAGTTTATATCATCTACAACATTTGGGTCATACAGGTCACAGGTTTAGGGGCCTTGACCACTATAATACTGTCATTGAACTATAGGATTAGTCTCATAAGAATCTCAGGTATGTGGCACTTATTAGTATTGGGCACGATATACTGCAACAGGGGTCTAATGTTAGTTGGGGGTCTGTTGGGTGGGCTTCATAGCATGGTTGGCAGTCTGGCACATGAAAGGAATGCCTTGCAAGGACACAGGGTTAGAATGGCAAAAGGTTTCAACTGGCAAGGGTAAGAGGGCAAGGACACTTTTGTGGAGATGGATGAGCTATGTGCTTGGCTCATGTTGGTTCACATGCAGGACAGTGATCTCAGAGGAAAAGGGATGTGTTACATGTATTATTTGTTGCAAGCCGCTCCGGCTTCAGCGTGAGAATGGAGCTGCTGAGTTTTCCAGTTGGAGTGGGGACGAGGGTGGGGGCCATGTGCTCCGGGCTACTGCGGCGGGCCAAAGGGAGAGATGCATTGTGTACTATTGCAGTGAGGCCTGGTTACCAAGATGAAGTCGAAAGGGGGTACAAAAAATGGATGCCCTGTGTCCTGCTTGGTGGTCCCATCTATGCGAATGTAACCCAAAGTTAACATCGCATAAGGGCGAGGGGCGTACCCACAACTAGAGGCACTTGGTCTAAGTCTTGTACTGAGAAGTGATGACAGCGAGGGGCCTGTTGGCCCCTCGCTCCCACACATTCCCCCCTTTCGTTACATCTAAAGTAACGAATACTTCTACTTTTTATTCTTTTCTTTCTCCCTTCGGTAGTACTCAGCCTCTGCCACAGCATCGTCCCACGCTGGGGTGCCTTTTATTGGCATCCACGCTCTGCATACATTTCTTAAGATGTTTCCTCTTCTGGCATATTCGTCCGGCGTACACATTAAGTAAATTCCTCCATCCCCATCTAGATCTACCCATACTTCTTGGTACCATTGCAACTCTCTTGGTTCTTTTATCGTTGTATGATGCAAATTATCCACTATATCCCCATATTGCCTGTAAATTGCTGTCATCCTGTATTGTGGTGTAGTGTATTCCCCTGTTTGCATTTGTGCATCTATCATGGTAGCTACCGTTTTTGTTCGGCCCATTGTTACCATCATCATAGCTGAGGTTGGCATGCTTTTCTCACAACACCGTAGGCCCAGTTGGCACACACAGAAGAACAGGAGCACAAAGACGATGATGAGGATCAATATTTTCATTGCCACATTTACCCATGATGGTATCCAGCTGAACAAATTGTCGAACCATGTGCTTTCTTCTACTCCTCCTTCTGTTCTCATTCTCTCCCCTAAATTGTGCACTGCTGTTATCACATGGGAGAGTGACCCGTTATCAGCATCTTCAGTTGGCTCGAATGTGCAACACGCCCCCCCAATTTTTCAGCAAACACCACCGTCCATGGCTGTGAGGAGATCTAAGACATATCTGTTTTGCATTGTTATTAGGCGCAGTGCGCTGAGCTCTATTTTTATCACGTTGACCCCTCTTCAGTGTCGTTGGCCAGTTGAATGAGCTCCTAGCGCACTATCTGCAACCATTTGGCGTTTGCTTGTGCTTGCAATCCCGGGGCAAGAAGTGAGGCGAAAAATGTCTCTGCTGATGAAAAGAGCTTGTACTTCTGTGGGATCTCAGCAAGGAGTTTCGAAGATTCGGGTGAGATGTAATTGGAGGACCTTTTACTTCATGTCAATATTTTCTTTAGTTCATATTCTGACAATAGTTCATATGCTGGAGCTCCTGTTCTTAATAGTTGGGGCACTGTCGATTGTTCAGCCGATTGCTCTGCTGCCGATATTCCAGCCGATTTCTCTGCTGACCCTTGGATATGGCTTTCTGGTATTACCATCAGGGCTGTGTGGAGGGTGGTTAGAGCACAAGTCCCTTTCCACGATGCTGGGAGGTGCAGGTAAGCTTGTTTGCCGCAAACCCAATACATATCCATTAGTGCAGTTGTGCCTTTTTTCATGTCGGGTATGATTACCGTTTTGTTACATCTCTTTGTCTCCCCCATGTTCACTTTTCCTTCCCCACAGAAACATAGTTCATGTGGCACTTTTTTTTGTATTTTGATAGGTTTTTCTAATGCTGTGACCCACGTTAGCTTTGCGACATGTTGCGACCAGATGGGGTCACATACTTATTTTATCCATTGGAAAGTGTCATTTGATGTGCTCCTAGCATCAGTGGCCCGCTTGAACTGTCTGTGGCCGGTGTGGTGGTATCAGTCGCCACATTTTCAGTAAAAGGCAGTGCTATTTGTCGTGCTATGCTGCGTACTGTGCGTGTTAACAGGGTTAGGTATTCCTTGAACTCTTCCCCCAGCACTGTGGAAGCCCTGTGCGCATCTGAAGCTCTTCTAATAGGGGATACTGGCGTATTTATTCGCCTCCCAGTCACAATTTCGTAGGGGCTTAGATGGTGGTCTTTACATGGTTGCGTCCTGAGTTGGAACAGGGCTAGGGGCAAGCAATACACCCAGTTTTTCTTCAATGTGTTACACAGCTTAGATAACTTAATTTTTTTTTTTTTTTAAACGTATTTTATTGATTTTGGTGGGAGAAAAAAAACGTGCAATACAACGAGAAATCAAACGGTGGTTCAAACAAGGGAGGGGACGGTGCAAGGGGGACAGGGGAGGGGGAGCGAACAAACTAATCAACAACAGTCTTCATGTTGCAGCAAACTTACAGTGGACGGATGGGTTAGGGCCTGCGACCCAGAGTTTCAGGAAGCAGGAGGGGTCGCATACAAGGGCTGTCCTTCCAGTGCTGGCATCAGGGGATAGTGCCAGTGTGATGCTACGAGATTTCAGGGGGGTTTGTGGTCGGCGTTGAAGCGTATGTCTCTGAGGAGGGCCTTCCATGATTCCAGGGTGCCGCACTCGGTTTCGCCGCTTGACGTGATTCCTTCTTGCCAGGCCCTGGTTTCAGCTACTGTCCATCTCTCGAGTTCTTTGAGCCATCGTTCATGCCTGGGGGCCGACGGCGTCTTCCAGGCCATTGCAATTGTTCTCTTAACCAGGATGCATGAGATGTCCATTAGTCTGACAGCATGCTTGGACTTGCTAGGTCTGGGGTAATTCCCCAGGAGGCACTCGCCGGGGGTCCATTCGTACCTCGTCATTCCGGCGTCCATGCAAGTCTGTTTGGCTTTGGACCATAGTGTCATCGCCTTAGTGCAAGTCCAGAACATGTGGATCATGTCCGCTTTATCATTCCCACACCATGGGCATGCAGGGGAGGATGTCTTATTGAAGGAGGCGACCCTGTGTGGGGTCATGTATGTCCTATACAGGACGTTCAGTTGAATCTGGCCGAATCTGGTATTCCTGGACACTTTTTTGGGAAATATTAGCGCTCTCTCCCATTCTTTATTCGTGATCGGGGTCCCAAAGTCCGCTTCCCATTTCGCCCTCAGATCTTCGCCTTTAGGGTTAGGTTTGTCGCATAGTCTGCTGTAGAGCCTGGAGACTGGTCTCCAGCCATCCGAGAGGTCATGCATTTCTTGAAGTAGAGGGTCAGGGGAGGATTCCTCTGGCCAGCCGGTCCATTGTTTCTTGGCAGTCTGTTTAAGGCGGTGGTACCAGAAGAACTGGCCCGGGGGTATTCCTTCGGCGGCCTTAAGAGATTCAAAGTCCCTGAATTCCCCTTCCTCGTACATGTCGCCCCATGTGTATATGCCGGCTTCTTCCCACCTCCTTGCCGTGGAGAGGTCTGCATCCGTTCGGCAGGTGTCTGCTAAAATGGGGTTATCCGGAGAATATGGGTGTTGTACTCGCCTGATGTAGCAGGACCTGGCCCATATCTTCCTTCCCAGGTCAATCACTTGTGAGGTGACCAGGGATTGCCGTGTGGGGTGCCACAGGGTTTCCTTGGGGATCACATTGTTCGAGGATTGACTCAGTAGTTCCGTCTCAGCCGAAGGTTCGTCCGAGAGCCATTTCGTTATGTGACTCAGCTGGGCAGCCAGATAGTATAACTGGAGATCCGGTAGCTTTATTCCGCCCTCTTTGTGTGGCAGGGAGAGAACAGATAGCGACAGTTTGTGCCTGTGGGGGCCCCAAAGGAAGTCCCTGATGATAGCCTCCAGCTTCTTGAAGAAGGGCGGTCGAACGTAATGGCAAATGTTCACGAAGAAATATAGGAATCGGGGGAGTACGCTCATCTTGACTATCGCTGCCCTGCCCACCATGGCCAATGGGAGCTTGGACCAGAATTTTATAGAGCGTCGAAGACTCATGATGGCGTCCTCAGTGTTGTGTTCGTGCGTGAGTAGAGGGTTATGGCTTACGTTGATCCCCAGATAACGGAACTTGACCAGTTGCCAACCTATTCCTATCACTGGGAGATTGCTTTCTGGAATGTTGCGTAGGCCCGCCAGGGGGAAGGCGGAGGACTTGCTCCTGCTGAATCGGATCCCCGAGTACTTCGCATAATTATCTAGTACCTCCAGTGCTGTCGGTGCGTTAACTTCGGGAGTGCTTAGGTAAAGGAGGACGTCGTCTGCGTATAGAGATATTATGTGGTGTACAGTGCCCACCTTGATACCAGCGTCGAAAAGCTGCTGCCTGAAGTATAGTGCAATCGGCTCCAGGCCCAGTATGTACAGCATGGGCGATAGCGGACACCCCTGTCTCGTTCCCCTTTGT
Source organism: Ambystoma mexicanum (assembly GCF_040938575.1). Classification (NCBI taxonomy): domain Eukaryota; kingdom Metazoa; phylum Chordata; class Amphibia; order Caudata; family Ambystomatidae; genus Ambystoma; species Ambystoma mexicanum. The sequence goes on along the minus strand of NC_090926.1, from coordinate 1,090,141,499 downwards.
ATTTCCCAGGCTGCTGATACCATTCTTCCCGTTTTCACTCTCGCCATTGGGGAATTATAGAGGACCTCGATCCACCTGATGAAGCCCCCTCCGAAGCCAAACCTTCTCAGGACCTCCCTGATCCATTCCCAGTATATGGAGTCGAAGGCCTTGATAGCATCGAGCGACAACACTGACAGGTCCTCGTCCCTCTCGTGTGTTTCAGCCATTACATGCTGTAGCCTCCTGAGCTTAGCAGTGGTGTTGCGCCCAGGTACAAATCCGTTCTGGTCTTCATGGACGATGGATCCCACCACTCCGGCCAGCTTGCGGGCCAATATGGATGTGAGGATCTTGGCATCGTAGTTTAGCATGGCCAGAGGGCGTAGGACTCACAGTCGGTGGGCGATTTGTGTGGCTTGAGCATAGGGACGATTATGGTTTCTTTCATGGTGTTGGGGAGAATCCCATTCGTGTATGCCTCCTGGTAGACCTTGTGGAGAACTGGGGTGAGGATGGACTCATACGTCTTGTAAAACTCAGGTGGGAGGCCGTCGCTGCCAGGGGCTTTGTTGTTAGAGAGGGACCTGATCGCCCCTTGTACGTCCTCAAGAGTGATCTCCATCTCCAGTTCCTCTCTCTGCTCGAGTGAGATGTGGAGAAGTTCTATCTCCTCAAGTGTGTCTATAATGTCTTCAGTAGGAATTTGCGTCTTGTGAGCATACAGTTCGGTGTAGAATTTGGCAAAGGCTTCATTGATCCCCAGCTGGGTCGTGTGGGATGTCCCATCGGCGTCCCGTATCTCCACTGGGAGGTGTTTGGGGTGTTGCTTGCAGAGCCAGGCCAGTAATCTCCCTGGTTTATCCGATTCTTTGTGGGATCGGGTGGTATGCGTGGTGAAATCGAATTTCTCCAGTCTTTCCCATGCTTGTTGACATTCTGCGCGGGCTTCCTTCAATTTATTCTCGGCCTCTGTGGAGTCGTCGTGAGCAGACTCTAGTCGGGAGATCTCAGCTTCTCGTGCTTCGAGCGTTCTCTGCAATTGCCTGCGAGTACCACCGGCTCTCGATATAATTTCACCTCTGGTCACCACCTTCATAGCTTCCCATAATGTGCCCCAGGAGGACACCGACCCCATGTTGATTTCCAGGTAATCTTCCAATTTTTCGGCAAGGTCTTCCCTGAACTCGAGATCTTCAAGTGCTGCAGTCGGCATCCTCCACATGGGGATCGGGGGTCTGGGGCCCCTCAACTGCCATAGCATGGTCAGTGGGGAGTGGTCGGAGATCGTTCGCCCCAGGTACTCTGTAGCTGCAGCACGTGGGGCGAGCTCCTTGTTGATAAACAGGTAGTCAATTCTTGTATGGACTCCGTGTGGGGCTGAGTAGTGGGAGTAAATCCTGTCGGCCGGATGGTGTTCCCTCCAGATGTCCACTAGATTGAGCTGCCCCAGAGTTTCCCTCAGGGCACGGGATGCAAGGTTGCTCGGGTGTGGGGGGGGCAGCGATCTGTCCGCTCTTGCGTCAGCAACACAATTGAAGTCCCCTCCCCATATGAAGGTGCGGTCCCGGTGCCGAATCAGCTTTGTAATCATTGTGGCGAGGTACGCCGGTATTCTGTGATGTGGGAAGTAGGAGTTGACCAAGCAGACTGGGGTCTGTTCCATTGTACCCCAAATCACAACGTATCTCCCTTCCTTATCTTGTTCACTCTCCTCCATCTGGAAGGGCACGTCCGGGCTTATCCATATTAGCACCCCTCTAGCGTATTTGGAGTAGGGGGACCCTCTCACAGTCCCAGCCCATCGGTCTGCAATCTTGGACATGGCCTCCGTCGTGAGGTGAGTCTCTTGAAGGAGAGCAATCGAAACTTTCTTCCTTTTGAGATAGGATTTTATACGATTGCGTCTGAGGTATGAGCCCATACCCCTCACATTCCATGTCATCACAGTGAACTGTGCCGCCATCGGGTCTGAGTTTCGGATTTAATGCGGGACTCGGTCTCCGGAGTCCGGCTCTGCTTTAGTCCTCCGTAGATGGGCTGCGGGGGGAATATCACTGAATTCCGGTCGTCGGGGTCACGTCCTGGACCCATCTCGGTCTTTGTTGGCGAAGGAAGCATGAAGACTGTACAACTAATAAAACTAATAACAGAACTCAAACTGGTGCGCCCAGCGACTACAACATTGTCGCGGTGCTCAGGCGCTCTCGAGCCGTCGGAGCCCATCCGGGAGTCGGGCGCGAGCTGGGTCAGGCAGGTGCCTAGACCGGGTGAATTCTACGCTGGGGGTGGGGCGAGGGCCTGGCGGCAGAGCCGAGCGAGGCCGTTTCCGAGTGAAAAACTGAAGTTGGATTACTTTCTGTGTTCCAGCGTCATGTACGATAGTTCTTACTGTTACTCGGAGGTCGCTTGTGGGATCAGGGGGGGTTAGGCCTCATTCCGTGAGTTGTCCTTGCCATCCGCCAGGTTATTATCCTCTAGCCACATGTTGGCTGCCTCTGGATTATCGAGGAATACCAGTCTCTCTTTGTAGACGTCCCTGGGGCGTGACGGATATAGCAATCTATATTTTAGGTTCAGTTGTCGGAGCCTAGCTTTTATCGGGACAAATGAATTCCGCTCTCTCTGAACCTTCTGCGTATAGTCCGGATAGATAGAGATTTTGTAGTCCCCTCTTTCGATGGGGCCCCCCTCCCTGGATCGCCGTAAGATAGTTTCTCTGTCCTGAAAGTTCAGTATCTTAGCGATTATAGGTCTGGGGTGCGATCCAGGGGGAGGGCGCCTCTGGAGGGATCTGTGGGCCCTCTCGACTGAGAATCCCTGGGTCAGTTTGCCGGCCCCTATTTCTTGCAGCAGAAGGGTTTCGACGAAGGATGTGGTATTTGCCCCCTCGTTCCCCTCCGGGACACCCAGGATCCTGATGTTGCTCCGTCTGGCCCGACCTTCGGCCTCCTCCGCCCTTTCCTCCAGGAAGGCAACTTTCCTCTTCAGGAGGGCAACTTCTGACTTCATGGCTGTGGTGGCCGTGGATGTTTCCTCCGTCGACTGTTCGACGGTCGTGACCCTCTCCGCTAAGTTGCGAGCGTCTTGGCGGATCAGTTGAATATCAACTTTGAATTCGTCGATCTTAGAGTCTATATGCGTTTTTAGTGAAGCTATGGCATCAAGTATCTGAGAGTGGTTATCGGCGGCCACCCCTTCGGTCGTCCGGGCGACTTCAGAGGAGCCGGCCCTGGCTAGAGTGGGGGTCTTCACCTTGGAGTCCATGGTGGCGGCTCTGGTCTTATTCTTGGCGGCCATCTTGAGGTGTTGATTGCGGATGTCCTAGGCCTCAAAGGATAGATCGCTTGCGGGGTTGCTAGTGAGGCCCTCTTCTTAGCCGAATTTCGGGCCGTGAGCTGTGTTTTGCCCCCGTGTCTGGTTGTGCGGCCCACAGAGGCGAGTTTCAGAAGAGTGAGGGTAGGCGGGAGGCCCCTCTCGCAGGTGAAGCGGGATCTCGCGCACCTTATCTTGTGGGGCTGGATCGGTAGAGTGACCCGAGACAGGCCAGTCCTCTGTCAGACGGGCGGCACCCGGGGGAGTCGTTTTCCTTTCTCGTGCTTCCGCTTCTCCCCACCAGGCCTGGAAGTCCGTTGGGGGAGGGATACCCCTCGTAGGCTCCGCTATGCGATGCGAGGCGCCATCTTGGATCCGATCAAAGCGGGAGGGGGGAGAGCCGTTTTAGGGCCGCAGCTGCGTCTGGGGGGTCCAATTCGGCGGGCCCAATGGTTATTCAGATGCAGAACCGCATCCCCCAACCGCACATTCCTCTGCAAGGGCTGGGGCCGCATATGAGCCGGAGAGAAAGGATCAGGAAACGGCGTCTCGGCCGGAGCTCGGCAGATCAGCTACCGCTCGCCATCGGCGCCAAGCCACGCCCCCCCTAGATAACTTAATCTTTAATAATCTGTTGATTTTTTCTACCACCCCATTCGCCATTGGATGATAAATTGAGCATAGTTTGTGTTTTACCCCCAACAGTGATGTCACTTCTTTAAAGAGGTCATTCACAAAGTGCGTAACGTTGTCTGATCTAATGACATTGCATATTCCCCATCGTGAAAACACCTCCCGCACAAGGAACTTGGCCGCACATTTTGGGTGGGGACATGGGCCCGCTTTCACCCACCTTGAAAAGGGGCACACCACCACAATCAAATATCTTGCTCTATTACGCTGCTTTCCCATATCAGCATAGTCTATGTGGAGCTCTCTAAATGGTCCTGTTGGTCGGGGCAGGGTACCACGCAGTGTTGTTAATGTCATTCCTGAATTATATGTTTGGCATGTTATACATTCTACAATGAATTTTGACAGGTGCTCCTGCAAATTGGGGACGAACCAGTGTTCCTGTATATCTGCGGCAATGTGTTTTTTTGCTACATGGCCAGGGAAATGCAGATGTTGGAATGCTATTTCTAGTAACTCTATGGTCATTACAACCTTTCCTGTTGTCTCTTGCCTCCAAATGAGATATGTGGCTGATTTTTTACATCCCCTTTTGCTCCACAGTTCTTGCTCTTCTGTGGGCGCTCTTCTTTGTAACTCTATTATCTGCGCTATTGGAGTATTATTGTTTGCTTCCTCTTGTGGATCTGTGGTGGTTGCTTTTGCAATGCATTCGAGTGTTGGTGTCACACTGAAATAAGAGGCCTCCTTCGCTGCCGCGTCGGCTGCCGCGTTTCCCAATGAGATTGCATCTGTGTTATTGGTATGGGCCTGGCATTTCACCACTGCCACCACTGATGGTACTGCTAATGCATCTATTAGCTCATTTAATAATGTTGCCTGCTGTACTAGAGAACCGTCTGCCCTCCTGAATCCTCGTCTATGCCACCGGGACAACCCTGGGTGCACCGTGGTAGTTGCATATGCTGAGTCTGAGTATATTGTCACCGCACAGCCTTTGGCTGTGTGCAGTGCTTCAATCAGGGCAGTTAATTCTGCTGCCTGTGCTGAATAATGGGATGGGAGGCGCTTTTGCACAATCGTCTCATATTCATCTTCCTCCATGCGCACTACCTCCATTCCGACGTGTTTTTCCCCTGTTTTGGGGTTTATTGATGCTGACCCATCTATGAAATATATTTCTCCCTCCTGTAGGGCATTTTCGCTTGCTTTCGGGATGTCATCACCCTCCCCCTCATATGTGGCACAATCGTGTTCCTGTATGTCCTTTGTCGTGCATGGCTCTGTTATAAATGTTGCTGGGTTCACTGTTTTGCACCTCACAACGTGTACGTTTGGGCTTGAAATTATTACTTCATATGCTGCTGCTCTTTGTGTCGTTAGTGTTGATTTTGATCGCTCAAGGATGGCGAACAGGGAATGCTCCGCATATAGCGTTACTGAACATCCCATGACAATGGTGGCGCTCTTTTCAATTGCAAAGGCCACAGCTGCGAGAGCCTGTTCGCACGCGAAATGCCCTTGCATTACTGGATCTAGTATCCCACTGTAGTAAGCCATTGGTTTGTGACCTAGTGATGTTTTCTGTGTCAATACTGCTGTCATCAGTGTCCCATTGCAGTGTGAAAACAAGAAAAATTCCCTCTCATAATCTGGGTTCGCGAGGACTGGGGCGTCAGCAATGAGGTCTTTTAATTTCAAATACTGTGTTATCATTTCCTGCGTCCATTTTATTGCCACTCTATTTTTCTGTGCTTCTTTTAACGCTTCTAGTAAGGGACGTGTGTATGCCGCGTAATCAAGGATTCATGCTCACCAATAGTTACAAATGCCAAGAAACTTTTGCATGTCTTTCACAGTTTTTAGGATTATTATGTTGCGTATAGCAGCTGCTCTGTCTGGGAGTATTCGCTTCCCATCTTTTGATATTAGCTGTCCGAGGTATACAACCTCGGCGAGACAGTATTGCAATTTCCCTTTGTCTACCTTGTATCCTTTGGTGGCTAGCACATTCAGTAGTGCTATCAAGTCTTCTCTGCACTTTTCTTTTGTATGGCTACAGACGAGTAAATTGTCTACGTACTGAATGATGGTGCTCTCTACATCTATGTTTCCAATGTCTTCCCATAACACCCTTTTAAAAATGCTGGGGCTTTCACAATACCCTTGCAGGAGTCTGCGATGTTCATACCTGTTGTTCCCTAATGTGAACGCTGTCATGTACTGGGATCCTGGGTCGAGTGGTATGGAGAAGAAAGCTTTCTTCAAGTCAATTACAGTAAAACATGTTGATTCTTTTGGCACACTGCACAGTATTGATGCCAGATTAGGCACTAATGGGAACTCTTTTTGAATGACGTCATTGAGTGGGCAGAGATCCTGGATCATCCTCCACGCCCCTCTCTTTGCTTTTTTGATCGGGAAAATCGCTGTATTACATGGGGAGTTTGATGGCACTATGATGCCTTGTTTCAGGAGTGCATTTATGGTTTCCCTAATTCCCTCCTCCGCTTCTCTTGATATGGGATATTGTTTTACCCTCGGCAGTATTGCACCTGGCTTGAGTTTTATTTTTATTTTGTCACCTCATGCAGCAGCCCTACATCGTGGGGCCCGGTGGTCCAAATTTCAGGTGCTACTTTTGCCATGCCTTCCTCAAATATAGTCAGTGGAGACCTCTCTCTTCTGGATCATAATATCACACGGTATGCATATTTCCATTATAATTTCTCCATCATTCTCACCATCAGTGTATAATTCCTCGTCTGTTATATCTCGTAGCATTATGTTTGGGTCTATGCATAACACAGTCCTCCACTCGCACCCATGCGTGTCAAGTCCTATGACCACAATACGTTTGCTGGATACTTGAACTGCCTCGATGTCTATGGACATTATCGTGCCTGGCACAATGTCTGTGTGTGCAATTGGGCGGAATATGAAATCTGATGGTGTTCTCCATTCTTTTCTCGTTATCTCTGGCACCACTCGTGGTAACACCTTGATACCATAAATAAACATGCTTATATCAATGGGTATTCCTCGCACCACAACTTCGTTCATTACTGTGCTGATCATCAACATGGCTCGTACTGGGTATACTCCTGGTGTTGAACACACTATTCCTCGTTCTGTAAACGAGACTGTCATATTTAATTTGCTTACCAAATCTCTCCCCAGCAAATTGATTTGCGCATCTTCGTGATAGAGTAAGGGTGCATGCACGCTTTTTCCCCCCACCGTTATATCAAGATCTTTAGTGTAAGGAACTTTTAAAATAGCCCCAGAGAACCCCTGAGTCTCTAAATTCCTGCCTGAGAGCGGAAACCACCCTTCCATAAGACATGATTTCTCCGCTCCTAAGTCTACCATAAAGATAAACTGCTTATTTCCTATCTCTGCCCCCACTAGTGGTTCCTCTTCTGCACATAGGGTGGTAGATAGGACTGGACATGCAAGTGTTCCCTGTGGGCTGTCCTAATCTGAATGTCTTTCTTGCCCAGGCACTGAGAAGACATTGTCTCCAATCAGGGTTACGCCACGGTATGGTGCGGGCGCACCGTTCGCAGATGTTGCATAGCAATTATTATTTGCGCTTCCCACTGCATTTTGTCTTGTCATAGGTTGTGGTGGTGGTTGCTGTCCTTGCTGCACCTGAGGTTCGTTATAGCATTGGTCTTGTTGTCTCCCACTTCCCATCGGTAGTCCATAGGGGCTACCTGGGTGTGGGCACCCCCAACCTTGTTCATTCTCCATGGGCTGTTGCCCCTGGAAATACCCTGAAGGCTGCATTCTACAATCTCTAGAGTAGTTTTCCCATCTCCCACAGTTCCAGCATGACCCTTGTGGTCCGCCTCTCATTCCCTGGCTGCCAAATCCCCTATTTCCCATACCTCCAAAGCCCCCTCTCTGGCCACGGTACCCACCTCTTCCTCTTGCTGGTCTTTCTTGCCACTGTTGTCCACCGTATTGCTCTTCTCCGTTCCACTGCCCTTGTCCTCCTGTGGCCCGCAGCACTGCTATTGTTGCTGGTATGTTTCCCGCTCCTTCGTCCCCCTTGTTTTCTTGGTCTGTGGTTGCGCTTGCGTCGACGGCGGCGACCTTCACTAATTTGTTCCGTACAAGCGTCGCTTCGTCTGCCAGCCTTTTTTGTGCTATCTCCTTTTCTCTCTCTTTGATCCTTCTGCAGTGGTGCACAATTATGCTCTGTATTTCAGGCCATCCCTTGGCTTGTATCCCAGCTATTTTGTTCAAGATCTTCTGCACCTCCTTCGGGAGCCCCTTTTTAATGATAAAAGAAAACAAGGCAGTGGACTGGTTCCACGCCGTGCCAGTTTTGCTTCTCCATAAATCCTGCTCCCGCAGTATGAATTGCGTAGGTTCCTCGTTCTCCTCCATTGTGCACTGCATCACTAAATGTAAATCTGGAATATTTGGAAACGTGCACCTCAATGCATCCCATGCATGTGCTCGAACGTTGTTGAACGCCGACCCATCGTGGCGGTCACAACTCATCGTTACTCTGGGGAATCTGGCCTTTTCCCACACTGCGTCTGCTTGGTCACCAATTGCTGACACTAATAAGCTCCTCACATCCCCTATCGCTAGCGGCACCCCTGCTGTGTTTTTCTCAAAGGCGTGTATCCATTTCCCAGCCCCTCCCGACAGTGGGGGGAGGACCTTTAGCAAGTTGTTTTTATCCATTTGAGCCCATGGAATGTAATGTGGCCTACCTGCTCCTTTATGTATCAATGGCATTTGTAACTTGTGTTTCTTCCCTACCTTACTTACAGCACCTTTCTTTATTTTACTTCCCATCATATTTCCCCCTCGCTGTCTTAGTCTACCCTGCCATAGTGGCGGCAATGGTGTATCTGGTGACCGGCGGTTTGGCAGTGGGGACCCGGTCTCGGCAGCTGCCTCTTCATATTCGTCTAAGTCACTCCACACCTCTTCTAGTTCTGATTCTTGCTCATTGTTCCCTTCACATCCTTCTCCTCTCTCACTGTCTGGGGTGGGTGGGCATATAATCCTCACAGGTTTGTCATTTAGATGGAACAGGAATTCCCCTGACCGCCACTCTTTCTCTTGCCCTTGTGGTATGCGTGTTCCTTGTGATGATACTGACCGCGCTGGCTCTGAGATCGTTTGTGCCACTTCCCCTGCTGTGCTCAATGTTGGCGTTAGATCCGCTATGGATAATGGTGGCACCTCTCCTCCCCCTGGCAGCATTTGGCCCCTATCGCACAATGCTCTTAGCTGCGTTATTTCCATCTGTGCATGCGCTAGCTGGCGGTCTAATTCTCCAGTGAAGTGTGCCAAATTCACGGGGGGTGCGCTTTTTGGGCAATACAAACCTCCTTTATCATAGAATGGTGGTACTGTAGCAACTGCTCCGGTTGTGGGTGTGGGAGTGGGACATGCGGGTATGTGCAGGGGCTCACTATATCCTACTGCTGGTCTTGAAATTAAAGGATATATTTTAGTTGTATCGCCTTTAGCTGTAGTGGTTGTGCACTCGCCCTTTGGCGTTCCACTTACCTCTTCCTGCGTTTTCTGTGTTTCGTTCGTTCTTTCTTTATTTACCTCTGCGGTAGGTGTAACTTCTTCAAACATTCGCCACAAGTCTAGTACTTCCCTTCTGTTTTGCAGTTGTTTCCCCTTATACCTTGCTAACAAGTGTGTGGATACTAAATCTAATACTCTTTTGTCGAATGACCCACCTTCTGGCCAAATTGGCGTCCCACTGTCCCCTTTTATCTCTGGCAACCAATGGTCGTGGTATTTTTGTATTTTCTCACTGTATAACGGAAGGTGCTGACAAATATGTGCTAGTGGTGTTATTCCCCCCATGACAATGTGTTTCCTTTCCTCCCTTTGTCTGTACTTACCTTTCGACATCCCTTTCCCCTTAATCACTTCTTCACTAGTTGGGTAGTACACCACGGGTCCTCTCAATTACTTGTAATTTGTATGTACAAATATCTCTCAATATAAATATGCCAATCACTTTTCAACGTTAACCTTATAGTTATTGCATATTCAAATTCAACAGTTCATTGTTGCATATTTTGCCATTTTAACCACAAATTAATCACAATACTTGGATATCCTTGACGAAACAATAGACAGAATCCAAAAGCACATATAACACTTATCATGCACATGCACTACCTGCTCGTGTTTCTCCTTGTTGCTCTTTTTTTCCAACCCCCTTTCCCGTTTCGCCTACCCAGAAAAAGAATGTTCTAAGTAACTACCCCGAGTCTACTCAATATACGAGACTCCTACTATTTTCTCTGTATCTCCACTTATTTATTCTTCACTGGACGAGACAATGTTACGCGGCGTTGCCTTCTACCCCGTTCGGGCTAGGATACCATTTCTCTTTTTTCTCTCCACTTCTTACACAAACCTAATGGCCATATAAAGGATAGATCAGAAAAGCCTCATCATCACTCACCCAGGCCCTACTCTTCCCTATTACCCGTTACCACCTGTCTCCCCTATTTCCCCCTTACCTTTCCTTCATAACCTTCGCAACCGGCACTCACGTGTTCAGTTAGGTGACCCGAGGGTCGCCGTTCGCAGACCGACCCCAGTCAGGCTCGCACCCCAACCACGCCGTGGCCCGCCTCGGCGAGCAGCTTTTCAGTCGGGTATTCGTCAACCCGGAACCCTTGACCCTTCGTCGTAATGCGCACAGGCTGGTCGGCCGTGGCGGTGATGTTTTTGCTGGGGGCGTCCCGGAACTCGCCGCTCGGCACCGGCCTCGAGGCACCTCTCTGATCACGTCGCAGGGGGTCACCAAATGCTTGTGCCCTCCCTGACTTACACCTGTGAAATGAATAAAACAGACACTCCCTGGGGAGGCAATAAGGCACAAAACAGCAGGCTGCGAGAGTGCGGGAGTGTCCCATGTACCGCTGATATCCTTCGCACCATTCGCCAGCTGCAGTTACAAGTCTTATGTTTCCCTTCTCGGAAGTTCTGTGGGTTTGGATTGAAAAGAGCAAGAGCAATTCCCTCCTCGTCGTCCTTTCAGGTCACACCACCTTTCTCCTCCGTTTGAACTGCCGTCCTGGAATAGCTGCTTCCTCATGCTTTTGGCCTTGCTCCCAGTGTGCTTTTGTGCTTCGCCTTTTATCCCTATGGGGAAAGGGAAGGGAATACATGTGTGTGTAATTATAGGCAATTGCCTGACTCTGCCTGACCCTTGTGTTGGGACATGTCAGGTATACGGCTCTGGTGTTAGTCTGTTGTCTTTTATGGTAATCGGTCTGTGAGAAAGTGTTAGTGTCAAGAAAGGGGGAGTGGGTTGAGTTTCTAGATATCCTATGGAGTAGGATGGGGAAAAGATGTCATAAGGAATGGGCTACCAGGTCCCACCCTTTGGTGTCCCACTTCCACTCCCCGAAGACCCTCCACCCAGGTGATCCTCCCACACTGCCCCCCCCAGGAACTGGATCCAATAGCGATGGCCGTGTCCTGGCCACCTGGATGACAGATCGCCAGGGACTAGCGAATGAGACAGCTTCCGGTTTCTCACATTCCCTTCCCCTATGCGAGGTGGATATGCCTGTTCTTTATCCAGGTTCTACGTTGTTAAGACCTGGGAGAGAACAGGAACGAGAGATGTCCAAGAACTCTCGCATATTCCATTGATTTGCTGTGTCGGTAGAGGAGTAGTGATTTTACTGGTCTCTCTACAGTAGCCTATGAATTGGGTTTTAAGGGCTGTTTCAGGTTTCCTTTGGCTCAGAGTTTTCCCAGTCCCATATTGGTGAATTTTGGGAGCAGTAGTCTGCTTGCCAAAAACTCTGGGGTAGGTAGAAAATCTCCAAATGGAGGGGGAGTTTCCTGTAAGAGAGCAGAGAATATAGGGAAATCCTGCCACATAATAACTTCTTTGGGTAGTCCAGGATTATGGCTGAAGATATTTCACAGGATTCGCCCTGGCTGCTAATGTGTACAGGTATTTTGGGGTACATTTCATAGTCCCTGCCTACACATGTAACCCTAACTAGGGCCGCATTTTACAGGTCCTTTGTTGTAACTAAATCGTCCCGTATAGCAATTTGCTTACTCCCACACTAGTCCACCCCTAGGAACCGGATCCAATAGCGATGGCTTTGTCCTGGCCACCTAGATGACAGTTCCCCGGGGACTAGCATGTGAGACACCTTCAGGTTTCTCATGCCACCAACTGTTATGGGGCTGGAACCAAACCCGAACATACAATCGCACTTTTACAAATATATATATATTGAAGTCTAGGTGATTATGCATATGCGATAGCAGTGATTTGTGTCAATTGTCGGGACGTAACTAAGTCTATAGATGCAGTAAGAAACTGTCAGTGTTAGTTACCCTAGAACCTGAAATATCCTCTAAATCGTTATCAGTTGTTGATTCCTTTTGTAAACTTTAAACCATATTTAATAATGAATTATTGTCAATGGTGTTCTCAAACGTTGAGTTGTGAGAAACCTGAGGGTGTTGTCATGATCTCTGCTTCCAAAGGGTCAAGACTTACCCAACTCCCTTGGAAGCAGACCCATAACTCCGGTTCCGGGTGCCGTCCAGTCCCAATTCGGACCTTTTGGACCCTGTCCTGGCGCCAGTGGCACCAGGCTCATAAATATGCCCAGTCCCAGCGCTGGAAGCGCCGGGCTCATAATGCTTGGGTGGACTTACCTGCAGCAGACCATGCTGCTTACTTACCTGCCAGTTGAGCCCCTGATCCTCTTCTGTTTGGGACTACTTTTCCTGTTTTTCCAGGAGCCACTCCCTAGGTTCAGAACACTGGAACTCTTCTGGAAAGCAGGAACTCTTTTCTTACCTAGGCGAGGCCGTGGAAGGAGACACCTAAGCACTACAGGAGGCTATTTAAACCACACCCGATGGATGAATCTTGCTTTGCGTTATTCTGCATTCTCTGCAGCAGAACGCTCACTGTGTCTTCTGATCCGGTGCCTAAGGGAACAAAGGCTTACCATCCTGGAATCCAGTCTTCAGCAGCACCTATAAAGACAAAGAAAGAACAGGTTAGCACTACGCTCTTCAGTGGCAGCGCATCTCTTACCTGGTCCAGCGGCTGTCACCAACGCCTCGCGCTGCATTCCGGCATCTGAAAGACAAAGGTTTACCGACTCTTCGCACGCTCCGGAGGTCTTCGCGCTGCATTCCGGCATCTGAAAGACAAAAGCTTATCGGCTCTTCGCACGCTCCGGAGGCCTCCAACGCTGCATCCCGCATCTGAAAGTCAAAAGAAGGTGCGTTTAGAGACATTGGGCAACTTTACTACTCACGTGCCATCACTCCTTCCCACGCCGAAATCAGCGGGTATCCCAGCACCCTTCAGCTTCTCTAAAGCTCCGAACTTGTACCTGCAAGGTAAAAGAGACAGTTAGTGCGCATCGTGAAGCAGGCAACAAGCGCTCACTTACGTGCTTCCAAGCGCTTCTATTCCTCACGCGGGTTCGATCCTCAACTCTCTTCAGCCCGCCATCCGCCATCGCCGGAACCCTGCAAAACAAGAGGTATCATTACAAAAGAACTTTACATAAGTCAAAAGCCATACTCACGTGCTCCTCGGCACCGCTCCACAGCAGCCACGCCTTACGCACTTAAAGACTTTTAAGACATTTGAAGTGCCCAGAACTTACCGTTCGTGCAGTAAACGACAGACAGCAGTCCTCTGAGTTCAAGAGGCCTGCACCCTTATCCAGTGAAGAAACTGGCTACGGCACCCTGCCCCCGAGGCAGATGGAGAGCTCGGCGTTCACCTACCTAAGGTGAGATCGTTAACCTTTGGGGTCCTGCAGGAGAAGAGAAAGGGAAGAGGAGAGAGGCACCCAATAACCCCAGTTCATTAATCCCATATTTTCTATCTGCAGACATCTTACTCTCCGAGTCAGACACACAGTGCACAGAGGTCCAGCCCGAGGAACCAACCGTGTGTTACACATCACCTTTGAAGACACGGCATTCACCCAGTCAAGACCGGCGCCTCTGCGGGAATCAGGTGAGCGTTACAGGTGTTCTCACTCCTTATCCCTTGGATTCACTGAACAGGTGGCCAGGGAAAGGCCATTGAATTTGGATCCTAACCCGGGGGGTGGAGAAGCGAAGGAGGCTCACCTGGCTGGAGGGCCCTTGAGGATTGGGAGTGGGGTGACTTCAGGCGAGACATGGAATCCCGCTTTTCCTAATAACGACCAGCCTAATCCTCCCCGACCTTTTTGGGTTATTTTAATCAATTCCCCATATGGGACACATGACGGTACTGAGACGAAGAAGAGTCAAATGAGAGTAATGAACAACAGACAGTCTCACCACTCTGTTACTGGGACAAGTAATATGCCTGCAAGGCGGTGTGAAGATCAGGTATGTCCCCTAATTATGCATAAAAAGTAGGACACTAATCAAAGCACAAACAAAAAGTCTCCACCGTGTTGGAAAAATGAGTTCAATAAATCATACACTTAAATATTGTGTGTATCTATTGTGAAATCACAATAATTCTGATAAGGGCCAACTTAGATTCTGGAAGCCATCAAAATATTCTGTCAAGAACTGAGTAAATATTTTCATTTTCAACGTTTCGGCAATAGTGCCACCTGCCGGGTGGTGATTTCAAAGCATGCCTTCCTCAAGGCGAAGAAAAAACAACTTGAAACCTGTGGGGAAGCAGACAAAAAGAGAACAATGAAATCTGCTCGTTTTTTTATATGTTGGCTTGCAGAATCATTTTGACTATTTTATCTTTTTCTGATTGATTTGCAATTATTTGGACTGCTTCATTACTTTCAGTTCCTAAATTTGTGCTTACCTGGAAATGGGGGCACAGTTTATAGGAAACAAGCCGGGTTTGAGCACCGATGTGCATAAAGTGCAGTTAGGAGGGGGCTGTTTACAACTCGTCTGTGTCTAAAGGAGTCCTGTTCTTGTTGATCCAGGTATTCATTGTGAACAGGATTGCTGTGACGAAATGACTCATCATTGTAAAAAAGACTGCATCCTGCAAATAGACAAAGAGAGAGTGTATCTATAGCTGGCTGTTCCGTTTCTATTGTCCTGAGGTACTGATTGTCAAGTTATGTTTATGAAAAAAAGGGGTTGCAGCCTACCTCTAGAAGAAATGAGGCTGCGCGGCTTGCAAATGAAGTGCAGATCTCATTGACTTCAATGGACAACTTGGGTAGTGATCGAGCGTGTGCTGATGGAGTTGGTATGCATATACCATTATTAAATCAATGGGCTGTGGGAGGAGCACAATAAGGAGATAGGTATTAGGAACAAAGGCTGGCTTGTATAACCTTTGTAAAGGAGCATCGCCAAGATTGTCCGCTTACCTGCAGCTGCGACGCGTCTGTAGGCGTCTAGGTCGGGCGGAAAGAAGCCTGAAGGAAAAGACTGTAATGTGGAGTTAGCGATTGGTGGCTATATGCCATCCTCTATGACGTGGGTAGATGCTCGTATTGCTCAGAGCTGAGCTGTGTTATAATTGGTGAATGTCATATTGCTCAGGGCGGAGCTGTGTGCTGATTGGTGGATGACGGCCAGGCCTTTTTAGAAAGCAGGAAGTTATTTAGTTTGTGTCCTCAACTTCTCGCTCGAAATGAAAACATATTTATTGAGGAGCACAGTTGTTCCGTGATTAAAGTAGGATGTGCTGCCTCATTTGCAAACTTGTGGGCATCAGTGTGTGTTAGGTTTGTTAGTTCTACTGTTAAGTAATTCACGTATTACTGTGTTGCAATGATGCGTACACATTCTGAGAATCCCCGAACAGCAGGATTCCTTCGGAATGTGTACGTAGTTGTAAAGTTTTAAAATAAGAGGGCAGTTGACTCCGGCATCTAATGCTGTAGGTGCATCTGCTGCTTGCGCTGCTTTTAATTTAAATAAACCCCCTTCTTTAATCTGACAACAGCGTCGGCTATAACTTAACATTGGCGACGAGGCGAGCCGCACGCCTGTCAAGCCACCCTGCGTGCCGTGTCTACCCTCCGCTCAAGTCATCCGTCGCCTACCTGAATCAAACAGCGGTCTCGTCAGCTGTTCGAGAGATTCCCTGTGCGCGTACCAAGCGCCGCTCCTCCCTGCCTGGGGAGTTCAGAGCGGTGCGCTTCACACAGCCACAGCAGTCATGGGCTTTGCAGGCAGCAGACGCTGTATCCCACTTATCAGGTCAGAGCTGGGGCCCGTGATTGTGTGGGTGGAGGCCACAACCCACGCATGCGCATTCGGCGCACACTGGATCAGGGATCCATGAGTTCTTGGGAAGCCCTGGGTTAATTTTATTTTATAATGCTGTCAAGGACAGGCCCCGTCCGTTGCTATTGGAACGTGTAGCTGTGTTTCAAAGAACACAATCTGTCTCCTAGCAACACCCTCTGCTGGCTCTCCAAGGCATGGCCCAGGACTGCTTTTAAGTGCCATTGTGGTGTAGTAAAGAGCATTTTGTGACATATTCTATTCAGATTCTGCAAAGGATCTCCCTTCAGCCCTGACATCTCATTATGATGTCATAGTGTCTGAACTTTGTGATGCCAAGAAAGTTTCCTGATCTCTTGCATTGTGTTGATGGAACATTATTGAGCTCTCCAGCCCATCCATTTTCGCCATAACCTGGTGGAACACTGCATAGCCAAGAACTTCTCTCAGACTTTGAAATCATGGCAGCGGCAATTTCCCCACTTGCGCCATTCCTTTCTGAGCCAGGCAGGCCTCCTGTGAGATGGGACAGATGGGTCAAAATGTTCGAAAACTACATTGTGGCCATCGGGGGCGACAGATACAGTTCTGCCAGAAAAAAAGCGCTTCTGTTACACAATTTGGGACCTGAGGGGCGCATAGTCTTCGACGGTCTCTCTCATGCTGAGGAGGAGGGGTCTGGGGACGCTGAGGAATATGCAGTGGCTTTGAAAAAGATTGAGGCTCCCTTTGAGCCCAAGAAGAACATAACATTTGAGAGGCACAAGTTCTTTCAACGAGCACAAGACTGCGTGGAGTCGGTGGAATCGTATGTGGCATCTATGAGAACTCTGAGCCACACATGTGACTTTGGAAACCTCACTGATTCTCTTATCAGGGATCCGTTAGTGCATTGCACCAACAGTCCCAGGGTACAGGAGAAGTTACTTGCCAAGGATGTAGCTTTTGAACAGGCGATACAGTTGACTCGCAGCATTGAGCAAACCTCTCATTACATGAAAGCAATGAAGATTGATAAACAAGCACTGCACAGTTCAGCACAAGGTGTGTGTGCCGTCGTGCCAAAGAGGAGGACGACGTCCAGGAAGGAGTGGTGGAATCAGAGGTGCTCTAGATGTGGGAGCTCCAGACACTCAGCAAACTTTCCCACCTGCCCAGCAAGAGTCGCAGAATGCTACAGATGCAAACGCAAAGGCCATTTTGCGAATGTGTGTAAGGATTTGTCCGTGAATTCAGTGGAACAGAGAGTCACTGAATATCAAGTTAGCATGCAGTCGTTGCAAAGAATGCCAGATGAACCACCTGTTCAGGAGAAGACCGTGAGACATGTTTTTCAAATTGATGCTGTTTCCGATGAGTCCAGAGGGCCGATTGATCATTTCCTGATTGACGGGTGTCATATCAAGATGAACGTGGATTTGTGTTCACCTTGGACTTATTATATCGGAAGGCACCTTCAGAAACGTCCTGGGCAAGACTTCTGATCTTCTGACTCCCGCTGGAGTACAACCCTGTGGCTATGGCGACTCGGACATTGATTTAGCTGGTGAATTCCATGGCACAGTGTCATACAAAGGAAGAGAGTGCTCTGCAAAAATATTGGTGGCAAAGAGAGGAGCGTCACTCCTAGGCTGGGAGGAACAGAGAGAATTAGGTGTCCGTATTCAAGCCAGTGCAGCAGTCCCTGTAACAACCGCAGATATTGAAGATAAGTGGTCCAAGGAGTTTCCTGGGGTGGTTTTCACTTCCAATCTGGGAAGGTTGAAGGGTTTTGAGCACAACATAAAGCTGAAGCCCAATACCCAACCAGTTGTGCACAAAGTGAGGCCCGTTCCACTTTAACTTCGAGAGCAACTTTGTGAAGAACTTGAAAATCATATTCAAAAGAAGTAATTTAGCACATTGATGGTACTGAGTGGCTCTCCCCTGTTGTTCTGGTCACAAAGAGCAATGGAAATTTGAGACTTTGTGTTGACCTTAGGGACCTCAATAAGAACATTTTCATCGAAAGACACCCATTACCCAATATCTCAGAGACTCTAGCTACCCTGCGTGAAATCAGTTGGTTTTCTGTAATAGATCTCTCTGCAGCTTACCACCAAGTGCCACTATCGGACAAGTGCCAGCATGTAACTGCATTTGTCACACCAGAAGACACCTTTAAGTATTTGCGCATGCCTTTTAGACTGGCATCAGCTGCCTTAGTCTTTCAGCGTGTCATGGAAGAAGTACTCAAGGGTCTCAAAAATGTCACAGTGTTCCAGGATGATATTTTGATTTTTGCAAATTCAGAGTGTGAACATGATGTGGTATTTTGGAATGTATTGCATAGGGTGAAATTGTCAGGGCTTACAGTGCAAAGAGAAAAGTGTCGAATTGCCTTAGAGAAGTCGAGTATTTAGGACACAAGGTGTCAGGTCATGGAATATCACCTTAATCCAATCTGGTAAAATAATATTTGTGGAGTACCATCGCCTACCGATAAAGATCAACTCAGATCGTTTATGGGTATGGCGGAGTTCTACCATAAGTTTGTAAAAAAGTTTGCCACTGTCTCAGCGCCTCTTAGAAATTTGTTAAAAAAAGGGGTACGTTTGGAATGGTCTCCCAAGTGCCAGGAAGCATTCTCTGCAATAAAAGAAGGCATCTCAGGAGCACCATCACTGGGTAGTTTTGTGAGTGGTAGAAGAACAGTTCTTGCTGTAGATGCCAGTTTGATTGCTCTAGGAGCCTCATTGTATCAGGTGGACTCAGGGAAGGAATCTCATGTGATTGCTTTCGCTTCCAGGCCTCTAGGAGGAGCTGCACGTAATTACTCTGTCATAGAGAGGGAAGCGTTGGCTGATCATAAACCGTTAGTACAACTTTTGAGTAGCTGTGACTGGACAAAGGCCTCTCCCAGGATAGCCAGATGGATGGTGGGCTTGCAAGGTTATAATTTCAAGATCATTCACATTCCAGGCAAAGAAAACCTGGTGGCTGATTGCCTGTCTAGAATGCTGATTGAACATACTGAGGACATATCAGGATTAGTCATGGAAGAAGATATGACTATTTCAGATATGACTGCAGTTGCTGTGGGAAAGGAAGAATGGCTAGAGGCGGATGCATGTGACACTTCACTTACCAGGGTGAACGAGTGGACAATTAATGGCTGGCCTTGTAGGGATGCTTTGGATAGGAATTTTGAACAAATGTATGAAGTCAAGCAAGAATTAAGTTTGTCGGAAGACGGAATGAAGCTCAGAAGGGGGTCCAAGATTATTCCTCCCTTAAACATCAGGGCCCGCTTGGTAGAGCTGGCCCATCAAGGTCATCTAGGGATGAATGGTACTAAAAGATTGTTAAGACAATCATATTGGTGGCAAGGAATGGACAGCATGGTAGAGAAGAAGGTGTGTGGGTGCAATGAATGTGAAAGAGCGGACAAAGGGAAGGTTGTTAGAGAAGTACCTCTCAACCCGTTTCAGGTTCCACTACCTGTTGATATAATTGGACCTATACAAGGTTTGGGTGATGGTTTTAGGTTTATGGTTGTATTGATAGACTATCACACAAAGTGGTTAGAGTTCAAAGCCCTAAGGGAGGCCACCACTAATGAAATGGTCATGTTTTTTGAGGAAGTGTTCCATAGAGAAGGATTTCCCACAGAGAGTATTACAGACAACGGGGTGCAGTTTTGCTCACAAAAAATGAATGAATTTTTGGTCCGATATGGGATCAAACACTTGAGAACCGCCTTATACCATCCCAGGGCGAATGGATTGGTGGAGCGGGCTTATAGATTTATCAAGGGAGGTATTGCACTGGCACTCAATTCGGGTCTTGATTGGTCAGAGATCCTGAAGGAAATGGTATGGAATTATCAAATCATTCCACATTTCTTTAAAAGGTAGGCAGCCAGCGTCCAGACTGTGTCCAGGATGGCTAGGAGCATCTGGTTGTGTGGAAGTAAACAGACAAACTATAATGAACTTGATTCATGATGCTCAGAATGTGTAAAAACAAAGGTTCAATTCAGATTTTAAAGTTAAAGATGAAATGTTGTCTGTAGGGGATTCAGTGTTAATTAAGAATCCACGTTTTGGTGCTAAGTGTACAGAAAGCAAACTTATAGGCCCCAAGAGAATTGAAACTATAAGAGGTAGTGTGGTCATTCTCGAAGTAGGCGAATGTTGGTCGAAGTCCAGACTAGTCAAGCATACACCAAATGTTAATGATGAGAACATGTTGGAAGACAGGGTCAATGATGAAAATCAAGAAGGACAGGAGGAAAAAGGAGAAATGTCACAATCACAATCTCACAGTGATATTCGGGAAGATGGTGAACCCAAGAGTGGAGTACACTGCAAAAGGAAAAGGGCAAAGAAATTGCCTGATCGTTTTAAAGACTATTATCTTGAGTAATTTAGCAGAATGTTTGTTCATATGGAAGGAGGGAGGTGTGTTAGGTTTGCTAGTTCTACTGTTAAGGAATTCATGTATTACTGTATTGCAATGATACGTACACATTCTGAGAATCCCCGAACAGCAGGATTCCTTCAGAATGTGTACGTAGTTGTAGAGTTTTAAAATAAGAGGGCAGTTGACTCCGGCATCTAATGCTGTAGGTGCGTCTGCTGCTTGCGCTGCTTTTAATTTAAATAAACCCTTCTTTAATCTGACAACGGCATCGGCTATAACTTAACAGTGTGCTCACAACATAGCTACGAT
This sequence comes from Ambystoma mexicanum, assembly GCF_040938575.1. Taxonomy (NCBI): domain Eukaryota; kingdom Metazoa; phylum Chordata; class Amphibia; order Caudata; family Ambystomatidae; genus Ambystoma; species Ambystoma mexicanum. Next base: position 1,090,120,637 of record NC_090926.1, on the reverse strand, counting down.
CGAACCTGGGCTGTCATATGTATGGTCCGAGGTTTTAAGGCACAGATTGGATATGGTGGACCATACTATTGTAACGTATGGAGACTGTCAGTTTACTCAGAGTCATGCTTGATTCTGATAGGCTGATCTTTGTCGAGACCCTGTAAGACCAGGATGTCTCAAGTGCTTGTGGAATGCTAAATGGGAAAAGTTTGAACGAAAGTGGCATACTATATTAATGCTGAAGAAAAACGGGGGCAAGTGGGGATTATGTCAGCTCAGGAATGCTTCCAAAACGGATACATTAAATACGAAAACCAGGTATAGTGGTCTTGTCATATGGTGTAAGAAAGAGAAGTAAACATGTGTAAATGCTTTGTGGGGGACATTCACTGGTGCAGGTGAGGCAATATTGAGCAGGTACAGAAATGCACACATGAACAAAAACCTAGAATTCTCAAGGTATATATGTTTATTTATTTATTTTCAAAATGGAGGCAAACATTCTTCATTTAGTCCACTGATATGAGTTGACAATCTGTGGATCCATCTTGCCTCCATCTTGCCTCCTTCTGGAGTAAACTACGTAAAACATTGGTGGAGTTCCTCACCACATCTACAATCCACCATTTGATGTCATTGGTGGTGTGATGCGCATCAACATAATGATTGACTAAAGGTGCAGATAGTGTTTTGCATCTTATTCTGGAGCGATGCTCTGAAATTCTGATGTGTACCTGGCGGGCAGTTTGGCCAACATAGCGTAAGCCGCAAGGGCATTCGTACAATAGATAACTTTTTTGCTTTTGCAGTTCGTGAGGGTGGAAAAGGTCCAAGTTTTGGTACCAATTTGAAAGTCTTTCATTTTCTTGGTAAAGTGACAAACTGAGCAAGAAACACAAGGGAAATGGCCAACTGTGGTTCTTAAATACCAAAGTCCTATTCTTGGTGTTGTTGATTTGAAGTTGGAGTGTACAAGCTTGTCTTGAATATTTTTAGCTCTTTTGAAAGCAAACCTTAGCAATTGGGCAATTGGGTATCAGGGAGACTTAATTTGGCGATTGGCCAGTACTTTGAGATTTGTTTTTTAATTTGAAATGTGTGCGGTCCGTGCGTTATAACGCAGGTAATCCTGTGTTTTTCAATGGTTTTAGACTCTGTAGTGTTGGGAGATAGCAGGCTATCACAATCTGTGAAGCGTGCTTGTTTTTTCGCTTGGTTAATGAGTCTTTTGGGATATCCTCTTGCTATAAGGCGAGTACCGAGTTTGTCAGTTTGGTCATAAAACTCACATAGATCAGTGCAATTTCTTCTCTTACGGAGAAATTGACCGTATGGCAAATTGTCCCAAAGGTGACGCGGGTGGGTACATGAGTAATGTAGTAATGTATTTCTACCTCAATAAGAACATTTTCTTATTGAGAAGACACCCATTACCCAATATCTCAGAGACTCTAGCTACCCTGCGTGAAATCAGTTGATTTTCTGTAATAGATCTCTCTGCAGCTTACCACCAAGTGCCACTATCGGACAAGTGCCAGCATGTAACTGCATTTGTCACACCAGAAGACACCTTTAAGTATTTGCGCATGCCTTTTAGACTGGCATCAGCTGCCTTAGTCTTTCAGCGTGTCATGGAAGAAGTACTCAAGGGTCTCAAAAATGTCACAGTGTTCCAGGATGATATTTTGATTTTTGCAAATTCAGAGTGTGAACATGATGTGGTATTTTGGAATGTATTGCATAGGGTGAAATTGTCAGGGCTTACAGTGCAAAGAGAAAAGTGTCGAATTGCCTTAGAGAAGTCGAGTATTTAGGACACAAGGTGTCAGGTCATGGAATATCACCTAAATCCAATCTGGTAAAATAATATTTGTGGAGTACCATCGCCTACCGATAAAGATCAACTCAGATCGTTTATGGGTATGGCGGAGTTCTACCATAAGTTCGTAAAAAAGTTTGCCACTGTCTCAGCGCCTCTTAGAAATTTGTTAAAAAAAGGGGTACGTTTGGAATGGTCTCCTGAGTGCCAGGAAGCATTCTCTGCAATAAAAGAAGGCATCTCAGGAGCACCATCACTGGGTAGTTTTGTGAGTGGTAGAAGAACAGTTCTTGCTGTAGATGCCAGTTTGATTGGTCTAGGAGCCTCATTGTATCAGGTGGACTCAGGGAAGGAATCTCATGTGATTGCTTTCGCTTCCAGGCCTCTAGGAGGAGCTGCACGTAATTACTCTGTCATAGAGAGGGAAGCGTTGGCTGATCATAAACCGTTAGTACAACTTTTGAGTAGCTGTGACTGGACAAAGGCCTCTCCCAGGATAGCCAGATGGATGGTGGGCTTGCAAGGTTATAATTTCAAGATCATTCACATTCCAGGCAAAGAAAACCTGGTGGCTGATTGCCTGTCTAGAATGCTGATTGAACATACTGAGGACATATCAGGATTAGTCATGGAAGAAGATATGACTATTTCAGATATGACTGCAGTTGCTGTGGGAAAGGAAGAATGACTAGAGGCGGATGCATGTGACACTTCACTTACCAGGGTGAAAGAGTGGACAATTAATGGCTGGCCTTGTAGGGATGCTTTGGATAGGAATTTTGAACGAATGTATGAAGTCAAGCAAGAATTAAGTTTGTCGGAAGACGGAATGAAGCTCAGAAGGGGGTCCAAGATTATTCCTCCCTTAAACATCAGGGCCCGCTTGGTAGAGCTGGCCCATCAAGGTCATCTAGGGATGAATGGTACTAAAAGATTGTTAAGACAATCATATTGGTGGCAAGGAATGGACCCAAGAGTGGAGTACACTGCAAAAGGAAAAGGGCAAAGAAATTGCCTGATCGTTTTAAAGACTATTATCTTGAGTAATTTAGCAGAATGTTTGTTCATATGGAAGGAGGGAGGTGTGTTAGGTTTGCTAGTTCTACTGTTAAGGAATTCATGTATTACTGTATTGCAATGATACGTACACATTCTGAGAATCCCCGAACAGCAGGATTCCTTCAGAATGTGTACGTAGTTGTAGAGTTTTAAAATAAGAGGGCAGTTGACTCCGGCATCTAATGCTGTAGGTGCGTCTGCTGCTTGCGCTGCTTTTAATTTAAATAAACCCTTCTTTAATCTGACAACGGCATCGGCTATAACTTAACAGTGTGCTCACAACATAGCTACGATCGAACCTGGGCTGTCATATGTATGGTCCGAGGTTTGAAGGCACAGATTGGATATGGTGGACCATACTATTGTAACGTATGGAGACTGTCAGTTTACTCAGAGTCATGCTTGATTCTGATAGGCTGATCTTTGTCGAGACCCTGTAAGACCAGGAAGTCTCAAGTGCTTGTGGAATGCTAAATGGGAAAAGTTTGAACGAAAGTGGCATACTATATTAATGCTGAAGAAAAACGGGGGCAAGTGGGGATTATGTCAGCTCAGGAATGCTTCCAAAACGGATACATTAAATACGAAAACCAGGTATAGTGGTCTTGTCATATGGTGTAAGAAAGAGAAGTAAACATGTGTAAATGCTTTGTGGGGGACATTCACTGGTGCAGGTGAGGCAATATTGAGCAGGTACAGAAATGCACACATGAACAAAAACCTATGTTTATTTATTTATTTATTTTCAAAATGGAGGCAAACATTCTTCATTTAGTCCACTGATATGAGTTGACAATCTGTGGATCCATCTTGCCTCCATCTTGCCTCCTTCTGGAGTAAACTACGTAAAACATTGGTGGAGTTCCTCACCACATCTACAATCCACCATTTGATGTCATTGGTGGTGTGATGCGCATCAACATAATGATTGACTAAAGGTGCAGATAGTGTTTTGCACCTTATTCTGGAGCGATGCTCTGAAATTCTGATGTGTACCTGGCGGGCAGTTTGGCCAACATAGCGTAAGCCGCAAGGGCATTCGTACAATAGATAACTTTTTTGCTTTTGCAGTTTGTGAGGGTGGAAAAGGTCCAAGTTTTGGTACCAATTTGAAAGTCTTTCATTTTCTTGGTAAAGTGACAAACTGAGCAGGAACCACAAGGGAAATGGCCAACTGTGGTTCTTAAATACCAAAGTCCTATTCTTGGTGTTGTTGATTTGAAGTTGGAGTGTACAAGCTTGTCTTGAATATTTTTAGCTCTTTTGAAAGCAAACCTTGGCAATTGGGCAATTGGGTATCAGGGAGACTTAATTTGGCGATTGGCCAGTACTTTGAGATTTGTTTTTTAATTTGAAATGTGTGCGGTCCATGCGTTATAACGCAGGTAATCCTGTGTTTTTCAATGGTTTTAGACTCTGTAGTGTTGGGAGATAGCAGGCTATCACAATCTGTGAAGCGTGCTTGTTTTTTCGCTTGGTTAATGAGTCTTTTGGGATATCCTCTTGCTATAAGGCGAGTACCGAGTTTGTCAGTTTGGTCATAAAACTCACATAGATCAGTGCAATTTCTTCTTATACGGAGAAATTGACCGTATGGCAAATTGTCCCAAAGGTGACGCGGGTGGGTACATGAGTAATGTAGTAATGTATTTCTAGCAGTAGTTTTCCGATGAAGACTGCATTGGACTTTGCCTGCATTATGTTGGATGGTTAGGTCTAAGAATGTAATGGCTTTGTCGCTATACTCCATGGGGAATTTAATGTTCCTGTCTATGTTGTTTAACCAGACCAGGAACAACTCAAGTTCTGACTCAGGTCCATTCCATATAAAAATAATGTTGTCTATGTCACGTTTCCAATTTGTTACATGGCTTCTGTATGGATTTTTGTCCGACAAGATGTTGACTGTTTTGAAATTGGACATAAAAAGAAAAGCTAATGTCCCCTAATTATGGTCAGGCAAACCGATTGAGCGAATACACCTGCAACCTGTTGGAGGGTTACAGGTGTATAAAAGGAGGAGGAAAAAGAAAAAGGAGTAGCAGCAGCAGGGGGTCCTGTATTAGAAGCAGACAACTGTGCTGGAGGACAGACGAGCAGCCGGAGGGAACTGCTGTGGAGAGGTCTGATGTGTATAGCACACCTAAATGCTCAAGACTGCCAGGAGAGGTGACCTGGCCTCCGGCCTTTGTTGAGCTGGAGCGGGATCGAGCGGTCGCCCGTAGCCCTGTGTGGCCTGCAGTGAGGCTGCCTTCCAGGCCCCGTTGGGCCTTCAGTAAGATAGTATTCCAGGCACTGTTTGTTGTTGTTCTTAGCGCTCTGTGCGCGTTTGTGCTGCTCCACCTCACTTCCTAGTCCTCCTCTCCCCTCTCCCTTCCCGCCTCCCTGCCCGCCCACACCCCCTCCCCTTCCTTTCCTCCTGCCTTTATTTCCCGCCCCCCTGGGCAGCCCCCTGCCCGGCAGCCTCGGCTAAGGGCCCCTTAAGCAAAGGGCGGCTCCTACGGCTGCGGCTCCCTGTGTGTCTGCAGGTGTCCGCAGGGTAGCCAGGCGCCAGTTTTTCACCTTGCTATCTCCACCTTCTGCCGGCCCACCCGACCTACACCTGTTCCCTTCATTCGCATGGTGTCTACACCACACTGTGTTCCACAGTTGTGGTAAACTAGGGTTTTTCTCCCCTCGTAGGATTCTCAAACTTAGGTGGCCTCTCCACTGGGTACCTAATAGGCATTTACTGTTGTTTTCTGAAATGTGGTAAACTAGGGTTTTTTTCTCCCCTCGCAGGATTTTCAAACTTGGGTGGCCTCTCCACTGAGTACCTTATACGCACTTACTGTTGTTTTTCTGAAATGTGGTAAACTTGGGCTTGCCGCTCACTTCCTGTCCGCATGCTCTCGTCTCGTCTGTCTTCCCCCCCACTCCTCCTTTTCTATGGTGCTCTCTATCCCGCCTATCTTCTCTAACTGCTTCTCTATTGACTATCCTGCTCTCCTCACTAAATCTGGTAGGAAAAAGTTTAAAAAGGACATCCTGGTCTCCAACCCAGGCCTCCCTATCGCTGACACCTACACTAGTGCCTCCTCCAAGGAAACTCTCACTGACATCCTCTTTTTCGTGAGAGTTTTTCACCTGACCTATGGACCCTTCATATGGTCTCTGTGCTCTCTCCTTTCTACTCTTCTCCCATTAATGGTGGCACCCGTTGGGATGTCCTCTTGGCCCCCTTCCACTCCTCTAAGGCCCCCATTAATGTCTACACAAATGGGACCGTCTTGGTCCAAGGCCCTCAGGCCAACCTTCACCTCTTTGATAGATGCTTCCCACGCCTCATCAACTTCCTTTCCTCTCCTGCTGTCTCCCCTCCCCTGTCCTCGGCTACCCTGCCTCTACCCTCCCTCCCTGCCCCCTCACTTGCTGCTTCTTCACCTCCTTCTTCTTCACCTCCGCAGGGCGTACCTCTGATCTGTACCCCTTCCCGGAAGTCCTTCAAGGATGGCAACCTTCTCCACATTGCCACTCTTAACTCCCGCTCGGCCACCAAACACTCCTCTGATATCTGCCGCCTTCTTGAAAAACTGGACCTTGACGTCCTCGGTCTCACTGAGACATGGTTCACGGCCAGCTCTGTCACCAGCTTTGACACACTCCTACCTGACGGTTACAAGATCCTCTCCGTGCCCAGGCCCAACCGTTCAGGTGGGGGTGTGGCCCTTATCTTCCCTGAGTGGATTACTGCCACTGTCACTCCTACGCAGACCTACTCCTCTTTTGAATGTCTTGTCTGCCGACTCTCTCTCCTAGCCATTCCCTTACCGTGGCTACTATCTATCGGCCACCTGGTCAAATTTCCTCCTTCCTCTCTGAGTAGGCTGACCTCTCCTCCTCACTCCTGTCCTCAACCACACAACTCCTCTTTCTTGGTGACTTCAACATCCACCTGGATGCCTCCTGTCCCCCCTCTGGACTCTTTTGTGACCTCTGCGACTCTCTCTCACTCTCTATTCTCCCGTCTGAACCTACTCATTCTGCAGGGCACACTCTTGATGCTCTGATCTCTTCTGAGCTTCCCCTCTCCGTCCCTCTCTCCACTCCTCTCTCCTGAAGTGATCACTTTCTCCTATCCTCCCGCCTCACCCTCCCTACCCCACAGGCATAGCCACCCTCATCACTGCCACCCACCTTCTCGGTCATCCGACCCATGAAGTGCGTGTCAATTGAGGCTTTCGCTGCCACCTTCTCGCCCCCCCTTCCTCTTCGACTGACTCCCACCCTGACACAGCCCTCTCCACGCTCCACTCTGCTATATCTGATACTCTTGATATCCTTGCCCCTGTCACGAGAATCCGCCTGAAGCCAAAGCCAAATGTAACTCCTGGTATGACTCGGATCTCGTCACCCTAAAATGCAAGTGCAGGGTGGCAGAGAGGAAATGGCATGCTTCATGTTCATTCTCTGACAAACTGGCCTGCCGCCTGCTCCAAAAGCAATACCGTCTCTCCGTTCTCACCAAGAAGAGAGCCCTTATCCAAGCCCGCATCTCTGCGGCATCTAACAATTCGGCCGAACTCTTTAAAATCTGCAAGGAGCTTGCCAACCCTGCTGCAGTCTCTACCTCTCCTGTCCCCTCCCAGGCCCTCTGCACTGCACTGGCCTCTCACTTCATCTCTAAAACTCAGGACATCCTGTCCTCACTCTCCTCCTATCACCTCCCTCCCTCTCTTCCCGGCTCTTCCTCTGGCCCTTCTGCAGCCACCCCTCCTCCCTCCTTCTCTGCCTTTCCCCTTTTCTCTGCTGATGAGGTTTCCAGACAAGTCCGATCTATGAAAGTCTCGTCTAAACAGGTTCACCCCTGTTCCTCCAAAACTATCAAGGACCACATTGACTCCCTGGCTCCTGCCCTGGCTGACTTTTGCAACCACTCCTTCGCCTCTGGAGTCTTCCCATCCCCCCTTAAGCACTCCCTTGTGCACCCTCTTCTTAAGAAACCCTCTTCCGACCCCTCCTGCCCGGCTAACTATCGCCCAATCTCCATCACTCCCTTCCTGGGCAAGCTACTGGAGAAACTGGCCATCTCCCAGCTTAACCTCCACGCTGAATCTGTTGGTAGTCTTCATGACCATCAATCTGGCTTCAGAGCTGCCAGAAGCACGGAAACTGCTCTCCTGAACATCCGTGAGGACCTGCTCTCGAACCTCGACTCCAACACTCCGTGTGTTCTCATTCTGCTCGATCTCTCTTCTGCCTTTGACACTGTCAACCATGCCATCCTGCTCAACCATCTCCGTGATATCCTGGGTATCACTGGTCAGGCTCTGGCGTGGCTGACCTCTTTCCTTTCCAATCGACCCTCCCAGGTCCAACTGGGGTCCTTCCTCTCTGACATCTTTTTCTCTACCTGTGGTGTCCCCCAGGGATCTAATCTCTCTCCCTGGCTGTTCAACCAGTATCTGGCACTCCTTGCCCACTGCATCGCTGCTCTCTGCTCCAACTTTCAGTGCTATGCAGACAATACCCAGCTCATTTTCAGGCTACCCTCGGCCTCCTCCTCTCCTTTCCTCATCTCTGACTGTCTGTCTGCTATCCAGGAATGGTGTGCCGCCAATGACCTCTGCCTTGATGCCAGTAAGACTGAGATTCTACTCATCGGCACACCCACTCCCTCCATCCCTGCAGCTCTCTGGCCAGCCTCTCTTGGCACTCTTCCTGCTCCTACCTGCAAGGCAAAAAACCTCGGGGTCATCTTCGACTCCACACTCTCCTTCTCTCCTCATATATCTGAGGTCGCTAAGAAGTCATACTACCAGCTGCACCTCCTCAGAGGTATTCTTCCCTTCCTCTCCTTCCCCCAGAAGCTCAATGTCTCCCGAACCCTGGTTCTCTCGAAGCTGGACTACTGTAACAGCCTCTATCTTAATCTGCCTGCCTCCACTCTCCGCCCTCTGCAACTCATCCAGAACAGGACTGCGAGACTTGTCCTTGGCCTCAAGCCCAGGGACTGAAATCTCTACACTGGCTCCCTGCGGCTGTGAGGATTAAGTTCAAAACCCTCTGCATTGTCCACAAGGCCTTCTGGGGCCTGGGACCTAAATACCTCCAACTCTCTCTTCCTAAATATCTTCCTTCCCGAGCCCTTCGCTCATCCGTCTCCAACTCCCTCAGGGTCAGCCGTTTTTCGAAGCAACGAGCTGGGGGTAGAACTCTCTCCGCGGCAGGGGCCTCCCTCTGGAACAGCCTTCCTGCCTCCCTGAAACTTGAGGAGAACCATCTCCGGTTCCGGAAGCACCTCAAAACCTTCCTCTTTGCTTCTGCTTTCTCTCTCCCTCTCCCCTGCTAAACTCTCCACTTGCACTGCCTCCCTGGCAACCCCTGCACTGCGGGACTGTCTCTGTATCCCTACAGCCCCCCCTTCCCAGCACGTGTCTGCACTTACCTTGCACTTGCCACCAGCTGGCCCTATTACATATTTTTATTCTACTTACCCTGCACTTCCCCCTCTCCCCCTTCCCCTTGCACTTTTTCCATCCCCTCTACCCCTGCACTTGCGCGATCTAAATGACACCTGGCCTAGTAGGATCGTTTTCTGTCTTCCCCTTGTTCCCCCTCCCTGCCTCGTCGCGCCTTGAAACACTTGTGTATAGGCGCGTTACAAATGCCATATCATATCATATCATACCTGTACCAGCCTGTTATAGGAGCAGGAGCTCTGTGGAACGGATTGGCAGCAAATAAGGGAGCCGGGTGGAAAGGCTGCCCCTTTCCCTTTCAAGTGAAGTGCTCATTCCCGTGGCTGAGAAACCGGCCCAGGGGTGCAAAAGAGGCAGAGTTTGGACCCCAAGCAGCAGAGGCTGCAGATCGTGTGCTTCGCGCTGCGAGGACAGCAACTGAAGAGACCTGTGAGGTTCTGTAATATAACAAACCCCGTGCGCGGGGTGCAAATGAATGAACATTTCCATTTGTTGTGAACTGCATTGCAACTAGCAGCAGAGTGGTCGCGTGCATTTCCAAAGCATGTTTTCTGAGGTCTCCACTCCTAGGGCTTTTTTCCATTGCTGAACTTCAAAGAACTAGAAATACTTTGTATCGGAGTGGTCACGTTTCTTAAAGCAGAACGGTTTCAAAAGTCTCTGAGTATTGGTAAATTCTCTTAAAGCGAAAGGCACCAATATTTCATAACAGGCTAAATGAAAATGTCATGACCGCTGCCTCCAAGGAGTCAGATCCAGCCCAACATCCTGGGAAGCAGGGTCACAACTTCTATTCCAGGCACCAGCCGGTCCCCACAGGGGCCTTTTGGACCTTGTCCTGGCGCCAGTGCCGCCAGGCACATAAGGGAACCCAGTAACGGCACAGGAAGCGCCGGGCTCATATTGAGAGGAATGGTGCTTGGGTGGACCTACCTGCTGCAGACCATGCTGCTCACTTACCTGTAGGATGAGATCCTCATCCATTCCTGGCTGGAACTACTTTACCTTCTGGGTGTGGCCAGCACCACTCCCTGGGACTGGATACTGGAACTATTCTGAGAGCTGGAACTTCTTTCTTGCCTAGGCAAGGCTGTGGAAGGAGACACCTAAGCCCTCCAGTGGCTTATTTAAACCACACCCGATCAGTGCAACGTGCTTCGCGTTATTCTGCACTAGCAGCAGGACGCTCACCGTGTCAGCTCCAGAGAATCTTCAGCTTCAGCATCTGTGAACAAGAATTCTTTATCTTACCTCCCGGAAAACCAGTCTTCAGTCTTCAGCAGCGTCTGAAAGAGAACAAGGACACCAGGTTAGGACAAGGCAAAACCAGCACTGCACTTACCTCGTCCATCGGTGCATCCCGAGGCCGCGTGCCACACTCTTCATACTCCGACAACCCTGCGGAAACAAAGGACATTGGTTAGTGAACCTCCGTGATATTTTGCTTACCTGTGCTATTACGCCTCGATCTCCGCCAAGCGCTGTTCAACCGCACCTGCAAAAACAAGAAGGACATCATTAGGGGCACAGTACGCCATCACTACTCACGTGTCTTCTACTCCGGCACGTACCTCGGCGTCCATCTCCAACGCCGGCTGCTACGGCTACCTGAAAAAGGGAAAAGAGACATTAAGAAGTGCATTTAACTTCGAATAACATTCTTTTACTTAAGTGCCTCCACGAGCTCCGGCATTCTTCTCGCTTACCGTATCTGCATACCGGACCTGCAAAGACAAGAGACATTTAAGGGGACAAATAAATAAAGACTCCATATTCAAGCATTTACCGTTCGTGCGGTTAACGACGGCTTTGCTCCCCGACTCCATCCTCTGCAATCAAGAGGCTGGGTTATGAACCAGTGAAGCAACTGGCATTAGCGCCCCTGCACAGACGCAGGATGGAGAGCTCCGCTTTCACCTATCTAAGGTGAGCACATTCAGCCTACGAGAAACGTGGGGAGGCCAGAAAGGGGAAAGTCAGATTGGCCAACCAGACGTACGTTAACCCTTTGTTCTCCTACTTGCAGACACCTCACCCTCCGGGTAAAAATTACGGTGAGGAGAGGACCCATCCAGGGTGTTATCAGAGGCCTGCGCGTGACCCTAGAAGACACTGAAATCTCCCAGCCCGGACCTGCGCCTCCGAGGGATTCAGATGAGCGTTACAGAACGCGAAGCCTACCGCAAATTTCCCACCCAGGCGCAATGGATACCTCGGACACAGATCAATTGGCCCAATTGCTTGGGGCACTGAGAGCTGAAGTACAGGCATCCCGCCAAGAGACAAATGCTTTACGAAGGGAGTTGATCGTTTCCAAAGAGCGAACGGATGATCTGGCCAGACAGTTGTTACAAACACAAGCGGGACAGACGTCTCTGCCTGACTCGGGAGGGAGCTACACTCCTACAACCTCAAATAATCCGGTGCAAATTAATCTGCCAGGGAATGTGCCTTTGGCCCCGCCCGAACGTTTTTCTGGGGATCCAAAACGGTTTGCAGTATTCCTTAATCAATGCCGCTTGCACTTTCTGTGTAGACCCGCCGCATTCCCAACAGACCAAACCAAAGTAGCGTTCGTACTTTCATATCTTAGCGGTAGTGCTGCAGATTGGTCCATTCCTCTAGTGACACAGGATGATCCGATCCTCCATAACTTTCAAGATTTCCAGACCAGTATGGAAAAGTTGTTCGCAAGACACTCACAGGGGCAGGCCTTGGACAATGAACTCCTATCACTAAGACAAGGGAATCAGGATCTCCTGGCATACATAGCATCTTTTAACAGACTGGTGGTTGAGACTAGGTGGCCTGAGGAAAAGAGAATCACACTTTTCTACAGAGGGCTGCGTGGAGACCTTAAAGATGTCTTAGCACAGGTGATGAATCCTCCGCAAGATTGTTCCGATTATATCGACCTAGTAGTCCAATTAGATCACCGACTACAGAACAGGAAGACCGATCGTTCCAGATTTGAAACCCAAATATTTTCAAGACCTCAGAGCTCCGCTAAAGGAAAGGATTCCGTGGAGCCCATGCAGATAGGGGTTGTTAAAGGACCATTAACCCAAAAGGAGCGGGAAAGGAGAAGACAATTACAGCTGTGCCTCTACTGTGGGAATTCCGGACATTTCCTTCGTGATTGTCCAGTGAAACCGGTCAAGAAGGCTGTAGGAGCTTCCGATAAGAATGCTGAAAAACTAGAATCGGGAAACGACCTCGCCTGACAAGTGTAGAGGTCCGCTTGCCGAGCGTTAAATCCAGTTCCTTGACCTCACATTTGGTAATGCCTATGGTCCTCATAAGTCCAGATCGGCCAGATCGCATGCATGCTATTAAAGCATACATTGATAGCGGAGCGATCGGTAACTATGTAGATCAAGATATGGCAACCAGGATGAATCTTCCTCTATGTTCTAAGATGGTTAAAGACGTAATCACTACAGTGGATGGTACAGAAATAGCTTCCGGACCGGTTTCTCACACCACCATGGAAGTGTCGTTGCTATACCAAGATGGACATCGGGAGAAGATCGTGTTTGATGTAATCAAGGCCCCGCAGTTTCAAGTAATCCTGGGAATTCCTTGGTTGGAAAAGCACAATCCTCAGATAGACTGGCGAGCCAAGGTAATCCGGTTTCCAGAATGCGCCCCAACTTGCTATCCTCGACCCGATATCAGGCTAGCAGCCATCGCTTCCGAGAGCCCCCAATTGCCTCCAGAATACCAAGAGTTACGCGACGTCTTCCAGAAAGATCAGGCCAACACTTTGCCCCCGCATCGGTCATACGACTGCCAGATAGACCTAATACCTGGATCTACTCCTCCGTGCAGTAGAATATATGCTCTCACTGAGCCAGAAAATCTCCATCTCAGGCAATACTTGGACCAGTATCTGGCTAACGGATTTATTCGTCCCTCGAAATCTCCAGTTTCTTCAGCTTTGTTCTTCGTTCTGAAAAAAGAAGGTGACCTGAGAACATGTATCGACTACCGCGCTCTGAACCAGATTACAGTCAAAAACAGATATCCTTTGCCTCTGATTCCCGAATTATTGGACCAAGTTAAAGGTGCCTGCATATACACAAAGCTAGATCTCAGAGGAGCTTACCACTTGGTACGCATTAAGGAGGGTGACGAATGGAAGACGGCCTTTCGCACTAAATTCGGGTTGTTTGAGTATCAAGTAATGCCCTTTGGACTATGCAACGCACCGGCCGCCTTCCAGTTCTTTATGAATGACGTTTTCCGAGAACTTATTGATGTGTGCGTAATTATTTATATCGATGACATCCTGGTATATTCATCCTCAGACGCTGAACACCGAAGACATGTCACAGCGGTTCTACAGAGACTTCGGCAACACCGCTTGTTTGCTAAATTGGAGAAGTGTACTTTTCATGTAAAGGAAGTTGAATTCTTGGGGTTCATCTTGTCACCCAATGGAGTTCACATGGACTCAAGAAAGGTGGACGCTATCACCAAATGGCCGTCCCCGACTTCCGTGAAAGGAGTACAGAGCATGTTGGGCTTCGCTAATTTTTACCGGAGATTCATTCCAGAATTCTCTCGAGTAGTTCAACCCATCACGGCCCTCCTGAAAAAGAATAAAAAATTAGAGTGGACTCCAGAGGCCGAACAAGCCTTCCAAGAATTGAAAGCCAAATTTATCTCCTCTCCAGTCTTGAAGCATCCTCGTCCAGAACTTCCTTATATCGTCGAGACAGACGCATCCAGCCTCGCAATGGGGGCTGTGCTATCACAAAGAGATCCCGAAACACACCAATTACACCCTGTGCCATTTTGGTCCCGCAAATTTTCGGCCCCCGAAATCAACTATACAATTACGGACAAAGAACTTCTGGCAATTAAGTCCGCCTTTAAGGCCTGGCGGCATTATCTTCTGGGAGCCCGGCACACTGTCACTGTAATCACTGATCATCGTAACCTCCAGTATCTGAAGTCAGCCAAGGCCCAATCTTCGAGACAACTCCGCTGGGCATTATTCTTCGCGGAATTTGATTTTGTGATCACGTATCGACCAGGCAATAAGAACGGAAAAGCAGATGCCCTTTCTCGAATAGGGGTAGACGAACACACAGCTAATCCAGAGCCGGTACCAATAATCCCAGAACAAAAGATACTTGGAGTAATCAACACGCTATCCCTTGAAGATATCGAAGCGAAAGTCAGTCAACTAATAACTCCTGAAGATTCATTGAAGTGGCAACTGAAAGGAAAAGATTTTACGATAGATCAGAATCTATTGTATTTCCAAGGAAGACTATATTTGCCATGTGTTGACTTACAGAAGCAGGTCATCACCTGCTACCATGATTCACTGATAGAAGGACATCCTGGAGTTGCCAAAACCTTAGAGAAAATCAAAAGACATTTTTGGTGGCCATCTTGGAGGAAAGATATTAAAGATTTTGTGGCTTCTTGCGGCATCTGCGCACAAAACAAGAGTCAGAAGGAAAGACCAGCAGGTCTCCTACACCCAATAGACATTCCACCTTGCCCTTGGCATACTCTCTCAATGGATTTTATCACGGATTTACCCCCCTGCTCCGGAAACAACACAATTCTAGTAATCGTGGACCTTTTTTCAAAAATGGCTCATTTTATTCCACTGAAAGGTTTACCCACAGCTCCCGTTTTGGCCCAAGAATTCCTTGAAAACATCGTCCGGTTGCACGGTTTCCCTTCAGTGTTAATCTCCGATCGAGGGAGCCAATTTATTTCCCATTTTTGGCGAAATTGTTGTCGTTTAGCGCAAATTGATGTATGAATTTCCACCAGCCATCACCCCCAAACTGACGGGCAGACTGAGAGGACTAACCAAACTCTGGAACAATATCTACGCTGCATGTTGCAACAATCGGAGGGCACTTGTAAGGATGTCCTTTGGATTGCTGAATACGCCTACAACAATTCAATCCATTCAGGAACTGGAAAAACCCCTTTTTTTCTGCTGTATGGAATTCATCCTAGAACCTCTAATTTGGATCCACCTCAAGCTCTCGGAACGCCCGCTGTAGACCATCTGCATGCGACAATAACTCAAACATTTAAGGAAGCCACAGCCCACCTTCAACAAGCCAAGGAAATGTATAAGAAAGTAGCGGATCGACACCGAAAAGAGGCCCCTCAATATCAAGTAGGAGATCAAGTCTGGCTGTCCACTAAACATTTATCCCTAAAAGGACCACGCACCTTCAACCCAAGGTATTTAGGACCCTACACTATCACGGCTGTGATAAATCCGGTGGCTGTGAAATTGGAGTTACCTACTCGGATGAAGATACATCCCTTTTTCCATGTTTCTCTCCTAAAACCTATGCAACCCGGAACCCGTTTGACTAAACCTCCAGAGCCAATCCAGGTTGATGGAGAACTCGAATTTGAAATTCGAAACATCTTGGATTCCAAAATTTCCAAATCGAAACTATACTACCTGATTGATTGGAAGGGATTCGGCCCCCAGGAGAGATCTTGGGAGCCTTCAGAATATGTCCATGCACCTCGTCTAGTCAGGAAGTATCATCGAACTTTTCCCAATAAACCAAAGCCTCCAGAGAAGACAAGCTTGGGAGGGGCCTTGAGGGGGGGTGCTGTCATGACCGCTGCCTCCAAGGAGTCAGATCCAGCCCAACATCCTGGGAAGCAGGGTCACAACTTCCATTCCAGGCACCAGCCGGTCCCCACAGGGGCCTTTTGGACCTTGTCCTGGCGCCAGTGGCGCCAGGCTCATAAGGGAACCCAGTCCCGGCACAGGAAGCGCCGGGCTCATATTGAGAGGAATGGTGCTTGGGTGGACCTACCTGCTGCAGACCATGCTGCTCACTTACCTGTAGGATGAGATCCTCATCCATTCCTGGCTGGAACTACTTTACCTTCTGGGTGTGGCCAGCACCACTCCCTGGGACTGGATACTGGAAATATTCTGAGAGCTGGAACTTCTTTCTTGCCTGGGCAAGGCTGTGGAAGGAGACACCTAAGCACTCCAGTGGCTTATTTAAACCACACCCGATCAGTGCAACGTGCTTCGCGTTATTCTGCACTAGCAGCAGGACGCTCACCGTGTCAGCTCCAGAGAATCTTCAGCTTCAGCATCTGTGAACAAGAATTCTTTATCTTACCTCCCGGAAAACCAGTCTTCAGTCTTCAGCAGCGTCTGAAAGAGAACAAGGACACCAGGTTATGACAAGGCAAAACCAGCACTGCACTTACCTCGTCCATCGGTGCATCCCGAGGCTGCGTGCCGCACTCTTCATACTCCGACAACCCTGCGGAAACAAAGGACATTGGTTAGTGAACCTCCGTGATATTTTTCTTACCTGTGCTATTACGCCTCGATCTCCGCCAAGCGCTGTTCAACCGCACCTGCAAAAACAAGAAGGACATCATTAGGGGCACAGTACGCCATCACTACTCACGTGTCTTCTACTCCGGCACGTACCTCGGCGTCCATCTCCAACGCCGGCTGCTACGGCTACCTGAAAAAAGGAAAAGAGACATTAAGAAGTGCATTTAACTTCGAATAACATTCTTTTACTTACGTGCCTCCACGAGCTCCGGCATTCTTCTCGCTTACCGTATCTGCATACCGGACCTGCAAAGGCAAGAGACATTTAAGGGGACAAATAAATAAAGACTCCATATTCAAGCATTTACCGTTCGTGCGGTTAACGACGGCCTTGCTCCCCGACTCCATCCTCTGCAATCAAGAGGCTGGGTTGTGAACCAGTGAAGCAACTGGCATTAGCGCCCCTGCACAGACGCAGGATGGAGAGCTCCGCTTTCACCTATCTAAGGTGAGCACATTCAGCCTACGAGAAACGTGGGGAGGCCAGAAAGGGGAAAGGCAGATTGGCCAACCAGACGTATGTTAACCCTTTGTTCTCCTACTTGCAGACACCTCACCCTCCGGGTCAAAATTACGGTGAGGAGAGGACTCATCCAGGGTGTTATCAGAGGCCTGCGCGTGACCCTAGAAGACACTGAAATCTCCCAGCCCGGACCTGCGCTTCCGAGGGATTCAGGTGAGCGTTACAGAAAACAAGAGCATAAGCCAAGCAAATGTTCAGAAAACACCAAATTGAATGCAAACGTTCTAATGAAGCAGGAAATACTGCATGATACTTTCAGCAGTGAATGCAACTGTGCAATAACTAAAAATCAATGCATACTACATTTTGGACACTACTGAACTTTCCAGGTTAAACAAATCACTGAATGTTGGTTCCATTAACTATATGCAATATTGGAAATAACTTTATTACATGAAGAAAAGAAGTGAACCTGCAGAGGCCAAAAGAAGGATAAAGAAAATAGCCAAGGCCCTTTTCTGTTGTGTGGTTTGAACTATGGTGGGATATAAGTCTTGGGGAAGGGAGCCCTGAGACCTCATTACCTTTTCTTTTGAGTTGGGAACTACAGTGAAATACAATGCCTGGAAAAGAGAATCTGAATTTATAACTCTTTCTTTTGTGCTTTGAACGTTTATGGTTTTGAACTTGGGGGGGCGAACCCCAAGGATTGTTTCCATACTATATTTAATCTTGAACTTGAAACAAAGAACTTTTAGACTTTTTAGTGGAGCTTGTTTTTATACTTGGGGAAGGGAGCAGAAAGAAAGCTGCGAGATGGAAGAAGCTCAGAGGTTTTGTTGAACACTGTTTCTTTTGACTGTTACATCCCTACACATTAGTTTATTATAGTTTTGAGGGCGAGGATAGATTTTGGACACAGACTGACTTTTAAGTTGAACTCTTTGACTCAGACTTTCCTTAGTTTCAGTTAAGTAGGGAAATGCCAGCTTAGCATAAGACAATTTAGGCCTTCAACCATCCTGACATTTAAGTTAATAAACATTCTTGTGTTCAACCTGAGATCTCTTGTCTGTGTCATACTTCATGATGCTTTCACAGAGTCCATAATGATTAGAGCTTCCTTAGATAAGTTTACATTACAAGTCTCACGAGAGAAATCCCCAAATTGAGCGCCTCCGGGTGTTTCTTTGGAGAAACCTTTCAAAAAAGCAGTAATCTTCCCATTTGTCTTTTACATCTAGGCCCTTTTCATCACAAATAGTGACCATAATAGCTGCAGTTAGGGATTTAGAATGAACCTCTTATTTATTGGAGCTTTACTTTTCCCGCTTGTCACTCATTAAAATCACACGGACACAAGCAACACACTCTTTGCTGCATAATGGATATATGTGGGTGGCTGGTGGCATTACACATCTTACCTAATTAGCAGTAGGACATCCTGGGCACCCTAGCTTCTCTTTCCCCCTCACCTTCTCCTATCACCTATGGTGTCCCATCCCTCCTCTGCCTTTCTCTCCTCCTTCTCTCCTATCACATCGGACGAGGACACTAGAGTCATCTACTTTATTAAGGTCTCCTCCAAACATGTCTCCCCCTGTTCTTCCAGAACTATTAAGGACAATATTGGCTCTCTTGCCCTTGCGCTTTCTGATTTCTGCAATCACTCTTTTGCTACTGGGGCTTTCCCCTCTTCCCTCAATCACTCTCTTGTGCGCCCCCTCCTGAAAAAACTTTCTGCAGATCCATCCTGTCTGGCTAATTACCGCCCCATCTCTATCACCCCCTTCCTTGGGAAACTCTTGGAGAAGCTGGTCTTCCCCAAATGACCCATCTTACTAAGCTTGTTGGTTATCTTCATGAACATTAATCTGGATTCCGGCAGGGGGGCAACGTGCTCGCCTTGGAAGCAAGACGATACGGAGCACCACAGGTTCCATCCCCGGGTCGCGCTTAGAAACCACTGGATATTAAGCACGTTATAAATAACATATCATATCTCTTGATTCTAACTCTCCTGCCGTTCTCATTCTACTTGATCTCTCCTCTTCATTTGATACAGTCAACAACTCCATCCTCATAAAATGGCTCCACAATACCCTAGGCATCTAGAAGTGGGCACTGGACTAGCTGACCTCTTTCCTCAATGGCTGCCCTTCCCAGGTTATCCTGGGCTCTTTCTCCTCATCCACCTCTATCTCCACCTGTGGCGTCCCCCAGGCCTCCACCCTTTCTCCCTGGCTCTTTAACATCTATCTGGCCCGCCTGTACCACCTCATTTCCACCTACTCCCCTTACTTTTAGTGTTATGCAGATGCCACACAACTCTTCTTCAAAATGCCCTCTGAGCCTCTCCATACCTCATCTATCTTTCCTGATAGACTGCCTATCTGCCATCCAGTCCTGGTGTGTCTCCAGTGACCTCTGCCTCAATGCCAACAAGACTGAGATCCTCCCTCTTTCTTCCCTTCACTCTGGCCACCCCCTTTGCGCTCTCCCCCTTCTCCTTCATTTGAAGCCAAAAACCTTGGAGTAATCTTTGACTCCTCTCTTTCCATCCTCCATCACATCCAGGGCCTTGCCAAGAAGGCCCACTTTCAACTCCACCTCCTCGAAGGAATACTTCCTTTCGTCACTTTTCCCTTGAAGCTCAATGTCTCCAGAGTTCTGGTACTCTCTAGGCTTGACTACTGCAATTGCCTCTTCTTTAACCAACCCTCTTCCTCTCTACTTCCCCTCCAGCTGATCCAGAATAAGGCTGCAAGACTTATCCTTGACTTTAAGCCCAGTGACGGCATCTCTCCAGCCCTAAGAACTCTCCACTGGCTCCCGGTTGCTGCAAGGATCAAATTCAAATCCCTCTGCATCATCCATAAGGCTGTGAAGGGCCAGGGAACACAGTATTTACAACTGGCTCTCACTAAATACACTCCCTCCAGATCTTTCCTCCGGCACCAGCTCTCTCTGTGCCAAGCGATTTGATAAACAGCGAGCCAGTGGGTGATCTCTTTCCTCGGCTGGCTCCCTCCTATGGAACAGCCTCCCCCTTCCTCTTCTTCTTGAACGGAATCACCTCAAATTCCAGAAGCTCCTCAAGACTCCCTTTCCACCTCCTCCTTCCCACCCTACCTCCTTTGCTGAACCGCACAGTCTCTGAGATTGGTGACCAGGGACCTTATGTGCCCACCTGGGTCCTGGCCTCCTACCCCCAATCGCCTCCGCCCACTCCCAGCACTTGCGCACTTGCATTAGGCACCCACTGGCCTGTGCTGCACTTACTAGTTGAGTTGACCACTCTCTCCTACTGATCTCTGCCAGTCACCTAACAGTTTTGAAACATACTCCCCAGCACTTCCCTTCCTGTTACTCCTAGCACTTACCCCCTCCCTATTCCTCCCTCTCTGCACTTGCATGCTCTGAATGCTCACAAGGCCTAGAAGGAACACTTCTCTCTTTCATTGTTATATTTGCCTTCATTCCCATGTAGTTCCCTGTGGTCGCTTTAAAACACAATTTACTTGATGTATAGGCACCTTACAAATGCACAATAAATAAATATATAAATAGTATACGGCAAGCTGCGTGCATTCAAAGCCATCAGGGTGGGGAGAATTTCTGTCAGAGAATACTTTATGGAGGCAATAACTAAGGGCACAATTTTGTGAGACAGTCTTGAAAGGGAGACAAAACTAACCATATGGACCGTTTCTGACCTTGCCGACCACTTCCTGTGCCGCGCTCTGCGCTATCAGGGTGGTTTTAGAGGTAAGTGTGGAATAATGCTCATCCTACACAACTGCTGACAATGTAGAAAGACTCCACAAGCACACTTCCCCACAGGTAATCACTTGCCAAACATTTCCCGCGCTACGCTTTATCAGTGTGGTATTAGAGGTGAGTGTGGCATAATTCTCCTCTTCCACAACTGCTGACAATGTAGAAAGACTCCACGAGCACACTGCCTCATAGATAACCACTTGACGGCCACTTCCACGGTAAAACCACATATTCTCCTCGGCTTTTGATTCTATTGCACATGTAAGGATTTGTACAGTCCTCTCAATCTTGCTACACTTACGATCTTCGTATCTTGCGTGCACAAAGAAAACAAGGCTTATTGGAGCTGGAAAAATCTCTCTCAATCATTGATAAAGACTTTTATAATTCAATGGCAGGCCGGTATAAGAGTCTTGTAGCAAAACAGAAAGGTGATGGCTGGAAGGTTTTGAATGAATCATAACCACTGGCAAAGCTCTGGGCAGCCCTCCAGACCATCGTTTTTCAGCCTGCCAAGCCATTACAAAAGGGGAAAAACCATATGCAAATCAGGCTTGGTCCTACCCCAAAAGGGGCAGTCCAGCCCGAACTGCTAGGTCACATCCCTTCTGCACGAGACCACAAGCATCCCCAGACATGTTTCAGCCTTGTTGGGCGTCATCAGTGAGGAGTAGCTTGGGTCTCTAGGCCCGGCAGACTCGGGACCCACGTCTGGGCATACCCGTCCCACTCGGGGTGACTTTAGCAAAACAGAAAGGTGATGGCTGGAAGGTTTTGAATAAATCATAACCACTGGCAAAGCTCTGGGCAACCCTCCAGACCATCGTTTTTCAGCCTGCCAAGCCATTACAGAAGGGGAAAAACGATATGCAAATCAGGCTTGGTCCTACCCCAAAAGGGGCAGTCCAGCCCGAACTGCTAGGTCACATCCCTTCTGCACGAGACCACAAGCATCCCCAGACATGTTTCAGCCTTGTTGGGCGTCATCAGTGAGGAGTAGCTTGGGTCTCTAGGCCCGGCAGACTCGGGACCCACGTCTGGGCATACCCGTCCCACTCGAGGTGACTTTAGCAAAACAGAAAGGTGATGGCTGGAAGGTTTTGAATAAATCATAACCACTGGCAAAGCTCTGGGCAACCCTCCAGACCATCGTTTTTCAGCCTGCCAAGCCATTACAGAAGGGGAAAACCCATATGCAAATCAGGCTTGTTCCTACCCCAAAAGGGGCAGTCCAGCCCGAACTGCTAGGTCACGTCCCTTCTGCACGAGACCACAAGCATCCCCAGGCATGTTTCAGCCTTGTTGGGCGTCATCAGTGAGGAGTAGCTTGGGTCTCTAGGCCCGGCAGACTCGGGACCCACTTCTGGGCATACCCGTCCCACTCGGGGTGACTTTAGCAAAAAAGAAAGGTGGTGGCTGGAAGGTTGTGAATAAATCATAACCACTGGCAAAGCTCTGGGCAACCCTCCAGACCATCGTTTTTCAGCCTGCCAAGCCATTACAGAAGGGGAAAAACCATATGCAAATCAGGCTTGGTCCTACCTCAAAAGGGGCAGTCCAGCCCGAACTGCTAGGTCACATCCCTTCTGCACGAGACCACAAGCATCCCCAGACATGTTTCAGCCTTGTTGGGCGTCATCAGTGAGGAGTAGCTTGGGTCTCTAGGCCCGGCAGACTCGGGACCCACGTCTGGGCATACCCGTCCCACTCTGGGTGACTTTAGCAAAACAGAAAGGTGATGGCTGGAAGGTTTTGAATAAATCATAACCACTGGCAAAGCTCTGGGCAACCCTCCAGACCATCGTTTTTCAGCCTGCCAAGCCATTACAGAAGGGGAAAAACCATATGCAAATCAGGCTTGGTCCTACCCCAAAAGGGGCAGTCCAGCCCGAACTGCTAGGTCACATCCCTTCTGCACGAGACCACAAGCATCCCCAGACATGTTTTAGCCTTGTTGGGCGTCATCAGTGAGGAGTAGCTTGGGTCTCTAGGCCCGGCAGACTCGGGGACCCACATCTGGGCATACCCGTCCCACTCGTGGTGACTTTAGCAAAACAGAAAGGTGATGGCCTTAGTCTAGGGCCAGATATGATATCCATATGGACACATTTCTAGAATGGACATCAATGACTTCTAATGCCAGCTACAAGGTAATTGCTACTTGGATAGGCATAAGGAATTGTATAACAACACATTCTTATACACTATCTGCTACAATCTGACACCAGTTGTAAACTTGTTAAGAAGTTCACTGTGGATAATTGAATTGTCAATTGAGAACAACTGAAGATAGTAGACCAACATGTTTTCTCGTCAAGATTTCACAAATGTTGACCATGTTTCGAGAAATGGGTTTGTCTAAGGCTCCTTAAACACGGACATTGGGTTATCAGGTGTTCTAATGTCTCTGGCACCCCTCTTATGGTACAGAAGCGACAAAAGTTATCATTAGGTAATATTAAATGTCGTTTTGTTAGCACCTCTCTTGTATGCCATAGGTTAAATCGTAAACGTATCATGGCCAGTCTATAGGCTGGTGTAGGGGCTCTCAACAGATAAGGCGGAAGGATGCGAAATTCTTTTGCTGGAAATCTGTTGTTGTCACCGCTTTGATATTGTATACATTTGTCACATGTGTTAACCCAGTCAGTCCAGTATAACTTCTCTTTAGCTTTGTCTGGGTTTGAAACCAACAATTCAATAGTTATATCGGCCATGCCCATAATTTGACAGACCTTATCTACCCAGGTTGTCATGAACCTATCTTTTGTTTTAAACATATAGACAGATAGTGACCACAATGTGACATCATCATTGGTTGACATAAGACATTTCCTGAGCGGGGAGCAGAGTCTCCAGTTGTGGAGTGCCTGGAGGGAAACAAGACCCAGTTCATACCTAATCCAGGCATGCGGCACACATCCTGGAAGAAAAAGAATGTGTTTCCAGAATCTGGCTTCCCAACGGTCAAATTGGAAAGGAGTAGTAATTGGAAGAGTTTCCAACCCATATAACATCGTCTGGATCGCCTTCTGGTTCCAATATGACCACGCTGGCTTAATGGAGAACTTTCCATATTTAGACATGATTAACTTTGTTTGTGCTATAGCTGTATCAAGTTTCCTCTCCAGCCACTCCAGCTGGGTAATCACATTATTAACACCCTCGAAGCACATTCCCAGGTATGTATAGTGTGCCACTCTTTGCAGTTCAACATGATTAATTGACCGCTTGGAACCTGCCCTTGTTGGGGAGTACATGACAATCTGCGTTTTCTTGGTGTTAACCCTGAGTTGATTCAGATGAATATATGTCTGAAAGGCTGTCAGAAGATTTTGAAGGCCCATTTTAGTTTTGGAAATCAGCACCAGATCGTCTGCATACATCAGTGCCTTGATAGTATGTGTACCCAATTTTGGAGAATCTGATACGATCTTAACAAACACATTTTTCAAGTCATAGATGAAATAATTAAAGATAGATGAGGCCAGCAAACATCCCTGTTTAAGTCCGCAAGCTGTTTTGATCGCGGTAGACAGAACACCAACTAAAGATAGTCAAACACAAATGGATGTGTCTGAATGCAATGCATGAATGATTTTGAATAATGCGGATGGGCATTGATCTCCTGACTAATTTTGCCAATAATAGTACTCTCGAGATGGAGTTAAATGCATAGTGTAGGTCTACGAATGCAAAGTATGTTGGTTGTTTTCTGGCATGACACTGAGCTTTGATGGAATTGAGGCATAACAGGTTGATATGCGTTCCCATACCCGGGACAAAGCCTATTTGACATGGATAACGTAGATGGTTTGTCTTGGTCCATGAATTAAAATCCTGCAGCACAAGTTTGGTGAAAATCTTGCCTGGGGCGTACAGTAGGGCGATGGGCCTGTAGTTTTGAGGCTGGGCACAATCCCCCTTTTTAAAGATAGGAATATTGATTGAGGTTTTGCAGGAAGCTGGCACCTTACATGTTTTCTAATATGACCGCCCACTGATGAACATTTGATTTTAGTGTCATGTTAGTGATACCGTCAGGACCGGCTGCTCTGGAAGTGCTTGCTTGTTGAATCAGCACTTCAATGCTTGTTGGAGAAAACTCCAAGGACCAGCCTGTTGCACTGGGACAAGCTATTTGCGTTTCCACAAAATCAGGTCAGCATACAGATCAGCAAAATACTCAACCCGTTTGTCTTCTAGGACAGCCATTAATTGCGCATCAGCTTGTGAAGAACCAGCATGATTATTCAGAAGCATCCACATCTGAGCTGCGTTTTTATTCGTCATTGCGCTGGCCATGTGTTCGCTATCATGTTGGTACATTATATGTTTTCTTGATTTGACCCAGTTTTTATACACACATTTTGCATGCTTCAGATCTTTTTGACATTATATAGTACCTGCCACTAGGATGAGTTTTCTTTTTTTCCGATAGGCCGCACATGCAGTTTGTATATCACGATCAAAAACATGCTGATGCTTCACACAAGCTTTTAGGGGCCCACGGAAAGTATTAATGAATGGTAGTAATAACTATGTGTAATGTACTGGTGAGGCCGCTTTTGCATTATTTACCAAAGATTTTCTATATGCCACTACCTTCATATCAGACCATTTCAATCGAGTTTTTGCAGCATTGATGGCCACTGGTTGGTGTATACAGAGCCTTCTATCCTGGATACAATCTCCTGTTATGGTTAGTGACAACAATTTTTGGTCACTATTCGGCGATTCATGAACCATCAGGCTCTTGACCTGCTGAAAGAGTAGGGAGTCTACATAGATATAGTCAATAGTACTAGTACTGCTATTTCTGAACCATGTGGTGTGGGCAGACACATCACCATTTACAGCTCCATTAACCATTAGGAATTGTCTTTCTTTCATGAAGGACATCCATTTTCGGACATCTATAGTTTGGCGATTTGGATCCCAACAATCTAGGTTTAAATCTCCTAGGATAATCGTGTGTGTTATGTTGTTTGTGGTGTTAATTAAATGCAATTTTCTATTTAAAGCCTTAATAAAAAGCTTCATCTGACATTGCCACCGGGTTCCGATATAAATGAACTAAAGCTATCTTCCAGGCTCCAACTTTGATTTTTACCAGCTGCATATATGCACTTTCTGATAGATAGACCCATTTTCAAACTCACTGCGACCAACAAACCTGATGAAGGACGCCCTCCTGTTAACAATGCAGGGAGCAAGATGACATCAAAACCATCCCAAATTGGGATCGAGGTCAGCCACGTTTCTTGAAGCGCAATGATATGAAATGCCACCGGGAACTTTTGGAGAGAGAATTGCAAATGGGAGCGGCCTCTGGAATTCCAGCTTGCAAGGTTTATAGCCAGGGGAAAGGGCTGTGTTTGTGGTTAATTTTGACCCCCCATTGGGAACCACCCCTCATTGCGGGCAATATTGTGAGTGCTTTGATAGATATTGGGCTTTGGAACCACACTTTGGGGGTTGCTGGTCAATTGCTCTGGATCTTCATCCAATAAGAAGCCCATATCAAACAATCTAATTTTTTCTTGCAAGATTAAGATGGCCACAACTCCTGATGGTATCCATAATCGAATGACTGAATTGGTGAACTCAGAAATCAATTCAATTTGTTCAATGTCATTAGAGGACACATCTTGGAGAGTTCTCATGTCACTAAAGATGTTCAGAACGCTTTTTCAGTTCAGCACATAGGAAGGAAAATCTCCTTCTCTACATTTCATAATGAAGGAGTGTGAATTATCCCTTTTTTGATGTCGTGACTTAGGAGCAGGCGGCTGAAAGGCAGCAAAGGGGATATTATGCACATGGGGTGGTTGCATGTGTGGAGTCCTCAAATTATGCAGATTTTCATGTGCAGTCACACCGACAACCAATCGAGGCAAGGGATGTATGTTAGCTCCCTTCTCCCCTTGTTTTGGATGGTTACCGCGCTCTACTTGAGGAGGATGTACAGTGTTTACAGCTGCGCATTCTGATAGATACATGACTATCATATGTTTGATGGAGGCAACCATAGTCTGAGGTTGATCACCGCTGGTGTTTAGGCTCGGAATGGAATCTAGCTGCTTCCTTGCCGGAGTGTAAGGTAACAAGGCACTTGATCATATCTGTTCATCAAGTGTTGCCAACCTCAATGAATCTACAAGTTGGTTCAAAGGCGAGTGGACTGGAGGGTAGGCAGGAGGGACAGTTGTCTTCCTTGAGGCGTTGTCAATCATATTGGGCGTGCTGTATTCTTTCTCCACAGGCTTGTGGAAATCTATGCTATTTGTACCATTGTGAGTAGGTGCAATGGGGAGAATGGGAGGCGGGATGGTGCCACCAATGGCCTGGAAAAAGGCATTCAAGGAGTGTTTCGGCCCTTTAATGTTAGGCAAGTTTTTTTATTTCTTTGCTATGGCCCTCGGCCCTTTCAATTTTGTACGTTTGATGTTTTTCTAGACTGTTGGTTTGGTCTCGGTGAGTGCGCATTGGCAACAGCCTCATTTCCCATTCAGCATCGGCCGACGAGAGATCGATGTATGAGTAATCTTTGGCCATATTTGAAGGCTCGATTAGTAGGGGACCCCCCATACGTCGTATGATTTCTGCTATGACTGGCAAGGCCGGAACATGCACCACATGTTGTGAAGCAATGTCCAAAACGGCCCTGCATCCGTCATAAGCCAAATTGGCCTCCATACATCCCATATGTTGTTCCGACTCACTCAGTCTCACACATTTTTGGCTGAGTTCCTGCAAAAGTTTGTGGTTTGTAAGCAAACCGCAAGTGAGTTCTTCCAACAGGGTAGCTTGTTTTAAAAGCCTTTGGTCTAAGGTTTCAAATAGTCTAAAGAGACTTTGCACTGAGGTATTGATGGCAGTGAACGCCAATTCCATCATAGCGGAGTTGGGTGGGGTAGTGAGTTGACTTTCACTAGACTGTGTTATATTCCGGTGCGCCCTAGGAGTGGGCTGCACTATGAAGGGGAGAGGGACCGGGAGAGCGAAATAGAAGAAGAGATAGATTCTATCACGCTCCTGCAGGCCTCAATCTCCTCCATAATGGAGATGGGGGACTCACATTGGGAGGCATAGATCGAGATGGCAGAGCCATTGCTCACGTCAATTGGAAAAGGAATGGGCGACAAAGCTATTGGTGTACAATTAGAATTAAGTGCACGATCTGGCTTGACCGAATCCAAGATCGTTTGATCAGAGAGAGAGAGATGCCCTTATAAGCCTTTACACCGAGGAGCCCTTTATCCTGTGCATAATTGTGTAAAGGACGGGGTACAGAAGGCCCATTAGCAACACCTGGCGTAGTCCGAGGCCCACACTTTAGGGAATTAACAGAAGTACTAGCTGGGGCAGCCCCAACCGCCCTTAGAGCTGACCCCCTGTTGTTACAAGGGGTAAGCATGATTGGAGTGTGGGTCGAGTGTAGTGTTTTTGTTGTTGCTATTTCCGCCATTCCTGGGAGACTTGCAATGCTCGGTGGCATATTTGTTTTCATGGTGTATGATATGATATGGCATTTGTAATGCGCCTATACACAAGTGTTTCAAGGCGCGACGAGGCAGGGAGGGGGGAACAAGGGGAAGACAGACAACGATCCTACTAGGCCAGGTGTCATTCAGACCGCGCAAGTGCAGGGGGAGGGGGAAGGGAAAAGTGCAAGGGGAAGGGGAGGGGGGAAGTGCAGTACAAGTAAGTAAAATAAAGGAAATAAATAGGGCCAGCTGGTGGCAAGTGCAAGGTAAGTGCAGACAAGTGCTGGGAAAGGGGGGGGCTGTAGGGATACAGAAACAGTCCCTCAGTGCAGGGGTTGCCAGGGAGGCAGTGCAAGAGGAGAGTGGCTGGGCCCAGGACCGAGGTCGGTGAGAGTGGCCCAGTTGCAGATTAGGTGCAGATTCAGTCGAGAATTTAGTAGGGGAGAGAAAGCAGAAGCAAAGAGGAAGGTTTTGAGGTGCTTCCTGAACCGGAGATGGTTCTCCTCAAGTTTCAGGGAGGCAGGAAGGCTGTTCCAGAGGGAGGCCCCTGCCACGGCGAGAGATCTACCCCCAGCTCGTTGCTTCGAGAAGCGGCTGACCCTGAGGGAGTTGGAGATGGATGAGCAAAGGGCTCGGGAAGGAAGATATTTAGGAAGAGAGAGTTGAAGGTATTTAGGCCCCAGGCCCCAGAAGGCCTTGTGGACAATGCAGAGGGTTTTGAACTTAATCCTCGCAGCCACTGGGAGCCAGTGTAGAGATTTCAGTCCTGGAGAGATACGGTCCCTGGGCTTGAGGCCAAGGACAAGTCTCGCAGTTCTGTTCTGGATGAGTTGCAGGGGGCGGAGAGTGGAGGCAGGCAGATTAAGATAGAGGCTGTTACAGTAGTCAAGCTTCGAGAGAACCAGGGCTCGGGAGACAGTGAGCTTCTGGGGGAAGGAGAGGAAGGGAAGAATACCTCTGAGGAGGTGCAGCTGGTAGTGTGACTTCTTAGAGACGTTAGATATATGAGGAGAGAAGGAGAGTGTGGAGTCGAAGATGACCCCAAGGTTTTTTGCCTTGCAGGTAGGAGCAGGAGGAGGGCCAAGCGAGGCTGGCCAGAGAGCTACAGGGAAGGAGGGAGTGGGTGTTCCGATGAGTAGAATCTCAGTCTTACTAGCATTAAGGCAGAGGTCATTGGCGGCACACCATTCCTGGATGGCAGACAGACAGTCAGTGATGAGGGAAGGAGAGGAGGAGGCCGAGGGTAGCCTGAAAATGAGTTGGGTGTCGTCCGCATAGCACTGAAAGTAGGGGCAGAGAGCGACGATGCAGTGGGCAAGGAGTGCCAGATACTGGCTGAACAGCCAGGGAGAGAGATTAGATCCCTGGGGAACACCACAGGTGGAGAAAAAGATGTCAGAGAGGAAGGACCCAAGTTGGACCTGGGAGGGTCGATTGGAAAGGAAAGAGGTCAGCCACACCAGAGCCTGACCAGTGATACCCAGGTTATCACGGAGACGGTTGAGCAGGATGGCATGGTTGACAGTGTCAAAGGCAGAAGAGAGATCGAGCAGAATGAGAACACACAGAGTGTTGGAGTCGAGGTTCAAGAGCAGGTCCTCACGGATGTTCAGAAGAGCTGTTTCCGTGCTTCTGGCCGCTCTGAAGCCAGATTGATGGTCATGGAGACTACCAACAGTTTCAGCATGGAGGTTAAGCTGGAAGATGGCCAGTTTCTCTAGGAGCTTGCCCAGGAAGGGAGTGATGGAGATTGGGCGATAGTTAGCCGGGCAGGAGGGGTCGGAAGAGGGTTTCTTGAGAAGAGGGTGCACAAGGGAGTACTTGAGGGGGGATGGGAAGACTCCAGAGGCGAAGGAGTGGTTGCAAAAGTCAGCCAGGGTAGGAGCCAGGGAGTCGATGTGGTCCTTGATAGTTTTGGAGGAACAGGGGTGAACCTGTTTAGACGAGACTTTCATAGATCGGACTTGTCTGGAAACCTCGTCAGCAGAAAAAAGTGGAAAGGCAGAGAAGGAGGGAGGAGGGGTGGCTGCAGAAGGGCCAGAGGAAGAGCCGGGAAGAGAGGGAGGGAGGTGATAGGAGGAGATTGAGGACAGGATGTCCTGAGTTTTTGAGATGAAGTGAGAAGCCAGTGCAGTGCAGAGGGCCTGGGAGGGGACAGGAGAGGTAGAGACTGCAGCAGGGTTGGCAAGCTCCTTGCAGATTTTAAAGAGTTCAGCCGAGTTGTTGGATGCCGCAGAGATGCAGGCTTGGATAAGGGCTCTCTTTTTGGTGAGAACGGAGAGACGGTATTGCCTTTGGAGCAGGCGGCAGGCCAGTTTATCAGAGGATGAACATGAAGCACGCCATTTCCTCTCAGCCACCCTGCACTTGCGTTTTAGGGTGACGAGATCCGAGTCATACCAGGAGTTACACTTGGCTTTGGGCTTCCGGCGGATTCTCATGACAGGGGCAAGGATATCAAGAGTATCAGATATAGCAGAGTGGAGCATGGAGAGGGCTGTGTCAAGGTGGGAGTCAGACGAAGGGGGGGGGCGAGAAGGTGGCAGCGAAAGCCTCAACTGACACGCGCTTCATGGGTCGGATGACCGAGAAGGTGGGTGGCAATGATGAGGGTGGCTTTGCCTGTGGGGTAGGGAGGGTGTGGTGGGAGGTTAGTGGAAAGTGATCACTCCAGGAGAGAGGAGTGGACAGAGGTACAGAGAGGGGAAGGTCAGAAGAGATCAGAGGATCAAGAGTGTGCCCTGCAGAATGAGTAGGCCCAGACAGGAGAATAGAAAGTTAGAGAGATTCACAGACGTCACAAAAGAGTCCAGTGGGTTGACAGGAGGCATCAAGGTGGATGTTGAAGTCACCAATAAAGAGGAGTTGAGTGGTTGAGGACTGGAGTGAGGAGGAGAGGTCAGCCCACTCAGAGGGGAAGGAGGAAATTTGACCAGGTGGCCGATAGATAGTAGCCACGGTAAGGGAATGGCTAGGAGAGAGAGAGAGTCGGCAGACAAGACATTCAAAAGAGGAGTAGGTACATTTAAATATTGTGTGAAAACAAATGGACAATACAGAACACAGAATAGATTGACAAGAAGTTAGACCCACCCCTTTACACAATAAACACACAAATTAGTAAGACACAATTCAAACCTCCAACTGTGACTTCCACTGTAATTTGTGGCCCTGCAAGCCCTGGGGATACAAGCCACAAAGCCGCGGCGAAGCGGGAAAGCGGTTCTTGTGCCGGTACTTTCCCGTAGGCGCGCGCGCTGTGAGCGTGCCTGCACAATATATGGGCAGAGTCAGTGGCAGGAGCCAATCCCTGCTAATACAAGGCGGAGCAAAGCAGATGTCAATCCCTATGGAAGGAAAGGAGAAAGCATGGCGTCAGTAGGCGTCAGCAGGCGCTCGAACCAAACAAACACACGCAGCGTCGTCCTTGCAATCAAGACAGCATCCAAAGTCACCTTTTCTTTCTGCTCACGGAAAGCAAATCCAATGCGCCAAAGTAGCGGAGCAGCAGCGAGATGCAGCGGGAATGTGGTACTTGTGCCGGTACTTGCCCGTGTGCGCGCGCGCTGTGCATGTGCATGCACAATATGTGGGTAGAGTCAGAGTCATTGGCAGGAGCCGAACCCTGCTAATCCAAGGAGGAACAAAACAGATGTCAATCACAATGTCAATCACTATGGAAGGAAAGGAGAAAGCACAGCGTCAGTAGTCGTCAGCAGGCGCTCGAACCAAACAAACACACACTGCGTCGTACTTGCAATCAAGACAGCATCCAAAGTCACCTTTTCTTTCTGCTCAGAGAAAGCCAATCCAATGCGCCCAAGTAGCAGAAGAGCAGCGAGATGCAGTGGGAAAGCGGTCCTTGTGCTGGTACTTGCCCGTGTGCGCGTGCGCTGTGCGCGTGCGTGCACAATATATGGTCAGAGTCAGTGGCAGGAGCCAATCCCTGCTAATCCAAGGCGGGACAAAACAGATGTCAATCATAATGTCAATCACTTTTCTTTCTGCTCAGGGAAAGCCAATCCAATGCTCCAGAGTAGCGGAGCAGCAGCGAGATGCAGCGGGAAAGCGGTACTTGTGCCGGTACTTGCCCGTGTGCCCGCAGAATTAGCAGTAGTAGCAGAATTAAGAGAGGAAGCTAGAGGTATTAGGGTGGTGAATGGAAGAGGTAAGATTTTAGAGAGGTGCAGAAGATAGGGTAGGAGGG
The DNA here is from genome assembly GCF_040938575.1 of Ambystoma mexicanum. Lineage (NCBI taxonomy): Eukaryota > Metazoa > Chordata > Amphibia > Caudata > Ambystomatidae > Ambystoma > Ambystoma mexicanum. Next base: position 1,090,088,010 of record NC_090926.1, on the reverse strand, counting down.
AGAAGAATGGATGGGGAGGGGGAGGCGGTTTCAGTGGAAAGGAGCGAGTAATTGGAAGGAGCGGAAGCGGGAAGGGGCACAGGGTGGTGGAGGAAAGAGTAGGAAAAGATCAGCAGAGCGGAGAGTGCGAGAAGGGGTATAGAAAGTGAGAAGGGAGGAAAGGTCTGGGGGGGCAAGACCATAGATTTGAAGACTAGACAGAGGAACTTGAATTTGAGCTGGGAGTGAAATGAGAGCCAGCCTAGTAAGGGGAGAGAAGAAGAGATGTAGTCATGAGGAGAAAGAAGGCAGAGGGAGCGGATGGCAGAGTGTTAGACAGATTTGAGTGGGGAAAGATGTGAGGAGGGGAGTCCAAAGAAAATAGAGGAGATACTTGCACATCTAAAATTGTTAAAAATTGTGTAGATACACTTGCTCTGTAATTGAACATTCTTGCATCAAACAAGTGTTGACTACGCCTTTATAGAAAAAAAACCTTCACTGGATCCCGATGTTCCCACAAATAGTTTTTAGTTTTTTTATTTAGTGCTTTTGGTTAATACAAACTTTTGCACAACAATTTAATACAATTACAACATCTCATAAAACATACAATTAATAAGGTTGATATATCCTAAAATACATGAAAACATTTAAATGAGGAAAATTTTCATCATAAAAACCTAGAAAACAATTGATAAATTGGTAAATATAAAATCACTAAGTTTAAAATCATAGACAATCAATAAGCTTCAGTGCTCGTTGCCACTATAAGAGTACACTGATACAAATTATAAATCAATTACAAGTTTCCATTTTTTGCTTATAATGTTGGATCGTTTGGCTTACAAGTGCACTTAGAAGAGCACAACCTTCTAGGGGAAAGACAGTCAGTATTCAGATCCTATCATGGAACTAAGTCTGCCTATTTATATCTAAAGGCCACCATGACAGAAATCATGGACAATGGCAAGATGGCCCTTCTTATTTAATTGGATCTCCCAGCAGCATTCAATCTGGTTGATTTTAACATTTTGTATAACAGGGTTCAGTTGACCGCATATTTTTCTAGAAAGTGGGCAGATTGGGTTTTATCTTTTTTATCTGGTGAGGGATGAATGTTTTTTCAATTCCTGTATGGCTTCACCTGTGGAGCTTCTTTGTGGAGTGCCCCAGGGATCTTGCCTCTCACTGTTCTTTTTAATTTTTTTATGAAGCTTCTATTTGACATTTTAGATGAGCAGGCCATTTTATATACCAACTATGCTGATGATACACAGACTTTAATTCTGCTCACTAGTGACTATCCCATAGATGCTATGAGAGTCAATGACGTTTTTCGTGTCATGAGCTGCTGGATGGTTCACAACTCCCAACTTTTTATCTGAAACTATTATGCCATGTTAAACCCTATCTTTCTACTGAAAATTGTGCAATTGTGGCTCCTGCGATCATAGGTACAAAAATCGAATATTGTGGCAACTTCTTGTTGGTATCACTAAAAAAAACACAGCTAAACTGCAAGTCCTACAAAATAGCACAGTTCTTTTTTCTTTTTTTTATTATAAAATTGCTTTACAAAGAAACCTTTATAAAAATAGTTCAGTTTCCAAATGAAATATACAGTACGTATACCAAATTCAAACAACCAACATTTAGAATAGATAATAGCAGCAAATAAAATAAAATCATTCACTACAAATGGCACATTCTACATATAATATCTGAACATGACATAAAATACACCAGAACATAAACATAACATCATTCTAAACCTAATGAAAATGATACACAAATATCAACGTATTTTATCTTAAAAAACATTGAGTTTAAGAATCATCAAAATTCATAAGAATGTCTTCAAGTTTAAGCAAGAATCGCGCCAATGCCAGAATGAACTGAGTGATGTCACCTCCCATCGCTGTTTCCCAAAAGGATTGACGGGCTACAATGGTGAGTTCAGGGCAAGAATCCCCCATCAACTGCACTCTTCAAAATAAGAACAATAAACAACTATGGCCCTCATTAGGACCCTGGCGGAAAGTGACTGACCGGACCGCCACAGCGTAAATAGCGTTTCCGCCATTGCACGAAGGAGCAAAGTGCGGCCCATTCCGACCCATCAGGCACGAGCACCACGGCATGGCGGAAGTGCAAAGTCCGCGATGGCGGAAATGACCCCAAAACGGCCCACACCGCCGCCGTACTGCGCCCTAGGTGCAATACCGTCACCCATCACAGCGGACACCGCAGTGTGTGCCTACCGGAAAGTACGGTGACCGGAAATATACGGAAACAGAAGTAAAAACATGGGCCCGGAACGGGAAACATCCCGCCATACACCTATAAAACCACTAAAACCACACAACCACCAAAAACACTACCCTGAGACACACCCCAACCCGTCATCCACCCTAGCGAAACCAAGAAAAATGGGAAAAGTAGCGAAGAAAGCGTGCGACCGCAAGCGGCAGGTCCACTTCTCCCGTGAGGAACTCACCGTGCTAACAGAGACCCTCCAGGAGAATGCTGCCGTCGTCTTCTCCACGCAAATGACCAGGACGGCACTTGCAAACAAGAAGGCCATATGGGCTCTGGTGGCACAGCGGGTAAGTGCGGTGGGGACCGCACCCCGCAACCCACAGCAATGCCGAAAGCGATGGGACGACCTGCGGATACGCGTCCGCAGCATACTCTCTGCCAACCGCAACATTGCCACAGCCACCGGGGGAGGTCCAGAATCACCCATCAAGTTGACCCCCTGGGAAGAAATCTGTGCCTCCACCATCGGAATGGAGAGCATAGAGGGAGTCGGAGGGATGGAGAAAGGAGTGCAGACATCCGAAGATTCAGGTAGGTGGGCCAGATAAAACAATGCCAAATCCACAAAGTCCATCCATGTGAAGTACCATGTGCCCACATAGTGCAACAGAAACACATGTCCAGGAGAACGTCCACACACATCGGCCTGATAGCGCACGTTAAAACCCACAATAAATACATAATTAATTAAAAACCCCTGAAACACGCACTACACGTGCAGCAGGCACACCCTAACTGCAGGCTGCCAAACAACTGCACCCTCACTCCACACACAAATGAAAGCACCTCCAAGGCCCCGACCCAAATCACCCTCAGGTACCAGCCCAATGCATGTGATACAATGCCATTCCAATTCCCACAGACCCATCAATAACCCTCGCCCTCCTTTACTCCACCACAGGGTCCGATCCAAACGACGAGCATCAGGACACCCCTACCAGCACACCTGCAAAGAGGGCCAAGACCAACGGCCAAAGACCCTCCACCTCAGCTGCACGCATCAAGACACGGCAGCAGCACAAATCAGGTGGCAGCACAGAGGAGGGAACATCAACAGGCACCCCAGCAGCCAGCATGCCCACACCACCACCACCACAGGTCCCCCCAACGGATGCCACAGAAGGCACTGCCTCTGGTGGCAGCAGCACCATAGGTGACACCCCATTGATGGCAGCATGCTCCGACACAGAAGACGGGGATGTCGAAGTCAGATCCATCCATGACCTGTCCCAATCCCCCTGTCTGTCCCATCCCGTACAACATGAGGATACCACGCAGGGGCACCCACAAGACGACGACTGGCCATCCCCCACAAGCCCTGTGGCAAGGCAACATGAGGTCAACAGCCCCTCTGTGACACCCCCGCAAATGGCCATGGCCCAGCAGAGGCAACAGTCCCTCGACCAGTTAATCGTGCAACAGCAGCAACTGGCCACGCTCCTCAAGGACCATGCCGATGAATGTGGGGGCACTAAGGCAGACATAGAAACATCAACTGAGACACTTAGGGCAGAAATGGAGAGAGGCACAGAGACACTAAGGGCACAAATGGAGAGAAGCACCGAGAGCCTGAGGGGGGAACTGCATGCGACGTCCAAGGACGTATGTGCCGAACTTGCCGCAGTGCGCCGTGTGCTCACTGAGCTCTCGCAAACCCTTAGGGACATGCATGGACGTGAGCAGGCAGAGACATCATCCGTTGCAAGTTCCGTCCAGGGCAGCCCCCAACGTAGATCTGGGAGGAACCTGCGCTCCACAGGCAGGGGTGCCCCTGATACCCGCAGAGGGGGCTTGCAATAGCGACTGCCCACTGACAATGAGCATCTCTGGACACTGGTGTTCGGGGGGGAGGTAGGAGGGTGGAGGGGGTGTGTTGGGCTCACTTGGGTGGCGGGTCGATAGGGTGTACAACATGATATCACATATGCCATAAACAGTGCACGATCAACCAATGAGATGTGTGGACATTGATCTTTGTGTACTAGGCCATCATAGGCGTACAGTCCATATTGTGCATGTCCCAGACACACACAGTGCCACGAGTCCCGTGTCCATGTATCAGCCACCAGGCGTGAGTGCTAGAAGCATGCATCAATGAGATGCTGATGAATGTCACGGCCCTCCGGTGCCTCGCAGACTCCTTGAGGTGCTGCCACATCCCCACCCTCATCATGACCATCATCAGGTGCTTGCAGTTCTGCGTCAGGGGGCATGGGCACATTTCTACATACGCACATGTTGTGGAGCATGACACATGCCATCACCATCTTTGCAACCTTCTCATGGCGGTACAGGAGTGCCCCGCCAGACCTGCTGAGGCAGCGGAAACGACCCTTCAGTAGGCCGAATGCCTGTTCAATGACTACACGGGTACGTGAGTGAGCATGGTTGTAGTCCTCCTCATGCTGGTCCCGTGGGTTCCGGACTGGTGTGAGGAGCCATCTCTTCAGTGGATATCCAGCATCACCTGTATGTGGACGATAAACGTATGATGTGGAATGCCATTGCTACGTACGCACACCCCCCCCCCCTTCCTGCCAGGTCATTGCCGAATCACATACCCCACATTATCATGCATGTAATGAGACTCACCGAGTAGCCAGGATCTGTTCCCTGCGTGTCGCTCCATGTAGCGTGGTATTGTAGAGTTCCTCAAGACCATAGAATCATGGGTTGATCCAGGGAATCGGGCACAACAATGTGTAATGATCCTGTTGGAGTCACTCACCATTTGTACATTCAGGGAATGATATTGTTTTCGGTTGCGGTACTGGGCCTCCATGGCATGTGGGACGACCAATTCCACATGGGTGCAGTCGATGGCACCAATGCAACCCGGTATGCCGGCAAGTGCATGGAATCCCACTTTTGTGTTGGTAATTTCCTGCTCCGAGCGTGGTAGAGAGATGTAGTCGTCTGCGTGCTGCAGGAGGGCATCGAGCACTTGCAATAGTGTCCGTGAGAACAGTGGCTGAGAAATGCCATGCAACTGTCCGACTGTGTGCTGGTAGGTGCCTGTGGCCAGGAAGTGGAGTACAGACACCACCTTCAGTAGGGGTGGGATGGCGGTTGGGCTATCTATCATGCTGACAAGGTCAGCCTGTGTCATGTCCACAATGGCGGCTATGGTGTCCCGGTCCAGACGGTAGAGGGTGTGGATCTGCTCATCAGTGAGGTTGAACGGATGTGCTCGGAGGCGTGGGATTGCGGGCTGCCTGCGTTGTGGTAGTGGCTGTGCTGGCGGCCCTTGCTGGCCCTGCCTTGCCCTCCTCCTCCTCCTGCGTCTCCTCCGTGCGGCCGGTTGTAGTTGGTGTTCGTCTTCTTCTTGGAGTTGGAGTACTTGCAGTGCTATCAGGTCCCCCAGGGCCAACATCGCAAGTCCTGCCGGTAGCATTTCGGTGTGGTTGTGGGAGGAGACTGGGTGTGCAATTTATGTGTTTTCAGGCTGTATGGCCTCCACCTGTGGTGATTCATTCCACCTGGGCAAACTGCTCTCCCCTTTGGCCGAGCACGTCCCGCACACAACGCTGCAATTCGAGGAATGGCATCTTGCTATTGCAATCATGTATTTGTACCCGATGGCCGTGTAACATTGGTTGATATGTTCATTCTGCTGTGGTCCCATTGTTTCACATACTATCTGTGCAGTCGCGAACAGACTTGTGAAGGGTCAGTGGTACGTAGTACTCGAGTAACGGTGGGCCCTCATGCATCACTGTACCGAGTTGCAACGACGGGCGGGGCGTCCCATTTGTGGGTGAAGGCAGTTGCCATTTTCACACACAGCCGCACCAGATGGATTAATTAGTGATTTCGAACGGCCACAGATGCCTCTTCGACGTGATGTTGCAAATGAGGAATTCGAAGGGCGGCGCTTTCGGTTTTCAGCTAGCGGCGAGGAAATGCCCACAGGTCTGACTGCAAATATAACGTTCTATTGTTCAATGTCCTTGAGACAGGGGCCATGGCGAGGATGCAATGATTGATATGAATGGTTTGGGATGCGCAATGGCGATGTGGGCGATGAGGCCGGACGTTCCCAAATACATGTTACTTCACTACACTGGAATTACGGGCTGGGGCACTGTGGATTTTGCAGGCTGCATAACGCACAGACTCAATGGATATTTCTAATGTTATGTGAGTAAATATTCAGGCGTTTTAATCCCGGGATGAGGGAATGATGAATGGATGCATGGGCAGGTGATTTGATACAGAGTTTGCCATGTACAGGGCTTCTTGGAATCTATCCGCCTCCCCTGCGCTATGTGATGCAGGGCTGCCATAGTGGGACCATCGTCTATCTGGCCTTGTTGAGCCCTCCCTGTCTCGACGCGCCCTCAGACACTTGTGTCCATGCACGTTACCAATCCCATCTGATGGATTCTGTTTTGACAGACGCATGCACAGGTACACTCGTTTGTGATGGTGTTTACACCTCGATATAGATAGTTATGAGTCGCAAGTGGTTTTTGGGTGGTGATGATCCTTTGGAGTGGGCTAGCATGCATATGGCTGTGGATTTAGTGTGATCATTGAAGTGAGTTGTTCGAATGTAGTTCTGATGGCCATTCTATTCTTTTTCTTTTCTTTTGGTTGACAGGTATCTCCTCCCCTTTTGCCACTGCCATCTGTATGCCACTCCTGCAGATGGATTTTACTCCCGACACCTGCTGCTTCGTGTTAATCAGTGGAGCAGCATTACGATCTTATGGGACGATCGCCAATGGGCCACATGCCCTTACGCAGTACTGGTGGCTCGGAGCAACATTTCGGCCTTTCAGCTGGACTAGTGCCTCCCCATTGGGCCGGCCCTGCGGTTCTGTGCGCTTCCATGTTGCCTTTTCGTACGTGAATGTGGCTCTGTGTACCATGATGGAACAGGGCGTCACACAAGTAGTGGCTGGTCATTTCTTGCGGATGCAGCCCGCAATGGTGAAATGTGTTTTGGAGTTCATGGCCTAATGGCTGTATGGGCTTGGTGATTTTGTTGTGCATTAAATTTCTATTCTGATTTGGCCCGTGTAGCGTTCTTCTTTGCAAGTGATGTGGCATATTCCTATTTGGGGAGCGATGTATTGGGAGGAGATCTGCATTGGGTTCCAGCTTCGGAGTTTAGTTGCGTGGTACTGTACTGGGCGCGTTTGCCTACGAAGCCCAGTGAGGTCAGGGATGGGGGCTGCCAATATGACTGTTTGAATGTTGTCATGCTCAGGGGCGGGGGATTGGGTTTTGTGTAACAGATGCCGGTCAGCCAGGTGGACTGGTGGAATGATGTGATTTTCGGAATATTGCTGGTCACAGGTGCCTGTGTTTGCGTGCGTTTCGGGGGGGGGCGGACTGTGGTCATGTCCATTGGATTGGCTTCTGTATTCGTGCCATCTGTGCCCTGCAGCTCCCATTGGCCCCTCTTGTGTTTCTTTTGTTCGTTGGCATGCATGGGTGACTTGTACATTTCACTGGTTGCATTGTGACTTCATTGCACCTACGGGGAGTTGTACTTTGTGGGCAGGGAGCGGTGTACAGGCACTCAGTGGGGCCGTTTACGGTTGATTCGCGATGCCGTACTTCTCACCATGGCGGAATGGTACATTCCGCCATGCTTGATGGCGTTAGGTACATGTCCGCTAGGGTCGGAATTAGCGTACCCTTGCGCCATGGTGGTGTTTACGGTTTGGCATGGCGCGCGCGCGCGTGCTTGGTGCAGTTAGCGTTGGCGTTCACTACGGTGTCGCTAATGGCTTCGTACTTTGCGGTGACGGGTCATAGTCGCACCGAGCGCTATTCGATGGCGGTATTGCATTTCCGCCATCGTTTTCCGAATTCCGCCAGGGTCGTAATGAGGGCCTATGTGTTTTGTAGTTTCGGCTTCAGTTGGTATAAGACAAATTCGACATGAACCACATTTCCTATCCTGATTGGAAAATGTATATTGCACGCGCTCTAGGGTCGGGAGTTGATTAATTTAAATCTCATATAGATAAATCGAACCTTTGGACAGGGGCATTTCAAGATGTATGCCGGACCAACAGTTCTTTTACCTTCAAATGAAGCATAATCCTTATATGTCTTATATGTATAATTCATATCGATAGCTGTGATCCAATCCATTTCAAATAATTTGCGCTTGACATTCGGGAGTCCTAGCATTAAATCCTCAGAGGAAGAATGTATCGAAGCAAGGACATTGTGCATTTCGGTGGCAAATAAGACAAGCTAGGGAACGGTTTTGGCTATCAGGAGCTCGTTAAGATCTAAATATAGGGAGTTCCTAATGGGAACCAACATTTTGGCATATAGCGCTAATTTCTGCCAGGTATTTCTTTCAGATAGAGGCAATAGTTTAAGCTCATGTCTAACAATAGAGTTTGGAACAGCCAGAGATAAACCTTTTCCAGATCTGCCCTTGTAAGCGGTTCAAAATGTCATCCATATTTAGTAAACACAGATTTAGACCGAAAAATAAAGTCGGTTCCACCTTAAGTGTATACAAATCTAGCACAGGCAGTACAGAGAATTTTCCATATTTTCTATATATAAATTGCATCTGCGAAAGCAAGGTACGGATCTTTTCTTTAAGTCCCACTGTCCAAAATTTACAGAATTGGAGTCAGCAAGTTGATAACCCAAGTATCGTAATGATTTTACCTGGAGGATCTTTTGATTATCCATAAACCAGTGATAGGATTTAGATCGCTTTTTGTTAGCAAAGATGATAACGTTGGATTTTGCGGAGTTAGCTTGAAGATTGTGAGCAATCGCGAATTTATGGAAAGCGTTTAGTTTTCTCTGCAGACCTGAGGGTGTTCTGTCGAATAAAATAATATCATCTGCAAAACAGAACCAGTGGAGGTGTACAAAGCCTAGCCTTACTGGATACATAGCAGCATCAGTCCATAATTTATCAATATCACAAATATACAAATTAAAAAGGGTGGCCGCAGTCTTACAACCTTGCTTTACGCCTATCATGGTCGGGATAAGTCCCGTAGTCGCACCCTCCCGATTTACTCAAATCTGAAACGATGTATTAGTGTGAAGTAGGGCGATCAGTTGAACTAATATTGTTGAAAAACCCATCTTCAACATTTTAGTCCACAGTATTTCTCTGACAACAGCGTCGAAAGCGGAGGAAAGATCCAATGTTGCCACATAAATTGACCCTGAGTTGGAGGTGTGGGAAACCGACAGTAAGTGGGCTAACACTGCCGCGGTTAGAGAAGTACTTATGTTTTTTCTGAATCCTACTTGAAATTTAGAGTAGATGTCATTTGCAACCATGTGGCATTCCAGATGTTCGAGTAAAAGCATCGCAAATATTTTTGCCATGGAATCCATCAAGGCGATGTGATGAAAAAATGTTGGATCGTGGGGATCACCTTTCTTATGAATAGGGATAATTAAGGCGTTACACCACGACTTTTGAATTACGGTTGTTTGAAGAATATGGTCAAATTCTGTGTGCATAATGGCGGCCTAGATTTGCAGATCAGATTTAATAATACAAAGTGGTATACCGTCAGGGCCAGCCGATTTAGAATTTTTCATTCGTCCAATCGCCGACAAGATATCTTCAATCGAGAAAGATAAGTCATTGTTATAAGTAACATTTAGAATATCATTATGCCATGAGACAAATGACACAGGCAGACTGAATTTTGTAAGGATGTAGTGGCGCTAAACTTCAGCAGAGATTGAGGAAAACATATTCATAGCGGTAGATTCACCAATGTTTCTCAAAATGGACCATACGTTCTGAGATTCACGTTTACAAAGCAATATAAGTCATCTTTGATTATCTATGAGAGTGGATTAAGTGTTTAATCACTTTCTGTTTGTTCTTATATGTTTGTAGAATCCGATGTTTTCTAAGAATATATTAGTCATGGGAAATAGAGGCCTTGGTTAAGGCTTTTAACGCCGAGTTTTTAGAAGTTTTATATTTGGCTATTTCGACGTTAAAAGCTTTGTTGTATCTCAAAGCCGCTTTTGACATTGTCAGGGCAAGATCGTGCACATGAGATCTAATTATAATCGTGTTCCATTCCTCCCTTGCATGCGGAGAGAGATTAAGTACATGTCTATCATATACACGCCAAACATCTCTGTTAACTAAATAGGTAAGTTGTCGACATAATTTAGGCGACCAATAGACGGAATGTACACTTTCATCCACCTGATTCAAACCGTTACTGATTTGGATAAAAGTGATAGAAGCTGAACATTGATTACAAGATTAATAGGAGAATGATCTCCATAAGAGGTAAACTCTATCCGAACGGGCTTAACCATAGAAAGCAGATTGGGTGAGACAAAAAAGAAGTCAATACAGGAGGAAGCAAATCCCCTAGACCAGATAACAGTAGGGGAGTAAGAGGAAAAGTTGACCTGATGACAATTCCAGTTGTCAAAATATTGAACCCATAACTCTCCCCTACGTCTGGGGCTAAGTCAATAGGCCCATACCCTCAGAGGTGGTGTTGTTATGAAATATGCCATTGCATAAGGCATTGAAATCACCACAAAAATAATATAATAATCAGGGTTATAGATCAAAGCATCTTCAAGTACAAGATCTAAAGAGTCGAAAAAGTCATAAAGTTACTTTTTTAGAGGATTAAAGTAAATACGTATAACTAAAGAAATCAAAGCAGAAGAGGTCAAAGGATGGTATTCAATGGCTAAGATGTCATTTTGATTAGAAAACACCCTTGCTTTCGCATTCATTTTATTGTTCACCAAAATGGCAAGCCCCCCTGATGGTCTCCCCATTGTCTCTGCTGTAGCATTGTATGAGAATGTCGTAAAGCTGTCTACAGCCAGGGGGTCGTGGGGTGGACATGGTTTCTTAAATGAGAAAAAGCGCTGGAAGATTATCAGTTCCAAGAGATTGAAGCCATGCTTAGATTAGAATACCCACAGCAATTTCATGAACTGATTTTAAATAAGTCAGGCTATGTTTGTTAAGTCATTTTGGCAATTTCAGTTATTGTAGCCAGCAGTGGTGCTAGCCATGCTATATTCGCGGTATTGGCTACTAAAGCGGACAATTGTGGAATTATGTTGTTAGTTGAAACAGAGGTGTCTAAGTTTGTATTAATCATTGACAAAGGTTGGATGGCAGATAACAAGTCAGGCTATGTTTGTTTAGTCGTTTTGGCAATTTCAGTTATTGTAGCGATCAGTTATGCTAGCCATGCTATATTTGCGGTATTGGCTACTAAAGTGGACAATTGTGTTATTATGTTGTTAGTTGAAACAGAGGTGTCTAAGTTTGTATTAATCATTGACAAAGGTTGGATGGCAGATAACAAGGGTGCGTCAAGGAAATCATTAGCTTGTTCTAAAGATTGAAAAAGACAGAGCGTTAAACCTAGATCTATAAAATGCTCCCTTTGAGACCAGATTAGTTGCAAAATATGGGAGGAATAAGTGCCACAAATCATCTGGTGATTATTGTGATTGGAAAGACAAATTCCCTCTATGCCATCAGATATGAAAGTCCTCAATCGATGACTGTGTTTGAATGAACTAAAAAGAAATGAGGGATTTATCCTTTTCTGCCCGTTCTTGGCTGGGTCACTGATCCAACCCAATATATTAGGCTTATCACTGGAAGGTTGGTTCTCGTCACCAGGTCCTTCCATGTGACCCTTCGGATGAGATGATGATACAGAGGGTACCTCACCACAATTTAATAGATTACGTGGAGAGTTATGGACGGGAGAGGCAACGAGAACATTTGCAGCAACGTTGTGCATTTCAGTATGAGGGATCTTTTGTACACTTGGCTTGGGGGGAGAGGAGTGAACTCCAGAATATCTCACAATGCCCTGTTGGCTGACTAAATCCACCACAGAAGCATTAGAAGTTGGTGGAACACTCGGCACCGTTTTCTTTTACTGGTACCAGCTTTATTTTATAGAACTGATCGGATAGAATTGCATTAGTTGACTTTGGATGGGTTTATCCGTTGATTGCTGTTTATCGAAAGTAAGTAGCAGTTTTTGGAGAGGTAACAACCTTCAAATTGGTACTTAAGACGGTTGTGTCTAGAGCAGATACAGGAGGCCCCAAATTAAACTTATCTAAGTTTATTGGATTAGATTTCTTGTATTTTTTTTGTTGTTGATTTTTTTGTTTTCCAAGAATCATCATGCTTACCCATGTTTAACACACGTTTGGATTCCTCATTGAATTGTTCCAAATCAATCATTGGATCATCATTACAAGGGTAATGTGGTGACTTGGAATCAGAAGTTTTGCCAGAAAGTTTTATATCAGGTACATTATTAGATTTTTTTAATTGAGATTTTGTTAGCGTAGTGTTTTTGTTCATTGCCATTTTATTGTGTATTAAAGCTGTTGCAAAGTCTCGCTTGTGCTTGCGAGAGTATATCAGATTGTAGGACCTCAGTTACAGTAGGCACCTCTTCCGGTCTCACCACAAGCATCTCAGCTTGGTTAAGCTCCTCTATGACTTCAATCAGCCGTGCAGGACTGCTTAGTTCAACTTTTGATTCTTCAGTAGAAATTGATTGTACACGCACATTAGAATCAGTGGGATTGGTTGGTCCCTGAGGATGGATCCTTTCGGTTAAAAGAAATCTAAATATGTCATCGAACTTTAAAGAGTTGAGTTTGATGGATTTTAGGAGCGGCAAAGTACCATTTGCTGAATTTAAGCAGTGCTCAGAGGGACCAACAGAGACAGCCTGTGCATAAGTTCCTGAGCCTATATTCAAGAGTATCCCAGTGCAAGATATTTGAGTGGCGTTAGTATTAGTATTGAATTTCAGTGGCAATTGGGCTTTTGAAATTAAAGAGTCTAAAGTCACAATTTTTTCAAATTGAAAGTTGGCATTTGCCATCATAAAACCCTCTAATTTTCTCATTTTGATCGCCATATCACCAATGAGGTAATGCTGTAATCTATTTCCCCATGTGTCTTTTCGTGTCCTTTATTAAGAAGATTAAGTAACCGCGATATAACCGGAAAATCGTTTAAGTCCTCATTAATTATAGGACCCAAAGTTTGGGAAGATGCACCATCGTCCTAATTGGTTTGATCAATATTAGTAAGGGGGGAGCCAGCTTGATCAAACACCTGATTGGCTATAGGTGTTTTTGTAAAAGAAATATGGCGATTAAAGGTAGGAGAGCTTATTGAATGATAATGGGGTGGTGTCATGCCATCATCTTGCAATATGGTATGATGGTCAACTCTACTTCCATATATGTTGTGAAGACAAACTTTCTCCACCTCATATGGAAGAACCGATATAGGGGAAGCGCGAGACAATGCAACACAACAACGCTTACTCCATTCGGCTTCAACTGCAGGTGAGAGGATAGAAACATCAGAAATACAAATGCCATAAGAGGGAGCATGTTGAGCAAATGGTTGGTCTTCGGCTATTGGAACAGTGGAATATGAACCGTCTGCTTGTGCTGTTGATGTTTTGTAACCAAAGTGCCCATATTGAATAAGATACCTCTCACGTAGTTGTGATGATTCCACAACCGCCCCTGGCTTCATACTGTCATTTGGTTTCGACAGCCAAAGATTGGTGGGAATAGGGATCTGTTTCAGAATCCATTACCCGTTCTCCAGTAGTGGGGCCCCCAGCGAGAGGGATATAAAATATGTCAACCCCCTCTTTCTCATACGATGCATGAAATTGAATCAGCGTGGTCATATTAAGACTAGCGTTCAGGCGTCTTTCATTCACACATTTCCCACTACGCAGACTAAAAGGAATGGAAATCAGTTAGAACAAGCAGTCAGTCCAAATGACAGCACTATGTGGGACTAGGGAATGAGATGTGCAAAAGCAATGAAAGAATTGAATTAAATGTTGTTGACACGGAGACATGAAGTCGTCAAAAATAGAGCTTCATATGTCAGTATGAATACAAATAGAACATAAATGAGCAATTTGTATAACTACCTGTGTATAAACACCAGTCCATACAACGCTGACTGTTTGATGTAGCGAGAAAAAAAAGAAAAAAAAGCTCCCACCCGCCACACCGCCGAACAGCCAAACAGCCTGTACACTTCGGTATGCTTCCGGTGCCCGTGCGCTGGTGCGCATGCACCCGACTCAAGTAGGGCTGCCGGACGTGGGTGGGCGGGCGGTTGTGCGGGAACAAGCCACGGAACAGGCGGGTAAGCAAACAGCAACTAAAGAGAAAAAGGCACGTAATTACCAAGCGGAAACCAATTCAGTGCATGGAATCTAAGACTCAAAAAGTCCATAAGAGAAACTGGTGGTCCAACAAGAGTCTCAAATTGGGCCAATAGTATGAGATTTACTTCTGCAATGTCGGAGCAGGTTACAGTTGGTGAAAAAATAGCAACTCTTCCTCTCATGCATACACAAGGGTCCAAATGTCCAGCAAGAATCCACCAGCATAACGTAGCAGCCAAACAGCAAGTACACTTCTGGCACAGTTCATATTGTTTCTAATATCAGTCGAAAAGCACATGCCACAGCTGCCAGAAGGGCGCTTCACTGCTTACCGGTGAGAGAACATCTGAATTTTCGAATATTATCTATCACACATAAATGCATATATGGTAAAAGTCCTTGCTATTTGAAAAAGAGGATTCAGGAGAAACATCATACTCGCTCACTGAGGTCATGTCATGAGAACCTGCTGGAAATTCCACACACCAAGCTGGAGAGAGCAGGGAGATGCTTCTTTGAGTTTCTTGCACATTCCTTCTGGTGCAAGTGGCCAAGCTCTCTGAGATTGTAAACCTCTTTCATGTATTTTAAGAAAGCATTGAAGACTTTCATTTTTACTTGCTGTTATTCTGTCCTGCTGACTTTTCTGTTTTCATTGTTTCCTTATGATCTAATATTTGGACTGTGTTGTTATTCTCTTATTCACTGTTTTAATCTTTTGTACTGTGTTAGGCAGAGTTACATGCAGTACCGTTTGGGAACACTACACCCAATTAAGACTACAGGTGTAAGCACAATCACACCTTTGGTACAAGCCTGTTGTACTACACAGTTATGTGGTAGCAATGGCTGAGCAGCCAGGCTTATCTCAAGAGGGATGTGAGCAGTACAAGATGTTACACAAAGGACTTGCAATCACAGTAGTTAAAACAAACACTATTCAAGGTTTCTTGGTAAAGGAATATACATGTATTTACACAGTCATTTGGAAAACATTCCACTAGTAAGAAAGCAGCTCAATATCAAACACTAATATACTACAGTACACAACCAACACGTTTCTGAACAAGTTAAGCTCCCCTGAAGTGGGAGCAAAATGGCACGTCAGTTACTTTCAAAAAGGGGTAGAAAGACAAGGTTAAAAGAAGTTAAAGCACAATTACTTTCATAGGCAGGGCAAATAGTTTCAGTTCACTACAACCAGCAATTCAATTCAATAGGCCTGGGTCAAAGTCAATGGGGGTCATTCCGAGTAGGGCGGTAAGGGTTAACCGTCACCGTTAACGAGACCGGTGCCGTTAAACCCTTACCGCCCTATTCCGAGTTCCCTTTGCGGGTTGGTAATTAACGCCTGCTTTTTGCAGGCGTTAAAAAACCAACCCGCAAAGGGACCTAGGAGCTAATTACGGCACCGTAATTTACGGTGCCGTAATTAGCGCCTTCCCCATTCCCATTGAGCCCTATGGGGCAAAAATGGGAATGGGGAAGGGCCCTTGGTGAATGGGGAATTACCGACCCCGCCAACCTTGGAATGGGGCGGTAATTCCGCCATTCACCATGGCGGAGTCGGAAAAATAACGGCGTCAACCAAGGCGCTAATAGCGCCTTGGTTAACGCCAGGGTTGGAATGAGGCCCAATGGCTCAGAGTCTTGGATGGGATAGCACAGTTATGGTAGTAAACTGTTAAGTCTTTGTCAATGTTCGACGAAGTAGTTTGCCAGAAAAAGAGTTATATGTTGGTGTAGGAGCGAACGAGGCCCCAAAGTTAGGAAGGTTTCACAAACTTTCACCGCGGCAGGAACGATTTCCACACCACGTTTGCCCAGTACCTTAGGTATGAAGAAAAGCTGTAGCTGAGGCAGTTGTTCCTGGCAGTTTCTGCAGATCTCGCTATTCCTAAGCTTCAGTTGTGGGGACAAGAAGGAGGACGTCGGGAGGTTCCTGCACTGCCCAGGGAAGAGGCCACAAGCTTGGCCAAGCATTGGTTTAAGGTGTGAGTGTCTTAAAGCCCACAAATTGGTATCCTTCTCACTGGCTATCCGGTTTTCAACAGAACTCTGAAGAACATGTGACCAGTATGGAGACAGTGTCCAGGCGGCTTACGAGTTGGTTGTTCCCACCAGCTCAAGGGAAGAAGCGGTCCTTGAAGGAGCTTCTCTGTCGATGGAGTTTCAGGCAATTCGGACCTGCAGCAGGGCTTCACCCGGCAAACCAACGGTCCGGGAGTTGCAGCAGTCATCTTCCTTCAGCTCGTCTTTGGTTCTTTCTTTCCAGTGGTCGACTCTGCCTTCTAAGTCCCAGAGACCCGCTTTTAAACAGTTTTCTCCCATTCATTCCAGCCTAGCTGCCACTCACCCAGCAGGGTGGCTGTCCTTGCTAGACAGTCAGCCAGCCAATCACGCCAGAGTGCATTCAGGTCTCCTAGGAGACTAAGCATAGGGAGTTTCGGGCACCTCCCTTACATCCTGTCCACCCCAGACACTCTGGCACCAGAGGAGGGCTTCAGCACTGAAGCCCGCCAAAGGGCATCGAACATAGTGACCAAACCTGGTTTGGCGCGCAGAGTTAAACACAAGAAGGACCTTTCCTAAAAGAAACAGCAAAAAAAGATGACCGATGACCGTAGTCTGTTTTTCCAGAGGGGTCATGGGCGCCATATTGAAAAACATGGTTGACCCGATTTTTAGCTACCGGTGTTCGCGGTCAGGAAAAATCATGGTACTTTCTTCTAAAACCACTGCTACCAGCCATTTTAAGAGGAAAGGGTAACATTTGACTGTTACATGAGTGTTTAGACACACGGGATGCTAGGCAACCCCTGCAGCACTCTATAGGAAGATTGTGTGTGCTGGGTCTATGAATTTAAAAGGACTAGTAAAGTCAATTTAACTTCACATGCTCTGGGAGACGGTAGTCAGTCCCAGAGAAGGTATTTAAACCTTGGGGAGTCTGAAATACACCCCTGTGCCACTGCACTGAAGGTGCTGTGTGACATACAAGAAAAAGATGATGCCTATGGAGTTTGTCTAAAACTCCATATCCAAAGAACACAAAAGTAAAACACATTGAAAATGAAACGTTCAAAGTCCCAAAAGATAGCAAAAAAGCTGCAGGGCTGTAAGGTAGAAGGAATTTAGCCCTTGGGTGAGAATTCTCCTTAACATACTGGTTTTAACTTTTGCTGCTGTGTCGTAGTGCTTTAACTGTGCTTCTGTCTTTTACAGTTTTTTTGCTCTTGTTTGTAAGTTCTTTCTTAATCTTTATTTTCGTTGCCTTGATGTTTGTGCTCATGTTATTTGTGCATTCAGGCCTAAGGTGCTATATACATTATTAAACATAAACATAATCCCCTGAAATCTAAACATAATCCCACCATTCTTGAGTTTTTTCTCACCGTCATATCAAACTGATCCACTCAGAGGTCTCAGCCACTTCTATGATATCTGCAAACACCAACCTCTTCAGCTCATTCTCAACCTCCCCTCTTAACGCAAAATGTATTGTGCATAATTTAGCTCTGACTGGAATTGTCCCATTCTTCAATTTAATATGATGCATGAATCCTTTCAAACATCCAGTCTCATTCCTAAACACGATTGGATATCACCTTTGAACTTCCTTTATCACTTTCTCCACCTCTCCTTTTGCATTTCCCATCAATATCTGTTCAGGCTGATGTGTGTCAAATGTTATGCCCAAATCGGCTTCGGCATCCCAGGACTACAAGTTGTCGCCCTTTCTTGTGACAGGAATTCCTCTTTCTGCCCTTCCATTTTTAAACTGCAGCCTAGTATCAAATTCCCCAATTGCTACTTTGCCATAAACATGAGCGGACACTGTGGTGGATTCTTGCAGAGTACATTGTAACTTTCGTCTCCTTGTGTCAATATTACCCAAACAAATAATTGGCGCCACTGTCAATCAACGTCTCGATCCACATCAGTCACTGAGCGAGCTTTGTCGTCGTGGGGCAGGCATTGAAGGCATTCACCATGTACACGCAATCATCCTCCATAGTGCAAGATTCACATGGTCCACTCAGGGATGTGCCCTCCTGAATAGTCTTCCGAGAGTTTGTCCATTGTTTGCAGCATCTCGCAAGGTGCCCCTTCGTGCCACAATCTCTGTAAACAATGTGTATGGCGAAACGGCCCTTTCCAGTGCCAAACGCTGACTGCTGCTGCAATGGTATCATCTCCGTACAGAGGTGTTCCTTGCATCGTGGCCTGCATTCTTCGTTTCCTGTTATCTCAGAGCCAAAGGGTTGTATGGCTCTTCATTAAACTTGCTTTTGTCTGCACGTTCCACAGCATTTAAACCATCCAATGGAAATTTTGGAGTCTCGGCTTCGAATTCCTTGATGCACAACTCAGTGTGCGCCACTATTTTTGCCACCTCTTTTGCCCTATCTAAAGTCACATCGCCCGCTCTCCAGAGGGCTTCAGGCATCTTGTGATTGGAGTAGTTCATCACCAGCTGGTCTCTCACATGCTCCCCTTTGCAATGTTCAATTCTTTATCGCCATACCATGTAGAGCAGTTACACATTCTTCTATGGTCTCATGTTGTGTTCTCTGGCGCAAAGTGGCATCTGGCAAGGGGTTTATTCACTCTCTTTAACAATAAAGTTCTTGTCCAATTTTAACAAACTGGTTTCAAAAGCATCTAAATCTTCTCGCGAAGTTTCAGACGGTTCAGGAAGCCTTTTATAAATTAATTGGCCTTCGTGACCTGGACAATGGAACCGCAGGGAGCCCTTTATATCATTCCCAAAATTAGTTCCATATATGTCATGGATGTATCTTAATAACCCAACCTTCCAATCCTGCCATTTGACTGGAGGGTCCCCAGGTGACGTAAGAAAGTTATATTATCCAGTTATATTTGACATGTTTAATATCCCCTTTCTTTATTTCTTCACTGATAAATCTATTCCACATGTCTGCAGTGACGCATTGAATCCATAAATCCTGTGTTCATTCATTATTCCTTTCTTAAGCGCTGCATTTACAGTTTCCTCCAGCAGGGGGCACTAATGCCTCAATGTTCTCAATAACATTTTTGGTTCTGCGGCCTCGTCGAGTAGCAATGGAACAGACGCACCAGTGCCCAATGTCCTGTCTTCCCCTGCACGCCCAAGGCCATTTCCCACTTCAGGAACTGCAACGCTCACAGCCAGGTGCAGGTAACGCACAACAGAGGACATCAGCAGGTAGCATGGCGAACGTGGACTCGGGGCTGCCGAAGATCCTGCCTTTGCCAGTATCCTGTGGTGCCGGGATTGGACCAAATTATCGATCGGTCACACCAAGTAAGTTTAGTTTCATCAGTTTTATTTGTAAGTTTAAAATCGCAGCTGTTGTAATCGTATCAATGATTACACGATTTAGGAAGTGCTCTTTTATTTATGTAGCGAATATAACTATGGATTCACCCCCACGGTACCTTTCAGCATATGATATTATATGCATTTATAAGGCGTCCATACAAAAGTGATCCAATGCGCGACGAGGCAAGGGAGGGGGAACAGAGGGGAAAATAGAGACAACAAACTTACTGGGCCTGGTGACATTAAGATCATGCAAGTGCAGGGAAGGGGGGAAATGGGAAAATGCAGGGGGAGGGGACAGGCCAGTTTGTCAGAGGATGTACATGAAGCACGCCATTTCCTCTCAGCCACTCTGCACTTGCAGCCACTCTGCACTTGCATTTTAAGGGTGGCGAGGTCTGAGTCATACCAGGAGTTGCACTTGGCTTTGGTCTTTGGCGAGGTCTGAGTCATACCAGGAGTTGCACTTGGCTTTGGTCTTCAAGCGGATCCTTATGACAGGGGCAAGAACATCCAGAGTATCAGAGATAGCAGAGTAGAGCATGGAGAGGGTTGCCTCATGGTTAGGGCAATGGGGGTGGGAGGGGTGAGAAAGTGCCAGTGAAAGCCTCAACTGACACACGCTTCATGGGTCAAATAACCGAGAAGATAGGTGGCAGTGCTGGCATTGGCTTGGCCTGAGGGGTGGAGAGAGTGAGCTGGAAGGAGAGGAGAAAGTGATCACTCCAGGAGAGAGGAGTGGTGAGAGGGAAAGAAAGGGGAAAGTCTGTAGAGATCAGAACATGAAGAGTGTGCTTTGCAGAGTGAGTCGAGCCAGTGGGGAAAATAGAGAGTGAGAGAGAGTCGCAGAGGTTGGGAAAGAGTCCAGAGGAAGAACAGAAATCATCCAGGTGGATGTTAAAGTCTCCAAGAAGGAGTTGAATGTTCGAGATCAGGCGGAAAGAGGTGATGTCTGCCCACTCAGAGAGAAAGGAGGAGATCTGACCAGGTGGCCGATAAATGGTGGCCACAGTAAGGAAATGGCTAGGAGAAAGAGCCTGCAGACGAGTCATTTGAAAGAGGAGTAGGCTTGTGTAGGAATGACAGAGGCAGGAATCCACTCAGGGAAGATCAGGGCTACACCCCCTCCGGAACAGCTGGACCTGGGCGCAGAAGGATCTTGTAGCCATCAGGGAGGATAGTGTCAAAGCTCGTGACAGAGCTGGCTGTGAACCATGTCTCGGTGAGACCAAGGACATCTAGGTCAAGTTCTTCAAGGAGGCGGCAGATGTCAGGAGTGTTTGAAAGCTGAGTGAGAGTTTAGAGTGGCAATATGGAGAAGGTTGCCATCCTTGAAAGACTTCCGGGGAGGGGTACAAATCAAAGGTAAAACCTGCAGAGGTGTAAATGATGGCTGAGGGGGGGCAGAAGAGGAAGGAGGAGAGGGCAAGGTATCCAAGAAGCAGACAGCAGGGGGAGGCCATGGAGGGAAGATGGGGGACAGCAGGGAAAGGAAGGAAATTGATGAGGCACGGGAAGCGTCTATCAAACAGGAGAAGATTGGCCTGAGGGCCTTGGACCAAGACGGTGTCATTCAGGTAAACATTAATTATGACCTTAGAAGAGTCGAAGGAGGCCAGGAGAGCCTCCCACCGGGTGCAACCATTAATGGGAGAAGAAGAGAAAGGAGAAAGCACAGAGACCATATGAAGAGTGCATAGGTCTGGCTAGGAAACCATAAAGGGGATGTTGGTAAGGGTTTGCCTAGAGGAAAGACTCGTGTAGGTGTCAGCGATAGGGAGGCCAGGATGTCCTTTTTTTTTTTTTCAAATTTGATTTTATTGAGTTTTAACATCAAAAGTGAGCAATCGAGTGGATACATAACTGAGCATACAAGAGTATTCCACAAAAACTTCGGGATCCACCCTTAAAACAATGAAACGTTGGTAAACATGTCCACTTTCAATGGATGAATAATACAAACCCCTGTCCCCCCCCCCTTTTGTCCGTTCTCCTATGACTCCCGGGTGTCGGCGTTGCTGTAACAGTCTATATTAGATGGCGTGATGTTGATCTCTGTTAGCACCATGAGTTCCAGGTGAAGTTTGTGACAGGCATGGTTATCAAGCAATACGTGGTCTGGTGTTCAGGACCCGGTGGGGTTCTTTGAGTGGTGTTTCGGTTAAAGCAGTGGGTCAGTGGCGGCCGTACTTGTAATATAATGGCCAGTGAAGTCCATCCATGCTTCCTCGTGTCGTGCGGCCTTGCCATGGAGGGCCGCAGTTATTTTCTCCATTGTGTATATGTTTATGGCGATATGTAACCAGTCCTTTTTATCTGGTAGGCGAGGGGACTTCCATTTGATGACTAAGGCTGCTCTTGCCGCCAGCAGAAGGGGGGATATTAGTCCTTTTACGCACATCACCTCATCCTCTTCTTCCTCAAGGCCAAATAGGATCAAAAGAGGGGATAGTTCCCTTTCTATACCGTCTAATTGTTTGATCCATCCCAGGACCTCTTGCCAGTAAATGCATACCTTAGGGCACTTCCACCACATGTGCCGGTAATCAGCGTCCATGCCGCATTGTCTCCAACATTTTGGGCTGGAGGATTGAAACATTTTCGACAGTCTTAAGGGATCATACTGCCATCGATGCAGCAGTTTTAGGGCATGTAATTTGTACTGGGTGGCAATTGATATTTTGGCTGGTGTTTCACAAATTTTGTCCCAGGTTTGCTGTTCAAATTCCTTGTTAAAGTCCTTTTCCCATCGCTTTTTGAGGTGAAGGCTCGGAGTTTGGTCTTTGGTGATTAGAGCCTTGTACATGCGAGATATTAGGCCTTTTGATGAGTTGGTCGTGTCCAGTATAGCTTCAAAAGGCGTCAGCTCTCTTTGTGTGGTGTCCTTTCATTCTTTCCTTGACATGAATCCTTTTAGTCGTAGATACAAGAAGATCAGAATTGGATGAATATGGAGGGCTTCTTCTAAGTCCGAGATCGAAATGAATTTCCCATTTCTCCACAGTTGGCCTACTCTCTCCAGTCCGGCATCGAACCAGGTTTGGTACCTAGCGTGTTCAGGGATTTCTTCTCGGATCCCGGGGGACCAGAGGTGGCTGAGTAGGGAGGCCGTGTCTTGAGTCCAGTCATTCATTTCCCTTTCTTCCAAATGTTCCACATGGTGCTCAGTATTGGGTGATCGCGCAAGCATTTCGTGAGCTTTGCTCTTGGGACCCATAGCCATTCCGCGAGGGTAACGTGGACCAGGATGTCGTTATCCAGTTGTACCATTGGAGGTCCTTTCTGTCACGCAGATGTGGGATCAGGATCCTGAGTGGGGTTGCCTGGTAATACCGTTCTATGTCCGGGAGGCCCGCTCCACCCATTTCCTTCGGGAGTGTCAGGATATCATACGGTATCCGCAGTTTCTTTCCGTCCCACAGGAATTCTAGTATAGCCTTTTTGATCTGTTTGAAAAAGTGGTCAGGAATTGTGATGGGTAAGATCTGGAAGGGGTATAGGAAGCGTGCGAGGGTCACCATCTTGATAGCATCTATCCAGGAGATTGTGAGGGATTTCCATTTTGTGAGATCTGTTTTGAGGGCACTTAGGAGTTGCAGCAAGTTTGCGTCGTAGAGCTGAGTTAGGTCTCTCAGTGTGGGGCCTCCAATATCAGGCCAAGGCGCTCAAGATCGTTTTGCTGCTCTGGGATGGATCGTGAAGCGGGAAGAGAATGGATTTGGATTTATTTATTTTGAAACCAGAGAGTGTCCCGTATTCCTCACTGAGGTGTATCGCCCTTGGGATTGAAGACAGTGGATTTACTACGTGGAGCAAGATGTCATCTGCGTACAAGGCTAGTTTGTATTTTCTGCCATTCACCTGCATTCCCACAATTGCAGTGTCCGCTCGGAGCGCTCGAGCGAGGGGTTCTAGGGAAAGTGCGAAGAGAATCGCCGAAAGGGGGCAGTCTTGTCTCGTACCTCTCTGGAGAGGAAACCAGCGGGAGTACTGGGCGTTCACCGCTACAGCAGCTCTTGGTGCTGTATAGACAGCCTTGATCACTGATCGAAAGGTGGGTCCCAGGCCTATTTGCTTCTACGTGGCCTCTAGGAAGTGCCATTCGACTCTGTGGAAAGCTTTCTCGGGGTCGATCGAAAACAGAGCTGGCATGTTCGGCGAAGTTTTGGCTTCATGTATGAGGTGGAGGGTCTTGCGGGTGGAGTCTGCGCCTTGCCTGCCAAGGATGAAGCCCACTTGATTGTTGTGAATTATTGCGGGCATATGTGACTCCAGTCGTGCAGTGAGAATCCTCGTGTTAATCTTGGCGTCAATGTTCAGGAGCGATATTGGGCGATAAGAAGCACATAAGTAGGATCCTTTCCTTCCTTGGGAATCACCGTTATGAGCACTTCGGAGAAAGATTCGGGTGCGACACCAGTGCTGAGGATGCTGTTGAAGAGCTCAACCATGAATGGGAGCAGGGCATTCCGGAAAGTATTGTATAATCCCGCCGTGTATCCGTTGTTTCCCAGTGCTTTTCCCATTGGAAGTCTTTTGATAGCATCTTCAATTTCTTCCCCTGTGATAGGAGCTTCATTGGCTTGTGTCGTTTCCGATGGGAGGGTCGGCATGGCCACTTTGGTCAAGTAGTTCGTAATCGCTTCTGCGTGCGGTGCGTCCTGTGAGGTGTATAAAGTCGGCAAAGGATTCGGGGATATTGGGGGGGTGATGTTCTGGTGGTGTGTCTGTATCTCCCACCTTTGACACCCATCGCTCACAGCGTTGGCCGCGGAGTCTTGCGGCGAGCAATGCGCCAGCTTTGTTCCCATGTTCGTAGTGCTTCTGTTTCAGGTATTGGAGTTTGTGGATGATGCTCTTTGTTTCTAATTGCCGTAGTTCTTCTCTCTTGGCGTTGGCTTGTTCGATCTTCCTCCCTCTTTCGGAGTCCGCTGATTGGGCCGCAAGATCAAGGTGGGCAATGTCCATTCGCCACTTATTTTCTATGAGTAGGCGTTCCCACTTTTTCGCTGCTCCCTCCTTGATGAGAAGTCCCCTCCATGGGGCCCTGCCTTCGTTCCAGACTATGTTGATGGAAGTTTCACCTACGTTGTTCTGCTCGAAGTATCTGGTGATGTCCTGCTCAAGCTGCTATCGAAAGACTGAGTCCTTGAAGAGCGTCTTGTTGCACCGCCATTTGGCGCTCCGCCGAGGGAGAGCCATCTGGTCGTGGTCCGACCATGTAATAGGTGATATATTGGCTTCGGTTGTTGCTGCGGCAAGTGCCGAGGTTACATATACGTAGTCAATTCTGGAATACGTAGCGTGAGGCATGGAGTAGAAGGTGAAGGCTGTCCGGGCCGGATTCATGTATCTCCATGCATCTGTAAGATTATAGGTGTCCATCATATCCACAATCCTGGAATGTCCTGCGCCTCGTGGCAAGGTTGTGGATGGGTTGTCTGCTTGCCTGTCCATGTCCGGGTCCATCCACGTGTTGAGGTCGCCTCCTATTATCACTTCCCCTTCTGCCTCATTCATCACCTTTGGGATTGCTTGTTGAAGGAACCGGGATTGACCAGTATTGGGTGCATATATAGACGCGAGTGTGATGATCGTGTCCAGTATTTTGCCAACTAACACTAGTATTCTACCACTCACGTCTGACCAAGACCTCAAAAACTCAAATCGGATTGATTTGCTGAGTAGAACACCAACTCCAGCCTTTTTGAGCGGACCAGAGCCCCAGTATTGTGTGCCCAATTTGGTATGGAGTACCCTCCTCTCATCTCCTTTACTGTATCGGGTTTCTTGCAAGAAGAGTACGTCTAGGTTCGCTCTCTTGAATTCTCGGGAAACTAACGACCTTTTGGTGAGGGAATTAAGCCCCTTAACATTGAGCGTGGCAATTCTGAGTTTGCCATGCCTGTCACTGATTCGTCACAACCACCCATGAGAGGCGAGTCCTGAGAATTCATTGGGCACGTCACCTGGATTTATGCCGTGCATTGCCGCAATGGAAGTATTCTGAGGGTTGTCCCACACCCAAAGGGACTGCAAAGTCTTTCGGATCCCCACCCCCCTTCCCCTTTCCGGGTAGTAAACATTGTACCCGTTGTCTTCAGTTCCAAATTTCCACACCTCGTTTACCTTACAAGGAACTGAGTCTCAGATTGATGGCGTCCGAGTTGAACCAGGTGCTTACAACTGCTCTACTATTGGACCACCCGTGAGGGTTGTGACCTTGTAACCCCCATCACAAATATCGTCTCATCAACATGTAGAGCACCCCCCATTCTTAAAATGTCAACTCACGTTACAACTTGACACATAAGAACAACTGTCATCATTAAGTAATGGATATAGTGATACATGCGGTTTCTGGCTCCTTTGGTCACCAGCGGATCATCTGTCCGGGCTCTGGAGAGAGGTTCCTTCCGGGCTGGCTCTGTTGGCTGTAATGTGTCAGTCTCCGAGCCGTTGGAAGGTCTCCGAGCCGTAATTCTTGACTAGTCCTCGCCTGATCTAAGGGTCTGCATATATACCGTATCAGTTGGCCTTTTTTGGCGTATTATTAGGCCGTCTGTATTTTCTGGCTCCTTTTGACTTTCTTCCTTCTTGGGCCTCGAGGTCCCCATCACGCTCCCTCCTGTGGTGTTACTTCTTGTGACCCTTCTTTGGGGCCAGCGCCGAGGAGATCCGCAATGCATTCCCGAATCTCTTCTTCAGAGCGTAGTGTTATTCTCCTGCTACTGTGTTCAAACGTGAGAGAAAAGGGATAACCCCATCTATATCTCGTGCCCTGGTCTTTGAGCCATTTGGTTAAAGGGATGCATAGTTGTCGTAGGGCCAAAGTAAGCAAAGATAAGTCCTGGAAGATGGTTATTTGGGCTCCTCCAAGGGTGAGGGTGTCGCCTGACCTGGCTTTAGCGAGAATCCTCGTTCTATGTTGGTATCTATGGAATCTGGTCAGGACCGACCTTGAGCCCCCTGACGGTCCCCCGGCTCTGTGTATTTTTTCTGTTGTAGGTTCATCAATGTTCTCGTCCGCAGTTAGAATTCTGATGATGTCATGTATGGTGTGTTTAAGATCCTCCTCTGTTTCGCCCTCCCACTCCGGGATTCCAAAAAATCGTAGGTTATTTCGCCTTTCCCTGTTTTCCAAATCGTCCATCTTCAGACTGATATCTTCTTCTCTTTTCTCTATAGTGCGCATGCAGAGGTCCGGTTGGGCTTCCAGTGTGTCGATTGAGGCTTGGTTGTTCTCGACCCCTTCAAGCCTCTCCTCGATATTGTCCACCCTTTGGGTCATTCTATCTATTTTGCCACCTAAGTTGGCGCCCATATTTCTAATTTCGCTCAGGAGGGCAGCAATGTCCCCTGTGGTGGCCGCTGCCCCTGTTTCGGAAGGATCCGTCGACATCGTGTGGTTAATTCTGGGCTCAGGGTACGATGGCGTGTAGGCGTATCTGGCTAGCTTGGATTTGGTGCTCATGCGATGTATAGGTGTGAGGAGGCACTCGCCCCTGGAACAGGGGCACTACCCTCAGCACTGGTGCAATAAGCTGGTCCGGGAGTGTGTTATCACGTGGTATCCGGAGTGTCTTGTTTAGCTAGAATCTAGCGTTGGGAGGAGGTACACGCCCACCCTCCGACTGCGTCACCTTTCGTTCACTTCAGAGCCAGTCTCCGGCTTCAGTGCGGTGTCCGCAATTTGCTTATGCCAATGAGGGTCGAGTTGTAGACCTTGTTGGGTTTGCATGGGGGTAGGCCTCAGTTCGGGTAGTCAGGATCCCAGTTGGGCCTCGAGGGAGGCGGGCAGAGGAGGGCACACGCCCCACAAGTGGGGGCCCAACCCTCTATGTTGACTCTGGCGTAGGAGTAAAATGTCGGAGGATCAGTGGGGGGATTTATTGGAGGAGGTTGAAGCAGTGTCCAGAGGCCGGATCCTTTAGCTAGATGCTTTGGGTGCGTTTCTCAGTTCGGGGTGTTTGGCCCTTGGTCCGCCCAATTGGCGAAATAAGGCTGGTGACACCATGTAAGGGTCCGAGGAGGGGCGACAGGATCTCCCCAGGAGATAGTGGGGTCAGTCCCTATAGGCAGGTGGATGGTGTTGTGCCTTGGAACGTGTCGGGTGCTCATGCCTGATGGGTGGGGGTTGGATCCCTTGCCCTGTGTCACCAGAGGGTAGCACTGGAGCGTGAAAATGCCAGCCTGCGGTGGGGATCTGTATTTACTGCAGATGCGGCGTGGAACCGGAGAGCGTAGACCAGCTTTGCTTGCCCAAGCCTTATTTATGTTTAGGTCTTCGTGATAGCACTGAGTGTGGCGGATGCCCCGGGGGTTGCCCTGTTATTGTTCATACATTCGCGGGCATCGGGAGCATCTTGTATTCAGTGCGAATGCTTTGGGCAGTGTGCGGAAGCCTGCGGGCAAAGTGGGGCTGGTACTTCATGGAGGTCTGCCGGCGTATGCATTCAACAGTGTGACTGGCCTGGAACGGGTGGGCGAGGGGGGAGATTCCGCGCCCGCCCCTGCGGACGGAGCTGTTCCGTACGCAGACGGGGTCGGGGTCAGGCTCACAGGGATCGGACACAAAGTCGAGAGTGGGCTAGGGCATCACCGGGCAGGAGGGGGGCACTCACCTTTGAGGACGACGGGGCCGTGCGGGCCATTAAGCTGGGAGGGCCGACTCCTCCCCGGCGGTCCAAGGTCTCTTACCGCCTCGGGGCCCCAAGCATTACGTGGAGAGGCTGCGGCCGCTGTGGGGGGGTTGCAGCACGGCTCAATGGGCCCGCATGGAGGCAAGGGGAGGAGTTGGCAGTCTCTGGGTTTCGCTGGCTCAGAGTTCGTTTGAGACGCCGCTCCGGAGGCCTGTAGGGGGAGGCTCGCCGTATGGGGGTCCGGGTTCCCCCACCCTGTGCGTCCGCTGTTGTGTGGTGGGGGGGTCAAAAGTGGGGGCTCAGGGCACCTTTGAGGGGTCACAGGTCAGAGCTCACACGTAGGATGTCTGCATCCGTGTGCCCCCTGGCGGCTGCTCCAGGATGTCCTTTTTAAACTTCCTCCTACCATATTTAGTGAGAGCAGGCTAGCCGATAGAGAAGCTGTTAGAAATATAGGAGAGACTGAGAGCACCATAGAGTAGGTAGGGAGAGGAGAGAAGAGGAGTGGGCAGGGACAGGGAGAACACTAGGGAAGGACGCAGGGAGGGGTGCAAGCAGACGAGACCAGGAGAGATGAGACAATAGTAGACAATTGATCAAAATGAAAGGATCTCAGACAGTAGTAGAATAGTTTGCTAGGTGAACGCTTTGCTAAGAAGGCAAAGACCGCACTACTTTCACATTGTAGTTTAGCAACAGAGACAGCACACCTAGGTCTAAAATCCTGTATAGTGGGAGAAAGGCCTAAGTTTCACAATGCAATTTACATACTGCAGACGGCACAATTATTCTAGTGTAGGCGAGGTTGCTATGTGGCACGGTTTCAGGGTAGAGTGATGGCTCTATTCCTTACCCGGGCCACTCCTACCTTACTAGTTACTGAAGGTTGACGGCTGGCCACTGGTTTTCCCTGCTGACACCTGCAGACACTAGCTAGAGCCGCCTCTGAGGGAGCCGCCCTTTGCCTAGGCTGTAGGGGCTGCACAGGCAAGGCGCTGCCCTGGGACATTCAGTTAAGAGAGGCGATCCAGTATATCACGGGAGGGAGGTGGGGTGGTAGACGGGAGGAGGAAGGTAAGGGGAACAGAGACACTGGGGCAGACAGGGCCCAGGGGCCTAAAACAACAGTTTTAAAAAAAGATTCCAAGGCCCAGGAGGGTCAAGGTACTACCACGCTTACCCGAGGCGTCAGGAACAGAAAGGCGCTTTGAGGCTGGTGCAGTGACTAGATTCGCCAAAGGCAGATGGAACAGCCTATCACGGAACATGGTGTGCAGTGCAGTAGTTAATTATGGTGGTAAAGCGTCCTGCTAGATGTTCCTGTTTTGGGTGAGTGGGCCCTCAAGTAGGAGGTTGCAGGGGCGAGCGTTGGGAAGCCTGTCTTCCTCTTGCTTGCTGCGCTCGTAATGTCTTTAGCGGGAAGTGCTGCTCGTAATCTCACAGGAGTTCCTGCGAGGCTTGGCACAGGACTTCTTCGAGGTCCTTTACTCTACATATCTCCTTTTGTTGGACAAAGTTTGTCTTACTCCATTACATAGTCGGTGTACCTTCCTGGTCTTCGTTCTCTTTGTGGTTGACTGCTCTCTGCATTCTTTTCTTTATTTTTCTTTATTTCATTTCTCATACGCGCCCAGGACTCAGAGATTTCACAGTGCTAAATTACATACATAGTTACATTATAGTGCAGACTTTAGGTTCACAGTGGTTACAGGGATAATCATGCATACTTGTTAGAAAGTGAGGTTTTGACTTGTTTACGGAATGCAAGGTAGGATGGTTCATTTCTGGTTGTGGGTGGGGGCGTGTTCCATGGAGTGGGAGCGATGACAGTGAAGCAGGATGCCCTGATCGTTTTCTGGTGAATCTAGGTGTTGTAAGTTCTTTCGGTGTTGCACCCCTTTCACTGATTCTCTCTTGTCTCACTGCACTCCTCTTGGGACTGGCTTCCGCTTGTTCTGATGTCCCTATGTCCTCCTCCTCTTCATGTCCAGATTTTCCTCTCATGGCGGGTTCTCTTTGATCAAGTGCTTGACTTCTCTGATCTTGTGTTGCAGGGCTGCATGCTTCTTCTGTCCTCTTTTCATAAAGTGCCACCCTCTCCAAGTTCCATAGCTTCCTGTCTTGGGTGCGTACATGGTTTGTCCCTTGCTGCACCACTCTTAATGGTCTGCTGAACTTGGAACCAGCACGGGATCTCTATGTAACAGTTTAATCTTTATCAAATCTCCTTCTCGGACTGTGCTTTGTTGTGGCTTTCTCCTTTCGTCACTATATCTCCTCATGTTTTCTTTGCTCTTCTTAACTCGCCAGACCAATTCTTCCATGCCCACTCTCTCATCCTCCCTCACACTTGCCAACCATGGCGGATCCAGGGTGGAGGCTGCCCTGTGTCCTCTGAGAAGATGGAACGGCGATATGTTTGTGACCCCATTGGGGGTAAAGCGATGAGCAGCTATTGCTTCCTTGACTGTGCTGAGTCCCGCTGCTGTGGCTAACTGCAAGGCACCCTTAATGAACACATTTGCTTGGGGTGATATAAGGTTGCTTTGATTTGCTTGATATCCTCCTTCATGAATCTTTCCATTTCTCTAGGTATGAGTTGTAATCTGTTGTCGGTTCTCTGGGCAACACTTCTCTCTGAAACATTTTCTTAATGAACTGAATCACTGTGGCTGTGGTTATGCTAGGCACACATTCAATTTCTCCCCATTTGGATAAATAGTCCACTAACACTATGCCATACTTGTTTTCATGTTCCATGAGTTCTAGCAAGCTAATGAAGTCCATGCCCAATTGTTGCCACACTCCTTCTGGCACTTGTCGCTATTCACACACTCATGATACCTCTCTGTCATGTTCCTTATTTGTAAGTCCATTCCTGGCCACAAATATGCTTCCCTCACTCTCCTTTTATTCATGTTGATTCCCAGATGACCGGCGTGAGCCCTGCATCTAATGGTTCTTCTCATTGCTATGGGTGGGATTACTTGGTTGCCTTTCATGAGCAACCTTTCGCTTTCGAGGATTTCATCTGACACTTTCCAATAGGGACACAACCCCTCTGGAATGGACCTCTCATCGGGCCACCCTTTTCTGACCCGTTCCGTGATTTTTGCTGTGGTAGCATCCTTGGCTGCTTCTTCTTTCCAGTGCCCTTCGCTCATTTCGAGGAATTCCCTACTCCTCAAGTCAGTGAGTGCTACGACTTGGGTGAACCAGGTTTGATGGCCTGGATTGTCCCTCACTAATTTGGTTTCAAGGAGGGCCGTTAGATCTAGCATCTCGGTGAGTGTGTCGGAAAATGAGGACACCATGTTTTCCGCTTGGTCATAGATATGTGTCTCTTGGTCATGATGGAATCCAGACAGAGCTGGAGATCTTGGCCGGTGTACCTTTTTTGAAGTTACGATCAGTGACTATTTTCATTTGTTTTTTTGGTTTGGGTAGGGGGTCTAGGGTCTCAATGCTAAAATTAATGACATAATAATCTGACCATATGCATGGGGTGGTCTGATTAATGTTAGCAATAAGCCTTCTTTTCACAATCCAATCCAGTATGTTATTTTTGGCAGTGATTGGTTTTGTTTTGGATTTAATGGTCAATGAATAGGAGGGCAGATTCTAGTTTGATTGCTTCTTTATCCAAATTATTTCCTCTCCAACGGTTCAAGAGCCCTAGAAAGAGTGTAGCGGAGTTAGGCCTGGAAAAAGTATTTAGTAGTTTGGTGATTTCTACATTGAAATCGAGCATTAAGTTAAGTGGTCTGTAGACTAATACAATATTAATGCTGTTATGGTTGGTCGGGGTCATTTTAACATGGAGGATTTTGCAACCTGAACATGTAACTTAGGCCAGAAATAAACATAGTTTGGTTTTGGCAATAATTGCCACTCCACCACATTATCCATCGGTGCGATTAGCAGAGAAGAGAGAAAAGCCTGTAGGAACAACCAAACTGATTGAGGGACCACTTGTGTCCCGGATCTATGTTTCTGTGATACATAAAATATCAAGGTTACTAGCCATTACCAGGTTGTGGAGATCTTGGTCGTGTTTATTTAGAGATTTTCTGTTCAAAAGTGCTCCTTTACACATAACAATACTCTGCTTTCTAAAGATAACTTGAAAATGACATTTACCATAGCATCACTCAAATATATAAATCCTTATAGAACTATGTTAGGCAAAAAGTGTACAATTGTAGCATTTGTATTTATTTATGTATTGGTTATTTATAACGCGCTTAATACCCAGTGGTTTCTAAGCGTGACCCAGGGATCGAACCTTTGTTGCTCCGTGCCGTCTTGCTTCCAAGGCAAGCACGTTGCCCATGAGTTATCCTCCCGAGACAATTGTAGCTTTATTCCTCTCATCTTGACCGGCAGACTACAAATACCAGAATGCAATTCAACAAAAAAGGCAAACAAATGATGTCTGAGTGCAAAACTTTCAAGGACTGACATGGTTTAAAAAGAAATAATGCAGATGCCATGTGCTACGAGAAATTTAAAACTAAGAAAGCACAAGGCATTCGGAACTGTGGACAGTCTACCATCCATGCAGTAACTGGAACCAACCCTGCTTAGTTTCAAAGCAAGGAAGGATCCAGCCCCCTTAGACCATGTTTCTCTAAGTGGTCTTATAAGGTGGGCTCATTTATTAGGCAACATGGGCTTAGGGGGTGGCCCCTTCCTTCCCCCTCAAAAGGATATTTGCATGTTTAAAGAATTCATGGAAATTAATCTGCTTTGAAGCTAAGCATGGTTCCCAGTTACTGCAGGAAAAGAAAACCACTGTTGCTGTACAAAATATCATTTTATTTCTTTTGTATTATTGACTGGTAGACTACACATACCTTGATTCAATTCAGAAAAAGGTAAAAAAAATGGTCCCTGAGTGCAAAGCTTTCAAGGACTGACAGTAGCATGGTTTAAAAAAGAATAATAATTTGGATGCCCATTTGGTTGCCCATCCATGCAGTAACTGGGACTGACCGTGCTTAGCTGTAAAGCAGGACTGACCCTGCTTAGCTTCAAAGCAAGGAAAGGGCCGGCCCATATCTCTAAGTGGTCTTGTAACTTTGGCTAATTTATTGGGCAACATCACCTAAGGAGGCTGGCCCCTTCTTCACTTTGAAGTTAAGCAGGGTCTGTCCTCGTTACTGCATGGATGGGAGACCTGGATGGCAATAGTGTTACTTTTTTCACCCCCGACATCACTACAGCTGTAAATAAATCTTAAAAAAATTAAAATAACCGCGGGTACTGAACTACACATATCCTTGGCTATCGGTAGTCGGGTAGTCATTTATGGCCTTGTATATCGGAAAAATGGCATGTAAATAAAATGCTTTCAGGCCTTCACCAAGTGCCCCCCTCATCTGTGTCAGCTCCCCCCGCTCCCCAGATGGCCTTCTATCCCCCTCTTAACTTCCCCTCCACAACACTCCTGTTTCTGTGAAACAATTTGCTTTGAGATGTCGGCTATTCATGACTATAGCCGAGGCTACAGAAAGATTTGTGTTGCAAGCTCAGTCCCTAGACCACCCACAACTCCCAAATTTCTATTGGTGCCCTCTAGCCACCCCCTACCCCCACCTCTAGCGTGATGGCATTTGCATATTTGCATGTTTTCTGACCGGCAAATAGCTTTTTTCCTGTGTTTCATTTTCCCATATCCTCGGCTATAACCTCGAATATCTCTCGCATCGAGAGTAAAACAAGATGGCGGCTGTTTTATTTCTAAAAACACCCATATAGCTATTCTTGAGAGGGGGGATCCCCCTTCTCCATCAAATATTGAATTAACTACTGGACAGAATAACCCCAAATCACACATGGATTGTGAGTCAATGCTTTGTGCCCAAGTTGTTTTGGACCTGGTCCAAATATGTCCAGTAGTTTGGGATGTGCGCTTTGGCAGAAATGTACCTTGTTTGTCTATGGAAAATTGAATGGGTAGTAGGGCGGAACGTTGAAAACTGCAGTCTGGGTGCGGCCTGCGAGTCCCTAATCAATTTCGCAATTTTGGTCAAATCAGTTACTCAAAGGAAAAACTATTAACAAATGAATTTTAGGGGGTTCCTATGGCAGTCCCACTCACCTTAACTATAGGGCGGCTATTGCTGCCCTATAATAGAGTGATATAGTTGTATATGTCCATGTTTGAAGGGTCATGACGACTACACCTTTGGAACTCTGTACATGATTGCATTGTATCACATTCGCTCTCTTGTAGAAATGCTCTGAGTGTAGGATCATGTACTGAATTTTACACAGGGCTGGCCAGTAGGGTTATTCTGAAGTTCTTCACAGCTCAACTACCTGATATTGACAGAAGACTGCCAACAGGCAGAGTATATTCATGCTGAGTTTGTTGGCCCCTGTTCCTGTGACTCTGCTGTTCCACCTCATACCAGGCTCTTACGGTCCACCCAACCTCAGAAGACCTTCAGAAAGGCAGGCAATGCTGCTAGTTAAGCGACAATGCTCCACTTGCCCTTTCTGCAATGAAGCAAACATGCCACCAGCACAAAACACATCTAAAACCCGTTTGAGCACCAATGGGGAATTAAAATAGAATCTTCATGATGTCTGGTAGACTCTGTGGTCACGCTATCAATCTCCCAGCACGCCCCAGGTTACCTGAACCTCATGTTGAAGTGACCAGGTACTGCTTCTTGCAAATAAGTCAACCCGCCACAGGCATTAACACCTGTTCACCATCTCCTCTGTCTCCCTAGAGGAGTGAAGGGGCCCCTGCATGCTGATTGGGCAAGCTGCCAGTCTTTATCTGGGTGTCACTAGCTAAGCATCGAAAGGACAATGGTGACATATGTTTGAAATTGCTACTGTCTGAAAGAGCCAAGCGTCTAGACACGTACACCCACCAACCCAATTTGGCCATCACCATGTGATTCACTCCACACTCCTAATCTTTACACTCAAATGTACAGTCAGAATAGACTCAAAACCCATGCTCCTCCAATATTCAAAATTGTGCATCCTTTCCATCAGCCACCCACCACTCACCAAATATAAATGTAGCCTATCATTGGTCAATGCACTCTCCACAGTGGTGAAGCAGGCATTTTACCGAATCATTGACCACCACCTGAATGCACTAGTCATCAGGCATGGTTTATGCTGGTCATTATTGTCTACAGACTATTGCATATAGTGTATCAATCACACGGGGAAGACTGAAAGGGTCATCCCAGCATCCACAAGACCACATGGAACTGCACCCTCCAGGCATCCACAAATCGCAACACCATGGAACTTCTTACCTATCATTGATTATGCCCTTCCAATAATAGAGCAGGGACACACGTCAGCTGGCCCTGTTTTTCATGATTTCAACCAGAATTCCACCCTCGGCATCCTTTTCATTGGTTTTAATGACAGTCTTGATTTCCTTTGCTTACAGCCTTATAAGCAGACACCATCTTGTTCCTGGTCTTGCTTTACCTGAAAGGCACCTGTGTAAACGACATGCATTGATCGTAGCACTGCCTCTCCCTTAGCCAGCCATGGATGTCTAGCTCCTACTAAAAGCTTGAACCAACACAACTTGACTATCCTACTGCGAAAGGCCACCAAGCAGACCTATTCCAGAAATAGATGACGAAATAAACACCATGCTGTCATCAGTTCCTCAGCTCACACACTGCATGGAAATGCTGGGATTTGCCATTGACTGTGGCCACACTGCAGCTGAGCACTGTGCTACTCTATGATGTCATTGAAACCTTGTGAACAAAACAGAACCAAGATCTTAGAGAGTGTGGCCTTCCTTACTGTCGGCACTGGAGCTGCTGACTTGTGACGGGTTTGCTGCAACACCGCCATTAGTAAGACAATCTCTCCCAGTGGGCACAGCATGAGGAACCAGGAGGATAAAGTGAGGGAGTGTGACAGGACACCATGTACTCTCATGGTTTGATGCGGGGGGGTGACAAAGAGCAGGCATTCTTTTTCTTGGTGAGCGCTGTGCAGCCAGGAGAGAAGTTGCAAAGGAATAACAGGATGCCTGGTCATGTTACCCTTTGACCGTTTCGAAGTTGCCCATGGGAAAAGCTTGGAATCTGTAAAAGGGATACAAGGGAGAGGGTCGAACCTTGCATAAACTTGAAAATGGTTAATTCTCAAAGGGTACATATTCCATTGAGTACCATCATATACCACTCAAGCAAGCTTTGCGCTAGTTTTCAGTCAGATTTCACTCAGAGCCCCGTGATGGATTGTAGCTCTGGTGTTAATAGTTGCATTCCGCTGAATTCTATAACCTCTCCCTTTGAAATGAGGGACCGTCATCCCCGAAAATTACAGCCCTTTCTTTCATCCCTACCCCTCACAGGTTGCCCGTTTACCTCTCATTAAAGGCTTCCTCCCACATCATAACTGTATGTTAGGAAATAACTACATTTGACATTGCTGTCTCCCATGACAGGCTCTGGCCCCAACAGTAGGTGCTTTATTCCTTTCATATTAATAATGAGTGCATTTCACCACAGGAGACTTTATCACCAATCTGCATTCATTGAACGTAGTTCAGTGCATTCTCTTTTTGGCCTGCTGTGTAAAGTCCCTCTCAGGGCTTAGACTACAGACGAATACAATAACTGCTATTGGTTCTTCTCCAGGTGTGAACAAATAAAGGTTGAGCAGCTGGAGACAGATTCCCCTGAAGAGACAAAGAATCTGAAGAGCTTCCTCACTCGGCATTCCAGTCTGAAGCAAGCGATGTTGGAGTTCAAAGGTAAAGATCTATCCTTATAAGTGTAGCAGTGTGCAGCAGTATACATTGAGCAGGATATTAAGCCCAGGGATGCGCAGCAGTCTACATTGTAGATACGTGACATATTGTCCTGAAGGTAATGATTAAAGCATAACTTTAGATACATTGGAAACCCCTCGGGAGGATAGCTCACAGGCAACATGCTGGACTTAGAAGCAAGACGATGCAGGGCAACAACGGTTCCATCCCTGCATCTGCACTTAGAAACCTCTGGGTATTAAGAGCGTTATTTGTTGGGAAGGTTTTTCAGATTTACATGTCTGGTTGGCTTCATGGGTATGTGTATTGTGTATTGGAATGTAACATTTGAGTGTGCGGTTGTGGAGAACAGTTGGTGTAGACCTGGATGGACATTTTTGTGGGGGTGCAAACAATCTTGAAGCCACATATAGACAATCATAATATGGCCTAGCAAGCATGTTAAAAGGCATTACAAAGCATCCTATCAAAGAATAAAAAAGGTCTAACAAGGCAACACAACTCTACTAGACTCTAACCTACATCTTTTCTTTCACAACAGAGAGATTATCAGGAGATCTAGGTAAGTTCACTTAATATTTAATTGAACTACTTACTGATATTCTTTTCAAGTTGCTGACTTTGTTTTTGCCTACTTGATTTCAGATTGGAGAAGGGTCCGAAGCTATGCCAGTGAGTAAATCAAATCTTTTGTTACTAATCATAGTCTGTTATTTACTCCACCCAAAATACCGGGCTTCTCATTGTGTTTTTAAGGGATCTATTAATTTTCATAATTCAAAGAACATCAAAACCTCTAAATGGTATGACTGAAGGTGTGGAAGGCGGGGGTAAGCAGGGCTTGTTGCTGGTGGATTGAACTGGCATTCCCAACATTGCGTGTCTCTACGAAAACTACAGATTTCTGGAAGCAGTGAGATTTTAGACTTGAAGGGTTATGTTGGGGTATACGAGGGAGCTCTGGGTTAGTGAAAATGTTTTTCATGACTGGAAGGTGTCGCAGTCTGAGTGATCAACTAACCACCACTCAAAACCAGATTCTTAGTTCCAAATGTTAAGATAATAATAGAAAACTAAGGCATTTGGTTTGACAAATGATACTAGGGTTCTAAAAATTAAACCAAACTTCCTTTTAGAACCTTCCCTCTTGCCGTTAGGTTCTGCCTTCTTGGTGATAAACATTACTTTGGTTTTTAGGTACATGCACTTCTTTCTTGGCTGAGATGTCTTTCTTGTTAGGATGTTGTTCATCTTCTTCTCATCCTAAGTAACCTAAACACCCCACAGCTGTGGCTTTTATCATCAGCACATGGTCCGTCCAACTCTTTAGAATCTTTTGCTGGATTTGTTTGGCCTACATGTTAATGGGCATAATCGCTTCAGGGGATGCTGGAGAGCTTCTTAACTTATCCTCTTCCAACCAAGAATCGTCTCCAGGCCCAACAACCCTTTCCAGTCTTATCTCCTTCTATCATTTCATTTTTCATCCCCTCTGCAGGTCATGTCTCTACTTCCCTCCCTAATTTGTCTGCCTTTCTCTCCTCTTTGATGATTCGGCACACACTAATATGTCCCTTCCCACTCCCCTCCTGGTTGTTCCATTTCTTGTACTCCACTCCTCCTCTCAAACTCTTTCCACCCATATCTTCTTTATTCTTCTGCACCTCTGTCTGATGTCCTTATCACCACTGCCTCTCTTCCCCATCAGCTCTTCCACTCCTTCTTTCTCTGATGTTCTTTTCACTCTTCAAATGCATCCTCTTTTTCTCCCCTACCATCTTGTTCTCTATTTGCATCTCGTCTTACCAGTCCGCCATGGTCCTTTAGCCTCCCCTTCCCGCCCCTTCCCTTTTATATTCTTGCAGGTGCCATGGACATAAGTGCATAATTGACTTCAGCTATGGTTTTGTAACTAGTGCACTCTGTGATTGGGCTACCAAATTTACCAAACCCCTACTTTCCTTAGTTGTGGTGCATGCTGCAGCAATAACTATGATGGCCACCATCTTTGTTTCATCCTGTTGGCGTCCAGGACTCTGTGCAGATGTTCACGGTGGGTGTTTCTTCCCTTCCATGCATCACAATGTTATTCAAACTCCATTGATGCTTCCAGCTGCTCGAGGGAGCTTCACTAGCGAACACTGTCTCTGCTTAAATGATGCTGTCAAGAATCAGTTGGTTAGCTCAAAGGAGCCTGCGGCATAAGGAGCATTAAGTAGGCCATGCCACTCAGCTGTTCCGGAAAAACATTTTATTCACGCCTTCCAGGCAGCTACTTAAGTACTGTAGGCCATCTCTAGGCAGACAGCATTGCGTAGGCTGCTGGCCACGTGTTCAAGCCCTGTCGCGCAGCTGCTACTCCCACCACCTCTTTCACCAGTCCTCAATGGTGTACTCACCATAGAACCGACCAAGACAAGGACCTCACCTGCTTGTACCTGTTTGTGCCTATTTGGACCTGACTGGGCCTATGGCCAGACCTCCACTCCTGCATTTCACCTACAAAGCAGTTGTTGTTACTGCTACCCACCAAAAGACAAGATTATGGGGGTCATTCTGAGTTGGGCGGTAGCCATGGTGCTATTAGCACCATGGCTGCCTCCCATACCAGTTCCGGTCTGGTTCAGTGGGGACTTACAGGGTCATTCCGACCTTGGAGGACCCGGTAAGTCCCCATTGAACCAACCATTCCCCATTCCCATTTGAGCCCCCATAGAGCTAAATGGGAATGGGGAAGGCGCTAATAACGGTACCGCAAATTGTGGTACCGTTATTAGCTCCAAGGTCCCTTAACGGGAACCGCAGAGAACGTGCGGTCAGACCACACGTCCTTTGCAGTTCCCGCTAAGGGAACTCGGAATTGGGGGGTAAGGGATTACCGGCACCGGCATCCTTAGCGGTGCCGGTAATCCCTTACCGCCCAACTCAGAATGACCCCCTATGTGTCTCCTCCCTCAACAGCTTTTCATCACTAAAACATGGTTTGCCCCATCCTACCTGCATGTTTTCAATGTCTTTTCACACCAAGGCTACTGCATCCAACATGCCGATGGGCCAGGAAGGGCAGGAGGCAAAGTGACACATCCACAGGGGTGATAGCCCATGCTCCATCATTCCCCTCTCCCAGAACAAGCTTGCTTGAATCACTCACCTGCCGGTTCCCTTTATCTCACAAGGAATCCATCCCCTTCCACCTGATCAACAGACCACCTCACAGCAGGGACTCTTTTATTGCCAACATATATCCAACTTACTCTCCTTAGTCAAATGGGCACACTCTAATAAAGTCTTTCTCTGAGATGTTAACGCCCCTGAGTTGGCAAACACACTCGAAGCACAATTTTCACATTGACCAGACCCATGGACCTTAAGCAAATTGTGCTCTCTCCCACGGACAACAAAGGTAACATCCTAGACTTTGGGCCTCATAACGAGTCTGGTGGTAACCCTTAAATGCGGCGGTAGCGCTATTACCGCCACATTTAAGGGTCCGCCAGTTCATGACCTTGTCGGATTTCCCCCCAGCTCTGAGATGGGGGGAAATCTGCGGCAAATGTACTGATTTTCGGTGCTATTACCGCCGGAGGGAAATCCACCGGCAGTAATAGTGCAAATTTTCCCTATTGAGCCTAATGGGGAATGAAGCATTCCCGAATGGGCCCAATGGGGAATGGGCACTAACCGTTCCGCCAAACCCCTGATCCGGCGCTAATAGCGCCAGGGGGTTTGGCGGTAGGGCTAATAGTGCCAGCGGTAATAGCGCCGGCGTTACCGCCCAACTCGTGATGAGGCCCTAAGTCTTTACATAATCCCCCCCCTCTGATCACCTGTTCAGACCCTATCCCACTCATCTGGACTGACCACGCTGCAATCACACTTTCGGTCACAGACTCTCCTATAGCCCACAATGCTAAATACCCCCTCAGTCAGTATCGCTCATTCAAAACCTTCCCGGCCAATGAGCTAGAAGCAAACTTCCCAGATTCCCCCACCTGAGGAAATGCCAAGGTCCTCCTAGAATTATTCAACAACTCTTTTTTAAAAGGTTTTTGAGAGTCATGCCCCCCTAAAAACCAGCCACCCCTAAGACCAAACCATCCATGCTACACTCTCGAGCTCGCTTCTAACAAATGCTCAATCGGAGCCCTAGAGAAACATTGGGACATAAAGCATGTGCTTTGAACCGCGCAGTCACCAGACCTTGGTGGCCCTCACAATCCACCCTTTGCTGCAAACCACAACAAACTTGAACACCAGCTCAACATCGTTCCCCATCAAGAATGCACCCACCACACTCAAGCTGCTTCGAACAGGACCTAGAATACTGGTTCACCGTTGGCGAAATGCCAAGTCCAGCTAATGGCACTACTGACTTGTAACTGCCCCTTTGGTCTATGTTTGGGCCATAAAGACTGGTAGGTCACCATTCATTCCCCTTTTGCTCAAAGCATCCATCTTTTTACAATCATTGTGGTTAATTATTGCCTTTTCACCTACTGTTGCACTACCCATAGTACTGCATCAAATATTCTTCCTTATTCTCTGTTCTTTCAACAGGGTTCAATTGTGTACAGTGTTTTTCTATTCAGACATTCTTGCAGATGGTATGTTTAATTAAAGTATATGTATTTCTATAGAACCTTGATTGGACATTCCCTTTATTTTGAACTGTGAGACTTCGCTGTTTGAGTTGCTACTGAATCACATTCACATCCCTCTTGAGAGGATTTCCTTCCCTCAGCCCACGTTGCCACAAAAGGCGAAGGTGGTAGGTCTCTTAACTATGTCTGTTGTACCTTTATGATTGTGATCACTGTTGGTTTGTAGAAGTCTGAGAGCTGCTTACCCCTATACTCATGCAGAGCAGAAATCATTTAATCACAAACACTTAAAATATGATGTGATTATAGCAACTGCAATGTGTTTGTTCTCAGCTTGGCATTTCCGCATGAAACATATCATTTAATTGGATAAGCTGTTCTGAATCTATAATTGGTCTCCTTGGCTCTTTTTATACTGATGTTTTTATATTTTACTTGTTGTGTGCTTTCTTTCTCATGGATGCAATGCTTTCATGGATATATATCTATTATCTGAACAGAGATGCTTTTGATCCTACAAAACTGAGGAGGGGGGGAGACCAGCTCTCCTGAACTGTAGGTGGAAGACCTAGGAATTCATAACCAGCAGGAGAGACACTGGACAAAAGGGAAGGACTCTGAGGAAAGTGACCAGATTCTTTCTAGAAAAGCACATCCAGAACCTTTTCTTTTGGTTGGAAAACATTCCAGTTTGCAGTTTGATTTCTTTTAGCCCTGTTTGTAAGAGATCTCCTAATAAAAGATCATGAACTACAGCATATAATCTTGCCATTCTTTTTGGTCCCAGGAGGGATCCTGTAACACAGCCCATGCCGAACATACCCTAGAGACACGTGCAAAGTGCCTTGCTAGGCATCAAGGATAAGAAACAGAGGACCATTGCGGGTGGCGCAAAGCCCGAAGGCTTCAGCATTGCCAGGCAGCTCCATTAACACTTTGTCGCACACTGCAGTGGCATCGAAAGACGCATCAAAACGGTCCTCTGTAGCTAAAACACATCCAAATCTTCGGGAGAAGCTTTCCAAAACCCATTCTCATGGCTCTGGCCTCAAGGCAGCTTCTCCTTTACCTGAGGGGTATTCTCCAGCCTCTCCTCCCCTGTCTCAGGCTCTACAGCAGGACTCTGCTCCAGCCTCTCCTTCTTTCCCTTCCATTGAGGAATCCTCTTCTTCTGTATGGACCTGGGAAATATTTGAAGCCTGCATGGAAAACCTGTCTGAATGTATCCACTTTTCTGATACATTATTCTGTAAAGACCATGGCCTATGGATGACGGCCCTAGACCGTTAAAGTCCCCAAGGCACTACTCTCCTGGGGCTCAATGTTCCGCTCCACCTAGACAAGGTCTACCTGAGACTCATGTGGACATTTTCCAAGATGACCCAGGTGATGTCCCTAATACGGATGAGGTCTCCCAAGACCCAATTTCTCTAGATCTGGATACCTGTATCCCCACTGATTAACAGGTACTTGGCCCAATAACCCTGCCCATGAGCCTGACCCGGGCAATATCTTTATGGATGCTCCGTCGGTCTCTCAGCCCTGTGAGCCTCGCCAATTGACGATCAAATGGTATTCAACACTCTTCTCAAGATCGTGTCACAGGAGACAGTACTCAACTCGGATTTCGTTGAGGATATCCTAAAAGAGACAGTCCCTGTCAAATTATTTTCTTAACCAAAAGCTATCCACAAGGGCTCAACAAAAATATTGATTGGAGTATATTTATAAAATAAATTATCCATCAACTGAAAGAATTTTTACACACTCACAAGAGGGGGTCTTGACTACCCCTCAAGATCAGTTATTCTTTCACTTGTACCCAGATCCAGAGACATCCTCCAGCTGTTCAGCTGTGTTTTATCCTACAAACACTGTTATTAATGGATGTTTCTCCTTTCAGCACTTTTAACTAATTCACAATACGCTTTACTTGTGGGCAATTCCTCATTTATAACTCCTGACAACTTCCATCCATGAGGACGTTAGAATACTAGCTCCTCCAGGGCATGTAACACACTATGCATGTATTTGTGCCACTACAGACACCGCTCTCGAGATCAGCATATTGATGTTCACTCATGCGTACTACCTCGAATTTGGGCCTCCCGATACATGTTGTA
The DNA here is from genome assembly GCF_040938575.1 of Ambystoma mexicanum. Taxonomy (NCBI): domain Eukaryota; kingdom Metazoa; phylum Chordata; class Amphibia; order Caudata; family Ambystomatidae; genus Ambystoma; species Ambystoma mexicanum. Next base: position 1,090,044,041 of record NC_090926.1, on the reverse strand, counting down.
TTTACGGCACCTAATCGTGACCTCTGCTGTATTTGAGATCACTTTTTATCCTTTCAGTATTCTTGGATGCCCGTACTTTCATTGCGGAGCACTTGCCACCCCGATCACACTAGTGACACTGCTAGCTGCACAGATACTGATGCATCACAATGGAGATTAGTATCCCCGTTACGGCGCATGTGCGGTATTGTGCTTGACTGGTATCGAAGCACAAGTTCACCCGTACAGCTTTTTCAACAGGTATTCCAAATTCCCATACCTGATAAGCCCCACTATATTGTCTACAATATATCAGATATGGGGATATGAAGATATCCGTTAAGTTTGAGCAAGTATTCTTTTCTCTAACTAACGCAGCAGTTCAGAATCTTACCGTCTCAATGCATGTGCAGCTACATTCGCGTACGTCTTCTTGTTTTGAAGGATACCTTGACAACGGCAGCCTTTCTGACATATCGGAACTTACAGCAACGGTCAAATCGCGAGGAAGCTTTTTTGAACTCAACATCGAAGGTAACACGCTATGCTGTGTTTTGTCACTTTAGCAGCCCCAGATGCTGTGTTTGTATTAACCAAGCCCAGTACAGTTATTTCTCCATTTTGGCGCGAGTAGCCCTTTTGCTTGTAATTAAGATTAGGTTACCGCCTCACAGAAACTCGTCCACCTGCTTCTTCTCAGCAACTTTCAGGAACTTAGATTCACTTTTATACTACCTGTTCCTGTATTTCCTATGATACACATCCTTTACTTTACTGTTTTTACTTCTATTTTGTCCAACGCTGCGCTCCCTTCTAAGAACCAGCGGAATCACTTTTAGACCACCATCACTATCCGTATACTGGCACGACCCTTCATTATTATTCATTCCACAGAATCGGGCCCACAGCCCTGATAACCTTCTTCAAAAACATTTAAACTGGCGCTCTAAATTATAATGAATCATCCAGATCGAGAGCAAAACTTAAAGTAAGTCTCTATTTACTTGTGTGATCTAGCAAGTCTTCTGACTACTATCACACAGTATTTACCGCAATATTCAAAGAGTGCACTTTACACTTGGGATTGACAGGACTTTGTGTTATGTCTCTGTATATCTATAGGGATTTGACTGGTGACTGCAACACTATGAATCCATGCAGTACTTAAGGATTGCTTACCGACACTAAGAGACGGTAAGCACCTGCTCTAAGTACATCTTCTAAGTACATTTGATTACTGATGTATCTTATCGAGCAACCACACTAATTAAGATGTGGTCTTCTTGTGTTGTGCTTGAACAGGTGTGGCCTGGATCTACTTACTTGTATTCACAACAAGAAAGTATGGACATATATCTCCCCGAATTGTCCATAAAGAAATATCAATAAAGACTTTACACCTTCTACGACAGTCTTTATTTGGTTAAGTTCTGACAGCTACCATCTCAGCTTGGGCTGGGAGTGTCTCTCGCCCCAAACCCCACACATTTTTCCCCTGAAGAAGTTCCTACTACTAACCTAAAGGACTACAGGAACAAAACATGTTGGCCTTTTCACAGATACTAATGTGAAGTATTTGCTTTAGGAATAGTACTCTGTTGGTGCACTTTGGGTACTCCTTGACTAGGGCATCACGATTAGAGACATCCAACCAAAGAAAAGGTCTCAATTTATGCGCCTTGTGTGGTCCGTGTTTGTTTGAAGCTCTACATTGGACTTATTCAAAAGTGTAGAATTGTTTACAAAGTTATATGTATATTTGGAGTTCTATATATATCCTGAAGATACAGTTCAATTGTGTACTTTGCTCTTTATTAGCCATTCGGCAACGAGCACTTAGCACTTTGCCGTAAAAGCACTAGTCACTTTGTGAGTTTATATATGTTATATTTTACATGTTAGTTTTATACAGTTGGTTTTAATATTTGAATGTATTTTTTATTAAAATTCTATCATTCATTGCATTTACCAATGAAGTCAGGTTGTATTCTCCTTAGACTTCCATTCAGCACTGTCTTGAAATCACCTTTTAGTGTGTTTAGTCTAACGATCCAGCAATTTGTATGCCCACACCCACCCAAGGCAGTGGAGCCCCGTTTTTGTTATGAGTCTGGCGGCAACTCGCCGGTAGCACCGGCAGATTACTGCCAGACTCGTAATGAGGCCCATAGTCCTTTATTTAACATGCCTCTTAGATTCTGGACTTGTTTTCAACTCACTTAAGGTCCACCTTGCAGCGCTCTCTGTGCACTCCACATCTCAGAGCAAGGTTTCATTATGAGAAATCCCAGTAATTAAAGCATTTATGGAAGGGGTAAAAAGACTTTACCCTCCTATTTCTAACCCAATTCCTGGATGGGACTTGAATGTCGTTCTTACAAGACTAATGGGACCTCCCTTTGAGCCAATGCACAAGGCTAGTCTTAAGGCTCTCACCTATAAGACTGCCTTTCTAGTGGTTATTACCTCTATCAGAAGAGCCAGTGAGCTGCAGGCTCTCTTAGTTCAAGACCCACTTGTTACCATTCATAATAACAAAGTGGTATTGCGCACACACCCACGCTTTGTGCCTACATTCATTTCAAAGTTCGATGAGAACCAATCCATCGAAATTCCAACTTTCTTTCAGAATCCCACTAACGCACCTGAAAGAAGCCTTCATACACTAGATATTAGCAGAGCAGTGGTATATTACCTCGATAAAACAAAACCACTAAGGACAAACCAATTATTTGTCTCTGTTGCCACTGGTAGAGAAGGGGTACCTGTCTCTAAATTGCCAATATCTAAATGGATTGTTAAATGCATCCTACTGTGTTCCTCTTTTGCCAAACGAGATTTACCCTTTACACCTCAAGCACATTCTACTTGAGGCACAGGAGCTACTACAGAAATCATTGCAAATGTTCCTCTTTATTCTATTTGCAAAGCAGCTACCTGGAGTTCTGTTCACACTGTCACTCAACATTACTGCTTAGACACACACTCTAAGTCTGATTCTCAAGTGAGACAAGTGGTGCTAAGATATCACTTTGCTACTGTTCCTTCACACATCCCACCACCAATTCCTGGTACTGCTCGCTAGTCTATGCACAGCATGTGATTCTAAGCAGATTCACAAGCACCATAATCGTATTTCTGCTGCTTGTATCTGCTTAGATGCACATGGGCCCGCCCTTCCTCTCCTCTAGGAGTAGATGGAACCTAGACATCTTACATCTTCTTTTCTTCTGTACTCACACATCCTATAAGGCTCCCTCATGGTAGAACAAAAACAACCGGTGGGACCTCGGCATGTGAAGGATTTTGGGTACACTGCACATCACATTAGGGATAGTGTACAGTCACTCCCATGCTAAATCTCTTTTTGATCTTCGAAAGAAAGATGCAATACTTTACGATTACCACTAGATGTTGGACTATATGCACAGCAGATACAAACAGCAGAATTACAATTACGGTGAGTAATGCATGTCATACTCTCATAGAACAAACCTAGCTCTGGAGCAACAGATTGCTGTACACGTCTTAGAGCAAAACATTGGTAATGAGAATTTAACAAGTCATCAAATAAACATTGGTAATATTCATCATAATACTATATATACGGAGGGGTGTGCTCACAAAATAGCAGCAATCTAGGTTATGCAAAGTACTACCAAAGCTAAAGAAAACAAATCGTTTACATTAAAAATACCACACTGCCTCAAAGTCAAAAAATAAAAGCATATATTAAAGGTATGAAATAAAGAATGGAACCAAATTGTATAAGGAAAAGAAAAAATTACTACAAATTTAGCGACTTATATGTAACCCTCAATGTAGCAGATAACCTTGAAAATCTCATTATGCTGAATCAGTAACTCTTCCTATGATCAGTATGGTACAGTTGAAAGCCCTTAAGCAGGCCATACTGAAGCAAGAGGTATTCATGGTGATTCCATCCTCCCTGAAAGCAAGAAAAGACACCAGGCACTAGGAGACGTATGCTACCATATTTCTGGCTCCATTATCCAATTTCTTTAACTCTTTCCTGAAGATGGGTGAAGCCTAAAAAACCATGAGGATGGTATGTATTGCTTTAAACATTGGGCTAAAACATAAATAAGCCATGCAGGGAAAAGGAAAATAAAAGCAGGAATGCTGTCTTTTACCTGCAACCTACGTCTTTCCATCTGACCGATGTAAGGGTCAGAAGTACGAGACCGACACAAAGGTGGCATAGTGGTTGCTATTAACTTTTAATTGGTTTAAAAGAAAAGGGAAAACCCTACTTATCACTAATGCTAAGAGGGGGTTCCCTGCCTCAAATAATAAACTAAGGATACTGTCAGAATGTCCAAAATCATAAATGTGCACCATCATGACAAATCCTATTTCCTTCAGTTATACTTTTAAACAACTAAGGATATGCTGGGTCCAAAATAATGACTCCTTTCTTCTGCACAGAGGATCTAAACAGTATATTGAATATGTACCAGGCGGAGGGTTTGCCTTCCCCTGGTTTCTCTTGAGGTTTCCAATTCCAGAGGAAATCACTCCCTTTCCCCAGGCTTCCTTTCTTAGAATTCAGCAACACCAGGCGGTAATGACTCTCTTCCCCTGGTTCCTTGGTTTCTCACTGCCAGGAGGAAATTACTCCCTTTCCCCTGGCTTTGTTCTTAGTGTCTAACACCACCAGGCGGGAATGATTCCCTTGCCCTGGTTGCTCGGCTTCTCACTGCCACGAGGAAATGACTCTATGAGGAGCCATGAATGAGACACGGACACAGAGAACTATGATTGTGGTTACAACATTTATTAAAAATAAAAGGTGGTCGCAAAATGTCCCTACTCTAGGAGGTATTTCCCTTCTGCAACCAAAACTAAGGGTCTGTCCTGGGTCAGGGTGTCCAACGCAAATGACCTGTGTCCGAAATCCTATTTTAGCCCTCACATTCTTAAAGTTACTCTAAGGCGCGAAGGGTAATGTCTATGGCCTTGAGAGTACACAAATGTTCAAGTTCAAAAGAAAGGTGATACTCTAACACAAAAGTTTCTAATAGATCATATTCACAGCTCCATGGAACAGCTCCTTTCCCCAGGTTTCTCTTCACCAATACAGCAGATCAATAAGACAATCAATGTTCCTTATAGCCCACGCTTAGGGAAATGTCTCCCTTCCTCAGGTCTGTTCTAACAATTCAAAACCCAGAGCCCATGAGTCTTCCTTGGGATTCTTAGTTCAACAAAACAAATTGGATGCAAAACAATGTGTATGAAGGTCCCAGCCTTCCACGACACCTGGTATACTCCCCTGCCAGGTTCTTTTCCACATTGAATGCAATTTTGCTCACAAGCTTGTTTTTTTCCTGCTGTAAATTTCATGCCAGGCTTTTCTCATGTGATTCACTTTACACGCCTGCAAACTTGACTTTGCCCGGCATGCGCTCCTGTCAGGATTTTCTCATACAGTTCACTTTATAAACTTGAAAACTTAACTATTCCTGGTATACGCTCCTGTCAAGATTTTCTCGTGCAGTTCACTGCATACTTGATTTCTGTATTTATCCCTTTTGACATACTAGGTTTAAAATCCCTTTTCATTCCCTTCACAGGCTCGTCTCTGTCCTTGATAGCATTGCCAAAACACCCCGGTGTCCCAGCTTCCCTTCTCAGTACTCAACGGCTTTATGTGGCGTTCTTCGGTCCTTGTGCTGTAAAGGTGAAGCAACGATCCGGCGTCCTGTCTCTTCTTTACAGGCTTACCGGTTTCGCACATCAGCTTACACATGCTTTGCGGCTCCCGCTCTGCGGCTGAGCCCTTCTCTGTGGTCGGGCGGTGCTGATGGTGGTGCTGGGTTCCCATGGCCGCCATGAAGACTTCCCTTCTCCTCCTGCTAGAGTCCTCTTGTGGCAAACTCTGTTCAGCAGTGCACCCCATTCCGCCGTCTCCTCGAACCTCCAGGCTCCACAGTCTTCTCTGTGGCTCAGAAGTCCCTCTCTCAGCACCAAGTGGACGAAGCTTCCCCAGATACCGCCGCCTTCCTCCATGCTGGTCAGGGTTTTCAAATGTCCCGGCACCTATCATACGCTCACAACCACTGGAGCGTGTTCTGAGCTTCAGATTGTGCAAGTGCGAGTACGAGAAGTGCAAGGGGAAAGGGAGGGGGGAAGTGCAAGTGAGTGGGCAGGGGAAAACAGTGCAGCAATGCTCTGAGTAAGTGCAGCCAGGGCAATGCAGCTCTGGGTAGTGCAAGGAGAACAAGGGATTGTAGGGTTACAGTTACAGCCCTTAAGTGTGTGGTAGGCCTGGAGACAGTGCAAGGGTGACTGATCAAGAAAGAGCCTGGTACCCAGAGAGATTCGGCGGGTAGCCAAGCAACCAGTCGGCCCATGCGAAATGGAGGGGACATCCCTAAAAGGAAAAGGGGGATATGTGTATTCATCCGATGATGCCGGGTCATCCCCCTGAGCGTCGTCTCCCGTCATGTGGTCCTCCCTCATATAGCCACCCCCAGGATTAGGATCAGGGTCTCAGACACACGGATGGCAAAAATGGTTCACTCCTTCACTAGGTACTGCAACAAAGAAGAGGGATGGCGCTTCTCTTGCTTCTGGAAATACATTGTTCACTATCCTGCCAGGGATGCATGTGGTTTCCTCCCTTTCCCTGCTGTTCACATGATAGACCTGGTTAAATATCCTGCCAGACACTATCTATCACTCCACTCTGTGATTTGTAGCTTCTACTGCTTTCCGGGTCCCAGGCCCTTCTTTCTTGGCTTTCCCCAAGCCCCTCTACTTGCCGCCTTCTTCTTAGCTCCTCTCTGCCCAATCGTAAACCGTACTTGGTCCGCATAGGTTCCAACCTCTCCTGGGTGTCTGCGGTGGAGCAGGGGGTTCTCTAGCTCTCGGGGGCTTCCCCGTTTCTCTGGGCGGCTCAGTTTTTATTCCATGCTTTTCCCCATCCTCAGGGTCTCCAGAAGCCACACTCCGGTAAGTAGCCCTGCTAGCGTCAAGCTCCCGGGGCAGCGTCCCGGTCTTTTCTTCTCCTTCCTGTCTTGCGTGGCTTCTTGCAGTTCCTCCTGGGAGGGCTTGACCACATGTTTGGTCCTTCTTCCCTTTTTGTACCACGATTACCAATAGATTGTTCATGTTGACTAGACCGCTCCTGTTGGTTCGGAGGGGTACGTTTCTTCTTTGCCTCAGTTGAAACATTGTTCTCTACTGGGTTACTGTCGTTCTTCTTCATCCCAGTTTTGTTCAAGGATTCACATGGAGGGTCCTTCTTCTTCCTTGTCACAATATAAGGCTGTGAGATAGAATGGACTACCTTACACAAGTAGCGGTGTGTCGGACTATGTTACCCTGCATAGAGTAAAAGGGGGAGGGAGGGTTGTAAAAGGGTGAGCGGATACCTCGTTCTCCCTAACATGTCGTCCCTCATCTCATAAGGAATTTCCCTCGCCACGTTATCCTACCATGATGTACCACCCCCAGGGGGCAAATTGGGCTTTGGCTACACTGTCCTGGCCCCATGGGAAGGATCCTCTCCATGGGAGAAGGGACAACATCTAAGGATTTGTAACACAGCCCATTCATTCGTTAAAGTGCTTTTGCACATGCTTTACTTTAAAACAGCAGACTCTTGTAGCAGATACAATTAGATCAGGTACTTTTGTTTTTGCTATGGATTACCTGGTTTGTTCAGTGCTGATATTTTGATCATCTCTGTTTTGCAGGTGAAATCTCTCTAGATCAAGACACTGCAAATCCCTGGCTTATTGTGTCTGAAGATGGCAAGAGTGTAGTATATGGAGACGAAGCACAGAATCTTCCTAAGACTCCGGGGAGATATGATTCATATGCCATTGTTCTTGGACGTGAGAGGCTGATGTCGGGGAGACACTATTGGGAAGTGGAGGTGGGGAGAAAGACGAGCTGGACATTGGGTGTGTGTGATGAGTCGAGGAGCAGGAAAGGGGGCATAACACTAGACCCTACAAGAGGATATTGGGTATTGCGGCTCATAGAAGATAAATACTATATAAACACTTCCAAAAGTATCCCCGTCAACTCACAGGTGCGCCCCTCGGTTGTTGGAATTTTCTTGGACATCGAAGCAGGAACAATCTCTTTTTATAACATGGAGGGGAGGTCTATTCTCTACACTTTCCTTCAGGTATCCTTTCCCCGCACCCTGCGGCCATGCTTCAGTCCTAGTATTAAAGATGGCGGGAGAAATTCTGGCCCTCTGCAGATCGTGCCAGTGAAAATCGATGAGTGAGAGCATAGAAAGAAGCAACATCAGCAGCAGGTAAAATGTTCATTTTATTTTTGGATCGTTTGGTTGTGGTTAGATGCTGTAGGTTACACATTTATTTGTACTTTTTTATGTAGCAAGTGCAACACTAGACTGTAAATATATCTTGGCACTGACCCTAAATACTTGTATTTCTTTAAAGAAAACAGGATGTCATTTCAAACAGAAACTGCATGAGGGCACCTCTACAGTATGTATTATCCTCCATCCTAATTCTCTTCGACCTGTCTGCTGCCTTTTACACAGTTGAACACTCTGATCTCCTTAATACACTCTCTCTTCTTGAGATTTGTGATCAAGCTCTTGCCTGGATTGAATCCTACCTAGCACATCGCCAATTCTCTGTCTCCTGTAACAACCATAGCTCTCAACTCAAGCTTCTAACTGTTGGTGTTGCATCAGGCTCTGTCTTGGGTCCTCTCCTCCTTACACTCTACACCTCTGCTCTTGGCGCACTTATCTCCACCTTCTCATTCTTATACCAACTCTCAACTGATCTTCCTATCAAAATGTTCAAACTGTCTCTCTGCCATTAAATATTGGATGGCTTTGCACTCTCTGATGTAAAATGGTACCAAAAAAGAGGTCTTCTTCTCTGGCAAATACTCTCTGTCATCTCTTCCCCTGCCTATCCAGTTCTTTCATCTCCAAAACTGCAATGGCGGCTCACCTCAACGTCCTAAATATTAGGAAAACCAGGCACCTTCTTCCTATCAACACTGCCAAGAATCTCTTAACTTTTCCATTTCTTCTCTAAACTGGACTACTGTGCAGAATCCTCTTTGGTCTCCCCAAATATGCTTTCTATCCTCTCAACAAGGTCATTAACTTCACTACCAAAACTCTCTCAATTCACACCTACTTCCTCGTCCCATCACCAGGCTGGATGTCTGATAATGGAAAACAGGGGCACCTGTGAGTTTAAATTTCTTTTCCTATTTCATTAATCTATCCATGGTAAGACTCCACTGTATCTATTCTCTTCTATCCAACTCTGCAAGCCTTTTCGTAATCTCGGCTCTGCCTCCTCGTTTACCCTTGTGGCACCACTCCCTCCCTGTGCTTTCTCTCGCTTACACTCTTTCTCTCTTCTTGCTCCACTTGCATGGAATTCTACTCCAACCAGACATCTGATAAACAGTCCACACTGATTTGTTTGTTGAATGCCTACCTCCTTGCCTCTGAGTTATTCTCTTAGCCTACCTCTGAGAATGTCACTCAACCCATTCTATGAAGCTCACTGCTTCCCATCAAATCTCTTATGTATTGTATGTTTGTACTGATCAAAAGATCATAGTTCATCCCTGTATATAAAACAATTTGAATATATATTTAAAGATAAATAAATTGCATTTTGTGAAAAAGCCTGGTGATTGTGGGGTGGGAGGTTGATTGAAAAAGGGACAGCAGGGATTTAACATGGGTATAGAGATATGTAGGTTTAACATTTAGGGCCTAGTGCCATACTTTGATTGAGCAATATACATATTGACATATTCCTATTTGAGTGGCATAATGTGGGGGCTGTTATAGGCGTGTGTTAGAATGGGGTAGGGAGTGGGCAGGAGAGGCCCACTTGGCAGCTAGCAGGTGGAGTTTGAGTTGGGTTCTGAAGTTCTAATGCTGGATTTGATGGCAAGGGGCCACCAGGGCAAGGGGTACAGTGGAGGAGGCAAAGTAGAGAGAAGGAGCAGTAGCTGCAGAGGAACATAGAGGTTAAGGAGATTAGAGGATCTCAGAACAAGAAGGAGAGTAAAAGGGAAGCAGTAAGCAATGTTTGGGGGCAGACCATTCACAGTTTTGAAGAGGACTAAGATCTTGATAACAGGATTTTGTGTGGAGAGCCATCCAGCATGGTGTTGGTACATGGAGGTGGGGGTAGGATCTGAGTAGGTCATATAGGGCGCATTCATAGAAGTTAAGGAGGTTGTTTAGATGGGAGAAAGCTTAGAGGACAATGCCAATGAGTACGCTATTTATAGGAGTAGTCAAGTGTGCAAAGTACAAGGGTATTGATAGTCTTGGCTGTTTGAGGGGTGAGAATTGGTGGAATCTTTTATATTCAGGAGGGTCTTCCCAGCCACAATGGCATATTAGTGATATATGTTTGAAGCCTATGGTCTCTGTCAAATAGGACCCCAAGGTTGCATGCTTTGTGGGATGGAGAGAGAAGGTCAGGAAGGAAGGAGATGGGTGAATGGGGTTGGAAGCTGGTAGAAGGAGCAGTTGTATCAAGGAGGAGTTTGGTATCAGGCAGACTTAGATGTTGGATAGTGGGAAGATAACTGGTGGTGGTTCTGAGCTCGCCGGGATTAAGAGAGTAAGGAAAAGATGATTATTGGATACGTTTAGACATGGAGATGGTGTAGAGGGTAAATGGGAGTGGGCCAAGGGCATATTCCTGTGAACCGTCCACTGGGAGAGGTGTGGATTTGGAGGAATCATATATAATACAGGCCCATATACGCTGAGAATAGGGCGGAGGACCCCCTCCAAGCCCTACGTCCTGAAGAAGGTCTCTGACCGAAACACATGTCGACGTTTTTGTTGTGAGAAGATATCTGGCCACAATGTGGCAGTAGATATAGAACGACACCTGATATCAGGGACTGGGTCACTGTCTTTTGTAATAATTGAAGGATACTTTGCGGAATAATATTCTGAATGTTTTGTGATGTACCAAATATTTGGTTGTTACTTATATTTGAATGCTGAATGAGTCTGGTATGTGGTTGGGAATGATTATATCTATTAAGTGTTTTTTACTGACTTTTATGATATTAAGATGAATTTTTCTGGTGATAAGGTTACCGGATAAAATTTGATATGTACTAAAATCTAATTCAGTGTCATCCCATTCTACTGATCCACTTTTGGATATCTTTATACTTTACCTGAAGGATCAGGGACTTGAGCGCAGGTCTACCCCTTTATTTTCCATTTGTTTCGCAAGAAGACAGCGTAGTCCATGTTGATATCTCTGCACAATATAATTGATGAATTTACACAGTTATAGCTCTCATCAATGGCCTCATTATTTGGGCCATAATTAAGTTCATTTCAACATCACTGTCATTCCAGTAGATATTGATCAACAATAGATGAGAAATAAGAGAAGTATTCACCTTATCTTCCCCGTTTGATTTTTTAAATTTGGTGTATTGCATATAAGGGTTATTGTGTTCAATAATGTCATATCCAGCTTTTACATTGATCAGGGTTAGCAGCCCTGCTCTTGGTCTTCCTGCTGCCCCTCTTAGAGCTGGAGTTATCAAGACGGTGAAGCCATCCAGCACTGGTTCTTACCTCAGCCAGGTCGCCTGTAGGCATATAAAACAAGAGAATGTTTCCTCTGGGAATTATGTCCACTTAGTTGTTGCTAGTACTTTTCTTTTGGATGCTAGGATGCCTGGTAACCATGCCCACATGTCCTCTCATTCTTCTGTATCGGAAGCTGAATTAGTTTCGATGGTAGATTTTTGAACCTCCGAATTTCGCTTGCCACTGACGGTAAAAGTAAGTTTAGATTCATATTTCCATGAGATGAAGAATGAGAAGTTAGACAGGTAGGTGGTTACCCAGTCAAAGGAAGTGTCCTTAAATCAGAGTTAGGTGAGGGTTTGAAGGAGAGAGGGATGATCTACTGTCATGCCCTACACCCCTTCTGCAGTTGAACTGAACCGCCTCAAGGGCTTCATAGCCCCGGTACTCCTTGATGGACTGTTTAGGTTGGGAATTGGTGAGCAAACTACAAGATCCATCAAGCTTAGGGAGCATGGGACTATATTTTAGGCGAGGATATATAAGCCACATCCACCAGCATCGCCTTACTTAGCGGTCAGTGAACTAATGCGCTTGCCAGCACCACTCCGCTTCTGCACCTCCGATCGGTTCCAGATCACTCATGTGCCCTACCTGGGACTCCTGCCTGCAAAACCAGCTCCTTGCCCTGGTTCTCTCTCACTGTCACAGGAACTCCAAGTAAGCGATCAGTCACACTTAACCTTCTTGTTCCGAAGACTGCCCTGCCTCTTCGGCTCTCCTGCTTACGTCCCGTTGCTCTACTCCACAGTCACGGGCCCTCGCTGGCATCTAAGAAACTCACCTACAGCAAGATTACAGAGAACATGGATTTAACCGTTTCTGCTGCAGATCCGCTCTGCACCACCTCGTCTCATGCTCCTTTGCCAAGGCCTGTCGCTCCAACCCCCATGTAGTGTATCAGCCTGGAAGGAAGAAAGGACATTAGTGCTACATCTCTAGGAGTGACTCTCGGTATCATCGTGCAATCCTGCTTACCTGATTGCGGTCCTCACCGTGTGTACGCTCTCCCCTTGCCTGCCTGGTGCCACCTGTAAGGAAGATGAAGCAAACATTAGAAAGCAGCAGACCATTGTCGGAACTACAAAACATATATCCGAACCCAAGTATCACAAGACTTCTCAGTGAAGTAACTGGGAAGACGGCCTACCGAAACGTGTGCATTAAAAAGCTGGTCTCTTCAGGCAAAGAGTGACGCTAACTGCCTTGAACTGCAAACACCTCTTCCACGCTTCAGTACTTGAGCAAGGGGTGCACCCGGTAAACCTAGCAGGGGATACATAAAGGGAGTTGGGTGGAAAGAGGAGCTCTGTGTAACACCAGCACTCATACCATTCCCTTTGTCATAGGGCTGATGGTTCCCTCATATGGAGGGACCATGGTCATTGGGGAGTTAGCACAGAACCCGTCACACACCAACCGCAATCCCTCCATTGGGCTGTACACTCTGTTATCACCAGTGTGTGCAGTCCAGTAGAGATGGCAAGGGACTTGCAGCATTCCTGTCAAGCCCCACAGGTAATGCTTTACAACTAGTGTGTCAAAAGCAGCAAAGAGATAGAGGAGTGAGAATGTTGGAAATGTGTCACAACATTGGAGACATCAATGAGTTCTGCTTCAGTGGAGTGTTTTCTTTGAAATTGTGATTGGAGATGACTGCATTATGTGCACTTTGAGTCAGTTCACAATGCAATGTGGACAGCTCACTTGTGTATTTTATGGAACCAGATGATGTCGGGATCATCAGTGGGTTTTTCAGTATGGGAATGACCATAGCTATGTTATCACAGGAAGGGGAGATACCCTTCCCGGGGGCTGGTGTAAAGAGAATAGTAACCCAAACCCCATACAGTAAAAATAATCCAAGAGACCACATGATCACTGAACCACTTTGCAAAGGAAAACAAGGTTTATTACATGTTAAAAGGTCTCAGGCGGTCCCGTAGAACCAAACTGACATGGAGCTCATCACTGTCCAAGAAGTTACAGGTTACATAGCAGAAAACCTCATATTAGCATACATAGGTTATAATGTTGTCCCACCATCCTCATTGGCTACCACCTATAGAACATGCTAATGCCCGCCTATAATCCCTTGACCGATTGGCCACAGTTTATCTAAACCCATTCTGCGATACGCGTGGCCCATTACATCACCACCATTAAATCCAGGGACAGGATTGGCTACTAAGTAAATTGTTACAATAATAGATTGTGACCTCCACATGATGTGCACCCCTCCGACCCATACACATTCAAAGGAAGACTTGCGAGGTCAACTCTGTTTTGAAAAGACAATAGACCTTCTCATTAACCCAGATGCAGGGGTGCGCACAAGCTGCACCCCAACCTTGTACTGAATTTATTGCCATCACCACTGCTCCTCCTATCCCAAATCATGAAACATTCTAGACACGGCTCCCCCCTTATCGCTTTCAGATCCAAGGTGCCCAGTAATGACATGACCAGGGTGCCACTCTTGAGTCTGAATTTCAGGGATTTATTTGCTTTGGTTATGCACATACATGTAATTCAAATGGGATGATAAGTCCTTGGGTGAGGGCAGTAGTGCTCTAAATCTTTTCCTGGCCTATTGGCATCACAAAAATACATGCCCTATTCTCATGGATGTATCCTTTGAGGGCTACCTCTCCTCCCCTCAGTTAACATTCCATTCCCCTAACAATTAGCATTTATCTGTGCACCTTGGGTGCCTCTGACCTTGGTTTCTCTCCTGCGGGACGGAAAAGGGATTTGTCTTGGAGCTAAGCTAAACACAGCACAGCTCCACGTTAATGCCTGCATTCTATTTTGTTCATTGGTCCTCATTACGAGGTTGCCGGTCCCGAAACAATTCAAGAATGGTGCCGGTGCATCCGACCTCCCCATTCCTATTGAGTCCAAGGGGACTCAAATGGGAATGGGGACTAATATTTTCCGAGACCTGGGAATGGGCAATTACCGGTTCCAACGGGGCTGCAATGCCCTGATAATTTCCCATTCCCAGGCGCCAGAAAAGAAGTGACTCCGGTGGCAGCTGGCTACCACCAGAGTCATAATGAGGCCCACTGTGTGCTAGGCCTTAAAATCCAATATGGCAGTTCTCTTGCCATGTTAACATGCTGACCTCGCTCCTGACGCAGCCCCTTTCTGACTCCATCTTCCATCTGCTTCAACTATTTTCTCACACCTTACTAAAAAACATAAATTTGTATAGAAATCATATACACATGGTTAACCACTCCATCCTCATACAAAGGCTCCATGATACCGTTGGTATCTCGGAACGGGCACTAGACTGGCTGATCTTTCTAACTGACCTCTCCTCTCAAGTCATCCTGAGTACCTTCTCCTCTCCTACTTCCTTCTCCGCATGTGGTGTCCCCCAGGGCTCTATCATCTCCCCCTGGCTCTTTAACATCTACCTTACTCAGCTGGCACTCCTCATCTCCTCCTTCTCCCCCAACTTGCAGTGTTATGCAGATGATACACAACCCTTTTTCAAATGTACTGCTGACCCTCTTGCACCTTCCATCATCCCTAACTGCCCATCTGCCATCCAGGCTTGGTTCACTCCCAATGATCACTGTCTTAATGCCAGCAAAACGGAGATCCTTCCCACCCATTGAGAACCCTGTGCCGCCTTCTTCCCTTTTCTCTGGCCTTTGTCCATGGGCTCACCCCCTTCTCCTTCTGAAGCCAGAAACCTTGGAGTTATCTTCGACTCCTCTCTCTCTCCTTCCTCCCTCACGCTAGGACATTGCCAAGAAGTCAAACTTTCAGCTCTTAATTCTCAAAGGAATTCTTCCTTTTCTCACCTTCCCACAGGACCTCAATGTTACCCAAACCCTGGTTCTCTCTAGGCTTGACTATTGCAAGAGACTCCTCCTGAATCTACCTTCTTCCACTCTGCAACTCCTCCAGCTAATCCAGAATATGGCAGCAAGACTTATCCTTGTTTCTTTGTAAGGGCAGGTAAGACCCTTCTGTCTGGGACAGCCACTCCACAGGACGCTGGCCTGGTAGCAGAAATAAAGAGGCAAACCCATGCACAGAGAGCCAGGTCTTCATTTATAAAGGCCTTTCATCCTATTGAGAAAGGGAGGGGTGGAGCTAGGATAGCCACAGAGTGATCTGTACAGTGTTTTGGAGAGTGCTGCCATTTTGATTCTCTCTGCTCTGCCTCTCTTTCTCTTTCCTGTCCCCTCCACTTCCTCTGTTGCACTTTTTGTGTATGACAGCACAAGGTCATAGTCAACACATTTCAAGAGCAGGGATTGGAATCCTAAAGCAGGCTAGCTTTAGTACAATCATTCTTACATACAAAAGAAGGGGGCTCCCACCACTTCTTTGAATCATCTTGGGAATCATCTTCAGGCATCTTTGGATCATCACTTGATGGATTTCACTGGACCCTGCTGAGACAGCAGTCCT
Organism: Ambystoma mexicanum; assembly: GCF_040938575.1. NCBI lineage: Eukaryota > Metazoa > Chordata > Amphibia > Caudata > Ambystomatidae > Ambystoma > Ambystoma mexicanum. Next base: position 1,090,028,002 of record NC_090926.1, on the reverse strand, counting down.
TTCTAAAGTCCTCCAGTTGTGAGGTGAAAGCAGGTGTTCCAAGGCTATTCTATTAACGTTTCTCATGGACCATTGGGGATGGTCTGCTGCTGGAACAGGACCTGCCTCTCTGCCAGCCATATAGGTACCCAGGACCTCACTGTGTTGAAGGACCCCTGCAGTTGTGTGCCAGCTTCACTTGTGTTTGGGAACCAGAGAAAATAAATCACCTTGTCCCTTAGCCTCTGTATTGGGTCTCACAGCACACTGAGAGCCAAGACAGCTGGGATCCTAGTATTTTTCACCATTGAACTGCATGGAAAGTGTTTCATGAACTGTTCAGCACATTTGAACCAGCAGGACCTTCCTTTGTTGCCCTTTGCTCTCTCCTGATCTTCGCACAGCTCCACAAAGTCTGGTACGGTGCTGCTCAATCACCAATAACTGCAAAGGAGGTACTATTGACTGCTAACTGCCCCCTTTGACCCTACAGACTGGTAAAGTCACTTTAAACCCTTTTTGCTTGAGAGTACTTATCCTTTTTCAAGAACATTGTTACTTTTGCTTGCCTTTCACCCCTGATTCATTACCTAGAGTGCTGTGTCTACTGTCTTTGCTTATTCTGTGTTCCTTCCTCAGGGGGTGATATGTTGTAGTGTTGTTCTAATTGGTTATTATTGTACATGGGATGACTCATTAAAGTAGCCTTTTTTTATAGAAACTTCTTTGTACATTACTTTATTTTGGACTGTAATAGTTCACTGTTTTGGTTGCTACTGAACCACATATACACCCCTCTTAAGAGCATAGCCTTCCCTCGGCCCATGTTAACACAAAACGCAAAGGAGGGGTATCTCTTGACTGTTACTGTTTTACCTATATGTTCGTGTTGGCTCTTGGTTTGTAGAAGTATGAGGACTGAGCGGGCATTTTAGCCTCTACACATCCTTTTACTCCTGCAGGGCAGAAGTCAATTCGTCGCAGCATGACTGGCAACTCTGGTTGAAAATCTGTCCCATCCTCGAGTATCTCCCAGAGGATCATAAGTGAGAGGGTTTGACATCATACCAGAAAGCAAATCCACCTTTGGCCATGCCATACCGGTGGCTGTCGAGATTGTAGAAATGGGATTATGCCAAATGGGGAAAAGCGCAGTCTTGTGACACCAAGGTTGGCGGAAGGACACACATTTTAGACCTGATGTGCAGGCGAAGGTTGTTGATGTGCCTTTTGATGGGGAAGATATTTGTGGCAAAAAATGTTGATGGCACTCTCCAAGCCTTCGAAAATGACAGACAGCGCCAGGTCCTTAGCACGCTGTAGCAAATGCGGCGCTATCAGTATCTTCGCTCAGAGAAACACCGCTTTTAGAAATTCTTTTTTTAATATTTATTTACAGTTATATACATCTGCAAGACTAAAACACACTGTGCATAGCAAGTACAAATAACAAATCGAAAACAGTACAAATTAGAAATTCTGCCGAGACTACATCTCATCATACTTCACCTAGTACTACAAAGGGATGTTGTATGCTACAGGCGGGCAGTATAGGGCTCAATCTCAATCTTAAAGAGATGCCCACCTGTTGCTGCTGTTCTTTTCAGCCTAAGGACCAGTCAAACAAGTAGGCACCCTTCTGTTTCAGCACGCGAGTGAGAGGCCACCTCTCTTCATTCAAACGTCAGTGGAATCAAATCCCATCGGACAAATGGTTGTTTCCGATAGTGGATCACAGCCTTGAATGTGTACAATGGCCGCAGACAACCCCCTTGCCAGCAAGGCTGAACAAAAGGTCTTCATGCCCTTCAACTAGAAGTGCTTTGAGCCTTCCGTTTTAAAAAAAAAGAAAAAAATAAACAGGGGCTGCGGGGATGTCCCCGTTCACAATACTTTATGGTAAGTGCCTGGAGGGACACAATGGTGCAGGTCCCTCCAAGCTAGACCAGTGGGAGAGAGCCTGGAGGGACTCAGAAGGAACCAGGCAGCCAGTCAAAATGCATCATAGGGGGGCATTGGCAGGGTAGGGGGGAGAAGGAAGCAAGGAGAGAAAAGGAGGGTCCTGATAAGCTTCCAGAACTTCAGGAGATCCGGAGAGGGAGGCTCCAGCGGAAGAGAGAGATCTACTCCTACTCTCTGCTTGGAAAAACATCTGATCTGCAGAAAGTTGGAACTAGAAGATCGAAGTGCTCTAGCAGGGATGTATTTAGGAAGAGAGAGTTGGATGTTGTGGGATCTCAGGCAGCCTTGTGTATGATGCAGAGGGTCTTGAACCTGATCCTTGTAACAACCAGGAGCCAGTTGAGAGATTTTAGGGCTGGAGAGATGCGGTGCCTGGGCTCGAGGCCAAGGATAAATCTAACAGTCCTATTCTGGATGAGATGAAGAGGACGAAGGGAGAACTGAGGAAGAGGCTGTTGCAGTAGTCCAGCCAAAGGGGACCAGAGCTCTGGAGACATTGAGTTTCTGGGGGAAGTTGCCTCTGAGGAGGTCCAGCTGAAAGCTGGCCTTCTTGGCAAGGTTTGTGATGTGAGGAGAGATGGAGAGAGAGGAGTCGAAAAAGACACCAAGGTTTTTTGCCTCACACGAGTGTGAGAGTAGGGAGCCCCTGGAGGGAGACCACAGAGAAGGTGGCAAGGAGGCAGCTGTGTTCCCAATGAGAAGGATCTCAGTTTTACTGACATTAAGGTAGAGATCATTAGCAGTGCATCATGCCTGAATACCAGTCATAATCAAGAATAAGAGAGGAAGAAGAGGCAGTGGGGGAAAGCTTGAAGGAGAGCTGCGTGTCATCCGCATAACACTGTAAGTGAGGTGAGAATGCAGAGATTACGTGGGCCAGAGGGGCAAGGTAGATGTTGAAGAGCCAATGCGAGAGGATAGAGCTCTGAAGGACACCACAATTGGACAGTGTGATTGAGGAGAGAAAAGTTGATACTTGGATGGTCGTCAGAGAGGAAGGAGGTTGTCCAGTTCTGTGATGCCAAGGGCATCACAAAGCCGATTTATAAGGGTGGCATGATTGACTGTGTCAAAGGCAGAGGAAACATCAAGAAGGTTAAGAACGGAAAGAGAGTTGGAATCGAGATTTGAGAGCTAGTCTTCACGAGTGTTCAGGAGTGCACTTTTCATGCTTCTGGCTGCTCTGAAGCCAGACTGGTGGTCGCGGGTCAGATTCAGTGCGGTGGATGAGCTGGGAGATGACTAGCTTCTCCAAGAGTTTGCCCAGGAAGGGGTAATGGAGATAGGGCAATAGTTGGCAGCACAGGAGGGGTCGGACTATTGAGGAGAGGGTGCGCAAGGGTGTGCTTGAGGAGTAACAGGAAGGAGCCAGTGGCAAAGGAGTGAGTGCAGAAATCAGCCAAGGCTGTAACAAGAGAGGCAATGTTGTCCTTGATAGTTCTGAAGGGGCAGGATATGCACCTGTATGGAGGAGACTTTCATAGAGAGGACTTGTCTAGAGACCTCACACGGTGCTATGGGCAAAAAATAGAGAAGGAGGGAGGGGTATAGGGCTGCCTGGGGAGGCTTGAGGGAGGGTGAAGGAGAAGGGAGGGGTGTAGAGGAGAGTGAGGACAGGATGTCCTGACTTTTGGTTATGTAGTGAGAGGCCAGTGCAGTGCAGAGGGTCAGGGATCGCATAGGAGTAGTGGAGACTGCAGTAGGATTGGTAAGTGCCTTGCAGATTTTGAACAGTCCAGCCATGGTGTTAGTGGCCTCAGAGATACAGGCATGAATATAAGCCTTCTTGTTTGAGCGGATGGAGGGTCTGTTTTGCCTTTGGAGCAGGAGGCAGGCCACAAGGATCACCAATGATCAGAGAGAAGTTGAACTTGTGGTTTAAAACATCTCACCTGGACCTAAGGTTTCACTAGTCACTAATAAAAACGGAGCGCATAACATCCCAATAAGAAAAGACATTCTGGCAAAAACAGAGAAGCTCGAGGAAATGTTCGCGTAATTTGCACATATCATAAGAAGCTCACAGAGCACACTTCATGAAAAGAATTGCAACACTCCCTTACCTATCAAATATTGTCCTGCAAAAAGACAAGGACTCCCATTCCTGTGAAGAACACTCTACACCAACAAATTCAATTACATAAACGCGACTACCTGATAAGCCTAAGAGTGTGGCATCCTTGTCTTGGACTAAAGGCAATGCAAGAATAAAGCCAATGGCTTGAGAAAAAGAAGATATCACTTTAATGTGAGGCAGATATTTAACTGTGCTGAGGAGGAAGAGGAGGAAGAGGCAAGACCCCTGACATCATTACGCCAGCAGGAAGCAGAGCACAAACTAGTCTGTGGGCTCTGCATCTTGTGAAGTGCGATAGTGCACTAGGACGAGATTCTGGAGAACTGGTGTGTGCAGATGCAGGAATAGTCTCAGTCGCCCGAGACAGAAGCAAGCAACCTGGTGGGTGTGTGACCACAAGCTGGATGTGGTGGGTAGGATGCCCGTGAACAACACAGATACTGACCGTGAAGGAAGTAAGATTTGCTTTGATCCAGAAGCACCAGTGCGGAGCAGGAGTTTGAAACAGACCCGAGAATGTGAAGGCAAGAAGCTGAGCCCAACCACCGGCCCCAACCAAGTAAGAGGTACTGTGGGGACCGGGAGAAGCCGGAGGCCTTCAGGATATCGCTATCACTCTGAGAAAACTCATCCCAGTCACACAAACAGAAAAGCAGGGCTAAAGTTATGTGGTGGGAGTTGGAGACAAATAACGAGTGACTGAGAGAGGAAAAAGACATATTATTTGATGCTAATACATCGAAGTGTTGTCTAGGGCACATAGTGCACAACAAAGTCAAATAAGAAGTGAACAGCCTAGAAGAGAATGGCAGAGTTAACACAAGTGTTGTAGGACCAACAAATAACATGATATTCAAGCTAGGGGTTAATCAATACGGCAGGGATATAACCAGACATATCAGAGACATTATAAGAATGAGGACTGATGAAAATAGAAGCTTAGAAACGGCAGAGGAAATCCCTCATCAAGTACTACCAGATGGATGGCATGGGAAGAAACTACAAACAATAATCTGAATATTAAGAAAGGTTATCCTAAAGGACATTATAAAAAGGCCGCCACTGAGGGCATATAATTCAAGGCAATATTTAATCAATTGTGGGAGAGACCAGGCAAAGCCTAATCATTCCCATGGTCTATTTAAGTTAGTTAACATTAGTAGCAGGGCCAGATAGGGTAGTTTGGGTGGAGGATGTATTTTCTTTTGGACTTTATGACAACGGATGAACACCTTTAGTTTCTATAGGTAGGTAGGAGACTCCCTTTAGTAATAGGGAAAGTTTGCCCTTCTACTTATAATTTTCATTAAAAGAATTTGAATCATGTTCGACTCCTTCTTCCGACCCTCCACAATGTATATATATGTAATAATGTTATGAACTTTCTAATAATTTGTTAAGTCTAATTGTAAGCTAAAAATGGTATTGTTTTGTCATTGTTTAGAGATTTGTATAATGTGTTTTGTTTTACTATTTGTAAGGGGTAGTTAGATAAACCAATGTCACAATAAAAACAATTGTGGCCTGTATCCAACAGATGTTTAAATTCTATAGTATTAATCCTAGCCTGGATTAAATCACACTAAAGCACCATACAGGATCTAAAACTAAAAAGGGAATCACGTTCAAATCACATCCACATTGATATATTAAAATTAACACACCTGGACAATGTGATTATGACTAGATTTCCCTCCTATTTTAAACAGTATATCGCTGCTCTTCATAAGAATCTTTTTCCACCAGGGTAGATTTGGTTTGTCTGGTTGGTCTGAATCTGGACTTTCGGTCCTTCAGTATGCGGTTGGCTTACCTTACATCCTGAAGTTGAAGCATTGGAATTCTGTCTACAATTTGTACTTCAAGGGACAATTGGGCTTTGCCGTATGATTAGTTAAATCAACAATATGAGCCATTTCATTTTTATTATTGGAGTGAGGTGGCAGATTTAGGACATGCAGGGAGCTCTGAGACACCAGCAATTGGTTACATAATTCAGTAAGACTTGGAGAGAGGGAGTTATTAAAGTAAATAGGTTGAACATAGGTAGTCTTGGGTTTTGGATATTTTTCTTATTTTTGTATGTTCCTTCTGTTTATGGGAGAGGTATTTTTAAAAGTGGGGCTTTTATGAACCGCAATGTTTTTTTATTGATGAAGTGAAAAGTGCATGGTTAAGAGAGATTTGTTTTTTTATAAATCTGGAAAGGTCCGACATTTTGTTGGATGCATCTTTTGCTCTGCCATGAAAGTACATATTTACTCCACCAGATCACCCTGCATGCCATTATGTCCTATTTTCCATGTAAGTTTGCATTTTCTGCATTTTCTGTTCATTTGAAAATACCAGATTCTAAGCCTCTTTTGCATTCTTTGCATTCTGTGTTTAAGAACATTTAGTACTTTCAACACAACTAGTTTTCCCATGATGAGGCAGTGGTCTTCGCTTCTGATAGTAGGCCTCATCATGATTTGGACCGTAGCCCTTAAATGCAGCGGTAACGCTATTACCACCGCATTTAATGGTTGGTCCTATCATAAATTGGCCATTAAATTGGAGTTTTACCTTCAGCTTTTTGCTGCAGGTAAAAATTCCCATTTAATGCCAGTTTTGGGTGCTATTAGAGCAGCACTAATTGTGTCAGCACTAATAGCGCCATGAAATCCCCCATTAGGTCGAGCAGGATTAACCGGCCAACCGCTAATACCACCGCACTGAGTAGCAGTAACTCTAATAGCGCTGGGCGGTATCCCCGCACAAATAGAGCCGGGATACCGGACAGCTCATGATGAGACCCATTATTGCGTGAGATAATGACACCAGACACAGATGTTGAGTGAGAAATTGCATCCGTGTGCTACCCTTGCTTTTGAGGGTGTTGATTGATCAATTTGTTAGCCCAAGTCTATGAGAACGTTCCATGCTTGTTTTCTTTTCTTTAGTATGGAGAAATGATAATAGTAAACCCAACATTTTGTTTGGAAAGCAAAATGGTTGGAAGTATTGGAATTATTTCTTCAAAATGGCATTGCTTTAAATGAAAATTGAAATGTTAGGCAAAAAGTCACTTTTCATTTGCCCACATCATGAAACAGTTCCATCTTTCCAAAACCAGAACAACGTTTACATTTTGTTCAACTCTGTTTTGTTTTCCCTTGTGAATAGTTCTCTAAAAAAATCATCCATCTTTTTTCACCAATTTATTTTCAAATAAAACTATTCTCTTTCAAACAACCCACTTGATACAGTCCACTAGATTGCCTCTTCCAATGTGTCTGCACACAGGACTGTTTGAGTATGCTCTGAAAGCTTTTAGTGCCCATCGCTCTCCGACCTGTTTCAGGGCTGAGCACTGAGGCGCTGAACAGGTGTGATTACAGCTCATCAACTACTAATCCAAACACGTGATCGTATGGATTATGGTTACACTAGTGAGCTTTAAAATTGTCATGCACAGATCGCCCACATCATACTTATCTGTATTAAAGAGAGCTCTTAAACAATCATTTCATATGAGGATTGGAAGAATATTGCTGTAATTCCCTTTGTTCAAAGAACTGATCAAATTATATGTGGTGAGCCTCTGAGATCGACCAAGTCAGTTCTCATTGATGCGTGCACAATGCTGCTCTTAGCTTGTCTAGTCTTTCTTAATCATTAAACAGAATAATCATTTGCTGTTCAATGTAAAATAGGATATCACATTATATTTACTCTCTCCACAGCTCTGGAACCTGCTTTGTTGATGTTCTCACAGCTGAATTCCATACAGTACCGATGGGGTACCAAACATGGGCTGTGGTACGGAAAGAATATCTGCTGCATTCAGTCATCAAATATTGCTTGTATCATCAGGCACATTTCTCAAGCCAACATAATGATCAATACCAATGGTGAACCTAAGATATGTGTCTGAATTGTGCACTGTTCTTCACATAACTCCTTACTCAAGAACTTCCAATTCCACAATCTCAACTGTTTTTCTGAACCTCTTATCAAAGAACTGTGCACAAAGATACTCACCTCAACACCTCTGTGGCCCAGTCACCTTCCACTTATCCCATCCAGCCCTATGTCCTTTCTCCCTCCTACCTCAAAGGCCCATCCAGACCGGACCTTCATAACCTCGTGACAGGAAAGAAAAGGTCCTCTTTCCAACCAGTCCTTGTCCACTATCTCTGAAATGCACCATCCTAAATGCATGACCAGCTTGCCTTCCTCCATGGCCATATCACCAGTGCTTTAAATGTAGAGTTATTGAGCAAGGGCTAAGAGTAAATCCTAAGAACATTCACTCAACCAGCAGGAGCTAGTAGTGTATATTAGAATTGTTTTTATTTACACACTTAGTTTAATACAAAAACCTTTCGCAAAAAAACTTTTCGCAAAAAAACAAGTGAAGCAGAAAAAAGAACAAAAGTCGTTTGTTTGTGCGCCGAGTTTGTCCAGAGTCCAAGATGAGTTTGATCCAAAGGAGAGCAGAAAAGTCTGAAATTTCGTAGTTGTTAGGCTGGGGATCCTTTCAGGTCCAAACATTCTTTTAAGAAATGTACAGCAGCGACGGTAAAACCCACCTCTCAGAACCATCGACCACCATTTATCTGCTTATAGTGACACGGTGGACTCTACAAACCGGGCAAAGAACTTGGATCTCAGTTCAGTTAAACCGAAGCATCAGATGAAAATATGCTGTACGTTTTCTAACCAGTCTGCCGTTCTACAGAACCTACATGTGGGTGGGTGAAGGTTTCCTTCCGACCTGACCGATATGAGTAGGAGCTAGTAGTATATATAGTGTGCAACAAATCTAACTGTAATAGATGATTTAAACAATGTCACCTTTTCCATCAAGTTTCATAATACGTGACACAATGGATGCCATTTTACAAAAAATGCTAATTGAATGTAGAAGACAGTCAATGTTAGCATGTAGGTGCTGTTGAGACCGCTGCATTTAATGTTCAACGTTTACGGTGCAATCGTAAAGAGTAAAAGCAGGTGACATCTTACTTTTATATTTTACAATCCTTTTGCAAAGGCTGTAAATGTCACTGCAGATCATGCATTCCAGATGGCATTTACAATGGATTCCTTTTTGGAATCTGCATTGTTTGAGCATAAAATCCCATTAGCTGTAATCCAACATGAAAATCTAATACAAGCATTCAACAAAGACGTTTTACAGTGGTAAGGATGAGGAGAATATGTATTCATGTTCCTATCTTCAATTTTGCCTGCAAAAAACTTTCAAAATGACCCAGAGCAGTAGACCAAGGTGTTTTGATATAAACCTGGATTTCACATCTTTGTTTACCACTACAGACAATTGAAAAACACCCCCATTAAGTGGTTTAGTACATTACAGCCAACTCCAAGTACTGTAGTGTAAACATTAATCCATGTTTAAAATTGTACACAGTAATAAATAATATATAGGCCCTCATTACGACCCAGGCGGTAAGGGGTTTACGCCGGCGTAAACAGCGCCGACCCTTACCGCCTGAGTACGAGTTCCCTTAGCGCCATGGCTGATTTAACACCTGCTTTTAGCAGGTGTTAAAATCCATGGCGCTAAGGGACCATGGAGTTAATTACGCCACCGTAATTTACGGTGGCGTAATTAACGCCTTCCCCACTCCCATTATGCCCTATGGGGCAAAAATGGGAATGGGGAAGGGTAAATGGGGATTGGGGACTTACCGCCCCGCCAAGGTCGGAATGGGGCGGTAAGTCCGCCAACCACCACGGCGGAATTGCACCCTTAGCGGCATGGACCATGGTGCTAATAGCACCATGGTTCTCCGCCAAGGTCGTAATGAGGGCCCATAGTGAATTAATGAGTATCTGCTCAGGTATTATTCCTATGATCAACAGCGACCCTGGTGATCTTTTGGGATTTTACAATACTCTAAAATGACATGAATTATTGCATAGTTTATAAATATAAAAATAAATGATTGAAAATGTCATTAAGATTAATATTTATGGGCACCCCAAATGTCCAATAAAGGCGTAAATTCACATTTATATATGTGTAGAGAGCCAGTAAATTTTGGATAAAAAGTATTTCAAGTTAGTATCCATCATTTAGATAAATTGATTATTCTAAGCTACTTGCAAGACCCAATAGCTATCAATTTTTTCCATCCCTGTGATATGACCTAATCAATGAGCACATCGATTCTGCTTCATCACAGTTACCCCAGAAGGTAATATCTTCTTCCCATATATGATCCTCCCCTAGCTACTGAATTAGAACCTGCAACAGGTTCTCTTCCTAATGAGGCTTCCTCCTCCATCCTGTACACCACGCCACTTGAAGCACGAAGAGTTCTCAGTGCCATGAACCTGAACATCGTTTCCGATCATTCTCTACATATCTAAAATACTCTTATACTTCCAATGCGCATGGTCCCAATGATCTTTCCTTACTGCCTTTACACCATCTGTGACATTAGAGACATGGGTAGAATCAGCCTTCGACTCCGAGTTGATGACTTATTTTGGTTTATACCGACAAACACTCCCTAAGCAAACCATATGTTCGCTGTCAAAACGTTATAGACATGCAATTCACAACCATCACACATCTGTCCAATAATGCCCCCTGTAATCCACATATCCCACGTCCAACTGGCACACCTCACTTAGTAAAACCAAAATATCCAACCATCTTCGATCGTTTTACATGCTCTCTGACACCAGCCCTGCCAAACTATGGGCAGCTTCAACCCCTTGCAGCATCCAACATCGTCAACCTTTTACACATGACCCACTTGAAAGAACTCTCCCCCCACTCAGAGGTATTGGGCAGCCAAACACAATGCATCATATGGACTTACAAAATCTTAGATGTTGGTAATATCACAATCCCAGCCACATGCTAGACCACTGTTACAATGGATTCTCATCATGCCATGGTCCAATGACTGCTCTCATCTCAGCCTCCAGCATATACATGCATCGACACAGCCACTCGCTCAAGTCACTTGAACACCCTCTATCCTAATAACTCTCCCACCAACTTGTGAAACTCACTACCAGCACAAAAAGCTCCCCCTGTATATAGCTGCATCAAGTGCCCTAAACGCAAATCGGCTAGAAACTTACCTGCATGTAGAGCCCAGATACTTATTCTCTACAATCAACCCAACACAACACCTATCTTGCATTTCTCCTCTATCCCTACTTACCAAACCCAACCCACCTTTCTTACAGATCCTCTTTCACCAGGGGACCATGCAAACGGCAGCGGAGTGCGGTATAAACCCCACTTACATATCACCACCCTGACCATTTAATAATCATTGACATGCTAACCCCCATTCGACACCATATTCCACAGCACAATTATCCATAGGTTTTGAAAGACAACAACAGCTGGGATTTGAGTCTATAGGTTTAGTGCATCAGATTGGACTGGTATGCCTCACTCTCTTCCACCCCCATCTCCACTCCCACGCCTGCTCCCCTGCCTCACTTGGCTCCCTTGGCTCCCCTCCTTCCACCCACCTCACTCGCCTCGCTCCTGCCCATAGTACCGGAAGAGGTCTCTAAAGTGGTCTTCTCTATGAAGGTCTCCTCCAAACAGGTGCCACCCTGCTCTTCCAGAACCATTAAGATCAACATCTCCTCTCTCGGCTCTTGCTGACTTCTGTAACCACTCCTTCACCACTGGCTTTTTCCCTCTATCCCTCAAGCACTCCCTTGTGTTCCTTCCTGCCTATCACCCTATTTCCTCTTCCCACTTCCTTGGTAACCTCCTGGAGAAGCTGGCCCTCTCCCAACTTAACCTCCACACTGATCTTGTTGGTTGCCTTCATGACCATCAATCTGGATTCCAGGCATCCAGAGGCACGGAAACTGCTCTCCTAAAAACCTGTGAAACTATGCTTGCAAACCTAGACTCAAACATCCCAGCTGTTTTCATTCTCCTTGATCTTTCTTCTGCCTTTGACACAGTCAACCATTCTATCCTCATAAAATAACTCTGTGACACCCTCAGAATCACTGACCGGGCACTGAATTGCCTGACCTCTTTCCTCCACCACCACCACACTCTCTTCCTGTGTCATCCCACAGGACTCTATGCTATTGCCATGGCTCTTCAATATCTATCTCACACCTCTTGCTCATCTGATCTCCTTCTCTGCTCATTTCCAGTTTTATGCCGATGACACACAGCTTTCGTCCAAACCACCCTCTACTACCGCCTCTTCCTCCTCCCTCATCCCTGACTGTCTGTCCACCATTCAGGCATGGTGTGCAGCTAAAGATCTTTGTCTTAATGCCAATAAGACAGAGATGCTTCTTATTGGGACTTTTGCACCCTCTTTTCCTCCTACCCTCTGGCCACCCTGTCTGTGCCCTCTACCCCCACTATCCTATGAGGCCAAAAGCCTTGTGGTCCTCTTTGATTCCACTCTCTCCTTTCCCCCTCACATCATGGACCTTACAAAGAAGTCCCACTTCCAGCTCCACGTCCTCAGGCATTCTTCCTTTCCTCACATTCACCCAGAAGCTCCATGTCTCCAGAGCTATGGTCCTCTCCATGCTGGATTAGTGCAAAAGCTTATTTTCTTTCTCAATCTTCCTATTCCCTCTCTACGCCCCCTCCAGCTAATCCAGAATAGGGCTGCAAGACTTATCCTTGGCCTCAAGCCCAGGGACTGTATCTCTTCAGCCCTAAAATTTCTCCACTGGCTCCGGGTGGCTGCAAGGATCAAATTCAAGATCCCCTGGATCATCCACAAGGCCTTCTGCGGCTGGGGACCACGCTATCTCCAACTTTCCCTCCCTAAATACTCCCTTGCTAGAGCCCTATGCTCCTCTAACTCCAACTCTTTCACTTTAAAACGCTTCTCCAAGTAGAGATTGGGGGGGGAAGGTCTCTTACCTCGGCTGGCGCCTCCCTTTGTAACAGCTGCCCTGCCCCTTGGAAACTAGCACCAGACCTCCTTAAGTTCTGGAAACTGCTCAAAACTCTTCTGTTCTCTACCTCTTTCCCTTCCCTGCTAATCACCCTACTGCCGCTGTGACCGGTGGCCTGATCCTCCTGCATCTCACAGGACTTCAGGCCCTTCTTCCCAGTCAATACCATCCTTCTACCCCCCCCCCCCACCCCACTGAACTGGCCTTGCGGGCCCCTGCTTAGCAGCTCTGCCTTCCACCATTGGGAGTCTCCTGCACTAGCACTTAGCATGAGTTTCTCCTCCTTGGCTACCCTTAGCAGTTCTCTCTCGGCCCTCCGCCAGCACTTGTCCACCACTCTGCCCCCGCCTGCCTCCCACCCAATCTCCTGCACTGCTCCTCACTGCACTTGCAAGCCCGAATGCCACAAGGCCTAGTAGGACCATGACTGTATTTTACTGTTTTTCCCATTGTTAATTTCCCCCGTTCCCTTCCCATTTAGCCTTGTGGCGCATTGAAAAATAATTCTGTTGTATAAGGCTCCTAACAAATGCTCATTAAATTAAAAAACGGCACATTATAGTGCAATTTGTACTTCTGTTGCTTGGTGCACCTCATCTGGGCACAGAGCATAATCTGTATGTGATTTATTAAACTTGAATTGGCATTATATTTATTTGGGTGTGTTAATTTCTTTGTAATGTGCTTTTATCTGTTGTGATATGGGATATCAATGTTAAGGCTATGCAATCAGCACAACTGGGAATCCTGATTCATTATTTTTACCCTGGGCACAAACTGTAAATTGGGGCCTAAACTCTGCAAATTAGAATATTCTTCATGCTGTTAATGCCGTGAATTGAGATGATTTTCTTTTCAAAGAATTCCTATTTCTGAATAGTACTGATGTGTCATATTCACATGTGTCCTCGTATTTATCATAAATGCATTCTCTTTTGATTTTGTAGAGTGATGTTTTCTCTCTCAAATGGATTCCTCTTGACACAATGCTACTTGTTTCAGCACATTTCTTGTAAAAATTGGCAGTCATAAATGTATTTGCTTTTCTCACAAATCTAGCGCTTTTGACACATCATTTCCTTTTCATTGCCAGTTGTTTATGTCACAACCCATTTTTTATTTCATTAATATATTTTTTGAAACTTGTTCCCATTTGTAAATAGTTCTGAATTTACTTTTGTTAATTCAGCTTACTTTGAAACACACCATTTTGGCTTTAATCACAAATGAACATATTTTTTTCAACCTTTCTCTTTTTTCATCACTAGCTGTTTTTTTCACAAATTCATTGTTTGTTTTCCTAAGAATCTATTTGTTTTTCTTTCACAATGGGTAATTTCTGGGAAAAGAATGGAACTAATCAAAAGGATTATTATTTAACTGGTGTAGGCATAGGCCGTGTATGAGGGCCTAGCTAAAAGTCAGGGAGGTCATCCTGTAGAGAGAGGAAGCAAGGAGGGAGTCGAGATTGAGAGCCACAGGCCTGCTAGGGGGCTATATCACTGACAGTAGCAGTAGCTAAAAGCACACTGACAGCCATATCTCAGACAGAGAACCACAAAAAGACAAGCTGCTGAAGGCCGCCTCAGGGAGGGTTAGGGAGCGGCATACCTATTCTGCCAGGAACCAGTGCCCTAAATGAGAAAACCATATAAGTCTGAATGCTGCGGCCTGGCTGGTGATAACGAAGCCTGACAATCGCCTTGGTAAGGGAGAGAGGGGAAACATAATTGCTGCTGTGTTCAAGGTAATACCATGGCAAGGAGGGGGAGACATTCTTGCTGATGAAGTAATCCTTGCTAAGAGGGAAGGAAATATAAAGATAAGCATCAGTTCAACAACTTTTTATTGTTTAAAGAAATGTGTTTGAGGAATATTTACAGGACTATGGGGCAAAGGAACTAAAACATTAAGGGAAGGCTCCATAATATCAGTGTCAGGCTGGCTGAGTAAATACATCTGGTTCGTGGGTCAAGTCTTAGTGAACCTAATATCCTTTGATGTGGAAGGATTGTTATGCTATGGTCCCTTACATTATGCTGTCATACATTTAGGCCTCAAATGCTCCTTTGCATTTGCCTGAGGCATTCCTCTGCCTCCCTCTGCACTCAGCTCCTCTGACATGCCCAAACCTTGGCTGGTGCAGATTAGATACCCCGTAGAAAGGTAAAGGGACAAGTCAGACCATCTCTTCCGTTTGCTCTCTACAAGTATAGCATGAGCACTATATATGTCAGATATAGTGATTCTGCAAATGGCGCTTATCCATGTACCGCCTCATTAAAAGGTTGCCGGTCCGGTAACAACGGTGCCGGTAAGCTACCGGTACCATTGTTACCGGACTGGCAAACTACGAGGTCTGCGAGCGGGAGCCTTCCCGGAAGCCAGATCTGACCTGGAGGGCACAAAGGCACCCACCCGCAGACCTGGACGGATGCACCGGTACCATTCATGAATGTTGCTGGTGCATCCCTCCTCCCCATTCCCATTGAGTCCTATGGGACTCAATGGGAATGGGGAGTAATTATTTCCGATGCCCGGCAATGGGCAATTACAGGGACCGCCGGGGCTGTAATGCCCCGCTAAGTCCCCATTGCCGGGTGCCGGAAAAACAATAGCACTGCTACTGCCGGACTCATAATGAGGCCCAATGTGCCTGCACGGCTTCATCACCAGTAAGGTGGTGACAGTTATTGCCAAATGTCTGCAATGTCATGCCAAGTTACACCCCCATTGTAAAACTGTTATATTAGTGATTACTTGGGATAGGATATATAGCCTGCGCTCTAAGGGAAGGCCCCTCAGTGCTCTGTGTGCTGACTGCCTGGACACTTGTCCTGCTGTATTTTCCTACTTATCAGCTGCCCACTCTGTATTCTGTGTATTTGCTATCTAATACAAGAACCTTGGTTTACCATCAGTCTGTGTCTAATCTCTGTATTTGCTGTAAACTGAGGTTGAAGACCAGGGGGCCCTTAGGAAGGTCCCAATCTTGGCTACCACACCTTAGTTAATGTCCCACACCATAACAAAACAGGGCCCAGGATATGTGCACCCAGGAATATTTTGTCAGTTTATGTAATCTTTTCTTGTCTGGGGTTTATCCTTGTGGGGCCAACACTTTCCTACTGGGACTTTGGCTTCTGCCCCCTTGCCATGAGATTACCTGAATATGGGCAGGTTAGCTCTACTACTTTGCCTAGATGTATTTCAGGCTGCAGTTGTTTTACCCACTAGAAAGGGGTACTTAAGGCAGATGATTCGTCTCTACATCCTCAAAGTCTGATGTACAGCCTCTGCAGGGTGGCAGTGCTACATTCTTTCTAATTATTGAATACCGGTGAACTCAAAACTCCCTCTAGGATCTGGGCAATAGCCCCCAGCAGGCTAATCACGTTGCCCCTTCTCAGTAGACCTTGGCTGCCACCAGCGTTTGAATTCTTCCCTCCAGTATGCTCCTTGCATATCTCTCACAGGGTCTGGGCTATATAGCTACCTGCTATTCTTCACTCTAATTGCTCTAACGGCCAACACACCAGCTCTCTGGAACAGTGTCTTAGCATTACTAACCTCCTGCTGCCTTGTTTTAAACTGTGGCAAGGATTTCAGTGTTTCAATAATGGCAGGGATTGTTTGAACCTTGAGTGAGCCATGGATGATTGTGCTCTCTCAACAGCAATGTTATGGCACTGCACACATGCAGTTAGTCTGTGACGAAACTGCTGTTTTTTTCCTTTGGCTCCGATCATGCTCCACTCTGGGCTCTGGCGGCATTGGGGCATACAATGTGAGGTTCAAAGAGCAGGCCCATATTTAGCTCAAGGCTCACCTACCATACGTTGTCTCTCCCAACCTGCCCAACCTAATCTCCATGCACTCCCATTTCCTTGATATCTAAATGTAGGGGCTCCTTGAATAATACCAGCATTACATATCTGTGGAAGCTGTGTGGGCTCTGGGGCATCTCTGTATACTACCTTGTGGGATGACATTGTGTAATGTATTAATTTATGGATATTTGTAAAGCGCCTATACAACAAATGGTGTTTCAAGGCGCTTAACTAGTGGATTTGGTCTCCATGATGCTCTCAAGAGTGATTTGGTCATGCTACAAAGAAAGATGAGAAGCATGCTGGGCGCTATAACCGTGGGGCTGCGAGTCTGACTCAAAACGCGAGCTAGTCACTATAGCCTTGAGACTCTTGAGTATTAGATTAGGTCCATCCTGAAAAGGATAGGGATCCCTTTAGATTGCCTGTTTATCTTTGGTTTTTTAAATGTATTTTTCCATCCTGCCACTTTTGTGAATCCACTAGACCATTTAGGTCCTCATCTCAACCCATACCTAAGAGGAGAAGGGAAACAATGCTGAGGACAACGACCTAGAGATTTATGCATAGACCAGCGAAGCCTGGGAACCCCATCAAAGGAAGATAACCCTGCACTTTATCATCACTGCTTATGCACCAGCTGTATTGCAATATCCGAGAAAAGCTATCCTATTTAATGATAAACCCCCCAATGTTTTGGAAACACCTATAAGGTGTTCTATTATTAAGACGGTGCTGAACCCCAAAGTGCATCATGTGCTCCCATTGATATTACGTCATAGTAGTGTGACCTAGCCCCAGGGTGTGTCCTGATCAGAGACTGTAACAGCCTGAACTGAAAGAAGAATGGTAAGTCCCGGTAATTGAAGCTACAGGTTCATGGACAATCTATGACTTAATCCTATTTCCGACGATGGTATGACAATGGCATGATCTGGACACACTGGAGTGCCATTCAAGAGATACATGGACAGGGTTTTCTCATGTTTGAGCCTTCATAGGAACTTTGGTGCACAGGAGGGTCCAGGAATTAGACTAGAAAAATGACTACAATAATAAAATTCCAATTAAGTTCACGCTGGATTTGAACCAGAGAGCCGAATGAAGCTAAGCCCAGTTACCTTGCCTTCTTTCAGGCAATAACTTTCCAGCCGACTTTCTTAGAGGCCACAGCCCAGGTCCCAACTGTGGATGCCTGCTGCCAAAATAAGCCACACTTTGTGATTTTGCACACAGTTCCGGCATGCTGCTGGTGCTTCTTCCTACTAGTAAAGGTTTTAGATCTCAGTCTACCATAGTAAGTATCCTGATTCGGGAATTATTATTATTATTATTTTATTATTAGTTGTTTTTCGATACAAGTATCTTTACAACATTTTCTTAATATAAATTCATTAGTTACAAAACTTAAAATAAAGCATTGACATTATACATTACAATGCAGTGTACCTAAAAGTTACAGGGTAAAAACACTAATACATTGTCATAACTTTAATATTTAAAGCCGACATGACAAAGCAGCACCTATTCACAGTCGAAACACGTAAATATAACATTATGGTAACTCAATACCACCAGATTTGAATTTAAAATACTTTAAGAGCCTGAGTTAGACACAATTATTTACATCATTACATACTTCTCCTTTTATAAAAGTTAGCCATCTGTTGTATGCCCTAATCATAATTTGGCTGGAAAATCACGAAGCTCAGTCCCCACTCCAAATTCACATGAGTTTTTGAGCACTAAACTCTTCTCAATTATAAACAACAACTGAGTTAAGTCAATAATCATTGACATACGATAGCCCCACATACATTGCGACCATAGCATTTCACTTTGGTATACAGATATTAGACTTTGATTTTTTAACAAGCTATTTTGTCGTGTTTTTTCAAAGTACATGCACTGCAAGACAAGATGCTTCAGCGTTTCTTTTTGCGAATTAACGCAGAATCTGCAACCCCTATTTACCAAGGCAGCACAAATTAGCCAATTCTTAATACGCTCTAATGTCGGAATTAGATTAAATTTGAATCTCATGTACATAGTGCGCATTTTATGGCTAGGACACAATTTCAGATATATAGGTAAACATGACTGTTTATGCCGATATTTTGCATACTCCCTATATAGAAGATATTCCCCAATTTTATCTGAATTGACTGCCCAATCAAATTGTATGAGCTTGAACTTTACAATCTGAGGACGATTTATCAGGTCGTCCCTTACCATTTCTATTTTTTCAAGCTCTTTGTCGCACCTTATACCTTCAGTCGCCACTGACACAGGCTTGCCCTTTTTTAGCATGTTTAGAAGATCTTCATATAGTGAATTCGGTGAGGGCTCCAAGATTTTAGCATAGGACGTAAGCGTTCTCCATAGGTGTTTAGTAGCCAAGGAAGATAGACCTAGTTCATGAATAATAATAGAGTTCGGAAATGACATAGGCAACTGTAAGACCTTCTTCCAAATTTTGCCTTGTATTTTATTTAATATTGGGCCAATTTCCGCAAAGCACAAGTCTAAGCCATATAAAATAATTGCTTCAACTTTGAGCTTATAGAAATCTAATAGTGGAATTATGGAGAAATTACAGATTCTTAGATAGATTCGTTTCATTTGAGCGATTAAAGGCATTGCTTTAATAGAAATTTCTCTATTCCATTTATCACATGAGTCAGAATTATTCAAATTATAGCCCAAATAAATCATACCTAAGGCACGTGGAATCACAAAGCCATTTATTTTCCACTGGTATCTTACCAATTTTCTTTTATTTGAAAATACCAGGATGTGAGATTTGTTCGGGTTTAATTGTAAATTACGCTTCTCACAGAAATCGACAAGACAC
The DNA here is from genome assembly GCF_040938575.1 of Ambystoma mexicanum. Lineage (NCBI taxonomy): Eukaryota > Metazoa > Chordata > Amphibia > Caudata > Ambystomatidae > Ambystoma > Ambystoma mexicanum. Next base: position 1,090,008,369 of record NC_090926.1, on the reverse strand, counting down.
TCTAATTTATGTTGAAGCCCAAAGGGAGTAGAATCAAACATTACCAAGTCGTCCGCGAACGCTAACCAATCTAAGCGAAGGTCCCCTATTTTGAGCGCAAAAGAGTTACACGTCGACCATATTGAAGCTATGTCAGACACATATAGGTTAAACAGGGTTGCTGCGAGGTTACAACCCTGCTTCACCCCTATATAAGTACTGATTGGTGGCGTCAAGGATCCTTCTTTATCCAACTTGATCCTATAGCTTGTGTTAGTATGAAGCAAGATGATCAATGCTATCAGGTGCAACGGAATTTGCATATCCTGCATCCTTTGCCACAACACTTGTCTAATCACAGAGTCAAAAGCTCCTGATATATCTACTAATGCCATATACACTGGGCCATGATTCTTCATCCTAGAAATTTTCAATATATGAGCTAACAGGGTTGCATTTAGTTGTGTACCCAAACCTTTGCGAAAACCAGTCTGATACCTCGAAAGAATTTTCTGTTTCGAGATAAACTCATTTAGGTCCTTCAAAATTAAAGCTGAGAAGATTTTTGCGAAGGTGTCAATGAGGGCTATGGGTCTAAAGTTAGCTGGGTCATTTAAAGGACCTTTTTTATGTAATGGAATAACGATCGCAGATATCCATGACTCTGGAATTTTCTTTATTTTAAATACACAATCCAACCTCTTTAGAATGATTTTTGCCCATAAGTTAGGGTCGTCCTTGATTACGCATGGAGGAATACCATCAGGACCAGCAGCTTTGGAAGGTTTTAACTTTGCAATTGTAGCTATAATATCACTCAATCCCCAAGGACATATAGAGGGAATATTGCTAGCCAGATCAGGGGATATTAAGCTACAGAATTTCACAGGCATGGCATATTTTGCTTCATAAATCTTACACCAGACTTCTCCACTTACTGCGGAACACAGATCTGGTTTGCCTTGCAGTAAGGGATCCTTCAAAGTAGCCCAAATTTCCCTCGAGTTCTTGCCAACCAGATTTTGGATCATCCTTTGATTAGTTTCAATAGAAGCATGAATTTTAATATATTTAACATCATTTCTATAATTAACCAAGATTCTCTTTTTCTCAATCGTATAATCCACTGTATTAACAGATTCTTTCAGCAATTTACGAAGTACGCTATTCTTTTGTGTTTTCCTTAATGCAATTTCGACATTAAATCTTTTCTTATGATCATATTTACTAGCTGCTGTACGTTTTTTTGCTAAGGTATTAAGGTGGCCACGTATCATTCTGACATTTTTCCTTTCCCAGATTAGAAGATCGTCATTAGACAAAGATTCAACATTAGCCTTTATCAAATCTCTGTTAACTAAATAATTTAGCTTCCTATATAAATGAGCATTCCACCTGATAGAAAGTGCCTTACGATCAATCTCCAATACTCCCAATGCTGGCATAGTTTCATACATTGGGATACTTCTCACTAACAGACACTCCAAAATACAATGATCACTTAGATGTGTTTCAATGATCTTACAACTTGAAGTCAATTCAGCCAAGGAATTTGAGATTACTAAGTAATCTATTGCAGTACATTTTGTGCCACGTGCCCAGGTATGTACTTCAGTTTTTTGTTCAAAAGGAACAACCTGCAGATCCCATTCTGATATATATTTGCGCCAAAGCATCCCTCTTTCAAATGCCAGTATTTCATATGATGAGACTATGTCAAATTTGGACATTGTTTCATTAAGATTTGAGTTAAAGTCCCCACCCAGGATGATCTGTGCATGTGGAGCGTCTGTTGCCACTAATAATAAAACATGATTAACTTTTACAATAATTTCCTCTAAAGATGATGACGCAGGGTTCCAATATAACGACACTATTATCATCTGAATTGGCACACAAGAGGGTAATGTCACTTCAACCACTAGAATCTCCGGGGAGGAATAGATTTGAAACAGTTTCAATTGGTATCTATGTCTCACTAAGATCACAAGCCCACCAGATGGACGGCCTTGGTTCCCCTTTATCGCATGAGAACAAAAGGCTACATATCCCTCCAAATAGATATCTTTAATTGCCATAGTTTCCTGCAAGATAATAATTGCTGGCAGTTCAACTCCCAATTTTTTTGAGAACCAATTCAAAAAGTTGTTGAAGCCACAACAATTCCATGAGTTAATGACCACAGTGTCATGCTATTGTTTTTCTATGCTTGGCATACTGCTTATTATATTTTGCATCAATGGTTCAAGCCGTGATAGACTAGACGCAATCTTAGCAACAGATTCCGATTGCATTCTGATTTTTTCGTGTAGTGTAGCAAACTGCTTGTCATGTCCCTCCATATGAGTATTGTTTTCGGGCATAGATGGTTGGTATTCTACAAATAATGTGGCATTTTCCATTGATTTAAACATAGATAAGTCATAGCCTAGCAATTGGAAGTCCTGTAAGTGTTTCCAGATTAGTGCAGCAATGATTGTATTCTGAAATTTGCATAACATTCTGCCATTAGAGATGTATGGTAAACGGACCCAATCTATATCATTCGATACTAGGTTCCGCAATGCAGGAATTTGATGAAATACTTTCATGAGAGAGGTACGGTTTAAGTTTGGTTTATCAACCTTTGCCGGATCCACAGTCCATCCCATTACCAATTTCATTTCAGACCCTAAAGAATGATAGAGCAACCATTTATCCCCACATTCTCCCTCGGGAATAGAAAGGGAAGTTATGGGCTGATGGTTTATCCGAGTATCAGAGGTTTCATTCATACTCTGTGGCCTCAAAATATCAGAATCTTGAATGTCGCCAGCCTCGATCGCAGCCTGGGCATTTGCATTGTGGTTACTACTGTCAAGAATAGAGCCCACAACATGACATTCTGAACTGCTCTCAACAATGTTTTGAGGCTTTTGTGCCAAGTCGGAGATTTTTTTATCAATTCTTTCAAAAAAGCGTTGTAACTGAGTCTGTATCAGAATAGGTGATAAAGGCATATTTTCGTCACTTTTATTAGCCGCGCTAGGTTTAGGGTACAATTTAGTCTCGGCTGGTGTAATTGTTGTGGTAGCCACCTCAATGCTCATGGACTCTGTTTTAAGTGTCCCATACTCAGATGAACCCAGAGCGGCCTGACTTTCGCTGTTTGATTGTGTAGTATCGATGTTATTTTCACCCATACTAACGCAATTATTATGCCTTTGTTGCAATTTGAGCTTTTTTTTACTCTGTTCTTCCAATAATACGGAATTCTTATTTTTAATTTTTGCTTTATTATTTTGCTTCAACTTCAAAACGCCTTGAGGTATTAGATCTTGAGAATTAGCATTTTTTTGTTTTTTTAAGGCTTTATTATATAGTTTTTTTGCTTTTCTAGACATGAAGAATGTACTATGATTCCCATTTGCGTCTGCATCCAATTCACCAATGCATTCATGGCCACACTGCGTGGTCTCCAAATTCAAGTCGATCAAGTCTGTCAACACAGAGGGACTATCAGGATTATCTATAGCTACGGATGATAAAAGTTCATCCTTTTCGTTCGGTACAGCTAACAACCTTTCTGGCGATAATAAGTTTGCCCCATGGACAATCTTTTCTAATGCCAGTATCCTTTCATGCTGTACTTTTGCTATTTCCACATATGGCGGAGTCACATATTCTGGCACAGTTTTTATTATAGATACTGAATTTGTACACAATGCGTTGTTCCCGTCTACAAACTCAGTTTGAGTAGCTATAGAAATTCTATTGAGTGTTTTCCCAGCCTTAATCTCATCTGCTATGGTTTCCATCTTTTGGGCTTGCAGACGTTTTTCACTCATATGTTGCTCGGCCCAAAACACTTGACATTTTTCCTGAGCAAACAGGTAGCCCTCTATTTTACTCATTCTTGAGTTGATTTCTGCAGTTGCTAGACTCAGGGCACCAATAGCTCCATGCGTATACTTGTGTCCCTTGTCCAGCAAATTTAGTATTCTAGTTAAGACTGGAAAATTCTGTAATTCTTGAGAATTTAGGTCTACCAAAGTCTCCTCTAATGGAAAAAGTGGAAGAGAGGAATTCGGCAAACGCGATTTCCCCAAGTTATTTTCCAAAGACCTGGGCTCACAACTCAATACTGGAGAATGAAGATCTTTAGTATCGGAAGGAATATATAGGTCCTCATGGGAGGGTGAGCTGGCAGAGTGTAACAAGTCTCGGGCCCCCCAACCTCCTTTGTATTTATGTGTTTCTTTCAATTGATTTAAATTTTTTACTATAGCCGCGTGAAAATGAACTTGTTCCCTAAGGCCCATTGACTCGGCAGCAGGAGTAGATGGCCCATTCGATAGTCGTGTTCTACTATGCAATTCCGCTAACACAGCCGGCGCAACCAACGATACATCAATGGCAGGCATGCTCTCCTCATCGTTTACAGCCCCCAATATTGAGCTATCAGTGATAGGGACATTCTGAATTAACTTAGTAGTTTGATTATTATTACCATGTACTTCACTATGAAATTGGGCCACTACATTTGTCTCCTTTATAGTCATCACATTAGAGGCTTGTGCAGAATCTGACATTGCTTGGTTCACCATATTAGAGTTTGGAGATATCATCACATGCTGATTATGGCCCAATTTTTCGTTTAGACCCTTGCCCCCTTTCTCGAATTGATTAACTATGTCCTGTTTTGGCTCTTCATCTGACCTATTACCGTCAGAGACTGTTGTAGGAGAGCCGTTTAGGCATTTCTTTCCATTACGTAGTTTCTTGACCATCTTTAAGCAAGAAAGCTACTTGTTTCCACCTAAGCAATCAAGAACCTACCTCGGATTTTACCGCCACAACACCCAAATCCTAGAAGCAGAGCAGCAACGCGACCCGCGCCGCGCACCGCGAACAGCAAACAGTACTTGTCCGGTACTTGGCGGTGCGCGGCGCAGGTGCGCGAGACCAGCAGTACTTCAAGTCGCAGGGCGTGTGGCTCGTCAGAGGGAGGCGTGGCTACCTAAACAGGAAGAGCCTAAACAGGAAAGGTAAGTAAATATGCAGCCTTCATAAGGTTGAGTTCCCTACTTCCAAGCGCTTATACGCGTAAGCAAAGAGCAACACACACAAGCCGAAAGGCGGCAGTGTGTGCAACACACAAAATGTGTAACACCAGAGTCACAACACACAAATAGCACAATTCAACCCCCTGCAAGAAGTGAAGCACACACATCAAACGCCACAAAAGATGGAAAGTGCAATCACCTCAAGGTCAGGCACAAAGGTGCACCCGAAAAGTACGTACTCCGGCTGAGTTGCAAAAGTCCCGGCAAATCGACAAGCCCAAGGCAATACAAAAGTAACTCCAAATTTTGGCAAAAGCGCCACCTAGCAAGGCAGCACGACGTTCCAGCAACAGCAAACAGTACTTGTCCGGTACTTGGCGGTGCGCAGTGCAGGTGCGCGAGACCAGCAGTACTTCAAGTCGCAGGGCGTGTGGCTCGTCAGAGGGAGGCGTGGCTACCTAAACAGGAAGAGCCTAAACAGGAAAGGTAAGTAAATATGCAGCCTTCATAAGGTTGAGTTCCCTACTTCCAAGCGCTTATACGCGTAAGCAAAGAGCAACACACACAAGCCGAAAGGCGGCAGTGTGTGCAACACACAAAATGTGTAACACCAGAGTCACAACACACAAATAGCACAATTCAACCCCCTGCAAGAAGTGAAGCACACACATCAAACGCCACAAAAGATGGAAAGTGCAATCACCTCAAGGTCAGGCACAAAGGTGCACCCGAAAAGTACGTCCTCCGGCTGAGTTGCAAAAGTCCCGGCAAATCGACAAGCCCAAGGCAATACAAAAGTAACTCCAAATTTTGGCAAAAGCGCCACCTAGCAAGGCAGCACGACGTTCCAGCAACAGCAAACAGTACTTGTCCGGTACTTGGCGGTGCGCGGCGCAGGTGCGCGAGACCAGCAGTACTTCAAGTCGCAGGGCGTGTGGCTCGTCAGAGGGAGGCGTGGCTACCTAAACAGGAAGAGCCTCAAGGTCAGGCACAAAGGTGCACCCGAAAAGTACGTCCTCCGGCTGAGTTGCAAAAGTCCCGGCAAATCGACAAGCCCAAGGCAATACAAAAGTAACTCCAAATTTTGGCAAAAGCGCCACCTAGCAAGGCAGCACGACGTTCCAGCAACAGCAAACAGTACTTGTCCGGTACTTGGCGGCGGATAATTCGGGAATTATCTTTTTGCATGTCCATGAAGTCAAAAATGGACAGCCTTTTCTCATATAGTTAACAATATTTAAAGTCAATATAAATGTGTCTTCTAAATATAATACTGTTCCCATGATTACTAAATGCCAATGATAAGCAAATATAGTATTGTAATTAACTGTGCGAAATAGTGTGTGATCCCAAATGTTTGTGTGTGTATGTGTATGTTTGTGCATAGCTAAACCACACATGCTCCTACTGGATGGGTACCTGACTGCCAAACATAATAGGTGGATGCTAAATATTACTCCAGGCATTATTGAGTTGGAACACTACACCGGGTGGACATCTGCAGGATAAACCAAGCCAAACCCCCTCCTGAGCCAGCTCCACTCTCAGCTCAGGTCTCTGCCTGTAGTGTTGTGACTCTCCCCCTTCCTTTCTGGCCATTCCCAGTTGGTGTCCTTGCTTTCTTTCTTTTCAGCCTTCCATCCTCTCATCTGCAGTGTTCCTCACTTTCACCTCTTTTTTTCGGTTTAATCACTGTCCAGCATATCACTTGATGACACCCAACTCCCACTTGTCTGGATGGGTAGTTGTATGCGCCTCTTCTGGATGTCCGCCTTATATAACCACCAAATCTTCCTGAATGTACCTAAGCTCTCTGAGACTGCAATGAAATTGAGGTCCTGCTCCTGTTTCTATTAAAAGCAACCTCAGATTCAAACTTTATGATTATTTATTTTCTCCCTAAACTTGATTGGGTATTACCCCATTGCTCTTCCCAAGTTATTCCTTTTCTTTTGAACTCTGCTAGTGTCACTGGGACTGACCACGCCCCCACCTGTTCCCAATCATGAACAAAGTTATACGCTGAGAAAGGTTTAGTAAACTATTAGCAAAACACAAGTGGCCATGCAGCTGCCATTAAGAGTCTAATAGGTTGTGTGACACAAGTAGGGCACGAAAGAGTTTGCATTCACATAAGTAGGAGGGTTGCAGACAGGGTTATACAAGTAGTATAGAGATGAGCAGTCAGAGAGAGTTTGCAGCATACACGAGCATGGAACAATAAATGGCGGCATGCAAGAAACATCAAACACTAACATGGAGGAGAAAGAACCAAAGTACCCCCATTACTCAGATAAAACCCTGCAAGGCCTCAATTCTCAAATGCTGAAGCCCGACATAAAATTGCTTAACACACAGTTCCAGGCCTCATGGGGCTGCGACAGCATCCCCAAGGTTAGTGCGCCAAGGGGAGTGCTGCACTGAAGCTGAAACTGCACCAGATAACGTTTCCCGGGCCAGACAGCATGCACTTATTACGTTAATTAGTTTCAGTTTGTAGCAGTGAGAAATACACATATCCTTGATTGTCAGGTGCAAGCAACTACCACGCAAATGGATCCCATAATGAATGAGTACACAGCGCACTAAGAAAATTCAATAAATAGATGAAATTGAGCTCTGAAATCTGGCTCTCTACCACGTGATTGAACAATGATAATCATTCCAGGCCCCATTAGATAGTACACCTGCCACTTCACTAGTTCACCCGGACACGAGACAACATGCCAAGACAACAAACAAACGGGCAAATAAGACCACCGGCCTGGGACAGAGAAGGGAATAACTAATAAAAAATTGATCATAGCGGTACACCCCACCCTCATTCCCCACCACGTAGCCCTTGGCTATGCATAACAGGGCCAAGGCTGAATGAGCAAGTAACTGGCCAATTACAACCTACTTCGCCTTATCGACTAGTGAAGTAGAATGCCAACCAATAGCATGTTAGGCTGTATAAGGATGCATCTAGGAGGATTTATTAGTTAAAAAAGAACCAATAGTTAATGTTTCACTTATAGATAACTATGGGCCTCCTTACGAGTTAGGTGGAAATTCAGTGGTAAATCCGCCAAACAATTGCCCTAAGGAATTACCGTTACTGTCACTTGGTCAAGCAGAATTTCCACCTGATTACAAGTGGTGGTGGCGGTGTAATTAACAATTTATTTTGGGCCCATTGGACACAATGGGGCTTTTTTTGCCGAATTACTGCAAAAGATTTACTGTCATGTTAATTTCTGCCAATTCTGCTGATTTTCCAGCGTTGAATGGGAAGATTTACCTCCAGGGTTATCCTGGAGGTGAACCCTCCACTCAAAACCCAACCTCATGATTTGGTGTAGTGGTAAAATTGGTGGTAACCCAGTTGTACGCCAATTTTACCACTTATCGCCTAACTCGTAATAAGGCTGTATATGTTCTACACTCTATCAACCAATGGAGTAAGAGAGTAGATGTTTTTTATGATGATTACTAACTATGATATCAGTTATGATGTTTTATTTGCTTAAAATATGTTGTTACTCACGCCATTTTGAGATATTCTTTTGTACGCTCTCGCAGCGGCCGTTGGTATCGGAATAAAACTGGTGTTCTTGGTCACTTGGAGTTACTCCATTTATTGAGTTTTTCCTTTTACTGGTATATTGGGCCTAGCTTAACACTAGGATCTCTACTTCCTCAGATCTCATTCAGTCCAGCCCTGATTATTCATACTCTCCTTATCTTGGCTTCTCAGTTTACAAGCCTCTAAATTCAGCAAAATAAAGCGGTTTTCCGGATAGTTAGCATTTGTCAATCTTCCCATGACTCGTTTTCTTGTAAAAAAAACCTGTGGCTACCGAGTTAAGCAGCGTCTTTATTTTTCAAACACTGTGTGTACACTTTACCATTGTCTTCCTGCCTCTGCATACTTCTCCCTCTCTAAGAGAATTACTCTTACTTTCCCAGCAGAAGTCTCAGCTCAAGCCTTCTTGTGGCGCCTAAATGGATATTTCTCCTGCAATCATGGTCATGCTTATTCTGTTTTAATCCCCACTCTCCGATCCTCTCTTGTTCTTTCTAAGAAGGAATTGAAGAAATGCACATAGCTGTATATAGAATGTGGAACAGTGATGTCAGATAGAATTTACAGATGTTCAGTTGGAAGCTGGTTGCTGGTAGCAGAGCAATGTCTCAGCTGAGGGCCTCACTACCCATGTGCTTTATCCTTGTCCCATATTTAATAAAGTGCATTCTGCTCCTACCCATGCCCCAGCCTCCATAATACTGGCGGCGAGCTGTGGACAGGCCCCATCACTTCAGATCTGGATTGAGGAATTTGCTCTGCCAGGAGCACTAAGGGGCCATGGGCCGCAGTGCCAGTGATCTTCCCCCGTGCGTGGCGCGTGGGTTGGTGCTTGGGAGCATGATGCTCAGCTCGGTGCGCAGATCGAGCTATGGTCTGCCAACCCACCTGCGGATGTCTCTGTGCTACTCCCAGCGGGGATCCCTCTCGCCCCCACAGGAATGGCATGGAGTGAGGACCCCTGCAAGAATCTAGGGGAGCCAGAACGTACTTCCCTTAATGGACACGCAGGATACAAAGCACTGAGCCACTTAGAGGAAGGCACCTTTCAACATCTGTTGGGCGACATGGTGACGAGGTATCAACGCCTCACATCACTCAGGAACACGGCGGCACATTACAATGGATTCTATTCACAGAAAGAACAGGGTTGTGGTGATTCGCCATTTTAGGAGTATTAAAAGGAAGGATCCACCTCCTGGAGCAGGTAAACCATATTACTTGTGGAGTGCCAGAGGGCTCTGAGGTGGGTCTCAACTGCACCCCGTAAAGTGTAGCATAGGGTAAGGGTCACCAGGGGGACACTACACTGGGTCGCTGTTTGCTATCCATCCATAAGATGACCATGAGGACTGAGATCACGTTGCTTCTTTCTTTCTTTCTTTCTTTCTTTCTTTCTTTCTTTCTTTCTTTCTTTCTTTCTTTCTTTCTTTCTTTCTTAGGATACTGCACTGGTTCTCCTTGTGCCATGAGTAGACTACCCCCACAGTTCCTTCCCAAACCAAGGGAACCCACAGTTAAGTGGGAGACATGAAAGGAGTACTTCCAGGACTATATATTTGCCATAAATGGCCCCACTTATAGCATTGGCAGGCGTCAAGCCATTCTCATGCACAGTTTAGGATTGGAAGAGAGGAGGATATTGAGGAGCCTGCCAGAGTTCCAACCTTCCTCTAGAGCGGAAGAGACTGCTGAGCACCGCGTAGGTGCAACCTCAAGGCATATTACTCCATCATCAGGAAGATGGACAACCACTTTGAGAAAAGGTTAGGCATCATATCAGAACATTTGTGTATAGGCGCGTTACAAATACCATATCATATCATATCATATAGCTGTTAACAAGGTAAAAAAACAAGCATTGGCAAAGCCAATCGTTTTGGTAATTTAATGTTAGAATTGTGAATAATAGAAAAAACATGGGTATTGGTCATTTCAACAGAGGGACGCTCACATTTTTTGCAAATGTTTAAAAGTGTCTGGTTTAAACTGAGAAATTGTTAAAGTTTATCAAACAGTTTGTTAAAATAACTTTTACATGCATCAGGTTTGGGCATCTCACTGGGATGGCCACACATATTTGGAAGGTGTGTGCAGGGGCTACAGGAGGTTAGTTTTAAATATCCAAATGCTACTTCAGAAGCCTCCCTGCCCAGTTGATATTTTGTGGATTTGGGTGGGCTACCTGTTGGACTTGGATTAGTGTGTATTGGGGGTAAGAGCTTGTTTGGGGGTTTCACCACCACGAGTGGTAGGTAGGTGATAATACACTTTATGTGCCCATTTTCGGGTTATTACAATAGGAGCACTTGACAGATTCTAGTTTCGGCCATACCCTGTATACTAATGGTGGAGAGGGCAGCAGTGGAGGCAAAGATCCCTGACCATGCCATCCACAGCACAGTGTAAGGGACCCTCTTCGGGGAAGCTGCACAAAAAACTATGCGTCTCTCAACCTGTCCCCAGAGTACTAAAAAAGGTGAGATGGTGATCTGTGGTTTTGATTTTCTCTGTCACTCTTGCTTTCAAATCAAGCGGTCATGACAGCCAGAACGCTTGGCTCTGCATTTAAGGTATAAAGTGGTGCCCCAGGCCACCCCAGCCTTGAAACACTTGTGTATAGGTTCGTTGTAAATGCCATATCGTATCAAAGTATGTTTGAAGGGATTGAGAGAGGGAGAAAAAGGAGAGTGTGAGCTAGAGAATGGGTGAGAGAGAATGAGAGAGAGAGATTGGCACCAGCACAATGAGAGAGTGGGAGCTGCATAGAGTCAGAGGGATGTGGGGAGGATGCCATGTTGCAACCTTTATGCCTTTTTAAGGCTTTTGCTTTTAGTCCTTGTTACACGTTGTTAGGTTATATTATGCAATGTTAGACTGGGCAGCTACATCTGGTCATATTATGCCAGGGGCCAAGGCCTGCAATTTGTAGTCAATTTGCATTGGTTTCCCTTCTGGCTGCCCTCTGGTGGGTGCTTTTCAGATAGTCTGACTGCTAATCCACAGAGTTGCACGGGATGACAATAGAATGCTGCCAGCCATGCACCATGTATAAGTGACATATACAACCGCACACCACTTTCAATCAGTGTGCGGAGCAACTGCAGCATTACCATCCTAGCAAGTACCAGTCATGAATATTTTACAATATTCTTCTAATTTGCAATGCTATTTACCATGGCACACTGTGTTACTGCCCATTAGCAATGCATAGACACTCCAAATGGTTGCCCTTCTGCAATTGTATTGCTAAGTGCCATTTACTATGGGCAGGTGGACCGGAAAGATGGAAGGCACTAAGGGTAGTGACTTGTGGCATTACCTCATCCAAAGCCAATACTACCTGCCATCTCACCTTCGAACCTCTCACAGTAACTGGCACCACATTTCTCCATACCATCGTAACACTGAAGCACTCTATCCTTAAATACTGTCTCAGAGCACATGACATCCATGCATGAACCCCAACCAATACATGTTTGAAACCAAACTCCACAGTATGATCAGGTTAATGTCATGCAATAGATTTGGCTTCCAAAAATACCTAGAGGTTTGCATACAGTTCCTGTTTTCTCTGATCTGCAGCAACAGCTACCTTTCTGCCATTGTTCTAATCCTTTCAATATCCCAACACAGCCCCCCTGCATCCCACTTCTTGTAGATCCCAGAATCTCAAGAGGCCATTAACATGGCAGAAGTCACACTGTATGGGACCCAATTACATAGTCGATATGTAAGTGCCAGAAGGGCACTTAAGGTCCCAGAATCGTTCCCCTGATAGTGTTAAGAGTATGACCAGACAGAAATTGTTGAAATGTTACACAATCCCCCATAAACTCTGCCACCCTCTCATGCAAATTTGCCACATACTATCCTTTGCGTATTTTTGCAGCTATAGTTTATTTAGATATATGGGTTGGAAAGTGTGAATGTTCCAGGACTATATTCAACATTTATTTCGGCATAACATTCTTCCCAGTGCCATTCTGTCTCCAGATTAGGTCAGTTGTTGAAAGTGAACACCCACGCTGTACCCATAAATCTTTCTTCTCTTTTGTGTCCCATTTTTGCATTTCTATAATTTGGACGATTGGTATTGTGTTGAAACCTTCCCTTCTCCGTTCCTCTTGACCCACTGTCTTTTCTGCTGTCATAAGTTGGGTTCTTCCTTTTGCCCCTGGGTACCACCTCACACTTCCTTCAGGTAAGTAGGCCACTTCTTTGGCTGATCTGTCGGCATTTTAATTTGTTAATATTTGGTCTTGTTTACCTGTATGGGCGGTACATTTCCCACCACTCCAATCCCAAAGGTATTGTTGATGTTACATTGGCCGAATCAGAGACTATGTTGGCTGCATATCTTTCCATCATTTTTAGTACACTGATCATGGCTACCAATTCTGCTGCCTGTGCAGAGTAATGTAATGCTAATTGCTGTTGACACGCTATTACATACTCCCCATTTCTGTAACATACTACCGCGGCCCCAGTGTGTCTCCTTCCAGTGTCAGGGTCTATGCTCCATGACCCGTCAATATAAACCGTGTCTGCCCCATCTATTTCTTCTTCTTTTACCTGAATGTGCCCTTCCATTCTGACAATGTGCGCTGGACAATCGTGTAGGTAATTCCCTTCCTCTGCAGGTTCTGCTATGTAGGTTTGCTAGTATGACCTTGTAGCCTGATGCCCTCTGTGTTGTCAGTGTGCTTTTTTTTAATTTTCCAGAATGGCGAACAGTACTAAAGGGCTAATATTAGCTCTGTGAAACTCTCATTCATTTCAGATGTCCATTTTAGTTCTCTCTTCTCCTTTTGTGCATCCTTAAGGGCCTGCAATAAGGCTCTCAGTATGTGGAATAGTCAAACACCGATGCCCTGCAGTAGTGGCAAAGCCCCAGGAACTCTTGCATTTCCTTCACTGTGCAAGGGCGTACTGTCAAGTTAACTGCCTGTACCCACTCTGGTGTTATTCTATGCCCTTCAATGGATATTATCTGTTCAAGGCACACAACCTCTTCCTGGCACGATTTGTCCACTGTGAGAAACCAAAGGGTGTCTCACTATTTAGACCCCAGGGATCTCTTGCTCAGGTTGCCAGGGTACGACAATCGGCTTTGGATCCAGAGACTGGGGGTGGGCAAGTGTGGGAAGATCACCTGGGTGTGGGGTCCTCTGGGAGTGTGGGTGAGACATCTGATGGCAAGGCGCGGTATCCCCCTCTTCACAACACACCCCTACACAACACTTCCTCCACCTTTATAGGTTGTTGTAAGTCTTGTCCCGTTGCTCCCTCCCCAATTCCAACAGGTACCCACATCAAAGAGAGGCGTAGGAGAACAAGCACAGTACCCTATATCTCACAACAACAAAATTGTTCCCCTTCTGAAGATATCTATACCACCTCTCAAAAAAACTGCAACTCCCACAATTCCTACCTCCACTCTAGAAATCACATTTACTAAACCACTTGGACGAAGAAGAAGCGTGAGGGAGCTAGGAAGATTACCCATAGAAATCAATGCACCAGGGATTTCAATAGGCAATCACCATTTTGTCCCGGTAATGAGGCCAGGCAAGGTCTGGCCTCCCTTTACAATCATTCTCACCTGAAACCTGTTTAATCTTGCAGGAAGTATGAAAGGTGGAACACACAGACACGCTTTGAGCGAGCTGGGGGATGCTGGATGGTGCATAGAGGCTGAGAGGAGATAATTTGAGCTGACTCCAGTCTCTCATGTGCAGTGGAAACACTAAGGGGCCGATTCATGGAACCAACGTGCGCCGAAAATCTAGGCGCAAGCATGCGCAAGCGGAAAAAAACAGGCGCACGCGCACGCGTGCGATTCATGGAAGTCCCTGCGCGTGTTCACCGCGGGATGTGCGCCAAACCCGTGCATGGCGCACAAGTCACTGCAACATCGCGAAAGGCGTGCGCGACGGTGCGCGACGCGCACAGTGAAAGCGCACAACCTCAGCGCACACAGCAGAAAGTGGGCGGGACATGGGGCGTAACGCGCGGAATGGGGAACAACACGCGAAAATAAGGGCGTAACTGGGGATGCACTGCACGGAAGCAGAGGTAACGCCCACACGCACACGAACCACACGTATTCATGGAATGGAATAGGGCAAACCCACGCACAGCCAAAGCCGCGCACAAGCTGAAACACGTCCGCCACACGAAGGCAGGCGGTAGAGTCCCAGCGCATCAAAAAAGTGGCGCCGCGGGAAGTAAAATACGCGATTGAGCGGGGTACGTGTATTCCGGGTGTGCGCGGGAAGTGACACACGCGATTGAGCGGGGTACGTGTATTCCGGGGGTGCGCGGGAAGTTACACACGCGAATGAGCGGGGTACGTGTATTCCGGGGGTGCGCGGGAAGTGACACACGCGATTGAGCGGGGTACGTGTATTCCGGGTGTGCGCGGGAAGTGACACACGCGATTGAGCGGGGTACGTGTATTCCGGGGGTGCGCGGGAAGTTACACACGCGAATGAGCGGGGTACGTGTATTCCGGGGGTGCGCGGGAAGTGACACACGCGATTGAGCGGGGTACGTGTATTCCGGGTGTGTGCGGGAAGTGACACACGCGATTGAGCGGGGTACGTGTATTCCGGGGGTGCGCGGGAAGTTACACACGCGAATGAGCGGGGTACGTGTATTACGGGGGTGCGCGGGAAGTTCCACACGTGATTTGGCCGGGTACGTGGATTCCAGGGGTGCGCGGGAAGTTCCACACGCGATTTGGCCGGGTACGTGGATTCCAGGGGTGCGCGGGAAGTTCCACACGCGATTTGGCCGTGTACGTGGATTCCAGGGGTGCGCGGGAAGTTCCACACGCGATTTGGCCGGGTACGTGGATTTCGGGGGTGCGCGGGAAGTTCCACACGCGATTGAGCGGGGTACGTGTATTTCGGGGGTGCGCGGGAAGTTCCACACGCGATTTGGCCGGGTACGTGGATTCCAGGGGTGCGCGGGAAGTTCCACACGCGATTTGGCCGGGTACGTGGATTTCAGGGGTGCGCGGGAAGTTCCACACGCGAGTTGGCCGGGTACGTGGATTTCAGGGGTGCGCGGGAAGTTCCACACGCGATTGAGCGGGGTACGTGTATTTCGGGGGTGCGCGGGAAGTGACACACGCGATTTGGCCGGGCACGTGGATTCCAGGGGTGCGCGGGAAGTTCCACACGCGATTTGGCCGGGTACGTGGATTTCAGGGGTGCGCGGGAAGTTCCACACGCGATTGAGCGGGGTACGTGTATTTCGGGGGTGCGCGGGAAGTTCCACACGCGATTTGGCCGGTTACGTGGATTCCAGGGGTGCGTGGGAAGTTCCACACGCGATTTGGCCGGGTACGTGGATTTCAGGGGTGCGCGGGAAGTTCCACACGCGATTTGGCCGGGTACGTGGATTTCAGGGGTGCGCGGGAAGTTCCACACGCGATTGAGCGGGGTATGTGTATTTCGGGGGTGCGCGGGAAGTGACACACGCGATTTGGCCGGGCACGTGGATTCCAGGGGTGCGCGGGAAGTTCCACACGCAATTTGGCCGGGTACGTGGATTTCAGGGGTGCGCGGGAAGTTCCACACGCGAGTTGGCCGGGTACGTGGATTTCAGGGGTGCGCGGGAAGTTCCACATGCGATTGAGCGGGGTACGTGTATTTCGGGGGTGCGCGGGAAGTGACACACGCGATTTGGCCGGGCACGTGGATTCCAGGGGTGCGCGGGAAGTTCCACACGCGATTTGGCCGGGTACGTGGATTTCAGGGGTGCGCGGGAAGTTCCACACGCGATTGAGCGGGGTACGTGTATTCCGGGGGTGCACGGGGAGCAGCACACGTGATTTGCACGTGTGGGTCCTCCCAGGTGTACCCTCTACACCCTCCACGGCCCCTGCAGGTGGCTCACACCACAGGGGCCTACCCAGGCACCCCATCCACCATGGCCATGCCCACCAGCCAACCCACGTATCAACTAGCACTACTGCCCACCAACGCATGTCCCCCTGCACCCCCAGCCTCCAGGGGCACCCTCCACCAGGCCCCCACACATGTCTCCTATCACCCCCACCCCCCAGCAGTGCAGGGGCACCCTCCAGCAGGCCCCCACACATGTCCCTCTGCACCCTCACCCCCCAGCATCCAGGGGCACCCTCCACCAGGCCCCCACTCATGTCCCCCTGCACCCCCACCCCCTAGCATCCAGGGGCACCCTCCACCAGGCCCCCACTCATGTCTCCCACCACCCCCACCCCCCAGCATCCAGGGGCACCCTCCACCAGGCCCCCACTCATGTCACCCATCACCCCCACCCCCCAGCTGTGCAGGGCACCCTCCACCAGGCCCCCACTCATGTCCCCCTGCACCCCCACCCCTTAGCATCCAGGGGCACCCTCCACCAGGCCCCCACTCATGTCTCCCACCACCCCCACCCCCCAGCATCCATGGGCACCCTCCACCAGGCCCCCACTCATGTCCCCCTGCACCCCCACCCCCTAGCATCCAGGGGCACCCTCCACCTGGCACCCACACATGTCTCCCACCACCCCCACCCCCCAGCAGTGCAGGGGCACCCTCCACCAGGCCCCCACACATGTCCCCCTGCACCCTCACCCCCCAGCATCCAGGGGCACCCTCCACCAGGCCCCCACTCATGTCCCCCTGCACCCCCACCCCCTAGCATCCAGGGGCACCCTCCACCAGGCCCCCACACATGTCCCCCTGCACCCTCACCCCCCAGCATCCAGGGGCACCCTCCACCAGGCCCCCACTCATGTCCCCCTGCACCCCCACCCCCTAGCATCCAGGGGCACCCTCCACCAGGCCTCCACTCATGTCTCCCACCACCCCCACCCCCCAGCATCCAGGGGCACCCTCCACCAGGCCCCCACTCATGTCCCCCTGCACCCCCACCCCCTAGCATCCAGGGGCACCCTCCACCTGGCACCCACACATGTCTCCCACCACCCCCACCCCCCAGCAGTGCAGGGGCACCCTCCACCAGGCCCCCACACATGTCCCCCTGCACCCTCACCCCCCAGCATCCAGGGGCACCCTCCACCAGGCCCCCACTCATGTCCCCCTGCACCCCCACCCCCTAGCATCCAGGGGCACCCTCCACCAGGCCCCCACTCATGTCTCCCACCACCCCCACCCCCCAGCATCCAGGGGCACCCTCCACCAGGCCCCCACACATGTCTCCTATCACCCCCACCCCCCAGCAGTGCAGGGGCACCCTCCAGCAGGCCCCCACACATGTCCCCCTGCACCCTCACCCCCCAGCATCCAGGGGCACCCTCCACCAGGCCCCCACTCATGTCCCCCTGCACCCCCACCCCCTAGCATCCAGGGGCACCCTCCACCAGGCCCCCACTCATGTCTCCCACCACCCCCACCCCCCAGCATCCAGGGGCACCCTCCACCAGGCCCCCACTCATGTCACCCATCACCCCCACCCCCCAGCTGTGCAGGGCACCCTCCACCAGGCCCCCACTCATGTCCCCCTGCACCCCCACCCCCTAGCATCCAGGGGCACCCTCCACCAGGCCCCCACTCATGTATCCCACCACCCCCACCCCCCAGCATCCAGGGGCACCCTCCACCAGGCCCCCACTCATGTCCCCCTGCACCCCCACCCCCTAGCATCCAGGGGCACCCTCCACCAGGCCCCCACTCATGTCTCCCACCACCCCCACCCCCCAGCATCCAGGGGCAGCCTCCACCAGGCCCCCACTCATGTCCCCCTGCACCCCCACCCCCTAGCATCCAGGGGCACCCTCCACCTGGCACCCACACATGTCTCCCACCACCCCCACCCCCCAGCAGTGCAGGGGCACCCTCCACCAGGCCCCCACACATGTCCCCCTGCACCCTCACCCCCCAGCAGTGCAGGGGCACCCTCCACCAGGCCCCCACACATGTCTCCCACCACCCCCACCCCCACCCCCAGCATCCAGGGGCACCCTCCACCAGGCCCCCACTCATGTCCCCCTGCACCCTCACCCCCCAGCATCCAGGGGCACCCTCCACCAGGCCCCCACTCATGTCTCCCACCACCCCCACCCCCCAGCCACCAGGGGCAGCCTCCACCAGGCCCCCACCCATGTCTCCCACCACCCCCACCCCCCAGCCACCAGGGGCAGCCTCCAGCAGGCCCCCACCCATGTCCAACTCATGTTCCCCACCCAACATGTCATCACAGTCCAGATCCCTGGTCTCTATGGTCAGCCCCCAAATGCAAAATACCCACCCGAGTATTGCATCCACCCACTCATATTCTGCTATTACATCACAGAACACCAATTGCAAGTTCCAAAACAAACACATGTCCCTCACATGCACCCAATGGGTGTCAGTGATTCTCAAAACACATAACATGAAATGCATGAAAACAATGAGACACCACACATTGAAGTGCAACAAATAAATAATGTATTAAAGGAAAGATGAATAGAAACAAAAATGAAGAAACAGAAATGTGAATGGAAAAAAATGAAAAGAAGCATGTCCGTTCAAAATAAAAAAAAAATTAAAGAATATAGAAATCCAAAGTAATGTAGTACAAAGTCAATGTCCACCAAACAAAATCCAATGTGAAAAAAAAATTATAAGCCATTGATCCATGGATAATGTTAAAAAAGAAAGTATGTACAAGTCCACAACTATGTACAATGCAAGAAGCCAGGGTCCATCATCCCAACAAAATAAAGGAAACCTAACTAACTACACTAACTAATAAAAAAAACTATATACAAAAATGTGGCCAATGTCCAAAAGGTCCAAATGAAATAAAAACAAAAATGAAACTTAACACTACCTACATAACTATGTACAAGGGCAGCGGGCTAGTTCCACGGCTCACTTCTGGATGTGCCGGGCCAGGGCATCATCGAACTCCTCCTCAATGTCCCGGAGGCGGTCCTCCTCCATGGCCCCGAGGGTCCGCAGGGCCGTCGACGTGTCCACCTCCAAAGCCCTGCGGATTGCCTCGAGGCACTCGACCCGCCTCAGGGCCCTCTGCATGGAGTTCTCCGGCCTGACCATTGAGAGCCGTGCCTCTTCCGCCCTCTGCCGCTCCGCATCTATGGCGTGGCCCAACCGCTGCCACACGGAAGACACTTTTTGTCCTGGGTCCTCCTGCCCTCCGGCCGATGCCTGCCCCTCCGATGTCGAAGGCCCCGAGCCTTCATGGCTCCCACCATGGTGCTGCTGCTGCTGTGCCTCTGCCCCTGCACTGCCTCCTGCTGCCTGCACATCCTCCGCCGGCTGGGGTGCAGTCGTTGACGTGGCCACCCCTGCTGGACGTCCGACTCCCGACTGCGGCAGGGATGCCTCCTCCACCAGCCTGGCCGCACCGTCAGAGGCAGCTCCACAGGGCACCCAGGTGACTGATGGGTGGGAAGATGGCACAGAGGACGACTGGCGCGTAGGGGGTCCAGCTGAGGAGGGGGTCGTGGCAAGCCCCATCAGACGGAGGAATCCGGCCTGGGTGACCTGTCCCAGCAGGCTGACGTGGTCAACGAGCCATTCGAGATGATGTGCAGTCTCTTCATGAAAAGACTGCAGGTCACCTCGCATGGCCCGTTGACGCAACGCCACTCCAGCCAGGACAGGCTCAACCCGGGCCTGGATAGCCACGTCCGCAGGCAGAGGAAGGCCAGTTGACGTCAGCTCATCCCCTGCCTGAAAACTGGTCTGGACATGGGCATCCCTGCTGGTGCAAGATGATGCAGGGACAGGATCAGGGACAGGATTGCACACAGGCACCTCCGCGGCGGCCTGTGCTGCCTCCTGTCCCTGGTCCTGCACTGCACCACTAGCACCAGTGGGATCCCCACCCCCAGACCCCGTCTCCGGTGCTTGCACGGCCTCCTCCTCCACCAAACCCCCCACCAACCTGGATGACTCTGTGCCATCTTCCCCCGTTGGGCCCTGTGGGGTCCCAGCTGCCCCTTCTGCTGCCGAGGAGTCCAACTGCAACCTCCGCCTCTTGGACCTCCCCCCGGCAGCTGCGGCCTGGGACGCGGCTACGGACTCCTCACTCCCCGCCGAGATGACAACCTGGGAGGGGAGCCGGGCCTTGCGTCTCCGGCTGGCGGTGGGATCCCCGCCGCTGTGCTCCACAGCACCTTCTCCGCCCTCTTCATCAGTTGACGCTGCAGACAGGGAGAAACAAAACACAGGCATCAGGGCACTGTACAATGGACACATACACACATGACAGTTGTACATGAGTGGCATTGGCAAACCTCTGACATGTCATCACAATCCCCAACACACATGTCATTACAACTTGCACACACGAGCCATACCACAGCCATGTTGCAACTGCCAACACCATCCATACACATACAACAGCATCAGCAGCCAAAGGTGAGCCAGACATCACATGCAACACAGGAAGTGCACCACACATGTACACACCAACCACCACACTTGCATGCATGTGTACACCTCTGCTAAGTGTCGCAGTGTTCAGACGGGCATCCATGTCACATCTGCCAATCAGGCTTCCACATACCGCTGTCACATGCATCCATGTTGCATCACTGTTGCACCCTTGTCAAATACACACACATGCACATGTACACAGCGCTGATACAATCAGCTGAAAACAACATACATGCGTGACATCACGGACATGTCTACTCACATACACATTCATACAAACTTGTGTGCCCACACAACTGCATTTGGCATGCAAGCCCACACACACAGGCACCATCCATGTCTCACACATTACAGCCCTCGCATGTGTCAGCCCCACGGCCCTGTACACCCGCACCCATACTCGACCCCATACAAACAGATGTGCAACCTGCACACTACTGAACAATCACCACACGCACTGCTCACAATCAGGATGCATGTACACTCACCGCTCGACTCCAGACGGGTCTGCCTCTCAAGGACCTGGACGTGGAGCGCTGGGGATATGTGTTCCAGGACCCTCATCTGTTCTTCCGACAAGTGGCCCCGGCGCCCCTTGGCATCCGCTGCCTTCAAGAGGCGCCGGGCCTTGGTCAGGGTCCTGGACCTGAAGTCCTCCCAGCGCTTCTTGACATGTTGGGAGTCGCGGACTGCCACCCCCTCCGCGTTGATGGCAGTCACGATGTCAGTCCAGATCCGAGTCCGTCCTTCCTTGTCGGCGCGGCAACTTCCGAAGAGGGCATCATACTGCCCCAGGACTTGCTCCACCAGGACACCAACTTCGGTGGCACTGAAGCTGGTGCCCCTCTGCCTCTCTGGCCGGGGGTTGTCAGTGGTCACAGATGGAGTTTGCCCCGACATGACAACCCCAGAGGCAGGAGTGGGTGGGCAACTGGGTCCTGGGGCTGGGCTGTGGAGCGATGGAATCCCAGTCGGGAGTCTTTGGTTCCAGCAGGGGTGGTCACACCAACAGCACCCCTGGCTGATGTGCAGGCAGCAAATGGCAGGGCACGTGGGCAGCAGGCAGTCAGGCAGCAGCAGATGGCAGGTGGGAGCGTGCTCGGGGCTCTGGGGGGCAGTAGTTCGGCCTTCTGGGCAGGAGCGTGGTCTTCCGTGTGCTTACGCGTGGCCAGCTTGATACGGAGTGATTTGGCACGTGAAAAATCTGCACGTCAGCGTGTAATTCGAGGAAAGGCCCTTAGCGCGTAAGCGCGTCTGCACGCATACGCATTTTCATTGGACCAAAGGCCCTCAGCGCGTGAGCGCGTCTGTGACGTGATGTGCGAGGGAGTATCCCTCATTGCACGTGATGACAGTACACACGTGGATCCCAACCAATCGCGTGTGAAAGTTCACGGGACCCCGGAACACACGTACCCAGGCCAATGGCGTGTGGAACTACCCCCGCACCCCGAAACACACGTACCCAGGCCAATCGCGTGTGGAACTACCCGCGCACCCCGAAACACACGTACCCCGGCCAATCGCGTGTGGAACTACCCGCGCACCCCGAAACACACGTACCCAGGCCAATCGCGTGTACGCTCGCTCCCCTCCGATCACACGCGATGACACCCGAATACGGGAAACCAACGAGTCCGCCCACACGGAGGCATCCCGCGGCCGCGCACAGCATAAAAGTGCGCGCAAACAACAAACGCGTATATACAGCGACATGAATGCCCCATTTGTTGCTGCAGTGATTGTGGGACACCGCAGGAGGAGGAGAATAGCCAGGGCACGCATTTTTGCACCACGGACAGGCCTTTTTGGGATGCCTGACGACCAGGTCTACGGCAGGTATAGGTTTCCACCCCATATCATCCTAGACCTGGTCAGGGAGTGGGAAGATGACCTCACATCCCCCACCCTTTGCTCCCAAGCATTGAGCCCCTTGGAGGAGCTGCTCAATGTCTTGCATTTCTTGGCCACTGGGTCGTTTCAGCGGACCACTGCCATAGTGGGGGGGGTCTCACAGGCCACGCAGTCACGCTGCCTACACCAGGTACTGGCAATCATGACAGCGCGCCCCTCAGTCCGCAGGCACATATACATGCCCAGAACACCCGCAGAAAGGCAGGCCGTTGTCCTGGATTTTTTCAGGGTGGCACACTTCCCCAAAGTGCTCGGTGCCATAGATTGCACCCATGTGGCCCTACGTCCACCTAGGGCCACTGAGCACATCTACCAAACCGCAAGCACTGGCATTCCATCAATGTACAGGTGGTATGCGATGCAAAGGGAATCATCACCTCTGTGTATGCAAACTACCCTGGCTCCACCCATGACAGTTTCATATACAGAATGTCCGCCCTGAGCCGGGCCCTGGAAGCTGGGCAGCATGGCGACACATGGCTCCTAGGTGAGTACAAATGCCCTTGCACATGCATGCAAGTCACACACAGACAAATATACCAACCCTAATAATCTGAACAATTATCACCTCCCCAGGGGACAGTGCCTACCCTCTGAGCAACCACATGATGACGCCAATCCGGAACCCCACCACACCACCCCAGGTAAGATACAACGCTGCCCATATTGCAACCAGGGGCATAGTGGAGCGCACATTCGGAGTGCTCAAGTCACGTTTCCGCTCCCTTGACCGCTCTGGTGGGCAACTACTCTATGCACCAGCAGTTGTGTGCAGGATCATTGTGGCAGCATGTGTCCTGCACAATGTTGCAACACGCAGGGCGTCCCGGTGGACATGGTGGTGCCCCCACATCCCCAACCACAGGCACAGGCGCTGCCCATGGGAGGGGACAGGGCACGTGGCCCGGACCCAGCTTGTGGCCACATTTTTCACCTAAACTCCCACCCCTGCGGAGTGCACACAGGCCTGGCACATACCAGGTGACAATCGATGATGACAAAGTGACAGTCAACTGTCACAACCCTACCACCCTGAGATAGTTGCCATGGAAGTGCCACATCGTCTGCATCCCTAGCTACTTAAACACAAGCTATCCTGTGCAACCAAAATGCACACATGACATGTGACATGACATGAGCCATACACAAGTATTACAAGGCACAATGAGGCAGGGGGGGGGGAACAAGGGAACACAGAGAACGGTACTACTAGGCCAGGTGTCATTGTGATTGTGCAAGTGCAGGGGTAGGGGGAAGGGAAAAGTGCAAGGGTGGGGGGGAGTCCAGTACAGGGGAAGTAGGCCAAAAAATTATACATAGGTCGCCTGGTGGCAACTGCTAAGGTAAGTGCAGACGAGTGCTGGGAAGGGAGGGCTGTAGGGATAGAGAGACAGTACTGCAGTGCAGGGGTTGCCAGGGTGGCAGTGCAAGTGGACAGTGGCTGGGCCAGGGACCGAGGTTGGTGAGAGTGGCCCAGTTGCAGCTCCTGTGCAGTTCCAGTGAACAATTCTGCAAGGGAGAGGCAGAGAGTCAGCAGAAGCAAAGAGGAAGGTCTTGAGGTGCTTCCAGAACTGGAGATGGTTCCCCTCAAGTTCAAGTCAGGAAGTCTGTTCGAGGGGGAGGGCCCTGCTGCGGAGAGAAACCTACCCCCAGCTAGTTGCTCTGAGAAGCGGATGACCTGGACATGCAAGGTGTGCATCACACACACCTGCAAAACAGGCCATGGCCATCACTGTCATGTCAGTCAAACCCTCCCAAACATCAACATGACATGGCAAGCAATACCCATACACCGACCCAGTAACGATAAGGTACACATTTCCATGTCCTAAATGTACAGTGGCATCGGACAATGATGCCTGACCCGGAATCCGATGAAATGACAGACCAACAAAATGTCCCACCAAAAATAAGTCGATTCCAAATGCATTACAACAGTCGTAGACGTAACATAACAATGAATGCCTGGCTATATGCACATGATGCATTGCAAAATGAACACTGCAGCTCATGTGTGCAATGTCCTACTCCTGCATCACACTGCTCAGCGCACAGCACAGTGAACAGCCATTGCGTGTGATGCACACCCTGAGCATCACATCTAAGTGACAGACTACATCAAAAATCAAATTAGGCTTGTACTCGAACCATAATCGGTCACAGAACATGTGCTGGCGGGACACAGTGGGCACCAGAAGGCAAACAGTGTACACGTGGATATGCAAGGGTGGGAGTAAATGGAGTGCATCCGAGTGCAAGTGTGTGGTTCTGCAAGGACATGCACTCCACATATGCATGTGCACTCAAGTGACCATCAGTGTTCCCTACACATCACATGTGAACATCCACCATGTGTACACCCCAGCATGTCAAACCACTACTATCCCCTCGCACCAGAAAGGAAAACACAACACATGAACAGGCATTGATCAGCAGAACACAACATGTACATAGGACAACAACATTACAATGTCAGAGTTCCCATCACACTGCAGGGCAACGCAACTATCAACAACAACCCCCCCCTCGCAAATGACCATGACCCACTGAACAACTGCACCTGGGTCATGGAGCCTCCAACCCTCATTCCCACCTGGCCACAGGATCACCTTTACCCTTCGTGTCCATCTCCCACCTTGTGTGTAAAGAGATGCCTGAACCCTCAGAATCCACACTCATTTCCAAAATCACATAATCCAAGGCATGAAAAGGAACCCAAACACCCTCCAGTAGATGACTTGACATAGCAGTACGTCTCAAAGGCCAAGTACTACCACAATGATGCAACAACCAAGGTAGCACAGCAAAACAATGTCACGACAGGATGTGAGACATGTGTGGTACATGACATAGGATGATGCACCATGAATGGATGTGTACTGTCACAGATCCCCTGTACAGGCGCTGGAGTCTCATGAAACAACCACCCACACCATGTCCCGGGTGCCTGCAAGGTCAAACTCACACAGGCCCCTGAGATCCTGGTGGGGAAAGAGGTTCAGGGATATGCAGTCGGGACAGGTGTAGACACACTGGATGACTGGAATGCGTGGCAGGTGAGGGGAGTAGGAATGACACATGAAACCAGGGAATGCACGAAAATGTACAACCTGCATGAACACATGCACAATCCAAACAAACTTGGACATCATTGTCATGGCCTTCTGTAGTCCAGGCTCAGGAGTGGTACGAACCAACCACCCCCTCTAGGGTTTTGGCGCCTGCAAGTTCGGGGCTTACACAGGCATCCGCAACCCCAGTGGGGAAAGAGGGTCAGGGAACATTGCTTGGATAGGCATGGGAAGCAGGAACACCGGGTAGAGGGTACAGGTTTCGAAATTGCATAGGATCACGGGTGATTAGGGTAAAAAACATACCAAATAGGACCACACATACATCCATGCATCAGTACACTCCCCAGCAAGCCTATGCAGGGCAGTTTGTAAGAAAATACAACAAGACACTTAGCTCTGGTTTTGAGTGCTGGCCTCCTGCCTGCGCACTCTCAGGTCCGGTTACAGGAGCACTGCAATGCTGCAAAGAGAGACACAGTCAGCAACCTGTACGTGCCAATTACACAAAAACACAACACAAAACATGCCCCATAACAACATACAACTCTACAAACAGACAATCTGTGCTCCATGCTTCGTACCCATATATAACATCACCCCTGTGACGGGTCATTCACAGTTAATGCAGTAAGTCAGCCGCTGGTGGGTGCGTGGCAAATGGAACACCAATGTGTCACAATTCACACAACATGCAATGTTCCCTGGGTAAGCAGACAGACCCATATGGCAAGCCATGACTACAGAGCAAGTTGCGTACCACCATGACCAAAACAAAGTTGCCAGTGCATTTATCATGAAGTACGTGGAATAGACATGCACTGCACCCGAGTATGTCCCTTGCTGTATGTCCCTGTGAGCTGCCCCTTTCCATGTCTTGGAAGGCTACATGGTTGATACAAGTGCCTCAATGAACCTTGGTGTACCGCAGGGTATGTGCCACTGCCCCCGCATGTGTCCCAGACAACCCTACTATCAACAGCCATCAGTCCACAAACACATCTGAGCTGCATTGTGTGCTTCAACACCAATATTTGTCTAAGCTCACCCTCAGTGCTGTGACTAAGCCTGCACGTGCAACTCGCCTGGTGCAAGCTTTGCTGTCTCGTGGCCCCCCTGTGATGCTCACCTTGCCTGGAGTTCCTTGGAACATGTCAGCAGTTCTAGGATGTGGGTCTGCAATCACTGTGGCTCTGCTTGTGCACACATGTGCATGTGGGCACCAACAAACGGGTCAGGAATTACGTCGTCCAATGGGCCATGTCTGCTGGCAAAGGTGCTCTGGTGCCTCATCCCCCTGCAGAAAGTGCATGAAACACATGATTAATGCATCAAAGTGATCTGTGTGTGTCTCATCATGCATCTCATTACTTGACCATGTCAGAGAGTCACATCACAAATCACACCATCAGTCCGTCTTTCACCTCCAAAGTGTGGAACACTATCTACAGCATGATTTGCAACAAGCACGTGTACAGGAAAGATATGAAACATAATACACAATGCATAGCAATCAATGTCCACATTAATCATGACACGCCCCATCTAGCAAAAGCTGAACAGTGGACAATTACACCTAAATCATCCCCACTAGGGGTGTCAACACAAGTCAAAAAGCACCAGACATGCCACAGATATGACAGTCCAAAGCCCTTGTGTAAAAATCTGTTACACCGAACCATCCTTGCGAGCCCATGGATAAGGGAGGCAGGAGTGGCATATGTGAGTCAAGGAACCCAAGCAGCAAACACATACACAAGACAACCATGAAGGGCCCAGCTGGAACAGACAGTGGATGCCTTCAAAAACCACAAGGCACCGCACTGTCACATGTAAGCACAATAGACTACAAATTTTAAACTAACTCAACTATTAACTAATTACACTAACTATGGAAAACCTACATTACCTATTTAAACTAACTATCAAACAGAAACTTAACTAACTAAACTAAAAGAAAAATCAAAAATGGCCACATACGACCCGGGGGGGAGGGGAGGCACCCAGGAGGGGGGAGGTACAGGGTGCTGCTCAACATCCACATGCGATGATGCTGAGCCAAAAAAAAATACCTCCATGGGCTCAACGCCTTCACAGCACGACCTATGTGGGAGATAGATGGTCGTCCGAGTCTGGCTCATCCTGGTAAGGAGGACGTGGCACAGTAGCCTGGCCACGCCTAGCCGCAGCTTGCCCCTCGTCGGCAGCAAGTCTGCCGGACAGGTGAGCCTGGTTCTGTGTGGCGATGTTACATAGGTCTGCATGCAGGACCTCACGTGATACACGTGCTTCCTCTTGCAAGGTAGCACGTGTAACACGGAGTTCCTCCTGCAAGGCCTGGCTGGACAACCGCTGCACCTCCCGGCAAGCCTGTAGCTCAGCCGAGATGGTGCGCTCAAGCTGTGCAAACCTCTCCTCTGCCTGCTGCCTCTGGGACATCATAAGGACACCCAGAGTGGATCTGAGGGAGGCATACTCCTCCCTCAGGGCATCCATGTGCGCCTCTGCGTGAGCAGCAATTGCTTGACGCAGAGACGACATTTCAGCCTGGCGTGCCCTGTCTGAGGCCGCCATGCCCAGCCTGAGTGAGCGGGCCGTGGACCGTGCCGCCTGCTGCTGGAGAAGCATCTGCCTAGCAGGGGGGAGCACAGATCGGGCCACACGCTCCATGCTGTCAGCGATGTTCTCCATTGCTGCCCCCTGCCGTTCTGAATTGGCAGTCATGTCTTGCTCCCACTCAGTATACAGCGGTTGCGCGCGGCGACCGCGTTGCCGGGCTTGACCCCTGCGGGACCCAAGGACCGGGGGTCCTCGCTGTGTTGGCACCGCCTGCGGCTGCACGACTACATGCCCCCGTCGACGTGATGTCCCAGGCACATCAGTGACTGGTGTGGAGGGTGACCCTGCGTCCCGATCCACCACGGGCGGAGGAACCAAGACTGTCTGATCCCTCAGTGCAGGGGTCGCAGACAGAGGAGTGTCCACATCAGAATCACTCACCCCTGACACATGGACTTGATGGTCATCCAACTCAACATGGACGTCAGAGTCGTCATCAAGGCTGGACTCATAGGCAGCCAGAGACAGGATGGACTGCAGCACTTGGGGGTTTTCGTGGCCTACCACCCCACGACCCCCACTAGTGCCGGGTTGATGTGGTCTTACCAACCCTGTGTCTGGCATGACAACACCATCCTCTGCATCCATTGCGTCATCACCTGAAAAATAGAGAGGAAAAGGTCAGTACACATGTCAGAAGCACACAACACACACACACACACACCGACAGCAAAGGCATCTGGCAGACATGTGACACACAACATATGACCTTGCATGCATGCTGGGTCTACTTAGAATAGCTTCTGTGATCAGACCTGTTGAAAGGTGGCAGTTTGCATGGAAGTGGGTCTAAGCAGTGCAGAAAATGTGTACGCCACTCACTACCTACATGTACAAGCACTCCATGGTGTGTGCCAGGAAATGTGAAGGCAGTGCAATGTCAAAATCAGACATCACGTGCATTGTGTATTCAATGTGTACCATGTCTAGAAGGCAAGCACCCCTCCACCCCAGTACCAAAGCAGGGATGCCTAGCATGGTATCAAAAGGCTGACCATACACCTGTGTATTGACAAGCAGTGTTGACTGGCATCAACAGCTTAATGTGATTTCAATTACAACACTGCAAATGATGCTGGGACAGTGGGCAGGACACATGATGGAAGATCCGGAGGCCGGCCACGTGTGAAGAAGACACGACAAGAGTTGGACAGAGTCATTGGCCATTGAACAGGCTGAGGCCTGTGAGCCACACAGATTGTCAGAGCCTAAACATGTGTGCAACGCAGGACTGAGCCACAGTTGACATGGGGAGGCCGATAATATGGCAGGCAATGTATGTAACCAAGGACTCATATTACAGTGATCATCCAGTCAAGGACACATAGGGGCATGTGTGCAATGCACATGGAGCATGAAGGGGCACTCATGTCCCTGCGGGACATCTGACCCATGCACAGTACAAGTGGGATGCCCTGCATCGAGTACTAAGGCTGTACCACACGGCATATGTCTGGCAGTTTCTAAGCTGGAAGTTAGCATCTACACAGGACACATGAACATGAAACTACACATTGGCAAGAATGTAGCAGACCAGTGCAAAGGTGGAACTGGGGTGCAGAGTGGCGGAGGAGGGGCAAGGGAGCATGGCCACATGGAGTCCCGCATGCAGGCAGAGGAGACACGCATGACGGTGGCATTGCATTACTTACACATCAGAACCATGTACAGGTCACATGTAGCAGCAATCATGCACAACACATCCCACAAGTGAAACACACACGTCCTCAACAACTACGCATCAACACTCACTGGACTGGGCATCAAAGTCCAGCATCTCTCCCACACCTTCGACCAATTCTGGTGGTATGAGCTCCGCAACGAGAGCCTCATGCGGAGTGAGTTCTTCCTCCTCTGGTGCAGGCCCACCGCCAGTCACCAGAGTCAAGTTGTAATTTGAGGCACGCTTGGCCTTAGTGCTGCGCTTGATGTCATTCCAGCGCTTTTTGCACTCCTGCGCCGTGCGCACCTCATGGCCGAATGAACTGACATGTTCCGCCACATGCTTCCAGTGGGTGTCACGTTGGGCAGCCGTAGTCTGACTATTGGCACCCACTAGCATGTCACGGCTGTGTCCCCGCACGTAGTCCACGAGGAAGTCCAGTTCCTGCTTACAGAAAGGCTTCTTCCTCGACGTGCAGGAGGTCGTGGCTGTGTGTGGGGTCCCAGCCTGTGCTGCAGATGCAACCTTCCTCCTCTTGGACTGTGGCGCAGACCCTGGCTGGCTAATGCCGCCCTGACCAGTATGGCCAGTGGGTTGGGTGGATTGAGCCGAGGGAGTGGCAGGTGGAGGGATGACCAAAGGCCTGACTTGTGTCAGTGGCAGCTGGGTGCCCACTAATGGACCCTGCGCAGCAACATCAGCTGTGGCAGGGTCATTGACCGCAACGGTCCTGGTTGGCAGACTCACAACCGGGGTGCTGTTGGGTGCATCTGCCCCTGCACTTGCCAACACCCGGCTGTTCGGGGCAGCAGATGACATGACTGCCCCAGGGACACGTGTCTTGGTCTGAGCAGCCCGGCCTGCCCCAATGGTTTCCCCCCTGGCCTGTTGGAGATCTACCAAGGGCTCTTCAAGTGCCAACGCAGCCTGCGCTGGCAGACCCTGAGCCTGGGTGGCGGTGTCCACAACTGCACCTGCAGCTACCGCTACCCTTGGGCCCGTGGCAGTCGATGAAACGGACTGCCGGGTCATACGGGTGCCAGTGCCAGATGCAGGAGCTGCATCCCCCTGAACCACAGGGGGTGGTGGCATGGCTGCACCAACACATGGCACAACATTGTGCTCAAGTGGCGCACCCCTGCCTCTTCCCCCTCTGTGGCTGCCCTGGACACCCTGGAGTCCCCCTACTCCCTGGTCACCACGGCCACGTCCCCGACCACGCCCGCCACGAGGAGGACGCCCAGCTGAGGCCCCCCTCACCTTTGGTAGCCTCCCTACCATGGCACAGATGTAATAGTGCTGGCACAGATGGAGTGGTGCCAATGGGAGGTGTACAGCACAATTGACCTGGGCAATTGGGGTGAAGGGGGTGGGAAGCAAGATGTTAACAGCCCCCCTGCACCTGCAAGGCTGTATGTGACCCCGGTGATGTGTTGACGGGTCACGCAACGCTCAGGCACCCCAAAACTGCAGTAAAACCGTGCACGCAACCCTGCAGCCTACGTGCGTGGATTAAACCTCCCGCAGTACGCGGTGGCACCCAGTAACACGTATAACGCGTACGCGTGGGACACGCAGGCTACGATGACATCGAAAATGGGTGCGATACACAGGGGCACCCGCAGTGGGAAAAGGAGCGTTTGCGACTCACCGTCTGACTAGCGCGATGCAGAAAAACACGCGTAGCCAATACCCCCGCCAAAAGAAGAGATACGTCCTTGAGAGCTGTGAAGTAGATGGCGCGCGAAACAACTGGAAGCAGCAACACACGTCGGTCTCCACGAAAGGCACGTACAGCGAACAGCTGGGCCCGCTCACCTTTAACCCGTGCTGAGGGAAACGCACGCGCGCGTCACGTCACATGCGGACGTGCACTTTTTCACGTTTGATTTCGCGCATTACATGCGGACGTGCAGTTTTTCACGCGCGCACGCTTATGCATGGGCCCTTTCCTCCTATTACACGCGGACGTGCAGTTTTTCACGCGCGCTTACGCGCATTACACGCAGCGTGCAGATTTTTCACGTGCCTAATCACTCCGTATGAAGCTGGCCACGCGAAAACACACGGAAGACCACGCTCCTGCCCAGAAGGCCAATTCACTGGCCCCCAGTGCCCCAAGCAGCCTCCCACATGCCATCTGCTGCTGCCTGCCTGCCTGCCTGCTGCCACCGTGCCCTGCCATTTGGTGCCTGCACATCAGCCATCTGCAGGGGTCCAGTTGCTGTGTCCACCCCTGCTGGTACAGAAGAGTCCCGACTCAAATGACATCGCTCCACAGCCCAGCCCCAGGACCCAGTTGGTCACCCACTCCTGCCCCTGGGGTTGCCATGTCGAGCACATCCACATCTGACACCAGTTGCAACCCCCGGCCAGAGGGGCAGAGGGGCAGAGGGGCACCAGCTTCACTGCCACCGAAGTTGGTGTCCTGGTGGAGCATGTCCTGGGGCAGTATGATGCCCTCTTCGGATCGTCCCGCGCCAACAGGGAAGGACGGGAGAGGACGCGGAGGGGGTGGCAACCCGCACCATCCAGAAGGTCAAGAAGCGCTGGGAGGACTTGAGGTCCAGAACCCTCATGAAGGCCCGGCGCCTTGTGGAGGGGGGCCGGGGCCGCATGAGTTCCATCCAGTTGAGGGTCCTGGAACGCGCACACCCAGCGCTCCACAGCCAGGTCCTTGAGAGGGAGACCCGTCTGGAGTTGAGCGGTAAGTGGCCAAGCATTGCTGTGTGAGACAGGGCATGTTGCAGTGTGCTGGTTGTCTGATACTTGCCTGCATGTGTGACATAGGCCATGTACGCATGTATGTGTGCAGGGACATCATGGTAATGCATGTGCGACCTGTAATGTGTGAACCGCATGGTTGTTGCATGTGTTTGATTGTGACATGGGGAGCCCTGTGCAGATTGCACACATGACAGCATGGAAGTCTCTGTTCCTGGACATGGGTGGGGGCCTGGTTGAGGCTGCCCCTGGTGGCTGGGGGGGTGGGGGTGCTGGGAGACATGAGTCGGACATGGGTGGGGGCCTGGTGGAGGCTGCCCCTGGTGGCTGGGGTGTGGGGGTGCTGGGAGACATGGGTGGGGGCCTGGTGGAGGCTGCCCCTGGTGGCTGGGGGGGTGGGGGTGCTGGGAGACATGAGTCGGACATGGGTGGGGGCCTGGTGGAGGCTGCCCCTGGTGGCTGGGGGGGTGGGGGTGCTGGGAGACATGGGTGGGGGCCTGGTGGAGGCTGCCCCTGGTGGCTGGGGGGGTGGGGGTGCTGGTAGACATGGGTGGGGGCCTGGTGGAGGCTGCCCCTGGTGGCTGGGGGGTGGGGGTGGTGGGAGACATGGGTGGGGGCCTGGTGGAGGCTGCCCCTGGTGGCTGGGGGGTGGGGGTGGTGGGAGACATGGGTGGGGGCCTGGTTGAGGCTGCCCATGGTGGCTGGGGGGGTGGGGGTGCTGGGAGACATGAGTCGGACATGGGTGGGGGCCTGGTGGAGGCTGCCCCTGGTGGCTGGGGGGTGGGGGTGCTGGGAGACATGGGTGGGGGCCTGGTGGAGGCTGCCCCTGGTGGCTGGGGGGGTGGGGGTGCTGGGAGACATGAGTCGGACATGGGTGGGGGCCTGGTGGAGGCTGCCCCTGGTGGCTGGGGGGGTGGGGGTGCTGGGAGACATGGGTGGGGGCCTGGTGGAGGCTGCCCCTGGTGGCTGGGGGGTGGGGGTGCTGGGAGACATGGGTGGGGGCCTGGTTGAGGCTGCCCCTGGTGGGTGGGGGTGGTGGGAGACATGGGTGGGGGCCTGGTGGAGGCTGCCCCTGGTGGCTGGTGGGTGGGGGTGCTGGGAGACATGGGTGGGGGCCTGGTGGAGGCTGCCCCTGGTGGCTGGGGGGTGGGGGTCCTGGGAGACATGGGTGGGGGCCTGGTGGAGGCTGCCCCTGGTGGCTGGGGGGGTGGGGGTGCTGGGAGACATGAGTCGGACATGGGTGGGGGCCTGGTTGAGGCTGCCCCTGGTGGCTGGTGGGTGGGGGTGGTGGGAGACATGGGTGGGGGCCTGGTGGAGGCTGCCCCTGGTGGCTGGGGGGTGGGGGTGCTGGGAGACATGGGTGGGGGCCTGGTGGAGGGTGCCCCTGGTGGCTGGTGGGTGGGGGTGGTGGGAGACATGGGTGGGGGCCTGGTGGAGGCTGCCCCTGGTGGCTGGGGGGGTGGGGGTGCTGGGAGACATGAGTCGGACATGGGTGGGGCCTGGTGGAGGCTGCCCCTGGTGGCTGGGGGGTGGGGGTGCTGGGAGACATGGGTGGGGGCCTGGTGGAGGCTGCCCCTGGTGGCTGGGGGGTGGGGGTGGTGGGAGACATGGGTGGGGGCCTGGTGGAGGCTGCCCCTGGTGGCTGGGGGGTGGGGGTGCTGGGAGACATGGGTGGGGGCCTGGTGGAGGCTGCCCCTGGTGGCTGGGGGGGTGGGGGTGCTGGGAGACATGAGTCGGACATAGGTGGGGCCTGGTGGAGGCTGCCCCTGGTGGCTGGGGGGTGGGGGTGCTGGGAGACATGGGTGGGGGCCTGGTGGAGGCTGCCCCTGGTGGCTGGTGGGTGGGGGTGCTGGGAGACATGGGTGGGGGCCTGGTGGAGGCTGCCCCTGGTGGCTGGGGGGTGGGGGTGCTGGGAGACATGGGTGGGGGCCTGGTGGAGGCTGCCCCTGGTGGCTGGGGGGGTGGGGGTGCTGGGAGACATGAGTCGGACATGGGTGGGGCCTGGTGGAGGCTGCCCCTGGTGGCTGGGGGGTGGGGGTGGTGGGAGACATGGGTGGGGGCCTGGTGGAGGCTGCCCCTGGTGGCTGGGGGGTGGGGGTGCTGGGAGACATGAGTCGGACATGGGTGGGGGCCTGGTGGAGGCTGCCCCTGGTGGCTGGGGGGTGGGGGTGCTGGGAGACATGGGTGGGGGCCTGGTGGAGGCTGCCCCTGGTGGCTGGGGGGTGGGGGTGCTGGGAGACATGGGTGGGGGCCTGGTGGAGGCTGCCCCTGGTGGCTGGGGGGGTGGGGGTGCTGGGAGACATGAGTCGGACATGGGTGGGGCCTGGTGGAGGCTGCCCCTGGTGGCTGGGGGGTGGGGGTGGTGGGAGACATGGGTGGGGGCCTGGTGGAGGCTGCCCCTGGTGGCTGGGGGGGTGGGGGTGCTGTGAGACATGAGTCGGACATGGGTGGGGGCCTGGTTGAGGCTGCCCCTGGTGGCTGGTGGGTGGGGGTGGTGGGAGACATGGGTGGGGGCCTGGTGGAGGCTGCCCCTGGTGGCTGGGGGGTGGGGGTGGTGGGAGACATGGGTGGGGGCCTGGTGGAGGCTGCCCCTGGTGGCTGGGGGGTGGGGGTGCTGGGAGACATGGGTGGGGGCCTGGTGGAGGCTGCCCCTGGTGGCTGGGGGGTGGGGGTGCTGGGAGACATGGGTGGGGGCCTGGTGGAGGATGCCCCACAGTGCTGGGGGGTGGGGGTGGTGGGGAACAGGAGTTGGACATGGGTGGGGGCCTGCTGGCAGGTGCCCCACAGTGCTGGGGGGTGGGGGTGCAAGGGGACATGTGGCTTGGCTGGGGGCATGGCCATGGTGGATGGGCTGCCTGTGGGACATGACATGGGGTGCAGGGTAGTCCCCTGTGGTGTGGGATGCCTGCAGAGGTCGTGGAGGGGGTAGAGGGGAGACCTGGGAGGACCCACACTGCCAATTCACGTCTTGAACTTCCCGCACACCCACCACCCGCGCACCCCTGAAATCCACGTACCCAGGCCAATCGCGTGTAGACTTTCTCGCGCACCCCTGAAATCCACGTACCCAGGCCAATCGCGTGTAGACTTTCTCGCGCACCCCTGAAATCCACGTACCCAGGCCAATCGCGTGTAGACTTTCTCGCGCACCCCTGAAATCCACATACCCAGGCCAATCGCGTGTAGACTTTCTCGCGCACCCCTGAAATCCACGTACCCAGGCCAATCGCGTGTAGACTTTCTCGCGCACCCCTGAAATCCACGTACCCAGGCCAATCGCGTGTAGACTTTCTCGCGCACCCCTGAAATCCACGTACCCAGGCCAATCGCGTGTAGACTTTCTCGCGCACCCCTGAAATCCGCGTACCCAGGCCAATCGCGTGTAGTCTTTCTCGCGCACCCCTGAAATCCACGTACCCAGGCCAATCGCGTGTAGACTTTCTCGCGCACCCCTGAAATCCACGTACCCAGGCCAATCGCGTGTAGTCTTTCTCGCGCACCCCTGAAATACACGTACCCAGGCCAATCGCGTGTAGACTTTCTCGCGCACCCCTGAAATACACGTACCCAGCCCAGTCGCGTATGGAAACACCCGCACACCCCTGGAATACACGCTCCCAGCTCTGCGTTTGCTGCTGCCCTTTGCGCTCGGTTGGGGATTTTGATGGCTTTTCCCTGCGCGAGAGGCGTTCTTGGAGGCGTAACTGGCGCTGCTGCAGGGTCGCTGCGCAACTGTGCGCCACGGCCGGTTTTGGTGGCTGGAATCCATGAATACGCTGTGTGCGGAAATGGATTTTAGCGCATGCGGCTGGCGCAGGGATTCGCACGCGCACACTGTGCGCCAGCCGCGTGCGCCACTTGTGCGCTGAATTCTATGAATTACCCCCTAAAAGACTCTAAACTTCGAATATAATGTCAACAGCACTAATACAGTGGAGCCTGTGACTTGTGGTAATATTGATCTTAACTTTACACCATATATGGTGTTCTGCACCAGAGCCCAAGACCTCCAGCCTCAATAGAAGAGAACTCCGCTCGAAACACGTGTCAGGCTGCATTGCTCTTTGATTAAATTTCAAATCAATTGCTTAAACCACTGTTTGTGTGCGCAGTGTGATTGCAAACAACCTTCTTTTGAGCTGGAGAGACCCTGGAAGGCCCGTAGGAAGAAAGTCTGCCTAACTGGTGGGCCTGTGAGTACAGGGGAGGCTGCAGTGTGGAGAGGGAGTTCTAACTCTTTGGGGGGCAGGGGGCGAGACCCTGACCTGAACAAGTTATCTCCTTTACCTCCTGCAGCTCCGAAAACCCTGGAATGCTGTATAGGGGAGCTGATGAAATGGGAGCGAAATATCAAAAGTGCATTCTGGGACATGAAGTCCAAAGACATTCAAATTTTGTAAATCAAGAGGGTCTAAACCTGACTGAGGGAGACTTGTGTGAGAAACTTTAAGGAGGGTCCGAGCACGGCTGAGAGCCCCTGAGAGGACAGAGCGAAAGAGAACAGTGCCTCCATCATTGCATTCAAAAGATACCAGCAACCCTCATGGGTGAACGGCTGAGTTGGGGAGGTGAAGCCGCAGCTGTGGTATCGTCCTTGGCTCGCAAATCAAGGATCCGAACAAATAAACCAACACAGCTGGTGAGTTGAAGCAAGCAAGAGACGAATAATAGCGATATATTTAACAAAGTGATCCGGCATAGCGACAGTACTCAGTCAAAAGCCTCTGTTGAGTGAATACTGATGTGAGCATAAATAATGCGTAATGGTCAAGATTAACCCCAGCAAAGGGGGAAGTGCAAATGTGAATGGTTGAAGAGAAAGTTTTTTTGAACTTTTAGGCTTATGGTACTGAACTACCAAGACCAAGAGACACTGGGGCAAATAAGATAGAGTGTGATCTGAAGAGAAAGTCGAAGTGCTCCTGCGGAGGTCTGTAGTAAAAGCCTTGCACAAATTTGAAAGTCTTTGACATTGGTGAATTGTCAGAGCCTGATTGAGGGCGACCGGAAGTGTGATAAGTTAGGAGAAGGGAACCCCCAACAAATGTGAAGTAAGCTTGGGGAGGGGAACCTCTGCAAGTTGTGTGTTTGAGAGGTCCGAGCCTGACTGAGGAAGACCTAGGTGAATTGTTAAAGCTTTGAGAGATTTGAGCCCGTTGGAGGGAGACATACGTGAACTTTTTTTTAACTGTGAAAGATCTTTTGGAATGCTAGAAAAGTGAATTTAAAGGGGAAGGTCGCTCAAAAATGTTATTGTCCTGATCGTTCGGGCATGTATTTTTAAGCATACTGTAATCGATCTTTAAAAAAAGTTCCTATGCATCTTACCTTAGTTTTCCTCACTTTTACACATCCAAGAACAACGGGTTGGGCGCAGCCATCTTGTGCTAATCTTATCACTTGATGCATCGCCCTAAGTTTAAGTGCCCTCGCAGCAAGAATACAGATTGCCCACCCCTAAAACTGACATCACTAGTCCAAACAATATGCTCCAACTATTTTCATGACGTTGGTGGCCAGCGTAGACAAAGGTGCCCAGTCATCACCTACGCCATAACGTTACTTAATGCGGAACCAATGAAGATAAACACACACATCTTCTAACAACATGTAACTTTTCTTTCTTGTCCCAAACAGGAGAGCAAAACATCAATTTTTAAGAAAACATCAATAGTCTGCAATGTAACAGGTGCTTTTATTTTGCAAAGAACGCTCACAAGAGAAGATTAAGTCCATTAAATGAACAATATGTTTTTGCAATACAAGTTATAGCTAGCGAACATTGCATGCTACAAATGTTCTTTATAACTTCCTCATGATACGCTGATTGCGATCAGCGATCAATCAATCCATGTACTCCAATTCTTGTGTGTCCTCATGTTACACCAGCAGAACTTTCTAATGATGCACATGTTGTTCTGTACGTGAGAAGATATGGATTCTTTGAACT
Source organism: Ambystoma mexicanum (assembly GCF_040938575.1). Taxonomy (NCBI): domain Eukaryota; kingdom Metazoa; phylum Chordata; class Amphibia; order Caudata; family Ambystomatidae; genus Ambystoma; species Ambystoma mexicanum. The sequence goes on along the minus strand of NC_090926.1, from coordinate 1,089,969,447 downwards.
TTCAAGTGCAATGCTTTCACTTCAGTACGTTTTTACATCATAAATGCTGACAGGTTGCTCCTTATTGCTGGTACCGCCAAAGGGCAGATTGGTCCCTGCGGGTCGTCCCACATAACGGTAATCAAATAAGCACCGTTTATGATTATCCACCAATGTTGATTGAAGAATCCACCCGACGGTAGCTGAAAACTATGGCATGTGCAGAATGGTACAATATATTTTTTTTTTTATTTTTTTTTTGTAAAACTACAGTTTAATACATGTATCAAACTTTTGTTACAAGAGTTTCTCATTTTAGCTGTTATGCATCGAGTAAAGCTAAGTTGACATTTTCGATTCCGCTTCCTTTAACTTTTTTTTTATTTTTTTTTTTTATTATCCTTTTTCTTCACGCATAGTGAAGTCTTGTCTCGTGTCCTCAGGTTTGATCTGTGGTCAGGATGGCATCTAGGAAGTTTATTATGCTGCATGTGAGTTTGATGTTTTGCCCGGCCGCAACTGTTTCCCACCACTCATCTGCGTCATATAAAGTGGGTTTGTAGGAGTGCAGGTGTAGTTCTCGGGTAGTGGTAAGCTCTGTACAGGATGTTATTAGATGTTTTAATGATTCCACTTCGCCAGAGTTGCAAAACCTACATTTATCTGAGGGGGTGACTTTAGATCGACGTTGACATAATGATTCTCTGTTGTTCATAACATTCAGTCTGAATTTCAGGAATTGATTCCTGTGGTGACGAGATGGGCACATTGTGAGATACTTCGGGGGGGAGTGTAATTTTGGCATACTCAACAAGTCTGGGAGAGTGGATTTCCGAGTTGCACGAAGCTCGTGAGTTGATATCCAGTCCCAGATTTCGAGTTTTTTTTTTTGCGTGTTGAGGTCGATTGATCAGTTCGTCTGTAGAGATGTTGGCAGCTTCCATGATGGATTTTATTTTAAGCTTCCATGTTTGAAGTATGTTTGGTTGTGAATATTCGGACTCCTTTGCAAAAATTTCATATGCTGGAATTTGTGAACCAAGTAGTGTTTTCCTCATAAATGAAAGGGATTGCCATAGTATTGTCATGTAGAGAGAATTCTGCGTCAATTCGTATCTCAGCGCTACAGTTGAAATATATTTTGGAAGACTCAAAGCTCGCCTCCAGAACTTCCCTTCAAGTTGTTGCCACAGGGAATGCTCAATGTTCCAACCTGTCGCCCCACCAAAAGTTATGGTGGGGATAAATTTCTGCAGGTAAAATGTTAGTAGTGGGGCTATTGAGAATTTTCCAAAATCTTTGTTGATTTTTGCTCCTTGGCGACCTAATTTGTCTGCTCTTTCTAGAAGATCGCTTGTCCATGCAGATTCGCAGATGGAATTGTTAACCAGGATGCCCAGGTATCTAATAGATGCTACGATGTTTAGTTCTGCTTTTTCAATTACCCATTTAAAGTTGTTATCTTTTCTCGATAAACTTTTTCCAATACACATGATCTTTGTTTTGTCTGTATTTAGTTGCAGATCGTTGGCCTCTAAATACTTGTTCAGCCTAAGTAATAGATGTTGTAGGCCAATTTGAGTTAGATCGATCAACACAATGTCGTCGGCATATGCAAGACATTTAATGGAGGATCCGTTTATTTTTGGAGAGAAACAGTGAACAGTTTCAAGCCATTGCGGTAAGTCAGAGATGAAGAGTTTGAATAATTCGGCAGCAAGGGGACAACCTTGCTTGACCCCTTTATGTGTCGGAATTGGCTCTGTGAGTGTACCTTGAGAGTTCACCTTCACTTGTATTGTTGTATTAGTGTGCAACGCTATGAGGGGGTCAATAAGTTGTGCTGGGCAGTTCCACCCTCGTAATTTAGACCAAAGTTTGGCGCGGTTTATTGCGTCAAACGCTTGTCTGAGGTCGACAAATGCAAAAAAGATTTTTTTTTTTGCTTTTAGTGCTTCTAGTTTTAAAATGGATAACAGGGTGAGATTTACATCAACGCCAACTTGTTCGACGAAACCTGTTTGTCGACAGTCTGTTTGTTTTTCTTTGGCAGCCCAAGCCGTCAGTTTCAAGCGAAGAAACGATCCGAATATTTTCCCCATCGTGTCCAGCAAGGCAATGGGCCGATAGTTCGAAGGCTCATCTCGACTTCCTTTCTTGTAGATTGGTACGACTATGGCCTTTGCCCATGATGCAGGCGTTTTTCTGGATTTTGAGATTTGTCGAAATAGAGTTTCCATAAATTTGGCCCAATGAAGTTTGTGTTTTTTTAGTGTGATGTTGGAGATGAGGTCAGGTCCGGCTGCACTTGAGTTCTTTAGGTTTCCAATTGCTATTGCCAGGTCTTCCTGGGAGGGTGTTATTTCCCAGGCTTTAGAGGAGGCAGAGAAAAGGAGAAAGTCTTGGGTGTCTTGGAGCGGCTGTTCATAAGCCTTTGTAAAATAGTCGACCCACTTCGCGCTAGGAATTTCATTTGACATGTTTGGGTTGGTTTTTGTGATTCCTTTGTTTAGTATAGCCCATATGTCACGAGAATTTTTGGTGATTATTAATTTTAACATGATTTCAGCTCTGTCTTGTTCGATGATCACAGAATGAGATTTAAGCCAGTTTCTATAGGCCTGGCGACGCGTTTTTATCTCCTTTTGCATGTCGTTTTGATTATGTTTAGATTTTCTTATCAGCCGTATGTCTTTCCTTAATGATTTTTTTGCTGCAGCTATTTTGTTGCTGTAAAGATGTTTTGTAGTGTTACCATAGACTCTTGAATTTGAGTATTTTGGCAGGAATGCGGCCAGCAGGGGAACATATTCAACATCGTTAGAATCATCAAGGTCAGAGACTAATTTTATGATTTTCGGCCCGTTGGTTTTGAGCCGGTTTCCAGCAGCGTTTATCGACAGAGGTATTTTATAAGTCTCAGGCAGAAGGGGGGACTCGTGATGTAATAATAAACATAGCATGTCGTGGTCACTAGCGGCCTTCGAGATTACTTCGAGTGATTCTACCCTTTCGAATATGTTTCGAGAAGCCCAAATATAGTCCAGGGTTTTCCTGCATTGGAGTCGCTTCCAGGTTGTTTTGCAGGGTTGGTCGCCCTTTGTGTTTCCGTTGACCATCTGACAGTTTCGTGAGGCAAGTGCTCGAGACCACAGTTTGCCTCGTTCAGATACTTCAGTTTCAGGTATGGGGTTGTTCTCCATATTGTGAGGATCGAATTGAAACCAGCTACAGTTCAAGTCGCCGCATATAATTACCGATACGTCAGTAAAATTAAGGAAGGCATCGTCAATTAGAGTTGTGACTGAGGCAATAAAGTTTGTTGTAGAGATCTTTGCTGGATTCCAATAGCTATTGATTACAAGTAAATGGCTATGGATCTTTGGAGTTTCCGTGTCGCATCGAATGATCGTTCCTTGCACAAAGGGATTTGGATTTATTGTAACAATTGGGGTCATCCAGTTATAGATTTTAACCAGAGTTAGTAGGCCTGAGAAAGGACGGCCTTTGGAATTTTTTTTCGCAGGGTTCAAAAAAATACTGAATCCGTCTTTAGTTGGTGCTTCACGAAGCCATGTCTCTTGGAGGCAGATCATGAAAACCTCGTCTGAAGGTTCTACAAAATCGTTGAACAGGTGCATAAAACCACGAGTATTCCAGGAGATCAGACAGAGCTGTGTCTGGGTCACTCATTGTCGATGGTTTTGGGTGTTTCTTCTGCTGGCTTCTTGTCTGCCTCCATCATGTCTTGTTTTGAGAGCCAGCTCTTGTCGAGATCTGAATGGAAGCGATAATGATTTCCGTAAGGGCGTTCGACTGATGTTTCTTTCAGGTTTATTTGCATTGTACTTCCTGGTCGAGTTTCTGTTTTGGTTTATCAGATCTGGTTCCAAGGAGATGTCAAAACCAAAGACTAATAACTCTTCGGCAGCTTGCAGTAAGATGTTTTTTGCAGTACAAGAGGTTAGATGTAAAAGCACTTGGTCAGTGGATTTTTCTGTTGCATATTCAACGATTTTGATATCGTCTGACTTTATGGACCGAAGTTGAGGAACGTAAGTGAACAATTTTAGAACATTAGCTCTATTTAAGTTTAATTCGTGTTCGTCAGATAAAATGTTTTGAAGTCGTAGTTTCCATGGGGTTGCTACAGGTTTTGACATGTCTCCGTGGGCTCCAGAACGAAGGTGTAAATCAATTTTTCTTTGGTTTGTTGTTAGCTTTGGATTTAATCTTGAGCAGACAGATACAGGCAAAGTCTTTCCTGCATTTGAAAGATCCTTTTTTGGGATTTCGCAAGGGCGTCGATTGTGCAGTTTTACATTCACTGAAATTTTTTTTGGCGCCAGGTTGTTGGCAACCTTTATTGGCGTGACTTCGTGGGAGGAAAAGTTGTTTGTTTCACTTTCAGTTAAGTATGTAGAGAGATCACATAGGTCTACGGAAGATTTGTTCGCCGAACGGACCGGACTCTCAATAGTCGAGTCTATGCGTCGACGTTTTGCTGTTTGTTTAGGCATAACTTTATTCTGGTCTTTTTGCCGGGCAGATACATGAGTTTGTGAAGAGGTTGGTTGTTGATGAACATTTTTACGTTCAAACAAACCCGTTTTTTTCGGAGTGGTTAGAGTTCTTATAAATTTTTTTGCATTCTGACATCTATTTTTTTTTTTTTGTTGGGAATCCCGTTGACCACCTTCAGAACATTTCTGTTTGTTGGTAGTTGTATCTTTCTTAGTTGGATTCGCTGTAGCAATTGTTTTTGCGGGGACGCTAAAAATATTAAATGAGGAAGGTCGAGAGTTCACCGGGGCAAGTGATTCCTCAGAATTTGCTGCAAGACTCGTCGGGAGAGAGATGTCTTTTCCTAGAGGGGTTGTAAGACAGATGTGTCTTAGTTGATCGCTCTGTTGCTCATGAGTAGGTTGCGCCAAATTGGTTGGTGCAACGGCAAAGATGTCAGGTTTTGGAGGGGCGTTTGCATTAGTTGTCACAAGGGTTAGCTCGTCCGGCTGAGATCCAATATCGTTTAAGACCGTAGAGGAACATTTTGAACATGATGGTGTTGCATGCAATCTGGAGTTCAAGTTGACGTTTTTCCTCATCCATTTTACTGCGTCTAGCAGGCCTTCTGTAAGTGTGTCGTTTTGGCAGTGGTGTCTGGCGGCCAAATCACCAAGCCGCTCTTGCCATCTTATTGTTTGGTCAGCATTTTTCTCCATTTGCGTTTGGAGAAAGCCTGTAAAGCGATCAAATTTGTCTACTTGTTTGACCAGAGTCTGAATCATTGCGCCTTGATCAGATATTTGGCCTTGTAGAGTTTCATATAGTTTGGTAAAGGGCGCCAAAGCAACAGCAGATGCGGCAAGGACGTTGTTGTGGATTTGCATGATGGCTTCATATAGGATGCTCGCGTGCAAGATATTTGCTGAAGTGGCATCTTGTTCAATTGAAGATGAGGTGGAGCAATCCAGATGAAACTTCGAATTAATAGGTGACAGAGTTCGAGGTAAGGTAGATTGTAAAGTTTTGCCATGGGAAGACTTATTTGTAGAAAATGGAGTGCTAGCTTGTGCAGTTTGTTGATCTTGTAGTGGCGACAGTTGTGGAAGGTTTGACTTTAGTTCTGCAATTCGTTGGAGGCGTCTTGCTCTAGCAACTGAACTACACTCCGAGCCGGATGGGTTAATTGTTGTTACTGGTAAAGACGAGGTTGGGTGAAGTCCATTCGGAGGTCTCAGCGTTGTTGGGTCTTCAGGGGCTTGGCATGCATAGCTACTACTGTTTCCTTGACCCAGGTGCTCTGGTGGGTGTTTAGCAGACGTCACTGCCAAGTTCGATGAGGGCAGAGAGATAAAAAGGCTAGATGCAGGTCTTGAGGGGTGTAAAGATTGAAGGAGGTTTTTTGTTGGGACCGTTGTTGAAGATTTTTCCTGTGTAAATAAAATTGTTGGATTCACAGCTTGTGTGCAAGATGAGGAGCGTGGCGCTGCCTCATTGTTTGGCAGGTTTAAAAGTTCGTCGTCGCTCACCAAAAAATGCGGCTGGGGTTGGGCAGCTGGTGCGACAGGTGCTGTAGGAGCTGTATGATTCGAGGGGACGCAAGTCATGTCCGAGGTTAAGTGTGCTATGGCCACAGCTGAGCTCAGCGTTGGGTGCGCTGTCATCGCAGGAGGAGCGCTGGCAGGCTGAGCTGCCATGTCCTTGCCCCTATTGTTGGTTGGTTGAAGAGGCAGCAGAGTGACAACTGGGACAGTAGGAGAGGTAGCCGGCACAGAGGCTTCTGGAATATTGTCACTAGTAGCGTCAAGATAATCTTGACTCAGTGGGTGTACTAGTTGCTCCTGCATTCCCTGATGTATTTGCTTCACGAGTAGGTTTACTGCAGTGACAGTGGCTACGTTGGTATTCAAGGTGTAGTCTTTAGAGCAGGAGCGCTTGGGAGGACGAACGTCGATTGTGTATTCATGTCTCAATGCTTTATGACACATATTAGGTAGTTGACAGACAGAGGGCTGTTCTGAGTGGGCCTCAGCTAAAGCAACTGGTAGGGTAAGAGAAGCAAGCAAGACTCGGCCTGTGGTTTTGCTTACCTTTGTGGTGGCTGTTGATTTCATCCCTGTCCATGGGTTAAGCATGCGGCGATGTTGGAGAGTTTTCTTCCTGGTCTGGGGTCCTTCTACTGTTAGCGTCATTTGGTGGTAGATGGTAGCCGGTGACCGGACTGAGGTTAGTCCACTGAGGTGTTAGAGCGTCGATGCGGGACCCGGTGCAACAGGGCTCGCCGCGGGCTGGGATCAAAGAGGCCACGCCTCCGCAGTCTCCCGCCCACCTGCACGCCACCAGCGAACAACAGCCGTATAACAGCCAGTGGGCTTCTTTCCACCGGGCTTACAGCCACAAGGGTGGTAGCCTCCGGGTTTGAAGGTGGCGCCGGGTCACGTGATGCGGTCACGTGCTGAGTGACACGCCTCCTCCAGGAAGCGTGTTGCTGGCTCGAGATCGGGCGCACAGACAAACAAACGTTCTCTTTCCCAAGTAAACGCTGGTACAATATAGCTGTGTAGATAAGAGAATAAAAGAATATATTTTAGCAGCCGTTCTGTAATCGAAAATAACAAGTTATGATATAATTCAGGACCGTATGAGACCTAATCATAAACGCAAACCCCATAGAATGAACACAGACATGACAACATGGGGGAGTAGTTGAGACCACGACGTGCATGAAAGCTTAGCGCTGTGAAGTAGGTATAGCTCCCAATGGGATGGAGATTCAGATGCATCCACTTCACATAGCGGGCCCTACCAGAAAATAAAGACAGAGATAGTAACTTTTTATGTTGAACCACAGACCAAAGGCATTATAATGGAAGTGGTAAGATTAGTGTTTGAAAAGAGAGCCAAGTGCCCATGGAAAAGGTACATCCCTCACCCCTCTGCTCAACTCCCACTTTATGTTGCACAAGGATGCAACAGTGACAACACACCAGAATATCCCACATGACAAAGTGGTGTAGATATCATTAGCCTGCATACAAGTTGTGGTTGCGGGTCTTCGAGGAATAATCATCACAGTATGATCCATCTAACAACCCATAACTCTGAACAGAATATATTGGTGTGCAAGGCCAGTTAGCAATATGTCCCAAAAAATCATGCCTCTATTCACTCCTCTTTAAACTATTCACAAATAACAATGATTACTAGACAGATAAACAAACTGTGAGTTACGCACTCGCTTTTTTATAGTGCGCTGTATAAATATCATTCAACATAACATTATGTACTTGTACTGTGTCAATCCTTTTGGTCAAATCGCACATTTGCACGTTGTTGAATTAGACATTATGCACATAGCACAAATACCATTTTTAATTGTGCAAATATTATGTAAAGTTGAGTTTACATAATTCCACGATGTTCCATTCTCTCGTGGTCATGCTGAGTAACTGCTCCGAACAACAGATCGCAGAAATGGAAACTAAATTTTCATATGTCCACTTTCAATATTGTATATGTTATCATTTTTTGTGGGTATTAGGTACATTGGGCCTCATTCCGAGTCTGGCGGTAACCTTGCTGGTGCTACTGGTGGGTTGCCGCCGGCCTCAGAATGATTTACCGGAACCTGAATTCCCGATGCCACTGGGTTATTCCAAGTCCAGCGGCCGAGAAGTCAGGCGCTGGTAATTTCATTACTCCCCATTCCCATAGAGTCCTACCGGACTCTATGGGAATGGGGACATGGGAGCACCGGCACCGCAAACAACGGTGCCATGCTCCCGTGACAAGTCTGCTTACTGTGGCCGCTGTGCCCGGCAGGGTCAGACTTCTCGGGCACAGTGGCTCCGGCAGTCAGACTTGTAGTTTGCTGGTCCGGAAACAAGAGTGCCGGTGAGCTTACCGGCACCATTGTTTCCGGACCGGCAAACCTATAATGATGCCCATTGTCTCCTTAAAACAGTTGCTAACTTGCACTCAAGGCCAAATAACAATAGCAGCCTATTTTCAGTGATTGAAGACAGATGGGGGTAGGTTTTAATTTTGTGAAAGAATGCCACAAAAAAAAATTGACAAAACGCTGGTTCAGGCAAGTGGTTCAGAAAACCAAGGACAGTTACAAACAGCTATGTAAATTATGTTTGTGACAGTAACGTAAGAACAGTCCAGAAAATTATGTGTTGATGTTACCTCCAGGGTTATATAGTCTCTGTAAGAAAATTCAATTGAAACCCCACCTTTCCTTCATCCGGCACTGTTTCATGGCACAAAGCATACCCCTACTTTTAGTGTGCTATATACCAACCGCCCATCATTACTATGTCCCTGTTCCATTCTTAAAACATTTGTTTGCTACTTACACTTCTTGGATATATTGCACTGCTCTTAATATAATTCATGCGTGTCTGTTGATGCTCGCTTGCGCACCTGAAGCAGCCCTCTCTACCATCATGCGAGACAGGGTGACATTACGTGCTCATACTAAATAGGTCTCCAGTGTGTTTATTCTCATATCAAGTTGCCACACAACACACAGGGCGAACATTTGTACCACACATTCTACATCAAAATTCTTTTTCAAAGCACCACAAGCCAAAATTGGAACACAGGTTTGTGAAAAATAATTCCGAAACGGTAAATTACATTCATGCTCCGACTAGGCCTTGTGCCAATCGTCTGCGCTAGTGCATAGGGGATGGAAGGAGGAGCCTATGGGTGTACAAGTGCTGGAGGAGGGTGTTAAGATGGATTTTTAAATTCTGAACTGATGGGTAGATGTTTAGGAAGCCACCCTCGGTTTAGTGAAACGGGATCTTTCAGGACAAGCCAGACCATTCTAGATAGCATGGCAGGCAGTCAAGTCTAAGGGGGTCATTATGAGTGAGGTGGTAAGGGGTTAACGGCGCCATTAAAGGTGCCAGAGCCATCAACCCCTTACCGCCCCATTACGAGTCTGCTACAATGGGTCAGACTTTATGTCCCACTACATGAAAGCCATGTGGAAAACCTGTGGAGTTACTTACAAGTTCTCAACCGCCTACCAACCTCAAACCAATGGATTGGTAGAAAGGTTTAACAGAATCATGAAGAGCATGATAGGTGCTTTAGAGGAACCTCTGAAAAGAAAGTGGGACCTTCTACTGCCATGCCTTCTCTTTGCTTATAGAGAGGTCCCTCAGGAGGGAGTAGGTTATTCTCCCTTTGAACTTCTCTATGGCCATCCGGTCAGAGGTCCATTGGCCCTGATTAAGGATGGGTTGGAAGGCGCTCCTCCCCTCAAGCCAGTCAGAGTGACTGACTATGTGATAGGTCTCCGAAGGAGAATGTCACACATGATGGCAGAAGCTAGTGATAACCTGAAAGCTGGACAAACTTTGGTCAAGTATTGGCATGATCAAAAGGCTAACATGGTTGAGTTCACTCAAGACCAGCTAGTTCTCGTTATGCTCCCAACAAGGCAGAGGGCCTTGCAAGACAGATGGATGGGGCCCTTCAAAGTTGTGGGAAAACTTGGAGTGGTCAACTATCTGATGGATCTGGGCAGACCCAGGGAAGCTCCTAGAGTCTTCCACACCAACCGACTGAAAGCGTACATCTCCAGACCTGAAGTAGGCACCTTGCTTCTAGCTTCAGCAGCCGAGGAAGAAGAGAGTGAGTCTCTCCCTGATCTCCTCAGAGGTGTACCTTTAGATGAAAAAATTGAAGGGGTTAATCTCTATTCAGATCTGACACCTGAGCAACAAGAGGAGTGCAGATCTATGTTCAATCAGTTTGCCTCCCTGTTCTCACTCTCACCAGGCTTGACCCCTTGGGGACAGCACGAGATACTCACTGGTGACTGTCTGCCAGTCAAAAGCAGAGGATACCGAATGTCAGAAAATGTGAGAACCCATATCAAGGGGGAGGTCAAGAAGATGCTTGATCTCGGGGCAATAGAACCCTCTACTAGTCCATGGTCTAGCCCAGTTGTGTTAGTACCAAAGGCAGGATCCAAAGACTTGAGATTCTGTGTGGACTATAGAACTCTTAATGCAGTCACCAAGACTGATGCCCACCCTTTACCCAGGACAGATGAGTTGGTGGATAATCTTGGTGCAGCCAAGTACCTCAGCACATTTGACCTTACGTCAGGCTATTGGCAAATAGCCTTGACAGACCATACCAAGGAGAAAACTGCATTTTCCACCCCAGTTGGCTTGTACCAGTTTAAGGTCATGCCTTTTGGATTAAAAAATGCACCTGCTACATTCCAAAGGATGGTGAACCAAGTTCTGGCTGGGATGGAGGACTTCTGCATGGCATACTTGGATGACATTGCAGTCTTCAGCCACTCCTGGGAAGATCATGTGAACCACCTAGGACATGTTTTGCAGGCTCTTGGACAGGCCAATTTGACTATCAAGGCAAATAAAGGCCAGATAGGTCAAAGTAAGGTGGTCTACCTTGGGCATGAGGTAGGAGGTGGAGAGATAAGGCCTTTGCTCAGCAAGATTGAAGCTGTGCAAAATTAGACAACACCTACTACTCAAATCCAAGTGAGAGCCTTCCTGGGCCTCACTGGGTATTACAGGAATTTCATTGAGAACTATGGGACGATAGCTTCTCCACTGAATGTAATCTCCTCTCCAAAATTCCCTAAAAAGGTCAAATGGAATGAGGAGTGCAATCAGGCCTTTGAAAAACTGAAGAAAGCTCTTTGCCAAGCTCCAGTATTGAGAGCTCCTGACTACCACCAAACCTTCATTGTACAAACTGATGCTTCCAATGTAGGTATAGGTGCAGTTCTAAGCCAACTGGGTGAGAAGGGTAGGGAGCACCCCATTTGCTTCATCAGCCGTAAGCCGAAGGATCCTGAGACAAGGTGGGCAACAATAGAAAGAGAATGCTTTGCTATTGTGTGGGCACTGAAGAAGTTTAGGCCATACTTGTATGGTTCTACTTTTGTCATTCAGACTGACCACCAACCCTTGAGATGGTTAATGCAAATGAAGGGGGAAAATCCAAAACTATTGAGATGGTCAATCTGCCTGCAAGGGTTTGATTTCACCATTGAGCACAGGTCAGGGTGTCACCATCAAAATGCTGATGGACTCACTAGGATGTATGTCATCGACTAGAGGTATGAGGTTCATCCAGGAGTGGATTAAATCTTCCTGTCCCTTAGTCGGGGGGGGGCGAGTGTTAGGGAGAATTCTGAGAATGTTTAGGCTGAATTTCCTAACCTAGTGAGTCCCCCAGCAGCTTTGCTGGATTTTTGGGGTTTATTTTTTTCTCCTGCCAAGAGTGACACTCTTTTACCCTCACTCTTGGACATGATTTGAGTGTGTTTCTTTGAATCTAGATGTGTTTAATGGGCTATGGGGTCTTTTACCCTACAGGGCTTCATGTGTTTTTGTGATATGTGTTACACAGCACCCTCAGTGCAGTAACACAGGGGTGTCATAGTGACCCCCCAGTATAGACTCCATACCCTGGGACTGACTACTGTCTCCCAGGGCATGTAAAGTCACCATTGACTTTACTAGTCTTAAATTATGAACAGAACCAGTACCAACCATCATATTGTGGACGTACTGGCTGGGGCAATTCAATTGCCCCGGGGTCTGTTAGTCAAGGGGGCACATCTCCGTCCCCCCTGATCGAGTTTTGGCTGGTGGCAGTGGATACTACTTTTTATATTCAACCGCAAATATTTTCCTATGGGAATTCCCATTGTTTTAGGCTACTATCTTTATTTAATTATTTACCGTAGCCTCGAACATACCGCCGGTTTATTTAATTAATATTAATTCTCTGGTTGGTATTTTTTGCCAAAACTTGATTCTAAAATGGCGTTTGTGTTCTCTTCTGTGACTCCAACCCAAGTCGAGCCCTTTGTTCCACTTTTTGGCGGGCTTCTCCACAGAAGCCCTCCAAAGTGGTGCCACTCTGTCTGGGGTACTTAGGAGGGGTGGAGGGGGATTTAGGCACCCTGGACTGAGTTGCCTAGGCAACTCAAGTCGCACTCCGTCCTGATTGGCCCAAGTGGTGAGCCGGCCAGCTCACCACTTAGCATGGTTGAGTGACAGCTAGGCTGAGTGAATGGGGGTTTTCTGCATAAAAGCATGGCTTTTGGGACTGGAACTTCAGTAGTCGCCACAGGACCTAAGAATCCGACGAGGGAGAAGCTGGGCCGACCTGCCACGACGCCACCACCGGTTGAGCCCTGCTGAACCGTCTCACCACTTTTCCCAACGACAGAGGAGATCTCCCGCCGGAGAGTCTTCTTGCTTTGACTGGTGGGGATAACCAGTTTCACTGTCTTTTCACCTTCCCGACGTACCTCGTGGCCGCCTTGCCTGTGCCAAGCACCCCGGCAACCGGGATACCACGTTTTACCACGACCGTGAAACAAAAGTACCACCTTTAACCGGAAAACTCTGCGGCTGGTTTCTGCCCTGGTAGTGCAACGACCTTCATCTTTCCTCCAAGTCGAGATCTTCTCTTCCCCTGGACGACAACGCCACTTGCACCCACTACCAAACCACTGCCACCGCTGGAGGATCCTTCCCACTTAGGGTACCGTGTCCCACCTGGCTTCCCTTGCTACCGACTGTACGGGGTAGATTTAGCCCCCGGTTTTCGAACCTGGGTTAGCCTGGGACACCCTGGCTAAACTTTCCTAAGCCTCTCTAAACTCTTTTTGAACTCTCTGCAAGACTTTCTAAGCCTAGTGTAACTGTGTGATCTTGGGCGCATTTGTGCTCTGCTCTCTCTAAGAGCGGGCCCAGCCTTTGGAATTTGGCTCACCAGTGACTTTTTGCTCTTCTGCCTTGCTAACAGTGTTCCTGAATTTTAGAGTGGTGTACCTTTCCTTATGCTGTCGTTTTCCCTCTCTTTCTCACAAACTTATTGGAGTGCCATCTAGTTAAGCGCTCACCTCTGTATGAAAATAAGTGGTGTTTTACAGTAACTTATCTGATAAGGAAAAAGGAGTGTATATATTACAATAGTAACTGTGTTTAGAATATTTTACAATAAGAGTGCTGGAGTGTTTCAAACCGTGTGTTTTTAAATAAATAATTATATACTTTGATACCAAGGCTCTGGTCAGTGTTTGCTTGTATTATTGTATCTGAGTGCCTATTTTGTATACTTTGCATCCTGCCTAACTCTTCTTGAGAGAAGTCTGACTGCTCAGCCACAGCTACCAGGTAACTCTGGGTGGTACAGACTGCTACCAAGTGGGTTTACTGCTAACACCTGTAGTCCTAAATCTTTTGCAGTGTTCCCTAAGGAAACTGCACAGGTTTCTGCCTAACAGGGAACATGGCACCAACCACTTCTTCTTGCATTCCTGCTCCTCCGATAAAGGTCCATGTGCACATTTGTGGAAATGTTGGAACAATGGTGCATCAATGAATGCTATTTTTCAGGTAGAATTTCTACAGATCCATCACAAGTTTTGCAGCTCCACCAGAGATAGTTGCTGATCAACTGAGACCACTTTTAAAAGGTTTTTCCGAACCAATTTTTTTCACCAACATCTGTAATTTTTTTATCGATTGATTTGCAAACATAACATACTTCAAACTGATGCTGAATCTGCGAATGCTACTCCTGCATGGCTTTGGCTATTGAAATGTGCCTGTCAGTGGCTATCAGGTCTATTTGCATTGCCCTGGATTCCAGATGTTCGATGGATTTAATGAAACCATGGCCACAGATGATGTACATTCAGGCACCTGCACAAGGACTGAACTCCCATTTTTGTTTTACTTTCCATGTCTTGAAAGTGGTAAGTGCAGTACTTAGCGGAAAACCTGGACTGTCACGCTGCCCGTCGCCAGCTAGCCTGACATTTTTGCCAGAGAATGCACTGTCCATTGACATCTGTTTGAGTTTCCAGGCATGATTAATAGCGGGGAATAAGAATTCCCTCTGATATTTGTAGTAGTGGGTTTTAGCAAGGAACGTAAGTCCCACAAATTGGCAGAGACTGGAAATATTAGTGAAAGTCGATTCGCGGAACAGTAAAGCTGCTGAACAAAGTACACAGCTGGCCTGGATTTTCAGTCTGGTGCTTTGTAATAAACGAGGGAATTCACCAATGGCTCCCCGCATATGCTCCCTCTTAATCTATGATCACATTTTATGATCTGTACAATCTCTAGCAGGCAGTAGTCAAATTCTATGTATTTTTGCTCCTTTAGTAGCCAATCATCCTGCAGTACTGTGTTTTGCGACTCAACAGTGCTGGACAATTCACCCAAACTGGGCATACTGAAGTCGAGATCTTGAGCAAATTCGTCAGTCAATTGCATTGATGCTTCAGGCTATGTAACGATTACTGTAACGCACTGCTCATTGGCACTTCTGCCAAAAAATGTCTCCAAACTTCAAATAGTTCAAAATAACGTGCTCAGAGCCACCACCGGTCTTGCGTGTAGAGATCACATCTCTGAACTCAGAAGGCAGGTCCACTGGCTTCCAGTCAAGGAGAGGATGACATTCAGAGCTCTCTCCCTGACTCATATGTGCCTCCACGACATGCCCCAACTATTTGGCATGCAGGATCACCAAACCCACCACCTTCAGACCTTCCAGATCTCTCTACTCCAACCTCCTATCTGTTCCCAGAACTCGTAAAGCCCAGGCGGGCGGCTCTAGCTTCCCCACTGTTGCACCCATACTTTGGACCTCCTTACCACCTCACATCAGGATCATTGATTCTCACTCAGCCTTTCGCAAAGCCATCAAAACAAACCTCTTTGTCTGACTGTATCAACATGTATTCTCTGACAACATGTCACAACATGTACTCCTTGATACTATGTAAATATTTACGCTGAGTTGTAAGCAAGTTTTCACTGGGCAGCTTCTTTGTAACCCTTAGTCAAGCCTTCTCAAGCTCTGATACAGCCCCTCGATGCCTGTGGGCTGTAGTGCACTCTACAAATCCAAAATAAATAAAACATATATTAGTTCAGGCTGTGATATTTCTGTAATATATAATTGGAGAAACAGGTAACATTGAATGTTTGGTGGGTGGAACATTTTTAGAGGGTGTAGATTGTCTCTAAGGGCTGCAAGCAATTGCAATGCATCTTCATTATCTTCAGTTTCATCTGGGTGATTTTCCACAAAGTAGCAATGGTCCATGGTAACTTAGTATGGTTCGCAGCTGAGGTCCATTCAATTTCCGGCCACTGGACATATCCTTCACAAGTCTGAATATGCGCTGGACCACGCTGTGCCTCATAAAGTAGTTGCTCCATTGTGAAATCTGTTTGGCAAGCGACATCTTTGGTTTCAGTTGTTGACTGAGTCTTTATACTGCTCTTCCTTCTGGGCCTCCAACAGATTTATAGAAAAACAAATTCAATGTATAACACACATCCAGAAGATACGATTTTCCAACTAAAAACATATTATGGCTAAAACATCTGCTTAAGAAACCTCTCCAAAACAAATTTGTTTTCTTTATTTGCTTAGAAAACGTGGACTTCGCTTTGTCGACCGCAACATCAAGCAGAAAAAAACTGCATTTTTATATGGTTGAAATCATGCAAATTTCTTTTTTAATCAAACACACAAATGAACATATCTACAAACAGAATCAACTTGAAGCACTTCAAGACATTACAACATTATAAAAATGTAATCCCAATCCAATGTGATACTCAATTGTATTTCATATTAGGTTATGCATCTCTGGTCCATGAGCCTCTTCAAATTCGACATCTTGTGTACATTCCTTGGAGAGAAGAATCATAAAAAAGTGAAATGTCAACGAACTTAAATGTAAAATCTTTCATCGCACAGAGCACTTCTTCACAGAGGAGTTTAAAATTATTGCATAACTTATACTATAAGGTTTGTTGTTGCAACACAAATAGAACATTGGTATAAACATACACTCAAAAACTGTGTATGTGATTTGGTCACAATATAGATTTCACCTGATAACCTTCTGAAATGACACATGGACTTGATCTGAGATCACCCGCCAAAACATAGTGATAATGTTGCATTCAAACGTAGTTTGCTTGGTAATGTTTTACTTTAAAATCTATTCTGCATTAGGGAGGAAGTGTAATGTTAGAATCAAAATTAGAAAAGTTTGAAACAGTGCAAGGTTACATGCATTTCAGTCTCAAGGTATATCTTTTGTAGGATTTACTTTCGTTGTAGCAAGGAAACTGTAAGTACGCATACCTCATACTCTGGACCAGTTGCTAACGAGGAAGCGATTGTAGTCAAAATTCCAGCATCCCCCTATAACATAGTATTTGTTTTAATACGAATGTAAAAGCTAAATTAAACTGAAAACGTGTGATGTAGATGATGGTACATACTGAGATACACCCATACATGCCACTTTGTGTATATAAACAATACTATACATAATAATGTTCAATATGTTTAAATTCCAAGCATATTGATGTTGACTCCAGAAAAGTAATTGTTAAAAAGTCTTGCTCCTTCAATTTCAGTACATTGTCAGAAAAGAGTACAATGGAAATGGTGCATTAGTATTATAAATGTGGCCACATCGAACGCTCTAAAATATCACTATTTGCATGTCGGTTGGGCTCACCATTGGGATACTATATGTGTTGGTGGTTTTGCCACTGGTGAGGGTGTGTGCTTCCATCAGTGAGCTCTACGTAAAGAAGGACATGTCAACCAACACATTTCGAAAACATTAGGTGAATTTTAAGGGGCACTATGGAAGATTTTACTGGGTGTCACTTTTCACTGATTTATTCTGTATACAAAATATAATTAATTATTACAAATAATAATACATGAATGTGAATAAAGCAAGTATTACACAGCTTTGTCTGTAAATTCTTGTTTTAAAGAAAGAAAGAAAACCTGTGTAACCTATTCGAGTTAGCACAGCGATCACTTTATTATAGAATTTACTGTTAAACCGCAAATTGTAACGTATTACTCGTCCATTGAATGAACTTTCAAGCACCAAAAGAAAACATGCTTTCAAACATGGACCACAAAACATTCCATTCTTTTACAATGCACAGTGATGCAATATGCTATTTACTGAGATCAACATACATCAAACATTAGATAAATGTGATGTCTTTGAGAAAATAAAAATTAGAATACTGTGTACATTAGATGGAAATCGATATAAACTTTCAGAGCAGCGATCTATGAACATACATAACCAAATAGGTTACGTATAGGAATTAATAGATCAAATGTATGGACAGAGATATGGAAGAAATGGATGGATGCTCTGATAGAAGGGATAGATGGAATGAATGGATGAAGAAATGGATTGATGCATCGAGCAAACGGAAGGATCGACAGAATGAACGGATGAAGAAATAGAACAAATGGATTGAGGCATTGATTAGATGAATCAATTGAATGGATGGAATGGAATTACACTACCCTCTAGTTCCGGTGTGTGCCTGTCCTACACGTGTCTCTGTGTACCCCGCTTTCTTGCTCCCCATTCGGTTATCGTATTTACCTATGTCCCTGCCCTATCGTTCTAAGCCCGCCCCTTATCACTGTGTGTCCGTGCGTTGCAGAGGTCCCTCCCATCCTTTTCCTGTAATGTCGCTATGTACCCCAATGTACTACCCAACCCTCTCATCATCATGTGTGCCCACCATGCCGTGTATCACTGTGCACTCTGCTTTCTTATCCCTATGCTGTTGCTATATTTCCATATGCCCCCTGCTGTCACCTTTAGCCCAGCCCACTGTCACTGTGTGTCCGTGTGTCAATAAGATGAACCATCATATCATATCACATCATTACGCCTACTCTCTATTATACACCATCACTCAACTAGAACACAGCTATACCCCTGACAAATTCGGCCTAGCTGTTCACATACGAACACTACCCCATGAACACCTCAACACCCTAATAAAACGCAGCTATCCGATGACATTCTGGCCTAGCTTCTCACATAATCGTCCTTCAGGCCTAACGCAGCCAATCCCAGTCTGGATGTCCACCCTCCAGACTGCACACATTCCAAATAATATCTTCAACACCACATCTAATTCTAGGATGCAGCTACCATACAGCTGTCACATCAGCTGCACACATAACTGGTGCACCCACGCTCCCTAAGACACCACCTCTCTCTACTGACCTGAACAGTGGTTTCCAGAGGGCGTTCCACCTACCAGCGCTTTGAGATCATACCAATGATATATAGAGCACTATATAAATGGCAAGTAACATAACATAACATCCTTACTTGGACGAACAAATTAGCTGATTCAGCAAGCCGAGGAACAAGTAGCCATGGAACAGGTTTCCGGTGAACAGGTAGCTCGATGCCGATATACCTTGTGGATTGCAGAGATGTTATCTTGGTAAATGTAAAGGTGTTTATAAAGGCTTAGAAAACTGGGTTTGTATGTGAATGGGTGATGAGTTGGTTGACACTAACTCAGCCTCGATGCCAATGTTTCATATCTGCCCAGTGCCCTTGCGAGCGAGGAATAGGCCTGCTCATACTATGTATAGGGCAATATGGCCAGGGTTGAACCACAAATGCAAAATGCTTGTGTGGGCCATTTATTTTATCAAAGTGGCCAACCTTTTTGGGCAATGTGGGCCAGTTTGATGAGTTATTTCAATATGCGGCTAGTGACAAATGAACAATTTGCATCACCTTTTTATCAAAATACTCCCCTTTGGGTAATATTCAAACAGTGTCTGAAAAGGAATGAATAGCAACTTCGAACTGTGGGCCACGTTTTAATTGGTGCTCGAGACAATCTTATGGCCCAGTACAACCCTGTTCATAGGTGCCAACTGCCATTGATACTAGGGAGGAGGATGGATGGGGACGAGGTGAGCGCAAAATGCCCGGAACATTGCTCAATGGACAAAAACATATGTTGATTGCAGGGACGGGGTCTTGAAGAGGGGAGTTTGGAGACACTGGGTCTGGTTTGGCCATGTGGACAACAGAGATCACAGATTATGGGACGCATTCTTTGAGGACAGTCGCAACCACATCAGAATGCCCTGGAGGCATGAGGACACAAATAGTCAACAAGATAGGAGGTTGGAAATCACATTGTTTCACACGATATATAAGACCAGAGCTAACATAAGCAATATCTTTTAACAGAGAAACCCTACAAATCTGCATGCATCGTAGGGCATTCCTTTGTGGGTAGGACAGGAAAGTGGACCGAAGAGACAAGAAGCAAAATACCATTTAAAAACACAATCACATCCTGGTAGGAGCATATTCTATTCTGACCCAGAACGCTTCCACAAAAATGGAACACACCTATCAGTAAATGGGTTGGAATTATTCCAAACAAGTATTTTAAACATACTAGTAAGAAGGGGATGAGAATAGAGCTGTAGGAGAACAAGGGTCTTTTAGGTCAACCCGAGTGGCCCTGCACACAGTCAGGTGCGGTGGCATGGGCCTGGAAGGAAGCTGCCAGCAAGTGCAAGAGTCCTTACCAGACAAGATGCAGGACCCCAACACACTGACTTGAGAGCCCACAATGGGGGCACTCCGTGAGCTAAGGAGTCCAAATACCCAAAAAGTACAGAACTATTATAACACTGCACCCCTGTAGATTTGTGAAATAAACACAGTAATCATGTTTGGTTTATTATTGTTATGTTTAACAAAAGCCACAGACTTTTATTGCCAACACAAAAAGAAAGAGTGTGCATAATTGTGTATGATGTGTAATATATATTTTCAATGCTACACAGAGGCGAGCTATTCAGCAGCTTGTGGCGCCTTGAGCATCCACACCCACCCAGCTGCCTTGCGAGCGCATGTTCTCAGGTTGCGAACTGCCATTGATACTGGAGAGGGAGGCAGGGAGATGGATGGACTTGAAGAGGGGAGTCTGGAGACACTGGTTCTGGGGGGGGCCATGTGAACAATGGTCACTGTGCAGAAATATCCCTTTGAGGTTTACATGGTATTTGGCACCTAGAGCGTTCCCATCCTCCCAGCCCGCTTGGGAGCGCACGGTCATAGGTGTGAACTGCCATTGATAATGGAGGGGGGATGATGGGCATGAGGCGAGCGCAAAAGGCCCGGAACACTGCTGAAGGGACACAAACCTATGTTGATTGCAGAGGTGGGGTCTTGAAGAGGGGAGTCTGGAGGATCCCTTTGAGTTGTACATGGTGTTTGGCACCTTGAGCGTACCCACCCACTAGTGGAGTGGTGGATACTAGAGGGGGGATGAATGGGGACGAGCTGAGCGCAAAAGGGCACCAACCATTCTTTCATGACCCTCAGACGATTGAGAAGATTCTTGACTCACTGAAAAATTCAAACATCTATTTGTATATGCTCATTTGTATTTTATTTAGTTTGGTGATGTTGATGGCACAAACAAACTACAAATTGTATACTTGAGGTTGCAGCACAGTGTGTGAAAATCCCCTGTACCGTCCGCTGTCACTGGGGAATTTGGCACACATATCTTAACCAGTATTGTTTTTGGAAAGCACAAAAACACAAAGCTTGAAATGCAACAGTTTCTAGCATTGTAAACATTGTATTAATGTTGTAATGTGTTTCCTGGAATGTAGAACATCAAGATGGAATATGGATTGCTCCAACGCTGCAGTAGAAGGTTTGGATTCAGTGAGGGTTTCAGTTGGTGTACAAGGTCCTGTGGATGTGTTGGGAGCCTTTGTAATTGTAACTTACTAAATAAACTACATGCTTTGCTTACCTTGAGAGTGATCCAGCATCTCTACAATTACGTGTATGAAAATGATGGTCACGGTGTCCTAGTTGTCAGCTCTCATCAATCACTTTAGGTCCACTGTTCGGTTTAATTTGTGCTCACCCAGCTGTAATAAACACTGTTACTTCTTGAGTTTCATGGACCCCTGGTACATTTCTTGGAGGACTCAGCTCTGGCGATTATATAGTTGCATTCGTGGGGTAGACAGGTGTTGTTTTCTTTTATGTTGTTGTTTTGGAGGTATAGAGAGGGATGCTCGAGTGTTAATTAATTTGGTTCATATGGTGTTGATTCATGGTGGAAGGATAACAGTATGCTTCGCATTTAGTTTTCTTTTTCACTAACAACAGGAAAGGTGAGCCTGTGGAGAGGGCTGTTGCTTACTAACTCAGAGTGAGTGGCCGGGCCTGGGGAGAAGGCCAGAGTGTCGAGTGATATTGAGGGGCCTGAGGAGAAGGCCCGACTGAAAGGGGAAAGGAGTGATAGGGGGTGGGGGCGAATATTGTGGAAAGAGGTGGTTAAAGAAAAGGGAAAGAGGACAAAGGGTAATTGGTGCATAGGAGCAAGGGAGTAGGAAGACAGGGGATGATGGCCTTTATAGACAGTCCCCTCAATTATATGTGCAGAAATTTGCCCCATTATTGCGAGAAAATATTGTAATATAATTTTCAGTGGGTCCAGGAGACCACGGGTCAGTGCTTTCATGAGTGTCCAGGGGATGGATTTCGACAGTAAAATAATAGAAAACATGTTTTCATACTTGTTAATGAAATGCAAGGGTTCCAAGCTAAAAAGCAGACAGAATATATTTGAGCTCTGGAAACTATACGAAGAAACAAAGGGGGAACAAATGAAAAAGGGTTGAGGAGGAACAATGGAAAGGAAACAGCCCAGTGCTAAACCCCCACCTTATGTTGTCAATCGGACATTGCAGCTAGTGGCGGGATATACAAACCCACAGTTGGAAAACACAGAAGGAGATAAAGAAACAACAGAGAAAAAGAGGGACAGAAACACACGATGGGAGGAAATACATAAAAAGGGGGAGAAAAAGTACCTAGTAGATATTGAAAAGAACACACAACTACAGGTGGATGCACTATTTAATTAAGCTGAAAGGGTAATAGTGGAGGTGGTGCGCGAAAAAACAAAAGGGGAAAAGGGGGAATGGTTTCATGACTGGATTTTGGGTAATGTATATTATGATGTGAATTGATATATACGTATTTTTCAATTTATGCTTTACACATGATGGACATATTTTGGAATTGTTAACGCGGCACAATGAACATGAGTGCTCCGTATGGTCACAAATGCATAACCATGATGGGTAATTTTGTGGATGATATTTATGTTTTGTTTGATGTAGTTGCACATATATATTTTTGATAACCTGACCGATGGATATACGTATATGTAGGATCACATAGGACAGAAACACATAAGGCCCCGAAGAAGGGCATTATGCCCAATATGCATAGGCCAAATATGTGATATATCTGCTGCAATAAGCAATTATTTAAAATGATTGAAGACGAATACACTTTAAAATCATGTCGCAATAAAATCTTTTGAAAACGATATTAAAGTTTTGGCGCAACCAAGATTATTGAATTACACCACTAGATTGTGGTTTTAGGGTGTGCAGCCCACACCGCTGGCCTCATGGCCAAGGTCTTTTTCTTGCTTGTCTATACAGTGCCATATAACAGAGGCACGTTTTTTCAGTGGGTTTGCACCCCAAACTTAACAAGTTTTATTGATCTAATGGAATGAAACTGTGTTGGAACACTTAAGTAGTGCAAAGCTCATCACCATTGACAATTCCAGCTACAGATACCCTGTCCAGTTCAGATAATGGAAAAGCTGGTAACCTTACTAAAGAAGTTAGTGAGAAAAAGGAATAAAAACATGGAGGAATCCCATGATGTATGGGTACTGAAAGGAGTGGGGTGGTGAAGATACAACTAAAGGAAGGGGCTTTATTGCAAAACAATACCCATTGTCCAGAGAACTAGATGAAGGGATATACTCAACTCTATGTGCAGTATGGCAGCAGGGCATCATACAGATATCCTCATCGCCATGCAATACAGCGATATACCTGATCAAGAAATCAAAGGGTGGATCATGGAGATTCATACAGGATTTAGGCACTCTGAACGACGTGGTCAAGGCAGAATTTCCCTTGGTACCGAACCCTGCTACAATATTGTGCAACATCCTGACAAAGGCGAAGTAGTTCACAGTCATTGACTTGAAGAATGCCTTCTTTTCTTTTCCTTTGCACCCAGATTCAAGCAGGGCCTAACTGGGTCCTAAAATTGTCTCGGCCAGCAGTGTAAATTTGGCACCCAGTTGCAAATGGCTATTCATTCCTTTTGTGACACGTTTGAAAAGTAACCCAGGTGGAGTTTTTTGAAGACATGTGAGAAAATTGTGCATTTTAAAGAATATTTATTCAGCAACACTGGTCAAAACTACTAGTTGTAGAGTGAATTTACTAATCAAACTGGCCCACTAGGCCAAAAAAGTGGCTCGCTTTGACCAAAAATACTGGCCCACACCAGCATTTTGTGTTTTTTTTTCACCCATGGGCCTATTGCCTTATATGCCTTTATGACCCTGTATTCAAGCTACCTGACAGCGTTTACGTATCGCGGAACCAGATTCGAGCATACTAATTATTATTATAATTCGTTATTCATAACGCACTTAATACCCAGAGGTTTCAAAGCACAGACCTGGGGATCGAACCTGTGTTGCTCTGCACCAACTTGCTTTAAAGGCGAGTGCGTTGCACCTGAGCTAGCCTCCTGAGATTGCCCTCACAGTACTGTGAATCAACTAGCATCTTCAACAGAGTGATCCAAATTGACCTGAGCAATTTACAAATGCCATGCACAGTAATGCAGTATGTTGACGATTTGCTGATATGCAGTGAGAGGGAGAAAGCGTGTAGGGCAGATTCAGTGCAGCTTCTAACACTGCTAGCAGACCAATGGGACAAGGTGGTATAAGGGAAGTATGGTATCACAAGTGAAGACAGACACAAGAGATATCACTTTCAAGGGTGTTTATTGAGGAAAAGGGTTGGATAAACTCCTGCCTGGCCCTATCTCTGAGGATTGGAGCACCCTCTACCATCAAATAATAAATAAAACAGTCCTAGTTGTGTCAGTCAAAACAAAATGGCCTGTACTAAATAAACCTATTGTCTGCCCTGCCCTTATACTATTACAATAAATGGGTGCACAGGAAAGGGTGTATGTAAAGAAGAAAGAGTGTTCTAACATAAAGAATCAAGATGGCTGAGTCAGCTCTCATCCCCAGGTTGGACAGCACGATGTTAGGTGGTCCCCGTAGACAGGATGGTACACTCTGGTTCAGGTTTTCAAAACAAAGGCAGTTCAAAACGTGGATCAGGTACCACGTTGCCTTCCACATTAAGGGGGAAGTTTGCTCAAAAAATGTCATTGTCCCGATCGTTCGGGCATGTATTTTAAGCATACTGGGCCTCATTACGAGTTGGCCGGTAAGAAATCGCAATTACCGGCATGTCAGTGCTACCGTTTCCGTGAACTCCAGCAGCCGGAAACTGGCTGATTCCATGTTGGTGTGCATGCGTGTTCCGCCATGCCGGGTCCGGCACCGGTAACAGTGATCGCCGGAAAAGGATATTGAGTGGCGCCCATTAATAAAACACAATCCTTAGCAATCATCAGAGCACAGGACACATATCCATATCCTGAGCACACATCTTGCTAATTGAGGATGA
This sequence comes from Ambystoma mexicanum, assembly GCF_040938575.1. Taxonomy (NCBI): domain Eukaryota; kingdom Metazoa; phylum Chordata; class Amphibia; order Caudata; family Ambystomatidae; genus Ambystoma; species Ambystoma mexicanum. The sequence continues at coordinate 1,089,944,466 of NC_090926.1, read as the reverse complement.
CATCAAGAGTCTGCGCAACCCGGAGGCGCAAGCCACGCTTTAGCGAGGCAGAACTAAACATCTTTTTGTTTGCAAGTGGATCTTGGTCACCTGGCCCAAGCCCCGCCCATCTGGTGCCTTCCTGGTTGCTGCTGTTTTTCCCTACTTAAGGAGCCCTCCAGCCTCTTTTCCTTTGCAGATGGGGAGCAGGTGCAAGTGGATCTTGGTCACCTGGCCTAAGCACCACCAACCTTCTTAGCCCTGCCTCTTCCTTCCTGCTCTTAACTCTTAGATCAAGGGCGACTCTCGCCCAGGCGTCCGAAGAGAAGGGCAGAAAAAGAAAAGGGCAATTCCTGTTTGGACCTGTTGGGACCAGGAGGATCTAGGGCCCAAACCACTGTTCAGACAGCAGGTAAGCAGGCACCAACATGTGTTTACTCCCTCTGTCCCCACAGGCCATCGCCACCCCTCGTGTCCCCCCATGATGTTCCCTTGTGCTCTCCCTCCTTCTCGCACACAGGTGTTGCCTGTTTTGCTTGATTCCTCTACCCTGGTCCCCCCGATACATTCTGGTTTCACCATCACCGTCTTGTGGCCAATGCTGGATTTGACTTTTATGGACTTCATTGTTTCACGGTGCTTCACTCTTTCTCATGGTGGCTCTGAATCAAGCTGTTCCCATCTTCATCTTGTATCGAGGCTTGCAACATTATATGTTACTACTGACTTCTGCAATTGTATTTGCTCTCCCCTCTTGCTTCTCCACTCCTTTTGACTGCTTACTCTCTGTTCTCTCCTCCTATTCCTTTCTCCCTTTTGCTATCTCCTTCTGTACCCCCCTTACTTTCTTCTATGCACTTAATCTATCAGAATTGTCCCTGGTCCTAGTATGATAGCAACGTCGTCTCCCTCCTCCCTCCCCTTACTTGTTTCCGCCCCACTCCAGCACTATCTGAAATGTCATCAAGCCTAGTACGATAGTCACTTGTTTTGTTCCTCCCCTCCCTTTCTCCACCCCTCTCTGTTAGGCAGACTCATATGTAGTACCCTTTGGGAACACCACACACCATTAAGATTAAAAGTGTAAGTACAATTTCACCTTTGGTACAAGCCTGTACTACACAGTAAAGTGGTAGCGATGGCTGAGCAGCCAGACTTATCTCAAGAGTAAAGTGAGCAGTACAAGAGGTTACACAAAGGACAACAATTACTATGGTTCAAACAAACACTGATTCAATGTTTCTGAGTAAACAAATATACATTTATTTACACTATCAGTTATAAAGCAGTTCACTAACATAAAGCAGCAGAAAATCACAGTCTTAATATACTACAACACCACCCAATTAATTCTGGACAAGTTAAGCTCAAAAGGAAGTGTGAGCAAAATGGCACTCCAGAAATTTAGGAGAGGGAGAGAAAACAAGGTTATTCAACATCAACAGCACCAACAAGTCATAGGCAGGGCAATCTAGAAAATGCAATTACAACTAGGATTCAAGTCAATATGTCTAGGCCAGTGTTTGTTTGTTTGTTTGTTTGTTTGTTTGTTTATTCATTTGTTAAGCGCACCAGACTCGTGAGTAAAAGGGCGCAGTTATATGGAGATGCAAGTCTTACATACTTGCGTATACATAGGTTACACAATTTACATAATAGCAAGATTTGCAGTTTTTATATGAATACAGGATATATACAATGTACAAGATAAGACGAAGAAAAGAATAACCAATGAAATAAATAAATGATCAGTAGGCAATGTGCAGAGGATAAATGTGCAGTAGTCCGCTTTTACTGAAGGATGACCAAGTCGCTAGCGAGGTGGGCAAGACCTCTAAGGGTGGTGGGAGACTAAGGATCCGTAGCAGTGATATGTTTTACTAATTTTTCCTGAAGTGTAAGTAGGATTGGTCTGCTCTCGGCTCCTGAGGCAGTGATTTCCAACTTTTAGCTGCCTTAACAGTGAAGCTGTTACCCCCAATGGTGGTGAGCTTATATTTAGGAATAGTCAGACAATTAGTGTTCCCAATTCTAGTAGGTCTGAGAGAAGTTCTTCTCTGGAGTTTATCTATGAGGTAGCTAGGGGCTGCATTGTTAAGGACTTTATGTGTCAAGGAAAGCGTTTTTAGTAATATTTTGTTAGATGTGGATAGCCATTTGTGTTGACGTCTCAATGAGGAGATGTGAGTTTTCTTATTTATGCCTAAGGCTGCTCTTAGGACATTATTCTGTAGTGTTTGGAGCCTTTGAATGGTAGATGTGTTGGCACCACTATAGAGGGCATTGCAATAGTCGATTCTGGAGAGTTTTAGAGCTCTAGCCAGGATCAGACAACTATTGTCAGAGAGGAACGGTTTACCAGCTCTGAGTAATTTGCAGGTGTAGGCCGTGGCAGAGGTAAGGGATTTGACCTTTTTATCAAAGAACAGTGTGGAGTCCAAGTAGAATCCAAGGGTTTTTATTTCCTTGGAGACTTTGATGGTCTTACCGTCAATATTGAATGATGAATATTCTTGGCCTAGTTTTTTGATATTAGCCTGCGAGCCCAAAATTATAAGTTCAGTCTTATCATCGTTCAAGCACAGGCCATGAGTGGCCATCCATGCTTGGATGATAAGGTAAACTTTGTTCACTAAACCCATGTCCGTACCGTAATCCCCAGAAAGTGGGAGGAGAATCTGAGTATCATCTGCATAGTTAGTGCAGGTGATACCCAACTGGTCCAGATCGTCGAACAGTGGCTTAGTGAAGATGTTTTAGAGGGTAGGCGAGACGCAGGACCCTTGGGGAACACCGCATAGGATGGATGTAGGTTCGGCAGCAGCTGAGGGGGAGAAGACTCTCATGGTTCTCTCACTCAGGAAGGACTCAATCCATTTGATGGCACCCGTAGAGAAGTGGGCTGCCGAATCAAGGTGCCAGCATAAGACCTTGTGGTTGACCAGATCAAATGCGGCAGAGAGATCAAGTAGGAGCAAGAGTACTGTCCTTCCTTTGTCTCTCAGCTCGTCTATTTGGGACTTTAAGTCGATTAGGGCTGTCTCTGTTCCGTGTAGTGGACGGAAACCAGATTGTCTGTTGCCTAGTAGTTTATGCAATTCCAAGTGTTTTTGAATTTGCATGTTAGCGGCTTTATCCAATATTTTTAGTAGAAATGGGACCGTGGTAATGGGCCGGTAGTTCGTGGGAATAAGAGGATCTAGTGTCTGTTCCTTGAGGAGAGGTAGCACCCAAAATTGTTTGAGGTTAGCAGGTATGTAGCAAATGAGGCATTTATCAGTTTAGTTATGAATGGGGAGAGTTCTCTGGCAGCATCTTTTATTAGCTGTGCTGGGCAGATATCACCTTTACAGTTTGAGGGCTTCAAAGATAGGATGATGTTTTCTACCTCTAGACCTTTAGAAAAATGGAAGGTAGTGTTATGAGCCGATGGTGACTCGTTAGGCAGGAAAGTGTTAGGCGAATGCTGTAAGTTCAGAACTTCTTTTTCTTGTTGAATTTTATTCTGGAGTGTGTTAATTTTATTCGCTAAGGCATGTTGGATGTCTGTACACCAGGATTTGTCCTTAGTGCAGAGATCAGGAATGATAATTGGTGACTCTTAATTCTTTGAGTATGCAAAAGAGTTCTTTCATACTTGAATTTGAGTTAGCGATGCGCTCGTCGTATGAATTACGTTTTTCCTGGCAGATTTCCTTCTTGTAGTGTGTGGAAAGTGAGGTTAATTTGGCTTTGTTCTCGCTAGAGGGGAAAAGTCTACAATTAGTTTCACTTTTATTCTTTAATGTGCGGAGGTCTTTAAGTTGTGGAGTGAACCATTTGTTTAAGTGGGTCATTGGTTTTCTAGGCCTAAGTTTGATAGGGGCAATTTTGTCCAGTGTGGTGAGCATAATATTGTTAAATTCCTGAACTAGGCTACTAGGGTCAAGATTATCAGGTAATGCGTTAAGTGTGGGCAGAATGGCAGGGATAACTTTCTCTACCGAGATATTTTTTTAACTTCTGGTTGAGCATGGTGGTGCCAGTGGTTGAGCCAGTGGAATAGGTGGAAAGGTGAAAGGAGATCTGAAAGTGGTCTGTCCAAGCTAAAGGCAGGATAGATGAAATAGTGGCTGAGCAATTAAGGTCCACTATCCAGTCCAAGATTATCCCTTTAAGGTGGGTAGGTTTATTGACTTTTTGGGTAAGGGCTAATGCTTTGATCGTATTGGCTATTTCAGTTGCGTTTTTGTCCATTTGGTCATTGAAGCCTAGGTTAAGTCACCTAATAGGAGTAGTTGCGTGGTAGGTTTAAGGTTATTCATAATTATATTGTGCAGGTCTTCCTCAAAGGTACCAAGAGGGCCTGGTGGTCTATATATAAGGTGTATAGTAAGGGATTGCGAGTTATTTATCTGAATTTTGGCAGTGAGTGTTTCACAAGATTGTGATAGAAGGGTAGGACTAGTCTGAGGCCAAGAGCAGTTTTAGAGATAATAGCAATACCGCCACCTCGGGCATTATCACGGTCTTGTCTGACTATAGTATAGCCATCCGGGATGGCTAGCATGAGAGCGGGTCCTGCTGCATTATAGAGCCAGGTTTCCGTAATTGCAAGGAAATCCAGGTTCCCTTCAGTGATTAAGTCGGCAATATCGGTGGGGTGTGCGACTAGTGATCTTGTGTTGAGAAGCGCTCCTTTGAGAGGGAGGGCCTCGGGTGTATTGTTGACTCGGGTAGGTTTGTCAGAGATATTGCAAACTTTGGGCTTATGGTTGTTGAGATGAGGGGTATTCGTGTTCAAGATGGACATTGGAAGAGGCAGCTTAGAGTGGCTAGGTGGTTGTAAGTTGAGTTTGTTATTAGTTTTGAGGTTGGTGGCCGGAAGGGCTCTTCTCAGTGGTTCATATAGTTTAGCTAGTCTAGCGCGAAGTCTGTTATTTCTATTGGGCGTGGCGCATGGTAAGGAGGCGTAGGGTATTGTCTCTCGGGCCTTGTTGAATATGGTGAGATTAGGTTGCGCAATACTGGTGACTGGCCAGTGTGTTCTTGGCTGCTGGAGTCCACCTGTATGGCAGTAGCCATGGTACAGAGAAATATTGCTAAGTTTAGCATCCTTCCAATCCCAGTGTCAGGATGGGGTGGTGTCAAAGGCAAGGGATTCCTTTGCCGCTAAATGGAGCAGATAAGTGGGTAGAGCTAGGGAGTGTCTAATGTGATGTGGTCAACAGCATTAGGCAAGGCGTAGCATGAGGGCCAGGTGACCTGTAAACTGTTACTGGAGCGCCTAGAATCGATGTCACGATAGAATGCAGGGGCACATAAGAACAGAAATCACAGTGTGTACCAGGAACGTAATATGCAGACTGATGGCCTGCTAAGGAACAAGGGTGCATCAATACAGTGCAATACAATGGCACAATGGTCGCTAAAGGATAGTAAGGCGCTACGTAGCACAGTGGACCATGAGCATCTGTGTTAATAGGGCTCCATAGAGGGCGTCCACAGTAGTCAAATGGCTCAGGCAGATACAATTTGGCAGATTACACATAAGGCAATATGTTGGGTATGGCGGAGTGACGGTTTACTCACATGGCCAGATGGGAATGCAGGTGCATGGTTGCGTTAGATCGACAGTGGCGCCTCGATAGTGGATATAGGATACAATGGAGGCCCAGAACAGTTATACCGACGGGGTAAAGATTGGTCAAGAGCCTTCTCATGTCAGAACTGTAGAGGGGCAGCGTCTGTGGCCCAGGCTCAGAGTGCTCAGAACAGGCGCAGGAACAGGCCTTTGTATGGCCTTCGTGTGGCCGCCGGCGTACACCTGCCGGCGGATGCAGATTTCAAATAAAGGCGGGTTATCGAGGCTCAGCCTCGTTTTCATGCCGCGTTGCGCCCGGCATACCAAGGTCAGGCAGGGTATTAGGTTCAGTGTTTGCAGAGGATCACACAGTTCAAAATAGCTTGCGGTTAAGTCTTTGCCAAGAATTCGAAACAAAGTTGGTCGGAGGAAAAGCTATTCAAAGGAGAAGAGAAGGACAAGCCTTCGGAGAGGTGAAAGATTTCAAGCACTTTCACCGCAGTCGGACGGAAAGAACAACCGAGTTTGCACAGCACCTTAAATGGAGAAGAATGCTGTAGCTGAGGCAGTTGTTCCAGGCAGTTCCTGCAGGCTCACGGTTCCTGGAGCTTCTGTTGTGGGGACAAGAAGGAGGATGGCTGGAGGGTCCTGCACTGCCCAGGAAATAAGCCAGCAGCGGGGCAAAGCGATGAATAAAAGGTACGCTCCTTAAAACCCAAACTGGTTCTCTTCCCACTAGCTATCCGATCTACTGCAGCGATGCACAGCAAATTCGACCAGGAGAGGGAGGCCAGCGTTTGGTGTTTGGCGAGCTGGTTGGTCCCACCAAGCTCAAGGGAAAAAGATTCCTTGCAGATCTTCTCTGTCGTCGAAGTTTCGGGCGATTTTGGACCTACAGCAGGGCTTCACGGGGATGTCCAGTAATTGCAGCAGTCGTCTTCCTTCAGCTTCTCTTCGGTTTTCTAGATCCAGTGGCGACTCTGCCAGTCCCAGAGATTGGCTTTTCATGCACCAAATCCCCTATTCACACAGACTGGATGTCAATCACACAGCAGGGTGGCTGTCCTGGTAGGACAGCCACCTAGCCATTCAAACAAGAGTGTGACTTGGGTCTCCAAGGAGACCCTGTGCAGGGGGCCTCAAACCCCTGCCTCACATCCTGTCCACCCACACACTCAGGTGCCTAAGGAGGGTATCTGTACAGAAGCCCACCAAAGGACAGCAAACAAAGGGACCAAACCTGGTTTGGGGTGCAGAGTAAAACACTAGAAAGACCTTTACAAACAGATATGGCAAAATAAATCGACCATAACCAAGTTAAAATAAACGTGGATTACCGGGTTTGAGTTTAAGGCTACCACCATAGAGAAAGGGGGACGTAACAATGTTCCATGAGAATCCGACAAAAAGGGGATAACTATTAACCCCTCCAGTACTCTATTGGAAGATAGGGTGTACTGGGTCTGTGAATTTAAAAAAAGTCAATGGCAACTGACAGTAGTCAGTCCCAGAAAATGGAGTTTAAAGTGGGAAGTCTAAAAAGACAATCCTGTGTCACTGCACTAAAGTTGCTGGGAGACACACAGTAAAATGATGATGCCTATGGGGTGGGTGAGACTCTATAGTCCATGAGCATAAACTGTACAGCACAGAGCAAAACACATGTAAGAGTGGGGAGAAAAGGCTCACACTCTTACCAGGCAAAGAAATTAAACCCTAGAAATCCAGCAAAGCTGCTGAGGCACTAAACAGGTAAGGGAAATTAGCCATTCTGGAGAATTCTCCCTAACACTCGCCCCCCCCCAGACTAAGGGACAGGAGGATTTAATCCACTCCTGGATGAATCATTTCTCTCTAGTCGGTCAAACATCCTAGAGAGACCATCAGCATTTTGGTGGTGACATCCTGACTTGTGCTCAATGGTGAAATCAAACCCTTGCAGGCAGATTGACCATCTTAGTAGTTGTGGGTTTTCCCCTTTCATTTGCATCAACCATCTCAAGGGTTGGTGGTCTGCCTGAATCACAAAAGTAGATCCATACAAGTATGGCCTAAACTTCTTCAGAGACCACACAATAGCAAAGCATTCACGCTCACTGGTTGCCCACCTTGTTTCTGGTTCCTTCAGCTTCCTGCTGATGAAGCAAATGGGGTGCTCCCTACCATTCTCATCCAGTTGACTAAGGACTGCACCTATACCTGTATTGGAGGCAACTGTTTGCACAATGAAGGGTTGGTGATAATCAGGAGCTCTTAGGACTGAAGCTTGACAAAGGGCTTTCTTCAGGTTTTCTCAAAGGTTTGAGTGCACTTCTCATTCCATCTGACCTTTTTAGGGAATTTTGGAGAGGAGACCACATTCAGGGGAGAAACTATGGTGCCATAGTCCTCTATGAATTTCTTGTAGTACCCAGTGAGACCTAGGAAGGGTCTCGTCTGTGTTTCAGTAGTAGGGGTGGCCCTGTTTTGTACAGCTTGTACTTTGCCAGGCAATGGCCTTATTTCACCTCCTCCTACCTCATGACCAAGGTAGACCACTTTGCTCTGACTAATTTGACATTTACTTGCCTTTATGGTCGGATGGGCCTGCTCAAGAGCCTGCAACACATAGCCTAAGTGGTTAACATGTTCTTTCCAAGTAGGGCTGAACACTGCAATGTCATCCAAGTATGCCATGCAGAAGTCCTCCATCCCATTCAGAACTTGATTAACCATCCTTTGGAATATAGCAGGTGCATTATTTAATCCAAAAGGCATACCCTTAAACTGGTAGGGGCCTGCTGGGGTCGAAAATGCACTTTTCTCCTTGGCATGGTCTGTCAGGGCTATTTGGCAATAGCCTGAAGTAAGATCAAATGTACTGAGGTAGTTGGCTGCACCAGGTTTATCCACCAGTTCATCTGTCCTTGGTAAAGGATGGGCATCAGCCTTTGTGACTGCATTTAGAGCTCTGAAGTATCTCAATTCCTTGGATCCTGCTTTGGTACTAGAACAACTGGACTAGACCATGGACTTGTAGATGGCTCTCTAACCCAGAGATCAAGCATCTTGTTGACCTCCTCCTTTATGTAGGTCCTTACATGGTCTGACATTCTGTAACCTCTGATTTTCACAGGTAAACAGTCACCAGTGAGAATATCATGCTGTCCCCAACGGGTCAAGCCTGGTGATAATGAAAACGGGGAGGCAAACTGATTTAACAGAGACTTGCACTCCTCCTGTTGTTCAGATGTCAGATTAGAACAGAGATTAACACCTTCTATTTTCTCATCTAAAGGCTGTCCTCTGAGTAGGTCAGGTAGAGGTTCACTCTCCCCCTTCTCTTGAGCTGAAGCTAGAAGCAAAGCTCCCACTTCTGGTCTCGAGACATAGACCTTCAAACGGTTGGTGTGAAAGACTCTGGGAGCCTGCTTAGGTCTGCCTAAGTCCACCAGATAGTTCACCTCTCCAAGATTTCCCACAACCTTGAAGGGCCCTGTCGACTTGTCCTGCAAGGTCATCTGCCTTGTTGGCACCATAACTAGCACAAGCTGGTCTTGAGCGAACTCAACCATGTTGTCCTTCTGGTCATGCCAATGTTTGACCAGAGCCTGACCTGCTTTCAAGTTACCACTAGCTTCTGCCATCATGTGTGACATTCTCCTCTGGAGACCTATCACATAGTCAGTCACTCTGAGTGGCTTAGGGGAAGGAGCACTCTCCAACCCCTCCTTAATCGGGGCCAAGGGACCTCTGACTGGATGGCCATAAAGAAATACAAAGGGACTATATCCAACTCCCTCCTGAGGGACTTCTCTATAAGCAGCGAGAATGCATGGCAGTAGAAGGTCCCACTTTCTTTAAGGAGTTCTTCTAAAGCACCTATCATACTCTTCATAGTACCATTACACCTTTCAACCAAACCATTGGTTTGTGGATGGTAGGCTGTAGAGAACTTGTAAGTGACACCACAGTTTTTCCACATGGCTTGCATGTAATGGGACATAAAATTGGACCCCCTGTCTGATATCTCTTCCTTAGGAAACCCTTCTCTGGTAAAAGTACCAAGTAAAGACTTAGCCACAAGCTGAGCCGTAACAGTTCTCAAAGGTATCGCCTCAGGATATCTAGTAGCATGGTCTAATACAACCAGGATAAACCTGTTTCCTGAAGATGTGGAAGGGTCAAGGGAACCAACAATGTTGATTCCCACCCTCTCAAAAGGAACTCCCACCACTGGGAGAGTCACCAATGGTTCCACATTCTTGGCTTCACTCTTGCCAGAGGTTTGGCAAGTGTGACAGCTCCTACAGAATGTGTCAACTTCTGAACCCATCTAAGGCCAGTAGAAGTATAAAGAGAGCCTTTCCTTTGTCTTTTTGAAACTCTAGTGACCAGCCAAAGGTATCTCATGGGCCAACTGTAGTAACTGGAGTCTGTTTTCTAGAGGCACTGCAAGTCTTTTTCAGTCCCCAGGAATAGACTCAGTCGGTTCACTGTAGAAGAGACCATCTTCCCAATGCAACCTTTGCTTCCCAGACTCTTGCCCATAGAGCTGAGAAGCTGCTTGTAGGCGAAGATCTTCAAGAGTAGGACACTCTTTGTCCTCTGCTGAAGTATGCCCTGTTGGGCCCACCTTCTGCCAGTAAAGACTGCATCTCAGGATGGTCAGCATGATCCAGATCTCCAACTAGGGTAAGGTTGTCTTCCAGATCTGATTCTTCAGTAGTTGGATCAACCACACATGGTTGTACCTCACACTCAGCCTCAGCTGGTGGAGGAGTCACAGGTGTGACTTTGGACAATCTTGGGGATGTCCTCGTTTTTAGCACAGGGGTGCTACCTGCTTTCTTCTGGGATCTTAGGTTTCCCATTTGCCTCTTTCTTTTTTGAAATAGCAGTTACTAAGTCCTGTAGACTGGGGGTGATACTTTCCTCTATCAAGTCCCCAGGAGAGCATCTCAAGGTCCTCTCCCTTGCAGGCCTAGTGAGCTCCTGTTTCCCTTTACTGAGAGGCCTGGGGGTACTAGATAAAACTCCAAGAGTTGTTAGGTCATTACCCAAGAGGACTCTCCAGGCACTTCACTCTGCACATTAACAGGTATTTTGACAATCATGTCATTGCACTGGAAAAGAGCTGGTAAGTGGGGAAGCATTTGCACAGGGCCTCCAGCTAAATTGGTTAGATGTTTGGGTGCCTTAGCCACATCCTCTACGTTGAAAAATGATACATCGATCACAGTTATGCTGGCTCAGTGTCTCTGATGGCAGGAGTCTCCTGGCCATTTACAAGGACACTATCTTTATAATACTCTTTAGTATTATCTGGGATGAAATTATAGACATCTAAATTCTTTTGTTCCCACAAACCCAGGGACACTAAAGAAACACTATCTGAGACTCTCATGGGTTCATCAGCCAGTATGTGAAAGTTTCCATTTGCCATAGGTACTTCTTCCTCTGTGGAGAAGGCTAAGGAGACAGTGTGGACCCCTGAAGGTTTACCCTTGTATCTGGGACTCTCTTTCACATGGTCAGTTGACCCACAAACATAACATTTACCAAATGTTTTGATGAATGGGGGTTTGTTCTGACCCTCCTTTGGTTTTGCATCAGGTGGTACACTTGCCTGATTAGGTTTCCCTTAGGGCTTACCCTTGTTATATTTGGGGCACTCTTTTGGATTGGAGGTATTAGAATGTTATTTTTCTTTGGCTGCTTTCCCTCATCCTTCTTCTGAGTTGCCCCAGAATCCTTGTGAGTAGCCCTGTTGGCAACCCACAAGTCAGCTACCTTAGCTAACTTCTTTGGATCTATCTCCTTAGAATCAGCCAAGTGCTGTCTGAGCTCAGGAGAGCAGGCATCATATATTGACTCCAACATAACAAGATTTTCATACCTTCATAAGTGTTAACTCTGTAACCCTTAATCCAACCCTCTATGTTCTTCAAACATTCACATACCTAGGTAGCCCAAGGGGTACCATCATGCTTTTTGAGGATCTGAAACCTCTTAAGGGACTGGGAAGGGGTCTTCCCAAATCTAGCAATTAAATCTAGCTTCACACACTCATAATCCATCCTATCCACCTCTCCCAACTCCATCACAACATCAGATGCAACTGTGGGTAGCCTAAAGAGCCAATGAAGCAACTGATTCCCTGTGATGTCTTGAATCCCATGGTTATACTCAACCATTGTCAACCAATCTAAAATATCAAGCTTAACCTCATACATACCCTGAATTCCTTTAGGCATATGGGGTCTCTTAGGACTGGAAGACCTAGAAGACTCTGGGAGAGAAGCATTTTCAATAGACAACTTTTTCATTTCTAGTGCATGATTCAACTCCATTTCTCTGAGCTTAAGTTCTTGATGCTTTTGTTCAGTTTGAGCATGAATACGTTTGAATTCCAATTCAAACCTCATCTTTTCTAGAGCAATGAATTCAGGACTGAGTGTAGGGCCAGATGGGGTCCCAGTGGACAAAGGTTGAGGTTCTTAGCAAAAAGAGGAGCAATTCGATATACATTGTGAGACTCATCTGCCTCACCTGACTCATCCATAATATTTGAAACATTATCCTCCTCATCATTTTCCACATTTGCTGGGGGGGGTAGGCATTTCAGACCCACTCCCCATACTTTGGTTCTCCAACAACTTTTCAATTAATTCTGACTTTTTTGCCTTTAGCAGAGAGATTCCTATCTCTACAGAGATTTTTCAAATGATCAACAGTGTAAGTAAGGAGGGTCTCCTGACTGTAGCTTTCCATATCAGACATGATTAAAATTGCTTTTAGTGGTGTTTAGCCTTGTGGTTAGTTGAGCCAAGGTAATAGCAGCACTCTAAGTGTAATCACTATACTCTATCCTCACCACTGTACACCAGTGTCAGGCAGAATCATATGCAGTACCCTTTGGGAACACCACACACCATTAAGACTACAAGCGTAAGTACAATTGCACCTTTTGTACAAGCCCGTACTACAAAGTAAAGTGGTAGCAATGGCTGAGCAGTCAAACTTATCTCAAGAGTAAAATGAGAAGTACAAGAGTTTACACAAAGGACAACAATTACTATGATTCAAACAAACACTGATTCAAGGTTTCTGAGTAAAAGAATTTACATATATTTACACCATCAGTTATAAAACAGTTCAATAGCATAAAGCAGCAGAAAATCACAGTCTTAATATACTACAACACCCAATCATTTCTGGCCAAATTAAGCTCAAAATGAAGTGTGAGCAAAATGGCACTCCAGCAATTTAAAAGGGAGAGAAGACAAGGTTATTCAAAATCAACAGCACCAGCATAGGCAGGGCAATCTAGAAAAGGCTATTACAACTAGTATTCAAGTCAATAGGTCTAGGCCAGTGTTAATGGTTCAGAGTCGGGATCACACAGTTCAAAGTAGTTTACGGTTAAGTCTTTGCCAGGAGTTCAAAATGACGTTGGTCGGAGGAAACGTTATTCAAAGTAGAAGAGAAGGACAAGCCTTCAGAGAGGCAAAAGATTTCAAGCACTTTCACCGCGGTCGGATGGAAAGAACAACCAAGTTTGCACAGTTAGTTAAATGGAGAAGAATGCTGTAGCTGAGGCAGTTGTTCCTGGCAGTTCCTGCAGGCTCATGGTTCCTGGAGCTTCTGTCGTGGGGACAAGAAGGAGGACGGCTGGAGGGTCCTGCACTGCACAGGGAAGAAGCCAGCAGCGGGGCAAAATGACTAATAAAAGGTACGCGCCTTAAAACCCAAACTAGTTCTCTTCCCACTGGCTATCCGATCTACTGCAGCGATGCAAAGCAAATTCGATCAGGAGATGGAGGCCGGCATTTGGTGTTTGGCGAGCTGGTTCGTCCCACCAAGCTCAAGGGAAGAAGATTCCTTGCAGATCTTCTCTGTCGTCGAAGTTTCAGGGTGATTCGGACCTGCAGCAGGGCTTCACCGGGCTGTCCAGTAGTTGCAGCAGTCGTCTTCCTTCAGCTTCTCTTTGGTTCTCTCGATCCAGTGGCGACTCTGCCTTCCAGTCCCAGAGACTGGCTTTTTATGCACCAAATCCCCATTCACACAGCCTGGCTGTCAATCACACAGCAGGGTTGCTGTCCTGCCAGGAAAGCCACCTAGTCAATCAAACAAGAGTGTGACTTGGGTCTCCAAGGAGACCCTGTTCAGGGGGCCTCAATTCCATCCCTCACATCCTATCCACCCAGACACTCAGGTGCCTAAGGAGGGCTTATGTGCAGAAGCCCGCCGAAGGACAGCAAACAAAGGAACCAAACCTGGTTTGGCACGCAGAGTAAAACACTAGGAAGACCTTTGCAAAAATATATGGTGAAATAACTCGACCAGAACCAAGTTAAAATAAACGTGGATTACCGGGTTTGAGTTTGAGGCTACCACTATAGCCTCTAGCGGTACCGAGCTATTTTCATAGTCCCAGGTAGAATACAAATGGTAGATACCACTGCCACCAGCCAAATCTTAGAGAAACGGGAATGTAACACTGTTTCAGGAGAAGCAGACAAAAAGGGGATACATATTAAACCCTCCAGTACTCTATTGGAAGATAGGGTGTACTGGGTCTATAAATTTAAAAAGACTAGTAAAATCAATGGCAACTTTACATGTTCTGGGAGACAGTAGTCAGTCCCAGAAAATTGAGTTTGAAGTGGGAAGTCTAAAAAGACAACCCTGTGTCACTGCACTAAAGGTGCTGGGTGACACACAGTAAAAAGATGATGCCTATGGGGTGGGAGAGACTCCATAGTCCATGAGCATAAAATGTACAACACACAGCAAAACACATGTAAGAGTGGGGAAATAAGGCTCACACTCTGTGGGATGTATCAACCCACTCATCCAAGCTCTGCAACATCACTGTGCATTGCTGGCAGCAGAAACATCATAATGGCCACTGCAAAGCATGCTGCTCGCTAGAAATCACCAGAAGGTGCGCAGTGAAAACCTGAAAAATAGGCCACCATCTACTTTTGCCTAGGTCAGTGGTAACACAGAAGGCCACTGCCAAAACCCACCATTTTGCTGCTCACAGAGCAAAATCATTGCAAAAGAAACAGAGCTAGTTTCAAAAATCTGTTTTTATTTGGTGTCAAATTTGTAGAAATCATGGCTCACAAAGCACCTAAAAGATCCAACCTCTTTGTTGGGTTTTCCACATTATTACTGCAAGAATCCACATCAATTCAATGTCAGCAAAAATCATATGTTCTCAGAACAAAATCCTATTTTAAAGATATTTGATGGAAAGACAGCTGTCAAAAATGGGTGTAATACCGTTGCTCACCTCTACCAGAAAGCGGGCGTTTTAAAACCATTTTTTTGTAAAGTTGTACATTGAACCCCAAACTATGCCCAAGAAAGACTTACTATCAGAAGCCTAAGAGGTGGATACAATTCAAAACTATATTCTGAAAAGACTTGAAGGAAGAAATTGTTTAATGTATGTGTTAAAAATGTGGGTTATATTATAAGAAAAGACAATTTGTAGACATTGAGTTTAAGAATTAAGAGTTTCCCACACTGTGCTTCAAATGAATTTCACACCTTTTCCCTGGACAAAGGAAGCTTCCCCTGCCCTTGGCCAAGAGATTGACAGGCTGGTGTGAACAGGAACTAACAGAGACACCCTGGCCTGTTTCTCTCAGTCAAGACAATGGATTCTTTGGGATGAATAGGAATATGCTAAATTTGGGTGTAACTGACAACAAACTGCTAGCAGGAAAGAGAGACATGTGACCCTCTGAGTCAGCCCAGACCTGGAGGCGAAGAGAAACCATTGTGTGAATTGAATTGAAAGCAAATGTATGTTTTATAAAAATGCTTATAGCAAAGTGTACCAAACTGACAAAAATGTAAAACTTTGAGGTTCTTAAAATGAAAAATTCCCTCATGATTTAAGACTAAGCTGGATGCTGTGTAATGTTCTGAGACCAAACCCCAGAATGTATTCATCTTGTAGCTGCGGTGTTGTTGCTAAGAACCTAAGAAATTACAGTAATATGCCCAGAGTGGATATGAATGCATGTCTAAAAATGAGTGCAGAAATAATATTGGGAAACCCTCCAAAAGTGCAAAAAGTGGTAATTTCTGAACCAAAGCTCCTAGGAAGATAAGAGTTGGACAGATATGTACCTTAGGCAATCTGTCATGCAATTTAGGTAGCATTAATAAGTTGTTTATATTGTCAATATGTGTTTTATGAAAAATCAGATATGCTGTACAGACACAAAGGGGAGTGTTTTCACCTAAGCCATATACATGACACCGGGTGACACGCTGATCATTTCTCCAGTCAGGGGACAGGAAATCCTTTGACCAATCCAATCCTTAGAGGGTTGGGCATAGAGAATACACCGCTCTACACCAGAACGGCAGTCTCTTTCGAACGAGTAGGACCTCAAAGATTCGAGCGTTAAGCGAAATTTCAACAGCATGCTTTTTTCTAATTAAATGTCCATTATGATTCTTAACTATTTTTCAACATCAACTTACCACTAGTTTTAAACCAGTCTTGTTTACCATTACCTACCTCTTAAACTATATCTTTGCATTAACCCATTACTAGTCACTATTATCTTTGCCTTATACCAGTCACTATTAGCTCTGTCGTATACCTTCTGCACACCCAATCTCTTTAGCGATACCCGCATCAATCTCTCACTTCGCCTAATACTGTTATACTTTCAACTAATATAATCCTATAACTATTCCATACGCAGTATTGCAACTTTGACCCATTCTAGAGCACCCAAAACTGAGTGCTATGTATTATTGCAGACCAGACTATATGGAAGAATATATTCATGGCACACAGACTGAAGCGAATCAAACAATTCACATCACATTGACTAATTAGTAAGTACCATGTTTGATGTATCCATTCATTCACACAGAGTGTTACTCACAAGTTCAAAGGCACAGGACTTAATGCTCACACTAATCTACCTTTTCCTCTTCCTCTCAGACAAAAATTATTTTGCTAATACACCTAACACTCCTCCTGAAGAACAACCGCGACCCTGCGGCGGGGAAACACGTGTTGAGGAATTGCTGCATCATACACCTCTAAGTTGAGTTACTGCTGCTCAAGACACCTCTTAATTGAGGAACCTGTTCGCCATATCACCAGACTCAGTGAATTCAACTAAGGACTTTGAAAAATTACTGATTTACATGCCTCCAAGTTGAGAACTGTGTTCGCCACATCACCAGACCTAGTGAATCCAACCAAGGACCTAGTGAATCCAACTAAGGACCAGTTCAATTAACAAGGATCACAAGACCTAGTGAATCTAACTAAGGACTTTCAATCAATAAGGATCCATTTCAACCACCAGACCTAGTGAATCTAACCAAGGACCAAGTGAATCCAACTAAGGACTTCTTCAACTAACAAGGATCAAAAGACCTAGTGAATCTACCTAAGGACTTTCCATCCATAAGGAACAATTTCAACCAACAAAAAAACGTAGTGAATCCAACTAAGGACTTCTCAACACATTAGGATCAAAACTTAGTGAAAACAACTAAGGACTTTCGTATTGATTGGACTCTAACACAAACCTAGTGAAAATAACCAGGGACATCACACTTCTTCATTTTTTCATTAGGCCTCGCCTTGACAAATATACTTTAATTTTGATGTGTACAACTCTTTCAATTTATATGTGTCAATCTCTTAATTTCTAATTAAAAACTAACCTTTCTTTACAAAATATCTTTTGTGTAAATATTTTATTTTGAGAAGCGCAACAGGAGGGCTTATTCTCTTCACATTTATCCAAGCCCAGGTCAGCCTCTGTGGCACCCCTCAGCTGCAGCATCTCTACCACCATCCTATATCCCCCAAACATTTTCCACTTAGGCGCCAACACTGTCTCTAAGGCTGATCCTCACTTCTTTTTCCTAACAGGTAAAAATAGCTGTTCCTTGCTTTCCACTGCTGAGATCCGTTTCAATCTGATAATCATTCATGAATCATTGCTAGTGTTGACCTGTACCAATCCAAAGTGATTCTTACTTATCCTGAATCTCCTTTAGTGAATTAAAATCATTTTAGTCTATGTTCACCTTCATTGCAATCACATTCAAAAGTATTTTTGCCTGTTTTAAAATCAGACCTGTTCTCTCTAAGCTTGCTGGGGGAACTGGGATTGAACTGCATTATTGATTGTGTTCCTGAAACCTGTGTTCCCTCATTTCCATCTCTCCATATTGCATAGTGAGGGGAGTGAGTAGTCACAGGGGAAAAAGTGATCATATTATCTTTTGATTGAAATCATATCAAGTTATTTCTGTGTTGCATTCTTTCCCATCTTTGCATTTCCTGGAACCACATAAAGTATTCTCTGCTACCTTATCCTTCCTATTCCTACTCCTTACTGATTAAAGAGATTGTTGATCTTGTAATATTACCCATTGCTGCTCACTGTACTTTTTCATAAGTGTGCTATTCGGATATTATTTTATTCATAAAAGTGTGATATATATTGTTTAATTTTTCAAATAAACTTTTTAATTTGCAAAACAAACCTACTTCTTGGCTCAGTGAGGTCAGGCGGATTCAAAGAGAGGGGTGTTATATAAGGGTTCATCATCCAGATTTAAAGAACTTTTGACATAAAAATATATAAATAAGGGCTTCCATTGGGTATCCCAGACTAGGCACTGACTTAGTTGGAGTGCTGGATTGAAGTCACTTACAGGTTAATGGCTTAGTAGCGGGACCTCTGGATTAGATCTACCACTTGTGCAGCTTAATACAGTGTGCTAACTGACAGGATACATAAATCCTGTTGGGCTACTACGCTGTGTTACACTGTAAAAGCACCCCTCAAAAAGGAACACTCTCAGGAAACGGTCTGTTTTGCTAAATAAAATAATAAACTTCTGTAAGTCAGGAAGGAAATCAATTTCCAAAATGGCGACATTGGTAGACATCAAGATAGCTAAAGAGCACCTGTTACATAAGCTATTTGTGAGAGGTGAGTGGACTGAGCAGGACCAGAATGCATGGTTGCAGGCGATCACAGAACAGGTCACTGCAACTGGGTTAGATAACTGGAGGGATCAGGGTCCTTTACATGTGGCCCTGAGTGAACTATATATGGCCCCTAAGGCCAAGGATGAGCACAATAAGATTGCCAGGGTAGCGGCATACCTATATTTATCTATGGGAGCCATACAGGACAAATGTGCTGAAGGCCAAAATCTGGCAAGTAGGCAACTGATGGCATTAGAGAAGGCCCAATCTGATCTGGACTCTTCTGAGCACAGGCTGCAGAGGAGCCAGGAGTCAGAAAACGAGAGTAGGCAGTATCTAAAATAAAAGATGACATGGGTATTGTAAGAGGATTCAATTCAACACTACAGCTAAGTCAACGCCTAGTCTATAATACTGAATGAAAACCCTTATTGATATATCTTTAGGTCCAGTTCATGCGTTCTGGATGACTACCCCTATATAACACCCCTCTCTTGGAATCCCCCTGACCCCACTGAGCCAAGAAGTAGTTCTGTTTTGCAAGTTTAAAAGGTTTATTTGATAATTTAAACAATAGATATATATATGACACTTTATAATAAATTAATAATTGAATAGCACACTTAATCTGATATGATAAAGATCAACAACGGAGAATCTGGCACTAGCACACTTCTTATAATCACTAATGAGTTGACATGAAATGGATGAGATAGCACACTGGGAAATAGGAACAAATGAAGAAGGTGGTACAAAATGCTTTATAGAGTTCCAATGGATGCAAGGTTGAATGAATGCAATGCAGTATAGAAAATACTCAATATGATTTCAACCAAACAATGTAATCACTTTTCTCTGGCAATCCCCTCCCCCCTTGATGCAAGGCAAGGAAATGGAAGGAAAACACACAGTTCTCAGAAATGCAATCAAATGTGATTCAGTTCAATCCCAGCAAGCTTACAGAAAACAGATAGGAGTTTTGAAAACACAGGCCCAAATGCTTTGATATGTGCTAGCAATGGATGAGAAATATGCTGGAAATACTTTTTAATTCCCTTTCAGAGGTTCAGGGTGAGTGGTATCTAGTTAATATTAGTCCAGGCTCACACTAGCAATGAGGCAGTGATAGTTAGCAGGTTAAACGAATTTCTGGCAAATGGAAGGCAAGCAGCAGCAGTTTTTACATGTGAAGAAATTTGCAAATCGCGGTAAAATTCGCGAATGCGTGTTCCGCGATTGCGGTAAAACTATAAGGGGTAGTTTCAAAGCTACGATTCTAAGCTATCAGAGGAAAGTTACTGCAAGTCTCTAGCCCAAACGGTCGCGGAGATATGAGCGATTTAATAAAGGTCGTTTTTGGGTTTGCAAATTTTAAAGTTCAAAAAGACAAGTGCAGCTTGCGACTAGAAAATGACAAGTGACAGCTTTACAAATGACAGGTGACAGTTAGGAGGCAGTTCTACTTAGATTAAATAGATTGAATTATATTATTTTAACTAAGAGATTGGTTCTGCACAGTTTTCTAGGTACTCACACTATATTCTTGAGTGAAATGGGCCTCGCCATGGATCTGGTCAGGGTTTTGGACTGGACTCTGGTCTGGTCTCTTAGTTCTGGATAGATTGAAGTCTCTAGTTTGGCTTTCTGGAGGTTGATGGAGGTAAAGTATGGATTTTTCCGGCAGAGCGTCCCGCTGCAGATGGATTTGGAAGGTCTCTATCTGTCCTGTCTGTCTGCTTTTATGTGTTTAGAATGTGGGTGTGTTCTAGCATCACTGACCCTACCTCTCTCTCAGCTTCTAATTGGTCATACTTCCATTTATCATTTGATTGGGGAATGAACTGTGAGTCAGAGTGATGTCATTTTACAGCCTGCAGAAAGTCCACTCCTCCTGTCAACTTACACACAAATCTAGATTTGAAACAAATACATATTTGCAGAGGTACATATTGTTTTAAAATCATATGCACCCATCATGCATTACAGGAGGTATCCCCTGTTCAAACTCTGCTCTTCCTGGGAGCTTGCATTCAGAAATGGCACATATTTCACTTTTTAACTGATTTTGCAATTTCTGACATTGACCCAACTTTACATACATGTGTGCAGGGAGTAGGGACATTAACTGATGAAGTTTCAGATTTTTAACATGCATACATTTAGAGTAATATCCACTTTTCCGCTAAAACCCCCCTGAACATGCCACCGGGTCGAAAAACCTCTTAAAATGTGGGCAGAAAAATCACAAGAATTATGGTATCATTTATAAAATTTTCACATGTCCGCTCTATGAGTTATTCATCTTTTTAAAGTTATGTTCTGGCTCCAAAGGGGTGTGGTTTCCCAGGTCACATGGTATAGAAACCAGTCTTTCCAGTTTCTGCCAAGCCAGCTTGCTCTCACAGGCAGTGCCCCTCCCAGCTCCTGCCAAGAGGAAGCTACATTTTACGACTGCGGTAATAAAAACATTTGCCTGAGTGAAGAGGGCTTTGTTCACTCTCTTGCAGAGCACAGGTAATTCAATTATCAGATAGATGGCATATCCTTAGTGTGGGCAGCAAAAGGAAGGTTGGCCTGGGAACACAGTGGTGACTCAAATTTCACTCCTGATGGGGGTAGTTGCCAGGCAGAATCAAGTTCCTTAAGCCAGACTTTCAGCTACTGTCATGTTATTTGTTGCTTTTTAAATTAACTTGCAATTTTACACATGCAGCTAGAATGCTGATTCTAAGTGCAAAACTATGACATTTAAACAATTGCAACCTATGTGACACTCAAAAGTAGGTCACTCAGTCAATTTAAACATTTAGATTTTTTTTTAGTGTCTTTCAATCCAGTGCAACTTAAACTGCTGAAATCCACAGCGCAGCCAGTCTTGTTATAAACCTTGTCTTATGATCTTCATTTCCCAGATTTTGTAGGCACACAAAACTCCATTCTGCCAAATGTCTGCTGGTGTTCAGTAAATATTTTGCACATATTGCAATGTTTGAAAATAGGCATTTTGACTTGCCTTCAGGGAAACAGAGTGGTTTTAAAACGCCGGCTTTTGGATAGTGGTGAGTACTGGTACTGCACCCATTTTTGGGATTTAAGAAATGAATTCCCCACAATTCTAGGTTGCATTTGGCAATCAGCATTGCCATTCCCAATGGTTTCAGACTACTGTGCGGGTAGTCCAATGGTGGTTTTAGGCAGTGTCCTTCTGTGCCCATAACATCGGCAAAAATGAGTGGCAGCCTATTCTTCATGCATTTCCCTGTGCATTTTCTGGGAAGCTCTGGCCATCATGATGTTTTCCATGTCAGTACTGCACAGTTTTGAGGTAGGGCTAGGATGCATGGGTAAATACATCCCACAAGCCCCCCTCTTGCGATGGCCATTCTATTTCACGAATGGGACTCGCAAGATCTGGGATGTTTCCTCATCTTCTTCCAATAGATGGCACAGTTCAGCATCTTTTCCTCCATCCGGTACTGATCGATCAGTTCTCCTCGCCGGTCCTGATGGGAATATTGGGCGGTCCACTGGGCCCATTGGATCTTCGTTCCCGGTCTCCGTATCATCCTCCTTGGCCCGTCTTCAGGTTTTCTTTCTCCTAGGACGACAAAGGAAAAGCGGCAATATCTACTCATAGACGATTTTTTTTTTTTTTTTTTTTTTTTTTCCACCACTGTTGAGATAGTGGGGCAGCATATGCATTTTATCATAACGAAACATTACATTCTTATTTTAATAAAAACAGTATGACTAAGAGACAGTTTCATGCAAATCACAATATTTTAGAGACTAGATGTGGTATGTTTTATGATTGGAACTGAATTAGTCTGATACAGTACCCGCTAGGATTCCAGAGGATTCCTCCAGTTGTTGCAGAGTGTGCCTGGGATGGCAACATTTCAACTGGTTTATGTGGACCCACTTGTCTTCCCCCTCTGCCGAACCGCCTTTGGGGATGCGGATCTTGTAGGCCACAGGGGAGATCTTATCGACGATCTCAAAGGGTCCTTTCCATGTAGGCAAAAATTTGCGCTGCTTGGCCTGGTTCCTTTGGAAGTTGTATAGATAGACCCGGTCCCCCACCTGATATTCCTTCCTGGAAGTCTTCAGGTCATAGTGGGTCTTCATGCTATCAGCCGATCTTTCTAGATTCCGCTGAGCGTAAGCAAAAGCATGTTGGAGGTGTTTCCTTAAATTCTCCACATACTCATGAGTAGTGGAGGCATTTATCAGTGTCTGCTCTTGGGTCCTGTAGAGCAAATGCTGCGGAAGCACCATCTTGCGTCCAGTCATCAACTCAAATGGTGACATTTTGGTGGCAGATGAAGGGGTAGATCTGATGGCCATTAGGACCAGAGGTAATCGGATATCCCAACTTGGCCCAGAATCTGCCACAAACTTCTTTAATATGCTCACAATTGTCCGGTTATATCTCTCTACTGCCCCAGAAGAAGCTGGCCGGTAAGCAATATGCAGCTTTCTCTTGACCCCCAGTATCTCCCACATCTTTGTCATTACCTCACTGGTGAAGTGGCTACCTCTGTCTGACTCAATCCTTTGAGGTAGACCAAAACGGGAAAAGATGTGGTTAATCATCAAGGCAGCTGCAGTTTCTGCCTTGCAATTTGGGGCTGGGAGACATTCCACCCACTTGGTAAACAAGCATGTCATAGTCAACATGTACTTATTCCCCCTAGCCGAGCGAATCACAGGGCCTACAAAGTCGATTTGTAAATCTGACCATGGCAGTGTCATCCCCCGCTTTTGTAAAGGTGCCCGGTGTGTGAGGGATGTCGGCTGAAATTGTGCACACACAAGACAACCCTTCAAATATTGGTTGAGGTCCTGGCCCATGTGTGGCCAGTATGCAACCTCTCTTAAGATTTCCAGTGTTGTGTGAAACCCCCTATGACCGGCGGTGGCCGCATCATGGGCGTGACTTAACATCAGGCTTCGGAATGAGGTAGGAACCACCCACTGATCGTGGCCAGCTTTGGATTTCCTTACCAGCAAACCGTCTTGGATCCGGAACATTTTTGGACATTTCATCAACACTCTTAGGTCCTCTTTCCCAATGTAATCGGTATCCGTCAGGGGAAAGTTCTCAGGGTCCTCCAGGTGCTGGTAAAATTTACCAATAATTGGATCCCCCTTCTGAGCGGTAATCAAATCAGCATCAGGGGTCTCCTTACTCCATTGTGCAATTGAAAGGTCGTTGTGAGCATTTGTCTGGGACCTAGTGATGGCAGTGACCTGGATTTCCCCCAACAGGGACTCAATCTCAATTAGATCCCCTTGGATGGCCCCGGTTTTGGCCAGCTGATCAGCTAAGTCATTTCCAGTTTTGTCTGGTCCCTCTACTTTAGAATGACCCTTGGATCTTTTTCCAATAGATGGTCATCTCATTCGAGGTGACCAGATCATCAATGTTTTGGATCAACTTCCCATGTTTCAAGGGTTTGTTGTTAGCACATAACATGCCTCTGGTTTTCCAATTAACCAGGTGCTCCACGAACCCGTTCCGTACATAATCCGAATCTGTGATTATGACCAGTTCGCGGAGTTGATGCTGGACAGCAGTGAGGATGGCCTGATGCACAGCCATCAATTCTGCCACCTGACTACTTCGGGGACCAATTTTGTATCCAGCGGAGGGTTCTGGGGACTCATTCACCCATGCATTCCCTACGCCAGCCACCAGTTCTTTCTCCCCGTTGGTGTCAACATGGTAAGAGCATCCATCCACATACACAGTGGGCATTCCCTCACACTTGTCTTCTTCAAAGACTTTGTGGGGGGAATTAAGGTATGCCTCCATGTTGTCCTTTATTTTTAGACTTTCGTCCTCGAGACAGTTTTCTCTGGCACAATCATGCAAGTCAGCCAGACCTTGCGCGAGGGGACTCTTCTTGTTTTGGCCATATCTGACCTCCACAGGAAAGCCTTGCATTGACAGAATCCAGGAAGTAATTCGGGAATTACTCACATTTCCGGCCCGGATTCTGTCACGTTGGAGATATTGCAGAGGCTGGTGTGGAGTCTCCACTATGATGTGTTCCCCCTGGATAAACGGGCGGTAATTCTTCAATGCCCACACCGTTGCCAGGAGTGCCTTCTCACAATCGTTGAATTTTTCCTCCACAGAGGATAAAGTTTTGCTCGCATAGGAGATTACTTTATTGACCTTGTCATGCTTTTGGTATAATACTGCCGTCAAGCACGTATTAGAGAACCCCGTCTCCAGGAAGAACTCCTTGTTTCTGACAGGGTAAGCTAGGCAAAGCGCTTGTGAGAGGCTTCTTTTGAGTTGTTTTACCGCCTCGGCTTGTTCTGGACCCCATTCCCACTTGACCCCCCCCTTCAGGAGATGAATCAGGGGTCTGGTGATCTCTGCGTAGCCCTCAATGAACTTTCTGCTGTAATTAGTCAGTCCAAGGAGGCTCCTTAGTTCCCGCAGAGTTGTGGGGTCTTTCAGTTTCTGAAGTGCTTCCACTTTCTTTTCCTGGGGACAGAGACCCTGAGGAGTAATCTCATGCCCCAAGAAATTAACACGGGTTCTACACCACTGTGCTTTCTGAAAGGAAAGTTTTGCTCCGGCGGCCCTCAACTGTGTCAGAACATAACGGATCTCCGCTATATGTTCCTCCACAGATGAACTTTTGATGAGGACATCATCTACATAAGCCAGGTTACCCCTTGCACCCAAGTCGGGCATGGCCTTGTGTAGAAAAATGTTGAATTCATTGCCGGAGTTGAGGTATCCGAAGGGAGTCCGGGTCCAGGTGTACTGCTGGCCCCCAAAGGTAAAAGCCAGCTTGTATTGGTCCTCCCTACTGACAGGCACAGTCCAGTATCCATTGGTCAGGTCTATTGCAGTGAATACCTGTGACCCCTGGATCTGGGCCAGCCCTTGGTCAATGTAGGGCAGAGGCCATCGGGAAGTATGGACCCGTTTGTTGAGCTCCCTAAGGTCGGCGCAGAGTCTCCACTGGCCGTTTGGCTTCAATATCCCCAGCACCGGATTATTGAAGGTGCTGTGGACTGGACGGATTATTCCCCGGGACTCAAGGTTCTTAATTATTTCAGTAAGGGACTCCATTGATGCGAGAGGCAAGCGATATTGCTTCACAAACACAGGAGTCATGCCAGGGTCCGTGGGGATTGTTGTTGTGTGGATGTCAGTGCGACCACAGTCATATGAGTCTACCGCAAAGAGATCTTGGAAATCCAAGAAAACTTGTTTCAACTTTTGCTTTTGTTCCAGAGTCACACAGGCATCAGCTAGGTTGACTCTCTCTACAACCATCTGCCTGAAGCCTGGAAAGACTTCTGGTTTGGCTATCTCCGCGGCCTCCTCTAGCTGGGTGGAGAAGTCCCTGGTCAGAGTGCTGATTTTGACGGGAGGCTTCAGGTGGGAAAGGCAGCCCTCATGGACCTGGAAAATCACCTCATCCCTCCTGAAGTCACAAGTCACATCTTCCTTACCATAGGGGCAGGAAGTGTACACCAGGAAGTTCCCCCCATGCCGGGTAAAAATCCTGTCTGGTGTTGTATTGTCCTCACTGTCACTGTCAACACAGTCCTTGGGGATTGGTCCTAACAGTTCATTTACAAGATCAATGGAGAAATGTCGGTCATCAACCGCCATTCCAATAATGGTGCCTGCGGCTAGAGTAATACTCTTTAAGTCGCTGTTATCCACCTCTATTAGAATGGTGTCATGTTCTATGTTGACTAATGGAGTTGGGTTTACCCCCAACCCTTGCTGTTGGAGAGAAGCATTTAGATGTATGTAAGCATCAGGGTTTTTCAACTCTTGTCCCCTTTTGACTTTCACTTCCAGGGAGAATTGTCGGGTCCTTTCTGGGATGGTGACTTCCTCTTTAACCTGAATTTCAACTGCATAAGGTAGCAATTGAGCTGACCTAAATGCTTTTTCTGGATCATCAAAGCCCCTGGGATTATCCGCTAATCGGGACCAAGCTTTGAAGTTTATTAGGTCCAAACTAATGGCAAAGCGATTGAGAATGTCACTGCCTAAGTAAAAGGCGGCAGTGACGTCTCGCACGACCCAACAATTGTGGACTATGCTCTTGTTGCCAATGGAGATTTTGAGCATACACCTGCTTGGCAGGAGATGTTTGGAATTAGGTACTTCCAGGTCCATTTCCCATTTGTCTATCAGTTTGAATGTGGGAATGGCTGGATCTTTTGGGAGTTGGCGAAACATGGCTTCGCTGATGAAGCTCTTACCGTTGCTCACACACACTCGAGCGAGAACAGAGTCCTTCCCATCATTTAACTGAACAGGGATGAACAACTGCTCTCCAATTTGCTGAATATCAGCCAGGCTCTGAGCTGATTTCACATCTTTCTGGACTATAGGAGTGGGAGTTTCAGATTGTGGATTGGTATAGAATTTCAGAGTGTTTCCTTCTAGCGTGGAATACCACCTTAAACTGGAAGGAAGGTTGATTTTCAGAAATAGAGAGGACCCCCCATCACCGGTCTGTTGTCCTACTGCTATGACTGTCACGTCTGGAATCTGGTTGTTCTGGAAGTGAAATTCTACTTGGTCAGATTTTTGTTCAACCATGTGGCATGTGCCGTTTAAACTAACATGGTTGACACTCTGTTTTAATTTTATTGGTCGGCTAGTCTGGGTCCAGAGGACCTTGTTTACACAATCTATTAGGGGTGACAACCTTCTCAGGAGGTCATTCCCTAGTAAACAAGGGGTGCCCTCTGGGGTCACAACTATGACCGGGTGTTTCAACTTATGTCGCCCAATTTTAATGTCCAAATCTGCAGTCCCCTCAACGGGAATTTCCTTCCCGTCAAAGTTCTGGAGTTGTCCAGGAAGTGAGGTGAGAGGAATTTGGTAATTCTCTCCCCTTCCTGCATTCAGTTCATCAAAGGCCCTTCTGGACAGAAGGGTAGCTTGAGATCCAGTGTCCACCAGTGCCGAGATTGTACCCTGCCCCTGTACTTGTACCGGGGCATAATATCTTCCCTCCTTCTCCTCAAGGGGGCACAGATAATGTACATTTTTGGACAACTGGTGGGCTAACTTTCTGGTTTTGGACATCGATAGCGAAGAGATTTGGGCAGAATTCTGTGGAGAGTCTTGGGAATCTGAAAGAAAAAGTTGGCAACTGGAGATCAGAGCCATGGTGGGTTCCCCTGGTTCCGGTTCTGGGCTGCCCCCCCCCTTTTTGGAGGCAGTCCCCAGGATGGGTTTGAACCAGGGGATTTTCTTGCTGTTGGTTCTGGGATGAGATGGTGGGTGGCGGTAGCTCAGTCTCCACATCTCCCCAGTCTGGATTTGCATCCCTAGGGACCCATTTTTCTTTGGGAGGAGTTCCCCCCTCTCTGAAGGAGAAGATCCTTTTCCCAGGATCCTCTGAGGATCCCTCTCCCTCAAATTGGAAGATCTGTACCTCCTCCTCAAACTGAGTCTGTTTGGGTCTTTTGTTTCTCCCACCCCCCCTCTGCTCCTTAGGGGGCAGACTTTCAGGGGCAAGAGATTTCGTTTCCGGTTCCTGGGTTTCCAGGGGCTGTTTACAAGTGAGGAAGGAAGCTTCCTCCAAGGCTTTACACCCCCCTTCCCCTTGTGCCTCCTCCCTGGGAAGCGGTGAGTTATCGGGGTGCTGCCCCCGTCATTGTTCTGGAGCACCAGGTCCAGAGTTGGGTACGTTCTGCGCCGGCATGCCGATCTGAGGGTTCTGCTGAGCCCTCAGTATGTGACCCATATCCCGCGCCATGTTTTGAACCTGGCGCTCTAACTGGGAAACCCGCTCAGGATGATACGGGGCCCTGTTTTCTCCCCTGGGCTGATCCCGGGAAGGGTAGCTGTCCCTCCTCTGGTAGTACCCCTGGTTGGGAAGATTTGGATACCCCTCCACCCTTGGCCTACCCTCTCCCGGATTCAGTGGTCTGGGCTCAGGGAATTGGGGAAAGAAGGATGGACGGTTTTGGGGCTGAAAGTCGGGTGGATATCTGGGGAAAAAGTTCTGCCCAGGGTTTGGTAAATTTCTGCCCTCCTGTGGGAAGTTTGGAGGGAAGTTCCCTGGGTTACGTGCTTGGCTGGATCCCCCCCCCTTGGGCTGGAGGAGTCCACACATAACCCAGGATGGGTCGATTTCCCTTGTAACGGGGATCTACATAATCAGGAGGGCGAGGGACCCCATTTGTGGGGCTGCCTCCTTGGCTCCCTGTCTGTGACTGACCCGAGGACCTCCTGGGCCTAGCATTATTAGGTGCAGGCAGGTTTTTAGGTCCCCCCATCTCCAAATCCAAAACGGGGGTGACCTTTACCTCTGCCACCTTTGCAGCAGCAGGAGTGCTGTTGGCTTTGGGGTTTTTCTGGGCATTACTTTTGCTATCTACCGGTTTCTGCACCTCATAGATCCGGGTAGCCTGTTCAATGACCCAGTCTAAAGATCTTTTCTCGTGAAAATCCCTCACGAGCTGGGTCATGATATATTTGGGCAAGGCATGGAAAAACGTATTTATGAACTCTCTACTATCTGTGCGCACCCTTCTTGTGGTCTGTGCAAAAGCACGCTTTAACTCCTGCACAAATTCTCGTGGGGCCTGATCCTCCCCACATTGCAAATTGTAGGCTGCCTTGCGAGCCTCTTGAGGATTTCTGTGAACAGAAAAATGTTTCAAGATGGCCGCCTTATAGGTGGACCATCTTAAATGATTTTGGTCCTCCAGCCCTGCAAAGAAACTGGAGTATTCCGGGGAGAAGGTCCACTTTACATACTGAATACAGCTTTGGCTGTCCTTCAAATGGAAAGTCTCCATCATTTGTTCAAACAACTCTAAGTGCTCCCAAACAGAATACTTAGCGTTCTTATGGTAGGGCGTGATGACGCTCCTGATCGCCTTAATCTGCTTTAAGGGGTCCTTAAGCAAGGCCCTTTTTGCCTTATTGGCCTTTTTGGTTCGGGTAACCCTTGTCCACTCTTCCTCGGACTCAGAGGCACTGCTCCCAGAGGTTCCCGTCTGTTCTTCCAGGTTTTCCCGGATTCTGCGAGCCTGGGAATGGCTGGCAGAATGTGGGGACCTGGTCTCCTGTGTCCTGCGCAGTTCAGAGGAGTCTTCAGATTCCTCCTTGCTGCCAGGATTTGATGGGTACCCCCTCCACTGACCTAACTGGGCAGAGGTTTTCAGGATGCCCTTAATGGGCCTACTCTCCTGGGGTTCCCCACTGAACTGTACTGTACTTGGGTGCCCATACCCCGATGCCCACCCCTCCATTCCTGAGTGGTACTGGCCTATGAGCCCCATACTTTTAGCTGGATAGTAATCTGCCATCCCTGTGGCCCTGTGCTCATGTGCACCAGGGGACATGGGGGTGGCAGAGTCCAGGGACTGAGAAGTATGAGGGCCTCTGGTACTAGGGCTCCTGAGGTTATGCTCCGGAGTTTCCATTTCCCAGCGAACCTCATCTCTATCCGCCCCTGCTCCCTGTTGCAATGCAAGAGCCTGCATTTGTGCCTTCAGTTCCTCTGTTAAGGCCTTACTCGACTCTATCAGTTTCTCCTGCATCGCTACCTGTTGCTGGAGCCCATCATTGTGTTGACAGAGGGCCTCATTCTCCCTCTGTGCTTCCTGGTTGGTCCTGGAGAACTGGGCCATTCTTTGCTGCAGGAGGTTTACCTCCTGGGCAATGTCCCTATTGGCCTGCTCCTTTCTTGCTAGAGCATCTTCCACCCTTCTGGTGTGCTCTACCAAGTTCTGGTTTTCTTTTTGGAGATCACCCAGCCCCTGGAGGGCCAGGTGATTTTCTTCAATTTCCTTTTTTAAGTGGCAGACTTCCTGGCCTATGGCGTCTCTTTCCTGACTAAGAGCCTGCATTTGCGCCGCCAGGTCGTCCCTTTGCCTTTGGAAGGCGCCGGCTTTCTGGCGCTCCTGATCAAACTCTGCCTGGGTATCTAGGTCTTTCAAAATTAGTTTGTTGCTCTCCTCTTTCTCTCTGTCTAGTTGGATTTGCAGGGTGGCTACCTGCTCTGTGCATGCCCTGTTGAAATTGATCTGTTGCTCCAGCTTTTTCTGGTTCTGCAGTAAGGAGTCCAAACTGTGCTCCTTCTGCAGGGCCAGAAATCGGGTATCCTGGTCTGTCTTTTCCTGTTGTAGGATGCCCATATCCTCTTTTATTTTAATGATATATTGCCTACTATTATTTTCTGCCTCCTGGCTCCTCTGCAGCCTCTGCTCAGAAGAGTCCAGATCAGATTGGGCCTTCTGTAATGCCATCTGTTGCCTATTTGCCAGATTTTGGCTTTCAGCACATCTATCCTGCATGTCTCCCATATATAGGTACAGGTATGCTGCTATCCTGGCAATCTTATTGTGTTCCTCTTTGGCTTTAGGAGCCATATATAGTTCACTCAGGGCCACATGTAATGGACCCTGATCTCTATATATATCTGACCCTGTTTCAGTGACCTGTTGCGTGATGGCCTGCAACCAGACTGTTTGGTCCTGGTGAGTCCACTCACCTCTCACAAATAACTTATGTAAGAAGTGCTCTCTGGCTATTTTCATGTCTACTAAGGTCGTCATTCTAGAGATTGGTCTCTGTCCTGACTTACAGAAGTTTGTATTTTATTTTTGCAGAACAGAACTTTTCTTGGAGTGTCCCTTTTGAGGAATGCTTCACAGCGTAATGCAGCGTGGTGATCCGACCGGATGTATGTATCCCGTCAGTTAGCACACTGTATTAAGCTGCACAAGTGGTAAATCTAACCCAACGTCTCGGCTCGAGCCCCCAATTTGTAAGAGGATTCAATTCAACACTACAGCTAAGTCAACGCCTAGTCTATAATACTGAATGAAAACCCTTATTGATATATCTTTAGGTCCAGTTCATGCGTTCTGGATGACTACCCCTATATAACACCCCTCTCTTGGAATCCCCCTGACCCCACTGAGCCAAGAAGTAGTTCTGTTTTGCAAGTTTAAAAGGTTTATTTGATAATTTAAACAATAGATATATATATGACACTTTATAATAAATTAATAATTGAATAGCACACTTAATCTGATATGATAAAGATCAACAACGGAGAATCTGGCACTAGCACACTTCTTATAATCACTAATGAGTTGACATGAAATGGATGAGATAGCACACTGGGAAATAGGAACAAAAGAAGAAGGTGGTACAAAATGCTTTATAGAGTTCAAATGGATGCAAGGTTGAATGAATGAAATGCAGTATAGAAAATACTCAATATGATTTCAACCAAACAATGTAATCACTTTTCTCTGGCAATCCCCTCCCCCCTTGATGCAAGGCAAGGAAATGGAAGGAAAACACACAGTTCTCAGAAATGCAATCAAATGTGATTCAGTTCAATCCCAGCAAGCTTACAGAAAACAGATAGGAGTTTTGAAAACACAGGCCCAAATGCTTTGATATGTGCTAGCAATGGATGAGAAATATGCTGGAAATACTTTTTAATTCCCTTTCAGAGGTTCAGGGTGAGTGGTATCTAGTTAATATTAGTCCAGGCTCACACTAGCAATGAGGCAGTGATAGTTAGCAGGTTAAACGAATTTCTGGCAAATGGAAGGCAAGCAGCAGCAGTTTTTACATGTGAAGAAATTTGCAAATCGCGGTAAAATTCGCGAATGCGTGTTCCGCGATTGCGGTAAAACTATAAGGGGTAGGAATGCGGTTCTTGGTGCGTTTCAAAGCTACGATTCTAAGCTATCAGAGGAAAGTTACTGCAAGTCTCTAGCCCAAACGGTCGCGGAGATATGAGCGATTTAATAAAGGTCGTTTTTGGGTTTGCAAATTTTAAAGTTCAAAAAGACAAGTGCAGCTTGCGACTAGAAAATGACAAGTGACAGCTTTACAAATGACAGGTGACAGTTAGGAGGCAGTTCTACTTAGATTAAATAGATTGAATTATATTATTTTAACTAAGAGATTGGTTCTGCACAGTTTTCTAGGTACTCACACTATATTCTTGAGTGAAATGGGCCTCGCCATGGATCTGGTCAGGGTTTTGGACTGGACTCTGGTCTGGTCTCTTAGTTCTGGATAGATTGAAGTCTCTAGTTTGGCTTTCTGGAGGTTGATGGAGGTAAAGTATGGATTTTTCCGGCAGAGCGTCCCGCTGCAGATGGATTTGGAAGGTCTCTATCTGTCCTGTCTGTCTGCTTTTATGTGTTTAGAATGTGGGTGTGTTCTAGCATCACTGACCCTACCTCTCTCTCAGCTTCTAATTGGTCATACTTCCATTTATCATTTGATTGGGGAATGAACTGTGAGTCAGAGTGATGTCATTTTACAGCCTGCAGAAAGTCCACTCCTCCTGTCAACTTACACACAAATCTAGATTTGAAACAAATACATATTTGCAGAGGTACATATTGTTTTAAAATCATATGCACCCATCATGCATTACAGGAGGTATCCCCTGTTCAAACTCTGCTCTTCCTGGGAGCTTGCATTCAGAAATGGCACATATTTCACTTTTTAACTGATTTTGCAATTTCTGACATTGACCCAACTTTACATACATGTGTGCAGGGAGTAGGGACATTAACTGATGAAGTTTCAGATTTTTAACATGCATACATTTAGAGTAATATCCACTTTTCCGCTAAAACCCCCCTGAACATGCCACCGGGTCGAAAAACCTCTTAAAATGTGGGCAGAAAAATCACAAGAATTATGGTATCATTTATAAAATTTTCACATGTCCGCTCTATGAGTTATTCATCTTTTTAAAGTTATGTTCTGGCTCCAAAGGGGTGTGGTTTCCCAGGTCACATGGTATAGAAACCAGTCTTTCCAGTTTCTGCCAAGCCAGCTTGCTCTCACAGGCAGTGCCCCTCCCAGCTCCTGCCAAGAGGAAGCTACATTTTACGACTGCGGTAATAAAAACCTTTGCCTGAGTGAAGAGGGCTTTGTTCACTCTCTTGCAGAGCACAGGTAATTCAATTATCAGATAGATGGCATATCCTTAGTGTGGGCAGCAAAAGGAAGGTTGGCCTGGGAACACAGTGGTGACTCAAATTTCACTCCTGATGGGGGTAGTTGCCAGGCAGAATCAAGTTCCTTAAGCCAGACTTTCAGCTACTGTCATGTTATTTGTTGCTTTTTAAATTAACTTGCAATTTTACACATGCAGCTAGAATGCTGATTCTAAGTGCAAAACTATGACATTTAAACAATTGCAACCTATGTGACACTCAAAAGTAGGTCACTCAGTCAATTTAAACATTTAGATTTTTTTTTAGTGTCTTTCAATCCAGTGCAACTTAAACTGCTGAAATCCACAGCGCAGCCAGTCTTGTTATAAACCTTGTCTTATGATCTTCATTTCCCAGATTTTGTAGGCACACAAAACTCCATTCTGCCAAATGTCTGCTGGTGTTCAGTAAATATTTTGCACATATTGCAATGTTTGAAAATAGGCATTTTGACTTGCCTTCAGGGAAACAGAGTGGTTTTAAAACGCCGGCTTTTGGATAGTGGTGAGTACTGGTACTGCACCCATTTTTGGGATTTAAGAAATGAATTCCCCACAATTCTAGGTTGCATTTGGCAATCAGCATTGCCATTCCCAATGGTTTCAGACTACTGTGCGGGTAGTCCAATGGTGGTTTTAGGCAGTGTCCTTCTGTGCCCATAACATCGACAAAAATGAGTGGCAGCCTATTCTTCATGCATTTCCCTGTGCATTTTCTGGGAAGCTCTGGCCATCATGATGTTTTCCATGTCAGTACTGCACAGTTTTGAGGTAGGGCTAGGATGCATGGGTAAATACATCCCACAGTATCCTGCAACAGGAAAAGGCAGACGAGGATACCAGAATTCTGGCCTTGCAGAAGGAGTATCAAGAAGGTTTGGACTCCCTACTGCAGAGCCAGAAAAATCTGGAGCAACAACTGGATTTCAATAGGGTATGCGCAGAGCAGGTAGTCACCCTGCAAAGCCACCTGGATAGAGAGAAGGCAGAGTGCAACAAATTATCTCTGAAAGACCTGGACACCCAGGCAGAATTTGAGGAAGAGCACCAGAAAGCTGGTGCCCTTCAAAGGAAGAGGGATGACCTGGTGGCACAGAGGCAGGCTCTTGCTCAGGAAAGGTATACCTTAGGCCAGGAACTCTGTAACTTAAAAGGGAGGCTGGAAGAAAATCACTTGGCCCTCAAAACTTGTTAGAGCACACCAGGAGGTTGGAAGATGCTCTGGCAAGAAAGGAGCAGGCCAGTAATGACGGGACTTAGGCGGTAACCCTCCTGCAGCAAAGACTGGCCCAGTACTCCAGGACCAACCAGGAAGCACAGAGAGAAAATGAGGCTCTCTGTCAGAACAATGATAGGCTCCAGCAACAGGTAGCCATGCAGGAGAGACTGATAGAGTCTAGTAAGGCCTTGATTGAGGAACTGAAAGCTCAGGCTCTTGCATGGCAACAGGGAGCAGGGGCTGATAGAGATGAGGTTCACTGGGAAAGGAAAACTCCTGAGCATAACCTCAGGAGCCCTAGTACCCGAGGCCCTCATCTCTTCCAGTCCCTGGACTCTGCCACCCCCATGTCCCCTGGCGCACATGTGCCCAGGGCCACGGGGATGGCAGATTACTATCCAGTCAGAAGTATGGTGCTCATAGGCCAGTACCTCCCAGCAATGGAAGGGCGGGCATCCGGGTATGGGCACCTAAGTACAGTGCAATTTAGTGGGGAACCCCAGGAGAGTAGGCCCACTAAGGGCATCCTGAAAACCTCTGCCCAGTTAGCTCAGTTGGGGGTTACCCATCAAATCCTGGAAGCAAGGAGGAATCTGAAGACTCCTCTGAGCGTCCCAGGACACAGGAGACTAGGTCCCCACATTCTGCCAGCCATCCCCAGTCTTGCAGAATCCGGGAAAACCTGGAAGATCAGACGGGCACCTCTGGGAGCAGTGCCTCTGAGTCAGAGGATGAATGGACCAGGGTTACCCGAACCAAGAAGGTCAATAAGGCAAAAAGGGCCTTGCTTAAGGATCCCTTAAAACAGATAAAGGCAATGAGTGTCATCACGCCTTATCACAAGAACACCAAGTATTCTGTGTGGGAACATTTAGAGCTCTTTAAGCAAATGATGGAGACTTTCCATTTGAAAGACAGCAGTAGCTGCATTCAGTACGTCAAATGGACATTCTCCCCAGAATACTCCAGGTTCTTTGCGGGGCTGGAGGACCAAAATCATTCAAGATGGTCCACATACAGGGGGGCCATCTTAAAGCACTTTCCTGTTCATAGAAATCCCCAAGAGGCTTGCAAGGCAGCCTACAATTTGCAATGTGGGGAGGATCAGGCCCCACAAGAATTTGTGCAGGAGTTGAAGTGCGCCTTTGTGCAGACTACCAAAAGGGTGTGCACGGACAGTAAAGAATTTGTGAATATGTTTTTCCATGCGCTACCCAAATACATCATGACCCAGATAGTGAGAGATTTTCATGAGAAAAGGTCACTAGACTTGGTCATTGAACAGGCCACCCGAATCTATGAGGTGCAGAAGCCCATAGAAATTAAAAATAATGCTCAGAAAAGCCCCAAACCGACCAGCACCCCTGCCGCTGCTAAGGTGGCAGAGGTTAAGGTTGCCCCCATTTTAAATTTGGAGATGGGGGGGGCCTAAAAACCTGCCTGCAAAGAATAATTCTAAGCCCAGAAGTCCCTCGGGCCAGTCACAGACAGGGAGTCAAGGAGGTAGTCCCGCAAATGGGGTCCCTCACTCCCCTTACTATGTAAGTCCCCGCTACAAGGGAAACCGACCCATCCTGGGTTATGTGTGGACTCCTCCACCCAAGGAGGGGGATCCAACCAAGCACCTAACCCAGGGAACTTCCCTCCTAACTTCCCCCAGGAGGGCTGAAATTCACCAAATCCTGGGCAGAACTTTTTCCCCACAAAATTTCCAACCCCAAAATCATCCATCCTTCTTTCCCCAGTTCCCTGAGCCCAGACCACCTAATCCGGGAGAAGGGAGGCCAAGGGTGGAGGAGTACCCAAATCTTCTCAACCCGGGGTACTACCAGAGAAGGGATAGCTACCCTTCCCGGGATCAGCCCAGGGGAGAAAACAGAACCCCGTATCAGCCTGAGCGGGTTTCACAGCTTGAGCGCCAGGTCTGAAATATGGCACACGATCTGGGTCGCATGCTGAGGGCTCAGCAGAACCCTCAGATGGGCATGCTGGCACAGAATGGTGCTCCAGAACAATGACGGGGCAACACCCCGATAACCCACCGGTTCCCAGGGAGGCGGCACAAGAGGAAGGAGGGTGTAAAGCCTTGGAGGAAGCTTCCTTCCCCACTTGTAAACAGCCCTTGGAAACCCAGGAACTGGAAACAAAATCTTCGGCCCCTGAAAGTCTGCAACCCAAGGAGCAGAGGGGGGGTAGGAGAAACAAAGCACCCAAACAGACCCATTTTGTGGAGGAGGTAAAGATCTTCAAATTTGAAGGAGAGGGATCCTCAGAGGATCCTGGGAAAAGGATCTTCTCCTTCAGAGATGGGGGAACTCCTCCCAAAGAAAAATGGGACCCTAGGGATTCAAATCCAGACTGGGTAGATGTGGGGACTGAGCTAGCACCGCCCATCATCCCATCCCAGAACCAACAGCAACAAAATCCCCTGGTTCAAACCCATCCTGGTGACTGCCTCCAAAAAGGGTAGGCGGCCCAGAACCGGGGGAACTCAAAACCGCTCCCATCTCCAGTTGCCAACATTTTCTTTCAGATTCCCAAGACTCTCCACAGAACTCTGCCCAAATATCTTCTCTTTCCATGTCCAAAACCAGAAAATTAGCCCACCAGTTGTCCAAAAATGTGCATTATATGTGCCCCCTTGTGGAGAAGGAGCGAAGATACTATGCCCCGGTTCAAGTACAGGGGCAGGGTACAATTTTGGCACTGGTGGACACTGGATCCTAAGCTACCCTTCTGTCCAAAAAGGCCTTTGATGAACTAAATTCAGGAAGGGGGGAGAATTACCAAATTCCTCTCACCTCTCTTCCTGGACAATTTCAGAACTTTGACGGGAAGGAAATTCCCGTCGAGGGGAGGGCGGATTTGGACATTAAAATTGGGCGACACAAGGTGAAACATCCGGTCATAGTAGTGACTCCAGAGGGCACCCCTTGTTTTCTGGGGAATGACCTCCTGAGAAGGTTGTCACCCCTAATAGACTGTGTAAACAAGGTCCTCTGTACCCAGACTAGCCGACCAATAAAATTGAAACAGAGTGTCAACCATGTTAGTTTAAACGGCACATGCCACATGGTTGAACAAAAATCTGACCAAGTAGAATTTCACTTCCAGAACAATCAAACTCCAGACGTGACGGTAATAGCAATAGGACAACAGACTGGTGATGAGGGGTCCTCTCTATTACTGAAAATCAACCTTCCTTCCAGTTTGAGGTGGTATTCCACACTGGAGGAAACACTCTGAAATTCTTTACCAATCCACAATCAGACATTCCCACTCCTATAGTCCAGAAAGATGTGAAATCAGCTCAGAGCCTGGCTGATATTCAGCAGATTGGAGAGCAGTTGTTCATCCCTGTTCAGTTAAATGAAGGGAAGGACTCTGTTCTCGCCCGAGTGTGTGTGAACAACGGTAAGATCTTCACCAGCGAAGCCATGTCCACCAACTCCCAAAAGATCCAGCCATTCCCACCTTTAGACTTATAGATAAATGGGAAATGGACCTGGAAACGCCCAGTTCTAAACATTTCCTGCCAAGCAGGTGTATGCTCAAAATTTCCATAGGCAACAAGAGCATAGTCCATAATTGTTGGGTCTTGCGAGAAGTCACTGCCGCCTTTTACTTAGGCAGTGACATTCTCAATTGCATTGCCATTAGTTTGGACCTAAAAAACTTCAAAACTTGGCCCCGATTAGCTGATAATCCCATGGGCTTTGATGATCCAGAGAAAGCATTTAGGTCAGCTCAATTGCTACCTTATGCAGTTGAAATTCAGATTGGAGAGGAAGTCACCATGCCAGAAAGGACCCGACAATTCTCCCTGGAAATGAAAGTTAAAAGAGGACAGACATTGAAAAACCCTGATGCTTACATTCATCTAAATGCTTCTCTCCAACTGCAAGGGTTGGGGGTAAACCCAACACCATTAGTCAATATAGAACATGACACTATTCCAATGGAGGTGGATAACAGCGACTTAAAGAGTATCACTCTAGCCGCAGGCACCATTATTGGAATGGCGGTTGATGACTGGCATGTTTCCATTGATTTAGGTAATGAACTGTTAGGACCATTCCCCAAGGACTGTTTTGAAAGTGACAGTGATGACAACACAACACCAGACAGGATCTTCACCCGGCATGGGGGGAACTTCCTGGTGTACACTTCCTGTCCTTATGGTAAGGAAGATGTGACTTGTGACTTCAGAAGGGATGAGGTGATTTTCCAGGTCCATGAGGGCTGCCTTTCCCACCTGAAGCCGCCAGTCCAAATCAGCACTCTGACCAGGGACTTCTCCACCCAGCTGGAGGAGGCCACTGAGATAGCAAAACCAGAAGTCTTTCCAGGTTTCAGGCAGATGGTTGTAGAGAGAGTCAACCTAGCTGATGCCTGTGTGACTCTGGAGCAGAAGCAAAAGTTGAAACAAGTTTTCTTGGATTTTCAAGATCTCTTTGCGGTGGACTCATATGACTGTGGTCGCACCGACATCCACACAGCAACAATTCCCATGGACCCTGGTATGACTCCAGTGTTTGTGAAGCAATATCGCTTGCCTCTCACATCAATGGAGTCCCTTACTGAAATCATCAAGAACCTTGAGTCCCGTGGGATACTCCGTCCAGCCCACAGCACCTTCAATAATCCGGTGCTGGGGATATTGAAGCCAAACGGCCAGTGGTGACTCTGCGCCGACCTTAGCGAGCTCAACAAACGGGCCCATACTTCCCGATGGCCTCTTCCCTATATTGAACAAGGGCTGGCCCAGATCCAGGTGTAACAGGTATTCATTGCAATAGACCTGACCAATGGATACTGGACTGTACCTGTCAGTAAGGAGGACCGATACAATCTGGCTTTTACCTTTGGGGGCCAGCAGTACACATGGGCCCGGACTCCCTTCTGATACCTCAACTCCGGCAATGAGTTCAACATTTTTCTACATAAGGCCATGCCCGACCTGGATGAAAGGGGTAACCTGGCTTATGTAGATGATGTTCTCATCAAAAGCTCAACTGTGGAGGAACACATAGCGCAGATCCGTTATCTTCTGACACAGTTGAGGGCCGCCGGAGCAAAACTTTCCTTTCAGAAGGCACAGTGGTGTAGAACCCGTGTTAATTTCTTGGGGCATGAGATTACTCCTCAGGGTCTCTGTCCCCAGGAAAAGAAAGTGGATGCACTCCAGAAACTGAAGGACCCCACAACTCTGCAGGAACTAATGAGCCTCCTTAGACTGACTAATTACAGCAGAAAGTTCATTGAGGTCTTCGCAGAGATCACCAGACCCCTGATTCATCTTTTGAAGGGGGGGGTCAAGTGGGAATGGGGTCCAGAACAATCCGAAGCAGTAAAACAACTCAAAAGAAGCCTCTCACAAGTGCATTGCCTAGCTTACCCTGTCAGAAACAAGGAGTTCTTCTTGGAGACAGGGTTCTCTAATACATGCTTGACTGCAGTATTATACCAAAAGCATGACAGGGTCAATAAAGTAATCTCCTATGTGAGTAAAACTTTATCCTCTGTGGAGGAAAAATTCAACGATTGTGAGAAGGAACTCCTGGCAACGGTGTGGGCATTGAAGAATTACCGCCCGTTTATACAGGGGGAACACATCATAGTGGAGACTCCACACCAGCCTCTGCAATATCTCCAAAGTGACAGAAATCGGGCCGGGAACATGAGTAATTCCCGAATTACTTCCTGTATTCTGTCAATGCAAGGCTTTCCTGTGGAGGTCAGATATGGCCAAAACAAGAAGAGTCCCCTCGTGCAAGGTCTGGCTGACTTGCATGATTGTGCCAGAGTAAACTGTCTCGAGGACGAAAGTCTAAAAATCAAGGACAACATGGAGGCATACCTCAATTCCCCACACAAAGTCTTTGAAGAAGACAAGTGTGAGGGAATGCCCACTGTCTATGTGGATGGATGCTCTTACCATGTTGACAACAACGGGGAAAAAGAACTTCTGGCCGGTGTAGGGAATGCATGGGTGAATGAGTCCCCAGAACCCTCCGCTGGGTACAAGATTGGTCCCCGAAGTAGTCAAGTGGCAGAGTTGATGGCTGTGCATCAAGCCGTCCTCACTGCTGTCCAACATCAACTCCACAAACTGGTCATAATCACAGATTCAGATTATGTACGGAACGGGTTTGTGGAGCACCTGGTTAATTGGAAAACCAGAGGCATGTTAGGTGCTAATAACAAACCCTTGAAACATGGGAAGTTAATCCAAAATATTGATGATCTGGTCACCTTGAATGGGATGGCCATCTACTGGAAGAAGATCAAAGGTCATTCCAAAGTAGAGGGACCAGACAAAACTGGAAACAACTTAGCTGATCAGTTGGCCAAAACCGGGCCATCCAAGGGGATCTAATAGAGACAGAGTCCCTGTTGGGGGAAATCCAGGTCACTGCTATCACTAGTTCCCAGACAAATGCTCACAATGATCTTTCAACTGCACAATGGAGTAAGGAGACCCCAGATGCTGATTTGATTACGGCTCAGAAAGGGGATCCAATAATTGGTAAGTTTTATCAACACATTGAGGACCCTGAGAACTTTCCCCCGACGGATACTGATTACATTGGGAAAGGGGACCTCAGAGTGTCGATGAAATGTCGAAATATTTTCCGATTCCAAGATGGTTTGTTGGTAAGGAAATCCCAATCTGGCCATGATCAGTGGGTGGTCCCTACCTCATTCCGAAGCCTGATGTTAAGTCACGCCTATGGTGCAGCCACAGCCGGTCATAGGGGGTTTCATACAACACTTGAAATCTTAAGAGAGGTTGCATACTGGCCACACATGGGGCAGGACCTCGACCAATACTTGAAGGGGTGCCTTGTGTGTGCACAATTTCATCCAACATCCCTCATACACCATGCGCCTCTCCAAAAGAGGGGGATCACACTGCCATGGTCAGATTTGCAAGTCAACTTTATCAGGCCCGTGATTCGCTCCTCTAGGGGGAATAAGTACATGTTGACTGTGACATGCTTATTTACTAAATGGGTCGAATGTCTCCCGGCCCCAAACTGCAAGGCAGAAACAGCAGCTGTCCTGATGATCAACCACATCTTTTCGCGTTTTGGACTACCCCAAAGGATCGAGTCAGACAGAGGTAGCTATTTCACCAGCGAAGTAATGACAAAGATGTGGGAGATACTTGGGGTTAAAAGGAAAGCTACATATTGCTTACCGGCAAGCCTCTAGTGGTGTAGTAGAACGTTACAACAAAACCATTGTGAGCATATTAAAAAGATTTGTGGCAGATTCTGGGTCAAGTTGCGATATTCGATTACCTCTTGTCCTAATGGCCATGAGATCTACCCCTTCATCTGCAACTAAAATATCACCGTTTGAGCTGATGACTGGATGCTGGATGGTGCTTTCCCAGCATCTGCTGTACAGGACCCAAGAGCAGAAATTGATCAATGCCTCCACAACACATGAGTATGTTGAAAATTTAAGAAAACACCTTCAACATGCTTTTGCTCAGCGAAATCTAGAACGATCAGCCGACAGCATGAAGACCCACTATGACTTGAAAACTACTAGGAAAGAACACAATGTAGGAGACTGGGTTTATCTATACAATTTCCAAAGGAACCAAGCCAAACAGTGGAAGTTTCTGCCTACATGGAAGGGACCTTTTGAAATTGTGACAAGATCTCATCAGTTGCCTACAAAATCCATATCCCCAAAGGCAGTTTGGCAGAAGGGGAAGATAAGTGGGTCCATATTAATCAGCTAAAGTGTTGCCATCCTAGGCACACTCTGCAGCAACTGGATGAGTCTTCTGGAACCCCACGGGGGCCACTCCAGATCCATAAAATTCCAACCCTAAAATATTCCACATATAGGGCCTCATTACACGGTAGGCGGTAACCATGGCGCTATTAGCGCCATGGTTACTGCCGGTATTTTACCGTGTCCGCCTTGGTGGATGGCAGAATTACCGCCCTACTCCAAGGTGAGCGGGGGCGGTAATTCCCCATTCACCCAGGCTCTTCCCCATTCCCATTTTTGCCCCCATAGGGCATAATGGGAATGGGGAAGGTTCTAATTACAGTACCGCAAATTGCGGTACCATAATTAGCTCCGAGGTCCCTTTGCGGCACCCTACTTTAACGGCTGGTAAAACCAGCCGTTAAAGTCGGGTCCCACAAAGGGAACTTGTAGTAAGGCGGTAGGGGTTTACCGGTACCAGTGCCCTTACCGGTACCGGTAAACCCCTACCGCCTACCGTGTAATGAGGCCCATAGTCTATAAAATACAATAATAAAAATGCAAATGTCTCCTGATTTATAAAATGTATATGTCCGCCCCACTACATTAATAGTGGTGGGGAAATGTCTACAAATATGTTTTTGCTTTGTCATCCTAGGAGCAAGAGAGAGAGATAAACCATGGAGACTGACAAAGGAGGATGACCCGGGGACCGGGAGCAAAGATCCGAGGGGCCCGGGGTATCGTTCAATACTCCCATCAGGACTGGCGAAGAGAACCGATCGGTCCACCCCTTATGGAGAAAAAGATGCTGAACTTTGCCATTTGTGGAATTCGGAGAGATGAGGCTTACATCCCAGTCTTGCGAAGTTCCATTGATGGAAGTTCAACGGCCATCGCAAGAGGGGGGCTTGTGGGATGTATCAACCCACTGATCCAAGCCCTGCAACATCACTGTGCATTGCTGGCAGCAGAAACATCATAATGGCCACTGGAAAGCATGCTGCTTGCTAGAAATCACCAGAAAGTGTGCAGTGAAAACCTGAAAAATAGGCCAACATCTACTTTTGCCTATGTCAGTGGCAACACAGGAGACCTCTGCCAAAACCCACCATTTGCCTGCTCACAGAGCAAAATCATTGCAAAAGAAACAGAGCTAGTTTCAAAAATCCGTTTTTATTTGGTGTCAAATTTGTAGAAATCATGGCTCACAAAGCACCTAAAAGATCCAACCTCTTTGTTGGGTGTTCCACATTATTACTGCAAGAATCCACATCAATACAATGTCAGCAAAAATCATATGTTCTCAGAACAAAATCCTATTTTAAAGATACTTGATGGAAAGACAGCTGTCAAAAATGGGTGTAATACCGTTGCTCACCTCTACCAGAAAGCCAGCGTTTTAAAACCATTTTTTTGTAAAGTTGCATATTGAACCCCAAACTATGCCCAAGAAAGACTTGCTATCAGAAGCCTAAGAGGTGGATACGATTCAAAACTATATTCTGAAAAGGCTTGAAGGAAGAAATAGTTTAATGTATGTGTTAAAAATGTGGTTTATATTATACGAAAAGACAATTTGTAGACATTGAGTTTAAGAATTAAGAGTTTCCCACACTGTGCTTCAAATGAATTTCACACCTTTTCCCTGGACAAAGGCAGCTTCCCCTGCCCTTGGCCAAGAGATTGACAGGCTGGTGTGAACAGGAACTAGCAGAGGCACCCTGGCCTGTTGCTCTCAGTCAAGACAATGGATTCTTTAGGATGAATAGGAATATGCTAAATTTGGGTGTAATTGACAACAAACTGCTAGCAGGAAAGAGAGACATGTGACCCTCTGAGTCAGCCCAGGCCTGGAGGCGGAAACAAACCATGGTGTGAATGGAATTGAAAGCAAATGTATGTTTTACAAAAATGCTTATAGCAAAGTGTACCGAACTTACAAAAATGTAAAACTGAGGTTCTTAAAATGAAAAATTCCCTCACGATTTAAGACTAAGCTGCATGCCGTGTGATGTTCTGAGACCAAACCCCGGAATTTATTCATCTTGTAGCTGCGGTGTTGTTGCTATGAACATAAGAAATTACAGTGATATGCCCAGAGAGGATATGAATGCATGTCTAAAAATGGGTGCAGAAATAATATTGGGAAACCCTCCAAAAGCGCAAAAAGTGGTCATTTCTGAACCAAAGCTCCTAGGAAGATAGGGGTTGGACATAAATGTACCTTAGGCAATCTGTCATGCAATTTAGGTAGCATTAACAAGTTGTGTATATTGTCAATATGTGTTTTATGAAAAATCAGATATGCTGTACAGACACAAA
Source organism: Ambystoma mexicanum (assembly GCF_040938575.1). Classification (NCBI taxonomy): domain Eukaryota; kingdom Metazoa; phylum Chordata; class Amphibia; order Caudata; family Ambystomatidae; genus Ambystoma; species Ambystoma mexicanum. The sequence continues at coordinate 1,089,899,665 of NC_090926.1, read as the reverse complement.
AGGGAGTGTTTTCACCTAAGCCATAAACATGAAACCGGGTGACAAGCTGATCCTTTCTCCAGTCAGGGGACAGGAAATCCTTTGATAATCCAATCCTTAGAGGGTTTGGCATAGAGAATCAGCCTCCCCACCCACTTTGGAAATACAAAGGACTGCTAGGACACACACCTTTCCACTACTCACCGATTTCTTGGTGAAGCACCCTGCAGGAAGACTCCAGATAGATCCAGAGAACAGACTCTAGAACCAAACTCTAGAACTTTGAAGCAGAGAGGCCTAATTCACAAGCTGAACCCTTCTCAGCAGGCCTGCAGAATTTAGCAACCTGATTCTAAACCCTACACTTCCAGGGGCTCTCACATCCAACAGCCGGGCTGTGCTGTTTTGCTTCTAGCTAAGAACCCTGTGCTAGAACCACGATCCAGACCCAGAAAGCAGCGCTGTATTCAGAACCCGTCAGATCCAGTTCAAGAGGCCACCCAGACCGCCGTGCAGTGCTGAGAGCAGAACCCAGAGTGCCTGAGACCTGTCCGGTGGCGAGTGAAGCCAAATCCTTCACCAGATCTTTGACGAGGCCCATTCCATTCTAAAGCCTAGGAGTGAGTATCTAGTCTAAAACTGTGCATAGTCATCTCTTAGTTTAAAGTAATCTTATTCCAACCATCTCAACCTGTCCAGAACTGCATTATAAAACCTCTTTTGTCTATCCTAAATTCATCTCTCCTCCACATAATTCTTGATAATTGTAGCAATAATCATCTTTACGCTGACATATTCTGAAGCTGGACAAGTGTTTTGACGGACAGAGATCAGAGCGGTAGCGCCGCTGTTCTGGTGGATGCCCGTTGAGCTGCATGTCCTAGAAATGTAACTGTCATTTTGAAGCTAAGATCCTAAGCTTTCCAACAAACCTAAAACGACATTCCAATTCATCATAGTTTTTCTATAATCGCGTTTCACGCACGCGGAAAAATTGCAGCAAATTGCCATTTAGCTCCATTTCAACACAGGTAAAAATAGCTGTTTCTTGCTTTCCACTGCTGAGATCCGTTTTCAATCTGATAATCATTCATGAATCATTGCTAGTGTTGACCTGTACCAATCCAAAGTTATTCTTACTTATCCTGAATCTCCTTTAGTGAATTAAAATCATTTTAGCATATTTTCACCTTCATTGCAATCATATTCAAAAGTATTTTTGCCTGTTTTAAAATCAGACCTGTTATCTCTAAGCTTGCTGGGGGAACAGGGTTTGCACTGCATTATTGATTGTATTCCTGAAACCTGTGTGCCCTCATTTCCATCTCTCCATATTGCATAGTGGGGGGAGTGAGTAGTCACAGGGGAAAAAGTGATCATATTATCTTTTGATTGAAATCATATCAAGTTATTTCTGTGTTGCATTCTTTCCCATCATTGCATTTCCTGGAACCACATAAAGTATTCTCTGCTACCTTATCCTTCCTATTCCTATTCCTTACTGATTAAAGAGATTGCTGCTCACTGTACACATTCATAAATGTGTTATTTGATTATTATTTTATTTATAAAAGTGAGACATATATTGTTTAATTCTTCAAATAAACCTTTTAATTTGCAAAACAAACCTACTTCTTGGTTCAGTGAGGTCAGGGGGATTCAAAGAGAGGGGTGTTATATAAGCGTTCATCATCCAGATTTAAAGAACTTTTGACATAAAAATATATAAAGAAGGGCTTCCATTGGGCATCCCAGACTAGGCATTGACTTAGTTGGAGTGCTGGATTGAAGTCACTTACAACTCTTACCAGGCAAAGAAATTAAACCCTAGAAATCCAGCAAAGCTGTTGAGGGACTCAACAGGTAAGGGAAATTAGCCATTCTGGAGAATTCTCCCTAACACTCTCCCTCACCTTTTGTTTTCTCTGGCTCTACCAGAAATGTCGTCAGGCCTAGTACAGTAGTCGCCTGTCTGTTTGTATTTCCTTCCCACTCTCCCCCTACCTTCCTTATCTATGTCTTAGCTCTTGCACTATCTGAAATGTCTACAGGCCGTTACGATAGTTAATTTCACATCCTTACTGTTCGTGGCCTGTAAGAATTCCCTTGTTCCCTCCCTTGTTTTGAAGCACTTTGAAACACATTGGGCCTCATTACGACCCTGGCGGAACGGCTTAAATGGCGCCGTAAAAGGCTGCGGTGCCGTTCAACCGGTTCCGCCACATTACAAGGTCCCCTCGCAGGACACGTAAAGCACGACTGGGAAAACCAGGAGTGCATACCGGGTCCCGCGAGGGGAAGAGGGAGCAAACAACGGGCCATCTCGTAATGGCCCGTTGTTTACTCCCTCTCCCATTCCCATTCAATGGGAATGGGGATGAACCGTGTCCGTGTCCTCGAGTGAGGAATTACCGGGCCATCCGAACTCGGAATGGTCCGGTAAGTCCTCATTCCGAGGACACGGACACGGATGCGGTTTTGCCGCCAGTCATGCCGCCAATAGCAGCATGGCTACCGGCATACCTCGTAATGAGGCCCATTGTGTATAGGCGCCATATAAAGAAACTATCATATCATAACATGTTGGCCGACACCATTGTGAAACATGCAGACCAACTGTTCTCCACCGACCAACGCAGGCAGGCACAGCCAGGAAAAAAGACCATGTTGGAGGAGGTTGCACAGAAAGTTACTGCAGTTGGCACAACACCTGCACTGTTCGTGACTGCCACAAAAGGTTGGATGATCAGCGTTTGAGGGTGGGCAACCTCCTGTTGGTCCAGAGCTCCCGGGGTATTTATTTTATTCATTTATTTATTACATTTGTTTATATGCCCAAACCCTGGGGTATCACGTCGTAGGTTACAAGATTACATTGATACTTTCTGATTACAAGGAAATAGTGTTAGGTCAAAGCAATTGACATAGTGGTTATAGGCAGTCATCTGCAGTTGACCTTGTTGAGGACATATAGTTATTTGCAACATTTTACTCAGAGTTAGATTTATTGAAATGCCACGTTTTTAGCATTTTTTAGAGGTTTGTGTGGGATAGCTCATTCCTTATGTTGGAGGGAAGAGAGTTCCAGATTCTAGGCACTGCTACCAGGAAGCTATAGATGCCTGTTATTGTGTTTTTGAAGCGGGGGATGAGTAGTTGGGTGTTAGTGTTGGATCTGAGTGATCTGGTGGCTGTTTTGCGAGTGAGGCAGTGGTTAAGATAAACAGGGGTGTTTTGTGTGATGCATTTGTGTGCAGTGGTGAGTGTTTTGTGTAAAATTCTGGCTTTTATGGGCAGCCAATGTACTTCCCTCCTAGTCTGTGATATGTGGTCACTTTTTATGAAGCCCAGTGCTGCTCTTAATGCTTTGTTTTGCAGTAATTGTAATTTAGCTAGGTTTTTCTTTGTAGTGCCTAGCAGATGTATGTTACAATAGTCTAGCTTTGACATAATGAGAGCTCTTGCTAAGGTGATGCAGTTATGAGGGGTCAGAAATTGTTAGCTAAGGGCGATGAGTTTGATGGTGTAGGCAGTGGAGGAGGTGAGAGAGTAAATGTGTTTACACATGGTGAGATAGGAGTCTAGGTATATGCCTGGGGTTTTGACTTGGATATGTAATGTGGGTGCCATCTATGTTGATGGAAGTATAGTCATGGTGTAGTTTTTTCAGATGGGCCAGGGAGCCTACTATGAGGATCTCGGTCTTGTCACCGTTGAGGCATAGACTATTTGTTGCCATCCGGTTTTGTATGAGCGAGTACATTTTGTTTATAAGGATGGTATCTTGTGCTAGATTGCCAGATATTGGGATGAATATCTGAATATCATCTGCAAAATTGGTGTATATTACTCCCATGGCACCTAAAGCTGCGAAGAGGAGTTTTGTGTAGGCATTGTAGAGAGTGGGGGAGAGGCACAATACTTGTGGGACACCAATGGGTACTGTTATCGGATCAGCTCACTCCTCTCCAATGGCTACTCTGGACGTACGTTCTGACAAGAACGATTTGACCCAGGAGGTTGCATCTTTGGAAAAGTGAACTTTTTTCATAGTGCTAGCAAAGTTTGTCATGGTCCACTAAATCAAACGCATCAAATGATTATTTTCCAGGTGGGATTGTGCTTGGTTGTTAGCAGTTGTATCGATTATTTTAGGAGGAATGGGACTGTGGTGGTGGGTATGTAGTTGGTGGGAATGGTGGGGTCTAGTGTGGGTTTTTTGAGTAGTGGCATGACCCAGGCTTCTTTGATATTGGGAGGGATGGAGTTGGAGCTAACGGATGCTTTTATACAGATGGTGATAGTGGGTGGCAGGGTGGGGGCACAGGTCTTAACTAATTTTGCGTGAAAGCTGTCCCCTTTGCAACTGGATGGTTTGAGGGAGCTGATAGTCCTGAGTACTTGTGCTTGAGTGATTGGAGTAAAGTTAAATTGAGGTTGTGGTACTATAGTATCATTTCAAAGAAGGTAGCAGGCGCTCCTCTCCAGAAAGAGCATGGCATGATAACCTGTTCTGAGATGAGAGTTTGCAGCACACGCTTTTTGCTCACTGTACCTTTCACAGATGGGAAATATCCATTTGCATATCAGTCTCCGTCCCGCCCACATGGGCAGTCCAGCACCGAAATGCTATGGCAATTGCTCTCTGAACAAGAATACCAAAAGCAACCCCATACACGTGTTTCAGCCTTGTTGGGCCTTTCAGTGAGGTGAAGCTTTGTCTCTCTGAGCACAGTGAGCAGGGAGTCCACGTCTGGTTGCCCCCAGGTAGCTCAGGGTGACCAACCCCAAGTTCCTTGTAAACACTTTAAAGAAGGTAGCAGGCGCTCCTCTCCAGAAAGAACATGGCATGATAACCTGTTCTGGGATGAGAGTTTGCAGCACACGCTTTTTGCTCACTGTACCTTTCACAGATGGGAAAAAACATTTGCATATCAGTCTTTGTCCCGCCCACATGGGCAGTCCAGCACCGAAATGCTATGGCAATTCCTCTCTGAACAAGAGTTCCAAAAGCAACACCATACACGTGTTTCAGCCTTGTTGGGCCTCATCAGTGAGGTGAAGCTTTGTCTCGCTGAGCACAGTGAGCAGGGAGTCCACTTCTGGTTGCCCCCAGGTAGCTCAGGGTGACCAACCCCAAGTTCCTTGTAAACATTTCAAAGAAGGTAGTAGGCACTCCTCTCCAGAAAGAACATGGCATGATAACCTGTTCTGAGATGAGAGTTTGCAGCACACGCTTTTTGCTCACTGTACCTTTCACAGATGGGAAACAACGATTTGCATATCAGTCTTTGTCCCGCCCACATGGGCAGTCCAGCACCGAAATGCTATGGCAATTCCTCTCTGAACAAGAGTACCAAAAGCAACCCCATACACGTGTTTCAGCCTTGTTGGGCCTCATCAGTGAGGTGAAGCTTTGTCTCTCTGAGCACAGTGAGCAGGGAGTCCACGTCTGGTGGCCCCCAGGTAGCTCAGGGTAACCAACCCCAAGTTCCTTGTAAACATTTCAAAGAAGGTAGCAGGCGCTCCTCTCCAGAAAGAACATGGCATGATAACCTGTTCTGAGATGAGAGTTTGCAGCACACGCTTTTTGCTCACTGTACCTTTCACAGATGGGAAATATCCATTTGCAAATCAGTCTTTGTCCCGCCCACATGGGCAGTCCAGTACCGAAATGCTATGGCAATTCCTCTCTGAACAAGAGTACCAAAAGCAACCCCATACACGTGTTTCAGCCTTGTTGGGCCTCATCAGTGAGGTGAAGCTTTGTCTCTCTGAGCACAGTGAGCAGGGAGTCCACGTCTGGTTGACCCCATGTAGCTCAGGGTGACCAACCCCAAGTTCCTTGTAAACATTTCAAAGAAGGTAGCAGGCGCTCCTCTCCAGAAAGAACATGGCATGATAACCTGTTCTGAGATGAGAGTTTGCAGCACACGCTTTTTGCTCACTGTACCTTTCACAGATGGAAATATCATTTGCATATCTTGACTTTGTCCCGCCCACATGGGCAGTCCAGCACCGAAATGCTATGGCAATTCCTCTCTGAACAAGAGTACCAAAAGCAACCCCATACACGTGTTTCAGCCTTGTTGGCCCTCATCAGTGAGGTGAAGCTTTGTCTCTCTGAGCACAGTGAGCAGGGAGTCCACGTCTGGTTGACCCCATGTAGCTCAGGGTGACCAACCCCAAGTTCCTTGTAAACATTTCAAAGAAGGTAGCAGGCGCTCCTCTCCAGAAAGAACATGGCATGATAACCTGTTCTGAGATGAGAGTTTGCAGCACACGCTTTTTAAAATAGCATTTCGGTGATGGACTGCCATTGTGGGCGGAACAAAGACTGATATGCAAATGGATATTTTCCATCTGTGAAGGTACAGTGAGCAAAAAGCAATAGCTGCGAACTCTCAATGTGGTTAATAACCAGTGAACAGGTTATCACGCCTTGTTCTTTCGAGAGAGGGGCGCCTGCTACCTTTTTTTGTATTTTTGAAATGAACTTTGGGTTAGTCACAGTAGGTTACCTGGGGGCAACCAGACGTGGACTCCCTGTTCACTGTGCTTAGAGAGGCTCAGCTTCACCTCACTGATGATGCCCAACAAGGCTGAAACATGTGTATGGGGTTGCTGATGGTACTCTTGTTCAGAGAGGAATTGCCATAGCATTTCGGTGCTGGACTGCCCTTGTGGGCGGAACAAAGACTGATATGCAAATGGATATTTCCCATCTGTGAAGGTACAGTGAGCAAAAAGCAATGGCTGCGAACTCTCAATGTGGTTAATAACCACTGAACAGGTTATCACGCCTTGTTCTTTCGAGAGAGGGGCGCCTGCTACCTTTTTTTGTATTTTTGAAAGGAACTTTTGGTTGGTCACCCTAGGTTACCTGGGGGCAACCAGACGTGGACTCCCTGCTCACTGTGCTTAGAGAGGCTCAGTTTCACCTCACTGATGATGCCCAACAAGGCTGAAACACGTGTATGGGGTTGCTGATGGTACTCTTGTTCAGAGAGGAATTGCCATAGCATTTCGGTGCTGGAATGCCATTGTGGGTGGAACAAAGACTGATATGCAAATGGATATTTCCCATCTGTGAAGGTACAGTGAGCAAAAAGCAATGGCTGTGTGAAGGGTTTTGACCCATGTTGAATCAATAGACTGGGTAGATGTGGGGATGAGCTGTCGCCGCCCATTATTCTATCCCAGAACAAACTAAATCAATAGACTGGGTGGATGTGGGGATGAGCTATCGCCACCCACATTCATGCCAGAATCCAGGAAAACTGCACAGTTGGCACAAGACCACTCCAAAGATACAACCTTCTTGTGGGGGGTTCCACATCACCACTCTACTGTAAGGATGCCATCAAAACAATGTTAAGCAAGGGTCCTATACTATCAAGCAAAAGACCACTCTATTGAAATGCAGTAAATGGATGCAATACCGGTACTCACCACTATCAGAAAGCCGGCTTTTTAAAACCACCAGACTTTTGTGTAAAACTGAACAGAGGAACCCAACCCTGGCCAAGGAAAGACTTGCTAAGAGGTGGATACAATGTAAAACTATATTCTGAAATGACTTGAAGGAAGTAATTTTTTAATGTATATGTAAAAATTGTAAGTTTGATTTAAACTGGGAACTAAAGTGACATTTAGCTGAATTCTGCCTGACAACTACCCCCGACAGGAGAAACCTGCTCAGCCACTCTTCCCAGGCCTAGCTGCATCCTGCTGCCCCCACGAAAAGGAGATCACACCTCTCTGATTGAATTAAGGGAGGGGTACCTGCAGACTGCAGGAGGTTGAACAAAGCCCTGTCCTGGGCTCTGGCAAATGTTATATTGGGGGGGTCGTAAAATGGCTTCCTCTTGGGGGAAACTGGTAGGGGCAGTGCCTCTGCTAGCAAGCTGAGCTTGGGGGAAGTGGATAAACCAGTTATTCCACCATGTGATGTGGGAAGCCACACCCCTTTTTGAACAGGGCATAATTTTAAAAAGATAGATAACTCATAGTGCGGACTGGTCAAAATTACATAAATAATATCATTATTCTTGGGATTTTTCCGTGCACATTTTAAGAGGTGTTAGGACCCTGTGGTGTATTCTGGGGGCTTGCTAGCGGAAAATAGGGTCTTACTCCAAATGTCTGCATGTTAAAAATCTGACACTTCATCAATTAATGTCCATACTACTTGCGCACATTTGTGTAATTTTTGGTAAATGTCCGATATTGGTAAACCGACCAAAAAGCGCAAAATGTCATTTTTTAATGCAAGCCCCCAGGAAGATCAGAGGCGGACAAGCAGGGCCCATAAGGAATATATAATGTGTACATGTAATTTCAACAAATTGTGTATCTGGGAAATATGTATTTGGATCAGAAATAGATTTGTGTGCACATTGACAAGGGGAGTATCTTTCTGTAAGCCATAAAGATGACGCACAACCCAGCTCCCCAATCAAGGGAGAGGGGAGAACTGGGCCAATGACAAGTGAGAGGGGCAGGCTCAGTTATGCCACGCACAAACCCACTTTCTAAACACATAAAAAGAGACTGCTGGGACAGGTAGAGACATTCACTTTCCACTTTCTTGCGGGACGCTTTGCCGGGAGACTCCAGACTTCAAATCCATCAACCTCCAGAGACCAGAGATCCAGAGAGACCAGAGATCCAGAGAGACCAGAACTGTGCAGTGCTGAGAGTAGAACCAGAGACCAGACCGCTGTTCAGAACCACCCGCCGGAATTCCCGTCCAACCTGACCAGACCTTGACGGCTTATTTCAAAAATATAGTGTGAGTACTCACTGTGCAAAACCAATTTCTTAGTTTAAAATAATCTAATCCAAACTATTTTAGCCTATTAGAACTGCCTCCTAGAATCGTGTCATTCTGTCATCTTTAAAACTGAAAACTGTCATCTGTCATTCTGAGCTTTAAAATTTCAAATCCGAAAAACTACGTTCACAAAATCATCCGTATCTCCGGGACCGTTTGTGCTAGGAGCGTGATTTAAATTTGCTGCGATTTGACATTTTGCACAATTTCAGCCACATGTAAAAATCAGCAGCTTCTTGCTTTCCTTTGCTAAAAATTTGTTTTAACCTGCTAGTTACTCATAGAGCATTGCTAATGTGAGCCTGAACTAATATAAAGTAGCCATCACCTACCCTGAACCTCTAGAGGTTAAAAGCAATTTTAGCACCTTTTCACTTCCTTGCAAATCACATTAAAGTAATTTGCCTGTGTTTCAAACTTCTACCTGTTTTCCTCTAAGATTGCTGAGGGGGAACTGAATTTCGTATTGTATTTGATTGCATTCCTGAGAACTGTGTGCTCCTCCTTCCATTTCTTACATTGCATAGGGGGGGGGTGAATTGCCAGAGAAAAAGTGATTATATTATCTTTTGCTAAAATCATATCAAGTTATTTCTGTACTGCATTTCATTCCTCATTGCTTTTCCCTTGAAACCATAAAAGTATTTTCGCTGCCTTATCCATCCTATACCAACTCCTTATTGATTGTAAAGAGGTGTGCTAGTGTCAGATTACCCATTGTTGATCAACATTATATTCATAAGTGTGATATCAATTATTAATTTATTATAAAGGTTTGATACATATATATATTATATATAGTTTGATATATATGTATTGTTTAATTTTTCAAATAAACCTTTTAAATTTGCAAAACAAATCTACTTCTTGGCTCAGTGGGGTCAGGGGGATTCTAAGAGAGGGGTGTTATACAAGGGTTCATCATCCAGATTATAACTTGCCATAAAAATATATAAATAAGGGCTTCCCTTGGGCATCCCAGACAAGGCACTGACTTAGTGGGATTGCTTGATTGGAGTCACTTACAGCTGTAAACTCTCAATGTGGTTAATAACCACTGAACAGGTTATCACGCCTTGTTCTTTCGAGAGAGGGGCGCCTGCTACCTTTTTTTGTACTATATTATCAGTCAGGTTAACAGAGGTGGGCTCGGCCTTGTGCACTAGTAATTTTTTTTTCATCACAGTTTTGTCTTGGAGAGAGTTAATTTTGGTTGCTAAGGCATCTTGGATGGTGGTGCACCAAGCTTTACTTGTGATAGCTGGGGTAGGCGGTATGATGGTGATTCCAATTCCATGAGTATGGTGAACAGTTCCTTACGTTTGGAGGTGGCATTGGTAATTCGTGAAATCAGGGAGCAAGCTTTCTGAGTAATTACTGCATTTTTATATTTTTGTGCAATTTCTGTGGGCTCTTTTTTGAACTCATTAGAGTGTTTTTTTCTGTTAAGTTGTTCTGACGTTTGTTTGCTTCTTCTGAGTTGGATAAGTTAGTCATTGAAGCAGGTGTTGCTATGTTTGGTTCTGGGCAGTTTAGACTTGCGTGGGGCTACTTTTTTGATAGTAGTTTTCAAGCAGGTGTGGTAGTGTAGAGAGATGCTCTCCGGGGTGGTGCTCGTTGTACGCTGTGCATTGAGTAACTCATTTAGTATGGGGGTCAGATTTTCTGGCGTGGGTTTCCATGGGTTTCTCACAAAAATAGGGAGGGGCGGAGGAGAAGGTGTTGCTTGGACTTTGGTAGTAGATATGTTAAAGCCAATTAGGTGATGGTCGGTCCAAGATAATTCTAGGATGTCTTCGAGGGTTAGAGTGGTGTTCCACAGCAACATATACCACGCTCCCTGAGTCTTCCTTTCCACAACAAAGTACATATGGTGTCTCACACCCACCTTTTGCAGTACACTACAACCCCTATCCCCGCACGCAAGAACATCAATCCACCAAGATCCAATCTAGGATTCTACCTTTGGTATGGGTCGGAACATTGACAATTTGAGAAAACTGCATTTCTTGTAATGCCTTGTGGAATCTGAGGCTTTGTGATCTTGTAAATCGTAAAAACCCAAGTTAAAGTCTCCTAGTAGAATGAATTTGGTCTTGGGTTTGAGGAGCAGGGTAATGAGTAAGGGGATGTCTATGTCTGGATGGTAAGAGGAACTCGGTGCTCTGTAAATTACGAGGAAGTTGATGGTAGTTTGAGGGTCAGTAGTTAGGGATGTTTTGGCATTGATAGCTACACCTCCTCCCATCGCGTCTTGGCGGTCGGTTCTGAGTATGGTGTAGTTGGTGGAGATGGCTAGGGTCAGTAGTGGACTTGAGGCTGCGTGGAGCCAGGTTTCAGTCATTAGTAGGAAATCTAATTGGTTTTCCAGGATATGGTTGTGGATGTTGATGGCATCCTCACCTAGCGATCTCACGTTCAGTAAGGTAGCTTTCTATCGAGTAGTAGGAGGCAATATTGTTAGATTATCTGGGGAGGGTTGGTCAGAGTGGCTTATATTGTCTGGCTGTGTGTTGGTTTGGGAATATTGGAGATTAGGTTGTATTGTGGGTGATGTAGCCTTGCAGAATGAAGATTTATGGGACATGGGTGAATAAATGATTTTAGTATGGCTGTGTTTGGTAGGTGGGTAGTTCTGAATCCTATTTGTTACATGGTGCTGGTAAGTATGGGAGCATAGTCTGAGCCTCCTGGTGGCCCCCAATGTGGGGTTAGAGAGTACAGGGTTGTGGACCAAGGTCCTACACCTAAGTCGTGATCCGCATGTGGATTCTAGGCAGAGTGTGGTGGTAGTGCCTGTGTGAGTGGTGTTTGAAGCTGCAGGGGGAAAGGCCACTGTATTGGGCAGGAAAGGTTTGGGGCAAGGGAGTGGGTAATGTCTGGGGCAGCATATGCAGGCCAGACCTGTACCTAGGCGAATGAAGGCGCCTCTAGAATATGTTGCTGGGGAGCACAAATGCACACAGGGGGAGAGGTCCTACAGTCTGTCCGACACCGACAGGCACAGACAGGAGAGCCTTGTAGTCAGGGCCTTAGAGGCAGGGCCAGCTTCCGCCTGCCAGCTGAGCTCCATTGGCTGTTAAGCACAGAGTGTTGCTAGGCAACCAGATGCCCACAGGTGGCGGCAGTGCATCCCCATCCACCTGCAGCCATGGGAGGACATGTGCAGCAGTGTGCTGCACCCTGAATCCATCGAGGGAGTTGGTGCTGCGGAGACCATAGGCATGAAATCCGAGGAGGCTGGTGAGTGCTTGTAACCCCAATGTCACATCAACCTCCCTGTCCACCATGCACACACTAGAATTACAAAACACGTCAAGTGCGTTGTGCACAACACCAATACAGCCCTGCCTTCCCCTCCCCCTGCAACCTGGTTGCACACAATGACATATACCTCTACCCCAAACTTCACTCATACCACAATCACACACTAAGAACATAGCACAGGCACACTGTACCACCAACATAACATGCTCCTGCTGGCACTTAGACACACATCCCCCTGCCACAGCACAACTTGTGTTGTTTCTGCCGTGCTAGCACAGGCACAAAGTCACGTCACTGCCAAGCCCCTACACCACACACAAATGAACAGCATCACAAACCAAGGAAACATGTGACTCCTTCGTCCCAGCCAGCCCGACCCATGACCACACATTTCCACTGACGCTGTAAGTGCTACAGGCAGCAGGCACATGGAGACCACATCCATGGCACAAACCTCCACAACACAACATCATACAGCTTGAGTGCCACACCCCTAAGACCCTACACAGAAATCACAAGTACACCACAACAGTATCTCTGGCACACCACACACCATGAAGGCACATCACACATCCGCCCACACAGTATTCATGACACAAGCATGTGTGCACCATGCCATGTCCCTCGCCATGTCCCTGACACAGTACTGTCATAAAAAAGCCAATGCATTAATGTCTGCCTCTTCAATCCACACTCATCACTGATGCCCCGCCTTTCTGACTCCCTCAGGCACATCATCTGGAAAGAATAAATTTACAAAGATGAAAAAATACCTAAAGCAGAAAAAATATCGAAATAAAGAAAAGAACATGTAATGATAGGGGGGAAGAAAAATCAGATTTAGGTTAAAATTGTGATAAAGGGGAAGGAGACAAGGTGAGTTTAGGAGTAGGAGAGTTAAGGGGGCGCGCCCCCCCCACTGAAAATAGGTATTTTTACAATGTGCACCGTAAAAAGCATCTCAATATTTTTTCATAATAAAGATGTGCATTTGATGGTAAATAAACAGGCCTCAGTTCATTGGTTTTTTTTTATTCATGAATCTCGTGGCAGTTCTATTGTCCCCTTGAAACAGGAACAGTGATTTTAAAGATAAAGGGTCTCATGAGGTGGTAATTCAGCAGTAAATACACTAAATAACCTCCTTGATTACCATTACCGCCACTTGGTCCTGTAGAGTTACCACAGGAATACAAGTGATGAAAGGGCAGCATAATCTCCAATTTATGGAGTCCATATAGCCTCATAGGGAGTTTTGGCACATTTGCCACTGGTGGAATTACCACACAGTAAATCTACTGATTTTTGGAGGCACACTTGTAACTAGTCCCAAAGATATATTCAATCCCGAATATAGATATTGGGATTCATAAGGGGCTTAAATTAAACAGATACATACCTTGTTTCTTGCCACCTGATAAAGCAAACAATTGAAATCTTTAGCACATTTTTTTTAATTGTTGCACCTGAGTTGCACTAAGCCAACTAATGTAATGCTGTGCCCCTTTAAGAAGTAACAAGTCCCTGCTAAGGTCTTGTGCTTATGTTACATGTTGGTGACCATGTGACTACAATAATAAAAGGGGAGGGCGGTTTCCGCCGCACATCAGTACCAACAGACTCCTTCCTCCTGTGGTCGTTGCCGCGCTGCGCTGGTGCGGCCTGTGAGGCAGATGGGCTAGGCCTGCAGGGCCCATCCTGAAGACAGTGCCTCAGCGAGGCAACGTTGTCCACCGGTAATAGCAGAGCCTCTGTAGTGCAACTCTGCATGTGTGTGCACGTGCCCCTACTGGGCAACTCTGGCAGTGTAGGCCGTAATGGCTGACAGGGTGCCCCAGGCCATGGTGTGCCCGTGTGATCATGGTGCGCCCGCGTGACCACGGGCTGACAGGGTGCCCCCTCTTGTTGTGTAAGTAAACCGAAGGGAAGGGCCTATGTATTGGGAAGGTCAGGTTAAGGGCATCAAAAATGCTGCTATTCAGACAAGGAGCTGACCTCATCCCGGTAAAAATATTCTTCTTATTATAACACACACTATTACTTCCCGTGTGCTACTCTGCGAGCAGAAGGCTTAAGACTAATTCACCTATAAACCAATGAATGTTGAACCCAAATGCTCTAGATATCTGATTAATTTGATATCCCAGGCTACCCCGAAGCATCCAGTGTTGCTGCCTTGGAGCGAAAGACAATACATAAAGGAAAATACTGTAATAGCTCAGTGGCTATTTATTAGTTTTACAGTTGTTGTCTAAGAAATGAACATGATCTGCCAAAGGAGCATTTACAAAGATGATACTTTCAAAAAGAAGCAGTGGTCATTACAATGCACAATAAATTGCATCAGATAGTATAGAACATATACTCTGGTGTTGGCAAGAAATAAACATTTTCAAACACAAACCATCCACAAGGTGTATAGCTGAACGAACCGTCTATCTAATGAAAAAAAAAGCAAAACAAAAGAAAGGAAAAACAAAGCAAAAACCCCAACACGTCCTGGTTGTGTATGATAGGGCAAAGCAACCACATGCGAATCCCACCAGAGTCTGGTGTGTTTGTGGCCACGGCCAAAGAACCAAATGTCAAGTCCTAAGGTTTGGAGCCCAGGGCATGCGTGGTTCCAAACCAGTGCCAGCGGTCAGGTCCTCCTGGTGACTTGGAGGATCAGCTGATGGGAGTTTACAAAGAGATCAATCCTAGGTCAACGTCGGTGGTTGTATTCCTGCTGATTTTGAAAAGTGGGCCGTATAGCAATTACATGTCCAATAAGACGTTTCGGCGGGCAGTGAAGGCTACCTTCATCTGGACCTGCGGATGTCGCTCTACGTGGGGAAACAGAGCAAAGAAGAGAAATCAGAAGAGGGTGAGGAAGAGGGTAGGAGCAATTCACCCCCAGCATCCCACCAATCTGTGCAAGCCTAACTTATGGCAGAACACGTGAAGCAATAACAGTGAAAGAGGAGGGTTCATAAAGGACAAGACATAAAGCTGATGAAAAGGTTACCAAAAGGGGAAATTTTGGCACCTGCTGGCTGGCACCACCCACCTGAACAGAAAGGAAGGGGGGTGTAGAAAAGAAACTCCGATGATCAATGTGACCAAGGAGAGGACCCATGCAGGATGTGCACGGGTAATGTGTGGAACTGTGGGTGCGAAGAACAGGTTCCTCCGTAAGGGCCCGGGACCAGTAGAGCAGAGGATGAATTGGCATCCGATGTATCAAAACTGGAAGGCCTGTCAAGGGGATACAAAGAACAAGAGATAGAGAGGACAGGCATGAGAGATCCGAAAAATGCAGGAGCATCTCTATGCTGCAACAGTGCAGGCCAAAGGGCAGGCAGCGCAGAAAGGTAACACTTACTTCGGACAAGCTGAGAGTCATGTCAGAAGTCGGCGTGCACGTCAATCAGTCCAACCCAGGGGCGGGTATGAAAATGATGTAAACCTATGGACAAGTGGATCATTCCCGGGCCAGTAACATATCATGGCTGGAGACCCTGCAACAAGAGCGGAGAAAAGTATTGATATGAATGTGGGACTAATCATAGTTAATCTGAGAATGCCCATATAAATGGGCTGAAAACTCGAGCAAAAGTAATTTGCTCAAGAAAAAAGAAAAAAGAACGGTGTGAGGACCGAAGGGTGCAGGGGGCAGATTGGGGTGCCCATCACAAGAAATGGAAGTGAATGCACTGCCAGTGTAGGCGAATGAGAAGTGACGTCCCCAGGGGGGTGAGGATTACAAATGAACATGCATGGCAACTCCAAAGTGTGGTCTCCCCAAAGCGCATAAACAAAATCACCTTGTATTCTATTAACCAACTCGCGCTAGCTCTGCGAGTTCCCCTTCCATTCGGGCTCAGCCCGCATGACGTGTTGAGCGCTGCTTTCTGGGACGCATGCGCTGGACAAGGACACTACTCTCCTATGCACCCGGTTACACGCTACAGGAGCCCCCTTGGTGCTCACGCACCCCCTCACAGGATCAGTGTCCCCACGTCCGCACATGCACGGTCCCCTCTTTACTTTGAGCGCTTCACGCTCGCTCCAATATTTCAGCAGTGTCTCCGACTTTGCACTGCTCACTTGCGGCGCGGGACGCGGACCGGCACACATCTGAGACATCTCTCCACAGCGATGGCCTCACTCTACATGCAGTTTTGAAACGGGTAGGTACTATACCCCTGGGGCTCCAGCATTGACAGTTATGCCCACCCTTTTCGTCTTATGGGGTTGCTCTGCTTTCACTAACAGGGTTGCTTTGTCTTGATTCACTTGACTCAGCCTGAGCCTCCGTACCCTCAAGCCTTTCTCCCTTCTCCCCTGGGGCATGCAGATCGGTTCACTACTCTATTTCTCCACACTGCATGTCCCCAGCCATATCTATTATGTGATCGGGCATTTGCATGGACATACTTTGTGTGTTTCACCGGGTTGGGACCTGAACCTTCCATTGATTTTGTTTATGTGCTTTGGGGAGACCACACTTTGGAGTTGCCATGCATGTTCATTTGTAATCCTCACCCCCCTGGGGACGTCACTTCTCATTCGCCTACACTGGCAGTGCATTCACTTCCATTTCTTGTGATGGGCACCCCAATCTGCCCCCTGCACCCTTCGGTCCTCGCACCGTTCTTTTTTCTTTTTTCTTGAGCAAGTTACTTTTGCTCAAGTTTTTAGCCCATTCATATGGGCGTTCTCAGATTAACTATGATTAGTCCCACATTCATATCAATACTTTTCTCCGCTCTTGTTGCAGGATCTCTAGCCACGATCTGTTACTGGCCCGGGAATGATCCACTTGTCCATAGATTTACATCATTTTCATACCCGCCCCTGGGTTGGACTGATTGACGCACACGCCGACTTCTGACATGACTCTCAGCTTGTCCGAAGTGAGTGTTACCTTTCTGCGCTGCCTGCCCTTTGGCCTGCACTGTTGCAGCATAGAGATGCTCCTGCATTTTTCGGATCTCTCATGCATGTCCCCTCTCTCTCTTGTTCTTTGTATCCCCTTGGCAGGCCTTCCAGTTTTGATACATCGGGTGTCAATTCACCCTCTGCTCTACTGGTCCTGGGCCCTTACGGAGGAACCTGTTATTCGCAACCACAGTTCCAGACATTACCCATGCACATCCTGCATGGGTCCTCTCCTTGGTCACATTGATCATCGGAGTTTCTTTTCTACACCCCCCTTCCTTTCTGTTCAGGTGGGTGGTGCCAGCCAGCATGTGCCAAAATGTACCCTTTTGGTAACCTTTTCATCAGCTTTATGTCTTGTCCTTTATGAACCCTCCCCTTTCACTGTTATTGCTTCACGTGTTCTGCCATAAGTTAGGCTTGCACAGATTGGTGGGATGCTGGGGGTGAATTGCTCCTACCCTCTTCCTCACCCTCTTCTGATTTCTCTTCTTTGCTCTGTTTCCCCACGTAGAGCGACATCCGCAGGTCCAGATGAAGGTAGCCTTCACTGCCCGCCGAAACGTCTTATTGGACACGTTATTGCTATACGGCCCACTTTTCAAAATCAGCAGGAATACAACCACCGACGTTGACCTAGGATTGATCTCTTTGTAAACTCCCATCAGCTGATCCTCCAAGTCACCAGGAGGACCTGACCGCTGGCACTGGTTTGGAACCACGCATGCCCTGGGCTCCAAACCTTAGGACTTGACATTTGGTTCTTTGGCCGTGGCCACAAACACACCAGACTCTGGTGGGATTCGCATGTGGTTGCTTTGCCCTATCATACACAACCAGGACGTGTTGGGGTTTTTGCTTTGTTTTTCCTTTCTTTTGTTTTGCTTTATTTTTCATTAGATAGACTGTTTGTTCAGCTATACACCTTGTGGATGGTTTGTGTTTGAAAATGTTTATTTCTTGCCAACACCAGAGTATATGTTCTATACTATCTGATGCAATTTATTGTGCATTGTAATGACCACTGCTTCTTTTTGAAAGTATCATCTTTGTAAATGCTCCTTTGGGAGATCATGTTCATTTGTTAGACAACAACTGTAAAACTAATAAATAGCCACTGAGCTATTACAGTATTTTCCTTTATGTATTGTCTTTCGCTCCAAGGCAGCAACACTGGATGCCTCGGGGTAGCCTGGGATATCAAATTAATCAGATATCCAGAGCATTTGGGTTCAACATTCATTGGTTTATAGGTGAATTAGTCTTAAGCCTTCTGCTCGCAGAGTACCACACGGGAAGAAGTAGTGTCTGTTATAATAAGAAGAATATTTTTACCGGGATGAGGTCAGCTCCTTGTCTGTATAACACCATGTTGTTGTGTGTCAGCTAGGTGACCCCCAGCAATGATGAGCCTGGGCCCTGGTGGTCCAGGCACAACGTCTAAATTTATTTATTTATTTATTTGCATTTATAAAGCGCACAAAACTGCCCTGGGGCATCGTGGCGCTGTTACAGCAGACTTAGTCTTGAACACAAACATAGGAATATGTTTACAGATGTAAACCGAGTTACAGAGTACGTTTCACATTAGTAATAAACATTGAGCTTAGGGGTTATGCTATGCTGTGGTTACAATGCAAGCATGAATGTGCATGTGGAGGACTTTAGCGGAATAAGAGGGTTTTGAGGTTTTTACGGAAGGTGTGGTATGATTTTTCGTTCCTTAGTGAGGTAGGTAAGGAGTTCCAGTTTTTAGGTGCGAGGTGTTGGAAGCTGGTTCCTCCCGCCCTGGATCTTTGAAACGTAGGGACATCAATCATGTTGGTGCGGTGAGCTCTGGTGGGTCTGATGGAGGCTTTCGGTGTGATTCTTTCTGCGAGATAGGGTGGGGCATCCAGGGAGAGGCATCTATGTGTGATGGTCATGGCTTTGAAAAGTATGCGTTCCTTCACGGGTAACAAGTGAGCATCTTTCCTTGCTTGCGAGATGTGTTCTCTTTTTGGAATGGACAGCGCTGCCCGGAGCGCGTTGTTTTGCGTGATTTGGAGTTTTTTTAGGTTGTGGGCGGAGGTGCCTAGGAACAGGGCATTACAGTAATCTAGTTTTGTACCTATAGTGGCTCTGGCGATGGACAGGCAATTTTTAGTGGAGAGAAAAGGCTTGACAGCATTTATCACCTTGGTGGTGAGTGCTGAGGAAGAGGCTATGGCGTTGACCTGGCGAGACATAGATAGTGAGGCATCTAGGTGAACACCTAAGGTTTTAACAGTCTTGGAGACTGTGATGGTGGAGTTGTCGATATTGAAGGATTTGTATTGGGGGGGGAGTTTGTTGAGAATTTCATTGGTCCCTACTATGAGGATTTCGGTTTTGTCCCCGTTTAAGCAGAGGCCGTTGGCCGCCATCCAAGTTTGGATGGCTGTGTAGATTTTGGTTAATGCTGTCGCATCTTCTTCGTAGGTCCCAGTTAGCGGGAGTAGTACCTGCGTATCGTCTGCGTAGTTGGTGTACGCTATGTTACGACAGTCGAGGTCATTGAAGAGAGGAAGGGTGAATATATTGTAGAGAGTGGGGGCGGTGCAGGAGCCTTGGGGGACGCCGCAGTGGATGGTAGTAGGGGTTGCCGAGGCAGTGTCTGAGAAGACTTTCATGAGTCTGCCATTTAGGAATGAGGCCACCCATGCAATGGCTTCCGGGGAGAAGTGTGCTTCATTTTTTAGGTGCATGCCTAGGATATCGTGGTTGACAAGGTCAAAGGCGGCAGATAGATCCAGTAGGAGAAGGAGTGCCGGTTTGCCTTTATCCATAGTGTCTGCAAGTTGTATTTTCAGATCAAGTAGGGCTGACTCTGTTCCGTGACCTGGTCGGAAGCCTGACTGTCTTTTACCTAGGATATGGTTGGTTTCGAGATAATCCTGGATTTGAGTGTAGGCAATTTTATCCAGAATCTTGAGCAGGAAAGGCACAGTGGTGATGGGCCTGTAGTTGGTAGCTACTTCTGGGTCGAGGGTGGTTTTTTTTAGAAGCGGGCGCACCCAGGCTTCTTTTAGACTGTCAGGGACAGTATTGGTATTGAAAGAGGCATTAATGAATGATTTAAGGAAGGGGGCGAGTGTTTCAGTGCAGTCTTTGATCAGACTGGCGGGGCAGGGATCTCCTTTACAATTGGATGGTTTGATCTTGTTCATTACCTCAATAACTTCATGTTCTGTGACTTCCCTGAATTTGAACGGGGTGGTGGGGGCTTTGGTGGATGGGGTCCCCGAGCTAGGGGTGGGCATGTGGCTCGTGGTGGTGGGAGATTTGAGGTGCAGTGATAGGTTTTTGTGGTGCTCCTTAATTTTTGTTTGTAGGAGTTCAATTTTATTTAACAGGGCAGATTGTATGGAGTTGCACCAGATTTGGTCTTTAACAATGTCTAGTGATTTGGTGGCCGGTGTGGTGAGTTCGTTGAAGATGGCGAAGAGTTCTTTAGATTCGGAGCTTGCATTAGCAATTCTTTCATTATAGGAGACTGATTTAGCTGTGATTATGGCTTTTTTGTATTGGGCAGTTATTTTTTTGTAGGAGGATAGGGTGGCTGGGGAAGGCGATTTCTGCCAGGAATTTAGTGCTTTTCTTTTCTGTGAGCGGAGTTCTTTGAGTTCAGTGGAGAACCAGGTATTTGAGTGTTTGATAGTTTTGGCTTTTTTGGTCTGCAGGGGGGCAATGGCGTCAATGGCGGTGCTTATGGTGCTCTTGTAGATATCTGCTAATTCTGATGGGTCAGATAACTTGAGGTCTGTGGAGAGGATGTGAAGGTGGGGTGTAATTTTGTCTTTCGTGAGATTTTTTACACATCTTGCCAGTGCTGGGGGGATAGGGTTAGGTTTGTTTGTGTTAGATACAGCGGGAATGAAGAAGTGAATGAGGTGGTGATCTGACCAAGGAGTCGGGGTGATGGAGCTAATGTCGATGTGACAGTTATGGTCGGCTATCCAGTCCAGGATACGGCCTTTGTTATGTGTGGGTGAGGTTATTTTTTGGTCGAAGCCTAGTTCTTTTAAGGCTAGTGCAAGGGATTTAGCTGGCTTGTCCTTTTTGTCGTTATACCCCAGGTTAAGGTCACCTAGAAGGATGCTTTTGGAGGTGAGTTTTAGGTTTTCTGTTAGGCGGTGTACAAGGTTCTCATGGAACTCTATTAGTGGGCCGGGCGGGCGGTAGACTAGGTTGAAGGTGATGGTGGAGTTAGGGGAGAGGGCAATTTTTATAGCTAGAGAGTCTATGGTGTCACCTAGATTGGAGGTGATTTGTCTGGCCTCGAGGTGATCTTTCAGGATGAATGCTACCCCACCACCTACTGAGGAGAGGCGGTCTTGCCGGATAATGGCGTACCCCTGTGGGATAGTAAGGTTGAGGGCTGGCCCTGCAGCGCTGTGCAGCCATGTCTCGGTGATGGCTAGGATGTCGAGGTCCAAGTTAATTAGGAGTTCGTGAATTTCAGTGGCATGGGCAGGGATGGATCTAGCATTAATGAGGGCACACTGTAGGTTGTGTGTGTGTTGGGCTGAGGTAGGGGTGGTGTTGAGTGGTGCAGCCGGGATGGGGTGCGGCATGGCGGGTTTAGGTAGGGGTGTTTTGACTGTAAAGGCTGGCGTCTTTGGCGTGTTAAGAGTGATGGGAGGTGCTTGGTGGGTGAGTCTAGGGTATCTAGAACGGAGACCTAGGAGTTGGTTCCTGATGTGGATGGGTCTAGTGTAGGAGGTCATGCTGGGTGGAGGAAGACGTGTTGTGGGGATGCTTTCAGTGAAGAAAGATGGTAGGAAGTAAGTAGGAGGAATGTTGGAGAGGAATGCCAGTGGGGCAGCTGGTGAGCTGGTGGATTGGGGATGAGGCATGGTGAGGGTATTGTTCAATACGGCACAAATAGAATCAAAGTGCAGTGTGAGCAGCAAAATCACGGCACAATAGAATCATAAATACAGATGGGGCAAGATCTGAGGCACAGCTAGGAATGGGACCATAGGCATAGCACAATCGTAAATAGTGGGTAGATACGAGTTTTGCAAGGGGTGGCTGAAACACAGTATGCGAGTGCACAGGGGGAGTCAGCAGATGCGAGTGGGATTAGGATAGTACATGCATAAGTACACGAGGCGCTATGGCGCGCACGTTTAGAATTAGTGTTATGAGGAGGTTTGCAGGTCAGGCTGGATGGAGGTCGACATAGTAGGCGAATCAGGAAACAGTTTGTACAGTACCTTCGATGGATGGCAACTTTCTAGATGTCGTTCCGTGTGTGTCCTGAAGGAGCAGGCGTGCGAAAACAGCTGGAGATGAAAGTACTGCGGAACGGGGACCACCACCGTGGCGGGCCGGTGGCAAATCTGGGGATCACCATATGGCGCTCCCTCACGCTCCACGGCGCAAACAGGGGCCTTAGTATGGGCCTTCGTGTGGCCGCCGGCGCTTCCGCCTGCCGGCGGATGTAGGTGGAAGAAAAGGCTGCTAGTCGCTTAGCAGCGAGGCATCAGCCTCGGTTTCATGCCGCGCTGCGCCCGGCATTAGAAGGTCAGGCAGGGTAGGTCAGGCAGAGCGTGCTCGATGCTCGATGGCATCTAGATAGGGATCTAGCAGTGCAGATCGCAGTGCGGGTAGGTGTATCTGCTCCTCACCGCAAGGATGGCTCTGGGTGGGCTCTCGGCGTGTCTGGGCTCCGAGGATGGCGGTGCCCACGGCACGTGGGATGCTCCTGCTGCTGCTGGATGGTGGCTGCTGCAGGGGAGGAGGGGCTCCTGCCCTCTCCTCAAGGGGGCTGCTGGCGATGGAGAATGGGGCTCCAGGGAGCAAACAGGGGCCTTAGTATGGGCCTTCGTGTGGCCGCCGGCGCTTCCGCCTGCCGGCGGATGTAGGTGGAAGAAAAGGCTGCTAGTCGCTTAGCAGCGAGGCATCAGCCTCGGTTTCATGCCGCGCTGCGCCCGGCATTAGAAGGTCAGGCAGGGTAGGTCAGGCAGAGCGTGCTCGATGCTCGATGGCATCTAGATAGGGATCTAGCAGTGCAGATCGCAGTGCGGGTAGGTGTATCTGCTCCTCACCGCAAGGATGGCTCTGGGTGGGCTCTCGGCGTGTCTGGGCTCCGAGGATGGCGGTGCCCACGGCACGTGGGATGCTCCTGCTGCTGCTGGATGGTGGCTGCTGCAGGGGAGGAGGGGCTCCTGCCCTCTCCTCAAGGGGGCTGCTGGCGATGGATATATCTATGTTGATATACATTTTGTGGCACGTGGCAATAGCACTGGCCAGATGTATGTCTATTTCAGAAAACGCTGTACCAGGAGTTTCTAGAAGTGTGCCAATCAGAGTCATACATACGACGCTCATTGCATGCACTATATTGCTAATATTAATAGTGAAAACAGTGACACCAGAACCAACAGTCAATCTTTGTGGTTTAAAAGATCCCACAAACGTCTTTTTGAGGGCTGCTGGGATGCTTGTTGTTGTGTGTGCCTTCTGCATGGGAAACATTGAGCGTGTTGCTTGCTGGCGAAGATTTTCTGCTATGGCAGTTGAGCACATCGCTGACCAATCAATAATTTGACTCGGAACATCTCAAATTGCCCTGGGTTGGGTAATGACTCTATTTATCGAAGGTGCACTGCCTATTAAAAAGCTTTTTTGGAAAGCGAGACACCCGTGCGCATCCATTTCTGCCCCCCCCGCCCCTCCGATGCCTGCTGCAAATGACAATGCAGAGAAAATGCAAAGGTTCCTCCTATGGAGACAGGAGGTGGTAAACTTCATTATGAATCATTCGAGGACATACAGGTGAAATGTCAATAGGTTGATGGATCACTCGGGCATGATGCACAGGTACCCAATAAATCAATTTCTGAAATGACAGTGATTGACCACAAGCAGCAACATAAGCAGGATTTGCTGCACTGTGAAAACCTAAAGCTTTACATCCACAATCCTCTTGAACAGTCTTCACAAAAGCGTATGAGAATTGACGAAGCAGATGTGGTTAACCTACAGGCTTGTACTAAAATGGTTTCTATCCCAATCATAATGGGAACAGTAGGTTCACCCCTCCTGTTGGCCCCATTCCTCAGTTGACCTTTTCGCGTCACCTGAGGACCCTCATAAGAGTAGTTTATAGGGAGAACATGAATAATATCCTAAGCAAGTTCCCCTTGATGATTGGTCCCCGTCCCAGTGGCCCGTTAACACCTACTGTCTATAAATTCACTGAAGTCCATTTCCATATTTATATCTGTATGGAAAACTATTACTTTAATATATATATTAATATGCAACTGATGTATGACACTCCTCCAAACAGCCATGTTCATTCTACTATAGACACTATAGAAGCTACCATGGAATCTATCCACCAGATACGCTCTGCTTAATGACCTATTGTACCATCGCTGGATTCTTATACATCCAAACAACCCCATGCACTATTCCATTGGCTTTTACTGCTTCCCATTTCACTCAACAGGACTTCGAGACTTGTCCTTGGCCTCAAGCCCAGGGATCGTATCTCTCCAGCTCTGAAATCTCTTCACTGGCTTCCCGTGGCTGCAACGATCAACTTCAAGACCATCTACATTGTCCACAACGATTTCTAGGGCCTGGGACCCCTCTACCTCCAACTTTCTCTTCCAAAACTTCTTCCTTCTGGAGCTCTCTGCTCATCCACCTCCAACTCTCTGAGGGTCAGACGCATCTCCAAGCAGAGAGTTGGGGGCAGATCTAACTGTTCGGCTTCGGCTGGGTCCTCCCTCTGGAACAGCCTCCCTGCCTCTCTCAAACTAGAGCAGAACCACCTCCGGTTCTGGAAGCAACTCAAGACCTTCCTTTTTGTTTCCGCTTTCTCTCGTCCTCTCCCTTGCTGATGCACCTGACTGCTCCACACACTGGTCATCCTCTGAACATGGGCCGAGGCTCCTGCATGTCCAGTTGCCCTTGCACTGCCTATGGGCTCCCTAGCACTTAAGGGTCTGTATCTGGAACCCTACAGTCCCTTCTCTCTGCACTTATAAGCCATCTGCTGGCTGCACTTGTGGATGAACTGGACTTCCCCCTCCCCCTTCCCCTCCGCCCTGGCACTTCTCCCCTTCCCTCTTCCCCGCACTTGTGTGATCTGAATGACACAAGGCCTAGTAAGATCGTTAGTTTGTCCTCCCTCTGTTTCCCCCTCCTTGTCTTGTCACCCCTAGAAACACTTGTGTACAGGCGCATTATAAATGCCATATCATATCATAACTGCAGAAATAGCTTGGGCTTCAGTCAGTTCACCTCACCTAGAGACACCCTAGGCCAGATGCGGCACATTCACTGGAATGGAGCCCCCTGTTTATATCCAGTGGTTGTTAAACCAAATGCATGCCTTGTGGTACAGCCACGAATCTGTCTCACCTACCACCTAAGGTAAACAATCATTTACATGCAACTACCGCAATGGTCCTAGAGAAAATAGTTTACTGTTACAATATTTTTAATGAGAATTATGAAGAGGGTGAGTTATCTCCTTGAAAGATACAGTTGAGGTCATTAGCTTAGACTTGTTTTCTTGACATCACCCCTTGAGACTGTCTGCCTTGGAATATTTTTAATGAGAATTTTGAAGAGGGCGGGATACCTCCTTAAAAGATACAGGTGAGGCCATTAGCTCTGAGTTGTTTCTTCACATCACCCCTTGAGACTGTCTGCCTTGGAATATGAATGGTTTCGGAATTAACCCTCTGAGCAACTCGGCACCAGCTGAAGAGCTCCTCCTGCCAGCTCCTGGAGTCCCCCAGGGTTCGTTAGATTCCCCAAACACTCGACAAAAGCATTTAAGCAACTTCTAGAAGGCCACTGTGGGGGCAGGTGATCACTGGCCCTTCTTCTCTGGGTATGTATGCTACACCATGTTACTACTCTGTGGCTGCAAGCGTGCTCTCCTCCCAGCTTGAGCGCCTTTCCGTCCTCCCCTCGCTTTCTCTCTCATTATGGCCTCCTTTCATCGTGCTCCTTCTCCTCTCTAGCTGTTCTCTGCCATGCTCCAACTCACTTTGCAACTTCACCTGCCTGTCTTCCCTCCCCACCTCCAGACTAACACTGGCCCGCAGAGTTATGCCCAAATGGCCGAACTGACCGGCTAGTGTGGGCCAGTTTTCTCTCCCAATGTGCGGCCCGCCTCAATGAATGAGTGCCTCTGCAGATGCTACCAGCCCAATACTCTTCACAATGCACCTTTTCCATTCACCAGTGATCAGTTTGTCATCAAATGTCACTAATGGCTATTAGTGAAAGTGGGTAAACATTTTTGTTCTCCCAATATTATATTTTTAGTCCAACCTGACTTTCATTATTATTCGTATAATGTTATTTATTGAACGCGACCTGGCTTCGAGAAGCAACGGAGCCCTTTACAGCGCCATTTTTCTCCCCAGAACCATCTTTGCCACTGTGCAAGGATCACCTTATGGATAGTCTACCTTCTTATAAACCTTTTCTCCGTGTTTCTCGCGGGCGTGTCCAATGTCTCGCACACCCCCATCGGCTATTGCCTTTCTCCCGCCATTGTAGATGTCTCTTTTTTTGCTTCGGTGCGTTCCTCTCACATCCAGCCCTCCAGCGCTGTTGGTCGCCTGCTTTCTTCTGAAACCATTGCTTTCCCAGTGTTCTCTCTTCAATGCTCTCTCTGCGGTCCTGTTTCCCTGATAATATATTAGCAGATCTTGGCCAGTTTTGCCCTCCTCTCACGCTCTCTCTTTCTTTCCCTCTCTCCTGCACATGTCTCGCTGCCTCTCCTATCACACTTCTGTCGCCCTTCCCTCTGACTTCCTCGCATTCGTCTCTCGCTTCTTCTAGCTCTCTCTTCAGTCTCACTCGCCTCTCATGGCGCCCTATTACTCCTTCCTCCTTTCTTTATGTAATGCATCGCGTGTTGTACATTCATTTTCTGGGAATGATTTTGTTATATTTCCATTTGGTATTTTTTTTATATCTCAAATGTTAATGAGTTACACATTTAACTACATGTGTGCATGTTTAGGGCAAGGACCATCTATACATTGAAAGGGTTGCACTCTGAGTGTCTTTCTTTGAAATGGTAAAAGGTGAAATTTGTGTACAACAGAAGGCCTGTGGGCGCTGTGGTTTAAAGCACACATCTAGAATAGTAATCCCAGCCATGGGGGGAGCGGTTCTGAATGATACTGCCAAATAGGAAGGGGGGGGGACACAATGAAAACAAGTGAACGAGAGAGAGGCAAACCGACAGATAAGGAGGGGCACCCAGACCCTCAAAAATGGGGCCAAGAGATAGAGAACCTAACACTATCTTATATAAAATACATAGGAGCGAAAAAAGAGACATAGGCAAATGGCTAGAGAGGAGTAAAGAGAATAATGGAGAGACAGAAAAAGAGCGCGAGGGGGAGTTGTATAGGGAGAGGGGAGGGGGAGTGACAATAACAGAGCAATCCTAACTTAAAGCAACCATTTCCAAGCACGCGTCGAGTTGGGATACTCAGATGGATGTGAACAGTCAATCACCCGGGATAACTGGTGAGAAAGAGGGAGGTGGGCGAGTAGAATCAGATGAGGGGCGCTGCAGTAAGGCGAGATGGAGGGTGCAGGCAAAGACAGACTGTGCAGATCGGCTGAGAAGCACACGGAAACATAGAGCAGCTCATGCGGTTACTACCCATTACGTTTACACTTCAGTTATCATCACGCGCACAGCTGAGGGCAAAATGGGACTGCAGAAGGCGACATAAAAGCATGCGCGCAGCATTTTCCCCACCCCTTTTGCACTCCGTCGTGCAAATTGAGTAAATGCCGCCTGCCATGTACGCAAGGCGGTCAGCATTTACAATGGATCCCTGTGGAGGGAGCATTTGCACTGGCGTCTGCACAATTGCCGGAGAATTGTCGTGGTGGAGGGTGGACTCATACGTTAGGAAATGCCCCTCCTGCCCGCTATACAAATGAATTAACATAGGGCGTTATTTTAAAGTATTACAGTACTCAAAATGAGCCGCAGTAGGAGGACTTTCACGTGATCGCATAGAGATAAGAAGCCACACCTCAGACTTCATGAGGGAACCCCTCAAAGAGGACAAGGAGCCACTATCACTGATGGAGGGAGGCCTCCATTTACAATGGAATGATTGACGTCATTAGAGAGTGCAAGGATAATACATCCCCACTGCAACACATACAGCTGAAATCCCCACATCTGATACCAGCAATCAATTCACCACATCTGATACCCGCAATCGCCTTGCTGAGAATGTCCTCGTTTTCCTAAATATTTATGTGAGGGACTCACAGCATATACAAGATGTTAATGTTTGTATGCACATGTAGTGTATAGAGAGATGTCTACAGACAAGTATCCTCTTAACACATTCATCTCAGACAGCACCCTACATTCTGTACATGAAAGGGACATAGAAAGAGGTTACACCAGTGGACACATCTCCCACATATGTGAACACAGAAAGAACCCTCTGTGTTACTCCGATGCCACCCTCCAGAAGTTATGCCTTTAATCGTGCCCTCTCAAAGTGCACAGGCCTGCATTAAAAGTTTTTTTTAAATTTTTTATCTCTGATGAATCTGCAAAGCTCAAATACGGTTGCTGCCACAATCCCACCTCAGAATTGAGGTTCATCCTCTACACTCCAAGGTGTGTAGTACTCTATTGAGGTTTGGAAGATTTCAGCTGGTGGTAAATCTTCAATATTTTTGAGGTAAGGTGGAGGAAATCCTCTAACCAATCGATGCAAGTTTTTCCTCCACTTTCACATGCAATATGGCAGTTTGGTTAAAGTGGCAGACATTCTGTTACTGTCACTTTTTTACTGCACCATCAAACTTGCACTCAGGCCCATGGTCTATGTGAAGGGAATCGCCAATTTGCAACACGCCAAGGCTTCCTTACCAGTTTCTTTTAAGACCTGTTATTATTTGTCTTGAAGAAAACAGAACATGATACCCATTACTGAAACATTGCAGCAGTGGCAGAGCACTGTTGCATGGTAATTGCTAAAGTGCAAAAATATATTCTCTCAGATAAATGTTGCACTAAGGAAATGTTTGCACTAGTGCTAATAGAGCATGGTGAAGCAATCGGAATAGGGCAATATGTATTTCTATTGGCAATAATATACGCAATTGAAATAGTGCAATGTTACATCATTTATAGGTCTGGCGTAAATGAGATTTGCTCACACCCAGAGCTATTGAAAATACATGCTAGAGAAGGGCCTCTGTTGTAGTCAGCTGCTCTGTCATGCATACCCAGTTCATCCTGGAGAAGGCTATGGTACAGCAGCTGCCATTTTGAATGGGCACGTGAAGCTCTCTATGTTAGGAAGAGATTTGCTTTTGGTGCTTTTGAGAGCTTGTTTATTTCTCTGTTGCTTGGTAGATTTATGTGTTTTGTACTTCGGTGCTTCAATATAATGTGTGTATTTTTTGTCACTGTCACACACATAATTAATGGTGCTAATGCTGTTGGCATCTCTTTGTTTCTTTTCCTTCAGAAGTAGGAAATTAGTAAAAACAAAAGAAGGACTACATCAAACTTTTTTTAACAGCTTATCTGTTTTTTGTGTCTGGATGCCACTGTTAATAGGGTTAGAAAATATGCATGGTATTAAATAATTCCAACTGTACCTACACATACATTTACTTTAAAACCTTAATATTACTGCTTTGTTTTGTCTTTAAATCAATTGCATTTGCATTTCAGTGGCAAGTGACACTGACCCCCACATGTGGGCCTCTATGATGGGGAGGACTTTTGGAGGATGGGCCCGAAACGGCCTGGTATCAGGACAATCTCCATGTGTGACATAGGCAAAGTAATAATGTGTGATCCAGGGCAATGATACCCGGGTACCTTTCGGCCAGTTCGCATCAAGGTGCTGACTGCTTGTGTGGAAGAGGACTGGACCTGTGTGATGAGGTTGAATGAGAGGTGGGCGGCATCACATTCAAAGACCAAAACAGGTGGACGGGAGCACAGCGCGCAGCTCAAACATCAAACAGAACAAAGAGGGAACAGAGCAAAAAAGTGCCCATCTAGATGAGGGGCTGATCGCCGGGTAGCCCAGGGGGTGTGGGGACATGCAGTGGCAGAATGTGCTGGGGGTAAGACAGAAAGCCAATAGCGAAAAGGCAAATGTGCAAAATGCTGTGTGCCACGTGTAGGTCATGGCGGTGTGGGTGTGGGTACATGTGTAAAGGCATGATGATCGGTGTTGGGTGGCTATTATTAATGCCTCCGGATGCAGGCCTCTATGCTCTCGAGGACTGTTGGAGAGGGAGCACCAAGCGGCTTGGAGCATGGATCTCCCATAACTGTGACCTCCAATACAGGTGACAGGCACAACCATAGACGTATTTGCAACTAGGCCGTCTAGGAGCAGCATATTATTGAAGTTTCCTTAAAATGTACTGGTTGTCATTTTTTTAAAATATAAAGCTGCTCTTGTTTCTCTGAGTCTGGCTGATCCACAACACTGAGAGTAATTTGGATATGTTAGCAGTCATTCCCCCCTGACAGCTTAACTCTTTGATGGCCAAACTTGTAAATATGCTTGATATTTGCAAAAGCTTTATTGTTAGGGTGTCAGGGGCGTAGGAGACCCATAAAATCTGGCGGGACAGGGGACACCTTGGGACTTTTCTTTTTTTATTTATTGTTTTTTTAGTCAGAGAACTCGACTTTCACAAAATTAAAATAGCAGTACGTATTAAAACACATATATCTTCATGCAGGGCACTGATGGTATGTTTATACTAAATGAAATCCTACACACAAACAGTGATGTTTGGTTTAGGCCCTACCGTTTAGGCCAGGCTTGTCCAACCTTTCTGAATGTGGGGCCGAAGCATTAACTTTTTGTCACCCAGTGGGCCGACGAGCCAAAAGTCAACAACCTCACCCAAAGCAGTATATTAAAAAGCGATATTGTGTGACTTTTGACACAATAGCATCACAGGCAGTGATAGCCATGCAGTCCCAAAGATAGCTTTTGGTGTCAAAAGGTTAGTTGCTTGTGATTTCTTTCAGTGTCTATGTGTTCATATTTTTCTGAAATAGTGGGGGCGACCGAGCGTAGTGAGGGAGCTATAAGGTTCTAGGGAGGGTTTGGGGGGGGGGTTCCCCCCCAAGAATTTTTTTTCAAATATGGGGTTGAAATGGTGCATTTTACAGCAGAACAGGTGGCCAAAAAGCCATACGTTTAAAATCAGTTCTAAAGGGGAACATGAAAATTCCATGTCACCAACAGCAGAAACACAACACATTTTAATGATCAATGTGTGCACAGTGTAAGACAGCACTGTCACTAATGTAACACATGTCATGCTGGTTGTACCCAAAATATGCCTCTGTAGCAACATGTCTATGCTGGCTGTTCCCAATTTAGGCCAGCATTGTCCTGTACAAAGCACGATTGATGCTGCCTGAGCATGTGCAGTGTGCCCTACATATGGCAGCTTATCTCTGTAATACACATTACTTCTGTGGTGATGAAACAAGCATAATTCAATTCAACAGGTAAAATGTGGAAAAGCAATCACCCAAAGAAACGCAATTTGAGCACAATCCTAAAGTATGCAACCTAGCAGGCCTAGTGCACACTTTACCTTTTCTTTCACCAATAAATCGGGGGGAGAGCGCGAACGCAGTCCCCCACTACCAGAAATAATGCAGTTGTGTATCCCGCATTTGGGAACATAGCAGGGGTCAGCAAATCCGATGTGCAATGGGTAAGCCTCACACTGGGAGATCTGCCCTTGAGATCAGATTCTCCCTTGCCAGCTAAGTATGAGTTGCAAGCAAGAGGGCAGGGGTTGGGTCAGTTCTGGGAAGCCCCGCTAAGCGAGGGTGAGAATGCAGGCCCTGACCCAGCTCCAACCCCCTGGCCCCCGGAAGCTCAGAGCATCTGCAGAGCTGCCTGTCCCACGTTTAGGGGGAAGCTCCAGCAGGCAGAGCCCAGCAGAAGAGCAGATTGTAGCGCAGTTCCTTTCTCCCATCAGGCCCTGCTCGGCCCGAGATTGGTCTAAATACCAGGATGGCTCGAGCAGGCGTGTTGCAGTCTGCCCACTGGCCTGTCGGCCCCACATGGGCCCATGGCCCTCCTGAGTGGAGCTGCGCAACGCTGGCCCCATTGACGCCATCATAATCATCCTGGACCTCGATGCTCCACCACCCCTGAATCTCAGAGTTCTGCTCAATGACAATGCTGAAGCTTTGACATCTTTGCCGTAACCATATGCCATGTTGTGTCAGCCGAGCCTGCACAGCGACAAAGGCAAGTATTCCCTTTTCCGGGCCCAGAGGTCACTGAGTCTTCCACTGCCATCCACTTGGCACGGCCTACTGTTCCCAGCGTTTTCTACCCGCAAATCAGCACCACTGCCAAACAGAACTGCATCATTAGGGCCCATCGCTGCAGCTCTCCGACTTGACCCCAGTCCAGCGCAAAGGCACCCATGCTTCTGATCTGATGCTGAAAAGCCTGGCTCTGCTGAGATCCGAAAGACAAGAACTAAGGTATTTTGGGAACATAGTACTATTGTTTTTTGTGTTGCAACTGTATCAGCTCACACCTCTCCTGAAGGGTATAGGCTGCCCTCAGACTGCACTACCAAAAGAAAAGAGTGAAAATAAGTTATACCTGTTGGGCTTGCCTGTTTCACTTTTATGATTGGGATCACTGCTGCATGGATATTAAGCGCGTTATAAATAACCTATCCTATCAGATCATATCTTAGATCACAGATCAAGATCATAAGCAACTTCCAGAAACCTTGGCAGGTGGTCCACTGAGGCCCATTTGCAGGTTGCAGTGTGTTATTGGGGCACGACTAGGGTAACATATTGTGCTGTACATGTGGTATTCGCCATGCTTTGATACCCCACTGGCCACATCTATAATGTCCAATGTACTTGATATAATACATGGACATTTTCATCAAACCGCACTGTGCTTAGAGGTAAACGTAACTGAGCTCCTGCTGTTCTTCCTTGTCTTGAGACGAGGAAAAAAAGCACTGCATAGGTGAAGTTTCTCAGCTGATAAAGGTTCATCTTCGGTGACATTCGCAATTCAAAAGAACGATTTTTGGGGCAGACAGGCTGTGTCGCCGCAACCCCTGCTAAACATATGTCCAGAGATGAGAAACCTTGACAGTAACTCTGCACAATGGCCCTCTGAGCAGCGGCCCACGGCTAATCAGGGGTTCAGGAATCCACTGTGCTGTCCACGCCGAGAGGAACTCCTGCACAGCACTTGTCCACATAATCCTTCACCCGGGCCAGCACTCTCTTCTCCTCACCTCGCCACTTCCTCCCTTCATCTCGGCTCGCCTTTTGCCCCTCAGAGCACCATGCAAGAGAGGAATGGGCATGTCTGGGCCAGAGCCCATTCCTCTCTTGCATGGTGGGTCCTACTTGCCTGAAATGGGATATTTAAATGCAAAGCAATTGCTACTATATTAATCCCATTGTTCATAGTTTGTGGGAGTACTGGGCAATTGTATGGACCCGCGCTCACTGAAAATGAATGGTATTCCCGAGGTAACCCTCACTATGCTGTGATACAAATTAGTCTCTCCTTCCTCCATCATCAAGTCCCAAGATCTTCTTGACAAATTTATTTATTTATGCAATGTTTGTCGGATATCCGACGAACATTGCATAAATAAATAAATTAACACTTCGTGGCTGAGGAGGACTGTAACTACCATTGTTGACCCCATGGGGTCACCAGAGGAAGTTACAGTTTTGCGCACAGGCACATTTAAAAAAAAAATTTTTTTTTTTTCCTCAAGAGTTGTCCAACATATGACCTCGCGGGCCACATAAAATGGCTTGGTGGGCCGCATTGTGGCCCACGGGCCCTATGTTGGACAACCTTGGTTTAGGCAATAGACTAATTTATAAACTGTCATAAAAAATAGGGTGTTTGAAGGTTGAAACATGTTGAAAATAAAAAGCCGTACGTCCCCTCCGCCAAAAGAAAATAATGTGACAGAGTATTGAACACAAGCATAGGAGAAAAACTTGCAAAGAGTTCAAACGTGTTGGATGCTGGATCGAGTGAATAGCGTGTTTTATATCGTTTAGGTTTATACAGTTTACATAATGGGTACAATCAGAGTTTAGACCATGAACTGGAGTTTCGTTTGACAAGTGAGATTAAACATATACATGACTTGTGCAATAACAACGAATAATCGACAGCAACGATTAATGCATTAAATGCTAAAATGAGTATTTTAGTGGCACTCACAGCCTTCAGCCAGAACTGCCCAACAGCGCATCAGATCAGGAGTGGACTGGGAACCAAAAAAGGCACTGGAAATCATTTTCACAGTGGCCCTATATTACACATTTTCAGCAGGCTCAACCCTTTTTCTATGAGAAAATTAGAAAATTCATTAGGTTGCCACACAAAAGAGGCCCAGGGTGCAGAGGCCTACCGGGAAATCTCTAGAGTTCCTATAGGTCAGTCCACCACTGGCAAAGATGCAGAGGCCTACCGGGAAATCTCTAGAGTTTCCTATAGGCCAGCCCATCCCTCCTGCATCGGATCCTGTGGCCAACAGTTTCACTTTTTCTGTTATACCAATGATTTTTTTTTAAAGTGATAGTATGCAAAGGGTTGCTGAAAGGAGTGACTAACAGTAAGTTGGCGATGGGTGTCTGTTTAGCTAAGCTTACACTTTTTGGGAGGCTAATAACCTAAGTGTGGTTTGATGAAACTGTGGGAAAGGCTCCCCTTCACATTTTGGTGCAAGGTTTAAAATTATGTTGTTCCATTCAACTACATGGGGGATTTTTGCTTTGTCTGATAGCAAACAGAAACACCTCTGGGTGGATTTGCACCAACCACGTGCTTTGCATCCTATTGTGGCAACCCATTCAAGCGGTTTTGTATTTAAACAAAAAGGTTGGTTAAACGTGATTTGTCAGGATGCTATTGTGGTTTTTATAATGCACTAAAAATACAAATTGAAAAGGGTGTACATCTTCACCCCGAGGATGTCAAGTGCATGCCATTGCCCCCCGAGGGTTGGACGGTACCATTTTCATGGAAAACACATCTGTGAAATTTGTCAGTGAATTTCATAGACCATGTGGTGGGTCCATAGACCCACAAGGGGATGGGGGACAGTGAAGTGCCATGCACATGTTTGTTTCCTCTGGCAGGGTTAGAGTAACATTGTACCATACAAATATCTCTTTTGGGTGGCTTACGGTATAAGTTGTCCTGTATCAATGGAATTCATGAGGCTTTCTAAAATAACTACAAGTACATCTCGCTGATTTCATGGCTTCCCGTGCTGGGGAGCAGCAGGACTCCTACTGTTTGACATATGGTTCAGGTTGGCCCTGTTTGGTAATGGCGTTGATGAGCTAAATAATTAAGTACTTGAAGTGACCCAGAGGGATTCTGAGTAGCTATGATTAACTTTAAGCTTTTCATGCATCACTTCTTGGTATTAGTTGAGTTAGGTCTTCAATATACATTAGGTACAACCAATAGGTTCGGCACAGGGTCCAACATGCAGTTGCTTACTACTTGCTTTCAGAACAAGCAGAAGGTCCTAGTGGACTAGTGCAACTAGGACTGGGCTGACCTGACTTTTGTCGTCGCCAATGTCCACCTCATTCCTATAAAATGCCTGCACTTTCAAACACGTCCACCATATGCGACTTATGTATGATGGATGGTGTCATGCGACATTCAGTAAATGCAATTTCAGAAACAGTTTCAAATCACCCCCACCCCCAAGTGTGCTGCATTAACTCAGGGCTGGGGGAGAAGGAGGACTCTTGCCATCACTAGCTGTCCAGCCCTGGCAGCATCCATGGTCCTAGTGCCTTTACCCAACTTTTTTCTGTATATTATCAATAAGGAAAATGATTGATTTCCGTCTGCATGTATCTGTGTGGCCCCTTTCTCTACGTAAATGGGAGGATAGAACACACAGCAAGCTTGTTGTCTCAGCCCCTCCCCATCAAAGAAAGGGAAACTAGAGGTCGCTAAACATGTTCCGTCTCCTCTAGGTTTGTACATGGATGGTTCAGTGATGGACCGGGTTATCCATTCATTCAATCAGTGATGAATCCATCCCAGCAGATGCTGCCTTATCTGCCGGGGAGGCAGCACTTGTGGGCAGGGATGTCACAGGCCTGAGTTAAAAGCTCCTGGCAGCCTCCGGAGCATCTCTCTGGGCAGGTGAGGCAGGGAGGTCCTTGCAGAAACCCACCACAGAGTGCCAAGATGGTGTGTCGGGCATGGGGGCGTCTGTTGCTGCTGATGCCAGCCGCCCTGGCACTGGACGAGATGTACCTGCCGATGTTTTCATAGCGGACGAGGCCGGGGCAGAGTTATTTAACAGCACTGCCAAAATCATTCTCTTTAATGTCATGAATTCCAGCTGGGTTTACAACACCAACCTGACTGCATACAACCAGCAGTGACAGGTAGGGTGGGGGCTGGCCCAGCGCCTGTGCGAATGCCCCGAGTTTACTTGGTGCTTAAAACAGCTACAAGCCTCTTTCTAGGACCTCACCATCTTTGGCAGATAAGGGTACTGAGGCATTTAGAAATAATGGGATCTGCCCAAGATCACACAAAGCTCTTATGTGGGCAAGTCAGCTTTGGCTCGACAAGACCATAACTCTTTCAATCACTTAACGACATCAAAGCCTGGGCCAGTGATATACTCACAATATTATGACATTTCACACTTGAGTGCCTGGCTTTACCCCGCTGGTCCCCTTTACCCAGCTGGTCCCCCTCTACGTGAACTGTCTGTGAATCTCTCTGGTTTTCCATTGGACCCACTGCCCGCCCGCATTATAAACAGAATTGCGCTCTAGCCAGAAAGCAACACCTCTCACCTCCCACCTCCCCATTCCAACCCGATGTGCGCTGCGGCCAGGCCTGCACCCAGGGTCCCTATACCTTAATAACTGAAAACAGCCTACAGGTAAATGTAGCCCTCTTTAAAAACAAAACGTACATTTACCTACCAACAAGAAAGAACAATGTCAATTTGCATTTAATATTTGGGGCGATCACCAGTCCAATTTCATTAGCGCCAACGCAAATGCTTTTCCACTGGATTTTCACTAGCACCAATGCAGTGTGCACATGCCCACTTTTAGATGAACCCGCCCTTCGCCCGCCACCCTTTGTGCTTTTCACTGAGCTTCTGTGGTAATGTGTCATCTTGAAGCATTGGCATCACTGTCAAACAGAAAGGCTTTTATCTACATTGCGGAGTCAGTCGCATGTACCTGAAAAAATACATGTCAAAAATATCATTCTTAAACAACTGTCACAAATGTAGACTGGAATGGGGGCACCATATTGGACTGCGAGGGTGCATTGTTTGTTGTACCAAGTGCGACTCTTCACATCACACCGTTGCAACTCGATGCCCTCCCATCCGCCCTACTCAACAGAAACATTTTGAGTGGGAAGAAGCTTTAATAGCCCAGCACTATTTGGAAACCATTTAAAGTTCAATACATGGAATGAGATGACCCACATGACCACTGGATGCATTACGGGGAGGAGGGATGCACGAGTTCTTGTTTTAACAAGATTCTAATCTTGTTACAAGAATCTTATATTCCCGCTGCTGCTGAAGCAGCTGATCTGCGTGCAAAGTAAACTTCTGAGTCAAGTTTGCATGCATCACTCTGTACACACACATGGGGGAAACTGGGGGGGATAAATGCCATTGTATCCCCCCCACTTAAAATTGTGGGGGGGATTTGTCCCCCTTCTCCCCTATGTCCTATGCCCATGACTTTTGTTAAAAAGGAAACGCGTACCAAACCCTGCGTGCTTTAGTTATTTAGTGATTCAGTCATATAACTCTGACAGATATATATGACAGATATAAATCTCTTTGGTGATTCTTATCTTCCCAAAATGCACTTTAATAAGCAGAACAGTCCAAACTTCACTGGTTTTATTTGTGCCACTTTACATTATCTTGGGAGTTTTTCTAATCAATACACACATACAATGTGTTAAACAATCACTTCTATATGCAAATACACGCCAAGCATTTTTTAAACCGTTGCAAAAATGAGGGTTTTTCCTTCGGAAAAGTATGTGAGCAACGAGTTCCCACATGTGACACTAAATGATGTTCAGAAGCAAGCACTCATTACCCACATTCCAGAGGTCTGTGGCCTCCCAAAAGGTGCAAGCATGAAATAGATCATCGAGAAGATAGAATGGCGTAGTGTAAATCTGAATCTGCAAGTGCATCAAGAAACATGTGAAAGGATACCTGAAGCCATAGAAGGGTGAGAACAAAAACTGTGTGCCAAAGGTGCACCCTGTTTCACAGCTGTTAAGGTGTCCCGTAAAGATATCCATTCCACCATCTTTACACAAGGTGCTCAGCGCTAAGCAGGCAAATGGCTTCAGGGTGGCTGAGAGGAAATGGCTTGCTTCCTGTGCATCCTGTGACAAACTGTCCTGCCGACTGCTCCAAAGGAAATACTGACTCAGTGTCTGCACCAAGAAGAGAGCCCACATCCAATCAGCGTCTCTGCGGCATCCAACAACTTGGCAAATTCTTTAAAATCTGCAGGGAGCTGGCCAATCCTGCTGCATTCTCTACCTCTCCTGTGCCCTCTCAGGCCCTTTGCACGGCCCTGGCTTCTCCTTCCATCTCTAAAACTCAGGACATCCTGTCCCCTCTCTCTTCCTCTCCCTCTCCTCCCTCTACTCTCTGCTCTACCTCTGGCCCCCCTGTGGCCACCTCTCCTCCCTCCTTCTCTGCCTTTCCTCTGTTCTCCTCCGACAAGGTTTCTAGACAAGTCAGATCTATGAAAGTCTCGTCAAAACAGGTTCTCCCCTGTTCTTCCAAAACCATCAAGGACCACATTGACACACTTGATCCTGCCCTGGCTGACTTCTGTAACCACCCCTTCACCACTGGAGTCTTCCCTTCCACCCTGAAGCACTCTCTTGTGAACCCGCTTCTCCACCCGATCTCCATCACTCCTTTCCTGGGCAAACCTCTGGAAAAGCTGGCCATTCCCCAGCTTAATCTTCATACTCTGTTGGTTGTCTCCATGACCCTCAGTCTGGCTTCAGAGCAGCCCAAGGCACAGAAACTGCTCTCCTGAACATCTGCGAATACCTGCTCTCCTACCTCGATTCTAATATCCCCTCTGTCCTCATCTTACTTGATCTCTCTTCTGCCTTTGACACGGTCAACCATGCCATCCTGCTGAACCGGCTCTGTGATAACCTGGGTATCACCGATCAGGCCCTGGCCTGGCTGACCTCTTTCTTCTCCGAACGACCCTCCCAGGTCCAACTAGGATCCTTCCTCTCATCTATCTCTCTCTCTACCTGTGGTGTTCCCCATGGGTCTAACCTCTCTCCCTGGTAGTTCAACCAATATCTGGCACCTCTTGCCCACCGCTTTCTCTGACTGTCTGTATGCTATCCAGGAGTGGTGTGCTGCCAACAATCTCTGCCTTAATACCAGTAAGACAGAGATTCTCCTCATTGACACACCTGCTCTCTCCGTTCCTGTCACTCTCTGGCCAGCCTCCCTTGGCCCTCTTCCTGCTACCACCTTTGAGGCTGAAAACCTCGGGGTCATCTTTGACTCCACACTCCACCTTTCTCCTCACATCTCTGACATCTCTAAGAAGTCACACTACCAACTGCACCTTCTCAGAGGTATTCTTCCTTTCCTCTCCTTCCCCCAGAGGCTCACAGTCTCCAGAGCTCTGGTTCTCTCTAGGCTGAACTACTGCAACAGCCTCTTTCTAAATCTGCCTGCTTCTACTCTCCGCCTTCTGCTACTCCAAGGACTGCAAGACTAGTCCTTGGCAACAAGCCCAGGGATTGTATCCCTCCAGAACTGAAATCTCTGCACTGGCTTCCAGTGGCTGCGAGGATTAGGTGCAAAACCCTCTGCATTGTTCACAAGGCCTTTTGGGGCCTCAATACCTCTAACTATCTCTTTGTTAAATATCTTCCTACTCAAGCTCTTTGCTTTTCTGCCTCCAACTCCATCAGGATCAGTCGCTTCTCCAAGCAACAAGTTGGTGGTAGATCTCTTTCTTCAGCTGGGGCCCAGAGACGTCATTTAG
Organism: Ambystoma mexicanum; assembly: GCF_040938575.1. NCBI lineage: Eukaryota > Metazoa > Chordata > Amphibia > Caudata > Ambystomatidae > Ambystoma > Ambystoma mexicanum. The sequence continues at coordinate 1,089,859,511 of NC_090926.1, read as the reverse complement.
GGGTCGCCAGAGGTTGCAACTGCGACTGCTGAGGTCTCCCTTGCGACCTCTATGGTCTCCCTTGTGACCTCTAAAAAAAAAAAAACGTTTTTTTAAAAGAATCTTTTATTTTTTGTTATGCAAGTTCCTAGGCTGTGGCCAGCACCATGTGGTTCTTTACTTCTGGAGTGCCTGGCTTTCTTGTTCATGCCCCTTAAAAAAAAGAAGAAAAATAAGAACAGGAGTGCCACAAGTCTAACACTTTCAGCAACGACCCTAAATAAGAAAGAATAGGAATACCAAATAATGTGTCTTTCTGGAATTCTATACAATAATTGCTAGACTAATTAAACGTTTATTTCAGGCACACTTCAGGGGGTGAGTCACTGATTTATTCTGTTCTTAAACACCACAACTCAGCCTGTCATCCTTCTGAGGTCGATAAATGAATAACAACAAAGGTTGGTTGATATTGTGTGTATATTTTTCTATATAAAGCGCTTAAGCGTAAGTGCTATATAATAACACATCATTATCATTTGGTCAAGGACATGTGCTTGCATTCACAGTAATTTGGTAATATGGGCCTATACACACTGATCTTAACGATGCATATGCGGATCCATTCTTCTACGAAATGTACATCGCATTACAGTGATATTATAACCATATTTTTCGTAGTGTACAATGCTATGTGATGCCACTCTAGGTTTTGTCAACGGGTGAAAGGTTGTGTTCCATCGCTTCTGCAATATCACTTTGGGGTGTGGTCAAATGACATCACTTCTTGTGATGTCATCAAGGGTCAAGGGTCGTGTGATGTCACTACCGCTACCCCTGGCATTTTGGTGAAATGACATCCCTGCTGGGGCCTCCCTCTGGTATAGCCTTCCTGCCTCTCTGAAACTTGAGGAGAAGCATATCTGGTTCCGGAAGCTCCTTAAAACTTTCCTCTTTGCTTCTGCCTTCCCTCTTCCTCTATCTGGCTGAATTCCTAACTGAAACTGAAACTACACTGGTCACCTGGCTACCCTCTGATCTCGGGCACATGTCCCCTCCCCGCCAGTTGCACACCTGCACTGGCCCCCTTGGCAACCCTTGCACTTGGGCCTGTATCTGTTACCCTAAGTCCCCCTACTTGCACTTGAACACCTGCTGTTTGCACTTACTCTTGCACTTGCCACCAGCTGGCCGCACTTCTTTTATTGTTTGATCCCATGTATTGCACTGCCTCCTTCCCTTTCCCCTCACACTTTTTCCCTCCCCTCTTCCCCCTGCACTTGAGCAATCTCAGTGTCACCTGGCCTAGTAAAATCGATGTCTCCGTCTTCCCTTTATTCCCCCTCCCTTGCCCTGCCCCGCCTTGAAACACTTGTGCATAGGGGCGTTATAATTGCTGTATCATATCAATGGCATCCCTGCTGGGTTTACCATGTGCCTTTGATGACATTCTGCTGCACGCTCAGTATTACCAGGAGAACCAACTACAGAGTAGTTTACACAATGTGCATAACTGTGAGGTTTATAAGTAATCTTTACAATAATTATATTTACGTTTATGTTTATGTTTGTTTATGTTTATTCATTTATATTGCGCGCCAGACCCGAAGGTATGAGAGCGCAGGAGCAGTAAGGTTATTCTCAGCTTGGTTACAGTGCTGTACAGTAATTTACAGTGTGTACATAGGTTAAAGCAGTTGCGATGGATACAGTGATATACAGTTTACAAGTATACATATTTACATAATTTATAAACGCGGGGTAAGTTATCGGTCAGTTATCGGTCGTTTTTCTTTATCCACTGAATGTAGTTCTGTCTAAAGTGCGGGTAGGTTTGAGGTGTCCTTAAGAAGGGTGGTTAGGAATTCCAGTGTTGGGCTGCTTTCACCTGGAAACTGTTGCCGCCCATTTTGGCTCGTTTGAACCTGGGGACTGTGAGCAGATTTGCATTGGTGGTTCTGGTGGGCCTGTTGGGGGTGTATCTTTTTATTTTATAGGCTAAGTAGCAAGGGGCTGCATTGTTGAAGCATTAATGTGTCAAGGAGGCTACTTTGAGCAGGATTTTGTCGGTGGCGGTAAGCCAATTATGGGTTCTCCTGATGTTGCAGATGTGTTCTCTCTTGGGGATGCTAAGCGCTGCTCTGAGAGCATTGTTTTGCAGAGTCTGGATTTTATTAATAACCTGTTTGTTAGCTCCTACATGAAGGGTGTTACAATAGTCCAGTTTTGATAGTACAAGGGCTCTGGCTAGGGTAATGCAGCTCTGGGTGGATGGGAACTGTTTGGCTGCTCTTAGAAGCTTACATGTGTAGGCAATGGAGGAAGCCATGGAGCTAACCTGTTTGTGGAAGGAGTGGGAAGAGTCTAGGTAGATTCCTAGGGTTTTCACTTCCTTGGCTACCTTGATACAGTTACCGTCTATAATGAAGCTGGTGTAGTTGTGATCCAGTTTGTTCAGATTTGGGGTGGATCCGAGGATGATGAGTTCAGTCTTGTCATCATTCAGGCATAAACTGTGGGAGGCCATCCATGCCTGGATGATGAGGTACACCCTGTTCACCAAGGCCAAATCCTTGTTGTAATCTCCCGTCAACGGGATGAGGATCTGGGTATCATCGGCGTAATTAGTGTAGGTGATACCCAGACCGCCAAGATAATCAAACAAGGGCTTTGTGAACACATTGCACAGTGTGGGGGAGATGCATGGACCCTGAGGTACCCCGTATGTGATGGGGTCAGCGGAAGCTGAGGTGGACAAGACACGCATAGATCTGTTACTCAGGAATGACTCAATCCAACCAATGGCTTCTTGGGAGAAGTGGGCAGCCGAGTCCAAGTGGTTGCATAGAATTTTGTGATCTACTAGATTGAATGCTGTAGAGAGGTCTAGAAGAAGCAGTAAAGCAGTTTTCCCATTATCTCTCAGGGTGTCGATTTGAGCCTTGAGACCGATGAGAGCAGTTTCTGTCCCACGTTGGGGTCTAAAGCCTGATTGCCGGATTCCCAGGAGATGGTTTTGTTCGAGGTATTTTTGTATTTGTTGATACAATACAAGGTAGGGCTTTTACTGTGAAACAGTACTTCAAACGGCAGTAGGACATCTATTTCCATACCCACAAATCTCAAAGTGCACAAACAGCAATGATGTAAACAGTATGTACCACTTAATCTACATATATAAAAGTCAAAATGTGTTTGTTTGTGGTGTGAGTTGTGGTAAAGCATTGTTCCTTCACCATTTCACCAATCTGCACCACATTTTTGATAGTGCCTGTTAGGACCATCTGGACATTAATGGCTACATGACATTTGGACACCCCACCTCTACCCCTTGATTTCACAAAAAGTCAACATTTGTTTGTGGCTTGCCGAAGCATTGTTTCTTATACTGTTCCACACTGTTTCACCAATCTGCCCCAAATTGTGCAGAGTTACCTGTTAGGACCCTCCAGACATTACTGACTACATGGCATTTGGACACCCACCCCTTTCCCCAGATTTCATTACCTTCACAATGAGACGGTTGCCTGACATCGGCGAAACATCAATGTGGTTGTAGAAGGACCGGTCCCGACATTATGAACAAAACTTGAGGAACAGGCCCTAGGATGCACGGTTTGCAACGGGTGGGGAGAGAGAACAGAAGGTCCCAGTATGCAGCAGCACAACAACTCTAACCTCCCCCCAGCATCTGCTCCAGGGCATGTTAGCCAGGCACACGTACCCATTCTCCGTGCAGTTTACTTCAGGCTGCAAAGCACATCAAGCGATAAGCGAATCGGAACAGTGACCTACAGGATCAGTGTTATCTTGTCTGTCTTCAGAATCCGTTCGGAGAATAGGTACTTCTGCTAGTTTGTTATGAAAGGTGCCTGCATTGTGCAGATACGAGGAATGCTGTTGCTTCCCACACATGAATGTTCAGGGTCGCCTTATCCATTACTCCACCGTGTAAATGCACAGCCAAAGAGTCCAAGAACCTTCCCCAACTGTCTTTACTGTACTGAGGTGTTTATGCCCAGGCAGTTTACAAGCTTCACTTGTGATTTTGCCATATTTTAATGTCGTTCCAGCCCGAGGGACTGGAGGTGCAACGGCTGCAGCAGGTAACTTGCCTTATTTGCATTTTGTTCCTGCTGACACCAAAGCTGTAACCATGAGAAGGTGTTTCAGTTATTTTTACTTAACATTTTTATAAGATGTACCTGTACCACTTGCATATATTTTATATGTAAACTTTACCATTTGGCAAGACCGGATGTAGACATTTTGTTATGTTGCATTAATATTACAGACCAGTTTAGGTGCTTCTCGTAGAGTGACAGGAGGCAATTTGTGAGAGAAACCAGATATTAGCATTGAAACCAAAATTCCTCATTCCAACCTTCTCTCACTTGTGTCCAGTCGGCAGACAGTTTATGTCCTTATCGCATAAAAAGATTGTTTTCAGACCTAACCGAAAGTAGCCAATTAGCTGTAACAATTACCTCTAGTGCACTCAACTGTAGAAAACACTGCCTTCTCCAAATCTTGGGAAGCAGAGATTTGAAAACACTCTTTTAATTAAGATAAAATAGATGATGACCGGATTGAATTGAGAGGAAGCAATTACTGCTTAATCCCTGCAACCATAAAAAGATCTTTATAATCTTATGGAGCCAAAATGGAGGACAAAATGGGGGTGATGGGTGTAGTTTGGACAACGCGGACAGAGTTTATTGAAGTAGCGGAATCTGGTGGAGGTGCAGAGTGTGGCAGAAGTAAAGTTGCACTTATTTGGGCATAGGGCAGCAGAAAGCCAGAATATGCCACTGGGCCCAATGTGGTGATTTGGGATCCGCGAAAAGTGATGTCATGAAAATGCTCTGGGTCCGGGTAGTTTTAAGCATGCTTTGCGTTTGCAAGACCTGTTATGCAGCGCGTGGCGAGGAGCTCATTCCTTCTTAAAACAAAACTGGAATGGTGTAATGAGATTGATTGAGTGGTGGGCAACAGTGATTTCCAGGACTAGAACTGGTGAATGAGAACATTTTGTGCAGGAAGGAATTCAACCAGAAGGAAGAGGGGGCAGAGTAGACAGTGTCTGTCTCAATGAGGAGCAGCCCACAGAATAGCCCAGCCGGAGGGGGTATATGTGGCAGGAAAATAGGTTGGGGGTAAAAGAGCAAGATAATAGAGCAGCAGTGAATATTTGTGGTGCTGGGGAACACATGCAAGTCTAGAGGAAGAGTATGTGTGAAACAGGCTTAGCAAGAGGGAGCAGGCAAATAATGTTTTGGGTGTAACGTTGAGCAGTGATGTGGGAATAATGATAGGGGGCTGGTGTACCAAAGCGAGGAGTATGGAATTCACCTCACCGGCCTCTTCCTATCTCTCCTCCTTCCCTCCTATCACACCTGAGGAGGTCACCAGAGTTGTCCACTCCATGAAGGTCTCCTCCAAACAGGTTTCCCTCTGCTCCTCCAGAACCATTAAGGACAATATTGGCTCCCTTGCCCCTGCACTCACTAATTTCTGCAACCATTATTTTGCTATTGGATCTTTCTCCTCCTCCCTCAAGCACTCCGTTGTCCGCCCTCCAGTCTTTCTTCTAATGGCGTATCACTGCTACACAGTCTGTGAGCTCAGATAACCTGCAGGGAACAGCCTGTGAAGGAGAGCAATGGAGAATCACCCAGGAGCATCTGCCTATGTGATAGCAATCCGAAGTTCATTCATTTGTGACTGCTTTATTTGCCTGTCTGTGCCATTACTGCCAGATGTGTCTGATAATCAGACAGAGCCATACATAATTCGACTATGCAACTGGACCCTGTTGCATCTACTTCAAGTGTGTCCTGCATCTTTCAGCAGTCATGAGTCTGATCCAGTGATAAACACCTGGCCATGTACCGGTCACTTTCATTGGAATTCACTGCAACTTCAACAGTAGACCCCTATGGTCCCATGTTCTACCCTTCACTTGTGGAGCATGGAAAGACGTGACCCTTTTACGCCACGGCTGACATTTGGGGGTAACCAGGGGTCGCAGCTGTGACTCCCCTTCAACCAAGGCCTTTGCAACTCCTACTGAAGGAGTGCAGAGGCAAGGCACCTGCGTGCTAGTGCAGAAACGAGGATGCACCCATTGCTTCCCCTCGCTTCTGTTCTCGAGCGCGGGAACCGAGAGGAGCTCAGAAGCAGCATCAGTAGGTAACTGAAAGGAAAATGTCAGTTTGTAAGTGTATGTTGTATGTATGTATGCATGTTTGAATGAGCGAGTATGTACCGCGAGAACGCTGTTTGAATGCGTGCATGTTTGTTTGAATGAGGGAGTAAATGCTGTGTGAATGCTTTTTGAGACTAATGCTGTGTGAATGCTGCATGCATGTGTGTTTGAATGAGTGAATGCATGTGGGTGATCTTGTGTTGGGTTTGTGTCAGCCTGGGAGGCTGATTTGGGATTGGGGCAGTGGGATGGAAGAGAGCGGAGGAGATATTTTTTACTGGCCATCTATGATACTGTATAGATGCCTAGTAAATATGACTTGCCACAGTAGAAAATGGCTAGACTGATTTCGTGAAAATGCATTCTAGCCCCTGTAATAACACTTATCATGATTGCATAATAAAGCACTCATGATGAGTTTTATTACATGGCTACACTTGTATATTGATGTAAGCCGTCTAGACATTTCTTACTGTGGCATGACGACGTTTTAACTGGCAAGCTATATCATGGGCAGTAAAAAACGGATATGTCACAGTAAGAAATGGCTAGACTTCCAACCCCATAGCACTTATCATGCTTGCTTTAAAAGCATGATAAAGCAAGCATGAGTGTTTTTATGTGGATAGACTGGCATTTCGAAGCAATCCGTCTAGCAATTTCTAGTGGCATGACATTTTCTAATGGGCATCTATGACAACCCAGTGAAAAATGTCATGCCATGGTAAGAAATGGCTAGACTTAGTACACCATACTGCATGTTTAGACTGACGTTTTGGTGCAGCCAGTGTACATATAATATCTTACTATGGCATGGCATTTCTTTACTGATCCTCTATGGTGAAGCGAACATGATAAGTGTTATTATGTACCTGGACAGGCCTGTATAGAAGCAGACAGTTGAAACACATTTACTTATTGTATATGGCATTTTTAATGGCAAAGCCAACAGGAGTAGGTTTTGTTTGTGTGGATACTGGCATATATTGGCAGAGCTAGACTGGACATGTTTTCTTAAGCGATCATTACTGGCATTATGCGCAACATGAGTATTTTCTTATATGGAAATACTGTCATATACATGTGAAGTGTGAACATGTTTTTTGGGGAAATGCTCCTGTGCACTGTTGGTGACTTGCATCTACTAGATCTTTTCATTTATTACCCTACAAAATTAATTGCAAACTGTCTGGCATTTTAACAATTATTCACAGAGGGTGTGCTGTATAATGCCCAATTTTCACTTCTTATGGGGGAGGAAAATCCCGACGGATGATCCTTGGCTGGTTCAGGCTCCCTCGCTATGCTCGGTTGCTCTTGTTGCAAATTTGTGGCAAATATTTACAACCCAACAATTTAAAAAAAATTACCAGCCGCCACCACCAGTGTGAAAACAAACAAAGTGGGTTCTTAGAACCAGCTTACTTTTTGGAAATCACCCTGAAGTTTGGCTTTTTCTAATGTGCCATATTCGCAAGAGTGGTATTTGTCTGCATAAGCCCGACCGAGTGATATGATATGATAAGTCATTTATAACGCACCTGTACACAACTGTTTCTAGGAGCGAAAATGAGTGGATGCTCGCGATGAGCTACTTATTTAGAGTCAACTTGTTTGTTTTATTTTTCTGAGGCCTATCATTTTGTGAAAAAAATACTCTGCGTTTTAAAGTTACTGGGCCTCATTACAACTCACCCGGTATGGAAACAACGGTGGCGGTAAACCCGCCGCCACTGTTGTTTCCATATCGGGTGATCACGACTCCTGCAGGCGGAGGCGTCAATCCCGCCAGGTCTGACCTAGCGGGTTTAACACTGCCCGCCTGCAGGCAGACGAGGAAACACCGGCACCATCACGAGATGGTGCCGGTGTTTCCATGATCCCCATCACCATTGAGTCATGTGGGACTCACGGAGGCGGAATGGTAATACGAGTCCGGCGGTAACCAGGTGGTTTTACCGCCTCGGTTACCGCCGGACTCGTAATGAGGCCCACTGTGTCCTAGATTTTCCCATATCCAATTAAAATAGTTAGTATTATAGCATATGTGTATGTATAGCACTTTGTGTCTGACTCCAGAAACCTCCTGGTTTTAAGCACTGGAAAAATAGGTGGTATTAGTATGAAATGTAATAGTACTTAGTGTATCAATCTTAGAAGAAGGAAGGACAGATTCAGGCCTGCTGAAATATGAACATGGAAAGTGCAGGCTCGCACTTGTCAGAGATTAGCTTTCAACTCGCAGAACTATCCAATTGTGACACAATGCTGTTTAATCAATAGTGCAGTTAATAAATATTTATCAGGATATCCACCATCATCCTCTCCTGTCTCCTCCAGTCATTTTTAAAATAAAATATAGCACTACTATTTTCAGGTTTACTAGTGGGCTATGACATCATTACAGTATTTAGAAGCAGTACGTATTATAAGACAGGTAACCACCAGAGCCAATGCATTACCAAATGATGTGGTATTCACATTTAAGAAGAAATAGCTGGTAAGATAGCTCAGTGGGTTAAGTGCTCACTATTGGTATGTATGTGTGTTCTGCAGTTCACAGATGTCAATCGCAGCAAGGTCTACTCAACTGTATATGCCACTCACAATACATCTCAGGAATGTACAGTCAATAGCATTTACGGTCAGTGCCACACTGTTTGGTAAACCTCTCGGTCCTACCATTGATGAAGCATGTATGGATTGAAACACATTGAGGTGTCATTGTTAGGCAGAGTTTGTATGCAGTACCCTTTGGGACCACTACACACAATTAAGACTACAGGTGTAAGCAAAACCAAACTTTGGCATAAGGCTGTACCACACAGTTGTTGGTAGCGAGCTGAGCAGCCAGGCTTATATCAAGAGGGAATGTGAGCTTTTAAGGGTGTTACACAAAGGTCTACAATGATAAGTATTCAGATAGACACTTCTACTCAAGGTTTATTGGTAAAAACACTTATTCATTTATTACACAATCATTTATAAAGCATTCACTAAATGAGGCAACCAATATCACACAAAAATGGTACTACAATACTGATTACTAAGCAGTTGAGCTCCCTTGAAGTCGGAACAAAATAGCATTGAAGTAGGAGCAAAAAGGCAGTTGATAAAACGAATATTACAGTTATTCTAAAACAGTGAAAATAGTTTGAATTCACCAGAGGAGTTGATTCAATGCAATAGGTAGGCCAAAGTCAATGGGCTAGTGTCTTCTATAAGTAAAAACGGTTCTGGTATTTAAACGGAAAATTCTCGGTTCATAGGAGTAGTTCACGGAAGAAAGGTTCATATGTCGGGACACAAGCTGACATGGCCTGCAAGTTGCCAACGTTCCACGAACATTCGCGGTGAGAGGTAAGTTCTCTCGACCGGGTTTTCACAGTACCTTATATTGAAGAAAAACATGCAGCTGAAGATGTCTGTTCCTGGCAGTTCCTGCAGATCTCGCTGTTCCTGAACCTCAGTCGTGGGGACAAGAGAGAGGACCTCGGGGGATTCCTGCACGGCACAGGGACGGGTCACAAAGCTGGCAAATTGGCATATCTTCAATTTCTGTTGCTGTTCTTCAAGCACACAAGGTGGGGTCCTTCTCCCTGATTAATGCTAACCTGTTCTGAGTATGGTATCCAGGTGTCTTACGAGTTGATTGGTCCTACCAACTCATAGGAAGAAATCGTCCTTGACGGGGCTTCTCTGTCGAGATGAACTTGACGATTCGGAACTGCAGCATGGCTCCACCGGGCAAACCAACAGTCCACTAGTTGCAGCAGCCGTCCTCTTCCAGCTCATCTTCGATTCTTTCGTTCCAGTGGTCGACTCTGCCTTCTATGCCAAGAGACTTGCCTCTTAAACAGTTTTCTCCCATTCATTCCAGCCTAGCTGCCACTCACCCAGCAGGGTGGCTGTCCTTGCCGGACAGTCAGCCAGCCAATCACGCCAGAGTGCATTTGGGTCTCCTAGGAGACTAAGCACAGGGAATTGTGGGCACCTCCCTCACTTCCTGCCCACCCTAGACACTCAGTCGCCAGAGGCGGTCTTCAGTCCTGAAGTCCGCCAAAGGCATAGAAACAAAGGACCAAACCTAGTTGGGCGCGCAGAAACAAACGCTAGAAGGACCTTTCCAAAAAGAAATGGCAAACAAAGAAGACCGGGACCGGTTTGAACAAAGGGTGCTTAGGCGCCATCTTGAAAAACATGGCTCCCGCGATTTAACGCTACCGGTATTCGCGGTCGGGAAAAATCATGGTAGTTTGTTGTAAAACCACTGCCACTAGAAATTCCGATAGGAAAGAGTAGCATTTGACTGCTACATGAGTTTATTGACACAGGGGATAATAGGTAACCCCTCCAGCACTCTATTGTAAGATAGTGTGTGCTGGGTCTAGGAATTTAAAAAGACTAGTAAAGTCAATTTAACTTTACATTCTCTGGGAAACATTAGTTTATCCCAGAGAAGGTATTTAAACCTTGGGATAGCCTAGAAAGGCTTCCCCGTGTTACTGCACTGAGGGTGCTCTGTAACACATGAAAAGATGATGCCTATGGAGTTGCCTAAAACTCCATAAAAAAAGGAAACAAACACAGAAAACACATTGAAATGAAAAGTTCAAAGTCCCAAAGGTCAGCAAAAGATCTGGGGGTCTCTAGGGTAGAGAGGAATAAGCACATTTTGAGAATTCTCCCTAACAGTCATGTGTTCCCTTTCAGTTTGTCTGTTATGTACCTTTGGAATAACATTTCATTGATAGATATTACCTGTATAAAGTTGACATTATGATGAAAGCCTTTCTGTGGTAAAAATAAAAAATAAAATGTTCTTTGTTACTTAGTTATGTGTCAGTTGGCTATTCCTCTGACTTTGTCCCATACCAGGTACAAGGTTATTTATATATATTTTTTATTTATTTTATTCAATATACTTTTAGCCCAGTCGGCTTTGTATATTTTCATCAGTAACATTTAAAACATCATTACATGAACATCATTAATAGAACAATCTTCATGTGGCATTACACTTCATCAAACAAACACATACATTCAAAAATAACTAACCTTAATCAGCGGGCTAAATCAGCACTTTAACCATATAAATAATTCATCAATATAGTAATTTTTAAAATATTAGAACAACCTTAAAACTTTAGAATAGTATGTCTCTTGGCAGTTCTTCTAATATCGCTAAACATTGCATTAAACATTTCACTTGGAAATAGATAAAATTATTGTAATTTCCTTCCATCAATTTATTCTACAGATTTGTTGTCTCAATTGGGTCACACTTATCATTATAAGATTTGATCCATTTTTCTCTAACAGAATTCAAACTTTCACATTCAGTTAATAGATATTCAACACATTCCACTGTATTATTGCCACATAATCTACATAATCTTAAATCCTGATTTATGTGAATCTGAGCACCCATCGAGTCAAGCACAGCACATCTATCAAATTTCATCAATAGGTACTCTCTGGCTATCCAACTACTAGGGTAAGCCATTACATACTTCGTTAGTGAGTCAAGCAACATGATGTAAGATATACATTGACTGCTATTACCATTAGTTGCTAAATTGATGAGATCCATTTCATAGCCAAAGGACATTGTTTTCTGTTTCATCCAATGTTTACTTTCACTGCAATTGGATACCTTTTGTTCTCTTCTAAGACTTTAAACCATGTCGTATGAATCTTCCCGATTTTGGCAATAGTACCCAAATACTCAAAATGCTTCTATTAGCATAGCTGACTATGATAGTGTCATTTCTTAGCAGCAATAGCTTTACATACCATAGGCTTACCTTCGCTTTATATACTGCTTTATATACTGCTCTTATGTTCTTAATATTGAACTCAAAATGGAGGAATTCAACTGGCAGACTCCTAGGCATGCGGAACAATATTCTTAGCATTTTAGCTTCAAAACGTTTAAAGGAATAGTGCGCTCCAAAAATTATTATCCCAAGCGTTCGGGCATGTTTTTTTAAGCATACGTGGATCGATCGTACAAACATTTCCTATGCACCTTACCGTAGTTTTCCTCACTTTTACACATACGAAATCAGGCACCAGTGCGTGGCCATCTTGTGTTAATCTTATCCGTTGCCTTATCGCCCTAAGGTGAACTGCCCTGGCAGCACTAAATCATATCTCACGCCCCCTGAAGCTGACATCACGAGAAGCGTACTGCCCATTTCACAACGCCAATGCACGTCTCATGTCAACGTTCTCTGTGTGCCAGCTAATGATGTGTCTCCATGGAAATGGCAGGACGCCTCTTTCCTCAATAAGTATAAACAGACCGCTTCTAATCAGACAACATCAGAGTTGCTTTTTCAATCGTTTCACTGTCTTTTTTTGTGTATCCTGTGGCTCGTTTTTGCTATGTTCAGCTATCTTCGTTGCTCGTAGAACGTGCGAACAGATACTAGTATTATCATTAATATTTATTTTTATTTTGTCGCATAATGGCAACAATACAGCCCTACCAGTACGAGCCGGAGTATTCCGAGGCAAAATTACTCGAAAGAAAAAGATGCAGAAATGATGGGTCTTTGGACGACAGTTGGGAGGACGAATCACCAGATCAAGAGCCTGAGCCTAGTCACATGGACGATGTCTCCGCCTGGTGTGCCTGCAATCTGTGCAAAGTCATGCCAACCAAGGAGGAGAACTGCTGCTGCCGAGAAAACGCTGGATGCTTTCCGTACATATCGGAAGACGAGACATGGCCACAATGCGTTACCGAGCTGCATGACTTCAGGGAAGCCTGCCTCACATGGTACGTGTTGAGCATTATGATGGTGCTTATGCACAAACTTCGCGCAACAGTTCGCCCTCGCAATCCAAGTAACTAGTAAGCGTACTCTAGATGTGATGTCACTTAGGCCACTAACATTTCATGTTTGTCTCCTATATTGTCATAACTTTAATCTATCACTGGCAAATGAATGTAGTCTTTCAATTCTATACATCACTCGCGATTTGGGGCAATCATAGTGGTCATCTTATGTTTCTTTCACGTACAACCAAGAAACAATATTTCTCTGTGTCACAAATGTACGGGAATGCATAGTTGTTCACTTTTGTAATGTGTCTACACTTCAAAGCCCAAGTTGATTGATCCGTGAAGTAATATTTGTACTGGCAACAATGCCATAGGATACAAGATTGCATTTTCAACTAAGTTTTGATACACTTATCTTGTTCATTTAAATACAGTTTATATCTTTCTCTTCCACAGGTGGTACAGGCTGGTGGCATATCGTGCATTTACATGGTGGGTTCATGGGAGGCTTGGACACCGCGCTCGACGAGTAATACCCGCCTTTGTCATTGGTGCCATTAGAGACACATTTCCCAGTGACAGCGGTCAGTACAGGGGAGTTTCCCACACTCTGCTGCACCCCCAAGTATATAATGTGCAGTACATTTGTGCCATCAATATCAGCAACAAAATAAAATACAACTGAACTTTTATGAATGGTTGTTTCAATTTTTCAGTGAATCAAGGACACGCTTACTTGTCCTGGCCTCCCCAGACCTAGTGTCTCCAGGCATGCTCCCCTGAAGCATACCATGCCCCTGCAATCCACATAAGTGTGTCTCTCCCTTCAGCAGTGTTTTTCTGGACCTTGTCTGCACGTCTCATGCCCATCCATCCCACCTCCATTATCAACGGCAGTTCGCACCAATGGATGTGTGCTGCCAAAGGGGGCTGGCAGAGATGGAAACGGCGAATGTGCCAAACACCATGCACACTTCAAAGGTATCTTACACGCAGGGGCCATTGTTCACATGGCTTCCCCAGACCCAGTGTCTCCAGGCATGCTCCCCTGAAGCAGACCTTGCCCCTGCAATCCACATAAGTGTGTCTCACCCTTCAGTGCTGTTCCAGGCCTTGTCTGCATGCCTCATGCCCATCCACCCCCCTACATTATCAACGGCAGTTCGCACCAGCAGATGTGCGCTGCCAAAGGATGCTGGCAGGGATGGGAATGGCCAAGGTGCAAACACCATGTACATTTCAAAGGTGTCTTCGGTGCAGAGCCCATTGTACACATGGCCTAGCCAGACCCAGTGTCTCCAGGCAGGCTCCCCTAAAGCAGGCTGCGCCCCTGCTATCCACATAAGACCACGCCATATACACGTCACGCATTCAGATACATAGCCACTTTTCTAATTCTTTATAAACCCCTTGATATTTATCATGAGAACATCTGTGAGCACTGCAAGTCAACTCGCGATCGTGCTATCTGAGAACATCTGTGACCACAAAGTCAGCTCGTCATCGTGCTACCTGTGAACACCTCCGAGCACTGGAAGTCAACTCGTGATCACGCTACCTGTTCTACTACTAACTAACCTGCTTGCTGAATCTAACGGTTTGTTGGTGAAGGTAAGGGCAGGTCACCTAATCATATCTTCTTGATCTCTAAATTTCTATCTATTTCAAACGAATGTATCCAGTAGTGTAATGTTCATTCATCTCATTGCCATTACCATTGACTTGTGTTTAATTTGTTCTGTTCTCAATTTATTTATTTAATTATGTATTTATTTATTTATTTAGTTGTGATATGCCCAGACCTAGAGGTATCATGGCATAGTTACAGACAATGGATAATGCAATCTTAACATTAACATAAACAGTAGAAACAGACAATTATAAGGACATACATATATGTACATATTATACAGTAGTTGGGGGGATCTGTTCTGAGTGGGTGGGATCTTAGTATGCATTAGAATTGGTTGAATAGCCAGGTTTTCAGTGTTTTTTTGAATTGTGTGTAGGAAGTTTTGTTTTTGATGTTAGTGGGTTAGTTTCGATATATAGCAATTGTCATCAGTGTCAATTGGGATAGAATTGCATCCTTCCCGGACCGTGTCTATAAGCATGTTTCCTTTTGATGCATGAAAGTACATTCAATGGACGAGTAACCCATTACGATTTGCATCACATCAATCAATGCTGTATGAAAGTTATCTTAGTGTGTCGTCGACTACGGTACACAGGATTTTCTTCTATGACAAAACCAAACATTGCATAGAATAATTTATGATATAATTCCATCTTTCTCACGCATTCATGCAAAATAGTTTTTTAACGATATGGACTTTTTTTTCTTTTTTTACAGATTTTTCAACAATGCCTGCTTCTGTGGTTTACGGTTGCCATTCTAAGACACATACCAAACCCAAGGGCACAATAATGCATATATTCCCGAGGAATATAGATCTAATAAGAGAATGGGTCAGCTATTGTGGATTTGCGCCAGACGAGCTTGAAAGTAGAGCCCAGGATGTCTTGGGGGACTTGAGAGGCAATCGATTCCACATCTGCGGCCTGCACTTTACCCCGAATATGTACGACCAATCGCAGTACACAAAGAAGCATCGACTCAAATGCAATTCCAACTCTATTCATACACACGCTGCCTCAGATGAGTCACAGTTCATGAATTAGCTGTAGGCCTTGGGGTACTGAACAGGTAACTACATGAACGGATTGGTGCTTTCTGTGTAAATGTTTCTTACTAAACTTTTCATATTTACCAGATTGTATTGCTTTATAACTATACCCCATTTTGCTAGACATCTGTCACTGGTTTTAGGAGCATCATAGAAAATTATTTATGAACACAGAACACTATGCTATAGTGCCCTTCGAAATAAGCATAATCTTTTCGTAATCGTTTGCTTCACATGTAATTCATTTCGGTGAGCTGATTGACTGAAGCACAGACTATTGGTAGTGACAACATCACCGACACGTCCAGTATACCAATGGTGAGCCACACAGACTTGCTGAAGTTCATATTCTTGAGAGTTGGATCTTCCCGCATATCGAATACAAATCTAATTTTCCCTTTACCACTTTGTGACAATGCACTGAAAATGAAGGAGCAAGATTCTGCATCTATTTCTTTTCCGGAGTCAACAACAACTTTGAGCGCCTATCAAGTAGTTTTATTTCGCTTTTCAATTAAGCAAATGTATTATGCATGGAATTTTAAATGATATGAAATAGTTCACATATCCTGTTGTTTGTTTACATAGTGTTTCATTTATGGGTTTCTATTTATATGTAACATTTTCTGCATCCTATTGTCTTTGTTGAATTTCACTGTTTTCATCCATACTAAAACAAGTACTGAGTTACAGGGGGATGCTGGTACTTCGACTACAATTACATCATCCTTTGGAGTTGGTCCAGAGTATGAGGTATACGTACTGACAGTTCCCTTGAATGAAAAAAAGTTAATCTTACATCGGATACTATTAGACAGTGACATTCATATAAACGTGCAGTGTTTCAAACTCTTATCATCTCAGTTCTAACATTACAATTTCTATCCTAATGCAGAATACAATGCAAAATGCTTTAGTGCAACATTACAATCAGTAGGTGTTGCACGGTGATCTCTGATCGAGTGCACTTGCCATCAATTTGGTGAAATTCGAATTGTCTATTTTGACTAAATGACGTACACTCTCTACGGGGGTATGTATGTAAGCGATGTGTGCGATGAAAGACTTTAAGGTAAAATATGATTGACTTGTTTTTTTAATTAATATTCTATTCAAGGAAAGTATACAAGGTCGGGAATTAGAAGAGGAGGCACATGGATCAGAGGTGGTGGGCCAGCTTTCTGGTGCGGTCGTTACAGTGAAGACGTGGTTTCACAGAAAATCAAGAAAACAAGGGTAACTTACAAACAATTTTGTTTACCAAAAGTGTTTTGGGCTGGTGTTGTCTTCATAACATGTTTTTTTAATCTAAAGTGCTATATACTGTATGTTGGATTTACATTGAACATGTTTTTACAACCCATCTCCTAGAGGCCCGGAAGAAAAAGAAGTATGAAGACACAGACAACAAATGAAACCAAAGATGCTGCTTGCCAGACACATTTCACCATGGAGCAACTATTATTTGAGGCGCAGCGTGGTCCAGTCAATAAGCAGACTAGAGATGCTTATGCCCAATGGCCAGAAAATGACTTGAATGTGACCAGCGAAGCAAGCTAAGTGTTTTTGGACCATTGCTACAATGTGGGAACTCGACAAGATGAAGAAGAAACTGAATATAATTAAGATGCTTTTGAATCACTCAGTGACCACTTCACACAATCTACACTCGCAAAAAAGGGCCACCCAATAAACAATCAACATTGATGGTTTCTCCAATTTGTGTGCAAAGAACACAAGCTGAAATAACAGACGCTGAAGCCTCAACGCAATTGGCTGAGGAACTTGCTAAAGATCTCGACTTCAGTGTGTCTTGTTCAGCCAATATGTCCACCACACTTGAGTCACAAACCACATTCATGCAGGACGATAGTCTAATAAAGGAGCCCAAATACATTGTATTCGACAGCTGCCTGGTAGAGATTATACTGATGCTGAAATGTGTCCATCCAGTGAGGGGGGGAAGTATGCTGACAGCCATTGGTGAATGTGACTTGTGTATCACAAGGGACTAACCTGAAAATCCAAGCGACCTGTGGCCAGCTCCATGCTACATTTTCATGGTCCACTCAACTGATGCTGGGCAAAGTGCCAGCTGGAAATCTATT
The DNA here is from genome assembly GCF_040938575.1 of Ambystoma mexicanum. NCBI lineage: Eukaryota > Metazoa > Chordata > Amphibia > Caudata > Ambystomatidae > Ambystoma > Ambystoma mexicanum. Next base: position 1,089,841,736 of record NC_090926.1, on the reverse strand, counting down.
GTGTGCAGAAGCTTTACTTTTCAGTGGCTCTACTTTTAGTAAGTTGTCCAGTTTCCGTCAATTTATGGGCCTCCTTTTCCTTACTAAAACGCAGTACTACAAATATCAATGAGAATATTTATTCCCTGCTATTAGTGAAGCTTGGAAAATTGAAGAAATGTCAATTGAAAGGACATTCTCTGACAAACGGTTCAGGCTAGCTGGCAATGGACAGTCCGACAGCCCTGTATTTTCAGTAAAGTACTGCACATACCACTTTCAGGACATGGAAACTAAAGAAATTGTGAGTTTGGTGGTTGTGCAGGCGTACGAATGGAAATCCTCAGTGGCCATGGAGAAACATGGTTTTATAAAATCCCTGGAAGATCTCCAATCGAGGGGAATGCAAACAGACCTCATAGCCACCAACAGACATGTTTCAATAGCCACGGCCATGCGAGAGCAGTTTCCAAACATTCGCCATCAATTTGATGTATGGCACGTTGCCAAATCAATCAATAAAAAAATCACAGCTGCTGGTAAAAAAAAAAAAAAGGTTATGAAAATATTTTTTAGTGGTCCCAGTCTTTGAGCAACCATCTTTGGTGGAGCTCCAAAACTTGTGGTGGGTCTGTGGAAATTCTATTTGAAAAATGGCGCTCATTATTGCACCACTGTTCCAACGTTCACTCTTGGACAGATAACCTACATTTTCACCAATGTGCACATGGACCTTTATCGGAGAAGCAGGAATGCAAGAAGAAGTGGTTGGTTCCATCTTCACCTCCACACAAAGCTCTTGAGAAGATCGTGTTTGATAAAACTCTATCAAGAGAACTGAAGGGACTCACAGAATTCTGCCACATGGGAGATTTGGGGGTGTTCCACAATATGTGCCTAAAGTACAGGCCCAACAGATTGCATTTCGGCATAGACGGGATGCAATATCGAACACTACTAGCGCTATTAGTGCATAACAAGAACGCCGGGAGAGAACAATTGAGGACAGCAGAAAACTTTGGGATGCTTCGTTATACTATGGCGTTTACGAAAAGAAGTAAAAAATGGGTGGTTAAGCTAATATACCAAGAAATGCAATTCGATTTTGTGAAAGATCTCACTTTGACTGTGTTGGACATACATACTCATGGAATCGCTCATGATTTTGTTCCTAGGACACATACATTGCCACAAAACATTTCAAACGTCCCTGTCCACCGAAAGCAGTCCTCGTGGAATAGTTCACTTCCTGGTTCAAATGATTAGCAGCTATTTATTTGTTCAACAATGTTTATATAAATTGTCCAAATAAAGCCTCCAAATTGTCTTTTGAAATGTATCCTCTTTGTCAATTTGTTTTTGCAAGAAATGCCTTTAGGAGCATCTCATACAGTGTAACGCTGTGCTTCACACTTCCCGCTTTCAACAACGGGGGTTGTTGGTGAGAAATAGGTGCATTCTGACCTATATTTTTATGGGGGCATGTGTTAGGGGTCATTGCTATCGGATGCCTTATCAGACGGCCCGATCTTTGATTTGAGGCCTTTGGAGTCTTACGATTTCAAACGAAGTGGAGATAGTTGTCAGTGTTACCAAAATATATGACCAAGGCTGGGGAGGCATTTGGAAGTAAACTAACTGTTTTCATTAAAAAAAGGAATTCACTAGAAATTTCGCGCAACATTGGTGAATGCCACGTTGGTCTGCAGGGCTATTTGCTCCCATAGCATTGAAGGTCACTGCGTTAAAATTTTGCTTGTGAGCTGTGCAAACCCACGCATCCTAGGTTCGATTGTTTTTCGTCCTTGGAAGAAAGAGAGGATTCGAAATGGAATGAATGAAGGGCGGTGCGTAATACCATCAAATATGATAAGGGTCACCATTCCAAAACTGGACAAAGGAACATGTAATTTCATTTTATGAAAGTTTGTTGATCTGAACGGAGACTCTGCGTTACGCCGAGAGAATGGACATGCCAGATATTATGTAAGTTTTACTGTAGACGATTTTATAGACGAACGAGTCAAGGTTTCATTTTCTGACCGTTTTTGCTGGCTTACATTGTAATGGGTTGTTGTTTGTGGCATATTGCAATGACACGCAAAAACAACCTGTGTGTACTTGTGTTTGTCCCGGACACATGGGCAGTCCAGCACCGAAATTCATGCAGTCCAGATCTGGGTTCCCCCAGGTTCCACCAACGCCAAATTCTACGCTAATATTCCGTTAAAAGGCTGTCTATGTGTTCTTCGAATGTTTCCGTCAGCTTCCGCATCCCATTGCAAACTAAACATACTCCATAGCACTAACTTCTCAAGCACATCGTATACTCCAACTTTCCACAATGTTTTCTCTGTGTTTCCATTGTTTCACGTTTGTGTTCATCATTAATTTTCAGACGTTGCAGAATTAATGGGTAATGTGATCAATTAGAATAAAAAACAGCTACTGAGACTCATTTCTGTTAGGTTTTCTACAAAACTACATCCTGCCTTTCTGCAAATGTCATCGATTTTAGATGCCAATTGATGGCTTCTTTAGCCGGCAGCTGGAGATACACTTAAATGGCTGGATTACAATGATGTTTTGGGAAGATGTCCCCGGGCCGATATGCACTTTCGTGGTACCAGCGAAAAGGAGCAACCTGACATCGTTTACGGTGGTCTAGCGCCAAGCTGATGCCAAAGCCTTGCGATTCACGGTGCATCCAATGCACTTCTTATACTCAAAGGAACACCATTTGACTCACAATAAACATTTGTGGATGGAGAACAAATAAAGAAATTACCAATGTGGTTTAATATGGAAATCGGCAGACGTTCTCGGAGAGTTTATTGTGAAATAAAAGCACATTATAAATTGCAGAGTTTTGCGGTTTCCTTTAAAAATAATATTTTTATGCAAAAATTGGGACGTGCTGTGTTGCGAGAGGATGTGTGTTGATATTTCAGGTTCTGCGTCAACTGACATCAACACGTAGGTGATGACTGTGTGTGTTTGTCTATGCTGCCCAGTAATGTCATTGAGATAGGCGGAGAATATCGCTAGGAATGGTGATGCCTGCGTCAGGGGCGGGGGATATGAATTAGTGCGGCCAGGTCAGTTCTCCTTAGGGCGATGCAGTAACTGATAAAATTAGCACAAGATGGCTGCACCCTGCTGCCTGATTTTGCATGTGTAAAAGTGAGGAAAACTATGGTAAGGTGCATAGGAAATGTTTGTACGATCGATCCACGTATGCTTAAAAACCCATGCCCAAACGCTCCGGACAATAATATTTTTGAGTAAACTGTTCCTTTAATTTCTCTTATCAGATTGTGACTCCACACTTCCACCCCATACAGGAGAACCGGAATAACCTCTGCTGCATACATACGAGGTATATATATAGTTTTACCTCTTCCATAGGCCGAGAGTCATATTTCCACTGATACTTAGGCCCAGCCTGATGATGTTTACCTCGAAAAGACATGGTTATAGATTTTGAAATATTAACTTTAAGGCAATTATTCTTTGCATAATTATCAAGGCAGTCCAACAAGTTCTGCAGCCGGTTTATGGTCTTTGCATCAAATTTTTTCCATTGAGGGACCTTTCCATCGAAAATTTTGCATCGAAAAAATGTGCATCAAATGCATTTTTAAAAGAAACATTTTGTAAAGCCCTCAACCCCCGTTTTTCTACCCTTAAAAACCCCCAATTTTATTTTGACCCTTTGCCCTTTAAAAAAATGCATTCGATGCATAGGTTTTCGATGCAAATCCCTCGATGAAATTCATGTGATGGAAAGGTTTGGTCTAACAACATCAGGTCGTCTGCATAACCTAACCAGTTTATATACTGGTTACCTATCTTAACTGGGGAAAGATGAAGAATTAAAAAATGCTCCTGGTAGATCAGCTTAATATAGGTTAAACAGGGTTGCAGCCAAGATGCAACCCTGTTTAACACCTCTCCCAGTTGGAAGAGAGTCAGAGGGTTTATCCTCAACATTCAATCTGATATTAATAGAAGTCTCACGATAGAGCAAGGTGATCATGTGTAGGAGTCCACCCGGGATGACCCAATTCATTAACCACAGCCTATTCCGCAGCATGGTATCAAACACTGTGCTAAAGTCGATATTCGCTCCATATACAGGTGATTTTTTAATTTGATTTGTGTATTTCACTGCTGATACATTATCAATAGGTTGTGTGTAGTGCTGGAGTTTGATCTAAATCCTATTTGATTTGGGGGGAGAATCTTGTTAGTGGAAATCCATTCGGTGAGCTTGATCAAGATTGTTTTTGCAAATAATTTTGCCGGAACGTCTAGCATGGTCAACATCCTGTAGTGGGCCGGATTGGTCCAACATCCCTTCTTGTATACCGGCAGGATGTGGCTCGCTCTCGAAGAAGGTGGTTTTATGCCACTTTTCCCTATTTCTACGAACAGAAGCTGTAGAGCCTGCGCCCGTAATTGCGGGGATGTTTTCATTAGGCAATTACATGTGCCATCTGGGCCAGTGGCTCGTGAGGCTTTTACATCACTATTAAGTCATTAACCATGGCCTTACAATCCCATACTATTTTTGGGATTTCTTAAATAGCATCTGGCGGGATTTGACTATTTAAGGTTTTCCCAATATGTTTGACCCAAACACTCTCAGGTACACTTTGTATGGATAGTGCTCGTTTAGCAGTCTCTCTAATTACTGCCCACACTCCATTAGTGTTACCACTGCAGGTGTGTGTTGCTAGCGGGGTCCAGGGTTACTAACTCACCTCGGGTGGCATTACTGGACATTTGAGGACCGCTTGGCATATGAAAAATGCAACTGGATATACCGAGCTGTAACATACATATTTTGACCATAGCTAGGCTGTAAGGCTATAACAGACGTGAGATGGCTGTATCCTCTGAGTCTACATTAGCCACACTGTAGTATGGCCCACCTGCAAATGGGAGGATTTACTTGTCATATGATTACTAGACCTGACATGTGCAGAAATAATTGGCATAAATTGTCAGTAAATGGCCATGTGAGGCTTTAGTGGCATATGCATGGCAGTGCCTCTGGCCTATGTTGGTTTTACTTGGTCTACGTCTGTCAAAACATGATATGATATGATATGATATGACATTTGTAACGCGCCTATACACAAGTGTTTCAAGGCGCGACGAGGCAGGGAGGCACCCGCTCCATGGCATGTCAAAGCTGCACCCATGTGAAAATGTGCTTGGTATCTAAACATACCTGCTTGAGTATGCTTAGGTGCTGGTTTGGTATTTTATGAAATGTAACCTTTCTCATATTTTTACAGCCATCAAACAGTTCCGGTGATGATATTGGGGTTAAATGGCATGTAACGTCACCAGGGTCAAAGGTCACTAGAATATAATAAAAGATAGCAAATCAAATCAGCACAGCTGAGGAACACTAATGACCAGTGTGATGAATTGCCACCTGGAAAGGGTGTGAAAGCCCTGGCTTTTTTGATGTATATTAAATAATCAAATGAGCTGCCTAATTTCATCTCTGAAAGGGAAATCTGCTGATCAAATTCCCTTTTTAAGCTCCATGCCAAAAGTATAATGTGCACAGTGTGTACTTGTGCCCTGTTGCATTAGTATCCTGATTTGCAGCACATGCTCTACCAGTGGCACAGAGCAGGTTCAGAGGTGACAGCTGCAGTGGCATCCAAGTCTCCGCAGCACAGGCAGTGCATTTAAAATATGCACCCCTGTTCCAAAACCTGCATACCTCTGGGTGTCCTGTCCTGGTGGCAAACTAAACTGTAATTATCAGCCATACAGGAGTTAGGTTATTGTTGGCAGCGTCACTCAAAGTGATCCCAGCAACATTAAATTGATATTGCACATGTAGCAGCCAGTGGCCGATGGCCCCTCTCCCCCAGCTCACGGATAGCACCACACTTTGGGCCGTCATAGATTACCACGCTTGCGCAATATGCACAAACATGCAGCTGCCGGGATACGCTGCACACTACACTAGGAGAAACATATAAATATGTTTTAATGCATTATAGATCACACTTTCTGATAAAACTTGGCTAAAAATCCAGAGCGTTTGTAATTGTTTTGTAGGCTGACACCAATCCAAAAATCCAATACATGCAAGTCACAATCAGTGCACATGAACATTAATGCGCTAATTAATGTAATGATTTGCTATTAAAAATGCCATGCCACAATGAAAACATGTCCAACTGGCTGCACAGTGTACACCAGTCTAGACATGTAATAACATATTAAAGTAAGGCATGCCAGGCCACATGAAGAAACACCTAGACAGTTCCCCCCCCCCAAAATGCCAGATGAAGCAGTAAAACTTATCATGGTTATTTGATCACAGATGCCCAGAAATACATACAATGACACAGTAAAAAAACACAATGCCACAGTACAAAAACTGATAGACTGGCAGCGCTCAAATGCTAGTGTAGCCAGGTAATTGCACTTAGCAGGACTGGTTTATCAGAGATGTACAGTTGAAAAAAAGTTGAGCCAATCTAAGAAATGACTAGACGGGCTGCACCAAAATGCCTCTCTAGGCAGTAATAAAACATATCATGCCTGCTTAGGCTGGATATGGATAATAATTTGGATTTATCACACAATGCTCGCCCCTCCCCACCTCCCCACTCAGCCCCTCTTCCTCCTACACCCTGCCGCAACCCCCAAAATTAGCTCCTTGTCCATAATTACTTCCAAATCGCTCTTCCTTGTCCCAGTGCTTACGTATAAGGTACCTTGCCTCATAGGTACGTACTGGGACGAGGAAGAGTGGGCATAGGAGTAATGAAGATTACAGGTAGCTAAGCCGGGCATTACCTCTGTTAGGCAGAATCATATGCAGTACCCTTTGGGAACATTTAAAAGGAGTAATGAAGATTACAGGTAGCTAAGCCGGGCATTACCTCTGTTAGGCAGAATCATATGCAGTACCCTTTGGGAACAACACACACATTTAAGACTACAAGTGCAAGTACAAATTCACCTTTGGTACAAGCCTGTACTACACAGTAAAGTGGTAGTGATGGCTGAGCAGCCAGACTTATCTGAAGAGTAAAGTGAGCAGTATAAACAATTACACAAAGGACAGCAATTACTATGGTTCAAACAAACACTGACTCAAGGTTTCTGAGTAAAATAATATACATTTATTTACACATCAGTTGAGAGAGTTCGTAGCCATCCAGGCACCTAAGTATTCAAGAGAGTCCACACTGCTGTGGGTTTAATTAATAATTAGTTTGAGTAACAAGTTATTTGTCAAGGTGTACTACAAAGGTATCACTCAAATGTTTAGGCTGTAACAGACCCTGAAAGCAAACAGGGTAGTTTGATGATTGAAAAACCATAAAAAATATATTTGTTTAACAAAGAAATAGTTGTGTAAATAATACATAAACAACTAAACATAAAGCAATATATCAAACATATAAATATATTTGTTTAAATGCTACGTGTCTCATCAAAAAAATGACATGTGCCTACCTTAAAGGGAACAAGGGTGCATCCAGCTAACGGTTAGCTGTGTTGCTTCCTGCGGAGGGCAGATAGCCTCTTGCCTGCAGAGGGGATCTAGGCCACCATACAGTTGGCAGTTTGTTGTCCAGTTTCTTTTAGAATTCTCTTTTGTTTACTTTGTTCAAAAGTTTGAAGAAAAACCTACATTTAAGTTTTTGTGTTTGGTGTTTTTTTTACTATTAACCTTCCAACCATTAAACAAATGCATTTATATGTTTGTTATATCACTTTATGTTTAGTTGTTTATGTATTATTTACACAACTATTTCTTTGTTAAATAAATATATTCTTTATGGTTTTTCAATCATCAGACTACCCTGTCTGCTTTCAGAGTCTGTTACAGCCTAAAATTTTGAGTGGAAAAGGTACATTGATGACATCATCTTTATCTGGACTGGATCTAAACCTGACCTGGTACTTTTTCTGAACTGGTTGAACAATGCGGACACAAATTCACAATGGAATTCAGCACCACACAAATTGCATTTTTCACTTGGTCATCAAAGAGGAATCAGGCAAATTGATGTGCTCTCTATATCGAAAAACCACTGCCTGTAATACTTTGTTACATTACTCTAGTAATCACCCTCCCCATCTTCGTGACAACCTACCGTATGGACAGTTCCTCCGTATACGGAGGAACTGCTCTAATTTGAATGATTTCTATGAACAATCTGAGAATTTGAGCACTTGCTTGATTGAGAGAGGCTATCCCAAGAGACTGATGAACAAGGCCTTAAAAAGGGCACGCTTTACAGACAGGAGCATACTGCTCGCCCCGAAATACGACCTTCATTCCCAACCTAGTACTGACATCACTAAAATGACGTGCGTCATAACCCATGGGCCACAAACCTTTGCGATCAAAAAAATGATTTCTAAATATTGGCCAATTGTTAAACTTAGTCTGCCCACCGCACCCTTACCATGGTTTGCGTTGAAAAGGGCCAAAAGTATTTGTGACAAACTTGTTCACTCCAATTTCAAAAAGGACCCCCCGAGATTAGGCCTTTGGGACCTCAGAACTACCACTGGCCATTTCCCGTGTGGATCCTGTTCGGTCTGCCAATTCACCAAAAAACTTAAGGAATTCAAAATTGGGCCAAAAACCTGGACCCTTTCCTCCATGACGAACTGCAAAACCAAACAAGTAGTGTACTGCATCCAATGTCCTTGTGGGCTTCGCTATGTCGGACAAACGTCTCGACCAGTTCACATTAGGATTTCGGAGCATCGCTCAAGAATCCGGTGGCGGACAGATTCTGCACCCCTTGTTAGTCACTACATTGAACTACAGCACTCTGCCAATGATATTTTCTGGTGGATTCTAGATGTAGTAAAAAATACTCCTAATGTGACTCGTTGTCTTCTTCGGAAGGAGGCACGTTGGATTTATCGCTTATCTACTCATATCAACAGTTTGAATGAGGATTTCCTTCTAATATCCTGAGAACCTTTTCCTGATCCTCATCCTAACCTTTTCCTTCTTCCTGCTTTGGTTTTCTGAGTCCCTCTGCGGTTCCCATCACCCATATTACCCATTATCTATCATCATTAGGCTGAGATTGCAGTGTCTATATTGTTCCTGCAACAAAAAACCACTGTCAGCCCGCTGCCTTTTTAAATTGAGCTATTCGCATTCATGTGCACATGCCCGTTGCTGCATATTGCTCGCCTACCCTCAGCATCCATCTTTTTTCGTCCGTGATTCATCAGGAGCCAAGCTTGAGATGCTTTCCAGGGGCTGGACGGCCCATTTACCAATTAAACCCATTGAATTAGGAGGCACGTCAGCCTCTAACCAATCAGCCTCTCCTAGATGCTGGGCTGCCCATTAACCAATGAGATTCTTTGAATTAGGAGGCACGTCAGCCTCCAACCAATCCAGTTCCTCCTAGATGCAACTCAATAGGAAGAGACCTTTCAATTCAACACCCCTTCCTTAGTTCCACTTGCTCGTTCGCTTTCTCTGCCACTTGCAAGTAGACGCTTTCTGTGCGTCCTGCATTGTTGGACGAAGTAAAGTCACCAGTTAGCCAGCAGCCCGAAGTAAACTCAAGGTAAGGAGTACTTGTCTCCGCGTAACTGCGACTAGTCCCACACGTAATCCTGTTTATCTCTGCATCTAATTGTTTCGACACGGTTGCAGATTTATGCCTCCATTTGCATTCTTTTCTCTCTCTCTGTTCAGAGGCAGCACATTTCGCTTTCCCCTCTACAGGCAAGAGGCTATCTGCCCTCCGCAGGAAGCAGCACAGCTAACCATTAGCTGGATGCACCTTTGTTCCCTTTAAGGTAGGCACATGTCATTTTTTCGATGAGACACGTAGCATTTAAAAGGGGTTCTCTAAAACCATGCATATTCACATGCACTTTTTAATTTTTAGGTCTAATTAATTTGATGTCAACTGACGGACCTTAGGAGTCATCCCAGATACTCTGCGGAACGCAATATTAGGAATCCATTTATTCCAGCGTTCCCTATTAAGCACTTTTGCGAAAGGTAGTCACCCATTTCTTAACATATTACCTGTGTAGCTTCATTTATGCACCCTTGTTTCTGAAACTTCTTTTATTTAATTGCCAGAGAGCGTGTTTTCTCCGATGTGGCCCCTTGTCTGTTGATGCAGCCCTGCCGTGTGTCACCCCGCTTCCACCCATCCAGACGCTCTGCGCTGGGATTCCTGGCTCACTTCGCACCTGGCTATCTCCACTCACTCACAGCGAATTGACTTGGTTATTTTTTATGCCTTTGGGAGTTTTACTTTCTCTTTAAGCAATATGGGTAGTTGAATAGAAAGGGTTCATCTCTTTCATATTATTTACTTTGTTTATGTCTGTTTCCCCACAGGGTCCATTTGTTGTATGGTATTTCGCCCTGAGGAAGGCAACTTAAACTATGTCATGGAACTATTGGCCAGGCAGGTGGCACTTTTGCCGAAACGTGGTCTAATGATGTCAATTTGAATTTACTGTTTATGTCACTAACTTTTGACACGCACACGTAGGCAGACCTGTCAGCAAATCATAGGACATAGAACAAATTCTACTCCTGACAACTCTTTTGAGAATAACGTGTGCATTGGCCCAATACAAGCCATAAATAAGAATATTGGCTGGGATCTAGGCCACCATACAGTTGGCAGTTTGTTGTCCAGTTTCTTTTAGAATTCTCTTTTGTTTACTTTGTTCAAAAGTTTGTCGAAAAACATACATTTAAGTTTTTGTGTTTGGTGTTTTTTTGACTATTAACCTTTCAACCATTGAACAAATGCATTTATATGTTTGTTATATTGCTTTATGTTTAGTTGTTTATGTATTATTTACACAACTATTTATTTGTTAAATAAATATATTTTTTATGGTTTTTCAATCATCAGACTAGCCTGTTTGCTTTCAGAGTCTGTTACAGCCTAAAAATTTGAGTGATACCTTTGTAGTACACCTTGACAAATAACTTGTTACTCGAACTAATTATTAATTAAACCCACAACAGTGTGACTCTCTTTTTCTAGTCTAGTTCTTAATCCCTTTCCTCACTGCTTATGGGATAATTCCCCCCTTTTTTCTTTGTGCTAGTAACCTAAGTATACAAAGCAGTTCCTAAGATGGGCAGCAGTGTCAGATCGTACACGTACCAGGATCTGCGTATCCTCTGCCTAAGAATAGAATCGAAAGTAGTGAGATAGGATAAGAAGGAGCAATAGACAGATATAGATATTAAAAAGGATGGGAGACAGAGCAGATCCTTGTGGAACTCCACAGAATAGTGTGACTGATTCCGAGCAGTAGGGAGATTGGAAAACAGATTGAGAACGATCGGTCAAAAAGTCTGCGTACCAGCTCCACACCTGACCCCCCAGGCCCACGTCCGACAAACAGGATATCAGTGTAGAATGATCGACCGTGTCGAACGCGGCTGAGAGGTCGAGTAAGAGCAATGCTCCCACCCTGCCTTGATCAACTAGGCCGGTGAGGTCATCGAGTACAGAGTTAAGTACTGCTTCGGTGCCTCTTCCCGGACAAAAATATCAAAGTAACCTGAGCATTCCATGAAGGATGACAAGCCCGGCAAAGGACGGCGAACAAAGGAATCAAACCTGGTTTGGCACGCAGAGTAAAACACGCGAAAGACCTTTACAAAAAGAAATGGCGAATAAACCCAGCCGGAACCAAATAAAAGTAAATGGAGTCCAGCGGATTTAAGTTTGAGGCTACTAACTTAGTGTTAGGCAGAATAAAGTGCAGTGCCCTTAGGGACCACTACTCACAATTAAGACTACAGGTGGGGATACAAGATTTACCTTTGGTACAAGCCTGTACCGCTATGTCAGAGTGGTAGCAGTGGAGGAGCAGCCAGGCTTATCTCAAGAGTATATGAGCAGTAGCAGAGATTACACAAAGGGGACCACAATTACTGTGACTCAAGCAAACACTGACTCAAGGTTTCAGGTAGAAAAATATAAGTACATTTATTTTTAAACCATTCATTATAAACACAACACTTCTATTAAACTTAAACAAAAACCACACGTTAAATATACTACAACTAACCAATTCACTTTGTACAGTATGTCTCAAGGTAAGTACCCTGTGTTTGAATGAACCTGTGTTACGAACAAAACACGTTACCGCAAATTCGATTGCATTCACTTTTTGACAGTTCGGTCTACTAGATAAATGCGTATCCGTGACTTGAAATGCTACCGGGACAAAACACACTTAGCACCTGAGATACCCAGAGGGATTTGGAGGCAAAAATCACAGGCAATATTTTGGTTAGGCAAAGAGAATCGAGAAACACTTAGAGACAGGAGTTCAAAAGTCAAAGGGCCGGAGCCAGGGTCAAGTGACACCGGAGGCCTGTTGCCGAAGATCACACAGTCAGACAGTTCACAATTCAACGTAGCCAAAAGTACTTCGATATTGTCAATGGTCGGAAGCAAAAGTTAAAAGAAGTAGGGAAGACAAGGGCAAGCCTTGGAGAGGAAGAAAAGGGGTTCAACCAGTTTCCTCAAGCAGAACACAGTACCTTATTCCAATGGTGCAGCTGGTGCCCTGGCAGTTGTTCCTGTTGGTTTCCCGCAGAGCCACGATTCCTGGCGCTTCATTGTGAAGGAGGACGTCTGAAGGGGGTCTGCACCACACAGGGATGAAGCCGGCAGCAGCGACAACGGATAAAAGGTGCGCTCCTTAAAAACAGGAGAGGCTCTTCAAATGGCGATCCGGACCACTACAGCAGTGTGCAGCGATTTCGACCAAGGAAGAGGATCCTCTGGCTGTGGAAGATGAGCTTGTTATCCCCACCAGGCTCAAGGGAAGAAGACCCCGGACTGGATCTTCTCTTAGATGTTGAAGGCTAGATAGCTCAGGACTGCAGCAGGGCTTCACCGGGATGGGGTAGTTGCAGCAGCCGTCGTTCTCTCCGCTTCTCTTCGGTTCCTTGTAGTTCCAGTGGCAACTCTCTGACTTCTAGCCCAAGAGACCTGCCTTTTATGCGCAAAACCCCCATTCACACAGCCTGGCTGTCAATCACCCGGCAGGGGGTATTGTCCAGCCTGGACAACCACCTCAGCCAATCATGGCAAAGTGTGACTTGGGTTTCCTAGGATACCCTGTGCAGGGGGTGACTACACCCCCCCCTCACATTCAGCCCACCTAGACACCCAGGCGCGTGGTGGAGGGCTTCTGAACAGAAGCCTGCCAAATGACGGTAAACAAAGAAGGCGAACCTAATTTGCCACGCAAAGTAAAACACAAGAAGGACTTTAATAAAAGAGATGGCGAATAAACCCAACCGGAGCCAAAAGAAAGATGATTTGGTCAAGGGGATTTATGTTTTAGGCTAATATAATAGCCAAGAACAATACCACGTTTATCTAATATAATCGCGGTAGAAAAATTAGGGTAGGTACCATTGCCACCAGTCAAGTCTAAATGTTAAAAGAGCGAAACAATGCTCTATGAGATACAGATAAAAAGGGATACAAATTAACCCTTTCCAGTATTCCATGGAAGATGGGGTGTACTGGATCTGTGGTAGATTGACTAAGTAAAGTTAATGGCAACTTTACCCTTTTCTGGGGGACTGTAGTCAGCCTCAGAAATGGAGTCGGGGGAAGTCTCAAAGACAACCCTTTGCCACGGCACTGAAGGTGCTGTGTGACACACAAAAAGAAGAGGGCTACTGAAGTTGTGTACTTCAGAGTCCACAATCACGAAAACAGAGAAATACACATGACAAAACACAGGTAAGAGTGGGGGGAAAGCTCATACTCTTACCAAGTGGAAAAACATAAACTCCAGAAGTCCAGCAAAGCTGCTGGGGGACTCACAAGGTGAGGGAAATTAGCCATAATGAGAATTCTCCCTAACACTCGCCCCTCCCAGACTAAGGGACAGGAGGATTTAATCCACTCCTGGAAGGACCTCATACCTCTAGTCGGTTACAAACATCCTAGAGAGACCATCAGCATGTTGGTGGTGACTTCCTGCTCTGTGCTCAATGGAAAAATCAAATCCTTGCAGGCGGATTGACCATCTGAGTAACTTTGGGTTTTCCCCTTTCATTTGCATCAGCCATCTCAAGGGTTGGTGGTCAGTCTGAATAGTGAAGGTAGATCCATACAAGTATGGACTAAACCTCTTCAGTGCCCACACAATAGCAAAGCATTCTCTTTCTATTGTTGCCCATCTTGTTTCAGGATCCTTTACCTTACTGCTGATGAAACAAATGGGGTGTTGCCTACCTTTCTCATCCAGTTGACTAAGGACTGCACCTATACCTACATTAGAAGAATCCGTTTGTACAATGAAGGGTTGGCGATAGTCAGGAGCTCTTAGGACTGGAGCTTGACAAAGGGCTTTCTTTAGACCTTCAAAGGCTTGATTGCACTCCTCATTACACCGACCTTTTTAGGAAATTTGGGAGAGGAGATGACATTCAAGGGAGAAGCTATGGTCCCATAGTTCTCTATGAAGTTCCTATAATACCCAGTGAGACCTAGGAAGGCTCTCACTTGGGTTTGAGTAGTAGGGGTGGCCCAGTTTTGTACAGCTTGTATTTTGTTAGGCAATGGCCTTATTCCACCTCCTCCTACCTCATGCCCAACGTAGACCACTGAACTCTGACCAATTTGACATGTGCTTGCCTTTATGGTCTGATGGGCCTGTTCAAGAGCCTGCAATACATAACCTAGATGTTCAACATGTTGTTTCCATGTAGGGCTGAACACTGCAATGTCATCCAAGTATGCCATGCAGAAGTCTTCCATCCCATTCAGAACTTGATTGACCACCCTCTGAAATGTAGCAGGTGCATTCTTTAGTCCGAAAGGCATTACCTTGAATTGGTAGAGGCCAGCTGGGGTGGAGAATGCAGTTTTCTCCTTGGCATGGTCTGTCAGGGCTATTTGCCAATAGCCTGACATTAGGGCAAATGTGCTGAGGTACTTGGCTGCACAAGGTTTGTCCACCAGCTCATCTGTCCTAGGCAAAGGGTGGGCATCAGTCGTGGTGACTGCATTTAGAGCTTTATAGTCCACGCAGAATCTCAACTCTTTGGATCCTGCCTTTGGTACAAGCACAACTGGGCTAGACCATGGGCTAGTAGATGGCTCTATAACCCCGAGTGTAACGCTCACCTGATTCCCGTAAAGGCGCCGGTCTTGACTGGGCGTATACCGTATCTACAAAGGTGATGTGTAACACACGGCTGGCTCTTTGGGCTGGACCTCTGTGCACTGTATGTCTTACTTGAAGGGTAAGATGTCTGCAGATAGAAAATATGGGATTAAGGAACTGGGGTTATTGGGTGCCTCTCTCCTCTTCCCTTTCTCTTCTCCTGTAGAACCCCAAAGGTTAACGCTCTCACCTTAGGTAAGTGAACGCTGTGCTCTCCATCTGCCTCGGGGCAGGGTGCTGTAACCAGTTTCTTCACTGGATAAGGGGAGCAGGCCTCTTGACTTCAGAGGACTGCTGTCCGTCGTTTACTGCACGAACGGTAAGTTTCGAGTAATTCTAATGTCTTTAAAGTCTTTAGTAATGATGTCTCTTGTTTTGCAGGGTTCCGGCGATGGCGGATGACGGGCTGAAGTGAGTTGAAAATGGAGCCCGTGTGATGAATAGAAGCGCCTGTAAGCACGTAAGTAAGCGCTTGTTGCCTGCTTCACGATGCGCTCTAACTGTCTTTTTATTTTGCAGGTACAAGTTCGGAGCGGCTGCAGGGTGCCGGAATACCCACTGGGTTAGATGTGGAAAGGAGTAATGGCACGTGAGTATTAAAGTTCCCCAATGTCTTTAAACGCACCTTGTTTTGTCTTTCAGATGCGGGATGCAGCGCCGAAGGCCTCCGGAGCGTGCGAAGAGTTGGTAAGCTTTTGTCTTTCAGATGCCGGAATGCAGCGCGAGGCGTTGGTGACAGCCGATGGACCAGGTAAGTGAAGAGCTGTCACTGAAGACCGTAATGCTAACCTGTTCTTTCTTGTCTTTATAGGTGTTGCTGAAGACTGGATTCAGGATGGTAAGCCTTTTCCCTTAGGCCCAGGATCAGATGCAGAAGACACGATGAGCGTTCTGCTGCAGAGGATGCAGAATAACGCAAAGCAAGATTCATCCATCGGGTGTGGTTTAAATAGCCTCCTGTAGTGCTTATGTCTCCTTCCACAGCCACGCCTAGGTAAGAAAAGAGTTCCTGCTTTCCAGAAGAGTTCCAGTGTTCTGAATCTAGGGAGTGGCTCCTGCCCCACCCAACAGGAAAAGTAGTTCCAAACAGAAGAGGATCAGGGGCTCAACTGGCAGGCAAGTAAGCAGCATGGTCTGCTGCAGGTAAGTCCACCCAAGCATTATGAGCCCGGCGCTTCCAGCGCTGGGACTGGGCATATTTATGAGCCTGGTGCCACTGGCGCCTGGACTGGGTCCAAAAGGTCCCAATTGGGACTGGTTGGCACTCGGAACCTGGGTTATGGATCTGCTTCCAAGGGAGTTGGGAAAACCCTGACCTTTTGGAAGCAGAGATCATGACACCGAGTTCAAGCATCTTGTTGACCTCGGTCCTTATGGGGGATCTGATATTGTCTGACATTCTGAACCCCCTGCTTTTGACAGGCAAACAGTCACCAGTGTGTATGTCATGCTGGCCCCAAGGGGTCAAACCTGGTGAAAGTGAGAACAGGGAGGCAAACTGATTTAACAGTAACTTGCACTCATCCTGCTGGTCAGATGTGAGACTGGAAGATAGATTAACTCCTTCCACTTGCTCATCTAAAGGTAAGCCTCTGAGGAGGTCAGGCAGAGGTTCACTCTCCGCCTCCTCCTGAGCTGAAGCTAGAAGCAGAGCTCCTATGTCCGGTCTAGAGACATAAGCCTTCAAACGGTTGGTGTGAAAGACTCTGGGAGCCTCCTTAGGATTGCCTAAGTCCACCAGATAGTTCACCTCTCCAAGTTTACCCACAACCTTGAAGGGTCCTATCCATTTGTCCTGCAAGGCCCTCTGCCTTGTTGGGACCATAACAAGAACAAGCTGGTCTTGAGTAAACTCAACCATGTTAGCCTTCTGGTCATGCCAATGTTTGACCAGAGCTTGACCAGCCCTCAAGTTATCACTTGCCTCTGCCGTCATGTGTGACATTCTCCTCCAGAGACCTATCACATAGTCAGTCACTCTGACTGGTTTGGAGGAAGGAGCACTCTCCAACCCCTCCTTAATCAGGGCCAATGGACCTCTGACTGGATGGCCATAGAGAAGTTCGAAGGGACTGAATCCTACTCCCTCCTGAGGGACTTCTCTATATGCAAAGAGAAGGCATGGCAGTAGAAGGTCCCACTTTCTTCTAAGGAGTTCTTCTAAAGCACCTATAATGCTCTTCATAGTTCTGTTAAACCTCTCTACCAGCCCATTGGTTTTGTGGGTAGTAGGCAGTTGAGAACTTGTAGGTGACTCCAAAGGTTTTCCACATGGTTTGCATGTAGTGGGACATAAAATTTGATCCCCTGTCAGATATCACCTCCTTAGGAAAACCTACCCGGGTAAAAATACCAAGTATGGCCTTAGCCACAGCCGGTGCCGTAACAGTCCTCATAGGAATGGCTTCAGGAAATCTAGTGGCATGGTCCACTACAACCAGGATGAACCTGTTGCTTGAAGATGTTGGACGGTCAAGAGGACCAACAATGTCAATCCCAACCCTCTCAAAAGGAACTCCCACCACTGGGAGAGGCACTAAGGGTGCCACATTCTTGGATCCACTCTTGTCAGAGGATTGGCAAGTGTGGCAGCTTCTGCAGAATTTGTCTACTTCTGTACCCATCTTAGGCCATTAGAAGTGCAGAAATAGCCTTTCTTTGGTTTTCTTAAAACTTAAGTGACCAGCCAAAGGTACCTCATGGGCTAACTGCAGAAACTGAAGTCGGTTCACTAGAGGTACTACAAGTCTTTTGTAGTCTCTAGGGGTTGACTCAGTTGGTTCACTGTAGAAGAGGCCATCCTCCCAGCGTAACGTATACTTCCCAGGCTCAGTCCCATTGACCTGAGAAGTTGCCTGTTGGTAAAGACCTTCCAAGGTAGGACACTCTCTTTGTCCCTTACTGAAATCTTCCCTGTTGGGTCCACCTTCTTTCAGTAAAGACTGCAGCTCAGGATGGTCAACAGGGTAAAGATATCCTACCAAGGTAAGATCCTCTTCTAGATCTGATTCCTCAGTATCTAGCTTGACCATACAGGGTTGAACCTCACACTCAGTCTCAGCTGGTATGGGAGTCACAGGTGTGACTTTGGACAGTCTCGGAGATGTCCTTCTGGGCACAGGAGTGCTTCCTGGTTTCTTGCTGGCAGACTTAGGTTTCCCCTTTGTCTTTTCTTGTCCTGCAATGGCAGTAAGTAAGTCCTGTGGACTTGGGGTGATAGCTTCCTCTATCATGTCCCCAGGAGAGCCTCTTAAGGTTCTCTCCCTTGCAGACCTTGTGAGCTCCTGCTTCCTTCTGTTGGGTGGACTGGGAGTACTAGACACAACTCCAAGAGTGTTAAGGTCATTACCCAACAGGACCCTCCCAGGTACGTTATTTTGCACACTTACAGGTATCCTGACAGTTGTGTCATTACACTGGATGAGAGCTGGTAACTGGGGAACCATTTGCACAGGGCCTCCAGCTAACTTGGTTAAGTGTTTGGGTGCCTTAGCAACATCCTCCACTTTGAAAAAACATTCATCAACCACAGTTATGCTGGCTCTAGTGTCTCTGATGGCAGAGGTCTCCTGACCATTCACAAGAACACTATCTTTGTAATACTCTTTAGTATTATCTGGGTTTGAGTTATAGACATCTAAGTTCTGTTGTTCCCAAAGACGCAAGGACAGTAAAGAAACACTAGCTGAGACTCTCATGGGCTCATCAGCTAGTAGTTGAAAGTTTCCACTGGTCATAGGTACTTCATCCACCTGGGAGAAGGCTAAGGAGACAGTGTTGATCCCTGAAGGTTTACCCTTACACTTGAGATCTCCTTTCACATGGCCAGGTAACCCACAAACAAAGCATTTCCCAAATGCTCTCTGGAATGGGGGTTTGCTTTGAACCCCATCTGGTGTGTTACCAGGTGGTACACTAGCCTGGTTCGGTTTACCTTGTGGCTTACCCTGGTTATGTTTGGGGCCCTCTTTTGGATTGGAATTATTGGAATTCTCTGTGTTGTCTTTCTTTGGCTGCTTCCCCTCATCCTTCTTGTGAGTAGCCCCAGAATCCTTGTGAGTAGCCCTGTTGGCAACCCACAAGTCAGCAGCCTTAGCTAGCTTCTTAGGATCTATCTCCTTTGAATCAGCCAAGTGCTGTCTAAGCTCAGGAGAGCAGACATCAAAAATAGACTCCAACATTACAAGATTCCTCAAACCTTCATAAGTGTTCACTTTGTAATCCTTAACCCAACCATCTAAGTTTTTCAAACATTCACACACCCAGGTAGCCCAATGGGTACCATCATGCTTTTTGAGGGTTCTAAACCTCTTAAGATACTGGGAAGGGGTCTTCCCAAACCTAGCTATTAATGCTAATTTCACACACTCATATTCCTGTTTATCCACCTCCCCCAATTCCATTACAGCATCACTTGCAACAGGGGGGAGCCTAGAGAAACGCCAAGGAATCAACTGATTCCCTGAGATACCTTGAATCCCATGATGGTACTCAAACATTGCTAACCAATCCAAAACATCAAGTTTAGTCTCATACATACCAATCATTTCCTTTGGCATACAGGGTCTCTTAGGGCTGGAAGGCCTAGAAGACTCTGGGAGAGAAGCATTTTCTAGAGACAGTTTCTTCATTTCTAGTTCATGGTTCAGCTCCATTTCTCTGAGCCTTAACTCTTGATGTTTCATGGCAGTTTGTGCAGCAATACGTTTCACTTCCAATTCAAGTCTCATTTTCTCAAGTTCAATAAACTCAGGAGTAAGTTTAGGACCTGTGGGGGTCCCTGTGGACAGAGGTTGTGCATTCTGAGCAGGCAAAGGAGTTGTAGGGTTTCCTAGCAAGGACTCATCTACTTCTTCTAAAGTAACACTCTCAGAATCAGAAACATCAAAATCCACATTTGCTGGAGTCGTAGGTCCTTCTGACCCACTCTCCACACCTTTTCCCATTAACTTTGCAATCAGTTCAGATTTCTTTCCTTTACCAGAGAGATTCCTATGCCTACACATGGTTCTCAGAACCTCAGCAGTATAGAGTAAAAGACTCTCTTCAGTGTAGCTTTCCATATTTGACATGATTTATCAGTTAAATAGAATTAGTGGTGTTAGCCTTGTGGTGGTTAGTTGAACCCAAGCAACAGCATCACTCTAAGTGTAATCACTCTACTTCCAAATCCTCACCGCTGTACACTAGTGTTAGGCAGAAACCTGTGCAGTGCTGTTAGGGACCACTACACACAATTAAGACTACAGGTGACAATACAAGTTTTACCTTTGGTACAAGCCTGTGCCGCTATGTCAGAGTGGTAGCAGTGGCGGAGCAGCCAGGCTTATCTCAAGAGTGTATGAGCAGTAGCAGAGATTACACAAAGGGGACCACAATTACTGTGACTCAAGCAAACACGAACTCAAGGTTTCAGGTAGAAAAATATAAGTACATTTATTTTTAAACCATTCGTTATAAACACAACACTTCTATTAAACTTAAACAAAAACCACACGTTAAATATACTACAACTAACCAATTCACTTTGTACAGTATGTCTCAAGGTAAGTACCCTGTGTTTGAATGAACCAGTGTTACGAAACAAAACACGTTACCGCGAACATGATTGCGATCACTTTTTGACAGTTCGGTCTACTAAATAAACACGCATCCATGACATGAAATGCTACTGGGGCAAAACACACTTAGCACCTGAGATACCCAGAGGGAGTTGGAGGCAAAAATCACAGGCAATATTTTGGTTAGGCAGACAGAATCGAGAAACACTCAGAGAAAGGAGTTCAAAAGTCAAAGGGCCGGAGCCAGGGTCAAGTGACACTGGCGGCCTGTTGCCAAAGATTACACAGTCAGACAGTTCACGATTCAACATAGCCAAAAGTACTTCAATATTGTCAATGTTCGGAAGCAAAAGTTATAAGAAGGAGGGAAGACAAGTGCAAGCCTTGGAGATGAAGAAAAGGGGTTCACCCAGTTTCATCAAGCAGAACACAGTACCTTATTCCAATGGTGCAGCTGGTGCCCTGGCAGTTGTTCCTGTTGGTTTCCCACAGACCCACGATTCCTGGAGCTTCGTTGATAAGGAGGACGTCTGAAGGGGGTCTGCACCACACAGGGATGAAACCGGCAGCAGCGACAACGGATAAAAGGAGCGCTCCTTAAAAACAGGAGAGGCTCTTCAAATGGCTATCCAGACCACTACAGCAGTGTGCAGCGATTTCAACCAAGGAAGAGGATCCTCTGGCTGTGGAAGATGAGCTGGTTATCCCCACCAGGCTCAAGGGAAGAAGACTCCGGACTGGATCTTCTCTTAGACGTTGAAGGGTAGATTGCTCAGGACTGCAGCAGGGCTTCACTGGGACGGGGTAGTTGCAGCAGCCGTCATTCTCTCCGCTTCTCTTCGGTTCCTTGTAGTTCCAGTGGCGACTCTCTGACTTCTAGCCCAAGAGACCTGCCTTTTAGCGCAAAACCCCCATTCACACAGCCTGGCTGTCAATCACCCAGCAGGGGGGTTGTCCAGCCTGGACAACCACCTCAGCCAATCATGGCAAAGTGTGACTTGGGTTTCCTAGGATACCTTGTGCAGGGGTGACTACACCCCTCCCTCACATTCAGCCCTCATAGACACCTAGGCGGGTGGTGGAAAGTTTCTGAGCAGAAGCCCACCAAAAGACGGTGAACAAAGAAGGCGAACCTAGGACTTTAACAAAAAGAAATGGCGAATAAACCCAACCGGAGCGAAAAGAAAGACGATTTGGTCAAGCGGGTTTATGTTCGAGGCTAATATAATAGCCAAGAACAATGCCACGTTTATCTAATATAATCGCGGTAGAAAAGTTAGCTAGATACCACTGCCACCAGCCAAGTCTAAATGTTAAAAGAGCGAAACAATGCTCTAAGAGGTACAGATAAAAAGCAATACAAATTAACCCTTTCCAGTACTCCATGGAAGATGTGGTGTACTGGATCTGTGGTAGATTGGCTAAGTAAACTTAATGGCAACTTTACCCTTTTCTGGGGGACTGTAGTCAGCCTCAGAAATGGAGTCGGGGGAAGTCTCAAAGACATCCCTGTGCCAAAGCACTGAAGGTGCTGTGTGACACACAAAAATAAGGGGGCTACTGAAGTGGTGTACTTCAGAGTCCACAATCACAAAAACAGAGAAATACACATGGCAAAACACAGGTAAGAGTGGGGGAAAAGCTCAGACTCTTAACAAGTGAAAAAAAAATAAACTCCAAAAGTCCAGCAAAGCTGCTGGGGACTCACTAGGTGAGGGAAATTAGCCATAATGAGAATTCTCCCTAACACTTATCCTAAAACCGTACCAAGGCTATTTACATAGACCGCGGTAGGAAAAATATGATAGATACCACTGCCACCAGCCAAATCTTAAAGAAAGGGGAACTAAATAATGTCAATGAGAGACAGACAAAAATGGATAACTATTAACCCTTTCCAGTACTCTATGTAAGATAGTTTGTACTTGGTCTGTGAAATTAAAAAGTCTAATACAGTCAATGGCAACTTTACATGTTCTGAGAGACAATAGTCAGTCCCAGAATATGGAGTTTAAAGTGGGAAGTCAGAAAAAACATCCCTGTGTCACTGCACTAAGTGTGCTGTGTAACACACAGTAAAAAGATGGTGCCTATGGAGTAGATGAAGCTCCACAGTCTATGAACACAAAAATGTTACACACACAGCAAAACACATGTAAGAGTGGGAAAAAAGTCTCACACTCTTACCAGTGAAAAAAATAATTCCTAGAAATCCAGCAAAGCTGCTGAGGGACTCAGTAGGTAAGGGAAATTATCCATTCTGGAGAATTCTCTCTAACAGTGAGCCAGAAGTGTGGTCAATGCTTGCGATACGTGGCCATAGGTAGTTGATTTTACACCTATACTAGGTCATTAGTAAATCTGCAATACCACTGGGATTTCAGTAAGGAACCTTAACACATTGTAAATTCAAAAGGGTACTTTAGTGAAGGTTTCTTTCCAAGATGTAGGTCTTGAAATGACCCTCTTTTGCTGTGATAATGGCTGTTTACAGCCACCAGGGTGTATGCAATTTTCCAATATTCAAACAATAGTGATTGAGACCAATGTTCTTCCCTTGCAATTCAACTATAAGTAAATAAAACAAACAAACAAACTGGCAACAATCTTCGTTTAGCCGCATTTTCTCATTTTTGCAGCTGTGGTTCTTTTGAATGTTCTCGGAAAACACTTTTAATTGTCAATTGTAGGTGAGTGCAGATATATGATATATATGGTCCATTGAATGGAGTGCTAATCAAGTGAAAGCCAAGGTTGGGACCCATGTGTACAGGTTATATTCTCTCACTATGTCAGGAAATAGTACAAGCCCTACGAGACATTAAAGAGGAATATTGCGCATATCCTTTAATTTAGAAACTAACAAAAAGGATGAATGTAAACTCAATTAATCCTGGTCTGGTGAGGCCATTCTGCTGAACGTGGTCTACCGGCGTATACTGGAACCAAAGTCGAAGTTCTGTCACAAGCAGACAGGATTAATCAATCAACACAAGCCAACCGATGCAGAAGACCGGAAATAAGCTGGAGTTGTGGTTCTGCACCAGCCGAGGAGGCCATTTCCCCCTAGGGATGCCGCACAGCAAATAAGGTACTCTGTACATTCAGTGAACTAGAAGGAGGGTGGACAAACTCGGCCATACCCCAAACTGGGATGAGAAACCGTATACCTCAAACCGGGGTGGGAAACCAAATGGCCTAAAAAGGGCTAAGAAACCAGATAGCCCAAGAAGGGGCCGGAATCCTTATACCCCAAGAGGGTGTGAGAACCAACTAGCCAAAGATGGGACGGAAAACCACATTCCATAAGAGGGGATGAGAAGCCATATAGCCCAAGATGGAGTTTGTAAGCAAGAGCTGGAAAAGAAAGTGTTCAAATGCAGAAATTGCAGTGCTGGCAGAAATCCCAGCTTCACCCCTTCAGCCCTTAACCAATGTGTGATCCTGGGCATCTCATTTAATCTTATATTGCCAGTCCCTAAACCTTTCAAAATTGTCAGCCCTTCAGAGTGATTTCCTTCTCATGGTATGATCTTCATAAAAGACGTATTCATGGTTTCTCTTTAATAGTGAGCATATTTATATCGCACACCACAGGCATTTGTTCCTTTGATATCTAATGGGAACACTTTTTGAAAACCATACCCCACTTCTAATCTCAATCTGTCTGGATAAAGACACCTTTCTGGTTGCTTCTAATCTGCATCCACTATCCATGCTACGGTATGCGTATCGTTCTCCTTCCTTCCAATTGGTCTCCTCTGTTCATGCATGAGCACTTTTGCATTCTGTGAGGCAGCTAATGTGAGTTCTCTGTCTATTATGCGTGACAGGTACCTTTTACATACGGTCCTGCATTTATACTATAGGCTGCACACCTTCCTGGATGTTATTTATAACAATTATCCCGTATGCACTAGAGCACTAACCTATTCGTAGACTGCTAATGTTGGTCTTCAAATGCTACTTGTTTATCATTCTGATTAGAGCAAGAATGAAGAAGGTAAGGGGACTTAAAGGGAGTAAACGTGCTTATTATGCAGCGTGACAGCATATGAACCTATAGGTTGTGAGCGCAACGGGTGGGGGAGCGACCATTATTCTTGATCCCTTCATTCATTTGGTTTGGTGGAGGGGGGCCCCAAAGATGTCCGTTCCCAGGGTCCCAAAAGTGTTTAAGATGGCCCTGATGGGATACATAGAATAAATAAAACAATAATGAAAAATACGGCCAGCTGGTGGCACGTGCCAGGGGTCCAAATCTACACATCCAGGTGACAGCAGCATGGGCAACGTTTGAAATATGGAAACATGGGAGGCTCATACAAAGTGGACCTGTTAGTTCTACAAAGAGCACCCAAAGTTAACTCTGCCCATTCAGAATCTCGGTAATCACTAATCAATAATTATACTCAGGCTCAGATTGGTTTATGGCTGTTCATCCTTAATTAGAGATGACATTGCTAAGTTGTGATGGAGGGTGCACCTTTGACTCTATACGTATTGAGCTGAGGGACAAAAGAGTAGCCAATGGCATCCTGGGTATTTGTAATGATTCAAAACTGACCTGTTTTGTGCAGCAATCAACGAGGCACTTGGGGAGTCCACTGAAGATCCTGACACCTCCCCTCCCCTTAAAAGGGAAAGAAGGGGTGGTGCGAGGGATCCCAGGGAAACCCTCCTGGGGAATAAAACCCTGCTGGAACGGATGTGTAGCTGGATGGATCAATTCGTCCCTTGTATGCCGCTCTTCAATACGGGAAGGAACTCACAGGTTCCAGCCGCGGCATCCCGGAAATGTCTGGACTCTAAATAAACAAACAGTATATGAGCCGAGGGACTTACACGTAGTTAAATCAGATGAAAAGGGGTGGAGAAGTACCCAGTGTGTCGGAAGGAAGAGCCTAACGAAGATTCTTGAAGGGCCTTGGATGACGGGAGTAAATGGCAGGATAAAGACACAAGGCTGTGGGAAGGAATAGAAGGAAAAGGTAAGTAGAAGCAAGGATGTAGGTAACATGCACCCTAGCTGCGAATTCACGTAGCATCTGGGGAGAGAAGCGATGCGCTGAGCTTTGGATCCGCTTGGCCATATCCGGAATCCCCGGAACAAAGTGATGACGTCAGAGGATGTCTGACTTCCAAACGCGGAAACGCTGCACCGCTACCCAGAGTAAGAGGAGCCATGTTGGAAGAAGGAAAAATAGACAATGCTCGCAACCTCCAGCGTTGCCAAAGAGAGCGGCGGCGCCAATGAGCCATGACAGTATTGTAAAGAGATGATGTACGCCATCTGGTAGCAGGATCGTACTTAGTCTCTCCCTATTATAACAATGCTTACCCCGTGGGAACTGGACCACAGTATCCATTACTCTCTGGTTCAAATGCAATCCAACAGGGGACAATACTTTGGGATATTTCCAACGGATGAGGAGAGCTTGCTTAGCCCGTTAATTGTCCATATCTAAATGAGTCATGGGTGCTGAGACCAATAAAGGCCCTGGGGCTGCACCCATTATTCCCATCCTTCCGGGAAGGTCGGATGTAAATCTGAGTTATTGTAATAGTTCATATGTTTTGTATTATGCTGTACTTTGCTGGCCTTACGGCCGAACAAAGCGTTATGATGAACTGTGAGCTGTAAGGATCCTAAAATATGGGAACGGAAACATCTCCTGAGGATTGTGGAACTTTGATTGTTTATTTCTTTTTGCACCTTTGGAACTTTATGTTAGAACTCTGGGAAAGAGCTGCAAACAACCAGTTGAAAGACTATATCCCTAATCACTTCATCTTCAGTTTTGCGTGTAAGGGTCAAATTAGATTTTGGACACAAGACAGAGAACTTTACTTTGTACATTCTGACACAGACATCCTGTAGTTTTGTTGAGGCCGAGAAACCCCTCTTAGAAATAGGGCCAGATAGGATTTGCTCCAGCCCTCTTTTTATGTTAAATAAGTCTTTACCAACCACCACAATGCCCTTGTGTCCGAGTCTTACTCCTGGTTCCTTCACTAGCCAATGAGATCCTTTCTCTCTTGCAACTACCTAAATCAAATTGACCTTTTCCATGATCATATTTCATTTGAACTACTGGAACAACAAATATATTGGGCACCCTGAAAAGACACAATATAAATTAATTTAAGATCACGCTGCCCAAATCATCCTCAGTTTAAAGCACTAAACTCCATCACATCAGTGTTAAAACACTACAGTGCCTTAAGATGTGAGAAATACTACACTTCAAAACCTTATGCCTGACCCATAAGCCTCTTCATGGTTGCTCAACAGATGATCTTGCAGAGATGTTGCAACCGTGTCAGCAAACAAGAGGCCGAGGCCTAGGACCTCTCAATCAGGTCCTTTCCTACATCAGGCCAACCAGATACAAAAAAGATGGCAACCAATATTTCCATCCTAGGGCTTCACCCTTTGGAACTCCCTTTGACTTCGACTTTGATGCAAGCCAGAAGTTGCTCAAGACCCACATCTTCTCAATCTCCTTGGACTGCCATTCCCTACTCCAGCTGCCCGAAGCATTACGGTCCCCCATATTGCCACAACACCCTATAGCTGGTCAGAATCCTAAGATCAACTCCACCACACTCGTCAAATGCAAATACCAATAAGCGACCCACTCATGCATAGTGTACAAAATGCAAATATGGCATGCATATGTAAAGGTATGTGATCTGCACACGTTGGCACAATCTTATTGCTGTCATCGTCATTTTAGTCACACAATAGAGAGCCAACTCTACCATCAAACCGAAACTTTCCACCAGCTTGAACAGTGGATTCCTGATTGCAAAGACTTTCATTCTACTGGGTTCCTCTTTGTATATTTCTGCCCCAAGCATGTCTTTTTGGTATGAATCAAGTTTGCTCTTTGTGTCCTCTAGTATTTTATATAGGTCTTCCTGTGTGAGCAGGGAACTCAAGTGATCTCTAGGTTCTGTGATCTCTGTGTCTATTGTGAACAGTGATTTCACTAATTCCTCTATTGTTAACAGTATGCACTATAGGGAGCATTCATTTAAGATTGTTTTTCCATTTCTTAATTAAATCACTGTTCTGTTTACAGAGAGTGGGTCTAAGGTAGATTCTAAGTGTTTGAGGGATGTGTTGTGCCTTAAAGTACTGTGGAAGGGTAGATGCATGTAGTTTTTGTGAGATGTCTTTTCTCAAGAGTCTTTCTAAGTTGTTTACTAATCTGTCAGGGTTTTCAGCTGCCGGAATAGTCCTTTATTTTATTGTTTGTTTGTCGGTTTATTTAATGGAACATGTAAAAAGAGACAACATTGTACAGATTATCCTTCACAAATTATTACTCCTAAGTATCATGGTTGTGACATGAGTAAATTATACTTGAATACATGTCCTGTACACATTATTTTTACCAAAACATGTCAGTATTGATGGTGTGCAGGGAACAGGAGTGTCCAACCTTGAAGGACACTTTGTTTATTTTTGTTCTATGAAATATTTTTTGGGCCAGAGCTATATTTTTCTCCCCTGAACCGAGATCATCCTTTGAGAGTTATTTCAATACTATAGACATTTGAATTAGTTTCTTTCAAAGAGGTGTGCAGATCACAAGTGGCTTGGTCGACTTGCATGACTGTGCAGCTGTAGATGTAAGAGATGATAAATAATTAATAACAAATGTTTCTGAACAATCACCACATAAGGTCTTCGATGAAGAAGGGTGCAGAAATCTCCCAACTCTGTATTTGGATCGATGTGCATGCCATATAGGGGGTGAAAGAATTGGTGGCCTCAATAGGGAATGTCAAATGTGAAGGTATCCCGAGAGTTAGCATGAGAATATGTGCCAAAATTTGTCAGGTTGCAGAATCGTCTCCAATTACAAAGCAATATCCACATCAGTGGAAAACAAATTAAAATAAATAGTTTTGGTTACCATCTCTGATTATGCCCCTAACAGTTTTGTAGAGTACTTGCCAGGGTGGAAGCTGAGAGGAATGATCACATGTAACAAAAAACCACTTGAACATGGAAAATTAATTCAGGCCATTGACCATCTTGTTTCAGTGAATAAGAAGAAAATTCACTGGAGGAAGATAAGAGGGAACTCCCGAACACCAGGGGAAGACATGCTGCATCATGTCCATAATGCAATAGCAGCGTAACAAAGAGGTACGCAGAAAACATTGGAAATATTGAACGAATGTGCTTATTGGCCACATATGTCCCAAGATGTGGAGTTATATACTTGGGGTGTTTGCTGTGTGCATAATTTCAGCATGCCTCCCCAGCAGATAGAGCACCATTAATGAAAAAGAGGTCTGACACTACTCTGGTCAGATTTTCAAATAGATTTCAGCGGCCCAGTTCAAAGATCATGACAAGGAATCAAATATATGTTAATAGTTACCTGTTTAATGTCAAAGTGGTTGGAATGCATACTGGCACCTGACTGTAGTGCACAAACAGCAGCTACTCTGTTGGTGAATCACATATTTTCTAGGTTTGGTTTACCTCAAACAATAGAATCAGACGTGGAAGTCATTTTACTAGTACAGTGATGACCAAGATGTGGTATATTTGGCATCTTCTTGGGGTAAAGAGGAAGCTCCATATTTTCTCGAAAATGTTGGGCTAAAGCAGGGTCTAGTTGGTATTTGTGACTCCCTTTGGTATTAATGGCCATTAGGGTGACATCATCAAAGTCCAAATTTCAGTCCACATGAAATCATGAAAGGCAGGAAGATGATTGCACCACAACACCTGTTGTACAGGACTAATGAGCAAGTTCTGGTAAATGCATCCACAATTCATGAATATGTGGAAGGATTGAGAAAGCATTTTCGATATGCATTTGCGTTTTTACAGGGAAATCTGAAAAGGACTTCTGGGGTGCCAAATCATACTAAGACAGGAAATCATCTGTTAGGGAATATGAAGTAGGCGATCCGGTGTTCCAGTTCTCCTTTGCAAAAGGAATCAACAAAAATACCAAGTTCATGGAATCCTTGCTTGGTCCATTCAAGATTGTGGATAAGGTTTCGCCTGTTCTGTACAGAATAATGGCCAAGGAAAGTGATCTTAGAAGTATGCAGATATTAAATAGTAAATATACGTGGATAATGTAGATATTTATTTCCAGGTGATTAAAAGATAAGAGGAGTTTTAAAGGAAACGTTATTTTTGCTTGGTATCTAACCTATCCGTCTCTCGCCTCGATTTAGATTATTTAACTTGTTTCCTTCATCAGTGTTCCCTGGATCCGGATGTCCATGGAGGAATCCGCGGGAGGTAGCAAGGCGCAGTCGCCAGGACCAAAAGGGGTGAAGGGCAGAAAGAGGCCTGCAGGTGAAGGAGTGGAATCCAGATGATGGCATGGCAGACCATGTAACATCATGTTCTGTTATTCAAACACATTGCTTTTGGTATGTTTATTAACCTCAACATATGCTACACCAGAAAATGGTCAACTTCTGGTAGAGCCGGGGCTTGGGTCAGGGATAGTGGTGGAGGAAGAGAACATTTATAGCAGTGTAGCCCCTGAGTTGATCCTAGAAAATTGTTTGAATGTTTCTGAGGTTAAGTCTGCCCAAGTGAAATAGTGGGTGAAAATACGTAGAGAAGGGGCTCAAAGAGCAGTAGGAGAAATTCTACTACAATTGGAAAATACTTTTAGACATTTGTCCCATTCTAAAAAGAAGAGAGGGTGAAGAATGGCTGGATTTCTGATTGCAGGAATTGTTGTGACTATAATTGGAGCCTTTGTTGGGACAACTGTGTTGACAGCTAATGCAGTGTCAGTGAACACATTAGATGACAAAGCCAGAGAGTTAGAGCAATAAACAGAAATAGGTGGTTCAGTACATAAATCAAACCATCCTGACCCTTAATGGCAATGCTTGACCATAGTATTAATATTATGGTCAGAGGAAATGTTCAAGTGAGGGGAGCACATGTTTTTTAAGCCAGGAGATTAGACCTCCCTGAAGTAACAATGCTTGTTCAGTGCTCTATGCAGAAAATGGGTGATTGGAGATGTAAGTGAAGGTAGTCCAAAGATGTCACATATGATCACATGGGGCCTCATTCCGAGGTGGGCGCAAAGGACCCCAGTGCCGGTAATCCCTTTGCGCCCTATTCTGAGGTCCCTTTGTGGCCTGTCCTTAACGCCTGGTTATGGACGGGACCCGCAAAGGGACTTCAGAGCTAATAACGGTACCGCAAATTGCGGTACCGTTATTAGCACCCACCCCATTCCCATTGAGCCCTATGAGGGCTCAAATGGGAATGAGGAATGGTATTTTCAATGGGCACTTACCGGTCCCACAAAGGTCAGACTAGACCGGTAAGTGCCCATTGAACGAGGGCGGACACAGTAGCGGTATTGGTGCCAGTCATGGCACTAATAGCGCCAGGACTAGCACCAACCTTGGAATGAGGCCCCTGGTCTCATTATTGCATGAAGATCACATTGTTTGATGCGTATCTAGGAGTAATGCTTCCGTAAAGGCGTTTGTTTAATCAGGCCTCTACAGAACAAAGGGGGAAATGTTGGAAAAATGCAGTGAACTCATTTCAACTGTGCACTAATTTCAATGGGGGCCCTGATTTCCACAGAGACAGTGTGCACCACATTCAAATGATACTAACTATGCTTCATGAGCTATGTATGATTTAGGACACTAGTACCGATGTGCATCATTGATGCATTACCAAAGATATGTTGGTTTGGGTGGCTTCAAGCATTAACATTGCAGCATGTGCATGGACAGCTTTGACTGCGATGGGTAGATTCAGAAAAACAGAAAAACATAGAATTACAAAGGTAAGCAGCCTGCTTTCCACAGTGTAACTAGATGACAGGTCCTGGGAAAAACCACAGGTATTGTTCAGAAGCGCAGGATGGAAGTATGCCATGTAACATTTTCTTCTGCAGCGCAGGAAGCGATGGGTGCAGTTTGCCAAAAGCCAGAGGGGGTAAAATGGATGTGTTTAGTGACACAAGAAGGCTGGGGTAAGGAAGTGACACTGGCAAAAGTAGGTGGGTAAAATGTGCAGCTTCCATATGATCTATAGGTCCTGGGCCGAGTTATACATAAGGAACTACAAACTGGGAGGCAGGGCTTTTTGCTGTTGCTGATTCCATGGGGCACTTTTGACTCAAGCTGTCCACATGAGCCTGTGGCCTGTGTTATTGATGCAGCCTGGTCTGTCCATCGCATTACTGAGATGTTCTTAAAAGAAAAACAGAGTTGCATCTCACAAACTCTGATTGCGAGAAAAAAAAAACTAGGCCTGTTTTTGTTTCATCGTGTGAGAGCGGGCTGTGCCTTGCAAACACCAAGGCATTTTGCCATGATTGCCTGGATCTGCGTGCTGGGCTCTGCAACAGGATTCCAAGATAGTGTTCTGAAGCCAGAAGGCGGGGGCTGCCGTGAGCTGGTTCTGAGAGTGCAGGCAGGCAAGCAGACCTGAGGCGAATATGGTTTAAAATCCAGTGAAGTCAGTGTAGCTAGGGATCACCAAAAAATTATTTTGGAAATTTCTTGCAATCGAATTTTGATTTGGGCATGCCAAAGTGACCTAGAAGGGAATTTCTTTGTTTTTCACAGTACCTGAAAAACACAGACACTTTCTTAATCTAAATTGGTTATGGGAATACTTATGTTTTATGAGAGATCCCATTATTTTTAACATCAGACTAACCGGACATTTGACTAAATGGTCAAGGGGTAAACAGTAGGTGGGACTGATTCCTAAAGGGTAACTGCTTTTATAACCACTGAGCTGCATGCTAAGGCATGACTCAATTCTATCCTCAATCCACTAATAGGATACAGAGGAGAAGTGGTAAGGGATGATAGTCTATGGCATTTTCAGAATCCCGCTAAATAGCTTTCAGAAGCCAAAGGTATAATTGCGTATTATGATTCTTTTTCTTTGCTCTAATAACATGCATGGTTTAATCTATTGATATGTGTTGATCTTAGCTGAGAATGGGGGGTAAATGGGACTTGAGTTGAGATCTTATATATGGGCAAGGTACTAGATGGGGATTTGTGGTTGTGCTGATCTACAAACAGTATTTGTTTTTCTTCCAATGCAAAGTGTTATTCTGTTTCTTGAATATGTTTCTCTCTCTGTTGCATTTTGTTTCTGTGTGCTGAATGAGTATAAATATGCCTGAGGTCATAATTATGAAAGCCTGTGTGGTAGACTGTTATTGTGTGGTTTATTCAGTTTACAGCATATAGGACCTCATTACAGGTATGGTGGCCTGGAAACAAGGGTGCTGGTAACCTTATTGGAACCCTTGTTTCTGGACTGCCACACTGTGAGTCTGCCTGCTGGGGCCGCTGTGTCCAACAGGTCTGACCCTGCCGGGTGCAGTGGCTCTAGCAGGCAGAGTTGCCATGGAAGCACTGGCACCGTCACCATTGGTGCTGGTGCTTCCGAGTCCCCATTCCACAGAATCCTATCAGACTCTATGGGAATGGGGTCTTACATTTTCCTGCTCCTGACTTCCTGGGCTGCCGAGACTTGTAATGTCCCAATGGCATCGGGGAGCTAGGTGCCGGAAATAGAGTTATGAGGTCAGCGGCTTACCGCCGACCTCGTAATGAGGCCCATAGCGCGGAAAATCTGGTGTGCCCAGTGCAGTACAAAGCCTACGAGGACATAGCCACGCATCTCGGAACAAAATTACAGATGAACACATTCTAACAATCCCTATGGGACTCCACAGATAATGGAAAGTGTTGGTGATGTGGAGGCATCCATTTGGACAAATTCGTGATGGTTAGCGAGGATGTGAACCAGATGAGGTTTGTTTTCTGAGTCCCATGAGTCAATGGGCCTCATTACGATTTTGGCGGTAGCCATGCTGCTATGGGCGGCATGGCTGCCGCCAAAATCGGGTCCGGGTTCCCAGAATGGGGAATTACTGGGCCATCCCGTGTTCGGAGGGCCTGGTAATTCCTCCCTCCAGGAACCCGGGCCCGGACCTTCCCCATTCCCATTTCAGCCCCTATAGGGCTGAATGGGAATGGGGGAGGGAGCAAAAAATGGCCCGATTACGAGCGGCCCGTTGTTTGCTCACTCTTCCCCTCGCGAGACCCGGTAAGCACGCCTGGTTTGACCAGGTGTTACTTACCGGGTCCCGCGAGGGGAGCTTGTAATATGGCAGAATGGGTTTAACGGGTCCGCCTCCTTTAGCGGGTCCCGTTAACCCGTTCCGCCTCACTTGTAATGAGGCCCAATATGTCAATATAGAATATCAGTGAGTGTGTACTGGCCTACTGTGTAGCACATGGCTGATAGATCGAGAAGAACCAAGAGGCAAGGATGGCCTTCATCAAAGATGTTAAGGCCAGTGTCAATCTCCTTGTTGATAGCTGTTTCTGTGCTGCATTCGGGTGTGAAGCCAGATTGGTTGGACTGAAGGAGGTTGTTGCTGCTGAAGTGCTGAAAGAGTTGTGTGGAAGATGGATGATGGAACAGTAGTTGCTGAGGTCGTCAGGGTACAGTTTTAGTTTCTGAGAAGAATTAATATTTCTCCAGTCTTAAATGTAGGGATGCCTCACATGAGGGAGATTTTGATGATTGGCAGATAAGTGTAAGCAACTCATGGTGGCAACAGTAAAGACAAACACAAGTAATCACAGTAAAACCTAAATCTAAGATGGGAGCAAGCTACTACCATCAAATAATAATAAGGCCGTCCTAGGGACGTCTGGTCAAATACAAAAAGTGTGTGGGATAGAGTTCATAAGGAAGAAAGAAGTGTTCACAGAATGATAAGTCAGGATGTGGTAGCCGGGGGTCTCCCTTCCCCACGTCTTGAGCACGGGACAAGGTGGGACTCCTAAGCACAGCACACTCTTGAGCTTTCTCAGCATGAGACTACAGTACCGTTATCAGGTATTAGGCTCTTCATAGTTAAGTCTCTTTTATATATAAAAAAATAATCTCTTCCCTTCAAGGACCTGATGTGTTCAAAAAACCAAACAAAATGTTCCTTTATGTATGTATGTATGTTTGGTGATGCATTTTCACCCTTGGATCCCCCTCTTCCTGTTTCAGACCCTTCTCGAAGGTTAGCCTCCCTCTGTCGGGTTCACTATGGCCTTTTCCTGCACAATTTCACCTGTTGCATTGACACTAATGTCCTTTTAGACAATTCACTGTGGACAGCCCTCTGTCGGGTTCACTCTTGTCAACACAATATTCATTGAGGCATCATGCATTACCCCGTTCTGCAGGCATCCCTCCATCGGGTTTATGTTTGCCAGCCTCACAGTTCCTTCTACTTTCACACTATGTTTGATTCGCTTCCCTTCATTTTCCAATTACTTGTCATTTAAAGACTTTCGACTGGGAGAGGGCGCTAGAGGGCCGACCCAGATGGCGGCTCCCTAAAGAGCTCTGTGCTGCTCCGTATGAATCCTGAACAATCATTGCTTCTGTGGTGGCTAATCATCCCGTCACACTGACAGAAAACAGCAGCGAGTACCGGCGCATGCGGCGCACCTAAAATTCCGCCGGAGAGGGCTTTCCCTACCAGTATATCTGCACCAATGTAGTGGTGCAGAAAGGTTGTGGCTCTGACCGCGCTTCCACGACCCGGCGTCTACCCAGCAGCGATGAGCAGAGACCGCAGGGGGGACCAGCTGCGCCTTTCGCTGTGCCCTGGAGGGCTGGACGTTGGGGGGCCATCAACGGCTGCCATGGAGGATTCGCCCGGCAACCACAGCTGGGAGCGAGACGCCCAGGAGTGGAGCAGACTTGCACGCCCACAAGGGGCACAGGCAGACCCAGCACCGCTGGAACTGTGAAGTCTCCCAAGGCTCCTTGACCTCAGCTCCTCCCAATCCAGGCCGGTGGAACGAGGGACAGTGCAACCGCCGTTCGTGAGGCCAGTGACACGGCCAAGCGGTAAGAGCATTCCAGCAAAAGAGCTGCGTAGCAGAGGCACTCACTCCCCTTACCGCTGCTCAACCAACGCAGGCTAATGGCATCAGCGCCCCAGCTCTCCTGCTGTCATGATTCCTGCCCCTCATGTCCCCAGCCCTCCAAGATGTCAGGCTGGAGCCAGGCCACGATCACCTACATGGCCCTCAAGGGCCTCTCCATCCCTCCAAAGACCCACTTGGAGTCATACTTGGTGCTTGTGGCACCAGACTCACTCACTCCCATAGGATAACATTGGGGATTGGACTTGTAGTGCATCGATGGGGACAAGATGGATGCCCCCACATATTTCTGTTCCCAGAACTGCATGTGCGGTCTGGTCTTTTGGGTGTGGTTCAGCCCAGAGGCACCTGGGATACCCAGAGACTACTTAAGCCACACCCAGGCTGAGAAACATGCTTAGCGTTTTCTGCACCTGCAGCGTGACACTCAACGTGTTCGGATCGGTCTCCAGTAGGCCTGCATCTTTCTTCTGCGCTCAGCTCCTGCAAGACCAACAACACTGTTACCTTGCGGCACTTCTGCCCATCAGTCATCGCTCCTTCTGTTCTGCGGGCATCTTTGGCGGTGTCATTCCCATCTCGGCACGCCGCTTCCTAAGGAAAAGGAAAAAGAACAGAAAAAGGCATTAGTAAGCATTCTGCAAATCGTCGCTTATTTTTAAATACTGTACGAGCTTCAAACGCTTACCTGAATCCCAGCCGCTCTGAGGGAACTCTGTCTCCGGAACTTCTCATCCATCTGGAAGAGGGAAAAGACACTCCAGGTTAGTGTGGAAACATCTAGAGGTGCCGCATACCGCGCTTACCCACCGCATTTGTTCTTCATAACCGGCATCCACCCTGAAAATGTTGCGGCACCTAAAAGACACAGAAAAAGAACTCAGTTCAATGCAAATACGAAAGGGGTGCATTGCGCATTGCGCTCTCACTCACCTTCAGCGCTACTCATCTCAGCAGCACGCCGCCATCCCCGGACGCCGTCCATCATCTAAGGAAGGAAAGGAACGAAATTAGAGAACTGTTCAAAAGACTCATTATACTTACCTGTCGGACTCTTGCCAGTGAAGTAACTAGGCAGCAACGAGCCCGCATCAATCAACGTGCCCCGCCCTGAAGGCAGGACGGAGAGCACACTATCCAAGAAAACAAGGCCCAGTCTCCAGTCGAATAGCCTCCAGGGAAGGGTTCGAGGTTGTAAGAGGTCAGAACAGGCTGAGTGACGTCCCTGTGGATACCAGGTGAGCGTTATAGAACGCAAAGCCTCATATTAAAATCCACCTGGGCATCATGGAAACGTCAGAAACCGACCAGTTATCCCACATGTTGGGGCAGCTACGTTCCCAAGTACATGCAGCCAGGCAGGAGACCAACACCCTGAGGAGAGAGCTGATAGTAGCCAAAGAACACACTGATGATTTAAGCCGGCAACTTCTCCAGTCACAAGCAGGGCATGCACCATTGCCGGGAAGCGTGCCCTCGATGCCAGGGCCATCAGCCAATCCCGTTCAGATAACCCTTCCTGGGGCAGTACCCTTGGCCCCGCCCGAACGATTTATGGGGGATCCCAAGAGGTTTGCAACGTTCATGAACCAGTGCCACCTGCACTTCCTTTGTAGGCCAGGGGCCTTTCCGAATGACCAATCATGGGTCGCTTCTATGCGATCCTACCTGAGTGGTAGCGCCGCGGACTGGTCTGTACCCTTTGTGGCCCAAGACGATCCTTTGCTGCATGACTTCAGGGGCTTACAGCAGGAGATGGAAAAGCTGTTCGCCCATCGTACTCATGGGCAGGCATTAGACAACAAACTTCTGTCCCTACGCCAAGGGAATCATGACCTATTAACATACATAGCCAAGTTCAATAGACTCGTAGTTGAAGCAGAATGGCCAGTGGAGAAGAGAACTGCGTTATTTCATCAGGGGTTGCGGGGGGAGCTCAAGGATGTTCTCGCACAAGTAGTGAACCCCCTGAAAGACTGCTCAGAATTCATTGACCTTGTTGTTCAACTGGATTATAGGTTGCAGGACCGAAGAGCAGATCGAACCAGACCGGACCCTCGCCCTATGTATGTGCGTTCAAAGGACAATACTGCCTGAACAACGGAAGGTTCAGGAGAACCAATGCAAATAGAGGGGGTCAGATCCCCCATGACTAAAGCGGAAAGGGATAAAAGGAGACAACAGCAGTTATGTCTGTACTGCGGAAGGTCAGGTCATTTCCTTGAAGAGTGCCCTGTGTAGCCACCGAGGAGGACAGTAGGGGCCACGGACAAGGAAGATACCATCAAGGAATTGGAAAACTCCCCTGCCCGGCAAGTGTAGGGGTCCAATTGTCAAGAGAAGAAAGTGCACTACAGACCTCCCATTTTGCACTATCTGTGGTCTTGATCAATCACCAACAACCATCTCGGATGCACGCAGTATGAGCGTACATAGACAGTGGAGCCGTTGGGAATTACATCGACCAGGATCTTGCGGCAAAGATGGGGCTTCCGTTAGGCCCTAAATCAACCACCGACACTGTTACCACAGTCGACGGCATGGAAATAGCTTCTGGTCCAGTATCCCAATGCACTGCAGCTTTAACCCTTCTGTGCCAGGGTGGACACCAAGAATCTATCGTTTTTGACCTCATTAAGGCACCACAGTTCCGGTTGATTTTGGAAATGCCATGGTTGGTAGCTGACAATCCTCAAATTGATTGGCGAGCAAAAGAATTGGCCTTTACGGAGACTTGCGCCAAGAGAAACAACCAATAGACACCAGAACCTCCACGCTTGCGACTGTGGCAAACGGCACCCTATCAAGTGAATAGCAGGACTTTCAAGATGTCTTTCAGAAAGAACAGGCTAATACCCTGCCACCGCATAGACTGTATGATTGCCAAATCAATCTGATACCCGGCGCACAAATCCTTTGTGGGCGAATTTACTCACTCATGGAACCAGAAAACCAGCACCTGAAGGCCTATCTTGACCAATACCTGGCCAACGGGTTCATCCGTCCCTCGAAGTCTCCAGCAGCTAGTCCTCTATTCTTCGTACCGAAAAAGGAGGGGGACTTGAGAACGTGCATTGACTATCGCGCACTGAACCAGATTACCGTAAAAAATCGCTACCCCATGCCACTGATCCCTGAATTGCTTGATCAAGTCAAAGATGCCCAAATCTACACAAAACTAGACCTGTGGGGGGCATATGACCATGTTCGCGTAAAATAGGGGGACGAATGGAAAACCGCTTTTCGCACCAAATACGGCTTGTAAGAATATCAAGTAATGCCCTTTAGCCTTTGCAACGGGCCTGCTGCATTTCAATACTTCATGAACAATGTCCTACGGGAGTTCATTGATGTCTGTGCTCCAGTGTACATCGACGATATCCTAGTATATTCTGCATCAAAGCAGGACCACGTTAAACACGTCCGATCCGTATTGGAGAAACTCCGTCAACACCAGCTCTACGCCAAGCTCGAAAAGTGCTCGTTCCACGTCTCCAAGGTGGAATTCCTGGGCTTTATTCTCAGTCCGAATGGAATCCGAATGGATGTACACAAGGTAGATGCTATCCTTAACTGACCATCCCCAAATTCATTCAAGGGGGTTCAAAGTATGCTGGGTTTTGCAAACTTCTATCGCAGGTTCATCCAAGGATTTTCACAAATCGTGCATCCCATCATGTCATTACTAAGGAAAAGCAACAAAAAGTTCTGGTGGATAACAGAAGCCGAGGAGGCTTTCCAGTAACTCAAAAGCAAGATTCACATCTGCCCCAATCTTACGCCACCCTCGCCCTGATCTCCCATACCTGGTGGAAACGTATGCCTCAAGCATGGCTGTGGGAGACGTCCTCTCACAAAAGGACCCCAAAACGGGCCAGTTACACCCTGTTGCCTTCTGGTCGCGTAAATTCACACCCCCTGAACTCAATTACGCTATCACAGACAAAGAACTCGTGGCCATTAAGTCAGCCTTTAAGGCATGGCGGCACTACCTCTTGGGCGCCAGACACGCAATCACCGCAATAACTGACCACCGGAACCTCCAGTACCTAAAAACGACAAAGGCCCAATCCTCACGACAACTACTTTGGGCTCTTTTTTTTGCTGAATATGACTACGTAATTACATTTCGACCAGGGGTGAAAAACGGGAAGGTCGATGCCCTTTCCCCTATGGGGATGGAAGAGCAATAGTATCAGACCCCTGACCCAATAGCAATCATCCCGAGTGACAAGCTCCTAGGAATCAGAGCAACCATAATTCAGAAAGAATTACATGAAGAAATCCAAAACCTGATGAGTCCGGAGCATTTACAAGATTGGAGTGCACAAGGAGAACATTACATGATAAAAGATCAGTTGCCCTACTTCAGAAATCGTTTATTCTTACCAAACCAAGAACTATGAGTGTTAGGCAGAATCCTGTGCAGTTCCCTTGGGGAACACTGCAAAAAGATTAAGACTACAGGAGTAAGCAGTAAACCCAATTGGTAGCAGTCTGCACCACCCAGATTTACCTGGCAGCTGTGGCTGAGCAGTCAGACTTCTCTCAAGAAGAGTAGGGCAGTATGCAGAGTATACACAATAGGGCCAAAACACAGTAGAGCAAACAGACACTGACCAGAGCTTTGTATAAAAAGTATATAATTATTTATTTAAAACACACTTTATGGCATATACTAGCACTCTCAACCAAAAGCAAGTTAAAACAGAGTCGGGTAATGTAAGCACACTTCCCTTAATAGTTATCAGACAAGTCAGGGTTAAAACACTACTATTTGTTAGAACAGATGTGAGCGCTTAACCAAGATGGCACTCTGATAATGTAGTTAAAGGAAGAGAAAAAGGCAGAGCATAAGAATAAAACAGTTCCCAACACTTTTAGGAATTCAGAGCAAGGGGAGAAAGGCAGGTTATACTGTAGAGCCAAAGTTCATAGGCCAGGCCCTCTTTAAATGGAGCAAAGCGAAATGTGCCCAGGATCACACGGTTTAAAATGCACTGAAAGTCTTTGCAGAGTGTTCAAAAGAGGTTGGGGAGATTCAAAAGATATAGTTAGAAGGCCTGGAGCCAACCCAGTTTAGAAGCCAAGGATTTAAGGTCACCTTTAGCAATCTGTAGAAAGGGAGGCCAGGCAGGTAACAGTAACTTAAAGTGAAAGGAAGCTCCAGCGTGGGCAGATGTTCCTGGCGGTGGTTGACGTTTGTGGTTCCGACCAGGGGAAGAGAAGATCTCGTGGAGGAGGGAACGTGGAGTCGTTGCACTGCACAGCGATGAAACCAGCCGCGGAGTTCCCGATTAAAAGGTTCAGTCCTTTTATTCACAGTCAAAAGTGGTGAGCTTGGCTATCCAGCCGCCGGGGTGCTTGGCACAGGCGATTCGACCAAGAGATGTCTTTGGAAGGCAAAAAGGGCGAACTGGTTGATCCCACCAGCTATGGGGACGAAGACTCGTCCAGTAGAAGATCTTCTCTTGTTGTCGGAAAAGTGGTGAGGTAGTTGCAGCAGGGCTTCACCGGTGGTGTCGTCGTTGCAGATGGCTCAGATTCTTCCCTCTTCAGATTCTTAGGTCCTGTGGCGACTTCTGAAGTTCCAGTCCTAAAGGCCCTGCTTTTATGCAGAAAAACCACCATTCATCAGCCTAGCTATGAATCACACATGGTAAGTGGTGAGCCGGGCAGCTCATCACTGGGCCAATGGGTTGCTAAGGCAACGCAGTCTAGGGTGCCAATTCCCCCCTCCACCCTTCCTCTGGAACCCAGACAGAGTGGCACCATTTGGAGGGCTTCGGTGGAGAAGCCCGCCAAAATATTGGAACAAAGGGCTCGACTTTGGTCAGAGTTACAGAGACGGACACAAACGCCATTTTAGAATCGAGTTCTGGCAAAAAGACCCAACTGGTGATTTAATATTGAAATAAATAAACCGGCGGTATCTTTAACATTGCACCAAAAAGTGGTGCGTTTAAAATCAATGAGAAAATCCCATAGAGAATATTCCGATGGAATATTTTGCGTGGTAAGTACTGCCACCAGCCAGAAACTCGATGAGGGGGGACGGGATAGTACCCCCTTGAAAACAGACCCAGGGGCAGTCGAATTACCCCTTACCAGTACTTCCACAATGTGATGGTTTGTACTGATTCTGTTCACAATTTTGGACTAGTAAAGCCAATGGTGACTTTACATGCCCTGGGAAACAGTAGTCAGTCCCAGGGTATGGAGTCTATGTTTGGGGGTCACTGTGACACCCCTGTGGTACTGCACTGAGGGTGCTGTGTACCACACATACAGAAACACAGATGATACCCTATGGAGTAAAAAGAAACCCCATAGCCCATAAGCACATGACAAGTCAAAGAGATACCTCAAATCATGCCTAAGAGTGGGAGTAAAAGAGTCTCACTCTTTGCAGGAGAAAAAAACAAACCCCAAAAATCCAGCAAAGCTGCTGGGGGACTCACTAGGTTTGGGAAATTAGCCTTATAAGAGAATTCTCCCTAACAACGAGAACAAGTCATGTCTGGTTATCATGATTCCTTGATCGAGGGCCACCCCGGAATCCCTAAAACCCTAGCCAAGGTAAAACGAAATTATTGTTGGCCCACGTGGCGTAAAGACATTATCCAATTCATCCTATCTTGTGGAGTGTGTGCTCAAAACAAGTCATCGAAGCAGAAACCGGCTGGGCTATTACAACCATTGGAAATCCCACCAGCACCCTGGCACACGTTGTCCCTCGATTTTATTACTGACTTACCACCCAGTCAAGGGTTTAACACTATTCTTGTGGTCGTGGACCTATTTTCAAAAATTCCACATTTCATTCCTCTTAAGGGGCTCCCAAATGCTTCTACTCTGGCAAAGGTATTTCTGGAAGGCATCGTACGGCTCCATGGGTTTCCTTCAGTTTTGGTCTCAGACCGAGGTACTCAATTCATATCTAACTTCTGGAGGAAATGCTGCACTATGACCCAGATCGACATCCGGCTTTCCACCAGTCACCATCCCCAAACGGATGGTCAAACAGAGAGGACAAATCAGACGCTCGAGCGGTATCTGCATTACATGTTACACCAAGCTGAAGGAAGATGGTTCGACC
This sequence comes from Ambystoma mexicanum, assembly GCF_040938575.1. Lineage (NCBI taxonomy): Eukaryota > Metazoa > Chordata > Amphibia > Caudata > Ambystomatidae > Ambystoma > Ambystoma mexicanum. The sequence continues at coordinate 1,089,798,914 of NC_090926.1, read as the reverse complement.
TATTATGGATAGCTGAATATGCTTATAATAATTCCCTACACACCAGCACTGGGCAGACACCCTTTTATACCATGTATGGCAGGCACCCACGTACTTCTGAGTTGGACGTTCCTACAACCCTGGAAATGCCAGCAGTCAAAACCTTGCACACAACCGTTTCTCAAACCTTTAAAAGGGCAGCTGAACACCTACTTCAAGCTAATAATCGCCAAAAGAAGTTTGCTGATCAACACCGAGCAAAGGCCCCCCAACTACCAAGTTGGATAAAAAGTCTGGCTGACGTCTAAACACGTCTCCATTAAAGGAGCCCGAACTTTCCGTCCAAGATACCTGGGCCCATTTACCGTCACCTCCGTGATGAATCCTGTGGCGGTCAGACTAGCTTTGCCGTCAAACATGCAAATTCATCCTGTGTTCCACGTGTCTCTCCTTAAACCTGTTCAACCTGGGACCCGAGTAGCAATGCCACCGCAGCCAGTAGTAGTCGCCGGGGAGCCAGAATTCGAAGTCAAGGACATCCTAGATTCAAAGTACGTCAGATCCAAATTATACTACTTAGTAGACTGGAAGGGGTATGGTCCACAAGACAGGACATGGGAGCCTTGTGAGTACATCCATGCACCTCGCTTGCTTAGACAATTTCATCAAAACCAGCCAACCAAACCAAGACCAGACAGAACAGCCGCCTTCAGAGGGGCCTTGGTGGGGAGGTCTGTCATGATTCCTGCCCCTCATGTCCCCAGCCCTCCAAGATGTCAGACTGGAGCCAGGCCACGATCACCTATATGGCCCTCAAGGGCCTCTCCATCCCTCCAAAGACCCACTTGGAGTCATACTTGGTGCTTGTGGCACCAGACTCACTCACTCACTCCCATAGGATAACATTGGGGATTGGACTTGTAGTGCATTGATGGGGACAAGATGGATGAACCCACATATTTCGGTTCCCAGAACTGCATGTGCGGTCTAGTCTTTTGGGTGTGGTTCAGCCCAGAGGCACCTGGGATACCCAGAGACTATTTAAGCCACACCCATGCTGAGAAACATGCGTTGCGTTTTCTGCACCTGCAGCGTGACACTCACCGTGTTCGGATCGGTCTCCAGTAGGCCTGCATCTTTCTTCTGCGCTCAGCTCCTGCAAGAATAAGAACACTGTTAGGAACAGCCTACCCATCAATCATCGCTCCTTCTGTTCTGCGGGCATCTTTGGCGGTGTCATTCCCATCTCGGCACGCCGCTTCCTAAGGAAAAGGGAAAAGAACAGAAAAAAGGCATTAGTAAGCATTCTGCAAATCTTCGCTTATTTTTAAAATACTGTACGAGCTTCAAACGCTTACCTGAATCCTAGCCGCTCTGGGGGAACTCTGTCTCCGGAACTTCTCATCCATCTGCAAGAAGGAAAAGACACTCCAGGTTAGCGTGGAAACATCTAGAGGCGCCACATACCGCGCTTACCCACTGCATTTGTTCTTCATAACCGGCATCCACGCTGAAAACGTTGTGGCACCTAAAAGACACAGAAAAAGAACTCAGTCAATGCAAATACGAAAGGGGTGCATCGCACATCGCGCTCTCACTCACCTTTAGCGCTACTTATCCCAGCAGCACGCTGCCATCCCTGGACGCCGGCCATCATCTAAGGAAGGAAAGGAACGAAGTTAGAGAACTGTTCAAAAGACTCATTATACTTACCTGTAGGACTCTTGCCAGTGAAGTAACTAGGCAGCAATGAGCCAGCATCAATCAACGCGCCCCTGCGCTGAAGGCAGGATGGAGAGCACACTATCCAAGAAAACAAAGCCCAGTGTCCAGTCGAATAGCCTCCAGGGAAGGGTTTGAGGTCGTAAGAGGTCGGAACAGGCTGAGTGACGTTCCTGTAGATACCAGGTGAGCGTTACTCCCGTGTGACAGGGACAATCTCCTAATAGCAGCGCCTCGAACCATGCTCCAGAGAGTGAGCCCCCCCCCCCACCGAGGAAACACGCAACCTGCTCACTCAAAACATTGGGATAGATGAACGGGGGGTGAAGGAGAGCAGATCCCAAAGTCAACAACCCCCTTGTTCTTCCAGACTACGAACAGGCAGCAACCCACAGCCCCTCTGATCTCCCATAATCAGACCTTCTGAACAACCGGGACTCCCAGCAATCACAAAGTACTCCCCTGGACCACAACTCCTTAGACCTTCCACAATGTCGCAATAAGGGAGCAACAAAGGTGGGAAGCACACATTCACGGCACACAGAGGGACCTGCTGGAATTACAGACTCTGACATCTCCTCCAACAGCAGCCCTGATACCCCATACAGCCACTGGCCTAAAAACAGCAGCCATCATACTGAGCGCCTCGGACCCGGATCAACAAAACGTATCACCTCTTCCAACCGCCCACGCATCTGAGGCTCTGGTGGCGAACAACACCAGCCACAACCCCAACAAGCTGCAAATAGGAACTACACAGACCACCATGTGGGACAGGCCAGGCGGAGACCCAGCTCAAAACCGGCAAAAACCATCCTGCTCCACTAAAGGCACCACAGATCTACCACAGATCCAGCCAATCTAAAACTAACAGACAGCACGGGCTGATCGTAACCCAGTCCCCCGGCACCCCCTGGCAGCCCCGTAAAGCAGAAGCAAGGGCCGCGGCAAGATCACCCCGCTAACCACCATCGACGAACCGCTAACCACCATCAACGAACCGGGGGCACTGAACCCTGCAAACGTCTGGGCCCCCCAGGCATAACCCTACCAGAGCACCCACAAGATTCTAGCATCGCTTACCAAGATATTCACAATCAGATCCAGCTCTCTCTCGCCTCTGGCAACACGTGCACTGGAGGTCCACCAAGATCCTATCACAGCCCAGCTCCCAATCTCCTGAATCCGATCATGGGAAAGACCGTCAAATCTCAGCGTAAACTGAACTTCGAGCCCGGCACCTCCACCAAATCGGCTAGGCCCAAAAGCAGACCGTAATCAACCATACAAGACACAACCCAAGAGGATGAATGCTCTCAAGCCTCAGACATTATAGAGATTCTACTAGACCTAAAGGCCGGAATAGGCAGTTTCAACTGCAAAATCGACACATTGTCCTCCAAGGCAGACCAACTGCAACACCACATAGACAGACACGCAGACAGATTGGACACAGTGAACAAAGAGTCTCGGACATAGACGACAACACAGCATCACTGATAACAAGGGTATCGACACTAGAAGACAAAATGAAGATGGTAAGTGCAAAGAACGAAGACCTATAGGGACACTCTGGCAGAAACAACATCAGATTGGTCGGAGTTAGAGAACAACAGCTACGAACAAAAATGGAGGACCATGTTGAAAATATATGCACAGAACTCTTTGGAACCGAGGCACTATCCCAGCTATTCGTGGTACAGAGAGCACACAGAATCCCGAATACCAAACCAATTCCAGGAGAAAACCCACACCCAATCATAGCTAAACTGCTTTACTATAAAGACCGAGATACAATCCTAAAATTAGCCAGCGTAAAGGGAGACCACCAGTTCAATGGGGAGAACATTAAATTCTATCCAGATTCCTCCCCAGCCGTCCAAGCGCAAAGAAGGTCCTATACAGCCGTCAAACACCGACTACAAGACAACCAGATATCGCACTCAATGCTTTTTACTGCAAAACTGCAAATTCAACACTACGGGAATGTTCAATTTTTCAACTCACATGAAGAGGCTAGCAATTACCTAGACAGAGGCAGTTGCAGACCCGCTAATAATAACCCGCAACTTCCACACAGAAACCGGATGAGGAGAAATCCACCATGAAACAACGTCAGACCACAGGAACAAGAATGACCAAAGCCAAAACCACCACCGCAGAATCACAGTCCTATAATCTGAATGAGCTCTTCCCCTTGGAAGGCCGATAGCGCCCCAAGCACAGCACTGTTAACGTTCTCATTTACCGGGTGCAGTACTATCTTGGGCCAGTTGGGGGTTTCCCACACAAGGGAGGGTAAACAGAAACAGTTATGGGAATGCGCCTACAACGGCTCGTCCGCCCACCAACCCTACAAAACTTTGTTTCCTCGCCTCATCAGTCATGAAATACCAAATGCTCCCCGCGCATCACCTCAATGACATAGACACTCACTGCCTACCACTCGACCACAGATGGGCATCATAATAACACCTACCAGGCAAAGTCAAAGTAGCCACTTGGAACATTAGAGGGGGCAATCAGCCAGCAAAAACTCAGAGAATCCTTCAGTACCTCAAAAGACACAAAATCGACATGGCCATGATACAAGAGACCCATCCCCTACCAGAGTCGGAACACTGCTGGGCTCGAGAATGGGGCTGTCACAGGTACTACTTGTCATACTTGTCCTATGCTAGAGGGGTGGCCATTCTGATTGATAGAAAAGCTCACTTCAGTTTAATAGAATCCGAGAAAGATGCAGAAGGGAGAGCACTTCTGGTGAGGGGGATCCTTGCAGGAAAATAAATAATCCTGCTGAACTCATATGCCCCCAACGTCGATGATCCGAACAACTTGAACTGGGTCATGTCACATCTCGAAAAGTCGGGCTCCGCAACAATCATCTGGGGAGCAGACCTCAACACTCCAATAGATCCCCAAAAAGACAAGTCACAAAACACATCCGGCCGACCATCCAAGGCAAGCCTTCAGGTTAAGGAAGTTTGTCAAGCATTCGACCTGATGGATGTGTGGCGACACTTTAACTGGGAAATAAGAGAATACACCTTCTACTCAGCCGTCCACAATTCCAGCTCATGCATAGACTACCCTCTGGTGTCCACCCAAAGCCCGTTTCAATGGGGAACTGCCAAATTCTCCCCAGGTCCTTCTCTGATCACTCCATGGTGACACTTGAATATATCCTGCCCAACCTCAAACCGGCAACACCCCACTGGAGATTCAAACCAGGCTTGCTGTCAGACCAAGTGTTCACGACAGAGCTGCAGCACGAAATCACAACATTTCTGGAAGCTAATCAAGATTCTGTCAACTCTGCAGGCACTCTCTGGGAGACACTAAAATGCTACATACGAGGGGTGTGCATAGCAAAAGAAAATGGAATCCTGAAACTGATCAGGCGAGAACTGTTCACCAGTGAAAATCAACTAAAAAAACTTGAACTTGAATGCACCAACTCAAATGACTTGTGCACCCAAGCCGAACTCAAAGAAGAGCTACTAAAATTTAGGGACACAGCAGACCGGGAGCTGAAGTTCCTAGGGTGCAGACACCAAATCCGTCAATACAGCGATGGTCAGAAGCCCAGAGCCCTCTGAGCCCGCCTGATAGCAGCTGACAAGAAAACCACCTGTGTAGAAAGAGTGCGCAACACACAAGGTACACCTTTGCACACGGAGGAAGAGATCGTCACCACATTTTGCTCTTTCTATCAAGATCTGTACAGCTCTGAACACGCCACGCATCCAGAAACGCTGCGAAATGTCCTAAACAACACTGAACTCTACTGGGTAGAAAGCGAGCTTCGCGATCCCTAAACGCACCCATCTCGACAGAGGAAATCGTACTAGACATAAAAAATCTACCTAACACCAAAGCCCCAGGCACAGATTCCCACACTAGCGAATTCTATAAAGCCTTTGCAGCCACTGTGGGTCCACTCCTTGTTCTGGACTATGAAGAAGCCCTACAACGGGGAATACTACCACCGACCCTTTGCGAGGCCAACGTCATCCTCCTACATAAGGCAGGCAAACCCCCTGAAGATTGTGCTTCCTACAGGCCAATTACACTGATCAACCTGGATAACAAAATACTGGCACATATTCTGACAGCACGTCTACTGCCCCTCATGCCGGCACTAGTACTGGATTATCAGTCAGGATTCATCTGTGGGCGAAGCACAACATTCGGCATCAGAAGGTTATTTGGCGTCATGGAAGCACTCGACCCCACGTGTCAAGTGATCGCTGTCCTGCTCGACGCAGAGAAGGCCTTCGACTCAGTCGAATGGCCCTATCTCTTTGCAGTACTTAAACAAATGGGCCTTGGGAAGCACTTTATCAAGATGGTCTCCCTCGTATACAATGACCCCCAATCCTCCATCATACTAGGCAACACAAAATCGGCAAGTATAAGTCTACAAAGAGGAACCAGACAAGGCTGCCCACTATCGGCTCTAATTTTCACCTTGGTTATGGAACCTCTAGCATCAAGGCTACGCTCCCAACAACTCCACAGATACCTCACCCTCGGGCCCCATAGGCTAGTGATCTCCCTTTACGCCAACGATGTGGTCCTATTTGTTCAAGAGCCACAAAATAACCTGAATCCCATAATGCGCAAGGTGATTAAATTCAGCACCATATCTGGTCTGAAGATCAACCATTCCAAATCAGTGCTATTTCCCCTGACACAAAGCACCCCAAAATTTCCAGACGATCACAGGTTCAAGTAGGAAAGCTCGCAAGTTCGCTACTTGGGTATCTTCATGTCCCTCAACCATCGCGATATATACAAAGACAACTACGAGACAGCGCTAGGGTTTCTTCAAGAGCGCATACACTCTTAGTGGAAAGCACTCCCATTAACACTGTGGGGCAGAGCCTCGTTGGTCAAGATGGTGGTTCTCCCTAAACTCCTCTACTTGTTTGCTAACATACCACTGCTCCTTCCACGGTCCTTTTTTAAAAGAGTCAGGAGCTTAATCTTTGGTCTACTATTGGCGGGTAAACCAGCAAGAGTGGCCTACACAACACTCATACTACCAACGTCTCTTGGAGGCCTCGCACTCCCCAACCTAGAGCGGTACTATTGGGCGGCCCAGGCACAATTTCTCAGCTACTGGTACGCCGCGCATTTTATCAGACCGCATGTCCAGATAGAAAAAGCTCTTGCATCTCCAACCTACTAAGAGCAGTCATTATTGGTCACCTCCCAGTACCACACAACACGATGAACACTGTCCTGTCCACGTATGCAATCTGGAAAAAAATGGCACAGAAATATGATATTCAAATCAGATTCTCCCCCTTAAAGCCAATCAAATTCATCCCAGGGTTCCCCTTAACTGCGGAGAAAGTCTTCCACCAGTGGGTTGACAGACTAAACATACATATCATCAGCGACCTGTTCACTGAAGGTCTATTCATAACACCCCAGCTGGCTAGAGAAAGGGGAAGTAACAAATCCCTTGATACATTAATCTATTTCAGGCTTTGCTATACTCTACAGACACTCTTCCCGACATTCCCCCAGCAACCAACCACATGGGACCTCCTGCACAATACGATCCAAGCGAAAGGTGAAGGCAGACTAGTCTCGCTGATATACAGGTCCCACCTAATAGACACTATAGCCGCAGACACCCGCGCGAAGACACAGTGGGAAATAACATTCAAGCCACAATATCCGAAGAAGACTGGGAATATATCCTCCGACAAACTCAAAAAGTGGCAATGACAACGGTCTCAAACAAATCCACTTCAATTTCGTGCATTAACATACTACACCCCGGCCAAAAAATGCAGACAACGACCGGAATCCGTGGCAACGTGCGAAAGGTGTGGCACATTGGCGGGCGATTTTTCCATCTGGCCTGGGATTGCTCCGAGGTTTCCCAATTCTGGACTCAAGTCTTGCAAACAACAGCTGTGATAATTGAGGAAGACCTATCACCCATTCCCACTGTAGCCCTCCTTGTTCTAAACAAATACCTGTCACCCTCGACAAGGAAACGTGGTACTTGCGTGGTACTTGCACGCAGGAGAATTGCCATATCATGGGGTCGAGGACCGGTCCCCACCTTGGCAACCTGCCGAAAGGAAATACTATATTGCCAGGACGTGGAAACAGAATTTGTGAGAATACTACCCCTGCATGCATGCCCCCCTGATATATGGGGACCATACGTAGCATATCTACTCTCATCATCCGGCGATACTGTTTCACAAACACAAACTCAATAAACAACCCAAAGTGGTCATCAACCAACCCGAGGTGCAAGCAAACGCAAACCACAGAAATGAGACGAGGAACCAACACCTTAAATGTTGAACTTTGGTGGGGGGAGAGGGGGAGAAGAATGGGGAGATCATTGAGGCGCAGTTGTTGTTGCACCTATTAGGTGCTACTTTGTTTGCAAATGTTCATAAATTCCCCCCAAAAAGTTTTTAAAAAAAAAGAATAATAATAAAATTCGACTGTACAGGGGGTTTTGCTAGACCCCGGTATGACCACTTTGACCTTGTCCTTCTGGCTATCCTAAGGCCTTCTGGTATAGGTAGTTTTAACAGCAGGGGAATCAACAATAGACTCCTTCGAGTGAGCACCCACTTGGTACCGGTCCCCTCTGTGGCTGTTTTCCCATGAGATGTTAACAATTCTTTGATGTGCCTTAATTTGCCATTTCCAACTTTCGCTCAACACAATGCGGTTTCTTATCGGTCTTCTTTCGACTCACTGGCTGTAATGAACTGATTGGCTTTTCTTGCTTTGGCGTCCAGGACGGTCCCTTTCCTGGTTATCAATGTAGGAGGTCTCTGTGTACCGTTGAGATCTTCTACAACTCATGTTGGCTATTGTTCGTGGTCTTATGTTTCCCTTCACGGAGGCTTCAAGGATCTTGCTTGAAAAGGGCAAGGTCACATCCTTCCGTGTTGCCCATTCGATTCTCGCCTTATTTTTCCTCCTCTTGAACTGCCGCCCTGGGATAGCTACCTTGTCGTGTGGTATGCTTTGCTCATAGTGGTCTTACATGCTCCACCTCTTATCTATGTGGGGAAGGGAAAGGGCTGTCAGGTGTGTGTGATTCTGGTCAATTGTCTGACTTTGCCTGACCCTTGTTTTGGGAGATGTCAAGTAAATGGCTCTGGTGTTAGTCCATTGTCTTTTGTGAAAGTATTTGTGTCGGGGAAAGGGGGGGTTAGAGTTTCTGAGTATCCTACGTGGTAGGATGGGGAAAAGGTGTTATAAGAAGGGGAATACCAAGTCTCATCCGTCAGTGTCCCACTTCCACTCCCCGAGGACCCCCCATCCAGGTGATCCTCCTGCACTGGTCCACCCCCAGGAACTGGATCCAATAGCCATTGCCGTGTCCTGGCCACCTGGATGACAGATCGCTGGGGACCTTCCGGTTTCTCACATAAGGGAGAAGTTCTTCAGTCTTGAGTACAGAGGCATATGAAGTGGCTTTGAGTAGTGCTAGGATCTTCCAAGGTGAGGTTCTTGAATGATGGCCAGATAGTGGTATTTAAAAATGGGGACCGAACAGAGCCAGATAACCTGTTGCTGGCTATGCTTGATGCTGCCAGTAAATATTATGCCATCTTTTTGCTGTAGGATATTTAACAATGGGAAAGAAAGGAAAGCATCTTATATAAATTCCAAACTGGCTTTACATCTGGCTATAGCACTATGCATAATGTTATTTTGCTTCAGAAATTGATTGAAGACACTAATACGAAGAGGGATACAAGGCTATACCTAGCCATGATTGACTAAACTGCTGCATTTGACACTATTAATAGGGAAAAGCTATGGAAGAACTTGATAAAAAGGGACATCCCAATGGGTCTTCTAAAGATGATACAGGTTCTGCATAGCAATATAAAGATGCAGGGGAGTTTGGACTTAGAAGGTAACCTCTCTAACGTGATTAGTTAGTACTAATCACGGCATGGAACCAGGCTGCATACTGGCTTCGGTTTTATAAAATCTGTATTTGGCAGATTTAGACTGTGTACTTGCCGGAGCGCACAGTTTCCCCCCAGAAATTGGTACCAAGCACACTGTATGGCTAAATTACGCTGATTCTCGTAATTCTCAACCACACACTTATTGGCTAGCCAAATTCAATGCATGCACTGGTGGAATATTCTAAAATGAATGATTGAATAATAAATCACTCCAAAACCAAAATACTAAAATTTGCTAAAGATATTACGAAAAAAGGCTGTTTGATTATTGGAAATGAAAAGATTGAATGTGTCTCATGGTTTAAATATCTTGGAGTGGTATTAGCAATGGTAACGCCAACGCTCATGTAAAACAAAAGAAATCATGTAATACCATAGTGATATTTGCTGCAGTTAAGCTCTTTCGTGAATTGACAGGTGGTAGGGCCCTGGAGGGATTGATACAAATATACCAGGAGATTCTATAGGGTTTAGGGTTGTACCTAAATCTTAAGATGTTATGGGCCTCATGACGAGGTTGGCAGTCCGGTAATAACGTAGCCGGTAGGGCAATACCGGCATCCATTACCGGTCCATAGTATTAGGACCCTAGACGCCGGTCCTACTGGCATCGCCAAGGACCCGCTGTGACTGTGCACCACCGTACTGGCATGCGGGTGCGCGGGAGCCGTGCCCGTAATACCAGCATGCTGCAAGGAAGAGGACATCACGAGTCACACGGACATGAACATACCGGCATCCAGATGCCGGTAAGAAGGGCCTCCATGATGCCGCCAATACCGGCATCGTGGATCACCCATTAATAGGAAACTGCTGTGCACCTAACTGCCACAGGTGCACACAATCAGCACAGGTGGAGGCTATGGAGCAAGGCCCTGCACAAAAGGAGCACACCCTCACACCACACCCCTTCCAAGACCAAAATGATACCACTAGCACTTGCCATACTGGAGCTGGAGGACATGCCTGCACTGCTACTCCTTGAGCAGGCATACAACAGGCAACACAGAGGAGACACAGGAGGAGAAGGAGGCTGGGACCGGGCCAGCAAATTCCACCTGTGCCGGCAGTTGTACCCCACAGACAGCCATCAATACCACTTATAAGGGCCAATCCATTTGCTTAACCCCAGCACAGATCCACACCTTGTACCGCTTGGACAGGGACACCATCACCACCATAGTGGAATTAACAGGTGGCATCTGTGCTCCACTTCCTGGCCACAGGCACCTACCAGCACACAGTGGGCGAAATGCATGGCCTGTTGCAACCATGTTTCTCTGTCGTGCTAAACCAAGTGCTGGAAGCACTACTAAAGTACGCAAGGGCCTACATATGGCTACCAAGGACACCACAAGTAATTGGTAATTGGTGCCCTCGACTGCACCCACATAGAGGTGGTAGTCCAAAATGCCATGGAGACGGTGTACCACAATCAGAAGTTATTCAACTCCATAAATGTGCAGATGGTGTGTGATGCCAGCCAGATCATGACACATTGCTGTGCCAGATACCCAGTATCCACGCATGATGCCATGGTGCTGCGGTACTCGTCACTACCCCGCTACATGGAAGGAGACGTCGTACAACGTGGCTGGCTGTTGGGTGAGTCTGCCCTCTGGGCCATGGGAGGAGAGGGTTGGGGGGCCTACATGCATATGCAAGGGGAATGGCCTCTGGGCCATGGGAGGAGAGGGTTGGGGGGGCCTACATGCATCTGGAGTAATCCCCTGCCACACAGCCCTCACATGTGCATGCATCATGGACCTTGACAATCTATTGGGGTGGGTGGTGGTTCAAATGTCTAGGCCTCTAAGCCATGTACGTCACCCAAGGCTAGCACAATGGATTGGCAAGTACTGTACAGGGCAGATAGTTATGTAGATGTGGCTGGCGTCAACGGGATAGTGCATGTCAACATGAAAGATGTACAGGCTGAGCACATATGGTAACTGAGCAGGTGATGCTAGCTATCCCCTGAAAGTGTGTCTCCTCACCCCTGTCAGGAATCCATAGAACAGGCACGAAGAGGACTTCAATCGTGCACATACATGCACGCGTGTGGTCATCGAGCAGACCTTTGGCCTGTTGAAGGCACGGTTTTGCTGCCTCAGCAGGTCAGATGGCGCCCTCATTTACGGGCCTGAGAAGGTGGGCAAGATCATCATGGCATGTGCAATGCTGCATAACATGTGCATCCGGCGGAACATACCCCTGCTACCTGAAATGGAGCTGCCACCACCTGGCGAAGTAGACGTAGAGGAAGTAGTTGTTGGACAACAGCCAGGACGTGATACACTTGAGGGTCGCGCAGTGCGCCAATCGGTCATAGAGCAATCATTCTGATGTACTGGGATGCAGAGGGTGCCATGTATGTGGGACTCTGGGCACTGGGTGTGGGGTATATGCGCACAGTGCAAAATGAATCAATAAAGTGACACACCAAAGAAGCAATGTCCACACATGTGAGGTTTTGTACACAATGGGTGTATTTAACTGGTGGTTTGTACAACATGATTTAACACTCCACACCCCCAAAACACCCCTCCTCCTCCCCCCGACACACCTTCACACACCTCCCCACCCCCAACACACCCCCTGTACTACACCCTCCCTCCACGCTCCTCCTACCCCGACACACCCACACACAACCCTCCGCCCCCACAGCCCCCCTGTACTACACCCCCCCTCCATCCTCCACCCTCCCCCTAACACCCCAAGTCATCAATGGCACAACATGTATCCGGATGTGGTGCAAAACAGAATGTACAGGGTGGCCCTGCTACTGTGGAGCCCCCTTCGGATGTGGGGGTTGCATCTCTGAGCGCCGCGCACTTCGCAGGGACATGCGCACGGGGCTGGTCTGTGTGGAACTTGCTGTCGTGGTAGATGGTTGTGTCCACAAATCCGCAGTTTGCCGCTGCACCATGCTGTCTGCAATCCTGGTGAGGATTTGGCCCAAAGCATTAAATCCATCCTGGACTTGCTGAGCTCTAGAGTTGATGGCCTTGATTATGGCCGCAGTGCTATCAAGGATTACACGGCGTGTTGCCTCGCCTTCTGCAAGGTACTGTTTTACATAGCCATGCATCTCCTCCTGTCGGCCCTCCATCCTAAACAGACGTCCTTCAAGGTCCCATAGAGCAGTGTTGGTGGTGGATTGTGGGTTTGGTGGTGTTACTGCAGCCAATGAGGGGCTGTGCAAAGTTGGAGACTACTCTCCATGGCTGCCCTGGTCTGATGAATCCTGGCGAGGGGTGTCCTCTGGGGGGACCTGTGGGCTTGGGGTTTGACCTACAAGCTCTGAGTGGAGGACTCCTGCATTGGTGTATTCGTTAGGGACACCATCCTCGTCTCCACTATGCTGTGCCGATGCAGCGTCTCCCCTATTGAGCTTGCGGCAGCAAACTGTGTGCCATCATTCTCCATGCCAGCATATGTGCCCTCGTCCTGTGTGGGTTGTGTGTCCAGGGGTGCAGGGGCAGGTGTCTGCTGGTCCTGTGTAGTTGGCAGTGTGGCTGGTTGGGCACTGGTTGCTGTCTTGAGTGCTGATTGGCCCAACCTTGGTCACCTCAACGAAGATGGCCTGGTGCCATCATCTTGGCCCATGGGCGTTTTGGCTGGTGTTGTGGCCTTTGCACTTCCATCAGGATCTTCAATGTCTGCATCCGTACCTGTGGGGACAGAGAGTGGCAGGGCATCAGTGATGGTGATGCTTGCATCAAGCATACGTTGGTCTTTGTGCAGTTGGCGTCATGTGATCAGTTGCATGCCTGGCTTTGTGGCGGGCTGGGTACGCAGGTGTTCACCTGTTCACCATGGTGTCTGCTGTGGGGCCTTGAGGTGTGTTGTGACTTGCATGCTGTGTGACACGTGCAGGTCATCTGTGTGTCAGGTGTGTATTCGTGTATGGGAGCGGCATGCAGCATGCATTGGGATGTGATAGTGGTGGGCCCAGCATGTGTACATGGATATGTGTAGGTGTGTATGATGGGCCATGTCTTGGCTGTCATTGCTGTCACATTTGGCGGTCAACTGTGATGATTGGTTGTCAGGTGTTTATAGGGACACTCACCTTCATCTGCCAATGTTGGCACGCCAAACTCTGCTCCACCGACTCCTTCAATGGACTCACATCTATCACTGAGCTGCAAGTTTCCTCCCATCTAGCCAATTTGATAGGTGAGTGAGGTCCGCCACGTGTTGCCAGCCCCTGGCTCCGATTGGCCGACAAGATGTTCCTCACTCTCAGCCTCAGGTCATCCCAGTGCTTTTTGCAATCGCACACTGTGTGTGCGGTGGTGCCGACTGCACTTACTTTCCTTGGCACTTCCTCCCAGATGGCCTTCTTTCTCAGCTGTGCTGGACGCCTGAGGTCACTGCAGAAAACCACATCTGCATTCTCTACTAGGGTATCGGCTAGCACGTCCAGCTCCTCGTCCTTAAATCGTGGTTCCGCAGGCGGGCAGTGCCTTTCTGGGTAGCCTTTGACATTTTGTCCATGGTGTGCTTGGAGTTTTGTCTGTGAAGGTCCAGTCTGTGGAGGATGGCAATGGATTGTGTTTTTGAAGATGGCCGCCAATGCATTTCCCGTTTCGGTGCATGACGTTACTTCCGGGTCTGGTAATAACAGGCTCGTTCTTACCACTAGATTAATACCGGTACCGCTATTTGGGAGTTGCCGATGGCAGAGGTGTTATGTGCGCATTTGATGATGCCACTATCTGGGGGTTTGAGGGTCATTACTGGCATGCCGGTACGGTCATTACTGGCATGCAGGGGTGCGCGTGCTCGCGCACTCGTGATCAACCGCTGTTTGCGGGATCAAGCCTACACAGACATGTTATTACCGGCATGCCGGTAATGGGAGATTTTTAGCGCCATTCTCGTAATGAGGCCCTATGTGTACTAGAAGTCAAACTGTGGCAACCTGTTCTGGGGCTAGGACAAGGTGTCCTGGTCCAAGCAATCAGACTTGAGTTGAGTATTCACTTACTTAAAATGCAACAAGATATTAGGCTGAGTATTTAATATTTTAAAATGCTTTACACCACAGATGACCCTGATATGTAGATAGCTATGATTGCCTACGACAGTTTAGGCAGGTGCGAGAGAGCATTCATGCAGCCATAGAGTGGCAGGCAGAGGAAGATATATGATTGAAAATCCCAAGAAAAATATTAATAGTATTGATGATGCAATATTGAGTTTCTGACTTCAAAACATACATCAACAAATGCCTCACAAGCATTTCTGTTGCATAAAACACAAAATTCCTTGTGTGTATTGTCATACTCCTCGTGGCGCAGATTTATGGCATGCTAGCTATTAAATCAGCAACAACTGGGGTTATATATGTCATACCCTGAGAAAAGAGGAGATGCACGATATGTCATCAGGCTACTGGAGCTGGTAGGCATCTGCTGATATTGACCTAGGCTATTCGGTCAGTACTACAAGGGATATGATGCATTCTTATTCAACATGGAAAATAAAGAGAATGATGCCTTTTAGTCGTATTCTATGGCAGGTCCCTCAATGGTTTGACCACAGCATTAAGAAATGTATTGTGTCATTTTGAGATGCAGATAAAGGAGTAACCAATTAGATATAATCTCTCCCTTTTATGTAGGTTTTAGGTCAAATGTATGTACATTTTAATCATTTTATAATGACTTATTCAATTTGATTAATATTAGGAATTAATGATCTTAAAACATATTTTGGATGTAACAAAGATGTTCTCTGAATATATGTATGAAAATGATTTTTTTAAAAAAATTGTTTAAAAATAATAGTGATAATAAATTGGGATGTGCTCTTATTTGGGGCACTGGAGTCCATATGCTGGCAGATTATATGGTGATCTTGTTGATGAAGGAGTTGATAGCAGTGAATATTTTGATGGAGTATGGTACAGGTAGAGGGTTTGATGCAATGCTTGATGGATTTGAAGAGGGTACTGCCTTTATTGTTGGCCTTGGCTACAGTTTACGGGGGTGCTAGTTGGCCTTGGCAGTGGTGATCAGTCCTCTGTGTGTAGCACAGAGTTCCTTCAGCAGGGTATGGCCGGATCCACTGCAGGATTGTCGCCAAGTCCTTTCTTGTTTTCTGATGCAAAAGCACCTACTCAGGCCTCCCGGTTCTACAAACTAAGAGCCAACACAATAATAAAGGTAAAACAGGCACATTTAAGAGACATAACTCCTATTCATTTTGTGGTAACTTGGGCTGAGGGAAGGCTATACCCTCAAAAGAGCTGTTAATGTGATTCAATAGTGACCCAAAAATCCAAGTATTACAGTCCAACATAAAGGAATGTGCAATCAAAGTTGTATAAAGATATATACTTTAATTAAACACATCATATGGAGAATAACTAAATACGAAACACTAAACAAAATCCACCCCTGAGGAGAGAACACAGAATAAGCAAAGATAACAAATGCAGCACTCTGGGTCATGAATCAAGGATAAAAGGCAAATAGAAACTACAATGTTCTTTAAAAGGATATGGTCTTGGGCACAAAAAGGATAAAAGTAACCTAACCAGTCTCTAGGCACCAAAAATGGGCCAGGCGGGCAGTTAGCATTCAATAGTACCATGTTGCGCTTCTCGGAGGTTAAATAGTGTCGAACCAGACTGAGCAGTTGTGCAACCTGTTTTTTGAGGGTGGTGTTTGAGCGATGCAGGTGGTAGTGCCCACCAGGATTGGTCCAGGGTCAAGCTGGTTCGAGTCAGGGTTGTAATCTCTGGGTAGAGTCGGCCACTGGTCAAAGTGATGCTCCAATGGTTTTAGTCAAGGGTAGGTGATGGCTCAAAGCAGTGATCCTGATCCTCCACTGTGTCCTTTCATGAAGGGGCAGTTCAAGGTCAAGCTGGGTCAAGACGTTTATGTAAAAGCTGATAGCAGTTAAAATCAGGTTCTGGTGATAAGCAGTTGATTTGAACCGAGCAGGTGACCAAGTACGTGAAGCATGATTCCGCGTCAAGCTGGTTCAAGATGCATGCACGCTGGTTCGAAATGTTTGGATGAGTGCCAAAGGCAAACCGAAGGGTCCTGTAGATTGAGATGTGATGAACCCAGTTAGAAAGCAGTTAGATCAGTATGATGTGATGAAAACAGTGATGCGGGCTGTATTGATTCTCAGGATACTGTGAGTCTCAATCCAGGGGCTGAAAGATAGGTGTGTTCCTTGTTCTCAGGTTCCCAAACACAGGGGAGGCAGGCACACAACTGCAGGGGTCCTTCAATACAGTGAAGTCCTGGATACTGATGGGTCTGGCAGAGAGGCAGATCTTGTCCCAGCAGCAATTCATCCCTGTTGGTCCCTGGGGATCGTTAGGGGACATGGCTTCCCTCTGCCTTCACTCTGTTTTAACCTCACTGGTGGGAGACCTTGGAAAGATAAACAGTCCCAAAACATTCTTCCTTGGGTTTTTGTTCAATTGGGTATCAATGAAGGAGTGGGTGACTCCTTATATTAAAGGTAAAACTCCACAGGTGATTGGACTAAAGCTAGCCTGCATTAGTGGTGCAATCCCTGTTCATAGAGCAAGTGGACTTGGCCTTCTCAGATCACACCCAAAGTGCGTGGAGCTAAAGGAAGTGGAGGGGACAACAATGAAAGATGAAGGCAGAGAGAAACAAGATGTTTGAACCAGCTGTCAAGAGCTCTTTATCTCTAAACTAACCCCGCCCCTTTCCCCTTCTCCATAGGATCAAAGGCCCTTTTGGAATGCAGCAAAGCACCCTGATGTGAGGCTAAGCCTTTTGTGAATGGGTATGCCCTTTTATTCCTTTTCTCAGGACAACTTCCTGTCATGTGGTAGCCCAACACCACAATCCTGTCATCAGTGGCAAGGTCGTGCCTGTCTGGGAAGATTATTCACAGCTGAGCTGGGCCCACAGGGCTGACACATGTATGATATGAAATGGCTTGTGGCAGTAATAGTGATGAGAAATACCATCCCCCATACCATAACTCAGGTATTAATTATATTTAAAGCTGTATCTGCCACCATAAAATTCTAATTATAGGGGTTTGGTGTGACCTCTGAAGCTCTCTGTTTCATTGGTAGAGCAGGTGGTACAGATCAAGATACTGATGCAGCAGGAGACAGGAACACAATGGTTTTGGCTGAGCTTATGAAAGGGGAACTGGGGATGGCCTTACATGCATCATTCTATTATTTAATATTTCATAAAAATCAACACCCTTGCCAGATGACAATACCTCACAGTGTGTCCCATTCTTTGATAATTGATATGATAGTATTTGATAAAAGATTTTCGTTTTGCTGCTTTCCTACCATATACTTCTATGGAACACCATTTCTTTGTGCTTTGTTTTGACTCCTGTCATGACTTTTTGGAGGCAAGGAAAGCCTTATGCTTTACTCACCTTTTCTTTTGGCTCATTGTTATGTCTCTCTTTGTGAATTGTTATGTCTCTCTTTGTATCCTCATAACTATTTTTTGTATGGCACCTTGGTTACATTTACAATGTGTCCAGAATAGGCTAGTGGTAGTGGATGTTTTTCTACCGTGCTTTGAATTTTTTTACTTGTGCTCCTTTCCATTTTCCGCAAATGGCTACTAAGAGTAGCTAGCATTTTAAGATGGCCATGCGACAATATTTTCATCTGTCCTTTGACCATATTGTTCTTTATCTTCTTCCTGCCCTCTCAAGTCTGGAATGGCCAGATAAGGGAACCCCTTTGCTGAGGAAAGCTGTTGGTTTCCTGGGAAAATGGGTGGTTTGTGTGTAAGCCCGGATTTGGGGCCTGGGACTGTCTGGTCCCAATCCACATCCAGGTGCCTGAGTGTCTGTTGCAGGGCAGGTGCTGTGTCCTGTGCCTACCCATGATTGGATAGCCACTGCCAGTTTGAATGGTGCAGATCCTTACCATTGCTGGAAATGGCCAAGTTTCCAGTCCAGATTTTTGATGAAAGGAGGACACCAGCAGTCATTTGCTGGATCATCAATGGAGCCAAGACCCTTATGGAAGTAGTGCAGTCACTGACGATTGGTGGATTGTCTCTGCAGCTGACAAGCAACCACTCCAGAGAAGTCCCAGTGAAGCCCTGCTCCTATGCCTGATTCAAGAAGACCACTGTTTGTACTTATGCCTTGTGGGAACAACCAGCCTCGACCCCTGCTCCAGGATCCATGCCTTCTCAAATTTCTTACGTGTCCCTGGACAAAATATTGGACTGACCAGCTCTCTCCTGGGCTGCCTCGCTGCAGTCATTGGGGTTTTGAGTGCAACTTTGGATCTTGGAGGATCTTCAGTGTTTGATTGTCCATTGAAGATCACCTGTTGCTGCCTGATCAAGGCGACTCCTGCTGCACTCCACTTTCTTTGCTCACTGAAGGTGTCCCGAGGGTGCATGCTCTACAGAAGTCTTCATCTTTTCTTCACAAGGATATCCAGCTGGAAGGTGCCTGAAACCAAGATTCAAGCACCACAACCAACTTGAACTTAAATCGTGCACCGAAAAAGTGTCCTCTGCAACTGCGATGCCTAGTCTTCCCTTGACCAGACCAAGCACAGAAGATTGCATCCCCAACGGAATCTAGTACCTCAGGAGTGGTCTCTGGAGAAATCAGAATCAGGGGGTAAGCTAACATACCTGTTTTCACCCCCGTCCTCCATGGGGTAACATTCTGTCCCTATTTCTGTGTTTCCCGACTTAGTGGGATGGAGAAACGTACTTGCCTTAACTGTTCTAGTCTTTTTGAAACTTAGAGTCACAACCAATGGAATTGTCCAATCACATAGTAAATCATCCTGAAAACCATAACTTTGGAACCGATGACTGTAGGGCACCAGGCCCCCAACCATCTTAGGGCTGGATTTACTAAGTGCTAGAGAATTGTTTTAGTGTTGCTCTAAAGTGCTCCTACTGTATTTTATGCATCTGACTACTTACCTGCTTCGACACTTGTTTTGAATTATATACTATTTCTATTGTTTCCTGATGGTGAAGGTATATATGTGTTTTATAGTAAGTGTGTGACAAAATGTGCCTAGAGGTTTCATTTGCTCTCTGTTTATTCTAAAATCCTAATACTTTATTGCGTATTGTTGTACTTACCTGTCTAACTGGAATTATTGTGTTGCTATGTGGGGATTCATTGTAGCCCTAGAACACCATCACACTGCTCCAGAGTCTAAGCTGTGCTACTCTGCTGCCTTCCATGATTGGGTTTGGCTAGACTTCAGTATCCTTCATGTTCACCATAATAATTTGGCCTCCCAAAATTCGCCGCACTGAGGTGGATTTTGGAAATCCATATTAACAGAGTACAAAACTACTATGTGCACACTCACTTTCCTGTATGGGTGCAGCACAAATGAGATATGTGCACCTGAAAGATTCTCCAACATATTTAGGTGCAAATGAAAGGTTCTTTAATACACATCTTCAAGTGAACAGTATGCCCCACCAGACTGGTTAGCAACCTCCTTCCAACTGACAGAAATATCTGCATCATGCCCTTAATCTTACACCTGCCACATTCAATATACACACACACACATATTCTATCTTCTATACTTTAGTCACTGCAGCCCTTGTGTGTTGGATGCTACACATCTCCCTTTGTATACATATTGAACAGACTTGATGTACTACTCTATACGGTATTAAAAGTGAATAAGCAAAACATTATGCTAACTAAATAGTATGGACAGTAACACTTGCAACACAAGTTAAGGAAGAAAGTACAAGCTAAAGAGAACTTAGTAGAATAGAACTATGGTACACTACAAAGGCGTAATATCAATTGCCTAAATGAGATTACATTGGTGGACTAAAAGCAGATATCACAGACCTAAACATAAACTGGCTGAGAGGTTTAACATCCTCATTACTTAACATTATTATGGATGTTTCTGTTATTCCACATAATCTCTATGAAATGAAGACTTCCCATATTTCCTGACTGGAAGCTCCCTTTTATGCACCGCTTTACAACCTTCCTCATGCACAATATGAATCCTTTGTTTACAATTTTCTTTATGTATGAATGAACCACTATCTTCTTATCTCTGAACACATCCATCCTTCCACTCCTGCCTTTCCTTACTCATTCTGATATATTTACAAATTTGATTCACATTCCAAAACTTCCCATCTGTCACCTTCACAGCCCCATGTAATTTCTTAACCACCCTCATTGGTTTAGACCATTATGAACCTCCTTCCAAATTATTAATGGGCAACTTAATTCGTATCCAATCTCCTTCTTTCGTTGGACATGGTCTTACTGCTTTTCTTATGTCAACATGTATTGTGCTTGTAATTTGGATTCTCTCCTTCACTATACCTATATCAATGACTTTTTGACAAGCTCTCCCCAACCATCCTGGATAGACCCTAGTGTTGGGTTTCCTTCACCGTAGCATTTAAAATAGACAGATACCCATGGTAACATGGGGAGTAAATCTATATGTACCTACTGTATCCTCAGCAGCCTTCTTCTGATCAGATCCTTTTGAAATGGCTACTTGTAAGGATTTGTTATTTAGCCTTTTGTTATTTAGTCTTTTAAATTGTTCTTTCTTTAGTTCACCTTGTATACATGTTATTTTCTTTCTTACGTGTCTGCATTCCATCTGCACAAGCTCCTGCATCTATTGAGTTTGTGGAGATGGAATGCAGAGTGAGAGTCAGTTGGTGAGAACAGTGCTAGTGAGCCTGCAGAATAAAACGTATGCTCTACTTCAATTGAGTGTGTGTATCTTACTCACTTACATTGGCGATGAAGGTGGGATCCTCCGTTAGCATAGCAGGCCCACCACACGCCGGGCGAGAGAGTGTGCTGAGAAGTTGAGAGCCGGAGAGCCGTGCCTTCCGAGAGCTGTCATCGCTGCATAGATACGCGTGTCTGCAACTTTGGCCAGAAGCAGATTGCCACTCCGCCAAACGGAGTTGTAGCGGCCACAAACCTTCCCTCTTGTCGCTCCGCCACAGCCCCAGGCGTAAAAGCGGCCAACCAACCCCAAGGGAAAATTTACAGCTGCTCCAGCCAGGGTGTTGCAGCAGCCACAGGGCTCCCCTCCAGCCGCTCCGCCCCCAGCCCAGGCGTAAAAGCGCCCATCTCCTCCTCCCTCTCGGTCTCAAGTCCAGAGAGCTTAGCCACTCCCCCCCAATACCACACCAATGGGCATAGGAAACTAACCGAGGAAGGAACCGTATTGTGTCTAATAGGGGGGCAGCCCTCAATTGTTATTAAGGGAATTGGCACAGCAGAAGCAACATGAACCCAAGAAGTACTGCATCACTTCTAATAGAAGGACAGTGATTTTTTGGACATTACAGGAATTGGCAAATACAGGCGTGGCAAATAAAAGGAACTTAAAGCCTTCAAATAACTAAGAGTCTGTATTCAGGAGTACACTGGGGAAATTATTTCTGAGCAGCATTGAGCAGTGACAGATTTCACAGTATACATCCACTATGGCAGGAGCAAGCATGCCTCCCCCACCAACCTTCCTGTCGGAACCAGGCACTCCAAACATAAGATGGGACAGGTGGATAAAACTATTCGACACATACTTAATAGCCATTGGAGGGGATACATTCACACCTGCAAGAAAGGAGGCAATACTGTTAAATGATCTAGGGACTGAAGGGAGAAGTGTCTTTGATGGGTTAACTGACCCCACTGATAGAGGACAAGGTGAAGAAGACCAATTTACAGTGGCCATTAGAAAATTGCAAGCACATTTTGAACCAAAGACGAATATCACCTTTGAAAGACACATATTCGTCACTAGAAACCAATAGTCATGTGAGCCAATAGAAACATTTGTTGCAACCCTGCGCACGCTAAACCACTCCGGCGATTTTGGACCTCTCACTGACTCTCTGATCCGCGATCAATTGGTACGTTGTACCAACAACAAAAGAATACAGGAAAAGTTATTGTCTAAAGACCTCCCTTTGGAACAAGCGGTCGAGGTGGCCAGAAGTATGGAAGAAACCAATAATTATATGGCCAGCATGAAGTTAGACAAGAGTAACAATGAAGTGTCAGTGATCAAAAATGGCAGGATACAAACCTCAACCAGAAGCATAAAATGCTTTAAGTACGGTAGCATCCGTCATGTTTCATCAAATCCGTTCTGCCCTGCAAGGAACGCAAATTGCCTCGAAAAGGACACTTTGCCAGAGTCTGTAGGGATAATTCATCAATAGAGAATATGGAAGTGAGCATCAGAAGTCCTGAACAAGAGGAAAGTACGGTGGAGCAATAGAATATACAAGCAAAACATGTCCTAGAAATAGGAGAGGTTTCTGGAGGAGAAAAAGGACCAATAGACATTTTTATGGTCAACAACCATGTAGTTACGATGAAGGTAGATAGTTGCTCACCATGGACAATAATGTTCGAAGAAACATTTTTAAATTGCATTAACAGCAATATGAGAAATCTGCGCAAACCTACTATTGAAACATATGCCTTCGGTAAAGTAAAAAATCGATTTATTTGGCAAGTACAATGCTGTCATCAAATTCAAAGGAAGAAGTTGTGAAGCAGAGATATACGTAACTAAGGAGGGATCATCGCTATTAGGCTGGAGTGAACAGAACAAATTGGGAATAAGAATACAGGCCTATGCGGATTGTCCAGTGATGGTTGCTGAAATTAGAGACCAATGGGAAAAAGAATATCCTAAAGTATTCACAGATGACTTAGGGAAGTTAAATGGTTATGAACACCATATTAAACTAAAAAAAGATGCCATACCAAGAATAAGCAGAGTCAGATCAATTCCTAAGAACCTCAAGGACAAGGTCAAAATGGAAATTAATTCCCCACTTCAAAGGGGAGTCATAGAGAGAATAGAGAGTGCAGAACGATTGGCACCAGTGGTTGTGGCGACTAAACCCAGTGGTGACATAAGACTATGTGTAGATTTGAGAGAACTAAATAAGAACATCATAGTTGACCATCATCCACTCCCGAATATCAATGAGAAACTATCAACCTTGGGTAACACTTGTATTTTTTCAGTCATCGATCTATCACAGGCTTATCACCAAGTTCCCCTTTCGGAAGATTGTCAGCATCTTACCTCTTTCATTACACTTGAAGGGACATTCAAGTACTGTAGGATGCCCTTCGGCTTAGCTTCCGCAGCAGCAATGTTCCAGAAGATAATGGAAATCATAATGGAGTGCATTCAAAATGTAGTGATATTTCAAGATGATGTCTTAGTTTATGCCAGTACTAAAGAAGAACATGATCAAATACTCAGGGTGGTATTGACAAGGTTGGGAGTGGCGGGGTTAAGAGTTAAGAGGAATAAGTGCAAAATATCAGTAAGTGTGGAATATCTTGGTCACGTAATATCTAACAAAGGAGTGAATCCCAAAGTAAGTTTAGTTGATGCTATTGAGAAAGCACCATCTCCGTCAGACAAAGACCAAGTGAGATCATTTCTTGGTCTAGCAGAAAACTATCATACATTTGTAGAAACCTTTGCAATTATATCTACACCCCTAAGGACATTGTTGAAGAAAGGGGCGAGATTCCAATGGTCAGAAAATTGTGAAGCAGCTTTTAGAGAAATTTAAAGTGGAATTGTGTGTGCATCCTCCATTGGGAGGTTTAAGGATAATGACCGCACAGTGTTAGTAGTAGATGCTAGCGTATTAGGTCAGGGGGCTACTTTACTCTAATATGATCCTAACAAGAAAGAAAGGGTTATAGCTTTTGCCTCTAGAACTCTTAGAGGAGCTGAGGCCAACTACTCAGTCATAGAATGAGAAGCGCTAGCTATGTTTTGGGCCATAGCCCATTTTAAGTATTTCTTGTGAGGAAGAAAGTTCTATGTGCGGTCAGACCACAAACCTCTAGTTCAGTTGTTCAACGGGGGCAGGTGGGCCTTAGGTTCCCCGAGAATAAGTAGATGGGATCTAGGGCTTCAGGCGTACAATTTCATAGTAGATTACCTACCTGGGAAAAACAAGATTGTAGCAGACTGTTTATCCAGAATGCCGATAGAAGAAAAGTCTACAGTGAACAACATGAGTGAGGATGAATTTGTAGTAGGAGAATTGGTGAGTGTAGACAAGGAAGAGTGGGAAAGGGCTGACGAGACTGATCAGGATTTGGAATATATGAAACAGTGGACTGTAAACGGATGGCCAGAAAAGGAAATCCTCGAAAAGAAATTTGAAGCATGGTGGGAAATAAGGAATGAGATGAGCATTGTGGGGGGAGGTTAAAACGTGGAAACTGTATAATCCCTCCAGAGAGCGTACGAGGGTGCCTCATAGAGTTAGCTCACCAAGGTCTCTAAGGGGAAGGTGCAACGAAAAGAAGGGTACGTCAAAGTTATTGGTGGCCTAAAATGGACAAGATGGTGGAAAATTGTGTAAAGAATTGTTATGCCTGTCAACAGAGTGACAAATCAAAAGTTGTTCGTGAAGTACCAATGATACCCATTAGTGTTCCTACCCAACCATGGCAAAAAGTAGCAATTGATATTTAAGGCCGGTGGCAGGGTTAGGAGATAGATTTAAATACATCTTTGTGTTAGTTGATTATCACACTAACTGGGTGGAGTGGGAAGTAATGAGGGAGGTAACAGCCAGAGACTTGGTATCTTTCTTAGAGAAGGTGTTTCTCAGAGAGGGGTGCCCGTCAGAGTGAGTCTCGGACAATGGGGTGCAATTTGTATCTCAATTTATGAGCTCATTTTTGGAGAATTATGGGATCAAACACATCCGTACTGCACTTCACCACCCAAGAGCAAACAGATTAGTTGAGAGAGTAAATAGACTTATAAAAAGAGGGATAAAGTTGGCATTAACTTCATGCCAAGACTGGAAAGAGTTGTTGAACCACATGTTATGGAGCTACCTGACCACACCTCATACGGTGACCAAAGAATCCCTGTTTCTGACACTTAAAGGGAGAGAACCTAGAACTAAACTTTGTCCTGGGTGGCTGGGTTTATCAAGCACAGCAATTGTTGATAGAGGTGACATTATGAGCTTAATTAAGGAGGCACAAAAGTACAATAAAGAATCTTTTGATAGGAGAGAATGTGCAAAGCACAGGATATGTAAAGTAGGGGATAGAGTGTTTGTCAATAATCCGAGATACTCTCAGAAATGTATAGAAAGCAAATACATTGGCCCAAAAAGAATTATTGAAGTGCGGAGAAATGTCGTTGTCTTGGAGGGTGGTGAAGTATGGTCACAAGCTAAGCTAGTAAAAGACAAAATGGTTGGAAACCAAGCTGTTGAATAAAATAGGTTGGTGTGAACAAAATTGGGAGAAACTCAAGTTGTAGACGATGAAAGGAACAAAAATGAAGATTCTAGAGAAAAACATTCTAATGACAAGAATGGAAAAACGAAGGATGCATCCAACTCTAAAAGAAAGAGAAACTAGCCTAGATGGATGAAAGACTTTGCCAACATATTTAAAGAATGCTTATTTAACAAAGGTGTTAGATTATTGGGGAGGGAGATATGTCAGGATTTGTTAGTTAGCCTTTTGTTATTTAGTCTTTTAAATTGTTCTTTCTTTATTTCACCTTGTATACATGTTTTCTTTCTTACGTGTCTGCATTCCATCTGCACGAGCTCCTGCATCTATTGAGTTTGGGGAGATGGAAGGCAGAGTGAGAGTGAGTTGGTGAGAGCAGTGCTAGTGGGCCTGCAGAATAAAATGTATGCTCTACTTCAATTGAGTGTGTGTATCTTACTCACTTACACTACTCTTATGCTGTCTTTGATAACCATGTTAAACCTTTCTACTATTCCATTTTTCTTGTGATGACACACTGAACTGGGTTTGTGCTCAATAGCAGTCCTCATCTCCTCAGCAACAAATTGCACTCCATTGTCTGTTATGATTAAGGTGGGGTAACCCTCCATCCTGACAATGTCATCTAAAAATGTGATCACATCATTTTCACACACACTTTTAACCCATGACAGTTTGACCCAATGAGATAGCATGCCTACTCATACTATGCCATACCGACTAACTCCTTGGAAAGTAACCAGGCCCACAATATCAAGTCTAACCCTTTCCCATTGCATGGACGGAATTGACATGAGTCATAGGGTCCACTCTCGTGATACAACCTTTAGCCGCATTTTGACAAGTACACTCCCCGACAACCCTCTCTACCTTGAAATCCATTGCCGTCCACCAGTAATCCTGCCTAATCAACTGTTTGATTTTGGTCATTACCTGATGACCTTCATGTGCCACCTCAAGAATCATCTTCCTTACTCCTAATGGAGGAACAATTTTGTCTCCGCTTAAGATCATACCATCTTTAATAAGGTCATCAACATTATTACGATAATGTATGCTTCTTCTCCTAATTTCAGCACTCTTCATACCTGACTCCAACCTTTCTTTGACATCAATCAAAACTTGATCAACCAACATAGCTTCATGCCATCCATCTTCAGTCACCACTTCCTGACTGACATTGAGAACCTGCTCATCATTATCCTCCTCATCATACTCATCCTCTATTAGATTGGTCAATCTGCTTTATTTTTTATACCTGGAAAGTACTCAAATTCCCAGTTATACTCTTGCAAGTTAGAAACCCATATTCTGATCCGTGATGATACTTTGTCTAACCACTTTGTGGTTAGAATCTTCTTCAAGGGCTTATGATCAGACCTGATGGTAAACTTAACACCCCATAGAAAAGGCCGAAACTTCTCTATTGCCCATTCTGGAAGCAAATTCAATGGTGTATTCTTTACCATCACCTTTTTGTGAAAGCACAGCTTCCAAACCATGGTTACTGGCATCAGTTGTTACCACACTGTTCCTACTCGAATAAAAATGACTTAAAGTGGGAGCTTTGGTCAGAGCAATTTTGATCTCTTGGAATTATTTCTCACATGATTCATTCCAACTAAATCTCACTCCCTTTTTCACTAGATTCCTTATGTGAAATGATTTGTTTGCTAAAGCAGGCACACATTTGGAATAATAAAAGCTATTACTTTCTCTTTGTTTGATGGACTCGGAAAATTAACAATATTGTTTACCAGATCAGGTTTAGGTTGAATGCCTGCCTCAGATATGCTATGTCCTAAATATTGAATTCTTGTCCTATTGAACTTGCATTTGTCTTTACTCAACGTTCGAACCGCTGTCATGAATATGTCCAAAACTCTCTTCAATGTCTTATTGTGCTCTTCCTCATCATTCCGATATACCAACACATCATCTTGAAAACACAAAACTCCTTTCACCTCTTGAAACAGTTGATTCAGGATGCGTTGGAATACTGCACCTGCCGATAACAAGCCGAACAGCATTCGTTTGCATTGAAACAATCCCTCTGGAATGATAAACAAAGTCGCATTCCTAGAGGAAGGATGATGCACACTTTGATGATTAGCAGATTTAAGATCTAAAGAACTCATCACTCTTGCATTCTTTATGGTACCCAACATCCCAGTAATATTCAGTAGAGGATCAGACACCTATTAACAAATCTCAAATCAATACATAATATAAGTTTATCATTTGGTTTCTGTACTACCACCAAAGGAGAGACCTACTCAGAAGCCTCTATTCTCTCAATCATTCTCTGCCTTTCCATAGACAACAATTCTTCCTTCACGGCAGATCTAATAACTAATGGGACACTACTTAATTTCTGCACTACTGGGTTTGAACCTGATTTTATTCTGATTCTATGAATTAAACCTTTGAGACTTCCTTACTCCCAACGTAAAACCTCATGTTGTGACATCTCACTGATATTTCCTATGGCATACCCATTCTCCTCAGCAGTAGGATCAAGCTTTATCTGAAGCCTTTTTTGGTGCAACCAACTTAAAAGATTACTGCCCTTCTTTGACACATAGACCTTCCTTTTAGCTGTCCTATCTTTGAACTTTAAATTGGCCCAAACCCAACCTTCAATGTCAATGTTCTTGCCCCCATATGCCACAGGTCTTATGTCAACAGGATTAAGGAAACATTTTTTTATCATTTTGCTCTCTAACATATCTTTAGGAAACTAAAGTGTACTTGTCTCCAGAATCTATAACCATACCAAGTTCAACCCCTTCTATTTCAATAACAGACATTGGTTTTTCTTTGTGTGCATCTTTATCTTGAACGGAAAACATTTTGCCTGAATTGGTTTCAATTGTACAAGGGCAATCTTCCATTTCTTCACCCATTTCCTCAAGGCATGCAATTTTCTCAATTTTTGGTCCACAGCATGATGTAAAATGTCCCTTTTTATAGCACCTTTTGCATGCTGCCTTGATAGCACGACATCTATTGCTGTTTGCAAAATGGTTGAGACTATCACAGCGAAAACATCTTTTCTTTTCGCTCTTTCCTTTTGTCTTTGTACTTAACACATTTCTTTTGCCGCTCTCTTTTGAAATTCTGCCTCTTTTCAACTTTCTTTCTTTGTATAGCTGACACTTCCATTATTTGCATTTCTTCTACTTTCCATTTAGACCAGCTGTCCTTTCTAATTCTTTAACACACTTTTGTTTATGTTCAACCTCTTTTGCCAATCTTATTACCTCATCAGTAGTGGGGTTACCTTTAGGCCATAAAGCCTTCCTCACTTTTTTGTTACTGCATTCAAGCATGAATTAGTCTCTCATTTATTGTATTCCCAAAGTCACATGAAGCTGCTAAACCTCTTAAGGCCGAGATAAACTGTTCCACAGATTCTTCATTGCCTGTGTCCTTTTCCTAAAATTATATATTTCTAAAATAATACTTATGCCTTTTTCGTAGTGTTTATCCAGCATCTTTATGCATTTCTCGTATTCATATAAACCTATAGATTCTTCATCAGACAATGGTGGTAGGTTTTTGAATTCTTCCCGACCATAGTTCCAAGGCAATGCATAAATAGACATGTTTTTCTTTCTCCTGAGAAATTTACTCCATGTACAGCTAGTACACAATGATCAAATCTGTTTTTCCTTCTTTTCCATGGCATATTTCGTTCTCCTTGTACTTCTAAAAAATGGTTGTGTGGCGGCACTCCTTGTGCAGCGATGTTTGAAAACTGTAGTTGTTTTCACTTATTGGCAATACCCTGCAGAGATGATGATGATATGGTGATATGTGGCCAAATGATTGTCACCAATGCTTTAACAATGCAAAGGGCCAGACTTTAATTTATCAAATACACACAGTCTTGGTGCACAAAATAGTCTAAACAACCTATAAAAGAACAATTAAAATTGTGTCTTTTTGTCACATGTGTTTCCTTTAAATGTGTTCCTTTAATGTGTTCCACTGCGCTTTACTGACTCATCTCACTGTAGTAAGAAATACTTGTAAGGAGAAAACAACCTTTCTGTGAATGCTCCATTGTTGCTCAGGACGGCATTGCTACACATCTCACGCATTGCTTTATCTCTGTGTGGTTCCTGGGTAACTACAATGAAACACTTAGAGAGATTGTGTTGAGATTATTAGTGGGACAACATGGTGGTTAGGTTCCAGTCGGTTATGGCTAGTAGTTTTAGCTGTATGGTGTTGTGGGCCTCCTGGCAGGTTTGTGGTCTGGTTTTGGTTCGGTGAAGGTAGTTATTTTCTTTTCCTTGGTGCTTCAGTTTTATTTCCTAGTTGGCCACTAAATGATGGGGCTGGAGTGTTAGTCTTGTGATCGGGAATGGAGCTTTGCAGGTCATCGTTTCATTCTCTGTGTTGTCCAAAATATATGATGGAGGAAGAAGTGTCATAATGGTGTGTGGGTCTGTGAAGTCACAGTGGACTCAGGTGGAATGCGGGGTGCATGGTGTGACAGTTGGGAGTTGTTGAGAGTGGAGGTCGCCTCAAAGGGTGTGGGGAGCCGGGTGTCTGGTGTGGTAACTGTCTTGTCTTGTCATCCTGCCCTGTAACCCGTGGGTACTGAACCAAGGACAATAAAGAGTATGGTGTACTTACCATAGAGGACGCCTCCTTCTTCATTACAACATAATACTTTGGTAGAACTTTGTTTAGTTAATAGCAGGTGGCGCGCTTACACGAAGGTGAATGAAACTCCTTTAATTGGAGTCGCGCTTTGACTTTGCTGTCTAAAGGTACACTTAGTCAATTTCATACCCTGGTTAATATCAGGCGGCACGCTTTTACGACCCTGAATGAAACTCCTTTAATTGGATGCTCGCTTTGACTTCGCTTTCTAAAGGCTGAAAGAAAGTCCTCGGTAACGTCGCTTTATTACTTGCAGGCATGCTTTGACTTCGCTGTTTAAGGAAGCTGAGCTTCGTTTATACTTAGTCAATTTCATCCGCTGTGGGCAACGTCGCTTTATCAATTGCAGGCGTGCTTTGGCTTTGCTGTGAAAGGAAGATGTGCTGCATTTACGCTTAGTCAATGTTGTACAATGGCTGCAATCTCACCTTTTTAATTGCAGGGATGGCATCCGCATAGCTTCCTCGTGCCTCATGAATATAGACAGGGGTCAAGTCCTAAAAATTAAAGTGGGGGGACTCATCGGCAAACGCAATGGGATGTGATGTCACCAGGAATTAGCATATAAAGGTGAAATAGCCACATTTCATTAAATTGGCTTTGCATAACCACCCAAACTGAACAGGACAAATGGCATTTGCCTTTCATAACTCAACACACACACAAAACCAAGAGAGTATATTTTCTTCTAATAATATTTAATAGGAAACATTAAAATGTGTGCATGGTTTAAACTCCAAGAAAAAATACAAATTTTTTCCCTGGGACTTGCAGTACCGAAATGGGACATTTCACGTTTAGTTGTTTGTTATTTTTGATCAGGTTATACAGTGCAGTGGTGAAGTGTCCGGCCTACAAACCTGACTACTGCAGTTTGATCCCCAAGGTCTGCTTTAATTAATTAATTCCAAGAGGACATCCAAGATTTCTCTTTTAGCTGGGGGGACTGGTTCCCCTCTCTGAATAAAGTGGGGGGACTCCGTCCCCCGCGTGTACCCTCGACTTGAGCCCTGAATATAGATGCGCATATAATATATGATATATGTCATTTATAACATGCCTGTACACAAGTGTTTCTAGGCGTGATTCTGCTATTTGATCCATCAATCCCAGCAGCTCCACGGCTATTCGGTGGGGCTGCAGTGTTGCCACATTAATTCTTTTGATCCTCGTCGCCATTGATTGATTGACACATTTAGGTGTAGATGAGTGGTTCTTTAAAACACATCTTCAAGTGAACAGTATGCCCCACCAGGCTGGTTAGCAACCTCCTTCCAGCTGACAGAAAATGCGATATCATTCGCTTAACCTTCCACCACCTTGCACATGCACATACTACCTTCTATACTTTACTCACTGCAGCCCTTTTATGAAGGATGCTACAGCGCTATTCCGTACATCAGTGCAGCAAACATTGTGGGAGTGTGGCAAAACTTTGGTATACACTTTCTTCCTTGCAGGAGTGTGGCAAACGTTGCACACACACCACCTACCCCTGTCTGAATGCAGCACAATTAAGCATCTGCTCCCTTCCCTGTGGCGGGGAAGCAAAAATTGTGTGTGTGCCCTCTTCCTTGTGGAGGGTGACACAAAGAAATTAAGTGCATGCCCCCTTCTCTGTGGGAGCGCAGGAAGAAATGTGTGTGTGTTCACTTCCATGTGGGAATGTGGCCAAATTAGGTATGTGCCTCTATCCCTGTGGAAGTGAAGCAACAATTGGGTGTGCCTTGTTCCTCCTCTGCAGACGTATGCAGGAATGAGGTGTATCCTCTTTTCCCTTTTTGACTAGGCCAAAATTCATGTGCGTGCCACCTTCCCTGTGGAAGTGAGGCAAAATTAGCTGTGCGCTCTCTTCCCTACAGATGTACATAAAGAAAATACGTGTGCGCCCTCTTCAAAGAGGGGGTACAGTAAAAATGGTATCTGCACCCGCTTCCATGTGTGAGTACAACATAAAATGGGTGTGTACTCTGTTTGCTGCGCGAATAGAGTAAAAATTGGATCTATGACATCACTGCAAAAATGAGATGAAGAATCCGAAAATGTTGAAATTCTTTTTTTTCTTTTTGCACAGTTATATGCAGACCCTTTCATACTCCCCTCAAATTATGTATAACCCTAGCCCACTGCCCCACATAGAATTGTGCTGAAATGAGCAGTAAAAATGTCTACATTTTCGTATTCAGGATTTTGGGCCGCAGAATTATGGGGTGATACCTAAACATTGTGTGTGCAATCCCTTCCATGCAAAAGTGCAGCATAATGTAGGTGCATGCACTTTTTCCAGAAGAAGTGCATCAACATTGTGTCTATGCCCCCTTCCCTTCTGGAATGTGGCAAACATCGAGTGCATAACCCCTTCCATGTAAGGGCATAACACAACTTTGGTTTTCACCCCATTCCTTGTGGAAGTGTGTTAAGCATTGTGTGTGCTGCCTTCCCTGTGAAGGTGGGTGCACCACGAATTAAGTGGCTGCTCCCTTCCATGTGGGGGTGAAGGAAATGTTCTATATCTGCCACTTTCCTTTTAGCTGGGTGGCACAAATTAAGTGTGTGTCTCTTTCCTTGTGGAATCATGCAACAATTAGGAGTTCATTCTCTCCCTGTGGGAGTCTGGTAAACATTTGGTGTGCACCCCTTACTTATCTCCTGGTGCAGTGAACATTGCATGCGATTCCCCTTCCCTGCAGGTGTTGAATTGTTGATCCCCCTTTCTTGCCAGTGTTCCCTCTGGAGCAGAAGGTGACCAAATACGCATAACACCAATCCCCATACTTGCTGTGAAGTGGACGTTCCTATCCTCCAATCTGTCTTCATCACTCGAAGCACTACTGCATCACACAACTCTGCTACAGCTTTGCTTGCAAAGTAATTCCATCTGGGAATTGGCCATTGTGAATCGCCACTTATAATCAGCTCCCTATATCGATCTCTTATAATCAGCTGAATCTCTAGCTCCCTTCATTACAGCCTTTATTAATGCCTCATTCACCATCGGTACTGTACCCTCCCCCTTTAAGAAAGCATGGGTCAGGCCCCTGTTTAAAAGAAGAAAAAAAAAAAATCACACTGGACCCAGACGTACAAAACAACTACAGACCCATCACCACAGTGCCTTTCCTGCTGAAAATTTTAGATAAGGCTGCATACATACAGATTCAGTCATATCTAAACTTGTCAACATCTTGGGGAAAAGGCAATCCGGTTTCCGCCCCGTCAGCTCTGGTAGAGTTAAAAAAATCAGCTACTAAGAAACATCGACAATGGCAAGTTGGCACTTCTCCTGCTCATCGACCTGTCAGCAGCTTTCGACTTGGTGGACCACAAGATCCTAGAGAAACACCTCACAGACACCCACCGAAGGCCACTTCTCCTACGAAGCTACCACGTGGATAACCTTCTTGGAAGGACGTGCCAGGAGGGTTTTCTCAGACCAGGCATCAGCCAATCCATCACCCATTGGCTGTGGAGTACCACTGGGTTCGTGCACTTCCCCCACACTCTGTAACCTTTTCACTCTGCCACTATTCAATGACCTAGTATAACGTTCACTAATTATGCAGATGGGATTCTTATCCCACTATCTGGCGATTATGACCAAGACCTCAAAACACTACAAAAAACCTACGCAATCATCCAGGCTTGGAAGGCGGCTAACAGCCTCTGTCTCAATGGGGACAAAACCAAAATCTTATTGGTTCAAGGTCCCAAAGAGACCTTGAACAGACTAGACAGCACATACTGTAATTTCAGCATTGAGAACACTGTTATCACAGTCTCTGCAGCAGTAAAAACACTCCGAGTATACCTCGACTCCACCTTGTCCATGGATAGACAGATTAGTTATATCTCAACATCAGCTGCACTCACAACCAAAATCATTAACGCCGTAAAAACTCATGTTTCCTCCAAAAACTAACATTGCCAGCGCCACCATTGGCGCAAGGTTGGACTATTGCAATGTCCTCCTCCTAGGCACATCCTAAAAAAAAATCAACAAATTGCAAGTCACACAAAATAATGCCCTAAGTATCCCTAGGAGAGGGCACAGCTCCCAAGCTAGGAAAAACGCCCACTGGCTCCCGGTATGAGAAAGGATACTGTTCAAAACACTCACCATCACTCATAGATGCCTGTCTCAGTCTGCACCCCCTTACCTGGCAGAACGAGTTAAACCCCACAGACCCATACGTGACCTATATTCACATCAACTCATGATCCCCGCCTTAAAAAAAGAGTCAAAGCAGGTGGATCCATCTTTGAAGTCGTAGCACCTACAGCATGGAACTCACTACCACCTGACCTTCGAAAGGAATCCTCTCTCATGTTATTCAGAAAAGCACTGAAAACCAATCTGTTCAAGTAAACTGCTCCTCTGCTACTCCCTGAATACCATGTAACACGTATAATGTCTGAGTAGTAATCATGTAAGACTGTACCTAAGAATGTTATCATGTCAACTACACCTAAGTGAATATTCTGTAACTGCGCCACGATGCCACAGGGCCACTGTGTGCTTTATAAATGCAAATAAATAAAATAAATAAATATAATTTGTTCTCACATAGTCTATGAAGGTCTACTAACAGAATTACCACCAGTTTAGTATTCAGCAGTCTTATTCATGGTTGCAATGATATTTCTGAAGGCACTCAAATGACTCACTCAGGCTGCTTATAGCCATTGTTCTCCTACTACCATAGCTTTACTTGCTACTTTGAGTACATACAAAATCTAACTTCTGTCTTATCTCTCTCCTTCCTTCTCCTTCTAGGATTCTCGAATGGGTGATCTATACCCAAATATCGTCCAATCTGAACTCTAATTCTCTACGTTTCCCTTCCCAATCTGCATTTCACCCTCTTTATCCTACAAAGACAGCTGCACTTACTGTTGTTGGGATGGAAGTGAGTCTATCACACTCCCCTAGGTGCCTTAGTATGAGGCAAATCCCATAGGTAGCCATGCAATGTACTAAGAGGGGAAAGGGCTGTATTAAGAAACCCGGCATAAATATAGTATCATGGGAATTGAAGATACATAGACCTAGTGCGCACATATAAAGAAAGGCAATTCTTTTGGTTATGGAAGACACCAGCAGACCTACATGTCTGCCCAGTAAACATAGGCTCGGAGGAGAAGCCTGAACATGCCCAAATGCTGAGGGCAGATGAGCCTCTGCTGCTTATTCCCACAGAAACTTCTCTTTGTCCCTTAAATGTTGCAATTACTTATTCTCGCAGAAAGGAATGCGCCCTGCAAGGCCATGAGACAGCGCCAGGCTCCTCGTAGCACGTTCATCACAGCCAGGCCAACAGTATACCTCTAACCCCCGCCCAGCTCACCGGGAGTAATGGAACCTGCCACTGATCCAGTCCAAGCACCCCTGCCTTCCACGATAGTAAGTGACCCATGGAGGGATAAATTATAGATAAAAAATAGGGTGAAAGCCTGGGTTGCGAGAAGTGTGATATGGACAGAGCACAGAATGTGTGGATGAGCATAATTGTATTCCTTATCTTCCCCCAGTGCCAGTCCCCGAGCCTCCCAGGTGCATGCCATAATGATGTAGTACTAGCATTAGCTTACAATAGTAGCATTGGAACAGCAACATGTGAAGGGCCTGACATTCACTCCCTGGAGAGATGAGCTGGGCTGGCCCATGAGGAAATATACAGACGACCGAGACGGGACCCAATCCTAGCATGGCATCCCCTATGGAGCAGGACATTGTATATGGTCTCACCAATCAGCGGTGAGGCTTCAGACCCTAGCTATGATGCCCTTAGTGATGCTTTGGACTCCTATAATGTACTATTCAGAATAATTTGGGCAGAATGTTCTCAAGCAGCAGAGTCCTCTGCTGACACCCTTGTTTTTTGTACAATGAAACCTTGTTATCCTTGCAAACAATCTCTTGGCCTTTTCCCCTAGAATGTTGTATTCTTTCTGGCGTGAGCGTAAAGGGACTTGCCTTCACTGTTTCCAACTCTACTCTTTCTGCTAAACACAGCTGTCCCCACTTCTTATCTACCTTCATCTATCTACTTCCTTCGACACTGTGGATGAACCTACTGTTCTTTCTACTTTTTATTCTTTTGGTTTTTCAGACTCTGTCATACACTGCTTTTCATCCTATCTGGATGGTTGGTCTTTCTCAATTTCTTGATCCGGCAAAACCTCCCCCAACTACCCTCTTCTTCATGGGGTCCCACAAGGCTCAGACCATTGGTCCTCTTCTTTTCCTCTTCTTTTCTCCCTCTATACCACTCCTCTATCCTCTCTTATTTCTTCATTTGGGTTGTCATCGCATTTCTATGGTGATAACTCCCAAATCTCTGTTTCTTTTTAATCCTTCTCAAACTCTCTACATTCCACCACCTCATCCTGTCTTCCTGCAGTCAAGTCCTGGATGGATGCTCACTTTCTTCATCTTATTGCTTCAATAACAGAAATCCTCTTCCATCTTCTTCTGTCCCTCAACCGCTACCTCCTCCTTTTATTTCTTTCCTTCCATCCTTTATTTCCATTAGTTCCTCCACTTGTAACTTTGGAGTCATCTTTGACTTCACTCTTTCCTTTGCTCCTCACATCTCTGCCATTGCAGAGTCTTGCTGATTTCAATTCTATAAAATACCAAAGCTTGTCCCTGCTTTTTTGTTACCTTTCATTCAACTAAACTCCCCATCTCTGCTCTTGTCTTGTCTCACTTTGAGTTCTGCTCTTCCCTCCTTATTGGTCTTCCCCCCCTTAGCGTCTTGCTCCTCTGCATTCTATTTTCAATTCTGCCATCCATACTCTTTCTTTACTTCCTCCTCACACCTCCGATTACTCCTTGCTTTGTTTACTTTCTTGGTTGACTCTTGATAATTGTATACTCTTTCACTTTCTTACCATTGTGCACAAAAGCACACATGGTTTTGCTCCACCCTATCTTGCCTCTCTACTATCATGTGATATCTCCTCCTGGACTCTTCCTTCTGCTAATCAGTTCTTACTGCTCATCCCAATGCCTCCCTATGCACAACTTTGTTTCCGTTCCAACTCCATATTGGACCATTATCTCTGGAATGCTTTTCCCATTGAAGTACGTTCGCCCCCCCCCTCGCTTCATCTTTATCACTTCTGTCTTACACTTCACCTCCTTAGCTCTGACCTTTAGTGCCTGATCTTGCTTTCTCTCAATGTCATGTCTTCTCCTGGTATTACTGGATTTTACACTACATTTTACCTTTGCAGCGCTTTGGCGGAAAAGGTTTATAACTACAAATGCTGGTAAAGTTTCGATGATTGGGGGGTGGGTGCTGTTGGTGTGCATGTTGGTCCTATTCCTGTGCAAGATGTTGCTTCAGATGGCCAATTAGGTATCAAGATTCGCAGGCTTCCAGATGCAGCTCTTGACCCTAAACATAACAGTTCCACACAGAAAGTGAGTTGTGGGCCAGCAATAGCAGCAGTAGGTGCCATTGGCTGCTGGAAAGAGACAGAGGGAGAGGAAGCTTGGTTCGCTGCCAGGCAAACAGATGCCACAGTTATTGCTGCTCTCTGAATGCATGTGGCAATTATGCTCGCAGGTGCCATTTCAGAGTTTGCTTGCTTGCATCAGTACCTCTGGCTCACTGAAAGACAGAATTGGACTCAAATGAATTGGACTCCGTACCATCAGTACCATTGTTCTCGGATTTGTCTTTCAACAAGGTGGGCTATCAGTTTATTGGTCATCATCACCCTCACTAGATTCACCTCCACCACATTTAGGGGTGTAGGAAGATGCAGTGGTGTGCCAGGCTGAGAAACATGCTGCACCTCACGCATGGTTGATTGGCGAGGCCATGCTGCCATGGCCTACTGCTGGGAGCTGAAACACCAAACCCTCCTCATTATAAACATCCTCTTCCAAAACAGATTCAATGGGTGGCTCTACTGCTAACGTCTCAACAGATCCCTGCAAAGCCTGCTCTGAGTACTTGCTGCCCTGGTGATGCGCTACCTCTGGTTGCCATTTGCTGCAGTGGATATTTCTGCTGTTAGTTGTACAGCATGTGCATGCCAAATGTTGCACCTGTCCTAAACTGAAAGGCAATGAAAACTATTCATCACAGGCAACTTTCCATTGAAAGTGTATACATTCAAGGGTTCATGTTGTATGTTAGTTACTGCGCTCAATCAAGATCTGTGTAAGCACACATTCAATACATTACTCATCTTTCTCTTAAAGGGCCTAATTACGACCCTGGCGGAATGGGTTTAATGGCGCTGGTAAAGGTGCCGGTGCCGTTAAACCATTCCGCCCTATTACGAGGCTCCCTCGCGGGACCCGCTCTGGACGTCTGGTCAGATCAGACGTCATTTGCGGGTCCTGTGAGGGGACCAGCAGGCCCGTTGTTAGCATCATCCCCATTCCCATTGAGCCCTATGGGGGGAAAAGGGAATGGGGATTAATTTTTACCAGGTCCATGGAATGGGCAATTACAGGGTCCGCCAAGGTCGGTGTGACATGGTAAAATTTCATTACCGGCGGCAGCCGTGCCCTCAATAAGGGCACGGCTACCGCCAGGGTCCTAATGAGGCCCAAAGTGTTCTAATAGATTTTTACATGCAATTGAAGTGTTCACCTAGGTCCGAGATTGTTCTCATGGGTGAGTGCGTCTTCAATCAAGCCAAATGCCCCCAAACTTTAGTCCTGCTCAAAAAGATTGTACGGTGGTACGTAGAGAAGATGGTAGCTAGAACCATTTTGGGGAAAAGAAAGGGTTGGCACTTGGAGTGCAGTAGACCCCAAACTCGGTTATGGAGATATTATTGTACATTTTGCAGTCATCCGTTAAATTTTCGATAGCTGATCCACTGTTAAATATGCCTATTTTTAGAGTTGTGATTTCTGGGGTTTGGGAGAGATTGTGGGTTTGTGGGGGTTTAGGACGAAAGTTAGAGAAAGGTATTTCATAGTAGACAACGCTACCCTGGAATTTTGGGGGTCAGAACCTTAGTAGCCTTTCTGAAGTTATGGCTATTCCTCCTTGAAGAAGCGTTCTGGGAATGTTTCTGTGTTGTTGGCATTGGTTGACTTCCTGAGCTGGTCGGGCTTATGGTGCTTTGAAGTTTAAGGGTCAGTTGGAGGATCTTATTGTCCTTGAGTAATCTGATAGGTTTGGGTATGTCATCAAGTGCAATTAAGTCTGCGTTTTTAGTCTTGTGTGGCAGGATGGTTGTGTCGCAGCGTGGTCCTGCATGTATAGGGTCTTTAGAACGTTCACTGACACAGGTTTTTGCCAGAAACGGAAGTGATTAGTAAAAGTGAGAATGCCAATGCGCCATTATTTTTTATTATGGCAGCAATAGCTGTCATCATGAGGGGTGTCTGGGTTATTATGCATAGTTCTTTTTGACATTTTTACATACATTTGTAGATGTAGCTTCAGGTGGGACTATGTAATTACAGTTCTAAAGGTTATTTCAATTAATATTATCCATTTCAATGAATGGTAGCTCCCGATGCGCTTGGGTCAGAGTTGGTGTGTACGATAGCATAGGGTCTGATTACGTTTTTAAAAACAGATCAGATAGAGATTAGGTACCCCCAAGTGAAATCGGGCCTTCAAGGCCAGACTCCATCGTATAAATGCGTATACAGGCAATATTACAGGACCTTTGCAGCAGATTCATTTTTCTTAAATCAAGGTCAGGTGCAATATAAATGTACAGGCAATAATACAGGGCCAGATTAATTTGGATTAAATGCAGGTCAGATTCACATTAAGCAAACCAGCAAAAATACAGGGACTGAGGGACTAAATTATTATTCTTTTCTATGCAGGTTGGATGCAGACTAAAGCTATCAGCAATAACACAGACCATTTCGGGCCAGAATGAATTGTTCTAAATGCAGGTCAAATGCAAATTGAACAGATCACTGATAATACATCCTAAAACCCCAATGCTTTATGAAATGTTTAAATGCACACACACACACACACACACACACACACACACACACACACACACACACACACACACACACACACACACACACACACACACACACACACACA
The DNA here is from genome assembly GCF_040938575.1 of Ambystoma mexicanum. NCBI lineage: Eukaryota > Metazoa > Chordata > Amphibia > Caudata > Ambystomatidae > Ambystoma > Ambystoma mexicanum. The sequence continues at coordinate 1,089,758,206 of NC_090926.1, read as the reverse complement.
CACACACACACACACACACACACACACACACACACACACACACACACACACACACACACACACACACACACACACACACACACACACACACACACACACACACACACACACACACACACACACACACACACACACACACACACACACACACACACACACACACACACACACACACACACACACACACACACACACACACACACACGGTCATTACGAGGTAGGCGGTAAGGGGTTAATGGCGCCGTTAAAGGTGCTGGTGCCGTCCAGGCGTCCTTAGCATGTCTCGCGAGCAGACCAGGGTGCTAACAACGAGCCTGTTACTAACGGGCCAGTTGTTAGCACCCACCCTATTCCCATTGAGCCCTATGGGGGCTCAAATGGGAATGGGGATGGGTTCCTTGAATGAGGAATTACCTGGCCCTCCAAGGTTGGAATGGCCCGGTAATTCCTCATTCAAGGAACCCGGACCCGGTACCTGGTAAGGGAGTGCCATGCCGCTAATAGCGGCATAGTTCCCTCCTACCTCGTAATGACCCCCATAGTCTTGAAACGCACTAGAAGATGCAGTGGCAGGTGCCAAATGGACAAGAAACACGGGTCAGAATAGATTATTTAAGTGCATCAGGAATTATAGGGATATAGATCTGTCAAGGACATGTACTCAGAAGAGATAAAATCAGTATTTAATGGGTAGAAAGAAACAGATTGCTGGCTTAACCTATTATACAGTTCGGTGCAGCTGTGTTGGTCAATATGAAGGAGAGCAAGTGAGGGCCTCAGGCCTTACCAGGCACTAAAAGGATGAAGGGGAACCTGCTTTTGTCTGTGTAGCACTTTGTTGTGGGCACCACACGGTGGGTATTGTGTATTGGATGCACAAGTGCTGTAAAGACCAATCAGAGAGCTGCCTATTTCCAAAATGGCTCCCAGGGACAAATGCCAGGCAAAATGATGGTCAGGGATCTTCTTCAGCTCAGCTCCAGCAAGGAGCAAGCAGAGTTGTTGATGCTGGCTTCAAGGCACAGGAATCACACCTGGCTTGTGCTGCTGGCTAACCTCATCCCACAAGCACATGGGTCTCATTACAAGTCTGGTGGTGCAGATTAAAATGGCAGTAAAATGGTGGCAATTCTGTCACCACCACATTGTCGCACTGCCCTACTACGAGGTATGAAAGCAAAGTGAAGATGTTCCCTCATGCAGATTTAGTGCAGCAGAATTACAGTTTGTGGTAAATCTGCAAAAACCCTTTTAAGTCCTACAAATTGGTATTTACATGGCTGTGCTACCACTCGTAATCCCCTGGACCGAGTGGCGGTTACGTAATCATGTTGGCAGTAATTCTGTGGATTTACTGCCTAATTACCACCAAACTCATAATGAGGCCCTATAGTTTTGTTGCCAAATGTATAATGGACTATGCAGTCATAAATAAATCACAAGTTAAAAAAATAATTGCAAACATTAGAACACATTTCAATCAGGCAGTGTGTTTCTAATTGTTGAAATAAAAAATATGTTTGCAGAAGGGGAACAAGAGCATTGGCCATCTATGTTATTCTATGCATGGACACTTTAAAGCATGAACGGACTACCTCAAACTGTCACAATTACAGAACGTGGATCACAAACCATAGGCACAATCCACATACATCACCAAACACGCTATACTATCACAGGTAAGGCCTTCAATGCTTGTTCAGCTGGAGAGTGGTTAATGCATCAAGCTGACACTGGCCAAAACCTTGTGAATGGGTAGTGTCCAGTTCCAATGTGGAGAGAATGGAGCAGGTCAGTTCGTTTATCTTTAGGCCTATCAGAAATATGGAAAACAGAAATTAATGCGCCAGAGGCTGCTTGCGCAGAAAAAGGATTTTGTATCATGGAAAATAGTGCATTGTGTATCAGTTGATATTATAAATGTCAATGGCAAACAGTATACAACAGTGTAAAATGTTAAGCAGAGTTGTCAATGAACGAAAAATCAAAATGGCCACCCTCACACACTTTTGTGGAATTTCTCAAACTTTCAGGAGAAAAATCTCTCAACGGCCTTGTAGCAGTAGCATATTACCTTAAATTTGTTTCGGTGCAAAAGAACAAAATTAAAAGCAATCAACAAGAACCAATTTGTTGGTTGTCTCACTTGGACATCTACTCGCTCCCGCAACACAGCACCGAAACATTTGTGTTGCTCAATAATTCCACTAAACGGCTCATCCCATCCCCAAGCCCACCCCATCCACGGCTTGGCTCATGATGTGGTATAGTTACGTTACTTATTTTTATAAACTTTAACCTTGGTTTAAGTGTGGGGGGAGCTACCACCTGACTGCCACACCCATGATTAAAACAATCTGAGAAAGGTTAATATGTCGTTCTCTATAGCAGCCAATTCTTAAATGTTCATACTCTTTGGGATTATGCTTTCTTAATGTCATTATTTGATCTGTGTGTGTGTCTGCGCTCCACTTTTTTTTAGCGAGCACCCATGTTTTGTTTTGCTCATCAAAAACATATATAAAATGAATAGGTGACATGTGGCCCCTATTAAGCTGGACACACAGTACAATCAATCCCACACGTTTTTACAATGAGAAATCATGGTAATCAATGAGGAAGCAGTGATATATATTAGCAGGGTACAGTTATACATGTAAAGTTGAAGAAAGACTTTATATGGAATTAGTTTTTACAGTCATTCAATGTTTTTTGTTTTCTCAACAGAAATCCAGGCCCATGAAAGAAATGAAAAACTACTCATCATTGACCGGTTTCCTTCTCCTTCCTCTCTTGGACCAGGAAGAGCTGCAGGCCCCTCTCTTCTTTATTATCTTCACCATCCATGTTCTCACACTCCTGGTCAATGGTGTCCTAATCCTTCTCATACGGACTGATCATCACCTTCACCTGCCAATGTATTTCCTCCTTGGAAACCTTTCATTCGTCGACATTGGCTTCTCCACCACAACCAACCCAAACATCCTTGCCAACATACTCATGAGACGCTGGAGCATTTCTTACACTGGATGCATCGCTCAGCTGTACAGCTTCACATCCCTGATGGGGACAGAAACCTTTTTGTTGTCAGTGATGGCGTGGGACAGATATGTGGCTATCTGTAAGCCTTTGTTCTACAGACTCATCATGAGCCCTAGGGCCTGTTTCCAGCTTGCCTGTGGTTCATGGGTGTTTGGTTTGCTCAATTCCCTGCTTCACACTATTCTCACCTTCCGGTTACCCTTCTGTGGCCACCAGGTCCATCAGTACTTCTGTGAGGTGCCACCACTTCTGAAGCTAGCCTGCTCTGATACTCTGCTGAATGACATCATGCTGTATGTTGTGGGCTGGCTTGTATTGTTTGGTGCCAACCTCTTAATTCTTATATCATATGTCTTAATTGTCCAGGCAGTGTTAAAGATCCCATCCTCGAAAGGGAAGATGAAAGCCATTTCTACATGTGCCTCTCACCTGACAGTAGTCCTCTTACTGTATGTGTCTTCTGCATTTATTTACCTTATCCCCAAATCAAAGGGTGAGAAGGGGGAGGACAAGATTGTGTCTTTGTTCTATACAGTCATAGCCCCCCTTCTGAATCCACTAATTTACTCCTTCAGGAACCAAGATGTTAAGGTCGCTCTTAGGAAGGTCTTGGGTAGAAATATCCACTTCACAAAGACTCTTTATTGAAACTAACCATATAATTAAAACTTGAAAGTGAATACCAAACTCAGTGTGGCACAGCTCATTTTGAGAGACAACCGAATAATATTTGTGGGTGTGGGTGCTGCTGACATGAAATACTTCATTGCTCGACAAATGGACTCTACATATTGGATACAAAACGTAATCCATTTATTTGAAAGGCATCCTGCATATCCTGAAATTCTCCAGACACTGGAGAAGGATCATGGAAACGGGTACAACCTTTTGAACTTCTTATTCCCTTACTTAATCATTTCAAGTGACATGTTCATTCAGGATAATTGAATTTTAAAACTCACCTTTATTTCTGAGGTCTTAAATGAAATTGACTAAATAAGGAAACACTGGTGAGCCCCGTTTTCTTTCAATTCTATACAACATACACTTTATGTCTACATAAAGCAGTCTCTCCCCACTATTATAGCCATTTTAACTGTGAGGAATCCCCCCAACTACTGCATAAGCATTTACATTGCACATTTCTGAACAGTTGATCAATTTGAGGCTCACAGAGTGTTACAATAAGCAATGTGTTCTTTGCAAGCGTTACAGGAAGACATTGCCGCCTTTTCTCATCAAACACTCAGTTTATTCATAAAGGTCTTGTATAGAACTCATGGTGGCAACAGTAAAGACAGACAGGTGATCACAGTTCAAGGGTGTTTATTGAACTCTAAATGCAGGGTGGAAAAACGCCTAAGCTAAATCTAAGAAGGGAACAAGCGTTGACCATCAAATGATATATAATGCAGTCCTAGTGGCGTTGTGTCAAAATATAAGTGCCTATACTAAGCAAAAGCTATTGCCAATTCCTTACAACTAATTACAGAAAGAGTGTGGGATAGGGTATCAAAATAAAGTAAACCGTGTTCAAATAATATGTCAGCATGCGATTGCCTTGTGGTCTTCCTTCCCCACGTTTTTAGCATGGGACAAGGTGGGACTTTGGAGCACAGCACACGCTCGAGCCTTCCCAGCACAAGCTGACAATTCTGTTCCAGCTATCAGGTTCTTTGATGGTAAAGTCTCTTTTCAATAAAAGTCTCTTGCCCTTGAGGGCCTGATGCCTTCCATAACAAACACAAAGTTCGGCTTCACGTATACTTTGGGTGACTGCTTCACCCCTGGGTGCCCCTCTTCTGGGCGCAAACCCCTCAATAATTGTATTCAACAAATTCATAAGCCAGTTCCCTTCTCTGTGAACTTTGTGTGACAGCTTTCCACCCTGGATCTCCCTCGACCGGGCTCGGATCTCAAATGACAAGGGGGACACTTTCCTTCCCATTGTCTTGCAATACTTCTTGCTCTCACAAATCTTAATGTCTTTTTAAACAGGTTTTCGGGCTGTGCCCCTCAGTACTGGTTTCTTTCTGACGGGCTCACTCTCAACACCTTTTGGTTGTCGTTTTCCCTCTGCCGGGTTCACTCTCACTGATGGTTATAGACAATTCATCACGTGACTTTAGACTTCACCCCTTTGGTTAGCATCCCTCTGTAGGGTTCACTCTTGCTAATATTTTTGAAATACAGTTCATATATTAATCTTCACCATGAAGGTTTCACTACCCTTAACTTTCTCAATCATCTGTTGATCAAAGGCTTTCGACAGTGCAGAGGATTTTACAAGACCCCTGTATGACCACTTTGACCTTTCTTCACCTCTTCCCAAGGCCTTCTGGTTATGGTAGTCTTTACCGTTGGGTAATCGCCCAGAGTTTTCAGCCCAATCACCCACGTGGTACCGGCCTCCTCCGTTACTGGTGTTCACCTTCTTTAGCTTCTCAAAGTTCAAATTAGTGGATGGCTACTTTTCATTCAACACAGTTCGGTTTCTTATTGATTATCCCCTAGACTCGCTGGCTGCGATTAACCACTGGCCTTTCTTTATCCTTGGAGTCAAGGTTGGTAACACTGAGACCGGCGTCCTTCCTTGGCTTGGTTATCAGCGCAGGAGGGTCTAGCATACCATAGACATCTGCTGCAACACACAATGGCCTTTGTTTGTGGTCTTATCTTTCCATTTGCAGAGGTTTCACAGGCCTGGCTCGGAAAGGTAAAGGTCACTTCTCTCCTTGTCACCGCCTTGGTCTGCGCCGTCTTTCTCCTCCGCTTGAACTGCCATGCTGAGTTAGCGCTTACGTCATGTGGACTGCCTTTCTCGTATTGTGCTCTTGTGCTCCACCTTTTATCCCTGTGGGGAAGGGAAAGGGCTGTTAGCTGTGTGTGATTCTGATCTATTGCCTGACTTTACCTGACCCTGGTATTGGGGCATGCCAGGTAAACGGCTCTGGTGTTAGTCCATTATCTTTCGTGTTGTGCAACAGTGTTTGTGACGGAAAAGGGGGGCAGTATTTTGGAATATCCAACATGGTAGGATAGAGAAAACGTGTTGAAATTAGGGGATACTGCGTCCCACCTGTCGGTGTCCCACTCCCAGAGTACTGCCCATCCAGGTGATCCTCCCTCATTGTTCACAATAGTGATGGCCGTGTCCTAGCCACCTGGATGACAGATCCCTGGGGACACCTTCACATTTCTGACAGTCTAGTCAGACTATCCTCATATTTGGGCTGAGTTGATATCAGGCGTTGTTGCATTTCAGCTTCTTGATTTCACATTATCTCTTGACCCAATTCAAACATGTTCAATTTCTGCCAAACCTAGCAATCACATCTCTACTTTAGTGAATAAGCAACTTTTATTCAACACACTTGTGGCTAACGCAATGCAACACATTTTGATTTTGATTTTTGAGGAATTTATAACGCGCTCAGAACGGACCTAACCGTATATTGGCAGAGATGGTATTTCTTGCATTGAGAAAGCTAGCACAGAGTGTATTCACAAGTATATTCAAAAACAGGATGGAACTCTAGTTATGATCCAATGACCAGATTTTATTTGAACAAAAAGGTCTTTAGAGCCTTCCGAAAGTTAGACAGAGTCTCTAAATTCTGCATTTCCCTAGGTAGACAATTCCAAAGTAAACGACCATACACAGAGAATCTTCTATCACCTCTAGAAACAAATGTAGATGGAGGATAGTTAGCAGTGCTTGGTCACTTAGCGTAGACATCTAGATGGTCGATAATGTCTAAGCATGTCCTTAAGGTAATCTGGTGCCGCCATATTCAAATACTTGAAGATCAAGCAGGCTATTTTGAATTTTATGACTAATAGCCAATGGAGTTGACGGCGAAAGGAGACATGAGCAGTTTTCTTAAGCTCGTAGATCAACCTGACCGCTGCATTCTGCGCTCTTTGCAGTCTGCTGATTTGTTTTTTGGAATGCCCACAAGTTGACTATTGCAGTAGTCCAAGTGAGCATTTGTAAGCGCCCCCACTACCTGTGCATAATCTTCCTGTGGAATATAGGGAAGTGTTTGCCGTAGGAGCCGCAGAGAATAAAAAACAGCTTTCACTTTGGCTCCAACCTGGCTTTCTCTACCCAAATTATCTTACCAGATGCGGCCAAGATTTTTCACCTTTGTGGAGAATGTAAGTTCCACTCCTAATAGCTTGGGAAGAGGTTGAGTTTTTATTGTGGTCATGAGGTTTTCCGGACCAAACGGAATTAATTCTGTTTTGGAAGCATTCAGTTGCAATTGATTAGAAGCCATCCATTCGCTAATTTCCTGAAGGCATTCACCAATTTTAATATTGGTTTCTGTAACATTGTCGATTGTAATGAAAATCTGAGTGTCGTCGGCGTAGGACTGGAAGCTAATTCCATGGCGTCTCAGGATTTCCATAACTAATCGAAGGTACAAATTAAACAAAAGTGGCAACAGTGAGGCACCCTGTGGGACCCCACTCTCCACCATACTAGGGACTGAGGTGAAGGCACCCAGTTTAAAACACTGTTGATGTCCCTCCAAAAAAGACCTAAACCACCGAATGGCCTGCTCTGAGACTTTTCCAATCATTCTCAGTCGTCCCAGGAGTATCTCATGGTTGACCGTGTTGAATGCGGCTTACAGGTCAAGCATCACTAAAAGCAAAAGCTTGCCCTGGTCAGCTACCCTCAACAACTCATCATATACTAACAGCAATGCTGTCATCGTACCAAATTTAGGACGGAACCCTGACTGCAAGGGGTCCAGGAGTGATTCTTCTTCTAAAAAAGCCTGTAGTTGAGTAGTCACCACCTTTTCCAGTATTTTCCCTGGCCAAGGGATACTCGCAATGGGGTTGCGATCATTTTGGAGAACCAGTGGGTCAAAACTCGATTTTTTCAAAAGAGGTGTCAGTGTAGTATATTTAAGCAATGAAGATACTACTACATGATCTAATGATTTATTAACGAATGAAGTAACAGAAGATGCAATTTCCGCCGCCATGTGTCTGGCTACTACTGCTGGCAAGGGAAATAGGCAATCATTAGTTGCCTTCAAATTCTTCATCAGTGCACAGACCTCCTCAACTGTAGCATCGTCAAAATGAAACTGATTTGTTGGAGCGATAACTTGATCTTGTTCTTTCGTATCATCCACAGAATTCGGTTGTTCTGATGAAAAAGTAAGAGGATCTAGGGCTGCAATATTGTTCTTAATTGCAGCAATATTCTCTAGAGAAAAGTTATCAAAAGCATTAGCTTGTAACAGTGATGAGAGAGTGGAGAGATCACTACAACTTGGTTTATGGAATTCAGAGATAATTGAAAATATTTCTCTCGAGTGATTGCCTGCATCACTTATTTTTTAATGGAGAAACATTTGTTTCACCTAGAAAATAGCTTTTTTATAGAGCGAAAGTGCCCTTTTAGCTTTAATATTGTTTTCTTCGGAAGAATACCTTTGCATAGAGGAATCGGATTATTAGTAAACCATGGTTTAGAAATCCTCTTTCGCATTGGTTTTTGGGTGCCGCCCTAGAGCAAATTCCCTCCAATACTTTAATTACAGTAAAGAACATTTTTTCACTAGGCAGTGTTTTATCAATCTCTGAAAGTGCATTCATCACTTCCTGTGCCAATATATTGTCTAAATCTTTAAGGCGCCGAGAAAGTATTCCAGTAGCCCCTGTTTCCATCCTTCTGAGCTCGCTCCCATCAGCACTGCTAAGGTTATTTTTCAATAGGGAGAGTCCATAGATGCAAGTCAATAACCTACGATCGCAGTGATAGGAGTTATTTGCCTGGGGAAAAAACACATAGCATGAATCTACACTATGAGGCCTATTCTCATTCTCAAATATTTTGTTTGTGCAAGTGAAGAAATGTGACATTAGATCTTATCACATGTGCCCAAAACAGATATACCCTATTCAAAAGTGTGTGCATTATTGTTGGCCCTCAAATGTTTATCGATTTGGCCACTAGTGCAAATAATTGCAACGAATAGTCTGACCAATAAATTGGTATGTTGTTCAGAAATACAATACAGCTACCTCTTGTTATTATCATGTCAATGCAGTGACCCTTGTTACGAGTGGATGATATACCTAAAAGGCTGAAACCACGAGTGTCGAATATATCCCAGAGTTCCGCAGAGCCTGGGTGACTTCGGTCATCTAACCACAAGTTCCAGTCCCCCAGTAAGAAGACCTCTACCCGTTTGCTTGCCACTGTGGCTAAAAAGTGGTCCAGATTTTCCAGAAATTCCTTAAAGGCACCTGGAGGTCTGTAACATAAAATTATGTGAACAGCTGAATGGGGAGATAGCTCAAAAGTAAATTGCCCACTTGTGAATCATTTCCCCAATCAAGCACTTAAGGTGGGAAATACGTAGTGTTTCCCTGTAAATAATGGCAATGCCCCCACCATGTTTTCCCACTCGATCAGTGTGTTGCATGAGAACATTTTCTGGGACTAAGTTATGAAGAATTGCATGTGAGACCTCTGTAAACCAGGTCTTTGTTAAGAAGAGAATATCAAGTGCTTGTTCTTCAATCAATGCAAATATTTCTGAAGTGTGTGCACATGTAGACCTAGGCCTGCTTTTATGCCCTCTGATGTCTTTTACATGTTGGATCGTGTCTGTGATGGGGGGGTTAATGCCTACATTTCTAACTTTATTTAAACTTAGCAGTGTAATGGCCCCCCTATTATTGTCTAGGGCTTTCAATGCCATACTATCATAGGTATAATAGCTCCCTTCAAACATCAAATCCATCCCCTTCCAATAGAATGGCTCACCTAGTTTGCAGGTTACAACAGTGTTACTATGTCTGAGATCAGCCTTTCCCACCAACCGCCGTTCCAGGCCGTAAACAGGCCAGAACAGGCTTCGAGCTGACGTGAGTCAGTTATACCCTGTGTCGGCTCCGAGTGATACGTTCAGGCCGCGTTGGGTGCAGGGAGCCGTGGGAACTGTAGTTCCTTTTCCTGTGCTTGCTCTATCAATCAATGACACAAAGTGAAAAGCAGCCCAGCGGACCACTGTACACTCCACACACTTTTTCAGGAATTAATGTCTTAAGCAGAAGCACCTTCCATACTAAAGTTTTAACAATTTCTACGACCTATTAAAATTTTCAATATTGCGGAAGTTAAACACAGAACAATTTCAAACGCACTAGACTGCAATCTGGCAATAAAATATATTTAAAATACACATAAACATATCAGGATGCTAACTTTTAATTCAGTAAAAGTGTTATCCGTAAGACTAGTTATAATTAAGCCTCTGCAAACTTTTCCTGCCCAAATCTCCTTTAAGACCCATAGCTCTTCAGGGAAATTAGGGAGCTGTTGGGGCTGATTGTTTTGGAAATAAACACACAACCTGGATAGACATGCTAGGGGGGAAAGGTGAGGGGGCGGATCAGAAAGGGGACATCAAGTCCTCTGCACCGGTAAATAAGATTTAGTAGGAATTAAACTCTGCATTAAGAAAGCTCAGTAGGTGAATTAACCTTCTGCAGAGGTCTGTGTGTAACCGGCAGGTCCCAGATTTCATCCTCATGAAGGTGCTCAAATTATGAAAGTTGAAGTGGGGAATTGTAAGATTGCATATCAGACCAGCAGAGTGAGTCACACGTCAGGCATGCCTTTAATCATTCAGTGGTTAACACCTTGAGTATTTTTGAAGCTAATATTATTACGATACAGCGAATACACAACAGACATGGGGTTCTGAAAAGCCTTTAGGCTGGAGAAGAGTCAGTCAGTCATTAGGGGTGCATGGATTTCCATCCTTCTGAGCTCGCTCCCATCAGCACTGCTAAGGTTATTTTTCAATAGGGAGAGTCCATAGATGCAAGTCAATAACCTACGATCACAGTGATAGGAGTTATTTGCCTGGGGAAAAAACACATAGCATGTATCTACACTATGAGGCCTATTCTCATTCTCAAATATTTTGTTTGTGCAAGTGAAGAAATGTGACATTAGATCTTATCACATGTGCCCAAAACAGATATACCCTATTCAAAAGTGTGTGCATTATTGTTTGCAAGGGGGCTGGCCAGTGCCTTATTTGTGCTGCAGCACAGCTCCCAGGAAATGTGCTGGGGACCTTTTTGAAAGCGTGACCCAAACAGCATCCTCTGCACTTTTTGATTTGCATTACTTTTTGTGACTTTGGCACTTGTGATTCCTTTTAAAAAAGATTTTTTTTTTGGCAGCCACAACCAAAGATTTAATTTTGGTTTATTGATCAAAAGAACAGCTAAGTGAAATTCGTCCCTTAAACACTTTGCTTACTTTTAGCATCTCTGTCAGGAAAGGTCCTAAACTATTCCATTGACTTTACTGTTTGTGAACATGTGCTGGTAGGAGAAGGTCTGACTGTGCCAAAGTGCAGGGATAAGTAGTGGTTAAACCTATTACTCAGCCACACACTACTACCAAAGAAGCAGAGATCCCAATCAAGAAGGTAAATAGACACAGATCGACAATGTGTGACAAGGGCAGGATATACTCTCAGGGGTGTGATGTGATATGAGTAGGAACACAAACATCAATAGTACATGGACTCCAAAATAAACGAATGTCCAATCAGGCTCTATACAAATGTAAACTTTAATAGATACTTTGATTAAACAATAAGAATGTAATCCACTACTTTGATTAAACAATAAGAATGTAATCCACTAACTAAGAACACTGATAAAACCCTCCCTGTAAACAGAAAATGCAGCGTGCCCCTCTGGGTACTTCAGCAGCAGTGATCAGGCAAGAACTTGCAGCAATGCCACTGTTCAAAAGGATATTTTGTTCAAGAAAAAGCTGGAAAAGTGGGCTTACAAGCAACAAGGGTTCAAGAAAGTACCACGTGACAGGGACTCTTGATCTTTGTCTTGGGTGGTTCCCAAGCATCAAACTATGCTTCTCGTAGCTTGCGGTCAAACCAGATTGGGGCGTCAGCGAATCTTTTTGATCTGGTGTTGAGATTGGGCTCTGTGTGGTTCGAGTGGACCTTCAAGGTGGTGCATTGCAATGGGAGGTCAAGTCAGGTCAGGATGATGCTTTCATTAGGTCGAGTCTGCATGTGATGAGATAGCTTCAGTGATTAGAATAGGCAGTCGAGACAAGGTTCTGTTGGATAACAGTGGTGTTCGAAGATACGGTGAAGGGGAATGATTCCACAATGGTGAACTGGACCTCCATTTGAGATAGCAAAAAGCACTACGTATCCCATGCATGTGAGGCACCATTGAATCAATTCATAAAATGCAGTCAACGGTTAAAAGTTTGCGATGGGAGACAAAAGTAGCACTGGAGGTCCTTTAATGGCTTGTTGACATCGAGCATGGTCGAAGTAGTTTGTAGTGAGCTCAAAGCTGAAAAACAACATTCCAGCTACCCTGGGACTGCAGGGCTGCTGCGAGTCCCAATGTAGGACAAGTTAAGCCTCGTGATTCACTACCACTTCCAAGAACCTCTATGTTGGAGGACTTTGGAATGGCTTGCACTCTCAAATGAGGTCCAACATTTTATTCTCCCTGGAGTCCAAAGATGAATAAAAGCAGGGATAGGAAAACCCTTATTTATAAAGGCAAAATGTTACCTGGGTTTGGACCAAAGAAAGCCAGCTCTAAGGGGGTCCAATTCCTGATGATGTAACAAGTGACACTTTTCTTCTGCCTTCATATCCAGAGTGCTTTGTCCTGCAGGAAATGGAAGGGAAAGGAAAGAAGGGAGCCCCAGCCGAAAGCCAAGTTGATTAAATCTGTTCTTTGGTCCAACTTCTGCCTCTGGCTACACTTACCTTGCTCCTTTCCCAAGCCTGCCGACTTCAAAGGCACATTGGTGTGCAACATGTGCAGCTGGTCCTTGTTTTGTGAGTGCCCTTTTGAAGCAGGGTTCTCAAGAGAAATCACACAAACAGTATGATTTGAGCGGTTAACGATTTGGCCAAATGTATCCACCGAGTCTTAGTTATAAGTAGTTAGAAAGAAGACAGACATGGACCTGGCTGATGCAAGGACTTGCCAGCTTATCTACAGCTTCCGTTTTAAAGTTGTTAGAGTTTGTCACGTTCCACCATAAGAGGAGTTCTGAGGTCACTTGAGAAACATTTCCAAATGGCAACCAGCCGAGATGACTGTGCAGAACCCATATGAGACCCAGCTACAGACTCAGCAACAGTAATGAGAATGATCCCAGGGTCTTTATTAAGCATTCAGATACAATGGCCCTCATTCGAGTTTGGAGGTAAGTACCATCCTTTACCGGCATGGTGCAAATAGTGTGTCCGTGCTGGCAATAGACCGCTAAAAGTGCACTATTACGAGTTCGCGGGCACAAGCTTTGCGCCATGCCGGTAACAGACGTAGCAGCATGCCACAAAAGGGCCCGAAAACCCCCCTACCAGCATGAACCGCACCGTAGACAACACTACCGCCATAGATCAACACGGCATTAGCGGTGACCGTTATTTACGGTCACTGTTAAATTGCAGAACCGAAAAAGTGTCATCGCACAGTAATGGTAAGGAGCACGGCGGCCATCTTTAAAAACACAATCCATTGCCACCCTCACCAGACAGGACACCTGGCACACTGGTGACCTACCGGAAAATAACTGCTACCACCCAGGAATGCCCAAAGCACCAAAGAAGGGAGCTGCACAGCTCAGAAAAGAGCGGTTCAGCCCAGATGAGCTGCAAATGCTTGTGGATACCCTCCATGAGCATGCTGGGACTGTTTTCAGCAGCAACATGCGCAGGGAGGCGGTGCAGAAAAAAAAAGAAATCTGGGCACTAGTATGCCAGAAGGTGAGCACTGTGGTCAACAACCCCCCGCACCATAAAGGATTGCCGCAAAATGTGTGACGACCTGCGGCTGAGGGTGTGGAGTATCCTCTCTGCGAACAGAAACCAGGCCTTGGAGACCGGAGTAGGCCCAAGTTCACCAATTAAACTCATGCCGTGGGAGGAGACATGTGCGGCCATGATTGGGGCCGAATCCATCGAAGGGGTCGGAGAAATGGAGTTTGGTGCAACGTCATCCACTGATGGAGGTGAGTGTCCAAAGTAAATACTGCTAACGCAAATGTCATGAAAGTCACTGCAAAGGTCTGGCCAAGGAGTCACGGCATGGTCGGCCACATACCCCTCTCCCCCCTGTAAATCATGCCAAAGCAAGTGAGACCCAAGCCAGTTCCAGGTGCAAGGCCGTAACGTATATGACACATACCACACAAAGTTGCCCATTCCATGAGGCACACAGGGTAGTTGATGTAAACGGTGTGCATGTTAGACAGCACAGTACCTGGCCAACATGAGTGACATCGACATATGCATGCATTTACCACCCAAGTATGGAATGACGTGCCGTTCCCTACACAAATGCAGATTAGCCACAATTGTCTGAATGTGCTATCGTAGCCATGTATGAATGCTGGCTCTCCAAAAATCACTCATGCCGTCCCTCTCTTCCACCCCCACAGGCAGTGAGCATGACAGTGAGGAGCAAGAGAGCAACCTTCCCAACACTTCCAGGGGCCAAGGCAGGGGCCGCCGTCTCTCAGCGACAAAGACAACATCTGGACGTACACCACCAGCTCCAGCAAGGGCCGTGGAAGGTGCCCCACCCCCAACCCCACACGCACCCCTCCCTGCACTGGCTGCAGGCACGTGCCCAATGCAACAGTCCGAGGAGTCCAGTGTGGCTGGGGAGGTGGCAGCCACGGCCCCCCTCGAAGTTGAGGACAGTCCCAATGCCATCTGGGGAGCGACAGAGGACGACACAGTGGGAGTCGTGCACACCCATGAAGCCTACTCAAACCCCCACGTATCCTTTAGTGACTCGGGTGAGACCGACACACAGGAGCAGTCTGGCCAAGGACCAACACTGGGACATGGCAGTCCTGTGTACAGTTCCCTTGAGGAAGCGCCGGCAGGACATCTCGGCCCGATCCCCAGCAGGGCCACTGCTCCATCCGCCAATGCACAGCAGGCTGACCGGCTCACAGCCCTGATTACAGAATTTGTGCAGGACAATCGGCAGGCCAGGGAGGAGTGGCGTTCTGAACTGAGGGCACTGGGCCAGTCCATAACAGAAAGCACCAATCAGCTCTGCGAGGTGCTCGGCCGCACAGCCGATGCTCTGGAGGCTGCTCATCCTGGCCAACAGCCTCAGCATGAGGACACACCTTCAACGAGCAACTCCACCCAGACCAGCCCACTCCATTGGTCGCTCCGTGCGCTGCGCCACCGGGACATGCCTCCCCCTGACTCCGGGAGCACAGAGTGACATTACTGCCAGCCACATGTGTGCTACATGGACCCTATGGGACTAGTGTGGGGTTATTGTGGTGGAAGGGGGAGGGGGCGAGGGTGGTGGAGGGTTTGTTTTTCACGTTGATATTTCAAAATTCAATACACCGATTGTGCATAAAAAAAAAATACCAGAGTGGACATTCATCATTGCGCATGTGTCATTTGTTCTTGCACAGTGCATAGTGTACATGTATCCACACACTCAGTGCCCTATGTCCTAACAATATGTCACCCTCTGCTGACTTGTGGGTCAGAAATATTGTGCAATCAAAGACTGCTGCACGGCACGTCCCTCCTGTGCATCGGCACCGTGATGATGTCCTGCCACATCTTCCTGCTCCCCTTCATCATCATCAGGTGGTAGCAGTTCCATGTCAGGGGGCAGAGGCACGTTCCGACGGATACACATATTGTGAAGCATTACACATGCCATGGTGATCTAGGCCACCTTCTCATGGCTGTAGAGGAGAGCCCCACCTGACCGGCTGAGGCAGCAAAACGTGCCTTCAACAGGCCAAAGGTTTTCTCTATCACCACATGTGTACGGGTATGGGAACAATTGTAGTCCTCCTCATGCCTGGTCTGTGGTTTTCGGACAGGGGTCATGAGCCACGGCTTCAAGGGATAGCCACAATCACCTGCATGAGAGTGGAATAAAGGTAAGTGTTGCACAATCGTGTAGGACAACTGTTGTAGTCTCACATGGATGAAGGTAATTTTTGCGCACACGCACATGTCCCTGGATGCATTGACCCCATTTCTGGCCCCGCTATGTGCCCTGTGCAATGGACTAATGGTGTGGGTTTCATCTTCAAGATGGGTCATGGTGTGCACTGACCTCTTGTTGCACGTGCATTGTATATACATACAGCAGTCTTGGTGTGAAATGAGTGATGAGTAGTGTTCTGTGGAATTTGGTAGTAAGGAGCTTTGCCTGTAGTCAGTTCTATATTGGGCATTCTGCACTGATCAGTTCCATGGTGACATGCAGCACTCCTATGGGTGTGCCGAACCAGTGACATACTGTGGTATTCCAGGTCGACTCAGTTCAATGCATGGCCAGGGATAACTGTCCTGTGTGGTGTAATGTGGCAGTCAGCAACATAGTGCATATGCAGGGCAGAGTGCTGGATGACCTTACGGTGTATGAGGGCCGGTGATGAGTTGTGCATGTGGGTTGTGGGGTGTGGGCAGTTTACCTGTTAGTCATGTAGTGATGGGTGTTGACCTTACTTCTTCACTGTGGGATTTGGTTTTCATGTACCATTTCAGTTGCTTTGGGGCACAGTGTTCAGTGATGTGCACATCATGCACTGACGTCAACATTCCCACCCAGGTGGAGTATGATTTCCAGCCCCTTCGCAGCCAGGTGGAGTATGCAGCCACCCACCCCACAACCCCAATGCACTGCCATGGCCCAGTCAGGCAACTCACCAAGCAGCCAGGCATGTCGTCCAGCATGTCGCTCCATGTAGCGTGGAGTACCTCAGTACCAAAGAGTCATGAGCTGATCTTGGATATCGGGCACAGCAATGTGTGATGATCTTGCTGGCATCGCATACCATCTGCATATTGATGGAGTGGTATTGCTTGCGGTTGCGATACGCCACCTCCATGGCATGCATGACCACCTACTCCACGTGGGTGCAGTCAAGGGCACCTACACAATTTGGCATGCCTGCCAGTGCATGGAAGGCAACTTTTATATCGAATATCTCCTGGGGAGTCGGTGGTAGAGATATGTAGTCACTTGTATGCTTGAGTAGGGCATCCAGCACTTGGTTCAGTATCCAGGAAAATAAGGGTTTAAGGGTTGTGATATGCCATGCATGTGCCCCACTGTGTGCTGGGAGGTGCCTGTGGCAAGGAAGTGGAGCAAAGACACTACCTTCAGTAGAGGGGGGATGGCGGTGCGTATTTCTATAAGGCTCACTATGTCGTTGTGTATAAGCTCCACTTGGTGGTGATGGTGTCCCGGTCAAGCCGGTAAAGGGTGTGGATCTGCTCAGGTGTTAGGTTGAAGGGGGTAGCTCTGATGCAAGGGATTGGGGGCTGCCGGCGTGGTAACAGTGGCTGTACTGGTGGGGCATGCTGGGCCTGTCTCACCCTCCTTCTCCTCCTGCGTCTCCTCTGTGGTGGCGGCTGTTGTTGTTGTTGAGGCATTGCAAGCAGGGCCTCCAGCACCAGTAATGCTACTACTATTCGTATCATCTTGGTGTGGGAGGGGGTGTGGTGTGTGGGTGTGCTCCTTTTGTACTGGCCCTCACTCCATTGCCTTGACCTGTGCCGATTGTGTGCACCTGTGGTACTTGAAAACACTGCTCAGGGTTCTTTACACCTTGTCGGCGATGCCGGTATTTACACCATGCCGGTAAGCTCTTTTTCCACCTTCAGAAGGCCGTTATTTGCATGTCCGCATTACTTGTGACCGGCTCCGGTTTACGGCATGCCACTAATGCCGCCATGGTGTGTCGCGCGCGCCTATACTACTATTTACGGCATCGTAAAGTACGATGCCGTAAATAGCGGTCTAGTTGGTCAGAATAGCCCGTAGCGGTAAGCGATGCCGGTACTCCTTTACTGGCATTGTTTTTCCCTTACCTCCAAACTCAGAATGACCCCCAATGTCTTAGCGTCTACACAGAAATTGTTTCCACAATGAGATCAAGGTTAGTTATTTCCTATGTAGAATTCCAAGTTGAGACAGCTCATCCAAAATGGGCATTGGGGGGCCATCTGACAAGCCAAAGCAAGCCCAGTAAAAACCTGAGCAGTCCCCCATCTGCAACTTGCAACTGCCAAACACTACTGGCCTGGCTGTGTATGCACAGTGAGCCATACAAGTCCATGGGTGTTTGCTTCCCAAACCTTGCCTGGCCCCTTTTCTATGTTGGCTGGAGTGCTGCAACATAAACAACAAATAGTTGCTCATTCACATCCCTACAACCCTATTAAGGTGATGTCTGCAGTTAAAACTTTAGGATTCTATTTGGACTCCTCACTTACTCTCAAAAAGCAAGTCAACTCCCTTGCTTCATCCACAACGTACACTTGCAAACTCATCAGAGCCTCCAGACCATACCTCTCGAGAGCAAGTTGTACCACACTAGCAAATGCTCTTATTATGTCAAGATTAGATTACTGTAATGCCCTGTACTCAGGAGCCAACAAATATATTACAGATAAAATTCAAAGACTGCAGAACAACGCCCTGAGGACAGCATTGAACATCCCCTACAGAGAGCATATTACCAAATTCAGAAAAGAGGTCAACTGGCAGAAAATAACGGTCAGAACTATCCTTAAAACAGCATCCCTCACCTCCAAATGCCTAAATAACTTAGCACCACCGTACCTAATGGACAAAATTACTAGGAGAACAGCTGCCCGCCCTATGAGATCTGCCAACTCACTTATGCTGGCGATTCCTAGGTTCAAACGCTCGACAGCAGGAGGAACTAGTTTCCCAGTTAAATCTGCACAATGTTGGAACAAATTACCAGTTGACCTCAGACAAATACAACCGTACCCTAAATTCAGACATAAGATACTCAATTGGTTACATACCAATGACGCCTAACTGACGAACTACATTTCTACCTTTCTGGCCCCTCCTCGACCCTTTGCCTCTACCAAACTACACAGCAGCGCTTGGTTAACTGGGCACGCTGTGCGTACGTAGGTGTGCATATATTGATACTCTTGTTAATGCCACCTTGACTCACTAAGACCATTGCTTTGCATTTAATGTATCTTGTACCTTGTATCTTGCTCCTATCACAATCACTGCTCTATGCATTGCTACCTTTGCACTGTAACTAAGTTTTAAGATTTCTTGTTTCTGTTGCGCCCGTCTACCTTAGGGCTTGGTGCGCATTGCCAAACAAACAAACATGGGTGTGGGACTTTTAAATCCCATCATTCTCAGGCACACACCAGGAACCCGAACTCCGGGAGCAGTGTTTAATTTACATCTCCCTCCTACTTCCTGGTGCCTGCAGGCTGCCCAGGGATCACCATACAGAGGATGGAGATGAGTGGCTGTTATGAGCAGTTAACAAATACCAACACTTGTGTGTGTGTCTATGTACATATGCATAATGTGCATGCATTCAAGGGGTTGAGGGCGCTGCAGGCTGCCCAGGGATCACCATACAGAGGATGGAGATGAGTGGCTGTTATGAGCAGTTAACAAATACCAACACTTGTGTGTGTGTCTATGTACATATGCATAATGTGCATGCATTCAAGGGGTTGAGGGCGAATGGGTGTCAATGCCTAGGAGTGAAGTGTGTTTTTCAGCTTGGTGTATGTGTAGAGTCTTTATGGGCACGGGCTGCAAGTTATTGAACGCAAGTGAGCAAATTATATGCATGAGGGTGAATGTCTCAGGGCTACTGGAAGGGCCTGGCGGGGGAGGGCTAGTGCAGTGTAATTAACATGAAAGGCAATGCTTGGACACATTAGTGCAGTCAGCATGGATATGCTTTTTACAATGGCACACCTGACATTAATGACTAAACAAACATGAGTTTTATTTTATGTGTAGATACTGGCACATATTGGTGCGGGCCGCATGGCTCTGTTTTTACAGTGGCATTATAGGAATAGAAATAGTATGGCCATGCTTTCCAACAATGGTATTAGGGTGCACTGCTAGCATGAAAATGTGTTCTTACACTGGAAGAACTCTGGTATGTATTGTGGGCTTAAGCATCATAAAAATGCATTGGGATAGGTTTATTTATACTTTTGGGGAATTTGCAGCTCTGGGGTTGTTTGGGATTCTTCATTACGCTTGGTCACTTCCGGTTATGTGGGAAATATTTATTCCCCCAAGAATACAATTTAAAAAAAGCATTAGCTGCCACTGACCATTCTCCTTCTTTGCTTATCTTCCGTGAAAAAAAATGGAAACACAAGTGGTCGCGAAAAGACAATTCTCCCGAGGGGAGCACAAAATGCAACTGGTTCTTTGATAACAAACGTTGGTAGAGATAAAACAAGACTATTTTTAGAATGGGAGTCAGCTTGCATCCACTTCTGTACCAAGAAGGGAATAACCAGTCAAGAAATCTACAGAGGTCCCCGTGCACAGAGATCAAGGACAGACTCGTGTGAGAGAGACCCAGTGAGCAGAGGGCCAGTGCTGCTGAAAGGCAAAGGACCTGTGAAGACAGGTTACTGGAGAAGTGGAAAGAGCATGGAGTGAGGCCCATGCCCAGATTGGGGAGCAAGCTGACCAAGAGTGGTGAGGCTGTGGATGAGCGGCCCAGTGAAGAATGAGGACTAACACAGAAGCAGAGATGAGGAATACAAAGTGATCATGTAACACAGCAGTAGAAAATAAAAGGAAAGAGCGAGCAACCAAAGATCCCACAACAGAGTAAACAGAGAGGGGAGCACAAGTTAAACAAGGTAGAGAGAGGAGAAATCATATGGAGCATAAGGACTGCGAGAAATGGCAGGAACCAAAAGCACAAGACCAAATGTAGCTCAGGCAACTGGCTTCTGAAGTTTAGGGCCTATAAAGGAATATCTAAAGATGCCCCATAACTGAACCTTGGCACAAACTTAATAGCTAGATAATTGCCATTGGATGCCATCTTAGATGGGGATTCTCAACCTTCTGTCCATGCAAATCACTTAACTAGACCCACTGACCTTCTCCACTACTATTGGTCCACCACTTGTCAACTATGGTGAGGTCTGTAACTTCCCCATTTTGACTTTTGGGGGTAGCAGGCCTCTAATGATGGGGTTGGTCCAGCTGCCACTTGATGCACCCCACCACCTGGCCCCTCCAAGGCCAGACGATGTAGGTGCTAATGGATCCACAACTGCCCAAGTAACATGGCTTACTTTGTTCTGCGGTTCCACGGTGGAAGCAGGAAATGTGAAACATCACTCAGGATGCATGGGTCACATGAATCCAGGGGATGGATAACTCGGCCAAAATGGGAACAGAGAAACGTACAAACCTATGGAAACCAGGCACATTTAGCGCCCGGTCACACTGGAATTCAATTAACTCATCAAATAATAAACCACTATGAGAGGCCCACTAATAGTAATTCCTAAAATAACACTCTAAAGGGTCAGTAGGGGAATGACCAGTCACATGCTAGAATTCAAAGTGCATTGAGGCACAACCTGTGTGGAACTTGCCCGGAAGCCAAGCCCTTCACCCAGGGGGATAAAAGGGCAGTCCAAAGGCAAAATAGGTGAGAGGACTGAAGAAGATACACCTCCCTAACCCAGCTCCATGCAACCTTTTAAGGTTAGATATATCAATTAGTTTTCAGCACCTGGAGACCTTGGAGGAGACAGTTGGCCAGAGTCTTTAGCAAGGCATTCCCATTCCTTAAAGGAAGACCCTGACAATAAGGCAATCGACCTGGGTCGGCACCTGTGGCAGGAGGGCTAGTAAAATATGGACTTGCTGAAAATTACCCCAGATGGAGGGGGGAGAGAAATACCTACTCCAAGTGGAAGGGTATCCCAATGACAAGACACAAGAAATACAAGGCCCGGAGAGTGAGCTAGGACGATTTCAGAAAACCCAGAATCCTGAAGCCATTTAGTCAAGGAAGAAATTGCCACACTGTGAATATGTAGGGTCCACCAAGGACTGTTTGTAGAACCTAAACAAACCTGGTCTAGAAAGAGCACCTACTTCATCCAAACTGCAATATCCCAAAAAGTCCACTTGCAGGAACGAATACCAAAATCACAAGAGGAGCCACAATAAAACTCACGTTCAAGGCCAAGCCCAGCTCAAAGACAGGACTCATTCTAAGACACCAGACCCAACTAAATCCAATTGTAAACCAAACTGCACAAAGGGACAGAAAAGGACCAATGCCCTGTGAGTGAAGGGCTGTGAACTTCTTTCCTGCTGTTAAGCTGTGGCGAGCGTCTTTCTGGAGTGCCTGGAGTGCCTTTTGGAATGGTAACTGGACTACGAACTACAAACTACGAACTCGTTTCCATTGAGGTGCGTGTGCCCTTAAGGGGAAGTTGTTGCTGTGTCACCTGACTGTGTCACCTTACTTCACCTGCCTATTTGTGGCCGCCTCAAGCGCTCTTGCGGAGTTAAGCCCTGCGAGTGAAGGGCTGTGAACTTCTTTCCTGCTGTTAGGCTGTGGCGAGCGCCTATCTGGAGTGCCTGGAGTGCCTTTTGGAATGGTAACTGGACTACAAACTACAAACTACAAACTCGTTTCCATTGCGGTGCGTGTGCCCTTAAGGGGAAGTTGTTGCTGTGTCACCTGACTGTGTCACCTGACTTCACCTGCCTATTTGTGGCCGCCTCAAGCGCCCTTGCGGCGTCAAGCCCTGCGAGTGAAGGGCTGTGAACTTCTTTCCTGCTGTTAGGCTGTTTGGCGAGCTGCGAGCCATACAAATTGCCGACGTGAATTATGACGGTTACTACACCATCATTACCGGCTCCATCAGCATCAAGGACCCGCGCACAAAAGAAGCGAGAGGCACCCGTAGAATCTGCTGTACCTAGCCACAGGGGGCCGACTAACAAAGTAAGTCGTTACTTTTCTTGTGTTTCGAACTCAGAGGACCTTGATTGTCCACCCTCCCCCGCTTCTCGCGACTGCTCTAACTCAAGCATGCCAGCGGGTGTGTTTGTTCCACCAAACTTGACTGAGTTACAACCGAGCGAGCACTACACAGTCGAGACGAGCGGGCCCGATGTTCATACATCACCTGGCCCGATCACAGATGTTTATAATGATCAAATTATACAAACGGAACTATCAACAGATGATAACCAGAGAAAAATGGTCACTGCAGGCAGAGCTGCCACAAACTCTGTCATAAACTCTGCCGCACACTCTGAGATCTCGCCTTGTGTGGAGACCACCCCTCCCCCCTTCGCATCCTCTGAGATGTTTGGGGCTGAACCGGTGGTCGGAAACAGCAGTGCATGCAGAAACTCAACATCAGGAGGGGGCGCTCGGCCTGTGGTGTCTGCGGTATGTACTGAAGTTGCAGAGCGGCTGTCAACGCTGGGGGAGTACGGGTTGCCTCCAGCAGATGGCGATAGTGGTTGCCCTGAGGGTGGCCACCCTGAGAGTGAAAATAAAGCAAGCGCTCCAACGAGCGAGCCATTGGAATCTGGGGAGGGAGGGTTGGGCCCCGCGGGGGAACGCGCAGCATTACTCACAGCTGGAGCTGATGAGGTACGTCCCCATGAATCTCGCCCCGTGCCGCCCAACCAGTGGGATGGCCTGGTAGACTCCAGGGCGAGGTGTTGCAAGACGAAGTATTTGCGGAGCCGCTTCCTCCGACAAACTGTTCCACAGGCACATATGTCAGAGAGTTTCCCAAGGATGACGATCACGTGCACGAAGACAATAGGAGAGACTCCTTGGGAATCGCTGACAAAGTCCTGGTTAACTTGATAGCAATGAACAAATCATGCCGTCAACTCATACACAGGGGACTACTGCAGTCGCACCTTTAACGGAAAGACTCTTAGTCAAAAGACCAAATTGTCAGCTGTCAGGAGCAAATGAG
The DNA here is from genome assembly GCF_040938575.1 of Ambystoma mexicanum. NCBI lineage: Eukaryota > Metazoa > Chordata > Amphibia > Caudata > Ambystomatidae > Ambystoma > Ambystoma mexicanum. The sequence continues at coordinate 1,089,734,300 of NC_090926.1, read as the reverse complement.
GACATTTGGCACAAAGTGTGCTATAAGCGTGCAAAAATTGACGGCTGTGCTGAGTCTAATGTTAACCTTGATGACGCATCTACTCACTTACAATCCTCTCAAAAGAGGCTAGTGTCGACTCGACACAACACAAACATTGTTAATGATTTGTCTACGGCTATGTCAGTGTCTCCTGGTTTAAACGGGACAAACCGAGACGAATCTCAAGACTCTTCTTTCATGGAACGGCCATTCCCTAAAATCCGTCAATGTAAGGAAGGTCCAACAACAAACACTAGGGCCTATCAAGTTCATGAGTCTTCTCCTAAAGAAGACACCTGTACATCTCCGAAAGACCTTCAAGCCATCCTGAAGTCATCAATGACAATTGCGTTGGCTCCATTTATGAAACTATATGAAAATTTGCACGAAGCAACTAGGGATCTATCAACAACGGTGGCCTTAGTTTTATCCAATTTAATTTACTTGGAGCAAGCATGTGAGCGCTCATAACATACTCAACATGAAGGATTCAAGAGACTTGACTTATCCTTTAACCTCTTAAACGAGCAAAGGAAAGATGACACTCTGGATAAAAAACTATTGGCAGATGTTGCGAGAGAGGCACTCGCGATATTTAAATTCGAAGACCGCCTCTCAACCAGAGAACGTCACCCTAAAGAAGGAGCGGGCGAAAAAACTCTACCGGCCCCAATCATTGACTTACGGAGTGTACAAGGATCGCTTGTGACTAATCTAGACAAGGAAGCGCATACGGCCGCTGAGCTTAGGACATCGTCGAAAGTGGGTGACAAGCCCGGAGCTCAGTCGGTACCGCTGCTTGCTTCAATTGTGCAAACGAAGGAATCCTTGAGAGATACAGATCGGCAACAAACTGACCACCAAAGTAAAGCTCCTCAAACCTCTAGGAGCACAGGATGTGACCCTTCTTTAGACATCTCCTTTAATACTGCATTTGAACAAGCGCGGAGCATCTCTAACCAAGCGCAAACGGACATTCAGGCGGCAGCTTGCTCGCAGCAGGCTTTGAGTGTAAACTCTTCCGCCGAGCCTACTTCAAAGAATTTGGAAGGGGCTCAAACAGCCATCTACCCGTTATTTAATGGAGGTCACCTACCTGTGACAAACCTACCTCATTCAAAACGGACAATTGCGAATCAGACAAATCAACCAAAAAAAACAAAAAACCAACTGAGCCGGAAACATAAGTCCTTAAATGGTGCGCGAAAATTTTTGCGAAATATCAACGTTGTACAAAACGTAGCCAGCACTTTAAATAAATGCATACTCGGGTCAGCTCTGCCAAACAAGCCATCACAACAAACATCAGCTAGTCAACCAACTTCCACATGCAACACTGATTCGGTCTTAATAGACCAAGCTCAGGACATTTCAAGCGAAATGTTGAATATGTCAACTTACGAAGATGTAGACTACATAGATCTTGAAAATGAATCGACACCACCTGAGAGAGACGTGCCCACTGGCACTGAGCATCTGACGAGCATAAACGCACAAGACTGTCTAAATGGACACCAGGCACCTGCAATGGAACCGGTCATAATAAATAAAACTCAGAACCAAGAAGAGCCTCCTCAAGAGGTGCGACAGCAAATGACTTAACATGGCAGAATATGCCAGATCATCAACAAAGACAAACGCGTGTCGTCACTCTCAAATGGCCCTGAGAGTCCACCCTTTTTAACTTTACAAGAAAAAAGGATGCGGTCCTTAGCTGTCCACCATCATGAGCTCCTCAATACTGCAGAGTCAATTGCATCAGATGTACCTAACCCTGTGACCTTGGAGAAAAAAATGGCCAAATAGGCTCTGCTGGATCGCAGTTACCAACACAAAACATGTGTCGCCCTTCCAATACAAAAGAGGTGCCAAAACACGTGTGATTTAGTAAAGGCTCATCGTCTAAAAAGAACTTCTCGACAATGCCGATTCATAAAATTATAATTGAGAGGCTGGAACTCTCGGACAAGCTAATACTGAATCGAGGTAACATTGTTAGACTTCTTCATTCGGTACCATCACTACGGTCCATAAGTTCTAACGACTTGAAGATCGTGGAATTCTACGATGAGAACAGAAATGATAAGGTAGTACTCCACGTGTTGTCCTCACTAATTGTGACAACAATCTTGGAAGCGAACGCAGCATTATTTTCATTGGGCTTCGATGTTTATGCACTGAATGAATCACAGCAGTCATTGGTCATCACAGACGATGCTTCTGTTCACCATAAACCTGCAGCGCGAGTATCCATCTTGAAAACATTGCCAGAGAATAATGTGCTCGAAGAAACCGGAAAAAAAAGCTCTTGCCAAAGCAACAATAAAAGCCCAACGCGCGTCATAAATAATTCACTACCAATCGATAAGGAAGCACTGACACAAACTATGGTTTCAATGACTCAAAAAGACAAGATAACCATAACAATAAATGGAAATTCATCTCAGATCTCCACCAAACTCTCAGGAGCTCAACCTGGAAATCCTAGTACAGAAGCCCTGGAGTGGCTCTGGCTGTCCGCGGCTTTGGGTAACACATCCCATCAATAATGCCAAAAACGTACTGCACGAAATGTGTGCAGTTTTGAATCCTGGAACACTCGGGGATTCATGCACTTATTCAACTCAAATTGGACTAACGAACTGCAGATTATCTGCTTACAAGAAACGTGGCTAACAGAAGCCCCGGTTTTGAATGACTTTGAGGTTGCGCTCAATCCTGCCATAAAATCTAGGAAAGGTCGCCCTATGGCAGCGTTGGCCACCATGATCAGAAGATCTTCAGGCTGGCGACTTGTAAGCTCAACGAATCACTCGCCATTCATTCAGTCTACCTCCTTTGAATGATCTGGCCCAGCAGGTTCGCCAGCCGATTCCCTAATAGTGGTAAACATCTACTGGAACCATAAAAGGGCCGGCGAACAAGTCTTTATAGACAAGACTATGGAAATATTGGACTCTCTCGTGGTGTTATCAGGATGGCCTAACATAATGATATGTGGAGACCTTAACATTGACCTGATGAAAACATTGAACTCGATAACAAAAAAACCCCTGAAGCAGTCGTGGTTAGAAGAGATGGCTGCACGCAATTTTCAAATGTTAAATGGAAACATCCATAATGACGTGCCCCCTGCAAACACTTGGCACCGTGCAAATCAGGCCTCTATAATTGACTATATGTTCGTTTCAAAGCTGTTACACCCGCGAATAGTCTCACTGAAGGTCACAAAGAAAAACGAAAGCGACCATGATATGCTGGTAGCAGAATTTTCCACACTTGAAAAAGTTCCAACTTGCACGTGGCAGCACAAAATTCAGGCTACCTCAAATAGAGTGCGATTAACATTGAAGAGAGATGAGACGGAGAATCTTACCAGTGAATACTGCAGTGTTAGTCAGCATTTGGAATACGAGCAGCTGCTGAAGCAGTTTAAACCTAAATTAGCAGGATTAAAAAACAGTAGCTATGTGCGTGCTCACAGCTTCGACTTGGAAGTGCTGAAACACAAGCGTATGCTACGCAGCGATCTAAGATATGCGAAGTCCTTAGGTAAACAAGCTAGCTTAAAAGCTGCTAAGGCCGCCAAGCAATCGTATAAGAACTGGTTAAAATCGCACAAACACATTATACTCCAAAACGACGCCGAAGTGATGATGAGGACATTACAAAATAAGAGCACATCAGCCTTTTGGTCTCTTATTGACAATGTGCACGCGCCCCAAGATGCAATTCAAGCTTGCATGGTGTCAGAGGCTGACTGGATATCGCACTTTGGAAGCCTATATATCTCAACTGAGCCTGTGGATGCCTCGACGGAGGAATGTTCCAAACCATGGGATCTAGATTTTCGAAAAGAAGAGATAATAGACATCATTAAGAAAGCAAAAAACTCGCGTGCACCGGGACCCAATGGTCTCACGAATTTTACAATTAAACAGTTCCCAGAAATATGGGCACGAGTGTGTGAGACACTCTTCAAAAGAATAGCACAAATTCGGCAAACACCTAAATCTTGGAAGTGTGCGATTATTGTACCAATCTTTAAAAAGGGCAACAGATCGGACCCTAAAAATTACAGGCCTGTTGCACTATTGGACGTGTTAGGCAAAGTCTATGCCACAATACTACAAAAGAAACTACTAGCTTGGTCAAAATCATCATCACATGTTGACAAACGTCAATCAGGTTTTGTAAAACAAGTGGGTTGCTCGCTAAATCTTCTATTGCTAAACATAATCAAAATGGAGGCAATCAAAACGAATACAAAAGGTATATTTAGCATTTATAGATTTCTCGTACGCTTTTGATACCATCGACAGAACGCTCTTGTGGGACAAATTGAAGAACTGGGGATGTCCACCAGACTTAATGGCAGCAATTAAGGAACTCCATTCAAAGACCTCCATTCGAGTGAGACTGGATCGATCTGGCTTGTTATCCTCCTCCTTTGACACATTCAAGGGAGTGAAGCAGGGCTGCCCACTAGCAGCAGCCATTTTTGGGTTGTTCATTTCTGACATCGGCGACTCAATCAACGAAGTAAAATCCTTTCCACCTAAAGTGGCCAATACACATCTAAGCTGGCTGCTTTACGCAGATGACTTGATCGTAATGGACGTGACGCTGATCGGGTTGCAAAGGAAACTAAATGCTGTGCAACGATACGTCACGTCCAATAAGCTCACAATTAACACCAAAAAATGCAAAATATTAGTCCTGCAGAATTTGAACGGCGGTGGAGTAAGGAACAGAAAAAGCATGACATTGGCTTTGGGACATGAAACGTTGCAGATCTCACAAAGTGTCAAGTATCTGGGGATGATAATAAGTTCGGCCATTAATGACGGGCCCTGGCTTGCGGAAACCAAAAGGAAATGCAACCAATTAGCAAACCAAGCCCTGATAATCAACAAGAAATTTGGCAAATTCTCATTACGTCCAGTCTTGGCCTTTTACCAACAGAAGGTCATACCGGTTGTGACATATGGCGCAGAAAATGCGCTGGGATGCCCCCATGAGATCTGGGCCAAACTGGAAAATTGTTTCTGGACAAGAGTTTTAACACTTCCTAGGGGTGTGAAAACCTCTTGTATAAGATATGAACCGGCTTTAATATCCTTGCACGCAAGAATATGTTGGAGCCTGTTGTGTTTATATCGAAAGACCTGTAGTCGGGCGCAGATCCCACAATTTGAGATCTTTTACAATGCCCAACCTGGAAATCACAAAATTATCCAGATGTGGTCGAATAGATGCGAGGCAATCTTGAAAAAATACGACATAACAGTCGATTTGCTTCATGAGAATCCGGATGCAGCTAAATTAAAGATCTGGCGTACAGATTGGGACGAGACTTGTGCGGAAAGAGCTGCCGCCAGTAGTTCGCGCAACGCTCCATTAGAAGCACGTGCCTTTAACAGCCTTCAGAAATATGTGCTTCTATTTCCTAATCCACAGGCACGCAGACTATTTATACTGTTCAGATTGAACTTGTTCAAAACGAACGATCGCCTCCGCTCATGGAGGGGTTTTTCCCACCTGAGACCTGAATGTAGGTTGTGCTTAAAGGGAAACGAATCACTAAAACATCTAGTCCTATTTTGCACAAAATTAAGATCTGAGAGGACCCTACACTTGGGGCCCTGGAGCTTAGCTCATCCATCATTGTGTGCGGACGAGTGGTGGAGCTCAATGTTCCAGGGAACCGACTTAAAACTAATCCTGCCCTTAACAAGATTGCTGGAAATTATAGAAGCACGTCTGCTACCAATATTTGAAAGTTCTCTGGTAAACGGTGAACTTGGTTGAATAACCATAGATGGAAAAAAGTTGACAAAGTTATAGTAATGGATGTTACGTGGATGGGTCTAAGAAACTTTGATAAAGATGTGTGGTTAACTTGTGTCAGATTTTAAAGGTTTGTAAAAACCAATAAAATTAAAAAAAAAAAAAAAAAAAAAAGGACCAATGCCTGTCAAAAATTATTCCTGTCCTACAGAGGGGGAGGAAGCGGTCAACCTAAAGGACAAAGGACAGTGAACGAAAGACCAATAGGATGGATGAGGTCTTGAAGAGTCAGCAAAAGAAGAGGCCTGAAGGGACACCAAGGCTGGAAGTAACCAAGGAAAGAGCCTACCCACTTGGACTGGTATTGTTGATACTAGAGTAAGTATGGATATATAAGGAATAGGTGATGGTGTTTCTGTTGGGCAAACATTTGAACATTTTGTCCATAGAGCACATTAAACAAATATTGTAAACCAGAAAGATTGTGCTTGTCCATAAGATTTAAGTTTGTACTTTTTGATGTACAGTTTTAACATAAGAATCGCGATACTCAATTATAAATGGATCAGAACTATTGAGTTTAAAAAAGATAAAAAGAAATAGTTTTAATCTTGCACTTAGATCATAACTTAACATTGTACATTAAATGGTTCAGATCAGACATGCCCCAGTCGACCTGTGCTTCAACCTGTCAGGTCCTTATGAAGGCTTTACATGGGCAAATAACGTATTCACAATAATCCTAATACATCAATAATCTCCTTTACGGCAAAATAGCCATGCTAAAACTGATTTTGTTTTTATTACTTTAATTGATTACAATTTTTTGCAGAGTATCAAATTCCATCCAATTTCGAAATAAAATACAAACAATGAGGAAATGCTTGTAAAATTACAAGGGAGTCTGTGAGGTCAATCGTTTAGTTTCTCTGTTTGAGAATTTTGGCCATAAACAAGAAAACTGCTAACACGAGTGAGGATCTTTCTCCACTCATCAGGACGGCCCACCAGTCCTCTGCATCAAGTCAGGGGAACTTTGATATCAGCTGACCAAGTAGTTTCGTCCTCTCACCAGTTAAAACATTGTAGCAAAAGATGTTTCAATGTTTCTACACTGTCTTTTCCTCTGATTCAGTGCCACTGCTTGGCTGGCCAGAGCCTTTTTTTTCCCTCGAAGATGATCCACCATCAGGGTTTCGACTGTGCTGTTAAACCATATTACTGTACTTGAACAATTTGACTTGTTCAATAGGTGTGCGGCCGATGAACCCTTTTGGGTTTTCTTTGTGCTTATTAATTCTTTCAAAGCACATTATTTTCATTTTTCCTTTGTTTATTTCTAAGGCGTTGGTGTCGATGTAGTTTTGGAGGCTAACTGTCGCTGAATAACCACTGGAGTTTTGTCTATTAAGACCAAGTCATTAGCGTATAGTAGTCAGTTTTGTCAGACACCTCCTATAGTTGGTGGGAAACATCTAAGTGAGGTCTCTGGCTGCTTGCCCGGAAGAAACTGAACAGGGCCGGGGCCATTGTGCATCCTTGTTTTGATAAGAGACCCGACCGGTTCAGCTGTATGCTCATGCTGGTCTGCATATTATCCTTATATGGATTGGAATCTACATACAGTTTTTTTTCTAAAGTCTCCACATATAGGTTGGCTACATTAGTTGCTACCATAGCTTGCATCACTATTGCATGCATTTGTTTAAACAAATTCATACCGAAAGATGAAGGAAATCTCATTCAGAGCCATTCTAAAGCACCACATAATAAATGAGTTAGGAACTGTTGCTTCTGTGCTTTCAGAGTATAGCAGCTCCTCTATCATTTCCAAACACGCCTCTTGTGGGAACATCGTGTAGCAGGAGGTCACATCTAGGCCTACTAGCAGCTCTTTCTGGGGGTCAAAAGGAAAACCTTCAATCAGATAGATAATGCTTGTATTGTCTTGAAGGTAAGATTGCATCTCGCAGACATATGGGCAAAAGTATGCATCAGCAAATTGCGATAAGGGTTCAAACACTGAGAGATGTTTGGTCTTCCTGGGCGATTTATTGGAGTTTTGTGCACTTTGGGAAGAATGTAAAATTGTGAGAGTCAAGGATTCTCTTTCGGTAGGAACTGCTTGCTTATCCATCCCATGTGTCTTGCTTTAATTACTTTCACTTTAATTATCCTTTTAAGGTAATTAGTGTATTTTAAATAAGTTAAAGGTTTCAACAATTGTATTGTCAATGTTAGGTATTCAGTGATTGTCTTCACAACGTTCACTCCTCTTAATTAGTGACACGCACCTCCTCCTTTGGACAGTAATAGTCTTGTACACAATTAAACAATGGGTTTAAGCAGCGTTCACTTCTCATGTGAGTAAAATTGACTCACATTATATGCGAGTGCTACATTTCCATTGTTTGGGTGTTTCAGCTTCAACGAACAACTTCTACTTGCTGTAAATCTTATGCAAGTTAACATGGAGCTGGATACTGTTGCTGGCAATGCTCGTGCAAGGTGTTAGAATGCCATACTTCACTCACTGGCACCACTGCTGCATGTAGCAAAGCTTTCCCGACTTCTGCCACAACTTGTGCTTCTGGCTTCTTAAGGACCCACACCCTTCCTCTGTGAAGGTGTCTCCAGCACGGCCACACGTTTCTGGAGTTCTGCTCGCTCCTGAGACCGACAGCTTGACAACCTCTCCTTGCCTCGGTCTGCAACACGTTCCCTGCATGGCAACCACAGCAAGCAGGCTCACATGAGAAAAACCAGCTCTCCTGCACGCCTTGTGCTGCATAGCCTCTGCACTTCAGAGTTTGGGGGAACATGACCCTCTCAGAACAAGCAGGTGAAATCTGCTGTCTCCATATTCCAGCATCCCTCCAGTTCTCCCACTTGGTTTGCTAGCCTCGTGCCTTCTTCCCTTCTGCTACTATTGCCACAGCTTGCATTCCATTCACAGTTCCAGCTCCTTCCTCTCCTCCCAATTGCCTGACCTTGAGGGGTCCTTTTATGCCTCCCAGGTTCCTTCAGGTGTGGGCTGTTAGGCTTAATTGCCCGACTACTACAACTGCATGCCACTCCAGCCCTCTTCCTCATCCCAATACTCCTAATATTATGTGACGTGTAGTCCCTTGAGCAACATTGCTTCTTTAAACAATCAAGTTAATTTTAAGGGTAGATCCATTTCACTTCAGCTCAATAAAAGATGGAATGTCAGAATTAGTTGTTACAAAGACATTGGATTAAAGGCACTTTCTCAAGATCCTTTTACATAATACCTTTAGGAGTAAGGAAGGTGTTTATTCTGAGATTCCTTGAAAGATCTTTCTGTCAATAAGACTTGCTCAGATTTAACTGAGCCTGTACCCTAAGTCACAAATCTTATCTGTGGGTCACAGACATTGTAATGGCACTATGCCATTACCTGTTTTGGGTACCCCGAAAAGCACTTCCCTTCAAAGGACAAATACTATGTCTCATCCCACAGGATCTTCTCCCCACTCTGGGCCCAGTCTCCTCCCAGGTGATCCTCCCGCAGTACACCACCCCCAATATGGACCAGGAAACATCTGCCTTTCCCTGGCCACCTGGGAGGAGACTTGAGGCAGGGCTTCAGTGAGGGATCTCTAGGATTCTTCACATAAAGACCTGACCTCACGGTCCAGATTCCTGTCCCTCTCCTTCACCTGCCTCCCCGGCAGTCTACTTAGGTCCACCAGTTTTCCAGTTTCAGATTGGGCCATCATAAAATAGAATCACTGGGAGAATACAAAACATTTCCTCCCTTTTCTTGATAAATATGATTTTCCATAGTACTTAATTTCATTTGTGCCATACAGAAAATCCATTCATCAAAATAGGGAATTTCACTACCCAAAATCAAAGATGCAGGACAATCAGGTATTACTGTCACCAATAATTAACTATTATTTCCTATAATGGTAACATCAGGGATGGTTAAGGGATGTTGCTCTATTTGACCATGTGCACAATTTATTTCTTTGTGGCCAATAGGTTACCAATTAGATGGAAGAAGGCTAGTCTGTACAGCAGAGCTTTTACTTCCAGTGTTTAACTCGGCCAAAAGTGTTTTCCCGGGCATATTACAAAGATCCTGTAATTGGTTTTCTCTCCAGTACAAAACATGTTATCTGAATGTTCTCCCCCCTGTATTTAGAAAACTTTACAGATGACATACTTTTCTTAGAGACTGCTTGCTTTTCTTCCTTTTCATCCTTTAAGGCATTATACGGACATTGTGATTGACATCCATACTCATGTTGTTCAAAACATCCACATTTCAAACCACCCTAAATCATTACCTATTATGGGGTTTTTCTTGGAACTTTTGGAGAAGGAGTTCTGAGATATATCAATAGCTGGAGGTAATGTTTTATAATTATCCTCAGGTGGAAAAACATTTTCTGGTTGGGGAGGAAGATATGCAGGAATTTCATATCCTATTACTAGATCTGGCACTCTCCTTAGAAAGATTATGGTTTTGTTCTTCCTTTAAACTCCAAGTTTCATTTTACTGATCTTGATAAAGGGGTTCAGGATCAGGCAGGACAATATATTTTATTTATTGGGCATGTGTATGGCACCTATCCACAAGTGTTTCTAAGTGCCACAAGACAAGATGGAGGGGGCGGGGTACATGGGAATGGCAAAATAAGAACAGAAAACTGTTATAGTGGCCTTGTGACAATCCTACCGTGCAAGTGCTTGACAAGGTGGTAAGTGCAAGGGAGGGTGGGGTGGGGTTTATGGGAGTAGTGCAGGAGTGGGGTGGCAGGCAAGTGCAGGGTGGGCCAAGGAGGCAAGTGCCAGTGGAAGAGGGGGGAAGGGAGGAGTTTTCTGGACAGGGAGAACCAAGTTGTGCTAGTCTGTAAAAGGGAGCCTGATGGCATGTTATGGTGAAGGATGCGGGGGTTGGGGGTCTGGCCCCTGCATGACTCTGAAGGGACCAGGCCCCAGTTGCAGAGGTAGAGTTAACAAGGGAGGGAGGGAAGAAGGAAGAGGAGAAAAGGAAAGTCTTGTTTCTGGAACTTAGGAAGATCAGGCTCAATTCTGAGGGGGGAGGGAGGGCGTTCCAGAGGGAGAAGCCAGCTGAGGAAAGGGATCTACCTCCCACTCTCTGCTTGGAGAAATGTTTAAGCTGCAGAGAGTTGGAGCCAGAGAAATGAAGGACTCTGGCCGGGAGGTGTTTAGGGAGGGAAAGCTAGATGTAAAGAGGTCCCAGGCCCCAGACAGCCTTGTGGATGATCCAACGGGTCTTGAATTTGATCTTTGCAGTCACTGGCAGCCGGTGGAGAGATTTAAGGGCTGGAGAGATGCAGTCCCTGGGCTTGAGGCCAAAAAATCAAGCCTTGCAGTCCCATGATGGATTAGCTGAATGGGGCAAAAGGAGGAAAGAGACAGATTGAGGAAGAAGCTGTTGCAGAAGTCTGGCCTAAGGAGAACCAGGGCTGTGGAGACAATGAGCTTCTGGGGGGAAGATGAGGAAAGGGAGGATACCCCTGAGAAGGTGGGGCTGAAAGTTGGACTTCTTGGCAAGTGTGACGTGTGGAAAGAAAGAGAGGAGTCAAAAGGTTTGCCTCACAGGTGGGGGAGGGGATTCAAGGAGTGGGTGGGGGACGAGAAGGTGTCACAATAAGAAGAATCTCTGTCTTACTGGTATTAATTCAGTAAACATTGGCAGAGCACCATGCCTGAATAGTAGTCAGGAAAGAGCTGTGTGTTGTCCGCATAACACTGTAAATGAGGGCAGAAAGTGGAGCTCATGTGGGCCAGGTAGGTGATGGCGATAGGATAGAGCCCGGAGGGACGCCACAGGTACAAAGTGTGGTGGAGGAGAGAAAAGGATCCATTTACACTTGGGAAGATCTGTTTGAAAAGGAAGGAAGCAAGCCATGGCAGTGCCCTGTATGTGATGCCTTGGCGATCATGGAGACTGTTTATAAGGATAGGGTGGATGACTGTGTCAAAGGCATAAGATCAAGGCGGATCAGAACATAGGGAGTGTTAGAGTCCATGTTAGAGAGTAGGTCTTCACAGGACTTCAGAAGGGCAGTTTTCATGCCTCCTTGACCACCAGTCCAGTTTCAGGGCAGCCAGCCACTTCAGAGTGGAGGGTCAGTTGGAGTTTGCCCAAAAAAGGAGTGATGGAGGTATGACGATAGTTAGCCGAACAAAAAGGGTCAGCAGACTGTTTTTTTAGGAAAGGGTGCACAAGAGAGTGTTTAAGGGATTTTGGGAAGGAGTCAGTGGCGAATGAGGGGTTGCAGAGGTCAGCCAAGGCTTGGGCGAGAGAGGTGATGTTGTCCTTGATTGTTCTGGAGGAGCAGGGGAGCACCCATTTAGAGGAGACTTTCGTAGAGCAGACAACTCTAGAGATCTCATCTGGGGCAATGGGAGAGCAAGACGAGAGTATGGGGGTGAGGGGAGCCAAGGGAGGCGAGAGAAGAGGTGGGTGGTGAGGGATAGGGGGCGCAGATGACAGGACAGGATGTCCACAAGTTGAAGAAAAATGGTTGGCCAGTGCAGAGCAGAAGGCCTGGAAGGGAGGAGGAGACTTTGGTAGGATTGGCAAGTTCCTTGCAGATTTTAAAGAGTTCAACCATGTCATTGGTAGCTCCAGAGATGCCGGCTTTGACATAAGCCTTCTTGGAGCAGATGATATTGCCTTTGGAGTAGGCGGTAGGCCAGTTTGCCAGAGAATGAGCTAGATGCCTGCCACCTCCACCTCTGCAGCTTTGCACTCACGTTTCAAAGTGGCCAAGTTGGAGTCATACCAAGAGTTGCATTTGGAGGCAGGCTTTATGAGGATCCTCATGACAGGACGGTGTCCAGTCATTTGGTCGACTACAAACTGGTCGACTGCAATTTGGTCGACGCCATTTGGTCGAAAACCAAATGGTCGAATTTTTTTTTTTTATTTATATATGTGTTTTTTGTGGGTTTTCGTGTACAAAAAAAAAAGGAAAAAAAAAGGGGTTGGGGGGGGACCCCCCCAAAAAAAACCAAAAAAGGGGTGAAAATAATAAAAAAAAAATTCGACCATTTGGTTTTCGACCAAATGGCGTCGACCAAATTGCAGTCGACCAGTTTGTAGTCGACCAAATGACTGGCAACCGACAGGGCCAAGGATGTCCAGGGTGTTAGAGTTAGAAAGATGGTGGTCAGCTAGAACAGAGTCAGAAGGAGAGTCAAAAGAAGAGGGCAGAGGAGGGGTGAAGGAAGAAGCAAATGCAGTGACTGACATATGCTTTATTGGTCAAATGACAGAATGAGACTAGCAGTGCGGGCGGAGGCATCATGACGGTACAGGGGAGGCCAAGGTGGGAAGAGAGGAGAGAGTGGTCAGACCAAGAGAGAGGGGTAATATAATGTTTTGAGCGGGGGATGTCTGTTGAGATGAGAGCATCCAAGGTGTGTCTGGTAGAGTGGGTAGAGCCAGAGGGAAGGCTAGTGAGGTAAAGAGTGTCGAAGAGGTCGCAAAAGAGAACAGTGGCCACATCGGGAGAGTTGAGATGGATGTTAAAATCTCCAAGGAAGATATGTTTGGGGGAGGAGGCAAGAAGAGAGGGGGACAGGTCAGCCCACTTAGAGAGGAAGAGGGAGATCAGTCCGGGAGGCCTATAATGGTAGTGAGAGTAACATTGTTTCTTTTAACAATTGAGCTAATTTTAAGGGTAGAATAATTTCTCTTCAGCTCATTAAAAGATGGACTGTCAAGATAAGTTGTTACATGGCAAGACATTGGATTTAAGGCAGTTTCTCTAGATTCTTTCATATTATACCTTTGGGATTAATGGTGGTGGTTATCCTGAGATATCTTGAAAGATCTATCAATAAGACTTGCTCAGATTTAACAGAGCTTGTACCCAGAGTCAAAGATCTTATATGTGGGTCAGAGACATTATAATGGCAATATGCCATTACCTGTTTTGGCAACTGAGAACGGCACTTCCCACTGTGTCTCTTACCAAGGGATTCTCCACACCACCCAGGGCCCCGTCTCCTCCCAGGTGAGCCACATGCCGTTCACCACCCCCAAGGTCAGGAAGCATCTGCCTTTCCCTGGCTACCTAGGAGGAGACAGTCGGTAGGGTTTCAGTGATAAATCCATAGGATTCGTTACATATTGCTCTGCCTTTATCTGCTCAGTGTATAACAGTTATTTTTTAAGGATTCATCCTTTTCGTTTTACGAGATGTCCATGTAACCTTTTGGCCCTACTTGCTCTTCCAGTCTTCAGAACATCTGCCAGAACTTTTCATTCGAAAACCTGTGTTCCGGCAGGGGGCGTAAAGGTAGATTATCAAGGCCAGACTAATTTTCCTCACCAATGAAGTTGTTCTAAACAGATTGTTTATTATGCATCTTTCTCATGAGCTGTCTAAATTGTATCCTGAAATCAAATTTGTCATGTGCATTGGTCGTTATGAAACCTAGAACTTTCTCCAGTATTCTTTTTTTCTTGCAGATCAAGTTTGTTATTGTAGAGATTGATCATAATACTCTTCTGGTTCTTGGTATCCATGGTTCCAGCTCCCAATCTCCTGGGTCCTGATCTCTCCCTAAAAAAAAGGCATATCACATATGGTATGTGGCTGCTGGCCACTTCCTCTGTTCCGAAAGTTGCCCCACTGAGGGCCTCCTCTCGTATCTGGCTTAAACTCCTGATGTCTCGATTCTTCTCTAGAAGTCTCATGACTGGAGCTGCCCTACTCGCCTACCCCTACTTTATCTAACTTGATCTGTATTTTCTCTGAAATAGTGCATTTCTTTGGCAAAGGGAAAGGCTCTCTCATGGCTAAAATTTGCCAATTTTTTTCTATGAATTGGTTCTCTTACGGTGTAGTCCTTAAATTTGTTCATCTCGTTTATAATTTCTTCAAACTTTTTATTTTAAAGGTGTCCAGGGGGATTAGTCACCACTAGTCCTTGAGTTAATGTTCCTTTCCTCAGGTATTCTAAAGGTACTGCTCCATGTAATTCTGTCCTGATCAGCCTTTTCAAAAGCTGTGTCCATTCATCCCAGTTGCTTAAATTCGTAGTAGATGGAGGTTCAATACATTCTGCAAATAACAAGGTTTTTGCTAACAATTCTGCGACATATCTGTAATAACTAAGGCACTTATCTGCCATATCAGCTAAACAGAGGAAACAACCACAACGTGACTTCTAGTGCTGGTCCGCTATTCACTCTGTATCTGTCTCAAAACCAAAAGGCTGTACTAAACAGCTCACCACACACAAAAAGAGAGACCCAAGGGCAAGTAAAGCTGACATTAGGATGAACAATCGTTTTAGATCACAGTCTTGGACCCTTGTCCTTAGCAAACAGAAACCCACAAGGTGCCTTAGATGATAAGAACAGGCCTCTTCGGCATGAGGGTTATTGATCGTACGTTTCACCTTCCCATAAGTAGTACCAGCGGCCCAAGCACTGGGCCTCCCCAAGATGAGTTACGGATGACAAAACACAAACAGTAAAGACTGGTGTGCCTCCTAAATGCTGCTGCTCCATTACTGCCCAAACCCTGTGGGTATGAGCAGATCACATTGGACCTGGCCAGTTTGTAATACCAGTGTGGTAAACAAATGAGTATAATTTAATATGGTTTGTATCATACGTACACCCTTCTGGAATAGGGGCCCTCAATTTATTAAAGGGCTTTTCCAAAATTATATATCTTAACTTAATTGGTATAGAATACCTAATAGCATATTTGCTCAGGCTGTTCCAGGGTTTATATTGACAGCATAAAGCAATACCCTGGCATTTTACATCAGAAGCATGGATTAATTCAGCTTTGATTATGCAACCATCCTTTTAAATAAGCCACTGTATTTTGTGGTTTTATAGACTTTTTCCTGGTTTTAACTTGTATTAATTGATAATTAATTATTATACAATTGGGGCTTACCAGTATACAAAGAATTAAAACTACCTGTTATTTACTCTAAGCAGCATGAATTTTATAGCATAAAAGGCTCATACTAACATTGTAATTATGGAACCTATGCAATCTCCAAAACGGCCGTCGTGTTTTACCTAATGCTAACCAATGTATTTCACACTGGAATGAAAGAAAGCGAAAAAGGAGAATTTTCACCATGAACCATAGAGACTGGTTGAATGTATATACACAAGAATTTCCAAGCATTCGTTTGTAGGTGAAAAAGCTGCAAGACAGCAGTGAAACGCGTTGTACCGTGCTTTTTTAATTGTTGGCTAATGCCTAATAAAACTGGAAACTACAAGGACTTGATGCCGCATTGATCTTGGGTTTTTTATTGAAGGAAAGTGTTTGCTGCTGGCGTTCTCTACACTGCTTTGAATGCTATCCCCTCTGGGAGAAATGGAACCGCCTTCTCATTTGTCAAATATATATATATATATATATATATATACACACACACATACATACATACACACACACGTGTGATATTTACTATCAGAATAAGCATTAAAACTCCCAATGCCTTCTTTAGAAGATTCAATTGGGGGAAAGGAGGGTGCTTCTTCTCAGGCCAGGCACCTGTGGTATCTAGTTTCTATTAACTGGAAGAAAAAAAAACATCTATGGTGACTAGTTTTTTTTAGGGCACTATCCAACACTTTCCACAAATATTCTAGGACTTGAGTTTGTTTATATAATTGCACCAATCCTAAAATATGTTGGAAGGGTGTTTAGTGGCTTTAAGAAAAATGAGTCACCCCTCAATGTTTTGCGATTATATCATTATATCACATATAACCGGCACCTGTGCAATGCAACATCCTTCCAAGTCAGAGCCTTGAAACCAAAGATCAACTACAATTAATTTTGTAAAACAACTAAAGTTGTCTCTGGTGGCACTGTAAATTGGCTATCAGAAAATATAACGTGGAATCGAAGGCTTTACTAGCACTGAAACTTGCAAGACGGGTATTAAACACTAATGGGCTTTTGTTTTTTGCATCAACATCTTTTAGAGGGAAACCTTGACTTTAATGATTAGTTAAACAAGTAGAACCTTAGGAAAGGTTTCATCTTCAAGAGGGTTGCAATATCCCAATACTTGATTAAGGGCTTAGTTATAATGTTGATGCCTTTCTTTGGGAGGACTCATTAGGCGAAGTCTCAACCTCCCGCTTTACTTTATACACCCTAATGTTTACCACCTGCATATCTTTCCCAGTAACTGCGTGTGTCCGTTGTGCTGAAGAATTAATTCCCCTACAGACTTGTAACTATTTGTATCTGTATTTTCAATCCTTCAAAGTGAACTTGAAAGTAGCTGCTTTCTTACAAGAGGTGTCTAAACGTTTCCTGCCACACTAGTGCTATTAGAAGCAATCATTTGGTCTGATTTACAGAGTGCAAAACGTGGATTCTGGATAAATGTAGTCATTAAAAATGACTTTCCTAATTAACTGGTGACAGAATACAATTACTTTATTCTGTGAAGGATACCTACTATTCTGAAATTAAACGTTTTCTTAGCAAACCCCAGATTTGAATTAAGATGTTCATATTTTTTTTCTAAAAGGTGACATTTTGCGAGCTCTGGAAATATCCCAGGAATTGATGGGAATTTGTAATTAGCTTCTGGGTCTAACAATGGTATATCAACCCATAGGCCTACTCCTTCTCAGATCCCATTCCTGGGGCAGTATCGGAATTGAATGCGTACAATACTATAAGTGACGTCCTGGGATTCCAAGTCATGTACATTCTGGGACATGTAGTGAGAAGTGAATCTAATAGGAGTTTGCAGTCAGAAAAGCCTACTTCATTTCCCCACCCAGTGCTGATGAAGTGCCATAGCAACTATACAAAGTTAGGCCTGGTAAGGAAAGGGAGGATACACAGGTGAAGTTTGAGAGTCGTAGATGGGCGGCAACTGCCACCGCATTAAGAATACAAATTAAAAATAAAACCTCAGTAAATATAAAGTAATGTTTGCTCTTTTTCATTGCCAACATGATGAGGAGGAAGCCACAGGGTTAGAAAACAGCCGGCCACACCTGCCAGGTTCGGCCATGCAAAGAATGCAGGCAGGAAGGGGGCGGATGGCCATGCCCATCCTCCTAATGTAAGGAGCGGGGGTGGAGAAGGGTGATTTTAAATTTCCGGGTCAGCGCAGCGCTTCAGTGAGGGGGTTGGGAGTCCCATGCTGCGAGGCAGACAGTGCTGCCATAATGAGAAGGAGAGCCCTGCTGCCAGCACAGCGGCTCCAGGGGAATTGCAAGACTTCCCTCCCATTGGCCAATTGCCAGCCTATACTGATTTTCCAAGCTAAACCGGCTCTAAAATCCAGAAAATTGGCCAATGGCAGAGTGCAGATTGCAGAGTCACTCCCCCAGCATGTGTGCTAAAGATAGAAGTTTTATATGGTGCAGTTATACCCAAGTGGAGACGACACATTATAGTAAAACAAAACGGGAAAGATAAAACGATTACAAAAGTAGAGATTTACAAAAGAAGAAATCATTTAAAAAGGCATAAAACAGAATTTTAAAAGCCTCAAAAGCAATAGATACAAGACGTTCTTGATAACAGAAAAGCATTCAAAAGACTAATCGTTTTTCAACGCATTTTTTGCATTAATAATACATTTGTGTTGGCCCCATATAGAGCAGGCTCAGCTCAAACACTATGCAATTAAAGGGCCAGTTATCTTGTAACTAATATTATACGAGCTGTTAGACTCTATCTGATTAAATATTCACAACATTGTAAACTGGCAGCTGAGGAAAGAAGACTGTAGCATAGAGAGCCTGTACTGGAGGTCTGTAAAATGCCTTTGCTCTTTTTATAATCCAGCATGGCATGACCAGATATGCACACAAAAATAAAAAATGAACACATCGAAGCCCGAATTATCCAAGGCTGCAAAGTTCACTTTTGTATATTTATAAAACGCACAAAATGACCCGGAGGCTTACAGGCGTGGAGAATAACCCGGAGACTTATAGGCGTGGAGAATGACCCGGAGGTTTACAGGCGTGGAGAATAACCCGGAGATTTACAGCCGTGGAGAACAAAAAACAGACAAAGCATAAAAGAGGCAACTAACAATGCACGGTAAAAGCATCGCTGTGGGACAATCCTTGCAACCTATAGCAATTTGTTTACTACCGGATCAAAGGTTAGGCCTGGAGCACTCTAAAAAAAGAATGCAGACATGCATGATATACGAGACCATGTGTAGGAGGGCATATGCTGCTTGTCAACTATCGTTTAAAATGATTTGAGACTACAGTAGTGTACGAAGACCCCGCAGAAGCTGCCCATGCAGAGAGACATTCAGCAATCATGCAGCCATACCAGCTACTCCTGATGACAGGTAGTTAATATAGCTGGAAAGCTGAGAAGAATCTTAGGAGCATTCATTCCTTATCATTTACCTAAAGAAGAAATGAAGCAGCTGCTCTGCTCAGTCAATGCCTGAAGGTTTCAAGCTTGATAACAAAGCAAACGTTTGACGGTGGATGTTTCCACATAACAGATACCAACTATCATATATGCCTCCTTGCAGCACACCACCATTCAGCTTTTTAACATATCTTCTCTATCTTTTCTCCTATCCACCCTGCCCTGGACCACATCCCAAGTCATTATATATGTAGCAATCATAATGTGCCAACGACTGCTACCAATCTTGTGCCACCTGTAACTAAGCTCCTGCAAGTAACAGCGCCACAACAATGCCCCTGGGCTGTCTGCCCGATATATATATATATATTCAATGAAAAAACTTTGTTAAAGGGACGTTATGGTTAAGTTACGCTACTAAAAACCTATGAAATTCAGTGAAAAAACTTTGTCAAAGGGACGTTATGGTTCCAAATAAAACCGAAAAACCCTTGAAATTCGCCAGTTATGGTAAGCTAAGCAACCATAACTCGCGCCACCACCTTGCACTGCTAAGACTAACACCCAGGACATCAAAGATGACATCACAAATGTCATTGATGACATCACTGATGACATCACATGTCTGGCTAACTTTTTTCTTTTGCTGACATATCTAGGCCACATGGTTTTCTTCAGTAACAGTCAGAAACTAAACATTTTATTCAGCAATCATGCAGCGATACCAGCTACTCCTGATGACAGGTAGTTAATATAGCTGGAAAGCTGAGAAGAATCTTAGGAGCATTCATTCCTTATCATTTACCTAAAGGGGCATGAACGGGGGGTGGTGGGAAAGGGGAGAGACACACGGGGCATGAGCGGGGGTGGGGGGAAGGGGAGAGACACACAGGGCATGGGTGGGGGGAAGGTGAGAGACACGGGACATGAGCGAGGGGTGGGGGAAGGGGAGAGACACAGGGCATGAGCGGGGGCGGGGAGAGACACAGGGCATGAGCGGGGTGGGGGGAAAGGGAGAGACACGGGGCATGAGCGGGGGTGGGGGAAAGGGGAGAGACACAGGGCATGAGCAGGGGGTGGAGGGTAACACAAGGGAAACACGGGGCATGAGCGGGGGTGGGGGTAACAGGGGAGACAGGGCATGGGTGTGGGGTAACACAAGGGAGACACGGGGCATGAGCGCGGGGTGGGGGTAACACGAGGGAGACACGGGGCATGAGTGGGAGTGGGGGTAACACAAGGGAGACACGGGGCATGAGCTGGGGGTGGGGGGTAACACAAGGGAGACACGGGGCATGAGCTCGGGGTGGGGGGAAGTGGAGAGAGACACGGCATGAGCGGGGGGTGGGGGGAAGGGGAGAGTCATGCAGGGCTTGAGCGGGGGGTGGGGGGAAGGGGAGAGACGCACAGGGCATGAGCGGGGGGTGGGGGAAGGGAAGAGACGCACAGGGCATGAGCGGGGCGTGGGGGAAGGGGAGAGAGACACAGGAATGAGCTGGGGGTGGGGGGTAACACAAGGGAGACACGGGGCATGAGCGAGGGGTGGGGGGTAACAGGGGACAAACGGGGCATGAGCAGGGGCTGGGGGTTAGTGGAGAGACACACGGGCATGAGCAGGGGGTGGGGGAACAGTAGGGAGATGCGGGACATGTGCGGGGGTGGGGGAAGGGGAGAGACACATGGGGCATGAGTGGGTGGTGGGGGGGAACAGTAGGGAGACATGGGGCATGAGCGGGACATGGGGGGTGAAGGGGAGAGACACATGGGGCATGAGCGGGGGGTGGGGGGAAGGGGAGAGACAAACAGGGCATGAGCGGGGGGTGGGAGGAGGGGAGAGACACACGGGGCATGAGTGGAGGTGGGGGGAAAGGAGGGAGACACGGGGCATGCGCGTGGGGTGGGGGAAGGGGAGAGACACACAGGGCATGAGCGGGGGGTGGGGGGAAGGGGAGAGAGACACGGGGCATGAGCGGGGGGTGAGGGGGAAGGGGATAGACATACGGGGCATGAACGGGGGGTGGGGGAAGGGGACAGACACGGGGCATGAGCGGGGGGTGGGGGGAAGGGGAGAGACACACGGGGCATGAGCTGGGGTGGGGGGAAGGGGAGAGAGACACGAGGCATGAGCGGGGGGTGGGGGGAACAGTAGGGAGACACGGGGCATGAGCGGGGGGAGGGGGGAAGGGGAGAGACACACAGGGCATGAGCGGGGGTGGGGGGGAAGGGGAGAGAGACACGGGGCATGAGCGGGGTGTGGGGGGAAGGGGAGAGACACACACGGCATGAGCGGGGGTTGGGGGGAACAGTAGGGAGACACGGGGTATGAGCGGGGGTGGGGGTAAGGGGAGAGACACACGGGGCTTGAGCGGGGGTGGGGGGGAAGGGGAGAGACACACGAGGCATGAGCGGGGAGGTGGGGGGAAGGGGAGAGAGACACGGGGCATGAGCGGGGGGAAGGGGAGAGACACACGGGGCATGAGCGGGGGGTGGGAGGAACAGGGGGGAGACACGGGGTATGAGCGGGGGTGGGGGGGAAGGGGAGAGACAGGGCATGAACGGGGGGTGTGGGGGAAGGGGTGAGACACGGGGCATGAGCGGGGGTGGGGGGAAGGGAAAGACACAAGGGGCGTAAGTGGGGGTGGGGGGAAGGGGAGAGCGACACGGGGCATGAGCAGGGTGTGGTGGGGAAGGGGAGACACACACCGGGCATGAGGGGGGGTGGGGGAAAGGAGGGAGACACACGGGGCATGAGCGGGGGGTGGGGGGGAAGGGGAGTGTTACGCTCACCTGGCTCCCACAGAGGGGTCGATCTGAACTGGACAGCTGCGGTCTCCACCAATGTGACGCGTAGGGCCGAGATGACGGGCTGGACTGGCCCACCTAGCTTTGTTTGCTTGGCCCGTAGGAATATTCTTCTGCAAATGGAGAAAGGGAATTAACCACTTGTGGAGTTGAGCATGAAGTATTGGAAGGCTGCTGGTGCATTGCACAACCCGAAAGGCATCACATCACCTGGTATTCGAATAACCCATACTTAGTGCGGAAAGCAGTCTTCCATTCGTCGCCCCCTTTTACACATACCAGATGGTATGCCCCCCCGGAGATCTAATTTAGTGTATATACAAGCGTCCTTCACTTGGTCTAGTAGTTCAGGGATCAGAGGCAATGGGTATCGGTTCTGAACAGTTATCTGGTTCAATGCGCGGTAGTCTATGCACGTTCTGAGGTCACCTTCCTTTTTGGGCACGAAGAGCAAAGGTGAAGATGCAGGGGACTTGGATGGGCGAATAAAGCTATTTGCAAGGTACTGGTCTAAGTATTGTCGTAGGTGAAGATTCTCAGGTTCCGTAAGGGCATAGATCCTGCTACAAGGGGGTTGTGCACCGGGTATGAGATTGATTTGACAATCATACGATCTGTGAGGAGGTAAGGTGTTTGCCTGTTCCTTTTGGAAGATCCTGGAATTCTTGGTATTCTGGAGATAGTTGCATGACTGATGTGGTTACTGTGGCCAGGCCTGTGTTCTGATTTTTCTTTGGGTAACAGGTTTGTGAACAGTCCGGGAAGGTTATTCTCTTCTCTCGCCAATCAATACAAGGATTATGTGTTTCCAACCAAGGTATCCCCAGTATTATTTGGAACTGTGGGGCTTTGATTAGATCAAACACAATAGTCTCTCGATGCCCATCCTGACCCAATAGTGTCATCTCTGCGGTGGAATTAGTTACAGGCCCAGAGGCAATTTCAGTTCCATCGACTGTGGTGATGACATCTGAGGTGGTTTTTCGGCAGAGAGGTAGATTCATCCTGGAAGCCAATTCGTAGTCCACATAGTTTCCTATGGCCCCGCTATCAATGTATGCCCTTACTGCGTGCATACGCGATGGCTGCCCTGGATCTACGAGGACCATTGGAATGATGAAATGCGAGGTCTGAGTATCCTTCTTCAAGCTCGGCAAGCGGACCTCTATGATTGTCGGGCGTGGTCGTTTCCCGAGTCTGACTCCATATGGCTTTTATCAGCAGCTCCTACCACCTTCTTGGGGGGTTTTACAGGGCAATCCTGTAGAAAATGCCCAGAAGTTCTACAAAATAGACACAATTGCATTTGCCGTCTTCTTTCTCTTTCCTTCTGGGTTAAGGGTCCTTTAACCCCTCCGATTTGCATGGGTTCTGAAGCATCTGCTCCTTTGGGGTTAGCGTGGGTTTTGACCAACACCCGATTCTCAAACTTGGCTCAATCAGCCTTTCTGTTTTGAAGTCTGTGATCTAACTGGACCACTAAGTCTATATATTCAGCACAGTCTTGAGGTGGGTTCATGACTTGAGCCAATACATCCTTGAGTTCTCATCAAAGCCCTCGATGAAATAACGTAATTCGTTTTACCTCAGGCCATCCAGTTTCCACTATTAACCTATTAAAGTTTGCGATGTAGGATAGAAGGTCCTGGTTACCCTGTCGTAGGGACAAAAGTTCGTTATCCAGGGCCTGTCCTTGGGAGTACCGGGCAAATAGTCTTTCCATGCTAGTTTGAAAGCCCTGAAAATCCTGAAGAATTGGGTCATCCTGAGTAACTAGTGGAATTGACCAATCAGCTGCACTGCCGCTGAGATATGACAATACAAAGGCTACATTGGATTGATCGTTTGGGAAGGCTCCAGGTCTGCATAAAAAGTGCAAGCGGCATTGGTTCATAAACACGGCGAACCTTTTGGGATCTCCGGCAAAACGTTCGGGTGGGGCTAATGAAATATTTCCTGGTAGGTTTATTTGCACAGGGTTACTCAAAAACACAGGAGCTGGATTTCCCCCGGAACCAGGTAGGGGTGCTTGTCCAGCCTGGCTTTGCAATAGTTGCCTAGCAAGGTCATCAGTTCGCTCCTTGACAAAATCAGTTCCCTCCTAAGAGCATTGGTTTCTTGACGGGCGGAATGCACTTCAGCACTCAGTTCCCCTAGTAATTGAGCCAATTGGTCAGTCTCTGATGTATCCATAACGCCCGGGTGGGAATTTGTGGGTAGGCTTTGCGTTCTGTTACGCTCACCTGGCTCCCACAGAGGCGTCGATCTGAACTGGACAGCTGTGGTCTCCACCAATGTGACGCGTAGGGCCGAGATGACAGACTGGACTGGCCCACCTAGCTTTGTTTGCTTGGCCCATAGGAATATTCTTCTGCAAATGGAGAAAGGGAATTAACCACCCGTGGAGTTGAGCGTTAATCCCCCCAGCCCCGCTGTTCTCCCCACAGATCACCTTTGATGTCCCCTCTTATAGTCGCACCTGATGGTTTGAAAAGATGAGCTCTCCATCCTGCATTGAGCGCAAGGGCGTGTTGATAACCAGTTGCTTCACTGGCTCGAAGGAATTGGTGAGTTCCAGAACAATATTGACTCCGAAAAGTATGTAGTTCGTAAGAGTTCACATGTCTGACTTTCACTCTTGTCCGATTCCTTGCAGTTTGCAGCTTGACCCCAGCGAAGAGTTCCTAGTGGTAGCTGACAAAGTTCAGGTAAGGATTTGGCTTATCCTACACAGTTCAATTAAATAAGGCCAGAATGTAACCTGTGGCTTGCTCCCTTATTCAGGTGTGGAGAGAAAATATGAAGTTCGGGGAAGTCTATTGTGGTGAGAAGAGTTCCCCTTGTTTGTCCATTCGTCTCACCTTGTTGTCCTTTTGTTCCCCTTAGGGGCCGGGGTACGGCGAGGATGCAATGGAGACTGTGCCGACCCGTGAAGAGGAATAGTATCCCCGGCCGTAATCAGGTAAGTCTATGGAGGCAGTTACTATTGCCTCTGTTGATTCCTTTGGCTCACCTTTGCTGTTCTTGTGTTCCCCTTAGGTGCCAGAGTGCGGCGGGAACGTGCAGAAGGATGCGGTGGATCGTGAGGATGCTGCGAAGGCCGGTGAGTGCAGCGCAGCGCTGCAGCAGGCGAGGCGGCACGCGTAAAATGCTTCTTTCTTCCAGCTGGAAGGCGCGGTGGATCTGGAATTCAGGTAAGGATCGAAGGTTTTGCTCTTATTCTAACCTCTTCTCCTTTTCCTCCCTTTTTTCTAGGAGCTGCAGACTCGAGGCGGGCGTGGCAGGAGACTGCATGCAGGCTTGCAGACACAGTGAGCGTTACGCTGCTGGATGCAGAATAACGCGAAGCCTGTGCTGCTCTGCGGGCGTTGTTTAAATAGCCTCCAAAGTAGTCCCAGGTAAGTATTCCTCCCCAGCCCCACCCAAGTAAAAAATAGTCCCTAGGTAAAATAGTCCCTTCCAAGCCTCATTTGGCTTGGAGCTCTGCAGCATGGTCTGCATCAGGTAAGCTTGCAGCATGGTCTGCATCAGGTAAGTTCTACTCTATGAGCCTGGCGCCTATGGCGCCAGGACTGACTCTCCATATGAGCCTGCGCCATAGGCGCCAAGACCGCACCCAAACAGCCCCTAGCAGGGGTTTTTGGGCTTGCTCAAAATAACTTGATGCCTGCTTCCAGGGTTGCTGGACCTGTTCTAGTTCCCCGGGGTGATGCATCATGACAGGGAGAGAGACACGGGGCATGAGCGGGGGGTGGGGGGAAGAGGAGAGAGACACGGGGCATGAGCGGGGGGAACAGGAAAGAGAAACGGAGCATGAGCGGGGGGTGGGAGGACCACATGGAGAATCAGCGAGGGGGGGGAGGGAACAAGAGAGACACGAGGGCTTGTGCCTCACCGCCTTTTCGTGGCACATGCAGCCCACATCTACACTGTGCAGGCAGCAGATCCCGCTCCGATAAACAAAAATGGCGGGCGTCTCTGAAAATAGACACACTGCACGCTTCACGGCAGCCAATAGAAAAGCACGTCAGATGTCGGCGGACATCACGCAAGCTGCTTGCCCAATCATCGTCCTGTCTGCGGAGCGAACAGGGAAGTGTGTCCGCAAAGCGAACACAGATGTCACTAATTTTTTCTGACCTACTTTTTGGTCATTTAAAAAAAACTACTGGATGGATTTTCACAGAATTTGCAAAACCACGCTTTCGGGACCAAGCCGCTGCTCCTGGTCCAAATTTGGTGAAAATACGTTCAGCGGTTTGGGCTGTAGGCGCGAGCAAACATTTTTTCCCATTCAGTCTATGGGGAAAAAAAAGTTTTGGGACCCCCCCTATAACTTTGCCCCGCCTGGACCAATCCTCACCAAACTTTGGAAAGAAATTCAGAGTGGGCCATATACTGTTTTGCAAAGTTTGGTGAGGTTTCGTCCAGGGGGAGCAAAGTTATAAGCCGCCCAAAAAGTGCTCTTCCTATGGAAACACCAACTTAACCATAAATACATGGCCACGGTATGGCCACGGTAGTGGCCATGTAGTTATGGTTAAGTTGCTGGGTTTTTTTTGCAAAGTTTGGTGAGGTTTGGTCCAGGGGGGGAAAAGTTATAGGGGGGTCCCAAAACTTTTTTTTTTCCCATAGGCATAATGAAAAAAAACTTTGCTCACGCCTACAGCCCAAACCGCTGGACGGATTTACAGCAGGAGCGCCGGCTTGGTCCCGAAAGCGTGATTTTCTTTCAATTTGCTGTTAATCCGTCCAGTAGTTTTTTAAAAAAAGACAAAAATGTAAGTGAAAAAAATTAGTGCTATCTGTGTCTGCTTCGCAGACACACTTCCCTGTTCGCTCCGTGGACAGGAGGGGGATTGGGCAAGCGACTTGCGTGATGTCCGCGGACATCTGACATGCTCTCCCATTGGCTGTAGTAAAGCGTGCAGTGCGTCTTATTTTCAGAGATGCCCGCCATCTTAGTTTATTGTTCGTATATTGGCATCTGTGGCAAGCTCTGCGTGACTTCAGACTTTACAAGTGATTATCACAATGGAACAAGAGAAAATTCCGATGCGATAAGATCAGAGGACAGCAGGGCCTCCAATGGGGCTGTGTGAGGCTCATGTGGATTACACTTCCTGAACATCCCAGGCTGCTGGAGGAGACACGCCATCGTACACTGTGGCCTGCGGAGGACCGAGGAGCAGATATCCTGTTCCCCCGACCCCCTCTCATTACCGGTGTCTCCCTCCTGTACCCTCCCACCCCTGCTCATGCCCGTGTCTTCCTCGTGTTCCCCCATCCCCGCTCATTACCGTGTCTCTCTCTGTACCCCCCCACCCCCGCCCGCTAATGCCCGTGTCTCCCCTGTTCCCCCCACCCCCCGCTCATGCCCCGTGTCTCCCCTGTTCCCCTCCACCCCCGCTCATGCCCCATGTCTCCCCTGTTCCCCCCCACCACCCGCTCATGCCTGTGACTCACCTGTTCCCCCCCACCCCTCGCTCATGCCCCGTGTCTCCCTCGTATTCCTCCCACCCCCCGCTCATGCCCCGTGTCTCCCCTGTTCCCACCCAACCCCCGTTCATGCCCCGTGTCTCCCTCCTATTCCCCCCACCCCCGTGTCTCCCTCCTGTTGCCCTCCACCCCCTGCCCCGTGTCTCCCTCGTGTTCCCCCCAACCCCCGCTCATGCCCAATGTCTCTCCTGTTACCCCCACCCCCCGCTCATGCCCCATGTCTCCCTCTTGTTGCCCCTCATGCCCCGTGTCTCCCTCGTGTTCCCCCACCCCGTGCTCATGCCCCGTGTCTCCTTCGTGTTCCCCCCATCCCCGCTCATGCCCGTGTCTCCCTGCTGTTGCCCCCCACTACCCGCTCATGCCCCGTGTCTCCCTCCTGTTGCCCCCCACTCCCGGATCATGCCCGTGTCGCCCTCCTGTTGCCCCCCACTCATGCCCTGTGTTTCTCTCCTGTTGCCCCCACCCCCCGCTCATGCCTTGTGTCTCTCTCCTGTTAACCCCCACCTCCCTCTCATGCCCCGTGTCTCTCTCCTGTTGCCCCCCACCCCAGGTCATGCCCCGTGTCTCCCTGCTGTTGCCCCCCACTCCCCGCTGATGCCACGTGTCTCTCTCCTGTTACCACAACCCCCCTCTCATGCCCCGTGTCTCTCTAGTGTTACCCCACACCTCCCTCTCATGCCCCGTGTCTCTCTCCTGTTGCCCTCCACCCCCGGTCATGCCCTGTGTCTCCCTTCTGTTGCCCCACACAACCCGGTCATGCACTGTGTCTCCCTGTTGTTGCCCCCCAACCCCCGCTCATGCCACGTGTCTCTCTCCTGTTACCCCCACCCCCCTCTCATACACTGTGTCTCCCTGCTGTTAGCCCCCACCCTCCGCTCATGCCCCGTGTCTCCCTGCTGTTGCCCCCCACACCCTGCTCATGTCCCGTGTCTCTCTCCTGTTACCCCCCACCCCCCGCTCATGCCCCGTGTCTCCCTGCTGTTGCCCCCTACCCTCCCGCTCATGCCCCGTGTCTCTCTCCTGTTACCTCCCACCCCCTGCTCATGCCCCGTGTTTCCCTGTTGTTGGCCCCCACCCCCCGCTCATGCCCCGTGTCTCCCTGCTGTTGGCCCCCACCCCCCACTCATGCCCCGTGTCTCCCTCGTGTTCCCCCACCCCACGCTCATGCCCCGTCTCTCTCTCCTGTTGCCCCCCACTACCCGCTCATGCCCTCTGTCTCCCTCTTGTTGCCCCCCACTCCCGGTCAAGCCCGTGTCTCTCTCCTGTTGCCCCCCGCTCATGCCCTGTGTCTCTCTCCTGTTGCCCCAACCCCCCGCTCATGCCTCGTGTCTCTCTCCTGTTAACCCCCACCTCCCTCTCATGCCCCGTGTCTCTCTCCTGTTGCCCCCCACCCCAGGTCATGCCCCGTGTCTCCCTGCGGTTGCCCCCCACTCCCCGCTGATGCCACGTGTCTCTCTCCTGTTACCACCACCCCCCTCTCATGCCCCGTGTCTCTCTCCTGTTACCCCACACCTCCCTCTCATGCCCTGTGTCTCTCTCCTGTTGCCCTCCACCCCCGGTCATGCCCTGTGTCTCCCTTCTTTTGCCCCCCACAACCCGGTCATGCACTGTGTCTCCCTGTTGTTGCCCCCCAACCCCCGCTCATGCCACGTGTCTCTCTCCTGTTACCCCCACCCCCCTCTCATACACTGTGTCTCCCTGCTGTTGCCCCCCACACCCTGCTCATGTCCCGTGTCTCTCTCCTGTTACCCCCCACCCCCCGCTCATGCCCCGTGTCTCCCTGCTGTTGCCCCCTACCCTCCCGCTCATGCCCCGTGTCTCTCTCCTGTTATCTCCCACCCCCTGCTCATGCCCCGTGTTTCCCTGTTGTTGGCCCCCACCCCCCGCTCATGCCCTGTGTCTCCCTGCTGTTGGCCCCCACCCCCTGCTCATGCCCCGTGTCTCCCTCGTGTTCCCCCCACCCCACGCTCATGCCCCGTGTCTCCCTGCTGTTGCTCCCCACCTTCCGCTCAGGCCCTGTGTCTCCCTGCTGTTGCCCCCAACCCCCTCTCATGCCCCGTGTCTCTCTGCTGTTGCCCCCCACCCCCTCTCATGCCCAGTGTCTCTCTCCGGTTACCCCCCACCCCCTCTCATGCCCAGTGTGTCTCTCCTGTTACCCCCCCACCCCGGGTCATGCCCCGTATCTCCCTGCTGTTGCCCCCCACCCCCCGCTCATGCCCCGTGTCTCTCTCCTGTTCCCCCCAACCCCCGCTCATGCCTCGTGTTTCCCCTGTTCCCCCCACCCCCCGCTCATGCCCCGTGTCTCCCTGCTGTTGCCCCCCACCCCCTCTCATGCCCAGTGTCTCTCTCCGGTTACCCCCCACCCCCTCTCATGCCCAGTGTGTCTCTCCTGTTGCCCCCCATCCCCTGGTCATGCCCCGTGTCTCCCTGCTGTTGCCCCCCACCCCCGCTCATGCCCAGTGTCTCCCTGCTGTTGCCCCCCACCCCCCGCTCATGCCCCGTGTCTCCCTGCTGTTGGCCCCCACCCCCCGCTCATGCCCCGTGTCTCCCTCGTGTTCCCCCCACCCCACGCTCATGCCCCGTCTCTCTCTCCTGTTGCCCCCCACTACCTGCTCATGCCCTCTGTCTCCCTCCTGTTGCCCCCAACTCCCGGTCAAGCCCGTGTCTCCCCCCTGTTGCCCCCCGCTCATGCCCTGTGTCTCTCTCCTGTTGCCCCAACCCCCTGCTCATGCCTCGTGTCTCTCTCCTGTTAACCCCCACCTCCCTCTCATGCCCCGTGTCTCTCTCCTGTTGCCCCCCACCCCAGGTCATGCCCCGTGTCTCCCTGCTGTTGCCCCCCACTCCCCGCTGATGCCACGTGTCTCTCTCCTGTTACCAGCACCCCCCTCTCATGCCCCGTGTCTCTCTCCTGTTACCCCATACCTCCCTCTCATGCCCCGTGTCTCTCTCCTGTTGCCCTCCACCCCCGGTCATGCCCTGTGTCTCCCTTCTGTTGCCCCCCACAACCCGGTCATGCACTGTGTCTCCCTGTTGTTGCCCCCCAACCCCCGCTCATGCCCTGTGTCTCCCTGCTGTTGCCCCCTACCCTCCAGCTCATGCCCCGTGTCTCTCTCCTGTTACCTCCCACCCCCTGCTCATGCCCCGTGTTTCCCTGTTGTTGGCCCCCACCCCCCGCTCATGCCCTGTGTCTCCCTGCTGTTGGCCCCCACCCCCCGCTCATGCCCCGTGTCTCCCTCGTGTTCCCCCCACCCCACGCTCATGCCCCGTGTCTCCCTGCTGTTGCTCCCCACCTTCCGCTCAGGCCCTGTGTCTCCCTGCTGTTGCCCCCACCCCCCTCTCATGCCCCGTGTCTCTCTCCTGTTACCCCCCCACCCCGGGTCATGCCCCGTATCTCCCTGCTGTTGCCCCCCACCCCCTGCTCATGCCCCGTGTCTCTCTCCTGTTCCCCCCAACCCCCGCTCATGCCTCGTGTTTCGTTTCCCCTGTTCCCCCCACCCCCCGCTCATGCCCCGTGACTCCCTGCTGTTGCCCCCCACCCCCTCTCATGCCCAGTGTCTCTCTCCGGTTACCCCCCACCCCCCTCTCATGCCCAGTGTGTCTCTCCTGTTGCCCCCCCACTCCCTGGTCATGCCCCGTGTCTCCCTGCTGTTGCCCCCCACCCCCGCTCATGCCCAGTGTCTCCCTGCTGTTGCCCCCCACCCCCCGCTCATGCCCCGTGTCTCCCTGCTGTTGGGCCCCACCCCCCGCTCATGCCCCGTGTCTCCCTGCTGTTGGGCCCAACCCCCCCGCTCATGCCCAGTGTCTCCCTGCTGTTGCCCCCCACCCCCCGCTCATGCCCCGTGTCTCCCTACTGTTGCCCCCCACACCCTGCTCATGTCCCGTGTCTTTCTCCTGTTACCCCCCACCCCCTGCTCATGCCCCGTGTCTCCCTGCTGTTGCCCCCTACCTCCCGCTCATGCCCCGTGTCTCTCTCCTGTTACCTCCCACCCCCTGCTCATGCCCCGTGTTTCCCTGTTGTTGGCCCCCACCCCCCGCTCATGCCCCGTGTCTCCCTGCTGTTGGCCCCCACCCCCCGCTCATGCCCCGTGTCTCCCTCGTGTTCCCCCCACCCCACGCTCATGCCCCGTCTCTCTCTCTTGTTGCCCCCAATACCCGCTCATGCCCTCTGTCTCCCTCCTGTTGCCCCCCACTCCTGGTCAAGCCCGTGTCTCCCTGCTGTTGCCCCCCACACCCTGCTCATGTCCCGTGTCTCTCTCCTGTTACCCCCCACCCCCCGCTCATGCCCCGTGTCTCCCTGCTGTTGCCCCCTACCCTCCCGCTCATGCCTCGTGTCTCTCTCCTGTTACCTCCCACCCCCTGCTCATGCCCCGTGTTTCCCTGTTGTTGGCCCCCACCCCCGCTCATGCCCTGTGTCTCCCTGCTGTTGGCCCCCACCCCCCGCTCATGTCCCGTGTCTCCCTCGTGTTCCCCCCACCCCACGCTCATGCCCCGTGTCTCCCTGCTGTTGCTCCCCACCTTCCGCTCAGGCCCTGTGTCTCCCTGCTGTTGCCCCCACCCCCCTCTCATGCCCCGTGTCTCTCTCCTGTTACCCCCCCCACCCCGGGTCATGCCCCGTATCTCCCTACTGTTGCCCCCCACCCCTCGCTCATGCCCCGTGTCTCTCTCCTGTTCCCCCCAACCCCCGCTCATGCCTCGTGTTTCCCCTGTTCCCCCCACCCCCCGCTCATGCCCCGTGTCTCCCTGCTGTTGCCCCCCACCCCCTCTCATGCCCAGTGTCTCTCTCCGGTTACCCCCCACCCCCCTCTCATGCCCAGTGTGTCTCTCCTGTTGCCCCCCCACCCCCTGGTCATGCCCCGTGTCTCCCTGCTGTTGCCCCCCATCCCCGCTCATGCCCAGTGTCTCCCTGCTGTTGCCCCCCACCCCCCGCTCATGCCCCGTGTCTCCCTGCTCTTACCCCCCACCCCCACCCCGTGTCTCCCTGCTCTTGCCCCCCACCCCTGGCTCATGCCCCGTGTGTCTCTCCTGTTACCCCCCACCCACCTCTCATGCCCGTGTCTCCCTCGTGTTCCCCCCACCCCCCGCTCATGCCCCGTGTCTCCCTGCTGTTGCCCCCCACCACCCTCTCATGCCCCCTGTCTCTCTCCTGTTACCCCCCACCCCCCGCTCATGCCCTGTGTCTCCCTGCTCTTGCCCCCGACCCCTGCTCATGCCCTGTGTCTCCCTGCTCTTGCCCCCCCACCCCTGGCTCATGCCCCGTGTGTCTCTCCTGTTACCCCCCACCCCACTCTCATGCCCCGTGTTTCCCTTGTGTTCCCCCCACCCCCACTCATGCCTCGTGTCTCCCTGCTGTTGCCCCCCACCACCCTCTCATGCCCCGTGTCTCTCTCCTGTTAACCCCACCCCCTGCTCATGCCCTGTGTCTCCCTGCTCTTGCCCCCCACCACCTGCTCATGCCCCGTGTCTCCCTGCTCTTGCCCCCCCCACCCCCGGCTCATGCCCCGTGTCTCTCTCCTGTTACCTCCCACCCCCGCTCATGCCCCTTGTCTCCCTGCTGTTGCCCCCCACCCCCCGCTCATGCCCAGTGTCTCTCTCCTGTTGCCCCCACCCCCCGGTCATGCCCTGAGTCTCCCTGCTGTTGCCTCCCACCCCCCGCTCATGCCCCGTGTCTCTCCTGTTACCCCTCACCACCCCGTCATGCCCCGTGTCTCCCTGCTGTTGCCCCCCACCCCCCGCTCATGCCCCGTGTCTCTCTCCTGTTCCCCCCAGCCCCCGCTCATGCATCATGTCTCCCCTGTTTCCCCCCACCCCCCGCTCATGCCCCGTGTCTCCCTGCTGT
Source organism: Ambystoma mexicanum (assembly GCF_040938575.1). NCBI lineage: Eukaryota > Metazoa > Chordata > Amphibia > Caudata > Ambystomatidae > Ambystoma > Ambystoma mexicanum. Next base: position 1,089,700,982 of record NC_090926.1, on the reverse strand, counting down.
TGCCACCCAGTCATGACCCGTGTCTCCCTGCTGTTTCCCCCACCCCGCTCTCATGCCCTTTGCCTCCCTGCTGTTGCCCCCATCCCCCTCTCATGCCCCGTGTCTCCCTTGTGTTCCCCCCACCCCCGCTCATGCCCTGTGTCTCCCTGCTGTTGCCCCCGACTCCCCGCTCATGCCCTGTGTCTCTCTCCTGATACCACCCACCCCCCTCTCATGCCCCATGTCTCTCTCCTGTTACCCCCCACCCCACTTTCATGCCTCGTGTCTCTCTCCTGTTGCCCCCCCGACCCCCCGGTCATGCCCCGTGTCTCCCTGCTGCTGCCCCCACCCCCCGCTCATGCCCCATGTCTCTCTCCCGTTACCCCCCATCCCCTCTCATGCCCCGTGTCTCCCTGCTGTTGCCCCCCACCCCCGGTCATGCCCCGTGTCTCCCTGCTGTTGCTCCCCGGTCATGACCTGTGTCTCCCTGCTGTTGCCCCCCACCCCTCTCTCATGCCTTGTGGCTCTCTCCTGTTGCCCCCCACCCCCCTCTCATGCCCCATGTCTCTCTCCTGTTCCCCCCACCCCCGGTCATGCCCCGTATCTCCCTGCTGTTGCCCACCACCCCCCCGCTCATGCCACGTGTCGCTCCTGTTACTCCCCACCCCCCTCTCATGCCCCGTCTCTCTCTCCTGTTGCCCCCCACCCCTCGGTCATGCCCCGTGTCTCCCTGCGGTTGCCCCCCACCACCAACTCATGCCCCGTGTCTCTCTCCTGTTACCCTTCACCCTCCCGGTCATGCCCTGTATCTCCCTGCTGTTACCCCTCACCCCCCGGTCATGCCTCGTGTCTCCCCTGTTCCCCCCCACCCCCGCTCATGCCCTGTTTCTACCTGCTGTTGCCCCCCCACCCCCCGCTCATGCCCCATGTCTCTCTCCTGTTATCCCCACCCCACCTCATGCCCTGCGTCTCCCTGCTGTTGCCCCCCTCTTTTGCCCCATGTCTCTCTCCTGTTGCCCCCCACTCCCCAGTCATGCCCTGTGTCTCCCTGCTGTTGCCTCCCACTGCCCACTCATGCCCTGTGTCTCTCTCCTGTTGCCCCCCACCCCCACTCATGCCCCGTGTCTCCCTCCTGTCGCCCCCACCCCCGCTCATGCCCCGCGTCTCCCTGCTGTTGCCCCCCACTCATGCCTCATGTCTCTCTCCTGTTACCCCCCACTCCCCGGTCATGCCCTGTGTCTCCCTGCTGTTGCCCCCCATTGCCCGCTCATGCCCCGTGTCTCTTGTCTGTTACCCCCACCCCCTGCTCATGCCCCGTGTCTCCCTGCTGTTGCCCCTCACTCCCCGGTCATGCCCCGTGTCTCCCTGCTGTTGCCCTCACCCCCTCTCATGCCCCGTGTCTCCCTGCTGTTGCCCCCCACCCCCCGGTCATGCCCTGTGTTTCCCTGCTGTTGCCCCCCACCCCCCGCTCATGCCCCGCGTCTCTCTCCTGTTACCCCCCACCCCCCTCTCATGCCCCGTGTCTCCCTCGTGTTCCCCCCACCCCCGCTCATGCCCGTGTCTCTCTGCTGTTGCCCCCATCCCCCTCTCATGCCCTGTGTCTCTCTCCTGTTGCCCCCCAGCCCCTCTCATGCCCCGTGTCTCCCTCCTGTCGCCCCCACCCCCGCGTCTCCCTGCAGTTGCCCCCGTCTCATGCCCCGTGTCTCTCACCTGTTGCCCCCCACTCCCCGGTCATGCCCTGTGTCTCCCTGCTGTTGCCCCCCACTGCCCGCTCATGCCCCGTGTCCTTCGCCTGTTACCCCCCACCCCCGCTCATGCCCCGCGTCTCTCTCCTGTTACCCCCCACCCCCCTCTCATGCCCCGTGTCTCCCTCGTGTTCCCCCCACCCCCGCTCATGCCCGTGTCTCTCTGCTGTTGCCCCCATCCCCCTCTCATGCCCTGTGTCTCTCTCCTGTTGCCCCCCACCCCCTCTCATGCCCCGTGTCTCCCTCCTGTCGCCCCCACCCCCGCGTCTCCCTGCTGTTGCCCCCCACTCCCCGGTCATGCCCTGTGTCTCCCTGCTGTTGCCCCCACCCCCCGGTCATGCCCCGTGTCTCCCTGCTGTTGCCCTCACACCCTCTCATGCCCCGTGTCTCCCTCCTGTCGCCCCCACCCCTGCTCATGCCCCTTGTCTCCCTGCTGTTGCCCCCCTCTCATGCCCCATGTTTCTCTCCTGTTGCCCCCCACTCCCCGGTCATGCCCTGTGTCTCCCTGCTGTTGCCCCCCACTGCCCGCTCATGCCCTGTGTCCTTCGCCTGTTACCCCCCACCCCCGCTCATGCCCCGTGTCTCCCTGCTGTTGCCTCCCACTGCCCACTCAAGCCCTGTGTCTCTCTCCTGTTGCCCCCCACCCGCACTCATGCCCCGTGTCTCCCTCCTGTTGCCCCCACCCCCGCTCATGCCCCGCGTCTCCCTGCTGTTGCCCCCCACTCATGCCCCATGTCTCTCTCCCGTCCCCCCATTCCCGGTCATGCCCTGTGTCTCCCTGCTGTTGCCCCCCACTGCCCGCTCATGCCCCGTGTCTCTCGTCTGTTACCCCCACCCCCGCTCATGCCCCGTGTCTCCCTGCTGTTGCCCCCCACCCCCCGGTCATGCCCCATGTCTCCCTGCTGTTGCCCTCACCCCCTCTCATGCCCCGTGTCTCCCTGCTGTTGCCCCCACCCCCCGGTCATGCCCTGTTTTTCCCTGCTGTTGCCCCCCACCCCCTGCTCATGCCCCGTGTCTCTCTCCTGTTACCCCCACCTCCCTCTCATGCCCCGTGTCTCCCTCGTGTTCCCCCCACCCCCGCTCATGCCCGTGTCTCCCTGCTGTTGCCCTACCACCCCCCTCTCATGCCCTGTGTCTCTCGCCTGTTGCCCCCCACCCCCTCTCATGCCCCGTGTCTCCCTCCTGTCGCCCCCACCCCCGCTCATGCCCCGTGTCTCTCTGCTGTTGACCCCCTCTCATGCCCCATGTCTCTCTCCTGTTGCCCCCCACTCCCCGGTCATGCCCTGTGTCTCCCTGCTGTTGTCCCCCACTGCCCGCTCATGCCCCGTGTCCTTCGCCTGTTACCCCCAACCCCCGCTCATGCCCTGTGTCTCCCTGCTGTTGCCCCCACCCCCCGCTCATGCCCCGTGTCTCCCTGCTGTTGCCCCCACCACCCTCTCATGCCCGGTGTCTCTCTCCTGTTAACCCCACCCCCCGCTCATGCCCTGTGTCTCCCTGCTCTTGCCCCCCACCACCTGCTCATGCCCCGTGTCTCCCTGCTCTTGCCCCCCCCACCCCCGGCTCATGCCCCGTGTCCCTCTCCTGTTATCCCCCACCCCCCTCTCATGCCCCGTGTCTCCCTGCTGTTGCCCCCAACCACCCTCATGCCCCGTGTCTCTCTCCTGTTACCTCCCACCCCTGCTCATGCCCCGTGTCTCTCTGCTGTTGCTCCCCACCCCCCGCTCATGCCCAGTGTCTCTCTCCTGTTGCCCCCACCCCCCAGTCATGCCCTGAGTCTCCCTGCTGTTGCCTCCCACCCCCCGCTCATGCCCCGTGTCTCTCCTGTTACCCCTCACCCCCCGTCATGCCCCGTGTCTGCCTGCTGTTGCCCCCCACCCCCGCTCATGCCCCGTGTCTCTCTCCTGTTCCCCCCAGCCCCCGCTCATGCATCATGTCTCCCCTGTTTCCCCCCACCCCCCGCTCATGCCCCGTGTCTCCCTGCTGTTGCCACCCAGTCATGACCCGTGTCTCCCTGCTGTTTCCCCCACCCCGCTCTCATGCCCTTTGCCTCCCTGCTGTTGCCCCCCATCCCCCTCTCATGCCCCGTGTCTCCCTCATGTTCCCCCCACCCCCGCTCATGCCCTGTGTCTCCCTGCTGTTGCCCCCCACTCCCCGCTCATGCCCTGTGTCTCTCTCCTGATACCACCCACCCCCCTCTCATGCCCCATGTCTCTCTCCTGTTACACCCCCACCCCACTTTCATGCCTCGTGTCTCTCTCCTGTTGCCCCCCCGACCCCCCGGTCATGCCCCGTGTCTCCCTGCTGCTGCCCCCACCCCCCGCTCATGCCCCATGTCTCTCTCCCGTTACCCCCCACCCCCTCTCATGCCCCGTGTCTCCCTGCTGTTGCCCCCCACCCCCGGTCATGCTCCGTATCTCCCTGCTGTTGCCCCCCGGTCATGACCCGTGTCTCCCTGCTGTTGCCCCCCACCCCTCTCTCATGCCTTGTGGCTCTCTCCTGTTCCCCCCACCCCCGGTCATGCCCCGTTTCTCCCTGCTGTTGCCCCCCACCCCCCCGCTCATGCCACGTGTCGCTCCTGTTACTCCCCACCCCCCTCTCATGCCCCGTGTCTCTCTCCTGTTGCCCCCCACCCCTCGGTCATGCCCTGTGTCTCCCTGCGGTTGCCCCCCACCACCAACTCATGCCCCGTGTCTCTCTCCTGTTACCCTTCACCCTCTCGGGCATGCCCTGTATCTCCCTGCTGTTACCCCCCACCCCCCGTTCATGCCTCGTGTCTCCCCTGTTCTCCCCCACCCCCGCTCATGCCCTGTTTCTACCTGCTGTTGCTCCCCCACCCCCGCTCATGCCCCGTTTCTCCCTGCTGTTGCCTCCCCACCCCCCCGGTCATGCCCTGTGTTTCCCTGTGGTTGCCCCCCACCCCCCGCTCATGCCCCATGTCTCTCTCCTGTTACCCCCACCCCCTCTCATGCCCTGCATCTCCCTGCTGTTGCCCCCCTCTTGTGCCCCATGTCTCTCTCCTGTTGCCCCCCACTCCCCAGTCATGCCCTGTGTCTCCCTGCTGTTGCATCCCACTGCCCACTCATGCCCTGTGTCTCTCTCCTGTTGCCCCCCACCCCCACTCATGCCCCGTGTCTCCCTCCTGACGCCCCCACCCCCGCTCATGCCCCGCGTCTCCCTGCTGTTGCCCCCCACTCATGCCCCATGTCTCTCTCCTGTTACCCCCCACTCCCCGGTCATGCCCTGTGTCTCCCTGCTGTTGCCCCCCATTGCCCGCTCATGCCCCGTGTCTCTTGTATGTTACCCCCACCCCCTGCTCATGCCCCGTGTCTCCCTGCTGTTGCCCCTCACTCCCCGGTCATGCCCCGTGTCTCCCTGCTGTTGCCCTCACCCCCTCTCATGCCCCGTGTCTCCCTGCTGTTGCCCCCCACACCCCAGTCATGCCCTGTGTTTCCCTGCTGTTGCCCCCCAGCCCCCGCTCATGCCCCCATCTCTCTCCTGTTACCCCCCACCCCCTCTCATGCCCCGTGTCTCCCTCGTGTTCCCCCCACCCCCGCTCTTGCCCGTGTATCTCTGCTGTTGCCCCACACCCCTCTCATGCCCTGTGTCTCTCTCCTGTTGCCCCCACCCCCTCTCATGCCCCGTGTCTCCCTCCTGTCGCCCCCACCCCGCGTCTCCCTGCTGTTGCCCCCCTCTCATGCCCCATGTCTCTCTCCTGTTGCCCCCCACTCCCCGGTCATGCCCTGTGTCTCCCTGCTGTTGCCCCCCACTGCCTGCTCATGCCCCGTGTACTTCGCCTGTTACCCCCCACCCCAGCTCATGCCCCATGTCTCCCTGCTGTTGCCCCCACCCCCCGGTCATGCCCCGTGTCTCCCTGCTGTTGCCCTCACACCCTCTCATGCCCGTGTCTCCCTCCTGTCGCCCCCACCCCCGCTCATGCCCCTTGTCCCCCTGCTGTTGCCCCCCTCTCATGCCCCATGTCTCTCTCCTGTTGCCCCCCACTCCCCGGTCATGCCCTGTGTCTCCCTGCTGTTGCCCCCCACTGCCCGCTCATGCCCCGTGTCCTTCGCCTGTTACCCCCCACCCCCGCTCATGCCCCGTGTCTCCCTGCTGTTGCCTCCCACTGCCCACTCATGCCCTGTGTCTCTCTCCTGTTGCCCCCCACCCCCACTCATGCCCCGCGTCTCCCTGCTATTGCCCCCCACTCATGCCCCATGTCTCTCTCCTGTCCCCCCACTCCCCGGTCATGCCCTGTGTCTCCCTGCTGTTGCCCCCCACTGCCCGCTCATGCCCCGTGTCTCTCGTCTGTTACCCCCACCCCCGCTCATGCCCCGTGTCTCCCTGCTGTTGCCCTCACCCCCCGGTCATGCCCCGTGTCTCCCTGCTGTTGCCCCCACCCCCCGGTCATGCCCTGTGTTTCCCTGCTGTTGCCCCCCACCCCCCGCTCATGCCCCGTGTCTCTCTCCTTTTACCCCCACCTCCCTCTCATGCCCCGTGTCTCCCTCGTGTTCCCCCCACCCCCGCTCATGCCCGTGTCTCCCTGCTGTTGCCCCCCCACCCCCTCTCATGCCCTGTGTCTCTCTCCTGTTGCCCCCCACCCCCTCTCATGCCCCGTGTCTCCCTCCTGTCGCCCCCACCCCCGCACATGCCCCGCGTCTCTCTGCTGTTGACCCCCTCTCATGCCCTGTGTCTCCCTGCTGTTGTCCCCCACTGCCCGCTCATGCCCCGTGTCCTTCGCCTGTTGCCCCCCACCCCCTCTCATGCCCCGTGTCTCCCTCTTGTTGCCCCCCACCCCCGCTCATGCCCCGTGTCTTTCTCCTGTTACCCCCCACTCCCGGTCATGCGCCATGTCTCCCTCTTGTTGCCCATCATGCACCGTGTCTCCCTCATGTTCCCCCACCCCCTGCCCCATGTCTCCCTCGTGTTTCCCCCACCCCCGCTCATGCCCCGTGACTCCCTGCTGTTGCCCCCACCCCCCGGTCATGCCCTGTTTTTCCCTGCTGTTGCCCCCCAGCCCCCGCTCATGCCCCGTGTCTCTCTCCTTTTACCCCCACCTCCCTCTCATGCCCCGTGTCTCCCTCGTGTTCCCCCCACCCCCGCTCATGCCCGTGTCTCCCTGCTGTTGCCCCCCCACCCCCCTCTCATGCCCTGTGTCTCTCTCCTGTTGTCCCCCACCCCCTCTCATGCCCCGTGTCTCCCTCCGGTCGCCCCCACCCCCGCTCATGCCCCACGTCTCTCTGCTGTTGACCCCCTCTCATGCCCCATGTCTCTCTCCTGTTGCCCCCCACTCCCCGGTCATGCCCTGTGTCTCCCTGCTGTTGTCCCCCACTGCCCGCTCATGCCCCGTGTCCTTCGCCTGTTACCCCCCACCCCCGCTCATGCCCCGTGTCTCCCTGCTGTTGCCCCCACCCCCCGGTCATGCCCCGTATCTCCCTGCTGTTGCCCTCACCCCTCTCATGCCCCGTGTCTCCCTGCTGTTGCCCCCCACCCCCCGCTCATGCCCCGTGTCTCGCTCTTGTTACCCCCACCCCCTCTCATGTCCCGCGTCTCCCTCGTGTTCCCACCACCCCCGCTCATGCCCCGTGTCTCACTGCTGTTGCCCCCCAACCCCCTCTCATGCCCTGTGTCTCTCTCCTGTTGCCCCCCACCCCCTCTCATGCCCCGTGTCTCCCTCCTGTTGCCTCCCACCCCCGCTCATGCCCTGTGTCTTTCTCCTGTTACCCCCCACTCCCGGTCATGCGCCATGTCTCCCTCTTGTTGCCCCTCATGCCGCGTGTCTCCCTCATGTTCCCCCACCCCCTGCCCCATGTCTCGCTCGTGTTTCCCCACCCCTGCTCATGCCCTGTGTCTCCCTGCTGTTGCCCCCCATCCCCTGCTCATGCCCCGTGTCTCCCTCCTATTGCCCCCACCCCCGGTCATGCCCCGTGTCTCCCTGCTGTTGCCCCACCCACCCCCCGCTCATGCCCTGTGTCTCTCTCCTGTTACCCCCCACCCCCTCTCATGTCCCATGTCTCTCTCCTGTTGCCCCCCCACCCCCTGGTCATGCCCCATGTCTCTCCTGTTACCCCTCACCCCCGGTCATGCCCCGTGTCTCCCTGTTGCCCCCCAACCCCCGCTCATGCCCCGTGTCTCTCCTGTTCCCCCCACCCCCGCTCATGCCTCGTGTCTCCCCTGTTCCCCCCACCCATGCCCCGTTTCTCCCTGCTGTTGCCCCCGCTCATGCTCCGTGTCTCTCTCCTGTTGCCCACCACCCCCCGCTCATGCCCTGTGTCTACCTCCTGTTCCCCCCACCCCCCACTCATGCCCCGTGTCTCTCCTGTTACCCCTCACCCCCTGGTCATGCCCCGTGTCTCCCTGCTGTTTCCCCCCACCCCCACTCATGCACTGTGCCTCCCTGCTGTTGCCCCCCATCCCCCTCTCATGCCCTGTGTCTCTCTCCTGTTCCCCCCACCCCCGCTCATGCCTCGTGTCTCCCCTGCTCCCCCCACCCATGCCCCGTTTCTCCCTGCTGTTGCCCCCGCTCATGCTCCGTGTCTCTCTCCTGTTGCCCACCACCCCCCGCTCATGCCCCGTGTCTCCCTCCTGTTCCCCCCACCCCCCACTCATGCCCCGTGTCTCTCCTGTTACCCCTCACCCCCCGGTCATGCCCGTGTCTCCCTGATGTTGCCCCCAGCCCCCTCTCATGCACTGTGCCTCCCTGCTGTTGCCCCCCCATCCCCCTCTCATGCCCCGTGTCTCCCTCGTGTTCCCCCCACCCCTGCTCATGCCCTGTGTCTCTCTCCTGATACCACCCACCCCCCTCTCATGCCCCATGTCTCTCTCCTGTTATCCCCCCACCCCACTTTCATGCCTCGTGTCTCTCTCCTGCTGCCCCCCCACCCCCGGTCATGCCCCGTGTCTCCCTGCTGCTGCCCCCACCCCCCGCTCATGCCCCATGTCTCTCTCCCGTTACCCCCCACCCCCTCTCATGCCCCGTGTCTCCCTGCTGTTGCCCCCCACCCCCGGTCATGCCCCGTGTCTCCCTCGTGTTCCCCCCACCCCTGCTCATGCCCTGTGTCTCTCTCCTGATACCACCCACCCCCCTCTCATGCCCCATGTCTCTCTCCTGTTATCCCCCCACCCCACTTTCATGCCTCGTGTCTCTCTCCTGCTGCCCCCCCACCCCCGGTCATGCCCCGTGTCTCCCTGCTGCTGCCCCCACCCCCCGCTCATGCCCCATGTCTCTCTCCCGTTACCCCCCTCCCCCGCTCATGCCCCGTGTCTCCCTGCTGTTGCCCCCACCCCCCTCTCATGCCTTGTGGCTCTCTCCTGTTACCCCCACACCCCTCTCTCATGCCCCATGTCTCTCTCCTGTTCCCCCCACCCCCGGTCATGCCACCCACCCCCCGCTCATGCCACATGTCGCTCCTGTTACCCCCCACCCCTCTCTCATGCCACGTGTCTCTCTCCTGTTGCCCCCCACCCCTCGGTCATGCCCCGTGTCTCCCTGCGGTTGCCCGTGACCACCAACTCATGCCCCGTGTCTCTCTCCTGTTACCCTTCACCCTCCCGGTCATGCCCTGTATCTCCCTGCTGTTACCCCCACCTCCTGGTCATGCCTCGTGCCTCCCCTGTTCCCCCCCACCCCCGCTCATGCCCTGTTTCTCCCTGCTGTTGCCCCCCCACCCCCCGCTCATGCCCCGTGTCTCCCTGCTGTTGCCGCCCCACCCCCCGGTCATGCCCTGTGTTTCCCTGCTGTTGCCCCCCACCCCCCGCTCATGCACCATGTCTCTCTCCTGTTACCCCCACCCCCCTCTCATGTCCCGTGTCTCCCTGCTGTTGCCCCCCTCTCATGCCCCATGTCTCTCTCCTGTTGCCCCCCACTCCCCAGTCATGCCCTGTGTCTCCCTGCTGTTGCCTCCCACTGCCCACTCATGCCCCGTGTCTCCCTCCTGTCGCCCCCACCCCCGCTCATGCCCTGTGTCTCCCTGCTGTTGCCCCCCATTGCCCGCTCATGCCCCGTGTCTCTTGTCTGTTACACCCACCCCCTGCTCATGCCCCGTGTCTCCCTGCTGTTGCCCCTCACTCCCCGGTCATGCCCCGTGTCTCCCTGCTGTTGCCCTCACCCCCTCTCATGCCCCGTGTCTCCCTGCTGTTGCCCCCCACCCCCCGGTCATGCCCTGTGTTTCCCTGCTGTTGCCCCCCACCCCCCGCTCATGCCCTTTGCCTCCCTGCTGTTGCCCCCCATCCCCCTCTCATGCCCCGTGTCTCCCTCGTGTTCCCCCCACCCCCGCTCATGCCCTGTGTCTCCCTGCTGTTGCCCCCCACTCCCCGCTCATGCCCTGTCTCTCTCTCCTGATACCACCCACCCCCCTCTCATGCCCCATGTCTCTCTCCTGTTACCCCCCCACCCCACTTTCATGCCTCGTGTCTCTCTCCTGTTGCCCCCCCGACCCCCCGGTCATGCCCCGTGTCTCCCTGCTGCTGCCCCCACCCCCCGCTCATGCCGCATGTCTCTCTCCCGTTACCCCCCACCCCCTCTCATGCCCCGTGTCTCCCTGCTGTTGCCCCCCACCCCCGGTCATGCTCCGTGTCTCCCTGCTGTTGCCCCCGGTCATGACCCGTGTCTCCCTGCTGTTGCCCCCCACCCCTCTCTCATGCCTTGTGGCTCTCTCCTGTTCCCCCCACCCCGGTCATGCCCCGTTTCTCCCTGCTGTTGCCCCCCACCCCCCCGCTCATGCCACGTGTCGCTCCTGTTACTCCCCACCCCCCTCTCATGCCCCGTGTCTCTCTCCTGTTGCCCCCCACCCCTCGGTCATGCCCCGTGTCTCCCTGCGGTTGCCCCCCACCACCAACTCATGCCCCGTGTCTCTCTCCTGTTACCCTTCACCCTCCCGGTCATGCCCTTTATCTCCCTGCTGTTACCCCCCACCCCCGTTCATCCCTCGTGTCTCCCCTGTTCCCCCCCACCCCCGCTCATGCCCTGTTTCTCCCTGCTGTTGCCCCCCCACCCCCGCTCATGCCCCGTTTCTCCCTGCTGTTGCCTCCCCACCCCCCGGTCATGCCCTGTGTTTCCCTGCTGTTGCCCCCCACCCCCCGCTCATGCCCCATGTCTCTCTCCTGTTACCCCCACCCCCTCTCATGCCCTGCGTCTCCCTGCTGTTGCCCCCATCTTGTGCCCCATGTCTCTCTCCTGTTGCCCCCCACTCCCCAGTCATGCCCTGTGTCTCCCTGCTGTTGCCTCCCACTGCCCACTCATGCCCTGTGTCTCTCTCCTGTTGCACCCCACCCCCACTCATGCCCCGTGTCTCCCTCCTGTCGCCCCCACCCCCGCTCATGCCCCGCGTCTCCCTGCTGTTGCCCCCCACTCATGCCCCATGTCTCTCTCCTGTTACCCCCCACTCCCCGGTCATGCTCTGTGTCTCCCTGCTGTTGCCCCCCATTGCCCGCTCATGCCCCGTGTCTCTTGTATGTTACCCCCACCCCCTGCTCATGCCCCGTGTCTCCCTGCTGTTGCCCCTCACTCCCCGGTCATGCCCCGTGTCTCCCTGCTGTTGCCCTCACCCCCTCTCATGCCCCGTGTCTCCCTGCTGTTGCCCCCCACACCCCAGTCATGCCCTGTGTTTCCCTACTCTTGCCCCCCACCCCCCGCTCATGCCCCGTGTCTCTCTCCTGTTACCCCCACCCCGCTCATGCCCCGCGTCTCCCTGCTATTGCCCCCCACTCATGCCCCATGTCTCTCTCCTGTCCCCCCACTCCCCGGTCATGCCCTGTGTCTCCCTGCTGTTGCCCCCCACTGCCCGCTCATGCCCCGTGTCTCTCGTCTGTTACCCCCACCCCCGCTCATGCCCCGTGTCTCCCTGCTGTTGCCCTCACCCCCCGGTCATGCCCCGTGTCTCCCTGCTGTTGCCCCCACCCCCCGGTCATGCCCTGTGTTTCCCTGCTGTTGCCCCCCACCCCCCGCTCATGCCCCGTGTCTTTCTCCTTTTACCCCCACCTCCCTCTCATGCCCCGTGTCTCCCTCGTGTTCCCCCCACCCCCGCTCATGCCCGTGTCTCCCTGCTGTTGCCCCCCCACCCCCCTCTCATGCCCTGTGTCTCTCTCCTGTTGCCCCCCACCCCCTCTCATGCCCCGTGTCTCCCTCCTGTCGCCCCCACCCTCGCACATGCCCCGCGTCTCTCTACTGTTGACCCCCTCTCATGCCCTGTGTCTCCCTGCTGTTGTCCCCCACTGCCCGCTCATGCCCCGTGTCCTTCGCCTGTTACCCCACACCCCCGGTCATGCCCCGTGTCTCCCTGCTGTTGCCCACACCCCCGGTCATGCCCCGTGTCTCCCTGCTGTTGCCCTCACCCCCTCTCATGCCCCGTGTCTCCCTGCTGTTGCCCCCCACCCCCCGCTCATGCCCCGTGTCTCGCTCTTGTTACCCCACCCCCGCTCATGTCCCGCGTCTCCCTCGTGTTCCCACCACCCCCGCTCATGCCCCGTGTCTCACTGCTGTTGCCCCCCAACCCCCTCTCATGCCCTGTGTCTCTCTCCTGTTGCCCCCCACCCCCTCTCATGCCCCGTGTCTCCCTCCTGTTGCCCCCCACCCCCGCTCATGCCCCGTGTCTTTGCCTGTTACCCCCCACTCCCGGTCATGCGCCATGTCTCCCTCTTGTTGCCCATCATGCACCGTGTCTCCCTCATGTTCCCCCACCCCCTGCCCCATGTCTCCCTCGTGTTTCCCCCACCCCCGCTCATGCCCCGTGACTCCCTGCTGTTGCCCCCACCCCCCGGTCATGCCCTGTGTTTCCCTGCTGTTGCCCCCCACCCCCCGCTCATGCCCCGTGTCTCTCTCCTTTTACCCCCACCTCCCTCTCATGCCCCGTGTCTCCCTCGTGTTCCCCCCACCCCCGCTCATGCCCGTGTCTCCCTGCTGTTGCCCCCCCACCCCCCTCTCATGCCCTGTGTCTCTCTCCTGTTGCCCCCCACCCCCTCTCATGCCCCGTGTCTCCCTCCCGTCGCCCCCACCCCCGCTCATGCCCCGCGTCTCTCTGCTGTTGACCCCCTCTCATGCCCCATGTCTCTCTCCTGTTGCCCCCCACTCCCCGGTCATGCCCTGTGTCTCCCTGCTGTTGTCCCCCACTGCCCGCTCATGCCCCGTGTCCTTCGCCTGTTACCCCCCACCCCCGCTCATGCCCCGTGTCTCCCTGCTGTTGCCCCACCCCCCGGTCATGACCCGTATCTCCCTGCTGTTGCCCTCACCCCCTCTCATGCCCCGTGTCTCCCTGCTGTTGCCCCCCAACCCGCGCTCATGCCCCGTGTCTCGCTCTTGTTACCCCCACCCCCTCTCATGTCCCGCGTCTCCCTCGTGTTCCCACCACCCCCGCTCATGCCCCGTGTCTCACTGCTGTTGCCCCCCAAACCCCCTCTCATGCCCTGTGTCTCTCTCCTGTTGCCCCCCACCCCCTCTCATGCCCCGTGTCTCCCTCCCGTCGCCCCCACCCCCGCTCATGCCCCGCGTCTCTCTGCTGTTGACCCCCTCTCATGCCCCATGTCTCTCTCCTGTTGCCCCCCACTCCCCGGTCATGCCCTGTGTCTCCCTGCTGTTGTCCCCCACTGCCCGCTCATGCCCCGTGTCCTTCGCCTGTTACCCCCCACCCCCGCTCATGCCCCGAGTCTCCCTGCTGTTGCCCCACCCCCCGGTCATGCCCCGTATCTCCCTGCTGTTGCCCTCACCCCCTCTCATGCCCCGTGTCTCCCTGCTGTTGCCCCCCAACCCGCGCTCATGCCCCGTGTCTCGCTCTTGTTACCCCCACCCCCTCTCATGTCCCGCGTCTCCCTCGTGTTCCCACCACCCCCGCTCATGCCCCGTGTCTCACTGCTGTTGCCCCCCAACCCCCTCTCATGCCCTGTGTCTCTCTCCTCTTGCCCCCCACCCCCTCTCATGCCCCGTGTCTCCCTCCTGTTGCCTCCCACCCCCGCTCATGCCCCGTGTCTTTCTCCTGTTACCCCCCACTCCCGGTCATGCGCCATGTCTCCGTCTTGTTGCCCCTCATGCCCCGTGTCTCCCTCATGTTCCCCCACCCCCTGCCCCATGTCTCCCTCGTGTTCCCCCCACCCCCGCTCATGCCCTGTGTCTCCCTGCTGTTGCCCCCATCCCCTGCTCATGCCCCGTGTCTCCCTCCTATTGCCCCCACCCCCGGTCATGCCCCGTGTCTCCCTGCTGTTGCCCCACCCACCCCCCGCTCATGCCCTGTGTCTCTCTCCTGTTACCCCCCACCCCCTCTCATGTCTCTCTCCTGTTGCCCCCCCACCCCCTGGTCATGCCCCGTGTTTCCCTGCTGTTGCCCCCCACCCCCTGCTCATGCCCCATGTCTCTCCTGTTACCCCTCACCCCCGGTCATGCCCCGTGTCTCCCTGTTGCCCCCCAACCCCCGCTCATGCCCCGTGTCTCTCTCCTGTTCCCCCCACCCCCGCTCATGCCTCGTGTCTCCCCTGTTCCCCCCACCCATGCCCCGTTTCTCCCTGCTGTTGCCCCCGCTCATGCTCCGTGTCTCTCTCCTGTTGCCCACCACCCCCCGCTCATGCCCTGTGTCTACCTCCTGTTCCCCCCACCCCCCACTCATGCCCCGTGTCTCTCCTGTTACCCCTCACCCCCCGGTCATGCCCCGTGTCTCCCTGCTGTTTCCCCCCACCCCCACTCATGCACTGTGCCCCTCCCTGCTGTTGCCCCCCATCCCCCTCTCATGCCCTGTGTCTCTCTCCTGTTCCCCCCACCCCCGCTCATGCCTCGTGTCTCCCCTGTTCCCCCCACCCATGCCCCGTTTCTCCCTGCTGTTGCCCCCGCTCATGCTCCGTGTCTCTCTCCTGTTGCCCACCACCCCCCGCTCATGCCCCGTGTCTCCCTCCTGTTCCCCCCACCCCCCACTCATGCCCCGTGTCTCTCCTGTTACCCCTCACCCCCCGGTCATGCCCGTGTCTCCCTGCTGTTGCCCCCAGCCCCCTCTCATGCACTGTGCCTCCCTGCTGTTGCCCCCCATCCCCCTCTCATGCCCCGTGTCTCCCTCGTGTTCCCCCCACCCCTGCTCATGCCCTGTGTCTCTCTCCTGATACCACCCACCCCCCTCTCATGCCCCATGTCTCTCTCCTGTTATCCCCCCACCCCACTTTCATGCCTCGTGTCTCTCTCCTGCTGCCCCCCCACCCCCGGTCATGCCCCGTGTCTCCCTGCTGCTGCCCCCACCCCCCGCTCATGCCCCATGTCTCTCTCCCGTTACCCCCCACACCCTCTCATGCCCCGTGTTTCCCTGCTGTTGCCCCCCACCCCCGGTCATGCCCCGTGTCTCCCTGCTGTCACCCCCTCCCCCGCTCATGCCCCGTGTCTCCCTGCTGTTGCCCCCACCCCCCTCTCATGCCTTGTGGCTCTCTCCTGTTACCCCCCCACCCCTCTCTCATGCCCCATGTCTCTCTCCTGTTCCCCCCACCCCCGGTCATGCCACCCACCCCCCGCTCATGCCACATGTCGCTCCTGTTACCCCCCACCCCTCTCTCATGCCCCGTGTCTCTCTCCTGTTGCCCCCCACCCCTCGGTCATGCCCCGTGTCTCCCTGCGGTTGCCCCCGACCACCAACTCATGCCCTGTGTCTCTCTCCTGTTACCCTTCACCCTCCCGGTCATGCCCTGTATCTCCCTGCTGTTACCCCCACCTCCTGGTCATGCCTCGTGCCTCCCCTGTTCCCCCCCACCCCTGCTCATGCCCTGTTTCTCCCTGCTGTTGCCCCCCCACCCCCCGCTCATGCCCCGTGTCTCTCTCCTGTTGCCCCCCACTCCCCGGTCATGCCCCGTGTCTCCCTCCTGTCGCCCCCACCCCCGCTCATGCCCCGCGTCTCCCTGCTGTTGCCCCCCACCCCCCGCTCATGCCCCGTGTCTCTCTCCTGTTGCCCCCCACTCCCCGGTCATGCCCTGTGTCTCCCTGCTGTTGCCCCCCACTGCCCGCTCATGCCCCGTGTCTCTTGTCTGTTACCCCCACCCCCTGCTCATGCCCCGTGTCTCCCTGCTGTTGCCCCCCACCCCCCGGTCATGCCCCGTGTCTCCCTGCTGTTGCCCCCCACCCCCCGGTCATGCCCTGTGTTTCCCTGCTGTTGCCCCCACCCCCGCTCATGCCCCGTGTCTCTCTCCTGTTACCCCCCAACCCCCTCTCATGACCCGTGTCTCCCTCGTGTTCCCCCACCCCGCTCATGCCCGTGTCTCCCTGCTGTTGCCCCCCACCCCCCTCTCATGCCCTGTGTCTCTCTCCTGTTGCCCCCCACGCCCTCTCATGCCCCGTGTCTCCCTCCTGTCGCCCCCACCCCCGCGTCTCCCTGCTGTTGCCCCCCTCTCATGCCCCATGTCTCTCTCCTGTTGCTCCCCACTCCCCGGTCATGCCCTGTGTCTCCCTGCTGTTGCCCCCCACTTCCCGCTCATGCCCCGTGTCCTTCGCCTGTTACCCCCCACCCCCGCTCATGCCCCGTGTCTCCCTGCTGTTGCCTCCCACTGCCCACTCATGCCCTGTGTCTCTCTCCTGTTGCCCCCCACCCCCACTCATGCCCCGTGTCTCCCACCTGTCGCCCCCACCCCCGCTCATGCCCCGCGTCTCCCTGCTGTTGCCCCCCACTCATGCCCCATGTCTCTCTCCTGTTGCCCCCCACTCCCCGGTCATGCCCTGTGTCTCCCTGCTGTTGCCCCCCACTGCCCGCTCATGCCCCGTGTCTCTCGTCTGTTACCCCCACCCCCCGCTCATGCCCCGTGTCTCCATGCTGTTGCCCCCCACCCCCCGGTCATGCCCTGTGTCTCCCTGCTGTTGCCCTCACCCCCTCTCATGCCCCGTATCTCCCTGCTGTTGCCCCCCACCCCCCGCTCATGCCCTGTGTTTCCCTGCTCTTGCCCCCCACCCCCCGCTCATGCCCCGTGTCTCTCTCCTGTTACCCCCACCCCCCTCTCATGCCCTGTGTCTCCCTGGTGTTCCCCCCACCCCCGCTCATGCCCGTTTCTCCCTGCTGTTGCCCCCCACCCCCTCTCATGCCCTGTGTTTCTCTCCTGTTGCCCCCACCCCCTCTCATGCCCCGTGTCTCCCTCCTGTCGCCCCCACCCCCGCTCATGCCCCGCGTCTCCCTGCTGTT
This sequence comes from Ambystoma mexicanum, assembly GCF_040938575.1. Lineage (NCBI taxonomy): Eukaryota > Metazoa > Chordata > Amphibia > Caudata > Ambystomatidae > Ambystoma > Ambystoma mexicanum. Next base: position 1,089,684,142 of record NC_090926.1, on the reverse strand, counting down.
GCCCCCCTCTCATGTCCCATGTCTCTCTCCTGTTGCCCCCCACTCCCCGGTCATGCCCTTTGTCTCCCTGCTGTTGTCCCCCACTGCCCGCTCATGCCCCGTGTCCTTCACCTGTTACCCCCCACCCCCGCTCATGCCCCGTGTCTCCCTGCTGTTGCCCCCACCCCCCGGTCATGCCCCGTGTCTCCCTGCTGTTCCTTCACCCCCTCTCATGCCCCGTGTCTCCCTGCTGTTGCCCCCCACCCCCACTCATGCCCCGTGTCTCTCTCCTGTTACCCCCCACCCCCGCTCATGCCCCGTGTCTCCCTCGTTTTCCCACCCCCCCGCTCATGCCCCGTGTCTCCCTGCTGTTGCCCCCCAACCCCCTCTCATGCCCTGTGTCTCTCTCCTGTTGCCCCCCACCCCCTCTCATGCCCCCTGTCTCCCTCCTGTTGCCCCACACCCCCGCTCATGCCCTGTGTCTTTCTCCTGTTACCCCCCACTCCTAGTCATGCGCCATGTCTCCCTCTTGTTGCCCCTCATGCCCCGTGTCTCCCTCGTGTTCCCCCCATCCCCGCTCATGCCCCGTGTCTCCCTGCTGTTGCCCCCCATCCCCCGCTCATGCCCTGTGTCTCCCTCCTGTTGCCCCCACCCCCGGTCATGCCCTGTGTCTCCCTGCTGTTGCCCCCCCACCCCCCGCTCATGCCCTGTGTCTCTCTCCTGTTACCCCTCACCCCCTCTCATGCCCCGTGTCTCTCTCCTGTTGCCCCCCACCCCCCGGTCATGCCCCGTGTTTCCCTGCTGGTGCCCCCCACCCCCCGCTCATGCCCCATGTCTCTCCTGTTACCCCTCACCCCCGGTCATGCCCCGTGTCTCCCTGTTGCCCCCCAACCCCCGCTCATGCCCCGCGTCTCCCTGTTGCCCCCCAACCCCCGCTCATGCCCCGCGTCTCCCTGCTGTTGCCCCCCTCTCATGTCCCATGTCTCTCTCCTGTTGCCCCCCACTCCCCGGTCATGCCCTTTGTCTCCCTGCTGTTGTCCCCCACTGCCCGCTCATGCCCCGTGTCCTTCGCCTGTTACCCTCCACCCCCGCTCATGCCCCGTGTCTCCCTGCTGTTGCCCCCACCCCCCGGTCATGCCCCGTGTCTCCCTGCTGTTCCTTCACCCCCTCTCATGCCCCGTGTCTCCCTGCTGTTGCCCCCCACTCATGCCCCGTGTCTCTCTCCTGTTACCCCCCACCCCCGCTCATGCCCCGTATCTCCCTCGTTTTCCCACCACCCCCGCTCATGCCCCGTGTCTCCCTGCTGTTGCCCCCCAACCCTCTCTCATGCCCCGTGTCTCCCTCCTGTTGCCCCCACCCCCAGTCATGCCCTGTGTCTCCCTGCTGTTGCCCCCCCACCACCCGCTCATGCCCTGTGTCTCTCTCCTGTTACCCCCCACCCCCTCTCATGCCCCGTGTCTCTCTCCTGTTGCCCCCCACCCCCCGGTCATGCCCCGTGTTTCCCTGCTGGTGCCCCCACCCCCCGCTCATGCCCCATGTCTCTCCTGTTACCCCTCACCCCCGGTCATGCCCCGTGTCTCCCTGTTGCCCCCCAACCCCCGCTCATGCCCCGTGTCTCTCTCCTGTTCCCCCCACCCAGCTCATGCCTCGTGTCTCCCCTGTTCCCCCCACCCATGCCCCGTTTCTCCCTGCTGTTGCCCCCGCTCATGCTCCGTGTCTCTCTCCTGTTGCCCACCACCCGCCTCTCATGCCCCGTGTCTCCCTCCTATTCCCCCCACCCCCCACTCATGCCCTGTGTCTCTCTCCTGTTCCCCCCACCCCCCGCTCATGCCTCGTGCCTCCCCTGTTCCCCCCCACCCCTCGCTCATGCCCTGTGTCTCTCTCCTGTTACCCCCCCACCCCCCTCTCATGCCCCGTGTCTCCCTCCTGTTGCCCCCACCTCCGGTCATGCCCCATGTCACTCTCCTGTTACCCCCCACCCCTCGGTCATGCCCCGTGTTTCCCTGCTGTTGCCCCCATTCCCCGCTCATGCCCCATGTCGGTCTCCTGTTACCCCCCACCTACCGCTCATGCCCCGTGTCTCTCTCCTGTTACCCCCCCACCCCCCTCATGCCCCGTGTCTCCCTGCTGTTGCCCCCCCACCCCCGGTCATGCCCAGTGTCTCTCTCCTGTTACCCCCTCTCATGCCTCGTGTTCCCCCCACCCCCCGCTCATGCCCTGTGTCTCCCTGCTGTTGCCCCCCACCTACCCCGTGCCCCGTGTCTCTGTTACCCCCCCACCCCCCTCTCATGCCCCGTGTCTCCCTCGTGTTCCCCCTACCCCCCGCTCATGCCCCGTGTCTCCCTGCTGTTGCCCCCCACCCCCATTCATGCCCCGTGTCTCCCTGCTGTTGCCCCCCACCCCCCACTCATGCCCCGTGTCTCTCTCCTGTTACCCCCCACCCCCCTCTCATGCCCCGTGTCTCTTACCTGTTGCCCCCCACCCCCCGCTCAAGCCCCGTGTCTCCCTGCTGTTGTCCCCCACCCCCTGCTCATGCACCCCCGTGTCTCTCTCCTGTTACCCCCCGCTCATGCCCCGTGTCTCCCTGCTGTTGCCTCCCACCCCCCGCTCATGCCCCATGTCTCCCTGCTGTTGCCCCCACCCCCTGCTCATGCCACTTGTCCTCCCTCCTGTTACCACCCACCCCCCGCTCATGCCCCGTGTCTCTCTCCTGTTACCCCCCACCCCACTCTCATGCCCCGTGTCCCCCTCCTGGTCCCCCCTACCCATGCCCTGTTGTGTTCTCTTTATACACCCCGCCTTCCCTTTCCATGGTGTCCATCTTGGTAAAAGATTTTCCTTCCTACACCGGGACGCCGCAGGCGTTCCGGTTTGGGAAGAAAGATCTTTTTTTTACCACCCCGGGTTCCCACTTTGAGAACCTAGGATGCTTGTGGTCTTCATCCATTGAAAAGGACGTTATGGTTACCTTATGGTTACGACATCAGTGATGTCATCAATGACATTTGTGATGTCATCTTTGATGTCCTGGGTGTTAGGCTTAGCAGTGCACGGTGGTGGCGCGAGTTAAGGTTGCTTAGCTTACCATAACTGGTGAATTTCAAGGGTTTTCCGGTTTTACTTGGACCCATAACGTCCCTTTAACAAAGTTTTTTCACTGAATTTCATAGGTTTTTAGTAGCGCAACTTAACCATAATATCCCTGACTTCATATACATGTAACATAGAACATACTGAACCCCCACATAGTGATTTTGATGTCCGCGGACTACCGCCAGGTCCACGGACATATCGAGAATCTGAGCGTGGTGAATGTAAATTTAAATAGTGTGCCCCATTTCCCCTTTGAAGTTGGCTCTGAAAAGAGACTTTTTTTTTGTTTTTTTTTTTACAGATGCTTGACAGACAACTGTTATTTTGTATTTTTTTTCTTGTTTTTTTCTTACTTTACTCCTAAAATCTTCAAATAACCTCCAAAGCAACCCTTACATTCCAAAATAGAAAGGCATTTCCCGTAAAAGATAAAGAGATGCCATCTTCTTTCAAATTAACAGTATTACTGGCATCAAATTCTTATTATTACAGAAGAACATACCAGCTCTAAGCACGAAGGCACACATGCCTCGGTTGATGACACACGTAGCAATGTTTTGCTGAGGACAAAAAACTGAACTATAATCCCATATTGCCCTAGGTAGTAATCCAGAAAAAATGACTTCGCATTTGGAAGGATCTTCATTACGGCTTGAACCAAGCGTTCCAAATCAGCCAACAAAGTAGGGGCACTGACGTTGCCCAAATGGAAAGCACCATAGTGCAAAACTACCACATGCGGACTGTTCATCGTGGCCATATCCTCACAAACTTGTACAATTCCCTGTACATTGCAATCAGGCACAGTGCTCCACACCACCTCCACTCCTTTCACATCAAAGTTCTTTTCAACATTCCTGCATCGAGCATATTGTTGTAAACCATGCACAAACATATCTCCAAGCACTAACACCCTGACTTTTTCTACTTCTGCCATCTTCACCACACACAGTCTCTTTCAACACAAATCCACAACCTCGACATCTGATTGGCTAATCCGTACAGTCTTCTTTCCATGTTGGATTTGCTGGAAAACCCTGGATGTAGCACGCCATGTCTACGGACAGCCGCGGTGTCCGCGGACCGTGTAACTCTTCGACACCCCTTCTACCATTTCCACTTTACTCTCTGTGCCATTCCCTCATTGCATACAGCTAAGCAGTCACACAATACGAAGAACGTCCTCAGAACACCCCATTTTGTTTATTTTCGAACATTTCAGGACAATTATCATTTCATTATTCAACATATTAACATTACAAATATACTTTCACCTTGTACGCTGCACACAATGCTATGTTTCTCCATTAGTAGCTCAGTATACTAGATAGAACCCCATAATACAATGCTATTTATATCAATGCATTGTTCAAAGCACTAATTATGGTATGATATTTATTGCGATGATCCTTGACACTTTTTTCGCAACATTATAATAAAAATCCCTAGTACACAAATTTCATGAAAAGTAAATGCACATGTGATGTCATCAATGACATTTGAGATGTCATCTTTGATGTCCTGGGTGTTAGTCTTAGCAGTGCACGGTGGTGGCGCGAGTTATGGTTGCTTAGCTTACCATAACTGGCGAATTTCAGGGTTTTTTCGGCTTTACTTGGAACCATAACGTCCCTTAAACAAACTTTTTTTATTAGCACGCAAACAATATACAAAGATGCAGTGTAAACAGCAAGTTCTCACAGATGGCTTTACACAGAATGTTCTATTTTTTTTTACCTTGACAGACAGAGATTGTGCTGAAAGACTTCTTTTGAAGAAGTGTAGAAAAAAACGTAAGATACGATAAAGATGACATTTCTGAAACAAAACCACTTTTGTATATTATATCACTTTGAGAAATATCGTTGGCACACGCGGAGTCATATTTTGGGACTGCATTACACTTGGACAATGGAAAATAAAATTATAATGTAAGTAACCCTTTAGATTATTTTATACCGGAATATAATAACAATAGCGTGGCATTAAAGCCCGGTCAAGTGGTTCTTGTTCGTTCAATGTGGCATATTGTTTTCTACCGCGCACTATCACCGCCGAATTGATCCCCTGTCGTTTAGAGGGCTCTGAAAAAGGCAGACGACACAGGTGGGTTAATAGAAATAATTTAACTGGTCTGTAGCCGGTCAATCGCTCTACTCGCTGTGCCACTTCACTGTAGCGGGTCAAGTGGCACAGCGAGTAGAGCGGTCACTTTGACATCCGTGCACAGCTTGCTAACGCAGGTTCGAATCCCGGCACGGCCAAACTCAGCCTTTCATCCTTCCGTGGTCAATAAATGAGCACCACACACCGTGGGTGGGTAATAATAAGCAGCGCTGAGATACCTGACGGTTCTTAGCACTATATAAATGCGAAAATATTATTATTTTATTATTAACATACTCTGTTGCACTATCTTCGCTAGCAAATAGTTTCACGCCCTAATAAATAAAATGAATATTTTTAATAAAGATCGGCTGGTGAGACTAATTTATGTTTTTTAAAACAGGAATGTTGCCCCATTTTGCCAATGTCACGATTTTCAGACTCCAGCGGATGGATTTTTCAACTGCCAGGTGCAGCTCCATGTAAGCAACTTCATGACCCTCACCATTTTATGGGACAATCGCCAAGGACCAATATGCCCTTACACAGTACTAGTGGCTAGAAGCAACATACCAACCACTATGGTGGTCTAATGCCTTGTTGTTGGAGCAACCTTCCGATTATCAGTGCGACCATTTACTGCTTTTATCATAAACCAACATCCAATCTACCGCAAAGGAACAGCGCGTGGCTCAAAATAAACTTTTGCTGATCGACAGCAGAGACAATTGCAAATCGCTGAATATTCACTAAAACATTTAATGTGAAATAAATGTACTTTACCAAATGTACAATCCTGCTGTTTACTTTTAAACCACAGTTTCATATTCCGAATTGTGGCGCACTGTGTTCTAAGCTGATCTAACACCCTCTGTACCGCAAAGGAACATCGCGTGGCTCAACATGAACTTTTGCGGATCGACAACAAAGACAAATGCAAATCGCTGAATATTCTCTAAACATTTGATGTCACATAAATGTACTTTACCAAATTTACAATCTTGCTGTTTGCTTTTAAATCACAGTTTCATATTCCGAATTGTGGCGCGGTGTGTTGTGACATAATGTGTGTTGTCTTCCGGGTTCTGTGTAAAGTCGCGTAGGACTGGAGACGACTGGGCACGTTTGATGACGCACCTTGTAACGTCACGGAGAGAGGCGGGGAATATGAATGCTTTCATAATGTCAGGCTTAGGGGCGGGAGATATGATTTAGTGTCGCAAAAGCAAGTCAGCCAGGTCAATAGCGCCAGTCATAGGATTATCACATAATGTCGGCGCACACCTGCCTGATTTATCGTTTCTTTAGTGGACAAAAAGTCGGGTGAGGCCCATAGGAAATTGTACTATCAGCGGACAAAAGGAGGGTTCGTAGAACACTTTCAACCTGACAATGAACAATACAAACAACGTTCTCCGAACACGCCCATTTTGTGTAATTGGAACCATTTCGGGACACCGCGAGTGTTCTTAGAACTTGACAGATTACAATACGGACAGCGTCCTCAGGACACCCCCAGTTTGTGTATTTACGAACATTTAAATACACTGCGAGTGTTTTTAGCTCAATTTTACCTTCCTTGCGAACAAAAAGGACACATACTCCGTCCTCTGAACACCCCACCATTTAGTTTATTTACAAAATGTCAGAACAGCCGTGTTCTCCGCGGACAAATCAAACACAACAAAAGCGTATAGCACATAAAAAAACAAAAAATTGAACCTATCTCATACTCCCCCACCCTCCCTAAAAACACTCTTACACACCAACACACTCCACTAAATACAATTTTTAATCCGTTTCTTTTTTTTTTCTCTCTCTCTCTCTCTCTCTCTCTCCCCCCCCCCCACTCCCCCTCTTTTTCGGCAGCTTATAACTTTGCTCCCCCTGGACCTGGTGAAGTTTGGTCAAGGGAAGGCAAAGTTATAGGGGGGTCCCAAAATTTATTTTTCCCCATAGAGTGAATGGGGAAAAAAAACTTTGCTCATGCCTACAGCTCAAACCGCTGGAAAGATTGGTCACCAAATTTGCGGCAGGAGCAGTGGCTTGGTCCGGAAAGCGTGCTTTTGTAAATTTGGTGGAAATCCGTCCAGTGTTGGTTTTTTTTTTTAAAACTACCAAAAATTTGGTCTAACAAAATTAGTGATATCGATGTCTGCTTTGCGGACACATTTCCCCGGTTCACTCCACAGACAGGACAGCAATTGGTTAATCGGCTTGCGTCATGTCCGCATACAAGCAATGTGTTCGCTGATTGGCTTGGGGGAGGCATGAGGTGCGTCACATTGTTTCGATGTACCCGCCATCTTGGATCTGCTGACACCCGCAGACAGCGTAGTGACAAACAGAGGAAAAATGCAATTTTGGGGAGTGTGTTGGTGCGTAGGAGTGCTTGGCGAGGGTGGGGGAGTAAGAGAGGGGTCAAATGCTGTATTTATTTAGGTGACAGGTGCCCCAGATGTGTTCGAGATGTCCGCAGTCACCGTGGCTGTCCGCGGACATACTAAATGCTGGGCAATGCTGGGCGCACTACAGCTATTTTACATTAGTATGATGTTGGTTTTGGGTTGTTAGTAGAGCATTGATTTTAATTAATATCCACTAAAAGCAGCCCACATACCACAGTCAAAATGTTTGGTAGGATGGGTGCGTTATGTTGCAGTGGTTGTTGCATGGCTGAAGGTGGCCCTGGCCACAACCACCGAAGCATAACACACCCATGGAATCAAACACCCATCAAATGTCCACAACCCAAAAGTTTGTGTACTGTTTGATTTGTAGAGTTTGTATGTGAAGTTTTGGCTAGGCTATGCAGTTAACATTGTAGAGTTTGTAACAAGGACTGCGCATAAGAGACCCATGGAAGTAAACATTTTGGATTATGGTGTATGGTTAGAGGTTTGCTTGAATGGGTGTGTTATGCAGCGGTGTGAGCCCATTTATTATATACTTACTGGTTTACTTTTTTGTGGTTGTATGCAGACATGGGTAATTGGATCAGACATTCTTTTTCGAACTCTGTGATAAAAGAAAAGATCATATGTTAGTGTAGGTAGTTCATAATGAGTTATTGCATAATAGACATTTCTGTATTTTTTCAATCCTCATATTTAGTTCTTTAGAAGTACTATAGTTCAAACCAGTGTACTGCACAATTTGCTCAGTTTCTGTGTTTGTTTTCTAAATCATTGGGTCTGTGGGTACTAGAAATACATGCTATATTTAAAAAAAAAAACCTATGTTGTGGTGCAATATATTTCTTTCATTGTTTTAGTTGTTATTTCTCGTTTCTTGCTAATCTTCTATCTGTTGGCTTGTTTCATATTTTTGGGGCAGTTAGATATCTGTTGGTGTATTCTAACTGTACATCTCGTTTGATTTTAGTAGCATTTATCTGTTTGCTTGTTGCAGAATCTTGGGGCAGTTAGATACATGTTGGCGTATTCTAACTGTGCATAGTTTTGAATTTGAATTTTTGCTTATGTTCATACACAGATAACATTATATTTTGGTTTTAAGAATATTAAGTAAGCGTTTACAAGATTTGCTGGTAATCTCTGCTTCAGAATAATGGTATTATCATTACATTCGAACCATCCACAATTCTTTTTTAGGCAGTCTAGTAACCTGCATTGGTTGTGGCACCTGCGTGGTAGATTATACCTATTGTTGTGAAGGTTTTCTTACCAAGAGATACTTGACCATGTTTGAATACAGTCAGTTTACAGTTGTTTTTGGTATCATCTGTATTGTAACATAAAAGCATTACTATTACGTATCTACTATGTGTCTGTACTTGTAAGGTGGAGCTATTATCTGAATTGCAGGTAGTACATAATCTGCCATGGTTTGCATTTTGTACAAGTTGCTGAAATTGAATGGATTCACAGGTATGGATACATACACAAAGCGTTCATTAGGGACTTGTTCCTGTGCCACATGGCTGCAGAGAGTGCATGTATGTTTACACATGTATAAAATCTGGAAGATTTCATTTATAGGTATGTTTTTGTTTTCCAGTACTTGTAGTAAGTACATTAGACATTCTTGTGGATCGTCTTGTGAGTTCATAGTGAATTAAACCATTCCAGCACAGTAGTCCAATTCTTGTCTTATTCCATGAACATTAAGTGTTGTCAGGATAGTTGGTTGCATTTCTATGAAGGACTAACATTTGGAAACACATTTGGCCTGTACTGTGTAACTAAATGTTGTCAATAATTGGTGGCAATTGGAATAGAATATTTATTGCTACATTTGCATAGCAATTTACACCCGTTTTATTTAAAAATTTGAATGGACCTGACCGTTCTGTGTTGAAGTCATTTGTTCAGAGTGTGTGTTGCTTCTTTGAGGAAGTAGATGAGTTACTTTGAGGAGTAGATTCTTCTTTGGTTGTGGTACTTGATGAAGTATTAGCTTATTTTACTTTATTTGGAGAAATTGCAGTGAGATCCTGTATTGTTTCAGTTTGAAGTAGTTTTCTTTTACAACGTTTTGCTTTTTGTGGAACAGGATAGGTTTTTAGATGGGTGTGTAGAGTCAATGCAGTCTATTGTATTCTAGAATGCAAGGAATATCAGCATTTACTTTATTTGCATCAAAATTGATTAGAAATAGCCCGTCAAGTGTACATAAGTGTGATAGTGCTACATAGCTCATGCCTTCTTTAAAGACTGTGCTGCAAATATCTATCAATGCTTTATCTCTCCAGGACTGAAATCTCTTCACTGGCTCCCAGTGGCTGCGAGGATTAAGTTCAAAACCCTCTGCATTGTCCACAAGGCCTTCTGGGGCCTGGGGCCACAATACCTTCAACTCTCTCTTCCTAAATATCTGCCTTCACGAGCCCTTCGCTCATCCGTCTCCAACTCCCTCATGGTCAGCCGCTTCTTGAAGCAACGAGCTGGGGGCAGATCTCTCTCCGCAGCAGGGGCCTCCCTCTGGAACAGCCTTCCTGCTTCCCTGAAACTTGAGGAGAACCATCTCCGGTTCCGGAAGCACCTCAAAACCTTCCTTTTCGCTTCTGCCTTCTCTCTCCCTCTCCCCTGCTAAACCTGCTTAACTCCCCTCCGAAGTCTGCACTTAACCTGCATCTGGGCCACTCTGTGACCTCGGCCCAGGGCCCAGCCACTCTCCACTTGCACTGCCTCCCTGGCTCCCCCTGCACTGCGGGACTGTCACTGCATCCCTACAGCCCCCTTCCCAGCACTTGCTCTGCACTTACCTCGCACTTGCCACCAGCTGGCCCTTTTATTTATTATTTATTATTTTATTACGCTACTTACCTTGTATTGCACTTTCCCCCCCACCTCCTCCCCCTGCACTTCTCCTTTTCCCCTTACCTCTGCACTTGCGCGATCTGAATGACACCTGGCCTAGTAGGATCGTTTGTCTGTCTTCACCTTGTTTCCCCCCCCTCCCTGCCTCGTCGCGCCTTGAAACACTCGTGTATAGGCGCGTTACAAATACCATATCATATCATATCTAGGGTAAGACCTTGTGATTTGTGAATGGTAACTGCATATGCTAGAGTTAGTGAAAATTGTTCTCTGCGTACATAAATGTCTTTGAAAAGAAGGAAGTGGGCTGTTGAGTGTCCTATCCTTTTAACTTCCGATAGTTTGACAAAGACAATATTGACAAACTGAATGTTGTTATCACTTGGGTATGTTTGAAAGCCAACAACTGTACCAAGTGCTATATTAATTAGTCCTTGCTCCACGTCAAGGTTGCGTTGAAGCATTACTCTACAGTTTAAAGAAAATGTTTATATTTTCTCCAAACCAGCTGATTTTAAGCTATTTAGTCTTGTTGTGGCTTGTTGACACATGGGTAGTGTCACACCATGTACGTCGATCTGTGGAGCAAATTTCAATTATTGGTTGCATTTCTTTTTTCAACATCGTTTCATTGAATTTCGAACAGCTTGCAAGAGTTGGCATCAAAGACATACAATTGACTTCTGTGTGCCAATTGTTCCATGACATCAGTAGCACATGAGTTATGGCCATAGAGTGCATGGATGTGCCTGGTTTTTAATATGTATTGTGCTTCTTGAGATAGTATACCAACTCTAATACTTTTTAAAATGGTGGCGTATGTGAGGTCTGCAGACTGGGGCATGTTTTCTGTTAATTCTCTGCATTGGAAATGTTGCCAAAAGGTTGACATTTCCTATGCTGCCAAGTGTTTTATGGCACAGTTTGTGCCATAAGGTTTTAAAAATAGGTTCACCTTTCACTGGTGTCAATTGAAGATTGTGTTTTCCTCCAAAGAGCTCTTCGTAGTCTGTTTTGAGCACCTCTTATAATCTGAGGTGAATCAAAGACAATTAGGTTGGAGACCATGCTCACCTCAGTCTGTTTTGAGCACCTCTTATAATCTGAGGTGAATCAAAGACAATTAGGTTGGAGACCATGCTCACCTCATCCATTAGTAACATTTTCATTTGTTTCAAAACTCTGCGTAGTTCCATGGCAGCTTCTGTAGAAAGTTTGTAATAGTCTAATTTGTTTTGGTGTTCTACTGGAAGGAGTAGTAATCGGTGTAAAGTGACACCGGCTATGTTGTAGGCAGCTAAACCTGTGGGGGCAGTTACAAAAGTTGACAGTTTGTTTGTCAGTTGCTTGAGGAACTTGCTGATGATTTTGATTAAGAATGTTTTGCCTGAACCAGCTTGCCCACTCACGCATAACAGTATAGGTTTGTTGTCTTGGCAGGTACGCCTTTTATTTTCATGTTGCACACCATGTTTAATTGTTTTGTTACTTCTTGGAAATGCTACACTGTTCATTGTTCAGTTGTGATTTCTGTAGCTTGTTCATACTGACACATGGTGTTTTCTACTTCTGTCATGGCTAATTCTGCCTCATTTGCCATTAGTGGCTGTCCAAGTGGTTCTTCCCTTCCTGTTACAGAAGGTTGACTACTGCCAGGAGTGTCCACTTCTAGTTGGACTGGAGTTCTTCGTGTTGCTGTTCATCGTGCAACATTGTTTGGTAATGTGTAAAGTTTACGTCTGTTATAGTGCTTTCATTTGCTTTGAAAGCGTCTTCGTGGGAGTCATACGTATCCAGTAACTCTTCTTTTGTCAATAGTTTGAAAAGTTGTACTAGGGACATGTAATACAGTTCTTTATGTAGAGGAGTTTTTAATGACAATTTGATATTATTAATTAAGCTGCGTTTTAAGTTTCACTAAGCTGCCTTCACAATTTGCTACTCTGTATCTACCTTTCTTTTCATCTGGTTTAATATTTTTGTATGTGAAGTTTTGGGCTACGGTAGAGACACATGGTTTCTAAAGTAGTACTCCTGTTTGGATAGTATGTGTCTAGTAAATTGTTTTTCAAAATGTCTTGGCTGTTGGGATCATTTTTGGCTATTGTTTCTATGTCCTCATATGATTTGAGAACTCTTTCTAGATTTAGCAGGACCAAGATTTAGCCATACTATATTTTCAGATTTTCCATACAAGGCAGTACCGGTTAAACAGTCTGCAGCTTCATAGCAGCCACATTCTCTATGAGAGAGCATTTTTATGCCTAACCTGTACAATATTTGTGATTGTGTTTTGTCAGATGATATGTCATGCCAGAGGTCCTGAAGCTCCGTTTTCTCTGCTTTGGTTAAGTAGGCTGTGACAAAGTGGAATTGTCTGCAATGTACTGCACATCAAGGTTTGTATTCCATAGGAGGGCAATGATTGCATTGTAATCATGGTTGTATTTCGATACTTCTGTTCTTTCTATGTAATATGTGTTCGTAGGTGATTTACCTTTGAGACTATGTCTGACTGAAGAAATTAAGTTGTTTTCTTGACCTGTTGTTGAAACTGGCCTAGGGAAACCAAAGCGGAATTTGGTGTAGTATTTCCCTTTGGTTTATATTTGCAGCAATAATATTTCCCACATTTGTGTCTTTGACATTGTAAAATTTGTGCATGAAGGTCACTATGTGTTTGTGAAGGGATTTCACAAGTGACATTTTTGGATGAACTGAAAAACATTGGCATCACTGTCCTGACCAAATTTAGGAGCATCTTTAATACATAATAGCATGTGGATGTGTGGTGCTCCTCTGGCTTGGTATTCTTTTCTCCAAAAGAAGTGTTGAACTTCTCCAAGGGGAGGAACAGTCTTATTACAAATAAAGTGTAGCATAGCAATGAAGCGATGATGGAAATATCTCGATACATTTACACGATCTAGAGAGCACAGTTCTCCTAGTGTTTTCACATATAGGTTTGTTTTGTTTTCGTTTGCTATGCGTAGGAAATCATGTAAATCTTCCCATGCATATTCTGCACAACTTAATGTAACAAACCAAGTGGGTGGGCCAAGGTTTCTTATCATACAGCGTACATCTCCGTGACGTCGGAACCAGTATTCTTTTGAACCACGCATGTTTGCTAACCGATTTGTTAATACTTGACTGTAAAACCTCATCCTTTTCTTGCACTTTTGTAAAAATTGCGTAGCTGACATATTTCGAAAATGGGTACCTGATTTTAATGTGTGTGCAACTCCGTAGCATAGAGTTGCTAGTTCACTTTCAAAGAGAAGGTGGAATATGTATTCCACGTTTTGTCTGAATCTGTGTGGGTCTATCCTCGTACCTTCCTCCTTTTCCAGTAGGAAAGAGTAGAGGAAAGGCATGGGTTTCTATACTTTTTTCCATATGCTTATCCGTTGGATTGTCGCATTTGGTACGTTTCCAGTGCATCATCTATAGTGTCTTTAGAGTGTAAAGGATGAATTGTATAATAGTCTAAAATATTGGATTCTACAGCAAGATTTAGAAGTTGAAATTGACCAGTTTCTGGTGACCCTTGAATTGTTTCAAGGGTATCTCAGGTTTTCTTCAATATTAATTTCTTTGTAGTATTCATTGTTATTTTTTCGATATTGAAGGGCTTGTCTAACTATGTAAGTCCACGAGTTTTTGCCAATGTCTTTTCTAGGTACGCCATTTACTAAGACAATTAAAGATTGATGTATTGGCCATTGCACGCCGAGAGTGTGTACATTTTCTTTAAGATCTAACGGTAAATAAACTACTTTGCCACTAATGCCTTTCACTAATTCAGAGGGAGATAATTTTGCTGTTTTTGGTTGAAGGCATACTGCTTGAAATGGTTGCACTGTTTGAATTATGATGCTCTCATATAAATTAAGTTGCTGCAGGGGTTTTGGTAGTGGGAATAATTCCAAGTTATTTGTGATAGCACGTGAAGGTGTTTGGTTGTTAAGTTTTGCAGTGCAGTAATTGCAAAGTATTAAGGCATCAGTAATTTTGTATTTGTTTTCTGCTATAAGGTAGAGAGCTAATTGGAACTATTTGGAATCTTCAATGTCTTCTATTTTGTATGTTAAGTCTACAGTTTTTGTGCTTTTATAAATAGAAAAAAAAAGTACTGCAGCAACATACACACATGGCTGGTTCTTCAGCGGATGTACTTTTAAAGTATAGTATTTCTTTTTGTATGTGTTTAATAGAAGGTTATTTGTATAGTAGTTGCTAGTTTGTTGTAAAGCTATTGCATTTTGTAAGTGGCTTTCAATTCCAAAATATTTTCTCTGGATATGCTCCATTTCTTCGAGTAGTTGTTTGGCTGTACCATGTAGAAGATTAAATTGGCTAGTGCTAAAGCAGGACTTTTAGCATTGTAGAGTTTATGGACCAGATTTCTTATAGTTGAATGATGTGTTGATGTCATTTTGATATGATGGAAGGTGCTTTTGCAAATAGGTCCTGAAATGCAGGCTAATGAATGTCCTTTTAGTCCTGTGTACTTGCGCTCTGTACAGGTATCCATATTTTGTAGTAGTTCAGTTTGAATTGGTCTTTGGTCAATACTGATTGAGGAACTTGCGTAAAGATTTGAAAGATTTTTTGGCAATGTTACACACAGATGTGCACGACCATTTGTAGACTGGACTTTTTGGTTCAGTTGAAGGGGCCCCTGAGGGACCCTCGGATGTCGAAACAAGGCACGATCACCACACATGAATTGATACACCAGACACGAGGTTGTATTCCCAAAATCTAGGGTTAATTGAAAAACAAATAGTCCCAGTTGTCAAAATGGTCCCACGCCCCGCGATGTGTGTCTAACAGACCTCGGAGGACACAAGAGAGCGAAAATTGTACATCAGTTACATATATACAAAGTGAGCATCTTATAATCAGTAATGATACATTCAATGCCGCCCCTAATTCATTCCCTTTGAATTGGAGGCGCTGATTGACCATGGTGACGAATATGACACCTCAGACCACCATATTTAGAAACAGTTTGCAATCTCGAAATTATAGACACCATTCTTTATTTGAGAGAACACAGCACTTCTGTTTTCATGGGCAAGCTGCGCGTAGGGGACTGGCACCTTCCAGGCCTCACTATCTCCTGGTTTCGATTCACGCTCTAGAGGTCAGCTTGCTCTCTGGGGCCTCACAGTGCTCAGAAAGGGGGGCCGTAAGAAGAGCATAATTCAAACCTTTTAATATTAGTTTTGTACATTGCTATTCTTTTAAGGAGACTCGCTGGCATCCATGTACTGATTAAAATGCCTTGCTCCTTGCCTTCAAGGATATGTGAGGGAGGGAACCAGGCATTTCTGTCTGGCTCTCCAGCACAATGTTTCAACATGCCTTTAGTAACCTTGGACGATTGAAGCGAAATAATATAATTACAGCAAAACAGTTTTACATGAGGCAAGGTGGCAGCGTTAGAGAGAGCAGAGAGAAAACAAAATGGCGATTCTGGTCATCTTAAAATGGCCTCACTCTAGTTGAACTAATAGCTACGTAATGACTAATGAGCATATATTCTTAACACTTTAAATGAGGCAATTGGTCTTCGGCCAACCAATTATCATGCATTACCTTCCGTTCGAGGGGTGTCTAGTTTTTCTAGACTGACAAACCCTCCTCTTGGCCATATGCAAAACGAGTCATCCAGACATTGCATCTTCTTCCGACCAAGTGTTTAGACTAGACTCGGAATCTGATTCGACCACTGACTCACATTCACTCCTTGTCTCCTCATTATTTTCAATATCGATTGCCATGAATTCTTTAATGGTTTCGGATTAATTACTAATGATGTTTTTTCGTTCTACCATTTGTACACATTCCTCACTAATCTCAGTGCATAGTATGGGGAGACAATATATGCAACAACATGTCAAGAACATTCCCAGAATTGCTACTAAGATTGCAAATAGCTTCCATCCCCAAGACCGCAACACTTCCCAGAACCAGGTGCTTATATTCAATTCCCAGCCTCCTTCAGGGGGGTGAAGATCAGAGCTTAATACATGCAATTTTCTTATCTCTTCGAAAATCGTGGGGGAGGAGTCACTTACAAAAATGCAACACGCTGATCCCACAATTTTGCAAACACCGCCGTGATCAACTAAGATTATATCATTGGCCATTCTATTCTGTAGTGACATCAATCTAATTCCTTTTTCCTCAAGAGTCATGTTATATAATATGTCAGTTGTTCCATTTATTGTTTCTTCTAATATTCTGGACAGTCGTTTTAGATTATAAGAGTTTATTGCTTGGCCCCAAAATGGTATAAATGATTTTGCTATATCTTCTACAATCAACCCGTCCTCAATATTCCATTGAGGTTGTGACCTGGCCTATTTGGCTATATCTGCTGTTTCTGAAAGAAACACCCCAGGAAATAGAAAACCTAAATAACAAGTACCTCCCCAATTTCTAGGTAACCAAGGATATGCTTTTTCCCCCACACATAAAGTACACAGGATCTCCCACATATATTGGTTCCATTTCTTTATCAAGGAA
Organism: Ambystoma mexicanum; assembly: GCF_040938575.1. Taxonomy (NCBI): domain Eukaryota; kingdom Metazoa; phylum Chordata; class Amphibia; order Caudata; family Ambystomatidae; genus Ambystoma; species Ambystoma mexicanum. The sequence goes on along the minus strand of NC_090926.1, from coordinate 1,089,667,142 downwards.
TGCTATATTTTTGCATCTAGTGAATGTCCCCACCTGAAAAGAGCCCTTTTTCTGTAAACAAAAAGGGACAGAACATGGATTATAATTCACTGTATAGGAAGGGGGCGTCGCATCCTTGTTTCCTTCTGGGTTCATATGAAACATGATCACAGATGATTTATATGGCACAGACAATCTATCCTGTGGCATTATTGCTGGTGTAATTAATCGCGTTTTATGGAATATGGAGCAACCCACCGGTTTCATAATCATTTCCTCGAATTCATTCATGATTGTTTTGTCTAGTTGACCAGTTTCACTTCCATTCCATTTCCCATAATATAAGGCACTCAGAGAATCATAGCATGCAGAAATCAATGGTAGGGGCTGTACATAACATCCTATTCCCTTACCACCATGCTGGGGCAAGTGGGCACAAACCCAACAGTTGTTTTTTCTTAGTATTGAGTGTGTCATGTTCATTATCAATAGTAATGTGTTGTTCCCATACCCTTCCCTATGTCTCTCTTCCATTGGGGACAAGGTATAGGAAATCACATGAGCTGGGCTTTCCGTCGTGGAAATGTTCACTCTAGGCAAGAGTACCTCTAGAGGGTGCATTTCCTCCAGGTACCATAATACTGATACGGTCAATATTGGGGCTAGTATACTCATTATACACATTATTATTGTTAGACCCAGCATACAATTCTTTCAACTATATCCTTTTTTCACCTTTCTATGTACTGCGTTTAACTCATTATCAGCATTGGTGGAGGAGGGGACGTTTGCTGGTTCCGGCATCTTCTCTCGTCCTTCTTCCGCTGTGCTCGTCGTGTATATCTCCTGTGGATGCGCTTCTTGGAATGTTAGAGAGTTCAATAAATGTCTACAGTCTTTCCATGCCAGTTCTCATCAGTCTGGATTGCTTAGTCGCTTGGCAAGATCTCCGTGCATTTGCACATTGCTCTAGAGTTTCAGAGCAGTTGTGTAACACTCACCTGATTCCCGCAGAGGCGCCGGTCTTGACTGGGTCATCAAAGTTGATGTGTAACACACGGTTGGCTCTTTGGGCTGGACCTCTGTGCACTGTATGTCTGACTCGAAGAGTAAGATGTCTGCAGATAGAAAATATGGGATTAATGAACTGGGGTTATTGGGTTCCTCTCTCCTCTTCCCTTTCTCTTCTCCTGTAGAACCCCAAAGGTTAACACCCTCACCTTAGGTAAGTGAACGCCAAGCTCTCCATCTGACTCGGGGCAGGGTGCCGTAACCAGTTTCTTCACTGGATAAGGGTGCAGGCCTCTTGACCTCAGAGGACTGCTGTCCGTCGTTAACTGCACGAACGGTAAGTTCTGGGCACTTCAAATGTCTTAAAAGTCTTTTGTAATGATATCTCTTGTTTTGCAGGGTTCCGGCGATGGCGGATGGCGGGCTGATGAGAGTTGAGGATCGAACCCGTGTGAGGAATAGAAGCGCCTGGAAGCACGTAAGTAAGCGCTTGTAGCCTGCTTCACGATGCACACTAACTGTCCCTTTTATCTTGCAGGTACAAGTTCAGAGCTTTAGAGAAGCTGAAGGGTGCTGCAATACCCACTGGATTCGGCGTGGGAAGGAGTAATGGCACGTGAGTAATAAAGTTGCCCAATGTCTTTAAACGCACCTTCTTTTGTCTTTCAGATGCGGGATGCAGCGCCGAAGGCCTCCGGAGCGTGCGAAGAGCTGGTAAGCTTTTGTCTTTCAGATGCCGGAATGCAGTGCGAAGACCTCCGGAGCATGCGAAGAGTAGGTAAGCCTTTGTCTTTCAGATGCCGGAATGCAGCGCGAGGCGTTGGTGACAGCCGATGGACCAGGTAAGAGATGCGCTGCCACTGAAGACCGTAGTGCTAACCTGTTCTTTCTTTGTCTTTACAGGTGCTGCTGAAGACTGGATTCCAGGATGGTAAGCCTTTGTTCCCTTAGGCCCAGGATCAGAAGCAGAAGACACGATGAGCGTTCTGCTGCAGAGAATGCAGAATAACGCAAAGCAAGATTCATCCATCGGGTGTGGTTTAAATAGCCTCCTGTAGTGCTTAGGCGTCTCCTTCCACAGCCACGCCTAGGTAAGAAAAGAGTTCCTGCTTTCCAGAAGAGTTCCAGTGTTCTGAACCTAGGGAGTGGCTCCTGCCCCACCCAACAGGAAAAGTAGTCCCAAACAGAAGAGGATCAGGGGTTCAACTGACAGGTAAGTAAGCAGCATGGTCTGCTGCAGGTAAGTCCACCCAAGCATTATGAGCCCGGCACTTCCAGCGCTGGGACTGGGCATCTTTATGAGCCTGGTGCCACTGGCGCCAGGACAGGGTCCAAAAGGTCCCAATTGGGACTGGCTGGCACAAGGAACCGGGGTTATGGGTCTGCTTCCAAGGGAGTCGGGCAAGTCCTGATCTTTTGGAAGCAGAGATCATGACAAGTTGCCTTTGTACCATGTGCACCTCGCTTGTCCGCTCAGGTTCCTGACACATGGATTTAGCACCGACGAGTTGCGTTTGTTGAGCTGTCCGGCTTGCACAACCCTCACGCCACTCTACTCTAGGCCTCTGGTTACTACTTCATCCGAGAATAGGAAACAGAGGCGATAAAACCACAAAAAGATGCAATCACTCCTTTTTTCTGCTCTGCAGATTATACCAATTTGCTCCCGGTATCATGTGATCGACAAATAGTGCGGGTTCACTTTCGGTCTCAAGCTTGGAGTCAGCCTGGGGCACAATGGCAGATGATGATGGGTGCCCTAGCGACGATGCAGGCTGTGGCGCAACAGAAGATGGTGGGCGCCACAGAGGTATGCGCTTGATGTCGGCCAGCAGTGATGCAGAATCTGCTGGACAACGTTGGGACACTCTTTGCCCTTCCTCCTTTATGGCAATCTCATCAGGCTTTGTTTCAGGATCAGGCAGTTTCTGTGGCAAAGAACTGGCAATTGTATTTTTCGTTTCTGGAACCGCCGTCTCTTTCTGGTCGTTCTCCCGATCAGTCAAAGTGTCAAGTGGTGGTGGGACTTTCTTGGCATGCATGGCATGTATCCACGCCTTTTGTCCAGCCACCCATATTCCGTCCGCGTAGTCAGGAGGATCTGGTAGGGCCCACGCCGCCTAGGTGCTAATGATGTTTTCCGTTCAAAATGTTTCACTAGCACCCAGTTTCCTGGCTCCAATGCATGTTCTGGGCCAGTGTATCTGATAGGCAGCACCTCCTGCACCTGCTGATGAATCAAACACAGTTTTTGCATCAACAGCTCACAATAAATGCTGAGTACAGGATATTCCACTTCCCTCAGCCTTTTCGGCTGAGGTGCACACCAAACATTCGCCGGTCTCCCCATGATAATTTCGGGAGAGCCCAGTTCTCGCCTGTACAGATGTTCGCATACACAGTAACGCTATTGGCAATGCATCTACCCAATTTAGCTTGCTTCCTGCACAGATCTTGCTAATCTTGGACTTCAAGATTCCGTTGTGGCGTTCAACAAGGCCGGCCAACATCGGATGTCTCGAACAATGGAATCGCTTATCAATCTGTAAACCTGCGCAAATTTGCAGTATTACTGCACCTACAAAATGCAGACCATTGTCCGACCATATGACACGGGGCAGACCAAAGTGAGAGAAATACTCCTTCAGCATTACTTTCGCCGTGCTCATGGCAGTGCAATCTTTCAATGGATACGCTTCCACCCACTTTTTGAACGCACATATGACCACCAGAACATACTTCAAGTTTTGGCATCTCTCCATTTCTATGAAATCAAAATGAATCACCTCAAATGGCATAGAGGGAGGACCAAAACTGCCTGTTGGAGTCACCGTTCCCTTCCCCACATTGTGTTGTAGACACATGATACAATTCTGTACCAACCTCTCGGCATTCTTTTTTATGAGTGGATTTTCCCAGACTGTGGCTAGATGTTGAATTATTTTCTTTGCACAAATATGGGTGGGACTGTGAGTCATTGTAACCATTGCATTTACATAGGCATTTGGCAACATCCAATTCCTGCTCTTCTTGTCCACCCAACAACCCTCCAGATCCAATTCTGCAGAGCCCTCAGCCCACCCTTGTATTTCATCTGCAGTGGCTTCCGCCTGCATCTATTTGACAGTGACAATTCCATTCTCTATCATACAGGGTACTTCCTCCGATTGTACTGTTAACATTTTCGTGTTCAAATCAGTGGCAGTTTGTTTCGCAACTCTGTCTGCAAATGCGTTTCCCTCTCCCACTTTGCATGTCACCTTTTTATGTGCTTCACACTTTACTATCGCCAATTGCTTTGGACACGTAAGTGCAGACAGCAATCGTACAATCAAAGGACCATGTTGGATTCTAGTCCCATGTGATGTTAGAAAACCTCTCTCGGCCCACTGTCGGTGTTAAGATGGATTTATGACCTCTGTCCTGGAGGGGCAGAGGTTCAGAAGGCCAGCCTAGTTTCTTGGAACAGGGTAACCTCTGGACAAGCCAGACCAATCAGGGTAGCGATGGCAACGGTCAAGACTAGGTCCCAAGAGGAGTGAGGGTGACTGAAAGCCCGCAATGAGCACACAAAGCAAGGAGACTTACAGTTTACTCCAAGCAGGTGTTATATTAAAAATATAGACACATTTATTACAAGGCCTTTGTAACATTGACCATAGTAAAGAATCACGGTAAAACTCAAGTAAACCAACACATCACAATCAAATACAATATATATACAATTACCGAAGGGTCTAAAGAGTTCGAAGCACGAAATATGCAGACCACCTAGATGGGGAGGAAAACAGGCAGTGCAAGTAATCGTTAGACTCAGTTCGCCTTCAGAGGCCACCTAACTAGAAGGAAGTCCGAGCCCTACGAAGAGTGGAGCCTTGTGCTCAAAAGTACCTGCACACGCTGGTGCCAACGGGCCAAGGGGAATCTCTTCAAGGAAATCAGGCAGTTCAGAGCGGTGAACAAAGGAGGGCGAACAGATCTCCGCTACTCAAGCGAGGCCTCCACTTGTGGGCAGAAGCAGAGCGCAAGTACGAAAAAGGCGTGATGTTTAATACAGCAAGGAAAAGCTACAGGCTACTGCAGGAGGGCGTCCGGTTCCTAGCATTGCTACTCACCGGTCCCCGATGCAGGCAGACCCAGGCTTCTCCGCGTCAGTTTCAGTGCTGGCAGGTTCAGATACGAGCAGGGGACGTCTCGGCATCATGTAGATTCCGCAGCAGCAGAAGTTAGAGTTGAGGATGTCCCAAACGCAGTGAACCCACACAGATTGTTACCACAGCATGGCAACGCAGCGCTCGTGTGTATTTCAGCCCAATGCACACTTCTCACTTCAGACCTGGGAATGCCAAGTGTACGAATCGTGTGAGAGTGCTAAGGACTCGGAATACAGCAGCAACCTGACAGCGGTGACAGAGCAAGGCTCCTGGGTAGGCTGGCCAGTCCACTGGATGGCCCAGGGACACTTCAGAAGGCTTACGTGCTGAAGATGGCGAGAATAGTTTTTCCACTATTCCAAAGGGTCGACGTACAGGCCTTCTCGTTTCGATCAGAGGCAGAATGGTCTCACAGGACGACAGCAGTGCAGAGGAGCAGTCCTTCAGTGGGTCACCAGAGATTCCTCAGTTCAGCCTCTTAGTTGCAGGATACTTGGCTCCTGTATCCGTCATTCGTAAGAACTCAGGAGATCGACATGGTAGTGGTGTTTCCAGCCTCCTCTTATCCAGAGTTCCCTTTGCGCCAAAACAGAGAGGACCCAATGGGAGATCTGCTCACAAAACACTCAGACCATACATGGACCTATCACGGACCACGGTGGTCCCAGGCACACACTAGACTCTCTGGCACGCAGGATGTGTATTGGGACCAGACATCCCAGCCCACATCCTGGAGGCACACACAAGGCATGCAGAAGCCCGCAAAAGCATCTGTGTTTCGCGGGAAAGTACATGCCCAAATAAGGATGGCCCCGGGTCGGCTCGACCTGGTGAAGGGGCAAGACTGTCAGAGGACAGGACAAAGAACCCTGTTGCATGGCCATTTTGGAAGCCAGGCCACCCATTTTGGCCAAACGCGAGAAGCGCGGTTAACAGGGCAAAAGGGAGTTCAAAACACAAAGAAACGATTGCTGCCACCAGCCCCGTCTGTGACATACTTGCACAGTTCGTTATAAATCCATCGAGAGTTTCTAGGGCCTGTAGAATGACTAGAGACCCAAGAGTGCGGTAATGTAAGTTACGGTGCACTCTTGTGCCATGTTGCGCGAAAGCTGCAACATGAGAAAAGAACTACGGAAAACGTTTCCCGGTACGGACTGCCTTAAGGGCATGTCAGTTTCCCCGTAAGAATGGAGCGAAAGCCCAGAGGAGTGCGGCAGAATGCTGCGCTTCTCTGTCAAAGTCTAGATCAGGGTGTAAAACAACAGCAAAAAGTTTGGGGGTTGCCACATGGAAGGAAAATTACCTACAATATGAAATCTTTCCTAACAGTCAGCCACAATTATGAACCACGCCAAAGGCGTATTGGCTGTCAGTGTATATGTTCATGCTTAGATTTTCAGAAATCTCACAGGCTCTCGTTAAGGCAAGTATTTGCGCAGCTTGGGAGGAGTTGTAGGGAATTCTTTTACTCTCTACAATGCTTTTTAACGTGGTGATGGCATATGCAGCAGTTGATGTGCCGTCAGGTAATTTAAAACAGGAACCATCACAAAACAGTTCTCCATCTGGTTCTTTTAGTGGAGTATCACTTAAATCAACTCTCCCTTTTGTTTCTTCCTCAGTAACCATTAAACAATCATGGGGGGTGATTCATTTCCACCAATGTCTTCCTCAGGCACTGGCATCAATTCTGCTGGATTCAAAGCACTACACCTCATAATTTGAATGTGGGGTGCGAACAACAGTATTTCATATCTAGTTAATCCAGCAGAAGTGAGGTGTTGCGTCTGCGTTCTATTGAGTAGAACGTCTATGGCATGTGGCACCATCAAAATTAAAGTGTGCCCCAACACCATCCCTTCTGTTTGTTTCACTGACGCAGCAGCAGCCGCTGCAACAGCTCGCAAACATTGTGTTAGTGCGCGCGCTACAGGGTCCAGCACAGAAGAAAAATAACCACACGGCCTATTTCTTCCACCTTGTTCCTGCGTTAAAACAGATAATGCGCAGCCTTCATTCTCATGCACAAAAAACCTTTTTATAATTTGGAATGCCCAAACTGGAGCAGAACACAGCCCAGTTTTAAGCAAAAATGCTTTCTGACATTCTTCATTCCACTGCAACGGCATCACTACATCCTTCTTTGTCAACTCTACCATTGGTTTCACAATTAATGCAAAATTCATAATCCACTGACGACAATAAGAAGCCATGCCAATTATAGCTCTAACTCCTTTCTGTGTCTTTGGAATAGGCATACCAGAAATGCCCTCTATTCTCTCCGGCGTTAGTCTTCTCCCTTCTTTTGAGAGTAGGTAACCCAAATAAACTACCTCCTTCTGACAATACTGAAATTTCTTTAGGCTCGCTTTATGGCCATGCGCAGCTAGATGAGTCAACAACAAGACAGTACCTTTTTTACAAATCTCTTCCGTGTCAGCAGCAATTAATAGGTCGTCAATGTATTGGAGCAATACACAACCTGTCGGAAGTTCTAACATGTCTAGCTGTACTTTTAATGCTCTACTGTATATATTCGGACTTTGTGTAGCCTTGTGGAATGCATGTGAATGATCGCCCTCCTAACGTGAAGGCGAACAAATATCTGCTTTCCTTGTATACTGGAATGCTGAAGAAAGCATTCTTCAAATCAATAACACTAAAGTATTCTGCTGAAGCAGGAATCATTGTCAAAATTGTGGTAACATCTGGAACTAACGGTAATTGGGGATCTACTACTTTGTTTAATGCACGCAAATCAATTATGAAATGGTACGGTACCTCATTACCCCCTTTCTTATACACTGGAAGAATTGGGCTGTTGCATGTGCTGCCTGTAATCTCTTCAATCACTCCCAATTTCACCAAATCAGAAACGATACTTTTCAATCCTTTCTCTCCTTCTGTTGAAATTTTATACTGCGGGATGCGTGGTAACGTTACTCCTTTTAAAACAATTTTCACTGGCTCTATCTTCAAGCATCCCACATCATTGTCCTTCACTGCCCAAATACAAGTTGGCACCTTACTCAATTCCCCTGTTAAAGGTTTGGTCACAAATTCAGATGTTGGCATATTCCGAGAAGAAATCGTCAAGAATACCCCATCTGGTGTACAGTGGATAACTGCGCTTAGTTTTTTCAATAAATTCAATCCCAGAAGATTTTCCCCACAATTCTCTGTTAAAAGAAATGGACAATGTTCAGTAAAAGGCCCCATTGTCACTGCTACTGATTTAGACTCGGGATTTATTACTGGGGTACCTGCAAACCCTACTGAGATATTTTCCCGCCCTGACAGAGGTATATCTGGAACCAAGTGATGGTCTATCAAGCATTTCTGTGCCCCCGTATCTACAAGGAATCTATGCTCTTCATTCCCGACTTTCATCTCTATGTAGGGTCCTTTCTGATTCACGGGAATAGACACTGGTTCCGACCCCTGTCGTGGGCTGTCCTATTGCGGTAACAACACATCATCCGAAGTGTAGTCACTGCTATTATTGTAATATGCACCCAATTGAGTATCAAAAATGTTCCCGCCTCTTTCTCCATTTCCATTTTGTATACCCTGCTGATTTTGACTCTGGGTAAAAGTAGTTTGATTCGGAGCCTGGCCTTGATTCTGTGCACCATTCCCTTGATTATTCTGGTGCTGCTGCATATGGTTTCTGTTGTGGCCATTTGTTCCTGGGTGCCCTCTGTGAGGCCTTCTCTGACCATGCCCGCCTCTATTTTGCAGATGTGGACATTGCGCTCTTCAGTGTCCTTCCTCTCTGCAATACGCACATTGATTTAATCCCAAAGGCCCTCCATGCATGTTCAAATTATTCCTGCCCTTTGCATGTCCCCTTCCCCTGTCGTGTCCTGATACTTGCTGGAGTAACACCCCTACTATCGTTCGCAGGGCTTCTATTCTTATTTGAAAAGGGTACTCATTACATATATCATTTATTTCCCCCACAGAAGTCCTAGGGCTTGACATCCATCTCATTGTTTCCCGCATACACACTCGCAGTCTTTGCCTATCACTTATCTGCCCTGGTGGCGGCAAGGATTTCTGCATACAAGGTCCTGCCGCTTTCTTCCTACCTCTCTCAATATCCTTCCTCCTATACCCTGGTGTAGCAAGTACTTCGGAATATTCCTCATCAAATTCATTCTTAAGTTCAAACAGTCTGCTAACATGTTCTTTTATTTCTTCATCTCTCCCTCTACAACAGGCTAGTGCATTCAAAGCCAACAATCGTTGTGGTGGTAACTTCCCAATTAACTTTTTCCATTATTCCGACAAATATTCTCCCATGCATTCCAACAAAACCTGTCTTTCATTGTTCCGTCTGAAGTCGTACAGTGACGCTAGTGTGGATGCCCCATCATTCTCGTCTATATACATTTCCGCCTGTTCTTGTAGCTCATGCATTCTCTCCTTGCTGATCGCGCTGCGGGTCACTCTCATACATTCACTTTGTTCAAATTCGCTCATGGGGGGGCAGTCGGGAGAGTGGCACCCTCTTGGCTGGGAGATTACGGAGGGGGCAGTGAGAGTGGAAGATGTCTGTTGGGGCTGTGGTAATTGCGAAACGCTCAGGGCTGGCTGACTAGTGGGCAGTGCAACTACTGATGCCACCTGTGGCTGTGCTGGGGTTGGGAGGGGCTGAGCAACGGGAGGGGGTTAGACGACAACCACTGACGTAGTCTTTTTAGTCTCTCCTCTCGGGCCTTGTTTTGTTTCAGTTAATATTTTGTTTATTAATTCGTCTGATGAGTGTAGCTCTCTTTGTGGATATATTTTTTCAATATTCAATTGGTCGCGTCTATTTGCCTTCCTCAAACTATTACTCCACTCCTCCTCCTTTTCCTCAGCTTTCTCCGCTTTTGACAAATGCCTGCGCGCATGTTTCTCTCTACTTCTAGATAGGAGCATCGCTTCCCTCCTCCAGTCCCTAAGAATATCAAGTGCCGCAGGGCGTGCTTTCTTACTTATCAAAACCTTTTTCAGGTTATCTATCCGATCCATCTCAAAACTACCATCACTCGGCCACTGAAGATCTTCCTGCTTTCTGGTTTGCTTATGCCAAATTTCACAAAACATTGCTCCCACACCATACTTCACATACATATCATAAGCCGGCGCGACCTGGCCAGTTTCCAAAGATTGTTCGCTGCAGCGGAAAAATCCCGCTAAGGTGGACAATACCCCAGGCATGTTTTAACCTTACCCTTGGCTAATCAAACTTACTCTGGGTGTTTGATTTTGCAAAATCAACTCTCAACCAATATCAAGATCACCTACGAATCGGGGCACGACTCACCTGATTAGTCAATTTGTCTTTTCAAGACACAATTCGTCCATATACTGACACAACCAATGACGTCGTGTCTGCGTATCTTGGCTCGGCCTCGTTTCGGGACCCTCGCCTCCTTGTTCACTGGCAGGGGACATCGATCAGGGATCAGCTGTGTGCAGATCTGCAGCAAGGAATCTCATCACTTACATAGGGTGCCCCGAACACCTCTTGATCCCGGCTCGATCGCTCCCGTCCTCGCCATTCTTACCGCCTTCCTTCTTTTACAACGTACACTATGGAACAAGTGGGGGAGGGTCCCTATTCGGGTGCCATCGTGAAGGGGCCCGAGGGACCCTCGGATGTGGAATCAAGGCACAATCACCACACACAAACTGATACACCAGACACGAGGTTGTATTCACAAAATCTAGGGTTTATTGCAAAACAAATAGTCCCAGTTGGCCAAATGGTCTAACAGACCTCGGGGGACGCAAGAGAGCGAAAATTGTACATCAGTTACATATATACAAAATGAGCATCTTATAATCAGTAATGACACATTCAATGCCGCCCCTAATTAATTCCCTTTGAATTGGAGGCGCCGATTGACCATGGTGACAAATATGACACCTCAGACCACCATATTTAGTAACAGTTTGCAATCTCGAATTTACAGACACCATTCTTTATTTGAGAGAACACAGCGTTTCTGTTTTCATGGGCAAGCTGCGCGTAGGGGACTGGCACATTCTAGGCCTCACCATCTCCAGGTTTCGATTCACGCTATAGAGGTCAACTTGCTCTCTGGGGCCTCACAGTGCTCAGAAAGGGGGGGCCTTAAGAAGAGCATAAATCAAACCTTTTAATATTAGTTTTGTACATTGCGATTCTTTTAAAAGGAGACTCGCTGGCATCCGTGTACTGATTAAAATGCCTTGCTCCTTGCCTTCAAGGATATGTGAGGGAGGGAACCGGGCATTTCTGTCTGGCTCTCCAGCGCAATGTTTCAACATGTCTTTAGTAACCTTGGACCATTGAAGCGAAATAATATAATAACTACAGCAAAGCAGTTTTACATGAGGCATGGTGGCAAGAGAGAGCAGAGAGAAAACAAAATGGCGATTCTGGTCATTTTAAAATGGCCGCACTCTAGTTGAGCTAATAGCTACATAATGACCAATGAGCATATATTCTTAACACTTTAAATGAGGCGGTTGGTCTTCGGCCAACCAATTATCATGCATTACCTTCCGTTCGAGGGGTGTCTCGTTTTTCTAGACTGACACAGTAGAATGGAGAGGTGATATTGCGGTTTCTGGGGATATTTTTGTGAGCAGTGTTTCTTGTTCCATATTGGTGTTATGTTTTTCATACCTCGTCCACTGCCATGTATGGCAATTGGGTTTGTTTGCTTTTGTTTTTATGTTCTTCATTAAAATATGGTTCTGTGCTCGTGGTGTGACTCCATTCACCTCCACAGATGTCTAAGAAGCTATTTTTGTTGATATTCTGTTTATTGAGAAGTCTTTTTTGTAGTTTAGTAGTTAGTTTTGTTAGTTGTTTCATTCTGTTTAAAACTAAAATAAATAACTTCCCTTTCAGAAAGATTACACTGTCTATGAGAGCTTCTAGGATACATTTTCTATGTTAGGTTTTAAGGGTTGTGGATGATTTCTCTTTTTATAAGGTTCCGAAGGACTCTGTGGCAGAAAATGTTTTGTAACATTTTTTTTGGTATGGTTACTTGCCACTACATCAAGATTTATAGGTGCAGCATTAGCAGTCGTGGTAGCTGAAGTCTTTTTAATCACTTTGTTTCATTTTACATTTTGATAGAGGAGGCAAAGTTTCTGTACTGGAAGCTTGTTTTGTTTCGCTTAATGAATGTATTAGTGGTTTTGTTTGAACTTTTTGTGCAAAATCTGCTAGAGATGGATGCTTATTTTGGACACATTTTGATTTGCTCTACTTCTGCGTTGCTTTCTACGGAGTTGCTTTTTGGTAGGCATTCTTTGGGGTCTGTTGGAGAAAAAAAAGAAAGTGTGGGTTGGGCTGTTGTGAAGTTTATGTGTGCTTTGTGCATGAGTGCGAGTGGTAAGGATGTTTGTGGAGGTGTGTGATTGTGCAATGGGCAACTACATCAAGTTGGGAAGGCTATTCTTGTATCTGTGTGTTACTATACTGGGCTTCAGGTGACAATGTAAAGTATGCAGCTGGTAAGGAGAAGCACTAATACTAAATCTAATGGTAGAGGGTTAATACACTTTGTTCTACAATACTAAAATGTTAGTGTGTTTGAGTATCAGTTAGAATATTATGTTAGTATTTTACTTCTTTTTGTATGGAAAGAGTAGGTTTCTTCTAAGTTCTTGTTCTTGATGCTGCTGCTTTTCAGGAGAGTGGTCTTCACTGCAATTGTAAAAGAAAGAAGTTAGTGAATATGTATGCTTATAGCACTTTTGTTAATGTAGACATTGATTTTGTTTTTGTAGTAGTGCTTTCTTATAACTGAGCATAGCATGCACATGAACTTTCCTTTGCCTATGTGCATCCTGTATATTTTACTTAGAATCTGTTAGTTGAATATCTTTTACAAATGAGTATGATAGTAAACGTACACAGCACACTTGTTTTTTAAGGCTATGTTATTGGATGTTAAGAGATAGAAGAAATAATCATGCATTTTTTTCCTATTTTTACAGGGTAAATGGCAGACATTGTACAGAAAAGCATGCAACGTATGCTTTTGTGAAGGTGTGTGAAATAAAGCAGAAGGATTTGGCAGTGGTGTTTCAGCTGGGAGCCTTTCTAATGATATTGTCTGTCTGTGTGCATGAATGAAGATGCATGTACTCATCCTGGCTGCGTGTAATTTTATAACACTAGACAGCCTTTTTCATAATTTTACTGTTATTTCTCCCATCTTTTCATATGAAATAATATTTCTTTAGATAGCTATGTGTGTATAGAAAAATGAGAGCAGACAGGTTTGCAAGTGACACTTCATCATAGCAGATGGGAGAAATGACAGTTAATTTTACAGTTTATACAGGGTAAGTGGCAGTTACTCTGTTTATATGTATTCCTAGAAGAGCTGTACTGTGTAGATAATATTCATACCTGTATTCTATGTTCATGCATGTGGATTTGCATGAATCTGAAAGTAGAAATCTTGGGGAGTTTTATAGTAGTTGTTGCTGTAGGTCCTTTGCAGTCCAATGGTACTACGAGTGATCAATAGTACATCTAAAGTGCTGGTCTGTGATGATGGAGTTAGATGTAGAGTTCTTGGATGTGATTGGTGGATGATTGTGTGACTGCTTAACAGTAGCCAATGAGGAAATGGTGCAGAGAGTGAAGTGGAAAGGGTAGGAGGTCTGCCCTAGTGTTACGCGCTCCGCAGACATCGCAGCTGTCCACGGACAGGGCGTGCCACATACGGGACTTCTCAACATATCTGGCATGGAAATAGGACTGTAGTGATCAGCGAATCAGATGTTGAGGTTTGTGTTGAAAGAGGCTGTGTGTAGTGAAGATGGCAGAGGTGGAGAAAGTCAGGGTGTTGATGGTTGGAGATATGTTTGTGCATGGTTTGGAGCAGTATGCAAAATGCAGGAATGTGGCAAACAATTTTGATGTTAAAGAAGTGGTATGGAGCACTGTGCCTGGTTTCAATGTGCAGGGAATTGTACAAGTTTGTGGAGATATGGGGAGGGTGAACAGTCCACATGTAGTTTTTCACTGTGGTGCTTTGCATTTGGGCTATTTCAGTGCCCCTACTTTGTTTGGAAGATCTGGAACACTTGGTTCAGGCAGTAATGCAAATACTTCCAAATGCCAAGGTTATTTTTTCTGGTTTAGTACCTAGGGCAATATGGGACAATAGTTCAGTTTTTTGGCCTCAGCAAAATATAGCTAGGTGGGCAATCAACCAAGGCATGTTTGCTTTCATGCTTAGAGCTGGCATGTTCTTTTGCAATAATGAGAACGTTGATTCTGGTAATGTTTATTTCAAAGAAGATGGAATGTCTATCTTTTATGGGAAATGCCATGCTCTTTTGGAACTGCTTTGGAGAAGCTAATGTGAAGCTTTTTGGAGGAACATAAGGGGAAAAAAAAAAAAAGTACTAAATAAAAAGGTGTTTCTGAAGCATCTTAGAAAAACAAAAAAAGGCTCCTTTCAGAGCAAACCTCAAAGGGGAAATGGAGCACACTATTTGAATTTTAATTCCCCACTCTCAGATTTTACGATTTGTCTGCGGACAGCGCATATTACATAAAGGGAATTTGACGCTGAGAGGCATGCAAATGAGACTGAACAGAGCAAGGGATTGGTCAATAAGGTTTACTGGGTGTGTTGTGTAAGGCGAGAGTTTGGCAGAAAGTCTTTTTCCTGAGAGGAGAGAAGGTAGCTATAGCTGTGTGTTTCAGAAAGCAGATTGTTTGGATTTTGGGAGATTCGTGGATAAATTGGTTGGAGGTGCATGTAGATCGCTGTGGACTGGCTGCACATCTTGGATTCCCTCATGTGGAAGTGCACTGGAATGGAGTGCGTGGAATGAAGTGGCTGGATTTGGTACCCCTATGTGCTACTTTTATTATTATTCATTGTGGAGGGAAGAGTTTAGGACATGTGTCTGGAATCTCTTTGCAATTTGCAATGAAAGGAGGACTTAGGAAAGTCATGGACACGTATCCAAACGCCAGAGTAATTTTTTCCTGTGTAGCGCAGACACAAATGGGGCTGCGTTCTTTTTCATTTGGTCCACAAATGGAGAAAGCAAGGCACAATGTTAACAAGGCTGTTTGTGCCTATTTGATAGATGTTGGTATGTCCTCTTTTCAGAATGAAAACATTATGTTATGTAGTACACACATTATTCACAGAGATGGAGTACATCTTACTTATGCCGGCAATATCCGATTTTTCTGCGAAACATACAAAATGCATTACAACCTTTTTTTGGCATTACAGCAATCAATTTTGCAGTGGGTGTTGACCATTTGTAGTTTTTTAAACAAAAAAAACACGAAAAGGTTCTTTTCAGAGCCACCACTTCCTCCTATACAAAAGTGCAATGGTTCTTATAGGGCAGTACCCCTCCCCAAATAAATGTAATGTCCGTGGACTGTCTGAGGGCTTCTAAAGAAAATGCACAGGGTCCTGCACTATTTGTCACTTCTATTTTTGAACTGTGAAAGGGGGTTCTGAAAAGATCCTTATCATGGTTTTCGTTTTATATATTTTTTGTTTTTTTAAAACACGACACAAAGTAAGGAATGGACACGGGATAAAGGGCAGATGGAGAGAGGAAGATGTAGGGTGGGCCTTATTCAGTTGGGTAGCAGTCCTTCTCATGCTCCTTGACCGAAGTCTCAAAAATACTCCAAAGGTTCTCCTCCCTGCAGAGTACTGCGTCGCAGTACATGCACAATATTGTGACCCTCGAAAGGTAAGGGGCAACAGCATCATGAATGGCCTGCGAGTCAGCTGGAGGGATGCGCTGTCCCACAGGAGTGTCTCTTGTGGTGGCAGGAGCGGAAACTGAGGATGCTGCAGGGGATCTCAACCTACTACATTTATCACAAGGTACAACCTTATGAATAGCCCCACCATGGAACGACTTTAGGTGTCGCTTCATTGATGTAGTACCATAGCTCTCCAAACCAGGCTTGCCACGACTCAGCACCATGTGGCACTGAGCACAGATCACCTTGTTCACACAAGCTTTTGGCTTTCTATCGAGAGTGGTAAACAACCGCTACACCGAAGACTCATGATGAGTGCTGGTAGTAGGGACTTCTACTACCTCATCCTCTTGATCCTCCTCTGCATCCTCATGCCCTTGGGGAGGTGGTGGTAGAGGGGGTGGGGGTGGTGCTGAGGCAGAAGCAACCGCAGCAGGAACAGCCATGGATGACATCTTCAAAGTTCTTAAGAACCAGCAAGAACTCAGGACTTGAGGAACACAAAAGAGCAATCCAGCAGGGTGGCATAGTGTTTCTCCTGGAAGTCCAAAAACAGGATTAGGAGCAGCTCTGGGGTATGGCCTTTCATAGGGGTACAGGTGTGTGTACACGGACAGATCGAACACCAAGGGACATTGTCTGGGACATGTGCAATGGTGAACATTTACTGGAAAATTGGAAAATACCTTGGATTGCTTTAATAAAAAATAAAAAAAAAAAGAAACCCCACTTTAAATGTGCGCAAATAAGGACACCTGCTCAGCGTGGGTGCGGTCACATGATGATGGTGGACGTGTTTGGGACGGCTGTCGCATGTGCACGGGTGTTCTAAGAACAGTGTTGAAGTCCCCGAATAAAATAAATGCGTGTCAAAACTTTACCGACAGGCGGACGGGATAGGTGCTCTACAGATATATTAATTCTGGTTGCGGACATTATGAACAGGGGGGGTGGGGGGGAGGGTGTTCTTAGGACATCCGAATTTGAATAGTTAGACATGCGGACGGATTTGGTGTCCTGCAGACACCCTCATATTAACTACGGACAGTAAGAACAGGTATAGTGTCCTTAGGACACACCCATTTTGGTTAATTGCAGACATCCTGGACACCCTAACTGCCTTTTTAAAAAAAAAAATAAAAAAAAAAAAAGGCAGACATATACTAAGAACACACTTAACATTTTTAACAGTATAAAAATTACGAAAGAGAGGGGGAAGCAGAAACTGAAACAAATACAGGGGAATAAGGTGTTTGGCCATGATGTATGGGAGGGGCGGAAGGGATGGAAGTCTCATCGTAATGTGTTTCTTGCTGGGGCGGGGGGGTTTGGGCATAGTTGGCTGGGACATGGAGGGGGGGACAGGTACATGTGGGACAGTGATATTTAATGTTTACTTTGATGTGGTCCTCAAAAAACGTTTATAAGAATTACATTTTTCATCAACATATCCGATTTTAGTTCCATTCGTTGCAGTGTTTTTTTCTAATGTCTCTCTTGCCATCTTATTTGTAGTTTCTGTATGTCTGTTACAAAACAAATGTGTTAAGTACACATAAATTAATGGTTATTAATTGGCTTATATACAGAAATGTTGTGTCTACCATTAGTATCACTGTATTCACTCATTTCATCTCGTGGGAAATATTCTTCCAGCCATTTCAAAGTACTGGACATTTCTGTGTGAAAATAAACCAATATTAGTTTTAGTGTACCTAATACAGAAATTTTCTAAATATATGAAATAAATGTAGTGTACTTACTAGTTTCTTACACACTTTTGGGGGTTACTGCTGTGTAGGTATGCTCTTGCATTTTTGCTGTGCAGTTTCTGTGAGCCAATTCAGTTGGAGGCATATTTATTTTGTTTTGGTATATTATATTGCAAAGGCTATTTCAGTGGATGGTTGGTGCCTTACATATACAGTTTCCACTTCTTTATTATTAAATGTAATGTATTTACGTGGTGCCTTTTAAACATGTTTGGTGTTTTTATTGTATGATACAATAATGCAAGATACCCCCTGAGTTTTTAGATAGTGTTGATGGTGACCGTGTCCGTCCGCGGACATCAGAACCACTAGCACAGGTAGGGGGTTCAGCATTTTCTAATACATGTATGTAAGCTAAGGGAATCCTAGCAAACATTTATCAAATTTATATTATCTATATCTATATTCAGTGAGAACACTTGGTTAAAAGGGGTATTAGGGTTAGGTTTAGCTACCAAAAACCTATGAAATTCATTGGAAAAAAACAAAAACGTTAAGGGACATTATGGTTCCAAATAAAACAGAAAAACCCCTGGAATTTGCCAGTTATGGTAAGCTAAGCAACCATAAATCGTGCCACCACCGTGCACTGCCAAGATTAACACCCAGGACATCAAAGATGACATCACAAATGTACATTGTATTCCCTCTATGAAGGTTACCGAGTGGTGGTATGCCACATTACATTGAATTCACCAGTTTTCTACTAACATCATTATTATCAGTTTTTTTTAGTTCTTATCCCCTTTTTGATTTTGGCTTGGTTGAGCAGGTGTTGTTTTTGTATTTTAATTTTCTTGTGTTGTTTTATCAAACTTAAAGGAATCTTGTTGTCTGACATGTGTGAGTTTGTATATTACGAATATTCGGTTGTGCTATGGCACATTGAGAAATATTGCTGATTTTTTGCTTTTTCTTATGTAACTGGTGTGGCAGCCACACGCCTTTGGGGACCATCTCTGCTTGACAAACAACCCTAGTGTGAACTATGAGGAGTCGCCAAGGGTCAGCTCTGTATGGCTGCTTTACTGATTACAACAAACAAAACATTATATTGTAGTGTTGTTAATACAGGAACCTAATCAAACATTCACATGGTCAATGGCTGCAGCATGCACCAGAGAAGTACAACATGTTTAATCTGGTAATTTTGGACAATAATTGTGTGTTGAGGCCTACTTATTGCCCCATATGTGCACCCATGAGCTGAGACCACACCCTAAGGAAAGTACCTTCACAACATAGGATAAGGTTAACATCTACTTCGAATTTTAATATTCTCACCATCGGTGAACAAAAACAACTGGACTAGATATGTCAGTGAACAAAAACACATGGCCCACATATGTAATGTCATCAGTGATGTCATCAATGACATGTGTGATGTCATCTTTGATGTTCTGGGTGTTAGTCTTAGCAGTGCACGGTGGTGGCGCCAGTTATGGTTGCTTAGCTTACCATAACTGATGAATTTCTGGGGTTTTTCTGTTTAACTTAAACGTCCCTTTAACAAAAGGTTTTTCATTGAATTTCATGGGTTTTTACCAGTGCACCCTAATTTCCTACAACTTACTAATATGCGTACCCCAATAACGCAACATTTGTGTCCAATTTACAAAATTTCACCTTAAACTCTGCCATTTCCCACCTTCTAGCATCATTTTGAACACTTCGAAACACTTCTTACAACTGTTTCCATTATTGTCGTATTTGCCGACATCCAGCGTCATTGTGGACTTTCCGGACAGTGTCACATGACCACAAGCGTGGCCTAATGACGTGTTCATGAACGGGTCTGTGCTTTGCAAACAGTTCAGAACTGCATTTTCTAATGATCTAGGAACATTGAACCTCAAAGTGTACCCTTGCACAGCTCCTACATCTATTCTTACTCATCCATTAACAATCTAGCACACAGCACATACTTGGAAGATTAGCAAAACAGCTATTAAAAATGGCATCTGCTATTGCCATCCCTCCTCCACAACAGCCATCACCACCCCCAGCTGGAGGACCTACACAACAAAAAATGCGCAGTAAGACAATAAAAAGGACCAATAAGATGAAGTAGAGGAAGTAGAGGAAGTGCCTAATTCTAGCACCAAGAGGCAATCATGGGTGTGGCAGTTCTTTACCACGGTTGGGAACGTACCAAAGTGAAATGCACTCAGTCGCAGACTACCTGGACAGGACCCCTACAGGACCACTTCCATGCGCCGCCACACCAAATACAACCACAGCAATGCTCTTAGAAAGGTTGTTCCTTTCTTAGCAAGTAGTAGGCTGCCTTTCTCCACCTCATCTTCCTCAACCAATACTGTAACCACACAGCCTATATCTGTGGGACACAAAATCCCTCCAGCTACCTTGCAAGCAATAAAATAAGCTGTTGATCCATATCTTTTCAAAGATAACAGTACTCTGTATATAGTGCAACACACCACTCTGCAGGGGGGGAGCAATTGCAAGTGGTTTTGAAACTGTAATCAAAGAGCAAGAGTAACGCTGCCCCCTACCTTAGATGTAGCACACAGGCAACATCTTTCCCTGTCCACATCTGACTCCATATTTGTGGTTGGTGCCTATTCCCTCATTTCCCTCCTCACCGTACTTTGCCGTCTCCTGCAAAAAAAAATAATAAAAAAACACCAACAAAGAAAAGGTTCCTTTTGGTAGCAGTAACGCAAGTGTTGGGTGGGCTATTTAAAGCAGATTTCCCTGGTGTTCTGAGATCTAGGGATGCGAGAGCTGGTGGTTCTTCCACATCATGGTCCAATTCTATTTTTATACCCATCTTTTATAAAGGCCCCACTCATGAGGTACGTTCATATAGACCAATCAGCCTCAGATATTGATTGTAAGAATTTTTCCCCACATAATCTGAACTAAACAGTTGGATAGAAGCAAATTACATCTTGGATTGGGCACAGGATGGTTTTAGACAAGGACTTTATACCGTGGACCGTGTTTGTGTTTCAGCATTTGTCCACCAAATAGGCCACGGTCAAAAAGATGCTGTTATACATAGCCGTTCTGGATTTATTATCAGTTTACAATGCAATGGTGAGAAAGACTATGGATCAAACTGGCCAACATGGGAATCCACATCGTGCTCCTCAATATCATTAGGTCTCTTTGTTCCAACACATCTGTCCAGATCAGGTTTGGTTTGCAAGGCAAGCGGACCAAAAAAGTTCCAACAGCCAGAGGAGTTAAACAGTGCCCTTTCCTTTCACCAGTTCTATTTGGTCTATACATCAACCATAGTGTGTGGAAGAGGCCTCTAAGGCTGTTCCCGCAGTTAGATAGAAAGCCTGTACCAATGTTGCTGTATGCCGATGATTCAGTACTTTTTGCAAAAACCCCAAAAGAAAACCAACTTCAAGCAGTAGGTGCCGCCTGTAAAAATAACCTAATCAAACAAAAGTAATGATTCTTAATCGCCATACTAAGAAAGGAAGAACAAGTTACTCTCTTACCTGGTAACGTTCTTTCGATGGGATGGTCCGACGACGTATTCCATATCTATGACAGATAATGTCCACAGCTGTGCTGCTTCGGAAAATGTTCGGCGTCTGTGTCCTGCGTCGATGACGTCGATGCACGGTCCCCGAGGACCTCCTCCGATGGCCAATGTCACCCGATGTGATAAATAGGACGCACAACGCCCGTAGCCTCCGTTGTAGTTTTTTCCCAGAACGTGTGACACCAGTTTTCTGCCAGTCAGACACACAAGGCCTTGCGGAACGCAAGCTGCAATCGCATAAGAAATTCTGCAGCGGGGAAGGTAGGGAGGGAGCGATATGGAATACATCGTCGGACCATCCCATCGAAAGAACATTACCAGGTAAGAGAGTAACTTGTTCCTCGAGGGGATTGGGTCCTCCGACGTATTCCATATCTATGACAGACTCCCAAAGCAGTACCAAGCAAGGGAGGTGGGAAAAGAATTTAGAACACAAATTTAGCATGCCCAATAAAATTGCGGACTAAAGGACTGCCTTGCCAAAGGCCAGATCCTGCCCTCGGATGGAATCGAGGGAGTAGTGACATACAAATGTATGTACCGAAGCCCAGGTGGCTGCATCACAGATGTGACGAATAGGAACACCCCTCTGTAGGGCAGTAGACGCAGCCACTCCCCTGGTAGAATGGGCCCGCAAGCCAGCCGGAGAGTCCTTACCCGCCAAGCGGTAACACTCGGAGATAGCTAAAATAATCCAACGAGACAGTCTGTTTTGTCACAGCTTGTCCCAAACGCTTTCCAGCGTAACCAATGAAAATTTGATCGTCCACTCTGACCCAGGACATGCGCGAAATATAAAAGCTCAACGCTCTTCTAGGCTCAAGCCTATGACGCCTCTTCTCTTCCTTACCAGGATGTGGAGGAGGATAGAATGCCGGAAGAACCACCTTCTGGCCCAAATGAAATTCCGAAACCACCTTCAGAAGAAAGGAAGGAAGGACGAACTCGAAGGACAACCCTGTCCTTATGAAACACAGTGAAGGGTGGCTTAACTGAAGTGCCTGTAACTCACTCACTCTACGAGCGGAAGTAACCGCAACCAAACACACAGTTTTAAGAGTTAACAGTCTCAAAGGGCAAGAATGCAAAGGCTCAAACGGAGCACCCATAACTCAAATAACTTAAGAACAAGGTTCAAATCCCAACTGGGGACCAGAAAAGGTGACGGAGGAAACATTAGTGAGCCCTTTTAAAAACTGAGAAATTAAAGGAATCTTAAAATAGGAACATTCTTCAGACGAGTGCTTAAATATGGACAGCACCGCCAGGTAACCTTTAACACTTGCAAGCCCCTGCGGGCCAAGGAAAGCAAAAAAGACAGAACCATGGGAATTTCACATGCAAAAGGATCCACATTCTTAACTCTGCACCAGTCACAGAACTTACGCCAACAGCAACGGTACAGAGACTTTGTTGCTGGCAGCCTGGCCGAGAGCAACACATCTTCAGGGAGATCCCAATCCTTAAACCTCAACCTTTCAGAAGCCAAGCGTGAAGGTTGAGGGATCTGACCTCTGGATGGAGAACCTGACCCCCCCCTCCCGTGAGAG
Organism: Ambystoma mexicanum; assembly: GCF_040938575.1. Lineage (NCBI taxonomy): Eukaryota > Metazoa > Chordata > Amphibia > Caudata > Ambystomatidae > Ambystoma > Ambystoma mexicanum. Next base: position 1,089,644,388 of record NC_090926.1, on the reverse strand, counting down.
CAGATCGTCTCGGTAGGGAAGACGACGCGGAGGGCAGATGGACAAGTCGAGAAGGTCCGGGTACCACGTCCTCCGAGCCCACACCGGAGCAATGAGGATCATCCGGGAAACGAACCTCTGTAACCTCCGCAGTACTTGCGGGATGACGGGGACTGGAGGATACGTGTACAGCAGTGGGAACGACCACACCACCACAAACGTGTCTCCTAAGGCTCCTTTTGTAGGAAATTCTCGCGAGCAAAACCTTTCGCACTTCCGGTTGACACTGGAGGCGAAGAGATCCACTTGAGGGGTCCCCCAAAGGGCGAAGATCTCCAGGAGAATCTCCTGAGCCAGCTCCCACTCTTGAGAGATTGTGCTCTGCCTGCTCAGAGCGCCCGCCGTCTCATTGTCGTCCCCGGCCAGATGAACAGCCGAGATCGAAACTTCCTGCTGGATGGCCCAGAACTTGAGCTGCATCGCCTCCCTGCACAGAGGAAGTGACCCTGCCCGCCCTTTTTGTTGAGGTAGTGCATGGCCACCGTGTTGTCCGTTAGGATCAGGACACTCTTTCCTCGCACAGTCGGCAGAAAAGCCTTCAGGGCTAGCCTGACGGCCCTCAGCTCCAACAGATTGATATGGAGTCTGGACTCTGATGGAGACCAACGACCGCTGACTGTCAACTCGTTGGCATGAGCTCCCCATCCCGTGAGGGATGCGTCCATCACGATCGTCACCTCTGGCCAGGGAAGCCAAAACGGGGCTCCTTTCATCAGATTGCCTTCGACGGCCCACCACAGAAGGTCCTGGGCGACCGAGGGCGGCACCTGAACAGGGTCCGACATCCTGCCGTAAGATTGCGACCACTGCATCTTGAATGCCCACTGCAAAGATCTCATCCGCAGACGAGCCTCTGGCACCAGAAGAATGCAGGATGCCATGAGGCCGAGCAACCTCAAGAACTCGAATGCCGGGAGCGTCTGGGCAAGTTGAAACTTGTGCACCATCTGCTGAATGTGACGAGCCCTCACCTGGGGAGGAAAACACAACCCCATGGATGTCTCGAGCACTGCTCCGATGTACTGCAGACGCTGTGTTTGTGTCAAATGGGACTTCTTTAAATTGAGGGAGAAGCAGGTGACGGACAGATGATCCAGGACTTGCTCGGGAGAGCTCGCCTGATCAACCAACCGTCAAGGTAGGGGTAGACGTGAATCCGTCCTTTTCGTGAGATGCGCTACCACCACCATGAGCTTGGTGAAAACCCCTCGGGGCGGAGGTCAATCCGAACGACAGGACCCGAAACTGAAAGTGCGAGTCGCCAACCGCGAACCTCGGGTACTTCTTGTGCTTGGGATGGATCGGCACATGGAAGTAAGCGTCCTTGAGGTCGAGAGACACCAACCTGTCCTGAAGTTGAAGGGCCTGGAGGACTTGAGAGAGAGTAACCATCTTGAACTTGTCCTTCCTGAGGAGTTTGTTCAAACCGCGTAAGTCCATGATGGGTCTCAATCCCCCGTCTTTCTTCGAAATCAAAAGATAAGGGGAATGCCATCCCTTGTTCTTCTCCGCTACAAGCACCAGTTCTATGGCGCCTTTCTCCAGCAGGGCTTGAATTTCCTGCGCAAGGAGCGGATCCGGACTCTTCAAAGAGAGGTTCCCACGTGGATTGTCGTGAGGCCTCTGCCGAAAGGGAAGACAGTAGCTGTAGGTCATGACCTCCAGAATGCACACATCTGAAGTAATGGCACGGCACTATACAAGATGCTGCGCCAGCCATCCCCCAACTGGCGAACCATGGGACCTGGCCTCATAACTGAGTGGTAGCGGCTGCGCGTTGCCTGAGGGCAAAGAGGCAACTGCCCGAGCGGCCTTGGCACCTCGAGTATCCCGTTTTCCACCTCTGGCACTCTTACAGTGACCCCTTTGACTGACAGCTCCTCTCGCTTTACTGAAGGACGAGTAATAGCAAAAGGAACCACCCCTCCATTGTTGTCCCCTAGGACGAAAAGGCAGAAGTTGTCGAACTGTAGCGCCCAATGACTTTGCTGCAGCTTTGGAGGTCTGCAACCTCTCAAGGCTCTCGTCAGCCTTGCTGCCAAAAAGATGTTCACCGTCAAAGGGCATGTTTAAGAGCCGGGACTGCACATCAGGAGCGAACCCCGACTTCCACAACCACGCAAACCTGCGTATTACGGTGCTCGCCGCCATGGACCGGCTGACACAATCTGCCATGTCCAAACCCGACTGAACGGCCTCACACATGGCATCCTTGCCATTCTGAACCATAGCAAGGAAACCATCCCGTTCGCCCCCTTCGGGAATATGTTCAGCCGCTAATGCAACACAGTTCCACAGAGTGTGTGTGAAAAGAGACAAGGCACATACGGAGCTGGCCGCCTGAAGCGCCATACCCCCTGAAGAAAACACTTTCTTCGCCCAGCCATCAAAATGTTTGTCGTCCCTATCCGGAGGGATGGTAGGATACGAGGCCTGCTTTGCTGGGGCCATAGCCGCCTGCACCACCAAAATCTCCAGAGTGGGGTGCCTGGACAAGTAACAGGGGTCGCTACTGGCTGGATGGTATTTTCACAACAAAGAGCCGACCATCCCAAGTACTGAGTGACCCGAGACATAAGGCGCTGGTACGAAGAATCGGGATGAGTGCCAGGCTCCTGCCTACAAAACTCCACCTCCAGAGAGGTGTCCAGTCCACTGGCATCATGCAGTGACTGCCTCAGGTCATCAAAATGGCTATGGTCCGAAAGAAGCTCATCAGGCACCGTAACCGGAACCAAGCCCTCATCACACTCTGAAATGTACTCCAGGCGGTGAGAGGAAGACACATGGGTACCAAAGCTATGCCTGACGTTAGCCAGAGCCTTTCTAGGGGCTACCCCCGTGCCACGGGGCCCCTCCAACACCACCGCCTCGAAAGGCGTTGAGGGCGCTGAACGAGTCGGCGCCAGCATTGAGAGAATCGACGTAGACGTCACCCGCAGCGCCGCCAGCACCAGTGGTGTCGACACAGGCCTCGAAGCCAGGGCTCCGAGCATGTCCTTCGACGACCTAGGCGCCGACGACCCCCTCGAAAGCGGAGCCTCAAGAGAGGTGGTCGACGACCTCGGTGCCACAGGCGTCGACATCTTCCTCGAAGATGGCACATGATCACGCGGTTTCGAGCGCGTCGAGGACCAGGACCTGGAACGGGCATGGCGAGAACGGTTACCCTTGTCCGAGCGGGACCTCTCCCGCGAACTGTGCCGATCACCCGAGCCCGAAGGCGTGCGAGCGGTGTCTCTCGACCGATCACGACCAACCCCACTCGGAGGCACGGACGGACCGGTGCCCTGCAATTCAAGAATCGCCAACATCTTCTTCCCAAAGGAAGCCCATTCCTCCGGTGTCGCTTGCATGATGCGATAAGCGACCCACCGACGGGCGGAGTCCTTGGAAGAGGACGGGGAAGGCGACCGATGCCGGCGCTTCCATGAATGCCTCAAAGAGGCAGAGGAGTGGCGAGACCTACGCCTGGAAGGAGACCCACTGGACCTCCGACGATGACGCGGAGAGTCGCCTCTCGAATCATCCGTTGAAAGCCCAGCAGACCTCGACTTCCTGGGCTTAGACACCCTACCTACTGACAACTTCTTGCGCTCCCGCAAAGCCTTGGCCGTGAGCGACTGGCAGTCGACACAGTCGTCCGTGTCGTGGGCCTCCCCGAGGCACCAGAGGCAGGCGTCGTGCGAGTCTGTTACATTTATGGAAGCCCGGACGCGGGGTTGAAGACAATGTAGACATCGTCACGAACAGGTTTTCACAAAAAACGAACAGGTTCAAAGAACCGAGAAGAAACTCCAAAGAGTCGAGGCGTACTGAGATTCACTAAGCAAACACGTTCGCGGAAAAAAAAAAGAACTGAGGCTACAGGCGTCGTGCGTCTTATCACATCGGGTGACGTCGGCGGAGGTCCTAGGGACGGCGCATCGACATAGGACGCAGAAAATTTTCCGAAGCAGCACAGCTGTGGACATTATCTGTCATAGATATGGAATACGTCGTCCCGAACTCTGCCCTGGTGACTAGGTGGGTTTCTGTAGTCAACAAAGTAAGGAGATGTAAGCCACAGCCAGGTATGAATTGAAAAGATTGACATCGCCGAACAATGTGGTGGATTGATCATGGCGAGAACACTTTGCACAAGACTTTGTTTCCACCTATAAGATTGAGTTAGAAAAAGGATTGGCGTTTTTGGGGCTAGGATATATATAAGTTAAACATTTATAAAGCGGTCCCGAAGTATTGATGAAGTGGAACTGGAGCGATTGTCCCAACTAGGCTGGGTGGCATTTTTGACCTAGAGAGAGGGCACTAACCTTACTTGTCGACTTTGGTGAAACCGCATGTTAGATATCCATTTGCACTAGCTAGAGCCGATATCCTCCCACTGCGAAAACTCTGAAGCAGTGGAACAAATCCTTCAATGTAAAATATGTGGGGAAGAGGATGAAAACTTCCAACACTTTGTTCTCTCATTTCCAACATTTGATGTTTTATGATCAAGATGCATTAGACCTTCCTTCAGTAAGTGGGGTTTATCAGTGAAGGGGTCTGCAGCTGTGTCCCTTCTCTTAAGGGACTTTGAAGGTGATTAGACCAAGTCAGTGGCAGGTTTCATCTATGTTATGTTAAAAGAATTTATTGAGCGCACATACAACAGAAGGCATCTTGGCACTGATTGCATGACAGGATTTCTGTGTTTGAGTGCAGCTAGAATAATAGAGTTTGCAACAGCCGACGGAAGGTAAGCTAATCCAAGAGTCCTGCGGAGGGCTAGAGGCAAATCATGCCAGTCTTTTGCTGCAGCCACTGAGAAAGCCTGCCCACCCACCTGTCTGTGAGAGTCTGATCCGGGGACCACCACCAACAGGGCAGATCGAGAATGCAAAGCATACAGCACAAATTTCTCCTGCAGATATTCCGCCCCCAGGCCATAAAAGGCACAATGTACAATGCACATGGCCTTAAAGAGAATGTGACTTTCAACGGGAAGCCAATGGAGTCGCCCTAACAAGCGAGAGATATGGGCTCCAAAAGGGGGGAGGGGGAGAAATAGATCTGGCAGCAGCATTTTGGAGTATCTGAAGCCGGTTAATCAGATAGCAAGGTTGTGCCAAATAGAGAGTTGCAATAATCAAGACCAATGCAGCCACCACCAGAGCATGGCACTCTGAAGGGACAAAGGGGAAGAACCTTCTGCAGAATCCGGAGCTTAAAGTGACCAGTTTTACAAACTGCCGCCACCTGCTCGTCCATGGCAAGGGATGCAGAGATTTTTACCCCCAAGTTCTTGACCGATGAGGTAGGTACACAGAGAGGGCCAAGAGAAGTGGGCCAGAACTCTGCAGTCTAGAAATGGAGGGGAGAAGTGGTCCCAACGACCAGAACATCAGATTTACTACCGTTGAGTTTTATCCAAATTTGTTCTCATCCACGCTCCTAGATCCACAATGCACATTCTAAGCCAGACCGCTGTGTCAGCTTGAGTAAGGTCCAGGCAGACCAAGAGTTTGGTATCGTCTGCATACGAATAGTAGCAAAAATCATGTGACAAGATGAGGTGCTGTTGGATGTTTTACCCATGCAACTGAGCCCTACCACAAAAACTGTGCATTACTGGCATTGAAAACATCATGATGGCCAGAACTCCCCAGAAAATGCACAGGGAAAACATGAAGAATAGGCTGCCACCCATTTTTGCCTATGTTGTTAGCACAGGAGGGCACTGCCTAAAACCACCATTGGGCTACACACAGTAGCCTGAAACCATTGGGAATGGCAAGGCTGATTGCCAAAAGCAACCCAGAGCTGTTGGGAATTCATTTTCTTGATGTCAAAAAGTTGCTAAAATCATGGGGGTGCAGTACCAGCTTTGTCCACAAACCGGCGCTAGCGGTCTAAACTCTGACAGGAGAACTGCTACTTCAGAAGCTAAGCAGTCTCCTGAGACAGCTGGAAACTTCAAAGCCTTTTTGGTTAATTAAGAATTTAAACACCTGCTGTTCCCTGAAGACAGGCAGATTCAATTAACATTGCAAGAGGCTGGGAAACCTTCTCACCTCAGAACTACACACAAGAAGCCAGGAGATCACATGGACATGCTAACCAAATGCAGAGTGGCCCCCTGCTCTGTTGACCTCAGCCTGCCGGACACAACACAATAGACTCTTTTCCCTTGAATGGGGTATGTTGATTTTCAGTGTGGACTGTAAACAGAGCCCTGTGGAATCATATTGCAGCAAATATATGTTTAAGTTAAATGCTTCTAAAATATTGTATTAAGCTCACAAAAATGTGCAATTTGGAGAACCTTAATCTGAGAAATGTACCCACAATTCAAGACTTGATTCAACTTTGTACCACGTTCTGAGGCAAAACCCCGCTATTTATTGATATTACAGACACTGGGTTTATGCTAGAGACCTAGTAAATTAATGGAATATGGGTAGAAAGGCGGTGTACATGTGTGCCATTTTTGGTAAACGTCCGATATTGGTAAATCAACTGAAAAACGAAAATAAGTTTTGAACGCAAGCACCCAGGAAGATCAGAGTTGGGCCAGAATGTACCTTAAGTAATCTGTAATGTGTACATGTAATGTCAAACAACTGTGTATCTGGGAAACATGTGTAGTTATGAAAAATGATGATTTCTAAGGTAAAAGCAAAGGGGCGTTTCTTCAATAGATCATAAATGGCTGACATCACTCTGACACACCATCCTTTCTCAAATCAGGGACCAAAGAATCCTTTGGCCTATCAAATCTTGAGAGGGTTGGGCATGCAGAATTAGCCGACCCACCCACTTTCTAAACACATAAAAAGAGCCACTGGAAGCCAGATAGGACTTTTTTCACTTTCTGCAGAGCATTTTGACAGACAACTTCACATCCAGAGATCCAGACTTCAAATCCATCAATCTCCAGAGACCAGAAATTAACTCCAGAATTTGTAGCAGAGAGGCCTGAATCCACAAGCTGAATCCTTTTTCAGCAGGCCTCCAAATCATTTGCAAACTATTCAACAGCCAGGCGAGCGGTTTGAATTTTTGCCAAGAACTTTTGCCAGAACCAGAGACCCAAAAAGCAGAATTATCCGGAGAGACCAGACCCAGACCAGATCGCTGTGCAGTGCTGAGAGCTGACCCAGATCGCTGTGAACAGAACCAGGCAGAGACCGTCCGTGGCGAGGGAACCACAGTCCAATCCTGACCCGATCCGTGGCGGTCGCATTCCTGTCCAAAATATAGTGCGAGTACTCAGCCAGCACTGTGCCAGACCCAATCTCTTAGTTTAAAATAATCTAATTCAAACTTTTTAACCTATTTAGAACTGCCTCCTAGAATCGTGTCATTCTGTCATCTTTAAACCTGAAAATGACATCTGTCATTCTGAGCTTTAAAATTTCAAATCCGAAAAACTACCTTTACTAAATCGGCCGTATCTCCGGAACCGTTTGTGCTAGGAGCGAGTTTTAACTGTCATATTAAAGCTAAGGTTCTAAGTCTAAAACCGACTTGCTACTCCTTATAGTGCCTCCATAATCGCGCCCGACGCACTCAGAAAATTGTCAGCGATTTGACATTTTGCTTCATTTCAGCCACGTGTAAAAATATTTGTCCTTGCTTTCCTTTGCTGAAATTCGTTTGCAACCTGACAATCATTCATAGAGCATTGCTAAAGTGACCCTGAACTAATTTAAAGTAGCTATCACTCACCCTGAACCTCCTATAGGGAATTACAAATATTTTTAGCATATTTTTCCCTTAATTTCAACCACATCAAAGTATATTGCCTGTGTTTAAAACTCCTACCTGTTTTCCACTAAGCTTGCTAGGGGGGGGAACTGAATTATATTTAATTGCATTCCTGAGAACTGTGTGCTTTCCTTCCATCTCTTTACCTTGCATAAGGGGGGGAGGGGTGAATTGTCAAAGAAAAGTGATTACATTGTCTTTTGTTGAAATCATATCAAGTTTATTTCTGTACTTCATTTTCATTCATCATTGCATTGTCCTTGAAGCCATAAAAGCATTCTCAGCTACTTTATCCTCTCTATATCACTTCTAAGCCATAAAAAAAAAAAGAGTACCACTGTAACATTATCCATTGTTGATCACTATCATCTTCGCAAGTGTGCTATCAAATATTAATTTATTATAAAAGTGTGATATATAAATATTGTTTATTTTTCAAATAAATCTTTTAAATTTGCAAAACAAACCTACTTCTTGGCTCAGCGGGGGTCAGGGGGATTCTGAGAGAGGGGTGTTCTATAAGGGTTGTCATCCAGAGTAAACGAACTGGACATAAAAATACATCAATAAGGGCTTCCATCAGCATCCCAGACTAGGCATTGACTTAGCTGTAGTGTTGAATTGAAGTTGCTTACAGTGCAGAGAGGCCTAATAAAAACATTAAACAAAATGGGGGACAATGCAGAAACCCTGGGGAACACCACAGAAAAAGTGGGACCAGTGGAACAGAAAGGGGGGGGCGGAAGAGAAACTGATTGGGAACAATCGACCAGGAAGGCCACAAACCAGTCAAGCACTCGGCCAGACAGACCAGCGTCCGAAAGGCATCTATGGGGCATGGTGCCAGAGTTTAGCATGTTACTTAATGTACACACAAATTACTGAAAAGAGCAGGAAAACTCTAACCTCTGGACCAGAGTATTATAATAACATAAAAAAACAGAAAGGATCTGTCCAGAGAAAAACATATTTGAAATAATGTATCAAAATTTAATTAGAAATGATACAATTTACAAAGTGGTGAATAAATCACAAATAATTAAACACTGGTCACTTTAATATAGCAAAACAGCAGCAGCGATATGCCTAGAATCGGCTAAAACATCGTCACACATACTTGCCATTCATGGTGCAATCATTCAAACACAACTCTTCATACCGTGACATACATCCAACATACTAAAAAACAAAGGAATCATGCTAAAAACCTATGGGGAAAAGGAAATCATGACTAATCCCCACAATAAGACATTATTATTATGTTCACAAACAATAGAATTAATTCACAGACAATCTATTGTCAGGGTGGATCGGAAGGAAAAGTGCAAAAAGATCACATCACTGTAGGGTTTATCTCTCGACCGGTTTCGAGGTGTAGTGGTAGTTAACACAAAGTCTTCCTCAGGAGGTAGATGTTACCATTCTGTAAAAGAGCACACAAAAACATGGCTATAAACAACTACATAAAGAAACCAAGTCTTTGTCGACTGCCTGCGAAATACAATTAAAAAAGGGGACTGCTGAAAGCAGCCTAAAGTTTTTTTTTAAAAAACTATTTGGGACCATATATGCCATGGTGGAAATAAGCGTATAGGGATCTCCGTCTACCAGCTGTATGTAGCAGAGCAAAAGGGTTAGTGACTCCCAAAAGGGAACCGTGCAGTGTGACAAAGAACCTTCAGGACCATAGTTAATCTGAAGCAAATATAAGATTATAAATGGATGTTCACCTGGCAAATGACTAGAACTGTACCTCGAAGACTTATTATAGACTAACCTGGAGAATACCAAGTAGCTGTAACGACCACAGCGATGTAGTCAGTCACACTGGAGATTTCAAAACTGAATCCTGACCTGAAAACAAACCGAAATCCACTAAATATAATGAAACAAAGCCTGGGCTCTAAATGAAGTGCCTGTAACTAAGGCGGAGGTGGTGGCTCACCAGGAGGGCCCTATAAAATTATTTAGAGGGATCCAGAGCTGCATGCGTTGGAAAGTAAAGCAGCAGCACGACTTAGCCTGACACGTCAATGCCATCTGCACATTACTGGAAAAAACGGCAAAGAAAACCCATTACAATGCTAAGTAACAAGAAATTACCAACAACATCCTAGTATAGAAACAACCTCCGCATTGGGTAAGTTTAAAGTGCCTCAAGAAAATAAGGGGCCGCCTACAGATAGCCGCATCACTCAGGGGGGGACCTGAGATATATTTAACAATTCAAAAAGGCAAGAGTTAAAGGATGCGTGCGCAGCATACAACTAAGTCAATTGAAGCTGCTTGCATAATTGCGATATTAAACGTGAGCTCAACAGCAGATGACACCAGTCAAGGGAGTGGCACATAAGAGGTGGTTGTAACAATAACTAAAGTATTCATAGCAGGAAGGCTATCCGCACGCTTACCTGCATCAAACGATTGCTGTATTTGTTGGTTGGCAAGCGCAGAACGGGAAAGGTGGCCGTCTCTTTGTCCCGAAATAGATTTGAAATCGAAACCCTACGTATGCGTGTAGGAAGCCTAAACAAAAAAAGGGCTGGCTGCAGCCGCCAGGAAACCAAGGTATATTTGAGGCAGAAGAAATGTTGAACTGCGCATGACTGAATACTGAAGGAGAAGGGAGAGCCCAATCGCAAGGCAAGGCACGTATGTTTCTGCCCGAAAAGAAATTGTAATTGAATTAAATGATGAGTGCTGCCTCAGCCAACTCAAAAATGTAGCCAAAAAATGATGAAAACTAAAACAGAAAAGCCACATTAGTAAATTGGAAGCTGCCAGCTAGGCGCCAAGTGTATTCTGCGAATTGTGCTGCAGCTTAGAAAATTGTAACTTAATGAAATAATTAATGCTCCCGCAGCTGACTAGAAAGTGTAACCAAGAAGTGAACACAGGCACAGAAAGGCAACATAAGTGAATGGAAAGTTGCCGGCTGAACTCCAGGTGTATTCTGGGAGTTATAGTGCAGCTTGGGTACGATATTGAACCAGCAAAATCCTAATGAGTATAAAGGGCCCCTATAGGTGGAAAAGTAACAGTGTTTCTGAAAAATCACAAACTGCCACAGGATGACTCAAGAAGGACTACTCTAATATAAATAGTGTCTGTGAAACAAACAGCAAAAATGGCAGCAACTAGTCGAAATTCTTCAATGTAGGCAAGAGAATGTGGATCGGGTTAGTTCACCCAGCAATCATATTGAGAATACAGAGTAGATTGGAAAACACAGGAAAGTTTCGCTAGCGAATATTGAAGTCCCACGACTCCAATGTGTTAAGGCCTTTGTGGAGTGTTTTTAAATTGAAAATCCACGTGTGTTCCTTATAAGCCAATTTGTTAGCCAATTGAACTGTGTTATTGGCAAAGATTTTTTCTAAACAGAACCAGATTAAAGAGTCTGGGTTGTGTCCCATTTCTACGCAATGAATCACTAGTGGAGCCGATAAATTGCGTGTTGTGATTTTGGAACGGTGCTCATTGATACGTAAGTGGACTTCCCTAGAAGTTTTACCTACATACAAAAGCTGGCACGGGCACTGGATGGCGTAAATAACATTCTTACTTCTACAGGTAGTGAATGTGCGTAGTGCCCAAGACCTACCGTTGTAGGAAAAATCTGTCTTTTTTTTTTAGAATTTCCAAAGTGCACGAATAATGGCCTTTCACCTGGTTAAGGCTAATATCTCTGATCTGGTTTAGTGTGACTATGGAGTCTAGTCGCCCGAGTGAGTTTCTGCCCAAGTTTTTGCTTTTTTTGAAAGCAAATAAGGGTTTCTCTAAGTTGAGATCAGTGGAGTTGAGGATCCTCCAGTTTTTCAAAACAATAGCTTTAATTGTCTCGCTATGTTGGCAAAAAGTGGACACACAGACTAACTGTTCTTTCTCAACTTTTTTGATTTTAGGCCTAAGAAGGGCATCCCGATTTGGTATACCGCGCTCTTTTTCTAGAATGTTTAATAAGTTTGCGCGGGTATCCCCGCTCTAGCAGTCTAGCCTGTAGCACTTCCGCATGAGTATTAAATTGTGTGAAATTGGAGCAGTTGCGGCGCAGCCGTAAGTACATCCCATAAGGAAGATTGCGTAAAAGGCTTTTGGGATGTTGGCTTTTAAACTGTAGTGTCATGTTCCTTTCTGTGCGTTTCCTGTAGAGCTCAGTCTGCAGAACCCCATCCTCGTAAATTGGTAGATCGATGAACGCAATGCGAGAGGTAGAGTGTTCCAAAGTAAATTTGATGTTAATATCAACTTGATTAAGCCACTGAACAAAAAGTTTCAATGTGGCAATGTCACCCTCCTCCTCCAGTATTCACAGTCAAGCGCAGTTCAACATTTCTTCTGCCTCAAATATACCTTGGTTTCCTGGCGGCTGCAGCCATCCCTTTTTTGTACAGGCTTCCTACATGCATGCGTAGGGTTTAGATTTCAAATCTATTTCGGGACAAATACGGCCACCTTCCCCGTTCTGCGCTTGCCAACCAACAAATACAGCAATCGTTTGATGCAGGTAAGCGTGCGGATAGCCTTCCTGCTATGAATACTTTAGTTATTGTTACAACCACCTCTTATGTGCCACTCCCTTGACTGGTGTCATCTGCTGTTGAGCTCACGTTTAATATCGCAATTATGCAAGCAGCTTCAATTGACTTAGTTGTATGCTGCGCACGCATCCTTTAACTCTTGCATTTTTGTATTGTTAAATATATCTCAGGTCCCCCCCGAGTGATGCGGCTATCTGTAGGCGGCCCCTTATTTTCTTGAGGCACTTTAAACATACCCAATGCCGAGGTTGTTTCTATACTAGGATGTTGTTGGTAATTTCTTGTTACTTAGCATTGTAATGGGTTTTCTTTTCCGTTTTTTCCAGTACTGTGCAGATGGCGTTGACGTGTCAGGCTAAGTCGTGCTGCTCCTTTAATTTCCAACACATGCAGCTCTGGATCCCTCTAAATAATTGTAGAGGGTCCTCGAGCCACCACCTCCGCTTTAGTTACAGGCACTTCATTTAGAGCCCAGGCTTGGTTTCATTATATTTAGTGGATTTCGGTTTTGTTTCAGGTCAGGATTCAGTTTTGAAATCTCCAGTGTGACCGACTACATCGCTATGGTCGTTACAGCTACTTGGTATTCTCCAGGTTAGTCTATATTAAGTCTTTTCGAGGTACAGTTCTAGTCATTGGCCAAGTGAACATCTATATATATATATATATATATGCTGCAGATTAACTATGGTCCTGAAGGTTCTTCGTCACACTGCATGGTTCCCTTTTGGGAGTCACTAACCCTTTTGCTCTGCTACATACAGCTGGTAGACCGGGATCCCTATACGCTTATTTTCCCCATGGCATATATGGTCCCAAATAGTTTTTTTTTTAAACTTTAGGCTGCTTTCAGCAGTCCCCTTTTTTATTTGTATTTCGCAGGCAGTCGGCAAAGACTTGGTTTCTTTATGTAGTCGTTTATAGCCATGTTTTTGTGTGCTCTTTTACAGAATGGTAACATCTACCTCCTGAGGAAGACGTTGTGTTAACTACCACTACACGTCGAAACCGGTCGAGAGATAAACCCTACAGTGATGTGATCTTTTTGCACTTTTCCTTCCGATCCACCCTGACAATAGATTGTCTGTGAATTAATTCTATTGTTTGTGAACATAATAATAATGTCTTATTGTGGGGATTAGTCATGATTTCCTTTTCCCCATAGGTTTTTAGCATGATTCCTTTGTTTTTTAGTATGTCACGGTATGAATAGTTGTGTTTGAATGATTGCACCATGAATGGCAAGTATGTGCGACGATCTTTTAGCCGATTCTAGGCATATCGCTGCTGCTGTTTTGCTATATTAAAGTGACCAGTGTTTAATTAATTATTTGTGATTTATTCACCACTTTGCAAATTGTTTGTATCATTTCTAATTAAATTTTGATACATCATTTCAAATATATTTTTCTCTGGACATATCCTTTCTGTTTTTTTACTTAATGTACACACACCTGTGGAGGGTGAACCAAAAGGTCTTTGAGTAAAGATGTTTTGGTTGTAGTATTAATCACTCTCCTGTGGGTCTTGCCCTGGTCCCCCACATAAGAGCATCACCATTTGTACGGAAGGTGCCAGGGGTCAAGGATGAGAAGCGACGGAGGAGTTATATTTGGCAGCCATTTGTTAAGCACCGAGTCATGGAGGCAATACTACTGGCATTCAATTTTTTTTTAACGTTTTATTTTGGTATTGTATATGATGGAAACGTATTAAATTGTGCTGCTACGAAAGGCTAAATCAGCCCTAAGTGTGAACAAAAATCTATCCATCTATGCTGATCTTGCAGATGGGTCTTTCAACCCAAGCCAATTCAGTGGCTTCTTCATCTGGATCCCATATTACCAGCACATCCCTTCTTACGTCATTGCTTACATCTTCCTACTACGCCTTTTCCTCGTCTGGGGAATTCCTCATTTATGGCTGCCTTTTGTGGCGTTCCTTTAGCATTGCCTCTGCTAGAACCATTTCTTCACACTTTGGCAAAGTGTCTTTTTTTCCACAGACATTGATGACGATAGGTTATTTAGAACGCGCTTAATACCCATAGGTTTCTAAGCGTGCACCCAAGGATCGAACCTGTGGTGCTCCACGTCTTGCTTTCAAGGTGAGCACGTTGTCCCTGAGCTATTCTCCCAAGACACTTCCTTTCAAAGGCTAGACATGTCTTTGAGGATCCAACATGCTCAGTTGCCCCACAACCGAAACATTAGATAGTTGCCTTATATTTGGGATGTGTACTTAGACTCCACAGCACACATTTGAGCCTTTACATCCATCTGATCTTGTATTAACTCTCGACAAGCATTTGGTGATCTCTTTATGCTCTTGGCAATGCGAATCACTTCTTCTATTGAGAAATCAGACTCCTCCCAGATTCTCTCACAAATCTGGTCATTAATGGAGTGGACCATCAATCGACTCTGAAGTACTTTGCCAAAGAATTGTCTGAAATGAAATTGTGCAGTAAATCCTCTAGAGTGGCCCAAGTACTCATCAATGGACTCCCCTGGAAGTTGTTCCTTTGTAGAGAAATTGTGTCTTTCTAGTATGACCTTGTCCTTCCATTTCATATTGTTCTGCCATTCTGGCAACAACTGCTTCATTAACATTCAGGCCTTGACATGCCTGATCTTCCAATATTGGGATTGGCGGCGGATCCCTACAAACTTCCTGCTCCTCCGAATGCAGACTGTGCATAATGAGGGCTTTTATTCTGGCGGCTAGCAATTTACCCCCATCGATTGCCTCTAGGTAAATGTTGAATCCTACCTTTTAGGGACAGGCCAATATGTTGCATATTATTTTCAATTCAGTAACTTCAGTTTAAATAGTCTTAAGTTGTTTATATGTAACGTTTACTATTTTGTAGTTGGGTTCTGCCTCTGTGGCACGGTTGCGGTTACCTGTTTTTTTTTTTTTGTTTCGCGCTGAATTCCTTTCTTCCTCTTTAAAGCATGCAATTGTATTATCAATTAGGATCACGTTGCAAGCCTGTGGTGCAGTTTGTCGTTAAAAGACTCAGTCTCCAAGCACCAAGATGATATATGATATCATATTCATAATCACGCCCATACACAAAGCGCAACGAGGCAAAGTTAGGGGAAAAAGTGAGGAGAAACAGACAACAATCTTACTAGACCCATTGACATTGAGAAAGCGCAAGTGCAGGGGAGAGTGCAAGGGGCACGGGAGGAATGGAAAGTGCAGAACACATGATCAAACAGGTAGTGCGGCCAGCGCAGGTGGTAAGTGCAAGAATAAGGCACAGACAGTGGGTGTCTAATAAGTGCAGGAAGGGGACTGTAGGGTTGCAGATACAGACCCTAGTGCAAGGGTTGCCAGGAGGCAGTGCTGTTATGCATCTGGCTGGGCAGGGATCTGGACCCGAAATCAGAGGGTAACCAGAAGTCTAGTGCTGAAGCAGACAAGAGATCAGCAGGGGAGAGGAAGCACAAAGAGTAAGGTCTTGAGTTGCTTCCGGAACCGAGATGGTTTTCCGCAAGTTTCAGAGAGTCATGGAGGCTATTCCAGAGGGAGGCCCCAGCCGAAGATAGATATCTACACTCAATTTGTTGCTTGGAGAAGCGACTGACCCTGAGAGAGTTGGAGGAGCCTAAGAGACTGAGTAGGAAGGTATTTCCGAAGGGAAAGTTGAAGGTATGGAGGACCAAGGCCCCAGAAGGCCTTGTGGACAATGCAAGAGTCTTGAAATTTAACCTTACAGCCACTGGGAGGCAATGAAGAGATTTCACGGCTGGAGAGATACGATCCCTGGGCTTGAGGCCAAGGACAAGTCTCGCAGTCCTGTTCTGGATGAGCTGCAGAGGGCGGAGAGTAGTTGCAGGCAGATTTAGAAAGAGGCTGTTGCAGTAGTCCAGTGTAGAGAGAATCAGAGCTCTATAGACAGTGATCTTCTCTGATGAAGTGCACTGGTAGTTTGACTTCTTAGAGATGTCAGATTTGTGGAGAAAAGGAAAGCGTGCAGTCGAAGATGACTCAGAGGGTTGTGGGTGTGCAGTGATGTTATTCTGTGAAATCGTTAATAAAAATATTGAGACCTTACCTTTTCCAAGACGCTGAGCCAGTTATGCCCATTATTCTTGGTTCATGGAGGAATCGCAAACGCTGCATTCCCGGGTGCCCAATTACGTGGTTATAACAGAGGAAACAGGTGGGTGGACTCCAGCCCCTGTGATACGTTGAATCTTCAAAAGTAAGGTTGAGCTCATTGCCATTGTTGTTACCATCACACATTTTATTCTGTACAACATGTCCATAGCCTCCCTACCTCGACCTCCTTCACCTTTGTCCCACTATGTGGAACCACTTACATTAGTCTGAACATTGAGTTTAAGGTAGGAACACAACACTAATTAGTAACTTAATCACATGTTTGAAAAATAGAAAATCAAAATTTTGGTAAAATCGCCAAGATGAAATATCAAATTGGAGGCAAACTGGGTTAGGATATTACTTCCATTGGACTGCCCTTTTCATTATTATGCCACATGCGTACCAAGTGAATGGTTTAGTGTGATGTCACTTTTGGAACACTTTCCAATCACATCGACTGACCAATTAAAATAGAGAAATGATACACACCTCTAAAGGGAGCGAGTGGTCTTTAACCTACACAAGTCCAAACTATAGATTTTCAGGGATGCACTGACTGGAAGAAGGAGACAGAAAGAATAATTGACAACAGGAGGGAGAATGTAATAGCTTGCTTTCCTTTGGACATATTTTGGATTGCTCACAGATCCCTTTGTGAGAGGATTATATGGAATTGACCACCAGTGCTTCCTCTTGAAAAATGAGAGAGAAAAAAAAGCAGGCAGTGGAGCAAAGTGGCCCCCATCTTGCTGACAGATGCCTAAATGTTAGAGGGTGCCCATTAATTTGTGCGAGAGCCAAAAGTAATTCCTATGCAAGTATATTGATAAGGGGAAATGTAATGATATGTCGCAGTATTAATTGGGAATATATTAAATCCCAGCCCCTCTTATTTGTGAAAGTGCCAAAGGGCGGTGGGTCTATGAATGGAAGGTACATCCTGGAAAATGTGAACATATTTCAGAATTGCAAGTACTTCTGTAAACTTTGGACTTCGTAAGATAGCACAAATAAATTATATGCATATTTTGAGATTCATGACTGCCATGGCCAAATCCAGATGGGAAGCCAGATAATCTCACTTTGCACAGGTCTAGGAAAGCAATGTAATTGCTATAATTATCTGGTGATCTCACTGAGCAGTCTCGTGTTACTGGCTCTGAACCACGCAAGGGAACACAGGAAACGGTATTTAACTCCCTCCCATTTTCCTAACTTTAAGCAAACCATTGAAAATTACAAATATGCAATACTACGCATTAATGCAATAGAAACACCATTGAAGGGAACTTTCAAATGTACACGTTAAATATACATTTTTCGTTTTGCAAGTGTTTCACATGCAGGATGCTGAAATAGCCAGTCTTTGAATTGAACACTGCCATGTCTATCCAGTAAGGTATTTAGTTTTAAACAAATGGAAAATAGAGACATTTAGATATAGCAGAGGTTCTTTTTTAATTTACTTTTCAATCAAATTAAATCTTTGTCCTGAACCCCCATTCATTTTTCAACGCATGTTGTGTGAGCAAAACAAACGATGCCCATTAACAGTTTCCATTCGTCACTGGGCACATTAAACAGGGAAAAACCAAATGTGCATATGGTAATGTGTGGGTTTCTATAAAAGTCTACATTCAAGTTAAATGCAGCTTTGACAAAGGAATTGACCAGTGTAGCGATCAACATTTTAGTAATCTTTGACATTCCATTAAGAATAGCATAGCTGTGAAATATGTATACATTGATTTCAGCATTTCTATTTTCTTTAAATAAATTGTCCTTTGGTGCAACCCTATGTTCACCTTTTACCTAAAGGGGTGGGAGGCTGTAGGAAATCAATACTGTTAAAATGGTGTTGCCCAGTTCCATAAAAATAACTTACTTGAATAACTAACGGTGCACGCCTCAATTGGGGAGGGTGTAAAATATCCCTTGAACTTACTATTCCGTAATTAAATCATCCTACAATCCGATAGGAATGATTTGGGTATCTGTAGAAAAATGTCAAAGGCAAATACTACACGTTGCCAATTCGTTTCTATATAAAAAAATATGCCTCATCTCAAGACTCACTGTTTTGTTGGGATGTGGATATGTGTTTATACTAGTCTCCATTGATGCAAGTCTCACTATGATCTTGCCACACAGCCCATGCAATTCAAGTTAAATAACATTTCAAGTTTAAAGTTTATTGTGCAACTTTAGCAATAAGATACAAAATAGATCTTAAAACATTCAAAGGGAAATGCAATCTGCAGCGAAACCAGGAAGAAATGGCACATCATATTGTACACTTTCATTTTTAAAAATACACCACACGGAATAAAAAAGAAAAAAGTATCATAATCTAAAATAGCAAGTAACTGTACACACATTAAAAATGTATACCTTATTCACCGCTGACACAGGGCAAACTCAATAAAAAGAAACATCCACTTTGATGGACATGTTAGCTATTTCACACTTGGATCAGGTTCCTACTAAAAAGCTAAAACAGCATACTGCATTAAAACATGTGAAGATAAAATATGAAAGCACCACTCAAATGGATCCTGTAAACACATTAAGAGTCACAGTACAGAAAACAAGGTTGAATTGAGCAAGGCCTAATTTAAAAGTCTTCCCACAGGGTAACAGTTTTAATGTTCGGGCACTACAGTTTGTTCTTGACCCATATAGGGAGGGGAAAAAACATTCAAATAGGTTTGAGTTTTTAGACAAAGGCATTTTTCTATTTTAAAGCCCCCAACATATTTCACTATAAATGAAAACGTATATTTGTTACCTAGAAGTTCATTTTATCGGTTACCACATTTAAAAAAAAAAAAAAAAAAAAAAAAAAAAGAAAAAAAAAAAGGGAAAGCGTTATCCACTGTTCGCCATTTGTTGGGAATCGGATCAGAAACTAAAAAGTTAAAAGAATGTAGCGAGTCCTTCACATATTCTTTTCCACCAAGATGGTAGCCATCAATTTGCAAATCACTCTAAACCTATCCTGTGGTCTGACATATTTTCATTCATTACTTTCAGAGGTGCAAGTAAGCATTTAACGGGTGCAAGATGAATGTAGAAAAAGAAACTAACTTGAAGGCCAAGAGGTACAAAGCCATGGTATAACTTGGCCATATGCAAGGGTCCTCTTGTTTCCAGTCACCTGCAACTATTGTCGCAACACGAAAAAGGAGAAACGCAATTCCTCTGCCAATTACTTGGATTCACTGAATCCTTTATTTTTGAGGTCCCTCGGAGGGTTTCCTTACTCTTATTAGTGCCACTCGGCTGAAAGCCATTTTCACAGGACGATCTCTTGAATGAGGGGAGGCCAAGAAAGTATCCCCAGGCAATGAGGTTTGTGGCTGTCAGGGTTGGTTAGAGTATAGCATTGGTAGAGGAGAGCCACACAGATCCAGTGTTAAACTGCTCTCGACCAGCAAAATCCAATTCTATCACAAGACCTCCAAAATTGATATAAAACAGGCTGATGCATTCAGATGCAAGTGGCAGAGAAGGATTTCTAGGGGGAATTGCCGAGTGCCAATTTGAAGCCCCTATATCACATCAGGCATGGTCAAAATAGATGAACGACAAACTGCATTTCTATTTTATATATTTTTCCAAAGCCAGAAGCTGATCTGATGAAACAAAGAATTTCTCTGAAGCACCAGACTTCCAGTTCTGGGCATTTAAAAAAAATGAAAACTTTCTGGGAGTTGTAGTTTGGAACCAACTTTAATTTAGAGCTTAATACGCCGGATCTGTTAATGGAATGTAGAATTGTGCCATCCTAGAGAAAGAGTTGGCGGCCATCCTGAGAGTTAGTCTTATTGAACCGCTTTCTCCATCTAAAATGGAAATGATGCCATTGCTAGAGTTAGCAATGCTCTACGTGCAATAGCTGCTCTCCAAATGACCATTTCAGTTGCATTATGAATTTGGATCTCATAGTAATATCCTTTATCAGCATTCTCGCATATAAACCGCAGCAGTGGGCTGACCTGGCTGGTAAGGGGCCAGTCAAGCAAAAGTCCCTTAACATGGGCAGTGGTGCCTATTGGCAGGGACAGCCCACCGCCACTGTCAATATCTCCACTAGCAACTGCACTTAAACGATGCAAGTACAGTTGTTTTTTGAAAATGGAAAAAATAAAAAAACATACCTTAGTGAAACTGTTCCTGTCCGAGAAAGTACGTTTTCAATATTGCTAGTGGTTCCAAACACAGAAAACAAACTTCCTCCAACAGCAGTCAGCTAAGGTTTTCTTTTTCTTCCAATTCTAAATTCTAGATTCACTTGCGTCTTAAACAGGGTGCTTCTGTCAAAAGGGTGATATTGTCTTAGGAAGGAACAGCAAGAGAGAAGTGGGCGTCGGGGGAGGAGACCGTTGAAAAGCCAAGCAGGATGCCAGAGGCGGGCTTGCATCAGTGATTACAGCCTGCATACTCTTGTGCCTGATTGGCTGTGTGCATCCTCTAGAATACCGATGGACTGCAGAGAATTCTTATCAGCAACTGCATTGTACACAAATGTTCATTTTATGAGCTCACAAAAATCGGCTAAGGAATTCTCCCTGTTATTTTAACATTTCTTTCAGCACTTGGCTTCTGCCACTTGAAGCCAAGGAAAAAGAAAATACTAAAATAAAAACTAAAAAGTGATTCAGTAGTCAAGGACAGAAAATCCCAACGTTGCAAGGGGTCTTTCGAGGCTTCTGCTCCAGGACAGTATTAGTTTCCCAGCATACAAATGCTTATACAGGAGGTGGAAAAACGGCAAACTGCATTTGTTTGACGTACCGTTTGCAGCCTGTAAATACAATGGCTCCAACCAACCCCATGTTGATAATGGGCTGACCAAGCCTCGTGCGCCCAAACACACAAAGGGTAATTGATCAAACATGCCTAGCTAGATGAACATGCTCCGTAATCAGTTATGCATGGAGGTGCCGGCAGTACACCCTTTCCCCTCCAAAAGATGGCACCTCCTGCACCTCTCAGGTCATGGTCATTAATCAGAGACTGGGGTGTGCACTGCGTGAACCAGCTCTTTAGTGAACCAACTACTACAGTGTATTGAGAGCCTAAAGGATGAGGCGAGGGACTCTGTATTGCCAATCTGTTTGTAACCCTGCTCTCCATCTCCCCCCCTCCCCCCGCCATAAGAGCAACACATAGAAATAAAGTATGTGTCCATCTCCCATTAACTGTAGAATTTACATCAATGGTTCATAATGATTTTTTTTTAATTCTGCTTATATTCACCTTGTACAGACTTAGTTACTGAATTGACATTGCGATTCAATTTGTTGATCTTTGGTCATAGGAACCCAATTAGAGCTTTTTTGTAAATAGATTGTTATACACTTTAGGTTGGGGCATAACTATAGGCGTAATCTTGTAACCTCATTGAATTGGTTGCCCATTTCATTTGAGGTCTGCTCTTACCGCCCAGTGGAGGCAGATCATGGAGCACACTGCAGTGAATGGACTTGAACCCAGAATCCATCCAGGTTTTAGTGCCTTTCACAGCAGTGTGTAGGTACTTTGAACAGATCTCTCCATTCCTGCCTGCGAAGGTCAGATCTGCAACAGCAGCGTCATGACAAATGGCAGTGGTGATTGTACCTGGATCTCAAGGAATCGTGATCGTGGCTCTCATGATGGAGGGGACAATGTTGAACTCAAGTCGGAATGGGGGGCGATCGTAAAGCTGATCCCTGGCCAAAATGAGGAGTTCTCGCCCATCATGGAAACCTCAGGAATTAGTTTACATGCAGGATACCTCCTGCTATCACACATCAGTATAGGGCCAATGCAGTGAAGAGTGCAAAGAGCCTTTTCTGCCCTTTCCCACAGCATAAGCTCCATTCAGAATGAGGGTCTTAGGTAGCAAACATTGGACAGCAAACATGGGACATATGCCTTCATTGCTGTTAAATACACACAATCCCCATTTTAAATTTTCAATTTTGTATATAGCATCAGCTTGGTATTCGGAAAATAGAATTCCATTGGGGAAAGAAACTAAAGCGCCAAGAGAAACCACATTCTCGGTACTCACTTCACAACTGTCAATCAAGAGCATAACTAAATTGAGTAATCAAACAAATCAAATGCCTTTCTTTCGCATTCTTCGCAGCAATATCCAAATTTGATAAAATATGATTATTCTAATTCATTTGTTCAAGGCTTCAAAATTGCGTTTCATTTTGTGCAAGGGTCTGAACGTTTATATTGGCAAGTTCAAGTGGATTATTTGCAGAGTACAGCCATGCTTCTAAAATTGTTGGCATCGATATTCTTAGTTGAGGAGCTTGAAAAATCCTTAAAGTTGAAAAATAAGTTGAAAAATAAATAGTTGCATGCTGGGACACCCAAATATGTTGGACATGCTCGGTATTTTCATACATTATCAGGATAATACAACGTCATTTGACTTATATGCAATTGCATATCATAAAGTCAACTGGCCAATTGTCGTTCTAGCTAAATATCAATTATTAGATTAAACTCAGGGAATTCACTTTGGTCGTTTAGAATTGTTCATTTACATTCACGATATTTGAAATGATCCTCTACGGTCTTCTTTCTGCAATATATTTAAGAATTAAATGTAGCGATTGCCTGGTTTGTTTTAATAGTTCGATTTAAATTCAAAATTAGGACTATATTCAAATGATGGGTTCGGTTTGGAATGCATCCAACATTCAATGCCCCCAGATTTCTGCACACTAGCTAATCCTCAGAAAAAAAATCTATTGTTGGGACACTTGATTAATGTAGACAGCAGTTAAATTAATCAAATTGTTTTTTCTCTAGGAATCCTTCCTCTTTCCCCCCTCTCTGAAAGAGCATTAGGGATCATGTTTTAGAATGAACTTGGTGTGCTACTTTTGTGGCCCATCAGAGGCTATATACACTAGTCTTTCCGCTAAAATTCTTTTCACATTCACTACACGAATAATGTCTGTTTCCTTCATGAATTCGTGCATGAAACGCAAGGTGCTCTTTCTGACTGAAGCTCCTCTCACACTTCTTACAGGAAAAGGGTTTGTCGTCTGATGGGATTCTGAGTTTCTTGAGGAGATTTCCATGATAACTCACTGTCTTCTCACATCCAGTCCACGTATTAGGTCCTTTCTCAGTCAGTTTTCCAGTGGTTTGTTGCTCAGCTGAAACATGGAAAGAAAGATCACACAGGTTATTTGGTGCTCAATGACAGCCGTATTGGTAGCCATCTTGTAGAATTGGGACCAAAGAGCATGCCGGTGTTAAACAGAATAGCAAATACATTGCTGTGTAACCAACTGAATTATGTTCATATGTATTGGTCTTTTTTCAGGTTAAGTGTTTCTTTAAGTGTACATGTTTAATGGTATTCTAGTTTCAGGAGGTGTGCCATCACCTTGTATAGCAAAAATGAGATTTCTACTAGACTATCTTCTGTCAAACGTCATCTAGGTTTACTCTTTCAGAGACATACCATTGATGTCTACAGATAGAACAATCTCTCCATCAGTTATCAACAGATGAAGGTTAGTGAAACAGAAAATAAGATTGGGTGATGGCAATTATAACAAAGTGTCAAGTGGAAGAAATGGAGTTCTAAATGCTGTTGCTAATCATTCTGAAAGATAATTTACAGTGCATACATTAATAGTGGAATTACATATAGTTTTGAATTAAATATTGACCATTACAATTTATAGGTAGTTTCTGCATTTTCATGATCGATCTTAAGCTCATGGCGAAACCAAGGTTGCCAAGGGTTTTAGAATGGTCAACCAAGGAAAAGGTCTACAGATTCAAACAGGAAGGAGACCATGCTTAATGACTAAAAACAATTAATGGCTCCCATGGTCCAATGGGATCCATGATAGCATGCACATTCCTGATCCTCAAGTGTTTGAATATCCATAAAAAAACATGCATAAACATTTCTATGGTCTAGTTTGTTTATGCCTTGTAAATTTTACTTTACGACGGTCAACAATATGTGACCTAAAATGAAAACTATAGAGGACAAATTACCATAATTAGCAATATCTGCCCAGAACAGCACTGTTGCAGTGACTGCTGGTTGGATGGACTAACCACTCATGGGGAAACATTTGCTGCTCAGCAACACTAGAGTATACCTTTCAAATGGGGAATCACTTGGAAGTTGCAAATGTGTCTCCTAAGAACACCTCGTCAAATTACATGGAACACAATTAGGCCCGACCACATGACGTACAGCTGTGGTTCCCTGCGTTTGTATGCCATAGATACATCGACAGACCATGGACATTATGACCACAATTCATGGACGCCCCATGGACAAAACATAGTGCTGCAACAGTGGATTCATAAAAGACAACGAGGTGAAAGTTACTTTATGTTCCAAAAGAAAAACTGAACAGGTAAAGGGATAACACAATGACTCTGGCATGGTTTAGTTCAGGAAATGCCAGGGGACAGAAAAAGGAGA
This sequence comes from Ambystoma mexicanum, assembly GCF_040938575.1. Classification (NCBI taxonomy): domain Eukaryota; kingdom Metazoa; phylum Chordata; class Amphibia; order Caudata; family Ambystomatidae; genus Ambystoma; species Ambystoma mexicanum. The sequence goes on along the minus strand of NC_090926.1, from coordinate 1,089,619,467 downwards.
AGTGCCGCGAGAATGCACACAGGAAGCCAAGTCAACAAAGCATGGCGAGACTAGGCAGAGCTGTATTAGGGCAACTGCAAAGACTTCAGACAGAGAAAGAACAGTGAAAGAATGACGAGCTCAGGAATGAGCGGCATTAAAAGGAGGGTACGTGCAGTAATCTAATACAACATAGGCCTCTACAATGAGGCAAAGCTGCATAAGGACCCACAGGATAACAGTGAAAGAATAAGGCCTCAGTGCAGGAAGTGCCACACTATATGCTGGAAACATGCCTCACAGAATGTAGTATGAAGGTGCATGGCAAGGACCTAAACGGCTTCGGTGTGCCCCAGCAATAGGTCAAGATGTAAAAATTAAGAGGGCTTAAATAGAAGAGGCGACCATTTAAGGTAAAACCTAGAGATCCTTCATATGCACACTTTTCAAGCATTGCCCCAGCAGCACCATGGGACCTACCACCCAACTGGATTCTTTTGCAGTTTCAGAAAACCTGAGTCCTGGCTGGTGAAGATCAAGTGTCTTGAAGGCTGTGTAAAGACACTGCATTTGGGATGAGCATGGCCCAGACCTTCATACTGCTTTATCCACCAGTTAGTTTTGAAAGGGATCCAGGCCACTACCAGGAACCAGTGCAGAGATTGAAAGGCCGGAGTGCGGAGATACCAAGGACCAAGTCACAATATAAATCTAGGATTTATTCTGGACAGCCTGTAGAATGTGAAAGGGTGGATTTAGGAGGACCAAGAAAGGATATTACAGTAATCCCGTCTGTCACTGCCACCCGAGAGAAATTGAGAAAAAGGGAATGCACCCAAGAAGGTGGAACAGGAAACGTATTTCAGAGATAGGAGGGTGAAGGTGAGCACTATAAAAGATGATACTGGATTTTAGCTGCCAAACCAATGCAAGAGGGTGGCCTATGGTAAGTGGTCAAGGAAAGCATAAGGAGGAACGCAGTGTGTAGGCCAAGAAAATTATTTCAGACTATGCTGCATCATCAATTCCTAAACGTGATAAAGGAAGGAGGGGGCTAGAGAGGAGACATCAAAAGTAAAAGGAATTTGAGCATTGTCAGCATAGAACTGAAGATGGGTGACATACGTCCCATCAATGTGGAGATGTAATCATTGAAAAACCAAGGCGAGAATGGAGCTTTGATGGACTCCACAGTTGGAAATAGAAGAAACAAGGCGGCAGAGCTAACCACACACCCTTAATGAGAAAGGGATATTTGTTACATAGCTCTTTCTATGAAGCTGAAAAAGGAACCCAGGCATTTAAAGAGATAGAATGGCCGGCACTGTCCAAGGTATATGACGGCTCATGGAAGATCAGCAAAGTATGGCAGTTTTTGCCCAAGGAATGCAGGAGCACAACTCATGTAGATGAGGGCTGCCACAGTCCCCAAGGAGAGCAGAAATTCTGACTTTTGGACAAGAAACAAGCAATTTGCTTCACTGAAGTTGACATTTCTATTTTTTTTTTTTTTTTATTGTTTACGGTTTTAAAAAAAACCTTCACAAAAGAACTTTAACAATATGATAAAATTACAGTTCAAAGCACACAAAATAGTCTATTTTAAAAATGCCGGACAACATATTTCCATCAAATAGAATGCAGATACCAAACAAATCAGGAAGGTGAAAAAACATCACTTTACATACATGAGACATTGTTCCCAACAGTGAGCGATACTCTTCCCCCCAATGGATATAAATCCAGCTCAATTATTCTTCAGAACCGACATCAAATATCATATCCTCTTTAAGACCTTTACATTTTAAAGACAATAGAGCATCAAGGGGGACTAAGAAATTAATCAAGCTAAGAACCAGCCGTTGGCTCAAACCCCACATACATCTTTTCCATTACGTTTCTTTCCACGTAGGGGCATCATTATACAGAAATTCACCAAATGACAGCCTTCTTTGATTTTGAAAAAATGGGCAAAATAAAATTAGATGTTTCAGGGTTTCTAATTCATTACCTTGATTACAAAAACGACAATTTCCACCCAAGTGCTCCGGCACTTCATACCCCCAAAATAGTAACCTTTCATTGGTGATTAGTTGGTTCAATTTAAACCACAAGTAAACCTTTCTTGCGATATTACAAGGAATATTTCTAGATACCGAGCACGATCTCCAAATTAACTATTAAATTTCGCATATTCATAGTACATTTTACTTTTCCCTATTCTTTCAACCAATATACACCAAAAATACAACTGAAATTTCTTTTTGCATGCTGGAACCCCCAATATTAGGTCCTCTTTCTCAATCATCGTGTCGATCAAGATCTTATCCATTTTTTCTTTAAATTTGAGAATTGAGGGTTACCGACCTTCTTTAGATAAGACCGCAAGATCTTCATATAAAGATTTTTTTGGTGGGGCTAGTATTTTAACAAAGGCGTTCAAACGTTGCCAGTGCCATTTGACCGACAGCGGGAGAATGCCCAATTCATGGCAAATCAGCATTTGGAATAGACCGTGCCAATCCAAGGACCGGTTTACACAGCATACCCTGAACAAAGTCAAGGAAATCTTCCATCTCGCAAGTGCAGATATCTAAAATATTCAATAGTATAGGTTCCACTTTTAATAGATGGAATTGGATTGTAGGTAGCACTGAAAATTTGCTGTAATGATGATAAACAATCTTCATTTGCGAGGTAAGTGGTTTCAATTTGCTGTTGATTGTCTCTTTCCACATCCTTATAGAATATGTAGCTGAAAGCTGATTATCGTATCTCATTTGCTTTAGGTATGAATGTCTCATTCAAAAACCAGCTAAATTTGGCAGTTCTTTTCTTTCCCTCTGCAATTGCGATGATGAATGACTTTCCCGGGTTGACTTGAAGATTATTTCTATAAGCATAGGCGTGAAATGATGAAAGTTTAGCCTGCAGACCAAAATTTGTTCTGTCCAAGAACAGAAGATCATCGGCGAAGGCCAGCCAATTAATCGCCACATTACCCAACTTGACCGGATAGACAACCACGTCTGCCCATGCTGACTGTCTGCTAAGTAGAGGTTAAAAAGCATAGCTGCCAAATTACATCCCTGCTTAAGGCCAATTTCCATGATTATTTTATCTGTCATGGCCCTCTCCTTAGTCAATCTAATTCTGTAAGTTGTATTTTGATGGAGCAGCACTACCATGGCCACCAAATCAATCGGGAAACCATATGTGGCCATCTTCTCCCAAAGCACCGAACAAATAACCGTATCAAATGCAGAGGTCAGATCTAATGCCGCCATATAAATGGGACCAGTCTGTTCACTTTTAGTTTGAGCATACAAGTGGGCTAAAATGGTAGCATTCAATGAGCACCCCAAATGTTTGCGAAAACCTACCTGAAATCTGGATAAAACATCCCGTTGATCTATAAAGTCGAGAATGGACTCCAACAACAGATTTGCAGAGGCGTCCTTCAGGGCGATGGGCCTAAAGTTATTTGGATCATCCCATCGCCCTTTTTTGTAAATAGGAATAATATTTGCCGTACACCAAGATGGAGGAATGGAGCCTAATAGATAAACACTGTCGAATTTGTTCTGCAAAATCTTGGCCCAGAAGCTCGGATCGGCCTTGATCAAACAAGGAGGAATGCCGTCCGGTCCAGGCGCTCGAGAACTTTTTATATTCCCAATTGCCCGCATTATGTCTTCCAACACCCACGGGGAGGTTCTCGATATCAAACTTTGATAGTTCGGACATGCAATGCCGGTAAAACGACTAGGGAGTGCATATTTATTATGTACAAATGTAGCCCATATCGTTGCGGACACAGCTGCTTCCTTCACGATCTCCCCATTTCCAGTCAATGCTCTCAACCCTGACCATATTTGCCGAGAATCGGAATTTAACAGATGTCGGATCATTCTCTGCTTGTCAGCCACCACTAATTCATGTTTTAAGAGCTTCAGCCTATTACGATAGCTTTGATTAATCTTGGATTTGAGCTGGCTATACCTAACCCAGTAATAGTTAGATGTCCCAAGACACTGTATAGCTTGTCGTTTGTCTTTGCGAAGATTTGCCACACATGAATTCTACATGTGCCGATGGTTGGGTAGTGTAATTCGCTGTTTTGCTGTTCGCGTCAAATTACTGACATGCATCTGAATCCTAGTGCAATTTAACCATTCAGCAAGCAGACAATCAAAGCCAGCTCTTTCATCAGGAAAGCAGATCATCTTATCTCTTAAGCCGACCATCATTTTATGACATAGTTTGAAATTCCACCTTAGGCTAATGTTAGGGCGGTCAGGGACCACCATACGTAGATCCGGATCACATAAGAAACGCCTGGTACAAATGTTTAAGGTGAGCAATAAGGCCCTATGGTCCCCCAAGGCATATGGCCAACATTTCAATACAAGCTAAAAGTGTACTGGAAACAAAAGAAATAGTCAATCTGTGAAGATGCCGCTCCACGAGACCAAGTATGAGCAAACGGGTCAATATTTGGAGGTACCAATTGGATGTCATGTCCCAAGAAAGAAAATAATCGATCCACCTCTTCCCATATGTTCTTGAAGGGGTCACAGAACGAGTGCCACTATGACTACTTGTTTCCATACAAGTCGCATTGAAATCTCCACCCACAATAAACAGAATACCAGGGTCTTCAGATATAGCAACTTCAAAAATTATATCAATCTGGTTAATGAGATCAGGCTGTGTAGTGATAACCCTATTCCAATAGAGGCAAATCACCAAAAACCTCTTCCCTAGGTAACCTAAAGTGGTAAGTTTAACAGCTAGAATAGAATAATCGGCAAAAACGAATTCAGAAGAAATCCTGCTTGTTTTATCAATTAAGACCGCAAGGCCTCGAGACGGGCGACCTTGTAAACCTCTAGTGGCAGGCTGAACATAAGTAAAATATCCTGCAACATCAAAAGGAGCCTAGACTCTTGAATTAGCATAATCGCAGGGCGCAACTCTGCGTCGAGATGCGAGATCCAAAGCCTGAGATTCTTCAGGCCACAAGCATTCCACGAATGCACGGTGAGCCCCTTTGCCTTACTCTATTTGTTAACTATAGGTTTAAACGACATGTTCTGAGCCACCAAGTCATTAGGCTTTGAACCTGAGAGTGCAGCAGCAAAGGTCATAAATTGCCTAAAAAGTTCCTCGGGGAGGGGGTCCTGGACATTACCCTGCGACCCAACCGTTTGTTCCACCATCCTAACAGGAAGTTTTTCAACAAAAATTGTAGCTTGTTCTTTGGTTGAAAATATAAATAGGGTCAAACCAATCAATTCAAAATCCCATTGCTGGGCCCAGATGATTTTCATGATGATGTGCGAGTGATAACCACATATCATCCCGTTATTATTAGAAGAAAGTCGGACCCAATCTATATCATCAGATCTAATGGTTCTCAAAGATGGTATTGCCTGAAATGCTTTTAGAATAGCAGATCGATTAAGTCTCATTTTCCCATTAGTGGCTACATTACATTCCCATCCCATTATAGATGGCATCTCATGCGAAAGAATAGGGCCCTCCTCAAGGGGTGTCTGTTTAGACACATCGGTCCCATTGATTTGTTTGCCCCTTCCCACTACCGTACAGACCTCGGCGGGTACGTTCAAATGCTGGGGAACCTGGGCACCCATATCACACTCCCCTGGGGAATGACGTTCACCGTCTGCAGATTGGTTCACGGCAAGATTCCCCTACATTGTGGAGTCACTTTAGTAGGTCTGGTAGCAGCCTTCCTTGATTATATGTGTGGCTTTTTTTAATGTGGAGAGTGGGATAAAAGTTCAATAGATACAGTTGTTTATAACTCCCTGTATCTAGAATACCCTAACTTGCCACCCCCTTTTTAGGGTTGTCAATGATACCCTGATTCCTACTAGTATTCTTACAACTTTTGGCTTCCTGGGTCCCCTTACAAAAGGATCTTACATTATCATTTTTTGACACTGCAAGATTCAACAACTCCTTAGATTCTAAACTGACCTGATCTAAATCAATAACTTCTTCCTCAGTAACTATATCGATTGCAGGCTTCCTAGAGTCAATAGATGATGGATTATCCTTTAAGAAGTCGTTTGAGTTTTTTGGCCGCAGCCTTTAGGTTCTTTGCCTGATGAAATTTTCTTTTTTGGGCCCTAGCTGCCATTTTCCTCTGTTTTCTAGACATAACATAAGTAGATGCCTGTGCCTCAATAAGCGATGTTTCTAGGGGCCGTGGCACTCCAATACATTGCAATTCATCATCAAGATCTATTAGATTAGTAAGATCTGAGGGGCTATCAGTAGGTTCAAGATCAACTGGACAGCCCTCCTTGTCCAATGTGTCCGTGTCACGTGAAACCACGCCAGCACCATCAACCACAGCCGGGACATATGTAGGATGCGCGATTAATTGCTGTATAGCCAACGCATTTGCAGTCACCGCCTGCATCAACTGATGTGCTAGGGGATCCATCCTGGATTCCTCATTCATCATATAGGCGGCCGCAATAGCGGCAAATTATCGTTTTCCCTCCCCAGCCATCCTATGATCGGCTGGTGTTTGCGTCACCTGATCAGTCTTGGTTATAGTAAATATCTTTTTACCTTTAAACATTTCAGCCTCTACCACTCCCAGCTCGGCTGGAGTTCGAGCGGTTTGGTTACCAGTCAACATTTTAGATTTTGTATCATCACTGGTCAGAGCGGCCACCGCATCACATGCAAATAAGAAGCCTTCAATCTTACTTATTTTCGATAGCACTTCTACTAGAATACCCTTTAAGATTCCAATTTCACAGTGTGTGTTCATGGCCCTTCTCCAGCAGATTTAATAATCTGGTCATTACTGGAAAATCAGTGCCCATGGTTTCTAGGTCAATGCTATGTTGCTCACTGGGGATCCCCAATTCAGAGTGCCTGACCTGGGTTATGTGATGCGGAAAACATTGCTATTTCATGCTCGGACAGGGATAAAGGCCCCAACTGAACAGAGTTGTTTTTCATGTCAGTGGGCGAGCTAGATTTAACATTCCCAAAATATTTGCCATGATAGTGAATTTTATGTGGAGGTGAGGAACCCCCCATCCCCATGAACGCCTTACCCTCAGCAGTTTTATTATATATATATATATAAATATGGACATTCTCCATGCCGTATCCAGATTGTGTAACCGGGGTAGAGGGGCCCAAACAAAAACCTCATACATTTCCCCAAAGCAACCTCGATCCCCGGGGCAATCATGGATACATCAGAGAATTGAGGTCTGGCCAAAGTCTCTCCTGCTGTATCTGATAGTCTTTCCTCGTCGCCTCTAGCCTCAATAGAGCGACAAGTGCCTTGTGCCTCAATGCCATCACTTTTATTCATGTCAGCTAGTTTGAACATTTTAAAGCTCACCGGACCCTCAGTGGATGACTCACCACCCAGCCCATTTGAGGGGCATACAATGGGGACACTTCCCAATATTTCACTGTTGTTCAAAATTACAGCGCCCGGTGAACGGGGCACGCCCTCACAGATGGAAATCCCAGCCGTGGGCTGCCCCACATTAGAACCCTGAGCTAGAGCAACTCCTCCATTACCATCTGGATTAATCCAGACCACTGCATCCTCTATTGGGGACTCACACAGTTTACGGCCACTACGCAGCCCATTGACCATGATGAAAATAACTTTACCGTCTTCCCCTCCGGTAGTGGGATGTTAACTCAACCACCCCCCAGTAGTTATACACTTATCTGAATTTATAACCCCACAATTTACAGGCCAGTGGAAGTTTGACACAGCAGTTGCTGAGAGGGGAAGACAAACAGAATCAAATAGCCTTGCTTACCCTTGGTGTACATAGGCCCCCGCACACGCGACCACGCCGAACAGCCCAACTGCACTTAAAAGGCACTTCCAGGTGCACGTGCACGGTGCTCTTGTAGGCTGCCGGGAAGTAAAGGGCGTGGTCGCAGTGGCGGGCGCTAAGCTGGAAAAAAAAAAAAAAAAAAAAAAAGTGTCGTAAGAAAGAGTATAGTTACGCGCCTGCACAAGATTGAAAATAGGCCCACACACAAAGTGCACACCAAAGCCTACACGCTCATACAAATTCCACAAAAATAATCCAAAGTCCAAAACCATGTACACGCCACTGGCGAAAATAATTACTTTTGTCCTTAGTTGTTTCGCCTGGGCGAGTAGAAGCGGCTTCCTCTTGCCGACTAGAGACCCTGCAGCAATGCAGATCACACCAACCAGTGCTCCTCGTCTGAAAATGCAGGGGGCACAACACTCAAGGCACACGAGACGAGCCGAGAGTAGCCAGTAAGCCAGCCCAACAGCACTTACATATTTACAAGACATTTATAAGACAATACAAGACATATTTGGACAGACCAATAGTTTGCCAGAATAGTAGGGTCACAAGAAGGTTTTTCGGGAAGAGGAAAGATACAAGATTATTTCAACTCAAGGAAAAATACCAGAGTTAAACAGGTTATATAGGAGGTGCCAAAGAGGTGGTAAAGACAGCAATGTTGACTGTTTTAGTGGTAGAGGCAAATCAAGGAAGGCCCTGCACAGATGAAGCCTTCATTTTAAATATGCCAATCAGGATATCAGCAGAAGAGGACATAGAATGACCGTCAACTCCTCTACTTATTTGTCATTTGCAAAGTAAAGGGTTTTATGTATTGAGGCTTTTTTCTCTTGTGTGATCAAAGCACAGTATCTGCCCATCTAAGGTATGGAAATGATCCTCGTAAACTTAAAAAATTGAAGATTTTAGCCTGTGCTGGACTGGCCTATAGGGAACTCTGGAAATTTCCCAGTAGGCCTACACACCCTGTGCCTCTTGTGTGGTATTTCCAAATGTACCCATGGGAAAATGGTTGGGCTTGCTGAAGATGTGTAATATGGGGCCACTTGTAAATTATTTCCAGCGCCTCTTTTGGTTCAAAGTCCACCCCTGATTTTAACTGCAATATGTTTTGGTTACTAGCAAAATGTCTTCATTCTATATGCTTAACTACCTTTGCATACCTGCATTTAAGCAAGGTGTTCATATACGCAGGCTCCTTTCTAAGAAATTATCTGCTACTTAACCTTAATGTTCTGAGGTTCTCTACACCACGCGCCATTTGGTTTTGTCACATCATTTCTTTTTGTGCTATTTTAGTAAACTATGAACAATCCATCAATAGTTATGTGTAATTTCCTTAATGCTTAATTTGTTTAACTTTGCGTTAATTTTCATTTGAAAACCATGTCTCATGAAACTGATACAATTCTAGCAGATAGGCTGAAGAAAGGCTGAAGACTACAGATATCCCTTTCCAGCCAGCATCATAAAAGCGTGAACACACACTTCTGAATGCTATGGCTCTGCATGGCTCAAAGCATACTATAGTGCTGTGGCCCTGAACATTATAAAACACTGAATATAAAATGGGTGTTACTGCTCATGTTCTCCATGTGTGTAATTTGTACTAGTTTCTGTGCATGTCTTCAAAGATGTCATCAGGATGCCGAGGCAGAGGTTAACAAATAAGACAAATTCCGTGATAAGTTGATATTACTTGTCCCGTTTTCCCATGCATGCACAGATTAGCTATGCTTAGAAATGTCATGTGGCCTGAGCCGCAGACCAGGCGTTCTTGCAAAATGCACAGTGCGATGAAAACACCGTCATATTTAGTCAAATGCAGGCTGCGGGATTTGCTTTTGCAAGTTGCAATATTAATGTACAGTACAATACTTTTTTTTCCAATAGCCCAGGCTGCACGTCAATGGCCTCGAGCCAGGTTCAAAACATGGATACCGGCAAACACTGAACTTCAAAAGGCAGTCTTTTCTTTAGTTTTAAACAGGATTCTATAGTCCACTGAAACTTTTATTGGAAAAATACCTAGTGCTGAATGACTAGAGTCATCCTTGCCTACAATTTACACAAGAAAGGTGCTGTCCACTGACTTATCGTAAAAATGCCTAGTGGTGAATGCTGCTTGTGTCCTGGATATTTTGCTTTAGAACAATTTGCCAGGGGAAACCCTGTTCACATATATGAAGATGCATGGTATCAAGCCAGGAAGCAGGTTTGAGACCCTACATTTAGGAGGGATCTAGATCAAATACAGTACACACCCTATGGATATCCTGAAGTAGCCATACAGCAGGTATACCACCAGAACTGGTTTCAAGAGGGCTTGACATACCCCACCACAAGGGCTAGATGTGCTCCATTTACTATGGAAGGGTTAACCTTCAAACACTTCCTTGGGTTCCACCCAAGCAGGGTGAGGGCAAATAGCCCATATACCCGGGAGCACTAGAACATTTAGCTCTAGAAGATTAGAGCCTTTGAGAGCTGCTCCAGCAGCCCTCAGACGAACACTAGCAGGGAGTGGGGAGAAGATGGTATTCCAGTAGACTGAGCCAGCTAGAGGCAGCCTACCATCAGAGGCATAGGGCATTAGCAAACAATGCCAACAGGTTGTAATCCACCCATGGAACACTGTAATAGTTAAGTGTCAGGTGTATAGGTGGCACCTCCAATTATAGTACTAACCTCTATCCTGAAAGAGTTCTCAGTGAGTAGAAGCAGCAATGAGTTCAGGGCGGGCAATAGCTGCAGAGTGTTAGGGAGATTGATCATTTTATGCTTCATCCTCTCTCCTAGTGAGAGCCACAGCACATTCGGCTGGACTTCTAGACATTTTCTTAGATGAGTGTAGCCTTTGGGCTCTGTCTTTTGCAACTCCACTCTCTGTGTTTTACCTTCACTATATAGTCTACTTTCATCTACTTTCCTCCATATCTCTTTTAATGCATCTGTCATTAACTTTGCAGTATACAGCTTCTCATGGGTAGTCTTGCTGGCAAACCTTTGGATTCTCCTTCGAGATCATTTATCCTTACTTTCTACTGTTATTAAGAATAGAGATACAAAATATATCACTTTATATTCTAACAGATTGGAACACCTTATGCGGTGTGCTAGGGAATGCTTTGCATCCCCCTTCTCTCGGCTTCTATGACTTAAGTCACATAGACACCCCTCAGTTATGGCTGGTAGCAGTGGACGTATTCTAACAACTATTGTGTTATTTTGTACCGGAGACTGTTTTCAGTCTGCTGTGCACAATAGGGTCGGGTCACAAGTACTAACTTGGAGGCTCTTTTCTTTTTTTGCCACTTCTAGTGTGGTTGCTTTTTGTTAGCCCTTCTTCTGCCATACTGGGAGGGGTAAGTCTGAGTTTACTTTTGCCTTTGGCAGGAACCCATGGTTGTCCACGCCTAGGCTCCATTGTGTCTGGGCAGGCAGGGAGTGGGGGAGGAGTTGTTCACTCCCCTGCCCTTGTCTGCCTGAGTGCCGGAATGGAACCAGCTTCCAATGGGGGTCTGGCTGTCCCAATTGGACAGCCACCTGCCCCTTTCTGTAAACTGCTGTGAGAGATTGCAGAGGAGTGTGGGCTGAAACTGAATACAAAGTGAGGTACCGGAGGTGAAAGGCAAGTCGACCACTCGAAACTCAGGTAACCAAAGAAGACTGACTTGAGACGCCTGCAGAACCTTTACAACACTGTGAAGCGACCACTGCCGTCCTGACCCCATTTTCCATGCAACAAAAGAACTCCTAAGAGGATGACTCCTTCCCTTTGACTGATGAGAACAACCAGTCCTGAAATGAACTACAATCTTAGCCATTTCCTGAGGTCCTGTGACTTTCCAGAGCTGCAGACCATGAATACCTGGAGACCTCCGGCACAATTGAAGTGCGAAAGGCCGAATACATACAAGTCTTTGCTGAGCTCCAGGTGAACCTGCCGAGAAACCATTCAACTCAACAAGTCCCCTCGCCAAAGTGCTGGACTCCAGGAATTGAAGATTGACCTGGCAAATTGCATCCTTTGTTGGTACAGCAGAAAAGGCACCAAAACCTCAGACTATCAGAGAGGCTGAAGAAATCTCAATACTGGTGCTGAGACATCCTGTTCATTGTCCTGCCTTTAGTCACCAGACCAGGGAATCAGGGGGTCAGGTCCAGTGCTGCCCCATCGAGGAGAATTCAGAACATCCTTCTAACCTAGAGTACTGTGGGCTGAAAAGGTATTGCTCATCTTGATCCAGGAAGTCGCTCCAGAGCTTTGGAGTGCACAAAGGGGTGCCCAGGGTGCCCACTCTTACCTCTGACCCAAGCTGCCAGCTTGTGTCCCTTTTGCAAAACCTTCAACAGAGTCTCGGAGACTAGAAATATCTGAAGGAATTTTTGCTGTTTTCCATGCTTTATAAGACTTTTTAAGCACTCCCCGAACTGATTTTTTCTGCTAGTTACGAATTGGACTAAAAGCGTTTGCACTGAAACTGTCTCTAAAACCTTAAGCTCTGCTACTGTTTAACTAATTTTCCTTCCTAAAAGACAATCTTATGTGGTTTTGTTAACTAAATACAATTAGCGTATATCTTTGTCTGTGCGCCGTATAACCGATAGTACAGTAGAACTGTCAAATGCTGTAGCAGCGAGCAACTACAAACTAAGCAGTGGCATTTGAAGTATTTTAAAGACATTTGTTGTGTAAATATAACACTGCTATATTTTATATTACATTGTTGTGAGTTTCTTTGAATTGCATTACTGACTGGGTTCAGTGCACTTACCTACATCTCATATCTACCTCCCATGTTAAGCCTGAAAGCCCTGCCACTCTACCAAGGCTTACCTCACAGGGGGCAATTATTTCATACTTCTGCACCGTATAAAAGGTGCACCACTAAGACTAGATGTCATCTGACGCCTAGCAGTATTGCCCAGTGACCTAGAAAGGAAAACCCAGTTTGGCCACATAGTAACCGCTACTTACAGGTTCCTAGCAGAGATCACCTGGGGTGACCACCGGGGAAAAGAAAAAGAAGGAATCAAGTGAGAGTAAGCCATCTAAGTAGTGCACCACCTACTAGTACCAGACAGTAACCAAGCACACATACCTTCTCAGCTAGAGGCAGAAAGGGAAGGCCTTCCAGTACGCCCCTGCCAAAGAAGAAAGTGAGAACTTACGTAGTAGAACGCTATATGGACAAAGAGATATCACCAGCCCCAGGCAAGAAGCTGGTTGGTATAGAAGACACTTTAAGGGCAGAAGTGATGAAAAAAACACCTTTCAGTTAAGAGATAGGGTACAGCTTAGGCAGCCACAGCGCTACAGAGATGAAGACTACTCTTCTCCCCACAAACAGAAAAACAGCACTTGGCACCAGTGACTAGAGATCCAAGGGATTGGTCACTGGTGCAAAAGTCACCATATTCAAAGAAAGACAAGAAACGTTTACATCATATACCTACTGATCAAACAGTAGAGGTTATTACTCCCACAAGAGAAGTGGTTGAGGAGAATAATGTGTATATAGTTACAACTACAGACATGCTGGACATATGTAGGTGACATGTACTAAACAGATTATGACTTGGATGAACACTTGTAGAAAGTGGACTTGGGACACTAGCAGCTAAAGGCTACATATTCATTTTCAAGATGTCTAAGTTAGCCCATAGAGAAATCATATTTCTGGGGTTTTCATCATCTGAAGAGGGAAGGGGACTTGCTCCTCAATTCCTAGAGAAATGTGTACACTCACAAAGCCAAGTTATGCTTAAGCAATTGCAAACCATACTAGGCTTTTTTAATTTTGGGCAATCATATGCGATAGCCTATGCAGCATTTGTGAAACCACTATATGACTTAAGTCTAGCTTCCGGCCAACAGACTGGGAGGAAGAGCACGTACACACATCCTGCACCATGTTAACCAACAGATGACTCAAAGTAGTCCTTTTCAGGACGGGATCACTGATACAGACTTAGAAGTGACACTATTCCTGGTCCAATAACTCTTACATATGTAGTATGAAATCATGGAGAGAAACCCCATAGCATACCATTCACATGTCTATACGATTCCCAAGTTAGAATTTGCCCCAGAAGAAACGATTCTGGCTGCTGTCCAAATGATTATGCAGAAGCAACACTGACAGCACTAGACATAAGGCATCACTATAAACCAGAATAGCTACAGGTGTATGATCTGAAATTGTCTCTACAAGCAGATAGCCCGCTTTGGATGTTTGCTAATATACTATACTGTGAGGAAGTGCTGTTCTAGCAATTGAACCACACTCTACTCTGCTGCCTGTGCTGCTGTAAAAGGGTTGGTAAGTTACAAGTCCTCCTTACACTAAAACAAATTGATCCACATAAAACCACTGTAATTGTGTCTGATTCAGACTATGCAGTAATATGACCTCTAATGGTGCAAGCCAACTCATTCAGAGATTCTATAGGCAAGGCAATCTTGTCAAAACAAATTTGCCAAGACCACTCATCTGGACTATGCATACAAAAGCACACAGAAATGTACCTGTGCACGTTGCAGGCAATGCACTTGCTGATCAGTCTGCAAGACAGTGGACTGCATTCGAAGTAGTAGCAGCATTAACATGCTCCGCAACATACATAGATGAGGACAAAAAAACATGAATAGATGCAAACATCCCTACCCTCATGGCAAGGCATAAAATAAGCAATGTTGAGTAGCAATTTGCTATGAAATTCTGCAGGTTTGCTAATTCAATTGGCACTTGTGAAGCAAAGCTAGCTATTTAAGTTTTTTCAATGAAAGCACAACTCGCCCTGCATTCCTCTCTTCCCTTCAGGACTCTCGCCATCCTCTTTTCTCTGTTCACTGCAAGTTCAAAGGGGCTAATGGAAAGAAATTGTGCAGCAGTAATCATCTCTGCTGCTCTTATGGGCCTAAGGCCTGTCTGGCAATGTTGAGCAAGACTTTTTAAAATAATCGCAAACCAGAAATTAATCGGGATAATACCGTTAGGCTAACTGTATCCTGTCTGCCAAAAACTATTATGTGTTTGTATTTTTTTTTTATATAATTTAATTCAATTTCTAAAAATGTAATTTGTCACATAATACATAATTAAAGTATTGCTACTGTACAGTAAATTGTAGGTTAGTGTATCGAAATCTCAGTGTCAACTAGATTTCATTTTGTTGGGGAAGATGCATCATATTGACGAGTGGACACTGAGAATGTGCATGATCGCACAACCAAATGCTTTTGATGGCAAACCTCGTTCTGTAACCTGTTGGTTACATATAGCTTGCAACTGGTGCTCATCCCACGAGCTGAACCCACACTCTTTTACATTCTATCTGATCACCCTGCTGCCCAGAAAGTAAGAGGGCCCCAAACTACAATATTCCACATAGTTCACCCAATTCTCTGCAAAATCATCCATTCGGCTTGGTCTTACTTTTTCTTCTTACATAATGACTAGACGTTAATGTTAAAGGATATTTGTACTGCGCACTATCACCACCGCAGTGGTCCCCTGGGGCTCTGGCGGATCTGAAAAGGAAAAGGGAGCGGTGGGGTGAACTTATTGGAAACGAGTGGGATAAGTGCAAGAGAGCAGTGATGAGATGTTGGCAGCTTCAGTTCAGTTAACACCGTTCGCTGAGCTTTGGGGGTGCTTTACCGGTCGGTAGCCACTGTGTGCTGTTGTGTGAAGCTATGTGTGGTTTGTTTTGTTGTTGCGGTGTAGTGAATTTTGATGTGCAATAGGGTTGTGGTTGGTTAAAGTTTGAGAGGTGTATGCAGAGGGGTGAGATTGTTTGTGGGTTGGTTATTGGCCTAACTATCTATGCTAAATTTCCACATTCTTTCCATGTTTGTGAATGTCTCTGTATTTCTACCTAGATCCGGCACTGGTTAATATTCACAATCCTGTCTATATATGACGCATGCCAATATTCACTTCTTAGATCCAGATGTTGCTGTTGATAATATTCCCGAAGCAGTTTAGATGTGGTAATGGCTGATATTCACTATTCTATCGAGATGTGGCACCAGCCAACTTTCATTAGCCTGTCTACATGTGACGCAGATCAATGTTCACAATTCTATCCGAGCGTGGCATTTGCTAACCTTCACAATCTCATCTAGATGTGACACAGGCTAATGTTCACAATTCTATCTAAATGTGGCACCTGCCAACATTTCACATTTCTATCCAAGTATGGCGCTTGCTAATGTTCATGGAGTGGGTAAGGATGTTGGTTAGTGTTGGGCATGTATGATCATTCCTGTCCTCATGGGTCGTCGCTTGTGTTCTATTCCCACTAGCATCATTTCTATTCTTCTTGTAGGTGTTTCCCGTATTCGGTTCTGAGTGCTGTCTGTGCCATCATATAATCTGGCAATCTGTTTTGTGTTTCCGGTTTGATTGTTTTGTTGTTTCAACTTAGTTACGAGATGTTGAAGAGCCAGGTTTTTAAATTTTAGGTGGCCTTTGGCATTTCTTACGGGATGTTGTTCCATGTTTTTGTGGCCAGGTGGGAGAAAGAGGAGCCCCCTAGTTTTTTCTTGATGTATGGTGTAGGTTCCAGTCGGATTTCCTTGCTTGATCTGGAGGAGGCTTGTTGGCTTGTAGATTTGCTCCATGTGTTATGCAAATTGTTTTGAAAATGATACGATGTTTGATTGGGAGCCAATGTAGTATTTTTTAATGCTGGGGTGATGTGGTCTATTCTGGATAGTTTGAGGAGTCTGGCTGCTGCATTTTGGATATGTTGTGGTTTCTTCAGGAGACATTCTGGTATCCCGAGGTAAAGACTGTTTGCAAAGTCAATTCTTGACATGAGGGCGATGAGTGTCAGTGTTTTGTGGGTGAAGGAGAGGAAAGGTAGGATTCTTCTTGTTGTATGAAGGAGGAAGCAGCATTTCTTGATTATTGCGTGTACTTGTGGTTCTAAGGTCAGGGCATTGCCCATTAGGACTTGCATATTTTTTACTACCTTAGATGGTGTGGGCACGGTTCCCATTTCCGTCGGCCAGGGGATGTAGGCGCTGTGCTCTTGTTTTTTTGATATAATCATGATTTCTGTCTTTCCTGGCGTTCATCCAGTCAGAGACTTCTTTTAGACATTCTATTAGAGTCGAGTGATCGGCTTGAGTAACTTCGATTTTGTAGATTATTCGAGTGTCATCTGCATAGTTGTAGCATGTAATTTTGTATTTTTTGAAGATCCGATTACTGGAGTCCGGTAGATGAAGTATAGTGGCGATAGTGAGGATCCTTGTTGTATTCCACAGTCGTTCACCCGTGGAGTAGATTTGAAGGGTTTTATCCATACGGTTTCTGTTCTGTCTGCTAGGAATGATTAATTCCAGAGTAGTGCCATGTCAGTTATACCTAGATCTTCCAATCTTTTGGTTAGGGTGTAATGGCTTACTGTGTCAAAGGTTGCAGAGGGGTCGAGCAGAATCAGAGCTGAGGTTGTGTTGGAGTCTGCGTTTGTTTTTAGGTTATCCCAGATGGATAGTAGTGCCGATTCTGTTCCTCTTGCGGGTCTGAAGCAGAATTGTGCTGGG
The DNA here is from genome assembly GCF_040938575.1 of Ambystoma mexicanum. Classification (NCBI taxonomy): domain Eukaryota; kingdom Metazoa; phylum Chordata; class Amphibia; order Caudata; family Ambystomatidae; genus Ambystoma; species Ambystoma mexicanum. The sequence goes on along the minus strand of NC_090926.1, from coordinate 1,089,602,058 downwards.
CCTAGCAGGTGGTGGTTTTCTACATGTTCTTGGGTTCATTTGTATACTTACGTTTCTAGGATTTTTGCTGGGTAGGGAATGTTGAAATTGGTATGTAGTTGGAGGTCTTCCACGTCGCCACTTGTGTTTTTTTAAAAGTGGCTTGATATATGCTGGTTTGAAGGATCGTGGTACGGTTCCTGTTGTGAGTGACAGATTTAAGAGGTTTCTGTAGCATTCTGATGGTGTTCCTTGTGCAAGGATTGATTTGTAGATGTCAGGGGGCAAGATTCCATGGTAATCCAGCTTTCTTGCTGTGTTTTACCAGTTTGATGAATGCCTCTGTTGATATTTCAGGGAAGTTTTGGAGTTTGTGCTGTGGCTACTCGTCAGATCGGGTTAGTTGAGTGTTGGGGTTGGTTCGTAGTTTTGTATAGTTTTACGATGTTGTTGATTTTGTTCTTGAAATGGTCTGCCAAATTGTTGCAGTTTCTCTGAGGGAGTTGGAGTGTTGTCGCAACCAGGTGGGTTTCTCAATTCTTTTAGGATGTTCAACGTTTCTTTTTGTGTGTTGGTGGCATTGGTGATTCTGTCATCATACCTTCTCTTTGCCTTTTGAATTTCCTTCTTGTATGTTCGGATTGGTTTCTGGAACTGGGTTTTCTCACCTTGGTTGTATTCTTTCCTCCATTTTGTTGCCAGCTTTTTTTTTTTCTTTTTCATGGTGCTTACTAGTGGGGTTAACCATTTTTGCCATTGATCTTGAGGGGGTTAATGGTTTTTCCGGGGCAATGTTTTCGATTGCATCAGCAATTTGTGGAGTAGCTCCACTTTCCTGTTTAGGTCTTCCTTCTCCAGTTCTGCTGCTGACGGTTTGGTCGACTCCAGTTATTCCATTAGGTTGCTTGCTTTGACGGTTTCCAGTTTTTTTTGTGGTGGTGGCGAGCTTGAGGGGCTGGATGCCGACTTGATTTGGTAAAGTGATCACGAGTGGGACGAGATGGTCACTCCATAGTATTTGTATCGGTGGTGCCGTGGTGATGAGTTCTTTTTTGCCGAAGGTTGTGTCCTGCCGAGTGTGTTGCCCCTTTGACCAACTGTTGTAATTTCATGGTTGTTAGCTGTCCAAATAGTGAGTTTTGAGAGTTGCCATATTTTACTTTGAACCAAATGTTGAAGTCCCCCAGGATTATTAGATGATCGGATTGTGCTTGATGGCTATGTTCATGATGGCTTCTATGAAGTGGTCGATTAAGGTACCATTGTTTGTCAGTGGTCTGTAAACGAGTATGAATTTGCAGTTTGTTTTTGGATTTGCTGATGTGTATGACCATGGTTTCGCAGTTGATGATGTAAGAAGTCTGTTTTTACTTTCGGGTGTTCTTTGAATGCAATTTCGAGGCCTCCTACATTTTTTGTTTTTCCCGTTTACCTGAAAGCATTTGAAGTTGGTAGGGAGGCAGCTTTGGAGTGTGATTCTGTAATGGTCATACAGCCATATTTCTGTGATTAATAGGATATCAATGCCGTTGTCACAGAGAAGGTCAAAGATCTCGGATGAGTGTTTGGACATGGATCTTGCGTTTATTAGGTTTCAGTGGAGTTTAAAGGTGCAGTTTGGTTTGTGCTTTATTGTGGGCGTTGTCTTGATTGGTGTTGAGGGTTCCTTCCAGGTTGATCTCTAGTGGAGGTGTTCTAGTTGTGTGTCGTCGAAAAGCTCTTTTCTAGGTTCAGTCTTGGGTTTTTGTTTTCATCAGGCTCCTCAACTAAATTTTGTTGCTGTTGAGCGGAAGGTTCTCTTGTTTTGGTGATGCAAGGGGTTAGGGCGTCGATTATGTTGTTTGTGCATTCTTTTGCATGGTTGCGTTAGGTTGGCCGTTCTTGATTTGTACATTGGGTTTGCTCGCTCTGGTGAGTGGTTATTTGCGAGGTATAGAGTTAGGTATAGGGTTCTCTCTCGGCACTGGTTCCGTTGTCGTTCCTGTCTGGGAGTGTGTTCAGCAGTTGTAAGCCTTTGGTGGGGTTCAGTTGGGTTTGTTCTTTCTGCCCTTTGCCTTTCCTCTGGTCCAGTTCGTTTGCAAAGCATTCTTCGGTTTGTTGCAGAGTTGGTCTTTTTGCTTTTGGTCCAGCTGTCTTGTGGTGTTTGACTTGGTGTCGAGAATTGGTAGAAGCTTGGGCTCTGTCTGTTGGGGTCTAGTCCGGCGATATTGCTGGGGTAGTTCACTCGCTGTCTCGAGTTAGTGTTGTCTGGCGAGGTCTACTAAGGTTATATCGCTAACCCAAATGTGGGTCTCCCTGGAAGAGACTTACTGCAGTAAACAAATCTCTGCGATGTGAAGTAGGCTACAGCTAATAACTACAGTATTATCCGAGAGGGCTCAAACTGATAATCACGGTGCTATCCTAGAAGATGCGAGCTAAAGATTGCAGTACTGTTCTATAGTGGTACTTTCTAGATGTGAGATAGGTCAATGTGTGCTAAACTCTAAGGGTAGTGCTCAGTCTAAGAATCAATCACAGTATTATCCTGAGGAATAGGCAGTAATCACAGAACTATCCTAGAGGGCACAAGCTAATAATCACAGTGCTATTCTATAGTGGTGCTGTCAGTCTAGAAAAATGGACACCTCTCATGATTGGCGGCAAACATTTTGGTGGCCGTGGGCCAACCGTCTCATGCACGAAACGATAGAAATACAGGTTTCCGAGTTTACCAATGAACGGCCATTTTGATGCAACAAGGATCGCCATTTTGTTTTCCAACAATTGCTCATTGCTTTCTGTTCAAATTGCTTCGCAGCACATTTTCTGCTTACACTGCTCGACTGTTAATATTGTTGTCTGAACGTGAAAGGACAAAGCCGCGGGGCCGCGAGGCTAATAAGAGTTTGTTGAAACACAACGTAGGCAGCACCGGGAAGGAATGCCCGGCTCCCTCCCGAATGTAGCCTTGAAGCAGAGCCGCAGGGCATTTAATCATTTCACAGATGCCAGCCAGTCTCGTTATATGGTAGAATAAAGCAGCTTAAGGCTTGAATTATACTCTTCTTACGGCCCCCCCCTTTACTGAGCCCTGTAGAGCGTGTCGGCTCCCAAGACACGAATAGCACCTCATAGATAGCAAGGTCTGGAGTGTGACTCTTCCCCCGTATGTAGCTTGCTTCCAAGAACAGAAGCACTGTGTTCTGTTCAACAAGGAAAAGAGGTCTCCGCACTTGCAAAGTTGTACATTGTTACTAGAATAGATATTCGAAGGTGTCATTGGTCGAAAGTGTCCATTATCAAACAGAGTTCAAAGAAACCCAATAAAGGGGGGTGTTAAACATGTCACAGCTGATTGTATGATCTGCATTTTGTATATATGTAACTGATGTATGTAATTCGCCCTCTTGCGTCCCTTGAGGTCTAGAGATACACGTCATGGGGCGTGAGACCGAGTTGGCCAACTGAGACTATTTGCTTTGCAATAAACCCTAGCTTTGGGAATACAACCTTGTGTCTGGCATATCTATCGTGTGTGGTGCCTTGCCTTGCTTCCATAGACGTGAGGCACCTCTAGGGGCCCTTTCAAGATGGCACCCGAATCAGGACCCTCCCCCACTTGTTCCATCGTGTACGTTGTATTTGAGTAAAGGCGCAGAACGGCGAGGACGGGATGATCGCGCCGGGATCAAGAGATGTTCGGGGCGCACTGTAGAAGTGATGAGATTCCTTTGGAGATCTGCACACACTTGATCCCTGATCGACGTATCTGGCTAGAGAACTAGGAGGCGAGGGTCCCGAAAAGAGGCGGAAGCCAAGAAACGCAGACACGACGTCATTGGTTGCGTCAGTATACAGATGACTTGTGTCCTGAAGGACAAATTGATTTATCAGGCGAGTCACTCCCCGATACAAAGTAATCCTTATATTGGTTGAGAGTTGACTTTGCAAAATCAAACGCCCTAGGTAAGGTTGATTAACCAGGGGGAAGGTTGAAACATGCCTGGGGTATTGTCCACCCTAGCGGGGTTTTTCCGCTGCGGTACACAATTTTTGGAAGATGGCCAAATTGCACCACCTGGGGGAACGCCGGCGTACGACATGTATGTAAAGTATGGTGTGGGAGCGATAATATTGTGTGAGACTTGGCATAGGCAATCCAGAAAGCAACAAGACCATCCTTGGCCGATACGTGGTAGTTTTGAGATAGCGAGAATAGATAACCTGGAAAGGGTGTTGATAAGAAAGAAAGCAAGTCCTGCAGCATTTGATATCATTAAGGACTGGAGAAGGGAAGCAATGCTCCGATTTAGAAGTAGAGCGAATCACGCACGCAGGCATAAATCAAAAGGTGAAGTAGCAGAAGAAAAAGGAGGAGTGGACTGAAAGTCTAAGAAGGTCAGGTAGACGTGACCAGTTAAATATAGAAAAAATATACACATAGCAGATGAATTGATAGAAAACATATTGATCCATACAAAACAAGGCCCAAGATCAGAAGCAAGGCCAAACACGTCAGTAACTATTGCCCACACCCCTCCCGAAGCCCAAACTCTCCCTCCCGCAGCTCAAGCCCTCCCGCAGCTCAAGCCCTCCCGCAGCCACAGACCATGCACGTAAAACTTCCTACTAGCCAACCAGGCCCACAGCAGACACTCCCCGCTCCTGTTGTCCCAACCGCACCTCCCACCTTAGATACAGACTGGGTATCGTCCGTCCCTCCCGGGGTTGAAATTGAAGCCGCAGGGGCGAGAGGCGGGACTGAACAAAGTGTATGCACGAGGGTAACTCGCAGCGTGATCAGCAAGGAAAGGAAGGTGGAATTGCAGCAACAGGCAGAGATGTATATAGACAGGAATGATGGGACGGCAGCATTGGCCTCGATGTATGACTTCCGAAGAAGCAACGAAAGACAGGTAGTGTTGGAATGTATGGGTGAATATTTGATGGAGAGATGGAAACAATTGGGAAATTACCACTGCAGCGATTGTTAGATTTGAAAGCATTAGCACGCTGTAGAGATAGAGATGAAGTAAGGGAACATGTATATGGACTTTTTGAACTAAAAAATGAATTGGGTAAGGATTATGCTGAAATGTTTACTGCACCTGGGTACAGGGGTAAGGATATCGGGAGAGATAGGAAGGAAATGCTAGGGCCACATAATCAACGGAAACAGTTACCATTGCGGGGGCGAAAGGCGATGGTGGACGAATTATTGTTGCTAAAACAGGTGGGGGAAGACTTGAAAGTATGCATACTGAAGACACGGGTGCTACTGCAGCAAGTAGCAGGACATAATAGAGGGAATGCACAAGGAAGGAGTAATTCGAATATGCATGGGGGGACATTGGGACCAAATCAGTGTGCGTACTGTAAGGAGGAAGGACACTGGCGAGACACTGGCGAGCGCAATGTCCACATCTGCAGAATAGAAATGGGTCTGGTCAGAGAAGACAGCACAGAGGGCACCAAGAAGCGAATGGACCAAATAGGAATAGTATGCAGCAGCACCACAATAATGGTGGTAATCAAAACCAAGCCCAAAACCAAAGTGCTCCTAAACAGAATCAGGGCCAGCAAAACCAACAGTATGGAAACCAGAGGGGGGGAAATAGAGGGAAGAGTGGGAACGTTTTTGATACACAGCCAAATACATATTACAGTAATAGTCGTGACTACACATCGGATGATGTGTTATTTCCCCAATAGGACAGCCCAGGGCAGGGGTCGGAGCCAGTGTCTATTCCCGTGAATCAGAAAGGACCCTACGTAGAAATGAGAGTCGGGAGTGAGGAGCACCGTTTCCTTGTAGATACAGGAGCACAGAAGTGTTCAATAGACCATCACTTGGTTCCGGATATACCACTGTTAGAGCAAAATAATGTCTCTGTAGGGTTCGCAGGTACACCAGTGATTAACCCTGTGTCCCAACCAGTCCAAGTTACCATAGGACCATTCACTGAACATTGTCCTTTTCTCCTAACAGAAAATTGTGGGGAGAACTTGTTGAGATTGAATTTATTGAAAAAGCTAGGTGCGATTATACATTGTACGTCAGCCACAAGATGCCCCTGTGTCAGAATTCATGTCTGAAGCTTTACCAGGAGAGTTAAGTAAAGTGCCAACCTGTATATGGGCAATGCATGACAATGAAGTAGGATGCTTGAAAATAGAGCCAGTAAAGATCATTTTGAAAGAGGGTGTTACACTGCCGCGAATTCCCCAATACAGAATTTCGGCTGATGGTGAGAAAGGATTGAAGAGTATTGTTACAGATTTGGTGAAATTAGGGTTGATTGAAGAAATTACAGGAAGTACATTCAAACAGCCCGATTCTTCCAGTTTATAAAAAGGGAAGCAATGAAGTACCATACCATTTCATAATTGATTTGCGCGCACTGAACAAGGTAGATCCACAATTTCCTTTAGTCCCAGACGTCACTAAAATATTCACAATGATACCTGTCTCAGCAGAATACTTTAGTGTAATTGATCTAAAAAATGCATTCTTTAGCATACCGGTGAACAAGGACAGCAGATATTTGTTCACGTTCACATTAGGACGATCATTTACATTCACGCGGATTCCGCAAGTTTACACGGAAAGTCCGAGTATTTACAGTAGAGCATTGAAAGAGCAGCTAGACATGCTAGAATTACCAGTGGGTTGCGTACTCTTGCAATACATAGATGATCTGTTAGCTGCTGACACAGAGGAGATTTGTAAAGAAAGCACTGTATTACTATTGTCACACCTAGCCGCACATGGCCATAAAGCTAGTCTGAAGAAATGTCAATATAATCTAAGGAGGTGGCCTATTTGGGCTATCTACTTTTGAAAGAAGGGAGAAGGCGAACGCCAGAACGGATAGAAAGTATTTCTTATATGCCTATTCTAATGACACAGAAAGGAGTCAGAGCCATAAAAAGGCATGGCTTTGTATTGCCGACAATGGAACTGTAATTTTGCGTTAATTGTGAAACCGATGGTGAACTTGACTAGAAAGGATGCGGTCATGCCTTTACAGTGGGATGAGGAATGTCAGAGCGTTTGATCAATTGAAAACTGCATTGTGTTCTGCTCCAGTTTTGGGCACACCAAATTAGGAAAAGGTTTTTAGACTGTGTGTGAAAGTGAAGGATGTGCATTGGTGGTTTTGACACAGGAACAAGGTGGAAGAAATAGGCCCTGCGGCTATTTCTCTTCCGCGCTGGACCCTGTAGCATGCGCACTACCACTATGTTTGCGATCTGTCACGGCGGCTGCTGCATCAGTGAAACAAACGGAAGGGATGGTATTAGGGCATACTTTAATTCTGATGGTGCCACATGCCACAGACATTCTATTAAATAGGACACAGACGCAACACCTCACCTCTGCTAGACTGACAAGATATGAGATTATCTTGTTCGCGCCCCATATCCAAATTATGAGGTGTAGCACTTTGAATCCTGCAGAATTAATGCCACTACCCACAAAAGAAAATGGTGACAACGATTCACCCCCCCCATGATTGTTTAATGGTTACTGAGGAAGAAACGAAGGGGAGGGTTGATTTGACAGACACCCCACAGAAAGAGCCGGACAGAGAGTTATTTTGTGACAGCTCTTGTTTCAAATTACCTGATGGCACAACAACTGCCGCCTACGCTATCACTACCCTAGAGAGCGTTGTAGAAAGCAAAAGAATCCCCTACAACTCGGCACAAGCCGCAGAAATAATAGCATTGACCAGAACCCGCGAGATTTCTGAAAATTTGAATGTGAATATATATACTGATAGTCAGTATGCTTTTGGGGTGGTTCATAACTTTGGTCGACTCTGGGCTGCGAGAGGTTTCTTGACATCACATGGTGCCAGAATTCAACATGGGCCTTTGATTGTACGATTGCTGTCTGCACTTATGTCTCCAAAGCACCTAGCAATAGGGAAATGTGAGGCACATAAAAAGGTAACATGCAATATAGGAAAGGGAAACACATTTGCAGACAGAATTGCAAAACAAACTGCCACTGATTTAAATAATAAAATGATGACAGTCCAGACTGAGGAAGTGCACTGCATGATAGAAGATGGAATTGCCACTGTCAAAGAGATGCAGGCCGAAGCCACAGCCTTTGAAATACAAGGGTGGGCTGAGGGCTCTGCGGAGTTAGATCTGGAGGGTTGTTGGGTGGACAAGGGAACTAAAAACTGGATGTTGCCAAATTCTTATGTGACTGCAATGGTCACAATGGCTCACAGCCCTACTCACATCTGTGAGAATAAAATAATACAGCACCTATCTACGGTATGGCAGAATGCAAACAAAGAAAAATGCAGAGAGGTTGGTGCAGAACTGTATCACGTGTTTACAACACAATGTAGGAAAGGGAACAGTGACTCCAAGAGGCAGTTTTGGCCCGCCCTTTCTGCCTTTTGAGGTAATCCATTTGGATTTCATAGAGATGGAGAGGTGCCAAAACTTGAAATATGTCTTTGTGGTGATCTGTGCATTCAACAAGTGGGTGGAGGCATATCGCTTTAACGACTGCAAAGCAATGAGCACGGCAAAAGTAATGCTTAAAGAATATTTTTCCCGTTTTGGCTTTCCCCCGTGTCCTATGGTCAGATAATGGTCCACATTTTGTGGGCGCAGTGGTGTTACAGATATGTGCGGGTCTTCAGATTGAGATGAGATTTCATAGTTCAAGGCATCCGACTTCGGCCGGTCTTGTGGAGAGGCACTACGGGATCCTCAAGTCAAAAATAAGCAAGATACGTGCAGGAAGCAAGTTGGGTGGATGCATTACCAATAGCGTTATTATGCATGCGTACGTCTGTACAGGCTAGAACTGGGCTCTCCCCATACAAAATCGTAATGGGGAGGCCGGCAAATGTTTGGTGCGCACCTCAGCCAAAACGACTTAGCAAGGTAGAACATCCTGTGCTTAGTACTTATTGTGGCCTTTTAATGCAGAAATTGTGTTTGATTCATCAGCAGGTCCAGGAGGCTCTACCAGTGAGATACACCGGTCCGGGGCACGCGCTGGAGCCAAGCGACTGGGTGCTGCTTAAGAATTTTGAAAGAAAATCATTGTTAGCACCCTCTTGGCATCGCAGGCGGCGATACGGGTGGATGGACGGAAGTCATGGATCCATGCCACCCATGCCAAAAAGATCCCATCCCCACTGAAAGATTTGCCCAATCCAGATGACCGGAAAGAGACAGCGGTCCCAGAAATGAAAGAAAGTGCTGCCAGTCCACCGCCGCTAAAACTGTCCGAGTGGAAAGTGGAAATCGAAACAAAGCCTGAAAAAATTGCCAAAAAGGGGGAAGGACAAAGAGTGCCCCAACGTTGCCCAGCAGAATCTACATCACTGTTGGCTGACACGAAATCTGCATTGCAAATACCGGCAGGCACTAAACGTGTACCCCTTTGGCGCCCACCAGCACGCCAAAGACTGAATCTGCATCACTGGCGCGGCGCACACCAGCACCTGCTGTAGCGCCACAAGCTGACTTTGAGCCTGGATCTGGAAGTGCACCGGCACTGTTCACCGATCACACAATACCAGGAGTGAGGCGATATGATTTACGGCCTCGAAAGACAGTGATCCACAGTTCTTTGGTGCTTATGCGAACATCTGGTCCCGCTCATGGACGGAGAAGGAACTAGAGGTGTAGAGGAGAGAAGCGTGAGAATTGTGCAAGTCGGATAATTCAAGACTCGCGGCGCCTCATAAAAAGTACATGTGTCGGAACCAGAGCGGACAACCTGGGCACACATGGTACTAAGGCAATAGAGAACTGTTCAGAAGTCCTCTGAGCAGTATAAGAGAAGTGATTTTGCCTAAAAACGAATAAGCAATCCAGGCTATAAAGGGCTGGCAGACTGAACTGTGACAATTCCGTTGAACTTATTGACATCAGGACAAGTGCAACGAAGAGCGATATCCGCGATGAACTTTATTAGGAAGAAGGACGATGAGAAACATGTCGGGAGCGCGAGTGATGATCCCCACAACCTACGGCTAAAAGTACGCGAAAAATAACACGACAAAATAGACAGGATAGATTGTCCCCTCCAGTGAAAACATCTGTAATGACGTTTCGTGTAAGAACAGACGGGAACAAAGATGCAGTTCCCCCTTCTTACACAGGTAATTATAACCCGAGAACTGTCCCTTTTTGTCTAAAAAAGAAAGGCTCCTATTCAGTAGTAACATTTACTGGATGCATGAATACAGTGGTATTAAAATGGGAAATAGAACCAGCATACGTGGGAGATCCAGTCTATTTTATATGTGGAGAGAAAGCATATCCTTGGTTGCCCAGAAACTGAGGAGGTACATGTTACCTAGATCTACTGTTCCTGGGAGTGTTCCTCTTAGAAACAGCAGACATGGCCAGACTATCCAGATCTAGAACCAAAAGGTGTAGCGAAGGTGTTTTGATAGCGACTGACGCAGCAAAATCATTAATTCCATTCTTGTCCCAGATAGTGACCTCCTATAACCCAAGGCAGCTGTCCAGAATACTGAAAGATATCAAACACAATGTCAGATTTACTAGTTAACATGACGTTGGAAGAAAAAGGAGTCAGGTTAATGACACTGCAAAATAGAATGGCTCTCGATGTAATCCTGGTTGATCGTGGGGGAATTTGCAAGATTGTCGGATCAGCGTGCTTCCGCATTGCAATGGGTGAAAACTTCTTTTTATTCGGCCAACAACTGTATCAACAGATTAAAGGCGTGAGCATGGGGGCAACTTTTGCACCAGATGTCACCAACCTGTACATGGCCCAGTACGAAGAGGACCTTATCTACCACAACGACAACCCCTACAGATCACACATCAAAATCTGGCGTTGTTACATCGACGATGTACTACTAATAGGAAGGAAGCAAAGACGCACTATTAGCGTTTCATCAATGGCTCAACACACGGAACAACCACATTAAATTCACCATTGAGTGGGACTACCAAGCCATCAACTTCCTCGATCTACACATCTATCGGTCCGGAGAAGTGCTGAAAACAGAACTGTTCAGAAAACTAACAGATAGAAACACCTTGCTTCATTTCACAAGTTACCACCTTCAAGGGTTGAAGTACAATCTCCCCTATGGCCAATTCCTCCGCATACACAGGAACTGCTCTGACATAGAGAAATTCAACCTCCATGCTCAACAACTACAAACACGTCTCGGACAAAGGGGCTATCCCAGAAAATCAATCAGGACCGCCAAAAAGAAAGCAGCCAATACCGACCGCTCGGTCTGTCTTACCACCAAAGAAAAAGATCCCATCAACAGAACTGTCTGTGTCACCACGTACAACCCTGTCGGCAATCTCATAAAATACACTATTAACAAGCACTGGCATCTGATTAAAAACGACGGCAGTCTAGCCAAAAAAACCTTTGTTCGCATTCAAAAAGAACAAAAATTTAAGACACTCTTTGGTACACACGTTCCTGGAACCTACCAAACCTGCTTCTACTAGTGGGACACTTCAGCTGTGGAGAATGTGTCGCCTGCCGATTCACCACAAACAGCAAAACATTCACCCACAACAATCTCTGGAAATTAATCTGGAAATTAAACAGCCACACGAATTGCGAAAGTAGATTAGTCATCTACGCCATCAAGTGTCCCTGTAACTTGGTATACATAGGCAAAACCATTAGACCCATCAAACAAAGAATTAACGAGCACAGGTCCTGCATCAAGAACCAAGTTGAAGACAAGCCCTTGGTGGAACATTTCATCAGGAAAGAACATAACCACAAACAATTCCCCTGTACGGTGGTCCAGCAACTCCAGCCACAACGACGTGGAGGCGACATAAACTTGGCCCTCACAAGACTTGAGCAAAAATGGGTTCACAAATTGGGCTCAGTACGGAACGGCTTAAACATAACCGTCGAATGGAAACATTTCTGAGACACAAACACCTCCAGCATGTCACTACGCAGACACCCACCCATACGAGGGGCCCCGCAGATCTACCACCATCCATTAACACGTCATGCCCATACGCTAGCACTATGAACACAGCGAGTCTGCATCCACACGGCGAGGGACCAGGGCCAGTCAGGATCTGACAAACATCACTTGCTGCCAGCAGGTCCCACTATTTAATGCACTAGAGCTGTGTAGACCGGGTGGATTCTGTCTCAGTTTGTTCTTTGATAAAGGTCTCTATATGTCTTTGATTGTAAATAACACGAGAGGGGCGCCACATGCCCTTGACCCCGTGGGAGACTCCTTGACCACTCCAGTATGCTGCCCAAACTTGACGGGTACACGTTGACCCCACCTCACAGCTTGGAGCACACAGCGCTGCGCTAACATGATTTGACCTATAGGGACTACATTGCCCATCATCCTGTGCGGCCTTGCTTCATTCCACTCCATTGGACATCACGCCCAGCTCCACGCGATTGGCTCCCGCGTCTAGCCTCAGTGTCACAGCACCCCCCGATTGGCTCTTTGCAAGCCCTAGAATAGCCTTTTAGGCACCACCACTCCGCCTTCCATACAGCAAGCACGGCGTTCAGAGGTCCTCGTCCAGCTAAGCACCTGCGAGATTACTGCGGTAAGTTACCGTTAGGAGCACTTTACGTTTTCGCTCCACACCCTCGGCAAGAGGACTGGGCAGCAATTTTAAACGCAACACTAATGCACCACGTTCTCTTCACTCTAATAAACGTTTTTATTCCAGGCACCGTCACGTAGCCCACAATAGCACTAGATTGCCCAGCACGGCATTTGCACATGCAGTGTCTACCATCTGGCCGGCAGTGAGACCCTTGGGTTTTTTACTCCCACGTGAGCACCATTGTCACCCTGGAAGTTCTTCAGCAACCTACTGATCTCGGCCACCCATCACGCACCGAATTCCATCTTGGACACAACAGCACTGATAGTGCACTTAATACCTCAAGGACACGGCCCCCACTACAATCAGTAGGCGTGCCTTTCCCAGCACCTATGAGCACTTTTGGACCACCATCACCACCGGTATTCTGTCCATCACGCTCAGTTCGGGATCCATTACCCCTTATTTTCTGTCCCCTCTCAGATATGGGATCAGTCCTGGCCTATACCAGTCGCACGGGACCCTGAGAAACATCGGCCTGTACAAAACGACAGCCGACTCACCAAGTGCCAGTTATGCACTGGCAATCCTGCATCTTCTAAGGATTTCCTAAACAGTAACCTTCTGCTACCACAGCAGTAGGTAAGCAGTTCTCCAGATCCACCACATGATGTATCGCCTTGGCACTACTTTGCCTGTATTGAATACTTTTAGTACTTAGTCAATCTATACCCGAGATCCTCACAGGTCTGTTTAAATCCACAGATACAACGGACAGCACCGCCACAGGTGCCTCTCCTGACGAAGGCCAGCACAAAGACAGGCGCTTATCAAGCCCCCTTTTTTTGGCCGAAACACACCCTGTGTCGATCCTTGTGACACAACTATACCACCCCTCTCGTGTATGTTATATGTAAATATTGTTGTGTGCACCATGTATAAGCTATGCCTTGGACCTATGCAAGTCTCAGGCGCATGTTTCCCTGCTTTATAGGGTTGTTCTACCCCCTCCAACTGTGGGAAATGTGCATCGATTGAAGTTTTGACCTCAATAATTCTGAGGCCGACACCTATCTGTGTTACTACTATCCATCACCGACCTTGTCCGTTTATATTTCATGTACCTTTCTTGCTTATCAAAAGAACTGTAAAATAAATTGTCTAGTCACCCGAAACTTCCTGTGTTGACACACACAGAGAAGGTTTCTGTTTCCTGTCGGATCTCTTCATCCTGATTTTTTGTCTATTATACGAAACAATAGAAATACAGGTTTCCGAGTTTACCAATGAACGGCCATTTTGATGTAACAAGGATCGCCATGTTGTTTTCTAACAATTGCTCATTGCTTTCTGTTCAAATTGCTTCACAGCACATTTTCTGCTTACACTGCTCGACTGTTAATATTGTTGTCTGAACGTGAAAGGACAAGGCCGCAGGGCTGCAAGGTTAATAAGCGTTCGTTGAAACACAACGTAGTCAGCGCCGGGAAGGAATGTTCGGCTCCCTCCCGAATGTAGCCTTGAAGCAGAGCCGCATGGCATTTAATCATTTCACAGCTGCCAGCCAGTCTCGTTATATGGTAGAATATGTTAGAATAAAGCAGCTAAAGGCTTGAATTATACTCTTCTTACGGCCCCCCTTTACCGAGCCCTGTAGAGCGTGTTGGCTCCCAGGACACGAATAGCACCTCATAGATAGCAAGGTCTGGAATGCGACTCTTCCCCTGTATGTAGCTTGCTTCCAAACAGAAGCACTGTGTTCTGTTCAACAAGGAAAGAGGTCTCCGCACTTGCAAAGTTGCATATTGTTACTAGGATATTTGAAGGTGTCATATTCGTCGAAAGTGTCCATCATCAAACCGAGTTCAAAGAAACCCAATAAAGTGGGGTGTTAAACATGTCACAGCTGATTGTATGATATGCATTTTGTATATATGTAACTGATGTACGTAATTCGCTCTCTTGCATCCCTCGAGGTCTAGAGATACACGTCGCGGGGCGTGAGACCGAGTTGGCCAACTGAGACTATTTGCTTTGCAATAAACCCTAGCTTTGGGAATACAAGCACGTGTCTGGCGTATCCATCGTGTGTGGTGACTTGCCTTGTTTCCATAGAAAGGGGCCCCTTTCAGTGCTTTCCAGATGTGAATCTGGTCAGCGAGTGCTAATCTCCGAGGGTAGATCGCAGTCTGACAATCACAGTGGTATCCTAAGGATCAAGTCAATAATCACAGTGCTTTCCTAGAGGGCAAAGCTAATAATCGCAGTACTATTCTGTAGTGGTGGTTCCTAGATGGGAATCGGGTCAGGAGCAAGCCTGTAATAAACAGTACTTCCCTTGTGAGTACAGGCTAAAAAAAATCACAGTATTTTCCTAGAAGGTGCAAACTAATAATCACAGTACTGTCCTAGAGGGCACGAGCCAATAATCTCAGATATTCTGTAGTGGTGCATTCTAGATGTGAATAAGGTCAATGTGTGGTAAACTCTAAGGGTAGGGCACAGTGTAAATATTGGTAGGGAGAATACTCCAGAATGGCGAATTTCCCTTACCTACCGAGTTCCTCAGCAGCTTTGTTGGATTTCTGAGATTTATTTTTTTCACCTGGCAAGAGCGTGAGCCTTTTTTCCCCACGCTTACTTACATGTGTTTTACTATGTGTGTTTAACATTTTCTTGTGTTCATAGACTGTGGAGCCTCACCCATTCCATAGGCATCATCTTTTTACTGTGTGTTACAACGCACCTTAAGTGCAGTGACACAGGGTTGTCTTTTTGACTTCCCAACTCAGACTCCATTTTCTGGGACGGACTACTGTCTCCCAGAACAACTGTCTCCCAGAACATGTAAAGTTACCATTGACTTTATTAGTCTCTTACAACTCACAGACCCAGTACAAACTATCTTAAATACTTATCCCTTTTTGTCTGTTTCTCTTGGAGCATTGTTTGCTCCCTTTTCATTAAGACTTGACTGATGGCAGTGGTAACTACCCTATTTTTCTTACCGCGGTTATCTTAAATAACCCTGGTATTGTTTTAGGCTATCTTGGTAGCCTCGAACTTAAACCCGCTAGACCATATACATTTTTATACGGTTCTGGCTGGGTTTAGTCACCATTTCTTTTTGTAAAAGTCTTTCTCATGTTTTACTCTGTATACCAAACCAGGTTTGGTTCCTTCGTTTGCTGTCCTTCTGCGCAGAAGCCCTCCTTAGGCATCTGTATGTCTGGAGGGGACAGGATGCGAGCGAGGGGTTTAGGACTCCCTGCACACGGGATCCTTGGAGACCCATGTCACACTCTGATATGATTGGCTGTGGCGACTGCCACCCTGCTGTGTGATTGACAGCCAGGCTGTGTGAATGGGCAAAAACTGCATAAAAAGCAGGTCTCTGGGGCTGGAAAGGCAGAGTCATCACTGGATCGAGAGAACCGAAGAGGAGCTGACAGAAGAGTACCCCTACCACGACAACCTCCCGGTGAAGCCCTGCTGCAGGTCCGAATCTTCATACTCCGACGACAGGGAAGATCTGCAAGGAATCTTCTCCCCTTGAACCGGTGGGAACAACTAGTTTACCAAACTGCTCGCCAGGCCTCCCTTCTCTGGTCGAATTTGCTGTGCAAGCTACAGTGAACCGGATAGCCAAGAGGAATGGACCCTGCTTGCGTTTTAAGGAGTGCACCTTTTATTCGTTGCTTTGCTCTGCTGCTGGTTTCTTCCCTGGGCAGTGCAGGACCCTCCTGTCTTCCTACTTCATGTCAGTCTGACAGTCGCTTCAGAACCCGCGACATCCGCCTCAGCTACAGCCTTCCTCTCCATTTAAAGGTACTTTTCAAATCCGGTTGTTCGTTTTGTCCAGCCGTGGTGAAAGTGTGTGAAACCTTTCACCAATCCGATGGCTTGTCCTCCATTCTATAAGCTAAATTTTCTGCCAACCAACTTCGTCCTGAACTCTTGGCAAAGACTTAACTGCGAACTACCCTGAACTGTGTGATCTTGAGCAACAGATGTTGACCCATTAACATTAGCCCGGGACTATTGAACTGATTTCGTCACTGTAGTTCCTTTTTCTAGATTGCCCTGCCTATTACTTATTGGTACTGCTACACATTGTTGATAACTTTGTCTTTCCCTCCCTTTTTTGAATTACTGGAGTGCCATTTTGCTCACACTTCATTTTGAGCCTAACTTGTCCATAATCTATTGGGTGTGTAGTGAATTAAGAGTGTGATTTTTTAACTGCTTCACTTTAGTGAAATGTTTTACAACTGATGTGTAAATAAATGTATATTCTTTTACTTAGAAACCTTGAGTCAGTGTTTGTTTGAATCACAGTAATTGTGTAACTATTGATACTGCTCACTTACTCGAGATAGGTCTGGCTGCTCAGCCATCGCTACCACTTTACTGTGTAGTACAGGATTGTACCAAAGGTGAATTTGTACTGTCACTTGTAGTCCTAATTGTGTGTGGTGTTCCCAAAGGGTACTGCATATAATTCTGCCTAACAACTATCCTAAGGAATAAGCCAATAATCACAGTACTATCCTAGAAGGAAGAGGCTAATAATCACAGTACTATCTTCGAGGGCACAATATCACAGTACTATCACAGTGCAAGTATGTGTGTTATGTGGCAAGGCTTACAGAGTAGAGGGATTGCTCTACTACCCACCGTGGCCACCTTTACCTTGTTTGTCGCTGCCGGTTGACGGCTGCCCACTGGCTTCCCCTTTGGACACCTGCAGACACTTTCTGGAGCTGCTTCTGATGGAGCCGCCCTTTGCCTTGGTGCCCTTAGCCGCAGGGGCTGCCGGTCAGAGGGCTGCCCTGGGAAGGTCAGCTAAGAGGGACTATCTAGCCAATCAGTGCTGGTGGGAGGGCTGGGAGGCGGGAGCAGGGAAGTAGGAGAGGAAAGCACTGCTGCCGGGGAGGAAGCCCAGTGCCTGGACCCGGTAGGGCTCATCTTTTATTGGGCAGAGGTGTGCACAGGGCCTGGAGGGTCTTTTTGCCAAAAATCAGACTCACCAGTAGCTCGAGCGAGTGGACCTGCAAGCTTAAGGCAGCTGGTGATTACACCGTGCAGCTGGGGTAGTGATGTCCAATCAGGGCTGGTAGAAGGGGTGGGAGGTGGGAGCAGGGAATGAGAGGAAAGCATAGCTAACCAGATGTTTCCGGATAGTAGTGATCAATATTTTCATCTTGTCTGTACATCTATATATCTATCTCCTTCACTACCAAACACTGTAGTAAGCCTACAGAGCTTGCTTTGCTCCATGATTAAGATTGCATTATATATTAGCACCTGCAGTAGAAATAGCTGGGCAAGCTGTTTTCAAAGCATTTTTATCATATTTATTGATGTCCATTCATGCTGCTAACCTTTGACAGACTCACCCAGGGCTCAAAGTATTTTTGCCCAATCGCATAGTCAAGTAGTTTTTAAGAAGGGCTAGTGCCATTTGGATGGGATGTTTGAAAATTCTTTAAACCTTATTTGCAGTACATGTCAAATAAAAAAGTTTCACTGTGCATGGCTGACCTCTGAGTGGCAGCAGTGTTGCAAACTTAAGTGGGTTTGTGGTGACATGCTCCATTTTACAGAAAGCACATTTACATTGTTATCGATTGCCATGGTTCTAGTGCATTTCTCTTCGGTCGAGTGGGCAAAGTAAGTTATTCGACCTGCAGGTATAGTGACATTTTAAAGAATTTGCAAGGCCTGGCTTCTCTCACCTACTGTTTTACCTCAGCGGTACAGAAAACCGCTGTATTGTTACTTATTTTATATCTAGGGTACAAGTATCTTCTGGTGGCATTAGAAAAATATTAGTACAACATTGCTAATCAAATAGGTTTGTTTACTAATCAAGAACATTTTAATTAGCAATCTCTGCTAATCCATTTTTGAAAACTAATTTATACCCATCATGGCTTCCCAACTTACAGCTATACTGTAAAAGAGAACACAGTGATAGTCACTATACCCAAATCTAAAGGAGGCCTGGTCGACAGGGTAAAACTGAACAAGCACGATAGATTAACATCCATCTCCACTGCACATACAAGTGTAGCCTCAACCCAATTTGGGATTTCAGCTACTACACGACTCTTGCAGAATAGATACTGGTGTCCCGGGCTTAGTAAAGAGGTACAACAGTAAATTGCCCCATTTGTTATAGACAACAGGTGGCAATTCCTGCAAGCCACCAGTAGGCACACTAACAAAAGCAACAGTGCTTTTTGAATGCATGGACCTTGATCGGTGGACCACATAGATCCACCAACACCAGTCAACAAGTACAAATATATGTAGTCATGGTGGACTTGTGCACTAGTTTCACTTGGCTTATTCGTCAGAAGAAAGCATATTGTAAAGAGATCATAAAGGGTTTGCTGTCCTTAACTAACAGCACCAAATTCACTCCAAGCTAGCAATGGGTCAGCCTTGTCAGGCAAAGCTTTAAGAGTGGCCCTGTCAAGCTGGGGCTGTACTCTGGAAGTCTTTGCCCACAAGCTAAGTTCAGAGCCAATAGGATAGTAAGGTAAGCCTTTTACTAAATGCATCCTTTCTTCTGGTGATAATGGCGTATGTTACGTTCCTATAGTGCAGTGTAGCATAAATAATCTACCTTGCCTTTCTCAATGTCAGGGTAAAACTCCTTAGGAGTTGGTATTTGGCGCACCAATATATAGGGCCGATTTACACAATTCTTGTTAGATCTCTCACCAGCTGTTCCTCAAACTTCCCAAGAGACTCCTTCGATAGCGAAGAAGCACCACAGCATCAAGACGAAAGTCATTGACTGACCGTGAAATCTGGGCAAGTGTCCTAGAGAAAATTCATGAAGACTCATGACAGAAAACCAAAGCACTTGGACTGCACTACTGACCTCTTGTGAAGGTACTGAAATGTACAGGCTCAAGAACAGCAGTCCTCCCAGCACTGCCTCCTGAGAAGGTTACTCAACAAGTGTCACAGGCCCTCAATTAGGAGTAAGCTGGTCTGGAATAAATGCTAGGAATAATGCTGGTACTACTGGATCCAGCATGAGTTTGCCGGTAGGAGAATGAAACTACCGGCAGGCTTGACCCGTCAGTTCAGGCCCCTTACCAGCAGAGAATTGCCGGTACTAGCGGTGCTGGAGATCGGGGCAAACTCCATGGAATAGGAACTTACTGCCATTGCCAGCACCTGTAATATCCCGGTGATATCGGTCACCGTTAACAAAGTTTGACAATAACCTGCCGGTAGCAGCGGCAAACTATGAGAGCCACAGTCCATCTTAACACATCATATGGAATCTCAAGAATTAAATAATCCTCCCACTCAAGAATCTTTTAATTTTACATTTCTCTTTGGAGTACACTTTTATGTTTGCCTGAAGACCTATGCTACGAAAACATTTTGAAAAACTTAGAATTTTGGAAAAAAATGAAAATGTGAAGAAACCAATGATTGAATGGAATACTTATGCAAAGGAAACAGAATCATAGGGTGAGTAGCATCCACAATTCAGGATAATTGAAATATGCTGAATAACCGAATGATGCTAAAAAATATAGTTGATACCATTATTGATTTATACACAGTTTTGTAGAAAGCTCTCCTGATGAGCCACTACAAAAAGTGGTGAAACGTGTGGAGAGAACAAATTGGAAGTTTCCAATGCAAAACTGTGAGAACATTTGACTCGTAGGATTAAAATTGATTCACAAAAAGTGATTGATCTTTTGTTTCTTCTCGTTTAAACTCAAAAACCAGTTGGCGCAATTTTGTTTGCTGTGAGGCAGTCACATTAGCGGGTTCCTTCCTTCGTTAGACAACCGGAACCAGAGCACTACTACAGTGTGGATTAGTTTTGTGTGACTGCAAATCCTCTTTAAAAACCTCATGACAGCCTAACAAAGCAATAAAGGAAGGTAAATATGAACATATTTCAAATGCCTCAGGCATTCCAAAAGACTGGAATCTTGAGGCAATGAAGGTCGTAAATGCCACAAAGGTTGAAGCAAAGGGCCTTGCACAGCTTGGGCTTCAAAAATACTTCAAATGTATGCTAATTCTGTAGGCAGAGCATGTCAACTAATGGCAAAGTAAGAACCTTTACGTGGGGTGGTTAGTGTAATAGGTATATGGGGAAGGTCCGGTAATTGGTCAGCAATCCTAGACAGGATAGGCACCTAGAAAAGGCTGCGGCCAAAAGGGAGGCAAAGAAACTGAACCTACCTGGAAGAAAAATGTCCGAAAAATCCAAGGACTGGCCATACCCCCCCCCCCCCAATCGAGATGGCCCATTTCGCAGCTGATCACTTCATTGGTTTGCTGCAGGTAATCTACAAGCTGACGAGATTTGGTAGTGGATATGGTGCATATCATCAAAGAGGACCTGGAAGCTCCACAGCATGAACAAACAATTGTTGAAATTCTGAAGATTATAGACTTCCTGGACACTCTACAGGTGTCCCAGCCTAATCGATCAAAGCATGGCCAGAGCAGCTAGAACTTAATCTATCCAAACAAGCTCAGAGGCAGACTCTTTCAGAGTCCATCTACACTTTGCCGAGTATACTCAAGAAAACATTCTACAGAATATCGGTGTTTGACAAAGACCGAATGTCATGGACACAGATGGGATCCTCAATAGTCCTGTGGCATTATAAATACCTCTATGGTGTGAAGAACTGCAGTCCGCGGGTACCGTGCATCAAGTAGATCAGTAGATACAAACTCTACGAGGTGACCTACACGCATGCCTGCTTGAATCGTGAGGGCTCTACAGTACAACTGTATTGCCTGAGGAACTGTGTGGGAACACACGACAGGACATTCATCATATCAGCCCATGTGAGCAGAATTCAAGTACAACCAAGTGCATGCCGAGCCCAATTTGAAGGGGAACCTTCAGGAGCAAAGCTCTACTATTACCTAAAGGACCCTTCATTGTGCAGTTCAGTGCTTCATGGTGTGGTGTGCTGTGGAGATTGCCAGCTTGACCACCATCTTAAACCTGGTGAACTGTTGCAGTTCTATTCTACACCCACCAGTGAAGATTGAGCTTATGCAATTGGACTGGCCTGAAGTGAAGCAACTAACAAGGAGACAGGCATATGTCCTGGATATGAAAATGCACTGCATTAGAATCACAGAGACTTTCATAGAAGCATCAAACAGAACTGCCGTCAGCCAAAGACCTACTGGAACAATAGCAGAATGGCCAAAGGAGATTCATGCCCGGTTGAAAAGCTCTAATACAACAAATGAGAGGTCCTCCCTGAGCTCCATCTACTGGCGGACACATACAGTTGCTTTCTTCAATCTATTTAAAGAACTTCTTTGTAAACTTAGGCACAGGGATCACACCTGTGCTCTATATCCTTGTAGCTGGGTTCATCCCGATCAGTTCTACTTCGTCGTGACAAGTAGCAGTGAACTTGTCAAAGCACCAAAACCGCATCCTGAATAAAATAAGAAAACTGTTTGGAACTTTTCTTGTGGCAAACATCTACCCATCTCATTCACCAGCGACTGTTAGCACCCGAAGGTTGTCTGCCGATCAGTACCTGCTGCAGCGGGCTCTTCTCAAAAAGAAATGCTTATGTTTCAATATGTAGTAACTAGTGAAGATTCTGAGTGAATACATTTTAGCAAATCAGTATTCTGCCATGTTTTACATGTTCTCTTGTCTCTTTACTCTTATTTCCATGATACCTTTGATGCCTCTTCGGCCTGTTCTATGTCTCATGGGGAGGTGACATGTCTGCACATATTAGCCATGCTTAAAATGGCATGTGGCCTAAGCCGCAGACCAGGTCTCCTGCTAAATGCACAGTGCAATGAAAACACTTTCCTATTTAGTGAAATGCAGGGCGCAAGATTTGCTTTATCATGTTGCAATACTAATGTACAGTACAATAAGATGTATTCAATAGTCCAAGCAGCACGCCAACGGCCTTGAGCAAGGTATAAAACATAGATAACTGCAAACACCGAACAAAGGCTGTACTTTCTGTGGTGGTATTCTGTAGTTTTAAATAGGATTATGTAGCCCACTGACACTTCTTGGAAAAATGCTTAGTGCTGAATGACGAAAGTGGTCCTTGGCAACAATTTTTACAAGAAAGGGGTTGTCCACTGAATGCTTTTGTTGGAAAAATGGCAAATGGCGAATGATGCTCGTGTCCTTGATATTTTTGTTTAGAACGATTTTCAGTGCAGGACCCATTTTGGTGATTGTAGGCGTGAAATAGGGACGAAAAAACAAGGTATGAATAGCTTAAGCTCAGTCACTGCACGGAGCTGTTTTGGGTGGCGAAGCAGGAAGACCAGGAGGCAGATGGCTGGAAGGAGAGAAAGCAGTGAGGCTTTCCAGATACTCCCTTCTAATTCGTTTAATAGATTTAGGAAGCCCCAAGCTGTATTCCGGCTATTTTAAAAAGGAATGCATCCGTACTTTAATTCTTTTTTTGCTGCTTTGGGAAAGATCTTTGTAAGTCCCCCCCCCCCCATCTTCCCCCTCCACCCATATAATTCTTTTTGAAGCATTTATTCTTGATGAAAGGTTTATGGTGCAGTAATAGGAGGCGTTTTCCCCCAGTTTTTTTTTTTTCAGGATTTCCTTTTTACCTTGAATTTTTCCAGGCATTCAATCCCGCAGCCTGCCTCTCTCCATCGTCTACAGTTAGTATGGGGTGGGTTTTCTGCCCTTCATAAAACGGCATTGAGGCATTGATTGAAGCAGATGCTTCTATGAGGTTGCCTATGATTTGTTGATGCAGGCGCTATATTGCCTAGCATGATTTGTGAGGTTACCCATCACAACCTGTTGAGGCAGATGGTTGGTTTACAAGGGGACTATGATTTCTTGGAGAGGGTTGATCAGTCTTAGTCTTGATTTAAAGTAGATGCAAAAGACAATGATTTCAGCCTTTTCATTAATAACTGTGCATTTTAAGTGTAGTGTATAGTGACGACAATTATGGCAGTTACTTTATCAAAAGGATCATAATTAAATGAATACTTTTTGTATGTGTGCATTTGAACATGAATATTAAGTGTGGGACATCTATTTGAAATGTGTATTGATATGTTATATATGTTATGTTATATATGGTACATGTCTTAATACACAAATGAAGCGTTACTGAATGGTGTGAGCGTGGACTATCAATAAAAATTACGTGACATTGGTAAATCTCTCATGTGTTGGCAATAGAGAGCAGCCACACACCGCAGGGGACTTTGCCTGCTCCCTTTACTTTTGCAGTGACTGGTACATATATTTTCCTACCCCTACTCCCAACAGCCCCTGCTGAGGGTGGAGGGAAGACTCTGGAGGTAGGGGTGATACAACTCACATTACTGCTACTGATCAGGTGGAATTATTCCAGAGATAATACTGCAAGAGTGGGCCTCATTTCTAGACAAGCATCTTTGAAGCTCGCTTACAGAATGTTAAGCAAATCCACAAAGAGGTCAGCGTAAGCTTTCAGAAAAAAAAACTTAAAGTGTAAATGTTCCTTGGTTTTTAAATCCTGTCTGAGGATTACAAAAGAAAGTGATATAACCACACCCGCATAAGATATTGCAAGTTTAACTTTGCTTCCTTACTGTGGAGTTAAATGTTTATCCATTAACAAATTCAAAGTACCAACATTGACTAATTAAAAACATCTGACTATTTACAGATTAATGGCAGTACAATGCAATACATGGGAATTCAGCTTTTGGAGAAAGCAAAATACAAATATGGATATTCAGGCTGCAAAGTAAGGTCCTCAATGAACAAGTTTAGGTCCAGTTTGCAGTAAAAGTAATTCAATCATACAGACATGCAGTTGCTCCAGAGCTCTTGTATATAAAAACAAGCATTACATGCGGTTTTGATATTATTTCAAGGCATCACATCTCTGCTATTATAAAACATTTGTTTCCGACTTTTGAACTCTCGTAAGGTTTGAAAATTGCAATGCACCAAGTGGGTATACCTCAGCAGTAACCAGTCTTACCATATATAATTTAAACAGAATAGGAAATTGCTCACCTTGTAAACTAGAGCAAGGGGTCATCTCGCACCCACTGCTGTAGGAGGATTCTTTGGAGTCCATTGTTGATATGGTGGCTGCTTTTCTGAAGAGATTGACTGTGGATTGGAGGAGACAAAATATGAACAGCATGACCAAATTATGGGATAAGATGTGCCCGATAAGTATCTGAAGTGGCTATGTTGCAAAGTGGCATTTTGCCTAATGTGGCACACATCCTTGCAAAGGCATGCCCTTCTACTTATTGTAATCATAAATGGGCGGGTTTTGGATTGAAAGAACAGTATAGATGACCGAGAGTGGGAACAAGGAAAATAGTTTGCTTGAAAGGGAAACAAACGTAACAGAGATACAGGAAGCAAAGAGAAAAGACAATAGGATATCATTTGAAAGGAAAGACTAAGGAGAGGGTGTGACAGACTCATCTTATAAAATGTGTCTATGCCCAACAGTGTGAGAAGATTAGGCT
This sequence comes from Ambystoma mexicanum, assembly GCF_040938575.1. Classification (NCBI taxonomy): domain Eukaryota; kingdom Metazoa; phylum Chordata; class Amphibia; order Caudata; family Ambystomatidae; genus Ambystoma; species Ambystoma mexicanum. The sequence continues at coordinate 1,089,576,987 of NC_090926.1, read as the reverse complement.
AATCAAAAGCAAGATGAATATAGGACAGTAACTCAAGACCTTCCTTTTCTCTTCCTCTTTCTCCTTCTCCTTTCTCTTCAATCCACCCTCATTCTCCTCCCTAACTCTGTTATGTTTTCCTGACTGGTTGGGTGATTCGCCTACAGGTCCCAGGCCCCCCACCCGCCAGTCTGTTGCACTTGTCTCCAGGCCGCTGCACTGGATCAACATTACGGCACTTCAGCTTACGCTCCTTGAGCGGGGCCACCTCTCTGCACATAACCCAGGGCCCTGCATGACCGGACTCTTTGCCCTCCCCACCCCGGTCTCTTCACCTCCGGCTGTATGTATGCATTACCTAAATTTAGGGGTTTTGTTTTTTCCTATGTGAGCCTGTGCGCTTTCTAATTTAGCTGACCTCACAAGTTCCCAATCTTGTAATGATTGTGAGGTACACACTTGGTGTTTTCATACAGTGTTATGTTTTATTCAGTTAGAGTGGCTGAAAGACGTTAACGAGAAACAACAGATCAGCGTCAAACACGACTCCATGCTCAGCAATCATGCGATTATAATCACCTTGCATTCGGTACAACCCAGCAGAAGATTATAGTTTGAGCCGGCATGTTCTCATCGGCACCATGACTGAAGTGTGCCCTTATTGCAAGGCTCTGAAATTTAATGGAGAAACAAGAAACAAAAAGGAACGTGTTGCGCCGGCAGGAAAATTAAACTGCCTCAACTTGGAGAACTACCAGAGCCATTAAAAACTTTGCTTGCTTGATATAATGCTGAATCAAAGCATTTCCTATCTAACATCAGGAAATACAACTCATGCTTCCAAATGACATTGTTCGGCGCAGAAATTTTAACAGCTCAATTCATGCCAACTTGCGTTTGCAATCACCATCAACAAAGCTCAAGGCCAATCATTATAATTGTGGGGTTTAGATCTAGACACGGATTGCTTCTCACATGGACAATTATATGTTGCTTGTTCTACAGTCGGCATACAAGACAATCTCGATATCTGAACAGACAATGGAACAACAAAAACTATTGTATACACACAAGCATTGTGAAAGTAGAAACATGTGCTCTCTCTTTTTTTTCTTTTCCAATTAAACCGTACTGAGCCACAGCAACGCAAGGCCGGGGACAGCTAATATATATATATATATATATATATATATATGAAAAAACAAACTTTAGTTAATATAGAGTTAACATGATCTGAGTCAAGATGGTTGTCACTTCACATTCATCAAATGTCCAGGTTAGTTGAGGAATTGGAGCTCCTCAGTCTTAACTTAGTTTGTTCACAGAATCGCAAGAGTTTTGTTAGATTAGATCTTCTCCAGGGTACACTGGCCATGGACTTTGACTGCAGCCACTGATTGTTTTGCACCAAATACTAAGAAAGACTGAAGGAAAGAGGTCATGACATACCACCATGACTCATATACCCCTGTATAGCAACTAACCAGAAACCAACCAATGCTCTTTGGCTGTGTGCACTATCCACACTGCAAACAAATGGGCAAAGTGACATTGTGCCACTGGCCATGGCCACAGTCATTGGCAGTGTCCACTACCCAGTAGGGTGAAAGGCCATGGCCAGTGACCCAGGCCAACAATCGAGGCCAATATCGCCCTCAGTAATAATATTATCAGATCCTACTACTAAAAAGGATCATGGACCATGAGCAGAATTGGGGGCCGAGTAGAGTGGGTTAGTTTCACTTAGGCAAGGAAAATAGTTGCATAACCACCGGTGGATGAACATAGTTTGGTTCAGACACTCGAGCAAGCAGTGCTGCATGAAGGAAAGATTCAGAGTGCACAGGTAAATGAAAAAGACGCAAGATAGAGCCTTGAAAGGAACACCTTTGTGTAGAAACAGGAGGGAAGGCAAGAAAAGGGTAGAAATGAAGCGCAACATTATTAGCAGATTGTGCTAATCGTAACCCAAATGTTTTTTATATCGCTGCAATCACAAATGAATGCTGGGGGAGGTCACTTAGAGCTCTGACAAATCATATGTGCTGTGAATATCGTTCCACGTGTGTTTTATATTTGCTTTTTTCATGCGTTAGGGCCCATGTACAAGAAGTGAGAGAACAAGATTGCCTGATAAAAGCTGATCACCTATATAAGCTGACGATTACCTATATATGCGCGTAACTGGAAAGTGTGCAGTGGTTTTTATTTTGTCTAGAGCCTCTCCCTTTTGCGTTCAGGAGTAAACACACTACCAGGTCTGGTTCTGCGTGGCTGAACTTTCAAGGTGAAATAATTTCTACCTATATATTTGGTGGTGATGCCAGGGACGTTTAAATTAGTGCACCAGCCAGATGTGGCATTGTAGCGTCAACAGTGTGCTCTACTCGAAGTGAACTCTAAAGATAAAAGGACATTATGGTTTTTAGGAATTGTGAGTTACACAGACAAGGAGCGACCTGTCTGAGGTTAGCGTGCAAAATGTGGGCGACTACCCAGATTCTAAATTCTTTTCTCTAGGAACGTGGTTGTCAGATACTATGAATTTTAGACACGAGCGTTAATTTCAGAGATTGAAAAGGAAACGCCTGATGCATTGTTTGCAGAGGGCACAGTGTTGCACTCGTGTTTAGTTAGGCTATGTGACTGTGATAAGTTCCAGTGAAACAGTATAATTCGGTTGGGTGAAAAAATGTCGTTCATTCTGCACAGGGTATCAGATTTTCGGAGCCATAAAGGAAAAACAATGCTGATCTATATTAAATGTTAAGGTATTTATGTCGCTCACCGTCACCAACGGAGGTGGTCCCCAGGCACTCTGGCGGATCTGCAAACATGAAGGGGTGGGGCGTTTGGTTAGCCGGGAGAAGAGGGAGTAGGAGAGGTGGTGTGCTGTTGGCGGCTTCAGCTTGGTGTACACCGTGCGCTGTGCTTTGGTGTTCGTATTGGACCGGGGCACAACCACGTGTGCTGGTGGTGGTTTATGTGTTAGTTTGTTGTTGATGCAGTGTGGTGAAGTGTGTGCGGTTTGCTGGGCGAGAGTAGGTTGTTTGAATTCTCGTGCGAGTAAGGTATGCAGAGATTTAAATATGCTTAGTGGTGGGAGGATCCTGGTTGGCACAACTTGTTTGGTTTAAATTAGATTAGTACCGATGCGATTAGTTGCTGCTATCCTTTCTTGACCGTCTGGCTGTAGAGGGTTTTAGCGCTGTGCACTCCCTCTTGTATTCTAATGAACTATGTATAGTGAGATTGGTGCGTCTATTCTCCTCTTTGGGTGTCGGAGCACAAGTTGTGGTGTCCTCTTTCCCTACTGGCTATGTGAATTTGTCTGCTGGAACTTAAGGTGTGGTACAGGGCCGGGAAGCTATGGATGAGTCATCTAAGTGTTTCCGCCTTGATCTGTCTGTGTGTGTGTTCAGTATTTAGAGTCCTCTTGTGGCTATCTCTCATTATGTCTTATAGTATGCTGTGGAGTGCGTTCCTTAGATTCTGTTTGTATTCGGAGATGCTTGGTGGGAACCGGGATGAGAGGTTTTAAAAGCACAAGAGAATTTAAAAAAAAAAGAAAAAAAAAAAAAAATCACAAAACAGATCTAAGAGGAACAATTTCACATTAGAATGAGCTGCAAAATATGTTCCAGGCCCTGGGAGCAGAACCAACAGCAGCATGGATGCCAGGATCAGCGGGAAAAGAATATGAAGTATCTCAGGCTGACAGAGAGGTGGCGGGGCTCCAAGTCAAAAGGAGAGGATTTTACAGAGGGAAAGAGATGTATAATGATGTCCAGCTAAATATGAAGTTGCATAACTGTGGGGATTGTGAAAAGGTGAGAGGTCCTTGACAGATTTCACAGCTGTGGGCCTTCAAAGGAAAATGAAGTATACATAGACCCCCTTAAGGTTATGAAGTCACGAAGAGATTAGAAGGCAATTTACAAAGGATTCTGATGCTTCAATTGAACATTTTGATCAGGTCATACAAATGTCCCAAAGGAGTAGTACTTCCTGGGTTTTTGTACAGTTTAACGAATCAGCATATTGTATTGTGGTAACAGTACCAACAAGAGGCGAGGAAGTATTATTCACCATAAAAATCAATGCTGGAAGCAAAGTGAATGAATTATGCATTGTCAGCCGGCCCGGACATATCCCCTAGGCAATTTCTAAAAACAAAAAGGAGAGCATTTTACGCTTTTATGTAGGCTGCGACCTTCATTCAATCGATTTCAAAAATACATTTCTTATGGCCTCAATCGACCAAGTGTAGCTTAGTTAGCACATGAATTCTCGAATGAAAAAAGTATTAATTGGATTCTAGATTCGGTCATTAAGGTATGGGAAGCTGTAAAATAAAGAAAAAGAGTTGGCCCTAAAGTTGCAGAAATTCAGAATATGGTATTGAAGACAGGAAAGCCAAGAAATTACATGTCTCAAAGTCAGAAGGAATTACATTGCAAGGAGGGGCCTAGGCTGGTAATGTAATGTCACGAGTGCCAGTGTTTCAGTCTACCAACCCTAAGGACACATACACTTATGTAAGCCCAAGGTATTTAGGGAGAAAAAAGGAGGGAAAAAAAGAAAGTCGGTTGGTAAGCTTTCAGTAGTGTCGCAGAATCAAATTGCACCCCATGTCAATCGCCTCATGGACCATATCAGGCATTAGGAGCTCAAAGTATGTTTAATCCTACGACAATGACACAGGTCTTGCTCTTCATCCTCAACCTCTTCTATATCTCTGCTCCTGTTCCTACCACCCCTCTCCAGGCCCTCCAGGTTGTTGTTGTGGTGGTGGTGGTGGTGGTTGGGGAGGAGGAATGGCCATGACAGATGCCATTTTGCAGGTAAGTCCAAGCAGGAACTCAGGAGCTGCAAACAGGTGTTCTCTCCTGGATAGCCAGATTGAAAATGACTAAAAGTAATAAGCGGGTCCCTTCAGAGGAACCATCCATGGACCCCGCGATTGTCCGGACTAGCGCATCAAAAAAATGGCCCTTGAAAAGTTCTATACAATTGACAGATCAACAAAGAATGGGTTTAGGAACTCTGCAAGAGTAAACCTTACACTTGAATCCTAGATTGGCCAAAAATGCGGTTTCAAACTGTCCATGGTGACTGACACTGCTCACGGACACACTGTCATCAACAGTAATCAAATGGAACCAAGATATGTAGATAACAATATCAACCGAATGAAAGACATGCGACATATAGCCAACACTCCTAGTCACAAGGGGGTCAGACAGAACAATGCTGCGTACATCCCATCCCCTCCCCCCGATCACAGGATTTCAGGGGAAACACTAGCAATGTTCAGTCGCCTGGCGGGAACTATGATAACCAGAACAGGGCAGGGCAATTTGAATCAAATGAATATAGGCCTAGACTACAGAGATGACTTTAGGGATCAAGAAAGATTTCAGCACCTAGAAACACAAGAGAAGGTGCTTGCTGAGCAAGTGGGAGACTGTGTACTAGCCGAAGAAGTCACCAACAAATGACAAATCACAACAAAGAACACAAAAGTGACATTGTGCAAGGAACTATTAGTTGACTAGTCAGGCAAACACCTCAAACTGGAGAACAGGTACAGAATGACAGCGTTAGATAAACAGGGATGCACAGTAACTTAGATTTTGAGAATAAGGTATGCAATGACATAGGAAATAGAAATGCACTCAAGAAAGGGGTGTGGTTTAACCTAGGTCTAAACTAAAACTATTGGTCCCTTTCAGGTGTGCGACGACAATAAAAAGGCAAAGGAAAAATACATAGGATTACACCAACTTGAACGCTGAACCCAAAAGAACAGCGGGAACGAAAAACTAAAAGGAAGTATATTGCAAATGGAGAGTATGAGGAGACTACAAAGAAATACACCACAGTGTTGAGAGTGCAGGGTGGAGTACTCCCAGCACAGGTTAGGTTATGTTATTGAGCATTTTGTATAGCGCCTTTTACCATTGGTATAATTCCAAAGTGATGTGGGATGAACGCCCTCTGGGACCGTAGTCCAGATCAGTGGAGAATAGTAGTGAGTAAATAATGCTTGGGTGCACCTGGACAGATCAAGTGGCGTTTAGCTGCATTCTAGTGCTAGGCGTGGTGCAATGTTTGTGTGTGATCAGTATAATGTGTGCAGCAAGGTCAATTGGATTTGGGTAGCTGCATTCTGATATGATTGTTATTTATAAGGCACCTGTACCCAAGTGTTTCTAGGCGACAAGACAAGGGAGTAAAGACAGAGGGGGGACAATACAAACCATCTTACTAGGCATTGTGTCATTCAGATCGTGCAGGGGGGGGGAGGGAAGTACAGGGGAGGTGAGGGAGGGCACTGCAGGGGGGAGGGAAGTGCAGGGGGGTGAGGGAGGGAAGTGCAGGGGGTGAGGGAGGGAAGTGTAATCAGGGCCGCATTGCTCCAAGTGCGTGCAGCAAGGGCAGCATGGCTCTGGGTAGGTGCAACTGGGCAGGGGACTGCAGGGTTCCAGAAACAGCCCTTAAGTGCACGGTAGGCCCAGAGGTAGGCTAGCGGTCATGGGTTAGACACTCAAGAAGAGATTGGAAGAAGGACATTGCAGAATTCAGAGAGTTTTGCACTAAAGGTTGCATCACTACGATGAAACAAGAACTCCTAAACTTGCACACGAACTTGCACACGAAAAAGCCTTCAAATACACAAGGGATATGTATGACCCTTTCAGTAATCCACAGGGAATGACTAATAGATAACAAACAGTGAGATTTGCCAAAGGCTTGAGGCATCGTGGTCATTACCAGGGAAGAGGTGGATGCAATCTGGTAAACAGAAGGAATACTGGGCCACCAAATCAAGGCGGCCAGGGTCAGCCACCATCTCAGCAACAGCAGCTTTTCTTTTTAGAGCAAGGAGTGCCACACAACGATTGAGATTATGCTCCGAGACAAACGCGCAGTCAACAAATGTATTAGTCAACCTTTCAAAACACCTACCTAACAAAGATGAAATGGAGTTGATAACTAAGGGTTTCAGTTTTGTCCCTACAGTACATTACCGTCAATTCAGAATACGAGTACAGATCCAACAGTTGTTGCATAAGATCCATCACCAGCAGTTTTTTTTACCATAAAGATTATGACAAACAATGGAACGAAAGTGGGTCACATAACCGTTCTTTCTGCCCCCCGCACCTTCCCCCGCCAACAAGCAATTCCCCAGAGGATATAGTTTTTGCTAAAAGAGTTGGCATGACTTACAGAAGTTGGGGGAGTCAAATAAGCGTAAACTATTCCAAATTGTATGTAATTCAGAGTGCTTCACCATTAAGAGTTGGTCCAATAATGCCAATATTATATTACGCAAGGCTGATAAAGGTGGAGCCATCATAATGCTTGGCTGACAAGTTTATATTAACGTGTGTAACCGACAACTGGACAACACAAACTTCTACGAAGAGATGTTGGAAGACTTGACTAAGCGCTGCCTATTAACACTGATCAACACCAAGGTCAGTAAAGCATTATCCAGAGAATGATCTGTAAACAGGAACATGATTTCTTACTATCTATGGATCCCACTGTTCCAAAGCTCTACATTCTTCTTAAAATTCATAAGTCTCTAGTGAATCCTCTGTGCTGCCTGATTTTCAGGCAATGCCCTCTATTAGAGCCACTGTCCAGGTTTGCAGACCATTACTTGAAACCTTTTGTTACTGGAATGTATTAGTTTGTACAAGATACAACGGAAATCATCACTATTATTGAAGAGGTGCCTTTTGACAACAAAACTCAGGTATGGAGTAGTCTCGATATTGTATTCCTGTACACTTGTATACCACAGGATGCAACTCTAGTAGTGTTAGAGGAAGTGCTGTTGAGTAAGAGAACAGAAGGTATGACACTGAATAGCTTTCTCTTATGGTGTTCTGAACTTGCCCTTACTGAGAACTATTTCAGTTTCAATGGGAAACTATTCCATCAAACCCATGGAACCGCCATGGGGTCATCAGTGGCACCCTCAGCACCTAATCTCTGTGGAAGCATTTGAATTATAGACAATATATAGTACTTCAAATCCTTTTCTGCCCAATATGATCTTATGGAGGCGCTATATAGACATTTTGGGTATTTTGGATGGTGATAAAATACTTTATGGAGTGGATCAATAAACAGTAATTTCTTAAAATTGGCTTCAGTCCATAGTCAGAGGTCAATTTCTTGGACATAATCTGGATTGATACTGATCGGAATATTTTACAAATCAAACCGTTCAAACGTACCGATCGCAATTCATTGTTGTTTAATAGTGGTCACCCTCGCCACACCAGAGAAAATCTCACTTTTGGATAATTTTTACGTTTGAAAAGAAACAAGCTCTGAAAATAAGACATTGGAATCAGAAGCTGGTATCTTGAATCTGAAATTGTGGGCAACTAAGTACCCAAAAACTATTGTAAGTAAGGCCTTTAAGTGGTCTAGTAACAACAACTGCGAGGCCCTTCTGGAATACAAAAAACAAAGTGGTAGAAGGCAAAGGAATAATGTTTGTGAGCACATTCAACCACATATCAAACCGAGTGAATAAGATTGTAAAGAAAAACTGGCACATCCTAAGAGGAGGAGAATGCCCTTTCAAACCACCATTGTTCAAAGGGAGCCAATTTGAAAGACCTGCTCACGAAAATGGTATCTCAAGCTCAAGGCACCAACAAAGAAGCATCACAGAAACCTGGGGACTGCATCAGATAACAGGGTATACTCCATGTGGTATGTGCATTAATGGTACTTTCACAAAAAGATCTAAGGAGGTCGACCTCTGACTGGATAAATCTTGGGTCCAGAGGCAATTTACAAATTGCAATTCCAATATTGTTGTATATGCCCTATGGTTTCCGTGTGCAAAACTGTACATCAGTATAGGAGTTGTATTAAAAACAAGGTCATCATTGCCCACTTGGTAAATCATTTCAAGTCCACGAATCACTCGAGTAATGATTTGAAGTGGACGGTATTACTTCAGATTCCGTCATTTGGCAACACAGAGAATGCAAAAAAGATTATAGGCAAAGAACAATGGTGCATCTTCATATGCCATTCTGCAGATGAAGGTTTAAATGAAATGGTTGACTGGCACAATGTATAGATACTATTTAAGATCTATTTTGCCTGGCACATTACTCCACTGGTGCGATTGTGATTTGCTGAAATTACCATTAAACCATGCAGTATTTTCCCGCGTTTATAACTCAAAACAGATTCTACATCGATGTAGACCGAGTGAACAGGACCGGGTTGACAAGTTACATCAGCCTCTATGAACATCGATTCATTCCACTCATAAATGGCCCCCGACACGGGTACACATCATGAAATAGAATACAATTGTGAAAGGGACTAGACTCCTCCTCAAACATGTGGACACGTCCAGTTACGTAAATGGAACAACGCAATTGTATGGGTTTGATCGCCGGACACAGCTGAACAGGGTACACACCAACCGCAAGGAGTGAGGCAACAAAGTAAAATAAGCTAAGTGTTTGGTAATTTATCTGCTCTTCGCAATCAATAGACAGTTGTAGTTTCGTCTGTTGATTCGACTGGCTGCATATGTTTACATCTAGTGACACTCTGGTGTTACTTTTTCAGCAGCTTGCTGGCGAACAATGACCGCCTCAGTTGATGCGTGCTGAACGGGGATGCAGGAATAACATTTTGAACTGTGGAACGCACAAAGGAATAACAAACCGTGATATCGGTTTTAAGTTTTAGATGGATTACCGGAAGGTAAGCCAGGCACAGTATCCCTAGACACAGACTTGCAGTGACCCCTAGGTGTAGGAAGGAGCGTACACTGTAAGAAATTGTTGAATATGTATGTATATGTGTTTTTTGTAACAAGACCAACAGGGACGAGTGTCGCTACCTGTGAATTTGTTGTTACACTGACACAAGTTGGCATACATAAAGTCTCATTTAAAAAGATTTTAATTAATTTACACTGAACTAGGAACCTCCTCTGCTAAATGTGTGTGTCAGTGGCAGTTAGTCCTCTCCTAAAACAGCTTTTACACATTTTTCCACAGATGCAGCCTACCGATCAGGCTCTTTAACCATACCATGTGTTCATACCTTTGGACCTCATCCACGGTGAGTCTCCTGTAAGTTAGTTATGCACTTATAGCTGCAGACGTGTTGCGAATTACACACTAATTTGAGCCGTCTATTATTTCTACAGCTTCAAACAAGAACAATTGAAATCGGATCAGCCAATTATTCTCTGTTTTAATTAATGAGTGTGAAAACTGTATACATTACGTTGGTTCCCCTGAAGTAATTCTGTAGTACTTCTATTAGAAGTAAACATGTTTGAAATTTTAAACCACTATAATAACAGTGTGTAAAATTATTAAATTGCCGTTAGGATCCTGATATAGGGATCCGCTAATGGGATATTGTTTTGTCAGTAGGTACTTCCCACGAATTACGAAGGCACTCTATTGTTGACTGAAGATAAAAATATACAGCCCTGCAGATGTGTTCCTACTAGTGTGTTGTATATAAACGATTAACATATTGATGTTACAGTAGGAGTATAATAATTTGCACAGCACTTGTCACATTATTGATATTGGGGTAATGTGTGCGTTTACGATTTTTTATACTTTGTTTTTTAGCTACTATTGATGAATAAGAATGAAATTTGATATCCGATCGTGATGTTGGAGGTTTTGAGAAACAATACAGAGGCTGTTGGGATCTCTAGTTCTATGGTTTAAAAGTTTTATTTGGTGAATGATCCTCACAGTCATAACCTTGTTTTCCGAACAACTTTTTTTCATCAACATAGGCGCCTGTATCAGTCAGTGCAGGAGACAGGTTGGTCAGCAGGGGAGGGAGAGAGAGAGAAAACACAGGGGAAAAGAAAGTCTTGAGCTGCTTCCGGAACTTCAGGTGGTCTGGCTCAGGTTTGAGAGGGGCAGGTAGGACATCCCAGAGGGAGACAATTGCAGAGGAGAGAGACGGACCCCCCCCCCCACTCTTTGCCTGGAGAAGCATCCGACTTTCAGAGAGTTGGAAGTGGCTGAGCGAAGAGCTAGAGAAGGAAGGCGTTTAGGAAGACAGACTTGGATGTAGTGCGGGCCCCCGGCCCCAGAAAGCCTTGTGAACGATGCAAGCCTGGGGATCAACACGTGGAGCAAGAGAGGTGGTGGTGGTGGTGGTGGAGAGAAAGGACCCAAGTTGCACCTGAGAGGGTCGATCCAGTAGGAAGGTCAGCCCAGCCAGGGCCTGATCCGCGATGCCCAGGTTCTCACAGAGACGATTGATCAGGATGGCCTGATCAGGAGAGCAGATATTTTTTCTCTCAAGAGGAACTTCACTGTCTGGTGCACCAGACCGCTGCAGAGAGGACACATTCACAGTGTGGTGACGCGAGTCACGTGATGCCCACGACTGAGTGTGCTGCAGTGAATAAAAGGGGACTTCCCACGCTTTCACAATAGTGTGCAGGCAGAGGCCGGACGGAACACATCTGTGATTGCGTCTCTGTGGGGGCCGGGTGCTACCATCCTGCAAGGCCGTTGGGCCTCAACAATGGCGATGAAGAGGTCACTCTCCTGAATCCATGCGTGCTAGGAGATTAGCTGTGCTGTCGGAGGGGTTTGGAATGCTCGCTTCGTTCATAGCTGTGATGGCACACGGAGGGAAGGTGAGACAGGCCCTGCGATGCCGTGTGAAAGGAGGTTGCGGCCTCCCAGTTAAGGAAGTGCACGTGCGCCTCCAGCAAAATTCTTGAAGCACCCGAGGGTGCATTTAAAACTTTTTTTTACAAACTTTAAAAAAATGAAATTTGTGTTTTCTTTCCTCTTTTCTCCTGATTGAAGAGGAGTTTTAAGAGTCTTTCTTTACAATTTGTTTGACTCTGTTACTGGACAAGTCCTGCCTCACAGTCACGCTGTGTGCAGCCCTTGCTTGGAGGTGGGTGCCTGTGCACAGAGTGTGACATCACAGTGTGCAGTTTTACGCCAGCATGGGGGGGGGATGAACCCGCAGCAGCCGCGGTTGCCCCAGCAGTGGCAGATCGCCAACAAGGGGCACGGACTCCTATGCAGAAGGGGCGGCAGTGGCCCAGAGCCCCAGGTAGAACCTGTGGTTGAAACATGTGGAGATGTACTTCGACGAAGTCAACATTACTGTATGCGGCTTGGCCAGCTGTGCTGAAGTTATTTGAGACCTTGAGTCCGGCTGATGGATCCTACAATGCCGCCTAAGAACTCTGAGGGACCATTTCATCCCATTAGTAAATTTGGGCTATGAGAGGTTTGTGATGTGTGCGACCAAGCAACGGGACGATGAGTCACTGGACTAATTCTGTGGCAGACTAAGACACCTAGCAACCACATGTGCATGGACTAGTAAGGAAGAGAAGGTGTGCAAAACCTACCGATTCAGGGATGTGCCTCAGGGAAACAGACAGATCCTGAGGAAGCCGGGACCCACCCTGGTGAGGATCCCATTTCTACGAGTTGGCGGACACAAGAGCATCCAAACTGGACAAAACCATGAAGATGGTGAAGTTGGAGGATGTGTGCACAATCGGATGCCCGCAAGCCACCATGGGTGGGCGTGGGGAAGCGTTGGCGAGGAATGGGCCCCAGAAGATACAGGTGCCGGAAACAACAGCACATGGTCGGGTAGGACCTCCTGCATGCAAATGAATGCCCTGCAAAAGGGCACGTGCGTGGGAGATTCGGGTAAGTGGACCACTTTGTGTGAATGTGCAAAGCACCAGGGCCGGTTGCCACACAGTGGGGTCCCGCCAAAATGATCACCTTTGCTCAGAGACTCTTCCCAAGACTTGCACTTGCTGATCCTCATCCTGGTCCACCTGTGCATTACCCAGACCCAGAGGATGAGGAGGAAGAGGCTTTCTTCATTTCCAGCTTCAGTGACTTGAGGAATAAGAAAATTAAGAAGCTGAGATGTGCAGTTTCAGTGGATGGCTGCAAAATCCCTGTGTTGACAAGATACTGGTGGATCGGTGATTGTAATAGCAGTGGAACATTACGAGGGACTACCAGGTCCACCGCTCCTAGCACAGGCAAAATAAAGGATTTTTACTTTTGGCAGCAAACAACCACTTCCCCTAAAAGGGGACTTTGTGTCGTCAGTGGGGCATGGGCCAAACATCAAGGTGAGGTTCTTGGATGTCAGCAAAGACACACTGTTAAGCTGTGCCCCAGCTGAGGCCCTGAAGATGGTCAGCTGTTTTCATGGCTATGAAAAAAGAGGGATGTGGTGACGTGAGTCACGTGATGCCTGCAACGGAGTGATGCAACTCCATCGTAGTGAATAAAAGGGGATTTCCTGTGCATGCATGATAGTGTGCAGGCAGAACGCACATGTGATTGTGTCTCTGTGGGGACCGGGGCTACCATCCTTAAAGGCCGTTGGGCCATGCAACAGTTGGAGAAAGGCTGCACTGACACATGTGGCGTGCACGCATAACCGAAGGAAGAAAGGAGGTTCGCCGCCTCCGGTGTTGAGGAGCATTCTCAAAAATGTGCTAATTCCCCTTCATCTTAGAGACCCCCCAGCAACTTTGCTGGATTTTGAGGACTTGATTTTTTTACCTGGAAAGAGTGAGAGCCTTTTTTCCCCACTCTTTCATGTGTGTTTTACACTTGCGTTCTTTGATTATGGGGTTTTAGATGACCCATAGGCATTATCTTTTCATGTGTGTTACACAGCCCCTTCAGTGCAGTGACACAGGGATGTCTTCTTAGACTTTACAAAGGTTTAAATACCTTCTCTGGGATGAACTACTGTTTCCCAGAGAATGTAAAGTGAAATTGACTTTACTAGTCTTTCCAAATTAATAGACCCAGCACACGAGTGCTGGAGGGGTTACATAGTATCCCACGTTTCTAAATGTAGCAGTCAAATGCTACCCTTTCCTATTGAAAAGGCTGGTGGCAGTGGTTTTACAAAACAACCACCATGATTTTTCCCGACCGAGAACACCAGTAGCTAAAAATCATGGTAGCCATGTTTTTCAAGATGGCGCCTTACGCCTCTGTGTTTAAACGGGTCCCAGTCTTCTTTTTTTGCCGTTTGTCAGAATTAATTTGTCAGAATCGAAACAGCTATTGGCACTGATAGAAAAAGGCATAGAAGTTGCCGAAACACGTGTCAAAGGGCATTCAAAATATATCAATACAAACTCCCATCTTGTTGAGTATTCACTTGTGGCGCTGCCAAGTATGTCAAGAAGGCTGTGCCTTTTTGCCACTTAACACTGAGCAAGGGGTAGTCTCCATACCATCACAGGCAGATGACACCACCATAGGCGCAGGGCAACACACGTTGGTATTTCAAGACCCCAATGGTTCAATGTAGTAACAATTTTAAATGCATACAACAGAAAAGGAAAGGAGGAGGAGGAGGACTTGCAGTGGCTTACGAAGAACATCTCAAAATAAACCAGCCGATCCGCTGAACATCCCGAACTGCGAATCCCTCGTACTTCACCTGACCTCAGACCCACAAACAAATGACATTTATACTCTTCTATAGACACCCGACCTATGACACAACCTTCATAGACACCTTTGTAGAAGCATTCATGAAACTGGTCATTAAACAAAATGACCTAATCATTCTCTGGGGCATATGGTTCAAGAAGAGAACGCAAACAGGCAGAAACCCCAACTAAGCATCTTCACACAATAAAACTACAACAAATGGTGAAAAGAGCGACCACACAGCAGGCCGCACTCAAAATGCAATAAAAATCTGATCACAACACACCAGCAATCCAAATGCTTGGAGCAACCACCTCCTTATACCGTTCGTGAGCCAAACATCAAAAGCATCCAACAACAACAAGTGATTTATTTATTTTTTGTTTTTTTACAGGAGAACCGTCAAAAGCCATTTTTCAAGATGAAAAACTAGAATCCTCTCAGCCATCGATTGGAACCGTGGACACAACTGACAGATGACAAAAGAGGCCTAATCCTGAAATGGATTGCAGAAATAATAGATGCATCTCTCACGCAAGATGGTTCATGCCCCACCTAAAATAATGAAAACAACAAACCGGAAACTAGAACAAGAATGGAGGAAAAGCTACGACCAAGTCAAAAGAGTAACAAAAAACAGATCCAGTCAAAGCGAAACGTGTCGAGGAGAAAATGAAATACTACAACGATCAGATCAACAAAGCCAACAACACGCAAAAACTGTTCGACATCATAAACGAGATGAGAAGCCCCCCCGGATTCAATAACCCATTAGTCTCGCACCCGCACCAGAGCTGCCGACACCACCAGCTGTGACTCCTTTAACCACCTGCCAGTGTCAGAATCGATACATGTTTCTGGATCAGACAGTAACATCGGGGAGCAATGGCCCAACCCTCAAACAGTCAATAGGTTCACGTGCGGTCACACGCAACTGCTGAGCTTTTTCACCATGAATGTCCTGTGGGAGCTACTTCTAAATCTCCTTCAGCCCGCGATTACAGCCCCGGATGGAACTACACCTATCCAAGTTCCCCTGGCCCACCATCTGCAAAGTCAGACACCCTTGAATTGTACAATGTGACCAACCAGAGGTATGGCCTGTGATCCCAAAGAAGAATGCCATAGGTACCAAAGTTTTGACTGTTCAGGTTCAAGTTACTCCGCACTGGATCTAGCTTACCAGCGATGATGAATCCTCGGAATGAGGCGGTTCAGGAACCAGGAGTAGATGCAATTGCTGCTATGGCCCCGGCATCTATTATGCTATCATATCTTATTTACCATGACCCTCCTATTCATATGGTACTTGCTGATGATGTAGTGCATATACCAATAGTAGGAGCCTGGAACTTTGAACAGCTGATCTTGGAACATTTGCGCAACCCCTGCTCCCATTTACCCGATATTTATTTGGATTTGTAAAGCGCGCTACAGCCCTTAGGCATCGAGGCGCTGGTACATGCAGTTTGTAAGGAGGTGTGATTCAGGGTTACATTAACAGCTGCCTAACATTGGGAGTTCTTAGTTACACATGTAGTTTGATGAAAGACAGTGGACAATTCATGCAATGGTTAAACATTAGATACATTGAGTGGGCATTGAGTTTCAGAAGAAGGGTGCAGTCATACAAACAGCCTGGTTTCGACAGCTTTGCGGAAGGCTATGTGGGAGTCAATAGATCTGATGTGCACAGGTAGAGCATTCCAGTGTGAGGCGGCCATGGCTGGGAAACTGGTGCTGCCTGCGCGGACCCTACGTGTTTTGGGAATGGCAATCCTGTTTGCATAGGCTGTTCTGGTTGGTCTGTATGAGGTGTGCTTGAATATTCTCTGGACTAGGTACAGAGGTGCTTGATCATGAATGCATTTATGTGTAAGGGCGAGGGTCTTAAAGATAATTATTTCTTTGATGGGGAGCCAGTGCACCTTTCTCCTGACCTCAGAGATGTGGTCATTTCTAGAGATCCCGTTAGCAGCTCTGAGGGCATTGTTTTGGACCATTTGGAGTTTGGCGATATTATTGCACAAGGTCCCTACGAGGAGGGCATTGCAATAGTACAATCTCAATCCAGTTATAGCCCTTGCAATGGTGAGGGAGTTCTGTTGAGATAGGAAGGGTCTGGCTCCGTTAAGCAGTTTGGAATAGTATGCTGAGCACGAGGCAATGGCACTTGTCTATTCATGGTCAGATTGGAGTCAAGATAAATGCCCAGGGTCTTGACTGTTTGAGACACCATGATGGGTATGTTATCAATGGTGAAGGAGCTATATTGACAGATAATCTAGTTTACTCAGGGAGGCTGGGCATCCAATTAGTCGGAGTTCAGTTTTGTCACTGTTAAGACAACCAATTTTCTGCCATCCACGATTGAATTGTTGAATAAATGTAGTTAAGGGTGTTCATGTCAGATTTATCGTCACCTGTGAGAGGGATAAGCACCTGGGTGTCATCAGCATAATATATGCGATGCCTAGTGCGTCCAGTATGTTGAACAGGGGCCTTGTGAAAAGGTTGTAAAGGGTGGGGGCAATGCAGGAGCCCTGTGACACTCCGCATTTGATGTGGCTAGGCTTGGCACAAGCTGAGTCGGAGAAGACTTTCATAGCTCTTTCCTGTAGAAACAAGGTGATCCAGGCACATGCTCTAGGGGAGAAGTTGGTCGCAGTGATGAGGTGGTGGCAGAGGGTCTTGTGATGCACAAGGTCAAATGCGGAAGATAAATCAAGGAGTAAATCAACGAATAGAAGGAGCACGGGTTTGCCTGCATCTCTGAAATCATCCATTTGATTTTTTTAGGTCTAGTAGGGCCGTTTCGGTCCCGTCGAGGACGGAATCCTGACTGCCGAAGGCCAAGAAGGCGGTTGTCTTCAAGGAATTTTTGAACTTGCAGATGTCTCCTTCGCAATTAGTGGGTTTAATGGAATTAAGGAGGTATGTCACCTATGCCATTTCCTGGCAACTATATGTATGGCAACATTATATACGGGGAAAATATTACCCGATACCTCACACTGTCACTTTCACACAAGTTCAGTAGTTCATGTTGTATATTCATGGGTCGGCTATCACATAGCATGCAAGACAGATCCATGTCCATCTTTCTGGATGTAGTCTTACATTCCTTCCTCTGTAGATCAGTCTTTCAGACTCTTTATACTCAACGCTCTTTCAGTCCTGGGGCCTCCGTACTGGGTTCACTTTTCTTTGCCTTTCATTTTTTAGGATTGATATTTGAACTTAACAGAAGCGTTTTTTAAAGTCTTAGTAAGGGTTCCCACTGTTCCTCCACAATTATAACTGGTAACTTTCTCGCCCTTACCCAATACACGCATTTGTGCTTTCTCAATGATCCACCGTTCTCTTTGTAGTTCCTTTCAATTAATATATGTGATCACGGTTGCCATGCATTCCGTGTTCCACCCCGCTAGCTTCGCTTTTGGTGGGGGGATTTTCGTGTCTTGGTGTCTGCATGTGTCACTTTCCTAGACTCGGTCTCCTCTTTCTCAACTCCACTGCGGACACGCCCTCTGTCGCTTGGCATACAACTGCCAAAATGTGCTTCCCTTCCACCCATTCCCTCTAGTTTCGGCATTGTTGATGAGCCTCCAGGCCCACCACCGCTTTCCCCTGGTCATGCCACCACGTAGGACAGCCTCCAGTATTCCATCCTGACCGTGGTTTCCCCACTTTCCATTGTGCTGTGTCTCTGGGATGCTATCCTTTACTGGCTCTGCGGCTCCACCTCACCAAGAAGTCTTCACCTGTGTTTATGTTCCTCTTTCTCCAGTCTCGATGTGTTTGTCCCCATTACATTCATGTGTCATATTGGACCCAGCATTACCTAAATCCAAACAAAAGGAAGGCACATTACTTGTGATTAAAGGCAATCTCGTATAGTCAGATAGTGTTGCTTGCATAGGGAGTACCTTGTGGGAATGATAGTCCTTGTCCCCTAGATTGGAAGCAGAGATCATGACAGCGTGACCCCAAAGGATCAGGACTTGCCCGACTCCCTTGGAAGCAGACCCATAACCCCGGTTCCGAGTGCCAGCCAGTCCCAATTGGGACCTTTTGGACCCTGTCCTGGCGCCAGTGGCACCAGGCTCATAAAGATGCCCAGTCCCAGCGCTGGAAGCACCGGGCTCATAATGCTTGGGTGGACTTACCTGCAGCAGACCATGCTGCTTACTTACCTGCCAGTTGAACCCCTGATCCTCTTCTGTTTGGGACTACTTTTCCTGTTGGGTGGGGCAGGAGCCACTCCCTAGGTTCAGAACACTGGAACTCTACTGGAAAGCAGGAACTCTTTTCTTACCTAGGCGTGGCTGTGGAAGGAGACACCTAAGCACTATAGGAGGCTATTTAAACCACACCCGATGGATGAATCTTGCTTTGCGTTATTCTGCATTCTCTGCAGCAGAACGCTCATTGTGTCTTCTGCTTCTGGTCCTGGGCCTATGGGAACAAAGGCTTACCATCCTGGAATCCAGTCTTCAGCAGCACCTGTAAAGACAAAGAAAGAACAGGTTAGCACTACGGTCTTCAGTGGCAGCGCATCTCTTACCTGGTCCATCGGCTGTCACCAACGCCTCGCACTGCATTCCGGCATCTGAAAGACAAAAGCTTACCAGCTCTTCGCATGCTCCGGAGGCCTTCGACGCTGCATCCAGCATCTGAGAGACAAAAGAAGGTGCGTTTAAAGACATTGGGCAACTTTATTACTCACGTGCCATTATTCCTTCCCACGCCGAATCCAGTGGGTATTCCAGCACCCTTCAGCTTCTCTAAAGCTCCGAACTTGTACCTGCAAGATAAAAGGGACAGTTAGTGCGCATCGTGAAGCAGGCTACAAGCGCTTACTTACGTGCTTCCAGGCGCTTCCATTCCTCACGCGGGTTCGAACCTCAACTCTCATCAGCCCGCCATCCGCCATCGCCGGAACCCTGCAAAACAAGAGATATCATTACAAAAGACTTTTAAGACATTTGAAGTGCCCAGAACTTACCGTTCGTGCAGTTAACGACGGACAGCAGTCCTCTGAGGTCAAGAGGCCTGCACCCTTATCCAGTGAAGAAACTGGTTACGGCAGCCCGCCCCGAGGCAGATGGAGAGCTCGGCGTTCACTTACCTAAGGTGAGGGTGTTAACCTTTTGGGTTCTACAGGAGAAGACAAAGGGAAGAGGAGACAGGCACCCAATAACCCCAGTTCATTAATCCCATATTTTCTATCTGCAGACATCTTACTCTTCGAGTCAGACATACAGTGCACAGAGGTCCAGCCCAAAGAGCCAACCGTGTGTTACACATCACCTTTGAAGATACGGCATTCACCCAGTCAAGACCGGCGCCTCTGCGGGAATCAGGTGAGCGTTACACACTCCCAGTGATGACCCACTTGCCTAGACCCCTAGGGAGGGTCATGCAGAGTGGGCTTACCTCTCTAGCCTCAAAGGGGGTGGCTCCCCCCCTGAGCGAAGGGGCAAATACCCTCAATTCATCACACAGTCTTTAATGAAGGATGGAGGAGCCTGGGTCTAGAAATTAATTGAGAAAACAAACAATTGTTTCTCACCCTCACCACAAAAAAGACACAGCAGCAGCGATTGGAAACCAATGGTTTTAAAAATTGACCAGGTACAGAGTTTCGACTACCTTGGACTAAGATTCATGAGAAACTGCAAATGGGTCGACCAAATAGAAAAGTTAACATTAAGACTGAGAAAGACTGGAAAGGAGATTAAAACACAATCATGAGGTTTGCAACCAAACCTGGAAATCAAGTACTCAGTGATCTACAAATTACTAGCAAAGGCAGCTGCATTGTATGGTTCTGGGACCTGTTTCAGGAAGCAGATTAAGCTAGCAGTGACAGAAAACAGTTCCTCAAGAAAATATTGCAATATTTTCTTGTACTGTAAATGCTGTGCTCCTTAGTGAGTTAAATCAAAAATCTATATTGGAGGATATCACACTGAATCCAGCGTTTTACTGGATTAGAATGTACATGTCATCCTAGCTCACCAATTATAGGGAAGCAATGGCTAGATCTGCCATCCCAGGATGGAGGAACCTCCTCACCTTCATGCAAACATGCAACCAAGCTCTATATGGCTCCAAGGTGGCAGCACAGCATCATGAAAATCCCTGAAGACCTAGCAGAAATCCAGCAGACCACTGCAACAGTAGACCAAACATATATGCAGATTGAAACAAAAGTTCTAAGAGGAAACAAATCTGCAGGGTACTAAACCAACAGACGCAGAAGATGGCATCTCGAATGTGGAAGATCGACTGAAAGGCCTAGAACACCAAATAACTTGAATTGGCGTGCATCAATGCAGAAGACAGAAGTAAGAAGTTGTCTCTTTGGTCTCCCCAAGAAACCAGAAAGAATGGATGCAAAAAGGTTTACGGAGGAATGAATTCCATCAGTATTCCAGATGAAGTTTGTGCCACCACTAGAAATCCAGGGAGCGCACTAAGTGACAAAAGGCACAAAGATTGGTCCCAGGCCACTAATAATCTGCTTCCTACGGCACCACCACACATGATCTACATTACAAACTACTAGGAAACTACCACCAATCCAACATCAAGACAGGCAGACTACTCAAGGGAAACCATGAATAAATGCAAAAGATTCTATTACTACGTCTGGAACTCAGACACAGGCAATTACAATATGGCTTAGTTGACCCAGTGAAAGCGAGTTTTTGAACCAGAGTAGGCATAATGGTATCGGAGACTGGACACAGAAGAACACATATGCAGCAGTGGTATAATTCAAGCCCCAAGAACCAACTACAAGATCATTCGAAGAAAGAATGCTGGAGCCCATTTTCCTATGCCAAAAAAGAAGAAACCAGTCCCCTGCAGAAACATCCTGAAGTATTACACAAAAGGGACAAATCCTAATCCCAAATAAAAAGGCAACATAAAACAGGAAAAATACCACACTATCAAAAAGACCCTAGCAAACTTTCCAACTCCTGATTTATGTAGAGATCGCCAGAGGCCTTGCTCGGTCCATGCCAACGGTTACACTCACCTGGTCTCTGCGGGGACGTTGGGGCAAGGTCGAGCTCTCCCTCGACTTGGCTCCCTTGGATAGACTCTCTCCCCCAGCTGCTGCTCAGCCTGCTGTTCTGGACGCTGGTATTGCCCCCTGAGAGAAGATGACAGGCAATGAGAATGGCGTGGTGGTGTTGTGAATTCCCCTCGACCCTCTTGTGTGAAAATGAAGTGCGCATGCGTTTTCCCATGCAAGCTCACCTGTGGTTTTGTAACGCTGAGCTCTCCATCCTGCTTCGTGTAGCAGTGGCGCATAGAGTGGACCTAGTTGCTTCACTAGTCCGTGGAAGTGGTGATCCAGAACGGCTGCGACCAATCCACTTATTAATCATATCCAAAAGACTTAATTTCTGTTTGTTTTATTTATAAAGTCTTTTGCCTTGATTATTAATAGTAATTCTTGCAATGTCTTCTCTCTTTCCCAATAGGTGTGAAGATGGCCAATCAGAGTCATGGAGCGAGTCGGGGATTCGAGGATGATGGAGCTGCTGAATTAGCTGGCAAGTTGGCCTTTATAATGGAACTCTAGACTTGGGTATGGTGCGGACAAGCGCAGGAGAAGACTGGCAATGTAGAGCGGAGTTTGGGGGCTCGGGAGCAGGCCCGCAGCTGCAGGATTGAAGGCACCATGATGAAAGGACGTGGAGTTCCGCGTTGCTAGAAGCCCGGATCAGGTGAGGAAGGGCTCCAACTCAGATAGCAATGGGATGCAGGTAAGATGCGCGCCCAGCGATGGAGCAGCTGGAATCAGGTAAGAGGCGCCTTCAGCGATGGAGTAGCTGTAATCTGGTAAAATACACCTTCAGCAATGGAGTAGCTGGAAACTAGTGGATGCACAACGAGATGAAGAACAGGTAAGGACAGCGGTAAGCCACGAAGCGGAGGCATGTGGGTGGGTTGGCCTTAAATAGGCTGGCACTGGCCCCTCCCTTTGGCCCCCCCTTGTGGCTCCACCTTGCCCCTCCCAGGGACTCTTGCACATGCCTTCCAATGATAGTCTATGGCCACGCCCGGCCCTGATGCACGTAGCCTAGGCACACAGTGTGCAAAGCACACTTTTTCCATGAGCCTGGCGCCAAGACTGTGTGCCATCTTGGAGAATAAATCTACCACCACTAAAATTGTCAATTTGAAGCCATCGCAGGGAGGTAAGGTAAGTGATGAAGTACAGGGATAACGTATGCCAAGGAACTGGTGGTATAGCTAGAGGATGCAAGAATCCTGTGGGACTTGACTTTTGGGATTTCTGTTGTGCACAAACTCTGCAGGTTGCAATGAATTGGGCCACGTCCTTTCTCCAGGTTGGCCACCAATAATTCTTCCTGATTTTGGCTCGTGTTTTAGTAATCCCAGGATGTCCCTCCACTAATGACTCGTGGTAATTAGCTATAATACTATTCTGAGTTAGTCTTTAATATATAGTCTCCCCTGGAAATAGGGTAAATTATCCGTGATGGAATACTGGTCTCCCTCGTCTAACCATTCTTGTTGGGCGGTTTGGTCCATTTGAGACTGGAGGTTGACCTTCAAATCTTCCCAGCAGGCGGTTACTGCGATTTGATTTTGTGTTTGCTCTTTCGGAATGATAGGTACTGGTTCTGATGGTATAAAAGCATTTTTGTCTTGTACGAATTGCGACATAGCATCTGCCTTTCCGTTACGCACTCCTGGTCGGTATGTGATCACAAAATCATACTCCGCGAAGAGAAAAAGAGCCCAGCAAATCCGACGAGAAGATTGGCCCCTGGCAGTTCTTAAATATTGCAAATTAAGGTGATCCGTGATAACAGTGACAGTATGTCTAGCGCCTAGAAGGTAGTGTCTCCAGGTTTTAAGGGCTCCTTTGATAGCCAATAATTCTTTGTCGGTTATGGCATAGTTCATTTCTGGTGCTGTAAATTTACAGGACGAAAATGCTATGGGATGTGACTGCCCCTGTCTGGGTCCCTTTGTGATAACACTGCCCCTATGGCCACACTGGAGGCAGCAGTCTCAACTACATAGGGCAGATTGGGATGAAGATGCCGAAGAACGGGTGCTGAAGTGAAAGCTAATTTCAATTCTTGGAAGGCCTTTCCGGCATCGGGAGTCCATGAAAACTTTATTCTTTCTTAATAAAGAATTAATAGGATGAACAATTTGAGAAAATCCCGGGATGAATTGCTGGTAGAAAATTGGCAAACCCGAGTACGCTCTGCACCCCCTTGGTCGATGTCGGGAATGGCCACTGAAGAATATCTTCCACCTTACAAGTGTCCATGTGCACCCCTCGTGGGGTAAGCATTAAGCCCAAGAACTCGACTTCTGTGACATGGAAAAAACATTTTTCCAATTTGGCAAACAGCCGATGCTTACAGAGTTTTTCCAGATCGGCCCTTACATGGCCCACGTGATCTTCCTTGGATGCTGAATAGATGAGGATGTCGAGGATGTCGTCAATGTAGACAAGGACACAGATGTCCAGCAGTTCATGTTGTACATCGTTCATAAAGAACTGGAATGCTGCTGGTACGTTGCATAACTCCAGGGCATGAACTGGTATACGAAAAGTCTGTATTTGGTTCGGAATGCGGTCTTCCATTCGTTGCCTTTCTTTACCCTTACCAAATGGTAAGCTAATCGTAGGTCGAATTTTGTATAGATTTGAGCATGCTTTACTTGGTCAAGTAGTTCAGGAATGAGTGGCAGAGGGTATCTCTTCTTTACGGTAATCCGGTTTAACGCCCTATAATCTATACAAGTTCTGAGGACCCCTTCCTTCTTTGGCACGAAGAAGAGAGATGAGGAAGCTGGGGACTTGGATGGGCAGATAAACCCATTACCTACGTACTGATCTAGATATGTCCTAGGTGCTGATTTTCTTGCTCAGTTGGCGTAGATTCTGCTGCAGGGAATTTGTGCCCCTGGGATCAGATCGATTTGGCAGTCGTAAATTCTGTGTGGAGGCAGGGTTTTAGCTTGTTCCTTTTGGAACACGTCAATAAAATCTTGATATTCGGAAGGAAATGAACCAGAAATTCCTAGGATGGGTTTCCGCTTAAATTGTCGATTCCTCACGTCCCCATGGTAGCAGCTCTTTGAACATTGAGGGAAAGTCAGCTTTCTTGTACGTCAGTCAATCCTTGCGTTATGGGTTTCAACCCACGGCATTCCTAGGATCATTTGGAACTGTGGGGGCCCTATAAGATCAAATGAGATGGCTTTCCCGGTGACCATCCTGACATGTCAGCATTACCTTATTGGTGTGTGAGTTACTGGCCCCGAAGACAGCTAAGAGCCATCCATGGCAGTTACGTTTTCCATGTGTGATTTTTGATGAAGTGCAAGGCCTTTCCGTGTGGCCAAATCCTGATCGATGTAATTTCCCACAGCACCACTATCGATGTATGCTTCTAGAGCATGTACTCTTGACGGTTGTTGGTGATGGGTTATTAATACTGGGATGACCAGGTGCAAGGTCTGTACAACTTTCTTAATTCCGATCGACAAGTGGACCCCTATGCTTGCCGGGAGTTTGAGTTTCCGACTTGTTCTTTTTCTTTGTTACCATTGTCGGTGGCAACTATCATCTTCTTGGGAGGTTTAACAGGGCAATCTCGCAAGAAATGTCCAGCCTTTCTGCAATATAAACAAAGTTGTTGTGGTCTCCTTTTTTCCCTCTCAGCCTTGGAAATGGGAGTTTGTAATCCTCCAATTTGCATAGGTTTGGTGGTTTCATGAGCCCTGGTTTGATTGTCCTGGGGGTCGCACGTAAACAGATTTCCCTTCCGCCCTCGTGCAGCCCATTTCTCGGTCTTGCAACGGTGGTCCAATTGCTCACTGCGTAGCCCCCGGTGTTTAAAAAAAAAAAAAAAAAAAAAAAGTGTGCTCCGTTTCTCCTCAGGCCAATTAGTCTGTGCAATGAGACAGTTGAAGGTGTCAATGTAAGTCAATAAATCATGGTTTCCTTGTCTAAGAAATAGTAGTTCGTTGTCTAATGCTAGTCCTTGGGTGTGCCTGGCAAACCATTTTTCCAATTCCCATTGGAATTCCCCAAAGTTCCGAAGTATTGGATCAGCCTGTGTTACTAATGGTATGGACCAGTCAGCTGCACAGCCTCCCAAATAGGAAAGTACAAAGGCCACCTTTGCACTGTCGTTAGGGGAGGCTCCTGGTCGGCACAAAAAGTGGAGATAGCACTGGTTCGTGAACACACCATATTTGTTCGGGTCACTGAAGCAGCGTTCTGGTGGAGCCAGTAGAATTGCCCCTGGAAGCACCACATGCACTGGTGGTGATGGTTGAGACAAAGGGGTTGGTGCCATTCCGGGTAACAGAACTTGTCCTGCGTGTGCCTGGAGCATTTGCCTTGCCAAATCATCCGTCCGTTCTTGGGCTACAATAAAAAGGTCTCTCCTCAAGGAGCTAGTCTTGTCTTGAGGCATGCACTTCAGCCCGCAGTATTCCCAGTAATTGTGCTAACTGGTCGGCTTCAGAGGTTTCCGTAATGCCCAGGCAGAGATTCAGAGAGGCTTTGCGTTCTGTTACGCTCACCTGGTCTCTGCAGGGACGTTGGGGCACGGTTGGAGCCCTCACCCAACTTGGCTCACTTGGATAGACCCTCTCCCCCAGCTGCTGCTGAGCCGGCTGTTCTGGACGCTGGTATTGCCCTCGAGAGAAGAGGAGAGGCAATGAGAATGGCGTGGTGGTGTTGTGAATCCCCTCGACCCTCTCATGCCAAAATGAAGTGCGCAAGCGTCTTCCCCATGCAAACTCACCTGTGGTTTTGTAAAGCTGAGCGCTCTGTCCCGCTTCGTGTAGCAGGGGCGCGTAGAGTGGACCTAGTTGCTTCACTATCCCGTGGAAGTGGTGATCCAGACCGGCTGCGACCAATCCACTTAGAAGGTAAGTGTTTTGGTTATGATTAATGTTTGTTTTCTTTAGCATGTCTTTTGCTTTGATTATTAATAGTAATTCTTGCAATGTCTTATCTCTTTCCCAATAGGTGTGAAGATAGCCAATCGGAGTCGTGGAGCGAGTCCGGGGATTCCCTTGAGGATGATGGTGCTCCCGAATTAGCTGGTAAATTGGCATTTATAATGGAACTCTAGACTCAGGTATAGTGCGGCCAAGCGTTTGTTATTTATATGGTTTCTAACCTGTTGTGTTATTTTTCCCTTGCAGGAGAAGACTGGCGGTGTAGAGCAGAGTTTGGAGGCTCGGGAGCAGGTCCGCGGCTGTAGGATTTAAGGTACCACGAAGATGAAGAAAGAACGTGGAGCTCCGCGCTGCTAGAAGCCCGGATCAGGTGAGGAAAGGCTGCGACTCCGATAGCGATGGGATGCAGGTAAGATGCGTGTCCAGCAATGGAGCGGCTAGATTCAGGTAAGAGGCGCCTTCAGCGACGGAGCAGCTGGAATCTAGTGGATGCATGATGAGATGAAGAACAGGTAAGGACAGCGATATGCGTTACGCTGCTAAAATCAGAATAACGCGAAGCGGAGGCATAAGGGTGGGTTGGCCTTAAATAGGCTGGCCCTGGCCCTTCCCTTTGGCCCCACCTTGTGGCTCCACCTTGCCCCCCCAGGGACTCTTGCACGTGCCTTCCAATGATAATCTATGGCCACACCCGGCCCGATGCACGTGCCCTAGGCACAGACTGCAAAGCACACTTTTTCATGAGCCTGGCGCCAGAGGCACCAGGACTGGGTCCATTTGTGCCCTGGGGGTGATGAAGACCTGGACCCTTGTCCGATGGTCATGACAATAACCTTTCAACCCACACTTCCACCCCATAACAAAGAGGACACGCACACTGGCATGAGTAGCCACCACAACAAAAGTAGTGCACAGAACAATAATGCCCCACACACACACACACACACACACACACACACACACTTGGGCAATTATTACCCACTAAATCACCACAAATGAAGACTCTATTAGAGTTCAGTATACCATGAACAAGTAAGTCTACAACCAGATGCCGTGTTCGTTTTTCGCTGCACCATGTCACCCCAATATATAACAACTCTGGGCATCCACTATCAATAAAACATATCATGATGAACATCAAAACCATCTCTCTGAATGGAAGTGGCCTAACCCACTGTATGAAAAGAAAGAAAATCCTCATACCTACAATTGCAAAATACACACATCACACTGTTGCAGGATCCTCATCTACCTCGGAGGAAGCCCTGTGGGGTTAAATTGCAGCCATAACTGGAAGGCCATGCAAGGCCTTACTGCGAACTACCTGGACCTAATGATAAGGCACACTAAAAACGATAGGCCTAAAACCTTAACACAGCAAAAGGCCCTGGTAAATGAACATATGGATCTTGCTGAAGATGACGCAAGGGACAGTGTATTAAGAAGAGTGTCTTTCTTCAGTTAAAATACAGATTATAAGTAGTTTGGAAAAGTAAAATCATATAGCAAATTGAAAAGGCACATCAGTGTTTGAAGAGACTAAAGCAACATTCTTCAGTGAAACTGCCACACATCAAAAGGCGGCGCACTAGAACAACGCCGGGTGCAAAGTAGGCCTTGTTTGCGAAATACAAAACTAGGGTAATATCTTACACTTCAGGTGAATAAGGCCCACTTTTCAGAAATCCGAATGCATTAGGGAATGGCCAAACTGAACAGGACACCTCATTCACTTAAATGTTGCCACATTAACCCCTCAAGTGCCAAGGACGAGATATCTCGTCCTTGACATTGCATACGCAGTGCCAAGGACGAGATAGCTCGTCCTTTTTGGCACTCTGTTTTGAGCGATCCCTGCAAAGCAGGGATCGCTCAAATCTGTAATCCAACCCCCGGGCTATGTGAGGGAGAGGTCCCCCCTCACTGCCAGTTGGCTGGATTACCTTCAGTTTCACGTCGGCGTGCGTAAGACACGTCAGCGTGAAACTGAAAGTAAATTCACTGCAGCAGCCATATCGGGCTGCTGCGGGGAAAATAGAAGGTGAGTGTTCACTTTTCTCCCCCTCGATCTTCAGCTGTATTTCAAGCCGGAGATCGAGGAAGGTGTCGCTGGAAAGGGGAAGATTCTCCCCTTTCCAACGACACCCTGTGTGATAGCATTACTGCCCGCGGATTGGGCACAGGACGCTCGATGCGCAGGCAGCAATGCCCACTAGACACCAGGGATGTCTTGGAATGCGGGGGGAGAGGTGGGCCCCCAACACCCTAAGCATGGGGGGGCACATGTGTACAACCCTGGGGGCAAATGAAGGAAAAAAAAAAAGGGATTTTTGGGTGGGAGTGGGGGCGGGGGCGCCACTAGGGATATATTTTACATAAAAAGGGGGGTGGCCCTCTCCTCCTCACCCCAAGGGGAAATGAAGGCACCCCTTGTAGCGTTCCCTATGGGCAGATATCTGCTCCTTGGGGGCATCCGCCCCCGAGGAGGGCTGAATGAGATGCCCACCCTCCAATTGAAGTGGGGGTGGAGAGGTGCACCCCCTTCACATTAGAAAATTCCCCAGCTGTGTAGGGGGCCCCTCATCCCCCGCTAAAGGGCAGCCTGGCATTTTGAATCATTTTCTTTTTCTACTAAACTTTAAACTTGCCTTGGTGCAGAGGATCTGACCCCGGGGTGCCCAAACCTTACTGCCCCACCCACTGGGGGGCCTGTACCATTTATGGGGGCCCTCTCCCCCCACCCAAATGGAGGGGGGTGTACCTCACGCAGCTGTTTGTAGGAGGCCCAGGGAGACCTGCATGAGGTGCCCATTTGGGGTGAGGGGAGAGAGGGACCCCAGAAATTGTGGGACATGCCCCTCAGTGATATGTTATGATATGGCATTTGAAACGCGCCTATACACAAGTGTTTCAAGGCGCGACGAGGCGCTGGGGCAAGGAGACAGACAACGATCCTACTAGGCCAGGTGTCATCAGATTGTGCAAGTGCAAGCGAAGAGGGGAAGGGAAAAGTGCAAGGGGAAAGGGAGAGGGGAAAGTGCATTACAGGGTTAGTAGAATACAAGATAAATAATAGGGCCAGCTAGTGGCAAGTGCAAGGTAAGTGCCGGAAGGAGGGGCTGTAGGATACAGAGACAGCCCCGTAGTGCAGGGAGGCAGTGCAGGAAGAGTGGCTGGGCCCAGGACCTAGATCGGTGAGTGGCCCAGTTGCAGATTCAGTGCAGGTTCAGTGATTTTAGCAGGGGAGAGAGGGAGAGAAAGAGCAGGTAAAGAGGAAGGTTTTGAGGTGCTTCCGGAACCGGAGATGGTTCTCCTCAAGTTTCATGGAGACAGGAAGGCTGTTCCAGAGGGAGGCCCCTGCTGCGGAGAGAGATCTACCCCCAACTCGTTGCTTGGAGAAGCGGCTGACCCTGAGGGAGTTGGAGGCGGATGAGCGAAGAGCTCGAGAAGGAAGATATTTAGGAAGAGAAAGTTGAAGGTATTTTGGCCCAAGGCCCCAGAAGGCCTTGTGGACAATGCAGAGGGTTTTGAACTTAATCCTCGCAGCCACTGGGAGCCAGTGTAGTGATTTCAGTCCCGGAGAGATACGGTCCCTGGGCTTGAGGCCAAGGACAAGTCTCGCAGTCCTATTCTGGATGAGCTGCAAAGGGCGGAGAGTAGAGGCAGGCAGATTTAGATGCTTCGAGAGAACCAGGGCTTTGGAGACAGTGAGCTTCTGGGGAAAGGAGAGGAAAGGAAGGATACCTCGGAGGAGGTGTAGCTGGTAGTGTGACTTCTTGGAGACATCAGATATGTGAGGAGAGAAATAGTGTGGAGTCGAAGATGACCAAGGTTTTTTGCCTTGCAGATAGGAGCAGGAAGAGGGCCAAGGGAGGCCCTCCAGAGAGCTGCAGTGAAGGAGGGAGTGGGTGTGCCGATGAGTAGAATCTCAGCCTTACTGGCATTAAGGCAGAAGTCGTTGGCAGCACACCATTCATGGATAGCAGAAGAACAGTCAGAGATGAGGGCAGGGGAAGAGGAGGCCGAGGGTAGCCTGAAAATGAGCTGGGTATCATCTGCGTAGCACTGAAAGTTGGGACAGAGCGCGGCGATGCGGTGGGCAAGAAGTGCCGGATACTGGTTGAACAGCCAAGCGGAAAGGTTAGATCCCTGGGGGACACCACAGGTAGAGAAAAAGATGTCAGAAATGGAGGACCCCAATTGGACCTGGGAGGGTTAATTGGAGAGGAAGGAGGACAGCCACGCCAGAGCCTGACCAGTGATACCCAGGATATCACGGAGACAGTTGAGCAGGATGGTGTGGTTGACAGTGTCAAAGGCAGAAGAGAGATCAAGCAAAATGAGAACACAAGGGGCGTTAGAGTCAAGGTTTGAGAGCAGGTCCTCACGGATATTCAGGAGAGCAGTTTGTGCTTCTGGCAGCTCTGAAGCCAGACTGATAGTCATGAAGACTACCAACAGATTCAGCATGGAGATTAAGCTGGGAGACGGCCAGTTTCTCCAGGAGCTTGCCCAGGAAGGGAGTGATAGAGATTGGGCGATAGCTGGGCAGGAGGGGTCGGAAGAGGGTTTCTTAAGAAGGGGGTGCACAAGGGAGTGCTTGAGGGGGTAGGGAGGACACCAGAGGTGAAGGAGTGATTGCAGAAGTCAGCCAGGGCAGGAGCTAGGAGTCGATGTGGTCCTCGATTGTTTTGGAGGAACAGGGGTGGACCGGTTTAGACGAGACTTTCATATATCAGACGTGTCTCGAAACCTCGTCAGCAGAAAAAAGGGGAAAGGCAGAGAAGGAGGATGGAGGGGTGGCTGCAGAAGGGCCAGAGGAAGAACAGGGAATAGAGGGGGGAGGTAATAGGAGGAGAGTGAGGACAGGATGTCCTGAGTTTTTGAAATGAAGTGAGAGGCCAGTGCCGTGCAGAGGGCCTGGGAGGGGACAGGAGAGGTAGAGACAGCAGCAGGGTTGGCCAGCTCCTTGCATATTTTAAAGAGTTCGGCCGAATTGTTAGATGCCGCAGAGAAGTGGGCTTGGATAAGCGCTCTCTTCAAAACTTACTGCCCCAGTTGGTGGGGCGGTAAGGTTTGGGCACCCGAGGGCCAGATTGGCACACCAATGTGCCCCTCTGCGCCAAGGGGAGTTGGGTTACCAAGGTAAAAAAGGGAAAATGGCGGAATGCATTTTGGGGGATGTGGGGCACCCCAAAAGGGATAGGGAATTTTCTAATGGGATGGGGCATTGAACGCCTCCTCCCCCACAATGGAGTGGGTGCCATGTCATGCAGCCCTCCCTGGGACCAGATATCTGCTCATAGGAAGGGACGCCTGAGGCCAGGGAGGAGTGCAGGACAGCCCCCCCCCCCCTTAAATGCCCCCGGGGAGGGCTACATTTTGCTGATGTGACCGCTGTGGGTAACATGTTTTTTGTTTTGTTTACAGCTTTTTCTACATGAGCAGCTGCAACGTTATGCAAGTACGTTTTCTTTTAATTATTTTATGGTTTGGGCCCACTGTCAGTGGGGTGGGTGAGACTGGGGCTGGATTGTTGGTGGTGTGGGTGGGAATGGGCCGTCTGGGCAGATATGTTGGTGGACTGGACACAATTTTAGAGGCAGGCCACAAATTGCCCCAGAACATTGACGTTTCCCTGGGAGCGGACCCCTCCCATGTGGGTTGTCCGTCTGCAAGCCCAAGCTCCACCTCTGGCTGTCCTACATTACAGATGTCACCTCCGGGGAGGAATGGGGATCCTGCTGGGGCTCCCTGGAGCTGCTACTGTGCTTAGGGGACGGTACACCCACATGGTACATGGATGTCCAAGGCCTGGGACTTCCCTCCAACTGTCCTGGAGTTGTGGCTGGGCTGCATTACAGCTTTTCCCTTCGGGAGGTATTGGCACACTGCCGAGACTCCGTGGTGGGGAAAAGCTGTAATGCAGGGCAGCCAGGGCTCCCGCAAAGTCGGCTTTAATATCCCTGGCCTTGGGCACCCTTCTCCCATGTGGGTCTTTGCCAGGGGTTGTGGGTAATAGATTCTGGGCCAATTTGCACAAGTCATACCTCTGGATTCCCACGGGTGTCCTCTTTTGGGAAATGCATGTGGTTACCAGTTTTCCTTGCTGGCTTCGACACCCTATGCCCAAATCTGCAGGTTGCCCACATGAACAAACTTGGCAGTGGCGAAAGGCTTGGGGTTACCACTGGGTTACTCTTTTCTTTTTGCGCCCCCGGTAGGTGCACCCACACATGTGAGGTACTGTTTTCATCGGGACACGTGTCGGGACGCGGGAAGGTAGGCCATGTGTTGTTGGTGGTGGTGTGTTTCTGTGGGTGGCCAGAGCGAAATGTCTGAGAATTGTCTCATTTCCAGCCAATTTCAGATGCATTTCCCTGTCTCCAGTCACGGAAACACGTCACCAATAACAGATGTCATTCCTTCTTGCGTTCCCACAGGTGTCCCGTCGAAAACGGTACCTCAAATGTGTGGGTGCATCTACCGGGGGTGCAAAAGGAAAAGGGTAACCCGCTGGTAACCCCAAGGCTTTCACCACAGCACATTTTTTTCATGTGGGCAACCTACAGATTTGGGCCTAGAGTGTCGAAGCAAGCAAGGAAAACAGGTAACCCCATGCATTTCCCAAAAGAGGACACCTGTGGGAATCCACAGATGTCAATCTACTACCCAAAACCCCCGGCAAGTCCAAATTTGGGGGTAAAAAAAAAAAAAACACAATTTCCAGACATTTCACTCTGCTAACCCACCGAAACACGCTGCCAACAACAGATGTCATACCTTCCTGCGTTCCCACAGGTGTCTCAATGAAAACTGTACCTCACATGTGTGGGTTCACCAATCTAGCCACAAAGGGAAAAGGCTAACCCACTGGTAACCACAAAAGGGGGTGGGGAGATAATCTACAGATTTGGGCCTAGGGTATCCAAGCCACCAAGGAAAACTGGGAACCCCATGCATTTCTGAAAAGAGGGCACCAGTGGGAATCCACAGAAGTCCAACTTGCGCAAAGCGGACCAGAATGGTTTACCCCAAACCCCTGAAAAAGTGAAAAATGTGTTTTTTTGGCACATTCCAGACTTTGCTGCGGCTTCTGGGTAATAAATTCTGGGCCGATTCCGGAAGTCATACCTCTGCTGATTCCCACGTGTGTCCTCTTCAGAAATGCATGGGGCTTGGACACCCGAGGCCTATATCTGTATGGTGTGCCCGTCTGCAGAAAGTGTGAAATTCACGTGTCGTGGGTTACCTGTGTTTTTGGCTTTCCCCTTGGCGCCTAGGTAGGTGCACCCACACATGTGAGGTACTGTTTTCGTCGGGACACCTGTGGGAACATGGGAATGTAGGCCATGTGTTGTTGGCACGGGTGTTGGTGGGTGAGCGTAGTGTGGAAATATTGTATTTTTTCACCACATTTTGGACTTTGCCAGGGCTTCTGGGTAATACATTCTGGGCCGATTGCGGAAGTCATACCTCTGCGGATTCCCACGGGTGTCCTCTTCAGAAATGCATGGGGTTCCCAGTTTTCCTTGGTGGCTTGGACACTCTAGAACCAAATCTGTATGGTGTGCACTTCAAGACAATTCATCAAATTCTGCTGTCTGAAACGACTTGGGGTTAGCTGCGTTTCCTCCTTGCCCCCAGGTAAGTGCACCCACACATTTGATGTACCGTTTTTGTTGGGACACCTGTCGGAACGCGGGAAAGTAGAACACGTGTTGTTGGCGCGGGTTTCGGTGGGTGAGCGGAGTGAAGTGTGCGTCACACTGGTGTCTAGTCAAATGGTCGACAGACAAAGGGTTGACACAGTTTGGTCGACAGGTCAAATGATAAAACTTTTTTTTAGTTATATATATTTTTTTAGGTTTTTGTTTAGGGCAAAAAAGTGGTTTTAAGCAAAAAAAAAGAAAAAACTAAAAAAATTTTATTCGATCATTTGACCTGTCGACCTTTTGGCGTCGACCATTTAGATTCGATCATTTGACCTACAACCTGTCACACTCACATATGTGTCTGCAGGAGCGATGGACGAGCCTCCCTTGACCCAGAGTCTTCACTTTCCCTGTTTCACCCGGAGGAATACCTGTCAAACACAAGGTGTACACTCAGACCTGATTTCACTCGTTTCCCCTGGGCCCTTCCCTTCTCTTTACTGTGTGCTGTGATATCCCCCTATGGGCTTACCTTGATCTTTACTAGGGTGTGCACTCCATCCTGCATTTGCAGGGGCGCGATTCACTCATGTGATTGGTGCCAATGTCTGTAGGCTGAATTCAGATGCCAAACGCTGTTTTATGCCTTCACAGTGAGGCCGAGAGTTCAAGGTGCCAGTTTCTTCACTGGCTAGAAAATCCTTCCCACAAGTGAACGTTGCGGAGAATATTGCGTGTCCAAAATTGTCCATATTGTCTTTGCAGGTATTTTTGTGGGTGACTAGCACTGTGTGTAGAAGCTAGCCGCTGGTAGGTTTGCGCTGCGCCTTCAATTAGAGTGCACCTGGTAATGTCTCTCCCTTTCCCTTGCAGGAGAAATTATGTGGTATTAGCACCTCGAGTCCGGGTTCAGCGCTACTGAAGACTTGGTGGTTAGGTAAGTTTGCACGGAGGCTTTTGGCAAGTATGCACTGCATAGAGAGAGAGTGCAGTGAAATAAGTGTCTGCGTTATTGGAGCGAGCGCAATGAATAAGGTCTTCTTTCTTACAGGGGTGTGTGCGTTCGTGCAACTGACCTGTATTCCAGCGTTGCAGGAAGATTCAGTGAGTATGCACAGCCTTACTGATGTGCGCACGTTAACTCTGTTCTTCATTCTTACAGGTGCCGGTGTAGAAGTCCCCTCTTGACTGGTGATAGCTGTGGCGTGGAGTAAGAACCAGGTAAACTGAAGCAGAATGATCCAGAGCGGGTAAGCAGATGCTGGCTGATCCAGAGCACGGAAAGTGTGTTGCTGATACAGCTCACAGTAAGCAACACGAAGCACTGGAAGAATCTTGGGTGTGGCTTATATAGCCAGCTACACCCAAACACTAGAGAGCTCACGAGTTATCATGCACTTCCTGTTTGGCAACAGGAAGTGGTAATCAGAAAGTTACTACAAACAATAGGAAGGAATGAAAGGAGGGATTTCTTATGGGTTCTTTGTGTGCCTATGCCAGGCCTGCCAAGCCTCCACCCAGTTTGCCCCAACTACCTGCCTGATACCCATGACAGTGTATTTTTTCACCACATTGCGGACTTTGCCGGGGATTCTGGGTAATTCATTCTGGGTCGATTTGCGCAAGTCAGCCCTCTGCGGATTCCCACTGGTGTCCTCTTTTCACAAATGCATGGGGTTCCCAGTTTTCCTTGGTGGCTTGGACTCCCTAGGCCCAAATATTTATGGTGTGGGCTTGAGCGAAATATAACACTTTCTGCTGTTCGAAACGACTTGGGGTTAGCAGCGTTTTTGGGTTTGCCCTTCCCCCCCCCCCCCACGTAGGTGCACCCACACATGTGAGTTACCATTTTCATCGGGACACCTGTGGGAACGCGGAAGGTATGACATTTGTTGTGTTTGCGTGGTTTTCATATCATCTCGATCCATTTGCTGCTGCTCTTGGTCACACAACCCTTTAATTTCCCAAATGTGACCTACATTTAGTCGCTGCTTTTAGGCACCGTACACTTTTGTAAACTGCACAAGTCACCTACCCCTGAAAAGGTCTGCATGTGCTCTTTCAAAATATGTATGCTTACCCTTCCTCACCACATTGGTCTTCCTGATTTACACATGCGAATTACGTCAGTTCAGGCCGTAAGCATAAAACTCCTGCGTACCATGGCTCCGAGTTTTGGCTTGTGGTATTGCTTGTTTTGTGAAACATTACAAAAAAAAATGTGTGATTTCCTAACTGCAACAGTCAGGGGAATGTAGCAGAGCATTGTTTTTCTCAAAATTCATAGAAGCCATTGCCGTACCAGGCCAACCATGCCCACTGCATACCTATTTTTGCGGTCATTTTTCCGCTTTTTCCCCAAACTATGTAATTTTCCCCTACCTACTTCTTGCCCGACCTGTGCAAATCACCCCTTCCTAAACTTGGAATTTTGTCTACTTTGCAGAAATGTATGCCTTTCTGTCCTCCAATTCAGCTTTCCTACCCTTTTCTTCCATTCCGTCCACACATGTCCAATTGGCAAAAATTGCCAAAATCGCCTACCTCTCACAAAACGGTTGAAAACCACATTAAAATATTTTTTCATTTCAACTCGACCTGTTCCTGAAAGCCAGGAAATTGGGGAATTCAGCACAGCAAACCATTTGTTCCTAGCTCTTACAAAGAAAAACAGGCTTCTTTGTACATAATTTTATTAGCATTTTTTGAAAAAATGCAACATTTTTGCCCTTTTTGGTTATTTTCTCTCACCCCCTAAAGTAACATAGGGATCCTGGGTGGTGTTACGACCACCTACATGTGGGAAAAAAAGGAGCCAAATTTGGCCAAGATATCTCATGTAATAATAAAGGTACAAGACATTGAATAGCCACATACCAAAATCACCAAAAAAGGCCTTGGTGCTGGGGGGGGAAATACCCATGGCACTTGAAGGGTTAATAAAAGTTGTGTGCAAATCAATGAAACTGAAAAGGTCCTGAAGTGTGTGTATTTTGCAACTGTAAATAAACATTTGTAGAAAAGGGTTCAGCTGCAAAAATGAACATATATATATAAATAAGGCTTCATGACTAATGAAATATATTCTGACAAGCAAAGTACAGCAATCTGGTCAGTGGGGCCAACTTCCAGATGGAGATTCAAAACAAACTTCCCCCATTGCAAGATCTGTGAGGCCCTGTGGGCTCTGGAAGCTCATTTCTTTAAAGGGAAAATGGCCTAGCCAGAGCGTCACAGGAATTTATTGAGGGGCAGTATAAACAAAACCTGCAATCAAGTGAAGCTGAACTTTGAATCCCCTCATTGAGGAAATTGTGTCGACTGAGTCTTGGTTTCAATGGGGGGATGGCCTGCCATGTCAAAAGACCACCTGGACTGAATTGTTTCAGCCTGCTGTAGCCTGGCATTTGTCTTCACAGGGAAAGATTGGTCATTTTATTGAAGGCTAGACCAACAATGAGGACACAGAGGATCTGGACCCCTTGTCTTCAGAGAAATTAAACTTAGGAGAAATGGGGGTTTTGATTTCTCAGAAATAATAGGTCACAGCGAGTCCATTCATAGGACATTTTAAAAGAGGATTTCAAGGTGATTTTGTTGCGATTAAAGTTATCCTCATGTGACTTATGGAATTTTAAAAGCAATCTAAAGTATGTTTATGGTTGCCGCAAAATAGTCCTGAAAATTGGCGAGCTGTTGGGTTACAAATTAGGTTTTTGGAGATTAAATTCATGTTCATAACTATTATACTTTTCTGTGCAATGGAAAAATAATTACAGTGCGCCTGTGCAACATGGTGTGCCCACAACTGTCATTTTATCAATCCACCAGGATTAGATGAAGCAGAATATATACAGTTTGGGCATAGTTATTTGTAAAATGTAAAGTTCCGCCACATTGGACTATTTGGGTAAAAATTGACAGTTTCAAATGCAATGTCTCTAAAAATGTCTCCTGAACTAATCCTTCAAGAGGGGCTGGATTTGGGGAGGGAGAGAAATGATAATGCCCAATCCTGGCTGCGAGATCAGGTAGCACATCCTAATGTTAATTTTCCATGGGAGGGGCTTAGGGAATGAATAGGTATTGCACTATATGCAAGGGACAGCTGCCTAAAAAGAAATCCCCAAAAGAGATCTGCTGAAACATCTCGGTGGAAATATTTGAAAGAGGGCTGGATATTATCATTGCTGGGAAGACTAGACAACAGAGGCTGTAATACATACCGACAAACAGTCTTAGAATATGAATATCTTGGAAAACCTCAAACCAGAAGATCCTCTTTACTGGCATAATCTGATTATAGGGTCTTCAATGTGTCAGATTTTCCAAGTCTCTTTTCCTGCAGCGACCAAATATGCATCTGGGGTATCTGTACTGCACTGGGCAGTCAGAAGTTCACTGGTGGCAGGTGTTTGTAACCTGGTGACAGCACCAACTTGGGTTTCACCCAGCAGGCATTCTGTTTCTATGAAGTCTCCCTGCAGAGCTCTGGTTTTAGCCAGCTGGTCATCCAGATAACTCCCAGTCTCATCTGCCCCTCCATTTTGGAATTACCACTCATCTTCCTCAATAGAGGTCCCAAGATTATGAATTGCCTGCATCAGTTTGGCATTCTTGAAGGGTTTGTGGTTGGCACAAAGCATGCCTTGATTCTTTCAGCAAATGGGGTGCTCCAAGAATCCATTGCTGACATAATCAGAGTCAGTGATTATGACCAGTTGGTGGTGAACTGCAGTGAGTATGGCTTGATGAAAGGTCATAATCTCTGCAACCGGACTGCTTCGGGTCCTGTTTTGTAACCAGCAGAGGGCTCTGGTGTATCATTCACCCAGGCTTTCTCAATGCCAGCCTCTAGTTCTTTTTCACCATTGTTATCAACATGGTAGGAGCTCCCACCCACATAAACTATGCATCCCCCCCGGCACGTGTCTTCTTCATAGATCTTGTGCGGGGAAGTAAGAATGCCTCCATGTTGTTGTTGGTCATTAGACTTTTGTCCTCTAGACAGTCTCTTCAGCACAATCCTCCAAATCTTCCAACCCTTGAGCTAGGGGACTCTTCTAGTTTTGGCCATATCTGACACACAAGAAAGCCTTGCATGGACAGAATCCATGAAGTAATTCTGGAATTACTGACTCTTCACCCGGATTCTGTCACTTTGTTAATATTGCAAAGGGTTGGTGAGGAGTCTCGACAATTATGTATTTGTGTTTTCTTTATTTGTAAAGCACGCCTGGGCACATATCTTAGGTTAGGTTACAGAAGCATATAGTACAGCATAAAACAGGAGAAAAATAGGTAACAAGCATGTTGCGAGTTTATTATTATATATATACACATACATACATATACACACACACACACACAGGTCATATACAATCAAGATGTACAGTAGCAGATAAATACAGGTGTGAGTCAGAGTAAAGGTAGGAATTGGTCAGAGTAGGGACTAGGTATTGCGTAGGGCCGCTACTTAGTGGAGTTGTACCCATCATGGAGCTACAGTTTAGTCTTATATTTGAAGGCATAAGAGGAGGGTTCGAACCGGAGCGCAGCGAGTTCCATAATTTGGTTGCTAGCACTGGGAAGCTGCTTCCGCCTGCTTTCTGCCGCTTGACCTGGGTGCTCCCCTTGGATAAATGGGCAGAAGTTTTTCAACGCCCACACCATTGCCAGGAGTGCCTTCTCGCAGTCATCAATTTTTTTTTTATCCCACTGAGTAGAAAGTCTTGCCGGTGTAGGAGATGACTGTTGAGCTGGTCATGCTTTTGATACACTACAGCTGTTAGGAAGGTCTCTGAGAACCCCTTCTCCAAGGAGAACTCCTTGTTCTTTATGGGAGTAAGCCAAACAAGGAGACTGGGATATGCTTCTTTTCAGTAGTTTAACTGCCTAGGATTGTCCCAGACCCCACTCACACTTGATTCTGGTCTTCAATAGATGGACCAAAGGTCAAGTGACCCCTGCATAGCCTTCAATTAACTTTCAACTATAATTAGTGAGTCCAAGAAGGGCTCTTAATTCTCATAGAATTGTAGGGTCTTTTAATTTCATTAAAGCTTCCACCTTCTTTGCCTGGGGATTAAGACCCTCTGGGGCAAACTTGTGCATGAAGAAGTTCACTCAGTCTTTCACCACTGTGCATTCTGAAAGGACAGTTTCTCTGGCTTTCTGCAACTGGGGGTCAGGACACAGAAGATTTCTGCTATATGTTCCTCCACAGTGGAGCTCTTGATCAGAACATCTACATAGGCTAGGTTCCCACTTTCCCCCTCCCCAACCCCCCCCACCCCCCCCCCCCCCCCCCCAAGTAGGGCATGGCCTTACGAGAAAGATGTTGAACTCGTTCCCAGAGTTTGTTTTTCAAAGAGGGTTTGGGTCCACATGTATTGCTGGCCGCCGAAAGTAAAAGCAAGCTTGTACTGGGTGTCCCTACTCACGGGTACTGTCCAGTAGCCATTGGTCAAAACAATGGTGGTGTACACCTTTGACCCTTGAATCTGTGCCAGTCCTTGATTGATGTAGGTAAGTGGCCATCTTGACATGTGGACCCGTTTTTTCAACTCTCTCAGGTCTGCACATAGTCTCCATTGGCTGTTGGTTTGAGTATCCCCAGTAAAGGCTTGCTGAAGGTAACTGTGGATCGGACAAATTATCCCCACAGGATTCTAGATTCTGGATATCTCCAAGTGACTCCATGGACGTGAGGTATTGTTTAACAAATGCTGGAGCCATCTCTGGGTCCCTGGGTATGGTGGTTGAATGAATGGATGTGCATCCACAGTCGTAGGAGTCCACTAAAAAGATACTTTGTAATTCCAGTAAGACCTGTTTGAGCTTTTTTATTTGCTCCTCGGTCTCACGGGTATCAGCAAGATTGATCCTCTCTTTGAACATCTGCTTAAAAGAACTTGGGCATGCCAACTTCAACATTATCCTCAGGATGTTGACCTGGATTGGAGGTTCCAGGGATTCGACGTAGTGGTCCTTGGCTCTGAGCACTAACTCTTACCAACTCACAGGCCACGCAATCTCCCGCTCCCATGCATGGTAAAAATCTTTTCTGGAGGAATACCATCGCAACGGTCATTTGGGACTGGTCCTATGCTTTCATTACGTAGAATAATGTTGGGCATCAACTGCCATTACAATAAAGGTGCCTGCACCCAAAGTGATACTTTGAGGGTAGCTGTTCACCAATATTTGAATGTTGTTGTATTCTAGGCCTACCAGGGGGTGTCAGATTAAAAGACATCCGATTGTTGGAGGCGAGAATTCAAATGTGTATAGGCGTCCTCATGTTGAGATTCTGTCCTCGCTTAATTTTGATGGGAATTGTGGATTGTGGCACCAGTACTTCGATGGTGACCTTGTCTCGCACTTAACGTCAACCACATATGGCAGCAATTGATTGAGCTGTCCAAAATGCTTTTTCTATGTTGTAAAAGCCCATGCGTTTACCCCCAGGTCGTGACCAGGCTTTATTATTAAATAGGTCCAAATTATTGGTTCAGAATGTCACTGCCTAAATAAAAGGCGGAAAGGACCTCTCTCACGAGCCAACAATTACATATGCTTTTTGTTGCCAATGGAAATATTTACCATACACCTGCTAGGCAGGAGATGTTTGGAATTTGGAGTCCAGGCCTACTTCCCATTTATCAATCGAAAATGTGGTAATGGTCTGATATTTGGGAGTTTCCTGAATAATTATTTTCGGATTAAGCTTCTTCCATGATTCAGACATACTCTGACAAGCACAGGCTCCTACCCATCATTTATCTGAATTGGGAAGAATGACCATTTGCTCTAATTTCTTAGAATGTCTATCAGACTTTGAGCTGGTTCTTCATTGTCTTGTTTAGCAGGACTTATTTTTTGTCCGATTTTGGACTAGTGCACCATTTCAGAGTCTACCCTTCCACTGTGGAATGCCTCTTAAAACTGGGAGGAAGGTTGAATGGAGAAGGATTCCCATCACCAGTTTGTTCTCCTACCGAGATGACCATGATGTCTGGGACCTAGTGATTCTTGAAATGGAATTCTACTTTGTTGGAACAGCCTTCGATTATATGAGGGGTATCATTCATGCTGACAGAGTTGTAGGCCAGTTAGTCTGGGTAAAGAGGACCTTGTTTATATAGTCGATCACAGGTGATTACTTCCTCGGGAGAGCGTTCCCCATTAAAACAAGATGTGCCCTCCTGAATCATGGCCATCACAGGATGTTTTAACTGATGTCGACCAATTTGTATTTCGAGATCCGCAGGTCCTTCAACAGAAATGTCATTGCTTTCGCAATTTTTTGATGTTGTACGGGAAGTGGGTTTGAATGGAATTTGGTTACCCGCCCTGTCCCAGTCCTGTGTTTTTGTATTCATTTGTTCAGAGGACTTATTGGACAGGAGGGCGGCTTGGGATCTGGCATCTACCAGAGCTGAGAATTCCCTGCACCTTTACTGGTGCATAGAATCTGCCTTCTTTCTCCTCCAGGGTGTAAAGAAATGGTGAGTTATTTGCCAGCACGGTTATTTTTTTGATATTGCACTGCGATACTGGGTGATTTGGGAAATTTTCTGTGTCAGAGATCAGGAATCTGTAAGGAATCATCTTTCTCCCCAGATCCTTTGCAGTCCCCCTACAACTGGAGGCTGTTCGCAGAACCTGTTTGAGGTGACGGCACCTCTGCCATTTCTACCTTGTTCGGCTCAAATTTTTGGGGTTGAATATTTTCTTGTTCTGGGTCGGTCTCAGTCTTCAAACCTACCCAATTCAGGGTCTTTTGTGACCCATTTTTCTTTGGGAGGGATTCCCCCGTTCCTGAAAGAGAAGGTTTGCATACCTGAATCCTTTAGGGACCCTCATCTTTAAAAGGGGATTATTTTGAGTTCCTCCACAAAGCGGGTTGACCGCTCCTACTTACTCTTTGCTCTTTGGGTTCTGACTTCCCATGCGTTAGAAAAGTCACTTTCCGGCTTAGAAGTTTCTACGGGTTCCGTCCGGGCGAGAGAAAGGAAGCTTTCTCTGGGGCTTGACATCTCCCCCTGCCACCCCCCCCCCCCATCTCAGCCCCAACCTCAGGATGCTGTGGCTTGTAGGACATTTCCTCCTGTCATTTCCCCCAGGGCATCAGACCTTGGTGTTGTGGAAATCTAGGAAGCAGGGTTGGTTGAGCGTCGGACTGAGCCATCCACATGCTGGCCAGATCATCCATCAGTTGCAGGACATGTCGCTCCAGCTGTGAGACCTTTTCTGGGCTGTAGGGGGGGGGGTCTCGAGTCATACCTCTGCTGCTCCCAAAAAGGGTAACTCTCC
This sequence comes from Ambystoma mexicanum, assembly GCF_040938575.1. Classification (NCBI taxonomy): domain Eukaryota; kingdom Metazoa; phylum Chordata; class Amphibia; order Caudata; family Ambystomatidae; genus Ambystoma; species Ambystoma mexicanum. The sequence goes on along the minus strand of NC_090926.1, from coordinate 1,089,533,543 downwards.
CTTTTCCTGGAGTAGCTTGGATACTGGAAATTTCCCCCATCTTTTTCCATCCTGAATCTCCCTTCTCCCGGGTTCAGGGATCTATTGTCCTGGAGAGGGTGAGAGAGGAGGTTTTTTTGCTAAGTTCTAGTTTGGGGGGGTATCTGGGGAAGAATTCCAGGTTGGGAGGTGGAGTGATAATTCTCTCCTGAGGAAAGTTAGCAGGGAAGTTTACCAAGTATGTATACCTGGTTGGATCCCCCGCCCCTGTCCAGGGGGGAAGGGGAAGTTTACATACTCCAGGATTGGCTTGGTACCCTTGTACCTGGGGCTTACATAGGTTGCAGGGTCAGAGGGATCATTGTCTGGGGCCCTGCCTGCCAGTCGATTGAGCTAGGGCAGGGGGTCCCCTTCTGCCTTCCATTTTGCTTGGTGGCAGGAGAGTTATTTTTAGGTCACACACACACACACACACACACACACACACACACACACACACACACACACACACACCCCCCCCCCCCCCCGCGGCTCCAGGTCGAATCGAGGAGTAGTACTCACCTCGGCCACCTTTGCTGCAGCAGGTGTTAGATGGGCTAGGGGTTTGGGGTGCGTTTTTACTCTCAGTGGGCTTCTGGACCTCATAAATCCTGGTATTTGGGGACTGCATGAAATTAAGTGATGCCAAATTCCCTACTATGGGTGTTCACCCACCAGGATGTCTGAGCAAATGCGTTCTTAACTCCTGCACGAACTCCCTAGGTGCCCAACTCTCTCCACATTGCAAATTATATGGAGTCTTACAGTTATATGATCCTGGTCCTCCAGTCCTGCAAAGAAACTGCAGTACTTGGGTGACAGTGTCCTTTTTCGCAAATGCAATGTAATTCACATTTCTGATCTGGAATGAGGCCATCACTTGCTCAAGGTTCTAGGTGCTCCCCTACTGAATACTTGGTATTCTTGTTTTATGGGGTCATGAAGCTCCTTAAGCCCTAGATTTGTCTTATTGGGTCTTCTGCACCAGAGTGTATTCATTTTCTGAGTCAGAACTGCTATTTGTACTCCATTACCTGTCCTCTAGGTGCTCCCTATCATTGGAAATATCTCCAAGATTCATAGGATCTGGAAAGGTTCCCTGTAGTTACTTTTAGGCCCAGGATAGAACAGTTTCATCATCCCTCCTTCCAGGCAGTCTGGGGAAATCCCCCCCTCTTCCCCTGAATGTATGGCGGTTTTTAGAATGCCCTTCCTAGGCTCAAGCTCTGGATTTTCTCCTTCAGTGAAGTGGGCAAGGTGGTCTCTTGGTAGTCTCATCTTCAGCCAATTTAAATCCCCGACTTTCTCATCATAGGAGTTTTCATGGTCTGAAGTACTCGCAGTATTATTTGTAGTGTCCCAGGACACGCGTATCCGGCCACCTTCCCTTCAGTATGGTAGGGATGAATACTCCTCATGATCAGACTAGGACTGACCTGGATCAGTTTGGCTTAACCCGACTCATGCTCCCTTGTTTTTTTATCAGTGGCATGCATGAGGTCAGTTCCCATTTGTACCTAGGAGGTGGTAAATGACTGAACTGAGGCCCCTGGTGGTAGGGGTGCTTCACCTTGATCAGTGGGTCTTGTCCTATATCCCAATTGGTCAGGATGCCTCAGACGGTTTTATTTTTAAATTCTTAATTTCCTTTGTGAGGCTCACACCTGCTTCTCTCTGTCCCCATTTCCTGTTGGTATTCACAGACCTGGCATTTTCATATGGACACAAAGGCCGGATTAGTCTCAAGTACCCTATTGTGAGCCACCAATCGACCCTTCATTTGCTGTTATTCCTCCTGAAAGGCTTCATTGTCATTCTGGGAGTCCTGTATTATGTGTGCATACTCTTGGTGCTTGTCTTTCAAGAAACGAATCTCTTTTTCCAAAGTGCCCATACAATTTGCTGCCTGCGACAGGTCAGCTTCTGCTGGTTTTTTATGCTCCACTAGCTCTATGTTCTCTTGCATCACTCTGGTCCTTTCTTCTTTTCTTAATAAATCAATTAAAAACAAAATCACCAAAGGGGATTGGCTGAAATATCATCTGGGTTGACATATTGAAAGAAGGCTGGAGATTGCCATTGCTAGGGATACCAGAAAACAGAGGCGGTGATGCTTACCTGGAGCCATAAGCAATGGATTGCTCTGCTCAATGAGTGCCCAGCCCAGAGATGTCTAAAAGTAGATTGTCCAAAAAAATGTCAGTGTGGGAGATCTATTTAAATTAGCATATTCACTTTCATTAGTGGGTTCCCTTCCATTAGTGGATGGGGGTGGGAAGAGTTGTGTAGACCCTAGTTGGACACTGAGGGGAGCTTGGAAGAATTTGAAAAGTTTACCTTCATTTATTTATGGTGTATTAACAATGCACCTATATAGCAAATGGAGTTTCAAGGCACCTCTAGACAAAAAAGGGGGGTGCAGAACAGGGAAGAAGAAAAACAAAACAAACGGTTCTACTAAGCCTTGTGCCATTGGGATTGTGCAAGTGCAGTTACAAGAAGTGCTTGTGGGGGAAGGGGGTGAGAGGCGAGTGCCAGTCAGAGCAGAAAGCGCTAGCTAAAATGGGAAGGGAAGAGTGGAGAGCATGAAAGTGCTGGAGGGAGGGGAAAGAGGGCCCCTGGGCTAGGCAAGTGTCACAGAGAGGCCAGGTGGACAAGTGCCAGAGGAAAGCAGGGAGTGCAGGGAAAGAGGGTCCACATAGTATGTGTGAGGACGGGGCTGCATAGGGCTAAGTAGGGGTGTCGGCCAGGTTAGGCTAGTACAGGGGGAGGTGTCCCAGTATGACAAGTGCAGTTATAGGGAGGGGGAGGTCAGTGGAGAATAAAGTGCTGCGGTATACTGGGCGAGGAGGGCCTGGTGCCCCATCAGACTCAGTAGGAACCAGCCGGCCAGTCAAAATGCAGCAGAAGGGATAAATTAGCAGAGGAGGGGGGGAAGGAAGAGAAGCTTCCAGAGCTTAAGATCTGGCTCAAGCCTGAAAGGAGCAGTGAAGAGAGATATCTATCCCCCACTCAAGGCTTGAAAAAGCATCTGATCTGCAGAACATTTGAGCTAGAAGAGGACGAAGGGCTCTAGCAGGGAGGTATTTAGGGAGTTGGAGGTAGCGGGGTCCCAGCACCCAGAAAGCCTTGAAGATTATTCAGAGGGTCTTGAACTTGATCCTCGCGACAACCGGAAGCCAGTAGAGAGATTTTAGGGCTGGAAAGATGCGGTCCCTGGGCTTGAAGCCAAAGGTAAGTCTTGCAATCCTATTATGGATTAGTTGACGGGGCAAAGATTTAGGGGGATTGGGGAAGAGGCTGTTGCAGTAGTCCAGAGCTCTAGAGACAATGACTTTCTGTGGGAAGGTGAGGAAACGGAAAATGCCTGAGGAGGTGCAGCGAAAAGGGAGGGGGGGGAAGAAGAGAGCAGAAAAGGGAGGGGGGGGGGAGAAGAGAGCAGAAAAGGGAGGGGGGAAGAAGAGAGCAGAAAAGGGAGGGGGGGGAAGAAGAGCAAAAAAGGGAGGGGGGGAAGAAGAGCAGAAAAGGGAGGGGGGGAAAAGAGCAGAAAAGGGAGGGGGGGGAAGAGAGCAGAAAAGGGAGGGGGGGAAGAGAGCAGAAAAGGGAGGGGGGAGAAGAATAGAGCAGAAAAGGGAGGGGGGGAGAAGAATAGAGCAGAAAAGGGAGGTGGGGGGGAGAAGAGAGCAGGAGTTCCAATGAGGAGGATCTCAGTCTTACTGACATTAAGGCAGAGATCATTAGTAGCACACCATGCCTGAATGGCAGTCAGGCAAGTCAGGAATTAAGTGAGGGAAGCTGCATGTCGTCTGCATAACACTGGAAGTCAGGAGAGAAGGAGGAGATCAAGTGGGCTAGGGGGGGGGGGGGGGTAGATGTTAAAGCACCAAAGTGAGAGGATGGAGCCCTGAGGGATGCTGCAGGGAATGTTATAGCCACCAAAAGCAATTGTGTGTCCTTGCCACAAAACGAAATTGATAATTGCCACTGTTCCCAACCCTGGCATGCAAAACAAAGTTTCCCTCGTCATAAAACTGAAAATCCTAATCTGTCGGCACTTCCTTAAACTGGATTTTAAACAGAGGGTCGCTGCATGCATTTGTTGCCTGGATTTTGGGTGCTGGTGTTGGGGGGAGGGGAGTGTTCTACCAAGTGATATGCAACAAAGTATTATGCAACAAAGTAATTCTCGGTTCAAAAATATACACTCTATCCTGAGAGTGGGTAAGTGGCCCCATAGCAGAATAATGTTGCCATTGCTTTTGGGTGAAAATGAAACTGGGTTCTATTTGCCACATGTATTTTTGCAAATCTGTACTTTCAAACTGCTAGCATTCTCAGTGCGCAGGGAATGCCATGTATCAAGCCTAGAAGGTGAACTCGTTTTCATAAAATGAAAAGTGCGCCTGTGTTTTAACACTTAACTTCAGCAGGAAATGTGGATTATTATGTTCTAGTATTGCGCCATATTATTATTGAAATTCAACATACAACAGGGTTCCTGTTTATTTAGCCTGTGTTGCAGGTTTCTGAGACAATAATAAAATGCAGAAAAGTGTGTTTAAAAGTCAAATCCCACAGAAAAATGTGTTTTGTAATTGAAACTGCATTTTCTGCCACAGAGAGAGTGGCGTGTGTAATTTTACTAGGCTTTTCATTAAACTGATCATATAAAACTAATATATATATATATATATATATATATATATTTTTTTTTTTTTTCTGTACACCGTCTTGGTTCATTGGTGGCACAGGCAGACAGAGCCAAGTGGCTCGATACGAGTCTGAAGAAGGGCTAAATAAAAGATGCATTACATGGTTTGCTGTGGGACACCCTGATTGGGGAGGGAAGGAACTCTGTTAAGAGTGGTCTCTCCATATACCGTTACAGCCCAAAAACTTGGGAAATACATACTCCAGCTCTCGTCCCAAAGGAAAAATATATATTTGTAGTAGCTATATTAATCCAAAACAGAGTAAATGCAAGAGAATCAAAAGACAAACCCCTCGTCATCTGCTCAATATACGCCCCCATGTCAGATACGATTGGGGTTCCTTAACCACTTCAACAGACTATTTCCCGATGCTGCAAACATGCCAAAGGAAAAAGGAGTGAACTGAAATCTAGCAATAGAGCAATTTTTAGACAATATAGGCCAAAAATATCTACACCACAATAGGGAAAGAGGAATCTTGAAAGACACCATGCAAGAAAAAGATCTTCTAGAACCATAGGGATTGCTACACAAAGACTGAACAAAAAGTCATTGCTGCAGCACTTGTGAAATATTAGCAGGGATAACAGAACCCGCCCCACCTTACAACACAAATACTCACCGGGACCGATAAACCCACACAAAACAAGCGGAGAATATACACAAGCCTCTCTAAACTCCAGAGTGAAAAACAGAAACAGTACGAGCAGGGCAAGAAGGTGGGGAAATGATGTATGAAGCAGAAGTGATTATTCCAGAAAACCTGTCCTGTGACCCTTCTCATGTGGCCAGGGAAAGGTGGACACTTCCTGATTCTGACCCTGGGGTGGTGTTCTGCGGGAAGATCACGTGAGGAGGGAAAACAAAAAAAATAAAATAAAGAAATCACGTCAGGATAACTGGGAGAACCCCTCTAATAACTTCCCTAAAAGACCCTACAGTATTAGTGGCTTACTGTAGAATAGAGGTCCTTGATGAACAAGATGATCAAAACATTATGGACTTAGTCCCACAATGCCCCAAGTACTGGGACGAGGAAGGATGCAGTCTAGTGGTTCTAATGACCCACACCTGAGCAGGACTTAGAATATATAAGGTCCCGTCAGGTGCAAGCCATTAGAAGCAGAAGGAGGTGGAGTGGCTGCAGAGGCTGTCAGCCGCAGTTGCAGTGTAAGGAGAAAGGAAACGCTGGAACCGCAGCTACCCGTTATGAGGATATAGTTCTGGTGGAGGTCACCAAGTTTGAACACGAGGCTGCGGAGGGGGAAACGGTTTGGTAGCAGGTTTTCCCACTGGAGAGAGAGGCTCTCCTTATTGTACGCAGTGTTCCGGTGGCTGGCGAGCACCAAAGTGCACAGGGACCAAGAAAAGCTCTCCCGGTCAGCACAGGCCACGGTAGGTCCTAAGTAGACTGATGTGCAAGAGGCAGCAACAGAGGTAGAAGGAAGAGTGGCAATGGATCGAGCGGCCGCGTTTGCAAATACAGGCAAGTTTACTATTGATAGGTAATCCTGGTACGCGCCATTATCAACCACTGGCTATAGGTAATAGAAATCTTTATTAGAAGATCCTTTAAGAAAGGAGTGCCAGGAACGCCCAAACATCCACTCTGAAAAGTACCCTGGCCGGTTTTGTGCAGATGACGTGGTCCTTATAGCAACATCCCTGCAAGGACTGGGGAGGTCCCTATCAAGATTTCTGAAGGAGTTGAACAAAATTAAAAGGTGATGGTTTTAGACCCAAATTAGAGAATACTACGATATAATATTTTATTTATAAAGCACCTATACACAAGTGTTACAAAACACTTCAAGGTGGGGGAGGGAGCAGGGTAAAATACAATAATCATTCTTACAAGGCCTTGACACATTCAGAACGAGCATACAAACTATCGTACTAGGTCTGGCGACATTTCTGATAGTGAAGAGCATTGACCAGAATGAGGGAGGGGGCTGAAGAAGAGAAGGTAGATCACTTAAGGTCGAAGTGGAGGGTTCCCTGATGGAATAGGTCAATCAGATTATTTAGGTCTGAGATTCGAGGAATCTGGAGGTTGGATGGCCCAGATAAAAAAAAATAAATGCATTATTGGCCACCCTAAAGAAGGTTGGGGGAACCATCTTGCCATCCCATGCTAAACTTGGGAGGGGCGCTGTTTCTCCCGTTTTGGACTCGTTCCATAAAACACGTTATCCCTGCTGCCTTGTATGGCTCAGAACTGTGGGAGTATACTAATATACGTTTGTAAAAGTGCAAATATTACTAAATTTAGTAATATAGTATAGTAAAAGATTTGCATTTCAGGAACTTGACCCGATGGACCTGTGGAACTATCCTGATGTCGTTAGACTTGCTTTGATAGACAGTATCAGGGATAAGAGCAGACAGAGGGGCAGCAATAATTTGTTGGTCGAAGCCTCTCATTTGGAACTTGGCCTTTTTTTTTTTTTCCTTCGATCAGAGGCATCAACATGGGTTTAAGTTGCATCTTGATGAAATCGATCCAGCCTATGCAAATCTTTGTACCTACGCTTTCGTTTGGGGATCCTCCCCATTTCTTGTTTTAACCAAAGTTGGTTACTAGCCAATATGAGCATGTGCCCTCTATGTAAGGAGGGTAATGAAACAGTTTTGCATTTTCTCTTTTACACTCGCACAGTTGAGAAAATGTATTTGTTGCCAATTCAGAAAGGCTGGGGTCTGTGACTCCGATAGTGCTGTAAACGTTTGAGGCAAAGCGCAGATCTACATGTTGTGTGTGCAATGGCACATTACATTCACAGAGCCTGGCTACTCAGGGTGTAAACTTGAGCACAGAAGAGGCTGCAAGTCTTTGTCTCTCCTCTTCTGCTCCCACATTAGATTGGATCCAACAGATCTTAATTTTTCACCACATAGCCCACGCTTTGGTACATATTCGTACGTGCTCAATAATTGGGGGACATCTCTCGGCTTGATTTGCCATTTAGTCCAAACCAAGTCCAAACTTTGTTTGTAAAGCACTTGCACTTTATAGCGAATAATCGTTCTTGATTTTATATGCGTTTTTCAATATAGCTTTTGGAAATGTTAAATTGGCTATGCTGTTTTTCATTATGAAATTATTGGCTTATATTAAATATACTTTTATGGTTGATTAACCAAAATAAAGTTTATTATAATGGCGATTAAGAAATCCTATTGGCAGTGTAAGAACTGGAAGAAAGGTTATAATCATTACCATCAAACCCATATTGTTGCAAAGACAAAGAAGGGATAATATTGGAACAAGTTCACCAAACAACCATTGCCAAAGTAAAGAGGGGGCAATATTCTACCAAGCATATAAACCTTATTGGTCAAATAACAAAAGGATATTGTCACAGCAAGATTATAACCGTTATTGAGAGAATGAGGAAGAGACAATGGTTGAACAAGATGTCAACAAATATTGCCAAAGAGGGGAAAACGTGAGCAAAACATTGTCAGAATTTATTTGTTGTGAAAGTGGCAACATTGGCAGGAGAGAAGCTCTTCTGGTAGCAGATGTCCAGGAGGAGAGAAGTATAAACTTCATTGCGTCTAGGGAAAATACAACAGTGGAACAAACAGCATGAATGTAAATCATGCTTTCCCAGAAGAAGTTATGAATTTTTATGTTGCAAGTTAAAGTCTTTTCCAAAAAGGCTTTAAGTAAATCTCAGCACAAAATACTTGTAATGTTAGAGCAGCTTTTCGTTCTGGCAGGCGAGTATACCAGAACAGGGACTTTCTAGCGGTAGTCCTGGTAGGTATGTGGACCAGGAAGAAATCATTGTTTATACAGAATTGTGGGTGAAGAAGCAGTGGCAAGTTCACTACAGTGTTTCATGAATTGTGTTGGAATCCTCCTGACAAAACAGTGTTGTTGATAGGAGAAGAATTGCAAAAGTGTTGGCTTGTTTCTTACCAAGAAGAGGTCATGTTGAACTTATACTTGAAGGGATAAAGACTGGTGGTCTGGTTGAACTGTTAGTTAAAATCCAAGTGAAAAAGACTCTTTGAAGCAAGAAGAACTTTATGAGCAGAACTTGCTACAGAAAAGATTTTCTTATTTGCAACATTTATTGAAATTCCTGCTTTGAATCTGGGGAAGGGGATCTGACCCAGGTTACAAGGATACACAGTTTTTCAATTTAGGTTGAAAAAAACTTATTTCTGTTGCAACTGAATGGCCATCCATCACCTTTAGGAGTTTGATATATGTATAAGTTGAAGGGACAAATTCCTTGATTAGAAGGTTTCCCAAATAGGTAGGGAAATCCTCATTAGGTTAGAAATAGTGAGGCATTTGTGAGACCCATAATACTAAAATAAATTGGCTTCTTGTGAAAAAACTTTACCAAGTTGCCCGCTTACAATTATTAGCGCATAACTCTCTCAAAAGGATCAAATAATGGGTATTCATCTCTTGCAGAATAGTAAAGGGGAATCAATCCTCAAACCACAATACAAAATATTTGAAACATTTTACCAGCGCATAAATACTACCCCAGCATCAGGAGAAATATAATGCAGACCTTCCTAAGTTGATTAACCATATTACATATCAAACAAGGTTAGAACTAATAAAGGGAAAAGCAAAAAGAGCTACTAGAACGTCCCTTCACGCAAATAAAGCACCCAATTTATATGGCCTGCCTAATGAATTCTACAAATTACGTAGCATATAAGTAACACCAATGTTAGAGACCCTAGTTTAATAAGTGACTGAAGGCCAACAAATCAGACCAGAATATAACCAGGCACTGATCCTAAAGTCAGACAGGGACTACACCGTGTGCCACAATTATAGGCCCATATCACTAACACATGAATCTTGGCCAAAATTCTAGAAACAAGGTTAGGCAAATCTATTCCACACACTCCCATAGGGCTAGAGCATGTTTTGTTCCTGGGTGCATTGCAAAAGATAATTATGTCACTACTACATATTGCATGTCAAGAGAGGCACTCTACTGATACTAAATACACTATTATTAGATGCCGAGAAGACATTCAATGGGGTTAAATGGCCTTACTAACATGTTCATCACCATGGACAAATTCATTCTGGGTCAGAAATTCATCTTAGTGCCCATCAGCCAAAATAACCCCCAATGGTCATATTTCTGGCCCCTTTCGAATTGCACGTGGAACCAGACAGGGCTGTCCAATTTCAAACATCCTCTTCCTTATTACTTTAGAGCCATTAGCAGGCAAAATCAGAGAGGAGCAAGGGATAATTGGTATAGACACTATAGGTGGTGTAATGGTCCAGAGTGAGACAGACACAGTTGGCACAGCGATTACTATAGACTTTTTTTTAGAAGTCAAAGAAAATAAAAAGAGAAAACCTAACGTTCCTCATCACCAAGAGAGGTATCCTTGCCTCAACTAAAACACTAAGGGTTCTGTCAGAATGTTTGTGTAAATCAATGGTCCACCGTCCTGTGTCAATACTCTACTTTTTTCCCCTTACACTTAAAACTAAACTGGAGACCTCATTGGTCCAGAATAATAACCCCCTTCTTCCAGACTGGGGACAAACATTTGCGCCCAGGTGTTGGCTTCTTCTTAGGGAAATGACTCCCTTCCCTAGGTCAAAATTGTCCTCAAACACAAAAGACAAAGCTCTGACACTTCCCTCCGTCAGGCACAACACTGAGTCTTTTAGCTTTGGTTACCAGGAAAGCGACTCCATTTGCCTGGCATCTGGATTTCATGATTCAACACAACTGGGGGAATGACTCCCTTTCCCTGGCTTGGGTTGCAAGAGAATAACTTCCTTCTTCTGGTATCCATGATCCTTCCTTAAAGATACTTTACAAGAGTCAATATCAATGATGGGTCCCAGACGCAGGCTTCTCACCATCTTGAGTTTGGCCAACTTAGTTCACTTTAATGCCAAGTACTGCCACGAGGAAGAGGATTCATGCTTTCTTTCTGTTTTGGTGTGGGTCCTAGATCTGTGTTTTGCCGCTTCTTTGCTCTCATAGACTTGGTTCAATCGCCTTCCAAGTACTGCCATGAGGAAGATGACTTGCATCTTTTCTTGATATATGTCCTTATGGTTAGGGGTCTTATGGGTGCCCCTATTGGAGAAACTTTTCCTTATAGCTCTCCCTACTTCTCTCTGGGGCAGTGTTTACATCCCATCCCCCAAGTTCTGGATGTGTTCTTGCAGGATTGTGTAGTATTCAAGATCCCTTCATACCCACACCAGGCAGCCGGTTGCCTCCCGTACCTTGGAGGACTTCTCCGTTTTACTGTGCAACCCCAGGGTCTGTCTTTGGTCAGCTTGGGCCACTTATGGCTTCCAGAGGCATTTCCTCCACTGCAGCAGCCCCTGCAGCTTCCGCCTTTCCGCAGTACACGTACCAGTTACAGACTATGTGGTCCACCTACCCTGCGAGGTCGGGGTACTGCTCCGCCAAGGGACCACCGGTGTCTGACACCCGGAAGATGCCGTCTGCTTCTTTTCTGCATCCCTGTCTGCAGCCACTGGAATCTGCCATGCTGAGCAGCTTTCTGGTCCGCAGTTCCTCATGGCATGGCTGAGCAACAGGTCTGTTGGTGCTTTCTATCTCACACTGGATGACTAGAATGCGCTCACAGGTTACATGAAGTGTTCTTTATGGCTCTGTGCCCCCTGCATCATCCCAGTACTTGTCTGGTACACTTCCTTTGGGTAGTCCATACTCTTCTTTGTCTCTGTATTTCTTAGAGTTACAGGCTTAGAATGGGAGTACTAGGTAAAGTGTTAGGGTCTAGGGGGTATAGAGGTAGGCAAGGGGTGTTATATCACGTTCTTCTTAGATGTTCGTCCTTGACCCCAGAGGACTAGTCTCTCTCCATGAGATCCTCACGCTGTGTACCACCCCCAGGAGGACTATTGGGTAGCGGCCACACCACCCTGGCCTCATGGGAAGGGATTCCCCCCCCCCCCCCACCTCGGGAGAAGTGACATCTCGAGATTCATCAAAGTGGACACATTAAGGCGATCCAATATGCTGACATTATGCTCACCCTAGCAAACCCAAAATCCTTCATTAGAAAAATAAATAATGTTCACCATTGATGAATTCTCATCCTTATAAAAAACATACTGGAGAAAACGAGAGACCTTGCCAATATCTCCAAACATAACTAAAGAAGAAGTTACACACTTCTATTTTAAATGGAATCCCAGGCATTAAGATAATATGGGCCTAGCTAGCATTGTTGTAGACAATCATCAGCAACTCTGAGGACCAGCAAAACCAACTTAGACAAATGGTCTGCTCTCAACCCATCCTTGTGGGGCATGGACTGAAAATGATGGTGTTGTCCGGACAGGACTCTCTTTTCCCAAATGAGCTTGGTGGAAAACCCTAGACTGGATATCAGATCATTCTTATGGGTAAGAACCAAGCCCAGACTTGGAATGAGGAAACTGCAAGCCCGCACTTAAGGGGGCAGCCTATGACTGCCAAACCTAGAATTGCACCTTAGCCTCACAACTATTCCAAGTATTGTAACTCTACATGTACACCCAAAAGACATAGGTGGGTGACAATAGAAAGACAATTATTACAAAGAAGAGGCAGGCACAGTGAGATTTATAATAAGACAGCATCACATTCTGAATAAATACTGCACTCACATTGGAAAGAGTACAAAAAGATGCCATTCCCACGTTTATGCAAAAGGAGAGCCCCACTTAGCATAATGTGGCCATCAAGATTAACAAAACATCCACTGGACAACATGGAATACCAGAGGTAGGCACATCAGGTAAAATGCTGTCTTTCCACAACTTACAAGAACTATAACACCTTCCACAGGACACAGCACTAAAGTACTTGCAACTGAGGCACTGCATCCTGGCTTCAATGGGCCCTACTGACTGTGGTGTTCGAGCTAAAAAACATGGCGCTGGTGCGCAGTGCATTCTGGGGGAACTCAGAGCCATAATGGATATTTATCCATGCCTCAGTGGAAAGCTGCACTTGCTTTGCGAAAGATGTTTTCAACGTTATTCGGTGATGGGTTTGGAATGCAGGCCTTCTCAGCCAAGGACACAGCGCTGGGAATGCTAAGATCCGCCGGTGCCGGCTGGTACCTGATAACGAAGTTTGTTTCGGTTTGCTATGCCTGCGCCAAGGTTTTGAGATGAGTTATGGAATTGTTTTCCGGGGTGCTTAGGAGAGGGAAGCACTGTGCTCCTTGAGGTTACTGTCGGTTGACCCAGCTGGCAACCAACGGTCACCCATCAATGCGCAAGCGCATTTGCCAGAAGGTTCGAGAAGTTGCCACCCCTTGTTGAGGAGGGCATATATGCCGAAGCCCTCAACGGTCAGACGGGATAAGCACAAAGACCTCAGTCGGAGGGGGGACGCCCTGGTCCGATATACCTGTGGGCTGTTGTGCTCTTGGCCTGGCTGTTATCGGGGTCTTTCAGCCGCTTCTGGCGAGATGAGGTTTTGTCAAGTTACGCCCATAGTGATGTATTCCTGCTAATTTCCTCTGATTTATGCTTGTATTGTATATATGCCTAACTACGAATAAATAGCCGTATAAGTGCTACTTACTCTCTAAGCGTGCGTGTGGTTGTAAGTCATTGCGTTGTCTAACTGCGTTCAAAGTATTGGCACTGCAGCTGCACTGGTGATGAATTACTGTCGGTGCACTATTGGCGCGCAATACATGTTTTGGCTCTGCGGCTGTACTGGTGATAAATTACTGTCCGTGCATTTGGCGAGCAATACAACTTTGGCGACGAGGATGGGATGGTTTGTGATGAATTGTTCCAAACATTAAAGAATCCGGTTGAACGCAGATAGGTTTTGCTTACATTGCGAGCAAAAGGTTGTTTTCATTTGGCAGAGAGTGCTGGACGGTGTTAATCTGGGGTGTGTGTGTGTGTGTGTGTGTGTGTGTGTGTGTGTGTGTGTGTGTGTGTGTGTGTGTGTGTGTGTGTGTGTGTGTGTGTGTGTGTGTGTGTGTGTGTGTGTGTGTGTGTGTGTGTGTGTGTGTGTGTGTGTGTGTGTGTGTGTGTGTGTGTGTGTGTGTGTGTGTGTGTGTGTGTGTCTGCGCAAGTGACTGCGGTGTGGAAAGAAATATATATATATATATATATATATATATAGAGGCTTTGTACATTACTGCAGTGATGAATAGTTCATTCAAGAAAAAGGGAGTTCTCGCTGGCGGTGAATGTCCCGATGTGATGATTCCAGGGTGGGTGAAAAGCCCATATGATAAGCTGGCTCAGTTATGGGCATGCGGTGCAGGGCTGTGTGAAACATGGGATGTTGAAATGGGAGACGCTGATCCGTCAGAAGTAATGTCTTGTTTACAACAGATTTCAGTAGAGAGGGGAAAGGAATGCGCCGCACTAGGCAGGCGGGGTTGGGTTCTCCTGCATGCCTACCGAAAGATGCATCAGAAAAATGTGGAAATGAAGGATAATATTTTGCGATTGGAAAAATAGTTAGCTGCTGAGAAACAGATTGCGTTAATGCAGCAGATTCAGATGAAACTTTTCAAAGACAAGGCTGACAAATATCAGGCTGTGGCTGAAAGGGCAGCAGTCAGAGTAGCCCGATATAAGTATAGAAAAAGACAGCGAGGGGTCAACCAAAGAAAAGTGGCAGCGGTAATCGCTACCGCAGATGTAAATTGGGATCCCGATAAATGGGATGGAGACATCTTTGACTCAACAAGCCCAGAGAATAGCTGGGCAAATGAGTCAGATTCCAAAGCAGAAATTAATCAAAAGGCAGTGGCAGCCAAGCCGGTTAGAAGACGCCGTGCTGGGCCCCACCCGCAGGACCCTGGAGGCGGGGTTGTGGATTTAACCACGCTGGAAGATTACACTCAGCAGGAGGTTGGAGAAATCATTACTCGTTTGAGGCAAAAGTCAGGGGAACCTTTATTGACATGGATGGTGAGACTGCTAGACGGGGGAGCTGCAGGGTTGTTCGTAGATGCTGCAGACTCACCGCGCTTTTTGCCTTTGTCCAATGACACTAATGTACAGGAGGTCATAAGGGCAGGGCCGCCCCCTGATGAGAATGGCCAACTTTCACAAATGTCTTTGTTGAACTTAGCAGCCCAAGCATGTAACCGCAAGTACCCCATTACCACAGATTGGCCTAGTGAGGAAACAAAGTGGTATACTTTGAAAGAGGTGATTCAAAAGGTCAGAGAGCATGCTATGAAAGAGGCAATTCATATAGATGCTCCAGGACACATGGGGGCCGTGTCACTCTCAGTTTCAACTAGAAACATGGTGATCAGAACTGCACCGCCCGCATACAAAAGTGTCATTATGACTTTGCTCGTAGGTATGACGGGCAAACCCACAGATGAAGTAGTGGATGCCATTCGGCAACTGGCAGATTTAGGTGAGTGGGATAAGAGTGACGGGAGAGAGAGGGCCACGGGAGAGAGAGGGGCGTAGTGAGAGAAGAACTGAAGGCAGGATGCAAGATAGTAGAGACTCCCGAGTGTCCAGAAAAGACATGTTTTTGGCCCTGTTAAAAGATGGTGTGCCACGGGAAGAAATTGATGGCATTGAAACCAGGGTCATGTACGAACTATACAGAAAGAGAGGGCTTGCAGCCAAGGAGCGCTACAAACAGGTTAAGAAACAGGTAGTGACTAAACCACAGGAGGACACCACACCTTCTGCCCCTCCTGAGGAAGAACAGGAGGAGGGGTCTATGGGGACACCTTCCCCGTACCAACCGACATATGCTGATTTGAGGAAGGTGGCGAGTGCGATGCTAAAGGCAGAGTCAGGTTACACTCATTCAAAATTTGACTAGGGTTATGGCCAAGCTCCGGCAGCGTCTGCTCGCATAAAGGTGGATAGGCGGCCCATGTTAATATTAAGATTTTTTGGGGACCAGGAAATACGCAAGGGGTGCGAGCATTGATAGACACCGGGGCGGAGGCCTCTTTGATTCACGGAAATCCAACACGATTCAAAGGCAGGCACTTTACTATTACAGGTCTAGGGGGGAAGGAGACCCCCGCAGTACAAACTGAAGTGGAGATGAAAATAGGCAGTTTGGCTAGGCAGGAATACCAAGTGTTGATTGTCCCGATACCCGAGTACATAATTGGCTTTGACATTCTGGAAGGGTTGACTTTGGGACTTGGAGGTAAAACATACCAGTTTGGGGTGAGTGCATTAACTTGTACACCCATTACAGTAGGCAAATTGAAGATGCCCCCAGTACATGTGCCTGTGGAAACCAAGCGAGTAGCAATGAAGCAATACCGCATTCCTGGGGGGCAAAAGGAAATTTCAGACACCATCAAAGAGTATGTAGAGGCGGGTGTGTTACGACCTATCACTACCACCTGGAATAACCCCCTCTGGCCCGTCAAAAAAGGGGATGGGTCTTGGAGGATGACGGTGGATTACCGCGAGTTAAATAAACACACTCCTCCCTTGGTGCCCGCAGTCCCAGATGCCATTACCTTGATTGAAAATGTCCAAAAGTTTGAGGGGACTTGGTATGCAGTGGTAGATTTAGCCAATGCATTTTTCTCTGTGCCAATTGCTGAAGAGTGTCAAGAGCAGTTTGCATTTTCTTGGAGCGGGCGTCAGTACACCTTTACAAGGTTACCTATGGGGTACATACATAGCCCGACTATCTGTCACCGGCTGGTGGCAGAGCACTTAGACAAGATACCGTGTAAACCTGACATACAAATCTCTCACTACATTGATAATATTTTGATTCAGGGCAAGGATGTGCGCAGTGTGCAAAATCAGTTAGAAGTCATTATGGAGGGATTGAAGAAGGAAGGGTGGGAGATTAACCCGAACAAGATTCAAGGCCCAGCTGAGACAGTGATATTCCTAGGGATTCAGTGGCATAATGGGCATCGAGAAATGGTGCCGAAGGCCCGACAGAAAATACTTGAGTTTACCACTCCAATGAACAAAAAGCAAGCTCAGCAGTTCATAGGGCTGTTTGGGTTCTGGAGACAGCACATTCCCCATGTAGGGCAGATACTGGCCCCCCTTTACAAAGTGACACGAAAGAAATATGAGTTTCAGTGGGGGGGGAAGAGCAGCAGAAAGCATTTGAGTTGGCAAAAGACACCGTGCAGCAGGTGCTCGATCTATGGCCATTGAAGGAAGGCGAAGTGGAATTGAATGTGTCTGTACAAGACAATTATGCTAACTGGAGTGTGTGGCAGAAACAGGACAGGAAACGTGTGCCATTGGGGTTTTGGAGTCGTAAGTTGCCCGATGCTGGTAACTCATACACTCCATTTGAAAAGCAGTTGCTGGCATGTTACTGGGCCCTGGTTGATACTGAGCAAATGACTGGTGGGCCATGATGTATTTATGAGGCCAGAAATACTGATTATGCAATGGGTGTTGAGTTCTCCTAAAACACACAGAATAGGACATGCCCAGGAAGCCAGCATAATTAAGTGGAAATGGTACCTTCAAGATAGAGCCAAATCAGGAAAGGGTGGGGTTGCAAAGTTGCATGAGCAAGTAGCCAACATACCGCCCTCGGATTACATACCACCAGAAGTGTCTGAGAAACGCGAGTCTCCCATGAAATGGGGAGTACCATATGGCGATTTGACCGTAGAGCAGACCGAGCATGCCTGGTTTACTGATGGCTCAGCCCGATATGTGGGAACAGAGCGATACTGGAAAGCAGTGTCATATAATCCCAAGACAAAAAAGATTTTGACGACGTCAGGTAAAGGGAAGAGCAGTCAGTTTGCAGAGCTTTACGCAGTTTACCAAGCATTGAAACAAGAGACCCCTGGTCGATGTCATTTGTACACAGATTCATGGTCAGTGGCGAATGGGTTGGCGGTGTGGCTGCCAACCTGGCAAAAGAATGGGTGGAAGATTCATTCGAAAGAGTTGTGGGGAAAAGAATTGTGGCAAGATATTGCAGAAATGTTATCACAAAGTGAAGTCACGGTGTATCATGTGGATGCGCATTGTGCGACAGATTCATTGGACCGTTGGTTTAATTCTGTTGCAGATGAACACACCAAGATTTCATCTGTGGATGCGGAGGCTCAGGAAGACGATTTGGAGGGTTTGGCCAAGTGGGCTCACCAGAAATGTGGGCACCTTGGAGAAAAGGCTACTATCAGGTGGGCACAAGCTCGAGGAATTAGTATTCCTTTAGAGGTAGTGAAAACAGTCATCTTGCAATGTCCGGTGTGCCAACACCAACAGCATAGGCCTATCCCTCAGATTGTTCATGGCACGTTGCGAAGAGGAAAGTTACCAGGTCAAATTTGGCAGATCGATTTTATCGGTCCTCTGCCAATCAGCAAAGGTTGTCAGTATGCATGCACTATTGTGGATACTTACTCTGGATACATGATGGTTTTGCCATGCAAGCGTGCCACACAACTGAATACCATTAAGTTGCTAGATCAGATCACGTTGCATTACGGAGTGCCTTTGCAAATTCAAAGTGACAACGGGTCACACTTCAAAGGCAAATTAATTCAGGACTATTGTCAGGAGAAGAGTATAGAGTGGCTTTACCACGTGCCCTATCACCCGGAAGCGTCAGGGTTAATTGAAAGAATGAATGGGTTGTTGAAGGAACAGCTGCGTAAGTCTGGAGATGGCAGTTTGGCAGGTTGGCGTGATTGCGTGTTTGATGCGGTGCAAGTGTTGAATAATAGACCGGTGAACAATCATGAGACTCCATTGTTGCGACTAATGACTCCTGCTTTACAGATTCAACCTAACCTAGTTAGAGAGACTCTATTGTACTGGGAGATTACCCCAGGCTCGTTAGCTCCCTATCGGGCAACTCCCGAGTCAGCAGGGGTAGACTTGCATTCTCATGAAGAAATCAGATTAGACCCGAGAGGGATTGTTGTGATTGAAACAGGGATTGGGGTACACATTCCTCCAGGGCATATGGGATGGATTGCCCCCAGATCTGGACTAGCATTGAAGGGAGTTCAAGTGCTGGGAGGGGTCATTGATGCTGATTACCAAGGCGAGATCAAAGTCATCTTGATGAATAGTGGGGACCAAGTGTTACCGATTCATAAGGGTGATAGAGTGGCTCAGCTAATTATCATCCCTGTTAAGTTGTCCATGATTAAAAAAGGGGAGCCTCCCACAGTGTTAACTACCCGTGGGGATCGTGGTTTTGGCTCTTCAGACAGCATGATACCGGGTGCAAAGGTGTGGGTCGAAAGGCCAAGTGGTCCACCAGTGCCCGCAGATGTTATTGCATCAGGCAAAGACCAGATAGTCTTAGTAATGGAACCTGGTAAAGACAAATGGCAGTATGTGCCCGCAGACAAATGTTACCTAAGGGAGTGATTTTCAACACTGATATCTCTTTTCTGGGTTTGCCTTGTAGATCCTGTGTCTGGCTGGTGTGATTGTGGAACTAAATGGACTCCATTTGGGAGAGTCAAACGGCATGATGCTCCGGATAAAAAATGTCATATCTGTGCCAATGATCCATGGGAGACCGATGATGAGGAGCAATGACGTCCAAAAGCAGCTCGATACCGATGCCGAAAAGCCAGCCAGACCAACGACATGGATTCATGGAAGACGACGAACACGTCAGGTGCAAGTGCAAACAACATCGATGCCAGCTATGCAAGAGACGTCTTTAGGACGGCGAAAATATTCCCCGATGATTACCCAAACGGAGAATATGTGGACATACCTGGCACAACAAGTACTCAACATTACGCACTTTTGCTTAACCGATGTGCCCAATGCTGAAGCTTTACTAACTACGCGTTTAGTTGCAGTGCCGACGCCAGTCCCGGTTCTAAAGCACATTTTTGGCGTCACACACAATGATACGTTAGTTCAAGATTCCGATATCAGACAATCTTTTTACGTCTATGAGTACTGCAGGTTTTGCAAGGAAACGGATCGCAAATGGAGAAATTTGACACATATTATAACCTACAATATAACTCAAGGCGATGTGTGCTACTGTATGACCTGCAATACTAAAGAAATTGGCAAATGCCAACAGCTAAATTTAACCAAACAGAAGAATCAAACTGTGTTCGAGAAACGATTGTGTTCACGAGTTCCAAGCACATGTACCAGTGTGAATAATACTATGTCTTGCAATCTTACCGTAATAGCTGCCAGTCATCTAAATCATGTGAAACTTCCAACAGGATGGCTCTTTTCATGTGGTAACATCACATACACTTACATTCCAGCTAACATTTCTGGAGGTCCATGTGCCTTAACTCGATTAGGACTAATGATGTTTCCTTTACACCCAGCAATATCTCGAAACAAAATATCAACTTTTGAATCTGTGGGTCTATCCCCCGATTGTGATTCACATGTGCATTTACTATCAGAGGCTGAAGTTCTAGCATTAACCCTTTCATTAGTAGGAGTTTGGGGTTTATCTGCTGGGGGGTACAAGTCTTTGATCAAATTAGCATGTTTAGTAGTAAAAGGACTCAATCATACTTCTCAAGCTTTAGAAGAGTTACTCCTTGACAGCAAAGTTATTAGAAAAGCTACTTTGCAAAACAGAGCTGCTGTTGATTACTTATTGCTGAAGCATAATTTAGGCTGTAACGCAGTTGAAGGTATGTGTTGTTTCAATCTAAGTGACCATTCACGATCCATTGAAAGTCATATTCAAGGTTTGAGGGATCTCATTTCTCAAGTGTCCCAAGAGCAAACTGGGAATTGGTGGGATTGGTTATTTTCATGGATTCCTGATATTGGAGGTACACTGCGTTATGCCTTTGCTTGCATTTGTATTATATTAGGTATCATAATAGCTTGTTGTTGTTGTATTCAATGTATTCCCAACTTGGTTTTAATATTTCGGCGGTTTCAAAGACCGCCTCCTTTGCCACTGGGCTATGGAAGGTAAATATCCAAGGGTGGATTGTGGTGTTCGAGCTAAAAAACATGGCGCTGGTGCGCAGTGCATTCTGGGGGAACTCAGAGCCATAATGGATATTTATCCATGCCTAAGTGGAAAGCTGCACTTGCTTTGCGAAACAACATGTTTTCAACGTTATTCGCTGATGGGTTTGGAATGCAGGCCTTCTCAGCCAAGGACACGGCGCTGGGAAAGCTAAGATCCGCAGGTGCCGGCTGGTACCTGATAACGAAGTTTGTTTTGGTTTGCTATGCCTGCCCCAAGGTTTTGAGATGAGTTATGGAATTGTTTTCCGGGGCGCTTAGGAGAGGGAAGCGCTGTGCTCCTTGAGGTTACTGTCGGTTGACCCAGCTGGCAACCAACGGTCACCCATCAATGCGTAAGCGCATTTGCCAGAAGGTTCGAGAAGTTGCCACCCCTTGTTGAGGAGGGCATATATGCCGAAGCCCTCAACGGTCAGACGGGATAAGCACAAAGACCTCAGTCGGAGGGGGGACGCCCTGGTCCGATATACCTGTGGGCTGTTGTGTTCTTGGCCTGGCTGTTATCGGGGTCTTTCAGCCGCTTCTGGCGAGATGAGGTTTTGTCAAGTTATGCCCATGGTGATGTATTCCTGCTAATTTCCTATGATTTATCTGATTTATGCTTGTATTGTATATATGCCTAACTACGAATAAATAGCCGTATAAGTGCTACTTACTCTCTAAGCGTGCGTGTGGTTGTAAGTCATTGCGTTGTCTACCTGCGTTCAAAGTATTGGCACTGCGGCTGCACTGGTGATGAATTACTGTCCGTGCACTATTGGCGAGCAATACACTGACAGAGTCACCCCCCTCTACATTAGTCACTCTGCTAGGGGCCAGTTATGAGAAATCACTATCCTCTGCTGTTATATAATCCCGCCTAACAGGATAGACTGTCTAAAATAACAAGGAGTAGAATAAGGATGCATTGGTGAAAATCAACTACAACCCCAGCTGTCAGAGGTTCAGTGGAGAATCTACCAACTACACAACATACAACCGAGAAGCCAGGATGAAACTGGATTAATAAAAATTAAACCATGTTTGGCTTTGGACACTACACAAACTAAAGAAGCTTGGTCTAGTGACAGTAGACAAATGTTGAGTTACAATGAGATGGGACTCTACCTCACCCAGAGCATCTAAGCATGCACCAAACTAAAGTCGTACTGGACAAAAAGTCGGATCATACTGCGCTCAGGTCTAGGAAAAAAATTGCAGAAAAAAGGCCCTTGAAATACTATTTCACCAATTCTTTGCCACACGTACACTGGACATCCATGGGATGAGATGGTGGACAACAGCAACAATGGCAGCCAAAATTGGCAACATTGCAATCAGTTCATGAAATTAATCTTTACAAAATTACAAGGATATTAAAAACCATCACTTAAGACATTACAGTAAACAAAACAAGAAATAAAATAACAGTACAATTTACCCTAGTCTTTATCAAAGCTTCTATTAAAAATCTCAAGTTGATTTTCAACAAGACCTCTGGACCGTTTAACAGCATACACCAAATTAGAACCCTGGGAGGGTGAATAACCCTTCCCCATTGGTCAACGTGCAGGCTAGCCAAGCCGGTATGGGCTCAATTCTTCTTGTTTGTTTATTGAATTTCAAATGCGCACCAGGCCCAGAAGTAGCAGGGCGCAGCAAAAAGAATATGTAAAGCTTACTTACAAGTTACATAATGAGAATCACAGTGACATATTAGTAAATACAGAACACAAAGGTAGGTATATTTGCAAAGTAGATACAATGGTTACAATCATAGTTTTAGATAGAAGAAAGGCAAAATATCATATTTACAAAAGGCAGACATGTAGAGTGATCAGTTACAGATGGTTATGCAATAGTCACATAGGCAGTAATGCCTTTTGGTTAAGAAAGGCGATGTAACTCTTTCTGAAATGAAGGTAGGGTTGGTCAGCTCTTAACTCATGAGGTAGGGAGTTCCAGAGTTTAGTAGCCTTCACCGGGAAGCTATTGCCACCAATCTTAGTGGATTTGAATCTGGGTACCACAAGACAATTGGTATTGATGGTTCTAGTGGGCCTGGTGGAGGATCTTCTTAACAATTTGTCAATTAGGTAGACAGGGGCAGCATTGTGTAATGCTTTATGAGTTAAGGAGGCAATTTTTAGTTGCATCTTGTTTTGTGTGGAGAGACATTTGTGTTGGTGTCTAATTGAGGTCATATGTACTCTTGTTGATGCCTAATGCTGCTCCGAGAGCATTATTTTGTAAGATTTGGAGTTTATGGATGTTAGTGCCGCAGTAGAGGGCGTTACAATAATCTAGTCTTGACAAGATTAGTGTTCTGGCCAGAATAATGCAGTTGTCATTTGACAAGAAAGGCTTGCCCGCTCTTATCAGCTTGCATGTGTATGCTGTAGTTGAGGCCAGGGATTTCACTTGTCTATTGAAGGACATAGTTCCATCTAGATAGAATCCCAGGGTTTTTACTTCCTTAGAGACTTATTATTGCCATCAATGATGAATATGCAGGACCTAGTTTGATGATATTGGAAGGGGTACCCAAAATTATTAACTCTGTCTTATTCAGGCAGAGGCCGCGAGTGGCCATCCATGCCTGAATGATGAGATAGATTCTATTCAGATTCTATTCACCAGCGCCACATCATTGTCATGATCCCCAGAAAGCGGGAGGAGAATCTGTGCATCATTAGCATAGTTAGTGTAGGTGAGACCCAGAAGGTCCAGATCGTCGAACAGAAGCTTGGTGAATATGTTGTAGAGGGCAGGCGACACACAGGAGCCCTGAGGCACCCCGCAGGTGATCGGGGACGGGTCTGCCTCAGCAGACAGGGAGAACACTCTTATTGTTCTGTCGCTCAGGAATGATTCTATCCACCTAACCGCTTCGGTGGAGAAGTGGGCAGCTGAGTCCAGATGCCTGCAGAGGACCTTGTGATCCACCAGGTCGAATGCCGCTGAGAGGTCTAGTAATAGGATAAGGGCAGTCTTCCCACTTTCTCTTAGCTCATCGATTTGGGTTTTTAGGTCTATCAGTGACGTTTCCGTCCCGTGTAACGGTCGGAAGCCTGATTGTCTAACCCCTAGGAGATTATGGAGCTTGAGGTATTTTTGTATCTGCACGTAGGCAGCTTTGTCCAGGATTTTTTTTTCCAGCTTGGAAGCCATGCACTAACAGTGCTCCACTCCCTTCTGGTTACCTTGTTTAAAATGACAATACAGTCCTTTCTTCGTTGGTTACTTTAAATTAATGAAAATAATAATGTACTATAGATAAGCACAACATTTGTCATTTTATTTTTCATATTTTAATAGTCAAATATTCCACATGGAATATTTAAGTTCCCCCAAAACATAAATTAAAAAATAATTTCACTATTCTTTTTTCATTTGGCCATGGGTTATAATAGCCTTAGAGACCTCGCTCTCAGGCCTCATACCTCGTTAACAGCACGAACATCGGTCTTCAGGGTCCATAACTCTGTATGGCCCTCGTGCAAGGGCTATAAAGTGATAATGAATCCTCTGAGGTTACTCGAAATTCTAATTACCCATATATTGCTTGTTTTTAGTACACTATAACGTTATATGTTTCAAGGGTTCTACTAAGTTGTCTTTGCAAAAACGACAGTGCACATTATTTATAGGACTATTTTCTCTCAAACCCATAATTTATTTGGTTTAGAGTACAATGGACCTGATTTTTAGAAAATAATTCCTCCAACGTAAATCTGCTCAAATGCTCTAGTAACACTGCTAAAGCATTCCCATCTAACTGTGGGGGAGGGAATAGGATTTAGACATTTCCATAGTGTTAATCCAGCCCATTGCCAACATTTATTTTTAACCTGTATAGGATTTATCGATAATTGATCAAACATCATATTCAACTTTAACATGGTGTTCACTTAAGCGTTTTTCCACCTACTATGGCTATATGCTTTTTTTTTCTTTTAAACAGGCCTGGAGGGTTGCCCAGGGCAATGCCAGAGTTTAAGATTATATGAACCCTCAGGCCATCGTCGCTAGTTTTAAGGTCTGCAGTATAATAAAATTGATGGACCGTTCTTTGGCAATTATAATTTCTTGGACAAGCTAAATTCCTGCATACAACCATCGCCAAGAATGACAAAATACCAAGCTCAAAGCAGATCAGAGCAATTGGTGTGCCAGACGTTTTTTTTCTCCATTATAGTCTCTCTAAAAGGTTCCAGTTTATCTTCTACCAATTTAGAAGGTTATCAAATCCATAAGATACTATAAGCACAGCATTGGCTTTATAAAACATTAGAACAGGATGTGGAGAACTGACCAAAGCGCCCCTCTATTAACCAGGTTGAGCAGTCAGAATCTTTACCTTCTGCTTTAATTAAGACAGTTGGAGGGCGACAACAATAGTATCTGTCAAAAGGAAGTCCAAGTATGTAAACTCTGAGATCACTTCTAAAACCTCATTATTAAGTAACCATCTGTAGGCTGGAGCAGCTTTAGTATAATAAAGGACCACTATCTGGCATTGTAAGCCAACGGGGGTGCTGTCAAACAAGATAAGCTCATCCACGTATAGTAGGTTCCTAATGCGCCAATATCGAGGGTGCCATCAACTAGCCTAAGAGACTATTTGATTTGGTACACTCCCCGTCTTCCCCTGCTAAGGATAACACCTGGCTTATACCCTCTGAGGTGTTCTGGGAATCTCCTTCTGGGTTCTTCATTGAGAAAATTGACACCATTCATCATAAAATTGCGACTGCCTGTTCACTCTCCGTATTAGCCACTCACTCTTCTTCCCGCTAATCACTCTTCTTCCCGTTCTATGTCCAATGCTAATTGGTCTACTTTCCCTATTTGGACCTGATCCCTCTCTCCTTAGTTAAAGAGATCACAACTGACATACCATTGATTTACACAGGCAATTCATGACTCCCATTCCTCTGGTCAAATGCCTAGTGACCTAAACCCTGCATTAGTAATCACTGTTGAAAAAAACCTTCTCTGGACCCTTCTATTCTTTCAAATTTCGTCCTATTTCACTCCTCCCATTCTTTATGAAAGTACTTGAATCCTTGATCTGCCCTCTACTTGGTTCCTTTCTTGAATCCTATAAATTCTTTGACTCTTTCCAGTTGGGTTTTCGTTCTGTCATAGGGTCTGAGTTGATCTTAGTCGACAACCTTGTTCGCTTGGTAGGCCAGGGTAGCATGGAGGCGCTAATTTTAGTGGATTTGTCGGCTGCGTTTCACACCATAGACCACCCCACCCTGATTGCCCAGTTGTCTTCTGAAGGTCTGTCGGGCCTGGTTTTCTGACTTTCTGGCTGATTGCTCAAAGTCTGTCTATCTTCCTCCTTTCTGTTCTAAGCCTGTGCCCCTGTCTCCTGGAGCCCCTCAAGGCTCTGCTTTAGCCCCAACATCTATATTCAGCCACTTCTCAGCCTCATTCACTCCCATGGCTTCATGTGCTATTCCTATGCCGATGACATGCAGATCATACTTTGTATGGATCTCACCAGACCGGATACTGCTGCTCGGCTTATGGGTTGCCTGGAGGAGGTGGGTGGGTTGGTGGATGGCCAAGAACTGACTGAAGCTGAATGCTGAGAAGACAGGGGGTCTGGTTGTTGGCACCTCTTACTTGACCCCCAAATTTCTGGCTTGCAATTTTTGGTCCTCACCCCTACTCCTTTGACTGTTGTGAATGATTTGGGGATTAAAATATCCTCTGCCTTGTTGATGCATGTCCAGGTCTCCTCCGTTTGCCAATTGGGATATTTCAAGCTCAAAATTCTCTGCAAGGTTTTACCTTTCATCCCCTCTAAATTTCATGCTCCTGTGGTAGCTGCTATTGTGCTAAGCAGTATTAATTACTGCAATGCACTTTATTTTGCCCAGGTTGCGTAACCTACTTCGCCGCCTGCAGTTACTTCACAATGCAGCGGCTAAAGCAGTATGCAACCTCCTTTTGGTGCACATATGTCACCCCTTCTTCCTGTCGAGAAGTGACTACTGTTTGAGTCCTTGTGTATCATCCATAAAGCTTTTTATAAACTTGGAGCTGAATATCTTCAAACTAAATTCTCCCAGTACGGTTCCCCCTAGAGCTCTTCACTCCCAATCTGCTAGCGTGATTCAAATACCGTGGGTAAAATGTTCTCGTATGGGTGGTCGTGCCTTCTCTGTAGCTGCACCAAAGGCGTGGAAAGCACTTCTTTTTTCCTCTGCGGGCAACCACTAACCATTTCTCCCTTCGTCTTGCTTCGAAAACGTTTCTTTTGAGCGCCATGATGCCCCCGGGTGAACGTGTGCTTTATACATTCTATTATTACAGTATCAGCCTCCCCCCTTTGGTAAAAAGGATTGAGCACTCTCCAAAGCTCTACAGACGTCACTAAAATAAATATTAAATAAAATAGGCGCCGAAACGCCCGTTTTAATCCACTAAAGGTGGGAATTGGCGCAGATAAAAATCGTAATTTAGCCGTATTATTATGGTCATGGTATCTCTATACAATTCTCTTATAATCGCTGTTAGATACATTGAACACCATTTCTTGAGTTTATTCCAAAATAAAGACGGGTAATGCCATCAAAAGCCATTCTAAAAATCAATAAAAAGAAATATAGTATAGCATGTTTTTTAAATGATTCGAGTTTTAAAAGATCAAGTTAGAAAAACATTCACTGATGTCCCCATCCCTTCTCCAAAAACGGTCTGGAAAGGGTCCAAGATACTTCACCTTGGCATCATACAGTTATGGAAAAAGCCCCGTCCACTCTCGCACTCGGGGTGGATGATCAATTTGGCTCAGATTGCCAGCTATGACAAAGTCATCTACAGACTAAGTGACCAAACAAAACATTTTCCTAGAACCATTTTCTCGGTAGATGAAAGCCCGTGCTCATGACACATGCTCTATATCCGACCCCTCCCCCCCACCCCACTCCAGAACTCCGAGATGAAGCCCTAACCCAACTGGTATCAGTCACCCTTTTTCTTCTCAAGAAAGACCCACAAAGACTTGCCCTTGTGGTTCATACAGTGCCAACCACCATACCCATAGATAAGGTGCCCCTCAATTTCGGGCCCTCGCTGTTGGAACTCTAACTTGGTGGGGTCAAGGTCGTTTACCTTGTTCAGTGGTTGAAAGTAATACAGCTACAATACAAATGCAAGTAGAATACGATTTGTTAAAAAGCACAATAAAGACCATCATTCCAAATGGATTGGTACATATACCTTCATAAAAATTAAGTAGATTACAAATAGAGTTGGACAACAGGATCACAGAATTGCAGGTCTAAAAAAATAAAAAAAATAAAAATTCCCACCGAAACCAACTAAATGCTAGCTGCAGCTAAACGCATTACTAACAAAAGATACAGGCGCTGGATTCCAACACAGGTCATAGATCTGGCCCCTCCATCTCCCCAATGACCTAACGCATTAATATAAACAATACCATAGCATCCCAAAACCAGAAGTAATTGTCAAACAAAGCACCATCACATTATGGAAACAGCTGGAAATGATGAGATTTACAAGAACTACCATTCAATGGTAAGGGGCGGGACATCCATGAAAGGCCACGGGGGCGATTGCAACTCTATCCTCTCAAGCAATAGTGCGAGGAACAGGCACACCTTCTGCTTGGATATTTATACTTACTTTTGGTCTATATAGTATTTTTGGGCATCAATACACGTGGTCGCCCACATATCACTAATGCGACCCCATCCACTATTTGCCAAGAATGCGCATCAGTGCTGCCTCTGCATTTCCCACAGCCACCAAATACATCCACCTGATTCAGTACTCAGAATACCTGGGCACATGAGTACTTAGTCCAGTAGAGAAGAGCTACAGCCTTGTCCAGGGATGGGTAGGCGAGTTTATGGAAGAGGACAAGGTTAAAATGCCAACAGGATTTACGTTCAAGAAAAGGGGCACTTACATACCGATAGAGGTGGTGACCATACAGAACACCTTTTGGTTCAAATGTAGGTGTTAGGGAAGGCTAAGGATTGGAGGTTGGGTGTGGTACATATGTGGCCCCTTTACCAATTTGCCACTTTAGGGTAGTTAATTTCTATTTCAATTGAAGCATCACCCTTTCTGCCGGGCAGCGTTGACTATATACGATGCTTGCACCACACGTTCCTCCTTCAAAGCACAACTAAGGAGGGTTTTTCTTTGCCCAAAATGCTGAGGCAACTTTGGATAGGGGCGGTCGGCCCTAGGTTAAGACATAATGGGGACTAGAGTCTCAGCAATGTGGCCGAGTTAGATCGGTCTGGCTCAACTGCCGTTTGTTTCTTGACTTTCACAAAAATTGCCAGTCCGGCCCATCAAGCCGCATGCATCACATCCAACATTGGAGAACTCCCAAGAAGACGTTGCAGCACGAAGAGGGAACATGTGCCCGTCCAATTACTTGCATTCGAGAGGGCAGGAGAACGTTTTTAAATACATTTTGAAATCTAGAGGCTCCTCACAAAAGGACGCGGGTTGGCCAGAAATGTTGCATTCAGTGGTGGGGGAGCCACAATATTGGGCAAATGACCACAGCATTTCTTTCATTTTACTTTAAGAACACCAACACTGGAGATCTGCCATCTTGCATCTGTTTAATAAAGATGCACAAAACACACAGGCTCGAATGAAATCAATGTAAAGAAAACAAAGGGTGTTGAAAGCCTTCAGAGTCTGGGTGTGAGAAGCTGACCAATGAGACAGAAAAAAGAAAAACAGCATTTGTTTCTCTTATTAAGAGACAATGAGCTACATTGTTCTAGATGAAGTACCAATTGAAACAAAATATATGATTAGGAGATTCAGTGGGTGGACAGGTAACCAGTTAGCACTGCAGACAGGAGCATCAACAGGGGCGAGAGAGAAGCAGAAGATAAAAAGGAAGGTCTTGAGTTTCTGCCTGAACCTTAGGTGGTCCTACTCAGGTTTGAGAGAAGCAGGAAGGCTGTTCCAGAGGGTGGCTCCAAACGAGGACAGAGATATACGACCCACTCTGTGCCTGGAGAAGCGTCTGACCCTCAGAGAGTTGGAGGTGGATAAGCTGAGGGCTCGAGAAGGAAGATGCTTAGGAAGAGAGTTGGATGGACGATGAAGAGGGTCTTGAACTTGATACTGGGAGCCAGTGGAGAGATTTCAGGGCTGGAGAGATACAATCCCTTGGCTTGAGGCCAAGGACATATCTTGCAGTACTGTTCTGGATGAGTTGCAAAGGGCGAAGGCAGGCAGGTTTGGAAAGAGGCTGTTGCTGTAGTACAGCCCAGAGAGAAGCAGGGCTCTGTAGTTGGTAAAAGTCTAGGGGAAAGTGAGAAAAGGGAAGAATACCTCTGAGGAAGTGCAGCTGGTAGCGAGACTTCTTATAAATGTCAGATGTGAGGAGAGAAGGAGTAAAGATGACACCAAAGTTCTTTGCTGCAAAGTAAGGTGCAGGGGGAGGGCCCAGGGTGCAAGAGGGAAAGCAGGAGCATGGGTCCCAACGAGAAGGAGCTCCGTCTTACTGGCTTTACGGCAGAGCTTGCTGGAGGCACACCATTCTTGAATCACGGATAGACAGCCAGAATGAGTGAGAGATCAGACAAGGCTGAGGGGAGCGTGAAAGAGAGCTGAGTGTCATCCGCACAATACTGAAAGTTAGAACAGAAGGTATAGATGAGGTGGGTTAGAGGAGCCAAGTAATGGTTGAAGATCCAGGGTGAGATGTTAGAACCCTGGTGAACACTGCATGTAAAGAGAAAGGTGGAGGAGAGAAAGGACCGAAGATGGATCTGTAAGGGTTGATCAGAGAGAAAGGTGGTCAACCATGCTAGGGTCTGACCATTGATGCACCTGGCCACCCTCTGTCCTTTGGGCCTAGGTACCTGCTCATCTTGCCACCCTCCCGCACTGCTTCTGGGCCACCCCTTGCACTGGGGTCTGTATCTGTACCCATACAGCGCCCCCTTTTTCTTCCTGCACTTATCAGACCTACCCTATCTGCTGCCTTAAACCTAGCACTTGCAAATTGCTGGCTACATTACCACTGTTTGTTGCCTTCATTATTTATTTATTGTTATTTATCTGTTTCTCCTCTGCTTCGCACTTTCCACCTCTCCCCCTTCCATGCACTTTTCCCCTCCCCCCTCTCCCATGAACTTGCGCTTTCTCAATGTCACTGGGCCTAGTAAGATCGCTGTTTTGTTCTCCCCTGTTCCCCTCCCTTGCCTTGTCGCGCTCTGAAACACTTGTGTACGAGCGTGACATAAATAAAATATCAATCAATCAGAACGTCACTGAGATGATTGATCAGGATCGTATTGAAAGCAGAGGATAGATCAAGGAAAATGAGGACCGAAGGAAGGTTAGAGTCGAGATTTAGATAGCTGGTCTTCACAGGTGTTCAGCAGAGCAGTTTCCATGCTACTAGCTGCTCTATGGAGACAACCAATAGATTCAGTATGAAGAGTAAGCTGGGAGATGGACAGCATTTCCAGGAGTTTGCCCAAGAAAGGAGTGATGGAGATCAAGCGGTAGTTTGCCAGAGAGGAAGGATCGGCAGAGGGCTTCTTGAGGAGGGAGTGCTTTAGGTGGGAAGGAGTTCCAGCAGCAAAAGAGTGACTGCAGAAATCGGGCAAAGTTGGAGCAAGGGAGCTTCTGCTTTGATGACACTTGGAGGGATCGGGCTGGTCTAGAAACATTGTCGGGAGTGAACACAGGGAAGGAGGAGAAAGGAGATGGAGATCCAGCCAGAGAGGGTCCAACAGTGGGAGAGGAAGAGGAGAAAGTGGACAGGATGTCCTGGGTTTTAGTGGTGAAATGAGAAGTTAGTGCCGTGCAAAGGGTGTGGGAGGGAACATGAGAGAGGGAGACTGTAGCAGGATTGACCAGCTCTTTGCAGATTTTAATAAGTTTGGCCGAGTTGCTAGAGGCCGCAGAGGCGCTGGCTTGGATCCAAGTTCTCTTCTTGGACAGGACAGAGAGTCTATATTGCCTTTGGAGCAGGCAGCAGGCCAGTTTGTCGGAGGATGAGACTGATGCCCTCCACTTCCTCTCAGCCACCCTACACTTGCGTTTAAGGGTGGCGAGGTCTGGATCATACAAAGAAGTGGACTTGGATGTGGGCTTCAGACTGATCCTCATGACAGAGGCAAGGACATCCAAGAGTGTTAGAGATTGAGAGATGCAGGTTGTGTGTAAGCATGCGAGTCAGCCACAGGTGAAGTATGAGAGAAAGTAGCAGAGAACACCTCCACTGACACGCTTCATGGGCTGTTTGGCCGAGAAAGTGGGTGGCAGTGCTGGGGTCAGCTTTGCATGGGGACAGAGAGGGACAGGTGAGAGGAGAGAAGAAAGTGACAGTCCAGGAAAGAGGAGCGGTTAGAAAGTTGTAGAGGGAGGGTGACAAGATAACAGCATCCAGGATGTACTCAGCAGCGTGTGTCAGGAGAGCGGGATATCGCAAAAGAGCCCAGAGGAGGGGCTAGAGGCATGCAAGTGGATGTTGCGGTCTCAGAGGAGAATTTGAGAGGTTGAGACAAGGAGGGAGGAGGAGAGGTCGTCCCACTCAGAGAGGGCAACCTGGCCAGGTCGCCTGTAGATGGTGGCTACAGTAAGAGAGACCAGGAGAGATAGAGAGCCTGCAGACCAGACATTCAAGGAGGAGTAGGCCAGCATATGAATGAAAGAAGCAGGGATCCACTCCGGGAAGATGAGGGCTACTCCACCCCCTTGATGGTTTGTTCTGGTTTCGGAGAGGATCTTGTAGCCATCAGAGTGTCAAAACTCATGAGAGCTGGCCATGAACCATGTCTCTGAGACCAAAAGACATCCAGATCAAGTTCTTGAAGCAGTCGGCAGATGTCAGGAGTGTGATAGAGCGAGAGTTGGGTAGCTACGTGGAGCTAATTGTCATGTTTGAAAGACTTCCATGGAGGGGTACAGGCATGAGGTACACCATGCGGAGATGTGAGAGATGCCAAAGAGTGGGCAGAGGAGGAGGAAGGAGATGGCAGAGTAGTTAGAGAGGAAGAAGAGGGTGCCAGAGAAGCCAGATAGGTGTAGGTAGGAGTAGCAGGAGAAGGAAGAATGTTGTTGAGATGCGGGAAGCGTCTACCGAAAAGGAGGCTATTGGGCTGAGGGCACTGGACCAAATCAGTGCCATTCAGATAGAGATTAAATGATAGGGAACAACAAAGAGGATGTCAGTAAGTGTCTGTCTGGA
This sequence comes from Ambystoma mexicanum, assembly GCF_040938575.1. Taxonomy (NCBI): domain Eukaryota; kingdom Metazoa; phylum Chordata; class Amphibia; order Caudata; family Ambystomatidae; genus Ambystoma; species Ambystoma mexicanum. Next base: position 1,089,500,668 of record NC_090926.1, on the reverse strand, counting down.
GGAAGCACTGGAGTAGGTATCAGGCTGTCCCTTTTGAGCTTCTTCCTACCAGAATTAGTGAGAGGGATATGATAGGAGATGGAATAGCAGAGTATATAGGGGAGACTGAGAGCACCATGGAGGGGTGTTAGGCGGAGAGCGAGAGAACACAGCCCAAGCTGGAGGGTGAGTGTCGCACACAAGATTTTGTTATGATGTGCCATGCAAAGAACATCATCATAACATTGAAAGTCGTTTCCAGGTGTTGGCTGCTTTACGCTTCTGCTCCTTCCATTAACCAAAACTCGTGAAGCGCAACCCAAGATAGTCGAAGGATTGGATCGCCACTACCCTTAATCACCAAGTACACTTGTTAACACAAAATTGGTTGTAAAGAACAAAATGTCATAGTGCATAAAGCAGCCAATTCTCAGAAGTCAGAATGACCTTCTCCCAATAACACAGCCAGATAGGCCTAGGCCCCACACTGACAGTCTTTAAAGCTACAGCGAGACGGGCAGCTATATATAGATCAGAAATCTGGGGTCCCTCAGCAGATGCTCAGTTTAGTTCAAGCGAAAATGGGGATTTGAAAAAAGTTCTTCAAGTACCAAAATCTACACCCATTTCAATGCTCCATTTAGAACCCCACTGGATAGGAATTGGCCTAATTCTGAAGACCAGGCCCCTCTTATTGACTTCACATATGAACAGCTCCAGCCCTTGCCAAGTACAGATAAGCCACTTTGGACCTGCTGAGAATGCTCACCAGCAGATCTCTGCACATTAAAACATTTTTTACTTTTCAAGTACCTAAGGAGAGAGGTAGTTGGTGGACCTCCCCCAGCATGAGCACGGATAGGACAAGAGCAATATTGAAAGACGAGATTGAGGAATTTAATCTTCGCCTCCTATGGGAAGGGGTAGTTGGACCTACCCCAGCATGATCACGGCTAACGCAAGGGTGATATTGAAAGCCGAGCGTGAGAAATTGAATCTTCACCTCGTATGGGATGGGGTAGTTGGTGGACCTCCCCAAGCATGATCGTGGCTATGGCAAGTGATACTGAAAGTCGAGCGTGAGAAATTGAATCTTCGCCTCCTATGGGAAGGGGTAGTTGGTGGACCTCCCCCAGCATCATCACAGCTACGGCAAGTGATGCTGAAAGCCAAACGTGAGGAATTGAATCTTCGCCTCCTATGGGAAGGGGTAGTTGTTGGACCTCCCCCAGCATCATCACAGCTACGGCAAGTGATACTGAAAGCCGAGCATGAGAAATTGAATCTTCGCCTTTTTTGGGATGCGGTAGTTGGCGGAACTCCCCAGCATGATCACGGCTAACGCAAGAGTGATATTGAAAACCAAGATTGAGGAATGTAATCTTCACCCGGGATGGGGTAGTTGGTGGACCTACCCCAGCATGATCACGGCTAACACAAGAGTGATAGTGAAAGCTGAGAATGAGGAATTTAATTAAATAAAAACATTAAAAATAAAATAGTTACCCATAAAAAACTAAAGTGGATGCGGAGACATAACTTGATCTAGTCAAAACCCTCTCCTGCTCTAGCACTTTTATTCAAACCAAGAGCTGGTATTTTAGCGTTGGGCATTTCACCTCTAATTGGAAGAAGCATGAGTCAGACAGATGTCCCTATTGCTTAGCAACATGAGAAAATCCTTGTGCACGATCCGCCCAGCATATAAGAAACCTGGATTGACAAACCTCAAACCATGGAACAGATCTAATGGACGAAACGGATGAAGTGGATGAATCAGACGAGCGGCCGGACTGGGTGAAACGGATGGAAGGATGGAATGGATGAAAAGGACAGAATGGATACTGCGGATAGAATGGATGAAGGGGACAGACTAGATGAACGGATGGAGCGGACAAAGTGGATGGAACAATGAAGTGAATGGAACAGACGAAATGGATGGTGGATGGAACGCATGAAGTGAGTGGAATGGACAAAGTGGATGGAAATAATGAAGAATATGGAACAGATGAACTACATGGAAAGAATGAAACGGATGAAGTGAATGGAGCAGACAGAGTGGATGGAAAAAGAAGCGAAAGGATGGAACGGACAGAATGGCTGGAGTGGATATATGTATATATCCCATACATCTCTGTATCCCCTATTTATGCTATATATACGCTACATACCCGTGTCCCATGTTATCTGTACCCCTTGTTCACCACATCCATCCTCTCGCTTTATAAACGTATGCTGCTATGTACGTCCCCTGTCCTGCTCTCGTGCTTGGTCGCAGGCACTTTACTGACAACCACCATATCGCACTACTACGCTAACTCTCTCCTATCCACCATCATTCAACTAGAACACAGCTATACTACGACAAATTTCGGTCTAGCTCTGCTCATACTAACATGACCCCACGAACATCTCATCAGCCTATTAAAACACAGCTAGCCGAAGCCCATACCTGCTAGCTTAGGCATCTCCTCAGGCCTAACGCAGCCCGAGCTCAGTCTGGACATTCAACTGACCTCCCCACCACCAGACCTACCGCTAAGAAGCAGCTATCATGCAACAACCACACCAGCCGCACACATATCCGGTGCACCCACGCACCATACGACACTCTCTCCCTCTCTCTAATGAATAGAACTACGGTTCCCGAGGGCGTTCAACCTACCAGCGCCTTGAAGTCATACCAATGATACATAAGGCACTATACAAATGCCAAGTATCATAACAACCATCATATCAGAACTAGGACCACGGCAGAAATATTTTGTAATCTAGTGGCTGCGTTTTACTGAGCTACTGCTCTTTTTATTATAATATTTGCTTTCCGAAATAAAGCTTATATTGATTGAATCAAATGATATGAGTGGATGGTGGCAATTCGAGCACGTCGGCAGAGGGCGCCCTCTCTACTCCCAATGCTGTAAATGACAATGTAAAAGGTTCTCGAGATGGTCCATGTCAGGGACATGCAATCCTGAAATGTTCCCAACATACTGGTGCGAGTACCTCAGCCTCACGTTTTGAGCCAACGCCAATATGAGAGAACATGGCGCATAACAAACCCCCCGGAAATGTCACAACCGGAACCACTGCAGGTAGGTTCCTAGCTAGCCCAGAGAGGTCCCCCAGCAACCAGTCCATTTGCCTTCCGAGACGGTCGCAGCTTAAGGGGTGCGCCTACTATGAGCTCAAGACCCAGAGTGGGGGCAATGGATACTGAGGGGCGGTGGGAAACAGTGCAATTGCGCTGCTCATCCTTCAATAGTATCCGTTTCTGCAAACGTCTGATCATTCTTGAAAAATACTCTCCACACCCAAACTTACCCTAGAGACAGTGCACGATACGCTGCCCTTCACACAGGGGACAGTCAGGAAATAAGGGGTGCACCTCAGCAGCGCGATGGTGGGAAGGATTACTGTAGTGCGCAGGCCGAACCCTCTGGCGTTAGCTGCTTGAGTGGGGTAGACCAGGAACTCTTAGGCCTAGCAAAGGATGGCGTGTGTGCTTTTAGAGTGCTCAAGTCAGGCCTCCCGCTGAGTCTAAGCCTGAGGGAAGCGGCCCAGTCCCACTCAGACCAGCACTCGAGCGAGGGGTACCGTATCCTAAAGCTGAATCGCGACCCTTGCAACTCCCAGCCCAGTGCGCCAGGCCTCCAACTAAAGGGACTCCATCGCCAAGTGAGGGGTTCGATGGTGGTCGGGACGCAACACGCAGGTGGGGGGGCGCGGTCCCTCGGAGGTATAGGCAAGTCCCTGTGCAAACTAGGCGCGGGGCAAGGGAACCCTCCACCCGGAGATAAGCTGCGACTGGAGAGGACGTTAATAGGGGTGGGTGGGTGCACACCTCTGCGCCCCGCCATCCCCAAACGCATACCAGGCACTCGCTCACCACGCTCGGGCCAGCTGTGGGGCGGGTTCATTGTCCTATCTCCAGAGAGAGAATTGTCTCCTCCTGTGCCCATGATAAGCGCCTGGCGCCCATGATAATAGCCCTCCTTTGTGCCCGCGGGTGCAATCGCTTTCCGGGGGGGTGGGATAGATTGGGATCAGAGTTCTGCCTTTGTCCGCATCCAGTTCATAGGACTATGACTAGCGCCACCCTGTGCGGTCACTTGCGGGGGGTCCCATTTATATTTCTGGAGCTATTTTGGGGAAACCTCTTCCCATTAATTGATGGAGCTTGTACTCTCCGGCCGAGGAAAACGACCATTACCAGTAACATTGCCTCTGAGCGCAGACTACTGTCTGCACAGTGTGGAGAACGCTGAACGTACAGTTTCTAGGGTAGCAGCAACTCGTGCAACCCTCAATGCGTTGCTTTTAGTTCCGAATATTAAAGCAAACAAGTACACAATGTTCAAAAAGAGGATTCGTGTGGTACTCACGGCCAACACCGGACCATTAAGCCGAGTCCCCTGGGTGTTGGTGGGCGCGCCGTCAGATAAAGCAATCACGGACATATGGCCTTTGACCTGCGCAACAAATGCATTAACCACTCCTGCGCGAGCGAGACGCCCCCTGCCAGGTGTGAGTAGTTCACACAGCCCAGACTCGCTCACTCTCTCTCTCTCTCTATTTAACGCATTGGGACGTTAAACTAATATTTATTTATTTATTTATTTGGGACACGTACCTGAATGCACAGAAAACTTTAGGTATCGATGCACGCACCCGACAAGTGCCCGTTTTCTACTTCTGAATTTCCGGGAGAGGAGAAGACCCTTCACGTCTCAGGATGTCAAGTGTGGCTGTAATATGCTGCGTGGGTCCTTAGTTTAAATCAATTTACAAGTTTGCGATATGTACTCCTGCACCGGTGAGGGCCGTCAAACTACAATGACCAGAATGCAAAGTGGTTCGAGCTCAGCACCAAGGCCTAGCAAGACTCCGGGAATGAATCTTGGCAATACTTTGGTACACTCGAGCTCCGTGGCCATACCTTCCAGGTAGCTAGGTCCTCCGTGACAGTGCGGATTTACCGAGCTGGAGGGTAGTGTTTAAGGGTGCTTTGTTGGAATAGAGATGACGTTCGTCTGCTCAATGTTTTATTCGCCTCGCCCCTTTCCCTTCTTAATGCTCAGAAACAGCTAGCGTTGCGTGGAATAATTCATCAAAATCTAGACTTCACCTTTCCTTTCCATTTTCGTTTGCTTAAGTGACCCAAAGCAGCAGCAATTGGACAAGGCGCGCCCCCACACGCAAGATTAAGTGCATGTAAACTGGCGGTCCTTTGCCTTGCCTGTAGGTAAAGTAATTACGTCATGTCTTGGTCAAGGAGATTACATCCCATGGTCCCCTCACCCCAACGCTTCGCCCTGGGGACCTCCTCCAATCCCTCTCACCTCTGCAGGCTGCAAAAGGGATCGCTGTCCCTATGGAATGCCGAGGAACGCCATCATGCGACGGCGTTAAGTTTTCGATAACTCCTAGGTTGAGTAGTGTGGGTTCACTTTGCTTCTCTTACCAGATCCCTACCTAAGTAATACATTACAGACAACTTATCTGTATGGAAAAGTTGTAGGCCGTAGGCATTGTATTTTCTGTAAGAAAATAAAACACAACAAAATAATTACACTGCCACATGCTTTTGGGCACATTGTGTCCAGTCCCGAAGTTGCCCAAGGCTACTCCTGAGTCCTTGTTATCCCTGAGCCTTCGTTCCTGGGCACATGCCGCCTACGACGTGTCTTGGACCGTGTACCGAAAGAGTACTCGGCGTTCCTTTCTTCTGCCTGCTCCTTCTTTTCTTGGACCGTGTACCGAAAGAGTACTCGGCGTTCTTACTTCTGCCCGCTCCTTCTTTTTTGGACCGTGTACAGAGAGAGTACTCGGCGTACTGGCACCTGCCTGCACCCCTTCTTCTTCCGTTCTTCTTCTAGGGTGGGTTGGGTGGCAAACATTTTTCCTTCCCCCTTCTCCAGGTACTAAGAGCCTACCCGAGAGAGGTGAGCTCTTACCTGGTTTGTGCCGCCTCTCCTTTTCCAGGCTTACTTATACCCCCCCCCGGCCTTTTGTTCCTTCCTGGGGGCGGCTGGGTTACCCCCCTGACCCCTTGCTGTTACAATTCGCACCTTCCCAGGTGCTGTTTCCTGTCCTTCCTGGGCTTTTGTTTCTTGTGGCGCCATTCGGACGCCCCTCCCTACGCTTTCGCGCCGTTTTCCCCCACCCCCCGCCTAAACTCCCAGACCCCCTATCGTCCCGCATTTCATGCGGCCCGGGGCCTGGGTCATAGGCTGAGTAGTGTGGGTTCACTTTGCTTCTCTTACCAGATCCCTACCTAAGTAATAAATTACAGAAAACTTAACTTATGTGTATGGAAAAGTTGTAGGCCGTAGGCATTTTATTTTCTTACAGAAAATACAACACAACAAAATAATTACACTGCCACATGCTTTTGGGCACATTGTGTCCAGTTCCGAAGTTGCTCAAGGCTCCTCCTGAGTCCTTGTTATCCCTGAGCCTTCATTCCTGGGCACATGCCGCCACACCTGAGTGGGTGTTCCTTACGCCCGCTCAGGTCCCCCCCAAAAGCACCCTACCTGCAACCCCGTTCCTGGAGTGCCCTAAAAATGTTGTCGGAAAAAAACCCCCATCCCTTCCTTTGATAGGTGCACCCCATCCTGATGAAACCTGTCCGGATTGTTCCGGCGTAAGCCATGTCTTATGAAATGCAGCCCTGTGCTCTTGCAGTACTTTTCTACTGATTTATTTAGTTTCTTTCTGGCTATCTCAATTGCGTGCCTCTTCTGTGCCCCATACCAGACCCTTCTTGGTATTATCTCTGACATAACAATCTCGGTATTCCACCAGCTGCGGGCTATGCTATGCAGTGACTCGCAGATGTTCCTTTGTAATTTACCCCTGTTTGTGCTCACCAGGTCGCCCCCCCCCCCCGAGATGTATAACCAGGTACTCGGGGGAGGGGGAGGAAACCTATCAGGTCCGATAGCCTGTCGTGGATGTCCTCCCAGTGCATCCCCGGGAGGCCCCACCATGACGTAATTGTGTTCCTGAAATGTAGTCCTTGCTTCACTTCTTCCAGCCACCTGCCTGCCCGGGTCATGAAAGAGTGCCCCACTATTCATGCCGATTTGTATGGTCCGGCCTCTGTAGAAATGGGGGAGATAAGTGTCATATCAGTTCCTCCCTTATGTATTTCTTAAAACATTGCGAATTCCATCCCCCAATTCGTCTCACCCCCTTTGCTCCCAGGCCCCCCGCCCACGCAGAGGTTGCTGCCCCTATCCTGAAAGAGTGTCCCCCCAAATTCGGCTGGATCCCATCCCGCTTTCTCCACCGCCTGTTTTAATACTGCCTGAAACTGGTACCTGCTGAGCGCGCTGCCGTCCCTATGGATCAATAACTGTCCGTCGACCTCTGGTCGCAGCTCCAGGAATTCTTGGGTGATGCATCTGGGACAGTGGTCCTTTTCTCTGATGCAATTGAGATCTATTGCTCTCCCCTTCCCCATTTGGTCTGTCTTAGATTTCCTTAGCATTATAGACATCCCCTTGATACCCATACTAACAGTGGCGGCTGCTATCATAGGGCGGCCGGGCGCCGCGCCCCCAGAAAAGGAGAAAAGAGAGAGGAAGCTAAAAGAGATTCAATCTGAGAACTTCTCTGATTGAATCTCTTTTAGCTTGCATTTCCTTTGCCAACAGCGCGGAGGAGCTGTGGCAAGGCAACAATAACAAAGGGCCGGGCCCGGCTGCTTTCACAGCGGGGCGCGTCCCGTTTTACGTCTTCCTTCTTCAATAGTAGAGTGCGTGGAGCTCGTAGCTCCACGCACTCTACGTAAGCCCCATCAATTAGAAGGCTGGCGGGGCTCTTCAGGGGTGGCCCCACCAGTCTAAAATATGCGTAAACAGCACACTAGGTCCGGGTCATCAGTCGTCACTGAAATTCCCTCCAGTCCCTCCCCTGCATGGAGACAGTAATGTCATTGGCTGTTTGCCGGCCAATGACAACCCTTACATTGGCTGGCAAACAGCCAATGACATTACTGTAGCTATGCAGATCTCTGGTGCAGGGTGTGTGGGTGCGCCTGCGCCACCTTCACACTCTTCCCTGGCCTTGATTCTTTAGATGACGGCAGGATTCACAAGTCGACGCGAGCCCAGCTGCCCGGCCCTGAAGACCACCACCAGCCCAGCAGAGATGGCCTGGACCCTGGTCCACGAGTCCACAACATGAGTTGCCGGCGGGTAAGTAGGTGGTCCCAGCAGATGTTGTTTCTTGTTTGTGTTTTGGGCCCAGGGAGGGGACGTGGTCCACGAGCCCCAGTCAGCAACACTGAAAGACGTGTAGGCCAGGGCCTACGTCTTTCAGTGTTGCTGACTAGACTGCTGTCAACTTAATGGGGCCTTGTGTCTCACTCGAGTCGAGTGAGTCTCTGGCGGGCCTTGGTGGTAGCGGGCCCCGGCCCGTCTACCACCAAGGCGGGGGCTGCCTGGCCTGGGCCTTTACCCCCGGTCCGTGGGCCAAGGCCCATGCGGACAGCAAGGCCCAGGCAGGCGTACCACTGCTGCCCAGTGCGTGCCGCGTAGAATCTCCATCCAAAATGTGCCGTTTTATATTTTCGGCATTTTTCGACAAAAAATGCCGAAAATATAAAACGGCAAAAGTAAGTCACCAGGGAGAGCCCTGGCAGCGTGAGGAAGAGGCCTGGCCGCCTGGCACAGTGGCACCACCACAACGGCTGGTGCAGTGCCTGGTGGCCAGGCCTAGCAGCATGATGCAGGAGGGGTCGCGGGCCGCGGCTGGCTATGATACAAGTGGGAGGCTGGCTTCATGCCTTTTGTATTCCCACCAAAGCTGAAGCAGCAATGAAACTGCTCTGTGAAGGGTTTCTACTGATGTTGAATGGGAGGAAAATAGGTCAGGCCTTGTGACTGCTATTGACTTTTATTTTATGTTTTAGTCCTGGGCTGGCCGGGCTCTGCTCTGATTTTGGCAGCTGGCAACTTGCAGTTTTAGTTCAGCTTGAGCCACTCATTTGGCCTGAGCAAGGCAGAGGATGCTAGAGACATGGGTAAACCAGCACTTCTCCTACTCCTTGACCTATCCGCGGCATTCAACCTCGTGGATCATGGCGTCCTATGCCTCCACCTTTCCTCCACCGCCAAATTCTCCCCAGAGGCCACAGCTTGGATCACCTCCTTCTTACAAGACAGAACCATGCAAGTATTCTCTGGCCTAGCCGCCGCATCCCCAACTACTATACTTTGTGGTGTACCCCAAGGCTCCTGTCTCTCACCCACCCTATACAACATCTTCACACGACCCCTCTTCCTCATCCTCGACGCTATGGGCATCTCATACACCAACTACGCCGACGACACCCAGATCCTCCTCACTCTCACAGGTAACTATGACACCGACTCCCTGACCATCAACAACCTCTACAACACCCTCCAAGCCTGGATGGCTGACAACGGACTATGCCTCAACTCTGACAAGACGGAACTCCTCCTGGTAGGTTCCCCCGACACGCTAAAAAACCTAGATGTCCAATTTAGCCACTTCACCATTGACTCCATTAAAATCCCGGTCTCCGATTCTGTCAAAACTCTGGGAGTCTACCTGGACTCCAGCCTATCCATGGATAGACAAGTCAACGCAATAGCATCCGCAGCTGCATATCATGCTAAACTTATCAACGCAATCAGGCCCTTTCTATCCAAAGAGAACTGCACCAACATAGCCAGAGCCATCACCGGCTCCAGGCTAGACTACTGCAATGTACTCTCTCTAGGAACCTCCAACAAAAACTTAGTGAGACTACAAGTAATACAGAACAATGCTCTCCGGGCAGCCCAAGGCATTGCTAAAAGAGAACACATCTCTGAAGCCAGAAAACTAGCCCACTGGCTCCCAATAAAGGAAAGGATTGTATTCAAAGCCCTGACACTGACCCACAAGTGCATTCACTTCACTGCTCCTGCCTACCTTTCTCAAAGGATCCACCCTGTCTCCACCACCAGGCCAACCAGATCCCCGTACACCAACATGCTCTCTGTGCCACTAGTAAAAAGAGTAAAAGCGGGTGGGTCCAGCTTCCCCTACCTCCCACCATCCGTGGCGAGGACTCCCTCACCACCTTCCGCAAAACACTGAAAACTACCCTCTTCACATAAGGACTGACACATCAGCACAAATACTTATCATTTAGGTTTGTAATTTACGCCCTAATGCAATATTTGTAACAACAGTATGATTTCCTGTACTACTCATAATGTGTCAACAATCGCTATCATATGTACCATGTAACTAAGTTATTGCAAGTAACAGCGCCTCAATGCCCCTGGGCTGCTTGCGCGCTATATAAATTTAAATAAATAAATAAATAAATATGTTCTTATGCCAGAAATAGAATGCCGGTGGGAGAACACCCTGAACAGCACTCCCGTTTTATTTTTTACAGGGGTACCCCCCCATCAACCTCTCCCTTCCCCCATCATCTAAACACTTTACCTCTTTGCTTGAGGGGTATACACTTGAATTCTGTTGCCAGCAGTTTTTCTGCCAGCATTGAATTCCAGAATGGTCCCGGGCCCTGCTTGGCTCGCCCACATCTGAGCATCAGAGAGTAATACAAGATACCTTGTCTGGGGTTTACTCAACTACTTTTCCAGTTTTGTGTTAACACTGTAACCTCAATGGCTTGCTCAGCAGTGATATGTGGGCTCTGTCCTATTGGATTACTTGCACTGTGTTTGCATGGGGGAACTCGGCTAAAGCCCACATCAGCAACGGATATCCGCAGGGGCCTGCATGGATGAACTAGGGATACTAGTCCAGGCAATGGCCTGTTATTCTCCATGTGAAATGTCAACAATGACAGTAGTTGTGTATGGAATATAGGTCTTGTAATGCTGGTGCATGTGACTGAGGCGAGTAGGTCTAGCGACAGCATTTCATAGTCCTGTTCCATGCAATGCTGATGGCCCTGACATGGTGGAGGGGTTTGCAAGCAGTTGTGCCTTATTGTGAAAATTAGGGTCACATGTGGTAGGATTGACATGTTGTAATGCAGATGCAGTGCTACATGTTATGGTATTGTATGCATATATGTCTAGTGCGCTCAGTCATTTACATTACCTTGTGACATGATCTTCTTGTGTGATTTCTGACTTCCTGCACTCTGGAGGGAAGTAATGATGTATATCTAACGTGTAGAGAAAGGAAAAGTCATGTTGGGGGTCAGAAATGAAAAGGGTGCTCCCCATCACCTCCCAGTGCTGGTTCATGTGAAGGGGTCCTAGCACGGGGCAGACACCTAACCCCACTCCCCATCACCTTCCAGTACTGGTTCATGTGAGGGTGGTCCTAGCAGGGGTCAGACACCTAACCCCCCCCCCCCATCATCTTCCAGTGCTAGTTCATGTGGGCGTGGTTCTAGCAGGGATCCGACACCCAACCCCACTTCCCATCAGCTTCCATTCTGAGTTTGTTGAGGTGATGTGTCTGAGTTAGTGTGACCCCTGACTGGGGGTGCCAGATATGGGCCAGGTGTGCCTTTAGCACCCCCAATCCCCCCAATCTGTTGTCGGAAGGTGAATGCGTATGCCTCGGGGGGGGGGGGGCAGTGGTATTCTTGGTGCTTGACAGTGAGGACAGAGAATTATTTGAACTGGGTGGGCTGTGGGGAATGTAAAGTGTGTTGCTCCCCAACTCCGGCTGGCATATTTTGGGATAAGTGTGTTAGGCCATTGAATGGAGGTTTGCTAGCAGGGATGCTCGTCATTGAGTATGGGAGGGTGAGGTGGAGGTGGGTGAAGGCTATAAGAGTGGGTTGGGCACCAAATGGCCCTCCAAGTCACTGTCCATTGCATGTTTGGTTGGGGGCGGCCCTGGCAGGACGTCTGAGGTCTGTATACCCTCCCAGTCTTCTACCAGTTTGGCTTTATGGGGTGATGTCCTGTCTTTGTGGGGACTGACAGACAAACGACGGGAATGCTTGTAGAACCTCCATCTCCTCATGGGACTGTAACGGTATGTGCCAGAGGTTGGGTTGGGGTGGGTGTGGTGTGAGGAGAGGGGGAGGGGGGAGGAAGGAGGGAGATAGTGAGGTGGGAGAAGCAAGGAGAGGGAGTACTGGGAAAGAGTGGCAAGTAGGTGGCTAGGAAGAAGGAAGGAGAGGAAAAGGAAGGTGATAGAGAAGGATAGTTTGGGTGGAAGACGAGAGATGGGCGGGAAGAGGGAGAGATGGATAGAGTGAGGGGAGGAAAGGAAGGAGTCGAGGGGCAGGGGAAGAGGGAGAGCAAGAGATGGGTGAGTGTAGAGGAAGGAGTAAGATGGAGAAGAGATGAGGAAAAAGAAGAGGACCAGTAAGAGAAGGAGAGAGGCAGGTTGGAAGAAAGGACACGTAGAGTTGGGAGGGGAGATAGGAAGAGGGCGATAGAAAGAATGATAAAGTGAGTAAGGGGAACTGATTATGAAGAATGGAATGAAGATGTATCAAAAGGAGCGAGAAGAGAGTGGAGGCGCGGGAGTAGTGAGGAGGGGGATAGAGTAGGGCAATCTTTAAAAGGTGCAGCACTCCTGTTTTGCTGCCTCCACCCCTCCGAAGGTTCCGATGTTGCAGAACAGGTCTGCAGGCATGGCGCAGGGGGTGGAGCGAGCGTGCAGAGCTCTGCGTAACGCTGATCTCGTTCTGATGATGCTTTATTTACTTATTCCTACACCTTGCCCAACACCCCACAGTTATGCGCACAGCTGACCTCTGCACACCATCCCTGGCCCAGTCTGGTGCCCTTCTAGTGGCTTCCTCCAAATGTCCCCTCCCATTTAGCCGATTCCTCTGGCCCAGTACGCTGTAAAATGCCCTTGCCACAAATTGTATCAAAAAACACACCGCGGGTCAGTGGCGGCTGGTGAGTTTGAAAGCTGGTGGGGCGTACATTTTCCAGGGCGAATTTAGTAGCGAGCGCGCGCAGCGTGCGAGCCCACCCCCCTCCCCCCTGCAAAATCTTTGGAAAAATGGCCTACAAAATATGCAATTTACAGTCCAAAAAACCCACCGAAATATGAAAAAAGCATTCGGTTTTACATATTAATGGTGGTACACTATTCTTACGTGTGCAAGTGTGATGGTGTATTTTACAGCAGCTTGTATTGAGAATAGCTGGTACTATCTCTGGGAAATCCAGTTGGAAATCATGGCCATGGTACTTAGGACCGCGCCCAGCTTGAGAAGGGCACTCATCGCTGTGGAGCTGAATCTGAGGCGAGCACCTTTTCACTTTACATCATGGAAAGGACAAGGTCGGACTGGGGCAAAAAATGAGCTCCGGCCCCACAAAAACCCTGGCCCTCATTTGTGATCACAGTTGGCTACTTTGCTGGACAAACTGTTGGAGAAATACCCGCGGTGTGTTTTTTGATACAATTTGTGGCAAGGGCATTTTACAGCGTACTGGGCCAGAGGAATCGGCTAGATGGGAGGGGACATTTGGAGGAAGGCACTAGAAGGGCACCAGACTGGGCCAGGGATGGTGTGCAGAGATCAGCTGTGCGCATAACTGTGGGGTGTTGGGCAAGGTGTAGGAATAAGTAAATAAAGCATCATCAGAACGAGATCAGCGTTACGCAGAGCTTTGCACGCTTGCTCCACCCCCTGCGCCATGCCTGCAGACCTGTTCTGCAACATCGGAACCTTCGGAGGGGTGGAGGCAGCAAAACAGGAGTGCTGCACCTTTTAAAGATTGCCCTACTCTATCCCCCTCCTCACTACTCCCGCGCCTCCACTCTCTTCTCGCTCCTTTTGATACATCTTCATTCCATTCTTCATAATCAGTTCCCCTTACTCACTTTATCATTCTTTCTATCGCCCTCTTCCTATCTCCCCTCCCAACTCTACGTGTCCTTTCTTCCAACCTGCCTCTCTCCTTCTCTTACTGGTCCTCTTCTTTTTCCTCATCTCTTCTCCTTATTTCTCCATCTTACTCCTTCCTCTACACTCACCCATCTCTTGCTCTCCCTCTTCCCCTGCCCCTCGACTCCTTCCTTTCCTCCCCTCACTCTATCCATCTCTCCCTCTTCCCGCCCATCTCTCGTCTTCCACCCAAACTATCCTTCTCTATCACCTTCCTTTTCCTCTCCTTCCTTCTTCCTAGCCACCTACTTGCCACTCTTTCCCAGTACTCCCTCTCCTTGCTTCTCCCACCTCACTATCTCCCTCCTTCCTCACCCCCTCCCCCTCTCCTCACACCACACCCACCCCAACCCAACCTCTGGCACATACCGTTACAGTCCCATGAGGAGATGGAGGTTCTACAAGCATTCCCGTCGTTTGTCTGTCAGTCCCCACAAAGACAGGACATCACCCCATAAAGCCAAACTGGTATAAGTATGGGAGGGTATACAGACCTCAGACGTCCTGCCAGGGCCGCCCCAACCAAACATGCAATGGACAGTGACATGGAGGGCCATTTGGTGCCCAACCCACTCTTATAGCCTTCACCCACCTCCCCCTCAGATATACTCAATGACGAGCATCCCTGCTAGCACACCTCCATTCAATGGCCTAACACACTTATCCCAAAATATGCCAGCCGGAGTTGGGGAGCAACACACTTTACATTCCCCACAGCCCACCCAGTTCAAAATATTCTCTGTCCTCACTGTCAAGCACCAAGAATACCACTGCCCCCCCCGAGGCATACGCATTCACCTTCCGACAACAGATTGGGGGGATTGGGGGTGCTAAAGGCACACCTGGCCCACATCTGGCACCCCCAGTCAGGGGTCACACTAACTCAGACACATCACCTCAACAAACTCAGAATGGAAGCTGATGGGAAGTGGGGTTGGGTGTCGGATCCCTGCTAGAACCACGCCCACATGAACTAGCACTGGAAGGTGATGGGGGGGGTTAGGTGTCTGACCCCTGCTAGGACCACCTTCACATGAACCAGCACTGGGAGGTGATGGGGAGCACCCTTTTCGTTTCTGACCCCCAACATGACTTTTCCTTTCTCTACACGTTAGATATACATCATTACTTCCCTCCAGAGTGCAGGAAGTCAGAAATCACACAAGAAGATCATGTCACAAGGTAATGTAAATGACTGAGCGCACTAGACATATATGCATACAATACCATAACATGTAGCACTGCATCTGCATTACAACATGTCAATCCTACCGCATGTGACCCTAATTTTCACAATAAGGCACAACTGCTTGCAAACCCCTCCACCATGTCAGGGCCATCAGCATTGCATGGAACAGGACTATGAAATGCTGTCGCTAGACCTACTCGCCTCAGTCACATGCACCAGCATTACAAGACCTATATTCCATACACAACTACTGTCATTGTTGACATTTCACATGGAGAATAACAGGCCATTGCCTGGACTAGTATCCCTAGTTCATCCATGCAGGCCCCTGCGGATATCCGTTGCTGATGTGGGCTTTAGCCGAGTTCCCCCATGCAAACACAGTGCAAGTAATCCAATAGGACAGAGCCCACATATCACTGCTGAGCAAGCCATTGAGGTTACAGTGTTAACACAAAACTGGAAAAGTAGTTGAGTAAACCCCAGACAAGGTATCTTGTATTACTCTCTGATGCTCAGATGTGGGCGAGCCAAGCAGGGCCCGGGACCATTCTGGAATTCAATGCTGGCGGAAAAACTGCTGGCAACAGAATTCAAGTGTATACCCCTCAAGCAAAGAGGTAAAGTGTTTAGATGATGGGGGAAGGGAGAGGTTGATGGGGGGGGGGGGGGGTACCCCTGTAAAAAATAAAACGGGAGTGCTGTTCAGGGTGTTCTCCCACCGGCATTCTATTTCTGGCATAAGAACATAGAACCCTCTGCCTTGCTCAGGCCAAATGAGTGGCTCAAGCTGAACTAAAACTGCAAGTTGCCAGCTGCCAAAATCAGAGCAGAGCCCGGCCAGCCCAGGACTAAAACATAAAATAAAAAAATAAAAGTCAATAGCAGTCACAAGGCCTGACCTATTTTCCTCCCATTCAACATCAGTAGAAACCCTTCACAGAGCAGTTTCATTGCTGCTTCAGCTTTGGTGGGAATACAAAAGGCATGAAGCCAGCCTCCCACTTGTATCATAGCCAGCCGCGGCCCGCGACCCCTCCCGCATCATGCTGCTAGGCCTGGCCACCAGGCACTGCACCAGCCGTTGTGGTGGTGCCACTGTGCCAGGCGGCCAGGCCTCTTCCTCACGCTGCCAGGGCTCTCCCTGGTGACTTACTTTTGCCGTTTTATATTTTCGGCATTTTTTGTCGAAAAATGCCGAAAATATAAAACTGCACATTTTGGATGGAGATTCTACGCGGCACGCACTGGGCAGCAGCAGTACGCCTGCCTGGGCCTTGCTGTCCGCATGGGCCTTGGCCCACGGACCGGGGGTAAAGGCCCAGGCCAGGCAGCCCCCGCCTTGGTGGTAGACGGGCCGGGGCCCGCTACCACCAAGGCCCGCCAGAGACTCACTCGACTCGAGTGAGACACAAGGCCCCATTAAGTTGACGGCAGTCTAGTCAGCAACACTGAAAGACGTAGGCCCTGGCCTACACGTCTTTCAGTGTTGCTGACTGGGGCTCGTGGACCACGTCCCCTCCCCGGGCCCAAAACACAAATAAGAAACAACATCTGCTGGGACCACCTACTTACCCGCCGGCAACTCATGTTGTGGACTCGTGGACCAGGGTCCAGGCCGTCTCTGCTGGGCTGGTGGTGGTCTTCAGGCAGCTGGGCTCGCGTCGACTTGTGACTCCTGCCGTCATCTAAAGAATCAAGGCCAGGGAAGAGTGTGAAGGTGGCGCAGGCGCACCCACACACCCTGCACCAGAGATCTGCATAGCTACAGTAATGTCATTGGCTGTTTGCTAGCCAATGCAAGGGTTGTCATTGGCCGGCAAACAGCCAATGACATTACTGTCTCCATGCAGGGGAGGGACTGGAGGAAATTTCAGTGACGACTGATGACCCGGACCTAGTGCGCTGTTTACGCATATTTTAGACTGGTGGGGCCACCCCTGAAGCGCCCCGCCAGCCTTCTAATTGATGGGGCTTACGTAGAGTGCGTGGAGCTACAAGCTCCACGCACTCTACTATTGAAGAAGGAAGACGTAAAACGGGACGCGCCCCGCTGTGAAAGCAGCCGGGCCCGGCCCTTTGTTATTGTTGCCTTGCCACAACGCCCCCGCGCTGTTGGCAAAGGAAATGCAAGCTAAAAGAGATTCAATCAGAGAAGTTCTCAATTGAATCTCTTTTAGCTTCCTCTTTCTTTTCTCCTTTTCTGGGGGGGCGGCGCCCGGCCGCCCTATGATAGCAGCCGCCACTGCCGCGGGTATTTCTCCAACAGTTTGTCCAGCAAAGTAGCCAACTGTGATCGCAAATGAGGGCCAGGGTTTTTGTGGGGCCGGAGCCCATTTTTTGCCCCAGTCAGACCTTGTCCTTTCCATGATGTAAAGTGAAAAGGTGCTCGCCTCAGATTCAGCTCCACAGCGATGAGTGCCCTTCTCAAGCTGGGCGCGGTCCTAAGTACCATGGCCATGATTTCCAACTGGATTTCCCAGAGATAGTACCAGCTATTCTCAATACAAGCTGCTGTAAAATACACCATCACACTTGCACACGTAAGAATAGTGTACCACCATTAATATGTAAAACCGAATGCTTTTTTCATATTTCGGTGGGTTTTTTGGACAGTAAATTGCATATTTTGTAGGCCATTTTTCCAAAGATTTTGCAGGGGGGACGGGGGTGGGCTTGCGCGCTCGCTACTAAATTCGCCCTGGAAAATGTACGCCCCACCAGCTTTCAAATTCACCAGCCGCCACTGCATACTAACGTCTTTTCTTGCCAGGCCGTCTCCTGCCTCCGTATTCCTGGCCATCAGTTCCCCTATTCTGAATGCTCCATAGTATGCTAGCGCAAATGCTGCCCTGAACAGTGCGGTTTCATACGTGCTGCTGCACGTGTCTTGCAGCACTTTTAGCAGAATTATCAATTTCCCAAAATTTACCGGCCTTCTGCTATCTGTTTTTTTTCCCCTCTAACTTTGCCCATCCCCTCATAGCGTATTTTATCTTAGTGCTGTCAGTTGGGTCCGGTATGCCCGCCACTTTTGTGGTATATGCCACCCCCACTAGGTGTGCTGCTGCCCAGCTTTTCTTTTTCCCTTTGGCAAATGCCCCTTCAAGAAATTCACAATTTTTTTCCACAGAAATTTTTTCCACCTTTTTTACACCTGTTTCCATCAACACATCTTTTACATGCTTTTCATACTGCTTACCCGTTTTGTATGTCAGGGAATTTCTGGTCAGCTTGTCGATGACCCTTTCTTTTCTCCGTTCTTCTCCCACGTCTTTTGAGTCGACCTTGAGGCCAACTGTGCTTTTCTTTCTAGTGCCTCCAACGGGACCCATGCCTTCCGTGGCGTGGGCATTCTTTCCTTGTCGGCGTCCGGTCTCAGCTCCCTGAATTTCTCCCACTGAAAGCGAGAGATTGCATCAGCCACCACATTTTCTTCCCCAGCGATATGCCTCGCCTTTATGCATGTATTCATTTTTAGGCTTTCCAGTGTGATTGCCCTCATTAATTCTAATACTATCATGCATGACGCACTTCCTTTGTTTAACACGTGCACCACTGCCATGTTATCTGACCATACTGCCAACTCCTTGTTCCCTAGCTCTTCCCTCCATGCGCATAACGCGACCCATATCGGGAAGAGCTCCAGCAGTGTTATGTTCTTTGTCCATTCCGCCACTTGCCACGATTTTGGCCACTTGCCTGCACACCATTTTTTCCCCAGTATTGCGCCAAAACCAAAGCCACCGGCTGCATCAGTGAACAACACCCTTTTACCTTCATCGTTCACCGGTGAGCGCCATATTACCGCTCACTTGAAGTTTTTCAGAAATTCTGCCCATACCTCCAGATCTCTCTTGATTCCTCCCCCTAGCCTGACCCTGTGGTGCCCTTTGGTAGCACCTCTCGTTTTCAGCTCGATACTTCTCTGGAACACTTTCCCCTGAGGTATGACTCTTCCTGCGAAGTTCAGTTTTCCTGCCAGCGCTTGCAATTCTCTCACTGTTGCTTTGTTTCTTCCTTGTAATTCCTTTATTGTCTTCAGCAGCTCCGTCACCTTGTCCTCCGGGATCCGACACCTCACCTTGTTGGAGTCAATTTCTATACCTAGGAATTGGATAACCTGCGTTGGCCCCATCGTTTTCTCTTCCGCCAGAGGAAAACCCCACTCGCTCGTTATTTCCACGAATTTGTCCAGGGTTGCCCTGCATAGATCCGCACCTTCGGGGCCGACGAATAAGAAATCGTCCAGGTAATGCACCATCATGGACTCACTCATCTCCTGTGTTACTGCCCATTGTAAGAATGAACTTACCCTCTCGAAATATGCGCATGAGATGGCGCACCCCATCGGAAGGCATTTGTCGATGAAGTATTCCCCCTCCCAATGCATGCATTACCATCTTTGTGATCTGCTGTTGACTGGCAACAGGCGAAATGCTTGTTTAATGTCTGCTTTCGCCATCCATGCCCCTTCCCCTGCCTTTCTGACCAGTTCCACCGCCTCCTCTAAGTCTGAATATGATACTGTCGCCTCACTCTGAGCGATGCCGTCATTCACCGAGGCACCCGGGGGGTAGGACAGGTGGTGTATCCGCCTGTATTCCCCTTCGGCTTTTTTCGGCACCAGTCCTAGTGGTGAACATAAAAATTCTTTGAATGGTAGGGCCGTGAACGGGCACTCTACCCTCCCTAGTTCTACTTCCTTCCTGATCTTACTGGTCACTATCTCCTTGTTTTCGCTTGCCGATTTTAGATTCCTAGGAATGTCATGTGCTCCCTGCCCGGTAAACGGGATGTTAAAACCTTCTCTAAAGCCTTTCCTGATTTGTTCTGCCGCTTCTTGGTCGGGGTATTTCCGGAGCCACCTTTCCATCCTCTCGATTTTTACCGGCGTGACCCCTTTCCTGCCCCAGTTTTTATTTCTGCGTCTCATCTCTTCTGCCGCTTGGCGCCGCGGCCCTTGTACACTTGGAGCTGCTGTGGTCACCCTTGCATCTCTCGCACTTGTGGCTGAATTTGCACTTCCATCCCCAGCTACATAGTACCCCCTTTTCAAAGCTCCTGCATTGACCTGGTTCCGCTCGTGCTGTCCCCGTGCTCCCACTGCCCCCCCCCCTCTGTGTTGTCGGGGGCAGGCTGCTCTGCCATCCTCTCTGTGACCCATAATTTCTGCTCCGAAAACTCTCTATTCCTGTCATTGCTGGTTTCGTACCTTCTGCCACTCGATCTATAATCCGTTTTGTAATCATTCTGCCAGTACTGCCTTCTCTGCTGTCCCCCTGTGCTCCGCTCCGTGGAATCACATTTCTCTTTTAGCATGTTAAAAATGTAGAGGTTAAAGTTTTCTTCGTCCCAGCCCATGTCCGGAAAGCAATCCATCTCCTTTCTGAACTCATGGTCATACTCCAGCGATGCATCCCCTCCAAATGCTGCGTGGACCTTCAGCACCCTCTGTTGATATGCAACTAATGCTACCCCGTCTACCGGGAATTTTTGTAATATAATTGTAGACATTATGGTGAAGGACGATATCCAATTGTCAAAGCTCCTTACTACTGGCCCCTTTCTTAGTAAGCTTTTTTCATCCTCCTTCATGTCCTCTAGGGCCACATTCATCCCCCTCTTTTGACAATCTAACAATGTAAATATATCGATCAATTCCTTCCTCCAGATTTTTTCCTTTACTTTGTCATTTATGTACCAAGCCATCACTTTCATTGACCTGCCCTGTGCGTCTTTACCCATGGTTGGCCTGCCATATTTCGTCATGAGTGGCCCCTCATTTTCTGCCGCTGCCACCGTCGGTGCTGCCCCCGGTGGTGTGGCCCCTGCCCCTATGTTTGGCTCTGCCGGTACACCTTGTGGTGTCGGTAAAATTGGTGCTCCTTGCGGCACCGGGACTACTGGTGCCCCTTGTGGTGCCGGGACCGGGGCCTCTCTGGGTTCTGCCCCTGCCCCCCCCTACCCCACTCTGCCTTTCCTTGCTCACCACTCCTCTCCATTTAAACCAAGCCTTTAGGTGATCCCTTTCTTCGTCATCACTGCTTGATTCGTCTGAACTCCCCTGCCGCTCTTCCCTGCTTTTCTTCCCCCATCTGCTCTTCTTGTCATTGGTTCTGGGCGACTTACCCGAAACGTGACGCAATTTTTTAACATTTTTACTATTTTATTCCCCACATTATTATTCACAGTACCTTTCTTTTATCTTTTTTCTTTCTCTTGGTCGGTGCCTCAGTCTGTTCCTCTGATCTCTTCGATTCCACTCTTACCCTTTTCTGTCCTTGCGGTACCTCGTCTTCTCCTTCGCTGCTGCTGGGCTCTATGAACAGCAGAGGTGACGTTGCCTTTGCTTTTTCCTCTTTCTGGATTACTTCTAGCACCCATTGTGCCCCATACTCCTTCTCTGCCTTTCTTGCCCATTCTGAGAATTCTCGGGCCCTCTTCGCTCTTCCTTCCGCCATCCTTCTCATCTGAATTCTGTCGGTCGTGCTTCTGTTTGATCACTGTGAAAGTGTCTTTCGTTCGTTCGCAGCTGGTACTTCTGGGTCGCTCCTACTCTGGCACCGTTTTAACCACCGCGATAGTATGAACTTCTAGAGAGGTAGAAAAATGCGTGAGCCCGCAAGAGTAAACATTTTTCCTTCCCCTTCTCCAGGTACTAAGAGCCTACCCGAGAGAGGTGAGCTCTTACCTGGTTTGTGCCGCCTCTCCTTTCCAGGCTTACTCATACCCCCCCGGCCTTTTGTTCCTTTCTGGGGGCGGCTGGGTTACCCCCCTGACCCCTTGCTGTTACAATTCGCACCTTCCCAGGTGCTGTTTCCTGCCCTTCCTGGGCTTTTGTTTCTTGTGGCGCCATTCGGATGCCCCTCCCTACGCTTTCGCGCCGTTTTCCCCCACCCCGCGCCTAAACTCCCAGACCCTCTATGGTCCCGCATTTCATGCGGCCCGGGGCATGGGTCATAAGTCAAGCAGGGAACTAACTGCGAGGCGGGAGTTGGGGGTTCAAGACGGCAGTGGTCGAAGTGTACAACAAGAAGTAGTGGAACTATGTTCCCTGCTGGCCTGCACCGCTCCCCACAAACACCACAGCCACGCACAATACAATCCCCACACCTGAGTCCCTCCTTTTCTCAATTCTACTGCCACCACTGTGTAAAGGCAGAAAGAAACACAGGGAAAGAAAATGCAAAAATAATTTTAAATGACCTCATTAACTTTATTTGTTGCCCCCACAGCATGCAGCTGTATGCATCCTCACCTTTCTAATCGCCCACCATTAGCACCTCATGAAGGGGCATGCTAAAGATTGAAGCCACCCCTGCCACCTACCCCTTATGCAGTGCACGGAAGTGCGAGTTTTAACTTCTTCTTACACCTTTATTATTTATTTATTTTTTAATATTATTGATATAGTTGATCAACTTTTCAATACATTTATACAAATTCATAAAAAAGTAACTTCGTATTAAAACTAAAAAAAAAAAAAAAACATATAACCAATCCGAAACGGTTTCTTTTTAAAATAAAAGTATAGGAACAGTGAATCTTAATTAAAAAAAAAACTATAGGAACACCGCTCCCGACCACTGCAAGATGGAAACATCAGTTTGAAGAAGGCAATCTTTGGAAAAGTCTGCTACTTTTAGAATGGGGTTTAGGCACATGGTTTGCTTCAAGTTGTTGCAATAAATGTCATTGTCATCTTTGTACTGTCTTGGTGGTTCGGCATTTCTAAGCTTATCATATATATATATTTCTGAAGGTTTTATCAGAAGAATTTGGAAATAACCTGCAATAATATCCTATCAATCCCAGGAAGGCTCTTAAATCTCTTTTGGTTTTAGGTGTTGGTGCTTCTAGGACTGCTTTTTTCTGTTTGGGGTTGTACACTGCCATTCCCTAGGAAGAAGCATGGGTATTTTATGTCTGACTGGGCCAACTTCCATTTTAGGGATTGGCTGTTAGCCCAGCTTTACATAAAGATCACATGATGATATAGAGATGATCTTCCCATGTCTTGCTATACACTACTATATCATCAATGTTTGGCCTGAAGAGGTTGCAAAATTCTATCCATTAATCTGGTCGCAGGGGCACCATGGAGTCCAAAGGGCAAGACAGTAAATTGAAATAGTCCTATTGGGGTTGAAAAGGCTGTTTTGTCTTTGTCAGGCCCTTGTACTAGGATTTGCCAGTACCCTTTCGTAAGCTCCAAAGTCGACAAATAGACTGAATCCCCTAATTTATCTATTAAGTCGTCAATTTGGGCCTTGGGATAGGTATCGAAGGATGAAATGGAATTTACTTTTCTGAAGTCTATGCACAGGTCAGGTTTTTTCACCAAAATATGAGAGAGGACCACAGGTTGGAAGAGGGTTCAATGATGTTAGCTTTTAACATATTTTCTACTTCCTCAATGACCATCTTTTTACTGGCTTCTGGTTTCAAATGCACCATTCCTGTAGCTCTCTGGCCGGCCTCCCTTGGCCCTCTTCCTGCTCCCACATGCAAGGCAAATAACCTTAGGGTCATCTTCGACTACACCCTCTCCTTCTCCCCTCGCATCTCCGACATCTCTAAGAAGTCACATTACCAGCTGCAGAATACCTCAGAGGTATTCTTCCTTTTCTCTCCCCCCCCCCCCCCAGAAGCTCACTGTCTCCAGAGCTCTGGTTCTCTTCTCTCTAGGTTGGACTATTGCAACAGCCTCTTTCTTAATCTGCCTGCTTCTCTTCTACGCCCCTTTGCAACTTATCCAGAACAGGACTGCAAGACTTGTCCTTGGCCTCAAGCCCAGGGATCGTATCTCCCCAGGACTGAAATCTCTGCACTGGCTCCCAGTGGCTGCAAGGATTATGTTCAAAACCCTCTGCATCGTCCACAAGGCCTTCTGGGGCCTCGGGCCTCAATACCTTCAACTCTCTCTCCCTAAATATCTTCCTTCACGAGCTCTACGCTCATCCGCCTCCAACTTCCCCAGTGTCAGTCGCTTCTCTAAGCAACGAGTTGGTGGTAGATCTCAATCTTTGGCTGGGGCCTCCCTCTGGAATAGCCTCCCCGCCTCCCTTAAACTTGAGGAGAACCATCTCCGGTTCCGGAAACACCCCATAACCTTTCTCTTTACCTCTGCTTTTTCTCCTCCTCTCCTCTGCTGACCTCCCGGGTGTTACCAGAAATGCACCTGCTACCTGGACACCCTCTGATCCCGGTCCTTGGTCCCTCCCCCGCCAGCACCACACACTTGTACTGCGCACCTGGCTACCCCCACACTTGGGGACTGTTTCTGTATCCCTATAGTCTCCCACCAGCCCTTGACACCTGATGC
Organism: Ambystoma mexicanum; assembly: GCF_040938575.1. Lineage (NCBI taxonomy): Eukaryota > Metazoa > Chordata > Amphibia > Caudata > Ambystomatidae > Ambystoma > Ambystoma mexicanum. The sequence goes on along the minus strand of NC_090926.1, from coordinate 1,089,476,293 downwards.
CTGTGCTTACCCATGCACTTGCCACAGGATTGCCATTACTTACTTTTGTTTATCTATTCCCATGTACTGTACTGTCCCCGCCCCCTGCCCAAGCACTTGCACAATCTGAATTACACCTGGGCTAGTAGGATTGTTGTCTATCCTGCCTTTGTTTCCTCCCTTGCCTCGTCGCGCCTTGAAACGCTTGTGTATATAAATGCCATATCATATCATACCACTTTACGTACAGGAGTGCGTATGCAATGGAAGGTTTCTCTTACTCTTCCTGGTCTATCAATAAAGACTTCAGGAAATTGTACAATAGGATCAGTTAGTTTTTCTTTCAAATTGTTTTTAAATTCCTGTGGAATTAGGGTTAGGTTATCCATTTCTTGTGGTAGTAAACATGACAAGATGGTAGAATGAGAGGCTGGAGGGTTTTCTTTCCACTCTTTTAAAATATTACTGTGGTAAACGTGAATCTTTTGGCGTCTATCTGTTTGTGACACTCTGTAATTACATGTCCCTGTCTGTTCTGCTATTTCATAGGGTCCATGCCACTTCGAAACCAACTTATTTTCTGAATTAGGCCAGAGGCCTAGGACTTTCTGTCCAATATAGAAAGATCTTAAATTCACCTTTTTATCATAGGAAAGTTTTGTTGGCATTGGGCTTCTTCCATATAAGCATGGACTTCATTTCTAACGCCACATGTTCAGTCTTGTAGCTGTTTGAGAGTGTGGTATTGGTGCCTCTTCTTGTCCCTCCCACATTTCCCGGAGCATGTCCAAGACATCCCGAGGCTCTCAGTCGTGCAATAGCTCAAAGGGGGAAAAATCGGTGGAAGCTTGCAGGGTATTTCTTACAGCAAATCAGGGCCAAGGAATCATGCAATTCCATTATCTCCTATCTTTATCAATCAGTTTTATTAGAATTGTTTTGAGGGTCTTTATTAAATCACTCCATAAGACCATCCATTTGAGGGTGATAAGCATAGGTTCTCAATGCGGCAATCTGTAACAACTCTTTCACCTCTCCCATAAACTTACTCGTAAAGTTTGTACCTTGGTTTGTTAGGATTACCTTTGGGAATCCGACCAGAGAAAAAAATGGAATCAGATGTTTCAATATTTGCTGCATGGTGTTATTTCTCATAGGAAAAGCTTCAGGGTATCTTGTGGCATAATCTACAGTTACTAAGACAAATATCACCCAACGTAGAGTTTTCAAGTGCACCAATTATGTCAATTATAATCCTGGAAAAAGGGACTTAATTTATTGGCAGATCGCACATGTTTGAATACAGTTTTTTATATTTGCATGTTTTCCTGGCCGATAAAATATTCCACTAATCTGAGCTTGAGTTTTTACTCGACCTAAATGCCCCCTGTTAGATGTGAATGGGCAATTTCATGTACAATCTTTCAGTGACTTTGAGGTATTACTAATTGGATTTTAGACAGACCTTCCCCTGAGTTTCTACTTCTATATAATGCTCCCTGTTTCAGGAAAAAGAAAATACCTCCCTTTTCACTACCCTCTGCTTCTGGTATTACCTGCAGAATGGCTTCAGATAGCAAAGGATCATTCCTGTTTGCAAAGGCTAAATCGGGGAGCGCATTTGGTTCTTCTTCACCAACTTCAGATGGTAAAATAGTTGTGGTCTTTTATCAGCCTCTCCAAAGCCCAATGTAGCTCTTCCCAGTGCCCCCCCAGTACATTATAGCTCTTAAAAGAAGTGTTGCCTGATTCTAAAGCACTTTGGGGTGCGGGAGGACCCTGGTTCGTTCCCAACATTCCCCCCTTTTGTTACTTTACAGTAACAAACTCCTCCCCACTCGACATATCTACAGCCCAAAAATATCAGTTTGAGTTTCGCAGTTTATTGTATGGCAATACATTTTAGATCCCCCCAGTTGATAGAATTATATTTGCACTATTAGGAAGTATATTGACACAACATTGGAGACCTAATTGGCATGTGCAGAAGAGGACCAAGAAGAATACGATAACGGGAACCGGTATTTCTACCGCTGCACCCAGCCATGACGGGACCCAATCAAAGGCAAGAGATGGCCAATTTGTGTTCTGAACTCCACCTTCTTTCTTCATTTGAACACCTAGATTGTGCACCGCGTCGATGACATGGGATAGTGACTGTTTCTCAGTATCCCCTAGGGGTACAAAAGTGCAGCAGCTGCTTCCCAACTTTTTACACACTCCTCTTTCTTTGGCTGTTAGCAATCCATCATGCAGCGGTTTTGCATCGTCTTGAGTCCCAATGCACGGAGCTCTACTTTGATGGCGTTGAACCCATTCTCTGTGTCATTGGCTAGCTGGACTAGTTCCCATCGGTTGATCTGCACCCACTTGGCGTTAGTAGCTGATTGTACCACAGGAGCCAAAAAAGATGAAAAAGTGTCTGCTGAGCTAAAAAGTCAATACTCGTCAGTTATTCCTCTGAGCAGTGCGGAAGAGTCTTTCGGGATCTAGTTTGATCTCTTCTTATCAGCTGTTGAAATCGTTCTTTTTCTGGCAGTATACAAAATTCTTGTGTGATCTGCAAGTTTCTTTCTGCTTCTTTAGGTGGTGGAGTGGCTGTTGGGACCTTAACAGACATTTCTTTTCCCTTCAGGTGTTCTTCCGGGATTACTAGTAGTACTGAGTGCAGCGTGGCCAGGTAACACTTGCCCCTCCAGGATGGTGGGAGGTGCAAGATGGCTTGTCGGCCACAAACCCAGTAGTAATCCATCACCGCTGCAGTACTTTTTGCCATATCGGGGATCACAAGAGTGTGGTTGCACTGTGTGTTCGCGCAAACAGGAACTGTTCCTTTATTTCTAAAACAAAGTTCATACTCCATGTCTCTATGCATTCGCACTGGCTTCTCCATTGTTGCAGTCCATGTCAGCCTTGTGATGTATTGGGACAATATTTGTGCACACATATTCTCTACTTGGGCTATTGTTTTTTTACCGTACTTGATTAGTCCACCTGCCAGGCACGTCACTGTGGTGCCCTGCGATTTGTCATTGACATGTGAGTGACATCACAAAGAAAAATACGGTGCTTGTAGACACTTGCTGTAGTTCCTACTGCCATTTCATTGCACTGGGTTTAGATCAATGCTCCTCCACTGCACACTGTGTGCCTGAATCATGTCCTTTTTCCTACTTAGTGAAAGATGTACTAGGAATTGTGCCTCTATAACTGGGATTGATGTGGAACTAAAATCTTAGAAGCCCCTGACACATGCGGCATAAGTGCACACAAGTAACAGCTTTCATTTACCACATTTCTTCCTGCAGTATGCATATTGGAGTACCAGCTGTCAGAAGTGGTGTCAAAGCCCAACCCCTTATCTAAATCATATGTCATTTGTACTTCCCATTTTATTCATCTAAGAAAACCTGTAGGGATGGCTGGCAAAAAGTGAGACATTGTTTCATTCTTTTTTTTATCATAAATATGTTCATACTAGCATTATGACTGTCCACCCCCACTCTTTTTATATGGCTACCCCATATAACAGACATGCCTTCATACACTCCCAACAACGACGACAGGTGTCACATAAAACAATATAATACCAAAAAAGCATAATGCATAATTCCTAGAACCAATTACATTCTTTTTAACAGTATCCCTACATAAAAGAGATGTTTGAACACGTCGGTCAGGCATTCTTGCTTATCCCTGGAGAGAGAGAGGGAGATTTGGAGATAGAGAGAGACCGACCCACTCAGGCCCCACCAGGGCCCACCGGGTTCTAGACCTTCAGAAACTGAATTTTTTTAAAAGCAATATCACTGCACACCAACATGCCATGGATCCTTTACTAACCGTCATCATCTTCAATGATGTCCTTACTCTGTCGATGGAGTTTTTTGGCTTGTCTGAGGTGCTCTTCGGACATTTGAGAGATGCACCCAATATCGTAACTCCTTCACGAGGACAGCGAGAGGCGTACAGAACACCATCTCATATGGACCTTGAAACTTAAGATTTTTCAACGATGTATAAAGTTTTTTACGTAGAACAGCTCCCCAGGAAATAATGGTCCACTTGTGGCAGATATGTTTGCAGTTGCTGTCTGTTCCGGTGTGTCCTGGCATTTGCTCCTGGGTGGCGCGATCTATAGAGAGATATATTTGATAGCATGTGTTAGTGCTGTTAAATATTCCCTAAATTCCTTTCCTAGTACTGTTGCTGCTTGATGTTCATATGATGCTTTCCTCGCATGGGATATGGGGGTCTGCATGCACCTGCCTGTGACTATTTCATGTGGTGTGAAATGTTGGTCCTTACTAGGCGGTGTGTGTAAACTGAAGAGGGCCAAGGGCAAACAGTCTATTCAAAAGCCCATTGATCTCTCAATAATGCCATTAGCCTAAGGGTGGTAAATTGAGCACATTTGAAGACCAATAGCGAGCGTCATGCTGAAATAGTGCATTAAAGAAATGTGTTTGCCGAGTGTTCTATCGTGAAGGAATACCGCTGCTTTGCTGCTTTGGGATTTGGAAAAGAGAGGCAGTGAATCTTTCTACATGCTCTACTTCAGCAACACTAATAAAATCTGTACTCAGGACGTGGAGCATTGCAGAGTGTTTGTTGAGTATTGCATCGTGAAGGAACACCGTTACTTTTGGATTTGGAAAAGAGATGCAGTGAGTCTTTCTACACTCTCTATTTCAGCAACATCCATAAAACCTCTACTCTGGATGCGGAGCATCGCGGAGTGTTTGCTGAGTGTTCGCTGATGTGTGATGAAACACACAGCACCACTCTCAGCACTCCCCCCTGTCTCCGTCCTGATTGCATTTGCAAACCTGGAGAGCAGCATGGAAGATCCCGATGAGCGAGGACTCCAACAGAGGACAAGAAGTAAGTCCCATCTATTTGCCAGTGAATCATTGATGTCGGGTATAGAATCGGGAAGTGGGAGCGGGATTGAAAAGGGACTGAATGATAGGCAGTCGACGCTGGTGCTTTGCGAAAATACATTTGTTAACCAAAACTTTCCACCTCCGAGGGCGGGCTCTCCCTTTTCCGGCAAAAATCTGAGTGGGAGCAGGACTGAAAAGGGATTGAACGAGGGTCAGTCAATGCCCGCGCTTCGTGAAAACATGTTCGTTAACCAAAACTGTCCCCTTCAGAGTGTGGGATTTCTCTCACCCAGTAAACAGCAAATATTACATCCTATACCCCCCCATTCGTCTGCAACAATTTCAAATGAACCCCTTAATGTGGAGGAACAAGAGGGACGAGACACGCTGCCCGCTCTGGCTGTGGTCGAGCTGATGGCTCCCTGCACGTTCTCGCCGCTGGAATCACTCGGCTGCAGAACGAAGAGACTGCAGTGCACCGTAAGGAGGCGGCCTTCCACCGGCCTTGGGTAGATGTAGCAAATCAGCCCATAAATGATGTTGACAGTATACTCAACATTTCTGGCAAAGTAAGTCGACACTGCAATGAAACACTGCCAACAGAAAGTCTGGAAAAAGCAGAAATTCTGGACAGCATGAAACCTCAAAACAAGAGAAACACACAAACACCCTCTACTGCCAATATAGTCCCCATTAAATATGTGGATTGGACATTACAAATTAATAAACGTAAGCATTTGAATAACTGTGATCTCGATATGAGGATGATTCGCTAAAAAAAGGAGTTTCTCATTAACTGATATGGGGAAACTGAAATGGCATTGTAACCCAAAGATTTCCAAAACTCAGGAGATATGCGATTTGGAAACCGAGACAAAATCGCCCTCCAGCAGCCAAAGTCCATTTAATGAGCAGTCTCAAGCTTATTTGGCACTCACAGAAGTCACTGATGAAGATTTATTAAAATCAACTGCAAATATTTTGGGAGATAACATTGCTCTGACTACACCTGTTGTGGATGTGAAATGTACGATCCTCACTCCAATTACATTGGATACAACAGACACCACCACGGCAGCACTCTCCCACCTTGACCGAGAGGCAGAGGAAAATCTTGTATACCCACACTCGGATGAAAGAGTCGAGCCTCTCCCAAAGGCAACTGATTTGGACATTGTGTTTAAAATGTCAGCCTGCAGTCAAACTCAGACTGACCACGAACAGAAGGAACATGACCAGGTGAACAAAGAGAACTTGGAAGTACACCCAACAATAAGTGAAGTCTGCGCAAACAAAGACATTTTGCCTACCATGTCAAACGATGAACAAGCTTTGAAAAACTATTCCCAGGGTATTAAAACAAATACCGGGTACATCGTGCAGTATAAACCAATGGATCATAAGCAGCAACAAACTGATTTAAAAGCAAACAAGTATACTGATTGCAGTCAGATTAACTGGTCCACTAGAGTTAGAGACTGCCAAACTGTCGATCATCTAGTAACTCAGACTCGTCATCTACAGAGAGTTCGGAAAGCCAAGACAGATGCTACATTACTCAGAAAACAACGTATTCTATGAGAGAAAGAAAACAAACGTCCCTGAATTATAGATTACAGCAAGATCCTAAGGCCTGCCAAGAAGCTGGAAAAACCATACACACCTCAATCATTTTGACTGTGATGATTATACTAGCCCCCTACTTGAAATTTTATGAGACTCTAAGTGACAACTATAAAGATCTCTCGACCTTGACGGCTCTAATGAATTCAAAACTGATTCATGTAGAAAATTTCATTGAAGCCATGAGAGGAAAAAAAAGGAAGAGAAAAGCAACTAGAACAAATTATCTTGAAATCGCTAATTGACGCGCTCCAATATGCAAATGCTGACAAAAAAGCCTTCAGGAAAAACTGGCAACCGTACCACCTGGAAAAAGATGCGGTCAGTGTAGAGAGGCAATTGCAGCAACTGATCTGCAAAAAACAGTCGATACTGCGCATTCGACAAAAACTACAGATACAATGGACACAAATAAAATAGTTACAGAAATTGAAACAATTGCGGGTCCTCTGCAAGTCTGTGAAGATGTATCTCAGGCTCAAAACCATCCTTTGACATCAATAGAAAACCACCCGATAAAATTGGTAGCACAGGCCATGGTTCATGGAAGTGGTGAGAAAGTAACAACATCAAAAATACCAACAACAATTACACCTACTATTTCACCTGAAAATCTCTCTGGGACATTGAATGACATAAATGTAAATCCCTTTTCTATCTTTAAGCAAGGTCAAAAAGTAGGTGAAAAAGGAAGAGTACCCAACATACAAAACAGGCCACAGAAAAAGAAAAATATAAAAATATGGATTCAAAATAAACCATGTGGATCAAGACATTTTTTTACAAATTGTCTCGTCTGCTGCCAATAAAGAACTTAAACAAGCTAAAGTTCAACCAAAAGCACTCAGTGAATCAACCAAGAATAAAATCTAAAACAGACGGACAAGGCTTCATTCCTAATAACATCGAGACCTCTCTTCAAGATGAAATGAATCAGAGCCTAATAGAACTACTGAACTTATCGACATATGAAGATGGAGGTTAAGACAATCCGATTACACAAAAATGGATTGTATCAGTAAGCCCTGAAAATATGACAGAATTTGAAGTTCTGCGAGAAACGCAAGCCGTCTCTAAATCTCCCTCCTTCTTTGCATTAAGTGATAGATGGAATAAAATAAGTTCCATAGGACTGCAAATAGCAAAACCAGAGTGTCATGACGGCTTGATGAAACAGATATTTGGAAAGTCATTAAACCTGCAATTGAGGAAATGCAGTAATACACAACCAATAAAAGATGGCAGAAAATCCCAACGCAAAAAGACAGCTAACCGAAAAAGTGGGAGACTGCAGATAAAGACGGCTTACTTATATAAAGAATCCAAAAATCAAATGATGATTGATTCTAAACCATTCAAACATGAGAACACTATTACATAATGTACCAAGAATACGAGTAGTCCTTTCAAATTATATAAAAACTGTTAGTTTCTCGGGTGAGAAGAAAACCTGTAACATCATTTTATCCTTGTGTTTCCCGATTCTGCTGTCAACAATCATGGATGCAAGAAATGGTCTTCGTTGGCTCGGCTTTGACATCGAAGAGAGGAAATGGAAAACCCTACTTACGGGCCAGTTAAAACTTTTCAGTCAAAAAAAAGTAATAAACACAAATCAAAAGGAATCTTTTGGAACTGGCATAGGAAATGATGGACTCTGGAAAATAGGTACTTGGAACACTCTAGGCTCCAGTCACCTATTTAATGACATATGTTCAAGAATAAGAGAGGTTGATATAACATGTTTACAGGAAACCTGGTTAAAGAAACCACTGCACTAAGATGGTCATACAATTTACTTTAATCCGGCAAGGGGAGGAATAAAAAAGGAAGAACATCTGCTGGCCTAATGATATTGATAAAAAACATGTTCTAAACATAATGAACTTATGCTGGAATCCAGATGCAAAAGAGGGACTGGCATTCTTGAAAACAGTCATGGATTTAATAGATCGAGCCTCAGAAGATAACCCGAATGCAGGTTTCTTCATCTGTGGAAACCTAAATTCAAACTGCCTCACACAAAAGCAAAGTGGAAAGCAAATACATAGACTCAGAGATTCGATGAAAGATAGGGGAGGAAGTGGAAAGTTAGAAGAGATTAAATTAAGGGACCTTCACATTCTTAATGGCAATACTGAAGGGCACATCCCGGCAGCCCCCACATGGTCAAACGGTCAAACAGAAGCAACCTTTGACTATTGCTTTGTATTAGGCAACATACTCTCGAGTGCGATAAGCCTGAAGGTTGAGAAACCGGTTTATACCGTCCATAATCCACTTATTGTAACCCTAAGAGGACCGGGGACAAATCAAAGGCCCAGATGGCACCATAAAATAGAAGCTGAAAGAGGAGAAAATGGAATATGTATTCGCCCGGAAGACGCAGCTACTATAGCCAAAAAGTTAGGTCTTTCCTTCATCAACAACAGAAAAGAGGTGGAATACGAACACACTCTAACAGCCTATACAGAAATTAATAAAAGCTCATTAATGCCAAAATGTATACATGCCTATTTGTATAACAAAAGAATAATCAAAGAAATGTATTTTAAGGAAAGACATAAAGATCCTTAAAGCAATATATCCATTGAATAATAAAGATCATATAAAGAAAAGAAGGCTGAAGTACAGAAATTGGATGAAGAGCAAAAAGGCAAGCATATTGCAAAACGATGCTGAAAACATGTTAAGAACCATCTCTCTTGCCAATATGAGATACTTTTGGCAACTGTGGAAAGAAAAAGGGGAATCCACTACTTCGTCCTTATATAATCCAATACCAGAAGAGACATAGATGAATCACTTTGAAGTCTTATTTGGAAACACAGAAGAAAAACCACTAACTACCTCGAGTAATGTCCAATCATTAAAAACACGTAGATGGTCTATTGCATCTGATAAAGAGGAAATCCTAAGTTTAATCTAGAGGTCTGGTTCTTCAAGAGCACCCGGTCCTGCCCTCATGAAAGAAGCACCTGTAAACTGAGCCTCTTTTTGTGAAATTCTCTTTGCAAGAATTTATGAGGAAAAAAGAATCCCCCAGTCATGGAAGACTGCAATAATAAGCGCCATTTTCAAGCAAGGGGACTGGTATGAGGCTAAAATCTACAGACCAATCGTGTTATTAGACGTGATAAGATTTTTGCTATGGTGATATTAAAAAGGCTAAAAGATTGGATTAAAGAATCAAAGTCGATAGACGCTCATCAAACTGAATTTTTGAGCGAGGTAGGATGCAATTTAAATTTACAGCTTTTAGATATGTTGAAGCACTGTGCCACTAAAAATAAAGAAAAAATCTACCTCGCGAGCGTGGATTTAAGACAGGCCTTTGATAGCATTGACTGTACTTTGCTTTGGGGGAAAAAAGGGATGCCCAAACGATTTACTGGAAGCCACCCAGGAATTGTATTCAAATGCAACTCTACAAGTAAGATTGGACAGACACGGCAATCTGTCAAAGAAAATTGAAACATCCAAGGGGTTGAAGCAGGGTTGCCCATTGGCAGCAAACCTGTTCAACTTCTTCATTCAAGATGTCAATGAAGACCTAGCCAGTAAAACAACCTTTCCCCCAAAAATAAACAGTAGAAAAGTGGGATGGCTCCTCTACGCAGATGACATAATCCTGCTAGAGATTACCAAAATTGGTCTACAAAGAAAGCTTCTATTACTCCAATCTTTTGTAGAAAGAAACCATTTGAAGATAAATGCAGAGAAAACTGTCATTATGGTCTATGGAGAGACGGTCAGACAAAAATATCTAAAAAAACATCTGTTGGCTTGACAATGTAAGACTACATGCAGTCAAAGATATGAAATATCTCGGAGTACAAATAAGCACATATAAAAGTGAAACTCCATAGATACAAAAACTATGGAAAAAGAAACGACAGCTGACTGCTCAAGGGAGAGCCATGGACACAAGATTCAGCAAATTCTCACTGAGGCTGATCCGGAACTTTTATATAAAAAAGGTGAGACCTGTTCTAATTTATGGAGAGGAAGCCTGCCCAGGCATAAAGAAAAAGACATCGGACCACATGAAAGGGCATTTTTGGAAGAAGATCTTACAGCTTCCCCAAGCAATACCAGTGGCCATCAGATTTCATGAATTAGGTCTCAACACTGCATATGCCATAATTCAATGGAATAAGCTGGCGCTATACAGGAAAGCAATAATAAATCCAGCCCCCTTACATATCGAATTTCTAAATAGCAGAAGGAACAGTGAAGATGATACTTTCATTAAGACCTGGAAAACAGAAAGCAACCCTCTGTACTAACCCCATGTTAGTAACAAAGAATATATTGGCAATCGATTGGGACGTTACATCAGGAAAAAGACTGTCTTTAAAAATTCACAGTTTGAATAAGATCCCCACTGGTAATCTAAACCAAACAAGAACTTATCTGAAAAAGTTCCCGAACAGTTTTGACCGAAAATTGTTAATGAGATTCTGGCTGAATGTCAACAGAACCACTCTAAAATGATATAGAAAAGAAGAATCTGATGGTTGTAGATTCTGTGAGAATGAGAATGAAACATTGAAGCACCTTTGCCTCTTCTGCCCGAATTTGAAGGACTTAAGATCTATCCATCTGCTGAATGTGATACATAAGAAAGTTGGGCTAGATGCAGAAAAATGGGGGGACCTGATATATGGAATGGCTGACCAGAAAGTGAACTATGCCACTGCCAACTTCTTAAAATTACTGTTCCAAAAGGTGAAGACAAGGACGGAACATTAGCAGCAATTAAAGCAAAGATACAGAGCTATTGATGGAATATGACATGATAAATCGACCGATTGTCATTTTTTATTTTTAAATTTTCAAAAACTGTAAAAGATATTTGTATTTTAAGGAAAGTTTGGAAAATAAGCCAATGTGAACAAAATTGTAAAAGTTTGTAAGAAACTTTATACAATAAAAAAAATGAAACAAATTAAAGAAATATGTGCCATTATCTGATCTCAGTACTTCGCACACGCCCCATCATGGAAACACCTCTCTTACCAGGAACCATGCTGCACACTTTGGTTCTGGGTGTGCACATGGTCCTGCCTCCACCCACCTTGAAAAAGGGCAAACCACCACAATAAGGTACCCATATTCATAAATCCTTTCCCCCATATCTGCATAATCTATATGTAGTTCACGGAACTGCCCCATTGGGCGAGGTAATGTACCTCTTAATGTCCATAATGTCATCCCTGTGCTGAAACTTTGGCATGTCAGACAGTGTATTGCTTTTACCGAAAATCTCTACTGGAGGTTTGGTACAATCCAGACCTCCTGGATGTCTGCCACAATATGTTGTTTTGGAGCTGTGGGAGGGGAAATGTAGTTGGTCAAATGTCACAGAGAGTAATTCTTGGGGCATCACCACCTTCCCAGAGCTCTCCTGACTCCACAGTAGATCAGTGGGAGACTGCTTGCATCCCCTCCGCCATTATAGCTCCTTTTCCTCCTTAGGCGCTTTCCCTTGCAACTCTATAATCTGTGATATGGGCAATCCTGTGTATGGAACCTTGGACTTACTTTCTACATGGGTAGTCACTATACACTTTGTTAACATTGTATCTGGGAGATAGGCTGCCAACTTGGCCGTTTGGACTGCAGCCGCATTGCCCTTAGAGATTTCATCTCTGGCATTAGTATGGGCAGAGCATTTGATGACTGCCACAGCAGAGGGCCATGATCAGGCTTCAATCAGTTCTTCCAACAGACTTGCATGCTGCACTGGAGAGCCATCTGCCCTCCAAAAACCTCTCCTCTTCCATCAAGACAGACCCGCATGCACCGTTGTTGTGATATATGCCGAGTCTGAGTAGATGGTGAGAGATTGCCCTTGAGAGGCTCTCAATGCCTCAATGAGAGTGACAGGTTTCGTTCCCTGAGCTAAATAATGCGTAGGCAATCTTTTCATGATTTGAACTCCAAGCTCCCCTTTACCGTGCACCACAGCCGCCCCTGTATGCCTCTGTCCAGTCTCCTGGTCAATAACTGATGATCCATCAACATATAGTATCTCTCCCTCTGTCAATGCACTGTCTCTAGCTTTAGATTTACCCTCCTCTTCACCATTGTATGTAGCACAGTCATGCAGTTGTAGGTCTTCATCAGTGGATGCCTCTGTCAAAAATGTGGCGGGATTCACCGTCCTACACCTTACTGTATGAATATGAGGTTTGGATAGTATAATCTCATATGCAGAGGATCTCTGAGTTGACAAGATCGATTTAGATCTTCCAAAATGGCGAATAGTGAATGTTCCACAAACAAGGTAACAGAGCACCCCATGACAATCGTGGAACGTTTCTCTATAGGAAATGCAGCCACTGTGAGTGCTTATTCACATGCAAACTGTCCCTGCATGACTGAGGCGAGCGTCCCACTATAATAAGCCAATGGCCTGTGGCCCATTGTGCTCTTTTGGGTCAATACTGCTGTCATGGGCCGTACATCAGAGTGGGAAAATAAATACAACTCTTGTGTATAATCCAGAGTTGCTAAAACAGGGGCCGTACAAATAGCTTCTTTCAAGTCCTTAAATTGTCTATTCATTTCTTCAGTCCATTCCAATTAACAATGTTTTGTCTTATTTCCTTCTCTGAGACTTTGTTACTGCAGCCTTGTGTAGTCTGCGTAGTCTAGGATCCATGCCCTACAATAATTACATTAGCACAAAACCTGCTGCATTTCCTTGACAGTACTGAGCCAAGGGGTGGTGTGCACTGCCGCCTCCCTAACTGGTAATATTTATTTCCCGGTCACAGAAATAAGTTGCCCCAAGTACAGCACCTCCTGTTAGCAGTATTGTTGCTTTTTTATATCTGCCTTGTACCATTTGGGAGCCAGCAATTGCAATAATGCAATAGAATCCCTCCTGCACTGATGTTCATTTTCACTACATACCAGCAGATCATCCACATACTGGATGATTGTGCTAGGCGCCTCAATATTTACCAAGTCAGCATGCAGCACTATATTGAAATTACTTGGACTTTCACAGTACTCTTGGGGCAATCTTGTATGCTTGAAGCGCAGTTGACCGTGCATAAACACAGTGAGATACCATGAATCAGGGTGGAGTGGGATTGAGAAGAACGCATTCTTCAGATCCACCACTGTGAAGTATGTTGCTGTCTTGGGAATGCTACATAGGATCGTCACCAGATTTGGAACTACCCAAACTCCTTCTGCACAACGTCATTAAGTGGATGTAGATTCTGGATCATCCTCCAACTACACCCTGTTGCTTTCTTGACTGGGTATATGGCTGTATTACACAGGGACGTGGATGGCACAATGATCCCTTGCTCTAATAGAGCCTAAATAGTGCCTTTTATCCTTTCCTCTGCTTTCCTTGACAAAGGGTACTTCCACACCCTCGGGAGTACTGCTCCTGACTTCAGTGTAATCTGTACTGGGGTCACATCTCTCAGTAACCCAACATCATGTGGATTAACAGTCTAATATGGCATGTCCGCCTAAAAAAATAAAGACGGGATCACCACTGCCATCAGGGGGCACTGTACCTTCCTATACTGTACCATGATATCAAAGGGGATGCAGATTTAATAAATGATCTCCCTATTTTGCTCACTATCCTCAAATAACTATTCATCAGAAATTTCCTTCAATTGTACTGTTGGGTCTACACATAGTACCACACGCCACTCACACCCATCCTACTCTGTTCCAATCAGGACTACTCTTTTGTCTGACACTACTAGTCCTTGCAAATCAAATGACAATATTGTCCCTGCCACCATCTCGGGTGGCACCATGGGTCGGAAAATAAAATCTGTGGACACTTGCCAACATTTTGACGCAATTTGAGGTACTGCTTTTGCTAGTACCTTGGTGCCATAGACAAATATGTCCAGGACCACAGGAACCCCACGGATTACTGATTCCCTTGCCATTGCATTGATTATTACCATTGCTCAAGCTACACACATCCCTGGAGTGGAACACAATACCCCTTGATCTGTGAATGATATAGTTACATTTAGTTTACTGAGCAGATCCCCTTCTCCACACCCAGTACACAGCAGGATAGCGATTAAGCGAACACCAGTTTCTTTACCGGCACTGGGTTCCTTAATATGCTGTTGCCACTAGACTGGTTGCACATACACTTGGCACCACACATAGGAGAGCATGTGTTCAATAACCATGAACAGCAACACATTATCAATGTTCAAATGACCCTCCATTCCACCCTTTTTATCTCACACTTCTGTGTCCACCTCTGCAATATTGACACACACCCTTTATCATAAGCGATAGCACCCTGCACAGGTTTACAGAATCGCTGAGCCAAACACTGTCCTGACTGCTAGTTATGTGACAGAAAGAATATTTATTTTGTCAGTCAGTAGCAGCTTTATTTCGACATCATAGCCATAAAAGCATAACATAGATCATATTAAAAACAACATGGACACCATTGCAGGCCGAACAGCTACATTATTATAATGCAATCACAATACGCTTCCAACTGCTGATTCCATCTAAAAACACAATCATGAATCCAATCAATTCACATTTTAACATTTAGCAACTTCAATACCAGCAAAACACCACAGACTACAATATCAGTTTTGACATCAATATGAAAAGTGCCTATACAGAAGCTAAAATTACAAATATTAGACTTGAATACCCCTACTTGAGGTAAGGAAGACAGTAGGGTAGATGCCATATTCATTTAATAATCCAGACTTCTTCCTCACTTAATGCAGCCAGATGACTCTTTGTTCTTAGGAATATGATTTCCTCCTGAAGCTTTTTGCTAGTGCTTGCATTTAGTGATCAGACTTCTTCCACTTGTTTGAGTCTTTTGTCTCTTGCATCCTTTTTGCCCAAATTCCCCAGTTGGGCCCTTGATGGTTTCCACTGATGGCACAATCTTTCTGTGCATTGTCTCTTCATCACTTCTCTAAACTAAGGAGGACAATGCTTGCTGGTATCATCGTTATCCCCATTTCCCTCTGTTTGGCCCCCCATCTGATTCCACATTTCTGAGCCAGAAGTCTGTGGGTAGAACATTTCTCTGTCTGCTCTTGACGTACTTTAGCAGAGGACTTGTGAGGCGCTTGCTTCCAATTATTTATGGGTTCAACATGTACCATAGGTTGTGGCCCTACACATGAGCTCTTGCTAACCATTGTAGATTGGTCAAGATTACATATTTGATACTTTAGTGTGTTGCATCTCCCCATAGAAGGCTTGATGTTAATTTTCTCCTGCCATATTGATTTCCATTGTTTTGTCTCCTTTGGGATCCACCAACCTTTCTGATTCTTACAGAGATGTTTTGCTTATCTAGGTTTTCGATACTACCCCTCATTGGTGAATGGGCTTTGTTAGGAAAGATTTCGTAATTGTAGGTAATTTTCCTTCCATGTGGCAACCCCTAAACTTTTTGCTGTTGTTTTTCACCTTGTTCTCGACTTTGCCAGAGAAGTGCAGCCTTCTGCCGCACTCCTCTGGGCTTTCGCTCCTTTCTTACGGGGAAACTGACATGCCCTTAAGACAGTCAGTACCGGGAAACGCTGTTTTCCGTAGTTTCTTTTATCATGTTGCGGCTTTCGTGCAACATGACACAAGAGGGCACTGTAAGCTAAGTTACTGCTCTCTTGGGTCTCTAGCCTTCTACAGGCCCTAGATACTCGTTTAGGATTGTAACTGATCGGTGCAAGTGATTCACGGACGGGAATGGTGGCAGCGATCGTTTCTTGTGTTTTGAGCTCCTTTTGGCGTTTTAAGCGCGTTTCTCGCGCTTAACCCAAAATGGTGGCCTGGCTCCCAAAATGGCCAGACCACGAGGCTCCTTTGTCCTGTCCGCTGATCGTCTTGCTCCCTTCACCTTCCCCTTGTCGAGCCGACCCGGGGCCTTCCTTATTTGGGCATGGACTTTCCCGCGAAATACGGATGCTTTCGCGGGCTTCTACATGCCTGGTGTGTGCCTCCAGGATGTGGGCTGGGATGTCTGGTCCCAATACACATCCTGGGTGCCAGAGAGTCTAGGGTGGTGTGAATGCCTGGGACCACCGTGGTCCGTGTTAGGTCCACGAATGGTGTGAGTGTTGATGAGCGGATCTCCCATTGGGTCCCCTCCGTTTTGGCGCGAAGGGAACAGTGGATAAGAGGGGGCTGGAAACACCACTACCATGTCGATCTCCTGAGTTCTCACGAACGAAGGAATACAGGAGCCAAGTATCCTGCAACCAAGAGGCTGAACCGAGGAATCGCTGGTGACCCGCTGAAGGACTGCTCCTCTGCACTGCTGTCGCCTTGTGAAACCCTTTTTACCTTTGATCGAACCAGAAGGCCTGTATTGGTACTTCGACCCTTGGAATAGCGGGAACAGCTATTCTCGGCATCTTCACCATCTCCTGCTCGTAAGCCTTTGGAAGCGTCTCTGGGCCATCCAGCAGACTGACCAGCCTACACAGGAGTCTTGCTCTGTAACCGCCGCCAGGTTGTGTAGTATTTCGAGTCCTTGTCACTCTTGGTTTTCCCAGGTCTGAAGTGAGTAGTGTACATTTGGCTCAGATACACACGGCCGCTCCGTTGCTCTGCTGTGGTAACAAACTGTGCAGGTTCCTTCGTTTGGGACGACTTTTACTCAACTCTGCTGCTGCAGACCCAACACGACGACGAGACGTCCCCTGCTCTCCTGAACCTGCCAGCGACTGAAGCTGACGCGGAGAAGCCTGGGTCTGCTTGCATCGGGGACCGGTGAGAAGCATAGCTAGGAACTGGTCGCCCTCCTGCAGGAGCCCATAGCTTTTCCCCGCTGTGTCAAAACAGCACGCCTTTCCGTACTCGCGCTCTGCTTCTGCCCACAGTGGAGGCTGCGCTTGAGTCACGGAACACTGTTCTTCTTCATTTGTGCACTACACTGAACTGCCTGATCTCCCTCGAAGCGACTCCCCTTTTGCCCGTTGGCACAAGCGTGTGCAGGTACTTTTGAGCACAAGGCTCCACTCTTCGTAGGGCTCGGACTTCCTTTTAGTTAGGTGCCTCTGAAGGCGGACTGGGTCTAAGAATTATTTTGCACTGCCTGTTTTCCTTCCCTTTTAGGTGGACTACACATTTCGTGCATCTAACGCTTGAGACTTGTTTGTATTTGTATATATATTGTATTGGTATGGTATGTGTTGGTTTACTAGAGTTGTATTGTGATTTCTCGCTACGGTCATTGTTTTAAAGGCCTTGGAATAAATGTGTATATATTTTTAATATAACACCTGTTTGGAGTAGTTTGTAAGTGTCCTTGCTTTGTGTGCTCATTGCGGGCTTTCAGTCACCCTCACCCCTCTTGAGACCTAGTCTTGACCGCCGCAATCGCTACCCTGATTGGTCTGGCTTGTCCAGAGGTTACCCTGTTCCAAGTAATTAGGTTGGCCTTCTGAACTTCTGCGCCGCCAGGACAGAGTTCAGAAATCCGTCTTAACAGGCTTGTTTTAAAACTCCTGAACATTTTCCTCTCCCTACCTTTTCCCAGATGATTTCGTTCATGTTTTTTCTTTCCTCCTTGGTGGGGGTATGCAGACTATATCTTCTTTATAATTTTCAGTGACCCCCCCCCCCCCAAAAGTTCAGCTGACTCTTAATCAAAATAATGATTTAGATAGAAATAGTGTGATGTTTTTGTTCAGGTCATTTGTAAATTATTGTGTGATCTTCATTCCATTTTATAGTGCCTTATGTGTGCCTCAGTCTGGGAGGATGGGATAGATATTTAACCAAGACATTCCGTCATCCTTCAGCTCATCCCCATTTAATTGGGTCATGGTTTTTTGGAGCCTTGCATTGAATTCGACACACTTAATCTCTGCTCATCTCTTGAAATTCTTGGTAACGACGTAAATACTGCTGACAGTTTCTGAAATGATGGTCTCGGAGGTTTCTGAACTGGAGGTAACATGAAACCACTTATATAAGCACCCCAGGCATTCCTGGTCATCTCTTCCGTTTTTTTTAAAAAAGGTTCTTGTGTTTCAAAAAATTGGTTCATGAACAGATCACGAACGGATCGTTGAATATCTGGAACGTCTATGATTAAGAAGAAAACGAACGTTTTGAACATTAATATATTTGCTTAGAACCTCATATGAGGGATACTGGAGTGAGCACCTGTTTAGCCGGGTGTGGTTCACTCAGCCTTTGTTTTGTGCAGTTCTCAACTGGAGGTATTCCCATTAGCTGAGGAGTTGGCCATATCTGGCTGTGGCTCCTTCATGTCCCTCTCAGACATCCACATTTAGAATTTCTAAGGGTAAGACTCACATTCAAATGGTGGGATAGCCATTCCATTAGCAACAATAGATCACCTTTGACACAATAATACAAACGTTACAGTGACTTACAGTTTTTGCTGTGTCACTGTTCATTCACGAGATTGAAGAGTTGGCATATTTGAGCTAACTTTATTTTTTGATAGACCTGTAATCCCTCTGATTTCTTTTGAGAAATGGGGCATTATTCTTTTTTTATGTCCTGTATTTCTGATGGCCTTCCTACCTTTTTAGGACTGGGCATAACTGCAAAAGTCTGCTGACTAGGGCTATCCGAATTCTGAATGTTCTGCCCCTTATTTAATCCCCTTATCACCATTCCTTCCCACCTACTGAGTTTAACCCAATTACCCATTGTACGGGTGCCTCTGCTGTATTCATGTTGCACTCGTTGGGATTCTCGTTCCATTGCGTTGTTATAAAAATCATTTTAATGTGTTATATGCTGATGGATGTGCCTTGTCCCCCGCCACAGCCTTAAATACTCTTGGGCTGGATTTTAAATTAGATGTAATTCAATTGCATTATTCGTGCCTTTGATGGACGGTCTTTCATCTTCTGAGAAGTCTCAAATGTGCTTCCCAATCAAAATCCCAACTATCATCACTAACCTATTATTATATGATGATTTTGATATTTACTCGTGCCCCCCCCACAACCTATCCCATTAGATTTGAAACATAAAGCCCTGTACTGTCTTGCTTTTACTACAAAATATTTGATTTAGTCTTGTAATGGCTAGCTTCTCATACATTCTGAAATAAGTGGTCCCATAGAAACCTTAACTAACATGCCCTTACTACCATCTGACTCCCTCTCTGCTCCACCTCCTCTATTGCCTGAGAACATGGTATAAAGGAGGGAGAGATAGAAAGAGAGTGCAAAGGATGGAGAGAGGACAAAAACGAAGAAGAATGAGTGGGAAAGAGAGATAACCAGGTGAAAGGTAGACGGTAACAGTATATGAGTGGGAACATGGGTGGATCGGAATGTGTTGCCTAAATCACTGATCCCTCTGTCCATCTCTGTAGCTCTTTACAGCTTCACAATGCTAATATTTATTGGTATATTCACAATCCACAGATCGGGCAATTTTCTCAATTGTATCTCCTGATTACTGCTTCAGCAATCTTTCGCTGGCCAGCATCGGCATTGGTGGAATTTCTCGCTATTCTTATAAGATCTTGCTTCCGTGTTTATCGATTCGTAAATGCATGCCTTGTAACCGCCTTTAAAATAAATGAACATTGCCCTCTGTTCACCCCGCTGAAACAAAACTCACGTTCTGGACAGCTATATCTTCCTCTGGACAGGTCTTGAAAATGAAGATTTCATGGAAGCCTCAGAGAATCACATAACAATCCCAAACTCTTGTACTGACAAACCACACAAGAATGTGGTGGTCATTTGGGGATTAAAAAAATCCTCAAGCAACAAACATTGTAGAGAAGGTGAAAGCAAAGCTTTATAGAAATATGAAGGAGCCAAGGAAAATAATCAATGCTCAATGCTGATGACATAATTCTACACATATTTAAAGCGAGAACAATGTACAGTATACAAATATAAAAATCATTGCAAGAATAAAATGAACAATGTCCACCTTACCTATTTAACATTCAATAATAGAAGTGACAATGTACGTGATGGGCAACCATTCATCATTTGTTTGGATTAGTGCAATGGCCCTTGTTCTATAATTAGTAGAAAAGCGGGATCCTTGGACGCATCTATAAGGCTGCACAGGTAGGCTTCATTCTAGTTACAACTTAAGATGATACAGTGAACTACTGGGTCCCATCACCCAGGCTGTGCTTCTCCAACTGCTAACTCCTGGAACCTTCTCGACAGTCATACTTGCATTCACACACAACCATTCTCTCAGCATCATCATGCACCTGCATTCACTCTAAGCACAATACTTCATTTCTCTTAGCTGTTTAGCTTTGTTTTACAGTGGTTAAGCCATCACTTAAATCTGAAGTAAATCAACAATGGCATAAAATGTATGGACTCTATCAAAGAAGACAAATTTGTCGCTTGACAGTTATACAAATCGGAAGGCATAGCATAATCAAGGGCACATCATAGTGCATGTTAGTAAGGGTACAAGAAGGCTAGCCAAGTGGTCAACATGGGAACAGCGTGTGATACATTTCTGGGTGACACATGGCTAAAGTTAAAATATAGAAGTAGATGTGATATTTCTGAAAACAATATATACGTGTTTGTGTTTTAACTGTTTTTTATTTGAAAAAATGGGGTACTCGTCTTTAGGAAATAAGCAGAGGTGGCAATGCGGAGCATGAGAGCTTTATCATTTTGGGCTAAATGGATTTGATGTTGACACTATAGACATGCTCTGATTGGCTGATCGGTGGCGAGAAGATCTTTACATAATATATAATCTCCTATAGATTAGCGTTTGTGATTGATAGCGATTTAGATCAGACATTGTGGTCAACCGAGGTCGTTTAAAAGTTTCACATTTCCTGATTGGCTACTGCTTGACGTATATGTGGAAACACAAGAAAGCTGATGGACATGTTGGCAAGATTGATTTCTTCTGATTGGCTAATATTTGGGATTGAGACGTGGATATTTAGAAAGCACCATCATCCCCAATAAAAACAGAATTGGGGAAGATGAAACGAACAAACATTCCAATAACAGAAAATGCAACATCGGAAGTAAGATAACCATATATCTTGATTACTTTACATTACCTAAAAGATTATGTGGGATTTTAATGAAACAAAACAGTCAGTTTGGTATATTCACATGCCAAAGAACTGTGCCTTTTGGATTGCAGTGCTTTATTACAAAGGAACCTATGCACAGAATACTTATTTTATTTAACGCCAGAATTATAAATATTATGTTTTCAAAGAAATGTACTGTGTGGGTCCAACAAACGATCGATAAAAAGAACTCCAAGAGGATAAATAAAAGTGCACCATTTGCAAGAAAAACAATATTTTAGTACAAGCAAATATGGCTGGGAGTGTCAGTCAGGCCCGTAAAACTGAAACCACGCTCAACACGCTCATTTTGAGTTACATCTGTTATAGCGGGAAACTGCAAATTACCATGAGCAAAACATATCAGATATAATATCATCCTAAATTCCCCATTGGCTAACACCTAGCCAGAAATCTAAAACACGCCTATAGTTCATTACCCCATTGGTTGTGCATATGTAAATACAACCCCTTACAAGATGACAGTCACCAGAAAACACTGTGCTGTGATTTGTCGACTATATTCAGGTATGCTGTTGTAACAATTGACTCTCCTTATTGGTCAAGGTAACTTTGTTCAACTCATGATGTGCATACCCCTGCCAGGACCCAATCAGGGAGCGAATGGGAACAACAAGGCCACCCCTGCCTGGGAATTCAATGGCTTCTCGTGAGACCAGACAATTTGGCATCTTCGGATAGCTCCTAATACTTTGGAGTTGTACTATTTGGCATCATCTCTTGCTACTCCCGTCTTAGATCACGTTACTTGCCCAGCACGCCTACTACCTTATATCTCTTGGGAACTAAGTGCTCTATAAAAAAACACAGGCAATGCACTGATTTTAGGTATGAATTTCTCATACTTATTTGCTCAGAAACCAGTAGTTCAAATGGACCGGCCACTTCTCTATGGGTACAATATTTCTCAAAACCTAGCTCGACACCTTGGCCAAGCCAGACACCAGGCTCTGTTCTGCTGAGAGGCGTCCTTCACAGCAGCAGCACTAATCTAATCGGCCAAGATATTCTGTTCTCAGCTCCTGTAAGCTGCTTGCCCTGGAACAATTAACTGCTAACTGTGGTGCACGTCTCCTTTCATCCATAACCTTGGCTGCCTGCACACTTGCTAGGGAGAAGGATGCATATACTCTAAGTAAATGGACAGAGCAAAAGCCCCACAATGCGGCCTAATTCTCAACTACCAGAAGCTTCAACTTCTAATGAGGCCTAATCCAAAATGGCATATCTCTTGCCCACGAGGCACACAGCCCTCATGTAACTACAGCGCAACAACTACCCTATCTCACTGCTGGATACTTCAGCTAACTTTTCACCGCTATCAAAAACTTTCCTGAGTATAAAATGAAACGGAAAATTCTTAGATCTGCTTAAAGTAACCAAAGTACAACATCAATCAATAGTTCTAGCTACAAAACTATTAATTACGCCGTATATAATATTATATGTAAAGTTATTACATAGTTGCTCCTTCATATATGCACTGTCATGCTCCCGAAATTGTGTCATTGCTAACTACATATAGTGTGCAGAACCGCCAAACGGCAAACTACTGACAGTAAATGATACGCAGCCTAAACATCTTTCCACTGTTGGGGCATTGTACTTGCATCCCCAAAACAGCTTATTTGCCATGTGTTTGATTCAGTAGTAAACTGCCCATATGTTTGCTTTTAAGGCAAAAGAACACGTGAGGTTGTTCTCACTTCTTTGAAACTGTCTGTGAACTAAATTATCAAAAATGTCCGGATGCCTATTAATATGTTACTTACAAAGGGAACTGGGAGATAACTGAATAACTGTTTTAACTAATGTGAAGTGTCTGTTTCTAATAAGGTAAACATACATTTAAATTAAAGTAGTATGACTTGAAAGCCAACTCAATTTTTGGTCTTGTATATTTAGGCTTCTCCCAAGAACACCATCACTTTAGCAAATGGTAGTTCACTGCCTAGATAATGTATTTTCAAGAAACAGATCCCTGGAAAGTGCTGTTAGCCTTTGACATTGAGCTATTAGATGCAAAGAATACACTGTGCATATTGTGGTTAAACACATTCCTTAGCCAATTTATACACAGATTACATGATTTATCAGTCAGCTGCAAGTTAAGTGAGCTTTAAGCAGATGGTCACACCAATTCTGTCGGACTTGCTGTGACACCCTCTCCAAATCTCAGCTGTCATGTGTGCCTACCAATACAATACACTTCTTTATTACTTATGCTAGACTTTTATTCTCCACAGATGATGACCGTGACTCTTTGACATCACACTTGCTCGTCATCGCAATGGAAGCCCTCCGCCTCAATCACTACGTCACAGTGGGGCCCCGAAGCTTCAGTTTCTTGACTGGAGGGTGAGTGCTGTTAAAGGCCAGGCATACCTTTTTTAAAAAAAAAATTGGCATTCTCTGTGATTGTGTTGGGAGGCGGATGGGAGATTGTCTGACGATTTGCAGCAGTGCTGATGGAACCAATAGGTGACAATTATTTGCTATAAAATTGTATAAATTCTAGAACTGTGTAGCTCTCTAAATACATGCTAACATAAGGTTTTGGCTTCAACCACTATTTCTTCTTCTGTTAGGCTTCAACGAGCCGGAACGTGGCTTAAGCTTACACACTGACTTCCTCATTTTGTGATCTGTGTGTATTGAATTACCACATATAATTGTTTCTAAATGCATTTCCATATGCAGCAAGACCACTAATAAATGCATTTCTATATGCAGTAAGGCCAGAATTCTAAACCTAGGTCGAAGCATTTGGCATTCTCATGCCCTTTCAAAGGTCTTCACGTGTGCTGACATGCTGGACTAAAATATAGTCCATTTCTCCACTCGCCATTCTAAATTGTGCATGCCCACATGCAGATTTAGCTAAAAGCTTTCGGTATATATTTCACTGTCATTTCAGGCCTATTTTAGTATGTTATCTAGACATGCATACTAGTACGTACAGGAAGAAACGGATGACAAAAAAATGCATTTTTAGAAATAGGCTTTCTTTTCCTTTCGAGATTTTCTTTTTGTTTGTGTAACCTTTATCAGTTTTCGTAGATATTCAACAAAAATCTTTAATAGGTAACCTTTTATCCAATAACCTAATGTTGTGATTAACTTTGCATTCATCTGGTGCAAGTGACTAGAATCTTGAGATGGAATGCAGGGCTTAGAATGTTTATCTATGAGTGAGTTCCAGGTTTGTGAGTTGCAAGGATGTAAGCCCTGAGAGAGGATGCCGGTGGGTGTCCTATGTCCCCTTTTACTTACCTGACTCTAAGAACTGTATTTGGGGTACCTAAACTTAAGTAAATAAGTTAACAGTTCACTGGAGTGTCAGAGTCATTTGTGGCCAAACCTGTTTTTGGGAAATGGTTCTTTAACCATACATTTTCCCACAGACACATTATCAGTATGGGCCCTGCAGGCTTGAATTTTGGACATTGATGGGGCATTTCTTTTACTTGGTTACCATGTTCAATGCTCAGTTGTCCTATATGGTATGTGTGTGGGGAATGGTGTGGTTGTTGACTCAGGTATAAGGTCAACGTAATAGTGTTTATATGTTGCATGAATAGTGTGGGCACAGTTTGTAAGGGAACGGGTGGTTCCTAGGGTGTGGTGCCAAAGGTGTTCAGATAACAGTTTACAAGGGAAATGTTGTTCCTGGACTTTGGTGCCATTGTTTTGGCATATGTTGGTAGACATGTATGCGGTGATGTGTGAGTGAAATAAGATATTAAGGTTTTGAGTGTTTATTAAATCTTCATTAGAGTTATTAAGTTGATAACAGTGTTCATCATTAGCTGTTCTATGTAGGCAGATTAATATGTTCTCTCCACAGGTGGACTTTTAATTTTAATCCACAGATGGACATTGATGTTAATGTTAATAGATTTTGAAGTGGTGACAGGGTCTAAACCTTTTGGAGGATGTAAGCACAACACTGGCGACGAGGATGGGATCTGGCTGTGCTGGGGGGACAGCACCAAAGGGAGACACCCACCGCCCCCCCCTCTGAGAAGTGATCCTCTCTCAGGTAAGAGCGCTGGATGGCTGTGAGGCACTGCAAGTGCAGTGAGGGCAATTGAGGCCCAGACAGAGGTGCTACAGAGGCAGAGGGGGCAAGAAAGGCCCAGACAGAGGCGCTACAAAGGCACTGGAATAACAGAGCAGCTATGGATGTAAAGGTGCTGCATGAGGCAGTGGAGAGGTTCTGCCAGGGCAGTGAGGCGCTACAATGGGCAATGAGATGTTGCAGAGGCAGAGAGGCGCTGCATGAAGAGGTGCTGCGAGGGCAGTTAGGCGCTGCAACAGGCAGTGAAGAGGCGCTGCAGAGACAGTGAAGCGCTGCTAGGGGCAGTGAGATGCTACAGAGGCAGTGAGGCGCTGCATGAAGAAGTGCTGCAAGGGCAGTGAGGTGCTGCAACAGGCAGTGAAGACGCGCTGCAGGGGCAGTGAGGTGCTGCGTTAGGCAGTGAAGAGGTGCTGCGTGAGGCAGTGAAGAGGTGCTGCATGAGGCAGTGAAGAGATTCTGCAAGGGCAGTGAGGCACTGCAAGATGCAGTTAAGAGGCGCTGCAAGAGGCAGTCAAGAGGCGCTGCAAGAGGCAGTGAGTGGTCGCTGCAGAGGCTGTGAAGTGCTGCATGGTGCAGTGAAGAGGTGAGGCGCTGCAAGGGCAGTGAAGTGCTGCACGGGGCAGTGAAGAGGCACTGCATAGGGAGTGAAGAGGCACTTCAGTGACAAGGGTGTGCTGCAAAGGGCAGTGGGGACAAGAAGTTCTAGTGTTGAAAGGTACAACGGTCTGCTGTAAAGTGCAGTGGGCTCTGTGAGACTTATGGTTATTAGAAGGAGCTGTGAAGTTCATTGGAGCAGCAAGGTTCATTCATTCATTGGCATGGTGAAGTTCAAGGTGGCAGTCTCTCATAAAGCATTTAAGAGAATTGAGACTGTACAAACATTCAGAAGAGTTGGAAGTTGTTAATGGATCTAGGAGGGGCCTGGGGCCTATGGACTGTGCAAACATCTGTTGCGCCAAGGCTACAAGCTATTGGTCATAGTGAAGGCAGCTGAGTTCACTGACAAAGTTATCCGATGTCAGCGCTTACCTTTGACTGGAACCGAAGGTTGCTGCGGTTGGCTTGAGTGGAGTCCTGGAGTTCGGCATGAGTGCTGCAGCGGGAGGCCTGACTCAGTTATGAAGTTTGATGGGGATGGGAGCTCTGTGTTCCTCCATTACTCTCTATGCAATGGTGAAGTAGGAGAGAATGCAGAGGTGCTGGCGATTAGAGTTGAGATACTAGAGCTGATATATATTAGTTTATTAGAGTGATGTTGTAGGTACATGTCTCTCTCTTTAATTGAGTTATGTAGTTTAACATATTTCTCTCCACAGGAGGACTTTTTACATTTTTATGCATGGATGGACTTTTGATGTTAATAGATTTTTGCAAACGATGTTAGAAAGCAATCCTGCATTTAGTTTTAATGTGCACTGAACTGCTACACAGCTTACCATGGCTGAATGTCAGGCCTCTGTTGGATAAGGCACTTTAGTGAAGTGAATGAGTAGTGAAAACTACTATAGTGTTAAGGATATAGAATGTCTAAGAAGAATGTTTAAAAAAAAAATCTTTCAACATGTGGATATTAAGGCTTAAAAGTTGGTGCGTACTGTTTAGTTTTTGCTTTGACACACGTGTGATGTTTGGATGAGTGTCAAAGCAAGTGTTTTTGGGAAATGGTTCTTTAACCATACATTTTCCCACAGACACATTATCAGTATGGGCCCTGCAGGCTTGAATTTTGGACATTGATGGGGCATTTCTTTTACTTGGTTACCATGTTCAATGCTCAGTTGTCCTATATGGTATGTGTGTGGGGAATGGTGTGGTTGTTGACTCAGGTATAAGGCCAACTTTATAGTGTTTATATGTTGCATGAATAGTGTGGGCACAGTTTGTAAGGGAACGGGTGGTTCCTAGGGTGTGGTGCCAAAGGTGTTGAGATAACAGTTTACAAGGGAAATGTTGTTCCTAGGATTTGGTGCCATTGTTTTGGCATATGTTGCTAGACATGTGTGCGGTGATGTGTGAGTGAGATAAGATATTAAGGTTTTGAGTGTTTATTAAATCTTCATTAGATTTATTAAGTTGATAACAGTGTTCATCATTAGCTGTTCTATGTAGGCAGATTAATATGTTCTCTCCACAGGTGGACTTTTAATTTTAATCCACAGATGGACATTGATGTTAATGTTAATAGATTTTGAAGTGGTGACAGGGTCTAAACCTTTTGGAGTTGGTTGTGGTTATATATGAAATGCTTTGAATAATCTTTTGTTTTTCAGGTGGGACTTTACTGGACAAATCTTTTGATGAAATATTGATCTTGCCACCGATACTTTACTGTTCTTGTTGTTGTCCCTATAGGGGAAAGATGTGTTGTGATTAACTTTGCATTCATCTGGTGCAAGTGACTAGAATCTTGAGATGGAATGCAGGGCTTAGAATGTTTATCTATGAGTGAGTTCCAGGTTTGTTAGTTGCAAGGATGTAAGCCCTGAGAGAGGATGCCGGTGGGTGTCCTATGTCCCCTTTTACTTACCTGACTCTAAGAACTGTATTTGGTGTACCTAAACTTAAGTAAATAAGTTAACAGTTCACTGGAGTGTCAGAGTCATTTGTGGCCAAACCCTGAACTCAACACCTAACATTGTTATTAATGTATACATTTTGCTAATCATTTAAATAACTTAACAATTCTTAAAAATAATAGATATCCAACAAAGTTAAGTGATACAAGTATCAACATTAAACTGCTACCAACCCTCCGAACACATTTACTACAGTTGTACATTCACTGAGATCCAAAAGACAGAGAAGAACAAAAAAAGGAAACACACATTACATGAATACACACTAAAATACACATAACATACAAACACCTAAATATATTACTTTGACTTCACCTACTTTTGGTTGTATCTTCTTTCATACAAATTGTTTTTATGAACCATATAGATCATTAAATGGTGTCCAAAGATCCAAATCGACATCTTCCTGATTTCTCCCATGATAAATACATTTCTCAAGATCTGATAATGAAAATTATGTGTTATTTATATAGCGCCATAATTCAAAGTGCTTTACAGAGCACATAGTTACATACAATATCACCCAACCGAAATTGGTACTCATTTATCAACCTTGGAAGTATGAAAGGCTGAGTTGGCCTTGCCGGGATTCGAACCTGCAACCTGCAGATCACGCTCAGATTGCAGCAGTGAGCGCTCAACTTGCTGAGCTATCTTACCGGCA
Organism: Ambystoma mexicanum; assembly: GCF_040938575.1. Lineage (NCBI taxonomy): Eukaryota > Metazoa > Chordata > Amphibia > Caudata > Ambystomatidae > Ambystoma > Ambystoma mexicanum. The sequence goes on along the minus strand of NC_090926.1, from coordinate 1,089,447,399 downwards.
TGATAACCACTGCATATCACAAACCCAATTCTCCACTTGTGCTTTTTTCCTAGTTTAGCACAATTCCAAGATCTGTTTCACTGCCACCATTAAGGCCTTGTCATTCCAACATCTATATCTCCTAGCGATCACACACCTTCCCCTGTAAGACAAAAGGATTGTAGAAAAGGGTGTCCTAAGGAAGTTTCTAAATAGTACTGTGTCCAAACTGTCCAGTACACCCCCCAGAAGCCAATTTATCTAGAGCAATTCCACAACATATGAATTATTGTCCCGCTCTCCTTCCCGCATCCCCAGCATATCTCATTGTCCAAAAGGTCAAGACTATAGATGCGTGCTGGGGTCCAGTACAAGTAACCCAGGTTTTTCTAATGTCTGAGTCTTAAGTTTAAATCTAATTTACTCCTATAACCTGCTTGATGCACTTTTCTCCACTCTCCCTCGGAAATAGCACATTCTAACTCAATCTCCCAAGTGCTTTTTTAATTTGTCCCATAATTTAATGGTGGAATGAGCTAAAGGCATTAGATTAACATAAGTAGATAACATGCAAGGTGGGGACTTGAATATGGCTGTCATGATGCCTACCCCCGGGCATCCGGATCGAGTGCATCAGCCCCGGGAGCAGGCATCCAGATACTCATTAAAACCCCAACAGCCCCGGCTGGGGGCTGTTTGGATTCAGTCCTGGCGCCTTAGGCGCCAGGCTCATCATAGAAATCAGTCCTGGTGCCATAGGTGCCAGGCTCATAGACTTTACTTACCTTATGCAGACCATGCTGCAAATGAGTCCAAGCCAACGTGAGGCCTGGATGGGACTATTTTATTACAGGGACTATTTTTTACTCGGGTGTGGTTCTGGGGATCTTCTTACCTGGGACTACTTTGCAGGCTATTTAAACCACCCCCGAACAGCAGCTCATGCTTCGTGTTATTCTGCATCCAGCAGCATAACGCTCACCGTGTCTGCAAGTCAACATCCAGTCTTCTGCCACGCCCGTCTCGAATCCGGAGCTCCTAGACAAAAGGAAAAGAAAGGAGAAGAGGTTAGATCACGGACATTATTTGATTCTTTGCCTGATTCCAGACCCAGCACATCTCCGAGCCTGGAAAGGACATTATTTCAGCACGCGTTGCTTCGCTAGCAGCAGCGCCGCGTTATACTCACCAGTCCACCGCGTGTTTCAACTCGCCGCTGCCTCCATCATTTTCTTCGACGAAACCCAGCACCTGGGGGGAAAACAAAAGGAATAACAAGGTGAGCCAAGAAAACCGACAAAGACAATCTCTTTGCCACCATAGGCTTACCTGCTTTACCACCGGAGGTATTATCCTTTAATTCGCTGCATCTTTCTATGTATAAAGTGAGAGAAAACAGCAAGTTAAACTCATGCAACTTTTACCGGACAGTGTTTGGTAATACAGACTCTTACCTGAATGCCATCAGCTGCCTCCAGGCAATATTCTTTTGAATCCAGCTGCAACCTAACGAGCGAATGGAACAAGAGTGAACATCAGACATATTGAACTCTTTGAACTTTATAGACACTGGAGTCAATATTCCTCCGGAACTCCTCCAGTACCTTCAAACCAGTGAAGTAACTGGTATCTACGTGCCCCTGCATGTCATGCAGGATGGAGAGCTCATCATTTAAAACATAAGGTGAGGTTACCAAGAGGGGATATCGGAGGTGATTAGTGGGGAGTTCAGAACAGTTGGGGGGCCATCACTAAAGTCCACGGGTGGCTAAATCCCTTTCTCCACTTGCAGGAGAATACCTCTACGAGTCCAGCAGACCAGATTAGGCGGGCCAGTCCAGACTGTCATCTCTTCACTACGCATCACGTTGGTGGAGACCGCAGCTGTCCGGGTCCGATCGACGCCCCTGTGGGAACCAGGTGAGCGTAACAATGACAGACCCTGAGGGTTTTCTTTCCATCGGGCCTGATAACATTCTCAGCCTCTGATGTAAAAGTGTGTGCAATTCTTTAAATGTTCCCAACTCTCTATCCCCTAGATTTCCTTTGTAGCTCCAAGAATGGTACGATCTGCTCACCCTGCATGATATCCCCTATCTTCAGAATATCTTTCATGATCCAGCTGTGCCAACAGAGAGATTTATTTGCAAGTTGGAATCCAGGGTTCCCCCACAGCGAAGCTTTATAATCCAGGTAAATGTTCTGGTCATTATCAGTTAGCCAAGAAATAAGAATTGTACATGTCACATCTATAGTGGGTAATATATTTAAATTCTTGTGTATTTTCTCCATTGAATAATTGTTATCTAGTTCCAATGCATAAAACACATCTCTTTCAATTGTCAGCCAGACTGGCTCTTGTATATTTGTGGGCACCATATAGTGAGCAGCTATCTTTAGTATAAAATGCCTATGAGATTTAATAAGATCTGGGTATACAAAACCACCCTCCTGTATACTTTCGTGCCATAATATATCTAGGGATTTTTGCTTTCTTCTTCTCACCCCACATAAAATTCTGAAATATACAATCCACTTGTACATTTTTGGTAAAAAGCAACGGAAGCGACTGAACAAGATATAATACCTATGGTAACAAAGTCATTTTAATTGTATTGATCTTGACACAGATTCCTAGTGCCAAGCCTGCTCACTTCCTGATATCTTTAATCAATTCCCCAACTAAAATGTCTACATTGAACTCTACCATTTTTTTCAGATCCTTCATAAGGTAAATTCCCAGGTATTTAACTTGCGAATCTGACCATTTACAGTTCCATTCTCCAAAGTCACTTCATCTACATGTCTCTGAGAGCGGAAATACTTCTGAGTTCTCCCAGTTAACTTTATGCCCTGAGAGTTTATTCACTCTGTCAAGTGCACTTTTCAAAGCATTTCTCCCCTCTTCCGGATTTGATAGAATAAACATGACATATAAGTATGACAATACTTTAATTTCTTTTTCTCCAAATTTAAGGCCTCTAATTCCTTCTTCTCTTTGTATAAATGCAATAAATGGTTCGAAGGCAATGATAAATAGGAAAAGCAATAGTGTACACCCTTGCCTCATTCCCCGTTCAAGTTTAAATGAGTCAGAGGCTTCATTATTCACCCATATCCTTTCTGTGGCGTCATTATGTAGACATCTAATATCCTGTAAGAACCGTGTACCAAAAACCATCTTCTGCATAGTAAACTCCAAGAACGGCCAAATCACTCTATCAAGTGCCTTCTCAGCGTCCTTAAAGACTAGCACTGTGTCTAGAGTCACATTTTTATAAAGACCCTATATGTCAATAATAGTCCGAATGTTGTCATATCCAAATCTATCCCTCATAAAACCGACTTGATACTTATTAATTAAGTAACCAATACACTTATCTAATCGATTTGTTAGTATTTTCGAGAATATCTTAACATCACCGTTGAGTAATGAAATCGGTCTCTAATTTCCACATTTGTAATGGTCTTTACCCGGTTTCAGAATTAATGTTATCAAGGCCTCTTGCATTGAATGGCTTAAAGTCCCTTTATGGATAAAGTCATTAAACAGTTCACAAAAAAAAGAAGCTTAGGTAGGATTAAATGACCTATAAAATTCCACCGGTAAACCATCCAACCCTGGAGATTTGACAATGTTGAGCAGTTCAATTGCCTGCAAAATCTCTTCCATCTCAATCTTAGCCTCAAACGCAACATTATCCTCGACTTTGAAAGTGGGGATGTCTAGGTAGGCTAGTTCTCCAAATCAGGTACTAGCAGGAAGATGTCTTCCGTATATATAGATTTATAAAAAGAGCAGAAACACTGACACATCTCCTTGCTTTTTGCTACTGTACAACCTTGTTAATTCTCAATCACTTGTATGTATAATGTCCCTGTCAACCTAGAGCTAGTAATCTACCACTTTTGTCACCATATTCCCAGTATTTCTGTGATACAAATAAATACCCCTTTCCACCATCATATTAGTTTTATTCTTCAGGTTTTCCTGCGCACGTACCATCTTCAAGCGGTCTCCTAATTTTTTAGTTTGTGCATATTTTCGTTGCAAGCCAGCAATCCCTTTTTCTAGCATATGTATATCTTTTATTCCTATTAATCAATTCACCTCTCACTGTAGCTTTAAACCTATCCCAAACCATTTGAATGTCTGTTGGGCCCATATTTTCTTCAAAGAATGTCTCAATAAATGTCCAGAAATGTGCTATCTCTTTCATCCCTTAAGATACCTGTTTTCAGGTACCACCCAAAAAAAATAATAGGCTTTTCCCCACCCATTGTTAGTCGTAGATCTTCCAAAGCATGGTCTGAGATTTCATGCTCCCTAATATCCGTATACAATACCTTATCAATTAGTTTATTAGAGATCAGTATGTAATCAATCCTGGAGAATGAGTCATGTATTGGTGAATAAAATGAGTATTCTCTCTCAGATGGGTGTATAGTCCTCCAAGCATCCACCAAATTAAATCTCTTATTAAAAAGATTGAATTCTTTACTTATTCCGTGGTTCATATACCTACACGATGCTGAGCGGTCAACAGCATAATTTAGAACACAATTGAAATCTCCACTTACTATGGTTGTTTCTCCCTGCACATCACCTAGCAATTGGGTGACACTCTCAAAGAAAAGCTTATTAGGTGGACATATACCATACACACATCCTATTGTTATCACCCTACCACTATAAAGTATGTCTACAAAGATTATTATTCCTTCACCATCCATTGCTACCGTTTCAACTTTGAAGTGTAGGCCCTTTCTGAATACAATGCAAACCCCTCTTGACTTTGACGAGTGGCAATTTGACAATTCACGTGAGTATTTAACATTGGTTAGGTATCTTCTCAGGTGCCTTTCTTGTAAAAAAATACTACATTAGCCTTTGTTCTGTATATCCTTGCCATCACTTTTTTTCCTTTTTCTTGGGCAGTTATTTCCTTTAACATTTCAGGTCATGAACGTTCTTCCATTTTACATCAAAGTAACTTATATCGCAAATTCATGATAAGTATATCAGTAACTATGTCTATTTGTATTATATAATTAATACTCTCCTGTAAATATCGATAGTGATCTTTGTGACTATTATCTCCCTGGTCCTTTAGGAAGTTTGCATCCTTTCCATCACACACAAACAACATAACAAACAAACATGGAGAACACAAAACAAGACTAAACCAAAATAAACTGCAACGTGTCAGCAAGACATTGGTCCAGTTCAAACTGAACAACATATAAGTTACAATCTGAATTATACATTTCTATTCTGAACCATAGACTGCCGATAATTGGTGCCCATTACAAGAACATTACATTTAATTATTTTTGTCCTATTGCATCAGATTATTTTAACTTGCCATCACACCCTATATTCCATTTCTTATTCCGACCATCTTTTTATCTCTCATTTTATTTAATATAGCAAAGTTGTTATCCAGTTCATCTACTATGTTCCTTTTGAAGTTGTAAGAAGAAAGCATAGGCAGACTCTTACCTCCCGTCCGTAGAGGAGAAGAGACTATCTATAACACGTCATAGTGGCAGAGGCGATTTAGAGTACTGTGTGAACCCAGAACACTTACTTACATGAGGGCTTCTCGTCTGTTCTTCCACAAGTAATATATGTGGGAACCAGTGTCAAGTTAGTGGAGAAATATAGATTTTGGTACCGATAGGAGCAGGTTAATTGCCCCAAAACATAATAGGATTTTAATTGTACTGACTTGCAAGATAATGTAGTGATTACTTAGCTTTGTTGTTTGCTAGCTAATGAAGTATGTTCAGCTGTACCATAATACCGGATCGAAAGATGCCACGATTGATATCCTATAGATGTCAGTGAACAATCCTAACAATTACCAGATCACTGAATGAGACTGTGAGCCCTGAGCGTGTGGCCTTATATAGTCTAACCTGTTGTAACTTCATTGGCCTACCCATGTTCAAAATAGCTAAAGAAAACACAGACCTAGGAGAAGTGTTTTACATGGATATAAGAGTAAAAGAGGATGTATGCAGTTAATGTTAGGTGGTTTGTTTAGTTATACTAGCGAGCGACTTCAAAGCATCTACCCACCTCCCTAACCATCAGTATCTTTGGCACTAGACTCCAGTACTAAAGGCAAATTGGAAATTACAAAGTGTAGCACCCATGCCTTCACTACATTTCTCACATTAACCCATTATAGATAAACCAATGCAACTCTCTGTATTCCCCATATCCCCTCCAGACAACCACACATACAATGTTAATTAGTAGCCTGGAGTTTCACAATAAAAATGACTTTGGGGAACTTAAAACTTTTCTACCATAGGGATTTCTATTTTATACATCTGTACACATTATCATTGTACTCATGCCTTAGTCCTATACTCCCTCCCAACCTTGGCTTAGATCTTTGCAGGATAAAAATACTTCCAGTTGCATCCGCTCAAACAAAATGCAAAATGTAAAATAGAGCATTTTGAGGCAGATTTTAATTCGCATTGCATTTAGATAAAGAAATAGACAAAGCACTGAAGGTCTATTCCTAACGTGCGGTTATTTTCGCTGAAAGAGGCACCAACAGTCAGAGAAAAATCAGGATGTGTATGTTTTTACCCTAAATTTAGTTTATTGCAGCGGTATGATACACAATTTTGGGTTTTACCATCTGTGCAACAGCTATTTTAAAAATAAGGATAGAAGAACATTTTTGGAGGTTAAAATAGGCCCCCCTGTAGCACTTTCCATCTTAAATTTGCATATACTTGCATTAAATTTGTAGAACAATGAGGCCATTCTTGCATTTCCTTAAAGTGTTAGCGGGTTGCAAAAATCTGAATATTCTAAATGTTTTAAAAGAAAGGTTTAACTTGCCAAAGAAGGATATATTATCCTGCCTTATACACTGTTACAGTGCTAGGAAAATGAAGCATTTTGTTGTGGGATGTTTTTACCCATGCATCCAAGCCCTACCTCAAAAACTGTGCAGTACTGACATGGAAAACATCATGGTGGCCAGAGATTCCCAGAAAATGTCCAGGGAAATGCATGAAGAATAGGCTGCCACTCATTTTTGCCGATGTTATGGGCACAGAAGGGCACTGCCTAAAACCACCATTGTACTACCCACACAGTAGTCTGAAACCATTGGGAATGGCAATGCTGATTGCCAAAAGCAACCTAGAATTGTGGGGAATTCATTTTCTTAAATCCCAAAAAGGGGTGCATTACCAGTACTCACCACTATCAGAAAGCCGGCGGTTAAAAACAACACCAGACTTTTTTTTTTTTGTGTAAAACTGAATAAATGAACCCAAGGCAGGCCAAAGAAAGACTTACTGAGAGGTGGATACAATCTAAAGTTATATTCTGAAGTGACTTGAAGGTTTATAACAAGACTGGCTGAGTTGTGGATTTCAGCAGTTTAAGTAAATTTGGACTGAAAGACACTAAAAATCTAAATGTTTAAAAGAAATGAGTGACCTACTTTTGAGTGTCACATAGGTTGCAATTGTTTAAATGTCATAGTTTTAAACTTAGAATCAGCATTCGAACTGCATATGTAAAAATGGTTCATTTTATTTGAATGCAGAAAACTGGGTAACTAAAAGTGACATTAGCTGGGGCCTGGCTTAAGGAACTGAATTCTGGCCTCCAGCTACCCCCGACAGGAGATGAGACTTGCACAACAGCTGTGTTCCCAGGCCTATCTGCCTTTTGCTGCTCCCACCAAAAGGGATATGACACTTCCCTGATTGAATTACCTGGGCTCTGCAGGAAATTGAACAAAGCCCTGTCCTGACTCAGGCAAATGTTTTATTATGGGGGCCGTAAAAAGTGGCTTCCTCCTGGAAGGAAAGGGGAGGAGCACTGCCTGTGAGAGCAAGCTGGCTTGGCAGAACTGGAAAAACCAGAAATTCAACCTTGTGCTGGGGGGAAACCACACCCCTGTAGCCAGAATATGGTTTTAGAAAAAGATGAATAACTCATAGTACGGACTTGTCATAATTATTTAAATGATACCATAATTCTTGTGATTTTTCTGCCCACATTTTAAGAGGTTTTTAGAACCGGTGGCATGATCTGGGGGCAAGCTAGCAGTTAAGAGGGCATTACTTAAAATGTCTGCATGTGAAAAGTCTGATACTTCATCAATTAATGCCTGCATGCCTTGCACACATTTGGGTAAATTTGAGTAAGAATCTGATATTGGTAACCTGATTAAAAAGTGCAAATGTTGCCATTTCTGCAAGCTCCCGGGAAGAGCAGATTTGGACAGGGTATACCTCCTGTGATATGTGATGGGTGCATGTAATTTTAAACAAATGTGTACCTGTGCAAATATGTCTTTTGGGTCAAAATATAGATTGGGTGCAAGTTGACAGGGGTGGGTTCTCTGTATCATAAACAGACCTCATCATGATGACACTTCATTTTATTCCCCCAATCAAGGGGAAGAGGAGGAAGTGGCCAATGACAAGTGGAGAGGGGTAGGGCCTAGGAAGCTAGCCTTTCCACCCATTTTCAAAACACATAAAAGCAGACAGTCAGGACAGATAGGTACCTTCAATTCCATTTGCTGCGGAGCATGCTGCCGGACCATACAACATCCAGAGATCCAGACTTCAAATCCATCAATCTCCAGAATCCAGAGAGGCTAGACCAGCAGAGCAGAGCTGACCCAGACCGCTGTTAGCAGAACCAGAGAGCTGACCCAGATCACTGTGAAGAGACCCAGACCAGACCGGAGTCCAGTCCAAAACCTGACCAGATCCGTGCCGAGGCCTAATTCAAAAATATATTGTGAGTACCTAGCAGAACTGTGCAGAACCAATCTCTTAGTTAAAATAATATAATTCAATCTATTTTAATCTAAGTAGAACTGCCTAAAAGCTGTCACCTGTCATTTTCTAGCTGCTAGCTGTCACTTGTCACTTTGAACTTTTAAAATTTCAAATCTGAAAAACGACCTTTACCATATCGCTCATATCTCTGTGACCGTTTGTCTTAGAGACTTGCAGTAACTTTCCTCTGAAAGCTGGGAATCTTGGCTTTTCAACGAACCTAGAACCGCATTCCTATTCCATACACTTTTGCCGCAATCGCGAAAAACGCACTCGTGAATTTACCGCGATTTGCAAATTTCTCCACGTGTGAAAACAGCAGTTTTCTTGCTTTCATTTGCCAAAAATTTGTTTAACCTGCTAGTTACTCCTAGATCCTTGCTAAAGTGAGCCTGAACTCATCCCAAGTATATTTCACTCACCCTGAACCTCCTAGAGGGAATTAAAAGCATTTTAGCATATTTTTCACGTCATTGCCAGCACATATAAAAGCATTTTGGGCCTGTGTTTCAAACTTCTGTAGTCTAAGCTTGCTGGGGTGAACTGAATTACATTTGAATGCATTTCTGAGAACTGTGTGCTTTCCTTCCATTTCCTTGCATTGCATAAAGGGGGGAGGGGATTGCCAGAGAAAAGTGATTACATTGTTTTGTTGAAATCATATTGAGTATTTTCTGTATTGCATTTTCATTCAACATTACATCCATCTGAACTTATATCAAGCATTCTCTACCACCTTATTCTTCTGTTCCTATTCACAAGTGTGCTAGTGCCAGACTATCCATTATTGATTACTGGTCAGATTAGGTGTGATATTCAATTATTACATTATTATAAAGTGTGATATATATATATATTGTTTAAATTATCAAATAAACCTTTTAACTTGCAAAACAGAACTACTTCTTGGCTCAGTGGGGTCAGGGGGATTCCAAGAAAGGGGTGTTATATAGGGGTAGTCATCCAGAACGCATGAACTGGACATAAAGATATATCAATAAGGGTTTCCATTCAGTATCCCAGACTAGGCATTGACTTAGCTGTAGTGTTGAATTGAATCCTCTTACAAATTGGGGGCTCGTCCGGGACGTTTGGGTTAGATCTTTCACTTGTGCAGATTAAAACAGTGTGCCAGCTGACCAGATACACATATCCGGTCGGATCACCACGCTGTGTTACGCTGTAAAGCACTCCTCAAAGGAACGCTCTAAGGAAAAGGTCTGTTTCGCAAAAATAAAATACAAACTTCTGTAAGTCAGGAAGGAACTCAAATTCCAGAATGACGACCTTAGTAGACATGAAAATAGCCAGAGAGCACTTCTTACATAAGCTATTTGTGAGAGGTGAGTGGACTCATCAGGACCAGACGGTCTGGTTGCAAGCAATCGCACCCCAGATCACGGAAACAGGGTCAGATATATGGAGAGACCAGGGTCCCTTACATGTGGCCCTGAGTGAACTATACATGGCTCCTAAAGCTAAGGATGAACAAGACAAGATGGTTAGGATAGCCGCATACCTGTACCTATATATGGGAGACATGCAGGATAAATGTACTGAAAGCCAAGATCTGGCGAATAAGCGACAGATGGCGTTAGAGAAGGTCCAATCTGACCTGGTCTCTTCTGAGCAGAGGCTGCAGGGGAGCCAGGAGTCAGAAAATGAGAGTAGACAGCACATCATTAAAATAAAGGTAGCCACCCTGCAAAGTCATCTAGATAGAGTGAAGGCAGAGAACAACAAGCTGATTTTGAAAGACCTGGATACCCAGGCAGAGTTTGATGAAGAACGCCAGAAAGCTGGTGCCTTTCAAAGGCAGAGGGACGACCTGGCGGCACAAATGCAGGCTGTTAGCCAGGAAAGAAACGCCTTAGGCCAGGAAGTCTGCCATTTCAAAAGAAAAACAGAAGAAAATCACTTGGCCCTCCAGGGGCTGGGTGACCTCCAAAAAGAACACCAGAACTTGTTAGAACACACCAGGAGGGTGGAGGATGCTCTGGCAAGAAAGGAGCAGGCCAATAGGGACACAGCTCAGGAGGTAACCCTCCTGCAGCAAAAACTGGCCCAGTGCTCCAGGACCAATCAGGAGGCACAGAGAGAGAATGAGGCTCTCTGCCAGCACAATGATAGACTCCAACAACAGGTAGCGATGCAGGAGAGACTGATAGAGTCTAGTAAGGCCTTAACTGAGGAACTGAAGGCGCAGGCTCTTGCATTGCAACAGGGAGCAGGGGCGGATCGAGATGAGGTTCGCTGGGAAAGAGAAACTCCTGAGCCCTAGTGCCAGAGGCCTTTATATCTCTCAGTCCCTGGACTCTGCCACCCCCATGTCCCCTGGCGCACATGAGCACAGGGCCACAGGGATGGCAGATTACTATCCAGCCAGAAGCATGGGGCTCATAGGCCAGTACCACCCAGGAATGGAGGGGCGGGCATCCGGGTATGGGCACCCAAGCACAGTGCAATTTGATGGGGAACCCCAGGAGAGTAGGCCCATTAAGGGCATCCTGAAAACCTCTGCCCAGTTAGGTCAGTGGGGGGGGTACCCATCAAATCCTGGCAGCAAGGAGGGATCTGAAGACTCCTCTGAGCGGTACAGGACACAGGAGACCAGGTCCCCACATTCTGCCAGCCATTCCCAGGCTCGCAGAATCCAGGAAAACCTGGAAGAACAGACGGGAACCTCTGGGAGCAGTGCCTCTGAGTCAGAAGATGAATGGACCAGGGTTACCCGGACCAAAAGGCCAATAAAACAAAAAGGGCCTTGCTTAAGGACCCCTTAAAGCGGATTAAGGCAATCGGGAGCGTCATCACGCCTTATCATAAGAACGCCAAGTATTCTGTTTGGGAGCACTTAGAGTTGTTTGAGCAAATGATGGAGACTTTCCATTTGAAAGACAGCCAAAGCTGTATTCAATATGTAAAGTGGACTTTCTCCCCGGAATACTCCAGTTTCTTTGCGGGGCTGGAGGACCAAAATCATTTAAGATGGTCCACCTATAAGGCGGCCATCTTGAAACATTTTTCTACTCATAGAAATCCTCAAGAGGCACGCAAGGCAGCCTACAATTTACAATGTGGGGAGGATCAGGTCCCACAAGAATTTGTGCAGGAGTTAAAGCGTGCTTTTGCACAGACCACCAGGAGGGTGCGCACAGACAGCAGAGAATTCGTCAATACATTTTTCCATGCCTTGCCCAAATATATAATGACCCAGCTCGTGAGAGATTTTCATGAGAAAAGATCTTTAGAATGGGTCATTGAACAAGCCACCCGCATCTACGAGGTGCAGAAACCGGTGGAAAACAAAAAACAGCCTAAAAACCCCAAAACCAACAGCACCCCTGCTGCTGCCAAGGTGGCAGAGGTAAAGGTTGCCCCCGTTTTGGATTTGGAGATGGGGGGCCTAAAAACATACCTGCACCTAATAATGCTAGGCCCAGAAGGTCCTCGGGCCAGTCACAGACAGGGAGCCAGGGAGGCAGCCCCACAAATGGGGTCCCTCGCTCTCCTGATTGTGTAAGCCCCTGTTACAAGGGAAACAGACCCATCCTGAGTTATGTGTGGACTCCTCCAGCCCAAGGGGGGGATCCGGCCAAGCACCTAACCCAGGGAACTTCCCTCCTAACTTCCCCCAGGAGGGCAGAAATTCTCCAAATCCTGGGCAGAACTTTTTCCCCAGGTATCCACCCAATTTCCAGCCCCAAAATCATCCATCCTTATTTCCCCAATTCCCTGAGCCCAGACAACCTAATCCGGCAGAGGGGAGGCCAAGTGTGGAGGGGTACCAAAATCTTCCCAACCCGGGGTACTACCAAAGAAGGGATAGCTACCCTTCCCGGGATCAGCCCAGGGGAGAAAACAGGGCCCCGTATCAGCCTGAGCGGGTTTCCCAGTTAGAGCGCCAGGTTCAAAACATGGCGCGTGATCTGGGTCACATACTGAGGGCTCAGCAGAACCCTCAGATCGGCATGCCACGCAGAACGCACCCAACTCTGGACCTGGTGCTCCAGAACAATGACTGGGGCAGCACCCCGATAACTCACCGGTTCCCAGGGAGGAGGCACAAAGGGAAGGGGGGTGTAAAGCCTTGGAGGAAGCTTCCTTCCTCACTTGTAAACAGCCCCTGGAAACCCAGGAACCGGAAACAAAATCTCTTGCCCCTGAAAGCCTGCCTCCTAAGGAGCAGAGGGGGGGTAGGAGAAACAAAAGACCCAAACAGACTCAGTTTGAGGAGGAGGTACAGATCTTCCAATTTGAGGGAGAGGGATCCTCAGAGGATCCTGGGAAAAGGATCTTCTCCTTCAGAGAGGGGGGAACTCCTCCCAAAGAAAAATGGGTCCCTAGGTATGCAAATCCAGACTGGGGAGATGTGGAGACTGAGCTACCGCCGCCCACCATCTCATCCCAGAACCAACACCAAGAAAATCCCCTGGTTCAAACCCATCCTGGTGACTGCCTCGAAAAAGGGGGGGGCGAGCCAGGGGAACCCACAATGGCTCTTATCTCCAGTTGCCAATTTTTTCTTTCAGATTCCCAAGGCTCTCCACAGAATTCCGCCCAAATCTATTCTCTAGCAATGTCCAAAACCAGAAAGTTAGCCCACCAGTTGTCCAAAAATGTGCATTATCTGTGCCCCCTAGAGGAGAAGGAGGGAAGATACTATGCCCCGGTACAAGTACAGGGATAGGGTACAATTTTGGCACTGGTGTTTCGGGATCTCAAGCTACCCTTCTGTCCAGAAGGGCCTTTGATGAACTGAATGCAGGAAGGGGAGGGAATTACCAAATTCCTCTCACCTCACTTCCTGAACAACTCCAGAACTTTGACGGGAAGGAAATTCCCGTCGAGGGGACGGCAGATTTGGACATTAAAATTGGGCGACACAAGTTGAAACACCCGGTCATAGTTGTGACTCCAGAGGGCACCCCTTGTTTACTGGGGAATGACCTCCTGAGGAGGTTGTCCCCCTTAATAGATTGCGTAAACAAGGTCCTCTGGACCCAGACTAGTCGACCAATAAAATTAAAACAGAGTGTCAACCATGTTAGTTTAAACGGCACCTGCCACATGGTTGAACACAAATCTGACCAAGTAGAATTTCACTTCCAGAATAGCCAAATTCCAGACGTGACGGTAATAGCAGTAGGACAACAGACTGGTGATGGAGGGTCCTCTCTATTTCTGAAAATCAACCTTCCTTCCAGTCTAAAGTGGTACTCCACGCTGGAAGGAAACACTCTGAGATTCTATACTAATCCACAATCAGAAACTCCCACTCCTATAGTCAGAAAGATGTGAAATCAGCTCAGAGCCTGGCTGATATTCAGCAAATTGGAGAGCAGTTGTTCATCCCTGTCCAATTAAATGATGGGAAGGACTCTGTTCTCGCTCGAGTGTGTGTGAGCAACGGTAAGAGCTTCATCAGCGAAGCCATGTTCCGCCAACTCCCAAAAGATCCAGCCATTCCCACCTTCAAACTGATAGACAAATGGGAAATGGACCTGGAAGCACCTAATTCCAAACATCTCCTGCTAAGCAGGTGTATGCTCAAAATCTCCATTGGCAACAAGAGCATAGTCCACAATTGTTGGGTCGTGCGAGACGTCCCTGCCGCCTTTTACTTAGGCAGTGACATTCTCAATCGCTTTGCCATTAGTTTGGACCTAATAAACTTCAAAGCTTGGTCCCGATTAGCGGATAATCCCATGGGCTTTGATGATCCAGAAAAAGCATTTAGGTCAGCTCAATTGCTACCTTATGCAGTTGAAATTCAGATCAAAGAGGAAGTCACCATCCCAGAAAGGACCCGACAATTCTCCCTGGAAGTGAAAGTTAAAAGAGGACAATATTTGCAAAACCCTGATGCTTACATACATCTAAACGCTTCTCTCCAACAGCAAGGGTTGGGGCTAAATCCAACTCCATTAGTCAACATAGAACATGACACCATTCTAATAGAGGTGGATAACAGCAACTTGAAGAGTATTACTCTAGCCGCAGGCACCATTATTGGAATGGCGGTTGATGACCGACATTTTTCCATAGATTTAGGTAGTGAACTGTTAGGGCCAATCCCCAAGGACTGCTTTGACAGTGACAGTGATGACAATACAACACCAGACAGGATTTTTACCCGGCATGGGGGGAACTTCCTGGTGTACACTTCCTGCCCCTATGGTAAGGAAGATGTGACTTGTGACTTCAGGAGGGATGAGGTGATTTTCCAGGTCCATGAGGGCTGCCTTTCCCACCTGAAGCCTCCGGTCCAAATCAGCACTCTGACCAGGGACTTCTCCACCCAGCTGGAGGAGGCCGCTGAAATAGCCAAACCAGAAGTCTTTCCAGGCTTCAGGCAGATGGTGGAAGAGAGAGTCAACCTAGCTGATGCCTGTGTGACTCTGGAACAAAAGCAAAAGTTGAAACAAGTTTTCTTGGATTTCCAAGATCTCTTTGCGGTAGACTCATATGACTTTGGTCGCACGGACATCCACACAACAACAATCCCCACGGACCCTGGCATGACTCCTGTGTTTGTGAAGCAATATCGCTTGCCCCTCGCATCAATGGAGTCCCTTACTGAAATAATTAAGAACCTTGAGTCCCGGGGAATAATCCGTCCAGTCCACAGCACCTTCAATAATCCGGTGCTGGGAATATTGAAGCCAAACGGCCAGTGGAGACTCTGCGCCGACCTCAGGGAGCTCAACAAACGGGTCCATACTTCCCGATGGCCTCTGCCCTAAATTGACCAAGGGCTGGCCCAGATCCAGGGGTCACAGGTATTCACTGCAATAGACCTGACCAATGGATACTGGACTGTGCCTGTCAGTAGGGAGGACCAATACAAGCTGGCTTTTACCTTTGGGGGCCAGCAGTATACATGGACCCGGACTCCCTTCGGATACCTCAACTCCAGCAATGAATTCAACATTTTCCTACATAAGGCCATGCCCGACCTGGGTGCGAGGGGTAACCTGGCTTATGTAGACGATGTCCTCATCAAAAGCTCAACTGTTGAGGAACACATAGCGGAGATCCGTTATGTTCTGACGCAGTTGAGGGCCGCCGGAGCAAAACTTTCCTTTCAGAAAGCACAGTGGTGTAGAACCCGTGTTAATTTCTTGGGGCATGAGATTACTGCTCAGGGCCTCTGTCCCCAGGAAAAGAAAGTGGAAGCACTTCAGAAACTGAAAGACCCCACAACTCTGCGGGAACTAAGGAGCCTCCTTGGACTGACTAATTACAGCAGAAAGTTCATTGAGGGCTACGCAGAGATCACCAGACCCCTGATTCATCTCCTGAAGGGGGGGGGGTCAAGTGGGAATGGGGTCCAGAACAATCCGAGGCAGTAAGGCAGCTCAAAAGAAGCCTCTCACAAGCGCCTTGCCTAGCTTACCCTGTAAGAAACAAGGAGTTCTTCCTGGAGACGGGGTTCTCTAATACGTGCTTGACGGCAGTATTATACCAAAAGCATCACAAGGTCAATAAAGTAATCTCCTATGCGAGCAAAACTTTATCCTCTGTGGAGGAAAAATTCAACGATTGTGAGAAGGCACTCCTGGCAACGGTGTGGGCATTAAAGAATTACCGCCCGTTTATCCAGGGGGAACACATCATAGTGGAGACTCCACACCAGCCTCTGCAATATCTCCAAAGTGACAGAATCCGGGCCGGAAATGTGAGTAATTCCCAAATTACTTCCTGGATTCTGTCAATGCAAGGCTTTCCTGTGGAGGTCCGATATGGCCAAAACAAGAAGAGTCCCCTCTGACTTGCATGATTGTGCCAGAGAAAACTGTCTCGAGGACGAAAGTCTAAAAATAAAGGACAACATGGAGGCATACCTTAATTCCCCCCACAAAGTCTTTGAAGAGGACAAGTGTGAGGAAATGCCCACTGTCTATGTGGATGGATGCTCTTACCATGTTGACAACGACGGGGAGAAAGAACTGGTGGCTGGCGTAGGGAATGCATGGGTGAAGGAGTTTCCAGAACCCTCCGTTGGATACAAAATTGGTCCCCGAAGTAGTCAGGTGGCAGAATTGATGGCTGTGCATCAAGCCATCCTCACTGCTGTCCAGCATCAACTCCACGAACTGGTCATAATCACAGATTCGGATTATGTACGGAACGGGTTCGTGGAGCACCTGGTTAATTGGAAAACCAGAGGCATGTTCTGTGCTAACAACAAACCCTTGAAACATGGGAAGTTGATCCAAAACATTGATGATCTGGTCACCTCGAATGAGATGACCATCTATTGGAAAAAGATCAAGGGTCATTCCAAAGTAGAGGGACCAGACAAAACGGGAAATGACTTAGCTGATCAGCTGGCCAAAACCGGGGCCATCCAAGGGGATCTAATTGAGATTGAGTCCCTGTTGGGGGAAATCCAGGTCACTGCTATCACTAGGTCCCAGACAAATGCTCACAACGACCTTTCAATTGCACAATGGAGTAAGGAGACCCCTGATGCTGATTTAATTACAGCTCAGAAAGGGGATCCAATAATTGGTAAATTTTACCAGCACATTGAGGACCCTGAGAACTTTCTCCTGACGGATACCAATTACATTGGGAAAGAGGACCTAAGAGTGTTGATGAAATGTTCAAAAATGTTCCGGACCAAGACGGTTTGTTGGTAAGGAAATCCAAAGATGGCCACGATCAGTGGGTGGTTCCTACCTCATTCCGAAGCCTGATGTTAAGTCACGCCCATGATGCGGCCACCGCCGGTCATAGGGGGTTTCACACAACATTGGAAATCTTAAGAGAGGTTGCATACTGGCCACACATGGGGCAGGACCTCGACCAATACTTGAAGGGGTGTCTTGTGTGTGCACAATTTCAGCCATCATCCCTCACGCACCGTGCGCCTCTCCAAAAGAGGGGGATGACACTGCCATGGTCAGATTTACAAATCGACTTTGTAGGCCCCGTGATTCGCTCTGCTAGGGGGAATAAGTACATGTTGACTGTGACATGCTTGTTTACCAAGTGGGTGGAATGTCTCCCAGCCCCAAATTGCAAGGCAGAAACCGCAGCTGCCTTGATGATTAACCACATCTTTTCCCGTTTCGGTCTACCTCAAAGGATTGAGTCGGACAGAGGTAGCCACTTCACCAGTGAAGTAATGACAAAGATGTGGGAGATACTGGGGGTCAAAAGGAAGTTGCATATTGCTTACCGGCCAGCTTCTTCTGGGGCAGTAGAGAGATATAACCAAACCATTGTGAGCATATTAAAAAAGTTTGTGGCAGATTCTGGGCCAAGTTGGGATATCCGATTACCTCTGGTCCTAATGGCCATCAGATCTACCCCTTCATCTGCAACCAAAATGTCACCATTTGAGTTGATGACTGGGCGCAAGATGGTGCTTCCTCAGCATTTGCTCTACAGGACCCAAGAGCAGACACT
Source organism: Ambystoma mexicanum (assembly GCF_040938575.1). Classification (NCBI taxonomy): domain Eukaryota; kingdom Metazoa; phylum Chordata; class Amphibia; order Caudata; family Ambystomatidae; genus Ambystoma; species Ambystoma mexicanum. The sequence goes on along the minus strand of NC_090926.1, from coordinate 1,089,429,162 downwards.
GATAAATGCCTCTACAACTCATGAGTATGTGGAGAATTTAAGGAAACACCTTCAACATGCTTTTGCTTATGCTCAGCGGAATCTAGAAAGATCAGCTGATAGCATGAAGACCCACTATGACCTGAAAACTTCCAAGAAGGAATATCAGGTGGAGGACCGGGTCTATCTATACAATTTCCAAAGGAACCAGGCCAAACAGCGAAAATATTTGCCTACATGGAAGGGACCCTTTGAGATTATATACAAAATGTCCCCTGTGGCCTACAAGATCTGCATCCCCAAAGGCGGTTTGGCAGAGGGGGAAGACAAGTGGCTCCACATTAACCAGTTGAAGTGTTGCCATCCCAGGCACACTCTGCAACAACTGAAGGAATCCTCTGGAATCCTAGAGGGTACTGTCTCAGATTAATTCAGTTCTAACTTAAAATATCCGACATATCACCTATCAAATTCTGAGTTTCTCAATGTGGGTGTTTTTGTGTTTGAATGCAAAAAGAAATGTGCATGTTCATATGTTTTGACTATAAATTTATATGCCACCCAACATAATCAATGGTGGGGGAAAAATGTCTATGAATAGGTATTGCCGCTCTTCCTTTGTCATCCTAGGAGAAAGAAAACCTGGAGACGGGCCAAGGAGGACGATCCGGAGACCGTGAGCAGAGACGCAATGGGCCTGGGGTACCGCCCAATCTTCCCATCAGGACCGGCGAGGAGAACCGATCGATCCGACCGGATGGAGAAAAAGATGCTGAACTGTGCCATCTATTGGAAGAAGATGAGGAAACATCCCAGGTCTTGCGAGTTCCATCAGTGAAACAGAATGGCCATCGCAAGAGGGGGGCTTGTGGGATGTTTTTACCCATGCATCCAAGCCCTACCTCAAAAACTGTGCAGTACTGACATGGAAAACATCATGATGGCCAGAGATTCCCAGAAAATGCCCAGGGAAATGCATGAAGAATAGGCTGCCACTCATTTTTGCCGATGTTATGGGCACAGAAGGTCACTGCCTAAAACCACCATTGGACTACCCACACAGTAGTCTGAAACCATTGGGAATGGCAATGCTGATTGCCAAAAGCAACCTAGAATTGTGGGGAATTCATTTTCTTAAATCCCAAAAAGGGGTGCATTACCAGTACTCACCACTATCAGAAAGCCGGCGGTTTAAAACAACACCAGACTTTTTTCTTTTTTGTGTAAAACTGAATAAATGAACCCAAGGCAGGCCAAAGAAAGACTTACTGAGAGGTGGATACAATCTAAAGTTATATTCTGAAGTGACTTGAAGGTTTATAACAAGACTGGCTGAGTTGTGGATTTCAGCAGTTTAAGTAAATTTGGACTGAAAGACACTAAAAATCTAAATGTTTAAAAGAAATGAGTGACCTACTTTTGAGTGTCACATAGGTTGCAATTGTTTAAATGTCATAGTTTTAAACTTAGAATCAGCATTCTAGCTGCATATGTAAAAATGGTTCATTTTATTTGAATACAGAAAACTGGGTAACTAAAAGTGACATTAGCTGGAGCCTGGCTTAAGGAACTGAATTCTGCCCACCAGCTACCCCCGACAGGAGATGAGACTTGCACAACAGCTGTGTTACCAGGCCTATCTGCCTTTTGCTGCTCCCACCAAAAGGGATATGACACTTCCCTGATTGAATTACCTGGGCTCTGCAGGAAATTGAACAAAGCCCTGTCCTGACTCAGGCAAATGTTTTATTATGGGGGCCGTAAAAAGTGGCTTCCTCCTGGAAGGAAAGGAGCACTGCCTGTGAGAGCAAGCTGGCTTGGCAGAACTGGAAAAACCAGAAATTCAACCTTGTGCTGGGGGAAACCACAACCCTGTAGCCAGAATATGGTTTTAGAAAAAGATGAATAACTCATAGTACGGACTTGTCATAATTATTTAAATGATACCATAATTCTTGTGATTTTTCTGGCCACATTTTAAGAGGTTTTTAGAACCGGTGGCATGATCTGGGGGCAAGCTAGCAGTTAAGAGGGTATTACTTAAAATGTCTGCATGTGAAAAGTCTGATACTTCATCAATTAATGCCTGCATGCCTTGCACACATTTGGGTAAATTTGAGTAAGAATCTGATATTGGTAACCTGATTAAAAAGTGCAAATGTTGCCATTTCTGAACGCAAGCTCCCAGGAAGAGCAGATTTGGACAGGGTATACCTCCTGTGATATGTGATGGGTGCATGTAATTTTAAACAAATGTGTACCTGTGCAAATATGTCTTTTGGGTCAAAATATAGATTGGGTGCAAGTTGACAGGGGTGGGTTCTCTGTATCACAAACAGACCTCATCATGATGACACTTCATTTCATTCCCCCAATCAAGGGGAAGAGGAGGAAGTGGCCAATGACAAGTGGAGAGGGGTAGGGCCTAGGAAGCTAGCCTTTTCACCCATTTTCAAAACACATAAAAGCAGACAGTCAGGACAGATAGGTACCTTCAATTCCATTTGCTGCGGAGCATGCTGCCGGACCATACAACATCCAGAGATCCAGACTTCAAATCCATCAATCTCCAGAATCCAGAGAGGCTAGACCAGCAGAGCAGAGCTGACCCAGACCGCTGTTAGCAGAACCAGAGAGCTGACCCAGATCACTGTGAAGAGACCCAGACCAGACCGGAGTCCAGTCCAAAACCTGACCAGATCCGTGGCGAGGCCTAATTCAAAAATATATTGTACCTAGCAGAACTGTGCAGAACCATCTCTTAGTTAAAATAATATAATTCAATCTATTTTAATCTAAGTAGAACTGCCTAAAAGCTGTCACCTGTCATTTTCTAGCTTCTAGCTGTCACTTGTCACTTTGAACTTTTAAAATTTTAAATCTGAAAAACGACCTTTACCATATCGCTCATATCTCCGTGACCGTTTTTCTTAGAGACTTGCAGTAACTTTCCTCTGAAAGCTGGGAATCTTGGCTTTTCAACGTACCTAGAACCGCATTCCTATTCCATACACTTTTGCTGCAATCGCGAAAAACGCACTCGCGAATTTACCGCGATTTGCAAATTTCTCCACGTGTGAAAACAGCAGTTTTCTTGCTTTCATTTGCCAAAAATTCGTTTAACCTGCTAGTTACTCCTAGATCCTTGCTAAAGTGAGCCTGAACTCATCCCAAGTATATTTCACTCACCCTGAACCTCCTAGAGGGAATTAAAAGCATTTTAGCATATTTTTCACGTCATTGCCAGCACATATAAAAGCATTTTGGGCCTGTGTTTCAAACTTCTGTAGTCTAAGCTTGCTGGGGTGAACTGAATTACATTTGATTGCATTTCTGAGAACTGTGTGCTTTCCTTCCATTTCCTTGCATTGCATAAAGGGGGGAGGGGATTGCCAGAGAAAAGTGATTAAATTGTTTTGTTTAAATCATATTGAGTATTTTCTGTATTGCATTTTCATTCAACATTACATTCATCTGAACTTATATCAAGCATTCTCTACCACCTTATTCTTCTGTTCCTATTCACAAGTGTGCTAGTGCCAGACTATCCATTATTGATTACTGCTCAGATTAGGTGTGATATTCAATTATTACATTATTATAAAGTGTGATATATCTATTGTTTAAATTATCAAATAAACCTTTTAACTTGCAAAACAGAACTACTTCTTGGCTCAGTGGGGTCAGAGGGATTCCAAGAGAGGGGTGTTATATAGGGGTAGTCATCCAGAACGCATGAACTGGACATAAAGATATATCAATAAGGGTTTCCATTCAGTATCCCAGACTAGGCATTGACTTAGCTGTAGTGTTGAATTGAATCCTCTTACATCGTGCACCAATGGACTTAAATGTGAAATATTTAGCACAATTGAAGATCATGGTTAAAATAGAATGTGCTCCTGCAGATTATAAGGCTATTTAGTGTAGCATAGCAGGGTTTGCAAAGGATTCCATTCATACTCTGAGCAACTTCAGAAAGGTGCCCATCTTTAAGTTGCGTAAATCCAAACCTTGAGCCATACAAGCCTTTATGCCTGTCATATGTTGAAGAGGCCCCCGTTAGCAAGTAATGTCTCTTTATCACTTCCCCACTGAGTTGCTCAATGTCGCGACCCCTTCGCTGGATGACATTCATGGACAGTGCCGCCTGGGAACTCCGAGCACCAGGTTAATGCTTTAAAGAAATCCAGCGGCGAGCATCGCAGGTTGTGCTCAGTAACCTTGTTTCTTCCTCCAATATCTCGGCATTTCATCTCTCTAGACTAGTTCCTCATACTTCCACTTGTGGGTCTGACCGTGAGCCTCCACTAAGCCCATCCATCCAGCAGTACCTCCCACTGCCCGATCCTCAACATTCCTAATTATAGACACCCACTCCAGCCACAGACCCTCACCCTCCCGACCTAGAAGGGCTCCGATCGTCATGTTGAACTAAATCAACCAGAACATCTCCATAAAATCCTCCACCCCAGAAGATCCCTGTATGGCCCCATATCGGATTCTTCATACATAAACATTCATCAGCCAACACTGGCTCTCACCCACCCAGATGAAACCTGGCTGAATGGAGCAGCATAGTCCACCGAGTTGCTCCAAGGTCTGTGCGGTCGCATCCCACGGAACGCCTCAAGAATTCGGCTCCTTTAGGTGAGGTTGCCAACATCCAATGCTTCTACTTTGCCGTTCACTGTGCTAAATCACGTCTCTCTCTGCTCATTTCCAGCAACGTAGCATTGTAAGATTCATTACAGATACTTCCTGAATTGCATGCTCACATTTCTTAGGGTCCCCTTTTCGAATTTGGTCACGCTCACCGCGAATGAAAACATTTCAGAAGCCGTTTTCAACAGTTTGATCTTTCGGTATTGTTTTTATTGCTAAATGTTATTATTAAGGTCTTTTATTTTTTAAGGAAAAAAAACAAAATAACTGAGAAAAATGTATCTACATTACCATTCGTCCAGCACAAATGTGATCCAATATAATAATAAAGATAGACCACATTTTGTTTGAAACAGTTATCTTTTCTCTTTTCCGGTGAGCTGGGTGTTATCAGACAGCCATTTAAGATGAGTTGCTATAACCCGGAGATGGATGGGGATGCAGAGTTTATTCATGCATCAATAATCAAGACGACTCAAATAATTTGGCAAAGTGAGTCTGTTTTATTAACAAGTCTCTAAAACAGGGAGTGCAACAAACATCAGCAATCGCTCGATCTTCTCACTCTCAAAACTTTATAAAAAACTGGGCTCTTATACCCAAAATTGGTCATCAATGACATCTAACCTACGTTGCTACCAACGTCATCCTACGTGGCAAACTACAAAAACCTAATGGAGGGTGTGAATTTCTAAGTATAGGCTCTATATCAGTATATACAAGTGGAGGAAGGTGATCAGATAATTAACATCAGGTGGGGCAACTAAGCCCTCCCCTTAAAATGCCCACTATGAACGTCACTAAACACTCAACGTCCCATTGGCTACACAAACTATAGGACCCTTAATTACGCGGTCCTCTACAATTGGTTGGCTTCTAACCCCTGTTAGTATTTTTCCACCTACGTGTAGCAGCATGCAGACTGAACAGCCAAGTGCGGGTGAGCTCATTTAAACACTAGCTTCCCACCAATTACTGTATCCATCCATCATCACCTCAATGGTCCAGTGTCAATTAGTGCTTTGAAGATTGGCCTTGAGTTTGTACTGTGCTCTGAGAATAATTTTAAGGAGTGTGGGCACAGCCGGACCTCGTGCCTAGGTGTGACCACCTCGAACGTCCAACTTCCTTCTACCACTTGACTGGACACCATGAAATCAAGCTTTTTCGTGTATTTGATTTTATTTTTTAATAGTCCTCTGACTTTTGTTTTGCTCGACCTTTCTGAGCAGGAGTCTCTTGTTTCTTCACATGATTTGTATCCACTGTCAGCCAGTTCCAGTTTGATACGACCTTGGCTTTCTTGGCTCAGTCAACTCCTTTAGCTGAGATCCATTTTGTTAATTCAATTGCTTTTTAACTGCGACACACTGAAATGAGGCCTTCTTGATTTGTTCAGTACTGCTTATAATACGTAGTGGAACCATCCATCCTTTACTTGTCATATGTATCTATATATAATGTTGCTTACCACAATCTATCTATTTAAATTTAAGCATAGGCTAGCCTCATGATTGCTTTGCTGCTTGTGTTTCTGTTGCATCTGTACACGTTTAGACTAACTAAATATCTTCATCAGATCTATGGCATACGCTTCTTCACCTTGATGCCAAAATGTCACCTATCCTTGGTACTTTTTTGATGCCTTATGGGTTGTCTGCATTCTCTGGTCTTTATATCTCTTATATGGGCATCAGTTTGGTTCTGTGTGATGTCACCATTCATCTCCGTCATTCATCTTCTTTGCTTCTGCAGGTATTTTATTCAAATGGCCATCATATTATCTTGTATGTAGGTATGGCTTCCACAATGGGTACCTTAGCTCCCAGATACTCTTAAGTATGGGTATTATTATGGGTACTGCACAGAGTCCATGCTCTGCTCTTTGCTGGTTCACCTGTTCAGTAGGTGTCACATACTTTGGTTCCCATTTTATAGGTAATGGAGGCGGGGCAGTTGGAGTGGGGGTAATTGGCTCCTCCTCTACACTGGAAGCTACATTCCTCTGTGTATTTGCTGATTCCTCCATTGGCTCTTGATCCAGGTCTGATAGGAATGCCTCTGCCCCACGATGTTCAGTAAAAAAGTGAGTTTACCCATCAATCACTACTCTAAAGATTGCAGGATAAAAAAACATGTAATATTTTAGGTTCTTGCTCCTTGCTTTCTCTTTTGCCATATTAAAAGCTCATCTCTTGTTGAGTACATCTCTGCTCAAGTCTCCAAAAATCATAATTTTGGGACCTCCTGTTGGGAAGGAGCCTAGTGCTTTCCTACATTTCCAAACTGTCCCAAGCGCTTTACAAATGAGGCAAGACTTCTCTAAGAACTATAGCACTGAGAAAAGCTTTTTCCATGCAAAATTAATCCCACACAAGCGTGGCAGTCACTAAATAAAGATTGTTAGGATTGAAATTAAGTGCAAACAAATATGTAGATGGATTTATATGTAAAACTGTTGTACATTGTAAATTAGCTTTGTTTAAAACACATGGTAAAGAGCATTCTCTCTGCCAAAGAGGAATGTGCTTGCGCTAAGAATAGATCGCAGAGCTCGTGTGTAGTGTTGCATCACAGAGTCTAAGGCTGGAAGAGAGAACAAAGTGGATGATCAACTGCTCCTGTCAATCACAGGCCAATGGAGATTCAACACGACATAGTATTAGAAAAGTGTTTTTCTGTAGAAGTTATTGGACCACATCAAATACAATTTTATGGAGTTAATGTTGAGAGAATGGCGGGAAGATGTGTTTATGTATGAATGTTTATAGCATAGTAAATTATGCTAAACAAGAGCGGCAAAGTATTCCTGCTAATGCAGCATTAATGTTAAGTAGGGAACATGACCATGCAACACTGGAGCCTCTGCAGCATCCCTTGCATGGCAAGAAGAACACGTTTGGAGGAGCTCTGCTGGTATCCAGTGACCAAGTGAAGGGTATTTAAACCCCAGGCACAGCACCAGTATCCAGAGGATCTTGGAGTCAGCGAAGGATGATGACAAAATGCTGGCTTGGAAATGGCAGAGTCCTCTGCATTTCCCCAATGCTCATGATCTGTAAAGATTAAAGCCTTGTTATCACCTGAAAGACAGACTCATGGCATTTAATTATGATTTGATAAGGCATTTGTAATGCGCCTATACACAAGTGTTTCAAGGCGCGACGAGGCAGGGAGGGGGGAACAAGGGGAAGACAGACAACGATCCTACTAGGCAGGGGTAGGGGGAAGGGAAAAAGTGCAAGGGGAAGGGGGAGGAGGGGGAGTGCAGTACAAATAGTAGAATAGAAATAAAATAATAAATAAATAGGGCCAGCTGGTGGCAAGTGCAAGGTAAGTGCAGACAAGTGCTGGGGGGGGGGGCTGTAGTGGTACAGAGACAGTCCCGCAGTGCAGGGGTTGCCAGGGAGGCAGTGCAAGTGAAGAGTGACTGGGCCCAGGACCGAGGTCGGTGAGAGTGGCCCAGTTGCAGAATCAGTGCAGTTATGGTGAAGAATTTAGCAGGGGAGAGGCAGAGAGAAAGCAGAAATGAAGAGGAAGGTTTTGAGGTGCTTCCGGAACCGGAGATGGTTCTCCTCAAGTTTCAGGGAGGCAGGAAGGCTGTTCCAGAGGGAGGCTCCTGCCGCGGAGAGAGATCTACCCCCAGCTCATTGCTTCGAGAAGCGGCTGACCCTGAGGGAGTTGGAGACGGATGAGCGTAGGGCTCGGGAAGGAAGATATTTAGGAAGAGAGAGTTGAAGGTATTTAGGCCACAGGCCCCAGAAGGCCTTGTGGACAATGCAGAGGGTTTTGAACTTAATCCTCGCAGCCACTGGGAGCCAGTGTAGAGATTTCAGTCCTGGAGAGATACGGTCCCTGGGCTTGAGGTCAAGGACAAGACTTGCAGTTCTGTTCTGGATGAGTTGCAGAGGGCGGAGAGTGGAGGCAGGCAGATTAAGATAGAGGCTGTTACAGTAGTCCAGCTTCGAGAGAACCAGGGCTCGGGAGACAGTGAGCTTCTGGGGGAAGGAGAGGAAGGGAAGAATACCTCTGAGGAGGTGCAGCTGGTAATGTGACTTCTTAGAGACGTCAGATATATGAGGAGAGAAGGAGAGTGTGGAGTCGAAGATGACCCCGAGGTTTTTTGCCTTGCAGGTAGGAGCAGGAAGAGGGCCAAGAGAGGCCGGCCAGAGAGCTGCAGGGAAGGACGGAGTGGGTGTGCCGATGAGTAGGATCTCAGTCTTACTAGCATTAAGGCAGAGGTCATTGGCAGCACACCATTCCTGGATAGCAGACAGACAGTCAGAGATGAGGGAGGGAGAGGAGGAGGCCGAGGGTAGCCTGAAAATGAGCTGGGTATCGTCCGCATAGCACTGAAAGTTGGGGCAGAGGGCGGCGATGTGGTGGGCAAGGAGTGCCAGATACTGGTTGAACAGCCAGGGAGAGAGATTAGATCCCTGGGGAACGCCAAAGGTGGAGAAAAAGATGTCAGAGAGGAAGGACCCAAGTTGGACCTGGGAGGGTCGATTGGAAAGGAAAGAGGTCAGCCACGCCAGAGCCTGACCAGTGATACCGAGGTTATCACGGAGACGGTTGAACAGGATGGCATGGTTGACAGTGTCAAAGGCAGAAGAGAGATCGAGCAGAATGAGAACACACGGAGTGTTGGAGTCGAGGTTCAAGAGCAGGTCCTCACAGATGTTCAGGAGAGCAGTTTCCGTGCTTCTGGCCGCTCTGAAGCCAGATTGATGATCATGGAGACTATCAACAGCTTCAGCATGGAGGTTAAGCTGGGAGATGGCCAGTTTCTCCAGGAGCTTGCCCAGGAAGGGAGTGATGGAGATTGGGCGATAGTTAGCCGGACAGGAGGGGTCGGCAGAGGGTTTCTTAAGGAGACGGTGCACAAGGGAGTGCTTGAGGGGGGATGGGAAGACTCCAGAGGCAAAGGAGTGGTTGCAAAAGTCAGCCAGGGCAGGAGCCAGGGAGTCGATGTGGTCCTTGATAGTATTGGAGGAACAGGGGTGAATCTGTTTAGACGAGACTTTCATAGATCGGACTTGTCTGGAAACCTCGTCAGCAGAAAAAAGGGGAAAGGCAGAGAAGGAGGGAGGAGGGGTGGCTACAGAAGGGCCAGAGGAAGAGCAGGGAAGAAAGGGGGGGAGGTGATAGGAGGAGAGTGAGGACAGGATGTCCTGAGTTTTAGAGATGAAGTGGGAGGCCAGTGCAGTGCAGAGGGCCTGGGAGGGGACAGGAGAGGTAGAGACTGCAGCAGGGTTGGCAAGTTCCTTGCAGATTTTAAAGAGTTCAGCCGAGTTGTTAGATGCCGCAGAGATGCGGGCTTGGATAAGGGCTCTCTTCTTGGTGAGAACAGAGAGACTGTATTGCCTTTGGAGCAGGCGGCAGGCCAGTTTGTCAAAGGATGAACATGAAGCACGCCATTTCCTCTCTGCCACCCTGCACTTGCGTTTTAGGGTGACGAGATCCGAATCATACCAAGAGTTACATTTGGCTTTGGGCTTCAGGCGGATTTTCATGACAGGGGCAAGGATATCAAGAGTATCAGATATAGCAGAGTGGAGCAAGGAGAGGGCTGTGTCAGGGTGGGAGTGAGCCGAAGGGGGAGGGGCGGGCGAGAAGGTGGCAGCGAAAGCCGCAACTGACACGCGCTTCATGGGTCGGATGACCGAGAAGGTGGGTGGCAATGATGAGGGTGGCTTTGCCTGGGGGGTAGGGAGGGTGAGGTGGGTGGATAGGAGAAAGTGATCACTCCAGGAGAGAGGAGTGGATAGAGGGACAGAGAGGGGAAGGTCAGAAGAGATCAGAGCATTAAGAGTGTGCCCTGCAGAATGAGTAGGCCCAGATGGGAGAATTGAGAGTGAGAGAGAGTCGCAGAGGTCACGAAAGAGTCCAGTGGGGGGACAGGAGGCATCTAAGTGGATGTTGAAGTCACCAAGAAAGAGGAGTTGAGTGGTAGAGGACAGGAGTGAGGAGGAGAGGTCAGCCCACTCAGAGGAAGGAGGAAATTTGACCAGGTGGCCGATAGATAGTAGCCACGGTAAGGGAATGGCTAGGAGAGAGAGAGAGTCGGCAGACAAGACATTCAAAAGAGGAGTAGGACTGTGTAGGAGTGACAGTGGCAGGAATCCACTCAGGGAAGATAAGGGCTGCCCCCCCCCTGCACGGTTGGGTCTGGGCAAGGAGAGGATCTTGTAGCCATCAGGTAGGAGTGTGTCAAAGCTGGTGACAGAGCTGGCCGTGAACCATGTCTCAGTAAGACCGAGGACGTCAAGGTCCAGTTCCTCAAGAAGGTGACAGATATCAGAGGAATGCCTGATGGCAGAGCGAGCGTTGAGTGTGGCAATGTGGAGAAGGTTGCCATCCTTGAAGGATTTCCGGGGAGGGGTACAGATCAGAGGTACGCCCTGCGGAGGTGTAGAAGAGGGAGGTGAAGAAGGAGCAAGTGAGGGGTGCATTTTCTCTAGTTTATGGTGATTATGGGTCTCCTGTATGCCCAACTGTAGTGATCAGAATCCTCACTTAAAAAACCCATGTATCCTGAGCGATTTTAGTAGAAGCCATTTTAAAAGAAATTCTTTCTGCTCATTGGAGCAGGGCGTGGCTCCAGAATTGCAAGCCAGCATGGGACTTCATAACAGAGGGAAACTCAAGTGAACAACGCCCACGTGAGTATACTCTTGCGCAGGTGATAACAACATGGGAACATGTATGTATAATGTAGTGATGTGAACAGTTTGGAGATATGAACGAAAGGTATGGTGATGTGGGTGATTTGGTGATGTGGGTGATATTATGGTGATTTGATTGTTGTACGAGGTCAGTGGTTTAGATGGAATAGGACTTCTGGTGAGGTAGCATTGGTGATGAAGTATGAAATAGGACTTTTGGTGATAAGAAATAAGATTGGATAGGATAGATTGGATTTCAGGTGATGTGTTGTGGAGTTAATTGGATAAAAAATGGGTCATGTATTGAAATTGTCATGTATTTGAGTTTATTTTACTTTTTATAATGGAAAGGGAAGGAAAAAGGAGCCCAATCTTATAAAGACTGGGAGGTAGTACCACACAGTATTCTTCTTATGATGATAAAAGCAATGTGGTATTACAAAAGTAGTGGCTCGGTATAAGGAATGAGCCTAGATCTTAGTTATTTTCTCGTGCTGTCTTTTTTGGTAAAAAAGGAAGGAAGGTGGATGAGTAGCCGTGTTTGTGTGTGTGTATGTGTGAAACAAAAGTAAAGAAAGTGTAAAAGGGGGTAGGGAAAAAGTTGATTGATCTGTATTCTTGAAGCACGTGCAACATAGCAGTAGGGTTAAAGTGAAGCATTAGGGACGCGCACAACATTATGGAGGAAGGAACTCCAAAAAAACACATGCATAGGGTTCTGCCACTGTGTTGTGACAGAATAAATAAACAATTGATAGTAGAAACAAAGGGAGTGGGGACGTCCTGCTCCTGGCCAGAGCAGGGTTCCCATAACAGAAACATGCTAGAAAAAATGTCCATCTTTGTAGCAGCAAAATATTAAGGAAACAAGTCCCAAAAAAGAGAAGAGATTCCAGATCTTTGTAAATTAGTTGAGGATATAGGAGACCAGGAAGGTGAAAAAGAGATCCAATGTCAGGGTATATACCCCGTAACGCCTAAACATGCAGTATGGTATACAAAACCCAGCCTATAAGCCAACAGAGGTAGAAAGACTGTCAACAGGACTATCAGGATTAGCAACTAAGGGGGGGGCACAAAAGCTTTTGCCCCTCCATATAACCCATCCACAAGCTCTAATATGCCCGTAGCATTTCTGTACCCAGATGGTCCACAAGTAGGCATTGACAATGAGCTAAGAGCATTGCAGGAAAGGTTGGTAAGATTACAAGTGTCTGAAGAAGTATCACTAGAAATAAGGGTACCGGTGAAGAAAACAGGGGATTGGAATTCAGGAGATTTTTTGTTCAGGTTAAACCCTGGGGCAATAAGAAATGCTTGTGTTGAAAAAGATGATGGGCAGAGTGTATGGACAGTCCTGGGACAGGAAGTAGAACAAGCAAGGGATAATTGTCAGGATTCCATGGCACATTTCTAGATTTTCAATGAGAAATTACTGTAGAAAATCTGCATTCAAAAGAATTAAGTAAACATTTATTTTTAATCTTCATTATTACATTATTAGTAGGAGCATTGGTTGAGTGATGTTTGATTTTGGGTTTAGTATTTTAATGTGTCAATATTGCAATAAGTTTCCTTAATGACAACTATATACAGGAAGTGCCTAATTCCCCAAACCAAGATGGAGGTTCAGTGCAACACAAGTGATTGGTAGAAAAATATTATGAGGTAGTTTGGAACATTTCACAACATTCTAAACTGCCTTTCATTCCAGTTAGTTTCTTTAGAGGAAGGTTGTAGTTTATGTAGCTCTTAGGATATTTAGCATAAGTTATTATAAAAATCCTTTTTTGAGAAAGAATTTACAGTGAGCTTAATTTCTACAGAAGTTTTGTTTATGAAGATATCCTTGTTAAAACTTCAAGACCAATTTACAGATGAAGCAAGCTAAGTTATCTACAGTGATATGTTTCTATCTTCAATTTGTCTCAGGAAAAAGTTTATTTTAAATTCTAAGAAACTGTACTTAGCTGCATTTGATTTTTGAGAACATTTATTTGAACTCTACTGCGCGCATATTCTATGAAAGAAAATTCTGATGTACGTTTATTTTTCCTCTCGTGGCTGCGTGTGCGGGAAACGAAAGTGCGTTTATTTTTTCCTCTCGCGGCTGCGTCTACGGTTAATGAAAGTTTAGTGTAGATGTTTTAGAGCATTGGGTCAGGATATTTATTGTGACATTTTGGTTCTAATTTAGCTTTATATTTTCACTTAACGTACGCGTGTTATTTTAATTAGTATTGTGATGTATTATACTTGTAACACGCGCCTCTTTATTTCATTTACTGTTGAATACAATCCTAGTCAGGAATCTGTTAGAGTATGCTCGTACATTCCACTTTAAAGTTTTACTTCCTGGTTTAACGTACCAGTGTTGTCAAGTAGCGTTTCGAGTGGCGTCGTGTTGACTTCCGGCATTTCTCCGTGAATTCATTTACTTTTTGTGGAGCGGTTACTGAGTGTTGGTACGAGTTACAGTGATCGTTTGAGCGCGCGGCTTATTTTTGCTTCGTGTCATTATTTCTACTTCGTTCTGAATGCGCGTACGTCGCGGTCTTCTAATCAGCTGAACTTTTCGTTTTTTGTGCATCAAGCCATCTAACCTCCGTGGAGCATCCAAAGTCTACAATACAGTTTTGAATGATATTTACATATGCAGCTACAAGAAAGTAAAAGCTGATAGTAGAATTATTCAGAAGAAGAGTTTATTTAACAGAGACTTGAGAACTATAGTAAAACATTTATTCTTCAAGCAAGCAAGTTTCTGACTTTCTACAACATAAATTCAAAGAATATCCAAAGCGTTTCAAGAATATTGAATATTGACCTTCATTGTAAATTCAATTATAAGAAATCAGAAGAGCATCTAAAAATACAAAAGCCAAACTATAAATGCCTATCAGCAATCTAGCATAGGCAGCAGGTACATGATAATAGTTTGTTAATATTATTAATAACAGAAGTCTACATACAGAAAAGAGTTTATTTAATCTGTATATTTTTTGTGCTTGGATTTCACAGACACACGTTATTGATGAAACTTCCACAATCCAGTTCCAAAGAGTTAACCATCTACTGAGCCTAATAATCTGGGAACCAGTGTTGTGTCTTAAGAAACAGTGAAGATCTGCAGTTGTTATTTTCTCCTCCATTCCCCTTTCCCCTTGGGTTTGCCTGTTGGGTAGTTTTATATTTTATGAACTATTGAGCAGGCATATCAAGGGGGTCTGGTGGGCCAGCATCACTCCTGCAAGAAGATCCAACATATGGATCTGACCATAATAGTGGGGAAGATCAAGGTGGTAGAAATAATGAAGAGGTAGGGCAAGGAGGAGATGAAGGATAGGGGGCAGTGAAAAACCTGTCCCTGCCACAAGAGGCTATTAGGAGGGACAGACCAAGAAATAGACCAGATTTAATCATGGTATTTCAAGATCAGAAAAATACTAAAGGGGTAGAAAACAAAATAGATATGCAGATGCCTCTAACACGTAAAGGAGTAGGGATAAGGCAGTATGTGCCATGGCCTCAAAAGGACAGAAATAATTTGACTAAAGCACTCCCCCAGCTTATAGACGGAGCTAGTAAATGGATCTATGAATTTGAAAAACAAACAGCAGGGGTAGCCTTAGCACTAGGAGACTTTATGAGTTTACTGGTCACCATAGTCGGGGACCAGGCTGGGGACATATGGGCAACGGCTGGGGAAAGTCTTGCAGATAATGAACATGATGGAGTAGCCTTTGATGAGGTAAGGGCAAGGGTGTGGGATGCCCTATGAAGGATGTACCCAGATACCCCTGACTTACATTCTTTAATGCAGTGCACAATAGGTGATGATGAGGACCCAGTTAGGTTTATTCGTAAGTTACAGTAAGTTTCATTCCCCAGGACAAATACATATTCTGATTAGGACAGACCACAGAAATCACATGCATGTCCAATCCTATTGATAACTGCAGACCCTGAAGAGGAGCCCTTGGTGGAAGAGGAAATAGGAAACAGATGGTGGCAGGGACAATATTGGCATTAGATTTGGCCTTTGAGACTATTTCTGATGTCCAGAATGTAGAAACATTGAATAGCTAGTATTCTGATATGCGCATTGCAGCAAGGAAATCAATGAAAGATGTTACGTGTGTGCACTTATGCCGCACACATCAGGGCCTCCTAAGGTTTTTAGGTCCACATCCAGTCCCAATTACAGAGGCACAAAGCTTGGTACATCTTGCACTATAAGGGATAAAGGGCACTTTCCAGGCACATAGTGTGCAATTGAGAAGCATTGATCTAGACCCAGCGGTATGCAATGGCAACACAAAATACTGCCAGTGTCTACAAGGACCATATTTCTCCTTGGGAGGTTACTAAAATGACAATGACAAATGACAAGGCCTCACAGTGATGTGCCTGGCAGATGGGCTGATCGAGTACAGCGGAGAAGCAATATCCCAAATAGAGACTACGTGTGCGCAGTATGGTCCCAACACATCACAAGGCTGACACAGATTGCAACAATGAAGAAGCCAGTGCGAATAGATAGGGCCAAATCTTTTGAACTTTGTTTTAGCAATGAAGGAACAGTTCCTGGTGGCACAAGGACACAGTGCAATCACACTCATGTGATCCCTGGTATGACAAAAGGTACAGCAGCAGTGATGGATTACTACTGGGTTTGTGGCCGACAAGCCTACTTGCAACTCCTACTATCTTGGAGGGGCAAGTGTTCACTGGCCACCCTGCACTCAGTGGTACTAGTAATCCTGGAAGGAGATGTGAAGGGAGAAGAAATGCCTGTCGAGGTGCCAACAGCACCTAAAAGAAACAGAAAGAAGCTTGCAGATTCCACAAGAATTTGGTATTCTGCCAGAAAATGTCAACGGCGGGGAAGAAAGAAAAGCTCAAACTAAGACTGTTCCGCGCTGCTCAGAGAAATACCCGACAAGTATTGACTTTTTAGCTCAGCAAAGACTTTCTGTTTAATCTTTTTTGTATCCTGGGGTACAAGCAGCTGCTGCACTTTTCTACCCCCGGAGGATGCTAAGAATGGGTCACTAACCCACGTCATCAAGGCGGTGCACAATTTAGGTGTTCAAATGAAGGAAGATGGTGGAGTTCAGAACACAGATTGGCTTTCGCTTGCCTTTGATTGGGTCCTGTCATGGCTGGGGGCAGAGGTAAAAATACTGGTTCCTGTGATCGTGTTTTTCTTGGTTCTCTTCTGCACATGCCAATGGAATCTCCGATGAGGTGTTCCTATAGTCACTTATAGTGCAAAGACGATGGTATCAATTGGGGGACCTAAAACACCTTGCCATACAACAGCAAAAATCAACCTAATATTTCTGGGGTTGTAGATATGTGGAGTGGGGATGAGTTAGTTACTGTAGAAGTAACAAAAGGGGGGAATGTTGGGAAGGAGCCTAGTGCTTTCCTACATTTCCAAACTGTCCCAAGCGCTATACAAATGAGGCAAGACTTCTTTAAGCAATATAGCACTGAGAAAAGCTGTTTTCATGCAAAATTAATCACACACAAGCATGGCAGTCACTAAATAAAGATTGTTAGGATTGAAATCTAAGTGCCCACAACTATGTAGATGGATTTATATATAAAACTGTTGTACATTGTAAATTAGCTTTGTTTAAAACAAACTGTAAAGAGCAGGCTCTCTGCCAAAGAGGAATGTGCTTGCGCTAAGAATAGATCACAGAGCTCGTGTGCGGTGTTGCATCACTGAGTCTAAGGCTGGAAGAGAGAACAAAGTGGATGATAAACTGTTCCTGTCAATCACAGGCCAATGGAGATTCAACACGACATAGTATTAGAAAAGTGTTTTTCTGTAGAAGTTATTGGACCACATCAAATACAATTTTATGGAGTTAATGTTGAGAGAATGGCGGGAAGATGTGTTTATGTATGAATGTTTATAACATAGTAAATTATGCTAAACAAGAGCGACAAAGTATTCCTGCTAATACAGCATTATTGTTAAGTAGGGAACATGACCATGCAACACTGGAGCCTCTGCAGCATCCCTTGTATGGCAAGAGGAACACGTTTGGAGGAGCTCTACTGGTATTCAGTGACCAAGTGAAGGGTATTTAAGCCCCAGGCACTGCACCAGTATCCAGAGGATCTTGGAGTCAGCGAAAGACGACGACAGAATGCTGGCTTGGAAATGGCAGAGTCCTCTGCATTTCCCCAATGCTCATGATCTGTAAAGATTAAAGCCTTGTCATCACCTGCAAGATTAACTCATGTCTTTTAATTCCCTAGAGGGGTGCATTTTGCTCTGGTTTATGGTGATTATGGGTCCCCTGTATTTAAGGGGTGCCCCTGTAAATTGTGGTTCACTTTCACTCCCCAAGAGAGATCACTCAGTTGCCGAAACCTTCCGAGGATTAGTTCTTTTACAGGAAATCTCAAGAACTTCACAATTAAATGTTGTGGTCTCTCTCCCAATGCTGGTGTTGGTCCCAGGGATCTATGAGCTCTCTCTATTTCAAAAGGCATTTTAGGATCCAGTTTAAGTATTTTTATCAGGCATTTCTCCAAGAAATCCATAGGACAATTCTTCCCAACATTTTCTGGAAATCTTGCAATTCGAATATTATTTCTTCTAGAGAAGTTTTCCTGTTCAGAGGCTTTAAGGGTTACTTCTCATTTTGAATTTGTAATTCACTTATTTGTTCAGCCATTCTCTGTGTGTCTTCGTCCACTGTGTTCAGGTGACTTTCCACTGAGTCAACTTTGGTGGATAACTCAGTATATCTTTCTTCTGAAGCAAACAATTTTGTCTTGATGTCTGCAATGTCAGATGTCACTTTGGTTAAAAGCTCAGGAAGTTTATCTTCTCTTTTTTCACTCTCTGTAGTATCACTTTCCCCTCCTTTTTGTCTTTTAACTGGTTGAGATGATTCAGTAGCGGTAAGGTCAGCCATTGTAGCAATGGGAGATAAGCTCAGGGCACAGGCGCTCAGCCACAAGCTGCCATTCCTGGAGCAGCCAGGTTCTAGAATCACAACAACCAGAACCCGTTTTCCAACAGATTGATGTTATTTTCTTTCACACTACAATGGCGAACTGTAGCAATCATCTGTATTCAAGTGCCGGTTGTTTCAGATGAGACCGTGCAGGTTTCGGTTTTTCTTTCTTGTGTGGGCATCAGTTTTTACTTTCAGTCAGCAAACAATTAAAAATTATTGACTCACTCTGTCTCCCTCAATTCATCTTCCCAGTGCCACATAGATGGTTTGTCTTTAAATAGTTTTGACTGTGCTTTTTACGATCACCTACCCATCATGTGACGGTTTTCGTGGTTCACAATGGGTTCTCGTTTCTCTGAGCTTAGTCCTCCAGATACAAAAACAAGGCATATGATATGTAGCATAATTATGGTGCATACACATGAAAATATCGTTCAAAACGGCATTATTATGCCAAGTTCAGTACTGATCAACAATATCCTGAAGAAGGAACTTTTGATATAGACAAACTTGTCATTTTGCGAGGCACCCGAGAGAAATTGTACGCAAAGATTTTTCAAAACCAGTGGAAAGCATATTTTTGGTATATAGAGGCCCAGAAGCGCTTCAGAGAATGTCAGATTAGATCTTTCAAAAACACACAAGCCCAGTTAGAAAAAGAATTAGAATACTACAAATGTGCATCCCAGGTACACAGCCTGTCTCATGTACGCATGCTACCAAATTATTCGCTAGCATAGAGGTAACTCCAAGCGCTCCACATAAAGATCAGGTCCCTCCATGTGCCCCCCTTGAGGATCCTATATATTTCCTGCCTCCATACTCTCCACCAGACCGCCGAGACCTAGTCCTCTACTGTCCCCTCCTCCAATTCTGCCTGAACGCACGCAATCTCTACCTCCCAAACCCCAACACCTGCCTCTGCCTCAACAGCCACCATGCAGTCCCTAATGTACACGTGGGTCTCTAGACAAACCATTACCAGCTGCTTCAACACCATTACCAGCTGCCATACCATATTCAACCCTTATTTTTAATTCACCCACAGCTCATCTTCTCTGATACAGTAGCCTACACAATATTTTATCAGATAAATTCATACAAAAGTATCTAGCAGCAGAAATGCGAGGGTCTCTATCCAAATATTATACACAACATGACCTATCACCTCAAGACCTGCAACTTTTCCACACCTCTTTTTCAGGAACTCCCACACTGGACACCTGTGATCCTAGCAATTCCTATCGCATCACCAGATGCTTCCATTATGCCAATGCAAACTTATCCTGCAGCCACCGCCCATGGTGCCACTCAGATCATACACACTTCAAGCTCAACAGACCTCTACCATAAGGCACAGCAATTCCCATCACTGCCAGAACACCCTACACCATTTTTGGAACACAGAGCCACTGTTAAAACATGCTATAACCCCAATATTGCTGATCTCAAACAGCTACTTAGAGCAGTCCTCAAAGAAACATTCTACAAACAATTCCTGGACAAACTGCAGTGGCCAGACACATTGACTGATGCTGACGCGGTTGAGAACTGACAATTCTTATTAAAGAAAAATATTCTAAGAAATCTAATTGGACAAAAAAAGCAGCAATCCCCATCAGACAACTTCTCTAGGATGAATTACGGTTTTAACAAGTACTCTGCCATTGAGAATGCGACAGAACAAGCCAAAACAGTTCTTGTATCCTATTCTGTTACTGGCAAACAATTACTCATTAGATCAGTGCTATTGGCGAGTCAGAGTGGATTAGACATGTTCACGAGGCCTTTTATGACCCACACTCTACCATGCAAAATCTATTATGGCCTGGGCTAGGGTCTGTCTGAACTTCACACATGATGAGACCATGTCAAAAGACTCTAGAGCACCCGGCCCTAATTCCATCCCCAACGCAATAATAAAAAATAATATGGAATAGTGGGGAGAGCTCATTTACCTCCTGTTTAGGAAAGTGTCTGTGGAGGCAAAGGTCCCTGAATAATGGTGTTGTTCTGTTCTGTTCTTATACCTATTTACAAGAGGGAGTCTAGAAATGCCCTAAGAACCTTCGACTGCTTGCCATGTTAAACTCCACAGGAAAAATCTTTGCTTCACTGTTACTTGACAAATTGACTAACTGGGTGGAGTCGATAGGCTTACTAAGCAAGTTCCAAAAGGGTTTCTGTGCAGGCTCAGGAACATACCACTGTCTGTGGTTACTTGTGGTTACTTGACTACCTAACCAGAAAGACTAAAACTAAGGGTCAACCTGGCCTATATGTCGCCATGATAGACTTCCGGGCGGCCTTCGATACAGTAAATCAGAGTAAGTTACTGGCCAAAATGAATTGATTGGGCTGTCCACGGGATCTGTTTCTGGCTGCTATGGGATTGCACGAGAATACATCTGTGTAATCTGAAGTGTATCAGGTGGCTGGGGTCGGATTGATACACTGTAATATTTGAAAGAACTGCGGACTTCCTTCAATCGTTAGTAATTGTAGAGATAAGTGCTGGTACAGGCTGTTTTAAAATGTCTACTTAGTTTACAGACCATTGACAGAAATAGACAAAATCTTGCTTAAAGTCGCATCACTAACCCACAAATGCCTGAACAACGCTGCCCCACGCTACCTGGCAGACAGAATCTGCAAATACCCCCCCAACAGACCCACCAGAACTTCCAACGCGAACCTGCTCATAGTTCCCAGGTTCAAACGCACCAAAATGGGCGGCAATAGCTTCCAGGTGAAAGCACCCCAACACTGGAACGCCATACCTCCCTCCCTCAGGACACCCCAAACCTATACACACTTCAAACGCAACTATATCCGTTGGATAAAGAAGAAGACCCACTAATACCTCCAACACCACACTGCCGCAATCCTGTAATGTATGCTTATCTGTTATTTATAAAAATGTTGTATTGTATTACACCCTTCTGGTAAAACTGTATACACTGTCCTACATTGCAACATTGGAAGATTGTAATGTATGGTATAAGCAACCTGTAACCAAGCTTTGAATAACCATGCTGCTCATGCGCCCTCATACCCGCGGGTCTGGTGTGCAATACAAATGAATAAACTTAAACTGAAACTGATTGTGGCTGCCAGGAATAAACAATTGTTAGCGGATGCAAGAGCTAGCCTTGAAGTAGGGATTTTCCTATGGAGTTACATATATGACACCAATGCTTCATCATATTTATGATTTAAATAGATTATTTTGTTGCTGCTATTTCTCCTGGATAGAGTTCTACTGTATTTATAGATGAAATGTATTATTATGGTAAATAAGAAAGGGAAGGGTGAGCCATTAGAACATATGTATTACAGAATTCATTTGTGAGGCAGCATATAGTTGGCTTCTCTGAAGGCAGAATCTCTGAGCTTTTTGACACATACGTAATTTCATAAAGGGGACCTTGGCCCGTATGCACTATCTGGTGATGAATGAGGTTCTGAATCGCATGTCAGAGAGAACCAGGTGTTTATTATTATTGTACCCCAGTGTCTGGTGCCAGAGGTCGCTATATATATATTAGCCGGCTATTATGGTCTTTTTGCATTGCCTTTATGAAGACCAAGTATTAGTGATGCTGAGTTGTAGGTGTGATCTGTTACTGGATTGATTTAGACAGCATGGTTTGGGCAGATGTATTGGGGTGAAAAAGTGAGCCTGCTTGGTCGTGAATGGGATTATGACTGTTGTACCTCACATGTTCCGATTGACACCCCTTGTATTAGGTTAGTACCTTGTTTGACTATGACATACGCTCCATAGATGTTACTGTTTTGAAATAGGGGTTTATTGGGGGTATCGATTCTTCTTAAATTTTGGTGTCAGCCACTGAATAAATATATAGGGTGGGGGTGGAGAGGGGAGCTGGGGTTGGTGATTTATTTTTATAGTAATTTGCTAAGGTTATTGTTTTTTCTGAACTACCTTAGTGCTATGTCTCAGCAGTGTGCCATCTATTTGTAACTAGTACCAGTGTTATCTGGTTGACTCATGCCTTGGTGGGCGTGGGTTCTTTTTTCTTTCCTTTTTCTGATCTCTTTTCTCTTCTCACTATTCTATACTGATCACGCTTATTTGTTTACCTTGATTAAGATTGACAGCATGAATTCTAGATCTGTAAATCATCTTAACAATTTTTCATGGCATGTTAATGACCTGAAGACTGTGGTGAAGGGGACCAAAATCTTATCCTATTTGAGATCAACTTCATGTGACATCGCTTTCCTCCAGGAGACCCATCTGGACTGTAAAGAAGCCGAAAAACGTCAACGGGATGGGTTAGCCAAACCTTTTTCTCAACTTATTCGACCAGTAAAAGAGGCGTTTCAATACTCATTAAGAAACACCTCCCTTTGTCAATCATCTCAAGCAAAACAGACAAGGAAGGAATAATTGTATGTGTGTTGGGCAAAGTACAAGATACAGCGATACTTTTATGCAATGTGTACGCACCCAATTTGGATGAACCCCTTTTCTTCCACGAACTTGCACAATTGATTCAAAGCTTTGGTGTTAGTGCAATTGTGTTAGCCGGTGATTTTAACCAGGTGTTGGATCCAGCATTATATCGCTCAAATGGAGACAATACGCGTGTCCCGAAGAAGAGCAGGAGATCTTTAGAATGCCTGATGAATGAATTCAATTTAGAGGACATATGCAGCTTAGAGCACCCGTCTGAAAGAGATTACAGCTTTCACTCATTGTGTCATGATACCTATTCCCGCATTGACTTCTTCTTGACTTTGGGCCAAGTGAACTTCAACTGTTTTGACTCTAGTATTGGGCTCATCCGACCATGCACCTGTATCTTTACGTCTTTCCTTACAACATACTATGCTGAAGTCATCCAGGTGGAGAATTAATTCTAAAATTCTGCTAAATGAGCAGACTAAAGATGAAGTTGTAGAGGAAATTAAAGACTTCATTCAAATCAATAGGTCTGAGGATGTCAAAGTCTCCACAGCCAGGGAAGCTATCACATGTTTTGTCTGTGGTGTGTTCATATCAAAAACTGGCAAGCAAAGCAAACTGAAAATCAAAGAAATTCAAAGGTTGTCTACTGAGGCTAAGCATCTAGACAATTGCTTTGCTGTTAGCCGCGATGAACGAACTAAGTCTCAATTGAGGAAGGCTACATTTGAATTAAATAAATTGATATCCGACCTTATTCAGGCAGAAAATGAACTACTTTGAAAATGGAGAAAAGGCAGGCAAACTTCTGGCACATAGGTTAAAAGTAGCCGAGAGTGATTGATTTATCAATGCAATCAGAGACCCGAGCACAGTCCTTTTTTTTTTTTTTTTTCTTTTCAGTGCCTAATTTATTTTATTCAAAAACAAAATTAAAAGTGTACATGAATTGTAATGGGGCGTGGGGAGCTGGTTCGCCTTTGTCGTCCAAGTGCTTCACAAATTAGGAATTGGACATGGTGTTTAACCACCCACAATTATGTTGTTGATGGGAATATGGATCAGTTTCACAAAGAAGCCTATGAACCCCATTATTGCAAATCCAATTGCTGTTGCCATAGCGATCTTTTGGAATTCTTTTCTGTCTGGCTTTGTGCATCTTTTAACCAGTCGGATGGAATCCTTTACAAACTGGCGGCTGGGTTCAACAAACTGCATTACTTGATCCATGATTACTTTGACGTCGGCTCCCGATGACAAGCTCCGCCCCCGAGCACAGTCTTGAAAACACAACAAAAAGAAATAAATGTTCTGTTCCATGAGTTGTATGAAAAACTTTACAAATCGGAATTGAATTGTGAAAATGCTGTGATAGAAAACTTTCTGGACTCATTAGACGTCTCCCATCTGTCAAATGATCAAGCAGCTAGCCTTGAAGGGAGAATAGAAGTTGAGGATATTCGTATGGCCATTTCTAAACTTTCTGTGGGCAAATCACCAGGCACAGATGGATTGCCTGTAGAGTTGTATGGGATACTTCCTGATTCTGCTCTACAGCTTCTTTGTGATGTTTATTACAATGCCGTTGAGACTAATTCCATGCCAGACACGATTCGACATGCTTTAATAACAGTCTTCAAGAAGAAAGATAGGTTTGTTGCAAGATGCGAAAACTACAGGCCAATCAGTCTGATTAACACTGACTGCAAGATTCGTGCGAAGTGTTTGGCTTTCAGACTGGAAGCAGTTATACCGTCGTTGATCCATGAGAATCAGGTTGGCTTTGTCACTGGGAGGGCGATGGCTGACAACATGAGACGCCTTTTGTTATCAATGGAGCAAGGGCATAAGCAACCAATCACCACTGCTGTGATATCGGTGGATGCCGAGAAGGCGTTTGATCGTGTGGAATGGGCCTTTTTGTTCTCATTTTTAGACAAAATGAAATTTGGCCAGGACTTTAAGCGCTGAGTACGGTTATTATATGCAAATCCATCTGCAAGTGTACTTATGAATGGCCTTATTTCGAGCGCTTTTTCACTTCACAGGGGTACCAGGCAGGGCTGCTCACTTTCGCCCTTATTGTTCAATTTATCGATGGAGCCTTTGGCAATATTATTGCGAGCTGATGATAGGCTTCAACCAATAATTGGGAATGATCATGAGAATTTAAACTGGCTCTATGCAGATGATCTCCTGGTGGCCCTACAGGACCCAACAGGTTGCATACTGTTCATGATGCAAGATATCCAGCAATTCTTCCTAGTCTCTGGTTACACGGTGAACTGGAGTAAGTCTGAAATTCTTCGAGTAAAGAATATTTGCCTGTGACACACCTGTGCTCAATTGAAGTTCACCTGGAGTCCGGAAAAGATGAAATATGTGGGCATTTGGATCATTCCTGAGGTGATCAAATTGCCAGCGATGAATCTTACATTGCTTTTACCAAAACTCAAATCTGACTTAGATAGGTGGGGACTTCTGAAACTGTCCACATGGGGAAAGATAAACTGTATAAAAATGAATCTGGCACCGCGGGTGAATTATATTTTATCTATGCTTCCCATCAAAGTGCCTGGTCTTTTTTTTTTTAAGGAAACAGACAGAATCATGCAAAAATTAATTTGGGATGGAAAACCATCAAGACTTGCAATGTGGAAAATGCAGCTGCCTTTCAAGCAAGGGGGAATGAATTTACCGAACTTTGTCGACTATCACTTGTCATTCACAACTCGTCATCTATGTAAGGTCATTGAAACGGATGAGGAACAGCAAACAAACTACTTAGCTTGGGAGTGCAATGCTGTGTCACAGTTGGATCCAAAAGCTTTATTGACGAACAAGAGGAAACAAACTAAGGGAGTTAATCCACTAACTGAGTTTTTACAAGACTGTTGGCATGGAATTTCTAAGCCCAATAATACAGAGCCTTATCTATTCCCTGATGCTTCCATTTGGTTTAACCCGGCACTGAAATCACAGGGAAAAGTCCTATTTTGGCCTGGGTGGTTTTTAGCCGGCATAAAATACCTTAAAGATCTGGTTGAAGGTGGTAAATGGATATCATATGCACAATTGAACCGGTAATTTAACATGTCTGATTTGCCATTTGCAGAATATAGGAAATTAAAGGGCATTATTATGGCAAGTTTGGATGTGTCTCAACTAGCAGATCAGAACATAGCCTGGTCAACTCTATTGACCTGCAAAAGTGCTTCTCACCCTGCAGCTACAATGTATGGAGTCTTAAAGGCTTGCCGTAAAGGGGACCCAAGGTTGCCAGACATATGGGCTCAAGAACTGGGGGAAGAGGTTGATATGCGTTGTTGGCGACGATGCTGTGGTAACGCACGCCTGATGAGTATGGACTGGCACCTTAGAGCCTCACAGACAAAACTACTTTTTAGATCTTACAGGACACCCGTAAGGTTATTCAACAGATACCTTCTGGAGAACGAACTTTGTTGGAAGTGTAAGAATGCGCAAATCACCCTCAGTCATTTGATCTGGTTCTGCCCAAAGATTAAGATGTTTTGGGAGTGTGTCTGTGAGAGGTTAGGTTTGGTTCTATGTTGTACAGTCCCTTGGACTGCCTCTTTACTGATTTTGGGAGATATGTCCCTGATGGAGGAAGTTTGATTCTGCAAAAAGATTTGGCTCCTCCACGCTTGCATGATTGCAAAGAAAATTATATTAAGATCCTGGAAATCGAGCAGTTCCTTTTATATTGATAAATGGGTAGAGGAACTGCTTACCATCTCCACTTATGAAAAAGTGATTCACAAACAAGCGGGAGACATTGGAAAGTTTTGGGATATTTGGGATGCTTTGTCGATATGTGAGTTACAATTTTGGTCCCTGGAAGATCTCATTTCCATTGTTTTTGATTCGCTATGCCTTTGTTCTGTACATTCCATGGTTCTCATGTATATATTAATGTATAATGCTCTCCATAATGTATATATCTGATTGTTGGAATTTTTAAATCGACTATCTGTGGCATTTCACTGACTTTCTCTCTTTTTCTTCTTTTTCTGTGTTTCTTTTCTTCTTTCTCTTTACTTCATTGGGTATATTTATTTGGCTAACTCACTGTTGTTATCCAGTTGGATGGTACACTTCTGTTATGTTTTACTACCGGGTATTCGACTAGTTATTGTTATATATATATTGTTATAATTTGTTTGTTCATATTGCAAAATAAAAATATTATGAAACAAAAGAGAAGATACATAATCGTGTGTCTAAAGATACTGAGTTGTACGGTCTATTGCCTTTATTATGCAGATGACCTGATCCTGTTTGAACATACCTTTGCAGGATTTAAGAGATCCATGGAAGCACTACAAAACTTTGCCAACAACCATGAAATAATATTAAATTACGAGAAAACGAAGGTCATGTATTTCTCACATAAGCACGCCAAGGTTCCTACCCTAGCTATCAATGGAAATATTATAGAACTAGTCTCCAGCTATAAATACTTGGGTGTCCAATTCTCTACTAAGACATATTATGCAGAACTGGTAAATGCTATGAAAAGCAAAGCAATAACCAAGCTGAATATGATATATAAGTGTGTAAGAGTGGCATCGGGTTTCAGCTATCATGGGATACTCACCCTATATAAACAATGTTTTTGCACATCAGTATTAAATGGATTAGATGCCATTAGTATGCATGATTTTGCTTGGCTCAATGTTTGGACTTGGCCCTGGTGTCCCGTTTGAAATTATTTGCCTATGGCTCTGAAAAAAAGAAATGCATTACTCCTAAAAGCAGGTTAAGTTCCCTATCTGCCCGCTTCTTGCTCTATTTGGTCAACTAACTCCTAGTAAGTTGTCTGACTCCATGGAATCCCTCAGTATGGTGTGTTTTGATAATATGGGATGGAGCCCACATTGGGAGGACAGTCTGCAAGAACTGACCAAGAAATCCAATATTAAGTTAGCACAATGGGATTGGTGTCTATTATTAATTTATTGGTCCATAATCCCAAGTCTGTTCAAGGCTACATCAAACTGTCCCCCTCTCCAGAGTTATGTAGGTTTATAATTTTACTACGCATTGGTAGATTGACACTACTAATGGTTATTGGCCCTAAGCGGGGCATCAATAAACAGAGGAGAATATGTCAATCATGTGAAGCCATGGGAAAACTGGAGACCGGCCAACATGTTTTGACTGAATGTAGGGAACATGGAACCCTGTACGTAAAGAGGCTGGCCCTTTTGTGACTGATTACAATAACATCAAGAGTGACTCGTTCAACATCTGGAAGGCCATCATCAGGTTGGGTAAAGTGGGAAATAATGCCCTGATTGTATAATGGTATATTATTTCTGCTGCCCAAAATGTGAGGACATGAGCTGCAGGTCTTGTAACCCATACTTGACTACGTAAATGAAATCATGAAAATGTCTTATCCGCTGTGATGCAATGAATGTACATCTGAGTCATTCCTCCATAATAACATAAAACCTATGAAAATAAATGCTCCCTTAGTTATCCGTATTATTCTGTGCCGTCCAGGAGCAGCCATAGGGTAGTTATGGCCTAGTTCCACCAATACTGAACAGGGAATGTTACCCGTAGTAATTGCAAGTTGGGAATCACCAGCACAGCTGCCGAATGTGACACCAAGGGAGTGAGCCTGAAAGCTAACAGGGAGAGACAAGATTCACAAATGAGATGTTGTTATATTGTTTTATGTGCAGAAATACGTTGTCTGGAAATGTGTGCCAGAATGATAGAGCGGGGCTGGTAAAAATGATATTAGCCACTGTTATAATGTTGACTGCCAGTGGACATTTCTACCAAACAGATCGTTTATGGACTGCACATATTGGAGCTATGTCCTGATGATTCCCCGCATGTTTGGATTCATCCAGGTTCCCGGCGTCTAGTTACTGGTTGGAAGACATTTCCTGGAAGCAAATGTGTTCATGTTGGATTAGACAGTGGCATCTAGTGGGTGCAGGATGAGGAAGACTAGAGTCTGGTAATGAAACTCTATTTTAAGTACTTTCTTGATTCATGGGAAAAGCGTGCATTGTAACAGAGGGCAATGTACTGTTATGGGAAATAGTTTGGGGAATTTCATAAAAATATTGATCATATTTTAGTCTTACATTTGTTCTATATCGCATGCTAAATAATGTACATATTATTAATAGAAATTGAAATTTCAATAAGAAAAAACTATTTGACAGTATAGGTCACTTTTTAAAACCAGTTGATTTTCCAATTAGAGATACTTTTTTGCTTAGTTCAGGCTGTAGTAAAATGATATAGCATTTTGGAATAAAAATACAAACCAGCAGTCCTGCACTGGACGCTAGGATGGCAAAAACCTCCACAGCCACCATATATTTTCCCTTTGTGCTTAGATAGGCCGGCAAGAAGGCAACCCAAACACTGCAGAAAACCATCATACTGAATGTAATGAGCTGAGCCTCATTAAAACTATCAGGCAATCTCCTGGCAAAAAAAGCCAGTACAAAACATAGTAGAGCCAGAACACCAATATACCCAATAACAAGGTACAGTCCGGTTCTCGATCCATCATTACATTGGAGAATTATCTTCCCCATTTCAGATGTGTCGATATCTGGAAAGGGTGGGGCCACGATGAGCCAAACAAGACATATTACAACTTCTCCCAATGATAAAAAAAATACGAAAGTGATGGCAACTTTTGATCCAATCCATTTTCTTAAGTGGCTGCCAGGCTTTGTTGCATTGAAGGCCATGATGACAGTAATAGTTTTTGCCAGAACAGAGGAAACAGCAATTGCAAAAGTAATTGAGAAGGTTGTTTGTCGGAGTAGGCATGTTACATGAATCGGACGACCAATGAACGTAAGACAAGAGAGGAAAGATCCTATGAGAGAAATCAGGATAATGTAACTTAGGTCTCTGTTGTTGGCTTTTACCAGTGCTGTATGATGGTATTTTATGAAGATTCCCAGAATCCCAGCACCTAGTATGGAGAATAGTATGGCAATGGAGGCTAATACCAGACCCAATGGATCATCATAAAACAAGAGTTCTGTGGTCTGTGGTATGCAGGTGTCTTTCCTGTCATTGGGCCACTGTTCTCGGAGACACTTCACACAGTTCTCCATGTCTAGGAGAGGAAGATAAACAGATGATTGGCAAACAGGCAGATTGATTCAAACAATATAAAACCAGCAAACATGTTGTTTAATAAGTTAACACAGATATCATTGTCCATGAAAATCAGCATACGTTGTATCCTTCATCTAAGGTCACATTAGCAAGCAGAATTAATTGCTTACCCAAGAAACAACATGCATAGTGAAACAGAATGATGTTTTAAAGAACTTAGACGCAGCTTGAGGACACTATTAAAATACTAAAAATATAAATCGGCCAAGTAGCAATGAAAGTATTGGAGTGAAACAGTAGAAAAACAGAAGGCACATCCCAGAAACATTGTTGTATTAAACTGTATTTTAAGGGATTCCAAAGACATAGTAATGTCCATGGTATTTCACAAACCACCAATCCAAAAAACATGATTTGCAAATGAACATATGTGGTTTTTGGGGGATCGAGATCGTCAGACAGTGTAGACTATTAAATGCAGAGAAGTAATACCTGTTGAGAAAATTAATCTTACACTTTGTGGATTTACCAATTCTTACTATATCCTTAAATCGTGTCACCTATATTTACACAAGTGAAAATGTGTGGGTTTGTGGCTGGGTGAAGTTTTGTTCCTTATACAATTCCACAATGGTTCACCAATCTTCACCTAATTGTGCATAGTTACATGTTAGGATCATCCAGACAATACTGGCTACATGACAATTGGACACCCCACCCCGTTTAACAGATTTCAGCAAAAGTCCAAATTTGTTTGTGGGTTTGCAGCTTGGCGAGGCACTGTTCCTCATACAATTCCACACTGTTTCACCAAACTGCACCAAATTGTGCATAGTTAGCTGTTAGGACGCTCCGGACATTACTGGCTACATAACATTTGGACACCCCACCAGTTTCCCTGAATTTCAGCACCTTCACACAAGAGATTGTTGCCTGAAATCAGCAAAACATCAATGTGGTCATAGAAGGGCCCGTCCTCAACACTAGAATGATCGGTTTCGGGGACATTTGCACTGCAATGCACTGGAACTAACTGCACCATGCCAGGGTGAAGCAACAGGTGGGGACAGAGCATAGTGGGTCCCAGTATGCAGCCTCCCCCAGCGTCTGCTCTGGTGTATGTCAGCAGCAACACATGCCTATTCTCAGAGCAGTTTACTTCAGAGCGCAAAGCAAATTAAGCAATAAGTGAATCCGAACAGCGACCTACAGGATCATTGATTTTCAACAATTGATGAGAGTGTTGACATGTCTGTTCACAGAACCCATTTAGAGAATGAGTTCTTTTTGCTACTAATCTAAAATGAACAGCATGAGCTTTGGAAAGGTTGGTCAGGTTCCGTTATATATACAAATCCACCATCTATGCAGGAATATAGCTTGAGGCGACAGTTGTTAACCTTAATCCCATGGCTTTCAAGATGAGCTATAATTGCCGCAAGGGATTGTTCCAGGGTCAAATAAAGCAAGATGAGGGACAAGGGACAGCCATGATGAACATCATGTGTCACTTTTAAGTATAGAAAAGGTCACATTGGATCTAGAAGGATGCCAAGACCGTATGCCGGAGGTCATGATTATTACAGGAGTGATTACAGAAATTGACAATTTTAATAAAAAGTGGATTTTTCTAAACCAAAGTGCTATAGAATAGTCAACTCACTTTTTAAGTGTGTATTTATAAGAAAGATTATAAACTGTACCCTTTAACATTCTATTTTACCTTGCAAGTAAATGTTCCTGATAATAACTGTATTGTAAAATGAAATATCTGAGCATATTATGAAGAATACTCATTCATATTTGCTTTTGTAGTATTTGGAGGTGACTTCCACAGCATTTTGATTGAGAGGACTATCTGCATTTAGACAAAACAGACATATTCAGGGTAATTCATGGAATTAATGTGCGCTGAAAACGGGGCGCAAGCGTGAAAATGGCAGCACATGCGTGCGAAAGCCGTGCAAGCGCACGTTTGTCGATTCATAGAAGGCGCTGCGCGTGGCTTACCTCTGATCTGCCATGAATCCGCATGTGACGCACATGTCATTGCGCCATCCTGAAGGCTGTGTGCGAGATGGCCAGTGAAGGCGCACACAGCCCAGCACACACACCTCAAAAGGGGGCGGAACACGCGGAATGTGCAACAACACGTGAAAATGTGGGCTTTACGGGGGAAGTACCGCTGCCAAATCCTCACATCGCCCACACGCACGCTAACAACACATATTCATGGAATCGAACATGGGGGAAACCCGCGTGCCACAAAAGACACGCTAAGCCAGAAGCATGTATGCTAGACAAAAGCTGGCGTAAGCACCCCACCGCAGCATAAAAATGCGCGCAAACAACAAACAAGCTCATACCGCTACGAGGAATGTACCGTTCCTCGCAGCAGTGGTTGTGGGACACGGCAGGAGGAGGATAGTCAGGCCAGGCATTTTTCTACCCAGGACCAGCCATTTTGGGATGCCTGATGACCAGGTCTATGGCAGGTACAGGTTTCCACCCCATATCATCCTAGACCTGGTCGCTGAGTGGGAGGATGACCTCACATCACCCACCCTGTGCTCCCAAGCACTGAGCCCTTGGAAAAGGTGCCCAATGTACTGCATTTCTTGGCCACTGGGTCATTTCAGCAGACAAGTGCCATAGTTGGGGGCGTCTCACAGACCATGCAGTCACGCTGCCTACACCAGGTGTTGGCGATCATGACTGCACGCCCCTCAGTCCGCAGGCACATGTACATGCCCAGAGCACCCGCAGAAAGGCAGGCCGTGGTCCAGGACTTTTACGGGGTGGCACACTTCCCCAAAGTGCTAGGTGCCATTAATTACACATATGTGGCTCTACGTCCTCCTAGGGCCACTCAGCACATCTATTGCAACTGCAAGCACTGGCATTCCATCAACGTGCAGGTGGTATGCGATGCCAAGGGAATAATCACTTCTGTCTACGCAAACTATCCAGGGGCCACCCATGATAGTTTTGTATTCAGAATGTCACCCCTAAACCGGGACCTGGAAGCAGGGAGGCATGGCGACACATGGCTCATTGGTGAGTACAAATGCCTGTGCACATGCATTCATGTCACACACAGAGAAATGGCAAAACTCAACTAATCACAACCATCATCACCTCCCCCGGGGACAGTGCTACCCTGTGAGCAACTACATGATGACGCCAATACGGAAACTCGCCACACCACACAAGGTAAGATACAACGAAGCCCATATTGCAACTCGGGGCATAGTGGAGCGCATATTCGGAGTGCTCAAGTCACGTTTACACTCCCTTGACCGCTCTGGTGGCCAGCTGCTATATGCGCCACCCGGTAGTGTGCAGGATCATTGTGGCAGCATGTGTCCTGCACAATGTTGCAACCTGGCGGGACGTGCCGGTGGACAAGGTGGTGCCCCCGCATGCCCAACCACATGCACAGCCACTGCGCAGGGGAGGGGAAAGGGCACGTGGCGAGGCAGCCTGTACCCAGCCTGTGGCAACATTTTTCACCTAAAATCCCACCCCTGCGGAGTGCACACAGGCCTGGCATATACCAGGTGATAATCGATGATAACAAAGGGACAGTCAACTGTCACAACCATACCACCCTGAGATTGTTTCCCTGGAAGTGCTACATTGTGTGCATCACTAGCTACATAAACAGAGCCAATGCTGTGTCAGTTAAAGGCATTCATTTATGCTGCATAAATGACTACCCCCTTGCAAAACAGCACACCCAAATACTGGTATGTCACCCAACACCTCCCAAACACCATGTCACCCGCCCGAGACACCATGGAATGGCATGCAATGTGAAAGCAACCAAATAAATGCACAGCACATGACACAACTGTCACAAAGTGCACTGTCACAAATGGAAACAGACCACAGACAATTCCCTCTCACATAAGATAAAGAAACTGTACACATGAACATATACTTACCAGCATGACAAAACATGAATACAGGACCCAACAGTGGCAATGTCTAACAGTGACCAATCACAATAGTCCAAGGTGACAATCTGACAAAGGCAGCACATCAACCCCTCCCATCTTTAGTGTGTTGCTGGTAGGTAAATGTGGCAGGATACTTCAAACAGCATGAACTGCATCTGCAATGGAGACAGGCAAGGTAAGACATGAAGAAGCTACATGTAAATATGCATAATGAGCAATATTGAATACAATATACAAATCAACTATGCTGTGGAGAAATCATCACTAATCCCCAATAGGGGTGTATATACAGTTTGGACTACAGACTGGCCACACAACTGATGGAAGCCCAATGCCTCTGTGTAAGTTACTGTCACACAGTGCCACCCTTGCAAGCCCATGGAAAGGGGAAGCAGGAGTGGCATATGTGTCTGGACCCCAAGCCTCCAACACAAACACAAAACAAGCCTGTATGGGCCCAGCTGGAACACACAGTGGATGCCTACAGGTGCCAAACAAAGCAACTGTAACATGTATGCACAATAGACAAAAAAAGAGGAAAAATTAAAATTAAAAAACAAAAAACAAAAATCAGAAATGCCCATGGGCGACCAGGGGGAGGAGGGAGCACCCAGGAGGGAGGAGGTGCAGGGTTCTAGGCAGGACAATGCATGTCATTTCGGATACCTGTGTGCCTGCCTTGACTTGCTAGGACAGGTCACCGGTGCAGGGTTCCTCCGTGTGCTGGACACTCTTGTTACCCCCTCCTCAACTGCACCCCCTAATTGCCAGTCGTCCTTCGTGCCATCTTCCCACCCATGTATCACCTGGGCCCCCTGTGGAGCTGCCCTTGAGCACGCGGCCAGGCTGGTGGAGAACACCTCCCTGCCATAGTCGGGAGTCAGAGGTCCAGCAGGGGTGGTCACACCTCCAACTGGACCCCAGCAAATGGAGGATGTGCAGGCATCATCGAGCAATGCAGATGCACGATGGTGCCAGGGATCCCATCATCCCGGAGGCAGTCGTGGTGGCAGAGGAATTTGGCATTGAGGCAGCAGCAGCAGGCTCAGTGTGGGAGGCGCCATCACTCGGGGCCAACAACATCCCGGGGTCAGGCATCGGCGGATGGGCAGGAGGATTCAGGACTGGAAGTGTCTTCCGTGTGGCAGCGGTTGGGCCAGCAAATTGATGCAGAGCGGCGACGGGTGTAGAGGGCACGGCTCACAATGGTCAGGGCGGAGAACTCCATGCACCGGGCGTTGAGGCGGGCTGAGAGACTTGTGGCAACTCGCAGGGACTTGGAGGAGCCATGGCAACATCCCTGCAAGCCCTCGAGGCCACGGAATAGGCCCGCCTCCGGGACATCGACATGGAGTTCGATGATGCCCTGGCCCAGAACATCAAGAAGTGAGCCATCGGACTAGCCTGCCACCTTTGTATTTAGTTATTTAGGGTTAGGTTTCATTTTGGTTTTTGTTATGATTTGGAGTCCACAGACTTGCTCCACCTTTTGTATATAGTTGTGTTTTTCATAGGGTTTTATGTAGGTTTCATTTTGTTTTGGAATCATGGACCCTTCAGACTTTCAGGGTAAATAGTTCAGGACCTGTACATGATTTTTTTTTTTTTATCCCATGAAGGAATTTTTTTATGGTTTTCGTTTTGGATTTTGATTATTGGAGTTTGGAGATGCACCACTTTGCAGTTTGCATTTTTTTTAATTACATTTTTGTCACGGATTGTGCATTATTTATGAATTGAACTTTCATGACTTTTTCAGTTTCATCTTTTTATTTCATTTTGTCATTTCATATTTATTTTAATACAAATGTTAATTATTGGTGTTGTCTACTCTCATTGGTTTGGTGCATGTGTCAGTCAGCATTGGCTCAGTCATGTGTCACTGTTGTGTGTCTCTGTTGGACATGTCTTTGGGTGCATGCGTGTGCTTTTCTGAATGTCATGGCATGGGGCATTTACTGGGGAGTGGGTACAATGGATGGTGGTGTGTTTGGACTGGGGTGGTGTAGCGTGGGATGTGATTTGGGTTTTGTATTTGTAACGTGGACCTGTATTGTGACAACGTGTTTGTTGGGGGGACATGAGTCAGGGCCTGCTGGCAGGTTGCCATCACTGTGGGTTGGGGGGGGCATGAGTCTGGGCCTGCTGGCAGGTCGCCGTCACTAGGGGTGAGGTGAGGGGGACATGAGTCGGGGCCTGCTGGCAGGTTGCTGTCACTGGGGGTCGGGGGGGCATGAGTCGGGATCTGCTGACAGGTTGCCGTCACTGGGGGTGGTGTGGGGGGGACATGAGTCGGGGCCTGCTGGCAGGTTGCCGCCACTGTGGGTGGGGTGGGGTGGGAGGTACATGAGTCTGGCCTGCTGGCAGGTTGCCCTCACTGGGGGTGGTGTGAAGGGGACATTAGTCAGGGCCTGCTGGCAGGTTGCTGTCACTGTGGGTAGGGTGGGGGGACTTAAGTCGGGGCATGCTGGCAGGTTGCTGTCACTGCGGGTGGAGTGGTGGGGGGCATGTCTACTGGCATGCTCAGGGGTGATGGTGGGCTCCGTTGTTGTGTGGACTGCCTGCTGGCATGCTCACGGGTGATGTGGGGGCTCTGTTGTTGTGTGGGCTGACTGCTGTCATGTGCACGGGTGATGGGGGGTCCGTTGAGGCGTGGGCTGCTTGAGAGATGCATTAGTGGGTGTTCCGAGCACGCACGTCCTTTTTCACGCAATTGGGCTGGCGCAAGCAGGCTAGACATATTCCAGGGGTGCGCGTGAAGTTGTACACACGATTGGGCTGGCTCGAGTGAGGTACGTGTATTCCGAGGGGTGCACGAGGAATGCGTACCACACTCTGGCCAGCCAAATTGCATGTAAGACTCCTCACGCACCCCCGGAATACGCATACCCCGCTCGCGCCAGTCCAATAGCGTGTAAAACTCCTTGCGCACCCCCCCCGGAATAGGCGTACCCCACTCTCGCCAGCCCAATTGCGTGTAATGCTCTTTGCACACCCCCGGAATACACGTACCCCGCTTGCGCCAGCTCAATCGCATGTAAAAGTCCTTGCGCCCCCTCGGAGTAAATGTACCCCGATCGCGCCAGCCCAATCGCGTGTAAAACTCCTTACCCACCCCCGAAATACACGTACCCCTCTCACGCCGGCCCAATCACGTGTAAAACTCCTTGCACACCCCTCAGAATACACGTACCCCGCTCGAGCCAGCCTAATCATGTGAAAAGTGCACTTGCTTACCCCCATATTCACGCATCCATGTGGTGAGTAGTCACATGCACCCCCTGCAGGCAGCCCACACCACAGGGGACCGCTCTACTACTGTGACTATGCCCCGCAAGCAGCCCATCACCCCTGCCCATGCACCGCAGGCAGCCCATCACCCCTGGCCATGCCCCGTAGGCAGCCCATATCACAGGGGGGACTTTTCCACGTGATTTGCCTGGTGCAGGCGGGGTACGCATAATGCAGGGGGCGCGTGAGAAGATTTTCATGTGATTTGGCTGCCCGTGCACGTTACGCGTATTCGCGGGGTTACGGTAGGACTTTTCCATGTGATTTTGTAGGCGCGAGCAGGGTACGTGTATTCAAGGGGGTGGCGGGTAGATAATCACGCGTTTTGGCTGCCGCGAGTGGGCTACGCATAGTTTTTCACACGATTACAGCATAGGGGGCCTGTTAGCTGGTCTAGGGTAAGCGCAGGCCTTTGTGCCGTATTAGGGATTTCTATGGCTTTTCCTGGCGCAAGGGGTGTTCTTGGGGGCGTAACTGGCGCTGCTGGATGTACACTGTGCCACAGCTGCAAATGGCTTGGAAAATCCATGAATATGCGGTGCGCCTGAATGCGGTTTGGCGCACACGGCTGGCGCACGCTGGCGCATGCACCCTCTCTGCGCTGGCCACGTGCGCTGTTTCTGCGCTGAATTCTATGAATTAACCCCATTATGTTAAAAACAGCCGGATTCATGTCAAACGGGGTCCTATTAGTCTCCACGGGAATGGGGACTTACCAAGCTAATACTCTGTACTGGCACCAGAGTTAAGTTTTTTGACATACTGATTCTAATTACTGTAGAGTACGTTGCACTTTCTGTAAAGCGTACCTCTTGATGTTGAGTGTATCCCTGTTTTTGATACACTGTCAATTAGCTAATTCTAGCTTATCACGTAACGACTGTTTGATATATGTTTAAATGTTTATGAATTGTATGTACTGTGGACCACACTATTTAATCACTTTTTAGGTCATAATTCTATTAAATCTGATGTTTATCATTTTAACCACGACTGGTCCTTTTGTGGCTCTCCCAATGGGAGCTCTTTATATGTGTGGCATCTACACTATAGCTCTGTCTCCTCTTTAAACACGGACTTACAAAATCCACCACCTGACTTCCTGCTCCACGGGGACTTGTAATGTCCCGGTGTCACTGGGAAGTGAGGCGGTGGATTCGGTGTTACGAGGAAGGCAGCAACCGGTCGGTAGCACCAGCAGGTTACCGCCATTTTCGTAATGAGGCCCATAGTGATATATTATAAGATTCTATAGGAGGCCTTTCCTGGATGCAAAGTTGTCTCGGCCCAAGTGCCCAACATTTAATTCTTGCGACAGAAATCAGTAAAAGGCAAGATTTTCTTGGTTTGTAAATATGGATCTAATAGAAGTGTGAAGTATACTACATAGTATACTAACGTCAGAACTACTGAAACAAGGGCATCGTGCTCAGATATGGCCATAGTACCCCTACCGCTTGAACTGTAAAGGGCAGGGGTTATTTGTTGGCTGGTACATAGTTGATGCTTGAGTATGGGAGGTGGGAGTTACAAAAAAGTTAGAATTCATAATATTTAAGAATGATCACCCAATATGTATCATTAATCCTTCTTCAAACTCTGTCTAAACTCTGCTGTCACCTGCTTCCCCAACACCTAACATCTCCTGCGGCACTCCTCTCGATCTCTGTCTTCAGCCCATCAGGGCTGCCTCTGCTGCTGCTTCTTTCCCATGCTTGCTCCTCTTCACTGGCAATTCCTTCTCTGATATAAAAGAATATTGAAGCTACACCTGCCTTTAAATAAACACTTTCAGATGGAGTCATCGAGATTTGTAATTTCAGCTGATATTTTGCTGCCACCTTGACCATAAATGACACCCGTTGTATTGTCGATTGGCCTCAGGCCAATTGATTTCTTTTTTTTACCATCGCTGATGGGCGTGTGGTGAAAATGCATGCATCTCTCCGACCTCCACAGTGTGGCAGGCACCTGAAGCAGCTCTACATATGCTGCGCATTCTATATCCTCTGAGGGTACAGGCAGTATATTGTGCTGTGCAGAGCTGTCCCGTAACAAGGATAAAGTACCCTTTCCAATCTGTGACAGGAGATACTTGTCTTTTGCTAGAAAAGCGTCACGTGGAAAACGCACTGCACTACAGGGCGTTGGTCACAGCTATTTTTCTCCTTTCAGTATACAGTAGAGTATAGAACGCTAAATACTTTTTTCACTTTTTCATTTGAACAAGTGCCTACTAAGCACAAAGTGCAGTACAAGGGGTATTGTTTAGGATCCAGGTGGACAGGGAAGATTGGCTGAAAATACAAATCTCCATACTAACAACTGTAAACAGTAAAGTGGGGTTCTCTTCATTTATTAATTTATTTTACTAACGTGATTGCAACATCTTCAAAGGATGAAGGGCTGAGGAAGGACGTGTGACATTCTACTGCTTGTGTGCCTGTCAAATGCTAATGTTAGCTGCCTGTGGTGTTCTTGGGAGCCTCTGAAGTGGTCATTTCTGCAGTAGAAATTAACCATTGAGCATGTTTTGGCAGGGCTTGGTTTTGTCGTGGCTGGCTCAGGGCTGTACACAAAAGTGTGCCTTACTGTCAGTGACACCTCCTAGGTGGGCTTATTCAGTGTGGTGTAAACAAGTGCTAACATTTCATTGAGCCCACCACAAACTCCGGGAGACTGGATTTCCTGTCCATGTGGCTTTTAATGGTCGAGCAGTGATCCAACCAATTCAATATTTTTCACTCTCCTCTGTAGCCTGCAACTCCTTTTCAAGGCTGCCTTCGTGGGACGACATTGTAGCTATTCATTGTCAATGTCACTGGTAACCTAGTTTAATAATGCTTGTTACTGCTCTTACTGCACTCTCTGCAATGACTAGGCCCATCATTGAGTAATAAGTTGAAGGAGTTTTATCGTGATGGGTACATCATTGTGCAGGCCCATCAATGGCTACTAACACTTGGATTTCTATGAAGCGGTCCTCAATCTATTACCTCCCCAGTGTAAAATCCCAAACCAGAGAAGGGAATCGTCAAGCATTTGGATGAGTATTTTCGTGCAAGGGGGTGGGAGGTCAGCAGTTCTGTATACAGTATATTGTGCTGGAATTGACTTTCCTTTCACTCTTTTCTTTCCTCTCCTTCTTTAAGGCATCTGTGTGCCCTTATTGATCAGCTCAAGATGACGAGAGGACTTTTTCTTCTCAAGGCAACCTTGAGAATGTGTTTTGGATGAAAGTTTATGTCTTCAGTTGACAAGAAACTTGTCA
This sequence comes from Ambystoma mexicanum, assembly GCF_040938575.1. Lineage (NCBI taxonomy): Eukaryota > Metazoa > Chordata > Amphibia > Caudata > Ambystomatidae > Ambystoma > Ambystoma mexicanum. The sequence continues at coordinate 1,089,388,774 of NC_090926.1, read as the reverse complement.
TCAAATGAATCCTTACAGTTAACAGGGAGAAGCATATGGCGATACCACTTACTCACTCAAAACGGGGGCAATGAGGCAGCCAACCCGAAGGGGGAAAGAAGAAGATGGAACATTTTTGCGGATTCTGATTTTTCACTGGGGCTACCTGTAGACTGCCGTGCATGGAGGGGCGGACAGTGCGCCACCTACCTGGATTACATAGGATGGGCTCCCACTGAGGTTGATGATCTTGGTGGAGCCGATGCCTTCTGTGCATTAAGGGATAGTTACCTGCATATTCTATGCTGAGCTGGGAGTTGGACACAATGACTGTCTCCCGGAGGCGGGCGTTCTGTAAGGAACTCATGGTGGCAACAGTAAAGACAGACACAAGTGTTCACAGTTAAAGGGTGTTTATTAAACTGTATAGGTAGGTTGGAAAAACACCTAATCTAAACCTAAATCTAAGATTGTAGCAAGCTTCGACCATCAAATAATAATAAGGCAGTCCTAGTGGTGTCTTTGTCAAACAAAAAGGGTCTATACTAAAAAAAATAACTATTGCCAATCCTTATGATAAATACAAAAAGAAGTGTGGGATGATGTTCTTAAGAAAGAAGGTAGTGTTCAAAATAATACGCCAGGAGGCAGTACCACGATGTCAGCATGGGATAAGGTAGGATTCTGGAGCACAGCACGAGACAACCGTTACACTCTCAGCAATCAGGGTCTTTGGTGGGTAAGTCTCTTTTCTACATAAAGTCTCTTGCCGCCGACGGCCTGATATATTCAAAATAATAAACAAAAGTTATTTTCTGCTTGCATGTTGGGTGATGCCTTTCACCCTCAGATCCCTAGAAAGTTCCTTAATGATATCAAGACCTCTGATCGCTATGTTTTCTTGCTTTCGGGCCCTGTCAGATTCAATGTTTCAAAACAAAGGTTTAACAAAGTTCCAAAGTTCTTCTCTGATTGTACTTGGGTGACGCCTCTTCACCCCTGGGTACCCCTCTTCTGGGTTCACACCTCTCTCGAATATCAGCCTCCTTACACCGGGTTCACACTGGCATGTATTCAAAGATTTTCTGTTTTGCATTCACAGTCGATGGGTGATGGCTTTTTACCCCTGGATCCCCCTCTTCCGGCTTCAGAGCCTTCTCGACTGTTAGAGTCCCTCCGCCAGGTTCATTACGGCTTTAAATGCAATCTCTTCTGTGATATTCATGAATCTTAATGTGTTTTGCACATTTCACTGTGGATATCCCTCAGGCGGATTCACTCTTGTCAACACACTGGGCCTAATTGCAACTGTGCCGGTCCGGAAACAAAGATGGCGGTAAGCCAACCGGCACCGTTGTTTCCGGACCGGCACAGTAGTACTCTGCGGGCGAATGCTGTTGCTCTCGCCAGGGTCAGACCTGCCGGGCGCGACGGCACCCACTCGCAGATTCTCACGGGAGCAGATTCTTACAGGAGCACCAGCATCGCTGCACCGTGATTAACGATGCTGGTGCTCCTGTGTCCCCATTCTCATGCCATGGGAATGAGGACTAACAAATTTACCAGAGCCTCACTTCCCGGCCACCGGACTTGGAATAGCCCAGTAGCACCGGGAAGTCAGGCGCCGGTAATTCATTACGGGTCCGGCAGCTACCTGCCGGCTTCACCGGCACGGTTACCACCAGACCCGTAATGCGTGATTCACTTCCCTTAGCTTCACAATCATCTGTCGGTCAAAACCTTTTGACTGTACAGAGGATTTTACAAGACCCTGTATGATGACATACCCCCTATCGCCTTTCCCAAGACCTTCTGGTTATGGTAGTTTCAACAATCGAGTAATCGGCCAGAGTTTCCTGACTGAGCACCCAAGTGGTGTCGGACTCCTCTGTTGCTGGTTTTCCCCCTTTTTGCATCAATAGCTCTTTATGCTTTCACAGTTCAATTAGTCGTTTGCTACTTTTTGTTCAATACAGTTCGGTTTCTTATCGACCCTCCCCTCGACTCACCGGCTGTGATGAACCGCTTGGCTTTCTTTCTCCTTGGAGTCAAGGTTGGTACCACGGAGACAAGCGTCTCTCCCTGGCTTGGTTTTCAGCGGAGGAGGGTCTTGTGTACTGTTGACATCTGCTGCAACACACACTGGCTATTGTTTGTGGTCTTACGATTCCTTTTGTGGAGGTGTCACGGGCCTTGGCCGGAAAGGGCAAAGTAGCTTCTCTCCTTGTCACCCTCTCGGTATGCACCATCTTTCTCCTCCTCTTGAACTGCCGTGTTGAGTTAGCTCTCTCATCATGTGGTTTGCCTTACTTGTATTGCACTCTTGTGCCCCACCTTTTATCCCTGTGGGGAAGGGAAAGGGCCGTCAGGTGTGTGTGGTTCTGGTCAATTGCCTGACTTTGCTCGAGTGTGTATTCCATTGTCCTTTGTAATATGCAAAAGTGTTTGCATCAGAAAAGGGGAATGGGGGTAAAGTGTTTGCGTATCCTACGTGGTAGGTTGGAGAAAAGTTGTCAAATGAAGGGGGATACCCCATCTCATCTGTCGGTATCCCCCTTCCAATCTTCGAGGATCCCCCATCCAGGTGATCCTCTCTCACTGGTGCACCCCTAGGAACTGGATCCAATAACGATGGCCGTGTGCTGGCCACCTGGATGACAGACACACGAGGACTAGTCAGGGAGACACCTTGAGGTTTCCCACAGTTCACTAAATTGCCTTGGCAGGGCTGTCCAAGGGAGGACTCCCGAACAGTGCTGTGGAGCAAGGAATACCCAAATCTATATGATTACAATGGCAGATATTATATATGGCATTTATAATGCACCTGTACACAAGTGTTTCTTCTGATGGAGTTTGCATCTTCCTTTATGGGTGATGATGATTTTCCCCATCCAGTATTGAAGACTAAAACCAGCTAGATTTTCACAGCAGCATTTTTGCATGGCTTTGCAGACTGGCTGGCTGGCTGCAGACATGGTGAAGTGGCCTCAATGGCGGTGGGCTCCTGTTTGGTACACACCACTTCGGAAAGCCTGGGAGGCCCTGCTACCCCAAGCATCTAATAAAGGGAATCTCTCCATGAATCAAGCTATCCTCCCTTTGTTCTGTGACCTGGGACGTCTTGTGCACCTGTCTTGCTGCTACGCTTCCTGGTGAGTTTGTTGTGCATTGTGCAGTTTCTCTGTGCCTTTCTAGAGTTTCTTTGTCTCTCTCTCTCCCTCTGTCTCAGCTCTCTTCCTCCATGGTTCTCCCCATCTCTTCTATTTACTCAGGCTGATACTCTATCCCCTATCCTACATCTCTCTCAAAGCCTGGAAGCAAAACAGTCAAAAAAGATCTCCTGGTCTCCAATTCAAGCCTGCCCATCACTTACACCTATGTCAATGCTTCTTCCAGGCAGACTGTCTCAGACATCCTCTTTGTTGCGCCCTCTCCTGGCTTATGGACTCCCCACTGGGTCTCTGTCCTCTCCCCTTTTTCTTCGTTGCCCATTAATGGTGGCACCAGATGGAAAGTACTCTTGGCATGCTTCTCATCCTCTAGGTGCATTATTCATGTCTATCAGAATGGCACTGTCATGGCCCAGGGCTCTTAGCCCAACCTCCTCCTTCTTCATAAGTGGCATCCATCTATCATCAACTTCCTCCCTTCTCCTGCCACCCCTCCATCTGCCATCTCTCTTGCCCCTTCTCCACCTCCGATGGGCATACCACATCCCTGTATCCCTTCCTGGAAGACCGTCAAATGTGACAACCAGCTTCAACTAGCTACCCTAATTCCTCGCCTCTGCTGTTAAACACTTCTCTGATATGTCTCCTTCTTGAATACTTTGACCTTGACATTCTCACTCTCACTGAGATGTGCTTCATTGCCAGCTCATGTACTGCTTTTGACAAATTGCTCCCTGAGGGCTACAATATCCTCTCTAGGATCCCTAACCGGTTTGGAGGTGGAGTGTCCTTGATCCTCCCTCAATACTATAATTCCCATTCAGACCTACTCTTCTACCATCTACAGGACCACTGGTCCGGTCTCCCTTTTCCTCCCAAAGTGGTCTGACCTCATCTCTTCCTCTTTTTACCTCCACATTTCTTCTCGGAGACTTCAATATTCAGCTTGACTCTTCTGATTTGACCACTGGACTCTTCCAAAGCCTCTGTCACTTTCTTTCCTGCACGATTCATCCCTCCGGTCCATTGCACTCAGCCAGACATACCTTGGATGCTCTCATCTCAGCAGACATCCCCATCTCCAACCCTCTCAATACACCTCTCTCCTGGTCTGACCATGCTCTCCTGTCCTCTCACCTGGATCTCATAGGTCCCCTGGCTAAGCCTCTGCCTGCACTGTCAGTCTCCTTCTCTGTCATTCCACTGATGCAGCGAACGATGAAGCAAGTGTCAGTTGCTGCTTTTGCCACCAATTTCATTCTCCCTCCCACTCCTGCCATGTACTCCCACACTGACTCTACATTTGCTAATCTTCACCTCTCGATCACCAACACCCTGGACATCCTTGTCTCTGTCATGAGGATCCACATAAAGTCTGCCTCCAAGCGCAGCACCTGGTATGACTCTGACCTAGTCGCACTGAAACGCAAAGTCAGTGTGAGAGTGCAGAGTTGCTGAGCGGAAGAGGTGAGCATCAGGCACATCCTTGGCCTAACGCCTGCTCCAAGGCAAAACAGACTTACCATACACTCGAAGAAAGGGCCCATATCCAAGCCTGCATCTCTGGGGCCACTAACATCATGGTCAAACTGTTTAAAATCTGCAAGGAACTCACCAATCCTACTGCAGTCTCCACTTCTACCCTGCCATCGCAGACCCACTTTATTTCTCTGGCCTCCCACTTCTTAACCAAAACTCAGGACATCCTGTCCTCACTTTCCTCTACTTTCCTCCCTCCTCTCCCCAGCTCTCAGACCTCCCTTGGTCCCCCTCGCCCCTTCTCTCCTTCTCTCCTCTTTCTCGCCCATGGCACCGAATGAGATCTCTAGACAAGTCCTCTCTATGAAAGTCTCCTCCAAACAAGTGCTCCCCTTCTCCTCCTGGACAACATTTCCTCCCTTGCACCTGCCTTGGCCGATTTATTTAATCATTCCTTTGCCACTGGCTCCTTCCCGCTACCCCTCAAGCACTCCTTGTGCATCCTCTCCTCAAAAAGCCCTCTGCCGACCCCCCTCCTCCCTGGATAACTACTGCCCTATCTCCATTACCCCTTCCCAGGCAAACCTCTGGAGAAGCTGGACATCTCCAACTGATCCCACACACTGAATCTGTTGGTTGTCTCTATGACCACCATTCTGACTACAGAGCAGCCATAAGCATTTAAATTGCTCTACTGAGCACCCGTGAAGACTTGCTCTCAAATCTCAATTCCAACTCTCCATTCATTCTTATTCTTCTGAATCTTTCCTCTGCCTTCAACATGGTCAATCATGCCAATCTGACAAATCAGCTCTGTTACACCCTTGGCATCACGCTCCTAGCACTGGACTGGTTGACCCCTTTCCTCTCTGACTGACCTTCCCAGGTTTATCTGGGCCCTTTTACCTCTTGTATCACACTCTCCACTTGTGGCATCCCTCAAGGGTCTATCCTCTTGCTACGGCTCTTCAACATCTACCTTGCCCACCTGATATCGTCCTTCTCTCCTCACTTCCAGTTTTATGTAGACGACACACAGCTTTGCCTCAAGCTTTGCTCTACTTCCTCCTCTTCCTCCACTCTCATCCCTGACTGTCTGACTGCTATTCAGGCATGGTGTGCTGCCAATGATCTCTGCCTTAATACCAGAAAGACTGAGATACTTCACATTAGGACCCAAGCTCCCTCTTTCCCTCTGTCCACCCTATATGGGTCCCGTCTGCTCACCCTCTTGTGAGGCAAAACATCTTGGTGTCATCTTTTACTTCTCTCTCTCCTTTTCTCCTCGCATCGCGGACCTTGCCAAGAAGGCCCACTATCAGCTACACCTCCTTAGTGGCATTCTTCTTTTCCTCACCTTCTCAAAAACTCAATGTCTCCAGAGCTCTGTTCTCTCTAGACTGGACGACTGAACCAGCCTCTTCCTCAGTCTCCCTTTATCCTCCCTTTGCCCCCTACAAATAATCCAAAATAGGGCTATAGGACTTCTCATTGGCCTTACGCTCACATCTCCCCAGCCCTTAAATCTTTCAACTTGCTCTCAGTTGCTGCTAGGATCAAGTTCAAGCCCCTCTGCATTATTCACAAGGCCTTCTGGGGCCTGGAACCCTGCTAAATCTAACTAACTCTCCCTAAATAACTCCCTGTTAGAGCACTTTAGTCTTCTAGCTCCCCCTCTACGCAGATCAGACGTTTCTCCAAGCAGAGAATGGGGGTAGATCTCTCTCCTCCACAGAAGCCTCCCTCTGGAATGGTCTCCCTGCCCCTCTCAGGCTTCAGCAATATCTACTTAAGTTCTAAAAGCTCCTCAAGACCCTCCTTTTCTCTTCTTCCTTCCCTCTGCCGCTCCCCTGCTATCACCCCATCTACCTCAGTGACCGGCTGCATGGCTCCCTCTGAGTTCTACAGGGCACCAACCCCCCACCCCGTCCACCCCCTACTTGCTCTTAGCATGTGGACCATCACCCCCTCCCTCCCTGGCACAAGCCCTCCAGGCCTCCCCTTAGCACTCACCTAGGCCCTGTGGCCCTCTTCCCCCCTCCTCCTCACCTCTTTTTTTACTTGCACTTCCCCCTCCCACTCGCACTTCTAGTTACTGCATTTGCACGATCCGAATTTCACAAGGCCTAGTTGGACCGTTATTGTTATCTTGCTCCGTTGTGCCACCCCTTTTTTGTATCGTGGCACCTTGAACCACCATTTGTGGTATAGGCACCTTACAAAATGCAATAAATAAATAATAAATATTGATAAAGCAGTGGATGAAGGTAACCACATTTGTAATCTACCATGTACATTGAACAATGGGGTGGGAATGGAAAACAGCAAGTTGAGGGTTCCTGTTAATGTAGAATAGTGTAATGAAATGTTGTCTTATATATTACCCTTCTACCAATAATGATGGCCTTGCTGCACATATCTCTGTAAGAGGGAAGGGCAGGTTGTGTTAGTCGGATAGCAGGAAGGCAGATGGAGAAACTAGTGCTGTTGATGGATGCTGGTTGGAAATACCAATTACCTGTGTGTTGATATGAAAAATATCTGTTGTGTGTGGTTGGCAGTTTAGCCGTATGGGCAGCCCCCATATTGCAAAGTTCAAATATTGACAGGATGGTTGTTGATAGAAGATGGTGAGGGTCTGAGTCTATTGTGTGTACTAGACCAGATCAGTCATCTAAAGCAATGTGGGTAGTGCATGGATGCATAATAAGAGGGGATTGAAGTGGAGGGGAGTTTGGGTACTGCTTCCTGTCTCTTGATTGTAGATTTCACTGATATTCTATGTCTACCAGTGTCACGCAGAAGAGTATTCATCTACACAATTGTTTTCCCAAAGATGGTAGTGTGAACAGTTTCGCAATTGTAGTCCAAGTCTGTGGTGCACAGGCTTGATGAGTTGCTATTATATTTCTTTTCTTTTAAAGTATTTGGTGGAAAAGCCACGCATTGAGCTGTTTCCTGAAAGTCAGGCGGTTCATGTCCAGGAAAAGAGATTTGGTTAGGGTGTTCCACATTCTGTGGCCAGAAATGAAAAAGAGGATCCTCCTTGCCATTTCTTGTTGGGGGGCTATTGTTCATGCAGCATTAATGGACTTACGTGCTCTGGAGGGTGTGTGGTATTGAAACTAACTTCTCAAGGAGGAAGGTCCCCCTGCATGATGGGGAATGATGGGGAATCCACAATGATTTGAAATAACCCTTTTTTGATGGGTAGCCAGTGGAAAATACATATTGCTGGCGTGATATGTTATAATCGTTTCTACATGTAGATCCATGTTTTATGGATATGTATATAGTGTGAAAAACCTAAGGGTCTTTCCCAACCTACTCCCTGGTGATCTTCTACGCAGACGGCCTGGGGCGGGCCATTGCTTTTGGATCCCAATGCTGGGGAGGATCATCTGGGTAGAGGGTAGAGGATTGGTCAGGGAATACCCAAGGGTGAGACATGGTATCCCCACCTTACTGATAGTGACTGTTCCAACCCCCTCATCTTTTATAGGTTACATTGCAACACACACTCCCCCTTTCCCTAAACACTATTCAAATACTGAGACGAAGAAGAGGAAATCAAGAGTAATGCAGATTTCCCAGGAGAAACACCTCTATGGTACTGGGACGAGGAAGATGCAGAGCAAGGTACGCCAATTTCCCCAATGGACATGTCCTGCTAACAAGGCCAGGCACGGTCAGGCAATTGACTTCAACTATGCCCACCTGCAACCTGTTAGCTATTTAGATGAGTATAAAAGGAACACACATGCTTGGCAAGACAACGAGTTGGGGAGCGAGCAAGTAGCCAAACCAAGGAGACCGGGATGCTGAAACGCTGAGTCAGTGCTCGTTCCCCTGGGTAATAATAAGAGCCCAGAGGGTCTGAGAGGCAGGTGGGGAGACCCTGACCTTGGACGCAAGGACTGTTAAGGAAGTGACTGTGAGTGAAATCACTTTGTTACTGAAAGTCTCTGGTAGCCAATTTAACAAATGAGCAATGCAAAAAGAATACTGATGTTAGGTGTCCTGACCCACGTTTGAGCTATCATGCTGCAACATTTGGTGCTGTGGGCTTAGAAAATCCAAGATGGCCAAAAAGCCCACATGTGCGCCAGAATCTAGGAGAACCACGCAGTTTGTGCACACTAAAATGGTTGCCTAACTTGCCACCCACCAGTGCGAGCAGGATGGGCCGGGGTGCCATGAGTGAAATGTGTGCCAAAGGAAAAACCGCACTTTAAAATCACCTTTTGTTTCTCTGAATGCCAGCTCAAAATGCCTATTTTCAAACATTGCAACACATCCAAAAATCTCACTGAACACCAGCGGACATCTGGCAGAATGAAGTATGTGTGCATACTAAATCTGGGAAGTTGAAGAGCCCCAAAACAATGTTTATAACAAGACTGGCTGAGCTCTGCAGGTCTGCAGCAGCCTAACTGAAACTGGATTTAAAACTACCAAAAATCGAAAATGTTTAAATTAACTGAGTGACCTACGTTGAGTGTCACATAGTTTGTCACTGTTGAAATGTCATAGTTTTGAACTTAGAATCAGCATTCTAGCTGCATATGTAAAAATTGTCTTGACTTAAACTGGGGAACAAAAAAATGACATTTTATCTGAAACCTGGCTTAATGAAACTGAATTCTGCTTGACATCTACCCCCACATGAGTTAAAACCTGCTCAGCCACTCTTCCCCTTACCAAAAGGAGTTGTCACCTCTCTGATTAGACAGGGAGTTGAACAAAGGCCTGTCCTGGTCCCAGGCAGATGGTTTATTAGGGTGGTCGTAAATGGCTTCCTTTTGAACAAAGCCCTTCCTTGACTCAGGCAGATGGGTTATTGGGAGGACCGTAAAACAGCCTCCTCTTGGCAGAAACTGGATAAACTGGTTTCTACACCATGTGACCTGAAAAGACACACCCCTGTTGGCCAGAATATGATTCTAAGAAAGATGTATAACTCACAGTGCGGACTTGTCAAAATTATTTAAATGATACCATAATTCTTGTGAATTTTCTGTGCACGTTTTAAGACGCGTTGGGAATTTGTGTGATGTTCTGGGGCAAAACCCCGCTATTTATGGATACTACAGACTCTGTGTTTAAGCTAGAGACATGGGAATTTACTGGAGTATGTAAGGACAGGCCGTGTATATGTGTATAATTTTTAATGACGAACCAAGGTTGCATAACCCACTAAAATCGAAAATGTTGCCGTTTCTGAATGCAAGCCCTCAGGAAGAGCAGATTTGGGACAGAGACTACCTCATGTGATAGGTAATATGTACATGCAATGACAAACCACTATGTATTTGAGAAATGTGTATTTTGACCAAATATAGATTTGTGGGCAAACTGACCAGGGAAGGATCCTCTGACCCATAAAACCTACAGCATTACTCTGACTCACAGTTCCTTCCCCAGTCATGGGAGACGGGAGAATTGGGCCAATGACAAGTTGAAAGAGGGGCTGGCTAGTGATGCTGCACACACACCCACTTTCAAAAGGCATAAAAAGAGCCACTGGAAGCTAGAGAGGACATTCAATTCCATTTGCTGCAGAGCATGCTGATCGACGACTTCACATCCCGAGATCCAGACTTCAAATCCATCAATCTCCAGAACCTGTAGCAGTACCTAGAAAGCAGAGCAGTATCCAGAACCAGAGGCCAGAGATCCAGAGTGACCCATACCGCTGTTCGCAGAACCAGAGAGCTGACCCAGATCACTGAAGTGCAGAGACCAGAACCGGAGTCCAGTCCAAAACCTGACCAGATCCGTGGCAAGGCCTATTTCTAAATATATTGCGAGTACCTAGCAGAACTGTGCAGAACCAATCTCTTAGTTAAAATAATATAATTCAATCTATTTTAAATCTAACCAGAACTGCCTCCTAACTGCCACCTGTCATTTGCAAAGCTGTCACCTTACATTTTCTAGCTGAAAGCTGTAACCTGTCGCTTTGAACTTTTAAAATTTCAAATCCGAAAAACTACCTTTATTTAATCGTGCGTATCTCTGGAACCGTTTGGGCTAGGAACTTCATAATCACGATTCTCGCACCCGCGAATTTTGCCGCGATTTGCGATTTGGCCCGAATTCTTTACTTGTAAAAAGATAGCTGCTTTTGCCTGAACTACTAAATTTCGTTTGCCTCTTAAGAACCATCGCTGAATCATTGCTAGAGTGAGCCTGGACTAATATTCACTACATACCACTCACCCTGAACCTCCTGAAGAGAATTAAAAGCATTTTCAGCATATTTCTCACTGCATTGTCACCATATTCAAAGCACTTGGGTCTGTGTTTTAAAACTCCTATCTGTTGTATAAGCTGCTGGGGGGGAATTGAACTGAATTCTATTTGATTGCATTCCTAAGAACTGAGTCCCATTCTATTCATCTCCTTACATTGCATTAAGGGGGGGGGGTGAATTGTCCAAGAAAGTGATTACATTGTCTTTTGCTGAAATCCTATCAAGTTATTTTCTGAACTGCATTTCATTCCACATTGCATCCATTTGAAACCATAAAAGTATTGTTGCTATCTTATCCATCCTATAACCACTCATCATTGATTATAAAGAAGTGTGCTAGTGCCGGACTATCCATTATTGATTACTGCTCAGATTAAGTGTGATATTCAATTATTAATTTATTATAAAGTGTGATATATATATATATATTGTTTAAATTATCAAATAAACCTTTTAAACTTGCAAAACAGAACTACTTCTTGGCTCAGCGGGGTCAGGGGGATTCCAAGAGAGGGGTGTTATATAGGGGTAGTCATCCAGAACTCATGAACTGGACGTAAAGATATATCAATAAGGGTTTCCATTCAGTATCCCAGACTAGGCATTGACTTAGCTGTAGTGTTGAATAGAATCCTCTTACACTGATAACACGATGACAATGGTAAACATATTTTGGAGGGAAATAGTATCAGAGAGTGGCCATTTATAAGAATATACGCATTTGAAAGTCTCTATGAGAGTAAAGGAAAGCAGTGTGATGGCAGGGTAACTGTGCGTGGCGGAAAACTGAGCAAAATAGAAATCCTTAACAGAAGCACCTTGGTGGAAGGGGAGCTGGAAGAGAATTGAACTAAAAGAGACATTGTGAGTGAAACACAAGAATTGAGAAGCATTGGGGTGACCCCAGGCAGGAGGCTGATGTCGCGATCCTTCCCACCTTCGACCCAGCATTGCTACATGTGCACATTCAGAGACTCTTGTTTATGGCAAAATTGCTAAGTTAAACCTACAAACTGCCTCTGCATTCATTTGCTTGTTTTATCACTGCAGTTTTGGACCAATATAATTTCTTGTTCCATTCCGGGTTTTGGGTTAAACCAGCAGATGCATTATGGTACATGTGTGCTGTCTAAGAGGCAGATGCCTGGAGGAGACTTACACATTACCATTGTTTGCTTCAAGCTACTAATAGCTGGAAAGGCCCTGATTGCATTCACCTGTTCCAAGCTAGTGCAGGCTACGCTGCTGAGAGCTCAAGAGACTTCAATTACACTCCATTGCTGCAGGCTAGTGAAGCCGGGGCTACACTTGATTTAACACAGCTGCCTGAGACTCCAATCAGCTCCACCCTGTTGGGCTGTTGGCTTGGAGGGCCTTTATAATCTCACTTTGAACAGAAGCAGTTGTTCTGTCAACTGCTTCTGCTGGGAGATCGTTCTGCACGCCTGTGGCCAGTTATTTAACCTTTCCTGAATATTCTGATTTTGGATTTTCAATCCTGTTTGTTGTTGCTGCCTTGCAGCACCCTTTCCAGTCTGCTTTTGTAGTCTGCCCGTTTTTTAACCTTTCCTTGATATTCCAGCTTTTGACTTGTAACATCCTGCCTGCCTTTGCTGCAGTGTTACAGCACCTGTTTAGTTTTGCTATTAAGGCCACCAGCTCTTTGCTGATGTCTTTTCTGCCTTTCTGAATTTCTGTAAACAGCATGTTTTCTGTAAACATTTCTGCTTCACAGACCTGTCCTGTTCCTGTCTAGCGTTCCCCTCTTTTTTCTCTGCAATCCCAGCCTTTTAAAGTTTTCCTCTTTGTTCCTTGTCTCCGATATTACCGACTTCAGTCCATTTTTCTAGTGCCTGTTCTTAAGTACTCTGAGTTTTCTGAATCCCTTTTATTCGCGGTGTTGGCAGCGAATTATCTTGCATGAGTCCTTTGCTTTGTGTATTCTGATATTCCAGTCTATGCTTTGTACTTTGTTTCTCTATCCTGTACCTGGTTATTACTTTCTACCCTGCTTTCTGCTTGTATTACATCTTGGTCCACTGTTGTGCCTCTGCTCTGGTCCACTGGTCCACTGTTGTGACCACAGGGTTGGCCTTCATTCAGATCAGACAAGGGAAAGACTGTTGCCATCATCTAGTCCGTTGGAGTATTCCCTGCCTCAGTATGTGGCCTCCAGTTTACCCATTTCACTGAGTACAACAGTCTCCTCAGCACACCTAACTGATGACGCTGCTGTTTTACAGTTGTAAGAGTAATCTTCTAGTACCGATCCCAAGGGCTTACCCTGATCCCTGGAGACCCCTTATCATATTCCAGTACACCCTTGATTCTGATCAATCTGTGTTTCCCAGTATATTTGTTTGCCTTTGCTCTGTGTGTGTCTCTTTTCTTACAGCCAGTTCCTGTGAATACCTGCTACAACTCAGGTCAGCTTGGTATGTACCCTGTTTATGTTATATGCTAGCATTACCAACTGCATCTTTCCTAATCTACAGTGCATACTCTGAGGTATATCCTTTGCCCCGTGCCCATGAGCCAGAATCCTGACAGCTGATCCAGGACGGCCAAAGAGACCTCACCCCAATAAAATGTGAGTACATTTAGACCTCTGATTGCACAACCTGAAGTGGGTGGATACTGCGGTCTGCAAACTGTGCCACGAAAAGGGGGGCCAAAGTTAAGAAGGACTTGGTTTTGCCTGGGGAAGGGAGTCCCGCAAGCAATAAGTAAAGAGTTATACCTTAGGAAAGAACTGTTGGGAAATATACTTTTGTGTCTGAAACCAAAGTAACCTTGAACACTGACATTTTGAAGGATAACAATGAGAGTCTAAGCTCACGACAAAGGGAGCCCGAGAGACCCTGTGAAAAAGTGAATCCTAAAAACATGTGTACCTTTTCTTACCCTAAGATTCTTGAAATTGGGGAAGGGATCAGTGGAAGAGCTCTATATACACATATACCTTGCTATGAACACTCTTACATTGTCCAAATCCCACACACCCTATCACTTTGTAGAAGTGAGGGCAAGCATAGGTTTAGACACAGACAGTAGTTGATTTTTGATTGCCAGACTTAGACTTCCGTTAGTTTTCTTTTCATTAGGGAGTATTCCCACCATAGAGTTCGGGCAAGATACGCATTTTTCCATCCTGACCACCACAAAAAAAGCTTTTCCAAATCTATCTATTTGTCTGTGTCATCTCTTGATGCCATGCCTGTCTCTCAATAGTAATAAGTAAATGGATACATACCCTGCATGAGCAAGGACTTGAATGGTGTGGAATAACAAAAGTGTATGGTTAGATAAAGTGGATGTGAAACGAATCAGTGGGATATTTATTGCGGTCATTCAGGTGATATAGATGCAAAATATATGAAATGGTTAAGTAATTTGTAAGAGGAAATACATTAAATGCACTATATTTTTCTAAAACCATAATTTTCCCTTGGTCTCTAGTTGTGGTGTACGCACTATGAATGAATCCACAATATACTTTTCTAAACAATATCTTTTGTTCTGTGTTAGTTATGGTGTATGTGTTAGGAAAGATGTTCTCTTTGCTGCTTTCCTCCCTATGACTTTTACAGGATACCCTTTCATTTTTCTTTGTTTTGACTCGTTTCCTGACTTTTTGGTGGTAAGTAAAGCTTCCTGTTTTACCTACTTTGCACGTTTGCTCATTCTTATGGAATGCTGATCAGTCAATAAGGTGATCAGTACTGAGAGGCTATGTCTTCGTGAAATCCTTGCATTTTTACAACTGCACACATCAGATTAAAGTGAATTCTGGTTAGGATACTTTGTATTCTTATGATATTTTCTCTTTTGGCTTTTTGGTTACAATTTGCCTACGATGTGCTGGTGGCATCCGGTATATATTCTTTCTACTTATGCCCGTATGCATTTATCGCAAATCGTGACTAAAGGTGGCTAGCAACATTAAGCTGACCTTGCCACAAGCTTTTCGCTTGTCCTCGGACGATATTGTTCTTTGGCGGTTTTCCTGCCTTTGTTTGTCTGGAATTGCTATAGGGAAAGCTGCTGCTGTTGCTTTCTGCTGGGACTGTCTGGTCCCTTTGCACATCCTGGTGCCTGAATGTCTGTTGCCGGGCAGATGTTGTGGCCATGACTGCATAGCCACTGCCAGTTTGAATGGTGCAGATCCTTATCATTGGTGGACCTGTGATCTTGGATAAAAGGAGGACTTCTGCAGCCATTATGCAGATCATCGATGGAGCCAAGTCATCTACGAAGAAGAGCATCATATTGACGACCCAGGAATGACACTTGCAGCTGACCAGCACCAACTATAGCGAAGTCTCAGTGCAGCCCTGTTCCTCGGCCTGATCCCAAGAAGATACTCATCCGTACCTCAACCCCTGGACCAGTGGGAACAACCATTACTGACACGTGCTTGAGGAGCCATACTTTCTGCGCCTTCCGAAGTGTCCCAGGACCAACCGGTGGACTAAATAGCCTTCTCCTGGGCTCCCTCACTGCAGTAGTCACTGTTTTGAGTGCATCCTTGGAACTTGGAGGATCTTACTTTTGTACAACAAAGCACCTGCTCCTACATTTTCAGTCTTTTTGTATCAACGGAAGCATTCCTGTTACCGCTTGTGGTGACTCCCATTACAAGCCATATTCTTTGCATCTTAGAGGTGTTCTGAGGTCGCCTACACTGCAGAAGTCTTCATCTTGTATTTATTCATGTGTTCAGCTCAAAGGTGTCCTAAACCAATACCTAAGCACTGAGACTGATTGACACTAATTCTGTTGCAGATAATTGTGTCCCCAATGGATTATGGTACCTCAGCAGTAGACTCTTAAGAAATCTGTGTCATGGGGGAAAGTTAACGTACCTGTTCCTTTCCCCTGCTGTTCTTCATAGAGTTTCATGTCCCTAAATCACTCTTTCCTGGTTTTGGTTGGCGGAGGCCTGGTCAAGGACCCCTTCCCAGGCCTTAACTGAACTTTACTTATCTTTTTGACTTTTTTCCTCATGGCATTGTCCAATCTCCTAGTAAGGTATAACTTTATGTGACAAGGCAGAATGCCACAAATAACCACACTGACTCTTGAGCAAAAGTTCACAGGGGTTTATTAAAATAAATTGTCCGAATAGTGTTTCTGTTTCCTTAATTCTAAGGGTCTATGGGATTGGGGGTAATTGGCGCTGGGGCTGTCCCTCTCCTCTCTTGACTAACACCGCCTTGGAATTCACCTCCCAGTGCTTGACATCTCTACTTGGCTGTTAGTCATCAACCAATTGGTAACCCCCATCTGTCTCTCGTCTCACTTCGTTTAATGGTGCTCTCCCTAAGTCGTCGGTTATCTGACTCCCTACGGAACTTCTACCTTTCCCACTCCTATCATATTTTAGTTGCTGGGGAAAATAGGAAATACTGTCTTATTTCCCCCAGAACCACGTATGCTCTTTTCACAACCTCTCACTCCTGACCCTTCACTAATATGACCGTGTAAGTTATTCTCCTCCCACCATGTGACTGTCCCTTCCAATCCCTCACTCTGCCTATCCAGCTCCACCCTTCAATCTTACTTCCTTCCCCACTCATGTTCTTACGACTGATGTCTCCCACTTCTCCTCCACCTCTGTTCGCTCTTCTCCCTCTACTCTACTTCTCCGCCTCTTACTATTCCTCTAACCCAAACTCATATTCACCTCTATACCAAGTACTACTCCTGCTCTCCCATTCACTGTTGCTCGTCACGCTACTAGCTCGAAAACTGGTCCCACTCTGCTACTACCACTACCTCTCTCTACTACCTTCCGGATTAGTCCCTAAACACCTCTCTCATTATTACAACCCCATAGGGATAAGGTGCCTTGCCCACCTTCTATACCAGCCCCTGTGTGACCCTCATTGACTTCAAGAGATATGGTGCCCTGCTCACCCAGGAATATGGTACCCTGCTCACCCTTCTACTAATAGTTCCCACTCGACTACAAATATCCTTCGCTCTCTACTACCACCACCTACTACCTCTACTACCTCCGCTACTACTAACCCACTCTACCACTCCCACTCTACCCCTACTGCTCACACTCCTCTCTCACACAAACACTCTACAGACACCTCCTTAACAATATCCTCTACACTGTAAAGCGCCTTCACATTCACTGGTGTCTCGGATGTCCTCCACCTCCTCCTGTCCTCACCCAACTAACCCACACTTTCATACTCACCTGCACCTCCTTAAATACCCCACCACCTCCAAGGATTGGCTACTTACACTGTCCAGTAGCTTACTGGCTCCAAGGGGTGTGATAGGGGATGGACAGGGAAGGGCTTAAAAGGGCTAGTAAGTCCCAACCCTTTTCCAACATGGACCCTACTGGGGTCCCGGGATGCTGGATAAATGGGGAGCTGTAAACCCTTTAAAATAATATGGTACCTGATGGCATAGTGGGTTAGGCCTTCATGGGGGCATTTTATTAATACAAATATAATCCCAGGTGGACTAGGGTTAGGCCTTCATGCAGCCATTAATGAATAATTAATTAATCCCTGGTGGGTTAGTGGCAGCGTTTCTCTTTGCAGGCTCCAGTGGAGCCACGCTACTTGACTGGTGTTGTGGGTTAGCGCGGCACTCCTTTGGTGCCGCGCTTTCCTCTTTGGCATTCCCTGCTGGTGTTGCTGCTGATCACAGCAACGTGTGGCAGGGACACTGCTGCTGCCACTGTGGTGCTCTCTGCAGCCAGGAAACTACTGTTGCTGCACTTAGGGAGGGTTTGGGAGGGGGACTGGCTCCATCCTGGCACTCACTCTTGGTGGGTGTGGGCTCCTTCTGAAAGGCCCATAACGCTGGGCATGTCACATTTGGAACTCATGACTTTAGGTCAGAAGGCCCCAGTACATCTGACGGTTGGGTTCATTAAGTGTTAGTCAAACAGTTCTGCAGTAATTCTAAAGTGTCTTTTCTGAATTACATGCATCTGAATACTTACCGGTCTTTCACTGGTTATTGAATAGTATGCTTTCTTCTCCTAAGGGTGAATGTATATGTCTATTTTATAGTAATCATGTGACAATATTTGACTAGAGATTTTACTTGCTTGGTGTGTACTTTAATGTCTTCATAACTCATTGTATATTTTGTTGCTTACCTACCTTGAATTATTGTTGCTGTTCTGTGTGAACTCATTGTAGTCCTCATGAGACTAAGCATATCCTGTCTGCTACCATACCTTGATTGGGTTTGTTTTTTCTCTCTTATTGTGTGAAAAGAGAAAAATAATATGAGGCCGGGGAACCCAAAGGAAACACACCAAACACTGGTTACAAAGGAACATACAAAATACTTTATTTTAAGGTCAAGCAGTAACAAAGCCAAATGACAGGTCAGATAGCTATCGGCCCTCAGTGAAACACAACGAACTTCAACGGGGTTCGATGTATTCAGTGAGAGACTGTACATTAGGACATTCAGGCTTTTATACACTTCTCCAGCCTGTTGTCCAACCCCTTCACGGGTTAACCATTCCATGAATGTGTAACAGGACTAAGGTCTCTGCCAGGTCAACTCTAATGTATTCATTTGTATGTGCATAGATCAGTTCCGGTGATACAGGTAATCCATTTACATGCAGGTCAACAGAAGGACAAGGTTTCAGTTCACGACCCTAACAAGTGGCCTGCAGGCAAGTTATACATTAGCTGTACGGAGGTCATGCCGACCAGGTTCTGTTCGGAATGGCATCGTCCACCATTTTGATGTTCAGGGTGACTTTTAAACAGCAAGAGAACCTAAAATGGCGGTTTGATTCAAGATGGCGACTTACATCAATTTCTAAGGTCAAGACCTTGCCGTAGAGAGTTATTCGCGTACAGTTTTATGCGACTTGGCATAGGCCAATATACATACAATCGTTTACACTAGGAGGCATAATTTAATATCCAGTTTGACAAACCCTCCTTTTGCCCTATGCCAAGTGCTAAGACTACTTCTTATCTCCTTGCAATTAATTCCATACGTCATCGTCCATACACCCTGAATCGCTGTCAGAGATATCTATGGCCATCAGGTCATTCACTAAAATCTCTTTTAACACATACTCCTTGGAAGTTTTATCCGGGGCATATACTTTGTGTCCTATCGTACCTATTGCCTGAGCACAACATCCCCCTAGCATCGAACATATACTAGGCAGACATTGGATACAACAACAAAGAAATAGCAGAACTCCCAAAATGATCAACAAAACTGAAAGTACCTTCCAACGCCAAGATCGCAAGAAATCCCAAAACCAAGCACTAAGATTCCAGTTCCCCTCAGGAACATGCACTTCTGAGCTAAGGACGTGCAGATTCTGAATTGCTTTGAAAATGGTTGGGGAGGAGTCTGGTACGAAGACACAGCAAGCGGACCTCACTAATTTACATACTCCACCACGTTCAGCCAGTATGACATCTAATGCCATCCGGTTCTGGAGTGCTACTAACCTTATCGCTTTCTGCTCTAATGTCATGTTATAGAGTATATCTATGGTCCGGTTGATGGTTCTCTCCAGTACTCTCGCTAGTCTCCTGATGTCTTCGGAATTTGCTATCTGCCCCCAAAATGGCACAACTGATTTCGCTATATCTCCCATCACTTGTGCGGGGGTATCACTATTCTCGTCCCGTCGTGGACTAGCCTTTGAAACCTCTAGAGTACTTGCTATGAATACCCCAGGTAACAGGATCCCTAAATAACAGGTTCCCTGCCAATCCCTGGGTAACCATGGAAATGCTACATTACCGCAACGAAATAGACAGGTTCGCCCACATACAAAGGTCTGTCTTCCCCAGTCAAATTTGCAACGTTGGAACAGCCTTTAAAATCTCCCATTGACCGGGTACCATTTCTCTGTATGCAGAAAGAAACTGACTCATGGCTATGGTTAACAGAGTAAGAAGGAGGCACGGCATCCTTATTGCCTATCGGAGCCATTTTAAAGGAAACTAAAGATTGGAATGGACGGGATAGTCTATCAGAAGGCCTAATTGAAGCAACGTTGAGTTTGCTCCTATTTGCGAAAAGCGAGCATCCCAGGGGAGTCAGAACACGTTTCTCAAAATCATTCAAATTAGTTCCATCGAAGACCCCCGAGATGCTATCATTCCATTGGCCAAAGAACAGTGTTCTGAGAGAGGCATAACAAGCAGTCGTCAAAGGTAAGGGATGAATATACCAACCTAGCCCCTTATCCCCATGTTGCGGTAAATGTGAACAGACCCAACAATTGGTTTTGTTAAAAATGGCATGTGTTGAATTCATGATTAACATCATAGTATTATTGTGATACTTCTGTCTATGCTGAGAGTCCCTAGGTGACAGAGTATGCAGGTGTACAAAAGGAGTAAAAACAGTAGGTGCAATTTCAGTTGGCAAAAAGAGGCTCTAGAGGATAAATATCCTCGACGTACCAGAATCCTAAAGCAGTTACTATAAAAATCCCAATTATTAACATCAAAACACAGCAATACGTTTTTGGGGCCCGGGCACATTGTTCATGGTCCAAGTTGGTCACCCACCCCCTTATTTAATACGGTCAGTAGCGGTGGCAGGCATCGCAGTCTTTGGATGGAAACCCCAATGTTCGTTGCTGGCGACCCCCCGGTCACGCGGCTTCTTAGTCCTTCTCCAACCCTAGCCGCCAGAATCCCCTTTCCTCAAATTTGGGCAAAAAGGCAAGCCCTTGACGATTCTTTCCTTCTTTCGAATGCACAGTCGACCGTGCTGTAGGTCTATTTTCTCTGTCGAAGATTATATCTGGTGGTTCCCGGTACTGTTTGATCCGGAAATAAGGTAACGTCACTCCCTGAGGGAAGCAACGTATCAGAGGCAACGGAAGTTGCAGAATTCGAAGCAATGGTTTCCGGAAATGACTTTTCCAAGGAGTGTGGCGACAAAATGGACGGTTCCCCAAACCCCACGGGCTCAGAGAGATTCTCCGATTCACTCACAGTGCTATTTGCTGCTTCAGGATCATCGATTGCAGCGTTAGCAAGGGGTTCTGTTTCTTCTATAACGTGCAGCGTCGGGTGAGGAAGTTTCTTGACATGCGTCGCATGTATCCAGTTCTTCTTTCCAGCCACCTGCACTGCCGTTTGGATCACCAACAAAACCTGAAATGGTCCCCACCAGCGAGGCGCGAGTCAAGAGGACCCAGCTTCCAGGCCGAATGTTGTGTCCTGGGCCTTCAAAACGTACAGGTAAAGCTGATCGTACCTGATGATAAATGAAATACAGATTTTTAGTCATCTAGTTACAATACATTCTCAACATTTCTCAGTGCTTTGGGTTTCGGAAGACCCCAAATCTTGGCAGGTCTCCCCATCACCACCGCAAATGGAGAGAGCCCAGTCTTAGTTTGAGGGGTAGTGCACATGGCTAATAACACGATCGGTAAGGCATCCGGCCATTTTAGTTTGGTACCGGCACACGTTTTAGCGAGTTTGTTCTTTAGGATACTGTTATGTCTCTCCACCAACCCAGCACTTTGTGGATGTCTAGCCGAATGAAATCGCTTATCAATATGTAGTGACGTACATATCTGTAAAATTACAGCAGCAACAAAATGTGGACCATTGTCCGACCAGATGACTCTTGGCAACCAAAACCACGGGAAATACTCTTTTATCATAATTTTTGCAGTGGTCATGGCTGTAGCGTCTTTGACGGGGAAAGCCTCAACCCATTTACTGAAGGCGCAAATGACCACAAGGACATATTTTAAACTATTGCACCGCTCCATCTCAATAAAAATAAAAAATGTATCACCTCAAACGGGACAGAAGGAGGCCCAAAGCTACCCCTTGGAGTTACCATCCCCTTCCCCACATTGTGCTGTAGGAAAATCATGCAATTTTGGACATAATGCTGAGCAATTTTCGAAATCTTATCATTTACCCAGACTTTCTCTCACATTTTCGTAATCTGTTGAGCACACACATGTGTGGGACCGTGTGCCATAGGAACCATCATGACTATGTAGGCATTAGGAAGTAACCATTTCCCTTCAACTGTGTCCACCCAACACCTGTCATCATCTAATTTCCCCAAGCCTTCAGCCCATTTCTTAGATTCTTCCATTGTGGCATCAGCTTGGATATCCCGCGCAGACCCAATATCCTCGTCCATTTCATAGACTTCCCTTGTTTCTCTTAGAGCATATATTTCTGGGCGAAGATCTGTGGCAGTTTGTCTTGCTATCTGATCAGCGAAAGCATTCCCTTTTCCTACATCGTCTGTGATCTTGCGATGCGCTGCGCATTTCATGATCGCTAACTGACTAGGGAGCGCGAGCGCCGAGAGCAATTGTACTATCAGGGGGCCATGTTGAATCTTGGTCCCATGTGAAGTTAGAAACCCTCTTTCTGACCAAAGTCTCCCAAAGTTGTGAGCCACCCCAATGGCAAACTGACTGTCAGTATATATATTCACTGTTAGCTCACAAGCTCGGGTTAATGCTATAATCTCTGCAGCCTGCGCAGACTTATGTGTAATTCGCTTGGTCTCTACAACCGTGCTCAATGTAGTGACTGCATAAGCGACTGTGGATGTACCATCCGGAAGTTTGAAACAGGAGCCATCACAAAATACCTCCCCTTGCGCATTATCCAAAGGAGTGTCCTTAAGATCAATTCTGCCCTTCATTTCTTGCTCAGTAGTATACAGGCCGTCATGTGACTCATCATCACCCTGCAAACAGTATTTTGCGGGAAAGGCAGGAGTTCAGCCGGATTAAGAACACAACACCTCCTAATTTGTATGTGGGGAGCAAATAAAATTAACTCATATCTCGTCAATCGTGCGGAAGTGAGGTGTTGCATTTGGGTTTTGTTCAATAGAACATCTACAGAGTGAGGCACTATCAGGGTTAGATCATGGCCTAGGACCATTCCCTCACTCTGTTTTACAGACGCGGCAGCAGCAGCGACAGCTCGCAAACATCTTGGCAAAGTGCATGCGACCGGATCAAGGGTGGAAGAGTAGTAGCCGCACGGGCTATTCTTCCCTCCATGTTCCTGCGTTAATACAGCCAAAGCACATCCATCACATTCATGCACAAACAACACAAAGGCCTTGCTATAATTTGGTGTACCCAAAACCGGTGCCGAGCATAATGCAGTTTTGAGAAGCTCAAATGATTGTTGATGTTCCGATTTCCATGGCAATGGCGAAGAAATGCCCTTCTTTGTCAAAGCCAACATCGGTTTTATCACTAGTGAAAAGTTTGGGATCCATAACCCACAGTAAGAGGCCATACCTCTTAAGGCTCTGACTTCCTTCTGTGTACTTGGGACAGACATGCCAGAAATGTGTTTTATTCTTTCAGGTGTCAATCTTCTTCCCTCCTTTGACAGGAGGTAGCCTAAATAGGCGACCTCCTGGCAACAATATTGAAACTTTTTAAGCGAAGCTTTGTGACCATGCTTAGCTAGATGGATGAGCAACAATACCGTGCCCTCTTTACAAGAGCTCTCGGAATCTGCTGCTAAAAGCAAGTCGTCAACGTACTGAAGCAGCATACAAGTAGGGGGTAATTCAAGAGTATCAAGCTGTTCTTTCAAGGCCCTACTGTAAATGCTATGACTCTCGGTGTAACCTTGCGGTGCACGAGTAAATGTGAACGAGCGTCCCCCTAAGGTGAACGCGAACAAATATCTACTGTCCTTGTGTATAGGAATTCTGAAGAAAGCATTCTTCAGGTCCACAACACTGAAGTAAGTAGCCGTAGCTGGAATCAAAGTTAATATCGTTGTCACATCAGGCACAATTGGAAATTGTGGAGCGACATCTCTATTGATGGCACGCAAATCAATTATAAAACGAAACGGAATAGCATTATCGCCTTTTTTGTACACGGGTAGGATCGGACTATTGCACAAACTTCCCATAATCTCCTCAATCACCCCACGATGCACAAAATTGGAATAATGCTCTTCAAAGCTCGCTCACCTTCAACCGAGATCTTATACTGCGGAATACGTGGCAGCTTAATACCATGTTTCAAGACTATTCTAACAGGCTCAATCTGTAGAACACCGACATTACTGAATTCTGGTGGCAAAGGTCTAGTCAAGAATTGTGAAACAGAAAACTGCTGTGGTGAAATTGTCAAACGCACTCCATCAGGTGAACAATAAATTACCGCATTTAATTCCTTCAACAGATTCAACCCCAACAAATTCTCTCCACAATTCGAAGTCAAAAGAAAGGGACAATGGTCTGTAAAGGGACCCAAAGAAAAAGGGACCAGCGAAGAAACTGGACAGATGACTGGTGTGCCAGAAAACCCTACAGAGACACTGGTTTGCCCTGACAGTGAAATGTTTGGAACCCGAGAATGATCAATGGAGCACTTTTGTGTCTATCAAGAACTGATGTTTCCTATTTCCCACTACCATTTCAACGTAGGGACCTTTCTGACTAACGGGAATAGGTGTAGGTTCCAAAACCTGCTTCGGCAATCCTAACGAAACAAAATATCATCAGAAGGAAGCTCCTCAGAGAGGTAAGCAGCAGAAGGGTGATCGAATATGTTTCTAGTATCCACACTCGAAGTCTGATTGTCCTGTGAAAAAGGTTGCTGAGGATCCTCTACCAGGGCCCCCCACCCCGTGGTGACCTCTGGGTAGTCTACCCATACTCCCAAATATGTTATTCGACCTCTGTCGAAGGACGGGGCATTGTGCACGCCAATGACCCTCCTGGCGACAATAGGCACACTGGTTAATGTTCAAAGGACCCAAGGACACATTCCCTTGTGGAACATACTGACCTCTAATCTGCAAACTACCCCCTCTGGGGCCTCTAACAATTTGTTGTAACAATACTTTAGTCTTTAAGTCTTCTTTTCTCTTTTCTACTCTATCTTTTTCATTATTGACACGGTTCTCATAGTACTGAGCCATGTTCAGTACTTCTGATTGGGATTTCGCCTGCCAAACGCTCTCGGAAGACATAATCTGTGACTGGATGTCAGGCAGCAATCCACGCACAAATTTGTCCACAAATAACCTTTTCCCAGATTCTGTGCCTAAATCCTGTCCACTGAAGTCCGAGAATACTTGTTCAAACCGATTAAAGAACTCGGTGGCACCCTCAGATTTTCCTTGGACACAGGCCGTAAGCTTGTCCCAAATAATTCTTTTTTCGGGAATTATAGTTTTTAATTTTGCAATTATTCTTTCAGGCAAAGTGAGTATCACCTGAGGCGGTCTCTCACCAGCTGGCCTTTCCCCGTCAAGCCTAGTTATATTAGCCCACGTATCTCCCAACCCAGGTGCATTATCTATTGTTCTAACCTGCTTCCACAAAACTACGGGCAGGAGTACATGGAAAAACAAGTCAGTATCGCCTAGGGTGAACACTGAGGACTGCAAAACAGACTCTATCTCTTTATAGAATACTGTCAGATTTTTCCTAATGTCGGGAATAGATTGTCTAATAGTGTTCACTTCTTGTCGCGAAAATGGGACGTGAACAAACTGTGATACATAATGTGCAGGAATGTCCACAGCAGCTATACCTGCTGCAGCATTAGCGGCAATCTCACCTTTTGGGACAAATGTCGGAGGTACCTCTCTCATAGGCAACTGAGATATAGGCAACTCCGAACGCTTACTAAGCAACAGAGCTAAGTCGAGCGCTAAGGCAGTCGAAGAAGTGCCTAGTGAAAAAGCTCTCTTATAAATACCTAGTAACTCTGTAGGACAACTAACCTTCTTCCTCACACATTCATCCTGCAGGTACTCTACCATTACCTGAATCACCTTTCTCTGCATTTCTAGCGTATATTGACTATATGTGCCATATACCTCAACCGGAGTTATCGATAAATCCGAAATCGATCTAATCGCATCTCTTGTACAAATTTGTGCTTCCTCAGATGCCCATTTACAACACGGAAGAAATCGTTTCTGTATATACATACTCTCTTCTTCATCATCCTCATTCCATAACTTCTCCAAATCTCTCCTATACTCACACAACCTCTCGACATGCTCATGTACTTTCTCCACAGTATCTCTGGATAGTGCTAAAGTATTCAGATCCCTCAGCCCTTGTGGGAGATCCACATTATTTAATTTACCCCACATTACACACACATGAATCCCTAAACCTTCAATAAAACATTTTTCTCAGGAAAATTATCCATATTAGACAGTGTGGGAAAAACATTAGCTCGATCATCTTTCTCCATACAATGCTTAGCCCATGCAAACAAATCCCACTTTTTATCTGTAGGGACAGTATTACGAGTAACAACCTTCGACCCCGCACCCCGATCGACTATAGTCGGTACAGAACCACTCGGAAGTGGAGGTGCAGGCAGATTCAATGGAGGTGTTATTACTGGTGCAATTAGAAGAGGTAGTAGAGCAGGCGGAGGAACAACAGTCGGAATAATAAGAGCAACAGGTTCAGCAGGGAGAGCAGGAATAACAGCTGGAAGAGGCAAAGCAACAGGAAGAGGATCATACGGAGGTGGTGCAGAGGCACCAGGCCTTCGCTCATTTAACAATTTATCGACAAACTCGTCAGAAACATGAAGGTCTTTAGAATGATAGATTTTCTGAATACCGAGTGAGAAAGCCCTATCCATATTCCTAACTGACTCAGACTGTTTGTCCTGATCATATAACAACGCCTTTTCAGCGTTCATTTAATGACGGCACACATGTTTTTCCCTAATCTTAAGCTGCTGCAACGCTTCTTTTTTCCAATTCTGTAGAACATCAAATGCCGCAGGTCTGGCCTTTTTCTTTAACAAGACCGACTCTAAGTATTCAATACGAGGGATCTCAAAACTACCATTGATTGGCTACTGAAGTTCAGAGGCATGTCTGTTTTGTCTGTGCCAAATATCATTAAATACTACACTTCCAATGCCATGTTTACAATACATAGTAAACGCCGGCGACCCCTCCTGTGGTGCCAGGCGGCTAAATTCCAAAGATTGTCGATTGCTGTGGAAAAATGCCCTAAAGCAGCTAGACAATTTCCCAGGCATTTCTCAAAAACTTGGTGTTACCTGGTCAATAATTGTGTCTGCAGATACAATGTGCCAAATTCAAATTGTCAGGGTTAAATTAAGAGTCGGGTCACGACTCACCTGACCAAACCTAAGGAGGACCGTACGGTTTATCAAAGAACTTACCTAACGAATTTTACCTTGTGTTTGGTGATTTCAGAAAATCTGCCTGCCTCAAAAGTGGACCCTCGTCAAGATGCCGTCTCAGACCGCACGGCTATCGTCCAGGGATCGGATCGTGTAGCGCTGTAGAGGTGTCGCGTCTCGTTCAGTCGGGTCCATAGTATCACACCGTCTGATCCCGGTCCGATAGTATGCGTCAACCTTCAATGTTCCGGCATCAATCTTGAGGGTCCCTATTCGGGCGCCATCTGTGAAAAGAGAAAAATAATATGAGGCCGGGGAACCCAAAGGAAACACACCAAACACTGGTTACAAAGGAACATACAAAGTACTTTATTTTAAGGTCAAGCAGTAACAAAGTCAATTGACAGGTCAGATAGCTATCGGCCCTCAGTGAAACACAAAAAACCTCAACGGGGTTCGATGTATTCAGTGAGAGACTGTACATTGGGACATTCAGGCTTTTATACACTTCTCCAGCCTGTTGTCCAATCCCTTCACGGGTTAACCATTCCATGAATGTGTAACAGGTCTAGGATCTCTGCCAGGCCAACTCTAATTTATTCATTTGTGTGTGCACAGATCAGTTCCGCTGATACAGGTAATCCATTTACATGCAGGTCAACAGAAGGACAAGGTCTCAGTTCACAAACCTAACAAGTGGCCTGCAGACAAGTTATACATTAGCTGTACGGAGGTCATGCTGACCAGGTTCTGTTCGGAATGGCATCGTCCACCATTTTGATGTTCAGGGTGACTTTTAAACGGCAAGAGAACCTAAAATGGCGGTTTGATTCAAGATGGCGACTTACATCAATTTCTAAGGTCAAGACCTTGCCGTAGAGAGTTATTCGCGTACAGTTTTATGCGACTTGGCATAGGCCAATATACATACAATCGTTTACACTAGGAGGCATAATTTAATATCCAGTTTGACAATTGGATGACCTCCCAAAATCCATTGATTTTGGAAATCCATTTCAACAGATTGGTGCACAGCAGTGGGTTAATGTCCTGTCGAACCTGGCTGGTATCGCCAGTGCTTTGGCCACATTGATGGTGGTTGTCGCAGTGTAGATGATCTTCCTTCCCATGGCATCCATCTTCTTCTTTCTTTGCCTGGAGCTATTCGAGAGTCTGGGGGCCCATAGGAACCTGGCCCTGTGGCATCCCCTTCTGGATCTCCGACACCAAAATGTGGAGAGTCAACAGTATGTCCAGAGATGCATCCCTCGGCTGAGCTGCCCTGAATGGAACACGAGGCCCCACGCTGTTGTTGTTGCCGCCATTGCCATTGTCGCCCTCCTCCACCTCCTCGTGGACCGTGTTTAAGGACTCGAGGTCCTCGTCATCTGTGGACAAAACTTTCATGGCCTGGACACGGCCAGGACATGGCCTGGGGCTGGTCTGGGTCTGGGACTTCATTGCCCCCCCCTCTTTTTTCCTCCCTGAGGGGTCGGAGCCGGGCTCAGAGATGGCATCCTCGACTCTGGCGTGCCTGCATACTTCACCAAAGTCACTGCAGCGGTTTCTTGCCTCGGAGGCTGAAGCACCTTCTGCGATGTGGGGTTTACTTTCACGGGGTCAGCCCCTTTCGCCTTCATGTGAGCGGCCGCCACCAGCTCTATCGTCGGTGAAGACTTCTGAGACGCTTGGGCAGTTTGGCCGTCTTCGCCTCTGTCCCTGACTTCTCGGGTTTCTCCCACAGCTTTGCAGGATTGGACGATTTCCTTTTTGAGGAGGAGCTTGATTGCTGGCTGGTGAAGAAGGCGGATGGTGATGTCGCACCCTGCCCACGCGGGACCCGCTTGCACGGCAACCACAATGGAACCATACTTGCAGCTTGGCCTTGTCTTGGGGCCCCATGGGTGAGGCACCCTCAAAGGAGATACAAGCCCGTTCCTCGAACCGGACGGTCCTGGGTGAGGCATGACCCTGCACGGAGTACGGAGCAGAGGACTTGGCGTTCAGCCACACTGTCAATCTACTGTGCCGATCCTTTATTGTCTTCTTGGAGAAGCCGAGGCAGATCTAGCACACTCCTTCCTTGTGGTCCGGATGAAGACAGTAGAGGCATTGGAGGTGTTTGGCCTCCACAAACACGTTCTGTAGCCGCACTTGGTGCAGGGCCTGAGGAGGGGTCTTGCTTCCTCCTTCACCGCCGTCATGGTCGGAGGGCGCGATGTAGGCCTGATGGCCTTCTGGAAGCCTCAAAGAAACTTTGCCGATCTTTACCCTTGAGGGGTGCTGAAATTCACCAACAACGGACCCGCTGTCGATAGTTGGAGAAAAGAGCACACAGGCCCTTTTTAGAACAAAAATAGAACATTTTACCATCGAAGAAAGAAAAAAACGCTGAGGTAGCTCACAGAGCAAAACTCGAGGACTCCCAACACTGAAGTGTGCAGTAAAAATCTGAAGATGGCTGCCAGAGGAGGGATCTTCCTTCCTCCTTCCTCCTTCTCCGCCGTCATGGTCAGAGGGCACGAAGTAGGCCTGATGGCCAGGGCTGGACTGGGAACCAAAAGTGGCCCTTGAAATTTTGTTCAAAGTGGCTCCATATTTCGCCAACGGAGTGAGCACAGCGCATGAGCCCCCTGAAGCCAGCTCCTGCCAATATGCAATGCCAACTCAAAAACACACATTTCAGACAAAATCCGCAAACATCCAATTGCACAGTAACTCGCGGCTCACACATCAAAGATGCTTGCTGTTTGTATGCGCCTTTCTCCCTTGTACAGAACCAAGGTTTCAAAGAACTGTTGGCATGTGCCATTCCAGGGTGGAAGATCCCAAGCTGGCAATATTTCTCAGAGCTTTTTATAGAAAGGTGGTGGAAGAGTTGCGCAAGGCACTGCAAGGGTCGTATTTGGATAAGGTTCACCTCACGACGGACATGGGGACATGGAGGCTAATGCTCAGAGCACGGTGATGAATCACTAGGCATTGTCACTTTTTACCAGGGGGAGCCCTTTTTCATGAGTCTAGTGAGGTGCAGCTGCTACCCAATTGTCCCCCTAGGGTTGGTTTAATGAGGGAGTACCGCATGGGAGACATATCCCCACTTGTGGACAAGGACGACTGACTGTGGAGTAGACCACACACACACACACACACACACACACACACACACACACACACACACACACACATTAAATCTCCACAGTCCATATCCCCTTTCTTTCCCCTCTCAACTGTCTCCTTCTTCTGCATCTATGTATTATTGGCAAGTAGATGGTACTGGAACGATGAGGAGCAGCGGGTGTCATGGCCACTGGGCAAGGACCACTAGTTTCATCATACAAAGGCTCCAGGTGGACCCAGTCCTGGTGCCTTAGGCGCCAGGCTCATGAGAAAGTGTAACTTCCTCCCCTGCAGGGTCCTCACGTGCTTTCAGGTCGGGCGTGGCCATAGGAAAACATTGGGCTGCACGTGCACATCCTCTAGAAGTGGCAAGGTGGGGCCACAAGGCGGAGCCAAAGGGGCGTGGCTGGGACCAGGCTATTTAAGCCTGCCCCGCCTGCATGCAAGCGCTTTGCGTTAGTCTGCTTATAGCAACCGCCGCCAGAAGCGATCTTACCTGGTTCCAGCAATACTGTTGCTTGATGCGCAGCTTACCTGGCTCCAGCAACATCATCTCCAGTGTGCATTTTACCTGATTCCAGCAATACCATTGCCTGCAGCGCATCTTACCTGATTCCATCAACACCATTGCCTGAAGCGCTTCTTACCTGAATCTGGCAATCCCATCGCCTGCAGCGCATCTTACCTGATTCAAGCAGTCACCGCAGTCGGAGCGCATCCTCACCTGTTCCGGGCATCCAAGCTTCGCGTGAGCACTTTCTCATCCAGCATCCTGGCAGATCCATCCATCCAGCAACCTCCGGCTGGTCTTCGGATAGCTGATTCTCGTCAGACGTCACCAGGCCATCCTTGCAGGAGAAAAGGACAAACAAGGTTAGAAACAACATAAAGACATTACGCTAAGGTCGCGCGCAACAAATTCCTCGCGCTTGATCTTAGAACCAAACTTACCTTCTACTTGGAACATCGTAAACCCCTCGGGCCCCTATTTGGACTCGCTTCCAACACCACGACTCTTCTGGGCCCTTCACCAACTATTGGGGAGAAGGAAAGACATTACAAGGGACACAGACAACAATCACGGAAAACAGACATTGCAAAAGGATACGGACAATAATCATTGTTGAGAAACACCTTCGAAGTGGATCAGCCACAGCCGGTCTGGGCTGCCACGCACAGGGACCAGTGAAGAAACTAGGTCCATTAAAGGCGCCCCTGCAGTTGAGAAGCAGGACGGAGAGCTCATCCTCATTAATAAACACATGAGACCATATGGGTAAACGCATGCCCACCTCATTCTGGTAAGAAGGGTTCGAGGGAAATCACAGTCCAACCACAGCATTCCCACTGCGTCTCAAATTCTCTCAGGGGCAGTGTCAGCACCCAGTGCTGCCCACACTACAGGAGCAGGGGAAGAAGCCTGATCCAGGGGAGCCAATTCCAGGGAGGGCGGCAACTGTGCCTCAACGTCCCTGCAGAGACCAGGTGAGAGTAACAGCGGGAGTGCTAGCCACTCAAATACCTGGATGAGTTGGCCCCACGGAGGCCTGGAGGAAGAACATATGAAACAGACAAAGGTCTTGCACAGGCAGACCAAATGCAGCTGCAACAATGTATTAAAACCAATAATGGACTACTGGCAGCAGAACATGCAGCCGCTAGTGGCAGCAGGTAAGCAATGCACCGAACGTGGGAGTTTTAAATTGGTATTTGCGACCAGAAGGAGTGGAGCTCAGAGGACACTGACAGCTGGCCAAGCGTTGGCAGCGGAGGGTTTGCAGGAGCTGACCCGTGCAGAGGGTCAGCGAAGAGGCGAGCAAACGATACAGTGAGGAACACTGTCAAGCTGGTGCAGCATAAACCAGACGCCCAGCTGATCGTCTTCTATCTCTGGAAGCCCCGGGGTAATTCCGGAAACCCGAACGAAGTGAGGGGTGGTATGGGAGAACTGGAGGGGAAGCGGAAGGGCCTCTTGAACAGGAGCAGGTAGCTGTTCCTAGAAGCCTATGTAGTCCAGTCACTAGCGTTTTAACCAACGGACGGATTGATTGTAATTCGTCGGAGTGGCCAGGTCAAACCCACTAGCCACCAGAGAAGGATCAAAGAGCCCTACCAGCAGCAAGAGAATGACAGAGGGAGAGTCCCTTATTACTGTGGCGGACATGTGACCACTGGCCACAAAGGAAGGGTCGAGGACCCAACCACAAAGCTGTAATCTGAGAGGGAGTGTCCCTCGTTACAGTAACATGATTTTTATTCCTCATGGCAGTACTAGGCTGGGGAGTAAACCAAATCTGCGAGACTAAAGAAGCATAGAAATACAGGTCTGGGACCTGCACCCAAAACAGAAGGAAATTACAAGTCATCTACCTCATGGCAGTACTTGGCAGGATAGTGAACCAAGTGGGCCACAGGGGGGAGACTGGATCAAGGACCCTACCAGTGTATGACTGTATTGCTGAGAAGTTTAAAAGCACAAGAGAGACCACGGGGAAAAGAGTCATCCCCCCCTTGGTGTTGAACTGTGTTACCAAAGTGGAAGAGAGGCCAGAGGAAGAAGTCATTCCCCCTGGTGGTGTTGAACTGTGCAACCAAGTGGAAAGAGACCAGGGGAAGGGAGTAATTCCCCCTGGTTGTACCAAACTATGAAGTCCAGATACAAGGGGAAGGGAGTCGCTCTCCTGGTAAGCAAGGCCAGGGGAAGGGAGTCATTCACCCTGGTTGTGTTGAACTGTTAAACCAAGATACCAGGAGAAGGGAGTCATTCTCTGGATAACCAAAGTTATAAAGACTTTTCTGAGACAGAGGGCCTCATTACGACCCAGGCGGTAAGGGGTTCACGGCGCCGTAAAAGGTGGCAGCGCTGTTAACCACTTACCGCATAATTACGAGGTCCCTTTGCGGGTTCCCACCTTAACGGCTGGTTTTACCAGCTGTTAAGGATTGGACCCACAAAGGGACCTTGGAGGTAATTACGGTACTGCAATTTGCGGTACCGTAACTACCGCCTTCCCCATTTCCATTGAGCCCTATGGGGGCAAAAATGGGAATGGGGAAGGGCCAATAGTGAATGGGGAATTACCGCCCCGCCAACCTTGGAATGGAGTGGTAATCCCACCATTCACCATGGCGGAATCGGTAAAATACCGGCGGCAACCATGGTGCTACTAGCGCCATGGTTACTGCCTGGGTCCTAATAAGGCCCAGCGTGTTAAGGCTATCCAGTCATGTTACCGAATATAAAATCGAGAAAGACATTTTAACAAATCAAAAATACAGAAAAATATTGAATTGTTTAAAAAATATATATGTGTGGGGTGGGGTAAGGGGTTAAATCTGTTTGGGAGGGGTTTGGGGCCGGGCTTTATTACCATTCAGTAAAATCAAAGTAAACCAGTGTTAAGAGATAGGCAATGTTTCTGCCAAGGAGAAGTCTTTGCACTTTACCTATTTGAGTTGGAGAAGAGTTTTCCCCTAAGAAGAAACCAAAGTCTGAAAGTGAACTTTTATCCCCAGTCCAGAAGAAGGGAGTCATTCTTCTGGACCAAGAAGACCTTTATCTCTAGCTTAATTTTAGGTTTAAGGGACAGAAGTAGAGCTTTGACACAGGATGGTGGACTAATGATTTACATTGACATTCTGACAGAACCATTAGAGTTTTAGTTGAGGCAGGGAAACCCCTCTTAGAAATAGGGAAAGTTACATGTCTCTTTATTTTCCTGACTAAATAAAAGTCTAAAGCAATCGCCATGCCACCTGTGTGTCAGTTTCCTTCTTCTCCACCCTTACAGCACTGATTACATTACTGTAACAGAACACTGGGTCTCCTTTGGTAAAACACAATCAAGCTGTACAGCTGGGTCCCCAAGTATACAATGCACTGCTTCAAACAATCGGTGCCAAATTGCAATGCTCTACTTGCAGAGCTTTGATCAGATGTCACACAAGGCATCAGATGTCAGACAAGGCATCAGACATTCACCCCAAACATGGTTTGCTTATTGCAGAATGGCTTGGTTCAACCTCTCTCAAGGTTGGCTGGGTTATTGCAGAAAATGTTAGCAATAGTGTGGCAGCCCTGAACGGGGCCAAGATGCTCCACGTTCCAGGTTTTGCATATGTGGTTAACCTTGTTAACCTTGAATAACTGCCACATTTTTTGGACTGGACCCACGGGGCCGGGAGTGTGTCTGTCCTTGTCCCTGAAGAGCTGCCGGGCTCCATAATTGGCAGGTGTAGAAAAACATTTAACGACAAACAAAAGGAAGTCTTCCACAACACAGGCATTGGTCCCACCATGGCAGTTGAGGGTGATGGAATGTCTCACGGTGGGGGTGGATACAGCAATCCTTTGAGCTATTGGCACCTATTGCATATGGGGCTAATTGTGGATGTGTCTCATGCCAGGACATCAGACACTGTAGCGGCATATGTGATAGATACATCTATACCCCACAAGTGAAACCCTACAGTACTGGGAAGGAAAGAAGGATGTGTGGCCGAATTGGCATGAGTGTCTGCTGAAGTTCTTAATGTTCCACCAACAAGTACCCATTCGGAGCATGTTTTCAGTTCTTCTGGGGGCAGACATTCTTTTCTACAAACGGTGCTCAGAGACTGACATTTCTAGAAAATGAACAAGTCACGCATACCCAAAACCCACGTACTTCCACCAACCCCCTTCAATATGGACATGCAAGCAGCGATGGAGACGACAGGGTGGAGTGGTGATTAATATGGCGGTGTATTCCGTTTTAAATTCCCTCTGTACTCCAATAGAAAACTACAATGTTCTATTAAGAAGAAACGTGTTTGAAGTGACAGTCTATATGTAGTAGCATGGATTTCTAGTTACTTACCTGTGGTTTTATATTCTATTAACAAATAATAATAAGACAATGTGTGTGTGTGTGTGTCTGCCTGTGTGCGCCTTGCCATCATTCGGATCAACAAGTCCTGCCCTTTTCTACTGCTCTGCTAGTGTAGGCCGGGCTGGGGCACTCGTCTGCTTGATGCATCGCTCCTCAAACATCCGGTCCCTACTGGTCCTGTCCTTCTGCTCTTTTGAGTTTTGGCTGGTGGTGGGCAACTCTTCTGATGCCTTGCCCCTCATTCCTTTTAGCCAGGGCCATCTTAAGCACTTTTGGGGCCCGGGGCAAAGATACATTTGGGGCCCCCCTCCACCGAACGAAAGTAATTAATGAATCCAGAATATCTGGTCGCGCCCCACTCATCGCGATCATAACACATATGTTGATATGCTTCCTCGCAGTGATCAAAATAGGCACAGGCACTCCCTTTCAGTAACCTTACCCTCTTCATTCTTGCTGTAATCAGAATGTTGAACAAGTAGCATTTCAAGGCCATCAGTAACAGTCCATGACTTGTGTTCTAGCATCAGTAGGAGCCACGAGGAAGGTATACCGGCCATAGCATAAATGCAGGACGCAGGACGCAGGAAAAAGGTGCACATAATCCAGAATAGACGGAGGACTAATCAGTTGCCCCCCTAAATGCAAAAATAATCAATCAGGGATATAGGAGACCAATTGAAAGCAAGGAGAAATAAAGCTTCACATACCAAAGCATAGATAGTGGGTGACGATTAGAAGCTACCGGGAAGGTTTCCATATACTGACAGACCGATATTAGAAGACTGTTTTCACGTAGTGTTGCCATTAGAGAGTAAAGAAACAAGTTGCTGTAGTGTGCTGTAGATCAATGCTCACTATTATTATAGAGAAAGCAAAACTATAGCCAGTGAACCCATGAGTGAGGCTTTTTTGAAGATGATACATTGATAATGAAATTACTCTGAAGGGTGATGATTTTGAAAGTTTTAGGGACTGGCAATACCAGATTACATGAGATGCCCAGGGTAACACCTATTGAGCAGTGAAGCTGGGATGTGTGCCCACTCAGCAATGTATGCATGTTACCACTTCCCTTTCCAGTTCTTACCATGAACTTAAATAATCCTATTTTATAGAATTGATTTGGAAAGTACAAAAATCACATAGCCCAATATGTCAAATTTTAAAAACAAATCATTATAAGCATATCATGCAAAATGGAAAGGATTTTAGCTTTAGTGTCTCCATCATTAAGGGGAGTAAGTAAGTACCAGCATACTTATTGATCTGAGCTTGAAAGATTTCATATGGGTTTTAATTTAGTGTTTTGAAGCTTTAAATACACCCAAAAGACTGCTGTAATTGTTATTTATGAATACGTAAAACAACCTTTGAATTGTACAAAAGGAAAAACATTGGGCCTCATCACGACCCAGGCGGTAAGTTACCGCCTGGGCCGTGACTTTACCACCATGGCGTAAACTACGTTTACGCCATGGTGGTTGGCGGACTTACCGCCCCATTCCGACCTTGGCGGGGCGGTAAGTCCCCAATCCCCATTTATCCTTCCCCATTCCCATTTTTGCCCCATAGGGCATAATGGGAGTGGGGAAGGCGTTAATTACGCCACCGTAAATTACGGTGGCGTAATTAACTCCATGGTCCCTTAGCGCCATGGATTTTAACACCTGCTAAAAGCAGGTGTTAAATCCGCCATGGCGCTAAGGGACCTCGTACTCAGGCGGTAAGGGTCGGCGCTGTTTACGGCGCCGTAAACCCCTTACCGCCTGAGTTGTAATGAGGGCCATTGTGTCAATTGAGCAGACCTTAAAATATGCTTGCTAGAGGCCTGTGATATCTGGCCCGCTCTCTTCTGAGTAGAACTATTTCCACTCAAATGGCCTACATAAAAAGAAAGATCAGATTTGCCCAGGATCTCTGTGTCATCTGCTGGCAAAACCAGGATACAGGCATGAACGCGTTCCACAGTCTTAAGTTCGTCTACCTAATCACCTCTCAGACTAACACTTATGCTCCCCATTAGAGGTGGCACCCTATCTGAACAAACCAATTTCTAGACCTTCACTACATTGATGCAATGTTTTATAGCAGCCACTATCTGATGCAGGCACATTGCTGATAAAAACCAAATACATACGCATGTAGGTTTATTAACTTCAGACATAGGAAAAGCTGGGCTAACCTTGCTGCAATTAGATATTTATAATCTTGCCTATACACACAGATTTCTGCAATGAGTGTGTAATACACTGAGCTATAAATAAATATGTTTTATAGTGTAGCCTGGCAAGTCTCGGAAACAGTTAGCAGTTTTGCCTGGGACTGAGCCCATCAATGAGATCTTGCACAATCTCGTAATGCCTCCTCCCGAGCAGGCAGAACAAGAAGGGGTCTACACAAATTCACCTGGCTGTGCCAGTCTTGGGCATGCAATTCAATTTTCTTGTCTGCGGTACCCGTTTTCGCCACTAGATGGCGCCCACGACTCACTGAACATAGCTGCTGCTCTTCTCACCGGCAACAGCAATAGAATGCTGCCAAGCGCTGGATTCGTTTGATGTATAAGGCTGATTGAACATGTCCCCAAATCTTTACTCTCACACCCACAACACAGAGAAGTTACTCTCCTCAAGATTCTCAGTTTGCAATGGCACCGGAACCCAAAGGGTCCCGTCGCGCCGTTGCGCACTTCCATAGCTACAGGGCATCCTAACGAATCACGGCTGACACCGGAACGAAAAGTCCTGTCGTGTCCCCTCTGCGGATATGCTACGCCAGCCACAATCACGCCGCGTGTCTTCGACACGCTTCCCTATGCGCTATGCGCGCGTGTCTAAATCACAGTCATATATTCAAAATACATTATCATTGCCATAACAGTACATATAAAGTAAAACATATGTGTCACTTATCTCGGCTGCTCGAGCAGCAAAGAAAGAGGAAGGACTATGGAAGCAGAACGTATTATAGAGGGAAAGAGAACGTGATTGGGGAATGAAGTCACGTGATCAGAACAACCTATGAAAAACGAATTACAAATGTGTTGATTTTTGTTGGGATTTGTAGTTTTTGGTTATTGTTTTTCATGTTTGTTGTTATAACTGATGCTGCTCGAGTGAGTAAAGAGAAGTTAGAGCATAATCTGAGCCTCCGAGTCTTTAATAGAATCATGACTTTCTGTAACAAATGTATGGAAAATCTGTATTGTTTCAAGACGCGCTTTGAACAGTATGCGCTCGTTTGTAGAACTCCAGTTGTTACAAAGGTAATCGGGAACGTTTTGGAGTGTTACACGCAAATGGTATAACTTGGGGCAGAACTCTATGCCTGTGTTTGGCATTAAGTATGACTCAGTATATGACACCGTTTCTGCTATTAAGTATTGTTTTGTAGATGGTTTTTGAATCTGGCATAATAAAGCATTGCAGTAAAACTGAAGTGACTTGAGGCCACCCTGATGGATTTGGTGTGGCTGGATGCGGGCTAATTTATGTCAATGGTGCTGACTTTAAAGACCCCTATAAATGGCCTTTGTGGTCCTTTTGTCTGTTCCTCAGGAGATGGACTCCTCAAAGCAATTAGACCCCTTCTCAATGAAAAGAATTGCGCCACTATTGCCAGAGCCACCATTTTATCGCGTTTGAACTATGGTAATGCACTCCTTGCGGGTGCCAGCAAGCAAAGCCTACACAAGTACCAACTGATTCAAAATCAGGCGATAAGAGTCATCAAACAAAAATCAAGGAGAGATCACATTAGCGAAGCCAGACGCGACCTACATTGGTTAAAAATGGAAGACCGCGTACAATTCAAGTCCCTGTGCCTAACCCATAAATATTTTTATGGAAAAGCACCCGCCTACCTAAAGACCAAACTCTCACCTTACAACCCGACTAGAACATTAAGATCTGAAGCCAAGGGCTTGATAACAACCTTAAGTTTAAAAAAGAACTAGGTCTAGGAAGAGCCTTCCCCACCCATGCAGCAACCTTCTGGAACAAACTACCGACATGTCTCAGACTGGAAACAAACCTTTACTCTTTCCGCAAAAAACTTAAAACCATGCTCTTTAAATAATTCCAGATAAGATTCCTAGCCCTCTGCTGGCTTAATCTCTCTATGTGCTAACCTGTCCTGTCTACTGTCTTGTCTTTTATTATTTGTCCTTGTCTTCATGTATGTGCCCCGGTGCTTGCGAGCAGTCGGCGCAATACAAATAAACAATAAATAAATAAAAAATGGGGGCAATGAAAAATTCTTGACTTTAGTACATGCGAAGTGTGGTGGTTTACGGAATGCCCTTACAAGAAAGGTAGGCTGTTAATAAAATGGTGCTATAGGCTAAGTGATTTTTGTGTATTGGAAAACATTTATATTATATACATTTTGGGTTACATTGTATTTTGATATAGGTTGACCACTCCCGTACCCATATATTGGGTGTTGTTTTGAAGAAATTGTGCTGTCTGAAGTAATACGGCTTGCAGTGAAAATATGTCTCTACCACATTGAGGCGGGTGTCTTATCACTATTTTAAGCAGGTAAAGTGTTAGTTTTCAGCCACTTGTATGCTGATACATCGATTGATGAATAAGATAGATGCTTGATTGACTTAAGCGATCTGTGCAAATTGATATAATGGATTGGTGTCCGAGTATACGTTTATTTCGAGGTGACTCAGGTTTTTTATCCGTTTCTTTTTTAACAGTGGTTGAAAGTGAAACTATCCCCATGGAATCAGGTGTTTGGACACTGAATTAAAGAACAGGATTCCCCTGATGAATGTCTTATGCAAAAAGTTCTCTTTGACAGAAACATGTTGGGTTCAATGGTTAACACAACATACTTTTTGTGTGAATGTTAAATGTGTGCATTGTTGTGTTGGTAATCACTATTGTCTAATGGTGATATCTAAATGTACAGTAGTGTAGTAAATGTGTTCATATCCTGACCTGGTGATAGGGGTCAAACAAACAAAACAAGAACATTCCTAAAAAGAATAACCATTTGTATGAAAAGAATTTTTTATAATAAAGAATAAGAATTATTTGTATTAAATGTTTGATGATAATTTGAATAAAATAAATTTGTATTTTTGATACAGAATAAAGTAGTGGCATTGTGAGTTTGTAGAAACCAGTGGTCACCATGACGAATTGGTAATAAATATGTCTGACTTCCTTGTTTGATAAAATTGTATAAATTCTTTCCCTAGACATTGGAGTCAGTAGGGTTTCACAATTGACCTGACCTTTAGGGAAACCGGTTGTTTTGCTTGTATTATACTGATAAACAGCAGTGGCAGTGCCATCTGATGGTCGAGCGGCTGCTGGACCTGTGGTGCAGGGGGTGGCTTCTGCTCGTATGGTGCAGGGGTGGCTGCTGGTTCAACAA
Source organism: Ambystoma mexicanum (assembly GCF_040938575.1). Lineage (NCBI taxonomy): Eukaryota > Metazoa > Chordata > Amphibia > Caudata > Ambystomatidae > Ambystoma > Ambystoma mexicanum. Next base: position 1,089,348,361 of record NC_090926.1, on the reverse strand, counting down.
CTATGCCATCTTAAACTAGTGGTGGTGGTTGCTGTGTTTTTCCGCTTCTGTGCTGGTGATGACACTAGATCCTCCTCTTGCACCTCGCTCACTGTCAGTGAGTCAATTCCCTTGACTGGTGAAGGAAGGTCAAGCCCTATGAAGGATGCCTCCTCCTCATGATCCTCCAGGACGATGATGGTGGCTTTCTCAGAGTCCGATTCAGTGGCAATGAAGCCTGCTGGTGCTGTTGGACTGGATATCCCAGCCCCTTTGATGAGTAGCAATTACTCTGGAGATGGATGGGGATGCAGATTTTATTCATACATCATTAATCAAAACGACTCAGGTAGTTTGGTAGTTTGGCAAAAGGAAGACTTGTCAATTATCTGAAACGGGGAGTACAACGAACATCAACACTCACTCAACGAATATTACAAAAAACTGAGGTTATATTCAGAAAATTCAGCATCAGTAACAGTTTGACCTGTGTCATTACCAACGTCATCCAATGTGGCAATCTACAAAAACCTATTGAAGAAAGTGATATGCTCTCAGTGAATATCTAAGTATATGTTCCATATCAGTATGGGACGGTGAATGAAAGTGATAGGGTACTTAACATCAGGTGGGGCAACTAAGCCCTCCCCTCAAAATGGCCACTATGAACGTCACTAAATACACGACGTCCCATTGGCTACACAAACTTTAGGACCCTTAATTACGTGGCCCTCTAAAATTGGTTGGCATCTAACCCCCGTCAGTACCTTTCCACCTACGTCTAGCAGCATGATGGCTGAACATCCAGGTGCTGGTGAGCTGGTCTTAACAATAGCTTCCCACCAATGAGTATATCAATACATCATCAGCTCAGTAGTCTAATGTCAATTAGTGCTTTGAAGCTCGGCCTTGAGTCTGCACTGTGCTCTGAGAAATATTAAGGAGCGTGTGCACACTCTGCCCTCGTGCATAGGTGTGACCACCTCATTCGTCCAACTTAATTCTTCCACGTGACTGGAGACCATGGAATCAAGCTTTTTAGTGTATTAAAATACTATTTTCTAATAGTCCTCTGACGTCTTTTGTTTTGATCATGCTTTCTGAACAAGAGTTTCTGTTCTTTCACACAATTTGTATCCAATGTCAGTACACTACAGTTTGATAATACCTTGGCTTCTTTGCCTCATCCTGCCTTGTCTGCTGACATTCGTTTTGTAATTCAATGTTCTTTTTTAACTGCGATGCACTGAAATGAGGCCTTCTTATTACTGTTCAGTACTGCTATAATGCGTAGTGGAAACATCCATCCTTTACTTGTCCATGTATATATTCAGTAACAAAAAACATAACTCGAACTAACACCCAGGACATCAAAGATGACATCAGAAATGTCATTGATGACATCACTGATGACATCACATGTCTGGCTCCCCCTTTACTGACATATCTAGGCCACGTGGTTTTCTTCAGTAACATTCAGGAATTAAAAATATAAAAGGTACTATATTTGCAGACTTATCCTTGAAGTATGTTCTTACAGTAATTCCCTAAGGGTCCAGTCAAATCATGTGATACATATGCATAGGGTAAGTAGCACCTTTGAAACAGAGCAATCATTTCTCTGTATAAAGATAATCAGTTAGGTTATGAAGACTTACTGCTACTACCGCTGTTTTTTTCCTTACTTCAATTTTCGTGTATATACTCATATTTGTATGTGATGTTGTCTCTTTGTGTTTTGTCTATAACAATGCCATTATGTAGTAAGTGGTTTTCATTACCTACTTAACACATGTTTCACAGTACCCAAAACGCTAATAAGAAAAAAGTTATCATTTCACTGTTCAATATGGCAAGCTTATGAATATTGCACCTCCATCATGTATGCTGCACACAATGCCTATGTTTCTACATGAGTACCTTAGTATACTGCATAGAACTTCATAATAGAATGCTACGTATATCAACGCATTGGTTAATGCACTAATTAGCACTTGATATCTATTCCAATGATCCTTGACACTTTTTGGTCAACATTATAATAAGAATTCCTTCTACAGAGTTTTCATTCAAAGTAAATGTACACGTGATGTCATCAGTGATGTCATCAATGACATTTCTGATGTCATCTTTGATGTCCTGGGTGTTAGTGTGAGCAGTGCACATTGGTGGCTGGAGTTATGGTTGCTTAGCATCCCATAACTGGCGAATTTCAAGGGTTTTTTGGTTTTACTTCGAACCATAACGTCCCGTTAACGTTTTTTTACTGCATTTCATAGTTTTTTAGTAGCGCAACTTAATCATAACACCCCTTTAACAAAGTTTTTTTGCTAAAGTTGATCGGTTTATAGTAGTAGTACGTAACCATAATGTAAAGTAACATCTGACTTCATTGCACACCTTGCGGAGAATGCCACATTACCATATGGTGGCGCACAGGACGGTGACGTGTCCGAGAATCCATACACACTTAACAATAAGATGTATGCCTCGTGGACAGTGTGGAAATACATTTTTTACTGATGTAGGAACTTCCACCTTCAACATTTCCCTTGCACAGCTCGAACACGTATTCGTAGTCAGCCATTAACAATGTAGTACACAGTACATACTTTTAGCAAAAGTGCTAGTTATCTGAAAACGACATGAGCTAAGGCCATCCCTTCTACCCAAGAAACAGCACCACTGCTGTAATGAAGGAGCATGAGAAACACTGCCCCTACCTTACAAATCCCCCGTCCACCTACCCCCCCATATTACTGTTTGGTGCCTCTTTGCTCATTTCCATCCGCAACTTTCCTTCTTCGCTGTCCCAAAAAAAAAGCCATCCGTAAACAAAGTAAATGTTCCTTTAAGAACCACCTTTCACAGTTTAAAAATATATATTTTTTTAAAATCGCATGCACTCCATCTACTTTATATTTCTCAGTAAAGAACATAGACACAATAACATTTGCCATTAACAATCTAGATTTGCAAATCAGTAACGTGTGCTACTGAAAAAGAGGATTTGTTGTTCTAACACGGGACGCCTGTGGCGTCCCGGATTAGAAAACAAAATCTTTTTCCAAGATGGCCACCATAGAAAGGGAAGGCGGTTGTTCCATACATGGCCCCTCTTCGCTGGATGGAAGCCTGCAAAAAGCAAAAAGGAAACGCTGTTAACATATTACCACCAGCACTTTTTCCCTCCCTTTCAAATGTATCGTAATGTCGAACAACTTTACCACAAAGCCAGTCTCAGGTGGACATGGCCACTGTAATCCTATCTTTTCTCCCTTCTGGTCATGACCAGTAGCCACATTGTGCGGGTCATGACCTTATACAATGACCCCGACATTCTGCCCACTCCCCATGGCTGCAGCCACCCCTCAGTCAATAAACGTATACCGCTAAGTTTTTAAACTACATTGCGACACTTGTGTAATACTAAAACACTCCCACATCTCGTCACATAACCAATCCTAATGATATTGTACACTTTTTTGGATGGTGTTCCTCTCCAGCATAGCCAAATGCTCCCATAAGCACCTATGTGCCAAGACGCAGAACCTGCAAATGAACACACAGCGACGTACAACGTAGCATGTTACATTTTGAAATAATAAACTGTTTTTTAAAGGAAAACATTAACAATTTCAGAATTTGTAAAGTACTTTAATTTCACAATAAACTGTCCGAGACCATCGGACTATTCCCATTTTTAATCAAATAGTAACTTGGTTTGTTCGGTCGTCATCGAAAATGTTAATCGTGAGGCACACGTTGATCTTTTCGCATACACAAAGTATTCGCTTTCGATAAAGCAACCGCTTCGGTCGCATAGTGATTTCCAAGACGTCGGCATGAACTTTGGCCTACACCACCATAAAAGATGTTATGTTACTCCTAATGGCCACTCCAGCATATGGACAAATGGGGCAGGGACGGTCGTCCCACAATACAGTGACGGTTAGGCAGCGGCCACAAGTACGTGCATCTGGCGTGCAAAGAAGCCATCACTTGGCCTCTGGAATCCATGGCAATCACAGTACGGCAGAATGTAGCTGTTCGGAAAACATAACAGAAAATATGTATCAATACCCAACCTTTACCAAACATTTCAAAAAAGACAAAAAGAATGTGGAAACTGATACACAAATCGATGTGGTCATACATTCAATTTTAAAGAAATAATAGCGTTGAACATGGGTGAACCTAATGATAGCCTACAAACGGCGAGAATCTGCACTCTCTATAAGATTTAAAAAAAATGACAACTACACATAAAGGTAGTACCTCAGTTACAATGCCAAAATTATTGTTCTGGTAATAAAAAATGTAAACTTGTTCCGGTGTAGAGTCGTCAAAAGTGAACTTACACGATATTTACCGTCTCCATTGTCTTCATTAAACCCAGACAGCAATGTACTTGCTGCAAAGAATCTTCTTCAACTGATATTACATGTCTTACAAACGTTTTGAATATATAACCTTATCAAATGGTATTTTTTCCAAATTTGCACTCCCTGCATTCTTACTGAATTTTCCCTTTTGCTCAAGGTCAAAAAACAATTGACCCTTATGGGTTCTGTCGGATGCGTGGGCCTACTGAGCTCGCAACCAAAAAAGCAAACCAAGTGACCTTCACTCAGAATGAAAATACATTCTGACTTTGTAACACCATAGCTGAATGCATGCATGAGAACTGCTACTCCCATACACTTGCAGAACCGCTGTTTCCATCAAACAGTGCAGGTGCCTGCCTCAGATTTCAAACTCTAGGACGCCAGTCTGACTGCAATATTATTTTAAATACATTGTAACACAGACGCAGTAAATCTTCGCCTGTACTTAGTGGACACTATATGGAGCAGCATCTTTCAATTTACCATATGACTTTGTTAACAAGAAAACACCACTTTTTGACTTCCTGCTGCCACATCCCATCACAGCCTCATTAACCCTCACCTTCCGAACCAGTATTTCGTAAGTTTAACAAGTGCAATGGTGTGTTGTTTTATATATTTTAGTGGCGATGTCCGCGTACACCAAAACACGAATGAAAGATGGGGGGCGCAGCGAAAGAATCTGGCGCACTTGACGCCATTCAACATCCAATCAGTGAACGCGCCACATGTCCGCGAACATGACGTTACGGATTAGCCAATCGGTATCTTGTCCTCAGAGCGAACAGGGAAGTGTGTCCGCAGAGCAGACATAGATATCACTCATTTTTTCAGGCATACTTTTTGGTCATTTTAAAGAAAACTACTGGACAGATTGGCACCAAATTTACAAAAGCATGCTATTGGGAGCAAGCTCCTGCCGCAAATTTGGTGAAAATACATCCAGCGGTTAGGGCTGTAGACATGCGCAAAGTTTTACCCATTCAGTCTATGGGAAAAAAAGACGTTTTGGGACCCCCCCTATAACTCCGCCTTCCCTGGACCAAACATCACCAAACAGTAAATGTGGGGTGCAATAACGATAGCACTTCAGTCCATGCAGTGGACAGGAAACTTGTAACTGTTGAAAGCACACGCGTATTGGTAGGCAACATTGAAATCGACAACATGCCGTGAATGCATTTTTATTTCCCGATGGCTATTATTATATTCATTAGTAAACCGCCATGGGTGGCACATGCTACGGTGGTTGTGGCCAGGGCCTAAAGTCTTGGATGCATGGCCGTCGGCTGAAGGCCGAAAGCCTTACTTCCAAAACTCTAGGCCCAGGCCACAACCCCCGTAGCATGTGCCACCCATGCATACACCCGTAGTATTGCGTTTCGATTGGCAAGTAGTGGGGAGTACATCCAGTCTTGGGATGCACCCAAGAACAAAGTTATAACTACTAGACGTGCACGCCACTGCACACCCATTCCATGTAAGATCTATGGACATACAGCTAGGAGTGAAGCCTCTGGCCAGAAGCACTGAAGGATATCACACCTATAGAAAAACTGCCACTACAATACATCACTTAGGTGTTTGTGAAGAGACCCTGCACTCTTGGGTACATGGCCAAAGCCCATGCACCCAAGACTGAAGTCATAAGCAGTGGAGTTACAAGTCAATATGGGTGTGGTGTAATGCGCAAGTTGTGTTGACGCCCTAGTGTCTTAGCTTCATGGCTGCAGACGATGGTCAGAAAAGTACATTTATAAGTAGATAATTTATAAGGATCATGGTTTTGATATGCAGGGATGGTTGTGGATAGGAACTATACTCCTTGTACCTTGGTCGTAGGGCGTAGGTGGTAGGTTACTCACCAAAGATGCAAGGGCCAGCCTACAGGCACTGCAGCATATTAGTACCATAGATTAGAAGTGTAGATTGCCATGTGTAGAAAATGACTGCCAATACACTTACTCCTTACTTTGTTCAGAATCCACATCCATTTTTTAAGTGGCTACCGTACTTGGCGGAAGTATCGGTTTTTCCTTTTCTGTGATGAAAGAAAAAGGTGTGTTAGTGTTTGCATTTTTTGAAAATTTACTACATTGCATAATAGACAGTTAACCTTTTTTTTTTACCCTCATATTTAGTTTACAAACCAGTGTACTGTGCATTGCGCTCAGTTTCTGTGTTTGCTTTTCTAATCCTTGGGTCTGGGAAAAAAAAATCCTTGTCGGATTTTAAAAAAACCTTTGTTCCCTATGGTACTAACTACTTCCTTGTTTCCTTTGAGTGTTTCCTTCATCTTTCTGATCAATGTTATGTTTGTTGCCTTCCTATCCATTTTTAACAACAGTTAGATACCTGTAGGTGTATTCTAACTGTGCATTTGTTCCTACAGATTTGTGATACTCATTCATTTGTGTCGTTGTTATATCTTGTTTCCTTCATCTTTCCCATTAATGTTTTGTTTGTTGCCTTCCTGCCTATTTTTAACAACAGTTAGATACCTGTAGGCATTTGTTTCCAACGATTTGTGATAATTATTTATTTGTGTCATTCTTCCATCCTGTTGGGTAGTTAGATACCTCTGGGCGTATTCTAACTGTTTGTAGTCTTTCACATAATTTGTTGACCATCTTGAAGTACACATTATTTCGTACATTTTGGCTTTAAAAACATTAAATACACATTTGCTAGGTTAGCTAGCAATCTCTTCTTTAGAGTAATGGTGCTATCATCACATTCGAACCATCCAGAATTCTTTTTTATGTATGCAGTGTAGTGACCTGCATTGGTTGTAGCTCCTGCATGGTAGATTATTCCTACTGTTGTAAAGGTTTTCTTTCCAAGTGACACTTGATCGTGTGTGAATCCAGTCAGTTTGCAGTTGTTTTTGGTGCCATCTGCACTATAACGTAGAAGCATAAGTATTATGTAGGCACTGTGTGATTGTATCAGTAAGGTGGAGCGATTGTCTGAATTTCAAATACTACATAATCTGCCATGGTTTGCATTTTGTACAAGTTGTTGAAATGGAATGCTCTCACAATTTGGTATGGAAACCTACACAAATCGCTCATTTGGGATTTCTTCCTGTATCACTTTGCTACAGAGAGTGCATGTATGTTTCCACATGTTCGAAATTTGGAAGATTTCATTTACAGGTATGCTTTTGTTTTTCAATACTAATAGTATGTATATTAGAAATTCTTGTGGATCTTCTTGTGAGTTCATAGTGAATCTCACCATTCCAGCACAGTCGTCCAATTGTTGCCTTACTCCATGAACACTGTATGTGTTGTCAGGATTGCTTGTTGCATTTCTATGCAGCACTAACATTTACAAACACAATTGGTCTTTACTGTGCAGTTAAATATTGTTTACAATTGGTGGCAATTGAAATAGAATATTCATTGCTTCATTTGCATAGCAACTTACCCCACTTTCATTTGTAAATTTGAATGGGCCAGCAAGTTCTGTATCTTAGTGCATTTTTCGTTTTTTCTGTTGCTTCTTTGCCGACGTCCCTGGTTTACATTCCCTAATAGGTTGTTCTATGTTTGCGGCAATTGATGAAACTTTACCTTCTTTTCTTTTCTTTGCAGAATTTGCTGTTGAATTCTGTTGCATTTCTGTTTCATTTACTTTTCTTTTACCACGTTTCACTTTATCTGGAACAGGGTATTGTTTCAGATGAGGGGTGTACATTGACGCAATATATTGTATTCTAGAATGCAAGGAATATCAGCTTTGACTTTACTTGAATCAAAGTTTATTAGCAATAGACCGTCAAGTGTACGTAAGCGTGATAATGCTATGTAGCTCATGCCTTCCTTAAACACTGTGTTTTCTATATCTATCAATGCTTTGTCTAGGGTAAGACCTTGGGATTTATGAATGGTAACTGCATATGCAAGAGTTAGAGAAAATTGCTCTCTCCGTACATACATGTCTTTGAAGAGAAGGAATCAAGCAATTGAGCGCCCTATCCTTTCACTTCTGAAGCTTTATCAAAGTGAATATTTACAAACTGAATGTTGCTATCACGTGGGTATGATTGAAAGCCAACAACTGTGCCCAGTGCTCCATTAACTAGCCCTTGCTCTACATCAAGGTTACGTTTAAGCATTACTTGAAAATTATGGATAATTTCAATATTTTTTCCAACCCAGCTGTGTTGCAGATTGAATTTTCTAAACTATTTAGTCTTGTGGCTTGCTCACACATGGGTACTGTCATACCATGTACGTCTAATTTGTCGGTGGCGCTAATTTCTATTATTGGTTGCATTTCTTTATTTAACATTGTTTCATTGAATTTGAAACAGCTTGCAAGAGTTGGCATTAAGGCCATACAATTGACATTTTTGTGCGCTATTTGTTCCATAACATCAGCTGCACATGCATTATCGCCATAAAGTGCATGTATATGCCGGTATTTTCAATACAACTTGTGCTTCTTGCGATAATGCACCAACTCTAGTACTTTTTAAAATGTTCGCATAAGTGAGATCTGCAGATTGCCGCATGTTCTCAGTTAATTCTCTGTATTGGAAATGTTGTCAAAGGTTAACATTACCTATGCTACCATGATTTCTGGTCGTCAGCTCATCAGGGTGATGCATCTACTCTTGGCCTTCAATCAAGCAATATTTCCGGCCCCTCACCATTGCAGCGCCTTACAGAGATTGAAAAATCTACATTTAAGCAAGGCACAGATCATTCAGATTGGGTGCCACTTTCAGTAGAAGTTAGAGACCAGTGAAAGTGGTGATTTTCCCAAATGGATGCTTGGCATGGAAGGATGTTCCTCTCATCCCAAGATCTGCTCATAGAATCCGATGCCGGCCTTCTCGGAAGGGGTTGCATTGCAATGGAGTTTCAACTAGAGTGAGGTGGTTTCAGGAAAATATAGATTGTTTAGTGATTCTTGCAGGTTTCTTTGAAGTCAAAGGTTTTGTCATATTGACAGTGTTGTGTTGTACAGTTGTGGATGGGCCTTTGCCCAGCCGTCAGATACTTTAACAAGTTGGGAGGCAACTGATCCAAAAGGCTATCAGAGTTGCCAAAAACCTACATTTTACTTTAGTAAAAATGAAAAACATGAACCATCACTAGGTGAAGCCGCATGAACTAACAATGAGGACCTGGATTACATGGAGAGATCACACTCAACAAATATCAACATGCAGTGTGAGGCTGGCAATACAGCCATGGACAGAGCCCCTGAGGAGCTTGGCCACATAGACGGATTAGTGAAAGAGGGTTGAGGCATAAACATGTACCGTGATGAAGGTATTGCCAAGAATGGAGCATGAGAAGCTTAGGAGCATGGACATACTAGACTGCAGGACGCATATACACTTTGAAGCCAATTTCCTTTAGAAACTATTCTGTAAAATGCATGACTTGGCACCCTTATGTAAAGACAGTTTAATGATTATAACTAGCCTTAGTTGGCAGTTGAGACTACTCCTGGCATCTGGTGGCAGTACCTGTGAGGCTGAATATAGCATTACATTTTATGCTCTGCATTGATCATATGTCTCTCTGGCAGTAGCACTAAATTAAGAGCAGGGGAGCCAAGCGTGTGACTCTCACACACATCAGCTCTCAAATTGTCGCCCACAGTTCTCTGCTCCTACTTTATGCTGTGCCCTCCCTTCTACTCCTGATGCACTGTGCAGCAGATCACATACATGACCACTATGCCTCATAAGGGAAACTAACCATATAACCCTGTACTGGCAATTGGAATCAGTTAACAAACATATGATGCCTCTTCAGAAGCTGCTTCTGGCATATCATGTCTGCACCCATACCATAACAAGACAATCACCTTTTTAATAAATGGGTTGCACCTAAAAGAACCTTTTGCCTGCTGTAGTAAATATTTGTCATTATTTTAATACTCCATCATAGCTATTAAGGTGGGTATAAATATGTGCGTGCAATATCAATTTCTGTGATTATCCGAATCAAGGATAATATGTCATCAGCTCATGTGAGATCACAAATGCTATTTGATGCCATTGCACATGTGATATATTCTCTACAACCCATGCCATTTTAGTGAATCAATGTCCATAGCGAGCATCTGTATTCCGACGCGCATTCAGAATGTGTCCAATACTCATGGCGGGAGAATCCCACTGATACTAAGACAGATGGTCACCATTTTCCACATGATGAAACTGCTCATATCATCTGAATGCATTGGCATACGGTTATGTGTGAAAACATTTCTGTTGATGGACTGTCAACATGTTCTACTTGCTCTTTATAGAATCTTAAGAAAGTGTTAACATGCTGATGTGTTTGAAGAAACAGTTAAATGTTTGGTTTCATTTCAAGACACAAATTCAATGTTATGTTATAGGTATTTGCAAATCACACTTCTTCCAGGGTAGAACACACATACACCCAATGAGCCAGTGGGAATTGTAGCTGCAACCCCAAATTGGTTGGTGAAGCAGTGAACAGTGAGCTACAGCCCTGACCTGGCACAGCCATGCTAGAAACTATTGGTGCCCTGGCACGTGTGGGGTAAACCTTCAACAACCAGACAGATTAATTACAACCCTCTCGGGAAGAGGGCTAGGTGTCCCCTTTTGTAAGAAGAACAAGAGCTTTATTTGTATCCAAAAAGGAAATGGCCATAGGGTATTATAAGTCCTCTGCCGCAGAAGTCTCTCTTTTCTTCAATGCAAACAGCACATTATAACTGCACGAAACGTCATCTGTAACGCACACGATATACAGTGTTCATCCCCCACCCTCATAGGCTGCCACCTAAAGACATACTACTGATTACATACAGTGCCCCAATTCATTGGCCACATCCTCTTTGACTCCAATTTCTTCACACATGTGTTTTGATCTCTTCACCTTGGGTTGCAGCTGGGTGATTGTTCAAATTACTGAAGTCACTACTCTGCCCTGAGGCCTAATTATGTGACGTGCACCTGGCCGTCAACATGAGCTCAGTGGATAACTTCAAGGTGAGTCTGGTCCTTGTAAATAAAACAACTCTTCTCTCATCCCAGGCACACAGGCGCCCCCGCCATGCCTCCCGTGACAATCTTATGTGAGTTGGCTTTACCCTTTGCTCTCCCTGGTACAAATCGAGGGCCCAGTTTTTCTCTGGTCCCCCCTTATCAGCTACCCCTCCCAAGGGCAGGCCTGGTTCTCCTGCGGGCCCCACTAATCACTCCAATTTGTGAAGGATCTAGGTTCTCTGCTCTTAGACATCTGGTAGTTCAAATGGGATGGCCATTATCCTGGGCGACACTGGTGTCCTAAATCTCTCTTGTGTTTTGGCAGCTCAAGATCTCTGCCCTGGATCCCATGGGTTTGTCCTTCACTCCCAGCTGCAGACCTCTGCTACGCAAACCTATTATTTTAATTGCTTGATTGCCTGACTGCCCACCCTCCTGTTGAACTGGCTTGTCTCGAACCGCAGAGAGCGCTAAGAAGCTTGCCTTAACGCCGACAAGCCCAGCAGATTTAATTGTATGCACAGTGGTTCTGTCCATCTGTCCTAGTTTTAAAGGCTCGATTGACAATTAAGACCCCACTCTTTACCTTCTTAAAAGACACATACGTAAATTTGAACATTGCTGCAAGTGCAATTGCATGCACACATAGAGGGCCTTTTTCAACCAAAGGTCTGCAAATTGTGTGCATTTCATTACATGGGTGACTTGTAAGTGTTTTTTCTAGTTTTCCTGTTCTATTACTTTGATTAAAGTTTTGTATTTTTATAGCAAATGTGTTGGACATTTCTTTTATGTTGGTATCATAATATTATAGTTGGCGCAGAGTCTGCTGCAGAGTCTTTCGGTCTGTGTTTGTGCAGAACTCTACAGCGTTTTGCTCTAGTATCCTGTGAGGAACTGAAATTCCTTTAGTCCTCGTTCTACTACCATTACTGGCTGCTTCAAAATACCCAGCAAGCCGCGGAGCGGCCGCGGAGTCTGCTGCAAAGTCTTTCGGTCTTTAGGCTCTGCAGGCTCCACGGCGCTGCCACATCTCGCTCACAAACTTCTTCAAAGGATACTCGCGAAGAAAACCCTTGCTGGCTGGATTCGCACAGCATACCACCACATCATCGCCGTTGTGGTGAGTGACAACCCTCACCCCACCCCAACCCACTCTCCCGAATCCATCCCGTACCCCCCCTTCCATTCCATGTACACAAACCTTCCTGATCACCTGTGTGCTCCGGCGCATTTCCGCAGCCCCCTCTGCGATTTTCCCTCTCTCACTTGCGGATTGCGCCACGTCCTGCGACAAGACCTTACAGTTGCCTGCCTCTTCACGAACAGATCCTTGCCAACTCCACCGGCACCCCGCTTCACACCCAGCAGCCTGCTCCCTGCGCTGCTGCCCCTCTATTCACATCTGACAGACCGATAAGACTCCCTCGTTCCCCTGTACCTGTATTAGGAAGACTCCCCCCCCTTCCCCGCCCATCCCTCCCCACACTAGACAGACTTCCAAGACCTCCTCGTCCCCCCGTACCTGCACTAGGCAGACACCGCTCTCTCCCCTCCGATTCCCGCAACACCAGCAATAAAGGTCTCCTTCCTGACGCCTTTTCCTCCATTGATCGTGGATCCCTTGCGCTGCCGCCCCCCTCTCCCCGCATTTGATAGACCTACAAGCATTCTACGACCCACTGCACCTGCACTAGGAAGACACTGCCCACCCTCCTCTGCTAACCGCAACCTCAGCAACAAGGTCTCTCTCCTGACGCCTCTCCACCCCCCGCTCGTGGATCACGCCGAGAGTGCCTCTCCATCTGCTTTGGGAAACCGATTCCTCTGCCCGCACCGCCTGGCTCCCGCTTTCATAAACCAACTTTCAGACTTGTATTCGAGCCAGAGTCTTGGTGCAAAATAGCTATAACCCCGGACTGTGCCCCTCCCCCCTCCTTGCTCGTGGACCACGCTGAGAGCTCCCTGCCACCTGCTTCGAAAATTGGATTCCTTTACCCGCACCATCAAGCCCCCGTTACTCTATCAAACATTCAGACTTGTACCCAAGCCTGTGCTTTGCCGGAAAACGGACACAAGCCCAGCTGCCATCCCACCGATACCCCCCCTCCTGTGGAATACTGTTTAACGAACAATCAGCGAAAACACGACTTTTCCAGACGGAACTTGTAAGCACTACTCCATTAGCGCCCCACTAAGAATGCAAATCATCCAGAAGAAGATCCAACCCTCTGTGCTAACTGGGCCAGTGTCAAGGCGAGGTCCGTCCCAACGCAGAAGCAGCAAGAACTCCTACCTCCCCTTGACGGTCTTGGCACCTGGATTAGATAAACGCAGGACACCGCGACCCCCACGGGGAAAGAGGGTTCGGGTCCACGGATTGGATGGGTTCGGGTGGTAGGTAAACCGGAATGAGGGTTAGGAAGTGGTTGTGGACAGGGAAGGGATTTATGGGAAAGACATGCTCCTTGACTCCTACCCTGAAGAGTCTGTTTGCAGTGATTTCAATATCTGAGTTTCATACCATTCACTCAAACATTCATGTTCCATACATGCCTTACCCAGGTTGAGATTTAGCACTCTGTTTAACTTCTACACAGAGTTACACTCTGTAATGGTTTCATGCATGCACTGCCCGGGGCACATTTTAGCACTCAGTTGGTTAGGGCACTGAGTTTGTTCAACAATTGGTACCTCTTGCATGCATTGCCCAAGGTACCCGATTTAGTTCTGACACTGTAACCTTACATAGCATTCAACAAAAGTATTACACATTAAGCATGGTTTGAACACTTAGCTCTGGTTTTCCAATGAGTTTCTCGAATGTCTCTCCGCCCGCCGGCTCCACAGTCTGTGGGCCCGTGGTTAACAGGTTCTGAATGCTGTCGGAATGCTACTGAAAAAAGAGGAAACAATTAGCCTCTGATCGTGTGCTACTAGCACTCGCCGCCGGCAAGTATGAAGTTACAAGCACCCGCAACTGGCGAGTGTAAAGTTACAAACACCCGCAACAGGCGAGCGTGATTTCGACATGCAGGTTTGTTAGTATGAAATCCGTTAGCTCAGGCAGTCTCCCAAAAACTTGACCGACTCCGTTGGTTATTTAACAACAACCGGAGCCTCAGTACATCAGTTTTACTGCAATAAGTTACGTGACATGCTCCGTAACACTAGAGTGGAATAATGCACTTATCTTTGATGCCGCAGGGCCTGAGGATTGTGTTCCAGCAGCGAGGGCGGCCCCGCGAGTGGCTTGGCTGGAGCTCCGATGAACGCGTCCTCTCGGCTGCAATGTAGAGCGCGAACAAGCGCTCCAGGATCGCGCCTGCGTACTGGCCGTCTCGCGCATGCGCTTTGCTTTGGGCGTTGGTTTCTGCATTCCCTGAGCCGTTTGCAAGCTCCGTGTGCCTGATTTCTTTCCACACGAGATCCGGGCTGCCACGGCTGTAGTCCTGGGCCATGGGGCTGCTGGGAGATGTAGTTTTCCTTGAGCCTTGCCATCAGAATGTCTCTTCCCATTACACCTGGGACATCTACAAAGGGGGCAGAGATACCACCTGCTCAGAGAAGTTCCCCCCATAGTTCCTGCAACCACCTTGCCCCTATTCCGTCCCTGGGGGCTTAGCCTTGGCTTTATGACAGTAAACCCCCTCCCCGCAGAAGGGCTGGGTTTAGTGGGATGGTTGCGATGGAACAGGCGCAGGAGTCGTGGAGCATGCACGTTAGAGGCGGGTTCCCAGGATCTATCCTCAGGGCCGAAACCCACCCAATCGATCAGGTAATGCAATTGACCCCCCCTTACTCGTGAATTGAGTATGGCTTGGACCTCGTACTCTGGGTACCCTTCTACCATAACTGGTGATGGTCTCTCCATGCGTGTATGGGGGTCTGCTAGTTTCAGGAGTGCCACATGGAATACAGGATGGATTTTCATATGAACAGGGAGTTAAAGTCGCATCGCCACCGGGTTAATGACTTGGGTGATGCGGAATGGACCAAAAAAATGGGGTTTCAGCTTACGGGACCCAGGAAGGTGCAAGTGCCATGTCGAAAGCCAGACTTTATCTCCTACTTGGTACTTGGGGTTGGCACTACGTTTCCGATCAGCATACTTCTTACTAGTATTCTTTGCTGTGATTAGATTTTGATGAACTTTTTTCCAGGTTTGCGCCAAGTGGGCCACTTTAGCTTGCACCGATGGTAGTGTTTCTGAGGTGCATCCACCATTTGGTTGTATGTGTGGATCATATCCGTAAATCACAAAAAAGGGGGAGTATCCTGTGGAAGTATGCTGGGAGTTATTGTGCGCTAATTCAGATAACCACAAGAATTCCACCCATCCTCCCTCAGCTCCATGAGTAAAACAGCAAAGGTACTGTTCAAGCGTCTGATTCAGTCGCTCCGTCTGCCCGTCCGTTTCAGGGTGGTAACTGCTGGACATCTGTAGTTGTATGCCTATCTTATCACAGAAGTGACGCCAAAATCTAGATGTAAACTGGGATCCACGATCCGATATTATGTGCTGCGGCACACCATGTAGACGAACAACATGTTGTAGGAATAGATCTGCGAATTCTCCTGCTATCGGCAGACCACAACTAGGTACAAAATGGGCTAGTTTGGAAAATGAGTCTATGATTACCTATATTGTGGTATTGCCATGCCATGATCCGGGGGTAGTTCAACAATGAAGTCCAGTGACACCGTATGCCATGGTTGCAAAGGCGTGGGCAAAGGCCTAAGTAATCCTGATGGCTTTCTATGATCCGTTTTATTCCGAGCACATATTTCACAGTGCGTAACGTATTCCTGTACTTCCTTATGGAGACTAGGCCACCAATAGTGCCGCTGGAGTAATTCTTGAGTCTTATTTACTCCCGGATGACCAGCCAATGGGGAATCATGACACCATTTTAGGGCTTGAGTCCGAAGAGCTTTGGTAGGCAGATAGACTGCTTTTCCCTGATAGGGTATACCATCTTGTAAGGTACTCCTCTGATCCGGGTTTTCCCACTGAAGTAGTTCCTGTGCCATCATGGCGTCCCCTATTTGTTCCAGCAACGTATTAGTTGTACTTCCTATGATGTTAGTCGGGAGCACAATGGGTTTTGCTGTCTCCTCTGCTCTGGGTAAGACCTGTGATTCCGGATACCTGGAAAGTATGTCCGCTTTTCTGTTTTCCTGTCCCGGCCGGTATGTTACCACAAAATCAAAGTCTGCAAAGTACATGGCCCATCGTAGCTGTCGTGGGGTGAGGGCCCGTGCTGATTTTAGAAATTGGAGGTTACGGTGATCTGTCAACACCGTTATGGTGTGCCTTGCTCCCAGCAGGTAGTGTCTCCATTCCTCGAACGCCGCTTTAATAGCAAGTAGTT
This sequence comes from Ambystoma mexicanum, assembly GCF_040938575.1. NCBI lineage: Eukaryota > Metazoa > Chordata > Amphibia > Caudata > Ambystomatidae > Ambystoma > Ambystoma mexicanum. Next base: position 1,089,331,628 of record NC_090926.1, on the reverse strand, counting down.
CACGATCTGCAATAGTGTAGTTCTGTTCCGCAGAATTGAGCTTACTCGAGTAATAAGCTACTGTGTGCAATTGTCCTGAGTGATCACGTTGAGATAAAATTGCCCCCAACGCATAACTTAAAGCGCCAGACTCCACCAGGAACGGTAACGCAGGATCTGGATGCAATAGGACGGGGGCTGAGGTGAAGGCCTCTTTTAGCTGTCATAAACTATGTTCTGCCTCGAATCCCATACAAATGGCTTCCCATTCTTGAGTAGACGAGTAAGGGCTAGACTTTTCTGCGCAAACCCTTGGATGAACCGTCGGTAGAAGTTTGCAGACCCTAGTACAGACTGTAGTTCCTTGATGTTTTGTGGGGCTGGCCAATCCAAGATCGCTTGCACTTTATGTGTATCCATTTTAACCCCCTCAGGTGATAGTATGAAACCAAGGAACTCCACTATGGTACAATGGAATGAAAATTTGTCTAATTCGGCAAACAAATGGTGATCCCGTAACTGTTGCAAGACGGACTTGACATGTTGTATATGCTCGACTTGGTCTCGGAAGTAGATCAATATATCGTCAGTATATACCACGACAAATACATCCACGAAACCACAAAGGACCTCATCCAAGAAGTGCTGAAATGTGGCGGGTGCGTTGCAGAGACCGAATGGCATGACCTGATATTCATAAGGTCCAAATTTCGTTGTGAAGGCAGTCTTCCATTCGTCTCCTTCACTCACCCGCACCTCGTAGTTCCAGCTTCGTATATATAGTGGCTCCTCAAACTTGATCCAACAGAACCGGTATAAGTGGTAGGAGGTATCGGTTTTTATTGTAATGCGGTTGACCGCGCGGTAGTCGATACATGTTCTGAGTTCTCCGGTTTTCTTCGGAACGAAGAATAACGGCGAAGAAACTGGTGAGGTGGAATAAAAAATTAGTTTCTATGTATTCCTTAAGGTGTTGATTCTCGGCTTTCGTCAATGCATAGATCCGGCTGCATGGCAGTGCAGCACCTGGCTCCAGATCTATTCTACAGTTGAACGACCGATGCAGCGGTAGTGTTTCTGCTGCTTGTTTGCTGAAAACATCCTGGAAGTCCTAATATTCGTGTGGTAGACCTTCTAGTGGTTCTTTCTTGTTGTCTTGTGTGGCCCCGAGTACCTGCACGACATGTCCCAGTTCCTTGGTGCAATGACTTCTACAAAAACTGGAAGAAAAGCAAACCGTACCACACGCCCAATCAATTACTGGGTCATGTAGCGCCAGCCAAGGTAGGCCAAGAATGAAGCCTAACTGGGGGGGCTGCAATTACGTCATACTGGATGAGCTCTTTATGGCCTTGGATGTTCAATATCATCTCCCCTGTTTGCTGTGTCACCGGTCCAGATTTTAATGGCGATCCATCGACTGAACAGACCGCCTCTTGAGTACTCTTTGAGGCCACTGGCAACCCCAATTGTTCAGCATAATTGGCATCCACAAAGTTACCGGTAGCGCCTGAGTCTACCATAAGGGAAACCACCTGTTCCCTTTGGCGTGTCTGAAGAATACCAGTGACAGTAATATGTGTTTTGTGAGCATGTGTCACTTTACCCAATGTGTGAATAGGGGCGTTAGGATTACTTTGGCTCGGCAGATCCGCCCTCCTCACTGGCGAGCGTTGGCGTTTCCCAACAAAAGAGTATTCTTAGGCTTGGCCCCACACTCTGTGTGCCCGGGCTTACCACAATACATACAAAGCTTTTCCTTCCTGCGCTTATCCCTTTCCTCTTTGGAAATTGGTCCACGAATCGTCCCTATTTGCATAGGTTCAGGTTCCATGGTCTTTTCTGCGGTCTTGCCCGAGCTAGTTGAAGCTCTTGGATAGTCTGTTCTTGTTGGATTCTGTTTTGCTTCCCACTTACGCCTATCCTGTCTTCTTTCTCCTTGTCGATGGTCCAGGCGCAAGGCTAATTCTATCATTTCCATGCAAGTGGTTTGTTGCGGGTCCACTTGCACTATGAGGTCTTTTAACTCATCTCTAAGGCCTTGGTAGAAGAGGGCCAGTCTTTTCTCGTGGAGCCATTCGGCTTCGACCACCAGTCGATTAAATGTAGTCACATACGAAATGAGCTCCTTACTCCCCTGCCGCAGTGTAAGTAATTCCCGGTCTCTAATTAAGGACGCTGCCCTCCTATTAAACATCTCACCAAATTCGTCCTGGAACTCAGCCCAATCATATAGCAAGCCATCATCCTTCTGTACCAGAGGGGTAGCCCATGCTGCAGCATCCCCAGTGAGATATGAAATTTTGAAGGCCGTGTGAGACTGGGCCGAATGGAAAACTGTGGGCTTGGTCAAGAAATGCAGCTGGCATTGCGTCATAAAAATTGAGAACTTTTGTGGATCACCCCCATACCTTTCCGGGGTGGCTAACAGCATAGGTGGTTCTGTGGTTACCTGAACTTGCACCGGGGTTGGAGGGGGGCCATCAGGGAGGGGTCTACCTTGCGCTGTGAGCTCCTGCACCCTAGCAGCTAGAGTTGCGTAATCCTGCCTTGTGGCCTCTAGTGCATCTTTCAACTCATGTAGGACGCGGGCTATGTCCTCCATGATTCCGGGGTTCGTGCTACTTGGGCGTTGAATATACGTGGTTTTGCGCTTCTGTCAAGGCGAGGTCTGTCCCAACGCCATGATGGTCTTGGCACCTGGATTAGATAAACGCTGGACACCGCGACCCTCACAGGGAAACAGGGTTTGGGTCCACGGATTGGATGGGTTAGGAAGTGGTTGTGAACAGGGAACGAGTTTGTGGGAAAGACATGCTCCTTGACTCCTACCCTGAAGAGTCTGTTTGCAGTGATTTCAATATCTGAGTTTCATACCATTCAATCAAACATTCATTTTCCATACATGCCTTACAAAGGTTGAGATTTAGCACTCTGTTTAACTTCTGTACAGAGTTACACTCCGTAATGGTGCATGCACTGTCCGGGGCAAATTTTAGCACTCAGTTGGTTAGGACACTGAGTTTGTTCAACAATTGGTACCTCTTGCATGCATTGGCCAAGGTACTCGATTTAGTTCTGACACTGTTTCAAAAAAGGTAGCAGGCGCTCCTCTCCAGAAAGAATATGGCATGATAACCTGTTCTGAGATGAGAGTTTGCAGCACACGCTTTTTGCTCACTCTACCTTTCACAGATGGGAAATGTCCATTTGCATATCAGTCTTTGTCCCCCCCAAATGGGCAGTCCAGCACCATAATGCTATGGCAATTCCTCTCTGAACAAGAGTACCAAAAGCAACCCCATACACGTGTTTCAGCCTTGTTGCGCCTCATCAGTGAGGTGAAGCTTTGTCTCTCTGAGCACAGTGAGCAGGGAATCCACGTCTGGTTGCCCCCAGGTAACTCAGGGTGACCAACCCCAAGTTCCTTTCAAATATTTCAAAAAAGGTAGCAGGCGCTCCTCTCCAGAAAGAACATGGCATGATAACCTGTTCTGAGATGAGAGTTTGCAGCACACACTTTTTGCTCACTGTACCTTTCACAGATGTGAAATACCCATTTGCATATCAGTCTTTGTCCGGCCCACATGGGCAGTCCAGCACCGAAATGCTTTGGCAATTCCTCTCTGAACAAGACTACCAAAAGCAACCCCATACACGTGTTTCAGCCTTGTTGGGCCTCATCAGTGAGGTGAAGCTTTGTCTCTCTGAGCACAGTGAGCAGGGAGTCCACGTCTGGTTGCCCCCAGGTAACTCAGGGTGACCAACCCCAAGTTCCTTTCAAATATTTCAAAATAGGTAGCAGGCGCTCCTCTCCATAAAGAGCATGGCATGATAACCTGTTCTGAGATGAGAGTTTGCAGAACACGCTTTTTGCTCACTGTACCTTTCACAGATGGGAAATAACCATTTGCATATCAGTCTTTGTCCCGCCCACATCGGCAGTCCAGCACCGAAATGCTATGGCAATTCCTCTCTGAACAAGAGTACCCAAGCAACCCCATACATGTGTTTCAGCCTTGTTGGGCCTCATCCGTGAGGTGAAGCTTTGTCTCTCTGAGCACAGTGAGCAGGGAGTCCACGTCTGGTTGCCCCCAGGTAACTCAGGGTGACCAACCCCAAGTTCTTTTCAAATATTTCAAAAAAGGTAGGTTCTGACACTGTAAACTTACATAGCATTCAGCAAAAGTATTACACATTAATCATGGTTTGAACACTTAGCTCTGGTTTTCCAATGAGTTTCTCAAATGTCTCTCCGCCCGCCGGCTCCGCAGTCTGTGGGCCCATGGTTAACAGGTTCTGCATGCTGTCGGAATGCTCCTGACAAAAGAGGAAACAATTAGCCTCTGATCGTGTGCTACTAGCACTCGCCGCCAGCGAGTATGAAGTTACAAACACCCGCAACAGGCGAGCGTGATTTCCACATGCAGGTTTGTTAGTACGAAATCCGTTAGCTCAGGCAGTCTCCCAAGAACTTGACCAACTCCGTTGGTTATTTAACAACAACTGGAACCTCAGTACATCAGTTTTACTGCAATAAGTTACGTGACATGCTTCGTAGCACTAGAGTGGAATAATGCCCTTATCTTTGATGCCGCGGGGCCTTGGATTGTGTTCCAGCAGCGAGGGCGGCCCCGCGAGTCGCTTGGCTGGAGCTCAGACCAACGCGTCCTCTCGGCTGCAATGTAGAGCGCGAACAAGCGTTCCAGGATCGCGCATGCATACTGGCCATCTTGCGCATGCGCATTGCTTTGGGCATTGGCTTCTGAGTTCCCTGAGCTGTTTGCAGGCTCTGTGTGCCTGATTTCTTTCCACACGTGATCCAGGCTGCCAGGGCTGTAGTCCTGGGCCATGGGGCTGCTGGGAGATGTAGTTTTCCTTGAGCCTTGCCACCAGAATGTCTCTTCCCATTACATCTGGGACATCTACAAAGGGGGCAGAGATGACACCTGCTCAGAGGAGTTCCCCCCACAGTTCCTGCAACCAGCTTGCCCCTATTCCGTCCCTGGGGGCTTAGCTTTGGCTTTATGACAGCCAGTCCCTAAGTAGAACTTGCATCACCTCGGCTAGGATTCTGTAAGGGTCTGGCACTCAGTCTCTACAACACACTCTCAGGAAACCGGAAGGACCTGTACCTGGGAACCAGTAGCCCACAAAGACATTGATACTCAACGACCACATCTGCTGAGAGACCGAAAGGGCTTGTCCCTTGGATCTCAACAGAGCCTCTTCAATGTCCTCTTTACAGGAGACCGAAAGGGCTTGTCCCTTGGATCCTGTAACCTGCAGTTCCAACATCATACTTCCGGCTTCTCACTCATTGGCCTCATCTGTTGAGAGACCGAAAGGGCTTGTCCCTTGGATTTCAGCAGAGCCCATTTCAACGTCCTCTACTCGGGAGACAGAAAGGGCTTGTCCCTTGGATCCTGTAGTTTACAGCTTTAACATCGCACTTCCATCTCTGTTAGGAGACCGAAAGGGCTCCGCCCTTGGATCCTAACCGAAACGCAAAATCTCTATAGGACAGCTTCTACTAAGGAAACCGAAAGAATATCTCCCTTGGATCCTACACCACAGTGACAACAAACGCTCCCTTCCTCCGATCAGGAGCCCTAAAGGAAACTGTACAACAACCCCAACAGAGTCACTGTGATACCCTCACCCAGGAGACCGAAAGGGCATGCCCCTTGGATCTTGACAGGGCCTGCATGGCAGATATCAACACAGACCCTAGATCAAACAAAAGAGAAAAGTCGGCAACTCGACCCAAACAGAAACCCGCTGTGCGCTCTAAAACAAGATTAAGAACTAAACTCAACACAACTGCTATGTCTGCTCTAGATTCTTCGCAACTAACCTTGGAACAATCACTCTCCAGAGCTCACACAACAAAACCTGTCTTGAATCATCACCAACAGAAAGCGGATCTGGACATCGAGCATGTCCCCCTCACAGATGACCTTCCCAAAACAAAAACTGATCTCTCAACTTTAGAACCAAATAGACAACTGAACGATCAACCAGTTTCACAGAATCAGATCAATATACATGCACAAATTCACACACCATTACCATGACTGAACATCATGTCACTCAAGGCACTGACATCGACAACGATCCTGATCTAGCATCTGCTCAACTAGGAAACCCCCCTACTCAATCATCCAATGAGGCTCAATCAACAGAACCTTACTCACGAAGCTATGGCGAACAGGAACAATTGCATCACCGACGTCTCGAAACGTATACCCTTCCCATCAGCCAAACACTACTGAAAGTGCAGAAAACAGAAAGCCAGATTCCACGACTAACGATACCTCGACCAACGGTATCACACAATCAAACTGTAACACGAAGGCTCCTATTCCACACGAACGACCCGTTTCACCACTACGAGACACAATGGCCAGCAACATAGTTTCTGCAACAACAGAAATAAAAATCAACTTACCTCACAAGCCTCCTGCTGGCCTACATCAAGAATCGTCTGCGTCACCCTTCGAACCATTAAAACATGAGACCTCAGACGATACTGCCAAAAACCAACTAAGCGAACGTAACACTGATACACCCAAGCCTCAGCCTGCCAACATAGAAGAACCACGTGCGATCATGAAAGATTCCAACATGCATGAACTTGCCAAATCTCAATCAGATGAATCACGATCTACCAATACCCTACAAAAACCAACAAACACTTTAACCCAACAAACGAAGAAGGAGAAAGCAAGACTAGCCAAACTTGCGTGGCTACACACTCATAACTCAATCAAACTTGCTAAAGCTCCAGAAAACGCCGATAATCAAACTATAACCAAGGCAAGAAGACTTTCAATGGATATTACAGAAATTGAATCAATCATGCTAAGCCTCGACAAACGAAAAGAAATATTTGGCAACGTAGCTGGAAACCATCAATCACAGCTTACTTCGACCTCATGCCTGACACAAGGAATCGCTCAAAGACCTATCAAAAAAGAAACCGAACCATTCCTACTCGATTCACCTAGGATACAGATGAATCCTACTACACACCTGATCCTACGACCAAGAATGAACAGCCCATACCTCAACCGAGTGCAACAGAAATCAAATCTACCAACGCAACATTCAACAAACTTGAACATGAGGATTACACCATCCCCAGGATTCCGACTACCGTGATCGACCTACAAAATATGCTTATTGCAGTGCTCTCGCAATCCATGATCCCTTTTATAAAGTTACACGAAGCCATGAATGACAATATCAAGGATCAAGCAACTCTCTTAGCACTGATACACTCCAAACAGATCTACATTGAGAATTTTATAACTACAATCGAATCCCCTCTGAACTTGGAAGCAGAGCAATCTAATCGATGGCAACAACGTCTGTCAGAAATAGCAAGAAGCAATCGCCAAGAAAAAATCTATCTAAACACTGAAGTACTATCCCTACTCAAAGCCCAACACCAACATCAAACAATGCAGAAAGCAGCTACATTGAGCGATCAACCTATACTAGCTCCCCAAGCTAACGATACGTGCCAACAACCAACTGGTGGAGCCTGAATTATTAGTGAAAGTCATACACAACGGAAAACTGAACTTACCATAAGCTAATTTCCAGAGACCCAAGATGCTAACCATTCAATCAAGAACAATACAGAGCAGTACCAGATCTTCTCGAAGGATAAACTAGGCACTACATGAAACCAGTACAGACAAAACCAAACAAAAAAAGACAAACAGGCTCAAGAGCGTTCCTCAGAACAATAAAGATGACAGAACACTAGGCATTCATTACAAACAGAGAAGACGATGGAACACAGTCATTCATTACCCACAGAAAAGATACCCTGTCCCTCTACAAAAGACAAGAAAAACTCAAACTGGCAGCAACAAATTGTGGCTTCACAGACCTGTGGACCAACAGAGCCACCGTCCGAACCCTCTACCCAAGATGAAGATCTCCTCAACCTCTCAACCCACGGAGACCAGCTAACAGATGATACACCACCACCTAGGCATCCTGCAACTCCCTCAAGCTTCATAATAATAGATGAATATACAACCAACCACGAACTACAACCACTGGACATCTATGAAGAAATCTCGGAGGACTCATTACAAGAAACCTCAGATATATCTCTCAACCTCGGCTCCCCTGCCTCATCACTATCAAAATCATATGACCAAGTATCAGACGACTCTTTCAGCTTACATTCATCAATTAGCACCGATTGTACTTTTCCCTCATTTGTCAATCCGCTACAACAAAACCAAATCTACAAAATTCACATCGAAAATAAAACCAATAGATCTGAACCATTAACGCTCAACAGAACAAACATTCTCTGCCTTTTTGGAGCAATCCCACAACTACAACAAATAACAACAAAAAAGCTTGACTTGATAACTTTCAAAGACGACAAGCAGCTGGACAAGATTGTTGCTGAACTTTCTGACCCAAACGATCAATAATTGATTTTATCCAAACGTGCCCAACTCCTCAAACTTGGCTTTAACTGCTGGGCATCTACATCAATAAGAAAACATCAACCAAGAAAGCAGATGAGCAACCATACCAAGGATCACTCGGGGAATGCTGCATCTCGGACTCACGTCAGACAACTGAAAGAATGGAACAGAACAGACCGACCATTCAAAAGAATCTACGACCTAGAATATTCATTCACAGAAACCGTATCCTCAAGAATCCCAGTTTACTCCCAATCATAATAATCAATGAAACCATATATCAGATGGTCACTTTGCTCATGGAATACGAGAGGAAACTTGCATTTGTTTACCCAGCCCTCCACTGATCTTGAAAATTATCAAATCATATGTCTCCAAGAGACTTGGATCAGCGAAACACCAGCGTGCGACGGATTTCTCACCTTTCTCAATCCCGCCATAATCAAAAAACAAGGAATACCAGCATCAAGCTTACTTACTCTAATCAAAATAAACCCTCAATGGAAAGTACTGATCAGCGAAAACATCAATCCCTGGATCTAATTAACAATAATAACGACGATGGAGCACAATCAAATCCAAAAAACTGGTGAAATAAGAATTGCTATACTGAATCTGTACTGGAACCCCACAGCAATTACAACTGAAGCATTCATCGACGGTGTATTCATTACAATTGACAAACTAGTCGGAACCCATCACCACCTAGAAATAATACTCTGTGGGGATCTTAACATTAACTTAATCACACAGAATGGTACTCCCCGAACTTACGATCAACTTTCACCAAAAGCAACAAGGTGGATGAACGGAATACTCACCCAAGATCTCATCTTCCTAAACCACGCAAGGAACAACTCCACCTCCTATGTACCAACATGGGCCAGAGGATCCTCATCCGCAATTATCGATTACATATTCCTTTCACAAACTCTACATGAATCGGTTATGTCAGCCCAAACGATACTCTCTGACAACAGCGACCACAACAAGCTAACAGTGTATTCACATCCCACCACCAAACAAGATACAACCCTGAAATTATGTCCACTAGAACTTGACGGAACAATCTCAAGGCTCCGCATTCCACAATCCGCGATAGCCCTTCTACCGACGCAACTTCTTGCTTCAAATAAGACAGATTTTGAAAAACTGAATTACGAGTGGATTCTGCTCCCTTTTCAACAAACAGTCAAAAATCGACCACAAAAAACTCACCTCCATACATACAACCAGTAAAAAGCAGAAAAGAAAGATGCCATGGTAAAGAAAACAAAAACAGCAGAAAGCATTTTACAGATTTTGAAATTGAAACAATCATACAACAACTGGAAAAAAAAGCAACAAAAAATCTTGCTGCAATCAGATGCAGAAACCATAATGAAGACATATCAATCAAACAACACAAGAGAACATTGGAATCTGCTAAATGACAATGCCCAAAAACAGCACAAGTTAACGGCCAACGTATCGCAACAAACATGGATGACACATTTTTCAAACATCTACGCGGACCGACTGTACCATTGTGAACAAGAACCAACCAATAACAAAGCAAAATGGACGATAAGCGTCACCTACGACGACCTGCTATGCATGATTAAAAACCTCAATACATCAAGAGCACCTGGTCCTGATGGACTCTCAAACGCCGTACTGAAGCAAGATCCTCCGGCATGGGCAAACTTCATGTGCCAGATAATGGACATCATAAACACACTCAACCAAATTCCAACTTCTTGGAGATCGTCTACAATTGTCCCGATTCACAAACAAGGACCCCACGACCAACCACAGAACTTCCGTCCAATTGCTCTGTTGGACCCACTTGGAAAACTCTTTGCAACAACACTTCTGAGACAACTAACTTCTTGGGCCGCACACAATGGCCGGTTCTCAACACAACAAACAGGCTTCACTCCCAATGTTGGAACCCATATCAACCTACTATTACTCCATCTCATCAAACATGAAGCCATCAACAACAAGACCACGGTATACGCTACATTCATCGACTTGAAGATGGCCTTTGACGCCATATCACGGCAAAAGCTATGGGCAAAACTTAAAACATGGAACTGCCCCCCGAACATTCTGGAACCAATCATTTTACTCTATTCAGAAACTTCAATAAAAGTGAGACTTACAAAACAAGGCATGACCACCAAACCAATAACCACATCAAATGCCTTAAAGCAAGGATGCCCTCTAGCAGAAACCCTCTACAATCTGTTCACATCAGACATAGAAGAACATTTAATCAGCAGTCAAACTAACCCGCCGAAAATAAATTCAACACCTGTCCCTGTTATGGCATATGTGGATACATCATCTTGCTCGACAAAACGCCATCTGGACTACAAGCTGCCCTGACATCACTGAGCAACTATATGAACAATAACGAGCTAAAAATCAACATCTCAAAAACAAAGACTATGATTCTAACGAAACCACAATCAAAAACAATACACCAACCACAGTTTAGCATCAGTGGAATTCAACTAGAAAATGTCACAACATTTAAATACCTCAGCATATTAATCAATCAATCCAAGAACAATGGTTGGATAAAGTGGAACAAACGGCACAAACACTGGCACGTCAAGGATACATACTCCATAGGAAATATGGAAAATTTTCATTCAGACCAATCATTGCCTACTACAGACCAAAATACATCCTGATAATAACATACGGAACAGAAGCAATGATGAATACTGAAAAAGTAAACTGGATGAAATTTGAGTCAACCTTTTGGTGTAAGATTCTCCATCTCCCACACTCGTATCCAATGCCGAGAATCCGATACGAACTAGCAACACAATCTATTGGATCAATTGTATGTTGGAAAAGATTAGATATCTATCATAAACTACTATCGGATGAGAAAATTCCTGCAATTCAAATTTCGAAAACACAACCAAACACCTTCAACAACACAGTGTTAGAAAAATGGAAATACTATGTCATTAAAGAAATGGAATATGAAGAGATATCTGAAGAACTATTAACCATGCGCCCCCAACACGCCAAAACCAAATTGTTACAGAATAACTGGATCAAAACCATCCAACTGAAGAACGTCTACAAACAGACCCTTCAATGTAACAAAGATAATAGAAAAATACACGAACCACAGCCGTACTTGCTATAATTTCCAGATCAAACCATCAGATCAACATTTCTAAGAACTCGCCCGAACATTTTACCAACAAACTCTTATCTTGCAATAACAAAACAGATTCCCAAATCACAAAACTATTGTCGCTTCTGCAAAGCTGAAACTACACCGGAAACCATATTCCATCTGGTTATGGAGTGTCAGTCCCTCGCACCTCAATGCAAGCAATTTGGCACCTACTTTGATCTCGCATCACAGCAAATGAATACAGAAGAAAGATGGGCTGCCATCCTCAGTGGAAAGAACAACAAATATATATACACAATTTCCTTATTCCTCTCTAGCATCCTTGATCTCAATGGAAGAAAAGCCTGAATCACAGCAAAAGACTGTTTTTTTTTCTCCTCTTTTCTCCCTCTCCTCATACTATTTCACACCCAACTTACAATGATGGAAAAGTTTGTCATCAAACTAAAACATCAACAAAAAAAAATATTATAGTTGTTTTGATACTCCTTTGCTGTCTCTCACACACACCTCTTGAAGAGTATAGCCTGCCCTTAGATGATGCTACCTAAAAAAGGCAAGAGAGCTGTACAATTCATTTTGTTCTTGTTTCACCTCTATGACTTAGATTATTGCTGCTTTGGTAGTAGTCTAGTGTGCCAAGATGTACCCTGTTAGCATAGTCAATTAATTTCAATTCAATACCTTTTATTTTAGCATGACTGCCATAAAAAGTGCAGAATGCACAATAAAACAACTATAATGATAAACATCAAACGTCTCAAAACAGTGAATAACAAAGTCCTTGGCCAACAACCTTCCCAAGTAAATAAGTGGGCCAAAAACATATTTAGACACTAACATTCTCTTATAAAAAAAAAACACTACTTAAAAAGGATGAAACCGCTAGCACTGATACTGGCGAGGTGCCACCTTTTAAATGTTGTAGGGCAGACAACATTGTTGACGAATCTAGCTGACTCCAAACTGTGATGAGTCAACGCCCCCTTGCCCGGCGATGTACCCGACAGAAAAAAGAGAGATGCACCTCATCTTCTCACCCCTTGCCACTAAAAGGACATAGGATTGTGGAACGAGACCTGTTTTTCTACCTTGTGGACAAATAGGATAATAGGAGTATGCCGATCCGAAATTTATGAACCAGCTTTTTAATTTCACAGACATTTGATATGATATGATGATATGATATGATATGGCATTTATAACGCGCCTATACACAAGTGTTTCAAGGCACGACGAGGCAAGTGAGGGAGACAAAAGGGAGGACGGACAACGATCCTACTAGGGCATGTGTCATTCAGATCACGCAAATGAAGGGGGAGGGGGCTGGGACAGTGCAGTACATGGGAAAAAAATGATAACAATAAGTAAGTAACGTCCAACAAGTGGCAAGTGCAAGGGTGAGTGCATACATCAGGTGTCAAGGGCTGGTAGGGGGACTGTAGGGAAACAGAAACAGTCCCCAAGTGCGGGGGGTTGCCAGGTGGGCAGTGCAGGTGTGTGCCGTTGGTGGGGGAGGGACCTGGGACCGAGATCAGAGGGTGTCCAGGTAGCCAGTGCAGTTCCGGTTACAGCCAGGAGGTCAGCAGAGGAGAGGAGGAGAAAAGGCAGAAGCAAAGAGAAAGGTTTTGAGGTGCCTTCGGAACAGGAGATGGTTCTCCTCTAGTTTAAGGGAGGCATGGAGGCTGTTCCAGAGGGAGGCACCAGCCGAAGAAAGAGATCTACCACCAACTCGTTGCTTGGAGAAGCGACTCACCCTGAGGGAGTTGGAGGCGGATGAGCGAAGAGCTCGAGAAGGAAGATATTTAGGACGAGAGAGTTGAAGGTATTGAGGCTCCAGGCCCCAGAAGGCCTTGTGGACAATGCAGAGGGATTTGAACTTAATCCTCACGGCCACTGGGAGCCAAGGCAGAGATTTCAGTCCTGGAGAGATACGATCCCTGGGCTTGAGGCCAACGACAAATCTTGTGGTCCTGTTCCGGATAAGTTGTAGAGGGTGGAGAGTAGAAGCAGGCAGATTTAGAAAGAGGCTGTTGCAGAAGTCCAGCTTAGAGAGAACCAGAGCTCTGGAGACAGTGAGCTTCTGGGGGAAGGAGAGGAAAGGAAGAATACCTCTGAGGAGGTGCAGCTGGTAGTGTGACTTCTTAGAGACGTCAGAGATGTGAGGAGAGAAGGAGAGTGTGGAGTAGAAGTTGACCCCGAGGTTTTTAGCCTTGCAGGTGGGAGCAGGAGGAGGGCCAAGAGAGGCTGGCCATAGAGATACAGGGAAGGTGGGAGCGGGTGTGCCGATGAGGAGAATCTGTCTTACTGGCATTAAGGCAGAGGTCATTGGCGGCACACCACTCCTGGATAGCAGACAGACGGTCAGAGATGAGGGAAGGAGAGGAGGAGGCCGATGGTAGCCTGAAAATGAGCTTGGTGTCATCCGCATAGCACTGAAAGTTGGGGCAGAGAGCGGCGATGCAGTGGGCAAGGAGTGCCAGGTATTGGCTGAACAGCCACGGAGAGAGGTTAGACCCCTGGGGGACACCACAGGTAGAGACACAGATAGAGGAGAGGAAAGTCCAGGTAGGCCTCCGGCCCCTAGACGTCCTTGATCTGAAAATAAGCCCTCGCTTTTTCTCCCCAACAGGCAATTGTCAATCATCCTACTGGGGGGTCCTAATTACGCTCACACCAGAATAAATGCACTCCTCTAGGGAAATAAGGTCAAACGTCTATCTTGTAAGGATGACCAGTTTAATTTTACAAAAATGAGGATGGTAGCAAAGGACTCTGCTGCCTGACAGTCTTCTCATGTCCCTCTTCTGTTCCTTCCTGCCAAAGTGGTGCCAGGCAGGAGTTTATATAGGCCTGTCTTACTGTATTGGCATCACTGGATACGGGCCATGGCTTCATCCCAATACATCCTCCTTCCATAATAGGGATGCCCCAAAACCTTCTTTTCTTCTTTGTCAGTAGTTTTGTCAGAGTGTGCTGTTCTACATTTTGCTAGCTTAACTATGAACATTTTATCTATAAAAACATTATCCAGTCCTTCTCTCCATATTCCGCTCATTCTAATCATGTTATCTGGGCACTGTAGGTTCCCCCCCACACTTAATATTTATAATATGACCCATTTCTGCATTTTGTCACACACAGCATGTAAATCCCATTTTTAGCCTGCATGGACCCTTGACGGACAGTAGACAGCTGGTGAATCAGTTTGTGTGCTCTGCCAGTGCTAGCCTTGGTGGCGAACACCGCAGAAGCACCTGTAGTCCATTTTTAGCACAAGCCACATTCTTTCTGGGAGGGAGGGGGAGTTTTTGACTCAGATTTTACAATGCCTAGGATCTGACATTACAAATCTATCCAGCTAATTGTTAATTGTGCTTTATATTTAAACAATAACTGCCTTTTTTCAGTGCCTGCCCATGTCCTTCTTCAGTGTCTGCCCATGTCTGTGTATGTGATTATATCTGCATGAGGGAGCCTTGCCAGTTTCCCCTTTCCCCCATAGTCCACTATAGCACCTAAAAGAGGTCTTGCCTAACTCTAAACCGCTCAGGGGTGCGGGAGGACCCTGGTTCCTTCCCAACACTACTCCATGTCCAATCTCAAGATTTGTGCTTGACCACCACTTTATAGTTTCTGCCTAGGCTTGTGGGGTCAAACCCATAAATCCCCTAACCCAATGTTGGAGAGCATAATTCTTACATGCCTAAACCAAGACAGCTTCCTGCCACCTGGTAGTGATAGCAGCGCCTCCAAACCTTCCCTTAAAGGGGATAGAATTGTATTATTCCATATATGCATTATAAGACTGGCTGTATCATAAAGGCATATCGGATTTCTATAACAACAAATTTGCATACCACTGGCATAGACGGGGAACTCAAAGGTAAACCAAGCAAAATTTCAGAAATCTATTTTCAGCTATCTGGATAGAAGTACAATCAACTGCACCCCACATCTCAGCCCCATAGGTTACCCCTGGGATTGTCAGCCTGGTAGATCTTGAGAGGAACAGTGAGAGCCTCACCATTCAGGCATGTTACTAGATTCCTAATAAGCCCACACTGCTGCAGATGCGATAGCAAGCTCTTATCTACCTGGTCATGACATTTCAAATTGTACGAAAAGATCAACCCCAGGTATGTGTAAGAGTCCACAGAATTCAACAGCTGGTTGTTTAAATAAAAGTTTGCCTTAACTCTGGGCTTTTTCCATGCGCAAGCACGCATCATGATTTTAGTTTTGGAACAATTAATGTGGTGGCCTTTTGCGT
The DNA here is from genome assembly GCF_040938575.1 of Ambystoma mexicanum. Classification (NCBI taxonomy): domain Eukaryota; kingdom Metazoa; phylum Chordata; class Amphibia; order Caudata; family Ambystomatidae; genus Ambystoma; species Ambystoma mexicanum. The sequence continues at coordinate 1,089,315,766 of NC_090926.1, read as the reverse complement.
CACACAACTAATTAAAAACATCCAGCTGGTTCTGCAGACCAACTGGAATTTTTTGCAGTTAAACTGCGTCATCCGCAAACAACAATAGGCTCCATTTTATATTACCCAGACTTGGGCCATCTCTAGCAACCTCTAAGAATGTGGGCACTATACTGTTAATGTATAGTCAAATTAACAATGGGGCCACAACACAGCCCTGCCTAACTCTGATACCAATAGGTACTGGGGAGGGCCCTAGAGCTCCCCCAGTGGCCCCCATCGTATCCATGCCGAATTGCCAGAGTATACCGATTTTATGCCATTACCCAGAGAGGATAGGATGCCCATCTCTGCCAGAACGGATCACAAAGAAGCCCTCTGCAGGGTGTCATAGGCCGATTCTAGGACGACAAATGCCAAATTCAGGCATTGTGAGTTGAGGAGCACATATTTCTGGCATGGAAGATATAGCCTCATCGCCTGATCCAACGTGGAGACCCCTGCTCTGAACCCCGCCTGCACATGAGAATCTTTACCTTCCCTGGCCACCCAGTCCTCCAAACGGTGCCAAATCACCCTGGAATAGAGTTTTGCCAGTGAGTCAATGAAATAGATATGCCTATAGTTACAAGGGAGGTCCTGATCATCTTTCTTATATACTGGAATGATTGTTGCCATCCTCCAGCTACTCAGCGTCCTATTATTTAAGAAGATACCATTGAAAAATGTTGTCAAGAAATGCAACCATAGCATAGGCTTGCCTACAAAAGGATTGATGGGAATACAATCCGGTCCAGGAGCCTTTCCATTTTTTACCTTAGATAAAGCCTGTTCTACCTTTTGGGCTGTGATCAGGTCAACCCCCTCCTCATTGTGGGGAAAGGTGGACACCAATGTCCCATCCCGCTCCTCCCAACTATCCGACCCAGTCTGCTCCCCTGCATGCTCCCCTGCATATAAGGCAGTGAAATAATCGGTTTCAATGCTACAAAGAGGCTCGAAGAGGAGATTCAAAGTCTCACAGCGCATGCGGAAGATCAAGAATGGATCAGTGAAGAAGAAGGATGTTTCCTTAGAAAGCTAAAATCTAAAAGGGCAGCCTTCTACATCTTACCTAAGATCCATAAAAATAAAGAACATCCTCCCGGACGTCCCATTGTGGCAGCCATTGATTCTCTGTTAGAATCTCTCTCGGTATATGATGAATTCTTTCTTAAATCATATGTAGAACAAATGCCTTCTTATGTGAAAGACTCAGGTGACATGATACGTATTATAAAACAGCTAGGCATCAGGTAAGGTGACATCTTGGCAACTATGGATGTCGAATCCCTCTATACCTCAATTCCTCAAATGCAATGTTTGGCTGTTTTGGCACAATTTTTAGATAAACGACCAGAACCCCACTCTCCATCTACAGGGTTCATTTTAGAATGTGCACGTCTTGCTATGACGGAAAACTTTTTCCTGTATAAGCAAAACCTATACAAGCAAAAGTGTGGGGTAAGCATGGGGGCGACTTTTGCCCCGGATGTCGCTAATCTTTTTATGGTTGACTATGAAGACAATTTTGTAACAGGACCGAACAGCCTCTTGAAACAACAAGGAGACCTGTGCCATTACCTGGTGGCATGGGACAGGTATATTGAGGATATTTTCATCATATGGAGAGGGACCAGTGTGGCTCTTTTAGCCTTTAAAGATTGGCTAAACACTTGTAGTCAGTTTTCTAGACTTAATGATTTAAAAAATTGAGAACTCCTTGGTCACTACTCTTTATCGGAAGCCCACCGATAGAAATACTTTACTTCACTTTTCAAGCTTTCATCCGGTGGGACTCCGGCAAAATCTTCCATGTGGGCAATTTTTGCGAGTGCGTCGCAATTTCTCTGAAAAGAGAGAATTTGACAAATATGCAATATTTCTAAAAGACTGATTGACCTCAAGGGGATATCCTAAAAAACCTGTGAAGGATAATCTTAAAACGGTATCTAATACCAACCGAGAAATTTGTCTGACTCCACGAAATAAACAAAAACAAGATCGGTTAGTATGTGTCATTACTTATAACCCGGTCAGCAATGACATTAAAAAGATCATTAACCATAACTAGGATCTAGTTAAACGACCAGGGGTTCTAAGTAAAAAACCAATGTTTTCTTTTAAAAAAAGTAAGAACTTAAAACGGCAACTGGTACATACTTACCAAGAAAAACAGAAAGATCAAACACTGTTGAATCAGTGGGGTCTACCCCCCATCGTAGGGCACCACAAATGTAGTAACTGTGTGACATGTCCCCTGACAGAAACTAGAACTGAGTTTATCCATGAACAAATTAAATGGCAACTAAAACATCACACAAGTTGCAGAACAAAAAATGCCATTTACATTATCATCTGCCCTTGCAAGTTGTTGTACGTTGGGAAAACTACACGTGAGGTAAGACAGCGGATTGGGGAACACAGGAGCTGTATCCGCAATAAAGTAGCGGATAAGCTGCTGGTTGAACACTTCACACATCTTAAACATCTAGACACTGACCTTTAATGGTTTGTCCTTCAAACTGTTAGTCCCTCAAAAAGGGGAGGAGACATGGCCAATATATTGCATAAAATGGAACAACAATGGATTTACTCCCTAGACAGTGTGAAGAAAGGTCTGAATCTATCAGTGGAATGGAACACTTTGATTACCCATTAACCTTATGTAGGAGAATCATGGTGCCTCTTACCGAGCAGGTACTATAAATATTGATGTGGTGTCCCTTTAATACTCGGAACACTTTTACAGCAGATAATCTATGGGGCAGTGCCGATTTATTAGGTAACACAAGGTAGTAAGGTGTATATCTCTTGTGGATAGCACGCGAAAATGAAAACAAATGATCCACTTATTTATCTAGCATGGGGTATCCAGGTGATAACAAAAAAGTATCCTCATAGAATTAGTTGATCTTTTCTGCTCGTGAGGGTGTTGTTCGCGATGTCTAACATCTCTCGCAGTTGTCTCTTGGCAATACACTATTGCAAAATGAAATTCACAGGTTTTTCAGGTAACCCAAGGTAGTAACATGTGTATCTTTTGCGGACAGCACCCGAAAATGTAAACAAAAATGATCTGCATATTTATCTAGCATTCTAACGTGACAAAAATGTATCCTCATAGAGCTAGTGGTTCATTTTTGCCCATGAGGGTGCTTTCGTGATGTCCAATATCTCTCGCAATTGTTGCGTGAAAATACATTATTGCGAAGTGAAATTCATACATCCACTCTAAATTTCTAAGGAAGCAATATAAATACGTTTAGAGGAATTCAAATGCATGAGGATGAAGAGTAGATGCCGGATACACAGCACACCTATGCAGTCCTGTTTCTATGCCACTGACCGGGTGTCAGGTGATATATAAGCGTGGACACTCTCAGTAACACGTACTGTTTGCCAAACAGAGGAATCGATGCACAGAGAAACAGGTAAGAAATGGTGTGGAGCGCGTGACAAATAGGGGTGGCTAGACCCAAAAACAAGAAGTCTAGTAGAAGGTATTTAGATTATTGTATGCAGGCTACATTGTTTGATAGTCTAAAAGGCAGTCGCTTTTGAATTAAGTACGCAACCTATTGCATGCAAGAGTTTGTTAGAAGTAGATTGAAATTCTAACGTGGACAAGGACTTAAAAAAACGGCAAAAAAGCCTTAATGGTTTTAAGAAGTACTGTTAAGATTATCTAGATAAGAAGTCAGGGGCCGGTGTCAGCGGCGAAAGACATTAGACAAATGCAGGGGAAAATACATCATGCTGCATGTAGAGAGGAGGTGCATGAATTTTAAGGCACTCCTTAATCCAGCGCATTTTACTAATAAGGTAACAAGTATTCATACACATGTTTTCTTGTTACAGAACATTATTCTGGGACTGGTTTTGAATTCTCTGAGACCAGTGTATACTAAAACTAAAGGAGGTGCCAGTTCGACATCATCCATTTTGATGAAGACCGCCTGAAGAATAAGGTGAGAATAAATGGAGAGAGAATATGAGATGGCCCATTCTAATCCTAAACATCAAATAGTGACATTGTCATGTTTGTTTAGGTAGTCCTTAAATTGGGGACATTATACAGAGTTGGTCTTCTGTGCTAAGGGAAGTGAGCATACAAGAAAGGAAGGCCCTTGTTTTGTGAGACACTGCGAGGGAGTCTTCACTTGTGGCTTTCAGAGTAAGTGCATTTATTGGTCAATGAAAATAGATAAAAAAATATCCAATAATACGTAAAAGCTTCTTACTACATTAAACTGTATTGTTTTACAGCATCCTTGTAGGTTTGTTCTTATTGTTTAGGGCAACCTACAGGGGTACTGACAGGATTTATCCATACTGTAGTCGTTTTCCACATCACTATTACAAGATGAAGGTGGTGTACGACACTATGTCCTATATATAGACATGATTTCACAATAATTGTGTGTAAGTAAATTAGGAGGATGACATATAGGTGATATGTAATTAAGGTTTTTCTTTTTTTGTTGTTTTAGGTACATTGATCCACCCTACTAGATCTCAAGGGACGCTATTGTTGTTCCTGTTGTTTGTCCTGAAGATGGTTGGCGTACATAGTGGACTGACTAAAGTCTAGAAAATACAACCTGAAACATGTGTCGACATAATGCCTGATTAAGAGACAGGCAGTTTTTCATATGTGAAGATTGTTTTAAGAGGATCTAAACAGAACAATGATATACTAGACTATTGGAGTGTGATCTAATTTGTGAGGTTACAGAATACTAGTCTGAATGTTGGTATGATAAAGTGAAATGAATGGTATGTTGGGTTGAATGTTTTTGTGGATCTTAAACAAATGTAAACTGTGTTTTATGTCTTAAAAATGTTACACTTTTGGGTATTATTTGATATATAAAAAATATTTTAAAACTTTTTGAAATGAAGGTATCAAATCATTTGTTAGTATTTATAAAAAAAACAAATGAAATATTGTCATCCCCCAGCTAAGGGTTCCATTCTGTATTGTAGTGAAATAATCAGGCCAGGCATCCAAAGAGATGTTTGTTACAGATGCTCTGGCTTGATATTTCTCTTCACCAGATTCCAAAACTCCTTAGAGTCATTTGACACAGCGGCTTTACCAAGAGCTATCCAGATGTTTTTTCTATGTTAGCTTTCTTTTTGGTTAATATGAGTTTATAATTATGCCTAAGTTTTTTAACCACCCCCGGGGCAGCCACCACCCCGCACTTGACAGTGTTAAGCAAGCCCAACATTCACGATCATACCAACCGATGAACTTGCCATTGTTCGGGGTTGAAAGACACCTCTTCCTAGTGATAAACGGAGACAATCTCTCTGCCATCAATGCATAAAAATCAGCATGTGATGTGACAGTCTACCTCGGCATAGGCCACCAAAACTGGTAACAGTGCCTCAAAGATTTGAGCCAGAATAATGGCTGATGGGGGTTGTGGCCATTTCCGACAGGTTAAAGACTGGTGAAGTGTGCCATCTGGTAAAGTGGAACACCTACTCTCGCCACTGGTGCCATGTGAAACCAAAAAAGAAAGCAGCAACGGATCATGGTCGCTCTTGGCTCTCTCCAAGACCTTAAATGAAACCAGCACATCCCATTGGAAGTTAAGGACAAAGATGTAATCAATACGACTCCTTTTATTCAGCGTACGAAAGGTGTTGTGAGCTGGAGAATCTTCCACAAACCTCCCATTTCAGGTTCTTAAAGTATACGCGTATAGCATTGTCCAACTCTGATCGCTGAGGGATAAGAACGCATGCTGGGGGGGACCAGTGGCCACAGGATGTCCCACAATTCATCTTCGATGGCAAGGCTCAAAGTGGACTGACTAGGTTCCTCCAATTGACAGTTAAAACCACCGAACACAAATAAAAGGGAATTAGAGGATGCTGTGGTTAGTTGAGCCATCTTATTCAGAGCCAGCTCCAGATGCTTAATGGCACTCTGATTTTGCCCCTAGTAAAAGTTCAGAAAGAATGCAGTCGTCCCATTTCTAAACTTGCACGCCAAATAAAGCAAATCAGGCGAGCCAATGCTCCAATCCTTACATATAGCCGTAATGCCCAAATGCATCCAAATCATTAACCCTCCCTTGGGACGGCCCTTTAGAGATCTTACCTCTGGAATACAAAAAGAGCGATAATTGGGCATATGCACCTGCAGAAGTGACCACGTCTCCTGCATGCATATCACCCGGTGGCTGTTTATCAGGGTGTGCCAATATGGATGTAAAAGTTTGTTGGAAAGTCCATTAATATGATATGATATAATATGATATGGTAATGCATTTATAACGCGTGTTTCAAGGAGCAACGAGGCAAGGGAGGGGAAACAACGGGAGGACAAGACAACAATCTTACTAGGCCTAGTGACATTGAGATCGTGCAAGTGCAGGGGAGAGGGAAGCAGGAAAAGTGCCAGGGGAAGGGGAGGAGGAGCACGTGCAAGACACAGGATCAAACATCAAAGAACAAGTAGTGTGGCCAGCAGGTGGCAGTGCAAAGTAAGGTGCGGACAACAAGTGTTTAATAAGTGCAGGTAGGGGGGGCTGTAGGGATGCAGATACAGACCCAAGTGTTGGGATGCAACTGGGAGAACAGGGACCTGGGTCCGTGGTTCAGAGGGTAGCCAGGTGACAAGTGCAGTATCAGACAGGAGATCAGCAGGGAAGAGGAAGAGAGAAGGCAGAAGCAAAGAGGAAAGTCTTGAGATGCTTCTGGTACCAGAGATGGTTCTGCTCAAGTTTCAGAGAGGCAGGGAGGCTGTTCCAGAGGGAGGCGCCAGCTGAGGAGAGAGATCTGCCGCTGACTCATTTCTTGGAAAAGGGACTGACCCTCTAGGAGTTGGAGGTGGAGGAGCGAAGAGCTTGAGTAGGAAGATGCTTCAGAAGAGAAGGTTGGAGGTATTGTGGTCCCATGCCCTAGAAAGCCTTTTGGACAATGCAGAGGGTCTTGAACTTGATCTTTGCAGCCACTGGGAGCCAATGGTGAGATTTCAGGGCTGGAGAGATACGATCCCTGGGCTTGGGGCCAAGGACAAGTCTCACAGTCCTGTTCTAGATGAGTTGCAGAGGATGGAGAGTAGAGGCAGGCAGATTTAAAAAGAGACTGTTGTGGTAGTCAAGCCTAGAGAGAAACTGAGCTCTAGAGACAGATAATACTGCCATGCTATCGACTGCACCCTGGCCGTCAGGACCGCCCACTGAAGGCCTGGCCAGGGCTCGCACTTCCTCCAAGGGTATGTCTACTAATGTATTGCCAACTAGTGCTAGCCCAGACTCCGGACCAGAGACTGTCCCCTCTCTTAGGACCCCCAAGTAATCAAAGCTGGCATCAAACTGTAGGCGGTCGGGACACCTTCATGTATTGATAAACTGTGTCCAGAGCACCTCCAGGTTTTCACACGAACAAACCAAGAGCAGCCCACTTGCTGTCAGATGCTGAACACGGCCCCCCACAGCGTGTGCCTGCGAGGGCGATGGAACAGACAAACCCCCCCTGGCCTGGCTTGATGTAGACTCAAGCTAGCCATCATGCAAGTGACAGGTTTTAATAATCGCATCAAAACAAACCATAATCCCCTTGGAGGTTAAGGCTTCTTTCCAATTCCAAAGACACATTCTCACATATGGATTAATAAAGCCAAACCTGATGCTACAGCCACCATAAAACATGCAACAAAATGCGACAGGTCATGAAAATGCTACTTGTCATAACATTCACCCCCAAGATCTCAGAAATAGCTTTCACAACGGATCATTTATAAGCGTTCTTACTCCCATTTGTTGTCCCTCTGAAAGTACATATCAAGTTCAGGGACCGCCACCCCACCAGAGGATCTCCAGAGCTGGATTGGGAGTGGACAAGCGCCATGCTACCAGGGCCAATGTTTGGGCCATTGTGTGCAGCAAAAGGTGCCAAGGGAGCTGCCAAAGTGCCCTGTAACCCTAGACGGGCCACGTCGGGATAGCCGCTCTCCAGACCCACATCCAATGAGGCCGATGAGGCTGGGCTTTGTACAGAAAGGATGGTGGCGGGAATCAAGGGTCCGGAGGCTGCCCTTGTGGGCACAACCTGGGATGGCAAAGCCGGGGGGCAGACCAATGGGCATGTTGGATCGAACCATAGCCATTCCTGTCGGAATGATGGAGTGGCATAGGTCCCATTCTACAGTGGTTGGTGTGGCACTTTACGCCTTCCATAAATCGGTATGTAAATCAGTCAACACTCCTCCAGACTCCCCTGTCGCTGCTGTGTTAGTTTTCGGCTGGCTCTTAAGCACTCTAAGAAGAATCTCCAAATCATTTCCATACGTCCAGACTCTTCCCTCCGTGGTTCACTCAGTCCGTACCCAGCTGCTGCCAGGTACAAGCATGCCAACAGCGATGAGAAGGGCGAAAGGACGTAAAGGAGTCTTCAAAGTTTACGGAAGCTGGGCCTGCGCCGTCTGCACCAACCCCTCCGTCTCCCTCTCCCGCAGTACTTTTTGCAGGAGACTGAGGACCAGTGAGGCGACTCATGTTCTGATCCAGCATAGATGAAGCCTCCAAATCAGCAGAACTACGCCGCCCCTCTGTGATAATTTCAACCACAGCAGAGATTGATACAAAGGCCTGGGGCAGGATTGCAACCAGCACTGGCTGATTTGTTGCTATTGAGCTCAATGGACCTTCAGAGGCCAGGCAGTCCACTATTCCGTATTCCTCCAATCTCACAGGTTCCCTTATCAAGGCCACACTTGTGGCTACACTTTACTGTGTCTGGGCCTTTCCAGCGTCAGCCACAGCTGCATCAGCAGAATCATTCACAGGGACAGGATCCATAGAGATTTCCCCATACAGACGTTCAATTGAATGCTCAAAGGCCTTCAGAATAGGGAAACCAGACCTGCAAGGCACATTTGCTGAGGGATCCCCTGGGAGAGACACAGGTGCTGCCTCCAGTGGGGCCAATAAAGAGGCAGAGGGGTTAGGGGGAACACTGACCCCCCTGGGGCCGTAGACACCAAACCCCTGGACATCATGGCAACCCGAAGGACCTCAGAGCCCTCAAATGAGGGGGAGATCAGTGAGGCGCTCAAATGGAGGTCGCCAGTGGTATCCCCTGTGCACCCAAGTTCATCCTGCCCACATACAGGAAGGACTAGGCTTGCCCCTAATGCCTCTAATTCATCGGCTGTATCTACAGACCTCTGGCTTTTCAGGGCCCATCTGATGGTAGACTGCACCAGCCTACTCCCCACCCCCTTACATTTACAGCAGAGTGGGGCAGGGTACTGCGACCCCGACCTGACCTCCTCGCAAACCGTTCTCCTTGACCTGGGCGTTAACACCATCTCCTCGTCAGACCTCGCACCAAAGTCGGCTGGAGCACCACTCCAGTCCAAAGGACCAAGACGGCCACTCCAGCGATGGGACAGCAGCAAAGGCAAGGGCCCACAGCTCTCACCTCCCCCTTCCTTCACTCCTTCACCCCTTCACACTGGGGTATGGGCCTCAGACAGAAAACAATAGACACACACTGTCACTTCCACAAACTAGACGACCCCCCCTCGATTCCCTATTGCCACATTAACAAGTCAAATGGCCAGGGAAAGGGGTAGAAGGATAGAGAGGAAGCTTACTGCTCTTGCTTCTCTTGCCGCTCTTTCTAAGTCACCTGTCACCAGTGGGTCCTTCACCCGCAAACCCCTAACTCACCGCCCAATCCAGTTCCAAGAGGATGTTCCAACCAAGTCCACTGTCTGCTAATAGTCCCTGCAGGGTGCGGGATGCACTCACAGGGTCAGCCCCTCTTGAGACCTAGTCTTGACTGCCGCCATCACTATCCTGATTGGTCTGGCTTGTCCAGAGGTTACCCTGTTCCAAGAAACTAGGCTGGCCTTCTGAACCTCTGCCCTTCCAGGACAGAGTTCAGAAATCCATCTTAACAAATTGGTGTACAGCGGTGGGATCCGACTGAAGGTATCCAGTGTTGCGCATAAGCAAGGGCATTTCATGTTATTCCTAACAGGACACGTAGTGAATTGTCATAGTATAACTTTTTAAAGGCCATAGTCCTATCAAACAGTATGGAAACAAATACCTTGTTAACTTTAAATGCTTCTAAATCCAAAACATTGAAAAAGATGTGTTCAGAAAGAGGTGTCTCCTCGCAAGGCACAAAAATGGAAATGATCCAAAGAATCATGGCATGCCAAGAAGCTCAGCTTAGCGCTATAGCTTCCGAGGACAGTGCAGAAGGGAGAGGGGCTGCTCTCACTGGTAGAACTGACAGTTCTGCCGCTGCACTTGTCCACCGCGACCATGAGGACAGGGAGGATGAAATGTCCAATGTTTCCTCTGCCAGTGCTGATGGGGAGGCCATACTTGAATTCAAGAAGCAAGAACTGCTGTTTAGGCAGAAGGAGCTTGATTTCAATATGGCCAAACTAAAAATCGAACAGGCAGAAAAACAGAAAGACAGGGATCACAAGTTGGAACTGGCCAAGCTTCAAGTTGCCAATGGATCCAAAGGTTCTGGACATGGGTCTGGGGCCTCCTCATATCCATGGTTTCCAAAAGATCTGCTCAGTGTGTATGAGGAAAAGAATGACATTATGGACTGGCTGAATACATTTGAGTATGCGTGTGAAGTTCAACAAGTTGACAATGCTGATAAAATTGCCTGGTTACTCAGCAGACTGCCCCATTCTGGCTGCAGTGCCATTATGGAAATGTCGAAGGCTGAGCGAGCAGATTTTGCAATGTTGAAGCAAACTCTCATTTTAAAGTTTGGAAAGACTCCTGCCCAATATTTAAAATGATTCCGAGAGTATAAGAAAAAAGAAGATGGTACTTGGGTATCTTATGTAACCGAATCCTTAAAAACTTGACTGGCTGGGTCGAAGGTTATAAGGTTTCTCCCTTTGAAGGTATGCTAAGTCTTGTCATGCTGGAACATATTTTTGCATCTTCTTCCCCTGAGCTTAAGCAGCATTTGGCAGTTTCTAAAGAGATAGATCCTAAGAAGCTAGCCATTGCAGCAGATTTGTGGGTGTCACATTGAGTGTCCCATAAGGACAAGACTCATCCTGGTAAGCAGGAGGAAGGGAAAAAGTCCAAAGATATGGAGGGTGGGGAAACTGATCAATCTTCTTCCCAAAAGGGCCACAAAAAGTAAAATAAGGGTAAGACACAAGAGAACTCACAGGGTAGTGGAGGTCAGCCTCCGAAACAGAACTCTGGTTATAATAAGCCTCCCTATGTAAACAGACCCAATGGATCTTCTTTTGCTTGTGGAGCAACTGACCACGTGAGGGGGGGGATCCCAGATGTAAGGTTAAAACCTTGGGGGTCCACTCTGCTAATCTGGCCTTCTCCTCCTACGAGGAAGAAGGGATTACCGGAGCATCCTTCTCCTCAGACTCCTTCCCCAGTGGGATAGAAGCTGAGGTAGTTTTAGTTTCCCTGGGTTCCTGGGAGCCTAAAGCCGCAGAGGCTTATGCTAGGATAAAAACCACCATCCATCCTAAGAGGCCCCCTCCACTGCAGTATGCAATTTCCCCAATTCAATTTCAAGATACACACTATCACACATGCCCTACCTCAACAGACCCTATTCCATTCCCCACCGACAAACCCCCAAACATAGGGGATATATTTCAGCTCAAATACCAAGACACCCTCATCAAACTCACAGCAAAACTAAACCAGCCCACTTCCGAGATGATGCATGTCTTGCTCAGACCTCATAAAAATGCATCACCACTGTTCACCTAACTAGGAATACATTATGAACTCCTGTCTGACACATGGCACCATACCTCAAACACTCAAAACAAATAACTCTACCCCTTCCTGAAGAAACCATTCCTCAATCCCAACACTAATTTTCCACCACAATTCTGCCCTGCATTGACAAAATAATGGAAAGATATTCAACAAGCCATCTCCAACATCACATCACCACAAACAACTTGCTAAACCTATGCCAATCAGGTTCGCCGCTCCGGCGACAGCACTGTGACTGCAAAACTTACCATCCAAAATGACCATCACAACATCACTGGCAAATGCCAGACCGCTCTTCTAGTCCTCTTTGATACATCCTATCCCACAGTATCAAACTCTCAAGCACTATTCTGAACTGGTGTATCCCCTTCCTCACTGACGGGACACACTTTGTCACCCCTATTGATCAAGTCCCACCCAAATAAAATATCTTCCCTACCTCTCCCATATTCAACCTATATGTTTAATCCACTGGACACATTTTTAGCAGCCACAACATCCGCTTTTACCAATATACAAATGGCATGCAAATATATTTCAATATGACCTCCGACTCAGAACTCCACATCCTCAAAAACTATATCTCCACTATCACCACTTGGATGCCACTACATTTCTAAAACCGAAGACATTCAAAACATATTTATTCCTCCTCTGCCTACTGAGACATACACTTAACCCTACCCCCTGGATTAATGAACTCACTACAGAATACCCACAAATATCCCGCTCCACACCAATGAGGTCCTGATAAGTTTCACCATTGGTCCCCGTGGATAATTTACAGGCCAGGGAGCTGCCAACACCAATGTATACAAGGTACTGATTAACTTCTTAGGCAAGATAAGACACACCCTTCCCATAATGATTTTCGTGGAGCAGTCCAGGCGTCTGTCCCCTCCAAGCTCGATTATGGTAATGCAATCCTCACTGGATTGCCCAAAACTCTTGCCTCCCTGCAGAGTGGTCCTATGGAACTAGCCTCCATCTAACAAAATATTTTTCCCTGGGATCTGAGCAAGTGCCAGGTCAGCCACCACCTCTATGTCAGCCATCTGCCAAATAGAAAGAAGATGGATGCCATATAATATTTCTCAACACTAAGGAATATCTTTTCACTTTGTATGCCATTTCTCAATATAGATTTCACAAAAGGATTAGGATATCGATTAAAATCCTGCTGTACTGGGGAGACCCCCAGCCGGCCCATAGAGTCAGGGTTTGCTCCAGAGTACTTTAAGACAAGATAGCTGCACCTTGAGATGGATGGGGGTGCAGGTTTCTTACTCCAGCACCAATCAATAAGGACAACTCAATGGTTTGGCAAAGGGGAGTCCATTTAATAACAAGTACAAAAAACGGGGAAACATGGAAATCAACAGTGATGCAATAGTCAGTCTCGCTTCAACTCCCAAGAACTTCATAGAAACAGTAACATTTATACCTAAAACTCGTCATCATTGACGTGTAACGCTCAAAAGTTAACATGCAATTCTATTGGTTAGGAAAAGGTAACTTTACTATAGGTACTATATCTGTATATGGTAACAGAGTAAGATGATTGGATAAACACTATCAGGTGGGCGTCTAAGCCCTTCATTCTAACATTACTCTAGTAGACATCACTATGAGTATGACGTCCCATTGGTTCTACTATCTATAGGACCCCAGATTATTTGGTCCATTGTGATTGGGTTGGCTTCAACCCTATGCATAAATCTCCACTTTACTTAGCAACACGCAGAATGGTCAGCCAGGTGCAGGGTGCCCTAAGATTCAACCTGCCTTCCCTCAATCCATCATTACTTTAGTGGCTATGTGTCAATTAGTTGGCTGTGCTCGGCCTTAAAATTATATCTTCTTGTCAGGAAAAGTTATGATATCTCTGTCTGGGCGACAGCCACACGTAGGTGTGAACCTGTGCCTCTTCTTGCTCGGATGGTCACATGCTACTCACATGCTACTCACATGCTACTCACACCGTGATTTCTTCAATTTGTGCATTTAATTCTTATTTGGCTTGCCACCTGCCTGCACCTCCTTATCTCGGCCTTCCTGAGATAGGCTAATCTGTTCTTAATTTTCAATTCCGCGAAGCTACTGTTCGCTCCTTCTATTGGTCTGACTGGGCCTCTGCTGAGTTTCGATTCAGCCATCTCTTCTCGTTTTAGCTGGAATACAAATCCTGTCCTGTTTGACCTCTAGTAACCTGAGTTAATTCTGCTTTTGTGTAAAGTGGACTTGCACTTAGAAACATGCTTCGGTTTGAGGTAGATTGTGTATAATGGTGCTACCGCTCTATTCATCTACTTTGCATAGCAAGCCGCACTGTTTTCTTAGCTTTCCTGCGGTTACAAGCATATGTATAGGTGTTAGCGGGTTTAATATATTCATCCTGCTTACAGGTTAAGCTCCTTTGTATTTCATCAACGTTTTTTTTCTTTCGGTTTCACAATATATTTATGCATGGCATTTCGTCTCTTTGTGTCATCCTTGGGTCGTTATATCTTCTATGGGTGCACTAGTCCAGGCCCTTGTGACGTCACCATTTGTCTTCCATTAAGGACTTTCTGGTTTCTTCCTGGACAGTACTTAAGCAATCTTCATTTTGTTTAATTTGCTGGTAGGGTTTTCTTAGTGGGTACCTTACTGTTCATGGTTGTCTGGTTATTGGCACTTCAATAGGTATTGTTCTTCTGATAGGTACTGGGCTGAGCCCTACTGCGGCTCTCTGCTGGTTTATTTGCTCATCAACGTCACATATCTCAGTGTGAATGTTCCTGGTACTTCAAAATGCGTAACTGGGGTGCAGGCTTTATTTGGGACCTCCTCTACACTCCCCCCTCTGGTCGATCCATCGACCACTTCCGCTTCCTTCTTTGGATTCAGCTTACTTGGTTCTTCTGTATTCAGCTTCACTTCATCTTCTGGGTTCATTCCTTATTCATCTTCTGGGTTTGTACATGAAGGTTTGAAGAAGTGTCTCTTTTGAGTCCATATTTTTATCACTCCTTTCAGGCTTCGTCTTTATTCCATGTCATCAGCTGACATTGTCCATTTGGGCTGCAGTAAATCCATTTTCCTTCATAATTTCTGCATTTCCTGGGATAAAGAAACATTGTACCTTCTGGTGCATGCTTGCTTGCCTTCACAAAGTCTCTTATTTCTTCATCAGTCAGATCTCTGGGCTTTGTAGGTGCCTTTCCCCGTCTTACTACGTGTGAGAGAAAAAATAAAATAGCAGACAACACCCCTTGTCGGGGAAAGAGGCACTGAGACCCGGCTGCAAGAGTTCAAAGGATGGTTTATTTCTCCAGCTAGGAAATAACCCAAACAACTCTCCCACATTTACATCAGTGCCAACATTTATATTAGTTAAAGTAACTCTAACAAAAAATACTAAATGGACCCGATTGGCCAGACGGTGTGGTGCTGTAGGTGTGGGTAGCATCTCTTCCTCCTGGTTGGCTGAGTAGCTGACGGACGTCAAACATCTTGTGCTCCATGCAGGTCAGGGTCCGGTCACTGTGGTCACTACCTAAGCTAATATGTTGCATACTAAATAACAAATTATTTAAAACATTTTATGCTACTTGTCACATTTCTACATAAGTTACACACAGTGATTATTGTCAGTACAATTGGGTCATTCGTGGCTTTAATTGAAGGCCTTGACCTTCATTGTGCATGTAAAAGAATCAGGCTATGTTTCGCATCTTTTCTAGGTTTTAAACTCATTAGTACAGATAAAAACATATATAGTAGTAAAAATGCTTAAGGTTAGTAGTGGGTGTGTTGGGTGGGTTTCGCAGCACAGGCGAGGGTCTGGCACTTGAAAGAAATACCTTACAGGGGGTGCAGGGTCAGGATGGCAATACATTGTTCTAATGGGGGTGGGTGGCTTGCACGTTTATGAGGACGAATCGAGCAGAAAGTGCTTAGCTCATCCTGGTTCACATGCCAGTTCACAGGCGAACAGTGATCTCAGAGGAAGAAAACTGTAGCATATTGATTGTTGCAACTTTCTCCAGCTTCAGCGTGAGAATGGAAGCGCAGAGCTTTCCTTCGCAGGGGGAGTGCAAGGGTGGGGGCCAGCCAGCTGCCTGCGCGCCTTGTGTGTGTGTCTCTCTGTCCTTGGCTGCTGTTGTGGAAGGGGAGCTGAGCATTGATATACTATCGCAGTGAGGCCTGTTTACCCAAGATGGAGTCGAAAGGGGGCACAAAAGATGGATGCCCCGTGTCCTGCTCAGTAGTCCCATCTATGTAGAGTCAAACGTGGTTAACTTCACATAAGGGCAAGGGCAATCCCACTACCGGAGGCACGTGGTCCAAGCCTTGTACTGAGGAGCGTACGATGCGAGGGGGCCAGCTTCCATCCTGGTTTGACATCAATCATAGTCTTCATCCCTATGGCTTTCTTCGCAGTTTTCTGGCATTGTGAGCGTATTATCTTGATAACACAAACTCCCAGTAATATCATTACTAGCAGGGCTCCTAGGAACTTGAATGCATCTGCAATCCATTGTGGAACCCATGAAAACCCATGAAAACAGTGATCCAAACCAGCTGTCATCATCAACTTCGTTGGTTTCATTGATCATCTGGTTCTGCAGGTTTGTCAGCATACTTATGGCCTCTGTTAATGTTCCATTTTCTTTGTCGTGAGAAGGCATAAATGTGCAACATGATTCTCCAATTTTTGCACAAAGTCCTCCATCCATAGCTGTGATCATGTCAAGTACATATCTGTTCTGGAGAGTCATCAGTCGGATGGCTCGTAACTCTTCCTTGATTGCATTGAATCCTTTTATTGTCGTGTTGATAGTTTGTAGCAATTCCCATCTGGTTATCTGCAACCATTTAGTATTTACTCCAACTTGAATTTGTGGCATGGAGATTGTTGTGAACACTGATGAGGTGAGGCTGAACAGCCTGCGTTCATATGGGATTGTATGAAATGCTTCTTCTGATTTGGCGGAAAAGTAATTTTCTCTCTTCATTCAAGTTATCAGTTCCACAGATCTCCTCTTCCCCAGGTGAGCATCTGCTTTTGGGAAACTGTCGATGTTCAGGTCGCTTTTCAGGATTACTAACGCTGGAACGTGGACATTCACTATTGTGCATATGCCTCCCCAGTTTTTCGGCAGTCTGATGTATGCTTTGGGTCCACATGCCCAAATAATGATCCATGATCACTGCAGTCCCATGAGTCATTCCTGGAGCCTCAAAAATGTGTCTGCCGTTCTGATTCTCTCCCATCTTCCTCGTGTCATTGTTCCTGAAGCACAAATCCGGGCTTTCGAGAGGCACTATCTGCAAGGGTCCTCCTCTGTCTTCGACCCATGTTAGTAATTTTGTAAGTTTAGGCCATAGTGATTTGCACAGTCTTTGTGGGTTTTCGATGGCTTACATGCAGGCTCTGGGGACCATCCATGCTGGGCAGATCACCACTCCTTGTTCCCAACCATCTGGTGAAAGTACTGTTCCCCAAATCTGCATTTGGCCTCTCTTTTTCCAAATTTGAGCCTCTTCTGGAGTTTTCCTTTGGACGTTCAGTCTCAGGTTTACTTCCCATCTTATTCTTGTTCCTTTAACTCCAGGCTTCTCGTACCTGATCACATAATTCCTAGTATGGGTTCTATTCTCATCTTAATGTCCTGGACATAATCATCTTCATCAGGATAAGCTGTTTCAGTTGCCCATATCAATGAGGCATCACTTCCCATGAACTGCTATGTGTGAGCGACAGTGTGCTGCTGGGACATCACTTCTACAGCCACAAAGATCTTGGACTTTCCCATGCTGTACGGTAGGAGTGCGCAAACAAAGCATTCCCCTTCGGATTTTCATCTTCCAACTTCCTTCATGTGCTGGTACCAAATGTTGTTACCTAAGTGTGCTGTGCTATCCAGGTAATCGTTCAGTTCGGTGTCGTCTTCATGCATGTTCCTCTTGATTCTTAAGTTTTCATGTAGTTTTTTATTACTACATCTCTGAATGCATCTGTATTGCTTTTTCTTGCTGGAGGGTTCTCAGGTATCCTGGCCTATGGTGCAGGCTTCTTCATCTGCGCCATTTGAGTGGACAGGAGTCTGGCAGCTCTTTCCTGGTCCTCGTGCATCTTTTCTCTGCTGTGTGCAAATACCCATGCCAACCAGCCTGACACTGGTCCAGTATATGGCTGTATTGTGGAACTGGTACTTGTTCCTTGTGTTGGAACATATATGCTGGGTAATGCAGTCTCTGTGGTTTTATTTTTCAGTTCCTCATGCAGTTTTCTCGTTCTGGCTATGTGCGGGAATAGTAAGTCTACTAACATTTGTGTCCTTGCGGAGAGTTTGTCTGAGGCCGCTTCTGTTTTCTTAAGGGTTTCTGATATTACTGCTTCTGTTGGTCTTTCTCTTAATTCTTCTTGTTTTCTCCCACTATCTCCTGTGAAGGTTTTTATGGTAGGCAGTCTCATCTTCTCTGCTACTTTCATTTGTGGTTCTGCGGTCATTGACACTAGGCCTGTTTCAGTGTGTGTGTGTGTGTGTAGTTGTCAGTGTTTTTTCTTCATTCATTTTATGCCGACCCTGTCTCCGGCTTTCCTGATCATTCGTTATCATAAGTGTGTGTATATCACTATTCATCATGCTCATTTCAAGTTAATTTACTCTACCATCAGGTTTTCTAGGGACTGGAATGACTATATAGGGTCTGGGTGCTCTTGTGGGTTTCATGTGTGTATCAGGTGGGTGCACTGAAATCGGAACGCTTCGTGCACCAATAAAGAACGCAGTTCTGAACGTTAATGACAGTAAAATAATGATAAATACAATGCATAAGTACATTATGTTTCGATATGTAAGGCGACAGCATTTCCTTCCAGAGAAGCGGGGGTGCCCCTCTGCTTGTGGGAGGACCAGGTTGCTGCTCTGGGCCCCCATCTCGATCATTCGCCAAATGTCAATGTTATTATTTCCTTAACCAATATCATCTTTCAAATACTGCGTTTGCGAGTGTTAGATGG
Organism: Ambystoma mexicanum; assembly: GCF_040938575.1. Classification (NCBI taxonomy): domain Eukaryota; kingdom Metazoa; phylum Chordata; class Amphibia; order Caudata; family Ambystomatidae; genus Ambystoma; species Ambystoma mexicanum. The sequence goes on along the minus strand of NC_090926.1, from coordinate 1,089,296,965 downwards.
TTCACAAGTGTCCCCCCTCTTGCGGACGAGGGATTGTCTCTTATTTCAGGATACAGATCCTCTGTTAGACTATGGAAAAACATATTATATAACACTTCAGTGAGCCCTTTTACTGTGCATGTTCAAAGTAGGTCATCTCCCAGTCCACCCCTCGAATCTGCTTCAGTCCTGAGGACATGTTGGACACTGGTCAGTATGAAGAAATAGGGAAAAAATAACAACAAATATAACAAATGGAGTTCTAGACTCTGCTCCCTCGATCTGTCCATCGGCGGAAAGTTTCACAATCTTCAACTAAGGATGCGATGGAGATTGGAAATTTTGATTTGATCTATAATACTATGCAGGAGCATGTTTAGCTGAGTACTCTTTACTGGATCTCTGAGAAATGTAAGCACGTCAACATTGACTGGTCTTCCCACTAGGTCTGGAAAGTCTTCAATAAGGTGAAAGAAGATGTTGTATGCCAATCTGCTGTCTTCTGGTGACAGGGACATTTGTCCTGTCTTTGCTTGTTTCAGGGTTATATGTTTTTACCTTGATGTAAACAATGTTTGCACTGTCCGGCCGCATGGAGTGCGACCAAAATGATGATCTTATTTAAAAGATGGATTAAATGTTCAGTGTTTGTTGGGTCTCGAAGAAATGTTAGCGTATCTGTTGTTCTTCCGACAATGGTTGGACAGTCTTCGATTATGCGAAAGAACAGTGTGTTGATGAGCTCATCTATTTCTGCCTGTGTTGGGAGCATTGGATTCTTTCTCACTGTACTCGGGGAGTATAATAAATAGTTCGGCAATGACAGTAAGCAGTTGTCTTATTATTTTTTAGTTTTCAGGATCTTGGAGAAAGTCTGTGACACTGGTGAGCCTCCCTACCAGTGACGAGTATGATCTGCAAATTGCGGGCCCCTTATTAGCTCCAAGGTCCCTTAACGGGACCCGCAGAGAACGGCTGGTCAGACCAGCCGTTCCTGCTGGGACCCGCTTAGGGACCTCGGAATAGGGGGGGTAAGGATTTTCCGGCACCGGCATCATTACCAGTGACCGTTAATCCTTACCGCCCAACTCGTAATGACCCCCGTAGTATTTTTTCTTTCAAGGCTTAAGTGTGCCTCAGTTCGAAGTTCAAAGTCAGCAGACTATGTTGTCACTTATATGTGCAATTTTCTTCTTCACCCTGCAACTAGGATACACAGAGTGTTCGTTTTTATGTCCTTGTCCCCCTTTATTGCTTAGAGGAATGTCCAAAAAGAAGCCACAACTTTTTGCACAAAAGTTCTTTGTCTTTACTTTGCTGGTTATGCGTCCTTCTTCCTTGTCATGGATCTTGTCTGCAGGTGCTGTGGTTCTTCCCTGTTGTCTGTAGTCTAGTCACAGTGGGGTGCAGGCAGTGGGGTTCCTCCGATGTATGGCTTGATATCACCCAGGAAGATCCAAACTCTTCTTCCTTGCAGCTTGACTGCAGATGTAGTGACATCTTCAACTGTGAACGATCCGTTGAACCTTGGCTCGTCCCACTTTTTCCTTGTGTGATTCCTCACGAAGACTGTGTCTCCAGGGAAGATGAGTGGAACACGTAGACCTTCTGTGTTCTGTGCTGTGCTGCACCATTTTCGTTGTTGCGCAGCTGGTCTGAAATTACATTAAGGCAAGATATCATACAGTTCAGATAGTTTTGCATTTCAGATCCTACAACCTCTCCTGTTGACTGGGCATCACATCTAGCTCTATCTCGGGGTGTTAGGGGAGTTCTCATTCTTCTTCCTGTGGCTATCTTGTGTGGCGTAAGATGATGGTCGGAGCCAGGTTGGTTCCAAAGAGCATACAATGCCAGTGGAAGGCAGTGGAACCATCCCTTCCTTAGAGTAAGCTTCAACTTGGCAAGTCGTTGAGCTTCTCACAGATCCCATTAACTTGTGGATGATACGCCGATGAGAACTTGTGCTTTATACCAAGCAGCAAGTTAATCTGTTCAAACACTGATCTCATGACTTCGCACACCCCCCACCTGGGGAACACTTCCCTCACTAAAAATGTGGCCGCACAGGTAGAGTTTGGGTGTGTACATGGGCCTGCCTCTATCCATCTACAGAATGGACACACCACAACAACTAAGCATCTGTACCTGTTACATACTTGAATCATGTCGACGTAATCGACATGCAAATGCCGAAAAGGCCCATTTGGCCTGGGGATGACTCCTCTCATAAATTTTAATGTGTGCCCAGCAATGAATTGTTGGCAGATTATGCAGTCAGCATAAAGAATGCAACATGCTCAGCTAAGTTCAGTATGAACGAGTCTTCCGCGAGCTTTGACAAGATTCTCCTTTGTCAGATGCGCCGGGTAATGTAACTGCTCCAGCGTGATTTTTAGTAGGGCTACAGGCATTACTGGTTTACCAGTGCTGTCTTGTCACCACAAGCTGTCAGAGGGCTTTAAAGAACACCCTCGACGTTTCCACAGGTTTTTCTCTTTCTGCGGTGCCTCCGCTTGGAGCTCCATTAGTTGTATTTGCCCAAGATCGTTATAGGCTTCTGGTGTTGTTCGTGCAACCATCATTCTTTCATTGGTTTAACCCACTTCCACTTCCATAATCACCTCACTTTTGGATGCCATACGCTTGGCATCCATGTCTACTGCTTGGTTTCCGCGTGAGACAAAATCTGTCCCTTTCGTGTGGGTGGCGCATTTCATGACCGCTATGCCCACTGGGAGTTGTAGTGCCTTGATCAGCCTGTCCAACAAGGCTGCGTGCTGCACTGGTGTGCCGTCCGCTCAGAGGTAGCCCCTCCTTTTCCAGCATGCTAGCTAAGCCTGCGAGCACTCTTGTTGTCACATAGGCGGAGTCACTGTACACCGTTATTCCTGGTCTGCGTGATTCTCAATGGCGAGTATCAACGCCAATAATTCTGCAGCCTGTGCTGAATAATGAGATGGTATTCGTGCACTAAGAAGCACTCGAAATTCTCCATTTGCTGTGTGTTTATTCACAGCTACGCCTGTATATCTTTGCCCGTCATTTTGATCGACTTTCGAAGACCCGTCAATGAAGACGATCTCTCCTCCTGCCATGGCATTTTCTTTTACCCTGGGGATTTCATCATAGAACTCTTCATAATTTGCGCAGTCATGTATTGGCTCTGCCTCAGTGACTGGCTCTGCAATGAACATAGCTGGGTTTACTATCTTACATCGGACTATTTTAATCGATGGGTTTGATATGATCACTTCATAAGCAGAAGCTCTCTGGGATGTCAATGTGCCCTTTGGTTTCTCTAAAATGGCAAATAATGAGTACTCGACGTACAACGTCATGGAGCATCCCATCACAATGGTTGTCGACTTTTCTACAGCGAACGCTGCAGCAGCTAAACTTTGTTCACATGGGAAGTGGCCTCTCATTACTGGGTCCAGATTCCCACTGTAATATGCCCGGGGCTTGTACCCCAACGAGGTTCTTTGAGTGAGCACTGTTGTCATGATGCTTCCATTTGTGTGTGAAAACATGTAGAATTCCTCTGCATAATTGGGAATCCCTAGAACTGAGCTGTGTAAATAGCTCTTTTGAGTTGGGCAAACCCATGGCCTCAGACCATTCGATCATTTCTTTCATCACTTAGGCCTTCTTTAGGGCCTGAAGTAAAGGCTTACTGGAGGAGCTGTAGTCGAAGACCCATACCCTGACATAGTTGCATAGGCCTAAAAAGCTCTGCATCTGCTTTATTGTGTGCGGTTTAGCCGTGCTCAATGTGGCTTCAGCCCTTTCTGGGGTCACTTTCTTTCCTTCATGTGAGATTAGCTGGCCTATGCACAGCACTTCCTGTTGACAATATTGTAACTTTTCCTTATCAACCTTATATCCTTTCTCAGCCAGTATAGTCAGTAGTCTAATAGAATTGTGCCTGCATTTCTCTTCTGTTGTGCTGCAGATTAGGCAGTCATCCACATATTGTAAGACGACACTTTTTAGTGCAATATTGCTCAAATCCATCTGCAGGATTCTGTTAAAAATAGACGGAGACTCACATTATCCCTGTGGCAGCCTCATGCTTTTCAGATGCATTTGTCTGAATGTGAATGACGTCAGATCTTGTGAGTCATAGTGCAACGGGATTGAGAAAAATGCATTTTACAAGCCAATCACTGTCAAATATTTTGCCTCAACAGGTATATTACATAGAATTGTAGCCGGGTTCGGGACTAAAGGGATCTCGGCCTCAACAATATCGTTTATCAGCTTTAGATCTTGAATTAGCCTCCAAGACCCCCCCTTTGATTTTTTGACAGGATACACTGACGTATTACATGGTGACTCTGACGTCATGCCCAGTTTAATCCTTACTTCTCCAACCCTCTTCAAGAGACCCACGTCATAGGGTCCGGTAGTCAGACAGGCACTTTAGCTTTATCGTCATCAAAATATTCAGGGCGTTTAAGTGCCAACATCAGTTTCTGAGGTACTTCTCTTTTAATCATCTTTACCCAAAAGGTGAGACTCACTTCCACCATTGTCTCTCCCATTTCTGCTTGTTCCTCAAACAGCTTGTCATTGGTGATGTCAGTCACTCGATATCCTTCTTCAATGGCAATTATCGTGCGCCATTGTCTGCCTTCATCAGCGTAACCATCAACCAAACCCACTTTCTCTCGCACTCAGCTGTGTGTATCATCAAGGGAAATACATGTCCCTCCTCCTCATGCATCGGTATTCTTGGTCTGAATAGGAACTCATCAGGGGTTCTCGTGGTTTTGTCTGCAAGGCCTGGCAATCCCACCACAAGCACTCACATGCCATATACCAAGATTTCTGGTGGTATGGCCCTCAAGGCTATGTGTCCTGAGTAAGCTCTAATCATTTCTCATACATTTGAGTAGTGCATTCCTGGAGTGGTGCATACTATGCCCTCCTCCATGAACTAAATTGTCTTGTTCAACTTTGTCATTAAGTCTCGACCTAAAATGATTACTGGGGACTGACGTGAATATAATAAAGGTACATTCATTTCCCACTCTCCTATGGAGACTGGGAGTGCGTTTGTAAAGGGAACTCGACTGTGAACACCTCTAAAACTCTGAGTATCTTTGGCCTCGCCGGACAAGGAAAACTTGCCTTCACGCATGCACGAGCGTGTTGCACCCGTGTCAACTAGGAAGGAATATTCTTTACCCCTTATAACGACATCCACCCTAGGTTCCCTATGAGGATCTGGTGTCACTGATAGGATAGAGCACATCAGGGTTCCCAGTGAGCTGTCCTAGTTCATATACAAGTTTGGCCCACTGTGCACTTGTGGATTTTCCCCATTCCCATTGTTTCTTCCCCTTCCAGGGTTCATGGTCTGTGATAGTTGCAGTGGTGCCTGTTGGGATTGTCCTTGTGGAAAATTCCCCATGCTTTGTGGTTGCACCCCTTGTTGTGCTCCTGGCGCTTGTTGTTGCACCATGTGATTCTGTGCAACGCCCTGTAGTAAAACTGCCGGTGGATTCACCATGCCTGCTCCTGTTCCTTGGCCATTCTGCATCATGCCTTGACTTCTGCATGTGCGCGCCAAATACCCTGTGATTCCACACAGCCAACATACTGGCGGTGGTCGGCTCATTTGCCCATTTGACATATCTGGTTACCATTTTGCACATTTTGAAAGCCTCCTTGATTATTTTGGAAACCTCCTTGATTGCTCTGCCATCCTCTTCCTCTAAATTCTCTTTCCCGTGGGTAAAACCCTACGTTACCCTGATTATTTTGTTGTGGACTAGCCACCTGCTGCATGCTTGATTCAGCTGCGTTAGTTAGCATGGCTTTTCAAGGGCACACTTTGATAATTTCTTCTGCACCAATTTAGCTTCCTCACCCTTTCGAGATGCCTCCTTTTTGCAATTCTTTTCCTGCAGCATTCTGCAATAATGTGTGATAGTCAACTGTATTTCAGCCCAAGGTTTAGCCTCAACTCCTACCACGTGTCTTGGAAATTCTGTATATAAATTAGCGGATCCTCAGAATCCTTCATTTTTGAGTCATTATAGCTCCCATATCAGAAGTATCTGGGTAAAGTACTCGTAGCGCTTTCCATAGTGCTGCCCTACAATTGTTAAATAGTGCTCCGTCATGCGTGGTATTAATTGTGGTTACGCCAGGGTAGCCTGCTCATGCCCACACATTGTCTGCTCTCTCACCAAGTATGGCGATTAGGAGGCCCGTAATGTCCCCTATAGCTAGGCTATTTCCTCCTGTCATTTTTTCTAACTGTTTTTATTTTTTGTTTATTGGCATTTATTATTTAGTACATTTACAGGACACCAAGCGTGTCCGCGTTTCTAGGATAATTAGCATTTCAGAATAAAACATTTAACATTTAACAAATTAACATTATGACATTCAACTATCTCCCAGTGTTTTCCTGTTAAGGTGATGTTGCTTGGTGGAGCAGGGGGGGATCCTGATGGTCTGTAGGGGGGGGGAAAGGAGGGGGCCCATGCCTGTGAGAGCCCAGTGGGGTGACAGCGTGATGGTCACAGGTCTTGTCAATTTAGTTCATGGTTCTGTTTCAGTGGGTTCATACCAGTTCATGGGGGCTTGTCATCTGAGGGGTAAAACAGGGCGTCTGTGAGTTCTTTCCAGGCCTCAAGGGTCATACTAGAGTCATCTGTGGATCTGGCCACACTGTCCTCCCAAGCCATTGTTTCTGCTCGTACCCAGCGTTTCAGCTCAGAGTGCCAGCTTTTCTGTTGGGGCCCAGTCGTTTTCTTCCAAGACATTGCCATGGTCCTCTTTGCCAGTATATACATAATGTCCATTAATCTGGTGAGGTGCTTGAGTTTGGCCGGTCTGGTGTATGTGCCGAGCAGGCATTCCTCCGGAGTCCATTTGTATCTAGTCACCCCCAGATTGTCGCTTGTCTGCTCTATGGCGGTCCACAGGGATTGTGTCTTAATGCACTTCCAGAACACGTGGATCAAGTCCGCATTGCTCTGTCCACACCATGTGCAATTAGGGGGCGACGTATTATTGATTTTTGCCAGCCTGGATGAAGTTAAGTATGTTCGGTGTAGCAGGTTGAGTTGTATTTGTCTGAATCTGTGGTTCCTGGAGACAGACTTGGGGAATGTCAAGGCCCTTTGCCATTCTCCATCTGACAGTTCCCGGCCCATGTCTGCTTCCCATTTGCCTCTCAAAACGGCACCCCGTGGGTTGGGGACGTCGCTTAGGTGGGCATAGATCTGGGACACCGGCTTCCAGCCCTCGCCCAGAGCATAAAGTAGTGTGATCAGGGGGTTTGATTCCGGTTCTTCCGGCCATGACGTCCATTTGGTTCTTGCTGTGGTTCTCATCTTCTGATACCACAGTAACTGGCCCGTATGGACTCCATCTACTTCCTGAAGTGTTTCAAAGTCTTTAAAAGCTCCATCCGCAAACAGGTCCCCCCATGAGTATATCCCGTTCCTTTCCCAGTGTCTGAGGTGGTGCAAATCTGCGACAGAGCCACATAGGTCCGAGAGTAGTGATATGTCCGGGGAGTAATGGGGTTTAGAGCAGGCGAGGGTTACTGTCCTGCGCCATACTTTTTTCCCCAGGATAGCCATGAAAGGGGCATTTCGCATTAGGTGGGAGGGGGCCCAGATGAGTTCTTTCATATGCAACGGGGATACTAGGGTCTGCAGCAGGGGGTCTCGGATGTGGCTTCATCTGCTAGCCATTTAGTGACAAAACTAAGCTGTGCTGCCAGGTAGTACTTTTCTAAGTTCGGAGTTGGATTCCCCCTTGGGTGTACGGTAGCATCAGGGTGGAAAATGCTATTTTGCGTCTCCCTGACCACCACAAGAAGTCCCGGGTTATCCTTTCTAGCAAGTGGAAGAAAGGCGCATTAATGTAAAAATGAATGTTCTGGAACTCGTACAAGAATCTAGGAATGACAATCATTTTAATTATGGCAGCTCTTCCCATCATGGATAGGGGGAGTTTCGCCCAAAATTGCATGGATTTTCTCAAGGCTGGGATCGCAGTCTTCGTATTGTGCTCATGCATTAATGTGGGGGTGTGCATTATGTGTATACCTAAATACTTAAATGAGGTCAGCTCCCAATGTATTCCTACCGCAGGAAGTTCTGCTATGTCTTTCCCCTTGAGGCCTACCAGAGGGAACAGGCAGGACTTCGCCCTACTAAATTGTATACCAGAGAACTTTGCAAAGTTGTCCAGGACGTCTAACATCGTGGGCACGTTGTTTTGAGGGTCTCTGCGTACAATAGTACGTTGTCAGCGTAAAGAGAAATAATATGGTCAATACCCCCCAGCCGTATCCCGGCATCAAAGAATTGTCTTCAGAAGTATATGGCAATGGGTTCCAGTCCTAGTACGTAAAGCATGGGGGAGAGCGGGCATCCCTGCCTAGTGCCCCTGCGTATGTCCCAGGCCTCTGATATGTGTTTTCCTGTTTTGACTCTGGCCGTAGGTCTGTTATAAAGTATCTTGATCCATCTAATGAACCCTGGGCCAAAGCCGAAACCCACAAGAGCCTCCACTAGCCACTCCCAAAATATAGAATCGAACGCCTTAATAGCATCCAGGGACAGCAATGCATATGCCTCCGTATTGGCCTCTGTCTGAGCAATAACCTGTTGCACTCTACGTAGGTTCATGGTCGTGTTCCGGCTTGGTATGAAGCCACACTGATCCTCGTGTATCACGTCCCCTATAATTTTGGCCAATCTGTCTGCTAATACCGTGGTCAATATTTTCACATCGCAGTTAAGCATGGGTATTGGGCGGTAGGAGTCACATTTGTCGGCGGGCCTATTAGGCTTGATGATTGGAATTAACAAGGTTTCCCTCATACTGTCAGGAAGTATCCCTCTCTTATGTGCCTCCTGGAAGACCTCATGTAACAAGGGTGTTAGGGAGGTCTCATATGCCTTATAAAACTCAGTGGGCAGTCTGTCACTCCCGGGGGTCTTAGCAGCGGTCAGTGACTTGATTGCCTCTGCTATATCCTCCGCTGTGATATCTGCGTCAAGAGCTTCAGCCTGTTCAGGGGTCAATTTGGGGAGCCCTATTTCCTCCAGGGTGTCTATGATTTGCTCTCGGGGAACCAGATCCCTGTGAGAGTAAATGTGTTCGTAGAAGCCCTTAAAAGTTTTGTTTATATCTTGCTGTGTCTGTACTACCTTACCTTCTTCAGTCTGTATCATGGTGATCGTGTGCTTGGGGTGTTCTTTCCTTCACAAACATGCCAGCATTCTGCTAGGTCTATCGGCTTCTCTGTGCATTCTGTTTGTTTTGGTGGCATAATCAAACTTGGCTAGTCTTTCCCATGCCTGGGCACATTTAACTCTAAGTTCCTTAAGGTTATCTTCTCTTTGGTGAGTATTCACTGGGGTAGATTTGAGCTGCTCAATCTGTCGTTCCCACTGATCCAATTCACCCCTCAATTGTTTCCTGATGCCCCCTGCTTTCGCGATGATTTCCCCCCTCGCCACTACTACGAGAGCGTCCCACATCGTGCTCAGGCGGGTAACGCTTCCCGTGTTCCTCTCAATAAAACTATCTATAAATTCATGCAGGTCTTCCCTGAACACCGGGTCACTTAAGGCGTCTATCGGCATTCTCCACATAGGGATAGGGGGTCTGTGGCCAGTTTGATTCCATTCTATTAAGAGCGGTGAGTGGTCTGAAATGGTCCTTCCCAAATATTGCGCTTCTTCTATTTGTGACAGGTGTTCTTTGCTTACGAAGATGTAGTCTATCCTCGTGTGAAGATCATGAGGGGAGGAGAAGTATGAGTACCCCCGAGAATCAGGATGACACTCTCTCCAGATGTCGGCTAGGTTCAATCTATCTGATAATAAGGACAAGGATGTGGTTGCCGCTGAGGGCCCTTTCGGGTGGGGCTGGGACCTGTCAAGGCTCGCATCATGGACACAATTAAAGTCTCCCCCCCATAAAAAAATACCATGTCTGAAAGGTGCGGTTTTAGCATACATGGAGTTCAAGTGTGCTGGAATGTTAGTATTGGGGAGGTAAGCGTTCACTATGCATATTTCATCCTGTTCCAAGCGGCCCCAGAGAATTACAAACCTGCCCTCAGGGTCTGTCTCAGACCTGATTAGGTGGAAAGGGAGTTGGGGATGAATCCAAGTGTACACACCTCTTGCATATTTGAAGTAGGTAGTGCTCACGCCCTGTCCCCCCCAATGTCCTCCCAGTCTAGCCAGGGATTCTGCCGCGCAGTGCGTCTCCTGCAGCAGCGCTATCTGCACTCTTTTTCTGTTCAAGTAAGACTTGATTCTATTTCGGCGTAAGTAGGTTCCCAGGCCCCTCACATTCCAAGTCATTATTTTTATTTTAGCATTAGATGCCATGCCGAATCAATCGAATTGTCTGTGAATCAGTCCGGCACCCACCAGTAACTTCTGCGGCGTCCCCTGATCCATGCCATCTCCCCTCCCGTCCACCTTCTCCAGCATCGCTCATTTCACCCGTAGGAGATTCAGTAACTTGAGTAACTCCCATTGCCTTGAATGGGGAAAAACAAACAAAACAGGATGAACAGTCCCTAGCAGTTGCTCCCAACTTGCAACGCTCAGGGGGTCCCGAGCCTTCCAGGCCACTCCTGGTCTTCCAGATCAGGTTGTGTGTGGGCAGGCTGCTCACACAGTTTTCAGTGGGGTGGGTTGCCTAGCTTCACTCGTTTGGTCCTTTGAGCTCTCGTCCGGTATAACTTACTTTACTGAAGGCTTGCATTGGATGGTGCTTGGTTGGGGTCGGTCGTTATGTGGGGAGTACCAGTTTCCTTCTCTTTCTGGCAGGTTCCCAATCAGCCCCGGTCCGACTTTGATGGTCCTATTCCATCATCTGCCAGGTTGTTATGTTCAAGCCACATGTTGGCCGCGGCCGGAGTCTCTAGAAATATTGCTTTACCATTATAGAGAACCTTGAGGTGTGATGGGTAGAGCAGCATGTACTTTAAATTAAGATTCCTTAGCCGGGCTTTTATTGGGATAAAGCTGTTCCTTGCACGTTGCACTGCAGGGGTATAGTCAGGGTATATAACTATTGTTGCATCTTTCTTCTTTATCTCCCCTCCTTCTCTGGAGAATCTCAATATGGTTTCTCGATCTCGGAAATTTAAAATCTTAGCTATAATTGGGCGTGGATGGGATCCGGGTGGAGGATGTTTCTGAAGGGATCTATGGGCCCTTTCCACAGAGAACCCTTGGGAGAGGTTACCCGGTCCAATTTCTTGTAGCAACAGTGTTTCGATGAAGTCTGTCGGGTCTGGGCCCTCCAAGTCCTCAGGGACCCCTAGTATGCGGATATTGTTTCGGCGGGCTCGACCTTTGGCCTCCTTGGAGCGGGCCTCCAGCCTAACCACTTTCTGTTCCAGATCCTGGACCGTCCTCTTCAGGTCTCGGGTGTCCTCTACGTTTTCCTGGAGGGTAGTCTCTGCCATTGTGACCCTTTCCGTTAGGTTGTGGGCGTCCTGACGCATAAGGTGAATGTCCGATTTCACATCTTCCAGTCTTCCTTCGAGTGATATGCGGAGGGCAGCTATTGCTTGGAGGACTTGCGCATGTTTGAAATCCTCTCCTTGTTGGGGCAGTTCCTCTACAGGTTCTGGGTCTTGTTGTGACTGTCTCTGGGGTCTAACTGTCGTGAAGGAATCCATGGTGACCAGTTTCAGCTTGCCCTTGGGGGGAGACATTTTTGGGGGGTTGCCGGTTCGTTTGTGCGCACTGTGCAGATCGGCCTAGCAGCCCCTTCTTTTCGGCTGATGTGTTTTAGATATCGAGTAGCCCTTAGCAGCTCTGTATCTGGTGACCCAGTTGCGGTTTCGCAGACTCCCCTCTCTCGCTTCCAGGGCAGTTGGGTGGGGTCCTGTCGCTGTTCGGACCGTCGATCCGGCCGGGCGTAGGCCCCTGCTGCCCGCTAGCTTCAGGGTCTCGGCCCGCCTTTGCCACTGTGTCTAGCAAGGAGCTTCCCTAGGGCCGGTCTGCAGACTCTCGGCTCGTGAGTTTAGTTCTGGGAGTTTCGAATCCAAGATAGCGTTCTCTCAGAAGCTTATTTGGGATTTGAAGGGGCGGCAGGGGTCCACCACCTGTGTTGTTGCTGGACTGTCTGCGGGGTTCGGTGTTCCCGGCCCTCTGATGCCAGGGGCTTATTGTCCGCTCCTTTTCTAGGAGCTTCAATGGAGGAACCGTGGGCTCCCACTCACCAGGGTTGAGGCGGAGCCGGAGCGCGAACAGTTAGCCCCAGTGGCCTCGGTACTAGCGTACGTCTCGCCCTGCAGTATGTCGCACTTGGTCGCAGCTCTAGTCTTGGTGCGCAACGGGCGCCGCCATCTTGCGGGCCCCAGGGGCTCGAGTTTGGGCTTCCCGTTCTCTGGCTTTGCTTCTCCGATTCGGGCCGGGAGTCAGGGAGAGTGTCGGGAAGTCGTTCCCCTTCCGTTCTGTCCGATCCGTTCTTGGATTACCGACCCCTTACAGCGATATTCTTGTCATATGGAAGGATCACGGACGGAGCTCCGCAGGAGCCTGTCTTCACAGAATGCGCGCAGGCCACGCCCCCCGTGAGATACTTCTTCATATCGGTCAGGCTGCGTGGCTGACTCTGACACTCTTGATGCAAACTCGCTAGCGTCTGACCATCTTATTTCCTTTTCCCTTTAGAGTAGGCTTTCACTTCGCCTCTCTTCCTTGTTTTCTTCACACTCTTCCCTTTCGGAGTCAGACATTGTCTGTCCCCAATTCACACAACTTCTCGTATCCTCCTCTGTTCCCACTGCTTCGAGTGAGCTCCTCAGTGTCATACAGCTGAGTGCTTTCCAAGCGCTGGCCTTCCCCCTCCCCTTGAGGTATTTGTTCTAGCCCCATTTCATCATATATTCTATCGATCGTTTCTCCGATGCTTCTGGTGTCAAAGTCATCATCAATATTTACCCTAGACGTGCATGGTACTAAATCGTACGCAGGAAACAATTCTTTGATGTATATTCCCAGTCTACAACTGGGTCAGGTTTTTTGACCTCCCCTCCAAATACTCAAGATCGCTTGCTCTCTGTCTTCGCTTACGTTCGATATCATTATCAAATTCTTTGCGCTTCCTCGCCTCTTCTCTGACCCTATCTCCTTCCTTTATCTTTTCATTTCTCCGTTCATCTGCCTTTCGAATGACGTAAAAAAAAACATATGAGACAGACACCAGCTGGACACAAATACCTCTGCCTCTAATCAATACCCCTTCATGGAGTGTAAACGTACCCCTTTCACAATGTCTTTAAACAGATTATGTGGGACTTTGGGTACACGTTTCTTCTGGCCACTATATTAAAGCGCAGGAATAAGGTGAATCCTCTCACTTCTCAGGTGTCCACCCTGGTAACCTCTTCTCGGGTGTCCACCCCGGTAATCTCTAATTTATCTTTTATTGCTCTCGAGTCATTATCCCCTTATATATATATATATATATATATATATATATATATATATATATATATATATACAGTCTTCTCTACTTCTAACTATATTTTGTTTTCCCTCCTCCCTCCTTACCTTTTCCCTCTACTTGTTCTAAGGCATACATTGTTTGCAACAGCACTTAATTTTTTCTTCACTCACTGTTCGCATAGTTCCTCTCTGGACCCTTGGGATCACCGCCTTTGTTACCGCCTCCTTCAGCTTTTCGCTCGCTCAGCTGCCCGTAGGAATGGGAAGGGAAGTGTTGGAAAACGGGTCCCTTCAGGCCCTTTCTGCAGACTCTTGCTTGAACTACCATTGTCTACGGGGAGCTTCACGGTCTACTCAGCCGAATGGCAAAGGACTCGTGATATTGCCGAAGACCTAGAGTTACTTTATGTTGACGGTCAATAGGTGTCTTACTTTAATCAAATATTCAATAGTCGATTACCATCAAATCTCTGCTACCAAGTGTACTGGGAGACCCCCAGCTGGCCCAAAGGGTCGGGATTTGCTCCAGAGTACTTTAGACAAGATAGCTGCACCTTGAGATGGATGGGGGTGCAGGTTTTCTTACTCCAACACCAATCAATAAGGACAACTCAATGGTTTGGCAAAGGGGAGTCCGTTTAATGACAAGTACAAAAAACGGGGAAACATGGAAATCAACAGTGATGCGATAGTCCGCCTCGCTTAAACTCCCAAGAACTTCATACAAACAGTAACATTTATACCCAAAACTCATCATCATTGATGTGTAACACTCAAAAGTTAACATGCAATTCTATTGGTTAGGAAAAGGTAACTTTACTATAGGTACTATATCTTTATATGGTAACAGAGTAAGAGGATTGGATGAACACTATCAGGTGGGCATCTAAGCCCTTCCTTCTAACATTACTCTAGTAGACGTCACTATGAGTATGACGTCCCATTGGTTCTACTATCTATAGGACCCTAGATTATTTGGTCCATTGTGATTGGGTTGGCTTCAACCCCATGCATAAATCTCTACTTTACTTAGCAGCACACAGAATGGTCAGCTAGGTGCAGGGTGCCCTAAGATTCACCCTGCCTTCCCTAAATCCATCATTACTTTAGTGGCTATGTGTTAATTAGTTGGCTGTGCTCGGCCTCGAAACTGTATCTTCTTTTCAGGAAAAGTTGTGATATCTCTGTCTGGGCGACAGCCAGGCGTAGGTGTGAACACGTGCCTCTTCTTGCTTGGATGGTCACGTGCTGCTCACACCGTGTTTCTGTCTAGTTTTCTTCAATTTGTGCATTTAATTCTTATTCGGCTTGCCACCTGCCTGCGCCTCCTTATCTCGGCCTTCCTGAGATAGGCTATTCTGTTCTTAAGTTTTGATTCCACAAAGCTACTGTTTGCTCCTTCTATTGGTTTGACCTTGGCTCTTCCTGGCTCACTTTGCCTCTGCTGAGTTTCGATTCAGCCATCTCTTCTTGTTTTAGCTGGAATACGAATCCTGTCCTGTTTGACCTCTAGTAACCTGAGTTAATGCTGCTTTTGTGTAAAGTGGACTAGCACTTTTATAACATGCTTCGTTTTGAGGTAGATTGTTTATAATGGCACTTGCCGCTCTATTCGTCTACTTAGCATAGCAAGCCGCACTCTTTTCTTAGCTTTCTTGCGGTGACAAGTATAAGTACAGGTGTTAGTGGGTTAAATATCTTCATCCTGCTTACAGGTTAAGCTCCTTTGTCTTTCATCAACATTCTCTTCTTTCAGTTTCGCGATATCTTTATGCATGACATTTCGTCTATTTGTGTCATCCTTAGGTCGTTATATCTTCTATGGGTGTGCTAGTCCAGGCCCTCGTGACATCACCATTTTTTCATTTGCTGGTAGGGTTTTCTTAATGGGTACCTTACTGTCCATGGTTGTCTGGTTATTGGTACTTCAATAGGTATTGTTCTTCTGATAGGTACTGGGCAGAGCCCTAGTGCGGCTCTCTGCTGGTTTATTTGCTCATCATACGTCACATATCTCGGTGTGAACGTTCCTGGTACTTCAAAATGGGTGACTGGGGTGCAGGCTTTCTTTGGGACCTCCTCTACACCGCAATCAATTCATCCTCCGTCCTGCTGAAGGCCCATTAGAACACCATATGGGATGGTCGCTTGGATGTGCAAACCATTATCAAAAGGGCCAAAACAGTTTGTGTCGATGCAACTGTAAAAGAAACATCCGCTGAACAAATAGAAAAGTGGATAACATGTACCAGTGTGTAGCTTTAGGGTGTTTGAAGTTTGCTAAACAACTATTGCTAATTTACATACAATGTTATCTAGTTATGGGAGAATGGTGTACGCCAAGTCCAACTAGATTTAAATATTTTGGTTGTCTGCATACACCCCACAAAAAGAAATGGTGTAAAATTTGATCAAGATATTTGCCTGCACTCAAAGCACTTTGAATACTAACCCCACAATAGATGTTTACATTGAGTATTTATTTTTTTTTTTTTTATTTATTTGCATTTGTATAGCATTTGTATAGTACCATAATAATGTCTTCTGTTATTTGAGCGCTCTGATACCTATGGGCGTGCAGCACTATACAAGAAATACATTATTATTATCATTATAATCAGGCTTTATTGTAATATGTATACACTATGAATGATACGAATTGTGCAGAATAAGATAAAATGAATGTTTATGTATTAGAAAGAGACAAAGGCGTTGCGCTTTACTAATGATACTGCTGGACGAAAAGTAGAGTGGCAACTAGATCTGGAGATCTGAGGGAGGGAAGCTTTTCTCTTTTCCTCTGTTTAATTTGTTCCTTCCCCATTTATAAGTGAAAGCCCCGCCCCCCAGAACAAAAAATGTAGGGGGCCAACTCTTATTTTGCTAACAACTCCCTGCAGGCCATACAGTATGCAGCAGCAAGACGCATATTACACTTATCTGAATACTCGCACTTCATCCCTTCTCTCTCTTAGCTTCACTGGCCAGTGGCGGCTAGTTGCTTGAGGCGGAGGGGCATCACCCTCATCTGAATGACTGTACCATGCATGGCAGGTGCCCTAAAAAGCAGCATAAGCTGCTGAAATAGTTTTTTTTAATACATGAATTAATAATTCTGGTGGCATGGGCTCGGGCGTCGGACAGAAGGCATGGCGCGCAGGTGCAAGGGTGTGTCACATTGCACGCAAGTATGTATTTCTGATCGGTGCAAGGATGAAAGGCTCTCAAAGATAGCACGCATTACACTCTTGTGTTTCAATTTGGTGGCTGGCGCCCCATCGGTGTGACTCAATACGCAAATGAACTTACAGTATATTTTGAAATCTGATTGGTGATTGTCGGTCAAGGACATTGTTCAATTTCATTGGCTGTTTGACAACCAATACGTTTTGTATGTTCGCGAGTGGGCGGGCCTGTTGTGAGAGGCACTGCGTGCAGGCATGTGGGGCAGTGTGCCTGAGCCATTGTGGGGTCTTAACAGACTACTACTCATGAGAGTAGCCTGAGGAGGTAAGTTCATGATGAGGCAGTACAGACAAAAGTAAATTAGAACGGAGAAATAGCTCTGCAAGAAGGAGGTGCAGGGCTAGTCACTGTACCACTGTAGGGTCTGTGACCGATTTCAGTGAGGTTATGTATAGGGCAGACGCCAGATTCACTGTAAAGCTGTTCTTGTGACAGCACACTACAACCCTGTCCAAGCAAGACCTCCAGAGCTCTCTGACCGGATGTCGACTCGTGAAGATCTGCGGTACAAAAGTACTTCCAAAAATGGAAGCCTTGTAGAGTCGTTAGTTCCATTCGAAGGGTCATAGCACTTTTTATTTCTTTTCGCTTTGGATATCTATTTTGATTCGCTCAAATAATGGTTTAATGTTTAATGCAATTATTTTCTAATTGATATTGTTTGAATTATGTAATAATAATTTTTGTATTTTTTAGCCCTGATTTGATAAAGGCTCAGAAGCCAAAACACGTGTCATCATCATGGGCACATCTGTTACTATTTGTGTTCAGGTCACTTATGACAAATTAATACATTTCAATACAACCTCTTACCAACTGGCGCAGAGTCCTGGAATTTCCTTTCCTGGTTGTTGTACATAATATGACGGTTCAGGCTTATTGCCGTCAAATTTCAGTGAACGGCGACATATAAGGATTATTGTGTATAAATCCTAACGCCAACATTGCATCAACGTGCATGAAATACAAAAGATATAAAGAGGTTGCCTATCAGATCAACTTCATAAGCCCGATAGGTTTCTGTTTATTCTATTTAAGGGTTGACACTACAGCTGACCGGCATACCTTCTGAATCCTAAACTCAACATGGCAGCGTACTAAAGAATAGAGAGGAAGAAACCAAGAATTTGTTCACTCCTCGTGGAGATATGTCCCATGCCTTCTCGAATTTAACCACTAAAAAGGAAGACTTACGGTCGAAATTTCTCAAACTTGAAAGAATCTCTAAAAAATAGATAGACAAATATTGGGAAAAGGTTTCATTGGAGAATTATATAAAAAATGATAGGGTTCCAAGAGGCTTAAGAATATTAATCCTCCCTAATTTCAGCAACGAACAAGATAAAGACCTAGCAGAGTCATGGGAAGCGAATTTGAGCAATAGTTCAATGAAGATGATGGATTTACTTGTAGAACACACTACAAGAGAACATAAAAGGGCATTGGAAGGAATAGAAACAATTAAAAAAGAAATTACAGATATGCAAGCAAATGAGGCAACTAAAACAAAGAATTAGGAGAAAATGTATGAAATACTACAAGATTACCAGGATGAAGTCAAAATCAGGAAGCTTCGAAAGTGCTATCGAGATGAAAGAGACTACAAAGAAGATAGAGTGTATATCTGTCAAACTAAGTATGATTTGAACACAAAATCTTCTTCAAAGAATTCCACACCCAATACATCCTCCGCAAGTTCTGACGCAGATTCGGAACCAGATACCCTTGATGCATCTGACAAAGGTACTAATGTAAGAGAAGGATAGATGAATCAAATTAAACGGTACAAGAAGGGGAACAGAAATTACCCTCAGAAGACAGTCCGTTTTCAGTTATCTGGCAGCACGGATATTACCAATCCGATACAAAGAGGAGAGGAAGGAGGGGGAGTAGAACACAACGAGACTGCAGAAGCATCGACCAGCAACAAAAGACAAACGAGGGCCAGGTCAAAAGAGGTGGGCAAGTCCAAATAACAGAGGATTTGGTTCTCAATCTATCCAATAGAAACATTACGGAAGATGAAAAATCACTTCTTAACAAAGGACTATCCTTTTCTCCATATTGTGATTTTAAGCAAGTTGATATTCACACTGACCTATTTAAATTTGTACGGAAGCTCAAACTGAAAACGTTTTTTTGCTACTAAAGCACCAGGCCAACATAAGGCGCCAAAAATACCAATACCAATTAGTAAATTATCTATTCAAGACATTGAAAACACCTATCTGATACGTTCATTAACGGAGACCGAGGAGTTTGAAATGAGAAATGTAATGGAAGAATTAAATATCAAATCAGACATTTTAAAATCAAAAGAATTGAAAACCAAATCCAAATTTGAACCACAATTACCTTCAGACAATGTAATAGACACCTTTTACAAAGCAGTTTCTCAGGGGTTTTATGCCATGAGTAGAACCACTAGCAAGTATTCCAGAGGAAGAACTAGTCAAAAAGATAATTTAACGTGTAAAGAAAAAGCAGCGCTCAAGGCTCTATCCACAGATACCTCAATAGTAATCAAGGAGGCTGACAAAGGGGGGAATATTGTGATTTTGAACCGTGAAGACTATCTACAAATGGCCAATAATTATCTTTCCAGCCCAGGTTGTTATAAACAAAGGATGGACAATTATAGACAAGAGTATTTTGCAATGACACAGAAAAGGTTTGATTACAGATGAAGAAAGGTAATTTTTGATGGTTAAAGATCCAGTCACACACACAATGCATTTCCTGCCCAAAATACACAAAAGTTATACTAACATACCAGAAGGTCGCCCGATAATGAGCGGAATTGGTTGGATAACTGAAAGCTTATCAGAATATTTAGATTCAGTTCTTAAACCAAGGGTTTGCCTACTTACATCATATCTACAGGCCTCTACTAGTCTTATTCGCAAACTCAAATCAATTGTGTGGGAGAACAATATGCTTCTTGCAACCTTGGACGTGAAGGCCGTCTATACCTCAATTCAGCATAAATGGGCAATCATAGCCATAGATTACACTTTCAGGAAAGATTCAGCATCTTATTTTCATCAAATCGAAATGCTTAAGGAAATGTTACTAACGACATTAGACTTTAATCTATTCACCTTCAATTATAGCATCTATCAACAAACAAAGGGGGTAGCCATGGGCACTAAATATGCACCAGCCCTGGCTAATTTGTTTATGGGTATGTTAGAAGACAATGTAGTGTACACGGATATAGATTTTGCTACCAAAGTTAAAATGTGGATACATAGATGATGTTTTTGTAATTTGGCAAGGGGAAGTAGAAGGGTTCCAAAGCTTTGTCACCAGATTGAACAAAAATTGCTATGAAATAGAATTTACAGGGGAGTGCAATGCTAATGTCATTAACTTTTTGGATTTAACAATACACCCAGATGGTCAAAGATTACAAACATGGACCTTCAGAAAACAAACGGAAGTCAACTCTATACTGCATGCAAAAAGTTGTCATTTCAAACCAACAATCAACAATATACCAGTGGGGGAATACACACGAGCGAGGCGCAATTGTCAAACCCAGAAGAAATTTGAGGAAGAATGTGAACTATTACGCACTAAATTTAGTATCAGAGGGTATTCAGCAAAATCTATTACATCAGCATATAAAAGAATCCAACAAATAACTCAAGAGGATACATTATTAACGAACCGCAAAAAAAGTTCTGAACAACCAGTAGAAACCTTTTTCATCTCACAATACAATAGAGATCACAGAAGAATACGGAACATTGTAGATAAACATTGGCATTTACTACAACTTGATGAGAACATCAGTAAATGCATAGGAGAACATCCACGCATGATTTACACAAGGGCTGCAACTCTACAAACAATTTTAAGCCCATCATTATTATCAGATATAAAAGCTCAGAGACACTTGACCTGGATGAATAACAAAGATGTAGGATTTCGCAAATGTATGTGCTCCCAATGTAAATTCGCTCATGATCCTTCTTGTGAATTTAGAGACTGTAATGGGAAAATGTTTGAAATTAGACAGGTAATTAATTGTATATCTAAGTTTGTTATTTATGGGATTGTTTGTGTATGCCATAAAATATATATAGGGAGCACCAAAAGAGAATTAAGGGTGAGGATACGCGAACATTTGGCAAAGATTGGGATTCAGGATCCTGCCTTACCATTAGCTCATCATTGGCAATCATGCCATCAGTTAAACAACAAATCAGATATTAGATTCATTGGCTTGAAACAGGTCACTCTTAACAAAAGAGGGGGAGACAGAGTTAAAGCTCTCAGACAGGCAGAAGCGCGTATTATTTGTTTCTTCAATACGACAGTAATGGGACTTAATAGTGACAATGAGATGTCAGCATTCCTGTAAGTGTTTATCGGCTTTAAAATGACATTTTGTTTTCTTTTTGTGTTTGGGATATTGATAACAAGGTGTACACAAGGTGTATACATTAGGTGTTTTCCAGTAAGTACCACCCGGCAGTCAGTGCAATATGTTTGCCCAATTTTTAGTTAGATTAGCATTTATTAGATATTGTTAGGCATTATGTGGGTGAATATTGGAGCGTACGTAGCATGGTCATATAGATGAGACCGGATGATATTTGAACCGGGTTTATATTCAGTTTATTGGAGTTAATACCATTTCTTTCTTAGATTAAGGAACATATGATTTAATATGAGATACAAGCGATGTAGTAAAATTATTTAATAATATTTAGGTCAACTATGAATGATGAAACAATTTGATATATATTTGAAAATGTAATAATTTAATTTGGAATCTAACAATAATAATCATGGTTCATCATATTAATGTACATGGAACTTTACAAATATGAGCATAAGTGATTTCCAAACAGACAGAGAGGTGAAATATCTGTTTGCTAAGTGTAGCGGTTGACGATTACAAGATGGCGGACACACGCATCAGAAACGGCAGAGGGAAAATTCGGAAGGGGAGACACACTCACCATGGCAACGTACTAACAACGTTGCAATGGACACCCTTTATAGCCTCGTAACTTCCAAAATGGCGACGGTACGAGCAATGCAGTGAATTTCAGCCAACGCAAGTGACTTTGCAGTAAGCTATAATGATGATTTCAGATGCGGACTGTAGATGGGATTAAGAAAAACAGTCCGCGATATGTTTCAAAGGGCCCTAATTTCTGGAAATGAATGTAGATTTTCATGTAGACAAAAATGTGAATGACATTACGATCTTGGCGTAAAAGGCTGTAATTCCGTTTAATCGCATGCTCTAATGCGAATGATAGTTAAACGTTCTATAAATGTGAGGATATCTGACAGGGTGGCATTTTTGGAGAATACAGGCAGTTTGGTCATTACAATTTAGTACGCGTACATTGGCACTATTATGTACTGATTTCTTTGTGAATTTTTAGTACTTTTTTGAACTTTGAATATATTTGCAACCAATATATTAACTACATAGATTAGAGCATCACCATATAATATAACACTGATAGGTTATAGGAAAGACAAGAATATTGAGAGGGTATAACCTACTAATTAGAATCATTATCGCTTTTTAGGAATTTTGGAACCTGGGATCAAACCCATTATTCAGCTTTCATATGGAACTACCTAGTAAATCGATTGGGTAAGGTAACAATCAATGAGATACCAACATAGTACAGACTAACACATTCTAAAATTTGCAAAGGATGTTAGAGTAATCAAGATTAACTAATTTATTTGGTTTTGTTTTATTTTTATTTTTATCTCTCTGTGTGTCTTTATGTTGTTTCTCCAAACCTACATAATCCTCCTCATTAGCAACCCGCCATGTCGGTCAATAATTTTGTGTTCTTTTTATTTCTTTTCTCTTTGGATATCTATTTTGATTCGCTCAAATAATGGTTTTATGTTTAATGCAATTATTTTCTAATTGATATTGATTGAATTATGTAATAATGATTATTGTATTTTTTAGCCCTGATTTGATAAAGGCTCAGGAGCCGAAACACGTGTCATCATCAGGTTAAAAGTGTCATGCACGCAGCCTGCCCACTTGAAGGTGCTCCTTTTGCCAGGGTGATTATAGCAGTTTGAAGTTGGTTCATGTTTTCATTTGATTTTTTTATAATTGCCTCAGAGTCACGGATTCCCCTGTGGAATGGCTCACACAAATGCCCTGCGCACACAGATGCACATATGGACGTTCACATGGACCAGCAACTCGTCATTCCCTATGAAGTGTACATACTGGGCTCTGGCCAGATGTGCCTAACCTCTGGGTTTTCCCCCGGAGACTCTGGGTTTTTAGCCATTTCTCCGGGTCTCCCGGGAAGACCCTGGAGTCTCCGGGTTTTCGGGTCCGGTCCAATCCTCCATCCGATTGGCTACCGGCAGCTGTCTTTTGCAGCCAATCGGATGGAGGATTGGATGGGACCACGCAAAAGCAGTATTTCCGCATTTATTTTGCTGAAGCTTTCATTCTTTTTGGACAGTTTGCCTTATGTTTTAGTTGCCCTAAATTGAAGGCCAGCTAAAACATAAGGAAAACTGCCCAAAAATAATTAAAGCTTAGCAAAATAAACACAGTAATAATGCTTTCGCTCAGTCCCGTCCAATTAGGGTGACCAGACATCCCGGTTTTCACGGGACAGTCTCCCGGGAGTATTTTCATTAAATTACAATTGTTTTTCACAACACGTTCAGACTGTTGGAGCTGGAGGATTGGCTCGAACCCACACATTTTCAGGTACAAGTCACAACACTCACTGACTGTGCTACAGAGACTGGCTTGGCAATAATTGTACAGCAAGCCATGTCACATCAATTAGAGCAAACTCTTGTCCTGAATTAATATGTCACGATTCACAGACAAAACTGCAGAAATGAGATCCTATACAGTTTAAAAAAAGGAGAAGTGCTGGTATTGTGATTGGGTGGTGGTTATGGGGGGCGTGTTGGGGGAGGGGCGGTAATTGGTGGGCTGAGATAGGGTAGTCCCTCTTTTATGTTGTTGGTCGTCCCTGTTACGGGCTATGCCATTGCAGGGCTCGTGTCTCCTTAGATTGCAACCCTACCACGTGGGAGACGTCACGTGAGGAAGTATGTCAGAATGGGGGAAGGGAGTTTGAGTTTCAGTTTATGCATGTATACGAATAAAGAAAGACGTATACTCTCCATCGGTGTGTCTGTCCTCCTTTCAAGGGCCCAGTCCGGGCCTAACATCTGGCGACGAGTTGACCTACCAGACCACCGAGTCCTCCTCCTTGCGTGCAACGATCCCGCTCCAATCCGCGCCGCGGGCACTTTCCAGCCCGGTGCACGTGCCTGATCCCAGGCCCGACTCCTCCTCAATGCGCCGACCGCCCAGGCCTGCCTCCTCCTCACCGAGCAGACAGCACATCCGTGCTGCGGACAAGTCCACCCCCTCCGCCAGTGGTCCCGCAGAGTTGAAGTGCGGGTGACCTCACGCCCGCGCCGCGTGACGCAGCAACCCCACCACCAGGCTCCAGACTACAGTGGACCCACGTGCCAGGCGCTGATTGCCCAGGAGTGCTATCGGAACGCCCTACGCCGGTCACACGATGACCCGCCAGCTGGTGCTACGGAAGCCTAGAAGCCATCGAAGGTGGGTCAGACCGCACATACCCACGCACGCGCGGACCGCTGCATAAGCCCTCAGCATGAGCTCACCTCAGGCCCAACAACCGCCAAATGCCCCTGCAAGTAACACGGCCACGACAGCATGGCGCATGCCACCCCCATTTTCAATGATGCCACAAGCAGACAAGGGTCCAAGATGGGTTGACTGGCTAGAGGACTTTAACACCTTCATTGATGCGGCAGGGGAAGACAAGTCCCCTCGGCTACGAAGCATGTTCCTAAATCTGGCAGGCAATGACATCAAAGTCCTTACCAAGACCATTCCCCCCGCAGAACAAGCTGACTTTCCAACACTAATAGCGGCCATAAACAGAAGATTAGTTATTGAACCAAACAGAGACTATGAACGATACATATTCAACCTTTGTACACAGAGAGTCGTTGAAACCATTGACGAGTTCATAACCCGCCTACCAATCAAAGGGGCCAACTGTCAATTTGAAGCCTTCTCACTCGACAAAGCAATACGGTTGAGGATCATTGAAGGCTGTTTGTCTCAAACCTTAAAGAAACAACTCCTTAAAAAACCTATCACAATAGAGGAAGTGAGCCAGATGGCCAGGATTCTAGAGAGAGAAATGTCTTTCCCTCACGCAGGGACCTGCCCCGCCATATCACAGAGATGCGGCAACTGCGGCAGAGAGGGGCATTTCCAATCAGTCTGCAGAGAAGGCAGACCATTCCCGACACAAAAGTTCCCAATCGCCGCCCAATTCAAAACGCCTGTCAAGAACCCCCTAACCCAGGCCTATCAACCACGCCCGTACGCCCAGAATCCACGGAGGTACGTCAGAGTAGTCGAAGAAGTATACCCCATGGATGACGGTCAAGAGCAGGAGGGTGAAGAGCAAGTGTCCCACATCAGAGATGAATACGACGGGCCCCCGGAACAATTTTCACAATATGAGGGAGGCTCACAAGGGGGCCAACAGGAATTCGACCAATACAACCAGAATCCGCACGACGAATACGTGAATCTCATCATGGATGAAGGCGAAGCACGTGAAGCACCCAAAATACCCGTTGACATAGCAGGGCAGCAATTCTGTTTCCTTGTAGACTCGGGAGCCACCGTTAACATAATGGGTGAGAAGGAATTCAACCAGATCACCAACCGGCCGCCCCTGACACCCTCAAATTCCAAGATCTACCAATGGGGCGCCACAACTCCTTTGCAATCGATTGGATTTTTCAGCCGTCGGCTCATCCATGATAACCAATCCACCACGACGGACATCCACGTCATTCGCAGCCCTACCAAAGGCAGATGCCTGCTCAGTTCAGGACGGCGTCGTGCCTAGGACTCATCGACATACATGTCTGCGAAGGGGACAGGATACGTTCGACAGACCCAACACTGGAGACGAGGGAGTCAGTGCTTTTCCTCTCATCAGCGCCCACTAAAACTGGAACGATGTCGCGCAATGACATCCTGAAAGAGTTCCCCCTCATTTGCAAGGGCCTGGGTCAACTGAAAGGACCGCCGGTGAAACTTCACATAGATCCCACCGTCCGACCGGTACCACAGCACCCGAGAAGAGTTGGTTTCCATCTTCAGGCCGCAGTGTCAGCAGAACTCAATCAGCTCCTAACTGATGGAATAATTGAACCAGCCACGGGCCCGATCCCATGGGTATCCCCGCTGGTAATAGTACCAAAAGAAGGCGGACGTCTCATACTCTGCGTTGACATGCGCATAGCCAATACAGCAATCCAGCGCGAAAGGCATCCCGTGCCACGTATCGAAGATTTGATAGTTCAACTGAATAAATCTACCCTCTTCTCGAAACTGGACTTGAACCAGGGCTACCACCAGATGGTACTCCACCCGGAATCCAGAGGGATCACCACGTTTGCCACACACGACGGGTTGTTCAGGTACAAACGCCTAAACTTTGGCATCTCGTCAGCTGCGGAAATTTTTCATGAAGCCATCAGGCAAATCATACGTCCGATCAAAGGCACACTGAATTACAGTGATGACATACTGGTATTCGGGCGCACCCGTGAGGAGCATGACGCTGCTCTTTGCGCCACATGCAAAGCCATACAGGACGCAGGCCTCACGTTGAACGTGGAGAAGTGCAGGTTCAGCAAAAACAAGCTAAAATTTTTCGGACACATCTTCTCGGCCGACTGGATGACACCAGACCACGACAAAGTGGCCACTATCTTCAATCTGCAAGCCCCGAGACAGATTGCCGACGTCCGTTCGTTCCTAGGCATGGCTGGGTATTGCGCCCGATACATCCCCCACTATGCCACCATCACGGAACCTCTTCGGAAATTGCTCCAGAAAGACATGCTCTTCGCCTGGACCGCCGAATGCCAGGAAGCGTTCGACTCCATTAAACAGTCCCTGGCTGAAGCGCGAAAACTGGCCTACTTCGACCCAGAATGGCACACTGAAATCGTGGTCGACGCGAGTCCGGTGGGACTGGGCTCCATACTCGCCCAGACCAACGGCACTGACGCCCACCCGAGGCATGTAGTGGCATATGCCAGCAGAGCACTTGCGTCCCCCGAGGCCGCATACTCCCAAGCGGAAAAGGAGAGTCTAGCAGCAGTCTGGGCATGTGAACACTTTCACAACTTTATCATCGGGAAAAGATTCACCCTCATCACGGATCACCAGGCCCTCCTTTCGCTGTTTGGGAACCCGCGGACGAAAATGCCCCCCAGAATAGAACGATGGAGCATCCGGCTGCAGGAATATGACTATCACATGATTCATCGACCGGGGGGCGAGCATAATCCAGCCGACTATCTGTCGAGACACCCCTCCGGAACGTCAACGCCAAGGCAAGGCGACATAGAATACATAAACTATGTCACCACCAACGCACTACCTCCGGCTATGTCACTGGAAACGGTGGCACTCGCAACAGCGGCGGACCCCTCCATGGCCTTGGCGATTGAACTCACAGAACACAACAAGTGGAAAGACTACAAGAGAGCTCTGTCTACACACCCAGGAGCAAACCGAGACGAATTAGAAAGGATTGCAAGAATTCACTCAGAGCTAGCCGTGCAGGACGGCACCATACTTCTCAGAGGGTGCAGAATAAATCAAGACGGCACATGAAGGCCACGGAGGCGCAGACAACACCAAGCGCCAACTACGGCGCCACGTATGGTTTCCCTTTCTCGACGCCTTAGTTGATCGATGAGTAAGAAACTGCATGGCATGCCAATGCACAGCCAGAGAGGAGGCACCCGCACCTTTACAAGTGACGCAAATCCGGGAACGCCCATGGGAAAGGGTGGCGGTAGATTTCTACGGGCCCCTATAGTCAGGAGAATACCTACTCCTGTTCATTGATGAACACTCACGTTTCCCCATCGTCAAAAGGTCACCATCCACAGCCTTTGCACAAGTAGCGGCAATCTTTGATGAAGTAGTGAGCGAATGGGGCATACCAGATGTGATCAAATCCGACAACGGACCCCCTTTCTGTAGTCATGACTTCTCAAAACTGGCAAAGCACCTGGGGTTCAAACACCAGAAAATAACGCCACTCTGGCCCCAGGCAAATGGCATGGCGGAGCGGTTCATGTCATCTATCAAGAAGACAGTACAAAGAGCCAAGCTAGAAACGTAGATCTCCACCAAGCTCTGTGCAGAATGCTGCAGGACTACAGGAACACGCCGCATGAAGCGACAAACAAGACCCCAGCTGAACTTATGGTAAAGTACCAGGTTCGCACAAGGATCATTCAACACCCGTTGAACAGACCGGACGCTGACACACAACTCATAGAAAGAGACACACAGAGAAAAGAAAGAGCCCGCACCCAAACCGATGAGAAGCGGCGAGCCCATCAGAAAGACTTTCAAGTAGGAGATGAGGTCTTTGTCCAACAGCCAACGGTGAGGAAGAGTGACCCCCGATTCTCCCCGCCGACACTACAGGTCACGTCCGTGAGAGGAACAATGGTGACTGCCGAAAACGAAGAAAGAGAAATTACAAGGAACTGCTCAAAGTTCAAGCTGGCAACAACCGCAGACTCTGAGGGACTCCAAACCCCAGACCCTGAGACGATGACAGTAGATGTGCGAGACACATTGTGGACGCCTCCAAGGTTCTCCCCCCGGCCAGGAATCAAGAGGACAGAGAGGCCTGAAGAAGATCCTCAAGAAGGTACCAGCACCCGGCCCCAACGTGCCATAAAGAAACCAGCACGCCTAGTCGAAGAGTGCTGAACCTGATGCAAGGACATTTCGTCCGGGGGTGATGTTACGGGGCTATGCCATTGCAGGGCTCGTGTCTCCTTAAGAGATTGCAACCCTACCACGTGGGAGACGTCACGTGAGGAAGTACGTCAGAATGGGGAAGGGAGTTTGAGTTTCAGTTTATGCATGTATACGAATAAAGAAAGACGTATACTCTCCATCGGTGTGTCTGTCCTCCTTTCAAGGGCCCAGTCCGGGCCTAACAGTCCTGGTTTTTCATTTTGGAAATCTGGTCACCCTACGTCCAATCCTCCATCCGATTGAAAGCACTATTCCACTTTTGTTATTTTTTCAGCTTTCATTTACATAGGCCTCTCAGTTGAGGCAGTATTAGCAGTCGAGGTTCAGGCTTCCTTTCAGGAGCCAGGCTTACACTAAACCTTGGTGATCATTCCAACCATGGGTTGGAGCTAGAACCTGACACCCACCTTAAGTGTTTGAGTCCTTTGCTGGGGCTGAACGTCCTGGTAGATCTCATTCCAGTATTGACATTCAGTGGCTCCAATTCTTGGAGTTTATAACATGCACACATTTTAAAGTTTTCAAAAACACTATTTGAAGAAAATATCCTCTCTTGGTTTTGTGTGTGTATTGATTTTACGGCAGGTGTATGCCATTCGTCCTATTCAATTTGGGTGGTTATGAATAGCCAATTTAATAAATGTATTGCATTCTACTGTAAAGTGCAAACTGCTAATTTTGACATGCGGGTGGGGTGGGTGGGCGGAGCTGTGTGCAAAGGGGCGGAGTCTTGTGTGGTTGTGGGCGCAGCATAACTCTCAGGGTTTTTGATTTTCAAATGTAGGCAGGTATGGCTCTGGCCCAAGTTTTTGCTACAGCAACTCTCGAATCATCAATTTAAAGACGCAAATCACACTCACAGACCCACCTCAGCAGCCAGACGAACAGGGCCACCTCTGATAACTGGTGTTCTGCTTAGTTTAGACAGCAGTGGAATGCAGACCTTCTTGAGAGAGGAAAGCATAAGGGCTGCAGAGAAGGGCAGTGGTGGTGGTGCGACATCCATGTTGCAATTAAAGTATTCTGCTCTTATTTTGGTTTTACTAGTGTTAAACTGTAGTTAATGTTTTTGCATTCAAAGATAATATAGCTGGGCCAGATGCTGTACTTGTGCAATTGACGATGGAGCAATTTGCTCAAGGGCATTTCTTATTGATACACGAGTTCATGCAGACAGTGTTCAGGGGCTGTCTAGGATAAATGTGTTGGGTTTGCCAGCATTGTCCTGTGCATGCATGCTCCCTTCAACCATTATTAAGTTCAGGCCTTCAGGTGGTCCACAGGTGACACGTGTCTCCTGTATAGTTTGCTTAAACGTTAGGAGTTGGAACCTGTGTTGGCCCCATTGAGATGTCGGCCATTTTGGGTGTCGCTGTTGTCCTCTTCAAAACGTGCACACCGTTGATGTTGCCGACGGTGACCAACAATGTACAGCTGCTTTACTGATGGCAATGTTGTGCAAACAACGACATTGCCGAGAGCATCAGGGCATCGAAACCCGATGACGCACCACACTGAAAAGGTAGCCTAGCAGGGTCAGGACCGCCTCTTGGATATGATGACCCCCAAACCCCCACGGAAGTTGGCATGCGAGCTTATTTTACGGCCTCCTGCTCTTATCCGTGTCCACCCTTTCTGACCCCCGACATTGACTACTGAATTTTGGATTTTACACCCACTGAAACGTAGCCCTAGTGAGTACCTCTCTGTGGGATAATAATGTCTTCTGTTATTTGAGAGCTCTGAGACCTATGGATGTGTAGCGCTATATAAGAAATACATTATTATTAATGCCAGGGAAGGATTTTTAATGTGACCAAGATTCATGCATTAAGTTTGAAGGGGAAGCTGACTCCGCTGTGTATTTTCGTTTTTAATGCACTTGTGACCAAGAGGCTCCACTTGCAGGGAAAGGCACCCACCTCGCCACAGGCCTGCTGATACTGTAGGTGTGTTACGGCTAGATTCGGAAGGAAGGCATCCCATGACCAGTGACACGCATGCTCCAACAGCCAAGCTGGGGTTCCCAGGTCCATCCTAACCTTGCAAAAATCGGTGAATATGTTACAGCAGAATAGATAATACATGTGAGGTTGGACGGCAGCGACAGTCATACACACATGCTCTATGGGGCGTGCAAAAACCACTGCAGTAAAGATGTCCATTCTCATTGCTGGTTGAGGTTCCAATTAGGAAGCTGGGTCTTGCAAGGCTGTTTGTTCAGGTTTCTTAATTTATAGAGACGGGCCTTGCCGCGTTGCTGCAGGACACCACTAGGACATATAGCAGAAAATTACATCATGGCTGCGGATGGACATGACATCATCCACTCGTCCTCAAGCAGATAATGGGAAGTTAAACTACAAGGAGTATCCACAAGTGAGGCTAATACAGCTTCTGATGTACACTATAAACGGTATAACTTTATACGTGGAGCGATAACTTAAGTGAGTGCTCTTCAGTAGTATGCAATGTGAAACTAAACACTTCTAGGAACATCTCATTTGGAAGATAAAGCACAGTGAGATGAAATGATTGGCCTAGGATCACGCACTTAAGTCAATCCGTGAAGCTGAAATGTAGTTATTTGAGATCAGTTGTGCAACTTCGGCCCTTTGCCACATATTTTGTTCAGATATGTTTGGCAAAATGTGTGTGGTTTTTTTACTTCAAGTATTCAAGTAATTTAATATTGATGGCTTGAATACATTCACATATCAAAAAAATCGAACAAATATATAAATAGTATGTAAAAGAAAGAGTATGTTTTTACTTTATGTTCCCTATGTTGAATGGAAGATTAGAAGTACCAAAATTCCAAGCAGCGCAATCGTATAATGAGGCCTATCATGGAATTTATACACAGTGACTAGTGGAGTCGTGATTGAGTGATTGTCTGTTTCCCTTCATGTGTATGATTGGTAGAGCATGGTGGCACATGCTTCGTGTTGCTAATGTGTCTACTGATTTTAGTGATGTGCATTAATATGCCTGACAAAATATTTTAAAACAATGTACCATCTACTGGCATGCGATTGGCTTTTGGGGAGGTGTGATAGTGGCACCATTTATTATCTCTTTCATAAATCAAATGGGCCAAATATGCATTAAGTATTGGGAGCACTATTGTCTGATGGCCACATACCCCTCCTAAATGTTTCTATGTACGATTGTTGACCAGGTGGCTGAAGCGTTGGAATATCTCGCACGTCGCGCTTGGAGAAATGCCTGTACATCATATGTGTTTCTTATCCATCTTTACCTGAAAAATTGTGCAGCTAAATGCACATTTTCAACTCATCATTGAGGGGAACTGCCCTTGGTTGCTTTTGGGTTGCGCTACCATTGAATAAATAATGATGCCTCAGCCATTATAAAGTTCAGCATCCAGTCCTGCCACTGGCCCCCTATACTGCAGGCAGTGGCTATCAAGGGGCCCTGCCACATGTATAAAGCCATCAGCCAGTCACCCTACCTCTGGAGCAAGCTTAAGCCCATTACCTGAACAAACACCATACAGGCCGACCAACATCTCCTCCACACTCAACACTGCAAGATCACCTGCACACAAAGGCACCGCTTCCCAGAATGGACAGCCGGAGTCTGAAATGCCCTCCATCCTCAACATGTATGTCTCCCCCATCTAATCCAGTCAGCCCTCCTCCCTTCGAACCTCTACCTACCCCTGCTTCCATCATGTTCCGAAAAGAATGAACTCCCCCCTTTGTGAACTCTGTAAATTCCTCTGAGATCCTCTTCTGTGTAGGGCCGGTTCTGAATACAAGTCAAACTAAATAAATAGTCTCTACTTTCTCTTTTATCTGGATGGGATATTTGGCAGCGGTGAAACGAATGAATGGTAATTGCTACATGTCAGCAGTGTCTCTGATTAAACACAGCCAGAATCTGCCCCTCGGTTTAGGAATGTCCACTGACTCGCTGAGTTGACCTGATTCTGATGACACGGACTTGGTGTGCTCGCCTGATTCTGATAACACTGATTCGCTGTGCTGACCTGATTCTGATGACACTGACTTGTGGAGCTGACCTGATTCACATGACACTAATGTGCTGGCCTGATTCTGAAGACACTGACTCACCCTGCTGTCTTGATTCTGATGACACTGACTTGCCGTTCTGACCTGATTCTGATGACACGGATTTGCCGTGCTGACCTGATTCTGGTGACACTGACTCACTGTGCTGGCCTGGTTCTGATGACACTGACTCACCCTGCTGACCTGATTCTGATGACACTGACTTGCTGTGCTGACCTGATTCTGATGACACGGATTCACCATGCTGACCTGATTCTGGTGACAGTGATTCGCTGAGCTGACCTGATTCTGATGACACTGACTTGCTGTGCTGACCTGATCCTGATGACACTAACTCGCCATGCTGGCCTGATTCTGGCTACACTGACTCGCTCTGCTGACCAGATTCGGATGACACTGACTCACTGTGCTGGCCTGATTCTGATGACATTGACTTGCTGTGCTGGCCTGATTCTGATGACACTGACTTGCTGTGCTGACCTGATCTGGCAACACTGACTCACTGTGCTGACTGGATTCTGATGACACTGACTTGCTGTGCTGACCTGATTCTGATGACACTGATTCACTGTGCTGGCCTGATTCTGAAGGCACTGGCTTGCCCTGCTGACTTGATTCTGATGACACTGACTTGCCATGTGTTAAGATGGATTTCTGAACATTGACCTGGAGGGGCAGAGGTTCAGCAGGCCAACCTAGTTTCTTGGAACAGGGTAACCTCTGGACAAGCCAGACCAATCAGGGTAGCTATGGCAGGCGGTCAAGACTAAGTCTCAAGAGGGGTGAGGGTGACTGAAAGACCTCAATGAGCACACAAAGCAAGAACACTTATAAATTGCTCCAGACAGGTGTTATATTAAAAATATAGACACATTTATTACAAGGCCTTTGTAACATAGACCATAGCAGAGTCAAAATAATACTGAAGTAAACCAACACATCACAATCAACACAATATATATACAAGACCAGAGGGGTCTAACGGATTAAGAAGCACGAAATATGTAAACCACCTAGATGGGGAGGAAAACAGGCAGTGCAAGTAATCTTTAGACCCAGTTCCACATCAAGAATACACCTAACAAAGAGGCAGTCCAAGCCCTTTGAAGAGAGGAGCCTTATGCTCAATAGTACATGCACACGCTTGTGCCACTGGACAAAATAGGGTCTCTTCAATGATCACTAGCAGCTCAGGAAGGTGGATGCGGTCGATGAAGAACAAGTACCCACTTTTCAAGCAGGACCTCCACTTGCGGGCAGAGGCAGATTGAGAGTGCGGGATGGAGTTGTTATTTAGCAACAGCGGTAGAAAAGACATGGGTTTGTGCGCTAGGGGCCACCGGTTGGGTTATGCACTACTCACCGGTCCCCGACGCAGGCAGACCCAGACTTGGCCAGTTCAGTCCACTTCACTGGCAGGTTTGAATGCGATAATCAGGACGTCTCGACACCGTGTAGTTTCGGCGGTAGCAGGCTTCAGGGTCAAGAGGGTCTCAAGTGCAGCGAACTTGGCCAAGGGACACTTCCGAAGAGGCCTACTTGCAGGGTTCTTTGAAGGTGCCTAGACTTGTTGGTCCCATTGTCCCACTATTCCAAAGGGTCGAAGCGCCTTTGCATACCTCCTAGGACGATCAGATGCAGAGGGGTCACGCAGGACGACAGCGGGCTCAGGGTGCCAAACCTTCAAGCGGGTCACCAGCGGTTCCTGGACTCGGCTTCCTGTTGCAGGATACTTGGCTCCTTATCCTTTGTTCGTGTGAACTCAGGAGATTGACATGGTAGTGGTGTATTCGGCCTCCTCTTATCCAAAGCTCCCTTCGTGCCAAAACGGAGAGGACCCAATGGGAGATCTGCTCACAAACACTCACTACATACGTGGACCAATCACGGACCACGGTGGTCCCAGGCATTCAGGACACTCCAGACTCTCTGGCACCCAGGATGTGTATTGGGAACATACATCCCAGCCCACATCCTAGAGGCACACACACAAGGCATGCAGAAGCCCGCGAAAGCTTTGGGTTTTGCGGGAAAGTGCATGACCAAATAAGGACTGACTTGGGTCGGCTCGACCTAGGGAAGGTGAAGGGGCAAGATGGCCAAAGGACAGGACACAGAACCTCGTGGCATGGCCATTTTGGAGCCAGGCCACCTATTCGTGCCAAACGCAGTAAGCGCGGATAACATGTCAAAAAAGGGTTCAAAACATAAGATAAACGATAGCTGCCACCAGTCCTGTCCGTGACATACCTGCACAGTTCATAATAAGTCCAGCGAGAGTTTCTAGGGCCTTTGGAATAACTAGAGACCCAAGGGTGCGGTAAAGTAAGTTACATTGCACTCTTGTTACATGTTGCACAAAAGCTGCAACATGAGGAAAGGACTAAGGGAAACAAAGTCTCCCAGTACTGACTGTCTTAAGGGCATGTCAGTTTCCCCATAAGAAGTGAGTGAAGGCCCAGAAGAGTGCGGCTGACGGCTGCACTTCTCTGGCAAAGGTTTGATCAGGGTGTAAAACAGCAGCAAAAAGTTTGGGGATTGACACATGGAGGGAAAATTACATTAGAATATGAAATCTTCCCAAACAGACTAAGGACAGGGAGAACTAATCCACCACTGGATGAGTTTCCTGTTCAGGTCGGTTAAACATTCTGGACAACCCATCTGCATTGCTATGTTGGACACCTGGCCTATGCTCAATAGTGAAGTCAAAGCCTTGCAGACTTATGGACCACCTAAGCAACTTTGTATTCTCTCCCTTCAAGTTCATTAGCCACTTTAAGGGCTTATGGTCAGTTTGCACAGTGAAGTGGGTCCCATAGAGGTAGGGCCTCAGCTTCCATAGGGCCCACACAACAGAGAAACATTATTTCTCTACTGTGGACCATCTGAGCTCTCTGTCTTTAAGCTGGCGACTAATGAAGCCAATAGGGTGTTCCTTACCCTTCTCATCTACTTGTGATAGTACAGCTCCTATCCCAGTGTCAAAGGCATCTGTCTGCACAAGAAAAGGTCTTTGGTAATCAGGGGCCCTGAGCACAGGGGCCTGGAACAAGGAGCCTTTTAAGCCATTGAAAGCCTTCTCACACTCTTCAGTCCAAGTTACCTTCTTGGGTTTCTTTGGAGTAGTGAGAGCAGTCAGAGGGGCAGCTATGGTGCCACAGTCTGCCATGAAATTTCTGTAGTACCCAGTGAGGCCTAAGAAAGCTCTCACTTGGGTCTGTGTAGTGGGGGTAGGCCAGTCTTGTACTGCTTGTACTTTACTGGGTAGAGGCTGTATCTTCCCTCCACCTACTTCATGTCCAAGGTAAATCACTGAGCCTTGTCCAATCTGGCATTTACTGGCCTTTATGGTCAAGTGGGCCTTCTGAAGAGCCTGTAACACAATCCCAAGGTGTTTTACATGGTCTTCCCAGGTGGCACTGAAAACTGCTATATCATCCAGATATGCAAGACAGAATTTGTCCAACCCATTCAACACATGATTCACAAGCCTCTGGAATGTGGCAGGTGCATTCTTCAACCCAAAAGGCATTACCCTGAACTGGTAAAGGCCCTCTGGAGTTGAGAAAGCTGTTTTCTCCTTGGCATGTTCTGCAAGGTCTATTTGCCAATAGCCTGCAGTGAGGTCAAACGTGCTGAGGTACTTGGAGGCGCCCAAGGTATCCACCAGCTCATCTGTTCTAGGCAAGGGGTGTGCATCTGTCTTGGTGACAGCATTCAGAGCCCTGTAATCCACACAGAACCTCAATTCAGAAGTACCTGCTTGTGGAACCCCAAACCACAGGGCTGGGCCAAGGGCTACTAGAGAGTTCAATCACCCCAAGATCCAACATTTTGTTGATCTCTTTCTTAATGTAGGACGTTACTTTGTCTGATATTCTGTATCCTCTACTTTTGGTAGGTACACTGCCGCCTGTGTCTATGTTATGTTTGCACCAAGGTGTCAAACCAGGGGACTGTGAAAACAGGGGGCAAAATTGCCTAAGCAAACTTTTCACCTTGGCATGCTGATCAGAAGTCAGGTGAGGGGCCACTCGGACACCCTCAATGGAGCTATCTGAAGGACTGCTTTGGAATAGGTCAGGAAGAGGTTCAGATTCATCTTCCGCAACATCTGAAGCCAATAGCAGTGCTGCGATTTCAACTCTTGGGATGAAAGCCTTCAGCCTATTTACATGGAACACTTTTGGAGCCTGCCCAGGCCTTCCAAGGTCCACTAAATAGTTGACCTCATCCAGTGACTCCACTACTGTGTAAAGCCCTAGGGCCTATGGGATTCATGAAGCCAACTCCCTCTTGTGGTACCTCTCTGTAGGCAAACAGCAAACATGGTAAAAGAAGATCCCATTTTCTTCTTTGAGGTTCTTCCAGAGCCCCAATCATACTTGTCAAGGTCCTGTTAAACCGTTCCACCAGACCATTGGTCTGGGGGTGGTATGCGGAAGAAAAGTTATAGGTGACCCCACATTCCTTCCACATAGCCTGCATATACTTTGACATAAAGTTGCTGCCTCTGACAGACACAATGTCTTTAAGGAAGCTAACCCTAGTAAAGATGCCAAGTAAAGCTTTTGTAACTGAATTGGCAGTCACAGTTTTCAATGGGATGGCCTCAGGATACCTGGTGGCATGGTCACTGTCAGGATTTCTACTGTGACTAATGTAGGTTTGGGGCATCTGGTACTCACCACGCACAAAGGGCAACAGCCTGGACTTGGAGAAGGCAGGCTGTGGTCCAAGCGTCTGTATTTCAGGACTTTGTTGTGTCCCTATTGCAGGGTGCAGGCCGGGAGGCAGCAGAATGCAGCATTTGGCATCAGAACTGGGAAAGACTTCAATTCCCAGCATGCTCGCGAGCAAAAGAACTACCTCAGGACAACGCCCGAGGATCAGCGCATGCGTGCGACGTGCGCAAGGATCCCTGCTTGTGCTAAAGGATATGGACCGGAGAAGATGTGCGGATATAGGGCTCCTGCAGGCAGCGACCCGCGGGGCCACACCCCGCATGTGAATACTGCAGGCCCTGCGCACCATGACAGATAAGTGCATTTCTTTTTTGGGCAAACTAACAAGCGAATCACTAACGGAACGCAAGCATTGCAATACTGATACTGTCAGCGTGTACAGGAACACGCCAATTGGAATCCGACGCCGTGTTTACACGTCGGAAGTGGGGGGGAAGCCCTGGCAACACTGGGTGGGATTCCAAAGGCAGACTTGGCTGATTACTTACCTGGTTCCAATTAGTTTGTGTGAAGTAAACACGGCTTGTCTAACTCAGCACGGAACGGATGAATGTGTGATTGTGCCGTGTGAGGAAACACGGTTGTAGACATAAAACTCACATCTGCTTTTGGTTTCTTGTAGCAGCGCTCCGCTGTAGTGTACAGCAAGAACTTGTATCCGTGCCGTAGTGTTACGGAAAGAACTGGGCTACAGTTCGCATATCTCCTAGCAGCATCAAATGAAGCTAAGTGCCTTTTGGGTTGTTCCAATTATTGTGTTTGGTATTACTTGTTCCAGGGGGTGTCTGTGTTGGAGGACAGAGGGTTGAGTCTGTGAACAACCCAGCAAGTGTGATGGGAACGCTTCCACAAAACAGTAATGTGTCATGTGCATGTACCATCATTATGTATAGCATGAGACTAGGCAGGTCTCAGAGGTCATAGCTTGCTGAGTGTAAGAGTGAGTGTCAGGGCGGAGTACCATTGATCTCAGGAACCCCAGGAGGGGACAGCAAGACGGACCTTTCCTAAAACCCCCTTACCTACCCATTGCCATTGCCTTACCCTTTTCAGGGTTATCCAAATTCCCCCTACCTATCCAATCCAACGGACCCTAAGCCTGTTTCCCCGGTGGTTTGTGGAGGCCTGAGGTTTTTACCAAGCCAGGCACCAAGACCCAACGGGGAGGCAGATGTACATGTTACCTCCACGCAAGATTGAGTGCCTGACAGTCGACCAGCACCAGGATAAACCTATTGCCTGAGGATGTTTGGGGGTCAAGGGGACCAACAATGTCGATCCCTACCCTCTCAAATGGTACCCCCACAACTGGGAGTGGTACCAATGGAGCTTGGATTGTTGAACCACTCTTACCAGATAACTGGCAGGAGGCACAACTCCTGCATTGACTTTCTACTTGCACCCCATCTTGGGCCAGTAGAAGTGCATGGATAACCTTTGCTTGGTCCTCTTAATACCAAGGTGACCAGCAAGGGGCACTTCATGCGCCAGCTGCAGGAGGAAGGGTCTTACAGCAAGGGGAACCACCAACCTCCTATGTCTCCTTCTGTAGACTCTGTAGGCTCACTATACAGGAGCCCACCTTCCCAATAAATCCGGGGCTTCCCAGGAGGTTCACCCTCAAGCTGGGAGCAGGCCTGTCTCCTTAGGCGTTCCAGAGATGGGCACTCACGTTGGCCTTTACTGAATTCTTCCCTGTCAGGACCACCTTCTACTAACACATTGTTTAGTTCAGGATGGTCATTGGGGTCAAATACTTCAGGCATCACCACCTCCTCGTCAGGTCTGGGTGATTGACCAACTACCTCCAAGTCAGTGGTAGGCGAGTTAGGGGGAATATTTTCTTTCCCTCTTTTTTCTTTTTTGACTCCTTTAGCCTTGGGTTTCCCCTTTGGCTGGGGCAGGGCATTGGTCTTGGCCAGTGCTGCCGTCGTTTGAGACCTTGTGCAGGGTCTGTCAGCAGTGTCTCCCACAAGCTCTAAAGCTCGGAGATCATTGCCCAACAAGAGCTTTCCTTGGACACTCCTCTGAATGCTCACTGGAATCCTGACTGCTGTACCATTGATAGTAAGCTTTACAGGTATTACTGGGAACATGAGAGGTGGGCCGTCAGCCAACTAAGTGGGCATCAGAGTAGCTCTGGCAACTTCCTCTGGGTTTACCAAGGTAGAATCCACTACAGTTCAACTGCACCCACTATCCCTAAGAGCTGGAGTATCTACTCCATTGATCAGCACACTGTTCTTAAAGTAGTTCTTGGTGTTATCTAGAATCCTAGCATAAGCCTCTGAGACTTTAGGCTCCCAGGAACCCAGGGAAACTAAAACTACCTCAGCTTCTATCCCACTGGGGAAGGAGTCTGAGGAGAAGGATGCTCCGGTAATCTCTTCTTCCT
Source organism: Ambystoma mexicanum (assembly GCF_040938575.1). NCBI lineage: Eukaryota > Metazoa > Chordata > Amphibia > Caudata > Ambystomatidae > Ambystoma > Ambystoma mexicanum. The sequence goes on along the minus strand of NC_090926.1, from coordinate 1,089,257,174 downwards.
CGTAGGAGGAGAAGGCCAAATTAGCAGAGTGGACCTCCAAGGTTTTGACCTTACATCTGGGATCCCCCTTCACGTGGTCAGTCGCTCCACAAGCAAAACAAGATCCATTGGGTCTGTTCATATAGGGAGGCTTACTATAACCAGAGTTCTGTTTCGGAGGCTGACCTCCACTACCCTGTGAGTTTTCTTGTGTCTTACCCTTATTTTTCTTTTTGTGGCCCTTTTGGGAAGAAGATTTATCAGTTTCTCCACCCTCCTTATCTTTGGACTTTTTCCCTTCCTCCTGCTTACCAGGATGAGTCTTGTCCTTATGGGACACTCGATGTGACACCCATTAATCTGCTGCAATGGCTAGCTTCTTGGGATCTATCTCCTTTGAATCGGCCAAATGCTGCTTAAGCTCAGGGGAAGAAGATGCAAAAATATGTTCCAGCATGACAAGACTTATCATACCTTCAAAGGTAGAAACCTTATAACCTTCGACCCAGCCAGTTAAGTTTTTTAAGGATTCAGTTACATAAGATACCCAGGTACCACCTTCTTTTTTCTTATACTCTGAATCTTTTTAAGTATTGGGCAGGAGTCTTTCCAAACCTTAAGATGAGAGTTTGCTTCAACATTGCAAAATCTGCTCTCTCAGCTTTCGACATTTCCATAATGGCACTGCAGCCAGAATGGGGTAGTCTGCTAAGTAACCAGGCAATTTTATCAGCATTGTCAACTTGTTGAACTTCACATGCATACTCAAATGTATTCAGCCAGTCCATAATGTCATTCTTTTCCTCATACACACTGAGCAGATCTTTTGGAAACCTTGGATGAGAAGAGGCCCCAGACCCATGTCCAGGACCCTTAGATCCATTGGCAACTTGAAGCTTGGCCAGTTCCAACTGGTGATCCCTGTCTTTTTGTTTTTCTGCCTGCTCTATCTTTAGTTTGGCCATTTTGAACTCAAGCTCCTTCTGTCTAAACAGCAGCTCTTGTTTCTTGAATTCAAGTATGGCCTCCCCATCAGCACTGGCAGAGGAAACATTCGACATTACATCCTCCATGTCCTCATGGACACTGTGGATCAGTGCAGCGGTAGAACCATCATTTCTACCAGTGGGAGCAGCCCCACCTCCTTCGCACTGTGCTCGGAAGCTATAGCTCTAAGCTGAGCCACCGGTTGGGGTATGGACTACTCACCGTTCCCCGACGCAGGCAGACCCAGACTTCGCCAGTTCAGTCCACTTCGCTGGCAGGTTCGAATGCGACAATCAGGACGTCTCGACACCGTGTAGTATACGCGGTAGCAGGCTTCAGGGTCAAGAGGGTCACAAGTGCAGCGAACTTGCGCAGGTCGTTGCCACAGCAGGGCAACACGGTAACCGCGTTTACTCCGGTCCGGGCGCACTTGTCTCACTTCAAACCTGGGAATGCCAAGTGTACAAAATTAGGTGTGAGGGTGCCGTGGACACAGAGCAAGCAGTATACCAAGTTTCGAGGGCTTCCTCGAAACCGCGGCGATGACAGAGCAAACATCCTGCGTAAGCTGGTCAGCCCAGAGTTGGCCCAGGGACACTTCTGAAGAGGCCTACTTGCAGGGTTTGATGAAGGTGCCGAGAATAGTTGGTCCCACTTTTCCAATGGGTCGAAGCACCTTCGCAGACCTTCTATGACACTGACTTGCAGTGCTGACTTGATTCTGATGACACTAACTTGCCATGTTGACCTGATTCTGATGACACTGATTCGCTGTGCTGACCTGATTCTGATGACACTGACTCGCCGTGCTGATAACACTGAGTCACTGTGCTGACCTGATTCTGATGACACTGACTCGCCATGCTAGTCTGATTCTTATGACACTGGCTCACTGTGCTGGTCTGAATCTGATGACATTGACTTGCAGTGCTGACCTGATTCTGATTACACTGATTCACCAAGCTGACCTGATTCTGATGACACTGACTTGCAGTGCTGGCCAGATTCTGATGACACTGACTCACTGTGCTGGCCTGATTCTGATGACACTGACTCACCCTGCTGACTTGATTCTGATGACACTGACTTGCAGTGCTGACCTGATTCTGGCATCACTGACTAACTGTGCTGTCCTGAATCTGATGACACTGACTCGCCATGCTGACCTGATTCCGATGACACTGATGTGCAGTTATGGCCTGATTCTGATGACACTGACTGGCCCTGCTGACTTGATTCTGATGACACTGACTTGCCGTGCTGACCTGCTTCTGATGACAATGACTCGCAGTGCTGACCTGATTCTGGTGACACTGACTCACTGAGCTGACCTGATTCTGATGACACTGACTTGCTGTGCTGGCCTGATTCTAGAGACACTGACTGGCTGTGCTGGCCTGATTCTGATGACACTGACTCGCCATGCTGACCTGATTCTGATGACACTGATTCGCTGTGCTGACCTGATTTTGGTGACACTGACTCACTGTGTTGACCTGATTCTGATGACACTGATTCACCGAGCTGACCTGATTCTGATGACACTAACGTGCAGTTCTGACCTGATTCTGATGAAACTGACTCGCCGAGCTGACCTAATTCAGGTGACACTGAGTTGCTGTGCGGACCTGATTCTGGTGACACTGATTCACCAAACTGACCTGATTCTGATGACACTGACTCAACATGCTGACCTGATTCTGGCAAAACTGACTCACTGGGATGAACGGATTCTGATGACAATGACTTGCTGTGCTGACCTGATTTTGATGACACTGATTCCCTGTGCTGGCCTGATTCTGATGACACTGACTCGCCCTGCTGACTTGATTCTGATGACACTGACTTGCCATCATGACCGGATTCTGACGACACTGATTCGCCGTGCTGACCTGATTCTGGTGACACTGACTCGCGGTGCTGACCTGATTCTGATGACACTGACTCGCCGTGCCGATCTGATTCTGATGACACTGATTCACTGTGCTGACCTGCTTCAGATGACACTGACTTGCTGTGCTGACCTTTTTCTGATGACACTGACTTGCTGTGCTGGCCTGATTCTGATCACACTGACTTGCTGTGCTGACCTGCTTCTGATGACACTGGCTTGCCGTGCTGACCTTTTTCTGATGACACTGACTTGCTGTGGTGACCTGATTCTGATGACACTGACTCGCCGTGCTGATGACACTCACTCGCTATGCTGACCTGATTCTGATGACGCTGACTCACCATGCTGGTCTGATTCTGATGACACTGACTCATGACCGTGACCTGATTCTGATGACACTGACTCCCCGTGCTGATGGCACTCACTCGCCGTGCTGACCTGATTCTGATGACACTGACTCGCCATGCTGACCTGATTCTGATGACACTGACTCACTGTGCTGGCCTAATTCTCATCACACTGACTCGCCCTGCTGACTTGATTCTGATGACACTGACTTGGCGTGCTGACCTGATTCTGATGACACTGATTCACTGTGCTGACCTGCTTCAGATGACACTGACTTGCCATGCTGACCTTTTTCTGATGACACTGACTTTCTGTGCTGGCCTGATTCTTATCACACTGACTCGCTGTGCTGACCTGTTTCTGATGACACTGACTTGCCGTGCTAACCTGTTTCTGATGACACTGAGTCGCCGTGCTGACCCGTTTCTGTTGACACTGACTCGTTGTGCTGACCTGTTTCTGATAACAATGACTCGCTGTGCTGACCTGCTTCTGATGACACTGACTCGCCGTGCTGACCTGTTTCTGATGACACTGACTCGCCATGCTGACCTGCTTCTGATGACACTGACTCGCTGTGCTGATCTGATCCTGGTGACAATATATGTGCAGATATTCTGACCTGTACATTGTGAGCCCCATCTGACTGTTCACTGCTGCCATCTTATGCATTCCTGCAGGAGAGCCGTTCACAGGTTGTTTACATCTTTACTTCTGTCTATGAACCCCTTTGAGACAATACATGCAGTATCCGTATACAAGCCTGGAAATAATGTTCTTATATTATCGCAGGCTTGCTGTGATATTGCATTACATAGCGACTGCTCTGCAATCAGGTATTACGCTTCAGTTGTGATGTCACAATGCTTGCTGCTTGAGCCAGCACACAGCAGAATTCCAGCTGTCACTGCAGCACTTATTTAAAGCTATGACAAGCTTTTCAAATTCCTTCCTGGTGACACTTTACAACCACGAATTGACCAAGAACTCTCTATGGTATAAAGTGTAATGTGTGCACTGCTGGAGTTTCACACATGTGAGCAAGCCTCTGCACATTATTATTTTAAAATGCAACCTGAGATGATGTATTTTATTTACCTGCTTAAATGTTTTTTCCCCAACACACTAGAAGCTTCATACTATTGGATCAGCAAATTAGATTTAGTACTTGTTGCTTTTGTGTCCTCCCAGATATAGGGAAGGAACATGGAATACAGATAGTGAGCAGAGGACTGGGTGCAGTCAAAGGGTGCGCAGAAGATAGAAGGTTCAAAGATGTAGAAGAGGAGGAGGAATCTTAGCCGTGAAAAAGGGGCTCTGACAGGGATGGACTTTAGAAAGATAAGAGCAAAGATCCATGGGTTTGCTTTTATATGCATGTAGGCCTTGTTATAGCAGCGTCTTCATAGCAAACGAATGGAAGTTTGGGACACACGCTTACTTGAGGCGGGAGACCACATCACACAATGTTGTTTATTGTGCATCTTTAAGCGATTGACGTTGTGTCTAGAACCTGGTGGGTTTGTTTCTACACAAATACAGAACAGGAATGTCTGAGCAGGATTGTGAGCAGGGGACTGTGGGCAGGAACATTGCGAACAGAAGATTAAAGGTTGTAAGAATGGGGAACAGGTCTGAAAAAGGAATGGAAGTTATAAAAAATAATAGTGATGAGGCCTTGGCTGTTTTATGCTGGTAATCACACCTTGCATTATGCACAGAACCTATTTGGAAGTTTGTACTATATATTACTAAAGGTAGGTGACCTAATCACACAGTTTCTTTTATTTTGTTCATGTAACTGCTGAAAGTACGGTGGTGTAAAAGGGAGATGTTTCACCCTCAAGATTCTTATTTTTTTATTTTTTTTTTATTTTTATTTTATTTGATTGGCTGAAGAATTCAACCTTTCAAAAGGAAACTTTGTTACATCATATTTTGAGCAATAACAAACAGACTAACAAAAGAAAAACAATAACAAATTCTCTACAGAAATTAAATCAGGTGTCTACACTTATACAAAAACATGATTGTTATACAAAAGAGGTTTTTAAAACCAAAACTATGCCAATATACCTAAAATTCATAAAATAGTTAGCAAAACATATAGCATTTAACAAGTCATACATAAAAGGAACTTGAAGCAAGAATTTGTGAAATAGTCTTATAAGAAAGACTCACGGGGCAGAATTGTTTTTATAAACTGCATAAGTGCAATGTGAATAGCAGTTCGATTGCTCGTGATTAGTATAGTCCAGATTTCAAATGAGGGACGATCGCAAAATAGTTGTAATAAATTGCGAAAGTAAAGTTCTCGTAAGCAAGAGAGTGCTGGGGAATCAACTACTAAGTGAGATAGTGTTTCCGCTTGTTTGCAATTTTTACAAAAACGGCAAAATTGTTGATTTTTTGGAATTAATCCGCGTCTCGCTAGGATTTGATTAGTCGGAAGAAGATTCAGACGTAATCTTAGCATTTCCACACAGACGTAATGTGATGGGCACTTTATGAGGTAGTGGGCCATTTGTTTAAACTTTTTTGGAGGGAAGAGATGGAAATCAAAATCCACATAATTTGTACACAGTTGCTGCGTCAAAGCCCAATCATGCCAATAGATTTTCTTCTTGGCTTTGTCAGGATTATTAATTAACAAATCAATTGATCTGTCAGCATCAGCCAAGAACCTCAAAATAAATTTGACCCACTGTTTTGGAAACACATCGTGAGAAGAACAAATGTACATTGCCAGTTACCCCAAAATATTCCTGGTGTTAATTCCCAGCAAACATTTACGGAAAAAGTTACACAATTTCCAAAAGACCAATGCGGACAGCGAAATCAAGCCCAGTTCGTACCTTAATAAACAAATCGGGGTACACATCGGTAAACCAAAGACTGTTTTTCAAAATTTGCATTCCAGGTGATCCCAAAAGGTTCTCGGTCGAGGTATGAAAGTGTCAGCTCCGTACGACAGAATAGGGACAACTTTCTGGTTGGGTTGAAGAAGGTGGCGACATGAGTTGATGTGAATTTACTGTACTTATGCAAAATTATCTTAGCTTGAGATATTAAAGTAATTGTTTTTGCCCCTAACATGTCTCCATGAATTTGATTTTTCACTGTGCCTGAAAAGGGAAGTCCTAGATATTTATAATTGGGAACAATTTTTAGAGGTGATTTCTACAGAAATCACTGAAAATGAGAAATTTTTGTGTTCTTTTTTCTTTGACAGATCACTATCTGCGTTTTGCTCACATTGATGGTCAAATTGTTATTACCAACATACGCGTCTAGTTTATTTAGGAGTTCTTTCAGTCCTTTTGGGGTTTGCGAGATTAAAACTAGATCATCGGCATAAAGAAGCCATATGATCTTTTGGGACCCTAACTTTGGTGCATCAGAGATTGCTTCTTCAAACGAAATTCCTATATCCAATAAGAAAAGATGAAATAATGTTGATGCTAAAATGCACCCTTGTTTTAGACCTCTCAATGTCTCAATCTTCGCAGATAGTAGTCCCTCAAGAGATAGTCTAACTTGCATAGTTTTATTGGTATGTAGTTTTTTAATTATGGTTAGGACTGAGGGAGGACAGCCATAATTTTGCAACTTCTAAAGAGCAAAATTCTATCAACCGAATCAAACGCTAAGCGAAAGTCTACAAATGCCATACATAATGGTTGGTTGATCTCGGCATATTTCGACTTTATTATATTTAGTGTGATTAAATTCACTGAGGTCCCTAGACCCGCCACAAAACCAGTTTGAAACGGGTATCGTTTGAGATCGGCTAGGTTCCATCTATTCAGTTCTTGTAATAAGATGCGACTATATAATTTCCCGGGAGCATCTAATAAGGCAATCGGTCGGTAGGTTCTTAACTTTCTTGGACTTCCAATCAGGATGTGGACAATAAAGCAACAATGATACACTTTTGTATGTGTTTCTTGGAGGACTTCCATATTGTCAGTTTGCTATGCTTTCTGTTTTGTGTACTTGCCAATGACTTCATAAGACAGTACTATTGTAGTTCTTAAAAGCCATAAGTTACATTTTGTACCAACTAGAACTTGGAAGTGGTTGGAGACTTTGTGCTACAAAAGTGGGTTCGGTTTTGTTGGCATTGTTAGCTTTTGCGGGTTTTTGTATTATGCATAGAATAAAAGCATCTTTTTTTAATACACTGGATATACACAGTTATCCTCTATTCTTTGGGAGTTAAAAAGGTGGAGAAAGAATGAGAAAACTGAAGAGACCACATGAATTAAAACAACAAACGCTAAAAACAAGATACTAGATTTAGTGCCAAGGACCCGTATGCTCGCCCTTTTTGCATAGACTTGCATAATAGCCGGGCTCTTAAGGGGTTAAGCAACATATATCTCTGTACCATTTTGACCAGTAGTAGTCTAAGGAATCTAAGAAATCGTCCACCCACTTTGCAGAATAGGTGGACAGCCTGGTTAGGCAGCAGAAATGGCATTATGAACAGATTGACAGCATCAACTACAGGGGGGTGGGGTTGTAGAACTAATGAGAGTAAACACAAACTAAGTAGAACAAGAGAAAGCTTGAGAGTGATTGACAGAAAGTGGTGAGATCATGTGAAAAATACAGATGAGAGAAAAGATGAAAAGACGAACAGAGAGTGGCACAGTGTTAGTAAAGGAGTGAAGAAAAGAGGGATACATCAAGACATGCAAATACATGTGAGAAAGAGTATGACAGAGAACAGGGAAAAATGAGAGAGCTATAGACAAAGAGTTTGTGAAAATACATGTGTCAGGCAAAGTTAGAAAAGAAGGACAGTACAGGTGATACATAAAAGGGAGAGTTTCAGAGGAAAGGTAAAGTGGGAGAGAACAAAGGTAGAAGAATGAAGAAAGAAAAATATATTATGTGTTAGAGAAGGAACGAACACCTGGAGGAAAACTGATTGAAAGACCATTGAGGGATATGACGGAAAGTGACAGAGAGGTCGCAGAATGGATGGACAACTAGTGAGAGGGACTGCATAAAGTGAGTGAGAAGAAATAATGGAGAAAGAAGAAAGAACAACTGTGTGACGGGAGCAAGGAGCACTGGAAACACATAGTCTAACAGGTCTAACAGCTAACACAATCCTGGTCTTTCCTGTGTCGGAATCGGCCATCTACTGGTGGTTCGGCTTGATGCCGTAGGCAAGACTCCAGTAAGGTCCTTTCCTCTAGCACATTCGCTGAAGTTGCTGTGGCCACATGGTTTCTACACGCTTCTATCGAATTAATGCTGTGGGTAACTCCAGAACTACTAGAGGCCACCCTGGGCTCCCCTGGATCACTGTGGGTTGCCAGTGGTCTCCTCCTCACCTTGGCAGCCTGTTGCTGTCTCCTTCCCATGGTTCCTCCTGCAGCCTCGGTCAGTGGTGGGTGAGGACTACTTTCAGAGCCCTGTGCCCAGAAGCTCAGGAGCCTGTTGGGAGAGAGGTGCATGGAGGTGCAAAGAGGTAAAACACTGACATGCTGTCCTGTAGGGGGCAAGGAGGCAGGGGGGCTGTAGTTACTTTTGCCCCTATTGCTACGTGTTGAATAGTGGTGGACACGGGTGTGGGGCTTAGCACTGGATTGGTGTATTTCTGACTTGATTGGATTTTTTATCTTAAACATGCCGGTCACTAGAGCGTATGCTCTCATTAAGCTTCCAAACCGGTTTTTGACATATCATCAAAGCCTAAATCTCCTAGTTCAGGGGCAAGAACTGAACCTTTACAATGTGTACATGTCTCTACGAAGCCTGGTGTCCTCTTGAGTCCTTAGACCCCTGCGGCAGCAGAAGTCGACTGTCCCAAGTCTTAGCAGTAAGTGCCCAGAGGACATTGCAACTTCAGGACAAGATGCTTCAATCTCCCGATAATGTTGCTGATGAGCCCGACCTAGGTACAACTCTGGGTTCCGTCACAACTCCTACGGAGCCGGCGAAGGAGGCAACAACTGTTCAGGCTGATCATTTATTGGGGAAGTGTCAACAGGTAATGGAGCTGGCAGTCCTGATAGCTTAGTGTGCTCCTTGGTTCTGGCGATGCTGTCCCCCACAAAAAAGATGGCGGACATGATATCTGAAGCCTTGGGGCAGTCCTCGTTGGTCAAGAAGAGGTTAGATGATTCATTATTTAATTTAGGTAAATGGTAGCGTATTAAGAAGCTTATTATATGTGATCGCAATGCATGCCCAAATGTGGCGGAATTTGGTTCCTTCGTTAAATCATTGGATGCAAGGGTTCCTTTGGTACATACTTTGAGTATGGCTAAGTCCTGTCAAATAGATCAGACCAATGGCAAGGACCTGAGAATCCTGTGTAGGCTGCAAATTAACAACTGGTGTTGTATGGGTAACACGGACTGCATTGTTATAGGATGCGTCAAAGTAACTAACCATTGTTTTTGAGCCAATTTAAAAACCTGTGGAATATGTCATCCCATACCAAGCTGAGAATTATTCTGGTCTGATTTTTTATGTCATTTGTAGGAATCATGGACTTTTGTTCTAGCCTTTTTTTTTTACTGGTTGATTATGGTGTCATGATGTGTTATGTTTGTCAGCGCACTGAGGCCTATGGGCGTGCTGTGCTTATATACGAAATAAACTAAAATAAATTAAACTAGTAGGGGGAAGAAGATGAGACACGTGGTTAAGGGATGAGTACTGAAAAAGTAGAGCTGGGGAAAATCAAAGAAGGACACGAGAGGGCTTAAAAGAACTGCACAAGGGTAGACAATGTGCTGGACCTGTGTTCTTTGCAAGAAAAGTGGGTGCAAAGGATGGGGTGAGTTGGCAAAGCAAATGGTGAGGTGGAGGTGACTTATAAGGGGAGAGAGGCAAAACAGCAGTGAGTGAGAGTGCCAAAAGTGTATTCTCCTGCAGGGCTGGAAGACAATAAGATGTACACAATAGGACACCCTCTTGCAGCTGCCACACTGCAGCAGATAGAAAGGTGGTTAAGAGCAACTGCTGGACCCTGGAGCTCTGCAGCTCCCATCATCCTTACATCGGTTTTTCCAGCTATTCCCCCACATAATTAAGTCGTGTTTGCCAGTACATTCTTCTGCCATGGGGAAATTCAAATACCAGCTGGCAAATACCAGTGTACCAGTGTGTAGTGACGAGCTGGTGTGGAGAACAGTAGCACCACCAGTAGTTATTACAGGTTCTCTTTATCTCATAACAACACAACATAGGTCGGCTGTAATTGGCTGGTCTGCATTCATGTAAACCTTCGATTTGGGAGGGTTCCATGTGTTAAAATCGCAGCAAAAATTGCTGCGGTTACAAAACATTGCTGCAAAAATGCCATGATTTTGCTCCATGTAAAGGATGCGGCGGACACCCCTGCAACCTCCGGACCCATTATACCATTTAGGGGAAGCAGGGGACACCCCTGCAACCCCCAGGCCCATTATACCATTTAGGGGAAGCGGGGGACACCCCCGCAACACCCGCTCCCCTTAAATGGTATAATGGGGTACACCTACACCGGGTGAAACCACAGCATTTTTGCCGCAAACTTTTGTATAGGCGACATTTTTGCCCCGATTTTATCACTGCATACCTTTGGGAGCAGATTCATAGCTCTTACCTTGTGATATAAAGGGTGAGACCACACAACAATCACGTAGGGCCCAATTCTGACTCATGCACTCGTGCAACAATCTAACCTCGCACACTCCATTTCCTGTTCTGTGTGGCAGCAAACAAAGGGGATGTGCATTGCTTGTACAACCAGTGTGACATATGTCAGCATCTCTATGTACCTTTGCACAGGGAGACTGGATCCTATTGATGCCTTCCTTCAGGACTTTACCATTTCACGCTGTGTGATATTAACGTTGCATCGGATATCATGGATGTGTATGGTATTTGTATAGTAGACACTGCATGACCTATCTGTATAGGAGAAAGGTTATGGGAGCATGGGTATGGCTCTAGATTGAGAACCACAACAACAAGAGTTTACTTTGCATGGAATCAGAAATCCATTGTGCATTCCTTTCCTGATGTTCTAAGATGGGACTTTCTGAGAAAGACCTCCAAGGAAATACAGAAAGAGATTGTCAGTTGTTTGTTATAGATTGAGACACACAATTCCCTAAATCCAAACCCCAGCATTAAACCACAACTGATATTCTTGGGTATCCCCATGATACAGTCACAACTGGTAATTCCATGTAGTGCCAACCGAACCTGAAGGTACCCCTTTGACCCGGCTCATCAGTGGGGACTGGCATAAGATGATAGCAGTCCACTTTCACACGACAGCAGAACTCACCAAGTTTCAGACATGCAGAAAATGGAGTGATCCCAGATGACTCACATAGACAGTAGATATACAATGAAGGCAAGGGAAATAAGGAATATGTGTGGCACCGCGGATAGTTTGACTGTGTCTGACTCTTGACATAATTCCTGGTCATCAATGTATTTCACAAAAGACAATTCTTTTATTGCACATTCATTTGCAATCAGCACAGTGTCGCCAAAACGTGTCCCTCAGCTGCTTGTTCTTCATTAGGGTTTGTACGTTTCGAAAAACTTGAACACGTTTCTTCTGGTACTTTAAGATTAAATGCATGTCTTGAAAAGGGAAATGTTAAAAGGGTGGCCTTTGATACTGAGCCTCAGGTATTTCTATCTTTTGTCCCATTGGCTACCATGCCACTGCAGATTCTCGCCAGGACTTTGGACCTCATTACGAGGTTGCTGGTACTGGCGACCCACCGGCATTACCTGGACATTGCAGGCGGCAGAGGAATGGGAGCCTCAGCTTATCGTTTCTGCCACCCGATATCCCGGTATTACCTGGACATTGCAGGCGGAAGAGGGATGAGAACCTCTGCTTACCGTTTCCACCACCCGATATCCTGGTATTACCTGGACATTGCATGCGGCAGTGGAATGGTAAGTTCTCATTCCCGTGGCATCCCATAGGCCTCCACGGGATTGGGAATACTGAAGCACTGCCGGGGCTCCAGTGATTTATCTGCTGGTAGGGGCCTTAACTACTGGCAGTCACTCCTGTCGGTTGTTCACTGCCCCTACCGGCAGATTGAGTAACCCGGTCTGGAAAGAATGCCAGAGCCGGTAGTACCGGCCATTTTACCAGCATTTTTTCTGGTCCAGCCTACTTGTAATGAGGCACATATAGGTCTCCAAAAAAGTGTAACAATGGGCAGCAAAGCCATTGGAACACTTGTGAACAAGTATGTTAGATGTGGGTCAAACGTGGACATAAAACTCACCTGGTAATGGCTACGTTTGATTCAATAATGTCTTTGTCACTGGGTCAAATCAGCATGGCAGCAAACACCCTATACAGATATACTGAAGGAGCGGTCTCCTTAAATATCAAAGTTGTTGTGAAAATGGACTCCATGTGCAGCCGGATATTCACCTGCATTTTGTCCCATTGTTTACCATGTCATTTCAGGATCTTTCCAGAACTCCAGAAAGGTGTAACAGTGGGCGGTAAAGCCATTGGAACACTTGCCATCAAGTATGAGATCAAGCGCGAGATATTGGTAAAAATTGGATATAAAACTCACCTGCTAATGCCCACTTGTGCTTTAGTAATGACAAGCTAAAAGTGCTTGATATAAGAAAATGGGCCTCATTACGAGTCCGGCGTTAACCGAGGCGGTAAAACCGCCTGGTTAACGCCGGACTCGTATTACCATTCCGCCTCCGTGATTCCCGGAATTACCGGGGCATCACAACCCCGGGTTTCCGGGAATCACGGAGGCGGAATGGTGTAAATCCCCATTCCCATTGAGTCCTATGGGACTCAATGGGAATCGGGATCATGGAAACACCGGCAGCATCTTGTAATGCTGCCGGTGTTTCCTCGTCCGCCTGCAGGCGGGCGGTGTTAAACCCGCCAGGTCAGACCTGGCGGGAACATCACCTCCCGCCTGCAGGGGTCGGGATCAGGCGGTCCGGAAACAACGGTGGCGGCGGGTTTACCGCCACCGTTATTTCCGGACCGCAAGGGTCGTCATGAGGCCCAATGTCTTTTCTTTGGCAGTGGGTCACGCCAGCCAGCATGGCAGCGAACTCCCTCTAAAGATACACTGGAAGAGCTGTCTCCTTAAATAACAAAGTTCTGAGAATGGACCCATGTGCAGCTGGAACCCACCTGCGCTACGAATCTCAAGAGTTGCTGGCAGAGTTGCTGGCAGAGTTGCTGGCAAGGTGGAACTGCTCATTACACAAGATGCAAAGACAAACATCTCCTGTAAGGCAGGTCCTGAAAGGCTGCAGGGATTGGTCTATTTCTGGATCACCACCAAATGGCGCGTTTGCTTTGTTTTCAATCCATCTCAACCGACTTTGAATTTGCAAAACAACATGTGAATAGTAATTAAAATGTATTGCTCGAGAAACACATTTAGGGAAATGATGCCAGGTCTAGACACACCAAAACTGATGTCATTTGAGACTATTTAAAGATCACTGAGTGAAGGAAAAACAAAAACATATGTAATCGTGTGAACATTAACAGCTGTGAACACAGCAGCTGCGTCTTCCTCCAGTAGTTTCCGAGCAAAGATGGATTTTATTTTGATTGTAATATCTTTACTGAAGTTGTATTCAATGCTAAATGTATGTGCCCATTCTTCATTACCCAGGGACATGAAGGCCTGGAAGCTGGCTTGACCTCTGATAGGTATGTCAGAGCCTGGTCATCCCGCGCTGAAGAGCACGGACCTCTTCATCACCCAGGGACATGAAGGCTAGAAGCCGGCTTGACCTCTGATAGGTATGTCAGAGCCTGGTCATCCCGCGCTGAAGAGCACAGACCTCTACATCACCCAGGGACATGAAGGCCTGGAAGCCGGCTTGACCTCTGATAGTATGTCAGAGCCTGGTCATCCCGCGCTGAAGAGCATGGACCTCTTCATCACTAATAATGCGGTGCTAAGGGGTTAACGGCACCGGCATCCTTACCGGCACCGTTAACCCGTTACCGCCACACTCGTAATGAGGCCCTGTATCTTTCACCTTCCGCAGTTCATCACTGACCTGCAAATGAACGGGAGGAAGCTTGGGCTAGAGGAAAACAATTCATCTCCACAAACATGCCCCATCCCCTTGAAGACTCCTCATTTATGACATACGCAATGGATTAGCCCCCAACCTTGCTCTCCTTTTGAAGTAACAGACACATATCTCACGCCTGTGTACCACTCTGGTTCACCCATAATGTTAATCCCTCTGTAAAGGTTATAAATCCCCCTCCTATAGTTGTGTATGAAAGGGCTGATTCTATGAAATAAAACAAGAATATCTATTCTTATGTTACTGTGCACAAAGCTATTAGTTATATGCTTAGGCCCCATACTGTGGGCGAATCTTATTCATTGCCAAACCCTCGCACTGATGTATGATATGTTAATTTACTTGTACGGTATGATGCAAGGTACTCGATCCAGATACTCACCGGTCTTCCAATATATGTATGTTCGCAAACATGTTCAACTAGCATGTGCTTCTAATTGTGTATAATGTAAAATGATAAAACCACAACGCTATTGTAGATAGAATTTATTTTTGTAACATGATGCTCATGATAAACGTATACGTATGTCCCATGTTATACTCAGAGCTCGTATATTATTCAATGTACCTGCAACCAGACTGACCTAGTTCCACCTCGCATCCTAATGATTCGTATGCAACCTCGTGAAGCGGACCAGCAGCAAGCCACAGGGTCTTCTCTCCCCTCTCTTGCAGCGCCACGCTCACAGCCCCCGCCATCCTCTCCCTTTCGCTGGGCTGGCAACTGAAGGCCTTCTTTTACAAAGTAAACTCTCACCCTTTCGCTGAGCCCGCATCAAGCATCCACTCTCCCACCAGCGCCCTGACCTAAGATGGTACCATGAACTTGCCTTGCAACCCCAGATTATGGCTAAAGAAATATGGCCAACAAGCCTCTCACCTTAATGCCTTTTGAAGTAACATCACTTGACCCCGTGCATTGTATCACCCCAGACCCATGTCCCCCTGTGTGGCAATATATTTCTCTCATAATAACAAGCAATAAATATATGTCTTAAGAAATGTAAAGGAATGGTTGAAGAGTGTGACAATATAATCTCATTAATGCGTTTGCTACCTGGACCTGGGTAGTTTCACTTTTATTGTTCAGGTCAGATGGCTAGTAATATATATGTCTTATGTGTTAAGCTAGATAGATGTTAGGCAGAATTATATGCAGTACCCTTTTGGAACACCACACACAATTAAGACTACAAGTGACAGAACAAATTCACCTTTGCTACAAGCCTGTACTACACAGTAAAGTGGTAGCGATGGCTGAGCAGGTAGACTTATCTCAAGAGTAAGTGAGCAGTATCAAGTAGTTACACAAAGGTCAGCAATTACTATGATTCAAACAAACACTGACTCAAGGTTTCTGAGTAAATGAATATACATTTATTTACACATCAGTTGTATAACATTTCACTAAAGTAAAGCAGTCTACAAATCACACTCTTAATACACCACACAACTCCCAATAGCTTCCAGACAAGTTAAGCTCTCGAAAGGAAGTGGGAGCAAAATGGCACTCCAGATTTTTTAAAAGGGAGTGAAAGACAAAGTTAGGCAGAAATTGAGCAGCACCAAATGGTAAATAAGCAGGGCAATACAGAAAGAGGAACTCCAATGATAGGATCAAACAAAATAGGCTTAGGGCCAAAGTCAATAGGACAAAAGTCTTTTGCTCAAGATCACACGGTTCAGGGGAGTTCGCGGTTAAGTCTTTGCCATGAGTTCCGAACGAAGTTGGTCGGCCGAAAAGTTAGTTTAAAGAGAAGAGAAGGACAAGCCCTCGGATTGGCGAAAGGTTTCAAGTGCCTTCACCGCGGCTGGACGAAACAAACAACCGGATTTGCACAGTACCTTTAAATGTAGAAGAAGCTGTAGCTGAGTTGGACGTTCCTGGTTGTTCCTGCAGACTCACGGTTCCTGAAGCGACTGTCGGACTGACACGAAGTAGGAAGACTGGAGGGTCCTGGACTACCCAGGGAAGAAACCAACAGCAGAAGAAAACAATAAATAAAAGGTGCGCTGCATAAAACCCAAGCATGCTTGACCTTCCTGGCTATCCGGCCCACTGTAGCTCTGTACATTGAATTCAACCAGAAAAGGGAGTCCTGCCTTGCAGTTTGGGCGAACTGGTTGGTCCCACCAGCTATGGGGAAGAAGATTCCTGGAGGATCTTCTCTGTCGTTGGATTCTGAAGATTCAGACCTGCAGCAGGGCTTCACCGGGCGGTTCAGTCATTGTAGGGGTCCTCTTCTGTCAGCTCCTCTTCGGTTCTTTCATTCCAGTGGCGACTCTGCCTTTCCAATCCCAGAGACCTGCTTTTTATGCAGTTTTCCCCCATCCACACAGTCTGGCTGTCAATCACACAGCAGGGTGGCTGTGCTGGCCGGACAGTCACCTAGCCAATCAAACTGGAGTGCGACTTGGGTTACCAAGGGAACCCTTGGCAGGGGTCCTAAGACCCCTCCCTCACATCCTGCCTACCCAGACTTTCAGGCACCTTAACGAGGGCTTCTGTGCAGAAGCCCTCGAAAAGACGGCAAACAAAGGGACCAAACCTGGTTTGGCGCGCAGATTAAAACACAAGAAAGACTTTTACAAAAAGAAATGGCGAATAAACCCAGCCAAAGCCGTATACAAACGTATATGGTCAAGCAGACTTAAGTTTGAGGCTACCAAGATAGCCTAAAACAATACCATGGTTATTTAAGATCAACGCAGTATAAAAAATAGGGCAGTTACCACTGCCACCAGCCAAGTCTTGATGAAAAGGGAGCGAAACAATGCTCCAAGAGAAACAGACGAAAAGGGATATGAATTAACCCTTTCCAATACTCCATATAAGATGGGGTGTACTGGGTCTGTGGTTTAAAGTGACTTAATAAAGTTAATGGTAACTTTACATGTTTCTGGGAGACAGTAGTCAGTCCCAGAAAAATGGAGTCAGTGGGAAGTCTAAAAGACAACCCTGGGTCACTGCACTGAAGGTGCTGTATAACACACATTGGGCTTCATTAGGACCCAGGCGGTAAGGGGTTTACGGCGGCGTAAACAGCGCCGACCCTTACCGCCTGATTCCGAGGTCCCTTAGCGCCATGGCGGATTTAACACCTGCTTTTAGCAGGTGTTAAAATCCATGGCGCTAAGGGACCATGTTGTTAATTACGCCACCGTAATTTACGGTGGCGTAATTAACGCCTTTGCCACTCCCATTATGCCCTATGGGGCAAAAATGGGAATGGGGAAGGGTAAATGGGGATTGGGGACTTACCGCCCCGCCAACCTCGGAATGGGGCGGTAAGTCCGCCAACCACCATGGCGTAAACGTAGTTTACGCCATGGTGGTAAAGGTACGACCCAGGCGGTAACTTACCGCCTGGGTCGTAATGAGGCCCATTAAAAAGATGATGCTATGGAGTAGGTGAGGCTTCCTTGCACAAGATCACACAAAAAGTAGAAACACATACAGCAAAACACATGTAAGAGTGGGAAAAAGGCTCACACTCTTACCAGGTAAAAAAAAAAAATCCTAGAAATCCTGCAAAGCTGCTGAGGGAATCAGTAGGCAAGGGAAATTAGCCATTCTGAAGAATTCTCCCTAACGATAGATAACAGTTGAAGTATGTGTGGCCACAAGGGCAAATCATAAGTAGGGTAAAATGTTACAGCTCAAGACTTGACCCATCCTGCGCTCCAGCCCGAAACACCCAGCTGATCTGTACACCCCATACTGGCACCACATGGATTTCCCCCAATCCTGGAGCAGTGCCCTTATACATTGTATATTGCCTAGTTTGTGCCACCCAACCCCAATGACTTATGTGCACCATATAGAACACCTCATTGATGACGTTATTTTGTAATAAATATGAATGTCTTAACAACCCTTGCGGCCACAGAACAGCCTGAATGGGCAGAGATCCGGAAGACACGCAGCAGCACATTGGAGGAGCCCCACCCAGATGCATAGGCGGGGAAAACATGAAAGAAAGGGAAGGACCCCAAGCGCAGAACAAGAGAATGAAAGGGCCAGCAAACAGGAAGAGGGCTATGGGACAACAAAGCCGAAGCAGACAACAGATACATGAGCCCGGATGAGATCAAAATAGCGACCTGGAATGTGCGAGGACTCAACGCCTACGTCAAAAGACTCAGGGTGTATGCCAGGCTCAACAGGATGAAAGTCAAAATAACTATGCTACAAGAGACACATCTGACATTGGAAAAACAGGCCAAGATGGCTAAGAAGTGGGGAGGACAAGTATATAGCACCACATACTCGAACTATGCAAGAGGGGCACTAATATGGATTGCACCAGGGGTACCGTTCCAACTAATAAAGTATGAAAACGACCCCGAAGGGAGGCTAGTGTTGGTGCATGGAATGCTAGAAAACAAGGAAATATGTCTGATAAATACCTACGCCCCAAACCACGATGCAACTGAATTCTTCAAGAGGGTGGTGCCCAGTGTGGCTCAATACAGAGACGCTACACTCATCTGGGCAGGAGATTTTAACTGTACCCTGAACCCACTCCTTGACAGGTCGGATGACAAGCACAGAGGACCAGCACCCCCGGCCAGGGAACTACAAAGAACTCTGGCTCAACTGCAGCTGGTGGACGTCTGGAGGCAGGTACATGGAGATGGGAGAGGGTACACACACTATAGCGCACCCCACGGAATATTCACGCGTATAGACTACCTAATCACGGGTGCCGAATCCCTAATAGAATTCACAGGAATCGACATTAAGGCACGCACACTATCGGATCATGCCCCGATAATAGCAACATGGGCACACACCTTTAGAAAAACCCCAATACCAACATGGCGCCTCCGAGTAGAAGCGCTAGAAGAAAGCGAACTCACGGAACACTTACAGGAGGTGATAGATGATTACTTTGAACACAATGAGCGAAGCGTAGATAGTAATGCTACGCTCTGGGAAGCTTTTAAGGTGGTCATAAGGGGGGAAGCAATCGGGAAAACAGGAGGACTAAAATGAGCAATCACGGAGGAACTAGACAAACTAGAAAGAGAAATCAAAAAGGAAGAAAGAAGAGATGAAAAGGGAGGCGAAAAACCCAGGGAATTACTAATGATGAGAACAAGATGTATACAACTCTGGGAGAAACTGGGGAAGCTAAATTACGGGAAATACCTACAGAGACTGCACGCAGAAGGGGATCAACCCAGCAGACTCCTAGCCTGGCTCACTAAACAGGAAAATAAGAGGGACCCCATAGTGGTACTGGAAGATGAGACAGGGATGGAGGTCAGGAACCAAGAAGAAATAAACAACCTATTCGCCAGCTTTTATGAGAGGATCTATGCACCTAATCCGGAAGTGGAACCGGAGGATATTCCGGACGCCCTGGCAGAAATACAGTTACCAAAACTGACAGCAGAACAGGCCCAACAATTAGATGCCCCTATTACACTAGAGGAAATCGAAGCAGTGATCTCAGATCTCCCCACGGGCAAAGCCCAGGGACCAGACGGACACCCGGGGGAGTTTTATAAGACATACAAGAGTACCATTGCCCCAAAAATGCTAGAAACATACCAGGAAGCATATGAGAATATACAATTACCAAATAGCATGTCAGAAACAACAATCATACCGATCCTTAAACCTGGGAAATCCCCAAGACAATGTGCCTCGTATAGACCGATCTCCGTCATCAACCAGGACACCAAAATACTTACAGCGGTCCTGGCAAACCGCCTGAAAATAGTGATACCCATGCTGATCCACACAGACCAAACGGGCTACGTCCCGGGGCGCAGCATGTCCTGGAACCTCATCAGATTACACCATGCTATAGAACAGATGAATTAGAGACAGGGCGAGTGCGCAGTGGTGTCACTAGATGCCGTTAAAGCATTCGATTTGGTTGACTGGAAATGGCTGATGAGTGTCCTGGCCCACTTTGGGATAGGGGAGGGATTCCTTAGATGGATCAGGCTATTATACAAAGGCCCCAGAGCTAGAGTGAAAACGGGAAGACACATATCAAAGGCCTGGAGAATATATAGGGGTACAAAACAGGGATGCCCACTGTCGCCCATGCTATATATATTGGCTTTAGAGCCGTGGGCGGTCTTCCTCAGAGCAGAATACGGAGACACAGGAATAGACATTGATGGGGTGGTACACCAGATCTCGATATATGAAGATGATGTCCTCCTCTTCGTAGAGGACAAGCGCACCAACCTGCCTTGCCTTTTAGAAGCAGCAGAAGCATACACCAGACTCTCAGGGATAGCCATAAATAAGGAGAAATCTCTCATCTTCCCCCCAGCTGACCTAAAACGAACCCCCCCAGACAAACTCCCAGACATGGGCCTGACATGGGCACCAAACTCCTTCAGATAACTAGGAATAGAGATACACCATAACACCGTAGAAACTCATGAACAAAATACACAGACGGCACTAGACAAAATACAACGAGCCATGAACTTTTGGGAGACACTCCCACTGGGGATGATGGGAAGAGCAGCCATCCTGAAGATGGTGGTTCTCTCGAGACTGCTGTATCATTTCACGAACATCCCGCATGCCATACCCAGTCTTCTTCAAAAAATTTAACATGATGACGAGGAGCTTCCTGTGGGGTGGAGGGAGGAGCAGGATCGCAATGACAACCTTACAAAGGGAGTATGCAGAGGGGGGCATCAGGCTGCCAGACTTCGAAAAATACTACCTGGCAGGCCAACTGCAATTCATGGTTCAATGGTTGGGGGAGGATGAATCAATAGACAAAACACTCTTCCAGCCCGCCCTGAAATCATACTACCTGCGAAAAATTCCATGGATAGATAAATCCATACTCAAGACCCTGCCCAACATGCTCAAGCTGGCAATGAAGTTGTGGGCAAGGGCGTGGACACTCCAGAAGGTTAAAGACCCTTGTTCGTCACAGATCCCATTAGCAGGGCTCCTCGGCACAGACCTAAATACACTCACAATATATAGATCCCAATGGGAGGACAAAGGAGTAGCTCAAATAGGAGATTTGAGGACAGAAGAACAGTGGGCAGGCTTTCAAGACATGGTGGAAAACTTCGATATACACAGAGTACAATTCATCCTACACAACAGAATGATAATGACAATCAAGAAGAGGTGGCCAGGATGGCCAGAACAAGGGGACACAGGAGGTGAACTGGATGCGTGGTATGATGTAGCGGAAGGGGGACACACAACCTCAAGGCTATATGAACAAATGCTAAAACCCAATAATTTGCAAGCACTACACACAAGAGAGAGCTGGAGCGAGGAACTTGGAAGACCCCTTGGCGATCAGGAATGGGCCAGGGTGATGAGGTACCCAAAAAAAGTATTGAGGAACGCAAGGTTCAGACAAGCACAATTATATGTCACACATAGGGCGTACCTCACCCCCAAAAGAATGAACAGCATGGGGCTGGGGTATCCCCGCACATGCCCTCGATGCTCGGAGGGACAAGCGGACATGATACATATTGCCCAGAGCTTTGCCTGTGGTTATGATTAATTCAATACCTTCCAGCCATCACCTTTCTGTTTTGCTAAAGTCACCCCGAGTGGGACGGGTATGCCCAGACGTGGGTCCCGAGTCTGCCGGGCCTAGAGACCCAAGCTACTCCTCACTGATGAGGCCCAACAAGGCTGAAACATGTCTGGGGATGCTTGTGGCCTCGTGCAGAAGGGATGTGACCTAGCAGTTCGGGCTGGACTGCCCCTTTTGGGGTAGGACCAAGCCTGATTTGCATATGTTTTTTCCCCTTCTGTAATGGCTTGGCAGGCTGAAAAACGATGGTCTGGAGGGTTGCCCAGAGCATTGCCGGTGGTTATGATTAATTCAATACATTCCAGCCATCACCTTTCTGTTTTGCTAAAGTCACCCCGAGTGGGACGGGTATGCCCAGACGTGGGTCCCGAGTCTGCCGGGCCTAGAGACCCAAGCTACTCCTCACTGATGACGCCCAACAAAGCTGAAACATGTCTGGGGATGCTTGTGGCCTCGTGCAGAAGGGATGTGACCTAGCAGTTCGGGCTGGACTGCCCCTTTTGGGGTAGGACCAAGCCTGATTTGCATATGTTTTTTTCCCTTCTGTAATGGCTTGGCAGGCTGAAAAACGATGGTCTGGAGGGTTGCCCAGAGCTTTGCCCGTGGTTATGATTAATTCAATACCTTCCAGCCATCACCTTTCTGTTTTGCTAAAGTCACCCCGAGTGGGACGGGTATGCCCAGACGTGGGTCCCGAGTCTGCCGGGCCTAGAGACCCAAGCTACTCCTCACTGATGACGCCCAACAAGGCTGAAACATGTCTGGGGATGCTTGTGGCCTCGTGCAGAAGGGATGTGACCTAGCAGTTCGGGCTGGACTGCCCCTTTTGGGGTAGGACCAAGCCTGATTTGCATATGTTTTTTCCCCTTCTGTAATGGCTTGGCAGGCTGAAAAACGATGGCCTGGAGGGTTGCCCAGAGCTTTGCCCGTGGTTATGATTAATTCAATACCTTCCAGCCATCACCTTTCTGTTTTGCTAAAGTCACCCCGAGTGGGACGGGTATGCCCAGACGTGGGTCCCGAGTCTGCCGGGCCTAGAGACCAAAGCTACTCCTCACTGATGACGCCCAACAAGGCTGAAACATGTCTGGGGATGCTTGTGGCCTCGTGCAGAAGGGATGTGACCTAGCAGTTCGGGCTGGACTGCCCCTTTTGGGGTAGGACCAAGCCTGATTTGCATATGTTTTTTCCCCTTCTGTAATGGCTTGGCAGGATGAAAAACGATGGTCTGGAGGGTTGCCCAGAGCTTTGCCCGTGGTTATGATTAATTCAATACCTTCCAGCCATCACCTTTCTGTTTTGCTAACGTCACAGATCCCATTAGCAGGGCTCCTCGGCACAGACCTAAATACACTCACAATATATAGATCCCAATGGGAGGACAAAGGAGTAGCTCAAATAGGAGATTTGAGGACAGAAGAACAGTGGGCAGGCTTTCAAGACATGGTGGAAAACTTCGATATACACAGAGTACAATTCATCCTACACAACAGAATTATAATGACAATCAAGAAGAGGTGGCCAGGATGGCCAGAACAAGGGGACACAGGAGGTGAACTGGATGCGTGGTATGATGTAGCGGAAGGGGGACACACAACCTCAAGGCTATATGAACAAATGCTAAAACCCAATAATTTGCAAGCACTACACACAAGAGAGAGCTGGAGCGAGGAACTTGGAAGACCCCTTGGCGATCAGGAATGGGCCAGGGTGATGAGGTACCCAAAAAAAGTATTGAGGAACGCAAGGTTCAGACAAGCACAATTATATGTCACACATAGGGCTTACCTCACCCCCAAAAGAATGAACAGCATGGGGCTGGGGTATCCCCGCACATGCCCTCGATGCTCGGAGGGACAAGCGGACATGATACATATGTTTGGACTTGCCCAGTGATACGAGTCTTCTGGAATGATATCAGACATAGGGTGGCAGGGAGCGGACTCCAAATACCAGAGGAGAACCCTGAACAATGCCTACTGGGCCTCTTCCCAAGAGGAGACAGACATAGATCGCACCTTGCAAAAATGAAAGATTTAATATGCATACTAGCCAAAAGGCTGATAGCAATGGCATGGACCGCTAAAGAGGGCCCAAGAATAGACTCATGGTGGGCAGACTTCAAAAAGTGGGCGATGACAGAAACGGTGGTGTGGATAAGAGCAGCACAGAAAGGTACAGGAGACGCAAGAGATGCAGGACACATGATTATGGCATGGAACTCTCTGATGCAGGACTTGTTCGAACAAAGGGAGGAAAGCGAAGAGGAAGATCCGAGGGAGAAGGTAGAACAGTAAGGGAGGTCACCCAAAACACCCCTCGGAATAAGTAGGAGAGAATGAAAACTGCTGAACTGCGATAAGGACAAGGGCAGATTTAGGAACAATAAAACCGTCTGCCTACCCGGAGAGGCGGATGAGGGATGACATTTATGCGAGGTGCCAAGCAGCCAGTCAAGCTATATGTCATAAGTTATGTTATATGTTACAAGGTATATGTACGTTTGTTTTTTTTGTATCGTTATTATAAAAACCAATAAAGTAATTTAAAAAAAAAATATGAATGTCTTTCTATTATTTGGCAGAGCGCTCTCGGAGTTTGCAGAGTTCTCTGCTTGCCCTATTTTGGTTTCGGATAAACATTATGTTTTATTTTCACCCGCACTTGGTCTTGGTCTTATTTCCTCCTGGGGTGTGTCTGTTATTGACTCTCATTGGGGAGTTCATATTGCATTTGGGGGGATGCTCACTTTCATTTCTTAACCCGCCATGGGACTTCTTGGCCCGATCTTTGGCCTGTGTATCTCTTACCCCACATTATGGTTCTTTTGCTTTTACCCCTACTATGACTTTCGGGTTTCTCACCCTGCCATGAGGCCTCTTTACCCGATCTTCAGTCTGTGTATCTCTTACCCCAGCTTGGGGTCCTCTGGCTTTCACCCCACCCCTTTCTCACCCTGCTGTGGGGCTGCTGTGCCTCCTCCCTGCTCCCAGGAACAGCCATGTACCTTATTTGTCCTGGCAGCATTCCTCAGAGGAAGCAGTCTCATTGGCTGTCAAAAAACTATGCTCGGCCTCCTCCTGGGTTCCCTGCATTGGTTTGTTACGGCTGCCTCCGTTTCCGCCGGATGCCCATCAGTGCCATGGATTGTGTGTGCTGGTCAACCAATTTTGACTTAGGCGATACTCCCCTGTTCGCTCTGTCAAGTCTGACTGGCCACTTTTAAACAATGGGCCTCATTCCGAGTATGGCGGTAAGGGATAACCACCACATTCCGAGTTCCCTTTGTGCCCTCGTCCTTAACGCCTGCTTTTAGCTGGTGTTAGGGACGAGGGCGCAAAAGGGGCTTTTTAGCCAATAACGGTGACCGTAAAGTACGGTCACCATTATTTGCAATTTCCCCATTCCCATTGAGTCCCATGGGGGCTCATTTGGGAATGGGGAAGAGCCCCGGGGAATGGGAAATTACTACCGCCTACTACCTACTACCGCTACTACCGCCACTGGTTAGCGCCGGACTCGGAATGAGGCCCAATGAGACTGAAATTACTAAGGAAAAAGTAATGCAAAAAGACCAAGGATTCTGAGCTTCTATTTCCTAGTTTAGTGGCGAAACAAAACAATGAGCAGGAAGCAACAATTAAATAATTTACTGAAAGTATTTATCATAGACGTGACCATGATAGAAAGGTGTGTTCATGCTCAGATGTATGTCCATTGTTGCTGTACCAGTGATGTCACTCATGATGCCATAGGTGATATCATCAGTGATGTCATGTGTGATGTCATCAGTGAGCTTGTGAGCTGTGCAAATGGGGCCTCATAGTTAATGTGATGCATCTTCCAGCACCTGCAAAATTCCAGGGTTTTAGTGCAATAAATCGCCACCTTAACATCACTTCAACTAAAGTTTTGAACTGTTAGGTCCTTTTTGAATGTGGAAGCGCGTCATTACATGGATGGGGGTGCAGAATAGCTCTCACACCAATAACCAAACTGCGTCAGGAAGTTGGCAAACAAAAGCTGTTTTATTGTAAATTGTCTAAAACAGGGAGTACAACGTACATCAACGGACGTCTCACAGCAAAATCGCGAAGCATCACATGAAAAAACATACTTATCTAGCAAAAATTCATCATAAGTGATGTCATACTATGTGGCAAACTAAGAAAACCTATTTGAGATTGTGATAGGTCTACGGGGAATATCTAGGTATACTTTCTGCAGGGGATTGGGTTGTGATTGGGTCTCTATAGTTAGGTGGACAACTTATGCCCACCCCTTGTGCAAGTCATCTTCAATATCTGTTAGATAAACAACACACCATTGGCTCTCAAACTATAGGGCTCTTGAATACATGGCCCTCCATAATTGGTTGGCACACTTGTACCTTTCTGGAATATTCGACTCGCTAGCAGCATGCAAGCTGGTACCCCAGGTGCTTGTGGGTGGACTTCACATTGCCTCCCCACCCAATTAGCCAACCATCTATCATAACTCATGCCGTCTGCCATTCGAATTGTCTTTGAACTCGGCCTTGCAAAGTATCACTGTGCCTGAGAATA
The DNA here is from genome assembly GCF_040938575.1 of Ambystoma mexicanum. Taxonomy (NCBI): domain Eukaryota; kingdom Metazoa; phylum Chordata; class Amphibia; order Caudata; family Ambystomatidae; genus Ambystoma; species Ambystoma mexicanum. Next base: position 1,089,230,760 of record NC_090926.1, on the reverse strand, counting down.
GAAGGGAGTGCGAGCACGTTCTTATTTTTAAGTCTTATTTTCAAGTCTTGATGCAGCCCATTTTCTATTTTCATCCATGCCACGTGACAGGAGACCACGTTTGAGCTCCTTTCTTCGCATTTAATAATGATATTAAATGAATAAAACTTGGCACTCATAATGTTTCTGTTGCACCTTAACAGGCGCTCACCTTATTTCTCACTTTCTTTGTATATCCTAGAATAGATAACCAGTTCTTGGCTGCCCAACCCTTGACACTGGGCCAGACAGCCTTCTCGATCCTTTCATAATTTTCAGCTGCCTTTCTCTACTGCGCCACACTTTCAGCCCTTATCTTTCACGGTTCCTGGCTTACTAAAGTTGTGACATCGTACATCCAGACTCTATATATATATATATATATATATATATATATATATATATATATATATATATATATATATATATATTGACGGCACCACCTGCAGTCTATTCACTACGTATAGCCAGCCTTCATGATTACTTAGTCTACTTGCGTTTCAGTTATAATTTGACTTATATTTTTTTTAGTGTTCTTCACACATGCAATTTTCATTCCGCACATGAAAGGTTACTCCATTCTTTCTTTCATCATCAGATTCCATAAGGTCTATGCATTCTCTTCTCTGATCATTCTTCTCAGTGCGTCACTTTCATTTCTTGTGACATCACTAACCTCTTGTGTTCACTGCTTCACACTTTTTCAGGGATCTCACCTAAGAGGCCGTCATCTCTCTGCGGGTACATCTTATAGGGCTTTCTTAATGGATACCTTGTTTCGAAGAACTTTTGCGGTATTGGGATCATTATCAGAGTTGTGCATGTCACAATTTCCAGCTTCCAACATATAGGCAAAATAGGGGCGGATTTCCGGTAGATGCGTTTGGCTCCTCCTCTACACTCCCCCCCTCTGGTTGAGTCATCGCCCACTCTCCCATTAGTCTTCACATCTAAACATCCTCGTCTGAAAAAGCTTTTCTTTGGAGTCCATATCTTCATTACTCCTTACAGAGATCCTGCTGACTTTACATGGTTGTCAACACTTCAGGTCATGTGACTACATTGTCCATTCTGGCTGAAGTAAATCCATCGTCCCACATACTTCTTGTCTGTTTCTCGGATACAGGAACCAGGTGCTAGAATGCTTGCTTCTATTTATTTTCTGATTTCTTCATCTGTCCAAACCCAGACTCAACATCGACCATGACCTCCATTCCTATTGCTTTCTTTGCTGTCTTCTTACACTGCGCGAATATTATCCTGATCACACAGAATCCAAACATTATCATCATCAGCAATGCTCTAAGAGACTTGAAAATATTCGCCATCCATTGTTTAACCCATGAGAAGATCGATGCAAACTAGCTGTCATCTGCAATATCTTCTGTCTCATCTTCCATCTTGATATACAAGTTGGTTAGCAACGTTATGGTCTCTGTCAAGGACCCATTCGCGTCATCGTGAGAAGGTATGAACGTGCAACATGATTCCCGATTTTGGCACAAACAACTCTTGCATAATAATGTCCAGGACATATCTATTCTGGAGAGTCATCAGTCTTATGGCTCTCAATTCTTCCTTGATTGCATTGAAGCCCTTTATAGTAGTGTTGATCGCCTGCAGGAGCTCCCAGCGAGTGATTTGCAACCACTTCACATTCACCATCATCTGGATCCCTGGCATAAAGATAGTCGTGAATACTTCAGCAATCTGGCTGAACAAGCTATGTTCATACGGAATAGAATCGAAGGCTTCTATCGATTTAGCTGAAAAGTAATTCTCCCTTCTTGTCCGATTGATAAATCCAAATGATCTCCTCTTCCTCATGTGAGCATCTTCTTTTGGAAACTCTCCAATGTTCAGGTCACTCTCTGGAATCAACAGTGCTGGAACATGAATAAGTACTATGGAACACAGCCCTTCCCAATCTTTGGGCAACTTCATATAGGCTCTGGATCCACAGGCCCAGTAGTGGTCCATTAACACTACTGTTCCTTCCTTCATTCCTGGTACATCGAAAATTCGAACACATTGCTGATTCATTCCAACTTTTCTCGTGCCATTGTTTCTGAAACACAAGGATGCATTCGCTAAAGGTACTATCTGCAAATTCCCTCCTTTATCATCGACCCACGTCAGCAGTTTCACAATTTTTGACCAGTGATGCTTGCATTAATTCTCTGCATGCCACACAATTGCTTCAGGTTATCTGGTTAGTGCTGGTGCCTTGCACACAATCAGGCCTTCTGCCCATCCTTCTGGAGTCAGCACCATTGCCTTGATTTGCAGCTGACCTCTCTCCTTGCATCTTCGTATCTCTTCAGGGGTCTTTCCTTGACAATTGCGCATTTTGTTTTCTTCTCTTCTGATTCCATGGTCCGTTATCCTAGGCTGTTTATATCTTATCACTTGATTCCTTGTCTCAGATTTCTTTCTTGTCTTTAAATCTTGCAGTCATCTCTTGGAGACGTCTTCTCAGTCACCCACACCAAGGATACTGCCACTGACCTCTCGTTTGGCAGAGTGTAAGGTCAGTCAGCCATGAGCTTTTTGAACTGCTACTTCTATAGCTATGAATATCTTAGAAGTCCCCATAGCATAGGGTTGATACCACATGTTATTACCCAAATGCGCTGTACTGTCTAGATCATTATTTAATTCATTATCATCTTCCCTTGTGCTTCTCTTGTGTTTCCCTCTTGCAAAGGGAGTGCATGCATAATACTCAAGAAGCATATCAGTAATAGTCCTCCCTACAGGGGAAATCATTGGAACATGTGTTAGGCAATAGGTAACCCTATACGAGCTACTGATGTGGGCAAACACACAAATGGTCTTGGTCTTTCAGTAATAGACAATTCTGAGTGAGAATAATCATAGTAGTCTCTATCTCAACAGGAGCATCAAAATAATAAGGAAAGTTAAACCGGAGAAACAAAAAGACACAAAGTATGGATATATATATATATATATATATATGTATATATATATATATATATACATATATATATATATATATATATATCACGAACCAACATGCTAATCCCAGCCATTTACGCCATTTTGAATTTTGTTGGGCTTGCTCACTTTCCAAAACTGTACCATTTTCAAAATTCCTCATTGTGCTAGTGCACTACTTTAAGGAAGGAAAAAACCTTTTTAATCGGGCAATTCTGGTAAATTAGGTAACTGCAGACTCTGTTCAACTGTTGCCAAAAGTAGCCTACTTATTACAAGGCCATTTTTCGTATCATGCAGAAAGATAGATATGTTGACACTACGCCCAACAAGATCAGGATAAGCTCTAAAAATAAATATGAAAACAGGGATAAGGATCCAATAGACATTGTCATTTGTCAAAACCATGGATTTAACCAAACAATTGCATAGTATGAAAAGAATCAGCGTATTGCTCACGCTTCCAATCTCTTATCAGATGTTGCCTCTCAAACATATCCTCAATATATCAACATTTTCTAAAGTCCAATTTTCTAAAGATTCCTGCGGCTCAAGAAATGAGTTTGCACTCCATCTATAATATCTATAAAGAGTGTTTGTGGCGAGCCACAGTCCAAATGCACACTCACATTTATTTAATCAGCAACCTTAGCGTCTTTCTTCCTCGTCATTGATTGGGTCTGCATGTGCCGAACTTCTTCTGCTTGTCTTGCTTCCAAAGTCTGCAAACGCTGAACTTCTCCTTGTCATGCTTCTGAATCGATGTTGGGGTGTGTTGACCTTGCCAGTGTATGGCTTTGTCATTCAAATGGATACATGCACGTCTCCCTTGGGCTTTCACTGCTGAGAGAGTAACGTCCTCCACTAAATAAGGTCCTCTAAATCGTGGCTCATGCCACTTTCTGGTAAAGTTCTGAATTAGAACTACATTGCCAATAAAAAGTCTAGGTACGGGTAGTAATTCTGAAATTCCGGTTGCTGAATGGTCTTTATCTGTGTTCTGAGACCGACCCCCTGGCACTTGATTTGATCTGATATGACAGAGATACTAGTGGTCATACATGTCAAATACGAACATAACTAATTTCCTAACATTTCTGCAGTTTCCTGGGCATCACTTTTGGCTCTCCATGGAGGAGACAAAGGCATTCTCATTCACCAGCCTGTCACTAACTCGAGGGATGCCAGGTGGTGGTCGGACCCAGGCTGATTTCTTAATGCATACAGGACTAGGGGTAGGCAATATAGCCATCCCTTCTTCAGTGTCAATTTAAGTTTTGTGATCCTTGAGCCTCTCACATATCCCATTCCCTTGCAGGTTATAAGCAGAAGAAAACTTCTGCTTAATATTCAATAAAAGATTAATCTGTTCAAATACTTTTTAACAAAATTGGGCCCATTATCGGATCTCAGCAATTCAAACACTCCTCATCTTGGAAAGACTTCTCATACTAAAAACTTTGCTGCACAAGTGGCATCAGGGTGTGTACAAAGACCTGTTTCGATCCATCTGGAGAAGGGACACACCGCCACTATCATATACCTGTATCCACTACATACTTGCAGCATATCAACATAGTCAATATGTAAATGCTGAAAAGGGCCATTCAGTCAAGGAATCACTACTCTAATCGTTCGCAGTGTATGCCCAGCAGTAAACGTTTGACATACAATGCAATTTACTACATAAAATGCAACGTGTTCTAATAGGTTTGGCACAAACCAGTCCTCCGCAATAGTTGCTGTGAGGCTTTCCCTAGTTACATGCATAGGGTAGTGTAGCTGTTCAAGCGCTACCTTTAACAATGCCACTGGCATCCACAGCTTTCTAGTGCTGTTTTGTCACCATAATGCTTCGGAGGGGGATAAATAACATTCCCTTTGTTTCCATAACTCTTGCTCTTCCTGTGGTGCACTGCCCTGAATTTCCATCAACTGTGTTCTCTGTAAATGATTAAACCCTTCTCTCACTACCATAATCGTGACTACTTTCTCCTTTACATTGGGAGTATCAAAGCTTGAAATATCTGGCAAATATGCAACCCTTTTGGCCTCTACGTCTGCGGCTTCGTTCCAGCGAGAAATAAAGTCAGTTTGCTTAGTATGTGCTGAGCATTTAACTATCACTATGGCTACTAGGAGCTGTCATGCTTTAATGAGCTGTCCAATAATGCTGTGTGCTGCACTGGAGCACCATCCGCTTGGAGGTAGCCCCTCCTTTTCCAAAGGGCTAATCCTGCGTGCACAGTTGATGTCACATAGACAGAGTCACTGTACACCATTACTTCCTGCCCTGCATGATTTTTGAGTGTGACAATAAGTGCCACCAATTCTGCTGCTTGCTCTGAAAAGAGATATGGTAGTCGTACACATGCAACAACCTCAAATTCTCTGTTTGCTCTATGTCTCACCATAGCTGTGCCAGAATGCCTTTTCCCACTAGTATGATCCATTTTCGAAGAACCATCAATAAAGAGAATCTCCCCCCTGCTAACACGTTTTCCTTTATACGTGGGATGTCCACGTAAAATTCTTCGTAGTTCACTATTTTACATCTGACTATTTTAATTGCTGGATTTGATATGATCACCTCATATGCAGAAGCTCTCTGAGATGTCAATGTACTCTTACGTTTTTCCAAAATGGCAAAAAAAGCATGCTCCACAGAGAGTGTCCTAGAACACCCCATCACAATACTGGTAGACTTCTCAATTGTGAACGTGGCTGCTGCCAGCGACTGTTCACAAGGAAGGTGCCCCTTTTTAACTGGATCCAGAATCCCACTGTGATAAGCCAAATGTTTATTACCTAGTGTAGTCCTCTTTGTGAGTACTGCTATCATAACTGTCCCATTTGTGTGCGAAAATATAAAAACTCCTCATCATAATTGGGAATTCCTAAAACTGGAGCTGTACAAATTCCTTTCTTTAATTCTTCAAACCCTCCCTCCATTTCTTTAGACCATTTCATCTTCTCATTGTTTGCCTGTGCTTCCTTTACAGCTTGCAAAAGAGGTCTTGTGTATGAACTATAATCAAACACCCATGTTCTAAAATAATTGCATAGTTCCAAAAACTTCTGCATATGCTTGTGCCATTTTGCTGTTTTCATTATTGCCTCAACTCTCTCAGGTGTGATCCTCTTTCCCTCATGTGAGATCAAAAGGCCTATATACACCACCTCTTCTTGACAATACTGTAACTTTTCATTGTCTACCTTACATCCTTTGTCTGCTAGGTTAGTCATTAACTGAATCAAGTCGTGCCTGCACCCATCTTCTGTAGTGCTACAAATCAGAATGTCATCTATATACTGCATCACAACGCTCTTCACATAAATGTTACCTAGGTGCATCTGAAGGACCCTATTAATGATCGATGGAGACTCACAGTACCCTTGAGGCAGCCTTGTATGTTTCAGATGAGTCTGGTGGAATGAAAAGGAAGTTAAGTCTTGCGAGTCCTTATGCAACAGGGTTGAGAAAAACAAATTCTTCAAGTCAACCATCGTAAAATATTGCGCCTCTACTGGGATACTGCATAGTATCGCCGCTGGATTAGGAACTAAAGGAAACTCTGCCTCTACAATCTGGTTAATCGGTCTCATGTCTTGTATGAATCTCCATGACCCCCCTTGATTCCTTGTAGGATATACTGCGGTATTGCACAATGATTCTAACGGTACCAGAATACCTTGTTCCATCAGTGCTGAAATAGTCTAAGAAATCCCTTCATCCGCATTGAGACATGGGGTACTGTCTTGCCTGAGATAAAATTGCTCCTGGCTTCAACTTCATCTTAACCTCCCCTACCCCTTTGGATAAGTTGACGTCATAGGGGCCTGTAGTCCATAAAGTGCTTGACACCTTTTCCAAGTCTTCATCAAAAAATGGTGGGTGCTGCCGCACTATCGCCATTCGCTGTGGGATCTCTCTTTTTTCTATTCTAATCCAATATGGAATACTCATCTCGAATATTACTTCATCATCTGTTGGATCATCTCTGAACACATCATCGTCTGTGACGCCAGGTAGTCTACACCCTTCCCCAATGGCAATCACTGTTCTCCATGACCTGCCCTCATCATCTGTTCCTTCAAGCATTGCCATTGTCCCTCATACTGTGGCTGAATTTAACTCTAGGGGAATAGTCTGTCCCCCCACTTCATCCATAGGTATCTGTGGCCCGAACAAGAATTCATCAGGTATTCTCATAATCTTTCCCACTAAGCCGGGTAGCCATTTCAACAGAATGCGTACCCCATAAAGAAAAACTTCTTCTGGTTCTAGTGGCATTCCTCGCAGAGCCAATTGTCCTGTAAATGACAATATACATTTTCCCACATGCATATAATGTATCACTGGAGTAGAGCACAATATGCTTTCATCAGTAAAAGAAATTGTCATGTTAAGCTTTGTCATTATATCTCATCCTAGAATATTAACCGGTGTCTGCCTTGAATACAATAATGGAACAGACATGTCACACTCTCCTATGGAGACTAGTAATTTATCACTAAAAGGAACTCGACTCGTAGCTCCAGTGAATCCCTAAGCATTCATGGTAATCCCCGACATTGGGTATTTTCCCTCTCTCATACATGAACGAGTAGCCCCAGTGTCTACTAGAAAATAAAAAGATTTGCCTCCCATCGTCACATCAACCCTTGTTTCCTCTTGAGGGTCTGGTGTCACTGATAGTACTGAACACCTCATGTCGCCCTGTGAGCTGTCCTGTTGTGGATACATGCATACCTCTGTACCTGTGAAAGGACTTGCTACCACCACAGTGACCCCCCCAATTCTAGGTGTCAGTAATTGTCCCGTGTTCGCGTTCGTCTGTATATGCATGGGTGCATGCTGCGATTTGCCCTTGCAGTGGATTCAATGGTGCTTGCTGTGGCTGCAATGCTTGTTGTATTTGCAGTGCTTGTGCCTGATACCCTGTCTGATCTTGGGCGAACCCATTCCTAGCTTGCGAGCTATATGCTTGAGGGTAAGCTGTCCCCACTCTTAATACTTGCACATTCTGTACATACCCTTGGCTTCCGCATGCACGTGCAAAGTGCCCTATCATCCCACAAGTCCAACATACAGGAGGAGCACTTCTGATAAGTCCCCCTTGGTTAAATCCTCCTTGCACATTCTAATTATTATTCTGCATATGCTGAAAACCGCATTGGTTATTGTGAAAACCACCCCTTCCTCTGTAGCCCATTCCTCTGCCTCGCGGTACAAACCCATTCCCTCATTGATCCATGTGGCGCTGATTATTTGCCTGTAATGTGCCCACTGCTTGCTGTATTCCCAGTCCCTCTACGCTTGTCAATACTGCCTTTCTATGGTATATTTTGACAATTTCTTCTGAACTAACTTGGCTTCTTCAAGTTTTCTATCATCTTTCTTCTTCCTATTTTTCTCCTGTAACAGCCAACAGTGATGCACTATGGCCAACTGTATCTCTACCCATTGCTACGCTTCCATTCCCACTAGTTTCTTGAGTTGCCTCTGTACTTGATCTGGCAACGCCTGACATAAAAAGTGGTAAAATACAGCCACTGTTTTTCCCACGGCTCTCGAGTTTCAAGAGTCCACCGTTCCTGAATGTCCTGAATGTAAGCAAGCAGATCCTTGTCTTCTTTTATCTTATGCGTCATAATTGCACCCATATCTGATATGATATGATATGGAATTTATAACGTGCCCACACACAAGTGTTGTAAGGCATGACGAGGCAGGGGAGGGGGAACAGAGGAAAGACAGAGACAACGATCTTACTAGGCCAGGTGACATTGAGATCAAGCAAGTGCAGGTGAATGGGCAAGGGGAAAGGGGAAAAGTGCGGGTTGGGGGAAGGCCAGTACATGGGATCGACAGTAAAAAAAAGAAAATAGAATAAATAAAAGCAATACATAAGTGCGGCCAGCTGGTGGCAAGTGCAGACATGAGGTGTGAAGTGCTGGTAGGGGACAGTAGGGATACGGAAAACAGTCCTCAAATGCGGGGATTGACAGGGAGGCAGTGCAGGTGTGCAACTGGTGGGGGAGGTGACCCGGGGCTGAGATCAGAGGGTGGCCAGGTGACCAGTGCAGTTTCAGTTTCAGCCAGGAGTTCAGCAGGGGAGAGGAGGGGAGAAAGCAGAAGCAAAGAGGGAGGTTTTGAGGTGCTTCCGGACCGGAGATGGTTCCCCTCAAGTTTCAGGGAGGTAGGGAGGCAGTTCCAGAGTGAGGGCCTAGCCGAAGAACGAGATCTACCACCAACTCGTTGCTTGGTGAAGCACCGACCGTGAGAGAGTTGGAAGCGGATGAGCGAAGAGCTTGCAAAGGAACATATTTAGGGAGAGAGAGTTGAAGATATTGAGGCCCCAGGCCTCAGAAGGCCCTGTGGACAATGCAGAGGATTTTGAACTTAATCCTTGCAGCCACAGGGAGCCAGTGCAGAGAATTCAGTTCTGGAGAGATACCATCCCTGTGCTTGAGGCCAAAGACAAGTCTCGTAGTCCTGTTCTGAATGAGTTGCAGAAGGCAGAGAGTAGAAGCACGCAGATTTAGAAAGAGGCTGTTGCAGTAGTCAAGCCCAGAGAGAACCAGAGCTCTGGAGACAGTGAGCTTCTGGGGGAAGGTGAGGAAAGGAAGGATACCTCTGAGGAGGTGCAGCTTGTAGTGTGACTTCTTAGAGACATCAAAGATGTGAGGAGAGAAGGAGAGCGTGGAGTTGAAGATGACCCCAAGGTTTTTGGCCTCACAGGTGGGAGCAGGAAGGGGGCCACGAGAGGCTGGCCAGCGAGTGACAGGAAAGGAGGGAGCAGGTGTGCCGAGGAGGAGAATCTCAGTCTTACTGGCATTAAGGCAGAGATCATTGGCAGAAAACCACTCCTGGTTGTAGACGGACAGCCAGAGATGAGAGAAGGAGAAGAAGTGGCGGAAGGGAGCCTGAAAATGAGTTGAGTCTCATCCCCATAGCACTGAAAGTTGGGGCAGAGAGCGGCATGCAGTGGGCAAGAAGTGCCAGGTATTGGTTGAACAGCCAGGGAGAGAGGTTAGACCCCTGGGGAACACCACAGGTAGAGATAGAGATAGAGGAGAGGAAGGACCCGAGTTGGACCTGCCAGAGCCTGATTGGTGATACCCAGGTTATCACGGAGACTGTTGAGCAAGATGGCATGGTTAACTGTATCATAAGCAGAAGAGAGATCAAGTAAGATGAGGACACAGTGGGGTGTTGGAATCGAGATTTGAGAGCAGGTCTTCACGGATGTTCAGGACAGCAGTTTCTGTGCTTCTGGCAGCTCTGAAGCCAGACTGATGGTAATGGAGACAACCAACTGATTCAGTATGAAGATTAAGCTGGGAGATGGCCAGCCTTTCCAGGAGTTTGCCAATGTTAGGCAGAATCAAATGCAGTACCCTTAGGGAACACTACATACGTGTAGATAAGACTACAAGTGATATTACAATTTCACCTTTGGTACAAGCCTGCACTACACAGTAGAGTGGTAGCGATGGCTGAGCAGCCAGACTTATCTCAAGAGCAAATGAGCAGTAATAGGGATTACACAAAGGACTACAATTACTTTGACTCAAGCAAACACTAACTCAAGGTTTCTGGTTAAAAAATATAAGTACATTTATTTTTAAACCACATGTTCACAAAACACTTCACTTCTATTAAATAAAACCACACTCTAAATATACTACACACAACCAATTCTTCTTGTTCAGGTCAATTCAGGGTAAGTACATTAGGATTTGACAGACCAGTGTTTCGAAACAAAGATGTTACCGTGGCTTAATACGCAAGCACTCTCTCTCAAAAGTGGGGGAAATCAGGTATACTAATGGGTTGTGGGGGAGCAAACCTGACCTGTATATAATTAGAACAACAAAGCTCCCACACCTAAATTAGGTTTATGGCATGTAGTTGACTGGATGAATTTGGGATCCACACGTTAGTGAACGACAATTCAAACAAAGACAAGTAGAAGTTCAAGGAAAATACAACCTGACTTCATAGAACGATATTATAATAGCATAAACAGTTTTTAATAAATAAAGTTGTTAAAATCATCACATAAAACATAACAAAGTGTCCAGTGCTCTAAAGTGCATGAGGATGTTCGTCACAACAATAATTAATACGCAATCACTTCTTGACAGTAATGACAATTCGGTCATACGAAAATAAAGAGTACCTGCGGGAAGAAATACACCTGAAGCCAAACACACTTAGCACATAGAATTAAAACAAGGGAATAGTGGATAAAATCATAGGCAATACTTTTGTCAAGGCAATAGAATCAGAGGACGTTTTCTAAGCAGGCAGATAAAAGTCAATAGGCCTGCGCCAGTGTAAAATGGAGCAGAGGCTCTGTTGTCTAGGATCACACGATTAGAATAGTTCAAGATTAACGTCTCCAGGAGTACTGGATATTGTCAAAGGGAATCAAAAGTTATGAGACGGATGGAAGAAAGGACAAGCCTTCGGAAAGGAAAAGGGTTCACCCCGATTCCTCAAGGTCGGACGGAGAGAACGACCAAATGGACACAGTACCTTATTCGGGTGAAGAAAGCTGGTGCTACGGCAGTTGTTCCTGGTAGTTCCCGCAGACACACGTTTCCTGCAGCTTCAGTCGTGGGGACAAGAAGGAGGATGTCTGGAGCGATCTGCACTACCCAGGGATGAAGCCAGCAGCAGCAAAGCAACGATGAATAAAAGGTGCGTTCCTTAAAAACAGGAGAGGGCTCTTCTGATGGCTATCCCAACCACTACAGCTCAGTGCAGCGATTTCGACCCAGAAGAGGATTCTCTGGCTGTAGAAGGTGAGCTGGTTCATCCCACCAGGCTCAAGGAAGAAGACTCCAGACTGGATCTTCTCTGCTGTTGAAGGGTAGATATCTCAGGACTGCAGCAGGGCTTCACCGGGATCCAGGAGTTGCAACAGCCGTCTTCTTGTCCACTTCTCTTCGGTTCTTGTAGTTCCAGTGGCGACTCTGACTTCCAGCTCAAGAGTCCTGCCTTTTATGCCAAAATCCTCCATTCACACAGCCTGGCTGTCAATCGCACAGCAAGGGGGTTGTCCAGCCCGGGCAACCACCTCAGCCAATTGACACAAAGTGCGACTTGGGTCTCCATGGAGACCCTTTGTTACGCTCACCTGGTTTCCACGGGGACGCCACTCAGCCGGGCTGGTTGCTTGTATCTTCTTTCCAGTTTTCCCAGATGTGGTCTGTGGGGAATGTTCTGCCTGAAAATACAGGCGAGCTGTGTTCAAGACTGGCCGACTGAGGTAAGTATCCTCCCACCAACCTGTGTGACTTCGGCCCCTCTGGGCCCTCTCCTCACCTTGTTGTGGAATTAGGCGTGCTCTGCGTCCTGCCTTCTTGGCAGGGGCGCGTTGTCTTTTGTGGGCGTGTGCGGCCAAGTTACCTCACTGGTGCGGGCCAGTTTGGTGTCTTTCAGATAGGTCTTATTGCAGCTGTTTTGTATAGCATTGTTATTCTTGCATGCCTTTCTTTGTTTAATAATGTCTTTTTTCTCCCTTAGGTGTGCAGAGCTTCAGCATGGCAAACTGGTTGAGTTGGGCCTCGCCGGTAAATGATGGCACGTGATGTGCGCTACGATGCGGTAAGTAAGCGCTATGCGCAGCGCTGCCTCGTCTTGCCTTTGCTAACCTGTTTTCTTCCTTCCTTGCTGGTCACTGTGTTTCTCTAGTGTGTGTGGAAATCCGGAGCAATGCTGGCAGGGAGGTGACCAGCCAGGTAAGCTTCCTGTGCAGTTCGTGGTTTTTGCAATGTCAAATATGCCTTCTTTAATATTGTCCTTTCCTTTCCTCTTTCAGGTCTTTCGGTCCGGAAGGCATGCAGATCCAGAGGAAGCTGTTCACTGGAGCTGCGAGCGGATAATCAGATGGAGATTGCAGGTAAGATGTTACTAACGATGTCCCTTTTGTCTCCTTGCAGGTTCGCTTCTCCGAGGCTCGTGGGTATCACAGGACAAAGTGAGCGTCACGTTGCAGTCTGCAAAGTAACGCAAAGCGTGCTTTCTTGTTCGGGTGTGGTTTTAATAGCCTCAACAAAATAGTCCAGGTAAAGTAGTCCCTAGGCCACCACACCCAAAACACTATACCGCTTAGATATGTGGGTGCCTCCATGTTGGCTCAAGGCCCCAAATGAAAAAGTAGTCCCCTGCACACATGTTCTTCAAGGTGTATGAGCCTGGTACCATAGGCGCCAGGACTAGCCCCAAGAGAGCCTTGGAAGTGGGTGCCAGGCCTTCAAGGCCTTAATGGAGACCCGAGCCCTGATCCCGCCTGGCAAGTGGGCTTGCCAGTGGAGGTCTGGGGTGAGGGTTGTGACAGCACTCCTCCCCCAAGGCCCCTCCCATGGTGGTCCTTCTGTCCTGCCCAGGTTTAGTTGGGAAGTTCTGATGAAACTTCTTAATCAGACGTGGTGCATGTATGTTCTCACTGGGCTCCCAGGATCTATCCCTTCCAATTGACGAGATAGTATAATTTGGACCTAGTGTACTTAGAGTCCAGGATATCTTTGACTTTGAATTCTGGTTCTCTGTCAACAAGTATGGGTTTTGGTGGTGTCACAACCCGTGTACCGGGTTGCATCGGTTTCAAGAGTGAAACATGGAATACCAGGTGGATTTGCAGATTAGGTGGTAATTCCAGTTTGACGGCTGCTGGGTTGATAATTGCCTTGATGATATAGGGTCCTAAATATCGAGGATGAAAGGTCTGGGTTCCCTTGATGGGTACAAACCTAGCGGCTAACCAAACCTTGTCTCCTACTTGATAGTCAGGAGCTCTTCTTCGGTGTTGAATCAGCAAATTTCTTTTGTCTGTCCTTGGCGTGACTGAGATGTTCTTTTGCCTTTTTAAAAGCCTGAGAGATGGTTGTGTGAAGAGTCTTCATTGCTGGCATTTCCAAGCTGGTTGGAAGGTCTAGTTCGGAAGTACTTGGGTGTCTGCCATAAAGGGTTTAGAAGGGCGTTTGTCCGGTGCTAGAATGCAAGGAATTGTTATACGCATATTCTGCTATCCATAGTAAGTCCTTCCGATTCCTTTCTTCATGGTGCAGCATGCACCGTAAGTATTGCTCGAGAGTTTGATTGGTCCTCTCGGTTTATCCATCCCTTTGGGGATGGTGACTGTGTTACGCTCACCTGGTATCCCCGGGGATGCCACTCACTTACGGGGACTCTGGTACCCATCTCAGCCACTCCCTGGTATTATCAGCAGGGAAGTTCTGCCTGGAAAACAGGTGGGAAATGTTCAATACTGGGCAACTGGGGTGAGAGCCTCCCAACACCCGGTATGCCCACAGCCCCCTCGCGGGCATACTGGGTATGAGCCAGGACTGGCCCCAAGAGGGCCGGGGAAAAGGTTGCTTCAGCTTGGTGGGGGCCTGTGGTGTTCGAGCTAAAAAACATGGCGCTGGTGCGCACTGCATTCTGGGGGAACTCAGAGCCATGATGGATATTTATCCATGCCTCAGTGGAAAGCTGCACTTGCTTTGCGAAACAACATGTTTTCAACATTATTCGCTGATGGGTTTGGAATGCAGGCCTTCTCACCCAAGGACACGGCGCTGGGAAAGCTAAGATCCGCAGGTGCCAGCTGGTACCTGATAACGAAGTTTGTTTTGGTTTGCTATGCTTGCGCCAAGGTTTTGAGATGAATTAAGGAATTGTTTTCCAGGGCGCTTAGGAGAGGGAAGCGCTGTGCTCCTTGAGGTTACTGTCGGTTGACCCAGCTGGCAATCAACGGTCACCCATCAATGCGCAAGCGCATTTGCCAGAAGGTTCGAGAAGTTGCCTCCCCTTGTTGAGGAGGGCATATATGCGGAAACCCTCAACGGTCAGACGGGATAAGCACAAAGACCTCAGTCGGAGGGGGGACGCCCTGCTCCGATATACCTGTGGGCTGTTGTGCTCTTGGCCTGGCTGTTATCGGGGTCTTTCAGCCGCTTCTGGCGAGATGAGGTTTCGTCAAGTTACACCCATGGTGATGTATTCCTGCTAATTTCCTATGATTTATCTGATTTATGATTGTATTGTATATATGCCTAACTACGAAT
The DNA here is from genome assembly GCF_040938575.1 of Ambystoma mexicanum. Lineage (NCBI taxonomy): Eukaryota > Metazoa > Chordata > Amphibia > Caudata > Ambystomatidae > Ambystoma > Ambystoma mexicanum. The sequence goes on along the minus strand of NC_090926.1, from coordinate 1,089,215,700 downwards.
AAATAGCCGTATAAGTGCTACTTACTCTCTAAGCGTGCGTGTGGTTGTAAGTCATTGCGTTGTCTACCTGCGTTCAAAGTATTGGCTCTGCGGCTGTACTGGTGATAGATTACTGTCCGTGCATTTGGCGAGCAATACATGTTTTGGCTCTGCGGCTGTACTGGTGATAAATTACTGTCCGTGCATTTGGCGAGCAATACATCTTTGGCGACGAGGATGGGATGGTTTGTGATGAATTGTTCCAATCATTAAAGAATCCGGTTGAACGCAGATAGGTTTTGCTTACATTGCGAGCGAAAGGTTGTTTTCATTTGGCAGAGAGTGCTGGACTGTGTTAATCTGTTCTGTGTGTGTGTGCGTGTCTGCGCAAGTGACTGCGGTGTAGAAAGAAATATTTATATGTATATATATAGAGGCTTTGTACATTACTGCAGTGATGAATAGTTTGTTCAAGAAAAAGGGAGTTCTCGCTGGCGGTGAATGTCCCGATGTGATGATTCCAGGGTGGGTGAAAAGCCCATATGATAAGCTGGCTCAGTTATGGGCATGCGGTGCAGGGCTGTGTGAAACATGGGATGGTGAAAGGGGAGACGCTGATCCGTCAGAAGTAATGTCTTGTTTACAGCAGATTTAAGTAGAGAGGGGAAAGGAATGCGCCGCGCTAGGCAGGCGGGGTTGGGTTCTCCTGCATGCCTACCGAAAGATGCATCAGAAAAATGTGGAAATGAAGGATAATATTTTGCGATTGGAAAAAGAGTTAGCTGCTGAGAAACAGATTGCGTTAATGCAGCAGATTCAGATGAAACTTTTCAAAGACAAAGCTGACAAATATCAGGCTGTGGCTGAAAGGGCAGCAGTCAGAGTAGCCCGATATAAGTATAGAAAAAGACGGGGAGGGGTCAACCAAAGAAAAGTGGCAGCGGTAATCGCTACCGCAGATGTAAATTGGGATCCCGATAAATGGGATGGAGACATCTTTGACTCAACAAGCCCAGAGAGTAGCTCGGCAAATGAGTCAGATTCCAAAGCAGAAATTAATCAAAAGGCAGTGGCAGCCAAGCCGGTTAGAAGACGCCGTGCTGGGCCCCACCCGCAGGACCCTGGCGGCGGGGTTGTGGATTTAACCACGCTGGAAGATTACACTCAGCAGGAGGTTGGAGAAATCATTACTCGTTTGTGGCAAAAGTCAGGGGAACCTTTATTGACATGGATGGTGAGACTGCTAGACGGGGGAGCTGCAGGGTTGTTCGTAGATGCTGCAGACTCACCGCGCTTTTTGCCTTTGTCCAATGACACTAATGTACAGGAGGTCTTAAGGGCAGGGCCGCCCCCTGATGAGAATGGCCAACTTTCACAAATGTCTTTGTTGAACTTAGCAGCCCAAGCATGTAACCGCAAGTACCCCATTACCACAGATTGGCCTAGTGAGGAAACAAAGTGGTATACTTTGAAAGAGGCGATTCAAAAGGTCAGAGAGCATGCTATGAAAGAGGCAATTCATATAGATGCTCCAGGACACATGGGGGCCGTGTCACTCTCAGTTTCAACTAGAAACATGGTGATCAGAACTGCACCGCCCGCATACAAAAGTGTCATTATGACTTTGCTCGTAGGTATGACGGGCAAACCCACAGATGAAGTAGTTGATGCCATTCGGCAACTGGCAGATTTAGGGGAGTGGGATAAGAGTGACACCAGGCCACGGGAGAGAGAGGGGCGTAGTGAGAGAAGAACTGAAGGCAGGAGGCAAGATAGTAGAGACTCCCGAGTGTCCAGAAAAGACATGTTTTTGGCCCTGTTAAAAGATGGTGTGCCACGGGAAGAAATTGATGGCATTGAAACCAGGGTCATGTACGAACTATACAGAAAGCGAGGGCTTGCAGCCAAGGAGCGCAACAAACAGGTTAAGAAACAGGTAGTGACTAAACCACAGGGGGACACCACACCTTCTGCCCCTCCTGAGGAAGAACAGGAGGAGGGGTCTATGGGGACACCTTCCCCGTACCAACCGACATATGCTGATTTGAGGAAGGTGGTGAGTGCAATGCTAAAGGCAGAGTCAGGTTACACTCATTCAAAATTTGACTAGGGTTATGGCCAAGCTCCGGCAGCGTCTGCTCGCATAAAGGTGGATAGGCGGCCCCATGTTAATGTTAAGATTTTTTGGGGACCAGGAAATACGCAAGGGGTGCGAGCATTGATAGACACCGGGGCGGAGGCCTCTCTGATTCACGGAAATCCGACACGATTCAAAGGCAGACACTTTACTATTACAGGTCTAGGGGGGAAGGAGACCCCCGCAGTACAAACTGAAGTGGAAATGAAAATAGGCAGTTTGGCTAGGCAGGAATACCAAGTGTTGATTGTCCCGATACCTGAGTGCATAATTGGCTTTGACATTATGGAAGGGTTGACTTTGGGACTTGGAGGTAAAACATACCAGTTTGGGGTGAGTGCATTAATTTGTACACCCATTACAGTAGGCAAATTGAAGATTCCCCCAGTACATGTGCCTGTGGCGACCAAGCGAGTAGCAATGAAGCAATACCGCATTCCTGGGGGGCAAAAGGAAATTTCAGACACCATCAAAGAGTATGTAGAGGCGGGTGTGTTACGACCTATCACTACCGCCTGGAATAACCCCCTCTGGCCCGTCAAAAAAGGGGATGGGTCTTGGAGGATGACGGTGGATTACCGCGAGTTAAATAAACACACTCCTCCCTTGGTGCCCGCAGTCCCAGATGCCATTACCTTGATTGAAAATGTCCAAAAGTTTGAGGGGACTTGGTATGCAGTGGTAGATTTAGCCAATGCATTTTTCTCTGTGCCAATTGCTGAAGAGTGTCAAGAGCAGTTTGCATTTTCTTGGAGCGGGCGTCAGTACACCTTTACAAGGTTACCTATGGGGTACATACATAGCCCGACTATCTGTCACCGGCTGGTGGCAGAGCACTTAGACAAGATACCGTGTAAACCTGACATACAAATCTCTCACTACATTGATGATATTTTGATTCAGGGCAAGGATGAGCGCAGTGTGCAAAACCAGTTAGAAGTAATTATGGAGGGATTGAAGAAGGAAGGGTGGGAGATTAACCCGAACAAGATTCAAGGCCCAGGTGAGACAGTGATATTTCTAGGAATTCAGTTGCATAATGGGCATTGAGAAATGGTGCCGAAGGCCCGACAGAAAATACTTGAGTTTACCACTCCAATGAACAAAAAGCAAGCTCAGCAGTTCATAGGGCTGTTTGGGTTCTGGAGACAGCACATTCCCCATTTAGGGCAGATACTGGCCCCCCTTTACAAAGTGACACGAAAGAAATATGAGTTTCAGTGGGGGGAAGAGCAGCAGAAAGCATTTGAGTTGGCAAAAGACACCGTGCAGCAGGTGCTCGATCTATGGCCATTGAAGGAAGGCGAAGTGGAATTGAATGTGTCTGTACAAGACAATTATGCTAACTGGAGTGTGTGGCAGAAACAGGACAGGAAACGTGTGCCATTGGGGTTTTGGAGTCGTAAGTTGCCCGATGCTGGTAACTCATACACTCCATTTGAAAAGCAGTTGCTGGCATGTTACTGGGCCCTGGTTGATACTGAGCAAATGACGGTGGGCCATGATGTATTGATGAGGCCAGAAATACCGATTATGCAATGGGTGTTGAGTTCTCCTAAAACACACAGAATAGGACATGCCCAGGAAGCCAGCATAATTAAATGGAAATGGTACATTCAAGACAGAGCCAAATCAGGAAAGGGTGGGGTTGCAAAGTTACACGAGCAAGTAGCCAACATACCGCCCTCGGATTACATACCACCAGAAGTGTCTGAGAAACGCGAGTCTCCCGTGAAATGGGTAGTACCATATGGCGATTTGACCGTAGAGCAGACAGAGCATGCCTGGTTTACTGATGGCTCAGCCCGATATGTGGGAACAGAGCGATACTGGAAAGCGGTGTCATATAATCCCAAGACAAAAAAGATTTTGACGACGTCAGGGAAAGGGAAGAGCAGTCAGTTTGCAGAGCTTTACGCAGTTTACCAAGCATTGAGACAAGAGACCCCTGGTCGATGTCATTTGTACACAGATTCATGGTCAGTGGCGAATGGGTTGGCGGTGTGGCTGCCAACCTGGCAAAAGAATGGGTGGAAGATTCATTCGAAAGAGTTGTGGGGAAAAGAATTGTGGCAAGATATTGCAGAAATGTTATCACAAAGTGAAGTCACGGTGTATCATGTGGATGCGCATTGTGCGACAGATTCATTGGAACGTTGGTTTAATTCTGTTGCAGATGAACACACCAAGATTTCATCTGTGGATGCGGAGGCTCAGGAAGACGATATGGAGGGTTTGGCCAAGTGGGCTCACCAGAAATGTGGGCACCTTGGAGAAAAGGCTACTATCAGGTGGGCACAAGCTCGAGGAATTAGTATTCCTTTAGAGGTAGTGAAAACAGTCATCTTGCAATGTCCGGTGTGCCAACACCAACAGCATAGGCCTATCCCTCAGATTGTTCACGGCACGTTGCGAAGAGGAAAGTTACCAGGTCAAATTTGGCAGATCGATTATATCGGTCCTCTGCCAATCAGCAAAGGTTGTCAGTATGCATGCACCATTGTAGATACCTACTCTGGATACCTGATGGTTTTGCCATGCAAGCGTGCCACGCAACTAAATACCATTAGGTTGCTAGATCAGATCACGCTGCATTACAGAGTGCCTCTGCAAATTCAAAGTGACAACGGGTCACACTTCAAAGGCAAATTAATTCAGGACTATTGCCAGGAGAAGAGTATAGAGTGGCTTTACCATGTGCCCTATCACCCGGAAGCGTCAGGGTTAATTGAAAGAATGAATGGGTTGTTGAAGGAACAGCTGCGTAAGTCTGGAGATGGCAGTTTGGCAGGTTGGCGTGATCGCGTGTTTGATGCGGTGCAAGTGTTGAATAATAGACCGGTGAACATCAACCTAACCTAGTTAGAGAGACTCTATTGTACTGGGAGATTACCCCGGGCTCGTTAGCTCCCTATCGGGCGACTCCCGAGTCAGCAGGGGTAGACTTGCATTCTCATGAAGAAATCAGATTAGACCCGCGAGGGATTGTTGTGATTGAAACAGGGATTGGGGTACAAATTCCTCCAGAGCATATGGGATGGATTGCCCCCAGATCTGGACTAGCATTGAAGGGAGTTCAAGTGCTGGGAGGGGTCATTGATGCTGATTATCAAGGCGAGATCAAAGTCATCTTGATGAATAGTGGGGACCAAGTGTTACCGATTCATAAGGGTGATAGAGTGGCTCAGTTAATTATCATTCCTGTTAAGTTGTCCATGATTAAAAAGGGGGAGCCTCCCACAGTGTTAACTACCCGTGGGGATCGTGGTTTTGGCTCTTCAGACAGCATGATACCGGGTGCAAAGGTGTGGGTCGAAAGGCCAAGTGGTCCACCAGTGCCCGCAGATGTTATTGCATCAGGCAAAGACCAGATAGTCTTAGTAATGGAACCTGGTAAAGACAAATGGCAGTATGTGCCCGCAGACAAATGTTACCTAAGAGAGTGATTTTCAACACTGTTATCTCTTTTCTGGGTTTGCCTTGTAGATCCTGTGTCTGGCTGGTGTGATTGTGGAACTAAATGGACTCCATTTGGGAGAGTCAAACGGCATGATGCTCCGGATAAAAAATGGCATATCTGTGCCAATGATCCATGGGAGACCGATGATGAGGAGCAATGATGTCCGAAAGCAGCTCAATACTGATACCGAAAAGCCAGCCAGACCAACGACATGGATTCATGGAAGGCGACGAACACGTCAGGTGTAAGTGCAAACAACATTGATGCCAGCTATGCAAGAGGCGTCTTTAGGACGGCGAAAATATTCCCCGATGATTACCCAAACGGAGAATATGTGGACATACCTGGCACAACAAGTACTCAACATTACGCACTTTTGCTTAACCGATGTGCCCAATGCTGAAGCTTTACTAACTACGTGTTTAGTTGCAGTGCCGACGCCAGTCCCGGTTCTAAAGCACATTTTTGGCGTCACACACAATTATTCGTTAGTTCAAGATTCCGATATCAGACAATCTTTTTCCGTCTATGAGTACTGCAGGTTTTGCAAGGAAACGGATCGCAAATGGAGAAATTTGACACGTATTATAACCTACAATATAACTCAAGGCGATGTGTGCTACTTTATGACCTGCAATACTAAAGAAATTGGAAAATGCCAACAGCTAAATTTAACCAAACAGAAGAATCAAACTGTGTTCGAGAAACGATTGTGTTCACAAGTTCCAAGCACATGTACCAGTGTGAATAATACTATGTCTTGCAATCATACCGTAATAGCTGCCAGTCATCTAAATCATGTGAAACTTCCAACAGGATGGCTCTTTTCATGTGGTAACATCACATACACTTACATTCCAGCTAACATTTCTGGAGGTCCGTGTGCCTTAACTCGATTAGGACTAATGATGTTTCCTTTACACCCAGCAATATCTCGAAACAAAAGATCAACTTTTGAATCTGTGGGTCTATCCCCCGGTTGTGATTCACATGTGCATTTGCTATCAGAAGCTGAAGTTCTAGCATTAACCCTTTCATTAGTAGGAGTTTGGGGTTTATCTGCTGGGGGGTACAAGTCTTTGATCAAATTAGCATGTTTAGTAGTAAAAGGACTCAATCATACTTCTCAAGCTTTAGAAGAGTTACTCCTTGACAGCAAAGTTATTAGAAAAGCTACTTTGCAAAACAGAGCTGCTGTTGATTACTTATTGCTAAAGCATAATTTAGGCTGTAACGCAGTTGAAGGTATGTGTTGTTTCAATCTAAGTGACCATTCACGATCCATTGAAAGTCATATTCGAGGTTTGAGGGATCTCATTTCTCAAGTGTCCCAAGAGCAAACTGGGAATTGGTGGGATTGGTTATTTTCATGGATTCCTGATATTGGAGGTACACTGCGTTATGCCTTTGCTTGCATTTGTATAATATTTCGGCGGTTTCAAAGACCGCCTCCTTTGCCACTGGGCTATGGAAGGTAAATATCCAAGGGTGGATTGTGGTGTTCGAGCTAAAAAACATGGCGCTGGTGCGCAGTGCATTCTGGGGGAACTCAGAGCCATGATGGATATTTATCCATGCCTCATTGGAAAGCTGCACTTGCTTTGCGAAACAACATGTTTTCAACGTTATTCGCTGATGGGTTTGGAATGCAGGCCTTCTCAGCCAAGGACACGGCGCTGGGAAAGCTAAGATCCGCAGGTGCCGGCTGGTACCTGATAACAAAGTTTGTTTTGTTTTGCTATGCTTGCGCCAAGGTTTTGAGATGAGTTATGGAATTGTTTTCCAGGGCGCTTAGGAGAGGGATGCGCTATGCTCCTTGAGGTTACTGTCGGTTGACACAGCTGGCAATCAACGCTCACCCATCAATGCGTAAGCGCATTTGCCAGAAGGTTCGAGAAGTTGCCACCCCTTGTTGAGGAGGGCATGTATGCGGAAACCCTCAACGGTCAGACGGGATAAGCACAAAGACCTCAGTCGGAGGGGGGGCGCCCTGGTCCGATATACCTGTGGGCTGTTGTGCTCTTGGCCTGGCTGTTATCGGGGTCTTTCAGCCGCTTCTGGCGAGATGAGGTTTCGTCAAGTTACGCCCATGGTGATGTATTCCTGCTAATTTCCTATGATTTATCTGATTTATGATTGTATTGTATATATGCCTAACTACGAATAAATAGCCGTATAAGTGCTACTTACTCTCTAAGCGTGCGTGTGGTTGTCATTGCGTTGTCTACCTGCGTTCAAAGTATTGGCTCTGCGGCTGTACTGGTGATAGATTACTGTCCGTGCATTTGGCGAGCAATACATGTTTTGGCTCTGCGGCTGTACTGGTGATAAATTACTGTCCGTGCATTTGGCGAGCAATACAGGGCCCCAGTCGGGACCCCTCCTGGTTTATGGCCTGCCTGGGGGGTTTTAAGAGGTGGGTCGTGACAGCACTCCCCCCCAAGGCCCCTCTCAAGGCGTTCCTTCTGTCTGGCCCTGGTTTAGTTGGAAAGTTGCAATGATATGTTCTAATCAGACGTGGTGCATAGATGTTTTAACAGGGCTCCCAGGATCTATCTTGGTTTCCAAACCCTTTCCAATCGACTAGGTAATATAATCGGCCCCTCGAATACTTGGAATCCAAGATGCTTCTGACTTCGAATTCTGGTTCTCCGTCAATGAGTATGGGTTTTGGTGGTGTCCCAACCCGTGTACCTGGTTGCATTGGTTTTAATAGGGACACGTGAAATACTGGATGAATGTGTAGATTAGGTGGTAAGTCCAGTCTGACGGCTGCTGGATTGATGATTGCTTGGACGGTGTAAGGCCCTAAGTACCTGGGTTGGAAAGTCCGGGTTCCTTTGATGGGTACAAACTTGGCAGCCAGCCAAACCTTGTCTCCCACCTGATAGTCTGGTGCCTCTTTCCAGTGTTTGTCGGCGAATAGCTTTTGTTTTTCTTTGGCGAAAGGAAGATGTTCTTTGGCCTTTTTGAAAGCCTGGGTGGTGTTGGTGTGAAGAGTTTTAACTGCTCGCATCTCCAAATTGGTTGGGATATCTAGTTCTGAGGTACGCGGGTGTCTACCATAGATGGTGTAAATGGGGGTTTGTTATATGCGTATTCGGCTATCCATAACAAATCTTTCCAGTCTCTCAGTTCATGGTGTAACATGCACTGTAGGTATTGTTCGAGGGTCTGTTTGGTCCTCACGGTCTGACCGTCAGTTTGGGGGTGGTGGCTCGTGGATAGCCTGATGTCAATTTGCGCCATTGCACAACATTTTTTCCAGCAGTTGGAGATGAATTGACTACTTCGATCGGAGATCAGGACTGATGGGAAGCCATATAGTTTTACAATACCATCCAGGAACACTTTGGCCAGAGTCAGGGTCAGGGAGGCCTTTGAGTGGAAAAAAGTGTGCCATTTTTTAGAACAAGTCCACAACTACCAGGATGGTGTTAAATCCATGACTGGGAGGTAGGTCAGTGATAAAATCGAGGGAGAGAGTGTGCCTGGAAGTGGGAGGAATGTCTAAAGGTTGCAGAAGACCAGATGGTTTTTGTTTTTGTGACTTGTTTTGCGCACAAACTCCGCAGGACTGAACATACTGGATGACATCTTGATACCAGGCTGGCCACCAGAAGTTTTGTTTTACTTTGGCTAAAGTCTTGGTGATTGCAGGGTGCCCCTCGATCAGAGAATCATGATAACTAGCAACAATTTTTTGTTGTAAATCTTTGGTGGGGACATACAATCGATCCTTAAAAAAGGGTAAATGATCTTTAATAGAATATTGCTCCTCTCGAGTTTGCCATGCGAAGTAGGTATCTGGGTTCATGGTTTGTTGAATCTTATCTCTCAGCTTGACTTGGGTTAAAGCCGTAGTGAGTCCCAGGAGTTTGTCTTCCGGTATGATGGGGACTGGGTCCAGGGGCGTACACGCCAAATCATCCGTGCCAGTACAAGAAAGTACATCAGCTTTTCCATTCCTGACCCCTGGTCTAAAAGTGATGACATAATCGTATTCGGTGAAGAAAAGGGCCCACCGCAATTGGCGTGAAGACTGGGCTTTAGCTGTCTAAGGTATTGTAGGTTTCGATGGTCTGTAATAACCGTAATGGTATGCCTGGCCCCCAAGAGGTAGTGCCGCCATGCCTTAAAGGTGGATTTGATTGCCAAGAGTTCTTTGTCTGTGATGGCATAATTAATTTCCGTGGGAGATCATTTCTTTGACCAAAAGGCCACTGGATGTTGCTGGCCCGTTACTGGATCTCTTTGCGAGAGGACAGCCCCCATCGCCGTGCTGGAAGCGTCTGTTTCTACGATATAGGGAAGATCGGGGCGAGGATGTCGCAGGATTGGTGCGGAGGTGAACCTTCTCTTGAGTTCCTGAAAAGCCTCCTCTGCTTCTTCTGTCCAGGTAAATGTCTTATTATTTTTTCTTAGCAATACTGTGATAGGGTGTACGACCTGTGAAAAGTCTGGTATGAACCGGCAATAAAAGTTTGCAAAGCCCAGCATGCTCTGTACCCCTTTAACTGACGTTGGTGAGGGCCATTTCAAAATGGCGTCCACTTTATGCAGACCCATTCTGATGCCTCCTGGAGTAAGGATACAACCCAAAAACTCAACTTTGGTGACGTGAAAAAAGCACTTTTCCAGCGTGGCATACAAACGATGTTCTTGGAGATTGGAAAGGACCGAACGGACGTGCTTGATGTGCTCTTGCTTTGAAGTTGAGTACACTAAGATGTCATCTATGTACACAAGGGCGCCGACATCGATTAACTCTCTCAAAACGTCATTCATAAAATACTGAAACGCTGCAGGAGCGTTGCATAACCCAAAGGGCATTACTTGATATTCGAACAAACCATATTTGGTGCGGAAAGCAGTCTTCCATTCATCTCTGCTTCTGACCCACACCAGGTGGTATGCTCCTCGAAGGTCTAGTTTGGTGTAAATTTGCGCATCTTTGACCTGGTCCAGCATTTCAGGGATGAGCGGCAAGGGGTAACGGTTCTTTACAGTGATCTGGTTTAATGCGCGGTAGTCAATACAAGTTCTTAGGTCCCCTTCCTTTTTCGGTACGAAGAACAAGGGACTGGCTGCAGGGGACTTGGATGGGCGGATAAATCCATTTGCGAGGTACTGGTCTAAATAAGCCTTCAGATGAAGGTTTTCGGGTTCCGTGAGAGCATAGATTCTACCACAAGGAACTTGCGCACCTGGAACAAGGTCAATTTGGCAATCATAGGGTCTGTGCGGGGGCAGCGTGTTTGCTTGATCCTTCTGGAATACATCCTGGAAGTCTTGGTATTCCTCAGGTAGGGTACCTGTCACTCCCAAAGTTACCACTTCTGGATTCGGAGAGGCACTGAAAGCAAGTTTCTGTTCTTGGTAATAACAGGCTGGGGAGAAGTTGTCGGGAAAGGTTAATTTTCTTGCTCGCCAGTCAATCAAAGGGTTGTGAGCTACTAACCATGGCATCCCTAGTATGAGCCGAAATTGAGGAGCCTTGATGAGATCGAACAAAATAAGTTCTCGATGCCCGTCCTGGCACAGCAAGGTTATCTCGGCTGTGCGCCGGGTTACGGGTCCGGAAGCGATTTCTGTCCCATCAACCGTGGTTACCTTATCCGTAGTTGGCTTGGTACACAGGGGAAGCCCCATCTCTGCAGCTAAGTCCTGATTTATATAATTCCCAACTGCTCCGCTGTCGACGTATGCTTGAATGGCATGCATTCTTGATGATCGTTGGTTATTAATTAGGATCACTGGAATTGCAAAATGTGAGGTCGGCGGCTCTTTTACCTCACTCGACAAACTGACCTCTACATTTGCCAAGCTGGGCAGTTTCCCGACTGACCCTCCTTCTCTTAATCTTTTTCCGTGGCTCCAACGGTCTTCCTAGGAGGCTTCACTGGACAGTCCTTCAGGAAATGCCCTGACTTTCCACAGCACAGACATAGTTGCTGTCTTCTTTTATCTCGCTCTTGTTTTGTTAGTGGGGGCCGTACTCCTCCGATTTGCATGGGCTCCGTAGTAGTGTCTTGCACTCGGGTTACATCGTCTCTAGGCCGAACATACACTGGCCGAGGGTCCATTTTAGAACGGTCTGCTTTTTCGGTCTTGCAACCGGTGGTCCAGTTGCACAACCAAGTCTATGAATTCAAAACAATCTCGGGGAGGATTAACCACTTGAACTAGAACGTCTTTTAATTCACTGCGTAAGCCCCGGTGAAACAGCGTGGTTCTTTTGTTTTCAGTCCACCTGGCTTCAGCAACCAACCAGTTGAAAGTAGCGATGTAGGTTAACAAATCCTGATTCCCCTGTCGGAGGGAAAGGAGTTCATTGTCCACAGCTTGTTCTAGGGTATGGCGGGCAAAGAGTTTTTCCATTTCCCTCTAAAAGTCTCCAAAGTTATATAATAAAGGGTCATCATGGGACACTAATGGTACCGACCAATCTGCGGCGCTGCCACTTAGGTATAATAAAACAAAGGCTACCCAGGCTTGGTCATTTGGGAATGCTCCCGGCCTGCAAAGAAAATGAAGGCGACACTGGTTCATGAAAGCTGCATATCTTCATGGATCACCAGCAAACCTCTCTGGTGGTGCCAAAGGAACTGTACCTGGTAACACGACTTGTACCGGGGTCGAGGCAGTGGAATGCATGCTAGGGTTTTGCATTGGTGGGTTGTTCCCAGGTAGTGTCTGATTGCAAGAATTGCCTACTGATATCTTCGGTACGCTCTTTAGTCACCAATAAGTCTCTCCGCAGAGCGTTAGTCTCATGTCTGGCTGAGTGAACCTTGGCACGAAGCTCTCCCAACAATTGAGCCAATTGGTCTAATTCTGATGATTCCATGGCGCCCAGGTGGATTGGTTTATGAGGCTTCACGTTCTGTTACGCTCACCTGGTATCCACGGGGACGCCACTCACTTGCGGGGACTCTGGTACCCTTCTCAGCCGCTCCCTGGTATTATCAGCGGGGAAGTTCTGCCTGGAAAACAGGTGGGAAATGTTCAATACTGGCCAACTGGGGTGAGAGCTCTCAACACCCGGTATGCCCGCAGCCCCCTCCCCGGACCTTTCCTCACCTTGTTATCTGTTTTGGCGTGCTCTCCGTCCTGCTTTCTTGGCAGGGGCGCGTTGTTCTTGTGGGGGTGAGCGATCTAGTTACTTCACTGATGCTCCCCCTAAAGTCTTTCAGGTAGGTCTTATTACTGGTATACTGTAAGCCTTTCTTGCACTAATGTCTTTTCTCTCTCCTTAGATGCGCGAAAGTTCGCGGTGGGCCGTGGGCTGAGTTTGGAATCGCCGGCAGGTGATGATGGTGTTTGCGAGCGCCTTGATGCAGTAAGTAGGCGCTTGTGCGCGGCGCTAAGATGCCTTGCCTTTTCTAATAATGTCTTTTCTCTCTCCTCAGCTACACGGGAGTTTGTGGTGGGACGTTTGTTGAATTTGGGATCACCGACGGGTGATTATGGTGAGAGCGCCTTGAGGCGGTAGGTAAGCGCTATGTGCAGCGCGCAAATGCCTTGCCTTTGCTAACCAGTTTTTCCTTTGTTCCCGTAGGTTGCGCCGCTCACCAGAGCAAGAAGTTCCTAGACGGTGCTGGCCGATGGGCAACTCGAGAGTTAAGCCACCGGTGCAATTGTAAAAGTCTAGTGTCTTGTTTTTCCTCCTTTTGCAGGTCCGACGATTCGGGAGGCTCACTGTTCCTTGGATGTTGTTTGCAGGAGCAGAGGGTTGCTAGCCGTGGAATCGCAGGTAAGCTGCTGCTTACCTGCGATTCGATGTTCCTTTGTCTTTCAGGTGCGGTTCTTTCCTGGTTCACAGATGCTGCTGGACATGATGAGCGGCATGCTGCAGGACTGCAGAGTAACGCGAAGCGTGTTCTCTAAATCGGGCGTGGTTTAAATAGCCTCAGGAAAAGTAGTCCAGGTAAAGTAGTCCCTAGGCTACCACACCCAGAACACTATATCGCATAGCTTGATTCCAAGGAACCAAGCTAAGTGGAGGCCTCCATGTTGACTGGCATTAAGTAAGGTAGTTCCCAAGCACAGTCCTCATTAAGTATTAGCCTGGCGGCAAAGGCGCCAGGACTGGCCCCAAGAGAGCCGGGGCAAAGGATGCTTCAGCTTGATGGGGGCCCGAGTCGGGACCCCTCCTGGTTTATGGGCCTGCCTGGGGGGTTTTAAGAGGTGGGTCGTGACAGACTGGTGGATAGCCGGACGTCGATTTGCACCATTGCACAACACTTGCTCCAGAAGTTGGACACAAACTGACTGCCTCGATCAGAGACCAGAACTGATGGGAAGCCATGTAGTTTAAAAATACCTTCCAGGAACACTTTCGCTAAACTGGATGCATCTGGGAGACCCTTGAGAGGAATGAAGTGTGCCATCTTCGAGAACAAGTCCATGACTACTAGGATGGTGTTGAACCCTTGACTGGGAGGAAAGTCGGTGATGAAGTCAAGGGAAATGGTGTGCCATGGATCCAGAGGAATGTTCAATGGTTGTAGGAGACCAGCTGGGTTCTGTTTTTGCGATTTATTTTGTGCGCAGACACAGCAGGACTGAATATACTGGATGATGTCCTTACACCAGGTAGGCTACCAAAAGTTCTGTTTCACCTTGGCTAGGGTTTTGGCGATTCCAGGGTGACCTTCAATCAGTGAATCATGATAACCTGAAATAATATGTCGTTGTAGTTCTTTCTTGGGTACATATAGACGGTCCCTAAAAAAGGGCAAGTGGTCCTTGATGGAGTATTATTCTCCCTGAGTATGCCATGCAAGTAAAGCTTTGGGGTTCATTGCCCGTTGAATTTTGTTTCGGAGTTCTGTTTGCGTTAGAGCAGCCGTGAGACCCACGGGTTTGTCTTCAGGTATAATGGGTACTGGATCTGGAGTTGTATATACCATTTCATCAATACCCATACGGGATAAGGCATCAGTCTTTCCATTCCGGACCCCTGATCGAAACGTAATTACATCGTCGTATTCGGTGAAGAAAAGTGAAAAGTCCCCACCGTAGTTGGTGCGAGGACTGGGCCTTAGCTGTTTTTAGATATTGAAGGTTTCGGTGGTCCATGATGACTGTAATAGTGTGTCTGGCCCCCAGGAGCTAGTGTCGCCAGGCCTTAAAGGCGGATTTGATAGCCAGAAGTTCTTTGTCGGTGATGGCATATTTGATCTCCGGAGGTGGGAACTTTTTCGACCAGAAGGCCACAGGATGTAGCTGGCCAGTTTCAGTGTCTCTCTGTGAAAGGACAGCCCCCATTTCCATACTGGAAGCATCAGTTTCTACAACATAAGGGAGGTCTGGACGAGGGTGTCTCAGGATTGGAGCGGAGGTGAACCTTTGTTTAAGTTCTTGAAAAGCTTTTTCTGCTTCTTCGGTCCAAACAAACTTTTTATTATTTTTTCATAATAGTACTATGATCGGGTGTACAATCTGAGAAAAGACTGGGATGAACCGGCGGTAGAAGTTCGCAAACCCAGCATGCTTTGAACCTCTTTCAGAGACGTCGGTGATGGCCATTTTAAAATGGCATCTACCTTGTGCACATCCATTCTGATGCCTCCTGGAGTGAGGATAAAACCAAGGAATTCTACTTTGGTGATGTGAAAAAAGCATTTTTCAAGCTTTGCATACAAACGATGTTGGCGAGAACAGAACGAACATGCTTGATATGGTCTTGCTTCGAGGCTGAGTACACTAAGATGTTGTCTATGTAAAGGCACAAATATCAATTAATTCTCTCAAGACGTCATTCATGAAATATTGAAATGCCGCGGGAGCATTGCATAGCCCAAAGGGTATGACTTGATATTCATACAAGCCGTATTTTGGTACGGAAAGTGGTTTTCCACTCATCTCCGCTTCTAACTCGGACCAGGTGGTACGCTCCTCGAAGGTCCAATTTGGTGTAAATCTGGGCATCTTTGACTTGGTCTTACATTTCAGGGATGAGTGGTAAGGGGTAGCGGTTCTTCACGGTGATCTGGTTTAATGCGCAGTAGTCAATACAGGTCCTCAAGTCCCCTTCTTTCTTGGGTACGAAGAACAAAGGACTGGCTGCCGGGGACTTAGACGGTCGGATAAATCCATTTGCAAGGTACTGGTCTAGATAGGATTTGAGGTGGAGGTTTTCCTGTTCTGTGAGTGCATAGATCCTGCCGCAAGGGATTTGTGCACGTGGGACATGGTCGATCTGGCAGTCATAGGGCCTGTGCAGTGGTAATGTGTTTGCTTGGTTATTTTGGAACACATCCTGGAAATTGTGGTATTCACTTCGTAGGGTATTAGTAGTTACTCCCAGAGTCATGGGGGTACAGAAGTCGGGTTTCTGCTCTTGGCAATAGCAGGCAGGGGAGCAATCACTGGGGAAGGTTAATTTCTGCGCACGCCAGTCTATCAAAGGGTTGTGAGCAACTAACCATGGCATCCCTAATATTAGCCGGAACTGAGGTGCCTTGATGAGATCGAACGAAATGGACTCACAGTGTCCATCCTGACCCAGTAAGGTTACCCCGGCTGTGCACTGGGTTACTGGTCCGGAAGTGATTTCTGTCCCATCCACGGTGGTTACCTTGTCCGTGGTCGGCTTGGAACATTAAGGAAGCCCCATCTCTGCTGCCAGTTCTTGATCAATATAATTCCCAACTGCTCCACTGTCTATGTATACCTCAACGGCATGCATCCTAGATGACCGTTGGTGGTTAATTAAGTGCCTCTTTCCTCTCACTCGACAAACCTCTACGTTTGCCGAGCTTGGTAGTTTTCCGACTCCTTAACCTCATCCTTCTCTGTGGCCCGACTCTTCTCCTTGGGGGTTTCACTGGGCAGTCCTTAAGGAAATGTCTGGGTATTCCACAATACAAACAAAGTTGTTGTTGACTTCTTTTATCCCATTCTTGTTTTGTTAATGGAGGTCCTACCCCTCCGATTTGCATGGGTTCTACAGTGTTTTCTGGCACACGTGATGCATTGTCCCTTGGTCGAACATACACGGCCCGAGTGTCCGTTTTAGACTGATCTGCTTTTCGATCTTGCAACCGGTGGTCTAGCTGCACGACCAAATTAATGAATTTGGTACAGTCTCTGGGGAGGTCAACCACTTGGGCTAGGACATCCTTTAATTCAAATTCACCTAGTAAGCCTCGGTGAAATAGCGTGGTTCTTTTGTTTTCAGGCTTCCTAGCTTCAGCAACCAGTCTATTGAAGGTGGCAATGTACGTTAACAAGTCCTGATTCCCCTGACGGAGTGATAGTTTGTTGTCTACTGCTTGTTCTTGGGTATGACGAGCAAAAGGTTTTTCCATTTCTCTCTGGAACCCCGCAAAGTCATGTAACAAAGGATCATCATGGTTCACCAGCGGCACCGACCAGTCCGCTGCACTTCCACTCAGGTATGACAAAACAAAAGCTACCCGAGCTTGGTCGTTTGGAAATGCTCCAGGCCTACAAAGAAAATGAAGACGACACTGATTTTTGAATGTTGCATACTTCCTTGAGTCGCCTGAGAACCGTTCTGGTGGTGCCAAGGGAACTGTTCCAGGTAGAGTAATTTGTACCAGAGTGGGGGTAATGGATGATAAAGTGGGTTCTTGTACCAATGGATTGTTCCCGGGCAGAGGAGTCTTTCCTGCCTGTGATTGCAAGAAGAGCCTACCGATCTCTTCAGTGCGATCCTCAGTTACTACCAGGTCCCTCCAGAGAGGGTTAGTCTCTTGCCGGTCAGAAAGAACCTCGGCACGAAGTTGTCCTAACAATTGAGCCAATTGGTTGATTTCCGATGTCTCCATGGCACCCAGGTGGATTAGTTATGGTAGGCTTCACATTATGTTATGCTGACCTGGTATCCACGGGGACGCCACTCAGCTGGTTGCTGGTATCTTCTTCCCAGTTTTCCCAGATGTGGTCTGCGGGGAATGTTCTGCCTGAAAATACAGGAGGGCTGTGTTCAAGACTGGCCGACTGAGGTAATTATCCTCCCACCTTCCCGTGTAACTTCAGCCCCTCTGGGCCCTCTCCGCACCTTGTTGTGGAATTAGGTGTGCTCTCCGTCCTACCTTCTTGGTAGGTGGCGCATTGTCTTTTGTGGGCGTGTGCAGCCAAGTTTGTTTAATAATGCCTTTTTTCTCCCTTAGGTGTGCAGAGCTTCTGGCTGAGTTGGGCCTCGCTGGTAAATGATGGCGCGTGATGTGCGCTACGATGCGGTAAGTAAGCGATGTGCACAGCGCTGCCTTGTCTTGCCTTTGCTAACCTGTTTTCTTCCTTCCTTGCAGGTTGCAGTGTTTCTCTAGCATGTGTCGAACTCCGGAGCGATGCCGGCAGGGAGACGACCAGCCAGGAAAGATTCTTGTGCAGTTCGTGGTTTTTGCAATGTCAAATATGCCTTCTTTAATATTGTCCTTTCCTTTCCTCTTTCAGGTCTTTCGGTCCGGAAGGCATGCGGATCCAGAGGAAGCTGTTCACTGGAGCTGCGAGTGGATAATCAGATGGAGATTGCAGGTAAGATGTTACTAAGGATGTCCCTTTTGTCTCCTTGCAGGTTCGCTTCTCTGAGGCTCGTGGGTATCACAGGAAATGGTGAGCGTCACGTTGCAGTCTGCAAAGTAACACGAAGCGTGCTTTCTTGTTCGGGTGTGGTTTAATTAGCCTCAACAAAGTAGTCCAGGTAAAGTAGTCCCTAGGCCCCCACACCCAAAACACTATACCGCTTAGCTTGGTTCCTACGAACCAAGCTATGTGGGTGCCTCCATGTTGGCTGAAGGCCCCAAATGAAAAAGTAGTCCCCTTCACACATGTTCTTCAAGGTGTATGAGCCTGGTGCCATAGGCGTCAGGACTGGCCCAAAGAGAGCCTTGGATGTGGGTGCCAGGCCTTCAAGGCCTTAATGGAGACCCGAGCCCTGTTCCCGCCTGGCAAGTGGGCTTGCCAGTGGGGGTCTGAGGTGAGGGTCATGACACCCGTGCAGGGGGTTACTAAACCCCTCCCTCACATTCAGCCCACTTAGACACCCAGACGCCAAAGGGGGGCTTCTTTGGCGAACAAGGAAACCAAACCTGGTTTGGGGCGAAAAGCAAACACCAAGAAAGACCTTTCCAACACGAAATGGCAAAAAAACGCTAGGATCCACGATAAAAAACGAAATGGGTAGCGGGTTGTATGTTCACGTCTGTCACCACAGCCAGAACACTAACACAGGAATCCATGTAAAAATTATAGTTACCACTGCCACCAGCCATGTCGAGTCGGGAAGGTGGACACAAAGTGCCCTTTGAGTTACAGAAGGACAGGGGAAATATATTCCCCTCCAGTACTCCATTGTAAAATGGCTTGTACTGGATCTGTATTTTAAAAGGACTAGTAAAGCCAATGGTGACTTTACATGTTTCTGGAGGACAGTATTCATCCCCAGAAATGGAGTTCACAAGGGAAGTCTAAAATACATCCCTGTGTCACTGCACTAAAGGTGCTGTGTGACACACAATTAAAAAGATGATACCTAGGGAGTTGGTGACACTCCATAGCCCATGAGCACAAATAGTACAACACACACATAAAATACACTGTAAGAGTGGGGAAAAGGCTCACACTCTTACCAGGTGGAAAAAAGAAACCCTAGAAATCCAGCAAAGCTGCTGAGGGACACACTAGGTAAGGGAAATTAGCCATAAATGAAACTTCTCCCTTACAATAGTCCACACAGAATCTCAACTCCTTGTATCCTGACTTTGGTACTAGAACAACTGAACTAGACCATGGACTTGTAGATGGCCCTATAACCCCGAGATCAAGCATCTTGTTGAGCTCCTCCTTTATATGGGTCCTTATATGGTCTGACATTCTGTAACCTCTGCTTTTCACAGGTAAACAGTCACCAGTTAGAATATCATGCTGGCCCTAAGGGGTCAAGCCTGGTGATAGTGAAAACAGGGAGGCAAACTGATTTAACAGAAACTTGCACTCCTGTTGTTCAGATGTCAGATTAGAAGAGAGATTAACTCCTTCTATTTTCGCATCTAAAGGCTGGCCTGTGGTCAGGTAGAGGTTCACTCTCCTCCTCCTCTTGAGCTGAAGCTAGAATCAAAGCTCCCACTTCTGGTCTCGAGAAATAGGCCTTCAAACGGTTGGTGTGAAAGACTCTGGGAGCCTCCTTAGGTCCGCCTAGATACACCAGATAGTTCACCTCTCCAGGTTTTCCCACAACCTTGAAGGGTCCTATCTACTTGTCCTGCAAGGCCCTCTGCCTTGTTGGCACCATAACTAGCACAAGCTGGTCTTGAGCAAACTCAACCATGTTGGCCTTCTGGTCATGCCAATGTTTGACCAGAGCCTGACCTGCTTTCAGGTTTTCACTAGCTTCTGCCATCATGTGTGACATTCTCCTCCAGAGACCTATCACATAGTCAGTCACTCCTTAATCAGGGCCAAAGGACCTCTGACTGGATGGCCATAAAGAGGTTCGAACAGACTATATCCAACTCCCTCCTGATGGACTTCTCTATAAGCAAAGAGAAGGCATGGCAGTAGAAGGTCCCACTTTCTTTTAAGGGGTTCTTCTAAAGCACCTATCAAGCTCTTCATAGTACGATTAAACCTCTCCACCAGTCCATTTGTTTGTGGATGGTAGGCTGTAGAGATCTTGTAAGTGACACCACAGTTTTTCCACATGGCCTGCATGTAGTGGGACATAAAATTGCATCCCCTGTCGGATATCACTCCCCTAGGAAACCCTACTCTGGTAAAAATACCAAGTAGAGCCTAAGCCACAGTCTGAGCTGTAACAGTTCTCATGGGTATTGCTTCAGGATATCTAGTAGCATGGTCTACTACAACCAGGATAAACCTGTTTCCTGAAGATGTGGGTGGGTCAAGGGGACCAACAATGGTGATTCCCACCCTCTCAAAAGGAACTCCCACCACTGGGAGAGGCACCAATGGTGCCACATTCTTGCCTCCACTCTTGCCAGAGGTTTGGCAAGTGTGACCGCTCCTACAGAATGTGTCCATTTCTGAACCCACTTTAGGCCAGTAGAAGTATAAAGAGATCCTTTCATTGGTCTTTTTGAAACTCAAGTAACCAGCCAAAGGTATCTTGGACAACTGTAGGAATGGAGACTGTTTTCTAGGGGCACTACAAGTCTTATGCAGTCCCCAGGGATAGACTCTGTTGGTACACTGTAGAAGAGGCCATCTTCCCAGTGAAACCTATGCTTCCCAGGCTCTTGCCCAGGCTCTTGCCCATCGAGCTGAAAAGCTGGCTGTAGGCAGAGTAGGACACTCTCTTTGTCCTCTGCGGAAGACTGCCCTGTTGGGTCCACCTTTTGCCAGTAAAGATTGCAGCTCAGGATGGTCACCGGGTCCAGATCTCCAACTAGAGTAAGGTACTCTTCCAGATCTGATTCATCAGAAGCTGGATCAACCACACAGGGTTGTACCTCATACTCAGTCTCAGCTGGTGGAGGAGTCACTGGTGTCACTTTGGACAATCTTGGGGATGTCCTGGTTGGTAGCACAGGGGTGCTCTCTGCTTTCTTCTGGGAGGTCTTAGGTTTCCCCTTTGCCTCTTTCTTTTTCGAAATAGCAGTTAGTAAGTCCTGTGGACTGGGGGTGATCGTTTCCTCTATCAATTCCCCTGTAGAACCTCTCAAGGTCCTCTCCCTTGCGAGCCTAGTGAGCTCCTGTTTTCCTTTACTGGGAGGCCTGGTGGTACTAGACACAACTCCAAGAGTTTTCAGGTCATTACCCAACAGGACTATCCCAGGCACTTCACTCTGCACACTAGCAGGTATCTTGACAGTCATGTCATTGCACTGGATGAGAGCTGGTAACTAGGGTAGCATTTGCACAGGGCCTCCAGCTAACTTGGTTGGGTGTTTGGGTGCCTTAGCAACATCCTATACCTTGAAAAATGATTCATCAACCACAGTTATGCTGGCTCCAGTGTCTGATGGCAGGAGTCTCCTGGCCATTCCCAAGAACACTATCTTTATGATACTCTTTAGTATTATCTGTTGTTCCCACAAACCCAGGGACACTAAAGAAACACTAGCTGAGACACTCATGGGTTCATCAGCCAGTAGGTGAAAGTTTCCACTTGCCATATGTACTTCTTCCTCTGAGGAGAAGGCTAAGGAGACAGTGTGGACCCCTGAAGGTTTACCCTTACATCTGGGATCCCCTTTCACAGGGTCAGTTGACCCACAAACATAACATTTCCCAAATGTTTTGATGAATGGGTGTTTGTTCTGACCTCCATCTGGTTTGGGTCCAGATGGTGCACTAGCCTGATTCTGTTTCCCTTGTGGTTTACCCTTGTTATTTTTGGGGCCCTCTTTTGGATTGGTGGTATTCGAATTCTCCTTGTTATCTTTCTTTGGCTGATTTCCCTCATCCTACTTCTGAGTTGCCCCAGAATCTTTGTGAGTAGCCCTGTTGGCAGCCCACAAGTCAGCAGCCTTAGCTAATCCCTTTGGATCTATCTCCTTAGAATCAGCCAGCCAAGGGCTGTCTGAGCTCAGGAGAGCAGGCATTATATATTGACTCCAACATAACAAGATTTCTCATACCTTTATAAGTGTTAACTCTGCAACCCTTAATCCAACCCTCTAAATTCTTAAAACATTCACACACCCAGGTAGCCCAAGGGGTATCATCATGCTTTTTGAGGGACCTAAACCACTTAAGGTACTGGGAAGGGGTCTTCCTAAATCTAGCAATTAAAGCTAGCTTCACACACTCATAATCCATCCTATCCAGCTCCCCCAACTTCATCACAACATCAGATGAAACGGTGGGTAGCCTAGAGAAGAGGCAAGGATTGAACTGATTCCCTGTAAGGTCTTGAATCCCATGGTTATGCTCAAACATTGCCACCCATATCCAAAATATCAAGCTTAGCCTCATACATACCAACAATGTATTTAGGCATTCAGGGTCTCTTAGGACTGGAACACTTAGAAGACTCTGGGAGAGAAGCATTCTTTTCATTTCTAATGCATGATTCAACTCCATTTCTCTGAGTTTAATTTCTTGATGCTTTTGTTCAGATTGAGCATTAATACATTTGAATTCCAATTCAAGCCTCATCTTTTCTATAGCAAACAATTCAAGACTGAGTGTGGGACCTGATGGAGTCCCAATGGACAAAGGTTGAGATTTCTGAGCAGGTAGAGGTCCAATAGGACCATCTGCCTCACCTGACTCATCCATATATTTGACACATTACCATCCTCATTATTTTCCACATTTGCTGGAGGGGCAGGCATTTCAGACCCACTCCCCAGACTCTGGTTCTCCAGCAACTTTTCAATTAATTCTGACTTTTTGCCTTTAACAGAGAGATTCCCATCTCTACACAGATTTTTCAAATGATCAACAGTGTAAGTAAGGAGGATCTCCTGACTGTAGCTTTCCATATCAGACATGATTAAAATTGCTTTTAGTGTGTTTAGCCTTGTGGTTAGTTGATCCAAGGTAATAGCAGCACTCTAAGTGTAATCACTATACTTTATCCTCACAACTGTACACCAGTGGTAGACAGAATCATATGCAGTACCCTTTGGGAACACTACACCCAATTAAGACTACAAGTGTAAGTACAATTATACCTTTGGTACAAGCCTGTACTACACAGTAAAGTGGTAGCGATGGCTGAGCAGCCAGACCTATCTCAAGAGTAAAGTGAGCAGTATAAAAGTTTACACAAAGGACAATTACTGTGATTCAAACAAACACTGATTCAAGGTTTCTGAGTAAAAGAATATACATGTATTTACACCATCAGTTATAAAACATTTCACTATCATAAGCAGCAGAAAATCACAATCTTAATATACTACATAACACCCAATCAATTCTGGACAGGTTTAGCTCAAAATGAAGTGTGAGCAAAATGGCACTCCAGCAATTTAAAATGGGAGGAAAGACAAGGTTATTCAAAAATCAACAACACCAACAAGTAATAGGCCACCTAGAAAAGGCTACTACAACTAGGATTCAAATCAATAGGCCTGGGCCAATGTTAATGGTTCAGAGACTTTGCAGAGGATCACACAGTTCAGAGTAGTTTGCGGTTAAGTATTTGCCAAGAGTTCAAAACAAAGTTGGTCAGAGGAAAAGTTATTCAAAGGAGAAGAGAAGGACAAGCCTTCGGAGAGGTGAAAGATTTCAAGCACTTTCACCCTGGTCGGACAGACCTTAAATGCAGAAGAATGCTGTAGCTGAGGCAGTTGTTCCTGCACGCTCACGGTTCCTGAAGCGACTGTCGTGGTGACAAGAAGGAGGACGTCTGTAGGGTCCTGCACTGCCCAGGGAAGAAGCCGGCAGCAGAGCAAAACATTGAATAAAAGGTGCGCTCCTTAAAACCCAAACAGGTTCCGTTCCTCCTGGCTATCCGGTTCACTGCAGCGATGCACAGCAAATTTGACAAGGAGAGGGGGGCCAGCGTTTGGTGTTTGGCAAGCTGGTTGGTCCCACCAAGCTCAAGGGAAGATGATTCCTTGCAGATCTTCTCTGACAAAGTTTCGGGGAATTCAGACCTGTAGCAGGGCTTCACCGGGATGTCCAGTAGTTGCAGCAGTCGTCTTCCTTCAGCTTCTCTTCGGTTCTCTCGATCCAGTGGCTACTCTGCCTTCCAGTCCCAGAGACTGGATGTTTATGCACCAAATCCCCCTTTCACACAGCCTGGCTGTCAATCACACAGCAGGGTGGCTGTCCTGGCAGGACAGTCACCTCGCCAATCAAACTGGAGTGGGACTTGGGTCTCCAAGGAGACTCTGTGCAGGGGGGCTCAAACCCCTCCCTCACATCCTGTCCACCCAGACACTCAGACTCCTAAGGAGGGCTTCTGTGCAGAAGCCCACCAAAGGACAGCGAACAAAGGAACCAAACCTGGTTTGGCGCACAGAGTAAAACATGAGAAAGACCTTTACAAAAGAAAATGGCGAATAAACCCAACCGGAACCAAATAAAAATAAAAGGGGTCCAGCGGGTTAAAGTTTGAGGCTACCACCATAGCCTCTAATGGTACCGAGGCTATTTTCATTGCTCGCGATAGAATAGAAATGGTAGATACCACTGCCACCAGCCAGATCTTAGAGAAAGAGGAACATAAAAATGTCCCATGAGAATCAGACACAAGGGGATAACTATTAACCCCTCCAGTACTCTATTGGAAGATAGGTTATACTGGGTCTGTACATTTAAAAAGACTTCTAAAGTCAATGGCAACTTTACATGTTTTGGAAGACAGTAGTCAGTCCCAGAACATTGAGTTTAAAGTGGGAAGTCTGAAAAGACAACCCTGTGTCACTGCACTGAAGGTGCTGTGTGACACACAGTAGAAAGATGATGCCTATGGAGTGGGTGAGACTCCATAGCCCATGAGCATAAAATGTACAACACACAGCAAAACACATGTAAGAGTGGGAAAAAAGGCTCAAACGCTTACCAGGTAAAAAGATTAAACAACTAGAAATCCAGCAAACTTGCTGAGAGACACAACAGGTAAGGGAAATTAGCCATTTTGGAGACTTCTCCCTAACACACAGGAAAGAAGTGATAGAGAGTGGTTGATAGTTAGCTGGGTATAATGGGTCGGCAGAGGGTTTCTTAAGAATGGGGTGCGCAGGGAGTGCTTCAGGGGGGGAAGGGAAGACCCCAGTATTGAAGGAGTGGTTGCAGAAGTCAGCCAAAGCAGGGGCCGAGGTGTCCATGTGGTCCTTGATAGTTTTGGAGGAACAGGGGTGTACCTGTTTTGACGAGACTTTCATAGATTGGACTTGTTTAGAAACCTTGTCTGGGGAGAACAGGGGAAAGGCAGAGAAGGAGGGAGGAGAGGTGGCCAAAGAAGGGCCAGAGGAAGAGCAGGGAATAGAGGTGGGAGGAGGAGAGGAAGAGAGAGAGGACAGGATGTCCTGAGTTTTAGAGATGAAATGAGAGGCCACGGCGGTGCAGAGGGCCTGGGAGAGGACAGGAGAGATAGAGACAGCAGCAGGATTGGCCAGCTCCTTGCAGATTTTAAAGAGTTCAGCTGAGTTGTTAGATGCTGCAGAGACTCAGACTTGGATGTGGGCTCTCTTCTTGGTGCCGACTGAGAGCCGGTATTGCCTTTGGAGCAGGCGGCAGGCCAGTTTGTCAGAAGATGTACCAGGAACACGCCATTTCCTCTCAGCCACCCTGCACTTGCGTTTAAGGGCGGCGAGGTCAGAGTCGTATCAGGAGTTGCACTTGGCTTTGGGCTTCAATCAGATCCTCATGACAGGATCAAGAACATCAAGAGTATCAGAGATAGCAGAGTGAAGCATGGAGAAGGCTGTGTGAGGGTGTGAGTCAGCCAAAGGGGGAGGGTGTGGTGAGAAAGTGGCTGTGAAAGCCTCAACTGACACACACTTCATGGGTCGGATAACCGAGAAGGTATGTGGCAGTGCTGGAGTTGGCTTGACCTGAGGGGTGGAGATAGTGGGCTGGGAGGAGAGGAGAAAGTGATCACTCCAGGAGAGAGGAGTGGTGAGAGGGATAGAAAGGGGACGGCCTGTTGAGATCAGAACATCCAGGGTGTGTCCTGCAGAGTGAATCAGGCCATAGGGGAGGTTAGAGAGTGAGAGAGAGAGTCACAGATGTCACAAAAGAGCCCAGAGGATGGACAGGAAGCATCCAGGTGGATGTTAAAGTCGCCAAGAAGCAGGAGTTGAGTGGTTGAGACCAGGAGGGAATAGGAGAGGTCCGCCCACTCAGAGAGGAAGGAGGAGATCTGACCAGGTGGCCAATAGATGGTAGCCGCAGTAAGGGAATGACTAGAAGAGAGAGACAGCCATTCAAAAGTGTAGGACTGTGTAGGAATGACAGAGGCAGGAATCCACTCAGGGAAGATCAGAGCTACACCCCCTCCAGAGCGATTGGACCTGGGCGCGCAGAGGATCTTGTAGCCATCAGGGAGGAGAGTGTCAAAGCCCATGACAGAGCTGGCCGTGAACCATGTCTCCGTGACAAGGAGGCAGCAAATGTCAGGGGAGTTTTTGACAGCTGAGCGAGAGTTGAGAGTGGCAATATGGAGAAGATTGCCATCATTGAAGGACTTCCGGGGAGAGTTAGAAATCAGAGGTACCGTCTGCGGATGTGTAGAAGAAGTCTGAGGGGGCAAAGAGGAAGGAGGAAAGGGCAAGGTAGCCAAGGAGGATACAGCAGGGGGAAGCAAGGAAGCCATGGAGGGAAGAGAGGGGACAGCAGAAGAAGTAAGGAAATTGATGAAGTGCAGGAAGCATCTTTCAAAGAGGAAAAGATTGGCCTGAGGGCCATGCACAAGACGGTACCATTTAGCTAAACATTAATGATGACCTTAGAGGAGGCGAAGGAGGCCAGGAGGGCCTGCCACTGGGTGCCACCATTAATGGAGAAGATGAGAAAGGAGAAAGCACAGAGAAAATATGAAGAGCCCATAGGTCTGGCAAGGGAACGACAAAGAGAATATCGGTGAGAGTTTGCCTAGAGGAAGCACTGGTATAGGTGTCAGCAATAGGGAGGCCTGGGTTGGAGACCAGGATGTTCTTTTTAAACTTCTTCCTACCAGATTTAGTGAGGAGAGCAGGATAGTCGATAGAGAAGCAGTTAGAAAAGATAGGAGAGACAGAGAGCACCACAGAGTGGGTAGAGAGAGGAGAGAAGAGGAAGGGGGGATGGAGGGGTGTATGGCTGGGGAGATCACTAGGGAAGGACACAGGGAGGGGCACAAGCAGATGAGACAAGGAGAGACGAGACACTAGTATACAATTGAACAAAACGACAAGGGCTCAAACAATACTAGAATAGTTTGCTAGGTGAACGCTTTGCTAAGAAGGCAAGAATCAAAGACAGCACTACTTTCACAATGTAGTTTAACAAGGGAGGCAGCACAGCTAAGTCTGAGAGTCCTGGAAATTGGAAGAGAGGCCTAGGGTTCACAATGCAATTTAAATACTTTCACAATGCAATTAAATAAAAACACAGCTAGGTCCGAGAGTCCTGCAAAGTGGGAGAAAGGCCTAGGTTTCACAATCCAATTTAAATACTTTCGCAAATGTCACAGTGCTATTCCAGCATGGAACAGTCTAACAAGACACAGTGTTGTTCTAGTGTAGGTGAGGTTGCCATGTGGCAAGGGTTTCAGGGTAGAGTTAGGGCTCTATTCCTCACCAGGGACCACACCAACCTTATGAGTTGCTGCTGGTTGATGGATGTCCACCGGCTTCCATTGCTGACACCTGCAGACACTAGCTGGATATCTTCTCTACAATAATTAAATGGTGCTCCATTGTGCGCTGTGTTCTGTGCCATGAGACTTGAATAGCCTGCTCTTGTTCAAATGTCAACAGCTCTTTCCCCAAGAATGGCTGCTAGGAGGCCCTTAATTTGCCCCATTGCCAATGTATTTCCCCGTCATTTTCTCTAATTCATAAATCCATTTTCCTGCACCGACCGTCAAACTAGGAGGTTTGCACCTTAAATTATCCTTATCCATTTGTGGCCATGGAATACACTGTGGTCTGGCCCCTCCTTTCTCCAATAAAGGGAACTGCGTGAATCCCAACCCACAATCAGCTCCCATCGTTTGCCTATTCATAGTGGGGACAATGGTTCATGATCGCCTTCTACCTGGCAATGACCTCAGCCTGCTCACATATGGCGGTGACTCTCCTTTCTCGTTATATGATCATCCTCTAGCATGCTCTGGATATGCTACAGGATCTGGAGTCCTATCCTTAGGTGTCATGATCACTGCTTCCAAGGAGCCAGGACCAGGCCAACGTCCTTGGAAGCAGGCCCCTAACCCTAATCCTAGGCACCAGCCGGTCCCCACTGGGACCTTTTGGACCTTGTCCTGGCGCCGGTGGCACCAGGCTCATCAAAACCATCGGTCCCGGCACTGGAAGCGCCGGGCTCATAATATGTGTGAAGATGATTGGGTGGACTTACCTGCAGCAGACCATGCTGCTTACTTAGCAGCCACTTAGAAGTCCTCTGTGAACAGGAACTACTTTCTTACCTGGGTGGGGCAAGCTCCACTCCCTGGATACAGCACTGGAACTCTTCTGGAACTGGAACTCTTTTCTTACCTAGGCGGGGCCGTGGAGGAAGACGCCTCATCACTCCAAGGCTATTTAAACCACACCCGATAGATGAAACGTGCTTCGCGTTATTCTGCATCTGCAGCAGAACGCTCACCGAGTCTGTTCCAGCCTTTCTTCTTTCGATCCTGAACCTGCAAGAATTATACTTACCATTCCTGTATCCAGTCAACAGCAGCACCTGCAAAGTGAAGAAACAGCAGGTTAGCAAGGCAACCTTTACTCGCAGTGCTTACTCACCTGATCCATCGGCTGCGGCCTTTTCTTCACGCTGCACCTCAGCCTGTGAAGACAAAAGCATTGTGATTACTTACCGGCACTCCTCGAATTCCGGAATTCTTCACGCTGCATCTCCGCCTGTGAAGACAAAAGCATTGTTATTACTTACCGGCACTCTGCGAATTCCGGAATTCTTCACGCTGCATCGCCGCCTGTGAAGACAAAAGCATTGTTATTACTTACGGGCATTCCGCGGACTCCGGCGCTGCAACCCAACTTCTGAAAGACAAAAGAAAAGACATTAGACAGGTATTTACTTACGCCCATCGCGCTCGTCGCAATAGAACGCCTGCCAATACTCCGGCGTCTCTTCAGCACGAATTAAGCTGCAAGGGAAAAAGACAGTTAGAGCGCTTGCATTTACTTACGCATTTCCAGGTGCTCACTCCATCTTCCATCTCAAGAGTCCTGCAAGACAAAAGGGAAAAGCATTATACAGAGTCCTGTTCAATATTAACGTGCCACGCACCTAAAGACTATAAAGACTAAAAAGGTGTCTGGAAACTCACCGCTCGTGCAGTTAACGACGGTAACGATCCTCTGAGTTCAAGAGGCGTATGTTTCACCAGTGAAGGAACTGGCAACGGCACCCTGCATCAGACGCAGATGGAGAGTCCAGCATTCACCTATCTAAGGTGAGCACGTTGACCTGGGGGCTCTACGGAGAAGCTAGGAAGAGAGAGAGAGAGAGGGACATTCAACAACCCAGACCATTAACCCCCATATTTTTTCACCTGCAGAAACCTCACCCTACGAGTTCGACACACAGTGCGAAGAGGTTCGACCCCAGAAGCCAATCGAGTTTTGCACATCACTTTTCGAGTCACAGACACCTTCCTGCCAAGACCAGCGCCTCCGTGGGAATCAGGTGAGCGTTACAGAACGTGAAGCCCACCGCAAAACTCCTACCCAGGCGCAATGGAAACCTCAGACACTGATCAATTAGCCCAGTTGCTCGGGGAATTAAGAGCAGAAGTACATGCAGCTCGTCAAACTCTCTAAGAAGAGAATTGATAATTTCCAAGGAGCGAACAGAGGACCTCGCTAGGCAATTGCTACAAACGCAGGCAGGACAGACACCTCTGCCCGCTCCAGGAGGAAGTTATCCTTCTGCATCATCTTTAAATCCAGTGCAAATCAATCTACCCGGTAATGTGCCCTTGGCTCCGCCCGAACGCTTTTCTGGTGACCCAAAGAAATTTGCAGTGTTCATCAACCAGTGCCGCCTACACTTCTTATGTCGACCAGCTACATTCCCAACAGACCAGACCAAGGTGGCTTTCGTGCTTTCTTATCTCAGTGGCAGCGCCGCAGATTGGTCGATCCCTTTAGTCACCCAGGATGATCCGGTTTTACATGATTTCCAGGCCTTCCAGTCCAGCATGGAGAAACTGTTCGCAAGACATGCACAAGGGCAGGCCTTGGACAATGAACTTCTTTCATTATGACAGGGTAATCAAGACCTCTTGACTTATATAGCCTCATTCAACAGACTTATAGTGGAAACTCAATGGCCCGAGGATAAGAGAATAACGCTTTTCTACAGAGGCCTGCGTGGAGAGCTCAAGGATGTGTTAGCTCAAGTTGTGAACCCTCCACAAGAATACTCAGACTATATTGACTTAGTTGTCCAATTGGACCACAGATTACAGAACAGGAAGGCTGATCGTTCTAAATTTGATACCCGAGTGTTTTCTAAACCACAGACCTCTACTAAGGGAGCTGACACTGTGGAACCCATGCAAATAGGGGGCATGAAAGGTCCTTTAACCCAAAAGGAGCGGGAAAGAAGAAGACAGCTGCAATTATGCCTCTATTGCGGGAACTCATGGCACTTTCTTCGAGACTGTCCAGTGAAGCCAGCTAAGAAGGCTGTAGGAGCCGCAGATACCTGTACCACAAGTTCTGAGCAGGGAAACGACCTAGCCCGGCAAGTGTAGAGGTCCTCTTGCCGAGCGTTAAGATCTGTCCCGTGACCTCGCATTTCGTGGTGCCCATGGTCCTCATTAGTCCTGAACGTCCGGATCGTTTGCATGCAATTGAAGCTTACATCGACAGCGGAGCAATCGGTAATTATGTGGACCGTGAAATGGTATCAAGGATGAATCTACCCCTTGTCCCTAAGGCAGTAAAAGACGTCATTACTACAGTGGATGGCACGGAGATAGCCTCCGAACCAGTAACGCACGCCACCCAAGAAGTGACGCTAGTGAGCCAATATGGACACCGGGAGAAAATTGTGTTCGATGTGATCAAGGCCCCTCAGTTCCAGATCATTCTAGGAATCCCTTGGTTAGAGAAGCACAATCCTCAGATCGATTGGCGAGCAAAGACGGTTCAGTTTCCAGAATGTTTTACCACTTGTTATCCTCGGCCTGATGTTTCACTGGCTGCAATCTCTTCTGAGGTTCCCAAATTACCTCCCGAATACCAGGAATTCCAAGATGTCTTTCAGAAGGATCAAGCTAACACCCTGCCTCCTCATAGGTCTTACGACTGTCAGATAGATCTGATACCCGGAACAACTCCTCCTTGCAGTAGGATTTATGCCCTCACCGAGCCAGAGAATCTTCACCTCAGACAATATCTGGACCAATACCTAGCTAACGGGTTTATCCGTCCTTCAAAATCTCCAGCTTCATCGGCTTTGTTCTTCGTTCCAAAAAAGGAAGGAGACCTTAGGACTTGTATAGATTACCGCGCCCTGAATCAAACCACCGTTAAAAACAGATACCCGTTACCTTTGATCCCTGAACTCCTGGACCAAGTCAAAGACGCATGTATATATACAAAGTTGGATCTCAGAGGAGCCTACCACTTGGTACGAATAAAAGAGGGCGATGAATGGAAGACGCCCTTCCGCACCAAGTATGGGCTATGTGAATATCAAGTGATGCCCTTTGGACTTTGTAACGCTCCTGCCGCTTTCAAGTATTTTATGAACGATGTCCTTAGAGAACTCATAGATGTGTGTGTTGTTGTCTACATCGATGACATCCTTGTCTATTCATCATCTGAAGAGGAACATCAGAGACACGTTAAAAAGGTTCTCGAGAGATTGCGTCAACATAACCTTTTTGCTAAGCTTGAAAAATGCGTTTTCAACGTAACTGAAGTTGAGTTCCTGGGATTCATATTGTCACCTAACGGAGTCCATATGGATTCAAAGAAAGTCGATGCAATCATCAAGTGGCCATCACCAACCTCGGTAAAAGGAGTTCAAAGCATGTTGGGCTTCGCTAACTTTTACCGCAGATTAATTCCTGAATTCTCTCGGATAGTCCAGCCCATCACCGCTCTGTTAAAGAAGAACAAACGTTTTGAGTGGTCTACTGAAGCAGAACAAGCTTTTCAGGACTTAAAAGCTAAATTCATTTCTGCACCTGTTCTAAAACATCCTCGCCCAGAACTCCCCTACATCGTGGAAACGGATGCTTCTAGTCTTGCTATGGGGGCAGTTTTATCACAAAGAGATCCGGTCACACACCAATTACATCCTGTAGCCTTTTGGTCCCGCAAATTCTCGGCTCCCGAGATCAACTATTCAATTACAGACAAGGAACTTTTAGCTATCAGATCGGCCTTTAAAGCCTGGCGGCATTATCTTTTGGGAGCCAGACACACAGTCACCGTAATGACTGATCACCGCGATTTATAATATCTGAAGACGGCCAAAGCTCAGTCTTCCAGACAGCTTCGCTGGGCTCTGTTTCTGGCTGAGTTTGACTTTATAATTACTTATCGACCAGGCAGTAAAAACGGAAAAGCAGATGCCCTCTCCCGGATGGGAGTAGATGAACATTTGACCAATCCAGAACCAATACCCATAATCCCAGAACAAAGGATTTTGGGTTTGGTCAGCGCTCAATCCTTTGAAGACATCAAGCCTACAGTCAAATCACTCCTAACTCCGGCCAATTTGCAGGACTGGCAATTAAAGGGAAAAGAATTCTCAGTGGATCAAGACCTACCATATTTCCGAGGACGATTGTACTTGCCCTGTGAGAAAATACAAAAACAAGTAATCTCCTGTTATCACGACTCTCTAATGGAGGGTCACCCTGGCATTACCAAAACCATGGAAAAGATCAAAAGACATTTCTGGTGGCCATCATGGAAGAAGGATATTAGAGACTTTGTAATCTCCTGCGGTGTGTGTGCCCAGAATAAAAGTCAGAAGGAGAAACCAGCCGGCCTATTACACCCTCTAGACATTCCTCCCTGTCCATGGCATACCCTGTCCATGGATTTCATCACTGACTTACCTCCATGCTCAGGGTATAATACCATTCTAGTAGTCGTGGATCTATTCTCCAAGATGGCTCACTTCATTCCCCTGAAGGGCCTACCTTCAGCTTCAGTATTGGCCCGAGAATTCTTAGAAAACTTCATTCGGTTACACGGTTTTCCCTCGGTTTTAGTCTCCGATAGGGGAAGTCAATTCATCTCCCACTTTTGGCGAAGTTGCTGTCGTCTAGCCCAAATTGATGTAAGACTTTCAACCAGTCACCATCCCCAAACTGACGGACAAACCGAGAGGACAAATCAGACTCTAGAGCAATATCTACGTTGCATGCTCCAAGAAACTGAAAACCCTTGGAAGGATATTCTTTGGATCGCTGAATACGCTTACAACAATTCGACTCATTCTGGAACCGGGAAGACTCCCTTCTTCCTATTATACGGACACCATCCTAGAACCTCTAACCTGGATCCTCCCCAAGAATTCGAAACACCTGCTGTGGATCACTTGCACTCGGAGATCACCCGTGCTTTTAAGGAAGCCACTGTCCATCTGCAAAGAGCTAAAGCTCAATTAAAAAAAGGAGCAAATCGACACCGTAAAGAGGCCCCTCACTACGCAGTAGGAGATCAGGTCTGGTTATCCACTAAGCACCTGCCTCTAAAAGGACCCCGCACCTTCATCCCGAGATACCTTGGACCCTACCTCATCTCTACCATAGTTAATCCGGTGGCTGTCAAATTGGAATTACCTGCGCATATGAAAATACATCCAGTATTCCATGTCTCCTTATTAAAACCAGTACAACCAGAAACCCGATTGATTGAACTCCCAGAACCTGTTTTGGTAGATGGAGAACTTGAATTCGAAGTAAAGAACATCCTAGACTCCAAACTCTCCAAATCTAAGTTATATTATCTGGTTGATTGGAAAGGATACGGCCCCCAGGAAAGGTCTTGGGAACCCTCAGAATATGTCCACGCACCTCGTCTGGTCAAGAAATTCCATCTGAATCACCCCGACAAGCCAAAACCCCCGGAGAAGACATGCTTAGGAGGGGTCTTGAGGGGGGGTGCTGTCATGATCACTGCTTCCAAGGAGCCAGGACCAGTCCAACGTCCTTGGAAGCAGGCCCCTAACCCTTATCCTAGGCACCAGCCGGTCCCCACTGGGACCTTTTGGGCCTTGTCCTGGCGCCGGTGGCACCAGGCTCATCAAAACCATCGGTCCCGGCACTGGAAGCGCCGGGCTCATAATATGTGTGAAGATGCTTGGGTGGACTTACCTGCAGCAGACCATGCTGCTTACTTACCAGCCACTTAGAAGTCCCCTGTGAACAGGAACTACTTTCTTACCTGGGTGGGGCAAGCTCCACTCCCTGGATACAGCACTGGAACTCTTCTGGAACTGGAACTCTTTTCTTACCTAGGCGGGGCGATGGAGGAAGACGCCTCATCACTCCAAGGCTATTTAAACCACACCCGATAGATGAAAGGTGCTTCGTGTTATTCTGCATCTGCAGCAGAACGCTCACCGAGTCTGTTCCAGCCTTTCTTCTTTTGATCCTGAACCTGCAAGAATTATACTTACCATTCCTGTATCCAGTCAACAGCAGCACCTGCAAAGAGAAGAAACAACAGGTTAGCAAGGCAACCTTTACTCGCAGTGCTTACTCACCTGATCCATCGGCTGCGGCCTTTTCTTCACGCTGCACCTCCGCCTGTGAAGACAAAAGCATTGTGATTACTTACCGGCACTCCGCGAATTCCGGAATTCTTCACGCTGCATCTCCGCCTGGGAAGACAAAAGCATTGTTATTACTTACCGGCACTCCGCGAATTCCGGAATTCTTCACGCTGCATCGCCGCCTGTGAAGACAAAAGCATTGTTATTACTTACGGGCATTCCGCGGACTCCGGCGCTGCAACCCAACTTCTGAAAGACAAAAGAAGAGACATTAGACAGGTATTTACTTACGCCCATCGCGCTCGTCGCAATAGAACGCCTGCCAATACTCCGGCGTCTCTTCAGCACGAATTAAGCTGCAAGGGAAAAAGACAGTTAGAGTGCTTGCATTTACTTACGCATTTCCAGGTACTCACTCCATCTTCCATCTCAAGAGTCCTGCAAGACAAAAGGGAAAAGCATTATACAGAGTCCTGTTCAATATTAACGTGCCACGCACCTAAAGACTATAAAGACTAAAAAGGTGTCTGGAAACTCACCGCTCGTGCAGTTAACAACGGTAACGATCCTCTGAGTTCAAGAGGCGTATGTTTCACCAGTGAAGGAACTGGCAACGGCACCCTGCATCAGACGCAGATGGAGAGTCCAGCATTCACCTATCTAAGGTGAGCACGTTGACCTGGGGGCTCTACGGAGAAGCTAGGAAGAGAGAGAGAGAGAGGGACATTCAACAGCCCAGACCATTAACCCCCATATTTTTTCACCTGCAGAAACCTCATCCTACGAGTTCGACACACAGTGCGAAGAGGTTCGACCCCAGAAGCCAATCGAGTCCTGCACATCACTTTTCGAGTCACAGACACCTTCCTGCCAAGACCAGCGCCTCCGTGGGAATCAGGTGAGCGTTACATTAGGTTGCTCTAAATCAGATCTCACTTCCTTGTCTGTCTGCAGACATCCCTCAGGACTGCATGTAACTCCTCCCACTTCCCCACAGAAGGTTTCTTTCTCTTCATCTGACATATCTAGCCCCCAACTGGTATGGCTCTCGTCCCCTTCACCTTATCTAAAATCAGCCTGTCTAAGGACAAGGCTCCATGCTCGAGACTAAACAGGTCTCTTTCTTCGCTTCATGATTGGAAGGTCAGGGATCGATCTCCCTTTCCCTTGGTGTCCCAATTTGCTACCTTCTCTCAAGTCTTGATAGTCCTTATCGATCCCATGAGAAAGTTCTCTTCTAGGACTGCTCTAAATGTCCCTGCCATTGCCTCCTTTAAAGGAAGAAACTCCTACACATTACCCCATGATATTACTGGACTCAGTTCCATTGATACCTTCTGAATGCTATCAAAATCGCGCTCTGGCTGTCTCCTTTTTCATTGCAATTCTTCCTCTAATTCTCTTTGCTTTCTTGCTTCCCATCTAACTCTTTCCTCTTCTCGGCTTTTTTCCTCTCTTCTTTTGTCCGCTCTACGCTATTCCTCTTCCCTTCATCTCTGTATCCTTTCATCTCTTAGTTTGTGTGCTTCTTCCTCTTCTCCTTTCTTGCCTATCTCGTTCTTCGATTGCCCTCTGCCTGTTGTCATACTTCCTTTGTTCCTCTGCCCTTTCTTCTTTCTTTCATTGCTATTACTGATACATCTGTTCTCGCCTTTGTCTGCTCTTTCTCTTACGTTCATCCTCTTTCAATCTCTTTTCTCGTTTGCTGTCTTTTCTTTCCTGTTCGTCTTGATCTTCCCTATGCCTAAGCTCCTCGATACTTTTCCCATCGAGCTTGAGCAATATCTGCCCTCCCATCCATTCGTTCTGTATGAGCGTTACCTCGTCAGCCTTATCCTTCTCTCCTTTCCATCTCTTAATCATTCATTCTATGTCTGTTTTCAAATTTGATCGCTCACTTTTCTCCTCTTGCATGCACAAAGATCTTCTCCTTACTTTTGGTCTCTTCTGGACTATCGTCACTTCTATAAGCAGGCAGTTAATATATCAGATTACTACACCCTGTCGCTGCCTTCAGTTCCTTCAACGGATACAATCCTACATCTTCTGTACTTTTGCCATTCACTTCAGGGTGGGTAAGAGGAGCAGAAGGCTCATCACCTTCCTCCCTAAACTGAGTAAGCATCCACTCCTCAGGTGGTGGATCTTCTCTTTCCTCTTGGTACATTTTCCAGAGCTGTAAAATAGCTAATCTCTGTTTCAATGTTTCCCCTGTGTACGCAGCGTGAAAGTATGTGGTCATGTGTTGCAATGCCACTTTTGACAGCAATCCCACTTCTGGCCATGGCATGAAAATGTTATCTGCTAAGCCCTTTACCCTCTCCCCACTGTACTGTTTGAGATTAGGCATATGCTTTGGCAACGTTTTACACAGATGCATCAGTGGAGTAATAGCTCCCATTGTGACCAGTCTCGAATGACTGTCAATACTTACCAACGTTTACACAGATACATTCATAAAAAACAACGAATATTATCACGCTCCAACACTCGCCGCTCAAAACCTCTGTTTCTCAATAACCTCAACCTACATTTTGGTTGGCGTCGACAATGATCTTAAAATGGGCAATAACTTTTATCTCCACTTCAACTTTACGCAACTTATTTTTGTCGCTCTTCAACACCTTTTTAAAACAGACACATAGACAGACGGACAGACTAGTTGACTCTTTTAAATTTACACCATGGTACCCCTTTTCTCCGTCTTGCCCCTAAAAATACTCTGACTAGAGATTTACTTGTCTCCTAACATAAACCTGTTTACGCGCCGCCTAGTCTTACCCCGACTGGGGTGTGAGACGAGTTCTTCTAAAACTCCTTGAGTTAGGAATTCCAGACCTTATCTCTTAAAACACTCTTTGTTTTCTTTAAAATGCTCTTTGTTTACACTTTTATAATCAGCCCTGTTACTTTTCTGACTACCACAATCGCATCCCCACAGTTTGCCATTCAGCTCAGTCTACTCACCATTCGCTCGTTCTGCACGAGCCCTTCGGTATCGGCTCCCCTCTCCAGTTGACCACTTTAGCCTTCCGTCTGCAAAGCACCTGTGGAAATCAGGAGGGATTTCGGCACCGAGCGGCCCTTCCCACCTGTATCAATTTTCTTGCAAGAATTCTATATCGGCCGCTCTCCACAGGAAACTCTGCAATCTTCTGGCTAGATGGCGAAGGGTGCTCGATTGTCTAAAAATTTTGGAATTTTACTCAATCGATGGGCCGGTAACCATCCGATGTGCTACCACATGAACCGTTACTTCATTTTAAAATGAAGAAGCGCGTAATTGCATGGGTGAATCGCTCTCACCCCAATAATCAAACCGACTCTCGAAGTTGGCAAACAAAAGCTGTTTTATTGTCAGTTGTCTAAAAGAGGGAGTACTACGGACTTCAACGGATGTCTCACAGCATAATCTCAAAGCAACACATGAAAAAACATCCCTATATAGAAAACATTTGTCATAAGTGATGTCATACTACGTGGCAAACTAAGAAAACTTATTTGAGATTGTGATAGGTCTACAGGGAACATCTAGGTATACTTTCTGTAGGGGATTGGGTTGTGATTAAGTCTCTATAGTCAGGTGGACAACTTATGCCCACCCCTTGTGCAAGTCATCTTCAATATCTGTCAGATACACAACACACCATTGGCTCTCAAACTATAGTGCTCTTCAATACATGGTTATTGGTTGGCATGCTTGTACCCTTCTGGAATATTTGATTCGCTAGCAGCATGCAAGTTGGTACCCCAGGTGCTTGTGGGTGGACTTGACCATGTCTCCCCACCCAATTAGCCCACCATCCATCATCACTCATGCAGTCTGCCATTCGTATTGTCTTTGAACTCGGCCTTGCAAAGTATCACTGCACCTGAGAATAGAAGGGAGTTCAAGCACGTTCTTATCTTCAAGTCTCGATACAGATTGCCCATTTTCTATTTCCATCCGCAGTTGTCAGCAGTGAGTGCGGGTTGCATGGTTGTGGAACACTGACATTAATTTGAGGGGGAGGATTGAAATAACGTCGGCACTACATGCAACTTTTATTTTTAGGGGTTGGTCGAGGAGCAATTTAGAAACAACTTTTGAGTCGTTATAAGTGCCAGTACTGCAAGTAATAGAGTGTGTGGAAGAAACCAATGAACAATATTTCTACACAAGTGGCACTTTGATGGTGACGCTCTTCAGTGACAGTCTCTGAAAGGAAGTGCACTAGCACAGCACTATAAAAATACAGTAGTAGTGAATAAGTGTTAACTGGCCTGCATCTTAATTTTCCAGATGGCTAACGTACCAGCGCCTGTGTTCTTCATAGTTACTCCAGGTCTACCCGGAGTAAGGTGGGCTGCCTGGAGGGAGGGTTTCATGAAGTATGCCCTAGCCATGTTTGGAGCAAATTATTCAAACGAAAGGAAAGAGGCTCTTTTAGTTGACTGTTTGGGCCCTGCAAGTCAGCATGCATTGAAGACATTACCTGAACCAGTTGGTCTTGAGGGGGCAGGATCATATGAGATAACCTTGGCCAAGCTTGACAAACATTTAGAAGTAGAAGAGAACATTATTCTAGAGAGGTACAAGTTCGCCACCAGGGAGCAAAATAATGGCGAAAGTTTCGAGGACGCCGCTAAGGGGATTAGCAGTCAAATGTTGATTTACTCATTGTCGTGAGGATCACTTAAGAGATCAGCTCATGATAAAATGCAACAATGATAAGGTCAGACAAGAGATGTGGAGGGAACGCAATCCCACATTGTCCAGAGCTATAGAGATTGCTCAAAATATTGAGCATACAGAAAAGTATATTAAGGCACTTCAACTTGATAAAAGTGGGGTCAATGATAATAGCAAAGTAAGCTTGGAGGAAGGTGCTATACACAAAGTATCAAAGTCGACACAGAGACAGTCCACAAGTGGGTTTGTGAGGAGAACGGAAAACTCCCGTAAAGTCAATCCTGGTTACAATAGAAATATGGGGCGAAAATGGAGTTCTTCAAGGGATTCCAAGGGAGTGACTGGAAGATGATGTTTCGGGTGTGGGAGTGGATCACACTTGGCATATGACGAAGAATGCACCGCAATCCACATTTTATGTCATGAATGTGGCAGAAAGGGGCATATTGCCCGATGTTGCAGATATTTCAATTTTGGAGGCCGAGTCCAAGAAATTAGCTGTGGTTATGGCGAAGATGATTAGATGAATACTGGTAGAGAAATTGTGAACTCAGTATATGCAGTATCTGGGAAGTTGAAGACACCTAAACCGTGTGCAATGATATCAAGGAGTTCTGGTGTCCATGTTGATTGACAGTGGATTGACAGTGGAGCAGATTACACTCTGATTAGTGTGGAGGTTTGGAGAGACACATTTAATTGTTGTACACTGTGGGAAGCGGGCCTCAGAGCAAGTGCATATGATTAAGTGTCGATTGAGATTTTAGCTAGGTTTAAACGTGAACTGCAATTCAAAGGGAGGAAAGGTCGGTCAGACATATATGTCTCAAACAAAGGGGGTGAGCTCCTATCTTGGAGTGACCAGGCAGAATTGAAGATTAAGTTGGATGACAGGCACCCTGAACAACTTCAGGTAGAAGAACGAGTAGGTACTGAGGAGAGTTGTGTGAAAGCTGAAGGAGACTCACGACGATTGTTCACGGACAAGCTTGGATGCTTGCACATAAGATTCGACTGAAGAAGGGTGCAATTCCCAAAGTAGCAAAATTATGCAAAGAGGTTGTGGTGGAACTGACAAGGATGGAGACTGAAGGGATCATAGAAAAAGTGCAATCATCTGAATGGATCAGTCCTATTGTTATTGTCAGGTAGTCAAATGGTTCGATCAGATTATGCATTGACTTGAGACACTTAAATAGCATGGTGATCATTGACAAATTTCCATTGCCAAGTATTGATGATTTGCTAGTAGAGGTAGCAGGAGCTAAAGTGTTCTCCATATTGGATCTCAAGTCTGCTTATCACCAGATAGATTTACATAGGGATTCTAAAGACTTAACAGCATTCATCACTCCGATAGGTCTTTTCAGATGTAAAAGGATGCTGTTTGGGTTAATATCTGCGGCTAGTGTCTTTCGAAGTGTAATGCACAAGTTGCTGGGAAGAGAGACAGGAGTACTTTGCTATCAGGATGATGTGCTTATTTGTGGTTGTAATGAGCGTGAGCATGATGAAAGATTGAAGAGAGTTTTAGAAATATTAGGGGAAGCTGGTTTGATAATTGCTAGAGAAAAATTTACATTTAAGGCGGACAAGGTGGTATTCTTATGCTATGACATTTCTGGTGAAGGTGTGAAGCCAAAGGAAGACGCAGTTGAGGCTATAATGCGAATGAAGTCACCCAAAAGTAAGAGTGATGTACTGTCATTTCTAGGGCTTGTTGAATTCTATGGAAAATTCATCAGAGGTTTGTCGGACAAGACAAGCAACATGAGACATCTCACTCGAAAAGGTGTGGTGTTTGATTGGGATGAGAAGAGTATGAAGGAGTTTACAGACCTTAAACAGGCTATGGTGAATGCTCCCGTGTTGAGCAGTTTTGTAGAGTCAAGGAACACTTTGTTATTTGTAGATGCAAGCAACTATGATGTGGGTGGTGTTCTCATGAAGGAGTATGGTTCGGAGCTGTATAACATAGCGTTTGCCTCGAGAACTCTTAACGAAGCTGAACGTAGGTACCCTGTTGTTGAGAAGGAGGCGTTAGTGTCTGGAGTGTGGAGAAATTTAAACGATATTTATGGGGACGAGAGTTTACCTTTAGCACTAATCACAAAGCATTGGTTAGTACATTTTCTAAGGGTAGCCTGGAAGGTGTGTCCAGGTGCATCATGAAGTGGGTGCGCAGTTTACAAGGTTTACAGTTTGTTATGATGAATGTGCAAGGAGAGAACAATGTGGTGGTAAATGCACTGTCGAGGTCTGTTATGCAAACAGTAGAGAGTGGGGAAGGTACTGTGCATGAACAGGAAGATACAGGTGAAATGTTTCAAGTGCATACCAGTTTGAAGAAATTGGATGGGGACCTGGAATGTGTGGAGGACACTTTGTATCAAGATGTGATTGCGTTTATAACTGGTGTTGCCGTCACTGGAAGAGAAAAGAAATTGGAAGGTTTTGACAAAGTAAAGAATGAACTTTCTGTCAGGGGTGACATATATAGAGGCTAAAAGCTTGTTGTTCCAAGGTCTATGAGGAGTACTGTAGTGGAGTTG
Organism: Ambystoma mexicanum; assembly: GCF_040938575.1. Taxonomy (NCBI): domain Eukaryota; kingdom Metazoa; phylum Chordata; class Amphibia; order Caudata; family Ambystomatidae; genus Ambystoma; species Ambystoma mexicanum. The sequence continues at coordinate 1,089,173,584 of NC_090926.1, read as the reverse complement.
GCACATGTTGGCCATTTAGGTTTAGCAAGGACTAAAGGGTTGGTTAGGGCTGATTTTTGATGGCCGGGAGTGGACAGATATGTAGAGGAAGAAGTGAATGCTTTTGCAAAGTGTATTGAAGGTGACAAGGGGCTTACAGTGCAAAAGACTCCCATGATTGGGAGGAAGAGCCCCAATGTGCCATGGGATGAAGTGGCAATAGATGTGTTGGGTCCTTTTAATATGAGAGGCTCGAGAGACTCATATCTATTAGGCATAATGGATTTATTGTCAAAATGGCCAGAAGTGTGTGTTCTTAAAGACATCACAAGTAGTAGTATAATACGTTTTTTGGAACAGTTGTTCTGGAGAGAGGGTTTCCCCAGAAGGTGGCTTTCTGACAATATGGATCGCAATTGGTGTCCAGGGAATTTAGAGATTTTCTGGAGAGATATGGGGTTGAGCAAATCACCACAGTGTTGTATCATCCCCAAGACAATGGGTGTGTGGAGCGTTTTAATAGGACCTTAATGGAAGCCATCAGAATTGCGGTTGTCACAGGGGGTGACTGGATACGTACTGTAATGGAGAGGACATTTCAGTACAGATTCGCTCCCCATAGCGTCACAGGTGTTTCGTCTTTTTAAGTATTGCGAGGCAAAAAACCCAATTCTCACTTATGTCCAGGGTGGATGGAGAGGTCGCGTTGTGTGAATGTGGGTGTTGAGGTGGTGAGAGAAAAGTTAATGGTTTGTGGATATCGTTCTAAGGCATGCTATGATGAGAAGAATTGCTGCAGAGAGTTAGAGGTAAAACCAGGTGAGTGGATCAAGGTGAAACTGCCTACCAAGATCAGGAAAGGGTGTTCCTCATATTCAGAACCCAAGGAAGTAATTAAGGATCTTGGTTCATCCATACTGGTCAGAGATGGAGCTGTGTGGAATAAAGAAAGAGTTGCTATATTGAGAAGGTAGAATGTGTTGGTGTGATGAGTGTGAGCAGGAAGGGAGGTGTTAGAGGTTAGAGTTTATCATATTAGAGTTTATTACATTGAGGTTTCTATGTATTGATGTGCTTGTGTGTTCAATGTATCTTATCCGTAACCTGATTACTGTTGTCACAATATGTTTACTGACATCACCTCCTGGAAGGTGGAGTCTCAGCATCTGGGGCCTAACATTCCACTAGGTCAGTTAAGAAGATTTCCCCCTTGCTGGGGGTTGTTGCTGATGTTAACTCAATAAAGAGTTATTCATTACTTCATGCAGTGTCGACCAATCTTTGCCTAACATAACAACTACGCATAGCCAGCCTTCATGATTACTTAGCCTATGTGCATTGCAGCATCTGTACAGTTATAACTTTTATATTTTCCACAGTGTTCTTCTCACATGCAATCTTCATTCTGCACATGAAAGGTTACTCCATTCTTTATTTCGTCATCAGATTACATAAGGTCTATGCATTCTCTTCTCTGATCATCCTTCTCAGTGCGTCACTTTCATTTCTTGTGACATCACCAACCTCTTGCATTCACTGATTTACACTTCTTCAGGGGTCTCCCCTAAGAGACTGTCATCTCTCTGTGGGTACATCTTATAGGGCTTTCTTTATGTATATCTTGTTTCGAAGATCTTTCGTGGTATCAGGATCATTATCGGCATTGTGCATGTCTCAATTTCCGGGTTCCAACATATAGGCAAAATAGGGGTGGAATTTCCGGTAGAGGCGTTTGGCTTCTCCTCTACAGTTTGTTCACTGAATTTTAAGGGTTTCATTGCATCACATAGTTTCATATTAGGAGTGCATCAACTAAAGTTTTTTCAAATATATCGAGGGTTGCAGTGAATGTATTCACCTTAACTAAAGTTTGTTTTACTGAATGTACATGTACATAGAATAAAAACAGTTGTGCAAGGCAAACTCATGTATACATACAAAAATCTAGGGCAGAATTGGTACTTAATCTGGATAAAGGTTGCTGTGGGCTAACATAGAGGATCTGCCCATCTGCACAGTCAAACCATTCACATTTATATCCATGTAATGGTAACGCAGTGTGTGGATATATGTAATTGGCTGTACTGTGGAGATGGGCGGCATCTCTAGGTTGGCCTACAGAGACATTTATTTGTATAAACATGTGCACATCACTCTACCCTTCTTTCCACAATCATGTGACCATATTTATTCATATTATTCCTGAACATGTTTTTTTCTCAAAACGTTCCTTCAAGCCCTTACAAAGCATATCTTTAAAATGTCAAGAAAGTTATCTTGAGTGAAATCTTTGAAATCTTGATTGCAGGTGAAAATTGAAGCTGAACATCTACATCCAACAGTTGAAAATCTAAATTCATGATAAAAGTCATACAACAAAATGTTAAATACACATCACCATTAATCCATCAACATAAAAGTGAACATTTCTGTTACTTTATTACAAAGACTCTACAGAAATCTAGACATGATACCCCTACATTCCTCCTTCACATCCCAGTACTTCCTTACATCACAAAGTCAATATGGAAACAAAACAAAGCAATCTTACACATTGTAAGTAGTTTGATTACCACTTCTAAATCACATACACATTTTACAATATGGACTCTTTTCTACAATGTAAATTCTCTCCAATCGCATTCACATCCCTAACATACCCCTTTCAACCAAATCAATAATATTACCACTGTAAAAACAACTTGTGCAATCACTAGGCATATACGAACTCAGAGACCCGCACATGAAAGACCACTCTGGATTGATATTCCAAACTAATGGCGACAACTCAATATGATATATTTCTAAAGATATCCTTTTTTACATTTGCCACTCAATATGAATTGAGATTTTGAAATGTTAAGAATTATTGATACATTACTTAGACTAAGCAGAGTGAAAGGGATTTCTACGTTCTTGATTCAAACTGTTTCTGTGTGCATATCTTAGATCAATGTATTCTACCAATAAAATAAAAACTACACATTATCCTTTCTTTAAATTAATATAAGGACTCAAAAAAAGTAAAATCTGCACCATTTTACTTAACATCTCAATTCAAAATGGCAATTGACACCAAGTTGCAATTTGACATTCCCCAAAAATGATTTAATGAAAAAATGCACAAAACATTTATCGAAATAAAGATTATATCAGGTAATTCAACATACAAATATTACACACATTTTACAATATTGACTCTTTCATTAGTCACTCACCTTGAATCTAAATCAGCATGTGTACTCCCACCTCAAATTGAGAAACCATGAAAAATAGTGCAGATGTGTCTCTGCCCACAGTGCACCTTTTCCAAAACAAACACCACTCAACTATCCCTGCCATACCTCTCACACTTTCCCTTAAATCAAATAAAGAATAGCTAGCATATCTTAAAGGTCAGTATCGGTTGGTATTTCATTGGGTCACTTCTGTCCTCCTTCTTAAATATCAGAATTAACACTGGTAGCTTCCAGGAAGGGGGAGTAGGTCCCTGTGATTTATTAATGGTCATTGAAAGGGCACAATATATAGGAAACTGTCTTCTTTTATAATTTGCATCAGATGGAATGAGAGGTATGCGCGGTATAAGAACAGTATCTAAGTTTCAATAGGCTTCAATGATGTTTCTTTGTGGATGTGTAATTGTCAATCTTGTTCCATTGCAGAGTCCCTGTGATGGCATAAGATCGGGTAGTAGCATAATTCAAGAACCTACTTTCAGTTTTTGCTTTTGGGAGGGGTTTGGGGGGAAAATCATGCAGAGTTTCACTCTTAGAGACTGAAACATTGAGCCAGTAACTAACTGTTCATTGACACCAGGACCACTGTGCCCTGTGTGAAGAGAAGTGGGGGTGGAAAGAAATAACTTGAAATTATTCTGAATGTTTGTGGTAGTGGAAGGTGACCACGTAGAACCATGCTCATTCTGTTTGTTAAAATGATAGCTGTTGTTGAAGTGGAAGGGCGCACAGAGGTAAACTTTGCCATTTGGACAGCTGAGGACAACCTAACTCTGATAAATTGCTTTGTTGAAATGATAGCTATTGTTAAGGTGGAAAGGCACACAGAGGTGCACTTTGCCATTTTGACAGCAGAGGGCAACAAAACACTGATAAATTGCATCAGCTGAGTACAGAAACATTCCTAAGAGGTTTACACATATAGATAACAACTTAAAAATATGAAGTTCAAGAACTGAATGTAGGCAAACTGAATTGAGAACCAAGCCTGCATATCACGTAAAATACATCTAAAATGGAAATAAAGTAAAACATAAACATAACATGGTTTTTTTAACCACTTCTCCCAAATAGTGACCTCATATCTGTACATTCATCTTGCTCATCTCAGTTTTTTCTTATATCTAAATCTCAATAAATGAGCCAGGTAAAAACTAAACAATACACACTACTCATGCACATTCCTGAACTACATCCCAAACAAAACATGAAAATTATGTATTCACTCTGTTTGTTGAACAAATCTTCAAAATAAATCACTTTCTTTCAATTATGGTTACTGTCTATTTAAACAGATTCAAAATCACACAAACACAGAAGTACCTGTTACTTTCTAAGTTCACTGTCAAAATGTCACCCATGAGATATAAGGACACCAGTTCAAATTCGGACCATCAAACAAAAAAGTGGACAATATCCAAAACCCACACAATGGCACCACCCAATCTCATAAAATGTATTTCAAAAGAAAAAACTGTTCACCATTCAAAACAACCAAAATGCAGTACCTTTCCATCAAAATGAAACAGGAAGCTCAGTGCATCACCATTCTGTTGTTACTCTCTCAGAGTCACAACAAAAGCCAACTTGGAGCAACAAAAGAATGTATCTACATGATTGTGATTCATGGGCTCTTGATCTACTTGCATGTAGAGACAGATTTACCAGCATCTTGGACTACTGCATTTCCAAATAATTTGGAAAGGAATTAGAGTCATGAGATGGGAACGGATAGTCCATGAGTTATTCAAACTCAGCCTCAACCAACATCCAGACGTCATAATAATTCTCTGTGAAGGTGAAGATCATGGATATTTCAGAGGTATTTCTCTTTCTCTCATCATGAAACATGATTTCCAAAAACGAATCTTCAATAGTACGTTCCAATACAATTATTTGCTCCAAGAGAACATTCAAACATGTTTACTTCAGTTCTAAAGAAACACATCTTACACATTTTTAATTCAAAAGTTATTTTAACCGCTACCTATTTTATATTTTCCACAGTGTTCTTACTATGAATGTTTAAAAAAATAATAATACTGAGATCGAGATCTATGAAAGTACTGGGGTAAGGAAGAGGGATGCGCTAGTATCAGATCTTGATACATGACCAATGCCCATAAAAAAGAGTAAGCACAGTACCAAATGACCAGTACTCACATATAGTAAGCACACTACTCACAACATGCGAAATCCTTGCTTTCTGTTTTTTATTTCCACTTAAACCACTCATGATGAATCTAGATGTCATACCCATACATCTCTCTTACTCACCCCAGTACTTTCTTAGATCTTGATTTCAATATAAAGACAAAAACAAAACAGTACTTTCTTATCACATCTGAATAAAAAGCATTTTAAAATATTAGCTCTGTCAATTAGCCAATCATCTCGAATCATGATCCAAATCTTGTCCCTCCTCAAATTGTCATGAAAATATGATATATTTCTAGAGATATCTATGTTTACATTTGCCACTCATTTGCCTGCCAAAGAAAAAGACATCACCGAAAGAGATGTTCTGTAAAGAAGTTTTGAGATTGTTTTGACATTTCTGGTTGTGATGCCATCATAGAGGGTGTTGCATGATTGTCTAATGAAAAGAAGGAAACTAGATTCGAGCATATTCATCGTTGATAAAAAAGATGTTTAAAAAGCAAATCCCTGAAGATGACATGTGTTAAGGGGTCAAAACACGTGTGGGCAGCGTACCAGAACAAGACATTTCTGTTTTGAAAGCTGATTAAGAGTTGTGTCAGTTCTTTGGATTCATACAATGGTGCAACACACATGGTTGATGGAACGTTCCCTATAATCTCAACAATATCTTAACCTCAGTGGGAGTTGTCCCCTTTAAGTGCTTTGGTTTCTCTATGGTGTATGTGGAGATATTTAGTTATTTTGATTGTATCCCCTGGCCCTAGTAGTGGACCCCTACCTTGCATTCTCCAAATGTGTGCACATCGCTAGTGTTTGTTGGATGGTGATGGGTTTTGTAATATGAGTGTAAAAACATATGCCAAAAGATACCATAATGCAACAACATAAAAGACAGCTTTCTGAATGAAGGAGTAGGCACAGCTCTGTAGTGCACTGCACTTTGATTGAACTCTCTAGGTATGGATGACAAAGAAGATTTAAGGGCATCAGAAGAGAATTAAGGTGGAACCTTTACTGATGCAAGACACCAACGATTTAGACATTTAAAAACTAGATAATCTACATTAAACTAAATCCGCCTCTCCAAATGACTACAAGGTGATTCCCCTCTTGAGATGCAGCACATGGCTCCTTTTCACAAGACTTTAACATTTACAAACACGTATTCTAAGCAAATTGAAGCTACAGGATCAATTCCCTTAATTAAGGGCATTGCAATAATGCAATCACAAGATCATTGTTAGAAAAAGAAGAAATAAAATTTTATTTCGTGTGATGTACATTCTGGTAGGGTAACTCTATAGACTTATAAACCAAGAGAGGGGCAATTATCAGTGGAAAATCATACAATAAGGCAATTAATGGTCATGGCAATACAGGTTTTGAGTTTTAGTAGTGAAAAACAAAACCTTAGTTTAATAGTAGCTAATGTAATACATACACAACATATGTTAGTATCGAAATGTGGTTTCATTTTGAAATATTAAAATAACAAGGTCGTCTTTATATAGTATTCATTTACATTGTAAATTTGTTGAACCAGAACAGTGTTAACATGAGCATGCATTTGGCGTAATATAAAAGTGAACTGTTTCTCTATGCAAAAGTGAAACCATTCTTCCATGGGTGAGCTTTTATGGTGGTCCATTGAAAGTCTGTTGCTTGATTCTCCTGGAGAAGAAGTGTCTTGTTGAAATAGATCTTGCTGCGAAGTTTCTTTGCGGTTTTGTTACTGCAGACATTTGGTAGTTAGCCTGTCTGCTTCTAAATGTTTCCAATGCAGTTAGTTATTGGCTGGACTCCGAGCAAAGTGGTGGCTAGTAGGAGGCCAAGAATCCCCTCCATGTGCTAATATACTTTACAGGCAGCTAAGACATAAATATATACATTCTAAGACTATGCAAAAGGCTGTTTCTAAATAATCTACCTTCCAAGCAATACACTTTGATGATCCATCCTGGGACATTGTTCAGACCAAGATAACCTTTCCATATTTATAACTGTTTCTTGATTTTTAGAATATAGTTTATCTCTGTTCAATGGCGCTGATATTTCAGGAAAAAGTTATTCATCTGGTTCCCTTTATTTGCGTTCCTTCTAACTCTGTGTCACCTGATCAACTTGGAGAAGCATCTACACTATCGCTCTGCCTGGGAGTTAAGAAGGTTGATGGTCAGGGCTAGTTGGGGAGCAGGAGGAGGAGGTGGAGTGACTACTAAAGGGCAACAAATGTAAAGGATTGTTGAAGGTTAGTACATACTTGTGGTTATTGGACCTAACACAGCCTGCGGTGGCATGGGGATGATGTGTAGGGACCTGCACGTTGCCGAACACAATCCTGTCTCTACCACATACAAGCTGATATTTATAGGGATGTGACTTCATCAGAAAGCACATGCATGGATCCTGAGTATGTGAATTGCCTAGTGCTGTGTACTTTATTTTGCATAACCATCAGTCTTGAGTGGTTTTAGCAATCTGTGTATGCACCCTTCAGATTGCAAGGACGCACAGTACACATCGGCTTGCACATGTGTGTCTAATAAGGATGGGTTTGCTTCAGTGACTTTCCCTGGTTACGTAATAAAAGGAAGGATTAAACGCTGGAAATATTGGCACAGGTGAGTGATGGGTATCACTATAAGCGTGTACACTCATCTTCCTCCTCCCACTCCTGTTCAGTCACTGGTAGAATTTGCATAACAATATCATTTGTCCATTCACTTCTGAGTCCAGGATTGAAGAGTGGCCGGAGCTGGGGTGGGAAGGCCACCTGAGGAAAGGCATAGAGAAGACGCCTGCCTTCCACATTATAAAAGGAGATTCTCCCAGCCTCATAATCAAGGAAAATCCCCACCACCCGTGGAAGCACTTGTGGGGTCAGCAGGGTAGGTGGGGAGGTCATGGCCTGGTATTTATTATGTCTAAGCCGGACTGTCCAGTAGCCCTTGTCAGGCTCAAAGGCCGTCACTTCCCCCTTCCTGCTGACAGATTCATCACACACTCCCAACTCCCAAGCTGCCTTGTCAGTCACCTCCACCTCCCAGTAATGCCTGCCGGAGTTTAGCCTTTCACGGCCAAGCACAATGGGATATATGTCATATCTCTGTGGATTCTTGGGCACATCTTGTGCTTTGTCTCCACATCTGACACTCTTTTCATCCTCAGACAGGATGAGCCATCGATGTGCAGTGTCGGGATCCAGGGTGACTTCGACTGAAAAAGAAAATCAATCACAGTTTAGTACTAAAGAAGGTAGCTCGCGACAGTCCAATCACCAGCAGCATTCCTTTTCCACAAGCCAATCACAAGCTTAGCACCACTTCAACTTGCAAAAATGAAATGTTAGCTGCTTGTCCTAGCTCACCATGTCGTGTATCTTTAGTTTATTTTTTAAAACATTTTTTATTGTGCATTTATTTTAATTTACAAAACCTTTAAGCACATACAACATTTTAAAAGGAGATATTTCTCAGTCACATATATAAAATTACATATATCAACTTTTCATAAAATCTTAAATATGAAATTCCATCAATGACATATTTGATTAAAGGATTTTCCTATTACTAAAAATCATATTCGCCTCATCTCCATTTTCTTTTCCATTTCTTTCCATATTCCAATGGCGGCAGCAGTTACAACTATAGATTGAACACCACATAGCATTGACCAGAACTGGTCATAAAGGTTGCTGTCCATGTTATTTACATAGTTAGAGTAACCTTTTTGCAGCCAGATTAGGACAAGTAGTTAAAATGTGGTGACATGTTTCAATTTCTCGATGGCATAATCTACAACGGTTGTCATAATCGATAGAGGATTTTACCTGCCATGTTCCCACAAAGTCATTTGTGGGGAGAAGGTACAATCTCAAGTACAGTACGAATCGTTTGAGCTCAATAGAGCAGATCTTAGTCAGATAGCTACAGGGTCTGTAATGGGGAACACTCTGATAAGAGTATTCCTTGTATCGTTTCTTTGAATGTATGTAGTTTGTCTATATTTAAAGCCCTATCCCATTATTTAATTTTTGTTTTTATTATTATTTCAAATTTCGGCAAAGTTACAAAGATGTCTGGCTCAATATCCAATGCTGCAAGATGGATTTACGCAGTTGTTTTTAGATCCTCGAAGAAAATTTCAGGTCATCATTCATACCATCACCTACTAATTGTAGTAGGGAGTTTCAGTTACGGTCTGTTCTCAACAATTTGGCATATAACAACGTATGCTGTACGTACCACACTGATTTTAATGAGCACAGCTTGACTCTAATCTTAATGCCTCAACCGGTACTGATTTTGGTAGGTAGATAATTGTACGTAGCAATTTGCCCTCAATTTTTTCTAGCCATTGTACCTGTGTATTTGGGAGTGCGTCAAGTGAATACAGGATAAACAATAAACTTCAAGTAAGCCCTCGATATTTTGTCCTCCTCAACACTATGTAATTTTTTGGAACAAGCCATTTTTTCCATATTTTGCCCCTGACCACTGCTTCGTAGTAGGAGGGAGGTGGCCTGATTTTAACAGGGAAACCCAAGTATGTAAACTCTCTTGTCCTTTCCAATTCAGTTTCATTGAGGTGCCAGACAAAGGGATCTGTTTCTAAGCTGCTTAGACACATTGGGCCTCATTACACGGTAGGCCGTAACCATGACGCTATTAGCGCCATGGTTGCCACCGGTATTTTACCGTGTCCGCCTTGGTGGATGGTGGAATTACCGCCCTACGCCAAGGTGAGCGGGGCGGTAATTCCCCATTCACCAAGGCACTTCCCCATTCCCATTTTTGCCCCCATAGGGCATAATGAGAATGGGGAAGGTGCTAATTACGGTACTGCAAATTGCGGTACCGTAATTAACTCCAAGGTCCCTTTGCGGCACCCTACTTTAACGGCTGGTAAAACCAGTCGTTAAGGTCGGGTCCCGCAAAGGGAACTAGTAGTAAGGCGGTAAGGGTTTACCGGTACTGGTGCCCTTACCGGTACCGGTAAACCCTTACCGCCTAACGTGTAATGAGGCCCATTGTCTTTGCCTTATCTGTATTTATTATCATGTGATTCTCATTTGCGTATGTCTCTAGCACAGTGATCGTGTGCTGCAGGCCCACTGGAGTACGATCAAACAGTTATATGTCATCCGCATAAGATAAGCATGTTATGTGAGTACAATTTATCTTTGGTGGAAAATAGCAGACAAACTGTAATTCACTTTCTACATCAGCAGTGTAAAGATTATACATTACTGGGCACAACACACAGCCTTGTTTTAGACAACAATTTCTTTGGTAGTAATTTGTGTGTGTGCCTTCCAAATGTAGGCGTATTGAAATAGATGTGTGCGTGTACAGCTGTTGTATGTAGTGTAATAATGTTGGATCGATACCCCATTTCTCAAGTTTTTCCCAGAATCTTGGTCTTGAGATGAGATCGAAGGCCTTTATAAAATCAACATAACAGTATAAGTTAGTACCCTTCTTGTTTTCGTATTCTGCTATTAAGAATTGCAATGTGCTGATTTCCTAAAACCCATCTGAAAAGGGCTAAGTAGTTGGCTTTTTTCAAACCAGGTTGTAAGTTTGCCTAGTATTATGCCGGCAAAGATCTTTTGACCTGTGTCCATCATCGCAAAGAGGCGATAGTTGGAGGGAACCAGTCTGTCGCCGCTTTTGAAGACATGGACAATAATGGACCTACGCCCGCTTTCTGGGAGAGAGCATGTTTTCACTGAATGAGAATAAAGTGCGTTCAATATTTTTGCCCACAGTTCAGGTTGATCTTTTAACACTACACTAGGAATTCCGTCTAGGCCGGGCGCCCAACAGGACTTAATTTTTGTGATAATTCCTATCAGGTTTTCCTCATTTATGTCTAGATCTAAGGGCTGCCTCTTGGTTTTGCCTATTCTCTTTTCCATAATGTGCATAAGAGAGCCAGTGTCAGTATCAGGGATACACAGGATGAAATATAAACCCTGAATATGCCTGAACCATGATTTTTGGGATATAGGATTCAATTCAACAGGAGACATGGCTTTCCGAAATGCATTGCAGCATGACCAAAGCTTGTGTGCATCATGAGTTTTTAGCCAATGGAATAATTTTAACTAATTTGAATTTGACAGAGAGTTTGTGATGTCTAAGCCAAATTTTGTAATTAGTTTGCAATGGGTGATACTATTTTGTTTCTCGTATGAATTTAGTTCAGGGCAAGCTCTTACTGCTGCTCAACTCTTTTGGAGCAGAATTTTCTTTTCATTTATCAAAAGGGGAGATGTTTCTGATGGTGTCATTTTTTAATTTTTTTTATTTGATATGGATAATACAATCATCCTTTCAAATATAAACAAATATGAACAAATCGACAAATTGACAAGATTGTTCCACTGGCAGCTCTTAAAATTACATCATTATCGTTAAAGAGAAGAGTAAAAATGTTTCATTTCTGACATTATATTCAAATAAAATACATACATTATTCTAATAGAGTATGCAGTGTTATCGTTAAAAAGAAAAATGAAAAAGAAAAGGAACCATTCAAAGGCAAAAGAAAAGAAATTGCGACTCAAGAAATTGCTACTGGGATCTTCAGCGGATTGAGGGAAGGGTATTGCTGTCACATTTTTGAAATATTGATTCCAGGAAGTGTATTATTGCTACACACATACCCAATTTGGGGTTGTTAATTAGAGCTTGCCATATGTTAGTTATGTCCATGTGGACATATATATTTATAATATGGTATTTGAAATGATTTTTTCTTTGATTAGACAGTATGGGGCAATACATTATACAATGTTCTAGTGTTTCTTTTTTCTGATTTGTTTGAGCAAAAGCGGCAATAGTTAAGTTTTCTTGGAATCAATTTTCATCTAGACATAATTTCTCTGGTTGGCCAAAGATTTAAACAAAACCTTAAATACTGTTGATGAATGTGTAGTGACAGACATCTGATTAAGTAATCAGCTGGCTCATGAAACGCTTTGTGTCGAAACACTCAGGGATCGAAGGTCTTATATTTTTGACATTGTCTGCGATTATCTATCCAGTCATGCTGATATAGTTTTTGTTTTGCACGTTGTGAGTTGGATAGGAGTAGGTCCAAGGTAATTAAGGCATCTGCTAATGCATCTAAGATAAAATTAGACCACGACTTAGTAAAGATTTGATCCTGAGCCAAGAGATGCTGTGTCATGATACCTAAAATGCCGGGAGTGGAAATTCCCATGACGGATTTCCTAAACAGGGCACACATTCTCCATTTAATCTGTGACTCCAAGGAGAGGAGACCTAGCTCGTGTCGAATAATAGGAAACGGAATGCTCTTGGGTAAATGCAAGAGTTGTGTCCAAAATCGGGCCTCCAGCGTGATCCATCATTTGGAAGCTTTAGGCAATAGAGATTCAATTCCATAAAGTATGGTGGGGATCACCTTCTGCTGATAGAACTGCTTTAAGTACTTTAGCTTTAGATATGAGTGTTTGGAGTTTTATATGTATTACGTCCTCCATTACGTGATTTGTTGGCAGTGCTTGAATGCTCATACCCAAATATTTATACTGCTGGACTTATGATAAAGGAACATTATTTAAGTGCCAGTTGTATGACTTTGTTTTGGTTCTGGCATGAGGTTTACAAACCATGCTCTGAGTTTTTTGAGTGTTAATTGTTAAATTGTTAGCAGTCACATACAAAGTTAAACAGTCAAGTAATTTTTGTAAACCTGTCAATGTTTGCGATATGAGTATCAAATCGTCAGCATAAAGGAGGTGACAGATGGGATTAGATCCTAATTTGGGAGAGTCGGATTGTACTAGGGGCAAAGCAAGGCCTAAATCAAGTAAGAACAGATTAAATAGGAATAGGAAGGACGCCAAGATGCAGCCTTGTTTAATGCCTCGACATGTTTTGATAACTGATGATAATTTGCCGGCTAGAGTCAGTCTGACTTGCATGGTCGTATTAGAATGTAAAAGCATAATCAAATTTAATAATGAAGATGGACAATTGTATTGAGCTAGTTTACGATACATGATGGATCGATTGATAGAATCAAAGGCGGCTTTGAAATCTATAAATGCCAAATATAGGATTTGGTTTTTGGCCGCATATTTGGATCTTAACATATTAAGAACCATAAGGTTGGGATTGGTTCCAAGGCCAGCGACAAAGCCAGATTGAAATGGATCCCTCAAGTTGCTTTGACTTGTGCAGTGATTTAAATGTCTCAATATGATTCTCGAGAAGATTTTTCCCGGGGCATCAAGCATAGCTATAGGTCTATAGCTAGATGCTAAGGAGCGGTCACCTATTTTGTATATCGGGACTATGATGGAATGGGTCAACGATTCTGGGAAGCGCTGATTGATGTTAATAAGTGAAAATATTTTGAACAAAATAGATGCCCAAAGATCCGGATGTTGTTTAAACATTCGATTTGAAAGACCATCAGGGCCACAGGCACCTGAATTGCTAATCCTGTTAATATAAAATCGAATGTCATCCAGATCAAAGTTGAGATAAAAACACTTATGTTCAACTCCGAGAGCCACATTTGGTGAGTTTAGGGGCAAGGCATAGAGGGTGGAAAAGTGAGGGATCCACTCTGACTCTAAGACATTATTGGCCTGGCGTACTGATTGCGAATAGTGTGTGACTTTGTTCAATTGTGACCATGATCTCGCGATGTTCTTGAAGTGTAAAGTTGATAGCATTGCTTCACCATCGTTTCGATAAATTGTTGCTCGCAAAGCCCTTAGGGCATTTTTGTGTTTGGTTTTTATGCTCCTCAATGTAGATGCTCTACATTGTGTCATTTTTCCTTTTTAGGCTTTTGATTCTCCTTCCCGCTGGTCGGAATTTTTATAGAGATCATTCGTCCCAGATACCATTCGACTATACTCAGTGCCTTTTCCAAGCTTCTTTGATCGTGCCACAATACATTATTTACAACGTTTATATTTTTTGCAGACCCATGTAATCAAGATTTATGTTAGAAGTAATGTTTTGTTTTCTGAATAGATTCATGGGGTTGTGTGCTATGTCAATGTACCAGCTCAGCATCACATGGTCACTTTGAGCATTGTGGGAGATTTCTATAGGGCTACTTCCGGATTTGGTGGCTGGATCAGCAAGTACATAGTCAAGTTGTGAATTAACAATTCCATTTGACCAGGTGTATGTCTCTGAAGATGAGTCAATAGGCCAAAAAACCCAAAACATCAGATGATAGAAGCAAAGCAAGTGAGTTTTTTCCATGGACAATCAAAGACAGACTTTTTAGGGAAGGGCAGGTGAAGGTTCCTTTTGTTAAAGTCACCTGCAACTATAATTCGACATGTAGGAACTTTCTCGAGCCAGAAGTAGATGATATCATCCATGATTCCATGTATATGATTTTTATGAATTGCCCCGGTGGGTCATATATATTAATAACCAAGGTACTGTCTGATTTGTCTTTGGATGATTGCAAGATACCAGCTAGTTCATAGGGGGAATGATCGGCCTTAATGAGCTGAGTCAAGGTGTATTTGGACTTTGCTCCGATCGCTAAACCACTGTGGCTCCCGACCATAGGGAGTTCGATTTTTGTAATGTCAGTTGACGTAATTAGGTCAAAATATGGTAACTGTTTAAAAATCACTAGGAGGAAAGATCTGTTTAGGAAGGGACGGTGGTCTGTTGGATTAATTTCTTTGAGAATAATCCACTTTCCCAGATATTTGAGAGCATTTGCAGTAATTATAGGTTTGTCTAATGGTTTGGAACCTATACAAGCATCAGCGTATGGTTTGGTTACGGGCCACGGTGGGTTTTTAGTAAGGCCGATGTCACTTTTCCTGATAGGCTTATTTTTGTAGTATTGAGTAAGCGTATTAGGGCTGAGTCAAGTGGTAACCAATTCGCTATTTTCCTGCCCTGGTCTGGGTTTTTGAAACTCAACCAGGCCATTTCGTGAGTCTATGTAAGGACCATGTAAATTTGCTTGCTATACTGAACCATCTGGTAGTTTATTTGTCATTAAAAGTAATGTTGTGGACCTTAATGAAGGAGTGGATTGGCACCAGGTTCACCTTTGAAGTGACTTGTATGTACCTGTTTCTAAACAAGTATCTGAACTGCTACTTATTTATTCCATTTATTCCATTGTGTTTGGATCAATGTATTTAGTGGACGAGAATGAATGAGTGCACTGGCACTAGGGTCTACTTTGAAGCTGGGTATATGTACCTTTTTGTATCTTCCTGTATATAACCATTGGTATTGCCAATTTCTCGCCTATGTTTTGCCATTTATTGACCTTATACCGTCTTGATCAATGGATGTGTATTTGATTGGACCTTGTGCATAGTATTATGTATACAAAATCAGTGACATGATGCATTCTGTAACCACGCTTTGGTGATTATGTAGTTTCTTTTGTTCTCAAGTGTGTATTTTATTATGGTGTAGGCAATATTTGACACACCTTATAGTGAGATTCCTCCAACACTGGGCAACCGTAGGATCCTTTTCCTAATATTTCAGGTCTTACATTTCCTCTGCAGCAATCCAAGTATGATTTTTCACCCAGGGCCACTAGACAGATGCAATAACCAGGTCCAAGATGGCGACCGACATGGAAATGCGTGTCAGTCCGCTTTCCATGCCGGCAGCCAATCCCAACGCGGAACGTGGAAGTGAGAGTTGCTGATAACTCTGAGTGTCAGACGGTCTGCGTACGTGCTCGGACAGAGTTGTTTGTGGACAGCTTCTGCATGGAGACACAGGTGAGTGTCTTTACGATGTGAGGGTTTATTCCAGATAAATAGAATTTTACAAGCTGTGGATATAGTTGTTGTATTGGTACCTCGGAAGTTCCTTGTCCCTAGATGTAAGGATAATGTAATATTTGCCATAATTGGGGTCTGAGCTGCAATGATTCCCTTAAACATAAAGAACTGTCCTAGGCGGTGCAGTGGTAACAGACTATAATGCACTGTGGATTTTACATCATATTGATGGTTGTCTGGTGTGTGTTGTCATGTCATTTCAGACAGTGGTTCTATCCTATTTGGAGGGTTTTTGTGTCCCGCGTGATGGTTATTAAAGTTGTAACCATATGAAAATGTACATTTGAACATCTGTGAATTATACAGCAGGTAAATATACTTTATAGACCCTATAGGGTACGCATTAGAGTGCATACATTTCTGGTGAGGAGAGTGATGGATGTTTCCCCATTGTTGTTTACAGATGTATTCCATCTTTGCCTTTGGAATTGTCCATATGGCTATAGGAAGGTGTTGATCTGATAATCACCTCGGTGTTGCTGTGGTCATCTTTAAGACCTAACAGGTACCCAGGACAACCAGACATGTATAGATACTGACAGCCTACGACCTGTACAATAACATGCTTCTTAATTGTGTTATGTCATTGTTTTTCTAGTTGTCAACATTTCTGGACCATTCAGATAAACAATAGCCTGATTGAAGGGGCTAGAGGCGAATTTATATGAAAAGGTCGCTTTTGAAGAAGTACCATTTGAAGGTACTTTATGCCTGAAATTCACTTTCTGAGAAGAGGGTGCACTATTAGGCCCCTCCTTTTTTCTGTCTGTAACGCTCACCTGAATCCCACGGAGGCGCGGGTCTTGGCAGGAAGCTGTCTGTGACTCGAAAAGTGATGTGCAGGACTCGATTGGCTTCTGGGGTCGAACCTCTTCGCACTGTGTGTCGGACTCGAAGAGTGAAGTTTCTGCAGGTGAAAGAATATGGGGGTTAATGGTCTGGGTTGTTGAATGTCCCTCTCTCTCTCTCTCTCTTCCCAGCTTTTTCATAGAGCCCCCAGGTCAACGTGCTCACCTTATATAGGTGAATGCTGGGCTCTCCATCTGCGTCTGGTGCAGGGTGCCGTTGCCAGTTCCTTCACTGGTGAAACACAGGCCTCTTGAATTCAGAGGATGGTTACCGTCGTTATCTGCACGAGCGGTGAGTTTCTGGACACCTTTTGTCTTTATAGCCTTT
This sequence comes from Ambystoma mexicanum, assembly GCF_040938575.1. Classification (NCBI taxonomy): domain Eukaryota; kingdom Metazoa; phylum Chordata; class Amphibia; order Caudata; family Ambystomatidae; genus Ambystoma; species Ambystoma mexicanum. The sequence goes on along the minus strand of NC_090926.1, from coordinate 1,089,156,193 downwards.
ACATGCGTGGCACGTTTATATGCAGACTCTGTATAATGCCTTTCCCTTATGTATTGCAGGGCTCTTGAGATGAAAGATGAAGTGAAGCGCCTGGAAGTTCGTAAGTATGGCAAGCGCTCTAACTGTCTCTTTCTTTGCAGCTTAGTTCGTGTTAAAGAGACGCCGGAGTATTTGCAGGCGTTTTATTGCGACGAGCGTGATGGACGTAAGTAAATACCTGCTTAATGTCTTTTCTTTTGCCTTTCAGATGTTGGGTTGCAGGGCCGGAGTCCGCGGAATGCCAGTAAGTTGTTAACGATACTTTGCCTTCGCAGGCGGCGATGCAGAACGAAGAAATCCGGAATTCACAGCGTGCCGGTAAGTATGGCAATGCTTTTGTTCTTGCAGGTGGAGATGCGGCGTGAAGAAGCGGCCGCAGCCGATGGATCATGTAAGTGAGCACTGCGTGTAAAGTTCGCCTTGCTAACCTGTTGTTTCTGTTCTTTGCAGGTGCTGATGATGTCTGGATACCGAAATGGTAAGTAGGATTCTTGCAGGTCCAGGATCGGAAGAAGAAAGGCCGGAGCAGGCTCGGTGAGCGTTCTGCTGCAGATGCAGAATAACGCGAAGCACGCTTCATCTATCGGGTGTGGTTTAAATAGCCTTGGAGTGATGAGGCGTCTTCTTCCACGGCCCCGCCTAGGTAAGAAAAGAGTTCCAGTTTCCAGAAGAGTTCCAGTGCTGTATCCAGGGAGTGGAGCTGCCCCACCCAGGTAAGAAAGTAGTTCCTGTTCTCAGATGGCTTCTAAGTGGCTGGTAAGTAAGCAGCATGGTCTGCTGCAGGTAAGTCCACCCAAGCATCTTCATACCTATTATGAGCCCGGCGCTTCCAGTGCCGGGACCAATGGTTTTGATGAGCCTGGTGCCACCGGCGCCAGGACAAGGCCCAAAAGGTCCCAGTGGGGACCGGCTGGTGCTTAGGATTAGGGTTAGGGGCCTGCTTCCAAGGACGTTGGGCTGGTCCTGGCTTCTTGGAAGCAGTGATCATGACACTGTCATGGTGACGGTTGGTGGTTCCTTCGCACTGCTTTGGTTTCTTCCTTACAGTCGGTGAAAGTAGTAACTTTGGTACTATGTTGGTATCTTTTAGAGTATAAGGTTTCCCTCTCTCTTTTATGTTACAGGTTTTTATGACATCAGTTGGTTGATGTTTTTTCGACCCCTACCGCACAGTGTTGAAGAAATTGTTTTAGTTTTTAGAACAACAATTGTTTCCCCTGAAGAAAGTTCAGCCATTCAAGGGCCAGAAGAACTGAAACATGTTGGGAATATGTGGTTTTATGACACGTTTATTAGGTGATGTTGCAATGTATTGTCACCAGTGTTTGTTTACTGATTCAATGTTGGAGGTTTTATGAAAAATAGAGTGATCTATATGTATTAGACATAACCACTGTGTGTTAGTTTAGGGTCTTTATAGAATGTATATATCTGTATGATTATTAATAAATTATTTTTGATAAATACTGCTACATACTGCACTAGATCCATTCTTTCAGGATATTAGTTCCGGATTAACATTTGGAGAGGAATACCTGTTCTATGAGAATACTAGTATTTATTTTAATAATATTGAACAAATCTCTTTTTGTAATTTGACATTAATGCGTTTCCCCTGATGGTAGAGATAGGACATTTTTTAAAATAGAGGAAGTTTCAAACCTATTAAAAGATTACTGTAATTTGACATGGCTGTATGTCTGTCAGTCTTTCACTGTACAGGCAGGGTGCTCTTTGAACTATTTTTTATGGTCTTGCTTTTTCCTTTTTGGCCAACGATGATCGATGGTATTTCTCTTGTCAGCTTCGATATTTTTTCAGTTACTTTAGTCAGCATTGATTTAACCTCAGGTTGTTTTTTGCTATATTGGCTAAAAAGCATGTTAAGTGTCCACTTTTGAAATAATTGTGTTTATGCCATTTAGGACAGATCTCAGATTGGACCATTTTACTTCTTTTTCAGTTGGGTTTGTGGCCACACTCTCACAGACAGTATCAAAAACTCAGAGGAATCTGAAGATGATGCGAAGACAGCCAAATCAGGTACATTTCATAGGTTAATGTCTTTAATGTAGTCCTCACAAAATTGTCTGGGTAGCTCTTTTTCCCGGCCAAGTGAGGCCTGTTGCAAGTTGTTTAAATGGACGATATTGAAGAGCAATTGTTCTTATTTCTGGATTTAGTTTCAAAGAAGCCTGTAATTTCTGGCTGCGAGTGACTTCGTAATGCCAAGGCTTCCGCTTTGGTTTATTTTTTCCTTGGTCTTGGGATTGTGCTTCATTTTTTGCTGGTTCTTCCGTTTTTAGCTGTGGCACTGCGTAGTGTGGATTTCCGATTTGAGGGCATTTTTTGTGTGAATTTTAAGGCCAAGGACGATGCGATTAAGATTTTCCTCAGAGTAATAGCGGGACTGGGCTCGCAGGACTCCAGGCACGGATCACTCGGCTTTCTTTATCTCTAAAACTAAGGACAGCAAGCAGTTCAAAGGCCACATGGGCCTGAAGTCACTGCTTGCTGTCTTGTAGAAATCCACGCCGTAATGAAAAACATGTCTCCACTCTGTTTGTAGGATATTGTAGTGTTTCTGAAAACAGTGAAGGTTAACAGACACCTGTTCTCGGTTGTTGTCAGATTGGGTGCACATAATGTCTTCCCAAGAGTTCTTAGCACATTCCAGTTCAAAGGTCGTCCAGGCCCGCAGGCACCGCTTGTATGGTTTATAGAGATCACTCCATTGAAAATAAAAAAAATATATCCAGCTCTTTGTGTCAGTTTTGTTTTTGTAGCAGAGCCAGTCAGACTTATAAGGGCTGAGAAAGCAACCCTCGCCCTCTCCAGCAGGCGCTGCGTTCGGTCTAAAGGCATCCCAGGCTTAAATAATGTTTGGGTCACAGCAGGATATTGCTTTTTGTTAAAGTTGCAAAGGGAGTGGTACTGCAATCAGGGCTGTATGTACCAGAGAATGGCTTGTCTGGAGAGCAGCAGAAAAGTTTATTGCAGTACAATCAACAGCGTGTAGAGTCCACAATGAGGGCTGCACCGCCTTCCCATGGCAAACCACGGACAACCACACTTGCCACAAGACTCTGCGCAATGCTATTGCGCTGCAAAGGTGATTTTGTAAAGCTCCAGGTGAGTTAGGACACCGCCTCCAGCAGCAACAATCAAGGAGAGACTGGTAAGGGAGGTGGCAGCAACCATGGACAACCGCACTCGCTGCAATACACTGCACAGCGCTATTGTGCTGCAAAGGTGATTTTGTAGAGCTCCAGGTGAGTTAGGACTTCACCTTCAACAGCAACAATCAAGGAAAGACTGGTAAGGAAGGTGGCAGCAACCACGGAAAACCACACTCGCCGCTACACTCCACAATATTCACTGATACACTCTGTGTATCTTTATTAAATATAGGACCATTTGATACCTGTGCCTGTATGTAAGACCTCGTGTTTTTCCACATGAAAAAAATCTGTTTTCAAAAGAATTATCTGGCGCGAAAATTCTGTCAACACTTTTTGGAAACCAATATCCTTTAATATATTTTATTTCAAGAATAAAAACCTATCAAAACGAGAGACGTTTATACAAGCTTTGTTAATCAGAAATTATAACCATTTTAACACAACAAGCTTGTTTAAAATCCTGACATGAAGTGCTGTACCTTTGTCTAATAAATGATTGACCCTAATGTTCATATTGTGTATTCTTTGCTTAAAATAACGGAGGTCTCCGACAAATTAACACCCATATGACAACTGGAAACTTTTAGCACAATGTCTGAAGGCTAATTCAATCAAACTAAGGACTCGTCCCCCTAATGTAGCATTCATTATACCTTCTCTTTAACACTAAGGCCTATGTTCACGCAGGGTGAGAAAGCTCTTCTGTCTCATCTCCCTGTGTGTCTGTTTGTGTACCCCGCATATTTTTTTAAACATAATCTAGCTCTTGGCTCCGAGACATTTCTGTCAATTTGGCTTGCCCCTGTCAGTTTGGAAGTACCACGAGATATTACAATTGAGTATCAGAGCCACCAAACTATCTGGAGCTCTTGAGTACATCTCACGGCCATCATGTATCCATAACGCATTTTCCAACACACCTAGGTTATACCGAACCTCCTAAAATGAGGTGGACAGGCTGTGTGCATTCTTCCTAGACTGGCTGTCTGTCCTCAACCAACAAGACAATAGCCAGTGGGAGCTACCTCTCTTTGATCTTTTGTGAGGGCATGTAACACCGCTCCTGCCCAAGAAGCACTCAGCCGCAGAAGCTTGGGAAAAACACCGAAACAAAAGATATAGGGCCTCATTACACGGTAGGCGGGTAACCATGGTACTATTAGCACCATGGTTGCCGCTGGTACCATACCGGTACCACCATGGAGGAAAGGGGAATTACCACCTCATTCCAAGGTTGGCGGGGCGGTAATTCCCCCTTTCTCCATGGCCCTTCCCCATTCCCATTTTTGCCCCATAGGGCATAATGGGAATGGGGAAGGAGCTAATTACGGTAGCGCAAATTGCGGTACCGTAATTAGCACTAAGGTCCCTTTGCGGGTCCCAACTTTAACGGCTGGTCTACACCAGCCGTTAAGGTCGGGTCCCGCAAAGGGACCTCGTAGTAAGGCGGTAAGGGTTAACGGTCACCGGTACCCTTACCGGTGACCGTTAACCCTTACTGCCTTCCGTGTAATGAGGCCCATAGTCTCACATTGGGGTGTTGCATATACATGACCTTTGATGATATTGGCTTCAGAAGGGGATTGGATAGTATAGCCGGAGGAAGCTAAGCATAACTGGGAAGGAATCCACTCCTTTCTTTGCCCTACAGCTCTCCTGCCTCCTACAGGCTACTTGACAGGGAGTGGACCTCATGAAGCATGAAGCATGTTTTCTTTCCCCCATTTCCATATGGCTTTTTGCCTATAAAAGAGGGAATTGGAAAACCATTCTTTTATTCACTTTTGGACCCATTCAGAATTCAGGAAGATTTCATTTGAACCTCTTTTGTGAGAGCTGATCTTTCTAAAGCCCCATTCAGAAATAGTACCCCTTCCCAGGGCGCATTGGGGTGACTCTTGCTAAAGGACAAGGCCTGCCACTGTGCTTGCAAACCTCCCGAGGCTGGAAGAGCAGAAACGAAAAGGATTCACCTTTTCTAGAGCCCCCTGCAGTGGGTCTCTCAGCATCATGGGCCCAGACCAACCAGGATCTCTGTTTTCACTGAATCAAACAGAACTGCATTCAGGTCGTGTTTGCTGCATTCAAACCAGATGGTTACATCGGTGCATCCTTTGGCACAGTCTTCATTTTTAAAATACTATGATCAATCATCAAAATAGTTTGCCAGTGTCTCACCCAAGCTGAGCCCTGTTACCTGTATGGATCGAATAACAGATGGCAGCGCAGAAGACTTTGAACTGTTGCATCAAACGCAGCATCAAACAGCCAGGACTTCACAATGCAGCTTGACTGAAATTGCCTGGGCCTCACCAAATTCTTATATTCAACTCTCTAAGTTAGTTTCCACTAATGGGTATCTCGTGATACCAAACCTGTATTGGAATCATGTGGCTATATCTGATAACCAGTTTTTGGAGGGGGTAGAGCAGATGCTTTATTTAATCTGCCATGATACTCAGGTTATCTCAACCCTGATTATGCGCAATTTGAATATTCAATGTGCTAATTCTGCTGGTTTTTCAGGAACGAGCTCTACAAATCTATTAATGGAAGACCGTAATTTTATAATATTGAATGGTGCTTTAAAGGGAGATATTCCGATGAGATCCACATGATCTGATAATGAACAGTCCATGACAATTGATTACATCTATGTGGATAGAAATAACTTTACAAGAGCAAAGGAGCTACAAGTGCTCGCACAAAGACCATAGTCTATTATTGTTGTCTTTGATTGTTCCAACTTTGATCCCAAAAAGGGCGATCTATACTTTTAATTTGGAAGTCACGGGGGGGGGCAGCACAGGTTCAGTTGGACCTCATCATCAGTGGGTGAACTCAACTCCAGGGCATACTCTTTTGGGGACCCTCACTCAAAGGGAGAGGAGGGCTCCTATGTGACAACGCTGACTTTATTCAAGGAGACACAAACTGGAGGCGGCAGACCGAGTTTCAAGCACAAACATGCTTTTGATCACGACCCAAAGAAAAAGAAGACTCAATTGAGATAGAATCTTAGAGCACTCTCGTGTGTAAATATAACAGAGTAGCAAGGATTATAAAATACAAGTTGCAATATAAAAATTGGTTGAACGCTCAGCAAGCTTAAATGTATCAGGTGGATGGTGTAAGAATGCTACGTACAATAGCTACTAAAAATAGTGCTCAGATCTGATCTCTTTTGAACACGGGTATTAATGATTATCAGCTATCGCTCCAGGCCAATTCTATTCAAGAGAGTTTTTGGGTGGGATACTTTGGACAACTGTATGCCAAGCGTCTAAAGCTCCACTTTAAATCTAATTATAGTCGGAAGGTTGGAAGCAATCTAATATTTGATCAGGAAGATACATGTCTACAGATATAAACTCTGAGTGCATCAAGAGCACCTGGGCCGAATGGTTGAACACATTTTATGATGAATGAACACCCGGAGCAATGGTCAACGATCCTTTGTTCCATTTTTAAGGAGGTTGTCAGGTCGGGATAGGTGCTGAGTCATGGAGGAAGTTAATTGTTGTCCCAATATTCAAGAAGGGCGATCAGGAATTGCCCCAAAATGATTGGCTGATCGCCCTCCTTGATGTTTAGGAGAAGATCCTTGCATACCTGTTATTTAGGGATCTCACTAGCTGGATCGAGCAGAGGTCGTCCGTTGATAGGCAACAGTTGGGCTTCGTACCCGGTTTGGCGACCTCAGTAAATTTGCTTACTTTGACGAAGGTTAAGAAGAGAGTAATACTGTCAGGAAAAACAGTTTTCAGGGCTTTTATTGATTTTAAGGTAGCTTTTGATTCTGTCTCTAGAGAACTCCTGTTTTTAGACTGAAAAAGGTGGCATGTCCGGCACATATTTTGGCTTTTATCATCCAGCTCTATGCAGTCACTTCTGTGCAAATTAGACTAAATAAGGATGGCCTTTTGACGCAACCAATTCTGATTGCTAGAGGTTTAAAGCAAGGATGTATACTTGGCCACGTGCATTTTCATTATTTTATTTCCGATATTGGAAATTTGTGGAATAGCATTGTGACAAATCCTCCTAAATTGGGAAACAGTCCCCTGCAATGGCTTGTCTACGCAGACGATTTGGTTATAATGGATAAAACGCCAGTAGGTCTGCAAAAGTCTTGGACAGCCTTGGAGGAATACGTAAATGCAAACTCTCTGACTATTAATGTAGACAATTTAATACTAACATCAAAAGAGAATTCACAGAAGTGTCTGTCGAAGTGGTTTTTATACAAGAAGCCCTTACTGACAGTACATGATTATCGATATGAGGAGGAAAATATTAGTGGCAGCGGCCCAGGCATCCATTATACATAGGAATTCCAGTAAATTTTCATATAAGCCTTTAGTGATTTTTTTTATAAACAGAAGGTGATTCCAATGACAATTTATAGGGCTGAGACCAAGATGATAGATTGTGTGCCGGTTTGGAAAATTCTTGAGGGTTTATTTTGGACAAAAGTTTTGTCTCTCCCAATATGTGTTCCAGTGCAAGTGATCCGCTTTGAGCTGGGTCGATTATCCCTGAACATTTCGTACAAATGGCAACTTATTCATTTGTATAGGAAATGTATAGTTTGTAATCCAAACGATAGATCTATAGTACCAATGATAGCGGCTCTATTGGAGTCAGCAGAAGATGGTTCGCTGCAGGCGTGGAAGCAATCCTGCCTGGACATAATGGATAAAGCAGACATTCAGATCGACCATTTGATTGAGAACCCAGACAGAGCTAAACTCAAGCTCTGGCAAAACGACTGGAGGCTGACTTGGGAAAAGTGTAATAGATGTGACATTTTTAAAAGAAGCTATTTTCATATGAATCCGATGAATACACTCCAGGAATATTTGAGGATAAGGATGTTGATATTAATACTGTGTCTTAATTTATGGCCTACTAAAAAAGTTCAAGATGTTAGGCTAAGGGCATCACACGAGCAAAAATGTTGCAGATTTTGCAAGAATGTTAATGAACCTGACACCATAAAGCATTTAATGGTACTATGTCCGAATCTATTGTCCCAAAGAAAATTGTTCTTACAAAATGTTTTTAAAGATTAAAGAGCTTTAACTGCGAATGTTTTATGGAAAATCATTTTTACGGCCCAGCGTCAGGCTATGATTTTAGCAGCAGTTAGATATATACTGTTTTTAGATATTTTAGGAAATGAAGAATGCTGAAACGGGGGAAGTTAGATCATATCAAATATGTATTTATGAAGAGGAGTATATTGCAATAATTGTGTTTGCCCTATTAGCCCTGACTGGTGAGATGCTATATGAAATAAGTGGGTTGTGCATTACGATGTTTTCTTGTTAGTTGATTAGTTTATTATTTTGTTGTTAATGTATTGAAAGGTTGAATTGTTTATTTATTCAACTAAAACAATAAAAAAGAAATTAAAAAAAGAAATTGCTTTACCACCGCATCACAAGTCTAACTGAAGCAGCAGTACTATTATTCTGCACCAAGTACCTCACCACCTTCACACCCAGTTAGACCCACAAGCACACCCCACCAAAGCGAAACGTGGTACATTGCAATCAGGTACATTGAAATTACCTTGTCCTCCTGGTACACCTTTTGAAGGCCTAGAGACGACAGGTTTAGTCCCTTTTGCACCTTTGTCCTACAAGAAATATCCCCTTTGAACTCTTTGTTGCATTTCTTGGCTGTTTTTCCTCCGTGTTAATTATCCAGAGTGTTTGCATAATTACGTTGTGCATTTCTCAGACTTCCTTTACAGGGTTGTTATTTTATCGTGTTTTTGATAGGTTAGTGTATAATTGATTTTTGTAATTAAAGTATATATTTTACACAACCTTGGTTAGACATCATTTTTGGGGTAATGTTGCACTATTGCTCTTTGGGTTGCTAGTACCTTTATGATTGTATTGTATTGTTTATTTATATAGCGCCTATACACATGAATGTGTTTCAAAGCGCTCAAGGTGGGTGGGAACAAGGGGAAAAACAACAGTCGCTCAGAGCCCTTCAAATTCTAAGACAATAATAGTATGTACAGGCAGAGTTAGTGAGTAAATACAAATAACAATTGAGACACAGCAAATAAGCCTAATGGTGATTCTGCTTTGTTTTTTAACAGTGCAATTAAGGGGAAGACAAGGGAGAACAGACAGATGATCATCAGGCACATTGCATTTGGGTCGTGCAAGTGCATAGAGGATAACAGGGCGGGGAAATCCAAGTGCACCCGGTCGGTGGAAACTGGAGTAAGTGCAGAGAGCACCATTCTCTAGGCCTATTTTAAGTGCAGTGAACATGGGTGGGAGTAGGGCCATGAGGCAAGTGCAAGAGAGGACTGGAGGGGGTTCCATGTGACCAGTGAGATGAGGGAGAGATGGATGGAGGAAGCCGAGGGCAAGGCTAGCAGGGTACAGGGAGAGCAAAGGAAGAGGAGAAGAGGAAGCTCTTGAGGAGTTTACAGAACTTAAGAAGGTCAGGCTCAAGACGGAGGGTGACAGGGAGGTTATACCAGAGGAGGCGGCTGAGGGTAGCCTGAAGGATAGTTGCATGTCATCCGCGTAACACTGGAAGTTAGAGATGAAAGTGGCAATCACACATGCCAAGGTAGCCATATAGACGTTGAAGGGAGAGGTTAGATCCCTGGGGAACGCCACAAGTTGAGAGAGAAATAGTTGAGATAAAGGGTCTGAGTTCCACCTGGGATGGGTGGTCAGAGAGAAAGGAAACTAACCACGCCAGATCCTGGCCTTTGATTCCCAGGGTGTCACGGAGATGTGCAATCAGGGTGTTGTGGTTAACCGTGTCAAAGGCAGAGGAGAGGCCTAGGAGAATGAGGACAGAGGGAGTATTAGTGTCAACATTTGAGAGCAGGCTTTCACAGGTGTTCACAAGAGCAGTTTCCGTACCTCTGGATGCTATAAAGCCAACTCATGGTCATGGAGGTAGCCAATGGATTCAGTGTGGAGGGTCAGCTGAGTGATAGCCAACTTCTCCAAGAGTGTGCCCAAGAAGGGAGAGATTGAGAGAGGGCGGTAATTTGCTGGAATGGAGGGGTCGTCAGAAGGTTTCTTGAGTAGAGGGTGCACAAGCAAGTGTTTAAGGGCAGTTGGGAAACTTCCAGTGGAAAAGTAGAGATTGCATAGATCAGCCAAGGCTGGGGTGAGGGTGTCAATATTGTCCTTAATGGTTTTTGAGGGGCAGGGGTCCACCTGTTTGGATGAGGCCTTCACAGACCGGACTTGTCTGGTGACCTCATCAGGTGAAGATGGGTTTGAGAGAGGAAAGGGTAAGAGGAGGGGGTGTACTGTGGGGTAGAAGAGAGGGAGGACAGGATGTCTTGGGTTGTTGTGAAGAAGTGTGCAGCCAGGGCAAAACAAATATCCTAGGTGGGTGTGACAGAAGAAGAGGCTGCTGTAGGATTGGGCAGTTCCTTGCAGACTTTGAAAAGCTCAGCCATGTTGTTTGATGCCGCAGAGATGCAGGCTTGAATATAGACTCTTTTCATGGAGCGGATGCAGAGTCGATATTACTTCAGAAGGAGGCTGCAGGCCAGTTTGTCAGATGGTGCGCCCGCTGAGTTCAGCTGCCCCACACTTGCGTTTTAGGGCTGCCTGGTCGGAGTCGTACCAAGAGTTGCACTTTTTGGAAGGCTTCAGTCAGACTCTCATGGCAGGGGCAAGAGTGTCAAGAGTGTTGGAGATAGAGAGATTGAGGTTAGCGAGGGCTGAGTCAGGGTGGGAGTTTTCCATGGGAGTAGGGGGGGGGGTAGGTGGAGGCAAAGGCAGCCACTGTCACATTTTTCATGGGTCTGTTGACTTTGAAGCCGAGTGGTAGTGCGTGAGGTGTGTTGAGAGAAGAGAGTGGTCTGTCCAAGAGAGAGGGTTAGTTTGTGTTGTTGCAAGAGGAGAGGAAAGTGTGAGGTGTGTTGAGAGAAGAGAGTGGTCTGTCCAAGAGAGAGGGTCAGTGTGTGGGGGTAGAGAGAGGGATGTCTGTAGACATGGGAACATCCAAGGTGTGGCTCGTGGTGTGCATGGTGCCAGAGGGTAGGATAGATAGGGAGAGAAAGTCCATTACATTGCAGAAGGGTCCTGAGGAGCCGGGAGAGTCCAGATCGATGTTGAGATCACCCATCAGGAGGAGTTGAGAGGAGGAGGAGAGTAGAGAGGAAGCCAGGACAGCCCATTCCGAGAGGAAGAGAGTAGACTGACCTGGTGGCCAATAGATGGTGGCCATAGTGAGAGAAGATTTAGGGGAGAGATTCTGCAAACTAGGTACTCGAAGGAGGAGTAGACTTGAGTAAGGATGATGGATACAGGTTAGCGAGAACATCCAAGGTGTTCTGGGAAGATAAGCGCCACAGCCCACCTTTCTTAGGCCAGGGCACGGGGAGGATTTTGTAGCCTTCAGGGAGGAGTGTGTCAAAGCTTGTTACTGAGCTCTCCTTGAACCAGGTCTCCGTGATGGCGAGCACATCAAGATCCATGAGTGCAAGGAGGTTGCAGATGTCTGACGAGTGTTTGACAGCAGAGCAAGAGTTGAGAGTGTCAATGTGGATCATCTTGCCATCTTTGAAGGTCTTCCTCAGAAGGTGGGGAGGGTACAGGAAACAGGGGGATAGTGGAGGATGGCGAGGGAGCCAAGACCGACAAGGGAGCCGGGACAGTACAGCAAGGCAGGGGCACCTGTAGAGTGGAGAGGTGAGGTTAGAGAGGCGAGGAAGGAGTCTGTGGAAGAGAAGAAGGTTGGGATGAGGACCCTGGATCATGATAGTTCCATTAAGATAAACAATAATGGTGACTCGGGAAATGGCAAAGAGGTCAAAGAGAACCTCCCAGCGTGTGCCACCATTAATGGGAGAAGAGGCGATAGGAGAGATTAACCCAACCATGAAGCGAGTCCATAGGTCAGGTGAATTAACGAAGAAGAGGATATCAGTGATAGTCTCTCTGGCGGAAGCCGTGACATAGGTGTCTGCAATAGGAAGGCCTGCGCTGGAGCCCAGTATGTCCTTCTTAAGTTTATTCCAGCCAGATTTAGTGATAGGATCACGGTTGTTTTGTAGATATTTGTGTGCTGAGTAGGACGTTTAGCCACTACTCATCCGGTATTACCCAAATTGATCAAAAACATTTGCATGAATGGTATATCTGACCGAATTTGGTCACTAACATTAGTTTGAATTTTTGCAATCAATTTGAAGCTGAAAATACTGAACATTGAGAAATGCGGTTGCAGGGGTCTCCCCCGATCTCCATGTTTGGTATCTTCGGCTTCAGGGGTTGTGGAGGTGTCCCCCGCAGCCTTAACATTGGCGACGGGGGGCAAAAATGGCTCCTTGAACCTGGTCTCCGTGATGGCGAGACCTGGTTCAAGACCTGGTTTTTAATGAACGGTCAAAATGGGTCCTGACGAGTTACACTGCGGACAGTCCACCTGCAAACAAGACGTTCGCGGGCAGGAAACCCATATCCACTCATCCTTATAACTGCTGTAGAGCGGAAGTTATTTAGTCAGAAATAGAGTGAAGCAGACCCAAAGCTGATCAGGCAAAACAGGAAACTGAAATTGGGCAGTGAGATCTCAAACAAGGAATAGTAGGGTATCCTATGCAACATAAAACCATCCTCCAGAGACATGAACATATGTTTCATGGCACAACAATGATCCTCAAAGTGTTGTGGATATCACAGCGGGAACGTCAGGAGTAGTCAAAGATAACAATCAATTCTGGTCTTGGGGGTCACGGAAAGCAGGCCTGCTGCACATGCAGTAAAGTAAGTGACTTTTGGAATTAAATAGAGGAGAGGATGACCCAATATTGGAATCCTGCTTCAGCCTTAGCCTGTAGCTGGCTATGGCTATCTTGTGCATTAGACCACTTGAGCAAAGACCATCAACCTCAGGCCCAGAGTAATCCCCAGATTATTTAAAGGAAAGGCTAGACCACAAGTAGACACATGGCTACTCGATCTGGATGAACTCGTCACTCAGGAAAAAAGAAGAGCAGAAAGGAATGTATTTGTATTTGGGCAGGTTTTATTTGGAGTGTGTGCCAACTGATCAAGGCTGCTTAAAGCATAATTAGCGATTGTAAATTACCAGCAGCATCCTGCCATTATGTTACCAACTGAAGTGCTCCCTTGACCTACCCTCCCTCACAGTCCTTTTCCCTCCCTCGATATTTTCCTTTCATTCTTTTTCACCAAAGCTTGAATTGTGATCTGTACAGGGCTTACTTATTTCATGGACCTGGCTCTGGAGAATGCTCTGGAGAATGCATCACTTTGGATGAACTTTGTTCTTAAAATAAATAGAATTAAATAAGAGATGTGTATGTATGTATGTATGTCTGCAAAACAAGGACTAGGCTTACTGTTGTAGGTACTTTTGTAGGTACCTGTAAATTCCCAAGGTTAAGAGACAGTTATCCAAAGAGCAGTCATGCAATCTTGAGGCAGAGGACAGAGAAGGAACTTTCAAGGTTGAAGGAGCTACGGTGAACAATAACTTGATCACCATAACTTGCCAAGGTTTAAAAAAATCAGAGACTAGGCTACCTCCATTTTTCTCACTTCCAGCCACCTCACTGCACCTGATGATCCACTGTGTCGAATGGGTCTTGGACGCTGAGTAGTAGAAGAACCTGCCTCAAACAAAGCGCTCTCCACAGACACCCTCAGAACTTGTTCTCAGTGCCAGTAGCTGGCAAAAGACCGAACATGACATTTGCAACAGCCTAATGGTGATCTCGAGGCTCAGCAGCACTGCTACAAACTTGATACCACCCGGTGCAAATTACCACAGACTTTGACGCTATTGAGCAAGTGCCAACAACAATCCACAGGTAATCTCTGGAGCCTGGAACCAACTGACTAGGGAACAACATCCAATTAGTGAAAGCCTGGCTAGAAGGCAATGTACCCTTAACTTGGCAACCTTGAGCAATATTGGATCCCCACAGCGAAAACTCAATAACCCCCGACATCCAGATGGCCTAAATAGCAGAAGCCTATGTTGGGCCTCTCAGAGTATCTGGACAACAATGCAGTTTTAAAAGACATATTGCCGTGGATTGTTAACCGGCTTCCTTGCTTCATTTCTATACTGTATTAATGTAATCTCTGATTGCAAATTGCTCCATTGTTACGCTCAACAAATACCATGTTAATAATCGTAATAATAATAATTAAAATAATAATAAAGTAGGTCTCCTTCATTCTACTGTCCTGGGACAGTTAGGCCAATTGTAGGACTCAGAATTCTAACCACTTTCTGTTATTTTTGGTCCTTGCTCCTTTTCTCCTGTACTGCTTTATGGGCTGGCCCGCTTTTGCAAAGGCGCAGACGGGCTAAAGAGGCGGTGGTGTAGAAGGTTGCCAAGAGCACTGCCAGTGGTTCAGATCTATTCAAAACCTTCCACCCATCACTGTTTTGATTATAGTCTGTCTTGTGAACTGGACAGACTATACAAAATCCATTGTTTTGTAGCTCTATGTTTGAGTGTTTGCCACATTCTTTCTTGAGCACTTCTTCCACTATACTATTTCTATTGCTTTGGAGACTAGTCTCATACTACAAGACATGTGCGTTTCTTTGGTTAACCCTGGATCTACTGGTTCAAGCAGCACAAGTGCTCTCCCTTTCTTGGTCCAAGAAAGCTCATTTGTGATGATTGCGCTATGCCAGACCCAAACTCGTTGTGCCAGAATGAAGGGAGACACCACCCAGAGCCGGTATTCTTAGACCCAAGGGAAACTGTGCACTGCATTTGTACAAACGTCGACGAGGTGTGTAATGACTCTACAATATTTGTATGTGCATTTATTTTAGGAACACGGCTGTGATTTTTTATCAGAAATGACATACCTTAACACATTCACAGACACATTGTATAAGAAGAAACAGGTGATTTACAAAGGTAACATTCACCTGAGGGGCAAGTGCTTCCATCTAAAGATGAGTATTATATCAATATATACAATGACATGATTAAGAATGACTTGGAGAAGGGGTTGGCGTCAGATAAGGATGAAGGGGCAGTGGACAGGGTGTTCTCGTCACACTGCAAGACTTGCTTCTTCTTCAGCTTGGCTTTTCACACTGGACATTTCGATCCGGGTCATATTTTTAAATGTGATGTTTTTGTCTAATCATTTTAATTAGAATAATGTGCTAGACACAAAAATCAGTACAGAAGAGAACCATGTTCCTTCTCGCTGCTCTTCTATTGTCAAGTGCTATTTGCGGATGTGCAGGTCGCAGCACTGGCAATCTCGAACTGGCGCCAATGTACCATAACAACACTCATTTACTAATGGAGCGTGGTACCTGCTGATGATCACAAAGGGCAATCCTCCTTGTCTCTGGCAGTGGAGACCTTCACTTGTGCTGCATATTGAGAACCCAGCTCACAGTAGAGACACGCAACATGATGCACACGCTTGTGGTATGTATGTATTCAATTAACACGTATAAAAAGCCAGAACATAACACCATCAGGCGTATGAGTACCAGCACATAAAAATAGATATAATGAAACAATTAAAATGTTTAGTGATGCTCAGAATACAAATACAAATATTGAATTACAGGATGAAGGTGGAAGTGGGAACCTAGCCCAATAACCCCTTCCACGGCCAAGCCTTCAGTAACTCCTAAGAGGTAGACACACACACACACAAATGTTTCTAAGGGAAAGAAGGGCTTTGCTCCACAAGGTAGAGGCAAAACAAGAAAGAACATGCTTAGTGGTCGTTGATTGGCCGCAATGGTCGAACTCCAAATTAAATTTGGATTGGATCAGCAATGGTCTGATACGTCCAGAAATAATACCCTTCTTGGCAAGAGAAGCAAGGACACTAAGGTAAAGGATTTTAAAAACAAGGCACGATATTTTAAATTGAATTAGGTAATCCATAGGAAGGAAATGCAGTTGTTTCTAGATGGGAGAACTGCAGACAAATCTCCTAGCTGTGCAGCAGCATGAAGAACCACCCTGAGCGGAGGGTGGGAGGATGTAGGGATGGCATCACCAGAATCCAAACCAGAGGCCTGAAACTGTGATATTATCTCCAAGCAGAGGCCATGGCACGAGTGGCACAAAATTAGCCGCCATTATTGCCCAAATGTAGGATGGCGTGGAACAATAGAGGTTCATAGGAGAGACCCTCCAATGCTCTACGATCAGGGGTCTGCAACCTGTGGCTCTCCCAATGTGTTGAACTTCAACTCTCATGATCTTTCGCCATTGACAAAGTCCAGGACTAATGGGCGTTGTAGTCAAAACAGCTGGAGAGGCAAAGGTTGCAGGCTCTTGCTCTACATATTGCTGAATGATGATAGTATTAGGCAATGTACCTTGATCTTCTAAAAGTCAATGTCTAGGGGATAGCTGAGTGCGAAGCGGTGTCTTTGTTACTCACCGGCAAAGCTGCAGGATTTTCTCCATTCTGAAAACAAAGGACAAAAGCACTGTCAGCAGATCCAACAACAGCAATTAGTAATATTTACACATTCATGAGCAGCAGTTATTTAAATGTTCACTAATAGGCACACTTACCAAGTTCTGCCAGGAACGATTCTGTGTGCAAACAAAAGAGATATAATAGATATATTAGACTGTGACATGTATATTAATATTATTCATTATGATATACGATTTCTTCTTTGATAGCAAACATTATGTACTGATAAGAATTCCCATTAGCTATAAAAATCTATTTTTATTTGGTTCATTACATTTCTTTTCTCTTAAACATTACTGTACATTGAAGGTACAAATATTTATTGTCATAAAATGAGTGCAATAATTGAGCCTTCCATCAAACTTAGGGACTTCTACAATGGTTGGATATATCCTCCCGAGATATGCAAGTGAGTTTCTTGTATGTAGGGTTATGTGAGTACATGTGAATTTTCATGCGAGGCACATATGGCTTTCACCCCATGAACACTTCCAGTTTTAATGAATTGTCCATTGATCGAACCAGCTTATGCCGGTGCGATGCACGGGCCTTAGCAAACAGACTAGTTTCACAACCCATCTCCCACCTGTCTCCCATCTGTCTGATGAAACAGTTTTGGCTAATAGGTGGTAATTAACAGCCAGAGCTGGGGAGAAATCCCCCCGAAGCCCTGATTTGGCGGACCCTTAAATCCTGCGGCAATAGCGCGACCGCCGGATTTAAGGGTTACCGCCAAACTCGCGATGAGACCCTAAGTCGTAACTCGTTCCAATATCAAATCATGTCACTGTTGTCACTGCTTTTAAATTGAGTTCCAGTCATTAGCAATGTTGTGAGTACATGGGCATTTCATGACAATACTTGTCAAGTGAGTCCATAGGCTTGAAGCAATGTGGTGAGTGCCTGGGCATCTGGTGGCAAGAATTGGAAGATGGCACAAGTAACGCATATCAAAACCTTATATGTGTACATTTAAGGTTTATTGATAAATGTATTACACAGCTGTACAAAGACAACTTTTCAACACATGACAGACCAAAAAACAAAACAACATCCGCCCTATCCCTGCCTGAATTCCCTACAAGAGCCACAAAAACATTTCTCCATCACTCCTCCCTAATAAACACAGGATAAGCAAGTTGCAATCTCCCCACCCGACAACTACAGTCACCCACTCACCACACCCGCTCAGTACACACCTAGGACTTCCAAGATCAAAACTGTCCTTCTCCACAATATGGTGAAGAATACAATACAGGATTCATCATTGCCATTCATCAGTAATGACCACAACTCTTCCTTCCCTAGATCGTGTCTAATTCTGGCTGCCCTCAGTGCAGTCAGGACCTCACACCTCATCAATAAATGGCTGACACTTTCCAGACAGGGGGCTGCACATAAGCGGCACAAGAAAGTTGGTTTCGCAGTGTGTTAATCCACGCTCCAGTGATTTCAAAAATGTTGACCGCATTCATTTTTACCCTCAGATAATCCCAGACCAGGGAATCGCCCACAAACTGCTGGAGGAAGCCGAGTGGGCTCTCTCGGGTCATGATGCATTCGAGGAATTGAGTGTAATTACCCTTAGTCTGAAGTTCCATGATTTGCAAGTTGCAATGAGAAGCAACAACCTTCTTTCTCATATTAGATTTGTAGCACTTGAACTGGAGCTTCAAAGGGTCATCTGAAGCCACAGAATGTCATTTAGCAGAAGTAGTGATGATGTTAGCCAAATTACTATGTAGCATATAGGAACCGTTAGTCCACAAGGCTTCAAAGATGAGGTCAGTTAAAAGCTACCAATTGGGGTGTTAGCCAATTTCCAATGGGTATAGAGACAAGAGAGCTGAACTCTCAATACACATGATACCATGCCTAATTAAAGGTAGATCAATACCACCGGTGTATGAGTCGGGAGCAGGCACAGCTTCTTCAGCAGAACACCCTCAAATTTAGAAAGCTCTGCGATGGTTGCGGAGGCCCAACTTCCCACACCATACATAAGAATAGGCGAGATCTTGGCCAAATACAATTGTGCCAGAATACCCATGGAGTAACATCCACCCTTACAATCCAGTTTATTCAGGCGTCCTATGACCTGGACACCCTTCAATTTAAGATGTTCAATGTGACGGGAGCCAGGTAAATTATGATCACGTAAGATGCCAAGGTATTTATATTCGCTGACACTTCCAACAAACTCCCATCTAGGCTCTATCCCAGCGGTTTCATTTTACAGTGAGGGGGACTGTAGACCATAACCTTAGTTTTATTGATATTAATGTCCAAGGAGTTAGAATCAGAGAAGGTCTTCAGGAGATCCAAGGAAGCCTGGAGGTCAGCCCAGGGGAGGTCTATCAGCAGGTTGTTGTCAGTGTTAGGCAGAATCACATGCAGTACCCTTTGGGAACACTACATGCAATTAAGACTACAAGTGTCAGTACAATTTCACCTTTGGTACATGCCTGTACTACACAGTTATGTGGTAGCAGTGGCTGAGCAGCCAGGCTTATCTCAAGAGTTGAGTGAGCAGTAGATCAAGTAACACAAAGGACCAACAAATACAGTGGTTCAAGCAAACACTTACTCAAGGTTTCTTGGTAAAAGAATATACATTTATTTACACAATCAGTTTGAAAGCATTACACTAGCAAGAGCAGCTCAATATCATATACTTAATAAACCACAAATACACAACCAATAAGTAACTGAACAAGTTCAGCTCCCCTGAAGTGGGAGCAAAATGGCAATTCAGATACTTTTAAAAAGGGTAAAGACAAGGTTATAAGAATCAGTAGCACAAATACTTGCATAGGCAGGGCAAAGGGTTTCAGTAAACTACAACCAGCAATTCAGTTCATAGGCCTGGGCCAAAGCCAATGGTTCAGAAACTTTGTATAGGATAGCACAGTTCTGGTAGTAAACAGTTAAGTCTTTGCCACAGAGTTTAGAAGAATTTGGCTAGGCGAAAAGTTAAACGACTCTTTAGGGAAGGACAAGCCTTCGAAGTTGGGAAAGTTCCACGAACTTTCGCGATGGCCGAAAAGATTTCCAGACCATGTTTGCACAGTACCTTTAGATTGAAGAAGAGCTGTAGCTGAGGCAGTTGTTCCTGGCAGTTCGAGCAGATCTCGCTGTTCCTGAGCTTCAGTCGTGCGGACAAGAAGGAGGATGTCGGGAGGTTCCTGCACTACTCATGGATGAGGCCATAAGCTCAACAAAACGTTGGTTTAAGGTGTGAGTGCATTAAAGTCCACAAACTGGTGTCCTTCTCACTGGCTATCCGGTTTTCCACAGCACTCTGCAGAAAATTCGACCAGGAGGGGATGGTGTCCAGGCGGCTTACAAGTTGGTTGTTCCCAACAAACTCAAGGGAAGAAGTTAACCTTGAAGGGCTTCTCTGTCGATGGACTTTCAGGCAATTCGAACCTGCAGCAGGTCTTCACCGGTCGTCCAGGAGTTGCAGCAGTCGTCTTCCTTCAGCTTGTCTTCGGTTCTTTCGTTCCAGTGGTTGACTCTGTTTTCCAAGTCCCAGGGACCTGCTTTTAAACAGTTTTCCCCCATTCATTCCAGCCTGGCTGTCACTCACACAGCAGGGTGGCTGTCCTTGCTGGCTAGCCAGCTGGCCAATCAGACCAGAGTGTATTTAGGTCTCCTAGGAGACTAAGCATAGGGTGTTTTGGGCACCTCCCTTACACCCTGTCCACCCCAGACACACTGGCCCCAGAGGAGGGCTTCAGCACTGAAGCCCGCCAAAGGCCAACAAACAAAGGGACCAAACCTGGTTTGGCGCACAGAGACAAACACAAGAAGGACCTTTCCTAAAAGAAATGGCGAAAAAAGTCGACAAGAGTCTGTTTTTACAGATATGTCTTGGGTGCCATATTGAAAAACATGGCTGACCCGATTTTTAGCTACCATTGTTTGCGGTCGGAAAAAACCATGGTAGTTTGATCTAAACCACTGTCATCAGCCACATAAAGTAGGAAAGGGTAACATTTGACTGTTACATGAGTGTTTTGACTCAGGGGAAGATAGGCTACCCCTCCAGCACTCTATAGGAAGGTGTTGGGTGTCAATATTTAAGACGGATAAAGATTAAATTGTCTTACCTTATGCTGGAGCCACTGATCAGCATTCGAAAGCACCCTTCGCAGCATGCCTGCTCCCACGGGACGGAATAATCCTGTTTACCACCCAACTTCACAGCTATGCAAAAAACAACAACAAAGGCAGCTTGCCTGCCTCATAAATCAGAGACTTGCCTGGCTGCCACAGTTTGGTCTGCCAACAGATCACTCCACTCAGGCTTTAAACATAGTCTGACAGGAGTTCATCTGACAAAAATCATTGGTGCAAACAATTGAAAATCTAATGTGCATCTAGTTGAGTGCAGTCATTTTGCTTCTACTTCGGTAGCACGCACACCACCAAAACGCCAAAACCAAAAAGGGCAGGATGAAAAATCTTGTCTTACAGCAGTGACAACATTATTCTGTGTTTTGAACAACTTCTTAAAATTTTGTGAAGATTTAAGCAATATAACCTGAGGAGGGAGGGCATTTCTGGTGAGGTAATGCCCAAGGCAGCAGTTAGAAGCCAGAGCCCCCATCCGAGTGTTCTATTGCTATTAGTACCCCCGAACTTTGTACCAAGGTACTAACAGTGTATTGAGAAACGACATGTTAACTGTTTTGCAACTCAAGAAAAAAACTACAAAAAAAGATGTCTGTCATGGTTTGGGGAGAAGGGAACTCACAGGTAGTCCTCTCCCTTTCCATGGCGGCCATTCGGGAGTCAGATGTGCCGGGAACACTACTGAAAAAGGAAACACAAGGTAAGAGGGAGGAGTTTGGGGCCTAATTATGTGGGAAAGGGAGAGAGCTCACTTACCCGATTCCCGGCAAGGGAAGATGGCTGCCTCCTGCTCTGTGGAGACTCGGAACAGGGTCTATACTGTGTGGTAATCATCATCATTGGCTGGGAGGTCGCCAACTTTCCCCCCCCCCCGTCTCCGGGTACTAATAATTATTAAAAGATATCTGCATCTCTACAGAGACATTTCTTACCCTTGCTTCATTAAATACTAACTTTTCTGCTACGGAAATTTACTTTTTTCTTCTTTCTATTTCCAAATACGTTTGCGTTTACAGGTAATATAGAAAGATGAACAGTATCATGCCTTCTACTCGAAAGTTTCTCCAGACAAACATGTCAAGAAGCAGTCTGGGAAGTTCAGGCAAATGCTAGGGGGACTGCAAAGGTCTTTAGCCATGTTTAGAGCCAGACTGATGAATCTTATTATGAAAGTCTATGATAGCAAGGCAGTGTCAGTGGCAAGATATGGTATGGAGGTGTGGGGGTTCAAGAACACAGGCCACTACAGATAACTGAAAATGATTTCTTCAAACGTGAATTGGGTCTACCGTGCACAGTCTCCAATCACGGAGTTCATCTTCAACTTGTCAGTGAATTTAATAGCAATGCTTTGTCCTTACAGCCTCCATTTTATTGGTTTAGAGTATGGTGCAATGACAAGGCTAGCCTGACGCATGATTTAATTAAGATCACTATTCTGTTGATTTTAGTGTTACGATTCCTTGGCTTGCTAGTGTAAAATCTGAGCTGGGGACGCTTAATGCCGACTTGTTTCATTTACCCGAAATTGTATTATTAAAACAGGCAAAGGTGCTGACCGCTTGAGCAAAAAGTTGGGAATGGAGAAAAGGGAATCTAAAGAGTTTCTCACTTCTTTTAATAAGAGACACGTTATATGATTGTATCGAGCCTAGGCATCCAAACATATCTTTTGTGGACCGAGTTCCCAGACAGAGAGTGTTGATCTCTAGAACACGTTTTAACGGCCTGCCTTTCCCTCAGAGCCATTACAGCGGTCTGGAAGCGAAATGGTGTGAATCAATCATGTTTATTATGTAATGCCCCGCTAGAGGACTTCGCTCACTTTTTATTGCTCTGCCCAGCACATTCAGAGCTTAGAGCAGAACTCTGAGACCAATTTTGCGTGAACTTGGGTACACACAATATAGACCGGCACTATGTTTTTTGTTGTGGGTCGTTTCCCCTAGAGTGGGTTAGGACCCTGCTAATCTTTGTTAGTTGTGCTTTAGGAAAAAGAGAATCCATAATGAGTTGAACATCATTTTATCTGCGTTTTATAGTATTCTATTGTCTTTTATTGTTTTTCTTCCTTCTGCTGCTATATCTGATATACGTATGTTTGTGCAATTTGCACATATGATCTCTATATGTATTGCTGTTTTTATCGAAATGATACTATTTTCTTAATAAACCGCTTTTGATTGATCATGTATTCATGGCAAGATGAACTTAATTACCCATTGACAAGATTCATATATACTTGTGTGCACTAACTGGATGACACTTTTTTATATTAATTATATAACCTTTATAATATCTGCAACTTCACATTCACAGGGGACTTTTATTTTCACTTCAGAGTCTACATTTAACTATGTTTAAAAATTACAAATTGCGCTGACACCTTGCCACATACCTTCATTTTTACTTTGGTCTTTCCTCTATTTCATTCTCTCTGTACATTTTACATACATATTATTACATGATGTCCATCATTGTGTTGAATTCTGTAAATTCTGTAAAATGTAAAGATGTTCGTCAAACATGAAGTTTCTTTATGTACACAACTTGGTTTGATACCACTCCATAACAGCTGCAGCCTCTGGTTATAGACCTTCTCCAACTCCCCTGCCTTTTCTTATCGTAACATTCTCTCTTACCATTCATATGTGCACAGGAGCATTCACATTAGCACCCTATGTTCTCTACATGTCTTTTACTGACTACGTACATTCTATATTTAACTATGTGCATTGCATTGAATTAGTATGTTGTCTTTTACAACACAACTCATTTGTTTCCACCCAGATCCAACTGGTCTGGTTTGCCGATTGGGGTAGGGCTGGGACCCCATATGGCACAATTCTCAAATCATGCTGTCCTTCCTTTTTTCCAAGCACCTCTTCCTTCTAAAGTGAAGGCATTCCCATAATCCTCTAGGACTACCTTCCTTACATAAAACTGCGATTCAGCCTTCTTCAACCATCTGGGTAATTTGATCATCACTTCTGTACATGGTTCACATGGCATTGCGCAACATCAGCTTTTATGATCATACTTCTCTATAGCTACAAACCCTGACTCACTAGTTTCCTCAAAACAGTTTTTGAAATTAACCTTTAACATTCTAGTCCTAACATTCTAGACCTGGCATGTGTTCTACCCTTAAGCAATGACATGCAGTGTACTCCTGTATTCCAGTACTGAAACATTCTTTCCATTAATGAACATACACATTCACGACCTGCACTAACTGCCATTCTTATTACATCCATTATTGTCCTATTTAACCTTTCAATGCAACCATTGCATTCTTGCTCCCCGCTCTCAATGAATTCATCCATACCTGGCCACCAAAAATCTGTGTGAATTATTGCTACGGTCTTACTAATGCCCATATGGCCTTGGTGACCCATTGCCAACCCATTATCCTACATGCCTTCATGTACTTCTAGTCTTTGACCTCTACAAATATATCCATCTTGAATTCCCAACTCATCCTTTACTCTGTTGTACTCTTTAACTTCTTTTTCATTGTTCACCATATGCCAACCCAGTTCTACACTTTTATTTAACTCAAGATACACTTCATATTCTTGACATGCTGCATCCACATTTTTTTCTCAATTCCACATTCAACTACAAAAATATGTTGCACATCACTGTCTATAGGTAACACTTAAACTTCTTTATCTGAACTTACTGCATTTCTTGATAACCCATCTGCTACTATGTTTTCTTTCCTGCCACATGTTCCACCTTAAACCTCATCCCTGTAAGCCGGTTATCCATTTGCTATTCTACATGAGACTCCATACATCCCTGTCTTGTTGTACATAAAAGGCTAATGCTTAATCTTTATGATAAAAGACCTGCCCACAAATACGCTTTGAATTTGATAACTGCCCACAAGAATGCTAACGCCTCCAGTTGTATAACCAAATACCAAGCTTCTGCTTCCTTGTTGCATGTCGTGCTGTGCCGTGGTCTGTTTCTTCACCAATAGTGTAATTGAGAAATAAACAGGTACAATTTGCGAAATTGCCTGCTCCTATCTTTGCCACTTTCTTCAAAGACTTCAAAATCAGAAACACTAGATTTGAAATCAAAGTTAAAACGCCGCTTTTATACTTCCTAAACTGCCGCAAAGTATGAAACAGGAGACCGCAGAGGTGTGTTTGCTGGCAACAGTTGTTAAAAGCAGCAGAGATTCAGAAGTTAGCAAGGAGCACAGGATCGATAGCAACGGCTAACCCGAGTCTTGTAAACCCAGGGTTTTATCCACAGCAGCACTCCGTAATCTGCTTGCCACTCCTTTTTCCCCTGCTTTAAAGCAAGTGCGGTTTCACGCCTCCTTGTTCCCGTCCACTCCTAAAGTACAGTTGGCATTGGCCGAGTTTCCTAAATTGGCTCCTCAACGGGCTGCGAGTAGCAGGAAGGAGGCAGGCATTTTTCAATTCGGTTCAACGCAATCCCACTCATTTAATTATCAAGACTTTTCTCAGTGTTTAGGTCCTGAGACACCCTCATACTATATTTCCAGCAGTAAGGGATCAACAGATGCAACAGCACGGTTTACTGAGTGCCCACTATCTCGTGAAGTTGCAGGAAATCATTATGCTTTTGACAGAAAGTAGGGATATTTTATAGGAAATTGCATACCTATAGATAATTTCCTGCTGTGAGAATGAAGGCTCAGTACAACAAAAATGTGGCTGAAAAAACGACTTTGAGTACTGGCCGTTTTTCACCTATGGTGGAGACTATAAAACCTTTTTTCCTCAATAATTGGAGGTTCAGCAGACTGGAAGCCCGAGCAATCATAGCTGTCTGTGGGAGGTCATCCCTCTATTAACCTCTAGCATGAGGTCCCCTTTGTCTGCTTTGTTTATATTACAGCGGGGGTCGGAGGTTGCGGGGGGGGGTGCCTCCTGAGGATCCGAAAGATAAATCTCATCCTTTGACAAACTTTGATGTTGAATAATAAACAAGGGATGTTGTGGCCCAAACATTTTCCTTTGACACTCTGGAGACCCTGGGGAGTGCTTTAAAAGGGAATTTTGATTTACCAATACTGTAGGTGAGTAGTGAACTTCTCAGAAGCAAGGCATGTTCGCAAAGGCTGCCAGGCTTCTCCAGTGGACTATCATGTTAGCAGTAAGAAGCTCACAGCACTCTATGATCAGCAGGAATTGCTGTATTGTGCAGTAACAGCAAATACGAATTGACTCACCATTTTAAATGAAAGCTGTCATTTGTAGAGGGTTTTTTGAGAGGGTTGTACTGTAGAACAATTACAGATCCAGTTTCCTGTTTGCTTGAAAGTCAAGGGTATGTTGCTCCACATGGGCTGGCAGTCCTTGAGGTTCTGGAGCGGGAGAACAAAGGGGAAAGGGATGGTGACCCTGAGTGCTCTGCAATTGAGGCTCTAAGCTTCTTTGATGATCTTCCATGTGGGGCAGTGGAGAACTCTTCTGCCATTCATCCAAGTGCAATCCTGGTAGCTGAAGAACTGCTGGCGGATGGGGATGGAAGATCTATACATAGAAGCAGAAGATGTGGATAGTGGGCCTGCTGAATCAGGACATTTTGTGATCTTTTACCCCCCGAGAGACCAAGGGAATAAAAAGTAAAGCAAGAAGAAGCCGAGATTTTATCACCTGGCAAAAAAATAAAAAGAAGGAATTGCAATGGTATGCTACTAAGGATTCTAGAGCTTTTTTCCATACTCTGGTGATCCCTCAAAATCTCTTCTCTCCCCGTAGGTCCAACATACATCAAAAACGTTCTTCTAGTAAGGCTGAGGCGAATGAGAAGCCCAGCCTACACCATTCTGATGGTACATTGGTTATGGATGAGGGGCCCTCTCAAACAGATTCTGCTCAAAGGCGGGAGATTGTAGGGAGGACCATACAAGAAAGTGATAATCCATGAGCAGTCATTTTGGCAGAGGTCCCCTCCACAGGGAACCCAGTAGAGGCAGTACCTATAGTTGTGAATATCCACCCCCCTCCCCCATTGCGGCCCTGACATTGGATGAGGTTGTATGTATATAGGCTGCTGAGGACTTCCATGCAGCAGAGGGCATGCTTTTGGCAACTAGAAATGGTATGATCTAGGGATCCAGTATTTATGCCGCGGCAGGAAGGAAGAAAATAGATAGGTCAAACTGATGTAAAGGGTTGCCCTATGATGGAGAATTCCAACTTGATCCTTATTCTGGAATGGTTGTTGGAGGATAGAGTGCAACTGAACTTAAATAGATATTGTGCCTTGAACTTGTTAAAGAAGGTGCCAACTTTAACTCATAAAGTGGGCACCTTCCCATAAAACAGGTCATTAAGCCATGTACATTCTCGCAGAGGGGCATCAGTACCACTTTTTCTAAGTTAACCTAAGGTTAACTAAGGTTATCCAGACATGGGCCCCTTACTCATTGTGCTCAGAGCGGCACAGATCCACCTCACTGATGAAGCCCGATTAGGCCGAAACACGTGTCTGGGGTTGCTGTTGGTACTCTTGTTCAAAGGAGGATTGCCTAGCATTTTGGTGCTGGAATGCTCAAGTGCGTGGGACAAAGACTGATATGCAAATTGATATTCCTCCTTTGTGAAAGGTACAGTGAGCAAAAATGTAGCTGCGGATTCTCGAGTGGGCACCTTCCCATAGAACAGGTCATTAAGCTGTGTTCGTTCTCGCAGAGGGGCGCCTGCACCTCTTTTTATAGCTCATATAACCTCTACAGACATTGCACTGGTGGAGTTTTGGAACAATGTGCGGTTGGATTAAGTGTTTTTGCATTTTAATTGCAGGCTGGTGTTGGAGCAAGTCCAGACTGCTCCACACTTGAGGTTGTTGGGTTTTTCTGTCGCATTAAGTGGTTTTAAGGAAATTATTCTTATTTCCGTAACAGAACATAAAGTGCTGAGGGTCACGGACTGTGGCTCTTCTTACCCAGCAACCCTTATGTTAAGGTGTGGGGTAGATGGATCTACTGAAAGGCAAGTGGTGGATCCTATGGACTGTAGGGATGAAGTGAGAAGGGGAGAGGATTGGATTTGACTGGCTGCAACACTAAACTCGCGTAAATATTAGCCTCCAGCCTCTCCCTGCGAGACTGATTTTTATACTCTCAAATTTGTTTCATGGAATAGTAGGAGTCATTCTCACCTGTTTTCAGAGTCGGGCTCTGTGTATCTTGGTGTGGATATTTACTACCTCCAAGACTTGGTTGCTTGACCCTCTGGCTTTGGATGGGTATATGATTCTCGTCCCGGGAGGATAATCGGTGGCAACGTGCGCGCCTTGGAAACAAGACAATGTAAAGCAACACAGGTTCGATCCCTGGGTCCGCGCTTAGAAACCTCTGGTTGTTTAAGCGTGTAACTAAGACAAAAACAATTACGCAACCAAAAAAGAACCCATTTCTGTAACAGCGCCTCGATGCCTGCGGGCTGTGTGAGCGCTTTAAAAATGTAAAATAAATAAATAAATACATACATTCTCCTTTCCCCAGCTTATAAGGGAGATAAGGGGTGTCCTGTTTCGGGATTGCTGTTTGGTATTTTTTTTTTTTGAACTAGCTGATTAAATCATCCTTTCAATTTTATACAAAAGAAATGACAGAAGAATAACATTTTCATGAAACACACAGTATAATAATAATAATACATTGTGTCTCAAGTAATCCAGTAAACAAGAATCAAAGTTCTCAATAGAATTAAAAGGAAACCTTACATAATCCAGCACTAATACATAGAAATTCCTAATTTTAGCAGCCTAAAATCAAAAAATGTATGTATGGCACCAACATTCCCAGATTGCTGTTTGGTATGAGGAATGATATTGGTATATCTGCAACTGCCCTGGCACTGCATAATCCTCTTATGCAAGCAGTGGAACTAGAGTGGGACAGACAGAAGTACTCTGAAATGAGTTTCACCTTAATATTAAACCTTTACTGGAACCATGGGGCTATGGAACAATCCATGTTTTTTGAGTCTGTCGAGAAAATAATGTTCTTGTGGCAAACTAAGAGGAATTCTTATTCTGTTTTGATTAGTGGGGATATTAATGCAACCTGCCTGCAGCTGGTGGTATAATGTGCACATTCCAAACATAACCTGGAGCTTATTGCACGAGGGAAAGCTTGATTAGTGCTAATGGAGGCCTGGGGCTTAGTATCCTGAATGGAATAGTGCCTGGGAATTGCCCAGTCATACATGGCAGAGAGAGGACTCAAAAAGTATCCTGAATTATTTCTGAGTTTCTGGGGACATTTTTCAGGATATAATCCATCTATCAGTCTTACCCGTGAATAAGAGTGATCATTTTCCTCTTCTATTGAACTGGTGATTAGCGAGTACAGGATTTTCCCACCTGTGCTACCCAAGTAAATCGGAGGTTAATATGGGTAGAAATCGGGTGGCCTGGAACAGAGCCAGAATGCAAGTATTAAATCGCATTTTATGAAACCTATACTTGCCTGAAGAACTTGAGGAAGTATTGCTCAAGGTTCCTTACCACACAGTTTTAGAACACATCTACGCTCAAATGCCACGGCAACAGTTAAAGGGCTGTGTGGTGCGGAACCATGAGCATGATCATGAGGTGCAGTTGAAGAAGAGGGAGTTGAGGAAAAAGCTCTGTAAGCCTAAAGGGCTAAACGAAGTGAGGACACTTAAAAGTGCATATATAGAGTGGTTGAGGTTTCATCATTATGCAATGGCGTTGAGAGATTCTCGAAAGATGCTGCAGCGGATAGTGACCCAGGATGCCCAGCTCTTTTGGAGATTGATTAATCAAGCAACAACACTGCTAACTTACACTCAGGTTAATCCGATATCTGAAGCAGCAGGAATTCAACACTTTGGGTCAGTGTATTTTGGGAGTGACAGTGATGGGCAATTTACAACTGAGCTCATCACTGAACCCTGGACGCTATACTTTGATGAAGATAACATTCGGTCACTAATTAACTGTAGTAAGAGCGGGCCACAGGTCTAGATGGACTATCTAACGTGGTCCTGAAGGAAGATCCTAATCTCTGGGTCAGCTTATTGGGTAGTATATTTGATGTGATTCTTTCAACTCAGTCCCTACCTAAATCTTGGACTGAATCAATTATAGTACCCGTACATAAGAAGGGGTTAAGGATAGTAGCAGGCAATTATCGCCCAATAGCATTATTGGATATTCCAGCTAACATCTTTGCCTCTCTCCTCTTGAAAGATCTATCCTCGTGGTCTAAGAGAGTGGGCAGACT
The DNA here is from genome assembly GCF_040938575.1 of Ambystoma mexicanum. Classification (NCBI taxonomy): domain Eukaryota; kingdom Metazoa; phylum Chordata; class Amphibia; order Caudata; family Ambystomatidae; genus Ambystoma; species Ambystoma mexicanum. The sequence goes on along the minus strand of NC_090926.1, from coordinate 1,089,126,122 downwards.
GAATTTGTTCCAAACACGGTTTAGGAAGTGGAGTGGAACCCACACAAATGCCTTTCTTTTGGGGTTGTTAAAACAAGAGGCCATGGTGAAGTCTGAGCCTGTTTGTATAGCGTTTATTGACTTCACCATGGCCTTCGACAGTGTGAACAGGACCCTCCTAGGGAGAAAACTACAACTGTGGGGTTGTCCAGCTAGCCTCCTGCGATGATCGTGGAATTGCATTCGAATACCTCTGTGTGTGTTAGGTTGAACAACCAGGGAAAGTTATCATTGATTGTTAAAAGTCACAGCCTTAAGCACGGCTGTGTTTTGGCCCTGCGTCTTTTTGGTTTGTTCATTTCGGATGTTAATGAAGTGTTTGAAAATGTGCGTTGCTTTCTGTCGTGTTTTGCAAATTCAAGCTTTCATTATTTATTATACGGGGATGATTTAGCAATGTTCGATTACACCCCGATTGGTCTGTAACACAAACGGGAGGCACTGGACTAGCGCTCACAACCTGTTAATAAATGGCACTATCTCAAAGGTATTCCATTTTAGACCTTGAACGAAGCAGAAATATATAGAATTTTAGTGGGTTTTGGGAACTGTAAAATTGGAATGTGTACCACATTTTTTGCATTTAGGGATACATCTGTTTGAAATGCGAAATCAGGCAGAATTGCATGGATAATACAGAGCAGAATGACTGCCTTAGCTGCTCAAGCTATTACATTCAATCGTAGGTGTGGTGAATTCTCACTCTCGCCTAAATTGGAATTTTATAAAAAGAAGGTCTTACCCACAAGAACATATGGGGCTGGAAATCTCTGTCTCCCAGCAGTGCTGGATTGCGATGCGCTGGAAGGCCATTTGGGGCGTAAGGTTTTGAACCTTCTGAAAAGGTTTCAAGTAGCCGTAATTCGATGTGAGCGAGGTTTACCTTCAAGTCAGTCGATCTGCAATCCTTTGGAAGAACCTTTCTTTGTTAAATAAGATAATGTATTCAGAGGAGGATTCAATTTAGGCGGAACTGAAAATGTTATTGGAGAAGGATTATTGGCATTCTTTATCTAAGTGGGTTAAAGAGTGTGAGAAAATTAGCTCTGAGTACATATTTTTAATGTGATATGTTATACCTAACCCCTTTGAAAGCGAAAATAAAGCTCTACGAAACTGATTGGATTTACACAATCGAGAAGGTCAGAGCATATTGTTTATATGTTGATGTACTCTTTGATGAGAGACGTATTGGAGTAAGTCCAGCCTACTTGATTAAGTGTACGATCGCTTTCTGGCGTGCTCAGGTAAGATTGAATGTGGTATTGACACGTGAAATCACTGGAATAAGAGATAAGACACCGAGAGACTTGTAGGGTTTTAGAAGTATTGATCAATTGCTAACATTGAAACATATTTTTTTGCATTGCCAAGCATTGAAAGATTGTAGAGACTTTACTTTGGACAACTGCTGCAGAAGTATGAAGTGTTATCAGCAGAGGTGGTGTGGCTGATTATTATGTTCTCCTATGGATAAAATCAATGGATTGCAACAGCTGTGCACTTCTTAAAGGACATTTTATCTTTAACTTTTACAATGTTATTGAATATGAAATGTATTCATTCGATGTTTGATTTCGAATGAAACCGGTGTATTTGTTAAAGGTTAAGTTTAACTGTGTAACAAATAATAAAAATAAATATAAATATATATATATATATATATATATATATATATATATATATATATATATATATATATATTGGAATGTTTTAATGGTTGATAGTGATCTAAGTCTAGCATTAGGCTCACACCCAAAGGTCACTTATCGGAAATGTAGATCAATCAAGGACAATGTGTTGAGCAGCTCCTTGCCAAGTGAGAGTAATGAAATGAAGATGTTATGGTTGGCACAAATAAATAAAGGCTTTCATAGGTGTACACGTTGCACCACATACCAGCATCCTATTTTAGAAACCATCATTGAAATCACCAACAGAATAACGTGTGAATCCGAGTATGGTGTGTATGTGTTGAAATGCACATGCCAGAATTGGTATGTGGGAAGTACGAAGTGCAAATAAAAAAAACGAATCCTGCAACATGTCAGAGCCATTAAGAACAAAGACTTTGCATATCCCATAGCTAGACACTTCTGGGAAAGTCACAATGGCAAATTGGATGACTTTTCATTTTTTGGATTACACCAAATCGAAGTGAGCCCCGTGGGGAGGAGGTGGGGGTCAACAGAGAATAAATACTTAGACAACAAGAAACATGATACATTATTGACTTTGAGAGTAAACCCCATGGGGGTCACAATATTGGCGAGGAACCTTACACCTTTTTAGGAGAATGGATTTTGGAAACAATGTTTAGGGTTCTTTTAATGCACACAAGACGTTTTGTTTGCTGTTTTTTCTGTATTTTTCTTGCCTTCTTTTCCCTTTTTCATAGACCTGATCGTTTTCTAGGGACGTTTTATTTGTGGTATTATATAATCTTTTTCTTTTTTCCTTGTGATATCTGATTTTAATGATATGCCATTGTTGAGGTCTCGCAATGGTTTTTTAGACTATGTTGGTTTTTGCGCAATGGCATTCATATGTGTTTAGATACATTCTTGCAAATCAAGTTTTGCTGAGATAGAAATGGTTGGCTATAGTTCATTACGAAAAACAGATGGAATAATAGGCATTGCTTATCTTGTTCTTTTCCTTTACCCCTTCTTTGTCTTTCCTTTCTGCTGTGTCCCATCTTTACTCGTTCCCTTGTTGCCTTTTCTTTTCCTCTTCCCCCCTCTTTCTTTGATAATGAATTTAAGTTGTAAGATCAAGGTTCAACGATAGGTGGTCAAATTTATAATCATCTCTATAAGTTTAGACTAGTTGTTAAATCAAATATTTTTGCATGTAAGCACCATGCACTTTATAAAAAGATCTGGCACTAGATGCCGATAAAGTATTAACTTTTATGCAATTTTAATATATCTGTTTTCTACAATGTACGTATGTTGTAAAGTAAGGACCTTTTGATGTATGATTGCAATCAGAATTATTTCTAAAGGCGCAGGACAGTTGTGAAATCAAACATCTTTGCACATAAGCATTATGCACTTTAGGTGGTCTGATTCAGAATTATTTCTAACAGCTTGGACCATTGGTGAAATTAAATATATTTGCACTCAAGCACTATGCACTTTAAAAAACGATCCAGCACTAGGTGCGGATAAAATATTAACTTTTATACAATTGTAATATATCTGATTTTCATATGCTGCAAAGTTAGGGCCTATTGATGTATGATAACAATCGAAACTATTTCGAAAAGCATAGACACATTTTGGAATGAACATCTATGCACGTAAGAACTATGCATTTTATGTTAAGATTGGGCAATAAAATTGGAGGATGAAATATGCAATGCGATTAAGGTACCATTACCAAAGAGCACAGGTAATATTTGAAATGATGAGACAATGGATTTGACGCAAGTTTTTTCATACATTTATGTATAGAACAGTACTTTGCTCAGATGTAAAATGAGATATGGTTACTCACAATTGAGCTTATATAGATAGCCCGTATGTATAATTGCATTTGAACAAATTGTGCAACCATTTGTGCTATTATATACTTTGGGAATATGATCTCCAATAAGGGACAGCTGTTTGCCGTGTCATACCAGGAACAGCAGTGGACGTTTTATGGAGGAATAACATGTGGCGGAGAAATAGCCACGTTTCTGACAAGGTCCGTGTCAGAATTTTAAGCTAAAGAAGCGACTCACTTTAGGTAATGAAGGAAAGCCTGTTTCAATGTTTTATCTGACGTAGCACATATGAATAAATTGTGCACACCAGCTTTTGCAAAAATCATGTGACCATGCTACGAGTAGTAGCAAAACGCATCTTTTTTTTGCTCTGCCTGCCGTAATGTTCTGCTGGGTGCAAGAGAGCAATTATTTTAACCTAAATTCGGAATAAAAAGGTGTTTTTATAATCAATTACCAAGACTCTCCAGACTTTTTCTTCTAATTATCCTGACGGACTCCGCAACTTTCCTACCTTTTTCACTTCAGTATCTGTGAGTGCGGCTCTTTTTCATCGGCGGTCAGCCTTGGTGATTTATGGAAATATATATATATATATATATATATATATATATATATGTATTCAATGAAAAAACTTTGTTAAAGGGATGCTATGGTTAAGTTGCACTACTAAAAACCTATGAAATTCAGTAAAAAAACATTAAAAAGGACGTTATGGTTACAAGTAAAATCGAAAAACCCCTGAAATTCACCAGTTATGGTAAGCTAAGCAACCATAACTCGCGCCACCACCGTGCACTGCTAAGCCTAACACCCAGGACATCAAAGAACACATCACAAATATCATTGATGACATCACTGATAAAATCACATGTCTAGCACCTTCTTTTTTGTTCACTGCCATATCTAGGCCAGGTGGTTTTATTTACTTATAGTCAGAAACTTAACTTTCAAAAGGTATTACATTTATAGATATTGCTATTCTCACATGTTCTTACACTACTTTACTTAGAATTTAAGTGCATTTTATGATGTACATATATAGGGGAAGAAGCACGCCTGAAATACAGCAATCATTTTTGTGCGTGAATACAATCATGTAGATTATACACAGTTGCTAATGATACTGCCTCTTGTTTGTGTACTTTACTCTCCATATATAAGCCCCATATTTGTATGCATTTTAGTCTATTTATGGTTTGTTTGTATTAGTAGAAATATGTAGTAAGTGATGCATTATTAGCTACTTAGTACATGTTTCTCAGTACGGAAAAGTCTGATACAGAAGCATTCACCGTTTTATTATATAACTTTGGAAAATTACAAATATAGCACCTCTGTGGTGTATGCTGCAGCCAATACCTACATTTCTGTATGAGTAGGTTCCTGTACTAGAAAGAACACTGCAATGGATTGTTCTTTAGAACACTACATTGCTTAATGAAGTATGTAGTTTACACATTACACATCTCCAGATAATCCCTGATACTTTTTTGGCAACATTACATTCACAACCCCTTGTATGAAAAGTAAATGCACATGTGTCGTCATCAGTGATGTCATCAATGATATTTATGATGTCATCTTTGATGTCCTGGGTGTTAGTCTTGGCAGTGCACAGTGGTCGCATGAGTTATGATTGCTTATCTTACCATAACTGGAGAATTTCAGAGGTTTTCCGATTTTACTTGTAACCATAACGTCTTTTTAACAATGTTTTTTACTGAATATATATATATATAACATGGCCTGCGGCAGCGGCCATATAGTTATGGTTAAGTTGCTAAACCCATAGGAAGAGCACTTTTTGGGTGGCTTATAACTTTGCTCCCCCTGGACGAATCCTTAACAAACTTTGCAAAAAAAGTATATGGCCCACTGAATTTTTTGGGAAAAGTTTGGTGAGGTTTGGTCAAGGGAGGGCAAAGTTATAGGGGGGTCCCAAAATGTATTTTTTTCCCATGGACATAATGGGAAATAATTTCTATCGTGCTTACAGCTCAAACCGGTGGACGGATTTTCACCAAATTTGCAGCAGGAGCAGCAGCTTGGTCCCGAAAGCATTCTTTTGTTAATTGGGGGATACCCATCCATCACTTTTTTTTAAACGACCAAAATGTAAGGCAAAAAAATTTGTGATATCTATGTCCGCTACGGGGACTCACTTCCCTGTCCGGTCCGCGGACTGAACTCTGATTGGCTGTTCTGTCCGTAGACTGGCCTCTAACTGGCCAGAAAATTTTTCCGATGTTTGCGTGGTCCGCGCCACAGAAAATCTGACGCACTTCACGCACCACGCCGTCCAATCAGCGAACACGTCACGCAAGCCGCTCGGCCAATCAGGGCACTGTCGGCAGAGCGAACCGGGAAGTCCATCCGCGGAGCGAACGGAGATATCACACATTTTTTTGCCTTACATTTTGGTCATTTAAAAAAAAAACTACTGTACGGATTTACACATTCGCAAAAGCACGCTTTCGGGACCAAGCCCCCACTCCTGCCGCGAATTTGGTGTAAATCCGTCCAGCGGTTTGGGCTGTAGGCGTGCGCAAAGTTTTTTCCAATTATGTCTATGGGAAAAAACAAAAGTTTTGGGACCCCCCCTATAACTTTGCCCCCCCTGGACCAAACCTCTCCAAACTTTGCAAAAAATTCAGAGTGGGCCGTATACTTTTTTTGCAAAGTTTGGTGAGGATTCGTCCCGAGGGAGCGAAGTTATAAGCCACCCAAAAAATGCTCTTCCTATGGAAACACCAACTTAACCATAACTACAAAAAAATATATAAATATATATTAAACAGCCACAGTAGTATTATCAATTTGACATGATTAATTAAGCTTTGTTTGGTAAGTTTCACTTAGCTGCCTTCACAACCTGGCACTCTATATCTACCTTTGCTTTCATCAGGTTTTATATTATTTTTGTATGCAAAGTTTTGGGCTATGTGGTATAGACACATGGTTTCCAAAGTGGTACTCCTGTTCGGGTAGTATGTGTCTAGTAAATTGTTTTTCAAAATGTCTTGGCTGTTGGGATAATTTTTGGCTATTGTTTCTATGTCCTCATATGATTTGAGAACTCTTTTTCTAGATTAAGCAGGACCAAGACTTATCCATACTATATTTTCAGATTTTCCATACAAAGCAGTACCGGTTAAACGATCTGCAGCTTCATAGGTGCCACATTCTCTATGAGAGAGCATTTTTATACCTAGGCTGTACAATTTCTGAGATAGTGTTTTGTGTGATGATAGATCATTCCAGAGGTTTTTAAGCTCTGTTTTTTCTGTTTTTGTTAAGTATGCTGTAACATATCGTGCAACTGCAGTGGAATTGTCTGCAATGTACTGCACATCTATGTTTGCATTCCATAAGAGGGAAATGATTGCATTGTAATCATTGATATATTTTGATTCTTCTGTTCTTTTTATGTAATACGTGTTCTTAGGTGATTTACCTTTAACACTATGTCTAACTGATGACATGAAGTTGTTCACTTCACCTGTTTCTGTAACTGGTCTAGGGAAACCAAAGCGGCATTTGGTGTAGTATTTCCCTTTGGTTTTGTATTTGCAACGACAATATTTGCCACATTTGTGTCTTTGAAATTGTACAATTTGTCCATGAAGGTCACTATGTGTCCTTTGTGAAGGGATTTCACAAGTGACATATTTTTGGATGAACTGCAAAACAGTGGCTTCCCTGTCCTGACCAAATTTAGGTGCACCTTTAATCCATAAAGGCATGTGGATATCTGGTGCTCCTCTGGCTTGGTATTCTTTTCTCCAAAAGAAGTGTTGCACTTCTCCGAGGGGAGGAACAGTTTTATTACAAATAAAGTGTAGCATAGCAATGAAACGATGGTGGAAATATCTTGAAACATTAACAGGATCTAGAGAGCAAAGTTCTACAGGTGTTAGTTTTTGTTGTTGTTTGATATGCGTAGGAAATCATGTAAATCTTCCCATACATATCATGGACAACTTAATGTAACAAACCAAGTGGTTGGTCCAAGGTTTCTGATAATACAACGTACAACTCTGTGACGTCGGAACCAGTATTCTTTCGTACCAGGCATGTTTGCAAACAGATTTGTTATGCTTGATTGTAAAACCTCATCTTTTTCTTGCACTTTTTGTGATAACTGTGTAGCTGACATATTTTGGAAGTGGGTTCCAGATTTCAATATGTGTGCAACTCCATAACATAGGGTTGCTAGTTCACTTTCAAAGAGTAGGTGCAACATGTATTCCACATTTTGTCTAAATCTGGGATCTTCAGAATACATTCGTAATGAGCGGTATTCTGATGCTGTTATCTGAGTGGGTCTATCATCGTATCTTCCTCCTTTGCCAGTAGGAGATAGTAGTGGAAAAGCATGTGCTTCTATACTTTTTTCCCATATGCTCATTGGTGACCCTTTGGTTTGTCGCATTTGATAAGTTTCTAGTGCATCATCTATGCTCTCATTAGAGTGCAGTGGATGAATTGTATAATAGTTCAAAAGAGTGGATACTGCAGCAGGATCCAGACGTTCAAATTGACCAGTTTCTGATGACTCTTGAATTATTTCAGTTGTTTCCGTTAAGCTTTCTTCAATTTGTATTTCTTTGTAGTATTCATTATTGTCTTTCAGATATTGCAAGGCTTGTCTAACTTTATGTAAGTCCACGAGTTGTTGCCAAATATTTTTGTCTTTTGTTGGTACACCATTTACTAAGACAAATAAAGAATGCTCTATTGGAGGTTGCACTCCTAGAGTGTGCACATTTTCTGTCAGATCTGATGGCAAATCAACTACTTTGCCACGAATGCCTTTCACCAATTCAGGGGGAGGTAATTTTGCTGTTTTTGGTTGAAGGCATATTATTGCTTGAAATGGGTGTACTGTTTGAATTATGATGCTCTCATACAAATTGAGTTGTTGCAGGGGTTTTGGTAGTGGGAATAATACCAAATTATTTGTGATAGCACGTGAAGGAGTTTGGTTGTTGTCAAGTTTTGTAGTGCAGTAAATGCAACATATTAGGGGTTCACTTATTTCGTATTTGTTTTCTGCTAAAAGGTAGAGAGCTAATTCAAACCATTTGGATCTTCATTGTCTTCTATTTTGTATGTTACATCTATAGTTTTTGTGTTACTTTTGTAAAAAGTTCTGCGACAACAAACACACACATGGTTTGGTACTTCAGCGGATGTACTTTTAAATGTTAGTATTTCTTTTTTGTATGTGTGTAATAGAAGGTTGCCATGTGCAGAATTGTTGCTAGTCTGTTCTAAAGCTATTGCATTTTGTAAGTGGCTTTCATTTCCAAAATATTTTCTCTGGATACGGTCGATTTCTTATAGGTATTTGGGTGTACCATGCAGAAGAGTGTTATTTAAATTGGCTAGTTCTAAAGCTGGACTTTTAGCATAGTACAGTTTATACACTAGATTTCTTATACTTGAATGATGTGTTGATATCATTTTGATATCATGGAAGGTGCTTTTGCAAATAGGTCCTGAAATGCAGGCTAATGAATGTCTTTGTAGTCCTGTGTATTTGCGCACTGGACAGGTATCCATATTTTGCAGCACTTTCATTTTGATTTTGTCGTTACCTTTCACATACTGATTGAGGAACTGGCGTAAAGATTTGAAAGATTTGTTGGGAATGTTACACATTGATGTTCACAGCCATTTGTATACTGGACGGTCTGGTTCAGTCGAATGGAGCGGTAATTCTGAGTTTTCTGGGGATACTTTTGTAAGCAGTGTTTCTTGTTCCATGATGGTATTATTGATTTTTTTACATCCTCGTCCACTGCTATCGATGGCAATTGTGCTTGTTATGATTTTGTTTGTATGCTTCTTCATTAAAATATGGTTCTTGTCGTTGTGTGGACTCTTTTCGCCTCCACAAATATTTAAGAAGTTATTTTTGTTGACATTCCGTTTAATGAGAAGTTTCTTTTGTAGTTTAGTACTTAGTTTTGTTAGTGGTTTCATCCTGTTTAAAACTAAAATAAATAACTTCCTTAACTTCCTTTTGAGAAGGATTGCACTGTCTACGAGAGCTTCTAGGATTAATTTTCTACGCTAGGCTTTAAAGGTTGTGGATGATTCCACTCCTCTTCTTATTAGATTCTGAAGGACTATGTAGCGGAACATTTTTGCTAACATACTTTTTTTTACTATGGTTTCTTGCTAGTATATGAGGATTTATAGGAGCATTGTTAGCAGTACTGGTAGCCGAATTCTTGTTAAGCATTTTCTGTTTCGTGCCACATTTTGGTAGAGAAGGCAAAGTTTCTGTAGTTGAAGCTTCCTTTGTTCGCTAAATGACTGCATTAGCTGTTTTGTTTCAACGTTTTGTACAAACTCTGGTAGAGATGGATGATTACTTTGGACACTTTTATTTTCATTTGCTCTATTTCTGCGTTCCTTTCTACGGACTTGCTTTTTGGTAGGCATTATTTGGGGTCTGTTGAAAAATAAGAAGGGATGGGTTGGTCTGTTTTACAATGAATGTGTGCTGTGTGCAGGGTTGTATGAGTTTGATGGGGAAGATGTTTGTGGTGGTGTGTGAATGTACATTGGGCAGTTACAATGAGTAGGGAAGGCTATTTTTCTGTTTGTATGTTACTACACTGTGCTTAAGATGAGAGTAGAAAGTGAGCGAGTGGTGAGGAGAAGCATTAATAGTAAATGTAATGGTATAAAATTAAAACAGGTATTTATTTTGTAGTGCTAACATTCTAAGACTTGTCTATGTTATTTGTGTTCCAAAAAAACAGGGATTTGTGTGCCATTCTGCCTGTTAATCTGTGTTTAATAAATGGGGATTTGTGGGCAGAATGGTTCAGAAATCTATGTTTTTTTTGGTGCGCAAATTATATAAATGACCCACACAGTCTCTTTGAGGAACAGTAAGAATATAAAGATAGTATTGTACTTAATTTTTATTTTGTGGAATGACCAGGTTTCTCCGGATATGTTGTTTGTAGTGAAGATGCTGTTGATTGTCAGGAGAGTGGTCTTCACTGCAATTGTAAAAGGAAGAAGTTAGTAATTCCGTGTCTTTAAAGCAGTGATGTTAATGTACACATTCATTTTTAAGCTTTCGTGGAAGTATTCTGCTTTGATATCTCAACACAGTGTATGCGTGCATTTCATTTTGACTATGGAATGGATTCGCGAGTGATGTGGAAAGGGTAGAAGGGCTGGCTAAGAGTTACGTGCTGTGCGGACACGCACCTGTGTGTGGGTAGGGCGTGCCACATACAGGGTTTTACAGCAAATCCAGCATGGAAAGAGGACTGTAGGGATCAGCCAATCAGATGTTGGCATTGTTGATTTGTGTAGAAAGAGAGTGTGTGTAATGAAGATGGCAGAGGTGGAGACAGTCAGGGTGTTGGTGCTCGAAGATATTTTTGTCCATGGTTTACAGCACTATTCTCAATGTAGGCATGTGGCAAACAATTTCAATGTACGAGGAGTGGAGGTGGTGTGGAGTGCTGTTACTGACTGCAATGTAGAGGCAATTCTCCTAGTTTGCAGAGATATGCGTAGGATGAACAGTCCCCATGTGGTAGTTTTGCACTATGGTGCTTTCCATTTGGGCTACGTGAGTTCACCTACTTTGTTGGGAGATTTGGAACAGTTGGTTCAAGCAGTCATCAACATCTTTCCAACTACGAAAGTAATTTTTTCTGGATTACTTCCTAGAGCAAAATGGGACAACAGTATGTTTTTGTCCTGATCAAAGTATTGGTAGGCGTGCAATCAATCGCGATATGCAAGCTTTCATGTTAAGAGCTGGTATTTTTTTCTGTAGCCATGAGAACATTGTTTCCAGTAATGTGGCTTATTTTGAAGCAGATGGTGTTTCTTTATCTTTTTTGGGAAATGCCATGTTCTTTTGGAATGTAAGGCTTGCTTTGGAGAAGGTTATGTGATGATTGTAGGAATAAAGTAAGAAGAAAAAAAAAAAAAAAATACAAAAGTGTCTGTCAGGCATCTGCAAAAAAATAACAAAAAAAGGCTCTTTTCAGAGCCCACCTTAAAGGGGAAATGGGGAACACTATTTAAATGTACAGTCGTCATGCTTAGATTTTCTACATGCCCACGGACATGGCGGTAGTCTGCATGCAGCGCGTATTACATACAGTGATTCTGGGGTGGAGAGGCATGCAAATGAGAATGAGCGAAGCTAGGGATTGGTCAGTAAAGTTCAATGGGTGTGTTATGAACGGAGAGATTTAGTGAGAACGTCTTTTTCCTGAGAGGAGAACAGACAGCTATGGCTGTGTATGCTCGAAAACAGATTATCTTGATTTTGGGAAACTCATGGATACATTGGTTGAAGGTGCATGCAGAACGTTGCGGTATATCTGCAGATCTTGGATTCCCTTTTGTGGAAGTGCACTGGAATGGAGTGCGAGGAATGAAGTGGCTGGACTTGGTACCTCTCTGTGCTACTTTACAGACAGAGCAAAAACAAAGAGGTGATGGCTGGAAGGTTTAGACTGAATCTTGACCACTGGCATTGCTCGGGGCAACCCTCCAGACCATCGTTCTTCGCCTGCCAAGCCATTACAGAAGGGGAAAGACCATATGCAAATCAGGCTTAGCCCCACCCCAAAAGGGGAAGTCCAGCCCGAACTGCTAGGTCACATCCCTTCTGCATGAGACCACAAGCATCCCCAAACATGTTTCACCCTTGTTGGGGCTCATCAGTGAGGAGTAGCTTGGGTCTCTAGGCCCAGCAGGCACGGGACTCACGTCTGGGCATACCCGTCCCACTCGGGGTGACATAGCAAAAACAAAGAGGTGATGGCTGGAAGGTTTAGAATTAATCTTAACCACTGGCAACGCTCTGGGCAACCCTCCAGACCACCGTTCTTCGCCCAACAAGGGTGAAACATGTTTGGGGATGCTTGTGGTCTCGTGCAGAGGGGATGTGGCCTAGCAGTTCGGGCTGGACTGCCCCTTTTGGGGTGGGGCCAAGCCTGATTTGCATATGGTCTTGCCCTTCTGTAATGGCTTGGCAGGCGAAGAACGGTGGTCTGGAGGGTTGCCCAGAGCGTTGCCAGTGGTTAAGATTAATTCTAAACCTTCCAGCCATCACCTCTTTGTTTTTGCTATGTCACCCCGAGTGGGACGGGTATGCCCAGACGTGGGTCCCGTGCCTGCTGGGCCTAGAGACCCAAGCTACTCCTCACTGATGAGCCCCAACAAGGGTGAAACATGTTTGGGGATGCTTGTGGTCTCGTGCAGAGGGGATGTGGCCTAGCAGTTCGGGCTGGACTGCCCCTTTTGGGGTGGGGCCAAGCCTGATTTGCATATGGTCTTTCCCTTCTGTAATGGCTTGGCAGGCGAAGAACGGTGGTCTGGAGGGTTGCCCAGAGCGTTGCCAGTGGTTAAGATTAATTCTAAACCTTCCAGCCATCACCTCTTTGTTTTTGCTATGTCACCCCGAGTGGGACGGGTATGCCCAGACGTGGGTCCCGTGCCTGCTGGGCCTAGAGACCCAAGCTACTCCTCACTGATGAGCCCCAACAAGGGTGATACATGTTTGGGGATGCTTGTGGTCTCGTGCAGAGGGGATGTGGCCTAGCAGTTCGGGCTGGACTGCCCCTTTTGGGGTGGGGCCAAGCCTGATTTGCATATGGTCTTTCCCTTCTGTAATGGCTTGGCAGGCGAAGAACGGTGGTCTGGAGGGTTGCCCAGAGCGTTGCCAGTGGTTAAGATTAATTCTAAACCTTCCAGCCATCACCTCTTTGTTTTTGCTATGTCACCCCGAGTGGGACGGGTATGCCCAGACGTGGGTCCCGTGCCTGCTGGGCCTAGAGACCCAAGCTACTCCTCACTGATGAGCCCCAACAAGGGTGAAACATGTTTGGGGATGCTTGTGGTCTCGTGCAGAGGGGATGTGGCCTAGCAGTTCGGGCTGGACTGCCCCTTTTGGGGTGGGGCCAAGCCTGATTTGCATATGGTCTTTCCCTTCTGTAATGGCTTGGCAGGCGAAGAACGGTGGTCTGGAGGGTTGCCCAGAGCGTTGCCAGTGGTTAAGATTAATTCTAAACCTTCCAGCCATCACCTCTTTGTTTTTGCTATGTCACCCCGAGTGGGACGGGTATGCCCAGACGTGGGTCCCGTGCCTGCTGGGCCTAGAGACCCAAGCTACTCCTCACTGATGAGCCCCAACAAGGGTGAAACATGTTTGGGGATGCTTGTGGTCTCGTGCAGAGGGGATGTGGCCTAGCAGTTCGGGCTGGACTGCCCCTTTTGGGGTGGGGCCAAGCCTGATTTGCATATGGTCTTTCCCTTCTGTAATGGCTTGGCAGGCGAAGAACGGTGGTCTGGAGGGTTGCCCAGAGCGTTGCCAGTGGTTAAGATTAATTCTAAACCTTCCAGCCATCACCTCTTTGTTTTTACTTTACAGACAGAGCATCATCCTGATATAATTATCATTCATTGTGGAGGAAACAATTTAGGGCATGTGTCTGGAATTTCTTTGCAATTTGCAATGAAGGAAGGACTTGAGAAGGTCATGGACATGTTTCCAAATTGCCAAATAATTTTTTCTCGTATTGCGCAAAGACAAATGTGGCTCCGTTCTTCTTTATGTGGTCCACAAATGGAGAAAGCGAGGCGCAATGTCAATAAGGCTGTTTGTGCCTTTCTAAGAGATGTTGGCATGTCCACTTTCTACAATGAAAATATTACGTTTCGTAGCACATTCATTTTTCACAGAGATGGAGTCCATTTTACATATGCTAGCAATCAGATTTTTCTTCAAAATGTACAAAATGCATTGCAGCCTTTTTTGAAATTATAGTCACCTATTTTGCATTACATGTTGACGAATCCAAGTTTTTCAAACACACAAAACACCACCAAAAGGCTCTTTTCAGAGCCACCACTTACTCCCAGATAAAAATTGCATTGGTTTTGCTACGGTTGCACCCTAAAATTTTGTTTGTCCTAGGACTGTCCACATACTTTTTGAAAAATGCACGGGGGCCTACACCGTTTACTTGATAGTTCCATTTTTAAACTGAGAAAGGCGGCTCTGTAAAGAGCTTTTCTTACAAAATGTTTGTTGTTTTATATTTTTGGGTATTTTTTACACACGACACACTAGGAGAGGAGGGGAAAGGAGGGTAAGGAAGGGACACCAACCACGGTGATAAGAAAGGGCAGGTGGAGAGAGAAAGATGTAGGGTCAGCCTTATTTATGTAGATAGCAGCTCTTCTGGTGCTCCGTGACCGTAGTCTCGAAAGCACTTCGAAGACTCTCCCCCCTGCAGAGTACTGCATCGCAGTACATACACAATATTGTGACCCTCGAAAGGTAAGGGTCAACAGCATCGCAAATGGCCTGTGAAGCAGGTGGAATGATGCACTCTCCCACAGGAGTGTCTCTTGTGGTGAGAGGATTGGAAACGGAGGATGCTGCGGAAGAACTCAACCTACTACGTTCTTTACATGGTACAATCTTGCGAATGTCCGCATCGTGGAATGAAGTTAGTTGTCGCTTCATGGTTGTCGTACCAAAGCTGTACGCACCAGGTCTCCCATGACTCAGCACCAACTTGTACTGTTTACAGGTGACCTGGTTCGCACGTGCTTTTGGTACGTTACCATAAACCGTAAACAACCGCCAAACCCACGACTCCCGGCGTGTGCTGGTAGTAGGGAGTTCCTTCACCTCATCCTCTTCATCCTGCTCTCTACATCCTCACGCGTATTCCCCTCTGTAGGCCCTTGGGGAGGTGGTGGTGGTGGAGGGTTTGGGGTGGTGCTGAGGCTGATGTAGCAACAGCAGCCATGGATGCCATCAGGGTTGGTGAGGTAATCTCCGCTAGAGCACTAAAGGCAGCGAAACTCAATCTGCAATCGCCAGAAGTACAATGAAGATGAGCTTGGGGGTGTGGCCTTTTAAAGGGATGGAGGGGTGTGCCTCGTGACCATAGCGATCACTCAAAAGCGTTCAAAAGGTTCCAAACAATATGTGGAAAGCTAGGGCCATTGTTTGGGACATGTGAAATGGTGATTTTTTATTGTAAAATAATTTGGCTTGTCTGCATAAGTTCTTTTGAAATGTTGGGGAAGCGGACAAAGTGCGCAAATTAGGACACACGCTCAGAGTGGGTGCGGTCACATGATGACATCGTGAACACATCCGCAAAGGAAATGGGTGCCTGCAGGACACCAAATGCACAGGAACGGTCGTGCGCATGCACGCGGGTATTCTACGGACAGTGTTCGGGTCCTGAAACTAATTAAAAGTGCGACACAAGTGAAACAGACAGTTACGGTCAGGCGCGATGTTTGCAGGATTTATGGGTGCGGTGCGCATGTGCGTAGATGTTCTGCTGACTGTACGGCCAGGTATAGTGTCCTTAGGACACCTCCATTTTGTTTGACTACGGACATGCCGGACACCGTGCCCGTTCTACGAACAGTTCCATCTTGGCTGCGGACGGTACGGACAGGTATAGCGCCATTAGGAAACTCCCATTTTATTGATTTACGGACAAAAATTTGACGCAAACAATTTCATTAAAACTAGCATAACATTTTTTTTATTAAACACATATACAGCAATTAAGAGAGAGAGGGGGAAGCAGACACTGAGACAAATATAGGGGACTTAGGGGGTTCCACAGGCTGGTTGTGATGGGATGAAGGGATGGAAGTCAAATAATGGAATTGCATAAAAACGTTTATGTTGTTCTTGAGGGTTTGGGGAAATGGAGAAGGGGGACAGGTACAGGTAGTACAGTGGTATCTAATTTTTCCTTTGACGTGGTCCTCCACAAATTGCCGTAAACTATTGAAATTATCTTTGAGCATGTCCGCTTTCTCTTCTATGCGTTTCAAGGTGTCTTGCACTTTGTCTTTTGGTTGTATTTCTTCAATTTTAGTATTGTCTTTTAAAAATAAATATATATATGTTAAGTACACATAAAGTACTGACTATTAATTTGCTTATGCAGAGAAGTGTGTACCATTATTATCGCTATCTTCTGACATTTCATCATGCAGAAAATTCTCCTCCAGCCACTCCAAAGTACTGCACATTTCTGTGTGCAAAACAACAGAAATACATTATTTGTTCTGCACCTCATACAAAAAGTATACATACATATAAGAAAAATGAAGTTCACTTACTACTTTCTTGTACTTTATATTCGTTGTGTTGTGTTCGTCTACTGTCGCTCCTAGCTGTGCAGTTTCTGTGAGGTAATTACGTTGGAGGCATATCTTTTTCGTTATGGTATAATCCATTTCATTATATATGGTATTTAAATAGATGGGTGATGTGTTAGACGTGTAGGTTCCACCGCTTATTTATTATTACTTCTAATGTGTTAATGTGCTGCACAATCTAAACTTGTGCAGATTTTATATGGCATGATAGAACAATTTCAGATACCCCCTGCGTGTTTGGGTAGTGTTAATCTCGTCCGCTCCTGTCCGCGGACATACGCTCAGTCCGTGGCCTTCAAATATCATTAGCAGGGGGGGTTCACTATGTTCTATGTTACATGTATATAAAGTAAGGGAATCCTAGTAAATATCTTCTAAATTCACATGATGAAAGTGTATATTCAGTAAAAAAAACTTTGTTAAAGGGATGTTATGATTAAGTTGCGCTACTAAAAAACTATGAAATTCAATGATATTTCTGATGTCATCTTTGATGTCTTGGGTGTTAGTTTTAGCAGTGCACGGTGGTGGCGCAAGTTATGGTTGCTTAGCTGACCATAACTGGCGAATTTCAAGGGTTTTTCGGTTGTACTTGGAACCATAATGTCCCTTTAACAAAGATTTTTTACTGAATTTCACAGGTTTTTAGTAGTGCAACTGAACCATAACGTCCCTTTAACAAAGTTTTTTTACTGAATATATATATATATATATATATATATATATATATATATATAAATATGTATATATATATATATATTTATATATATATATGTATATATATATATATATATATATATATATATATATATATATATATATATATATATATATATATATATACACATAGTAGGAAAGTCCATTTGTCCATTTGAGCAAAGTCACACATTCCACAACCTGGAATTTTGGGGCCCGGGGCATAGACTTGTTTGGGCCACCCCTCTGGACCAAATAAATTACAGACTCCAGAATCTCTGGCTGTGGCCCTCTCCTCCCCTCTTTGTGATCAAACCCTCATCTTGATATTTGGTCATGCAGCAATGAAAATATGCATGGGTAGTCCCTCCTGGTCCTCTCATCCTTTTCAGACTTGCTGGAATCAGAATAATAAAAAAGCAGCTTTTGAATGCCAACATTTTCAGTCCACAACAAGAGTACTTGTGTTCAAGCAAAGGTACAGGACACATTTTAACAATAGCAGCCAGGAAAAAGGTGTAGTTCAGATGAGGGGCACAGATAAGTAACTGGATGAAAAAAGCAGACATACCCCAGCATAGAGAAAAGACTCAAATTAGCAGTAACACTAAATGTAAAAGTGCTCAAGCATGTACGCAGATTGCATAGGTTGTTAATATAAATTAGAAGCTGTGGTGTTCAAGTGGTTTTGCTGTTAGTCAGCAAAGAAACAAATTACTTAAAGTATGTAACATGTGAATGTTCACTATTATTATATGCAATCTAATACTGTAGCTAGTTAAACCATGAGTGTACATTTTATGAACAGCATACCTCCAGAACTAAATTTATCTAACGGCTGACAATGTTCAAAAGTTTACAGACTGGAAAATATTGATAGTTTCGACAGAGCAAGATTACATGAGTTGCTCAGGATCACACATGTTGGTTAAGAGGTGAAACTGAGATTTGAGCCCAATCTGCAATTTCTGCATTTAACAACGTGGTGTCCCGGTTCTTATCATAGAGCAAGGTGCAAATATTTGTGAACCTTTCCCTTTCATAAACTAAAATAATACTATTTTAAGAACTGACTTGCAAAAATCACAAATCACATAATGACCCAATCCGTCAACATTTTAAACATAACTTTATAGAAACATTTCATGCAAATGGACAATTTTCTAGCTTATTTTTCACTATCACAAAGGCAAGTATACACGTGCCATAATATTAAGTGATGTGAGCTTAAAAGGTTTTACATGGGATTTTTGTTTGTATTTTAAAGCTTTAATATACACCCAACACACATAATCTAGAACTGCTATTTATGGTGTGCCTTTGAAACTGTATAAGAGAGCAGACTGTTTTTTTGCCAAATGAGCAGACCTGCAAATATGCTCACAAGAGGCCTGTGACATTTGCTTTGCTTTCTTCCCTCTAGAACCCGTTCCAATCAAATGGCCTGCATGACAATAACTGCTGAACCCATATGCATGCATTAGTAATGGCCGAACACCAAACCCTCTCCCATAATGGTAGGCTCGCAACTTGTATCAAGTGTTGGCAATAAAAGGCCGTAGGATTTTATTGTACAGATATGAGTTATGGCAATAACAATATCACATATCATGATGGTATCATACTTTTGGGCACCGGGTCCTGAGGTTACCCCCTCGGACCCGTGCTGCCTTCTTGTGTCCCATGACTTGTTGTGGGCACCGTACAGTGCCTTGTACTTCTTTTTGTTCTTCTCCCCTTTTTGTAGGGTGGGCGGGTTCTGTGGTAAAGAAGCAAGAAGATTTGGAAGACACTGAGTAAACAGTGAACCTCCTGTTTGCTTGCGTCCCCGTTCAGGGTCCACAAACAGATTGTGTTTACTCTGAGCATGTTGCTCTCATTTATAGGACCCAGGGAGGCCCTGGGTCTTTGTTGTGTATGTGGTGGGGGCTGCTGTTGTCGCAGCCCCCGGCCGGATAGCCGACTGTCTGACCCCCTGGTGGGGGCAGATCTTTTGAACCTAGGCCCTGCCTGACGGTTGTTTTCCTTGTGGCACTTAGAACCTTCCTGTTTGGAGGAAGGGTGAGATGACTGTTCGCACCTTACCCTTCCGTGGCTTTTGTGCTGCCGAGACTGCGTGTTTCCGTAGCTGGGGGGGAGGAGAGGAGCAGGCACGGGGAGGTTGAGCCTGCCCCTCCCCAGCTGCCGATGGTAACAGCAGTTACCCTGCCTCGCTTGTGCAGCATTGCCCATAATGATCAGGCAATAGGCTAAACAACGCTACCAGTAAGAGAGCAGGTAGACCTTTTCACAAAAGACACCACAGTGCTATACAGTGACATAAGATGATTTGTCCAGGAGCAATGTATCATCTACTGGCAAAGCAGGGATGTGAGCCTCAACACTTTAGAGTCAGTGGACCTCATTAGGAGATTTGCAGTAAAAACACTTGCGCCATGGTATGCTGCCGGTATTTTACTGAGTCCGCCATGGTGAATGGCAGAATTACCACCCCATTCCAAGGTGTGCGGGGGCGGTAATTCCCCATTCACCATGGCACTTCCCCATTCCCATTTTAGCCCCCATAGTGCTCAATCGATGGGAATGGGGAAGGTGGTAATTACGGTACCGCAAATTGCGGTACCGTAATTACCTCCAAGGTCCCTTTGCAGGTCCCATACTTAACGGCTGGTAAAACCAGGGACCCACGAAGGGACCTCATAGTAAGGCGGTAAGGGATTACCCACTGTCATTACCGGCATGGTGCTACTAGCGCGTCCGTGTACCCTCGATGCCGCAAATAGCGGCTGATTATGAGAGCGCGTGCACGCGGGTTCCTCCATGTTGGTAATGGCAGCACCGCCATGCCGTTAAAAACCTCCCAACCCCCCGATAGCGGCATCACAAAACCCACTGAAACCACCTCTGCCCTTGAACAACTCCTAAATAACAGACCTGGCAATAAAAATCATTTTAATACCGGGGCCGTCAGACCAGACCGGGAAGTAACGTCATTTTGCCGGAACAGGAAATGTGCCGAGAGTCGAGAGCAGTCCGAATCACTTGAAAATTTCCAAAGCTACCAGGAAATCCACCCCCCGCCTGCGCAAGAAGAGGTTCTCTGATGATGAGCTAAATATGTTAGCTGACACGTTGGTTGCCCATGCTGATGAAGTGTTCACAACAGACCTAAGGCACCCAGCCCAATTGTGTACAAAAGAAATCTGTGAGGAGATGGCGAGGAAGTTCACTGCAGTGGCACCACCAACCGCACTGTGAAGGACGTAAAGAAAAGGTGGGATGACAAACGTCTCGGCGTTCGAAACATCATGTCTGCCAACCTGTAACGCTCACCTGATTCTCGCAGAGGCGCCGGTCTTGCCTGGGCGACTACCGTATCTTCAAAGGTGATGTGTAGCACCCGGTTGGCTCTTTGGGCTGGACCTCTGTGCACTGTATGCCTGACGTGTAGAGTAAGATGTCTGCAGATAGAAAATATGGGGTTAATGAACTGGGGTTATTGGGGTGTCCCTATCTCTTTCCTCTTCTCCTCTCCTGTAGACCCCCAAAGGTTAACGCTCTCACCTTAGGTAAGTGAATGCCGAGCTCTCCATCTGCCTCGGGGCAGGGTGCTGTAACCAGTTTCTTCATTGGATAGGTAGCGCAGGCCTCTTGACTTCAGAGGACTGCTGTCCGTCGTTTACTGCACGAATGGTAAGTTTCGAGTCATTCAAATGTCTTTAAAGTCTTTAGTAATGATGTCTCTTGTTTTGCAGGGTTCCGGCGTTGGCGGATGACGGGCTGAAGTGAGTTGAAGATGGAGCCCGTGTGATGAATAGAAGCGCCTGGAAGCACGTAAGTAAGCGCTTGTTGCCTGCTTCACTATGCGCTCTAACTGTCTTTTTATTTTGCAGGTACGAGTTCGGAGCGGCTGCAGGGTGCCGGAATACCCACTGGATTAGATGTGGAAAGGAGTAATGGCACGTGAGTATTAAAGTTCCCCAATGTCTTTAAACGCACCTTGTTTTGTCTTTCAGATGCCGGATGCAGCGCCGAAGGCCTCCGGAGCGTGCGAAGAGTTGGTAAACTTTTGTCTTTCAGATGCCGGAATGCAGTGTGAAGACCTCCGGAGCGCACGAAGAGTAGGTAAGCCTTTGCCTTTCAGATGCCGGAATGCTAACCTGTTCTTTCTTGTCTTTATAGGTGTTGCTGAAGATTGGATTCAGGATGGTAAGCCTTTTTCCTTAGGCCCAGGACTGGATGCAGAAGACACGATGAGCGTTCTGCTGCAGAGGTTGCAGAATAACGCAAAGCAAGATTCATCCACCGGGTGTGGTTTAAATAGCCTCCTGTAGTGCTTAGGTGTCTCCTTCCACAGCCACGCCTAAGTAAGAAAAGAGTTCCTGGTAAGAAAAGAGTTCCTGCCTTCCAGAAGAGTTCCAGTGTTCTGAATCTAGGGAGTGGCTCCAGCCCCACCCAACAGGAAAAGTAGTTCCAAACAGAAGAGGATCAGAGGCTCAACTGGCAGGCAAGTAAGCAGCATGGTCTGCTGAAGGTAAGTCCACCCAAGCATTATGAGCCCGGCGCTTCCAGCGCTGGGACTGGGCATATTTATGAGCCTGGTGCCACTGGCGCCAGGACTGGGTCCAAAAGGTCCCAATTGGGACTGGTTGGCACTCGGAACCTGGGTTATGGATCTGCTTCCAAGGGAGTTGGGAAAACCCTGACCTTTTGGAAGCAGAGATCATGACAGTACCCCCCCTCAAGGCCCCTCCCAAACCGGGCTTCTCCGGGGGTTTTGGCTTGTCAGGAAATGTTCTGTGAAATCTTTTGATTAGGCGAGGAGTGTGGACATATTCAGCAGGTTCCCAGGATCTCTCTTGGGGGCCGTAGCCTTTCCAGTCAATTAGGTAGAATAGTTTAGATTTGGAGATCTTGGAGTCCAGAATGCTTTTGACTTCAAACTCGAGTTCTCCATCCACTAGGATAGGTTTTGGAGATTTGGTTAGTCGGGTTTGAGGTTGCACGGGTTTTAATAGAGAGACGTGGAAGACCGGATGTATCTTCATGTGCGGGGGCAAGTCCAACTTGACCGCTACTGGGTTTACTATGGTAGTGATGGAATAGGGACCAAGGTATCTTGGGTTGAATGTGCGTGGCCCTTTTAGAGTTAGATATTTGGTGGATAACCAGACTTGATCCCCTACTTGATAGTGAGGGGCTTCCTTCCGATGTTGATCTGCTCCTTTCTTGTATTGTTCTTTAGCCCTTTGAAGGTGAGAAACAGCTTCCTTAAAGGCTTGGGTGATTGTAGAATGCAGGTAGTCTACTGCTGGTGTTTCAAGATCTTGGAGGGGATCCAACTCCGAGGTTCGAGGGTGACTGCCGTACAAAAGAAAAAACGGGGTTTTCCCAGTTCCCGAATGGACAGAGTTATTGTAGGCATACTCGGCTATCCAAAGGATATCTTTCCAAGTTTTTTCAGTTTGTTGCAGCATGCAGCGTAAATACTGTTCCAGAGTTTGATTGGTCCTCTCGGTTTGTCCGTCGGTCTGAGGGTGGTGACTGGTCGATAGTCTCACATCAATTTGAGCCGACCGACAGCAACTTCGCCAAAAATGAGAAATAAATTGACTACCTCGATCCGAAATTAGAACCGAAGGAAAACCGTGCAGTCGGACGATGTTTTCGAGAAATTCTCGGGCCAGAGTTGCTGCTGTTGGCAAGCCTTTGAGCGGAATGAAATGCGCCATCTTGGAGAATAAGTCCACGATTACTAGAATCGTATTGTATCCGGAGCATGGAGGTAGATCGGTGATGAAGTCCATAGAAAGCGTATGCCAAGGGCGAGGTGGGATGTCAATAGGGCGTAAGAGGCCTGCTGGTCTTTCCTTTTGACTCTTGTTTTGGGCGCATACTCCACAGGACATTATAAAGTCTCTGATATCTTTTTTCCAAGACGGCCACCAGAAGTAGCGCTTGATCTTTTCTGAGGTCTTGGCTATACCGGGATGACCTTCCATTAAAGAGTCGTGATAACAAGAGATTACTTTTTTCTGTAAATCTGTGCTGGGTAGGTATAATCGTTCTTGGAAATACAATAAGTTGTCCTTTACTGCAAAGTCCTTTCCCTGCAGATGGCAATTCTGTATGTCTGCTGGAGTTGCAAGTTGCCTGGCTTTATCCTTAACTTCCTCTATGGATTCTGTGGCGATTACACCCAGAATTCTTTGTTCGGGAATGATTGGTACAGGTTTAGGGTTGACCAAGTGTTCTTCCACTCCCATCCGAGAAAGGGCATCGGCTTTACCGTTCTTTGTACCAGGTCGATAGGTAATTATGAAGTCAAACTCGGCAAAGAATAATGCCCAACGGAGTTGTCTAGAGGATTGGGCTTTTGCGGTCTTCAAATATTGCAGGTTTCGGTGATCCGTAATCACAGTAACGGTGTGTCGGGCCCCCAGCAGATAATGCCGCCAAGCCTTAAAGGCAGACTTGATAGCCAGAAGTTCCTTGTCAGTAATCGTGTAATTGATTTCAGGAGGCGAGAATTTGCGGGACCAAAATGCCACGGGATGCAACTGATTGGTTACCGGGTCTTTTTGTGATAGAACTGCCCCCATGGCAAGGCTTGAAGCATCAGTTTCCACGATGTAGGGGAGTTCGGGGCGAGGGTGTTTTAAGATTGGTGCAGAGATAAATTTAGTCTTCAAATCCTGGAAAGCTTGTTCCGCCTCGGTAGACCATTCAAAACGTTTGTTTTTCTTTAACAAGGCAGTGATGGGCTGGACTATTCGAGAGAATTCGGGGATAAACCTGCGGTAAAAGTTAGCGAAGCCTAACATGCTTTGCACACCTTTTACGGAGGATGGTGATGGCCATTTGAGAACTGCATCGACCTTCTTTGAATCCATACGCACTCCGCCAGGTGATAATATGAATCCCAAGAATTCAACTTCAGTCACGTTGAAAAAACATTTTTCCAACTTAGCGAAAAGTTTGTGTTGACGCAATCTTTCGAGGACCATTTTCACGTGTTTCCGATGTTCAGATTCCGATAAAGAATAAACGAGGATGTCGTCAATGTAAACAACAACACATACATCTATGAGCTCTATGAGGACATCGTTCATAAAATATTGAAAGGCGGCCGGGGCATTGCAAAGTCCGAAGGGCATGACCTGATATTCAAATAGCCCATACTTGGTGCGGAAGGCCGTCTTCCATTCATCGCCCTCTTTTACTCGTACCAAGTGGTAAGCTCCTCTAAGATCCAGCTTTGTATATATGCATGCTTTTCTGACTTGGTCCAGGAGTTCAGGGATCAAAGGTAACGGATATCTATTCTTAACGGTGATCTGGTTCAGGGAGCGATAATCGATACAAGTTCTAAGGTCTCCTTCCTTTTTTGGAACGAAGAACAAAGCTGAAGAAGCAGGGGACTTGGAAGGACGAATAAACCCATTTGCCAGGTATTGATCCAGGTATTGTCGAAGGTGAAGGTTCTCAGGCTCGGTGAGGGCATAAATTCTACTACAAGGAGGAGTAGATCCAGGTATCAGGTCTATCTGGCAGTCATAAGACCTATGAGGAGGTAGAGAGTTAGCCTGATCCTTCTGGAAAACATCTTGGTATTCTAGGTATTCAGGAGGTAACTGGGGAGTCTCTGAAGAAATTGCGGCCAGTGCAACACCAGGTGGAGGGTGACAAGTAGAGACACATTCTGGAAACTGGACCGTTCTTGCTCGCCAATCGATCAGAGGATTGTGTTTCTCTAACCAAGGTATTCCTAGAATAATCTGAAACTGAGGGGCCTTGATCACATCGAACACGATCTTCTCATGGTGTCCATCTTGACTTACTAGCATCACCTCTTGAGTGGTATGCGTTACTGGCCCGGAGGCTATCTCCGTACCATCCACCGTAGTAATGACGTCCTTTACAGCCTTGGGCCAAAGAGTTAGATTCATCCTCAAAACCATTTCATGATCCACATAATTGCCGATGGCACCGCTGTCGACGTAAGCTTCAATTGCATGTAATCGATCCGGATTATCAGGGCTAATGAGGACCATAGGTATCACGAAATGCGAGGTCACGGAACTGGTTTTCACGCTCGGCAAGAGGACCTCTATTCTTGTCGGGCGAGGTCGTTTCCCTGCTCAGAGTTTGTAACTTTGGTAACTGCAGCTCCTACTGCCTTCTTGGCAGGTTTCACCGGACAGTCTCGAAGAAAGTGCCCTGAGTTTCCGCAATATAGGCATAATTGCAACTGTTTCCTCCTTTCCCGCTCCCTTTGTGTTAGAGGACCTTTCAGACCCCCTATTTGCATGGGTTCCCCGGAGTCTACTCCTTTGGAAGGAGTTGGCGGTTTGGAAAATACTCGAGCATCAAACTTGGAATGATCGGCCTTCCTGTTCTGCAGCCTGTGATCTATTTGAACGACCAAGTCTATATAATCCGAACAGTCTTGTGGGGGATTCACTACTTGGGCTAAAACGTCTTTGAGCTCTCCACGTAGACCTCTATAAAACAGCGTAATCCTTTTGTCCTCAGGCCATTGAGTTTCCACTATTAGTCTATTGAAAGATGCAATATAAGCCAAAAGGTCTTGATTACCCTGTCGCAACGAAAGAAGCTCATTGTCCAAGGCCTGCCCCTGTGAATGTCTTGCGAACAGTTTTTCCATACTAAGCTGAAAGGCTTGAAAATCATGGAGAACCGGATCATCTTGATTAACTAGAGGGATCGACCAGTCTGCCGCATTGCCACTAAGGTACGAAAGTACAAAAGCTACTTTTGCTTGATCAGTTGGAAAGGCTGCTGGCCGGCATAAGAAGTGCAACCGGCACTGATTGATAAATACTGCAAACCTCTTTGGGTCACCAGAAAATCGTTCGGGCGGAGCCAGAGGTACATTCCCAGGTAGGTTGATCTGCACTGGATTCATAGAGGATGTTGAAGGAAGATTTGCCCCTGATGCGGGTAACGGGGTCTGTCCGGCTTGTGACTGTAGCACTTGTCTAGCAAGATTGTCTGTTCTCTCCTTGGAAATAATTAGTTCCCTTCTTAGAGCATTCGTTTCCTGACGAGCTGCATGCACTTCTGCCCTTAGTTCCCCAAGTAACCGGGCTAGGGGGTCAGTATCCGAGGTTTCCATAGCGCCTGGGCGAGAGTTTTGCGGTAGGCTTTGCGTTCTGTAACGCTCACCTGATTCTCGCAGAGGCGCCGGTCTTGACTGGGCGACTACCGTATCTTCAAAGGTGATGTGTAGCACCGGGTTGGCTCTTTGGGCTGGACCTCTGTGCACTGTATGCCTGACGTGTAGAGTAAGATGTCTGCAGATAGAAAATATGGGGTTAATGAACTGGGGTTATTGGGGTGTCCCTATCTCTTTCCTCTTCTCCTCTCCTGTAGACCCCCAAAGGTTAACGCTCTCACCTTAGGTAAGTGAATGCCGAGCTCTCCATCTGCCTCGGGGCAGGGTGCTGTAACCAGTTTCTTCACTGGATAGGTAGCGCAGGCCTCTTGACTTCAGAGGACTGCTGTCCGTCGTTTACTGCACGAACGGTAAGTTTCGAGTCATTCAAATGTCTTTAAAGTCTTTAGTAATGATGTCTCTTGTTTTGCAGGGTTCCGGCGTTGGCGGATGACGGGCTGAAGTGAGTTGAAGATGGAGCCCGTGTGATGAATAGAAGCGCCTGGAAGCACGTAAGTAAGCGCTTGTTGCCTGCTTCACTATGCGCTCTAACTGTCTTTTTATTTTGCAGGTACGAGTTCGGAGCGGCTGCAGGGTGCCGGAATACCCACTGGATTAGATGTGGAAAGGAGTAATGGCACGTGAGTATTAAAGTTCCCCAATGTCTTTAAACGCACCTTGTTTTGTCTTTCAGATGCCGGATGCAGCGCCGAAGGCCTCCGGAGCGTGCGAAGAGTTGGTAAACTTTTGTCTTTCAGATGCCGGAATGCAGTGTGAAGACCTCCGGAGCGCACGAAGAGTAGGTAAGCCTTTGCCTTTCAGATGCCGGAATGCTAACCTGTTCTTTCTTGTCTTTATAGGTGTTGCTGAAGATTGGATTCAGGATGGTAAGCCTTTTTCCTTAGGCCCAGGACCGGATGCAGAAGACACGATGAGCGTTCTGCTGCAGAGGTTGCAGAATAACGCAAAGCAAGATTCATCCACCGGGTGTGGTTTAAATAGCCTCCTGTAGTGCTTAGGTGTCTCCTTCCACAGCCACACCTAAGTAAGAAAAGAGTTCCTGGTAAGAAAAGAGTTCCTGCCTTCCAGAAGAGTTCCAGTGATCTGAATCTAGGGAGTGGCTCCAGCCCCACCCAACAGGAAAAGTAGTTCCAAACAGAAGAGGATCAGAGGCTCAACTGGCAGGCAAGTAAGCAGCATGGTCTGCTGAAGGTAAGTCCACCCAAGCATTATGAGCCCGGCGCTTCCAGCGCTGGGACTGGGCATATTTATGAGCCTGGTGCCACTGGCGCCAGGACTGGGTCCAAAAGGTCCCAATTGGGACTGGTTGGCACTCGGAACCTGGGTTATGGATCTGCTTCCAAGGGAGTTGGGAAAACCCTGACCTTTTGGAAGCAGAGATCATGACACAACCGCAGGGAGGGCCTGGCAACAGGCGGCGGGGACCACTCTCCCACAAACTGACAAGGTGGGAGGAGACTTGTAGCAGCAGGTATTTGGAGACATGGAGTTGGGGGTGCCGTCATCAGCAGACAGAGGTGAGTGTCCCCACAAACCACAGATAACCAAAGCATGATGTAGCACAACTAATGTGATAGTGACGTAAGGCAATGCATTGCCCATCATACACACATTAACAGATCCATGTCCAGATGATGGCCCAAACACTGGCACATTGATATGAATGCTGCATGCCAATTTCATAACCAATAGACACCCAACACACAGCAAAACATCACATGTCACACATCACGCAAACCGCAATACAATGGTAGGTCACACAGCACACACCAGTGCAAAAAATGTGAGTACCTGGCGTATGACAATATGGCCCCCCCCCCATTGCAAGCACCCTGTCCGCCACACCTACAAGTATGCAATGCATCAAATGGGAAAAACTGAACAACACCAATGTGTGCATCATGCACGTACCACCATCACTGATGATCTGCCTCTCTTGGTCCCCCACAGGCACAGATGCTGACAGAGACGGCCAGGAGGCTGCCGCACAGGCCACAACACCCTCCAAGGGATCCAGGCCCAGCCAAGAAGGCACAAGACCATCAACCTCTTGGGCAATATCAACGCCCAGACTGCCACACAGAGAAGCAGGCACCAATTCAGGGCAGGCCACATGAGAGGCAAACACCATCCAAGACACCACCTGAAGACACAGCTACACTGGACTTGTCCACTGTGGTGGAAGCCGGGGCGGATGGCACACAGTCTGCTGCCACCAGCTCAATCAGGGAGATAGCTGCTTCAGCCCCCCATAGCGATGCAGAGGCAGAGGGCCACATTGAAGACCAATCAGACAGGGACGGCAACCTCCATGGGGATGGCGCACATATGCTGAGCCCACCTCCCAGCACACCACACAGGGCTCCCCAGTCAGCACCCATCAACACCATTCCAGAGTACTGAGGAGTCCACATCTCTGGTCCCCATCAGAGGACACCCCTCCAATGGCCTGCCCCGCAAGTGGCCCGTCCACCTCCACAGCCACCTGTGACATGGAGACACGCATGACCAGGATGGAGGCCCGCCAGGATCAGATGATTGAGCTGGTCAGGCAGTACGTTGCGGAGGGTGAATTGACCCACCGGGAAATCTGAGAGACAAATGCTGCAAACATTGTGGCCATGAACAAAAACACGATGGAGATACATGAGAGTCTAGCAGTAGTGACGCAGGTCCTGGGCAGGATTGCTGATCAGATGCACAAGCTGGCATGTCCACTTCATCCAGCAAACCTGCAAGCTCTGCTCAAACCAGCCCTGTCCAGTTCACCAGGCGCAGCACATGCCATACAGATATGCAGCCCCAGAACATAAGAGAGGCCGCCACTAGCAGGGCCACCCTGCATGTGCTGACTGCATTTTGATGAAAAACATTCATAGCGGATCATGTGGGGGATGTAAATGGGGGAGGGGGTATGGGGTGCTGGGGGAGGGGGGTATGGGGTGTTGGGGGTGTTGGGGGGAGGGTGTGTGTGAGGTGGAAGGTTCCACCACAATGATGTTTAATTTTTAATACACCCGTTGTGTGCAAAATCATATCATGACTGGACTTGATTTCGTGTGTGTTTATTCAATTTGAGAGATGAATTGGAGAGGCATTTGGGAGTGATTGGGTGTACTTCGGGGAGCGGTTTTGAGTGCAGCAGAATCGGATGGATTGCATCTGATATGCAGATGAGGAAACATTCTGATGAGAGCTGATGAGATCGGTCTGGCAGGGATCTGGCAGAGAGAGGCCTGGCCCTGACTGACTGGCTGGTTGCAGAGTTAGCTGGAGAGGAGAGACAGAGCAACACATAGCAAAAGGGGAGTATTGTTGAATAAGACACGTGCATGGGGAATCAAAACAGACACTCACACAGAGCTTTGGCTGACATGATAGATGGGGTAATCATACAGGGTTTGTCTAAGAGAGAGAGTGTGAAGTACGGTATGGAATGGAGAGAAATGGTGTGGATTGGAGTTGCTATTAGACTGCTTGCATTAGAAGCCTGTAAGGCTTATAGTTATTGCATTGCATGGTAGATTTGCACCAAAAACATAAAAGGTACAAATTTGAGATGTGCATTATAGTAGTGTTTGCATTATGCATTGCTATGTATGAATAAAAGTGTTTCTATTGCTGAATCGATTCATGTGTTTTCTTTGTGTCTTATGTTAGTGTGTCCATAGGAGTAACTTAGGAGTAATCTAGTAGAAACACAGTGCACAAAGGCCCTGAGATACAAGAGCACGGGGGGCATGGTGATCCACACCCCCCTAGGAGATTTGTCTGGGATTGACAGGGTGGTCGACTCGTAATGGCCCTGACCGGTAGTCGATGCCGGTATTACCATTCCGCCTTCAACTTTGGCTTACCGCAAATCTTGTAATGATGCCCATTGTCTCAAATCTGAATACAAAGTCACTTCTCCCTACTCACAATTACTGCACCTCATTGAGGGGTGGCTGCCAGTTTTAACAATCCTTATTTTAACTTCACCAGTGTAATGATATGTCACTTTTTATAGCTATCGCTAACTGGTACAGTTACGGTGCTATGTAGCAAACACTAAGTGTTACTATCAGAAAAGTATGCATACCTGCAAGTTTACCCACCTCACGCATAGCAAAGGCTGAGTCAGCCTTTGTTGGAATGTGGTACTGTGATCTGGCATATGAAAACACATCTTTGTAATAAGTGCTTAACAAACAGCTATTTTCTGAGAAATTGTGGCACTCAAATGTATCCATATCAACTTTCAGTTTGACACAGAATCTATATATTCCACAAAGAAGGAGTTGCGCTAGAGTGAATGGACAAACTGTGTGTACTACAGTGAGCACAAAAAACATTATAGGATCAATTGATCAGAGCAGAATGTACTTGCCAGCAACAGCCTTGCAGCAGGTTTGGCGCCTCAGCAGCACACCATAAAACATCCAAATGTGTTATTTTAGTTTTGTAAAGAAAATGGGCACTGACTGCTTTCAATGAGGCAGCCATTTGGGGGGCCCTCCAGCGTGCCCCTTTTGCCCTCCCATAAAGACGTCTCTGTCCACAACGCCACCTCGTAGCCATCGCCGGAAGTTCACCTCCAGTTCTGAGCCACAACAGCAAGAAAATTGTCTTGGTCTGAGAGGGAAGTGCTACTTTATACATAGCTTAACCAAGCCAAGACAGACATTTGCAAGACTGCCAGGACAACTACATACCTGGCTTCACCCTTATTCAGGATCACCAGTGCAGTATAGCCCTGACAGCCTAGTGGTTGGAGCATTTGGCCATATTTTCACAACACCAAGAAAGTTTTGGTGGGTTTGAAAAGGTTTGAAAAAAGTCCATTTGAGCAAAGTCACACATCCCACAGCACTAATTTGCATACCCACAATGCCTTGCTGTTGTGGCTCAGAGAACTGGAGGTGAACTTCCAGCAATGGCTACTAGGGGATGCTGTGGAATGTGTGACTTGGCTCAAATGGACTTTTCTACTTTCATATTTCAAGAGAAAGGGTTTATTCTCAAACCTTTTTAAACCCACCATAACTTTCTTGCTGTTGTGAAGAAAAAATAATAATAATAATATATGTATTTACACTGGCCAGCATGGTCTACACAGCAGAACAATACTCTTTCCTTTCAATTGAATAGTTTGGCTCACACACCACTAACGCATATTTTATGAATTCTTCCTTCCAATCCTTCCACTTCACTGTGGGTTCCTCTGGTAAAGGTTAGAACAGGGCTGGCCCTGGAATATTTGCAATAGTCTGTACTGGCTAACTATTTATGTAGCCTTTAAGGGTGCCCCATTCTTTTTTCCTCTCTTCTTGTATTTCTAACAGGGTAAAACCTCATTTTTATATCCCTTTAGGGTGCAGTATTACTACTTCACCACCAGAAGATGTTGTGATTGTCGTTGGGCTCCGTCGACATTGCTTCCCTTTCATTTGACACAGTGGAACCTTCCCTGCACGTATTGACGCACCGTGTTCTGCCGCGTTCCCTGCGCTCAATCTCTATCACGTACCTTCTAAGAGGCGTTTTGCCATTTCAGTGAATCATCGGCCCGCTTCCATGGACTCAGGAAAGTTCCCACCGCATCTCCTTGACACGTTCTTCACGCCAATGCACGCGTTTATTGATCCCGGAGCACAGCTGCTTCAAACTCTGAGCCACTTCCAGATTGTCGCCAGTTTGTAAAAGGTAAAGATGCTCTTCACATTTGAAGTTCCTTGATATACAAAACCTTATGAATAATACGCCAAATCAGCTGCAGTCTCTGCTCACGGACCTTCTCCAACTCCTCATGTCTTTAATAACTATCTGCATTCTCTAGTTAACTATGTGCAATGCCTTGAATTAGTTAGTTATCTTTTGCTACATTCACAAGTTCCAAAACCATGCAGTATTTTTAATCTGAGCTATTAGGTGTCACTTGCATTGGAGTATAGATAGGGAGGAATGCCATATGAGGAGAGACACAAAGTCTGTTGGCGTTGTTTGGTTATGTGTCCACCCATTGCCTGCCCATGGCCATGCTAATCTCAATGGACATTCCCACAAAGTCCTGCCTCTGCCTGCCTAAAACACCTCCTCATAGGAACTCTTTGAGCTTGCTTTAATCAAGCCTTACCATCAAAGCAGTCTTCTGAGAGTGAATGACTTAATTGGAGTTGTAAACACGCTACTGGTGTAATATAAATGTCTTACCAGGCCTGCCTTCAGCCATTTGATTTATAAGCACTCTGCGTGTCCTTCACTGCTTTCCTGGTCAAAACAGCCACTGGAAAAGACACTGAAGTCTGGTTAAAAAGAAGCATTGACAAAGCCAACAATTTTGTCTCGATCATACGTCTTAAGCTTTTGCCAGGCACTGCTATTAGATGCCCGGGTACTCGCACCATTTTGCTTCTGCTCCAAATAATTTGTAGTTAATACCACTACGGCTGTGCCTGGTAAGTGCCTTTCCCATGCCTAGACAAATCTCCAAACTGTTGGTATTGCCAATGCCTGTTTTAAATTAAGATTACAAACTCTGTTATATATTTAAATCTACAGAATAAATGATCACAACCACTTTGGACATATGGATATTGTTAGGCAGCTTAAACTGAATACCACACTTGAAAATCAATGATGCTGACATTTAGCCACGGATCTTTACTCTTTCACGAGTCTGTTCTAGCCCTTTCTAATATTCTGAGCAACTTCTGTACACATACACATTATTAAGATGGCGCTGGTAACCACAATGAACACCAAAACCACGTGGCTAGGTAGTTAAATGGAGCTTACACACCCATAACGACACCTTCAGAATCTCAGAGTAAGTGATTTAAAGTACTAAGGACAGTTTTCCCTCATCGGTTAGATAAAAATTGATTGGATCTTTTCTTTAAGATTATGTGCTTGAGTTTTCACCATATGTATTTACAGATAGAATCAAAAGAATGGATTAGGATATTGTAAGAACCAAATGGTAATTACAACTACACAACTATTAACAATCAGTGAACTATACTATCTCTTAAACATCATTTCCATAACTAGGAATTTTCTTAAATAAAACTACTAACATATCAGTATTTCTACGAAATTATTCAAGTTAATTGATGGCTACTAATAAATAAGACATTATACAACTAACAGGTATTTGTACAGATTAGAGTCTGCATTACATTAGGAACTTACTAATGAATTTGGTTTTTGTTGTTCTTCCTTTATTTTGTATATTTTATCTATGTTTCTTCCATTAATATTAGAACATTTAATAATGATAGAACTGAAGAATCACCCACCCATACAATTAAGTTCAGTATAGGAAATGTGAAACACACGTAGACATTCCATCATTTTCTCATACCTAGATTGATCATTCGATCACTGTTACTTGTATGTAACTGAACACACACATATTGAAATTGAACTGCATTGATTTATAGCATTTCTAAAGATATGTAATTTGAGGAAAATGTTTTTGCCTTTTAACAATCCAATGCTGATCGGTTGAATACACTCTGTATTTACTCATGCAATAAAGTTAAATTATTTTATGAGAACAGCAGAGGCAATGCTTGAGGATAGCTGTATGATGGATTTGTAAGCATTTGCAAACATTACAGGTTGGCTGTTTTCCTTAGGTACCCCTGCAGCCATTACCATGACTTTCACTTATAGAAAATAACAATGAAAAACATTTTAGAGCACCAGACTTCCCATCAGCTTGACCTGTTTTCTTTGTTGTTTTTTTTAGCAAAACCTAGGTATGACTTATATTTCCAGATTATCCTGCCACCTGGTGTTGGCGTATCATAATTATGTTGGTTTTGGAACAGTGGTTTAAACTTCAATGCAGCCCCTGTACTGCAGGGACTTTGCTGTCACCGTAGGTGTCAAACAGTGCACCTGTAACCTCTGAACCTGCTCTGTGCCAGTGGAGAGCATGACCTGCAGATCAGGATACTGATGAAGCAGGGCACAGGTGTACACGCTGCATGGCGTTTAAGGAAAGAAGAGGCTGGTTAGAAGACCACCCATTCTAGGATTCCCTGCATCATTTCATTATTTAATATTGTGGGGGGAGACTTAAATTGTGAATGTAATATTTCTGAAATTGATCTTGCCCCTTTGAAGAGGGTAACTGTGCTGTTTTGGTGCAGTTTAGTGATCTGGCAAAAAAGGCCTCCATGGGTAGAACATAGTCTGCCTTTTTTGTAAAATGGGGTTTTGTACAGGCAAATATGTTGTTAGATGGTAAATTGAAGAAGGTGCCAACTTGACAGAAACTGGGGGCAGCATCTACGATTTATTATTTTATTAAGAATGTGGAACCAGTGAATGTTTATGTTTTTGAGATAATACCCACTAAGCTAAGTGATCATGCAATGTTGTGTTTAGAGAGAAATCTGGGTTGTATTAAGTCATCTGATATAAGGGGTCCAGTAGATCTCTTTATGACGGGTACAAATAATAGCATGATAGTAAGGATATGTCCACTCTGTCAGACAACTTTGCACTGCTCCTCGCCAAATTGGTACCCCCTGTGAAATCGTAGAGCAGAATTCTTGGGTCTTTTGTCCCAGGTCACCGTAATGACTTTGATGCCCAAATACACCTAAAAAAGGGAACTGCAGCATTCTATCAAAGCCCCAAACTGTCTATGGTGGAAATAACAAAGGGAAGAGAATGTCAAAACAAATATCGCAAATGGCTTAAGATGTACTGACTGCAAACATATATCTATAAGAATCAGATACTGTTTAGGCATGTGATTAATAAGGACTCCAGATCTATTTGGAGGATCCTATACAGACTGGATGGTTTTAAGGCAGATCTACAGCCTTGCTGTGTGTCGGAGGGTGTTTGGGTGGAGTATTTCACAAAGAAATTTGAGGCTGCTCAGGGATACATGATGGCAGAGGGAGAGATTGGTTTCAAAACGTGTGCATAGAAGTACTTGTTTTCTGTACAATCTTGATATAGAAATGATCATTGGAGCCTTGAACAATTCTAGAGGATGCTGCCCGGATGATATATAGGGAAAATCCAACAATATGGTTAGATATATTATATAGACCGTTTATTCATATTGCGGAAGGTACCCCTTGCCCTAGTTCATTGCAAATCTTTCAAAGAAGATATAGAGCACAGCCCCACAACTATCGTCCAACTGCACTAATTGATTATGTAGGCCAGATCTTTGCCAAATTTGTATTGACATTTTTTTACCAACTCTGAGCCCACTATCTCTCCATGCTTGTACCTCTGATATAGGAGTGGAGTTCGGTAAATCACTTTTTATTTCGGTAATTGACCTTGAAGTGTCTTTTGACAATGACAATATTGACATCAACAATCTGTGGAACAAATTGACGTTTTGTGGTATTGACAAGAGTCTATTGCGTATTATCCAGCTCCTTTACTCTGGTAATGCAATCAAAGTAAGATTAAACAATCAGGGTGATTTATCCTGGGCAATTCCCATTGTTAAAGGAGTATGCCAGGGGTGTGTCTGTTTAATCTTTAACTTCCTTACCTGTGGGAGGAAAACACACCGTGGAAGTGCTATGTGCCTAAATTGAGAGATCTTAGGTAAACATAATTGTTTGTGCAGATGATCTTGTCCCTTTGGACTACACTGAGGCAGGTCTGCAGAGACTATTGGGGGGTGTGGAAAATTAATTTCTAAAAGCCAACTTATAATAAACCCCAGCAAATCCTTTGTAATGACCTTTTCAAACCGCCACAAATCGAAACCCTATACTTGGAAATTAAGCAAGATGTCGGTCACTAAGGTTACTAATATTACTTATTTGGGCTACTCAGTCTCTTTAAAGGGGTAAGTAAACTAATCAAACAGGAAAAATGGCAGCAAATGCTCTGCAGTGTATTTAAGTGTGCTTAAGAGGAAAATGTGTGCATGCTCTAGGATTCCTTTAATTGTGCCCTTTAAGTTTAAAATACCCACCATGATGTTATACGGGTGCGAATTGATACTGTTTAAGAATAGAATATATTTAGATGCCCTGGAAAGGAACATTTGGAAGGCAGTTTTAGGTCTTCCTAAGTCAAGCCCAATTAGTGAAATCTGATTGGAACTAGGCATCATATCATGGTGGGCTCAATATGTAAAACGCAGCCTTGTCCTGCTGTACAAATTGACGCTGGCAGAAGAATCTAACCTGGGCCATCATTTGCATGACTGTCCCCCATACCCACACTCCCCCACCTATTTTTAACTGTACCAGACCCCCCAACGCCTTATCTGCTCTGTCACACACCCTGAAAAAAATTCAGTTCACTTTTTCGTTATTTTATACACGTTTAAAATTCAGGCGCAGAAATGCCTGGCTATGAATTAACCAACGTTAAAGTAACAGATTCTGATTTTGTCAAGAAAAAGAAGATTGGGCAGTTGAAAAAGATCATGGATGTGGCGGATTTAGATAGACTAAAGCTATTCAAGGATAAACAAATCTACTAATTGAGAGAGTATTTGGCAAAATTCCCATCGCGAAAACACAGGGACTGCTACTTCAAGTTCTGTCTCAAGGGTCTCCACAGATTAGAAGTTATTGGTCCCAAATTTGATATACCAAAGGATCGACGAGGGTGCCGTGTATGCAGCAAGGCTCAGTTGGAAACATTATTCCACTTAGTTTTGGAATGTCCGAGATTCCAGACTGATAGGATTAGGTTGCTAGGGCCCTGTGTGCACTAAATTTCATCAGTAGTCACATATTCACTTTGGGATAGGTCGTGATAACGTCAAATCAGGGTACAATACTTGCACTGACAAAACTATTGGAGGTGATTTTTTTCAGAATTGGAAAAGGTCCTACACCAGGGAGATCAATAGTGGCAAGAAGTCTGTGATAGTGTTTGATCTAATTTTATGTCATTTGTTCTCGATTTTGTGTTGATGAAACTGAATATTGAATTTGTTTTTAGGCTAGAACAGAAACAATACTGGTTTGTATTGGAAATGCATATTTTATTCTTGTTATCTACTAGATTTCTATTATATATGTTTTACGGATGTGTGTAAAAACAGAGGAAAAGTTTCTTGGAAACTGGAAAACACTGAAGAAAAAAATGGCAAAAGTTTTTATTTTTTATTTAATATACATAAAAATGCCTGGGCTTTTACACCCTTACCAGATGGCATACTGACAAGAACTGATACACCTAGACACAAATAGAAAAACACAGATCAACACACAAGACCTCTAATGTAGCTGGATGTAGTATGACTAACAATATCGAAAACATTATTTCCATGACTTTTACATAGAGTATCTTTACCTTTGAAGTCCAATATTAATTTCTTCAGGATGGAATGGTGCTTAAAGAAACTATTCCAGTTCCTCTGCAGCTCTTCAGGATCACTTACTGGCTTCTGAACCACCACATTTTCACATCTGAGGAGGAACCAAGTTAAGTTATTGCATGTCTATGTGTTACTAATCTCACAGAGTCCTGGAGAGGTGCTTTGCAAAGTACTTAGTACTATAAGAGGAACTTGCACAATCAGTGTTAATATCAGCAATCTGTAATGTTAATGTATTATAGCTCTTTTGATGCAGTAGAATTTTCAGCGAGGGCCTCCTCCTAGGAAAAGTTTGCATTATATGCTCCAAGCAAAGAACAGAGTATAAGTCCCTTTAACAAATGGTGAAGAAATCAATCACTGTGCCTAAGTGTCGAAGGAATAAATATTGTCAAAACAAAGTCATCTTCTAAACAGCTATGAGAATGGCTGAGAAGACGAATGCAGTCACTCTGAGGAAATGTTCCAAATGTTGTATTAAAGAAATAAAAATAAAGGCTAACTTGTCCTATTGCCATGGTATATTCCCTACCTATATTTCTAACTAGAGTGATCGTCAGTTGTCATGAGCGTCAAACGTATTACATCTACTGACCAAAACTAATCTAACTGGCCCTACCACTATTCTAAATAAACCAAGGTCAGAAGAATAGCTCCCTTCTCCTGAGGGTACTTCTTGTATCAGTCTTTGGTTTCTTTTTAAATATGTACTCTTTAGATAGTCTCTAGTTACTTGCAGCATCAGTTCAGTTCAAACAGCTCTTTCATGCGATGATTGGCTTTTCTCTCTTCCCGAAGAATATCTCTTCTTGGCAGTTTATACTTGCTTTGTGACTTTTCAAAGGACTCAGAACAACATGGAGATGTACAATTTCTCCTGTACTTCTGGTCTTCTAGACAATTGCGGTTCACCTTGTTCTGGCAGTCTCTGTCTTGTTTATTGCTCAATGTGGTAGTTTCTCTGTACTTCCTTTCATAACGTTCTCTTTCTCTTATATTCAGTTCTTTCTGTGTTGAAGGCTTGGGTATTTTCCCCTTTTCCCAGGGTAGAGATATCCAAGGTTGATTTCTCTCCCCGTCAGGGGCTTCAATGCTTCTCTTCCTTACATAGAAGCAATTTAAATTGATCAGTCTTGTATTATATGGTATTTACTTGTACTGGGATGAGTTTCTTGAACTGTATAACAATTCCATTTTGGCCTCCCAGTCTTCCCCTTCTCTCCGTTACCTTAAACAATGTTGGGGAATGTCTTCGGGCTGTGTGCCTGTTTAGGAGCTTCTCTTTTGGTCCTCGTGGCTGTTGGCTTATTGTTGCCAGCATTCTCTTCCTGGGATTCTCTCTTGTTCCCTCAGAGTCCTGGTGTTTCCTCAGATAACAAGGTTGATTGTCACTTCAGTCTCAAGATGGTATTGGTGTAGGTTTGAGGGCCGACTGCCGACGACGTAGCGCTTGTGGTCATGCCACCATCTTGTTTTGATCTCTAGCCCTCTCTGTGTCTTGCATCTGGGATATGCTCTGTCTCTGGTATCTCCCCTTTCCATCCAGCACAAGCTTGCATGTTGCAGGTTCCGCGGCTCGCTTCTGCTCCGCTTCCTTCAGGTCTTACGCGGGAATGAGGCCACCCTTGTGTGCGTATGCATTCCTCTCTCTCTCCATGTTGTTTGCTATGTACTTGCTATTCAACGTGCTCATCTCAGTTTGAGTGGAGACTTGAATTTAAAGGAATCATTCTTTCTTCTTGATAGTGGCATAGATTGGATATTCTTCATCCAAGTATTGGGACTTTTAAGTCCCAGATATTTTAGAGATTCCCAAGTATGTCATTATGTGTAACGGTTTCGAGAGCTCCTCACAGGAAGATGAGTCCTTGTACCCTAAGTAAGAGCCTCTCCTGGTGAGGTCTCACTTACCTCAACCCCTAGGAAAGGTATTGCAGAGCAGGCCCACCTCCCTAGCCTCACAGGGGGGGGCTCCCCCTTGGGGAGAAGGAACGATTTCCCTTGATTCGTCACACTAGACAGACCAAGGCTATATTTAAGGGAAGGGTCATTTTCTCAAGCAATCATGTTCCCTACTGAGGTATATAGGAACATTTGCACATGAGTTCTACTCCTAAAATGGAAAGGAAATTACTTTAGATTGTTTCTTAAGTCAGAAAATGTTGAATATGATCAAATGCATGGATTATAGACTGGATTCCTGGTTGACAAAGACAGGCTCCCTACTAATTGGGCCTAGGCTATTTCCAAAAATTGCCCATGAGCCGGGACCTTGCTGGGGCTCCCAGGCCGTCTTCCCTGAACTAATTTCCTAGTTATAGAACTATGATGAGTGACAATACTCTTCTTTCGCAGTAGATGTCATGCTCAGCCGTGTTTTGAATTATAGCATCAGTTACAGACATTTGGAATTATAGTATTTCTTTTTTAACACTGAATGCAAGGCAAAGTATAATGTAGAGAAGACATCATTTGATTTTGCAAAACATTATTTCAAAGTCATGCCATTAGAATGCTTTAACAAAATGTATACATAAGTATAATGGATTTCCTTCTGTATGGAGGGACTGGAAAATGCATTTGCCTATTTTGTTTTTAGTTTCGATTGTAGTGTACCCCCCCTTTAATGTTTTAGCCTACTTAAAGCATTGTATATAATATAATTAATGTGCAAAATAATCAATGAGAACCAATGAGGAGGGCTTTGCTAGTCCATAAAGAACCACAGCCCACGTCAGAGGCTTGAGTGAAGTGAAGGCTTTAATGAGGGCCCCAGTACATTAATACCTAGAACAAGCACTGGGGAGCTGTGGCATTCCAGAGTACTAGAATGCAAGTATTGGGACAGAATGTCAAGTGATTGGATGGGTGCCTCCACAGGTTGACTAGGAACACAGAGGAAGGCCGAGCAATGAGGTGAAATCAGAAAGGAGCCAGCACCCAGGGAAGAAGTAAATGGAAACCACAATTAGGGCTGGCACTGAGGTGAGGAGGAGTGGGAAGTGATATATGGGACAAGAGAGATGGAGGTACAGGACTAGATGAGTGCAGAAGGGATGAGGGAAACATAGGCCAGTGGAGTCCGGACCAATGACCAAGATGCAAGCTTAAAGGAAGACAGAGCTGGCACATACATGCGAGAGGAATTCATGGAGGCAAGAAGAGTGAGATACAATCGGGAAAGACCAGCCTCTAAGCCTCGAAACCAATGTGACCACAGCACAGCGCAGCTGAATTTACTAATGTAAGATAAATCTTTCCTCAACGCTATACTGTGGAATACATTGTGTGAGACAGGCATGGTATCGAGAGACACAGACTCAAGTATTTATTTATTTATTTATTCACATTTGTTAAGCGTGCATCCGCCGGGAAGGCATTGTGGTGCTGGTTACAGACATTTATACTTGGTTACAGGATTGATGAACATTTGCAGTCATATATACAAACAAGTAGTAAGGCATAAAGAAGGTCAGTTGAAGAGGAAGGTTTTGATTTTTTTGCGGAAGGTGAAGAGAGAGTTTTCAGTTCTGATGTCAGTAGGTAGGGTGTTCCAGAGTTTAGGGGCTAAGTAAGGGAAGCCTAATCCTCCCGCTTTGGATCTGTTAATGAGAGGAGTGTGTAGAAAGTTGGTGTAGTGAGTTCTGGTCAGTCTGGAGTGAGTGGGTTTGGATAAGGTTTGAGCAAGATAAGACGGAGCAGTGCGGGAGAGGCATTTGTGGGTGAGGTTGAGGATTTTGAAGCTGATGCGTTCTTTAACAGGGAGCCAGTGGGCTGCCTGTCTGTCCATGGTGATGTGTTCCCTTTTGGGTAGGCTTAATGCTGCTCTGAGCACATTGTTTTGCGTGATTTGGAGTCTATTTAGATTATGATTGGAGGTACCTGCTAGGAGGGCATTCCAGTAGTCCAATTTGGCCCGAATGGTAACTCTAGCAATGGAGAGGCAGTTGGGCTTGGATAGGTAAGGTTTTACTGAGTTTATGAGTTTAATGTGCTGAGGCGGAGGTGATGACGCTGACCTGCCTGGACATGGATAGCGTGGAATCTAGGTAGACAACTATTGTCTTTACTGATGTAGAGACAGGGATGATGGTGTTATTAATGGTGAAGTTGGAGTGCAGATGGTCTAGCTTGGCTAGTGTTGTTCTTAGGCCAATAATGATGATTTCATAGCTTGGCTAGTGTTGTTCTTAGGCCAATAATGATGATTTCGGTCTTATCTCCATTGAGACACAGGCCTGGATAGTGGTGTAGACTGAGTGAAGTGCTTGGGCATCTGTAGTTTAGGAGCCAGTCAGTGGTAGGAGTACTTGAGTATCATCAGCGTAGTTACTATACGCGATGCCCAGGCTGTCAAGCTTGTCGAAGAGACGCTTTGTGAACAAGTTGTATAGAGTAGGTGCAGTGCGTGAGCCCTGCGAGACTCCACAGTGGATGCTGGTGGGGACAGCATGGGCTATGTCTGAAAATACTTTTATTGCCCTGCCTTCTAGGAAGGATGTAATCCAGTGTACGGCTTCTTCAGAAAAGTTGGCTGAGTGGGTAAGGTGTGATGTGAGAGTTTTGTGATCTACAAGGTCAAAGGCAGCTGAGACGTCTAAGAGTAGCAGGAGGGCAGGCTTACCTTCATCCATGATTTAGGTGATTGGTTTTTTTAGGTCTACCAGCGCTATTTCTGTGCCGTATCCTTTGCGAAAACCCTGATTGTCTAGATCCTAGAATTCAGTGGGTTTCAAGGAAGTGTTGGATTTGGCAGTGGGCGGATTTATCCAGGATCTTAAGGAGGAATGGCACAGTGGGTATGGGTTGGTCGTTTTAGGATTGTGAGGGATCGAGGATGATTTTTTTTAGAAGAGGGCGTACCCACGCTTCTTTGAGGCTGGCAGGGATGATTCCGGTTCTGAAAGAGGCATTGATGAATGCCGTTATGAGTGGGACAAAGAGGTCTGCACAGTCCCTGATCCGTTTGGGGGGACAAATGTTTTTGAGGATATTGGTGACTTCCAGTTCTGAGATGTCTTTTAATGAGAAGAAAGGTTTGGAGTTGGTTGAGGGGGGAGAGGGGTCAGATTGTTTGGGCGCAAGAGTGTGAGCTAGGGCTTTTTGATGACCCTTGATTTTGTTTTGAAGGAGATCTATTTTGTTAAGCATAGCAGCTTGAATACTGGAGCACCAAGCTTTGTCTTTATCTCTATTTATAAAGATTTATAAATATCTTTATTTATTCGTCAGATCTCATCTGGTGTCGTGGGGGGAGATATGAGTTCGCTGAAAATAGCAAAGATTTCTTTAGTTTGAGATTTAGCATTGGTGATACGGACATTAAAGGAGTTGGCTTTAGCATTGGTGATGGTATCTTGGTATAGACGGGAGATTTGGGAAAAGTTGTTTTTAGTATCCTTGCTCGGGTGTGCTAACCAGAGCTTCTCTTTTACGGGAGCGTAGGGATTGTAGTTCATCAGTGAACCACAAGTTGATGTGTAGAGTATTTTTTGTCTTTTTTGGGTTCAAGTGGAGCTATGGCATTAATGGCAGTAGCTGGAGCATCGTTGTAGATGTCAGCTAAGGCGTTTGGGTCGTTGGAGAATGGGGGGGTTAGTCCTGGGATGTTAAGGTGTGAGCGGAGTCTGTCCTCGTTGAGCTTTTTGGAGCTTCTCGCTAGAGTGGGGGGGGGCAGGGGTGAGGATTTTTGTGCTGGAGGATGTGGGTAGGGTGAACTCAATGCAATGGTGATTGGCCCATGATAGTGCTGAGTTAGTGATGATGGAGGTGTGGCAATTAAGGTCAGTGACCAGTCTTTGGTATTTGTGGGGCCAGAGACTTTTTGTGTAAAGCCTAATTCGTTAAGATCCTTGGTGAGGGAAATGGCAGCTTTATCTTTGGGGTCATTAGAACCGAGGTTAAGGTCACAGAGAAGTAGGGTTTTGGTGGAGCTCTTGAGGTTGTTGCTTAGTATATGCAAGAGGTGCCCCTGGAAGTCAGATGGAAGGCCAGGGGGATAATAGAGTACATGGATGTTAATGGTGCTGTTGGGGGACAGAGCAAGCTTAGCAGATAGGATGTCTGAGTTGCTGTCACAGGGTTGAGTGATGAGTCTGAGGGAGAGTCTAACTTTGGAGATGAGAGCTACCCCGCCTCCAAAGCGTGCTAGTCTGTCTTGCCTTAAGATAGTATAGCCTGGTGGGAGTGCAAGAGCAATGGAGGGACCAGATGCTTCCTGAAGCCAAGTTTCCGTAATGGCTAACAGGTTGAGGTTAAGGCTCTCTAGGAGATCATAGATTTCTAGGGCATGCGGCAAAAGTGAGCGGACATTAAGGAGGGCACATTTAAGGAGAGGAGTGGGTGTAGTATTGGGCTTACAGCTGATAAATAATCTGGCTGTTTCTGTGGTAGTGGGGGGTGTGGGTCCACGCGGTGGTGGTGGTGATGGTGTGCAGCTAGATGAGCGTGAGTGTTCAGTGTGTGGGGTGCCATTGATGGTGGAGCGTGATCCTAAGAGTAGATTGTGGTGTGCTGGGGCTGTAGAGAGGCAGCTGATGTGAAGTGGTAGGGTGCGGCTTATGAGTCTGAATTGTCTGACATTAAGTGAGCAAGAGGTGGCAGTGGGTGTGAGGGTGGGAGTCAGTGTGGGAGTGCGAGTGGGCATGATAGCACATAGGGTGGGAGCAGATGTGATGTGATGAGGTGGTAGGGACATGCTGGTGATGTTGGTGTATGTCATGGTGGGATAGAGAGAGGAAAGGGAGAGTGCAAGGGCGAGTATAGTAGTGATCGTGTTGGGGAGGAGGCTGGAGATCTTGTGTGGGATGTTGTAGCTGGCTTTGAGCAGCATGGTGCGAGTGGAGGGTGGCCACAGGCAAAAGAATTACAGTTGCAAAACCTTTATTTACTATAATGCTGGGGTTG
This sequence comes from Ambystoma mexicanum, assembly GCF_040938575.1. NCBI lineage: Eukaryota > Metazoa > Chordata > Amphibia > Caudata > Ambystomatidae > Ambystoma > Ambystoma mexicanum. The sequence goes on along the minus strand of NC_090926.1, from coordinate 1,089,081,275 downwards.
GTGTAATACCTAACCGGCCACAACTCTAAAGGGATGGTTCCCTTGTGAATTAGTGCAGTCTAACCGGAATGGGACTACACAAGATGTATCTCTTGGTATTAGGTAACACACATTTTAATATAGGCCTGTACTACACATGTTGGTAGTGTGACTGAGCAGCCAGGCTTATCTTAAGAGGGGTCATGTGAACTGTAGAGCTGTACAATGAAATCAGTAAATACAAGTATCCAAGTAAACACTTAAAATTATAATACATTAATTATTTATTTATACACAGATATTTTAAGCATTCTTTAAAAAGCAGCAATTAGTTGTAACATTAATCCCAAATGAGGATTTAAAAAAGTGAACAATAAAGCAGGTGAGTTATTTATTCGTATGTTACTCATGTTCCAGCACCCAGAGGTGACGCCAGTGGAGGTCAGTATAACAATTATATTGGTAACACCTCTGCAGTATTGAGTTATTTAAGGAGGGAAAGGTTAGGGTTAGATCAGAACAGACTGATCATTTATAAGAACAGTTAGATTCTCCCAAAGGGATGCAGGCAGTCAATTATCCCAGCATTAAAGTGTTCAACATTCAAAACATGTAAGAGAACAAGCACTGCCAAAGCCCTTCAGAATGGGGCCTTCAGAGAGCCAGGCCAGCCAAAGTCAATGGGCAAAGTCAAAGTTCTGATGTTCTTTTTCTTAGAAAAATGTTCTTAAATAGTCAGTGTTCAAAAGAGAAATCACAGAAACTCAAGAGAAGTCACCTTCTGAAAGCACAAGCTGTAAAACCAGTGCAGGTTAGTTGAGGTCAAGTTAGTGTAGGGGTAAATTGCACTCCCAAAGGTTGGAGGCACCCCAAATAGCAAAAGGATAGTATACCACAATCCCCACAGTACCGTTGAATTTAAGAAATTGTTCCAGCTGGATGCCTTCTGGATGCAATCCTGCAGAACCTTGTTTCTGGTCCTTGGTCATGGTGACGAAAGGGAGGACGTCTGGTGGGCTCCTGTGGCAGCACTCAAGAGAGGGTCTCGCCAACAATGGATTTCCGTTGATTCAGCAGCTCTATGTGGTTTTGGCGCCTTTCTCTGAGCGCCAAGAAGAACAAAAAGCTCTGGTTAGGATTTCCTTGATCCCTTGGTTCTGGGCTTTGGTGAGGCGACTCTGGATGTGGATGTCCTGCTTCTGGAGGGTCCTCTGGATGTCCACGAAGATCAGGCTAGATTCGAACTTCGGAAAACAATGCACTCACAGGTGGTTGAGGTACCCCGGGTATTGGGGTTCTGCAGCCTTGGAAAGTCACAGAAAGTCAGGGGTTGAACCAAAATAGAGTTTGTCCCGAGGCTTGTTGGTTATGGGTCATTCCTGTCAATTTGAAAACAGGGTCATCAAAGATGCAGGGCTTCACCTGGCACTTTGTGGTCCAGGAGGATGTCGCTGGCATCTTCTGTCATCTTCTGTTTCAGATGTTGTCCTCCACTGGTCAACATGGCTCTTAGTCCCAAAAACCTTGCTTTTTATGCAAGTTCCCATTCATTCACATCCTTAGACTGTCAATCACGGAGCACGGTGGCTGTCCATAAGGACAGCCAGCCGGCCAATCGGAACTGCTTTCACTCAGGCACTTAAAACAATACTTAACAACAATTCATCATACTTTAAAAAGTTTTGATTTTTCTTTTTTTTTTTTTTAGAAATGATCACTAGATTCATTGAGACATGAAGAATAGATTTTTGAGCAGAGTGAAAGAAACCGGGCCTCAACTATAACTTAGGCTCATTAGTTATTTTGCGAGGGCCCGGATATCACCAAGAAGATCAGTGATCTCAGTTAAAAAGCTACAAAGGGTAATAGAATATGATATATGCTTCATACTCATCAATTTGTGCCACAGACTGTCACAAAACATAGCAGAAGTAAAATAAACAAAACTATTTAAATAAAATATTTTCCCAAATTGTAAAGCATTACTTTTTTAAATCATGTGGTACAGGGATTCAATCTCCTCCGATTTACACAGCCTGCAAACCGATTAGTAAATTCCAATGTGACCTGTCCGCCTATTACCTCTAGGGTGGGATAACAATTAAATCTGAATTTAACTGTACAAGGTTGCTGAGAGTAGACAGAGAGACTCTTCCTTACTATGAACATAAACTCTATACAGCTTTAATTTTCCAAGGTGATCCAGGGTTTCAATTATATCCCAAACTCATAAAGTATTTGTTACAACGGAAGAGTCCCTCTCTGCGAAATCGCAATCTCACGAAGATATTGTTCATAGGCCAGTGAAAACTCTGGCACAGCCTTACCCGAGTGTTCTCAAGGACTCCCCTAGTTTTAGAAAGACATTTTGAGACCCCTCTTCATAAATGTTTAAATATAGGCTTTGTTTGTTCCATTTATATAGGTACTAGCAAGATTGAATTCCAACCGAATTGCTTAATTCTGCACAAATGTAGGGAGGTTCAAAATCTTATGGCAAATTTCCCCCTCGTAAATACTTTTTCCTTATAGAGAGGGGAAGGAATAGAGGGGAAGCAATTCAACCCCATATAAAATTGCTGATGTAATTTTAGCCATATACAATTGAATAACAGGCAGTAAAGAAGATAAGCCAAACTTCCTCTGAATCAAACTCATTGGTGCAATGAAGGTATTCACTTTGGCATCAAGACTGTTCTTCACATAATTCAAGTGCTTCCTAGAGGAACAGTATTTATATATTGTAATTAGCACGTGAAATTGATGTGAGTAGCAGAAAATTATGTGGTCACCTGTTGATAAGTGAACATTATTATATTATAATCATATTAGGTTTTGATATAGCTCCTCATTCGAGCGCTCCTCCCAATAAACAGCATAGTAATAATAGCTGTTTTAATGCCAATGTATTTTGTATTCAGATTATTGACAACAGAAGAATGAAGAGCTCAGTCGATCATCCTGGGATTTAGACTTGCAAAGTGGAGTTCGCCCCATGTCAGACCCAGGCATTTCTCACATATAATCTTGCTCTTCGAACTTGCTGAATACAGCCTGGTCCCATGTGAGAGGCAAGTCAGCGTTTAACTCGAAAGCGATCTACCCGATTTACCACTGGTGGTAAATAGCAAGGGCAATATTTGCAACTGAGTGTCATGCCATAACTCTGGCGGTTATCTAAAGTAGCAATTCCACAAATAATTATTGCTGTGCAACAGTATTTCGCCACATGTATTATTTCTTCTATAATTGTTATTTTCCCATATATGTTCTGCTTTAAAATGGCAATTGAATGGACATCCATACCTTCTCATGATGGTCTTCACATCCTAAAGGCGTAGAGAGAAATAGAGGTTAATCAGTAAACCAACAACTACAGATGAGATCTTTTCAATAGTGTGATGAGCAATATATGACCTTGACTAACAGCTACCATTCATGCAAACAGTGGAACCCCACAGGTCTGGATCCCCAATTAGTACAACCTTATAGACCGAGAGAGGGGTCATTTGTCAAAGCCATTAATTAGGGAAGGATCATTATCTCAAATGGCAATTATCTCTCCCGAGGTCTACACGGATATTAGTGCATAGTGATAGTAGCACTAAATATTTTAGTTTCATAATGAGAAAGCAACAAGCTTGTTTTCATGAATGAATCATTCCAGTTGCAAACTTGGTTAAACTGGAGTGGGTTTAACACGAGCATACCTTAGGGGCAGTGTAAAAGTAAACAGTTTATAAGAAAGTGAAAGCATTTTCCCATGTTTTGGCTTTCTCTTTGGTGTGTTAAACTGGATGTTGCAGTAAACAGTAAACAGTGTTCTCACGTAACTCCAAAGATAAGGTTCGGGGATTGTACCCATTGATAGGTCCACATAAGGATTGAGCAGAAAGATGAAAAATGATCACCAATTTGTAATATATGTGAAAAAGGCCTGTGAAAAAGGCCAACGGCCGAAACATGTGTCGCCAACGCACACTATTCATACTAATAATACATTCAGTTCCACACTGGCACAAGTTGGTGGTGTGGAATCAGTAAACTCCATGTTTTTAACTGTTTGTTTATTTGTAAACATGCAATTCCAATATTTGACCTCCTCTGTATTGTCATGAAAGTTTCCCTGTAGCACAAATCTCTTAGACAAATTGCAGTCTTTTCAAAAATGGTTTAAGTCACAGAATTCATTACACTTGTCTTAATTTCGGACATCTTGGTTCACAGTTACTACCATCTGACTTACTCTCTCATTATCCCAGATTTGCCAGCAGTCGGGTCCAGGCTATTCCCCTTTTTTGGCTCAATGTTTGAGATCACTATTAGATTTAAACGAAACACTTTCTAGATTTGATCATGGATTTATTTGATACATCTTAACGTCATAACACCAGAGACACATTTCTCCCTAAGGCAGAATTGCTAAGAATGAGTACTAGTCCCCACACAAATTAGGGGTAATTCCCCAAAACGAGCTATGAACTTCATTGCACTAGACTGGACACACCATGCAGCCATCGTATTCTCCTGATCACACTTCCTGACAGCCCACAAGGATCAGGATAGATGCCCCATGGAGGATCCTGATAAAATGTTCTGTGAAGGTTCTGTATAACATTGTATCCAATTTCCCCACATTTAGCCAAACCTCAAAGGAGTTGGCACAGATCTACGATCTGAAAGATTTGGGCCTGCCAGAACTGTTGTAACAAGTTCTTTATTCCTGTTACACTTAGTTTACAGAGAGGAACTAACTGGCTCCCACCACCCAGGCTACCCATCTCCAACTGCCTGAGTATGGAATGCCAGTGTCCTAACACTCTCCCACTCATACAACAACATTCCTTGTCAACATTCTCTCTGACATCATGCATTCCAGACAAGCTTGCATCCATCCACCCAGCAGAGCAAGATTCAACACACCTCCCTTCCTTACCCTTACCCTACACACACATCAGATTCATATGTGTACATCCATGTTCAGATACAACACCCCCACTCTTTCAGACCACATTCTCACAATACCAAAACATACCAAATCAGACACTCACACAACCATACTGCATTACCCTACAATAGAGAAACTGTGCTGACACTAACTCTAAAACTATCTACTAGATCTCCATTGGCTCTTCAACCAGCTTTGTTCCCAATTCCATATATCTATAGACCTTTTTATCCTCACCAAACATATACATGACTATCTGTAATGTATTTATATCGAACGTCATCTCGCATGCATTACACCTCACATTCTCACAACGTATCACAAAATCAATGCAGGCCTGTACATCATCCCACGATATATATCACCATACACACAGTAATGTCCACCATCACCATATCACCAAATTAACGTGGGCATATACATCATGCCACAATATCTCTGCGTTCACCCGGCAACGATCCCCATCACAATATCTTCAAATGATTGCAGGCATAGCTAGCGTGCCCCAGTGTCCCAGCATGCACAAGGCAATACTCTGTATCACCATATCACCAAATCAATATAGGCATATACCATATGCCCCAATATCTCTGCATGATTAAGGCAACACTCACTATTACCATATCCCCATCCCTGCATGTGCCACAGCTTTCCCCATTACACCAGAACTCTACAATAGCAAACATCCAATCCCCTTGACACATGTAAACACCCATTATAAACTACATGTATTCTCTAAAAGTCAATTCGCTGCATATGCAGTGCTAACTCTGCAAATCCTGCTAGGGTTGGTTTCTAATATTAAACACATAAAAAATTCAAAACCACATGTACTTAGAAATACATCGCCAATTCATAACACAGCATTTTTGGATTTACATCCATTTTCTTACAATTGATTTGCTCCTTCCAATCTGCAGATCCCCTGCAAAACTGCTTAGCACATACCTAAAAGTCCAGTGTTGTGGAGCAATGGTATTCCTACACATCATGCATGATATAATGCATTATCCAAACTTTCCTTTGAATGTTTGGTAATATTACCAAAAAATATTTATGGAAGATCCAGTCTCATTTGCAATATAGTACTCATTCTTCAAGCACTACACAGCGCTGCGATCTGGCCACTTATTCCTTTTCGCTCTGGCAGCTGCGACTTAGGTAGTCAGGTTCCTCACTCGGCCACATCACGCATGTGAACGTGAAAGCACCACTGAGATCTTTCTTCCAAAGCAAAGTTGGCCTTCGAACGCCAACGTCACCATTCTGACTTTGGAGACTCTGAGCAGAGAGCACCGGCACTCTTCCTCATCGCACTCTGGTCAGTGCTTGCATTGGCCAACGTCAGCCTATCACAAGGTAGTCGGTACAGCGCCATTAACCATCTGCTCCTCTTCTCCCTGTGCCCAAACAAATGTTCTCGAATGAGGCCTGTTTTCACCATTGCCCATGCAAAAACAACCTTCCAGGCTCCTGTAGGTTGCTCCCGATTCATATTTTCTCGAGCTCCTTCAAACCCCCATACTGGTGCAGGCTGGCTTGAATGGCTCAAGAGCCATTTTACTCCACCCTTTCTTTGGCTCGCCTGCATTTTTTCCTTCCACACACTACGTAGGCGCCCCTAGGTATGACAGCAAAACAGCACCCTTCTTGCTTTAACCCTGGGTTACTGGCATTATTCCAATCATTATTTCCTTTGCCAGTCTGCCAACCAATCTTGCCCTGGAAGAGGCGTGTTCACCTAAGTCTCTGGATGCCACCAATGGCATCCTTCCAGCAAAACACCATTCCTTTCACCCTGGGTGATGGTACTTTACTTTTATGGGTAGTCGATCTGTGCATTCTGGATCCCACCACCCGCCGCAGCAGCTTACTAGGTGTACTTCTTCCTTGCCCAGATCAAGTTCCCTGCACACCTCAGTACATTTCCTTGGTCTGCTGGAAGACCAAGTCGTCGCCAGTGTTGTAACGAAAGATCATCAGTCACTTCAGGTAAGTTATAAGTAAGTCCTTTATTCCAGTTAAACTTAGCTTGCACAGATAAGCGTACCTCCAACTGCCTGAGTATGTAACACCTGTTTCCTAACACTCTCCCATGGTCACAGCAACATTCTCTCCTTGTCAACTCTCGCTCTGACATCATGCATTCTAGACCAGCTTGCATCCATCCATCCAGCACAACAAGATACAACACACCTCCCCTCCTTAACCATGTTCAGATACCTAAAGAACCAAAGCGTCCATCCCAGGTATACTCAAGAGCTCTCCATTAACAAACAGGCTATTAGGGCTCTTGGGAAATGCTGGCACAAGGCACACAAACCAGGGGTTCACTATCCCTCAAGGCCTTATGTCAATGGCAGACCCGGATATCCAAAGGCAAGGATGTTTATTGCACATCCACTACAACATCCTCTATTAAGGAAGGATCAAAGTCCTTTTCACATCAGTCTAACACTGCTCGAACTCCACACCAGAGGTACCAGAATTGTAGGAGCAACGTGAGTCTATCAATAAGTACTTTATTAACAAATTAAACCCTGTGCCAACTTTTTTCCCCTCACACCCGAGGCCCTCTTGTGCATGCTTGCATCCTTAAAACCAACTGCATACACCTACAAACTTCTGTGAGCCACCATCCATACAAATTTCCTGGTCCCGCTCTTAATGATCTTCTGAAGATAATCAATGCTTCCCTCTTGGAGGGTACATTCTGGGAAATTCTTACAGGGGGCCTTATGTGCTAATTCCAGAAAAGCCCAGCATCACCAGAAGACCAAGCAGACTACCAGTGGATCAGAAGCATTCTATTTAGCGACAAAGTGTTGTCTAGATTGTAGTCAACAATTTACAGAAATTGAGCAACTCAGTATGCTCAGGGATTATAAATCTGGGTCTACCCCAGTGTCAGCACTGAAACCGCCACCATCGATGTGGTCGTTGGCACCCTGTAGATAATCAACAATGTGGACTTGTGCCTGCTATTCCTCCTAGACCTTTTGGGGGTGTTTGACACTGTCAACCACCACACACTACTCACCCAGCTTGCACATAAGATGGGGTTCTCTAGAACCGTTCTGTAACGGTTCACATTTTACCTATCTGGCAGACACAAATCTGTCCATATGGGCTTCTTCATGTCTGAAAAGGCACCCCATCACCGGTAGGATCGCACAGGGCTCCATACTCTCCCCGATCATCTTTAACCTGTATGGAAGCACTGGACACCCCAACATTGTTATACACCAGTATGCAGAGAATACACAGTTGTGCCTAAATATTAAAGAGCCATGAAATCTTGCTCACCATCGCATATGCTTTGCAAGCAATCACAAATGGGTGACTGCTTAAAGGTTGATGAAGACTGAATTCATACTTCCTGACCACATCTCCAAGCAGTCATCCACTCAAAAGTGGATGGACTAAATGTGATTAGATGGGTTCCATCATCAGCTCACCCGTTCTGCAACATTCTGATGACTCATCATGGATAGTAACCTATCCTTGCAATAACATATCGCATAAAAACACAAACAATGAGGTATCTCTCTACTTACAAGATCAAGCCCTTCCTCCTGCCTCATGACTTCCGAACAGTGGTGCAGGCCCTAGAGATCTTGCATATTGATGGGCGGACGTCCTCATTCCAGAGTTCCCGGTTGCTCACATGCCCCCCTGCCAAAAATTGACCACCATGCCATGGCTCACCTCATCTTTAGCTCTAGGAAATGTTCCCTCTCACCCGATCTGCCATGAATTACACTGGCACAGCATCCTGGCGAGAATCTGGTTTAAAACCACCTGCCTCACCCACATGGCAATCTCTGCCAATATGGCCAACTACTGGATGGGCAAGCTAAAATTGTCTGGTGGCACACAGTCATCTCACAATAAGACCATGACCAGACTTGAACCTAGACTGGCCATTCAGTGAGAAAACTAGGAAATAGTCCTTCTCATGCTATTCATTGGTGCTCTAGAACTCCAACCCAGTGGTAATCTGGAGCGCTCCAAGTCTTCTTCAGTTTAGGAAAGAACTGAAGACCTGGCTTCTCCAACCGTTTGGTGAAACTTAGATTCTGTCTATCTTGTGCACACCTCATCCGTATATTGCACTGTGATAATTGTTAGTAATGTTTATTGATGACTCGTAAATCTTGGGTACCAATGTTTTGTTCTATGACCTGTACAATACCCCATTGCCCTGAGGCGAAACTCAAACTATAAACATGTATGATACTGATATAATATAAAGCTTCTTGGAATAGAATGCAGTATGTTTGAAGTATAGTGTATGGCACTGTACTGTACAACTTCTCTGTCTTTATTTCTCGCACTGAAATGCAACATCTTATATGCTTATATTTTTTTTTACAGAAACACCCACTAACTTACTGCCCTGGTCAGTGGTACCTTCAGAGAAGGAAGTCTTGCACTCGACCCTTAAGTGGGACTTTAAAGGTGGCGATGTCATGCAAGCATAAGAGGAGTTTTGAAACTTTCCCATGATGGAGGTCCTATGGTGTACTAAAAATGATAGGTGCGGAAGGTGCACGGACGTATTGTATTTTGTGTATCACTGTATCTTAGAATATGCACCATCTCTTAATATCTTTAATATCCTTCCGTAGACCACCATGTAATGGGATCGTGAACACACACCCAATGAAGATGGAACACCAGCTCTGGAGCACAGAGTGTCGGATGATCAGCTCAGGGATTCTACTAAATGGAAAGTGGTGTTGTATACTTCAAACCAGTGTATCTGATGCCAAAGAGTGTAATGGATACTGTTTGTGATGTTGGGGGATTTTGGAGGAAGGTAAACCGTAGAGTAAACGTGAGATTTCATGATGTACGTGGATTGCAGCGATGAGGAAAATCTGGATTTTAGGTACTGTATAGTGAGTTTCAATGTATGCTGAAAGCTAAGTATAGTGCATTAGTAGTGTTCACCGATCAAAACTGACCGACAGAAGAGGAAAACCTACTGTATCCAGAGATGTAAAAGACATTGACACAATTGGTAATGAAAGATGATTTTGCGATTTTGTAAATAGGTGATTTAGTTGCAACTGAATTAATTTTAACGAAACACTGGCCATATCATCTACAGATACAGGTTTTTCTAAATGTTGTCTTATACTGCTTTATATCAGTCTTACAGTTGTCTTAGCTTTTGTTTCTTTCAGAATATCGGAATGTACCAGAGCCCCGCCCTTGTCACCTGGGCTGCCCAAGTGCCTGGTCCCGACACATGCAGCTACGGCTTGAGAGTTGGCAGTGTTAAGGAGGAGCTTCATAATTCCTAGGCATCAAGGTTGCACAATAAAGGACTGATTGCATAGGATGGTGGAGATCATGGAGGTATATAACCAGCCTACTATTGCATGCAGTTAAATAGCATCATGGGAGTGATGTTCACTATAACCCTAACCCTACATTTGAGACCCCATCGTTACCCCCAACCCTGACAGACTGCTGCTCATGCTTGCTCATCGCTGCACACCCCACTTGTTCCACACTGACCCCCACACTGACGCCAACCACCACCAAACCTCAATTTGAACAATTGTCTTTAACACTGATGTTGTATCTGCTTTTGGAAGTCACATACCCACACTGACCCTGATGCATGCCCCAATGTAAGAAGAGCTTTGGTCCTGCAATGCTGGATTTACCGCTGAAAGCCATTTCAACTGAGGATGAGTGTGTGATTATTGATAAGTGCATGCACTGCCAAGGAGAGGTGACACAGTGAAATCCTGGGTTCCCTCTCTACACAAAGACCGCTGTCCCAGCCCTCGACCCTATTTCCCCTGCCATATCCTTCTTCCACAGCACCCTCCTCTCCTTCAAACCTAATGCTGCAATTAACACCATCTCATTCCTCCCTTTCTTGCCTAGACCCACAATCACACTTGTACCTCCATCATTAGCACCCTTATCTTCAGTATCAGTCTGCACCTCCCCTCACACATGGTGAATATCACAACCCCATGTCCAGCCCTTCCATGCAGGAAACCTGCCAGCTTATTCCACTCTTGGAACTCAGAATAATCTTTATAGGTTACGTTTTAGAGACCATTTCTGAACACTCGATACTGTGTACGACCCCAGACAAACTGAATTGTCTATTTTCTCACGCACTGGCATCACTTCAAATGGCTCATGGCCCTCTTCCTGTCATCCCTGCACTCCCCTCTACTTCCTACAGGACTCTCTTGCTCCTGGACCTGTGCGATTACTGAGTAAACAAAATACAGAATGCAAAAAAGTCGATTTATTTTTTCTCTTTGGCCCAATTACATGCCGGGAGAGACCCCTTGCAGCCAACTCATAGTCCCCTTACATAAGTAACTACCCTAACCCACCTCCCACATATAATTGCTACAAAAGCCCCAAAATAAACTTTGGCATTTTCTCATTCAGTATTTATATGCAATCAGCAATTGACTTATACCTCGCTCCCTCGTCCAAGGCTCGCAAACTTGGGTTGCTCTTCGATACCTACCTCTGACTGATGCAATTCATCACTACCACTGCCTCTGTTGCACGTATACACCTCCTCAACATTTGGAAAAAGTGTCCTTTTCTGACTAATCACTCTACAGAAATTCTCCATCATCGTACACAACAAATCTTGCTACTGCTGAATCCTACTATTTGGATTTGGCCACTACTCCTCCTCCCTCTAGACAAAGTCCTCAACTTTGCTACCCGCAGGCTCTACAACCCCTATCACGCAAGCCACCCCCACACCAAACGCTTACCTAGAAGCATAGAGGGCTAACAGCTTTACCCACAATGGTGTTGGGGACTGCCAGCAGGGTCTCGATTATGTCGGGAGTCAGCCTAAAGCATTTACCAGACGGGAGTTCCCGGCAAGTAGAAGAGGGATGGGGTGCTGTCATCTTGCCTCCATCTTCCCTGGCGGATGCCACTACATACATCAGTGTGCATGTTATTGTGGCCGTTTCTATGACAATGGACACCCCCACCAATACTGAACCTCGTTCTGGTGGCAGTGTCCAGATAAAACTATCCACATAGTCTCTGGGTCTCAACGCGATTAGTTCTAGCAGTTTCTCGATCGCGCTGTGTCTTCCTGGCCTAATTCTGATACCTCCATTCCAATTTCCGGCTTCCTTGCTTGTGCCCCCCTTACTGCAAGTGCTTCCAGTTACATGGTTTTCCCTTTCCTTTCCCTGACCATTCTTGTGTTCTCTTTCTTGCTGCGCTCTCCTTCCCTGTGGTTCCAGCCTTTTCCCTGTGGTTCCTAGCCCTGCCTCCATGCCTGCTGATCGGTGGTCTGGTGATCTCCTTTGCTCTGGACAAGACCATCAAGGTCTCTCAGCACAGTGCTTGCACTGTCCCTACACCCCGTCAATTGCTGAGAGACTGTCCCATGGTGTGGGGAGGCAAGTGCCACCAATCTCCTTTACTACTCTTGGGGAGAGGTGCGGGCATGGCCGCCTGCACTGCACTCTGTTCCACCACTACAGAGCAGCCTGGAATCTAATAAGAAGAAGGCAAAGACCTCAAAAACAGGTATTCTGCACCATTGTGAAGCACAGCTTGACACAGCTCACCCATTTCTACCTACCGGCTCCATGCTCACTTGTATGTCCCCTTCGCCTACTCTACAATACTATCCATTGTCTTGGACTATCTGTGGTCCCCCTGATCCTTCGCTATACTTAAACTCACTGTCCAATACCCTCCTTGTGCTTCCTCTTGTTTCTGCTCTTCCTCACTACTCATCCTGCTCCACTGGACCCACTACCTCTCACAATCAATGCCAGCCCAACTGTGGATATCTTGAAAGATTGGCTTAAACTTCCATCACTTGCAAAAGATGGAGCTCCACCTGTCCTAGTGCCATCCTCCATACCTAGTCCCACCACTCCTTCCAGTGACACTAAATAATGTAATTTTGTGTGGCTTTATAGAACTCCTCTTTAGTTTGAGGGACTTGCCCTTTTAGGTTAAAGTTACATTTGTAAGTCACCTGTTTTCCTATGTATTTGTTTCTTTTTCTTTTATCACTCATATGTCCCACTTTTTTACACCCCACCTCACCACCTGTTCTCATTGTACATGCACGCTTCATAGGAATGATTCTACCATCCATAAATGTGTTATTGTAAGTCATTTCTGATGATATTAACACCCATGTTGTAGAAATAAATACAAATACATATATAACCACAAATATAAATATATAATATCCTGATACCAGATCTTATTAACTACCAAGGCATCCAATGCTTCAACTACTCACACACACACATTGTTCAAACATTCACAAAGGTCCCAGCAATTGGCACATCAGACCACAGCACATGGCTTGCACGTGTGGTCTCTTGGACAACCACAAACAGACTTCAGCTCAACTCAACAACAGTGTAAAGGAGGAAGCAGGAAGCCAGGGATATGAAACTAAAACAGCCTTTATTTGGGGAAAACAATTATAATATAGCTCAGAGTTCCAATATAGCTTTCTTCTTCTGTCTGTAGTAAGGATGAGCCTTAAAAAAGTGACGACTAGTCTTCGTGTGCCCAGAGCATCTCAGGGGTAGCTCTCTCTCTCTCTCCTCTTCGATATTCTGCAAGAGAACGGGAAAAACACACACAGTCCGTCATTCGTTTCACCCTTATATAGGGGCTGGAGTCGGCTGGACCAATCAGGAAGACTATGTTCTGTTTCTCTATAAATACCCCCATAAGCCCCCCCTTTCTCCTTGATCGAAGGTTGCCAGATTGTCTGAACTGTCAATGCTGGAAAACCGCGGTGAACCCCCGTCTACAAGCAAGCCGGCACCTCCAAGGCTCTCGGAGCGCTGCAGCTCAACAAGGAAGGTGAGTGATAGTTGGGAAACTGGGAAAAAGTTACTACTTTGTTAATGTCTGTTGTGTTTCCTGCTGTGTTGGAAGGTGAACCGCGTCGTATGCAGCTGGAGGGGACGCGGGAGCGTGTACGGCACTGTTACCCTTGGTCCTGTCTTCTTGTTTGTTGGGAAAGATGTTCAAGGGATATGTAGAAAACAGGGGAGCGGTACTGCCGGGGCACTCTCATTCGGGTCTCCTGTGACCTCGTCTCCAGGTGTCTCGCTGCCGTCAGCCGCATGTTGGTTAGCCCCAGGAAGCCAGAGACATCGTTGTTTTTCCCACTCTCTGTGTTTTGCACTGAGTGGGCTCTCACATTGTCTCCCTTCGCTACCGCGGTGTTCCAACTTCGGCAGCCCCTCCGTCTGTCCTTTTTCTCTAGCACTCCTCCATGTTCACTTATTTCCATTCACAACCCCCCCCTGAAGACTTCAGCCATTCAGGTCGATCAATGCTCCTGGAAAGATAATCCGGGACCACCTGGAAAGACGCGGGCTTATGCACCGTTTTGAAGCAAAAAGCTTGTAAAGTGAGGAACCACCTCAAAACACGTTGTTTAGAATCTTTTTGTACAGCCAACCCCTGTAACGGGGCATGGTCCGTGAATACAGTGAATGTCCGGCCTAATAGATAATATCACAGTGTTTCCAGGGCCCATTTGATTGCCAGACACTCTTTCTGCAAGGTTGAGTAGGATTCCTCGTGGGGTAGGAGTTTTTCGACTAATAAAGGCAATAGGCTATAGGACCTCTTCCACTTCCTGTGAGAATACTGCACCTAACCCGGAACCAGAGGTGTCTGTTTGTAGGTAGAATTCTTTCTTGAAGTCTGGACAACACAGAACTGGAAGGACTGAGATAGAATTTTTTAAGTGATTAAATGCCCCAAGAGCTTCTTTGTCAGAGTGGATGTTTTTATTGTAGGTACTTTTCAGAGCTTCCGTCAAGGGGGCTGCAACTGAAGAAAACATAGAAATAAACCTCCTATAAGAGCCCACAAAACCCAAAAAAGCCCAGATCTGTTTCTGGTTGCTTGGCATTGGTAGTTTCAAAATGGCTTCAACTTTGTCCAGTTGTGGTTGAATCTTCCCACCTCCAACCAGATATCCCAGATACTGTGTCTGTTGGACTCCAATGGTCTTTTTTCTTGGATTGATTTTCAAGCCTGCTGTGTCCAACTCTTTTATGACTTTTCCCAGATGTTCAAGGTGTTCTTCCCAGCTATTGCTGAACACTATTATGTCATCTAAGTAGGCCGAACAATAATCACTATGAGATGCCAGAACTTGGTTCATCAATGCCTGAAAAGTGACTGGAGCACTGTGAAGACCGAAAGGCAAGACAGTAAATTGGTACAACCCCGATGGGGTGGAGAAAGCGGTTTTGATCTTGTCTTCTTTCCTCAATGCTATCTGCCAGTAGCCCTTGGTGAGGTCTATGGTGGTAAGATATTGTGCTACTCCAAGCCGTTCCAATAGTTCGTCTATACGAGGCATAGGATAGGCTTGGTAGTTGGAGATGTCATTAAGTTTTCGATAGTCCAAACAAAACTGGGTGCTGCCATCCGGTTTGGGCACCAGCACTATCAGGGAGGACCAGTGACTTGTTGATTTTTCTATTACTCCCAATTTCTTTCAACATATCTTCAACTTCTGCCTGAACTGCTGCCCTTTTGGTTTCTGGAAGCCGGTAGGGTCTTATTCTGATAAACTGGTTTGGTAGTGTCTCAATTTGATGTTCTACCAGTGATGTCCTAGCAGGGTAAAAAGAGAAAACATCACCTAAAGGTGTAAGCAAATCCATTAATTTTTTTTTTTTTTCTCTTCCGTTAATTCAGGACCCCAGTGAACCATCTGGAGTTCTGCCCGCTGTTCTGTATGTCCTGAATCACAGCATTCATCGCCATCAGAGTTTTACTGGACTCTTTCCATTCCTTCAGTAGATTGACGTGATAGTTCTTGTTTTTTTCCCTCCTGTCGGGTTGTTCTATTAAGTAATTTACAGATCCAAGCACTGCTACCACTGTATATGGACCCCTCCACTGGGCCAACATTTTATTGTACGATGTGGGCAATAACACCAGTACCTTATCTCCTTTCTGGAAGGTTCGTACCCCGGTAGTGCGATTGTAGTGCTTTTCTTGAGTCAATTGGGATCACCCGAGATTTTCCCTGGCCAATTCTCTTAGGTTGGATAGGTTGTCCCGAAGATGTATAACATAGTCAGTAAGTTGGGTCTCTTCCTCCTGGTCTTCCCATTCTCTTTGAGCTATCTCAAGCACTGTTCAAGGTTTGTGTCTGAACAGTTCAAACGGGGAGAATCTGGTGGAGGACTGTGGGGTGTCTCTTAATACCATGAGTACCCACGGTAGTACTCTGTCCCATTTACCACCCGTGGGTTCAGTCACCTACTTTAACATCTGCTTAATGGTCTTATTATACCGTTCGACCAGACCATCTGTCTGTGTATGGTAGACCGTTGTGCGGTTCTGTCGTAGGTTTAGTTGTTGACATATCCTCCTCATCACCCTAGATACAAAATGTCTTCCTTGGTCAGTAATTATTTCAGCGGGTAGTCCCACCTGACAAAAAAGAAGGTACCAGTAGGTTACAGACCTGTGTTGCACTTGTTCCTCTCATGGGAAAGGCTTCAGGGTACCTTGTTGCGTAGTCCACAATGGCTAGGATATATTGGTGGCCATGGCTGTTAGGTTCTAATGTACACACGATATCCATGCCTATTCGGGAAAAAGGTTCCTTTATTAGAGGCAAAGGTTGCAACGGCGCTTTGGGAGGCATTCGGGGGTTGGTTTTCTGGCAGACAACATATTCTTCACAATACTTTGCTACATCCTGAAAAAAACTCCTGGCCAATAAAATCTTTTCAACACTTTTTCTTGAGTTTTTTCCCTTGCCAAATGTCCACCTGTTGTCTCATCATGTGCTAATTTCAAGATAGTTGACCTGAAGCTCAGAGGTACCAACATTTGTTCTACCTCTAGGTTTCCTCTATCTTTAGGTGCCCGATACAATAGACCTTTTGAATGCTTAAACCATGGATAGGTCGTACCCTTCTCTGGATGGGCAATGGCCTGTTCCCAGGCAGTTCTTAATGTGGTGTCGGTGCCTAATTCACTTTGAAAAGTAGGTTGTTTATCGTCTGGTAACCAGTCTATGACCCCCGTGAATTTATTTTCTTCTGCCCATTCTTTTTTTCCCCTGCTTACTTCGCTTCCACTTTTCTTGGGGGGGTTGTAAAGGGCGTTTTTAGAACTATTAGTGAAAAAGGAGCTATTTTCAACCATTCTGCATCCTTTACACAATCCTGACAGGAGGGAAGGTTGGTCCCCAGGAGTACCAGCGTTGGCAAATGGGGCATAATGGCAACCTTCATCTTAGACTCTACCCCTTTCACCTCTATTGTAACTTCTTTGGCTGGATACGTCTCAGTGTCACCATGCACACA
Source organism: Ambystoma mexicanum (assembly GCF_040938575.1). Taxonomy (NCBI): domain Eukaryota; kingdom Metazoa; phylum Chordata; class Amphibia; order Caudata; family Ambystomatidae; genus Ambystoma; species Ambystoma mexicanum. The sequence goes on along the minus strand of NC_090926.1, from coordinate 1,089,063,995 downwards.
CTTTATAGGTATTGGGGTTTCTAACCCAACCCCTTCCCCACTTACTTCCAGTCTGACTGCTGTTTGTTCACTTCTGCTGTCAAGGAGGGCCTGTCGGGGAGTTCTATCCACACCTACGTCTAAGAAGTAGGGTTCTCGGCTCCTCCGATACTCTCTTCCTTGAACAAATCTGATTTCCATTGGATGGGCAGGTCTAGGTTTCTTGGGGCAGAACCTCGCTATATGCCCCCATTCCCCACAGTCAAATCATTGAGGCTGTCGGCCTATTGTTGGCCATGGCATGGCCTTGGATTCCATTTGTAGCGGCCTTTGTTCTACTGTTCCCTGGGTTTTTAGGGTTGAGCTTCTTGGTAATGGGAGCTCAGTGGTAGGCACGCGGACTGATCCCGCTTTTTGAAAGGCGGACGCGATGTCAATGGCTTCCGCCAACGTGGGTCAGTGGTGTTGCCTCACCCATCTTTGCATCTGCGAGGGTAGAGCCTGTGTGAACTGTTCCAGTTTTACTTTATCCACCATGTCTTGGATACTACTACTGGAAGGTTTTAGCCATTTTTCTGTTAGATCTTCAATACGATAGTACAAAAGTGTTTCCCCTGGCTTCAGCTTTGTTTCCCTGAGCCTGATCTGATACGCTTCTTCGTCCATGCCCATACGTTCAAGTATGGTCCTCTTTATTTCTGCGTATGCTGTGTCCCCGCTGGATTGGCTGCTTGATATGCGCCTTGCATGGTTCCAGTCAGCAGGGGGGCAATGAAGTGTCCCTACTTTTCAACGGGCCATTGAGCGTTGCGAGCAACTCTTTCAAAATTAGTGAAGAAATAACACGGATCCTCGCCGGTCTGGAACTTTTGTAGCACTGCCGTAGGAGCCATGGGGTTACCTCTACTGGTTGCCACAGCCTCAGTTGCTTTTTACAGTGCATCTTGATTAGTTGCCTGCAGCTGTAGGGCTTGTTGGATAGTTTGGCGGTCCGTCTGTGCCTGGTGAGACTGGACCTGGATGATTTGTTGGAGTTGCTGTTGTCCTTCGGCTAGGGTTTTGATAATGCCCTCCATGGTGTGCTGCAATATCCCACTGCTGCCACCAAACTTGTAAAGGGGGAAGCAGGCAGCCAGGAATATGAAACTAAAACAGCCTTTATTCAGGAAAAAAAAATGATAATATAGCTCAGAGTTCCAATATAGCTTTCTTCTTCTGTCTGTAGTAAGGATGAGCCTTCAAAAAGTGACGGCTAGTCTTTGTATGCCCAGAGCATCTCAGGGGCAGCTCTCTCTCTCTCTTCTTCGATATTCTGCAAGAGAATGGGAAAGACACACACAGTCCGTCATTCATTTCACCCTTATATAGGGGCTTGAGTTGGCTGGACTAATCAGGAAGACTATGTTCTGTTTCTCTATAAAATACCCCATAAGCCCCGCCCCCTTTCTCTTTGATCAAAGGTTGCCAGATTGCCTCACCCGTCAATGCTGGAAAACCACGGGTAACCCCCGTCTCCAAGCAAGCTGGCACCGCCAAGGCTCACGGAGCGCTGCAGCTCAACAAGGAAGGTGAGTGATAGTTGGGAAACTGGGAAAAAGTTACTGCTTCGCTTCATTAATGTCTGTTGTGGTTTCCTGCTGTGTTGGAAGGTGAACCATGTGGTATGCAGCTGGAGGGGACGCGGGAGCCTTAACGGCACTATTACCCTTGGTCCTGATGTTCAAGGGATATGTAGAAAACAGGGGAGCGGGTACTGTCGGGGCACTCTCATTTGGGTCTCCTGTTACCATGTCTCCCTCCAGGTGTCTCGCCGCCGTCAGCCGCATGTTGGTTAGCCCCAGGAAGCCAGAGACACTTTGTTTTTCCCATTCTCTGTGCTTCGCACTGATCGGGCTCTCACATTGTCTCCCTTCGCTACCGCAGGGTTCCAACTTCGGCTGCCCCTCCGTCTGTCCTTTTTCCTTGCATTCTTCCATTTTCACTTCTTTCCGTTCACAAACAGAGCCCATGATCTACAGTGAAACACGACTTGGTGTCCATGCCATGGATCCTGCCCACTGGCCACTCCCACTGTAAGGAATCTTGGATCACGACAGACTTTGTACTAGATTCAGACGTTAATGCTCACCTGTTCCATCACTTCCTAGCTGACTTTTACACACAGGTCCATGGAATGTGTCATACGGTACTATCAAGGTGTGCATTTACCTTGGACAAGTGGAATATCAACTCCATAGACGGCAAAGAGTCAAGAAAAGCATTGTGGATACTTTGATACAGTAATGACACAATAAAATCAATCAAATTGTCACAGAGGATTTTCCTTCTTTCACCTAGCAACTAAACTCTGGAACTCTCTGCTGAAGCCGCTGAGTATAGAAGACCAACTGACCATCAGAAAACAACTAAATGTCTCTCTCTTTAACTCCAAGTAAAGTCCAGCACCAAAACCACAAACTACTATACACCTGCTTGAGTCAATTGTAACCCAATGGAAGGCAATATCTTTCATTATAGGAAAATGCTTGGTACCAACTTACAATGAATATTATCACAAATATCTAACAGAATGTTCGAATTAAGTCCCAGAATGTGCCAATAAACTGCTCTGAAATGGCACACATTATATATTTTTACCAACACTACTTGTACCTCTACTCATTCAAACTATCACACTCTCCTCTAAAATCTACTACCATTTTATATTACATGCATAATTCCCCCATACAAGGCTACCACATCCCTATCCATTAGCAGATCCAAAATAATAAAGCCATGGCTAAGCTCTCAGTTTGACTCCTATCACACTTCTCATGAGCAGTGTCTATTCACCAAAGCTCTGTAATCTTTCAGATTTTGGACTCTCCACTTTTCATGCCAAACTCCCAAATGTCACGGTCAAATCCACAACAAGCAAATGGTCACTCAGGACTCAGTACTTCTGACCTGCGCCCATCAACACCACAGACTAACTAACTACAAAATCTTTTCTGGCAGAGTCACAAGCAGTGAAAACAACCAAAATGGCATAAGGATATTACATAAAACCAGCTCACATTAAATAACATTACTCCAGTCATGGTTGGCTAGGAGAGGATGCAACATATTCACTTAATAGTTAAAAATAAGATACCATATCATTAAATTTTAGTATGTGAATGATCATCAAGCAGATCCATTCCAGTTTTCAGTCTTAATTTCGCAACATAATTTGGATTTATTATCTAGATGATAAAAACACTCTGAAGCCACATCTGTTGCATTGCTCTGCCTATGAACATACACAAATCTGAGCAGGAAAAGACAAATCAACAATATTTAATAGAGGTATGAATTACTGGATCTGTACATTTATCAGAAGAGATGAATACAGTAGAATGCTGGAATGGTTAACCTAGGCTTCTAGATAGCTAAACTTGCAGAATTTAAACAACACTGCAAGTAGCCCATAATCAAAGATTTCAGAACAAACAGGTCAAATCAAAAATAGAAGGGCGAGTCGGGGAACTTATGCATCTGCTATGAGGTAGACTTCCTAATGCCAATGACAAATGATATAGCACAAATGTTATCTTTAACTGATGTGATCCACTTAGTCTCCCTCTTTGCATGAACAGTCCATCACCCTGAGGCTCCTCACAATGGCAGGGCTATATTCACCCATATTTGTTCCCCTAATCTATCCAGAGGCATACTGATTTCACTCGTTTAAGGTCATCTATGCAATTCGTTAGAGTTTGAGCTCTCACCTTTAGGAACTCCATGTCAATCTGCTGGCACTTATCTTCTACCTCTGTGATTAGTTTCTGAAGAGATGAATGCTGTGATTTTAGTTGGATAACTCTCCCTTGATCGCGCTTAAGGATGTCTTTCTCTTCCTCATCATAGCCAGCGAGGATCCAAAACTTCTTCTCTTCTACAAATCGCTGTAGGTCCTCAAACTGAAGCACAATGTTCTCCCTTTGGTTTCTGAATGTATCCTTCAAAGACCAAAACATAACTGTCAGAGGTCCTCAATGACACCATTATTTGATATCATTTGTTTAAGTTGGAGAGAGCAATTTTTCAGGTATTGGAAACAAGTAATATGCAATAAATCCCATCTTAAATGTGTGATGTGTACATTTTTCTATGAAACGTTCATTATCACCATCTTGAAAATGTGTCTATATAGTATGGATCGGTGAGTTAAAGATCCTACTCATAATTTAAAAATAATTTGGAGTAATCCTCCATTCGACATTAATTCAAGACTGAATCTTAGAAGTACAGTTTAAAAGGATTTTTGCATGCAGCATTGCTGAGGGAAGCATTCCCGGGCTCTCTGTAGTCTTCCGGTTTGAGGCACTGCTTAATGGTTGCTCATTATAGAAGCAAATCACTTTGGACTACACCAAGTGTCTCAAGATTTACAGCCCATTCGTATCATGTAGTGAACTGGTGTGGTTGTGGGGAAACCCGCGGACACCAGGTTTCTCAGATTTCCCTGGATCTGGAACTTTTGGAATTGGATTCTCTACATTCAGCAGAAGCCCTGGTGGGATATTCTCCTACCAGGGTTCCTCGCCCATGTGCAGGTAATCTGCATGCGTCTTTGCAACAACATTATGACCGGCAGACAGGTCTGTGACAGGATGTGTGTGCATTTTCATGCCTCAAAAACAGGAAGCAGTCTGTTGGACTCCGCTGCAACGGCAGGAGACATTTTCTAACTCTGCTGTGTGTGCGTGTGCACAAGGTGGAGATCAATGTGGGTTATGTGCGTGGAACAGAAAAACGCTCGACATGCCTATTAACACCGCACCCAATTTAGACAATTGGGAATATTCAGGGTGTGAATTTTGCTGGATTATCTGACAGGATAACAAATTAGTCTTTTAAATTGGTGAAGTGAGCAAAAGAACAATATTAATGCAAAGGTTTTGTTAGCAAAGGGGTAGTCAAAAATGCAATTTGCTAACATTATGGAATGTCTCCATAATAATTGAGCAATGCACAATCACTGTGTGCCCTTACACTCAGAATATGCAATGTATAATACCAAGATTCAAAGGAACCCTACCGGGCCATTGCTCAGTTGCTTTATGTAACCTTTGTCTGACACTAGTCATCAGGTTATGCATGCATACAGAACAAGAACAATATAATGCAGAAAATATTTAAAAAATTATAGAAGTATACAGTTCAGTCATTACTTCAAATATTAGAACCTCAGCTATCCATACGATAAGTGACAACAGAAACCACAAAGATACCTAATAAAATCCACCAAGTACAGTTAAACATGAACAAGCTATTCACCGCATGCGACATTTCATTAAAGGTTAAAACATAATCAAGCAGCAATTCTCTTGGAGAGACTACGTTTAGAATATGTAATATCCATCACATTAACCATTCTACAATACCAGTGACCTGTACTTAGAGCTTCAGTGTTATACAGTTACTTCACAGGGTCCCTCATCCCGAGTGTTTAATCATAGGCAATTTATAGTAACACAGTCTCCTGGTGATTTATGAGTTTCAGCCTTCTCAGCCATGTACTGTATATGCAATGTGCCACCATGCATACTATGTCAATGTTTCCAGGACACATACATAAAGTCAATGGGCCTCATTACAAGGTTTGCAGTCTGGAACAAAAGGTGCCAGTAGCAACGTACCTGCACCCTTTCCAGACTGCCAGACTGCAAGTCTGCCTGTAGGGGAACAGAACTCCTGGTAGGCCTGACCTGCCTGGAGTTCAGGGCCCTACCCACAGGCTTCAGACTTCTCATTCCCATGGAGTCCTATGACAAAACTGCCTGATTTCGTTCTGAGTCGTAGAACAATTAAAACAGTCCATCTTCGAACTCCTATCCTTACCCTTGCTTCTGGGAGCCACCAAACCAATTTAAGGTTCTCTTTCCACTTTGGGGATCCTCTGCTGATGTTAGAGGGGAGGACCTCGCGTATTTAAGCACAGAAGTACAGCTTCTGCAACTACCAAAGTAGATCACGCTGTGGGAGGATGAACGCTCGACAGTTTGCACTGCAGCTTACGTCTGTATCCCCCTGATTTTCCTGTCCTCTACTTCCCCATCACAGTAAATTAAATATAGGAAGAGTACCTTATGAATGAGGAAAGAAACTATACAGTCAAGATCTGCTGAAGCTGTTGTACGAGACACAAAGCGTATAGACCCTTTGGTATACTTGTAAAGGTAAGGCTGTGCTGTCTTCAAGAACCTTCAGTGCTGCCCCACACATCTCAGCGCACAACAGCGAGCGCAACCTTTGCGCGAGCTTCGCCCCAGCTTCACCTGCTGTTGAAATGAAGGGTGCATTAGCCCAAGCTCCTCCTCCTCAAGAGCTTTGTGCAGTGTGGTGCGTGCAGTATCCCGGTAGCTGAGGAAATGAAGGCAAGCAGCACAGCACACAACAGCATGAGCAACCTTTGCGCGGTTACTGTGGACGCAAATCTCCATTTAGTGAGGAAAGACAATGAATATGCGTTTGAAGGGAATCAGATGCCGTGCAACAGTAACTATGAGAGGAATCATTGAGGTATTCAGTGACAGTCTTGAGCCTCTTTGGGTCAACAGGGTGGTTCAGTCGGGATGACAATTACTCATGATTGATTTTGGTTTGGGGTGTGCCACCTCCTAACTAGTTCCTGTTGCAGCTTCTGTGGCACCACGGATGCAGACCCTTTCTAACACTGACTAAGGGACTGTATTTTGGTAAGCAGCAGGAGAGTGAGAGATGGCAGTTTGGGAAGTAACGTAAAAAGCTGAATGGCATCTTAATTTAAAGGGAAGTAAAGTTGTGCGTCACTTACCTCAAATGCTGATTAACAGAGGCCCCGCCTCTCTTACCCGGAGGTGGGAAGGTCATTTCAAGACACCTGTCTTTTTTTTATCTTTTTGCAACTCTGACCTTGGCATATTTCAACTCTTATCATCATCCTCAGTCTCCGCTATCCTATGGTCACTGCCATTTATTGGGTGCTCGCCCTCTCAAGGGAAAGCTCACTTGTCTATAGGTAATGTAATGTATTCAATTTGAATGAAATAAGTATTGTCATGGTCAAACTAGAGACGATACTGAAACTATGTACTAGTATGGCATCTGATAAGGGGATTATGCAGCAGACCTTGACTGATGTGGTTGTGGTTTTGGGGATTCCACCCCTAAGTTGAAGAAAAACACATTGAGTAACACAAAGTATGAGTCTGTGGGTACTCAAGACGCTGGTAAGAAATGATTGTGGATTTTGATGTAAACACTGAGATTGGGGCAGGGGATACATTAGATAGGAGCCATGAGCACATTTCCCTAGATGATTCGGCCAAAATGTGGAGGTCCCAGGATTCGGTTAACATAGCAGCAGAAAATAAAGAGGATGCTATTGATGCACTATGCGCTGAAATATCCATGATGGAGAAACCAGAAATTATAAGATCTAATAAAGGTTTAACTAAGTGTGTAAATGGGGCCCATATTAGGGTTGAGGACCCCTTTAAGTCGGTACTACCCCGCGACCATGCGAGGAGTGAGGTATCCATGGTGCGGGGAGATGGGGTAATAATGGGCACCAAAGCAAAAGTAGTAACTAACATGGGATCCAATGGAATAAAACAGACCGTGCTATTGCAGGGCCCCATGGATAGGTGGGCGCTTATTAAGCCTAAAGTAATAGAGACTATTAAGAACCCGGTGAAACCACAATCGAGTATCCAGAAGGCTGGGGAATATGCCCATTTTCCACATAGGGAAGCTAGGGATCATGGGCATGTTAAACTTTGTGAAAAGTGAGAACAGGATATTGCTGATAAGGTGTGAGAAGTGCCTACAGTCATGTCCGTAAGAGATAATGATGGCAAACAGGTCAACTTTTCAAATTCTGTAAATATGGTGACAAATGAACCCAACCTAGATGTAATTAGAAACAGTACGAAAAATGATGTTAGATTTAGGCCGGGATGCTTAGAGAAACTGGTGGAGAAGAACACAACCGATATGAGCCCCTTCCTTAATAGATCTAATTTGCTGCACTTGTGGGATTCTGATCAATGGTTAGCCACAATTAAATCTACGGATATAGTACAGCTGGCATTACCAAGGTGGGAGAGTACCACCAAATGGGTTTTGTTGAGGTTGATCAGCCCAGCAGTTGTGGCGCTCTGATTTGCTCATGTGGAGACGCTTACCCACATGGAGTTACATATGTGGTTATGTGGGCAGAATTGTGAGCAAGCGGGCAGTGGTAACTTTGATGGGTTTGGGGGGGCTGCGTCTGTATGGAATAGAGGCACTACCACATCACTCCAGGACGAGGTTGGGGAAGTATCGAGAAATGAAGGGATATATTGGGTGCCTTGTGACGATGAGGATGCTAGTGGAAACCAACAGATTGGTGGTGATTCAATTCTGAAGGTGTGTGGTTAGAATACTCAGGGACACAGGTATCTGTTGCACCATACTGGCTCTTGGCACCAGCTGCCATTGTTAGGCAGAATCCAGTGCAGTTCCCTTAGGGAGCACTACACCAGATTAGGACTACAGGTGAGAGCAATAAATCCCCTTTGGTATCAGTCTGTACCACAAAGATTTAGTTGGTAGCTGTGGCTGAGCAGTCAGACCTACCTCAAGAGGGAGATGAGCAGTATTCAGGGTTTACACAATAGGCAGTACAGTATTATGGAGCAAGGAAACAATGACCAAAGCTTTGTATCAAAAAGAGAATATATTTATTCTATACACATCTAGTTTCAACACATAGATCACAGTTGATAAAGTAAGTTAAGTTTTAGTCAAGGAAAAGCATATACAACTCCCTATTCAATTGTAGACAAGTTTGCGGTAGTGTGAAAACTGAGCAAAACGGCACAGTGAAAACCAACGACAAATGGCACTCTAGCAATTCAACGAAAGGGAGGGAAAGTTAAACCGAAATATCTTCAGACACGCCCTAGCAACACTTCCCTGAAGTTTTGTGAACAAGTAATGCACAGTGACAGTTTAGCCAAAAGATAAGTGAATGAAAACTGAGCAAAATGGCACTCCACAAGTTAAGGTAATGACAGTGGGAGTCAATGGGCTTCCACTATCTGTCTTTGCCCAGTTATAGCACAAAATAGACAGTAGTTGTTTTGTTAAAAAATGTTTATACCTAGGTCTAAGACCCTGATGCTAGCTTTCTTGCCCTGTGTGTGAATAACTCATACCCCATAGTGTAGCACATCCGTGCCTAGTTGGCGGTGGTTTGCCGCCTACAAAGGGTATGGGAATCCTTGCCCTCAACTCTCTCACTACTTTCCTCAGTCTAGGTAATAGGTGCACATGTCCTGGGGTCGGTGTCTATATTTATTAATGCCGCCTCCAGTCTATGGGCCTCATTACAAGTCCAGCGGTAACAGAGGTGGTAAAACCACCTGGTTACCGCCGGACTCGTATTACCATTCCACCTCCGTGACTCTCGGAAATACCAGGGCATTACGACCCTGGTGTCCCAGGAATTCCGGAGGAGGAATTCGGTAAATCCCCATTCCCATTGAGTCCCATAGGACTCAATGGGAATGGGGAAGTAGAAACACTGGCACGATCTCGTGATGGTGCTGGTGTTTCCACGTGTGCCTGCAGGCGGGCGATGTTAAACCCGCCAGGTCAGACCTGGCGGGAACATCACCTCCCACCTGCAGGAGTCGGGATCGGGCGGTTCGGAATTAACAGTGGCGGTGGGTTTACCGCCACTGTTAATTCCGGACCGCCCGACCTGTAATGAGGCCCTATGTGTCTTATAGTTAAAAAAATATATATGTTATGACCAAAACGAGTCAAATAAACGGCTAAAAAGATTTTTTTCTATCAATCAATAGGATGACTTTATATTGTTTTGATAGGGTTAAAATTATGAAATATAGTTATTCCAGCCCATTCCTCAAGCTAATGTAGGGTCTTGGAGTTGTGGTCATCAACCTAGCAACTCTTAAAAATAGTCAACCGGTTTCAGTGGTTCTTATAACTAGCCGCCTTCTTCAGGCCGGAGAATCTTGCATTCTCATTGGCAACATGATTTCTTCACATGTCTCCACATCTTGGAGGGTTTTGAGAGGTGGTTCAGGTTACCCACGGGTGTTTTGCCTGTGTCCCGATCCCTGTTGGGTTACAATAATGGACAGAGGGGAATAATAAGTGTGGGAAGTTCTAGATAAATGTTGGATTTTAGGAACAACCATGCCGATTAGGGGATGTTACCTGTGGTTCCACTTTCTGTTCTCTGGTCTTAGCGGATGCCACTATGCTCTTGGTGACTTCCTGCGTTCGTAACCTAAAGAACAGATAACTTGGTATGTCTTATACTGTACCAACTATTGTATAGACTTGTTATCAATCTTTGAGTGTACAGATGTAGTCATGTTCTGCTGTAATACCCGTCTGGTGAGAATCCCACTTCTCAGGCTCTGTGGATGCTGGGTCTGGGTGCTGGATGTGCAACTTCTCCAGTCTTCTTCGTGAGCTGATATTGGGTGCCTCTGTGGAATTAAAGGGCCATAAATTAGGCATTTACTTTTGAATGTGAGATACTGCGAGGTCACAACATGTGTAACAGCAGAGATCTGTTATAACTACAACTGCTCGTGCGTGTTGCAATCTCCTGATTTAATTAAGCGTCTGACTATTGTGCAGCACAAAAACACACTAAATGGTAATTGCAGACTATGAAATACACATAGCTCTACCATCCTGACCCTCCATCAAACCCCTACCTCAATGTCCCAGCCCTTTGGCTCAAGCACTTTGCTACCAAACCCACTCCAAACATTCCATGTACTTTACAACAAAGGAATAGCAGACTTAGAACTAGACTGCCTAGACCACCTTGTACTTTGCACAATCGTTCTGCCCTCCCACTGCCCAACTCAACCGCAACACCTAGTCCTCCACTCTCCACCTCACCCGTCTCAGCACTAAAGGGAGCCCTTATCAATGCAAGTTCCTCACGGCTCATGCCCTTGACATTGCAGACCTCATCACTGTCCAGAACCTTGACTTCCTAGCTATTACCGAAACCTGGTTACATGATGCCTCTGGCCCACTCCTCGCTCTATCCATACCTAAGGGCAATACCATTATTAGAAACGACCGCCACTCCAACTTGTCAACATCATCAATGAAAGAGCCCAGTGGGCCTGGAGGTCTGTATATAAGATGGAGTGTTGCTGTATTGGTAGGGGAGAGCGATAGTTTCACTGAGAGAGATTCTGCGGAACTAAGTTGTATGTGGGGAGCAGCTCTCATAACGATTTTGTCACTATGTATAAAAGCGACTCCTCCTCCTTTCGACAAGTTGGAGTGGCGGTCGTTTCTAATAATGGTATAGCCCTTAGGTATGGATAGAGCGAGGACCACATGGCCGCTGAAGTAGACACCACCCTCTCCAACCTAGGCTTCCAGCAGCGCATTCGTGACCCCACACACATCAAAGGTAGAACGCTCGACTGGCTAGCCGACCTCAACTGTAACACCAATGTCACTTCTAACGATGCCTGCTCCTGGTCCGACCATCATGTTATTACCTTCCTCCTACCAGCCACCAACCCCCAGCCCACACCTACCATAGCCCCCACTATACCGACCAGAAATAAAAAAGATATCACCAGGGAGAAATTGCTTCCTCTCATCCTCCCTTGTCTGAACACTCTTGCTGCACAGCACAAGGATAAGGACCCTACTGCCTTAATAGACACTTATAACAGCCTAATGACCATTGCCATTGAGAGCATAGCCCCACTAAAGATCTGCAAAGCCAAACAACAGTCCCACCTGAACTCCTGGTTCACCCCGCAGCTCAACGCTCTGCGCAAAGAAAAGTGCAAGGCCGAAGCCCTTTGGAAAAGTCACCCTAGTGCAACTAATAAAGCCTCCCTTCTGATTACCTCTCTTAATTATAAGGAGGCCATACTACAAGCCAAAAAGGAGACATACAATTCACGAATATCCTGGGCAGAATCTAACACTAGAGAATTTTTCAAAATCCTCAAAGAGTTAGAATCTCCCTCACCCGCCCCGGACACGTGCACCAAAGACAGCACCTGGTGCAACAATATACAAAACGCCCTTCTTAACAAAATATCCACCTTGCAATCCAAAATCAACGCCAAACAAAATACCCTCCACACCCCTATATTTAGCAATACCAGGCCACCTATAATAACTACCCCTGACTCCCCGGTGCCGTTCAGCTTCACACCGCTCACCGTTCTGGAGGTTGAAAAAATCATCTGCAACTTAAAACCTTCGAACTGCCAAGGGGAAGCTTGTACAGCCCCGATCATTAAGGATTCGGTTCATGACCTCGCCCCTTTTATCACCACTTTTATTAATGCTTCCTTTCAATCGGGAGTGGTCCCAATAACCTGAAGGATGCTTGGGTCATTCCTCTCCTAAAAAAACCCACCTTAGACCCAGAGGTTCCAACCAATTACAGGCCCATCAGAACAGTCCCATTTCTGCTACAAATCCTAGATAGAGCAGCCTACCTCCAGATACAGAACTATCTGGAATCAAACAACCTACTAGGCACGAGACAATCCGGCTTCAGACCGAAGCACGGTACGGAGACTGCCCTCCTCGATCTCAAAACCCAAATCGAGGATCTCAAAGACAAAGGGAAACTAGCCCTCTTACTACTCTTAGACTTATCGTCTGCCTTCGATCTGGTTAATCACCAAATCCTCTGTCACCACCTAAAAACTGCAGCTCACTTCTCTGACATGGCCGCAAACTGGATTCAATCCTTCTTGGATAACAGACAGATGAGGATATTCTTGCCCACCTCCGCAGCTGACCCTGCACCAGTCCCTTGCGGAGTCCCCCAAGGTTTGTGTGTATCCCCTACCCTCTATAATGTATTTACTAAACCCTTATTTGATGTGCTTGACTATCTGGGTGTCACCTACACAAACTATGCTGATGACACCCAGATACTCATCCCCATCACAGGTGATTACACAGTAGATTCAAAAGCCTTAAATGATGTTTACCATGTCATTCAAACATGGATGGCCCAACATGAGCTCTGTCTCAATGATGACAAGACAGAGCTCCTCATCCTAGGCACTCAGCAAAGACTAAACAAGCTGAACCCTATGTTCAGTTCCTTTAACATCGATGGAAATCTAATAAAAGTCTCCAAAGATACCAAAACGTTGGGAATCTACCTCGATTCCACCCTCTCCCTTCACAGACAAACAAATGCAGTTGCGGCCGCCGCCTATACCTGCAAGCTGATCACAGCATGTCGTCCTTTTCTTTCCACGCACAACTGTACTACCCTTGCTAGGACCCTGGTCATGTCCAAACTGGACTACTGCCATGCACTGTACCAGGGCACTAATCAGGGTAACCTAGACAAGCTCCAGATCATACAAAATAACGCCATCAGGGCAGCCCTCAACATTCCCAGATCTGCACACATTTCGGATACCAGGAAGAACCTTCATTGGTTGTCAGTCACCCAAAGGATCTCACTAAAATCGCTTGCCCTAACCTACAAATGCATGAATAACCTGGACCCCACTTATCTCTCCACACGTTTCACGCTTTACACCCCAGCTCGCTCACTTAGATCTACCCTGAACCAGAGCTTACTGATACCTAGATACAAGCTCCAAACAGCTGGTGGATCTAGCTTCCCAGTCCTGGCAGCCAAATTGTGGAACGCTGTCCCCTTGACTATCAGAAACCTCCCCTCCTTCAACCTATTCAACCACAGAGCCAAATGTTGGCTAGTCACTACCAATGCCCAAGCTACATTCTAAAACGTGATGCAATAACCTATGTATGGATGTACTATTCGACAAACCATGTATCGCTGCACTACTTACCTATGCCTACTTCTATGCTATATTTATTGACTGTTATATAATCACTGTATGCAATTTATGTAACCATTGCTTTCAAGATATGCGCCCGGTAGCCTACGGGCCTGGTTTGCGCTATACAAATAAAATAAATACAAATACAAATACAAATAGCGTGCGTGTAACGCTCTTTGCTTAAAGCCCACTGATTATCCTTATAACTTGAGCTGTGCATCTTTGTGTTCGTGGCGCTCGTTATACGGTAAAGATACATCAGTTAATCGAGCTTGAAAGTACTCGATTGAAACCCAATCCTGGTCATCTACTCTACGAACGGTTCATGTAGTTTAGTAAAAGTAGTGTCTTCTGACCGAAAAGGCCCCCGTTGCAGCAAATGTAACCGATTAAGCTGTCTTATCTGTAGACCGCGGGATAATGTCTCTCATAGACGAGCTGTTTGTAAATCAGCCGCGTTAGCGTCCGCCATCTTTGTTGTTTTATACATGGGCGGTGGCCGTTTGTAGTCACGTGCAAGTGCAAGACTACAAAAATCCCACTGGGAGGATGGGAAATGTAGTTGCCTCGCTTGCGTCAGCCCAATAGGTGTTCATGTGTATATTAACTATGTCAGTGCATGATCACATGTGGGTTTGGGCGCTACGAATAGTGCTTAATTCTATAAACGGGTTCTCATTCATAGTTGTAAAATGGATGCATAAGCCGTGGTATGCTACGCAATATTACACATAGCGGACAAACCCTGCATCTTTAAAAAGGGCTGTCTGTGGTTGTATAAGTCTTCAGGAGTTGTAGGCCGTCTGGATGCATACATGCCACTATTCTGTGTAATTATAAGCACTGGGCTTGGATTCTGAATCTAAAGGGCTGTGAGTGTGTGGCACCGATATACTCAAGTTGTATGGGGAGTTGTAGTAGAACTACAGCATTATGCTGTTACAAGCAAAAAGCCGTGTGTGACTAAATGGGGCTGGTGATAATTATGTTTATGTTGTTATCACGGGTGCACCCATATGTGGTTCCGCTCTATGGTAGAATTGTGATTCTGGGAGAGTACCAGAAAAAATGAAAAAATTACAGCCTTGGGTGTACCAAATGTGGTGCTCTCTTGTGATTAGGTGTCTCTAAATCCGATGATAATCTTGGTGTTCGATGGTGATAATCATTGCATAGCCAAGGTTTGCCAGCAGATTTCTTCATTTAGGCCGATATTGTGGCTTTGAAGTCTGAAAATCCACATTTGTTCTCTTCGTAATAGTAATGCTGCTATATTGCCTCCTCATTTGTTCTCTTCGTAATAGTAATGCTGCTATATTGCCTCCTCTTTTTGGTACCGTCACTTTCTCTAAAATGGTCCATGCTATTTCATTTTCTGAGTGTCCTTTTGTCATGTAATTCCAATATACCTCATATTGCATGGACAGAGAATTTGGTACACCACATTGGTTGTGTTGCAATTTGTTAACGTCCTCTGTTCCCATGGGTGTTTCCACCCGATATCCACTGTGGTTGTGCGTTTCGTGAGTTGGCACACTGAGCAGTTCCCACAGGGTGCTTGTCCACCATTCTTGGTATATTCCAGAGGGTGTTGATCTCTGGAGGTTGTGTTTCTTGATAAGTGTGTGTGAGACTGTCCCTAAGGATTTTCCTTCTTTTAATTGCAAAGAGAGGTGCTGCTACATTATTATCATCTACATTTAGTAGGTGCCAGGATTTTTGAATTTCTTTTTTGAGAAGATTAACCACAGGTGAGTGGCTAAAGACTGCTGTAATTACATCCAGTCCCCTGTCTTTTTTCCCGTGTTGTGTGAGGGTAACTTCTCTAGGTATATTCCTGGCCCTTTTGCACGCTTGTCTTATGATTTTGTTGGGATAATTCCTTTCCCTCAGATTAGATAAGTGTTTTAGCTTGTACATCATATTTCTCTTTGGTGGTGCAATTCCTCCCGAATCAGCGGAATTGCCCAAAAGGCAGGTTTTCCTTAAGAGTCCTTTGATGAAAACTGGAGTACTCTAAGAGGGAATTCCTGTCTGTGGCTTTGCGGAACACAGTGGTTTCAAAAGTATGTCCTGTTCTTTTTATACTCAGATCTAGGAACATCACTTCGGTTTTACTTGCCTCATGGGTGAACCTGAGGAATGGATCTAGTCCATTGACCCATGTGATGAAATTAGTGAGAATGTTCTGGTCTCCTTCAAAGAACATGAGAATGTCGTCAATGTAACAACACCAGCTGTCCGAATTAAGAATTAATGAAAAGATTACAATCAAATCTGCTGATAAAGGGGTGCAATCGTTGTCATGAATAAAAATGACTATGATAAGATGGTCAATATTTTAGTGAAGACGAAAATACATACAGAAAATTGGGGAGTGATCCAACAGGAAGATTAAGGAACTTGATCAACCCCATTATCGAGGAAGCAGAAGCAGAAGGCCACATCAGCGCTAAAGAAGCAGACTTTTTAAGTCCAAAACATCCGAAATGCCCTGCATCTATGCACTCCCAAAATTCACAAAGGGACTTCACCACCAACAGGGAGACCAATAGTATCGGGTATTGGCTCCATATTGGAACCCTTGTCACAATTCGCGGACTTTTTTCTCAAAGATGAGGTTCTAAAAATGCAATCCTATACAAAGGACACCACAGCTGTCCTCACGTACCTTGAGAATCTCACTCTGGGAAACCCAGACCTTTTCATTGTAACTATGGATATAGAATCATTATATTCCAGGATCCCTCAACAAGAAACTTTGAGAGTGGTTGAAAAGGCCTAACAGATAAAACAGGTAATCTAGATATGCCCATCAGTCTTATTTTACAACCAGCAGAAAATGCGCTTACTAAGAATTTCTTTCTAAAAGAAGACACGTACTATGAGCAAATAGCCGGGACAGCCATGGGAGAGACATTTGCTCCCACTTTGGCTAACCTGTACTTCGCCTCTTTTGAAGAAAATATATAAACCCCGAAAACAACCCTTTCTCCATACACAGCCTGAGCCAGCATCGTTACATTGACCACATCCTCATGTTCTTTGAAGGAGACCAGAACACTCTCACTAATTTCATCACATGGGTCAATGGACTAGATCCATTCCTCAGGTTCACCCATGAGACAAATAAAACCGAAGTGACGTTCCTAGATCTGAGTATAAAAAGAACAGGACATACTTTTGAAACCACTTTGTTCCACAAAGCCACAGACAGGAATTCCCTCTTAGAGTACTCCAGTTTCATGAAAGGACTCTTAAGGAAAACATGCCTTTTGGGAAATTCCTCCGATTCAGGAGGAATTGCACCACCAAAGAGGAATATGATGTACAAAATAAAACACTCTCATCTAATCTGAGGGAAAGGAATTATCCCAACAAAATCATAAGACAAGCGTGCAAAAGGGCCAGGAAGTTACCCTCACACAAAACGGAAAAAAATAAAGGGGACCGGAAGTAATTACAGCAGTCTTTAGTCACTCACCTGTGGTTAATCTTCTCAAAAAAGAAATTAAAAAATCCTGGCACCTACTAAATGTAGATGATAATAATCTACCAGCACCTCTATTTCCAATTAAAAGAAGGAAAAACCTTAGGGACAGTCTCACACACACTTATCAAAAAACAAAACCTCCAGAGATGAACACCCTCTGGAATACACCGTGAATGGTGGGACATGCCCCTGTGGGAACTGCTCAGTGTGCCAACTCACGAAATGCACAAACACAGTGGATATCAGGTGGAAAAACCCGTGGGAGCAGCGGACATTCACAAATTGCAACACAACCAATTTGGTGTACCAAATTCTCTGTCCATGCAATATGAGGTATATTAGAATGACCACAAGAACTATAAAAACTCACATCTGCGAACATAGATCGAACATCAGAACAAAAAGATGCACTGCCCCACTAGTGGAGCATTACATGACAAAAAGACACTCAGAAAATGAAACAGCATGGACCATTTCAGAGAAAGTGACGGTACCAAAATGAGGAGGCAATATAGCAGCATTACTATTACGAAGAGAACAAATGTGGATTTTCAGACTTCAAAGCCACAAGATCGACCTAAATGAAGAAATCTGCTGGCAAACCTTGGCTGTGCAATGATTATCACCATCGAACACCAAGATTATCATCGGATTTAGAGACAGCTAATCACAAGAGAGCACCAGATTTGGTAGACCCAAGGCCGTAATTTTTTAATTTTTTCTGGTACTCTCCCAGAATCACAATTCTACTATAGACTCTGGGCAGCACTATAATGAGCGTAACCACATATGGGTGCACCTGTGATAACAACATAAACATAATTATCACCAGCCCCATTTAGTCACACAGGGCTTTTGGCCAGTAACAGTATAATGCTGGAGTTCTACTAGAACTCCCCATACAACTTGAGTATATAGGTGCCACACACTCACAGCCCTTTAGACTCAGAATCCAAGCCCAGTGCTTATAATTACACAGAATAGTGGCATGTATGCATCCAGACAGCCTACAACTCCTGAAGACTTATACAACCACAGACAGCCCTTTTTAAAGATACAGGGTTTGTCCGCAATGTGTAATAAATCGTAGCATACCACGGCTTATGCATACATTTTGCAACTATGAATGAGAACCCCTTTATAGAATTAAGCGCTATTTGTAGCACCCAAACCCACATGTGATCATGCACTGACATAGTTAATATACACATGAACACCTATTGGGCTGACGCAAGCAAGGCAACTACATTTCCCATCCTCCCCGTGGGATTTTTGTAGTCTTGCACTCGCACGTGACTACAAACGGCCACCACCCCATATATAAAACAACAAAGATGGCGGACGCTAACGCAGCTGATTTACAAACAGCCCGTCTATGAGAGACATTATCCCGCGGTTTACAGGTAAAACAGCTTAATCAGTTACATTTGCAGCAACGGGGGCCTTTTTCGGTCAGAAGACACTACTTTTACTAAACTACCCAAACCGTTCATAGAGTAGATGACCAGGATTGGGTTTCAATCGAGCACTTTCAGGCTCGATTAACTGATGTATCTTTACCGTATAACGAGCGACACAAACACAAAGATGCACAGCGCAAGTTATAAGGATAATCAGCAGGCTTTAGTTAAGCACCTTTAAGCAAAGAGCATTACACGCACGCTATGTATATTTCATAGTCTGCAATTACCATTTAGTGTGTTTTTGTGCTGCACAATAGTCAGACGCTAAGACAGTTAATTATATCAGGAGATTGCAACACGCACGAGCTGTTGTAGTTATAACAGATCTCTGCTGTTACACGTGTTGTGACCTCGCAGTATATCACATTCAAATGTAAATGCCTTATTAATGGCCCTTTAATTCCACAGAGGCACCAATATCAGCTCACAAAGAAGACTGGAGAAATTGCACTTCCAGCACCCAGACCCAGCATCCTCAGAGCCTGAGACGTGGGATTCCCATCAGACAGGTATTACAGCAGACTATGAATACATATGTACATCCAAAGATTGATAACAAGTCTATACAATAGTTGGTACAGTATAAGACATACCAAGTTATCTGTTCTTTAGGTTGCCAACGCAGGAAGTCACCAAGAGCATAGTGGCATCCGCTAAGACCAGAGAACAGAAAGTGGAACCGCAGGTAACATCCCCTAATCCGCATGGTTGTTCCTAAAATCCAACATTTATCTAGAGCTTCCCACACTTATAATTCCCCTCTGTCCATTTTTGTAACCCAACAGGGATCTGGACACAAGCAAAACGCCTGTGGGTAGCCTGAAGCACCTCTCAAAACTCTCCAAGATGTGGAGACATGTGAAGAAATCATGTTGCCAATAAGAATGCAAGATTCTCTGTCCTGAAGAAGGCGGCTAGTTATAAGAACTGCTGAAACCGGTTGACTATTTTTAAGAGTTGCTAGGTTGATGACCACAACTCCAAAACCCTAGATTAGCTTGAGGAATGGGCTGGAATAACGATATTTCATAATTTCAACCCTATCAAAACAATATAAAGTCATCCTATTGATTGATAGAAAAATTTATTTTTAGCCGTTTATTTGCCCCGTTTTGGTCATAACATATTTTATTTTTTAACTATAAGACACATAGACTGGAGGCAGCATTAATAAATAAAGACACCGACCCCAGGGACATGTGCACCTATTACCTAGACTGAGGAAAGTAGTGAGAGAGTTGAAGGCAAGGATTCCCATACCCTTTGTAGGCGGCACACCACCGCCAACTAGGCACGGGTGTGCTACACTATGGGGGTATGAGTTATTCACACACAGGGCAAGAAAGCTAGCATTAGGGATTTAGACCTAGGTATAAATATTTTTTAACAAAACAACTACACTCCATAAGTTAAAACAGTAGGAAGGAAGAGGGGTTTAGAAGATTTAGGTGCATCAACACATTTCTCATTGAAAACCAATCTAGTGAGAGCAGATCTAACACATCAGCCAGAGTCAATAGGCCTGAGCCAGAGTTAGTGGTACAGGACCAAGAGCTTAGGAGCAAAAATGTTCTTGTAGTTGCAGTCAAGTCTTTAGTAGAAAAATATTGAAGAGGTAGATGCAAGGCGAAAGACAATGTTAAGAGAGAGGGTGGCCAACCCTACAAGTAGTTAAAGGATTTAAAATACCTTTAGGGCTACTATGGAAAAAGGGCAGCCTGGCGTAACAATGTACCTTAAACGTGAAGAAGAGGCTCCTGCGGTGGTTGTTCCTGGTAGTTCCTGCAGGTCGAGGGGTCCAACAGAGGAAGAGAGGCTCTCGTCGTGGAGGAAGGTTCGAGTCGCTGCACTACCCAGGGATGAAACCAGCTGCAGTGCTGCCAAACAACGTTTCAAAGGTATGCTCCTTTTAATCGCAGTCTGGGTCGATAGCTGCCTGTCTATTCGGTCTCCAAGTGCTGGGCACTGTCGATTCGACCAAGGCAGGTCCGAGGAAGTGATAGGTGAACTAGTTGACCCCATCAGCTCAAGGGAAGGAGGCTCTTTCGCTGAAGATCTCCTCTTGTCGCATGGAAGAAAAGTGGTGAGACGATCGGGTAGGGCTTCACCGGTGGTGTAGATGCTGAAGAGCTCTGTGGCTTCTCTCCCCTTCGGTTCCGTAGTTCCAGTGGCTCTTCCAGTCCTCAGGACCCTGCTTTTATGCAGAAAGAGACCCATTCATACAGCCTAGTTGTCACTCACACAGTGGAGTGGTCTTCTTGGCGGGAGACCCTCCAGCCTATTAGAGAGATTAGAGTGCGACCTGAGTTGCTGCAGCAACTCTGTCCAGGGGTTGCACTCCCCCTCCCAAACAGCAGACCCACCCCAGACTCAGAGGCGCCGAAAGGAGGGCATCTTGAAAGAAGCCCGCCAAAAGAGCGAACAAAGGATCCACGACCTGAGTTAGGAGTTTAGAGTAAGACACGAGAAAGAAATTAAAATAAAACCTACCAGAGTAAAGTTAATAAAGTTAATAATAAAATAAACCGGCGGTATGTTAGAGGCTGTCAGTAAAAGTATTAGCCTTGAACAATGGGAAAATCCCATAGGGAAATATTTGCGGTTGAATATAAAAGGTAACCACCTCCACCAGCCAGAAACTTTGTAGAGGGGGACTTTAAGGTACCCTCTCGAAAATGAACATAGGGGAAAAACTACTACCCCCTTCCAGTACTTCCATATTAAGATGGGTGTACTGGTTTAGTTCGTAGAGACCGACTAGTAAAGTCAATGGGGACTTTACATGCCCTGGGAGACAGTAGTCAGTGCCAAGGTATGGAGTCTATGTTTGGGGGTCGCTACGACACCCCTGCGTCACTGCACGCAGGGTGCTGTGTAACACATGTGCATAAAGATGGTTCCTATGGGTGAGAGAAGAGATCCCATAGGCATTAAACACAAAAATAGCCTAGAACACACATAGCAAAGATGCCTAAGAGGAGGAAAAAGAGTCTCACTCTTAGCAGGTAAAAATAAATAAACCCTTCAAATCTAGCAAAGCTGCTGGGGGACTCTATAGGTAAGGGAAATTAACCATGAAATGAGAATTCTCCCTAATACTCGCCCTCCCCCCCAGACTAAGGGACAGGCGATCTAATCCACTCCTGGATGAGTCTCATACCTCTAGTCGGTTATAAACATCCTAGAGAGACCATCAGCATTTTGGTGGTGACATTCTGACCTGTGCTCAATGGAAAAATCAAACCCTTGGAGGCAGATTGACCATTTTAGCAGTTTTGGGTTTTCCCCTTTCATTTGCATTAACCATTTCAAGGGTTGGTGGTCTGTTTGAATGATGAAAGTAGATCCATACAAGTATGGTCTAAACTTCTTCAAAGCCCACACAATGGCAAAACGTTCTCTCTCAATAGTTGCCCACCTTGTCTCAGGTTCCTTCAGTTTCCTACTGATGAAGCAAATGGGGTGCTCCCTACCTTTCTCATCCAGTTGACTGAGTACTGCACCTATAACTATATTGGAAGCATCTGTCTGTACAATGAATGGTTGGTGGTAGTGTCAGGGTAGCCGATCCAAGTTGCCCACGTGGTGTAGACGATGAATTCTACCCTGCACTGTAACCCTGTGTCTGGATAAACAAACCAGCACCAGGGATCAACTACTTGGAAGAATGGACCCAGACGCGATGCCGAAAAACCTCTTCTTGAAAGGAGACGATCTTCCAGGTAACCTCTTGTTTTACAATCAATCAACACCAAGAAATACTGCAGAGATTCTGTCACAACAAACAAACAAGAGGTCTTAGTACTTACAGAAAACCCAGAAGGAATGCACAGAAATGAATTTAGGAGTAAGGACAGAAACTCTTACCATAGGAGTAATGTACTTCCAAAAAGATGCAAGTGCTCCCTGCAAGACCACCAGGTGCAGAGGTGACTAGGACTGTTCCCGCCGCCACATGGATGCCTGGGGGCAGGAAGTCCAGTAGGGAACACCCGACGGCACGAGGACTTTTCCCCCTTCACCCTACATGAATATTCCTGCAGTCTCTAGTTCGTTTTAGGGCGAGGGGAGGAGAAGAGCACCAGCGGTCTTTTCGGGAGACTTGCAAGTGTGTGGATCCAGGAACGCAATCCAAAGAAGTCCGAGTCGGCAACACGGGGTCTTTCCGATGACACAACGTGGAGCAAAGGCAGTCCAAAAGAAGTCCGGGTCGGCAACAGGGATCTTTCCGATGACACAACGTGAAGCAAAGGCATTCCAAATGGAGTCCGGGTCGGCAACAGGGGATCCTTCCAATGATAGAACGTGAGACCAAGGTAAAGCAAAAGACAGTTCCGGGAGGTCAGCCAGGGGAAGGGCTAAGGCAGAACAAGAGAGGAACAGGTAGGTAAGGAACAGGGAGAGAGCGCTCAAGGGAGGACGTGGAGTCAAAACACCAAACACAGAAGGGCTAGGAACTAGGCAAGGAACACGAGGAAAAGCGAGATAACAACAGGTTACAATATCCAGGATACGTAGCGTACATCAGCAAATTCAGAAGCAACAAACAACTCAGACGGCATAGTTTTATCAAGCCGAAGTCACATGACCTAGCGTGCGTCTGACGTACGGATTCGGCGTGCTTGCCCCAATCGCCATGGCAACCACCAACACGACCAAGCCGAAGGGTAAGCCTTCCGATATTCGGTGCGACAGGACGTTGACCTTTGTTTTGCGGTGTGGTTGGGAAAATAAAGCCGTAACAGTGGTGTATGGTGCAACGGGCGCATTCTAGCATGTCTCTGTTGTTTATGTGATGGGGACGGCATTTGTCCTTTGTAATTCCGGCCAGACCCAACCTGATTTCTGACAGGTAGTCAGGCGCTCTGAGAACTGGAGCTTGACAAAGGGCTTCTTCAGGCTTTCAAAGGCCTGATTGCACTACTCATTCCATTTGATCTTTTAGGGAACTTAGGAGAGGAGATTACATTCAGTGGAGAAGCTATGGACCCATAGTCCTCAATGAAATTCCTGTAATACCCAGTGAGGCCTAGGAAGGCTCTCACCTGTGTTTGAGTTGTCCAATTTTGCACAGCTTCAATCTTGCTGAGCAAAGGCCTTATTTCACCAACTCCCACCTCATGCCCAAGGTAGACCACTTTACTCTGACCAATTTGACATTTAATTGCCTTTATGGTCAGATGGGCCTGTTCCAGAGCCTGCAAAACATATCCTAGGTGGTCAACATGTTATTTCCAAGTAGTAGGGCTGAACACTGCAATGTCATCCAAGTATGCCATGCAGAAGTCCTCCATCCCATTCAGAACCTGATTAACCATCCATTGGAATGTAGCAGGTGCATTCTTTATTCCAAAAGGCATAACCTTAAACTGGTATAAGCCAACAACTGGGGTGGAGAATGCAGTTTTCTCCTTGGCATGGTCAGTCAGGGCTATTTGCCAATAGCCGGACGTGAGATCAAATGTGCTGAGGAACTTGGCTGACCCAAGCTTATCCACCAGCTCATCTGTCCTTGGCAAAGGATGGGCATCAGTCTTAGTGACTGCATTTAGAGCTCTATAGTCCACACAGAATCTCAACTCTTTGGATCCTGCCTTTGGTACTAACACAACTGAGCTAGACCATGGACTAGTAGAGGGCTCTATTACCCCGAGATCAAGCATCTTGTTGACCTCGCCTTTGATGTGGGTCCTTACATTTTATGACATCCTGTAGCCCCTGCTTTTGACAGGTCATGTTGGCCCCAAGGGGTCAAACCTGGTGTCAGAGAGAACAGGGGGGCAAATTGATTTAACAAACGTTTGCACTCCTCCTGATGCTCAAGTGTCAGATTAGAAGAGAGATTGACTCCTTCTATTTTTTCATCGATAGGTTTGCCTCTGAGGAGGTCAGGCAGAGGTTCACTCTCCTCCTCCTCTTGAGCTGAAGCTAGAAGCAAGACTCCCAGCTCTGGTCTTGAGACATAAGCTTTAAGACGGTTGATGTGAAAGACTCTAGGAGCCTCCTTAGGATTGCCTAAGTCCACCAGATAGTTTACCTCTCCAAGTTTTCCCACAACCTTGAAGGGTCTCATCCATTTGTCCTGCAAGGCCTTCTGCTTTGTGGGGACCATAACAAGAACTAGCTGGTCTTGAGCGAACTCAACCATGTTGGCCTTCTGGTCATGCCAATGTTTGACCAGAGCCTGACCTGCTTTCAAGTTATCACTTGCTTCAGCCATCATGTGTGACATTCTCCTCCGGAGTCCTATCACATAGTCAGTGACTCTGACTGGTGTGGGGGAAGGAGCCCTCTCCAACCTCTCCTTGATCAGGGCCAATGGACCTCTAACCGGATGGCCATAGAGAAGTTCAAAGGGACTGTATCCACTCCCTCCTGAGGGACTTCTCTATATGCAAAGAGAAGACATGGCAGTAAAAGATCCCATTTTTTCTTAAGGGGGTCTTCTAAAACTACGATCATGCTCTTCATGGTTCTGTCAAACCTTTCTACCATCCCGTTTGTCTGAGGGTGGTATGCGGTTGAGAACTTGTAGGTAACTCCACAGTTTTTCCACATGGCATTCATGTAGTGGGAAATAAATTGTGACCCCCCTGTCGGATATTACCTCCTTAGGAAACCCAACCCTGGTAAAAATACCAAGGAGGGCCTTAGATACAGCTGGAGCTGTAACAGTCCTCATAGGAATTGCTTCAGGGAACCTAGTAGCATGGTCTACTACAACAAGTATAAACCTGTTGCCTGAAGAAGTTGGAGGATCAAGGGGACGAACAATGTCGATTCCTACCCTCTCAAATGGTACTCCCACCACAGGGAGAAGCACTAGAGGTGCCACGTTCTTGGATCCACTTTTACCAGAGGTTTGGCAAGTGTGGCAACTCTTGCAATATTTATCTACCTCAGCCCCCATTTTAGGCCAATAAAAGTAGAGAGAGAGCCTTTCCTTGGTCTTCTTGAAGCTCAGGTGACCTGCCAAAGGTATCTCATGGGCTAGTTGCATGAATTGGAGTCGGTTTGCTTGGGGCACTACAAGTCTTTTGTAGTCCCCAAGGAGTGACTCGGTTGGTTCACTATAGAAGAGGCTATCTTCCCAGTGTAACCTACACTTCCCAGGCTCTTGCCCTTCAAGCTGAGAAGCTGCCTGGTGGCGAAGACCTTCCAGAGTTGGACATTCTCTTTGTCCCTTACTGAAGTCTGAGTTTTGGTGTCCACCTTTGGCCAGTAACGACTGCAGCTCAGGATGGTCCACAGGGTCAAGATCTCCAATGAGTTCCTGGCCTCCTATTAGATCTGAGTCCACAGGCTCTAGTTGTTATCTGTCAGCTGCTTTAGAGTTTAATATCACTAATCTGGGCAGACCGCGGTCTGCAACGGAGGCAACTTGGCAGAGATTGGGGAATCCCCCGTGGGCGTCCTGCTCTCCCTCTCTCCCCGGGTTGGAAAACAGCGAGGAGGGAGGCAGGACCCCCAGGGAAACCCTCCTGGGGAATAAAACCCTGAGTCGCTGTGGTTCTTCGGATCGGAAGGCAGAAGCCTGGCCGGTCCCCTCTAGTCGAGCTGGAGTGTGACGAGGATTGGATTCCTTTCCGGGAACACAAGATAAAACAGGTAAGTGCCAGGTAAGAAGGGTAGAGAAAAAGGAAGGCACGTAAGGATTGGAGGAGACACGTACGTGTTTATCAGAATCTGATTCACTACGGGATGAAGAGTTTCACTGTACATCCGTAAGACTGAGGAGTCGGGGTACATGACCTAGGTCTGTGGAGCTGAGCGGAACGAAAGACAGAGGAATGAATGTTTGAGATATGGCAGAATATAGTATAAGGCCGGGGGAGCTGAGATTGGATGGACTTACTAACAAAAGTGGAACTTCTGTCTCGAAAGTGACGGATGAGATGGGAGACGGCCTGGGTGTGAGCCTGCGGGTTTGAGAAGCAGAAAGAAAGTGTAACGCTCACCTGGCTCCCACGGAGGCGCTGGTCTGGTCTGGGTTGCTGTGACCTCTTCAAGCGTGATGCGCAGAATTCGGACCACCGATTGAACAGGACCCCCAAATCTTGCTTGTCTGGCCCGTAGGAATATCCTTCTGCAGATGAGAAAGGGGATTAACTGTCTGCCGAATAGTGTGCTTGCTCCCCCCTTTCCCCCTTTGTTCTTCTCTGATTCCTCCAAAACCCCCGGTTAAAGCTCACCTTATTGTTTGGAAGGATGAACTCTCCATCCTGCTTCTGGTGCAGGGGCGCGCGTTCGTCCAGTTACTTCACTGGTTTTCAGAATGGCGCTGGCACATCCACTTGACTTTTCTGAGCGATACGCCGTAAGTATGAAGATGCAAAAGTTCAAGTATGAGCCTCCTTTTATGTTGTCTTTTCTGTCCTTTATTTCAGGTGCAGAACAAAGGCGATGCGTTGAGGGGTTAAATTGCCGGTGGTAAAATCAGGTGAGTTAGTGATGAGGGCGACCCCTCTAAATGTCTTTATAATTCCCCAATAATGTCTTTTGTCCTTTCCCCATAGGGGCCGGGGTGCGGTACCTGCCAAAGATGCGGCGCCGACCCGAGATGTGGAATGGTTCACCAAGAAAAGCCGGTAAGTAATATGGCTGAAAATTCGGCTTTCCTCTTGTGTTCCCTTGCTCACCTTTTGTCTCTTCTTCTCTCCCCTAGGTGCAGAGATGTGGCGACCGGTGCTGAGAGCCGCGATGGAGCCGGGCGGCGTCTCGGGAACAGGTGAGTGAAGCGCGGCGCTGCAGCGAGCAACTCGGTGCTTTTAAATGGAAGTCTTCCTTCAGGAATGCTGGCGTGAAGATTCCGGATGCAGGTAAGAAGGTTAAATAAGTTCTTGGTTTTCACCTTTCTCTTATCTTATTCCCTTACAGGTGTTCCAGGTTCGAGGCGGGCATGGCTGGAGTCCAGGTGCAGGAGCAGACACGGTGAGCGTTCAGCTGCTGGGATGCAGAACAACGCAAAGCACGTGTGGCTGTCCGGGTGTGGCTTAAATAGCTTTGGAAGAAGTTCCAGGTGAGTATTCTTCCACAGCCCCACCCAAGTAACAAAATAGTTCCTTCAGAAAAATTGTCCCTCCTAAGCCTCATTTGGCTTGGTTCTTCATGCAGCATGGTCTGCATCAGGTGAGTGTGCAGCATGGTCTGCTTCAGGTAAGTGCACCAAACAATTCCCCTTATGAGCCTGGCGCCTATGGCACCAGGACTGATGCCCAACATGAGCCTGGTGCCAGGACAGAGTCCAAAGAGCCCCTATAAAGGGCCGCTGGGCTTTTACCCGGGGGTGTGATGCCTGCTCCCGGTGGTGCTGGGCCTGGCCTGGTGCTCCGGGGGTAGGCATCATGACAGAAAGACAGGGGTTAGAATTCAGAGGAGGATGCAAGTTTAGAATGTCAGAAGAGGAGATTCCTAGAGGCGAACTTATGGAGCCTCGGTATAGACAGTAACGACGCGTACACTGGTCGGACTTCCTTCCTTATCAGGAGTCACGTGAACAGGCGCAAGAACGTCAGATGTGCATGAATCAACTAGACCGCGGTCATCCTTACAATGTACCGTCGCTATGGGAGCCTGCAGTACGACATTCTGTGCCGTTCTTCCTAATCTCCGGTTTTGCCACCATGGCCATCGCCGTTAATGTATAACAGTATGCCCCCTTCTCAGGGGAGGTGAACCCAGTATTCTGGGGTGGAAGCGGTAGAATCTTCTTACCAACTTGGGGGAATGGACCCCCGAAGTTGCTACCCATGTTCTTTCTGAAGGAGAGTATCCTTTCCAATCAATCATAAACTGAAGGTGACCTCGTCTGTATCTTGAATCACAGATATTGGCCACCTCGTATTCTGGACCTGTTTCTGTTTCTACTGGCGGAGGGTGAGACTTGTTATTTCGAGCAAAGCGGTCCGGAACGGATAACTTGATCTGGGGGACATGAAATACTGGGTGAATTTGGGACCAAGAAAGAGGTAGCTCTAATCAAACTGCTGATGCTCCTACTAGAGAGAGTATCTTAAAAAGACCAAAGAATCGAGGAGACAATTTGGAAGGAACCAAATTTTTGGGGAGAAACCGGGAAGCTAACCAAACCAGAACTCCCTTCTGAAGTGGAGGTATATTTCTGCGGCACCGATCTGCATATAGCTTAGCCCGATCCTGGGCGGCTTTTAAAGATTGGCGGGCTAGACGATGACCTTTCTGAATGTAGCAAATCAAGCAGTCGACTCCTGGGCTTTGTGAAGCGGGAGGCGAGATGGAGGGTAAAAAGGATGGGTGATAACCATAGGAGCAGTAGAATGGGGTCGAATTCAGTATAGAATGGTGCGCATTATTGTATGAAAATTCTGCCAGTGGCAGTAATTCCAACCAGTTATCTTGGGCTGCGGATACAAAGCACTGAAGGTACCCTTCCAACATTTGGTTTAAACGCTCAGTCTGACCATTGGTCTGTGGATGATATCCAGAACTGAGCAACCTTTTTATTCCCAATTCCCGACACAAAATTCTCCAGAATTTAGAAGTGTATTGGGAACCCCGGTCTGAAACAATAGAATCTGGGAGTCCATGTCGGGAGAAGATTTCTGCTAAGAACACTTTGGCCATCTGTTATGCACCTGGAATCTTGGGAAGAGGTGTAAAGTGAGCCAATTTAGTAACGTAGTCGATGGTTACCATAATAGTGGTATGTTGTGAGGAAAGGGGGAGATCAACAATAAAATCTGTATTAATAAATTTCCATGGACGATCTGGGATAGGCATGCGGGATAGTAAACCGTATGATGGAACTCGAGGAGTCTTGGATTGTTGACACACCACACAGGCAGACACATAGTCTCGGACATCTGTTTTCACCGTAGGCCACCAGAAATATCAAGAGATTAGTTCCAAGGTGTTTTGATACCCTCAATGTCCAGCCGCTCTAGAATCATGGCACATCTGTAATACCTCCTTTTGTAATGAGACGGAAGGGACCAAGACTTGGGCTTTATGGAAATAACAGCCTTGTGTCAATTTAAGCTGATGATGGCCAGCTGTCATGATGCCTACCTCCAAGGAGCCAGGTCCGACCCAGCAACCCCAGAGGCAGGCATCATTTCCCCCAGGGGAGTGCCAGCGGGCCCAAACTGGGGCCCTTTGGACGCAGTCCTGGCGCCTTAGGCGCCAGGCTCATGTTGGACCCCTGTCCTGGCGCCTTAGGCGCCAGGCTCATAAAGCTACACATGTGTTCAAGTGTTTTAATGTGCACTTACCTGATGCAGACCATGCTGCTACATCCAGGCCCTCTTGAGGCCTGAATGGAACTACTTTACCTGTGGGACTACTTTCCACCCGGGTGTGGTCGGGGAAGGATACATACCTGATCGGTGGAAGGATACACACTTGGAACTCCTTCCAAAGCTATTTAAACCACACCCGATCAGCAACTCATGCTTCGCGTTGTTCTGCTCCTCGCAGCTGGACGCTCACCGTGTCAGCTCCTGCATCTGGACCTCAGCCACGCCTGTCAGTATCCTGGGTCACCTGCAAAGGGAGACAAAAGACCTTACCTGCTAAATCAGCACCACGGAGACATCACACCGACGATCCTGAAAAGGAAGACATCATTTTTAAAAGCATTTCGCTACGATCGCTGCAGCGCTGCATTTCTCTCACCTATCCTGGACGCCTCCATCTTCAGCAGCGATCATCCGGATCCACAGCCACTTCCCAGAGCCTAGAGAGAAAAAGACAAGAACAAGGTGAGAGAAGGAAAGGAATAGGAAAAGTTCAGTTTCCTTCTAAGACTTACCTGTTGGGTCATTCCCATTTCATTCCGGGTCTTGCCGCTTCCAGGCATTTTCCGGACCCCGGCCCCTATGGGGAAAAAAGACAAAGACATTGAATGAGCGAATGCAAAGACATTACCCGAGCGCTCATCCAGAACTTACCTGTCATTTACTGGAACTGCACGTTTCACTTCGGGTCGGCGCCATATCTCCGGCATTCCGAACCCCGGCCCCTAAGGGGAAAAAGACATAAGCATTAGCGCTTGCTGCAACACGACAATGAACATTATTTTTAAGCTTGGACTTTTGAACTTGCAGCAGAACTTTTACAGCGCCTTACCTGAATAGTTAAGCCTACCTGAACTCCCATCAATCCTCAATCCAGTGAAGTAACTGGGTTTCAACGCGCCCCTGCATCAGAAGCAGGATGGAGAGCTCATCCTTCCTGACCCTAAGGTGAGACTTCACGGGGAATCGTGGAAGGGTATCCTGGAGGGTTGGAAGAGAGTGGGAGGCTTGAGCATAACTCAGTCAGTAGGTAATACTCCCTTTTCACGCACAGGGGAATATTCCTGCGAGCCAGAGAAGCCAGAGTAGAGACAAGAACAAGGTGAGAGAAGGAAAGGAATAGGAAAAGCTCAGTTTCCTTCTAAGATTTACCTGTTGGGTCATTCCCATTTCATTTCGGGTCTTGCCGCTTCCAGGAATTTTCCGGACCCCGGCCCCTATGGGGAAAAAAGACAAAGGGCCTCATTCCGAGGTTGGAGGTGAGGTACAAACCATGGCGGTAATGATTTACCGGCATGGATTTCCGCTCCATGCCATTCCGACCCTTCAGACCATAAATTACGGCACCGTTAACAACAATGCCGTAATTTACGGTCTTGGGTCGCGCGCGCACACCACCATGGCGTAATCAACGGCATGGCGTAAACCGGAGCTGATCGCAAGTAAGGAGCACACGTAAATAACGGTCTCCTTAAGGCCGTAAAGTACCTTACCGGCATGGAGTACATACAGGCATCTCAGAGAAGGAGTTAAGAACACTGAGCAGTGGTTTCCACAGCCACAGGTGCACACAATCAGCACAGGTGTAGCCAATGGAGTCTGGCACAGCACAAAATGAGCATACCCACACACCACACCCTCTCCCACACCAAGATGATACCAATAGTAGTGGCACAACTGGATCTGGAGGCCTTGCTTGCAAGGCAGTAACAACAACAACCACAGCCCCAACCACAGAGGACACACAGGAGGAGACGGAGGGTGCGACAGGCCCAGCATGCACCACCAGTGCATCCACCGTTACCACGCCGGCAGCCCCCAATCCCTCGCATCTGAGCCACCTCCTTCAACCTAACACCACATCAGATCCACACCCTGTACCGGCTTGACCATGACACCATCACCACCATAGTGGACCTGATACATGACGACATAGTGAGTTTCATAGAATAAAGCTCTGCCATCCCCCCTCCACTGAAGGTAGTGACTGTGCTCCACTTCCTTGCCACAGGCACCTACCGGCTCACAGTGGGGCACATGCATGGTATATCACAACCCTTATTTACCCGGATACTGAACCAAGTGCTGGATGCCCTCCTCAAGCACACAAGGGACTACATATACCTACCAGGGACTCCCCAGGATGCAAATGTTGCCTTCCATGCACTGTGAGACATCAAATGACACCTGCGCAATGATCAATGTCCACTCCGTTTTACATTATGAACAACCAGTGTATTGAATAATTGTCATGAAACGTGTACAACAAAACCTCCACCACCCTCCCCCTCCCCCCAACTCCCAAACACACCCTCACTCCCCTCCCCCTCACCCACAACAACCCCAGAATAGTGCCATAAGGCCAACATAGGCCACATGTGTGTGCCAGCATGTTCAAGGCGTGCCCCCAGAGCCAGGGGGATCCATGTTGGGCCGGCGCAATGTACGCAATGAGCGTCGGAGCGGGCTGGTCTGGGTGGAGGAGCACTGTGACGGTGTGTCCTCCCGCTGGGGCTGTCGTGTGGGAGGTGCAGCCTCCAGGGCATCCGCGATGCGTCCCAGGACCGCACACAACCTATTGCTGCTGTCAGTGACCGCCTGACGCATCTGCCTTAGCTCATCCACCCACTCCACCCTGGCCTGGCGGGTGTCCTCCATGAACACATTGATGAGGTCCGTCAGCTGATGTGCACGTGGTTCATCAATGTATGTAGGTACATTCCTGGCGGGTCTTGGGCCTACCTGCCCTGGCATGGCCTCAACTGGTGGAATAGGTCCAGGATCTGCCGGAGCACTACGGCCAGGTGTTTCCTGCTCCACAGAGTCACTGCTTGATGGCAGGGGGACATTGGTGGGCTCCGGGGTGTGGACTGTGGGGTAAAAGTCCTCCTCAGTGGCACCACAGATCGATAAGGGGCTGTCCACATTCTCCTGGGTGGCCGTAACTGCCAACTCCCCTGCAATGCTTGATTCTGCCGACCTTGGGGTGTCTAATGTGGCAGGTGCCGAGGCAGGGAGGGATTGTGGTGGTGCATCCTCCACTGGCGATTGTGGTGCCTGGGTTGTTTTCTTATTCCGTGCTGGAATGCTCCGGGACCGGCCTCTGCACGTGGAGGTGGATGGACGGGTCGTCTGGGTATCCCCGCTGTCATGATCGGTGCCTGTGGGGGTAGAGGAGAGGGACAACATGAGTGATTGTATGATCCGCCAATTGCATAGATCGCTGCATTCACATTTATGTAATTTGGGGTTTGTGGCCCTCTGGGCGTTGCAACAGTACTAGTACATATGAATGTGAATTGAATGTACGCATGTGTACGCATGTGTCGGAGTGACTCATCCTGCCATAGTAATGTGCAGTCTGGCTCACACACTGCCGAACCTGATGCACAATGTGCATGATGGAATGTGCAAGTTACTGCACTATGGCTGATGTGTGTTATGTACTTGCACTTGGCCCTTGATTGCGTTGCAGTTGACTCTGCATTAGTTGGATGGGGGGTTGGCTACATGACAAGGTGCCTTTTATGGCCCTTGGGGGAGTCTACATCATGCAATTGCCATTGGCAGTGTTGACTTTGGACACTCACCTCCATCGGCAGACGACGTTGCCCCGCAGTCCATTTCACCGATGCCCTCTATGCATTCCGTGCCAATCATTGCGGCGCATGTCTCCTCCCATGGCTCAAGTCGCACAGGGGAACTTGGGCCCCCTCCAGTCTGCATGGCCTGACTCCTGTTGGCAGTGAGGAGTCCCCGCACCCGCACCCGCAAGTCATCCCACCGCTTGCGGCAGTCCTTGGGGGTGCGAGGGGTGGAGCCTACAGCGCTCACCCTTTGGGCGGTTTCTGCCCAGATGTTCTTTTTGCGGATAGTGGACTCCCTCCGCATGTCGGGGCTGAACACCACGTCAGCGTGTTCTGCCAGGTAGTCCACCATGACCTGGAGCTCATCAGGGCAGAATCGCTTCTTGCGGAGCCGGTCCGCAGACTTCTTAGGTGCTTTAGGCATAGTTCCTGGGTTCCTGATGCTTTCCCCAACTTCGGATTGCTCCCAAGGGTGCTGCCTGATGAGGATGGCAATGGATTGTGTTTTTAAAGATGGCCGCCGCGCTCCTTCCCGTTCCTGTGCGATGACGTAATTTCCGGTTCCGTTGTTTTGCGGTGACCGTAATTTACGGGATCCGTAAATTACGGTCCCCGTTATTTACTGTCGCTGCTGCTTCCATGGCGGTGTTGTAATGTACGTGTCGCAGCAGGCCGGTAGGGGTTTTTCGGGGGGTTTTGCGGCATGCCGCTAGGTACTTTTCCGGCATGGCGAAAAGCGCGTGTCAGCGAGGTCGGAATGGGACGCAATTAGCGGTCTGTCACCTTGCCGGAGTCGTACTTTCGGCCATGCCGGAAACGACCGGTACTTACCTCCAACCTCGGAATGAGGCCCAAAGACATTGAATGAGCGAATGCAAAGACATTACCCGAGCGCTCATCCAGAACTTATCTGTCATTTACTGGAACTGCACGTTTCACTTCGGGTCGGCGCCATATCTCCAGCATTCCGAACCCCGGCCACTAAGGGGAAAAAGACATAAGCATTAGCGCTTGCTGCAACACGACAATGAACATTATTTTTAAGCTTGGACTTTTGAACTTGCAGCAGAACTTTTACAGCGCCTTACCTGAATAGTAAAGCATACCTGAACTCCCATCAATCCTCAATCCAGTGAAGTAACTGGGTTTCAACGCGCCCCTGCATCAGAAGCAGGATGGAGAGCTCATCCTTCCTGACCCTAAGGTGAGACTTCACGGGGAATCGTGGAAGGGTATCGTGGAGGGTTGGAAGAGAGTGGGAGGCTTGAGCATAACTCAGTCAGTAGGTAATACTCCCTTTTCACGCACAGGGGAATATTCCTGCGAGCCAGAGAAGCCAGAGTAGAGGGGCCCTTCCTGTCCATCTTCAGAGTCCTGCGCTTCACCATTGAAGAAGCATCAGCACTCGAAGCCAGACCTGCGCCTCTGTGGGAATCAGGTGAGCGTTACAGAACGCGACGACTACCCACAATTTCCCACACGGGCGCTATGGAGACTTCCGAGACTGACCAGCTGGCCCAGCTTTTGGGGGAATTACGGGCAGAGGTGCACTCAGCCCGCCAGGAGACTAACGCTCTCAAAAGAGAACTGATCCTATCCAAGGAAAGAACAGATGACCTAGCCAAAAGGTTATTACAGGCCCAGGCAGGGCACACTCCTTTACCTAATTCCGGAGACATTTCCACATCAATGGGTTTGAATAACCCGGTACAAATCAATCTACCTGGACACATGCCTTTGGCCCCGCCTGAACGTTTTGCGGGGGATCCCAAGAAATATGCTGTCTTTATGAACCAATGTCGTTTACACTTTCTATGCAGACCCGGAGCCTTCCCTAACGACCAGACCAAGGTAGCCTTTATACTATCTTACCTCAGTGACAGTGCTGCCGATTGGTCTATTCCATTGGTAAATCAGGATGATCCCATTCTCCAGAATTTTCAGGGCTTCCAGGCCAGCATGGAAAGATTGTTCGCTCGACACTCTCAAGGACAGGCCCTTGATAACGAACTGCTATCCTTACGACAAGGTAATCAGGATCTTCTGCCCTACATTGCCACCTTTAACAGACTGGTTGTGGAAACTGGATGGCCAGAAAACAAAAGGATCACATTGTTTCATTGAGGCCTGCGCGGAGAGCTTAAGGATGTTCTAGCTCAGATAGTAAACCCACCCCAGGTCTGCGCAGACTACATAGACTTGGTGGTTCAACTTGATCACAGACTTCAAAATAGAAAAGCAGATCGGTTCAAGTACGAAACCCGAATACCGATCAAAACCTACGCTAACTCCAAGAGTACCGACGTATCCGAACCTATGGAAATCGGTTGTGTTAAAGGACCATTAATGCAGAAAGAACGAGAGAGAAGGCGGCAAATGCAACTTTGTCTGTATTGCGGGACTTCCGGTCACTTTCTTCGAAAATTGTCCAGTTAAACCATCTAAGAAGGTGGTTGGAGCTACTGATAACGAATTATTGACACCTGATTCGGGAAACGACCTAGCCCGACAAGCGTAGGGGTTCGCTTGCCGAGCTTGAAAACTAACTCTTTGACCTCGCATTTTGTCATGCCAATGGTACTCGTGGACCCAAAACAGCCTCAGCAGTTGCATGCTATAAAAGCATACATCGACAGTGGAGCTATTGGAAATTACATAGACCGTGAATTGGCTTCCAGGATTAAGCTTCCTCTCCGCCCGAAAGTAACCCAAGATGTCATTACTACAGTAGATGGAACCGAAATAGCCTCAGGGCCTGTAACGCATTCCACTGTTGAAGTGACACTGGTGGGTCAGGATGGACATCGGGAAGCAATCGTGTTTGATGTGATCAAGGCCCCACAATTTCAAGTAATTCTTGGAATTCCTTGGTTAGAAACACATAATCCCAGAATTGACTGGCGAGCAAAGATGATAAGTTTTCCTGATTGTGAACCAACTTGTGATCCAAGAAATCCAGCTATGGGTCTAGCCTCAGCAACTTCCACCCCTGTACAGTTACCGTCAGAATACCAAGAATTCCAAGACGTTTTTCAGAAAGAACAGGCTAACACGTTACCTCCCCATCGGTCTTATGATTGCCAAATCGATCTGGTACCCAATGCTCAACTACCTTGTAGTAGGATTTATGCTCTTACGGAACATGAGAACCTGCATTTGCGTCAGTATTTAGATCAGTACCTAGCCAATGGTTTTATTCGCCCGTCCAAGTCTTCTGTCTCTTCAGCTCTGTTCTTCGTGCCGAAAAAAGAGGGTGACCTTAGAACGTGTATAGACTATCGCGCCCTAAATCAAATAACGATTAAGAATCGTTATCCTCTGCCCTTGATCCCTGAGCTTATCGACCAGGTGAAAGAGGCTTGTGTGTACACCAAGTTAGATCTCCGAGGAGCTTATCACCTGGTGCGTATAAAAGAAGGCGATGAATGGAAGACTGCATTCCGCACCAAGTTTGGGCTCTTCGAATATCAAGTGATGCCCTTCGGTTTGTGCAATGCACCTGCCGCCTTTCAGTACTTTATGAATGATGTTCTTCGGGAACTTATCGATGTCTGTGTCATTGTTTACATTGACGACATCCTGGTGTACTCTTCTTCAGAATCTGAGCACAGAAAACATGTTAGGGCAGTTCTTGAGAAATTGCGCCAGCACAGACTATTTGCAAAACTCGAAAAATGCGTTTTTCATACCACAGAAGTTGAGTTTCTCGGATTCATCCTGACACCTCAAGGAGTCCGAATGGACTCGCGAAAGGTGGACGCCATCCTCAAATGGCCATCTCCTAGCTTGGTGAAGGGAGTTCAGAGCATGCTCGGCTTTGCCAATTTCTATCGAAGATTCATCCCAGAATTTTCCCGAACAGTCCAACCCATCACAGCTCTCCTAAAGAAAAACAAACGCTTCGAATGGACTCTTGAGGCCGAACAAGCCTTTCAGGACCTGAAAACCAAATTCACCTCTGCATCTGTATTGAAGCACCCGCACCCAGATCTCCCGTACATTGTGGAAACCGACGCATCCAGTTCGGCCATGGGAGCTGTCCTGTCGCAAAGAGACCCAAAAACTAACCAACTACACCCAGTGGCCTTTTGGTCCAGAAAATGTTCTCCTCCTGAAATCAACTACGCAATTACCGATAAAGAGTTACTGGCCATCAAATCTGCTTTCAAGGCTTGGCGTCACTACCTTCTCGGGGCAAGACACACCATCACCGTAATTACGGACCACAGAAACTTACAGTATTTAAAGACGGCCAAAGCTCAATCTTCACGACAACTCCGATGGGCTCTATTCTTTGCGGAATTTGATTTTGTAATTACCTATCGCCCTGGCTGCAAGAATGGAAAAGCGGACGCCTTATTCCGGATTGGCATGGAAGAACCTAATTCGAGCTTAGAACCTGTGCCCATCATACCTGAGCAAAGAATCTTAGGCTTAACTTCATTGCAAACTATTGAGGACATCCAAACGCAAGTAAAACAACTTCTAGACTCTTCAACCTTACTGGAATGGAGTCAAAAGGGTCCTCATTACACCGTTAAGGATGACTTACCCTACTTCCAGGAGAGGTTGTTTCTGCCAAGTAAAGAATTGCAAGAACTTGTTATTGCCCATCATCATGAATCTTTAATGGAAGGACACCCTGGTATCGCTAAAAGGAGGAAAAAATCAAACGCCACTTCTGGTGGCCTTCTTGGAGAAAAGACATAAAGTCTTTTGTTCTGTCTTGCGGAATTTGCACCCAAAACAAAGCTCAGAAGAAAAGGCAAGCCGGCCTACTTCAACCCTTGGATATTCCACCGGCACCATGGCACACCCTGTCAATGGACTTTATAACCGACCTGCCTCCTTGTGCTGGTTACAACACAATCCTTGTAATTGTGGACCCATTCTCCAAAATGGCCCACTTCATCCCTTTAAAAGGTTTGCCTTCAGCTTCCACCTTGGCCAAGGAATTCCTGGAGAATATAGTTCGCATACATGGTTTCCCTTCCGTATTAGTCTCGGATTGTGGAAGTCAATTTATCTCCCATTTTTGGAAGAAGTGTTGCCGATTAGCACAAATAGATGAGCGGTTATCCACCAGCCACCACCCCCAGACCGACGGACAAACCGAGAGAACCAATCAGACTCTCGAGCAATATCTTCGGTGCATGTTACACTAATCTGAGTTTCATTGGAAAGACATTCTTTGGATCACAGAATATGCATACAACAACTAGGTGCATTCTGGAACCGGACAAACCCCTTTTTATACTTTGTATGGTCACCATCCTCGGACCTCTGACCTAGATCCACCTCTGACCCTGGAAATGCCCGCAGTAAATCATCTGCATTCCACAATAACCCGAGCCTTCAAAGAAGCTGCAAGTCATTTACAGCAAGCCAAGAAAAAGTATAAAGAAAACGCTGATTTGCACCGAAGTAAATCTCCTCCTTACCAAGTAGGAGACCAGGTATGGCTAGCAACTAAACATTTACCCCTCAAGGGCCCGCAAACCTTCAATCCCAGATTCATAGGACCTTATCCCATCAAGGCTATAATCAACCCAGTGGCCTTTAAACTGGATCTACCGTCCAACATGCGTATTTATCCAGTTTTTCATGCATCACTTTTGAAGCCAGTACAACCAGGAACCCGATTGTCCAAGCCTCCAGATCCAGTTCAAATTGAAGGGGAATTAGAATTCGAAGTTAAAGACATTTTAGACTCCAAGGTGGTAAAGTCGAAACTCTTCTATCTTGTTGACTGGAAGAGATATGGACCTCAGGAGAGATCGTGGGAGCCTAGTAACCATGTCCACGCACCTCGATTAGTACAAAGGTTTCACCGGAGATTTCCGAACAAGCCAAAACCCCCGGAGGAAAGAACCTTGGTAGGGGCCTTGAGGGGGGGTACTGTCATGATGCCTACCTCCAAGGAGCCAGGTCCGACCCAGCAACCCCAGAGGCAGGCATCATTTCCCCCAGGGGTGTGCCAGCGGGCCCAAACTGGGGCCCTTTGGACGCAGTCCTGGTGCCTTAGGCGCCAGGCTCATGTTGGACCCCTGTCCTGGCGCCTTACGCGCCAGGCTCATAAAGCTAGACATGTGTTCAAGTGTTCTAATGTGCACTTACCTGATGCAGACCATGCTGCTACATCCAGGCCCTCTTGAGGCCTGAATGGAACTACTTTACCTGTGGGACTACTTTCCACCCGGGTGTGGTCGGGGAAGGATACATACCTGATCGGTGGAAGGATACACACTTGGAACTCCTTCCAAAGCTATTTAAACCACACCCGATCAGCAACTCACGCTTCGCGTAGTTCTGCTCCTCG
Organism: Ambystoma mexicanum; assembly: GCF_040938575.1. NCBI lineage: Eukaryota > Metazoa > Chordata > Amphibia > Caudata > Ambystomatidae > Ambystoma > Ambystoma mexicanum. Next base: position 1,089,024,019 of record NC_090926.1, on the reverse strand, counting down.
CAGCTGGACGCTCACCGTGTCAGCTCCTGCATCTGGACCTCAGCCACGCCTGTCAGTATCCTGGGTCACCTGCAAAGGGAGACAAAAGACCTTACCTGCTAAAAAAGCACCACGGAGACATCACACAACGATCCTGAAAAGGAAGACATCATTTTTAAAAGCATTTCGCTATGATCGCTGCAGCGCTGCATTTCTCTCACCTATCCTGGACGCCTCCATCTTCAGCAGCGATCATCCAGATCCACAGCCACTTCCCAGTGCCTAGAGAGAAAAAGACAAGAACAAGGTGAGAGAAGGAAAGGAATAGGAAAAGCTCAGTTTCCTTCTCAGACTTACCTGTTGGGTCATTCCCATTTCATTTCGGGTCTTGCCGCTTCCAGGCATTTTCCGGACCCCGGCCCCTATGGGGAAAAAAGACAAAGACATTGAATGAGCGAATGCAAAGACATTACCCGAGCGCTCATCCAGAACTTACCTGTCATTTACTGGAACTGCACGTTTCACTTCGGGTCGGCGCCATATCTCTGGCATTCCGAACCCCGGCCCCTAAGGGGAAAAAGACATAAGCATTAGCGCTTGCTGCAACACGACAATGAACATTATTTTTAAGCTTGGACTTTTGAACTTGCAGCAGAACTTTTACAGCGCCTTACCTGAATAGTCAAGCCTACCTGAACTCCCATTAATCCTCAATCCAGTGAAGTAACTGGGTTTCAACGCGCCCCTGCATCAGAAGCAGGATGGAGAGCTCATCCTTCCTGACCCTAAGGTGAGACTTCACGGAGAATCGTGGAAGGGTATCGTGGAGGGTTGGAAGAGAGTGGGAGGCTTGAAGTGAAGTGAAGTGGTAAGGAGAGTAATCTTTGCGTGAAAGAGCATCTGCCCAAAGATTTCTATTTCCCGGGAGATATGTAAACTCAATTCTAAATGGCAGAAAGAAATGAGCCCATCTCGCTTGTCTTCTGTTGGTCGTATAGGCTTGTTGCAGAACTTTGAGATTCTGGTGGTCTGTGCGAACTTCAACCGGGTATCTTGTTCCCAATAACAGATGCCTCCATTCTTCAAAGGCTCTTTTGATAGCCAGTAACTCTTTTTCAATGACAGAATAATTCTCTTCCGAAGGATTAAATGTCTTGGATAGATATGCTACTGGTTTCTCGTCTCCTTGGTCATTCATTTGCAGTAACACCGCCCCCAAAGCATGATGTGAAGCATCCGTCTCCACAATAAAAGGTCGGTCTTGATCCGCGGTAGCCAATATCTCCGCAGAAGTAAAAAGGTGTTTTAGCCTTTCAAAGGTTTTCTGCGCCTCTGTATCCCAATCAAAGGTTACCCCCTTCTTTAACAGTCTAGTTATAGGTCGGATAGTTTCAGAGGTATGAATTTGCGATAGAAGTTTGTGAAACCCAAAAATCTCTGGATCTCTTTGATGGAGGTTGAAGGAGGCCAATCCAAAACTGAAGAGACTTTTCTAGGATCCATGGAAATCCCTTGCGGAAATAAGACAAATCCTAAATAAGTTACTTGATTTTGGTGAAATTCAAATTTTTCAGGCTTGCAGTACAGCTGGTTCTTCCGAAGGCGAGCTAACACGAGATTGACATGATGTATGTGTTCTTCTCTGTCCTTGGAAAAAATCAGGATGTCATCGAGGTATATTATGACAAAGTGAAGAAGGATGTCTGCAAAGAGGTGGTCCATGAATCTTTGAAAAATCGCCAGTGTGTTGACCAGGCAAAAGGGCATAACATGATATTCGTAATGTCCAAAAGGGGTACGGAATGCCATTTTCCACTCATCTCCTGGGGTAATTCTAATGAGATGATATGCCCCTCTGAGATCCAGCTTGGTATAGAATGAGGCTCCTCGAACTGCTTCCAGTATGTCAGGAATCAATGGCATGGGATATTTGTCTGGAATGGTAATCCTGTTTAACCCGCGGTAATCAATGCATGGTCGTAGTTCTTCGGAATCTTTCTTTGGGATAAAAAACTATGAAGCTCCAGCAGGAGAATTGGATTCAGATATTAGTCCATTTTGGATATTTTGTTGTAGGTACTCTTTCAGAGCTGTCTTTTCTTTCTGGGAAAGCACATACATGCGGCCAAAAGGGATTGGTTGATCGGGCATCAGATCGATATGACAGTCATCCCTGCGATGTGGTGGAAGAGTCGGGAATTCAGGAGTAGCGAAGACAGAAAGGTAGTGTTAATGGCATTCAGGAATCCTACTGATGTGGGGGATAGTCTGAACTTTCTGGCATCTTTCCATCTTCAATGGGAGATGAACTCCCACCGAGAAGCAGGACAGACAGTGGGAGATGCAGTATTCGGATCCCAAAAAAAGAGTGCTGGCTGACCAATTGATGAAAGGATTATGTACTCTCCACCACGGAAGTCCCAGGATAACTGGATAATGGGCCGTTTTGATGAGGTCAAATTCCATAGATTCCTGGTGAGTTCTAACCTGTACACTCAAAGGTGCAGTGTGTTCTCTAATGGGGCCTGAACTCAAAGGAGTACCGTCTACCCCTTGAATAGGAGTGACTAGAGGTTTGGCTACTCTAGGAATCCCCTTTTTGGATGCCATTCGCCATCCAAGAAGTTACTCGCTGCTCCACAATCGATAAGTGCAGGGACATTCTTCAGAATAGTATTCTGGAAGGATATGGTCAAAGAAATCACGACCATGGGTTGGTCAACGACCCCGATGTCAGGGGAGGATTCCTTGCTAGTAGGGGGACCTTGTCTGAAAACTCCTACCGTGGTTCCCCCTACGGTAGGGTTTTGGCGTTTCCCGGAACATGGGGTTGCCTTCTACGAGGTGGTACTATGGGACAATCGCTGAGAATGTGCACCGATGACCCACAATGCATGCACAACCCTAAATTCTTTCTCCTCTCTCTTTCGGTGGGACCCTTCATAGTCCCAATTTGCATCGGCTCTTCCGTAGCTATGGGTTTAGTGTTTCCGGAGAGAAACTCCAAATGAGCTTGAGGACCCTTACTCCTCTTCTTCTCATGATGGCGTTCTTGTACCCGGTAGTCTATCTGCATGGTAATAGAGATCATCTCTGCCAAATGTACTGGTCTAGGAATCTTTGAGCGTGATATAAGAGATAAGGTCTTTAGATCCTTGCCTCAAATCAAGGAGTCTTTCTTGTAAGGATACCGAAATTTCTTTTCGGCCAAACATGGTTTTCAAGCTGTTAATGAAGGCAGGATATGAATCAAGGAGAAAGTTTCCTGAAGTAACCAAAGGGGTAGCCCATGCTAATGCCGGTCCTGATAAATGGGATATTACAAACCCTACCTTGTCTTTCTCTGTGGGGAAGAATCTGGGCCTAAAGGTAAACTGTATAGTACAGCTGTCCAGAAACTCTTTTAGCTTAAGTGGGTTCCCATCAAACTTTTCAGTATGAAAAGTTGACGTTGGAGTTTCGGAAAAGGCACGACCAATCAGCTGTTTTAATTGTGTATTGTCCTGTCTAAAGGTCTGCATTTCCAATGATATGGACTGCATGGCAGCCATGAGTTGTTGCATCTGTTGTTCCATCGCCAATCACGGTCTGTTCAGGTAAACCGATACCAAAAATGGCGTCGCTATCTGTTATCTGTCAGCTGTTTTAGAGTTTAATATCACTAACCTGGGCAGACCGCGGTCTGCAACAGAGGCAACTTGGCAGAGATTGGGTAATCCCCCATGGGCGTCCTGCTCTCCCTCTCTCCCCGGGTTGGAAAACAGCGAGGAGGGAGGCAGGACCCCCAAGAAAACCCTCCTGGGGAATAAAACCCTGAGTCGCTGTGGTTCTTCGGATCGGAAGGCAGCAGCCTGGGCGGTCCCCTCTAGTCGAGCTGGAGTGTGACGAGGATTGGATTCCTTTCCGGGAACACAAGATAAAACAGGTAAGTGCCAGGTAAGAAGGGTAGAGAAAAAGGAAGGCACGTAAGGATTAGAGGAGACACGTACGTGTTTATCAGAATCTGATTCACTACGGGGTGAAGAGGTTCACGGGTACATCCGGAAGACTGAGGAGTCGGGCTACATAACCTAGATCTGTGGAGCTGAGCGGAACGAAAGACAGAGGAATGAATGTTTGAGATATGGAAGGATATAGTGTAAGGCCGGGGGAGCTGAGATTGAATGGACTTACTAACAAAAGTGGAACTTCTGCCTCGAAAGTGACAGATGAGATCGGAGATGGCCTGAGCGTGAGCCTGTGGGTTTGAGAAGCAGAAAGAAAGACGGGGGTTAGAATTCAGAGGAGAATGCAAGTTTAGAATGTCAGAAGAGGAGATTCCTAGAGGCTAACTTACGGAGCGTCGGTATAGACAGTAGCGACGTGTACACTGGTCGCACTTCCTTATCAGGAGTCATGTGAACAGGCGCAAGAACGTCAGATGTGCGTGAATCAACTAGACCGCGGTCATCCTTACAACGTACCGTCGCTATGGGAGCCTGCAGTACGATATTCAGTGCCGTTCTTCCTAATCTCCGGTTTTGCCACCATGACCATCGCCGGTAATGTGTAACACTAGTTCAACCACACAGGGTTGTACCTCTCTTTCAGCCTCAGCTGGAGAAGGAATCACAGGTGTGATTTTTGCTAATTTAGGAGATTTCCTGGTTGGCAGTACTGGAGTTCTTTCTGCTGTCTTTTTCATTGAAGTCTTAGGTTTCCCCTTTGCTTCTGGTTGCTTGGAAATAGCAGTTAGTAACTACAGTGGGGTAGGAGTGATTTCCATCATCTCCTCGGGAGAGCCTCGTAAGGTCCTCTCTCTTGCAGGTCTGGTAAGCTCCTGTAATCTCTTACTAGGAGGTCTGGGGGTACTTGACACTACTCCCAGATCTTTCAGATCATTGTCCAACAGCACCCTTCCTGGTACCTCAGATTTTACACTCACAGGTATCCTGACAGTCACTTCATTGCACTGGATGAGAGCTGGTAATTGGGGAAGCATCTGCACAGGCCCTCCAGCTAACTTGGTGAGGTGTTTGGGTGCCTTAGCAACAACCTCCACCTTGAAAAAAGATTCATCCACCACAGTTATTCTGGCCCCAGTGTCTCCCATGGCAGGAGTCTCCTGACCATTGACTAGGACACTGTCTTTATAATACTCTAGTATGGAGGTGGCGCTGTGGAGCAGCCCAAGATGGCTGCCTAGCTTTTGGGCTCCGTGTGGGACTGGGTGATATCCTCGGACATCTGCGGCTACACTGTGCGTTTTACGCTCATTTCTTCAATACTTTTGCCTCGCATTTTAGCTCCTTTGCCTGGTGAAATTCCGGCTCCTCTGCGACCCCAGGTGACCCGGTGCGAGGCCTCTGATCCGGCGGCCAGACTCCGGCCCTCTCCCCCGCGGCGTACACGGCGTCGGCCCGAGGCCCTCCCCCTTCCCAGGGCCTGGGCACTTCTCCCGGGCGCTCGATCGGGCGGACTGCGGCCCGATCGGAGCCCCAGCAGCTTCCAGGCGTCCTGTGCCCGCCCCCCCCGGGGTGCGGCCCGACTGTGATCTCGCAACCGGGACCGACGCGGAGCGTGCCCCTGCCCATCCATCCGGCTGCGGGCGAGTCTCCGTCGCGGTCCCCTGCTGGGCGGCGGGGCTGCGGGGGATCAGGGGAGTGCGGGGCTGCACCCCCGGGAGGTGAGAGGCGGCTAGCTGAGTGCCCTACATCCCTGCTGTGGCTGTGTTCGCCGCCATAGTTGGAGCTGCGGCGCCGGCCCGGCCCCTCCCCCCGTCCTGGGCGGACTGCGGCCCGTTGGGGGACCCATCACTACACCGCTGCCTGCTGGGGCTGGGGGCTGCGGCTGGGGCCCTTAACTGCGGGGGATCTGGCCCCGGCTCTCCCCTGTTGGTGGGCTGCCACTCCTTCTGTCGGCTTCCTGCTGAGTGCGGCTCCTTTCCTGGCGGGTTGGACTGGACACCCGCGTCCTTCCCGCTGACCCTGCTGCTAGTCTCTCCACTTTTAGGGCCGCTTGGAGGGGCTGGACTGGGTGCCCCTCCTTGGGTATTCGCTGCAGGCCCTCGGGTCCTTCCCTGGGCGTACATACCTCGTTGTAGCCTCAAAGTGGACATTGCTCACTACGTCCCTGCTAGTGACTTGCCTGTGGTGCTGGGGGTGTGGCGGGGGGGCTTTGCGGCGCTCCCCCCTTGGATCCGTGTCCCGGGTCGGCTGCTTCTGTGGCCCGGGCTTCTCCACTCTGTGGGCTTTGGGAGCTGCCCAACACCAACACACCCCAATCAGCTACCGCTGAGCCCTGATCTCTTTCACCCCGGGAAGCCTCAGCGACCGCAGTTCTCCCCCCTGGCATAGGCTCCGCACTCTTGTATCTGTTCTTGGGACCACTACCTGTTCCACTCCCGAGCACCAACCCACGATGCCTAGCAAGATCAAGGGGTCCTCCAAAGGGGGTGCCATGGATAGATTTACTAAAGCTGTCCCGAGGGGGGAGGCTGACCAGGACTTGCATATTTCTGAGGAGCTGGAGGTCAACATTCGCCCTTCTCCTGCGGCCCCGGACCTGACCATGGTCATGGAAGCCATGGCAAAAAACTTTGCTTCCTTTCACGAGAAACTTGACGACATCAATGCCAATGTTGCCTCTTTAAAAACATGGGTGGATCAGGCGGGGACTAGAATCACGGACGCTGAAAACCGTATATCAACTAACGAGGATGCTATACATGTGCTACAGGACACTGTGGCGTCACTGTCTCGAGACATGCGAAATGTGAAAGCGAAGTGTGATGACCTTGAGTCGCGCTCCCGCAGGAATAATCTGCGTATTATCGGAGTCCCTGAAAGTGCCCTAAAGGGCCGCATGGAAGACGCGGTCGAGTCTTTGTTGAAGGCCCTCCTGGGCGACCCTGCCATGTCCCCATATTTCACTGTTGAGCGCGCCCATCGGGCTCTGTCTCCCAGGCCCAGACCGGGTGACATCCCTAGACCCATCATAGCCAGGATTCTCAACTATAGAGACAGAGATCTTATCCTCCGCCTGGCGCGGGAGAAGGGAGACCTGCGCTTCGAGTCACACACAGTGAGAATCTTCCCGGACTTCTCTGTAGCGGTCCAGCAAGGGAGGCGCCAATTCATTGGAGTCAAGAGACTACTTAGAGAGCGGAATGTCCCCTATGCTATCCTGTTTCCAGCTCGCCTCAAAATTACACATAATGGGAAATTGTACTTCTTTACTGTACCAGAGGAGGCGGTGAAATTCATCGAGGCGCACCTGCCGCTTCCCAATCCGGCGGGAGCTCCGGCTGAAGATGACTGAGCTGATGCTACACACTGATCGGACACCTCTTGTTCGTCCAGGTTATCCATCAATCGGAACGTGATCATTGAAACGACGCACAACAGTCCTATGGTTTCAGGCCCCCTAAGCGCCTAACCGGGCGCGGTGCTCGGCTGGCTATGGAGACCTGTCTGGTGATCCGTTTACCGCAGAACCTGCTACTGACGGCGTTGCTGTCCTACATATCAGTCCACAAAGCCGCCCACACGGCTACAGCACACCTCGCTGCAATTGCAATGTTCTTGGTTTGTTGGTTGTCACTGCTTTGGTGCCCCTGTTGGGCACGGGAAGGACGTCATCCCTGTTGGATTTCGCCCCCTGACCTCCACGTTTTTGGGAGAGTCGGGCTAGCTGGAGACACCTGCGGGGGAGGGTGGGGGATTCACACTGCAAGTTGGGGGTGGGCAGTGAGGGTGGGAGGTGGCATGGGTGGGGATTGGGGACATGTTTTTGAAAATGGCAGTGGCGGGCTGGCAGCCGGCTACACATCGGGTCGCTTTTGTCTAATTATGCATCATCCTGTTTCTGTATTTCAACAACTGTGGTGGGATGTTCACTAAGTCTGTCGAGATGCATGTGTCCGCTTCAGTCATAGTCACTCTGAGATTGGGAGACCTGGTGACCCTGGTACTGGGGTCCGGTACTGGGGGACGGGGGACCCAGCGTCCTTTGACGTTGGATCATTTTCCCTGGGTTCCTTGTCCAGGGATTTTATTGACTAGGGCACTAATATGGCTGTGACTATAATGACATGGAATGTCCGCGGCCTCAGTAATTACACTAAGGGTCGCAGGATCATGGCTTACGCCAATAGGCACCACTGCAAGGTGTTACTCCTGCAGGAAACACATTCCACTGGTCCGTTGGCCAGAAGCATTGCGCCCACCTGGGGAACCCTCAGGTACTTCACGACATATTCTACAAGGGCCCGTGGAGTGCTGACACTAATCCACAAGTCTCTTAAATTCGTTCTTCACAGGAGCTATATTGACCCGGGGGGGAGATACATTATCCTGCACTGCGCCATCGCCAATAGAGATTATCTACTCGTGAACACCTATGGCCCCAATGTAGACTCCCCTGAATTTATTGACCAAGTAGTGTCCATACTTCTGGGATACGTGGGTGTACAGATCATTTGGGGTGGTGATATGAACTTTATTTTGGACCACGCCGTGGACAGGACCGGCTCTGCCCCCAGACCCTTAGCGAGCGCAGCGCGCAGGCTCCTGTCACACTGCAAGTCACTTGACATCCTGGACAGTTGGAGAGCTCTTCATCCGCTAACGCGGGAATACACATATTATTCATCGGTGCACGACAGCTCTTCTAGAATTGACCTGATCCTATTGTCGGGCCAACTGATTGGCGGGGTTTCAGATATTCGTATACTTGCACGTACTCTGTCTGATCATTCACCGGTCCTACTGACTGTCAATATGGGTATTCTAGCTCCCACCATTAATACTTGGCGCTTTAAATCGGCCGCCCTGCAGGACATTGTCTTCAGGGCTGACATTCTGTCAGATATCCAGTCCTACTTTGAATTCAACTCACCACAGGACACCACCCGGGGGATCCGTTGGGACGCCTTCAAGGTTTTCATTAGGGGGGCAGCCATTTCTAGGGAGTCCGGGGTCCTCAAGTCCATAAGGGCCTCCCTGTCGCGCTCCGAAGCCAAATTGCGAGATCTTGAGCGGGCCCACCCTGCCTCTGTTGACCCTGTCATCCTTTCCCAGATAAGTGAGGAACTCAAGTTTTTCAACGAGCAGGCCATCAGGGAGGTGCAGTACTTTAGCCGACCTCAGGCGGCGCGGAAATACGGTGAGGGGGACAGACCTGGCAAAACACTGGCCGCCTTGGCCAGGGGGGAGTGGGGCCTAGCCCAAATCACTTGCGTCAAAGATAACAACGGGTTGACCCAGTGGTCTGACCAGCACATTTTGGAGATCTTTACAGACTTTTACTCTGAACTGTACTCGCAACCCCCCGAACATGGCGAATCCCAGATGCGCGAGCTTCTCGCCCAGATCCCCACCACTATCGTCTCCCATGCTACAAGGGAACAGTTGGACTCCCCCTTTACCATGAATGAAATAGTAGAGGCCATTTCCAGCCTCCCGAAGGGGAAAGCACCGGGCCCCGACGGGCTTACCGCTGAATTCTTTCAGGAGCATGTAGCCATACTGGGCCCTGAACTGCTCGAGGTTTGGAACGAATCCCTGCGCCTGCGCTCTCTTCCCCCATCTCTACGCGAAGCTGTCATCACGGTTCTCCTTAAGCCTGGCAAGCTGCCTGATGAATGTGGTTCATATCGCCCCCTCTCACTTATGAACCTGGATACGAAGATCTTCGCCAAGGTGATTGCCAATCGCTTTCTCCCGGTTATGCCTTACATGGTACATGAGGACCAATCCGGTTTTGTCCCTGGCAGATCCACATCACACAATATTCGACGGCTTCTCAACGTGATGGCCCGCATTGACCAGAATGTGAGTGCGGTGGCGGTTACCTTGGATGCCCAGAAGGCTTTTGACATGGTTTCCTGGAAATACATGTGGCTGGTCCTGGAGACCATGGGCATTGGTCCTGGGATGATCTCGTACATCAGATTATTATACACCTCCCCGGTTGCCAGAGTTCGCGTTAATTCTCAAACTTCTGCTCTGTTTCCTCTCTTTCGGGGCACCCGTCAGGGCTGCCCATTCTCCCCAATTCTGTTTGCTCTTGCCATTGAGCCTATGGCAGACTTCATCAGGGAACGGCACATGCGCAGAGGGATACGTCTTCAGGGCACCCCCGAAATTGTCTCCCTGTACGCTGACGACGTCCTGCTGTTCGTCAGGGACCCAGATTCCCACCTTGACCCTCTCCTCCGGGACATCACTCGCATCGGGACATTCTCAGGCTTCACTATAAATTACACCAAGTCCGAACTTTTCCCCCTTACGCACTCCACACATCAGCCGGCCACTGAGTACCCGCTCCGGTGGTCTCCCAACGGGATCAAATATCTGGGGGTTCATATGTCCTTGACTAGGGAGGCTCTTTTGACTGACAACTATGTGGCAGTGGCTGCACTGGCCGAAGCCAAACTGGAGCGCTGGCGCTCTCTTCCCTTATCACTAGCCGGGCGGCTGTCACTGGTCAAGATGATACTGCTCCCTAAGTTTTTGTACACGTTTACTAATGTTCCCATCTGCCCTGGAGGGAGGTACTTCACTGATCTACACAAGCTGTGTGCTCAGTTCTTGTGGCACTCTGGCGCTGTGCGGAAAAAGTGGGCCGCTATGACTCTTCCCTACGACAGGGGCGGGTTCACGGCCCCTGACTTGATGAGCTATTGGACCGCAGCGCAGGCACAATTTGCCACATATTGGTACCCTGGTCCTCCTTCTCGCCCGCATGTCAAGCTTGAAACCCTTGCTGCCTCCGGTGCTAATATTATGTCCCTACTCTTACATCGGAGATATGAGACTGACTCTCCCATAGACCCTGTCCAGGCCACCTTACTGGCCTGGAGGCGGATATTCGCTGCAGGCTCCGAAGCTCACCCTTACTACAAATGGCTCCCCGCATGGCAGGTCCCCGGATTGGAACCCACGAATGACACAGCCCTGGCACGGCACTGGCGGGACCTAGGTTATCTGGCCCTTACTGACTTCTACCCGGATGGGGTATTCATAACGCCACAGACGTGGAAGCCAGCCCACTCGGGCTCACCACTTGAGCTACTACAGTATTATCGACTCCGTGCAGCGTTCCGGACGGCTTGGCCCGTGTTCCCCAGCGAACCCCCAGACCACCCTGCCTTCTCCTATATTGCCAACTCCGGGGGGGCGCGTGGAGTGGTCTCATCATTGTACAAACTCCTGCTCACCGCTTCAGCACCACCGCCCTCCAAGGCGAGAGAGGACTGGGCCTCTGAACTGGGGGTTGTCATTTCAGAACAATTGTGGGGTAAAATGTGCTCCCACACCAGTAGGGTCTCCCTTAATTTTCGACATCGCACTATACAGTACAAATTGCTGAATAGGCTATACTTTACCCCACGCAGACTTTCCAAATTCGCCCACTCCGACACGCGACTTTGCCCCCGTTGCGGGGCGGAGGATGCAGGTCATCTCCACATGTTCTGGGATTGCCCTAACCTGGCCCCATTCTGGGACGAGATTATTAAGACCATGTCCGGTCTCTGCGATGCAGTGCTCGAACCTGATCCGTTGGGGGTGTTGTTTGGTCTATGGGTTGATAAGGGCACCAGAGGGGAGGCCAAACTGCTAAACGTATGTTGCGCAATTGCTAAAAAATGTATCCTTCAAAACTGGAACTGTTCGGCCCCTCCTACCTTCCAGAAATGGCTAAATCTAGTGACCTGGTCCCGTAACTGTGAGGAGGACTACATCACTACCCTTCCAGGCCGGTCCCGGCCCAAAAACATTTGGACTGCCTTCAACAGCTACCTTAACGGCCTCGACGCTGCCCCTTTGGCGGACAGCTCGCCCTAGGCCCCACTTCTGTATATTGTGCTCCCTAATACGTTACTCAGCCGATCTCTGTCTGACAATGTATATTGTTGTGTGTGAACATTCCTGTGCAATGTCCCTTGTTATGCTTGAAGATTATACTCTCGACCTGTTGTGTGTGTATGTCAACTACCACTGCCAGCAAAAAATAAAAGTTTAAAAAAATAATACTCTAGTATTAGGAGGGATAGAATTATACACATCTAAATTATGTTGTTCCCACAACCCAAGATATACTAAAGATACACTAGCTGAGACTCCAATGGGGTCATCAGCCAACAGTTGAAAGTTTCCACTGGCCATATGTACTTCCTCCTCTGGAGCGAAGGCTAAGGTGACAGTGTGGACCCCTGAAGGTTTACCCTTTCATATGATCAGTTGAGCCACAAACGTCTTTATGAATAGTGGCTTGTTCTGACCTCCTTATGGTCTGGGAGCAGAAGGTACACTAGCCTGATTAGGTTTCCCTGGTGGCTTACCCTTAGAATTTTGTTTGTGGCCCTCTTTGGAATTGGAATTATTTGAATTCTCTTTGGTGTCTTTCTTAGGTTGCTTTCCCTCATACGTTTTCTGAGTTACCCCTGAATCCTTGTGAGTAGCCCTGTTGGCAACCCACAAGTCAGCAGCCTTAGCTAGTTTATTGGAATCTAATTCCTTTGAATCAGCCAAGTGCTGTCTGAGCTCAGGAGAGCAGGCATCATAGATAGACCCCATCATAACAAGATTGCTCATTCCTTCATAAGTGTTAACTCTATAAGCCTTAATCCATCCCTCTAAGTTCTTCAAACATTCATTCACCCAAGTAGCCCAAGGGGTACTATCATGCGTTTTGAGGCTCCTAAACCTCTTAAGGTACTGGGAAGAAGTCTTCCCAAATCTAGCTATTAAGGCTAGCTTTACACATTCATAATCCATCCTATCCACCTCCCCCAATTCCATTACCACATCAGATGCAACAGGAGGGAGCATAGAATAACCAGGGGATCAACTGATTCCCTGTGATATCCTGGAGCCCATGATTGTATTCAAACATAGCAAGCCAATCTAATACATCCAACTTAGGTTCATACATACCCACAATCTCTTTAGGCATCCGGGGTCTTTTTGGACAAGAAGATCTAGAGGTTTCGGGGAGAGAAGCATTTTCCAAAGACAATTTCTTCATCTCAAGCTCATGGTTGAGTTCCATTTCTTTGAGCCTTAGTTCTTGATGTCTCTGTTCAGTTTGGGCACTAATTCCTTTGAACTGAAGTTCAAGTCTCATTTCTTCTAGGGATATAAATTCAGGACGTAATGTGGGACCTGGTAAGGGTCCAGTAGCTACAGGTTGAGGTCCTTGAGCAGGCAGAGGACCAGAGAGGGTGACATTTCTATCCTCCTCTTCCTCATCTGACTCTACAATAACATTTTCAACATTATCCTCATTACTGTTTGCCACATTTGCTGGAGTAGTAGGGCCTACAGCACCACTATCCAGACTTTGTTTCTCTAACAGTCTATCAATCATTTCTGTTTTCTTGCCTTTGACAGGAAGACCTTTCTGTCTGCACAAATCTTTAAGATAATCAGCAGTTTTTGCAAGGAGGGTCTCCTGACTATAACTTTCCATACTTTACTTTGTTAAAATAACTTTTTGTGATTGTTAACCTTGTGGTTAGTTGCACCAAGGTACTAGTAGCACACTAAAATGTAAATCCAATACTTTGATCCTCACCGCTGTACACCAGTGTTAGGCAGAATCCAGTGCAGTTCCCTTAGGGAGCACTACATCAGATTAGGACTACAGGTGAGAGCAATAAATCCCCTTTGGTATCAGTCTGTACCACAAAGATTTAGTTGGTAGCTATGGCTGAGCACTCAGGGCTTATCTCAAGAGGGGGATGAGCAGTATTCATTGTTTACACAATAGGCAGTACAGTACTATGGAGCAAGGAAACACTGACCAAAGTTGTGTATCAAAAAGAAAATATATTTATTCTATACACATCTAGTTTTCAACACATAGATCGCAGTTGATAAAGTAAGTTAGGTTTTAGTCAAGGAAAAGCATATACAACTCCCTATTCAATTGTAGACAAGTTTGCGGTAGTGTGAAAACTGAGCAAAACGGCACAATGAAAACCAACGACAAATGGCACTCTATCAATTCAACGAAAGGGAGGGAAAGTTAAACCGAAATATCTTCAGACACCCCCTAGCAACACTTCTCTGAAGTTTTGTGAACAAGTAATGCACAGTGACACTTTAACCAAAAGATAAGTGAATGAAAACTGAGGAAAATGGCACCACACAAGTTAAAACAGTAGGAAGGAACAGGGGTTTAGAAGATTTAGGTGCATCAACACATTTCTCATTGAAAACCAATCTAGTGAGAGCAGATCTAACAAATCAGCCAGACTCAATAGGCCTGAGTCAGAGTTAGTGGTACAGGACCAAGAGTTTAGGAGCAAAAATGTTCTTGTAGCTGCAGTCAAGTCTTTAGTAGAAAAATATTGAAGAGGTAGATGCGAGGCAAAAGACAATGTTAAGAGAGAGGGTGGGCGTCCCCACAAGTATTTAAAGGATTTAAAACACCTTTAGGGCTACTATGCAAAAAGGGCGGCCTGGCGGAACAATGTACCTTAAACGTGAAGAAGTGGCTCCTGCAGTGGCGGTTGTTCCTGGTAGTTCCTGCAGGTCGAGGGGTCCAACAGAGGAAGAGAGGCTCTCATCGTGGAGGAAGGTTCGAGTTGCTGCACTACCCAGGGATGAAACCAGCCGCGGTGCTGCCAAACAAAGTTTAAAAGGTACGCTCCTTTAAATCGCGGTCCAGGTCGATAGCTGCCTGACCCCACCAGCTCAAGGGAAGGAGGCTCTTTTGCTGAAGATCTCCTCTCGTCGTGTGGAAGAAAAGTGGTGAGACGATCCGGCAGGGCTTCACCGGTGGTGTAGATGCTGAAGATGTCTGTGGCTTCTCTCCCCTTCGGTTCCAGTGGCGACGTCTTGCTCTTCCAGTCCTCAGGACCCTGCTTTTATGCAGAAAGAGACCCATTCATACAGCCTAGCTGTCACTCACACAGTGCAGTGGTCTTCTTGGTGGGAGACCCTCCAGCCTATCAGGTTAGAGTGCGTCCTGAGTTGCTGCAGCAATTCTGTCAGGGGTTTCACTCCCCCTCCCAAACAACAGACCCACCCCAGACTCAGAGGCGCCGAAACGAAGGCTTCTTGGAAGAAGCCCGCCAAAAGAGCAACAAAGGATCCCCGACCTGGGTTAGGAGTTTAGAGCAAGACACGAGAAAGAAATTATATCAAAGTTCTGGTAAATAAAAACTACCGGAGTAAAGTTAATAATAAAATAAACCGGCGGTACGTTAGAGGCTGTCAGTAAAAGTGTTAGCCTCGAACAATGAGAAAATCCCATAGGGAAATATTTGTGGTCGAATATAAAAGGTAGTAATCACTGCCACCAGCCAGAAACTTTGTAGAGGGGGACTTTAAGGTACCCTTTCGAAAATGAACATAGGGGAAAAACTATTAACCCCTTCCAGTACTTCCATATTAAGATGGGGTGTACTGGTTTAGTTCATAGAGATCGACCAGTAAAGTCAATGCAGACTTTACATGCCCTGGGAGACAGTAGTCAGTCCCAGGGTATGGAGTCTATGTTTGGGGGTCGCTACGACACCCCTGCGTCACTGCACGGAGGGTGCTGTGTAACACATGTGCATAAAGATGGTTCCTACGGGTGAGAGAAAAGATCCCATAGGCATTAAACACAAAAATAGCCTAGAACACACATAGCAAAGATGCCTAAGAGTGGGACAAGAGTCTCATTCTTAGCAGGTAAAAAGAAATAAACCCTTCAAATCCAGCAAAGCTGCTGGGGGACTCTATAGGTAAGGGAAATTAGCCATGAAATGAGAATCCTCCCATGATGTTACATAACTGCATGAAACCTGGCTTGACAGTCCAGTCTATATTGAATGGTTTCATTTACATGAGATGATGGCTAATAAAGGCCCTAAAGGAAGACCGTTTGGTGGGCTTATTATTGGCATTAGCCAGCAATACATGTCACGTGAAATATGATCCTCAACTGAGGGTGGTTATATGCTGGCGGTGGAAGTGATGAATTCAAGTAGTGAAAGTGGAATCAGACTACTGGTAATAAATGTGTATCTGCCGCTAGGTGTAAAATCATTGGTAGAGTTTTTTGATAAACTAGAGGAGTTGATGTTGGAAATTACCTCTCTGTGTGGAGAGAACTGCATGGTCCTGCTTTGGGGAGATTTGAATGCCCGATGCAGTGCCCCATATATGCAAAGGTTAATCCCAAATGTGTAATGAAACATGGGGGTGGTAATAAGAGAGTTATGAGATGTCAAAATGTTAAATGACAGAACGGTGGGTGATGTCCCGGGACAATATACTTGGAAGGGACATAATGCAAGGGAAACCCTGTACTATATGTTTGGGAATCAAGCTCTTTTGACATCTACCCTTTAGCTCTGAGTAAGGCCATTTTAATTTAGTGACCATGATTTGCTGGTCCTAGTTATTGTGCTCCAAGACTCTAAAAGAAAAGATCGTAATTTGAAGGCCTGCTCTGAATTGTTATGCAATGACGCTGGCAGTGTTATAAAACGGACTAAGAGGAATCTTTGTGAGATTGGGAAATTGGTGGATACTATGGAGATGTTGGAGATTGAATTACTCTGTATTTTAAATGGGCATGAAATAGAAAAATGGTTAAAAGACCTTGCTGCCATTACTGGAAAATGTCCAGGTAGTATGGCTACATACTGATAAAATTAAGAATATGACAGGGTTATTAGAGATGCTAAGCGCAGAATGAGAAAGGACATTTGTGTGGTATCGGGTCTACCCTGACTAAGGACAAGATATTAATTAAGATCAGACACATTAAGAATTGCTATAGAGGATGGCGAAAGTGGTGGAAATATTCTGTGAAAAACAGACAGTGGCAGGATATGATAGAGATATTGAGTAAAGGGAATACAAAATACATTTGGCCCCACCTTGTGATGCTGGAAATGCATCAGAGGGACAGGGCCTCTAAATCCTTGTCCTTTACTGCTTTTTATCATGTGCTCTGTCTTGTTTTTTGTGCAGGAGTTCACGTGGGAATCCTGGTGGTGCAGCTCTTCCTGTATTTGGTTTGGTGGACAGACCCTTGGGATACCCTTCTGGCACCCATGGGTGGGAGTACGACCCTGTACTCCTAGTGTATGTTTTTGGGCACCTGTGTGTGGACCATAGAACAGGGTACGGGCTGGTGGCAGCTCCGTGCTGAATTGACAGATGCCCTGAGCGTCCTCCATTTTGGGATGAGCAGGCCCTGTCATGGAATCAGTGGATTCCTGATAGGAAACAAGATGGTCCCTGTGGCCTCTTGCTTTCTATTGCCTGTTACCTTACTTTTCCCGAAGTCCTGGGAATCCCTGAATCTGTCACTTCCGCCGGACAGGCTGTTGGGGGGAAGTTCCATATATGGTGTTGTGGGGAAGTCCAGGCCAGACTGGCTGGAGCCTTCTCAATGACTGTATGTCGTGGGTACACCCGTGGGGTGAGACCTGGGTGAATGGAGTGTGTGACGAATACACTTTCTGTGTTGTGGGTGTCTAGTATCTGGTGTTTGACATAATGATTGAGACAGCTCTGCCCGAAACTGGTATGAATGCAGTGTGTAGTGCTGAATGGCAGCGTGCTTGTCCAAATCCACATTCTGTGTTGTGAATGTCTGGATGGAAAAGAATGGTCTGAATGCACTGTGCGCCTAATTGACTGCCTGACTGCCTAAATGCCCTTCTGAGTGATTGGTTGCCTGAGTGTGACCCAGCAGAGTGAATGGGAGATCAACAGTATATCTGGGGGCCTCTCATTGCTAGAAATCGTTCAGAAGCTTAAGCAGAAACTGACATTGAAAATGATGCTTAACTTTGAAGCCCACTGGAAGAAGAAGAACCACTGCTGCTGTCCTTCGCTAATCTGAAAGCTACTGTGCCTTCAAGGAACTGATCCAAGAGAGGGCCTGGTTAGGAGACCTCTCCACGAGCTGCGAGGAACCATCGTGCACCAGCTGATCTTTGCCAAGCTTACTGGTAGACAGACCTACAAAAGTCTGCTCACCGGAGAAGGGGACCGCTGAGGAGAGTAAAGAGAAGCACCGGACAGCCGTCCACCGCCGGTGACCGCCGTCGTCGACCGGAGCCGCAGTGCTCAATTTCCCTACGAACATTTTGATCCAAGGACTCCCTTGTTCATCATTGTCGACCGTTTTTGTCCCGCCGCAGAAAGTCAAGGCCACCGATGACCAAGGAGAATCTGCCAGTGGGTTTCCCCGACACCCGAAAACCTCAGAGACGCAGACGAAGCTACTAAAGCCAGCCGTAGTCCCGTCCCATTTGCCGACACCAGATGCCGACGACTCGACGCCTTTGCTGGGCCAAAGTTCTTCATTGACTCTTTGCGGCAACAAACACTCGTCGTAGAGGTGCACCGCACGCCTCTTCTTCGCAGGACATTCACAAGCTTTCGTCGTCAAGCACCGCAAAGATCAAAGCTGCTTCCTCTATGACAGTGTATACCTTTTCTTCACCGAATCTCGACGATCCGCGGCTCCTGTCTGAAAGGGAGTGCGCTCAAGAAGAGCCTGTCAACGACTCTCAAAAGAACTCTATGAAACCAGGTACTTTGGGGCAGTAGAACTTTTATAGAAGGAGATAAGACTCAAATAGACAATATATGGACTGGATTTGTAGTGCATCTTCATTTACAGGTTGCCCAGGTGGGGGGATGCTCATATCGAACTGTGTCTAGAGGTATGGGACCAGCATTCTGCCAATTGTCTAACCAACTTGTCTTCCTCCTTACTCTACGGTTGATATCGTTTTACTGTGTTGATTTGTATGCTATTTGGGGCTGTCAGCCGTGGTCGCATTTGAATGGAATCAGAGTAAGAGTGGTACCACCTAGAACTGTATATATTTACCATTTTAGAATTGTCGGAGCACAAAGTGTATTATTGGGATTGTGTATATAACCTTGAACCTTATTTTGATAAAGACTGTGTTTTAACTAATACAGTGTGTGGACATTCCTTTGTGGGTGTTTGGGGACTACACTGTACTTAAGAACCAGCCTGCATCACCTCCTGAGAAGCTAGGCCTTGATTGCTCGCCACGTTTACCAATATAGAGAATCTTGGCTGGGGTCTTCTGTGCCCCTCCTCTACCATATAGAGAACAGGAGTACAGACACCCCCCTCCGGTCTTTAGACACCTAAATAAAGTTAAGGGGGGGTTAGAGAGAAAACATTGTACCCTATACAAGAAGTAGTATGGCTTGAGCATCTTAAGGTGGGCAGTTATCTCATAGATGTAATGTGCCCCCGAGATACCTGTTTGAGGGCTGGCAGCTGGAAGTGGGAGCTGTTGAGGTTGAAAGTAAGATCATGAGATTGAATAGTTCTAGGGCACCTGGTCTGGATGGACTGGCTAATGTTGTCCTTAAATTAAATCCTGGACAGTGGGCACAAATTTTGAAAATTCTATTTGATAATGTGTGCAGTTCACAGATAAATCCGTCCTCATGGCAACAGGCAGTGTTGGTGCCTGTTTTTAAGAAAGGTGACCATAGGTTTCTTTCTATGTTAGATACCACTGGAAAATTGTTTGCATCCATTCTCTTAGATGCTCTGCAGCAGTGGGTTGATGGTGTAAAGATATTGAGTTATGCACAGACAGGCTTTAGATCACGGTGTGGAACCACCCACAATTTCAGATTGATGGACAAGCTCTATCGGGATGCAACTGTGCGGTAGGGGCGGCCTTGTATACCATATTTGTGGACTTCAGAGCCTCCTTGATGGGATATCCTGTGAAAAGCTCTGGGCAAAGCTTAGAATTGTGGGGTTGTCTTGTATGGCTGTTGTGCATACTTAATGGCCTGCATTACGAAACCATGGTACAGATCCGATTGGACGATAGTGGTAGATTGTCTGCCCCGATACAAACTTTTGTGGGGGTCAAGCAGGGTTGCAGACTAGCACCACTGCTATATAGTCTATATACGGCAGATCTCCCACTTATTTTCAACGGGACTATAGGCTGTTGTCCAAAAGTAGGCGATTGTAACGTCTCATGCCTGCTCGATGCGGCTGACCTTGCTATATTTAACTTGACTGTGAGCTGAGCTAAGGACATGTTTGAAAAATTGGTGGAATATGCAAATATAAATGAACTGGTGATAAACATGGATAAGACAAAGGTTATGGTTGTGGCACCTAAATACATTACATTTCCTTTGTTTAACACCAGTCTTGGTATCATAGAAACAGTGGAGAAATACCCATACCTGGGCTTAGAGATGAGCTCCTCTCACTCATACACTTGCGCGTTCTCAATGTCACTTAATAAGTGTATTAAGGCTAAGAGATTAACACATTTGATACATATGTTTGCAAGTCAAACTGCAGGATTTTCCCTGGATGGTGTCTTGACGATATATAACCAATGCCTATGCACAATGGTTCTGTATGGCGTAGATGCGCTGGTTATGGATGATCTACGATGGCTGGATACTATTGAAATCTACTTCTGGAGATGGATCCTGGGCCTAGCCCAGTCTACATCAATAGAGTATTTAAGGCTGGAGCTGGGTTTGGTGTCACTAAAAAGCCGGGTAAGAATAAACCAGGGTATTCTGTTTCTGAAGATGAATATGAATCCAAGATGTCAGCTCCTTGCACTTATGACTACCTATGGACAAGTTGGTATTAGGTGCAAGGGGAATGACTTTATGAATCTTATGATGAAGTGGATTGACACTATTGGCTGGGCGCCGGGATTTAATCGGGGCTCCAGTACTACAACTCTGAAATGTATGTTGAAAAATAAAATACGATTATGGGTTTGGACTAAGAACTATGAACACCTTAGTAGTCTAAGATTCCATATTGACATGGTTAATGTTACCCACCGATATTCAAAAGTGCAGAGGTATCTGTTAATCTGGCCAAGCATTGCGGCAATGAATTTTCGATTGAAATTGAGGCTAAATCAATTACCCCTGTGGATAACTCTTGGTGCTAGGTATAATGTACCACGTCAGGCACGCACCTGTCGAATCTTTGTAAGAGTAAGGTACTACTGGAAACTGCGCGACATTTATTTACAGAATGTTCTGGTTTGGGCGCAGCAATAATGACTACATTAGGTAGTCTTGTGCATAGTTATGAGACTATCAAAACAGATGCATTTTGATAGTGAAATTATGCATCTTGCCCTATTTAGGCTTTGGGGAGTGATAAGCAAATTGCTGCCGAAGCCGATATGCACTGGCGGTGAATAATGGATTGTATTTTATGAAGAAGGGCAGATGATCCTTTTACTCTATCTACGTTTCCCATGATATAGTGTATAAAATGGCTTTTAAGATGCTGGATTAAATATCAGCAGTTTTATTATTTATGATTTTAGATATAGTAGTGCCATGAATTGACAATTTAAATATTTCTCATGATTATATATAGTGTGTATGTTGCACTTTAGGTATACGTTGCATTTTTTGATGATATGTATGTATAACAAGAAAAATGTTTTGTAAAATGGAAGATGAAATTATTCTAAGCTGTCTGTTTTAAGGTATTTGAATTTTGTAAATGTTTTATAACTGATTACAAATAAACATAAATAAATAAATATATATGAAGCAGCCCGCCATGCATTACGGAGATTCAGGCTTACCTTCAATAGGCTTTGTAGCGACCCAGTCGTTTCCGTAGCACTGTTGATTCCTCGATTGCGTTGAACAGTGGAGAGCTGCTGAGAGTGTATCCAGCCTTGAAGTAAGGCCTTTGAGGATGGGTGGCTTCACCATCCGGATTGAGGGGGTCGGTACATTTTCAGAGAGTGTTGGCCATTTAGCTGGCTCTGAATGATGTGGTATAGTTACTGCTTGATTCTGTGTTGCCATGGCAGCCATCTTATTCGTGGCAATTTTGTTGGAACTCCACATGGGCATCCATGATCATCTGGTGGTCACAGGGGCTGGAGGAGGACAGAGGACGCAGCGCAGCTGCTGAGAGTGTATATGAAGAGACTATTTCGGTAAGGCATTATATGGTAAGTCAAAGGTAAGGCAGGGAGCCCCTGCTCAGAAGGGAAGGGAAGGTGGAACCACAATATAGCAAATTATTTAAATTAGAAATACAGAAATATAATAAGTGGTCTTATAACAGGCCTGGAGTAGGTAGTGGTTGTTATTCTAGCTTGTTATTTTATTTAATTGTATTCATATTTTATTGGGTAAAGAACAGACCCTAGAAGGGGCGGGAATTGTGTGCGTCTTGGTGTTATGTGGCATTGCATGATTTTGTGGAGTGGTGTATGTGTGCAAGGAACGGGGATAGAAAAGGGTGGGGGTTGATTTTCTTTCAATTGGTTGAAAGCAAAGGGCAGCATGGGCGGCACATTAGCAGGTCTTTGAGGGGGCAAGTAAGAGAGAGACATCATTAACATGGAGGGGGACCAATAGAGCACATGTATAAGGCTGTGCCACTGTATCATGACAGAGGCCAGGGCAGGGCTCACACAATAAGAGCATCTTAGAACACATGTCCACATGTTTAGTAGCTAAATATAAGGGGAAGCAGCTACAGAAGAGAGAAGAAATCATGGATCCTGGCGTATGTTCAAAGACACAGAAGACCAAGGGGGCGGAGTAGGGGCACAGAGACAGAAAGATGGAAAGTGCAGGAACAAGGAAGTAGAGGGCGGGGTGCCAGCAGAGCGCTGGGGTTTATATCCCTTGACAGTGTATCCCGCAGAAGGGTACACACATTCAATCTATGTACCACTTGCGATAGGGACCCCTTCTGCTGTGGTAAGGACCCTTCAGCACCTGTAACACCACAGACTACCGCTCCCCAACCCCCATACACAAACCCGCCTGAAGTATCGGCACCCACGCGTGTCAGGTCACGAGAGTGCAAAGACTGGTTGTCAGAGTTGTTAATAGAATTGAACAGGATACCAGAATCCTCAAGAGAGTTGAGGGATGTACGGGCACCGGAAGATGGATCAGGAGAATGGAGATCAGGTGATTTGTTGCTTAGAATGAATCAGAGAGGAATCCAAAATGTATGTGTTGAAAAGAAAAGAGGCAGACGTAAGTGGACGTATTTCTGAGCAGAGACAGTGGTGGGAGATGTCAAGAGGGAGGACGAAAGTGATTCGTTCACTGAGGACCAGGGTGAAGAAGATGAAAGGTGTGAAGTGGCAGCTGAGAGTACCCACTAAGCAGTAGGGACGTGGGGGAGAGGCCGGTTGAGGAATAGAACTGGCAGGATGGCAACAGTAAGTAGAAGGGGAAGTGTGAAGAATGACAGGAGAAGTTGAGTAAAGATGCAGAAGCCCCGGGGAGAACACATAGGGGGCGGGGAGAACACAGTATGTGCCCTAGCCCCAGATGGATAAGAACAATTTAATTAAGGCTCTCCACAGCTCACAGGAGGGGCGAGCAAGTGGATATACAAATTTGAAAAGCAAACAGCAGAGGTGCCCCTGGAAATAGGGGATCTTGAGAGCTTTATGGTGGCTATATTTGGAGCCAGGCTGGGGGCCAGGCTGGGGATGTGTGGGTTAAAGCTGGATATCCGGGTATAACCCTGGGGGACGATGAACATGATGGAGCACAGTTTAACAGAATTAGAGCACAAGTGTGGGACGCTTTACGGAGCGCTTTCCCAAATACCCCCAATTTACAGTCCCTGATGCAGTGTACAATGGGGATGATGAAGATCCAGCAAAATTCATTCTTAAATTGCAAGAGATGTGGAGGGCGGAGACTGGAGGACCGTGGGACCGTTGAATATCCTTTTTTCTATCGTTCAATTTTATTGTAAAGAGAACATTGCCAAAGGAAGTACAGAAGGCCTTAAATAAAATTGTGGGTATTGAGGCAAAGGGGTGGCCCGAAATACAGAGCATAATAGTGCATCTATGGAAAAGGATTAAAGAACGAGAGAAGGAAACAGCTCAAGGCATCAAGCGGAGGAAGCAACATTGATAGAAAAGAAATTGGCAAAGGGTGTCTGTGTCTACGCCTGTACAGGTAGAGGGGACAGAGAGTACCCAACAAGTTGTGAGTGCCACTTTTGCTGCACTCTGGGCTGAAGGAGGACAAGGACAGTGGCACGGGGGACAGTAGTGTCCCGACCCACAGTGGCTACAAGGAGGACCACAGTGAGAAAGAGGAAATAAACTGTTCACATTCATAGTGCACTCAGGTGCAACTAAATCATGTATCATCAAGGGAAATTTTCCCTTAGCAGGAAACTATCTTGACGTTCAAGGATTCTCTGGGGTTATTTCCAAGGTTCCATGCACAGAGGAGCTGGACTTAAAGGTGCGATGGAAGGTAATTCGGGGTCCCATACTATATTCTGAAAGTTCCCCTGTTAATTTTCTAGGCAGAGACCTGCTCAGAAAATTACATGTTATAGATGGATTTGTAGTCCACAGCTTTAAAGGTACTTTGGTACGGTATCATTATGCTATTGAGAATAACAAGAAAGATGGGGAAACAATACTAGATATGTGTATCCCTTGTGACATAATGATATAGTACCGAAGAGGGCAGTGCCCCTGATGGCAGTATTAAACCCACCTCTATTTTTTGAAGAAGACTTACAACACATGCCTTTACAGCTGTGGACTACAAATCCACATGATGTTGGATTAGTGAAAGACGTGACCCCTGTGCATATAACACTGAAGCCAGGTGCGGGTATGCCAGGGTAAGACAATATCCATTATCGAGGGAGGGTATTAGAAAGACAATACAGACCCTACTTTACCAGGGGATCATTGTGCCTTCATCGTCTCTGTGTAATACGGCAATTTACCCCGTCAAGAAATCAACAGGGGGCAATTGGAGAATGAACCAGGATTTGCGCCCCCTCAATGATGTGGTGCAGAAAGAATTTCCGAATCCTGTAGCATCCCCCTTCTGAATTGTATGTAGCATCCCCAAAGAAGCCACTTATTTCACTGTAGTGGACTTGAAAAATGCATTCTTCTCGATTCCACTCCATCCTGAGTTGAGGTGCCTTATGGCATTTACACAGTGCCAGATAGGGTTTGAACACACTAGTTTACCCCAGGCTTACTGTGAGACCGAGCATATTCAACAAAATACTACATGCTGATTTAGGGAATATTCAGGTGCCTAGCACGATTATTTTATTTATGAATGTATTTATTTTCTTGTTTTCTTGCTAGGTGCTTATACAATAAGAACATACTGTTTCAAAGCGCCCACAGGGCAAGGGCGGGAGCAAGAGTGGCAAATACATCAAAGTACATGAAAAACACAATATATAAGAGCACTGAGAAAACAGGACAAACCTACTATGCCTTGTGAGTTTTTAGAAAGTGCACGTGCACCAAGGAAGAAGGCAGGGGTTAGTGCTGTTGAGTCTGAGCTCATGGGTGAGCCACAGATGAAGTGCTAGGAATGTTGAGTGCTACATAGCCTGCAGCTTTGAGGGGTGCAAGTGTGAGCCACCAGGGTGGAGGGTGTAAGTGCAGATAGACAGGAGCTGGGCCGATTGGGTGCAGGTGGTCAGGGCCCTGTGGATGCATAAGGGCCCAGGACAACAATTACTGCAACTGGGGAATTAGTATGGGGGGAGAAAAGGAAAGGAGGAGATGAAGAGGAGAGTCTTAAGGAGCTTTCCATACGAGAGAGCCAGCTGAGGAAAGCGAACGACCATCCGCCCTCTGTTCAGAAAAATGCTTTATACACAATGAGTTAGAGCCAGAGGAGCATAGTGATCCAGAGGGGGAGTATTTAGTAAGATAAAGTTGAAGATAGTGTGGTCCCCGGGCCCAGACATCCTTGTGGATGATGCAGAGGGATTTTAATTTAATCCGTGCAGAAACTGGGAGCCAGTGAAGAGTTTTTAGAGCAGGAGAGATGCAGTCCCGGGGCTTAAGGGGCTTAAGGTCAATGATAAGTTTGCTGCCCTATTCTGGATTAGCTGGAGGAGTAGCAGAGTGGAAGATGTTAGATTCAGGAGGAGTCTATTGCAATAGGGAAGCCTAGAGAGAACCAGGGTTGGGTCACATTGAGCCTACGGGGGAAAGTGAGAAAAGGGAGAATTCCTTTGAGAAGGAAGAGCTGAAAGTAGGACTTCTTGGCAATATCCTGAGTGTGAGGGAGGAAGGAGAGAGAGAGGAGTCCAAGATGACTCCAAGGTTTCTGGCTTCAGAATGCTCTAGTAGTAACGGCCAGAGCACATCACAACAGTCTTAAGGATTCAGCCACTAAATGGAATAATTTAGTCCCCAGGATCTGAGTCACTGCCAGGTCAGTCTATTTCTCTATTTTCAGCTATTCTCCAATATAAAAAGACAGAGAAACATGCCTTCCACACCAATTTGTTCCTAAATGACCTTTTAATTTCTCTATATAGATTCACATACAAAATAAAAGGATTAGAATATCGATTCACATTTTGCCTTTAATCCTTCCCCGTCCTGATGAAGGCCCACTAGAACATCATATGGTATGGTCGCCTGGAGGTACGCATCATTACTAAAAGGGCCAAAACACTCTGTGTCCGCGCATTTACCAAAAATAAGATACAAGCAACAAACTAAACAGTGGCGACTGTGTACACCTGCGTGTAGCCCCCAGTGCCACAAGCTTGACTATACAACCATAACTAAATAAAACAGACTGTGTTCTAGATAGGGAAAAGTGATACGACATTGTTCCCACTACATGCAAGAACGTTTTGGTTGTTAGCAGCCACCCATAAAAGCATTGTATATGGAATTGTTACTGATACTGTCATTGCAATGAAAGCACTTTTGAATACTAACCCCACATGAGAGGCATAATGGAGAATAAGCCTATCTTATATTGTATGAGAAAATGTTGTAAAATGTTTTAATGTTTGTCATGATATATATGTTTGAATATTATGACCTATTATGGAGAGTGCTTAACAAGCAGAAATACAATTGTCTTGTATGCACAAAGAAGAACACTAAGGCGTAGTGCATTCCCAATGATATATGTGCATCGGAAATAGAGTTCCAACCAGAACTGGAGATCTGAGGGAGGGGTAGCTGTTCACTTTGTTCTTTATTATATATGTACTTTCCCCATTTATAAGTGAAAGCCCCACGTGAACAAAAATGTAGGGGCCAACCCTTTCTTGTTTAAGGGTGCAAGAGGGTCACAGGGAGTTTGAAAAAGAGCTGTGTCTCGTCTGCGTAACACTGAAAGTTGGAAGAGAAGGAGTGCAAGCAGAGCAAGGTAGATGTAAAAAGCCATGGGGAGAGAATAGAACCCTGGGCGCCACCCGAGGGAAGAAGTAGAGTAGAAAGCGCCCAGGATGACTTAGAAAGAGCAGTCACTAAAGTCGGATGTCAGCCAGTCCAGTTCCTGCTCTGAGATACTGAGGGTATCATGGAGCCTTTGTATGATGATTGAATGGTTGACTGTGGCAAAGGCAGAGGAGAGATCAAGAAGGATAAGGACAGCTGGGGAGTTGGAGCCCAGAGATGTGAGCAGTTCTTCACAGGTGTTCAGAAGTGAGGTTTCCGTGCATCTGGACGCTTGGAATCCAGATTGATGGTCGTGGTGATCACCAACAAGTTCAGTGTGTGAGTTCAGTTGGGGCAAAAACAACTTTTCCAGCAGTTTCCCCAGGAAGGGAGTTATGTAGATATGGCAGTAGTTGGCAGAGCAGGTAGGATCTGATGAAGTTTTTTTCAGGATTGGGCACACAGGGGAGTACTTAAGGGAGGAGGGGAAAGATCGTGTGATGAAAGAGTGATTGCAGAAAACAGCGAGAGCAGGGGCAAGAGAGCCCAGGTTATCCTTGATGGTCCTGGATGAGCAGGGGGAAACCTGCTTATAAGAGGCCTCATGAAGCAGACAACTCTGGCAAATTCTTCAGGTGTGACAGGGGTGAAGGAGGAGAAGGAGGACGGAGGAGGGAGGGGGTGTTGTGATGAGGGGTTGTGGGACAGGTTATGAGGGAGAGTAGCAAGGGTAGTAAGGATGTCCTGGGTTTTGGAGGAAAAGTGTGAGGCCAGTGCATTGCAGAGGGCCTGGGAGCGAGATGGTGAGGAGAATGAGGAGGGGATCGCTAGTTCCCTGCAGATCTTGAAAAGTGCAGCCGTGTTATTGGATGCACCAGAAACCTGTGCCTGAATGTGGGCTCTTTTCTTGCCACGGATGGAGTGTCTGCATTGCCTTTGGAGAAGGCGGCAGGCCAGTTTGTCAGAGGCTGAGCCTGAGGTTTGCCACTTCAGTTCTGCTGCCCTGCACTTGCATTTCATGGCTGCAAGTTCGGTGTCGTACCAGGTGTTACGCTTAGAGGCAGGTTTGAGGCAGATCCTCATGACTGGGGCAATAATGTCAAGAGTATTGGTGATGGAAAGGTGGAGGTTGCTGAGGGCAGAGTCAGAGGTGGAGTCAGAGGTGGTGGGGTGGGGGGTGGTGAAGGTGGAAGCAAAGGCAGCTGCAGACACTTGTTTCATCGGTCGGATGTTAGCGAACAAGGTTGATGCAAATTTTGGGGGGTGTTCATGGGGCCATGGGGACTCAAGTGGGAGGAGAGGAGAGAATGGTCAGACCAGGAGAGAGTGTGACTAGTAGGAGTGAGAGAGAGAGAGATCAGTGTGTATGAGGACATCCAGAGTATGTCAAGCTGAGTGGGTTGGCCCAGAAGGGAGAATGGAGAGGGAAAGCGAGGTGCAGAGGTCATCATTGAGGAGCATGGATGCAGAGCCTGGGGAGTCCAATTGGATGTTGAAGTCACCCAGTAGAAGGAGGTCGGATGTGGATGAAAGTAAGGAAGAGCAGAAATCAGCCCATTCAAAGAGGAACAGGGTGGTTGCGTCTAGGGCCAGTAAATGGTGACAATGGTCAGGGTGGAGATGGGAGCGGTGACCAACTTGCAAACCAGGCTTTCAAAGGAAGACTAGAGCTGGGTTGGGAAGATGGAAGCAGGAACCCACTCAGGGAAGATTAAGGCAACCACCCAACCAGTGCGGGGAGGTCAAGGCTTCGAGATGATCTTGAACCCTTCAGGGAGGAGGGAGTTAAAAGCAGTGACTGATCTGGCATTGAACCATATCTAGGTAAGAGCGAGAATGTCGAGGTCAGTGTCTTCAAGAAGGAAACATATATCAGCGGAGTGTTTGTTGGATGAGCAGGCGTTAAGAGTTTTCAGGTGGAGGAGGTCTGTGCCTTTGAAGGTTTTCTGAGGTGGTGTACAGGGGCATGGTACATCAGTCAGAGGAGGGGGAGAATTTTATGAGGCAGTGTACACGGGTGTGGTACATCAGTCAGAGGAGGGGGAGAATTTTATGAGGCAGTCTACACGGGCATGGTACATCAGTCAGAGGAGGGGGAAGAGTACCTGGTTGACCTGCTAGTGTGTAGTGACAGTGAACAGCACTACTGAAGGGACTCTATTGCAATTCTACAATTGCTGGCCTGAAAGCGGGACAAGGTCGACAAGGCCAAATTGCAATATTGTCAACAGGAGGTGCTCTATCTGGGGCCGTTCATATCAGCGAATGATAAATGAATACTACCAGATAGGGCAGCGTCAGTATGCACCACCCCCAGACCCACCTCAGTTAAAGAAATGCAGAAGTTTCTGGGCCTATTCAACTACTGTAGGGCATGGATTCTAGATTACGCAGCATACACAAGGCTACTTTTGCAGGCCCTTAGGAAAGAACAACAAACCAAGGACCACAGATTACAGTGGACGACAGGCATGATCAAACAGTTTGATGATTTAAAAGAAGTCATTAGTTCGGAACCCTTACTGGCCACCCCACATAACACACAGGAATTGTACTTGTTTTCACATTCAGATGGCCAGTTTATGACAACGGTATTGACTCAGAAGAGCACTATGGGCCATAAACCAATGGCCTATTATAGCGGCACTTTGGATGAAGTGATGCAAGAGCAGTTCACGTGCAAACAAGCTTTAGCAGCTGCTGCTTTCACGATAGAGAACAGTTCTACAATTGTAATGGGGTGTTCAGTTACGTTGTATTTGGAGCATTCTTTATTTGCCATTCTAGAGAGGTTGAAATCCACTCGGACTACAAAAAGATCTTAAGCGTATGTGATTTTCAATTCTAAACCTCATATTCATGTGGTTAGATGCAAAACAGGGAACCCTGCCACCTTTTTAACAGACATTGCCACTACAGAGGATTTAACGATTCATGACTGTGCCACATAGGAGGGCGAAGAGGACAACATTCCTAAAGCAAGGGTCTGCGCATTGTCAGAGGGTGAGATACTTTTTGTTGACTGGTCTTCCACAATTGACCAGGAGGATGGGCAATGACGGACAGGGGCAACAATGGTATGGCTTGAGGAAGGAGAGTATGAGACGGTGTTCACAAAAAGGTTGCCCATGCATCATTCTGCACAGGCGGCAGAACTCATAGCACTCATCGAAGCATTAAGAGCGTCTAAAGATTGCTATGTCACAATATATTCAGACTCGGCATACGACACAACAACAGTACACGCCATCCTATCCCACTGAGGTGGGGGTTCGGGAGGGCGGGTGGATCCCCAGTGAAGCATACGGAACTGCTAGAAATACTGATAGACACATTATCCCAGCCATCTGTTGTGGCATTTGTCAAGTGCGCTGCCCTCACTAACAGGGCAGACAAAATATTGATTAGGGGACGCAGCTGCTGATGCAGCAGCCAAAATGGGGGCATTTCTGCCAAATGAAATACCTGCTGAATACATTGTGATTGCCCCACCCGCAAGCGGACATCCAGCACCTTGAACAGCCTTGTCCATCTCCCATGAAAGGGAGAAAGAGCTGTAGTCACGGAGAGGTTTTAAGCAATCCCCACCAGATATGTTATGGAGACAAGAGAGCTCTGGGAAGACAGTAATGCCCCAGGAGATGCTACCAGTAGCCTTTGACCACTGCCCATCCCATAGTTCGAGCAACACATAGCAGCAGATATACAGGAGGACTGGTTTATACCAAACATCAAGGAAAGGATTAGAAAAATTGTTATACATTGTACAACATGTCAAAGTTTCAGTACAGGTAGGACACTAGCAACGTTACGGGGCACCTTGCCCTGCCCTATTGGTCCATTCTGTGAATTACACATAGATTACGCTGATATGGGTGAGCGTTGTAATGGATCTAGGTACCTCATTGTAGTGGTTTGTCCATTCTCAAGGTGGGTGGAAGCAGGGCTGTATGCACATCCGAATGCCAAGTGTGCTGCTAGATTTTTTGTATGTGAGGTATTCTCTTGATGGGGTGTGTGAGGTTTTAAGATCAGACAACAGCACACATTTTTACAATACATTATTTCAGCATGTCACAGCACTACTTGGCATCAAGCACCGGACGTGTTCAATTTACCACCCACAGGCCAGTGGCATTGTGGAGAGAATAAACAGGCTCCTCAAAAGGAAGTTATAGAAATTATGTACCACGTTGAAGAAAAACCGGATGCACTGTTTTCTCCTGGCCCTCGTCAATTTATGCATGCAGACAAGCAAAGACCACCATTTGTCACCTCACAAAGTGGTCAACGGCCAGCATATGCATAGCCACATATTCCCTATAAGAAGGGCTTCAGACGCACGTAGGACAGCAGTAGTGCTAGGCGAAAAGTATTTGACCACATCAACTATGGCAATTAAATATGTCTCCCAACAGATTGCACCTCCAGGATTGAGACGACAGACACCGGACATTGTGACTACTACTGCGACAGATCTCGATCATATGATCACACAACAGCTGCTGCCTGAGGACTTCAAATATGCCCACCATTGCGTACGCAGGTGGAATAACCCTCAGTTCCAAGCGCCTTACGAGGGGGTGTTTTGTACTCCCCTTGCAGTAAAAATTAAGGAATTGCGCTATTGGGTCCACCTCTCTGACATCCGTAGGTTACCTCCAGATAGTAAACTGGTACACCACTTATTTTAAAGAACAAGGGATAGCAGTACCTGTACCCAGTCTACCTCACCGGCCTGTCCAGGGACAATACGTGTGCAGTACCACGCTCCAGTGGCAGGCGATGCCCAGCTGCTAGCTCTGTATCTTTCTTTTTTCAGGAGTGCTTTTTCTCTCTCTCTCTCTTTGTGTAAAAAGTACATCTTGTACGTTTCTCCTTTTCGTTGTCTTGTGTGTCTGTGTTTTCATTTCAGAAAAGAAGAAGATTGACGTGACTAATGTAAATAATTTGTTAAGTAGGGACTCGAGGTGTAGATGCATGAATGAGAGGATTTCTCCTATATTTATTATTGTGGGTCGACTATTGTCACAGGTCTTTGTGTGATATTGATAGTACTATTGGGATTGTATTGGGAGGAGGATGTTATAGGGGTAGGTCCTATAAAGGGGGGAATGGGCTTGTATATCATCCAAACGGGACAATACATATAAATGTTAATAATATGAGCAGAGTTACATATATTAGTAATAATGTGAACACTAATAATAATAATGGAAATTAATTTAACAAGCACACCACAACAGTGGGGGAAACAGTGAAAATGTTGTTTTTAGTAAGTAGGAGATTGTCTAACAATGTTAAATGTTAAAGGTATTTATACCGTGCACCGTGACAAACATAGTTGGTCCCTAGGCACTCAGGCGGATCTATAAGGCAGGCAGGTTAGGTTATTCGGGTGAAGAGGGTGTAGGAAAGTGAGAGAAGTGGTGTGCTGTTGGCAGGGTTACCTAGGGTTACCAATCCCAGGTTCCTTAAAAAATAGTTTTACAAACCTGGGATTGGTAACCCTAGGTCTCCTGGGGGCAACCAGACGTGGTCTCCCTCTCACTGTGCTTAGAGAGGCATCAGCTTCACCTCACTGATGATCCCCAACAAGGGTGAAACACGTGTATGGGGTTGCTGGTGGTACTCTCGTTCAGATTGGAATTGCCATTGTATTTCGGTGCTGGACTGCCCCTGGGCAGGACAAAGACTGATATGCAAATGGATATTTCCCATCTGTGAAAGGCACAGTGAGTAAAAGCAGTGGCTGCAAACTCTCAAGTGGTTAATAACCACTGAACAGGTTATCATGTCTGTTCTTGCGAGAGAGGGGCGCCCGCTACCTTTGTAAAACTATTTTTTAAGGAACCTGGGATTGGTAACCCTAGGTCTCCTGGGGGCAACCAGACGTGGTCTCCCTCTCACTGTGCTTAGAGAGGCATCAGCTTCACCTCACTGATGATCCCCAACAAGGGTGAAACACGTGTATGGGGTTGCTGGTGGTACTCTCGTTCAGATTGGAATTGCCATTGTATTTCGGTGCTGGACTGCCCCTGGGCAGGACAAAGACTGATATGCAAATGGATATTTCCCATCTGTGAAAGGCACAGTGAGTAAAAGCAGTGGCTGCGAACTCTCAAGTGGTTAATAACCACTGAACAGGGTATCATGTCTGTTCTTGCGAGAGAGGGGCGCCCGCTACCTTTGTAAAACTATTTTTTAAGGAACCTGGGATTGGTAACCCTAGGTCTCCTGGGGGCAACCAGACGTGGTCTCCCTCTCACTGTGCTTAGAGAGGCATCAGCTTCACCTCACTGATGATCCGCAACAAGGGTGAAACACGTGTATGGGGTTGCTGGTGGTACTCTCGTTCAGATTGGAATTGCCATTGCATTTCAGTGCTGGACTGCCCCTGGGCAGGACAAAGACTGATATGCAAATGGATATTACCCATCTGTGAAAGGCACAGTGAGTAAAAGCAGTGGCTGCGAACTCTCAAGTGGTTAATAACCACTGAACAGGTTATCATGTCTGTTCTTGCGAGAGAGGGGCGCCCGCTACCTTTGTAAAACTATTTTTTAAGGAACCTGGGATTGGTAACCCTAGGTCTCCTGGGGGCAACCAGACGTGGTCTCCCTCTCACTGTGCTTAGAGAGGCATCAGCTTCACCTCACTGATGATCCCCAACAAGGGTGAAACACGTGTATGGGGTTGCTGGTGGTACTCTCGTTCAGATTGGAATTGCCATTGTATTTCGGTGCTGGACTGCCCCTGGGCAGGACAAAGACTGATATACAAATGGATATTACCCATCTGTGAAAGGCACAGTGAGTAAAAGCAGTGGCTGCGAACTCTCAAGTGGTTAATAACCACTGAACAGGTTATCATGTCTGTTCTTGCGAGAGAGGGGCGCCCGCTACCTTTGTAAAACTATTTTTTAAGGAACCTGCGATTGGTAACCCTAGGTCTCCTGGGGGCAACCAGACGTGGTCTCCCTCTCACTGTGCTTAGAGAGGCATCAACTTCACCTCACTGATGATCCCCAACAAGGGTGAAACACGTGTATGGGGTTGCTGGTGGAACTCTCGTTCAGATTGGAATTGCCATTGTATTTCGGTGCTGGACTGCCCCTGGGCAGGACAAAGACTGATATGCAAATGGATATTACCCATCTGTGAAAAGCACAGTGAGTAAAAGCAGTGGCTGCGAACTCTCAAGTGGTTAATAACCACTGAACAGGTTATCATGTCTGTTCTTGCGAGAGAGGGGCGCCCGCTACCTTTGTAAAACTATTCTCCTAGTTATGCAGTCATTCCAAATTGTTGGTGCGAGGTGAGATCCTCTGAATTTTCTTTTGTTCTAGGGTTTCGCTTCCGGGCGGATGTCGTTGCTTGATCTAAGCATCCTTGTTGGGTGATGTAGGCTTAATTTGACACTCATGATCTCTGTGCCTTGGTTGTGGATTGCTCTGCGCGTGATGCACATTGATTTGAATTTGATTTGCTTTTTTATTGGTAGCCAATATAGTTTAGTTTCGTTTTATTTATTTATAGAGCGCAAACCCAACCCGGAGGCAAGTGGGCGCTATTTGTACATGTTACAGTAAAAACTGTAGAAACAGGCAAACATAAGGCATAATCATAGATCATAACAGGTAGTTACAAGCATACAGAATTTTACAAATGTATATACAATATGTTCAGTTACATCAGGAATGACGATATCAGTACAACCTATTGCTACTATAGTCAGGCAAGTGAGTACGTTTACATACAGTGTGAGCCTGCATATTTATGCTTGATATTGCTCCTGCAACCAGGTTTTAACCTTTTCGCAGAAGAGGAGGAATGCAGGTTCCTCTCGCAAGGATGCAGGTAATGTATTCAATATTTTGGCCTCTACGACTGGAACGCTAGCCCCTCCTGCACTTTGTTGTTGAGGAATGGTGACACAGTGTGATTGGGCTGATCTGGTAGGTCTCTAAAGGTTGTCATTAGACTAAACCGCGCTCAGCTTAATTTCAATTAGCAAAACGTATGCAGTAATAGTATTGCATTCTGAAAAATCACATAAGGTAGTGAATATTACTGATCCTATTTATTGTGAACAGCTGACACGTGTTTCAACCCTTGGTCGTCTTCGTGCGGGGTATTAATCGCCTTGAGCAATGTCTCATTGTATAAGTCGACTAAAATCGAATGGTCTGTATGCAAAGTGGTGGGGTGGGTGATAGGTGTCAGTAGAGGCAGGAGGTTCTCTAAGGTTAAGTTATGTTTGTTTCTCGTCATCGTGGCTGGTACAGGGGTATGTTTTAGAGAGAATGTCAATATTAGAATTTAGGTCCGCTAGCCAATCTGGCGTTCTTCCTTTTGTGTGGGGTGGGTTTTGCATCCTATGTGTAAAGCCCAGTTCAGAGATAGTGTTCATAAGGGCAGCAGCTTTAAGGTCTTTTGGATCTAGGAAGCCTAGGTTAAAGTCACCCATAATAATGACTTGGGAGTTGCTTTTCGTATTGGTTGAAAGTAAGTTTGAGATATCATTTACGAATGAGGATAATGGGCCAGGTGGTCAGTAGGCTATTAGTCCTTCTTAGGCTGAGGGCTGTTTTGTATATGAAGGCGGTGCCGCCTCCTTTGGTATTGTTGGTGTTGTTGGCCTCTCTATCCACTCAGATGATTGAGTAATTATCCGGGATGGCTAGGGTCAGGGAGGGGCCAGATGCTGTGTGGAGCCATGTCTCTGTAATGGCGATGAGGTCGAGGTCGTGGAGTGTAATGAAATCAGCGATGTCTAGAGCATGTGCAGGTAGTGATCTAGCATTGATGAGGCCAGCTTTGATAGTAGGAATGGGTGTGTTTTGTTTGGATGAGGGTGGCCTCGTCTTAGTTGCTCAAGGCGGGGGAGCAGGATTAATTGTGATTATGGGTTCTGGGATAGAACAGTTGTTGCTGGTCTGGGTATGATGTGTGAAGCGAGATCCAAGTCTGAAGTTTCTGAGAGGTAGTGGGCAAGGAATGATATGAGCGCTGGTGGGTGTGTTGGTTTGCAGTGTATGTGAGATGCATGGAGGCAGGTGTATGTATTGTTGCACTAGTGTGGCAGGGTGAGGCGTCATGGGATGAGCCTCAGATGAGTGTTTGGTAAAATAGTTAGATGGAGGTAACCTAGGAAGGTATTTCTGATCCTGGCATAGGCCTGTTTGTAGGAAGGTAGAGGGTGGTATGAGGGCTGAGGCCGGAAGTATAGAAGCCATAGTAAGGCAGGTGACGGAATTCCTAGGATTTATCATGGTGTCCATGGTGAATGGGAAAGAATGGGAAAAGATGGATACTAGTGGGAATGGGACACAGTGGATGAGGCAGATTAGGATGTGAACTAGGGCTCAGAGTGGACACGGCATGACTAATTCACCTTTCTTTATGCTAGTGTATTAGTACGCTAGAGATAGTAGGCTAGTGTTCTCATGGCTGAGATGATGGTTAAGCTTATCGGTAGAAGGTGGTGATTCAGGCACAATCCTCATAAGAGACAGGGCAAAATGACTGTCAGTGTTTGACCAGATGTGCTTATAAGGTATGATGACCTGGTCACGGACAAGTAGCAACTCGGTCAGCAGTTGTGGGTCCGTTTCTGATGAGGATCAGTTATGAAAGCACAGTGTGCCATTGTAATACATAACAGGAAGTAGGAAGCAATGTTGAGTGCAGGACAGTACAATATTAACAGCATTGGATTCCAAGTACCAAATGCAGCAGTAATTGTGTCAAGCTTACTGTAACTGTGATGCCAGTTTAAATACAGACGAGTAAAGCATTTGAGATACAGACATACAAGTCGAGAAGTTGTTGCAAATGTAATGACCAGGTACGAGAACGTGGCAGTAAAGCATAGACATAGTATGGGCACAGTATTAGAATCATAGGAATAACATGCATTACAGATGATTAATCACTGGTCAAGTAATGTGCATAACAGGCATAGCGGTTAAGAATCTATGGGTTCTAGTACAGAAGTGAGACGATTTCGCAGTGGGCTTTAAGCTGCAGGAGATATTATAAGCACAGTAATAGACCTAGTGCTGACGTATGCGATGGCAATAAGGTGTACATAGTAGTAGTAAGACATGTAGGAGTTAATTACAAGCTTCAGTTAGGGGTGACCATCGTTTACTCAACGTACCTGGTGATATTCATACTCTAGAAATATTTACGTTAAATGGCAAATAGTAAACATTGCTGGATTAATAGTTATATAATAATGTAGTGTTTTTAGCACTGATGTGATGTGTTCATTTTGGGGTAGTTTAAGGAGCAATCTGGCCGCTGGATTTTGTATGCGCTGTAGTTTTTTTAGAAGTCGTTCAGGCATACCCAGACAGGCTATTGGCATAATCTACTCTGGACATGATGAGAGCAATGACAGTAAATGTTTTGTTGGCGAATGACAGGAATGGTAGGATCCTTTTTACCGCTCGCAGGAGAAAAAACATTTCTTGAGCAGAGAATTTGCTTGTGGCTCTAGAGTAAGTTTGTTGTCCATCAGGACACCCAGGTTTTTAACAGTCAATGATGAGGCATGAGTTTTACTGAGTTCCCTTGTCCAAGGGATGTAGTGGTTGTCTCCTCAGTTTTTTGTGATGATTATTATTTCCATTTTGCCTGGGTTGAGTTTGAGGTAGTTCGAGTTCATCCAGTTAAATATATCTCGAAGGCAGTTCTCTAGTGGTGTGTTTTCTTCTTGAGTGTCTTGTATTTTGTAGACTATTTGTGTATCATTAGCGTAGTTGTAGCAAGTGAGGCCGTATCTTTTGATGATCTTGATTAGTTTAGATAGGTAGATGTTGAATAATAACGGGGAGAAGGATCATCCTTGTGGGGCTCCGCATGTGGATTCTCTTGGGTTGAATTTGAAAGATTTCATCCATATGGCCTCTGTTCTGTTTGTTAAGAATGATTTGATTAACAATAAGGTGCTGTCAGTTATTCCCAGTCTTTCCAATCTCGTGATGAGGATGTCATGGTTAACTGTGTCGAATGCCACAGAGAGGTCTAGAAGTATCAAGGCAGTACTGTTGTCTGAGCCTGTGTTTGCTTTTAGGTCATTCCAATGTGAAACGATATAATGTTATGCCATCTCTGAAAGCATGTATAGAATAATGAAAAGATAAGCACGAAGAAAGTATGACATGTATCAAGGGCTGGGTTTGGATGTGATTGAGGATATGCGCCATCCCGAGTTTACAAACTGATGGTATTCTGACATGAATGGTGTGGGAAGAAACACTGTGAATGGAAGCTGTTATGTGTGTTCACTCATTCCACGTGCATCAGTGGCACCCAAGGTTTTAGTGCCGCAAACAGTCCTAAAAGGAATGTTCCAGGCACATAATATATAACTGCAAATGGTGAGTCCAGATCTTGTACGGTGCAGCAACTATCCAAAAGGCACCAAGTGTGTTTAACTGCCATATCTGATGGTGAAAGGGCGTAAACATGGCAATAATAACTGTCAGGACACCACACTACCTTGCTTAGCAGAAGGACTGGTAACATATAGCAAGGAAAGGATAGCGTGAGTGGACAATTTTTGTGCACAAATCTGGACAGAGCATATCACAAAGCTGATGTGGATTGCAACAATGGAAAAGACGGTGCGAGTACACAAGGAAGAAGAATACAGATGCTGATTCTGCAGCAAGGGTACAGTCTATCGGCTCGAACAAACGTTGCAATAAGGCTCTCCTAATCACAGGCATGAAGAAACGTACAGCTGCGATGATGGATTAATACTGGGTCTATGGCCAACAAGCTTACTTGCACCTGCCACCATCATGGAGGGGCTGTTGTTCGCTGGCCACATTGCACTCAGCACTATTAGTGATCCCCGTATAACACCTGAAGGGGGAGCGCTGACTGCCGAGGGACCAACTAGTCTCCCCATTGTCAAAAATGAAGATAATGGCCTGTTGCTCCACAGCCTGCCAAGAAAAGGACAGTTGCAACAACCCGAGAGGATGAAAATATCAAATTACATATCCAAAGATTTACAGACTCTTCAGCTCCGCAGAATCCTTTTTTGCATCTTTACTTTTGCCAGGAGTGGTCCAAATGGTTGCAGATGATGAGATGTGAGTTAGTCCAGCTCGCAAACAATACAGAGAACAGGTTCAACGAGATCAATGTTGAGTTGCATGCAGTAAGACTTATGACGATGCAAAACCCATATGTGTTGGACACGTTAACAGCAATGGAAGGTGGGGTTTGCAGAAAGTTTGGCAATTTCTGCTGCACTTTCGTGCCTCCAGAGGATGCAGACAACGCATCATTATGCCACATCATCGCCGCTGTCCATGGCCTGGGTGTTCTCATGAAGGAGGGAGAGTACAGGCAAGTGATCAGTTTACTTTGGCATTTAATTGGGCCCTGTCATGGCTTGGAGAGATCATGAAGATGTTAATGCCCATCATTGTGTTCATCCATGTTATTTTCTGCCCCTGTCAGTTGGGTTTTCAATGTTGTGACAATGTGGCACCTAGCAGCGCAAGAATGATGGTATCAATTGGTGTTCCAAAAGCATCTTTCGAGACAATATGCCTCGTGAGATGCCACAGGGTTGCCCTAAATGTGAAATGCTCCCCATCACATATGAAGATGAAGTTGATCATCTATACCACACTACCATTTATCCACCCCCTGATCTAGAAAATGACACAGAGGTTTGAGTGGACCTGGCGGGGGACGGGGGATGTATCTATATGACTTGCCCACCTGAAGAGTGCACGCGCAGTGGGAGAGTTTATGGTCAGTGTGTAGGGCCTGGGTGCCAATAAAGGGAACTCAGCCATATGTGGAAGCAGAGAAGAGGGAACGGGAGCATAGAGGTATAGCAGAGTTCATTACTGTAGAAGCAACGAAAGGAGGGAATGTTGGGAAGGGGGCAGACCTGTCCCCTCCCCCTAGGCACTTTAGAGTGAGATGAGATCCATTTGAAGCACTATGATGGGTCAGAAGGGCCGGTGGGAAGACCACCTCCCAGTATTAAAGGTCCCCACTCCAATATAACCAAATATAGTCTATCCACATAGTACAGCATAGGGCACAATCAGCATTGCTATTTTTCATAGATATTAGTAACCATAGGTAGAAGGGAAGGCCTGCACAGCAAATGCAGATTTGCATGCACTAGGCCCAAATTGCGAGACAAGGGAAATCTCCAGCCATGCCCGAGCTCCCATGAGGACAGCCCACACTCCCAACCGCCACTACGCCTATTGATTGTTCTTACAGTGTTGCAAAGATG
This sequence comes from Ambystoma mexicanum, assembly GCF_040938575.1. Lineage (NCBI taxonomy): Eukaryota > Metazoa > Chordata > Amphibia > Caudata > Ambystomatidae > Ambystoma > Ambystoma mexicanum. The sequence continues at coordinate 1,088,983,569 of NC_090926.1, read as the reverse complement.
TTCGAGCGGAATGTTCCCTTCAAGGCCGTGATCACAGACCGGCACCTGGTGTGCATGTTATCTCACACTGGCCAAAGCATGACCCGGCCCATCCCCAAGCGACCACAAGTTATAGCCCATATAACTGACTAAAACTTAAGATTCCTGAATTCCATGGCACCAGGTGCTCTTTGACCACCAACCCCAAAGTAAGAAGCCCTGAAATGTTCAAAGAGGACGGACAGGGCACATTGTTGCAGCGACAATCGTGTGATTTGTATTGTGATGTGCTGGGAGGGATACATTATAATTAAAAATGAGGGTGGAGACCTTGGAGCCGGATGGCATGGAAGGGAGTGAGTGAAATGTGTGTGTGAAGGTTAGAGTGCCCCAGAACCTCCTTTGTGCCTTTATTAAGGACTGCCAAGTGCACAGTATGAGTGATAAAGCAGTTGTATGGTAGGAGTATCATTAATTTGTTATTTGACCTTCGACCTGAGATCTAGATTATCTCTGCGGCACCCACGTGACAGAAGCCGGACGATTGAGCTGGAACCAATGGCCTGGCATCTTTTATGGGGTGGGCGGTTCCTGTAAAGGCACACACCAACCAGCTGCGCAGGATTTTACTATATGTATTGAGTCATGTATGACAATGTTTTTCTTTATAAGATTCTGCTTGTACTACTTTTTGGCAGAACGTTCTTAGCAGCAGAGTTATTTGCTGTTGCTCTCATCTGCCCATGAGATTAAAATTTGTTATCCTTACAAGATCGACTTGGGCGTTTCTTCCCTAGCGGGTTGTATTCTCTCTGATTTGAGTGTTCAGGGACTTACCTTCACCACGACACCCATGTTAGGCCTATTGGTAGACCACTTAATTTCAGTTCTGATAAACAGTGCCTACTGTTTCATCTGGCATCTGTTATGCACAGAGTACATCACTGCTTTTTTGATTCATTTTCTGGCTATAAGAGATAGAAACCCTGCCTATATGAAGCAGCCCTTTGTCTGCACTGACTTTTTCCAAGGCCTTGGCACTCTGCAGTGGGAAGGAGCCTTGGAAAGGTCATTCATTAACCATGGGCAGGACAATTCCCTGATGTGTGTCTCCAGTCACAACTACCTTTGCCATTTAAGTAGTTTACTATAGTTCATCTAGTGCGGTACTTCTGTGCTCTAGACTAGTGTGTCTCGCTTCACTGAATGCATGCTGTGCCCCCATTCACACCAATATGAAGATTTTCTTTTGCATAGTCCCCCTCTGTAGCAACTACAACTCCTATGCGGTCTGTGAGAAACCTAAGGGTGTCGCACCACTTAGACCCTTGGGATCTGCCATCCAGGTGGCCAGGACACAGCCATCGCTTTTGGATCCAGTTCCTGGGGGTGGACCAGTGTAGGAGGATCACCTGGGTGAGGCGTCCTAGGGAGTCAGACTGGGTGTACCCAAAGGTGAGAAGCGGTATCCCCACTTGTGTTTCCCTGATTCCCCATCATATTACCTAGAACATGTACCTCCCCCCTTTCACACACACACACATAAACACACACTATTACACAGACCGAGTGCTCTGGGACAAGACAGAATCACCCCCAGCCAGTCTGTTTTACATGTCCCGGCCTCAGAGTCAGACACAGTCAGGCACTTGCCTACAGCGACTCACACCTGAATCCCATTATCCTTCCCTACTGGGATAAAAGGCAAAGCATGGGAATACAAAGGGAGCAAGACGAAAGGCACGGAGGGGCAAAACCTCCATGGTGACAGGAGTATCGCAAAGGAGTTGTGGCAGGCCGAACTGGGCAGTGAGAGAGGAGAGGCACTTTACCCCGTTGTATGGTGATCAACTATCTCAGAATGATCGGCGAACATTACAAGCAAAACCTAGCAGGAATACTGAGCGAAGCTTCAAAATCCGTGCACGATATCCAGGCCTTCCTGCACATCTGCTGGAGGCAGAGAGGAGTTACAGCCACCAGTCTGGGTATCGTCCTTGGCTCAAGGAATACAGCCGCCGATAAAACAGCTTTGTGTAACCGTTGAGTTGGAGGGAACTGTGAGATACCAGTGTGCTTTAAAGCGAAGTCTGCGAGTGGCAAGATTGTTTCAACATGAACGGCCATTTGAAAGGTCCATATTGAGAGATGTGAGTGAAGGCTAAGCACAGCGGAGTGGTCCGACACCTGGGGTGCACAGCCGAAGCTCTCTGAAAGGGAGTCTTTGAGTGAAAGAGCAGAACTGAATGAATACATTTGAAGTGGTCATGCAAAGGTCAAAGCAAAATCCCTTTGCACAATCGAAAGGCTTCGAACTTGTTGATCATTAAAGTGAAGAGGCCCGAACGAGGGGAGCCTTTACTTGTGAGACATTTGTGAGAAAACTCATGGAATTCAGCACCGCTGAGGGAAGTCCGCGTCAAAAGGAAAAGAGAAAGGACAGAGCCTGACAGAGAGGGACCTGACATATTCATTGTTTGTAACATTTAGCATGTGAACTGTACAGCAGGATACTTCCCAGTGGAGAGACTATTAATCAACACTGAAAGAGAGACTTTGCTTAGGAAGACCGTGCCTTGTGTAAAGGACTGCTTCCATGTGCCACGAGCTTCGAGTGTACTCCAAGCTCGACTCATGTTCCGCCTTGTCCCGTGCTGAAACCTGGGGAAGGGGAAGCTACAGTTCAGCAGTCCTGAACTACCGAACCCCTTGGACCTTTTAATTTTGTTATACACTGTTTTTGTTATACAAATCATCATCCCACACCTTTTTATTATATATAGGAATGTATGGCAATAGTTTTTTTTTAGTATAGGCCACCTTTGTTTGGACACGACATGACTAGGACAGCGTTTTATTTATTTTTATGGTCGTAGCTTTCTCCAATCGTTAGCAATTAGGTTTAGAATAGGCGTTTTTCCAACCCACGCAAAGTTCAATAAAAACCGTTAAACTACATTACTTGTGTCTGTCGTGCTTCTGATACCATACCTTCCTTACAGGTCCCCCCTCACCTTGAGAAACACCACACCTGGTTCATCGTATATCTTTTTGATCTCTTTCAGCAGATTTTGGCACTTGGCATATCTACTTCCTTTTTGTATGGCTCCCTCTCGAATGCTCATCAGAATATCTTGTTCTTCTAGGTCATGGCTGCTGACAAAACAAAGCTTCATGTCTTCTAGATGTCTCTGGAAGTTCTCAAATTCACATACGATACTCTTCCTCTGGTCTTTGCACAACTCCTATAGTTAGAAAAGTGTTAGGAAGATGATATGCCTCTATAAGCATTGTTTAATAATGACATTGCAAGCCAACATTTCTTTAGTAATCTTTGTGAATTCTAACATGCAAGTGGACAGACAGCACAGTGCTTGGAATGTGATACAGCATTGAGAAAATGTGGACAGCGTAGGAAACTGCTGATCAAAATTACATATGTGTAAAACATTTATGAAAGTGAAATGCAGATATTTGTAAATGATTACCTAATGAATTGGGCCTCATGACAAGTATGGCGGAGCGGGAAAAAATGGCAGTAATGGAATTACTGCCAATGTTCCCGCTCTGCCATACTACAAGTATGGCCCTGGAGTGGAGGATTTACCTCTAGCAGCAGGCCTAGAGTAGCTTAGAGAGAACTCCATTTTGAATCATACTCTTGCAGTTAGGATGGAGAAACGAAACACACCAAGGCCGTATTTACTTGCACGCTCATGTTTGCTGCTCTAGAACACTTATTCATAACCTTGCTTACATCACCAAGGATACTCATGTATTACTTACAGAAAACAGCTTCAAAGGAATGATAAGAGTGTGGGCCTCATCATGAGTTGGGCTGTTGCCCTTAAATGCAGCGGTAATGGTATTACCACCGCATTTAAGGGCTGGCCCTATCACGAGTTGGGCGCTAAATGAGCTGTTTTACTTCCAGCTTTTTTCTAGAGGTGAAAATCCCATTTAGCGCCCTGTTTTTGGCAGTATTACCGCCAGCTGTATTAGCGCACGGTATTAGAGCCAAAAATGCCACATTGTATCCAATGGATGCAATGGGGGTTTACCGTTAACGTCCAACTCGTGATCCGGCGGTGACACTGCCAGACCGGTGGGTGCTAACGCTATTACAGTTGCGCGGTATTACAGCCGGGATACCTCCCAACTCGTGATGAGGCCCTGTGAGTCTTAATTGTATTAAAGGTGTTCATATGTGCTGGATTTCTCTGGAAAGCTGAGGAATTATCTTGGGAGATCAGGCTTATCTGTCTAACCGTAGAAGACCATTGTGCTGATTGAAAGTAGTGAAATCACCATATATAAAGTCAAAGAACCTTTCACTTGTATTGAGATCATTTTCCTGCAAACCTAAGATTGCTGCTAACGGGGTGGGGTAACACAGTGGTGGGATATCTAGGGGGCTGCCTACTCTCCATTCCTTTTGTTCATCCTGCAAGGTTGCCATTAAAAACTTACAAAGCCCACTCAAGATTCAAGTCCTGCGTCTGATTACTGTGATAGTTCTGGTGACTTTAGCCTTGGATTAATTCACTAAGGGTGCCTCAGGGGAGATATAGGCAAACCTCTCAGTGACACCCCCCACCACCAAAGAAGTGGTAGCCAAGTCTCTGCAGCACAGGGACTGCATTTAGGATATTCATCCCTGTTCCAAAACCCTATCATTATGGGTCTACCTCCTTGTGGCAGAATAATATTTAAATATAAGCCATACCTTAGTTAGGGTATATTGGACGGTATTCTCATAATTATTACAGCCATATACTATTTCATATCACAAATGTGTCAAGCTCTGTTTCGGAAGATGATGTGTATTCAGGTCAGATGGTTTGAACCTGAGAGGACAGGAACCTGAATGGCCATGCCTCTCGTTGGGAAATTGGGAAAGTTCTAACGCTGCACGCCATACCACTGACTGGGGGATAGGCACGTCATCATCGTCATTTCTGTCATTTGAGCAAATAAGGTACAAATATTGCAATATTTATGGTAAAAGGGATAAGTGTTACATTTAGGTTACTTTGGGCCTCATTACGGCCATGGCACTCCCGTGATGAAGGGTGCCGCTACGGGACCGGCACCAGGCGTCTTAAGCGGGTCCTGCGAGGGGACCAGGGAGCTAATAACGGGCCCGTTATTAACCGGCCCGTTATTAGCTGCCTCCCCATTCCCATTGTGCCCTATGGGGCTTCAAATGGGAATGGTGATGGGTTTTTCCAATAAGGACTTACCGGGTCCTCCATGGTTGGAATAGCCCGGTAAATCCTCATTGGAGGAACCCGGCACTGGACCCCTACTAAGGGCATGGCTGCCTCCATACTCGTAATGAGGCCCTTTGTGTTATTTTGTGTAGAAGAGATACATTTGTAGATTTGCATGTGCGCCAAAACATAACGATGAAACATTGTCACACGGAGGGCCCCAGCCCACTCAGGTGAAGCAGCAATCAATATTCAGAAATGCACACATAATGGTATACATGTATGGGAAGTATTTTTCAGATTTAGTAAAAGATATGAAATATATGAGGTGTGGTTGCAGTGTGTATCACGGATCTCTGTATAGTGGATTAATTAGAAGAGTGTTTTTGCAATCATGGCAAAGGCCCGTCAGCAGTCTGGGAACATGTTTCGTAAGTTGGTCAACAGAGTGGTTGCAGGATGTTTGCAGATGGCTCAAGTGCTGGAGGGTGGAAGGAAGATATTATCTCTGGATAACAGGAAAGCTCATGTTTGTAAGAGATAGGCATCTTGTGATCTCGCAGGGTTATTTGGAACAGGTGGCTTCTCCCAAGGCACTTACGGAGATCAGTAGTAAAACATTTCAGGCAAGCAATTGTGTTGTCAGAGTGGTCGGAATTCATGTGAATAGGAAAGGTCAGTAGTCATAAAAATCAAACAACCGACAGGTTTGGGCCATGCGGTTAACAAACACAAATAGGTCAAAAGGGAATCTACATGTCTTTTTCTCATCTTCATGTGCTTAGGTATTTTAGGGTAGGTATGAAGGTGTCATTAATAGGAATTCTGTTATTGTGTAACTAAGAGGCCAGTCTGCTACCAAATATGGAGAGGTTTTTGGGAATGAGTGTGTTGAAAATGTAAAGCATGTAATTATACGTTTTTAGGGGATTGTGCCATCATGTCTGTGTCCAATGAACTGTGTGGGTTTTAGATTTCTGTGTACAGGGCAACCAATCATGTTTGGGGGGATGCCTTTGTAACGGTATCTGGGGGAATGTTGCAAACTGTATATAATATGTGTTCTTTGTTTGGTTCAGGGATATCAGTGTTAGTGGGATTGTTAGATGTCATCTAAGCCCCCTCCTGGCCGTTTGTACAATACACTTGTTTTATGGACAAAAGGCACACTTACACATTCTAGAGGTGGGTCTAATTTGGGTAACGGGGTGGAGCTAAAGGTCCACACCTACACACTTCTTTGATCTCTCTGTGGCTCAGGCATCAAAGGAGCGCATCCATTCCTAGGAAGTAGCCTCACACAAGGGGGCTGCATTTCTAAATGCATTTGATCCTATTGAGAGAGTAGGGGGGATTTAGGATGGGTCAGTGAGGGGTCTGCACAGGTTCTGGAGGTTCTGCTATTTGGATTCTCTTTTCCTCCCTTTCTCTTTCCTGCCCCCTCCATTTCCTCTGGAGAAAAGCACTTTGGGTGTGACATGACAAGGGAAAGGGCCAGTCATTTCAAGAGCAGGGATTGGACCCCTAAAGAAGGCTAGGTTTAGGCAAATCCAGTGGTCGAAGTGTATGAAAAGAAGTAGTGGAGCTATGTTCCCTGCTGCCTGCCCCTGCTCCCCACAAACCCCATTGCCACAACCCCTCACACACACAATACACCCCCCCAAACATTTGCGCCTGCTGTTTAAGGGAACGTTGAGTGCAGTGCACTGAAAGTGAAGGTTTCAACTTCTTCCTACACTTTTATTTTAAAACAAAACCATTCCGGAACGGTTTCTTTTTAAAATAAAAGTATAGGAGCTGTACAAGCTAATTAAAAAAAGTATAGGAGCACCGCTCCCGACCGCTCCCGCTCACTTCGACCACTGGGCAAATCACATGAGGACCTTTGCCTATAAAATAAGGGGTCTCCCACCACGTCTTTGAACCATCTTGGAAATCATCTGGAAGCATCTTTGAATCATCACTTGAGAAGATTTCACTGAACCCTGCTGAGAGAACAGTCATTTCTAAGGTCCTGCAGTTGTGGGATGAAGGCAGGTGTTCCAAGGCAGCGGTCAGCTATGTCCCATAACCCCTACTCCCAGGGACCATTGGGGGTGATCTGCTGCTGGAACAGGACCTGCCTCTCAGGTTTTTAGTGGAGATATACCCACCAGCTGACCTTCCTCTGCACACAGTGAACTGGGATCTTCTTCGAATGGATAAAGTGGTCAGATGTTGTGTCAGGGATGTCCCTTGAAAGATTCCTTGATCAGGTGGAACCTTTGCAGATCTGGGTGTCAAGCAGCACTATGCCAGTGTACCCACTCTTTTTGGTGATACGTGGCAACCTGACTTAGAGCAGTCACAAACACTCTTATGGACCCTGGGGACACAACTGGACTTCTTTGGATCAAGATGGCCAAGCACTCCACTTCTGGACTCATGAAGACCTCTTCTCTAAACGGTAGGCACACAGGACTTGTTTCCAGAGTTCTTCTCAGGAAGAGTAGCAGGTGCACGATAGTCCCTTGCAGCTCAGGAATAGGTTGTCTATCCAGGCCCTCTCTTGATTCTGTCCTTGGTTCAGCTCAGCAGTCTTTGGATTCCTTGAAAAAATGCAGCTGCAGACTCCTTCCTCCGTCTGGACCCAGGATTCAAGCTTACGGTTTCAGCTTCAGCTTCAGTTCAAATTGGTGAGCGGTCCCTAGTTATACACATTTGTTCTCCATTCACTCAGTCTGAAACAGGCTCAGTCAGCCAATCATACATGAGTGCATTCATGCAGGCAGGCAGCAAATCAAGCTCCCAGGCATTCAGGCCATTCACCCCAACCAGACAACTATAACACAGAAGGTAGATTGGATTAGGCACCCAGCCTTTTGGAACACTACACTGCATTCACTCCAGTTTCAGTCAGGGCTGACCATGCATTGTGTCACACAACCAACACCAGACACCCACAACACAGAATGTGAGTTGACTCCAGGCTCTATTCATACAGGTCCCACCCCAAGGGTGTATCCACAACACACAGCTCCTTGGAAGGATCCAGTCAGTCTGACAAAAGGCAACCCCAGAGCCATATATGGTCTTTCCACCCAACAGCCAACAGCCAGTCAGGGAGAAAGGGACTTTGGGATACAGGGTGTAAAGACAATAGAAACCATGAGCCTAAAGTGGCCATCTTGCCTTTATCCAGGAATCCAATGATTCCTATGGCAGGGCCTGGGTGTCCCAAAAATGGTGGACACTCAGAGACACTGTCACGTCAACATGTAGCTTCCCTTAGACCATACCCTCCTCTGTGTGCAACACAAGTTCCCAAAAACACACACAAGGTGCCATAAGGGTATCGCATGTGTGTTGTTCACCAAAAGGAAAAATGAAGAGCTGCACTGCCAGAGGTCCAGGCTGGACTTCATTGACAGAAAACATATAAAAAACGCACACAGAGAAGTGTCCCTCAAAAAAGGCATTTCCAGCATCACAGCAACCTTTGCTTGTTCTGTGTTCTGGCCTCAGGGGTGGGTTTTGTGCAGTTATTATTGACCATTATGTGTTTAATTAAAGTGTATATACATTTATAGAACCTTGATTGGACATTCCTTTATTTTGGACTGTTATACTTTGCTGTTTGGGTTTCTCCTGAAAGAATCCCTTACAATCTCTTATAAATGAATCACTCTTGCCCTATAGAAATGCACAACTTGCCCTACAGTGTGGTATGACTAGTGAGAGACGCTCTACGGCCTATTTAAGAAAGTAGATGGATGCAGAAGAAATCCTCACTGTGATGCTGGAAATGCCTCGGAGGGACAGGGCCTCCATATCCTTGTCCTTTACTGCTTTTCATCGTGTGTTCTGTCATGTTTTCCGCACAGGAGGTCATGTGGGACTCCTGGCGTTGCAGCTCTCCCTTTCGGGTTGGTGTACAGACCCATGGGATACCCTTATGGCACCCATGGGTTGGGGTACAATCCTGTGCCCCTAGTGTATGTTTTTGGGCACCTATGGGTGGCCCACAGAGCAGGGTATGGACTGGTGGCAGTTCCATGCTGAATTTGACAGGTGCTCTGAGTATCCTCCATTTTGGGAAACCCAGGCCCTGCCATTGGAATTAGTTGATTCCTGATAGGAAACAAGATGGCCCCTGTGGTCTCTTGCTTTAAAATGCCTGTTACCTTGTTTTGCCAAAGTCCTGGGAAGCCCTGACTCTGTCCCTTGCCCCTGACCGCCTGTTGGGTGGAAGTTACATATTTGGTGTTGCTGTGAAGTCCAGGCCAGACTGGCTGGAGCCATCCCAGTGACTGTATGCTGTGAGTACACCCTGTGGGTGGCACCTGGGTGAATGGAGTGTGTGACGAATATGCATTCTGTGTTGTGGATGTCTAGTATCTGGTGTTTGACACAATGACTGAGACAGCCCTGCCAGAAACTGGTATGAATGCAGTGTGGAGTGTTGAATGGCTGGGTACTTGTTCCAATACACATAACATTTTGTGAGTGTCTGGAGAGAAGTGAATGGCCTGAATGCACTATGCACCTGATTGTCTGCCTGCCTGCATGAATGCCCTTCTGATCGATTGGTTGCCTGAGTGTGACCCAGCAGAATGAATGGGACATCAACTAGTATATCTGGGGGCCACTCACTGCTAGAAATGGTGTTCAAAAGCTGAAGAGAAACTGGAGTGAAAATGAAGCTTAACCTTGAAGCCCTGCTGGAAGAGAAGTCTTGCTGCTGCTCTACATCTTCTTTCTTTGAAAGTTGCTGTGTCTGACCCAGAGAGGACCTGGTAAGGCGCCCCCTTCCCGAGCTACGAGGGACCATCATGCACCAGCTGATCTTTGCCAAAGCTCACTGGTAGACAGACCTATGTCAGGCTGCCGACCGGAGACGGGGACTGCCGCGGAATCCCAAAGAGAAGCACCCGGACTGTTGTCCGCCACTGTCGACGACCGCCATCACCGACTGGAGCCGCTGTGCTCCCGTTTGCCTAAGAACTTCATTTGATCCAAGGACGCTCTCGTCTGCATCGCCGCCCGCTTTATCCCGCTGGAGAAGGCCCGACCGTCGGCGCGCCGAGGAGCATCCGCCGGTGGGTTTCCCACCAACTAAAGACCACAGAGAGGCCGAAGACTCGACGCCCTTGCTGGGCCACAGTTCTTCATCATCTCTTTGCGGTCTAGAACTATCGTCACCGAGGTGCCCCACACGCCTCTTCCTTGCAGAATGCCAACACTGTGTCGTCGACGAGCACCGCTAGGAAAGAAGCTGCCATTTCCCCACCGTAGTTCACCCTGTTCTCCGTCGGACGTTCGACGACCCGTGACTCCTGCCTTAAAGGGAGGGCACTCAAGAAGGGCCGTCGATTTCCCGACGACAAACGCTACAATTCCAGGTACATTGGGGCTGTAGAACTATTGTAGAAGGAAATAAGACTCATAGAACAATATATGGACTGGGCTTGGGATACATCCTTGCTTTACAGGTTGCCCAGGTGGGGGGATCTCCACCCGATTTAAAACAGTGTAGTATTTAAAGACCAGGTCTCACAACCTCAAACCGATGCTATGGGTCTTGGGCACCATGGCCCCCACCCCAGTACTGTTCCAAAGTCAGAAAGACCCACACTAGACCGCTACGGGTGCCTTGGTCGCAATCCTGGCACCGTTGGCACCAGGCGCACCTGGCAAGTATGGTTCCCAATGGACAATGGGTGAATGTGGCTGCCCCTGTGAGGATTATAAAGGAACTGCAGCAAGCAGGCTAGCTTCAGGGCGGGGTCCGCCCATAAGGCACCTGGGATACCTGCTGGGTATTTAAACCCCTCTGACCCGGGACATGTGCTTCACGTTGTTCTGCTTGCAGCGTGACGTTCACCGAACCTGCTCTGTATCCTGGCCTACTCGGGTGAACTACTGAAGTAGATTGATATTCTTACCTGCTCAGCTCCAGCTCTTCCATCCAGTAGAAGCCTTCGAGGACTCTTCCATCGCTCTACTGCCATTTATTTAGGATTAAAGAGGCAAGCATTAAAAACGTCTTACCATCCACCTGGAAGGCCTCCACCGCTCCGAACATCTATTTTGGCGTTCTGTCCTTCACTCCATCGTCGCTTCCAGGAACTCTTCACAACCTGAGAAGAAACAAAGCACAGGTCAGCTCACTTACAAGGACGCTCTCGGCGCCGCAACTAGCGCATCCTTACCTTCTCTAACTCAGTAGTCGTCCACGGCTTACTCTGTCAGCCTCTGTAAGACAAAAGAAGAAGGTTATTCGAACAATTTTCAACATAGACTTTATTCTAAAAACTCTAAAGACTTACCTGAACAGGTGGAGTCGCAGCCGGTCTGGACTCCAGGTTAACGCCAGTGAAGTAACTCGGCAGACCAAGCCAACAACGAAGTGCCCCTGCCTAGCTTGGCAGGACGGAGAGTGTGGCATTACGAAAACCAAGGTGAGCAAAGTCCCAAGGGGAAGGCACGCAAGGGAAGACTGGGAGGTGGGTCTGGGGAGACAAGGAAAGTCGCTAAAACTTCCCTTCTATTTCCTAGAACTGATCCCCAGCCGAACTAAGTCTGGGGAAGTTGCAGAGAGTCCAGCGGTGTTCTAGTCCAGTCCAGAGGCTTCCCTGTGGATACAAGGTGAGCGTTACAGACGCAAAGCCGTACTTAATAATCCACCTGGGCGCCCGGTATGGAAACCTCAGAGACAGACCAATTGGCCCAATTGTTGGGGCAGTTGCTTGCGGAGGTCCATTTGTCGCGGCAAGAAACCAATGCCTTGAGGAGATAGCTAATTGTGACCAAGGAAAGGACGGACGACCTTAGTAGGCAACTGCTTAAATCACAAGCCGGACAAGCTCCCTTGCCTGGGGTCGCTCCCTCTACACCAACACCAATGAGTAATCAGGTCCAGATCAACCTACCAGGAACAGTACCGATAGCCCCTACGGAACGATTCTCGGGTGATCCCCGACGGTATGTGACTTTTATGAACCAATGTCGCCTCCATTTTCTGTGCAGGCCCGAGGCATTCCCAACCGACCAGTCGCTGGTGGCCTTCGTTCTCTCCTACCTCAGTGGGAGTGCAGCTGATTGGTCAGTGCCATTCATCAGTTGGGATGATCCCCTATTGCAGGGCTTTGCCGGGTTTCAGCGGGAGTTGGAAAAGCTTTTCGCCCAACGCCACCATGGACAGACGTTAGATGACGAGCTTCTGCCCCATCGACAAGGGAACCAGGATCTGTTGACATACATCGCAACTTTCAATAGACTGGTGGTAGAGGCTGAGTGACCAGATGACAAGCGAACCACCCTGTTCCATCAAAACCTTCGAGGAGAGTTGAAAGATGTGTTGGCTCAAGTGGTGGATCCACCCCAGGATTGTGCGGAATTCATTGTTCTCGTAGTGCAACTAGATCAAAGACTCCAAGACCAAAAAAGTGATTGTGGCAAGCCCGATGTCCGTCCTGTGTTTGTGCGACCCAAAGACCAAGCTCCCAGAGGGTCTGAAGGTGCCATCGAACCCATGCAAATAGGAAGAGTCAGGCCTCCTATAACCAAAGTTGAACGGGAAAGAAGGAGAGAGTTGCAGTTGTGCTTGTATTGTTGCAAGGTGGGCCACTTTCTAAAGGAGTGTCCAGTCAAGCCGCCCAGAAGAACCGTCGGGACTACAGACAAGGAAAATCCTGTTGAGGAGCTGGAAAACTGCCAAGCCCGGCAATTGTAGGGGTCCAATTGTCGACTGAGGAAATTCATCTACAGACCTCCCATTTTGCTCTGCCTTTAATCCTAATCACTCACCAGCACCCATCGGTTATGCATTCAATGGAAGCCTATATTGACAGTGGAGCCATGGGAAACTATATTGATCAGGATGTCGCAGCAAAGATGGGGCTACCACTCCGCCCTAAATCAACCACTGAGACGGTCACAACCGTAGACGGCACCGAGATCGCCCAGGACCTGTGTCTGAATGCACCACAGAACACACTCTATTGTGTGAAGATGGACATCGTGAAATCATCGCCTTTGATTTGATCAAGGCATCTCAGTTCCAGCTAATCCTGGGAATACCGTAGCTAGTCACACAAAATCCGTGGATCAACTGGTGTGCCCGTGAATTGGTTTTCGCCCATAGCTGCACACCAGGTCTCCAATGCGTGAAGATGCTGTGAGCGTCCTGGGGGGGTCGCTACGCTGCCTGCACATTACCAAGATTTATGGGACGTTTTCCTAAAAGGGCAAGCAAACACTCTTCCCCCTCACAGACCCTACGATTTGCAGATTGATCTGTTGCCTGGAGCCCGGATTCTGTGAGGGCGTATCTATGAGCTCACAGAACCAAAACATCAACACCTGAAAACCTACTTAAAGCAATACCTGGCCAACGGTTTCATCCGCCCATCTAAGTAATTGGCTGCGGCCCCGTTACTCTTCGTACCGAAAAAAGAAGGGGACTTGAGAACCTGTATTGATTACCGTGCCCTGAACCAAATTACCATCAAAAACCGTTATCCTCTGCCGCTGATCCCGGAGTTCTTAGACCAGGTCAAGAACGCCGAGATCTATACTAAACTAGATCTTAGAGGATCCTACCACCTAGTGTGCATTAAAGAAGGGGACGAGTGGAAGACAGCATTCCGCACCAAGTACAGCCTTTATGAATATCAGGTAATGCCGTTCGGTCTGTGTAATGCCCCAGCCGCATTCCAATACTTCATGTATGATGTGCTAAGACAACTTATTGACGTCTGCGCCCTAGTGTACATTGATGACATCCTGGTGTACTCAACATCGGAACAAGAACAATTAGGGCATGTAGGGGCCGTCCTGACCAAGCTTCGACAACACCACCTCTATGACAAGCTAGAGAAGTGCTTGTTCCATGTTACGGAGGTGGTGTTTCTGGGTCTTGTCCTTTCACCCAGGGGAATACGTGTGGACGCTCATAAGGTTGATGCGGTACTCAACTGGCCAGCACCAAGTTCCGTCAAGGGTGTCCAGATTATTCTGGGTTTCGTGAACTTCTACCGCCGCTTAATTCCTGGATTTTCCCAAATTGTGCACCCGATTACTTTACTCCTACGGAAGTGCAATAAGACCTTTCGCTGGACGGAGGAGGCAGAGAAGGCGTTCCTAGAACTCAAAGCGAGTTTACCACGGCCCCAATCTTGCGGCATCCACGACCAGACTGTCATGATGCCTACCCCCGGACATCCGGATCAAGCCCATCAGCCCCGGGAGCAGGCATCCAGATATTTAATAAAGCCCCAGCAGCCCCGGCTGGGGGCTGTCTGGGTTCAGGCCTTAGGCGCCAGGCTCATAATAGGAATCAGTTGTGGCGCCGCAGGCGCCAGGCTCATAGACTTTATTTACCTCATGCAGACCATGCTGCAAATGAATCCAAGCCAACGTGAGACCAGGATGGGACTATTTTACTACAGGGACTATTTTTTATTCGGGTGTGGTTCTAGGGACTTCTTACCTGGAACTACTTTGGAGGCTATTTAAACACGCCCGAACAGCAGCACATGCTTCGCGTTATTCTGCATCCAGCAGCGTAACGCTCACCGTGCCTGCAGTCAGCATCCAGTCTTCAGCCACGCCCGTCTCGAATCCAGAGCTCCTAGCAATAGAAGAAAGAAGAAGGAAAGGTTAGAAAACAGATATTATCTCAATCCTTACCTGAATTCCGGATCCATCACATCTTCGAACTTGAAGAGGACATTATTCTACACGCGTTGCATCACCAGCTGCAGCGCTGCGCCATACTCACCAGTCCTCACAGCATTTTTCGATTCGGCGCAGCCTCCATCATTTCCTCCGCCGAATTCCACCATCTAGGGGATGAAGAAACATAAGGTGAGCCGAGAGAGCCAACAAATACAATCTCTCCACCATAGACTTACCTGATTAATAACCGGAGGCATTATTCTGTAACAAACCGCAAATTCTTACACCGCACCTGTAAGGAGAGAGAAACCAGCAATTTAAACACACACATCTTTTGCCAGACAATGTTTGGTAATACAGACTCTTACCTGAACACCATCAGCTGCCAAAAGACAATTTTCTCTTGGACCCAGCTGCAACACAAGAAGGAATGTACAAGAGTGAACATCGGACATATTGAACTCTTTGAACTTTATACTTACGGGTTCTCGACTGGAACCTCGGAGTCAATATTCACCCGGAACTCTTCCAGCACCTTCAAACCAGTGAAGTAACTGGTATCTACGCGCCCCTGCATTCCATGCAGGATATAGAGCTCATCATTTACAAACATAAGGTGAGCTTACTGAAAGTGAATATCGGTGGTGATTAGTGGAGAGAACAGTGGGGTGCCATTACTAAAATCCACAGGTGGCTAAATTCCTTTCTCCATTTGCAGGAGAATACTTCTACGGGTTAAGCAGATGAGATTAGGTGGCCCAGTCCAGTCTGTCATCTCTGTACTGCGCTTCACGTTGGAGGAGATCGCAGCTGTCCGGGTCCGATCGACGCCCCTGTGGGAGCCAGGTGAGCGTAACACAGACCTTGCCTATATCATAGAAACAGACACGTCCAGCATGGCGATGGGTGCAGTGCTGTCACAGAAGGACCCGCTCACAGGCCAACTGCATCCAGTGGCCTTTTGGACACGGAAGTTCACGCCGTCGGAGCTCAACTATGCCATCACCGATAAGGAGCTGCTGGCCATTAAGGCAGCATTCAAGGCTTGGCGACATTACCTATTGGGGGCAAGGCATACCATCACAGTGATAACATATCACTTAAATCTCCAGTATTTAAAAGATGCTAAAGCTCAGTCCTCCCGGCAGCTACGTTGGGCTCTTTTTTTTTCAGAGTACGATTTTGTAATCATGTATCAGCCTGGGGTTAAGAATGGCAAAGCAGACACCCTTTCGCGCATGGGCACCGAGGAAGTGGCACTCGTGCCTCCCAATCCCGTGGCCATTATCCCTAATGGCAGAATCCTAGGCATCACCACCACTATGACCCAGGACAAACTCTTATATGAAGTTCGGCAAGTGCTAACTCAAGAACAACTGCAGGACTGTGGTTCCAGAGGTGAACACTTCTCGGTTAAGGACCGGTTGCCATACTACAGGAACCGGTTGTTTGTACCAGTGAAGAAACTGCAAGAACAAGTTATATCTGAGTACCATGACTCTCTTATGGAGGGACACCCGGTGATTGCGAAGACCTTGGCCAAGGGAAAAGGAGCTACTGGTGGCCAATGTGGCGCAAAGACGTAATCGAATTCGTCAGGTCCGTGGCACACTCTGTCCCTAGGTTGTATTACGGACCTTCCTTCTTGTCATGGGTACGACACAATCCTGGTAGTCGTGGATCTGTTCTCCAAAATGGCTCATTTTTTTCCCAGTCAAAGGTTTGCCCAATGCCTCCGGCCTCACCCGAATCTTCCTCAAGCAGGTAGTACGCTTGCATGGATTACCTTCGGCCCTAATATCTGACCGCGGAACTCAGTTTGTGTCCAACTTCTGGAGAAAATGCTGCTCTCTAGCCCAGATAGACATCCGACTGTCCACCAGTCCCATTCAAAGGTTTGCCCAATGCCTCCGGCCTCACCCGAATTTTCCTCGAGCAGGTAGTACGCTTGCATGGATTCCCTTCGGCCCTAATATCTGACCGCGGAACTCAGTTTGTGTCCAACTTCTGGAGAAAATGCTGCTCTCTAGCCCAGATAGACATCCGACTGTCCACTAGTCACCACCCACAAACGGATGGTCAAACTGAGAGAACGAATCAGACCCTTCAGCAGTATCTACGCTGCATGCTCCACCAAACCAAAGGGGATTGGAAGGACCTCTTATGGATTGCTGAATATGCTTACAATAACTCCTTGCACAGCAGCACTGGGCAAACCCCATTCTTTACAGTTTACGGAAGGCACCAGTGCACGCCGGAGCTAGACACCCCAACAACTCTGGAGATGCCAGCCGTCACCACCCTTCATACGACCATCACACAGGCCTTCAAGAGAGCTCAAGAACATCTACAACAAGCCAAAGTATGCCAGAAAAAACATGCAGATCAACATCGAATCAAGGCTCCGGACTACCAGGTAGGGGATCAGGTGTGGCTTGCCTCAAAACACATACCCATTAAGGGGAAGCGGACATTTCGCCAATGGTTTCTGGGACCGTACCCAGTAGAATCGGTCATCAACCTGGCTCCTGTAAAATTGTCATTACCTGCCCACATGAAGATACACCCGGTGTTCCACGTGTCACTTCTAAAACCGGTGAAGTTGGGAACTCGACTTTCTATCCAACCAGGGCACGTAATCATCCATGGAGAAACGGAGTATGAAATAAAGGGCATCTTGGAGTCTAAGTATGTGAGGACAAAACTCTACTATCTGGTGGATTGGAAAGGCTATGGTCCACAGGACAGAATGTGGGAGCCCAGTGAGTACGTCCATGCTCCACACCTGCTTCGTTTCCATCAAGAGCACCCAGATAAACCAGGCCCGGACAGGAGAGGGACCGTGAGAGGGGCCTTGGGGGGGGAGTGCTGTCACGACCTCAAACTGAGGCTATGGGTTTGGGCACCATGGCCCCCACCTCAGTACTGTTCCAAGGTCAGAAAGACCCACACTAGCCCGCTACGGGTGCCTTGGTCGCGATCCTGGCACCGTTGGCACCAGGCGCACCTGGCAAGTATGGTTCCCAATGGACAATGGGTGAACATGGCCAAAGACTTGGTTACCTCCCTCAAAATAATCCAATGCAGCTTGGAAACAACTACCAGGATGATCTATGTGAAAACCTAACTTCAGTTCATGACTCACACCTATGTATTGTCTTGATCATAATTGCTGAAATAACTGTCTTGCTCTTATGCTCATGCACTAACAATGTTATGACTATGTACAATAAGTTTGTGAACTATGTCTATAATTTGCTTTCTGTTTCACTCCATTTCGAACATGTTTGCCAACCTAGAGGCAAGTGTTGTTTTGTAAAAAGCACTAAATATTAAGGGAAACTGAACCCTTGCTCTACCTCTTTGTTTTGACCTTAGTCAAATAAATAAGCTAAAAGTCAAACTTGGGGTTCCTTTTGTACTTATATCTCTTATACTCACGAGTATACAGTGTCTCTGATATTCAGCATGACAAATGAGATAATATTTGCAGGAAATTATAATGCAAACTGACGTAAATGTATGTGGCAGGACGCCACCATTTTGTTTCAAATACTTGTAGCTCTGAAGTCCTACCACTTGCTTTGAGCAGTCCCTCCTGTTACCCACGGTATTTAAACCACGCCTGACCCGGGGCTTGCACTTCGCGTTGTTCTGCTGGCAGCGTGACGTTCATCGAGCCTGCTCTGTATCCTGGCCTACTCGGGTGAACTACTGAAGTACATTGCTATTCTTACCTGCTCAGCTCCAGCTCTTCCATCCAGTAGAGGCCTTCGAGGACTCTTCCATCGCTCCTCTGCCACTTTTTCAGGACTAAAGAGGAAAGCATTAGAAATTTCTTACCATCCACCTGGAAGGCCTCCGGCACTGCAAACATTGCTTTTGGCGTTATGTCCTTCACTCCATCATCGCTTCCAGGAACTCTTCACGACCTGAGAAGAAACAAAGCACAGGTCAGCTCACTTACAAGGACGCTCTCAGTGCCGCAACTAGAGCATCCTTACCTTCTCGAACTCAGTAGTCGTCCTCGGCTTACTTCGTCAGCCTCTGTAAGACAAAGGAAGAAGGTTATTCAAACAATTTTCACTATAGACTTTATTCTAAAAACTCTAAAGATTTACCTGAACAGGTGGAGTTGCAGCCGGTCTAGACTCCAGGTTAACGACAGTGAAGTAACTCGGTGGTCCAAGCCAACAACGATACGCCCCTGCCTAGCTCGGCAGGACGGAGAGTGCAGCATTACGAAAACCAAGGTGAGCAAAGTCCCAAGGGGAAGGCACGCAAGGGAAGACTGGGAGGTGGGCCTCGGGAGACAAGGAAAGTCACTAAAACATCCCTCATATTTCCTAGAACTGATCCCCAGCCGAACAAAGTCTGGGGAAGTTGCAGAGAGTCCAGCGGTGTCCCAGTCCAGTCCAGAAGCGTCCCTGTGGCTACAAGGTGAGCGTTACACCAGGCTCATAATGTCAACTTAGGAAGAAAATAAAACCTCTACAGTAATGTATACAATTGTAAACAGAGGGACACGATGGACATTCTATTTTTATTCTTCTTTCCTCTGTATCCCCCAAAAAGACCATCATATTGGACTATAATTGTTAAAAAAAGAAAGTGTCTCAGTAATGATGAGATGTCACTATTCATGTGTGGTGTCGGCGGGTTTTGGCGACAACATGTAATTAGGTTGCCTTCTTCCAGACTAACTGCACCTCTTATTAAAGAACATTCTGCGACTTATTGAAGAGTCTAAAGCACAGTTGTTTATTTTTAAACAGCGTTGAGTTCATCGTGTCCCTTACTCAATCTAAAAGCCATTACTTCATGAAACAGCATTCATTTTTTAGGCACCTTTCTTTCATTTTTGCTTGTTTTTCCTTATTTTCTATGTTACTTTGTTCTTAATTCAATTCTATAAGGAAACATAAAGAGAGGGAAAACAGAAAAGTTTATTTTTCTCTTAAATGCTACCTGAAGAAGAATTCCCTCGTAGAGCAAACAGACAATTATACACTCTGTGAGTTGCTTGATCTGCCTAATTGGGTTGAAAAGACATACCTCACTTCAGCAACTAATACTTCCCTTGTTTGCTGTTGCTGTTTTAATAAGCAAAGAACAACAACAAGGCAAACGATATTGAGAAAAATGCTTGCTCATTTTTTCTTGGTAACAATGTTCTCAATGAATTAAATGAGGTAGCTTCAGTGATCATTACTCCTTACCTGTACTGGGAGCAATTTCTTCAGCTGCGGTAGAACAATCCTGTTGCTTCAATGCAGTTGCTTGTTAGAAGCATTCTACCTGATAGACGTTCAACATACGTGACGTTATTGCGTTGGTACATGGTTACATTCGAAATCACCAAGGATTTTCAGGTTATAGCAGGCACCATCTTTGCAAGTTACTCATGCACCTCCCAAGTAAGAGAGTTCAATTGTAATGTGTACAACAGTACTAAAGTCACCTTGTTTCACATTGATTCTAACTCCTACTAGCAGCTAGCCTGGCTTCTATATCAATATGGCGGTATAGTTAAAGACTGAAATTGTGCATTCATCTTGCACATTACCCTGGTTTCACATTGCTATCCAGATAAATACAAATGTAATCACATAATCAAGTGACATAGTGAACCCAAGTATAAGCAAGTACTCATATTTTGTTTTAGCTTATACAAAAAACATCTCTGGTTGTTTCCTTAATACCTTGCTCATGACCATGCTTAAAGTGCAGTGTCAACAGGTTAAAGGGAGTTTTGTGTTGTAGTAAACTGTTGTTATATTATAGCTTCATTCATTCCATTCTTGTCAGTGCCAAATCTAAAAATCCAGCTTTTCCCACTTTAAAGAGTACAGCATTAATATTGAACATGGTAGTTTTCTGGAATTTTTCTAATACTGTCCAGTTGAAACTGTTTTCATTATGTTTTGCTTGTAAGAAGTGTTCAACCATTAGTGCATGTTTTTTTGTTGTTCTTATACATGATTTGTCATCCCTATATATCTAAGTCCACATGGAAAGTGATGAGACAAATCACAATATTTGTGTTACAAGTTTTCTGATTTTTCTGTACCAATGGTGTGTGCCAACCAATCTCTACTGTTGTACTACGGCATGTTTGATCACACACTGAGCCTTAACTACAAGGGCTATGAGCCAATATGCAAGGGAGTGACCAATGTGGATTGGTCATCTTCTCCTGCTGGTCTGCATAGATAAGAGTGTACAATTGTGTCTCAGGTTTGCACAGCATTTTATAGCAAATCTTGGTTCCCTGATTACAACAGTACCCATAGAATGGATCAAGCTTTTTTAATTTCTTTTTAAATGTTGTTGAGCGAAGGTGAATTACTCAATGCTGCTGTTATCATATCCTGGTTTTTTTAGGATGTTTGTGCAATTTTTTTGCTCTCTGGGAATTTAGGTTCACTCTTTTATAGGCTTGTTTTTATAACTCTTTTTGGAGAAACCCTTGTTCGCAATGGTGAAGTAAGGTTTTTAGCTTGTGTGTCAAAATCGTCATGGTCTGAGCAATTCTGTCTGTATCGCAGATACTGACTAAAGGGTAGATTATCAGATACATTTTGGGGATGGTAGCTATTGTACACTAATAGTGGGTTCCTATCCGTGGATTTATGAAATACTGTGGTGTTAATGATTTCTCTTTCAACTTTGATTGTCAGATCACAGAACTGTATTTGTGTTTTACTACATTTGTTTGTAAATTTCAGATTCCTGATTTGACAATGAAGCCATGCACAGAACTGATCAAGCTGGGATTAAGCCCCTTTAATGCTGGCAAACACATCATTGATATCACATACCCATCTCGCATACGTCGCATCTAGATTCTAGATAGAAATATGATTGTTAGCATGTGCCACACTCGTATGGAATTCTTAACTTTAGCTCGCGCTGCCCCTAGATAGAAATGTTATTCTTAACATGCACCACACTTAGAATTTTAAACTTTAGCTCGCGTTGCATTTGGATAGAATGTACCGCACCTAGATGGAATCCCATAATTGCAATGGACAGCAATGCCAACTAACCAACCAACTAACAATTCCATCCCTCTGCATACACCTCTCAAACTCGAACCAAACACAACCACAAGCCTAAAACGCAGCAAACCGCACAAACTTCACAACAATGCAACAAAACAAACCACACATAGACTTGCTCAACAGCACACGACGACTACAGACCGTAAAACACCCCAAGCCCAGCCAACGGACCCACCGGGCTGAGGCTGCCAACAGCACATTACTGCTCTCTTGCACTTTTCCAGCTTATTCCCACTAACCCACTAACCCACCCCCTCTGCTCCCCTTTTTCAGAGCCACCAGGGCGCCAGGGGACCACTTTGGTGCGCGGTACAAATGTCCTTTAACATTAATATTTAACATGTTGTCAATAAACGGGTTAGTTGTTGCATATATGCATTGGTTTTCAAATTCTGCAACATAAAGTTTTGCCAGACTGGGTGCAAAGAATGCTCCCATCACTTTTCCAGAAATGCGTTCAAAGAACTGATCCTCAGAGATAACATTTTATTTTGTTAAAGCCAGTTTAGCTAATTGTAAGACAAAGAGAGTTGAATTATCCAAATCTGTATTTAATGCTTTCAAACATCTTTGTACCACTAGTAGTGTTTCTTTTTATGGAATCTTTGTATAGAGTGATTGAATGTTGAATGTCGCCAAGAACTCTGTTTCTGAATCACAAGACATATTGTTATCCAGATTCAACACTGCTGTTGAGTCTTTTACACAGGATTCCATCTTGGGAACTATTTGTACAGAAAGAATGTCCACAAATTGCTACAATGATTCAAAAATTGAGCCTATTCTGGACACGATCGGACGTCCTGGTTGCTGAAAAAGACAAGGAATTCTGGGAGATTTCAGCATCAAAATGTCTGCTTCATTCCAGTAATGAAGCCTCTTAGGAGAGATTATTCAACAATTGCGTTGATCACTCTTTTCAGGGAATGTATAAGAACAAAAAAGAGCATGCCCCAATGGTTGATCACTTCTTACAAGCAAAACATGAATGATAAAATGTTTCAAGTGGACAGTATTAGAACAAAATCAAAAAAACACCTTGTGGAGGAGGTATTCATGCCTTACTCTTTAACAAGGAACAGAGCTGGATTTCTAGACTTGGCATTGGCAAGAAAGGTATGAATTAAGGTATATCATGGCAACACCATACTACAGTCTAAAACTCTGTTCAACCTGTTGACACTGCTGCACTTTAAGTATGGCCATGAGTAGAGTATTGGGGAAACCACCATAAAGAAGACACAGACCAGGATGGTTTATGTATAAGCTAAAATTAAATATGAGTACTTATATGAGGGTACACAACGTAACCAAAAGACTTGATTATGCAATTCCATTTGTACTTGGCTGGATAACAATAGGAAATCAGGCTAGTGTGCAAGGGTATCACGCAATTTCTATCTTTAATTACACTGCCTTTTTGAAATAGAAGCAAGGATAGTGGCTGGTAGGACTAAGAATCAATGCGAAACAAGATGACTTGAGTACTGCAGTACAAATTACAATTGGACTCCCTGTGACCTGGGAGGCGCTTGAATAACACGCAAAGATGGCACCCACTATAACTTGAACCTCTTGGTGATTTTGAACTGCAACCACATGCCTACGTGATGCCATCTCTTAAGTTGACCGTGGTGCTTCTAAATGAAGACGGTGGTGGTGCAACAGGTTTGTTCCAACGTGGTGCCATGAGCTGAAATTGCTCCTAGTACAGGTAAGGAGAATTGATCACTGTGAATGTAGCTCATTTAATTGAAAACATTCCTACTAAGGAAAACCAGGGAGGCATTTCTCTATAGATTTCTTGCCTTGTTGTTTTTCACAGGAAACACAGGAAGTGTTCATTGCTGAAGTGGGGTTTTTTCATCCCCATTATTCAGATGAAGCAACTCATGGAGTGGTGAATTGTTTATAGCTGATTGCTCTATGATATAATTGTTATTTGAGTAGCATTTAAGAGAAAAAGAAAAACATTATTTTCTTTATCTTTATGTTTTCCCATAAAATTGAATTAAGAACAAAGAAACAAACACAATAAAGGAAAAAAGAAAAAATGAAACAAAGGATGCCTAAAAAACAAATGTTGCTTTAAGAAAAATAATGGCTTTTTAGATTGTCTAAGGGAAGACCTAAAATCAATGCTGTTTAAAAATAAACTACAACACTTTAGGCTCTTCAATATGTCCCAGAATGCTCCTATTATAAGGGGTGCAGCTAGTCCTGAAGAAGGTGACCTAATTACATGTTGTCGCCGAAATTGGTCGACACCACGCATGATTAGTAATATCTCATAATTACTGAGACACTAAGAGCAAAACATATTTTCTTTTTTTAACAATTATAGTCCAATTGTATTGTCTTTTTTTGGGGGACACAGGGGAAGAAAGACTACAAATAGAATGTCCATCCTGCCCCTCTGTTTAGTATGTTGTATATTGCTGTAGAATGGTTTTGTTTTTCATAAGATATCATTGTGAGTCTGGTCTGTAAATACTACATTATTTTACATCGGGTGAGGATTAGATTCTTCTCTCTCCACCTTCTATGATAGGTGGTACACCAGCTCTCACTAGGGATATACACCACACTCAAGGGAGAGTTGCGTGTTTCTATAGGGCAAGAGTGATTGAAGTTTAAGAGATTTGAAGGGATTCTTTCATCTATGTGATATAGATGTTGGGGAGTTGAAAGAATCAAAAACATACCTCAGTTGCCCCTTTTGGGGTATTCAGTTTATTTATTTATTCATTGTTTGCTTGTAGGCACTTATACAGCAAGTAGAATATTGATACAAAGCGCGCCCAGTGCAAGGGGAAGGAGCAAGAGAGTGAAATACATTACAAAACACAATAATTAATAAGAGCAGTGGAGGGAGAATTGAGGAAGGAACAAACCTGCTATGCCTTGTGAGTATTCAAAATGTGCAAGTGCAGCAAGGAAAAGGGCAGAGGGCGTAAGTGCTGGGGATCCGGGCTCATGGGTGAGCACAGATGAAGTGCTTGGGTTGTTGGCTGCTACTTGGCCAGGGGCCACGTTCGGAGTAAGTGCGAACCTCCAAGACAGAGCGTGTGCCAAGGCAAGTGCTGAGGAGCTGGGCAGATTGGGTTTAGGAGGTCAGGGACCCTGAGGATGCATAAGGGCCCCAAACACCAATCACAGCATCTATGGGATTAGCAGAGAAGAGAAGAGGGGAAGGAGGAGGTGATGAGGACAGTCTTGAGGAGCATCAATAATGCTCCTCAAGACAGGGGGGTGCAGGGGGAGAGTGTTCCATAGGAGGGAGCCAGCCAAGGAAAGCGATCAACCACCTTCCTCTGTTTAGCAAAGCATTTTACACATAAAGAGTTGGTGCCAGTGAAGCAAAGTGGCCTAGTGGGAGAGTATTTAGAAAGATAAAGTTGAAGATAGTGTGGTCCCAGGCCGAGACAGCCTTGTGGATGATGCAGAGGAATTTGAATTTAATCTGTGCAACAACCGGGAGACAATGAAGACTTTTTAAGGCAGGAGAGATGCGGTCCCTAGGTTTAAGATCAAGGATAAGTCTTGCTGCCCTATTGTGGATTAGCTGGAAGGGTTTTACTTTTATTAAGTAAAATGTGCTGCAATCCCTGGAAGTGGAATTTGCTTTGACTAATCAATGCTCATGTTCACCGAGGTAAGACAAGGATTGGCTTAAAAGGGAGTCTGTGCCACTCTTTTGCAATGCCCTAAACCCAACATGGCTCATGAGTACCGCTCAGTTACCACAAACTAATGCAATAGTGTCGAGATGTGGTTTATAACCATCATGATCACCATAAGTGTGCCAAAGACAAGGCTTTCAAACACATATGTGTGAAGATAGATAAACCTGATCAGCTCGGCTCGGAAGACCAGAAATACCGAAAGAGAAGAAGGGCTAGTCAAGTGTCTCTGTCAATGATCCCTCCTACAGAGAACATGGGAACTAAGACACCTTGAGAGAAAGAAAGAAAGTCTCCACCAACGCCACACCAAAGCCACTCTTGGCAAAGCATCGGGTCTATGTATGACAAATTGACTTCTGCCCTGCAAGAGTACAAGGATGAGTAAAGGCTAAATCACCCACTCAGCCCTCACACTTCTACAAACCAACAGCCAACACAGTCATAAAGGTAAAACAGGCACAGTCAAGAGATATACATCCTTTGCCTATTGTGGTAACGTGGGCCAAGACAAGGCTACACTCATAAGAGGGGTGTGAATGTGGTTTAGTAGCAACCACATTAAACAGCACATGCTTGATAGTTGTACGCAGAGCTGATAAACAGACATGTGGAATGAAAAGAGACTTGTTCCCATGCACAGAAAAGAATGAGAATAGCATGCGTAGATTGAGGAATAAACAACCATACTCAGTGATGAGGGTTCTAACTAGAGCTGATGAACACAAAAGCCCAGCGCGAGATGCCCATCATTCCTGGTAGAGAGACGCCGGCGAAGCGGGGTGCCCTGTGCCGCAGCAGGTGAACCTGGGCATGAGAGACGGAAAGGGGAGCCGTCTCGCCATCAGATGGACACTCCAACAAGCCAGGAATCACTGGGTGCCCTGATAGTGACAGACATCCCAACAAAGAAGTTGGAATTCATGCAGCAGTGAAATTTGCAGCATCCGCGCGTTCACATAGCCCGGAGGCCAGCACACCAGAGGCACGGGAAGAGCCTGCGGAAGACGCTGAGAGCTTCAGGGGGAGAGATTGGCCACACAGACTCCTGGAGCCTCAGAGACGGAGTGGGCGAAAAAGACGCTGGAGCAGGAAAAAAAGACACAAGAGTAATGAGAGCACCAGTTACATCGTGCTCCCTCCAGCCCCAACCTACCTCCCCCACTGGGGCAGTACTGCATGAAAGTAAGACCAATGGGCCTTTAAAAATCGCAGGGGACTTCCCCTTCACCTCTAACAAAATAATTTTTCATTAATTGCAAATTTGCGTTTCCATGTGTTAATATCCCCGCAAAAATATTGTCATACAAAAATATCACCATATTCCTGTGGCGATATTGAGCCATGGACACTGCGGGGGACACCCCCGCAACCCCTGCATTATTTCTAAATGTGCAGGGGATACCCCCGCAACACCAGCTCCCACAAATTATGCCCCCCAAAAATATCGCCTATGGCGAGGCAAATGTCCATATGTACGGCGATATTTTTGGCGGGGATAATATGTAGGGATACCAAATTTGCCACTGTGCATGCGACACTCACAAAAAATGAGAAAGTGTTGCTAAATTGAATAATCAACAAACTGTTTATTAATTTGGATGCATCTGTGCCGATTAGGGTCCTTGAAGGGGCACTAGTCATTTTTTGTTCCTGCAGTCACTCTGCTGCTGTGGGCACCCTCGAAGATGGCCACCCCTGCCTAGGGCAGTGGATCCATCCTGTGTCTCAGCTAACTCCCTCTGCAATTGGCTGCCTCACCTATTTCAACCAATCAGGGGCACCATCAGGCAGAAGCCACCCCCTAAACCGAAGGCCCTGTATGTGCCTGTCCGGGCCAAGAAGGTCCCCCCACAAGCTATGCCTCGACTTCCTGACTTGATATGTGGACATCTACGGCTTTCTTAAAGTGAGTGATGGCTGTATTCATTCATTACCACCTCCAACAATCCTACTGAACTTATCAACTCTGCATCTGTACTTTGCTTTCTCTGCCACTACCAATCTTTGTCCTATATCACTGCATTCAGTCTGTGTGTACCGGTTACATCTGTGCACCTCGCTTGTATTGCATCTGTGCCTCTTTTAGAAAATTCAATTTTTGGCTGTGTGTACCTGTTACATCTGTGCACCTCTCTCGCATTGCACCTGTGCCACATTAAGAAAATTCGATTTTTGGCTGTGTGTACCTGTTACATCTATGCACCTCTTATCTTTTGATACTATATTACTTTCTGAATTGCATCTATGCTTTTGTGACTACTTCCGCTAGCCCACTTGGTGAGTTTAGCTAGAACTGTGCTGTGCAGCCACTCTTCTTTCATTCCTCAACTATCCTTTTGCCGCTAGTATGGCTCTTTCCATCTCTCCTATTTTCTCTAACCTTTACACTATCTCCTATCCCCCTTCGCTCATGCAGTCTGGTAGGACAAAGCAAAAAAAAAGACATCTTGAGAGCAAACCCTGCACTTCCCATCGCAGACAACTATGTCAGCGCTTTCTCCAGAGAGGTTTTTACTGATACCCTCTTCTTTGTCTCCTCTTCAGATCCATGGACCCCCATCTCATCTCCACTCTCTCTCCTTCCAAATCCTCTACCATTAACGATCGCAAAAAGTGGTAAGTACTCTTGGCCGGCTTCTCATCCTCACGTTTCTTCGTTAATGTACATCACACAGGCACTATCCTGGTCCAGGGTCTACAACCAAACCTCCTTCTCTTTGACCGGATCCTGCCTTCTCTCATTAAATACCTTCCTTCTCATGCATCTCCCCCCTACCACTCTCTCTCTCTCTCTCTCTCTCTCTGCCTCCTCTGACTGTTGTACCACGCACCTGTACATCGCCTCAGAAAACTTTCAAAGGCAGAGACCTCCTCCATCTGGTGACTCTCAACTCCCCCTCAGCCAACAAATACTCCACTGACATCTGCCTCCTTCTTGAAGACATTGGCCTTGACGTTCCCGCTCTTACCGGGACATGATTCAATGCCAGCTCAGTTACTGCTTTTGACTCCCTCCTCTCTGCTTCAGAATCATCTCCAAGGCTTGGACTCACTGCACTGGCTGGGAGGTTGCCTTAATCTTCCCTGAGTGGGTTCCTGATTCCATCTCACCCACCCATCACTACTCTTCCTTTGAAAGCATGGTTTGCAAGTTGGTCATTTCTCCGATCTCCACACTGACCATTGCCACCATGTACCAGCCTCCAGGCGCCACTACCTGTTCCTCTCGGAATTGGAAGATTTCTGCTCTTCCTTACTTTCATCCACCTGTAACCTCCTCCTCTTGGGTGATTCCAACATCCAACTTGACTCCCCTGGCTCTGCATCCACACTCTTCGCTGACCTCTGCATCTCTCTTTCCCTCTCCATTCTCGCTTCTGTGACAACCCACTCAGCTGGACACACTCTGGACACCCTCATACACTCTGACCTCTTTCTCTCCCCTCAACTAATCACCCCTATCTCCTGGCCCCTCCATTCTCTCCTCTCCTACAACCTGTACCCCTTTGGCCCTCTGACTGCCCCCAAAAATGCCCAGCCATCCTCATTCACTAACATCCGCCTGATGAAATGAGTGTCAGATGCTGCCTTCGTGTCCACCTTCATTCCCCCTCACCCCCCCTACTTCTGATGCTACCTCTGACTCTGCTGTCAGCAACCTCCACCTTTCCATCACCAGTACCCTTGACATTCTTGCCCTAGTCATGAGGATCTGCCTGAAACCTGCCTCTAAGCGTAACACCTGGTACGACTCCGAACTTGCGGCCCTGAAACAAAAGTGCAGGGTGGCGGAACTGAAGTGGCAAACTTAAGGCTCACCCTCTGACAAACTGGCCAGCCGCCTGCTCCAAAGGCAATACAGACTCTCCATCTTTGCCAAGAAAAGAGCCCACATGCAGGCACAGGCTACGGTGCTTCCAACAACATGGCTGACCTTTTCAAGATCTGCAGGGAACTAGCCAACCTGCCTGCAGTCTCCTCCTCCCCTTCTCCTACCCAGGCCCTCTGCAAAGTACTGGCCACACACTTTGCCACCAAAATTGAGAACATCCTGAAAACCCTTGATACCCTACCTCCAATCCCTTCCCACACCCTCTTGCCTCCCATGGCCCTTCACCCTCCTCCTTCTTCTCCTTCTCCCCTGTCACACCTCGAGAGGTTACCAGAGTTGTCCACTCCATGAAGGTCTCTTATAAACAGGTTTCCCCTTGCTCATCCAAACCACCAAGGATAATATTGGCGGCTCCCTTGCCCCTGCACTCTCTGATTTCTGCAATCAATCTTTTGACACTGGATCTTTCCCCTCCTCCCTTAAGCACTCCCTTGTGTGCCTACTCCTGAAAAAACCTTCAGCAGACCCAACCTGCCCTGCTAACTACTGCCCTATTTCCATCAACCCCTTCTTGGGGAAGCTGTTGGAGAGGTTGGCATTGCCCCAACTCAACTCACACACCACACTTGTTGATGGTCTCCAAGACCATCAATCTGTATTCTGATTATCCAGAAGCACGGGAACTGCTCTTCTGAACACCCATGAAGAACTGCTTGCATCTCTGGAATCTCCAAATCCCCAGCTGTCCTTATCCTTCTCAATCTCTCCTCTGCCTTTGACACAGTCAACCATCCCATCCTCATACAAATACTCCATGATTGGTATCTCAGAATGGTCACTACAGTGGCTAACATCCTTCCTTACTGACATCTTGCGCACCTTCTCCTCTCCTACTTCTTCTCCACCTGTGGTGTTCCCCAGGGTTCTATCCTCTCCCCTTGTCTCTTTAACATCTATCTTGCTCTGCTTGTACGCCTCATCTCCTCCTTCTCCAACTTCCAGTGTTATGCAGACGAGACACAGCTCTTTTTCAAACTTCCTGCTGACCCTCTTGCACCCGCCAGCATCCCTGACTGCCTATCATCTATCCAGTCCTGGTGTAACTCCAACAATCTCTGCCTCAACACCTGTGAAACTGAGATCCTTCCAATTGGGACCCCTGCTCCCTCCTCCTTCCCTTCACTCTGGCCTTCCTCCTTGCCCACCCCTACTCCTTCTTCTGAAGCCAGAAACCTTGGAGCCATCTTTGACTCCTCTCTCTCCTTCCTCCCTAAAACTCAGGACATTGCCAAAAAGTCTCACTTTCAGCTCTTCCTTCTCAAAGGAATTCTCTCTTTTCCCACTTTCCCCCAGAAGCTCAATGTTACCCAAGCCCTGGTTCTCTCTAGGCTTGACTATTGCAATAGCTTCCTCTGAAATCTACCTTCTTCCAGTTACAGTAGACTCGAGCCACCACTCCAGGGTGTACTGCGACTAAACAAATCTCCAGAAGTTATTATAGAGTTGTACAATCATGCTATGTTGAACCCTGTTCTTGATCAGGCACAAGATCGACACCAAGCAGCCATATCTGCCCCATCAACTGTACCTGATGGGCAGCTTCAAGTCCAAAACCAAGACTCGCCCTTCCGTAAACTGCTAGCATATATTTAAGCCACTCCTGTACATTCACTAGGAGGCTTCACATTGAGGTGAGGTTCCATTCAGCCATCAATGCGCTGCCTCATAGCTGGTCGATTTGAAATATGTTTGGTACAACAACTGCATCCAATGCATCTGCAGATTTGGAAAGGTTCTGAGTGGATCCCATTCTGCTGATGCTGCAGTGTACCCTTTGAGAAAGTTCCTGGGGAAGGCCATATGATAGTACCTGGAAATTGCTATAACCTTCTAGAGATAATCTAAATGAGTGTACAGACAGGCTAGCTCACACCATTGTAGGATGTTGACCCAAGAAAACAGATTGAAACAAGTTAAATGCCTGCAAGCAATTTAAGGGGGAGAATGTAGCTGAATATCTCGAGAGGCTAAAACAAAGGTTTTGAACAGTTTTTGGGATCAACAATACCCCAACAAATGCACATGCGCTGAATTCTCTTAACTTCCAATGGGTCTGCAGCCCAAGGTTACTGAAGCAACTAAAGGAGTACTCATTGGCTGTTAATGTGAGGTATTATGAACAGCAGGTTTGGTGATGGTAATTTCAGATGAAGGTTTGATAATTTCAATGACCAGAGGTGTTTGCATAGATCCAGGGACATGCACAAGTGGTGTCAGAAAGTAGGTGGGCCTGATTTGGTTAGAGAGTGGTAGGGGTTTTCTAATCAAGGAAGGCCTGAGGGTCATGTCCGCTGTAGTTGAGTTATCACACAAGAATGGGGAGGGTGTGGTTGCGATGTGCACTTTAGGAGTAGAGTAAGACATGGTGCTTATCAGGCATATTAACATTAGTTTAGCAACAGTCTTTGTCAGAGCATAATTCATGTCTGGGGGTCGCAAGCAGAAAAAAGTTAGTCAGGAAGGTATTGGTGTGGGTTCCTAGACGTAGGTACTGGTATGTGTAAAAACTGACAATCTAGCCTATTGTTAACAGTGTCTGTGGCTATGTGCTAATTATGCAGTGTTGGTCTTGTAGGAGTGGGATTGAGTAACGTTCAGGGCATGGTGAGCATTACAGCATTACAGGTGGCTGACACCCAGGAGGGGCCAGATAGTCTGGCTTTAGAGCATCCAGAGGCACGGAAACTGCACTTCTGAACACCCATGAAGACTTGCTCTCAAATCTCGACACTAACACTCCCTCTGTCCTCATTCTTCTTGACTTCTCCTCTGCCTTTGACAAAGTAAACCACAACATCCTGATTGCACGTCTGCATGACACCCTGGGAATCACAGGTCAGGATCTAGCATGGTTAACCTCCTTCCTTTCCGACCACCCATCCCAGGTGGAACTTGGGTCCTTTCTCTCTACCATCACTCTTTCAACCTGTGCTGTTCCACAGGGTTCTGACCTATCCCCCTGGGTCTTCAAAGTCTACATGGCTGCCCTTTCACATGTGATTGCCACTTTCATCTCTAACTTCCAGTGTTATGCAGATGACAGGCAACTCTCCTTCAGGCTACCCTCAGCCACCTCATCTACCTTGCTCATATCTGACTGTCTGTCTGCAATTCAGTCATGGTGTGTTGCAAACGACCTCTGCCTCACCATCAGTAAGACTGAGATAATTTGCATTGGGACTCCTGCTCCCGCTTTCCCACTCTCACTCTGGCCGGACTCCCTTCGCCCTGCACCCACACCCACCTCTGAGGCAAAAAATCTTGGAGTCATCTTTGACTCCACTCTCTCCTTCTCCAAACACATTTCGGACATCTCTAAAAAGTCCAACTACCAGCTACACCTCCTCAGGGGTACTCTTCCTTTTCACACCTTACCCCAACGTCTCAATGTCTCCAGAGCCCTGGTTCTCTCAAGGCTAGACTACTGCAACCGCCTCTTTCTCAACCTCCCTGTCTCTGCTCTGCGCCCTCTGCAACTCATCCAGAATAGAACTGCAAGACTTATCCTTGGCCTCAAGCCCAGTGACTGCATCTCTCTGGCACTCATATGCCCCCACTGGCTCCCCTTGGCTGCTACGATCAAGTTCAAGACCCTCTGCATTGTCCACAAGGTTTTCTGTGGCCTGGGACCTACCTATATGCAGCGTTGCCTACCTAAATACTGTCCTTCCCGAGCCCTCCGCTCATCTACCTCCAACCTTCTACGAGTGAGCCGGTTCTCGAAGCAGAGATTCGGATGGAGATCTTTATCCTCTGCAGGGGCCTATCTCTGGAATAGCCTCCCTGCCACACTCTGTCTTGAGCCTGACCTCCTTAAGTTCCGGAAACTCCTTAAGACAGTCTTCTTCTCTTCCTTCTCTCTCCCTCTACCCTGCTAACCTTTCTCTCCGCTCCATACCTCTCTCCCTCCTTTGCCGCGCAGCCTGCTGACTGGCCGTTGGGTGTACCTCAGAGTCTCACAGGTCCCTGGAACCCTCGCCAGTCCTCTTGCACTTGCCCCCGGCCCTTGCACTTGCCTCATTGTTACTGCACTAGGTCAACGACCCATGAAATTGGCATCTCTCAGCACTTACCCCAGCTTCTGACTGACTGGGCGCACTTGGTCCCCCCACACTCTCTGTACTTGTCCCCCCCTCCTGCACCTGTCTGCGCACTTGCACAATCTGAATGCACCATGCCTTGAAGATCATCTATCTGTGTTTCCCTTTTCTCCCCTCCTTGCATGGTGGTGCCTCAATGCACTTGGAAAAACTGCAGAATCGTTGTCAGACCTATTTGCTGTCATCTTCACCGTTAATTGTATTATATGCACTTGTTCCATGCGACCACTCTGCCCGTGCAGGCTTGTATCGTTCTGAAATTCAAGGGCACTGAATCAGTGTTGTTTTTCCACCCTTGTTCCATCACTCCTTGAGTGCTTTGAAACACTTGCTTTGTGTATAGGCGCTGTAGAAAATAAACAATACCATACCATAGCAGAGCGAGAGTTGAGGGTAGCTAAGAGAAGCTGGTTTCCCCCTTTAAATGATTTGCAGGGCGGGGGGGGGGCAATAGTGAGTGAAATAGAGAGGCCAAACACATAATGAAAATGCATTGGATTGGGAAATGCTACTGTGCACTGTTGGTGACTTGCATCTATGGGGATTTTTCATGTGCTACCATACAAAATGAATTGCACACTCTGGAGCTTTTTACCCAATTTCTCTCAGAAAGTGATACAAAATGCAGCATTTTAAATCATTCTTTTAAAAAGGTTCTCAGGGGTGAAAGCCCCCGAATCCACTTGTCTGGTTCTGGCTCCCTCGCTGCACTCGCTTGGTCACCTTTACATCCCTCCAGTTCAAAAATTCACTCCAGTCTTTGCATTAAACTCCTTTCCCATCTTGTATTACTCTCTGATCAAGGTTCTGAAAGGAAGTGAAATCTCTCTTGTTCTGAACAGCCTATGGTATAAAGTGGCAGAGGGCATCCGCTATGAACTTCCTCCACACCTGATGATAACACTCACACTTATCACGCCATAGCCCAATACCTGCGCTGTGAAGTGGCCGCTGGCAGCATGAAGCGTGCTATAAAAACGCAATACATAAATAAATACATTAATCGCTGTTTGTTTCATTCCACCTGAATATATTTTTCAGTTCAGATGGTAACCAACCTCCAGTTTTGCAGCTTCTTGATTTTCTTCGAATATGAAAAGCTTGACATCCTGCAGCTTCATGTTCAATGGCACCAAGGATTCCTGAAAGGATTTCTTACAAGAAAACAGAAAACATGTTTTAATTCAATGACACATATAGAACATTTTAGAGGTATAGGGCCCTTGGAGAAACTGTCCACAGAGGGGTTCTCTAGGCTCACTGGGTCATGGGTTCATAAAACACACAAATAGAACAAGGACCTAACTCTCATTCAAAATTCATGCCACCAGTGCCTGGATAGATACATCAATCATAAGTCAATGCTTTATTTATTTTAATTGCAAGTATTTATAATTCTATACAATTCTGTACTGTGCCATATGTGGTATTCATTCCTGTCTTCTGAATCCTCCCTAATGTACTGACTACCACTAACCAAACTTTCAGAATGCTCTGAGCTGGTTGGGCACGCGAAGACCACCTCTTCAACGTGCACATATGCAATAAGAGGCTAGAAAGGATGAACTCCGGCTCAGTGACAAAGCCACAACCAAGAGCGCTCTACCACAAATCCAAGTTTGGATGAGCAGAGCAAATATAGTAGCATGCATGTACTCTGGACAGTCCTGCGTAAAATTCACATTTCATGGTCCCTACCGCAGGACCGACTGGCATTAGAGTAATCGAGCGCGACACTGCAAGTGGGAGGGCTTTGGCTTATACAGTCTTCTTTATAAAGACCCAAGCAGCCAGGTGTCCCTTCCCTTGCATCCACAGACACATAGCAGCCAGAGTAGCCTTGTTATATAGGAGGCTTGCCTTCCATGACTTCATATGTAAAGCTACAAAGGCCTAATCTCTGGCATAGGAAGGCAGGGCTAGTAGAGACTGCCAGCGGCTTTCCATGGACTCATCTAGTACATCATCGTAAGGTCAGTGGGATTGCCTGACATTCCGATGAACATACACCATACTTTCATGGCAATGTTTACATAATACCACCTCTGTGAAGAGATAATCCTGTATTTTGAATGATCACCTGTGCTTCTCCCCATATTAATATACACCAGTCTACACCAGTTCAGATTACAATACACCATTGTTTAGCATTCAGCCACAAAGGAACCAATTAATAGAATGATCTCACAATTTAATAGGGGGGTGGCACCAGACTGATATGCAAATATATATTTATGTCTCCTCTGTGAAAGGCACAGTGAGCTAAAACGTGGTTGTAGACACATCCGAGTTGGAACAGACCCATAGAACAGGTCACTTGGACATGTTCTTTCTCGGCAGGGGGGCTCCGAGACCTTTGTATAGACCTTTTAAAGGGTATAGTCATTGTCTTGGCAATTTTGAAAGACAAGAATAATTTGCATTAACCCTTTGCTGCTAGGTCTGGGATCTGAAGAAGCTTTAGAGTCTTCACAACCAAGCAACTTTGGGTTGCCACGTAGGTCAGTTGTTAGTTCCTTTAATTTGTATACATTTCACAAGCACCCCTTATTACTTAAGTGCTTAAAATGTACGTGATTTCCTACTTATGTATTTGCAATTATTGTATCCCTTTCACTGGACCACGAATCCCCACATTGAATCTAATCAGGGACGTCATTTCACCAAAATGCCTGAGGTAGTGGAAGTGACATGACATGGCACTTGGCCTCAGATGACATGACAGGAACCCAAAGTGACATCACGGGAAGCGAAGGAAGACAACCTTTCACCCCTTGCCAAAAACAGGAAATGGCATCATATAGCATTCCTAAGTACACTGCTTAAAATATGAGTACGATATAACTTTAATGTGATATACATTTAATACAAGAATGGATCACTATATGTATCATTAATATCAGTGTGCATAGGCCCATATTACCAAATTACTGTGAATGCAAGCAGAAGTCCAAGGCAAAATGATAATGTGTTATTATATAGCAATTAGGCATAAGTGCATTATATAGACCAAATATACATACATTATCACCCAACCTGTGGTGATACTCATTCATCAACCTCAGAAGGATGAGTTGGCCTTGCTAGGATTCGAACCTGCAACCTGCAGAGCGCACACACACACATCGCAGCAGCGAGTGCTCAAACCACTGAGCTATCTTACCAGCTATAGCTATCTTACCGGCTATAGTGAAATGAGAAATTACATGTCTGAATTTTCTCAAAGTCAGAAAGGAAATTACACTCTGGAGTGGATACCACTAAATTGGTAACTGAGATTTAACAGCAGGCCAAGTCATCTGCAGGTCGGTGCAGAGTTGGCCACATCCCAAGCCTGTGTGCATCGACTTTTCAGGCTTTAGAGGTTGGAAAAATATATACCATTGGGAGGGTTCATAAGTGTGTATTAAAGATTTAGGGTAGCGCAGGGAAAGCAGCGCACTCACAAGGCATCCCGTACCCTCAGCACCCGTTACCTCATACATGCAAACAAACATCCTGAACAGCATGCCAGGGAGATAGGAAAGATAGACACATTACAACAAAGCATTAATTGAGGCGCAATGAAATCAAGGACCACTTTATGTGCTATGGTCAAACATTTCAGCACTATACACGAGCTTTTAGACACAAGGATTTTGTCTAATGACCAAGGACACCGAGATGGAATGTCTTGTGATGATCGTAACAGAGACAAAGGCAGAAAAAAACATAACTGCAACTTGCGAAAAGCAAAATACATAGTCAAAATGGATGCTTATACTACTCCAAATTCTTTTTTGGACGTTTTTGTCTGCATTGTTGATCTTAGGTTTTTAAAAACAGACTAAATCATTAACTCACACCCTGAAGTGTGCCTGAAATAAACCGTTAATGATTCTAGAAACTATTGTACAGGATTCCAGAAAGTAGCATGGGAGACCACAGGGGTCACAACCCTCAAATGACGTCGCTAAATCTAGTGGAAAGTTAGCAATTATCGGTTCCGTGTCATTCCCAACTGGTATGTGGAAGGTCTGGATTTCTAATTGGTGTAAACCCACATTATTAACAATTGCGTTTGACTTATATCCATCCCTAGGTCCCCTAACCACTTATTGTTAATTAATTTCTGCCTATTGCATGGGAGGAAAGACACAAGTCAAAAATGTTTCTTAGTTTATCAGGTTCTAATTGTGATTGGTAAATGCTCCACAACCACTGTTATTCCAGCACCGACACCCACGCCGACTTCTGCCAGCACAATTACCCATGAATGTGGGGGGTCTGCTGCTACTGTAGTGCTAGGTTATTGACTCAGTCTTCACCTGCAACTCATACAAGCGCCCTGATGCCTGAGGTTTTGAGCGTGCTTTGCAAATGTAAACATTAATAAATAAATACAGACTTTGGGGGTCAGTGCAGGTAGAGGATCCAGCCCCCTTACGTTCCCGAGCAGTTCAAAAATTCGGGCACGGTTAGGGACCAGTTCCCCCACACCATAGACTCACCTCCCAGTATTAACGTGGTGTGAAGGCAGTGAATGACACTGAGCCCAGTAACTAATAAAGGCAAGTACTGTGATGAGGAGGAGCAAGGTTCTGGAGTAAGGAAGTCTAACCCCAAAGGGTAGAGCAAAGGATGAGAAGGAAAAGAGGTTCCCCAAGATAGGAAGGCAAAGGCAGGAACCTGGCAGGAAAAGGAAGAGTAGGTGCGCTGGTCAAGGAACTAGACAAATGCAAGCAAACAAGGAGTATTAAAACAGAGCAACCCCAGCGTCGCTTATTGCCATGGCTTCTGAACGCCGTTGGTATGGTGCGCTGTCACCTGATGCCTGCAACTAGGATGCCATGCCATGACGTTGGCGCCTCGCCTCTTTAATCCAGGAAGCGATTGAGGCAAGAGCAACGCCCACAGCGTCCCACCGGGACACCGAAGATGAGAAGCATCCACCCGCACCACCACGGGTAAAGTCTCCAAGACCTAGCAGGTAAGTGGGGGCGGTGGTGCGTGACACTCAGCCCCTCTCGCGAGTGTAAACAAATGGCAGGCTTCCAGGGGTACAGATGATGGAATTGGTGCACCAATCATAGCGCATGGACTTGTGAGGCAGGTTCCCAAGTGCAATCGGAAGCCGCATATCCTTTCCCAGTCGATCAGATAATACAACCGACTCCTACAAAAACGTGAGCCACAGATAGAACGGACCTCGAACTCAGGATTACCATGAATGTCCCACAGGGTGGGTTGAGCAGGTAGACATCCTTAGGGAACTGGCAAAGGGTTTCAACAGAGAAACATGTGCCCATGGTTTTGATTTATTAAAAACCTTGTGGAGGAAGAGCTGGACTGCTAAAGTACCTTGCCCTGAGCAGAGTGAGCAGAGTGTGAAGAGTGTTGCTGGTGTTGGCAGGGGGCAGATTTTTTTTGCATTTTCGTTCAGCCCCCTCACCACCAGCCGCATTCACTACCTGCATCATATCACTGTTTTGGACCGCACTCTGAGCTGTCTTCTGGCGGCAATTTGCCTATCTGCCCCCTCTTACGCATGCCCATTGCAACATGCACACAACCCACTCACGGGCTAGTGCCAAAAACCTGCCAAAATAAAGCAGCGTGGGTCTAGTATTGGAGGGGGAGGGGTGAGACTGGACTGCAATGGAAACCGTGGCACGATCTGTGCCTTTTTTCACTGTAAAGCAGGCCCCTGCACATGGGATCAACCCCGGATGGAACCAAGACAAGATGACGCCTGCAAAACCACACTGCCAGAGCAAACTCGCTCTGAGACAGGATGCATCGACAACAAATATTTGTTGGAACTCTTATTCGCTGCATGCTTCAATGCAGCCGAGCGTTTTACTGTCTCAACCTGCACTGGAGAAAGCAAAGCCACCAGCTCCATTTCTAGCCCAACCCATACTCTTGGCTGAAGACCCTGCTAGCACGGCCCAAGATGCCCTGTCATTATTGCCTGCAACCACGGCACTGTCCCCAAGACTTTCATCTACGCCGGAGCTCTATCCACAGTCAGATGGCTCTGATTCTGTAAGAGCACGAGAACTTCCAACCCCAACCTACACAGCCAAAACAACACGGGGAACGCCGAATGCAACGTCCTCTCCATTTCGCCATTAAGATCCTGCATAAGCTATGCAGGACGATCGATCAGGAACTGAACGTACAAAGTGCAATTATTCAGTCGATAGCCAATCACACCAAGGTTGGACCTCCTATGACCTCCTATTGAGGAATCAAAGACCTCAGTATTGGGCCTAGCTCAATCACCTCCAATTGTAGCCCAAACCCTGGTGAAAGACGATGCCAGGCCTCTCTAAGTGCCAATAAACAACTGTGCAAGTGAGTAGCAAATAGAAATTCAGTAACACGACCAGGTTCAAGGCTCCATAATCTTTCAAACCAAGAAGCAACAGAGAAAGGCGAAACGAAAAGTTCTAATGCTAAAGAAAACTTCATATCAGTGGAAGCCTCCACCATTGCCACCAGCACCTACAAATAGGCCAGAAGCACCTTTCAACTCCACCATTGCCTCTGAGTCTAGACCAAAGACCTGGAAAGCAAGAAGGAAGGAAACCAGACGATCCCGACGTGCGCAAAAGGAGGTTGGGATCTTAACCATTTGGCTACTCAAAGACAACAAAGCGGTGCACTACAAAGAGACATCCCTGGATGACACAGAGACGTTAAGTGAGTCAGTGAACGACACCCTGAGCAAGCCTTCTAGTGTCATATCAGTCAGGGCACCTCTTCCGGGGAACTTGTCACACAGTTCCAATTTTGCCAAACCCCTGACCGACCCATGGGGGGGTTAGGCAGTCACACCCCCTCTCGACCCCATAAAGTTAACCATCGCTTTGAGGATCCCGCCTGCATCTTTGAAACGGTTTAATAACGGCAAACTAATTCGCTTATTACATCGGATCCTGCATCTAAGAGTGCCAAACTCATCTGATTTCGACTTTGTTGAGCCCATAAAGAAAGCAGGTCCCACAATATCGAGAATCCACTGTGTGCTACCGGAAATCGCTGATTTAATACGAGCACAAACATCCACGCCCGAAAATCTGGGCTGCATGTTAGACACAAACTATACTGAGGCAAGAATGGAGGGCTGCTGCCTCAAGTGCGGGTGCTCTAAAGCTACCATTAAACCTCTTTAACTTAGACCGCAACATCAGCCAGGCCTGAAAACAAAAAGGAGCTGGCTTTGCTAAAGGGGATCCTTCGCACTCAGGGCATTGAGACCAAGTAAAATATGAGCGTTATATGTTGGAACACAAGAGGCAATCACATCTACTGGGCCAGGTGGGCTCAATGGTGATGTTAATAAAAAGCGATGTGATAAGGCTTCAGGAGACATGGTTGACGACTGCAATTGTGATAGGCGGTTTCCAGGTGCATGACATTTTTGGGGGAAAGGGCCTCTTAATTGGTGCATCAAATATTTTTCAATCAAGACTTTTAACCACTAAACTTAATCCCAAATTGTTTAGGCAGTAGAATTTCACCCAGGAAAGGGGAAAGTGAGGGAAAATATGTTGATTATCAATGTATTTGCTCCCCGAGGGCCTGAGAATCCAGACGAGACATATGAAACTATTGAGAACATTTTAACTCAGTGGGTTTGGGATGGAAAGCAGGGCGTAATTCTGCTGCAGGGTGACCTAAATGCTCGATGTGTTGATAAGCTCAGGTGCCCGGAGTATAACATTTTTACTGGTAACCGTGAAATGTTACAGGCAAAAGAAAATGCAAGAGGGAGGAGCTGGGTGGCTTTTTTGAAAGAGTGGAACCTGTCTTTGATTAATGGTAGGACCACAGGTGACATGCCGGGCCAGTTCACCTGGAGTGGCCGACGTTCCTGGGCTAAGCTAGACTACTTTTTTGGAAGCAACTTGGCCTTGGAGCGGATCCGTGTTCTAAAGATGACTAGCGAAAGCATAGTGATCGTGATCCCCTGTATATCAGTTTAGATATACTAGCCCATCATATTGGCCATAAAATGAACAGGGCCCTGATCAGAAACCACGCAGGCAATCGTATTTTCTGGTCTACGGATAATCTCTGTAAAGTGGCACAAGGTGTCGAGGAGGAATTCCAATGCAACATGCAAGGCTTGGCTGAGCTATCTCCTAACCAAATTGAAAACGAAATAAAAGACCTGGCTGTGTGCACAGGTGCGGTTAGGGGAAACCGGGCTGCAGCTCCAGTGAATGGCCAAGGTAAAACCTTTGACATAGTAATTTGCAATGCTAAGCGCACGCTGAGAAAGACTATTAGATCCATTAACCCCTTTAAAATTGATAGATCTCAATCGCAGAGGCTGATACGGCACGAGAAAACAAGATACAAAAATTGGCTCAGGGGCTGGTGCCTGAGCATCAAGAACGCCCAATGGTAGCAAATGCAGGGTGCTCTGAAATCTTGCAACTCGCCCAGTATCTGGAAAATACTTTCTCAAGCTAAAGGAAAAGACCAAGAAAATGTCATTAACCCCATAGGAGGAGAAATGTGGGAAGCACATATAAGATCAAGCAACATCGTAGCTAAAAGTTCTGCTCCCTAGGATCCATGCCCGAGCACTGAGCGGCCGTTAGCATTTTCTCAGGAGTCATTAGTGAAGATCATAATGAAATTAAAATAACTCAGGCTCCAGGCCCTAACAGCCTCTCCAACTTCCTGCTGAAGTCTGCTCCCGAAACTTGGGCGATGTTCCTCTTGATGTTGTTTAGGAAAATCAGGGTAACACATCAGATACCATCCTCATGGCAGCAGTCAGTCCTGGTGCCCATTTACAAAAAGGGTGACAAGAGTTTAACCGACAACTATCGACTGCTGTCTATGCTTGATGGACTGGTAAGATATACGGCTCGCTGCTTTCGTGTGAACTATAAAGATGGGTGGAACCCTCAAGGGTTCTATATCAATATCAGACAAGTTTCCGGCCTGGCCCCTCGACACTACACAACATCCAGCTCCTTGACATGCTAGTGAAAAGGTTAGGTGCTAAAGGCAGCCCATCTCTTTATGTCACTTTCGTAGACTTCAAGGCAGCATTCAACCGAGTAGATAGAGAAAGACTATGGCTTAAGCTACAGACTCTTGGCTGCCCTTCATGACTAATATATGCTATCAAGCTTCTCCACCACAGCAACTATGTAAGAGTCTGCCTAGACAATGAGGGAAGTACATCGGGGCTGCTAGACATAAATAAGGGAGTAAAGCAAGCATGCTTGCAGGCCTCCCTTTTATACAATCTCTTCATAGCTGACTTACCCGACCGCTTGATGAAGAGCTTTAACTGTCCTCATACGGTGGGTGGGGGAACAAATTGGTTGTATGTTGCATGCCGATGAATTGGTGCTATTCGATCATACACTGAGAGGTATGAAGGCCATGTTGAACAAACTATATGATTACGTGTAGGAAATCTCCCTGACGGTCAACCTCTTAAAGACCAAATGTATGCTAATCACTAAGAAAAAGGGGTACAAAACAGCCCTGAATACAAAATGGGGGACGGTGGATTACGTGCGAAGCTACCCTTATCTCTGTCTTGAAATGAACGAAGAAATAACTACGATGAAATCATAGCCTCTAAGTCTAGAAGAGCACACCAGATAACATCTATGCTATGGAAATTTGCCAACAACACTGCAGGCTTCATGATTCAGGGCACTCTGAACTTTGACAAACAATGTTTTTGTCCCATGTCCCTGTATGGCTTAGATGCCCTTAAAATGCAAGAAATCCGCTGGCTAGATCACCTGGAGGGCACGTTTTGGCGTAGGGCACTCAATCTGCCATCTTCGTGCCTATGGAATACCTGCGGCTCGAACTTGGCATCATGTCACTAGGTACTCAGTTCCTTAAAAGGAGAGGGGCTCACTATATAAAATCTAAAATGGTACCGATGTGTCCCTTATTGAATAAATTAGGCAAAACTGGGGACACTGAGGCTGCTAAAGCTTTGATCATATTTGAAACTCTTAACCTGGTCTTCTTTGCAAGAGTATGCTGGACCCCTTGCCAGGAGGCGTGGCGCAATTACAAGCGCGTTAAAGCGTAATTTTTTGCCAAGGCAAACATTTGGGATTGGACCAAAAATCACGCCCAGCTATTTACGTTAAGCAACCATAGTGCGGTGGTGGAAATTTCACATTGTTACATGAAACCAGAACCCCACCACCTTTTAAGCAGAGCCCTAGCATATGGCACTTTATGTTGAGGCTGTGAATCAATGCTCTCCTTTTGCTAATAGTCACAGGCCCCAACTGGGTATCGAAAGAGTTCAGACATTATGTTGGATGTGCAAATCAACCACTCATCTCAAAACTACTAGTCATGTTTTGACAGAGTGCGGCACCCTGGGCTCGGCTCATATGTGTCTTCTTGGTGGAAGAGTACACGACTATGAGTTGATTAAATCTGATTCTTTTTGGACCTATTGTCTAAACACAGACTCAACCCGAATGCACATTGCACTTTATTAAAACTGGAAAATAGTTGAA
Organism: Ambystoma mexicanum; assembly: GCF_040938575.1. Taxonomy (NCBI): domain Eukaryota; kingdom Metazoa; phylum Chordata; class Amphibia; order Caudata; family Ambystomatidae; genus Ambystoma; species Ambystoma mexicanum. The sequence goes on along the minus strand of NC_090926.1, from coordinate 1,088,939,464 downwards.
AAGCGTCTTAGAGCGCATCAGGCGCTATAAATGATAGGGACTGTATATTAAATTGCAGAGATCAGTCCTATGATGATTATGCTATATGAACTGTCGATAAAATGTTGTGAGGATAAATTGATTAATTTTATTAGATTTTTTACTCATATGATACACTCAAGTTTTACCTTATCTTAAAATGCATTGGATGATATATATATATATATATATATATATATATATATATATATATATATATATATATATATATATGATTAGGTTTTTGATTGTTTTGTAAATAAATAATTTGTGTATAAACTACCTATAATAAATAAAAACCATCCCGCCATCAACGTTTGGTTTTGGCTTATTTATATACCATACTACCGTTATACTAAAACTACCATGTCAGATGTGCGCCCCAACCAGTGAAACCACTCCCTCTTTTTGTATGCCACAGAAATGCACGGCTGCGGTTGCGGACCCGCCTCCATTTGCAGTGCCACTTCTCTCCCAGCCTGACCTATCGAAACCTAAGGCTAGGTCACAGATGCACCCTATTCTCACCATGCCCACCTGTCATTCAATTTCGCAGTGAGACCCGGCCACTCACACCACAGAGACCCAAGTACATGTGAATACAAGGAACAAAGACATTGGGACCTTCATGCACCTAGCACCTGAGTCCCCTGTGGCCCCTATGCCCACTAGACAGAGTGTATTGTATACTACGTCCAAAGCCCCTGTGGTCCCTATGCCTGTTGATGTGTTGCCCATTACTGATGTTGCACTGTCTACCATGCCTAAGCCCTCTGTATCCCCTATGCCTGTTGATGTGTTGCCCATTACTGATGTTGGACTGTCCACCATGCCTAAGCCCTCCGTGGCCCCTATGCCTGTTGATGTGTTGCCCATTACTGATGTTGCACTGTCCACCATGCCTAAGCTCTCCGTCGCCCATATGCCTGTTGATGTGTTGCCCATTACTGATGTTGCACTGTCCACCATGCCTAAGCCCTCCGTGGCCCCTATGCCCCTATGCCTGTTAATGTGTTGCCCATTACTGATGCTGCACTGTTTACCATGACTAAGCCTTTTGCTGCCCCTATGCATGGCGCTTCCACACTTTCTAAGACTAACAGTAACAGGACCCTCAGGTGTGCCTTAGTTAACGCCCGTCACTACCTGCCCATGCAGTAGACATTAATGACCTCATCATCAATGACATTCTTGACCTCCTAATAATCACAGAAACTTGGCTTGCTGAAAGGTCAGGCCCAGCACTATTTCTCGCCCTTCCAAAAGTGTACACCATTTTCAGAAAAGATCAGGCCCTCCAGAGGCGGGGGTGTAGCCCTCATTGCCCGGGAAACTTTAGCCATTAGAGAAGTGAAAGGGAAACTGGTCCACAACTCAGACTACCTCCCATTAAAAATGAATGTCTCCCACAATTGCACTATTAGCATGCCTATTGTCTACAGACCTTCTGGTCCTACTGTAGACTTTCAGGACGCCCTCATCCACTCACTGTCCGATAATATTAAAAAGACCTCACAAGTCGTCCTACTGGGCGATCTAAACCTAGGGCTCGACGAACCAAAGGACTCCCACGCCAGATCCCTAAAGAAGGCCCTCTCTACCCTGGGTTTCATGCAATCAATCACAGACCCTACCCACGTCAAAGGACACACCCTCGATTGGATCAGCCAACATAACTGCTGCATCCAAATCATCACCAACAGCCCCATCCCCAGGTCTGATTACCACTATCTTCAATTCAACATCGATACTAAAAAAGGACCTCCTGGACCTATCACCCCCCTCCCTGCAGCACTCGCAAGGAGCTCACACCAACTCACTGCCCAAAACCTAGCACCTCTCCTACAGGTGCCAGACCTTCAAGCCCCCTTCTCCAAAGATCCAGAAACCCTAGCCAACACCTTTAAAGAAATTGTCACCCAAGCAGTTGACGCCATAGCTCCATTTACCCTAAAAAAGCCAAGAAAATTAAACATTATAATACTTGGTTCTCAAAAGAACTGAATGACCAACGCTCACGAAAGAGGGCTGCACTCTCCGCCTGGAAAGCTAACCCCTCAGAAGCCACAAGGAATGCCTTCAAAGCCATCTCCATTTCTTACAAAGCTAACATCACCATATCCAAATCCTCATCGTTCAACTCAAGGATTAATGACGCCAAATCAGGCTCCAAAGAATTATTCACTATCTTCAGGGAACTACAAAAGCCCTCCGTGCCACCTCCCTCTCTCCTTAAAGATGAGAATTGGTGCAACAGCATTCAGTCAGCCATGCTAGACAAACTTAACTCACTCCAAACCAAAATCCGCATCCACCAAAAAGCTCTGAATAACCTCATAGCTAACCTACATAAGGTTACGTCAAAATCTCCCATGACTAAATCCTCCCCACCCTTCCATTTTAGAGATATGACCGAGTTGGAAGTAATCACCCTGCTCAAATCTATGAAACCCTCAAACTACAAAGGAGACGCTTGTCCTGCCCAACTCGTCAAAGACTTGGCACAAATGCTAGCGCCTTTCCTTACTGCATTCATTAATTCATCCTTCCAGTCTGGACACGTTCCATCTGGTCTCAAGGAAGCATGGGTTTGCCCACTCCTCAAGAAACCTTCCCTCGACCCAACGGTTCCAGGGAACTAAGTGCCCATCACCAACATCCCATTTTTACTAAAATTTCTCGACAAAACAGCCTACCTGCAAGTCCAAGAATTTTTGGAAGAGAATCATCTTCTTGGCCTGCGGCAATCTGGCTTCCGCCCACGTCATGGCACTGAGACGGCCCTCCTAGACCTAAAGAACCAAATGGATGATATCAGAGACACAGGCAAACCTGCGCTCCTTCTGCTCCTAGACCTGTCAGCAGCCTTTGATTTGGTCGATCACAACACTCTGTATCGCCATTTAGCTACTGAGGCCAACTTCTCCCCAAAGGCATGTGATTGGATCACCTCCTTTCTCCAGCAGAGAGTTATGAAAGTATTCTCTGACTCTGCCTGTGCCACCCCTAGCCACATCAAATGTGGCGCCCCACAGGGATCATGCATCGCACCTATCCTCTACAACCTTTTTACAAGACCTTTGTTCAGCATCCTTGACGCCATGCACATCTCATATACGAACTATGCTGATGACACGCAGGTGCTTATCCCACTCACAGGGGACTATGATGCAGATCTGAACACACTCCCCTCCATCTACTCCACCATCCAATCCTGGATGGCAGACAACTGGATCTGCCTCAATAGTGAAAAAACAGAGCTCCTGCTCATAGGGTCACCCACCACTCTGGGCAACCTCGATAAGCAGTACTCATCCTTCTCCATTGATAACATTCCTATCAAAGTCTCCAATAACGTCAAGACCCTAGGAGTCTACCTTGACGCAACTTGACCATGGACAGACAGGTCTAGCCTCATCTTCTGCGTACTACACCAAAATGCTCAACGCAGCCAGACCTTTCTTATCTCGTCAGAGCAGCCTTACCATTGCTAGGGCTATAATCGGCTCAAGGCTTGATTACTGCAATGCTCTCCTCATAGGAACGTCCCAAAAAAACCTCAAAATAACGCACTCAGGGCAGCCACAGGAACTTCTAGAAGAGACCACATCTCTGAAGTGAGAAGACAGGTTCACTGGCTCCCAGTCAAAGAAAGAATTGTCTTTAAAACCCTTGCCATCACCCACAAATGCCTCCATGAGCTCACACCCCCATACCTATCCAAGAGAATCACAAGGCATACAGCCTCGAGGCCTCTCAGAGAAGGCTATTCCAATACAATTCTCACGCCAAAAATCCGTAAAGCTCGTGCAGGCGGCTCCAGCTTTCCTACATTGGCCGCCACTTATTGGAACGCACTCCCTTCCCACCTAAGACAGATCGAATCCCACCAAGCTTTCTGCAAAGCCATCAAAACTAAGCTCTTTAACGGAAAGCTGTAAACCTAGTACCACCTTCTAAGGTAGTACTACCATACTGTTACTCTTTCTTTGCCCGTCACGTTTTTCATTCTGTATGTCATGTAATTTGTAACTAACTAAGAAGCCTAAGGGCACTTTAACTTGTATGTCAAACCTCGTACATTTTCTTGTAACAGCGACTCGATGCCCCTGGGCTGCAAGTTGCGCGATACAAATGCAAATAAATAAATAAAAATAAATACATAGTACAATAGGTAATCTCAAGCAGAATACAAAAACGTCCAAAGGAACATCAGACATCAAGAAGAAAATAGTCCAGTCTGCCAATTGGGGAGAATGTGTTATCATTTGTAGCAATGCCTGGGTAGACATGCAAAAACAAAGTATTCTATGAAGCAGTAGACTCTAGTGAATTCACAACACTTCGGATTCAAAAGTGTCACAGCTGCTTTCATTTCCAATAATTCAAAATGTTTCCAAAGTTCTCCATGATACACAAATATACAAAAGTCCAAACATGCATAATTGTGGCAATTAAACAATAGCATGCCACCTGCATGTGCACCCTCAAACAGCAAAGTGCCAAAGTGTATAAAACGTTCAAAGTTAACTATAGCTAGAAGTACTTAATCAAAGTTATACTAATAACCATTTTATCCATGGTGAAACAGTCTGTAGAGAGTTGCATAACACCGCACATATCAGACAATAGCCCTTCCTCAGTTGAATAGCCACAGTACATTGCAAACAATTCTTTTAAAAATAAAGGAAATACAGATGGAGTTTGAAACTTCACATGGAGGGGACTAATCAACCTCTTACTAAAAAACTGTAATGTTAAGGCAATAAAGTGATAATCAGGAAGCATACCCTTCATCCAAGAGAGTTGACCTTACAATATACCACTGCTTAACTGTTAATAAGTCCCTTACCACAGAGGAAGAAATACGTTGAAATGGTCGAACATGATGAAGGTTCTAAACAACTCATCTTCACTGGAACCATAGAAAGCAATATATAAAGATCAGGCTCCATGTAAGAAAAGCAGTTTCAAACCCGTTCAATACATTCACTAAATCAAACATGAAAGAAGTTGAATACTTACTTTACTTTGGGAAAAACAACAAAACCACAATGCAATTCATCAATACAACCAAATTCAAAGAAGGGCACAACATGTCAAATCTAGAAAGCAATTTATGTTGCAACTACATTTGGTTTTTGTTTCTTTCAGCTATGCTGTTCGTGCACTTTATATCCATCTTAAGATGTCTGCCGCAGGAGGTCTTCACACACAGCTTATGTGTTGAAGATCAGTGTTAGTAATAGGGGGAGGACTTCTCATGGTATTTAGTTCGATGTGTAGTTCTGTCTAAATTGTGTGATCAAGCACCTTGATGGTGCAAAATGCGCTGCCCTCTGGAGAATGTTTTTCCAATAAAATATCTGTGCTGCATTAACTCGACATTTTTAAGTTTTTCTAAATGTATGGTGCTCTGTTGTGCGTCCTCCCATGTTTCAGTGGGTATCTGCTTTCAGGTTTTAAAATAAGTACATGACGATCACCACTGAAGTCAACATTTTGAGTCAATTGATAATGTATCCCTTTGGATTTGGTTTATCGCAATGTGCATGATAAATCACCACTTCTCTGAAGCGCATTTAGTTTCTGTAAAGCAAAAAAGTTCATTTACTTCCAATCTGAGGCATGCATTTCTTGACGATAGATCGCTACTGAAAAATTAGGGTCCACAATACAAATTGCACATATATGTTCTTGAATAAACAGTTTGTAATGCTTGAATAATAGACCCTGTACAGCCTAATTCCCAATCACATGAGAACATATGAAACACATGGCTAGTCAAGCAATTCATTATTCACTGAATGGCATTGGTTCTTGTATTTTCGAATCAAAACAACTTTGGGTCCACTAATTTGGAAACAGACCAATTCCTACACTTGAGGAAGCCAGTTGACCTTGTCACCAACCAGATTAAACTTGAATGAATCCACAAATTCACTATTGTAGGAAGTGCATAGAACACACTAAGGGATCAGATGTCAGATCATGATGTAGGATCAGATGTCTAATCAAATTAGGCCAAATCTGGATCTAATCTTAAAATTGCCCAGCCTTTGTGAAATATTCCTGAAATCTTGTGATGTTGACATTTAACGTGAGTCATGAATCTGGTATTTAAATCAGAAATCAGAAGTTTAAAAGTATGTCACCCTGTATTTTCATACTTTTCCTGTTGTGGGTTAGAAGGTAGATACAGGCTTTAGCATCTACATTAAATAGCGCATCAGTTCATATATGTATGGGATAACCTTGCTGTTAAAATTGTGACGAGGGATCTCTAGCTTGACACACATATTCTTTCATATTCATACTATTTTAATATTGCTGTAAATCACATACTTATAAGATAGAGTAGCATTCCAGATTTAAAAAACAAATCACCAATGTATATCTCAGCCAGGGAACTATGTAGGAACTAAGATGTGATTCAATATCTGATGAGCCGTGCACACTTTCCCACCAGACCATTAGAAGACTGGCATACGTTGGTGGCAATATTGGCCCTATCATGGTTCCCTTTAGCTGAAGATAAAAATCTCCATTGCATATGAAATAGTTGCTCCTTAAAATAAAGTACATTCTCTTGACATTTGTTTTTGTTTCAAAAAGCTTGCAGGTCGGTATAAACAATGTCTGCTAGAGCCATGAGACAAAGCTTGTGAGATATTAAAATATATAGAGAAGAGCAATTCATCATCACCCAAAACCACGTTTCGCCACATTGAGTACCCTCCAATCTAAAGAGTACGTATGGTCTATCCCAAACAAAGGAAAGCATGGTTTGTACCAGAGTTTGTAAAAAGAAATATCTGCAAAAATTGACACATTCACACTTACATTTCTGGTATCATGAGATGTCTTCTAGCTGTTCAACATGGTTTATTAATATTGGGGACTATATACAGAATTGTGCTAATGGAGTAATTGTTATAAATAAAATCAACCTCATGTTTCTTCAAAAGACCTTGTGACAGCCATTCTGTAAGGATACCAAGAAAGGGTGAGTTTCATGTTTCTGTGTGATTCACAGAAAGCCTACAATAATAACTTTGCTCCCAAAGTTGCATGTGTATTTATGACAGCCTCCTTAATGATACTATTGTTAGCTGCAAGTTTAGATAATTCTTCTCTGTGTTCTAATTTCTTCAAATCAGTATTAACTAAACAAAAGAAAGAGCTTATTAAATTTCCAGTGCATAAACAGGGTGTCAACCTTGATGAGGTCTTACGTTTGGTGGGTGACAGCAACACATGTATCAAACTCAAAGTGAGACAACACTTTGTCTAAGGTCTCTTCTGCCGTGTGCTCCTCTCGGAGGCTATTCAGCAATAAAATAATCTAAACATTCCCCCGTGAAAAACCTGAGATCGAATGGCCAGTCATTACAGTAGTAGAAACCGAATTAGTGTTATTTTTTTAAATGCATATATTTTCCTATAAACTTAAACATGTCCACAGTTGAACCCCTCCTATCAACATTATGTAAGAAAAGAAAGCAATGGGAGAGGAGCACAGAACCCCATTTCCATCCCGGAGGGGTTGCGGGGTAGGGATGTGTTCTCTATTTACCCTAAAGGATGGTGTCATTGGCATTGAGGTCTGCTGGTAATATCAGTGTCTCTAGAGGAGAAGTCCACATCAGAGCTTGAGGGATTTGGCATCAGTTATAATGGCGAGGTCATTACTCCCATGGATCGCTTGTGACAGCTGCATGAACATGTATGAATGCACATGCTTTCATTTCCTGGATTTCCTTGTGATACATTTTTAGATTTTCTTTTAATCATACATTAAAAACGGTCCTTACCCTCCCTTATTTAGATTGGAAAGTTCTTGACATAGCTCATATATATCCTGCTTGTATTTATGTTGATCCAATGCTGCATATTTGAATATCTCCAGCATTCATTTGGAGTTTAAAGCCTTATTCCCCCACGCCCCCACTTTATATGAATCCGGGTCATGGGTTCATATAAAATTCATACATTAAAAACTGTCCTTTCCCTCCCTTATTTGGATTGGAATGTTCTTGACATAGCTCATATAAATCCTGCTTGTATTTATGTTGATCCAATGCTGCATATTTGAATATCTCCAGCATTCATTTGGAGTTTAAAGCCTTATTCCCCCACGCCCCCACTTTATATGAATCCGGGTCATGGGTTCATATAAAATTCATACATTAAAAACTGTCCTTTCCCTCCCTTATTTGGATTGGAATGTTCTTGACATAGCTCATATATATCCTGCTTGTATTTCTGTTGATCCAATGCTGCATATTGTAACATCTCCAGCATTCATTTAGAGCTTAAAGCTTTATTTCCCCCCCCCCCCCCCTTTATATGAATCCAGGCTTGTTTCTTCATAACTTGGATATGTTAAAATCCATTGCCCACTTGGAACCCTGTCCATTTGCAGGCAGTTGTTAAGGGTGGTAAAATCATACCACTTTCTCAGCTCAGCTAATCTACTCATCTTTTCAAGTCTGTTCAGTTTTTCTTTCACTATGTTATTCATTGGGACATGGGTAGCAGTAAGTAGCCACTATTGCATGATCTGTCAAGAGCAGCAGAGCTGAATATACATCCCATTGTGAGATGATGCCGAGTTAAGCAGGAATCCTGATGACTATAATGTCTGCCAACCTCAACATCAGAATTCTATAAGTGCAATCATCCATCCATATGATGAGTTTGACAAAAGGTTCAAACATACACTCTGACATTAAGAAAGAAGGTTGTATTATATTAGGCAGCGCTGTCTATAATAGTGTGTATCCACTTGAAGACAACAAACGACAGTCTTAACTCGAGGCAGTGCACATCTGCAGACATCTGTATGCAAATCTGAAGACATATTTATCATACTTGATTGACCAAAATAGCTGAGGCAGGAAGATGAGGAGCACTGGAGGGTCTTACAAACAGGTGATACATAATAATGTTTAAATGTTGATAATCACAATCAACACATGTTTCAGACGACAAGGTTTGGTTTTTGAAGGCCTCCAAAATAGAAACATAAAAAATAAACTTTGGCGTTCGCCGATAGGAATGTGCCAAACAGAGACTGTTCACCATTCTCCACCAGCCTTATGACATATCACCGAAGTTAAGACATCTCAGGTATCGAACATATGATTGTAATTTTGGAGAAATTGAAAAGGAAACTGAAAAAGTACATCCCATCATGCACAACACATTCATTCAGTGGTTTTATGTTTTTCCACTCTTTCAAAGCCCACCGGTGTGCTCCTTGAACTAGTGTCAAACATTGTCAAGATTGAATGTACAGTGTCCCATAAAGTTCTTTTGCAAAGGTTGAAGACTTCTGACCTTTGGATTTCTGATCTATCCGGGCTTTTAAGCATCTCATGAATGCATCCTTAAACATGGATAAGAAATGCTCTTGTGATTGAGGACCCTTGTGTGTTCCTTGTCCTCATGAAAATGCTGTTTAAAATATCCCACCTTGATGTTAAAGCCTGGGTCATAAAAAGATTCCTGGACGTACTCCCTATTCACTTCATCCCAACAATGCATGGATCCAGTTGGAAGGTCGATAGCAGATTCATGGTCAGTTGCTCTGCTTCTACATTAATAGACATGTTAAGTTCATATATTATGTTGGATAGTTGGAATTCCAACAGATACACCCATGACAACACCTTGCTGAGTGGCAGAGCATACAAGCTAACCCACTGTCTTGAAAAGGCGACTTCAAAGAACAAACTTTGTTCGGCATTTGCCACTTTGTAGATGTGACTTAAGAATACTCCATTTCCTGACTCTGCTATTGCAGTAGTCAGTTATTGTGTTGCGCTGTTCTCGCAATAGCTTCAGCATATGCAAGGTTGAATCCTACCAAACCAGCATAGATGTTTCAGCTGGTTTTAATGCAGGTGGTGGTTCAACTGCAAATTGCCTGACGTTTTGGGCACTGTAGGAGTGGCTAAGGCATGTGCATATCTTCAGTGGCACAATTAACATGTGAACTAGTGACAGATGTCGGTACCCATCCGGGCCAGGTAAAAGACACCATGTACTGCAAAGATTCCCTGCATATAAGTAAAAGCCTGCCTAGTCCTGACCAGGTACTAATGTTAGAACACAGTGCTTGGATGCTATTGAATAGGTAATATGCCATGTGCTTAAATCAATGAACATTTAGAATATGCATTATAGTGCTTTGAATAAGCAAGGAAAAACTGAAAGTGCTAGATGCTTGAAGTTAACCTGTATTTGCTTTTACTTGAAAAACAACCAGTGAGGCGCGTGCTTTTAGGACACATTTTCATTCATGAAAGTAGTTCTGCATAGAATGTTATAACGTGTAGAGTGAACCAGCAAACGGCAAAAAGTAATTTCATTTTTATTCCTCTTAAAAGGAATTTGAATAAGCAGCCCTCATGGGATGTATTGTACAGAAGGCCATACCAATTAGAAGCAAAAAGCTGAAAACTGATAACAGAGAGATAATTGCTCTGGGCCAGCCTGTCGCAGGAAAAACCTGCTGGGCACAGGAAAAACGTGGCCTTAGATACGCAAGACCCTTTTGGGGCAGGGCTTTAACGTTTCTGTAACAGTAGATCTGGCTTAGGGACACTGGATCCAGGGAGACTGTCCATCAAGTGACATGTGAGCATACTGATATGCCGGTATATAGATATGAAGGTATATAATGCCGTGCAAATCTTAGAAGGCAGGCTGGTTTATCAGATGGGGCAAAGCAGAGGATGCTGTCAGAAGACCCTGTCATACACTGACAGGCCTGCGTTACAGGGAATGTCCTGCTTGATTTAGAAAGCAGGCATTCCATGAGTTCTGTTTCTGGGGAGTAGCTTGCTGGTTATTACATTTCTGAACACGATTGCCTTATATGCCATGGTTAATCATTGCATTTTTGCTTTTCGCTTTTGATTTAGCAATTTTAGGAGACATGATTGATTCCATTACCATTGTTTCATTGCAGTATTGCATTTCACTCTTGAATGGAAGGGTGGAAGGGTACGACATATGATTTTGTTTAGTTTAAGTTTGGATACCTAGCATTGGCAGGCGTTCTGTTGACTGAAGTTGGTATTAATGTGTTTAACTCTGTAAGGAGAAACTGTGCTTTGCCCATGGGGGCATTTCATTTTCAGCTTCAAGTCTGCCTAGTGGTGACTTTGCTTCTTATCAGGTGGCACACTCCTTATGTGAAGTGACCAAGCAGCCTTTCTAGTTGCAGAAGGAGCCCTGCACGTCCAAAATGCCTCCAATCCAGTATCTTGTAAATGGAATTTCAAGTTGAACCAGTATTTCAATGAAAGAGGCTGCTCATGACAGCAGACAAATGTTGAGAGCAATGCCATGTTTGGAAAGCACTCGCATGGGGGCTGTTTTAAGTTCCTCATTCCCTTACTTGCCTTGCTGAATGAATGTCACCCATTCAGCCATCACCCACTCTGGTCATTTTTGGTCAGGATGGGGGGAGGTGAGGTTGTCCTTCACGGGTCTGCCAATATAAAGCCAGTCAGGGCATTGTTTTTAATTGTGACTAAATTGAATTGTTTTAGAACTGCCCTAACTACTATTGTGTGATTTGTGACTCTTGCACGGCTGACTGTTTTACCGACCTTCCACTATGAGGCAAGGCAGAGGCTAGTCCTCTTTCTTGCTCGAGTGTTGGAGGCCGGCTCAGCCTCGCCTTCATCCCGATCGCGGCACTTATGTGCCGGATCGACCGCCCGTGCTGCAGACGGGCGCAGCGGGCACACCGCCAGCACGCCAAAGGCGCACATAAAGCAAGCCCGTCTGTGCCCATTCGTGCACAGACTGGGCACAGTGCGTTGCCCCCCTGGAAGGAGCCTACTCCCCATCTCCTCATGATGGTAAGAAACGCACGGAAATAATATCCCTTGCCCCCAGCACCACTATATGGCCAGGGGCTTTAAAGCAGCATTACTGCCGCAGGTACAAAAGATTTCAGGCACTCCGCAATGTGCTTTATTGAACACTCGGTCCCACGTGGCACATGCGATGGATAGCTACGACCTTGAGGCGCTGGATATCCTTTTTATTACTGAGACTTGGCTTAGAGAGACATCCGGCCCTACTATTGTCCAAGCCCTTCCTGACGAATACGCCATAACACATGCTGACCGTGTAGTCCCCAACCCTGGTAAATATAGAACCACTAACTCAGTCCCTAAACACTCCTTCAAAATGGAATGTATCCTTACTCGTATCTGTATCTCCCCTACTCATACCCTTACAGTCCTATAGCTATACCGGCCTCCCAGGACTGATACCGCGTTCTACACTGATTTCCCTGCATTTGTACTGGAACTGCTTGTGCAGTACCCTGATTTAATTACTTTGGGGGATTTTAATCTACCCATGAATCAGGCATCAATGACATCCGTCACAAAGTTCCTAGCACTTATGGCCGACATAGGTCTCTCCCAAGGGGTTATGACCTCCACTCATAATCGCGGCAAAATATTGGATCTTATTTTCTCTCCTGCTATGCTCACTAACATAGCTACCCCAGGTCATATATTATGGACCGACCTTATGGTCCCTTTCTCTATTGCTGCAAAAAGCTCTCCCATTATGTCTAGGAAACCTGCTATTTTAAAACGCAGTTGGACTGGGGTTGTAAAACCTGAGCTAACTCACTCATTGCAAACTCAGTGCAGCAGCAATTGAATTTGCACCCTACCCACGTTGGAAGCAGCCTTTGTAATTACTGCCAACACCCTGGCTCCGATTAAAATGTGCAAACAGCGAAACCGTCCACCTGAACCATGGTTCTCCCAAGGCCTAAAAGAAAGCAAGCTTCGCTGTAGGCAAGCCGAAAGGAAATGGTGCCAAAGCTACCTGCCTGAATGTAAGCTGCTCTATTGTAATATGCATGCCTCATATCATATTGATATAGCAAATGCAAAACAAATTTATTTTGTTCAGTCGGTAGAGAAGGCTATTAATAAACGTAAAGCCCTCTTCGACCTTGTCCAATCTCTGTCCACCCATAAAGCTGGACACAATGTAGCCCCCATACACAATACATACAGAGACGTAGAGCCGTTTTACCGACGTGTTGACCTGGCTCCTTAAGAACAACTACAGGACAATCCTATGACAGAAAGATCAACCCACGTCCACTTGCTACCCCTTTCTCTTACTCCCAGGTCAATACTACCTAGTATTTTTTAACAAATAAATGCTAGGTCACCACACACAAATTATACTGAACGTTTTTATTTCATATAAATCACAATACCAAATGTAATAACCTTCTAAGAACAACTCCTAAAATTTGCAAATTCTAAAACTCATTTTACAAAATGTATCCTAAAACCATTTTCCATATGTAAAACAGCCTGTGTTGTGCTCAACCCTGTGACATCCTGCCTATACAAAGCTAAACCATATACAAAAAAGAGATCACACTGTCTCAAAAGACAACAAAATGGTCGATAGCCCACTGGTTCCTTTTGACTAAAGGATACCACATGTACAGTATACCATCTGTTAAATACACTCGACCCCAATCAATGCTACCCTGGGGTGAATTCAACTCGATATATTGTATTACTAGTATATTGTCACTAAATCACAATACATTTTGATTGCCCAACATGTTTCGTTCTTCTTCATTCCATTTCATATATTATACCAGAACTTCATCAGGGGGACCATCTATTCCCTTCTCTCATGTCTCTTCATCTATGGTGAGTTCACCACTGTACAACACTACACTCAACTGGATATATGCCACCCAACACAAGGGTATTGCGGGGGGCACTTTGCTACACACTTCTTGACCTGGGAGAGCAAAACAGAGGGAAAAATAACAAGAAACAGCAGTCAGTAATGAAGGTTTCACTGCTGTACTACTTACACAGTAACTAAGTATACTAAAGTAAGTCTTACCGTGTATTACTTTTACAAAATCACTCGACATCGGTTAGTTTAGGGGAGAGTCTCAACCATTGTGTAGGACTACTCAATTCCTGAAAACACACAAGACAGGTAGACAACTTAACCAGTGCAAAAAATCTTTAGATGTAAACTATCTTGTACCGATTCCAATTTATACTTCAGGTACCACAGAGCCACTCAAATTCCGTTCACAATAGCTCGACGTGAGCAACTGCGGAAAACACTATCAACCTGCATGTACTAATTATTGTAACCAGTATTATTTCACTAATAGAATAATCCACTATGTGTCATTATCTTCTCTCCAATCATCAAATACGGATACACTATGTTTCTAACACTGAAGTCTCAATCTCATAGACAATAAACATGTGTATTACCTCTTCATAAGAGGGACCTTATGAACTGACTCGCATCTGATGACACGGAAACCCGTGTGTCTTAATATCGAATTGCGCTGTTGCTGCACCTCTTGTGGCTCGAGGTATCGGAAGTTACTGCCGCTAAAAAATAAGCGGGTGAAATCACCATTATTTCATTACGAATCTCTCAAGACTCGTGTCTCAGTCACATCATCATACCCTATCGTGTCTCGAACAATAAATCGCTTACCAGCTCGTTAGTCGGAACGTTTCGACCGTATCCTTCTCCTGTGTTGTAGAGGCTCACCCTGTTCATATCCATGGAGTGTTGAGTCTGTTCTTATAACTGCATCACTTTAACGTTGTACGTCCCGCGTGTGCTACGTCACATCACGTGAGCACTTCCAATGTCACGTGTCCAATGTTATCGTTCGGACCGCTCCACGCGGAGCGCCCAACTCTCTCGCACTCAGGGGTCGCGCACTTCGCACCAGTCAACCGGAGTGTAGAATGTGCTCCAGATCACACCGAACAGCGGTAAGCATCTAAAAAATATATTCTACCGCCACTAGCCCACTTCCATGACTACCAATATATTAGTTCACTCTAACTGCTAGCTAATTCACACACTCCCCGTAGGAGAGATGTACATGCACTAGTGAACAGCGCAATCTTACCAGGACAGACATGGTCCCACTGGGTCCCTTCTGTATATTGTATACCATTGGATATGAGTCAACACTGCATACCAATTGCTGCAGTTCCCTTACTCCTATACATGGATGGGACAGCACTGCTGAGACATCACAGATGTTGTGTAAAATTGTCGGCATGAGTAATTGAAGAGACCAACTGCCCCAGTGTCCTATGTTCTACTAGGCATACTGTCAGTGTTTCCAAGAGTCAAATTCATTCAATCCTTTAGTGGATGACTCAGTTAAGAAAATCAGCCATTGTTCCTTATACTGCAATTTCTTAACATCTGCATCAGAATTACTAGTTTTCTCCAGCTGCCACAACACTGTCCATTTTTATTCATCCACAACATGACCCATCGTCAAAAAATGACCAACCATCGGGGCCAGTATGTTACGATTACGAATACAACTCCTGTGTTCACCTATCCTTGTAGTCACTTTGCGTTCGGTCATCCCGATATAAATTATTTGCATGGACACCATACTGCGTATATTACATGTGTAGAATTGCAGTTCGTAAATTTGGTTTGTAGCCACATCTTCGGGAGTCCCAAATCAACTTGTTTGGTTCTGCAGGTATATTTACAGTTAACACACTTTCCACAAGGGGCATGTCCTGTAACTACAGGTAATCCCCACGATTGCGTGATACTGAATAGTTTATTCGACTTCAGGGAAATATTTTTCGTTAACAGTTCTTTAAAATTAGGGGCTCTCTTATATACAGATACCGGGCTCGCCAAAGGGCTCTCTCCCCCTGTCAATAAGTGCCAATTCTTTTTGATAATTTTGGTGACTTCATTAGTTCTTTCATTGTAAGTACTTACGAACACAATATTGTTTTTATCTTGATTCTTGGAATGGTATTCCAATAATGCTTCACAGTGGTTATTGATTGATCTTTTGTATGCCCTTTTAACAATCTTCTTAGGATAGTCTCTTTTCAACAATTTCATTTTGAGTTGTTCAGCTTCCTCATGAAAGGTAGAGTTCAGAGTACTGTTCCTTTTTAACCAAATAAATTGGCCGAAAGGTAAGTTTTCTCATGTATGTCTAGGGTGAAAACTGTTGAAACTCAACAGTGCATTCTTATCTGTGCTCTTATGAAATGGTTTCACTTGTAGTATTTATTGCGTTTTGTCCACCCAAATCCTTATATCTAGAAAATCAATTTTCTCAGGACTATGGGTACACGTAAACTTTAAATACCTGTTCAATTGATTGATCCATTCAAATAATTCTAGAAAAGATCCTACCGAACCCTCCCATATTATCAAAATATCGTCAATAAAACGTCGCCATAAGGCGATTTTTGAAAAATATGGGTTGGAAGTTTGGTAAATGTGTTGTTTTTCAAAATTCTCAACATAAAGATTCGCAGCCGTTGGAGCCACAGGAGAACCCATGGCTGTTCCATGAATTTGATGGTATAACTCATTGTTGAACTTGAAATAATTTTCGGTGAGGGCCATTTCTGCACACCACAAAATAAAACTATTGGGTGTGACTCCTGAATTTCTCTTGGTAAGTAGTACATTCTCAAGCACCTCAAGTGTATCTTGTTGAGGTATACACGTATATAATGCAACTACATCTAAGCTGACTAATAGATTAATTTCTGGATCGAAAGTCATGTGCTCGACGCAATTGATTACTTCTGTGGTGTCTTGTAGATATGAAAACATTTGCAAAACAAACGGTTTGAGAAATTTGTCTGCAAATTTTGCTAGTGATTCTAGCAGGGACCCTGTCCCAGAGACAATAGGGGGACCCGGGGGATTGTGCAGAGATTTATGAATTTTTGGTAATGTATAGAACTTCGGGACAGTCGGTCTGGACACAATGAGATAATCATATTCTTGTTTACAAATCCATTCTCTCCCAAGAGCCTTCTCAACTTTATCTCTGATCAGACTGGATAGTCTCTCTGTTGGGTCAACCAATAACCTACAATAAAAGGAACTGTCCCCAAGCTGTCGTTGACATTCAGTAATGTAGGTAACCCTATCTTGGATCACTACTGCCCCTCCTTTATCTGCTTTACGTAAGATAATACTCTGATTCTTAGCCAATGGCGTGATTGCTCTTTTTTCAACATTACTTAGATTTTTAAATTTAGAGGGAATTTCTTTTTTCTCTAAGTTGTGTAGATCGTGCCATACTCTCTTGGCAAATACTGTGGCTTCAGGGGTATGGCTCACTATTGGAGGATCAAAATTGGACTTGTTCTTTAGCCCACTTTCATTCACTGTAGTCCCAATATCTTTATCCATAAAAACTGTTTCAGGTGAATCTTACGAAGCAACTGTACACAATGTAGCCCCCACCATCTCAGGAGCTTTGCAACTCTATCTCTACCTTCTTCCTGGAAAGAATTGCTTCTATCCGCGACAACATAAAAGCGGATTCCCAGCTTATCACGAAGGTTCGGCCCACTGCCACACCTCCTCCATCGACAGGATCTTGGTCCACTTTCCCCCATTTCTCTAACTCCGATGTTCTGTCGGCTATTCTTAAACTTAAATCTGCCTCCCCTGATGATGCCATAACCCTGGCTCTTTCGCAGGAATCATCACCTGACATAATCAATGTCATTACTTCTGCCGTTAACATCTCCTTTACGACAGGAGTAATACCAGGCGCCCTTAAACGTGCTCTAGTTATTCCTTTTTTTAAAAAGCCCTCACTCCCGAGGTATTGGCCAACTACCGCTCGATCTCTCTTCTTCCATTTTTGATGAAAGTTCTGGAGGCGCTGGTGTCTCCCCTTCTTTCTGCTTATCTGGAATCCTCTCAC
Source organism: Ambystoma mexicanum (assembly GCF_040938575.1). Taxonomy (NCBI): domain Eukaryota; kingdom Metazoa; phylum Chordata; class Amphibia; order Caudata; family Ambystomatidae; genus Ambystoma; species Ambystoma mexicanum. The sequence goes on along the minus strand of NC_090926.1, from coordinate 1,088,921,655 downwards.
TTTCTTGATCCCTTTCAATCAGGTTTTCGGCCGAGCAGAGGTACTGAGTTGGTACTCAACTCAGTTATGGACGACTTGTTGTGCTTGGCTGATCAGGCCGGTGTTGGGGCAATCCTGTTATTAAATCTTTCGGCTGCCTTCGACACCGTCGACCATGCTCTCCTTATCTCCCGGCTCTCTGAGGCTGGGATTGATGGCCAAGTGCTAAAATGGTTTATCGCGTTCCTGGCGGATCGCTCGCAATCTGTGTCTCTTCCCCCTTTCCGCTCTGTCCCAGTTCATCTATCCAGTGGCTTCCCTCAGGGATCAGCTCTATCCCCCCATTCTATTCAATATCTATATAAGGTACCTCCTGTTCCTTATTGTTTCCCATGGGTTCTGCTTTTATTCCTACGTGGATAACACCCAGATTGTGGTCCGTCTTGACCTAACAAAAACCGAAACGGCATTTCGCCTCAGGCACTGTCTCGAGGAGTTAGGCATATGGATGTCACAAAATTGGCTGAAACTCAACGGTAGTAAAACCGAGGTTCTCCTTGTAGGCACCTCCAATCCACAAACCTTCTGGAACACTGAGTTCTGGCCTCCCTCGGTCCTCTTCCTCTACCGGTATCATCGGTACGTAACCATGGTGTGCGGATCTCCGCCACACTGACTATGGACGAACAAGTCAGTGCAGTAGGTAAATCCGGCCACTTAAAACTTAGGATCCACCAAAAGGTTCTCCTGTTTATTCCGGATGCCAACCAGGCTCCCGTGGCCGCGGCTCTGTTGCTGAGCATGCTGGATTACTGCAACTTGCTCTATCTGGCGCAACCTGCCCATCTGATAGGACTGCTACAGCTTCTGCAGAACGCTGCTGCCAGATCCATTCTCCGTCCCCCCTTTGGGGCCCACATGACTCCTCTGTTGCGCCAGCTGCATTGGCTTCCAGTTGCCCAGAAAAGTAAGTTTAAGTCAATGTGCATGGTGCACAGAGCTTTCTATGGTATTGGAGCCGAATACCTGCAGGCGAAATTCCCCCATTATCAACCCACTCATGCCCTCTGCTCACAAGGGACCTGTCGACTGATGGTACCCCGCTTCAGATTTGCTCGTAAAGATGGCCACGCGTTCTCGAGAGCGGCCGCCAAACAATAGAATAATCTGCCTCTCCCCCTGCATGAGACTATCAACCATCTTACTTTCCGGCGAAACCTGAAAACACTACTGTTTTGATTAAGTTTGTTGCTCCCTAATGGCTTTTCTTCATTTCACCTACCTCTCTCCTAGCGCCATGATACTCACGGGTGTGCGCACGCTCAATAAATGTCAATAACATAACATAACATAATGTAGGCATGCCAATAAACACTGTAGAACACAGGCCTTACACTTAGAAGGTTAATGCAGCAATTGTTCTATCCATCGGGAGGTTGTCCTGGAAATTTCAAAATACATCAGTGAGGTCACCTTACACTCTTGCTCGCCCCAGCAAAGCATTTCCTCCACAGTTAATGGATACAGAATGAATGGAGATGCCTTCCACACTACACCCCAGACTTTGCCGTCCCTCCCGGGGGCTCACGTTCTTGTCAGAGTCACTTCGTCTTTGCTTACAATTACAGCATCCACTCCCCCTGTGATAGGGGAGTCCAGTGGGAGGTGGTCAGGTCCCTGCTTGCCAGGCCGACACAGTAGGGGAGCGCAGAGCCAGAGCCAGGGCTGTCGCTAGCAGCAAAGCAGGGGCTGCCTGGAGGGCCCTGCATGGCCAGGCAGTGCAGTTGGGACGCTGCATTGGTTGGTCCTCGTGTCCCTGAAGCTGCTGCCCCCCCCCCATGTTGAACTGTAGATAATGTAGAGCCAGGCAGGCGTGCATTATCAGGAAGTGTAGGCCCGGCAGCGCAGAGTCTTTTCTTAACGTGGACCAGGAGAGTTGCAATGCCATCCACCAGCTGCTGTCAAATGCAAACATCGCTTCCTGCATGCAGCGTGTCTGGTGACCTGGCCTCACAGAGAGACATGCACGCTTCAACGCAGCGAGAGTTCCCATGTGGAGGAGCTTGGAGCAGGGAGAGGCAGGAATGGGTGGGAATAGCCATAGGGGACATTAGCATGACCACGGGCAGGTAATGGGTAGGCTTCTAACCAAACAACACCTATAAACTGTGTGTCATTCTGTGTGTTCTTTGTCATCTGTCCTCCCTCCCTATCTGTACAAATCTGTACTCAAATGCAATAGTTTGGGCTTGATATTTCAATGCTTCCCTGGCGATCTTTCCCCAAGTCGAATAAAGGTGTGCTCTTTAAATTGTCGCTACCTCAACTTTTGTGGTTTTAAAGTGCTTTTGTGAAAAGTCAAATCTAGGTGTGCTTTTAAATTGTCGCTACCTCCACTTTTGTGCTATTTCCATGTTTTTGTGAAAGTCAAATCTGGGTGGCCTTTTAAATTGGCGCTCCCCCAGTCTGCTAGCCGGTTGCTGAACTGCCTTGTGCCTGTGCAGAATCTCCTCCTGTCCTACCCACCCCTCTCTACCTCGTGCTATGGCTCTTTCCATCTCTCCTATCTACTCTAACTGCTATGCCATCACCTATCCCCCCTCTCTCACCAAGTCTGGAAAGAAAAAGTTGAAAAAAGATCTCCTCTCTTGTAATCCTGGACTACCTATTACAGACACTTACGTCAGTGCCACATCCAGGCAAATTGTCACTGACATCCTCCTTTATGTCCCCTGGCCAGACCTTTGTACTCTGCATCTGATTTTCATGCTCGCTCAGTCTTCTTCCTCACCCATTAATGGTGGCACTAGATGGGAAGTCCTCTTGGCTGGCTTCTCATCCGCAAGGTGCATCATTAATGTCTATCGCAATGAGCTGAGGGTCCTCAACCCAATCTCCTCCTCTTTGACTGGTGCCTGCCGTCTCTCATCAACTTCCTTCCTGCTACTCCTCCCTCCTCTTTCTCAGCACCTCCTTCACCTCCTGCAAAGGGCATACCCCTCCTCAGAAAACCTTCAAAAATGGTGTCCGGTTTCACTTAGCCACGCTGAATGCTCGTTCTGCTACCAAACATTATTCTGACATCTGCCTCATCCTTGAAGACTTAGATCTCGAAGTCCCTGCTCTCACTGAAACATGGCTTAATGCCATCTCAGTCACCACTTTTGACACCCTTCTCCATGATGGCTACAAGATCATCTCAATGCCTCCTCCCAACCGCATTGGCCGTGGGGTAGCCCTTGATCTTCCCTGAGTGGGACCCTTCTTCCCTCATACCCACCCAGCCCTACTCCTCCTTTGAAAGCCTGGTCTGCAAGCTTGGCACCTCTCCCACCTCCTCTTTGATCATTGCTGCCATCTACAGGCTCCCCGGCCCTATCTCCTCTTTTCTCTTGGAATGGGTGGACTTCTGCTCCTCTCTTCTCACCTCCACCTCTAATCTCCTCCTCCTGGGTGAAATCAACATCCACTTAGACTCCTCAACCATGGCCACCACTCTGTTCCGTGGCCTATGCACCTCTCTCTCCCTCTCTATTCTCCCCTCTGGGCCTAACCACTCGGCTGGTCACACCCTTGATGCCATCATCCATTCTGATCTCTTGCTCTCTCCCTGACTCTGCAACCCTCTTTCCTGGTCTGACCACTCCCCCAGCTCTGCCAGCCTTGTTTGTGGACATCTGTCCAATGAGGCAAGTGTCATTTGCTTGTTTCGCTTCTACCTTCACCAGTCCTGGTGTACCTCCAATGAACTATGTCTCAATGCCAGCAAGACTGAGATCTTCCTATCAGGACCTTGTGTCCTCTTTTCTCCCTTCTCTCTGGCCACCCCCAATGGGCCCTCCCCCCTCTCCTTCCTCTTAGGCCAGAAATCTGGCAGTCATCTTCGACTCCTCTCTCTCATTCCTCACATCTTGGGCCTTGCCAAGAAGGCCCATTTCCAACTCTACCCACTCAGGGGCATTTCCCCTTCCACACCTTCCCCCAGAAGCTCAATGTCACCAGAGCTCTGATACTCTCCAGGCTGGACTACTACAACAGCCTCTTTCTAAATCTACCTTCTTCTTCTATCTGCCCCCTCCAGCTAATCCAGAATAGGGTTGTGAGACATATTCTTGCCCTTAAGCCCAGGGACTGTATCACTCCAGCCCAAAAATCTCTGCACTGGCTCCCGGTTGCTGCAAGGATCACATTTAAAACCCCCTGTATCATCCATATGGCTGTTTGGGGCCAGGGACCACACTATCTTCAACTTGTTCTCACCAAGTACTCTCCTTCCAGATCCCTCCGATACTCAGGCTCCAACGCTCTGCTTGGCAAGTGTTTCTCTAAGCAGGGAGCTGGCAGGTGTACCTTCTCAGCAGGCACCCTCGTCTGGAACAGCCTCTCCCTCTCTCTCCATCTTGAGCTGGATTTCCTCCATTTCTGCAAACACCTCAAGACTTTCCTCTCTCCCTCCTGTGCTAACCCACACAGTAGCAGTTGATTGGTGGCCAGGGCACTTATGTGTCCTTCTGCGTCCTGGCCCTCTGTCTGATCGCCCGCAGCATCCGCCCTCCCCCTGCACTTGCCCCTGCACCACTTGGCCTGTTGGCTCACAGGTCTGTGCTTATTGTTGGGCTAGTGACCCCTCCTCCATCTTGTGGTCACTACTTGGCACTTACTTGTTGCCTTCGCAACCAACTCTTGCACTTACCTGTTGCCTTGCAACTAGCCCCCTGGCACTGCACGTATCCCCTTCCCCTGCCCTTCGCTCTCCCGGCACTTTCACAATACAAATGTTCACAAGGCCTAGTAGGACTTCTTCCTGTATTTTGTATTTTCCACTGTGTGCTGTTTCCCTTCCCTTGCCCGGTGGGCGCTTTGAAACACAATGTTCTTGATGTACAAGGAAAATGCCCAATAAAATAAATGGGTGTCGTAAGCAAAACCTAATAGCCCAAACGAAAAAATAATAAACTGATTTTGACATATCTGGCTTTTTACCTTAGACTGGTCAGATAAAATAGGTACAGTTCCTCTTCTCACACCTGAACAGTGAATGTAAGGATCTGATAGCGAGGATGGGGGTAGCAGTAAAAAAAGCAAAAGAAAACATGCAGTGTTTCCAAATACTGCATGCCTTGTCACTCTACTAAATTCTGAGTTTCTCTAAAGACTGTGAAATGTCCATAGGCCTACAGCGATTTAGAAACGGGGAACTGCGTCTGGGAAATACTACTTTTTGGAAAGGGGAAAAGGCTGCATTAGAGGAGAAGGGCACCTGGCACTGTAGTTTATCTTCGGTTTCTTACATGCTAAAGCAGTGCTTTTGAAAGGAGAACCCCCTACCTGCCCTGCATTCCTCGTGGGTGTCAAGCAAGCAGGCAGATGCCAAGGGGGTGGCTCTGAATCCAGGCCACAACATTATCACTTTAACAGAATATGTTCACGAAATAGAGAAAGCGTAAAAGGGCTCATAACAGCCTGTAGAACACAGCGCTATATAACGGCAATAGTAAAAAAAAGACTGAATGTCGCATGACACATACTTTGTACTCTGGGGTATGTTTCTACAAGAGAAGCGTAGTATGGAACTTGGACTCCTTTACTTGATTCCTGGACCTATTTGCTATAATAGATTCAGAGATTGGGATATGTGACTTCCGCATCGTCATACAAAGACCAACCACTTCTTGCTGTTTCCATTGGTGGGCACACCGATGACTTCACTATATGCCCACCCCATATATCAAGAAAGACTTCTAGGCATTTGTGCCTGTGCGCTTTAACAATCTCCTGCATCTTTTGGGTTACTTCTCAGTAGCGCCACGAACCCAACATGTGATATCGGTGCGCTATGGAAGCGGAAATAAATGAACCAGTGTCGCTCAAAACACTGCAAGGAGGCTCGCCTGCGTGTCCCTCTGCTGAACTTATCATACCACTTTTACTCGGCTTCCACGTACCCTCCTTAGCGAAATCACTCGGCAGTAACGGCAAATCCTTACCTTCATAGTATGGACACTGTATACCTGGTTCATAGACACCTTTTATTATAATAATAATTTGCATTTATATAGCGCTAAGAACCCTCAGACATCTGAGAGCTACTTATTTATACCCACAGCCTGTGGTGCTCATTTGTCAACCTCAGAAGGACGAAAGGAGGAGTTTGACCCTGCCGGGATTCGAACCTGCTTCAGCAGGCTCTGCACAGATGTCAAAGCAAGGGCTCTACTGTGTGCTATCTGACAGGCTTTTAATGGTGCGATCCCATAGGAAAACGTTCTGTGATCGTTTCCACTCCCAGATACAATCCACGGTGTATGGCGTGTCCGCTGGGTGGCGCTCTTACCTTGTACTCCTGCGCAGCCTCCTTGATGGGCAGCACGAAGTGGTATCTGTGCTGTATGGAGCGGTCGCACAGCACGCAGATGGCTTCCAGGTCATTCTTACAGAAGAGCTTGACCTTTTCCCCGTGCTGCCGGCAGAGGTGGCCCCCCTGGGGTCTGCTGCCCTGCAGCTGCCGCACCTTCTCCAGGATACTGGCCAGGTGCGCGTTATCCTTCAGCTTCCCCCGCTCGCATGGTTCTCGGCACTGAGGGCAGGTGGGGTTTGCCCCCAAGGCCTCCCAGTAGCCCACGATGCAAGCGCGGCAGAAGCTGTGGCCGCAGTTTGTGGTCGTCGGGTCTTTGAAATAGTCCAAACAGATCGGGCAGGTGATTTCCTCCTGGAGGTTTCTCTCGGGGTGAGCAGCCGCCATGGTGTCTCTGAGGAACTACTGAGAACGGGCGTCACTGTAGTGTGCGGACACCAGCTTTCATTTTCAGGAACTGGGTGTGTCGGCAGCTCTCCAGTTTCACAGGTACTTTCTGAGCTGTCTTGACATCACACGTGAAAACAATTCAACCCGTACATGGAGTTTATTTTAAGCATGTTCTTCAGGCCTAACCACCCACAGCAGGCACCCTTTGACGTCAGCTACAGTCACTCCGTGTCCTCTCTTTCTGAAGCAGGGGCCTCACTCTCTCCAGGCACAGTCACTCTTTGTCCTCTCTTTCTGAAGCAGGGGCCTCACTCTCTCCAGGCACAGTCACTCTTTGGCCTCTCTCTCTGAAGCAGGGGCCTCACTCTCTCCAGGCACAGTCACTCTTCGGCCTCTCTCTCTGAAGCAGGGGCCTCACTCTCTCCAGGCACAGTCACTCTTGATCCTCTGTCTCTGAAGCAGGGGCCTCACTCTCTCCAGGCACAGTCACTCTTGATCCTCTCTCTCTGAAGCAGGGGCCTCACTCTCTCCAGGCGCAGTCACTCTTGATCCTCTCTCTCTGAAGCAGGGGCCTCACTCTCTCCAGGCGCAGTCACTCTTTCTCCTCTCTCTCTGAAGCAGGGGCCTCACTCTCTCCAGGCACAGTCACTCTTTCTCCTCTCTCTCTGAAGCAGGGGCCTCACTCTCTCCAGGCACAGTCACTCTTTCTCCTCTCTCTCTGAAGCAGGGGCCTCACTCTCTCCAGGCACAGTCACTCTTTCTCCTCTCTCTCTGAAGGAGGGGTATGTATATACAGCGTGAGAGCGGCGAACTTTGGGAAAAGTCCTGTTTTTTTGTTCATGGTGTAAATCGCAGTTCGCCCAATGTGTGGTCAAGGAAGGTAGCAAGACCTAAATAGCCATTGTCATGGGCTTCCCTGCCCCTATCTGTTGGCACTGTGTATTCTAGAGCAGTTGCCCTTGTGAATGTGTAACAATGAGTCGTGTAAATGTGTGTTCACTGAACTGAACCAAGCAAGGACGTCTTAACTTAACACAGTATGCTCTTGGCTGATGCTTCCCCTTATACACCTTTTAAAAACAACGGGTTGCAATCGTGCAAATGTTGGAAACAACGTAGATGTTCACTCTGTACTAGAGGGCAACATGTGAAATATTACAACAAAGCACGCAAACATTTTGTGACGGATGTTGATGCTGGCTTTTCCCAAAGAAAAACCGGGAGGCCTCTGTCGACAAAAAATGACAGCATTGCCCTACTTTAATGCAACCTTTGCCCCAAATCAGGTCATGAGATAGGCCCCAATTCATGCTTTGTGTAGCCAAAGAAATTAACTACGCTGGACTTGAATGCCAGCATTTCCCCTGTAAAATGCATGGTCATGCCGCTAGTGCCCAACAATGTCTCAATAATATATGGCCACACGGCCCGACTCTCATGCTGCTAGCGGCTGAATGAAATCCTGCAGTCTTGTCCCAGTATCTGCCTTTGTTGCCGCACACAAACACATTCATGCAACATGCAATCACACATGAAAACACACATTTTGTAAGTGTATATTTATCTCTGTTTTTTTATCCTAAAAGCCAGGAATGGGTTGTTATTTCACTACTGAGACTGGAAAACGTAGTGAAATAAAGAGAAGGGAATACAAATAATACAGAAAACTTGCGCTCTCCTCAGAATGTGCTGCATGTCTTAAAGGGATGGTCTAGTAAAAAATTTTATTTAAAAAATAGATAGGCCACATAAAAAAAAAAAAACTAGCATCCTCCGTTTTAAAACTTCCTATGTAAAATTTTGAGCTATTCAAGCTCAAAATTCGAAAAAGCAAGCACAGGGGCGCAGCCATTTTGTGAAATGGAGGCCCTCCTGTGCTGGCTTTTGCTTTTGCGGCACTAATGAAGGAAAAGCCAGCCAGCTGTAGTAAACAAAGTCTACCATAACTTCAAACGGGGTCACGTCTGTGGTGGAGTTTGGCTTGCATCGGTACATTTCTAAAGTGCCTCCTATTGTCTGTAGCACATCGGAGCTGTTGAGCAGGGCTGTCTGAACGCTTTCCTTCACAACACGATTAAGCCGTCCCACCATTCCACCAATTCCACTTGCTTTGGGGTGGTACATGGTGTTTGATTGCTATGTTGCCTAAGATGGTTTTCTTTTCTCAAGGTTATTGTACCCCATTCTTGGCGATTAGTGTCTCTGGCCTGCCTTCCCTTTGGAATATATCTTTAAAGAAGAAGATGCTGTTTGAGATGTTGATTTGATCAGCAACACTCTCGTTTGGCCACTTTGAAAAAGATAGTCTATTAGGACAATCACAAACCTTCTCGCATTGGGAAACCTGTTAAAGGAATTGGTAGCACATATAGAATATCTCTCTTTCCCTGACCAAGATGATTTTTGGAAGGTAGTGTTGATCCAGGTTGGCCATAGTGGAGGCAAATTAGTCTGTCCTTCTATTGACAGTGTGGTAGGCAGCGGACGAAGTCCATACACTTTCTGGGCCTCCGACCCCAAGCAGGGCATTAAGCATGGCATTTATGTATCTGGCTCTTCCCTGGTACTGTCTATAGCCTGAATGTAGTTGAGGGACTCAGACGACCATTTTATCCATATTATCGCAGGAAACCGTGCTTTCTATAAAAACGTGGGTGTTGTTTCAAATGTTGAACAGTGATCCTTGTTCCGAGGAGCTCGAATTTTGTTGGTTTCACATTGGCTGCAGTAATTGAACCACCATTAACCTGCCCCTGCATGTTTCAAGTTTCTTCAGTAGTAGGATTCAGCTGAGCGTAGATGAGCTCTTGTTCCTAGTTCCTCTTAGAGGCTCTCTTTGTATTGGCTGATGTCAGAGACCATCTCCTTTCTACTTCACCTGGTGAGAATGCAGGAGTTTTGCTGTGGGTCTATTGGTCTGCCTGGGGTTGTTTCAGGAAAATGGTTGCATCGATGGTGCCCTAGTTTCCTGGTAAGTTCCTAGGCGGTTGGCTGACTAGCCAGCTGCCCTCTATGTTGCACAACTGGCTACAGGTGAGGGCATCACAGTTCAAGAAAGCAAGGGCGGTTACGCCACGTTTCGGCGCAGGCCTTTTTCGGCACAGGCCGTTTTGTCGCACCACTCTGGCACAGCAGCCAATTCGGCGCTGGTCATTTGGCGCAAGGAACATTTAGGCGTGGTTGCTGTCAACAATTAGCAGCTGACATTGCAGCCGCTCCTAAATGACCCCGAAACAGCCCAGACTGGACATCTTCATTTCTCTAAAAATGGATTTGATGCTCTTGCTGACAGATCTCAGTCTGAGGGAAATCCCAGAGTTTCAGCCTGCCATCGGGTGGCCCCGCGCACAAATCGTGGCTCCATTACTTCTAGACCTGCGATAACATTATATAAATACATGAGCCTCTGTTTTTGATTTTCTAAAGGTTCTTTCACCTGTGGGCCATGTATTTCTGTGTTCTCCTGGGTGATGATAAGAGAGTGCTCTTTATTTCATGTTTCACATTGGCCTGAAATATGTGAACGATAGGTCTGCCCTAGCTGGTGGCAGAAAAGCTGCCGTACAAGTGGCGAGCGCGTTATCCCTGAGCTATCGTTCCCACTTGACCACATTTCCTCCCACATGAAGCGCGTCTCGCGAAATGGTGTCTCACACCACAACATAGAGTGTCCCAGCGCCACTTCTTCTTGCTAGCAGAGACCACCTGAGCTCACCTGCAATCAGCGCCTGAAGTGGGCGTAAACGTCAAGTTTCTGCATCTGCACCACCAATCAACATGCATTTCCTAACTACAAAGCTAGGTGAACGAGCACCAATGGTCTTATTTCCCCTGATTATGTTCCCTGTTCTTCAGTGCCCCCTTGGCTGCTCTCTGCTTCATCTAATTACCTTTGTATAGATCACGCGTGTGGCGACTCGTTCCAGAGTTTGTAAATCTGACCACCAATACAGTGTTCTTTGACTTTCTGACCCCCCGTACCCTGTAAACACGTGGTAGGGCTGACAGACAGACTGGTACTTCTTAGCGCACAGACCCATATCTAGTGGGACCAATTCCTGTTATGTTGCCTGATCTCATACATCATGTTACGTCTTCCCTGGCAAAGTTCCATGTGTTACGCCACCTTATTTTCACTAGATGGCAATGGCGGGCCATTTTAGGTGCGCCAAAACATATCGGATCGGAGCAGGACGTTTTGTGGCGACCATTTAGGCGCCAGCTGTTTTAGCGTGTCTGTTTTGCTACAGGTCCCGTTTCGGCGCGCCCTGTTGGACTCGGTTAACAGGGCACAGGTATGTTTCGGCGCACAGAAACAAAACATGCCATTAGTGGGACACGTTTGCTTATCTGATCTAGAGTGCAGTATTTTGATCAGCACAAACGTTTCCAGCGTGTTTTACATTAATCTATAGTTTATGGTAAGGGAGATCTGTTCTACGGGCAAGTGGAACTGTGAGCTATGAAGTCTAATCCTGGCATCCCTCTCCATATGACCAAAGGGTGTGATCCACTGCAAAACAATATTCCTCGCTGTACTTTTGTACGTTTACCTGCCAGAATCTTACTCGCCAGTACTTTGAAAACATCATTACGTGGTACTTAAGTTAAATGTAATGGACACGTGCACAGTGAATTCATAATTGTGCTGTTTAAAGCTAGTCGTAGAAAATCAATAGTGCTCCACTGTGGGGAGGGAAGGCCATGTCTTTACACTGCTGATGCCTTTGTGGTACATGTGCAGGTAGTGAAGGTTGTCAGGTGGCGCACTTGAAGGGAGTCGTGAGTGTTGGCATGTGCCATACTTGGATGGAGGTGTGAACATTGGCCTCTGCCACACCTGGATGGGATTGGGGAGGTTGGCAGGTGCCACACTGTGTAAGTGACTCCAATCAAGCAATCCCACAAAGTCGGTGCCTTGTCTGGGATGCCCAAGGGAAGCCCTTATTTATGTATTTTTATGGCAGGTTATAATCTGGATGATGAACCCTTGTATAACACCCCTCTCTTAGAATCCCCCTGACCCCACTGAGCCAAGAGGTAGATTTGTTTTGCAAATTTAAAAGGTTTATTTGAAAATTTAAACAGTATATATATATCACACTTTTATAATAAATTAATAATTGATATCACACTTATGAATATAATGTTGATCAACAATGGGTAATCTGACACTAGCACGCCTCTTTACAATCAATGAGGAGTTGGTATAGGATGGATAAGGCAGCGAAAATACTTTGATGGTTTCAAGGGAAAAGCAATGAGGAATAAAATGCAGTACAGAAATAACTTGATATGATTTTAGCAAAAGATAATATAATCCCTTTTTCTCTGGCAATTCACCCCCCCTCCTATGCAATGTAAGAAATGGAAGGAGAGCACACAGTCTTCAAGAATCCCAACAAAATGCAATACGAAATCCAGTTCCCCCCCAGCAAGCTTAGAGGAAAACAGGTAGAAGTTTGAAACACAGGCAAATTACTTTAATGTGGTTTGCAAGGAAGTGAAAAGGTGCTAAAATTGCTTTTAATTCCCTCTAGAGGTTCAGGGTAGGTGATGGCTACTTTATGTTAGTTCAGGCTCACTTTAGCAATGCTCTATGAGTAACTAGCAGGTTAAACGAATTTTAGCAAAGGAAAGCAAGGAGGTGCTGACTTTTTTACTGGACAAGAAATCAGGCCAAATCGCAAATCGCGGTAACATTCGCGAGTGCGTGAATCGTGATTACGGCAAAAGTATAAGGAGTAGCAAGTCGGTTTTAGGTTCATTGGAAAGCTTACAATCATAGCTTTTAAATGAAAGTTAAACCACGACAAATGGTTCCAGAGATACGGACGATTTAGTAAAGGTAGTTTTTCGGATTTAAAGTAAAAGTCAAAATGACAGGTGACAGTTTGCAGCTTTAGAATGACAGATGACAGCTCGCAGCTTTAGAATGACAAATGACAGGATTACTAGGAGGCAGTTCTACTTAGGTCAAAATAGTTTGGATTAGTTTATTTTAACTAAGAGATTGGGTTCTGCACAGTTCTGGCGGATACTCACTCCTAATTTTGAAATGAATGGGCCTCGTCACGGATCTGGTCAACTGGACTGGACTTCGGGCGGTTCTGCTCACAACGTCTGGGTCAGCTCTGCTCTGCTGGTCTAGCCTCTCTGGATACAGCAGCCTCTGATTCTGGATACTGCTCTGCTTTCCGGTCCGGATCAAGTGGATTCTGGATGTAACACTGCTTTCTGGGTACTGGCAAAAGTTCTTGGCAGAGAATTCAGACTCTCGCCCGGCTGTGGAATAGTTTGCAAATGATTTTAAGGATGCTGAGGACTGCTGAGAAGAGTTCTCAGGTTGTGGGTTTAGGCCCTTGCTTTAAGTTCTGAAGTAAAGTTCTGGTCTCTGGAGATTGATGGATGTGAAGTCTGCAGTCTCCCGGAAGAGTGTCCCGCGGAAAATGGAATTGAAAATCCCTCTACCTGGGTTTCAATGTTCCTTTTATGTGTTTTGAAAGTGGGTGTGTGCGTAGCATCACTAAGCCTGCCCCTCTCTTGATTTGATAGGTCAATAGATTCTTTGGTCCCTGATTTGGGAAGGGATAGTGTGTCAGAGTGATGTAATTTTTATGGCCTCCAGAAAGAACACTCCCCTGTCATCTTTACACACAAATCTATTTCTGATCCAAATACATATTTCCCAGATACACAGTTGTTTGACATCACATACACACATCATATATTACTTAAGATAGTCCCTGTTCCGACTCTGGCGTTTCTAGGAGCTTGGATTAAGAAATGGCAACTTATTTTCGATTTTAGTGGGTTTTGCAACATTGGTTTTTCATCAAAAATTATACAAAGGTACACCCCCCTTCTCCAAATATCCCAGTAAATTTCCAGGTCTCTAGCTTAAATACAGTGTCTACAATGTTCATAATTAGCGGGGTTTTTCCCCAGAACATCACACAAATTGGAGTTTGGTCTTGAATTGTGGGCACAGTTTTCATTTTAAGGATCCCCAAATTTCACATTTCTGTCATCTGGTTACAAAGAGTTATCAGTCTTTTTATGAAAGGTATATTTGCCTTCAATTCAACTCCCCGAAAGTGTTTTGGTCCGCCCCCAGAAGCTTGGGTGGGCCAGGGATCACATGTCTCTGCTCACAGGCAGATCTTTGTTTACAGCCAACATTCAAAATTAACATACCCCATTCAACTGAAAGGGGCTATTGTCTCTCTCCTCCAGGCTGAAGGGGAAACCCCCTCCTTCTCACTCAGAAGGGCCATGTGATATCCTGCCTCCTGTTATGAGTCTCTGGGGTGTTAAGAGTTCTCAGCCTCTTGGCCTCTGGGAACAGCAGGTGGCTAAGATTTTCAATTAACCAACAGGCTTTGAAGTCCCTGTTAGGCTGGATCCTATTGCACTCCTGAGATATAGTCCTACTGTCAGAGTTTAGACCGCTAGTGCCGATTTGTGGACAAAGCTGGTACTGCACCCATTTTTGGGATCTGTCTTGAATTACTGCATTTCAATAGAGTGGTCTTTTGCTTGATAGTATAGGACCCTTGCTTAACATTGTTTTGATGGCATCCTTACAAGTAGAGTGGTGATGTGGAACCCCCCACAAGAAGGTTGTATTTTGGAGTGGTCTTGTGCCAACTACGCAGTTCTCCTGAATTCTGGCATGAATGTGGGCGGCGACAGCTCATCCCCACATCCACCCAGTCTATTGATTTAGTTTGTTCTCGGATAGAATAATGGGCGGCGACAGCTCATCCCCACATCTACCCAGTCTAATAATTCAACATGGGTCAAAACCCTTGACAACTGGGATGGAGTTGTGAGGGTTGGCAAGTGCCAAACTTGGAGAGAATTGTGAATATTAGCATGTTAAATGTCATATAACCCACTAACCAAAAAAGCTCAAACTCTCTGCATAATTATCTCACTAAAAAAACTCACACAACCATCTCTCGCACAACAAGCCGCACGCACGTCACCACACGGCAACAACACATAAGCCGCACCAACAGCAAATGAGGACCAACTTCGATCCGCTACTCACACCAAAGCTCAGCACCCGGTGTATACCGAGTTGGAGCTGCCAACAGAACACCACTCCTCTCACTATCCTACGCCCTCTTCACCTTACTAACCCATCCCACCTTCTCGTTTACAGATCCGCCAGAACACCTGGGGACCAACTCCGTTGGTGACGGTGCACGGTACAAATACCTTGAACATTGAACATATATTCTTGTCTCTCCTTACGGATTTCTTTAGAGGGATTCATATGTGTGTCTGTTTCCAAGATCACAAACAGACGTGGCGTCTACCTACCTGTAACTATAGACACAGCAACATAGAAAACGCCACTGCGAAAGTTAGTAAAAAGTTATGATTTGGTGTCAGCTGCCGCGTGACCAGGATCATCGGTGACATAATCCGAATAGCTGTCATTGAGAAGGGGTGACTGTGTGTGAGCAGAGGGTGACATAAAATGAGATGCAGCACTGGCCCGGGACAATCGCCCTTACACAGAAATAACCCCTCTGCTAACGACAGGACAGTGCAGTGAAGTGCAGTGGGCGAAATGATGCTGCTAAGCTCTGTGTGCAACCCACTGGCCACCGGTTTCTAGAGGGAAGGACCCACTTTTTTCCCGTCCTTCCGGGGTTTCTAATGATCAATAGTGTCATTCATATTTTTAACTGTACATAGGTTTAAATGTGCTGACCGTGGCAGTGTTTCAAACACGGAGCCAGCGTGAGTCATAGAAACGTTAACAAGAAGGCTTAGTTGAGCAACTCCCATTATTTATGTGAGGCTCATTTGGCACGAGGGCCTTTTACACATAGGCTGCAATGTCAGCCACATCTAAACGACCCTCGTGCCAAATAGCCGGGGCTGAAATGGCCTTCGCGCCAATGTGGCTGCGCCAAAATGGGCTCTGCGGGCAACGGGGCACACCGAAATGGTCCACACCGAAGCACCCATGCCAAAACATGGTATACTGATATTGGATATAGGTCCCTGAGCCCTGATGGCTGTGGTCAACAGGGCGCTCCGAGAAGGGACCGGCAGCAAAACAGCTGCACTAGAGCATCAGGTGCCGAATGCGTAGTGCCTAAACGTCCTGCTTTGCCTGCAGGGTTATGGGGCGCCTGATGCTGAGAAAGAATGTGAAGCTGCACACGCTGGTGCTGGCGTTGGTGACATATGGCCTTGTGACAACGCAGGGATTTTAGTACAGCTGATGTGCAGTCAGCGCTGGCTCAAGGTGCGCTAAGGGGGTGCAGCCGCACATGTGCGCACACCGGTGCAGCAAATAAAGGGCGCCTGGCCTCCAGCTCAATGTCATGTAAACTTGTATCAGTCTGGCCCAGCGCCTACTAAAGAATCACGCCGCGCGGCCTCTAAACAGATTTAACAAAAACTGCAGGAAGCTCAGTTCTGATGTGCTGTTGTTCAGATTATACTTGTTCTTGATATCACAAAGAACAAGTATCAGCTGAACAACAGAACTGAGCCCCCTGCTGTTCTGCATTTGTGGTGGGTGGGCATGATTAGTGACGGTCCTGATTCTAAAGGGAAGGGATGGGGTCACCTCCTCCATATTTGCCTACAGTGAGCAGCTGGGTGGCAGTTATATGCCAGACCCATCTCTCCCCCCATAGTACCTCATGCATATAGCACAGCTTATCACGACAGCCTCTAATTGACCAGCTAGATGATAAATAAGCAACAAATCATCACTGAACCTTAACTCGGTCTTCAGGGCCCATAACGCCCAGTACGGCCCTCGCTGCAGGTCTATAAAGCTATTTTCGCACCCTGGGTGGGGACGGAACCCAATCAAAATGCTCGGACTACGGACTATATCAACTGGTTTAAGTAGACGCTCCAAGCTGATACGCACCCTCACCCTCAATAAGGCAGTTTAAAAATAACAGTACTACACTGCATCATCAGCACAGCGCCATTGCTGCTCGGAACACAATGGTATTGTGTAAGGGCACGAGACAAATAAAAAATAAACATATACCTTAAAGAAATCTGCTAATGCTTTATGCAGAAACATATCTTCGCACACCACAACGGCAATTACCAGAGCTAAGAACTTCTACATGATATCCGTTTCCTAAAAACGACGCGCACAAGAATAATGTTGCCATGACTACCATCCTCAGATTTGACATACTTGGGAAAATTCCCTTTAAAAAGTGGCTCGACTAAGAGACAAGTGAAGAGCAATCTAAACCTTTCCCACCAGATGGCGCTCCACTCTCTAAAAGGCATTACATCACTTCAGAAAACGATCTATCTGACCTAGAACAATCAACAATGACATTGCAACACGGAATGCCACAAAATGGGCCACAGAGACTTTTAAATGTTGGCTTCCAGAAAGAGACATAAGCACTACATTTGAAAACCTAGAATAAACTCAATTGGCACATCTCCCGCGGAAGCACACAGATGGAATGGAACAGAATACCAACCCCAAAGGTTAATATTGCATTCCATTATAAATAGACATTTAAACAGTATATGATGCATAATCTATCTTTTCAAAATGCCACTAACTCGTTCACTGCCATCAAGAATAGCAGGCCATATGGAAAAGCCAAGGCACGTAACCCCCAGAGGAATGCATAACCGATCTAGATTTGAATCACCTAAAATAATTGTCTGTGTTGTCCCTCTGAAATCCCGAATCCCTTCCAAATAAAGTGTGCCTCGACAAAGGCTGCACTTTGCAGAACGCAGAAGAGAAGGACTAGGAGAACTGCCCAAACCAGAGCGTCGCCACACCACCCGAGCGTGCCGTCGCTTTGGCTCGAACCGGATGCTCTTCATTGCAGTGGCATTCTTCAATCTGCCGTCAAATTGCCTGCACCTTAGTTGCCAATCTTCATCGACAGATGGGCAGACCCCTAGGGGATCGGACCTATCTGCGCATCCAGTCACCCGCATCCTCGCCTTCACCTGGACGGTTGAACCGACCGACATGGGTAGCCCTCACGATTTGCATTTAATCAAGCACCGTTTTTGCACAGATCAAACCTCCTTAACGCCATTTTGTACCTTGCTCAGACCATCACCTGTCTGGCTCGAATCAACTGCTCCTTGCCGGCTCTCGAATTGACCCACTTGGACATCACTGCTGACTCCCTCCGGACTGTTACCAAATGATTCCATCCCGCTTGACAGCCAACTGCTGCCTCACTGAACCGCATACTGGAATATTAAGATCACTGCTTCAAACACATACCGGACCTCAAGGTAAACTGCTGGAGCATCACTCATTGATCTTGTTCGACTTTGAACCTACCCTGGTACACATTCAGAACTACATCACTTGAGTGCTGCCTTCGGACTCCTTAGCTTCTGTATTCGGCCTGGCTCAAAACTTGCTCTACGCTTTGATCAACTACGACGCATAGTCTTCAAACCTGGGTAGACCCATTTGGACAACAGCTTGAACTGTCAACCAATCTAAGAAGGTACTATTAACTCTTAAGTGCCCCCTTGGTCTTGTTTGGGCCCTAGAGAAAGGTTAAGTCACTAAAGCCCTCCTTAGCTTCAAGAAACATATCCTTTCACAAGAGCATTGTTGTTTTTACGCGCCTTGCACCACTGGCTCATTACTCAGAGTGCTTCATTGGGCTATCTTTGCTTATTCTAAGACATCCTTTCACACTGCTCTGTGAAAACGAGGTCTTTTCCCTCTATTCAGGATTCTCAAACTTAGGTGTGTTTTTCTCCTATTTTCAAAATGTGCATTGTAACAGTCCCGCAAAATTGCTTTGTGAAACCTAGGTCTTTTCCCTCTATTCAGGATTCGCAAACTTACGTGTGTTTTTCTCCTGTTTAAAAAAAATTGCATTGTGATAGTCTTAAAAATCTGAGTGTCTGTCATCTTGTCAAATTGTCAACTTGTTTCACTTCTCTCTGTCTCATCTGCTTGCTCCCTGCCCTGTGTCCTTCCCCTTACCTCTCCCTTCCTCCTCTCTCCTCTCCTTCCTACTCTATGGTGCTCTCTGTCTCTCCTATCTTCTCTAACCACTTCTCTATCGACTATCCTGCTCTACTCACTAAATCTGGTAGGAAGAAGTTTAAAAAGGACATCCTGGTCTCCAACCCAGGCCTCCCTATCGCTGATAGTTATACCAGTGCCTCCTCCAGGCAAACTTTTACTGTCATCCTCGTTGTCGTCCCCTCACCAGACCTATGGACCCTACATATGGTCTCTGTGCTCTCTCCCTTCTCTTCCTCTCCCATTAATAGTGGCACCCGGTGGGAGGCCCTCCTGTCCTCCTTCCACTCCTCTAAGGTCATCTTTAATGTTTATGTGAATGGTACCCTCTGGGTCCAAGGCCCTCAGGCCAGCCTTCTGCTCTTCGATAGACGCTTCCCGCGCCTCATCAATTTCCTTTCTTCTCCTGCTATCCCCTGCCCCCCCTCCGTGTTTTCCTTGCCTCCCCCTGCTGCCTCCTCCTTGGCAACCTTGCCCTCTCCTCCTTCCTTTTCTATTCCCCCCTCAGGCTTCTTCTACACCTCGGCAGGGCGCATCTCTGATTTGTACCCCTCCCCGAATGTCTTTCAAAGACAGCAACCTTCTCCATGGTGTCACTCTAAACCCTCGCTCAGCTGTCAAACACTACTCTGACATCTGCCACCTTCGGCAGGAATTTGACCTCGATGCCCTTAATCTCACCGAGACATGGTTCACTGCCAGCTCTGTCACAAGCTTTGACACCATCCTCCCAGAAGGCTTATAGATCTTCTCTGTGCCCAGGTCCAACCGTTCCAGAGGGGGTGTAGCCCTGATCTTCCCTGAGAGGATTCCTGCATCTGTCATTCATACGCAGACCTACTCTTCTTTTGAATGCCTCGTCTGTAGGTTCTCTCTCTCTCTCTGAGCCACTCCCTTACTGTGGTTACTATCTATTGGCCACCTGGTCAGATCTCCTCCTTCCTCTCTGAGTGGGCGGACATCTCCTCTTCCCTCCTGGTCTCGACCACTCAACTCCTCCTTCTTGGAGACTTCAACATCCACCTTGATGCTTCTTGTCCTTCCTCTGGACTCTTTAGCGACTTTTGCGACTCTCTCTCACTCTCTATTCTCCCCTCTGGCATGACTCACTCTTCAGGGCACACTCTGGATGTTCTGATCTCCTCAGACCTTCCCCTCTCGACCCCTCTCATCACTCCTCACATGGAGTGATCACTTTCTCCTTTCCTCCCAGCTCCCCCGTCTCCTCCCCCCAGTCTCTACCTCTCCTGTCCCCTCCTAGGCCCTCTGCACGGCTCTGACTTCTCATTTCACCTCTAAACTCAGGACATCCTGACCTCTCTTGCTTCCTCTCCCATTCCCCTCTCTACTCCCTGCTCTTCCTCTGGCCCTTCTTCGGCCACCTCTCCTCCCTCCTTCTCTGCCTTTCCCCTATTCTTCCCTGATGAGGTTTCTAGACAAGTCCGATCTATGAAAGTCTCACAGGTTCATCCCTGCTCCTCTAAAACCATCAAGGACCACGTTGACTCCATGGCTCCTGCTGACTTCTGCAATCATTCCTTCGCCACTGGAGTCTTCCCATCCCCCCTTAAGCACTCCCTTGTGCACCCTATTCTTAAGAAACCCTCTGTTGAGCTGCCCTACCCGGCTAACTATTGCCCATCACTCCCTTCCTGGGCAAACTCCTGGAAAAGCTGGCCATCTCCCAGCTTAATCTCCACACTGAATCTGTTGGTTGTCTTCATGACCATCAGTCTGGCTTCAGAGCTGCCAGAAGCGCCGAAAACTGCTCTCCTGAACATCTGAAGACCTGTTCTCTACCCTTCATTCCAACAACCCCTGTGTCCTCATCTTACTTGACCTCTCTTCTGCCTTTGACACGGTCAACCACGCCATCCTGCTCAAATGTCTATGTGATAACCTAGGTATCACCGGTTATGCCCTGGTGTGGCTGACTTCTTTCCTCTCTAATTGACCCTCCGAGGTCCAACTTGGGTCCTTCCTCTCCTCTATCTCTATCTCTACCTGTGATGTTGACCAGGGGTCTAACCTCTCTCCCTGGCTGTTCAACCAATACCTGGCACTTATTGCCCACCACATTGCTGCTCTCTGCCCCAACTTCCGGTGATATGCAGATGACACTCAGCTCACTTTTAGGCTACCTTCAGCCACCTCTTCTCCTTCACTCATCTCTGACTGTCTGTCTGCTATCCTGGAGTGGTGTGGCGCCAATGATCTCTGCCTTAATGCCAGTAAGACTGAGATTCTCCTCATCGGCACACCCTCTCCTTCCTTTCCTGTCACTCTCTGGCCGGCCTCTCTTGGCCCTCTTCCTGCTCCCACCTGCGAGGCTAAAAATCTCAGAGTCATCTTTAACTCCACACTCTCCTTCTCCCCTCACATCTCTGACATCTCTAAGAAGTCACACTACCAGCTGCAAATCCTCAGAGGTATTTTTCCTTTGCTCTGATTCTCCCTGAAGCTCACTGTCTCCAGAGCTCTGGTACTCTCTAGGCTGGACTGTTGCAACAGCCTCTTTCTAAATCTGCCTGCTACATTTCAGAGGATGATCAATCAAGTTCTGAATGGGATGGAGGACTTCTGCATGGCATACTTGGAAGACATTGCAGTGTTCAGCCCTACATGGAAAGAACATATAGAACACCTAGGCTATGTATTGCAGGCTCTGGAACAGGCCCATCTGACCATAAAGGCAAGCAAATGTCAAATTGGTCAGAGTACAGTGGTCTACCTTGGACATGAGGTAGGAGGGGGTGAAATAAGGCCATTACCTAGCAAAGTACAAGCTGTACAAAACTGGGCCACCCCTACTACTCAAACCCAAGTGAGAGCCTTCTTAGGTCTCACTGGGTATTACAGGAACCTCATAGAGAACTATGGGACCATAGCTTCTCCCTTGAATGTCATCTCCTCTCCCAAATTCCCTAAAAAGGACAGGTGGAATGAGGAGTGCAATTAAGCCTTTAAAGGTCTAAAGAAAGCCCTTTGTCATGCTCCAGTCCTAAGAGCTCCAACCCTTTATTGTACAAACGGATGCTTCTAATGTAGGTATAGGTGCAGTCCTTAGTCAACTGAATGAGAAAGGTAGGGAACGCCCTGCCCGTCTGTTTCATCAGAAGGAAGTTAAAGGATCCTGAGACAAGGTGGGCAACAGTAGAACATGAATGTTTTGCTATTGTATGGTCACTGAAGAGGTTTAGACCATACTTGTATGGATCTACCTTCATCATTAAGACTGACCACCAACCCTTGAGATTGCTGATGCAAATGAAAGGGGAAACCCCAAAGCTACTCAGATGGCCAATCTGCCTGCAAGGATTTGATTGTTCCATTGAGCACAGAGCAGGAAGTCACCACCAAAATGCTGATGGTCTCTCTAGGATGGTTGTAACCGAGTAGAAGTATGAGAACCATCCAGGAGTTGATTAAATCCTCCTGTCCCTTAGTCTGTGGGGGGCGAGTGTTTGGGAGAATTCTCATTCACTAGCTAATTTCCCTTACCTAGTGAGTCCCCCAGCAGCTTTGCTGGATCTCTGGAGTTTATTTTTGCACTTGGTAAGAGTGTACCCCTTTCTTTCCACTCTTACCTGTGTTTTGCCATGTGTATTTCATCTGTTTTTGTAATTGTGGGCTCTGGAGTACACTACTTCTTTTGTGGGTTGCACATAACCTTCAGTGCAGTGACACAGGGTTGTCTTTTAGACTTCCCACCAACTCCATTTCTGGGGCTGACTACCGTTCCCCAGAAAAGGGTAAAGTTGCCATTAACTTTACTTAGTCATTTAACCACAGATCCAGTACACCCCATCTTACATGGAGTACTGGAAAGTTTTAATCCTTAGCCCTTTTTATCTGTACCTCGTAGAGCATTGTTTCACTCTTTTAACATTTAGACTTGGCTGGTGACAGTGGTATTTACCCTAACTTTTCTACCGCGATTATACCATACAAACATGGTATTGTTTTAGGCTATTATATTAGCCTCAAACTTAAACCCGCTTGACCAAATACTTTTCTAATCTTTTGGCTCCGGTCTGGTTTATTCGCCATTTCTTTTTGTTAAAGTCCTTCTTGTGTTTTACTTTGCGCGGCAAACCAGGTTTGCCTTCTTTGATCACTGTCTTTTGGCGGGCTTCTGCCAAGAAGCTCTCCTCTAGGTGCCTGGGTGTCTAGGTGGGCTGAATGTGAGGGAGGGGTGTAGTCACCCCTGCACAGGGTACCCTAGGAAACCCATGTCGCACTTTGCCATGATTGGCTGAGGTGGTTGTCCAGGCTGGACAACCCCCCTGCTGCGTGATTGACAGCCAGGCTGTGTGAATGGGGGATTTTCGCATTAAAAAGGCAGGACTCTATGGCTAGAAGTCAGAGTCGCCACTGGAACTACAAGGAACCGAAGAGAAGCGGAGAAGAAGTCGGCTGCTGCAACTATCCCGTCCCGGTGAAGCCCTGCTGCAGTCCTAAGCTATCTACCCTTTGACGACCAGAGAAGATCCAGTCCGAAGTCTTCTTCCCTTGAGCGTGGGTGGGATAACCAGCTCATCTTCTACAGCCAGAGAATCCTCTTCATGGTCAAAATCGAGGCACCCTGCTGTAGTGGTCCAGATAGCCATCTGGAGAGCCTCTCCTGTTTTTAAGGAGCGCACCTTTTATTCACCGTCGCTGCTGCCGGCTTCAGCCCTGTGTGGTGCAGACCCCTCCAGACGTCCTCCTTCTTGCCAAAGCTCCAGGAACCGTGGGTCTGCAGGAAACTACCAGGAACAACTGCCATGGCACCAGCTTCTTCATTGAATAAGGTACTGTGTTCTGCTTGAGGAAATCGGGTGAATCCTTTTTTCTCCTCCTACAAGGCTTGTCCTTATCTTCCCTCCTTCTTATAACTTTTGCTTCCTCCATTGACAATATCTAAGTACTCCTGGCTACGTTGAATCGTGAACTGTCCGACTGTGTGATCCTCGACAACAGGAACCCGGTTCCACTTGACACTGGCTCCGGCCTATTGACTTTTGAATTTCTGTCTATGAGTGTTCTCTGAATCTGTCTGCCTTGACAAAAGTATTGCCTATGATTTTTGCCCCCAACTCTCTCTGGGTATCTCAGGTGCTGAGTCTGTTTTTGCCCCGGTAACATTTCTTGCCACGGATACGCGTTTCTTTAATAAGACCGAACTGTCATTACTGTCAAAAAGTGATCGCAAATGTATTCCCGGTAATGTCTTTTGTTTCACAACACCGGTCTGAAAAAACATAGGGTACTTACCTTGAAGTTATACCGTACAAAGTGAATTGGTTGGTTGTAGTATATTTTACGTGTGGTTTTGAATTAATAGAAGTGACGTGTTTATAACATACGGTTTAAAAATAAATGTTCTTATATTTTTTACCTGAAACTTTGAGTCAGTGTTTGCTTAAGTCACAGTAATTGTGGTCCCTTTGTGTAATCTCTGCTACTGCTCATATACTCTTGAGATAAGCCTGGCTGCTCCGCTACTGCTACCACTTTAACATAGTAGTGCAGGCTTGTACCAAAGGTAAAACCTGTATTACCACTTAATTGTGTGTAGTGGTCCCTAAGGGCACTGCACAGGATTCTGCCTAACAGAGGATATGCCAAAACTCAACCTCTTGTATCTTCTGAGGCCAAGGTGGGTCAAAAAAGTTGTGATGTATCTCGAGTCATGGTGCAATTTCAGCTGGTGGTATCCAGCATGGAGGTCAAGTTTGGAGAAGAGCCATGAGCCTGTGAGATCCGTTACAATCTCCTCCAATGTAGGGATGATATGTCGTTCTCTGATTATGGCTTAATTTGGCAGGTGCATGTCGATACAGATCCTCACCTTTCCTGGTTGTTTTGGGTTCTTCATAACCACTGTTAGGCAGAATTACATGCAGTACCCTTTGTGAGAACCACCCACAATGAGCTTGGTGGTAACAGATTCAGTAGAAAGCCACAAGTCGTAAAACTTCTAGACAATGCAACTTCCAAGAGAACAAAGAACTAATTGGAAGGGGAATCGCCTAGAGTATTCTATACTTCAGAACTTAGTAAACGTGATATTTGACGATAAAGTAGATCCAAAACATGTACTCACGTAAAGCAAGCCAAGCAACGTGACGGACCAGGAAAACCAGGAGAGCTGATTCGATGTTGATTCGATGTTGGACGGTTAAATGCTTTCTTAATAGAAGTCCGTCTGATGATGCCAGTTCCAGGGTAAGGACAATCCAACCTACACCTATACCCGACGGCACGAGGACGCCTAATAGAGGTCCAAAAATAACAATCCCAATTCCTTATGGCAAGTTCCAAAGAAACAGTTCTCCGAGTAGAAAGTCCAAAGCAAAGTTCAAAGTGCAGAAAGAATCCAATACGCCAAATCCAGAAATGTCAGACAAGAAACCAGGTCGTTCGTTCCGAGTTCAAGGGAATATTCAATAACAATCCGAGGGACAAAATAGGGTACAAGATAGGTAATGCGAGGACAAGGTGGTGAGCTCCAAAAATCGTAAATTCAGAAGCCGCGTTCCGACTACCGGGTGGAGATTTAAAGCAATCACGTGACTCTGCGTGAAACGTAGTCACGCCGCAATCGTGCGCGAGCGTGCTCAGGCAACCAACGTCTCCACGGCAATCCCCAACGTTGTTTGATCCGCTGGAAGTGTTTCGGCTCCGAATGTTTTGGGATTGTGGAACGTGTAGTTCTGCCATAACGCTTGAGGGGACGTGAAGCAGACGCTGATTTCTTGACAGTATCCTCCCCCAAAGATGTCTTCACCCCCTGAGAGGCCAGGAAACAAGCCAAGAGTATCGGAGCATGTACATTGGACTCAGGCTCCCAGGTACGATCCTCTGGACCATAACCCTTCCAGTCAATAAGGAAATACCGAACACCTCGGGAAACCTTAGAATCTAGAATCGCCTTCACCTCATACTCCTCTTCCCCCTGTACCTTGACCGGAGGTGGACGAACGGGGAGCCTGGTTCCCTCCGAACAGGGTTTCAGAAGAGAAACGGGAAAAACTGGATGGATCTTCCAATTATACGGCAGTTCGAGTCTTACAGCAGACTGATTGATTATATTCTTGATAGGGTACGGACCAACGTATTTAGGTTTTAAACAACTCCTCATGGGAATACGGAGATGTTTGGTGGAAAGCCAGACCAACATACCAGGACGGTAATCGGGCGCTGGAGACCTATGCCGATCGGCGTATTCCTTAATACGGTCTTGAGCTTCCTTTAATCAGGAATGCACCTGTTGATGTAGAGAAGCAATATCTCTGAGACTGTTTTGTACCGCAGGATTGTCTGAGAAGACTGGAGGATCCAATGGCAAAGAACGGGGATGATAACCATACAAGGCAAAGAAAGGAGGAACACCAGTAGAAGTGTGGACTGAATTGTTATACGCAAATTCAGCAGTAGCTAACGCCGACAACCATGATTCCTGAAGCTGCATGGTAATGCAACGTAAATACTGCTCCAATGTAGCATTCAAGCGTTCCGTCTGACCGTCCGTTTCCGGATGATAAGCAGAAGAATACCTTGCGTCAACACCCAGAGAAGTAGTAAGATGTTTCCAGAACCGCGAGGTAAACTGTGAGCCTCTGTCAGATATAACAATATCCGGAAGACCAAAACGACGGAAAACATGGCGAAGAAATAGATCCGCCAAAACCGGAGCCGTGGGCAAACCTTGACAAGGAACAAACACAGCCAGTTTGGAAAAGTAATCAATGACCACCCATATGGTGTCAAACCCCTGAACGGGCGGGAGTTCTGTGATGAAATCCATAGACACCATGGACCAAGGTTTGCTTGGAACCGGAAGAGGACACACTAAACCCACTGGTTTTGTGGTTGAGGACTTACACTGGGCACAAATGGCGCAGGTAGAGATATAATTCAAAACATCCTTCTGCATTGACGGCCACCAGCACCATCTCTTGAGTTGTTCCACAGTCTTGCGTACACCAGAATGAGCTGAAACCAATGAATCATGACACCAATGTAAGGCAGTTTGTCTGGAATCAACATCTGGAAGATAAAGACGATCTTTGACGTAAGGCAAAGAGTTGATTATTGTCATATTCAATTTCTCAATCTCTGAAGGATTCTCCGAAACCCATTCTCTAATGGATTCCTGTAGTGATGAATTCAAGGTACAAGAACATATTACCTGATTAGGCAATAATAGACCACCAAATTCCCTGGAGGATGAGTCATTCCCGTCCCTCCTTGAGAGAGCGTCTGCCTTAGAATGTAGAGCCCCAGGACGGAATGTGATCTGGAAATTGAATTGCGAAAAGAATTCGTGCCACCTGGCATGCCTGGCTGTGGTACATTTCACTGACTGCAAGGCCAGCAGATTACGATGATCAGTGTAGACCTGTACTGGAACAGCAGTACCCAGAAGATGATGTCGCCATACCTTAAAAGCGTCACGTATGGACAATAATTCACGCTCGGTGATGGTATAGTTAGCTTCATATTTGGTAAGCTTCCTGGAGTGAAACGCCACAGGATGAAGGAAACCTGTATCTTTGCAAAACTGAGACAAAACTGCCCCAACCGCTTGATCAGAAGCGTCGGCCTCCACATAGAATGGCAATGAAGGGTTAGGATGTTGGAGGACTGGTGCGGTGGTGAACGCTGTCTTGAGACTTTCAAAGGATACTTGTGCTTCAACCGTCCACTTGAAACCATTCTTAGGACTAGTAAGGGCAGTCAAAGGAGCCACTATAGCAGAAAATGAGCGTATAAAACGTCTGTAAAAGTTCGCAAACCCTAAAAAGGACTGCAAGGATTTAACAGATGTAGGAGCTGGCCAGTCCAATACAGCCCTTACTTTGATATCACTCATGCCGACTCCCTGATTCGTGATGTCGTATCCTAGGAATTCCACACGCTGGGCATGGAAAATGCACTTTTCTAGTTTAGCATAGAGATGATGGTCTCTGAGCCTTTGTAATACCGTAGAAACATGTTGTACATGAGTCTCATAGTCTGGAGAGTAGATCAGGATATCATCGAGATATACGATGACATATTGGTCGAGTAAATCACTGAAGACATCATTAATGAAAAACTGGAATGTAGCTGGTGCATTGCACAACCCAAAGGGCATAACTAAGTACTCATACAGGCCATATTTGGTTTTAAACGCCGTCTTCCACTCATCCCCCTTCCGTATTCTGACCAAATTATAAGCGCCCCGCAAATCCAGTTTGGTGAAGATGGTAGAAGAGCCCAACTGGTCCAGAAGAACCGAGATGAGTGGTATTGGATATTGATTACGGATGGTGACAGCGTTTAATGCACGGTAATCAATACATGGGCGCAACTCGCCTTCTTTCTTTGGAACAAAAAAAAGAGGCGATGCCGCTGGAGAACGTGATGGTCTGATGAAGCCTGAAGCCAGTGACTTGTCCAGATACTCCTTGAGCACTACATCCTCCTTGTGGGTCAATGAATAGATGCGACCAGATGGTATATCGGCATTTGGAACCAGATCAATAGGACAGTCATACTGACGATGTGGTGGGAGGGTCTCTGCACCTCGCTTGTCAAATACATCTTTGAAGTCTCGGTACTCCCCAGGTAACACTGTATTCATGACTGCCCCAATAACCAGAGCGGAATCCAAGAGATGAGTACTGGGTCCCGAAGACAGGGATCCTGCTGTCCCACAAGAATTAGCACAGTATTGAGACCAAAAAGAAACCGTCCCTTTAGCCCAATCCACTAACGGATTATGCCTTCTTAGCCAGGGTAGTCCAAGGATTAGCTTGAACTGAGGTGCTGAAATAACGTCGAAGGCTATGGTCTCAGTATGCCCAGAAGAAGTAGTCATGATGAGATCTACCGTTTGTTCGGTGACCAGACCAGATAACAAGGTTGTGCCATCAACAGCATTGACCAGTTCCGGCGAAGACTTGGGAATAAGAGGAATACCAAGACTCTTAACAAACTGGCTGTCAGCATAATTCCCAGTAGCCCCTGAATCCAATATAGCATCCGCCATACAAGAAACCATGGAAGAGGCACAGACTTCAACAGATATGGGAAACAAAACCATGGTATTAGAGCCCGTATTTGCGGGACTCGACAACGGGGCTCTCTCTATTGCCGAGCTTTGGAGTTTCCCTGTTTTCGTGGTTTTTTAGAACACTGTCTCAGGAAATGTTCCGAGGAGCCGCAGTAATAACACAAATTGTTCTTTCTACGATGCTCTCTTTCTTCAGACGAGAGTGGAGCTCTAAGAGTACCTATCTGCATAGGCTCGGGCGAAGTATGACTCTGCTCCGTGGCTACTGGTGTAGGATAGGGAACCAGACTCTTTTCCCCTTTGCGTTCTGCCCTCCGTGCGTCTATTTGCAGGACTAGATCTACCAATTCTGAGAAAGCAGTAGGAATCACTGGGACAGAGGCCAAAACATCCTTGAGAGAGTCTGAAAGCCCTTTGTAGAACAGAGCCCCTTTCTTTGCCTCAGGCCAATCCGTCTCTGCGACCAATTGGTTGAACTTGGCTAGATAGAACAGCAAGGGCAAATCCTTTTGTTGTAAGGAGAGCAGTTCCAAATCTGAAGCTTGGGATTTATACCGAGTGTCAAAGACACGAGACATAGCTGATATGAGAGCATCACAATCATACAAAAGATGACTCCCTTGTTCCAGTAATGGGTTAGCCCAGACCGCTGCGGTACCCCCAAGGTAGGACAAGACAAAAGCCGCCTTGGTAGTGGCATCAGGGAAAGATGTAGGACGGCACAAGAAATGCAGTCTACATTGATTGATGAAGGTGCGGAACGTTTTAGGATCCCCCATAAAACGTTCCGGAGGGGCCAGTGGAAACTGGGCCGTCATGTACACGGGGGCATTGCCCTGTCGAGGAACGCCCGCTCCAAAGGCAGAACCAGAAGGAATAGCACCAGCACCATCACCCGCCTGCAATCCGGCCTGAAGGGCGTCGATCCGGCGCTGGGTGGCATCATGAGCCGCAGTCATGTCTGCGCGTAGACCGGCAACCAACTGAACCAAAGCTGCCAACGGATCATCGGCAGTTTCCATATTATGGATATAAGGCTTCTGAATATGTGAGAACCACCCACAATGAGCTTGGTGGTAACAGATTCAGTAGAAAGCCACAAGTCGTAAAACTTCTAGACAATGCAACTTCCAAGAGAACAAAGAACTAATTGGAAGGGGAATCGCCTAGAGTATTCTATACTTCAGAACTTAGTAAACGTGATATTTGACGATAAAGTAGATCCAAAACATGTACTCACGTAAAGCAAGCCAAGCAACGTGAAGGACCAGGAAAACCAGGAGAGCTGATTCGATGTTGATTCGATGTTGGACGGTTAAATGCTTTCTTAATAGAAGTCCGTCTGATGATGCCAGTTCCAGGGTAAGGACAATCCAACCTACACCTATACCCGACGGCACGAGGACGCCTAATAGAGGTCCAAAAATAACAATCCCAATTCCTTATGGCAAGTTCCAAAGAAACAGTTCTCCGAGTAGAAAGTCCAAAGCAAAGTTCAAAGTGCAGAAAGAATCCAATACGCCAAATCCAGAAATGTCAGACAAGAAACCAGGTCGTTCGTTCCGAGTTCAAGGGAATATTCAATAACAATCCGAGGGACAAAACAGGGTACAAGATAGGTAATGCGAGGACAAGGTGGTGAGCTCCAAAAATCGTAAATTCAAAAGCCGCGTTCCGACTACCGGGTGGAGATTTAAAGCAATCACGTGACTCTGCGTGAAACGTAGTCACACCGCAATCGTGCGTGAGCGTGCTCAGGCAACCAACGTCTCCACGGCAATCCCCAACGTTGTTTGATCCGCTGGAAGTGTTTCGGCTCCGAATGTTTTGGGATTGTGGAACGTGTAGTTCTGCCATAACGCTTGAGGGGACGTGAAGCAGACGCTGATTTCTTGACACCCTTTGGGAGCACTACACACAATTAAGACTACAGGTGTACGCACAATCTCACCTTTGGTACCAGCCTGTACTACACAGTTATGTGGTAGCAGTTGCTGAGCAGCCAGACTTATCTCAAGAGGGATGTGAGCAGTACCAGATATTACACAAAGGACTTTCAATCACAGTAGTTCAAACAAACACTTACTCAATGTTTCTTGGTAAAAGAATGTACATTTAGTTAGAAAACATTCCACTAGTAATAACCAGCTCAAGATCACACATCAATATACTACAATACTAAATCAATAAGTTTCTGAACAAGTTGGGCCACCCTGAAGTGGGAACAAAATGTCACTTCAGTAACTTTCAAAAAGGAGTAGAAAGACAAAGGTTATAAGAATCAAAACACAGTTACTTTCCTAGGCATGGCAAATAGTTTCAGTTCACTACAAGAGGCAATTCAATTCAATAGGCCTGGGCCAAAGTCAATGGTTCAGTGTCTTGGATAGGATAGCACAGTTCTGGTAGTAAACGTTTAAGTCTTTGCCAATGTTCTTGGAAGTAGTTTGCACAAAAAAGAGTTGTAGGTCGGATTAGCAGCGAACAAGACTCCAAAGTTGGGAAAGTTTCACAAACTTTCACCGCTGCAGAAAGGATTTCCACACCACGTTTGCACAGTACCTTATGGAGGATGAAAAGCTGTAGCTGAGGCAGTTGTTCCTGGCAGTTCCTGCAGATCTCGCTATTCCTGAGCTTCAGTCGTGGGGACAAGAAGGAGGACATCGGAAGGTTCCTGTACTGCTCAGGGAAGAAACCACAAGCTTGGCTAAACGTCGGTTTTAAGGTATGAGTGCCTTAAAGTCCACAGACTGGTATCCTTCTCCCTGGCTATCTGGATTTTAACAGCACTCTGATGAAAATTCGACCAGTATGGAGAGAGTTTCCAGGTGGCTTGCGAGTTGGTTGTTCCCACCAGCTCAAGGGAAGAAGTCGTCCTTGAAGGGCTTCTCTGTCGAGGGAGTTTCAGGCAATTCGGACCTGCAGCAGGGCTTCACCGGGCTAACCAACGGACCAGGAGTTGCAACAGTCATCTTCCTAAAGCTCATCTTTGGTTCTTTAGTTCCAGTGGTTGACTCTGCTTTCCAAGTCCCAAAGACCTGCTTTTAAACAGTTTTCTCCCATTAATTCCAGCGTAGCTGCCACTCACCCAGCAGGGTGGCTGTCCTTGCCGGACAGTCAGCCAGCCAATCACGCCAGAGTACATTCAGGTTTCCTAGGAGACTAAGCACAGGGAGTTTCGGGCACCTGCCTCACATCCTGTCCACCCCAGACACTCAGGCGCCAGAGGAGGGCTTCAGCACTGATGCCCGCCAAAGGCCAACGAACAAAGGGACCAAACCTGGTTTGGCACACTGAGGCAAACACTAGAAGGACCTTTATAAAAGAAACCGCAAAAAAAAGATGACCGGAGTCTGTGTTTACAGAGGGGTCTTGGGCGCCATATTGAAAAACATGGCTGACCCGATTTTTAGCTACATGTTTTCGCGTTCGGGAAAAATCATGGTAGTTTGTTCAAAAACTACTGCTACCAGCCATTTCAAGAGGAAAGGATAACATTTGACTGTTACATGAGTGTTTAGACATAGGGGATGCTAGGCAACCCCTCCAGCACGCTATAGGAAGATAGTTTGTGCGGGGCCTATGAATTTAAAAAGACTAGCAAAGACAATTTAACTTTACATGTACTGGGAGACAGTAGTCAGTCCCAGAGAAGGTATTTAAACCTTGGGAAGTCTGAAAGATATCCCTGTGGCACTGCACTGAAGGTGATGTGTGACTCACAAGAAAAAGCTGATGCCTATGGACTTTGTCTAAAAACTCCATATCCAAAGAATACAAAAAGTAAAATGCACATCAAAAATACATGAAAGAGTGGGAAAAAGGGCTCACACTCTTTTCAGGTGAAAATTAAAGTCCTAGAAATCCAGCAAAGTTGCTGGGGGTCTCAAAAGGTAAGGGACATTAGCACATTTCTGAGAATTCTCCATAACACTCGTCCCCCCCCAGACTAACGGACAGGAGGATTTAATCCACTCCTGGATGAATCTCCTTACTCGAGTCAGTCAAACATCCTGGAGAGACCCTCAGCATTTTGGTGTTGACACCCAGACCTGTGTTCAATGGAAAAATCAAACACTTGCAGGCTGATTGACCATCTCAATGGTTTAGGGTTTTCCCCTTTAATTAGCATCAACCATCTCAAGGGTTGGTGGTCAGTCTGAATCACAAAAGTAGATCCACACAAGTATGGCCCAAACTTTTTCAATGACCACACACTAGCAAAGCATTCTCTTTCAATGGTTGCCCACCTTGTTTGAGGTTCCTTCAGCTTCCTGCTGATGAAGCAAATGGGGTGCTCCCTACCTTTCTCGTCCAGCTGACTCAGAACTGCACCTATACCTGTATTGGAAGCATCTGTTTGCACAATGAAGGTTTGGTTGTAGTCAGGCGCTCTTAAAACTGGAGCTTGACAAAGGGCTTTCTTAAGGCCTTCAAATGCTTGAGTGCACTCCTCGTTCCATCTGACCTTTTTGGGAAATTTGAGTGAGGAGATTGAAGGGAGAAGCTATGGCCACATAGTTCTCTATGAAGTTCCTATACTAACCAGTGAGGCCTAGGAAGGCTCTCACTTGGGTTTGAGTATTAGGGGTCTCACAGGTTTGTACAGCTTGTACCTTGCTAGGCAATGGCCTGATTTCAGCTCCTCCTACCTCATGTCCAAGGTAGACCACTTTACTCTGACCAATTTGACACTTACTTGCCTTTATGGTCAGATGGGTCTGCTCAAGAGCCTGCAAAATATATGCCAAGTGGTCAACATGTCTTTCCAAGTAGGGCTGAACACTTCAATGTCATCCAAGTATGCCATGCAGAAGTCCTTCATCCCATTCAGAACTTGATTAACCATCCTTTGGAATGTTGCAGGTGCATTCTTTAGTCCAAAAGGCATTACCTTAAACTGGTAGAGCCCTGCTGGGGTTGAGAATGCAGTTTTCTTGTTGCCATGGTCTGTCAGAGCTATTTGCCAATAGCCTGAAGTGAGATCAAATGTACTGAGGTACTTGGCTGAACCAAGTTTGTCCACCAGTTCATCTGTCCTTGGTAAAGGATGGGCATCAGTCTTTGTGACTGCATTAAGAGCTCTATAGTCCACACGTAATCTCAACTACTTGGATCCTGCCTTTGGCACTAGCACAACTGGACAAGACCATCTACTGGTAGATGGCTCTATTACCCCGAGATCAAGCATCTTGTTGACCTCCTCCTTTATGCGGGTTCTTACATGATCTGACATCCTGTAACCTATGCTTTTAACAGGTAAACAGTCACCAGTGAGAATATCATGCTGGCCCCAAGGGGCCAAGCCTGGTGGTAGTGAAAAAAGGGAGGCAAACTGATTTAACAGAAACTTGCACTCCTCCTGTTGTTCCAGTGTCAGATTAGAAGAGAGATTGACTCCTTCTATCTTCTCATCTAAAAGCTGTCCTCTGAGTAGGTCAGGTAGAGGTACTCTCTCCTCCTCTTCTTGAGCTGAAGCAAGAAGCAAAGCTCCGACTTATGGTCTTGAGACATAAGCTTTTAAACGGTTGGTGTGAAAGACTCTGGGAGCCTTAGGATTGCCTAAATCCACCAGATAGTTGATCTCCCCAAGTTTGCCCACAACCCTGAAGGGTCCTATCAATTTGTCCTGTAACGCCCTCAGCCTTGTAGGTACCATAACTAAAACTTGCTGGTCTTGAGTAAACTCAACCATGTTGGCCTTCTGGTCATGCCAATGCTTCACCAGAGCCTGACCTGCTTTTAAGTTATCTGATGCTTCTGCCATCATGTGTGACATTCTCCTCGGGAGACCTATCACATAGTCAGTGACTCTTACTGGCTTGCGGGAAGGAGCACTCTCCAACCCCTACTTAATTAGGGCCAAGAGACCTCTAACTGGATGGCCATAGAGAAGCTTGAAGGGACTAAATCCAACTCCCTCCTGAGGGACTTCTCTATAAACAAATAGAAGGCATGGCAGTAGAAGGTCCCACTTTCTTCTAAAGGGTTCTTCTAAAGCACCTATCATTCTCTTCATTGTACGGTTAAATCTCTCTACCAATCCATTTGTCTGTGGATGGTAGGCAGTTGAGAATGTGTAAGTCACTCCACAGTTTTTCCACATGGCCTGCATGTAGTGGGACATAAAATTGGATCCCCTGTCAGAGCTGACCTCCTTAGAAAATCTATCCTGGTAAAAATACAAAGTAGGGCCTTAGCAACAGCCTGAGCTGTAACAGTCCTCATAGGTATTGCTTCAGGATACCTAGTAGCATGGTCTACTACAACCAGGATAAACCTGTTGCCTGAAGAGGTTGGAGGGTCTAAGGGACCAACAATGTCAATTCCTACCCTCTCAAAAGGGACTCCCACCACTGGGAGTGGCACCAAGGGTGCCACATTCTTGGTTCCACTCTTGCCAGATGTCGGACAAGTGTGACAGCGCCTACAGAATTTATCTACATCAGACCCCAACTTAGGCCAGTAGAAATAAAGAGAAAGCGTTCCCTTAGTCTTCTTGAAACTCAAGTGACCATCCAAAGGACTCTCATGGACTAACTGTAGGAACTGGTGTCTGCTTTCCAGAGGCACTACAAGTCTTCTGTGGTCCCCTGGAATAGACTCAGTAGGTTCACTGTAGAAGAGGCCATCTTCCCAGTATAACCTATGCTTCCCTGGCTCTTGCCCTTCCAGCTGGGAAGCTGCCTGTTGGTGAAGACCTTCAAGAGTAGGACACTCTCTTTGACCTCTGCTGAGGTCTGCCCTACAGGGTCCACCTTCTGCCAGTAAAGACTGTAGCTCAGGATGGTCTGCAGGATCCAGATCTCCAATAGGAGCAAGGTTGTCTTCCAGCTCTGATTCCTCAGCAGCTGATTCAACCATTCCAGGTTGTTTCTCACACTCAGCCTCAGCTGGTGGAGGAGTCACAGGTGTGACTTTGGACAGTCCTCTCAGGGATGTCCTAGTTGTGGGATATATTGACCCACTCAACGCATTGCCCCACATTACTAAGCTGCATTTGCGCAAGAAACAGCAACCTGGCTGCGCTGGCTCCTGTGCTCACCAGGACCTCAAAACTGCGTTTTGTCAGCAACAGAAAAATGGCTGCACCATCTTGTCTCACACACTTCAAGCAAAATGGAACAAGGGGACACACTGAAAAAGTATGCCATGGAATCAAGTGAACCGGCAGCCCTGCATTGCTGCAAAAGCCAAACATTCTCCTTCAGAATGAAACCTTTTTTCACCCTTTCAAAATGCTGTGTTATGCTATTTCCATCTGTACATTCAGAAGCCACTGTGATGGAAACAGCCCTGCCAGGCTCAGGATAAATCATTGTGGCTCAGAAAAACCGGGCACAATTCCCGAATGACAGGTCCTTCAAAGTATATTTGAAAGAAATCAACAAGCAACTTTCTTTTATCCTGCACGGGAAACACGGATTTATTTCTTGCCAAAATATATCCAGGCACATCAGTTCAAAGAGACTTTTTACTCTCTGAGCCAGGTTAAGGATAAATGTATCTATACTTTAGATAAGAGTCCTGCTGCAAGGAAAATGACTACAGCTGCCAAGACAGTGGCAATCTGAGGAGCTGCAAACCGAATTAAAGAAATGATAGCAGTTTTTAACACATGTGGAAAAATGGCCTGTGCTGACTGAAGAGAAAAAAAATGACCTGTTTAAAACTCAATTGTTGATGAAAGCCGGTTTACTTAGCAATGTAAAGGAATTATGTTAGTGGTGATAATACACACATAGGGCCTCATTACACGGACAGCGGTAAGGGTTAACGGTCACCGTTAATGGCAACGGTGACCGTTAACCCTTACCGCCGTACTACGAGGTCCCTTTGCGGGTTGGAGGAATTAACGCCTGCTTCTTGCAGGCGTTAAAATCCAACCCGCTAAGGGACCTCGGAGCTAATTACGGCACCGCAAAATTGCGGTGCCGTAATTAGCGCCTTCCCCATTTCCATAGAGCCCTATGGGGCAGAAATGGGAATGGGGAAGGGCAATGGCGGAAAGGGGATTTACCGCCCCTCCAACCTTGGAATGGGGCGGTAAATCCCCTTTCCGCCAAGGCGGTGCCAGTATTTTACCGGCATGAGCCATGGTGCTAATAGCGCCATGGCTCACCGCCTACTGTGTAATGAGGCCCATAGGATATCTTCTGTCATAGGTTTGTTTAATTCAAAACCCAAAGTAAGAAAATAAACAGTTTAAAACACATAGGGCCTCATTACGAGAATGGAGGTAAGGAAAAAAGGAAGGCGGAATGGTAATAGCGGCATCGTTAACGGGCCTGGGGCATTACGACCTGACAACCCACCATAACCGCCACTGCCCGTACCGTGCCCCCTCATACCGGCATGGGCGCGTACATGCGCCCCTTCGGGGAGCAAATACTGGCATACCGGTAATAGGAGGACATCACAACCCACGCAGGCATGCAAATACCGGCATCCCGAAGGCGGTAATCAGGGGCTGCAGGATGGCGGCCACACAGGCATCGCGGACCGCCTGTAAACAGCAATCAGCAATCAAGCCCAGGTGCACACAATCACCACAGGTGGACTCAATGGAGTCTGGCCCAGTATAAAAGGAGTACACCCACACACCACACCCCTTCCTACACCAAAATCATACCACTAGCTGTTACAATCATGGCGCTGGAGGACATGCCTATACTGCTACAACTACAGCAACAACAGCAACTACAACAACAACTACAGCAGCAACAACAGGCAGCACAGAGGAGACGCAGGAGGAGAAGGAGGGTGAGACAGGCCCAGCAATTACCACCAGTGCAGCCAGTAGTACCTCGTAGGCAGCCACCAATCCCTCGCATCAGACCCAGTCCATTCAATCTAACCCCTGAGCAGATCCACACCCTGTACCGGTTGGACCGGGACCCCATCACCACCATAGTGAAGATGATAGGCAACGACATTGCCAGCCTCATAGAAATACGCACTGCCACCCCCCCGCTGCTAAAGGTGGTGTCTGTGCTCCACTTCCTGGCCACAGGCACCTACCAGCACACAGTGGGCCAGCTGCATGGCATTTCACAACCACTATTTTCACACATGCTGAGCCAAGTGCCGGAGGCCCTCCTGAAGCACGCTAGCACCCACACATCGCTACCAAGGACTGCCCAGGAGATAGCCGACACCAAAGTAGGCTTCCATGCACTGGCAGGCATGTCCAATTGTGTTGGTGCCCTGGACTGCACCCATGTAGAATTGGTAGTCCCTCATGCCATAGAGGCGATGTACCGCAATCGCAAGCTATACCACTCCATCAATGTGCACATGGTATGTGACTCCAGCAAGATCATCACACATTGCTGCGCCCGATTTTCCGGATCAACACATGATGCCACGGTGCTGCATAACTCCACGCTACCCCGTCACATGGAGCGACATGCTGGACCACGTGCCTGGCTGCTTGGTGAGTTGCCTGACTGGCCCATGGCAGTGCATCGGGGTAGTGATGTGTTGGGATGCATACTTCACCTGGGTGGGAATGGGGGGGTGCATACTCCACCTGGGTGGGAATGGGTGGGGTGCATACTCCACCTGGGTGGGAATGGGGGGATGCATACTCCACCTGGGTGGGAATGGGGGGGATGCATACTCCACCTGGGTGGGAATGGGGGGATGCATACTCCACCTGGGTGGGAATGGGGGGATGCATACTCCACCTGGGTGGGAATGGGGGGAATGCATACTCCACCTGGGTGGGAATGGACGGTGAGTGGAGAATGCACGCAAAACTAATGACTCCTGACCTGAACCTCCCAACCCCAACATGACACATCATTGGCACACATCTGACCATTTACGTATATCAATTACCAGATGTAAGACACACAACCTGGCCACCATGTGTATGTCAAGCAATGCATGACTAAACAGGATCGCAACTGTGGCAATGTGGCTAGTGTGGCCATGCACAGTGTAGCATACACAGCTAAAATGGGAGGCAAAACATTGTCGTACAACCACAGTACATCCACCTCAGCATGCATTATTTAACCCTGCCTCATCTATCCAACAGCATCCAGACTACCTCACCATATTGCAATATCGAATGCATCATAACAATATTGGTGCATACGTACAGGGAGATGTGCAGGTCCACAGCAAATAGCTGGGACCATGACTGTGTATCCTGAAAGTGGCAGCTCAGAGTGACTCACATAGACCTATCTGTATTATCTTGCAGGTGATGGAGAATATCCCTTGAAGCCGTGGCTACTTACCCCTGTGCAGAACCCGCAGAACAGCCATGAAGAGGAGTACAATCGGTTACATAACCGTACCCGTGTTGTGATTGAGCAGACCTTTGGCCTGTTGAAGGCGCGGTTCCGCTGCCTAAGCAGGACTGGTGGAGCACTCCTTTATGGCCCTGAGAAGGTGGCAAAGATAACCATGGCCTGTGTCATGCTGCACAACATGTGCGTCCGGAGAAATGTACCATGCCACCTGACATTGACATGCATGCACCGGCTGTGGATGATGAGGATAAAGATGGAGGAGAAGCAGCACCCCTGCCAGTACGTGATGCACAGGATGGCCGTGCAGTACGCCAATCACTGATTCACGAATACTTCTGACACATAGGGACCTTGATAGATATGTGTCAGTGACACATTGTACACTGTGTCCATGTGGACATGCACACAGGGAATGTGGGGAGTTGGCCACTGTACACCGTCAGACAATAAAGTGATACACATGAAAAGATGAATGTCCAGCTATTAAATTTTTTTAACACAACGGGTGTATTTATATCAACTGAAGAAAGTGCAACCCTCCCCACCCCCAACCCCCAGTGAACTCCCCCAAACCCCCAGTGAACTCCCAAAACACCCCAATGTACTACCCCTAATACTCCCAATCACCGCCAACACCATTGCACCCACTCCCATAGTTCTCCCACACTATTTGCGGGACTTCTTACTGTCCGGGGGCGGCATTTCAGTGTGCCTCGCACTCCGCCGTGTTTGACAAACAGGGCTGGAGGGTCCAAAGGAAGGGGGGGCAGAGGAAGCGGGTGTGGTGGATGGGGAGGAAGCTGTGGTCATTTGCACGCCTGCTGCGAGTTGTGGCTGCTGCATGTGGAGCAGGATGGATGTGAGGACCTGCATGATGGCCCCCAGACAGTCTCTCATGAACAATGCCGAGCTGTTCACGGCGGCTGTGTTGGCAGCTATGGCGGTTGTGTTGGCGGCTATGGCGGATGTGGTCCCCGCTATGGCCTGGGCTATCCCACGCCTCGTGTCCTCCCCATCGGCGATCTATTGCCAGAGCAGGTCCAACATAGACTCCTATCTGGTCTCCACCCTCGCCAGCCGTGCCTCAAGGCTGATGGTGGGAGCAGCAGTGGTCGAGGGTGCTGGCACAGGGCCTGCATTAGCAGTGCTGTCCTCGGGGAAGGGGCTCAGGTCGGAATCATGCAGACAGGAATCTGCACTGCTGCAGGTGGGTGAGGGCTGAATGTGGGGTCGGGGGTGGGCACGGGGCTTGGGGAGTGTGGACACTCGACATGCGTCAGTCCTTCCTGGTCCACAAGCTCCTCCACTGCATCATCGGTGTTGGTCTGTTGTTCTACGGCCTCGCCTTCGACTGGTGTGGGTGTAGGCAGCTCAGTGTGCACGGTGTCAGGCGCACTGGGTATAAGAGTGGGCTGCGAGGCAGCCCCGGAGGTGGTTTTGTCGCTGGCTGTTGTCATTGGCCGGGACATGGATGCCCTTGTGGTGTGATCCTTGCTGGCATCTTCTCCATCGGTGCCTGGGGGGGTAGAAGAGATGCAGGGCATCAGTGATGGTGTTACATGCTAGATGCATTATAGGCTGCTGTGGAGTATTTCATTTATCATGCATTCATATCTTACAGGTGTGTCACACAGGGTAGCATGAAGGGGGCATTTTGGCATTTTCTGCATGGCAGGTGGCATGCCGTTGCATTGGGGTTTGTGTGATGTATTACATGGGCACGATCCATGTGTGTTGGCTGTGTGTTGGTAATGGGATTGGCACTCAGCATGCATTTCAGTGTGGCAGGGTTTGGCCCTCCATCTGGACAAGAATATGTTGATGTGTGTGTTGGGACATGCATTACCTTGCCTAGACGCTCTTCCACATCACTTGTGCTACGTCATGGTTTCCCCTACAGGGATCTGCATGGTCACTCACCTCCATCTGCACTTGATGCCGCACCGTTCTCCATCTCCCCAAATCCCTCGATGGACTCCAGATTGATGAACATGCTTGCCGTCTCCTCCCAGGTGGTCAGTTTGGCAGGAGAGTGGGGACCCGGGCCTGTAGCCATGGCCTCCCTCCTGTTGCTTGACAGGGTATTGTGAACCCTGAGGCGGAGGTCATCCCACCTCTTCTTGCAATCCTTCACTGTCCATGGGGTGGTTCCAACAGCAGAGACCTTGTGGGCTACCTCCTGCCAGAACTCCTTGCACTGCTGCACCTCACGCTTCAGGTTCTGCTCATTTGTCACATCAGCATGTGCAGCAAGGGTGTCTGCAAGCATGTTCAATTCTGCATCAGAAAAGCACTTTTTCCGCAGGCAGGGGGTAGTCTTCTGGGTTGCCTTCGACATGGTGAGAGTTTTGCCACTGGTCTCTCCTATTAACAACTGGTGGTTTTGGAGGATTGCAATGGATTGTGTTTTTAAAGATGGCCCCTGGCGCATTTCCCGTTCTGACACAATGACGTTACTTCCGGGTCCGGTATTACGAGCCTGGTATTAGCATGCTGTTATTACCGGGTCGGTATTAAGGGGTCCCTCCTAGGCAGAGGCGGTATCGGCGGGTCCCGTGATGGCGCTATCGGGGGGTTGGAGGGCGTTTAGTGGCATGCCGGTATGGCCATTACCGGCCTGGGGGTTCGCGCCTGCTCACGCACTCGTAATCACCCGCTATTAGCGGCGTCATGCGAGCACGGACCTGCTCGTACCTCCATGCCAGTAATGACCCCATTTTTACCACGCTACTCGTAATGAGGCCCGTAGGGCCTCATCATGAGGTAGTAGGTAGCCATGGTGCTATTAGAAACATGGCTACCCCCTTACTGCATACCGGGTCCGGGTTCTCGGAATGGGTACTTACCGGGTCATTCCAACCTTGGAGGACCTGGTAAGTCCCCATTCTGAGAACCATTCCCCATTCCCATTCGAGCCCCCATAGGACTCAATGGGAATGGGGAAGGAGCTAATAACGGGCACGCTCATAGCGGGCCTGTTATTAGCTCCCTGGTCCCTTAGCGGGTCCCGCTAAGGGACCTCGTAATGCGGCAGTGAGGGGTTAACGGCAACGGCACCCTTACCGTTGCCGTTAACCCCTTACCGCTGACCTCGTAATGAGGCCCATAAGATGGAGTTGCAAGCTCTCAGAAAAACCTGTTATTCCAGTTGCCAGCTATGAAACTCCTCCAAGGAAGGGAGATACACTCTAAATCCAGGACACGTAGGTGTGAAGTGCCAGCTTGAAAACTTTGTATGGGACAGGACAATGGCCCTCATTACGACCCTGGCGGAAATCGAAAAACGATGGCGGAAATGCAATACCGCCATCGAATAGCGCTCGGTGCGACTATGACCCGTCACCGCAAAGTACGAAGCCATTAGCGACACCGTAGTGAACGCCAACGCTAACTGCACCAAGCACGCGCGCGCGCGCCATGCCAAACCGCAAACACCACCATGGTGCAACGGTACGCCAATTCCGACCCTAGCGGACATGTACCTAACGCCATCAGGCATGGCGGAATGTACCATTCCGCCATGGCGAGAAGTACGGCATCGCGAATCAACCGTAAACGGCCCCACTGAGTGCCTGTACACCGCTCCCTGCCCACAAAGTACAACTCCCCATAGGTGCAATGAAGCCACAATGCAACCATTGAAATGTACAAGTCACCCATGCATGCCAACGAACAAAAGAAACACAAGAGGGGCCAATGGGAGCTGCAGGGCACAGATGGCACGAATACAGAAGCCATCCCAATGGACATGACCACAGT
The DNA here is from genome assembly GCF_040938575.1 of Ambystoma mexicanum. NCBI lineage: Eukaryota > Metazoa > Chordata > Amphibia > Caudata > Ambystomatidae > Ambystoma > Ambystoma mexicanum. The sequence goes on along the minus strand of NC_090926.1, from coordinate 1,088,878,831 downwards.
CCCCCACCAAGAAACGCACGCAAACACAGGCACCTGTGACCAGCAATATTCCGAAAACCACATCATTCAACCAGTCCACCTGGCTGACCGGCATCTGTTACACAAAACCCAATCCCCCGCCCCTGAGCATGACAACATTCAAACTGGCATATTGGCAGCCCCCATCCCTGACCTCACTGGGCTTCGTAGGCAAACGCGCACAGCACAGTACCACGCAACTAAACCCCGAAGCTGGAACCCAATGCAGATCTCCTCACAATACATCGCCCCCCAAATAGGCATATGCCACATCACTTGCAAAGAAAAACGCTACACGGGCCAAATCAGAATAGAAATTTTATGCACATCAAAATCACCAAGCACATACAGCCATCAGGCCATGAAATCCAAAACACTAATCACCATTGTGGGCTGCTTCCGCAAGAAATGACCAGCCACTACCTGTGTGTCGCCCTGTTCCCCCATGGTACACAGAGCCACATTCACGTACGAAAAGGCAACATGGAAGCGCACAGAACCGCAGGGCCGTCCCAATGGGGAGGCACTAGTCCAGCTGAAAGGCCGAAATGTTGCTCCGAGCCACCAGTACTGCGTAAGGGCATGTGGCCCATTGGCGATCGTCCCATAAGATCGTAATGCTGCTCCACTGATTAACACGAAGCAGCAGGTGTCGGGAGTAAAATCCATCTGCAGGAGTGGCATACAGATGGCAGTGGCAAAAGGGGAGGAGATACCTGTCAACCAAAAGAAAAGAAAAAGAACAGAATGGCCATCAGAACTACATACCAACAACTCACTTCAATGATCACACGAAATCCACAGCCATATGCATGCTAGCCCACTCCAAAGGAACATCACCACCCCAAAACCACTTGCGACTCATAACCATCTATATCGAGGTGCAAACACCATCACAAACGAGTGTCTGAGGGCGCCTCGAGACAGGGAGGGCTCAACAAGGCCAGATGGACGATGGTCCCACTATGGCAGCCCTGCATCACATAGCGTAGGGGAGGCGGATAGATCCCAAGAAGCCCTGTACATGGCAAACTCTGTATCAAATCACCTGCCCATGCATCCATCCATCATTCCCTCATCCCGGGATCAAAATGCCTGAATAATTACTCACATGACATTAGAAACATCCATTGAGTCTGTGCGTTATGCAGCCTGCTAAATCCACAGTGCCCCAGCCCGTAATTCCAGTGTTGTGAAGTAACATGTATTTGGGAACGGACGGCCTCATCGCCCACGTAGCTATTGCGCATCCCAAACTATTCATATCAATCATTGCTCCCTCGCCATGGGCCCTGTCTCAAGGACATAGAACAATAGAACGTTACATTTGCAGTCAGACCTGTGGGCATCTCCTCGCCGCTAGCTGGAAACCGAAAGCGCCGCCCTTCGAATTCCTCATTTGCAACATCACGTCGAAAAGGCATCTGTGGCCGTTTGAAATCACTAATTATCCCATCGAGTGCGGCTGTGTGTGAAAATGGCAACTGCCTTCACCCACGAATGGGACGCCCCGCCCGTCGTTGCAACTCGGTACAGTGATGCATGAGGGCCCACCGTTACTCGAGTACTACGTCCCACTGACCCCTCACAAGTCTGTTCGCGACTGCACAGATAGTATGTGAAACAATGGGACCACAGCAGAATGAACATATCAACCAATCTTACACGGCCATCGGGTACAAATACATGATTGCAATAGCAAGATACAATTCCCCGAATTGCAGCGTTGTGCGCGGGACGTGCTCGGCCAAAGGGGAGAGCAGTTTGCACAGGTGGAATCAATCACCACAGGTGGAGGCCATACAGCCTGAAAACACATAAATTGCACAGCCAGTCTCCTCCCACAACCACACCGAAATGCTACCGGCAGGACTCGCGATGTTGGCCCTGGGGGACCTGATAGCACTGCAAGTGCTCCGACTCCAAGAAGTAGACGAACACCAACTACAACCAGCCGCACGGAGGAGACGCAGGAGGAGGAGGAGGCCAAGGCAGGGCCAGCAAGGCCCACCAGCACAGCCACTACCACCACGCAGGCAGCCCGCAATTCAACGCCTCCGAGCACATCCGTTCAACCTCACTGATGAGCAGATCCACACCCTCTACCGTCTGGACCGGGACACCATAGCCGCCATTGTGGACATGACACAGGCTGACCTTGTCAGCATGATAGATAGCCCAACCGCCATCCCACCCCTACTGAAGGTGGTGTCTGTACTCCACTTCCTGGCCACAGGCACCTACCAGCACACAGTCGGACAGTTGCATGGCATTTCTCAGCCACTGTTCTCACGGACACTATTGCAAGTGCTCGATGCCCTCCTGAAGCACGCAGACGACTACATCTCTCTACCACGCTCGGAGCAGGAAATTACCAACACAAAAGTGGGATTCCATGCACTTGCCGGCATACCGGGTTGCATTGGTGCCATCGACTGCACCCATGTTGAATTGGTCGTCCCACATGCCATGGAGGCCCAGTACCGCAACCGAAAACAATTTCATTCCCTGAATGTACAGATGGTGTGTGACTCCAACAGGATCATTACACATTGTTGTGCCCGATTCCCTGGATCAACCCATGATTCTATGGTCTTGAGGAACTCTACAATACCACGCTACATGGAACGACACGCAGGGAACAGATCCTGGCTACTCGGTGAGTCTCATTACATGCATGATGATGTGGGGTATGTGAATTGTCAATGACCTGCCAGGAAGGGGGGGGGGGTGTGCGTACGTATCAATGGCATTCCACATCATACGTTTCTCGTCCACATACAGGTGATGCTGGATATCCACTGAAGAGATGGCTCCTCACACCAGTCCGGAACCCACGGGACCAGCATGAGGAGGACTACAACCATGCCCACTCACGTACCCGTGTAGTCATAGAACAGGCATTCGGCCTACTGAAGACCCGTTTCCGCTGCCTCAGCAGGTCTGGCGGGGCACTCCTGTACCGCCATGAGAAGGTTGCAAAGATGGTGATGTCATGTGTCATGCTCCACAACATGTGCGTACGTAGAAATGTGCCCATGCCCCCTGACGCAGAACTGCAAGCACCTGATGATGGTCATGATGAGGGTGGGGATGTGGCAGCACCTCATGGAGTCTGCGAGGCACCGGAGGGCCGTGACATTCGTCAGCATCTCATTGATGTATGCTTCTAGCACTCACGCCTGGTGGCTGATACATGGACACGGGACTCGTGGCACTGCGTGTGTCTGGGACATGCACAATATGGACTGTACGCCTATGATGGCCTAGTACACAAAGATCAATGTCCACACTTCTCATTGGTTGATCGTGCACTTTTTATGGCATATGTGATATCATGTTGAACACCCTATCGACCCGCCACCCAAGTGAGCCCAACACACCCCCTCCACCCTCCTACCTCCCACACGAACACCAGTGTCCAAAGATGCTCATTGTCAGTGGGCTGTCGCTATTGCATGCCCCCTCTGCGGGTATCAGGGGCACCCCTGCCTGTGGAGCGCAGGTTCCTTCCAGATCTACGTTGGGGGCTGCCCTGGACGGAACTTGCAACGGATGATGTGTCTGCCTGCTCACGTCCATGCATGTCCCTAAGGGTTTGCGAGAGCTCAGTGAGCACACGGCGCACTGCGGCAAGTTCGGCACATACGTCTTTGGACGTCGCATGCAGTTCCCCCCTCAGGCTCTCGGTGCTACTCTCAATTTGTGCCCTTAGCGTCTCTGTACCTCTCTCCATTTCTGCCCTAAGTGTCTCTGTTGATGTTTCTATGTCTGCCTTGGTGCCCCCACATTCATCGGCATGGCCCTTGAGGAGTGTGGCCATTTGCTGCTGTTGGACGATTAACTTGTCGAGGGACTGTTGCCTCTGCTGGGCCATGGCCATTTGCGGTGGTGTCACAGAGGGGCTGTTGTCCTCATGTTGCCTTGCCACAGGGCTTGTGGGGGATGGCCAGTCGTCGTCTTGTGGCTGCACCTGCGTGGTATCCTCATGTTGTACGGGATGGGACAGACAGGGGGATTGGGACAGGTCATGGATGGATCTGACCTCGACATCCCCGTCTTCTGTGTCCGAGCATGCTGCCATCAATGGGGTGTCACCTATGGTGCTGCTGCCACCAGAGGCAGTGCCTTCTGTGGCATCCATTGGGGGGACCTGTGGTGGTGGTGTTGTGGCCATGCTGGCTGCTGGGGTGCCTGTTGATGTTCCCTCCTCTGTGCTGCCACCTGATTTGTGCTGCTGCCGTGTCTTGATGCGTGCAGCTGAGGTGGAGGGTCTCTGGCCGTTGGTCTTGGCCCTCTTTGCAGGTGTGCTGGTAGGGGTGTCCTGTAGCTCGTCGTTTGGATCGGACCCTGTGGTGGAGTAAAGGAGGGCGAGGGTTATTGATGGGTCAGTGGGAATTGGAATGGCATTGTATCACATGCATTGGGGTGGTACCTGAGGGTGATTTGGGTCGGGGTCTTGGAGGTGCTTTGATTTGTGTGTGGAGTGAGGGTGCAGTTGTTTGGCAGCCTGCAGTTAGGGTGTGCCTGCTGCACGTGTAGTGCGTGTATTAGGGGTTTTTAATTATTTATGTATTTATTGTGGGTTTTGACGTGCGCTTTCAGGCCGATGTGTGTGGACGTTCTCCTGGACATGTGTTTCTGTTGCACTATGTGGACGCATGGTACTTCACATGGTTGGACTTTGTGGATTTGGCATTGTTTTATCTGGCCCACCTACCTGAATCTTCGGATGTCTGCACTCCTTTCTCCATCCCTCCGACTCCCTCTATGCTCTCCATTCCGATGGTGGAGGCACAGATTTCTTCCCAGGGGGTCAACTTGATGGGTGATTCAGGACCTCCCCCGGTGGCTGTGGCAATGTTGCGGTTGGCAGAGAGTATGCTGCGGACGCGTATCCGCAGGTCGTCCCATCGCTTGCGGCATTGCTGTGGGGTGCGGGGTGCGGTCCCCACCGCACTTACCCGCTGTGCCACCAGAGCCCATATGGCCTTCTTGTTTGCAAGTGCCGTCCTGGTCATTTGCGTGGAGAAGACGACGGCTGCATTCTCCTGGAGGGTCTCTGTTAGCACGGTGAGTTCCTCACGGGAGAAGTGGACCTGCCGCTTGCGGTCGCACGCTTTCTTCGCTACTTTTCCCATTTTTCGTGGTTTCGCTAGGGTGGTTGACGGGTTGGGGTGTGTTTCAGGGTAGTGATTTTAGTGGTTGTGTGGTTTTGGTGTTTTTATAGGTGTACGCCGGGATGTTTCCCGTTCCGGGCCCATGTTTTAACTTCCGTTTCCGTATATTTCCGGGCACCGTACTTTCCGGTAGGCGCACACTGCGGTGACCGCTAAGAGGGGTGGCGGTATTGCACCTAGGGCGCCGTACGGCGGCGGTGTGGGCCGTTTTGGGGTCATTTCCGCCATCGCGGACTTTGCACTTCCGCCGTGGCGTGGTGCTCGTGCCCGATGGGTCGGAATGGGCCGCACTTTGCTCCTTCGTACAATGGCGGAAACGCTATTTACGCTGTGGCGCTCCGGTCAGTCGCTTTCCGCAAGGGTCGTAATGAGGGCCAATGAAAGTTCACATGCTTATCAGCCATTCGTCTGTGCTCCAGGCTGAAACAATAGCAGTCCTGGGACACTCACCTGTCAAGTGTGAAGAGGCAATAAAAGCTTCAATTAAGACTGGAAACCCCCTTGCCTGGAAGGAAATGACAGCTGCTTGCAGTTGGAGGAAGAAAAAAAAAACAGGATTAAGTAACAAAGGGACTGCCTTTTGGTGCCAGAGACTATGTTATAAAGAAACTTTAAAGACTTTTATTTCTGTAGCAAGAATTAGCAGAAATTTAAAAGTTCACAGTTTGTTAATCTAATTTTAAAACTTGGTAGAACTTATTGCTGCATGGGGAACAGAGGTTACAAAATATGATAGATTCCAAGGAAAGTATTAATGTGGCAAACAGAAGATTTTGTATGTACATCCCTGGGGACAGTTTGCATTTGTGTATACAATTGTGGAATTTTAGGCCAAATCTTTAATGTGTAAAACCACCAAAATGTGTCAGAAAGGCGAAACAAGGTCGCACAGACCTGAGGATTGGACTGAAATGTGAGGCACAGAATATGTGAACCGTGCGTATAATTTGCCAAGAGATTGCAAGTGAAGAAATGTATGTTTTTGGCAAAATCGGATTTTAAGTAAAATAAATGTAGGAGTGTTGGGACATTGTAAACCTCACCTCATAAAACCTGACATCATCCCCTTAGAAATCCAACCAACTGAGAGCGAGGCGGAGACTAGCTCCCCTGCCCAATCCAAGTAGTTTAGGGGCAGGCATAGTTAACCCTGCCCAGCCTCTACCTTGATGATGTCATTTGGCATTATAAATAAGGGTCCCTGACAAGGCACAGACACACCGATTCATGATTTCCTACGCCGGTGTCCTATTCCTGTCTGTTCCTGTCTTCATCTTGCATCTATCCATTTAAAATCCAGATCCCAACCACAAGGCCAAACATTGCTGATTCTGCTTCAGCTAGGCCTCCATTCTAAAATAATCCCAGTAACCAAGGGAAACGCTGTGGTGTTTTGGGAAGCATCCTGAATTAACTTGGCTTGCCACTCATTGCATGCCGCTGCTATCCTGCTACCCTAATGACCTATAGTATCCAGTAACCAGCATTGCCAGTCCAGAAGAACTATCCTTTGGTATCCAGTCCATGCCCAGCTGACCCTGTCCCGCTGATTTTGTCCGGCTGTCCTGTGTTAGACCAGATCCGTGTGCTGATCCAGAGCGCTGACTGTCCAAAATACAAAAAACTAAAAAGTGGACTGTGAGTATCAATAGGAACCATAGAAAACCATAGCCTAACTTGCTTGCTTTGTTCCATCTCAATCTCTAAGTCATCCCATCCTTATCATGATAACTTGTAATGTTGTCAAAAATCATTCTTGAAACCCTGCTTTGATTCCTTGTTCTAGCGCCAACATCTGAAATAATTTTGTCTTGTAAAATCCTAAACTATTAATCCTGTTTGAGTGATCGGACTGAGCCCGCCAGGGCGGGCGCAGAGGTGCTAGGGTTGAACTCGCGAGTCAACCCCAGAGCTTACAGTGTCTTAATCTGGTAGCCTAGCCTGAATGCTCTAGTGTAGAATAAAACTGTCCTTGTCAAAATTGTTTTCTCTTCCTTTTTCACGCTGTCATTTTCGGAAAAACGTACCTCACTAGATCTTGCATAACTCACTCAAGTTACCAGCTAGAGACCTCATTTCACACCGTTTTACCATATTTCACCCATTTTTATTAAAAAAGGTTTTGGTAAGTTCAGACCGGAATCGCAAAAGTGTGTTAAATTTCCAACGTGTCATTTTGATGATAAACTGTTTTAAATCTTCCATTTAATTTCGAATTGTATGCTTTTGTTCAATCCATTGCTTGTGATTGCTGGTATCTTTCCAGTGTTGCTCCAGTAAATAATTGTTTTTGTTTCAAGCGTTTTAGACACATTGGCCCACATTCCGAGTTTGGAGGTAACCATGGCGCTATTTGCGCCATGACTACCTCCAATACCGGTACCGAGTCCGCCCTGCTTCAATGGGGACTTACCGGTCTATTCCGACCTTTGTGGGACCGGTAAGTCCCCATTGAAAAAGCCATTCCCCATTCCCATTTCAGCCCCCATAGGGCTCAATGGAAAGGGGGAAGGCGCTAATAACGGTACCGCAATTTGCGGTACCGTTATTAGCTCTGAAGTCCCTTAACGGGCCCCGTCCATAACGCATGGTAAAACCAGGCGTTAAGGAAGGGACCCGCTAAGGGACCTCCGAATAGGGCGCAAAGAGATTACCGGCACCAATGTCCTTAACGGTGCCCGGTATCCCTTTGCGCCCAACTCGGAATGAGGGCCATTCATTCATTTATTCATCCATTTCCGAGTGTCATTTCAGCATTTCCAGGGTTTGAAATCCATTTTTATCTCTTGTTTGGGGAGCGAAGATTGGATTTAAATTCTGTTTCTTGTCTGTCATTCCTGATTACCTGCTGATTCTGTTTATCCACTTAGAATTGACTATTTGTGGGTTGAGGGAATCTTGCAGGGGGAAATTCTAACTCAAGTGCTATTTTACTAAAAATCAAAATGTGCTCCTATTCCCTGGTGTTTTGTAGTTGTGTCAATAGAAGGTTAAACTAAGTGCATTGCTCCATTCCTATTGTTCTTATCACCCATTGGTGATTGCTGCCCCATATTAAAAATGTGTATGACTTCTTTTGAATTTTAAAATAAATAAATAAATATATTTTTATCAACCAGCCTGGTTCATGGTCCAGTGTGACCCGGGGTATTTGAAAAGGGGGTCTGATATGAGTGATATGTCATCTCTATATTGAATCTAATCTGCATAAGCATTTCAATCGTGCGCTGCATACTGGGCCGAAACTAAGGTGTGTCACCTGATTGAAATCCTTAACATGGTAGGTAGCACAGGAGTGCTGGCTGGCCTCTTTCTTGAGGTTTTAGGTTTTTCTTTTTCCTCCTTTTTCTTAGAAATTGCAGTCAGTAAGTCCTGTGGACTGGGGGTTATAGTTTCCTCTATAATTTCCCTTTGAGAGCCTCTTAAGGTACTCTCTCTGGCCTTCCTTGTCTGCTCCTGTGTCCTTTTGCTGGGAGGCCTGGGGGTGCTTGATACAACTCCAAGAGTTTTTAAGTCATTCCCCAACAGGACTCTCCCAGGTACTTCACTCTGCAAACTAACAGGTATCTTGACAGTCATGTCATTGAACTGGATGAGAGCTGGTAACTGTTGAAGCATTTGGACAGGGCCTACAGCAAGCTTAGTGAGGTATTTGGGTGCCTTAGCAACATCCTCTACCATGAAAAAAGATTCATCCACTACAGTTATGCTGGCCCCGGTGTCTCTGATGGCAGGTGTCTCCTGACCATTCAGAAGAACACTGTCTTTGTAATACTCTTTAGTATTGTGATGGAATTATAGACATCTAAGTTCTATTGTTCCCACAGACCCAGGGACACTAAAGAAACACTAGCTGAGACGTTCATGGGTTCCTCGGCCAGTAAGTGAAAGTCTACACTTGCCATTGGTACTTCTTCCTGTGGGGAGAATGCTAAGGAGACAGTGTGGATCCCTGAAGGTTTACCCTTACATCTGGGATCTCTTTTCACATGGTCAGGGGACCCACAAGCATAACATTTTCCAAATGTCTTTATGAATGGGGGTTTGGTCTGACCTCCCTCTGGTTTAGCACCAGAGGGTACACTAGCCTGATTTGGTTTCCAATGTGGCTTACCCTTTTCTTTCTTGTGCTGCTTTCCCTCATCTTTCTTCTGAGTAGCCCAAGAATCCTTGTGAGTAGCCATGTTGGCAACCCACAAGACAGCAGCCTTTGCTAACTTCTTGGGATCAATTTCCTTAGAGTCAGCCAAGTGCTGTCTCAGCTCAGGAGAGCAGGCATCATAGAAAGATTCTAACATAACATAAACAGATTTCTCATACCTTCATACGTGTTAACTCTGTAACCCTTAAACCAACCAGTTTCAAACATCCACACACCCAGGTAGCCCAAGGGGTACCATCATGCTTTTTTGAGGATTCTATACCTCTTAAGATACTGGGAAAGAGTTTTCCCAAACCTAGCCATCAAAGCTAATTTCACATTTTCATACTCCATCCTGTCTATTTCCCCCACCTCCATTACAGCATCAGTTGCAACCTGGGGTAGCCTAGACAAAAGCCAAGGAATCAGCTGATTCCCTGTAATTTCCTGAATCTCTCAGTTATACTCAAAAGCAGCCAACCAATCCAAAATATCAAGCTTATCCTCATACATACTTACTGCATTTTGCGCGTGCCAGGCCTCTTAGGAACTAGAAGATTCTGTGAGAGAACCATTCTCAAGAGACAATGGGCCTCATTACAATAGTGGCGGTCACGGTATGAACGGTGCCGGTAAGGCACCAGCACCGTACATACCGGACTGCCGCATTACGAGTTCTGCTTGCGGGTCCCTGACAGCCCGCCAGGTTTTACCTGGCGGGCTGTGCGGCACCCACAAGCACTATCAACGGTGCCGGCGCAGCCATGCTCCCGACCCCCATTCTGCCCTATGATGGGGATTGGGAGCCCGGCATTATCACTTTCTGCGAATGGGCAATTACCGGCCCAATCATCTCATAATGGGCCGGTTATTGCCCAATTGCGGGAGGCGGTGCCGGTAGAGAGCATGCCGGTAGCCGTGCCTGCCATACAGGCACGGCTACTGCCATGCTCGTTAAGAGGCCCAATTTCTTCATTTCAAGATCATGTTGTAATTTCATTTCCCTTAGTTTAAGTTCTTGATGTTTACTTTCAGTTTGAGCTTGAAACCTTTTGAATTATAACTCAAGTCTCATCTTATCAAGAGAGCCAAACTCTGGACTCAGTACTGGACCTGTTAGGGTCCCTGTGGCAAAAGGTTGAGGCCTAAGAGCAGGTAGAGGTAAAGTGAGTCCTACATCTTGAGACTCCTCTGCCTCATCTAACTCTTCAATAACATTTGAGTTAGACTCTGAAACATTATCATCCTCCTCATCATTTTCCCCATTTTCATCAGAAGTAGGTACAGCAGACCTATTTCTTTGACTTTGACATTCCAACCATTTTTCTATCAATTCATTATTTTTGCCTTTAACAGTGAGGTTCCCAGCTTTACACATTTCTCTCAGTTGATCAACTGTTAAAATGACTAGGGTCTCCTGTCTGTAGCTATCCATATCAGGCATGATAAAACAATTGCTTTCCTAGTGGTGCCTTGTGAAGGTTATTTGAACAAAAGTAAGAGCAGCACTCTAAATGTAACAACTATACTTTATCCTCACTACTTGCCACCAGTGTTAAGCAGAATTACATGCAGTACCCTTTGGGAACACTACACACTATTAAGAATACAGGTGTAAGCACAATCTCACCTTTGGTACAAGCCTGTACTACACAGTTATGTGGTAGCAGTGGCTGAGCAGCCAGACATATCTCAAGAGGGATGTGAGCAGTACCAGATGTTACACAAAGGACTTGCAATCACAGTAGTTCAAACAAACACTTACTCAAGGTTTCTTGGTAAAAGAATATACATTTATTTACACATTTAGTTAGAAAACATTCCACTAGTAATAAGCAGCACAATATCACACACCAATACACTACAATACTAAACCAATACGTTTCTGAACAAGTTAGGCTCCCCTGAAGTGGGAGCAAAATGGCACTTCAGTAACTTTCAAAAAGGGGTAGAAAGACAAAGGTTATAAGAATCAAAACACAGTTACTTTCCTAAGCAGGGCAAATAGTTTCAGTTCACTACAAGAGGCAATTCAATTCAATAGACCTGGGCCAAAGTCAATGGTTCAGTGTGTTGGATAGGATAGCACAGCTCTGGTAGTAAACTGTTAAGTCTTTACCAATGTTCTTGGAAGTAGTTTGCACGAAAAATAGTTATAGGTCGGTTTAGGAGCGAACAAGACTCCACAGTTGGGAAAGTTTCACAAACTTTCACTGCTGCAGAAAGGGTTTAGACATAGGGGATGCTAGGCAACCCCTCCAACACGCTATAGGAAGATAGTTTGTGCGGGGTCTATGAATTTAAAAAGACTAGCAAAGTCAATTTAACTTTACATGTACTGGGAGACAGTAGTCGGTCCCAAAGAGGGTATTTAAACCTTGGGAAGTCTGAAATACATCATTATGCCACTTCACTGAAGGTGCTGTGTGACACACAAGAACAAGATGATATCCATATCCAAAGAACACAAAATGTAAAACACACATCAAAAATATATGAAAGAGTGGGGAAAAAAGGCTCACACTCTTTCCAGGTGAAAATTAAAGACCTAGAAATCCAGCAAAGTTGCTGGGGGTCTCAAAAGGTAAGGGAAATTAGCACATTTCTGAGAATTCCCTCTAACAACCACCCCCATGGGCGACAACCACCGCTTTGGGCTTGATCCGGGTTCTATGACGTCTGCCTCTTTGAGTTCTCATAGCTCCTTGGCAACTAACTCCCACATATGAAATGGTGTTCTCCTGTGTCGTACCGCCTTGGGTTGCACCGTGGGGTCAAAGTGTAGTTTGACCAACTTTCCTTTCAGGCATCCAATGGCCCACAGAAGACCTGGGCATTTTGTCAGTAGATCACTGATTTCATATGAGACTGTAATGTCACAGATTAACTTTATCAGTCCTAGATCTTCTGCAGACTCCTAACTGAGTAGATATCTATGTCCGCATTTACAACGTATACTTGTCTGCCCAGCTGAGTGTTGTTCTGAAACATCAGATGACCGGCAGTGGCATTTTGCAACCATACGCGAACAGAAGAGTGTCTGTGTGTTTCAGTGCTGGCTGGGGTTGCATCTGCTTGAACATGTCTGCAGGCATAACATTTTTACGGATGCTCCTGTGTCAATCGTCATGACAGTTTCTTGCCCCTGCATATTTATGCAGCACCTGGGTCTCCTCTTCTTCTATGCTGTGCCATTGCCTTGTTCCAGGGCTGAGATGGGGTGAACCTTGCCATTTCACCTTGTCGTTCGGATTCAACTGCTGCCGCCACACCGTCGTGGTCATGCCCGGATTCGTCTGTGGAGGAGTTATCTCCAGTCACAACGAGGCAGGTGTCCGCCTGCTTCTTCTTCCTGGTATACATTTTTTGGCGGTTGGGTTTGGTTGCGTTGGGGCAGACCTGACGATCGGCATATGCGTGCATTGTGATCTTTGCAGCCGCATGCTCTGCATGTGGTGCCTTGGGCTGGGCAGTCTCTTCTCCCATGGCGTGCACCTCCACACCATCCGCATTTGTTGCCCCGGGGTTCATGGTTGCCACCTCTGGGCTGTGTGAGGTTTGCAGTTAACTTCTCTGGCCACTGAACGGTTTGAGATTTGTGCCACTGTAGGTGATGGAATAAGTTGCCGTTTTTGTAGAGTGGTGCCCATATGAGCTGCTCGGGCATGTAATAGTTCACTCTGGTATCCGTATGCAAATATTCTTGCAACTGGGATGCCCTCACTGCTCAGAACTATGCATCACAATTTTTCAGAGCTCATGCCATTGATGAGTTGGCTTCTGATCTCTTTTTCCATGTCCTCAAACTGGCAGAATAAGGCCAACCACCTGAGTCTAGAGTGGGGTGCTTCAAGGGTCTCATCTTCTGTCTGGATTGTGCAGCAAAAGAGGAATGTCTGATAGTCGGGGTTCAGCTGTGCTCATAGTGCCCCCTTTTTCCAACCGGTATGCGTCTGCGCCATCTCATACAGCTAGGGAGTTGAAAATATGTAGCACGTCATCACCCACATTCAGTAAAAGGTGTGATCTAATTTTCCTCGGCATAGTTACATCCTTACAGTCCATTGCCATCTCAATTTTCTTTATCCAGATCATCCATGAAAGCCCTACCAATGAGGGGTCAGTGAAAGGGTCAAACGAGCCCAGTGCTGCTGTGGTGTCATCTTGGTTGCGTGCTGTTGTGGGAGAGGGGAGCAAGAGGTGCTTGTCCTGGGCATGGATATGCCTTCCGCCATGTTTTCCACTGTAAATCTTCTGTCACTGTGTGACTGGGTGGTAGATGGGGCAGCCCACTCACTTTCTGAGGAGATGCTCTGGTGAATTCAGCCTTCTGTTGCCTCAAATCACGTGTGTTGCATGGCTGGGTCCCTATAAACCCTTCCTGGGTCTGGATAAGTCTGGATAGTGTGTCTGAGAAAGTTGCCACTACTTCATATGGAGTGGTTCCAAAAAAGTCCTTTTTCTTATTTTTTTTCTTTGAAATAATAAGCAAAATGCTTATGCATGTGTAATCTGCATCATGCCCACGTCGCCAGTATTACATATCAGCTGGAGCTTTTTGCTGGGAGAGGCAGCTCCGGTAGGCGTTGTGTAGGCCTGCAGGCCATAGCGTGCATACAGAAATGCGTCCACACAGTTGGAGACTTAACAGGGAACTACCCGTGCCTTCCAGCTCTTTTTATTAACTGCGGTGACGTGACGCGTACATAACATCTATTTTATCATTCATGCAATGTATTTCCATTACCGGTGGGTAGAATTCTAGATTTCTGTACCACAGAGATGAATGCTGGAATGTAAGAAACATGTCCAGCCCCCTGCCATTCTTCAAGCCCTGTTGCCTACTGGGATCAGATTTGTCTCAGTTTAGTGGTGCTACATTCAGAGGGAGCCAGGCAAATAAAAGTTTCAGCCCATCAGAAGGCAGAAATGATCTCTGCATTATTATGGTCCAGGCAAACAGAACGTGGGAAATATGGGGAGGGCGTGGCTTGGTGGCCATGAGGTAGGCTGGAAGCTCTTGGAGCTCTGCGAGATCCTAAATTCAAAAAGAGCCAAAACTGGCAAGAACTGCAAGAGCTGTTGCTGAAAATATATGTACGGGTCCTTGAAGGTCCTGCGCACACCGGGGACCACTCTCGCTCAGAACCGGAGTCTAAGCGAGAAGAAACACGACGAAGAGGGAGAGCGCAGATCCGTGCCACAGATCTAAAATGGCAGATCCCGGCCGAGGCAGCGTTTAGAGGAGCCAGCGAGATAGAGGCGAAGAGGGCGGCCCAGTGACAGAGTGGGCAGAAGAGCGAGAGTGCAGGGGGGACAGCCCTGGCGGGAGGTCTCTGACCAGAGCAGAGGAACTGGGGAGTGACACTGGGGCTCCGACCTGCCATGGAGCACCCAAACAACCCAAAAGAACGAGTGGAGAGCACTGTCACCGTGGGGTGGATGGCGGACAAGAACATCGCTCGCCGGGCGGGCGTGACCAGTGTGGCTAGAGTATATGAGACTGCCCAGCGGTGCCCTGGTCGAGATAGTGAGGTGAGAACCAGGCGCCGGGGCATGGGTCCAGAATAGCCCCAACACCCGGGCACGACGGGCACACCAAACCTCCCCTCTGCCCATCTCCCTCGCGTGGAGCCTCGGTGACCCACTGTCAACACTCGAGGTGCCCGCGAGAAGCTGCCCTTCCTTGCAGGAAGTGTAGCGGGGGGACGTGTGCGGGCACCGCTTGTCTCGTAGGAGTCTAGCGAGTCCACCAGGACCTGAGGCGGGACCGCAAGGGATCCAGCTCTGCCCAACGGCTGGGCACGAGCACCCAAGGCCGGGAAAGGTGCTTTGAAAGGTGGAGTAGCACTGGAGATGCCAGAGACAGCGCCGGAGACACGAGAGGACATAGGAGGGGGCCCAGAACGCTGGTGGACCCAGAGGAGGAGAAGAGAAGACAACTGCAAGAGGTGAGGGTGAGCAGAGCGGGCTCTGGCCCAGCCGGCAGCAGAGGAATCAGTCCACAGGCTCCCCCCTTGTCTGCTCCCGAGCGGGGGTAGTGGGGCCCACACAACATACCCTGGAAGCACGAGTTGGGTCCGCTGGACCATGAGAGGGGTGCACCTCAGGCCAAGAGCACTACTGGCCAGACTAAGAGCTACGGGGGCTGCAATACAGAGTGGGGCAGACCCATAAGTTTGCATACAAGGGCACTGCCCTGAACATCCTGCGACACAGGGCACAAAGCAGGCAAGGAGCGGATCTCCACAATACAGTGGGGGAAGAGAGAGAGCGCAGCCAGGGGCTGCGAAGGCAAGGAAACGGATAGAAAGGGCAGTGCAACGTGGGAGGATACAACCCACTCGATAAGCAATACAGTGGGAAGCAGTCAAGAGAGTGCAGCTGGGGACTGTCCCTTCCAGGGCTCAATCACGTACCAGATCAGGGTCAAACAAGTTAAGCTGTGACAATAACGCTCGAGTGGGCTCAATCTTGGAGCTTGCAGGCGCTTGCAACGGAGCGCCAGCCCCACCAGGCTGTTCTTTGAACAAGGACAACACAGGAGTAACCCGAGAGAAGAAACAACACATGGAGGAGAGTGGTCCGGCCTCCTGGGCCTGAGCAACAGCAGAGAGGAGCGCCTCCCAGCAGCCATATTTATCCTGGGGCTAAACGTGCAATGGATAGACCCGCACTGAGCCATTAGGGTATCAAGTAAGGACATAACATTAGCGAGACGGCCCATGGGAGAGGTATAGAAGCGGGAGGACAGTTTGCTCATCGCTGAGGCACACCAGCGCTGGTGGGTGTCGGGTACAGAGAGGGGGCCCGGCACCTACCCTGAATAAGGACTGAGTGCACGAGGTGATCGCAAATGCTGGAGTATGAGAGGGAGCTAATGCACCAAAAATGGGAAGAGGATAACGACTCCCGTACACCGCAATAACATGCTTATAGAAGGTGAACTAAGTGCGCCACCCTCAGAAGAACAGAGAGGGAAGACGACGCCTCACGCCTTCAAGAGGAGAATGCCAAACAGAACAAAAGGAGGAAGAGGCAAACAAACTAGTCAGACAAAAAACAACCCACCCTATCAGATGCAACTATGGCTTTGAAGAGTCTGCACAACAGCGCTAGCTTCCCTGATGGCATCCTTGGAAAACAAGCTGGACGCAACCATGTTGGATGTGGGCCTCCTCCGACAAAATGCACGGAACTTGAGAGAACAAGTGACTACAGGAGAACAGCGGGTGCAGCAGAACACCACCAAAGTCGCCACCACTCAGACACAAATGTCAGAGGTGCTGGAACGAGTGAGGATCCTGGAACACAGAGCGGAGGATGCGAAAGGGAGGGCATGAAGGAACAATATTCATATAGTTGGATTGCCAGAAGGTGAAGAAGGCAGGGATCCCATAGATTAAGTTGTAAATCTGCTACTGCAGGTGATTGGAGCAGGAGTACTGTCCCAGGGCTTTGCGGTAGAAAGCGCCCACAGAGCCCTTACCAGAAAACCCCAACCGGGTACCCCCACAAGATCAATGATCGCCAAGATCATGAAATTCAAAGATAGGGAGAAGATATTGACATTCTCGAGAGAAGGGACGGGGGGGTGATAACCAGGAACTCCTCCAGAATTACAATATATCCACACTACACTGTCATGGTCCAGAGACAAAGAGCACATTTCGGCCCAACCAAGGAACACCTTAGAATGGCGGGTATACGTTACATGCTGTTATATCCTGCTAAACTTAATGTGATACATCAGGGCAGATTGTGTTTCTTTGAGACGGCAGAGGAGGCTCACACATCGATGGACCAGCAAGGTTTTCCTCTGCAAAGACCTAGGAATGCCAATAACGATGGAAACTTGCCCCGGTGACAACGTGAGGAAATAATATGGGTAAGGACATTTCAGCATAATGCACATAACGCAAGCCAAAATGAATTCATAACGGAGGGACAAGCTCCAGTTCTGCCAGAAGGGACGACAAGACACACAACCCCAAAGTGTTCTACAAGTTTGGATGTCAGTTCTAAGGCATCACGCTGCGGTGGGCTGGTCCCACCTCGGTGGGTGGAGCAAGAGAAGCAGCGAAGCCCGAGCAGGGAGAGGATGGCTGGTTTTTATTTGGTTTTTATTTGATAGTTTTAGTTAGTCAATTGTTTGGTTGGTTGGTGAAAGGCACTAATAGTGGAGGAAGCAGGAGCCAGGAGGGCATTAACAAACTATTCTCACATTTCTATGAGGAATTGTATGCCCCTAACCCAGAGGTGGACCCAGCCAATATAGCGGATGCCCTGGCAGAGATCAGACTGCCGAAACTGGCGGTAGAACAGGTTCAACTACTGGAGGCTCCACTCACAGTAGAAGAAATAGAGACCGTAATCACTGAGCTTCCATCAGCGAATCACCGGGACCCAATGGGCTCCCAGGTGAGTTTTACAAGAAATACAAGGGCACCTTAGCACCGAAATTGCTAGAAACATACCAAGAGGTGTATGAGAAGGAACAGCTGTCAGACAGCATGTTGGAATCAGTAATCATACCAATCCTCAAACCAGGGAACTCACTGCTAGATTGTGCCTCCTACAGGCCGATCTCCCTCATTAATCAAGACTACAAAATTCTCACAGCAGTGCTTGCTAACTGACTCAAACGGGTGCTACCTGATCCATTCAGACCAAACGGGCTATGTCCCGGGAAGGAACACGTTGTGGAATCTGCAAAGGCTTCACCATGTGATAGATGGGATGAATCTCAGACGGGGCGAATGCGCTATAGCGCTGTTAAGGCTTTCAATTCGGTGAATTGGGAGTGGCTGGTGTGTGTCCTCGCCCACTTTGGGATGGGGGAGGGGTTACTTCAGTGGATTAGGCTGCTATATAAAAATCCCAGAGCTAGAGTGGAAACTGGGAGACACACATCTCAGAGGTTTGGAGGATACACAGAGGCAGCAAGCAGGGGTGCCTACTGTCACTGATGCTGTATATACTGGCCCTAGAACCGCTGGCAGTTTTCCTTAGTGCAGAGTATGGGGCACTGGGATAGACATAGACGAGGTGGTACATCAAATCTCGCTATATGCAGATGACATGTTCCTCTTTGTGGGGAACCTGCGAGTAAACCTATCATGTCTACTAAAGCGATTGATGTGTACACCAGACTTTCGGGAATAGCCATCAATAAAGACAAGTCCATCCTATTCCCCTTAGCAGATCTCAGATGGGTCCCCTCGAATCAACTTCCAGATCTGGGCCTTATGTGGGCACCACGCTCCTTTTGATATCTGGGGATAGAAGTGCACCATGATACCGCAGACACACACAAACTCAACACACAGTCAACTCTTGACAGAACACAGAAATCCATGGTCTTCTGGGGGGCACTTTTGTTGGGAATGATAGGGAGGGTGGCCCTGCTGAAGATGGTTGTACTGCCACGCATGTTGTATTACTTTACAAACACCCCATATGACATACCAAAGGCTTTCTTCACACAGTTGAAAACAATAGCACAGGAGTTCCTGTGAGGAGGAGGAGGTGCAGGATTGCGATGAATACTCTGCAAAGAGACTATGAAGCAGGAGGCATCCGATTGCCGGACTTTGAAAGGTACTACCTGGCAAAGCAATTGCAATTTGTGGTCAAGTGGCTGAGGGAAGAAACAACAATAGACACAATCCTCTTTCAGCCGGCATTGAAATTATACTATTTGAGAGAACTGTTATGGATTGATAAATCCCTGATCAAGACTCTACCTAACATGGTCAAACTCGCAATAACCCTGTGGAGCAGCGCGTGGAAAATCCAGGATACGAAAGATCCCTGCTCTGTACAGATCCCCTCGCTGTATTTGTAGGCCCGGACACAGGAACTCTCGCAATATACCAATCCCTTTGGGAAGCCAAAGGCATAGCCCAGATAGGTGATCTGAGGCAGGAGCGACAATGGGTGGAATTTTTAAACCTGGTGGAGGATCAAGATGTACATGGAGGCCAGTTTATACTACTTAACAGCATGGTCAGAACAATCAAGAAGAGATGGGTTGAATGGCCATAGGAAGAGGACACGGGGGGAGGGGTTGGATGCATGGTATGACATATCAGAAGGGAGACACACGGTCTCCAGACTATATGAACAGTTGCTGAAATTTAACAATGAGCAAGTGCTGCAAACGAGAGAACATTGCGAAAGAGAGCTCCAGAGGTCCTTCAGTGACCAAGAATGGGTTATAGTGCTTAGATACCTTAAAAAAGTGTCCAGGAATACAGGATTCAGACAAGCACAGTTATACCTTATGGATAGGGCATACCCTACGCCTAGCAGGATGACCATGATGAGACTTGGGGAACCTCGAAACTGCCCCTGCTGCACTGAGGATGAAGCTGACATGCTGCATATGTTTTGGACTTGGCCAGTAATAAGAACTTTCTGGGAGGGAATCAAGGAGAGGGTGGCGGGGGTTGGAATCCAAATGCATGCATGGACCCCGGAGTCTTATTTATTGGGCCTTTTTCCCCAGAGGAGACAGGCAAAGGACGCATCTGGCCAAGATGAAGGATTTGATGTGCATTTTGGCTAAACACCGGATAGCAATGGCATTGAACTCCAGTGCAGGACCAAGTATGGACTCATGGTGGTCTGATCTCCAGAGATGGGCGGTAGCGGAGACAACAGTGTGGACAAGAGCAGTGCAGAGGGGTGAAGGGGAAAGTGGGCAAAAGATACTTGTATGGAACTCCCTGATACAAGATTTATTTGGACATGGGGAAGAGAGCAGCACAGATGACTGAGGAACAAAACAGGAGAATAGACAGATGCACATTGTACCCCCTCAAAAAGACGACGTGCAAGGGATGGGCCTCATTATGAGGATCGCGGTAAAAACGCAGTCATTACCGGCATGGTAGCATTAGCGCGTCCGTGCAGCCTCGACGCCGCTAATAGCGGCTGATTACGAGAGCACGAGCATGCGCGAACCCCCATGCCAGTAATGGCAGCACTGCCATGCCGCTAAAGGCCCCCCAAACCCATGATAGCGCCATCACAGGACCCGCCGATACCGCCTCCACCCAGGAGCAACCCCTCAATAACGGACCCGGCAATACCATCATGCAAATACCGGGTTCGTGATACCGGACCCGGAAGTAACGTCATCGCGCCGGAATGGGAAATGCACCGGTGGCCATCTTTAAAAACACAATCCATTGCAATCCTCTTAACACAGCAGTGCTACAGAGTGGGGACCAGGCCTAATCAACCCATCATGTCAAAGGCAACTCGGAAGTCTAACCCCTGCCTGCGCAAGAAGCGCTTATCTGATGAGGAGCTCAACATGCTTGCGGATACACTGGCAGCCCATGCAGATGAGGTGTTTGCCAACAACTTGAAATGCGAAGCCAACTGCGAAAAAAACAAATACGGGAGGAGGTGGCACAGAAGGTGACAGCGGTTGGCACCACCACCCGCACGGTGAAAGACTGCAAAAAGCGGTGGGACGATCTACGTCTCCGGGTGCGAAACATACTAGCATCAAACCGCAGGGAGGCTATGGCTACAGCCGGCGGGGCCCACTCACCCACCAAATTGATGAGATGGGAAGAGACCTGCAGCACCACGATAAATATGGAGTCTATCGAGGGCTTTGGAGAAATGGAGGCGGGTGCTGCGACATCAGGAGATGGAGGTGAGTGACCCCGTAAACCGCAGTAAATCAAAGCATGACGTAGCACAACAGATGTGAAAGTGAACCAAGCCAATGCATGGGCCATCATACACACATATACAGATCCATGTCCAGAAATGCATGCTGCGTGCCAATACCATTACCAACAGACACCCAACACACAGGGATCAATCACATGTCACACATCACGCAAACCGCAATACAACAGTATGCCACCGAGAACACATCAGTCCAGAAATGAGAGTCCACGGCGTATGCCAATATGGCCCCCCACATTGCAAGAACCCTGAGCGTCACACCTACAAGAAAGCAATGCATGAAATGTGAAATACTGAACAGCACCAAATCATGCATCTTGCACGTACCACCGTCACTGATGCCCTGCATCTCTTGTTCCCCCACAGGCACAGAAGCAGAAAGTGAAGGCCAGGACTCTGCCCCAAGGGCCTCAACATCCACAAAGGGTACCAGGCCCAGACAAGAAGGCACTGGGCCTTGCACCTCCAGGGCGACAACAATGCCCAGAGTGCAACAAAGGCCAGCAGCACAGTCCAGGGCAGCTGAGGAGGAGACAACACCAGGCGACACAGCCACAATGGAGTCGACAACTCCTGCAGAGACAAAGGGTGATGGAACCCAGTCAGTTGCCACAAGTTCCATAGGAGAGGTAGCAGTCATTGCCCCCCTCAGCGACGTGGAGGGCCACGCTGAGGAATTCACTGACATGGACAACAACATCCACGTAGCATGTCCGCATACACCCAGTCCCCAGCCCACCCCCCTGCACTCCACACAGGGCACACCAGTATGCCCCATGCTAGAACATGCCAAATTACTGGCCAGTCCACATCTGTCCACAACATCAGAGAGCATTCCATCATTGGGCCACCCTGCTACTGCACCTTCCACCTCCACAGCCCCCACAGGCATGGAGGCCTGCCTCACGAGGGTTGAGGCCCGGCAGGACAGTTTGATAGAGCTTGTCCGCCAGTATGTGGCGGAGGGGGAACTGACCCGCCGCGAGATTCAGAAGGCTAATGCGGCTTCCATCACTGCCATGAATGCCAACACCATAGTGATCAGAGACAGCTTAGCTGCGGTTACCGAGGTTCTTGGCAGGATCGTGGAGAATATGCAGCAGCAACAAACTGCGCCAGCAGTCGCACAACCATCCACCTCCACCCCATCCACCACACCTGCCAGCTCGACTCCCTCAAGTCCTGTGCGGATGATCAGGCGCAGCGCACGCCAAATGGACATGCCGCCCCCAGGCCCAAAGAGAGATCTGAAGTAGCAGGACCACCCTGCATGTGCCAACTGCCACCTTGCAAAACTCATGAACGGCACATTGTGTGTCGGATGACAATGGGTGAGGGGGAGAGGTGGTTTTGGGGGTGTTTGGGGTGTTGGGGGGGGTATGGGTTGTTGGGGGGGTATGGGGTGTTGGGGGGTATGGGGTTGTGGGGAGGTATGGGGTATTGGGGGTATTGGGGGGTAGGGGGCGGGGGGAAGGTGTGTGTGAATTGGAGGGTTCTAGCACTATATTGTTAATATTTCAATACACCCGTTGTGTTAAAAATCATTTCATGGCTGGACATTGTTCATTTCGTGTGTGTTTATTCAATTCTTGACAGCGCACAGTGCCCAACTCCCCACACACCCTGTGCCCATATCAACACGATCCCAGTGCCCACTGTAGTACTAACACAGACCCATCAGCATCCCTGTAGTTCAGAAGAAATCGTCAATCAGTGATTGGCGCACAGCACGGCCATCCTGTGCATCGCAAACTGGCAGGGGTGCTGCTCCTCCTCTATCATCATCATCATCCTTCTCCCCCGGGGCATGCAGGTCAATGTCAGATGGCATTGGTACTTTTCTCCGGATGCACATGTTGTGCAGCATGGAACAGACCATGGTGATCTTTGCCACCTTCTCAGGCCCGTAAAGGAGTGCTCCACCAGACCTGCTTCGACAGCGGAACCGTGCCTTCAACAGGCCAAAGGTCTGCTCGATCACAACATGGGTATGGGTATGAACCCGATTGTACTCCTCTTCGTGCCTGTTCTGCGGGTTCCGTACAGGGGTAAGTAGCCATGGCTTCAAGGGCTAGCCACCATCACATGCATGGCGGCACAATGAGGTATGTGTTAGTCGATATCAGACCTGACAACTTAGTGATCACTACCATGGCTGCAGCTATTCGGTGTTGACATGCACATGTCCCTGGATGCATGCACGCAGGTTCCTTTGACGCAATGGGTACTGTACTATGGTCTGCTGGTGTGGATTGCGTTGTCCAGATGATGCAGGGCGTTCACTTGCATGCTGATGCAGATGTACTGTGAATGCGGGACAATGTTTAAACGCGCATGTTGGTGATGTGTGGTACTATGTATGTATTCCCAATAGGGCCATTGCCACAGGTGTGATCATGTTTAGTCATCCATCGCTTGACATTCCCATGGTGGTCTGCTTGTAGGTCTGGCATATTGCCATTGCTGTGCAGCATTAGTCTTATGTATGGCATTGATGTGTCATGTTCAGGTTGGGATGTTCATGGGTGCAGTGTTTTGCTGTATGTGCATTGTCCACTCACCACCCATTCACTCCCAGGTGGAATATGCACCCCCCAATCTCACCCAGGTGGAGTATGCATCCCCCCCAATCTCACCCAGGTGGAGTATGCATCCCCCCAATCTCACCCAGGTGGAGTATGCGTCCCCCCCGGTCTCACCCCCCATTGCATTGCCATGGGCCTGTCAGGCAACTTACCAAGCAGCCAGGCACGTCGTCCAGCATGTCGCTCCATGTAGCGGGGTAGCGTGGAGTTACGCAGCACCATGGAATCATGTGTGGATCCGGGATATCGGGCACAACAATGTGTGATCATTCTGCTGGCGTCACATACCATCTGCACATTGATGGAGTGGTATTGCTTGCGATTCCGGTACACCACCTCAATGGCATGAGGGACCACCAATTCTACATGGGTGCAGTAGAGGGCACCGACGCAATTGGGCATGCCTGCCAGTGCATGGAAGCCGACTTTTGTGTCAGTGAGCTCCTGGGCAGTCCGTGGTAGGGATATATGGATGCCTGTATGCTTCAGGAGGGCATCCAGCACTTGGGTCAGCATGCGTGAAAAGAGTGGTTGTGATATGCCATGCAGCTGGCCCACTGTGTGCTGGTAGGTGCCTGTGGCCAGGAAGTGGAGCACAGACACCACCTTCAGTAGAGGGGGGATGGCAGTGTGGATTTCTTTCAGGCTGACGATGTTGTTGTGTATCATGTCCACTATGGTGGTGATGTGTCCCGGTCCAAACGGTACAGGGTGTTGATCTGCACGGGGGTTAGGTTGAAAGGACTGGCTCTGATGCAAAGGTATTGGTGGCTGCCTACGTGGTACTACTGGCTGCACTGGTGGGACTTGCTGGGTCTGTCTCACCCTCCTTCTCCTCATGCGTGTACTCTGTGCTGCCTGTTGTTGTTGTTGCTGGTGTAGCAGTGCAGGCATGTCCTCCAGCCCCAGGATTGCTACAGCAAGTGGGATCATTTTGGTGTTGGAAGGGGTGTGGTGTGTGGGTGTGCTCCTTTTGTGCTGGGACAGGCTCAATTGGCTCCACCTGTGGTGATTGTGTGCACTTGTGGCAGTTGGTTACACTGCAGGTTGCTATTTATGGGTGGCCCGCGATGCCTGTAATACCACCATCGTGCAGGTCCTATTTATCGCCTTTGGGATGCGGGTAAGTGCATGCCCGTGTGACTTGTGATGTCCTCCTGTTAGCGGCATCCCGATATTACCGCCGCAAAGGGGCGTGTGTACGCGCATGCCGGTAAGAAGGGGCAAGGTACGGGCGGGGGCGGCATTAACGGGTTGTCGGCTCGTTATGGCCCGAACCGGTAATCGATGCCGGTAATACCATTCCTCCTTCCTTTTTTCATTACCTCCATGCTCGTAATGAGGCCCTATAGACTTGAGACTGGAAAAATGTGCGGCCATAGACCAGGGCAGCCCGGCCATGGGATCACTCCAGAACGAATCAGGATGGAAGGCGGAATCGACAAAGAAGTGCCAGAGTGACTCTTATGTTTGTTTGATATTGTTGTTGGTCAATGTTGTAAAACAATAAAGAATTTTAAAAAACATGTGCAATACAGGGCTCCTGATTGGTCAAAATATTCATATGTCTAGCAGCATCAACCTTGGAGAAAATCAATAGCAGAATCCCGGTTACTAAGCTCCACTATTAGAATGGGAACGTGGGCGAATTCTGCCAGTGATGAAAAGCCGGAAAAATGTTCTCGCTGCTCTAATTGCATAAAATGTCGAGGAATTCACATCATATCTCATTCCCTCAGAAACAGCCAAGCAGGCACGCCCTCATTGGCATAGTCATATGCATTGTACACACACAAACACACGTGGACAAAGATGTACAGTTATGTTCACTGATGAGCACTGGTATTCATGTTCACACATACACTAACTAGCATCATGCCAGGCTTGAAGAACAGCATTCCTTAACTGGAAGGGTCAGTCCTCTGTACTCGAGAAACCACGTGACATTGTTTACGCATAGAGAAAAGAATGTCTCATGAGTTCGAGTTGGAGACACGAATGGCTGGAGGACGCAAACCAAAGTCCCTTTCTCGTAACTTACCAAGATGCAGAAACATCCGATTCCAGGACATCATCGACTTTCCTGTCTGAGCTCACTGTTTGCTTTTAGCATCTGGTTATGCCTGCAGCTGCCAAAAAACACTTCTCTTATCCGCCCCTCTTTCTCAAAACAGTGTTAAACCTACTACATACTAATTGAACCTGTCCACATTCTGAGCTCCAATGAATTTAACAATCATCAATATGGTCAAAGAGTAGAACAGAATTTGGTGGACAAATGCTATTTGAGGCTTATCGATAGCGAGGTTAAAGCAGAACATCAGCCAATATATCGTTCAGTGTCAAAGAGTGGAATCAGAAAGCTGCCATTTCGTTTGTTCTACTCTCTAATCATCACAGGGATGGTGACGACTTAGTAATGGGCTGCTTACGAAGTACGTTGGTCCCTATTTGGAGATTGACAGGTCCAATTCGTTTACTGCCACCTGTAGGCCAGTATCTGAAGGGCAATGTGCATGGCCCAAAAGGGGAGTGAAAGGTAGAGTGTCTAGCCTCTACTTACATTGGCAAGAGAGAACTTCCCAACATTGGGGCTCATTATGAGTCTGGAGGTAAAAAGTAAAAGTGGTGGCAACAGAATTACTGCCACTTCTACCATACTGCCGAATCATGAGTCGGCAGTACCTCCACTGGCAGAATTAGCTCTGGCGGAATTACTGCCAACATTTGGCGGAATTAGCCCAGGTGCTAATTCCACCGGCGGAATCACCGCTGTGATACAAAACTTTATTTCGGCTGTAATCCAAGATGAAATACGGCTGAAATACCACCACACATTTACGGTAATTCCACCAAAAACACAGTACACTTACTTAAATGCATAGAGGTGACGGAAACAAGTCACAGGTACACCCAATCCACTTAGGAGGAGTAAATAAGGCACAAGCCTTGCCCAAACACACTTTCCAACATCATGTTGCCAGTAGCTGTTGTGGATTTGGACATTGAGCTGCTCTTGATCCGCATTGAGCTGCAGAGGGTACAGGGTGAAGAGAGGTGGAGGAGGAGATGCCATGTAAGGCGAGCCCCGATACCCTGGGTCAGGCCCACACCCCAGACCTTGACTGACAACCAGCAAATCACCTTGTACAGGTTGAACAGGGAAACGATAGCTGAGCTGCTCACCTTGATCTAGGATGACCTTGACAGCAGGATCCATTTCATGAAATGGTGCTTGCAACAGACTTTGGTCTCATTTATTATTGCTTCTGTAAATCCTGTCATATAAATGCATCTATTGTTTTGGTGGTCTGCAACTAATTTGTGTATGCTAAATTAATGTAATCAATATTGCCTTTTTACCAAAATCAAAGTTCTTTTATTCAACCATTTTCTCTTGTTCCTGTGCCCTGATCTCGTGCACTTTCATGCACTGCTGAATATAAACACAAACATAACATATACTCAAAAAACATGTGACTAAATATAAACATAAAACATACATATCACAACCAATGTGGGGAATAAATCAAAGACTAGAGCAAAATACAATTGATCAGATATTTCATTAGTACATGAGATTATCACTTTCCACCATCTCTCACTAGCTGATTAATTCCACATACTACAAAGTGCTTTAGTGCTGCAGCCCAATGTGAAACAATTGTGGAGAAAACACATTTAAAAAGACCAAACTCTCTATCCAAGTTTACATGTGGTTGCCTCATCTCGCCAGGGTCTCCCACCCTACATCTCCACTACATGTGTAGGAGCGGGCAATGTTTCCCACTGTGCTGCAGAAGAGTAGAATAGAACCCCGCTTTGTGTTGAGACGTTTCAGCAAAGTTATTAGTAGTTGCCTTCCTCAAGGCAGACTAATCAAGCTGACCTTGCATGTGGGCATTCCCTAAAAAATAATGAAATGGACACAATCGCCACCTGTAATGTATTTGTACGGACCTCCTCTGTCTTGTAAAAAGGCTACCTATATTCCCCACTAACCTTGTGGGATGTTTTTACCCATGCATCCAAGCCCTACCATAAAACTGTGCAGTACTGGCATGGAAAACATCATGATGGCCAGAACTCCCCAGAGAGTGCACAAGGAAAACATGAAGAATAGGCTGCCACCCATTTTTGCCTATGTTGTGAGCACAGGAGGGCACTGCCTAAAACCACCATTGGGCTACACACACAGTAGCCTGAAACCATTGGGAATGGCAATGCTGATTGCCAAAAAGCAACTCAGAACTGTGGGGACTTCATTTTCTTAATCCCAAAAATGGTTGCAATACCGGTACTCACCACTATCAGAAAGCCGGCGTTTTAAAACCACCAGACTTTTGTGTAAAACTGAACAAATGAAACAAAACCAGGCCAAGGAAAGACTTGCTAAGAGGTGGATACAATGTAAAACTATATTCTGAAATGACTTGAAGGAAGTAATTATTTAATGTATAGGTAAAAATTGACAGTTTGATTTGAATGTAGAAAACTGGGAACAAAAAGTGACATTTAGCTGAAACCTGGCTTAATAAAACTGGATTCTGCCTGACAACTACCCCCGACAGGAGAAACCTGCTCAGCCACTCTTCCCAGGCCTGGCTGCATCCTGCTGCCCCTGCCAAAAGGAGCTCACACCTCCCTGATTGAATTAAGGGAGGGGACCTGCAGACTGAAGGAGGTTGAACAAAGCCTTGTCCTGGACTCAGGCAAATGTTATATTGGGGGGGCCGTAAAGTGGCTTCCTCTTGGGAAAACTGGGAGGGGCAGTGCCTCTGCTAGCAGCTGAGCTTGGGGGAAGTGGATAAACCAGTTATTCCACCCTGTGATGTGGGAAGCCACACCCCTTTTTGACCAGGGCATAATTTTAAAAAGATAGATAACTCATAGTCCGGACTGGTCAAAATTATATAAATAATATCATTATTCTTGTGAGTTTTCTGTGCACATTTTAAGAGGTGTTAGGACTCTGTGGTATGTTCCTGGGGATGGTAGCGGAAAAAAGGTTGTTACTCCAAATGTATACATGTTAAAAATCTGACACTTTATCATCTGTAACCCATATCCCTGGTGCACATTTGTGTAAAATCTGGAAAGGTTTAGAGGTCGTTATCTGGATGAAAAGGGGAGAATTCTGTCATCAGTGGACACAATATCGTACAAAGACAGGGATCGGATGGTTTGGTGCTACAGAAAATATGTTAACTGGACCTATAATATTAGAAAAATGGTACATAGATAAATATGTATTTGGGTCAGAAATAGATTTGTGTGCAAATTGACCAGGGGAGGATCCTCTGACCCATAAACAGACCTCATCATGATGACAATCCATTTCCTTCCCCCAATCAAGGGAGAGAGGAGGAATTGGCCAATGATAAGTGAGAGGGGCAGGTTTAGTTATGACCAACGCACACACCCACTTTCCAAAACACATTAAAAGAGACTGCTGGGACAGGTAGAGACATTCAATTCCATTTGCTGCGGAGCATGCTGACCGACGACTTCACATCCAGAGATCCAGACTTCAAATCCATCAATCTCCAGAACCTGTAGCAGAAATTAACTCCAGAATTTGTAGCAGAGAGGCCTGAATCCACCAGCTGAATCCTCTTCAGCAGGCCTCAAAACCAAACAAACTATTCAACAGCCGGGCGAGCTGTTTGAATTTTTGCCAATAATTTTTGCAAGAACCTGTAGCAGTATCCAGAAAGCAGTGCTGTATCCGGAACCCGAGAGAACCACAAACCAGACCGTTGTGAGCAGATCCGGTGCTTGACAGACCTAGAGAGCAGAGCTGACCCAGATAGCCGGGACTTCAGAACCACCCGCCGGAAGTCCCGTCCAACCTGACCAGACCGTGACGAGGGTACCTAGCAGAACTGTGCAGAACCAATCTCTTAGTTAAAATAATCTAATGCAAACTATTTTAACCTAAGTAGATCTGCCTCCTAGAAATCGTGTCATCTGTCATTTTTAAAGCTGCACAACTGTCACCTGTCAATTCTGCAGCTGCAAGCTGTCACCTGTCATTTTGAGTTTTACTTTAAATCCGAAAATCTACCTTTATTAAATCGTCCGTATCTCTTGAACCGTTTGGGCTAGGAACGAAATTTAGGCTTTCCAACAAACCTAGAACTGACTTCCTACTCCCTATACTTTCCCCGTAATCGCGAGACATGCACTCACGAAATTTACTGTGATTTGCGATTTGGCCCGATTTCTTCATCTGTAGAAATCAGCAGATTGTTGCTTCTCTTTGTTAAAATCCGTTTGCAACCTGGTAATAACTCATAGGGCATTGCTAAAGTGAGCCTGAACTAATACCAACAAGCATCTCTCACTCAACCTGAACCTCTAGAGGGAATTAAAAGCAATTTTAGCACCTTTTCACTTCCTTGCAAACCACATTAAAGTAATTCGCCTGCGTTTAAAACTCATCCCTGTTTCCTCTAAGCTTGCTGGGGGGAACTGAATTTCGTATTGTATTTGATTGCATTCCTGAGAACTGTGTGCTCCTCTTTCCATCCCCTTCCATTTCTTACATTGAATAGGGGAAGGAGGTGAATTGCCAGAGAAAAAGTGATTATCTTATCTTTTGCTAAAATCATATCAAGTATTTCTGTACTGCATTTTATTCCACCTTGCGTTTCCTTGAACCATATAAAGCATTCTTTCCCACCTTATTCTTCTGTTCCTATTTATAAGTTACCTCTTGCTGACTACTGCTCATATTCACAAGTGTAATATCCATTATCAATTTATTTATAGAAGTATGATACATATATATATTGTTTAAATTTTCAAATAAACCTTTTAATTTGCAAAACAAACCTACTTCTTGGCTCAGTGGGGTCAGGGGGATTCTAAGAGGGGGGTGTTTACAAGGTTTGTCATCCAGAGTACTGAACTGGATATAAAAATACATCAATAAGGGTTTTCTTCAGCATCCCAGACTAGGCATTGACTTAGCTGTAGTGTTGATTGAATATCACTTACAACCTGTTCACAATGGACCGGAGGCTGCCACCCTGTTTGCTCAATCACTGCTCTTCAAAGTTGCTGTGAACAGCTACTAGCATTTCTTTTCTTGTATGGAGGCCACCTGATATGACATGAAGAGTACATCCATCTATGCATCTTTGAGATTTACTGGTGGGAGAGCGATAATTCAACCCTATTCTCTCCTACCTGGAAGTGCAATTTTCTCAGTGTGTCTTTCTTTTAAAGTCTCCTGTTTCTGATATCCTTATACCTAGATCTGCAAAACATATGATGCCAGTCAGATTGATGTCCCATGTGAGAGTAACATACTTCCTCATCAAGCTGCCCTGGCTATGTTTATATTGTGCCCCCATACCGCCGTGGAGTCCTGTGAATGAGACGCCAAGCCTTTACTGGCTTATGTTCACCTGCAAGTTATCCTCAGTTGAACAAGAAATGAGCTTTCATGTGTGCCGTTGCGTCTTGTTACCAGAAGGGCTTGCTAGTCACAGCGTGCAAGATTTTAACCTTAAGCGGGCTGCCTACTCTTGCATATGTGCTTGAAAGCCAACATTTTCTCCTCATCTGACGTTTAACGGGGTCGCTGCTGTCGGATGCCGTGTGTCCTGCCTGAGTCCTCATGCGTCGCTTACGCCGGACTGCAGGGGCGTGTTCTCCATCAGCTGATAGGCTGCTTTGACATCTGTGAACAATGCTACATGCCATCTTTGACTAGTGTATTACCTACACTAGCCTGTGCATCACCTGTTGTACTGAGTAAATTACTCATTTGGTGTTTAACTCCTTGCGTTTTGTCAGTAGATCAATGATTTCGTTTGAGTCTGTAATGTCACAGATGAACTTTATCAGTCCTAGATCTTCTGCATACTCCCAACTGAGTAGGCAGTCTATGTCCAAAATGTACAATGTATACTTGTCTCCCCGGCTGTGTGTTGTTCCGAAACGTTTGATGACCGGCAGTGTCGTTTTGCAACCATACGTGAAACGTAGGGTGTCTGTGTGTTTCAGTGCTGGCTGGGATTGCATCTGCTTGAACATGTCTACAGGCCTAACATTTATGGATGATCCTGTGTCAACCCTCATGACAGTTTCTTGCCCCCGTATATGAATGCAGCACCTGGGTCTCCTCCTCTTCTTCGGTGTGCCATCGCCTTGTTCCAGGGCCGAGATGAGGTGAACCTTGCCCTTTCGCCTTGTCCATCCAGATTTAACTGCTGCCACCACACCGTCGTGATCATCCCCGGATTCGTCTTTGAAGGAGTTGTCCCCAATCACAGCGAGGCAGGTATGTACACCTGCTTCTTCTTCCTGGTATACCCTTTTGGTGGTTGGGTTTGGTTGCATTGGGGTGGGCCTGAAGATTGACATGCACTTGCATCGTGATCTTTGCAGCAGAATATTCCACACGGGGTGCCTTGGGCTGGGCAGTTTCTTCTCCCATGGCGTGCACCTCTACGCCATCTGCATTCGCTCAGCCCCGGGGTTCTTGGTTGCCACCTCTGGGCTGTGTGAGGTTCGCTGTTTTATTCCCTTGGCGCTGGATGGTTTGAGATTGAGCTGATGGAGTAAGTTGCCATTTTTTTTAGAGTGGTGCCCATGTGAGCTGCTCAGATGTGCGATAGTTCCCTCTGGCATCTGTATTCCAATATTATTGCAAGGGGGATGCCCTTCTCGCTCAGAACTATGCATCACAGTTTTTCAGAGCTCATGCCATTGATGATCTGGCATTTGATCTCTTTTTCCATATCCTCAAACTCAAAGAATAAGGCCAACCGCCAGAGTCTAGTGTGATGTGCATCAATGGGCTCAACCTCTGTCTGGGTTGTGGTGCAAAAGTTGAATGTCTCATAGTCAGCGTTCAGCTGTGGCATGAATTGTGCTCATAGTGCCTTTTTTGCCGACCGGTATGCGACTGCACCATCTCGTACAGCTAGGGAGTTGAAAATATGTAGCACTTCTGTAAAAGTATATTTTTCATTAATACTGCCTGATAGTAAACGATTGGCCTAAGCACATTTGCATTGCACTATTAATTGCATTGAATGAACCTGAAACAGGTTGACTACGCCGCCATTTTGAGTTATCCGCCATTTTGATTGCCTCTTGCTTTCTGTCCCATGTTTAGAATTGTGTTTTTGGCTCAGCAGAGCAAAATGAACTTTGTACTGTTTCCATGATGTCAACGTTGATAAGAATGTTGAAGCTGCTAAAGTGGATTGTTCTGTCATGATCTCTGCTTCCAAAAGGTCAGGGTTTTCCCAACTCCCTTGGAAGCAGATCCATAACCCAGGTTCCGAGTGCCAACCAGTCCCTATTGGGACCTTTTGGACCCAGTCCTGGCGCCAGTGGCACCAGGCTCATAAATATGCCCAGTCCCAGCGCTGGAAGCGCCGGGCTCATAATGCTTGGGTGGACTTACCTGCAGCAGACCATGCTGCTTACTTGCCTGCCAGTTGAGTCTCTGATCCTCTTCTGTTTGGAACTACTTTTCCTGTTGGGTGGGGCAGGAGCCACTCCCTAGATTCAGAACACTGGAACTCTTCTGGAAAGCAGGAACTCTTTTCTTACCTAGGCGTGGCTGTGGAAGGAGACACCTAAGCACTACAGGAGGCTATTTAAACCACACCCGATGGATGAATCTTGCTTTGCGTTATTCTGCATCCTCAGCAGCAGAACGCTCATCGTGTCTTCTGCATCTGATCCTGGGCCTAAGGAAAAAGGCTTACCATTCTGAATCCAGTCTTCAGCAACACCTATAAAGACAAGAAAGAACAGGTTAGCATTACGGTCTTCAGTGACAGCTCTTCAGTTACCCGGTCCATCGGCTATCACCAACGCCTCGCGCTGCATTCCGGCATCTGAAAGACAAAGGCTTACCTACTCTTCGTGCGCTCCGGAGGTCTTCACTCTGCATTCCGGCATCTGAAAGACAAAAGCTTACCAACTCTTCGCACGCTCCGGAGGCCTTCGGCGCTGCATCCCGCATCTGAAAGACAAAACAAGGTGCGTTTAAAGACATTGGGGAACTTTAATACTCACGTGCCATTACTCCTTTCCACATCTAACCCAGTGGGTATTCCGGCACCCTGCAGCCGCCCCGAACTTGTACCTGCAAAATAAAAAGACAGTTAGAGCGCATCGTGAAGCAGGCAACAAGCGCTTACTTACGAGCTTCCAGGCGCTTCTATTCATCACACGGGCTCCATCTTCAACTCACTTCAGCCCGCCATCCGCCATCGCCGGAACCCTGCAAAACAAGAGACATCATTACTAAAGACTTTAAAGACATTAGAATTACTCGAAACTTACCGTTCGTGCAGTAAACGACGGGCAGCAGTCCTCTGAAGTCAAGAGGCCTGCTCCCCTTATCCAGTGAAGAAACTGGTTACAGCACCCTGCCTCGAGGCAGATGGAGAGCACGGCGTTCACTTACCTAAGGTGAGAGCGTTAACCTTAGGGGTTCTACAGGAGAAGAGAAAGGGAAGAAGAGAGAGACATTCAATAACCCAGTTCATTAATCCCACATTTTCTATCTGCAGACATCTTACCCTTCGAGCCAGACATACAGTGCACAGAGGTCCAGCCCAAAGAGCCAGCCGTGTGTTACACATCACCTTTGAAGATACGGTATACGCCCAGTCAAGACCGGCGCCTCTACGGGAATCAGGTGAGCGTTACAGAACGCAAAGCCTACCACACAACTCCCGTCCAGGCGCTATGGAAACCTCGGATACCGACCAGCTAGCCCAGTTACTTGGGGAACTAAGGGCAGAAGTGCATGCAGCCCGTCAGGAAACGAACGCTCTAAGAAGGGAACTGATTATTTCCAAGGAGCGAACAGATGATCTCGCTAGACAATTGCTACAGTCACAAGCCGGACAGACCCCGTTACCCGCATCTGGGGGAAATCTTCCTTCTACATCCTCTATGAATCCAGTGCAGATCAACCTACCTGGGAATGTACCTCTGGCTCCGCCCGAACGATTTTCTGGTGACCCAAAGAGGTTTGCAGTATTTATCAATCAGTGCTGGTTGCATTTCTTATGCCGGCCAGCAGCCTTTCCAACTGATCAAGCTAAAGTAGCTTTCGTGCTTTCGTACCTTAGTGGCAATGCGGCAGACTGGTCGATCCGTCTAGTAAATCAAAATGATCCGGTCCTCCATGATTTTCAAGCTTTTCAGCTCAGTATGGAAAAACTGTTCGCAAGGCATTCACAGGGGCAGGCCTTGGACAATGAGCTTCTTTCGTTGCGACAAGGTAATCAAGACCTTTTGGCTTATATTGCGTCTTTCAACAGACTGATAGTGGAAACTCACTGGCCTGAGGACAAAAGGATTACGCTGTTTTATAGAGGTCTACACGGAGAGCTCAAAGATGTGTTAGCCCAAGTAGTGAATCCCCCACAAGATTGTTCGGACTATATAGACTTAGTCGTTCAAATAGATCACAGACTGCAGAACAGGAAGGCCGATCGTTCCAAGTTTGATGCTCGAGTATTTTCCAAACCGCCAACTCCTTCCAAAGGAGTAGACGCCGGGGAACCCATGCAAATAGGGGGTCTGAAAGGTCCTCTAACACAGAAGGAGCGGGAAAGGAGAAAACAGTTGCAATTATGCCTCTATTGCGGAAACTCAGGGCACTTTCTTCGAGACTGTCCGGTGAAACCTGCCAAGAAGGCAGTAGGAGCTGCAGTTACCAAAGTTACAAACTCTGAGCAGGGAAACGACCTCGCCCGACAAGAATAGAGGTCCTCTTGCCGAGCGTGAAAACCAGTTCCGTGACCTCGCATTTCGTGATACCTATGGTCCCCATTAGCCCTGATAATCCGGATCGATTACATGCAATTGAAGCTTACGTCGACAGCGGTGCCATCGGCAATTATGTGGATCATGAAATGGTTTTGAGGATGTATCTAACTCTTTGTCCCAAGGCTGTAAAGGACGTCATTACTACGGTGGATGGTACAGAGATAGCCTCCGGGCCAGTAACGCATACCACTCAAGAAGTGACGCTAGTAAGTCAAGATGGACACCATGAGAAGATCGTGTTCGTTGTGATCAAGGCCCCTCAGTTTCAGATTATTCTAGGAATACCTTGGTTAGAGAAACACAATCCTCTGATCGATTGGCGAGCAAGAACGGTCCAGTTTCCAGAATGTGTCTCTACTTGTCACCCTCCACCTGGTGTTGCACTGGCAGCAATTTCTTCAGAGACTCCCCAGTTACCTCCCGAATACCTAGAATACCAAGATGTTTTCTGGAAGGATCAGGCTAACTCTCTACCTCCTCATAGGTCTTATGACTGCCAGATCGACCTGATACCTGGATCTACTCCTCCTTGTAGTAGAATCTATGCCCTCACCGAGCCTGAGAACCTTCACCTTCGACAATACCTGGATCAATACCTGGCAAATGGGTTTATTCATCCTTCCAAGTCCCCTGCTTCTTCAGCTTTGTTCTTCGTTCCAAAAAAGGAAGGAGACCTTAGAACTTGTATAGATTATCGCTCCCTGAACCAGATCACCGTTAAGAATAGATATCCGTTACCTTTGATCCCTGAACTCCTGGACCAAGTCAGAAAAGCATGCATATATACAAAGCTGGATCTTAGAGGAGCTTACCACTTGGTACGAGTAAAAGAGGGCGAGAAATGGAAGACGGCCTTCCGCACCAAGTATGGGCTATTTGAATATCAGGTCATGCCCTTCGGACTTTGTAATGCCCCGGCCGCCTTTCAATATTTTATGAACGATGTCCTCAGAGAGCTCATAGATGTGTGTGTTGTTGTTTACATTGACGACATCCTCGTTTATTCTTCATCGGAATCTGAACATCGGAAACACGTGAAAATGGTCCTCGAAAGATTGCGTCAACACAAACTTTTCGCTAAGTTGGAAAAATGTGTTTTCAAATTGACTGAAGTTGAATTCTTGGGATTCATATTATAACCTGGCGGAGTGCGTATGGATTCAAAGAAGGTCGATGCAGTTCTCAAATGGCCATCACCATCCTCCGTAAAAGGTGTGCAAAGCATGTTAGGCTTCGCTAACTTTTACCGCAGGTTTATCCCTGAATTCTCTCGAATAGTCCAGCCCATCACTGCCTTGTTAAAGAAAAACAAACGTTTTGAATTGTCTACCGAGGCGGAACAAGCTTTCCAGGATTGGAAGACTAAATTTATCTCTGCACCAATCTTAAAACACCCTCGCCCCGAACTCCCCTACATCGTGGAAACTGATGCTTCAAGCCTTGCCATGGGGGCAGTTCTATCACAAAAGGACCCGGTAACCAATCAGTTGCATCCCGTGGCATTTTGGTCCCGCAAATTCTCGCCCTCTGAAATCAATTACACGATTACTGACAAGGAACTTCTGGCTATCGAGTCTGCCTTTAAGGCTTGGCGGCATTATCTGCTGGGGGCCCGACACACCGTTACTGTGATTACGGATCACCGAAACCTGCAATATTTGAAAACCGCAAAAGCCCAATCCTCTAGACAACTCCGTTGGGCATTATTCTTTGCCGAGTTTGACTTCATAATTACCTATCGACCTGGTACAAAAAACGGCAAAGCTGATGCCCTTTCTCGGATGGGAGTGGAAGAACACTTAATCAACCCTAAACCTGTACCAATCATTCCCGAACAAAGAATTCTGGGTGTAATCGCCACAGAATCCATAGAGGAAGTTAAGGATAAAGCCAGGCAACTTGTAACTCCAGCAGACATACAGAATTGGCATCTGCAGGGAAAGGACTTTGCAGTAAAGGACAACTTATTGTATTTCCAAGAACGATTATACCTACCCAGCACAGATTTACAGAAAAAAGTAATCTCTTGTTATCACGATTCTTTAATGGAAGGACATCCCGGTATGGCCAAGACCTCAGAAAAGATCAAGCGCTACTTCTGGTAGCCGTCTTGGAAAAAAGATATCAGAGACTTTATAATGTCCTGTGGAGTATGCGCCCAAAACAAGAGTCAAAAGGAAAGACCAGCAGGCCTCTTACGCCCTATTGACATCCCACCTCGCCCTTGGCATACACTTTCTATGGACTTAATCACCGATCTACCTCCATGCTCCGGATACAATAAGATTCTAGTAATCGTGGACTTATTCTCCAAGATGGCGCATTTCATTCCGCTCAAAGGCTTGCCAACAGCAGCAACTCTGGCCCGGGAATTTCTCGAAAACATCGTCCGACTGCACGGTTTTCCTTCGGTTCTAATTTCGGATCGAGGTAGTCAATTTATTTCTCATTTTTGGCGAAGTTGCTGTCGGTCGGCTCAAATTGATGTGAGACTATCGACCAGTCACCACCCTCAGACCGACGGACAAACCGAGAGGACCAATCAAACTCTGGAACAGTATTTACGCTGCATGCTGCAACAAACTGAAAAAACTTGGAAAGACATCCTTTGTATAGCCGAATATGCCTACAATAATTCTGTCCATTCGGGAACTGGGAAAACCCCGTTTTTTCTTTTGTACGGCAGTCACCCTCGAACCTCGGAGTTGGATCCCCTCCAAGATCTTGAAACACCAGCAGTAGACTACCTGCATTCTACAATCACCCAAGCCTTTAAGGAAGCTGTTTCTCACCTTCAAAGGGCTAAAGAACAATACAAGAAAGGAGCAGATCAACATCGGAAGGAAGCCCCTCAATATCAAGTAGGGGATCAAGTATGGTTATCCACCAAATATCTACCTCTAAAAGGGCCACGCACATTCAACCCAAGATACCTTGGTCCCTATTCCATCACTACCATAGTAAACCCAGTAGCGGTCAAGTTGGACTTGCCCCCGCACATGAAGATACATCCGGTCTTCCACGTCTCTCTATTAAAACCCGTGCAACCTCAAACCCGACTAACCAAATCTCCAAAACCTATCCTAGTTGATGGAGAACTCGAGTTTGAAGTCAAAAGCATTCTGGACTCCAAGATCTCCAAATCTAAACTATTCTACCTAATTGACTGGAAAGGCTACGGCCCCCAAGAGAGATCCTGGGAACCTGCTGAATATGTCCACGCTCCTCGCCTAATCAAAAGATTTCACCGAACATTTCCTGACAAGCCAAAACCCCCGTAGAAGCCCGGTTTGGGAGGGGCCTTGAGGGGGGTACTGTCATGATCTCTGCTTCCAAAAGGTCAGGGTTTTCCCAACTCCCTTGGAAGCAGATCCATAACCCAGGTTCCGAGTGCCAACCAGTCCCTATTGGGACCTTTTGGACCCAGTCCTGGCGCCAGTGGCACCAGGCTCATAAATATGCCCAGTCCCAGCGCTGGAAGCGCCGGGCTCATAATGCTTGGGTGGACTTAC
Source organism: Ambystoma mexicanum (assembly GCF_040938575.1). NCBI lineage: Eukaryota > Metazoa > Chordata > Amphibia > Caudata > Ambystomatidae > Ambystoma > Ambystoma mexicanum. The sequence continues at coordinate 1,088,839,866 of NC_090926.1, read as the reverse complement.
CTGCAGCAGACCATGCTGCTTACTTGCCTGCCAGTTGAGTCTCTGATCCTCTTCTGTTTGGAACTACTTTTCCTGTTGGGTGGGGCAGGAGCCACTCCCTAGATTCAGAACACTGGAACTCTTCTGGAAAGCAGGAACTCTTTTCTTACCTAGGCGTGGATGTGGAAGGAGACACCTAAGCACTACAGGAGGCTATTTAAACCACACCCGATGGATGAATCTTGCTTTGCGTTAATCTGCATCCTCAGCAGCAGAACGCTCATCGTGTCTTCTGCATCTGATCCTGGGCCTAAGGAAAAAGGCTTACCATTTTGAATCCAGTCTTCAGCAACACCTATAAAGACAAGAAAGAACAGGTTAGCATTACGGTCTTCAGTGACAGCTCTTCAGTTACCTGGTCCATCGGCTGTCACCAACGCCTTGCGCTGCATTCCGGCATCTGAAAGACAAAGGCTTACCTACTCTTCGTGCGCTCCGGAGGTCTTCACTCTGCATTCCGGCATCTGAAAGACAAAAGCTTACCAACTCTTCGCACGCTCCGGAGGCCTTCGGCGCTGCATCCCTTATCTGAAAGACAAAACAAGGTGCGTTTAAAGACATTGGGGAACTTTAATACTCACGTGCCATTACTCCTTTCCACATCTAACCCAGTGGGTATTCCGGCACCCTGCAGCCGCCCCGAACTTGTACCTGCAAAATAAAAAGACAGTTAGAGCGCATCGTGAAGCAGGCAACAAGCGCTTACTTACGTGCTTCCAGGCGCTTCTATTCATCACACGGGCTCCATCTTCAACTCACTTCAGCCCGCCATCCGCCATCGACGGAACCCTGCAAAACAAGAGACATCATTACTAAAGACTTTAAAGACATTAGAATTACTCAAAACTTACCGTTCGTGCAGTAAACGACGGACAGCAGTCCTCTGAAGTCAAGAGGCCTGCTCCCCTTATCCAGTGAAGAAACTGGTTACAGCACCCTGCCTCGAGGCAGATGGAGAGCACGGCGTTCACTTACCTAAGGTGAGAGCGTTAACCTTAGGGGTTCTACAGGAGAAGAGAAAGGGAAGAAGAGCGAGACATTCAATAACCCAGTTCATTAATCCCACATTTTCTATCTGCAGACATCTTACCCTTCGAGCCAGACATACAGTGCACAGAGGTCCAGCCCAAAGAGCCAGCCGTGTGTTACACATCACCTTTGAAGATACAGTATACGCCCAGTCAAGACCGGCGCCTCTACGGGAATCTGGTGAGCGTTACATGTTCGTCCTACACTGAGAAACCTTGGAGTTAAACAAAAGCTGTACTAATCAGTAATTTAGATACCATCTGTTCCAATAGTGCCTTCCCCCCGTTCAAACAGCCAAGTAGAATGATGAATAGTTGAATGTGCTCTTCTTGCAGAATCCTTTGTGCTCCTTGAAACTAAGCTGACTTTAAACTCAAGAACAAATGGTAGACAAATATAAGCAAGTAAAATAAGGACTGTTACCTTTGTGTCTTATGTTTGGAAAACATGTGAAAAATTTAAGGGAAAACAAGGAACTATGTAAAGATGTTTAAATATGAATTAGTTATGTGGAAAGGCTATGAACCCTAGGTAAATGTATTACACGAAGAGGGGCTGGACGATGTGTCCGGGATTGTGGAAAACCTGTATACATACTTGTGTTTTTGAAATGTCCAGCACTCTCTCATCTCACGGTGTCTGCTTGCACACATTGCGGGTTATTGAGAGCCAGCCAGCTGCCTGTTAATAAATGTACATTTTCCTTGCCGTAGTTACAACCTTACAGTCCATTAGCAACTCAAATTTTTGTATCCATATCATCCATCTATGCCCAACCGATGGGGAGTCAGTCTAAGGGTCAAACGGGCCCAGTGTTGCTGTGGTGCCACCTTGGTTGCGTGTTGTCACGGGAGAGGGGAGCAACGACGATATACTTGCAGGGGTGCTTGTCCTGAGCATGGATATGCCTTCTGCAAGGTTTTACCCTGTAAATCCCCTGTCGCTGTGTGACTAGGTGGTAATTGGGGCAGTCCACTCACCTTCTGAGTATATGTTCTGGCGAATTCAGCCTTCTGTTGCCTCAAATCACGTGTGTTGTGTGACTGGGTCCATGTAAACGCTTCCTGAGTCTGGATGGTTCTGGATGGTGTGCCTGAGTAAGTTGCCACTGCTTCATGTGGCGTGGTTCCAAAAATGTCCTTTATTTTTTCTTCCTCAAAAGAATAAGCAAAATGCTTGTGCGTGTTTAACCTGCATTGTGCCCTTGTCGCCAGTGTTACATATCAGCTGGAGCTTTCTGCTGGGAGAGGGAGCTCGGATGGGCGTTGTGTAGGCCTGCGGGCCTAAGCGCACCTACAGAAATGCATCCAAACAGTTGGAGGCTTAGCAGGGAACTGCCGTGCCTTCCGGCACTTTTTAGTAACGGCACATCATGTCCCGCGTACGCAGTGACGCGTACATACATCTATGTTATCATTCATTCTTAACTTCCCAAATGCAGAAGCATTCGATTTCAGGACATCATCGACTTTCCCGTCTAAGATCACTGTTTCCTTTTGGCATCTGGTCCTGCCTGGAAACTGCCAAGAAACACTCCCTTGTATCTTTCTCTAAACAATGTTAAACCTACTACCTACTAACTGAACCTGGTCCCTATTCTGAGCTCCAATGAATTTAACAATCATTAACCTTCCCTTGTCAATGCATCAACATGGTCAAATAGTGTAGAACAGAGTTTGGTGGACAATTGCTATCTTAGGCTCATCAATAGCGAGGTTAAAGCAGAATATCAGACAAAATATTGCTTATTGTCAAAGATAAGACAGGAATCAGAAAGTTGCCATTTCGTTTGTTCTACTCTCTACTCATCACAGGGATGATGACAACTTAGTGATGGGCCACTTACAAAGTACATTGGTCCCTAGTTGGAGTTTGACAGGTCCAATTTGTTTACTGCCACCTGTAGGCCAGTATCTGAAGGGCAATGTGCATGGACCCAAAGGGGAGTGAAAGGTAGCCTGCCTAGCATCTACTTACATTGGCAAGAGAGAACTTCCCAACATTGGGGCTCATTATGAGTCTGGAGGTATAAAGTAAAAGTGGCAGTAACAGAATTACCATACCATACTACTGAATCATGTGTCGGTGGTAACTCCACCAGCGGAATTAGCTCTGGCGGAATTACTGCCAACATGTGGCGGAATTAGACCCAGCGGTAATTCCGCAGCTGACGTATTTCCAGATGAAATACAGCCAAAATACTGCCGATAATTGGCGGTAATTCTGCCAAAAACACACTGCAGTTACCTAAATGCACACCGGTGACGGAAACAAGTCACAGGTGCACCCAGTCTATTCAGGAAGAGTACATAAGTCACACACCTTCCCCAAACACAATTCCCAACACCACGTTGCCAGTAGCTGTTGTTTGTTTATTATTATTATTTGTTTGTTTGTTTGTTTATTATTTGTAATGCACAGGAAAACCCTAGGGTAACAGGGCGCAGCAGATACAAGAATTTGCGAAACTTAGTTACAGACCATAAAATATAAACATGGCATATACATGGCATATACACAAGAATAAAGAAGGAGAGCAAGGAGTATATAATTGTATACAGTTAACAGATGTGTGTCCGATATGTCCAAGTGGCAAAAGGGAGAGGCGGAGCCTGGCCCAGTGTGTTTTAGACAGCGGCTGTCTTCACCCAAGACATCATCTTGGAACGGAAGTTTTGGTAGGGTAAGTCCATTCTGAGAGTGGGTGGTAAGGAGTTCCACAGTTTAGCTGCTTTTACTGGGAAACTATTACCTCCTATGTTGGAGCGTTTGAAGTTAGGGACAGAGAGGCAATCTCTGTATGCTGTCCTTGTCGGTCTCAAGGATGTCAGTCTGTGAAATCTGTCGATCAGGTAGATGGGGGCCGCGTTATTGAGGGACTTATGGGTTAGTGAAGCAGTTTTTAGGGAGATTTTGTCTAAGATAGGGGTCCAGTTGTTCTGCTGGCTGTGTGCTGTGATGTGGTCTCTTCTTGAGATGCCCAGGGCCGCTCTGAGTGCATTGTTCAGAAGCGTTTGTAGCTTGCTAGTAGTGTCTTTAGAGGACCCAAGATAAAGGGCGTTACAGTAGTCTAAGCGAGATAGTATGAGGGCTCTGGCCAGGGTCAGGCAGCTGGTGACGGATAGAAAAGGTTTGTCTGTACGGATCAATTTACATGTGTAGGCTGTGGAGGAGGCTAGTGAATTCACCTGTTTGTTAAAGGAGAAGTTGGAGTCCAGGTAGAAGCCTAATGTTTTGACTTCATGTCCCACTCTGATGGCGTTACCATCAATTATGAAGGATGAGTAAGCTGGGCTTAGTTTCTTTAGGCTGGCAGTGGTACCCAAGGTGATGAGTTCAGTTTTATCATCATTCAGGCATAGACCGTGAGTGGCCATCCATGCCTGGATGATGATGTAAACCCTATTCACCAAGGGCAAATCCTTTCCATAATCTCCAGAAAGCGGAAGGAGGATCTGGGTATCATCTGCATAGTTAGTGTAGGTGATACCGAGATGATCCAGATCATCTAAAAGGGGCTTGGTAAATATGTTATACAGTGTAGGGGAGACACAAGAGCCCTGAGGTACGCCATAGGTGATGGGTATGGGGTCTGCAGAATCTGTAGGCGAAAAGACCCTCATGGTTCTGCCATCAAGGAAAGATCTAATCCATGTAATGGCCTCGGGGGAGAAGTGGGCGGCCGTGTGTAGGTGAGTACAAAGGACCGAGTGGTTGACCAGGTCAAATGCTGCAGAGAGGTTGAGGAGGAGGAGTAATGCTGCTTGGCCATTGTCTCTAAGCAGGTCGATCCGTGTTTTAAGGTCGATGAGAGCTGTCTCAGTCCCATGTTGGGGTCGGAAGCCTGATTGTCTGGCTCCTAACAGGTGGTGTTCTTCCAGGTGCTTCTGTATTTGAACATAGGCGACCTTGTCCAGGATTTTCAGGAGGAATGGTACCATTGTTATGGGTCTGTAATTAGTGGGGGTAGCTGGGTCCAGAGTAGGTTTTTTTTAGTAAAGGTAATACCCAAGATTGTTTTAAGTTGGTAGGGATGGACCCAGTGGAGAAGGAGGCATTGATTAGCTTTGTGATAAATGGGGAGAGGTCACGGGCAGCGTCTTTTATGAGCTGTGCTGGACATAAGTCTCCCTGGCAGTTAGAGGGCTTCAATGACAAGATGATTTTTTCAACTTCGAGTATGGTCACTTTGGTAAAATTGAATCGTGTATATTCACTTGTGGTCTGCTTCTCAGGTGGCTTGGACAAAGCAGGGTTGTTTAAGGATGCTTTTTTACAGGATATTTTGTTTTGTAACGTGGCGATTTTGTTGGCTAAGGCATTTTGGATGTCGGTGCACCAGTTCTTATCTTTAATGCAGGTGTCTGGTGGTGCTATGGGGGTTTCTACTTCTTTCAGAATAGAGAATAGTTCCTTCGTGTTTGAACTGGCTTGGGTGATACGGGAGTCAAAGGAGGTACGTTTTGCTAATATAATTTCTTTTTTATACAGGGCCGCTAGTTTGGTGAATTTGATTTTATTGGCTACTGATGGGTCTCTTTTCCAGATAGTTTCACAATTTCTTTTTTGCTGTCTTAGGTTTTTGAGGAATGGTGTATACCAATTATTGAGGTGTGTTTTGGGCTTACTTGAGTTTGAGAGGGGCGATTAGGTCCAGGGAAGTGGACATGATTTTATTATATTCCTCAACCAAGGTCTCAGGATCCAGGTTGTCAGGGAGTGAGTTGAGCGTGGGGAGTAGATTGGGATAAGTCTCTCCACCATGATGCTCTTTTTGTTTCTCGTGAGTGTAGGTGGGGCCCTAATGGACTGCGTAGAAGGAGGTCTGGTGGTGGACAGCAAGAAGGATACCAGGTGGTGGTCAGTCCAGGCTAGTGGTGAGATGTCAGTGATGTTAGTTAGGCAGTTGTGGTCAGCCACCCAATCAAGTATTCTGGCCCTGTCATGGGTGGGTTTTAGGCTTCTTTGAGTAAATCCTAATTCGGTGAGGGTGTTAAGCGTGGTAATGGCAGCTTGGTCTTCGGGGTCGTTGAAGCCCATGTTAAGTCTCCAAGGGTGAGCGCCTGTGTGGCGTTTTTTAGGTTAGTGGATAGGATAGTGTTAAGATCCTCATCGAATGTGCCTAATGGGCCTGGAGGGCGATAGATCACATGGATGTTAAGGGTTTGGGTATTGGTAATGGGAACTTTGGCTGAGAGTAGTTCGCAAGAAGGTACACTGATGGTACACTGATGGTGGTAGCTGCTCTAATAGGAATAGGAAGGCTGCATTTATGAATACACCGCCTCCTCTAGAGTTAGGTTGGTCTTGTCTCAGGATGGTGTAATTGTCAGGGACTGCTAACATAAGCATGGGGCCTGCTGCCGGATGGAGCCAGGTCTCTGTGATAGCAAGGAGGTCCAGGTTTTCATTGATAATTAGGTCTGCAATTTCAGTTGCGTGGGCTACTAGCGATCTAGCGTTGATTAGAGCTCCCTTAATTTGGGGGCTCATTATGGGTGTAGTGGTGATGGAGGCCGACGATTTCTGGGTAGGTTTAGTACTTCTCAGGTTAGTCTGATGAGGGGGATATTTAATATGGTGGTTCAGAGATAATTTAGGTTTGTTGGTGCTGGTTAAAAAACATGAGCAGGCAGGGTTCACCTAAGTGCAGGATACACACTAGGGCTAAAAAACGTGAGCAGGCAGGGTTCACCTAAGTGCAGGATACACACTAGGGCTAAAAAACATGAGCAGGCAGGGTTCACCTAAGTGCAGAATTCACACTAGGGCTAAAAAACATGAGCAGGCAGGGTTCACCTAAGTGCAGGATACACACTAGGGCTAAAAAACATGAGCAGGCAGGGTTCACCTAAATGCGGAATTCACAGTCTACTGCTGTACTTTGACATTGAACGGCAGAGGCTGGAAGAGCACCACATGGTGCAGAGTGCAGCGAGTTTGAGGAGGAGACACCATGTAAGGCGAGCGCCAATACCTCGGGTCTGGCCCACACCCGGACCTTAACTGACAACCAGCAAATCACCTTGGACGGGCTGAACAGGGAGACCATAGCTGGCTGCTCACCTTGATCCAGGATGACCTTGAGAGCAGGATCGACATCAGTACAGCCTTACCCCTGGTACCCCTGGTGTCGATCCTGAATATCTTTGCAACTGGCACCTTCCAGCAGTGCCATTTGTAACACATGGCACCCTTTTCTATTTGTATTTGTATTTGTATTTGTTAAAGGTAAAAATAATGTAAAACACAACGTTAAAATAATGTTTAATACATCTAAGAGTCTTTCATAATATATTCTTAATACTGTTTCGATGTTGTACGGCACCACTAGAGGCATGGCATGAAGTGACATACAGTGGCACGTGTCACAGGTCACATCCGGCTCTGACCTCTACTGCATGTTCCTGATCCTTTGCCTATCAAAACTTGGACGGATGTACAGGAAGAACAGGACATGTTCAAAGAAATTGCAGTTCAAAAGTGTAATGTGAAAAAGAAACCTAAAAGCAGGTGTGGATAGCACACAGGCAGGCAGTTCTGTTGCAGATTTTGAATGACATTCAATCACGAAAAACATTTGGTTGTCAGAACAACCCGTGCTCCGCTGAACGAGTGAGGCAACTAAATGAACTAAATGAACTAGCGCCTTTGGTTGAAGCATGCGTGGGAGTGGATTCACATTTCTGAAACATAGGGTCTAAAGGTTCATATAGATCTTCTCTGTGCCCAGGTCCAACCGTTCCAGAGGGGGTGTAGCCCTGATCTTCCCTGAGAGGATTCCTGCATCTGTCATTCATACGCAGACCTACTCTTCTTTTGAATACCTCGTCTGTAGGTTCTCTCTCTCTCTCTGAGCCACTCCCTTACTGTGGTTACTATCTATTGGCCACCTGGTCAGATCTCCTCCTTCCTCTCTGAGTGGGCGGACATCTCCTCTTCCCTCCTGGTCTCGACCACTCAACTCCTCCTTCTTGGAGACTTCAACATCCACCTTGATGCTTCTTGTCCTTCCTCTGGACTCTTTAGCGACTTTTGCGACTCTCTCTCACTCTCTATTCTCCCCTCTGGCATGACTCACTCTTCAGGGCACACTCTGGATGTTCTGATCTCCTCAGACCTTCCCCTCTCGACCCCTCTCATCACTCCTCACATGGAGTGATCACTTTCTCCTTTCCTCCCAGCTCCCCCGTCTCCTCCCCCCAGTCTCTACCTCTCCTGTCCCCTCCTAGGCCCTCTGCACGGCTCTGACTTCTCATTTCACCTCTAAACTCAGGACATCCTGACCTCTCTTGCTTCCTCTCCCCTTCCTCTCTCTACTCCCTGCTCTTCCTCTGGCCCTTCTTCGGCCACCTCTCCTCCCTCCTTCTCTGCCTTTCCCCTATTCTTCCCTGATGAGGTTTCTAGACAAGTCCGATCTATGAAAGTCTCATCAAAACAGGTTCATCCCTGCTCCTCTAAAACCATCAAGGACCACGTTGACTCCATGGCTCCTGCTGACTTCTGCAATCATTCCTTCGCCACTGGAGTCTTCCCATCCCCCCTTAAGCACTCCCTTGTGCACCCTATTCTTAAGAAACCCTCTGTTGAACTGCCCTACCCGGCTAACTATTGCCCAACCCTCCCTTCCTGGGCAAACTCCTGGAAAAGCTGGCCATCTCCCAGCTTAATCTCCACACTGAATCTGTTGGTTGTCTTCATGACCATCAGTCTGGCTTCAGAGCTGCCAGAAGCGCCGAAAACTGCTCTCCTGAACATCTGAAGACCTGTTCTCTACCCTTCATTCCAACAACCCCTGTGTCCTCATCTTACTTGACCTCTCTTCTGCCTTTGACACGGTCAACCACGCCATCCTGCTCAACTGTCTCTGTGATAACCTAGGTATCACCGGTTATGCCCTGGTGTGGCTGACTTCTTTCCTCTCTAATTGACCCTCCGAGGTCCAACTTGGGTCCTTCCTCTCCTCTATCTCCATCTCTACCTGTGATGTTGACCAGGGGTCTAACCTCTCTCCCTGGCTGTTCAACCAATACCTGGCACTTATTGCCCACCACATTGCTGCTCTCTGCCCCAACTTCCGGTGATATGCAGATGACACTCAGCTCACTTTTAGGCTACCTTCAGCCACCTCTTCTCCTTCACTCATCTCTGACTGTCTGTCTGCTATCCTGGAGTGGTGTGGCGCCAATGATCTCTGCCTTAATGCCAGTAAGACTGAGATTCTCCTCATCGGCACACCCTCTCCTTCCTTTCCTGTCACTCTCTGGCCGGCCTCTCTTGGCCCTCTTCCTGCTCCCACCTGCGAGGCTAAAAATCTCAGAGTCATCTTTAACTCCACACTCTCCTTCTCCCCTCACATCTCTGACATCTCTAAGAAGTCACACTACCAGCTGCAAATCCTCAGAGGTATTTTTCCTTTCCTCTGATTCTCCCTGAAGCTCACTGTCTCCAGAGCTCTGGTACTCTCTAGGCTGGACTGTTGCAACAGCCTCTTTCTAAATCTGCCTGCTACATTTCAGAGGATGATCAATCAAGTTCTGAATGGGATGGAGGACTTCTGCATGGCATACTTGGAAGACATTGCAGTGTTCAGCCCTACATGGAAAGAACATATAGAACACCTAGGCTATGTATTGCAGGCTCTGGAACAGGCCCATCTGACCATAAAGGCAAGCAAATGTCAAATTGGTCAGAGTGCAGTGGTCTAACTTGGACATGAGGTAGGAGGGGGTGAAATAAGGCCATTACCTAGCAAAGTACAAGCTGTACAAAACTGGGCCACCCCTACTACTCAAACCCAAGTGAGAGCCTTCTTAGGTCTCACTGGGTATTACAGGAACCTCATAGAGAACTATGGGACCATAGCTTCTCCCTTGAATGTCATCTCCTCTCCCAAATTCCCTAAAAAGGACAGGTGGAATGAGGAGTGCAATTAAGCCTTTAAAGGTCTAAAGAAAGCCCTTTGTCAAGCTCCAGTCCTAAGAGCTCCAACCCTTTATTGTACAAACGGATGCTTCTAATGTAGGTATAGGTGCAGTCCTTAGTCAACTGAATGAGAAAGGTAGGGAACGCCCTGCCCGTCTGCTTCATCAGAAGGAAGTTAAAGGATCCTGAGACAAGGTGGGCAACAGTAGAACATGAATGTTTTGCTATTGTATGGTCACTGAAGAGGTTTAGACCATACTTGTATGGATCTACCTTCATCATTAAGACTGACCACCAACCCTTGAGATTGCTGATGCAAATGAAAGGGGAAACCCCAAAGCTACTCAGATGGCCAATCTGCCTGCAAGGATTTGATTGTTCCATTGAGCACAGAGCAGGAAGTCACCACCAAAATGCTGATGGTCTCTCTAGGATGGTTGTAACCGAGTAGAAGTATGAGAACCATCCAGGAGTTGATTAAATCCTCCTGTCCCTTAGTCTGTGGGGGGCGAGTGTTTCGGAGAATTCTCATTCACTAGCTAATTTCCCTTACCTAGTGAGTCCCCCAGCAGCTTTGCTGGATCTCTGGAGTTTATTTTTGCACTTGGTAAGAGTGTACCCCTTTCTTTCCACTCTTACCTGTGTTTTGCCATGTGTATTTCATCTGTTTTTGTAATTGTGGGCTCTGGAGTACACTACTTCTTTTGTGTGTTGCACATAACCTTCAGTGCAGTGACACAGGGTTGTCTTTTAGACTTCCCACCGACTCCATTTCTGGGGCTGACTACCGTTCCCCAGAAAAGGGTAAAGTTGCCATTAACTCTACTTAGTCATTTAACCACAGATCCAGTACACCCCATCTTACATGGAGTACTGGAAAGTTTTAATCCTTAGCCCTTTTTATCTGTACCTCGTAGAGCATTGTTTCACTCTTTTAACATTTAGACTTGGCTGGTGACAGTGGTATTTACCCTAACTTTTCTACCGCGATTATACCATACAAACGTGGTATTGTTTTAGGCTATTATATTAGCCTCAAACTTAAACCCGCTTGACCAAATACTTTTCTAATCTTTTGGCTCCGGTCTGGTTTATTCGCCATTTCTTTTTGTTAAAGTCCTTCTTGTGTTTTACTTTGCGCGGCAAACCAGGTTTGCCTTCTTTGATCACTGTCTTTTGGCGGGCTTCTGCCAAGAAGCCCTCCTCTAGGTGCCTGGGTGTCTAGGTGGGCTGAATGTGAGGGAGGGGTGTAGTCACCCCTGCACAGGGTACCCTAGGAAACCCATGTCGCACTTTGCCATGATTGGCTGAGGTGGTTGTCCAGGCTGGACAACCCCCCTGCTGCGTGATTGACAGCCAGGCTGTGTGAATGGGGGATTTTCGCATTAAAAAGGCAGGACTCTTTGGCTAGAAGTCAGAGTCGCCACTGGAACTACAAGGAACCGAAGAGAAGCGGAGAAGAAGTCGGCTGCTGCAACTATCCCGTCCCGGTGAAGCCCTGCTGCAGTCCTAAGCTATCTACCCTTTGACGACCAGAGAAGATCCAGTCCGAAGTCTTCTTCCCTTGAGCATGGGTGGGATAACCAGCTCATCTTCTACAGCCAGAGAATCCTCTTCATGGTCGAAATCGAGGCACCCTGCTGTAGTGGTCCAGATAGCCATCTGGAGAGCCTCTCCTGTTTTTAAGGAGCGCACCTTTTATTCACCGTCGCTGCTGCCGGCTTCAGCCCTGTGTGGTGCAGACCCCTCCAGACGTCCTCCTTCTTGCCAAAGCTCCAGGAACCGTGGGTCTGCAGGAAACTACCAGGAACAACTGCCATGGCACCAGCTTCTTCATTGAATAAGGTACTGTGTTCTGCTTGAGGAAATCGGGTGAATCCTTTTTTCTCCTCCTACAAGGCTTGTCCTTATCTTCCCTCCTTCTTATAACTTTTGCTTCCTCCATTGACAATATCTAAGTACTCCTGGCTACGTTGAATCGTGAACTGTCCGACTGTGTGATCCTCGACAACAGGAACCCGGTTCCACTTGACACTGGCTCCGGCCTATTGACTTTTGAATTTCTGTCTATGAGTGTTCTCTGATTCTGTCTGCCTTGACAAAAGTATTGCCTATGATTTTTGCCCCCAACTCTCTCTGGGTATCTCAGGTGCTGAGTCTGTTTTTGCCCCGGTAACATTTCTTGCCACGGATACGCGTTTCTTTAATAAGACCGAACTGTCATTACTGTCAAAAAGTGATCGCAAATGTATTCCCGGTAATGTCTTTTATTTCACAACACCGGTCTGAAAAAACATAGGGTACTTACCTTGAAGTTATACCGTACAAAGTGAATTGGTTGGTTGTAGTATATTTTACGTGTGGTTTTGAATTAATAGAAGTGACGTGTTTATAACAAACGGTTTAAAAATAAATGTTCTTATATTTTTTACCTGAAACTTTGAGTCAGTGTTTGCTTAAGTCACAGTAATTGTGGTCCCTTTGTGTAATCTCTGCTACTGCTCATATACTCTTGAGATAAGCCTGGCTGCTCCGCTACTGCTACCACTTTAACATAGTAGTGCAGGCTTGTACCAAAGGTAAAACCTGTATTACCACTTAATTGTGTGTAGTGGTCCCTAAGGGCACTGCACAGGATTCTGCCTAACAGAGGATATGCCAAAACTCAACCTCTTGTATCTTCTGAGGCCAAGGTGGGTCAAAAAAGTTGTGATGTATCTCGAGTCATGGTGCAATTTCAGCTGGTGGTATCCAGCATGGAGGTCAAGTTTGGAGAAGAGCCATGAGCCTGTGAGATCCGTTACAATCTCCTCCAATGTAGGGATGATATGTTGTTCTCTGATTATGGCTGCATTTGGCAGGTGCATGTCGATACAGATCCTCACCTTTCCTGGTTGTTTTGGGTTCTTCATAACCACTGTTAGGCAGAATTACATGCAGTACCCTTTGGGAGCACTACACACAATTAAGACTACAGGTGTACGCACAATCTCACCTTTGGTACAAGCCTGTACTACACAGTTATGTGGTAGCAGTTGCTGAGCAGCCAGACTTATTCCAAGAGGGATGTGAGCAGTACCAGATATTACACAAAGGACTTTCAATCACAGTAGTTCAAACAAACACTTACTCAATGTTTCTTGGTAAAAGAATGTACATTTAGTTAGAAAACATTCCACTAGTAATAACCAGCTCAAGATCACACATCAATATACTACAATACTAAATCAATAAGTTTCTGAACAAGTTGGGCCACCCTGAAGTGGGAACAAAATGTCACTTCAGTAACTTTCAAAAAGGAGTAGAAAGACAAAGGTTATAAGAATCAAAACACAGTTACTTTCCTAGGCAGGGCAAATAGTTTCAGTTCACTACAAGAGGCAATTCAATTCAATAGGCCTGGGCCAAAGTCAATGGTTCAGTGTCTTGGATAGGATAGCACAGTTCTGGTAGTAAACGTTTAAGTCTTTGCCAATGTTCTTGGAAGTAGTTTGCACAAAAAAAGAGTTATAGGTCGGATTAGCAGCGAACAAGACTCCAAAGTTGGGAAAGTTTCACAAACTTTCACCGCTGCAGAAAGGATTTCCACACCACGTTTGCACAGTACCTTATGGAGGATGAAAAGCTGTAGCTGAGGCAGTTGTTCCTGGCAGTTCCTGCAGATCTCGCTATTCCTGAGCTTCAGTCGTGGGGACAAGAAGGAGGACATCGGAAGGTTCCTGTACTGCCCAGGGAAGAAACCACAAGCTTGGCTAAACGTCGGTTTTAAGGTATGAGTGCCTTAAAGTCCACAGACTGGTATCCTTCTCCCTGGCTATCTGGATTTTAACAGCACTCTGATGAAAATTCGACCAGTATGGAGAGAGTTTCCAGGTGGCTTGCGAGTTGGTTGTTCCCACCAGCTCAAGGGAAGAAGTCGTCCTTGAAGGGCTTCTCTGTCGAGGGAGTTTCAGGCAATTCGGACCTGCAGCAGGGCTTCACCGGGCTAACCAACGGACCAGGAGTTGCAACAGTCATCTTCCTAAAGCTCATCTTTGGTTCTTTAGTTCCAGTGGTTGACTCTGCTTTCCAAGTCCCAAAGACCTGCTTTTAAACAGTTTTCTCCCATTAATTCCAGCGTAGCTGCCACTCACCCAGCAGGGTGGCTGTCCTTGCCGGACAGTCAGCCAGCCAATCACGCCAGAGTACATTCAGGTTTCCTAGGAGACTAAGCACAGGGAGTTTCGGGCACCTGCCTCACATCCTGTCCACCCCAGACACTCAGGCGCCAGAGGAGGGCTTCAGCACTGATGCCCGCCAAAGGCCAACGAACAAAGGGACCAAACCTGGTTTGGCACACTGAGGCAAACACTAGAAGGACCTTTATAAAAGAAACCGCAAAAAAAAGATGACCGGAGTCTGTGTTTACAGAGGGGTCTTGGGCGCCATATTGAAAAACATGGCTGACCCGATTTTTAGCTACATGTTTTTGCATTCGGGAAAAATCATGGTAGTTTGTTCAAAAACTACTGCCACCAGCCATTTCAAGAGGAAAGGATAACATTTGACTGTTACATGAGTGTTTAGACATAGGGGATGCTAGGCAACCCCTCCAGCACGCTATAGGAAGATAGTTTGTGTGGGGCCTATGAATTTAAAAAGACTAGCAAAGACAATTTAACTTTAGATGTACTGGGAGACAGTAGTCAGTCCCAGAGAAGGTATTTAAACCTTGGGAAGTCTGAAAGATATCCCTGTGGCACTGCACTGAAGGTGATGTGTGACTCACAAGAAAAAGCTGATGCCTATGGACTTTGTCTAAAAACTCCATATCCAAAGAATACAAAAAGTAAAATGCACATCAAAAATACATGAAAGAGTGGGAAAAAGGGCTCACACTCTTTTCAGGTGAAAATTAAAGTCCTAGAAATCCAGCAAAGTTGCTGGGGGTCTCAAAAGGTAAGGGACATTAGCACATTTCTGAGAATTCTCCATAACACTCGTCCCCCCCAGACTAACGGACAGGAGGATTTAATCCACTCCTGGATGAATCTCCTTACTCGAGTCAGTCAAACATCCTGGAGAGACCCTCAGCATTTTGGTGTTGACACCCAGACCTGTGTTCAATGGAAAAATCAAACACTTGCAGGCTGATTGACCATCTCAATGGTTTAGGGTTTTCCCCTTTAATTAGCATCAACCATCTCAAGGGTTGGTGGTCAGTCTGAATCATAAAAGTAGATCCACACAAGTATGGCCCAAACTTTTTCAATGACCACACACTAGCAAAGCATTCTCTTTCAATGGTTGCCCACCTTGTTTGAGGTTCCTTCAGCTTCCTGCTGATGAAGCAAATGGGGTGCTCCCTACCTTTCTCGTCCAGCTGACTCAGAACTGCACCTATACCTGTATTGGAAGCATCTGTTTGCACAATGAAGGTTTGGTTGTAGTCAGGCGCTCTTAAAACTGGAGCTTGACAAAGGGCTTTCTTAAGGCCTTCAAATGCTTGAGTGCACTCCTCGTTCCATCTGACCTTTTTGAGAAATTTGAGTGAGGAGATTGAAGGGAGAAGCTATGGCCACATAGTTCTCTATGAAGTTCCTATACTAACCAGTGAGGCCTAGGAAGGCTCTCACTTGGGTTTGAGTATTAAGGGTCTCACAGGTTTGTACAGCTTGTACCTTGCTAGGCAATGGCCTGATTTCAGCTCCTCCTACCTCATGTCCAAGGTAGACCACTTTACTCTGACCAATTTGACACTTACTTGCCTTTATGGTCAGATGGGTCTGCTCAAGAGCCTGCAAAATATATGCCAAGTGGTCAACATGTCTTTCCAAGTAGGGCTGAACACTTCAATGTCATCCAAGTATGCCATGCAGAAGTCCTTCATCCCATTCAGAACTTGATTAACCATCCTTTGGAATGTTGCAGGTGCATTCTTTAGTCCAAAAGGCATTACCTTAAACTGGTAGAGCCCTGCTGGGGTTGAGAATGCAGTTTTCTTGTTGCCATGGTCTGTCAGAGCTATTTGCCAATAGCCTGAAGTGAGATCAAATGTACTGAGGTACTTGGCTGAACCAAGTTTGTCCACCAGTTTATCTGTCCTTGGTAAAGGATGGGCATCAGTCTTTGTGACTGCATTAAGAGCTCTATAGTCCACACGTAATCTCAACTCCTTGGATCCTGCCTTTGGCACTAGCACAACTGGACAAGACCATCTACTGGTAGATGGCTCTATTACCCCGAGATCAAGCATCTTGTTGACCTCCTCCTTTATGCGGGTTCTTACATGATCTGATATCCTGTAACCTATGCTTTTAACAGGTAAACAGTCACCAGTGAGAATATCATGCTGGCCCCAAGGGGCCAAGCCTGGTGGTAGTGAAAAAAGGGAGGCAAACTGATTTAACAGAAACTTGCACTCCTCCTGTTGTTCCAGTGTCAGATTAGAAGAGAGATTGACTCCTTCTATCTTCTCATCGAAAAGCTGTCCTCTGAGTAGGTCAGGTAGAGGTACTCTCTCCTCCTCTTCTTGAGCTGAAGCAAGAAGCAAAGCTCCGACTTATGGTCTTGAGACATAAGCTTTTAAACGGTTGGTGTGAAAGACTCTGGGAGCCTTAGGATTGCCTAAATCCACCAGATAGTTGATCTCCCCAAGTTTGCCCACAACCCTGAGGGTCCTATCAATTTGTCCTGTAACGCCCTCAGCCTTGTAGGTACCATAACTAAAACTTGCTGGTCTTGAGTAAACTCAACCATGTTGGCCTTCTGGTCATGCCAATGCTTCACCAGAGCCTGACCTGCTTTTAAGTTATCTGATGCTTCTGCCATCATGTGTGACATTCTCCTCGGGAGACCTATCACATAGTCAGTGACTCTTACTGGCTTGGGGGAAGGAGCACTCTCCAACCCCTACTTAATTAGGGCCAAGAGACCTCTAACTGGATGGCCATAGAGAAGCTTGAAGGGACTAAATCCAACTCCCTCCTGAGGGACTTCTCTATAAACAAATAGAAGGCATGGCAGTAGAAGGTCCCACTTTCTTCTAAAGGGTTCTTCTAAAGCACCTATCATTCTCTTCATTGTACGGTTAAATCTCTCTACCAATCCATTTGTCTGTGGATGGTAGGCAGTTGAGAATGTGTAAGTCACTCCACAGTTTTTCCACATGGCCTGCATGTAGTGGGACATAAAATTGGATCCCCTGTCAGAGCTGACCTCCTTAGGAAATCTATCCTGGTAAAAATACCAAGTAGGGCCTTAGCAACAGCCTGAGCTGTAACAGTCCTCATAGGTATTGCTTCAGGATACCTAGTACCATGGTCTACTACAACCAGGATAAACCTGTTGCCTGAAGAGGTTGGAGGGTCTAAGGGACCAACAATGTCAATTCCTACCCTCTCAAAAGGGACTCCCACCACTGGGAGTGGCACCAAGGGTGCCACATTCTTGGTTCCACTCTTGCCAGATGTCGGACAAGTGTGACAGCGCCTACAGAATTTATCTACATCAGACCCCAACTTAGGCCAGTAGAAATAAAGAGAAAGCGTTCCCTTAGTCTTCTTGAAACTCAAGTGACCATCCAAAGGACTCTCATGGACTAACTGTAGGAACTGGTGTCTGCTTTCCAGAGGCACTACAAGTCTTCTGTGGTCCCCTGGAATAGACTCAGTAGGTTCACTGTAGAAGAGGCCATCTTCCCAGTATAACCTATGCTTCCCTGGCTCTTGCCCTTCCAGCTGGGAAGCTGCCTGTTGGTGAAGACCTTCAAGAGTAGGACACTCTCTTTGACCTATGCTGAGGTCTGCCCTACAGGGTCCACCTTCTGCCAGTAAAGACTGTAGCTCAGGATGGTCTGCAGGATCCAGATCTCCAATAGGAGCAAGGTTGTCTTCCAGCTCTGATTCCTCAGCAGCTGATTCAACCATTCCAGGTTGTTTCTCACACTCAGCCTCAGCTGGTGGAGGAGTCACAGGTGTGACTTTGGACAGTCCTCTCAGGGATGTCCTAGTTGTGGGATATATTGACCCACTCAACGCATTGCCCCACATCACTAAGCTGCATTTGCGCAAGAAACAGCAACCTGGCTGCGCTGGCTCCTGTGCTCACCAGGACCTCAAAACTGCGTTTTGTCAGCAACAGAAAAATGGCTGCACCATCTTGTCTCACACACTTCAAGCAAAATGGAACAAGGGGACACACTGAAAAAGTATGCCATGGAATCAAGTGAACCGGCAGCCCTGCATTGCTGCAAAAGCCAAAAATTCTCCTTCAGAATGAAACCTTTTTTCACCCTTTCAAAATGCTGTGTTATGCTATTTCCATCTGTACATTCAGAAACCACTGTGATGGAAACAGCCCTGCCAGGCTCAGGATAAATCATTGTGCCTCAGAAAAACCGGGCATAATTCCTGAATGACAGGTCCTGTCAAAGTAGATTTGAAAGAAATCAACAAGCAACTTTCTTTTATCCTGCACGGGAAACACTGATTTATTTCTTGCCAAAATATATCCAGGCACATCAGTTCAAAGAGACTTTTTACTCTCTGAGCCAGGTTAAGGATAAATGTATCTATTCTTTAGATAAGAGTCCTGCTGCAAGGAAAATGACTACAGCTGCCAAGACAGTGGCAATCTGAGGAGCTGCAAACCGAATTAAAGAAATGATAGCAGTTTTTAACACATGTGGAAAAATGGCCTGTGCTGACTGAAGAGAAAAAAAATGACCTGTTTAAAACTCAATTGTTGATGAAAGCCGGTTTACTTAGCAATGTAAAGGAATTATGTTAGTGGTGATAATACACACATAGGGCCTCATTACACGGACGGCGGTAAGGGTTAACGGTCACCGTTAATGGCAACGGTGACCGTTAACCCTTACCGCCGTACTACGAGGTCCCTTTGCGGGTTGGAGGAATTAACGCCTGCTTCTTGCAGGCGTTAAAATCCAACCCGCTAAGGGACCTCGGAGCTAATTACGGCACCGCAAAATTGCGGTGCCGTAATTAGCGCCTTCCCCATTTCCATAGAGCCCTATGGGGCAGAAATGGGAATGGGGAAGGGCAATGGCGGAAAGGGGATTTACCGCCCCTCCAACCTTGGAATGGGGCGGTAAATCCCCTTTCCGCCAAGGCGGTGCCGGTATTTTACCGGCATGAGCCATGGCGCTAATAGCGCCATGGCTCACCGCCTACCGTGTAATGAGGCCCATAGGATATCTTCTGTCATAGGTTTGTTTAATTCAAAACCCAAAGTAAGAAAATAAACAGTTTAAAACACATAGGGCCTCATTACGAGAATGGAGGTAAGGAATAAAGGAAGGCGGAATGGTAATAGCGGCATCGTTAACGGGCCTGGGGCATTATGACCTGACAACCCACCATAACCGCCACTGCCCGTACCGTGCCCCCTCATACCGGCATGGGCGCGTACATGCGCCCCTTCGGGGAGCAAATACTGGCATACCGGTAATAGGAGGACATCACAACCCACGCAGGCATGCAAATACCGGCATCCCGAAGGCGGTAATCAGGGGCTGCAGGATGGCGGCCACACAGGCATCGCGGACCGCCCGTAAACAGCAATCATCAATCAAGCCCAGGTGCACACAATCACCACAGGTGGACTCAATGGAGTCTGGCCCAGTATAAAAGGAGTACACCCACACACCACACCCCTTCCTACACCAAAATCATACCACTAGCTGTTACAATCATGGCGTTGGAGGACATGCCTATACTGCTACAACTACAGCAACAACAGCAACTACAACAACAACTACAGGCAGCACAGAGGAGACGCAGGAGGAGAAGGAGGGTGAGACAGGCCCAGCAATTACCACCAGTGCAGCCAGTAGTACCTCGTAGGCAGCCACCAATCCCTCGCATCAGACCCAGTCCATTCAATCTAACCCCTGAGCAGATCCACACCCTGTACCGGTTGGACCGGGACCCCATCACCACCATAGTGAAGATGATAGGCAACGACATTGCCAGCCTCATAGAAATACGCACTGCCATCCCCCCGCTGCTAAAGGTGGTGTCTGTGCTCCACTTCCTGGCCACAGGCACCTACCAGCACACAGTGGGCCAGCTGCATGGCATTTCACAACCACTATTTTCACACATGCTGAGCCAAGTGCCGGAGGCCCTCCTGAAGCACGCTAGCACCCACATATCGCTACCAAGGACTGCCCAGGAGATAGCCGACACCAAAGTAGGCTTCCATGCACTGGCAGGCATGTCCAATTGTGTTGGTGCCCTGGACTGCACCCATGTAGAATTGGTAGTTCCTCATGCCATAGAGGGGATGTACCGCAATCGCAAGCTATACCACTCCATCAATGTGCAGATGGTATGTGACTCCAGCAAGATCATCACACATTGCTGCGCCCGATTTTCCGGATCAACACATGATGCCACGGTGCTGCATAACTCCACGCTACCCCGTCACATGGAGCGACATGCTGGACCACGTGCCTGGCTGCTTGGTGAGTTGCCTGACTGGCCCATGGCAGTGCATCGGGGTAGTGATGTGTTGGGATGCATACTCCACCTGGGTGGGAATGGGGGGATGCATACTCCACCTGGGTGGGAATGGGTGGGGTGCATACTCCACCTGGGTGGGAATGGGGGGGATGCATACTCCACCTGGGTGGGAATGGGGGGATGCATACTCCACCTGGGTGGGAATGTGGGGGATGCATACTCCACCTGGGTGGGAATGGGGGGATGCATACTCCACCTGGGTGGGAATGGGGGGATGCATACTCCACCTGGGTGGGAATGGGGGGAATGCATACTCCACCTGGGTGGGAATGGGGGGAATGCATACACCACCTGGGTGGGAATGGACGGTGAGTGGAGAATGCACGCAAAACTAATGACTCCTGACCTGAACCTCCCAACCCCAACATGACACATCATTGGCACACATCTGACCATTTACGTATATCAATTACCAGATGTAAGACACACAACCTGGCCACCATGTGTATGTCAAGCAATGCATGACTAAACAGGATCGCAACTGTGGCAATGTGGCTAGTGTGGCCATGCACGGTGTAGCATACACAGCTAAAATGGGAGGCAAAACATTGTCGTACAACCACAGTACATCCGCCTCAGCATGCATTATTTAACCCTGCCTCATCTATCCAACAGCATCCAGACTACCTCACCATATTGCAATATCGAATGCATCATAACAATATTGGTGCATACGTACAGGGAGATGTGCAGGTCCACAGCAAATAGCTGGGACCATGACTGTGTATCCTGAAAGTGGCAGCTCAGAGTGACTCACATAGACCTATCTGTATTATCTTGCAGGTGATGGAGAATATCCCTTGAAGCCGTGGCTACTTACCCCTGTGCAGAACCCGCAGAACAGCCATGAAGAGGAGTACAATCGGTTACATAACCGTACCCGTGTTGTGATTGAGCAGACCTTTGGCCTGTTGAAGGCGCGGTTCCGCTGCCTAAGCAGGACTGGTGGAGCACTCCTTTATGGCCCTGAGAAGGTGGCAAAGATAACCATGGCCTGTGTCATGCTGCACAACATGTGCGTCCGGAGAAATGTACCATGCCACCTGACATTGACATGCATGCACCGGCTGTGGATGATGAGGATAAAGATGGAGGAGAAGCAGCACCCCTGCCAGTACGTGATGCACAGGATGGCCGTGCAGTACGCCAATCACTGATTCACGAATACTTCTGACACATAGGGACCTTGATAGATATGTGTCAGTGACACATTGTACACTGTGTCCATGTGGACATGCACACAGGGAATGTGGGGAGTTGGCCACTGTACACCGTCAGACAATAAAGTGATACACATGAAAAGATGAATGTCCAGCTATTAAATTTTTTTAACACAACGGGTGTATTTATATCAACTGAAGAAAGTGCAACCCTCCCCACCCCCAACCCCCAGTGAACTCCCCCAAACCCCCAGTGAACTTCCCCAACCCCCAGTAAACTCCCCCAAGCCCCAATGTACTCCCAAAACACCCCAATGTACTACCCCTAATACTCCCAATCACCGCCAACACCATTGCACCCACTCCCATAGTTCTCCCACACTATTTGCGGGACTTCTTACTGTCCGGGGGCGGCATTTCAGTGTGCCTCGCACTCCGCCGTGTTTGACGAACAGGGCTGGAGGGTCCAAAGGAAGGGGGGGCAGAGGAAGCGGGTGTGGTGGATGGGGAGGAAGCTGTGGTCATTTGCACGCCTGCTGCGAGTTGTGGCTGCTGCATGTGGAGCAGGATGGATGTGAGGACCTGCATGATGGCCCCCAGACAGTCTCTCATGAACAATGCCGAGCTGTTCACGGCGGCTGTGTTGGCAGCTATGGCGGTTGTGTTGGCGGCTATGGCGGATGTGGTCCCCGCTATGGCCTGGGCTATCCCACGCCTCGTGTCCTCCCCATCGGCGATCTATTGCCGGAGCAGGTCCAACATAGACTCCTATCTGGTCTCCACCCTCGCCAGCCGTGCCTCAAGGCTGATGGTGGGAGCAGCAGTGGTCGAGGGTGCTGGCACAGGGCCTGCATTAGCAGTGCTGTCCTCGGGGAAGGGGCTCAGGTCGGAATCATGCAGACAGGAATCTGCACTGCTGCAGGTGGGTGAGGGCTGAATGTGGGGTCGGGGGTGGGCACGGGGCTTGGGGAGTGTGGACACTCCACATGCGTCAGTCCTTCCTGGTCCACAAGCTCCTCCACTGCATCATCGGTGTTGGTCTGTTGTTCTACAGCCTCGCCTTCAACTGGTGTGGGTGTAGGCAGCTCAGTGTGCACGGTGTCAGGCGCACTGGGTATAAGAGTGGGCTGCGAGGCAGCCCCGGAGGTGGTTTTGTAGCTGGCCGTTGTCATTGGCCGGGACATGGATGCCCTTGTGGTGTGATCCTTGCTGGCATCTTCTCCATCGGTGCCTGGGGGAGTAGAAGAGATGCCGGGCATCAGTGATGGTGTTACATGCTAGATACATTATAGGCTGCTGTGGAGTATTTCATTTATCACACAGGGTAGCATGAAGGGGGCATTTTGGCATTTTCTGCATGGCAGGTGGCATGCCGTTGCATTGGGGTTTGTGTGATGTATTACATGGGCACGATCCATGTGTGTTGGCTGTGTGTTGGTAATGGGATTGGCACTCAGCATGCATTTCAGTGTGGCAGGGTTTGGCCCTCCATCTGGACAAGAATATGTTGATGTGTGTGTTGGGACATGCATTACCTTGCCTAGACGCTCTTCCACATCACTTGTGCTACGTCATGGTTTCCCCTACAGGGATCTGCATGGTCACTCACCTCCATCTGCACTTGATGCCGCACCGGTCTCCATCTCCCCAAATCCCTCGATGGACTCCAGATTGATGAACATGCTTGCCGTCTCCTCCCAGGTGGTCAGTTTGGCAGGAGAGTGGGGACCCGGGTCTGTAGCCATGGCCTCCCTCCTGTTGCTTGACAGGGTATTGTGAACCCTGAGGCGGAGGTCATCCCACCTCTTCTTGCAATCCTTCACTGTCCATGGGGTGGTTCCAACAGCAGAGACCTTGTGGGCTACCTCCTGCCAGAACTCCTTCTTGCACTGCTGCACCTCACGCTTCAGGTTCTGCTCATTTGTCACATCAGCATGTGCAGCAAGGGTGTCTGCAAGCATGTTCAATTCTGCATCAGAAAAGCACTTTTTCCGCAGGCAGGGGGTAGTCTTCTGGGTTGCCTTCGACATGGTGAGAGTTTTGCCACTGGTCTCTCCTATTAACAACTGGTGGTTTTGGAGGATTGCAATGGATTGTGTTTTTAAAGATGGCCCCTGGCGCATTTCCCGTTCTGACACAATGACGTTACTTCCGGGTCCGGTATTACGAGCCTGGTATTAGCATGCTGTTATTACCGGGTTGGTATTAAGGGGTCCCTCCTAGGCAGAGGCGGTATCGGCGGGTCCCGTGATGGCGCTATCGGGGGGTTGGAGGGCCTTTAGTGGCATGCCGGTATGGCCATTACCGGCCTGGGGGTTCGCGCCTGCTCACGCACTCGTAATCACCCGCTATTAGCAGCGTCATGCAAGCACGGACCTGCTCGTACCTCCATGCCAGTAATGACCCCATTTTTACCACGCTACTCGTAATGAGGCCCTTAGGGCCTCATTATGAGGTAGTAGGTAGCCATGGTGCTATTAGAACCATGGCTACCCCCTTACTGCATACCGGGTCCGGGTTCTCGGAATGGGTACTTACCGGGTCATTCCAACCTTGGAGGACCTGGTAAGTCCCCATTCTGAGAACCATTCCCCATTCCCATTCGAGCCCCCATAGGACTCAATGGGAATGGGGAAGGAGCTAATAACGGGCACGCTCATAGCGGGCCCGTTATTAGCTCCCTGGTCCCTTAGCGGGTCCCGCTAAGGGACCTCGTAATGCGGCAGTGAGGGGTTAACGGCAACGGCACCCTTACCGTTGCCGTTAACCCCTTACCGCTGACCTCGTAATGAGGCCCATAAGATGGAGTTGCAAGCTCTCAGAAAAACCTGTTATTCCAGTTGCCAGCTATGAAACTCCTCCAAGGAAGGGAGATACACTCTAAATCCAGGACACGTAGGTGTGAAGTGCCAGCTTGAAAACTTTGTATGGGACAGGACAATGAAAGTTCACATGCTTATCAGCCATTCTGTGCTCCAGGCTGAAACAATAGCAGTCCTGGGACACTCACCTGTCAAGTGTGAAGAGGCAATAAAAGCTTCAATTAAGACTGGAAACCCCCTTGCCTGGAAGGAAATGACAGCTGCTTGCAGTTGGAGGAAGAAAAAAAAAACAGGATTAAGTAACAAAGGGACTGCCTTTTGGTGCCAGAGACTATGTTATAAAGAAACTTTAAAGACTTTTATTTCTGTAGCAAGAATTAGCAGAAATTTAAAAGTTCACAGTTTGTTAATCTAATTTTGTGGGCTATCTTTTAAAACTTGGTAGAACTTATTGCTGCATGGGGAACAGAGGTTACAAAATATGATAGATTCCAAGGAAAGTATTAATGTGGCAAACAGAAGATTTTGTATGTACATCCCTGGGGACAGTTTGCATTTGTGTATACAATTGTGGAATTTTAGGCCAAATCTTTAATGTGTAAAACCACCAAAATGTGTCAGAAAGGCGAAACAAGGTCGCACAGACCTGAGGATTGGACTGAAATGTGAGGCACAGAATATGTGAACCGTGCGTATAATTTGCCAAGAGATTGCAAGTGAAGAAATGTATGTTTTTGGCAAAATCGGATTTTAAGTAAAATAAATGTAGGAGTGTTGGGACATTGTAAACCTCACCTCATAAAACCTGACATCATCCCCTTAGAAATCCAACCAACTGAGAGCGAGGCGGAGACTAGCTCCCCTGCCCAATCCAAGTAGTTTAGGGGCAGGCATAGTTAACCCTGCCCAGCCTCTACCTTGATGATGTCATTTGGCATTATAAATAAGGGTCCCTGACAAGGCACAGACACACCGATTCATGATTTCCTACGCCGGTGTCCTATTCCTGTCTGTTCCTGTCTTCATCTTGCATCTATCCATTTAAAATCCAGATCCCAACCACAAGGCCAAACATTGCTGATTCTGCTTCAGCTAGGCCTCCATTCTAAAATAATCCCAGTAACCAAGGGAAACGCTGTGGTGTTTTGGGAAGCATCCTGAATTAACTTGGCTTGCCACTCATTGCATGCCGCTGCTATCCTGCTACCCTAATGACCTATAGTATCCAGTAACCAGCATTGCCAGTCCAGAAGAACTATCCTTTGGTATCAAGTCCATGCCCAGCTGACCCTGTCCCGCTGATTTTGTCCGGCTGTCCTGTGTTAGACCAGATCCGTGTGCTGATCCAGAGCGCTGACTGTCCAAAATACAAAAAACTAAAAAGTGGACTGTGAGTATCAATAGGAACCATAGAAAACCATAGCCTAACTTGCTTGCTTTGTTCCATCTCAATCTCTAAGTCATCCCATCCTTATCATGATAACTTGTAATGTTGTCAAAAATCATTCTTGAAACCCTGCTTTGATTCCTTGTTCTAGCGCCAACATCTGAAATAATTTTGTCTTGTAAAATCCTAAACTATTAATCCTGTTTGAGTGATCGGACTGAGCCCGCCAGGGCGGGCGCAGAGGTGCTAGGGTTGAACTCGCGAGTCAACCCCAGAGCTTACTGTGTCTTAATCTGGTAGCCTAGCCTGAATGCTCTAGTGTAGAATAAAACTGTCCTTGTCAAAATTGTTTTCTCTTCCTTTTTCATGCTGTCATTTTCGGAAAAACGTACCTCACTAGATCTTGCATAACTCACTCAAGTTACCAGCTAGAGACCTCATTTCACACCGTTTTACCATATTTCACCCATTTTTATTAAAAAACGTTTTGGTAAGTTCAGACGGGAATCGCAAAAGTGTGTTAAATTTCCAACATGTCATTTTGATGATAAACTGTTTTAAATCTTCCATTTAATTTCGAATTGTATGCTTTTGTTCAATCCATTGCTTGTGATTGCTGGTATCTTTCCAGTGTTGCTCCAGTAAATAATTGTTTTTGTTTCAAGCGTTTTAGACACATTGGCCCACATTCCGAGTTTGGAGGTAATCATGGCGCTATTTGCGCCATGACTACCTCCAATACCGGTACCGAGTCCGCCCTGCTTCAATGGGGACTTACCGGTCTATTCCGACCTTTGTGGGACCGGTAAGTCCCCATTGAAAAAGCCATTCCCCATTCCCATTTCAGCCCCCATAGGGCTCAATGGAAAGGGGGAAGGCGCTAATAACGGTACCGCAATTTGCGGTACCGTTATTAGCTCTGAAGTCCCTTAACGGGCCCCGTCCATAACGCATGGTAAAACCAGGCGTTAAGGAAGGGACCCGCTAAGGGACCTCCGAATAGGGCGCAAAGAGATTACCGGCACCAATGTCCTTAACGGTGCCCGGTATCCCTTTGCGCCCAACTCGGAATGAGGGCCATTCATTCATTTATTCATCTATTTCCGAGTGTCATTTCAGCATTTCCAGGGTTTGAAATCCATTTTTATCTCTTGTTTGGGGAGCGAAGATTGGATTTAAATTCTGTTTCTTGTCTGTCATTCCTGATTACCTGCTGATTCTGTTTATCCACTTAGAATTGACTATTTGTGGGTTGAGGGAATCTTGCAGGGGGAAATTCTAACTCAAGTGCTATTTTACTAAAAATCAAAATGTGCTCCTATTCCCTGGTGTTTTGTAGTTGTGTCAATAGAAGGTTAAACTAAGTGCATTGCTCCATTCCTATTGTTCTTATCACCCATTGGTGATTGCTGCCCCATATTAAAAATGTGTATGACTTCTTTTGAATTTTAAAATAAATAAATAAATATATTTTATCAACCAGCCTGGTTCATGGTCCAGTGTGACCCGGGGTATTTGAAAAGGGGGTCTGATATGAGTGATATGTCATCTCAATATTGAATCTAATCTGCATAAGCATTTCAATCGTGCGCTGCATACTGGGCCGAAACTAAGGTGTGTCACCTGATTGAAATCCTTAACATGGTAGGTAGCACAGGAGTGCTGGCTGGCCTCTTTCTTGAGGTTTTAGGTTTCTCTTTTTCCTCCTTTTCCTTAGAAATTGCAGTCAGTAAGTCCTGTGGACTGGGGGTTATAGTTTCCTCTATAATTTCCCTTTGAGAGCCTCTTAAGGTACTCTCTCTGGCCTTCCTTGTCTGCTCCTGTGTCCTTTTGCTGAGAGGCCTGGGGGTGCTTGATACAACTCCAAGAGTTTTTAAGTCATTCCCCAACAGGACTCTCCCAGGTACTTCACTCTGCAAACTAACAGGTATCTTGACAGTCATGTCATTGAACTGGATGAGAGCTGGTAACTGTTGAAGCATTTGGACAGGGCCTACAGCAAGCTTAGTGAGGTATTTGGGTGCCTTAGCAACATCCTCTACCATGAAAAAAGATTCATCCACTACAGTTATGCTGGCCCCGGTGTCTCTGATGGCAGGTGTCTCCTGACCATTCAGAAGAACACTGTCTTTGTAATACTCTTTAGTATTGTGATGGAATTATAGACATCTAAGTTCTATTGTTCCCACAGACCCAGGGACACTAAAGAAACACTAGCTGAGACGTTCATGGGTTCCTCGGCCAGTAAGTGAAAGTCTACACTTGCCATTGGTACTTCTTCCTGTGTGGAGAATGCTAAGGAGACAGTGTGGATCCCTGAAGGTTTACCCTTACATCTGGGATCTCTTTTCACATGGTCAGGGGACCCACAAGCATAACATTTTCCAAATGTCTTTATGAATGGGGGTTTGGTCTGACCTCCCTCTGGTTTAGCACCAGAGGGTACACTAGCCTGATTTGGTTTCCAATGTGGCTTACCCTTTTCTTTCTTGTGCTGCTTTCCCTCATCTTTCTTCTGAGTAGCCCACGAATCCTTGTGAGTAGCCATGTTGGCAACCCACAAGACAGCAGCCTTTGCTAACTTCTTGGGATCAATTTCCTTAGAGTCAGCCAAGTGCTGTCTCAGCTCAGGAGAGCAGGCATCATAGAAAGATTCTAACATAACATAAACAGATTTCTCATACCTTCATACGTGTTAACTCTGTAACCCTTAAACCAACCAGTTTCAAACATCCACACACCCAGGTAGCCCAAGGGGTACCATCATGCTTTTTTGAGGATTCTATACCTCTTAAGATACTGGGAAAGAGTTTTCCCAAACCTAGCCATCAAAGCTAATTTCACATTTTCATACTCCATCCTGTCTATTTCCCCCACCTCCATTACAGCATCAGTTGCAACCTGGGGTAGCCTAGACAAAAGCCAAGGAATCAGCTGATTCCCTGTAATTTCCTGAATCTCTCAGTTATACTCAAAAGCAGCCAACCAATCCAAAATATCAAGCTTAACCTCATACATACTTACTGCATTTTGCGCGTGCCAGGCCTCTTAGGAACTAGAAGATTCTGTGAGGGAACCATTCCCAAGAGACAATGGGCCTCATTACAATAGTGGCGGTCACGGTATGAACGGTGCCGGTAAGGCACCAGCACCGTACATACCGGACTGCCGCATTACGAGTTCTGCTTGCGGGTCCCTGACAGCCCGACAGGTTTTACCTGGCGGGCTGTGCGGCACCCACAAGCACTATCAACGGTGCCGGCGCAGCCATGCTCCCGACCCCCATTCTGCCCTATGATGGGGATCGGGAGCCCGGCATTATCACTTTCTGCGAATGGGCAATTACCGGCCCAATCATCTCATAATGGGCCGGTTATTGCCCAATTGCGGGAGGCGGTGCCGGTAGAGAGCATGCCGGTAGCCATGCCTGCCATACAGGCACGGCTACTGCCATGCTCGTTAAGAGGCCCAATTTCTTCATTTCAAGAGCATGTTGTAATTTCATTTCCCTTAGTTTAAGTTCTTGATGTTTACTTTCAGTTTGAGCTTGAAACCTTTTGAATTATAACTCAAGTCTCATCTTATCAAGAGAGCCAAACTCTGGACTCAGTACTGGACCTGTTAGGGTCCCTGTGGCAAAAGGTTGAGGCCTAAGAGCAGGTAGAGGTAAAGTGAGTCCTACATCTTGAGACTCCTCTGCCTCATCTAACTCTTCAATAACATTTGAGTTAGACTCTGAAACATTATCATCCTCCTCATCATTTTCCCCATTTTCATCAGAAGTAGGTACAGCAGACCTATTTCTTTGACTTTGACATTCCAACCATTTTTCTATCAATTCATTATTTTTGCCTTTAACAGTGAGGTTCCCAGCTTTACACATTTCACTCAGTTGATCAACTGTTAAAATGACTAGGGTCTCCTGTCTGTAGCTATCCATATCAGGCATGATAAAACAATTGCTTTCCTAGTGGTGCCTTGTGAAGGTTATTTGAACAAAAGTAAGAGCAGCACTCTAAATGTAACAACTATACTTTATCCTCACTACTTGCCACCAGTGTTAAGCAGAATTACATGCAGTACCCTTTGGGAACACTACACACTATTAAGAATACAGGTGTAAGCACAATCTCACCTTTGGTACAAGCCTGTACTACACAGTTATGTGGTAGCAGTGGCTGAGCAGCCAGACATATCTCAAGAGGGATGTGAGCAGTACCAGATGTTACACAAAGGACTTGCAATCACAGTAGTTCAAACAAACACTTACTCAAGGTTTCTTGGTAAAAGAATATACATTTATTTACACATTTAGTTAGAAAACATTCCACTAGTAATAAGCAGCACAATATCACACACCAATACACTACAATACTAAACCAATACGTTTCTGAACAAGTTAGGCTCCCCTGAAGTGGGAGCAAAATGGCACTTCAGTAACTTTCAAAAAGGGGTAGAAAGACAAAGGTTATAAGAATCAAAACACAGTTACTTTCCTAAGCAGGGCAAATAGTTTCAGTTCACTACAAGAGGCAATTCAATTCAATAGACCTGGGCCAAAGTCAATGGTTCAGTGTGTTGGATAGGATAGCACAGCTCTGGTAGTAAACTGTTAAGTCTTTACCAATGTTCTTGGAAGTAGTTTGCACGAAAAATAGTTATAGGTCGGTTTAGGAGCGAACAAGACTCCACAGTTGGGAAAGTTTCACAAACTTTCACTGCTGCAGAAAGGGTTTAGACACAGGGGATGCTAGGCAACCCCTCCAACACGCTATAGGAAGATAGTTTGTGCGGGGTCTATGAATTTAAAAAGACTAGCAAAGTCAATTTAACTTTACATGTACTGGGAGACAGTAGTCGGTCCCAAAGAGGGTATTTAAACCTTGGGAAGTCTGAAATACATCATTGTGCCACTTCACTGAAGGTGCTGTGTGACACACAAGAACAAGATGATGTCTATGGAGTTTGTCTAAAAACTCCATATCCAAAGAACACAAAATGTAAAACACACATCAAAAATATATGAAAGAGTGGGGAAAAAAGGCTCACACTCTTTCCAGGTAAAAATTAAAGACCTAGAAATCCAGCAAAGTTGCTGGGGGTCTCAAAAGGTAAGGGAAATTAGCACATTTCTGAGAATTCCCTCTAACAACCACCCCCATGGGCGACAACCACCGCTTTGGGCTTGATCCGGGTTCTATGACGTCTGCCTCTTTGAGTTCTCATAGCTCCTTGGCAACTAACTCCCACATATGAAATGGTGTTCTCCTGTGTCGTACCGCCTTGGGTTGCACCGTGGGGTCAAAGTGTAGTTTGACCAACTTTCCTTTCAGGCATCCAATGGCCCACAGAAGACCTGGGCATTTTGTCAGTAGATCACTGATTTCATATGAGACTGTAATGTCACAGATTAACTTTATCAGTCCTAGATCTTCTGCAGACTCCCAACTGAGTAGATATCTATGTCCGCATTTACAACGTATACTTGTCTGCCCAGCTGAGTGTTGTTCTGAAACGTCAGATGACCGGCAGTGGCATTTTGCAACCATACGCGAACAGAAGAGTGTCTGTGTGTTTCAGTGCTGGCTGGGGTTGCATCTGCTTGAACATGTCTGCAGGCATAACATTTTTACGGATGCTCTTGTGTCAATCGTCATGACAGTTTCTTGCCCCTGCATATTTATGCAGCACCTGGGTCTCCTCTTCTTCTATGCTGTGCCATTGCCTTGTTCCAGGGCTGAGATGGGGTGAACCTTGCCATTTCACCTTGTCGTTCGGATTCAACTGCTGCCGCCACACCGTCGTGGTCATGCCCGGATTCGTCTGTGGAGGAGTTATCTCCAGTCACAACGAGGCAGGTGTCCGCCTGCTTCTTCTTCCTGGTATACATTTTTTGGCGGTTGGGTTTGGTTGCGTTGGGGCAGACCTGACGATCGGCATATGCGTGCATTGTGATCTTTGCAGCCGCATGCTCTGCATGTGGTGCCTTGGGCTGGGCAGTCTCTTCTCCCATGGCGTGCACCTCCACACCATCCGCATTTGTTGCCCCGGGGTTCATGGTTGCCACCTCTGGGCTGTGTGAGGTTTGCAGTTAACTTCTCTGGCCACTGAACGGTTTGAGATTTGTGCCACTGTAGGTGATGGAATAAGTTGCCGTTTTTGTAGAGTGGTGCCCATATGAGCTGCTCGGGCATGTAATAGTTCACTCTGGTATCCGTATGCAAATATTCTTGCAACTGGGATGCCCTCACTGCTCAGAACTATGCATCACAATTTTTCAGAGCTCATGCCATTGATGAGTTGGCTTCTGATCTCTTTTTCCATGTCCTCAAACTGGCAGAATAAGGCCAACCACCTGAGTCTAGAGTGGGGTGCTTCAAGGGTCTCATCTTCTGTCTGGATTGTGCAGCAAAAGAGGAATGTCTGATAGTCGGGGTTCAGCTGTGGCATGAAGTGTGCTCATAGTGCCCCATTTTTCCAACCGGTATGCGTCTGCGCCATCTCATACAGCTAGGGAGTTGAAAATATGTAGCACGTCATCACCCACATTCAGTAAAAGGTGTGATCTAATTTTCCTCGGCATAGTTACATCCTTACAGTCCATTGCCATCTCAATTTTCTTTATCCAGATCATCCATGAAAGCCCTACCAATGAGGGGTCAGTGAAAGGGTCAAACGAGCGCAGTGCTGCTGTGGTGTCATCTTGGTTGCGTGCTGTTGTGGGAGAGGGGAGCAAGAGGTGCTTGTCCTGGGCATGGATATGCCTTCCGCCATGTTTTCCACTGTAAATCTTCTGTCACTGTGTGACTGGGTGGTAGATGGGGCAGCCCACTCACTTTCTGAGGAGATGCTCTGGTGAATTCAGCCTTCTGTTGCCTCAAATCACGTGTGTTGCATGGCTGGGTCCCTATAAACCCTTCCTGGGTCTGGATAAGTCTGGATAGTGTGTCTGAGAAAGTTGCCACTACTTCATATGGAGTGGTTCCAAAAAAGTCCTTTTTCTTATTTTTTTTCTTTGAAATAATAAGCAAAATGCTTATGCATGTGTAATCTGCATCATGCCCACGTCGCCAGTATTACATATCAGCTGGAGCTTTTTGCTGGGAGAGGCAGCTCCGGTAGGCGTTGTGTAGGCCTGCGGGCCATAGCGTGCATACAGAAATGCGTCCACACAGTTGGAGACTTAACAGGGAACTACCCGTGCCTTCCAGCTCTTTTTATTAACTGCTGTGACGCGTACATAACATCTATTTTATCATTCATGCAATGTATTTCCATTACCGGGGGGTAGAATTCTAGATTTCTGTACCACAGAGATGAATGCTGGAATGTAAGAAACATGTCCAGCCCCCTGCCATTCTTCAAGCCCTGTTGCCTACTGGGATCAGATTTGTCTCAGTTTAGTGGTGCTACATTCAGAGGGAGCCAGGCAAATAAAAGTTTCAGCCCATCAGAAGGCAGAAATGATCTCTGCATTATTATGGTCCAGGCAAACAGAACGTGGGAAATATGGGGAGGGCGTGGCTTGGTGGCCATGAGGTAGGCTGGAAGCTCTTGGAGCTCTGCGAGATCCTAAATTCAAAAAGAGCCAAAACTGGCAAGAACTGCAAGAGCTGTTGCTGAAAATATATGTACGGGTCCTTGAAGGTCCTGCGCACACCGGGGACCACTCTCGCTCAGAACCGGAGTCTAAGCGAGAAGAAACACGACGAAGAGGGAGAGCGCAGATCCGTGCCACAGATCTAAAATGGCAGATCCCGGCCGAGGCAGCGTTTAGAGGAGCCAGCGAGATAGAGGCGAAGAGGGCGGCCCAGTGACAGAGTGGGCAGAAGAGCGAGAGTGCAGGGGGGACAGCCCTGGCGGGAGGTCTCTGACCAGAGCAGAGGAACTGGGGAGTGACACTGGGGCTCCGACCTGCCATGGAGCACCCAAACAACCCAAAAGAACGAGTGGAGAGCACTGTCAGCGTGGGGTGGATGGCGGACAAGAACATCGCTCGCCGGGCGGGCGTGACCAGTGTGGCTAGAGTATATGAGACTGCCCAGCGGTGCCCTGGTCGAGATAGTGAGGTGAGAACCAGGCGCCGGGGCATGGGTCCAGAATAGCCCCAACACCCGGGCACGACGGGCACACCAAACCTCCCCTCTGCCCATCTCCCTCGCGTGGAGCCTCGGTGACCCACTGTCAACACTCGAGGTGCCCGCGAGAAGCTGCCCTTCCTTGCAGGAAGTGTAGCGGGGGGACGTGTGCGGGCACCGCTTGTCTCGTAGGAGTCTAGCGAGTCCACCAGGACCTGAGGCGGTACCGCAAGGGATCCAGCTCTGCCCAACGGCTGGGCACGAGCACCCAAGGCCGGGAAAGGTGCTTTGAAAGGTGGAGTAGCACTGGAGATGCCAGAGACAGCGCCGGAGACACGAGAGGACATAGGAGGGGGCCCAGAGCGCTGGTGGACCCAGAGGAGGAGAAGAGAAGACAACTGCAAGAGGTGAGGGTGAGCAGAGCGGGCTCTGGCCCAGCCGACAGCAGAGGAATCAGTCCACAGGCTCCCCCCTTGTCTGCTCCCGAGCGGGGGTAGTGGGGCCCACACAACATACCCTGGAAGCACGAGTTGGGTCCGCTGGACCATGAGAGGGGTGCACCTCAGGCCAAGAGCACTACTGGCCAGACTAAGAGCTACGGGGGCTGCAATACAGAGTGGGGCAGACCCATAAGTTTGCATACAAGGGCACTGCCCTGAACATCCTGCGACACAGGGCACAAAGCAGGCAAGGAGCGGATCTCCACAATACAGTGGGGGAAGAGAGAGAGCGCAGCCAGGGGCTGCGAAGGCAAGGAAACGGATAGAAAGGGCAGTGCAACGTGGGAGGATACAACCCACTCGATAAGCAATACAGTGGGAAGCAGTCAAGAGAGTGCAGCTGGGGACTGTCCCTTCCAGGGCTCAATCACGTACCAGATCAGGGTCAAACAAGTTAAGCTGTGACAATAACGCTCGAGTGGGCTCAATCTTGGAGCTTGCAGGCGCTTGCAACGGAGCGCCAGCCCCACCAGGCTGTTCTTTGAACAAGGACAACACAGGAGTAACCCGAGAGAAGAAACAACACATGGAGGAGAGTGGTCCGGCCTCCTGGGCCTGAGCAACAGCAGAGAGGAGCGCCTCCCAGCAGCCATATTTATCCTGGGGCTAAACGTGCAATGGATAGACCCGCGCTGAGCCATTAGGGTGTCAAGTAAGGACATAACATTAGCGAGACGGCCCATGGGAGAGGTATAGAAGCGGGAGGACAGTTTGCTCATCGCTGAGGCACACCAGCGCTGGTGGGTGTCGGGTACAGAGAGGGGGCCCGGCACCTACCCTGAATAAGGACTGAGTGCGCGAGGTGATCGCAAATGCTGGAGTATGAGAGGGAGCTAATGCACCAAAAATGGGAAGAGGATAACGACTCCCGTACACCGCAATAACATGCTTATAGAAGGTGAACTAAGTGCGCCACCCTCAGAAGAACAGAGAGGGAAGACGACGCCTCACGCCTTCAAGAGGAGAATGCCAAACAGAACAAAAGGAGGAAGAGGCAAACAAACTAGTCAGACAAAAAACAACCCACCCTATCAGATGCAACTATGGCTTTGAAGAGTCTGCACAACAGCGCTAGCTTCCCTGATGGCATCCTTGGAAAACAAGCTGGACGCAACCATGTTGGATGTGGGCCTCCTCCGACAAAATGCACGGAACTTGAGAGAACAAGTGACTACAGGAGAACAGCGGGTGCAGCAGAACCCCACCAAAGTCGCCACCACTCAGACACAAATGTCAGAGGTGCTGGAACGAGTGAGGATCCTGGAACACAGAGCGGACGATGCGAAAGGGAGGGCATGAAGGAACAATATTCATATAGTTGGATTGCCAGAAGGTGAAGAAGGCAGGGATCCCATAGATTAAGTTGTTAATCTGCTACTGCAGGTGATTGGAGCAGGAGTACTGTCCCAGGGCTTTGCGGTAGAAAGCGCCCACAGAGCCCTTACCAGAAAACCCCAACCGGGTACCCCCACAAGATCAATGATCGCCAAGATCATGAAATTCAAAGATAGGGAGAAGATATTGACATTCTCGAGAGAAGGGACGGGGGGTGATAACCAGGAACTCCTCCAGAATTACAATATATCCACACTACACTGTCATGGTCCAGAGACAAAGAGCACATTTCGGCCCAACCAAGGAACACCTTAGAATGGCGGGAATACGTTACATGCTGTTATATCCTGCTAAACTTAATGTGATACATCAGGGCAGATTGTGTTTCTTTGAGACGGCAGAGGAGGCTCACACATCGATGGACCAGCAAGGTTTTCCTCTGCAAAGACCTAGGAATGCCAATAACGATGGAAACTTGCCCCGGTGACAACGTGAGGAAATAATATGGGTAAGGACATTTCAGCATAATGCACATAACGCAAGCCAAAATGAATTCATAACGGAGGGACAAGCTCCAGTTCTGCCAGAAGGGACGACAAGACACACAACCCCAAAGTGTTCTACAAGTTTGGATGTCAGTTCTAAGGCATCACGCTGCGGTGGGCTGGTCCCACCTCGGTGGGTGGAGCAAGAGAAGCAGCGAAGCCCGAGCAGGGGGAGGATGGCTGGTTTTTATTTGGTTTTTATTTGATAGTTTTAGTTAGTCAATTGTTTGGTTGGTGGAGGGGGAGGTGCAGGATTGCGATGAATACTCTGCAAAGAGACTATGAAGCAGGAGGCATCCGATTGCCGGACTTTGAAAGGTACTACCTGGCAAAGCAATTGCAATTTGTGGTCAAGTGGCTGAGGGAAGAAACAACAATAGACACAATACTCTTTCAGCCGGCATTGAAATTATACTATTTGAGAGAACTGTTATGGATCGATAAATCCCTGATCAAGACTCTACCTAACATGGTCAAACTCGCAATAACCCTGTGGAGCAGCGCGTGGAAAATCCAGGATACGAAAGATCCCTGCTCTGTACAGATCCCCTCGCTGTATTTGTAGGCCCGGACACAGGAACTCTCGCAATATACCAATCCCTTTGGGAAGCCAAAGGCATAGCCCAGATAGGTGATCTGAGGAAGGAGCGACAATGGGTGGAATTTTTAAACCTGGTGGAGGATCAAGATGTACATGGAGGCCAGTTTATACTACATAACAGCATGGTCAGAACAATCAAGAAGAGATGGGTTGAATGGCCATAGGAAGAGGACACGGGGGGAGGGGTTGGATGCATGGTATGACATATCAGAAGGGAGACACACGGTCTCCAGACTATATGAACAGTTGCTGAAATTTAACAATGAGCAAGTGCTGCAAACGAGAGAACATTGCGAAAGAGAGCTCCAGAGGTCCTTCAGTGACCAAGAATGGGTTATAGTGCTTAGATAGCTTAAAAAAGTGTCCAGGAATACAGGATTCAGACAAGCACAGTTATACCTTATGGATAGGGCATACCTTACGCCTAGCAGGATGACCATGATGAGACTTGGGGAACCTCGAAACTGCCCCTGCTGCACTGAGGATGAAGCTGACATGCTGCATATGTTTTGGACTTGGCCAGTAATAAGAACTTTCTGGGAGGGAATCAAGGAGAGGGTGGCGGGGGTTGTAATCCAAATGCATGCATGGACCCCGGAGTCTTATTTATTGGGCCTTTGTCCCCAGAGGAGACAGGCAAAGGACGCATCTGGCCAAGATGAAGGATTTGATGTGCATTTTGGCTAAACACCGGATAGCAATGGCATTGAACTCCAGTGCAGGACCAAGTATGGACTCATGGTGGTCTGATCTCCAGAGATGGGCGGTAGCGGAGACAACAGTGTGGACAAGAGCAGTGCAGAGGAGTGAAGGGGAAAGTGGGCAAAAGATACTTGTATGGAACTCCCTGATACAAGATTTATTTGGACATGGGGAAGAGAGCAGCACAGATGACTGAGGAACAAAACAGGAGAATAGACAGATGCACATTGTACCCCCTCAAAAAGACAACGTGCAAGGGATGGGCCTCATTATGAGGATCGCGGTAAAAACGCAGTCATTACCGGCATGGTAGCATTAGCGCGTCCGTGCAGCCTCGACGCCGCTAATAGCGGCTGATTACGAGAGCACGAGCATGCGCGAACCCCCATGCCGGTAATGGCAGCACTGCCATGCCGCTAAAGGCCCCCCAAATCCATGATAGCGCCATCACAGGACCCGCCGATACCGCCTCCACCCAGGAGCAACCCCTCAATAACGGACCCGGCAATACCATCATGCAAATACCGGGTTCGTGATACCGGACCCGGAAGTAACGTCATCGCGCCGGAACGGGAAATGCACCGGTGGCCATCTTTAAAAACACAATCCATTGCAATCCTCTTAACACAGCAGTGCTACAGAGTGGGGACCAGGCCTAATCAACCCATCATGTCAAAGGCAACTCGGAAGTCTAACCCCTGCCTGCGCAAGAAGCGCTTATCTGATGAGGAGCTCAACATGCTTGCGGATACACTGGCAGCCCATGCAGATGAGGTGTTTGCCAACAACTTGAAATGCGAAGCCAACTGCGAAAAAAACAAATATGGGAGGAGGTGGCACAGAAGGTGACAGCGGTTGGCACCACCACCCGCACGGTGAAAGACTGCAAAAAGCGGTGGGACGATCTACGTCTCCGGGTGCGAAACATACTAGCATCAAACCGCAGGGAGGCTATGGCTACAGGCGGCGGGGCCCACTCACCCACCAAATTGATGAGATGGGAAGAGACCTGCAGCACCACGATAAATATGGAGTCTATCGAGGGCTTTGGAGAAATGGAGGTGGGTGCTGCGACATCAGGAGATGGAGGTGAGTGACCCCGTAAACCCCAGTAAATCAAAGCATGACGTAGCACAACAGATGTGAAAGTGAACCAAGCCAATGCATGGGCCATCATACACACATATATAGATCCATGTCCAGAAATGCATGCTGCGTGCCAATACCATTACCAACAGACACCCAACACACAGGGATCAATCACATGTCACACATCACGCAAACCGCAATACAACAGTATGCCACCGAGAACACATCAGTCCAGAAATGAGAGTCCACGGCGTATGCCAATATGGCCCCCCACATTGCAAGAACCCTGAGCGTCACACCTACAAGAAAGCAATGCATGAAATGTGAAATACTGAACAGCACCAAATCATGCATCTTGCACGTACCACCGTCACTGATGCCCTGCATCTCTTGTTCCCCCACAGGCACAGAAGCAGAAAGTGAAGGCCAGGACTCTGCCCCAAGGGCCTCAACATCCACAAAGGGTACCAGGCCCAGACAAGAAGGCACTGGGCCTTGCACCTCCAGGGCAACAACAATGCCCAGAGTGCAACAAAGGCCAGCAGCACAGTCCAGGGCAGCTGAGGAGGAGACAACACCAGGCGACGACACAGCCACAATGGAGTCGACAACTCCTGCAGAGACAAAGGGTGATGGAACCCAGTCAGCTGCCACAAGTTCCATAGGAGAGGTAGCAGTCATTGCCCCCCTCAGCGACGTGGAGGGCCACGCTGAGGAATTCACTGACATGGACAACAACATCCACGTAGCATGTCCGCATACACCCAGTCCCCAGCCCACCCCCCTGCACTCCACACAGGGCACACCAGTATGCCCCATGCTAGAACATGCCAAATTACTGGCCAGTCCGCATCTGTCCACAACATCAGAGAGCATTCCATCATTGGGCCACCCTGCTACTGCACCTTCCACCTCCACAGCCCCCACAGGCATGGAGGCCTGCCTCACGAGGGTTGAGGCCCGGCAGGACAGTTTGATAGAGCTTGTCCGCCAGTATGTGGCGGAGGGGGAACTGACCCGCCGCGAGATTCAGGAGGCTAATGCGGCTTCCATCACTGCCATGAATGCCAACACCATAGTGATCAGAGACAGCTTAGCTGCGGTTACCGAGGTTCTTGGCAGGATCGTGGAGAATATGCAGCAGCAACAAACTGCGCCAGCAGTCGCACAACCATCCACCTCCACCCCATCCACCACACCTGCCAGCTCGACTCCCTCAAGTCCTGTGCGGATGATCAGGCGCAGCGCACGCCAAATGGACATGCCGCCCCCAGGCCCAAAGAGAGATCTGAAGTAGCAGGACCACCCTGCATGTGCCAACTGCCACCTTGCAAAACTCATGAACGGCACATTGTGTGTCGGATGACAATGGGTGAGGGGGAGAGGTGGTTTTGGGGGTGTTTGGGGTGTTGGGGGGGTATGGGTTGTTGGGGGGGTATGGGGTGTTGGGGGGTATGGGGTTGTGGGGAGGTATGGGGTATTGGGGGTATTGGGGGGTAGGGGGGCGGGGGGAAGGTGTGTGTGAATTGGAGGGTTCTAGCACTATATTGTTAATATTTCAATACACCCGTTGTGTTAAAAATCATTTCATGGCTGGACATTGTTCATTTCGTGTGTGTTTATTCAATTCTTGACAGCGCACAGTGCCCAACTCCCCACACACCCTGTGCCCATATCAACACGATCCCAGTGCCCACTGTAGTACTAACACAGACCCATCAGCATCCCTGTAGTTCAGAAGAAATCGTCAATCAGTGATTGGCGCACAGCACGGCCATCCTGTGCATCGCAAACTGGCAGGGGTGCTGCTCCTCCTCTATCATCATCATCATCCTTCTCCCCCGGGGCATGCAGGTCAATGTCAGGTGGCATTGGTACTTTTCTCCGGATGCACATGTTGTGCAGCATGGAACAGACCATGGTGATCTTTGCCACCTTCTCAGGCCCGTAAAGGAGTGCTCCACCAGACCTGCTTAGACAGCGGAACCGTGCCTTCAACAGGCCAAAGGTCTGCTCGATCACAACATGGGTATGGGTATGAACCCGATTGTACTCCTCTTCGTGCCTGTTCTGCGGGTTCCGTACAGGGGTAAGTAGCCATGGCTTCAAGGGCTAGCCACCATCACATGCATGGCGGCACAATGAGGTATGTGTTAGTCGATATCAGACCTGACAACTTAGTGATCACTACCATGGCTGCAGCTATTCGGTGTTGACATGCACATGTCCCTGGATGCATGCACGCAGGTTCCTTTGACGCAATGGGTACTGTACTATGGTCTGCTGGTGTGGATTGCGTTGTCCAGATGATGCAGGGCGTTCACTTGCATGCTGATGCAGATGTACTGTGAATGCGGGACAATGTTTAAACGCGCATGTTGGTGATGTGTGGTACTATGTATGTATTCCCAATAGGGCCATTGCCACAGGTGTGATCATGTTTAGTCATCCATCGCTTGACATTCCCATGGTGGTCTGCTTGTAGGTCTGGCATATTGCCATTGCTGTGCAGCATTAGTCTTATGTATGGCATTGATGTGTCATGTTCAGGTTGGGATGTTCATGGGTGCAGTGTTTTGCTGTATGTGCATTGTCCACTCACCACCCATTCACTCCCAGGTGGAGTATGCACCCCCCAATCTCACCCAGGTGGAGTATGCATCCCCCCCAATCTCACCCAGGTGGAGTATGCATCCCCCCAATCTCACCCAGGTGGAGTATGCGTCACCCCCGGTCTCACCCCCCATTGCATTGCCATGGGCCTGTCAGGCAACTTACCAAGCAGCCAGGCACGTCGTCCAGCATGTCGCTCCATGTAGCGGGGTAGCATGGAGTTACGCAGCACCATGGAATCATGTGTGGATCCGGGATATCGGGCACAACAATGTGTGATCATTCTGCTGGCGTCACATACCATCTGCACATTGATGGAGTGGTATTGCTTGCGATTCCGGTACACCACCTCAATGGCATGAGGGACCACCAATTCTACATGGGTGCAGTAGAGGGCACCGACGCAATTGGGCATGCCTGCCAGTGCATGGAAGCCGACTTTTGTGTCAGCGAGCTCCTGGGCAGTCCGTGGTAGGGATATGTGGATGCCTGCATGCTTCAGGAGGGCATCCAGCACTTGGGTCAGCATGCGTGAAAAGAGTGGTTGTGATATGCCATGCAGCTGGCCCACTGTGTGCTGGTAGGTGCCTGTGGCCAGGAAGTGGAGCACAGACACCACCTTCAGTAGAGGGGGGATGGCAGTGTGGATTTCTTTCAGGCTGACGATGTTGTTGTGTATCATGTCCACTATGGTGGTGATGTGCCCCGGTCCAAACGGTACAGGGTGTTGATCTGCACGGGGGTTAGGTTGAAAGGACTGGCTCTGATGCAAAGGTATTGGTGGCTGCCTACGTGGTACTACTGGCTGCACTGGTGGGACTTGCTGGGTCTGTCTCACCCTCCTTCTCCTCATGCGTGTACTCTGTGCTGCCTGTTGTTGTTGTAGTTGTTGTTGTTGCTGGTGTAGCAGTGCAGGCATGTCCTCCAGCCCCAGGATTGCTACAGCAAGTGGGATCATTTTGGTGTTGGAAGGGGTGTGGTGTGTGGGTGTGCTCCTTTTGTGCTGGGACAGGCTCAATTGGCTCCACCTGTGGTGATTGTGTGCACCTGTGGCAGTTGGTTACACTGCACGTTGCTATTTATGGGTGGCCCGCGATGCCTGTAATACCACCATCGTGCAGGTCCTATTTATCGCCTTTGGGATGCGGGTAAGTGCATGCCCGTGTGACTTGTGATG
Organism: Ambystoma mexicanum; assembly: GCF_040938575.1. Classification (NCBI taxonomy): domain Eukaryota; kingdom Metazoa; phylum Chordata; class Amphibia; order Caudata; family Ambystomatidae; genus Ambystoma; species Ambystoma mexicanum. The sequence goes on along the minus strand of NC_090926.1, from coordinate 1,088,797,338 downwards.
TCCTCCTGTTAGCGGCATCCCGATATTACCGCCGCAAAGGGTCGTGTGTACGCGCATGCCGGTAAGAAGGGGCAAGGTACGGGCGGGGGCGGCATTAACGGGTTGTCGGCTCGTTATGGCCCGAACCGGTAATCGATGCCGGTAATACCATTCCTCCTTCCTTTTTTCATTACCTCCATGCTCGTAATGAGGCCCTATAGACTTGAGACTGGAAAAATGTGCGGCCATAGACCAGGGCAGCCCGGCCATGGGATCACTCCAGAACGAATCAGGATGGAAGGCGGAATCGACAAAGAAGTGCCAGAGTGACTCTTATGTTTGTTTGATATTGTTGTTGGTCAATGTTGTAAAACAATAAAGAATTTTAAAAAACATGTGCAATACAGGGCTCCTGATTTTTCAAAATATTCATATGTCTAGCAGCATCAACCTTGGAGAAAATCAATAGCAGAATCCCGGTTACTAAGCTCCACTATTAGAATGGGAACGTGGGCGAATTCTGCCAGTGATGAAAAGCCGGAAAAATGTTCTCGCTGCTCTAATTGCATAAAATGTCGAGGAATTCACATCATATCTCATTCCCTCAGAAACAGCCAAGCAGGCACGCCCTCATTGGCATAGTCATATGCATTGTACACACACAAACACACGTGGACAAAGATGTACAGTTATGTTCACTGATGAGCACTGGTATTCATGTTCACACATACACTAACTAGCATCATGCCAGGCTTGAAGAACAGCATCCCTTAACTGGAAGGGGCAGTCCTCTGTACTCGAGAAACCACGTGACATTGTTTACGCATAGAGAAAAGAATGTCTCATGAGTTCGAGTTGGAGACACGAATGGCTGGAGGACGCAAACCAAAGTCCCTTTCTCGTAACTTACCAAGATGCAGAAACATCCGATTCCAGGACATCATCGACTTTCCCGTCTGAGCTCACTGTTTGCTTTTAGCATCTGGTTATGCCTGCAGCTGCCAAAAAACACTTCTCTTATCCGCCCCTCTTTCTCAAAACAGTGTTAAACCTACTACATACTAATTGAACCTGTCCACATTCTGAGCTCCAATGAATTTAACAATCATCAATATGGTCAAAGAGTAGAACAGAATTTGGTGGACAAATGCTATTTGAGGCTTATCGATAGCGAGGTTAAAGCAGAACATCAGCCAATATATCGTTCAGTGTCAAAGAGTGGAATCAGAAAGCTGCCATTTCGTTTGTTCTACTCTCTAATCATCACAGGGATGGTGACGACTTAGTAATGGGCTGCTTACGAAGTACGTTGGTCCCTATTTGGAGATTGACAGGTCCAATTCGTTTACTGCCACCTGTAGGCCAGTATCTGAAGGGCAATGTGCATGGCCTAAAAGGGGAGTGAAAGGTAGAGTGTCTAGCCTCTACTTACATTGGCAAGAGAGAACTTCCCAACATTGGGGCTCATTATGAGTCTGGAGGTAAAAAGTAAAAGTGGTGGCAACAGAATTACTGCCACTTCTACCATACTGCCGAATCATGAGTCGGCAGTACCTCCACTGGCAGAATTAGCTCTGGCGGAATTACTGCCAACATTTGGCGGAATTAGCCCAGGTGCTAATTCCACCGGCGGAATCACAGCTGTGATACAAAACTTTATTTCGGCTGTAATCCAAGATGAAATACGGCTGAAATACCACCACACATTTACGGTAATTCCACCAAAAACACAGTACACTTACTTAAATGCATAGAGGTGACGGAAACAAGTCACAGGTACACCCAATCCACTTAGGAGGAGTAAATAAGGCACAAGCCTTGCCCAAACACACTTTCCAACATCATGTTGCCAGTAGCTGTTGTGGATTTGGACATTGAGCTGCTCTTGATCCGCATTGAGCTGCAGAGGGTACAGGGTGAAGAGAGGTGGAGGAGGAGATGCCATGTAAGGCGAGCCCCGATACCCTGGGTCAGGCCCACACCCCAGACCTTGACTGACAACCAGCAAATCACCTTGTACAGGTTGAACAGGGAAACGATAGCTGAGCTGCTCACCTTGATCTAGGATGACCTTGACAGCAGGATCCATTTCATGAAATGGTGCTTGCAACAGACTTTGGTCTCATTTATTATTGCTTCTGTAAATCCTGTCATATAAATGCATCTATTGTTTTGGTGGTCTGCAACTAATTTGTGTATGCTAAATTAATGTAATCAATATTGCCTTTTTACCAAAATCAAAGTTCTTTTATTCAACCATTATTTTTTCTTTTCTCTTGTTCCTGTGCCCTGATCTCGTGCACTTTCATGCACTGCTGAATATAAACACAAACATAACATATACTCAAAAAACATGTGACTAAATATAAACATAAAACATACATATCACAACCAATGTGGGGAATAAATCAAAGACTAGAGCAAAATACAATTGATCAGATATTTCATTAGTACATGAGATTATCACTTTCCACCATCTCTCACTAGCTGATTAATTCCACATACTACAAAGTGCTTTAGTGCTGCAGCCCAATGTGAAACAATTGTGGAGAAAACACATTTAAAAAGACCAAACTCTCTATCCAAGTTTACATGTGGTTGCCTCATCTCGCCAGGGTCTCCCACCCTACATCTCCACTACATGTGTAGGAGCGGGCAATGTTTCCCACTGTGCTGCAGAAGAGTAGAATAGAACCCCGCTTTGTGTTGAGACGTTTCAGCAAAGTTATTAGTAGTTGCCTTCCTCAAGGCAGACTAATCAAGCTGACCTTGCATGTGGGCATTCCCTAAAAAATAATGAAATGGACACAATCGCCACCTGTAATGTATTTGTACGGACCTCCTCTGTCTTGTAAAAAGGCTACCTATATTCCCCACTAACCTTGTGGGATGTTTTTACCCATGCATCCAAGCCCTACCATAAAACTGTGCAGTACTGGCATGGAAAACATCATGATGGCCAGAACTCCCCAGAGAGTGCACAAGGAAAACATGAAGAATAGGCTGCCACCCATTTTTGCCTATGTTGTGAGCACAGGAGGGCACTGCCTAAAACCACCATTGGGCTACACACACAGTAGCCTGAAACCATTGGGAATGGCAATGCTGATTGCCAAAAAGCAACTCAGAACTGTGGGGACTTCATTTTCTTAATCCCAAAAATGGTTGCAATACCGGTACTCACCACTATCAGAAAGCCGGCGTTTTAAAACCACCAGACTTTTGTGTAAAACTGAACAAATGAAACAAAACCAGGCCAAGGAAAGACTTGCTAAGAGGTGGATACAATGTAAAACTATATTCTGAAATGACTTGAAGGAAGTAATTATTTAATGTATAGGTAAAAATTGACAGTTTGATTTGAATGTAGAAAACTGGGAACAAAAAGTGACATTTAGCTGAAACCTGGCTTAATAAAACTGGATTCTGCCTGACAACTACCCCCGACAGGAGAAACCTGCTCAGACACTCTTCCCAGGCCTGGCTGCATCCTGCTGCCCCTGCCAAAAGGAGCTCACACCTCCCTGATTGAATTAAGGGAGGGGACCTGCAGACTGAAGGAGGTTGAACAAAGCCTTGTCCTGGACTCAGGCAAATGTTATATTTGGGGGGCCGTAAAGTGGCTTCCTCTTGGGAAAACTGGGAGGGGCAGTGCCTCTGCTAGCAGCTGAGCTTGGGGGAAGTGGATAAACCAGTTATTCCACCCTGTGATGTGGGAAGCCACACCCCTTTTTGACCAGGGCATAATTTTAAAAAGATAGATAACTCATAGTCCGGACTGGTCAAAATTATATAAATAATATCATTATTCTTGTGAGTTTTCTGTGCACATTTTAAGAGGTGTTAGGACTCTGTGGTATGTTCCTGGGGATGGTAGCGGAAAAAAGGTTGTTACTCCAAATGTATACATGTTAAAAAATCTGACACTTTATCATCTGTAACCCATATCCCTGGTGCACATTTGTGTAAAATCTGGAAAGGTTTAGAGGTCGTTATCTGGATGAAAAGGGGAGAATTCTGTCATCAGTGGACACGATATCGTACAAAGACAGGGATCGGATGGTTTGGTGCTACAGAAAATATGTTAACTGGACCTATAATATTAGAAAAATGGTACATAGATAAATATGTATTTGGGTCAGAAATAGATTTGTGTGCAAATTGACCAGGGGAGGATCCTCTGACCCATAAACAGACCTCATCATGATGACAATCCATTTCCTTCCCCCAATCAAGGGAGAGAGGAGGAATTGGCCAATGATAAGTGAGAGGGGCAGGTTTAGTTATGACCAACGCACACACCCACTTTCCAAAACACATTAAAAGAGACTGCTGGGACAGGTAGAGACATTCAATTCCATTTGCTGCGGAGCATGCTGACCGACGACTTCACATCCAGAGATCCAGACTTCAAATCCATCAATCTCCAGAACCTGTAGCAGAAATTAACTCCAGAATGTGTAGCAGAGAGGCCTGAATCCACCAGCTGAATCCTCTTCAGCAGGCCTCAAAACCAACCAAACTATTCAACAGCCGGGCGAGCTGTTTGAATTTTTGCCAATAATTTTTGCAAGAACCTGTAGCAGTATCCAGAAAGCAGTGCTGTATCCGGAACCCGAGAGAACCACAAACCAGACCGTTGTGAGCAGATCCGGTGCTTGACAGACCTAGAGAGCAGAGCTGACCCAGATAGCCGGGACTTCAGAACCACCTGCCGGAAGTCCCGTCCAACCTGACCAGACCGTGACGAGGGTACCTAGCAGAACTGTGCAGAACCAATCTCTTAGTTAAAATAATCTAATGCAAACTATTTTAACCTAAGTAGAACTGCCTCCTAGAAATCGTGTCATCTGTCATTTTTAAAGCTGCACAACTGTCACCTGTCAATTCTGCAGCTGCAAGCTGTCACCTGTCATTTTGAGCTTTACTTTAAATCCGAAAATCTACCTTTATTAAATCGTCCGTATCTCTTGAACCGTTTGGGCTAGGAACGAAATTTAGGCTTTCCAACAAACCTAGAACTGACTTCCTACTCCCTATACTTTCCTCGTAATCGCGAGACATGCACTCACGAAATTTACCGTGATTTGCGATTTGGCCCGATTTCTTCATCTGTAGAAATCAGCAGCTTGTTGCTTCTCTTTGTTAAAATCCGTTTGCAACCTGGTAATAACTCATAGGGCATTGCTAAAGTGAGCCTGAACTAATACCAACAAGCATCTCTCACTCAACCTGAACCTCTAGAGGGAATTAAAAGCAATTTTAGCACCTTTTCACTTCCTTGCAAACCACATTAAAGTAATTCGCCTGTGTTTAAAACTCATCCCTGTTTCCTCTAAGCTTGCTGGGGGGGAACTGAATTTCGTATTGTATTTGATTGCATTCCTGAGAACTGTGTGCTCCTCTTTCCATCCCCTTCCATTTCTTACATTGCATAGGGGAGGGAGGTGAATTGCCAGAGAAAAAGTGATTATCTTATCTTTTGCTAAAATCATATCAAGTATTTCTGTACTGCATTTTATTCCACCTTGCGTTTCCTTGAACCATATAAAGCATTCTTTCCCACCTTATTCTTCTGTTCCTATTTATAAGTTACCTCTTGCTGACCACTGCTCATATTCACAAGTGTAATATCCATTATCAATTTATTTATAGAAGTATGATACATATATATATTGTTTAAATTTTCAAATAAACCTTTTAATTTGCAAAACAAACCTACTTCTTGGCTCAGTGGGGTCAGGGGGATTCTAAGAGGGGGGTGTTATACAAGGTTTGTCATCCAGAGTACTGAACTGGATATAAAAATACATCAATAAGGGTTTTCTTCAGCATCCCAGACTAGGCATTGAATTAGCTGTAGTGTTGATTGAATATCACTTACAACCTGTTCACAATGGACCGGAGGCTGCCACCCTGTTTGCTCAATCACTGCTCTTCAAAGTTGCTGTGAACAGCTACTAGCATTTCTTTTCTTGTATGGAGACCACCTGATATGACATGAAGAGTACATCCATCTATGCATCTTTGAGATTTACTGGTGGGAGAGCGATAATTCAACCCTATTCTCTCCTACCTGGAAGTGCAATTTTCTCAGTGTGTCTTTCTTTTAAAGTCTCCTGTTTCTGATATCCTTATACCTAGATCTGCAAAACATATGTTGCCAGTCAGATTGATGTCCCATGTGAGAGTAACATACTTCCTCATCAAGCTGCCCTGGCTATGTTTATATTGTGCCCCCATACCGCCGTGGAGTCCTGTGAATGAGACGCCAAGCCTTTACTGGCTTATGTTCACCTGCAAGTTATCCTCAGTTGAACAAGAAATGAGCTTTCATGTGTGCCGTTGCGTCTTGTTACCAGAAGGGCTTGCTAGTCACAGCGTGCAAGATTTTAACCTTAAGCGGGCTGCCTGCTCTTGCATATGTGCTTGAAAGCCAACATTTTCTCCTCATCTGACGTTTAACGGGGTCGCTGCTGTCGGATGCCGTGTGTCCTGTCTGAGTCCTCTTGCGTCGCTTATGGCGGACTGCAGGGGCGTGTTCTCCATCAGCTGATAGGCTGCTTTGACATCTGTGAACAATGCTACATGCCATCTTTGACTAGTGTATTACCTACACTAGCCTGTGCATCACCTGTTGTACTGAGTAAATGACTCATTTGGTGTTTAACTCCTTGCGTTTTGTCAGTAGATCAATGATTTCGTTTGAGTCTGTAATGTCACAGATGAACTTTATCAGTCCTAGATCTTCTGCATACTCCCAACTGAGTAGGCAGTCTATGTCCGAAATGTACAATGTATACTTGTCTCCCCGGCTGTGTGTTGTTCCGAAACGTTTGATGACCGGCAGTGTCGTTTTGCAACCATACGTGAAACGTAGGGTGTCTGTGTGTTTCAGTGCTGGCTGGGATTGCATCTGCTTGAACATGTCTACAGGCCTAACATTTATGGATGATCCTGTGTCAACCCTCATGACAGTTTCTTGCCCCCGTATATGAATGCAGCACCTGGGTCTCCTCCTCTTCTTCGGTGTGCCATCGCCTTGTTCCAGGGCCGAGATGAGGTGAACCTTGCCCTTTCGCCTTGTCCATCCAGATTTAACTGCTGCCACCACACCGTCGTGATCATCCCCGGATTCGTCTTTGAAGGAGTTGTCCCCAATCACAGCGAGGCAGGTATGTACACCTGCTTCTTCTTCCTGGTATACCCTTTTGGTGGTTGGGTTTGGTTGCATTGGGGTGGGCCTGACGATTGACATGCACTTGCATCGTGATCTTTGCAGCAGAATATTCCACACGGGGTGCCTTGGGCTAGGCAGTTTCTTCTCCCATGGCGTGCACCTCTACGCCATCTGCATTCGCTCAGCCCCGGGGTTCTTGGTTGCCACCTCTGGGCTGTGTGAGGTTCGCTGTTTTATTCCCTTGGCGCTGGATGGTTTGAGATTGAGCTGATGGAGTAAGTTGCCATTTTTTTTAGAGTGGTGCCCATGTGAGCTGCTCAGATGTGCGATAGTTCCCTCTGGCATCTGTATTCCAATATTATTGCAAGGGGGATGCCCTTCTCGCTCAGAACTATGCATCACAGTTTTTCAGAGTTCATGCCATTGATGATCTGGCATTTGATCTCTTTTTCCATATCCTCAAACTCAAAGAATAAGGCCAACCGCCAGAGTCTAGTCAAGTGTGATGTGCATCAATGGGCTCAACCTCTGTCTGGGTTGTGGTGCAAAAGTTGAATGTCTCATAGTCAGCGTTCAGCTGTGGCATGAATTGTGCTCATAGTGCCTTTTTTGCCGACCGGTATGCGACTGCACCATCTCGTACAGCTAGGGAGTTGAAAATATGTAGCACTTCTGTAAAAGTATATTTTTCATTAATACTGCCTGATAGTAAACGATTGGCCTAAGCACATTTGCATTGCACTATTAATTGCATTGAATGAACCTGAAACAGGTTGACTACGCCGCCATTTTGAGTTATCCGCCATTTTGATTGCCTCTTGCTTTCATGTTTAGAATTGTGTTTTTGGCTCAGCAGAGCAAAATGAACTTTGTACTGTTTCCATGATGTCAACGTTGATAAGAATGTTGAAGCTGCTAAAGTGGATTGTTCTGTCATGATCTCTGCTTCCAAAAGGTCAGGGTTTTCCCAACTCCCTTGGAAGCAGATCCATAACCCAGGTTCCGAGTGCCAACCAGTCCCTATTGGGACCTTTTGGACCCAGTCCTGGCGCCAGTGGCACCAGGCTCATAAATATGCCCAGTCCCAGCGCTGGAAGCGCCAGGCTCATAATGCTTGGGTGGACTTACCTGCAGCAGACCATGCTGCTTACTTGCCTGCCAGTTGAGTCTCTGATCCTCTTCTGTTTGGAACTACTTTTCCTGTTGGGTGGGGCAGGAGCCACTCCCTAGATTCAGAACACTGGAAATCTTCTGGAAAGCAGGAACTCTTTTCTTACCTAGGCGTGGCTGTTGAAAGAGACACCTAAGCACTACAGGAGGCTATTTAAACCACACCCGATGGATGAATCTTGCTTTGCGTTATTCTGCATCCTCAGCAGCAGAACGCTCATCGTGTCTTCTGCATCTGATCCTGGGCCTAAGGAAAAAGGCTTACCATTCTGAATCCAGTCTTCAGCAACACCTATAAAGACAAGAAAGAACAGGTTAGCATTACGGTCTTCAGTGACAGCTCTTCAGTTACCCGGTCCATCGGCTGTCACCAACGCCTCGCGCTGCATTCCGGCATCTGAAAGACAAAGGCTTACCTACTCTTCGTGCGCTCCGGAGGTCTTCACTCTGCATTCCGGCATCTGAAAGACAAAAGCTTACCAACTCTTCGCACGCTCCGGAGGCCTTCGGCGCTGCATCCCGCATCTGAAAGACAAAACAAGGTGCGTTTAAAGACATTGGGGAACTTTAATACTCACGTGCCATTACTCCTTTCCACATCTAACCCAGTGGGTATTCCGGCACCCTGCAGCCGCCCCGAACTTGTACCTGCAAAATAAAAAGACAGTTAGAGCGCATCGTGAAGCAGGCAACAAGCGCTTACTTACGTGCTTCCAGGCGCTTCTATTCATCACACGGGCTCCATCTTCAACTCACTTCAGCCCGCCATCCGCCATCGCCGGAACCCTGCAAAACAAGAGACATCATTACTAAAGACTTTAAAGACATTAGAATTACTCAAAACTTACCGTTCGTGCAGTAAACGACGGACAGCAGTCCTCTGAAGTCAAGAGGCCTGCTCCCCTTATCCAGTGAAGAAACTGGTTACAGCACCCTGCCTCGAGGCAGATGGAGAGCACGGCGTTCACTTACCTAAGGTGAGAGCGTTAACCTTAGGGGTTCTACAGGAGAAGAGAAAGGGAAGAAGAGAGAGACATTCAATAACCCAGTTCATTAATCCCACATATTCTATCTGCAGACATCTTACCCTTCGAGCCAGACATACAGTGCACAGAGGTCCAGCCCAAAGAGCCAGCCGTGTGTTACACATCACCTTTGAAGATACGGTATACGCCCAGTCAAGACCGGCGCCTCTACGGGAATCAGGTGAGCGTTACATGTTCGTCCTACACTGAGAAACCTTGGAGTTAAACAAAAGCTGTACTAATCAGTAATTTAGATACCATCTGTTCCAATAGTGCCTTCCCCCCGTTCAAACAGCCAAGTAGAATGATGAATAGTTGAATGTGCTCTTCTTGCAGAATCCTTTGTGCTCCTTGAAACTAAGCTGACTTTAAACTCAAGAACAAATGGTAGACAAATATAAGCAAGTAAAATAAGGACTGTTACCTTTGTGTCTTATGTTTGGAAAACATGTGAAAAATCTAAGGGAAAACAACGAACTATGTAAAGATGTTTAAACATGAATTAGTTATGTGGAAAGGCTATGAACCCTAGGTAAATGTATTACACGAAGAGGGGCTGAACGATGTGTCCGGGATTGTGGAAAACCTGTATACATACTTGTGTTTTTGAAATGTCCAGCACTCTCTCATCTGACGGTGTCTGCTTGCACACATTGCGGGTTATTGAGAGCCAGCCAGCTGCCTGTTAATAAATGTACATTTTCCTTGCCGTAGTTACAACCTTACAGTCCATTAGCAACTCAAATTTTTGTATCCATATCATCCATCTATGCCCAACCGATGGGGAGTCAGTCTAAGGGTCAAACGGGCCCAGTGCTGCTGTGGTGCCACCTTGGTTGCGTGTTGTCACGGGAGAGGGGAGCAACGACGATATTCTTGCAGGGGTGCTTGTCCTGAGCATGGATATGCCTTCTGCAAGGTTTTACCCTGTAAATCCCCTGTTGCTGTGTGACTAGGTGGTAATTGGGGCAGTCCACTCACCTTCTGAGTATATGTTCTGGCGAATTCAGCCTTCTGTTGCCTCAAATCACGTGTGTTGTGTGACTGGGTCCATGTAAACGCTTCCTGAGTCTGGATGGTTCTGGATGGTGTGCCTGAGTAAGTTGCCACTGCTTCATGTGGCGTGGTTCCAAAAATGTCCTTTATTTTTTCTTCCTCAAAAGAATAAGCAAAATGCTTGTGCGTGTTTAACCTGCATTGTGCCCTTGTCGCCAGTGTTACATATCAGCTGGAGCTTTCTGCTGGAAGAGGGAGCTCCGATGGGCGTTGTGTAGGCCTGCGGGCCTAAGCGCACCTACAGAAATGCATCCAAACAGTTGGAGGCTTAGCAGGGAACTGCCGTGCCTTCCGGCACTTTTTAGTAACGGCACATCATGTCCCGCGTACGCGGTGACGCGTACATACATCTATGTTATCATTCATTCTTAACTTCCCAAATGCAGAAGCATTCGATTTCAGGACATCATCGACTTTCCCGTCTAAGATCACTGTTTCCTTTTGGCATCTGGTCCTGCCTGGAAACTGCCAAGAAACACTCCCTTGTATCTTTCTCTAAACAATGTTAAACCTACTACCTACTAACTGAACCTGGTCCCTATTCTGAGCTCCAATGAATTAACAATCATTAACCTTCCCTTGTCAATGCATCAACATGGTCAAATAGTGTAGAACAGAGTTTGGTGGACAATTGCTATCTTAGGCTCATCAATAGCGAGGTTAAAGCAGAATATCAGACAAAATATTGCTTATTGTCAAAGATAAGACAGGAATCAGAAAGTTGCCATTTCGTTTGTTCTACTCTCTACTCATCACAGGGATGATGACAACTTAGTGATGGGCCACTTACAAAGTACATTGGTCCCTAGTTGGAGTTTGACAGGTCCAATTTGTTTACTGCCACCTGTAGGCCAGTATCTGAAGGGCAATGTGCATGGACCCAAAGGGGAGTGAAAGGTAGCCTGCCTAGCATCTACTTACATTGGCAAGAGAGAACTTCCCAACATTGGGGCTCATTATGAGTCTGGAGGTATAAAGTAAAAGTGGCAGTAACAGAATTACCATACCATACTACTGAATCATGTGTCGGTGGTAACTCCACCAGCGGAATTAGCTCTGGTGGAATTACTGCCAACATGTGGCGGAATTAGACCCAGCGGTAATTCCGCAGCTGACGTATTTCCAGATGAAATACAGCCAAAATACTGCCGACAATTGGCGGTAATTCTGCCAAAAACACACTGCAGTTACCTAAATGCACACCGGTGATGGAAACAAGTCACAGGTGCACCCAGGCTATTCAGGAAGAGTACATAAGTCACACACCTTCCCCAAACACAATTCCCAACACCACGTTGCCAGTAGCTGTTGTTTGTTTATTATTATTATTTGTTTGTTTGTTTGTTTATTATTTGTAATGCACAGGAAAACCCTAGGGTAACAGGGCGCAGCAGATACAAGAATTTGCGAAACTTAGTTACAGACAATAAAATATAAACATGGCATATACATGGCATATACACAAGAATAAAGAAGGAGAGCAAGGAGTATATAATTGTATACAGTTAACAGATGTGTGTCCGATATGTCCAAGTGGCAAAAGGGAGAGGCGGAGCCTGGCCCAGTGTGTTTTAGACAGCGGCTGTCTTCACCCAAGACATCATCTTGGAACGGAAGTTTTGGTAGGGTAAGTCCATTCTGAGAGTGGGTGGTAAGGAGTTCCACAGTTTAGCTGCTTTTACTGGGAAACTATTACCTCCTATGTTGGAGCGTTTGAAGTTAGGGACAGAGAGGCAATCTCTGTATGCTGTCCTTGTCGGTCTCAAGGATGTCAGTCTGTGAAATCTGTCGATCAGGTAGATGGGGGCCGCGTTATTGAGGGATTTATGGGTTAGTGAAGCAGTTTTTAGGGAGATTTTGTCTAAGATAGGGGTCCAGTTGTTCTGCTGGCTGTGTGCTGTGATGTGGTCTCTTCTTGAGATGCCCAGGGCCGCTCTGAGTGCATTGTTCAGGAGCGTTTGTAGCTTGCTAGTAGTGGCTTTAGAGGACCCAAGATAAAGGGCGTTACAGTAGTCTAAGCGGGATAGTATGAGGGCTCTGGCCAGGGTCAGGCAGCTGGTGACGGATAGAAAAGGTTTGTCTGTACGGATCAATTTACATGTGTAGGCTGTGGAGGAGGCTAGTGAATTCACCTGTTTGTTAAAGGAGAAGTTGGAGTCCAGGTAGAAGCCTAATGTTTTGACTTCATGTCCCACTCTGATGGCGTTACCATCAATTATGAAGGATGAGTAAGCTGGGCTTAGTTTCTTTAGGCTGGCAGTGGTACCCAAGGTGATGAGTTCAGTTTTATCATCATTCAGGCATAGACCGTGAGTGGCCATCCATGCCTGGATGATGATGTAAACCCTATTCACCAAGGGCAAATCCTTTCCATAATCTCCAGAAAGCGGAAGGAGGATCTGGGTATCATCTGCATAGTTAGTGTAGGTGATACCGAGATGATCCAGATCATCGAAAAGGGGCTTGGTAAATATGTTATACAGTGTAGGGGAGACACAAGAGCCCTGAGGTACGCCACAGGTGATGGGTATGGGGTCTGCAGAATCTGTAGGCGAAAAAACCCTCATGGTTCTGCCATCAAGGAAAGATCTAATCCATGTAATGGCCTCGGGGGAGAAGTGGGCGGCCGTGTGTAGGTGAGTACAAAGGACCGAGTGGTTGACCAGGTCAAATGCTGCAGAGAGGTTGAGGAGGAGGAGTAATGCTGCTTGGCCATTGTCTCTAAGCAGGTCGATCTGTGTTTTAAGGTCGATGAGAGCTGTCTCAGTCCCATGTTGGGGTCGGAAGCCTGATTGTCTGGCTCCTAACAGGTGGTGTTCTTCCAGGTGCTTCTGTATTTGAACATAGGCGACCTTGTCCAGGATTTTCAGGAGGAATGGTACCATTGTTATGGGTCTGTAATTAGTGGGGGTAGCTGGGTCCAGAGTAGGTTTTTTTAGTAAAGGTAATACCCAAGATTGTTTTAGGTTGGTAGGGATGGACCCAGTGGAGAAGGAGGCATTGATTAGCTTTGTGATAAATGGGGAGAGGTCACGGGCAGCGTCTTTTATGAGCTGTGCTGGACATAAGTCTCCCTGGCAGTTAGAGGGCTTCAATGACAAGATGATTTTTTCAACTTCGAGTATGGTCACTTTGGTAAAATTGAATCGTGTATATTCACTTGTGGTCTGCTTCTCAGGTGGCTTGGACAAAGCAGGGTTGTTTAAGGATGCTTTTTTACAGGATATTTTGTTTTTTAACGTGGCGATTTTGTTGGCTAAGGCATTTTGGATGTCAGTGCACCAGTTCTTATCTTTAATGCAGGTGTCTGGTGGTGCTATGGGGGTTTCTACTTCTTTCAGAATAGAGAATAGTTCCTTCGTGTTTGAACTGGCTTGTGTGATACGGGAGTCAAAGAAGGTATGTTTTGCTAATATAATTTCTTTTTTATACAGGGCCGCTAGTTTGGTGAATTTGATTTTATTGGCTACTGATGGGTCTCTTTTCCAGATAGTTTCACAATTTCTTTTTTGCTGTCTTAGGTTTTTGAGGAATGGTGTATACCAATTATTGAGGTGTGTTTTGGGCTTACTTGGCCTGAGTTTGAGAGGGGCGATTAGGTCCAGGGAAGTGGACATGATTTTATTATATTCCTCAACCAAGGTCTCAGGATCCAGGTTGTCAGGGAGTGAGTTGAGCGTGGGGAGTAGATTGGGATAAGTCTCTCCACCATGATGCTCTTTTTGTTTCTCGTGAGTGTAGGTGGGGCCCTAATGGACTGCGTAGGAGGAGGTCTGGTGGTGGACAGCAAGAACGATACCAGGTGGTGGTCAGTCCAGGCTAGTGGTGAGATGTCAGTGATGTTAGTTAGGCAGTTGTGGTCAGCCACCAAGTCAAGTATTCTGGCCCTGTCATGGGTGGGTTTTAGGCTTCTTTGAGTAAATCCTAATTCGGTGAGGGTGTTAAGCGTGGTAATGGCAGCTTGGTCTTCGGGGTCGTTGAAGCCCATGTTAAGTCTCCAAGGGTGAGCGCCTGTGTGGCGTTTTTTAGGTTAGTGGATAGGATAGTGTTAAGATCCTCATCGAATGTGCCTAATGGGCCTGGAGGGCGATAGATCACATGGATGTTAAGGGTTTGGGTATTGGTAATGGGAACTTTGGCTGAGAGTAGTTCGCAAGAAGGTACACTGATGGTACACTGATGGTGGTAGCTGCTCTAATAGGAATAGGAAGGCTGCATTTATGACTACACCGCCTCCTCTAGAGTTAGGTCGGTCTTGTCTCAGGATGGTGTAATTGTCAGGGACTGCTAACATAAGCATGGGGCCTGCTGCCGGATGGAGCCAGGTCTCTGTGATAGCAAGGAGGTCCAGGTTTTCATTGATAATTAGGTCTGCAATTTCAGTTGCGTGGGCTACTAGCGATCTAGCGTTGATTAGAGCTCCCTTAATTTGGGGGCTCATTATGGGTGTAGTGGTGATGGAGGCCGACGATTTCTGGGTAGGTTTAGTACTTCTCAGGTTAGTGTGATGAGGGGGATATTTAATATGGTGGTTCAGAGATAATTTAGGTTTGTTGGTGCTGGTTAAAAAACATGAGCAGGCAGGGTTCACCTAAGTGCAGGATACACACTAGGGCTAAAAAACGTGAGCAGGCAGGGTTCACCTAAGTGCAGGATACACACTAGGGCTAAAAAACATGAGCAGGCAGGGTTCACCTAAGTGCAGAATTCACACTAGGGCTAAAAAACATGAGCAGGCAGGGTTCACCTAAGTGCAGGATACACACTAGGGCTAAAAAACATGAGCAGGCAGGGTTCACCTAAATGCGTAATTCACAGTCTACTGCTGTACTTTGACATTGAACGGCAGAGGCTGGAAGAGCACCACATGGTGCAGAGTGCAGCGAGTTGGAGGAGGAGACACCATGTAAGGCGAGCGCCAATACCTCGGGTCTGGCCCACACCCGGACCTTAACTGACAACCAGCAAATCACCTTGGACGGGCTGAACAGGGAGACCATAGCTGGCTGCTCACCTTGATCCAGGATGACCTTGAGAGCAGGATCGACATCAGTACAGCCTTACCCCTGGTACCCCTGGTGTCGATCCTGAATATCTTTGCAACTGGCACCTTCCAGCAGTGCCATTTGTAACACATGGCACCCTTTTCTATTTGTATTTGTATTTGTATTTGTTAAAGGTAAAAATAATGTAAAACACAACGTTAAAATAATGTTTAATACATCTAAGAGTCTTTCATAATATATTCTTAATACTGTTTCGATGTTGTACGGCACCACTAGAGGCATGGCATGAAGTGACATGCAGTGGCACGTGTCACAGGTCACATCCGGCTCTGACCTCTACTGCATGTTCCTGATCCTTTGCCTATCAAAACTTGGACGGATGTACAGGAAGAACAGGACATGTTCAAAGAAATTGCAGTTCAAAAGTGTAATGTGAAAAAGAAACCTAAAAGCAGGTGTGGATAGCACACAGGCAGGCAGTTCTGTTGCAGATTTTGAATGACATTCAATCACGAAAAACATTTGGTTGTCAGAACAACCCGTGCTCCGCTGAACGAGTGAGGCAACTAAATGAACTAAATGAACTCGCGCCTTTGGTTGAAGCATGCGTGGGAGTGGATTCACATTTCTGAAACATAGGGTCTAAAGGTTCATATAAAAAGAAGCCTTCCCAAACATGGATACAATGTGATGAGAGGGCATGTCCTGTACTGAAATAGCCTCTTGGTGCTCAAGGCTCATAAGAAACAGATTCACAACCAACTCAAAGATTTATTGGTAGAACCCAGGTTCTAACCACTTTGGATAAGTAACCTATAATGGTATTTGTTTCATAACATGTATGAATTTACTAATTCATTCCTATTTCCCACAATACCTGGGTTCTGTAGACCTTTGCAGCTTATAAACTTCATATTCCCATTAGAATATGTGTGCATAGTTTGCAGTCTGTGAAATAGCCTCATTCCTCCTCACCTCACCCATGGAGCCACAGTAGAATGAATTCTCTCCACCTATAGGGCCTCATTACGAGGTGGGCGGTAAGGGTTAACGGGCACCGGTAAGGAGACCGATGCCGGTAAACCCTTACCGCCCTATCCCGAGGTCCCTTAGCGGGAGCCGCTAAGGGAGCAGGCTGGAGGATGGGGATATTAGCTACTTCCCCGTTCCCATTGAGCCCTATGGGGGCTCGAATGGGGAATGGTTCTCAGAATGGGGATTTACCGGGTCCTCCAAGGTTGGAATGACCCGGTAAGTCCCTATTTCGAGGACCCGGAATGCGGTAAGGGGGTAGCTATGGTGCTAATAGCACCATGGCTTCCTCCTACCTCGTAATGAGGCCCATAGTGTGCTACAATCAATACTATCCAGCAGTAATATTGTTCTGTCTTTAATTTTCGAAAAATATTGTAATCAAAAATAAAATATAATGAATTCAGAAGAAATATTGGCCCACAGTAGTATAACACAATACAAAAATGCCCTTCAGAATATTGTGCCAGGGAACAGGATATTGTGCAGTACAATAAAGCAGTTTATAGATTTATTTTATTGCGATACAGTTAAAAAAAATAGATATGTGCTGAAGTAAAGATATTTTGATTGTAGAACTTACACATGAATCACAGCAGTTTATATTTGTTACCTGTAAGCATTTAGAAAACCCCACACAGAGCTTGGCTAATGAGGACACCCATATTTATTAAGTCAGGTGTCTATTGTAATAGTTCCATGATTCACTGAGTGTTCTACATTTGATAATAGACTTAAGTTTCTGTAAATCTCCAAGCTTAGTCAGACTTCTGATTGTGATAAAGAAATATGAATGGCTGAATAGCGCTTTACATGTCTGCTGAAACGTAATGCTACAGAGCACATGCATAAGAGCTCAACTTTTCCATATGAGTATAACATTTATGTTGAGTGAAATCTGAAATTCTTGTTAATTTGTACAGGCCTTTTATGAGCAATGTCTGTCCGAAGCACAGTCATGGCAGAGAGAACAGCGTATCATCACTTATTGCTCTGTATGTTTAGTGTGGCGACATGTGACATCAAAAGGAACGTTACGTTGGAATGTGTTTCCATCTTAGAGGGCCAACCACATATTTCTCCTTCTGTGCTTAGATGAATGATAACAACAACAAAATAACTGCTTTGTGAATATGTGTGAAAGTCTGCTGAAGATTGAAAACGGTCCGTTATACATCAGGTATAGGAGGAGAAGAATTTCTTAAATATATTTTACATGCACCATACCAGTGTACACAATGGGCCTCATTCCGAGTACGGCGCTAACCAATGGCGCTATTAACGCCTTGGTTGACGCCGTACCCGGACCGGCAGCGCCTTGGTGGATGGCGGAATTACCGCCCCATTCCAAGGTTGGCGGGGCGGTAATTCCCCAATCCCCATTTACCCTTCCCCATTCCCATTCTTGCCCCATAGGGCATAATGGGAGTGGGGAAGGCGTTAATTACGCCACCGTAAATTACGGTGGCGTAATTAACATCAAGGTCCCTTAGCGCCATGGTTTTTAACACCTGCTAAAAGCAGGTGTTAAAACCTCCATGGCGCAAAGGGAACTCGGAGTATGGCGGTAAGGGATTACCGCCACCGCTCTCGTTAGCGGTGGCCGCTATCCCTTACCGCCATACTCGGAATGAGGCCCAATGCCTAGTTCGGATCACCAGAAGGTAATTTAGATTTGTTGCCTTTGCAGGTGGGAGACCAAAGGTTGAAAGTAAACATTGATACTGTACTACGAACCTTACTCAGAAGCCCAGGTACTTTCTGATTTTAACCATAGGTGCCATTCTGGATGTGCTGGTACTGTCCGTTAGAACTGTAGCAACCCTGTTGATAGATGCTCGTAACTGCGACTGCTGAAGTCTCTCTTGCTACCCCTGTGATGTCTATTGTGTTGGGGAGAGGTGGTCTTTCACACCCCCCCTCAATGTTCCTGCACTAAATGGATCTTGTATTCGCAGAAGGCAGGAGACGTCCCCATGTTTGTCGACTTGTATAATTTGAACCAAACACTGAACAATAAGCAAAAGCAAGAGGCAATGCCTTTGTTTAAGAGACTCCATTTTGTGCCATCCTGAACGCCATCTTTGCTAGGCCCAGAAATGATCTCTATAAAGCCTGTCTCTCTCTTTGCCCAGCGCCTCACACGGCCAGTCCCGGCTCCCCCCTCCACCTCCTGCCAGCTCTGCACAAACCCACTTCTCGCGGAAGTCCAGCCATGTATTGTTGCGAATGTTCAGTATCTTTCCTGTGTCACGGAAGTCCAGCCATGTATTGTTGCGAATGTTCAGTATCTTTCCCGTGTCAGATGAGATCATTGCCCTGTGTGTGACCGGAGCCGGCCCTGGTAGCTCACCCAGCCAGTGCCCCCCCACCCCTTTGATGCAAATACACATCTGACCCCTTGAAGTGACAAGTCAGAACACCCACCATAGCCTTAATCTCATGCCCGCATTCTCCACCTTTAAAACAACACATGTTCATTTGAATCACGAAGCATCAGCTAGATCAAACACCCCCAAAATTGGCACCTGGGTCTAGGGTTCTGTGCTTCATAGGCCCCTGAGTGTAAAAGGGAATCATCACCATATACCTGTCAGTGAACTCTAAGGCACCCCCATTTGCGCCAATAGTTTATGATTGCTATTTGTCTCATGCCCTCATTCCTTGCATTGCATTTAGACAGCTAGCTAGTTATGTAGCCATCTGCAAGCTCGACCTTCACCCCACAGAGATGAGTCCAGCTGACCCATGGGAAGCCGGATCGACATCTCTGCAACACCCAATCCGAAGCGATCATCAGTACAGCATGTTTAATGTATCCATATGTGCTTCCAATGAGATTTTACAGTTATGCACCTATATTGACACGTCGTTAGTGACGCTTCTTAGTCTTATAATGTGCTGCCTGTGTAAAGTTGGGCAGAACGCTCTCCGGGCAGCAGAGTTCTCTGCGTGCACAAGTTACCTGATATAAACTTTGTTTTACTTGCAATCTATCTCCTGGTCTCATTCCTTAGTGGGGTGTGTCCATTATTCAAAGTTTTGCATATTTTTTCAGGGATTCGGTCCCTTCATTTGGTGACCTGTCCGACGTGATATTCCTCGACGTCCCCGTACTGCAGCGAGATTCAGGGCTTCCCCGGAAGGACCATGGCCACCTACGGCTTACCAGAATCCCAAGATGCGTACGCTCGTGAGCAGGTTCTGTGGGTCCCGGCGCCGGGCAAGGTCAGGACGGGGATGCCCCCACTTGTGGATAGACCGCGAACTGAAGCTCTCGGAATACCACAGGCACGTGAGTATTGATTGCAAGAAGAATTAAAGTGGGGGAAAATGGGAAAATATGGAGCAGATTAATTAAAGGGGATATGGAAGGGATGGGTTGGATGTGAATGAATACAGTGATTGGTTAAAACAAAGATCTTCTTCTTTCCATGGCCATTAGGTTTTTTATACTTATCAATAAGGTGATGAAGTAAGAATAGATATGGGAACCTAGCTCCGAAAGGGGGTGGAAGGCGGCGCCGCGTAGCACTATCCCGACCAGTGCAGGCATAAGAGAAGAAAAGGCAAAAGTAGGAGCCTCGTATATTTAGTAGGCTCTGGAAAATAGAAGTGTTCATTCTTCTTTAGTAGTCTATAACATTTTTGGAGGTAGGCCCAAGAGGGGCAGAGGTGATGTGAATGTGGAATTTTGAAATTGGGTTAGTAAAGAAGGGCTAAATGGGAAAGGGCTCCAGGGTGTAAGGGGTTGTGTTCTCGTTTGACTTTGCTAGCCTGTTTGTCGGTAAGTCATGTTAAAATGTTTTCATGGTCAATGTTTCATGAATATGTAATGATAAATGCATAAGTAATACTGTGAAGTGTAAAAATTGAAAATTGCATTGCATACATCAAAGGTTGATATTTGAAGGCTATAGCAGAACCAGGTGGTAAAAACAGGCCCGGTAAAAAAATGGGGGTGGATACGCCACTCTCACACATTTGTAAGCACCTCCCTCTGTATAGTGACAAAATAAAGAAATATCATGGGCAGTGGGTAAAAGACATTAAAGGGGAGGGGTCACCTTAGGCCTGGCCGGAAGAGGGGTCTTTTGATTAAGTAGTACTAGACCATTTGGCAACTCACTTAGTGGCTAAGTACAAGGGCAAACAGTTACAGAATAGGAGGGAAGTATTAGATTTCTAGAGGATGTTTGAGGAAACACCCCTACAAATAACAGAGAGAAAGACTCAGAACACTCAGCAGTTCCAAGCAATGAAATAAGAGAAAAGGGCAAAGAAGGTGAGGAACCAAAAAGATTATACCCGCTACTTACAAGACCTGCAGAGGGGTACTGTGACCCAATGTACCTGCCAGGGCGAGCACACCAGCCATGCCAGGTACTGCATTGCCCCCTACGTATGTTCCATCAAACACAAATGCCTCCCCCATGGGTCCACATGTTTCAGCAAACATAACTCCTTGTTAGGAAACATTTCATAATTGTATGTAATTTTTCCTCCATGTGTCAACCCCCAAACTTTTTGCTGCTGTTTTAACACCATTGACTAAACTTTGCCGGAGGAGCACAGCCCTCAGCTTTCGCTCACTTCTTATGGGGAAACTGACATGCCCTTAAGACAGTCATTACTGGGAGACTTTGTTTCCCTTAGTCCTTTCCTCATGTTGCAACTTTTGTGCAACATGTAACAAGTGTGCATTGTAACTTACCTTACAGCACACTTGGGTCTCTAGTCATTTCAAAAGGCCCTAGAAACTCTCGCTGGACTTTTTATGAACTGTGCAGGTGTGTCATGGACAGGACTGGTGGCAGCTATTGTTTTCTTATATTTTTAACCCTTTCTTGCCATGTTAAACTGCGTTTACCGCGTTTGGCACGAATAGGTGGCCTGGCTCCAAAATGACCATGCCACGAGGTTCTTTGTCCTGTCCTTTGGCCATCTTGCCCTTCACCTTCCCCAGGTCGATTCGACCCAGGTCAGTCCTTATTTGGTCATGCACTTTCCCACAAAACCCAATGCTTTCGCGGGCTTCTGCATGCCTTGTGTTTGTGCCTCCAGGATGTGGGCTGGGATGTCTGTTCCCAATACACATCCTGGGTGCCATAGAGTCTGGAGTGTCCTGCATGCCTGGGACCACCGTGGTCCATGATTGGTCCACGTATGGATTGAGTGTTTGTGAGCAGATCTCCCATTGGGTCCTCTCTGTTTTGGCACAAAGGGAACTTTGGATAAGACGAGGCTGAAAACACCCATACCATGTTGATCTCCTAAATTCACACCGAACAAGGGATAAGGAGCCAAGTATCCTGCAACAAGAAGCCGAGTCGAGGAACCGCTGGTGACTCGCTGGAAGGTTTGGCACCCTGAGCCCGCTGTCGTCTCGTGGGACCCCTCTGCATCTTATCATCCTAGAAGGTCTGCGAAGATGCTTCGACCCATTGGAATAGTGGGATCAACTATTCTCGGCACCTTCATCAAACCCTGCAAGTAAGCCTCTTCGGAAGTGTCCCTGGGCCAACCAGTGGGCTGACCAGCTTACACGGGACGTTTGCTCTGTCACCGCCGCCATTTTGAGGAGGCCCTCGAAACTGGGTATATTGCTTGCTCTGTGTCCACGACACCCTCACACCAAATCTCGTACACTTGGCCTTCCCAGGTCTGAAGTGAGACGAGTGCGCCCGGACCGGAGTGAACACGGTTACCATGTTGCTCTGCTGTGGCAACGAGCTGTGCAAGTTCGCTGCATTTGTGACTCCCTTGCCCCTGAAGCCTGCTGCAGTGGAATTGGGCTGATTCCTCCACCCGGAGCAGAGAAATTGCCACTGTCCCATTTGGGAATCCTCGCTATATCTCGGGAACCACACGGTGTCGAGACGTCCTGATTGTCGCATTTGAACCTGCCAGCGAAGTGGACTGTACTGGCAAAGTTTGGGTCTGCCTGCGTCGGGGACCGGTGAGTAGTCCTTACCCCAACCGGTGGCCACTAGCGCAGGAGCCCACTTTTACACACGAAGTGGCCCCTGAGGGCCCCTTTCCTTTCCACAGCTATTGCGAAATAGCGACTCCATCCCGCACTCTCAAACTGCCTCTACCCTCAAGTGGAGGCCCTGCTTGAATAGTGGGAACTTGGTCTTCATCGCCTTATCCACCTTCCTGAGCTGCTAGAGACCCTTGAAGAGACCCTATTTTGTCTATTGGCACAAGCGCGTACATGTACTATTGAGCATAGGCTCCTCTCTTCGTAGGGCTTGGACTGCCTCTTAGTTAGGTGTATTCTTGATGTTGAACTGGGTCTAAAGATTACTTGCACTGTCAGTTTTCCTCCCCATCTAGGTGGTCTACATATTTCGTGCTTTTAACCCCTTAGACCCCATTGGTCTTGTATATATATGGTATTGATTGTGATGTATTGGTTTAATCTACTGTTACTGTGATCCTTTGCTATGATCTATGTTACAAAGGCCTTGTAATAAATGTGTCTATATTTTTAATATAATGCCTGTCTGGAGTAATTTGCAAGTGTCCTTGCTTTGTATGCTCATTGAGGGATTTCAGTCACCCGCACCCCTCCTGAGACTTAGTCTTGACCGCCTGCCATAGCTACCCTGATTGGTCTGAAATCCTTCTTAACACTCCTACATCCACAGAGCCAACCACTCAAGATTTAGGGATATTACTAACAAATACCCAAGCATAACTGTCCTGATTGCGCACATTGTGTTAAACAACCTTGCCACTACCAGGAGGAGGACAACCACCGTTACCGCCCCCACTGAGATGTTCCTCTGTGTTATCAGAAGATGAATGAAATCCCGAGATTTCTGGTTCCGAGTAGATAGCATCCCAATAAAAAATGTCTGAGTAGAACGAGTGGGGGAGGTAGTGAGTGTGGGATATGATTCAGTGGCCTCGGAAAGAGATGAGGAATGTTGGAACGACTTTGACGAGTCAGACAAAGGGGCAGTGGGAGGGACACAGCGGATCCAATGGGCAACTCCACAAGTAACAGAAGTGGAAGAAGAAGGATGGGAGGGTAGAATCCGTAACAAGTTGGGGAGGATAGCATTGGCAAAAAAGAAAGGTATGAGGGGAAGGTGAGGTCGAAATTACAGATGCCCCTCATCCATAAGGGAGCGGGATGACTCCATTACATGCCATGGGTACTGATGGGCAAAAATAACCTATTGAAAACCCTCTCACCACTTTCCAGTGGAGCCGGAAAATGAATATTTCCATTTGAAAAGAACACAGCGGGGGTCCCATTAGCCATAGGAGACATTAAGAGTCTCCTATTATCATCAGTAGGCGATCAGGCAGACTCAGTGTGGATGAAGGCGGGGTTCCCACAAGTAACCATGGGCAATGACTGGCATGACGGGGCGTCATTTGACAATGCGAGGACACAGGTACGGGATGCACTGCGGAGGACCTTGCCCGACACCCCAGATTTACACTCTGTGATGCAATGCACCATGGGGGACGAGGAAGATGCTGCGCAGTTCATTCTCCGGGTGCAGGAGATGTGGCGGGCGGAGACGGGCACTGCTTAGGACCAATCCACCTCCCTGTTTTATTTCATTATCAAAAGAGGCCTCTCCAAGGAGGTACAGGAGGCCCTAGATAGAATTGCTGGGATAGAAGCCAAGGGATGGCCAGAAATACAAAGCACCACTGCAGGAGGATCTAAGAAAGAGAAAAGGAAATAGCACAGAGGAGATTAGCAGACGAAGCAAAGCTGGTGCAGAGAAGATTGGTGAATGTCACGGCAGTATCAGCCGTGCCGCCCACAGAACGGCAGGGAGAAGAGGGGGGGATCATTAGCCCTACAAGCTCGGAATGGCAGCTGCATGGACAGAGAACGGACAATGGTATTGGAATGGAGAGGAGCCATACAGGGGGCCCCAGTGGCAAGGAAGACCCGCAAGAGGGAGAGGTGGATACCGAGGACAGCAACAAGGAGGGGGAGGAGGTTATGGATGGCCAGGGCCAAGGGGGGAAGGACCAGGACCCTGTTGGTTGTGTGGGAGGTGGGGCCACTTTGCCAGGGAATGTTGCATCTCACCTCTGGCCTATTATCAGGATAATCAGCGATACAGTAATGAACAGCAATATGGCCACCCACACCCAGGAAGCCCATACAGCTTGCCTATGGGTGGCTATGAGCAAAATGACCCATCTGATAATAGACCTGCATTAGGCTATAATACACCTAGTAACGCACCACACTGTACACAACCCCACCCTATCCGTCAAAACCAAGTGACACATACACATACTAACCCTTTTGCCACTGCTGCAAATGGTGCACTAGCACCTTACCGAGGAACCTGTGTGCTCGGGGACAGTGCTTTCTCGTGCCCTGGGACAAGTACCCATCCAGATTAGGACAGCCCCCAGAGAGCCCTTGTATGTCCCGTCCTATCAACTACCTTACGCCTAGAAGAGGAACAACTGGTGGAGGCAGAGGTGGGAAACAAACAGTTAATCTTTATGGTGGACTCAGGGGTGGAGAAATCATGCCTATGTAAAGGTAGTTTCCCTCTGTCTGGTGAAAATCTCGAGATGCAGGGATTCTCTGGGGCCGTGATCACGTTTCCTTATACAAAAGATTTGGATGTTAAGATAGGGGGGAGGACAGTGCGAGCACCCCTGTTGCACTATGCAGACTCACCTGTAATTTTGCTGGGCCGGGATTTACTAAGTAAGCTTAACATGACCGTAGCATTCACAGACCGGGGAATTGTATGCTCTACCCCAGGGATGTGCCCTCTCCAAGCGAGCCGATTGGGCTGGCCACGCATGGGTGCGAGTGTCGAACAGTACTTTGTATTGACCCAAACATAGCTTTAAGCGACTTGACAAATGAGGAGTTGTTCACTGACGATGACACTGAGGCGGAAATAATGGAAATATGCATACCGTGCGATATAATGATACAAAACAGAGGAGTAGCAAACCCCCACATGGCCAGTGCACAGCCGTCATTTTGTAATGATGATTTACAACAGGTACCACCGAATTTATGGACCACAGACCCTCAGGATGTTTGGTTGTTAAAAGAAGTGACCCCAGTAAAAATAAAACTCAAACCCGAAGCGGTCTTACCTCGGGTCAGACAATACCCCCTATCAAGGGAGGCAGAGGAAGAGATAAAAGCCACAATACACGCCCTACTGTATCAAGGTATTATAGTACCCTCCAATTCCCCATGCAATACTGCAATTTATCTGATTAAAATAGCAAAAGGGAGGTCTTGGCATATGGCCCAAGACCTTTGCCCGCTTAATGATATTGTCCAAAAGGAGTTCCCTCTCGTTCCAAACCCGGCATTCATCTTGTGCAGCATTCCAAAGCAGGCCACCCATTTCCCTGTGGTGGACCTGAAAAACACCTTTTTCTCTTTGCCCCTCGATCCAGACTCCCAATATCTGACTGCGTTCACCCTAGGGAGGAAAAGATATGAGCATTGTCGGTTGCCCCAGGGGTATTGCGAAAGTCCAAGTATCTTTAACAGGGTGTTGCACTCTCAGCAATATTAATGTTCGTAGCACTATCATTCAATACGTTGATGACCTTCTGGTATGCAATGAGGGGGAGGAGGCATGCAGGAGAGACTCTGTTACATTGCTGAAGTTGCTGGCCCACAAGGGGTTCAAGTTTTGAAAAAAGCAACCTTCAATATTGCCTTACGGAGGTACTGTACTTGGGAAGTTGATCTCCAAAGAGGGGAAAAGAATCATACCAGACAGAGCAGCCACAGTAGGGGCTGCAGCTAGACCCCACACAGTGAAGGATATGCAGAAATTCCTCGGCATATGTAACTACTACAGAGCCTGGATATTAGATTATGCAGCCTACACAAAGCCCCTATTACAAGCATTGAAAGAAGCTCAAAAAGACAACACACTTATATGGACACCTGAAATGCATACTGCCTTTACCACACTGAAGGACTTAATATCAACAGCACCCGTCCTAGCCACACCTGATTATGAACGTGACCTTTTCCTGTTCTCACATTCCAATGGAACACTGATGACAGCAGTACTGATGCAAAAAACATCTCTTGGTTACAAGCCATTAGAATACTACAGCGGCACCCTTGATTTAGTAATGCAGGGCCATTTTGCTTGCGAGCAAGCTCTTGCAGCCGCTGCCTTCGCAATTGAAAAAAGTGCCATAATTTTGATGGGATGCTCCGTCACATTGTTTGTCGAGCACTCCATAGTCGCCATCTTAGAGCGATCAAAATCCACCTTAACGACACAGAGAGCCACTGCTTATGAGATAATTATCTCAAGCCCAAATGTCCACGTAGTACGCTGCAAAACAGTAAACCCAGCCACGTTCCTGACAGAGCCATGCACAGTAGAAGACATGCAAAATCATGATTGCGCCACTTATGAGGGTGAAGGAGACGACAATCGCAAAGCAAGTGAGAACACCTTGAATAAAGGAGAAGTATATTTCGTAGATGAGTCAGCCTCCATTTGTCCAGAAACAGGAGAAAAACACGTAGGGGCAGCGGTAGTGAGAATGGAAGAAGGGGAGTATGTGATCCTAGTACAAAAACGATTACCAATGCATTATTCAGCGCAAGCCGCAGAGCTAGTAGCAGTCATTGAAGCATTGCATGAAGCAAAAGTGTGCGCAGTGACAATATACTGTGATTCAGCGTAGATCACCACTACGGTACATGCTGGATTGTCTTGGAGGAGGAGGGGATTCAGGAGAGCATATGGGTCCCCGGTACAACATGCAGAGTTATTAAATGAGCTAATAACCGCCCTTGCAGAGTCATAAGTGGTAGCCCTGGTGAAATGCCAAGACCACACAAATAATAATGATGAAATATCTTTGGGGATGCCGCTGCAAAACAAGAAGCACACATCCAAAATGTACAGCACACAGAATATGTGCTGAAAAGTAAACCAGAAGAGCCCAATGAAAACAGGTACAATGCATTACCAATAACACAGATAATAGAACTCCAAAAGATAGCACCACCCGCAGAACAGGAGTTATGGACTAGGAGAGAAGGATGCACTCAGTCACCTACTGATCTCCTGTAGAGACAGGACATGACAGGGAAGGTAGTAATGCCCCTAGAATTATTACAAATAGCATTTCAACAATTGCATTTCCCAGCTCACACAGCGAAACAACACATTGCTGCAGATATCCAGGAGGATTGGTTCATTCCAAACCTTCAGGAACATCTCACCAAACTGTCTATTGAATGTGTCACCTGTCAAATATTTAATTTGTGGATGACCTTCAGAACATTAAGGGGAACATTGCCCTGCCCTATTGGACCTTTCCGTTAACTGCAAATTCGCTATGCAGACATGGGAGAGTGGTGCAATGGCGCTAGATATCTAATAGTGGTGGGCTGTCCCTTTTCACACTGAGTGGAAGCAGGACCCTGTGCCCACCCGGACGCGAAATGTGCTGTGAAATCTTTGGCTAGAGAAGTGTTCCCGCGGTAGAGAATATGTGACATCATAAACTCCGACAACAGCACCCATTTTGTTAATGACCTCTTCAGGGAAGTAACATCGTTGCTAGGAATAAAACATAAAATGTGCTTGATTTACCACCCACAAGCAAATGGCGTGGTTGAGAAGATCAACGACCTCCTTAAAAGCAAATTGTCCAAATTATGCCACAGTCTCAAGAAACACTTGGTATATTGTTTACCCCTGGTTTTGTTTCAGCTGCGCACACAGCCCAGTAAAGACCACCACTTGTCCCCCCATGAGATAGTGACAGGGAGAAGAATGCAAACACCCCTGTCCCCAATGAGACGACTGTCTGATGCACACAGAACAGCAACAGTGCTAGGAGAGGAGTTCAAAGAGTATTTAACCCAAATGACACACGCAGTAAGAAGTATCGTAAAACAGGTTGGGCCGCCATTCACAAGAGAGAATGAAACCAACACTTCCACAGGTGCCATAGACAGCCCAGCCAAACCTCTAATGCCAGGAGAACTAGTATATGTCCGCAGCTTCGTTAGGAGATGGAACTCACCACGCTTCCATGGACCATACAAAGTAATATATTGTACACCACAAGCATTGGAAGTGAAGGGATTGAAGTATTGGGTGCATCTGACAGATGTCAGAAAAGCCCATGACAGTGTAACTCCAGACAACATACAGGAAAACGAACGAGAAGCAGCAGTACCTTAGGAACAATTCAAATAATGTAAGCAGATTGTATACAAATAAGGGGATATATAGGTACAAATGAGTAAAGTAAAAGCATGCAGCATTAAATGAGAGAAAGTGAATAAATGCCAATGTGTGTATATATATATATATATATATATATATATATATATATATATATATATATATATATATTAAAATGGATTATCTTTTGAAAATGTATCTACTTATTGCATAGGCACGATATCTCCATACCTTACTCGATCCTTTTGCTTCTCTTGAATCTTTTTCAACCTTGCATTGTCCATAACCCCTTATGTCCCTCTCTGTTGGTGCAACGATGGTCGAAAGGCTACCACTCACAATGTTTATTGATCAGTCAGATAGAAGTAGGAATGTAATAAGTTCCACACGGTCGTACAGTTACGAGTGTGGATTGGATTTTGTAGATATTTTCTTCACTACTGTCATGTTGGTACTTGGAGTATATTGGGCGACTGGTTTTATCTGGGGAACCCATATAAAAGAGGGTGGGAGGGTTAGATGGATAACTAACAATAATTCATCATGTAATTTAACATCCCTGCATAAGAATCTGACAAAGCTGACAAAGCAGATGGCTGTACTTGAACTTACCTCAGGAAAAGTATTTATGGTCAGCAATCCAACTGAGAATGCCCCAACTGTGCTAGATGAAATACAGCCAGCTCATGTTACATTACCAACCCCCTGTCAGCCTAATGAAAAATGATCAAGTAACTACGACCGAATGTGTTCCCTACCTCACAACTATCTACCTCTACTGTTTTACTTAATGATGTTTCCTCTCACTCAGAATGCCACCAAAAATGATGTGCAGTATTTCAGAGTAAATGATAGTTATGTTAAATGTAACACCACTAATGCAAGCATTTGCACAGGCCAGTTTGTTTCTTTATTGTCAGATAACCTGTACACCATGTTGTATGACAGGAGGAGATGGTGCAAACTAATGGCAGAAATGAATCCACCCCTCCCACGTAGCAAAAGGGGAAGAGGGACATCCACCCACATAAGTATGATGCATACCACGGATTGGGGCAGGATAAAGTGGAAGACATTAATCACCCTGGGCTGTCTAATAGTTGGTATTCTGATATGAGTGCCACAGGTAGGCAGGCCACTAATGGGAACTGCTATGTTTGTTCCCTGATCCTACATGCCTCAGGGATGCCCAAAGTGTTGGTCCCCCAAGAAGTGCCTCTGCTAGAAACCCAGTGTCTTGTTCATCTCGCGCTGTGCAGGATAAGGAGCACCTTCCAGGCACACACAGTAAAATTAACACTTTTACCACATGATGAAAAAATTTGCACAAAAAAAGGAACCACAGGACCAAAATGCTTCAAGGAACCCTTCCTGGCACTGGTTTCACAGACAGGAAATGGCAAGAATCTACCTTTATGTGCAAGGCTGAAGGGCTGCGAGGCCTATTGGATGAAAAACTAAACTTTGCATAAAAACACTGTGCACAAACATGGAGTCAGCATGTCATCAAGCTAATGTGGATCTCCGCTCTCGAAAAGCTGATCAAGGTGCTGGAATTTGCTTCTACAGTGAGGGGCAAACAGCAGTGGGGTCAAATACACGCTGCAACAGGACAATCATTCTTCCTGATCTCAGAAAAGAGACGGCAGCCCTCATGGACTACTACTGGGTGTGTGGCAAGCAGGCGTACGTTCACCTCCCATCATCCTGGAGGGGCTATTGTGCAATTGTGACCCTGCACTCCGTGGTGCTGGTGATACCAGAAGAACATTTGAAAGGGGGGCCACTGCTGCCTGATGACCAATTCTCAATGCAACAAATACAGTCAGCAAAACCAACAGCAACATTCACTGAAGAGCCACCTTTCTTCCGCATCCTGCCTGAGCAATAGCGGCACAATCGTCTGTTCCGCAAAAGGTGCTCCAACTACATCTTCCAAGAGTCCTCTGACCTCCTTGCACAGATATCGGATCAATATAAGCTCTTCAACTCCGCAGAGACATTTTATGCATCACTGATTCCCAGCATTCAAACAAGGACAAACGTCAAATGGCTGCAGATTGTGCGTTAGGAGCTGATTCAACTGGCCAACGACACTGAAGAAGGGTTCAACGTTATCAAGGTGGAACTAATGGCCTTGCGGCTGATGATGATGCAGAACCGCTATGTCCTTGACCTCCTCACAGCAATGGAGGGTGGGGTTTGTCAAAAAATTGGGAGTGCATGTTGCACTTTCGATCCCTCTTCAGACGCTGATATTGGATACTTTCACACGTGATCGCAGCAGTACACAAACTGGGAGTGCGCATGAAGGAGGGCGGTGTGCAGCCCTCAGACTGGTTCACTATGGCATTCGACTGGGTGCCATCACGGCTTGCAACTGCAATGAAGATGCTGGTTCCGATCATCGTGATCTTTTTACTAATTTTCTGTGTGTTCCAGCTAGGGCTACGATACTGCACAAATGCGGTTCCCAATAGTACAAGAATGATGGTAACTGTCAGCACTAAGCATGAGAGTGATAGAAAACTACTCCAGGGCACAAAGGACGCACAAATACAAACCATTGAGAGTAATTAAACAAAATAGTGCATGTAGCACTATACAACACAGGGGATGAGGTTGACAATCTTTATCACACCACTATCAAACAAACCCAAGATCTGGAAAATTATAAGGAAATTTGTGGGTTGACCTGGCTGGGGATGGGTCTGTATCTATATGAAATGTACTCCTGAAGAATATTCAAAAAGAAGAAAAAGTTTGAGACGTGTATGCCGCGCCTAGATGCCAATCATGGGTATTCCTGCATGGGATGAAGCAGTAAAAGGGCTGAGGAACGTAGAAGTACCATGCAGGGGTATTTGTTACTTTAAGAGTAACGAAAGGGGGGAATGTTGGGGAAAGGTTGTCTTTCACACCCCCTCAATGTTCCCGTGCAAAATGGATCTTGTATTCGCTGAAGCAGGAGACGTCCCCATGTTTGTCGGCTTGTATAATTTGAACCAAACACTAAACAATAAGCAAAAGCAAGAGGCAAATCCTTTGTGTAAGAGACTCCATTTTGTGCCACCCTGAACACCATCTTTGCTAGGCCCAGAAATGATCTCTAAAAAGCCTGTCTCTCCCTCTGCCCAGCGCCTCACACGGCCAGCCCTAGCTCCCCCTCCACCTCCTGCAGCTCAGCACAAACCCAGTTCTCACGGAAGTCTAGCCATGTAGTGTTGTGAATGTTCAGTATCTTTCCCATGTCAGATGAGATCATTGCCCTGTGTGTGACCGGAACCGGCCCTGGCATTGTTCGCCCATTTGTCTTCACAAACCTGCCTATGTTCACTCTTCCCCCACCCCGCCAGGCCACAGCTCACCCAGCCATTGCCCCCAACCTCTTTGATGCAGATACACATCTAACCCCTTGAAGGGGCCAAGTCAAAACACCCACCATAGCCTTAATCTCATGCCCGCATTCTCCACTTTTAAAACAGCACATGGTCATTTGAATCACGAGGCATCAGGTAGATCAAACACCCCCAACACTGGCACCTGGGTCTGGGGCTCTTTGTATTTATGGGCCTCTGAGTGTAAAAGGGTATCATCACCATATACCTGTCAGTGAACTCTAAGGCACCCCCATTTGTGCCAATAGTTTATGATTGCAATTTGTTTCATGCCCTCATTCCTTGGATTGCATTTAGACACCTAGCTAGTTATGTAGCCATCTGCAAGCTCAACCTTCACCCCACGGAGATGACCCACGTGAAGCCGGATCAACACCTCTGCAACACCCAATCCGAAGCGTTCATCTGTACAGCATGTTTAATGTATCCATATGTGCTTCCAATGAGATTGTAGCGTTATGCACCTATACTGACACATCATTAGTGACGCTTCTTAGTCTTATAATATGCTGCCCGTGTAAAGTCGGGCAGGGCGCTCCCCGGGCAGCAGAGTTCTCTGCGTGCACAATTTATCTGATATAAACTTTGTTTTACTTGCAATCTATCTCCTGGTATCATTACCTAGTGGGGTGTGTCCATTATTCAAAGTTTTGGATATTGTGTCGGGGAATGGATTCCTTCACTTGATACCCCAAAAAAAGGGACTGTAAACAATTGTTTTTTAATTGTGGCTCCTGGGCTGTTGCCAGCAGCACGTGGCTCTTTGTTTCTGGAGTGGCTGGTTTTGTGGTAGCTATAGACGGTATGATAGCTCAGTGGGTACAGTGCTCAATGTGTGTGTGATCTGCAGGTTGCAAGTTCGACTCCCGGCAAGGTCAACTCAGCCTTTCTTCATGTTGAGGTTGATAAATGAGTAACAACACAGGTTGGGTGATATTGTATGTATATTTGTTCTATATGAAGCGCTTAAGCGTAAGTGCTATATAATAACACATCATTATCATTTGCCCTTGGATGCCGGCTTGCATTCACAGTAACTTGGTAATATGAGCCTATACGCACTGATATTAACGATACATATGGTGATCCATTCTTGTATGCAATGTATATCACTTTACAGCGATACTGTAACCATATTTTCATAGTGTACTCAGAAACAATGCTATGTGTTGCCACTTCCTGTTTTGTCAAGGGGTGAAAGGTTGTGTTCCATTGCTTCCCGTGATGTCACTATGCGGTGGGTTCAGGTGACATCACTTCCTGTGATGTCATCAGCGGTCAAGGGTCGTGTGATGTCACTTCCGCTACCACTGGCATTGAATCGCTGCTGCATTGTACACAATCTGGACCCACCATTTGCAGTTGCACACTATGCACCTGGAAACTTCCTTTTATTCTGCATAGCTCAAGGCATTGTGCCTCTATAATTGGGACTGCTTGTAGTATTAACAACTTGGGAGCCCCTGGCTTGTGTGGAAGGAGTGAACACACATAACCGCTTCCATTCACAGCGTTTCTCCCCACACAACTCATGTCAGAATACCATGAGTTAGTGAACTCGGGATGATGAAAATCCTCAATCACATCAAACCCAGCCCTTCATACGTGCCATACTTCTGTTGTACTTCTCTTTTCATAAGTCTATACCTGCTTTCAAGGATGTCAGATTTACTAGTATTAGTACTGGGGAGCAGGTGTAAGTGGAACTTGGTCACTGTAAAGACTGGAGGGGGGTGTCTGTACTCCTGCTCTCTATATGGTAGAGGAGAGGCACAGATGACCCCAGCCAAGATTCTCTATTACGGTAGCAATGGATGAGCAATCAAGGCCTAGCTTCTCAGGAGGTGATGCAAGCTGGTTCTTAGGAACATTGTAGTCCCCAAGCCCCCACAAAGGAATGTCCACACACTGTATTAGTTAAAACACAGTCTTTATATGATTAAGGTTCAAGGTTACATACACAATCACAATAACTCACTTTCTGCTCAGTAAATCTACAATGGCAAATATATGCAGTTCTAAGTGGTACCACAATTATTATCAGATTTCCTTAAAGTGCATCAACTATACTCTGGTCAAATGTCACACAAATCAATTAATAAAGGTAACCAACAATAGATATAGGAGGGAAAGCAGTTGGTTAGAACAATTGGCAGATTACTGGCCCCGTTACCTAGACACAGTTCTATGTGGAGATCTCCCCACCTGGGCAACCTGTAAAATAAAGATATACCACAAGCCCAGTCCATATATTGTTCATTGAGTCTTATTCCCTTCTAAAAGGTTTCTACCACCCCAATGTACCTGGAATAGCAGAGTTCCTCGAGGAGGCGTCAAGGGATCCTTCTTGAGTGACTCCCTTTAAAGCAGGAGCCACGGATCATTGATGGGCCTCGAAGAAAGTGAACTTGGCGTCAAGAATCCCTGATGGAAGTTCGGTGGCGTCGAGGCGGCAGCTTCGGTCCCAACGGTGCTCGCCGACGATGACCGTCTTCCTTGCAGGAGTCAAAGACGTCCTGCAAGGAAGAGGCGTGCGGGGCACCTCAATGTCGATAGTTCAGGACTGCAAAGAGTTTGTTGTGAACTTTGGCCCAGCAAGGGCGTCGAGTCGTCCAGCGTCTCTACAGTCTTTGGGTGCTGGGAAACCCACCGGTGGATGCTCCTCGGCGCGATGACGGCCTGGCCTTCTCCGGTGGGATAAGGCGGGTGGCGGTGCGGACGAGCGCGTCTGTGAATCAAAAGTCTTAATCTATGGAGCGTGCTGCTTCAGTTGTCGATGGCATGGCGTCAAGCGGTCCCCTCTTCTGGGCAACACGGCTTCGATGGGCCTCCAGCGGTTATGCAAACCTGCAACCCTGGTCGACGATGGTGGATGGAATGTCCGATGCTTATCTTCATTCTCCTCGGCGGTCCCCGACTCCGGTCGGCAGCCTGTCGAGGGTCTGACTTCCAGGGAGCTTCAGCGAAGGTTAGCGGTGCTCGATGGTCCCTCGTAGCACGGGAAGAGGGTACCTAACCAAGTCCTCTCTTGGATCAGTCTCGACGGCTCAGCGGCTTTCGGATTTCCGCAAAGGGAAATAGCAGTCAACCTTCTTCTTCAGGCTCGGCTTCGAGATTTAGCTTCAGTTTCAATGTCAAGTTTCAACTCCAGCTTCTGAACGAATTCTAGCAGTGAGAGCCCCCCCCCGATATATACTAGTTTATCTCCCATTCATTCTACTGGGTCACACTCAGGCAACCAATCACTCAGAAGGGCATTCAGCAGTCAGTCAGCCAATCAGGCATACAGTGCATTCAGGCCATTCTCCTCCCTCTCAGACACTCACAACAAGGAATGTGTATTGGGACAAGTACCTAGCCATTCAACACTACACACTGCATTCATACAAGTTTCGGACAGGGCTGTCTCAGTCATTTTGTCAAACACCAGAAACTAGACATCCACAACAAGAAGTGCATATTGGTCACACACGCCATTCACCCAGGTCCCACCCACAGGGTGTACCCACAACATACAGTCACTGGGAAGGCTCCAGCCAGTCTGGCCTGGACTTCACAACACCACCATATATTGAACTTCCACCCAACAGCCAGTCAGTGGGAAAGGACAGAGTCAGGGTTTCCCAGGACTTTTGGAAAACAAGGTAACAGGCAATAGAAAGCAAGAGACCACAGGGGCCATCTTGTTTCCTATCAGGAATCTACTGATTCCAATGCTAGGGCCTCAGGATACTCAGAGCACCTGTCAAATTCAGCATGGAGCTGTCACCAGCCCATACCCTGCTCTGTGGGCCACACACAGGTGCCCAAAAACATACACTAGGGGCACAGGGTTGCACCCCCACCCATGGGTGACATAAGGGTATCCCATGGGTCTGTACACCAAACCAAAAACAGGAAGAGCTGCACTGCCAGGAGTCCCACATGGACTCCTAGACAGAAAAAAATACAGAAGACAAATGAAAAAGGACTTCAGGACAAGGACTGGGAGTCCCTGTCCCTCCAATGCATTTCCAGCATCACAGTGGCCCCCCCAGACTGAGGTTAGGGTGCCTAATCTCCCACGAGATAGACACCCTCATCCAGACGGTCAACATACCTTCTGGAAAGGCCATTATCGTGACTCTTCCCGGGTCTATGCTCTATGGTGAAGTCTAGCCCTTGCAGGCTAATGGATCACCTGAGCAGTTTCGGGTTCTCACCCTTCATCTACATAAGCCACTTCAGGGGCTTATGATCTGTGTGGACCTTGAAGGTAGACCCAGTAAGGTAGTGCCTAAAATACCTAAGGCTCCAAACTATACTGAAACACTCCTTTTCAACAGTATCCTACCTAAATTCTCTACACTTGAGTTGTCTACTGATGAATATGATCAGGTGTTCCCTTCCTTTGTCCTATAACTGGGACAAAACAGCTCCAACTCCGGTGTCGCAGGCATACGTCTGGACGATAAAGGGTTTGCTGTAGTCAGGCGCACACAACACAGGTGCCCTACACAGACTTTCTTTCAAGCCATTAAAGGCCCTCTGACAGTCTTCAGTCCAATTAACCTTCCTAGGCTGTTTGGGTGAAGTCAGAGCTGTCAGAGGTGCAGCTATGGTTCCATAGTCCGCCATGAAATTGCGATAATACCCAGTGAGGCCCAAAAAGGCTTTCACCTGGGTTTGAGTAGTGGGAGTCTCCCAGCCATGTACATCCTGTACTTTACTGGGGAGAGGTTGGATTTGACCCCCTCCTACCTCATGACCAAGATATGTGACTTTCCCCTCAGCTATCTGGCACTTGGTGGCCTTGATGGTGAGGTTAGCCCTTTTCAAGGCCTGCAACACCTTATCCAGATGTGTCAAATGCTCTTCCTAGGTGGAACTGTAGACGGCAATGTCGTCTAGGTAGGCCACACAAAAGGCCTCCAGCCCACTGAGCGCATGATTGACCAATCTCTGGAAGGTGGCAGGGGCATTCTTCAACCCAAAAGGCATGACCCTAAACTGGTAGAGTCCCTCAGGTGTTGAGAACGCAGTCTTTTCCTTGGCATGGTCCGTCAGAGCTATTTGCCAATAGCCTGAGGTAAGGTCAAAGGGGCTCACAAATTTGGCAGCACCTATGGTGTCCACAAGCTCATCAGCCCAGAGCAATGGGTGCATGTCAGTTTTGGTGACAGCATTGACTTCTCGGTAGTCCACACAGAACCTCCAATCCTTGGTACCTGCCTGGGATCTTGCCTTGGGGACAAGGACCAGGGGACTGGCCCAGGGACTGGTTGAGGGTTCAATAACACCCAGATCCAACATCTTGGCGACCTCAGCCTGAATGTGGTTCTTAACTGTATCTGACACACGGTAGCACCTGCTTTTGGCAGGCACACTGTCACCAGTGTAAATTGCGTACCTACACCACGGTGTAAGGCCTGCTGTCAGTGAAAACAGAGAGGCATACTGCTGGAGAAAAGCCCTGCAGGCCCTCTGCTGCTCTGTCGTCAGATCTGGAGAGAGATGCACTCCCTCCACTGAGCCATCCTGAGGGTTGCTATGCAGCAAATCAGGAAGGGGCTCACTCTCATGCTCTTCTTGCTCAGAAGCTAGCAAGAGACATGAGACTTCTGCTCGCCCGTGGAAAGGCTTGAGCCTGTTAACATGGAATATCTGAGGGGTTATCCCAGGGACTTCCATGTCGACCAGATAATTGACTTTGCCCATCTTGGAGATGATCCTGAAGGGTCCAGTCCACTTGTCTGCCAAAGCTCTAGACTTGGTAGGCTCCATCACAAGGATTTCCTGTCCCGGAGTCCAATCCACTTGCGAGGCTTTAAGGTCATGCCAGTTTTTATTCAATTCCTGGCTGGCCTTGAGATTCGCTGTCGCCTGACCCATCATCTGTGTCATCCTCCATATGAGGCCTAACACATAGTCCCCCACTTGCTTGGCAGGACCTGGATGGGTGGCTTCCAAACCTTCTCTGATCAAGGCAAGGGGCCCCCTCACACGATGTCCAAAGAGTAACTCAAAGGAGCTGAAACCAACACCCTCTTGAGGTACCTCTCTGTAAGCGAACAGCAGCATGGCAGGAGGAGATCCCATTTCCTCCTTAGGGGCTCTTCCAAAGTGCCTAGCATGTCCTTGAGAGTTTTATTAAATCTCTCAACCAGACCATTGGTCTGGGGATGGTAAGAGGTGGAGAACTTGTAGGTTACCCCGCACTATTAACACATGGTTTTCATGTAACTAGACATGAAGTTGGATCCTCTGTCAGAGACCACCTCCTTAGGGAATCCAACATGGGTAAAAATGCCCAGGAGAGCCCTGGCAACCACCTTGGCAGTAACTGTCCGAAGCGGTAAAGCCTCAGGGTACCTGGTGGCATGATCAACCTAGACCAGGATGAACCGATGAACACCTGAAGTGGGAGGGTCAAGGGGACCCACAATGTCAATGCCCACCCTCTCAAATGGTGTGCCAACCACTGGCAATGGATGCAGTGGGGCAATGACACTGCCTCCAGTCTTGCCAGATAACTGACAAGTTGGGCAGGTCCTGCAGTTGGACTCCACTTCTACTCCCATCCGGGGCCAGTAGAAATGGGCAGAGAGCCTCTGCTTCATCTTCTTGGAACCAAGATGACCAGCTAAGGGCACCTCATGCCCCAACTGCAGCAGGAAGGGCCTGTAAACCTGGGGTACCACCAACCACTTGAGGGCACCAGGTTCAGGCTTAGTGGGCTCACTAACAAGGAGCTCACCCTCCCAATAGATCCGGAATGTCCTAGGCACTTCTCCCTGTGCCTGGAACAGGGCCTGTTTCCTCAGACCCTCGAGAGAGTGGCACTCTCTCTGTCCCTTACAGAAGTCCACCCGGGAGGGTCCCCCTTCAGCCAGCAGGCATTGAAGGTCGGGGTGGTCCTCCGGGTTGAGAACCTCTCCACCAGGAGAGTCTTCTGTCTCTTCTCCTTCGGGAGTTGAGTTTGGGTTTTCCACTGGACCCAGCCCGTCTGGAGCATGGATCCCAATGGGTGCTGTAGGAAAAGCAGGAAGAGAAGGAACCCCCTTCGCAGAGGTGGCCTTCTTGTTCTTCCGTCTCCTTGCCTTAGGCCTCGCCTTTGGCTCGGGTACCTGACTCACAGCCAGACCCGGTGTCACCTGTGACCTAGTGACTGCATCAGCAGTCATGGGGAGACCATCCGAGATCAACCCGACTCTACCAGATCATTACCTAACAGAATGTTAGCAGGGACATTGTCCTGAACCAGGACAGGAAGCTTTGCTGTCTTGTCTCCAATCATGAGTGTGACTAAGGCTACAGGCGATAATTTGGGAGGCCCTCCAGCGAACCAGTTGGTTCTCAGAGGGGCACCTACATAGTCCTCTGGCTTGAGAAGGGTCCTGTCCACCACTCTCATGCTTGCCCCAGTGTCTCTGAAACCAGTAGAAGGCTGGCCTGCGGGGTACAGTACTGGAACCACTGGGAGCCTGCTTTGCAGCAGGTGGACCACTACTCTTATTCCCACCCACAGATGACTTATCCCCACTAGATTTTGGGGTCTTAGGAGAGGAAGGTTTTGGTTTACCCGACTGATTGCTTTTGGGACTTCTCAGCTTTCTGAGAGGTCCCCTTTTCTTTGTCCTTGTCCTTCCCACTGGAGTCCTTAGGGGATACCCGGTGAGAGACCCACTTGTCAGCCAGCCTGGCCAGCTTAAAGGGATCCAAAATGTTCTGGTTAGTAACATACTGACGCAGCTCTGGTTAACAGGATTCAGTAAAATGCTCAAAAAACAAAAGGTGGGACAATTCAACAAAAGTTTTCACCTTGTATCCATCAATCCATCCCATCATGTTCATATGTGTAGCACTCACCCAGTCAACCCAAGACACATTCTCTCTTTTCTTAAAATCCCTGAAACTTTTAAGGTACTGGGTAGGTGTCTTGCCAAACTTGGCAATCAAAGCAGACTTCATGCACTCATACTGACCCCTTTCTTCTACACTCAGTTTCTGAATACAGTCAAATCCGGTCTGAGGCTCTCTGCTTAGCAAACACTTAGCCCAATCTCTCTTATCCACATCATGAATTGCACAAGCCATTTCAAACGCTTCAATCCATTGGAGGATATCAGAACCCTCCACAAACACACCAATCAAATCTTTCATAAACTTGGTGGCTGGGGACCTGCCACTCTCAACTGGTTTTGCTGAAGTCTCCACTCTAGATCTCTCCAGCGGAATTTTCTGGTGCTCAGTGTCCCTATCCTTATCACTGGCTGTGCTAGCTCCTCTTTCTTTAACTCAGCTTGTGTTTCCAACTTTTTGTGTTGAAAGGCTAACTGTTCCCGTTGTAGCTCCAATTTTAAAAGTTCAATCTTCAGGGCTTCCCCCTGAAGAGCAGTGCTGCGGTTTGGAACAGAGGCAGCAGGAATAGTGGCATTCCCAGAATCAGATTCAGCAACAACCCCAGGGGCAGAGTCCTCATTGGTAGCATCCCCCCATTCAAGAGGTTCACAATCTGTCTGGTAGTCCACCAGGGCAGCTATCAGCTCAGCCATAGACTTATCCTCAAAGTCTAACTCCCTCACCTCACAAGCACTCTGGAGAACCTCTAAGCTCATCCTAGTCAATTTACCATTTGCAATAGACCCCATTGCTTGTAATGCAGTTATCTTGTACACAACTAAACCTCAATTTAACAAAGTGCAGGTATTTTGTAAGTGGCAAGGTTATACACCGATTCTTAAAACCATAAGCATCCCACCGCTGCCACCAGTATAAAGACTGGAGGGGGTGTCTGTACTCCTGCTCTCTATATGGTAGAGGAGAGGCACAGAGGACCCCAGCCAAGATTCTCTATTACAGTAGCAATGGACGAGCAATCAAGGCCTAGCTTCTCAGGAGGTGATGCAGGCTGGTTCTTAAGTACAGTTTAGTCCCCACAAAAGAATGTCCACACACTGTATTAGTTAAAACACAGTCTTTATATAATTAAGGTTCAAGGTTATATACACAATCACAATAACTCACTTTCTGCTCAGCAAATCTACAATGGCAAATATATACAGTTCTAAGTGGTACCACAATTATTATCAGATTTCATTAAAGTGCATCAACTATACTCTGGTCAAATGTCACACAAATCAATTAATAAAGGTAACCAACAATAGATATAGGAGGGAAAGCAGTTGGTTAGAACAATTGGCAGAATACTGGCCCTGTTACCTAGACACAGTACTATGTAGAGATCCCCCCGCCTGGGCAACCTGTAAAATAAAGATATACCACAAGCCCAGTCCATATATTGTTCAATGAGTCTTATTCCCTTCTAAAAGGTTTCTACCACCCCAATGTACCTGGAATAGCAGAGTTCCCCGAGGAGGCATCGAGGGATCCTTCTTGAGTGACCCCCTTTAAAGCAGGATCCATGGATTGTCGATGGGCCTCGAAGAAAGTGAACTCGGCGTCCAGAATCCTCGATGGAAGTTCGGTGGCATTGAGGCGGCAGCTTCAGTCCTAACAGTGCTCGTCGACGACAAGTCAAAGACGTCCTGCAAGGAAGAGGCGTGCGGGGCACCTCGATGTCGACAGTTCAGGACCGCAAAGAGTTTGTGAAGAACTTTGGCCCAGCAAGGGCGTCGAGTCGTCCGGTGTCTCTACGGTCTTTGGGTGGCGGGAAACCCACCGGCAGATGCTCCTCGGCGTGTCGACGGCTTGGCCTTCTCCAGTGGGATAAGGTGGGCGGCGGTGCGGACGAGCACGTCCGTGAATCAAAAGTCTTAATCAATGGAGTGTGCGGCTCCGGCCGTTGATGGCACAGCATCAAGAGGTCCCCTCTTCTGGGCAACATGGCTTCAACGGGCCTCCAGCGGTTATGCAAACCGCAAGCCCTGGTCAACGACGGTGGACGGAATGTCCGGTGCTTATCTTCGTTCATCCCGGCGGTCCCCATCTCCAGTCGGCAGCCTGTCGAGGGTCTGACTTCCAGGGAGCTTCAGCGAAGGTTAGCAGTGCTCGATGGTCCCTCAGAGCACGGGAAAAGGGCGCCCAACCAGGTCCTCTCTTGGATCAGTCTCGACGGCTCGGCGGCTTTCAGATTTCGGCAAAGGGAGACAGCAGTCAACCTTCTTCTTCAGGCTCGGCTTCGAGATTCAGCTTCAGTTTCAATGTCAGTTTCAACTCCAGCTTCTGAACGGATCCTAGCAGTGAGAGGCCACAAGATATACCAGTTGATCTCCCATTCATTCTGGTCACAGTCAGGTAACCAATCACTCAGAAGGGCATTCAGCAGTCAGTCAGCCAATCAGGCATACAGTGGATTCAGGCCATTCTCCTACCTCTCAGACACTCCCAACAAGGAATGTGTATTGGGACAAGTACCCAGCCATTCAACACTACATACTGCATTCCTACGAGTTTCAAACCAGTTTCGGGCAGGGCTGTCTCAGTCATTGTGTCAAACACCAGAAACTAGACATCCACAACAAGAAGTGCATATTGGTCACACACTCCATTCACCCAGGTCCCAACCACAGGGTGTAGCCACAACAT
The DNA here is from genome assembly GCF_040938575.1 of Ambystoma mexicanum. Classification (NCBI taxonomy): domain Eukaryota; kingdom Metazoa; phylum Chordata; class Amphibia; order Caudata; family Ambystomatidae; genus Ambystoma; species Ambystoma mexicanum. Next base: position 1,088,754,762 of record NC_090926.1, on the reverse strand, counting down.
ACAGTCACTGGGAAGGCTCCAGCCAGTCTGGCCTGGACTTCACAACAACACCATAGATGGAACTTCCACCCAACAGCCAGTCAGGGGGAAGGGACACAGTCAGGGTTTCCCAGGACTTTGGGAAAACAAGGTAACAGGCAATAGAAAGCAAGAGGCCACAGGGGCCATCTTGTTTCCTATCAGGAATCAACTGATTCCAAAGCCAGCGCCTGGGTATCCCAAAATGGAGGATACTCAGAGCACCTGTCAAATTCAGCATGGAGCTGCCACCAGCCCATACCCTGCTCTGTGGGCCAGACACAGGTGACCAAAAACATATACTAGGGGCACAGGGTTGCACCCCCGCCCATTGGTGCCATAAGGGTATCCTATGGGTCTGTACACCAAACCAAAAACAGGAAGAGCTGCACTGCCAGGAGTCCCACATGGACTACTGGGCAGAAAACAATACAGAACACAAATGAAAAAGGACTACAGGACAAGGACAGGGAGGCCCTGTCCCTCCAATGCATTTCCAGCATCACAGTCACCTGGCTTAAGCCCCACCCAACTGGTGCCTTCCGGGTTGCTGCTCTTTTTCCCCACTTAGCAAGCCCCACCCACCTGGTGCCTTCCTGGTTGCCACTCAGTTTCCCTACTTAAGGAGTCCTCTAGCCTCTTTTCCTTTGCAGATGGGGAGCAGGTAGCAGTGGATCTATGTCACCTTGCCTAAGCCCTGCCTACCTGGTGCCTTCCTGGTTGCTGCTCTTTTTCCCCACTTAGCAAGCTGGGCCCACCTGGTGCCTTCCTGGTTGCTGCTCTTTTTCCCTACTTAAGGAGCCCTCCAGCCTCTTTTCCTTTGCAGATGGGGAGCAGGTGCAAGTGGATCTAGGTCACCTGGCCTAAGCCCCACCCACCTGGATGCCGCTCTTTTCCCCCACTTAGCAAGCCCTGCCCACCTGGTGCCTTCCTGGTTGCCACTCATTTTCCTTACTTAATGAGTCCTCTAGCCTCTTTTCCTTTGCAGATGGGGAGCAGGTTGCAGTGGATCTATGTCACCTTGCCTAAGCCCTGCCTACCTGTTGCCTTCCTGGTTGCTGCTCTTTTTCCCCACTTAGCAAGCTGGGCCCCCCTGGTGCCTTCCTGGTTGCTGCTCTTTTTCCCTACTTAAGGAGCCCTCCAGCCCCTTTTCCTTTGCAGATGGGGAGCAGGTGCAAGTGGATCTAGGTCACCTGGCTTAAGAACCACCCAGCTTCTTAGCCTGCCTCTTCCTTCCCGGTCTTAAGTATTAGATCAAGGCTGTGTCTCACTCAGTCGTCCGAAGCAAAGAGCTGATGAAGAAAAGGGCAATTTCTGTTTGGACCTGTTCGGACCAGGAGGACACAGGTCACAAACCCCTGCCCAGACAGCAGGTAAGCATGCACCAACATGTGTTTACTAACTCTGTCCCGACAGGCCATCCCCACCATCATCAGGCAACGCCAACGTCAATTTATCCAGTGCGGGGTAGAGGCAGGTGCTCCATAGCACAGTAAGTTGTGCAAGTTGTGTAAAGCTGCCTGCCTCTTGTACTTCACTGTCTCCCCCCTGTTGTATGCATGAGATACTTGTATGCTTAAATCCTTCATCTTCCTGTCCCCCGCAAGGAAGCCCTCTCCTGCTATCCCCGCCTGCATCAACAATCCCTCCCTGCCCGTTGTGGGAGTTTGTATTGGCACATTATGGTGACACCATCACCACCTTGTACTGATGCTTGATTTGACTTTTGGACTCATGTGACTCATGTTAGTTCACCCATCTCGAATCTCGTCATCCCCATGCTGCACTTCCTTAAGCATCACGTAATCATGGTGACCATGAGTCATGTTATGACCATCTACGACTTGAGTCCTTGACTTGCTGATCTCTTGCAACATTATGTGTTCAGTACTGACCTCTACAGCTTGATGTGCTCTCTCCACTTGCGTATGTGCTCTATTACACTATTTCGCTGGCTTTGCTTCTTCCTCTCTTTCACCACACTCACTGCCTCTCAGTTTTCTCTTCCTCTCCCTGTGTTTTCCCTCTCTCTCTTCTCCACCCTCCCCTCACTATAGTCTATGCACTTACCCTATCAGAAATTTCATCAGAGCTAGTACGATAATCGCTTGTTTGTTCCTCTCCCCCCTAACCTTTTGTCAATCTCCAGCACTACCAGAAATGTCATCAGGGCTAGTATGATAGTCAATTGTTTCCCCCCCTCCCTCACCTTTTGTCAATCTCCAGCACTACCAGAAATGTCGTCAGGCCTAGTACAATAGTAGCTTGTTTTGTTCCTCTCCTTCCCCCCCTCCTTCACCTTTTGTCAATCTCCAGCACTACCAGAAATGTTGTCAGGCCTAATATGATACTCGTTGTCTGTCTCATCTCCTACCTCTGCCTCCCTCCCTCCCCTCCTTATGATTGTCAAAGTTCTTGCACTATCTGAAATGTCGTCAGGCCTAGTACGATAGTTAATTTCACATTCTTAATGTCTCAAGGCCTTGCAAGAATGTCATTGCATTTTCCCTTGCTCCCTCCCTTGCTTTGAAGTGCTTTGAAACACATGTGTGTATAGGTGCTATACAAATCAACTATCAATATCAATATCAGAAATAACATTATATCGTTTCGTAGTGGTAGACAATCTCCTACTTGTTGAAAACAACCTTTTCACTGATTCCCCCACTTAAGTATTGAGCTTATTAAATTCATTCAATGCATTTCCATTATTATTGTTAGTGTTCACATTAGAGCTAATATTTGTAACTCCACTCATATTATTAACATTTCTATGTATTTTCCCATTTGTATAATATACAATCCTATTCCCCCAATTACCCCCCTTATAGGACCTCCCCCTATAACACCCTCCTCCAATACAATCCCAAGAATACTGTCAATATCACACAGAGTCCTACGGTAATAGTCAACCCACAATAATAAACATAGGTCCATATTCTCTCATTCGTGCATCTACACCTCAGGTCCCTACTTTACACATTATTTACATTTGTCACTTCCATCTTCTTTTGTCCGGAAATGAAAACACAGCCACACAGGCAACGAAAAGGAGAGACACACAATATGTACTTTTTACACAAAAGAAAGAGGAAAAGAAAGAGAAAGGGAGAGAGCAAAAGAGAGAGAGGGAGAGGAAGAGAGAGAGAGAGAGAAAATAGCATTCTTGAAAAAATGAATATACAGAGCTAGCAGCTAAACTTTGGCCTGCCACTGGCACATGCTACTGCATACATATCACCCCTGGACAGGCTGGTAATGTAGACGGGGTACATGTACTGCTACCCCTCATTTTAAGGTAGCTGAGTGTACTCTCTGAAGGTGCCCTGCAAACGTCAGAGAGGTGTACCCAGTAGAGAAATGTCTTGACTTTTACAGCGAGTGGAGTACAAAATAATACCTCATAGGGCCCTTGGAACCAAGGGCTATTCCTTCTGTGCACAAAACTGAGGACATATATGAGGTCTCCAGGCAACAGTGGTTGTGTTGTCATATGCTCGGAATCTGTCACCGTAGTAGTCTCGACATCCGGTGTCTCTGTCGTCACAATCCTGGGAGGTGCAATCTGTCGGGAGACACATTTAATGGCCCTTGTTAGTGTGGTCTAATACTCCTTGAACTCATCGCCTAGCACCGCTCATGCTCTATGTGCGTCTGAAGCCCTTCTTACAGGGGATATGGGAGTATGCATACACCGGCCAGTGACCACTTCATGAGGTGACAAATGGTGGTTTTTGCTTGGCTGCATGCTTAAACTGAAGAGGGCCAGGGGCAAACAGTCCACGCAGTTTTTCTTCAACGTGGTACACAGTTCGGATAACTTACTTTTAAGGAGCTCATTTATTCTCTCCACAATGCCATTGGCCTGTTGGTGGTAAATCTAATACATCCGGTGCTTGATGCCAAGTAGTGCTGAAATAATGCATTGAAGAAATTTGTGCCATTGTCTGACCTTAAAACCTCGCACACACCCCACCACGGGAAAACTTCCCACACTAAAAATCTAGCAGCATTCTTGGAATCCGCATGTGCACATGGCCCTGCATCCACCCACCTTGAGAACGGACAAACCACTACAATGAGTTACCTAGATCCATTACAACGCTCACCCATATCAGCGTAATCTATGTGTAATTCACGGAATAGTAGGGCGGGGCAAAGTGCCTTGTAACGTCTGTAAGGTCATCCCTGTACTGAAACTTTGACATGTGGTGCAATGTATGACCATTTCTGTAATGCTTTCCTGCAATGTTTGGTTTAAACCAGTCATCATGTATGTTTGCTGCTATCTGCTGCTTCGAACTGTGGGATGGGTAGTGTAACTGTTTAAAGGCTACTGCTAGCAGCTCCTGGGCATTACTGTCTTCCCAGGGCTCTCTTGCCACCACAACAAATCTGTCGGAGATTGCTTACAACCTCTACGTGACCAGAACTCTTTCTCCCTTTCAGGTGCCCTTCCTTGTAGTTCGATAATCTGGGAGATGGGCAATGCTGTGGAAGGTGCTGGATCTGCGCTTGCCGGTGGGGCAGTCACAATGTACTCAGCGGTTATTTTATTTGGCAGATATGCCGCCATTTTGGCTGCTGCATCGGCGGCTGCATTCCCCATCGATATTTCGTCTGTCCCGTTAGTGTGGGCAGTGCACTTGATGACTGCCACAACAGATGGCTGGGAAATGCTTCTATCAGTAATTCTAGCAGTGCTGCATGCGGCACCGTGGGTCCATCCACCCTCCTCTTGCAGGGGGATAGAGCGGCATGTACCATTGTTGTAATGTACGCCGAGTCTGAATATATTGTAGCATAGCACCCTTTAGACGCTCTTAATGCTTCGATGAGTGCTATGAGTTCCGCCGCCTGTGCAGAATAATGTACGGACAACCTTTTGATAACCACCGTCTTATACTCTCCTTCCACACGTCGTACCATCGCTGCCCCTGTCCGTCTTTGCCCAACCGCCTGATCAATTGTGAAGACCCATCAACAAAAAGTACCTCACCCTCTGTCAATGCACAGTCCCTTGCTTTGGGAATGTCGTCCTCCTCCCCCTCATATGTGGCACAGTCGTGTACCGTTAAGTCCTCTGTAGTAGGCATGTTGGTTAAAAAGGTGGCAGAGTTCACTGTTTTACACCTATCCACATGAACATGGGGTTTAGAAATTATGATCTCATATGCCGAAGACCTTTGCATAGTCAGAGTAGATTGACCGTTCTAGAATGGCAAACAAATAATGTTCCACATACAACGTGACTGAACACCCCATTACAATTATAGAACTTTTCTCTATTGCAAAAGCAGCAGCTGCTAAAGCTTTGCATGCAAACAGCCCTTGCATCACTGAATCCAAAGTATCGTTATTATAGGCCTATGGCTTATGGCCCATAGTGCTTTTCTGAGTCAATACTACTGTTATGAGCTGGCCATCCGAATGCAAAAACAAATACAATTCCTGCATGTAATCTGGGGTGGCTAGTACGGGTGCTGAACTGATGACTTCTTTTAAGTCGTCAAACTGTTTGATCATTTCTGCCGCCAACTGTAACTTTTGGTCCTTTGTTTTTTGTGCTTCACTAAGGGCCTGTAAAAGTGGCCTTGTGTATGCTGCGTAATCTAGACTCCAGGCCCTGCAGTACTTACACAGGCCCAGAAACCTCTGCATTTCTTTAACTGATGTGGGTGTGGGGGTGGCACGTACTGATGCTGCCCTGTCTGGTAGTATTCCCTTACCATTCACGGATATGAACTGCCCCAGATAGAGCACTTCCTGTTGGCAATATTGGAATTTACCCTTGTTGACCTTGTACCCCTTATAGGCCAGCAATTGTAGGAGTGCAATGGAGACCCTTTGGCAGTGCTGTTCACTGTCACTTTACACTAGCAGATCATCCACGTACTGGATAATCGTACTATGCACCTGAATATTCCCTAGATCAGCATGCAATATTCTGTTAAATATGCTCGGGCTCTCGCAATTCCCCTGAGGAAACCTAGTGTGTTCAAACCACATCTGGCTCTGTGTAAATGCCATGAGGTACCTCCACTCAGGATGGAGTGGAATCAAGAAGAGTCCACAACATGAGAATACGTGTCTTATTTGGGGATGCTACTTAAAATTGTCACAGGATTCGGAACAACTAGAAATTCTTTCTGTACCATGTCATTTAGGTGTTGCAAGTCCTGAATCATTCTCCAACTGCCCCCTGTTGATTTCCTGACAGGGTATATTGCTGTGTTACACGGGGACGTAGATGGCACGATGATCCCCATGCCCAGTAGGGCCTGTATTGTCTTTCTAATACCTTCCTCTGCCTCCCTCAGAATGGATATTGTTTTGCCCTGGGCAGCACCACACCTGGTTTCAGTGTTATGCACAGAGAGGTCACATCATTCAGTAAATCTACATCATGTGGATTTGTAGTCCACAACTGTGAAGGCACGTGTTGTAAGTCCTCATCAAAAAAATCAAGGTGGAGTTAATACTGCCATCTGGGGGCACTGCACTCTTTGCTACTGTATTATTATGTTACAGGGGATACAGATCTCTAGGATTATTTCCCCATGTTTGTTGTTATTTTCAAACAATTCATCATCCGTCATTTCCTTTAGCTGTACCGTTGGATCTACACAGAGCACTGTGCGCCACTCACATCCGTTACTGTCCATTTCCAACAGTACAACCCTCTTCTCTGAAACCAACAACTTCTGAAAATCTTGCTATATCATTCCCGCCACCAACTCAGGTGACACTGCTGATGAAAGATCAAATCAGTGGGCACTCGCCAATACTGTTTGGCAATCTGGGGCACCGCCTCCACAAGCACAGTAACACCATAAATAAAGATGTCCAGGTCTACGGGAATCCCGCGGACCACCACATCCAAGGCGTGGAGCAGACTATACCATGATCTGTAAAGGATATAGTCATGTTTAACTTGCTGAGCAGGCCCCCGCCCAGTAAATTGTCAGGAGAATTTATGGAATATAGTAAGGGTGCCCGTACTACCTTCTCTCCCACCTTTACGTCCAGCTCCTCAGTGTATGTAACCTTGGAAATAGCCTGAGAGAATTTCAGCACGTCAAGATATTTTCCCAATAGTGGAAAATGTCCTTCCATGATACATGATTTAGTTGCACCAGAGTCCACCATGAATATGAACTGCTTGTATCCTATCTCTGCCCCCACCAAGGGTTCCTCTTCAGAGTGGATGGTTGTTGACAAGACCGGACTACCTCCTATCACTGCTGTTCCTCCAAAGGGAGCAGTAGCCCTACTTGGTACCCTGTTCACCAGGGCATCACCACCCTGCTGCTGCTGTGGCGGATGCCGCACTTGCATGTCAGATGCTTGAGGCTGTTGGTTATATATTTGGTGTTGCCCTGAGAATACCCTTGGCTCTGATCTCCTTGACCTTGTTGCAAATACCCTAATCCTTGGGGCCCTTACCCTGTTGCTGCAGCCCATAATTATACCCCACTGCAGACCTGATTCTGCATTCCCTTGCAAAATGCCACCACCTCAAACAATTCCAACATTTGGATGGTCCAAACCCACCCTCCCTGGGTCCAAAACCTCCTTGTTGCCACTGTGGACTCGAATACTGTTGCTCCCGCCCCCCCTGTCCTTGTCCTCCTTCAGCCCAGAGTGCCGCACTAGTGGCATTCATGACTTGTACTCTCTGTTCCTTCCACCTGTACTGACATCGATATAGGTACCTGGACAGCAACCTTTGCCAGTTTTATCTCCACCAATTTCGCTTCTTCCCCCTGATGCCTTTGGACCGTTTACCTTTCCCGCTCCTTGATCCTTTTCCAATGATGCACTATTATACTCTGTATTTCCAGCCACCCCTTCACCTCAATACCCATGATCTTATCCAACACCTTCTGCACCTCCTTTGGCAAGCCCCACTTTACAATAAAATATAAAAATGGTATCAACAATCCCACAGGCCTCCCGTTTCAGCTCGCCACATCTCTCGCATTTTAAGAATACATCTAGCTGGGTCCTCATCATCACCCATAGTATACTGCATCAGGGACTATAAATCAGGGGCATCTAGGAAGGCCCTCCGTAGTGCGTCACATACATGTGTTCTAATTCCATTAAACAGTGCTGCATCATGTGCATCATCCCCCAGGGTTACTCCCGGATATCCGGCCTTAACCCACACATACCCAGCCTGGTCCCCAATTATAGCAACCATCAAGATCCCCTATTGCCGGGGCACCCCTGCTGTTCGCTTTTCGGGGGGGCTTAATTTAATTATTCGTATCCATCTGGGGCCAGGTCACATACTGTGTCCTCCCTGCCCCCTTATGTATGAGGGGCATCTGCATCTTCGCCCTACTTCCCACACCCTTCTTCATGACTCCTCTTCTCTTTATGCCATCCGGCCAGCCCTGTTCGTCAACCTGCCCCCTGCCCACAAACCTCCTACTTGAGGGGGTGCTCTTAGCCGCCTTATCACCCCTTCCTTCTTCTTCGCTCTGACCCTCAGCAAACGTATCATCGTCCGCTTCCTCCACATTCTCTCCCAAAAGTGTATTCTCTTCTCACAATATTATCCACCCACCCGGGCTTCTTTCTTTCTACACCTACACGTCTTATTCCTTCAGTATCCATCCTTAGCAACACTTCCCCTGATTTCCATTCTATTGACCCTTCTCTCAGTGCCCCTATATCCCTTACTGCTTTTGGGGATGTCTGTATCCTTTTCAGTTATGTTAGCAATCCTGGCAGCCTATCCTTGAACTCCCTTAACATGAAACCTGCCAATGCCGATACTTCAGGCAGGTGAGTATACAAAGGTGGGGGAGCGGTACACTGTGGTGTTACTGGTTCTGAAGGGGCACTTACCACAGCAGAAGGGGTCCCTATCACAATGGGTACAGAGATTGGATTGCTGTACCCTTCTGCAGGATATGCTGTCAAGGGATATAATCCTGCGCACTCCACTGACGCCCCGCCCTCTCCTTCTCCCTTCCTGCACTTCCCATCTTTCTGTCTCTGCGCCTCTACTCCGTTCCCTTGATCTTCTGCGTCTTCAAACATACGTCAGAGATCTAGAATTTCTTTTCTCTTCTGTAGCTGCTTCCCATTATATTTTGCTACTAGAAATGGGGACATGTGTTCCAAAATGCTCTTATTGTGTGATCCCTGCCCTGGCCATTGGCAGGGCATCCCCCCTCATCCTGTCTTTGCAATCCACTGCTTATGATATTTCTCCACCTTGTCATGATACAGTGGCAGGGCTTTATACATATGTTCTATTGGTGTTCCACCCCACATGCTACTGGTATCTATCTCTTACTGACCCCGCAAAATCCTGCTAACGCGCTGCACATGCCATGCTTGCTTATAACAACAAAAACAAAGAAAATCAACCCCCACCCTTTTCTATACCCCTTCCTTGCACACATACACCACCCCACAAAACCATCCAATACCACACCATACTGCGTTGCACACTTACCTCCCCTTCTGGATCCAGTTCTTTATTCAATAAAACACAAATATAGTGCAATAAAATAACAAGCTAATATAACAACCACTACTTATTCCAGGCCTATTACAAGACCACTAGTTGTATTTCTATATTCCTCCTTTAAATAATATACTCTCTTGTGATACCACCTTCTCTCCCCTTACGAGGATGGGCTCCCTGCCTTAACTTTGCCTTACCTTACAATGCCTGACTGAAACACTCTCTTCATAGTACAAATTTTAACAAATAGCCATGCCCTCACCCACGTCACATTGACGACCTCGCTCTCCACATACTCACACCTTTCACACTTCCCAATGCATCTGGCCCCTACTTGTTATCACTTACAAGAGTCTACTCACATGTGCGTGCTCACCAGAACTCCTCCATCACGTGGTTACAACACCGGCCTGCACTCTCCTCTGAGCCACGCCCCGCTTCAAAGAACATAGAGGACTTCTCTTAAAATGGCTACTGCTAAACCACACGTGTTTTTTTGGGACCGGTCGATGTAGGTGGGCGCGGTTCCTTATGGAGAGGCGTGCTGAAAGCCTCTGCAAATAGGAGGCGGCGCTAGGATCACGTCGGGGTCACCAATTGAAGGCTAGTCCCTGAACGCTCACACCATTGAGAATACAACCCGCTAGGGAAGAAACGCCCAAGTCGATTTTGTAAGGATAACAAGTTTTTAATCTCACATGCAGATGAGAGCAACAGCAAAGAACTCTGTTGCTAAGAAAGGTCTGCTGAAAAGTAGTACAAGCAGAGTCTTATAAAGCAAAATATCATCATACAACACATAATACATAGGGTAAAATCCTATGCGGCTGGTTGGTGTGCGCCTATACTGGATCCGCATGCCCCATAAGGGATGCCAGGGCATTGGTTCCAGCCCAGTCCATCCATCTTCCATCACGTGGGTGCTGCAGTGATCATCTTCTTCTCACGTCGAAGGTCAGAAAACAAATGAATTATACTTCAACCATACAACTATTTTATCACTCATACTATGCACTTGGCAGGCCTTAAAATGGGCACAAAGGAGGTTCTGGGGCACTCTAACCTTTACACACACATTTCTCTCACACCGCTCCGAGCCATCCGGCTCCAAGGTCTCCACCCTCGTTTTGAACTATAATGTATCCCTCCCAACACCTCGCAATACAAATCACACAATTGTTTGCTTCAACAATGTGCTCTGTCCATCCTCTTTGAACATCTCTGGACTTGTTACTTTGGGGTTGGTGGTCAAAGGGCACCTGGTGCCATGGAATTCAGAGGTCTTAGGTTTTAGTCAGTTATAACTGGGCATTAACTCGTGGTCTCCTGGGGATGGGCCGGGTCATGCTATGGCCAGTGTGAGATAAGATGCACACCAGGCGCTGGTCTGTGATTGCAGCATTGTAGGGCATATTTTTCTCAAACATCTTTGCAACACTGTTGGAACAATGAATAGGTGTTGTGGCTGTTGGGGGTGTTGGCTGTACCATGTGGATAGACTATATTTGGTTATATTGGAGTAGGGTCCTGTTAAACTGGGAGGTGTCCCTCTCGCCGTCCTCCCGGCCCCCTTGCCCATCATAGGGCTTCGAATGCATCTCGCTTCACTCTAAAGAGCCTAGGGGGTAAGACAGTACTTTGTACGAGGGGGTGGTCCTGTCCTCAAACGTTTTCACACTACAATGATTTGTTGCAGTGATAATTTAAACAGACCTCCACATTAGTGGTAATACATCATAGCAAGTATGCATTACTGGAAGAAGGTTCTGATCCAAATACTGGAGATAAACTATGGTGTCCTTTATTGTAATTAGGTCACACATGTAGGTATTGAAATAGAAAATAAAACATATCACCAAATTCACATTTTGTGTTAAAATAAATGACGTATTATTGAAATGTTATAGCATTGGCAGTTGCGCAGTATTAAATAGTAGGATGGCGTTCACACGCCTGATTTTTACACTGTGGTTTATTCAGGAGCTGATTGGCTTTTTTGGACGTGGGCTTTGTTTTCTAGCCAGCACTCTTGCTTCACCGTGAAATCGCCTAGGTTTTCATTGCATTCAATGTCTACGGGTATCTGTGAGTGCCAGACCAAGGTTTTACACTGCGGATGGAATTGGCAGTTCAGGTATTGGTTCCCATCACTTGGTGGTTTTGTTGCCGTTTTATAGCAGAATCCTTCCCCACTGCCCAGAGAAGTGGAAAGGAAAGCTACTTAACAGTGGATTGGTAAGTTTCTTGTCACCTGTACATATTTTACATAGAGACCTTTTAAAGCCAGAACATTCATAAATGTAAGCTGCTTATTGAAAAAAGAGCGCAAAATTCAATAATGTATATTGATATGATAAGATATGATATGATAGTTTATTTATATAGCGCCTATACACAATGTGTTTCAAAGCGCTTCAAAGCAAGGGAGGGAACAAGGGAACATATAATGACATTTTTTGCAGGCCATAACAGTAAGGATGTGAAATTAACTATCGTACTCGGCCTGACGACATTTCAGATAGTGCAAGAGCTAAGACATAGATAAGGAAGGGAGGGGGAGAGTTGGAAGGAAATGGTAATAGACAGGTGACTACCGTACTAGGCCTGACAACATTCCCGGACGTGCTGGAAGGGGTGCGGGGGGATAAACAAGTAAGGGAAGGAGGGAGGACACAGACAAGGTTGCTATCATACTAGGCCCAGGGAAAATTCTGATAGAGTAAGTGTCTAGAAGAAGTAACGGGAGCAGGGGAGGAGATAGGAAAAGGGAGAGGAGGAGAGAACAGAGAGTAAGCAGTCAAAAAAGAGTGGAGAAGCAACAGGGGAGAGTGAATACAATTGCAGAAGTCAGTAGTAACACACAATGTTGCAAGCCAGGATACAAGAGGAAGATGGGAACAGCATGATTCAGGGCCACCATGAGTACAAGATGCAAAGGAAGTCCAGCATGAGAGTTGAGAAAGGGTGACGCACCGTGAATGAATGAAGTCCATAAAAGTCAAATCCAGCATTGGCCACAAGACGGTGATGGTGAAACCAGAATGTATCCGTACAGACTCCTGCAGAAGTAGGCTGGAAGGGGAAGGGAGCAGGGTAGAAGAATCTAGGGGTGTTTCTTGAATGACAAACAGCACGCGTGTGGAGTATGAGCCTCCAGGTGGCACTGCTAACAAGTAGATGCTCTTTCTTCCCCAGTCTCCACACTGATAGGGTCGGACTGGGGCATAAAAGTGTCTTGGGCACCAACAGAAAAGTGGCCCACAGTTGCAAATAGGAATTCATTCCTTTTGTGATGCTGTTTGAATAGTACCCAAGGCGGAGGTTTTTGATAAAATGTGATGCTAATTGTACATTTTAAAGAATATTTATTCAGCAACGCTGGTCAAAACTATGAGCCGCATAGTGACGTAACTCATCAAACTGGCCCACACAAGCATTTTGCATTTTTGGTTCGGACATGGGCCTACCCTATCATCCAGTCCACGCCTGCACACTGGCAGCGTACCCCGGTCTCCTAGCCTTTAAACCTTGGTGTATGATCACTATCTGCACATTTAGGCTAGTGTCTCACCTCTTTAGCAATGGTCCCTTTATTTATGTATGTGACTAATACGTTTACACGGCGTTGGCACTTGTTTTTTCTACATCCCCGTCAAGTAAGGAGGTAAGGAGGGAGCAACAGGGGTTCGGTTCTTGAAAGTACTACTTTAATCCCTGAGAGGCTGGACCCGTTCTGCTGTCCGATCGCGGAACACACTACAGGAGACCCATCTAGAATGAAAGTATAACGGTAAGAATTTGGATAAACCTTTACCTGCCAACAAAGCGCACAAACCCAAAACAAAATAAACAAAACAAGTAATTCTGAACATTTCTCTTCTATTCCCAAACATGACTCTACAAAGTCTCTGGCTTCACAACTATTTGACATTCTTTAAAAAAAATACTTCTATACTGCTACTACCACCACCATGTGAAAAGCCAAACATTTTAAATGTAATATGTTTCCGCTTACTGGTTGGGAACGTATAGTTTAGACACACTTTGGGCCAGATTCAAGGCAATGTGCGCAGAAATCCAGAAGGACACTGCGCAAGCCTGCGCGAATAAGTAAATCTGCATGCGCCGCATATTCATGGATCCAAACGCGCATTTCATGCCGACACAAAAAGGGAATGGAGCTGCATGAGGAACGCCCACAACACGCCCCCAAGCAAACCAAAAACCGAGCCATACCCCAACCTATTTATTTATTTTTTATTTATTTGCATTTGTAGAGCGCACACCTGTCCTCGGACATCGTGGCGCTGTTAAGAATAATTACTTCGTTACATAAGTGCATGTGGTCAAGTCCAGTAGCAAAAACATGACGTCCAGCCCCTTAATATGTGGTGGCAGCAACAGGTGGTGCAAGTGGTCAAGCCTAAGCACAAACCGCTGTGTATGTTACACATCGCCGCAAGTGGTCTTTATGGGCACGGACCCGCTTGTGCGGCGCTCTGATTCCTAACATTTCTAAGATGGAAGCTGGTGATACTCCCCGACCGGCTGCCAGCGGTCTAGTAGTTGCAAGCTCCCTTGCCGTGCGGACGACCAATCACGTGATCCTTTATCCGGAAACGAAGCGGCCAGTGCTTCGCGTCGCTTCTGCCTTTGACGCTCCGTGAGTTCGCTTCTGAATCCTCTCTCTCCATGCTCTCATTTCCCTCTGTGTTTGCGGTTCCTACTTACCCTGTGTTACTTTCTCTCTTCAGATCCTTCCCTCAGCTTTCGCTGGTTTCGTTCTCAATCGGCTTCGCGAATCAATCTTATTTGTCCCTTTCTCTAGGATTCCCTTGAGTATTTTTACCTGGTCCTCATCTCCTGTTATCCTTCCAGACTCTCCCGACTCGCCCGAAGCTTTCCTACTCAGCCAGGTTCCAGATCCGAACTTTCCCTTTTCGGGTGAGAGGATTTCCATTGATCTCTCCTTTCCTTTCCCTTCTTTGGGCCCTCCTCTAACCTGCTCCCTATTTCTTCACTTCTCATTCCTGCAGACAAGGTGTCTTGTGTGATTCCCGGGGGTTCCTGTCGGAGACGTCCAACCTTCCACCATTAGCCTGATCTGCACGAGCTGGGATTTCGTCCAGGGTTTTCTTCCCATTGAGGGTTTCCCTGGGAGTCCTGCCCGCTCTCCTGGGTCACATTACCCTGGGCTGAGTGGCCAGGGCTGTCACTGGGAAATCTTCACAGCTGCTTTAATTCTCCCAGTTGGAGTCATCGATTGCCAAGGTGAGCTGTTTGTGAGTTATTACTTAAATTAGTACTACAACAGCTTATATTACTCATAATTACACAGTGCCCTAACAGTAATATTAGTAAGCGACGCCCGAAGGAATTTTGGCAATCGGAATTCCAAATGGAACAACAAATGCAGCAGCTAATGGCGGCCATGCAGGCCATGTCATTAGAGGTACAATCCTTGAAACAGGATAATGCTCAACTACGACATCAAGTAGCTAGAGCCTTTTCAGACACTCCCCCGTCGTCCTTACATTCCGTTATGTACGGCGGTGACCCCTACAGACTAAAAGTATTCCTTGACAGTTGTACCATCCAATTCACATTCAAACCTCGCTTTTTCCCAACCGATAAAGATAAGGTAGGCTATGTTATTTCACACCTTTCTGGTCCAGCGTTAGCTTGGGCGACCCCTTTAGTTACCTCCAACAATGTTATTCTTGATTCTTACACCGCCTTCACTAACAGCCTCAAAACCATGTTTGTAAGAAAGGAGATTTCGGTTGCCACACAAGAGAGACTTCTCGATTTAAAACAAGGAAACAAAGAATTACTTTGGTATATCACTCAGTTTAAACAACTATCCTCTGAACTAGGCTGGCCAGATGAAGGTCTCCTCACTCTTTTTCGGAGAGGTCTCACAGATGAACTAAAAGACGAGGGCCCTCATTACGACCCTGGCGGAAATCGAAAAACGATGGCGGAAATGCAATACCGCCATCGAATAGCGCTCGGTGCGATTATGACCCGTCACCGTAAAGTACGATGCCATTAGCGACACCGTAGTGAACGCCAACGCTAACTGCACCAAGTACGCGCACGCCATGCCAAACCGTAATTAGCACTATGGCGCAAGGGTACGCGAATTCCGACCCTAGCGGACATGTACTTAACGCCATCAAGCACGGCGGAAAGTACCATTCCGCCATGGTGAGAAGTACGGCATCGCAAATCAACCGTAAACGGCCCCACTGAGTGCCTGTACACCGCTCCCTGGCCACATAGTACAACTCCCCGTAGGTGCAACGAAGTCACAATGCAACCAGTGAAATGTACAAGTCACCCATGCATGCCAACGAACAAAAGAATCACAAGAGGGGCCAATGGGAGCTGCAGGGCACAGATGGCACGAATACAGAAGCTATACCAATGGACATGACCTCTGTCTCCCACCAAGAAACGCACGCAAACACAGGCACCTGTGACCAGCAATATTCCGATAATCACATCATTCCACCAATCCACCTGGCTGACCGGCATCTGTTACACAAAACCTAATCCCCCGCCCCTGAGCATGACATCATTCAAACAGTCATATTGGCAGCCCTCACCCCTGACCTCACTGGGCTTCGTAGGCAAACGCGCCCAGCACAGTACCACGCAACTATACTCCGAAGCTGGAACCCAATGCAGATCTCCTCACAATACATCGCTCCCCAAATAGGAATATGCCACATCACTTGCAAAGAAGAACGCTACACGGCCCATATCAGAATAGAAATTTAATGCACAACAAATTCACCAAGCCCATACAGCCATTAGGCCATAAACTCCAAAACACATTACACCATTGTGGGCTGCATCCGCAATAAATGACCAGCTACTTCTTGTGTGACGCCCTGTTCCTTCATGGTACACAGGGGCTACATTCTCGTACGAAAAGGCAACATGGAAGCGCCTAGAACCGCAGGGCCGTCCCAATAGGGAGGCACTAGTCCAGCTGAAAGGCCGAAATGTTGCTCCGAGCCACTAGTACTGCGTAAGGGCATGTGGCCCATTGGCGATCGTCCCATAAGATCGTTATGCTGCTCCACTGATTAACACGAAGCAGCAGGTGTCGGGAGTAAAACCCATCTGCAGGAGTGGCATACAGATGGCAGTGGCAAAAGGGGAGGAGATACCTGTCAACCAAAAGAAAAGAAAAAGAATAGAATGGCCATCAGAACTACATTCGAACAACTCACTTCAATGATCACACTAAATCCACAGCCATATGCATGCTAGCCCACTCCAAAGGATCATCACCACCCCAAAACCACTTGCGACTCATAACTATCCATATCGAGGTGAAAACACCATCACAAACGAGTGTACCTGTGCATGCGTCTGTGAAAACAGAATCCATCAGATGGGATTGGTAACGTGCATGGACACAAGTGTCTGAAGGCGCGTCGAGACAGGGAGGGCTCAACAAGGCCAGATAGACGATGGTCCCACTATGGCAGCCCTGCATCACATAGCGCAGGGGAGGCGGACAGATTCCAAGAAGCCCTGTACATGGCAAACACCGTATCAAATCATCTGTCCATGCATCCATTCATCATTCCCTCATCCCGTAATGATAACGCCTGTTTCCATACTCACATAACATGTGAGAATTCCATTGAGTCTGTGCGTTATGCAGCCTGCAAAATCCACTGTGCCCCAGCCCGTAATTCCAGTGTTGTGAAGTAACATGTATTTGGGAACGTCCGGCCTCATCATCCACTTCGCTATTGCGCATCCCAAACTATTCATATCAATCATTGCATCCTCGCCATGGCCCCTGTCCCAAGGACACTGAACAATAGAACGTTATATTTGCAGTCAGACCTGTGGGCATCTCCTCGCCGCTAGCTGAAGACCGAAAGCGCCGCCCTTCGAATTCCTCATTTGCAACATCACGTCGAAAAGGCATCTGTGGCCGCTTGAAATCACAAATTAATCCATCTAGTGCGGCTGTGTGTGAAAATGGCAGCTGCCTTCACTCACAAATGGGAGGCCCCGCCCGTCGGTGAACCTCGGTACAGTGATGCATGAGGGTCCACCGTTACTCGAGTACTACGTTCCACTGACCCTTCACAAGTCTGTTCGCGACTGCAAAGAATGCATGTGAAACAATGGGACCATAGCCGAATGAACATATCAACCAATGTTACACGGCCATCGGGTACTAATACATGATTGTAATAGCAAGATGCCATTCCTCAAATTGCAGCGTTGTGTGCGGGACGTGCTCGCCCAAAGGGGAGAGCAGCTTGCACAGGTGGAATGAATCACCACAGGTGGAGGCCATACAGCCTGAAAACACATAAATTGCACACCCAGTCTCCTCCCACAACCACACCCACTCCGAAATGCTACCGGCAGGACTCGCGATGTTGGCCCTGGGGGACCTGATAGCACTGCAAGTACTCCAACTCCAAGAAGAAGACGAACACCAACTACAACCGGCCGCACGGAGGAGACGCAGGAGGAGGAGGAGGGCAAGGCAGGGCCAGCAAGGGCTGCCAGCACAGCCACTACCACCACGCAGGCAGCCCGCAATCCCACGCCTCCGAGCACATCCGTTCAAGCTCACTGATGAGCAGATCCACACCCTCTACCGTTTGGACCGGGACACCATAGCCGCCATTGTGGACATGACACAGGCTGACCTTGTCAGCATGATAGATAGCCCAACCGCCATCCCACCCCTACTGAAGGTGGTGTCTGTACTCCACTTCCTGGCCACAGGCACCTACCAGCACACAGTCGGACAGTTGCATGGCATTTCTCAGCCACTGTTCTCACGGACACTATTGCAAGTGCTCGATGCCCTCCTGCAGCACGCAGACGACTACATCTCTCTACCACGCTCGGAGCAGGAAATAACCAACACAAAAGTGGGATTCCATGCACTTGCCGGCATACCGGGTTGCATTGGTGCCATCGACTGCACCCATGTGGAATTGGTCGTCCCACATGCCATGGAGGCCCAGTACCGCAACCGAAAACAATTTCATTCACTGAATGTACAAATGGTGTGTGACTCCAACAGGATCATTACACATTGTTGTGCCCGATTCCCTGGATCAACCCATGATTCTATGGTCTTGAGGAACTCTACAATACCACGCTACATGGAGCGACACGCAGGGAACAGATCCTGGCTACTCGGTGAGTCTCATTTCATGCATGATGATGTGGGGTATGTGATGCGGCAATGACCTGGCAGGAAGGGGGGGGGTGCGTACGTAGCAATGGCATTCCACATAATTCGTTTATCGTCCACATACAGGTGATGCCGGATATCCACTGAAGAGATGGCTCCTCACACCAGTCCGGAACCCACGGGACCAGCATGAGGAGGACTACAACCATGCCCACTCACGTACCCGTGTAGTCATTGAACAGGCATTCGGCCTACTGAAGACCCGTTTCCGGTGCCTCAGCAGGTCTGGCGGGGCACTCCTGTACCGCCATGAGAAGGTTGCAAAGATGGTGATGGCATGTGTCATGCTCCACAACATGTGCGTACGTAGAAATGTGCCCATGCCCCCTGACGCAGAACTGCAAGCACCTGAAGATGGTCATGATGAGGGTGGGGATGTGGCAGCACCTCAAGGAGTCTGCGAGGCACAGGAGGGCCGTGAAATTCGTCAGCATCTCATAGATGCATGCTTCTAGCACTCACGCCTGGTGGCTGATACATGGACACGGGACTCGTGGCACTGTGTGTGTCTGGTACATGCACAATATGGACTGTACGCCTATGATGGCCTAGTACACAAAGATCATTGTCCACACATCTCATTGTTTGATCGTGCATTGTTTATGGCATATGTGATATCATGTTGAACACCCTATCGACCCGCCACCCAAGTGAGCCCAACACACCCCCTCCACCCTCCTACCTCCCCCCCGAACACCAGTGTCCAAAGATGCTCATTGTCAGTGGGCAGTCGCTATTGCAAGCCCCCTCTGCGGGTATCAGGGGCACCCCTGCCTGTGGAGCGCAGGTTCCTCCCAGATCTACGTTGGGGGCTGCCCTGGACAGAACTTGCAACGGATGATGTCTCTGCCTGCTCACGTCCATGCATGTCCCTAAGGGTTTGTGAGAGCTCAGTGAGCACACGGCGCACTGCGGCAAGTTCGGCACATACGTCTTTGGACGTCACATGCAGTTCCCCCCTGAGGCTCTCGGTGCTTCTCTCCATTTGGACTCTCAGGCTCTCGGTGCTACTCTCCATTTGTGCCCTAAGTGTCTCAGTTGATGTTTCTATGTCTGCCTTAGTGCCCCCACATCCATCGGCATGGTCCTTGAGGAGCGTGGCCAGTTGCTGCTGTTGCACGATTAACTGGTCGAGGGACTGTTGCCTCTGCTGGGCCATGGCCATTTGCGGTGGTGTCACAGAGGGGCTGTTCGCCTCATGTTGCCCTGCCACAGGGCTTGTGGGGGATGGCCAGTCGTCGTCTTGTGGGTGCCCCTGCGTGGTATCCTCATGGTGTACGGGATGGAACAGACAGAGGGATTGGGACAGGTCATGGATGGATCTGACTTCGACATCCCCGTCTTCTGTGTCGGAGCATGCTGCCATTAATGGGGTGTCACCTATGGTGCTGCTGCCACCAGAGGCAGTACCTTCTGTGGCATCCATTGGGGGGACCTGTGGTGGTGCTGTTGTGGGCATGCTGGCTGCTGGGGTGCCTGTTGATGTTCCCTCCTGTGTGCTGCCACTTGATATGTGCTGCTGCCGTGTCTTGATGCGTGCAGCTGAGGTGGAGGGTCTTTGGCCGTCGGTCTTGGCCCTCTTTGCAGGTGTGCTGGTAGGGGTGTCCTGGAGCTCGACGTTTGGATCGGACCCTGTGGTGGAGTAAAGGAGGGCGAGCGTTATTAATGGGTCTGTGGGAATTGGAATGGCAATGTATCACATGCATTGGGGTGGTACCTGAGGGTGATTTGGGTCGGGGCCTTGGAGGTGCTTTCATTTGTGTGTGGAGTGAGGGTGCAGTTGTTTGGCAGCCTGCAGTTAGGGTGTGCCTGCTGCACGTGTAGTGGGTGTTTTTGGGGTTTTTACTTATTTATGTATTTATTGTGAGTTTTAAAGTGCGCTATCAGGCCAATGTGTGTGGACGTTCTCCTGGCCATGTGTTGCTGTTGCGCTATGTGGACACATGTGAGTCACATGATTGGACATTGTGGATTTGGCATGGTTTTATTTGGGCCACCTACCTGATTCTCCGGATGTCTGCACTCCTTTCTCCATCCCTCCGACTCCCTCTATGCTCTCCATTCCAATGGTGGAGGCACAGATTTCTTCCCAGGGGGTCAACTTGATGGGTGATTCCGATCCTCCCCCGGTGGCTGTGGCAATGTTGCGGTTGGCAGAAAGTATGCTACGGACGCGTATCCGCAGGTCGTCCCACCGCTTCCTGCATTGCTGTGGGTTGCGGGGTGCGGTCCCCACCGCACTTACCCGCTGTGCCACCAGGGCCCATATGGCCTTCTTGTTCGCAAGTGCCGTCCTGGTCATTTGCGTGGAGAAGACGGCGGCGGCATTCTCCTGGAGGGTCTCTGTAAGCACGGTGAGTTCCTCACGGGAGAAGTGGACCTGCCGCTTGCGGTCGCACGCTTTCTTCGCTACTTTTCCCATTTTTCTTGGTTTCACTAGGGTGGATGACGGGTTGGGATGTGTCTCAGGGTGGTGTTTTTAGTGGTTGTGTGTATTTTGTGGTTTTATAGGTGTACGGGGTGTTGTTTCCCGTTCCGGGCCCATGTTTTTACTTCCGTTTCCGTATATTTACGGTCACCGTACTTTCCGGTTGGCGCTCACTGCGGTGTCCGCTATGATGGGTGGCGGTATTGCACCTAGGGCGCCGTACGGCGGCGGTGTGGGCCGTTTTGGGGTCATTTCCGCCATCGCGGACTTTGCACTTCCGCCATGGCGTGGTGCTCGTGCCCGATGGGTCGGAATGGGCCGCACTTTGCTCCATCGTGCAATGGCGGAAACGCTATTTACGCTGTGGCGGTCCGGTCAGTCACTTTCCGCCAGGGTCGTAATGAGGGCCGAGGTCTCTAAAGTCCCTCGTCCCGCTAATCTAGCTGATATGATCACGTTAACCATGCAAATTGATTACCGAATGCATGAAAGGACATGCGAAAAGAAAAAGGGGAAAGGAACACGACCACAGTTGGATTATTCCTCAACCATTCAGAAATCTCTGTCTCCTACTGAATAACCCATTCAAGTTGGGACCGTTTGAGGACCGATTTCAGCTACTGAAAGGGAGAGGAGAAGATCTTTGAAACTATGTATGTACTGTGGGTCCTCTACTCATGTTTTGAAAGACTGTCACTTAGTTCCTCCTCGTCGCTCTCCTATTCCTAAGTCGGGAAACTTCAAAGCCTTACCGTTAGGGGAAGACCGGTAAGTGCCCAGCAACATTCTTCCCCGTATCAGACCAGTATGTCACTTGATAACTCTCTCAGCAATCAGTCCATGGTGGTAGTTTCCCTTTCCATCCTGCTACCAGAAAATGTCATCCCAGGTATTCCGGCCTTAATAGACTGTGGAGCGGCTGGTAATTTTGTGGATGTGGAGTGGGCAAAATTACACGGTATCTCTCGGGTACCAAAGACTTTGGTTACTCCTATTCAATGAGTAAATGGTACCCCTCTGAGTTCGGGTCCCATTAAAGAGCAAACCATTCCGCTCACTTGTAAGATATCGAGTCATAAAGAAACCCTGGTTTTTGACGTTATCAGAACTGCCCATTACCCAATTATTCTAGGACTCCCTTGGCTGAGATTACATAACCCATTCATAAACTGGGCTGCTGGAACCCTTTTTCTAGGATCAGAATATTGTGTCCATCATTGTCTTTCTCAAGAATCAGTGGGGATCCGTATACCTTCAGATGAGACTCTCAAACCAGCTGTATCTTCCATCAGTCAACTTGAGATTCCTGACTGTCATGAGCCTTACCGATCAGTGTTTGAAAACCCTGAATTTCCTAATATCCCTCCTCATCGAAGAGATGATTGTCACATAGACCTGCTTCCCGATCAGCCCATTCCCTTTGGCCGCATGTACGTTCTTTCTCAAAGAGAAAAGTCGGCATTAAAAGAATACCTTCAAACCCATTTACGGAATGGTCTCATTTCTGAGTCGGTGTCTCCTGCAGGGGCATCATTATTCTTTATCCCCAAAAAGGACTCAGATGAGCTCCGTCCCTGTATTGATTATCGTGGCCTCTACAAAATAACCACTACTGACAAATATCCCATGCCTCTCATCACGGACATTGTTGAAGCTGTTCGAGGGGCTTCTAGGTATACCAAGTTAGACCTTCGTGGTGCATACCATCTTATTCGTATTGCATCGGAGACGAATGGAAGACCGCATTCCGGACTCCCTTTGGACATTATGAATATCACGTAATGCCATTTGGCTTAGTGAATGCTCCTGCGATATTTCAGAGATTCATGGACCATCTATTTGCCGACATATTGTTCCGGTTTGTAATCATCTATCTCGACGATATCCTTGTTTACTCCAACAACCAAGAGGAACATATTCATCATGTTAACACCTTGCTAGAACGCCTGCAATCCAACCATCTCTACTGCAAAGCATCCAAGTGTGAATTCCATCAGAGACAAGTTACCTATCTAGGATTTGTCCTATCTTCCCAGGGTATTTCCATGGACCCCAAAAAGATATCCGCAGTTGTGGATTGGCCTATTCCAACAGGGATAAAGGACATACAGAGGTTTTTGGGGTTCACAAATTTTTATCGTAAATGTATTCCTTCCTTCTCAGAAATCACACTTCCCTTGACTCGACTTCTCAAGAAAGGGGTATCATTTGTTTGGAATGAATCAGCTCAGAAGCATTCGATATTATGAAGGAAATGTTTACTTCCTCAACCATTTTGATCAACCCTGACCAATCCAAACAATTCATTGTCGAGACAGACGCTTCTCAGAATGCGTTAGGAGCTGTGTTGTTACAGTCATCAGAACAAGGTGAAGAAAGACCGGTGGCATACTTATCCAAGACATTTAATTCTGCTGAGATAAATTATTCAGTACTTGAGAAGGAACTGATGGCTATCAAACGCGCCTTCGAGGAATGGAGACATTTGCTTTTGGGTTCACCCTTTCCTGTCTTGGTGCGTACAGATCACCAAAATCTCAAGGTTCTTCAAAATGCTTACACCACAAACAGCAGACAAGCACGTTGGGCTTACTTCTTCTTACCTTTTCGGATAGAATTTATTTACTGGCCTGGCAGACAGAATTTAAGAGCAGATGCTTTATCCCATAAGGATTCTCCAACTTCTTCTTTTTGCCCAGAAAAGATGTTTCCCAATGCTCGGTTCATTGCAGTACTTACTGATTTCCTGCAAGAGGTACGAACAGCCACCACTCTTAATAAAACATTCTGTGAAGACCTGGCATCTACTTATCATCTCACCAAGGAAACAGAATACTACTTTCATGGTACTCAAGTTTTGATTCCCGTTCCTTCTTTACAACTGGAGGTGTTAAAAATCTGCCATGACTCACGAGGTGCAGGACATAGGGGTGTACTTCCCACATTGGAACTCATCCAACGACATTTCTGGTGGCCTTCCATGAGATCTGATGTCCGGGACTATGTTGCCGCCTGTAAGATCTGCGCTCTTGCCAAGTCTCCTCGCTCACCACCGTTAGGGTTATTAGCAAGAATGCCCATACCAGACCGTCCTTGGCAGATCATTTCCACTGATTTCATATCTGACCTACCGCCATCAGCGAATATGACTACTATCATGGTAACGATCGATTACTTCACCACGTTAGCACACTTTACTCCTTTGCGAAGATTACCAAATGATCCTTCCATGGCCAACATTTTTCTCTATGAGGTGTTTTCTCGCCATGGTCCACCAGACACTATTGTGTCGGACAGAGGTCCCCAGTACACCTCTCTCTTTTGGCAACAGGTTTGTCGCATTCTGGGTATTAAACGTGCCCTCTCTTCTGGATACCATCCCCAGACGAACGGTCAAACTGAGCGATTGAACCAAACCCTCGAGGGATACTTACGGTGCTTTATTTCTGCGGCTCAAGACAATTGGGTGGAACTGCTCCCACTTGCAGAGTTTGCTTACAACAATTCTTTACATTCTGCTCTCCAGTCCACTCCCTTCTTTTGTACCTATGGTTATCACCCTTCCTTTGCTCCGAATGTGTCTGCCTCCGATTCTGGCTGTCCGGGTGTGGATTCTCTGATTGCAGATATCCATGAGGGACAGAGACTGGCTAAGCAGTCGTTACAGAAAGCTCAGGATCGAGCGAAGAAGTACGCTGATCTTCATCGTCGAGACTTTAAGGAACTGACCATCAGGGATTCGGTCTGGTTGGCTTCCAGATTTCTTCCTCGTCATTTGGTCCCATCTAAGCTATCTCCCAGGTACTTTGGTCCCTTTCTA
This sequence comes from Ambystoma mexicanum, assembly GCF_040938575.1. Lineage (NCBI taxonomy): Eukaryota > Metazoa > Chordata > Amphibia > Caudata > Ambystomatidae > Ambystoma > Ambystoma mexicanum. The sequence continues at coordinate 1,088,729,756 of NC_090926.1, read as the reverse complement.
GTCCTTTCCAAGATTGGGACGGCCGCTGTCCGACTTGCCTTACCTGCTTCCTGGTCTCGGATTCACCCGGTTTTCCACCTGTCTCAGATTAAGCCAGTGGTGCGGGATCGTTTTCATCGCGATGGAGATTCTCTACCTCCTCCGATTCTCACTGACAGTGGTCCTGAATTTGAGGTAGCTGCTATCTGTGACTCACGATTCCATCGTGGTCGATTGCAGTTTCTGATTGACTGGAAGGGTTATTCTCCTGCTGAAAGAACTTGGGAGCCAGCTTCTGGGGTTCACGCACCCCGTCTTGTGTGGCGTTTTTTCCTGCTTCATCCGGGTAAACCAGGGGCGCCCTCCCGGAGGAGGGGGCATACTGTTACACATCGCTGCAAGTGGTCTTTATGGGCACGGATCCGCTTGTGCAGCGCTCTGATTCCTAACATTTCTAAGATGGAAGCTGGTGATTCTCCCAGACCGGCTGGCAGCGGTCTAGTAGTTGCACGCTCCCTTGACGTGCGGACGACCGATCATGTGATCCTTTATCCGGAAACGTAGCGGCCAGTGCTTCGCGTCGCTTCTGCCTTTGACGCTCCGTGAGTTTGCTTCTGAATCCTCTCTCTCCATGCTCCCATTTCCCTCTGTGTTTGCGGTTCCTACTTACCCTGTGTTACTTTCTCTCTTCAGATCCTTCCCTCAGCTTTCGCTGGTTTCGTTCTCAATCGGCTTTGCGAATCAATCTTATTTGTCTCCCATTCCGGCCAGTTCCCCATCTGAGTAAGTTCCCTTTCTCTAGGATTCCCTTGAGTATTTTTACCTGGTCCTCATCTCCTGTTATCCTTCCAGACTCTCCCGACTCGCCCGAAGCTTTCCTACTCAGCCAGATTCCAGATCCGAACTTTCCCTCAGTCCTTTTCGGGTGAGAGGATTTCCATTGATCTCTCCTTTCCTTTGCCTTCTTTGGGCCCTCCTCTAACCTGCTCCCTATTTCTTCACTTCTCATTCCTGCAGACAAGGTGTCTTGTGTGATTCCCGGGGGTTCCTGTCGGAGACGTCCAACCTTCCACCATTAGCCTGATCTGCACGAGCTGGGATTTCGTCCAGGGTTTTCTTCCCATTGAGGGTTTCCCTGGGAGTCCTGCCCGCTCTCCTGGGTCACATTACCCTGGGCTGAGTGGCCAGGGCTGTCACTGGGAAATCTTCACAGCTGCTTTAATTCTCCCAGTTGGAGTCATTGATTGCCAAGGTGAGCTGTTTGTGAGTTATTACTTAAATTAGTACTACAACAGCTTATATTACTCATAAATATACAGTGCCCTAACAGTAATATCAGTGTACACCCCTGATCCACCATCCAGCACCACTGCGAAAACGTGTGGACCCCCTCATAAGTAGGCAGCACCCCTTCAAAAACTTGAGATCTTCCTCATAAGTCGGGGCTGCACCCCCAACGAAAATGTGCAGGCTCCCTCATAAGCTAGGCATCACCCCTGTAAAAATGCCAGAGCTTTGTCGTAAGTCGAGGCTGCACCCCCAACGAAAACATGCGGGCTTCCTCGTAAGCTAAGGCGACACCCCGGCGAAAACACGAGAGCTTCCTTATAAGTGAAAGCTACACCCCCAACGAAAACACGCATGCTCCCTCGTAAGCTAAGGGTGCACCTCTGTGAAAATGCAAGAGCTTCCTCGTAAGTCGACGCTGCACCCACAATGAAAATGCCCAGGCTGCCTCATGAGCTAAGGCGGCACCCCTGCGAAAATGCAAGAGCCTCCTCGTAAGTTGAGGGTGCACCACCAATGAAAACAAGCCGGCTCCCACATAAGCTAAGGCGGCACCCCTGCAAAACTGCTAGTCCACCACCCTATACCCTAAGCAGCCAATCTGCTGGCATATACCCCTGCTGCACATCAACCCCTCAAGTCCAGACACCACCCACCAGCCCCTCTCACCTCCGACACTACCCCAGGCAGCCCCCTCAGGTACAGACACCACCCACCAGCCCTCTCACCTCCGACACTACCCCAGGCAGCCCCCTCAAGTACCGACACCACCCACCAGCCCCCCCTCACCTTAGACACTACCCCAGGCAACACCCTTAAGTCCAGCCACCACCCACCAGCCCCCCTCACATCCGACACTACCCCAGACAGCCTCCTCATATCCAGACACCACCCACCAGCCCCTCCCAACTCTGACACTACCCCAGGCAGCCCCCTCAAGTCCAGACACCACCCACCAGCCCCCCTCACCTCACACTACCCCAGGCAGCCCCCTTAAGTCCAGACACCACCCACCAGTCCCCCTCATATCCGACACTACCCCAGACAGCCCCCTCAGGTCCAGAGACCACCCATCAGCCCCCCTCACCTCAGACACTACCCCAGGCAGCCCCCTCAAGTCCAGACACCAACCAACAGCCCCCCTCATCTCTGACACTACCCCAGACAGCCCGCTCAAGTCCAGACACCACCCACCAGCCCCGCTCACCTCCGTCACTACCCCAGGCAGCCCACTCATGTCCAGATACCACCCACCAGCCCCCTTCACCTCTGACAGTGCCCCAGGCAGCCCCCTGACAGTCTACCACACATGCAGTACAATGTATGGCTGAAACTCACCTGAACCTCTGTGGTCTGCCTCCACCATGAAGCACACACCCAACATGTCCACCGCCAACACGATCAACTGGAAGCACTGAAGGCCAATCCTGGACTGGAGCATCCGCTGTCAGTCCCTGGCAGACCGGAATCTGCAGCACCCCAGCCAGACAGAACTACATTGTACCAACAACACTTTGGCTACCCCATCCCATCAACATGTGACAAGGAAATGCAATGCAAAGTGGCATGTGCATGTTAGCCATGGGTCATTGCAAAGGCATCAAAGCACAACAACAGAATGTGTGCCGAGGACAGAAGTAAACCTATTCATACATCGACCAGATCCACAAATAATGACCAGGCACATCACAGCCTGATTACAAGTGACCTGGGTGGAAGTGGTGGCAAAGTCCCTGTCAGGGACCACAACATGACAGACACATGCATGGGTGATGGGAGGGCAGTATGAGAGAGCATGACTCACTGAGACAGGAAATCTGTGCTGGCACACAGGAAGAGCAAACATGGGTCACAAATGCATTCCAGTTGCAGAGGTGGAGCAAGACATGAGAGCAGGCAGTGTGTGACTGCACATGCCGGTGGGCATGTGCGCACGAAATGGGTTTGACATAGTAATGACAAACAAATGTACAAGTAACATGACCAGGGCACCCGTCCATAGTGAGTCCACCTCCCACCGCTCCAACCACAATGCGAAATACACAATACAGTTAATACAGTGTGGGCACATGCACAATCTCAAGAATGTGCAAAGGGGACACATGAACAACATTGGACCTGAAATATCAACAACCTGAAACTGTGGAAATACACAGGAACAGGTGGCATTACATGCACAATCTGAGTAAACCAATTAAAACTAAACACATCTGCACATCACTGCAACCATACCTGGATGTACATCATCTCACAAACACCAAAACCCTCCACCCCAACCACACTGATGCCAAACACACAGTGATGCTGCACATGTAAATGCAAATGAAAATATACAGTGCAGCCCCAGTTGTCTGATGGACCCATCCCCACATGTCAGGCACATGTGCATCCCTCCACCCGCAACCATCACAGCAACAACAACACACACAAAGGCATGCCACACGACACATGACTTGCAATGGAGAGACGCACTGGCTGAAATGTGAACCATCAAGTTTGGAGACACACAAATGAAGTACATGAAGAGTGGAATGGAACCAAATAAAAGATGTATTAAACAAAACTTTGTACAACAAAAACTAGGAAAGAAGGTCTAAGCAGTTTGGTGTAAAAGATGAAATTTTAAAACAACCCTATGCCTAAATAACTATATACAGGAAAAACAAGGAAGGAAAGTCTTCAAAGTCCGGGGCAGAAAATAAATAAATAAATGAAACCTACTCCTAAATAACTAAATACAAAGGCAGTGGGCTAGTCCTCCTCGTCAATCTCACCCAAGCTGTCTTCCAGGGCTGAGTCACACGCCACGTCTTCCTCCATCAGGTGGGCCTCTGTTGATTCCTGGAGGGCTTGAAGGGTGGACAGCATCTGTAGTTTGGCATCCCACACTGCCCTGCAAGTGGCCTCCAGGATGGCAGCCTGCTCGCCGATGCAGCACAACCTCAGCCCTGACCAGCATCACCCATGCTTCCAGTGCTCGCTGCCTCTCTGCCACCAGCTGCCTCTCATAGTTCCTGAACACGGAAGAAATTGTTTGTAGCGCTCACACATGATCCTCCTATCTCAAACTTTCCACCTGCCTCCTTGGGGTGGTTTGCCCTGCAACATACCACCTCCTCCTCGTTGCCACCTGCTGACGCTGTTCTCAGTGCACGCTCCCTTGGCACGCCCTCCGACCTGATGATGGTCGTCTGGGGCATACGGCACCTGCACTGTACCGCAATGCCTGCTGTCCCTCCATTGCTTGTGCGCTCGTCAGTGCATGGGTAGGCACAGTGACCACCTGAGTTGCCGTACCTGTGTATCCCACCTCAGGCGGGGATGTAAACTCCACCAGACAGGGCAATGAGGGTGGGACTAGTGCACAGGGGGCCCTGCTGGTATGTGGGCCGGAAGGCACCCCAGAGGATGACTGGTGCACAGAAGAGGAAGCTGAGGAGGTGGTTGCAGCAGTGAACAGCCTACGAAGTCCAGCAGGGAACAGGCCTGCTACCAGCAAGGCCACAACGCGGCACATCTCATTGTGATGATGGGCAAGCAGACTATGAGAGGCTTGCCCATCATCACGAATGACTGCAGTCTGCCTCATAAGCCCATCTAGCAGGGGCAGCACATGGTCCTGGATGGACACATCAGCCAGAAATGGGATGCTTGTCTGGGTGGAGGCCTCCCGGCATGCGCATAGTCCTGCATCCGATGGCCAAGGGACAGGATTTTGCACAGGCACCTCCACGGTCGCCTGCACAGCCTCATGCCCCTGGGTCAGGATTGCAGAATGCATTCCCACCTCAACACCCCACCTGACCACATGGACTGGGTTGCAACAGCCACCTCCTCCGCCTCCCCCTCCATCAACTTGGATGACTCCAGGGTGTCTTCTGCCATGGATGGCCCCAAGTGTGTGGGGCTCTGTCTAATCCTCCCACACTCTGTGCCCATTCCATGGTGCCACTTCCCTCACCCTCTTGTGGATTGGCAGACCTTGTTCACATGGCCCAATCCACTCTCCATCTCACTGCACTTCAGGGACCTTGAAGTCACACATTTTCGGGTGTACCTACTCATGGGCTTATTCCCTTTCCACACCTTCCTGCAGGTCCTCCTGTTTCCTGTTCCCTGTCCCAGACCTGATTATTGTCTCATGTGTTGTCCGTGGTGTTGCCTGTTGATATGGATGTCTGACTGTTTCCATGTGATGTCATTGTACATTAAAATGTCACATGTGCATTACTTTTCCCCTGTATGTGTGGCAACTTGATAGTTGAATGTCCCCTCATTTTGCATTTATAACACTGTTGAATGTCAATGTGCCCAGTGCTGGCATGGACATGATGGGAGAGAGGGGAGGGGGGACTTGTCTTAAAATGCCATGCAGCAGTTGCTTACTGGACCAAGTGTGTGGATGCCCAATGTCTGATGGGTGCATTTCATGCCATTTCTTGTCTGAGTACTCCCTGGAACATATGTATATTGTTGTCTCTTTTGACATATATCAATATGTCTTTTTCTGTCCATTTGCAGGTGAGGATGCACCAGAGGCCGAGAAGAAGGAGGAGGAGGAGGAAGAGTCAGTTGCGCGGCAGACCACCAGTGGGGGACGTAGTGTGGTAGGCCGTGATAACCCACTGGTACTGCAGACCATCCTGAGTCATGCTGCAGGCTCTTCAGACTCTTTTGACTCGGATGTCTCTGTTGCTAAACCGGATGTGCATGCCTCAAAGAAGCCAAAGGTGAGTACTCCAATGGGTGGATCCATGAGGGCCCGTGAGTCTGTGGCGGGGTGCTGGCTTAACAAGGCCAGTCAGTGGTGGCACCCCCGTCTGCGGTGGTTATGGCTGCAAGGCCACCCTCCCCTGAATTGGTATTGGGTCCAGGGCCTGATGTCCAAGGGAGGGATGCAGACCTGCAGCCAATTACAGGGGCGCCACCACAGCAAAGTACATGGTCCCTGGCATCAGGCCTTTGTGGTCCCCACACACATGGGGGACGTGTGCAGGTTGGGGAGACACAGTGGGAGCATCAGATGTTGCGTGCCGCCCTCCAACATGGATATGTGTTGGATAAGATAACTGAGGGCATGGATAAGATGGCCAAATCCATGACCCCACCAGCAGCCACGGTCGAGCAACAGCTGCAGGTCATGCGGTCCTAATGCCACTCCCACAGACTGCGCATGGAGGCCAACATCAAGGGCCAACGGGCTGATCTGGGGTGTCTGCAGGCTTATCTGTATGCAGACCCTTAGGCACATAGAGAGGCCTTGAGGCTTTAGATGGAGGCCCAGAGGACTGCACTCTGTGCAGAACTAACAGCCACCAGGAGACTGATCCACAATGAGGTAGGTGCATTCAGGCAGTCACTCTCAGAGGAACTCCGTGAATCACGGGCATCTGCACATACAGACTTTGTTGCCTTCCATGATGCAATGCATACAGACATCACCAACCTAACTGCTGGTGCATTCATCAGTGTCACACATGGCTGCCACCTCTTAACACCAGGCCTTGGCACTGCATGGTCTGCCTCCTGCACCACACTCACCTGCAGATCAACCGCAGGATGGGGGTTGCAGCACAGACATGCCTCCTGGTCCACCGTTGCCGTGAGGTCCAGGAGCCCATGGAGGGTTTTTATAATTTTATTTTCAGAGTCACTTACATGCACCCTACCCTTCCCCCTCCACAGTGGACCTTCCCAGTCCATGATGGACAATTGTTCTTATATTTTAAATTTTTCATGGCCATGGCCTTTATTTCATTTTATTTTATTTTTGGGTTCCTTGCTTTGCCATGAACACTTTTCTTTGATTTCAAGACCCCTGGCCCAGATTTTGGCATGTGTTTTTGTTCATCCCTTTTCAAGGTGGAATCTTTTTTTTGTTTTATTTTTTATTTTTACCATTTCCATTGAGTTGTGGAGTTGCCCTCTCAACGACATGACGTATGCAGTGGTGGACATGCAGCCATGCACAGTGACGTCAACTGCCATGGTTACATTGTGGTGGATAGGATGGCATGTGCAGGTAACAGTGGGTTAAGTAAATATTGACACGTGTGCGGCGTGTATGGCACTGTGCTATGGCTGTTATAATTATTTTATTTTTTTATTTTTTTAATCTTTTCATTTGTTACACGCCCAGACCCTGGGGTATCACGGCGTGGTTACAGACAGCTTAGAAATTAGTCATACAATAGTATAGTGTGCATAAAACGTTATCACAGCAAACAGAAGATTATACAATACACTCACAAACATTATTTACAGAGAGATCAGGTGTGCTTCGTGCTAATATTGGTTGAATAATCAGGTTTTTTGCAGTTTTTTAAAGCCAGGGAGCGAGGTCTCTTTTTTGATAATGATAGGGAGGGAGTTCCGGTGTTTGGGTGCTTAGACCTGGAAGCTGCTACCCCCCGCTCTGGTATTTTTATACCGGGGAGACACTAAGAGTAAATTATCGTTAGACCTTAGCGTTCTAGTCGATTCTTTTTTCTGAAGGGCGTTGTTGAGGTAGATCAGGGCTTTTTTGGCAAGATCTTTGTGTGCGATGCAGAGAGTTTTAAACATTATTCTGGCTTTGATTTCTAACCAGTGGGCCTCCTTCCTTATCTTGGTAATATGCTCAAACCTTTTTATCCCTAAAGCTGCTCTTAAAGCTTTGCTTTGAATCAATTGCAGTTTGCTGAGATTGGTGTTAGAGGCCCCTAGCAATAAAACATTGCAGTAATCCAACTTGGACAGTACTAAAGCCCTGGCCAGGGTGAGACAGTTGGTCGGAGTCAGAAATTGCCTACATAATGCTATGAGTTCGGATGTGTACGCTGAGGTGGAGGAGAGCGTACTAATATGTTTAGACATGGTGAGGTTGGCGTCTAGGTATACACCTAATGTTTTTATTTGCTTGAGTACTGGGATTAGAGTGCCATCAATATTGATCGAGGAATAGTCTGGGTGGAGGCACGCTATTTTGGAAGGGGAGCCCACGATGAGAACTTCAGTTTTCTCATCGTTGAGGCAAAGACTATTTAGCGCCATCCAGTTTTGAATAATGGCATAGATTTTGTTAACGGTCGTGGTGTCTTGGTCTTAGTTTCCTGAGATGGGTGTCATCCGCAAAGTTAGTGTAGATGACACCCATATCGTCTAATGCTGAGAAAAGGAGTTTAGTATAGGCATTATAAAGGGTGGGAGAGAGACATGATCCTTGTGGTACTCCAATGGGGACTGGGATGGGATCGGCAGCTACTTTGCCTATGGCAACTCTAGAAGTGCGTTCGGCAAGAAAGGATTTCACCCACATAGTGGCATTGTTAGAGAAATGGAAGTCCTTGGCTAATGAGGTGCACAGTTTGTCGTGGTCCACAAGGTCAAATGTGGCGAACAGGCCTAACAGCAGAAGGATGCAAAGTTTCCCTGAGTCTCTGAAAGTGTCCATTTGGATTTTGAGATCCAGGAGGGCTGTTTCCGTACTGTGGTTGGGCCTGAAACCTGATTGTCTGCTTCCGAGTAGATGGTTCTATTCCAGATGGGCTTGTATTTGTGTGTAAGCTATTTTATCTATAAGTTTGAGTAGAAATGGGACTGTTGTTATTGGACGATAATTGTTGGGTACTGTAGGGTCCATGGATGTTTTTTTAGAAGTGGGGTGACCCAGGCTTCTTTGATGCTGGTTGGAACTGTGTTGGTGAGGAATGAGGAATTGACAAAATTAGTGATGGTAGGGGTGAGGGAGGATGCGCATGCTTTGACTAATTTAGCTGGGACGTTATCCCCTTTACAATTGGATGCTTTTAGCTTGGAAATGGTGTCAAACACTAGTTCTTGAGAGACTGGTGAGAAATGGAATAGGGAGTTCGTATTATCATTGGCAGAGGGGAGGGGGTTAGTGGGTAGAGCATTTTTGTCTGCTAATAACAGTCTTTTGGTACTTATTTTATTTTGTAACACGACAATTTTGGAGGCAAGTGCATCTTGAATGGTGGTGCACCACTCTTTGCTGGAGTTGGTGTGAGTCACGGTTGGGGTAGGAGTTTCTAATTCTCTAAGGATTGAAAACAGTTCTTTGGAATCTGATGCAGCATTACTGATGCGTGTGTTGTAGGAGTTGGCTTTATGGGAGATAATGGCTGTTTTATAGCTTCTGTTGGCGTCCTTGAAAGCTTTGGCAGAGTTGGGAGTGGGTGTTTGTTGTGGGCATGTTCAAAAGCGCGTTTGGTTCTTCTTAGGGCGGCTAGTTCTTCATCAAACCTGAAATGGGACTTTTTGTTAGCACGTCGCGTTTTAGTTGTGATGGGTGCTATTTCGTCGATGGTGAGGGTGAGGCATCTATGGTAGTAGTTAGCAATGGTGCTAGGGTCGTTACTGATGACCAAGTTAGTTGCTAGGGTTTTGTTGAGAGTAGGGACAAAGTTCTCTGCAGTGAGCTTTCTGGGGTTTCTAGCTTCAAAAGTATCCATTACTATTGTCTTGGGAGGAGAGGGTGAAATTAATGCAGAAGTGGTCCGACCAGCAAAGTGGGGTAATGGTATAAATAGTTAGCCTGGTATTAAGTGAAAGGATCCAGTCAAGGGATCTGCCCTTAATATGAGTGGAAGCATTCACTAATTGGGTGAAATTCAGATCTTTGAGTGCTGAGTGTAGTGCTGCGGCTTTAAGGTCTTGTTCATCATTGAAACCTAAGTTCAAGTCTCCAAGGATGGTGCATTTCGTGTTGGGTTTGATGAAGGGTGCAAGAAGAAGTGGGATGTCTATTTCCGGATGACTGTTTGAGCTAGGTGTTCTATAAATCACCACAAAGTTAATTGTAGTTTTTTCATTCATTGCAAATTTAGCTAGCAGCAGTTCATACCCTGAGAGGACTTCGATGGAGCTTGATCTGAGTTGCAGGTTACTCTTGGCTATAATGGCTACACCGCCTCCTATGGTGTGGGTTCTATCAGCTCTGAGGATAGAGTAATCGGGTGGGATGGCCAGGGATAGCAGAGGTCCCAAAGCTTGGTGAAGCCAGGATTCTGTGATTACTAGTAAATCAAGGTGTTGTTCTATAATAAGGTAATGTATTTCGATGGCATGCGCTCCAAGTGGTCGGGCATTAATGGGGGCACATTTAACATTAATGGGTGTCTTAGGTTCCACTGCAATTACAGTCTTAGGCGTTAGAGAGTAAGTGGCATTAAGCATAGATTTTGGTGACACAGTGGTAAGTGGCTTGTGCTTTTTGTTTTGCCAAAGGTCATTGTGTTTGGGTGGTTTGGGTGCTACGAATGTGGGGGTGTGGCTATAATGGATCCGTTTTGTACGTGATCTTAGGCAACAAACTCTGTCGTTCCCGATAATAGGGTAGGTTTTGAGGCCTACAATGGTCTTGGGGGTGAATGAGTGGTCTACCGCAGGAAGCGAGGTTAGGGTGGGTGCGAGATCTTGCCTAGGAATCATAGTGATAAGGCTGACCCTAAGGGCCTGTTCTGTACTGGTTGGAAATGGTGCAGTTGGTGGGAGGAAAGGTGTTGGGCAGGGAATGGGGTAATGTCTTGGGCATGCCAGTTTGGACAACCCATTTTTGAATGCAAGGAAGTGGTTACCTGTGCATAGAATGTTGTCTTGGAGTATGCAAAATGGGAGGATAGTGAGGAGTATCCTGCCTAGCATAACTATATTCAATATGGGGTAGGACAGAAAGGGTGGGAGAGCAGAGCTGGTTTGACTGGCATGAGTCTCAGTGCAAGGAATGGTACACTGTTCAGTAGAGCTAAGTGGGCAAATGGATGAATGCAGTATACTATTAGGACCTCAGTTTGGGAGTAAATTCTAGGTGCACTATGCTGCTAGAAATACGGTATGGCCTGAAATTCTAGAGGCGAAATAAGGCTGGCGGTATAACATAGCATAAGAATCTAAATGTCATCAGCTACTAGGCGCGTAATATAATATGATAGGCTAGAAGCGACCAGCTGCCAAAGACACAAAATGGCATCAAATTCTAAATGCAACATGCTCCTGGGCAAACCCTATGTTGAGACAGGCTAGAAGCGACATGCTACCAAAGACACAAAATGGCATGAAATTCTAAATGCAAGATGCTCCTGGGCAAACACTATGTTGAGACAGGCTAGAAGCGACATGCTACCAAAGACACAAAATGGCATGAAATTCTAAATGCAACATGCTCCTGGGCAAACACTATGTTGAGACAAGCTAGAAGCGACATGCAACCAAAGATACAAAATGGCATGAAATTCTCAATGCAAGATGCTCCTGGGCAAACACAAAATGGCATTTTCGGTAAACCATAAAACTTGCAGGCGATACAGAATCATAGGGTAGGGAGCATGTGCGGTAGTTGATTGAAGTGGGGGATTGCTAACTATAATGGCTCCTTGGACTTTATTGTTCGGTATATGGCAGAACTCTACTTGCTAAGTAGGTTAGCATATAATCATTACAGTGGGGCAATAGAAGTCTGTGCACAGTTCGGGCACGAGGGGTAGATGTCACGAAGTGCGTCACTTATCAGAACTCTGTAGGTCTTTGGATGGGTGAGAATGTACAGAGGTGATTATGAAGCGGGGCTAGAGCGCATTAGTGCAATGCCTTGTCCCATGTTGTTACAGTGCTCCGGAATGAAGCAGTGACGGCACTCCCGCGTGAGACACCCTGCACCCTTTGACGTCCCAACTCCCCATGTCCTCTGCCAGGCACTGGACCTCCTGTCAGGCATTTGGAGACACATTTCCCAGTGGAGGTGATGTGGGAATCACATCATGCTGGCTCAGTCAGCAGGTAAGCACGTGCACTGTCTTGCATGTTCTACCTGTGTAATTGTTCTGCATGGTTTCTGCATGCAGTACACATCTTGAGCATCTGGTGGTGTTCACCTTGTGTCACAGTGAATGTTTGTGCTGATGTGTGTCTGTACACATGCATATGTGTGTATGTGCATTTGTACGTCTATGCCAGTGCATTGTTTCTGTGGATGCACTCATGATGTTGACAGCATGTCTGGAAGTAATTGTGCAGCACTATTGTCACATCCCTCATTGTCAGTGTTTCATTCAGTGTGGATGCATGTACTGCTTGGCCACATGCATTGTTCGTGCTTCTGTACTCTGAGGGTTTCTGTTCTCCAACACTTGGCATACTGACCGTGTTGATGTCTCCTTACTGACACCCTTCTAGTCTCTGAGTCCCTATGTTGCATACCGTGCCCTGCAGGTGTTCTCCCTGTGCACACTACTCTTTGACCTTTGGCAATTCTAAGACCACTTCCTTCTCCACTAACATGTCCCGCCCAGCCAGGCCACTGGTCAATATGTCACATTCACATTGATAGGCATGTATGCACAACCTACACTGCAGCACTTCATGACATGGGCTCTGGTGACTTTGTTATGGACATTTGTGTGCATGGACTCCACAGGACATGTTTGCCCCACTTGATGCATGTTGGATTTGACAGATATGCCCATGGGACTACAGAGGATGCTTGACTCATCGTCTCTTTATATACATGAAAACTAGCTAACTATACATCTTCAGAAAACTAAAATCATGATCTACAATAACAAACGTTCTAACCAAAGCAAACCTAAGTGGACTCTACAAGACACTGAAATACAGGTAGTTGACGAGTACACATATCTAGGCATGATTATTGACATTCAACAGTACAACACAACTCACTTACAGGCTTTGGAAGAAAACTAACAACGGCGATATCACAAACCAAAATCATACTCTATAAGTATGGTACATTTTCAACACATCCAACGGTAGCTTACTATAATCAAAAAGTAATTCCCACATTGTTGTATGGCATGGAAACCAGATCAATATTACCAGAGATATTCCTACTTAAAATGGAGGGGAAATATTGGAGACAAATTCTAAATCTACCCCAGTGCCTGCCTGTTGCATGGCTTAGGTACGAAATGGGGCTCATTTCCTTAAATGGCCTGTATCGATGGCACATTTGTGTCTTATTCAGAACATGTATCTTATCTACAAACCTTGACAGTTTACTTAAAACATTGTCTAAATAAATATTTTAATCTGAACACAATTTCGTAGTCAAATGGAAAAAAGCCAGCGTTCATATATTGGCCATAGATGTACTTGTATATCTATGGTTACTTGTATAACCATGGATGTACTTGTTTCGGACCCAAATAGAGCCAAAATCAAAATATATCTAGCCGACTGGATTGAGACCCAGAGACAATGCTTATTGTACAAGGACTTTAGAGAAAATCCTTTTGGAAAAAAAAGCTTTGTGTCATAGAACCTTATTTGCTCACCCACCCTTCAATAATGTACAGGTCAGCAATTTTGCGTTTTACATTTAATCTGTGGCCCACCAGAAAACTAATTGGCAAACATAAAATGATTAGTGAAGAAATGAATATTTGTCGCTTTTGTAATAACAACACACAGCAAGAAACCCTGCGACACATCATTTTGCAATGCCCCTGACTTTCATTAAACAGAGAAAACATTTTGATCACCTCAGAGTGCTTGGTGTTGATGTCCGTGGGCAATTTATTTTCTCCACTCCACGCACTAGCATTCGAATTGCAACAGTCAATTTCTTAAATTGACTGTTATTAGATCAACAGCCCAGAATCGATCTCTGAGCACATGTTTTCGTCTCTCCTGATTTGAGCTTGGATTATTTTACCTTTTATAAATGATGTGTGCATCAAGATTTGAAGACATAGAGAACTGTACTCATTTAAATGATGACATCTGGTATAATTGTTGTCCTCTAGGTTACCTTTCAACTCTGACTTCTTCTTCTTATGTCAATCTTAACCATACGATTTTACTCGGAAAATTTGATCTTTTGAATAAGCTTTTATATTCTGTGATCATTGCAGTCACTAGACTAACAGTTCTGAATCACTCCTTGCTAGCACCTATTCATTCTGTTGATTTGAGCCTGGAGCACACTCATTTTTTCTATGAATTTTATAAATGAATACAGACGTACATTTAACAGAGCGAACATCACTTTGTGAAATGATGCTGTTTAGCATAACTATTGCCCTTGAAATTATTATTTGTTTATGATTTTGTCGACTTTAGACATTCAAATTTCTACTGGAAAATTCTTTGACTTCCTTCCGCTGTTTATTGAGCAACCATTTGTATGTTCATTCTTTTTCTTTCTTCTTCGCTCAATTTGTGCTGTAATTTTAACTATGGCTGCTATGTTAATTATCTTAATGTGTGATCTTCATTGTCTGTTTTTTAGAAGATGTTAATTGCAAATCTTTGTCAATTTTCAGAATTCTGTAACCCAATATTGAAAAGTTGATTTATTCGGCTATATCAATAAAAAAAGAAAAGAAAAAAAAGATATGCACATGTTTACCCCTGACTGACTGCTTCTGTGTTACTCAGTAAGGTGACGTGTTGTACATGCATTTGTACGGTTGGTTATCATCACTGGTGTGTATTACATGTTTTCTGGTTTTAATTTCTACTTTATGTTTACTGCCACAGTCTGTGGGTGTACATTGCAACGACAGAATGTAGTTGCATGCATGTCTGACATCCGCCACTTCCCACTGCTTGGCTATATCTGGTGTCCCTGTGTCAGGTTCAAGTGAGCCCTGTAATCCATGCACACTTACTGTGGCAGTCTCACTCGGGGGGGGGAGGGTGGTGTGTTGGGGGGTGAATATACAGCTGCATGTCCATTTGCTGTGTTGTCCAACAGGGGTATATGTTGGCTGATGTAGGGTAGGGTATATGCTTTCAGACCCTTAGTTGCATGGACGTGGGGTACATGTGTCTTGTTGTGTAAAGCAATGCCATGGTGGGGTTGTGCCTTGGTTTGTGTGACATTGGGCTACTGATTGACCCTGCACATGTGCCTATTATTTGCCAGTCTGTCCTTCACCGCCCACCACTTTTGTCCTTCATGGCCTCTACATGTGGATTTGTTCCTTCTATGTGCCTTCCGTGATCTCATGCCATGATGGTACTTCCGGAGGTATTGATATCACTATTGTCCTCCCTAGGTCAACCTCTATATGCGCTCACCCACTGTGATGTTGGGCATGTCCATCCTGGTCTCCATTCCAGACAGTGTACTCCTTGCTATATCCCTGTCTCTCTCTCTCTCTCTCTCTCTCTCTCTCTATCTGTCTCTCTCTGTCTCTCTCTCTCTCCCTCTCTCTGTTGTGCTGCGCTCTACTCCTAGGCAATTCTTAATCTGTGTCCCGTCTCCCTCTTGCACCCTGTGGTCCTTCTGCACTGGGTGTTCTATGCCTGTTTTCTGATTCCCTAAATGGTTGTCATGGATCTCCACTGTTTTTAAGTTGTTCCAATGCATATCTTTACAATTTGAGTATGTGTTTCCCGGTGGGATGCAGTGTATGCAGGCCAGGTGGGTACCCTATGCAGGTAAATGAGGGGCACTCAGGGTGTTACTTGTGGTGTGGTGATTAGTAAGGAGTCTGCCACCGTGTGCATTCACTTCTGTTTGACTTGTTTTGTGGGGCACGGTTCAAAGTTCATGGGTACATGTGTCACATGGTGTTCCTATGGTCATGTATCTGTGCATACTGTTTTCGCACTCGTATCATGGTGCCACAGGTTGCGGGATCGTAGTTGTGGGTGGGTGTTCTCTGTAGGGCCTTTCTTGTTCAGTTGTCAGGAGAGTGGCAGGGGCAGCTGTTTGTGGGCGGTGACACGTGTTGATGGTTGTAGTGGGGTGTGTTTCCTTGAACTTTTCAAATGTGTATTACCTGACACATGGCATCCCATGCAATGATTCACTAATAGTGATTTATGTATGCGAAAGACACTATTTAGCCTTTCTTGGTCAGGATTCTTGTTGTGCGGTCCAAAGATTAATCCACACACGTCACCATTGATGTACATATTTTGGATGCTATGTTGTCAACAGACACCAGGCACACTACAGTGAGCAAGGTTTGTTGTTTGCCATGCATGTGCCATGCATGGTGCACCATGGGGATTACAGCAGCATGTCGATAGCTGCTGGGCGCATGCCAATGCTACCTTCGGATCAATGCACACTTGACCCAATGCAATTGAGTTGCAGTGAAGTCTGCATTACCTTGCACTTTCCAGTTGCCTGCTCCCTT
The DNA here is from genome assembly GCF_040938575.1 of Ambystoma mexicanum. Lineage (NCBI taxonomy): Eukaryota > Metazoa > Chordata > Amphibia > Caudata > Ambystomatidae > Ambystoma > Ambystoma mexicanum. Next base: position 1,088,713,380 of record NC_090926.1, on the reverse strand, counting down.
TGTGTGCATTTGTCTTTTGTCTCTGTTTCTCATTGCTTTGTCATGTCTGCTTGTGTGTTTCTTGCCAGTTTCCTCGGTTCCCAGCCTTGCTGTTTGACATCTGCCTCTGTGAAGTGCTGCCTTCTGCAAGATTCTGTCTTCCGTGCAATTGGTGAGTATTTGGGTTCAGACATTCTTGGGCTTCGCATCATCGGCTACCCTGCCAGTGTTCACTGCACTGTCCCAGTGCTATGCTGATCATGGCATGCCATGTCATGGCATAGGAAATACTGCAAGGGTGATCCAGCCTTTTATTCGTCTCAGTGATGTACTTTTTGTGGGTCTGATCATTGTCATGCTGACTGTTGCCAGATGCATGTGTTGAGTATGTGCCATCAGCTTGATAATGGGGTAGGTTTGGCATGGCCATTCACTGCATGGCACTCAGGGTTCAGGCAGTGTGTGGGTTGTAGGTGTGTGTTTGTCAGTGTGTGTGTTTTGTGTGTTGGATTTGCATGCAGTGTGCAGATCTGGCTGCATGTGTGCCAGGACACATTTTGATGGTTGGCATGTGAGTTGTTGTTTGCATTTTTTGCATGTCACTCAGGGGGGCACATATTGCTGTATATTTGGGTGCATGGATGTGTTCGGTGCGCTCACATTGATTTGTATTTCTCTGCAGATCCATTCGTCATGATGTGATGGGATTGAGGGGATACTTGCAGTCGTATGCATGCACAGGAAACAGGTAAGATGTGCATTTCTCTTGCAGTGCACTTTTGTTGCTCTTTTGTTGTTCATATTAAAAATGACTACTTTGATGTTACTGAGCATTGTGTGCATAGTTGTATGAATGTTACATGTGGATCCTGACACCACTGTTTTTGTGCTCACAGCAACAAGAATACATTTGGGCCTGTCATGGACATTCTCACACAGGTGTGCAGCCCTATATCATTGGGCTTATGGGGATTGGTGGAAATTATACTTTTGGAGTCCGTGAATGCCTAGCTGCTCATAATTGATAGTTGGCAAGTTGTAGAATTTATCTGTGGCAACGCATATTTTGGGTGATATTTTCTGGGACATTAGTGATGGTTTTTGTGCTTCAGGAGTGGTTTCACTCCATGCTTACTGTGGAGGTAGTGGTTTGTTTACTCCTACTTACGTGTCTTTCATTTGGCCTCACTTTGCACATGTTGTTTTATGTTTAATGGATGCACACAATGTTGCTCTCCCATGGGCACATTCTCGGGGTGATTTTGCGGACACAAAAGATTGGCCCATGGTTATCATTGAATCGCACCTGGGATGTGGCTTGATCGTGTGCACTCCACAGGGGCAAGAATTTACATAAAGTAGGATAGCACCAGCTGGGTACGTGCAGCCTCTCCACGTGCCCTTTGGCCAGCCATGCACAAGGGCACCTGTGGGTGCACAGTGGCACACCAGCATGTACACTGGGACGCCACGCCGTGTGGTGACATTGTGCAGGACACATGCTGCCACAATGACCCTGCACACAACTGTTGGTGCATATAGCAACACATCACCAGAGGGGTCAAGGGAGTGGAAACATGACTGAAGCACTCCGAATGTGCGCTCCACTATGCCCCTAGTCACTACATGGGCAGTATTATACCTTACCTCAGCTGATGGGGTGGGATTTCATATGGGCGTCATCATGAATGTGCTCAGCGGGTAGGCTCTGTTCCCTATAAATGTGTACATGGTTGGCATTAACATTTGTTGGCAGTGTCTACTGGTCAGTGTGCAACATGCATGCATGTGCGTGTCCGTTCATACTCATCAATGAGCCATGCGTTCCCATGCTTGCCACCTACCAGGTTCCGTTGTAGAGGTGACATCCGGAATATATAACTGTCATGTGTGCTTCCTGGATAGTTTGCATACACTTCGGTTATGATGCCCTTGGCATCAAACAGAACCCGAACATGGATTGAGTACAAATGTTTGCGGTTGCGTAGCACAACATCGGTGCAATCTATTGCACCAAGCACTTGTGGGAAGCGCACCACAGCATTAAAGTCTGGCATTACTAGTTGCCTTTCTGCATGTGTTCTTGGTATATAGATGTGGCGGCGCACAGAAGGTTGTGCAGTTATGCACACCAGCACCTGGTGTAGACAGCGTGACTGTGTGGCCTGAGAGATACCAACTACTGTGACAGGGGTCCGCTGGAAGGATCCATTTGCCATAAAATGTAAGGCAGTGAGCACTTTCTGTAGGGGGCTAAGGCCCCGGGATCACATGGTGGGTGATGTTAGCACAAGTTCCCACTCCCTGACCAGGTCTAGGATGATATGATGGGGAACCTGTACCTGCCATAGTCCTGGTTATCCGCCATCCCAAAGAGGGTGGTACATGGGTTGAAGATCCGGGCCCTGGCCATCCACCTCCTCCAGCGGTGTCCGTGCATGATCGATTTGACAAATTCTGGATTCATCATGGCTGGATACTGTAGTCTGCTCTACTCTCTGCATATTTTGACATGCATACATGCCCATTTGTGCAAGGATTTCTTTACCTGCACCTCTCGCTCCAGGCTGCACTCAACATGTGTTTGCCTGCAATTCCCGATACCTGCATGCTGCACGAAGAGTAATGTTGCCTGCAGATCTCATAACCTGCATAATGCACTGTTTTGTGATTTATAACTGGTAGACACTCAAGCTAGTCTCCTTACCTGTAGGCATGACACTTTGAGATCTCCCCCAGTAGATTCCTAATGTCCAAGTGTTCTTTCCGCTCACACTTTAGCATAGAGTAGAGGGTGGGGCCATGAAAGCTCACCGCTTGGTTCAGCTGGTCCTTGTTCATACTGCAGAAATAGCAAAAAGTGACTTCTTTCCATTACGGAAATGAAGAGTGATGACGTTCCACCACGTAACATGCACGTACACGTTGCAGGTCGTACATGCGCTGTTGCTGAGCTCTCTCAGGGAACGAATGTTCACATTACATCACGAGACAGACACAGTTTGAGCCATTCTGAAACACACTGCTCCAAATACTTATGCCTGCATTACATATCATATTAGATAGCGACTCTGGATGAAATTTGTATGAACAGTGTATGAGTCCCCCACATGTATTGTTCTGTCTCCCCTACCCCAGCACATACAATGAATGCATCCCAGTTGAGGAAGGTACAATAATTACAGGGCACCCTGTAATAAACAGATGCTTGAATAACAAGCATTGGCAAAGCCAACAGTTTTGGCCTTGTGTCCCACCGGATAGAAAGATGCACGGTGTATTTACCATTCAAAGATGGACAGCTTGTTTCCAGAGAGCTTCCTTAGAGACAGTCATCCAAGATGCCTGTCTCCATGGTAGAGCTCACTCAAAATAAAACACTTCCAAGATGGGCAGGAATCGGTGGGATTAGCCAAAGGCATTACACTGCATATGGGCATGGAATGGGAGGGCTGTGTATCCCTCCTCAAATATTATCTCTACTGGAAAGCATTAGAGAACCTCATTCAAAGCCCATTTTTGAAGCTCTTATATCAATGACAATAGTTTTCTTTTAAGGTTGCGCTCTCATTGCCACCTAATAGCCCAAAATAAAAAGGAATCCTATGCGGAAGCTCACCTGGCCCTTAGGGCAGCCAAATACTCGCCATATATGGCAGAGATGTCATTGGGAGGACTGCATATTTTAGCCACACAATTGAAGAAGATACAGCTCCTTCTACAAACAGTGAAGATGCATGTGGAATGTATTGCCGGCCTGGCATATAATGGAGTTAATCCTTATTTGCGAAAAGACCAGCCAGGCCACAGGCTTCGGGGCAAGGTTCCTGCTGGTGCACAGGTTATGGGCAGAATTGTTAGGTACAATGCCCTTCTTTCCTGGTGAAGAAGCAAAATTCCTGATGCGAAACCATTAGGCGGACACCTTAAGTGGACGAAGGTTCCTTTCAGCAGCTGTTATTTCTGACCCACTTGTTGGCCAGGATGGTCTCCGGCGAGGGTTTGAACCGCGTTGTGCAGCCGTGATGCTGTTTTCATCTTTTGGATGAAGATTACAAGGCACAGAAATTGGTTCCAGTTTGATGGGAGATAGCGTTGACTCTCTTTGATATTAGGTGAGCTTGCTCCAAGTTTTTGTTTGAATTTAAGTTTTTGTTTTGAAAAATATATGCATATATTTTGCCAGGCTAGAAAAAAGTTTTTTTTTTAAGATGCCTGAAGTTAGTAAAACTCACACGTGTTGTGAAGATTTGTTTGGGAGAAAACCCAGAGGGTTAGAGAGTGAAATGATAATGACTACGTACCTTAGTGGACTGAGAGCAATACAGGAGAGGCTGAAGAGTATGTTAGACAACTGTGATGTGGTTCCAGAATCAGTGCACCAGTCAGTTCAAAGGAATGAGAAGATAGGGGTTACCCAGGAAAAGAAGTGACCTAAGGCAGACTCAGTTATGATAGATACCATGTCACAAACATGTTCCATTGACAGCTCAAATGTTCCAGATATTGCCTTGTCAGCAGGGCAACAGAAAGTTTATGCAGGGTTTGCATGTACACCAGAAATATGCCCTATGTCAGAGATAGTACCCATTACTGTTGGTCCCTTTACAGAGAAATGCCAATTGCAGGCATCCTATTGTGGAGAGAACCTATTGGGAGTGAATGTGTTGAGAGAATTGTACACAGTGATTCATTGCAGCTCTGATGGTGTATACTTGACAATGTTCCAGCAGAGAAATGTTTCCACACAGTATTTAGCATTGCCTTCTGATTTAGTGAGGAAATGTGTAATTGGGGAAATATATGACAGCAAATGTGACAGCACCATGTTGCCAGTTCTTAGAAAGGGTGACAATGTTTTGCCCTACTGTTTTGCAATTTATGTTGAGGCCAAATTGACCATGATTTCTGCACAGCGAATATACTTTTCTGTGATTGATGCATTGACCTTTGCTAGAATACCATGTGGAAATACAGAGAGTACTACCATTTACAGTAGAGCGCTTAGAGTACAGGTAGATCGTTTAGAGTTGCCAGACTATTTCATATTGTTACTAGTTGCAGCAGACTGTTGTGAAGTATGCCAGAAGGGCACCTTTGGTTTACTGAAGGATCTTGCAAATGCAGGACACAGAGTTTCTTTCAATGAGTACCAGTCTTGTCAACCTGAGGACACCTATGTAGGGTACCTCTTGTTGAAGGAGGGTAGGAGCAGGATTTTGTCACACTGAAGACAGCTTTGTGTTGTGCTGCAATCTTGGGGATTTCGAATTATGTGAAAATGTGTGTTGTGTTAGTATATGTGATGGATGGATGTGCTTTAGCAGTGCTAATCCAGGAACATGATGGGGAAGATGGATGTCCATGGGGATATGTTTCCTTTGCATTGGGTCCTGTTGGTTATGTGCTTCCTGAATGTCTTAGAGCAGTAGCTACAGCAGATGCATCATGCAGAGAAAGTGAAGGCGTGGTGCTTCACCCAGTTGATGTTTTAGTTACAGAAACAAGATATCACATCAGCTCTAATTATGACTTGCTACCTCTCCCAGAGCAAAATGATGGGAATGAGGATGACCATGAGTGTGTATATACCACTGAACAAGAGAGCAGAGAAAGAATAGATTTGTTTGACAGACCTTTGTCACTTCCTGAACTGCTACACATTGAATTAGAATGGCCAGAAACTGAGATTCTAGCATTGCTGTCTCTGACAAAGACTTGAACAGGTTTCACCTTGTATGAATTGTGAAGGGCAGTGTTTATGCAATGCAGTATAATGAGGACGTAATGGCTTTACCTTGTTTGAAAATAGCTTTACGATATGGCATCCCTGATACTGCACGTTTGTCTTTTGGTTTCTTGAGATACATCTGATCGGGATCCAGACTGACATACTGAACATGACTGGCCTAACATCTGAACATCATTGCCAAGCAATGTTGCCGAGTACATCACATCTGTGCAATGCTTTGATGCCTCAGAGTCTGAGCATGATAACCGCTTTGTTTTGAGAAGTACACAGAATTAAGCTGCTGGCCTCAATCCAGAGTGCAAGACGCTCGGGAGAGAATCCCTGCAAACTGAAAGATGTTTTTCCAAGATGTGTTTTGAAATGGAAATATCTACCACACGTCCGTTATACAAGCTGTTTGCATGATATGATATGATATGATATGACATTTATAACGTGCTTATACAGAGATGTTTCAAGGCGCAACGAGGCAAGGGAGGGGGAACAGAGGGAAGACAGACAACGATCTTACTAGGCCAGGTGTCATTCAGATCGTGCAAGTGCAAGGCAAGGGGGAAAAAGAAAAGTGCGGGGGGGAGGGGAACGTGCAGTACATGGGCTAATAAGATAATAACATAAAATAAATAAAGAACGGCCAGCTGGTGGCAAGTGCAGGGTGAGTGCAGACTTAAGTCCGGGTTTGAGGACTGTAGGGATACAGAAAAACAGTCCCCAGGTGCAGGGGTTACCAGGAAGGCAACGCAAGCATTCAACTGGCAGGGCTTAGGCCCGAAATCAGATGGCTGGCCAGGAACCCGTGCAGTCTCAGTAACAGCAAGACTTCAGCAGAGGAGAGGGGGAGAGAGAGCAGAAGCAAAGAGGAAGCTTTTTAGGTGCCTCCGGAACCAAAGATGGTTCTCCTCAAGTTTCAGGGAGGTGGGGAGGCTGTTCCAGAGGGAGGCCCCAGCCGAAGAGAGGGATCTACCGCCAACTCGTTGCTTGGAGAAGTGACTGACCCTGAGGGAGTTGGAGGAGGATGAGCGAAGAGCTCGAGAAGGTAGATATTTAGGAAGAGAGAGTTGAAGGTATTGCAGCCCCAGGCCCCAGAAGGCCTTGTGGATGATGCAGAGAGTTTTGAACTTAATCCTCGCAGCCACTGGGAGCCAGGGCAGAGGTTTCAGTCCTGGAGAGATATGATCATCCCTGGGCTTGAGGCCAAGGACAAGTCTCGCAGTCCTGTTCTGGATGAGTTGCAGAGGGTGGCGAGTGGAAGCAGGCAGATTTAGAAAGAGGCTGTTGCAATAGTCCAGCCTGGAGAGAACCAGCGCTCTGGAGACAGTGAGTTTCTGGGGGAAGGAGAGGAAAGGAAGAATACCTCTGAGGAGGTGCAGTTGGTAGTGTGACTTCTTAGAGATATCAGAGATGTGAGGGGAGAAAGAGAGTGTGGAGTCGAAGATGACCCCCAGGTTCTTAGCCTTGCAGGTGGGAGCAGGAAGAGGGCCAAGAGAGGACGGCCAGAGAGCTGCAGGAAAGGAGGGAGTGGGTGTGCCGATGAGGAGAATCTCAGTCTTACTGGCATTAAGGCAGAGGTCATTGGCGGCACACCACTCCTGGATAGCAGACAGACAGTCAGAGATGAGGGACTGGGAAGAGGTGGCCGAAGTTAGCTGAAAATGAGCTGAGTGTCATCCGCATAGCACTGAAAGTTAGGGCAGTGAGCGGCAATGCGGTGGGCAAGGAGTGCCAGGTATTGGTTGAACAGCCAGGGAGAGAGGTTAGACCCCTGGGGGACACCACAGGTCGAGAAAAAGATAGCAGAGAGGAAGGACCCAAGTTGGACCTGGGAGGGACGGTCAGAGAGGAAGGAAGTCAGCCACGCCAGGGCCTGACCAGTGATACCTAGGTTATCACGGAGACACTGTAGCAGGATGGCATGGTTGACAGTGTCAAAGGCAGAAGAGAGATCAAGCAGGATGAGGACAGAGGGGGTGTTAGAGTCAAGGTTTGAGAGCAGGTCTTCACAGATGTTCAAGAGAGCAGTTCCCGTGCTTCTGGCAGCTCTGGGGCCAGACTGATGGTCATGAAGACAACCGACAGATTCAGTGTGGAGATTAAGCTGGGAGATTGCCAGTTTCTCCAGGAGCTTGCCCATGAAGGGAGTGATGGAGATTGGGCGATAGTTGGCCGGGCAGGAGGGATCGGCAGAGGGTTTCTTAAGAATAGGGTGCACAAGGGAGTGCTTCAGGGGGGATGGGAAGACTCCAGTGGCGAAGGAGTGGTTGCAGAAGTCAGCCTGGGCAGGAGCCAAGGTGTCAATGTGGTCCTTGATGGTTTTGGAGGAACAGGGGTGAACCTGTTTTGACGAGACTTTCATAGATCAGACTTGTCTAGAAACCTCTTCTGCGGAGAACAGGGGGAAGGCAGAGAAGGAGGGAGGTGGGGTGGCTGCAGAAAGGCCAGAGGAGGAGCAGGAAGTATAGGGGGAGGGGAGAGGAGGAGACAGGATGTCCTGAGTTTTAGAGATGAAGTGAGAAGCCAGTGCCGTGCAGAGGGCCTGGGAAGGGACAGGATACGTACAGACTGTGGCAGGATTGGCCAGTTCCGTGCAGATTTTAAAGAGTTCAGCCGAGTTATTAGATGCCGCTGAGATGCGGGCTTGGATATGAGCTCTCTTCTTGGTGAGGACAGAGAGCCGGTATTGCCTTTGTAGCAGGCGGCAGGCCAGTTTGTCAGAGGATGTACAGGAAGCACGCCATTTCCTCTCAGCCACCCTGCGCTTGCGTTTAAGGGTGACTAGGTCTGAGTCGTACCAGGAGTTGCACTTGGCTTTGGGCTTCAGGCGGATCCTCATGACAGGGGCAAGGATATCAAGAGTATCAGATATATCAGAATGGAGCGTGGAGAGGGCCGTTTCAGGGTGAGAGTCAGCCAACGGGGTAGAGGGGGTGAGAAAGTGGCAGCGAAAGCCTCAACTGATATGGGCTTCATGGGTCTGATGACCGAGAAGGTGGGTGGCAGTGATGGAAGGGGCTTGGCCTGTGGGGTAGAGAGGGTGAGAGGGTAGAGAGGGTGAGATGGGAGGAAAGGAGAAAGTGATCACTCCAGGAGAGAGGAGTGGTGAGAGGGACAGAAAGGGGAAGGTCTGATGAGATCAGAACATCCAGAGTGTGCCCTGCAGAGTGAGTCGGGCCAGAGGGGAGAATATTGAGTGAGAGAGAGTCGCAGAGGTCGCAAAAGAGTTCACAGGGAGGACAGGAGGCATCCAGGTGGATGTTGAAGTCTCCAAGAAGGAGGAGATGAGTGGACGAGGCCAGGAGTGAGGAGGAGAGGTCCGCCCACTCAGAGAGGTAGGAGGAAATCTGACCAGGTGGACGATAGATAGTAGCCACAGTAAGGGAATGGCTAAGGGAGAGAGAGAGAGCCTGCAGACGAGGCATTCCAGAGAGGAATAGGCCTGCGTAGGGATGACAGAGGCAGGAATCCACTCGAGGAAGATCAGGGCTACACCCCCTCCAGAGCGGTTGGACCTGGGCGCGGAGAGGATCTTGTAGCCGTCAGGGAGGAGTGTGTCAAAACTGTGACAGAGCTGGCCGTGAACCATGTCTCGGTGAGACCGAGGACATCGAGGTTAAGTTCTTCCAGAAGGCGGCAGATGTCAGAGGAGTGTTTGGCAGCTGAGCGAGAGTTAAGAGTGGCTATGTGGAGAAGGTTGCCATCCTTGAAGTACTTCCAGGGAGGGGTACAGATCAGAAGTACACCCTGGGGAGCTGAGGAAGGAGCCCGAGGGGGGGCAGAGAGGGAGTGAGAGGGCAAGGTAGCCGAAGAGGAGGCAGCGGGGGGAGGCAAGGAGGCCGTGGAGGGGGGAAGGGGAAAGCAGGAGAAGAAAGGAAATTGATAAGGCGTGGGAAGAGGTGAAGGTTGGCCTGAGGGCCTTGGACCAGGACGGTCCCGTTAGAATTAACATTAATGATCACCTTAGAGGAATGGAAGGAGGCCAGGAGGTCCTCCCACCGGGTCCCGCCATTAATGGGAGAAGAAGAGAAAGGAGAGAGCACAGAGACCATATGTAGGGTCCATAGGTCTGGCGAGGGAACGACAAAGAGGGTGTCGGTGAGAGGTTCCTTGGAGGAGGCACTCGTATAGGTGTCCGAGATAGGGAGCCCTGGGTTGGAGACCAGGATATCCTTTTTAAACTTCTTCCTACCAGATTTTGTGAGGAGGGCCGGATAGTCAATAGAGAAGCAGCTAGAAAAGATAGGAGAGACAGAGAGCACCATAGAGTCGGAGAGGAGAGGGCGGAAAGGAGAGGGGAACACTGGGGAAGACCACCGGGCAGGGTGCAGGCAGACGAGACAGCGAGAGCCAAGAGGGTTGAGCAATAGGACAAGACGACAACAATCAGGATTAAGGAACTATCCAAATGCACGTTTAAGACAGGGGGATAACCACCAGAGTATGAGAATCCTGAATAGAGGGAGAAATGCCTAGGTTTCACAATGCAATTTGTAGTTACTGAATCAGTGCAAATTAAACAACAGGGGGAAAACCACCTAAGTTTGAGAATCCTGAATAGAGGGAGAAAGGCCTAGGTTTCACAATGCAATTTTTAGGTACTAATACAGTGCAAATTAAATATCAGGGGGAAAACCACCTAAGTTTGAGAATCCTGAATAGAGGGAGAAAGGCCTACGTTTCACAATGCAATTATTAGGTACTGATACAGTGCAAATTAAACAACAGGGGGAAAACCACCTAAATTTGAGAATCCTAAATAGAGGGATAAAGGCCTAGGTTTCACAATGCAATTTTTAGGTACTGATACAGTGCAAATTAAACAACAGGGGGAAAATAACCTAAGTTTGAGAATCCTGAATAGAGGGAGAAAGGCCTAGGTTTCACAATGCAATTTTTAGGTACTGATACAGTGCAAATGAAACAACAGGGAGGGAAAACACTGGTAGGCGGAAGGGATAAAGCAGGGAAGTCAGAGGAATGGTGACTGGCAACTGGCGTCCCCTGCGGACACCTGTAGACACAAGCAGGAGCCACCTAAATGGGAGCTGCCCTTTGCCTATGGGCCCTTAGCCGTAGGGGCTGCCGGGTAGAGGGCTGCCCTAGGAGGGTCAGAGGTGAAGGACAGAATGACCAATCAGGGGAGGAGGTGGGTGGGCAGAGGGTTGGGAGGGAGGGGAACAAGGAGGAAGTGGGAACCCGGGAAAACAAAGAGAGCAGGCGGCACAACTAAGCAAAAGAAGCAGCAAACACGAGGCAGCAATATATAAAAAGGCCCGGAGGGGCTTACCAGCAGAGACTGTCCCAGGCAGGCACCCACTCAGCCAAGGTATTCAATGGTGAGCGCGATGTGCTGCAAAACACAAGACCCACACACAACGGCAGGGATAGCCAATCGGAGGGAGGAGGGCGGGCGGAGGGTTGGGAGGGAGGGGAACAAGGAGGAAGTGGGAACCGGGAAAACAAAGAGGGGCAGGTGGCACGACAAAGCAAAAGAAGCAGCAAACACGAGGCAGCAATATATGAAAAGGCCCGGAGGGGCTTACCAGCAGAGACTGTCCCAGGCAGGCACCCGCTCAGCCAAGACGGCAAGAGAAACAAATTGGAACCACGTTACACATTTGAAATGATTACATTTGCGTTTGCCTTTGCCCCGATGACAAATGGGGAAAGTCGGGCGTAGGGGATGGAGAATACGTGCCGAATAAGTACCCCGGTGTGTTTTTATTGAGAGAGAAATACTGATCCTTGTTTTGAGCAACATGAGGGTCCATTGATATCTGCATTTTCTGAATTGTTCAGCGATCACTCTGTGCCAGGAGTGCCACGATACAATCTGTGCCAAGAACGATAGGGAAAGTCCTTTTGGAGTAGGGGAAAGCTAGGAAAGTGTTGCAGATGTCATGATCCATGCCCCTGACCCCCTCAGGTATAACAGCCCCCTGGCAGCAGTGGGGCTAAAGCCCTTCACACTGGCTCCAAGGGCCTTAAAACTCCATCAGAAACATACATGGAGTCAGGCCTGGCGCGCTCATTATCAGGAATAAAGCAATACCAGTTTTGGACCTTAATCCAACATGGAGGCCTATTACACAGCTCAGTTCTTTAGAACCAAGCCATGCGGTCTAGTGTTTTGGGTGTGGCTGGGCCTGGAACTACTTGGCCTGGAACTACTTTACCTGGGCTATTTAAACCACACCCAAACAGCAGAACACGCTTTGCGTTATTCTGCAAGCCTGCAGCGTAACGCTCAACCTGTCCAGCTCCTGCTCATCTGCTTCTCCGGCGGCCTGATCCTGAATCCCTAGATCCGGATTCCATTAATACCTGGAAGAACAAGAACAGCATTATCAAGCAAGAACACTTACCTGTGAAGTAACCGGTCTTAAATCCATCCTGCGCTTCGCTTACCTCGCCCATCTCCAGAGTTTGCCGCAACCTGGAAAGGTAAAGAAACAAGGACAGCATTAATAACAATTCTTACCTAGGCAAGCAGCGAGTCCTGGAAGCACCCTGCGCTTCTCTTACCTCGCCCATCTCTGGGTTTCACCGCAACCTGCAAAGGAGAAGGAACAAGGTCAGCATTAACAAAGCACTTACCTGGGCAAGCAGCGCTTCGATCGCTCACCACTCCGGAACATCACTGCAACCTGTACAAATAAGGGAAGAGAACACAGGTTAGCAATTAACACCAATAAACAGCGCAGCGCTCCGCGCATCAATAACTCACCATGGTCTTCGCCATTGGCGCGGCAACTCCGAGATCGCAACCATTCCTGTGAAAACAAAAAGAGACATAGGGCCTCATCACGACTTTGGCGGTAACCCTTAAATCCGGCGGTAGCGCTATTACCGCCGGATTTAAGGGTCCGCCAAAGCAGGACTTCGGCGGATTTCTCCCCAGCTCTGAGCTGGGGGGAAATCCGCCAAAAATTTGCGCTATTACCGCCGGCGGGAAATCCGCCGGCGGTATTAGCGCAAATTTTCCCCATTGAGCCCAATGGGGAATGGGGCATTCCCGAATGGGCTCAATGGGGAATGGGGACTCCCAAGTCCGCCAAAGTCGTGATCCCGCGCTATTAGCGCCAGGGGCTATGGCGGTCGCGCTAATAGCCCCCGCGCTAATAGCGTTACCGTTACCGCCCAAGTCGTGATGAGGCCCATTGTTAGGGAACAGCATAGTGGAGCAAGTTGCCGAGAAGATAGAGAAAACGGAGGGAAAGAAAGAGACAGAATAAAGACGGAAAGACATTATAACTCCCCTGGAAGACAGCAAGCAGAGTGAGAGTCACAGCCGGTCTGGACCCGACATAAGGGCACAAGGACCAGTGAAGCAACTAGGTCCACGGAACGCCTGCACCAACCACGCGCCCCTGCACAGAGACGCAGGACGGAGAGTTCAATGCACAAAAACCTAAGGTGAGCAATAAACCCAAGGGAGGGGATTTGGACCAGAGGGAGGTGGGAGTCCACCCATCACAGAACCAGTATCTTAACCCTCCATTCTCCTGTTATAGGCGCTACCCAATGTCTGGCACATAACCAAGCAGAGAAGGGTCCGGGATAGCGCTTAGACCTCCATCCAGTATCTTGTGGTGCCCCCGTGGATACCAGGTGAGCGTAACAGCAGAGGAGAAATTGTGCAGCACCAACATGAAACCAACGTTTTGTTCTCTCCATTCCGCCCAAAGACGCTTCAAGGAGTTGCAGAGTCGGACAGAACAGAAGACTTGAATTAAGGAAGACATGTGGTGAGATGTCACACATGAACTAACGTCTAGAGCCTATATCAGTTAGGCTTCTTGATAGACACTGGTGGACACTGAAACTATGCCCATGTTTGGGTTACGCAGAAGTGAGAATTTGAACAGTTTTGCCACAGAAATGATCAGGTCTAGAAAGGCCATGGTCAGCCAGAGAAATAGGTTATACTTGGTCTGTTAATGACTGTGGGAAATATTATAAGAACTGTCTTTTGGGTACAAGAGAATGAACAAAATCTCAGAGAACTGTTGCCCACGTCCATCTACTTTTCTCACATGCTATGATATATCACACCTGTTATGCTATGCTTTGTTTCTTTTTGAGTACACACACTTGAATAAATAAACACACATGCTTGCTAGTTTTCACAATATGCCCCAGGATGAGATATATATATCCTGCTTTGTTCACGACCTGCTATGCATCATGTAAAGCAATGATTTTTGGTAAATGCACCAACATTATTGACATTATTGCAGTGCTTGGAGTCATTACTAGGATGCTGCCTATGTATACAATGCTACAGCTTGCTTAGTTTCTATGCTAAGTACATGTATCCAGAGATCTGACACACTTACCAGCTATGTATCATAGTAAATTGCCAAAAGTTTGCCTTCTCTTACCAGGACACTACTAATAGAGTGTCACTATGCGTTTTCAATGGTGTTACTGTCCCAGTATCACTAATGCACTGTACTGTTATTGCCTTAGTATGGCTGAGTATCTAGCTACGCTACTTGCTTTTTCTTATCCATGTGTTGACTGACTTCTGTCATGTTACTTGCCTAATGTACCGTCTACTATCTAGTATTACTCTCCTAAAATGGATTAGCGCATGCTAAAAAGGACCGTTTGTCAATCTGCATTTATTTATGGTTTAGTTAGCATGGGCTAATCCATTAATCCATTCATTCATCCATTCATCCATTTAGTAGGAAATATGTTTAGCACTATAGTTTGTTTTGAGCTATCATAGATCGATATTTACTGAGAGCCATGTAGAAAGATATATTTAGCTTGTTATTTTGTAAAGAGCACATTATAGTGTTTCGAAGCGCTATTGTGTTTTTGTCCATTATGAATTCGGCTCTTGCTGAGCACGGAAAGGGAAAAGTCTATGCAGCTGAACACAGTGGAAGAGATGTTTTCATAATAATGTGTCTCTTGGCACTCTGTCAGCCAGCTTTCACTGCGAAAATAGCCTTGACTTTATGTTTTCCGATTTTTGCAGTTAGACTGTCCCGTGAGCGAGAGACAGGAATGTTAGCGCAATATGCTTTGCTTTTCTTAGAAGAATATAGAAGAACATGTCATCATGAATAGTACACGGCTATGTTAAAATATGCACGTAGGCTATGCTGTTGCCATGGAATGCTTTCTACGCATGTAATGTAATGTGCGTCAAAGCCACAATGCTATTCTGTATAACAGTGGATTTGTGTTCTGTTCAGTAGAGAGCACGAGTGTGTTTGGGGAGTTAGTAGGAGAGTGAGCTCTCAGAGGAGAGTCAGTAGGTGTAGCGAGCTAGAGTAGAGTGCTGGAGGGGGGGCTGGTGAGCTCTTTTGCTAGAGGCCCATTGCTGAGTGCTATCATTACTAGATTGGCTCTCATTGCTAGATTACATTCTGCTGCCATGCATAATAAACTTGCATTCTGTTTATTATGATTTCTGTGTCTATGTGTGATCTCATTTTGTTTTGATAGTATTTACTTCTAGTTTTACAATCAAGCCAAGAAGGAGGCAATGCTTCAAGCCATACAGGACTTACATGGTACATCAAAAGAAGGTGATCATATGTGTACCATCCGAGAAGAATGGGAACGTATTCCTGGTTCCTAAACCTTCAGGGGAATGCAGGTTGATCATTAACTTGAAGTGACTGAATCACTAAGTTGTGTAACAACACTTCAAAATGGAATGCCTCAGTGTATAATTGCTCTAATTCCAGAAGGCAATTTCAAAGCCTCATTAGATCTCCAAGAAGCATATTGTCATTTTCCCATATTGAAGGGCCATCGGCAGGTCTGAGGTTTGCTATTGGTCAGAATAATTACAAGTTCAAAACCTCCCTTTTGGACTGAAATTGGCACACAGTGCCTCTCTCCATCTTCAAGGGATCCAGTTATTTCCATATCTGGGTGATTGGCCAATCAAGGCCAAGACCATGGATCTCTTGGCAAGTCATGTACAATCTATATGCATACTATTGAAAACAATGGCATTCCTGATTAACAGGGAAAGATCACAGTTGCAGCCTTCACATGACCTCCAATTTATTGGAGAAATGTTTTGGACAAAAAAAAGGACAGTGATAACCACAATGAAACAGAATATTCAGGCTACAGGAACTGCAGAACTTGTTTTCTCAGAGCACCACAGCAAGACACTTTGTAAAGGCGCATGGGCACATGGCTCTGTGTGCCCTTCTTGTTCTCTTGGCATGGCTGCATTTGAGACCAATCCTGGCTCATTTGCACAGGTTTTGGGCTGAAATGTCCCAGAACTTCGTTGACTGTGTCCCATTGCTACCTTCCCGAAAATTAGAGATGCAATGTTGGCTACACCTTCCCAACCTGAAGAGTGGACTTTGCCTGACCCAGTCCATAAAGACGATTGTTACCACCAATAGAAGCATGATGGGCTGGGGCAGTGGAACAATACCAGTCCTACAAGGCTCTATGGACTGCTCATCCAAATTGGAGGGAGCTGTGAGCAGCTCACAGGGGCCTGGAATAATTCACTCATCTCCTTAACGGAAAGGCAGTCCTGCGATGTTGATGGACGGACAACATTAACTCTCTTTCATATATCAACAGGAAGAGGGTTGTCCTTCAAAATCCCTGGGATTCTGTCAAGGGTCATGCAGGTTCCTGGCGCAGAAGTGGAAGTAACCAACCACCCCCGCAATGGTCTTGATGCCTGCAAGTCAGTGCTTACACAGACATTTGCGACCAGAGCAGGGAAAGAGGGTTAGGGTCTCGTTGGTTGGATGGGAAGGGGAAGTTAGGGTAACCGGAAAAAGGGTTAGGTAGAGGTTATGGACAGGACAGGGGAGATTCGGGATGGTTTGATTGCTGCACACCTTTATCTTCTGTTCCACAAGGCAGCTTCCATGGTGCAGTTCTGACGACTATGTTAAGAATCACATAGAACTAGGCATAACATTCAAGATGTCAGTTGACAAGTCACTGACACTAAACATCTACACATGCACACTTAGCTTTTAGTTGTCAAAGTCCGGTAACATGGTCCTTAGCGTCACCAGTCGGGAGCTGTCAGTCTCATGCAGCGTCTTGGAGGTGGTTCAGGCAGGGTTCCTCTTTTTGCAGGTGCAGGGGCGATTGGTATGGGCGGTGCCCGCTGCGCTTCCCCATCTCCCTCTGCAGCGCTTCCCGAGTCTTTTGTTTTTGCCTCCCCGCTCCCTGTGCAGTGCCTCCCCGACTTATCTTTTGGTAGGCGAGGGCCCGGATGCTTGATCTGGTGAGGCAGGGCCCCTCGCGTGAAGTTTTCGCCTGAGTTGCTCTGCGCACGTCCTCCTCCGTTGAGTTCTTGAGCACAAGCCCCATGCTCTGTAGCTTGCATGCGCAGTGACTCGCGCCACACCCGATCTGCTTCCTGATTGGCCGCCCGTGCACAAAGCATGCTGGCCAATGTAGTTTTGTTGTGCTGTTTGCCTACAGAGAGGACAAAGTAGCCTCCTGTAAGGCAGTATACGCCTCTTGGCAGTTTTCAATGGGTTAGCAATATTTTTAAACGGAACATGGTGTACAGTATCTACACACCTACCTGTCCTGGCATTGTTTGTGTGTTTTATCCGTGAGTTTTGTCTTTTCTTGGGTCTGCCCCTGACAGATTCACAGCAAAAGGGCTGGGGACTTGGGCGGAACAAAATATTTTGTTGGGAAGGCTGTGCACATAGGGGGGTTGGACAACTTTGTTGCAGACATGCTGAGTTGAGTGTTTCCATCAGCAGATTGGGAGTTAAGGGAGGAGGTGTTCCAGACCATTTACATGAGGTTGGGTTATCCAATCTTGGACTAATTTGCCACCCCATGAACTCCCCAGATTCAGCTCTAGGCTCCCATCATCTGGGGTCCTGGAGGGTGGATATGATGAATCACCCCTGGCCAAAAGGCCTCTATGCTTTCCCACCAATTTCATTGATACCAAACGTACTCCTAAAAAGAAGAGACTCTGCAGCAAAGATCATTCTAATAGCACCAAGTTGGCCGAGGAGGGGATGCTTCTCTCTACTCCTGGAAATAGCAGTAGTATGTTTCCTCTACTCCGATATCTAGACCCAGTAGTCCGTCTTCCAGGGTCAGAGAAAATGAGGAGATGGGACTGGGGACTGGGGGGGGGGTCATTGGAAATTGTCTGTGACTTTGAGATTTTCCTTCTGAAGTAGTCAACTCTACACAGGATGACAAAGGATCTGTTACTCTGTACCGTTATAAAAGGCACTTGGGAAACTTTGAAAAGTGGTGTTTTGAGCGGAACTCCTCCGCCGCCATGGGTCCAGAAGCCTTGATCCTTCAATTTCTCATGGAATGCTTCAATTTAGGATTGGCAGTGTCTAACCTTCAAGCGCAATGGACTGACATCCGTACCTTCAGGCATAAGGGGGACAAAGACGGGGAAGAGCATGAGTTAATCGATTACTGAAAAAATTCTCTCTCTCCAGACATGTAGAGTGACGCTTCTGCCCCATATTCCTTTGGTTCTAAAAGCTCTTCACGCAGCTCTGTTTGATCCCCTGGGTGAGGTTTCTCTGAATGTTCTCACTCTAAACACGGTTGAACTACTAGCCATTACTTCTGCTAGGAGGCATTGTCCTGCATGCCATCATACCTGGTGATTTGCCGAAATACTTCATTTTAAAAATGTTCTCCCTTCTTCCTACCGACGGTGATCTCAAAGTGCCACCAATCACATACAATTGTTCTCCCTATTTTGTACCTAATCCTGCCTCTATGGAAGAAGAGCAGTGGAGCACACTAGATGTTAGAACAGCACCACCAAGATGCTTGCTAGGGTGTTGAGTGCGGCAGTCACAAGATCACTGTTGGAATATGGTACTATGAATAAACTGGTGGTGCAGATTGTATGGTGTTCCGGTCTTCTTGTTAAAGGCCCATTCCTATCCGTAAGTGGTTATGCCTAAAATGTAAGTACTGGGACAAGGAAGAGTAGGACCAGGAGTAATAAAGATTACTGGTAACTAATTGTTACAAGTGGAGAGATAGGAAACATGATTTCAGAAGACCAAAAGTCCACTCAGTGTTGTTCCTTGTCCACGCTTGCGCATAGTTGTACCTCTCTTCTTAGCGACTTTGGGACTGTAATATCAGAGTAATGTGTCACATCTACAGGGTACAGGCGCTGCCCTGTACCGAAAGAAGAGAATGTAGGAATCTCATCTTATAAACCCATCCCTTTATTAACTAGCTTTCCTTGGTGGATTTAGGGGCAGACACCATGGACATCTCTCTATGGCTTGTTATGCTAGACACCAATGTCTTCTCTAAGGCAAATAGAACAGTTGAAGCAGCCAGTCAAATGAAGGCTATTGCTTCCCCACCAAAATAAATTGGAGGGCATTTTACATGGAGCGGAGCAGGAATTGAAGATGTAAAATAAAAGTGTTATGCTTTTACACTTTAATTTCCCACTGATATAAGAGCTCTGCTGTGCTCTTCAATGTGTTTCTTTGCACCCCTGCATGAGTACGAAGGATTGCCATCTGGAAAAGGTGTAGAAGCCCAGGCTTTTTGAAATGCTATTCATTAATAAAATGATGCAGGTAATTCTATCTCAGAAAAGCTGGCCTGCTCACCAGATCAACTTTTAAGGAACTCCCTGCTATAAGCATAGTGTACACCTGTGCCCTTATGCATTAGTTTCCTGATCTTCAGTGACTGCTCCCCAATAGCACAGAGTAGGTTTAGAGGTCACAGGTGCCATATTGACAGCTGAAGTGCCAGCCAAGTCACTTCAGCACAGGGGTTTCATCCAAAATATACACCTTCGTCTCCAAACTACATACAGTTATAATCATTAAACATAAGCCATGCCTGAGTTAGAGGTATGGTGGATGATAGTTCTATCATTGTTAAAGCCGCACCTGTATCTGTATCATACAAGTGTCAACCCTGTGAACACAGCCAGCCATTGACAGGCTGTGTATTCGCCACAACCTGGCTGTCTCTGCTGCACCAAGCAGAACCAGAGACAGTGGGGGCTTCCTTACTTTGAACATTTGTGAGGTTGGGTAACACCTCTCTCCAGTAAGACAAACTCTCAGTAGGAGCTGATCTGGATAAAGTAATAAAAGGGCGTACCCTACACAAAAGGAATAGCTTCACACCAGGGTGTTGCATACCAAAGTGCCTTTGATGCTATGTATCTGAAAAGGGGACAGAGTAGGGCAGTCAGGGAAAGATCATCACAAGTGGGGAAGGGTTCCACAATCGTGTTTCTATCTGTTCCTCTCTTCCCTTCATGTCTACTATACTTACTTTAGTACAAAGCCCTTTGGGTGTGATACAACCAAGAAAGCCCCCTTGTCACAAGAACAGGGGTTGGGACCCTTAAAGCAGAGTTTTAATTTGTCCAATCACCTGTGGACTTTTGCCTATAAAAGAGGGCGACTACCACCACTTCTTGTATTCACTTTTGGACCATCCAGGATATAAGGAAAACATTTGTTTGGACCTCTTTTTGATAGAATTGACATTTTCAAAAGGCCTCAGCCATTGACATAAAGGAGGATTCCAAGGCAGATGCAATATCTGCAATATCTGCAATATCTGCTCTCTACCCACTCCCAGGGTACATTGTGGGTGACTTGGGGGTGACTTGCTAAGACCTTGGAGGTTGTATTGTCGGAAGCGGCTACAGTGTAGTGTGCAGAGGTGGTGTGGCTTGATAATCGCCTTCATCTGCATCCTAAGGTCCTTTCCTCTAGTCCTGACTTGCAGCGTTCAGTGTCCAGCGCTGCTCTGAGAAGCAGTCATCGGCTGCCAGAATGAAGACGGTGGCGCCTCCCAGTAATGGTCAGAATTGTCTGTGGGGAGGGCGACCGTGCAGTTTTACCCCACTCAGGGAGTGGCAATTTCGCTTAGACCTCTCATGTGGGTGTGAGAGGCTTTGGAAGAGAACGGAACGCAGAACATGTGAACGGGTTGAGTTTGCAGCCTAAGCACGCCGGGATTGAAAATGTATTGAAATATAGTAAAATGTATTGTTTGCATTGCCTTGTTCAAATTTCGTAGGGGGCAAAGTGGACAGTGAACACTGACGGCAGCACCACTTCAGAGAGTCCTTTAAACTGCTTCTGTATCTGTCCCTGGTTCCAGGAAAGGAAAGTGCTGGGTGTGAGTGAAAGACCACAAGACTTTTGAGTTTTCAAACTGTGCCACTGAATTATAGCGGGTGTGAACACATTACTATCCTCGTTTCTCCAGGACATTTGCTGCTCATATAAATCATGATTGGTAATTAATCAGCAATCTAGACACTCCCAGTAGGTGCCTAATACATTACGACTACTACAGCTGTGGGGGATTGTCGCGCCTCAACTAACATAACGAGAAGTCAGAGACCATTCTTTGTTTCTTTCCTTCTCAGTGTGTGAAAATTACGTCAAAAACATATGATTTACGGAGTGCTCTGTTACGTGACGATCTTAGAGTAGCTTAATTAGACGATTCACCGTCACCTGAAAGATCACGCACACTTAGAAAACTGACAACAACAATAACAGCAAGGATTGACAGTCAGATCCCTTGTGCGCAGATACAGGCAAACAGACAAAATAACGTAGCTGCGAGACCAACAGAGCATGCTAACATAAGAGAACTTGATGGTCCTCATAAACCAATTCAGGCCTTAAGATCTGCTTTTGATAACAGACTTGAATAAACTTTAATGGCAACTACAATCAAGCAGCAAAGAAATGCCATCTTTACACGATGGACATGTCGGAACCTGGGGTATGCAGAGCTCCTCAAAGCGAGTTCCCTCAGTCCCCTCAGATGATGAGGGTGGAACAAGGGGCCGCTGCAGGATCTTTCATCAATAGCACTCCTGGAATGGAATTCCAACAACCGAAAACAACTACCTATACACAGTACTCAGAGAAAAAAACACTGAACAAGCATCAGTACAGCAAGCCCTGCGGACTGTAAATACAGTCCAATCACCATCTGAAGTGGCTCTAAATCTCTCTCCTGAAGCGACAAGCGGGAGTCCAAGGCAAGGAAATGACACTACACTCTCTGCATTGAACTTTGTTTTAAATTCACTAGTAAAAGTATTTGAGTCACTGAAAGGAGAAGTCCAAGTACACTCAGAGATTTTAATGGAATTAACCAACGAAGTAGGTCTCTTCAATTCCACAGTAGTCAGTCTCAAAACCGAAGTGAATACTCTAGTGATGGATTCATTAAAAGAGATCAAGACGCAAATGAAAAAGCAAGTTGCCCGTACTAACGATCTATACAGGCAATTGTCCCAACACAACCAGCAAGTAGAGGCATTGAACGGGAACACTTTGGCTCTGATAGACAAAGTACAGAGGGAAATACAAATATTATTGTATCTCTCTCACCTATTGTAGAAGAGGAAGGAATTATAATTATAATTATAGTGAGCTTAATACCCAAGAGGTTTCTAAGCGTGGACCCAGGATTCAAACCTGTGTAGCTCTGCGTCGTCTTACTCTCAAGATGAGCGCGTTGCCAGTGAGCTATACTACCAGTGCCAAGGAATGCAGGTATTCAATGACACTCCACTCTCTGACTCAGTAATGGAGGAGTTTCAGAGAATGGCACAAGCAGCAAATGACATAAACGTGGGTAAGAGCAAATTAGAGGAAATAATTGAAATTGTGGATATTTCAGATTGTGAGCAACGTGCTTCTAAGCAGTGCAAAGGAAATGGAAAAGACTGCAGAGAAGAACAGGTTGGGGCAAATAGAGAGGGCACCAAACAGTCCTCGCCACCTCACGAGCAAATATCTAAGACTCAAAAAGCTCAAAAAATGTAAAACTCAGTCAAAACAGGCTTCTTCCGAACAATCTCATTATCAAACAAGACAACTACAAGGGAAGTACAAAGGCTGGTAAACATATTGAAGGATTCACAACAGCAAACTATCAATATCTGTCAATTTAGTGCAACAAAGCTTATAAAACCCACCAAGTGACATTTCCATTGTAACAACAAGTGCAAGTGCAATATTAAATGACTTGCCAATGCCGACCTTAAACCCTTGCGTAGAAGTCACAGAAAAACTACAGAATGCGATAAAGTGGGGACCAATCTTTTATCGAGGGGGAAAAAGGCTAAAGCAGCCCTCACACGTGTTCCAACAGCATCAGGATCCTAAACATTAGGGCTTTCACCAACTAATGTCATAAATCTCACAAGCATCACTTCAGGGAATGAGCCTGAAGAAGGAGATGACATCTTCCCATCATCTCACAACTGTAGAATTCGGGTGAACAAGTCTAATCGGGGCAGCAGAGTATGAAATGGGGGGCTTGTTACATCAACCCAGCGCTATTCCAAGACTGTAGATGAAACATTCAACAAGGGGAAAAGATCTGAAACTGTTAAATCGAAGTACCATCCTGTCTGTTTTTAGAGAAATCCCTGATCTCTATTTCTTCTCTACCCATGACATAGAATGTATTTGCTTCCCTCACACAGACTGTACATAAATAGCTGAAATGGGCTTGAAAACTCACTTGCGTGCTAAAGCTGTGTAGGCGGTGGTTGCCAATATAAGAAAATTGGACTTTGAAATTGCACCGGATCTAATCCAAAATAATGTTGTGCTAAATCAACGGAGGACTGTTTTGGGTGAAGACAGTGGCACAAAAAACAGATCAGACTTGCTCCACGGTTACTCCGATAAAAAGCAATCCGCTTCCATAAAGTATAAGTGAGATCAGTACACTGTGCGAGACGAAATCGAAGGTGTGGTCCGTATTACCAGACATTCTTTCACAGATCTTCCAGAGTTGGGTGTCCCTGATGAAACTCTTTAGTGAGAAGTACATTTCGTTTAGTGGGATGTTACACGCAGGGCTCCAGCTCTTTTAAAAATAAAACAGTGAAAGAAGCATTGTTCAGTAACTACGATATAATCTACCTGCAAGAAACCTGGTTGACTCAAAGTTTCAAATTAGATGGTTTTTCTATATTGGAGCAACTAGCCTCTCACTGTGAAGGAGGGTGCCCTACTGGGGGCCTGCTGATCGCGATTCAGAATACATTAACTCTAAATTACGAGGCCATTCCAACAGGGACCCAAGGTCTGTTGGCCGCAAACATTGACAATTTAATCCAAAAGAATTAGTGTTGATCAACGTTGATCAATGTGTACTGGAATCCTGCCTGCTCGACCCTACCTTCTTTCGAAGTATCACTGTCAATGTTGTTGACAAAGATGGCAATTGAGAATGGTTCAATCAGCATAATTTTGATAGGAGACTTCAACTCTGAATGTATCATGTCGCAATTGCCTGGGGAAACTATAAAGAGCAAGAATCCAACAGCGAACAGAAAGAAATGGTTACGTTTTCTTCTAGATTGGAATCTAGTAATGACAAATGGGATCGTGCAGGGAGATGTTCCGCATGCACTGACCTGGAAGAGGGGATCCTTCGGTTCACCAATAGACTATCTTTTCCT
Source organism: Ambystoma mexicanum (assembly GCF_040938575.1). Lineage (NCBI taxonomy): Eukaryota > Metazoa > Chordata > Amphibia > Caudata > Ambystomatidae > Ambystoma > Ambystoma mexicanum. The sequence goes on along the minus strand of NC_090926.1, from coordinate 1,088,689,192 downwards.
TTCTAAAGACATGTTTGCTAGATGTATTTCTTTTCGAGTATGTGATGAAGGTCATAGTGACCACAGTATGCTGACTGGTTGCTTCTCAAACACCCCCCTAAAGGTTGCTTCTCAAACACCCCCATGAAGGTGGGAAACGGGTATATCTCAGACTTGAAAGTAAACCCTGGTCAGAATATAATTGTTACATTTAGAAGAGGTGGAACCACTCTGAATATAAATCTTGACAAGGCCATAAATACACTAACTGAATCGGTAATTAGCAAAGATGTGTGATCCGGAAAATGTTCTGAATTTTTTGTGGGATTCGGAACCTCCTGGTCCCGGGGGCTTCTCTGAGCAATCACAACATAAGCACTGCTTCGATGAGGAAACCTGGCTCAGGAAAAGACGACTTAGAATTTTAATTCCGGCATTAAAGCACAAAACAGAGCAGGCATACCAACTGAGACTAAAGGAATTATGTTCCGGTTATAGAAATTGACCTCGAATGCAAAGATATCTTCCCCACCCGAAAGACGGAGAAACGATGTTACAAGTGGTGGGTAATAAAAACTCCTGTAGTTTTTGGTCTCTCGTTAACAGTCTGAATGCTCCACAAAGCAGCCTTTTGTGCAATTCTGTGCCCGAGGCAAAGTGGTGTAATTACTTTGCAACCGTATTGTAAAATCGCCTTCATCCCGAGCAGCCGGTCTAAATGGCCTCACTAATCAAATTTTTAAGTCAAAAGTGAAGCTATGGGCTAAAATATTGCTGACTCTCTTTAATGTAGTTTTGGAATGCAGGCAACTCCCAGAATCATGGAAATCTGCTATTGTAATTTCCAATCTACTAAAAGAGCGACCAGGCAGATTCAGGGAATTCCTGCCCGATCGCCCTGTTGGATGTCGATTGTAACATTTTCACAGATGTCGTGCTTAGGGAGTTAGAATCTTGGGCATTGGACAAAAAAATACTAACGAAGCATAAAATTGGCTTAAGAAGGGGTCTTTCAACATTCCTCAATGGCTTAGTGATGAGCATTGTGAAGGAGAAGTCTTCAGCGAAACAGGGCCCGATATTATATGGGGCCTGGGTAGAGTAGATCTTTCAAGAGCTTTTGACACGATAAATGGAGAACGATTGTGGTGAAAATTGGAAGAATTGGGAATTCCCAAGCCCCTGGTTGCGATAATTGTCACCCTACATGAATACTCTTGCTGGCAAGCCAGGTTAAATGCGCAGGGAGAGCTGTCTGCCCCGGTACCGGGTACTTCCGCAAAAATCTGAAAACCGGATATTCCCACAAGATCGTCTAAATTAACCTAATCCACACTCATGCCACTTTACATATCTATGCTTGCCATCACCCTTTAACTTTTTGCCTCTCGCTGAATTGAACTTAAAAGTTATACCTTCCTACGCATGCTTGCATTTATATGTATGTACTCCCAAACTGCATTGCAACTGTTACCACACTGTATGTACTTGTAAAAGTTAGCGCCTAGATGCCTTAGGAATGGCGCGCTTTACAAATGTCAAAGAAAGAGACCGGGGTGCATCCTTGTCCCCTGCTTATTTAATTTATATCTTGTAGATTTGGCAGAAACACTAGAACATCATGCACTGGGCAGTCCTAAAATAGGAACCTTATCCATCAGTTGGATCACCTATGCAGACGATATAGTCCTGTTGGACTATACGCCAATAGGCCTCAAACGTCTTCTGAACACCCTTGGAGACTGCAGAAAAAAATAATTTACAAATAAACCCAGCCAATTCGAACATAGTAACTTTTAAGAGCCCACTCAAGCGCGCCCTGAATTTTTAATGGACTCTGATAAACCAAACTGTTCCGACCGTGAAAGAAGTCATATATTTAGGCTTCAGGCTCTAATCTTATGCAACTGCAGCCCACTTGGATTCGGAATTAAATGACAAGTTCGCTCAGTTGACTGTCAGATGAAAAAAACATTCTAATTCTTACTGCAAATTCTCAATAATCCCTTTGATTACATTTTACAAAAGCAAGATTCTGCCTGCATTACATTTTGGAATGGAAATTTAAAACTAATCCTGGACAACAAACTGGTCAAGAATAGAAGGAAAACTCTGTGGAGGAGCTTTGAATGTACCCCCAAAGTCTACCTATGGTAAGTCTAAGTATGAGTTAGGCTTACACTCCATGCATATGCATCTAGATTGGAGAGTTGTTTCCTTAAACAGGCATATAATGTTATCTCAACAACACTCCTTATATGACATTAGGGACCAGTTGGATAAGGGGTCAAGTCCATTTCTAATACAATTGAGAAAATATGTGAGGGGACTTTTACAAGAGTATGAGCGGAAAGAAAATAGCCTGATCGCAAACCCAGTGGGAGTAAAAGAGGCAATGGCAAGAACAGACTGGATTCGCACAATTTGTAAAAAGCGCCAATTAGTACTCGTCAAATCCCTCTCCCTCTACGATAAACCAAGAGGCTATATTCCATCATACCTAAGATGTTCCCTGATACAAAATGGAGGCAGGAATTCTTAAGATTTCGACTAAATCTGTTGCCAACAGGGGAGATTGTTTCAGCACGAAACTTAGGTTTGCAAGACAATAACATTTGCTCCCTTTGTAATGAGATAGTACCGCAGTCCATAAGGCACATCATGATTGACTGCAGAGGGTCCTGTAAAACGAGAATTAAGTTGCTGGGTCGATTTGTACACAGGTTAATCTTTCTGAGAACGATTGATAGCCAGGTAGGAACTATATTTAACTATTGAAGTACTGAAAGTTCTGTAAGAATTTAAATTTATAAAAATGTGGTAAACATGTTCTACATAAGTGGTTTTATATGTTATGAATTTGGTTTTAACTTTGTTTTGTATCTTTGTGACTCGTTTCTAATGTAATATCACGTGAAAAGCCACATTTTTGGCTGGATCATAATAATAATAAAAACAAATTACATATCTTAGATCTTTAAAAAATAATTATAAAAAATAAAAGACAATCTGTACCGAACGTCCCTGGGCTGGGAGAGCAGCACCTAATAAGACTCACCCTTCCCTACAGACCCTGTAGTGGGTTTCACAGCATCTGAAGGGCCAGATCAGCCAGCATCCCTATTCTATCATATCAAACCGCTCAAACCACATTTCCATTTATGTTCTCCCCATTTCGAACCAGAGGTACCTGCCAGTGCTGCTTTTGGCACTTAATAAAATCTTTGAGCCACCACTGCTTTGCTTCAATGGAACCGACTCGCAGCCACATCATGCAAAGCGGAGCATTTCACCTGTTCAGCTCAAACAACCTGCTCTCTGCTGCAGACCAACTCAAACTGCTGCCTCCTTGAACCATGAATTGGATAACAATGGATTTTGTATGAAAACGACGAACCTCGACTCAAACCTCTGGAGCATTGCATCACTCGTTGACCTGAATCGGCGGTTACAAAGGTCTCCAAACGACTCAACCTTCAATCTGACAGTTAAGAGCCATCCGAACTGCACAATCCGAGCACTACACTTGAAACCACACTGTGCTCTCACTTTGAACCGACTAGATGCCAGCTTGCCAATTGCCTCAGCATGACTCTCCATACCCAAACCAAGTTTGACCAACAAAACAGTATACCTTGAGGCCTAGTTCGATGCTGTCAAACCATCAAGAACAGAAAGAAGGTATAATTGACTGCTAACTGCTCCTTGGGCCGTAGAGACTGGTTATGTCACTTTTGATTCCTTTTCTCATACCAGAAATGTACTGTTTGAACACTGCTGTGCTTTATTGCCTTTTTTCTCCATACTGGGCATCCAGAGTGCTTGCATCTATTACATTCTGCATGTCTCTGTTCATTTACAGAGGTGGGCTTGTGTATAGTGTTTTATAGTTATTTGGACATTGGTATGTTTAATTAAAGTATATATATATATATATATATATATCTATATATATATAGATATATATATATATATAGATATATATATATATATATTTTAAAGGACTTGAGATATTCTTTTACTTTGTATTGTTGTGATTTTCAGTTTGAGTTTCTACTGGATTACATTCACATCTCTTCTGAGAGCATAGCCTTCTCTTGGCCCACATTACCACAAAATGTGAAAGAGGCATAGCTCTTAGTTGTAAAACAAAATTAGTGATGGCTGGAAGGTTTAGAATTAATCTTAACCTCTGGCATTGCTCTGGGCAACCCTCCAGACCATCGTTCTCCGCCTGCCAAGCCATTACAAAAGGGGAAATACCATATGAAAATCAGGCTTGGTCCCAAACCAAAAGGGGCAGTGCAGCCTGAACTACTTGGTCACATCCCTTCTGCACGAGACCACAAGCATCCCCAAACATGTTTCAGCCTTGCTGGGCCTCATCGGTGAGGAGTAGCTTGGGACTCTAAGCCCAGCAGGCACAGGACCCACGTCTGGGAATAACCGTCCCACTTGGGGTGACTATAGCAAAACAAAAGGAGTGATGGCTGGGAGGTTTAGCGTTAATCTTAACCTCCGGCATCGCTCTGGGCAACCCTCCAGACCATCGTTCTTCGCCTGCCAAGCCATTACAAAAGGGGAAAGATCGTATGCAAATCAGGCTTGGTCCCACCCCAAAAGGGGCAGCCCAGCCCCAATTGCTTGGTCACATCCCTTCTGCACGATACCACAAGCATCCCCAAACATGTTTCAGCCTTGTTGGGCCTCATCGGTGAGGAGTAGCCTGGGTGTTGCCTTTGTGATTGGAATCGCTGTTTGTTTGTAGAAGTGTGGAGGTTGAGTCGGTTGTTTAGCCATGGCTCACCTTTATACTCCTGCAGAGCAGAAGTCATTTAATCACAATGAGATTTTTAGATGCAGGTGTAAAACAGATACATTCCTATGGAATCCATCTTGGGTTTGCAAAAATCAGGAGAATTCCTTAGGAATCCATTAGTAAACCCTGACTGCAAAGCTTCATGGCAGTGGGAAACCGTCTCCACTGCACATGCCATCAGGAACTAGGGAGCACCCTCTGCCTTATGGTTACTGTTGTGTGCTGTGTGATAGCAAGAGGGCCATCATGGCATACTGGGTCCAGATTGGGACCGAAGGTAAAGGAAAGAAAAGTATGTATGTGTGTATGCAAGGGTCTGTGTCTGTGTGTTTGTGAGTGAATGAGAGAGTTTATGTTGTTTGGTTATGCATGTTAATGAGAGAGTGCATTTTGTTTGGGTTCACCTCTGAATCAAAGAATGTATGAATGCAGCATGGGTGCCATGTGATAGAGCGTGTGTGCATGAACAACGGCTGCATGCATGTGTGTGTGCCGGGCCAGGACTAGGAGGGTATAGGACATGTTTTCTTACTGTAGAATGGCATTTTTTACTTGGTATAAAGTGTAGACACAACATGATAAGTGATCTTATGTGGGTGCATGTGTATGTGTGTGAAGCTGGCTTGTCGTCACCATCAGCGACGAAACCTTCTAAGACATTGTCAGCGATTAAATCATCTGCTGCGTCGTCGTCTACAAGGTCGGCAACACCAGGACCATCATCCACCAAGATGACAGGACTGTCGTCGACCTCAACCTCGACAGCTACAGCCACGAGTGCATCGACCACGAGCACTTCGTCAACCATACCGCTGTCGACAGCACCGTCGTTGAGTCATAAATCCCACCAGACGATTGTCACCACAGCTGTTGGCCTTGACACCTGCACCAACACAGCGGAAGCACAGACAGATTGTCCACAAACTGTGTTTCTAAATCTGAGGGTGGCTCTATTACCAGGTGGCCTCATAGTCCCAGAACTAAGTATTTTGCAATCGGAAGAGGGGGAAGTTGTTGTGTCACAGCACTCATCTTCCCCTAGGACACTACCACCGAGGAGTCCATTCCGGGGTGAGGCAAGATTCAGTAGACCACCATCTTTGAACCCCCTACCATCAGCAGGGGTTGTACAGCCTCTACAACCTTTTCCCCAGTGCAACCCCATGCCGTAAGCAGGAGCAGTCGAGCATCAACAACTGTGCCCTCAAAGGAACGTATCACTGGATCTTTTGTCAACACTGACAACACTAGTGGCGACTTTGCATGCACTGCCCTTAAGAACACTGGTTGTCGAACCCAGCCGGCGGATGCCGGCTGTGGCCCCAGGACCCTCCAGAGAGGGGTGCGAGAATCCTCACCCCCCCGGCCACAAAGGCACCAGTCAGCACTGGAGTCACTGACGGATGAGGGATTGAACACAGAGCCTGAGGAGGGCACGTCTCCCACTCATTTCGATCAAACAGATGAGTTTGAATATTTCGTCACTGTGGATGGTGAGCCAGATGAGGTTCCTCTCAGGGCTTCTCTCCCTGATGAAGTAGGAGCTTTCCATGCGCTCATGTCTAGAGCGTATACAATGTTCGGCTTAGCACCGGAGGAGCAAAGAAAGGAGAGCTTCTGATATCAAACCAGGGAACAGCACAGGAAGTCCATCATGTCAATCCCACTACTGGAAGACATTTGGGAGGCAGGGACGTCATTTGGGGGTCGCCAGAGGTCACAAGAGCGACCTCTGCCGTTTCCCCAGCGACCGCTGGTATAATTCTGCGACCTCTGGCCTGGCCTGGAGGCTGGAGCTTGCATTTTTTTATAAATAGTTTGCTACACACTATTTATAAAAAAAACAAGCAAGCTCCTGACGCCCATGACCCCAGCCCTGGCCAGAGGAAGCAGAGATCCACGCACACAGCGGGCCTGGACGAGGTTTCACAACACATCAAGCTTTTGGACAAGTAAAGTAACATTACGTTGCCTGCTGCCAGCGGACCGGGATGGATGGATGCATTCATATGCACACAGTGACATCAGACACATTCATCAAAGAAAGTGTGAACACTTAGTTGCTAAGTGTTCACTTTTCTTTGATGAATGCATTAGCACCAAGAAAAGCATGAGGCAGTGCGTGCCCATTAGGCCTTGACATCCGCCAGCTCGGCACCGGCCAGAACACAACAGCTGCTGCCTGCAGTGCAAACCCAGGAGTCAGTCCTGCCCCCGCTCGGGTCACGTGCACTCTCTCATTAAGAACAAGTGGGGGTGGAGGGTTGGGTCAGGGCTGGGTCAACTCGTGTGAGATGCCTGCAATGAAAGAGATAGCTGAAGCAGCGAGCCAGAGGCCTGGGCTTTGAATTTGCTGGCAGAAAGAGGCCAGGCTCTCGGATTACGTTCCTAGCAGTTCCTGTCGCGCTGGAGCAGGTACTTTATTCCACTAACCTTTTCGGTAGGAGTGAAGGAAATGTTTCCAATACTTTAAAAAAACACAGCTTATTGTAATTCTGCTAAATACAATGTGGTAATTATTTGAAAGTATAAGGCGTTTTATTGTCAAATCACAGAAGTAGGACAATGGGCGGGGGGAGCGTTCTCGCTTCTCGGCACTCCGAATTATAATTTATGGTTAAACATCCCGTTGATGAGGAAATGCTTTTTGCAACTGCAACGCATAGGGGCTGCGTGCGTGTTATCTTATGGAAAACAAAACATTTCTTCTTGGTGCTTCTTTTGTCAGTGCGGGGATACTGTAACGACCGACAAAAGGCAAGCTTCCTTAGTAAGAGAAATGGGTGCAGCTTTGTCACGAAAACACGTGTGAAACGATATTTCAACAGAAACAAAATGTTATTGCAGTCACAAAATGTCCCGTCCCATGGTATGTGTGCACCTCTGGAGGAAAATCATAAAATTGTCCTTAGTATCCAATAACAATGTGGTGTATATCATGTGCAAAGAAATGTGTCATTTATTACACAGGGGGTTCCGTTTCTCTTTCTAAGCATTCCCAAGTTTGGCATGCAATGAAACTATGGCACCCAGGATTTCCCCCGGATCACTTAATTTGTCCAAATGCAGGGGCAGGGGGTTAGCACTACACTCTCGCCAGTGGTTCCTCACTGCAACAGTAGCTTTCTGTCTTGGTGCCGTGCGCTGATCCTGTTTAAAGCTCCTTCGGCTTTGGCTCAAGGAGGGGGCGTTTAATATTAAGTTTTGGCTCTACATGATAAGTTTCACTAAGAGTTGCAGGGTTCAGCACGAGTTCTCCCTTTCGCAGCGATTTGTTTTTGCTGTTGTGTACTCGCAAAAAGGCACTGCAGTGTTTAGAGCAAGCAGTGTTTTACTGCTTCTGCAGACATTTCAGCGTACATTTGGTCTTCTCCCTCCATCATTGGGTTCTCTGACCCTGTAACCACTTTAGCGGTCCTACATCTGTTCCCCTTTGGGTTTGCCATTTGGCAGCAGCCCCCTCTCTCTGAGATTCTTGCACTGCACCACCATTCTCTCTCTTTGGTCGAGTTTGCCACTGTTCTCCTTCGGCCTCGGATTTTCTCTAGTCATCACCGCTTACAGCTCGAGCGCTTCTGCGCAGCGTCTTTTGGCATTTTTAGTTTGGGCCTTTCCGTAGCACTAAGCGGCACCTATAAGCCGAAATGATTGCTTTAGAGTACAGATTAGGAGAAATGGCATATGTGGAGGGACACAATGCGTGTAGGTGTTTGGCTATTTGCCCACCCATTCATTGCCCATAGCCGTGCTAATTTCTATAACCATTCCAACCCAGTTACTGCCCCTCCTCACCCAAGACACCTTCTCATGGAAACTCTTTGAGCTCGCTTTAATCAAGCCGTACCATCAAACGTTGTTCTCGAAGTCTTCTGAGGTTTAATGACTTCATTTGAGTTGTAGTCGCGCTACCCGTGTAATAAAAATGTCTTAACCAGGTCTTACATTGACAACGGAACCACAGTTCTTCTGTGCAGATGTTAGGTTCTGTGCTTGACGTTGCAACAGACTTCTGCAGCAGGTGCAGCAACTCTATTAGCTATCTTACTAGCATGGAACATTGTGACCGCCGGGCTAAAAGCATAGCCCTGTTGGAGGCACTTTAACTCCATGGTCATAATAACAAGGATTGTAGTTTTGATTTGTATAGTTGTTCTAAGTGAAGTGTTTAAGCTTGAGTGCTATATATCAAAACATCATTATCGTTTGGCCTTGGACGTCTGCTTGCATTCACAGTGATTTGGTAATATGGGCCAATACGCACTGATATTAACGATACATATGCTGATCCATTCTAGTATGAAATGTACATCAATTTACAGGGTTATTTTGACCATATTGTTCGTAGTGTACTTAGAAACAATGATATATGATGCCACTTCATGTGATGTCACATGGTTTGTGGTCACGTGACATCACTTCCTATGGTGTCACTCTTGGGGGCGTGGCATTGTGATGTCACTTCCGCGACCCCTGGCATTTTGGTGAAATGACGTCCCTGTTGGGAGGATGTCCTAGTTGCCATGGCGCACCCTGCAACTGTACCACCAATGAAGGACCGTTTTGACAAGAAATAGAGGGCCCCAGAGAGTACTGCTGCCTGTCTCCGATCACACAGCCCACCCCAGACTCTGCTGTTTCTGCGGCGGCCAGGGAGAGGTCGGCCAAGCCATCTTCCTCCTGCTCAGTGCCCCCAGACAAGGAAGGCAAGCGCCTTGACGCCTTCAGAAAGAGAATCATCATGACAGCTGCCACAACTATCAAGGCGCCGAACGCTATGGCCATACTCGCCAGCTATGATCGCGAGTTATGGTACAAGTTGGAGCCCCTGTTGGAATTCTTGCCTGAAGACAAAAAGCAAGATGCACTGGTAATTCTCCATGAGGGTGAGATTGCATCTGACCATGCCATCACTGTCTCTGTCAACATCGCTGACACGGGCAATCGCCAGATGGGTAACGGAGTGTTACGCTCACCTGGACCCCACAGGGGTGTCGATCGGACCCGGACAGCTGCGGTCTCCGTCAATGTGATGCGTAGTGCAGAGATAACTGTCTGGACTGGCCCGCCTAGTCTTGTCTGCTGGACCCAAAGAAGTATTTTTCTGCAAGTGGAGACAGGGATTAGCCACCTGTGGGTTTTAGTGATGGCCTCCCAACTAATCACCTCCGATATCCCCTTAGTAACCTCACCTTATGTTTGTAAAAGATGAGCTCTCCATCCTGCGTGTCTTGCAGGGGCGCGTAGATACCAGTTACTTCACAGGTCTGAAGGCTTTGGGAGAGTTCCGGTAAGCATTGACTCTGAAGTCCCAGGCGGGATTGGTAAGTATCAAGTTCAAAGAGTTCAATGTGCCCGATGTTCACTCTTGTCCCCTTCCTTCCTTAAATTGCAACTGAGTTTGTGAGAAGAAGGTCTCGTAGCTGCTGCTGGCGTTCAGGTAAGAGTCTGTGTTACCCAACGCTGTCCGGTAACTATTGCATGCGTTAACGTGTTGTTTTTCTCCCTCTTTACAGATGCGGCATATGAAGATATGGAGAATAATACCGCCGGTGGTAAATCAGGTAAGTCTATGGTGGTAAGAGGTATTTATTGATTCCCTTGGCTCACCTTGTTATTCTTGTGCCCCTAGGTGCCGGAGTACGGCGAAGAAATGATGGAGACAGTGCCGGATCGAAAGATGCTGTGAGAACTGGTGAGTATGGCGCCGTGCTGGAGCAGGCGAAGCGACGCGTGCACTGATGTACTTTCCAGGTCGGGAGATGAAATGGATCCGGAATCAGGTGAGGAATTTGAAATAAGTACATTTTCTAACCTTGTCCTTTTCTTCCTCTTTATTCTAGGAGCTCCGGATTTGAGGCGGGCGTGGCAGAAGACTGGATGCTGGCTGCAGGCACGCGGGCGTGTCCGAAGACTGGATGCTGGCTGCAGGCACGGTGAGAGTCACGCTGCTGGATAGCAGAAGCATGTGCTGCTGTTTGGGTGTGGTTTAAATAGCCTCCAAAGTAGTCCCAGGAAAGAAGTTCCCCAGGACCACACCCGAGTAAAAAATAGTCCCTGTAGTAAAATAGTCCCATCCAGGCCTCACGTTGGCTTGGATTTATTTGTAGCATGGTCTGCATGAGGTAAGTAATGTCTATGAGCCTGGCGCCTATGGCCTATGGCGCCAGGACTGATTTTTATTATGAGCCTGGTGCCTACGGCGCCAGGACTGAACCCAGACAGCCCCTAGCTGGGGCTGCTGCGGTTTTTGTAAAAGTCTGGATGCCTGCTCCCGGGGCTGATGGGCTTGATCCGGATGCCCGGGGGTAGGCATCATGACAGCACTCCCCCCCAAGGCCCCTCCTAAAGTTGTTCTTCCCCTTGGCCCTGTTTGTCTGGGAAGTTCCAATGGAATTTCTTCACCAACTGAGGTGCATGAACGTGGTCACTAGGCTCCCATGACCTTTCCTGTGGTCCGTAACCTTTCCAGTCGATTAAATAAAAAAGTCTTGATTTAACCAACTTAGAGTCCAGGATATTCTTTACCTCAAATTCAGGTTCTCCATCTATTAGGATGGGGTCAGGTGGTTTGGTAAATCTTGTCCCGGGTTGAACTGGTTTCAGAAGTGAAACATGAAAGCCAGGATGGATCCGCATATTATAGGGTAATTCCAACTTGACGGCCACCGGGTTGATAATGGCCTTAATAGTGTAAGGTCCCAAATACCTAGGATTAAAAGTCTGAGTTCCTTTTAGAGGTATGTGTTTTCTAGCCAGCCAAACTTGATCCCCAATCTGATATCGTGGAGCATCGCTTCTATGTTGATCAGCATTTTTCTTATATTTCTCTTTCGCTTGTTTCAAATGTTCTGTTGCCTCCTTAAAGGCTTGTGCAATAGTAGAGTGTAAATGACTAACTGCAGGCATTTCTAAGTGCTGAGGCGAATCGAGTTCTGAGGTTCGAGGGTGATGACCGTATATGGTATAGAAGGGGCTTTGTCCGGTTCCAGAATGTACTGAGTTATTGTATGCATATTCGGAAATCCATAAAATATCCTTCCAATTGCTTTCGGTCTGGTGCAGCATGCAACGTAGGTACTGTTCAAGGGTCTGGTTGGTCCTCTCCGTCTGACCATCGGTCTGGGGATGGTGACTGGTTGATAACCTCATGTCAATTAGCACCAATTGACAACATTTCTTCCAAAATTGTGAAATGAATTGACTGCCTCGGTCAGAGACCAATACGGAAGGAAATCCGTGTATTCGAACAATGTTTTCGAGGAACTCCTTGGCCAAAATTGAAGCGGATGGTAATCCTTTTAAAGGAATAAAGTGGGCCATCTTGGAAAAAAGATCCACAATAACTAGGATGGTGTTAAATCCATTACATGGAGGTAGATCTGTAATAAAGTCTAAAGACAAGGTGTGCCATGGTGTAGGTGGAATATCCAAAGGTTGTAAAAGGCCAGCAGGTTTTTTCTTCTGGCTTTTGTTTTGGGCGCAAATGCCACAAGACATCACAAATGACTTTACATCTTTTCGCCAAGTGGGCCACCAGAACTGTCTCTTAATTTTCGCTTCAGTTTTTGCGATACCTGGGTGCCCTTCCATCAGGGTGTCATGGTAATTGGAGATGACTAGTTCTTGTATTTCCTTGTGTGGTAGAAATAGTCGTCCTTGATAGTAAGGTAGGTCATTGACGACTGAGTAGTCCGGGCCTTTCTTTACCCAGTCCTGCAGGGTTGCTGGATCGAAGAGTTGTTGGATTTTTGAATGAATATCTTCTAGTGTCTGTTGAGTAGTCATGCCAAGAATTCTTTGCTCAGGAATTATTTGCATCGGTTCCGGGTTTGCATATGCTTCTCCCATCCCTATTCGGGATAAGGCATCTGCTTTGCCATTTTTGCGGCCTGGTCGATAAGTGATCACGAAATCGAATTCGGCAAAGAACAATGCCCATCGAAGTTGACGCGATAATTGGGCTTTGGCTGTTTTTAAATACTGCAGGTTCCGGTGATCAGTGATTACGGTAATGGTATGCCTGGCACCAAGAAGGTAGTGCCACCAAGCCTTAAAGGCGGATTTGATAGCTAATAGCTCTTTATCGGTAATCGCATAATTTAACTCAGGTGCTGAGAACTTTCTGGACCAAAACGCTACTGTGTGAAGTTGACCGGTTTCAGGATCCTTCTGGGACAGGACAGCTCCCATGGCTAAACTGGATGCATCAGTTTCTACTATGTATGGAAGCTCAGGGCGTAGATGCTTTAAGACAGGTGCTGAGGTGAATTTCGCTTTCAGCTCTTGGAAGGCCTTTTCAGCCTCTTCGGTCCACAAGAAGCGTTTGTTTTTTCGCAAAAGTGCTGTGATGGGGTGTACAACATGGGAGAAGTCCAGAATGAATCTGCGGTAGAAATTAGCAAATCCGAGCATGCTTTGTACCCCTTCGACTGAACTGGGTGATGGCCACTTGAGAATTGCGTCCACCTTTCGAGAGTCCATTCGGACTCCCTTTGGAGTCAGGATAAATCCAAGAAATTCAACTTCCGTAGCATGAAAAACACATTTTTCCAATTTTGCATATAACTTGTGCTGGCGTAGTTTCTCAAGGACTGCACGCACGTGCTTAACATGGTCTGATTCTGAGGAGGAGTACACTAGAATATCATCTATGTATACGACGACACAGACGTCAATGAGTTCATCGACGAGTGGGCTCGAGTCACATCCGACGAATGGGTGCTGTCCCTCCTCCATCAGGGACACTCGCTGGAGTTTATAAAGTAGTCTCCAGACATTCCTCCAGTACACAAACCAGAAACATGGCAGCACCTTCTGGTCCAGGAAGTGCAGTCTTTCGTACGAAAGGGCGCTGTGGAAAAGGTGCCGAGGAATGAGATGCAGAAAGGGGTGTGTTCCCGCTACTGTCTGTTAAGAAAAAAGGGCTTACTGAACAAACCAGGGGTTTGGAGACCCATACTAGACCTAAGGGTGCTCAACAAGTTTCTAAAGGCACAAACGTTTTACATGGTAACATTGAAACAAGTACTATCCCAGCTGCAACAGGTGGATTTCCTAGCATCCCTCGACCTCGAAGACGCATACTTTCACATTCCTATTCGCCCTTCACAACAGCGCTCCTTCGGTTCATGGTGGCGGGAGTGCACTATCAGTTCAAGGCTCTTCCCTTCGGGCTCAGATCGGCCCCTCGGGTGTTCACCAAATGCCTCGCACCTGCGGCAGAGAGGAATCCATGCCTACCCATACTTAGATGACTGGTTAGTAAGAGCCCCCTCCTACTTTCTTGTGGAGTCCAACACCAATGTCACGATCCAATGCCTAAAACAAATGGGGTTCTTCATCAACTTCCTGAAGTCGCAGCTGGCTCCCTCTCGGAGGGCGCTTTACCTCGGGGCCCTGCTAGAAAGCAGCACTTGCAGAGCCATGCACTCGGATGAGAGAGTGACAGCCCTTTTGCAGAAGGTGCACTGCCTCAGCCCGGTCGACCACAGTTCGCAGCTGGGGATGTTGTCTTCATGCATCCCACTGGTCACCAACTGCAGACTGCGCATGAGATCAGTGTAAGAATTCTTGGATGACAGATGCGTTCAAGCTTCCAGCTTCTAGGAGGACCGCATTACGATGACTCCAGCCTTCAGGAAGGGCCTGACCTGGTGGTCAGTGAGAGAACACATCCTGCAAGGTGCCCCCTTCAGGCTCCCGGACCATCAGATCACCGTCACTGCAGACGCTTCCATGGAGGGCTGGGGAGCCCACCTCAGGACCAGCACATCAGGGGTTTGTGGTCAGAGATGGAGAAGACCCAGCACATCAACCTGCTGGAGCTATGTGTGATATTCTGGGCGATGAAGTCCTCCCCCTGCTTGTTGGGAAGTGGTTTGGATTTACACAGACAACACAACATTGATGTTTTACATCCGCAAGCAAGGGGGGACCATGTCCCCACAGCTTTCCAAGGAGACCCAAGTGCTCTGGCATTGGGCCCTGCAACAAAACATGTTCCTTATTCCCCTCCAGCTGCTGGGGATCCACAACACTCTGGCAGACTCCCTCAGCAGGGAATTGCATTCTTGTAACAAATGAGAGTTGCTCTAAAACTAGCTGCACCTGTTGTTTCAGGAGTGGGGCACCCCGGAGATCAGATCAACCTGTTTGCCACCTGCGACAACAGCCGCTGCAAGAACTTTGCCAGCCGGATTCCCTACACAGACAGTTTGGGGGATGCCTTTGCATTCCCATTGGAGGGGAAATTTCTGTATGCATTTCCCCCAATTCCTCTGTTGCTGCGAGTCCTACTCACTTTCAAACAGTATCGGTGCAGACTGATATTAGTGGCCCCTGCCTGGCCGAGACAGTATTGGTACTCGGAGCTCCTGGCTCTTTCGGAGACAGCTCAAATCAGACTGCCCCCGCACCAGTCGCTCTTGTCCAGGAAACAGAGGATGGTTCTGCACCACGACCTAGCCTCTCTCAATCTGACGGCCTGGCTACTGTATTCTCGCAATCATACGCTATGACATTATACAGGAAAACCGCCTGCCTGATTCATTTAATACCCATTGAGATGGTAGCAAGATAAGTCTGATATATCGAGACCTAGCTGATGGTCGTTTGGCCATTCGAAAATGGCCTTTTAATCCTCCCATTGCTCAGTTTAACAACTGCCCTACTA
This sequence comes from Ambystoma mexicanum, assembly GCF_040938575.1. Classification (NCBI taxonomy): domain Eukaryota; kingdom Metazoa; phylum Chordata; class Amphibia; order Caudata; family Ambystomatidae; genus Ambystoma; species Ambystoma mexicanum. The sequence continues at coordinate 1,088,673,722 of NC_090926.1, read as the reverse complement.
ACCCCCAGCCAGGCCTAACACCAATACGACCAGAACACCCACCAGCAAATTCCAACACTAACGATACCCTGCTTAGAATACTAGACTGACGGGACACCCCCCTTGTTGCCAACCTCTTGCACCATCATGAAACCTCTAAACACACTAAGGCTGCCCACAGTATTATATTCTATCCTGAACTGTTCGAGGTCTGGGAAACAAAATGGAAGATCCGGTTGACATGAATTTATATCAGATTCTCAAATGATATACCTCCAAGAAATATGGAAATTGAAGCCAATCCATAATGCAGGCTTTATTTCTTTTTTCTACCTGCTATTAAAGACCCAGTAAGTCTGGCAAAGGGGGTCTAATCTGTATTCACCCTTATTTGGGTGCTAAATATACAACTTTGGAAATCGCCTCTGGTTATTTATTAGGGGTATCTATAGTCATGGAAGGAGAAATCTTCTTGCATTTATTGAATCTGTATCTTAGACCACATTTCCTGGCCATACAGGAGTTACATATGGGTATCAAAAAAATAGCTGACTTCAGATCCGGGATTAACCCAGGACAAGCTATCATTGCTGTGGATTTAAACTGTCTGTTTCAAGCCTCACTCTCTCTGTCCTTCTGAATTGACTATAGAGGATGAGATCTGGGATATCCCTGAACTCCCTCCCAAAGTGGCATAGAGTTGCTATCTTCTTGCACAACACCAAGCAGCTATTTTCTTTAAGCATTGCTTGAGAGCCTGCAATGGTGGAATAATGGATGATAGCCCCCTCATACCTACATATAGATCACATAAGATGCAGACTCACATAGACTATATACTGGTTGGTTTGGAAGTTTTGCCCACTACAAACACATTTACGGTCCAAGAAAGGTCTGAAAGCGATCATGATCCTTTATTGTTAACTTTTTGGATACCAATTCTTCCGCAGACAGACCCGATGAAACACCAGAAGTCGACTAATCAACTATGCCCACGAAAATGGACCACACTAGATAGTGGTATGATTATACCCAGCCTTTATGATGAGTTGCTGCCAGTTTTTATATAGTTTGTTTGGGGTAACCTCCATTATGACCCCTGTCGCATTCTACAATACATTGGTTTCTATTTCAATACCCTTTCTGGCCCAAATTCCTGTCCAACGTACAATGATAACATCTGACAGTCATTTTTGGTTTGATAAACAGCATAGACTAGCCAAACAAGCTTTGATAAATTAACATAAACACATATGCCTATAGACCACTCCCAGAAAGCCTTTTTAAGGGAACATTATGAAGAAATGCTGGGAAAGAAAAAGGAGCTCCACTACCTAATTCAATGTAAGAAGTTACAACATGCTGCCAAAACAAAAAACAGCAAGAGTTCCTGAGAATTGTTGCTGTGGAAAGCTATACAAAGTTTGTGCCATTGTCTATAACAGAAGCCATATGGTTTGACCACTTTAAATTCACTGACTAAGAAGATCCTCTAGAATTGGTTCAAATTGATAACACTCATTGCGATCATATTATTAGACATCATGCAGGTAATGTATCACTCACTCCTGATTCTATTTCTGTGAAGCTCACCGCAAATTAGAATAGGACTGCCCTGAATTTACAGAAATCTAATAAAGCTCTGGGCCTTGACTTCTTGTCCATTGACATATTTAAAGATGAGGTAGACATATGTGCACCTAGACTCACTAAAATGTTCAGCATATTAACATTCTTAAAAACAATCCCAATAACTTGTCAAGGAGCATTAGTAGTTCCTATTTATAAAAAAGATGGACGGGACGACCCCCTCGCCCCCACGAAAACTATTGTCCCATATCCTTTTTAGATTCACTGTCAAAATTGTATGCAAGGGCATTACTTGCCAAGGTTGAAGAATGGTTTGAAACAAATGAAATCTTAGCTCCAATTCCAGATGGTTTTCATAAATTTACATCTATGATAGATCAAATTCTTAGACTAACCATGATTATTAATGAAGATGCTTCTATTAAGAAAATGCGCCTGTTTGTAGCCTCGAAAGACTTCCAAATGGCATTGAATTCTTTCCCAAGAAAACAACTATGGGCACTTTTAATGGAGGTAGCCATTCCAGGCTAGATAATTGAAGCAATTTATTTATTGTATTCCAAGAATTTTGCAGAGGTTCGCTAGAGTGTTTCTGGGGAATGCATTGAGCCATTGACCTCTGCAGAGGAGTCAAACAGGGTTGTGTGCTGGCCCCTCTGCTGTTTTCTCCGTATATCAATGGCATTGCAGCAACATTCAGTAAGGTTAATAGAAATGTACCTAAATTAGAAAACATCACCTGGCTATTACTCCTCTTTGCAGAAGATACAATCTCAATATCCAAAAACTTCATAGGGTTTTGGCAGTTATTGGATACTTTTGCAGCAAGGTGTGAAGAAAAAGGGCTAAAAGTAAACATATCGAAAACAAAAATCATGTCTCCATCTTAAAATCCTCTTGCTAGTTCATTTCATTAGATCCATACTATTAACAATATAAGCACTGAAGATATGATATTACATTTATAAGGCACCTGTACACAAGTGTTTCTAGGCGCGAGAGGTCGAAGAGGTCGACAAGTATGTTTATCAGGGGAAATAGATACACAAAGGAGGCAAATGGGCTGCCTGAATTGAATAAAGTGTGGCTACACCATCAAGAAGGGGCAACCTGGTGACTATCTTCCTGAAGCAATATAGCGGGCCTGCAATTTCACATGCAATGGAAGTATAAAAAATGCAGGCTACTACTGCTGCGACCTATGGCTGAGAATTATGGGTCCATTGTAATGTAGCCACATTACAAAAGGAAGAAAACTTGAAAAAATGCTTGCTATGATATGATATGATATGGCATTTATAACGCGCCTATGCACACGTTTTTCAAGGCACGATGAGGCGGGGGGGACAGAGGGAAGACAGAGACAACGATCTTACTAGCCGGTGACATTGACAGGGGGGGGAGGGAAAAGTGTGAGGGGAAGGGGAGAGGGCAGTGCAATACATAGGATAACAGTAAAATAAATGAAAAAATAATAAATAAATAAATAATAAATAAATAAAATAAGAAGTACAGCCAAGTGGTGGCAAGTGCAGGGGTAAGTGCAGACATCAGGTGCCAGGTGCTGGTAGGGGGCTGTAGGGATACAGAAACAGCCCCCGAGTGCAGGAAGTTTCCAGGGGGGCAGTGCAAATGCCATGCTACAGTTCAGGGGGGAAGTGAAGACTCTAGTGGTGAAGGAGTGGTTGCAGAAGTCAACCAGAGCAGGAGCCAGGGTGTCAAGGTGATCCTTGATGGTTTTGGAGGAACAGGGGTGAACCTGTTTTGACAAGACTTTCATAGATCAGACTTGTCTATAAACCTTGTCTGGGGAGAACAGGCGAAAGGCAGAGAAGGAGGGAGGAGAGGTGGCCGAAGAATGGCCAGAGGAAGAACAGGAGGTAGAAGGAGGAGGCGGAGAGGAAGAGAAAGAGGACAGGATGTCCTGTGTTCTAGATATGAAATGAGAAGCCAGAGCCGTGCAGAGGGCCTGGGAGGGGACAGGAGAGGTAGCGACTGCAGCAGGATTGGCCAGTTCCTTGCATATTTCAAAGAGTTCAGCCGAGTTGTTAGATGCCGCTGAGACGCGGGCTTGGATGTGAGCTCTCTTCTCGGTGTGGACAGAGAGCCGGTATTGCCATTGGAGCAGGTGGCAGGCCAGTTTGTCAGAGGATGTACAGGAAGCACGCCATTTCCTCTCAGCCACCCTGCACTTGCGTTTGAGGGTGACGAGGTCTGAGTCGTACCAGGAGTTGCACTTGGCTTTGCGCTTCAAGCGGATCCTCATGACAGGGGCAAGAACATCAAGAGTATCAGATATATCAGAGTGGAGCATGGAAAGGGCTGTGTCAGGGTGTGAATCAGCCAAAGGGGCAGTGAGGGTGAGAAAGTGGCGGCGAAAGCCTCAACTGACACATGATTCATGGGTCCGATAACCGAGAAGGCGGGTGGCAGTGCTGGAGGTGGCTTGGCCTGAGGGGTAGAGAGGGTGAGGTGGGAGGAAAGGAGAAAGTGATCCCTCCAGGAGAGAGGAGTGGTGAGAGGGATAGAAAGGGGAGGATCGAAGAGATTAGAACATCCAGAGTGTGCCCAGCAGAATGAGTCGGGCCAGAGGGGAGAATAGAGAGTGAGAGAGAATCGCAGAGGTCGCAAAGAGTCCAGAGGAAGGACAGGAAGCATCCAGGTGGATGTTAAAGTTTCCAAGAAAGAGGAGTTGAGTGGTTGAGACCAGGAGGGAAGAGGAGAGGTCTGCCCACTCAGAGAGGAAGGAAGAGATCTGACCAGGTGGCTGATAGATGGTAGCCACAGTAAGGGAATGAGCGAAGACTGCAGGAGTGGTTGGTGTTTTGCAGGGAAAATTACACTTCCAACTTGCCAACGTGTGGATTGCCGGAGTCCTCTTTCTGTGTCCAGCTGCTCCTGCCTCTCGCTAGCTTGAAGGAGTTAAAATCCCTCCATTCAGTGAAGCGTAGCGGAGAGTGCAGGAGTGTTTATTGTTATGTGGAAGGTACGACCTTTACCGTAGAGAAAACTGGACAACTCCGGGAAAAGAAGCAAAAAGCAGTATCGTGAGTACGTTATTTTAATATTAATGCCTACACATTATCAGATGAAAGACACTGCAAGCAAATGCCATGCTACATTCCAAGTGGACTAAAATAGTCTAGTGTGCAATATTGCTGCTCACTTTTAATCATTTGTTTAAAGTTTTTAAGGACTGAAATTCACTTTTAACAAACAATCATCAGTGAAGTTGCATGACTTTATCTACAATGAAATTGAAACAGCCAAAACGTTCTGGGTTGAGAAGTGAGGCCCTAGGAAAGGGTAAAGGTAAACGGATTTGCAGTCCTGTGTACATTACCAAAAATACCTGCGACGGTCCTAAAATAAAAAGGGGCAAGAAGGAAACCAAGGTGGATTTGATGCAACAAACAAAGATATTGGGTTTCTTCTCCGGTAAAGGTCGAGTAAAAGTAAGTGAGGAAGCGGACACAAATATGGCGCATCATTTAGAGCCAGTAGATATGCAGACACAGGCAGTGGAAAGAAATAACCAAATGTTATTGGATGATGATCAATTTATATTCAACGAAGGATCACTCGACAATAACAGGTAATTATTGGCACTATGTGCGAACGTGGGAAGAAGTTCCATGGGTTTGGGGGTTCAGGGAATTGTAGAAAGCCTCAATCCCCTAACCTATCTGCCAGACCCAATATGGATTTTTTGACCCAGCCAATGTCAAATCAGGAACCATGTGCAGAAGGCCTGGCCACAGAAAGGAGGGACAGTGACAGATGGCCCTTCATACCTGATAATACTATTGAAACTATGATAGAGGCAGTGACATTGAAAGTAGAAGCTGTGTTCGCCCTATGTTCGGCTGTGATCTCAGACCAGAAAATACTTTACTCTCTTACTACGAAATTGGTTATGACAGATGTCCCGGGAAGACCTTTACATTTCCAGTCTATTATCCCTACTAACAACATCCCCCAACTAACAAAAACGATAACAAAAGTAGGGGGGCATTCTCACAACATTCTGGATGATGGCAACCGGATTTGTTCCAAACGGGCAGCAAATCCAGATACTATTACAATAGTGGACACCCTGAATAACACTTGGAGATCCTAAGACTCAGTGAATATAGCGGCAGCAACAGAGAAGGACGCTATAGTTGCCCTATGCGCTGAAATCTCCATGATGGAAGCCGCTACAACCACAGGGACAAAGGCCACTCAACACGCAGTTATACAACGTGATACGCAAGTAGAACTGGGTGCAAATGTGGAAAACAGTGACTGCGACCCACAAAGAAAAATCCTAAGTCTGACCTTGGCGATAGGCCAACGGGAATTCACTAAGACACAGCATGATGGAACTAGAAGATCAGTAGTGTTAAATGGCCCTATAGATAAATGGGTCAAGTTTCAGGCACCTGAAATAGTGAAATCACATAAATCACAGGCACCTAAGTTGAATATGAGGAGCCAGGGAAAAATTGATCATTTTGGAATAAGCACAAAGAGGGACCAGGTGGCTAATATGTTAGGACTACGGAAGACTCCTACACAGCAAGGTGAATATAGACAAGCAACATCAGGGTGTTACCCTTTGGGCCACATACATTCCCCAGCACCAACTTGTGAAGAAAACTATAAGTCAATATCAAGGTGCCACCAGGGGTATATATCTGGTCCCTCGAGTACGCAGCAAGAGTTGCCCCACGTCTATGAAAAAGCTATGATACAAGTGCCTTATTTCAAGTATAACCAGGAGACATTGGGCACGTTGGTTAGATTGAATGAGATTAATCCCACTGATGTAAGCCCATTTTTGAATAGATCAGCTTTATTGCGATTATGGTCGATTATGCCATGGTTATCCCTAATAACAATGAAAGACATAGTTCAGATCATGCTGCCAGAAGTGTGAAGCCCAACAAATTGGTCCGTCATACAGGTTAACAGTCACTGTTAAAAATGGGCCTAAAATTAACAGTGTGCCAAGCCCAGCCCCAGAATAAAGGTAGCAATGCCTTAAATGACTATAATCAGAAAGGCCAGAAGATGGGGGACCGGACACAGGGAGACTGGCCAAGTCTGCTAAGTGCACAAGATGCAGATAGACAATACAGTAATAATTACAACCAAGAGTCCAATACCATGGCCTGGGAGGTCATAAAAATGAATGTGCCTCTCCAATGTAGAGAAACATCGGACTACTGACCTCTGAACATAGCCAGTTGGAACACACGAGGATGCACCCATTTGTTGAATAATGCTGACTCATTGCAGCAATTAAAAACGTATGATATTATTATGCTGCAGGAGACATGGTTGGATTGTCCCCTGTGTATTGAGGGTTACCTGGCAAAAAAGGGGGATAAAGGTAGACCCTACGGTGGGCTCTTAATAGCAGTTGGTCCGAAATATCACTCAAGACGGGTGTTATTGGACTCAGCTAACGGCTGCCTTAAGGCTGTAGTGGTGGACCAAGAGGGGACCAATGACTGGGAGATGCTTTTGATAAATGTGTATGCTCCCCCGGGTTTGATGGCCTACAAGGCTATTCAAAATAGTATCGAAGATGCATTATCAATACCAGAGGGATTGGGGGAGACACAATTGAAAATAGTGGCTGGTGATCTAAATTCTAGTTGTGTTGATACCAAACTCAGGTCAACCTATAATAACATTGTGCCTAGGAGTGTGATGGTACAGCAGAAAGGAAATAACAAAGGGGACAAGTGGGTCTCCTTTTTAAATGAGCGGGATATGTGTATGATGAATGGTAGGACGGTGGGAGATATCCCAGGAGCCTATACATGGAGGGGCCATAAAGGATATGCCACTTTGGACTACCTATTTGTCAATAATGTGTGTCTGCAGTTGGTGAATAATTTATCAGTAATACACACAGATCACAGTGACCACGATGTATTGGCTCTTGAAATTAACATACACTCACTGGGAGGGAGGTTCAGTGGGGCTAAGAACATTGTTGTAAATCATGCTGGAAATGTTGTACCCTGGACAGAAATTAATCTTACAAAGATCGAGGCTCCATTAGGGGAATTTGTTTTCCCTATACAAGTAATATTGAAAGAATGCCTGATGACGAGAGTTGGATCCAACAGTTAACTAAAAAAGTGGGGACCATAAAGAATATAGGACCTGCTATTTGTAACAATACTATACAGGGGTCTGATAAGACAATACGAGATGAAAAACGCAAGATGCGTAGTGAACTACGTAAACTTTGTAGAAATGGTGTAAAGTGTTTTGAGTTGGCAAAATGATGTAAAGCGATCAGAAACAGATACCGAATATGGCTTAGACGCTGGAGAACCTCCATCCGAAACGTAGACTGTCAGTCTATGATTGAAGCTCTTCGGACAACTGCCCTCGAAAAATCTGGGGGAAACTGTCAAAAGCAAAAGGTGATGTAAGAAATCTGACAGTAAACGCCATACAGGAAAATACCTGGAAAGTCTACCTTAAGGACGGGGCTCTCGCGCAATTACCAAATGCCAACCCCGAATATGAAATTGGGAGATGTCCACTCAAATTTTCACTGGAGATAGTGAAGAAAGTGATTCTCAATCTGAAAAAACTCAAGATCACCAGGACCAAATGGCCTCGCGAATCCTGTTCTTAAGAAAAACCCTGATCAATGGGCCTATACATTAAATGTTCTATTTGAGAAGGTTTGTTATACGCACCATATCCCTTTATCATGGCAGCAGGCAATATTATTACTGGTTTACAAAAAGGGGGAGAAGAATCTCCTAGAAAATTATGGATTATTATCTCTATTAGATGTAACAGGTAAGATATTCTCTACTTTTGTGTTAGAAGCACTGCAAGTATGGGTAGAGGAATCCAAGATATTACATTTTACCCAGACTGGGTTTCAAGTGGGCTCGGGTACGAGCCATAACCTTAGAACACTTGGCACAATAATCAGAGGTACTCTGGCCTCAGGGAGCCAGACTCTGTACGTAATATTGTTGGACATTAAGGCTGCTTTTGACAGTGTAGATCAGTCCTTCCTGGTTGATTAATATCCTGGAGGGCCAGCATCAGCAAACAAAGGCTGGAGTCAGGCTTTTGGGTGAAGATATGGTAACCGCTATCGTAGAACTGCAGAGGGGAGTGAAACAGGGTTGTAAGTTGGCCCCTACTCTGTACAAACGTTATATGTCGAATCTACCAGAATGGTTAAACCTAGAGGTGGGATGTTGTCCTAGGGTGGGAGGGTGTCCTTTACCCTGTCTTCTTTATGCGGGCAACCTTATACTTTTAAACCACACATACTCTGGTGCAAAAGTCATGTTCGAGACATTGTACCGATACGCGACACTTAATAAACTAACTATTAACATGGCGAAGACTAATGTTTTTGTTGGATCTGCAAAATAATGTAACTCGATCTAGCTTTAAGACGTTTCTAGGAAATTTAGAATATGTTGACTCCTACCCTTATTTAGGATTAGACATAAGTGGCACTAAAACATATAAGTACATTGTAGAAGCGAAGAAGATAAAAACCTCAAGGCTGGCCCAGCAGGTATTTACATGTGTAAGAGAAACAGCTGGTTATTCCTTAGGGGCTATACTAATGTTGTACAAACTATGCTACTGCCCCATGGTACTCTACGGGTTGGAAGCCCTTGCCATACGCGATTTAGTTTCGTTAGATAAGATCGAAGGTGCTTTCTGGAAACAGATGTTGAGATACAAAGTGGGGGTCTCAATACAAAATATCAGACTTGAATTGGGCCTGACATCGTTAAGAGGGGAGCTCTTGAGAAAACAGGGCTTACTATACATGAAAATTCATGCAGGCCCTAAATGTGAGCTACTCGGGCTATTGGCTGCACTTGGGCATGGAAAAGACAGCTTTGAACGTCTGGTCAATGACCTGTTTGATCACATAGGTTGGCACCCAGACTTCTCTATGGCTCTTCTTATGATACTTTGAAACGTGTTTTCAAAAGGAAAATAAAGCAATGGGATTGGGTGGCCAACTATTTACATGTGGAGACTTTGAGTAGCCATACTTTTATGGAGGGTGTTTCGTATAGTTATTTAAAACCTCAACTATATATTAGACAATGTCCACGTTCGAAGGTTTGTGACTTTAGGATGAGGCTGAGGTCAAACCAGCTCCAAGTATTGGCTTTAGTGGGCCCCCAACTAGGTCTCCACCGAAGTGAGAGATATTGCCGGTTCTGTAAATTAACTGAATATACTAAGACAGCAAGGCATATCCTTACAGAATCTGAAAGCATGGGTAATGTTTATATGACTTTGTTAGGTCCCTTTGTGCATAATTGTGATTTTATCAAGAGAACTGATTTTTGGTTATACTGCTTGAATACAGAGAACCAAAAGGTACATATTGCACTTTACCAGGTGTGGGAACTTGCCAAAAAGAGACTTGAGACTGTTACCAGATGTATGGACACATATGTCTCAATCTAGTAGATCTAAATAGAAGTCGGAATTACACTGAAGAGGTATTTTATTGTAAAGTATTATCTAAGAGTTTCTGATTTTAAAACTTTAGATACCATATTTTATATTTTTAGGAAATTGATATTGTGTGTTTTTAAATAAAATGTGGGAAGAAGCTTAGGTTTATCGAATACAGTATTATAAAGGAACTGAGAAAGAAATTCCCTTGTTGAATTTGCACACTTTGTAAAATAGTAATGAATTTATGGTAAAATTGTTAAGATTTACGTTATTACGTATTACGATAGTAAATGTCTTTTTAGATTCAGTGTTTTAAAAATGTAATGTAATTTGTTATGTTCTTTGAATGTATTGTAAAGTTTCTTAAGAAACTAAACAAATAAATAAATAATAGTAAGGGAATGGCCAGGAGAGAGAGAGAGCCTGCAGACAAGGCACTTGAAAGAGGAGTAGGTCTGCATAGGAATGACAGAGGCAGGGATCCACTCAGGGAAGATCAGGGCTACACCCCCACTGGTATGGTTGGATCTGGGCGCAGAGAGGATCTTGTAGCCATCCGGGAGGAGAGTGTCAAAGCTCTTGACAGAGCTGGCCGTGAACCATGTCTCGGTGAGACCAAGGACATCAAGGTCGAGTTTTTCCAGGAGATGGCAGATGTCAGAGGAGTGTTTGACAGTAGAGCGAGAGTTTAGAGTTTCAATATGGAGAAATACTTCCGGGGAGTGGTATAAATCAGAGGTACGCCCTGCGGAGGTGTAGAAGAAGCCTGAGCGGGGGCAGAAGAGTAAGGAGGAGAGGGCAAGGTAGCCAAGGAGGAGACAGCAGGGGGAGGCAAGGAAGCTGAAGCAGGGAGAGAGGGGAGAGAGGGACAGCAGGAGAAGAGAGGAAATTGATGAGGCGCGGGAAGTGTCTATCAAAGAGGAGAAGGTTGGCCTGAGGACCTTGGACCAAGATGGTACCATTCAGGTAAACATTAATGATGACCTTAGAGGAGTGGAAGGGGGCCAGGAGGGCCTCCCACCGGGTGCCACCATTAATGGGAGAAGAAGAGAAAGGAGAAAGCACAGAGACCATATGAAGAGTCCATAGGTCTGGCGAGGGAACGACAAAAAGGATGTCAGTGAGGGTTTGCCTGGAGGAGGCGCTGGTATAGGTGGACTGGGTTGGAGACCAGGATGCCCTTTTAAACTTCTTCCTACCAGATTTAGTGAGGAGAGCCAGATAGTCGATAGAGAAGCAGTTAGAAAAGATAGGAGAAACAAAGAGCACCATATAGTAGGTAGGGAGAGGAGAGATGAAGAGGGGGAGGGGAGAACACTAAGGAAGGACACGCAGCAGCAGACGAGATAATAGTAGATAATTGGACAAGACGACAGGAGCTCAAATAATAGTAGAAAAGTTTGCTAGATTAATGCTTTTCTAAGAAGGCAAACCGGCAAAAGTTTCACAATGCAATTATAAATGTTTTCACAATGCAATTATAAATACCAGAGAAAACACACCTAAGTCTGAGAGGCCTGTATAGTGAGAAAAAAGGCTAGGTTTCACAATGCAATTTTAAATGCTTTCACAATGCAAATTTATAAATACTGGAGAAAACAACAATAACACACCTAAGTCTGTGAACTGCTATGTGGCCGGGTTTACAGGGTAGAGTGAAGGCTCAATGCCTGACCCGGGCCACTCCTACCTAACTTAGTTGCTTCTGGTTGATGGCTGGCACCTGGCTTCCCCCTGCTGACACCTGCAGATACTGTCAGGAGCCGCAGATGTGGGAGCCGTCCTTTACCTTGGGGCCCTTAGCCGCAGGAGCTACTGGGCAGAGGGCTGCCCTTCGGAATGTTCCCGAGCTAAAATTATATCTGGAAGCACTTTGCGATGTGTTAGCACTTCAGGGAATTCCAAAACATCCATGGTTTGTTAACATAAAAGAAATGCTGCGAAAAATGGGCCTACCCGGTCTGTGAGATAATCCTCACATATTTGGCTTGAAATACATATCTGTGGTTCAAGAGGCATTTGAAGCCTGGTTCCTTAGAGAGTTGTGAGTTTCCCCATGGATATAAAAGCTTGTCTATAGAATACCTTAGTCTAATTTCGCAAAGTACCTGGACATCCCCTGCCCCAGGGCAACCAAAACATTAATGACTAAACTGTGCTTTGGTATTCTAATATACTGCGAAATCGAAAGAGACGGAAAATCGCTATTATTGTGTCACATGGAAAGACTAGCTCCCAGCGTACTTAGATCACATTTCTGCAATCTCTATAGGAAATTAAGTACTGAAACAATTGAACCTTATATTATGAAATTGGACGATGTAAACATTTTAAAAGTGTATATAGTTTAGACTAACCATGCAACTTTATTTTGATATACTTTATTTGATTTATTGGATGTATTAAGCAACTGCTGCATTCACTTTGTATAATAATCTACTACTTTGCCTCTTTTATGATTTTGTGCTCTTCTTGCTTGTAGCCGAAATTAAGCTATTATCATATTGTCTTACTGCAGAATGGCATCTTTTACTGGCAGCAAGGGTCAAGCAAACCTAATTAGTGTTTCCACCGGGCCATATTGCCTGAAGTGGGGCAGCCAGTCTTGTTATCTTTGCTTACTGTGGCATGGCATTGTTTAAAAAGCCAGCATACTGCCCTACATTAGGAGAGCCCACCTGGACACTTTTTCTTACTGTGGCATGGCATTATTTACTGATGTCAAGGGTCAAGCAAACCTAATTAGTGTTTCCACCGGGCCATATTGCCTGAAGTGGGGCAGCCAGTCTTGTTATCTTTGCTTACTGTGGCATGGCATTGTTTAAAAAGCCAGCATACTGCCCTACATTAGGAGAGCCCACCTGGACACTTTTTCTTACTGTGGCATGGCATTATTTACTGATGTCAAGGGTCAAGCAAACCTAATTAGTGTTTCCACCGGGCCATATTGCCTGAAGTGGGGCAGCCAGTCTTGTTATCTTTGCTTACTGTGGCATGGCATTGTTTAAAAAGCCAGCATACTGCCCTACATTAGGACAGCCCACCTGGACACTCTTTCTTACTGTGGCATGGCATTATTTACTGATGTCAAGGGTCAGGCATACACGATGAGTGCTCAGCGTGGCCATACTTGCCCAGATCACTGCCCTGCATCTGATCATGATTTCTTACTGTGGCATGTCATTTTTTACTGGCAAAGCCAAGAAAAGTATGTTCTTGTATGATCATACTGGCATACATTGGTGCAGAATGCATGAAAATATATGGGCACAATCAGCAAGAACATGTTTTTAATGATGAAAATGATTGTGAAAATGTTTCTGTGCACTGTTGGCGACTTGCATCTATCAGATTTGTATTCTGTGTTGCAAAACGGATTGCCAACTGTGCGGCTTTACACAATTTTTGACAGGAAGTGTACTGTAAAATACACTATTTTAAATTATTAATTTAAAAAAATGTCTCGGGGAGAGAAATCGACCTTTCCCCACTCCCCTCTCCCCTCAACTCCTCTCTGCACCCCACTTGGTTTGTGCTCCTTCCCTAGGATCAGTCACTTGAATATTCCTGGAAAACATGTACCAATGGCCACGGCAAGTACCTTCTACCAAATTCACAAAACCCCTGCAATGGACTTTTTAGCTGTCACTTAGTGCACAGTACAGCACACAGCTTGATTTCCGGTTGGGGCTACAGACCAGGAAAGTTCCGCTTTAATGTTGTTCATGATAGTGAGTTCAGCAAACGGGAAGTGCTTTCAAAGTTTCGTTTCTGTGCTTTTGTGTCATATCTGTTCTGCACAGACCGCAGAATAAAGACTCCTCAACGTCTCTTTGCCGGTAGAAGGTTGCTTCCTTACTGGAAAGCTGGCGAGTGCTGGATGCTGTAGGAATCGCACAGCAGAGAGCAGGTGCGTTTTGCTTGCTGGCGTTGTTTACGCGGCCCTTTCCTCCAGAGTGAGTGGTATGTTTTCACAGCCGTGTCTCCACTCGTCTCCGTGTATCATTTCTTGGCCACTGTCTCGCCATCTCTGAGCTTTGCTTCTTTACTACCTAATGTGTTCTTGCACCTCGTCTATTACTCCCAGGTGTCATTTTTGGCGGGTTTCCCACTGTTTTTAAACTTTCAGAAATCCTGTGAATTTTCACTTTTCTTTCATTGATGCCAACTTGGCTCTCTTTCTTCCCTTGCAGCTTTTGTCACTGCAGCACTCAAATGAGCTAGCTAGTTGGAGAACGAGTTTGTTGTATTGTGTTATAGGGTTTTGGATTCTTGAATGTGGTGCTTTGGGAGCTAAGAACTTTAGCCAAATCGTTATAGCGCCATGATCATAAAAGTTGTAAGCTCACTCAGCCATAAAAAAAAATGAGGGGCCGGGATAGAGCACAGGCGGCGCTCATCTTCCATAGGGAGTAATATGAGGGGACTAAGGGTGGCTTATTTGAGTCTCCATAAGGGACCGATAAATATTCAGACATCAGCAAACGTTTGCATCAGTCATCCAAATACATTTGTGGGTCCTTTTTCTGGGGGTTAGCCTGGTATCGCTATTGGGACATGTTTTTGTGATGCAATAAAAGACAACAATTGGTTTACCTTATTGGCTTCAGAGAGATATCACACTGCTTCATGAGCATATCAGGATCAGCCTCAGGGGAGTATCAAACAGCCTCTGGGGACATCATGGCCCACCTCATGGCCTACCACCATGCTGCTTCATAAGGACATTGTGACGGTCATTAGTGGAACATCATTTTCAATAAAGCAATCATTTTTTGGGCATGTGTTAGGCAGACATCTGGAGAGGGCATTACATCCAAAAGTATTCATGTTGTCATGTAAGCTATACATTCATCATATGAATAGCGAGCTTATCATGAATTGAAAGAAAAGGGAGGATATAGGGACTTTTTGCATTTATAGTGGTAATCAAGTACTTGCTCATAACAACCTTAAAACAATTGATGCATACAGCAGCATTCAATTACATTTATATTCCATTGGGAACAATTAATTGTAAGTTTGAGAAGGATATAATGCAAGTGTTTTGCATTGTGCTGCGCTTCAAACCACATAGTGGTTGGTTATGAGGAGAAAGGGTAAAGAAAAAGGGAAGGGGAAACAGCAGGGGCCCAAATGTGCATGTTTGGAATAATATATGGAAAGGGAAGTGAAAAAGCAATGGCCCAAATGGGCAGGTTTGGAAGGGTATTGGGAAATGGAAGAGGAATCTGTAGCGATTCAAATGTGCAGGTTCGGAAGACTTGCGCCATCTGATGGTCCTATCTGCAAAACAAAGTTCTCTGGACCTACAACACCCAGAACCCTGCCTGCAAGTATGGACGCCATCTGGAACACTGTGACTGGCTCCCAGACAGAGATTTGACTCACTGGATGCTCATTTCATTTACTTTTTCTTGGCAATATCCTGCTTTCGGAAGCCAAGGACTAAGAGCAGCAAAGGGCAACTCCCTGTTTGGGCCTGTTAGGGATGGAAAAGGTCTAGTGCCAAAACCCGTGTTTAAGCTAGGACTTTAATGAGCTCACCCTTTACCTGACTCCTGCTACTACGCATAGGGCTCCTTCTACCCACTTGACAATCCATTCACCCTGGAGATTCTGTTACCTCAGAGGACCAAGGAACATTACTCTTTTGGGTCTTTTAACTGTCTTTCTGTTACCTATAGTGCCCTTCTAGCCCCAATCAGAACATACACCAGCTCTCTTGTCAGTCACCCATCTACCCCTTCCATTTCTGCCTAGCCTCGCTCTCTCTCTTGGGCTGCACCATTCATTCACTGTCTTCACTGCCCTATGTCTTCTACCTTCCATCATGCACCTTGACCTTGAACCATTCCTCCTTCTCAATCTCCTCCTCCCCTTGTCTCATAGACTTCAGCCTCAACTCAGTTTAACTTCTGCCTCATGCTCCAGCCTCCCCATCTCCATCGTTCCCCCTGAACCTGCACAACTCTAACAAGATGCTCCCAGGATCTCCAACCTCATCTATCCCCCTTGCGTACTGCACAACTCCTGCTCCTTTGCCCTACCTACCATCACTCTTTCACTTGGCCTTCAGAATGCACAATCCTTCGGCAGCAAGTCTTCCTACATCACTGACATCTTCGACTCTCATCACCCTCAGCATTCACTGCTTGCTAGCACAAAAACCTGGATCACCCCTCATGACAGTGCTACAATACAAGCTCTGTGCACTGATTCTGCTGCCTTCTCTCAAACTCCTCAACCGGTTGAGAAGGGTGACAGTCTGGGGTTCCTTTTCCATAAGGCCATAAACACTGCCCCATGCCTATGTTTGGAATCACCACTTCCTCTTTTTAATATGCCACTATTCAACTCCTCGCTCCTACTCCTCTCACTGTTCTGGCTCTCTTTCAACGTCCTGTCCTCTCAACTCCTTCTTTCCTGATTTGAACCATTGTGTTTGGTGCCTTCCTACAAACAGCTCCATTGTAATGCTGAGGACTTTAACCTTCTCTAGCCCTCTGACGGCCACCCACCATGAACTTAAGTCCCTCCTATCACTCCCTCCACAACAAACCTATCCACTCTGGTAGGCCCCCTCTGACTGCTCCATTGACCCCTCGCCCCTCTGATCACTCCATTATTCACTTTAACATCTCAGTCCCGCCACCCTTTACTCCTCCTCGCCCCTCTTCAATTACTAACAGGAAATTCAGGCAGTTCTCTCTTACCCCTCACCTTGATGATGTGAGGACCTCTCTCCTGTGTCTCTCTCCTGTTCATGTTTCTTCCATCGACCATACCTTTCTGACTTTCACTATCACATTTATGATTCAATTTACCAACATGATCCTGCTCACACATTCACACCTTCCCACCTGTGGACCCTCAAAACAAACATGAGCGGGCTCCAAGATTGCCTCCAAAATACACTAGAAGTGATTAAACTCCTCTCCCAGGCAGAGAAATTGCAGCGCAGATGAAGCACCCACGAAGGTGAAACCAGGGAGGCAGGTCGGGCAGAAGGAAGAAGGAGCGGAGGATGTGCGGCCCGGGTGCTGCGAGGAGCCAGAGTCATGTCAGTGGCAGCTCGAGGTTACTCATATTCCCGGAAGCAGAAGCGCTGAGTGGGGGCGGGAAAGGAGGTGGAGGCCCAGACACAGGATTGAGGGATGGGACAGCAGAGTGGGGATCGGCACGCTTGAATACAGAAGGGCCCAGGGGACCATCCCTCACCCTTGCAGGAGACAACACTGCGGCAGACATAACCCCCCCCCAGACAGTTCCTTATACCGGACCATGGTGGCTAAGTTGCCGGCAACGGTGCTGGTACAGAGAAGAGGGAGAAGGCAGGGGACTGGCAGCATCAGGCAACATAAGGAGCTAACCGTGAGGAAAGCCCAGAAAGGATACTGGGAAGCACTGGGGAGGCACCCACAGACAACCCCTACCCACTCAGCCAGAAGTCTCAGCCCTGCCGGTTGACATCCTAGTGGCCCAGTACATAGCAGAGATCTGACGGGGAAAAGAAGAGGAGCTGCGCTGCCCTGAAATTAACTCTTGGGCCCAACAACCAGCAAGACAGTAGGAGGCCCGGAGGCTGGAGGACCCTACAGGGAAGAGGTGAAAGGAGGCGGGACGTTTGACCAGCAGCAAGCCCGGAAAGGGGGTGATGACCTTGAGGACCCGTAATGAATTTAAGCAAGTTCAGCAAAGAACGGAGGGAAGATCACTTCAGTTTTTTTGTCAGGCCTTCCCAGAGAGAGACAGTACGGTCCCAGGTTTCTCTGGGAACAGAAAAGAGAAGAGAAGGTGCGAGCGGCCTTGCAACGTCCCAAGGAGGGGGACCTGAGGTAAGGGAGTGGGACAACAGGAGGAGGGTTTAACACACTCCCACATTCATAACACCCCCAGCAATGTCCAAAAACAAGGGTAAAGATCAACACACAGCCCTCAAGTCCTCTAAGAAGACCCAAGAGGGCAATCTACAAAGACTGGGGCAAAATGAGGAGGAGACCAACACAGACGACGAGCAAGATCCGGTCCTGGAGAGCAAACATGAAGCAGCTGGGGGCCCAGAGAAAGAGTAGGTGGTCACCCAAGACATACTCCCCCATTATTTTCAGGAATTTGCAGACAAGATCTCAGAGACAATCCAGTCACAACTGAGCCTGATTTGCGCAGAGTTCTTGCAGTTGTTGAAAGAGGTGAAGGGGGACATAGCGAGCCTGGAAAAACGGACGGACACAGCAGAAAATGTACTGCAAGAAATTGCAGAAGATAACTGCAAGACAGATGAGCTGGTGGAACAACTGGCAACGGTCACCCAAAATATGGAAATCCAAAGCGAAGATCTTGTGAATCGGTCTCAAAGGGAAAACATCAGAATAAAGGGCCTGGCGGAAACGGTAGCAGACAAGGATTTGTGGGAGGCTGCGCAACAGGTGTTTGCGGACCTGATGCAGATAGAGAATGGGTCCGAGGTACGCTTGGAACGCATTCACAGAGTGGGTCCTAGAATAGGAGACCCAGGGGCCAGGCCCAGGTATGTGGTAGTAGCCCTACATCGCTTTGATCAGAAAGAACAAATACTAGCGGCTGCTAGAAAAACCAGAAGGATTACCTACAACGTTTGGAGATACAACTATTCCAAGACTTGGCTCAGCCCACTTTCACCAAACGATGAATGATGGGTCCGGTGATGTGGGCATTGGCCCGGGCAGAGGTGCGCTATCGATTGAGCTTCCCATTTGGTTTGCTATTTGAGTGGGAGGGGAGACAACACTGGATAACAACCTGTGAGGAGGGCATGCAGATTCTGAAAATAGAAGAAGAATAACCCAACTGACATGAAAAGAGACCACCGAGGGAAGCAACAAAGCAGAAATGGTGGGAATAGTCAAAGGTCCCACCGAGGGGTTCTAAGAAACGGGTCCCGGGTGGCCCGGCCAGGCCTCCTGACAGGGAGGTGCTTCAGAGAATAACCACAAGCCAACAGAGGGAAACCCACCAGACAGAGAAGGCAGAGAGGAGGCAAGAAGATTAGGTACTGACTGCCTGGGGAGAGAGAAAGAGTCAAAGCAGCACCGGGGGGAGGGGGAATGTGACATCGGCCCTCATTAAGACCCTTGCGGAAATCGAAAAACGATGGCGGAAATGCAATACCGCCATCGAATAGCGCTCGGTGCGACTATGACCCGTCACCGCAAAGTACGAAGCCATTAGCGACACCGTAGTGAACGCCAACGCTAACTGCACCAAGCACGCGCGCGCGCGCCATGCCAAACCGCAAACACCACCATGGCGCAACGGTACGCCAATTCCGACCCTAGCGGACATGTACCTAACGCCATCAGGCATGGCGGAATGTACCATTCCGCCATGGCGAGAAGTACGGCATCGCGAATCAACCGTAAACGGCCCCACTGAGTGCCTGTACACCGCTCCCTGCCCACAAAGTACAACTCCCGGTAGGTGCAATGAAGTCACAATGCAACCATTGAAATGTACAAAGCACCCATGCATGCCAACGAACAAAAGCAACACAAGAGGGGCCAATGGGAGCTGCAGGTCACAGATGGCACGAATACAGAAGCCATCCCAATGGACATGACCACAGTCCCCCACCAAGAAACGCACGCAAACACAGGCACCTGTGCCCAGCAATATTCCGAAAATCACATCATTCCACCAGTCCACCTGGCTGACCGGCATCTGTTACACAAAACCCAATCCCCCGCCCCTGAGCATGACAACATTCAAACTGTCATATAGGCAGCCCCCATCCCTGACCTCACGGGCTTAGTAGGCAAACGCGCCCAGTACAGTACCACGCAACTAAACCCCGAAGCTGGAACCCAATGCAGATCTCCTCACAATACATCGCCCCCCAAATAGGCATATGCCACATCACTTGCAAAGAAAAACGCTACACGGGCCAAATCAGAATAGCAATTTATGCACATCAAAGACACCAAGCCCATACAGCCATCAGGCCATGAACTCCAAAACACTAATCACCATTGTGGGCTGCATCCGCAAGAAATGACCAGCCACTACTTGTGTGTCGCCCTGTACCCCCATGGTACACAGAGCCACATTCACGTACGAAAAGGCAACATGGAAGCGCACAGAACCGCAGGGCCGTCCCAATGGGGAGGCACTAGTCCAGCTGAAAGGCCGAAATGTTGCTCCGAGACACCAGTACTGCGTAAGGGCATGTGGGCCATTGGCGATCGTCCCATAAGATCGTAATGCTGCTCCACCGATTAACACGAAGCAGCAGGTGTCGGGAGTAAAATCCATCTGCAGGAGTGGCATAAGGGGAGGAGATACCTGTCAACCAAAAGAAAAGAAAAAGAACAGAATGGCCATCAGAACTACATTCGAACAACTCACTTCAATGATCACACGAAATCCACAGCCATATGCATGCTAGCCCACTCAAAAGGATCATCACCACCCCAAAACCACTTGCGACTCATAACCATCTATATCGAGGTGCAAACACCATCACAAACGAGTGTACCTGTGCATGCGTCTGTCAAAACAGAATCCATCAGATGGGAATGTTAACGTGCATGGACACAAGTGTCTGAGGGCGCCTCGAGACAGGGAGGGCTCAACAAGGCCAGATAGACGATGGTCCCACTATGGCAGCCCTGCATCACATAGCGTAGGGGAGGCGGATAGATCCCAAGAAGCCCTGTACATGGCAAACTCTGTATCAAATCACCTGCCCATGCATCCATTCATCATTCCCTCATCCCGGGATCAAAACGCCTGAATAATTACTCACATGACATTAGAAACATCCATTGAGTCTGTGCGTTATGCAGCCTGCAAAATCCACAGTGCCCCAGCCCGTAATTCCAGTGTTGTGAAGTAACATGTATTTGGGAACGGCCGGCCTCATCGCCCACGTAGCTATTGCGCATCCCAAACTATTCATATCAATCATTGCTCCCTCGCCATGGGCCCTGTCTCAAGGACATTGAACAATAGAACGTTATATTTGCAGTCAGACCTGTGGGCATCTCCTCGCCGCTAGCTGAAGACCGAAGGCGCCGCCCTTCGAATTCCTCATTTGCAACACCACGTCGGAAAGGCATCTGTGGCCGTTTGAAATCACTAATTATTCCATCGAGTGCGGCTGTGTGTGAAAATGGCAACTGCCTTCACCCACGAATGGGACGCCCCGCCCGTCGTTGCAACTCGGTACAGTGATGCATGAGGGCCCACCGTTACTCGAGTACTACGTTCCACTGACCCTTCACAAGTCTGTTCGCGACTGCACAGATAGAATGGGAAACAATGGGACCATAGCCGAATGAACATATCAACCAATCTAACACGGCCATCGGGTACAAATACATGATAGCAATAGCAAGATACCATTCCCCGAATTGCAGCGTTGTGCGCGTGACGTGCTCGGCCAAAGGGGAGGGCAGTTTGCACAGGTGGAATGAATCACCACAGGTGGAGGCCATACAGCCTGAAAACACATAAATTGCACAGCCAGTCTCCTCCCACAACCACACCGAAATGCTACCGGCAGGACTCGCGATGTTGGCCCTGGGGGACCTGATAGCACTGCAAGTGCTCCAACTCCAAGAGGAAGACGAACACCAACTACAACCAGCAGCACGGAGGAGACGCAGGAGGAGGAGGAGGCCAAGGCAGGGCCAGCAAGGCCCACCAGCACAGCCACTACCACCACGCAGGCAGCCCGCAATCCCACGCCTCCGAGCACATCCGTTCAACCTCACTGATGAGCAGATCCACACCCTCTACCGTTTGGACCGGGACACCATAGCCGCCATTGTGGACATGACACAGGCTGACCTTGTCAGCATGATAGATAGCCCAACCGCCATCCCACCCCTACTGAAGGTGGTGTCTGTACTCCACTTCCTGGCCACAGGCACCTACCAGCACACAGTCGGACAGTTGCATGGCATTTCTCAGCCACTGTTCTCACGGACACTATTGCAAGTGCTCGATGCCCTCCTGCAGCACGCAGACGACTACATCTCCCTACCACGCTCGGAGCAGGAAATTACAAACACGAAAGTGGGATTCCATGCACTTGCCGGCATACCGGGTTGCATTGGTGCCATCGAATGCACCCATGTGGAATTGGTCGTCCCACATGCCATGGAGGCCCAGTACCGCAACCGAAAACAATTCCATTCCCTGAATGTACAAATGGTGTGTGACTCCAACAGGATCATTACACATTGTTGCGCCCGATTCCCTGGATCAACCCATGATTCTATGGTCTTGAGGAACTCTACAATACCACGCTACATGGAGCGACACGCAGGGAACAGATCCTGGCTACTCGGTGAGTCTCATTACATGCATGATGATGTGGGGTATGTGAATTGGCAATGAGCTGGCAGGAAGGGGGGGGGGGGGGGTGTGCGTACGTATCAATGGCATTCCACATCATACGTTTCTCGTCCACATACAGGTGATGCTGGATATCCACTGAAGAGATGGCTCCTCACACCAGTCCGGAACCCACGGGACCAGCATGAGGAGGACTACAACCATGCCCACTCACGTACCCGTGTAGTCATAGAACAGGCATTCGGCCTACTGAAGGGCCGTTTCCGCTGCCTCAGCAGGTCTGGCGGCACTCCTGTACCGCCATGAGAAGGTTGCAAAGATGGTGATGGCATGTGTCATGCTCCACAACATGTGCGTACGTAGAAATGTGCCCATGCCCCCTGACGCAGAACTGCAAGCACCTGAAGATGGTCATGATGAGGGTGGGGATGTGGCAGCACCTCATGGAGTCTGCGAGGCACCGGAGGCCCGTGACATTCGTCAGCATCTCATTGATGTATGCTTCTAGCACTCACGCCTGGTGGCTGATACATGGACACGGGACTCGTGGCACTGCGTGTGTCTGGGACATGCACAATATGGACTGTACGCCTATGATGGCCTAGTACACAAAGATCAATGTCCACACATCTCATTGGTTGATCGTGCACTTTTTATGGCATATGTGATGTCATGTTGAACACCCTATCGACCCGCCACCCAAGTGAGCCCAACACACCCCCTCCACCCCCCTACCTCCCCCCCGAACACCAGTGTCCAAAGATGCTGTCGCTATTGCATGCCCCCTCTGCGGGTATCAGGGGCACCCCTGCCTGTGGAGCGCAGGTTCCTTCCAGATCTACGTTGGGGGCTGCCCTGGACGGAACTTGCAACGGATGATGTGTCTGCCTGCTCACGTCCATGCATGTCCCTAAGGGTTTGCGAGAGCTCAGTGAGCACACGGCGCACTGCGGCAAGTTCGGCACATACGTCCTTGGCCGTCGCATGCAGTTCCCCCCTGAGGCTCTCGGTGCTTCTCTCCATTTGGACTCTCAGGCTCTCGGTGCTACTCTCGATTTGTGCCCTAAGTGTCTCAGTTGATGTTTCTATGTCTGCCTTAGTGCCCCCACATTCATCAGCATGGTCCTTGAGGAGCGTGGCCAGTTGCTGCTGTTGTTCGATCAGCTGGTCGAGGGACTGTTGCCTCTGCTGGGCCAAGGCCATTTGCGGGGGTGTCACAGAGGGGCTGTTGTCCTCATGTTGCCTTGCCACAGGGCTTGTGGGGGATGGCCAGTCGTCGTCTTGTGGGTGCCCCTGCGTGGTATCCTCATGTTGTACGGGATGGGACAGACAGGGGGATTGGGACAGGTCATGGATGGATCTGACTTCGGCATCCCCGTTTTCTGTGTCGGAGCATGCTGCCATCAATGGGGTGTCACCTATGGTGCTGCTGCCACCGGAGGCAGTGCCTTCTGTGGCATCCATTGGGGGGACCTGTGGTGGTGGTGTTGTGGGCATGCTGGCTGCTGGGGTGCCTGTTGATGTTCCCTCCTCTGTGCTGCCACCTGATTTGTGCTGCTGCCGTGTCTTGATGCGTGCAGCTGAGGTGGAGGGTCTCTGGCCGTTGGTCTTGGCCCTCTTTGCAGGTGTGCTGGTAGGGGTGTCCTGTAGCTCGTCGTTTGGATCGGACCCTGTGGTGGAGTAGAGGAGGGCGAGGGTTATTGGTGGGTCTGTGGGAATTGGAATGGCATTGTATCACATGCATTGGGGTGGTACCTGAGGGTGATTTGGGCCGGGGCCTTGGAGGTGCTTTGATTTGTGTGTGGAGTGAGGGTGCAGTTGTTTGGCAGCCTGCAGTTAGGGTGTGCCTGCTGCACGTGTAGTGCGTGTATTAGGGGTTTTTAATTATTTATGTATTTATTGTGGGTTTTAACGTGCGCTATCAGGCCGATGTGTGTGGACGTTCTCCTGGACATGTGTTTCTGTGCACTATGTGGACGCATGGTACTTCACATGGATGGACTGTGTGGATTTGGCATTGTTTTTTCTGGCCCACCTACCTGTATCTTCGGATGTCTGCACTCCTTTCTCCATCCCTCCGACTCCCTCTATGCTCTCCATTCCGATGGTGGAGGCACAGATTTCTTCCCAGGGGGTCAACTTGATGGGTGATTCAGGACCTCCCCCGGTGGCTGTGGCAATGTTGCGGTTGGCAGAGAGTATGCTGCGGACGCGTATCCGCAGGTCGTCCCATCGCTTGCGGCATTGCTGTGGGGTGCGGGGTGCGGTCCCCACCGCACTTACCCGCTGTGCCACCAGAGCCCATATGGCCTTCTTGTTTGCAAGTGCCGTCCTGGTCATTTGCGTGCAGAAGACGACGGCAGCATTCTCCTGGAGGGTCTCTGTTAGCACGGTGAGTTCCTCACGGGAGAAGTGGACCTGCCGCTTGCGGTCGCACGCTTTCTTCGCTGCTTTTCCCATTATTCTTGGTTTCGCTAGGGTGGTTGACGGGTTGGGGTGTGTTTCAGGGTAGTGATTTTAGTGGTTGTGTGGTTTTAGTGTATTTATAGGTGTACGCCGGGATGTTTCCCGTTCCGGGCCCATGTTTTAACTTCCGTTTCCGTATATTTCCGGGCACCGTACTTTCCGGTAGGCGCACACTGCGGTGACCGCTAAGAGGGGTGGCGGTATTGCACCTAGGGCGCCGTACGGCGGCGGTGTGGGCCGTTTTGGGGTCATTTCCGCCATCGCGGACTTTGCACTTCCGCCATGCCGTGGTGCTCGTGCCCGATGGGTCGGAATGGGCCGCACTTTGCTCCTTCGTGCAATGGCGGAAACGCTATTTACGCTGTGGCGCTCCGGTCAGTCGCTTTCCGCCAGGGTCGTAATGAGGGCCATCATCTTGGTTAGTCTATGGGTTGTGGGAGAACCGCACAAATTAGCTCTGAGATTCGAAATGGGCTCAACTCCCAGGATGCAAAGCTGGGGGAGCTACTAGAGGCCGGTAGAGCCCGTCCAGAGTTGGGGGGTGGAGAGGGGCAATTAGTGGGTGGATATAGGGATGGAAGGACGGGTAGAAGGGGAGGGGGAAGGGTGCACCAACAGGGGATACCCGGCCATGGACATAATTTGCAACCAGACCCAATATGGGGGGTGGCTTGACACTCCGTATCACTACACTAAATGTTAGAGGGCTTAATTCCCCAGTCAAAAGGAAAAAGGTAGAGCGGTTTTTGTGGAGGGGAAAACCAGGGATTGTTGCCTTACATGAAACACATATTCAAAGACGGGATTTACACAAGTTAAAACTCAATGGATATAATAATTTATTCCAGTCCAATGCCCAGGGGAAGACAGGAGGAGTGCTAATTGCAATCAAGGCCCTACCGAGTATTGGTATTGAAACCACCGAGAACGTTGAACGGGCAGATATTTGGCAGTTACTTTTAGTTGGGAACGGGACACATATAGTATTGTGACACTTTACGCACCTTGTATATGGCAGGATGGATATATACAGGGAGCACATTGAATATTAGACAAATTTACTATGGCGCATCTAATATTGGTGGGAGACTTCAACCTGTAATGGGACCCCCGGGCCGATAGGAGTGTAAGGATTTTCTATAGCCAAGGGGCCTCGTCTATTGAGCTCGGGAGCGCATGGTTCTGCTGGGGTTGGTGGACAGCAGGTGAGAACTGAAAGGGGAGGATAAAGGATACACCTTCTACTCCCATGTCAATAGAACGTTATCGCGTATAGACTACGCCTGAGTCTCTAGCACGATATTGGGGTACATGTCTGGAGTGGAACTGGGGGCAATAGTGGTATCTGACCATGTACATATAACTGTAGTTCTGCATGAGGGAAAAAGGGAGTCGGGTTTCCCAGACAGTTACTGAGAGATAAAGTTATATGTGAAGAGCTAAAGGGCAAAATAGAGTAATTCTTCAGATTTAATCGCCAAGGAGCACTTGGTATGGGATGCCTTTAAGGGCAAAATGAGGGGGGAACTGATAGCCAGGAAGTGCCAGAGGGATAAACAACAGGGTCAACTTTTGGTGGAGCTGGAAGGGAAGCTTAAACAAATAATTGAGAGGATGGCAGATAATGTGGGGAGGAAGCTGCAGAGGGCATACTGGCTAGTTAGGGGTCAAATAAGAAAGAAAGAGGCATCGAGGACGATACTCAAGATAAGGAGGAAATCCGGGGTTATTAGCACTGCCTTGCCGGATATTCATTTTTTTTTTTTGCCTTTTCTTTTTTTTAAACCTTTATTTATTGGCAGAAGATTAGGACAGGTACAGTACATATTACGCAGAGAGAGACAGTAATCACAATTGGCATTCAGGCATTACATCAAGATCAATTACAAGCAGCATAGAATGGGGGGGGTAGGCCCATGGGGTGGGGAGATCATGAAGTGTTCAGTTCCTGTGGAGAGTCGGGCAGCTCCGGCAGTGGGGTGGATCGCCACTCCACCTCGTCTCTGCTGTTTAGGTAGCTACAAAATTCAGTCCACACATTCTTAGGGCGAGATGGAGTGGGTAAAGAGCCTATATACTCTTCTTCACACATTTGTACCCAGGTAAGGACTTTCAACCACATCTTCAGAGTCGGGGGGGATCAGCGTTTCCAGCATTGTAATATAAATCTTTTGGCAATGATAGTGCTCACATTTAAGAATTTCGACATTTTCTTTTCACCGTCCCCAGCCCAAACCCCAAACAACAAGGCCAATGGGTCAAGGCCCACTGGGGAGCCAACTCTGAGAGCGATTTCGCCACATCCAGCCAAAACGCGCGCAGCTCGGCGCAGGACCAAAACATATGTATATGATCCGCTTCTGCAGATGTACATTTTGGGCACGTGTGGGTCGGGGTGCGAGAAAACTTCGCAATTCTGAGCGGTGTGTAATACAGTCTATTAAGGAGTTTGTATTGTATGCAGCGAAGTCTAGCGCTCAGAGAGACCTTGTGCGTATGTGCACACATTTTGTTCCACATCTCATCCGTAATTTCCCTTCTTGCGGAATTTGCATAGTACTAAACCACTTTGTACTCCTCGGACTTGCCGAAGGAGGAGGGCCTCTCCAGTTATCTTGCACATTTTTCCCTCCCCATGATATCGCCACAGGAGAGGGTAGACTCAGAGAAGGATATCTCCCCTGAGGAAATAAGGGCAGCTATTGCTGCCCTCCCCTTGGGAAAGTCCCCGGGACCGGATCTTTCCCAGCAATCTTTTATAAGACCTTCTGTGAGAAACTGCTTTGACTGGTTGAGCTGTGTAACTAATTTCGCTGGGCTGGGCGAATTACCCCTTCAATGGAGGAAGCCAAGGTTGTATTACTTCCAAAACCGGGCAAGCATACAGTTCTATGCGATCATACTGCCCGATAGCACTTATCAACTTGGATGCAAAAATCTTCACAAAGGTGCTGGCATCTTGGTTAGAAGCGCTCCTTCCCAAGCTGATCAATCCCGGACAGTCTTGTTTTATAAAACAGAGACAGAACTTCGATAAAATTTGTAGGGTGTGCCACTAGAGAAGGTTAATAGATAAAAGACCCCTGCACTGATGCTGGCACTTGATGCAGAGAAAGCCTTTAATCATGTTGAATGGGAATTTTTGTTCCATAGAATGGAGGCCATGGGGTTTGGGTCTAAGTTCCTCTAATTAATTAAAGCCAACTACCAGATTCCCCTTCTCTGGCTCGCAATCAATGGGCACCTGTCACGGGGGATAAAAATTAGCTGCTATACCAAGCAAGGATGCCCCCCTATCTCTGCTTCTGTCCACGATACATTTGGCGCTGCTACTGGCTAAGATCTGGACGAGCAGGGACATTACGGGATCATTCTCGGTGGAGAAGAGCACAAAGTCATGGCCTTTGCAGATGACTGCTTCTCCTGATCACCAACCCGGTTGTGACACTCCCGCAGATTTCAAGGGAATTGGGGCTCTTCGGAGCAGTAGCAGGGTTAAAAATTAACAGGCACAAATCAGAGTTGCTAAGTCTACTTGACTCCAATTCCAGAGGTAGAAGCTCTGTGTCCCTGTGCCATATAGGTGGGCCGTGAAACAGGTGCAATACCTGGGGGTTAAAATTACAGACTTGTTGGACTCCCTCTATCAGGCGAACTATATACCACTTCTAGAGAAGGTGAAAAGACTGCTGGCGGATTGGGGTCCTCTGTCCATCTCATGGTTGGGGACGATTAACGTTCTCAAAATGGTGATCCTACCCAAGATTTTATATTATTTCATGACCCTCCCATAGGCAGTCTCGAAGGGATTCCTAAGGAGCCTGCAAAATTGGTGGGTGCCTTCATTTGGAACCACCAGAAACCCAGGGTCTAAATGCAATTACTTATGGCCCTGAGAAGCAAAGGTGAGATGGGAGTTCCAAACTTTGGACTTTATTATTTGGTGGCACAGATTAGAGTGGTGCAGGAGTGGTTCACGAACAACCGCACAGAAATGTGGTGCCGGATAGATAGAGCAGTAGTACGAAGGCCATTAGAGGACGTGCTCTGGCAACCTAAAGAAGATCGACCCAAACATATGTATCTAAGCCGGGTGACGGCGTTGGTAGGGGATTCATGGGACGACCTGTGGCGGCGGGCAAATCTGCTTTTCTTCCCCACCCAGCTAACGGCCCTATTCAGGAATCCTCAGTTTAAGCCAGGGTAGGTGCATTTGCTAACTGGGAGAAGGCGGTGTATAAATTAAGGGACATGTTTGAAAAGGGGGAAATCAAATCCTATGAGCAATGTAAACACAATTTCAACTTGGGGGAGAGATTTCGTTATTCACATTTCAGACATTGGGTCCTGAACCCATTGTTTAAAATGTCAGCCACAAGGGATCATACCCCCTTTGAGAAGTATGTTACAACAGATACAGGGAACAAACACTTGGTTGGATTATTATTGAAAATTGCCTCGGAAGGACAAGGCGTCTCCAAAATGGGGGTATATGACCCAATGGGTGGCGGCAGTTGGCCACCAACTGGAGGAGGAACAATGGGCACAACTTTGGACAAACATCCCAAACTTACAAGGGCTACCCAGTGTCATGCCTGCGCCATAGGCGCATACATTGGCGATCAATATGGACAAGTTGTTATTCATTTATCTGCAGAAAACTCTTGGATCAACCGCTATTCTCTTCTTGGACCTTTTTTCCCATTTGCGAGACTTTGGTGCTTTTCTGTTTTTTCCAACAAACTACACTTACCACAATGCACTTGGCTATAACTATCTATTCCTGGCTATTCCTATTTTTCATCATCGGAACTACAATCCCCAGAAGCCCTAGGGATCAGCTCTGCTTCCACCAGCTCAGGAACAGAAAGGGAGGAGGCCGATTGTATGCAGGTGTGCTGATCCAGGTGCGAGCAATTAGCCTGCCTCTGTGCTGGGCTGGGCGGTATAAAAGCTGCTGCCTGCAGGAGCTCAGTCTCTTGCATTAAGAGTCCTTCCAGCACCTTTTTGCTTTGAGCTACAAATTTTGTATGCTGTTCCTACTTACTCCTGCTTTTGTTCCTGCTTTGTTCCAGTGCCCTGCCGGGCTCCCTGCCTCAGCCCAGCTCCTCTGGACGTCCTGCTTTGCAGCCTGCTACACCCTGCTGCCTACAGCCCTAGCCTTCTGGGCTCCCTGCCTCAGCCCAGCTCCTCTGGGCGTCCTGCCTTGCAGCCTGCTACACCTTGCTGCCTACAGCCCTCGCCTTTAGGGCTCCCTGCCTCAGCCCAGCTTCTCTGGGCGTCCAACCTTGCAACCTGCTACACCCTGCTGCCTACAGCCCTATCCTTTTGGGCTCCCTGCCCCAGCCCTGCTCCTCTGGGCTTCCTGCCTTGCAGCCGATCACGCTCTGCTGCTTTCTACCTACAGCCCTTGTCCTCTGGGATCCCTGCCTGCAGTTTGCTTCACCCCGTCCAACACCCCGTGTCCTCTGGGCTCCCTGCCTTTCACTCCGCTACTATCATCCCTTGTCATCTGAGCCCCCTGTCTCGCAGCTTGCTACACTCCTCTGCCCTCAGCCCTTGTCTTTTGGGCTCCTTGCCTTGCAGCCTGCTTCACTCCGCTGCCTACAGCCCTTTTCCTCTGGGCTCCCTTTCTTACAGCCCTGCTCCTTTGGGCTTGCTTCTTGCTGTCCTGCTCCTCTGAGCTCTCTACCTTGCACCCTACAGTCCTCTGCAATCCACAACAGTTTACCTACATTTATTACTTTCAGTTATTGCAGCCCCCCTGTTTCCTGACTGTTGCACCCTTGCTTTCTTCCTTGTGTTTCAACCCTCAGTTCTTTATCCCTGTCCTATTCAGTTATACTGCTTTCCTTTCATTCCCTTCTGCTAGTTTGCTCACCAACTTCCTTTTTCCTGGATTTGTCTGTAATTGTCTTCTCTTATATTATTGTAGACCCCTTTGTACAGAGTTTGTCTGTTGGTTTCCGGCAGGCAACCTCGGCCCCTTCCCTTGTCTCGTTTCAGTATTACAGACACCCTCAGCTGTTGTTCCCAGCCATGAGCAAACAGCGTGGGCCTCTGTTATAGCAATTTGTGCAGAAGGCTGGAGTATTTCCTAAGGTCCGTGGAACACTCTTTCCCACTTCTGCATACACCCCAAGAGGGAATTCAGTTTGTTTGTACCTTTATTCCCCTGCTACACTTGCCTACTCTTTGTTATCTTTTACATTCTGCTGTGTGTGTATTTGTCTGTTCACCTTACTTCAGCACAACCACCCAAACTCTACCTGGGTGCCCTGTGCCACTCTTAACAGAGTGCCATCCGTGACAGAATGCAAGAGCCAAAAATGTCTTGTTCCATAGGCAGAAAAGGCACACACAGACCAAGGATGCTTTCCTTTCGGGTTAAAAAACCTTTGCAAAAATCTATAGTTTCCCTAAAGATCGCAAACAAGAACCTTAGTCTAAAGAACAGTCTAGCCTTAGTAAACAAAGATTTACAAGTACGGTACTACACTCACTGGCTTGCTGACCCTTCTTCCATGTATAACTATTATGACATTTGCGACTATGATCCGCAGTCCTTATCTGTTGAAGAGCTACAGCAAGATAATGAATTCTTACAGATCTTGTTAGCCCAAACAGTAAAAGACTCTCCTGAGTCTTCTGACAATTCTTCTAACACTGCTACAGCCAAGGATATAGCACTCATTGTAGGAGACTCTAAACCAGAGTACGCTGTTGCCAGAGTGATATGCTCAAGATCAGCTTGGCAAGCTCCCCAGACTGCTGGAAACCCTGATTTGACAGAACAAGGCATTAAATATCCTGAGGTTAGTCCACCTGGTCCTGGGTACAAAAGACCAATACTGACCATCGGGTGTCTTAATACATCCCCAGTATCTACTAACCATAATAACCTTAAGGTCAGTCTTCCTATTGCTACAACCAAATTTTCTGCTACACCAGATTCTGAAGCTTTAGATCAGGCTAATGGAACATACCTGCTTCAAGAACAACTCCTACGCCTTAAAAGACAGACCGAAGATCTCTATGATGACTTTGTTTATTTACATAGTAAAAGTTTAATGAAGGGGCACAATATTCCAGACCTTCTGACACTATGTCCTACACCCGACATTCTGTCTTTAGAGATCGACATGATAAGGCCTGGAATTGCCACGCAGAAAAGGATACAGACTTATACCAAGCAGATGGAAGACCTAAATTTAGCGCATGCATCCCTTCTAAAGTCTGACACAGCTCTTTCACTTTCCAGCCACAGTAACTCAGGTTGTTGTACAGACAGTAAAGAATCAACTCCTTCGGTGGGCCAAATCACTCACACTGCCATTACACCACAAGTCAAGTGTAATCTTCTGATTAGAGATCCTTCTGAGTCAAAGGATTGTTCCGCTCTTACCCTTGACTACAGTCCTTTACTCACCCTTACAGCCTCTTCTGAAGTGATTGAATCAGAAATGTACTCTGCTTCTAAGGGTTTTTGTACACCAGACCACGAGTCAGATTCTGAACAATACCCAGTACCTGTCTGGAATCCAGACTTTCCATCAGTCAATACCCCAGACCCATCTAGCAATCTGAGTACATCAGACTTTGAAGACCAGCCTTCAGAACGCCTACCCTATCCTGACCCCACATCTGTCATACTACCTGTTACTGTATCTGCTAACCCAATCTCTGATGCACCTCCTGTTAATACTTCAAATTCTGCTACTGTTGCAGCATCTCACATCACTCTTTCTGCAGTAGAAGCACCCCCTTCCTCTCTGCCTGCAAGGACAGTACCTGTTGCCAAGCCAGTTAACAGCTCTTCTTTTAAGACTACAGCTCTGGTTGTTCCTGCTGGTGCCTCTGCCGCACTTAAACTACCAGACTCTACTTTCCCAATCTCAGGTGCGTCACTGCCCGCTGGTTCTCCTATGGCACCCACACATCCAGTTGCTACAGCATCAGAACTATCAACAGCCATTCATGATCTCCCTGCTGCTGTGGCTTCTGAACTTCCTACAAATCATGGAGAACCCACCACTGTGACTCCTGAGTTCCCTGCGGCTAATCTTGACTTTGCCATTGCTGCTTCTGACGCCTTGGAAAACCTTTCTAGAGCAACCAACTCACCTTTCAACAATATACTGTTGCCGACTTTTAGGAAGACCATTTCTTTCAAGACAAAATTTGCCATGGAGCCTGCAGCAGACATTCACAGTTCCTCTGTTCGTGAACACACTGTTGGGTTTTGTGCTCCAAAGACTTTGGCCCTCATTAGGACCCTGGCGGAGAGGGTTTTACGCCGGCGTAGTGCATGGCGTACCTCTCCGCCAGACTACGAGTTCCCGTAGCGCCATGGATGATTTTTACGCCTGCTTTTTGCAGGCGGAAAAATCCATGGCGCTACGGGACCTTGATGTTAATTACGCCACCGTAATTTACGGTGGCGTAATTAACGCCTTCCCCATCCCCATTATGCCCTATGGGGCAAGAATGGGAATGGGGAAGGGTAAAATGGGGATTGGGGACTTACCGCCCCGCCAAGGTCGGCATGGGGCGGTAAGTCCGCCAACCACCTTGGCGGAGTTGGCAGCTTAGCGCCATGGACCATGGTGCAAATTGCACCATGGTCCTCCGCCAAGGTCGTAATGAGGGCCTTTGTCTTTTCTGAATCCTACCTCAAAGGATCAGAACATTGGTAGTGTCCCCGTCCTTCAAGACTCTCACCTTGCAACCTTAAACAGTTTTTGGTGCTTCATGATATGCCTTTTTGGTATGAGACTCTTTCACGGTGTGACAGACATTCTTCTTGTTGGTCGGTCTTCAGGAAGCCTGGAGAGGAGCCTGGAGAAGGGTCTGGAGAGGGGCATACTGTCATGCCTGCGCCATAGGCGCATACATTGGCGACCAATATGGACAAGTTGTTATTCATTTATCTGCAGAAAACTCTTGGATCAACCGCTATTCTCTTCTTGGACCTTTTTTCCCATTTGCGAGACTTTGGTGCTTTTCTGTTTTTTCCAACAAACTACACTTACCACAATGCACTTGGCTATAACGATCTATTCCTGGCTATTCCTATTTTTCATCATCGGAACTACAATCCCCAGAAGCCCTAGGGATCAGCTCTGCTTCCACCAGCTCAGGAACAGAAAGGGAGGAGGCCGATTGTATGCAGGTGTGCTGATCCAGGTGCGAGCAATTAGCCTCCCTCTGTGCTGGACTGGGCGGTATAAAAGCTGCTTCCTGCAGGAGCTCAGTCTCTTGCATTAAGAGTCCTTCCAGCACCTTTTTGCTTTGAGCTACGAATTTTGTATGCTGTTCCAACTTACTCCTGCTTTTGTTCCTGCTTTGTACCAGTGCCCTGCCGGGCTCCCTGCCTCAGCCCAGCTCCTCTGGGCGTCCTGCTTTGCAGCCTGCTACACCCTGCTGCCTACAGCCCGAGCCTTCTGGGCTCCCTGCCTCAGCCCAGCTCCTCTGGGTGTCCTGCCTTGCAGCCTGCTACACCCTGCTGCCTACAGTCCTCGCCTTTTGGGCTCCCTGCCTCAGCCCAGCTTCTCTGGGCGTCCAACCTTGCAACCTGCTACACCCTGCTGCCTACAGCCCTATCCTTTTGGGCTCCCTGCCCCAGCCCTGCTCCTCTGGGCTTCCTGACTTGCAGCAGAGCACGCTCTGCTGCTTTCCTACAGCCTTTGTCCTCTGGGCTCCCTGCCTGTAGTTTGCTTCACTCCGTTCCAACACCCCGTGTCCTCTGCGCTCCCTGCCTTTCACTCCGCTACTATCATCCCTTGTCATCTGAGCCCCCTGTCTCGCAGCTTGCTACACTCCTCTGCCCTCAGCCCTTGTCTTTTGGGCTCCTTGCCTTGCAGCCTGCTTCACTCCGCTGCCTACAGCCCTTTTCCTCTGGGCTCCCTTTCTTACAGCCCTGCTCCTTTGGGCTTGCTTCTTGCTGTCCTGCTCCTCTGAGCTCTCTACCGTGCACCCTACAGTCCTCTGCAATCCACAACAGTTTACCTACATTTATTACTTTCAGTTATTGCAGCCCCCCTGTTTCCTGGCTGTTGCACCCTTGCTTTCTTCCTTGTGTTTCAATCCTCAGTTCTTTATCCCTGTCCTATTCAGTTATACTGCTTTCCTTTCATTCCCTTCTGCTAGTTTGCTCACCAACTTCCTTTTTCCTGGATTTGTCTGTAATTGTCTTCTCTTGTATTATTGTAGACCCCTTTGTACAGAGTTTGTCTGTTGGTTTCCGGCAGGCAACCTCTGCCCCTTCCCTTGTCTCGTTTCAGTATTACAGACACCCCCAGCTGTTGTTCCCAGCCATGAGCAAACAGCGTGGGCCTCTGTTATAGCAATCTGTGCAGAAGGCTGGAGTATTTCCTAAGGTCCGTGGAACACTCTTTCCCACTTCTGCATACACCCCAAGAGGGAATTCAGTTTGTTTGTACCTTTATTCCCCTGCTACACTTGCCTACTCTTTGTTATCTTTTACATTCTGCTGTGTGTGTATTTGGGTCAGTGATATGGTCTCTGGTGATGATTGCCACCTCATGGCCCCAGTGGTGGCTGCTCTCTGGTTGTGTACCACCTCTTATACTATTCTCTATTCCCTGCCATTCATTGGGCCAAGAGGCTCAACAGGCCCTCTCCTTTAGCATGGAAGCTTAACCTATCACTGTGGCTTCCTGGATATAGTCATCTCATTTCCTTTGGCTCTGCTGCAAGATGACCCACTTGATCTGGCCACCATATCTCCTGCACTGCTCCTCTCACAGACTTACTCATCTGGAAAACCACCCTCTTCCCAACCAGGGCAGGAAAGTTTTTCTTATGTATTGTGAATAATTGTGTATTTGGAGAAATGAATTTGTCTGTCAGGCCCATTCCTTCCTTCCTTGTTTGTTTGTTTGTTTATTTATTTGTAACGCGCACCAGACCCGAAGGTATCAGGGCCCGAGGACAAGGATACTTTAAGCTTACATTGTTACAAAGAGTGAGGACAAGGATACTTTAAACTTACAAAGTTACAAGTTACACGGAGCAATACAACAGTACAGATTATGATGACAGAATAGTGGTACATGTTATCTTACAAGTAGGGTTACACAAATGCAAAGCAGAATACAGCGTGGGTTGCAGGTCACATACGGAAGGATTAGCTGGCCATGCTAAAGCTACAGATCATTTTCTTTAAGCCAGTTGATGACATTTGATCTAAAATGTGGTTAAGTTGGGTCGGTCCGTAAGATGGGTGGGAGGGAGTTCCAAAGTTGGGCAGCTTTGACAGGGATGCTATTGCACCGATAGTCGTCATTTTGAAGGAGGGGACTGATAGGCAGTTTGTGTAAGCGCTCTGATAGGTCTGGACGTGAGTCTTCTTTTGAACCTCTCCGTCAGGTAGCGAGTTGCTGCATTGTTGAGGCACTTGAAGGTTAGAGATGCAGTTTTTAGTTTAATGTTGTCAATAGTTGAGAGCCAATTGTATTGTTTTCTAGCTGTTGAGATGTGTTCTCTTTTGGTCATTCCTCGGCCTGCTCTCAAGGTTATTTTGAAGTATTTGAATTTTCTTAGTGATGTATTTATTAAATCCCAAATAGAGGGCATTGCAATAGTCCTGTTTGGACAGCACAAGTGCTCTTGCCATCTGGGTTATAGTACAGTCAATGTTTGCACATACGCATTTTCTTCCTTTCGGTGTCTTTGTGTTGAAATGATTTCGTCCATGTCTCATTTTGCAGTCCCTGCTGTGTTTTGTCCAGCTGCTGCATTCTGGACTTGAGCTGCTGCTCTGCCAATGGAGCCATGAACCTGGCCAAAAGTATTTGATGAGTGTTTAGTTCTCTTGCCAGCTACCTGTAAACTGCTGTGTGTTTCTCCCTGGTTCTCTTCTGCCTAGGTTACTTTACTGTCACAGTCTGCATAAAGGGTTAGATATAGTCTCGTCTTGCTGCACCCCATCTTGAGTTGTACAAACTGTTATCTGTTCCTATTACAGCTGGGTTTTGGTCTCATCACGAGTGGGCGGTATCCCAGCGGTGAATCCACTGGGTTACCGCCCAATGCAAATAGCAACTCGGTCCAGCGCTCTTAGTGCCAGATCTCTAGTTGTGGTGGGGCGGTTAGTCCCCATTCATATTGGGTCCAGGGCATTTTCGATGGAATTACCGCAGCGATATTAGCGATGAAGCAAATGTTCCCGAAAATGGGTGGAAAGTCAGCGGATTTACCCCCGGCTCATAGTTGGGCAGAGTGGTAATGTGGCGGTAATAGCGTTACTGCCGCATTCTTACCGCTCTGCCAAACTTGTGATGGGGCCCTTTGTCCTAACACTGATCTTGACAAAAGCAATTCTGATATTATTCAGCGATGCTCTTATTCTGTGATTGTGACTGATGAGTTTTGAAAAAAGCAGACTGAAGGAGCCCATGATCTTTTTTCTAAACTGCTGGAAGGTTTCTTCATGTATGAAGACCCTAAAAGCAATGTGAATCTGCTGGTGGTGTAGGAGCAGAAGGATCTGGGAAGTATTGGCAGGGGAGAACACTGCCAGCATGTGCTGACAGGGATACAGTGCATTGTATTTAATGAGTAGAATGAGGAAATGTCATGTGATACATCCTTTTTGATTTTTGGCTGTCTGGCTCTCAGGATCAGTAGGAAAGATCATGGAGAGACAGTGAAAAAGAAGCAATGTATTTTCTATTCACATGACATAACTTTACCAATTAATAAAATACTGCACATTACGTTGGCAAAGATGAACAATCATTTTAATCAGCAGGGTATTCTGTAACAGGGGTTGCTTTTGGCAGCAGTAATGTTGAATGTGGTATAGCGGGCATGAAAGGTTGTAATGGGTAGAGGATGGCACTGAAGATCATTGCTGTACTGGGGGTGGTGCTGTGATCCCCCATTGGTGGAGGCATGATTTGCATCTTTCAGTCATCAAGAACTCATTTATCTTGTCCTAAACCTGATGGGTGTGATTGCCAATGAGTCTAGACTGGACAAATTACAAACTCAGAGCTTCAGGTTAGGAGGCAGCGGTGCCTTGTTCTCCGACCCAAGAAAGTTATCTGTGTTTATCCACTGCTGATATTGTCAAATGCTGGAGCGGAATATGGCCCATCTCACTTCCAGAGAGTGTTTGAAAATGCTTACAATGTATTTGTTTATTTATTGTTAAAATTGTGTTTAGTTCAGAGAATTTATACAACTATTACAATTACTTTTACTTAAAATACACAAAAATGCTTACAATGTCCTCCACAAAAATTGTTCTCAATGGATAATAAGTCAAGGGCGCAACTGCTCTTTCTGTTTGGAACCATAGGGTCTGGGTTATGTGTTCAGCTGCAGGTAATAAATGGAGCAGTTGTTTGCGCCGATGAAAAGATGTGCTATATTTACCAGCATGCCTATGTCCAGTTTCCAGATTCAGGATGCCTGAATGGGGGTGCAGCCCTGTAGTGTACTGGCTCATATTGTACCCCCAAATATTCCTCTCTCACACTGGAAGCACCCCTTTGTGGCTAGCTGCTATCAAATTCTGAAACCTCCTGCACTGCTGCTACAGTACATACTGAAGTGTTCTGCAATTTGGTTCTGCCACATCCTGAATCTACCAATCAAGAAAGCTGTATTGTTCATAACAATTTTGTTGTGTATGGCTTGCCTGTGCAGAAGGAATGTTGTGATGTCATGTGGAGTGTTTATGCCTGAGTGATGAAATGCATGGGTGAATGTTCTAACCTGGTCAGTTGGTCAGCCAGAGGCCTGGGTGATGGGCTGCCAGTGTTTATTGGCCTACAACTTATATGTAACATGATTAACATGATATGTAACATGATTGACTGCTATAAAGATGTCTATGAAGCTGGAAATAAACCTAGAGAGGGGCTGTCCCATGGACTGGAAAAAGTGGATGCTCCCATATTAAGGAGGAAGGTGTTCCCCCGAAGCTGAGGATTGGAGCTGTACTGCTTAGAGGAAGCTGTACCCTATTTGCTAGGAAAGACTTGCAAAAGTTTTTTTTACTTTGGCACCGTTATAGCACTGCATGAAAGGATTGTGTGCCCCGGTCCTTGCTAGAGATACAATTATGTGCAGTCCGTCGTGTATGTGGTACAGCCAGCAGCTGTGTATAGGGCCAGTACCTGCTGTGGGATGCCTGGCAGTTGTAGGCAGAGCTCTGCACCGAGTAGCTGCTGGGGGTTAAGTGATGACATCACTGTTGGGTACAGGGAGTTGGCAAAGCCGTGGAACGCTCAATAGTTCATGAAACAAACCAAACTCTTTGCTGCCGGTGATACGTCAAAACAAATGACGTACTCGTCCATGTCCAAGGACAGAAAGGCTGGGGTTTAGAGTAAAGGACCCGTTCGGCGTGTACAACGCGACCAGGAAGTACAATTGCAGCGCACCGCTCTGCGTGGTGTACGCGACAGCCAGGTCGGGGCTGTCGTATGCTGCGGCTGTCCCAGGAAGGAGGAGAGCAGTATAATAGAACTTGTTCCTGGTTGCTGCCGGGTCATTTAATTGGAGGATGGACGGTTAATACGGCGCGGTCTGGCAACATTGGTTTCTGTAATCTGCACGACGGAGCTGTTTGGACATGGTCTGGCAATGGTATGCTGAGAGGCTAATGGCGGGTTTTAAGCTAATGGAACTAGAGTCGTACAGCGCGGGACAGACCTTTTAATTCTAGAACTACACAAGATGGTGTCGGATATCGAGTCTTAAGGCTTAGAGGAAAAAGGACATGTGTATCCTTTGAGATCTATCTGTGTTTATATTCTCTCCCTTATGGACATGGTAAACGTTCGTTCTTTTATCTGGTGTTTTAAGTGTGGCTGGGTTGGTGTGGTTTGGATATGGTGTGTGTTAGGCAGAAAC
Organism: Ambystoma mexicanum; assembly: GCF_040938575.1. Classification (NCBI taxonomy): domain Eukaryota; kingdom Metazoa; phylum Chordata; class Amphibia; order Caudata; family Ambystomatidae; genus Ambystoma; species Ambystoma mexicanum. The sequence continues at coordinate 1,088,633,990 of NC_090926.1, read as the reverse complement.
CTGTGCAGCTCCCTTAGGGACCACTGCAAAAGGTTTAGGACTACAGGTGTTGGCAGTAAACCCAATTGGTAGCAGACTGTACCACCCAGATTTACCTGGTAGCTGTGGCTGAGCATTCAGACTTCTCTCAAGAAGAGTTAGACAGTATATAGAGTATACACATTAGGTACAGAAATACAGTAGCACAAGCAAACACTGACCAGAGCTTTGGTATAAAAGTATATAATTATTTATTTAAAAACACATTTGTCAAATACACTAACACTAATATGGCAAGCAAGTTCCAAACACAGTCACTTAGAAATATAGACACCTCCCTTATTCCTTATTAGACAAGTCTTAGTTAACACCACTTATTTCCAGACAGAGGTGAGCGCTTAACTAAATATGGCACTCCAATAAGTTATCAAAAAGGGAGGGAAAAGGCAGAAAATAGGAAAGCACACAACACAATACTTTAGAAGTACTCTGCAAGGCAGGAAAGTCAAAGTCTACTTGTGAGCAAAAGTTCAGAGGCCCGGCTCCCTCTTACAGATAGTAGAACACCAATGCGCCCAAGATCACACAGTTTAAAAGGCTTGAAAAGCCTTGCAGAGAGTGTAAAAAGGAATTAGTTCAGCTCAGAAAAGTTCAGTTAGCCAGCCTAGGGCCAACCCAAGTGGTAAGTTGAGGATTTAAGAGACACCCCACACAGACCGTTGCGAGGAAGGCCAAGCGGACACAGTACCTTGAAAGTGGAGAGAATCCTCCAGTGGTGGCAGTTGTTCCTGGCAGCGGGTGCAAGTCGCTACGTCGTCCAGAAGAAGAGAAGATCTCGACGTGGAGGAAGCTGAAGGTCATTGCACTGCCAGGGAAGAAACCAGCCGCTGAGTTCTCCGGTTAAAAGGTACTACCCTTTTATTCGCGGTAGTGGTAAAACGTGGTATTCCGGTTGCCGGGATGCTTGGCACAGGCAAGGCGGGCACGAGATGATCCGGGAAGGCGAAAAGGCGGGAAAAAAACGGGTTATCCCCACCAGTCAAAGGAAGAAGACTCTTCGGGATGAAGATCTCCTCTGTCGTTGGAAGAAGTGTTGAGTCGATTCAGCAGGGCTCCACCGGTGGTGTCGTCGTTGCAGGTCGGCTCAGCTTCTCCCTCTTCGGATTCTTTGGTCCTGTGGCGACGTCTGAAGTTCCAGTCCCCAAAGCCCTGCTTTTATGCAGAAAACCCCCATTCACCAGTCCTAGCTGTCAATCAAACATGCTAAGTGGTGAGCCGGGCGGCTCAGTCTCTTAACATTTCACAGGCAGGCATTCTAGAAGCATTCCACAGCACCCAGGCTCACAACACAGGAATAGGGGAGAAAGCAAGACATAACACATTACACAGAGAAAACAATGAAAATGCTTTCTTCAGGATGCACATCTAGGTTCTCCTAACAAAATATGATCTGTCTGATTTGTAAGGGCCCCTTCTTAGGAATTCCTGTTTCTTTGTTTGCATGAAATGCGTTTATAAACTGCTGAACCACCTTGAAGAGCTGTTATGATCCTTGCTGTGTCACACATAGGGCTGTGCCCTGTCTACGTAAAGACCTCTTTCCAGCCAAATAGTGAAAAGGCAGGGTTGTCCTACATTTGTCAAAGTTGCTTCAGCAGAACGTTTCAATATGAAGCAATCCACTGTTTCACTCTTAGGCTTGCAGACAGAAAAGAAACATAAATCTGACCTTTATCTAAAGTAAAGGTGATCAGCACAGACAAGATGAAGGTGCAACATTTAAGGGAAGACGAAACATGTTAAATTCTACCACTTCCTGAACCAAAGATATGGAAGTGATAAAGGAAAACCTGGCTATGAACAAGACGGAACAGTTACTGCTCCGTCTTGTGTTGAGTAATGTGTATTCACCCTCCAGTCACATTTTCAGATATATCATTTTTCTTCATTTTAATCAAAGCAAATGCAAATGTGGTACAATTCTACCCATATGCGATTAGAGTATATTTAGGGAGATGAGGATGTTCTATTACAATATAGATGTCATTAAAAAGTCCCTCTTTGAGTTTAGCTATTAGCTGTCTTTTTACTGCGTAAGATGTTGGGCAGTAATGGGTTAATGACAGCACATTGTTCAACCTTCCTCATTCCTAAAATGTTCTTCATGTGTGTTTGCATTATTTTCAGGTGAGTTTTGCGGCTGTTTTATATTTAGGGTAGTGTTCCAGCCCGTTCTGGGTACTTTTTGTGATAAAATGTAGATTTTGGGCAGGAATGGGTAAATTACAGCATATTGGTTTACCTTTCTCATTTCAAAATGTTCTTCATATGTGTTTGCATCATTTTCAGTTGAGTTTTCCCGCATTTTCATATATTAGGGTACCGTTTCGGCCCGTTCTGGGTACTTTTTCGTCTTAAAATGTAGATTTTGGGCAGTAATGGGTTAATGATAGCACATTGTTCAACCTTCCTCATTTTCAAAATGTTCTTCATGTGTGTTTGCATCATTTTCAGGTATATTTTGCTGCCATTTTATATATTAGGGAACCATTCCGGCCCGTTCCGGCGGGTTCCAGGTTTTACACACACCCGAGAAAAAGCAAAGACATGAACTACTCCTACATATGTAACTCTCACTTGTGTCTTGACACTGGCAGTGCTAATAAGGATTATTGGTTTTTCATACAATAAAAGGGGGAAAGATGTCCATTCCCTACTACGAGTCTAACAGCCAACAGGAGTGGCTTTAAATCTGTTAAGACAGTCCCGGAGTTTGGGGGGTAAGACTCAAAGGGAGGCTCGGTTTCAGGTCGTCCCCCACGCCGTTGTATGTGCCCTACCCGGATGTATTACAACCGTTTATTGTGCCTGCCTATGTGCTGCAAATTAGCTGCTTGACAGAGCAGGATTTGCTGCTTGGACTGCTATACTTACCTTATGTCAGGGTCGGATTCGCCCCTCAGCCTTTCAGCCCGTGACTGGGCCGAAATCGTCCCTGGGAAGTGGGGGGCGGTTTCTGGCCATGGCTGGGCCGGTTTGGAAGAAAAGAAAATGGGGAAAAAAGTATTTTTTTCCCACATTCTTTTTTTTAAAAAGCCTTTCATCCTTCTTAGGTCGATAAATGAGTACCAGCACAGGTTGGGTGATATTGTATGCATATTTGTTCTATAGAAAAGAGCTTAAGCGTAAGTGCTATACAATAACATATTATCATTTGGCCTTGGACGTCTACTTGGATTCCCAGTAATTTAGTGTATTAGGAACAATGCTATTTGATGCCACTTCCTGTTTTGTCAAGAGGTGAAAGGTTGTGTTTCATCCCATCCCGGGATGTCACTTTGGGGTGGGGTCAAATGACATCCCTTCCGTTGATGTCATCAGAGGTCAAGGGCCGTGAGGTGAGGGGTGGGCCACTTTTTTGAGGCGAGGGGTGGGCCACTTTTCTTTTGGGTGACCAGGCTTGTACCAGTCCGACCCTGCCTTATGGTGTGTGGTATTGAACGCAAAGCCGTGCAGCGTTAGGAACAACCAGCAAGCAGAACCTTTTGAACAGGTGCACAGGGGAGAGAGAAATCTTGACCGCCCTCGAGCCATCGGCTGCACCTGATTTTTGTGCAATATTATTTAAACAACAGATATTAGTCTGCTATCGGCTGCTGCTCCACCGCATATAGAGAGCATCATTTGAATAAGCTCTACGGACGGGGCAGGTGAAAGCTCATGGCTGCAATACACAGACAGCACTCGATTGGGATTTAGTTGGTATGTGCTTCCTTTGCTGTGCACCACAAATAAACTCCAAAGCTACCCAATGAAGTTCAAACCAATCACAGTCCTCCTGAACTCATTGCAATAAGCGGAGCCTGCTACAGAGTCTTTCGGTCTACTGATGCTGCAGGACTCTAACTCCTTTTGCTCCAGGATTGTGAAGACTCGCCAAGTCCTCTTTCTATTGCTGCTAATTTTCACCTCAAATTACCCAGGAAGCCGCGGAGCGGCCGCGGAGTCTGCTGCAGAGTCTTTTGGTCTTTAGGCTCTGCAGGCTCCACGGCGCAGCCCTGCCTCGCCACACACTTGGACACCCACAGAAACCAGCAAGAGATCTCAACATAGAGGAAATCTCCGACTGACAACACAGCGAACTGAGAACCAAGAAAATCGCCATTGCGGTGAGTGGTCCTACCCCACCTTTCGCTCCTCTGTCCGTCCGACTGACATAACCTGCATCGTCACAGAAACTATTGAATCTGCGCTCACCCACTCCCACAAGAACCCCACGCCTCCACCCCCCCTCAACCCCTACCTGCCTGTCGGAGCCCGATCTCTCTGCCCACCGCCCACTGACAACGGAAAACCAGCTGCGCGAGGTCCGACGGCTTTCCTGCCCGACCGCTGTATTGCAACTCGCGCCAGCAAGCCCCTCTGACTAACAGCACTTGCACAGACAAGTGTGCCGCATACCTTCTCGCGGCTTACTGTGCTTACCGTGCGACTGCTTCTCTCTCCCAAAGCAGCCCTACGTCCTGTACTGATCCTTCATTGTCTTCCACCTATGTGCAAGCTCCCTCGCCCAGCTACTCGAAATCTTTTCGAGAGAAGCAGACCCATATGGAAGCACCAGACCACGGTCGCAAGTGACACGATACAAAGCGCCCCAAAATTAGTTAACGCAACACAGGAGACTGGGGGCGCCCCTGACCCGGCGTATTTCGCCCCCAACCCAATTTGAATAAAGGAATTTTTGCTGGCCTCTCCTCACTGGAGACTGCACTAAGAGCAACAAACTCTTGCTGATAAATCAACGGCACACACCTGTCAGCATACTGTCCAAACATCAGAAGCTAACGCAAAGGAACCTCTTTTGCCCTGCTCCCATGCAAGACTGCATAAAGCACAGCAAGAATGTTAAATATCTGCCAGTGCAGGGCTTCAAACCAAGAAGCTAACACAACTGACACAGCGCGGGAGACTGCAGGGGCTTTCTCCCCTTTGATCCCACGCACCCTGTTCTGAGACTTGAGATTGCACCAAGTACCGTTAAATTTGGCGGATAAACTAACGACACACACCTGCCAGCGCAGTTCCTTAACATCAGAAGATAACCTAAACAAAAAAAAAACTTCTATTGCACTGCCCTCACTTGACACTGCATCAAATGTAGCAAGAAAGGCAAACACCTGCCAGTGCAGGGCTTCAATCTCAGAAGCTAACACAACCGACGTACTGCGGGAGACTGCAGGGGCTTTCTCCCCTTTGATCCCGCACATCCTTCACTGAGCCATCTGAAACTACCACTGGTCCTAAACCCTATCAGAATATAGAAGATTGCGGGGATCTCAAACCCTTCTATCCTACTCTGACCTACAATCAAAGGTGATCCTGAACCACAATAATTTCTTCAACTGTGAACCAAAAATCTTATTTAATTCGGAATACAGGAAATTGTGAGGGCCCTTCCCCCTTTGATCCTGTATCGAACCTGAACAGAGACTCTCTGACTATCAACAACCATTTGATTTTGCTTCAACCACCACACAAAGGAGATATCGATCTTTAACAACCTTTTCACCCCTGAACGGAAAACTTCTACAACCCGGAATACAGGAGACTGCGGGGGCCCCTGCCCCTTTGACCCTATACCGAAGTTGAACAAAGACACACTGACTAGGAACAACTATTCAAGCTCAGAGTGAGAAATCCCACTTATATCGAGATGCAAAACGGAACTACCCCAACTTTAAAGTCTGCAAAAACACCAGAAGCGACAGAAAATCCACTACCTTCCTCAACACAAAAAAAACAAACTATACGGCCAAATACAAGGCTTAGAGGAAAGCACGTTGCGGACCCCATGCAACCAACAATGGAACAGATATTCCAACTGAAGCACTCGAACAAAAATACTACTGAAAATGGCCCATCTAAATTTACGCAGGACCCACAAAATCAAGAAAAACAAACACAAAAACAAGCTATTACTATAGATCAGCCCTTCACAGATAGTTCAAACAAATTCCGAGAAAATGAAACACAAAAACAACTTGAAGTCATGAAACGGACCCTCCAAGAATATCCAAGCGTATAACCGTCACATCCAGAACAGCCAAGAGAAACTCCGCCACATCCAGAACACGAACATAGTAAAGAACCGGAGCAACAAAATCAAGGAAAAACAAGCACCCATGACCGTGAAATCCCGGCGACATGGGACAAAATACACAGCGAAGAATTATCGACACAATCAAGTCAAACGAACACACCAAGACTGCAAACGACAAAGATGACCAAAAAAGAAAAAGCAAAACAGGCAAAATTGCAATGGCTACAATCTCATAATGCTCAAAAACTATTAAATGAACCAATCATACCTCCTCTGAACACAGTGACAGGAAAAGTAGCCCGTTTATCCTTAGATATTACAGAAATCGAATCTATTATGAATAGTGCCGAAAGAAGAAGAGAAATCTTTGGAGAACCACCACATATGATAACCCCATCTAGCACGTCGACACCAGCACCCAAAAAATCCATGCAATCAAATTGCCATTCTGGCGAAAATCAAAGCAACGGCAGAGAAATACCACACACCAGCTCCCTTAAAATAAAAAAGGAACCAAGAGTTACCCAATTCGAATGTGAAGGAGAAGAATCTTTTCATACACCAGTACAAGGAAATGAAACAGGTAACCCAACCCCTGTACCAAGCAACACAGGTAGACATCCCTCCCCTATTGACAATGCACAAAACCAGAGACTTCCAACAACTATGATGGAACTACAAAACATGCTGCTGGCAGTGGTATCTCAATCCATGATACCCTTTCCCAAACTTCACGAAGCCATAAAAGATAATATACGAGACCATGCAACACTTCTCGCAATGATTCATACCAAGCAAATACATACAGAAGATTTCATCAACACAATTGGAAAGCGCCTAGACTTTGAAGCAGAACAGTCCCGTACATGGCAACAAAGACTTTTCATGACAGCACGGGATGACAAGGAAGAAAAGATCCAACTTACAAAAGAACTCATGATCCTACTCAGAAACCAGCAACAACAACTGATCCTACAACAAAAAAAGAACCCAAGACAGCACGCCACGATGCATGACACCAGAAAAAATGAACCTGGACCATCTGAGACACACACCAAATAACCCTTCAACACCCTTATTGCCACAATCAACAACTGTACCAAATCCATGCAATGAAAAAACAAAACCAACAGGTGAACCCAGAACTATGACCAGCAATGACAACTTCAGAATATTTGGGCAAGCAAAGAATACCGGCAAAGACCCACCAAAGAAACTCACCAAACAAACACTCAAACAAACAGGATCACAAGCCTTCCTACGAAATTTGCCATTACCAAAGCTGACCCCAGAAAAAACAGCCAAAATTACATTCTCAGGAAAAAACCCTAAAAGCCCTGCAAAGAATCTTACAAGAAAACACAATGAGCCACTATTACCAATTTCAAACAAACAAACAAGAGCGGCAGTAAAGACATTAAACAAGGATCAAAGCTTAGATTCGGATGACCTAATTAACTTAACGACACATGAAGATCAATCCTCGCAAGGAAACAACAAAACAAGCAAAAGACTCAATCTTAACAGTCATTGACGAATACAAACAAGACCAATCCCTCAGCAATTCGATCTCTTGCGAACAAATATCAGACAGCTCAACGATTAACCATACTAACACTTTCAATAATGAGGCAACCTACGATGAAATCTCCTCATCTTCATTTGTCGACAAAACAAACAGCAGCACTGGAAACAGCCATTCCCTATCTGAGTCATATCAAGAAATCTGTGATGCACAACAACAAAGAGAATATCAAGATCTCCCGGAACCAAAATTTCTGAACCCTTTCCAGCTAACAGAGAAACACATAGTGCAAATCGAAAATGTCACCACCAGAGCAAATGAACTGGTATTGAACAGAGCGAATATCCTAATCCTCTTCAAACTATCCCAAACCTTAGTCAAATACGCTCCAGAGACATTGACCTGGTGATCTTTGCCGACGAAAAATCTAACAACAAAATATTGCTAAAACTCCATAATAAAACAACTATGGAACAAATATGAACATCCAAAGATGCTCTAAACAAACTGGGCTTTAGATGTACAACTGGTACTAAAGCGTGTAAAGAAGAGATTACTAAAAAAGAAAACCTCAGAAAAACCTTTACAATGAAAAAACAGATAAAAGAGAGATATAATTATACAAATAAACTCCCTAAAACTCCAAAAAATAGAAGTGACTATCATTTCAAACTCAGTACACCCCAGAAGATCATAATGCCAGACATCAGTACACCCAAGAAGACCATCAAACTAGGCGACAGGATGAAAATACAACACATAACGAAGAGGAACTAGCGACGAGCTACAACACCGATCGTCCAATCAGACGTCAATACGGATCAGACAATAGCCTGAATTACCAAGACAATGCAGAACTAAGCAATATTTCATAACTATCAACCAATAGACCAAAAAACTGGACCTTGTGTTCATGGAACACACGGGGAACTCCCATCTGTTTAACGATCCATCGCCGGAATTTGATTGCTACCAGATCATTTGCCTCCAAGAAACCTGGCTCTCCACTACTCCATGCTGCGATGGCTTTCTAGCCTTCCTCAATTCAGCTCCAATAAGAACCAAAGGAGGACCGTCATCGGGGCTATTAACGCTAATTAAGATTGATACCAGACGGTCTATACTACAGACAACAAATAGCAATCCATGGATACAAAACACAGTCGTTAAAATCACGTCAAAGAGCGAGTCAAACTGTGCAACATTGAAAACCAACCGCGAAAGGAAAATAGCAATCATGAACTTATACTGGAACCCAATGGCTATTACCAACGAAGCCTTCTTGGATGGCGTATTCCTTACAATCGACAACCTCATCGAGAAATATACAGGAGTCGAATTTATACTATGCGGGGATCTAAATCTGCATTTATGGCAAAAAGACGGTCAGCCAATGCCAATCGAAAAACAAACAATCCGCGCAAAAAAAAGGACTAAGGAAATCGTCATCCGTAACCTACAACTCATAGATCATCCCAAAGACGAAATGGGAAATCTTCTCCCCACTTGGTCTCGAGGCAAATCATCTGCCATAATCGACTACATATACCTTTCCAACAAACTAAAAGACGCAGTAGAAACAACAAATATAATTACAACAACGAAAAGCGACCACAATCAACTAGTCGTACAGGGACAAGATATTCTGCGTCAACACAAGCCCAAGCGTCCTACTCCGCTTGAAGTCTGTGCAGCCGGAAAAAAACTTTGCATAACGCAAAAAGCCACTCTCCAACTTACAAGCTAATTTATTCAAAACGCTCTACCTGACGATCAAAAACTAAACTACCAATGGCTACTCCAACCTCATTACAAAATAGCTAAACAGAAAACTCTACAGATTCACCAACATCGCTACAATAAGGAGCTTGCTGATAGAAAAAGAACAATGAGAAACAAAGTCTGCCAACTGTCAAAAAACAAAGATAAGGAATCAATTGTCAAAATAAAAGGGGCCAAACAAAGATACAGGAACTGGATAAAAAATCACAAGATGATGCTATTACAATCGAACGCAGAAGCAATCCTGGAAACATATAAAAAACACAACCTTCGAGATCTATGGAATCTCTTGAATAATAATGCTGCTCAACAACAAAAACTAACAGGAAATGTGGCGGAACACCAATGGATTGATTGCCCACTACACAGAAATATATAAAGCCCGATCTGACGGCGAAACTAACCCACAACCACAGAACGACAAATGGACAGTAACTTGCAGTCACCAAGATATTTTCGAAATTATTCAAAAACTCAATATATCACGTGCCCCAGGTCCTGACGGGACATCAAATGCAATGCTAAAGGAAAATCCGCAAGCATGGGCTAACCTGATGGAAAACATCTTAACACTTATAAACAAGCTCAACCAGATACCTAAAACATGGAAAACGGCAACCATTGTTCCCATCCACAAGCAAGGTCCAAAGGATGACCCGACCAACTTCCGCCCAATAGCATTACTGGACCCACTGGGAAAGTTGTTCGCTTCGATCCTCCTGAAAAAACTGAATCAATGGGCAATCCAAACAAAGCGCTTCGCCACAAGACAAACTGGCTTCACCCCAAATGTTGGGACTAACATCAACCTATTTTTACTAAACTTAATAAAACATGAAGCCATTAACAGCAAAACAAAAATGTACGTGGCGTTTATAGACCTTCATGTGGCCTTTGATGGGATCTCTCGACAAAAACTTTGGGCCAAACTTGAAAAATGGGAATGCCATAATGACATACTGGGCCCGATTAAACAACTCTACACAAATACCTCCATTACAATAAGACTCACAAGAGAAAGTCACACATCATCTAAAATAAACGCTGCAAATGGACTAAAACAAGGATGCCCCTTGGCTGCAACACTGTACAATCTCTATACTGCAGACATTGAGACTCATCTCCAACCTGACATGCTGAATCCGCCGAAGATTAACTCAACTCCGGTGAAAATAATGACATATGCGGATGATATAATTCTACTGGACAAGACACCATCAGGGTTACAACATAGTCTCAATCAACTAAGCTCTTATATGCTTCTTAATGAACTCACTATTAACACAAAAAAAACAAAATCATGCAACTGACAAGACTGCCAAACACCAATGGAAAACAACTGAAAATCTACCTCAATAGTAAACAGCTGGAAGAAGAAGTAACACCTTTTAAATACTTAGGTATCTTCATAAATCAATCCAAATGTGAAAAAGAGTGGACGATGAAATTGGAACAACAAACTCAATCTTTGGCAAGACAAGGATGTTTGATACAGCGTAAATTTGGGAAATACTCTCTCAAACCGATAACTTCATTTTACAAACAAAAAGTTATTCCGACTATAGTCTATGGAACAGAGGCAATGATACATGCAACAGATCATACCTGGACAAAACTAGAGGCCCTCTTCTGGCATAAGATCTTGCAACTTCCATCTACCTTTCCTATGCCCAGAATTAGGCATGAAATAGCCTTACAATCCATCAACTCAATAGTTTTATGGAAACAACTAGATCTGTACCGAAAGCTTCTCACTGACGAAAAAACACCAGCAATAGAAATCTTGAGGTTCCACAAAGGAGCAATGAATAACACAATCCTTATGAAGTGGAAAGCCAACTTAGAACAACTAATGCAAACAGAAGAAATTTCACACGAAATGCTTACGCTCCGCCCCCAGTATGCAAAAAAGAAAATAATGGAAAACGACTGGATAAAAACACTTGAAGAAAAAAAAAATCCTCCCTCAATCTACAATGTGTGACAGACCTCAAATCCATCAACGAACTACCAGCATATTTGACCATCTTCCCTGATGCTAAAATTTGCGCAATATATCTGAGGCTCAGAATTAACATAATTCCAACGCGCTACTACTTAGCAAAAACCAGACAAATCGCGCCATCGGACAATTTTTGCCGTTTTTGCTCAGACACCGAAAAACCAGAAACACCTTTTCACCTAGTAATGGAATGTAAGGACCTATCTGAGCAAAGAATAAGATTCGGCAGCTACTACAAGATACACAAACAAAAAATGGAGACAGAGGAAAGATGGACTGAGTTACTTAATGGCAGATCGCAAAAACTTATCCTGACAATATGCCATTTTCTTCAAGAAATTCTCAACCTGGCCGAACCTTTTAAGAGCTAAAAAAAAAAAAAAATCTCTTTTTTTTTATTTGGCCGAGTGATGGAAAGTTTAAAAACTAAACTACAACATTTAAAAAAATAAAAATAAAAAAATAAGCCTACAATCGCAGTACAGAAATGTTAAAATACCCCAATTGTAGCTGTATGTAAACAAACTCTTTGATGTCCTTTGCTGTACCAATTATATTACCTTTACAGGGTTGCCTTGGATTGACCAAACGTGGTCACCATAGCCATGTGTGTTCTCTGTGGTGTCAACACATCAGCAGTGCTAGAGCTGGACCAGAAATTTGTAACAAAGTGACTCCCAGCCTTCTTAGGTTGACATGCTAGGTTTATTTCCAGCTTCATAGACATATTTATAGCAGTCAATCATGTTACATATAAGTTCCATATAGGACAATAAACACTGGCAGCCCATCCCCCAGGCCTCTGGCTGACCAACTGACCAGGTTAGAACATTCACCCATGCATTCCATCACTCAACATAAACACTCCACATGACATCACAACATTCCTTCTGCACAGGCAAGCCATACACAACACATCTCCCCCCTTTACATTTGCACATCACACACAACAAACCTTTACACAACACATCTCCCCTCTTCCGGTAACAACGCAAAGCAATACACAACACACCTCCACACACACCGACATAAGCCATTCACACTGACTCGCATCATCAGGGCTAGCACACAAGGTGTGCTCTGACACTCTATCACTGCCCTCGTACCCGATGCACTGGCTAGGCACACCAGGTCCAACCACTAATCTCACTGTGACACTGTGGACCCTGATGAGGGTGAAAAGAGTCATGGAAACACACACAGTACAGCTAAAAAAAACAGCTGCACCGCATGTGCATAAAGAATAGTAAAAAAAATGTATTTGTGGTAAATAAACCACAAAGTCGGGGTAATGTTTGACCATGCAATACCTAATACCACAGACATGCCCATACCCAAGCCGGGGCGCTACCACCCGTACTCACATACCCCTATACCTACTGGGGGCGCTACCAGCCAGACACCAAACCAATCACCTTGCATGACTAACCTCAGTCACACCCCGACAATTGGTGGCGCTGCCACCTCACAAAGTCATACGAGGAATAACCATGCATAACCTCATTATAGTCACGCCCCGACAGAACTGGTGGCGCTACCACCAGAAACACACGTACACTGTTTAACCATGCACGACTCATCACAATCACGCCCTCACCAAATTTACGGCGCTAGCCCCAGATACCACAATGAGAGGCAATACATGCTGACCTGGTACTCACACCATCAGCAAAACCATACTTATATATCACATATAAGCCTCACCCAAAACCAAACACATAAGAGGCGCTACCCCCGCAATCACAAAACAATCATATCCAATTATCCATACAATGGATAATTGAAGGCACTACCTCCAAAATGACTAAACTGCCCGGATCAATACAAATATTCCACACTGTAAACCATACATCAGATATTACACAGTATGCAGTTCACATTGCAATGTTCTATACATTTGCGCATTAATGTATTATTTTAAAACACCATATATCATAAACATGAATAATACAGTTCATTGCGTGGGTTTATGCATATCAAATGTCATATTCACCATAAGACAATAGAAGACATAAGACCCTATCCAAGTCCCATCCTAAAAGTACATGCCGCTATTTAGCGACCGAAATGCTAAAAATACTCAAAAGATGAATCCTAGACTCTTCAACAATTGATGTCATGAGCCCCCAATCCAATGCTAAAGTCCATGTCGCGGTTAGCGACCTACATGCTGAAAGTCCTCAAAAAGTTAATTGTATGACTTCATAGATGCCCAAATCACCCAACAACACCCAACCAGAAGAATGTGTGTGTCAAAATGACACCAATTACCAACCATACTGATGATACTTGTACTTAAACACCAAAAGTCAACACCAATTATCCACCATACTGATGATACTTGTACTTAAACACCAAAAGTCAACACCAATTATCCACCATACTGATGATACTTGTACTTAAACACCAAAAGTCAACACCAATTATCCACCATACTGATGATACTTGTACTTAAACACCAAAAGTCAACACCAATTGTCCACCATACTGATGATACTTGTACTTAAACACCAAAAGTCAACACCAATTATCCACCATACTGATGATACTTGTACTTCAACACCAAAAGTCCATCCCAACTCCTTTGACTGTAAGCTGCAAATTATTAAGTCTAAGAACATCACACCAAAATATTAAGTCTAAGAACATCACACTGTTGTGGAGAATTCTCTGTTAAGGCTAATCTCCCAAACCTAGTGAGTCCCCCAGCAGCTTTGCTGGATTTTTGGGGTTTATTTTTTTCTCCTGCTAAGATTGAGATTCTTTTTCTCCCACTCGTAGACATGATTTGAGATATCCTTTGACTTTGTAATGTGTTTTATGGGCTATGGGGTCTTTTACTCCATAGGGCTTCATGTGTTTTTGGTATGTGTGTTACACAGCACCCTCAGTGCAGTAACACAGGGGTGTCATAGTGACCCCTAAACATAGACTCCATACCCTGGGACTGACTACTGTCTCCCAGGGCATGTAAAGTCACCATTGGCTTTATTAGTCCACATTTGTGAACAGAACCAGTACAAAACATCATATTGTGGAAGTACTGGAAGGGGTTAATTAGATTACCCCTGGGTCTGTTTTCAAGGGGGCACTGTGCAGTCCCCCCTTGTCGAGTTTCTGGCTGGTGGCAGTGGTTACCATGCAAAATATTCCTTAAGACTATTTACTATGGGATTTTCCCATTCATTTTAAACGCACCACTTTTTGGTGCAATGTTAAAGATACAGCCAGGTTATTTATTTAATATTTATTCCCCGGTTGGGTCTTTTTGCCAGGACTCGGTTTTAAAATGGCGTTTGTGTTCGCCTCTGTAACTCCAAACCCAAGTCGAGCCCTTTGTTCCACTTTTGGCGGGCTTCTGCACAGAAGCCTCCAAAAGTGGTGCACTCTGTCTGGGTATACAGGATGTGTGGGAGGGGGGTTTAGGCACCCTGGACTGAGTTGCCTTGGGAGGCAGTTGGAAGTGGGTTGCTGGACTGAGTGGGTACCGGTGGATGTCTGCTTGTGTCTTTCTGTACTTTAAGATCCTTTTGCACTTACCTGCTACCTATGGTCCTGGAAACTTGTATCTAAGTAAAGAAGATACCTACCCCTGTCTGGCCTCCTTGCGTTATTACTGAAGTACCCACTTAACATAATGCACAAGAAGTGAAACATTTCACCTCTTCTATCAAATACTACTGTAACAGTGGTAACAGTGCAGAGTTCATCTATGCATGTTGTGATGTATCCCAAGGTATTTCCCATGAGGCCAGGGAGGTGAGGCTGCTACCCGATAGTCCCCCTGGGCGTGGTACTCAGCGGGTGGATCGCATGGGGAGCGAAACCCCTCATGGGACCAGTGACGATCCACTTGGGAGAACGCGGTATTCCCCTCCTTGTCTTCTGTCCTCTCCCTTCGCCCCACTCAGTCCCCACTTTCCTTATCTTCTAATCAGACCTTTCTGGTTCCCCATACTTTTGTATGTTGCAGTTGAGTGGAAGGTATATTTGACAAGAATGGGATGAGGAAGAGGGAGACTCACCCTAGCTTAATGCAAAGGATCACTGAGACGAAGATGAGAGAACAAAGAGGCAAAAGCCCACTGCAGAACCAACACACATGGTACAGCTGTCAAGAAGCAATCCTAATCATGAATAGAGAAGAAGGATGCAATGGTCCTTGGAATCCGCCCTTGAGGAGCCAGGAACAAGACCCTCGTTCTATGCCAGTGGACACAAAGGCTGAGAGCTGAGATGCAGAGGCGTGTAGCAAGGAGAGAGGTCCAAGCAAGGTGGACCTGGCCGGTGGCAGAAAGAAAGTAAGCCAAACTGCAGAAAGCAGACCGAGAATGAAGACAAGGGCAGTCGGACAAGCAAGTAAGAATCCGGAGCTGTGGAACCACAGAAAGAGAACGCCAAATGCACCCGACGTTACCAGAGACCCCCCAGACGCTTCCCAAAGGTAGGGAAAGGGTTGGGCTGGTGGCAAGGATATTAAGGGAGCTGGAGCAGCTGAAAACCCATGCAGGCATATCCCAAAGAGCACACAGGAATGCAAGTGGTACTATATTTGATACAAACTTTGTTCATCATGCAAACATATTACAAAGAGCACAAGGGATACCAGTGGCATTATACATGATAGAGATTTGGTAAACTACGCAAATACATCCTGGAGAGTACAAAGGAGTGAAAGAGCATTGCACAGAACAATGGGAATGTGGTAAAGCCGGGAAATCATCCCAAAGATTTCAAATGGATAAAAGAGAGGATACTCAGTCAAATACCCTCCTCAAGAAAATGCCTATGTGTGATAGTACCTGGCAGGAGAGTATACCAGGTCTGTCCAAGTGGTTGGTATGGTTTTGAGTTGTTGGGCTCAGGCATGTGGGTATTTAAGAGGGGTTTGACAGTTGCCATCTAATAAAAGCAACAGGATAAAAAAAGTAGACATGGAGGTGGGGTTTAATGATGTTAGTCCTTTAACATTCTGGGGTACGAAAGGGTCTACGGGAGCACAGAACGGGTTGGCAGACCAGAGGATGGGAAGTGTGGAAGAAATCTGAGCAAATGGGGGATGAGAATGTTGGATAGTAGAGAGAAGGTGCTGAAGGGTGGGAGGGAAAGGAGGCTAGTGAGATCAGGGATTTTCAGTGAGAGATGAACGAAGACGAGTGTTCGGGGAGAAGGGTAAAAACTGATATATCCTGGATAGTTTTTGCCAGTGAAAATGGAGAGAAGAGATGAGGTTGGTGTTACAGTGTGATGTGGCAGAGTGCAGGATATAACAGAGTATGGGGAATGATTCCTTGTAGGAGACAAGAAGAACCTGGGAATGGTTTTTACATCAGCAGCAAAGATTGATGTGCATATAGTGTGATGAACCAGTAGTGATTTTCCCCCTAGAATCTTGGCCTGGGACCCTTCTCATGTGGCCAGGGGAAGGCAAACGCTTCCTGATCTCGACCCTGGAGGTGGTGTTCTGCGGGAGGATACCATGGGGTGGGAACCAGCCAGAAGGAAGGACAAACACCCTTGCTTAATTTTCCCCAAAAACCCTAATCTTTTAATGGCTTATTGAAAGGTAGAAGAAGTTAGGAAAACTAACTTGGTTGGCAGGGACTTCAAGTCCTATAATTCCCTCATTACTGGGACGAGGAAGAGGGATGCAGAGGAATATTGCTGTGGGAGCGGGCAGCTAATTATTGTGAATGACCTACACCTGAGGGAGAATGAGAGGCTTAAAAAGCCCCTTCAGGTGCAGAAAGAGGGAGAGCATGAACAGCAGGAGCAGCAGGAGAGGAGAAAGCAGAGCAGGCCGCATATGCAGAGGAAAGTGAAGCTGGCGCGAGAGAGGACACCGGGACCACTGTGCAGCCAAGAGCGGTGTCGGATCCTGAGAGGGGCTTAGCCTTGAGTTATATCTGTTGCAGAGGTCATGCAGCTGAAAGCGCAAGAAAAGGACGCTTGCCCATTGAAGGCTTGTTGTGCAGAGGTTGTGCAGCAGGAAGCGGAAGTAGCGAGGGAAGTGTACGCTCAATAAAGGCTTCGGGTGTCTGGGTTGCACCTGAACCTCTCCAGAGTGGAGGACTCTCCAATTTCGCATGGTGTGAGTGGAGGTCGAGTCTGTACGCCTGACCACGAGGAGCCACAACGTCATAAGACCTGCGAACACCAAGAGGAGCAGGAGCAAGCGACTAACCCGATGAGTTTGCAGCTTGCAAGTGACTCCGGAGCGGTCTGACACTATCCGCGTGTTCACGGCAGCCAGTTTCACTCACGTGCGAGTGAATGAAGCAGTGATAACAATTCTGAATACCGAAGTGACATGCAAGCAAGCATGTGAGTTGGTGGAAGACCCAAAATCCCTGTGTGGAAGCTTTTAGTGCAAACCAAATCATACAAGCAATACCAAGCTAAGAGTTTTTAAAACCCCAGCAATACCAATTGCTCAAGGCGAGAGGGGAATATTGGGAACCTCAAGAGTTGTAAGACTTTTTGTTTATATGTTGTGAAATACAGATCATCAGATGATATAAATACACATTGCCAGCAAAAACGCCAGCGCCAAGCCAGAAACAAAGTAAGACCATATAAGACTTGCTGTCCTTGCGTTGTGAAATGAAGATGATCAGATGATATAAACACACATTGCCAAAGCCAAGACTGAAACAGTGTAAGACCACTTTCTGGTCACTATTTGGTTGTTGGTTTTGTGAAAAACCTGAGGGTTTTTCCCTTCCCACTCCTGGGGATCCTCTAAACAGGTGGCCAGGGGAGGGCCATTGCTTTTGGATCCAGACCCTGGGGGCAGACCAGCGAGGGATGAGGGATGATCACCTGGGTGGAGGGTCCTCTGGGATTGGGGATGGATTACCCGAGGGTGAGACATGGTATCTGCCATTTCCAAACACCCCCCTACCTGACATTCTCTCAGCCTACATGACATATTGTCAGCCAGACCCCCGTTTTTCCCTGAACTTGTTTAAACGGTCACAATATCATCAAGACGGAGCTGCTACATTCAGAGGGACTCTACTATTTTCATGAATGTCCCGTTAACAAGGTAAGGCAAAGTCAGGCACTGAATGATCATTGTAGCCACCTGAAGTCTGTTATTACTCCTCAGGTGTATAAAAGGAGTAACCACTTGAGAGACAGAGAGTGAATTGGAGCCGAAGAAGGAACCAGAGTCAGAGACCGAGCTAGCAGGCAACTGAGAAAGCCTGAACACCCTGAGAGAGTCTGCCGCAGAACGGAGCGCCAAGACGCTGAGAGGCCATGAGGGGGATGGCATGGAAAGCTGATCTCTAAAGATAGAGTCCTGGAAAGATGCTCGTTCCCCTGGCCAGAGAGGCCGCCCAGGAGTGTCGGAGTGTTGGAGGGCGAGCGAGGATCCCTGACCTCGACACAAAGAAATCACAACAGCTACACTGATCAAAACTGGTGCGTACAATGTCTGAAGGGAACACGGTTGGTGAAAAAAGCGAAACGCAAGAGATAATTTGTAGCAAGAGAAGGACAATCGTAGGATGAAAGACACGCTGAAGAGAAAGCTTCAATTGTCCGTTTTGAAAGACTGTTAGAATTAAAAGTAACTTTCTGAAAGTGCAGGGGAGCTATGCGAAGCTCGAATCTTTGAGCTAAAGCAAAGCATGAGATGGGAGCTGCGCGAGACAGGAATAGCGAGCTGAAACCCCAAATTAACTATGGGGCACGACCCTGTTGTTGAACTGTGATAAAATGTTGAAGAGTGCCGGGGGCACGATCCCATGAAAGCCAAGGTGTCGGAGTGGTCATGCATGGAGCAAAGCGATTTGTGTGCCTTCGAAAGTCTCTGATACAAAGAATTGACGTACTGTGCTAAGTTGTGGAATTGTTGGTGAAGGGAACCCCTGTTGAATCAGGAGTGTGAGAATCTTGTGTTAAGCCTTTAAAGCGAATTTTGTGAAATTGTGACTCAAGGCGAAAAGCATCTGAAAGGAGTTAAAAGTTTGAACTGTAAAATCAAGAGGGTTGTTGAATCTGGGGAACAGGAAAGCCTGGAGAATCCTGAAAGGAGGTTTTCAGAATTGTTTGAATCTATGGAACTTTGGTGATCTTGAGCAGTTCAAGCTTGGGGAAGAGAGCTATGAGACAGCACCACTATCGTTGAATGAACACTGAGTAGAAAGCTGCAGAGCAACTGCAGTGCTATCCTGATATTATTTTGCTACACCCTTTTTTATGCTGTTCAAACCCCTACACAGTATCTTTCTAGAAAGTGAGGGCAAGCGTAGGTTTGACACAGACCTTCTTTTGATTTGACTCACAGACATTGGGCTCTTATTCTTTCCCTTTTATGTTTGAGACTACTCCCATATAGAATAGGGCAAGTTAGGTAGTTATCCCAACCCCTTGTCTATGTCTACCTCGTTGCACCATGCCAATCTCACAGTATAGAGGGAAAAGAAGCGTGGCAACCAGGCTGCCCTTCTGAAGAAGATTATTCAGAGGGAGAGAAGCATAGTTGCAGAGGGATCCTAAGGAACACTAATGAGATTCCTTGTTTCCCCCGAAAATGGTTTAAAGTTTGATGCCAACTAAACCTTGTGAAGTTGTGTTGTTCTAAGTTGGAAGTTACCACTGAAGCACACTTTGTTCCTTTGTGAAGAATTAGACGAGCAGGCGAGTAAACCCGTGTGGAAAGTTGCTGAAGTAGAAGGCCTGCCATGAGTGAAAACCAGGTTGTAGTTGATGAGAGTGCTGAACTGTGGTTCTAGCAAAGACAACTCTTTAAATCCGTTCTTACTCCAGGAGCAGTTGGAACACACTATTTCTTTTAAAATCAAAGGTATGACAAATAATCCTGAGAAAGACCGTTGTTTATGTTGTGTATTGCACTTCAGCAAGAGGATGTGGAATGTTATGATGTAACATGTTGTTGGGGTTCTGGAAGGGAATGTCAGGGCAGAGGCTGAAGGACAGTTGGAGAGAGAGCTGTCAGGGGGTGGTTGGGGGTCTTTATTGATATATATAACTTGGTAATAAAGTCCAGTTATTACCTCTACAAGTGTGGCAAAAAGGCATCTTTACAATGGCGACGAGGATCTGAAACGATCCACCAAGACCCCCTGCCGTTATAAGCTTTGTGTACGTCCTATGCAGTGGATTGGACAGCAGGAAGGTTGGGCACCGCAGCGTATTCCACACGGAGCCGAATAAGTTGGACGACACCCTCAGCTGTGTGGGACTCTGTGCAGAAGTGTTGACCTCACTGCCGGATAAAGGAGAGAGAGAGAGAGCTGCTTTGCGTGCAGTATACCTGCATCGACAGGCTTTCCGTCAACTTGGTATAGATGTATGCAGAATTGATTGAGGTATGTGGAACCTCAGTATTTCGAAACGGTAGCTGGATACTGCAGAAATTTCTGGATAACATACTGCATCTTTTAAAAAGCACTTGCGGCCGCGTGACAACTCGCACCAAGGCTACAATTGATATTTGTTGCGTTCCGGGCTACGGAACGAAGAGAGGAGGATGGCGCAAGCGCGTAGACGAGCAACGCCGTATCCTAGCAATGCACCGCATTACCAGTGTGCTGATGGCGTCTTCAGGACTTCGGATTCTATGTGCCTGATTCAGAGCCGCGTCTCTCCCAGAAGGAAGGGACGTGCTGTGTGGCTTTGGAACTTCGGAGAACCGAGAGAGTGACTTTCGGATCCTGAAGAAATTGCCAGCTGTGAGGCGTGCACCCAGGGCCTGTGTGGGAAGGCGTATATGTTCCCGGTGAGGCTTTATTTTTTCTTTTCTGATCGGTATTGACAATAGAAGTGAAGATCATCTGAAGCAGTGAGGCGCATTAAGACTATACCTACACGACTTATCGCCTGGATGGGGAGAGGCGCGTATAGTACAGATTTTGGTACTTTTCAGTCTAAGATACGCTTTTGCTCATTGCTCATTTTACTTTAACTGACTGGGAAGTGCTTTCAGTGAATACTTTTTGTGAAGTGAGTGGGGGGAAACATGGCTATGGCAGGAGTGCCGGGCCCACCTATGTTCATGCCCAGCCCAGGCCCAACAAAAATAAAATGGGCAGCATGGAAAAAAGGTTTCCTGCACTACGTGAAGGCTGCTTGTGGGAACAGTATTTCTGCTGAACGGAAAGTCTCTTTGTTAATGCATTTTATAGGGTATGAAGGTCAAAGGATTTTTGAATCTTTGTCCGAGATTGTAGAATTAGACTTGGAGAGCAATATGAATGAGTTTGATGTTGCCCTAATGAAATAGGATCGCCATTTTGAAACACGCCCGAGTACTGTTTTGGAGAGGTATCACTTTGGGATGAGAGAGCAACATGAAGCGGAAGGTGTGGAGGAATACATTACGGCTTTACGCCACCTTTCATTGAATTGCAAATTTGGGGACAAGTTGGATGAACATATTTGTGACCAATTCATGTTGCACTGTTCTAATGATAAGATAAGATTTGTGAGGAGATTTGGTTAAAGGATGAACCTGAGCTGGAGGAGGTAGTTATGATGGCGAAAAGGGTGGAGCACACATTACAATGTGTAGCGAAACTATCTCATAAGGAATTGAGAATACCCACTAATGAAGTATTGAGGGTGGGTGAACAGAAGAGGGAGTTCCACAAAAATGTTAGGAAGAAAGTGAAAGATAATCAAAGGGTCTCGAGGTAATAGGTGAGAAAGGTACAGGTATGAGAGGAAGCAAACGAGAGGATAAGCTGTGTTTCCGATGTGCAAGCCCAAGGCATTTTGCAAATTCACCAGTGTGTCCTGGAAGGAAAGCATTGTGTGGTAGATGTAAGAGATGTGAGACGTGTCAGTCTTCGGGTGAGGATGAAGATGAAAGGGTGGAGGTGGTCACAGTGAAAATGGTGAAATGTGAAGATGAGGACGACTGTAAGCATCCTTTTGCTGATGTTATGGTAAATGGCAAAAAGTTTACCATGATGGCTGACTCAGGTGCCAAAATAACTCTTTTGTCACGGGAGGTGTATGAAAACGTAGTGGGTGGGAAAGTAGATGATGTATTGCCTTCGGATAAGAAGCCTGGTGGGTATAATTGTGGGAGGATTGATATAATTGATTATTGTGTGGGTACTTTTGAGTTTAAAGGGAGAGAAACGCAGGGAAAGATTTATGTGACCAAAAGTAGGGAAACTCTTCTTGGTTGGCGAGACCAGAAAGGGTTAAGAATAAGCTTAGACCCCAACACAGAGAAACAAGTTCTTAATGTAGGAGAAGGAAAGGATATACTTGAGAGTTACCCACAGGGGTTTTCTAAGAAAGTGGGGTGTGTCAAAGGGATGGGGCACAAAATTGTGATGAGAGAAAGATGTAAGCCTTTAAGTGCAAAGCTTTGCCCTATTCCTCTAGCACTTCGGAAGGGTATGCTTGAGGAACTCGGAAGATTGAAGAATGCAGGAATCATAGAAACTGCTAAGGGAGTGGAGTGGATATCACCATTGGTTGTGGTTAAGAAGGCTAGTGGTGAATTGAGAGTATGTGTAGATTTGAGAGGAGTAAACAAGTGCGTGGTAGCGGAGAGGCACCCTCTTCCTAACATGTCGGAAATGTTAAGTAGAATTGGGAAGGCAAGGTTTTTCACCAAACTCGATATGGTCAGTGCATACCACTAGATTCGGTTGGATGAGGAATCTATAAAACTTACGGCATTTATAACGCACAATGGCGTTTATCAATTTCGCAGGATGCCTTTTGGGTTGATTTCAGCATCCTCAGTATTTCAGAAGGTGATGGACAAACTGTTGGGAGGAGCGAATGACGTATGGTGTTTCCAGAATGATATATTGGTGTGTGGAGAGACTGAGGCCATTCATGAGAGGAACATCAGGAGAGTTCTGGATATTTTAAGTAAAAAGGGTGTAACTCTTAGGGCAGAGAAGTATATTTTTGGGAGTAGAGTGGTGGAGTATCTTGGACATGACATTTCTGAAAATGGCCTGTGGCAAAGAAGGACTTGGTTGAGGGGATTAAAAAGATAAGGTTGCCTAGGGATCATTTTTGGGCATGATTGAATTCTATTACAATTATGTGGTCAATTTTGCTGATTGAGTTGACAAAATAAGGAGTTTATTAAAGAAAGGTGTTGAATTCATATGTGATGATTGTGAGATGGAATTACGGGAGATCAAGAGAAAAATTGATATGGCCAAGGCGTTGGTCATGTTTGATACAGGAAAGAAATCTACTATTTCTGTGGATGCGAGTGAGGCTGCAATAGGTGCCGTATTGTCTCAGGTTGGGGAGATGACAAGGAAGAAGTAGTGACTCATGCATCAAGGATGCTAAGGGTTGCTGTGCAAAATTACTCAGTGTTATAAACCGCTTAAAGCCATATTTGAGAATAAAGGCTTAGATAAAGTGTCCAGAAGGGTGGCATGCTGGGTGGCAAGGTTGCAGTGCCACAAATTTGAAATTGAGGTGATTTCAGGGAAGGAGAACGTAAGGGCTGATCATGTTTCTAGACTGCGGGATGAGGATTGTGAAGAGGGTCATGTTATATCTGAGGATAATATTACAGATATGGTTTATGTTACCCATGATGGGGTGATTACGCGGGAAGAGTGGGAGAGAGTATCAAATTCGGATGAAATGTGGAGACGCATTTTGGAATTTGTTCTACAAGGATGGCCAGAAAAAAGACTTTTGAGTGGAGAAGAAAGAGCAATGTGGGAGGTGAGAGCAGTATTAAGTGTGAGCAATGGCATGTTATTTCATTGGAACCGGTTAGTGGTAACGGGAAATTTGCACAGGAGATTGATTGAGATTAGTCACCAAGGTCACATTGGAATATTTAAAACAAAAGAACTTCTCAAGGCAGAATATTGGTGGCCGGGTTTTGAGCGTGATATAGAGAGAGTAGTGGGATCATGTGTGAGGTATCTGCCAAGAGTATTGTGGCAAAACGTCAACCCATGATTAAAGTTGAGGCACCGATGGGTGTATGGAGTGATTTATCTATGGATATCGTTGAGTCAATGGATTTAGGGAGTGATCGTGGAAGGTTCATAGTGGTGATGATCGATCTGTTCTCCAGGTGGACGCAGTTTAAGATTGTGAGGGATGTGTCTTCTCAGTGTATTGTGGAATTTATGCAGAGTATTTTTGAGAGGGAAGGATTTCCTCGGTGCATCTTAACTGACAGTGGTAGACAATTTGTTAGCGGGTTGGTTCAGTACTATTTAAGGATGTGTGGAATAAAGCATAAGCGGACGGCTTTGTACCAACCCCAGACGAACGGCATGGTTGAAAGGGTGAATCGCAGCATTATGGACGCTGTGCGGATGAGTGGGGTGACAGGAAAAGATAAGAAAATTGCGATCAGGGAAAGATTATATGCATTACGCTTGGCACCCCATGCAGAGACTGGGATCAGTACGTTTGAGTTGATGAGAGGTAAGAAACCCAATACATTGGTGTCGCCACCATGGTTGGGAAGGGCTAGGGAAACCAACTGTGTGGTGGAAGAAGTAAGAAGAAGAA
This sequence comes from Ambystoma mexicanum, assembly GCF_040938575.1. NCBI lineage: Eukaryota > Metazoa > Chordata > Amphibia > Caudata > Ambystomatidae > Ambystoma > Ambystoma mexicanum. The sequence continues at coordinate 1,088,609,102 of NC_090926.1, read as the reverse complement.
TGGGAGAGAGGAAGGAGGGCTGGATAAAAAAGGTGAATGAGAAATTGCCTAAGAAAGTGAGCGTGGTGGAGGTTGGGGGTTGGATACGGGTAAAGAAGGGGGTTATCAAGAAGAAGGGTGACCTAATTTATTCTGAGCCTGTACGAGTATCGCAGGTATTGAAAGGTGCGGTAAGAGTACAAAGTGGGCAGATTTGGAATCTTTCTAGAGTTGTCAATGTACAGCCTGATCAGAGAAATGATGTGTGTTGAAATAATATTGTAAGGTGTCTAGAAATGTTATACGTTTTACCATCAAAGGACATTTCAATTCAATGTGAAGTTTCTGAATGTGCAAATGTTTAATTGATTATTTCATGTTTAGAAAGTTGAAGTTGTGTTTTCGGGTGTGGAGCCTTGTACATAGTTAGAGTGAAGCCTTGTACATAGTTAGAGTGAATTTATAGGTGTCGCATAAATATGCTTTGGGGCTATTAAAGGGGGGAGGTGTGTTGTGTATTGCACTTCAGCAAGGGGATGTGGAATGTTATGATGTAACATGTTGTTGGGGTTCTGGAAGGGAATGTCAGGGCAGAGGCTGAAGGACAGTTGGAGAGGGAGACGTCAGGGGGAGGTTCGGGGTCTTTATTGATATATATAATTTGGTAATAAAGTCCAGTTATTTTACCTCTACAAGTGTGGCAGTCCATCTTTACAGTTTACTTGAAGGAGACAAATGTAAAACATACTGGGGTTGGAAGCCCGTGACTAAAATGTTTGAGGGAGAAAAGACCACGGGGTATTTTTCCAAAAATAACTTTCGGTCTTCTCTCCCCTGAACATTTCAGCCTTTGTCCTTGCCCCCCACCCTATTTACTTTGCGGCGGCACACTTCGCTCTGTGCCGCCGAATACTGTGTGTTTTTGATGCCTGTTCCCTTTCAGGGTCTGGCGCAGCAGGGTCTGTTGCTTTTTTTTTTTTTTACTTTTTGCGGGACCGGCTGCAGTGGACTCCCCCGCAACTGCCACTCACAGTATAGTGAACAAGGGTGCGGGGGACAACTCCACAACCCCTGCAGCCATTGCCCCCGAATGGGGGATTTAGTCGAAATTCTACCAAATCTCCCATTCGGGATTTTTAACACAGTCTTTTTGGACGTTTCCATGTAAAACCTGGAACCTATCACTTCTTTTGGTACCTTTTACAACTGAACTTTTTATTATCAAGTTTGAATCCGCAAGAACTGTGTTGAAACTTTGTGGCAAAAGATGATTTTCAGATTTCTTTTGAACTGTGGAGCAAAACCTTGCTCAGACCTGGGGAAGGAGAATTCACCCAGATTATGAGAAGAGGCAGTGGCCATATTGTGAATGTGGTTTTATGTTATATATAATAGTTGGATTGCACTGCCATACATTTACTTTTTGCTTTATTGAATGTACAAGTGTGAGGGACAGATATCCTTTTGTTAGAGTGTTTTCTTTAGTTTATTTTAGGCATGGAAACCCTCATCAGTGTAGAGATAGTGAAGCAACCTTTTTATTTAATAAAATTGCTAAAGTTGAAAACTCTTCACAAAGTTGTCCGCCTCACATTTCTGACCCCTCACAATAGGTTCTGAGATGCTGGATGGTTGGGGAAATCCAAGGTTTAGCATACGGGCAAGAGGGATAATCATACTCAACGAGAGCACTAGTGTTAGGTTAAAATCTTGGAAGGCCTTCTCATTGGAGTTGGTAACAGATGAAATGACCACCTAAAAGAAGGGCTGACTTTATTTATTTGAGGAGTCATTTAGTCCAGTGAGTTTTAGCAAAATTGGGTCGACTGATTGTGGAGGATGACCAGAAAATGGTCAGAGTATGAGGAGTCAAGGTGAAGACAGTGGCTGTAGTCATGTTCGGCAGGTTGAATTGCCAGGAGTTCAGTGGCAGAGATTTGGAGGTCTTAGTCATTGGAAAAGAGAGATTGAAGACTCAAGGAGGCCAATAGATGGGAATTATGCAAGAGGAGGTGGAGCAAGGAGTTGAATACAAACAAACTAAAAAGAAAATGAGATTAAATCATTGGGGAGAGAGGTGGATGGCATGGCTTTACTGATCAGAAGACCCCTGCCATCCTTCTTGGATAATCAGTGAGAGTAGGGGAAGTTAGAGGAATCAGTGTGAATGGCTTCTAGTGAGACTGCTGTAGATATGGTGTTTATCACATTGAGACACACAGGTTACTGGCTATCAGCACATAGAGCCCCATGTTAGTATGTAGTGTGGATCTTAGGGCCCTATTCTGCTGGAGGTGTAACACCCCCATGGCCCTTAGGGCCATATTCGGCTAGAGGTGTAATTCTTAGGTGAATTTCCCATTTGGAATGTACACTTGTTTTTACACCTATTTTCTATCTTTATAATGGGCCCTATTCTACTTGAGGTGGAACAACCCCATGGGGATATTACACCGCTAGCAGAATAGGCACTATTATAAAGATAGGAAACAGGCGTACAAAACAGGTGTACAGTTGAAATGGGGAATTCACCCATGTATTATACCATTAGCACAATTACACCGCCATCAGAATAGGCCCCTAAGTCCAGAGATCTTTCCTTTATCACTATATCCAGAAACCATCCCTCACCACTGTTTCCAGACATCTTCTTTTATCACTACACCCAGACATCCTTTATTTATCCCTATATCCAGAGCTCATCATTCATTGGTATGTCTAGATAGAAACATGTTTTTATATCTTTTTAAATTCAAAGCAGATGTTTTATTTTTAAATGTGGATAGAAAAAAGAATGAGATAAGTAAAAAAACAAGAAAAGAAATGTAGATGTCAGTCTCCCCACATACAAAATTAAAAAAGAAAAAATAGAAAAAAGATAAAACAAACAATGGATTTTTCAAAGATGTAAAGATGTGCTTTGAATTTGTTAGCGCATAGATGGTGTCATGTGGAACCTTCCAGGCATCCTTCCTTTATCACTATGCCCCAACATCATCCCTTATCACTGTATCCATTCTTGAGCAACAAACCCACTGCCTGCGTATTTGTAATGATCTTAGGGTGTGAGGCAAACAATGTTCATTTTGAATTTAATTGATATTTTTACTTTTTCCTGTAGAATGTGCAGTATAGGTTATATGAACAAACAAATATGGCTTTCACCACAAGAAGTATTCAACATTTTAACGCATGTAAAAGGCAATATTTCCAAACTTCCAGCAACTAATCCAAATGGCAGGTGTTCCTATACAGTTAGGAAGGACAAAAGCATAGGAAAGATGATTGGATAAATGGATTAAAAAAGGAAGGGCCAGTTTTCTGGTGTGGAAGACATACTTCCAAAGATTAATTGGTGGAGAGCAAGTTACATTTTACAGATATGGCTATGAAGTTCTTGATGGAAGTGTTGAAAAAGTGATTGTTCATTATCTAGGTGAAGACAAAACACCCGAGCCATGCATACCTCATTGAAATATGAGAAAATACCCCTTAAGGGCTCATGTTCGAACAATGCCATCTGTGCTGATAGAAATTGCTGAAAATAATGATTTAGGTCCAACTTCAATTTACCAGAAAAAAATTGCAGAATGTAATGCTTCCCCTACCCACATGAGAGTTACAGAGCTGAAAAATACAGAGCAAAAAAAAATAAACGTAAGTATGCGAAACCGAAATGTAGTATCAGTCATGATGATTTATATAATATATACAAGATTCTATATGCACTGGAAGGGTTTGAATGCCATTACTCTATGTTTCCCAAACTTATTGTAACTTTGGCTCTTCCAGACATTATCAATATTTTTGAGGAAGTGATGAAGTTGAATTCAAGAACCCTAATTTAATATGACACAACATTTCAATTAGGTGATTTTTACCTCTCTCAACTAATTTTGCAATGTTCATTTTTTGAGTAAAATCCTGCAATCTCAGCCTGATTCATGATAAACGCACACCAATTGCTCATGAAACATTTGTTTGTTTTGTAGCAAAGGGTATGCCTCCAATTAACCAGAGTTCCATTACTATAGTAACAGACATGGAATCTGCTATTGTGAAATCTGGTTTATAGTGATATTTTCGAATGGCATATTTTCGAATGCCATTATGTCGACGCAATTTTGCCGTTTTTTTTGTTTTCAATGTTTTTATTTTTTATTTATGTTTAAAATGGGGGGGGAGTTCCCCCCCCAAACCCACGTTTTTTTTAACACTTTTTTTTACTTACCAAACAAACAAAATAAAAATAAATATATTCGGAAAAAGAAAATTCGGCAAAATGTTTTCGACATAATGTTGTTTCGAAAATATGTATTCGAAAATATGATCGGATACCGTGAAATCTGTAGAGAATATTATTCCAAGATGCAAGCATGTGGTTTGTTGGAACCACTTACTGAAAGACATTGAATTCTGGGTTTCAAGTCATGAAGGAGGAAAAGCAGAAAGAAAAGTGTACACCTTGTAACAATATTAAAATCTGATGAGCGCAAATCAAATACAATGCAAGGCCTAACAGCCTTCATAGTTAAGCAAAACCGAGTATTTCTTCAGGCACAGACTGGATGTTTTATAGTTACCGGATTGCGAAACAAAAAGTATGTGGTAAAGTTATTCCCAGTTGAAACATGCTCTTGCAACAGTCCGCGAACATGCTACCACATTCTGGCTGCACAGAAGTCAATTGGTAAAAGTTCAAGTAAGAAAAGAATAGTGTACTCTCTGAAAAAGCTCAGGATTAATGTTAGAAAAGGCAAATCTGGAAGGACAAGAATTAGACAGAAAGATGAGCTGCAGACTGTAGCCGGAATGGATTCTATTCTGATGAGTGAAACTAAATTTGATGAGACCCGGGAAGACATTAATGCAAAAAAATCAACATACCAAACAATTGAACCCATATGAGAATGTTTCCAAGAAAGATCATTTGACCTCTTTTCTGGTAGACGAGTATGATCTGGGTTTACCACAGCGGTCAAGCTCTCCTAAACAAACAGAACAACTGTGCCACTTCCATGGGAATTAATACCAGGTTATCCACGAATGCAGAGGGTCCTAGTTCAAAATATTTACATCAACGTTGAAGAAACCTTAGCCCACCACTGTTGCATTCCATTTGAACGATGTATGCCACCACAGACTTGCTGTTAATACTACTCTGGCTGTACTAGCCGTACATCAACAGGCCCCAGTTACAGGTACCAACCTCATAGGCCAACAGGCCCTGACTATGGCGAACGAAATGTTCCCAATCGGGGAGATCAAACCTACCCCATTCCTGCCCCCGCTTAAAATTGACCGGCAATCACTGGGCATTAATCCTACGAGATTCCTACCCACATTGCATCTTGATACAAAACCTCCCTAAGTACATCACTCCAGTGATATTAACATCCTCTCACCCGCCCTCCTTATGACAAACGCCACCATAATCAACTCCAATAGACTGTGTTCCTTATCCTCTAGAAATAACAGACTTCATGCCAGACTACCACAACTTTACGAGCCACCGACCAGTACTCTAGACAAGATGTGCCCCTTCAATAAAAGGTATATCTCTAATACCAAAACAAACTCTAGAAAAAACAAGACCATTATTTTTACCATTCAGAGTCCTAAATTAAACAATACCTTCAATAAAAAAGTAAATCAGGGTAAATCTACTGACCGTCAGACAACCACCAAACACCCCAAACATTAAGGGTGCCCTAATCAATGCCAGATCATTGGTAGCACATGCCCCTGAGATAGCGGACCTGATCACAATAGATAACCTTGACTTCTTAGTTCTAACTGAGTCCTGTTTACATGCAGCCGCAGGCCCTGCACTTTTACTAGCAGTACCAGACAACTACAACATTTTAAGAGCAGACAGAGCTGACTCTAGAGGTGGTGGCATTGCCCTCATTGCTAAATCCAACCTAGCTCTAAGAATAGCCTCTTCACCTGCAGTTAAATCCTATGACCTTCTCACATCCAAATCTCTAACTCACGCACTTTAACCATCCATCTAGTGTACAGACTGTTATATCATGTCTAGGTGTATGGATGGTTGATGGAATGTTGACACGTCATTGATGGAAAATGTGTATGCTGAAGTTCCGGATGAAGGTTCCGAGAAAGTCGGTTGGGGACCTTCAGCCTGGGTGGTGGGACCCGGTATTGTCTCCTCACAGCTCATTCCATGTAACATGTAATAAAGGCACCTAAAGGCATCTGGAAGGCTTGGATATACTTCTTTTCACAGACCACCTGGACCCATTGGTACATTCAAGGAGGATATCTCCATAATATTTATTTTATTTATTTTGATTTGTATAGCACACTGCAGCCCAAAGGCATCGAGGTGCTGTGATACTATCTGACAAAACTAAAGATTCTTTCCAAATATTACTGTTGGGGTATTTCAACCTTGGCTTTAACGATCCCATTGACCAACAAGCTCTTGCTGTGTCCCATGCGCTCACTGAATTTGGACGCATCCAAGAGTGACCCAGCCTACTCATATTAAAGGCAGGACATTAGATTGGGTGGCTGACCTAAATTGCGAAACTTCAATTACATCTATTACCCCCATCCATGGACAGATCACCTCTTGCTATCATGTACCTTAGCAGCTAACAGTCCAACGACCAAAGCTAACCTAATAGCACCACTACTCCTCACTAGCAATAAAGGGAATATTACGGTGGATAAGATCTTACCCCACATTATCCCCTCCCTCAATTCGATGGCGGCCACCTCTGATCCAGATACTTTAGTAGAAGCCTACAATGCCACTATGACCAAAGCTTTAGACGTAATCACCCCACTTAAAATGCGTAAAAGTAAACCTAGAGCTCACTTGAACACCTGGTTTACATTACAATTAAAATCCCTTAGAGCTGAAAAAAGAAAACCAGAAGTCACCTGGGGACACCTACCCTCTGAGGAAAACAAAACAAACTTGATCAATATCTCTGCCACATACAAAAAAGAAATAATATGCACTAAACAGGAAACTTATAATGAGAGGATTAATAAAGATAGTTCAAGTACCAAGGAACTATTTGTGATCTTAAGAGAAATGGAAGCAGTGATCCTTCCTACAGACAACTGTGTGAAGGTTAAACTCTGGCACACGAACATCCAGAATGCCCTAACGAATAAAATTACCTCACTACAGAATAAGATTACCGACAAAAAAGCTAACCTACCTAACTTAGACAGGCATGTCAGAATGCCAGTTCATTCCACAAAACCGCTGCAACAGTTCAGATTCTCCCAAGTCTCCATCCTTGAGGTAGAAGAAATCATCACCTCCCTCAAACCTTCAAGATGTCAGGGAGATAGTTGCCCGACTCAGTTAATTAAAGACGCCGCTAGAGACCTGACGTCATTTATCGCTAAACTAATTAATGCATCCTCCTCATCAGGCACTGTTCCCAGTAACCTAAAAGAGTCATGGGATCTACCCCTTCTAAAAAAACTTTCTTTGGACCCCACTATTCCTACTAAGTATAGGCTGATTACAACTATACCTTTCCTACTTAAATACTAGATTAAGTAGAATATCTTTAGATACAGGAGTATCTAAATACTAATCACCTCCTAGGTGTCCGCCAGTCAGGCTTTAGGCAACAACATGGCACAGAAACAGCACTAATTGATCTAAAGACTCAGATTGATGAACTTAAGGACATAGGGAAAGCAGCCTTGCGACTTCTCCTTGATCTGTCTGCTGTCTTTGATCTGGTGGACCATAAAGTACTATGTAAACACCTTGCCTCAGCGGACCACTTTTCCCAGGACGCCATAGAATGGATCCAATCCTTTTTGAATAATAGGACAATGAGAGTCTTCTCCCAATCAGCTGCTGCAGACCCTATCCCAATAACTTGTGGTGTACCGCAAGGATCTTCCGTCTCACCAACAATGTACAACATATTCACAAAGCCTCTGTTTGACGACTTGGACAATCTGGGTGTCATCTAGACTAATTATGCAGATGTCACCCAAATCCTCATACCTCTTTCGGGAGACTATGACAAGGACATGGCTTTAGTGAATAAAATGTACCTAATCATTCAGGCATGGGTGGCAGAACGAGGACAAAACTGACCTCCTGATACTTGGAGTCGTTGCGAATTTGAACAAATTTAGCACCAAATATGCCTCATTTAACATTGATGGGAATAATATTAAAGTTGTAAAGAAGTTAAAAACCTTAGGTATTTACCTAGACACATCTTTAACCCTAAGCAAACAAGTTAATGCTATGTCGTCGGCTACTGCTTACACTTGTAAATGATTTAGGGCTTGTAAGCCTTTCCTATCTAAAGAAAGTTGCATCATCCTAGTAAACGCCCTCATTCTATCGAAGTTGGTCTACTGCAATGCCTTGTACTTGGGTTTGAGTAAGTACATTGTTAATAAAATCCAAATTCTCCAAAACAATGCTGTCAGAACCGCACTTGGCATACCAAACAGAGAGTACATCACTTGAGGAGACAAAACAAATGGCTGTCCATCAACAACACAATTCTGCTCAAGACGGCCTCTTTATCGCACACATGCCTCAACAATGCTGCACAACTTTACCTTGTGGAGAGAATAGTCAAAGAATCTACATCCCGTTCTACCAGAACAGTCAATTATTTTTGTCTGGTGGATCCCAGATTCAAATTTTAAAAAGCTGGAGGAAGTAACTTCTCGGTTATGGCAGCACAGACCTGGAACGCACTCCCTCATTGGACCAATCCTTCCACAACTTTAGACGTAATACCTTAAATTGGCTTAGAAAAAAACCGACTCCTTTGCTCGTCTGCTGACACATGACCGTGGCTTTGTAACCCTTTGCCACTGTATGCTGATTATGCTCTTACTCTTGCTTCTCACCACCATACTTGCATCTTTGTTCATACCAACTGCTTCATGTAAATGTATCAACTTGTATATGTCTTATGTAATCGTATGTATATTCTAACTGTATCAATTGTACACCCTATTTGCAAATTTCTGTAACCTCAAGCTTAAAGTTTTTTTTTGTTTTTAATTATTTCTATAGCGCACCTTAACCCGGAGGTATCTGGGCTCATTTGGCATTTGCACGTGTTACAGGTATGCAGGGTCATGGCATACAGAATTACACATATAACAGATGTCAATAACACATATACACAATCACATCATAAGGGTGACAGGTAAGTTCAATACAATATGGGTCAGCAAGGGGATCTGAGGTAATGAGGTAAGGCATAATGTTATTGCTTCTCAACTAGCCATTTGATAGACTTACTTCTGAAGCTTGTGAATGAGTTGGTGGTTTTCAAGGAGGGGGGAGTGAGTTCCATAGCTGTGCAGCCATGACTGGGAAGCTGCTCCCCCCTGATTTTTGTAATTTTTATTATCTCGGGAATAGCAGGCTGAGGGTGTTGGAGTACCTGGTGACTCTAGTTGAGGATCTGAGGTTAAACTTTTCTGTTAAATAGGGAGGAGCTGCATAGTGAAGAAATTTATGCGTGAGGGACATATTTTTAAGTTGGATCTTATCATTGATCGACAGCCATTTATGCTGTGTTCTTGTTCCAGAAATGTGAGCTCTTCTTGAGATACTTATACCAGATCTCAAGGCGTTATTTTGCAAGGTTTATAATTTATTGATAACATATTTGCTTGTTCCCAGGTAAAGCCTGTTCCAATAGCGGTTTGCTTGCCCTGATCAGTTTCCCCGTATAGGCAGTAGCCGAGGCTGTGGCACTTGTTTATGCAGATTTAATGTAGCGTTGAGGTAGAAACCTAGAGTTTTTACCTCTTTAGCCACTGGGATTTTGTTTCCGTCTATGTTGAAGGAGGCGTAGGCTGTATTTAGTTTCTTCAAGTTGGCTGACAAACCCACAATCAGAAGCTCAGTTTTATCGTCATTCAGGCACAGGCCATGAGTGGCCATCCATGCCTGAATGATTAGATACATTTTATTTACTAGTAATGCATCATCATCATAAATGCTCGTCAACGGAAGGAGGATCTGGGTGTCATCTGCATAGTTAGTGTAAGTGACACCCAGATGGCCCAAATCATCAAATAACGGCTTTGTGAAAATGTTGAACATAGCAGGTGATACACAGGAGCCTTGAGGGACTCCGCAAGTAATGGGAATAGGGTCTGCTGCTGCTGATGGAGAGAAGACTTGCATTGTCCTGTTGTTAAGGAACTATTATATCCAAGTAATGGCATTCTGAGAGAAATGGGCTGCTGAGGCGAGGTGATTGCATAGAACTTTATGGTCAACCAGATCGAAGGTCGATGATAGGTCTAAGAGTAGTAGCAGGGCCATTCTCCCATCGTCCTTAAATGTGTCATTCTGAGCTTTTAAGTCAATTAATGCCGTTTTGGTTCCATGTAGGGGTCTAAATCCGGATTGTCGCGTCCCTAAGAGGTGGTTAGTCTCAAGATATTCCTGGATTTGTATATAGGCTACCCTGTCCAGTATCTTCAGTAAAAAAGGGACAGTGGTAATTGGCCTATAGTTTGTGCGGATGGTGGGATCTAGAGTATATATACAAGTCTCTCTTGGGTGATAACTGGCTGGTTGACACAGTCATTGAAGGTTTCTTGCTTACTAGAGCTTCTCTAAAGCAGGTCACTGAATGTCATGTACATGTGAGTGTTTTCAGTCCATTCATAATTAATTCCATTGACTTACGTAGATAATCTTCAAGTGTTCACGCGTTTGGCATCAAATCAGATATTATGGCAAAGGACATCTGGAACATCCCCACACATGTGCAAAATACTCACTGGGCACTCATGCTGGTGTTCATGAAGTGTAATATTATTCTATATTTAGACTCCAATCAAACCCTCTACACAAAGTACATAAACATGCTGCAAACATTCACAGACGTGCAGATGGCATCCAACATTGACGAGTCCAAGTGGAAAATCCATGCTCCTCATGATGTACCAGCTCAGCATGATGCATCCAGCTGTGGACTATTTATCTGCTTATTTGCACATATATTTCCACATATATTGTGTAGTGGGTCACTTGTACCATTCCCTGCAGACATGACTGCTGAACGGCAGTGGACAGCTATGTGAAAATCATTTCTCCCAAAATCACAGTTGAAGAAACAAAAATATTGCAGAGCAAAGGCAGAGATGAAGCAGAATATTAAGAAAGATATTAATACACAGTTTTCAAGGAATCCTCCAAAAGGGGCAACATCCACTGTTGAATACTTATCTACAGCATTAGATGACTTTTACACAGCAACCTGGCCCCTCTGTTTCATGGGTAAACTCTGTAAAAAAAAAAACAAAATCAAAAATGATACTCTGCCAGGGACTGTGCCAGGGCTGGTATCATTTGTCTTTCCTTGACCTAGCTCATTTCCGTTGTGGTCTGTACAAATGTCCGAAGTGCATTTAGGGAAGCACTATGTATTTGAAAAAACATAATACATCTCTTCAAACATCAAAGTTTATGGACAACCTTTGAAAGACATGTTATGTTATGTTTTATGTGACTTGTTAGCACAACATTTGCCAGATGCATCTGGGTTAGGCAACACAATCAGCATGTCTTGTGTGCTAGACAGAGGAATAGAAGGCAGGATTTACTGACAACCTACAAGTGAGATGATTTCCCAAGGAACTCAGCTGGCATGGTCAAGAGCTTGAAGAAGGGGATGGCTTATATTGTGAAAGAGAGCTTATCCATGAATGTCTTATTGTTATCATATTTACAATGTTAATTAATTTATTTATATTTGGTTAAATGTTATAAAATGTATGCTAATATACAAGTAGTAATGTCTCTCGCCTTTGCAGATTTATTACACTGGGGGTACTTAGTGCCATTGCTGAATGTGGGTATTCATTGCAGTAATACCCAATGCAGAAAACTCAGATCTCTTGTCCCATCTTATGGTCTTGTCACACAACATTGCACTCCTCTGCCTGTGCCTTCCACTTGTGCAGGGGAATGTATATAAACATAAGCATATCCACAGCACTAGCCATGTTATCCTGAGCAAGTCACTTGTCCCAACAGGTAGCGAGGAGCGGAGAGTATTCTCCTTTGCCGGTGCTCCCCTCATCCACTTGATTGCACTTGCGCAGCCCTACCAGACACTGCTTGTGAGTGCCCCTGCTCTTGTGTCCCGCTTCCGGTCCCCTCTCCCTCCACTTTCATTTCATCTTTGTGTTTGTTCGCTTGTTTGGTCCTTTCCCAGTCACTCCCTGACCTTCCTCCTGCACACCCTGGTCCGCCTGCAATCCCTGAATTGTTGCCGTGAGTGACTCACATGTCCCTCATTCTGAAGAGCCCCGGGGCAGCCTTGCCCAAACAGCCATAGGCTAAGGACCACTCCCTTTTTGGCCCTGTTAGCCCACGGATGCCCGATGTAGACCACTACAGTGACTGAAATGGTAAGAGTTGTGTGGGCAGGGAGTACAGCCATTACCGTACTGCAGTAAAACTCCACCACTCTTGTTACCTAATATCTGCATTCCATATTTTGCATTTAGCCTAACTGTGTTAGTTAGACATGTATGTCTTCTAACTAACCGTACTAAAAACTATCAGATTCTGCATACTCACCTCCAATCTCTGAACTGGACACAACCATACCTCTACCGCACCACAACCCGCATGCACCTCACAGCACACAACCTAGCATGATACCAAACCATGCACAATCATACCTCAACACCACATGACGGCTACCAACTGAAAATGCACCAACGCTCAGTGACTGGTTTCTCTAAACTGAAGCTGCCAACAGTACATCAAAACTCTCATGCTCTTTTCCCTCTCAATCCCACTAACAACCCCCGCCCCAACACTCCTTACATTGCAGATCTTCTAGTGTGCCAAGAGAACACACAAGTGGCAACAGTGCGTGGTTCGAGACCCCATAACTTTAACATCATTTGCCAGTTTTGGTATCAAATGCCCAGCTTCTTCCACCATATGCTCAGGCTTCTACCATACAGCATATCCTCATACCTTTAACTGCCAAGTTCTACTCCATATATCCAAGTACTGGAAGGCACATCACTATAGACCATGTTTGTGAGTAATGGGTTAGTGACAGCACATTGTTCAACCATTTCCAAAATGTTCTTCATGTGTGTTTGCATCATTTTCAGTTGAGTTTTGCTGCATTTTCATATGTTAGGGTACCATTCTGGCCCTTTCCGTGTACCCATTTGTGTTAAAATGTAGATTTTGGGCAGTAATGGGTTAATGACACCACATTGTTTCACCTTTCCCATTTCAAAATGTTCTTCATGTCTGTTTGCATCATTTTCAGTTGAGTGTCGCTGCCTTTTAATATATTAGGGTACCGTTCCAGCCCGATCCGGGTACTTTTTCATGTTAAAATGTAGATTTTGGGCAGTAATGGGTTAATGACAGCACATTGTTCAACCATCCTCATTTCCAAAATGTTCTTTGTGTGTCTTTGCATCATTTTCAGGTGAGTTATGCTGCCGCTTTATATATTAAGCTACCATTCTGGCTGTTCCGGGTACTTTTCTGTGATAAAATGTAGATTTTGGGCAGTACTGGGTTAATGACAGCACATTGTTCAACCTTCTGCATTTCCAAAAGGTTCTTCATGTGTGTTTGCATTATTTTCAGGTGAGTTTTGCTGCCGCTTTATATATTAGGGTACCGTTCTGGCACTCTTCCGTGTTAAAATGTAGATGTTGGGCTGTAATGGGTTAATGACAGCACATTGAATAACCTTCCTCATTTCCAACTAATAAAATAGCCACCCTACAAAACAAAATTTCATGCAAAAGACTTGGCTTAAATGACCGCCCCATCCACAGTACTACTGATAAGGTGAGTAGAGAAAAATCCACGCGATTCAATTTCACCAAGGTCTCTATCCTTGAAGTGGAAAGAATTATTCTATCCCTTAAACCATCGAATTGTCAGGGAGACCTATGCCCTGCACAGCTTATCAAGGATGCTGGCCGTGATTTATCTCCATTCATCACCAAACTCATTAATGCGCCCTTCACTAAGGGTATTATTCCCACCAACCTCAAACAATCATGGGTACTCCTACTATTAAAAAAACCTACCCTCGACCCATCTACACCCACCAACTATAGACCCATCACTACTGTGCCCTTCCTTCTAAAAACATCTGTTAGGAGCTAGACAATCAGGCTTCCGTCCCCAGCACGGCACTGAAACTGCTCTCATCGATCTGAAGACCCAAATCGACAAGCTCAAAGACAGTGGGAAATCAGCACTACTCCTCCTACTAGATCTTTCAGCTGCCTTCGATCTAGTCGACCATACTATCCTCTGTAACCACCTAAATACAGCAGCACACTTCTCTAATAAAGCCGTTACCTGGATTAGATCCTTCTTAAATGGTAGAACAATGAGGGTCTTCGGGCCGCTAGATGCCGCAGACCCCGTACCCATTAACTGCGGTGTGCCCCAGGGATCATGTGTCTCGCCTACGCTCTACAACATTTTCACTAAGCCTTTCTTCAATGATTTGGATCATCTCGGTATCACCTACACTAACTATGCAGATGATACCCAGATCCTCCTCCCGCTTTCTGGGGATTATGAAGAGGATTTGGCCTTGGTGAACAGAGTGTATATTATCATCCAGGCATGGATGGCAACACACGGTCTATGCCTGAATGATGATAAAACTGAACTCCTCATCCTGGGTACCCAGACCAACTTAAAAAAACTAGATCCTAAATATTCATCCTTCACAATTGATGGCAATATTATAAAAGTGGAACACGAGGTAAAAACACTTGGTTTCTACCTTGACTCTCACCTTTCACTCACTAAACAAGTCAACTCCTTACCATCCTCCACTGCCTACACGTGCAAACTGATACGCACTGGCAAGCCATTCCTTTCGAAAAGCAGTTGCATTACTCTAGCCAGAGCCCTCATCCTCTCACACCTAGACTACTGTAATGCCCTGTACCTAGGATCACCCAAAGCCACTATTAAAAGAATCCAAATTCTACAAAACAATGCCCTTAGAGCAGCCGTGGGCATTTCGAGAAGAAACCATATTTCTGAGACCAGCCTACAGAATAATTGGCTCCCAACCTATGACAAAGTCCTCCTAAAAAACCTCTCGCTGACATACAAATCCATTAACAATGCTGCACCCATTTACCTTGCTGAGAGATTTCACAAGCAGACATCCACAAGACCAGTAAGATTTGCTAATAAAGATCGTCTTGTCATACCCAGCTTCAAACGGTCTACTATTGGAGGTAACAGTTTCCCGGTGAAAGCATCCAAATTATGGAATTCCTTGCCTCCTAGCCTTAGAACAGACCAAACATACCACAAGTTTAGAGCCAACACCATTATATGGCTAAAATCCAACAACCAGCATCCCTAACGCCTTGCTCATTGTTATGACGACTACAGCCTGTATTTAGCCCCCCTACAGACTCTACATTGTATATAGCCCCTGTGTCTGTATATTATCCTACTGCACACCATGTTTGTAAATAAGTATGTAAGTATGTAACTCTTTACCTGTATGCATCCTCTATAATTCTGTGTATAATCCTGTGTAACCAAGCTTCGCATATACTTGTAACCGCGGCGCCCTGTTACCCCTGGGTATGATGCGCATTATAAATAATAAACAAACAAACAAACAAACAATCAAAATGTTCCTCATGTGTGTTTGCATAATTTTCACGTGAGTTTTGCTGCTGTTTTATATATTAGGGTACTGTTCTGGCTTTTTCTGTCCTGTTCCGGGTATTACACTGTTCCCTTTTTCTCACTAGCAGAGGCAGGGGATATCAAAGATCTCCAAGGTTCTCCACAGGTTATGCCAATTCTGCCGAACAACGCCCAACAACAGGCGTGCCCTTAGTGCGGGCTTCACAGAGGTCTCACAAAGCATCCTTTTTCAGTGGCAGGTTTAGGAGGGTTCCAGGTCCTAGCTCCCTTACTTCTGCTAGTCTCCTGCAGTGCATGCCCAGGAACAGGTTCACCCTTAGTGCTGGCTTCGCAGAGGGCTTAAAAAGCAGCCTTTTTCAATGGCAGGTTTGGGAGTTTTCAAAGTCCTAGCTCCCTCAGTCCTGCTAGTCTCCTGCGATACACCAACAGCACCCAGCAACAGGCTCACCCTTAGTGCTGGCTTCACAGAGGGCTCCAAAAGCAGCCTTTTTCAGTGGCAGGTTTGGGAGGTTTACAATCCCCTCCTCCATCAGTCCTGCTAGACACCTCAGTGCACCAACAATGCTTTGAAAAATAAGTGGATGTACTATTGATGACCCTTTAGAGTAGATTATTTTCAGTGATGAAGAAGAATTTGTTTTTACTTGAGTTCAATTACCCTTTCGGGGCCTTCTGTGAGTGTTCTTATTCCCAGACTTCCTCTCCATCACTGGTCTATCCAAAAACCTCAGCGGTTTACATGACATGGTAATTGGTGTAGAAATGATTTGCCTCGGTTTAATGCTCTGTATCATCTCCTAATCAGAAAATATTTTGCGCTGACTTGAACATACAGAGATGATCCCACGTTGGAATTTCTCTGCAGTGCCTTTGAAGTGTAGTGGGGCACGTCATTGCCACCTGTATCTACCAGGGAATGCAAACATAAGTGCAACATGAGCTTGATGGCCAGTAGAAACAACCTTGTATCAGCATATAGTTAAGTTCACCTCTCCCTTCCATCTCTATTTGAAAACCAAATATGGGTGACACCTGGCAGAATTCTCCCACCAAGTAAATGTGATTATGCAAGTTTATCAGGAATTAATTTACTGAAGACATCTCTCATACTGTAGCTCCCATTACTTACAACACTAAAGTGGAAAATACTATTTTGAACACTAGGACTGGTATTTAAAAAATAGCTCAACACTTACCAAATCCATTTAATTCATATTGGTTGAAATCAGTAGAAGTTGTTTTTAAACAGATTGGCTGAGTTGCATAAATAAACAGAAAAGAGCATTGGTCATCTAGAAGGAGGCTGAACTTTTAAGAGGTAGCAGAACATTCTGCAAGCCTCTGTGCCACCTTCTGTAGGCTACCCAGGCTTTGGCTTATTTTGCACCTTAGCATTCAAATATGCACTGCATAATGAATGGTTAAGTTAATGAAGACAAACAGTATAGTGTAGCACAAAGCCCACATGGAAACAGAATGCTGAACAGTAGCCAGTGTCTCTGCTGGAAGCTAACCAGGTGTACAAATATCAGAATCCTTTTGCTGGAAAAATGAAAGTCCAAGACCGCTGCAGCTATGCTGCCTCCTTACAGGTCTATTTTCATTGACGATCAGGCACTTACATGAAATCACAGAGCCACAGTCTGAATCAGCCAAAGATGGTGGCCTGGGCAAATAAATCTACGGTATGTGGTGATGGGATCTGTTGCAGTAGTCATAGAGAATAAGGTAGTCCACAAGGAGACACACTATGCTCAAGTATATGGAGGAGACATACAAATGTCATTAATGTGCCACACTTAGATGGATTGCTGGAGGAAGGAAATGTACCACACTTAGATGGATTGTTAGGAACATTAATGTGTTATACTTGGATGGATTGTGGGGGATAGGAAATGTACGACACTTAGATGGATTACTGGGAACACTGGTAACACATACATTGATGGTTGAGGTAGGAAATGTATTGAGGAAATGTATTGGTACTAACTAACCATACTAAAAACTCACCATTTTGCATACTCACTCTTAAACTCTGAACTAAACACAACCATACCTCTACCGCACATCAAAGTCTCTTGCTCTTCTCCCTCTCAACCCCACTACCAAACTCCTAACCCCTCCCACTGCAGATCTGCCAGAGAGCCAAGAGACCACACAAGTGGCGACAGTGTGCAGTACAAGACCCATTAACATAACATGTGAATCCCAAGGCACGTGTATATTTGGGTCTACCCAAAACATCTCAGAGGAGATCTGAGGCTTTGGCTGTTGTCTTAGCTCCAGAAGAGTCAATGAAAAGAGATCCATTAATGTGCATGCTGAAAGTTGTATATGAAAGGATGCCACAAAGAGGCTATAAATGGCATAAGAGGAGGAATAGAGTTCCAGAATAGATTTGCACCAGAGGAGGTTACATTTGTTTTAAAGGTCAATGGGCCAATGTTATAGTAATCGGAAAGAGGCTACTTAAGAGGATTCATCTCTAAGTCACATGAAGTTTTAAACATTATGTTATTCAGTGGTGTTGTTTGTGAGTGAAGGTATAAAAGAGTCCATTGTAAACCGTTTTTTTTTTTTCCGCAGGCAATTCTCCAGGCTCTGAGTTGCCGCTACTCCTCAGTGTTGTCTTCGTCACTGTTGGTTCTCCATTTGGGAGGACCATCTTTGCATCAGCAACCTGGATTACAACCGCTATCTAAAATCTGACCTTAACCAATGGGTCAAATCCTCTGCATCTCTAAAAGAAGAAGTTGGCTCAACTGTGAGTTCTGACTGTGTATAACTACAGCTTACAACACTGTTATTTTATAGCTTGAACAATATGTCTGAAGAGTACCTCTGATGTACTGTCAAACCCACTTCAAATAGCTACTAGGTCACTGTTAAGGGTTTTACATTGAGACCTGGTCTCCTGTATTGATGATGAATTGAAAAGTGGATGCATCCATGCCTGGGTCAATTATATGTTTGACAAACTATAACAATAGTGTGTTTTAAAGTATCAAATGATCTAGGTGTGATTCTTGGTTCTTTAAATTTTCTACATGCAGCATGGCATTATAGTGAAATATTGAGCAAACTACAAGCATATCAACATGGTATCTATTTTTAGACTATAACTGTATCAGGTGACCAATGAATTTTAATATGATATGATACGTCAATGTTTACTCATATGTTTATTATTCCTTCTTACTATGTAATGTAGATACATTTTGATGTGATACTTTTGTACTGATTTGTGATGCATTTATGGATACATTTCTGTTATCTGAATAAAGCTTATGAACTGATTTTGCTACAAACTTTATCAAAAGTGATTTCTCGAGGGATGACATAAAAACCATGGGCCACTGTCATAAGTAGATCATGAAAAAAGTGAGATCTAGCTTCTGACTGTGGCTATTCCTCTGAACATTCTAAAGACTGTGAAAATAGAACAATTATTACAGTCAAAATGATGTGATATAACTGAGTTTGACAAAAAATGTTCATACTGTCAAGGGTGGCTTATAGACAAATCCTTAACAAATAGAAGAGGATCGTTGTGGCAGTGCCATTAGGCAATGGGCCTTACTACAAGTCCGGCAGTAACCCTGCCGTAACACTGTTTCCGTAACCTGAGAACCCGGTGCCACTAAGACATTACAAGTCCTGGTGGCCCGGGATATCAGGCGGCAGAAAGTTTAGGTCCCCATTCCCATAGAGTCCCATAGTCCCAAAGGACTCTATGGGAATGGGCAAAAGGAAGCTGTGAAAACTCTGCAGGTGGGTGCCGTTACACCCGGCAGGCCAGACCAGCCAGGCACAATGGCCCATGCCCACAGTATTGTAGTATGGCGGTCCGGAAAGGGTGCCAGTATGGTGCGTCCGGCACCTATATTTCCAGACCGCCACACTTGTAATGAGGCACAACGTCTTTCTTAACAACTCTTCATGCTTGCTGAGAAGTTGCAAGGATCTCTTGTGTTGCACAAAGACTCTGCTCATGCTCTAGTGACATAGACCAACTTGAGTATGGCCAGGCCACATAGCATTGCCATATTGGACTTTTTAACATTATATCTGGTCTCAATCCATGGATTACAAATGTGCACTTTACACAAGTCAGAATACATTTTTTAAACGTGCAACATGAAAAGTAACATGCAATATGAAAAGAAACACTATTTACCATCATACATGATCATACGGTTCGGGCAAACTCTGGCAATAGATCTAAAGTTTGGAGGACAGTGTGATTGGTATGTGGTCCCTATTAATGGATCAGCAGGAAATTAAATGGGTCCACTCTTGGACTGAAATAGAACAGAGCTGATCCCCAGCAAGCATGCCTGTGCCGCACATTACCATACTTTGAGTTTAAATGTTTGGGCCGTCTCATCATGCAGTACTGGTGATAAACCGTTGACTAAGAAAGGCCTCAAAGGCACAATCCTTCACAAAATGTATTTATTAACTCATATTATCCAATGGGGATTGTTATAGACAAATTCTCTGCCATTCAGAATGTTTACAGTGCAGACAGTAACGACTGGTATTGACTGCATTCTGACAATTATGCCTTCAGAAGCAGACAGGGAAATAACAATGCAATTTCTAGCCAGGACACTTCCTCTCTAGGGGATATTTTTTAGCTGAAACATGCTATTTTACATCAGAAAGAGGAATCTAAAACATTAGAAAATGCTTTCACTTTCGTATAGAGTAAATATTTACATTTACATGATACCTAATGCATGATCATGTGAAACCTGTTTCAGTTCAACCAAGCTGCAATTAAAATGCTTAACTTATGAAGACAACCATGTAATTTAAATACTACAAAAACATGTTTACTTGACTTCACTCACTCTTAAAGTAACATGTTCTACTTCGGCACCAAAAACTCAAAGACATGTATTGTTATTTCCACCATAACCTTATAGATAATGGTTCAAATAGTTTCATGAACTCCACATCTACAGTGGGACTGTAACACCCATAATATTTTTCAATAAGCATAAGCTCAGATGTAGATAAGATTTCAGTACTGCCCATTGTCAGATCAGCCACCGGAAATCCGTTGCTATCATGTTGGTCTATTCAAGGTGATCAATGCCGCCACCGAGTCTCCCTGCCGATTGCCTGGATCATATTGGACAGACCAAGAATGAAGGCCTACATACTCTACGGTTGCTCTGAAGAAGGGCAGTGCGCTAAGCCTTAGCTACATGAGAGCTCATGTTTACTGTTGAGCATTCTAGGTGCTCAAGTCCTGTTGAAGAAGTGGGGTTTTTGGAACTGTTTGAAACATATATTATGAGAGAGTAAATATATTTTGTGAAGGATTGTGGGTGTTGCGACCGTCCTTGAAGAAGTAGGTATACAGACACCCTAAGAGTAGTGTGCAACAGATTCACAGTGATCAATATATGACCTTGGCTTGCAGGTGGGTATTGATGGAATTTGAAGTGTGCAACTTGTGTTTTTATTTAACATCACTAGTATTGCCATCCACACAGGAAAGACAGATATTTTCATCTGGCAGATATAGATTCCTACTTGATAATAATGCCTTTTCTCACTGGAAAATACATCATACATGAAAATAATTATGATTGCAAAAATATATCCTAAAACCTGGACTACACTAAACTTATCTGGTGTATCTCTACCTTTTCCCCCCTACAGGATGGCTACTCAAGAGCAAGTCCACCTACAAGGTAAACTCTTAAACCGTGACTGCCTATTACTCTATACATGTAATCCTTCCTCATTAATATCTGTTGGAAAACATTGACATTTGTATGTGTTGGAACGTTTGAAAAAAGAGGGTAGACATACATTTCCTCTGCTTTTCAGATGACAATAGTTGCTTTATTTTGTAAAAACCTTCGAGAGTAATGTACAAAATGTATCTACACTTGACTTGACATGTCTAATAGGTTCATGGTTTGAGATCTCCCACCTTTCACCACTATTTTGGCCCCAAAACATCTCTGAGATGTGACTTATACAGCTGCGTAGGCAGTGTACATTGTTTTTTTCACTAGGTGTCTCCTTGTTATTTAACAGGGGTCATAATACCGTTCATATGCATGTTATGTGTACTATGCACAGGTGCTTGGGCTGAAAGTAGGTAAATATCTCCTATTACATTAGTCATTGCCAGATCATTTGTTTACCAGAAGTTACAACCATTGCCTAGAAAGAGAGTAAACAAAGGAGCTCTGAGTCCAATCTCCCTTCCCATTCATTTCATATTTTTAATTTTAAGCCACTAATTTTTTATTACAATACCATTATTGTGCGGTATATGGAGAACTTGAGAGTAAAGTGGTTATTAAAGGCCTCAATGCTGTGAAGTAATATAGATCAAATCATTTTAAGTATTAGCAACAGTTCTTCATTTAATAATTTGGGAGATAAAGTGATACAATTCCAAACCTAATATGGAAGTCATCCAAGGTTTATGTTAGTACAAATGTGTCCATGTTTCCACCTTTGGAAGTAATTTGCCTCCATAACAAAATTAATGGACGTCAGATGTTAGCTAATATATTTAGAATCCTCCCGTCTTCTGTTTGTCAAGCCTGATAACAAAATGGAAGACACATATCAAGTAAAAATCCTAACCTTGCTGCCGTGACTGAAGAGAGGGATTCTGGGATATGTTTAATAAAAATACAAATATCATTAGCATGTTTAAGAATACTTCTGAGAACTGTGCACTGTGCAATCTGTTGAAAACTTGGACTTCCTTGTTTCTATTAGTCTGATGTTTTTTGTTACTTTTTCTGGACTTGAAAATGTCGAAAACCACTGAACTGTAGCACTGATAAACAGTATATGTCCCCATGTGCAGATTCGGTCACGCCATCTATAGTACAGGAGAACAGACAGAGGTCGCTGAATGTTATCATCAGCTGAAACACATTCATTTCCAAAGCTCAATCCCACCTAGTTGACCAATGCTAGTAGATGAAATGGCAAACTCATGTAGTACAGTGCTTGTCACTGACATTTGTAATCTTGAACAAGACACAATCTGCCCATTGCACTGAAACGTTCAACTCCATGTCGCTCACAACAGACTCACTATCTTTGGTGCTTCCTATGCTGTTATGAAGAAAAAACAACATGTGTTTATTTGCACATAGGCAGTGGAATTCACCAACAAAAATTTCAAAACCATTGCTACAGAGAGGAGAGAGAGAAAGGGTGATGGAGAGCAGAATATTTTGTTGTCATGGCAATTACAATGCTTGCAACATGAATTCAGCAAAGCACCATTGGTTGTGTTCCATATGAACCAATGAGGGCTTCTTTGCAAATATTTGCCCTAATCTGGAGCTCACTAAAATAAATACTGGTATTTAATTTGTGGACAGGGCCTGAGCTTGTTTTCTGCAGTGTGAACTGCAGAACTAATTGAGATCTCTCTCGCTCTTATAGAAAGCTACGAGCAAAAGCAGCAGGCTGCTACTTCCTGCTGTGAACCAGAGATGTCACTGAAGCTCTTTCTTATGCTCCTCTCGCACATAAGTAGACCAGCTGACTGCTGCTTATTCCCATGACCCTTCTCATTGCAACTCAAGCCTTGCAATTTCTTACAAATCACACTAAACTTCTAGGTCAAATCCTTAGTTTACATACTCGGCCTAAGATAAAGGCTTTCATCCCATGGTGACGGGTGACAACAAATGTACCAGCCCATTCAGTAAGATGGTGCATGTCACATAAGCACACTTCAATGTTGCCACCCAGAGGCCAGCCACACACAGTGAAACCTTTACTAGCCATTTGTTGCAAATGTCAATTGAATGTTTCAATCATCCCCATACTTGCCAGCAAGGTCCAGTGCCATCAAAATGGTATTCGTCCTTCATAAACTCTCCTTGACTGCAGGATTGTGAGTAGATTTTGTGTCCTGCAACTGATCATTCCACATTGTCTGAAACTTATATTTAGGCACCCACAATTTACATCCACCTGATGTAATGTTCTGTGGTGCTTTCTGTGATAGGGGATGAAAGCCTCATCCCGTTGATGTTTTAAGCACTCCTGTGAGAACTACTGAATGGGTTTTGTGCTCAGTGTAAGGGCTTACAATGTTCTGTTTTTGGGTATCACAATTCCATGGTTTGCATTATTAACCATGCCTGTAATGTATCTGGACTTTCAAGATTTGATTTGCTATAGTTCATAGTCTCTGGCAGGTGGCTACTCCATTACTCATTAAAGGTGATGTATGTGTAAACTACACTCTAGCAAGCCGTCCTTAGCAGAACTCTTAGATTAGAAATTCCTACTTGGTGGGCTGAAGTAACGTAGAAAGAAAAAGATCAATTTCTATTATAATTTATTTTCTTGAATATCTAATAAGCTAATGTATTCCGTCCCAATAGTTCACCAAGCATACCTGTTAATATAGGAAGGTGTCGATCACCTCTTTGTTTGTGTGGCGTTCCACATGGTGCTTGGCTGCTCTTTTGTGTGCCTCGGTTTTAAGTAGTCCCAATGACGTCATAAACATCTCCACGTGATTTGTTGCTAATGATTGATTACATCATAACGTGATAGACTACTTTATAATTATAACTATCGAAAGGGGCTATTCCAGGGTACGAGCTGATCTGCTAGATATTAACTTGAAGGATGAGCCGCACTGATCTGGACAATGGTGTGATACTAACCCTAAACTCACCAGAGAATGTAGTCCTGAAGGGGTTTGTCCAGATCATGTTGTGCTCTATCAAATATAGATAAACACTGATTAAACATGATATGTGCACGATGGCTGCAGCTAAGCCACTCAAAGGCGATGGCTAATTTAATTCTTTATTTCATGAATTTGTATTGCATGATACCAAATACACCATAGAATGTGTCCACTCTAAGACTACTTAAAATCAGTATATTTCACATTATTATTTTCATATTGTATTATGCATGTTACTGTTAGGGAGAATTCTAATTTCTGTGCCAATTGCCTTCAACCTTAGAGACTATAGGATCTTTTAATTTTTACCCTGGAGTGAGTGAGCCTTTTTTCTCCCTCACTCTTGTGTTTTGATCTGATTTGGATTCTGTGTTTTCTTTGTTTTTGGAGTCTGACAAACTCCATAGGCATCTGTTTTTGTGTATGGTGACACACAGCACCTTCAGTGTAGTGTCACAGAGAAATCCTTTAGATTTCTCTGTTTCTCTTGAGGTTTAAATACCTTTCCTTGTGAGAACTACTGTTCCCAAGAATAGTAAAGTGAAATTGGCTTTACTTAACTTTCCTCTTTGTAGATCCAGCACACACCATCTTATGTGGAGTGCTGGGGTGTTACTTAGTAGCCCCTTTTTCTACTTACTCATGTAACATTGTATATGTTACCTTCACGGCTTCAAATGGCTTGTGGCAGTGGTTTCTTTTTCCTACCATTGTGGCTTTCTACCGCAGACGGAATACTCAGCTGCAGAGTAGCACCCATGGGTGACCATTTTGTGAAAATGGCCCCGGTCTTCTTTTTTTGCCATTTCTTGTTAGTGAAGTCTTTCTTGGGTTTTACTCTGTGCGACAAACCAGGTTTAAACCTTTTGTTCATCTTGCCTTTGGCGGGCTTTAGTGCTGAAACCCGCCTCTGGCTCCAGTGTGTCTGCAAGGGTTGGAAGCGAGGGAGGTGCCCCAAACTCCCTGTCCTAAGTCTCCTTGGCAACCTGAATGCACCCAGTCATGATTGGCTGGCTGGCTGTTCTTGCAGGACAGCCACCCTGCTGTGTGAGTGACAGCTAGGCTGTGTATGAATTGGAGAAACCTGCTTAAAAGGTGAGGCTTCTTGAGCTGAAGATAGAGTCCACCACTGGACGAAACATCCGATGAAGGAATTGTGAAGAGAAGCTTGCTGCATCCTCCTGGACCCTTCAGCTGCCCATTGAAGCCCTGCTGTTTTGCTGAAATTGCTTTTCTGAATCGACTAGAGAAGCTCTGGAGAGGATGACTTTTTCCCTTGGGTTAGTGGGACCAACTAACACCAAGACGAACTTTGCTGGAAGACCTTCCCCAACTGGCTGTACTTCTTTGCTGCTGCTGGAACCGAGTGCCAGTGGTCGAGAAATCCATAGTCGAGTGCATCGTCTTTAAGCCGGACCAGAGCTCCAGAAAAATCCTGAAGACCCTCCCAAAACAGGACGACCCAAGCTCGAGTCACCTCACCACAGTGCTGGACTGAAGGAGCGAAGCAAGTCCATCTGGTGTGCAAGAACCGCAGTGGTGCTATTTACTGGTAGCTGAAACCGCAAAGTGCCGCTGAATTGAAAAGTTCCTGTAGCTGCTGCCGACCTCCGAACTGCTGTGCAGGAGTCCGCCAGACGTTCTCCCTCTTGTCCCCACGACTGAGGCCCAGGAACAGAGGATCTGCAAGTCTGCTACCAGGAAAGAAGCCATCTGGATCTTCTTCTTCTAACCAAAGGTATGGTCTGACAAAGGGGTACCTACCTCTCTGTCTGCAGCTTGCTTGTCTCAGTTGAGATTTGCAGAAGCTGCCCTTTTAGAGTTATCCTAGCTCTAACTTTTCACAAGTGCAACAGCTTGTGGCCCAACAGTGATATTCTACAGCAATCTCTCTACCTCTGTGCAAGACTTTTGTGCTATTTAAGAAGCACCTCAGCTCCATAGACTTTGTTCAAATTGACTTTGGTTGTCCTGGCATCCTGCAGGCCCTTCTGTCCCATTGACTTTGATTCTAACTATCCCTCATAGGTGATACATTGGTTGCTTAACTAAGATTGCTGGGCAAAGTTTGTATCTAGACTTCATTGGGGGATTTTAAAAGTGCTCACATGCTCTGAGAACTTGTTAACCTTTTTCCTTCCATTAACTCTAGCTCCTTATCCACAACCACAGGATATTATCAAGTACAAAAGTGATATATAAATGCCAATACAGTCCTAGTAATTGAAGTCACCCCGGGTGTAGGAAGTGTGTAGGGAGCCTCTCTAATGAATATCTACTTGCTTTTCTTGATTCTGACAACGTGTTATGAAGTGTATTTTTATTGTTGCACATTGTCCTTTTTAAAGGCCGTTAATTAAATAAATATTTATTCTTCTAGAAAACCTTGAGTATGAGTGTTATTTGGATACTTGTATGTGTGGATTTTGATGCTACAACTCTAAAGCTCACATTTACCCCTCTTGAGATAAGTCTGGCTGATCAGTCACTCTACCGTGTTTTGTAGTACAGAACTATAGCAATAGGTGGGTTACCTTATACCAAGAGTACAAGACTGGTGTAGTCTCCCTCAGGGTTACTGCATACAGTCTTGCCTAACAGTTACCAAACATAATGGTTCCTGATTATTTGATTTTAAAGTAATCCAAGTGGGCATATTATATATGAACAACTGGACTATGCTACAATTGTTCTTAAAGAAAAGAAAATGTTTTGCGAACAATTGTTCATAAAGAAAAGAAAATGTTTTGCAGTTGTTGTTCATTTATTTCCATTTGCTGGCTTTTATGTTCTCGAGTTTGGATTTCTCTGATCATATTCACATGTAATAATATCATAGTATGATGTACCTTATTTAGGGCGGTAATTTTCCCAATTATTTCTAATTTTAACCAATTTGACATTATTTATTAAAAGGTATAATGGTTCTTGATTTTTTTCAGTCCCTTTATAGTCCCATTTACACATCCTTACTGCATTAGTGCTACCATCTTTCTCAATTGTTGTTCTAAATAAAAACAAAGGGGGTCATTACAAGCTAGGCGGTAAGGGGTTAACGATGCCGGTAATGATGTTGGTGCCGTTAACCCCTTACCGCCCTATTACGAGTCTGCTTGCGGGATCCGCAAAGGGCACCTGGTAAAACCAGGTGCCCTTAGCGGGTCCTGCTAGCAGACCAGGGAGCTAACAATGGGCCCATTATTAACAGGTCTGTTGTTAGCTCCCTCCCCATTCCCATTGAGCCCTATGGGCGCTCGAATGGGAATGGGGATGGGTTCCCTGAATGGGAAAATACCGGGTCCTCCAAGGTTGGAATGGCCAAGTATTTCCCCACATTCAGGGAACCCGGAACCGGTATGCGGTATTGCGCCATGGCTACCTCCATGCTCGTAATGACCCCCTATATGTTAATAGCAGGATTCTGTCAAAGATCTTCTACAAGAAAGAAGTGTAAATATTTGCCTAATAAATTGTGTACCAAAACACCTGCATTGTATAATAAAGTTTTCTATGATATGTTATCATATTGAACATCCTGTATTTAGGTGTGCAATAGCTGGTCATGATAACATAGTTTAACACTGTACCAAATTCTTTTTGTGTTTATTACGTTTTGTACAGAGTCAAGTTCCTAAAAAACATTACAGATCAGATAAGACATTACCAAAACTGCTGAACCTCCTTGGATCTGTACCCCTGTAACCACCTCCCTTTTCCTGTGCCTGTCCCTCTTCCCTTTACAGCCTCTACCCTCCCCCTCATATAATACCCTCCTCCCATGGTTGTCCGCTCTTGTCTCCCACCCCCTCCCCATCTACTGTATTTCTGTCTGGATCTTACCGCCACCTTAACCCCAACCTCCCCAAATACTCTTGTGTGTCCGTGGCCACCCCCTATTCCTATACACCAACGGGTCCCATTGATAAGTGGCATCCATTCCCATTGTATCACCATTTGATAAACACTATTCTCATGTTCAATTTTCAGTCCATGTTCAACTTTCTCAATTGACAGATTATACATGCTTTGGTTTTCCTCAGTCTCTTTTCCAATTTGCCTCCTTGTATATATACTTTGTCATGTCTTATTCAACACATGTAATCAATTATTTATTGTCCTTCTGGTGACTCTTCTGCCAGTGTGCAGCCAATGGTAACTTAGGATCCTGTGCCCGCACCATGATGATATATTCTCTAATCTTCGTTCCTAGCACACAAATTATACTTCCTATATACACTTTCTTACATAGACGTATGATGGCAATAGCCACACATTTAGTTCTGAAATGTATTTGTTTCATGATATGAATTATAATGTGTTGTTCGGTCCTAAGTATCTGTGTCTTATTCATTGCAGGTTTGCACATATTCCATCTGATACATATAAAAAAATCTTTTATATGTGGTTTCAAAAATAATCCTATTGTACATGTGTTGTCTGCTTTCATATAGCTTGGACATAGTTTGGAACGTAATGTTGGTGCCCTCGTATAGGTTACTTCAGGTCTGAGTTCTAAATATTATTCTAAATCCTTATCCATACTCAAATTCTGGCAATGTTTCTTTAAAATATTTTACATAGCATTACTTTCCTTGGTATATTTTGTGATTAATCTAGCCATAATGTTATTCTCTGATTTGTGGGAATTAAGAACTTCCGATCTGGCTTTATTATTATCCTTTATTTTGCTTTTAATTTAAGTGTAGCATCTTTCTCTAAATCAATTCTTTATAGTGTTCAATTCCAATTCTCATTCCTTTTCTTCACTCCAGTTTCTCAAAGCCATAACAAATATTTTCAATGGTGGCTCTCTGATGGCAACTTGTAGCATGTAGTGTTGCATTGACCTCTGTAGGTTGGAGATCTTATATCTAAGAATTCAATTGTATATTTTTTGTGATTCATGCTGATCTCTATGCCAACATTTGTATCATTCAGAATAATTGTATATTCACTCAGTTCAAAAAATAAGTGGGGTCCTGGGGCTCCCTCTGTGAAAGATAGTGAGCTAACGAATCTGAGTAAGGCTCTCATAACCGGGACTAATGTCTGGCAGTGGGACTCCCTCCCTCCCTTGTTTATTCACTCAGTTCTTCATATGTTCCATTTGAAATCATAAATATGCCATCAATATATCATTGCCATGATTTTATTTTGGACACAAAGTATATTCAATATGTGCATGGTATTCCTAATGTAGGATTTTAGATTGTACACCCATGGTCCCAGTGGTTCACACAACATATTTAGAAATATTTTCCAAAACCCAGCCTATCTTGCTTACTATGGGTCTTTATCATATTCTTTATGAACTTAAGATAAGAAATATATCATGGGAATTATTTTATGTTGATTGATTTCAGCGAATCTCACCTATATGCAGAAGACAAATCAAACATAAATACTAGGTAAGAAATCCATTTTTATGGCTGGCCTTTAGAATGTCATTTGCGACTCTAAATCAGAAAAACAAATCATGTAGAACTTGTCTCGCATATATTTTTCAGAAACTATCTGAATATAACAACCTTTTTATAAGGACAGAGGGACAATCGTGTCCAATGTTCTTTATAACCAAATTATTTAGGCTCAAACGAGTAGAAGTATAAAGTAATCATTATAAAAATTAATGCAAAACATTAACCGTGAATTGTACATTAACTCTCTTAATTTCCTTGTTTTTTCCACCAATATATTCTTTCGTTCAACAAACTTTCAATACCATGAATATTTGTTTTACAAACATGAAAAATATTGCTCACATATGTCTTTGAAAGTATGAATGGTTAATTTTGGTTGTATGTATGCACAGCACAGAAGCACGTGCAACAGTGTTGGAGCAGAGCACAATCAACAACAGGCAGATACAAAGAAGTATACTTAAAATAGGTTTTATTAGGTATATTTTCAAGGTTGGGCTTAAATAATAATGAAGGCCAACATAAAGAAATCCCCTCTCTCATTTACCACACATATCTATAAACTAACTCGTTCTTGATAACTTCAACTCTTTAACAGTCACAAAGCACGCCCTTTGCTTTCTGAACACTTCATTTTGGTTAGTTATGTGAAAATGTTACACACGTCAGATATTTCATTTAATCGCTTGTGTCCTGCTTTCCCTGCATCTTCCTTAGCATTTAATTATCAGCAGCACCATTCCATGGTAGTGCCTTTTGTGTGAGTGCTAGGCCACAGTGGAAAGTGGCAGTGGGTGGGACAGCACTGATTTAACACAGAATCCTTAGGCAGCATTGTAAAAAGGGGACAGATGCATTGGTATATGCAAAGGCAAAGCATGCCTAGCAGGAATGGGAGATAGCTAAACAAATGGAGGTTTTTAGGAGTGAACCAGCTATGGTAGGTACAGAATCCTGAAAAAGAAAGGACCTAGGCTAATTAGCATTCGGTGTGGGCCACACTCCTATAATTCCCACTAGGGGTTAGATGTCTTGTCTTTAGAAACAGTGAAGTCGAATTTGAAAATGTTTCTAATACATTCATTTATTCATGAACTTTTTTGTTGCTGGCAACTGAAAAACCTCTGACTAATGCATTTCGGAAATTTTCCTTCTTCAGAGCCGGGCTTAACTACATAGTATTACTGTTAGAGTATTCTTCAAACATAATGCAATAAAAATAGACGTTACAAATTAAGCAACACAGGGTACCCACAGGTGACAGAAAAACAAGTAACACAAAGGAGAGAGAACATTTCAGACTGACCTGATGGCAGGTTGCTTCCCTGCTTAGGATCAGCGTTAATGTTCGGTCTTTGTCTGCATTCGCAGAGCACTGCAAAAATGAAGCATTGCAACACACATAAATCGTCTTGTCTGATGGCCGCTTAACTGTGTAAAACAGTGTAGCTGCTGCCGACCCTCTGTTAGTGTGATCACTGCGCTTATCTTCAGAGCGCATACAGCACTGATGTGGTACTTGCTTCAGTGGCGTTCGGTGTAGCTCTGAAGCTCTGTAAGCAAATTAGACATTGCTGTGGTAATGTTTGTATATAAAATGGCTGCTCGCTGTAGAGCCTGTCGGCCATATTGGTGTGGGCAAAAGCTGGTGGCTGTGTGGTAAACAGCCAAACTTCATTTCTTATCAAGTTATGCATCGAAGTTCAAAGATTTATTATGTGTTATCAAGGTTAGTGAGCTGCATATTTGGATAATGCACCTTTAGTTCTGCAGTATAAATGTACTTGTAAAGCGCATGTTTGTGACACGCATTGTGTGCGAAGGGAACAATAAATTACTGATGAAAAAAGGGATTTTTAAAGGAAAATGTTTTGCAGACGTTGTAATAAACTTAATGCGTACAGGGTTCCAATTGTAAAGGAACATACAATATTGGATGTAAAAAAGAGAAAACAAAATACATCTCTTAGACAAAGGTGACAATGCTGTTCACTATTGGTGTTTTGCTATATACTTCATAATTAAAGGAGCACTTCATGCTTGATGGAACATGTGATTTCAAAAGAGAATAAAAACAACGCATATCTCTTTGACAGTGCTGCTCTCTAATGGTATCATTATGTATACTTCATAATTACAGGAGCACAACATGCTTGATGGAACATGTGATTTCAAAAGTGAATAAAAACAATGCATATCTATTTGACAGTGCTGCTTTCGAATGGTATCATTATGTATACTTCATAATTACAGGAGCACAACATGCTTGATGGAACATGTGATTTCAAAAGTGAATAAAAACAATGCATATCTATTTGACAGTGCTGCTCTCTAATGGTATCATTATGTATGCTTCATAATTACAGGAGCACAATTTGGGCATATCATGGCTGATGATATTTTCTAGGCTTGATGCATCATTATATGACATAATATGGAATGTTTTGAAGGGAAACTTTCTCGAAAAAAGTAATTAGCAAACAAGGCAGTAGATTGTGGGACAATCACCACAAAGAAAAGTCTGGTGTATCATAAGAAGCAGTTAAGGTCGAGCTCATCATTTATTCCTCGCGGTGATAATGCCTCGAGTCTGTCGATCCAATAGGATTCTCTCTGTTGTCATTTTTTCTTGATGTCCGTAGTAGTGCTCTCAATGACTTCTAACACCTGAAATTTAACTTGTGAAATATTGTGCTTTTTTTCATTAAAGTGCTTTGCCACTGCTGAGTTGGTATTCTTATTCTGTATACACGATTTGTGTTAATTTATGCAAATTTGTAGCTTCCGGCCTGTTTCTCCCACGTAATACACAAGGACAGCGTATGCAATAAACGCAGTTCTCTTGTATTGCAGGTTGCGTGACATCTTATTGTAATTTGTTCTCCTGTGTAAGGATGTAAGACAATGCCTCCTTTTATTATGTTGTTTCAATTGCTACAATTTAAACAAGGATAAGTACTTTGTTGAGTTGCTTTTTCTTGGTTTATCTTTGCGTGTGTTCACAAGCAGGTCCCTCAAATTATTAGATCTTTGGTAAGCGAATATTGGTGGATCAGTGAACAGGTCTTTTGTTCTCTTTTGTTCTCTCGTCTTTTGTGAGAATTTGCCAGTGTTTGTTAATGCACCTCTTGATTTGCATGCTCTGTGTTGAAAATTTGGACACATATACCAGTGATGGTGATTTTGACTTGTTTTTAGGACTGAGGGTACTTGCTCTTGTATTTGTAGCTACTTTTTCTGTTTCCACTTTTACATCTTCCTCCGGATACCCGCGTTCTTCTAATTTCTTGCTCAATTTGACTAGCTCTTGTTCAAATTCACTCTGGTCGCTGATGATCCTTTTAAGGCATAGCATTTGTCCGTAAGGTACATTTTGTAGAGTATTTTGAGGATGAAAACTCATCCGATGTAGCAAATTATTTCTGTCTGTGGGTTTGGTAAACAAGGATGTTGTTATCTGTTGGTTTTGTTCATTGACGTAAATATCAAGATAGTGTATTCCAGGGTTTCCTATTTCAGAGGTAAATTGGATGCGGTGGCCTATGTTGTTTCTCTTGTGTCCTGCCATATACCGAAAATGTAGTCAATATAACGTACCCACAATTTTAGTTTGTCCTTCCACTGTGCTTTCTGTAATATGTGGGTAGTCTCGAATTGATACATAAAAGCGTTTGCGTATTACGGTGCCATAGTGGCTCCCATGGCTGTACCAGATGTTTGAATGTAGTAATCGTTCTTGTATTTGAAGTATGAGTTTGTTGAAATGAAAATCAATAGGGACAGAATAAACTCCTTAACTGCCCCTATCTCTCCTTCTCGTAAGAGGAGCCACTCAACTGCTTCTTGACCCAAGTCGTGAGGGATACTCGTATAAAGACTTGCCACATCAATCGTGAAAAGGATGTCTTTGTCTGTTAGTTGTCTGTTCTCGAGGATGTTCAGGAAGTGTGTGCTATCCTTAACGTACGTTTCAGTTTTCTGTATTATTGGGTTGAGAAAGTAATCGATGTAAGTTCCGAGTGGTTGCAATATTCCCCCTGTTGCCGCTACTATTGGTCTTTCGGGTGGGTTTGTTAATCCTTTATGTATTTTTGATAAGAGGTAAAAATGTGGGGTAGTCGGTTTCGGTGTCTGTAAGAATGCTTTGGTCTTTTTTGTGATCATTTCTTTTTCTTCTGCTCTGGTTAAAAGAGTTGCCTTTTGTTGCGGATATCATTAGTGGGGTCATTGTCATCCAATTGTCTCTTGCATTCTCTTTCGTAATCTTGTGTATTCTGAATTACCAACGCTCCACCTTTATCTACTGGTCTTATTGCTATACTGTCATCGGAGTATAAATTGTGTATTACCGCCATTTCACCTCTAATTAGATTCTTCTTTTGTGGGGCTCCATATTTGATTTTTTTCATATCAGATATTACAATTTTTTCAAAAATATCAATTGCAGGTACGTTGAAGGGTGGTACAAATGTACTTTTAGATTTGAACTCAACTAATTCTGTTGGTTCATGTTCAGTGCTTTCATGTTCCATTTCTGCAAAAAACACTTTCAATTTCAGTTTTCTTGTTAATTTGTGGAGTTCAACCTTAGTGTTGAACAAGTTGATACCAAAAGTGAGTACAAATTTCAAACCTTTTTGCAGTACTGCTTCTTGTTGTTTACTCAGTACACGGTCGGAAATGTTCACCACTAACTTCCTCGAGCTTGGTATCTCGTCGTTACCCCGGGACCTCTTCCTCTTCCCCCTCCTCGTTCGCTTCCTCTTTGATTTCCGCCTAAAAAAGAGGAAGAGTGCGGAGTGGTACTGCTTGTGCCTGGTCTTGCTGATCCACTTGCTCCTCCCTCTGTTTCTGTTGTTGTTTGTTGTGACTGTGGATTTGGTCCATCTCTGCTGGAGTCTGTGTTCGAGCTACTGTTATCTGTGTTGGGGTTGGGATTCCTTGGACGTTGTGGTTGGTTCTGATACTTATCGTCCCAGGTATAAACTTCGTCTCGTAAGTAATCAAATGTATTGCGTCTAGATTTCCTTATTTTCCTGGCTTCTAGATCTGTTTTGTAGCCCTCCAGTTGTTTGATGATGTCTATCAGTATGTCCTTAAACGTTTCCGCACTTGTAAGTTCTGTGATCTCGGTTGTGAGGTCTTTTATTTCTTCCTCTAAAGTCAATAAGTTTGCAGACAGTTCTTTGATGGTCAGTAAGATCAAATCAAGGGAGTACTTATTGAGTATCTGTTCCCATTTTTGCACAAACTCTTTACTTTCCTTGCATAAGGTATGCTTCAAACCAATTCTAAGTCCTCGCAGTATTCTCTGTGCCTTGTAGTAGCGTCCTAAGGTTACTGCATGTAGTTTGCGGTTAATGGTCTTCCTGATGGTATACTCTAGCGGTTTGATTCTTTTATTTGGATCGGTGTCCTGTGTGGTAATGTTAGGTTCCTTTATGAGTCCAAGGATCGCATTTGCCTCTTCAGCTGAAAAGCCTAATGTGGTTGCTCTTAGTTCAGTTAGTTTCTCAATTTCTTCATACGACATTACAGCGTGCTACACCTCAGTTAATTGCCCGGAAGTGAAATTACTGAAATTGAAGAGTGGAAGAGGGTGCACAGCTACTTTCAAGTATACTTATGCGTTTTGTTTGCTTAGTGCTCAGTTAAATTTAGTGATGCTTAGTAGAGTGCAGCCCACTATGTAGTGCCTACCTGGATGGTGGAGAGTACACTGTGAGTAGGCTGATCATGAGTCTAAACACTGTATGCAAACAGCACATGTTGCATGGGAGGCATTAACACAGAGATTAGGGGATTTTTAGAGTAAGGAGTGTAGAGTTCAATGGGGCCTGGGCACCTGATTAGGTGGGCATCAGGATAAGGGTCCTGAACAGAATGGAGAGCAAAGTGAGGTGGGACGGAGGTTAATCCAGAGCAAGGCATATTGAAGAAGGAAGTCAGACCCCCAGAACAAGAGGTAATACATGGAAGCGGAAGATAACTTGTGAATAACATGCCACATATGGAAATGTAATAAAATGTGATATCCCATAAAGTGCTCTTATACCCATGTTGTGGCTGAGACCATTACTTGTTCAGTTTTACAGGTTGTAAGCAAGGCCAAATGCATTTTTAGTAATTGTCTCATTTTTTTAAATGAGAGTTTCCTTAAATAGTATTCTGTATGACTTTCTTATGGCCTGTATTCTCCTGGGGACATATATGAAATTATCACTGAGCAATACACTATTGACCTGAATCAGTGTTCTCTTTTACAGAGCAGCCCATGCATATGAAACCCAACAGGGCTTTTCAGATATGAGCCCATATTGTGAAAGCACACAGCGAGGAACGGTAAGTTTCACCTGGTGCTCTGCAAAAGGCACAACATTGTCTCTTCGTAAAAGATTTGTCCTGCATTGTAGATTTCAACTCAATTGGTATAAGCATCAAGAAGGCCCGACCTTCTCACACATGGTGATTACTTGTACCCTAAACTCAATAAGGAGAGGGTGTGGGCTGGCGAGTGGGCTACTCTTGGCGAAGTCTAGATGGTTGGTAATCTGGAAGTGGGTACAATGAAGGAGTTCCTTGTAGTTGATTTGTGAAAGTATTGAATAGAGAAGCCATTGTACAAGGAAATGATTAGATGCCTGGTAGGATGGGCTAGCGCTGACATTTGATGATGTAACAGAGCCTTGCTTATTGAAGGCTCAATAAGTGATGCATAGTGATTTTAATGAGATCTTTCTTGGAATGAGCATCCATTGAAGGAAAGAGAGAGCAGTCTTGATGTGATCGAACACCTTAAGGTGGGGCAAGAGATAGGTTTAATTGTTTGGAATTCTCTAGAGTTTGCAGTAAAATTGAAGGAGTTCAATGTTTTGATGCCTACCATCAAAATGCTCTTATTTTAATAATGGGCTCTGCGATGTTAGAGCTCCTTGGTCCTTATCTCTCATGAGATCAATTTAAGAATAAGTACGTTTTTTAAGCTGTATGTCAAGGCACTCAGTTGTCTTGGTAAAACAAGAATATGTGGAGGAACATAAAAAAGATCAATTTAACCAGAACTGAACATTATGTGTACAAATGATGCAGTTGTCTTGACTACTTAGGACAACTCTTTCCTTCCTCAGATAAACAGTCTTCTTGTTGTTTCACCAAGGGCGTGGTCATCTGTGGCAATCATCCAGTCTCCAATCGCCAAACTTCCCTGCTCTAAAATCGCAGTGTCATAGTGGTAGTGAACGGTGCATCTGTGTGATCCAAGTTCACTACATACTTTGTCAATGTACCTCATCATTACAAATCATTTGTACATTTCATAGGTGTACCTGAGCATTTCCATAAACCGTTATTCTACATAAAGGAAACATGTTTACATCGGTAGCTCCAGTGCTGAGGGCAAGTTGGCTTAAGTGCAGATTCTCAGATACTGGTAAATACCTTTGGAAAAATGCAGATACTACTCTGAGATTGCTTTGATATGATATGAGATGATATGATAGTTTATTCATATAGCGCCTATAGACAATGTATTTCAAAGCACTTCAAGGCAAGGGAGGGAACAAGGGAAAATACAATGACATTCTTACAGGCCATGAACAGTAAGGATGTGAAATTAACTATCGTACTCGGCCTGACGGTATTTCAGTGCAATAGCAAAGAAATAGATAAGGAAGGGAGGGGGAGAGTGTAAACAGACAGGCGACTACCGTACAAGGCCTGATGACATTTCCGGTAGAGCCAGAGAAAAACAAAAGGTGAGGGAGAGGGTTGCAGAAAGGGAGGGGAGGAACGAAACAAGCGACTATCCTACTCGGCCTGACAACATTTCAGATAGTGCTGGAGGGTGGGGAGGAAAAAAACAAGTAAGGGGAGGGAGGAGGAACACAGACGAGGTTGCTATCATACTAGGTTCAGGGACAATTCTAACAGAGTAAGTCCATAGAAGAAAGTAATGGGAGGAGGGGAGGAGATAGGAAAAGGGAGAAAGGGAGAGGAGGAGAGAACAGACTAAGCAGTCAAAAAGAGACCGGAGAAGCAAGAGGGGAGAGTGAATACAATTGCAGAAGTCAGTAGTAACACATAATGTTGCAAGCCAGGATACAAGATGGAGATGGGAACAGCATGATTCAGGGCCACCATGAGTACAAGATGCAAAGGAAGTCCAGCATGAGAGTTGAGAAAGGGTGACGCACCATGAATCAATGAAGTCCATAAAAGTCAAATCCATCATTGGCCACAAGACGGTGATGGTGAAACCAGTATGTATCAGGACAGACTCCTGCAGAAGTAGGCTGGAGAGGGGAAGGGGAGCAGGGTAGAAGAATCAAGCAAAACACACCTGTGTGTGAGAAGGGGGGGGACAAGAGAACATCACAGGGGGACTAGAGGGGGTGGGGATGCCCTGTGAGGACTGAGGGAGTTAACACATGTTGGTGCATGCTTACCTTGCCCAGTCTTGATCTCTTCTATACTCCCACAGCCCTGGACAGACCACTACTTGATCTCGTTCACCCTAGAGGCGACACCAGCGCAAATTGACAGCATAGCTCCAGCTGTTCAGACTAGAAATAAAAAGAACATCACCCCTGAAAATTTGATCCCATTAATCGCACCGACCTTGAATGCCATTCTGGACCTTACAGATCCCTCAATGATGGTAGACGTATACAATAGAGTCATGCTCTCTTCTCTAGATGCCATAGCCCCACTGAAGTTAAAAAAAGCAAACCCAGAAAACACATCAACGCCTGGTTTTCTCCTCATCTTAAAGCCCTCAGACAAGAAAAGCGATGCTGTGAAAAAATTTGGAGATCACTTCCCTCAGAAAAAAATAAGAAAAATTTGAGTAAACTAGCCTCTCACTACAAAAAAGAAATCATCCTGGCAAAACAAACGTCCTACAGTACTCGAATCTCACAAGCCAAATCCAACACTAGAGAGCTGTTTACAATACTAAAAGAGGTTGAATCTCCCATCCAAGCTCCTGACTTGTGCCTCAAGGACAAAAATTGGTGCACGGGTATACAAAGTGCCTTAGCTAACAAAATCTCCTCTCTCAAGACTAAGATAAACATTAAAAAAGACTCCCTTCTCTCTTCTACCAAACCCAGTATCCCCAACCCTAAAAAGAGACACCCTACTCAGACACACCCCCCTGTGCACATTCCCCACTTTAACTTCCACAGAGTATCTACTAAAGAGGTAGAAAAGGTCATCCTCACCCTCAAACCTTCGAATTGCCATGGGGACCTATGCCCCGCACAATTGATAAAGGATGCGGCTCGTGATCTCGCACTATTTATTACCAAACTAATAAATGTGTCATTCACATAAGGCAGCGTACCGAACAATCTCAAACAATCATGGGTCCTCCCCCTGCTTAAAAAACCGAATCTAGATCCCTCTACTCCCACTAACTACCGTCCCATCACTACAGTACCATTCCTTCTTAAAATCCTCAACAAAATAGCATACCAACAAATCCAACATTACCTTGAGCACTTCCATCTCTTAGGAGTCAGACAATCGGACTTCAGGCCTCAACACGGCACCGAAACCGCACTCATAGATCTCACAGATAGATGAGCCGAGAGATCAGGGTAAAGTGGCAATACTGCTTCTTCTTGATCTCTCGGCTGCATTCGACCTGGTCGACCACGAGATCCTATGTGACCACCTTCAAAAAGCCGCCCACTTTTCTCAAGAGGCAACTGACTGGATCCAAACCTTTCTAAATAACCGCACGATGAGAGTCTTCTCCCTACTAGCAGCAGCCGACCCAACACCCATCACCTGTGGCGTACCTCAGGAATCTTGCGTCTCCCCGACCCTGTACATCTTCACAAAGCCCCTTTTCGATGATCTAGATGGTCTGGGTCTCACCTACACTAATTATGCCGATGATACACAGATCCTCATCCTGTTGATGGGGGATTATGACAAGGATTTGGCCTTCGTCAACAAAGTGTACCTCATCATCCAGGCTTGGATGGCCTCACACAGTCTATGCCTGAATGATGACAAAACAGAACTCCTCATTCTAGCGTCCTCACATAACCTGATCAAAACTACTCCTCCTTCGTAATTGACAACAATAAGATCACAGTAGCCAAGGAGGTCAAAACCCTTGGCTTCTACCTAGACTCCACTCTCACCTTTAAAAAACAAGTTAATGCTATGGCATTCGCCACATCTTACACATGCAAACTCATCAGAGCAGCCAAACCTTTTCTCTCCCCATCTAACTGTCTCACCCTAGCCAGGGCTCTGATCTTGTCCAAGCTGGACTATTGCAATGCACTTTATGTAGGATGCAACAAATATATCACGAACAAAATTCAGATCCATCAAAATAATGCCCTAAGAGCGGCCCTCAGTATCCCAAAGAAAACCCACATCTCTGATACTAGAAGGTCTGTCAACTGGCTTTCTACCAAAGACAACATTTTCCTCAAATCGGTTTCCCTGACCCACAAATGCCTCCACCAAGCAGCCCCTCAATACCTTATCTCTAGATTCACCAGACCCACCTCTGCTCACCCCTCTAGAATGACCAATTCCAATCTCCTACTGGTGCCCAGGTTTAAGCGTTCTATGTCGGGTGGGAACAGCTTTCCGGTTAAAGCAGCACAATATTGGAACTCCCTTCCACCTCCTTGCAGGGAGGACCTGCCCTACATCCTATTCAGAACTAAGACCATCCACTGGCTCAAGATTCATGACACTTAACAACCTCATGCTCTCTCGCTGCCCTGACACTCCACCACTATGATTGTAAATATGTATATTTAGGTTGCCAACTGATCAGTGCAGTTACCTTGTCACTAGACAACCGAAGTATTGTATATAGTATCGCCCATGTTGTATATTTCTGTAACCCATGCCTCTTCGGCGCGCGTTGTTTCTTTTTGCCGTGTCCAGCATTGTAACCACGGCTGGACCTCATTACCCTGTATGTAACCAAGCTTTGCAATCCTCTTGTTGCCTCTGCGCCTTGCTACCCCTTTGGGGTTAGTTGCGCAATATAAATAAATAAATACAAATACCTGCTGTTTGAGCAGGGGGTCGTGCCTTGGGTCCTCCTGGTCCAAACGGGAATTGCCCTTTTCTTTATCTGCCCTTCACTTTAGATGCCCGGGCAAGTGACCCCGTTGATCTAAGAGTTAAGAGCAGGAAGGAAGAGGCAGGGCTAAGAAGGTGGGTGGTGCTTAGGCCAGGTGACCTAGATCCACTTGCACCTGCTCCCCATCTGCAAAGGAAAAGAGGCTGGAAAGCTCCTTAAGTAGGGCAAAAGAGCAGCAACCAGAAAGGCACCAGGTGGGCGGGGCTTGCTAAGTGGGGATAAAGAGCAGCAACCAGGAAGGCACCAGGTGGGCGGGGCTTACGCCAGGTGACCTAGATTCACTTGCACCTGCTCCCCATCTGTAAAGGAAAAGAGGCTGGAGGGCTCCTTAAGTAGGGCAAAAGAGCAGGAACCAGGAAGGCAGCAGGTGGGTGGGGATTGCTAAGTGGGGAAAAAGAGCAGCAACCAGGAAGGCACCAGGTAGGCGGGGCTTAGGCCAGGTGACCTAGACCCACTTGCACCTGATCCCCATCTGAAAAGGAAAAGAGGTTGGAGGGCTCCTTAAGTTAAATTCTCTTGTTGTTTGTAGCATCAAGGCTTCTTAAATGTGACATTTTATAAGCAGCCTCTGCACCACAACATCGTACTTCTATTGAAGGCAGATCCGGACCTACCTTAAGCAAATGCTGACTAACATGTGGACATACCACTTAGGCAAAAAAACAAACTTCTTCCCCAATTATTTTCATGCTGTAGACCAGGGATGGGCTTCACTTCTCAGTATTTTCTGTCTCTTTCCATCTCCCCTAACTTTCGGGAAGAACGTGCATCCCCACATCTTCCAAATCTTTTCTTGGTCTACTCTGCTGCTCGACGACTAGTCTCTTTGTGCTTATTTCCATGGTACATCAGGTAAATCATGTGGCAAAAACATCTTTTTGTTTCTCAATCAATTACGATAGGAACTAATTAATTTGAACAATGCATGCTCATTTATGTATAATTAGAGTACTTATGTTGATGAGCATGAGACATGTGTGACTCCAGATGTTCTACCCGAATTCATTTAAGATTATTTATTCCTAATTGAAAGTACATTATTTTTAGCATTTGTGTTATAGGAGGAGTGCAACAGTCCAATCCCCCGGTCATAATCTAACAATAAAATTATTGGTCCAGTTCTGAAAACCTTTGTTATTGCAAGGGAAAGGACTTGGACCCCAAATTATATGAATGTGCACATCATAGACACATTCGGATTCCCCCTTTGCACCCCATCTGCGAAATAAAACAAACATCAGACATTCACAAAAGGGATGCACTTTAAAATGCCCGGAAAACAGAAACATTCCCCTGTTTCTGCTTGGAAAAGGCGTAGTGGGATGAGCCATGAATGAGATATCAATTTCTGACACTTTCATGCGTGTTCATTAATTGTGATTCTGCATTTCTAACTCCAAACAGGGATGGAAATGCTTTCCTTTCCTTCTAAACTGTGATATGTACTCACAGAGCCAACATGGTGCTGGGTGCCTGCCATAGATTAGCATCTGGAGGGTCCTCCCAACACTAACATATTACAGTGTGGTGCCAGGGTATCAGTTCCAGTCTTTATATGCAACTAAGCAGCAGTTCTGACTTTTCAAGATGTACTATGGCGATACCAAGGGCACAAGGTTTAGGAAAAGTGTAAGTTGGTCCTAAACATTTTGATGCATCAGGGTTATGTGTCCATAATGTTGTCTCCTTGAAGAATAACACAGTTGCTGCAGTCTCCTTTACACCAGAAGATTCTAGAAAAACATATTAAGGGCACGGCTGCCGCAGGTAATGATTGTTTTCCGGAGCCCAGAAAAGGGCAATAACCGGGTCATGCCGACCTTGGCGGACCCGGTTATTGCCCTTTTCTGGGCTCCGGAAAAAAACATTCCCCATTCCCATTTGAGCCCCAGAGGGCTCAATGGGAATGGGGAGGATGCTAACAACGGGCCCGTTAATGACAGGCCCGTTGTTAGAATCCTCGACTGCTAGCGGGTCCCGCTAAGGACGCCTGGTCTGGCCAGGCGTCCAGAGCGGGACCCGCTGCAGACCTCGTAATAGGGCGGCCCGTAATGAACGGTGCCGATCCCTTACTGGCACCGTTCATTACGTGGCCGCCAGGGTCCTAATGAGTCCCATTAACTAATAACGTGACTGTTCTCATGAACTATGTCAGATAATTGCAAATCCTTATTTTGTAACTTTTGTAATAGCTGGCTGCCAAAACAAATATAGATATCCAACTACTTTGACAAAATAAACTTTTCATATTGTGTTTTTTTAATCTAGAAATTAAGACGTGAAGTTAAGCTGTCTGCCGTGAAAATTGCCTTTTTGAAATCCATTAACTTGAATGAACTGGTCCTGGAGATTTTCAATTTGCTAGGCTTTCCCATAGAGCTGGAGCTTCATCATGAGCTTGAAATTGCTGCCTCTTCTCTGGTGCACGTATTGGAAGCTGAGAAGGCCCTACAGGAACTAGTGTGCCAACGAAATTATCCTATTGATATCAATAGGTTTGGAATATATGAATGGCTTATTCTGAAGCATTGGCTCA
The DNA here is from genome assembly GCF_040938575.1 of Ambystoma mexicanum. Classification (NCBI taxonomy): domain Eukaryota; kingdom Metazoa; phylum Chordata; class Amphibia; order Caudata; family Ambystomatidae; genus Ambystoma; species Ambystoma mexicanum. The sequence continues at coordinate 1,088,565,647 of NC_090926.1, read as the reverse complement.
ACTCCATAGACAAGGATTCAGTGAAAAGGGTGAGAGCTGATGTCTGTCAGGATGGGGACACCGGGTCCTTTCAGGTAGTCGTGGTGGGATTCAAGGATGTGTTCGGCAATACAGACGCAAAGATTTTGGATTTCTTAAATGGCTTGCAATGGATAACTGAGCCTTTCTATGTTGGCTCTCAGGAAATTCTGTTGCTCAAAAATGTGCATGGCAGCATCGACCTATCTCCTTTACAAGTGAATGTTGAGGTTGTGTTTGACATTAACGGCCCCCCCTTACTGTTTCATGGGCCCAGGAAGCACATACACATGGCTAAAGCCCTTGTAAATGAATTTCTGCACCTGAAAGCCATGTCAGTGGATCCTGTAAGAACAAGACAAAGGAACTTGGTTCTTTCCCTGGTTAAACACACTAGCAATGATCTACTTCAACAGGTGGACATGTTGATCTACTGCTCGTTTGTATCAACCAACTCCTGTCCTGCAGAAGGTGAGACCTCAAAAAGTAACAGAGAGTCAGAGAGTCCTGCAATTTCCGTCTCTAGCCGTATTGACATTTTACCAGGGGGCAAATGTCAAAGGGTCATCACTATCAGAGCCTTCCCTCTGATCTCTCCCATGTCACCACAAAACAGTCCAAAGACATTTGAAGCATGCTTTAGGGAAGCCTTGTACAGCACTCTGACCTATTCTGAAAAGCACAAATTATCCTCCTTGGCTATTTTCAGCCCACCTATGAAAGAATGTTTCATTTCTGAGACTGACTACACAAGATGTGTGGTGAAGGTATTTCAGCGCTTCTCGCAGGATCACCAAACTTCCACGTACCTGGAAAAAGTAACCATTTTGAGTGATGATGACATTGTGCTTGACATGCTTCTATCCTGTTGCAAGGAGGTGGAATCACCTTTTGAACCCATAGAGCGCAATTCAAGCCCCGAAGTGGCAGCGGTAAAGTGCATCAAGGTTGAAATAGAAGAATCAGTAAAGATTTCTCAGGAAAAGGTAAGACATGAAACAATCTTCACATCTTCTCACTGGGAACATTTAAGAATGGGGAAAGGGTGGTGGGCATGGGAATGGTACTCACATAGCACAACAGATTAATGCACCTAACCTCTGTCACACACACTGGGTCATTCCTTGTGTTAGATGCCTGCTAGACCTGGTTTGATCCTCCATTTTCAATGTTAGATCTACTGTAGAAAAAGTGCTATAAACAATTATTTTTGAGGGAGTTCAATGTTAAATCAAATGAATATTTTTGTTAAATATTAATTCTGTCTTGCATGTCCAGTTATTTCTTTGGTTGTGATATCACATCTCTATATTTTACATTCTCCTTTGCCACCACAACTGAGCAAGACTGCTTCAATCCTCCCCACAGGTAACACTGTTTCATGTTTTACATAAATCACCCCCATCTTCAACATATGTGAACCAGTCTGCCCCTCGTCTCGCGGCCAATGAGTCACAATATCCAACTGCAATACTAGTGAGTCCGTTCTGACACTTCCTTTCAAGAATGCCTATGGCACCCCCCTTTCCCACTCGTCAAGCAGGTGCGTACGTGCTACCACACCCATTGAAAAGCAAGGAGAAGAAGAAATGGGAACAACACCACGAAAGTCTGTGCAACATCTATCTTGAAGGAAGATTAGGGCCAAACCAGAGTCGAGATCTTTGGCTGATTCAGCTTATGAAAGACAACAAAGCATACAAAACTCGTTCCATTTGTTTAAAATGCTTTTCGTTGTTATGTTATTTCAAATGAGAAACCGACAACCAGTTGATAATAATTTTGCATTTATATAGCGCTACGAGCCCTCAGGTATCCGAGTGCTGCTTATTATTACCCACAGTGTGTGGTGCTCATTTATCGACCTCGGAAGGATGAAAGGCTATGTTTGGCCCTGCCGGGATTCGAACCTGCGTCGCAGGCTCTGCAGGATGTCAAAGCAAGCGCGTGCTATGCTATCTGACCAGTTGATCATGTATCACTTTTGTGTACCTTGCCTTATTTTTACTGCGTGTCTAGGGATCTGTCAAAACTTTTATACATTTCCAAAACCTCTTGCAGCACCCGGTGCATGTTTGAGGTAATAATAAAGAGGTCAACTTCCTATAGCATTGCCATCTTTTCCCAGGTCTGACATTTAAATGCTGTATGTTTTGCCGTTTAATGAACTTTGGTAGGCGATGGGGCTGATCAAGGGTGAAGGCATCATGATGAGTGTTTCTACGTAGTAATAGCCCATAATACCTACACTGGACATATTTCTTTACTGTGGTATGGCATTTTGTAATGGGCATCAAGGGTGACGGCAGCATGATGCGTGTTACTACGTTGGTGGGACAGTATGAACGTATTTCTTTACAGTGGCAATGCGTAGCTTAGTGCCCATCAAGGCTGAAGGCATTAAGTAGTGTGCGTGTTCCCACATGGTATTTGCCAATATTGGTGGGTCAGTCTGAAAATATTTATTTACTGTGGCATGGAATTTTGGTACAATGTCCTTTTGCCGATAGTTTTTTATATGGAATTTTTACCGAAAATATTCCATTGAAAAAACCCATTCTTGGTCCTCTTCATTGTCTTTGGAAGTAGTGTGCTATATTTGTTGTGTAGGTCCTCCAGCTGGTGGTGGTGGTGACTCTTGGGGAGGAGGGATGGAAATAGCTGATGCCATTTTTAAGATAAATAGCAGTTTTTCTAATAATATTCTTCCAGGTATGTGCTTTGTGCTAGATTGTTAATGAATAATGAGTAAGAATAGATGTAGGAGCTGTGCAAGGTTACATTTTGACCTTCAAAGTTCCTAAATCAGCAGAAAATGCAGTTATGAACTGTTCGCAAAGCACAGACCCATTCGCGAAGTGTGGAAGCGTTCGAGAACACGTTATCATGACTTGCGCACTGTCCAGATAGTCCGCAATGATGTCAGAAATTCACGGATGTCGAGGAACACAAAAACGCAGGAAATAGTTGCAAAAAGTGTATAGAAGTGTTAAAAATGATGCTAGAAGGTGGGGAATGGCAGAGTTTTAAGGTGAAACAAAAATGTTGCTATACTGGTGTTAGTATAATATTAGTAAATTGTAGGAAATTAGCATGCACTGGTAAAAAACCAATGAAATTCACTGAAAAAACTTTGTTAAAAGGACATTATGGTTAAGTTGCACTAATAAAAACCTATGAAACTCACAGAAAACACTTTGTTAAGTGGACGTTTTGGTTAAGTTGCACTAATAAAAACCTATGAAATTTTGTGAAAAACCTTTGTTAAAGGGACGTTATGGTTGCAAATAAAACCGAAGAAATTCACCAGTTATGGTAAACTAAGCAACCATAACTCGCGCCACCACTGTGACAGGCTGAACATTTCATGAATGCCATCTGGTGGAAAGCCTGCAGGCTTCATGGGTACACACAAGCAAATCTTAAGTCAGACACACATTTATACACTGTCTTTATCTGGAACCACTCGATAATGAACTACAACATGCAACAGCTGATAATGCTCAACAAAGATTAACTGCCTCATTTATTATCAGCCATTCACGTGATAGTCTTACAAAACTATTCATGCACTCAAACTTCTACAATGATATAGAACCGTTTCCTCATTACAATTGTTTCTCATCATTTTGTCAGTTTTGTATTGTTTTTAAACTTCCACTTCGCCCTCTCTTTACCAGCTATTCCTTTCCTCCATAGTCCACAGTCTGGTTCAAGCCTGGCGGAGTACAATACTCCACCTCTGTGAACAAGCTATACTGCTGCAAGACCACTACAGTGGTGATGATGGGCACAGTATAAATACTCAGTAAACTAATATATATATATATATATATATATATATATATATATATATATATATATATACGTATATATATATATATATATATATATATATATATATATATATATATATATATATTTACATTTTAGACCTGGAAATCTCTTTATTGATATGGGGCTAGTTTTGTTTGAGCTGCAGCACGCTGCTGCGACTGCTTCTGTGCTATGTGGCAGGCATCTTTGCCGCTTTCTCATAATTTTCTGCATAGGGTGTAAATTGATTTATGCACATAATTGTGAGATATGAAGAACTACAAAAGTAAATATGTTCAAACATAAAGAGGGTTGAAAAGGATCTGCAGCAGAAATTGAGCTAAATATTCTCGCTCAAATTCTTGTTCCCTTAACTAATTTTCATATCTTTTATCATATCTTGATTCACTGATTCTGTTTGGCAGTGATCATATTTCCTCTTGTGTCCATTCCTGACATACTAAGTGTGCCACGCTTCTCTCTTCTTACCTGATTTTCTTGATATTCCTTTGGGTTTGACAAGGAACTCAAGTCTTCCTGTGTATCTGGTTGGCTTTGAAATGGATAAGACAAAGAGAATACCACAAAAACAGCTACCCGCCTACACACGTGCCAGGTGTGTCTAGTTGCACAACGTGCTACCTTTCATGTCGGTCAATTATTTGCGACAGAAAACATAGAGAAATACATATTTTAATTCATGGATACAAAACAATTTATATTAAAACAAGAGGGACAAAAATGCATTTTGTTTACACATAACATTCCATAAAAGAACCTATACTGAAAATCAATTATCTTGACCAGTTGGTTTGAACTGAACACATTCGTCAGATACTGGTGATGTAGTGAGGTTAGTAAACATATAAGGTGACATCCTATTATTAAATGAAACCTTGATACAATTCACTACCCTTGACTTTTTCCGTTTTTCTGTCCTTGACTTTGTCGACACCAAAGAGTGTGTTTCTGGGTTCTGGCAAAAGATGGTTAAACAGGCTCAGTAGCTAGTTATTTAATGCTATCAGGCATGCGTCGGACCCGTCTTCAGGACTTGATTTATATAGATCTCCCAAATTGGAATTTCAGAAATAGTTCATTGGTTAATTTCCTTTTCATAGTTTATTTGGAGTGTGTGGCCTTGATTTTAGAACAGATGCGGACAGGATTCACTGGTCCCAACTGTGATTTCTTCTCAAAGATTTGGAAACTCTTGATCCAAGCGAAGATATGCTACGATATAGCTTCATTCGTGGACACACATATCACGTATGTGGTGTTGTTCGTATTGTAAATTGAAGTTTACAATTGCTGCTTTTCAAGGAACTTGCTTGATCACAAGCGTTGTTGCTTCCACTCGAAACGAACGTGGGTAGTTACTGCCGGGTTCGCTTTCACTCACCCGGCAGTAACTACCTGCGTTTTTGTCCCTCTTGTTTTAATATAAATTTTTCTAAGTGTTTTGTATCCATGAATTAAAATATGTATTTCTCTATGTTTTCTGTCGCAAATAATTGACCGACATGAAAGGTAGCACGTTGTGCAACTAGACACACCTGGCACGTGTGTAGGCGGGTAGCTGTTTTTGTGGTATTCTCTTTGTCTTATAGATTTATAGTAGTCCTTTGCCACTCAGCCCCCTAAAAAAGAGGACTCCGCCGCTCTAACTGCTTCATTTCACTGGCTTTGAAATGGAGACACGGTGTGTCTGGCTGCCCCTACATCCTAGCTATGGCTAGACATGCCAAATCCACAACTATGGCTATTGAAAAATGTAGAAGCAGTCTCAGGAAGGGGCTATAGTCCCCATTCTTCCATGAAACATATTGTATTTGTCTCAATCTAACATTCTGGTCCATTTCAATTTTCATCTGCTGCTTACTCTGCACCAATTGCTCCTTAAATTCATTCAGACGAGAATGGCTATTACTGAATGATCTGCTTTTGGAAGCATATTTTTCTATCATGTTTTGTAGCTCCTTCTGCAAGACATCTTTTCCTTTGTGATATATATGTATTTCTTCCACTGAAAATTGATTTATGCACTTTCAGCTAGCTAATTCCTTCTTCAAGTGCTCAGTTTGTGACATTTCCCAATCAAGATCTTTTCTTAATGCTTCTGTCTTTTCCCTCAATGTCACATGTTCTTCTTTTCTATGCATTAGCTCTTGTGAATTCACCTTACTCTGATCACCCTGGACATGTGTTAATTGTAAGGTGAGCTGATCTATGTCCTAAATTGCAGTATCGCTATTCTGTGCTAACTTAACGAGAGAAAAACAAGATATACTGGAGACATCTGGATCAGTCATGTAGGGCATTCGATAATCGAAAGAAAAATGGAGTGAGGATTTTAATGAGAAACACTCCACTGCTTGAATGATGACAGTCAAAAAGGCTTTTGATGGGAGATTACTGTTGGTTAAGGGAAGATGACGAAATGCAATTGTGACATTCAGTCAGGTGACAAACCCCTCTCATGCTGGATTGGGAGCCCTAGCAGGATCGACGAAAGTGTCAGTCCTAGCACAAAAAGGGTTGGTGGCAGTTGAGAGGACCCCAATTCTTATCCCCACCACAAGTGTCTCTTTGTATCTGGGCAGTACCTATTCACATAACCACATGCCTCTAAAAGCACATTCTCGACAAATGTCCTCGCTTCCTCTCTGTATTTTAGACCCAGGGTGAACCTCACCACTGAAGAAGACCAGTAGAAAGAAGAGAGCATACCAGCATACCGTGTGACTAACATTCCGGTGCAGGAGTTCCCAAATTGGCATAATGATAAAGAAGCAGCTGTGGGATAAACAGAATGTTTACGCGGCCGCTGGCCCTGCAACGCATTGTGTCCACCGCTGGACGGCATTGCAACAAAGCCAAAGAAAGGGCCCACCAGAGACTGCCCCTACCTTGCAGGAGGTCAAGCCAAGGCCCCCTTACATAAACTTGGATATTACACAATGTTGGCTGCCAATGCTGCCTGAAAGGAATCCAGTGCAGAGAATGATTTTATTGAATTGTTGTTGATAAAATGTATTACTTACATTTTTTTATACATGATGATTTATTATGAATGGTCTTTTTTTCCACTTTGTTTTTATTAAGCATTTCAACAAATACAAACATTAGCCAGGGAGCCCTGGGGTCAACCATTCAGAACACTGAAGAAAAAATGCTAGTCTTTAACTTCCCAGCCCCCACCCACCTCCCTCATCCCGCCGCTTTTAACACTGCCAAGCCCGACCAACTGTTGGGTACAAGTAACATTAAAAGAAAAAGAGGCATGATAATCAATAACAACTGACGTGATGAGGTCATCAAATACCGCTGGAGTTGGTACAGGTTTCCAGGTGTTAGAGAAGCACAGTGCCCCCTCCAGGAGAGGGGCGTCAGAGTCTCAGGGCACTACATTCCTCACTCAAGAGAACCTCAGAGCAGTCCAAAAGAAAGGAGCCCATTTTGTTATTTGTAATTTCTGACAGTTTCTCGTATGTGAAGATGACACATAACTTAATGAGCCACTCTGCCTTGGATGGGGTAGAGGGGTGTTTCTATTTTTGGGTAAGGGCCAGTCTTCCGGCTCTAAGCATTGCCTCAACCACCTTCGGAAATGCTCTTGCCTCGGAATTCGGGGCTGGAGAGCCCAAGAGGAGCTTGATGGGGTCGAGGGGGGGGCGCAGTGCCCACGATATCTCTAATCCAACTCAAAAGCTCAGCCCAATAGACCTGGACCAACGGACACTCCCACCACGTGATACCAGGTACCCCGTTGTGCACATTCCCTAGGACAGAGGGGAGACGCCCCCCTGAACATTATCGAGAGTCTAGCTGGGGGGAGGTGCCAGGTGTGTAACATCTTGAAATTGTGCTCCATAGCTGAAGTGTACAGGGAACCTGATAAGAGAGATCTAAAAATCGCCCTCCATGTTGCCTCCCCAATGACCCCCCCATCCTCTCCTCCCAGAAGCGCTTGTAGGTTTGTTTACCCTCTAGGCTTGCCGTAACCAGAACTCTGTAGCTCTTAGAGAGCGACACCTTCCTGGTATTGGATTCCACCATAATTTAGGGGTTAAGTGGGCGGGCCAAGTCGGAGCACCATTTGGGATTAGTAAAGATCCCCTTGAGGCGGAAGGTACTCAAATACTGTGGGTGGGTTGTCTCCCATGGCTTCAGCTAGCTGGTCATATTCAATGAAGGCATTCTGGCGGAACAGTTGGGCGGCTCTCTCAAGGCCCATGTCCGACCAAGGCTGGGTGTCTCGAAAGCCCTTAGTTCCTAAATTAAAGGGGGGCCCCACAGAGAGGTCAAGGGGACAGCCAGGAGGACAGAGTTCTGTTTTCCTTGTCTTTTTTCCAGGAGGCCCATAGCACAGCAAGGGTCGGATGTGTTTTGAGGCGGGCCAGGCGGGTCTTAATGAGGGCCCAAAGGACGTCTCAGACTTTTTTTTAGGATGGGCGTGGTTGTCTTTGATATAGGTCCAATACGTACCCATGTCGTCCCTCATGTGCTCCAGCATTACCCGAAGCTGGGTTGCCTTGTGGTATAGCCTAAAGTCAGGGAGCCCAAAACCCCCTAAAGATTTTGGTAAGGTCAGGGTTGAGTGCTTAATCCTTGGCTTTTTCCCTCCCATATGAATCTTTGAACCAGGCCATGCAGTGACGTGAAGAAAGCTTCCCGGATGATAATGGGGAGAGCTGAGAAAATGTAGAGGAGCCGGGGCAAAATATTCATTTTAATCGTGACCATGCGGCCAAACCACGAAAGAGTTAGATTGTGTTAAATCTCTACATACCCTGGTCAGGATAGGGGAGAAGATCAATTCAAATAAGGCTCCTAAGTCTCTAGGGAGGGATACCTCCAAGTAAGAGGTGGCTTTGCGTTCAATTCTCATTCCCTCCAGTTCTTTTTCCCCCCTAATTTCCTGGTCCATTCCCCGCATGGGTATAATGCACGACTTGGACAGGTTAATCTTGAGTCCAGGGAATATTCCAAAGGTGTGGATTACGTCGAGAAGGGCTGGGAGGGAGTCACGCAAATTGGTCATATATGCCAGGATGTCATCGGCGAAAAGTGATAGTTTAAAGTCATTGGGGATCATTACAAGGTTGGAGGTAGCCATGCCGCTATTTGCGGCATGGCTACCCCCATTCCGGGTACCGGGTCTGGGTTCCCGGAATGAGTTAATACCGGGCCATTCCAACCTTGGAGGACCTGGTATTTCCTCATTCCTGGAACCCATCCCCATTCCCATTGAGCCCCCATAGGGCTCAATGGGAATGGGGACCATGCTAACAACGGGCCCCATGCTGGTCCTTAGCGGGACCCGCTAAAGGACCTTGTAATGCGGCGGTAAGGGGTTGGCGGCTCCGGCACCTTTACCGGCGCCGTTAACCCCTTACCACCGCACTCGGAATGAGGCCCATAGCCTCCACAGTGAACTCCCTTCATTCTATGATCTAGTCTAATGGCAATGGCCAGGGGCTCCATCGCCAAGACGTACAAGAGGGGGGAGATGGGACATCCCTGTCGGGTGCCTCTAGAGAGACGGAGGGATGACGAGACAGCGCCATTTACGGATACGCTTGCCAATGGCCGGTTATATAATGCTGCGATCCACCCGCAGAACTTGTTTCCCAGACCCATCCTTCCGAGGAATTTTCCCATTAATGGCAATTCCACCAGGTCAAAGGCCTTTTCCCAATCTAATGATAGCAAGTAGCCCTCTGAGTCCTGGTATGAAGACTCGTGCATGAGGTCCAGGGTCTTTCTTATATTATCTGCACTCTGTCTGCCGGGGATAAAACCGACCTGATCGCCGTGCACCAGGGAGGGGAGATGTGTAGCTACCCTATTGGCGAGGAACTTTGCTAGGATCTTGACATCTGTGTTTAGAAGGGAAAGGGGGCAATAGGATTGACACAAGGTAGGGTCTTTTCCCTCTTTGGGAATCACCACGATGAGGGCTGACATCATGGAGTGGGGAAGGGATCCTGTTTCAAGGGCAGCGTTGAACAGTTTGTCCATAAAGGAGGCCAAGGTGGAACGGAAGGACTTGTAAAAGCAGACTGTGAAACCATCGTCTCCCAGAGTTGTGCCTCCTTTCAAGGAGCGAATGGTGTCCATTATTTCCTGAGGAGTGATGGGGAGTTCCAGGGGGTCCACCTTCTCGGGAGTGAGGCAGGGAATGGGCAGGGAGTCAAGGAAGCGGTCTACATCAGATCAGTCTCCGGAGTATTCCAATGTGTATAGACGCTCGTAAAACTGGCGGAACTGTTCCACTATCGAAGCATCACTTATACACTTTTCTCCTTCAGGGGAACGGAGAGCGTCCACTCGCCTGTTGTTTCTAAGTTCCCTCAGCCTCCAGGCAAGTATCTTGTCCGCCTTTTCCCCTTTTTCCATATACCTTTGTTTTAAAAAGGCAAGTTTCCTCTCCGTCTGACCAACTAAGAGAGCTGACAGTTTTACCTTAAGATGTTGAAGCTCCACCCATTTGCCTGGAAACATTTGGGATCTCAGTTTCCCCCCTGTTCGGATAGCGTCTATTTTCTCTCTCAAGCGTTTCTCCTCACTTTCACGCTCCTCTTCCTCCTTGCGCCCTTTACCATAAGGACACCCCTGATTGTAGCCTTAAATGCATCCCAAACCCCCATTACGCCCACCTCCCCAATGTTGTTAATTGCAAAGTACTCTTATGGTGGACAGGAGGGTCTGAGAGAGCTCTTTATCCTATAGCAGGAGATCATTACATGACCAACGCGATCTATCAGGGGGGCGCGGAGGAGCTCCTATACGGCCTCTAACCAGGTCATGGTCCGACCACAGGATAGGCTCGACGTGAAAGTTGGGTATCCGTTCCCAAATTGAGGTGTCCACCAGAATGTAATCTATCCTAGAGAAGGTTGCATGAGGTTTGGAGAAGAATGTAAAAAAAGGTTTGTGGCCCTGCCGCGCCGTGTGCGAGTCAGAAAGACCTAGTTCCTCATTGACCCTTCGTAAAGTGGATGCCATCTTCCTCTGTGCTCTGGTGACTGTGTGTGGGTTTGCCGACCATCTATCACACTAGGAATTGAGGACCATATTAAAGTCGCCACCCACCGGTAAGGTACCCTCTGTAAAGGCCATCTTTTTGGGTTTAATTTCTTCCCAAAAGTGGTTTTGAGCTTCGTATGGGCCATAGATAGCAACCACTGTAACCATGGTGCCTCTCACTTCCCCCTTAACTGTTATATAACGCCCCTCAGGGTCGGCGCGCTGGGCCCTAGGAGAGAAGTGGGCCTTATGAGAGACTAGAAGCGCTACTCCTCCTTTTTAGGCTAAGTATGAGGCGTGAAATGCGTACTGTATAGATTTAGCCTTGAACGGTGGTTCTTCCCCTTTTACCCAGTGTGTCTCTTGGAGGAAGAGGAAGTGTAAGCGGAGCCTGTTAAATTCTCTGACCACCAGCGATCTTTTGGTAGGTGAGTTTAACCCACGCACGTTTAACGACCCCAGCGTCAGTGTATGGTTTGTGTCATCCATCAGGGTGATGAGAAACTTCTAAGACTCCCCTCAGGTGCACATTCTACTCACCTCCCCTCGTTGCCTCCATAAACATAGATCACCTATAGAAGAAGTTGTCCCCTTACAATTCCAGTCCTTCCTTGGCAGTAAGATAGCACAGTATCTAAGAATAAACCAGAACAGAATACCCCACTCACCTCCCTCCCCTCCCCCAAGCGCCTGGACTGTGTGCGACATGAAGTTTGCCGCTAAGCATTGACACTCGCCACCCCACCTCGTGCGAGGGGCTGAAGAATTATTTCAATTTCTCCAGCCAGAAATGCAAAAGTAGACAGGATTTAGAATTTCCCACACTGGAGTCTCTGTTGTACGAATCAAGTTTGGAACTGTTCCATTCAGCAAGTTAACCCAGGCCGATCCAGGGATCCCTCCAGTCATTGGAGGACTTGTGGGAGGCCGGGGCGACTCTTCTGAATTTTCTGTTACCACGGACACTGCACCTCTCGATTAAGCCCTTGGATTTTTGGGGTCCGGCGCTTTCCCCCAATCAGCTTGCGCCTCCTCCGCCGAGGGGCCTTGCAGGAGCTCCTGAGACTCTATGTATGTTGTCCTCTGTGACCAGGGCGTATATGTAGCCCTCAAGTTCAAATGAAAGCGAGAAGGGATATCCCCACCTATATCTCACAGCCTTGGATTGCAGCATCTGTGTCTGAGGAGTGCAAAGGCGGCATCTAGCCAGAGTAAAGGCTGACAGGTCTTGGTAGAACGAGATTTGCGCATTTTCCCAGGTTATTTGGCCCTTCCTCCATGCGAGATCGAGGATCTTGCTCTTCTCCGAAAAATAGTGGAACCTCACCAGGACAGATCCGGGACCCCTGTTGGAGGACCCCGCTCTATGAGCTTGGTTGATCGTCGGTTCACTGGTGTTGCCTTTATTGAAGAGTTTCCTGATTACGGTGTTGACAGCTTTTATGATGTCTGCCTGAGTCTCGCCCTCCTGCTCCAGAAAGCCCAAAAAACTCAGGTTGCAATAGCGTTCCCCGTTTTCCAAGTAATCTAACTTTAAGGTGCACTTCTCCTCTCTCCTTTCCCATTCGGCGAGTCGCATATCAATCTAGGTCTCAAGGACCTGGAGGATAGCTCAGCGGCAACGTTCTCGCCTTGGAAGCAAGACAACACGAAGCAACACAGGTTCGATCCCCGGGTCCACGCTTAGAAACCTCTGGGAATTTATGCGCGTAATAAATACGCAACTAAGAAAAAAAAAAAACGATTTCACAACGAAAACAAAAACTATTCCTGTAACAGCGCCTCGATGCCCGCGGGCTGTGTGAGTGCTTTAAAAAAATGCAAAAAAAAAAAAGGAGGTCCATAGAAGTGCTGTTTTCTTCCAGAGTCTGGACTCGGTCATCAATGGTGTCCACTGATTGCAACATGTTGGGAGGACAAGGAGCGAGAAATCTTTGGAGGGATTCAGCCCAGTTCATGGAGACCCTGCTGGCACCAGGGCTGATTTTGGAAGCTTGTGAACCACAACTGGAGGTGGACGCCCAGGACTGCAATGTGGTGGTGGAGTGCCGAGGGAATTCAAGTAGCAGTCATACAATAGCTTCAGCCAGGAGGGGGAGGCACACTGAGAGGGGAGGTCACAGCAAGTGGTCTGGGTTTAGGCGTGTGATTCATTTAACAGCAAGCTCCTCTGTTGTCTCCCAGGACGGGGAAGAGCCCCGAGATCCCACTTGTCCCAAGTCAGGAGAACATTGTGCACAAGGAGTGCACCTCCCCTCCTCCCGCTAGGGGTTCCAGGGGTCCTCCTACCCTCAGAAAAGAAACCTGTTGGAGAGCTGTGGGTTGCACCTGGCAAAGAAAGGCTGTAGCAAGAACACGTAGATTGAAAGGCAGGGATGCTAGGCCCGGTGCAATGGAGAGGGTGGCACTGTAGGTGGTTTACTGCTGTGGGTGCACCAAAGCAAACCCTGTGATGCAGGGTGCGGGGGCTAGGAAGCCCCTCCACAGGGCGAAGCAAGAAAGTTGTTGGGCCAAAGACACTCTGAGCCAAGGGCGTGTGAGGAGCTGCTGAGGCGACCCGCTCTGCATCGGATCAATGGGGACTCTGTGGAGCCTTGGGGGCCAAATCTGAGGATCAGGGTGTGAGGGGTGTATTAGACAGGCTCCACTAGGGTTATGGCACTTGAATGTCTTCAAGGGTGTGTTCACTCAAATCTTGATGTCTCTTCCGTTGTGTGCGCATTAGGGCAAGAAACGCTCCGGGTCGGGTTTGGCGTGTTAGTTGTATGAGGGGAGGCGCCCCTAGGGGCCCCCTCAACAAGAAGTAAGTCAGGTGCACCCCCTCCCACTGTCCGCAAGGCGCTCCAGCTTAGATATTTTTTTTTCCCCTGTTCCTTACTTTTCAATGATGCAAAGGAGTCTCTGCCACCACCGGGGCCGCGGTGGACGCCTGGCGTCAGCGATGGTAGATCCGGGGGACGCTCAGGCCCAGCAGTTCCCCGCAGGCCGCCCCCCTGCGTTTCTCCGCCTCCAAGAAGGTTGCAGCGTTGCACCGCAGCCCGCGGCCTCCAGGAACCACCATGGGAGGAGGAGCGGTCGACGAGAGGTCCGCGAAGGCTCGGGATGGGAGGGGGTCGCAGGCACTCGTAACCCCTCACTGTGTCCAGGGTCTTTGTATGGGGCGGAAGCTCCGCAGTATGGCAGCAACAGAAGGCCAGACGTCCTCGGAGTATGAGGGCTGACTTCACCCAGACTGCCGCGGGCATCTTCATCTAGCCCTCTAAGACATTAGATGCAGAGAGTAGACGGAGTGGAGAGGGAGGAGGTGGGAGTAGGAGAGTAGTGCGAAGAGATTAGGATACAGAGACAGGGAGAGGGCCATCACTTGAAAGATGATCCCTTAACTTTCACCACATTACAGTAAAAGTACATATTTAACTGATTTAGAGAAATATGAATTGGCCTGCCTATGCAAATCTCACTAGAAACTGTGCACACATGCAGTCACACAATACATCAATTAATTATATTTCGGAATCTAGTTCTATTACGAAAATGTGATTTTTAAAGAGCACAATCCAAGTCCATAATTACCAAGCTACTGATCGGCCAATGCATTTAACTAGTTTGCACGGCAAATTAAAACATTTTGGGCCTCCTTTTGAGCTCAACAGTAAGTGGTAAAAGTGGCGGTAATGGAATTACCTCCACTTTTACCACTCCGCTGAATTAGGGAGTCTCAGAAAATGGGTGTTAATTTCGCTGGTGGAATTAGAACCAGCGGAATTACCTACAGCAGAATCAGCGCTGGAAACTGGCAGAATTAAGCTCGTGGCAATTCCACCAGTGGAATTAACGGCATCATACAAAACGGTAATTACGCCATATTACAAGTTCAAATACCAATGAAATCGCACCGAAAAGGGCCACTAAAATCATTTACCTCCGCGCAAAAGGAGGGAGTAAATGGAAATAGGTGAATCAAACGAAGCCACAGGTGCACCCACTGGTCTCAGACAGAAAGGGTACATAAGGCGCACACCATCCCGAAACACACTTCCCAACACCATGCTGTCACCAGCAGTTGCAAATCTCAACAGCTCCTGCTCTACATTGAGGTGCAAAGCAGACAAATCAGCACCAGAGACCACCTGCAGCAGAAAGGTGGATGAGGCACCATGCAAGTCGAGCAGGCATTCCCCAGGTCAGTCCACCACTCTGGGTACTAACAGAGCTCATAACACTGTACTGCCTCAAAAGGGTGTCTATTGCTAAAATACTCTCCCTGATACAGGATGACATCCAAAGCAGGGCCAATATCCAAAGTGCCGTACAACCGCTGCTCAAGCTTGGGTCGGTGCTGCACTTCTTTGCCACAGGCCCCTACCAGCACTCTGTGAGCGTGCTGCATGGCACGTTGCACCCCACCTTTTTGACTGTGCTTGGCCAGGTGCTGAATGCACACCTGCGGCATGCACCTCAGCACATCTGCTCCTGTCCACCACCCTGGCACAGATAAATGCCACAAAGGCACGATTATATGCTGCAGCACATCACCCCAGCATCATAGCAGCTCTGGACTGCATGCATGTGGCTTTGTTGGCCCCCCATACAGCAGAAGATGTAAACACAACCAGGAAACAATACCATTGTTACGGAGAATTCTCATTCTATGGCTAATTTCCCTTACCTATAGAGTCCCCCAGCAGCTTTGCTGGATTTTAAGGGTTTGTTTCTTTTTACCTGCTAGTGTGAGACTCTTTTCCCCACTCTTAGGCACTTTTGCTATGTGTGTTCTAGGCTATGTTTGTCTTTAATGCCTATGGGATTTTCACTACCCCATAGGAACCATCTTTATTCACATGTGTTACACAGCACCCTCAGTGCAGTGACACAGGGATGTCGTAGCGACCCCCAAACATAGGCTCCATACCCTGGGACTGACTACTGTCTCCCAGGGCATGTAAAGACCCGATTGACTTTACTAGTCAAATCTTATGAACTTAACTAGGACAACCCATCTTACTATGGAGGTACTGGCAAGGGTTAATAGTTTTTCCCTTAGGTTCATCTTCAAGGGGGTACCGTAAAGTCCCCCTCTCTAAAGTTTCTGGCTGGTGGCAGTGGTTATTACCGTAAATATTTGACCGCAAATATTTTCCTATGGGATTTTCCCAATGTTCGAGGCTACCACTTTTTCTGACAGCCTCTAACATACCGCCGATTTATTTTATTATTAACTTTACTCCGGTAGGTTTTATTTGCCAGAACTTTAATATAAATTCTTTCTCGTGTCTTACTCTAAACTCCTAACCATCTCTCTGTACTTTCAAAATCTTCACCAAGCAAGCTCAGAAAAGAGTGGAAAAAATGTGGGAGCCCCCCCCCCCTCCCAGCACTTGTCTGCACTTACCTTACACTTGCCACCAGCTGGCCCTATGTATTTATTTATTTATTTTTATTCTACTTACCCTGTTGAGCACTTCCCCCTCTCCCCTTCCCCTTGCACTTTTTCCTTTCCCCCTACCCCTGCACTTGCGCGATCTGAATGACCCCTGGCCTAGTAGGATCGTTGTCTGTCTTCTCCCCTGTTCCCCCCTCCCTGCCTCGACGCGCCTTGAAACACTTGTGTATAGGCGCGTTACAAATGGCTTATCATATCATATCATATCATATCATAACCCAGGTCGGGCATCCTTTGTTCGTCTTTTTGGCGGGCTTCTGCCAAGAAGCCCTCCTTTCCGCGCCACTGAGTCTGGGGTGGGTCCATTGTGTGGGAGGGGGAGTAGGCCCCCTGGACAGGGTTTCCTCCGCAACCCATGTCGCACTCTATCCTGATAGGCTGGAGGGTCTCCCGCCAAGATGACCACTCCACTGTGTGAGGGACAGCTAGGCTGTATGAATGGGGTTCTTTTTGCATAAAAGCAGGGTTCTGAGGACTGGAAGAACAAGACGTCGCCACTGGAACTACGGAACCGAAGGGGAGAGAAGCCACGGACATCTTCAGCACCTGCACCACCGGTGAAGCCCTGCTGCAGCATCTCACCACTTTTCTTCCACACGATGAGAGGAGATCTTCTTCACAAGAGCCTTCTTCCCTTGAGCTGGTGGGACCAACCAATTTACCAATCGCTTCCTCGGACCTGCCTTGGTCGAATCGCCAGTGCCCAGCACTTGGAGGCCGGATAGCCAGGCAGCCATCCACCCGTACCGCGATTTAAAGGAGCGTACCTTTTTTTCGTTGAGCAGCACCGCGGCTGGTTTCATCCCTGGGTAGTGCAGTAACTCGAACCTTCCTCCATGACGAGAGCCTCTCTTCCTCTGCCGGATCCCCCGAAATGCAGGAACAACCGCCATCGAAGGAGCCACTGCTCCATTCAAAGGTACTTTGTTCCGCCAGGCCTCCCTTTCTGCACGGTAGCCCTAAAGGTGTTTTAAATCCTTTATCTACTTGTTGGGTTGGCTGCCCTTTCGTCTAACATTGTCTTTCGCCTCGCATCTACCTTTTCAATATTCGCTAACCAAAGACTTGACTGCAGCTACAAGAACATTCTTGCTCCTAAGCTCTTGGTCCTGTACCATTGACTCTGGCTTAGGCCTATTGACTCTGGCTGATTTGTTAGATCTGCTCTCACTAGATTGATTCTCAATGAGAAATGTGTTGATGCACCTGAATCTTCTAAACCCCTCTTCCTTCCTACTGTTTTAACTTGTGAAGTGCCATTTTGCTCAGTTTTCAATTACTTATCTTTCTGCTAAAGTATTACTGTGAATTACTTGTTCACAAAACTTCAAGGAAGCATTGCTAGGGGGTGTCTGAAGATATTTCGGTTTAACTTGTGCTTTCCCTCCCTTTCGCTAAATTGCTAGAGTGCCATTTGTAGTTGGTTTTCACTGTGCCGTTTTGCTCAGTTTTCCCTCTACCGCAAACTTGTCTACAATTGATAAGGGATTTGTAAATATACTTTCCTTGACTAAACTTAACTTGCTTTATCAACTGTGATTTATGTGTTGAACTAGATGTGTATAAAATAAATCTATATATATGTGTAAACCCTGAATACTGCTCATCTCCCTCTTGAGATAAGTCTGACTGCTTAGCCACAGCTATCAACTAAATCTTTGTGGTACATACTGATATCAAAGGGGATTTTTCTTGCTCATACCTGTATTCTTAATCTTCTGTAGTACTCCCTAAGGGAACTGCATAGGATTCTGCCTAACAACCATTCCCTGATTGTACAAGTTAGACCTTACTGAGAGATGCTGCTGCACCTGCTTCCCAGGTTTCACCAAGGGCACCATGTTTCTGTGGAACAGCACACTGCCTGTCTTCAATGAGACCCACTGAGGGCAATGGACATGGATTCTTGGTGAGTACAAGTGACATCACACATCACATACATGTGCCACAAGTGAAATTGGACAAGAAGGCGGGAGCACCAATTACATTGACAAATCAATGCATGCCCTGTCAGAGCCCTGTGCATGCAGGACCTGCCCACTGTAACCACACCTTAGAGGCACCACTCCACAGCACAAGGCCCGGCAGGTTAATGCTTTAGACTCACAGTAAAGCATGATCCAATAGCAAGTAAGACATCCACTAAGGGTGAACTATGTGTACCACAATGCATAGGGAAACCATACCTACCCAGGTAACTGCACAGTTGAACAGTGCACAATGATAGCTAAACACTGACAGCCAGTGATGGTATGTACTCTGCAAACCATGAATGTAATTGCCGTAGATCAGTAACGTCACCACAAAAAGTGCACAATATGAAACGTACATCGCTCAGGTGTCAGGGCACATACATTAGAGCCCAGACCAGGACTACCACAGACAAGCTGTACATTGCTAATCCTGTTACAGTGTATGACTGCTACATCTAGTGGTTGAGTGATGTGTTAAAAAGTGAATCCCGAAGTGACATTACCCATGTCCCCCATAGCGCATGACACATAGAATAATGTAGGAATATAAAACCACGGTATACCCCAATGATCTACATGCGATGGACACATTCCACACATTCTCATATTTCTGTCACTGATACCTATGCTCTTAGCCCTTGCAGGTGACTCTGGAAGCTGTGGCGGATCAGAAGAAGGACACAGACACTCTGAAGGCATTTCCAGATTCATTAAATAGGAATACGAATGGCTATCTCTCGCTATAGCTGTGGGGTGCTCCCTACCATATAAATAACTAAGGTGCTCAGTCATCAGTCATCTGGAAATGTCCAAATCAAAACAAAAAAAGCTGTCCAAAAACTAATCCTACCTGACCCTACCACTATACAAAACAAACTAAGGCAAGGAGAATGACTCCC
Organism: Ambystoma mexicanum; assembly: GCF_040938575.1. NCBI lineage: Eukaryota > Metazoa > Chordata > Amphibia > Caudata > Ambystomatidae > Ambystoma > Ambystoma mexicanum. The sequence continues at coordinate 1,088,546,466 of NC_090926.1, read as the reverse complement.
TTCTCCTGGTGAGGTAATGTCCTTCTTTGCTTTAGAATTCGATTAGTATCTTATTTTCACATAGTCCTTAGCCAATTTCTGTATCAGGGTTTTCAATTCTTGGTTAAGGTCTGGGTGGCTTCCTTCTCCATGTGAGATTACTTTTCAAGGGCTCTTTCATGAAGATTGTTTGATCCTTAAATATACATGGTTTGGCTGGGTACAACCTTGTGTCATAACTTCTCTTGGTGGGGATATCCCTTTCGGACTATTACGATGCCCCTCTTAATTTCAGATTATTTTGATTATTTACTTGGTCATCCACTTCTTTTGTTTGCATTCAGACTCTTTTTTTCACTTCCCTCTGTTTGATAACTCTTGAGACTTGGGAGGTTCTCCCCTCTTCCCTTGGTAGTCTTATCCTCTGATTAATAGTCTCTTTCTCAGGTTTAACTTTAGCGTTTCCTCTTATATTATTATACTTCAGATTTATCAAATTTGCAGGTTGAATTGCAATGATTCAAATGAATTTCTTTGCTTGTATAACTATTCCTTTTAGTCTCCCAGTCCGCCCGTTCTCCCTGTTTTCTCTCTTCTTGTAGGGGAACGTATCCGGGACCAGCAGTAGCTCAGTACCTTCCTTCTCAATTGGTTTCTCTTTCTCATTTGGTTTCTCTGTTGGTGTCTTCTTGCCTTGTTCCTGCTTTCCCTTTGTACAACGGCTCTGCTGTCCCTTCTGGTAACCGCTGCCACTGCAGATATCCCTTCAGGTTGGTGTCGGTGTAGTTGGTTTGTCCGCCTGCCCACAACAACCTATTTGTGGTCACGCCACCAACGGTTCTGTTTCTCACACCCTCAGTTCCTCGCCGATTCGATATGCTGTCTCCCCAGTGTCTGGTACATTAGATCAGAGCTGTCCCAAACTTTGCGGATGCCACGGATCTCATTGGGCCTCTCTCCTACTTACGTTATGCAGCCTCAGAGCCTCCCCATTTGCTGCCTGATTCTCTCTCTCCTCGGTCTCAGTGTGTCCTCTTCTTTAAACATCCTCATCACAGTGAAGTCGAGTTTTGTTAAAGGGATAGCTTAATTTCTTTGATACTCATGGTACATGGTAAGTTTGTCTTCGGCCCAGCCTTGGCATTTATTGCTGCATGTCAGATAATCCATTGTATGCCATCATGGGGAATGGGTTACAGAGTCCCTTAGAGGAATGGGAGTCCTTGTCCCCTAAGTGGGAGTCTCTCCCAGTGAGGTCTCACTTGCCCAGACCACTAGGGAGGGTCTTAAAGAGAAGAGACAAATTCCATTGATTCATCACAAAGGCCACACTGGGCGTGGCTGATGACAACTGTCTGCAATCCATGCACACCACAGGAGATGGTCTACAATGAGGCACACATCAGGACCAGGGTGTGCACCCTGATGTATAAGCCAGAGAAGGTGGGTAAAATAGTTGTAGTGTGTACCATGCTGTGCAATATGTGCATTAGGCGACATGTCCACCTGCCCCTAGATATTGACATGGCTCCCTCAGTGGACAATGACAGACATGCAGTGATCATGAAGAAGTCAGGGACGTCTGTATTGTGCAACAAGAACTCATTGACAATTTCTTTTGAACACATTTCTTTGCACTAACCTCAAAAATTTGTACATAGGCATTTATTAAATTTTTTATGACAACATTGTCCTTGCATCTGTAATGGTAAAGAGTGAAGTGTAAATGTGATTTATTTAGTAGTGAACCAAATAACCATGTCCTCCCACCTCCCAAAATCCCCACCACCCATACCCTCCCACATCCCTCATTCCCCAACACCCATGCCCTCCCACCAACCTCAATTGCCAACACCCATGTTATGATATGGCATTTGTAACACGCCTAAACACTAGTGTTTCAAGGCGCAGCGAGGCAAGGAAGGGGGAACAGAGGGAGGACAGAGACAGCGATCTTACTAGGCCAAATGACATTGAGATCGCGCAAGTGCAGGGGAGGAGGGAGGGAAAAAGTGCCAGGGGAAAGGGGAGGGTGCAGTGCTGTACATGGGATCAAAACAATAACAAGATGTGTGGCCAGCAGGTGGCAGGTGCAAGGGTAAGTGTAGACAGCAGATGTCCAAAAGTGCAGGTCGAGGGACTGTAGGGTTACATATACAGACCCAAGTGCAAGGGTTGCTGAGAGGCAGTGCTGGTGTGCAACTGGGTGGGCAGGGTCCTGGGCCCGAAATCAGAGGGTAGCCAGGTGACCAGTGCAGTACCAGACAGGAATTCAGCAGGGGAGAGGAAGTGAGAATGCAGAAGCAAAAAGGAAGGTATTGAGGTGCTTCCGAAACCGGAGATGGTTCTCCTCAAGTTTCAGAGAGGCAGGGAGGCTGTTCCAGAGTGAGGCCACAGCCGAAGAAAGAGATCTACCACCAACTGGTTGCTTGGAGAAATGACTGACCCTGAGGGAGTTGGACGTGGAGGAGCGAAGAGCTCAAGTAGGAAGGTATTTACGAAGAGAGAGTTCGAGGTATTGAGGACGCAGGCACTAGAATGCCTTTTGGACGATGCAGAGGGTCTTGAACTTAATCCTTGCAGCCACTGGGAGCCAATGCAGAGATTTCAGTCCTGGAGAGATACAATCCCTGGGCTTGACGCCAAGGACAAGTCTTGCAGTCCTGTTCTGGATGAGTTGCAGAAGGCAGAGAGTAGAAGCAGGCAGATTTAGAAAGAGAATGTTGCAGTAGACCAGCCTAGAGAGAACTAGAGCTCTAGAGACAGTGAGCTTCTGGGGGAAGGAGAGGAAAGGAAGAATACCTCTGAGGAGTTGCAGTTTGTAGTTTCACTTCTCAGAGATGTCAGAGATGTGAGGAGAAAAGGAGAGTGTGGAGTTGAAGATGACCTCGAGGTTCTTAAATTCACAGGTGGGAGCAGGAAAAGGGCGAAGGGAGGCCGGCCAGAGAGTGACAGGAAAGGAGGGTGCAGTTGTGCCGATGAGTAGAATCTCTGTCTTACTGGCATTAAGGCAGAGATCGTTGGCGGCACAGCACTCCTGGATAGCAGACAGTCAGAGATGAGGGAAGGAGAAGAGGTGGGAGAGGGGAACCTGAAAACGAGCTGAGTGTAATCTGCAAAGCACTGAAAGTTGGAGCAGAGAGCGGCAATGTGGTGGGAAAGAGGTGCCAGGTATTGGTTGAACAGCAAGGGAGAAAGGTTAGACCCCTGGGGAATACCACAGGTAGAGAGTGAGACAGAGGAAAGGAAGGACCCTAGTAGGACCAGGGAGGGTCGATCAGAGAGGAAGGAGGTCAGCCAGGCAAGGGCCTGATGAGTGATGTCCACGTTATCACAGAGATGATTGAGCAGGATGGCATGGTTGACTGTGTCAAAGGCAGAAGAGAGATCAAGTAAGATGTGGACAGAGGGAGATTAGAATCAAGGTTCGAGAGCAGGTCTTCACGGATGTTCAGGGGAGCAGTTTCCGTGCTTCTGGCTGCTCTGAAGCCAGACAGATGGTCATGGAGACAACAAACAGATTCAGTGTGAAGATTGAGCTTGGAGATGGCCAGCTTTTCCAGGAGTTTGCCCAGGAAACGAGTGATGGAGATGGGGTGATAGTTAGCCGGGCAGTAGGGGTTGGCTGAGGGTTTCTTGAGACAAGGGTGCACAAGAGAGTGCTTCAGGGGGGCAGGGAAGGCTCCAGTGGTGAAGGAGTGGTTGCAGAAGTCAGCCAGGGCAGGAGCGAGGGTGTCAATTTGGTCCTTGATGGTTTTGGAAGAACAGGGAAGAACCTGTTTTGACGAGACTTTCATAGATCAGACTTGTCTAGAAACCTCATCAGGAGAGTAAAGAGGAAAGGAAGAGAAAGAGGGAGGAGAGGTGGCCACAGGGGGGCCAGAGGTATAGGAGAGAATAGAGGAGAAGGAGAGGATGAGAGGGTGGACAGAATGTCCTGGGTTTTAGAGATGAAATGAGAAGCCAGGGCCATGCAGAGGGCCTGGGAAGGGATAGGAGAGGTAGAGACTGCAGCAGGATTGGTCAACTCCTTGCAGATTTTAAAGAGTTTGGCTGATTTGTTAGATGCTGCAGAGATGCGGGATTGGATGCGGGCTCTCTTCTTAGTGCGGACAGAGAGCCGGTATTGCCTTTGGAGCAGACAGCAGGCCAGTATGTCAGAGGATGCACAAGAAGCTAGCCATTTCCTCTCAGCCACCCTGCACTTGCGTTTAGGGGTGACGAGGTATGAGTCATACCAGGAGTTGTACTTGGCTTTGGGCTTCAAGCGGATCCTCGTAACAGGGGTAAGAACATCAAGAGTATCAGAGATAGAAGAGTGGAGCATGGAAAGGGCTGTGTCAGGATGTGAGTCAGCCAGAGGAGGAGGAGGGGAGAGAAAGTGGTGGCTAAAGCCTCAACTGACACACGCTTCATGTGTCGGATGACCGAGAAGGTAGATGGCAGTGCTGGAGTTGGCTTGGCCTGAGGGGCAGAGAGGGAGAGATGGGAGGAAAGGAGAAAGTGATCACTCCAGAGAGAGGAGTGGTGAGGGGGATAGAGAGGAGGAGGTCTGAGGAGATCATAACATCCAGAGTCTGGCCTGAGGGGAGAACAGAAAGGAAGAGAAAGTCAGAAGTCACAAAAGAGTCCAGAGGAGGGACAGGAATCATCCAGGTGGATGTTAAAGTCTCCAAGGAGGAGGAGTTGAGTGGCCGAGGCCAGGAGGGAAGAGGAGAGGTCTGCCCAGGTGATCTGTCCAGGTGGCCAACTGATAGTAGGCACAGTAAGAGAGTGGCCAGGAGAGAGAGGCATTCGAAAGAGGAGTAGGTCTGCATAGGAATGACAGAGGCAGGAATCCACTCCGGGAAGATCAAGGCTACACCTCCTCTGGAACGGTTGGATCTGGGCGCAGAGAGGAACTTGTAGCCATCAGGGAGGAGAGTGTCAAAGCTTGTGACAGAGCTGGCTGTGAACCTTGTCTCAGTGAGACCGAGGACATCTAGATCAAGTTCCTCCAGGAGGCGGCAGATGTCAGAAGAGTGTTTGACAGCTGAGCGAGAGTTGAAAGTGGCAATATGGAGAAGGTTGCCAACCTTGAAAGACTTTCGGGGAGGGGTACAAATCAGAGGTAAGCCCTGCGGAGGTGTAGAAGGAGCCCAAGGGAGGGTAGAAGAGGAAGGAGGAGAGGGCAAGGTAGCCAAGGAGGAAGCAGAAGGGGGAGCCAAGGAAGCCGAAGAAGGGAGAGAAAAGACATCAGGAGATGAAAGGAAATTAATGAGGAGCCATGCCCCCTACCTTCCTCAAACCCCAACACCTATTCACTCCCACCTCCTTTCTGCCCATTATAATTGTCAAATCAAATGCAGTGTCATTTCCGTGCCCCCATGGGCATGGCATCATTTTCAGACTGTGTGCATGCCATGTTCCTCTGTCTGTGGTGATAGGGGCTATCAATCAGTGACAGGCAGCTGCCTGTGGGGTTTTTAGAGGTGCCTCAGACTCCTGGCCCGGGATATGCTGGAGGGTGAGGTGCAGGGTGCTCTTCATGGTTTCCACACCAGCAAAGATATCCACTGTTATCTCCCTGACTCCCTGGCCCACAACTGTGTTGGCAGCAGTGGCCACAGATAGGTGGCGGCACTGCCGGTCTATGGCCCTAGCAATCCTGCAGGATGAACCCTGCATTAAATCCATAATTGCCTGTAAATGTTGGAGCTGCAGTTGTGCAAAGTTGTCTGTGTGCTCCTCGTGTTGTTCTATGGTATTGAGCCTCCTCCATATTGAATCCAGGGAATGCAGTGGCACATTCTCAGGGGTGTGTACAGGACTGGGGCTAAAGCGAGGGAACCTGATCCTCCTGCATCCCCCATTCCAGTGCAAACATCATCGATCCCAGTGCCATTTGACCGATGCCAGTGGCATTGATCAATGACTCAGGTGAGGAGGGGGAGTCAGGGGCCGGTTCTGTGGATTCCTGTGTCACTGCATAGGTGGCTGTGGTGGCATTTGAGCCCTGAAGTGTCTCCACAGGGGCCACCAGAGGAGTGACCTCTGAAGCGGATGGGATGCAGCAGGTGGTGTGCCAGTGGTGGAATGAGAGATGCTGTTGGAGTACTCTGTAGCCACACTTGCTTGGTGGGATTGCGGCAGTATGGCTGCTTTCTGCAGCTGCCATGATGCTACTGCTTGTGGCAGATGTTTGACTCTAGGGAGTCTTCCTGCATATGTCATGGCTGTGGTCTGTAGGGGTGGAGGCAGAGATTATTGCACCGGTGGATATGCCCTGGGATAAACTTGGGCCCAATTTGTCTCCTAGGGTGAACTGTGAAACTGTTGGGAGATGAATGATATGCACTCAGTCATCTTGCGCACTTGTATGGTGTTACAGTGGGTTAACATACTGCAGGATGTGTAGCATATTTTTAGCACATATGGCCTCTATGACCTTCACACCTTGCAGGATATGAGGGATGTTTCTCATGTGACCTAGTGTCTTCTATGAATTGCCCAGTTAGGTGGGCAGGGAACATGAGCATACACTGTTCCTGCAAGGTTGGAGTAGGTTCAGCTACCATGGAGACTGTACCTGCCTCCTCTACAGGCACTTATTAGTGGATGGTACGCACAAATGACATTTACATGTGTTGGGCCAGTCATTGCTGTTGGTGTTTCCCTTGTGGGTTGTTTGATTTTTGGGCGTTTCAGTGATGGATGTGGGCACTGGGGAGGATCCCGTCGGCATATGATCATGGTCGGCCTTGATGGCTGCATCTAATGATTACATGGGGTTATACATGTATGTACGCTATGGTACATATCTATTTCCACAGTGTTCCACCATCTCTTGCACATACATGTTGCTGCTGTGAAATTGTTCACATTTCTATCTTGTAGTCCATTGGCCTGTAAATTGTGCCTGTCGGATTATACAGACAGACACATGCATAGGCTAGTAAGTTCATTGTCATTGAAGAGGTGATATGTAAACTCACTAGCCTTAAATTGGCTGGTTGCTCCAACTTTCCCTCGATGTGGAGGAAGCTGCTTGCCGTTTCCTGCCATGGCGTGTTTGAGTGGCTCAGCAGTGCCCCCTCCTGTAGCTGCTGTCTCCTGCTGGTAGCTGGACAAGAGGCTGAGGCCCCTGCCCTTGAGGCCCTCCCACCTCTTCCGGCAGTCCTCATTGTCACGTGGTACAGTGCCAACTGCCACCACCTTGTCCCTTATTGCACCTCAGATGACACTCTTACTTTGGTCTGAAGTTTTCCTTTGCCTTAGCTCAAACAGCTCCACTGCATGGCTGACTCTCATCAGCGAGGGTCTGCAGCTCCACGTCACTGAATGTGTGTTTTCTTAGTCGCATTTCAGGGACTTTTGCCTTCCCGTTGACATGTTGCACAGCAATTATGTCTTTGGATGCCTACAGGAAATGGGTGATTCAGTATGGATTGTATTTTTCAAGATGGCCACCGCTGGACTTCCCATTTGCCCGGTGCTAATTCTGCTGTTAGAATTACCATTCTGTAATTCCGCCAGAGGAATTACTCCGTATTTTCCCAGCGGTAATGGTAATTCTGCAACTATTTGGTGAAAATAATGCCTGGAGTTACTTTTCGGTGGTAATTCCGCCAGATGTTCTTACCATTACAGATATGGATTTGTGTGCTCTCCAGTCAATTTGTCATATCACCATGGTAAAGGAAATCATGGCGGTAACAGTAATTCCGTCCGTACCTCCAAACTCGTCAATCTCTAATGGAACTAAAGGAAGATCTAATGACTTCACTAGAGAAGATTTTACTCCTTCCAATTAACAAAATAGACTGCTTTTTAGAGACAGGCAGACTTTTCACACCCAAGGTTACTCCTGCCACCTTTAGGCAATATCAATGCAGATGTGCATTTATTATTCGCTTAAGGAACATATTTTCTTATAGTTATTTCAACCAATTTCGATTAGGTCAAAAATATTCTCCTGGCAAGGTAAGCAAGATTATCAAAACACTTGCTGAGGCTGCAGAAAGCTAGCATGTGAGAAAAAAATCTGCTTCTCTAACTCGCTCTAACTATGCAGGTCTGGTGCATGCATTATTAGGCCTAGTTTTCAAAAATCAATATATTTTTCTCATTTTCATTTGAACGGAAATGCAATCACATTTCAATCTGCATTCTTTAAAACATTTATTACATCCAGTTGCATTTTTCTTCCAGAAAAGTAATCAATTCTGTTTGTCATGTCTGTTATGTAAATGTTCTTTTTGGAATGTCAAAAAATAAAGGAGACAATTTACAAAGTCTTTTTTGACATATTTGAGTGGCCCTGAAGGTACAGGTTCGTTGCAGGCTTTCATGGGAAAATCCACTTGTAATGCCACCAGCAGGGGCCACATAAATGAATGCACAGATATTTGTCTTTTTTCATTGTTAGTTATTTATTATTGCTTTTCCATTGGAGGGGATGTCAGCTCCAAAAAACAAGTGCAAATAGAAACAAATGCAACTATGCACATGAATAAGCAATCTGTATGTATGCAGAGAGGCAAACCGATACCTGGATGTTAGTATGAATATTTTGCAGTTCAACATTGTAGAGAACATAATAATGAAAGCATTGTGACTGCAAGAACACACTCATGCTTTCCCCCTAATATTGCTAGTATTTACCCAGTAAGAAGACGCCTGTGATTGTTTTTCCTTAATATTGGCAGCATTTGCCCCTCTAAGGACACACCTGTGATGGCTTTTTCTCCACATATTACTGTGGGATATATTTACCCACTCGGCAGTACTTCCTCACATCATCCAGCTGCACGTCAGCAGTTAACAGCAAAATGGCTGCACTGGCTCCTTGGAGCACCATTGCCACGCATCAAAACTGCATTTTACAGCTACAAAATGATGGTTGCACCCTCTTGCCAAGCACCTATTGGGCAGGATGGAACAAAGGGGCACATAGAGAAAGCCTGCCAGTGTGTTTCTTACATGCACCAAGACGAAAATTGAGAAGCAGCACTGCTTTGCTGCTTGATCCACATTCCCCTTGTAAAAGGAAATATTTGGCCTTTATAATGATGGCGCCCTGACTCTATTTCCATCTTTTCAACATCACAATGCTTTCATCAATGAGGCCCTGCCATGTCCACCCATATCCAGATTGTGATCCAGCAAAATAGAACATTATTCCTGAATGACAGGCGGCGGCAGCCAAATCTAAGAAATCAAAAGAAGTTTTATTTTCAGTCGCACGGGAAAACGCTTGACTTTTGAGTTACAAAATGTCAAATATCAATGCTGCAAAAGAAACTCTGGCTCTCTGGGCCTATGTCAATTTCAATAGGACCTGCGTCTTAAACAGATTGTTGTATAAGTGAAACTGACTAGGGCTGCCAAACAATGTGGAAAATTCACAGCGTAAACCTTTTGAAATGGACAGCCCAGCAGACTTCACCATGTGTTAAAATGCGCTTTTGCAAATAAGGAAAAATGCTTGTTTTAAAAGTGTAATGTTGAAAGAAGGCCCTGTTTTGGCATAGCAAAGCAAAGGTTTTTTTTGCTGGGAAGCATATATGGGATGTTTTATTCAACAGGCTTGCTTTTGATTTAAAACAAAATAAAATAAAATAAGAACTGAAGACATGGACTGCCTTCTGAAAACTAGCCAAACAGGTTTCTGCCATGGCTCAAGGGACATTTGGCTGACAACAGGAGTGGCCTGACCCCCGAAAGAAGGAGCCACCATAGGTTCTAGGACACATGGGTGATAATTGCTACCTTGGAAAACTTTGAATGGGCCAGAAGGCCGCCTATCACAGGCTCATCAGACTTTTGTCTGGACTGAAGCATCTTACAATAGAGATTCTGGGACACCGGCATGTGAAATAGGAAATCACACGTCCCCGCAACTTCTACTCGGAGCTTCAAAGCCAACTCAAGAGCAGCCTTGGAACTATGCCCTTAATATGGTGAACAATGCTGACCATTTTTGGCTCTAAAGACTATTTTATTAATAAACTTTTAAGACTTTTATCTTTGCAACGGACTTCGCAGGAATGTAAAAAGTCAACAGTTTAAATGTAATTTTGTGGTTTTTAATTTAAGACGTGGTAGCCGTCGCTGCCATATTGGGAACAGAAATGGCAGTGAATTGGACAGTTTGAGGAAAGTGTTCATGATGCCACTATGAAATTCAATACTTACATGCCTTATGATAATTTATACCCATGTATAAAGTTATAGAATTTTAGGTCGAATATTTATCACTGAAAATCGCGAAAAACTATTAGACGGGTGAAACATAGTCCTACAGACATGAGGACGGGACTGCCATGCTCTGCATAAAATATATAATCTGCATATGTTATTTGTTAAGATGCCACAACTGTAAAAATGTGCCATTTATGTCAAAACTGGATCTTAGCTAAAGTAACTTCGGGATGATCTTATGCATTGTAAAGCCACATCATAAAGTTAATGTCATGTCATTAAAAATCCAACTAGCTCACAGCAAGGCGGTAACCATCACCACTGGCCAATCCAGTTGTTAGAGGCATGGCCATCACCCCAGCCCAGAACCCAGTTGGCTGTCCCAAATTCCAAACTCAAGTGCTGATTGTGAGCATTTCCCCATCCCATAGTAACACATAGCATGCCCCATCTTGACCCCTTTGTCTTTGCCTTATTTTCTAAGTAAGCCTATCCATACCCTGATAGCTTGCCTAAACTGTTCTAATTCTCTGTGCACCCTGTTCTTGTTTTTCTAGTGTTAGCGCAATTCCTTCATTCATCTCATCTTGTAACTCCTTAGCAATATTAGGAATAATTTAAATGAATTCCCACATAGATCTGAACGTGGGGTGAAAGGGTTAAGTTGCAAATTAACCTGGGATCGTACCATGTCTTTCTTTAACAATTTAGTCTGAATAATCTAGTTTAATTAAAACTTGTCCTTTTTCTTTCCAAACCGATTTCCTCCGTTTAACAGCTTTATTTTACCAAAACCGACCCTTCTTTTATCTTGAAAATCTCATCCAATTCTTTAGCTGCAGTCACCCTTTCACTTCTATATTGTCCCTGTGATGTGCATCTATCACCCAGCCTAAAGGCCACATTCCGATTCTGAGTTTTTCACCCGTCTTTTAAAAAAAAACGTTTTCACATTTAAAACTGCAAATGTGTAAAATGCAACTTTTCCATGTGTGATTTGACTGCACTGTGTTTTGAATTTCAACCTGTTTTTTGAACTGTATGCCTTGTGTGATATCTTACCTTATAGTTGCTAGTGATATGATATCCCTGAGACTGTGATAAAACATAGGTACATCATTATTTAATTACACATATAATTAATTATTTGTTAAAATCCTAGTGTCATTTTAGGCCATTGCAAAGGGTTATTTTGTGAGGGAAGGTCGGATTTTGATTCTGTTAGCTGCCTCATATCCCTGACTATCTGCTGCTTCCTTCTATCCACTCAGATTAGATTAATTGTGGGTTGAGGGAACATTTCAGGGGAAATCCTAACACTGGTGCTATCTATCCTAATTGAAAAAGTGCTCCTATTCAATTGTGCTTTGGATACGTTCTTGTAGAAGGTTACCCAAGTGTACTTCAGTAGTTTTCATTGTAATTATCACCCCGTGGTGATTACTGCCCAATATACAAAAAAGTGTGTGATTTTCTTTCAAATTAAAATAAATAAATATTGTGTTACCACCCACCGGCCTGGTTCATGGTCCATTGTGACCCAGGGTATTTGTAAAAGGGGATGTGAGACGGGTCGGGTATCGGCTCAATTCGAATTCCTTGAAATTAAAGAAAAAGCATTCTAATTGCATGCTACCTCTAAGGCTGAGGGCGAAGGTCCTGGTCCGGAGTGTGTCGCCCAATTGGAATACTTAACATTACCAGCATTTGCCTCTGTAAACACACACGCATGATGGCTTTACCACAAACGCCAAAATGACTCCCTGTAAGGACACACCTGTTAAGACTTTGCCCCAAGATGCTAGCCTTCCACACTTTAAGGATACACCCAAGATGGTTTTGGCCAAAAATGCCAACATTTGTCCCTGTAAGAGCACACCTGCGATGGCTATGATCCAATATACCAGCATTTTCACCTGCCCAGATACACCTAGGATGGCTTTGCCCCAGCCTGCCAGCATTTGCCCAGGGAAGAATATTCAATGCTTTACATTAAGCATGGAAATAGTCGAAAGATGAAAGACTGTAGTTAAGAAATACTATGTCTATGATCAAATCAAAGCGTTAGTTTGCAAACACCAGGTTGCACAGGTTGTTCTGAATTTGTGACATCACCATCTCAAAATGCTATCGAATTTCATAAAAATTACTTAAATAATGCCCATAAACCCAGTAAATACCGTTAAATTATGAAAAACATTTGTAAGTTAGGGCGTGCACACTATTGCCTTGAGAAATAATAACAATATGTCAGTGAGTTTTTTTACTATGTCTATGCTCAACGCAATTGTGTGCACACCCTAATTTGCATACGTTTTTCAGACCTAAAAGGTATTTACTGGTTATATTTAAGTACTCTTTTTCAAATTGCAGCATGCTCTTAGATTGTGACATATAATATAATTAAGTATTTATAAAGCTCTTAATACCAAAGAGGTTTCTAAGCATGGACTGGGGATTTGAACCTGTGTTGCTCGGTGTCGTCTTGCTTTCAATACAGGTTCATTGCCACTGAGCTATACTACCCATGCTACATCACAATCTCAAAATGTTGTTACATTAAGCGTAGACTTATTAAAAAGAATTTCACTCAATGTACGAATGTCTTTTTACCATATCTTCGGTATGTCTTCCACACTGCTACCATTCTAGGGTGAATCTGTTCATGATTTGAATATTCCTGTATAAGGGCTCTGCTCGAAGTGACACTTATCACTATACCTGCATCATTTAATTTTGTTAAAACACTAATTTTTACGTGTGCCCCTCACCACCCATGTCTCTTAATTCTCTACATGCATGTCCTGGCACACAGCAGTAGTAGTAATTTTCTTTATTTCGGCACTGATGCCATAAAAGCACAAATATCACAAAACAAACAAAACAGTAACAATTAAAATACACAATGAAATTAAAAACAATAAAATATCTTAAAAAGAGGGAAGATCAGACATAAACCATTTACATAGTAAGTTTCTTTATTAGGCGCCAAGCATTTTTTTGAAAGTGTGTTTGAGTTTGGATCTCTGCACTATTTTTTGGGCACAAAAATAATTCCACAGCCTCCTTAGTACTTCTCAGGTACAAGCCACATATAGCGCAAATTCCTGTACTTCGGTCATATAAGCAAGAAGTGCGTAAGATCTTCCACTCCGTTCCCACAGATCCTACATGTAGGTGAATCGCCTCTACCCCAGGAGTTTACCACTTCTGCCAGTGGAAGTTTCCCTAACCTCACCTTTAAAAACAGTGTTCAAGCTACCTTATCATCAATACAAGATAAATATTTTTCTAAACCGAATGAGTATTTTAGTTTGGAGTTTGCTTTTATACCTACCAGACCGGTCTCTAAACGTTTAGCCTTATAATACGGTTCTTTGTACCTCTGTTTGATACACTCTTTCGTTACCACATATTCTCAGGGTTCAGGGGTGAACATGAAAGTAAGACCAAGTTTTCCACTTAAATTGTGCACATTGTTAACCCAAGGGAGAGCTCTAGCCCCTTCTTGCGCGAGCATATCAAAGAGAGCTTTTTTATAAATTCCAAGGGCTGGTAACGTACAAAGCTTGAAGCAATACAATAAGGGGCGTAACTTAACATCGAAGACGAGGCCATCCAACCCCAGCACTAATCTTAGAGGAAGGGAAGGTGCACTTCTTGGGAGGGAAAAGAGATCCATTCTTCAGTATGGCCATTTCCCTCTGCTCCATCCTACTGAGATCAGAGTGACCCCAAATCCCTGCGCCATACAAAAGAGATGAATTTGCACAGGTTCCCAGGACCCCCAGTGCTTGAGGTACTACATTCCCACCATTCCCACCATAATAATGCAGAAAGCTTTGCACTGCCCCTCCTTGCCTTGCATAGTTAAGTGAGACTTTTCAACCTGCTTCTCCCATATACCTCTTTCAAGCGCGTATGACCTTAAGTGAATTGGGGGAAAGGGCTTCCCACGTCTCTTTGACCAAAGCATAGCCTTGGTTTTGGTTATCCTTAATTTCAAGGCCTAGCTTGGCTGATACTCGGTCAAACAGGTTTAACGCCTTCTGGACACCCCCTCTCGTTTTTCTGATCAAAACTGTATCATCAGCATACAGGAGGATTCTGATTTTCTTCCCTCCTAACATAGGGGCATCCATTTGACATTATTCAATCTCTTTAGCAATCTGATTTATATACAAGCTGAAGAGTGTGGGGGCAATAACACAGCCCTGCTTAACACCCTTAGAGACCAGAATTGGTTTAGATGAACCTTCGCCTACCAAAGTACGCACACATGCATAGGAGCCTACATGCATGTATGGCCACTAAAAGGTTAACAAGGACCCCCAGTTGAAGTAAATGCAGTCATAACCTTGTACTATGAATTGAGTCAAAAGCTGCTCGCAGGCCAATAAATAACAATAAAAGCTTTTGGTTTCTGGGTCTCACATATTTATCTCGAAGTAGGGATAACCTAAAGGCTTGATCTACTGGGCCAATGCCCCGTCTAAAACCTGCCTGTAGATCTGAGTGCACATTGTTTTTGAAAGATCCAGACCTCCAACCTTTTCAACAGGATTTTCCTGTAGATCTTAGATGTTACATCAATTAAGGATATGGGTCTGTAGTTTTGAGGGTCACCTGTGTCCCCTTTTAAAAAAAAAGGAACTATAATAGCGCCTCGCTAGGACTCAGGGACAAGGTCGGGACTCATGATATTTTAAAACACATATTGTAAAACGGGGCCCCATATTCCTGCTTCTGTACTGCATCTGGTGCTTTAAACCTCTTCTGCAAAATAATTGCTTCTTCCACTTCTTCTAAAGATATGTCCAACACATAATGAGATAACAGAGCCTCCCACCCCACCGGCTCAATATTGGCCAATAATTGTAAACCAGGATCCTGCTGAAATGGGAGCACCAAACTGCCTCTGAGATATTTGGCGGAGGAGAACAAGTCGACCGTTTGGTATGCACGGAGACCATCTTCCGGAAAGCAGATTGTTCCTTCTGGATACTAATGGAAGTTCCTTCCATTTGTTCTAACGAAATACCTCCCTTTTTTTTTGCCAATAGAGCTTTATATTCTTGGCGGGCTGATTTTAATCCTTCAACGCTCCTACACTTTCGATTTCACGATTGACAATAACTCACTGCCCCCTTAGACTTGGTTTAGTCAAAACAGGGTTTAGCACACATACCAACCATTGCCAAAAGTCACCATGTCCTAGTCCAATCTCTACTACAAGGGATCCAAGGAACAGTACTAACGATGAGTACAATCTGCAAATATGATTGCTTTCAACCAATATTTGCCATGGGACCTCCCGCCTACCCCCCACCTTCCGATCTTGTGGGAGTTTTACAAACAAGCTAAGAGATAGAGAGAGAGGGTCATGATTGCTTTCACTGCTTTGGATAACTTGAAAATTTGCTGCAGGGCTCCAGCTTTCCACAAGGCCCAGGATATAGTTAATGTAAGTTTTGCGATTCCCTGAAAGATATGTTGGCCTTGTGGAGTATCACAGTAGATCCTGCCATTACAAGCCCTGTACCCTCTAGTCATAATCTCCAGAATGAATTTATCAGAAAAAGCCATTTTAGGGGTGCACGACAAAGGAATCCTAAATGTTTACGTTTCAATTGTTACTAGCTGCATGTTAAAGTTACCCACCAATACAATGTGCAACAGTCCACAAATACCTCATTTTTAATAACTCATCAAGGTGGGCTAGCAAACACCTACAGCTTCCTCCAAGGGTCTCAGGTAAATATTAACAATAACAAGGGTGATTTGCACATCGACATCCCACCTCACGGTTAAGATATCTGGTGATGCAGATGGAATTATTTTTGTTCCAATTAATTAATTTTTGAAGCACGTCAATAAGCCCCCACTCGGCCTGCCCCTTGAGGAATTGTGCAAGAGAGCTTCATGATTTATAGCCGTGTAGCTCTTGTGATTGCAAAAGCCAAGTCTCTTGAAGGCAAATGATTTCAAAATTGTTTATGAATTGCTGCCATAGACCGAGCAGGGAGAATCTTGATACACTTCAATTCCTTTGTGAGAGAGATATATAATGCAATTTAGAACACAAGCACGAATATATACATTAGAAAGACTAAAACATACATTACACCCCCCATACAATATACAATACAATCTGATAAAATCCTTGTTACTGTAAAAATCTTAAAAGAAATGTCCGACACACCCAAAATGTCACTCAAGACCTTAACCAGGGTTCTCTTATACAAGTTCTTATTCCTGTGACAACAGTTAATGTTATGCTTTCTCCATGGGGCTAAAATGTCTGTCCGATCTTGTTCAATATCATCAGTCTTTACATCATCTTTAGCTGTTGGCTGATTGGCAGTGGTAGAATATGAGGCGAATGATTGGGCCTTTGAGGGCTTGCCAGACCGACCCAGTTGAACCATCTCTTCATTGTCCGTCCGAGTTTTGCAAGCTAGACCCGATTTGCTTGGCATCGGCTTCTTTCCATCATTGGGGCCAAATACTTCTTGTTCTATAATAGGGGCCATCGCTATTGCAGAATTTGTATTTTATCTGGCGGGGTTAGCCGAGTCAATTGCTGTTTCCAGCAGTCTGATAATTACCCCACCGGACAAAGAATTCACGTCATGCAAGTTATTCAGTGTGGCACTACAGATGGTTACCTCTCTGCTCCTGGGTTGACAGCTAACGCCAGCTCTTTCCTTCAGAGACAACCGCAGCAGCTGCCAATGGAGAGATGGTGCGACCTTCCGCTATATGAATTATTGCGTTCAAACATTTATCTAGTCACTGCTAATTTTTCTGCTCATCTTGCGCAGTTGAAGCACGCAAGTTAGCTAATTCTCCTTTGATATAAATTAGAGTAGACATTATTTCGTCAAACCAAGCTTCCAATCGTTGCTGTTCCCCTGAATTAGCGATGACAGGTCTTCCCACTTTTATCTCTTCAATAGAGGCATCACTTGAGTGGGAAGAAAGGGTGGCGCTAAGACACTGCACTTGAACTTCCAGAGTAGGATTAATCTGTTTGTTCCATGTAGACTCTTCACCATTCAGACCATCTAGGCCAGTCTCAGACTCAGAATTCAGTAAGTTGTCGAACTCCTGAAGAAGTGATACTTTCCATAATTTCCCCCATTAAGACTACTCCTGTCCTGTTTCCCTAGGGGGTGGGTGTACTGCTTTTTGTTCCTCACACAAGAGCCCTCTTTTACTCTCTCCATTCCCTTGCTGATGCTTTCCCGAATACCACAGGCTTGCTCAGGTTCTAGAGATAGGAGGCAGTTCTATGCATAACGGCGGTCAATCGAACGTTCCAAGGCTTAGATTATTGTCTTATCAAAGGGATTTAAATCACGTAATAGAGTTGCATGAGCACTTGCTATATTTGCATCAAGCAAAACAAGGTCAGCACCACTATTAACACCAACATCATCGAAAGCAGCAACACCGCCTGAGTGGTTTAATGTATGTCCCATCTGAATCCTTTGGGGCATCTGCTCCTCAGCAACACACCCCAACATGGATCAGCAGACTCAGGTTCATAGATGGCATTACCATAGGCTGGGCAGTCAAGAAGGGCTGAGGCACATTGTGTTGAGCCCTACTGGCCCTGTTGGCTTCTTAGAGCCCACTTAATAGTAGATTGAGTCAGATGAGATTCAATAGCCCCTTTTGATGTATTGAGTGTAGATATAGATTTATACAACCCCAAACTCCTTTTCGGCTTACGGCGTAATTTTGTCGCCAGAGAGCCAATTGTTGTAGCCATCCTACTATACTACAGCCCCAATCTCCGGCTCCAATGTAAGCTCAATCAAAGTCGAGTCGAGAAGGAAGGGCCCTACACCGTGCTGTATGCGTCAGACTAAGTGTGAAGCCGCAGACTACTCGCCACACCACTCCAGGTCTCTGCTTTGAAGCTTTAAATCAGGAATGTACTCCTGATACTGCAGTTGCTGGGTACCAGCCTCGTTTAAACTCACCTAGGCTGCTGATATCGTAAGGCTACAGGGGACAGGGGCTTTGGGCTCTGCGTGCATGACAGTTAACAGTTGCAGTAACAGTTGATTAGGGAGGCTGAGTCGGCAAATCAATGTAGCGATCTGTCAATGAGGCAGTGAGCCGCCTGGCCTTGCGTTTGACTTTAGACGCTCAAACATAAAGTAGAGGCAGTGAGCGTGACTCCGGCTCTAACCCACCCCCACATTATCACGTTATCACCAACCTCCCGTTTTCCTCTGCAGGGTGCAGTATGCACTCACTGCTTGGTACGATGGTCCGGTTGGGGGGTGAGGGGCAGGTTAAATGGGTCGAGTCAGTTCAAGTCAAAGCAGGACGGAGCAGATCAGAAAATATCCCGGAGATTGGAGTCAATGTGCTATGAGCAGCACCTGCTCTCTTGCCCTGTTAGCTGAGCAGGTCTTTCTTTATGCTCCTCATACTACACCAGACTCTTCTGGATTCTGGCAGTGTCTCCCTCTAAATGTACACAAGCTTTACAAAATGTTATTCGGAGCTCAAAACCTCCCAGTGAATCAATATCACTGAACGCCAAGCTGCCAAAGAGACAGAGAAACAAAGGGCTAGAGGAAAGAACCTAGCAACGAACACTGAGCGTGTCAAGCCACACCACAGCTAGCCTGAAGCCGCCTCCGACAAAACTCTGGTACCGCCATCCATCTCCCCTCTACATCCAAGGCCTCCTCACTAATGGAATTCCTTCATTTAGTTGTTTAAAAAGGAGCAACGATTTTAGAGATGGTCCATGATCTACAGTTAAAATAATATGTTAATTGAGAGTAATCAATGTATGGGGTATTGGATTTACTATGAAATTGAGTAATGAAAAGAGTTTGATACACACATTGGGCCTCATTACGACCCTGGCGGAAATCGAAAAACGATGGCGGAAATGCAATACCGCCATCGAATAGCGCTCGGTGCGATCATGACCTGTCACCGCAAAGTACGATGCCATTAGTGACACCGTAGTGAACGCCAACGCTAACTGCACCAAGTACGCGCGCACGCGCCATGCCAAACCGTAATTACCACCATGGCGCAACGGTACGCGAATTCTGACCCTAGCGGACATGCACCAAACGCCATCAAGCACGGCGGAAAGTACCATTCCGCCATGGTGAGAAGTACGGCATCGCGAACCAACCGTAAACGGCCCTACTGAGTGCCTGTACACCGCTCCCTGGCCACATTGTACAACTCCCCGTAGGTGCAATGAAGTCACACAATGCAACCAGTGAAATGTACTAGTCATCCATGCCTGCCAACGAACAAATGAATCTCAAGAGGGGCCAATGGGAGCTGCAGGGCACAGATGGCACGAATACAGAAGCTATACAAATGGACATGACCTCAGTCTCCCACCAAGAAACGCACGCAAACACAGGCACCTGTGACCAGCTATATTCCGATAATCACATCATTCCACCAATCCAACTGGCTGACCGGCATCTGTCACACAAAAGCTAATCCCCCGCCCCTGAGCATGACATCATCAAAACAGTCATATTGGCAGCCCTAATCCCTGACCTCACTGGGCTTCGTAGGCAAACGCGCCCAGCACAGTACCACGCAACTATACTCCGAAGCTGGAATCCAATGCAGATCTCCTCACAATACATCGCTCCCCAAATAGGAATATGCCACATCACTTGCAAAGAAGAACGCTACACGGTTCATATCAGAATAGAAATTTAATGCACAACAAATTCACCAAGCCCATACAGCCATTAGGCCATGAACTCCAAAATACATTTCACCATTGTGGGCTGCATCCGCAATAAATGACCAGCTACTTCTTGTGTGACGCCCTGTTCCTTCTTGGTACACAGGGGCTACATTCTCGTACGAAAAGGCAACATGGAAGCGCCTAGAACCGCAGGGCCGTCCCAATAGGGAGGCACTAGTCCAGCTGAAAGGCCGAAATGTTGCTCCTAGCCACTAGTACTGCGTAAGGGCATGTGGCCCATTGGCGATCGTCCCATAAAATCGTAATGCTGCTCCACTGATTAACACGAAGCAGCAGGTGTCGGGAGTAAAATCCATCTGCAGGAGTGGCATACAGATGGCAGTGGCAAAAGGGGAGGAGATACCTGTCACCCAAATGAAATGAAAAAGAATAGTATGGCCATCAGAACTACATTTGAATTACTCACTTCAATGATCACACCAAATCCACAGCCATATGCATGCTAGCCCACTCCAAAGGATCATCACCACCCAAAAACCACTTGCGAATCATAACTATCTATATCGAGGTGAAAACACTATCACAAACGAGTGTACCTGTGCATGCGTCTGTTAAAACAGAATCCATCAGATGGGATTGGTAACGTGCATAGACACAAGTGTCTGAAGGCGCGTCGAGACAGGGAGGGCTCAACAAGGCCAGATAGACGATGGTCCCATTATGGCAGCCCTGCACCACATAGCGCAGGGGAGGCGGATAGATTCCAAGAAGCCCTGTACATGGCAAACTCTGTATCAAATCATCTGTCCATGCATCCATACATCATTCCCTCATCCCGTAATGAAAACGCCTGTTTCCATACTCACATAACATGTGAAATTTCCATTGAGTCTGTGCGTTATGCAGCCTGCAAAATCCACTGTGCCCCAGCCCGTAATTCCAGTGTTGTGAAGTAACATGTATTTGGGAACGTCCGGCCTTATCGCCCACTTCGCTATTTTCGCTATTGCGCATCCCAAACTATTCATATCAATCATTGCATCCTCGCCATGGCCCCTGTCCCAAGGACATTGAACAATAGAACGTTATATTTGCAGTCAGACCTGTGGGCATCTCCTCGCCGCTAGCTGAAAACCGAAAGCGCCGCCCTTCGAATTCCTCATTTGCAACATCACGTCGAAAAGGCATCTGTGGCCGCTTGAAATCACAAATTAATCCATCTAGTGCGGCTGTGTGTGAAAATGGCAACTGCCTTCACTCACAAATGGGACGCCCCGCCCGTCGGTGAACCTCAGTACAGTGTTGCATGAGGGTCCACCGTTACTCGAGTACTACGTTCCACTGACCCTTCACAAGTCTGTTCGCGACTGCAAAGATAGTATGTGAAACAATGGGACCATAGCCGAATGAACATATCAACCAATGTTACACTGCCATCGGGTACAAATACATGATTGTAATAGCAAGATGCCATTCGTCGAATTGCAGCGTTGTGTGCGGGACGTGCTCGCCCAAAGGGGAGAGCAGCTTGCACAGGTGGAATGAATCACCACAGGTGGAGGCCATACAGCCTGAAAACACATAAATTGCACACCCAGTCTCCTCCCACAACCACACCCACTCCGAAATGCTACCGGCAGGACTAGCTATGTTGGCCCTGGGGGACCTGATAGCACTGCAAGTACTCCAACTTCAAGAAGAAGACGAACACCAACTACAACCGGCCGCACGGAGGAGACGCAGGAGGAGGAGGAGGGCAAGGCAGGGCCAGCAAGGGCCGCCAGCACAGCCACTACCACCACGCAGGCAGCCCGCAATCCCACGCCTCTGAGCACATCCGTTCAACCTCACTGATGAGCAGATCCACACCCTCTACCGTTTGGACCGGGACACCATAACCGCCATTGTGGACATGACACAGGCTGACCTTGTCAGCATGATAGATAGCCCAACCGCCATCCCACCCCTACTGAAGGTGGTGTCTGTACTCCACTTCCTGGCCACAGGCACCTACCAGCAGACAGTCGGACAGTTGCATGGCATATCACAGCCACTGTTCTCACGGACACTATTGCAAGTGCTCGATGCCCTCCTGCAGCACGCAGACGACTACATCTCTCTACCACGCTCGGAGCAGGAAATTACCAACACAAAAGTGGGATTCCATGCACTTGCCGGCATACCGGGTTGCATTGGTGCCATCGACTGCACCCATGTGGAATTGGTCGTCCCACATGCCATGGAGGCCCAGTACCGCAACCGAAAACAATTTCATTCTCTGAATGTACAAATGGTGTGTGACTCCAACAGGATCATTACACATTGTTGTGCCCGATTCCCTGGATCAACCCATGATTCTATGGTCTTGAGGAACTCTACAATACCACGCTACATGGAGCGACACGCAGGGAACAGATCCTGGCTACTCGGTGAGTCTCATTTCATGCATGATGATGTGGGGTATGTGATGCGGCAATGACCTGGCAGGAAGTGGGGGGGGGGGTGCGTACGTAGCAATGGCATTCCTCAAAATTCCTTTATTGTCCACATACAGGTGATGCCGGGTATCCACTGAAGAGATGGCTCCTCACACCAGTCCGGAACCCACGGGACCAGCATGAGGAGGACTACAACCATGCCCACTCACGTACCCGTGTAGTCATAGAACAGGCATTCGGCCTACTGAAGACTCGTTTTCGCTGCCTCAGCAGGTCTGGCGGGGCACTCCTGTACCGCCATGTGAAGGTTGCAAAGATGGTCATGGCATGTGTCATGCTCCACAACATGTGCGTACGTAGAAATGTGCCCATGCCCCCTGACGCAGAACTGCAAGCACCTGAAGATGGTCATGATGAGGGTGGGGATGTGGCAGCACCTCAAGGAGTCCGCGAGGCACAGGAGGGCCGTGACATTCGTCAGCATCTCATAGATGCATGCTTCTAGCACTCACGCCTGGTGGCTGATACATGGACACGGGACTCGTGGCACTGTGTGTGTCTGGAACATGCACAATATGGACTGTACGCCTATAATGGCCTCGTACACAAAGATCAATGTCCACACATCTCATTGGATGATCGTGCATTGTTTATGGCATATGTGATATCATGTTAAACACCCTATCGACCCGCCACCCAAGTGAGCCCAACACACCCCCTCCACCCTCCTACCTCCCCCCCGAACACCAGTGTCCAAAGATGCTCATTGTCAGTGGGCAGTCGCTATTGCAAGCCCCCTCTGCGGGTATCAGGGGCACCCCTGCCTGTGGAGCGCAGGTTCCTCCCAGATCTACGTTGGGGGCTGCCCTGGACGGAACTTGCAACGGATGATGTCTCTGCCTGCTCACGTCCATGCATGTCCCTAAGGGTTTGTGAGAGCTCAGTGAGCACACGGCGCACTGCGGCAAGTTCGGCACATACGTCTTTGGACGTCGCATGCAGTTCCCCCCTCAGGCTCTCGGTGCTTCTCTCCATTTGTACTCTCAGGCTCTCGGTGCTACTCTCCATTTGTACTCTCAGGCTCTCGGTGCTACTCTCCATTTGTGCCCTTAGTGTCTCTGTACTTCTCTCCATTTCTGCCCTAAGTGTCTCAGTTGATGTTTCTATGTCTGCCTTAGTGCCCCCACATTCATCGGCATGGTCCTTGAGGAGTGTGGCCAGTTGCTGCTGTTGCACGATTACCTGGTCGAGGGACTGTTGCCTCTGCTGGGCCATGGCCATTTGCGGTGGTGTCACAGAGTGGCTGATCACCTCATGTTGCCTTGCCACAGGGCTTGTGGGGGATGGCCAGTCGTCGTCTTGTGGGTGCCCCTGCGTGGTATCCTCATGGTGTACGGGATGGAACAGACAGGGGGATTGAGACAGGTCATGGATGGATCTAACTTCGACATCCCCGTTTTCTGTGTCGGAGCATGCTGCCATTAATGCAGTGTCACCTATGGTGCTGCTGCCACCAGAAGCAGTGCCTACTGTGGCATCCATTGGGGGGACCTGTGGTGGTGCTGTTGTGGGCATGCTGGCTGCTGGGGTGCCTGTTGGAGTTCCCTCCTCTGTGCTGCCACTTGATTTGTGCTGCTTCCGTGTCTTGATGCGTGCAGCTGAGGTGGAGGGTCTTTGGCCGTTGGTCTTGGCCCTCTTTGCAGGTGTGCTGGTAGGGGTGTCCTGGAGCTCGTCGTTTGGATCGGACCCTGTGGTGGAGTAACGGAGGGCGAGCGTTATAAATGGGTCTGTGGGAATTGGAATGGCAATGTATCACATGCATTGGGGTGGTACCTGAGGGTGATTTGGGTCGGGGCCTTGGAGGTGGTTTCATTTGTGTGTGGAGTGAGGGTGCAGTTGTTTTGCAGCCTGCAGTTAGGGTGTGCCTGCTGCACGTGTAGAGGGTGTTTTTAGGATTTTTAATTATTTATGTATTTGATGTGAGTTTTAAAGTGTGCTATCAGGCCTATGTATGTGGACGTTCTCCTGGACATGTGTTACTGTTGCACTATGTGGACACGTGGTACTTCACATGATTGGACATTGTGGTTTTGGCATTGTTTTATTTGGGACACCTACCTGATTCTTCGGATGTCTGCACTCCTTTCTCCATCCCTCCGACTCCCTCTATGCTCTCCATTCCAATGGTGGAGGCACAGATTTCTTCCCAGGGGGTCAACTTGATGGGTGATTCCGATCCTCCCCCGGTAGCTGTGGCAATGTTGCGGTTGGCAGAAAGTATGCTACGGACGCGTATCCGCAGGTCGTCCCATCGCTTTCTGCATTGCTGTGGGTTGCGGGGTGCGGTCCCCACCGCACTTACCCGCTGTGCCACCAGGGCCCATATGGCCTTCTTGTTCGCAAGTGCCGTCCTGGTCATTTGCGTGGAGAAGACGGCGGCAGCATTCTCCTGGAGGGTCTCTGTGAGCACGGTGAGTTCCTCATGGGAGAAGTGGACCTGCCGCTTGCGGTCGCACGCTTTCTTCGCTACTTTTCCCATTTTTCTTGGTTTCACTAGGGTGGATGACGGGTTGGGATGTGTCTCAGGGTAGTATTTTTAATGGTTGTGTGGAATTTGTGGTTTTATAGGTGTACGGCGTGATGTTTCCCGTTCCGGGACCATGCTTTTACTTCCGTTTCCGTATATTTCCGGTCACCGTACTTTCCGGTTGGCGCTCACTGCGGTGTCCGCTAAGATGGGTGGCGGTATTGCACCTAGGGCGCCGTACGGCGGCGGTGTGGGCCGTTTTGGGGTCATTTCCGCCATCGCGGACTTTGCACTTCCGCCATGGCGTGGTGCTCGTGCCCGATGGGTCGGAATGAGCCGCACTTTGCTCTGTCGTGCAATGGCGGAAACGCTATTTACGCTATGGCGGTCCGGTCGGTTGATTTCCGCCAGGGTCGTAATGAGGGCCATTGTGCCTTACTACAAGTACGGCGGTTTCGGAAAAAATGTAACTACTGGATTTACTGCTATTTTTACCACACCACCATTTCACAGCTTTTGGAAGTTAGTAAGAGGAAATACTTCCTGCATAGAATATGCAACAGTAAATCCACCAACCCCTAGGACTCCATGCTGAGTAACATCAATGCCACTTGTAATATGGTTTATTTACTGCCACAAACTTCAGGACAGTTGATCAAATTTGCTGGGTTTACCACCAGCAAATCTGAGGAACTCGAAATAAGGCAAATCGTCTAATTATCTACAATTATTTATCAAGGTTCTCAATTTTTAAATAAGTATCTTTTACTAAGGATGTAATACAGTGGAAGTGCCAAGTGCATGGCACAAAGACATATTGTGATAGAAAATTAAATATCTGATAGAAAAGCACAGTGTATTAGGCGTTTGTTGCTGAGATCTTAGCAGGTTTGAATCCAGACAAGGCAAACTCATCCTTTCATCTTTCAGAGGTTGATATATTCAGTAGTATTATGTTGAGTATCAGTAAAAACTGTGATTTTCAATTATGTTCCTTCATCTTTTTTTTATTAAATATATTTCTATCCTATAAACCTTCTACCATGTTCCTCTTTCAGGCTCCTACCTTTGTGCTGGTTCCTATAGACAAGGATCAGATGCCTGTCATTGATGCACAGTCGATCCTGTGTTCAGATGGAGGAGTCCTGGACTATATTTGTAAGATGATTCCTACAATGTCAGAGTTGCCCCATGGGAACCCAGTTCTGTTGCCTGTTCAACCCTACACGAAGCTTCCATTCCAGTTCCTTGTTCTCTTGGGATTTCACGTACATGACAACATCCCTGAATACACAGAGAAGGTGAGTTCTGGCTACAATCCATGATCACATGACTAATGCTACATTGTACTATGAAGAAAAGATTATTTAATCCCTGCCTAACCTCCAATTCAATATATAATATGTATAGGATTGGGTTTGTAAAATTATCAGTGGTTCCAAGGCCCATAATTCAAATATGGAAAATAATTCACAGGAATAAAGTATTTCCAGTGCATTATGAATTTCAACAAATTAGAGCTCTTGCCAGTGTAAGGGAGGATAGGTCATTAGGACCCCCCTCTCATACATCTCCGACCCAGGTGGAGACTTATGACTCGTCGGCGGCCCCTCGCCCTAAGAGCCCGGGCGTCAGGGTGGCTGTGGATCGAAACGTGAGGCTGCACGGCTACAATATAAGATATAGCATAGACCCCATTTTGTATTAAGACAACTCCATTTTGTGTAAAAGGCACTAAAATCCAGCCCTTGCAAAGATTGCTCGCACACACACACACAGAAAGCTGCAGCCTGACCCCGGCTTGATTGTGCTCACAGGAGCATACGCTCCCCCCAGCCTCCACCTCATGGTAGATCCGCTGAAGACCTGTTCTCACGAGCAACCAGACACGAACAAACAACATAATGAACACTGTATCACTTGGCCTTCCGCAGTACATCATCTGCCCTAGCCGTGACCAGGCTCATTAGAAAGTAACTGAAACCAGCCCAACCCTGCCTGACCTGACCCTGTACCCCGCCCCAAGGTAGATGTGGCGCCCGCCGCCCCTCACCTCCACCAACCCCCGAGGCACCATGTATAACGATATAAGCCTTTGTGTAATATATGTCGTGTTGACTAACGTTTGCTGCTATTATGGAAACGTGTGGTTTAAGAGTAATATGTGATTGCTCCCATACATGATGTAACAAAGCACGTTTGTAATGATGATCAGCCGAGGCAGTGGAACCAGATTGTACTGTGATGACATATGCATTGCTCTCTCTCTCTCACACGCAACCCAACCTAATGCTACCTCATGTTCGTATGTCAACTACTGACGTGAAATACTGTGCTAAATGGCAAAAACCCTCCCCAGCTTGTGGTCCCATATCATGTAAATATATGTGTATAATACCAGAAGCTCCAAGTGTTGCCACCCACCCTTGCCAAAGGTACGATGCACTGCCCCATGCAGGGAAGCAGGCCCAGAACTGCAAGGTCGTCTCCCCCTTCCTCCTCTCCCAGGCCCGCTAGGGATAGCTGGTGTTCAAACAGCACAGCCTCGCCTCCCCTCCCAATCTCACTGGGCCCGCTCCAAGCATCCACCTCCCCCATGGCAGAGGCTGCCACAGCCCGGCCCTATGAATTACGAGCTACCTGGTCCTAAATCCCACCGTCTCTTGGGCACCAGCTGCATGCCCCCCACAGCCCATTGGTATCCCCGCTAACCCCAGGTTAATGGCCCTCGAAGGGGGCGCCCACCCTTGTACTAACAGATCGTAATACCGTCCCTCATTATAGCCACAGGGACAGGGCGATCGAATAACCCCCCTCTGTACCCCGGGCCTGCACACGGACTCATGGGACTACCATACTTGAACCCAAGGTGTCACTACAACAGATGTATTGGAATATCCCCTATCACATATCCATGTCCCCGTCCCCTCCTGGAGCAAAGGTCAATGTATTGCAGGATTTACATGACACCTGACATTGTAGAATGTGACAAATGATTGTGAGTGTGTGGCCACAAGGGCAAGTGTTAGAGCAGCCACCAATCATCAATACAAGTTGTGTCCGGCCGGCAGTTCCACCCCGAAGAGCCCAGCTGAACCGTCTACCCCACGAGGCAACGCACCGACGTCCACCAATCCTGGAGCAGCAACTATAAACATTGTATAGTGTCTAGTCAACGCCACCCAATCCCTAAGACTATGTGCCCCCTACAGCTAGTGACATGTGACGTAGTTTTTGTAATAAGTAGCTCTGTCTTTGCTATTGTCAGACAGAGCGCTCTCGGAGTTTGCAGAGTCCTTTGCATGCCCTATATTGATTTATATAAAACCCTTTTGATCTCACCCGCACTTGGTCCTGATCTCATTCCCCGTCTGGGGTGTGTCCATTATTGCCTCTCACTAAGGGGGGTGCGTTTCTGGGGGACGCTCACATTCTCCAGCCTGATAAATTAGACTCAGTGTTTTGTAAGCATGTCTCTTTGAATAACCAGGGTACATGATGTGATTAGTTCTCCTTTCAAGCAGCTGTTCATTGATGCACATTGTTAGGTATGGGGGTGTTAGGCCGAGCACGTGTTGTTGCTGTTTATGCCTTGTTATGCCATTTATGATTTCTCATGCCCTTTCAGGTTATGGTACACATTTCTAGGTTATATTATGCACTGTTAACCTGATTCCGGTCACAATATTCCACTGTGCTCACTCAGGTCCCAAGATTTCTCATCAATTCTTTCAGTCGTCTTTTGTAGAGCCATTTGGCAATTCAAGTGGCTGCATCCTTACGGTATATTCTTGAGTAATGTTGTGTTAATTACCATTTATACTGTATAAAACTCCTAAAGGTAGACTATATGTGATGTCATCAGCAATGTCATATGTGAAGATGTCTGTGTGCCCTAGTTTAAACATGTTACTAAAGATGTAATGAGCGATAGCATATCTGATGATCATGTACTGTGCGATTTTATCAGTGTGTTCTTAGTTGCGCCATGGATAGCTCAGTGTGAAAGTGGCATACCGAGTATTTCCGGTTTTGTAGCTTTAAACAGTGACCTTAAAGTCACTTTAGCATTAATTTCAAGCGCTTTGTTGTGTTGAACTGTTCCAACTTAACGTTCTCTGAAATTTGTGTTTTCACTCTGTGTTAAAGGTTTTGCCATACTATATCTCCCCACTTCCACTTCCCCTATCCACAGCAACATGCAAACACAGGCTCCTCTTTATCTCTGACTAACAAGACAATACAAAGCACATGGAGTTAATCTTCCTTTCAACCAGTTCGGCAGCTCTATGAAGAACCGAGAAATGGTGGTAGGAGATGGGTAAAAGGGTACACAACACAACATTAACTACAACCTTTTTTGAGTATTTTATATAATAGATCAACTGAACAAAAGCAGTGAAGCACCCTTAAAATAGGGGCATTTCTTCAGATGCTGGTCCAGAAAGACTCTCAACTCTTGAAAGCTCCTCCCCTGAATGCCAAGGTTCTAAACAAGCACCTGCATTGCAGCACTTCAGTATTTGGAGCAAATTATTCCCAGGTAGAGGCTCGATCCGTGTCTTAAGATGATTTTACTGAGTTGGAGACTCGCTCTGCTGTCTGACTGGTTTTGATGCTTCCCTCACCTCCCCTCATCGATCCATTGCTTTTCAGCACCTTCTTTTTGCGCACAGCGTTTCGTCTAGAAATTGTTGCCCATCCCTTCCCAGTATTTCTGTAGGTAGTGCAGAAGAATGGAGATGCTCACCAGGAATCGAGACGACTTTCTGATTCACCCCCAGTTGAACTCCTTGCCACACAACTTGCACTTAACAGATTTCACATCATCGATGGTGTGGTGTTCTAGTTCTGTAATTAAGTGTACTAAGTAAAAAAAAAAAGCTACTGACTGAGTCAGCAGCTTTCAGGTAGAGAACTGGTTTACTGAATCAGGCCCTGATTTCTGTTCTATGCAAACGAAGTAATCCAAAAAGTGCAGCTTTTAAACTAGATGAGGATTTTGAGAAAGATTGTCTTTAGATCAAGCAAACAATGCATACCAGTCTGTCTGTCTGCTCATTTTAAAACAAAATGGCTCCAAGCAGGATAAGATGGCTCTGTGCATAATTATCTTGTTCAATAATATCCCAGAACTCAGTATTGCCATAAATGTTTATTCAAGGAAGGTCGTACCATAAAATAATGGTACCTATATGAGCAATTAAAATTCTGGTACGAAAGTTTCAAACTATTTCTAGTTTCAAATCCAAATGTATTGACTTCTTCGTGCCAATTAATAACCTCCATTGCTGTTGGGATGTACGTACAGCGTCTCAGTCCTGGAAAGAGATTCAGGCTGAGGACAACCTATTAGAATGCAACTACATGGGAGCAGGGCACGTTATTTTAGGTAGATTTGACACATATTAGATACTCGCATATAGCAAAACAGAAAGAGCAACATATGTATTAATGTTGTGGTTGCAGAGGTGATAGATAGGGCACCATTATAGGCCCGGTATTTAATTGTTGTAGCAATAGTGTCGTCGAATAGTATGATGTGCGGGAATGATCAAAATAAGCGAAGAAGGAGTCAGCAAGGTAGTGTGGTTGAAGCGAGGTGCAGTGTGTTAACGTGACAAAAGTAACACCAGTTTGGATGCTAAGGCATAACGCACGATGAACAGAAAAGAATGTAGGCATTGGTGTGGAGCTGCAGCTCTGGTAGTTTAGCACCAAAGAACAAATCCCCTGTTTCCCGTCGCCCAGGAGAGAGGCAGTGGTCAGAGGCACCCATGGTGTGTAGATAACCACTAATTGGCCCTCATCCCAACTTTGGAGGTAACCACGCTGCTATTTGTGGTATGGCTGCCTCCAAAATTGTTCCAGCCTGGTGAATGGAGTAATTAACGGTCCATTCCGAGGTCGGAGGGACCGGTAATTCCCCATTCACCAGGGCCATTCCCCATTCCCATTTGAGCCCCCATAGGGCTCAATGGGAAGGGGTAAGGCGGCAATAACGGTAACGTAAATTACGGTACCGTTATTGACCCAAGTGTCCCTTTGCGGGTCCCGTCCTTAACGCCTGCTAAAAGCAGGCGTTAAGGAAGGACCCACAAAGGGAACTCGTAGTAGGGCGCAAAGGGATTACCGGCACCGGTGTCATTACCGGTGCCCGGTATCCCTTTGCGCCCTACTTGTAATGACCCCCATTGTCTCCAGCTGCAGGGCCTGAACGTGGTGGGAACGGAATGTTAGTTGGAAGAAAAGCAGGAGAGGATGCGCCCTTTGAAGGACACATTGATAAGAGTAGGACATGAGGTTATGTGATGCCAATGGGCCAGCCGAATATTTAGAACTCTACTGCCCTCTCCCTGGGGCGGTCTCCCAATATGAATTACACCTAGACACACAACTTAAGCAAACAAATCCTCGAAATTCACACTCAAGAGCGGTGCCCTGGTCACGTCATAACAGGGCACCTGGAGTAGGAAGGAGATAAGGGGGGAGCTGTGTCTGAAATGTCTGGTGATTTGGGACCGGAGGAGTGGAAGTGATGGCAATAAATTTAGTACAAGGTTGGGGATGTAGTTCATGTGCTCCATGGAGTCTGGGTTAATGAGGAAGCCTATTGTCTTATCAAAGCAGAGTTGGCATCGCCAAGTTACTTTGATTGCGTCTGGGATGGAAGGGTGCACATCATGTGACGGTCTCAATTTATAAGTGTGTCAATAAGTGTAAAAGGGACAATCCGGTACCTGGATTTGCCAGTGGCGATGTAGCGGGCCACTTGTCTAGGGGAAGGGGTTTATATAAGATGTGGTCAATCGGTCAAGGGACTACAGGGGGGTATTAGCATGTTCTATAGGTGTTAGCCAATTAGGGTGGTGGCATAACATTGTAACCTACATATCCGAATTCTGCGTTTTTCCGCTATATGACCTGTAACTTCTTGAGATGTGACGAGCTGCGTATCAGTTTGGTTCTATGGGACGGGACGGTTTTGCATGTAATAAACCTTATTTTCCCTTGCAAAGAGGTGCTGTGATTATTTGGCCTTTTGGATTATTTTTACTGTTTGGATTTTGGGTTGCTGTTTCTCCTTACAAATTGGTGGCCCCTATGGGATCCCAGGCTCTCTGTAAGGTCATTTCTGTCCCAGCCACTCATCCTGGGGTGCAGCGCCCATCTACAGTGACCAGTCCCCTGCGCACGATCTGAAGAGGTTTGCAGGTGCCGTGTTGCCAGAAGGCATATCTGCTTGTTGGAGTGGGGCGCTGCTCTCAGATTGTGCAGGCCATTGATGTGACCCCGTATCAGAGTAACGCAGGAGAATGCCTAGATCTAAGTGCACCTTTGCGGGAGAAAACAATGAGAGGAGAGTGTGTGGGGAGTGAGTTGATTGTGAGTGCGTTGACTGTAAAAGGGCACGCAGCAATATATATTTTTGTTTTGATATATACGTGAACAAGCTGTGGGTAAGCAGCGAAATGCGTTGTACCGTGCTCTTTTAATCTTCGGCTGATGTCCAATAAAACTGGAAATGAAACAGACTTTATGCTGCATTAATCTTGGTTTTTGAAGGAAGCGTCTCTTACTGGCGTTCTCTGCACTGCTGCGAGTGCTATCCCGTCACAATATTATTGCATGAGAAAAAAAGAGAAGAGAGAGAAAACGGGGTCTCCTCCATTGCAGAGGAAAGGCAATGCCGCAAGTAAAATAGAGGTGTGGTCCAGTATATGGAAAACATGGGTTCCCTCCACTCAGCAGAAGGGAGTGTGAGGAGGTAAATTACCTCTTCCTGAGGCAAGTGGATATAGGAAGGGTCTAAACCATTGTGTAAATAAGTTTGATTTTGTTGTGTAGGCCCATTACTTGGCTACATGGCAGACCTCGGATCCCTTTGTCTGCTAAAAGGGTGCATAAGGAAATACATTCCCTTGCCTCGAAGTGGAGATTGAGGAAGTGTCTAAACCATTGTGTATATAATTGTGTTTCTTTTTTTGTAAAATTATCATTGTTGTCATTTTCAAGTGTAGCATAAAACAATGCAAAACAATACACATTATCATATATGATAATACCAACCATTTGTAGGGTCTCAATGAACTATATTAGACTATGCATTGGTCACTCTCCCGTATGCCACAAATAAATCCCAAATACCAATTCTCTAGATCTCACTCTTTTTCAGGGTCCACAGAAAACCTAACATGAAAGAAACCACTCATTGCTCTAAGAGATGACCCCCACGCTCGAACCCCCCCCCTCTCTTTGCTATAAACTCCCCATGGGGTGAGGGGGCAGAGACAAAAAAATGAAAAAAACAAAGCTGTGTACCTCCAAAACTCAGTAACAGGTCGAGTTTAACATTCCCACAGATATCCCTTAAACCTCCCCTGCCCCACCCCAAACCATTGCTGAAATCTGCCTCTCCTCCATACATCAGTAGCGAGCCCCCTGAACTCTTGGCATATCCTCCATACTTTGGATAGCACTTCAGACTGTAGTGCTTGACGTGTTCCACCCCATCCCCCACAGTGCACTGGTAACAAAACAGACCCAAAGACTAAAGGGCAACAAGACCAAGACAAAATAAACTGATGCATAAACAAAAGACATAAAAAGTATAAGACAGAACAGAAAAAACATAGTAAGACAATATAGGGAATAACCACACAAATGATCAGAGATCTCCTAGACGCTGTAGTATGGACCACCACTGTCAATGGCAGTGGGCAGCCTGCTCCTCCTTGCTTACGATATGCTATGACATAGGAGTCTGATAGACCCGTGAAATAACGCCACCCCTGTAAGCACTGAAATATTCCTCCAACAGCACACAATGTGCCCCCACGAGATGACTGCACCTTCCTGGAAATGCACGTTTCCATCCTGTGGGATATGCCACCTGGTTTCACCACACCCATGCCAAAATGTTACAGAGCTCTTTCCATATTGAAGTAGTTACCTTGAAAGCAATTAACACATACAACCCCGTTCCCCGCAACTCCTCCCCCCTAAACAAAGGATGACAACTTCCTATAAAGACCACCGCCGGGGAAAAGAATACCTCAGACCTACAGATACGCATCATATATGGCCAGATCTCCAACCAAAAAGCCTTCGTACATGTACACCTAAACAGCAAGGGCACCAACGATCCCCATACTACAAACACAATCACCCTTCACCTGCCACCTCCTTTTGAATCATCCGATCAGACGTAAAGAGCGCTATGTTGTATAACATGAACAGAGTCTGCGTTAAGATACAGACATCGAGGTTTGAACGATCTTACCCCATACTTCCTCCCATAAATTTTCCCATCCACAATCATCAAACCCTCCTTCTCTAAGGCCCTATTTTCCTGTTCGTGTTGACAGTCCCTGCCAGGAATAGAACCTTATAAATATCAGCCATTTTCCAAGGGGCCCAACTCCACACCCTTCCTCCTTCCCTCGTTCCCTAACCTTTGCCACACACTGCACAATTTGCATGTACCGTTAGAATTCACCCATGCAGAGTCCAAACCTCTCCTGTATTGTGGCCAATGAGAGAATTCCCCTGGGTAATTGAATCTGACATAAATATAGAATTCCTGTTCCTTCTAAGACTGCCAGTACAGGGGTTTATTCCTTAATGTTACAGGCTGATTAAATAACAGAGGGACGTCCTTATGAATACCGGGCCCTTGCCCTTTCACGTTCCCCCACGCGCGCAAAGCCACACATGTGAAAGAAATCAGCCGAATTGCCTGCAGAGAGCACGTAGCACAAATAAACAAGATGTCCATCGTTCGATACGGGAGTCCCAAGGACCACTCTAGATCTACCCAGACCAGATGCTCCACATGCAGCCATTCCATCCCCTAACCAGCCCCAAATGCTAACAAATATCTCTTAAAGTCCGGGAACTTCACACCACCCTGAGAAGGAAGCGGCTGAAGTCTGGCAAGAGAAATCCTAGGTCTCTTCCCTCTCCACAAAAATGTTGTTTCAACTTTATAAGTGCCCTCAAAGAACACCTTCGGCCACTGCAGAGGGAGCATCGCCAGGGCATACATTATTATCAGAGACACACACAGTTTGATCATCACCAACCGACCCACCACGTAAAGAACCAAGGTGACCATTTACCTAACGAGACCTCCACTTTGGCCCGTACCCTTACACAATTTAAATTTAGGGTGTCGCTCATAGTAGAAGTGAAGGCCATACCCAGATAAATGATACAATGCTTCTGCTAAGTGAGGCACAATCCACTAGCATGTGAGAGGAAACACTGAGTTTTCAAAGGGAAAATCTCTGTCTTCAGTTAATGTCTTCAGTTAATACCCAGACACCATTGAGTATGCCTCAATTTCCTGCAATAAGGGGGGAAATGTACTCACCAGCTCCTCCAAATATGCCAGGATGTCATACTCATACGCTGAAACTTTGACCCTAAACCCCTGAGTATCCACCCCTTTAATCGTGTCATTCAAGCGAATGCGCTGGAGTAAGGGCTTGAGGGAGAGAACAAACAGTGGTGGTGAGAGAGGACACCCCTGTTTTGTCCTCCTATGTAAGGGAAAGTTCTCTGAGAACACCCTGTTAAAAGATACCGCTGCTCACATGTATTTATAACGCACCATTATCAAAGACCTTATCCGAGGCCAGAACCTGTGCCACCACAGTGCATTTTCTAAGTACACCCACCGAAAGTCTAGTCTTGGCCGATGACACACTGTCGTTGACATATCCCGTCTGATCTTCATGAACCAGCAAGGGAAGTAGCGGCTCCAGCACCATGGCCAGTATTTTTGCATAGATTTTCACTTTCATGTTGATCAGAGAAATGGGCCTGTAATTCCTCACATCCTGGACATCTTTCCCAGATTTAGGAATTGCATGAATCATTGCCTCATAGAAGATACCTTTCGTTACACCATCCACATCATACCATGCAAAGAGAGCCCTCAACTTCGGCACCAAGAAGTATCTAAATGTCTGATAAAATTCAACTGGCAGTCGTTCCAGTCCAGGAGCCTTACCCTTTTTCAGCTTCTGGATTGTCTCTTCGATTTCACCCCAGATATTCCACTTTCCAGTGAGTCCCAAACCCCTTGAGTGACACTTACACGTCTCAGCTGCGGGATGCTATCCAAATACCCATGTAGGAGATCCTGTGTGGTGTGAGAATCCTGGGTGTTCAAGGCCTCATAGAATGTTGCAAACTCACGTGCTATGTCTGCATCCTTATAGATTGTGTCCACCCTACCACCAGCGACTCCACTTTGTTATTCTGATTACAGGCCTTGAGCTATTTACCCAGCATGGTTCCAGCCTTGTTGGCTCTGCAAAAAACCTTAGTAACATCCCTGAAGCTCTCACCACACTTGCCTTATTGTATTGACACTTAATCTGAATCAGATTGTTAAGGGCATGTTCAGATAGGTTCCTCAAGTGCTGTAGCTCTAGACCCTTAATCTCCCCCAAGCAGCCTCCCTGACTTCCATATTTTTCCCGGCCACATATCCAATCACATGCCCCCTAAGCATAGCTTTGTATGCGTCCCATACCACTGCTGGCTGCACCTCCACTCATCGTTAATAGGGAAGAACTCCTCTGAAAAATTCCTCACTGACAAAATCCAGGGAGTTCAACAGATCTGCGTTCAACCTCCAACTCCTTGGCTTCCCCAATCCAATGACATCACTACCAGTGCATGATCCAATATCACCAACAGAGAAATATTGGCGCCCATCACCTTACGCAGCAAGTCCTTACTAGAAAATGTATAATCAATCCTCGAATAAGACAAAAGAAAGGGAGAGAAAAATGTGAATTCCTGTGCCTGAGCGTAACAAAGGCACCAAACGTCTTCAAGCCTGTTGTGGTGTATACACTGCATAAAAGAGTCATGCATCCCGGTGGGTTGAAACAGCACTGAGATTTCCTGTCCATAATGGGATCGACCGGCAGATTACAGTCCCCCCACCCAGTATCACATTCGCACATTCAGACACGCTCCACTTTGAACCAAGATACTGACTTCACTCCAGAATTTGAAGTTCCCCACATTGGGACCATACACATTAACAATAACGACAGCACACATTCCACCATTACCCACCTGCCACATGCATCCACCCTAGTGCACCCGATATTCATGAAAAAGCTTTGTGAAAGAGAATTGCCACCCCTTTTCCACCCATACACCATCCCCACCAATTGTTACTGGAGCCACCCTATGTCAGGAGTCAGGAACCCCAATATGGGTTTCTTGAAGGAGCACCACTGGCGTTTCCAACCTCCTCAGGTGGGTGAGGATCCCCTGCCTCTTAATAGGCAGCCCAAGGTCCTTAACATTCCATGATATAACCCTAATCATATCGCCAGCCCATCAATCAGGAGCACCACTAGAACTCCAAAAGAACCCAGAGAGACTCTCAACCTGTCCCCTCTCACACATAACCACCACCCGCAACCTCGCCATATCCAGTGCCCTGGAGTAACCCCGGCACTACCCCTCCACTAAGAAACACTGTATACACAAACAAAGACACACACGGACCAGCAAAAGGGGAAACAAAAGAAGAACAACAGTTTGGGCTTACAATCTCATCAAAAACACCACCCGTCCCCTCCCCAATACCCATCACCCTCTCTCTTCGGATGAGAGGCCAATTGCAGGAACCATCAGTAAACTCTCCCTGCGTGATGGTGTCGCCCCCACACCAGCCACAATTGGAGCGACATAAGGGGTGGAAGAAACCATCAACAGCCGCCTTTAACAACTGCACTCACCCTAGAACTACCCACAACAAACACAAAACTATCAATATGCACAAGCCCTAGACCCCAATCCCCTCCTGGTGGACACAAAACAGCCACACACATACACTTCAATCCTTTGAGTCCAACACCCCGGGCCCCACATTGGTCTTCAGGGGCGGACTGGTTTTGTCCCTTGGCTCATAGTTGTGGGGTGTGCCACTGGGGCTCTCACACAGTCCACCTCCCGACCTTGCTCCTCCTCCCTTCTGATACCTGTAGCGATATTTTCAAGCCTCCACATCCTGAGGACTCGCAGCCCCCGAGAGCCCAACTGTGCCTTGTTGGACCCTGTAGCCAGGTCACTGCCCAGAGGCACCCGTAAAGTCCATTGAAAAGTCTGATGTCACCTACAGGTATCGCCATAGATTATGGGGTCATCAAAAAATGTTGAAACTCCTGAGTCCGCTGTGATCACCATTTTGGCAGAAGCCTACAAGCCATACCACAGCACCATGCGCTGAAGTTCTGGGTGAAGATCAAGAAACCTCTTCCTTAGTCTCTGTGCGCTTGAAATATCCTGAGATGTAAACACTGGTTTCCCCTCATATGTTGTTTTGACAGTTCTTTTCTGCACCAGCTCAAGGATTTGTGCCACCTGGGTATATTGGAGCAGATACAGAATCAGGGGTCTATGCTTCTAATCGCTGCTGTTAGTTGCACCCCCCACTCTGTGCATCTGCTGAATTTCAAGAGATGGCATGAATGTGACTTGTAGCAACTCCGGTAGCCACTTCTCAAGCCATTTGACTGCATCCGTCCCTTCCACTCTCTCCGGGAATCCAAACATCCTTATGTTATTTAGGGGATTTCTATCTTCCAACTCTAACACAGAGGCTTCCAATTCCCCTAATTGCCCCTGCAGGTGCTCCATTCCCTCCATTCTATCCTTCAGGCTGGACACCCTATCATCTGCGTGATCCAGACTACCACTGAGCGCTCCAAGCTATTTCCTGAAGGATTTCATTTCATCTGGGACATCTTGCATGTGCCGATCGATATTGGAGACAGTTTTCTGAATTGCCAACAACTCCACCATTATCTTCTCCAGGCCACCCTGCAAGGGCTCCACTGGAACTCCAAGCTGTGGCGTAGCTTGCAGAGAGTTTTGAGGGGATTTCCTCTGGGCATCAAATAGCAGGGCCCTCTTGGAAGCCATCCCATCGTTTGACACCTTTGGCCCCCTCCTTGCGCTCTGCCAAAGGTCCTCCCTCCAGATGCTACCACACCTTTTATTTCATGTGAGCACGTCCTAACTGGACATTTAGAAGAGTTCTACAATGCTGAGGTCTGTTCCCCATCCACAAGACTGCACTAGAGAATGGCACTAACAGCACTGCACATTCGGTATCACTTGCTGCAGCCCAGACACTGACCTGAAATCTGTAATACTCACAACAAATCCCTTGCCCCTAGACTCACTGAAATCCAGCTTCTGCAGGGCTTTGCTCATGGAGACACACAACTCTCAACTTCCTTCCAAGATGGCCGCCGCCACTGTCAGCACCTTGTAGGCACTGACAAGGGAGAAGGACTGCTGTTCCGGGCTCTTTTCGCCCAATGGCTCCCTTGCCTTAACTGTGACTTTGCGCTGCAGCAGCCTTCACAGTAAGCACAGGGGGCCCACTCTACTCTATCACCATCACATTGGTGGACAGCAACTGCAGCCACAAAATGCAAGCTTGGGTCCTCCTCTCCACCACCACATATGCACTTCCTTGCCCCCTGAAACGGTCCGATGGGATTTTCGGCTCCTCCAATATGCCTTGGACGCCGCCGCCATCACACTAGTTTAGGCTGCCGGCATCAATGGGTGAAACCTCCTGCGCCCCGGTAAGTTGCTCGGCCCTGCATCAACGTGATGAAAGACACATAAAGTCCCGGGGCACAAAGCTCCCAATTTAAGCGCACATTTTGCAGGCTGCTTGGCCATGCCCCCCTATAATTGTGTGTTTGTTGATTTGTGGTTTAAGGTGTTTGTTGAATTGTAGTGTGGAGTGGTGGTTGTTGAGTGGTGTGAAGAGTTGTGTGGTCTGTGAAGCCAAGAGGATGGGGAGGGGTAATGATGAGTACGGGCAGTGTTGGGGGAGATGGGTAGATCGATTATTACTAGTGCAGGATTAAAAGTGACATGAGTTCCCTTAACCAACTGAAATATAGGTGTACGGCACTCC
Organism: Ambystoma mexicanum; assembly: GCF_040938575.1. Classification (NCBI taxonomy): domain Eukaryota; kingdom Metazoa; phylum Chordata; class Amphibia; order Caudata; family Ambystomatidae; genus Ambystoma; species Ambystoma mexicanum. The sequence goes on along the minus strand of NC_090926.1, from coordinate 1,088,506,648 downwards.
TGCTGTACTGGGAAAAGATTATGAAATATCATAGGGAGTAGGTTGCGAATATGAGTGGAGGGATGTACAAGCCTTGGCCCGCAGAAGAAACGAATTATAAAAATGTACTAGGCCACATATATACGTATTTTGCTGCAAAATATAAGGGGAAGAAGTTGAAGAATAGGAAGGGAATTCTCAAGCTTTTGGAGAATGGTAGAGGATTTGGAAGATGTGCCTGAGGATCCTGAAAGGGAAGAAATTGTAATACAAGTGCCCTATGTCACCCCTGCACCTAGTGTAACTTCTGTATCGTGTGATACACCTAGAACCCCAACATCGCTGCCACCCTCAAAGGGTTTTATCCCATACACGCCGCTGTAGGGTATATTAATCCTGAGTATGGGGGTCATTCCGAGGTTGGAAGTAAGGTAAATGTAACGCTCACCTGATTCTCGCAGAGGCGCCGGTCTTGACTGGGCGACTACCGAATCTTCAAAGGTGATGTGTAGCACCCGGTTGGCTCTTTGGGCTGGACCTCTGTGCACTGTATGCCTGACGTGTAGAGTAAGATGTCTGCAGATAGAAAATATGGGGTTAATGAACTGGGGTTATTGGGGTGTCCCTATCTCTTTCCTCTTCTCCTCTCCTGTAGACCCCCAAAGGTTAACGCTCTCACCTTAGGTAAGTGAATGCCGAGCTCTCCATCTGCCTCGGGGCAGGGTACTGTAACCAGTTTCTTCACTGGATAGGTAGCGCAGGCCTCTTGACTTCAGAGGACTGCTGTCCGTCGTTTACTGCACGAACGGTAAGTTTCGAGTCATTCAAATGTCTTTAAAGTCTTTAATAATGATGTCTCTTGTTTTGCAGGGTTCCGGCGATGGCGGATGACGGGCTGAAGTGAGTTGAAGATGGAGCCCGTGTGATGAATAGAAACGCCTGGAAGCACGTAAGTAAGCGCTTGTTGCCTGCTTCACTATGCGCTCTAACTGTCTTTTTATTTTGCAGGTACGAGTTCGGAGCGGCTGCAGGGTGCCGGAATACCCACTGGATTAGATGTGGAAAGGAGTAATGGCACGTGAGTATTAAAGTTCCCCAATGTCTTTAAACGCACCTTGTTTTGTCTTTCAGATGCGGGATGCAGCGCCGAAGGCCTCCGGAGCGTGCGAAGAGTTGGTAAACTTTTGTCTTTCAGATGCCGGAATGCAGTGTGAAGACCTCCGGAGCGCACGAAGAGTAGGTAAGCCTTTGCCTTTCAGATGCCGGAATGCTAACCTGTTCTTTCTTGTCTTTATAGGTGTTGCTGAAGACTGGATTCAGGATGGTAAGCCTTTGCCTTTCAGATGCCGGAATGCTAACCTGTTCTTTCTTGTCTTTATAGGTGTTGCTGAAGACTGGATTCAGGATGGTAAGCCTTTTTCCTTAGGCCCAGGACCGGATGCAGAAGACACGATGAGCGTTCTGCTGCAGAGGTTGCAGAATAACGCAAAGCAAGATTCATCCACCGGGTGTGGTTTAAATAGCCTCCTGTAGTGCTTAGAAGTCTCCTTCCACAGCCACGCCTAAGTAAGAAAAGAGTTCCTGGTAAGAAAAGAGTTCCTGCCTTCCAGAAGAGTTCCAGTGTTCTGAATCTAGGGAGTGGCTCCAGCCCCACCCAACAGGAAAAGTAGTTCCAAACAGAAGAGGATCAGAGGCTCAACTGGCAGGCAAGTAAGCAGCATGGTCTGCTGAAGGTAAGTCCACCCAAGCATTATGAGCCCGGCGCTTCCAGCGCTGGGACTGGGCATATTTATGAGCCTGGTGCCACTGGCGCCAGGACTGGGACCAAAAGGTCCCAATCGGGACTGGTTGGCACTCGGAACCTTGGTTATGGACTGCTTCCAAGGGAGTTGGGAAAACCCTGACCTTTTGGAAGCAGAGATCATGACAGTAAAAACGATGCCGGTAAAGGACTACCGGCATCGCTTACCGCTACGGGCTATTCTGCCCAACCAGACCGCTATTTACGGCATCGTACTTTACGATGCCGTAAATAGCGGTCTATGCGTGCGCGCGCGACACACCATGCTGGCATTAGCGGCATGCTTTAAACCAGAGCTGATCCCAAGTAATGCGGACATGCAAATAACGGCCTCCCGAAGGCCGAAAAAGAGCTTACCGGCATGGAGTAAATACCGGCATCTCAGAGAAAGTGTAAAGAACCCTGAGCAGTGTTTAGAAGTGCCACAGGTGCACACAATCAACACAGGTGGAGGCAATGGAGTGAGGGCCAGTACAAAATGAGCACACCCACACACCACACCCCCTCCCACACCAAGATGATACCAATAGTAGGAGCATTACTGGAACTGGAGGCCCTGCTTGTAAGGCCTCAACAACAACAACAACCCCCACCACAGAGGAGACACACGAGGAGAAGGAGGGTGAGACAGGCCCAGCATGCCAGACCAGTGCAGCCACCGTTACCACGCCGGCAGCCCCCAATCCCTCGCATCAGAGCCACCCCCTTCAACCTAACACCTGAGCAGATACACATTCTGTACCGGCTTGACCGTGACACCATCACCATCGTAGTGGACCTGATACACAACGACATAGTGAGCCTCATAGAAATACGCACTGCCATCCCCCCTCTACTGAAGGTAGTGTCTGTGCTGGACTTCCTTGCCACAGGCACCTACCAGCACACAGTGGGGCACATGCATGGCATGTCACAACTCTTATTTTCTTGGATACTGAACCAAGTGCTGGATGCCCTCCTCAAGCACATAAGGGACTACATATCCCTACCACGGACTCCCCAGAAGATATACGATACAAAAGTTGCCTTCCATGCACTGGCAGGCATGCCAAATTATGTAGGTGCCCTTGACTGCACCCACGTGGAGTTGGTAGTCTCGCATGCCATGGAGGTGGTGTATCGCAACCACAAGCAATACCACTCATTCAATGTGCAGATGGTAATCAATGCCAGCAAAATCATCACACATTGCTATGCCCGATATCGAGGATCAACTCATGACTCTTTGGTCCTGCGGAACTCCACATTACCATGCTTCATGGAGCGACATGCTGGACGGCGTGCATGGCTGCTTGGTGAGTTGCCTGAATGGCCCATGGCAGTGCATCGGGGTTGTGAGGGGGGGTGGCTGCATACTCCACCTGGGTGGGAAGGGGGGATGCATACTCCACCTGGGTGGGAAGTGGGGGGGATGCATACTGCACTTGGGTGGGAAGTGGGGGGGATGCATACTCCACCTGGGTGGTAATGTCAATGTCAGTGCACGATGTGCACATCACCGAACACTGTGCCCCAAAGCAACTGAAACGGCACATGACAACCAAATTCCATAGTGATGAAGTAAGTCCGACACCTATCACTACATGACTAATAGTTAATCAGCCCACATCCCACAACACATGCACCACTCATCGGCGGCCCTCACACACCGTAAGGCCATCCTGCACTATGCACTGCATATGCACTATGTTGCTGTATCCAGCATATCACCAAACATGACAGTTATCCCTGGGAGTGCATTGAATTGAGCCAACCAGGCATACCACAGTGTGTGCCTGGTTCCGCACACCCATAGGAGTGCTGCAAGTCACCATGGAACTGATCAGTGCAGACGAATATGGTCTTGACTACAGCCAACACTCCCTAATACAAAATCTCACAGGACACAACACATGAATGATTTTACTCCAACACTGCTGCATGTATATACGATGCGCGTGCAACAAGATGCCAGTGCACACCATGACCCATCTCGAAGATGCAATCCACTCCATCAGTCCATTGCACAGGACACATAGCGTGGCCAGAAATGGGGTAAATGCATCCAGGGACATGTGCGTGTGTGCAGAAATTACCTGCTGCCATGTGAGACTAGTACAGTTGTCCACCACGAATGTACTTACACTTCCCTTCATTCCCCTCTCATGCAGGTGATGCTGGCTATCCCTTGAAGCCGTGGCTCATGACCCCTGTCCGAAACCCACAGACCAGGCACGAGAAGGACTACAATCGTTCCCATACCCGTACACGTGTGGTGATTGAGCAGACCTTTGGCCTGTTGAAGGCACGATTTTGCTGCCTCTAGAGCCATGAGAAGGTGGCCAAGATCACCATGGCATGTGTAATGCTGCACAATATGTGCATCCGTCGGAACGTGCCCCTGCCCCCTGACATGGAACTGCTACCACCAGATGATGATGAAGGGGAGGAGGAAGATATGGCAGGACATCATCATGGTGCCGATGCACAGGAGGGACGTGCCGTGCGCCAGTCATTGATTGGACAATATTTCTGACACACAAGTCAGCAGAGGGTGTCATAATTTGAGGACATAGGGCACTGGGTGTGGGGATACATGTACACTATGCACTGTTATATATTATATGACACATGGGCAATGATGAATGTCCACTCTGGTTTTTCTTTGCAACACAACCGGTGTATTAAAAGTGAAAATGTCTAAGTGAACTTCCCCACACACCCTCACCCCCCTCCCCTGCCAACTCCCCCACACATCCTCACCCCCCTCCTCCACCAACTCCCCCCCCAGCGACCCCACAAAAGTCCCATAGGGTCCACGTAGCCCACATGTGGCTGGCAGTAAAGTCACTCAGCGCTCCCGGAGCCAGGGGGAGGCATGTCCCGGCGGCGCTGGCCACGGAGCGACCGACGGAGTGGGCTGGTCTGGGTCGAGTTGCTTGTTGAAGGGGTGTCCTCATGCTGGGGCTGTTGGGCAGGATGAGCAGCCTCCAGAGCATCGGCTATGCGCCCGAGCATCTCACAGAGCCGGTTGGTGCTGTCCGTTATTACCTGGCCAGTGCCCTCAATTCATCACACCACTCCTCCCTGGCCTGCCGATTGTCCTGCATATAATCTGTGATCAGGGCTGTGAGCTGCTCAGCCCGCTGTGCATCTGCGGATAAGGTAGTGGCCCTGCTGGGGATTGGGCTGACATGTCCTGCTGGCGCTTCCTCAAGGGAACTGGGCACAGGACTGGCATGTCCCTATGTTGGTCCTTGGGCAGATTGCTCAAGTGTGTCGGTCTCACCCGAGTCACTAAAGGAGACCTGGGGGTTAGAGTAGGCTTCAGGGGTGTGCACCACTTCAAATGTGTCATCCTCAGTCACTCCCAAGATTGAATGGGGGCTGTCCGCAGCTTCGAGGGGGGCCATTGCTGCCACCTCCCCAGCCACACTCGACTCCTCAGACCACAGCGTTGGGCATGTGTCTGCAACCAGTGCAGGGAGGGATGGGGGTGGTGCACCCTCCACGGGCCTTGCTGGAGCTGGTGGTGTACCTCCAGGTGTTGTCTTCCTCGCTGGGAGACGGCGGCCCCTGCCTTGGCCCCTGGAAGTGCTGGGACGGTTGCTCTCCTGCTCCTCACTGTCATGCTCACTGCCTGTGGGGGTGGAAGAGAGGGAGGGCATGAGTGATGATTTGAGAGCCAGCATTTATACATGGCTACAATGTCACATTCAGATATTTGTGGGTTATCGGCATTTGGGTAGGGAATGGCACATCATTCAATACTTGGGTGGAAAATGCATGCATATGTCGGTGTCACTCATGTTGGCCGGGTACTGTGTTGTCTAACATGCACACTGTTTACATCAACTGCCCTGTGTGCCTCATGGAATGGGCCACTTTGTGTGGTATGTGTCACATACGTTACAGCCTTGCACCTGGCACTAGCTTGGGTTTCACTTGCTTCGGCATGATTTACAAGGGGGGTGGGTGTGGCCGACCATGCCGTGACTTTCATAACATTGGCGTTGGCAGTATTGACTTTGGACACTCACCTCCATCAGCGGATGACATTGCACCACACTCCATTTCTCCGACCCCTTCAATGGATTCGGAGCCTATCATGGCCGCACATGTCTCCTCCCACGGCATGAGTTTCATGGGCGAACTTGGCCTCCTCCAGTCTCCAAGGCCTGGCTTCTATTCGCAGAGAGGATGCTCCGCACCCTCTGCCGCAGGTCGTCCCACCTTTTGTGGCAATCCTTTGTGGTGCGGGGGGTGTTGCCCACAGGGCTCACCTTCTGGGCCACTAGTGCCCAGATGTCTTTTTTTTTTTAGCACTGCCACTCTCTGCATGCTGTTGCTGAAAACAGTTCCAGCATGCTCGTGGAGGGTATCCACAAGCATTTGCAGCTCATCTGGGCTGAACCGCTCCTTTCAGAGGTGGGCAGCTCCCTTCTTTGGCGCTTTGGGCATTCCTCGGTAGTAGTGGTAACTTTCCAGTAGGTCAACAGTGTGCCAGGGGTCCTGTCTGGTGAGGATGGCAACGGATTGTGTTTTTAAAGATGGCCGCCATGCTCCTTCCAGTTCTTGTGCAATGACGCTATTTCCGGTTCCGCATTTTAACGGTGACCGTAAATAACAATGACCGCTATTTACAGTCACCGCTAATGCCGCGTTGCTCTATGGTGGTAGTTTGTTACGGCACGGTTCATGCCGGTAGGTGGTTTTTCGGGCATTTTTGCGGCATGCCGCGATGTTCATTACCAGCATGGCACAAAGCTTGTGCCTGCGCACTCGTAATAGTGTACTTTTAGCAGTCTATTGCCAGCTCGAACATGCTATTTGCGCCATGCCGGTAATGGCCAGAACTTACCTCCAAACTCGGAATGAGGGCCTGTGTGTCCCATGCAGCCCTGCGAGCACCCAAAACATATGAAAATGTCCCACAGCCCCCTGCCGCGAATGCCACATGTGAGCCATTAGTGATGGAGACAGAACAGGGCCCAGAGAGATTCAGAAACAACATTGCAAAAGACAGAGGCAGAGCAGGCGCAAGTAAAGTTAGAAAGGGAAGAAGGGAGAAGAGCGCCAATAGGCACAGATGAATGGAGAGCAGGTGATATTTTATTTAGAATTGACAGCACCGCTATTAGGGATGTTCATGTTCAAATGAAGGATGACGGTCAAAATGATGAGAGGTATCGAGAGGGAATTCCATGGGCAGATAGTTTAGATTACAAGTCAATCAGATCAGATACTGATGCAGGCGTGGCAAAGGAAGAGGAATGCAGAACAGATGAGGAACAGGGAGACGAGATACCGCCCAGAGTGACACCAAGGGTAGAGAGTTTGCAGGGTCCAAGGCTGAGAGCTCAACCAGGTCACATGACGGTGGTGAAAGGGAATCAAAGGGGGGGTAATTACCAGCGAAGCAGGTGGGAACACAGTTTCTATTGTTACATAAAGGTCCAAGCAGAGCATAGAATGTGCCCTGGCCACATATGGATAGAAACTATTTGATGAAGGCACTGCGATTGCTCGCAGCAGGAGCAGGCAAGTGAATATATATGCTCAAGAAACAGACTGTAGTGATTAAACTAGCAGTAGGAGACATGAAAAGTTTGTTCATCGAATTATTAGGGCATCATGTGGATGATATTTGGAAAAAGGAAAAAGATTATCAGGGGTATGCATGGCTGATGACAATCATGATGGGGCACATTTTAACAGTTTCCAGGCTAAAGTGTGGGCTGCCTTAAGGGCAGCATATCCTGACACACCGGACATACATTCAATCACGGCGCCTACCATGTAGGAAGATGAAGATCCAGTGCAATACATATTGCAGATTCAGGAGATGTGCGGGCTGAGACAGGGGAACCATGGCATAAGACTATAGCAATAGTCTAGCATATGCTAAAGAATGGACTTCCAAAAGAGGTTCAGAAAGATTTGGATAAGGTAGTAGGGATCGAGGCAAAGGGGTGGGCAGAGATTCGGGCAATTATAGTACATCATTACAGATGGCGGAAGGAGAAGGAAAAGGAAGTAGTGGATAACGCATGGTAGGCTGAAGCAAAGTGAGTGCAGAATAAATTTGCCAAGCGAGCATAGAAGAATCAGTGAATACCGGTCCACCTGTACAACAGAAAGAGCCAAGAATAACTACGGTAAAAGCAAGAGTGGCACCAGAGTGGGCAGAAGGGTACCAAGGTTTCCAGACAACCAATGTTACCAAGAAGTTTATCAAGGAGGGTACCCACAGAGAAGAGGAGGGTTCCAAGGGATGAGAGGAGTTTAGAGGAGCTAGAGGAGGAGGATTTGGCGTAATGGACCAGGACTGTCTTGGTCATGTGGGAAAATGGGTTCTGTGTCTTAAAATCGCGGCAACAATGGCAGTGTATACAAAATATTGTGGCCAAAATGCAGTGGTTTTGCCGCCACAATCATGTAAAGGATGCAGGGGACACCCCCGCAAACCCTGGACCCATTATACCATTTAAAGGGAGCGGGGACACTCCTATAGCCCCCGCTCCCGTTAAATGGTATAATGGGGTACACCTTTACCAGGTCAAACCACAGCATTTTTGCCGCAATTTCTTTTACTGGCGACATTTTTGCCGCGATTTTATTACCTGATACCGGGAAAATTGGCATTTTGTGTGAGAGTGTAGGAGCAGGCAAGCATATGTGTATAATCCTGGTGCGTATCCTGGCGGTCCGGCGGTCCCAGTTACGTATCAACTGCAGTATGAAATGATTGAGATGGTTTGGCTGAGGGAGAAGTTTGAAAACCTGAGCGCTCATACTATTATGTTAGAAGTGGATTCGGCTGCGGGTAAATGCAAGGTGTGGGTCGCCTGCCAAGCTTGCCATAATTTGTAAATTACAGAGCAAAGGTTGCATTCATGCTGCACACAAATCACAAAAGTCCATGCGTAAGTTGCATGTATTTAATTGATTGTAGGTCAGCCTGACACGTGTTTCGAGCTGTGTGCTCTTCGTCCAAGGCTGAACACATCATATACAAATAAGTTTAAAACCACATCAAAATAAAGTTTCCATTGATTTAACACAAACCAAAAGACAGTTTAGCAGGGCAGAGAACCATAAGCCGCATGACAATTCATTTAGGTTGGTGCAAATATATGGCAATAAGGATTTCAGAATTATGCACCTTAACAGGTGCAAACATTACTGTTACCTTCTTGTTGTAGTATGTCCGTACTCCCATGGGGTTGGTCTGGTCCTTACACACAACCAGATGCCAAATTAGCGGCCACATTCCTGGTGCATGAGGTATTTCCTCATTGGAGGTGGGTGATGTTCTAAAATCTGAAAATAGCACTCCCTTTTTTAACAAATTACACTAGGGAATTGCTTCCCTATTAGGGATCTGGGATAAACTGTGCTCAATCTATCATCCACACGCCAACAGGGTTGTTGAGAAAATGAATGGCTTATTGAAGAATACATTTTCTAAGATATGTGCCACGTTAGGGAGGAACTTGCTGCACTCTCTCCTTTTGTTTATCTTGAGAATGTAACCCAGTAAAGACCACCACTTGTCCCAATACAAGTTAGTAATAGGGATAAAAATACACCCACCCCTCACACCTACACGCACAGCATCAGATGCTCACAGGGCAGCAGGAGTTTTGGGGAGGAGTTTCAGGAGTATTTGTCTTGCCAGATTGCTCCTAGAAGGGAAGAGACAGCTGAAGTATTGCCGAGGGATGAACTGAACTTAGCAGTGCCAGAGCTATATCCAGTGACCAAGTGTTTTCTGAAGAATTATGTATGTCATTGGAATGTTCAAAGATTTCAGGGACCCTGTACAGTTGTCTGCACAATGTTTGCAGTTTGTGTGAAGGAGTTGTGGTACTGGGCCCAATTATCCGATGTTTGGAAAGCAACGCTCCACAATCCCACGAGAATGACCAAATCACTGAATGATATTAAAGTATACTTTGTAACACGTTTTCTTATGATACTACAGTTGGTCAATCCTTATACCATTATGAAAAGTATAGATTTGTCTGTATATTTTCCTGGTTTTTCTATCCCACTGCAGGTTCAACGCTACATGCATTGTGTAATATATTTGTTATGTTGTATACATTGTTTTCTCTTTGCAGTATTGATATTATTTCTTTGTGGTTATTTTATATGGTGGGGCATATAATGGGGGTATGGAGATGAATATGAAAATGACACAAACATAGACACTGATGTATCTTTGGAGATGACACAAACCAGGAGGGAAACTGAGGCTGATATAGAATGTAATCAGTATAAGGGTGTGATCTTGGACACCGTTGCTGATGTGTACCACCCAGAGTTGGACAACATGTGGTATAATCACATGCGTGAAATGGGGAAGCAGAGGTCAAATAAGAGCTGATACGTATGCTCTAAGACGCTGTTCATCCCTGACCTGACGGCAGGCACAGCTGCGTTGGCGGATGTGAATTTGGTGTATGGACAATATGCCTACCTACACCTCCTACCATCGTGGAGGGGCGTATGTTCATTGACCACCCTGCACTCAGCAGTTTCGGTAGTACCTGATGCCCATTTGACTTTTATAAATGTGCAGCTGCCAGAACCAACTAAGCCCCCATCTGCAAGCATCTATGCTGCTCACTTAGCTTTGTCATCAGAAAATATAAAATTACCCATCTAAAGACTAATCCGATAAGTTGAAGGTGATCTCGGATCAATACAACCTTTTTACAAAACATAGACTTTGTCCACTTCCCTCCTGGTGCCAGGTATACAGACTACAGCAAACACAAAGTGGCTGCAGATCAGCCCCCTCCTGGTGTCAGGTATCCAGACTGCAGCAAACGCCAAGTGACTGCAGATCACCAGGTGGGAGATGCTTCAGCTAGCAAACCAGACAGAGCAGGGTCCTAATTCCATTAGGACTCAATTACAGACATTCTGGATTTGATCACGGCTATGGAGTGGGGCGTGTGCAAGAAAATGTGTCTGTCTTGCTACATGTATACCCCCAAACGATGAAGACAACGGGTCTTTGACCCATGCGATAGAGGCCCTTTGCAATTTGAGGATTACCATGGAGAATGAAGATGGAAATAATGCCAATGATTGGTTCAAGTCTATGTTTTCGTAGGCCCCTCATGGTTAGAAATAGCTGTAAAATTGCTGGTTCCTATGGCGGTTTTCCTGCTCATACTTTTTTGTTCGTGTCTGATGACCCTGAGATGTTGTACGAATACCCTGCCTGAGAGCGCAATGATGATGGCGTCAATAACAGCGGGTAGAACTCCTCCTCTCACATAACACAAGTGCATTCAGACTGGTAGATAGGATGGGGTCATACGACGCATGATGGTGGAAATAGAGTAGAAAGTTGGACCCTAGAACATTGGTTTGATCTAGCGGGAGATAGAGGTTGTTGCTTCGTGATGGGTACACCAGACGAATATGCCCAGGGGTGGGGGAATTGCATCTTATGTGTAGGTGTGGGTACCAATGATTATGAGTATAAAAGGAAGGAGGCAGAAGGGTTAGTTAATGGAATATTAACTTAAGGGGGGCATGTTGGGATGCATGCACAGCAAACCCAGCCAGGCAAGAAAGTTCAGGCTGAGAAACACCTATTAGCATGCACCATCATTGGAGCAGACTGAGGTTTGCACTACAGAAGGCGCATGTGTTGTTTTAGTTAGGCTTGACACATATTAGATACTCACATATAGCAACACAGAAAGAGCAACACGTTTATTAATGTTTTGGTTGCAGAGGTTATTGATAGGGCATCATTATAGGCCTTGTGTTTAGTTGCCGTATCCCTAGTTAAGTTGTGTAGTGCGATGTACAGAAACAGCTGAAACAGGTGGAAGATGGAGTCAGAAAGGTACTCTGGTGGAAGCAAGGTCAGTGGGTTAACATGGCAGAAGTGTCACCATATTGGATGTTAAGGCCTAGTACACGATGAACAGAATAGGACGTAGGCCCTGATGTGGAGCTGCGTCTCTGGTTTAGCTCAGTTCCAAAAACAAATCCTCTTTCCCATTTTCCCCACGAGTGAAACTGAGGTCAGAGGCACACATGGTACACAGATAAGTGCTAATTGTATCCAGCTGCAGAGTCTGAACATGGGGGAGCAGAATGTTAGTTGAAGGGCGAGCAGGTAGGGATGCATGGCATCAGGTCTTGTGATGCCAAGAGTTAGATCGCTACTGCCCCCACCTAGGAGTGGTCATCTGATTTGAATTCCAATCACAAATTCAGACTCAAGAGAGGTTCCCTGGTCATATAATTACCGGGCACCTGGGGTTGGATGGAGATTAGGTTTGAGCCGTGTCTGGAATTTTCCGTGATTTGGGATAGGAGGAGCAGAGGTGATGCCAATAAATTAGTACACGTTTGGGGGTGCAGCTTATGTGCTCTGCGCCAACTGGTAAAATGAGATGGCCTATTGTCTTATCAAAGCAGAGTTGACCATGCCAGTTTACTGTGAACATGTCTGGAATGGAGCAGTGCACATAATGTGATGTTCTTAATTTATTAGTCAGTCAGTCAACAAAACCTTTATTCGGCATTGCGCCTTCAAGTTAAACATGCAACATTCAACAAAATAGTGAATACAGATAAAAATGACCAACACAGAGTTAATACACTGTTAATGCACAGAATGTATACAATTCATGAGGATCTCAAACTCTGGTGAATAAATATATGCTAGTCAATAGTAACTAAATCCAATGAGGAGAGCACTGCTCGCAGCCTCATAACTCACTTATACCAATATAATACTGATCATTTAGGTTGTTTGCAACATATGGAGTACATCAAAATCTGATTATTAACCTTCTTGCTAGCATATAAATGGTTTACATCTGAAGTTGGTCCTAAGGTTCAGCCCCTTCTTCCTTAGGAGCCAAGACCTGTGTATGTAGCGTGCACACCCAAATACAACAAAAGGGTCTAGGCTCTGTCAAATTTAGTGCTGATTTAGTGACCCTAAACCCTGCCTTTGGCATGACCGGTCTCAAATACATTCTCCTAAAGTGTATGGGTTTCTCACACAATAACATAAAATGTAGGACAGTTTCTTTTGAATTCCCATGCATCAGACACTGTGCTGTGTTGGATGAGTCCTATAAATGTGTATAAACTGCCACTGGTATAGTACCTATTCTTTAGTGTAGGTATAGAGACCTTTCAAATGGTGGCCGAATATAATCCAAATAGGGTTTGGTGCCAAAGGGTGTAAGCTCAAGATAAACCGGGCCAATTTTAAGTTTCATAGCCTCGTGCAACAATTCATCTCGAGCGTTGTTGGCCATAGCCTCTTTAATTCTTTTATTTGTGCCCACAGAGTGGCTTTTAGGGTTAGACCACAGATTAAGTTTGCCCTCTTCACAAAGGTTTTTTTTATATGGTGGACCCAGGCTATGGATCTCCCACCAGCTAATGTCATAAGGTGACTCAATGCTGACAGTGAGTTTACTAACCCCTCTTGGTACCACAACTATAGCCAGAATAAAAAGAGCTCAAACTGGACAACTACAGGAACAACATTAAGTTCGATAAAAACCAAGGCAGAAGGATCACTCTTGGGCAATAACACCAACTTTTTTAGGAACTTACGTTCACTCGAAACTAAATCTTTCACATCAGCTTGACCACATAATGTAGCCCCATTAAGGGCTGCAGGTAATGCTTGCTTACCATAGAGGTTCAGGGCAGGGGAAATAGCTCCACCTCCATGTTTAACATGGAAGGATTTGATGGACCCGCTAAATTTCTCCATAGTGGTGACTGAACGCCTCACCTGCTCTTCCCAACCTCCCGTATCCTGGCACCTCACTCCAAGGTAACCAAAGCATTTAACTTGGTCAAGCTGCGCTCCCTCCACCTTGAGCATCAGGGGAGTATATTTTGTGAAGCAGGCCTAAATACCAGAACTTTAGATATGTCTATATTTAGTTTCAGGTGAGCCGCTTTTCATTTTTTTTCAGTGCCACAATTTCAGCTAAAATCTAGGCTCAATAGGAAGATCGAAGCAAACAATTTTGAGATATTTGGCCGAAAAAGATTTTTTTCTCTTTAGGAAATTCCCATGTTAAACCATGAAGCCGTTGCTGTAGAAATCTCAAATGCCTCAAAATATTACTCAATGTTTTTCATACAAGCATGCAGAAGTTATTGGGGAAATTATTTTTCTGAAATGCCATAGAAACTACGTCTTAACCTTAACTATGCTTTGCACTTGCACAAAGGCATACTATATATATATTAAAGAGGCTATGGTAGTGGCTGTGTGATTATGGTTAAGTTGCTGTTTCCATAGGAAGAGCCCTTTTTGGGTGGCTTATAACTTTGCTCTCCCTGGACGTATCCTCACCAAACGTTGCAAAATAAGTATATGGGTCACTCTGAATTTATTTGCAAAGTTTGGTGAGGTTTGGTCCAGGGGGGGCAAAGTTATAAGGGGGGGTCCCAAAACTTCTTTTTTTCATAGACTGAATGGGGAAAAAACTTTGCTCACGCCTACAGCCCAAACCGCTGGACGGATTTTCACCAAATTTGGACCAGGAGCAGCGGCTTGGTCCCGAACGCGTGCTTTTGCAAATTTGGTGAAAATCCATCCAGTAGTTTTTTTAAACTGACCAAAAAGTAGGTCACTAAAAATTAGTGATATCTATGTTCGGTCCGTGGACAGGGTCCTGATTGGCTGGGCGATGCGCATAATGTCCGCGGACATTGGACGTGTTCGCTGATTGGGTGGTTGAGAGCGTGTGGTGCGTCAGATTTCCTGGGCACGCCCGCCATCTTGTATTTGTGGACAGCCGCGGACAGCGCAGTGAAACACTGTCTGTATTGTTCGTAGGGAAGTTGAAATTGTTCTAAGAACATGTGTCCTGGGATGTTCGTAAATCCTACCATCGTGGAGGGGCGTATGTTCACTGACCACCCTGAATTCAGCAGTTTCGGTAGTACCTGATGCCCATTTCACTGTTATAAATGTGCAGCTGCCAGAACCAACTAAGCCCCCATCTGCAAGCATCTATGCCGCTCACTAAGCTTTGTCATCAGAAAACATAAAATTACCCATCTAAAGACTAATCCGATAAGTTGAAGGTGATCTCAGATCAATACAACCTTTTTACAAAACATAGACTTTGTTCACTTCCCTCCTGGTGCCAGGAATACAGACTGCAGCAAACACCAAGTGGCTGCAGATCAGCCCCCTCCTGGTGTCAGGTATCCAGACTGCAGAAAACGCCAAGTGACTGCAGATCACCAGGTGGGAGATGCTTCAGCTAGCAAACCAGACAGAGCAGGGTCCTAATTCCATTAGGACTTAATTACAGACATTCTGGATTTGATCACGGCTATGGAGGGGGGCGTGTGCAAGAAAATTGGTCTGTCTTGCTACTTGTATACCCCCCCAAACAATGAAGACAACAGGTCTTTGACCCATGCAATAGAGGCCCTTTGCAATTTGAGGATTGCCATGGAGAAAGAAGATGGAATGAATGCCAATGATTGGTTCAAGTCTATGTTTTCGTAGGCCCCTTCATGGTTAGAAATAGCTGTAAAATTGACAGTTCCTATGGTGGTTTTCCTGCTCATACTTTTTTGTTCGTGTCTGATGATCCTGAGATGTTGTACGAATACCCTGCCTAAGAGCGCAATGATGATGGTGTCTATAACAGCGGGTAGAGCTCCTCCTCTCACATAACACAAGTGCATTCAGACTGGTAGATAGGAAGGGGTCATACGACCCAGGATGGTGGAAATAGAGTAGAAATTTGGACCCTAGAACATTGGTTTGATCTACCGGGAGATAGAGGTTGTTGCTTTATGATGGGTACACCAGACGAATATGCCCTGGGGTGGGGGAGTTGCATCTTATGTGTAGGTGTGGGTACCAATGATTATGACTATAAAAGGAAGGAGGCAGAAGGGTTAGTTAATGGAATATTAACTTAAGGGGGGGATGTTGGGATGCATGCACAGCAAACCCAGTCAGGCAAGAAAGTTCAGGCTGAGAAACACCTATTAGCATGCACCATCATTGGAGCAGACTGAGGTTTGCACTACAGAAGACGCATGTGTTGTTTTAGTTAGGCTTGACACATATTAGATACTCACATATACCAACACAGAAAGAGCAACACGTTTATTAATGTTTTGGTTGCAGAGGTTATTGATAGGGCATCATTATAGGCCTTGTGTTTAGTTCCCGTTTCCCAGTTAAGTTGTGTAGTGAGATGTACAGGAACAGCTGAAACAGGTGGAAGATGGAGTCAGAAAGGTACTCTGGTGGAAGCAAGGTCAGTGGGTTAACATGGCAGAAGTGTCACCATATTGGATTTAAGGCCTAGTACACGATGAACAGAATAGGACGCAGGCCCTGATGTGGAGCTGCGTCTCTGGTTTAGCTCAGTCCAAAAACAAATCCCCTTTCCCATTTTCCCCACGAGAGAAACTGAGGTCAGAGGCACACATGGTACACAGATAAGTGTTAATTGTATCCAGCTGCAGAGTCTGAACATGGGGGAACAGAATGCTAGTTGAAGGGCGAGCAGGTAGGGATGCATGGCATCAGGTCTTGTGATGCCAAGAGTTAGATCGCTACTGCCCCCACCTAAACGTGGTCATCTGATTTGAATTCCAATCACAAATTCAGACTCAAGAGAGGTTCCCTGGTCATATAATTACCGGGCGCCTGGGGTTGGATGGAGATTAGGGTAGAGCCGTATCTAGAATTTTCCGTGATTTGGGATTGGAGGAGCAGAGGTGATGCCAATAAATTAGTACAAGTTTGGGGGTGCAGTTTGTGTGCTCTGCGCCGTCTGGTAAAATGAGATGGCCTATTGTCTTATCAAAGCAGAGTTGACCATGCCAGTTTACTGTGAACATGTCTGGAATGGAGCAGTGCATATAACATGATGTTCTTAATTTATTATTCAGTCAGTCAACAAAACCAGAAGTAGCGGCCATCTCAAACGCCTTTCAACACACTTCAAAATCCTTAGAATATCAACATCTTTTGTCCAGCTTTGAGGAACGTAAATGCAATCTAAAACACGTTGAGTTTTGTCCAAAACATAAATTCGACGTGACCATTCTACAACGAAAAAGAGCGATGAGACAAGAATTAAGAAAACTCAAAGGCCCCTACACCGCCACTTTGAGAGAGAGCAAAAGAGCGATCAAGGCCAAATATCAAAACTGGCTTAAATCACATGCAGTGATTATGCTGCAAAATGACTCCGAAGATATGCTGCAAAAAATGGCTGGTAAAAATTCAGCGGCCTATTGGAGACTGATAAACAACATTATGGCTCCGCAACAAGCGCTTCAGGCCATCGCAGTTACTGAAGCTGATTGGGCTAAGTTCTACACCAACCTTTTCCGCAGAGACAAACCAGCACCTATCTGGGAACCTATGAGGTCAAAAAAGTGGGACTTGGCGTTTGAGAGAAGTGACATATTGGATGCAATTAGGAACGTGCATGACTCTAGAGTTCCCGGGCCCGATGGTTCAACAAATTATACGCTAAAAAAAAAAACAGATCTATGGACAGATTTCTGCGTAACCTTGTTTGACCGAGTCATTATGAGTCGATCAATCCCAAAGTCTTGGAAAAGCGCTGTGGTGGTCCCATTTTTTAAAAAAAGGAGACCGTTCAAACCCAAAAAACTACAGGCCCATAGCACTCCTCGACGTGTTGGGGAAGATTTACGCTATCCTTTCGCAACAAAAACTGTCAAAATGGGCTATAGAATCTAACCATGTAGACCCTAGACAAGCAGGGTTTGTTAAAGGGGTTGGATGCGGTATGAACCTGTTGGTGCTGAACCTCCTAAAGATGGAAGCAATTAGAACCAACGCTAAGATCTATCTGTCTCTGATAGACCTGTCTTACACGTTTGACAGCATAAACAGGGAGCTGTTGTGGGACAGACTCACCAAATGGAACTGTCCTCCCAGTCTAGTGGAAGCAATTTGTGAATTACACGCGGATACTTCTATCAAGATCCGTTTGGACACTAAAGGCACGTTATCCGCTCCTATTAGCACACATAAGGGAGTGAAACAAGGCTGCCCTTTGGCAGCCATCATTTTCAATCTTTTTATATCTGATGTAAACGAAGCATTCATTGGTGCAACTACGTTTCCTCCGAAACTACACGGTTCGCCCATCGACTATCTGGTCTACGCTGATGGCCTTATTTTGGTAGATCTGACTCCTATAGGCCTTCAGCGTAAACTGAACTGTCTTGACATCTATACCACAGTTAATGGACTCCAAACCAACAAACAAAAATGTGAAATCTTAATTTTTGAGAAATTACAAGGCTGCAGCACACGAGGAAAGAAGTTCAGATGGTGTCTTGCTAATGAGCAACTGCAGACCGTAAAACACTCTAATACTTGGGCATGAAGATCAGTACCAGCAGAAATGACGCGCCATGGGTTGAAGTTGTGAAAAGCAAATGCCGACAGATGGCTTGCCAAGCGATGCTAATCAACATAAAATTTGGAAAATGTTTTTTAAAACCAACAATTGAATTTTTCTAACAAAAAGTAGTACCCGCCCTAATTTATGGCGGTGAAAACGCGTTTGGCTGCACAAGTGACTTGTGGAACTCACACTACAGCTCCCTAAAGGCACCTCGACGGTCTGCCTGCGATATGAACTGGGCTTTATCTCAATAAACGCAAGAGTTACCTGGAACCTACTGAGCCTGTTTAGAAAAACAATGATGAAAGATCCAGTGGTCCAATTCCAAATTTTACACAAGCCGGATACCGCCAAAGAATATACCATTCTCTTTAAATGGAATCTCCTTTGTCAAACACTCTTAAAGGAGTTTGATATTTCCATTACAATGTTAATAGAGAATCCCGAGCTGGCAAAGACTAAAATTTGGAGAGTAGACTGGATTAAAACCTGCGAATTAAGAGCAAAATCAAAACTAATGCAAGAGGTCCCAGGAGAAGCCAAAGCGTTTGGTCAGAGTCACACTTATCTAACCCTCCTTCCGGACCAACATGCAAGATTTCTAGACATGTGCTTTAGGCTAAACATGCTAGAAACGAAATAGCGATTGAGCAGTTGGGTGAAGTGTCCTGCCATTGACCTTACGTGCAGATTCTGCAGTAAGAACAAGGAGACCTTAAAACATTTTATGATGTTCTGTCAAGCATTTCAACAACAAAGAGAAATACACTTTGGAGCCCTGATTAACGAGCACCAGTGTATGTCTGCTGACGATTGGTGGATAGCCCTATTTGAGGGGTCTAACAGAGCAGTTCTATTTGCATTAATAAACTTTCTTCGCGTAGTAAAAGGACGTCTGGACGACCAAAAAGTAAATTTGGGTGTAAACAAAGATGAGAAACTTAAACCAGTTGTCATTGGACCTATCTTCTAATATGCCACGATGGCTGTGACCATAGAGCTGTTAATGATGACGATAGTGGAGGGAGGGATGGAGGGAGGGATGGATGGAGGGAAACAAAATTATATGTGATGTATCTTTTTGTTTTGCTTTTTTAAAGGTTGAATAAACCAATAAAAATAAAAAAAATAAAAAAAACCCTTTATTCGGCATTGCGCCTTCAAGTTAAACATGTAACATTCAACAAAATAGTGAATACAGATAAAAATGACCAACACAGAGTTAATACACTGTTAATGCACAGAATGTATACAATTCATGAGGATCTCAAACTCTGGTGAATAAATATATGCTAGTCAATAGTAACTAAATCCAATGAGGAGAGCACTGCTCGCAGCCTCATAACTCACGTATACCAATATAATACTGATCATTTAGGTTGTTTGCAATATATGGAGTACATCAAAATCTTATTATTAACCTTCTTGCTACCATATGAATGGTTTACATCTGAAGTTGGTCCTAAGGTTCAGCCCCTTCTTCCTTAGGAGACAAGACCTGTGTATGTAGCGTGCACACCCAAATACAACAAAAGGGTCTAGGCTCTGTCATGGCAAATTTAGTGCCGATTTAGTGACCCTAACCCCTGGCTTTGGTAGAACTGGTCTCAAATACATTCTCCTAAAGTGTATGGATTTTTCACACAATAACATAAAATGTAGGACAGTTTCTTTTGAATTCCCATGCATCAGACACTGTGCTGTGTTGGATAAGTCCTATGAATGTGTATAAACTGTCACCGGTATAGTACCTGTTCTTAAGTGTAGGTATAGAGAGCTTTCAAATGGTGGCCGAATATAATCCAAATCTGGGTTGGTGTCAAAGGGTGTAAGCTCAAGATAAACCGGGCCAATTTTAAGTTTTATAGCCTCGTGCAACAATTCATCTCGAGCGTTGTTGGCCAGAGCCTCTTTAATTCTTTTATTTGTGCCCACAGAGTGGCTTTTAGGGTTAGACCACAGATTATCAGGCCGATTCATGGAATTAATGTGCGCCGAAAATTCCGGCGCAGAGGTCCCAAAACGAGCGATTCGCATTGCAACTGCGAAAATCGCAGGGAAACCAGCTCACATCGATTCATGGAAGTCCGTGCGCGAAAAAATATTGGATGTGAGCTGAAAAAGAGCGCGGAGCATGCCGGCGCACAGGTCATCCAACGGAGTGCGCCACGGCCGCTGCGAAATCACACATAACAAAAGTAGGCGGAACACGGGGCGTAACACTTGGAATGGGAACAACGCGTGAAAATATGGGCGTCACGGGGGAAGTACAGGAGGCAAGTGCGCGGAACGCCCACACGCTCGCCTAAAACTCGTATTCATGGAATCGAATAGGGCAAACCAGCCTCACCTTGCACTACTGCCCACCAGCGCATGTCTCCCAGCACCCCCACCCCCCAGCATCCAGGGGCACCCTCCACCAGGCCCCCACTCATGTCCCCCTGCACCCCCACCCCCCAGCATCCAGGGGCACACTCCACCAGGCCCCCAGTCCTGTCTCCCTGCACCCCCACCCCCCAGCACTGTGGGGCACCCTCCACCAGGCCCCCACTCATGTCCCCCTGCACCCCCACCCCCTGCATCCAGGGGCACCCTCCACCAGGCCCCACTCATGTCCAACTCATGTCCCCCTGCACCCCCACCCCCCTGCATCCAGGGGCACCCTCCACCAGGCCCCACTCATGTCCAACTCATGTCCCCCTGAACCCCCACACCCCTGCAACCAGGGGCACCCTCCACCAGGCCCCCATTCCTGTCTCCCTGCACCCCCACCCCCCAGCACTGTAGGGCACCCTCCACCAGGCCCCCACTCCTGTCTCCCTGCACCCCCACCCCCAGCACTGTAGGGCACCCTCCACCAGGCCCCCACTCATGTCCCCCTGCACCCCCACCCCCCAGCATCCAGGGGCACCCTCCACCAGGCCCCACTCATGTCCAACTCATGTCCCCCTGCACCCCCACCCCCCTGCATCCAGGGGCACCCTCCACCAGGCCCCACTCATGTCCAACTCATGTCCCCCTGCACCCCCAACCCCCTGCATCCAGGGGCACCCTCCACCAGGCCCCCAGTCCTGTCTCCCGGCACCCCCAAACCCAGCACTGTAGGGCACCCTCCACCAGGCCCCCACTCCTGTCTCCCTGCACCCCCACCCCCAGCACTGTGGGGCACGCTCCACCAGGCCCCCACTCATGTCCCCCTGCACCCCCATCCCCCAGCACTGTGGGGCACACTCCACCAGACCCCCACTCATGTCTCCCACCCCCCCAGCAGTGCGATTTGCCTGGGTACGTGTATTTGCGGGGTGCGCGGGAAGTCTTACACGCGATTTCATCAGGGTACGTTTATTATGGGTCCGCGTGAACTTCCACACGCGATATCAGCAGGGTACGTGTATTACGGGGTTCGCGGGAAGTTCCACACGCGATTGCCCTGGGTACGTCTATTTCGGGGTGAGCGGGAAGTTTCACACGCAAATTTTCAGGGTACGTGTATTTCGGTGTGTGCGTGAAGTTCCACACGCGATTTCAGCAGGGTACGTGTACTCCGGGTGCGCGGGAAATTCCACACGCGAATCCAGCAGCCTACGTGTATTTTGGGGGTGCCGGGGAGTCGTACACGTGAATTGGCCGTGTGGGTCCTCCCAGCTGTTCCCTCTACACCCTCCACGGCCCCTGCAGGCGGCCCACACCACAGGGGACTACCCTGCACCCCTGCACATGTCCCGCAGGCAGCCCATCCACCATGGCCATGCCCCCCAGCCAACCCACATGTCACCTTGCACTACTGCCCACCAACACATGTCTCCCAGCACCCCCACCCCCCAGCATCTAGGGGCACCCTCCACCAGGCCCCCACTCATGTCTCCCTGCACCCCCACCACCCAGCACTGTGGGGCACCCTCCACCAGGCCCCCACTCATGTCCCCCTGTACCTCCCCCTGCATCCAGGGGCACCCTCCACCAGGCCCCACTCATGTCCAACTCATGTCCCCCTGCACCCCCACGCCCCTGCATCCAGGGGCTCCCTCCACCAGGCCCCCACTCCTGTCTCCCTGCACCCCCACCCCCCAGCACTGTAGGGCACACTCCACCAGGCCCCCACTCATGACCCCCTGCACCCCCACCCCCCAGCATCCAGGGGCACCCTCCACCAGGCCCCACTCATGTCCAACTCATGTCCCCCTGCACCCCACTCCCTGCATCCAGGGGCAACCTCCACCAGGCCCCACTCATGTCCAACTCATGTCCCCCTGCACCCTCACCCCCCTGCATCCAGGGGCACCCTCCACCAGGCCCCCACTCCTGTCTACCTGCACCCCTGCCCCCAGCACTGTAGGGCACCCTCCACCAGGCCCCCACTCCTGTCTCCCTGCACCCCCACCCCCCTGCACCCAGGGGCACCCTCCACCAGGCCCCCACTCCTGTCTCCCTGCACCCCCACCCCCAGCACTGTAGGGCACCCTCCACCAGGCCCCCACTCCTGTCTCCCTGCACCCCCACCCCACTGCATCCAGGGGCACCCTCCACCAGGCCCCACTCATGTCCAACTCATGTACCCCTGCACCCCCACCCCCCAGCACTGTGGGGCACCCTCCACCAGGCCCCCACTCATGTCCCCCTGCACCCCCACCCCCCAGCACTGTGGGGCACCCTGCACCAGGCCCTCACTCATGTCCAACTCATGTCCCCCTGCACCCTCTCCCCCCTGCATCCAGGGGCACCCTCCACCAGGCCCCCACTCCTGTCTCCCTGCACCCCCACCCCCCAGCACTGTGGGGCACCCTCCACCAGGCCCCCACTCATGTCCCCCTGCACCCCCCAGCAGTGCAATTTGCCTGGGTACGTGTATTTCCGGGGTGCGCAGGTAGTCTTACACGCGATTCCATCAGGGTACGTGTATTATGGGTCCGCGTGAACTTCCACACGTGATATCAGCAGGGTACGTGTATTACGGGGTTTGCGGGAAGTTCCACACGCGATTGCCCTGGGTACGTCTATTTCGGGGTGCGCGGGAACGTTGACATGCAAATTTTCAGGGTACGTGTATTTCGGTGTGCGCGTGAAGTTCCACACGTGACTGGGCCTGTGAGAGTGGGGTACGTGTATTCCAGGGGTGGGCGGGAATATTTACTCGCGACTGGGCCTGGGAGAGCGTGTTACGTGTATTCCTGGGGTGGGCGGGAAGATTTACACGGTCGCCTACAACGCACCAAAAAAAAAGGTCCAATCCGGAAACACGTACGCCAGCATGAAGCAGGCGCACGTCCCGCGCAGCATAAAAGAGTGCGCAAACAACAAACAAGCTCAGACGCCAGGATGAGTATACCGTTCATAGCAGCAGTGGCCGTGGGATACCGCAGGAGGAGGAGAAGGATAGTCAGGGCCAGAATCTTCACACCCAGAACCAGCCAATTTGGTATGCCTGATGACCAGGTGTATGGGAGGTACAGGTTTCCACCACACATAATACTCGACCTGGTCAGTGAGTGGGAGGATGACCTCACATCACCCACCCTGTGCTCCCAAGCACTCAGCCCTCTGGAGAAGGTCCTCAATGTACTGCACTTCTTGGCTACCGGATCATTTCAGCGGACAAGTGCCATAGTGGGGGGGGGGGTGTCACAGGCCACGCAGTCACGGTGCCTACACCAGGTGTTGGCCATCATCACTGCCCCCCCATCAGTCCGCAGGCACATATACCTGCCCAGAACACCTGCAGAAAGGCAGGCTGTCAGCCAGGATTTCTACAGGGTGGCACAATTCCCCAAAGTGCTAGGTGCCATTGATTGCACCCATGTGGCTCTACGTCCCCCCAGGGCATCTGAGCACATCTATAGAAACCGCAAGCACTGGCATTCCATCAACGTCCAGGTAGTATGTGATGCCAAGGGAATCATCACCTCAGTATATGCCAACTATCCAGGGTCCACCCACGACAGTTTCATTTACAGAATGTCAACCCTAAACCGGGACCTAGAAGCTGGGCGGCATGGCGATACATGGCTGCTCGGTGAGTATAAATGCCACAGCACATGCATGCATGCCAGATACTGAGTAATGTCACAACCCTACTAATGATACCCATCACCACCTCTCCAGGGGACAGTGCCTACCCTCTGAGCACCCACATGATGACGCCAATTCGAAACCCCACCACGCCTCCCGAGGTAAGATACAACACAGCCCATATTGCAACCCGGGGCATAGTGGAGCGCACATTCGGAGTGCTCAAGTCACGCTTTCGCTCCCTTGACCGTTCTGGCGGGCAGCTGTTATACGCTCCCCCAGTAGTGTGCAGGATCATAGTGGCAGCATGTGTCCTGCACAATGTTGCAACACGCCGGGGCCTGGCTGTGGACATGGTGGTGCCCCCACATCCCCAACCACATGCACGCCCGCTGCGCATGGGAGGGGAAAGGGCACAGGGTGAAGCAGCCCGTACGCAGCTTGTGGCAAATTACTTCACATAGAAATCACACCCCTGTGGAGTGCACACAGCCCTGGCACATACCATCTGACAATCAATGATGACTCAATCTGACAATTATGATGAATTAAGGGACAGTCAACTGTCAGAACCATAGCAGCCTGAGATTGTTCATCTGGAAGTGTCACAATGTGTGCATCCCTACCTACACAAACACTACCAATACAATGTCATCAAAAGACACACTTCTATGCAGCAAAAATGAATACCCACTTGCAAAATACAACATGAGAACAGTGCCATGTCACCCAACCCCTCCCCGCCACCGCCACACAACACACCATGGCATGTCATGCTATGTGAGAGTAAACAAATTAATCCCCACAACATGACACAAGTGTCACAAACTACAGTGTCCCTAATGGAAACTGGCCACACATGAAATGCTCACAGTAATGCAGGACCAACAACACACATTACCAAATATTTACCAATAATACTAATCACCTACAGAACCTCCAACCTAACATAAACATGACAGTACGGACTTAAAAAATTGGTAGCCTCACTACCTGATAATGCCAGCACTTCGAACACTTCCAACTGTACAGTGTTAGCGCCACGCAAAAGTGTAGGTGCACTGCTTACAACATGGACTCCATTTCCAAAGTAGACCGCCTTGTGAAGACATGAGAAATGGACCTGCAAATTAGGAGGATGAGATGGATGCAGAGGCACATATCAATACACCATGCAGTGTACAATACAACAACAATATGCACTAGGAATGTATACACAGTATTGACTACAGACTGCCCACACATCAAATGGGAGTCCAACGTCACCGTGTAAGTCAATGTCACTTGGGCACACCCTTTGCAAGCCCATGGAAACGGGAAGCAGGAGGGGTGTTTGTCACAAAAACCCAAGCATCTGACCCAAATTCAGGACAAGCCTGCATGTGCCCAGCCACAATACAGCGTATGCCCACGGAAGCCACACAAGGCAACACACTGTCCAAAAAATAAAAAATAAAAATTCAAAAATCAAAAATCAAAAATGGCCATGAATGGGCCAGCGGGTGTGGGGGAGGCCACCCAGGAGGTCCGAGGACAGGGTGCACACCAAAACCCACCTGTGTGGATCTTGCGGAAAAAAACACCTCCATGGGCTCATGGCCTGCACGGCTACCCTATTGTGAGAGATTTGCTGCTGTCGCTCTCCTCACCCTCTGCAGCTGCATCAGGAGGTGGTGGCACTATGGGAGGCAGCCCACGAAAAGCCCTAGTCTGGTCCTCCAGGGCAGCAAGCATGTGGGTGTGGAAGGTCTGGTTCTGGAGGATAATCGTGCAGAGGTCCCCATGCAAAAACTCGCAGAATGCCCGGACCTCCTCCCTAGTTGCCTGCATCTCAGCTGAGAGCGGACGTGTGAGCCGCTCCAGCTGCTGTTCTGTCCTTGTGTTAGTTGAAGCCTCAAGCTCAACATGAGTTACCCTGAGCTGACAGAGTTCCACCCTCAGGGCTTCTCTGTGGCCCTGGGACTCAATAGAAATGGCTTCCCGCAGAGTCTCCAGTGCCACCCGCCTGTCCCTGTTGGACGCCAACATGTCCTCCCTGTATGACTGGCAAATGGTGTCTGTTGCCTGCTGTAGTTGTTCAATCAGCCTTTCTTGGGGGACAATGGAAGTGGCCACCCTATACATGGCCTGAGCCATCATCTCAGATGATGCTGCCTGTTGGTTTGCCATACCGTAAATGGATTGCTCCAATGCGGTATTGCCAGGTGGCGTACGGCCACTGCGTCGGCGGGCACCACACCTGTCTGGGGCAAGGCAAACTGCGCCTTGCTGTGCTAGCACTGCCTGAGGCTGCAGGACTGCATTCCCCCTCTGATCTGCTGGCCCAGGAACAGGATCAGATGTTGCGGAGTGTGACCCTGCATCCGTAACCACCAAAGGCGGACCTACCAACACTGACATCCCCATTGAGGGTTCTAACCCTGGTGCAGGTGGGTTGGACAGTACAGAATCCCTCCCAGAAACACTTACCTGCGACAGCACATAGGTCTCATCATCCGAATCGACACCTGAATAGAGCTTGGGGGAGGTGCACCCAGAGACACCCCTTGAGATGATGGTCTGCAGCAAGTGTGGGTTCTCACCCACCACCACACCACATCCCTCACTGGTGCACGGTCGGGCCTGAGACCCCTCCTGTGTCTGCACCATCTCCACAACCCCTGGCGTGAGGTTGGGCTGAATGTCTACTGTTGCCAGAAGGGATCCTGCAATACCCAAATCCTGGTGCGCAGAATGTATTGGATGAAGCACATGGGTGACCCAAACCACTCAGGCACACACACCCTCACCTGGCACTCAATCAGAAGCCCTCACACACACACCATGCACATGGATGACACACACATGCATGTGCACTCACCGGACAATGCCTCGTAATCTGGCAGGTCTCCCACGCCTTGGATCTGTTCCTCCGTGAGGTAGGTCCCAGCAACATACTCATGTGGAGTGAGTTCTATGTCCTCTGCTGGAGACCCACCTCCAGTCACTAGAGTTGCGGCATGACTTGAGGCCAGCTTTTTGTTTGCCCTGCGCTTCAGGTCATTCCAGCGCTTGTAGCAATCATTAGCTGTGCGCCTCACGAATCCAAGGGCACTTATGAGGTCCGCGATGGTCTGCCAGTGTGCCTGACGTTGTGCAGGTGTGGTCTTGCATCCTGCAGTAATCACCATTTCGCTGTCATGTGCGGACACATACTCAAAAAGTGCATCAAGTTCGGCCTGACTGAAGCTGGGCTTCCTTGGTGGGCCGGACTGTGTAGCCGTGTCTGGGGCATCAGCCTGTACTGGACGAGCATTCTTCCTCTTCCGCTTGGAAGGTGGTGGGGATCCTGAGTGTCCTACGCCACTCTGGACACTAGGGGTAGGAGCCCCGGTAGACTGTGGACTAGGAGTGTGGGAATGAACACTCACCATGGGACTTGGTGCAGGCATTAGCTGAAGTGTGATGTAGTCAGGGGGAACGTCAGCAGGATGGACTGGGACCGACACTGTCCTGGCTGGGAGACTCAGAGCTGGGGTGGATGGAGCCGCAGCTGCCCCTGCAGCCTCCCAACCCTGCCTACTCGGGGCAGCAGATGACATAGCTGCCCCTGATCAACGTGGCCTGGTGACACCAACGTGCACCGGCACACATGGCCTAGACCTGCTGACCTGGAAGTCAGCCATGGAGTCACCCTGTGCCAGGTCTGGTGCCACAATGGGCTGGTCCAACAATGGCTGAGCAGGGATGGTGTCAGCCACGTTACCCTCAACCAGGGGGGGCATGGGTGTCCCTGACTGGTCACCCACATATGGGGGGCTAGGAGCACCCTGCAAGTCCCGGCCACGTCCCCTGCCGTATCCACCATGGCCACCTCTTGTGGCTCGGCCACCTTTGCCACTCTTACCACGTGCTCGCCTCCCAACCATGGCCCTGACGTTGTTGTGCGTATGGGAGGTGCAGTAAACTATTGTCCTGGGCAATTGGGGGTCAAAGGGGTAGGGTACTAGATGGAATTTGTACCCTAGTGCTCTAGAAAGGCTGTATGTGACCCCTGGGGGAAGATGACGGGTCACGCAAAGCACAGGCACCCCAAAAACGGGAGATAATGTGCACGCAACCCCTCCTAGACCACGTGCGTGGAAAAATAAACCTGCACTACGCTGTGGCACCCAGAAACACAAAAATGAACGTATGCGTGTCACACGGAGCCTAGACTGACCTCTGAAGGGGTAGGCAACACACGGGGCAAGCACAGATATTAAATACGTGTGCGACTCACCGTCTGCCAGGAAAAATCGCGTGAAAAATGGCAACACCCCCGCCAAAAGAAGAATTGTACGCTGTCTGAGGAGACAGGACAACAGGAGAAGTGAACGCTGTTTGAGGAAACAGGCCCAGGAAAAAGACAAAAAGAGAAAAAAGCTGTCAGAGGTAACAGGGAGTACGAACTTGGAACGCCGTGAAGTAAATTGCATGTGAACCGACAAGAAGTACAGATTTCACCCACTCGCTCTCCACGAAAAGCACGTACAAGGAAATGGCATTCTACACGTACCTTTGAAACATGCCCACACGTCCAGCGTCACTTCCGCATGTACGCACTAAGGCCCCATCCTCCAATTACACGAGCTGAGACTCTGACGTGCAGTCATTGGACGTGTAACATGCACCCGTGTACAGGGAAACGCCCGCGCACACGTCACAGATGTGCATACGCGCTGGTGGCCTTTGGGCCAATGAATTCGCGTACGTGTGCTGACGCGCTTATGCGCTAAGGCCCTTTCCACGAATTACACGCAGACGTGCTTGATTTTCACGTGCCAAATCACTCCGTATCAAGCTGGCCACGCGTAAGCGCACGGAAGACCACGCTCCTGCCCAGAAGGCCGAATTACTGCCCCCCAGAGCCCCGAGCATGCTCCCACCTGCCATCTGCTGCTGCCTGATTGCCTACCCGCCTACTGCCCACGTGCCCTGCCATTTGCTGCCTGCACATCAGCCAGGGGTGCTGTTGCTGGTGCTGTTGCTGTGACCACCCCTGCTGGAACCGAAGACTCCCGACTGGGATTCCATCGCTCCACAGACCATCCCCAGGACCCAGTTGCCCATCCACTCCTGCCTTTGGGGTTGTCATGTCGGGCACTGCAACATCTGGCACCACTGGCAACCCCCGGCCAGAGAGGCAGAGGGGCACCAGCTTCAGTTGGTGTCCTGGTGGAGCAAGTCCTGGGGCAGTATGATGCCCTCTTCGGAAGTTTGCGCGCTGACAAGGAAGGACGGACTCTGATCTGTACGGACATCGTGACTCCCATCAACGCGGAGGGGTTGGCAGTCCGACTATTCCATCATGTCAAGAAGCGCTGGGAGGACTTCAGGTCCAGGACGTCAACAAGGCCAGGCGCCTCTTGAAGGCAGTGGATGCTAAGGGGCGCCGGGGCCACTTGTCGGACGATCAGTTGAGGGTCCTGGAACACATATCCCCAGCACTCCACATCCAGGTCCTTGAGAGGCAGACCCGTCTGGAGTCGAGCGGTAAGTCTACATGCATCATCATTGTAAGCTGTGCGTGTGGTGATGTGCCAGTAGTGTGCAGGTTGCACATGTGTTTTTATGGGGCCAAGTATGGGGTGGGGTGTACAGGGCCGTGAGGCTAACACATACGAGGGCTCTCATGTGTGAGACATGGATGGTGCGTGTGTGTGTAGGCTTGCATGCCAAATGCAGTTGTGTGGGCACACATGTTTGGATGAATGTGTATGTAAGTAGGCATGTTCGTGATGTCACACATGGATGTTGGTTTGAGCCGCATGTATCTGCAGTGTGTGTATTTGACAAGGGTGCAACAGTGATGCAGCATAGGTGCATGTGACAGCGGGATGTGGAAGCCTGATTGGCAGATGTCACATGGATGCCATTCTGAACACTGCGACAGTTGGCAAAGGTGTACACATGCATGCAAGTGTGGTGGTGTGTGTGCATGTGTAGTGCACTCCCTGTGTTGCATGTGATGTCTGGGTCACCTTTGCCTGCTCATGCATTTGTATGTGTATGGATGGTGCTGGCTGTTGCGATATGGCTGTGGTATGGCTCATGTGTGCGAGTTGAAATGACATGTGTGTTGGCGATTGTGATGCCATGTCTGAGGTTTGCCAATGCCACTCATGTACAACTGTCATGTGTATATGTGTCCATTGTACAGTGCCCTGATGCCTGTGTTTTATTTCTCCCTGTCTGCAGCGTCAACTGATGAAGAGGGCAGAGGAGGTGCTGTGGAGCACAGCGGCGGGGATCGCACCGCCAGCCGGAGACGCAAGGCCCGGCTCCCCTCCCAGGTTGTCATCTTCTCGGGGAGTGAGGAGTCCGGTGCCGCGTCCCAGGCCGCAGCTGCCGGGGGGAGGTCCAAGAGGTGGAGGTCGGAGTTGGACTCCTCGGCAGCAGAAGGGGCAGCTGGGACCCCACAGGGCCCAACGGGGGAAGATGGCACGGAGTCATCCAGGTTGGTGGGGGGTTTGGTGGAGGAGGAGGCCGTGCAAGCGACTGAGACGGGGCCTGGAGGTGGGGATTCCACTGGTGCTAGTGGTGCAGTGCAGGACCAGGGACAGGAAGCAGCACAGGCCGTCGCGGAGGTGCCTGTGTGCAATCCTGTCCCTGATCCTGTCACTGCATCATCTTGCACCAGCAGGGATGCCTACGTCCAGACCCGTTTTCAGGCAGGGGATGAGCTTACAACAACTGGCCTTCCTCTGCCTGTGGACGTGGCTATCCAAGTACGGGTTGAGCCTGTCCTGACTGGTGTGGCGTTGCGTCAACGGGCATGCGAGGTGACCTGCAGTCTTTTCATGAGGAGACTGCACGTCATCTCGAATGGCTCGTTGACCGCATCGGCCTACTGGGACAGGTCACCCAGGCCGGATTCCTCCGTTTGCTGGAGCATGTTCCGACCCCCTCCTCAACTGAACACCCTATGCGCCAGTCGTCCTCCGTGCCATCCTTCCACCCATTTGTCACCTGGGTGCCCTGTGGAGCTGCCTCTGACGGTGCGGCCAGGCTGGTGGAGGACACATCCCTGCCACAGTCGGGAGTCGGACGTCCAGCAGGGGTGGCCACATCAACGACTGCACCCCGGCCGGTGGAGGATGTGCAGGCAGCAGGAGGCAGGGCACGGGCACAGGCACAACAGCAGCAGCAACGAGGTGGGAGCCATGATGGCTCGGGGCCTTTGACATCGGAGGGGCAGGCATCTGCCGGAGGGCAGGAGGACCCAGGAAGGGAAGTGTCTTCCGTGTGGCAGCGGTTGGGCCACGCCATAGATGCGGAGCGGCAGCGGGTGGAAGAGGCACGGCCCACGATGGTCAGGGCGGAGAACTCCATGCGGAGGGCACTTGTCGTCGGCCCTGCGGACCCTCGGGGCCATGGAGGAGGACCGCCTCCGGGACATTGAGCGGGAGTTCGATGATGCCCTGGCCTGGAACATCCCGAAGTGAGCCGCTGGACTAGCCCACTGCCCTTGTAAATAGTTATGTAGTTAGTGTTAGGTTTCCTTTGGTTTTTCTGTTTTTTTTTGGACCTTTTGGACAATGAACCACATTTTTGTATATATTTTTTAAATTAGGTATTATTAGTAGATAGGTTTCATTTCTTCTGTTGGGATCATGGACCTTGGGTTGGTTAAGCTGTATATAGTTGACTGTTTTATTTTTTTATTTGGAATTTACCCATGGAGCAATGCTTTTCGGTTTTGATTTTCCTTTGGATTTACTTTTTTGAACTGTGACTTTGGACACCTTTCCTTTGGATTATGATTTGTGGTTTTACATTATTTTACGGACATGCTGCTTTTTGTTTTTAATTCCCATTGTCGTTTGTTTATTTTTGATTCCATTTATGTTGCTTTTAATACATTTTCTTCATCAAACTTCAATGCGTAGTAGCATCTCATTGGTTTCATGCATGTCATGATATGTGTTTTGACATTCACTGACACCCATTGTGTGTATGTGAGGGACAGGTGTTCATTTACATACTTGCCATTGGGGTTGTATCATGTAATTGGCATTTCTAAGTGGGTGGATGCAATACTTGGGTGGGTGTTTGGCATGTGGAGGCAGCCCATAAGGGCCAGGGATCTAGATTCTGATGACGTGGTGGCTGGGGGACATGAGTGGGGTCCTGGTGGAGGGTGCCCTGCACTGCTGGGGGGTGGGGGTGCAGAGGGACATGCGTTGGACATGAGTGGGGGCCTGCTGGCAGGTGCCCCACAGTGCTGGGGGGTGGGGGTGCTGGGAGACATGAGTGGGGGCATGGTGGAGGGTGCCCTGCACTGCTGGGGGGTGGGGGTGCTGGGAGACATGAGTGGGGGCCTGGTGGAGGGTGCCCCTGGATGCTGTAGGGTGGGGGTGCAGAGGGGCATGAGTTGGACATGAGTGGGGGCCTGCTGGCAGGTGTCCACAGTGCTGGGGGGTGGGGGTGCAGAGGGACATGAGTGGGGGCCTGGTGGAGTGTGCCCCTGGATGCTGGGGGGTGGGGCTGCAGAGGGACATGAGTTGGACATGAGTGGGGGCCTGCTGGCAGGTGCCCCACAGTGCTGGGGGGTGGGGGTGCTGGGAGACATGAGTGGGGGCATGGTGGAGGGTGCCCTGCACTGCTGGGGGGTGGGGGTGCTGGGAGACATGAGTGGGGGCCTGGTGGAGGGTGCCCCTGGATGCTAGGGGGTGGGGGTGCAGAGGGACATGAGTTGGACATGAGTGGGGGCCTGCTGGCAGGTGCCCCACAGTGCTGGGGGGTGGGGGTGCTGGGAGACATGAGTGGGGGCCTGGTGGAGGGTGCCCCTGGATGCTGGGGGTGGGGGTGCAGGGGGACATGAGTTGGACATGAGTGGGGGCCTGCTGGCAGGTGCCCCACAGTGCTGGGGGGTGAGGGTGCTGGGAGACATGCGTTGTTGATCAGTAGTGCAAGGTGACATGTGGCTGGGATGGGGGCATTCCCATGGTGGATGGGCTGCCTGCAGGACATGAGCAGGGGTGCAGGGTAGTCCCCTGTGGTGTGGGCTGCCTGCAGGGGCCGTGGAGGGTGTAGAGGGAACACCTGGAAGGACCCACACGGCCAATTCACGTGTAGTACTCCCCGCGCACCATTGAAATACACGTACCCTGATGGATTTGCGTGTGATACTTCCTGCACACCCCTGGAATACATGTACCCAGGACGATCGCGTGTGGAACTTCCCGCGCACCCATGAAAGACACGTACCCTGCTGAATTTGCGTGTGAACCTTCATGCGCACCCCTGAAATACACGTGCCCTGATGGAATCGCGTGTGACACTTCCTGCGCACCCCTGAAATACGCGTACCCTGCTGAATTTGCGTGTGATACTTCCCGCGCACCCCTGGAATACACATACCCAGGACAAACGCGTGTGGAAATTCCCGCGCACCCCTGAAATACACGTACCCTGCTGGATTCGCGTGTGAAACTTCCCGCGCATCCCTGGAACACACGTACCCAGGACAATCACGTGTGGAACTTCCCGCGCACCCCTGAAATACACGTGCCCTGATGGAATCGCGTGTGTTACTTCACGCGCACCCCTGATATACACGTACCCAGGACAATCGCGTGTGAAACTTCCCGCGAACCCCTGAAATACACGTTCCCCGCTTGGCGTTTGCTGTTTGGCAGCCCTGTGAACTGGTCCAGGGTTAGCGCAGACATTGCGATGAATTGGGGATTTTGATGGCTTTTCCTTGCGCGAGGGCGTTCTTGGGGGCGTAACTGGCGCTGCAGCAGGGTCGCTGTGCCACTCTGCGCCACGGATGGTTTTGGAGGCTAAAATCCATGAATACGCTGTGCGATGAAATGGATTTTATCGCACGCGGCTGGCGCAGTGTATCGCACGGGGACACTGTGCGCCAGCCACGTGCGCCACTTTTGTGAGAAATTCTATGAATTACCTTGTAAGTTTTCCCTCTTCACAAAGGTTTTTTTTTATATGGCGGACCCAGGCTATGGATCTCCCACCAGCTAATGTCATAAGGTGACTCAATGCTGACAGTGAGTTTACTAACCCCTCTTGGTACCACAACTTTAGCCAGAATAAAAAGAACTCAAACTGGACAACTACAGGAACAACGTTAAATTCGATAAAAACCAAGGCAGAGGGATCACGCTTGGGCAATAACACCAACTTTTTTAGGAACTTACGTTCACTCGAAACTGAATCTTTCTCATCAGCGTGACCCCATAATTTAGCCCCATTAAGGGCTGCAGGTAATGCTTGCTTACCATAGAGGTTCGGGGCAGGGGAAATAGCTCCACCTCCATGTTTAACATGGAAGGATTTGATGGACTTGCTAAATTTCTCCATAGTGGTGACTGAACGCCTCACCTGCTCTTCCCAACCTCCCGTCCTGGAACCTCACTCCAAGGTAACCAAAGCATTTAACTTGGTCAAGCTGCGCTCCCTCCACCTTGAGCATCAGGGGAGTATATTTTGTGAAGCGGGCCTGAATACCAGAACTTTAGATATGTCTATATTTAGTTTCAGGTGAGCCGATTTTCAATTTTTTTCAGTGCCACAATTTCAGCTAAAATCTAGGCTCAATAGGAAGATGGAAGCAAACAATTTTGAGATATTTGGCCGAAAAAAGATTTTTTTCTCTTTAGGAAATTACCATGTTAAACCATGAAGCCGTTGCTGTAGAAATCTCAAATGCCTCAAAATATTACTCATTGTTTTTCATACAAGCATGCAGAAGTTATTGAAGAAATTAATTTTCTGAAACGCCATAGAAACTACGTCTTAACCTTAACTATGCTTTGCACTCGCACAAAGACATAATATATATATATATATATTCAGTAAAAAAACTTTGTTAAAGGGACGTTATGGTTAAATTGCGCTAATAAAAACCTATCAAATTCAGTTCATAGGTTTTTAGTAGCGCAACTTAACCATAATGTCCCGTTAACAAAGTTTTTTTACTGAATTTCATAGTTTTTTAGTAGCACAATTTAACAATAATAAATTTGACTTTATGTACAAATAATATGGAACATACTGAACCCTTTCTACTGAATTTGACGGTCCGCAGACATGTTTGGACAACAGTACTACCACCTAAAAACTCTGGTGGGGTATGTGTAATAGTTATATCATAACATAGGAACATTTAACAAATTCACAAAGCAGCACACATACAAAGTATATGTAGTAATACTTAAAAAATGTTACCCATATATGTAACACACTAACCATTAATGTAAATACAATATGTTTTAAAATGGAATATACCAAAAGAAGATAAAGTGGCTTCCACCATAATTACCTCACAGACGCTCCACAACCAACAGCAAGACCAGACGTATACACTACTGATTACATATCTCACCAGACATAGTAAGTGCACTTCTTTTTACTCATATATTTATAAACGTTCTATATTAGAAAAAAAAACATATTACTTTTTTGTTTTCTCACAGAAATGTGTACTACTCTCGATTGGCTAGAGGAGCATTTCCCACGAGAGAAAATGTTAGAAAATAGTCCACCTAACGTTTCTGCCCCACCTTCCCAGTCATAATTGTATATACATATGAAATAAAGTTACTTTTCTTATATTGTGTTGTAATTACTTTCAGTTCCTTGTGATAAAACCAATTTAGGTGTCCACGGACACTGCGGTTGTTCAGAAATGTTCGTAAAGAAACGAAAATGTGACTGTCCTTAGGACACTACATCTGTCCATAATGTTCTCATGCAAGCTGAAAATGTTCTAAGAACACTCGTAGTGCCCTGAAATGTTCGTAAATAAACGAAAATGGAGGTGTCCTTAAGAACACTATGCCTATTTCTTAGTGTTCGATAGCAAACAGAAACTGTTCTAAGAACACTTGTGGTGTCCTGAATTGTTCGTAAATAAACGAAAATGGAGGTGTGCTTGAAACGCTATGTTTGTCCGTATTGTTAGCAAATAAATTAAACTGTGCTAAGAACAAATGGCTGTCCGTAACTGTTCGTTTTACATGTGACGCACCTTTAATTAGTTGAGGACCCGAACACTGTCCGCAGAACTTCAACACGCATGCGCAAAACAATGTCCGTACATTGGGTGTCCTGCGGACAACCGCTACCTTAGTGAACATGCTCACAAAACAATCATGTGACCGCGCCCACGCTCATCTCGTGATCTAAATCCGGACACTGTTCGTGTCCCCGACCAGTTTAAAAGTACATTTCCAAGTAATCCACAATATTTCTCATTAAAAAATCACCATACCACAAATCCCACATACTAATCCTAACTTTCCAAATAGTTTTTGTGACTTTTTGAACCGTTTTTGATATTCGATCTGTCTTGCGGACGGCGCGCATGCCCACCACCCGCGCACAAGCACCCCGATATAAGACCACTCCCTAGAGCGCATTCTCATTGTGTTTCTGACTATTCCACAGAGCACACTGCATTTTGCTGCATACTTTGCATATTTTGAGATTTCCATTTCCAAGCCTATGACATCCATGGCTCGACTATTACCACATGGTGCTACAACTGCCTCAGCACAACAGGAGTGGTGCCCATAACTACACATACAAAAATAATATAAAACCTGATGAGCAAAACCGTAAATACAAAGTGACAAACTGTGATGGCAGCTTAGTAAAACTCACCAAACCAAATTTAATTAATCATATCAAATTGTCATTAAAGACTCCTCAACATAAAGAAATATATTACATGTCCCTGCTACAACTCTTCAAACCATGGAGAAAAGAAGAAGAAATACTAGATACCTATGACTCATATGAAGACGCTTTCAAAGCCAATAAAAGCAGTATAACTGATGTAAACTTTGCACAGTACAAAACTATGTTGCACAATGAAAAGCAAGACGAAGAGGAACTCCAGGCCCAACTAGATAAGGACACTCCTGACAGTAGTCAACCTTCTGTCACAGGAAGCCAAGAACCACTGGGAGAACCACTAATAACAAATGAGGCAGAATTAGCTATGATAGAAGTAGAAAACACCATCTGTCACTATGAAGATAAAGAAGACTTAACTACACTACAATCAAAACTAAACAAAGAGCAGCGTAGCATTTTTCAAGAAATAACAAAAGAAATTGCACATGGTGTGCAACATGAAAACAAAGAATGCACCTGCCAAAATTACAAACCTATACTATTGTATGTCAGTGGTGAAGCTGGTTCTGGCAAAACATTCCTAATCAAAATCATCAGTAAGTTCCTTCAACAATTGACAAACAACAAACTGTCAGCTGTTGTCACTGCCCCCACAGGTTTAGCTGCCTACAACATAGGTGGTGTCACTTTACACCGATTACTACTCCTGCCAGTAGAACACCAAAACAAGTTAAATTATTACAAACTTTCTGCAGAAGCTGCAATGGAAGTACGCAGAGTATTGAAACAAATGAAAATGCTACTAATAGATGAAGTGAGCATGGTGTCCAACCTAATGTTGGCTTTGATTCACCTCAGATTACAAGAAGTACTCAAAACAAACTATGAAGAGCTATTTGCAGGAAAACACATCATTGTTTTCGGAGATCTTCTTCAATTGACACCTGTTAAAGGTGAGCCTATTTTTAAAACATTAGGACACAAATTCTGCCGTAAAACTGTTGGCAGCATTGGAAATGTCAACCTTTGGCAACATTTCCAATACAGAGAATTAACAGAAAACATGCGCCAATCTGCAGATCTCACTTATGCCAACATCTTAAAAAGTGTCTGAGTTGGTATACTTTCTAAAGAAGCACAAGCAATATTGAAAACCCGGCACATTCATGCACTTTATGGTGATAATGCATGTGCTACAGATGTTATGGAACAATTAGCCCACAAAAATGTCAATTGTATGGCCTTAATGCCAACTCTTGCAAGCTGTTTCAAATTCAATGAAATAATGTTAAGAAAAGAAATGCAACCAATTATGGAAATTAGCGCCACAGACAAACTAGATGTACATGGAATGACACTGCCCAGGTGTGACCAAGCCACAGCAAGACTAAATAGTTTAGAAAAATCAATCTCAAACACAGCAGGCTTGGAAAAGATATTAAAATTATCCTTAAATTGCAGAGTAATGCTTAAACGTAACCTTGACGTGGACCAAGGACTAGTTAATGGAGCACTGGGTACAGTTATTGGCTTTCAAACATACCCACGTGACAACAAAATTCAGTTTGTCAATATTCTCTTTGACAAACTTTCAGAAGTAAAAAGAATAGGACGCTCAACAGCTCGATTCCTTCTCTTCAAAGACATGTATGTACGCAGAGAACAATTTTCTCTAACTCTTGCATACGCAGTCACGATTCATAAATCACAAGGTCTTACTCTAGACAAAGCAATGATAGACATTGGTAACACAGTCTTTAAAGAAGGCATGAGCTACGTAGCACTGTCACACCTACGTACAATTGACTGTCTATTTCTAATAAACTTTGATGCAAGTAAAGTAAACGCTGATATTCCTTGCATTTTAGAATACAATAGACTTCGTTCACTATACACCCCCATCTACAAACATATCCTGTTCCACAAAAAGGAACATTTTCTAAAAGAAAACTAAATCAAACAGAAATGCAACAGGATGTCACTGCAAATCCTCCAAAGAGACTAACAGAAACTAAAACTTCATCAAGTACCACAAGCAAAAAAGAATCAATTAGGGAAAGTAAACCAGGTACTTCTTTAAAGAAGGAAGACAAAGTCCAAAAAAAGCAGTTAGATACAGAACTACCTGGACCATTTAAATTCTCAAATATAGTTGGTGTAAGTTGCTACGCAAATGTAGCAATGAATATTCTATTTCAATTACCACCAATTGTTGACAACGTTTACTTACACAGTACAGGCCCATTGTGTTTGCAAATGTTAGTACTTCACAGAAATGCAGCAAACAATCCTGACAACACGTATAGTGTTTTTGGAATAAGACGTCAATTGGACTACTGTGCTGGAATGGTGAAATTCACTATAAACTCACAGGAAGATCCACAAGAATTTCTAATGTACTTACTATTAGTACTGGAAAACAAAAACATACCTATAAATGAAATCTTCCAGATTTCATACATGTGGAAACATACATGCACTCTCTGCAACAATGTGACACAAGAACAAATCCCCATGAGCGCTTTGTCCAAATATCAATACCTAATTGTGAATCCATTCCATTTCAGCAACTTGTACAAAATGCATACCACGGTAGATTATGTTCTACCTGCAATTCGAATAATCGCTCCATGTTACTAATACAAACACATAGTAAATGCGTAATACTAATGCTTCTACGTTACAATGCAGATTGTATGAAAAACAACTGCAGGCTGACTGTATTCACACATGGTCAAATTTCACTTGGTAGGAAAACCTTCACAACAATAGGTATAATCTACCACGCAGGAGCCACAACCAACTCAGGGCACTACACTGCATATATAAAAAAAATGTGGATGGTTTGAATGTAATGATAGTACTGTTACTCTAAAGCAGAGATTACCAGCTAATCTTACAAACGTGTATTTAATGTTCTTAAAACCAAAATTTGATAACTGAACTGTACTTAAGTACACTTGCAGTAAAAGAATATAAACTGTCACAATATTTCAAAACCTATCTAACTGCCCAAAGATTCTACAACAACTAATCAGATAAATTAATACCACTCAAATAGAGCAAAAAATAGACAGTTAGAATACGCCAATTGGTGTCTAACTGTCCCAAAATTTACAAATATGCAAACAGATAAATCAATACCACGAAATGATATCAAAACATAAACAGTTAGAATACGCCTACTGGTATCTAACTGGGCCAAAATTTTACAATATCCAAACAAATACCTAATATCTTACTGCTCACAAAAACTGGAACAATCCAATGCATAAAGCATTAGGCAGAAAGAACAAATAAACGCGGAAAACAAACAAATAAATAAACTGTAGCATAACAGAAAACGTTATTTTTTTTAATCCAACATGGATTTCTTTTCTCCCACAGACCCAATGATTTTAGAAACAAACACAGAAACTTTGCACATTGCTCTGGTTTGTAATCTACTAAATATGAGGGTCAATAAAAAGAAGAAAATGTTGATTGTACAATGTAATAAGTCATTATAAAATACTAATACTAACATGCTATTTTCATTTATTACAGAAATGAACAAGAAAAACATGGACTCCCGTTACTAAACCAAATAGTACGTATAACAAGATAAATACAACCATCGCAGCATATCACACCCATACAAGCTTATAACATTGTTCCTTATAAATTCGTTTTTGACCCAAAGTTAAAAGCCACTATGGGTGTGATATGCTGCGGTGGTTGTGGCCAGGGCATACACTCTTGGGTGCATGGCCAAATGGCCATGCACCCAACATTCTATACCCTGGCCACAACCACCCCAGCATATCACACCCATAGATGCAAACATTTCAACCATTGTTATGTCCGCGGACAGGGGGAAGGTCCTAGGACACATTCAATTTGCCAGAGGACAATACAAACAGCGTTCTCAGGACACCCCCATTTTCTTTATGTACAAACATTTGTGGACACCGCGATTGTTCTTAAAACATTTTCACCTTGCCAACGAACAATACAGACAACGTCTCCAGGACACCCCCTGCAAACATTCCAAGAGCCCAGGAGTGTTCTTAGAAAACTTTCAAGTTGACACCGAATCCATTCTGTTTATTTACGAACATTCCAGAACAGCCGTGTTGTCCGCAGAAAAATCGAACACAACAAAAGCGTCTAGCACATAAATAAAATACAACTTTGAACCTATCTCATACTCCCCCATCCTCCCCAAAGACTTCTACACACCAACACACTCTACTAAATACACATTTTGAACAAACTTTCACTGCGCTGTCCGCGGACGTCCGCAAATGCAAGATGGCGGGCGCGACAGATCATCTGACGCGCATTCACGCACCGCGCTGCCCAATCAGCGAACACGTTGCATGTCCGCGGACATGACGCAAGCCGCTGGGCCAATCGGGGTGCTGTCCACGGAGCGAACAGGGAAGTCCGTCCGCGAAGCGAACACAGATATCACAAATTTTTTTGCCTTACATTTTGGTCATTTTTTAAAAAACTACTGGACGGGTTTACACCAAATTTGCAAAAGCACGCTTTCGGGACCAGGCCGCCGCTCCTGCCACAAATTTGGTGTAAATCCGTCCAGCGGTTCGGGCTGTAGCCGTGCGCAAAGTTTTTTCCCATTCAGTCTATGTGAAAAAAAAAAGTTTTGGGACCCCCCCTATAACTTTCCCCCCCCTGGACGAATCCTCACCAAACTTTGCAAAACAATTCAGAGTGGGCCATATACTTTTTTTGCAAAGTTTGGTGAGGATTCGTCTAGGGGGAGCAAAGTTATATGCCACCCAAAAAGTGCTCTTCCTATGGAAACACCAACTTAACCATAACTACATGGCCGCTACCGCGGCCATGTAATTACACAGCCACATTAGTGGCTGTGTAGTTATGGTTAAATTGCTGTGTTGGCATGTAAGACTGTTTGGGGAGTGTGGGGGAGTAAGAGATGGGTTAAATTCGTTCTGTCCGCGGACAACACGGGGGTCCTGAAATGTTCGTAAATAAACTAAATGGGGGTGTCCTGAGGACGGTATACCTGTTCGTACTGTTCGTAGGCAAGTTGAAACTGTTCTAAGAACACATCATGTGTCCTAGGATGTTCATAAATAAATGAAATGGGGGTGTTCTGAGGACGGTAGACCTGTCCGTATTGTTCTCAAGCAAGCTGAAACTGTCCTAAGAACACAAGTGGTGTCCTGAAATGTTTGTAAATAAATGAAATGGGTGTGTCCTGAGGACGCTATGATTGTCCGTATTGTTCGCAGGCAAGTTGAAACTGTTCTAAGAATAAAGGCGGTGTCTTGAAATGTTTGTAAATAAACAAAATGGGGGTGTCCTGAGGACGCTGTCCGTATTGTTCGTAGGGCAGTTGAAATTGTTCTAAGAACATGTGTCCTGGGATGTTTGTAAATAAACAAAATGGGGGTGTCCTGAGGACGCTATACCTGTCCGTACTGTTCGTAGGCAAGTTGAAACTGAACTGTTCTAAGAACACATCATGTGTCCTAGGATGTTCATAAATAAATGAAATGGGGGTGTTCTGAGGAAGGTAGACCTGTCCGTATTGTTCTCAAGCAAGCTGAAACTGTCCTAAGAACACAAGTGGTGTCCTGAAATGTTCGTAAATAAACAAAATGGGTGTGTCCTGAGGAAGCTATGATTGTCCATATTGTTCGCAGGTAAGTTGAAACTGTTCTAAGAATACAGGCGGTGTCCTGAAATGTTCGTAAATAAACGAAATGGGGGTGTCCTGAGGACGCTGTCCGTATTGTTCGTAGGGAAGTTGAAATTGTTCTAAGAACATGTGTCCTGGGATGTTCGTAAATAAACAAAATGGGGGTGTCCTGAGGACGCTATACATGTCCGTACTGTTCGTAGGCAAGTTGAAAATGTTCTAAGAGCACTCATAATGTTGGCGGACATTAAAAGTGCCCATATGGCATAGTTAAAATGTTTGACTCTATGGGTGTGATATGTTGCGGTGGTTGTGGCCATGCACCCAAGACTCTATGCCCTGGCCACAACCACCGCAGCATATCACACCCATAGTGGCTTATAACTTTGGGACCCAAGAACACATTTATAAGCAATGAAGTTATAAGCCAGTATGAGTGTGATATGCTGTGGTGGTTGTGGGCAGGGCCTAGAGTCTTGGGTGCATGGACAAGACCAAATTTATAAGCTCTGAAGGTATAAGCTACTATGGGTGTGATATGCTGCGGTGGTTGTGGCCAGGGCCTAGAGTCTTGGGTGCATGGCCAAGACCAAATTTATAAGCACTGAAGTTATAAGTCACTGTGGGTGTGATTTGCTGCGATGGTTGTACTTATTATAATATACTTACTGTTTGGTTTAGTAACTGGAGTACATATATTTCTTGTTAATTTCTGTGATAAAAGAAAAGATTATGTTAGTATTGGTATTTTGTAACGACTTATAACATTGAATAATCAACATTTTTTTTTTACCCTCTTATTTAGTAGATTACAAACCAGTTTACTGTGCAATTTGGATTAAAAAAAACCCTTTTTTTTTGTTATGCTACAGTCTATTTGTTTGTTTGTTTTCGGTGTTCACTTGTTGTTTCTGGCTAATGTTCTATATGTTGGCTTGTTGCAGATTTTTGGAGCAGTTATATACCTGTTGGCATATTCTAACTGTCTATTTTTTGTTATAATGAAATGGTATTCATTTATCTCTTTGGCTATTGTAAAATCTTGGGGCAGTTAGATACCAGTTGGCATATTCTAACTGTCTATTGTTTGTTATAATATAGTGGTATTGATTTATCTGGTTGATTATTGAAAATCTTGGGGCAGTTAGATACCAGTTGGCGTATTCTAACTGTTTAATTTTTTATATAATTTAGTGGTATTCATTTATCTATTTAGTTCTTGTAGAATCTTGGGGCAGTTAGATACCTGTTAGCATATTCTAACTGTCTATTGTTTGTTATAATGAAGTGGTATTGATTTATCTGTTTGGATATTGTAAAATCTTGGCGCAGTTAGATATCAGTTGGCGTATTCTAACTGTTTATTGTTTGATATAATTTAGTGGTATTCATTTATCTGTTTAGTTGTTGTAGAATCTTGGGGCAGTTAGATAGCTGTTGGCATATTCTAACAGTTTATAGTTTTTTAATAGAAGTTTTGTTAATGTTTAAGTACAGATTAGTTCATAAATTTTGGTTTAAAGAAGATTAAATAAGTGTTTGTAAGATTTGCTGGTAATCTCTGCTTTAGAGTAATCGTACTATCATTACATTTGAACCATCCACATTTTTGTTTTATATATGCAGTATAGTGACCTGAATTGGTTGTGGCTCCC
This sequence comes from Ambystoma mexicanum, assembly GCF_040938575.1. Taxonomy (NCBI): domain Eukaryota; kingdom Metazoa; phylum Chordata; class Amphibia; order Caudata; family Ambystomatidae; genus Ambystoma; species Ambystoma mexicanum. The sequence continues at coordinate 1,088,462,485 of NC_090926.1, read as the reverse complement.
GTGTGGTAGATTATACCTATTGTTCTGAAGGTTTTCTTACCAAGTGATACTTGACCATGTGTGAATCCAGTCAGCTTGCAGTTGTTTTTGGTACCATCTGCATTGTAACGTAGAAGCATTAGTATTACGTATTTACTATGTGTTTGTATTAGTAAAGTGGAGAGATTATCCGAATTGCAGGTAGTACATCATCTACCATGGTTTGCATTTTGTACAATTGCTGAAATGGAACGGATTCACAATTAGGTATTGATACATACACAAAGCGTTCATTACGGATTTGTTCTTGTGTCACATTGTTGCAGAGAGTGCATGTATGTTTCCACATGTATGAAATCTGGAAGATTTCATTTATAGGTATGTTTTTGTTTTCCTGTACTTGTAGTAAGTACATTAGAAACTCTTGTGGATCTTCCTGTGAGTTTATAGTGAATGTCACCATTCTAGCACAGTAGTCCAATTCTTGTCTTATTCCATGAACACTATATGTGTTGTCAGGATTTTTTGTTGCGTTTCTATGAAGTACTAACATTTGAAAACACAATTGGTCTGTACTGTGTAAGTAAATGTTGTCAACAATTGGTGGTAATTGAAATAGAATATTCATTGCTACATTTGCGTAGCAACTTACACCAGTTATATTTGAAAGTTTAAATGGACCAGGTAGTTCTGTATCTGAGTTCTTTTTTTGGAGTTTGTCTTCCTTCTTTGAGGAAGTACCTGGTTTACTTTCCCTAATAGGTTCTTTTTTGCTTTTGGTACTTGATGAAGTATTAGTTTCTTTTACTCTCTTTGGAGGATTTGCAGTGACATCCTGTTGCATTTCAGTTTGATTTAGTTTTCTTTTACAACGTTTTACTTTTTGTGGAACAGGTTATGTTTTTAGATGGGGTGAATAGTGAACAAAGTAGTCTATTGTATTCTACAATGCAAGGAATATCAGCGTTTACTTTACTTGCATCAAAGTTGATTAGAAATAGACCGTCAAGTGTACGTAAGCGTGATAGTGCTACGTAGCTCATGCCTTCTTTAAAGACTGTGTTACCAATGTCTATCAATGCTTTGGTAAGACCTTGTGATTTATGAATGGTGACTGCGAATGCAAGAGTTAGAGAAAATTGTTCTCTGCATACATACATGTCTTTGAAGAGAAGGAATCGAGCTGTTGAGCGTCCTATCCTTTTCACTTCTGAAAGTTTGTCAAAGAGAATATTGACAAACTGAATGTTGTCATGTGGATATTTTTGAAAGCCAACAACTGTACCCAGTGCTCCATTAACTAGTCTTTGATCCACGTCAAGGTTACGTTTAAGCATTACTCTACAATTTAAGGATCATTTTAATATTTTTTCCAATCCAGCTGAGTTGGAGATTGAATTTTCTAAACTATTTGTCTTGTTGTGGCTTGCTCACACATGGGTAGTGTCATACCATGTACGTCCAGTTTGTCTGAGGCGCTAATTTCAATTATTGGTTGCATTTCTTTTTTTTAACATTGTTTAATTGAATTTGAAACAGCTTGCAAGAGTTGGCATTAAGGCCATAAAATTGACATTTTTGTGCGCTAATTGTTCCATAAAATCCGTAGCACATGCATTATCGCCATAAAGTGCATGAATGTGCCAGGCTTTCAATATTGCTTGTGCTTCTTGAGATAGTACACCAACTCCAATACTTTTTAAGATGTTGGCATAAGTGAGATCTGCAGATTGTCGCATGTTTTCTGTTAATTCTCTGTATTGGAAATGTTGCCAAAGGTTGACATTTCCTATGCTGCCAATAGTTCTACGGCAGAGTTTGTGTCCTAAGGTTTTAAAAATAGGCTCACCTTTCACTGGTGTTAATTGAAGAAGATCTCCGAAACAATAATGTGTTTTCCTCCAAAGAGCTCTTCGTAGTTTGTTTTGAGTACTTCTTGTAATCTGCGGTGAATCAACATTAGGTTGGAGACCATGCTCACTTCATCTATTAGTAGCATTTTCATTTGTTTTAATACTCTGCGTAGTTCCATTGCAGCTTCTGTAGAAAGTTTGTAATAGTCTAATTTGTTTTGGTGTTCTACTGGCAGGATTAGTAATCGGTGTAAAGTGACACCGCCTATGTTGTAGGCTGCTAAACCTGTGGGGGCAGTGACAACAGCTGACAGTTTGTTGTCTGTGTCAATTGTTGAAGGAATTTGCTGATTATTTTGATTAAGAATATTTTGCCAGAACCAGCTTCACCACTGACGTACAGTAGTATAGGTTTGTAATTTTGGCAGGTGCATTCTTTATTTTCATGTTGTACACCATGTGCAATTTCTTTTGTTACTTCTTGAAAAATGCTACGCTGCTCATTGTTTAGTTTTGTTTGTAGTATAGTTAAGTCTTCTTTATCTTCATAATGACACATGGTGTTTTCTACTTCCGTCGTAGCTAATTCTGCCTCATTTGCTATTAGTGGCTGTCCCAGTGGTTCTTGACTTCCTGTTACAGAAGGTTGACTACTGTCAGGAGTGTCCTTATCTAGTTGGGCCTGGAGTTCTTCTTCGTGTTGCTGTTCATTGTGCAACAATTTTTTGAAGTGTGTAAAGTTTATATCAGTTATAGTGCTTTCATTTGCTTTGAAAGCATCTTCGTAGGAGTCATAGTTATCTAGTATTTCTTCTTCTTTTCTCCATGGTTTAAAGAGTTGTAGCAGGGACATGTAATATAGTTCTTTATGTTGAGGAGTCTTTAATGACAATTTGATATGATTAATTACATTTAGTTTGGTGAGTTTTACTAAGCTGCCTTCACAATTTAACACTCTGTATCTACCTTTTTTTTCATCGGGTTTTATATTATTTTTGTATGTGAAGTTTTGGGCTATGTGGTATAGACACATGGTTTCCAAAGTGGTACTTCTGTTTGGGTAGTATGTGTCCAGCAAATTGTTTTTTAAAATGTCTTGGCTGTTGGGATCATGTTCGGCTATTGTTTCTATGTCATCGTATGATTTCAGTACTCTTTTTCTAGATTTAGCAGGACCAAGACTTAGCCATACTATATTTTCAGATTTTCCATACAAAGCAGTACCGGTTAAACGATCTGCTGCTTCATAGGAGCCACATTCTCTATGGGAGAGCATTTTTATGCCCAAGCTGTATAATTTCTGAGACAGTGTTTTGTCTGATGACAGGTCATTCCAGAGGTCTTGGAGCTCTGTTTTTTCTGCTTTGGTTAAGTATGCTGTAACATATCGTGCAACTGCAGTGGAATTGTCTGCAATGTACTGCACATCTATGTTTGCATTCGATAAGAGGGCAATGATTGCATTGTAATCATTGATATATTTTTCTTCTTCTGTTCTTTTTATGTAATATGTATTTTTAGGTGATTTACCTTTAACACTATGTCTAACTGAAGACATGAAGTTGTTCACTTGAACTGTTTTTGTAACTGGTCTAGGGAAACTAAAGCGGCATTTGGTGTAGTATTTCCCTTTGTTTTTGTATTTGCGACGACAATATTTGCCACATTTGTGTCTTTGAAATTGTAAAATTTGTGCATGAATATCACTATTTGTTGCTTCCGATGGAATTTCACAAGTTGCATATTTTTCGATAAACCGTAACACAGTAGCATCATTGTCTTTACCAAATTTAGGAGCATCTTTAATCCATAAAAGCATGTGGATATGTGGTGCTCCTCTGGCTTGGTATTCTTTTCTCCAAAAGAAGTGTTGCACTTCTCCGAGGGGAGGAACAGTTTTATTACAAATAAAGTGTAGCATAGCAATGAAGCGATGATGATAATATCTTGAAACATTAACAGGATCTTGAGAACAAAGTTCTCCAGGTGTTAGTATATCTATGTTTGTTTTGTTTTTGTTTGATATGCGTAGAAAATCATGTAAATCTTCCCATGCATATTCTGCACAACTTAATGTAACAAACCAAGTGGGTGGGCCAAGGTTTCTTATCACACAACGTACTTCTCCATGATGCCGAACCAGTACTCTTTAGTACCACACATGTTTGCTAATAGATTTGTAATACTTGATTGTAAAACCTCATCTTTTTCTTGCACTTTTTGTAATAATTGTGTAGCTAACATATTTTGAAAGTGGGTTCCTGATTTTAATGTGTGTGCAACTCTGTAACATAGAGTTGCTAGTTCACTTTCAAAGAGTCGGTGGATTATGTATTCCACATTCTGTCTAAATCTGGGATCTTCAGAATACATCCATAACGAGCGGTATTCTGATGCTGTTATTTGAATAGGTCTATCATCGTACCTTCCTCCTTTGCCAGAAGGAAAGAGTAGAGGAAAAGCACATGCTTCTATACTTTTTTCCCATATGCTGATTGGTGATCCTTTTGTTTGTCACATTTGGTACGTTTCTAGTGCATCTTCTACGGTTTCATTAGAGTGCAATGGATGAATTGTATAATGGTCTTAAGTATTGGATACTGTAGCAGGATCTAGAAGCTCAAATTGACCAGTTTCTGGTGACTCTTGAATTATTTCAGTGGTTTCCTTCAAGTTTTCTTCAATATTCATTTCTTTGTAGTATTCATTATTGTCATTTAGATATTGAAAGGCTTGTCTAACTTTATGAAAGTCTACCTTTTGTTTTACATTTTGATAGAGGAGGCAAAGTTTCTGTACTTGAAGCTTGTTTTGTTTTTGGTTAATGACTGTATTACCTGTTTTGTTTGAACTTTTTGTACAAATTCTGCTAGAGATGGATGCTTATTTTGGACACTTCTATTTTCATTTGCTCTACTTCTGCGTTGCTTTCTACGGACTTGATTTTTGGTAGGCATTCTTTAGGGTCTGTTGAAAAAAATAAAGAAGGTATGGGTTGGGGTGTTCTGCAATGTATGTGTGCTGTGTGCATGAGTGTCTGAGTATGATGATAAAGGTGTATGTGATGGTGTGTGATTGTGCATTGGGGAACTACAACTAGTTGGGATGGGTATTATTGAATTTATGTGCTACTAAACTGGGGTTCAGATGACAGTAGAAAGTAAGCTAGTGTTGAGGAGAAGCACAAATAGTAAATCTAATGGTATAGAATTAAAAAAGTTGTTTGTTCTATAATATTAACATTCTAGGGGCTGAGTTATGTCATTTGTGCACCGTAAAATGGGGATTTGTGCGCCATTCTGCCTGTAAATCTCTGTTTAACAAATGGGGATTTGAGTAATAGTAAAAATATTATGGCGGTATTTAACTTACTTTTTTTGTGGAATGAGCAGGTTTCATCTTAGGTGTTGTTTGTACTTCAAATTCTGCTGCTGCTTTTCAGGAGAGTGGTCTTCACTGCAATTGTAAAGGACACAAATTAGTAATTTTGTGTGTTTATAGTACTGATGTTAATTTAGACATTGATTTTTATGTTTTTGTACCATTATTGTTGTTTGATATTTGAACATAGTGTGTGCATGTAATTTTGTTTGACTATGTGCTGTCTTTATATTTTACTTTAAATATGTTAGTTCAACATGCTTTGCAAATGTGTGTGCAAAAGGAAATTAAATAGCAAATAGGTTTGGAAGTGACAGTTGATTATAGCAGATGGGAAATATACAAGTTAAAAGTCTGTTAATCTGTTTATATGAATGTATAAGAATTGTACATGTACTATACAGAAAAAATGCATACCTGTAGTTTGTGTTCATGCATATGGATATGCATGCAGCTGCAACTAGAAATCTTGGAGACTTGCACAGTATTTCTTGTAGTAGGTGCTTTCCAATGATATGACACTTGTACTCAGAGTGATTAACAGTACATTTGAAGTGCTGATCTATGATGATGGAGTTAGATGTAGAGGTCTTGGATGTAATTGGTCGGTGGTCGTGTGACTGTTCAGCTATCTCCAATGAGGGAATGGCACAGAGAGTGAAGTGGAAATGGTAGAAGGGCTGTCCATGTTACGATATGTCTGCGGACATGGCGGTAGTCCGTGGACATCGCGTGTTACATACAGGGATTTTGGGGTGGGGAGGCATGCAAATGAGAATGAGCAGAGCAATGGATTGGTCAGTAAAGTTTAGTGGGTGTGTTTGTCAGATACTCTTTTTCCTGAGAGAAGAACAGATAGCTATGGCTGTGTGTTTCAGAAAACTGATTGTTTGGATTTTGGGAGACTCGTGGATACATTGGTTGAAGGTGCATGCAGAAAGCTGTGGAGTAGCTGTAGATCTTGGATTCCCATATGTGGAAGTGCACTGGCATGGAGTACGTGGAATGAAGTCGTTGGACTTGCTACCTCTCTGTGCTACTTTGGAAACAGAGCATCATCCAGACATAATGATAATTCATTGTGGAGGGAATAGTTTAGGACATGTGTCTGGAATTTCTTTGCAATTTGCAATGAACGAAGGACTTGGGAAGGTCATGGACATGTTTCCAAATTCTCAAGTAATTTTTTCTCAGATTGCGCAGAGACAAATATGGCTGCATTCTTCTTCATTTGGTCCACAAATGGAGAAAACGAGGCGCAATGTCAATAAGGCTGTTTGTGCCTTTCTAAGAGATGTTGGCATGTCCTCTTTTCACAATGAAAATATTATGTTTCGTAGCACATACATTTTTCACAGAGATGGAGTCCATTTTACTTATGCTGTAATCAGATTTTTCTGAGAAATGTAAAGAATGCATTGCGACCTTTTTTGGAATTACAGCCATCCATTTTGTAGTAGTTGTTGACCATTTCAAGTTTTTCAAACACAAACAAACACCACGCAAAGGCTCTTTTCAGAGCCACCACTTCCTCCCAGACAAAAGTGCAATGGTTATGATAGGGCAGCACCCCAAAATTTTAGATGTCCACGAACTGTCCGCGGACTTCTAAAAAATACACAAGGCCCTGCTCCATTTATTTTCCACTTCTATTTTTAAACTGTGAAAGGCGGCTCTGAAAAGAGCCTTTTTTGTTGTTGTTGTTTTATATTTCTTTTTGTTTTTTTACACACAACACACTAGGAGAGGAGGGAAAAGGAGGGTAAGGGGGGTGAAATCAACCACGGGGATAAGAAAGGGTGGGTGGAGAGAGCAAGATGTAGGGTGGGCCTCACTTAGGTAGTGGGCAGGTCTTCTCGTGCTCTGAGACCATAGTCTCAAAAGCACTACGAAGTCTCTCCCCCCTGCAGAGTACTGCGTCGCAGAACATACACACAACTGTGACCCTCGAAAGGTAAGGGTCATCAGCATTGTGAATGGTCAGTGAGGCAGCTGGAGGAATATGCTGTCCCACAGGAGTGTTCCTTGTGGTGACAGGATCGGAAACGGATGATGTAGTAGAGGAAGTCAACCTACTACGCTCCTCGCAAGGTACAACCTTGCGAACGGCCCCACCTTGGAACGACCTTAGGTGTCGCTTCATATTAGTCGTACCAAAGCTGTACGAACCAGGCCTCCCGCGACTCAGTACCATTTTGCACTGGTTGCAGGTGACTTTGTTCGCACGCGCCTTAGGTACGTTACTATGAATGGTAAATAACCGCCACACCCAAGACTCACGGCGAGTGCTGGTAGTAGGGACTTCCACTACTCATTCTCGTCATCCTCTTCATCCTCCTCTGCATCCTCACTCCTGTTCCCCTCTTCAGGCCCTTGGGGAGGTGGTGGTGGTGGAGGGGGTGGGGGTGGTGCTGAGGCAGATGTAGCACCAGGTGGAAGTAGTGCAGCCATGGATGCCATCAGGTTTCAGAAATCTGGAAAATTGGCAGCAAAAATGCACTGTGTTCTGTAAAATATCCAGAAATACAATGAGGATGAGTTCTGGGGTGTGGCCTTTTATAGGGGTGCTTGTGCGTGCTTTGCGGACACCCGCACTGTCCGCAGACAGATCGAACACCAATAAAAGGTTCAAAAAGTATGTAGAAAGTCAGGATTACTGTCTGGGACTTGTGCTATGGTGATTTATTATTGAAAAATATTGTGGATTGCCTGAAAAGGTAGTTTTAAATTGTTCGGGGACACGAACAGTGTCCGCAGTCAGAACACACGCTCAGCGTGGGCACGGTCACATGGTTGCTTCACGAACATGTCCGCGAAGGGAACGGGTGTCCGCAGGACACCAAATGCACTGAAACTATTTTCCGCATGCGCGTTGGTGTTCTATGGACACTGTTCGGGTCCTGAAACTAATTGAAAGTGCGACACAAGCGAAACGAACAGTTATGGACAGGCATTTGTTCTTAGAACAGTTTCAATTTGCTTGCAAACAATATGGACAGGCATAGCGTCCTCAGGACATCCCCATTTTGTTTATTTACGAACATTTCAGGATACTGCCTGTGTTCTTAGACCAGTTTCAACTCACCTGCGAACAATACGGACAGGCATAGCGTCCTGAGGACACCCCCATTTTGTTTATTTACGAACATCCCGGGACACTTGATGTGTTCTTAGAACAGTTTCAACCTGCCTACGAACAGCACGGACAGGTCTAGCGTCCTCAGGACACCCCCATTTTGTTTATTTACGAATTTTTCAGGACACCGCGTGTGTTAGTTTGATTGCGGACATCTCGGACACCAAATGTGTTCTTAGAACAGTTTGGACTTGCTTGCGAGCATTACGGACAGGCATAATGTTCTTAGTACATCTCCATTTTGGTTAATTGCGGATATCCCGGACATCTCGTGTGTTCTTAGAACAGTTTCAACTTGCTAGCGAACAGTATGGACAGGTATAGTGTCCTTAGGACACCTCCATTTTAATTAATTACGGACATCACGAACACCTCTTGTGTTCTTAGAAAAGTTTCAACTTGCATGCGAACAGTACGGACAGGTATAGTGTCCTTAGGACGCCCCCATTTTCGTTTCTTTACAGACATTCCGGACACCAGCACTGTCCACGGACACCTCAACTGCTTTAAAAAAAAAACAAGAAATGAATTAGGACACAATATAATAATTTTACTTTATTATATATGGATGTTAAATTTATGACAGAGAAGGTGAAGCAGAAACTGAGACAAACACAGGAGAATTGGGGGCTTCAAGAGGATTCATATGAGGTTAAGAAGGGATGGAAGTCTCATCAAAACGTTTTTGTTCATGCAGAGGGTTTGGGGATAATTGACTGGGATATGGTGAGGGGGGACAGGTACATGTGGGACAATGGTATCTAGTTTTTTCTTTCAAGTGATCCTCCACAAAGTTTTTTAAATTGTTGAAATTTTCCATGAGTATGTCAATTTTTTCTTCCATGCGCTGGAGAGTCTTATCCAATATTTCTTTTCGTTTTCTATTTTCAATGTTTGTATGGTCTGTACAATGTATATAAAATAATATTTATTAATTGGTTTATATAGAAAAGTGTCTACCATTAGGTTCACTATCTTCAGACATTTCCTCACGTGGGAAATGCTCCTCTAGCCACTCCAGAGTACTAGACATTTCTGTGAGAAAAAAAAATTATATCACTTTTTTGTATCTAATACAGACATTTTAGAAATATGTGAGTAAAATGAAGTAAAATGAAGTACACAAGCGAAACGAACAGTTATGGACAGGCATTTGTTCTTAGAACAGTTTCAATTTGCTTGCAAACAATATGGACAGGCATAGCGTCCTCAGGACATCCCCATTTTGTTTATTTACGAACATTTCAGGATACTGCCTGTGTTCTTAGACCAGTTTCAACTCACCTGCGAACAATACGGACAGGCATAGCGTCCTGAGGACACCCCCATTTTGTTTATTTACGAACATCCCGGGACACTTGATGTGTTCTTAGAACAGTTTCAACCTGCCTACGAACAGCACGGACAGGTCTAGCGTCCTCAGGACACCCCCATTTTGTTTATTTACGAATTTTTCAGGACACCGCGTGTGTTAGTTTGATTGCGGACATCTCGGACACCAAATGTGTTCTTAGAACAGTTTGGACTTGCTTGCGAGCATTACGGACAGGCATAATGTTCTTAGTACATCTCCATTTTGGTTAATTGCGGATATCCCGGACATCTCGTGTGTTCTTAGAACAGTTTCAACTTGCTAGCGAACAGTATGGACAGGTATAGTGTCCTTAGGACACCTCCATTTTAATTAATTACGGACATCACGAACACCTCTTGTGTTCTTAGAAAAGTTTCAACTTGCATGCGAACAGTACGGACAGGTATAGTGTCCTTAGGACGCCCCCATTTTCGTTTCTTTACAGACATTCCGGACACCAGCACTGTCCACGGACACCTCAACTGCTTTAAAAAAAAAACAAGAAATGAATTAGGACACAATATAATAATTTTACTTTATTATATATGGATGTTAAATTTATGACAGAGAAGGTGAAGCAGAAACTGAGACAAACACAGGAGAATTGGGGGCTTCAAGAGGATTCATATGAGGTTAAGAAGGGATGGAAGTCTCATCAAAACGTTTTTGTTCATGCAGAGGGTTTGGGGATAATTGACTGGGATATGGTGAGGGGGGACAGGTACATGTGGGACAATGGTATCTAGTTTTTTCTTTCAAGTGATCCTCCACAAAGTTTTTTAAATTGTTGAAATTTTCCATGAGTATGTCAATTTTTTCTTCCATGCGCTGGAGAGTCTTATCCAATATTTCTTTTCGTTTTCTATTTTCAATGTTTGTATGGTCTGTACAATGTATATAAAATAATATTTATTAATTGGTTTATATAGAAAAGTGTCTACCATTAGGTTCACTATCTTCAGACATTTCCTCACGTGGGAAATGCTCCTCTAGCCACTCCAGAGTACTAGACATTTCTGTGAGAAAAAAAAATTATATCACTTTTTTGTATCTAATACAGACATTTTAGAAATATGTGAGTAAAATGAAGTACACTTACTAGCTTCTGGCAAGGTGTGTTCTTACTGGTCTGTAGATCTGCTGTTGCTCTTAGGTGTGAGGTAATCATGTTGGAAGCCTATCTTTCTTCTTTTGGTATATTCCATTTTAGAACATATTGGGGGTCATTCCGAGGTTGGAGGTAAGGGATTACCGGCGCCTGTAAGGGCACCAATGGCGGTAATCCCTTACCTCCGTATTCCGAGTTCCCTTTGCGGGTCCCTCTTTACCTCCTGCTTTTAGCAGGAGTAAATTATGGGACCCGCAAAGTGACCTTGGAGTAAATTACGGCACCGTAATTTACGGTGCCGTAATTACCTCCTTCCCCATTCCCATTGAGCCCTGTGGGGGCAGAAATGGGGATGGGGAAGGGCTATGGTGAATGGGGAATTACCGGTCCATCCAACCTTGGAATGGACCGGAAATTACTCCATTCACCATGCCGGTATTCCATGGAGTAAATAGCTCCATGGTTGCCAACCATGGAGCTATTTACTCCATGGTGTAGTCCTAACTCGGAATGAGGGCCATTGTATTTAAATGAATGGTTGATGTGTTATATATATGGGTTACACTTCTTATTTATTACTACATATAATGGGTATGTGTGCTGGTTTGTGAATTTGTTATGATATAACAATTAAAGATACCCCCCAGACTTTTTGGGTAGTGCTGCTGTTGTCCGCGCCTGTCCGTGGACATAGGAAGAGTTCGCGGACATCAAATTCAGTAGAGGGGGTTCATTATGTTCCATGTTACATGTACATAAAGTCAGGGATATTATTGTGAAGCTGTGCTACTAAAAACCTATGAAATTCAGTAAAAAAACTTTGTTAAAGGGACATTATGGTTAAGTTGCACTACTAAAAACCTATGAAATTGAATAAAAAAACTTTGCTAAAGGGATGTTAGGGTTCCAAGTAAAACTGAAAAACCCCTGAAATTCGCCAGTTGTGGTGTTAAACAACCATAACTCGCGCCACCACTGTGCACTGCTAAGACTAACACCCAGGACATCAAAGATGACATAGCAAATGTCATTGATGACATCACTGATGACATCACATATCTGGCTCCCCCTTTATTCATTTACTGACATATCTAGGGCACATGGTTTTCTTCAGTAGCAGGCAGGAAATAACAATTGATAATATATAATTGAAGTGTGGTGGTCACCGCACTATAGTTAAGTTGAGTATCAAGTTCCATAGAAAACACAAAAATTCAATTCATAATAACTTTTGATTTGTATGACGAATTTGGCTGATATTTGCAAACAGAAAGTTTGACTGGAAATTTTGGGAATGATATGTTAAAAAATGAAAAAAGTTAAGATATCAATAAAACGCTTTTTTTGTCCTTCTCCCATTCATTTCCCCGTAGAGAAATAGTCCAAATGTCTTCACAGCGTACAGCAAAAACCGCTGGATGAAATTGGGGCAGTTATGAAACAACTTGGGTACGAAGCTTTGACTCGATTTCCGGGAGAAGTCTGGGGTTATTCCAAACAGTTGTTAAAATAATTTGACATAGAAGGGGTTGCCCCCTTCTCCAAAATTAGAGCTATATACGTGTCCCACAATGTATGAGCTAGGATTTGAAAAAGCCCCAAAAAATGATTTCGCTCGATGCAAGCTTAACCCGGTAATTACTGGGGTAATGTGAAAATGGAAAGTGGAATTAAAAAACAGCTATTTGGAGGAGAAAAAAGAATGAAAAGACATCAGGTTAGATGGGGAGAGAGGAAAGAGGACACCATGCGGATTTGGGGAGTTGGAGTTGGCCTGGGGAGCCAGTTGCAGTTCAAACATTTTGGCATGATCAGGAAAATACTGCAGTAATCCAAATTACTGTGACAATTACTGCGGTAATGTTGGCACAGTTATGATACAATAACCAAACCACATTTATCCATGATAATTGTGAATTATCAAGGTAATTGAAACTGGCGAAATAATGTATGGGGTGGATATTGATTGTGATCACATCTGATAGGCAGGGGAAATGGGTCTTTGTGCATGTGACCCTGGCTAGTAGGCCCCAAAGAAACCGATTGGTGCAACGTCTACAGTGGTCCGGGTCAAAGGTGGTGGCCACTACCCATGGACAAACACTGTGGCTAGTGGGCCCCAAGGAAACCTATAGGTATAAATGTACACCGTGGCCACTGGGCATGGCCAAAGGTCATGGCTAGAAAGCCAGAAGGAAACCAATAGGTGGATGGCTGTGACCCCTGTCCATGACTTACGGCCATGGCTAGTGGGCCCTAAAGAAATCCTACTGGTGCAACATACACAATGGCCACGGCTGAAGGCCATGGCCACTGGCCGGCCATGTTTAGTGGGCCCCAGGGACAGTGCCACCGCAGGCCACAGATATTAACTAAGTCTGTGTCAGGTTTTGCAGGGGTTGAAAACAACAGTAGAGCTCTCAAGTTGTCCCATGTGAAATGTGATCATCTCATCCAGCTGTGACTGTTTCTATGCATGCTTGGGCATGCAGTTAAAACACAAATACTATAAAACAAATATATTCAGGCTTGGAAAAGCAACACACACCTGATGGGGGAAAACGTAGGATTGATATTCCATCAAATTGCACCAAAAAAGAAAAACTACCCTCGAAGGTTATAAAATGCAAAACATAACTTACAAAATGTGTTGTGTGCTTCCTATATTGGTTGAGTTTGTTCCAATTGAGGTTAACTTTTTTATGTAGTAGTTGCTTGTCCACTATCACAACCAAGTTTCAAAATAGCATGTAGGCCTCCATTCACTTGGTTGGCTCCCTGTGAGATGGAAAACGCCATTTTATACTTTATTAGTGGAAAGAAATTGGGGCTCTTTACAAGTATGGCGGTACGGTAACAACGGTGATGGTAAGCTCCCGGCACCGTTGCTACCGTACCGCCATACTATGAGTTCTGCAAGCAGATGCCTGTCTGCCGGCCAGGTCGTACCTGGTGGGTGGACTGGCACCCGCTCGCAGACCTTGACGGTAGCACCGGCAACGTTATTAACGGTGCCGGTGCTACCGTCCTCCCCATTCCCATTGAGCCCTATGGGGCTGAAATAGGAATGGGGAGTATTTATTACCGGCGCCTGGCAAAGGGGAATTACCGTGTCCGCCGGGGCTGGACTGCCTCGGTAAATCCCCAATGCCGTGAGGCAGTAAGAAAATTACTCTGGCGGCAGCCGTGCCAGTTTTACTGGCACGGCTGCCGCCAGAGTCATAATGAGGCCCATTGGGCCTCATTAAAAGTATGGCGGTACGGTAACAACGTTGCTGGTAAGCTCCCGGTACCGTTGCTACCATGCCGCCATACGAGTTCTGTGAGCGTGTGCTTGTCTGCCCACCAGGTCGGACCTGGCGGGGGACCGGCACCTGCTCGCAGACCTCGATGGTAACACCGGTACCATTGTTAACAGTGCCGGTGCTACCGTCTTCCCCATTGTGCCCTATGGGGCTCAAATGGGAATGGGGAATATTTATTACTATCACCCGGCAAAGGGGAGTACCGGGTCCGCCGGGGCTGGAATGCCCCTTTATGTCCCCATTGCCGGGTGCTGGTAAAAAAACGACACCAGCGGCAGTCATGCCGGTTTTACCTGCACGGCTCCCGCCAGAGTCATAATGAGGCCCATTTTTGCTTTCTTCATGCAAAGGTGGAAACAGGTTTGGATGGCTACTGATTCCTGACATCAGAAACATTGAGTGCCCTGGTCCTCCCACTTTTAAAGCAGAACCAAACAAGGTACCCACGCTAAAGACAGTCCTGATTTCTGTCAATTATTTCAATTATATCTCCAGAGTAATGCAAAAGGAATGTGCTTAAAAAAGTCACATGAAAGAGACCAAAGAAGAAGTCATAGAGTACAGAAATTTAATAAACTAAACGCATTTTAGATTCACATCACTTTTAACACAAGTTACATAAAAATATTGAAAAAAAGGAGAACAGTATTCAACAAAACATTCACAATATATACATAAATTCACAAAATGGAGTGGATTCATTAAACGTAGTTAGGGTAGATTTCAACAACTTAATTGAGAAAAGATCCCAGTAGGAAGCAAATTGTTCATACAGAGTCAAAAATACCAGGGTGTATGAAAAGTTACCCTGATAAGTACAGAAAGATATTAGTCCATCAAATAATTGTAGTAGTTATCTGCAAACGTGTAGTGGGAGATCGTAGATACGTTCCCAAAAGGGTTCCAGGACAGGTGGGGAACAAAACACATGGATAACACGTTTCGGCGTGCCAAATAGGCATCGGTAGTTGAAGCCTTCCTCATGGCAGGAGTGGTGTAGTAGGGTTAGTTTCTCCCCTGTATATACATTGGGGACAGGGGGGATCCGTGATGCTGTCTTCCCGGATTATTAGGGTTCTAGCGATGGCTAGCGATGGTCTCAAGAGCAGTTATGTGGCCAAACAAATGACCAGTGACGGTGCTCTACATTGCTGTTGAGATAGTGCAGCAACTGGATGCGGTTTTTGAAAATGCAACTTCACTGGATGTGGTGCAGTCTGGGATAGATCTAGTTTACTTAAGCCAAAAAAACACAACAGCATACATTGTCCTACAGAAGCTCAAGAAGGCAGCTGCTTGTCTTGGGTAGAACCTGGAAGAAGTGAGTGGTCCTCCCACTTTGACATCTAGCTGAAGATTGGTTTACCTCCCAGCCAAAGCTAATTAATCTTAAGATATAAAGACATAGAAAAGGGCTCTAGAGTGCCATATGTAAGCCGCGTGATGCCAGCGGGTTCAATGCAGCTTTAGTGGTCGTTTACAAAATATACCAAAAATCCCTACTGTGCCAAATAATTTTACACATGAGACCATACTAATAGGTTATTATAATACTGTACAACTCTAATACATTGTAGCAAGTTTCACTTTAAACTAGTCGTTGCTATAACACATTTCCAATTACCAAGCTCACTAGAGCCCACAATGAAGATTGTGAACTCTATGCAAAACATATGTTGGCTAGGTCATGGTGGAAATGTGTTAAAGAAATGGCTAGTCTAAGGTGGACATGAAGTGACTTTGAGGTGTTCATTGCTAAATATGGGATTCAAATTGGAAATGTGTAATAGCAACAACTGGTTAAAAGTGAATATGTGCGAGAATTTATTTGAAAAACTTGAGTTATTAGAGTTGTACAGTATCATAAAACATGTCAGAAAATACGTACTTATTAGTATGGTCTCATGTGCAATATTATCTGGCTCAGTAGGGTTGTTTTTATATTTTGCATATTTGAGTAGGGATATCTTTACAGGCGGGGGCATCACAGACCAATGGCAGCCTTACAGTTAAAGAAAGAGCAGAATATAATTTATGTGCGCTATAAAATGAGTGCAAGAAGGATCCCTGTTAGGAACCTGAGTCATTGATGTGAGTGGTCGTTTGCTTTGGTTCCTTCCGTGGGGGCAGCTATATGACAAAGATGAGAAATGTCTGCTGTTGGCCGCAGGGTTGGATTGGCCCCCTCGGCCTTTCGGCCCGTGACTGGGCCGAAATCGTCCCTGGGGAGTGGGGGCCGGTTTCTGGCCATGCCTGGTGTGATGGGCGCACCCGTGCTTCGGGACGCTCCCTACTAATACATCCACGCATGCATACGCTGACACAAGCATCCACACGTCTGTATGTTCCAAGGTCCCGGCGGCAACTGCCGCATGGACCGTCTTTATTACGAACGAGCATGCGCGGCCAGAACGAGGCTTGCGCATGCGCACAGTCACCTAAAGACGTAACATCCCTTTTTTTCTTTAAACAAAATAATGCAATAAACAACAACTTGAACTTGCCCACCAGTGGGCTGCTGACCTGTGCCAATCTCGTGTTCAGTCTCCTGAGTCCAGGATGTAGTCCTTGAGCCGAACAGGTGGGTTGCGACTCTGTCACGTCGGATACCGCCTACAGCTCCTCGAGGTTTGTGGCGGGGTCTCTGCCACTGGTGGCGGATCTATCGCAGTGTCTCCTTCAGGACTCTCAACGTTGTCCTCTGGGGATGCATATTCCGTCAGTCCAGTCTCTCGGGGCTGGATGTCAACCTTTTTGAAGAATGACCTGTTTCGGTTGACAGTCCCCCTTTCGCTAGCCGCGGTTACCATCGACCCTTTCACATGGGTGACGGGCCAGGGTTGTGGTTCGTATGGCACCGACAGCTTCCCTTCAGGTCTGCGGTTTCGGACTAGCACAGAGTCTACCACGACTACTTCCCTGTCTTCCAATTCTCTCCTTCCGCTTTCCTTCTCGTTGTGGGCCTCGCGTTCTTGCCTCACTCGGTCATTGTCTATGACCCCCGGCTCATGGCCCTCCACTTCTGGGAGGAGTCCTCTTGGGCAGCGCCCAAACAAAGCTTCGGCTGGTGCAACCCCTGTCGACTAGTGAGGGGTTGTTCTGTACTCCCTGAGAAACTCGAAGAGGTTTCTCTTCAGTTCCCCTCCACCATTGGCTGCTATGCGGAAGACCTTGTTGAGCGTCCTCATGAGCCTCTGCGCCTCTCCATTTGCTCGGGGCCAGAGCGGTGAAACGTTCCGGTGCTGAATCCCTTTTTCCTTCATATACTGCGCAAACTGGCTTCCGGTGAAGGGCGGTCCATTGTCTGAACACAGGATTTCCGGGAAGCCGTGCGTGGCAAACATCTTTTCCAGGGCCAGGATTGTGTGGTCCCCTGCTGTTGAGTCGACTAACTCCACCTCTGGATACCTCGAGTATTGATCAACTACTGCCAAAAAGTACATGCCCCTCCCAGTTGACCCGAAGTCGGCGTGGACTGTGCCCCACGGCCTTTCGCTCCTCTCCATGGAGTTGATCAGTGGTGCTCTTTCAAGGGGGCTTGCTGCTTGACATGGCAGGCACCCCTTCACATGTGATTCAACTAGGCCTTGTAGGTCTGGGAACCATACTTTTGGTCGCAGTCTTGCCTTTGTTTTCGCCACCCCTTGGTGTCCAGTATGGGCCAGCTCCAGGACCCTGGCCCTTAGCGCCTGAGGTATGACTATCTGCCACCAACGCAGCAGCAGTCCATCATCCGAGATTGACAGTTCGTCACGGACTTTCCATAGTGCCTGAAAGTCCTTCTGGGCTCTGTCTTCCTGCCTGGTGTTGTTCTGCAGGACATCTCTCCATTCCCCGCTGCGAATTGTGGCCTGGATGATCTTAAACACCTCATCCCTGGATGACTCATGTGCCACAACCTCTCTGGCCAGGGCCACCGGCATCGCCCCTTCAACGATGTTGTGGATGAATTCTTGCCACTCCACCACCTCTCCTTGGCATGTCGTACAGTCCTTATTGGGGTGGCGGGACAGGTAGTCCGCTGGGTTGTTCCTCCCTGGCCTGTACACTAATTTGACGCCATATTCGATGAAAGCGAGCATCCACCACTCTATCCATGGAGGGGGCTTTGAGGACACACCCGCTAGGATGGGCAGGAGAGGTTTGTGGTCTGTTATGACAGTGACCGGCTTTCCGAGGATGTGTAAACGAAAATGCCTGCAGCCCCACAAGATCGCCAGCGCTTCCCTCTCAATCTGCGAGTAGCGTCTCTCTGTCTCCGTAAGTGCCTTACTCGCGTATGCAATGGGTAGCATTTCACCCCTGGCATCTGCCTGCATGAGAACTGCCCCTAGGCCCATGGGACTGGCATCTACGACAATCTCAGACTCTGCAGTGGGGTCAAAGTATGCCATCGTGTCCTGGTCGGATAGTGCTCTCTTGATCGCCAGAAACGTCTCCTGTTCACACTTGTCCCAGACCCACACAGTGTCATTCTTGGTCAGGGCCCGTAGGGGTTCAGAGAGAGACGCCAGTCCTTTGATGAATCTGCCACAATAATTCACCATCCCTAGAAAGCTCCGCACCTCCGTGGGCGACTGGGGTGCCGCTGCCTCTCGGATGTCCTTGATCTTTTCCGGGTCTGGAGACACTCCGCTCGCGTGGAAAATGAACCCAAAGAACCCAATACGGTCCCTGAAGAACTCGCATTTCTCCCGACGCAGGGTGAGTCCTAGGTCACTTAGCCTTTGCAGGGTTGCCTCCATCTGCTTCATGTGCTCAGCATGGGATGTGGCAAAAACGAGAATGTCATCACTCATATTAATAACACCCTTGAGTCCTGCCAGGGCACCCCTGAAGGCATTTTGGAAAACCTCTGTGGCAGAGGATACGCCAAAGCTGAGGCGCTTAAACTGGTACAGACCCTCGTGCGTGGTAAAGGTAGTAATGTACCTCGAGTCTGGGAGCAGTTCAAGCTGATGGTATCCTGCTCTCAGATCCAGCTTCGAGAATATCTTGGCCCCCTGCAGTTCGCCGATGATGTCATCTAGCGTGGGAGTTATGTGGCGTTCACGCTTAATGGCCACATTCGGAAGCCGCATGTCTACACAGATGCGTACTGCGCCAGGTTGTTTGGGCTTTGGCACTACAACGATGGATGAGACCCATGGAGTCGGCCCCTCCACCCTTTCGATGATATCCATTCTGATGAGTGCTTTGAGTTCATCTTCAACTTGGGAACGGAGGTGGAACAGAATCCGACGGTGTTTCAGCGCTGTTGGCTGGATGGTCTCATCTATGTGCAGCCGCACTGGTTCTGCCTTCAGCTTGCCGATCCCCTGGAATGTGCTAGCAAACTTCTCCAGAAGTATATCAATGTCACCTTGGTAAACCTCCAGTGCAAAGTGCCCAATGTCCAATGCTTCCGATGCAGCACAACATAACAGGGAACGTGGGCTGACGTCAGTGACAAAAAACCTTGCTTTGATCACTTTGCCTCCACGGGACACTGGGGCCACGAATACCCCCTTGATGGGTAAGGGGGTGTCACCTCCATACGTGAAAATCCTGGCTCTCGACTTGTCCAGGGGAGGTGGGCCTGGAATGGCCTCATAATGTTCTGTGGCCAGTACACACACCGAGGCTCCTGTGTCTATGAGCACTTGTGTGAGGGTCCCTTGAATGTCCACAACACACGTCGGTTGTCTGCGTTTCTTCGCCCCTGTAGCCAACTTTGAGATGAAGAAGGCTTCTTCATCTTCCTCTTCCTCCTCAGCTATGTTGAACCTCTGGGCATCTTGCTCCAGCGCGGCGACACTGCGTTGTCTCCTGAAACCGCCGCCTGACCTGGCTGGCCCTCTCTGCGTGGTAACCGGGGCAGCGGCCCGACACATTCTGGCATAGTGTCCCGGTGTTTTGCATCTCCCGCAGACTCTCGTTTTCACTGGACAGTCTTTTGAGTTGCGGCAAGTCATACCCACAGTACTGGCAGATGGTAGAGCCACCTTGCGGGGATGTCGCTTCCTGCCTCTTCTGGTTCCAACATGGTTTCGACTGAGGTTGTCTACCCACAGCAAAGACCTCCTCGTGTTTGCCCGGGCGTATTGCTGCATCCATTTTCGCCCCTCTACTTTCGGCGAGTTCGTACACCCTTCCATTGTCCAATATGTGTGCTAGAATCATGCCCGGCTCCCTCAGAATCTGCCTCCGCAGCTTGCCGGAGCTGCAGCCCTGAATCAGTTGATTGCGAACCATCAAATCTGCATCTGCCCATCTGCACGTGCTTGCTAGCTGTCTGAGGCGTGCGCAAAACTGATCTAACGACTCGTCGTCATGCTGCTTTTCTCCGCACATGACAAACCTGTCAAAGTCAACATTAGATAAGGGTATAAAGTGATCATGAAGTGCAGTTTTGACAGCAGTGTAGGTGGCTGCTGGTAAGGTGTACCTGCTGAATATAGCAGCGTTGCTACTGTCGCATCATCATCAGTTTCCCCTGTGTCAGCGAAGAACATGTCAAGTTTTTTGATCCATAGAAGCCATCTTGTGCCCAGTTTTGAAGGTGGGCCTGATGTGTCGAATTCTTGCATGGTTTGTAAGGAACCATGCTACCTTCTCACCACTCTTGTCGCTGCAGGAGCTTCTCCATCGCTGTCCACCATCTTCACAGGTCGCACAGGCACCTCAGTCCGTAGTAGAGGCCGCAAACCTGGCTGAAATTGGCTTTGACGTACCTGGACTCTTGGGCTGAGGTATTGTGGTGATGTCCTCTGGCTGCTGATAGCCTAAAACCTGTATGCCCAGGTCAGAAGTGCAGTCCTCACAACTGGGGGGGGGGGTGGGGCTGCAGGGTGTCCGAAAATTGAGGAATTGTTTCCCTCAGTATGCCGTACATACTGAAAACAAAATGGCCGCCATCACACGTGTGAAGTTCGTAACACACACGAAGAAGAAATGCTCATAACAACACGTTTATACGTGTCGCGCTTCTCTCTCCGCATCCCATCCTCGTCGCCAGTGTGATGGGCGCACCCGTGCCTCGGGCCGCTCTGTACTAATACATCCACGCATGCATACTCTGACACAAGCATCCACACGACTGTATGTTCCAAGGTCCCGGCGGCAACTGCCGCACGGAACGTCTTTATTACGAACGCGCATGCGTGGCCAGAACGAGGCTCGCGCATGCGCACAGTCACCTAAAGACGTAACACCCGGGCCGATTTAGACGAAAGAAAATTTAAAAAATAATAATAATCTTTTCAAAATGTATTATTCTTTTTTTTTCTTTCAAAAAGCCGTTCATCCTTCTTAGGCCGATAAATGAGTACCAACACAGGTTGTGTGATATTGTATGCATATTTGTTCTATAGAAAAGAGCTTAAGCGTAAGTGCTATACAATAACATATTATCATTTGGCCTTGGATTCACAGTAATTTAGTGTACTTAGGAACAATGCTATTTGCTGCCACTTCCTGTTTTTTCAAGGAGTGAAAGGTCGTGTTTCATCATTTCCCGGGATGTCACTTTGGGGTGGGGTCAAATGACATCACTTCTGGTGATGTCATCAGAGGTCAAGGGTCGTGAGGCGAGGGGTGGGACACTTTTTTTTGGGTGACCAGGCCTATTTCTTGTCCCAGTCCGACCCTGGTTGGCCGCTTTCTCCTCTCTGGCTTGAGTGATTTTCCTGACCTGCACCCTGAGTGCAACACTCACCCCACTTTCAACATGACCAAAAACACATGTTTGATTTGCCAGCCTACATATCCACTTGCATTACTCGCCCATCGTGCCTCTTTTCGTTACATGCTCTCAAGTGACAAATTGTTCCGCATAAGCTTTTTGCACATTCTCAATAAACAAAGAATGAACGAGCGGCTTTATCTATCAGAACAAGTTGTTTGTCACGTATGGCAGCCGTGCCTGTGCAATCACGGTGGTTGCTTCTGGGTTGGTGGGTATGACAATGCATGTGAGTTTGGACCTGGGCTGTGGCCTATTTTAATGGGTCTTCAGACATGTGTGCGGTGAGATTTTATATCTATTTACAAACGTAATCCTTTGTTTTCAGATCAGGTTACCTGAAAACCATTCATATGTGGTATTAACGTGCAGTGAGACATTTCTTTTAATGTAAGCTTATCGTGCTCGGATGCTAGTTCTATTAACGTAAATGTATTTACTTGGCATGTAGTGGGAACATCTGAGCATTTGAGACTTCTGCCTATGTTATAGTACAGCGTTTGTCATTAAAGTCGCCTCTGGGGGCTTTGTCACCTGCAGGTAAAAATGTGGCACGTGGAAGCGGAGCAGTGGTTGCAATTAGGTCATCTGTGTGAGGCAAGATGTGTGGCCAGGCCTGCATGTGGGTGGGAGTTTCATTTGTGTGTTGTGTGTTTAGTGTTTTGATGGGTCTTGATGTCCAGCACCTAACTACAGATTACAGTGAAGTGTCATGGGTGGCCCATAGACCTAGAGAGTTTATTGGGTGCTGTTTGTTGTGTGGCAATAGGCAGAAGGTGCATTTGTAGTTTTTAGTGGTGTTTCTTAGGGTAGCAGGTTGAGGGTTAGTTGCTGGCAATGCTTTATAAGTGAAAACCATATCTATTACAGCCAAGGTTTTGAACGCGGCATCATTAGCATTTTCGCGTCACTCTATCAAATGATGGTACTGCATGTTGATGTACAGGGTACCCGTATAAATGATCGAATGTAAAAAATCGTAAGGCGAAATGACCGAATTGTTTTACCTATATCTTTCGAAATGTTGGGTTGTTTTTGTTAAAATATAGGTGTGGGGTGCGGCAAGGTTATTAGTTAAGGTAGAGGGGTGGGAGGGTTGTGGGGTGGCTCCCCCTGCATTATTAGAAAAAAAACAATTCAGTAATTTATCCTATGATTTTTGACATTCATCATTTCATGGATATTCGATCTACAGCTGTTCCTGGGCAGGAGCTACTGCAGGGGAACCAGAAGCTACCAGAGATGCTTCTTTTAAATTTGCATCCATTTTGTATGAACAATATGGCCTAATCACAAGTTGGGCGGGGTGGTAAAAATGCAACAGTAACACTATAACTGCCTCATTACTGCTCCGCCCAATCCTGAGTTTGGGCAAAAAGTTGGAGATTTACCTCCAGCTTTTAGCTGGAGGTAAATCTTGCTAATTTCCACTCATTTAAGGTGCTATTACCACAGCGCTATTACTGCACTGCTGTTAGCGCTGCTGTAATAGCACCCAAAATGCCCCATTGGGTCCAACAGATCCAATGGGAATAGGGATTTACCCCCCACAACTCGTGATCCGCCGCTAATAGTGCTGACCGAGTTGCAGTAACGCTCTATGCGTTGGGCGGTATCCCGGCAGATTTACTGAGAAGTGGCCCGCTCAATGAACTACAGGTGTCCGAGCAAATAGAGCAAATATATGTGAGAAATTCATTTTGAGGAGTGGTGCCTCGATTGTGTTTTTATAAAGCACCTGGTTCTTAAGAGAGAGCATGCTAAGGAGGCAGGGTGTTCTAAGATGGGAGTAGCAAGAGGTGATGCCAAAGAGTACAGCTGCAAGGTCGAAGGGGCTATCTGGAGCTGCCAAATTGTCTGGTCTCTTAAGGAAGCCATTGTATTACCAAGCTGGGTTGACCTTGTTGTTCACAGTCACTCCCTAATTGGGTCCTCTCAGGGGTATGCACATAGTCCATTATTGCAACAATTTACATGAACAATTTACATGAACATAGAACCAATAGTACTTTGAGGTGTATAACTGCACATGGATTTGTAATTATTAAGTGAAGCATTTTAGACATTTTAGAAGCATTTTAGACATCGATGTAGATTGATTTTAGTGATTCTGCTTATGTTAATATTGTGACGTTTGTGTGACATTCTTCATGCTCTTTTTAGGCTGATTTAATATAATTAGCTGTATGCGCGTTGTGCTACGAAATACCTGAGAGCTTGTGTGGTCGGGGCTTACTTCATTGCCTGCACGTTTTACTCATGAGGAGTAGTTTCTCTCCCTGCTACAACTCCCAAGGTATGTGCGATGCTCACCCGACTGATGACAGCGGGGCACGCCGCAGGCTATAACTGGACCGCGTCGGCCTGTTTTAGCCTGTTCTGGGCTGTATCGGCAGTCGGCAGGAGATGTTGCCAGTTTTACTCGTGTGCTCTTCCCCGATGTCCGGTGGATCTTGAGATTGTTTTTCAGCTCCAGTATTTCTACCTCAAGGTAACTGTCTGTTTCCATTTCCTTCCCACTCTCCCCCTCCCTTCCTTATCTCTGTCTTAGCACTTGCACTATCTGAAATGTCGTCAGGTCGAATACGGTAGTCGCTGTCTGTTTCCATTTCCTTCCCACTCTCCCCCTCCCTCCCTTATCTATGTCTTAGCTCTTGCACTATCTGAAATGTCGTCAGGCCGAGTACGTTAGTTAATTTCATCCTTACTCTTCATGGCCTGTAAGAATGTCGTTGTATTTTCCCTCAATAGGGCGGAAAAAAGAGGGCGTTTCATTGCAGTAATTCACGAGACCGCTCTGCATATTTCACACCTAACCACCCTCGACTGGGCCGATGGTGCCCAAGTCGGGTATTTTACATTCAATATATCCTCTAGAGCTGCTATACATATTGTTCTTGGCTACAGACCCGCTGGTCCGTGCAAATCATTCTTGGACAATCTGGACTCTTTTTTCTGGTTAGTGAAGGAAGTAAGCATAAGGATCTTATGCTACTGGGTGACTGGAATATCTGGTTGGACGGTCTTACTAAACCAGACTCCAGAGAGTTGTGGGACCTTCTGGAAAACCACGGTCTCCACCCTTTGGGGACGCATTCTTCCCACTTAAAGGGACACTGTTTGGATGTGATTATAAATAGAGGGACTTATGCCTCATTGAAGGAAACTCGGCCATTTCATTGGTCTGACCATTTTGTACACTTTCTTTCACTAACTTCGCATAATGGGGATAGGGCTAGCTTTAAGGATAGACCTATCACTTATACTCGGAAGATCAAGAATCTGGACAATATTACAGGTGAGGAAATCAAGAGAGCACTGGGTATTATCGACCTACAGCTCTCTACTGATGATTTCTTTGATTCAGGAACCACCAACCTGGATGATGTATGTTCCAAGACGCCCCCTAAGAAAATTAAACAAATTAGAATTTCTAAACCATGGTTTACGCCGAATTTGATCCCATTAGGTAAATCAGTCAGTAAGAACGATCGCCAATGGCGTGAAGGACAAACATCAGAGAATGCATAAAGAGCTAAGACTGCGCTGAGAGAGTATAAACAGGTGATTTTTCAAGCCAAAAAAGAGTTTCTAGGGAAAAAGTTGAAGGCAGCTAGTAACCTCCATAGGGAGCTATTCTACATTGTATCTAAATTTTGTAATCCAGCTTGCAAATCTACACCGATCGAATCTTCGCACATGCAGGCAAATCTATTTAAAACATTTTTTATCGATAAAATGTAAGGCATTAAGGTCGGATGTTGCCAAAAAAACTCAGGCCATAAGGATCTCACCTGGTGAACCCCCCGCAATCAATGTACAGTAGACCCTAATGATCTAATACAGCAGAATAGTCGACTAACATTTGATTTTCAACCAGTTGATGAAAAAGAGATTCATCATTTGCTGGATACACTCAAGCCTGCAAATGACCCCCTTTTTGTTCTTCCTGCCTATGTGGCTAAGCTTCTGGCTTCCGACCTGACGCCATTTGTAACTAAATTTGTTAATGGATCCTATCCCAGGGGATGGTACCCCTCAGCTTGAAACATGCAATAGTCACATCATTATTAAAGAAACCCACTCTGGACTCTGAAATCCTCCAGAACTTTCGCCCAATAGCAGGACTTCTGAGGCCCGCTTAAATTCTACAAAAGGTAGTTATTGGCCAACTGCAGGAGTTTGTAGAGAGGAAAATGTTATTGGACAAATTCCAATCCAGGTTCAGACCTATGTTTGGAACAGAAACAGCCCTTGTGGTCGTACAGGATGACCTGCTGAGGGCCGCAGATCAGGGTGAGCTGTCCTTGTTGGTGATGCTGGACCTGTCCGCGGCCTTTGATATGGTCAACCACACTACCCTTTTGGGTCGATTACAAGAGGTGGGAAGGGTATCAGAACATGTCATGCGCTGGTTCAGATCATTTTTGACAAACCGCTACCAGCAAGTAGGGTTGGAAGGTTTCCTGTCAGATGCTATCAGATTGATTTGTGGTGTGTCGCAGGGGCCCTCACTGTCACCATTACTTTTTAACTTGTGCATTCGACCCCTCCTAGGGATCGTGAGGCGTCATGGAGTGAATTTTCATTCCTAAGCAGATAACACTCAGATCTTTTTCAGAGTTTCAAATGCTAAGACTGCAAAAAGCTCATAATGCCACAATAAGAACCATTTTTGGCTTAGGTTGACGCGCACGTGTCACCAACATGGCGCATGCTACACTGATTGGCAGTGGAAGACTGGATTAGATTCAAAGTGGCGTGCCTAGTCTTCAAGTGTATTAACGGCCTTGCCCCAGAATATCTAAGAGATCTGATCCAACCATATCAATCTCCAAGATATTTACGTTCTAATGACCAGTATCTTCTGGTTATCCCATGCTCTGTATACAGCTCAAGGGCAGACAGAAGATTTGCTGTGTCTGGGCCACAATTATGGAATCCTCTTCCATTGTAAATTAGGACTCTCCAGTCATTACTGCAATTTCGGAGGGCACTAAACACATTTTTATTTAGATAGGCTGGTCTTCTTGTTTTGTGCTGAGCTGCTCCACTCTTTGGATTCCAATCTAATTCCTGTTCCTTTGATTGTTACATCTCTGCCTCTATACGGTTTGTTCTGCCATGTGCGCGGTGTACATTTAAAAATCAACAAATCAAATCAATTACATCACAGTGTTTTCGGCTAACTGCACGCTCAATTTATCTTATAAGGGGTTGTATTTAGATATGCTTGACCAATCGGTTAATGAACTATAGGGGATATTAAGATTTTTGTATAGGTGTTAGCCAATGGGGAACATGCAATTATGTTGTATTGAAATATGTTTTGCTTATGTTAAGTTGCGGTGTCCTGCTTTAAAAGATGTACCTTGAAAAGGTTGTGTCGAGCGTGGTTTCAGTTTTCACTTCTCCTGGACTGACTGACACGCCCAACCGTATCTGCATGTTATAAGTACTTTGTTTTTCTTGCAACGGGTGCACTTATTATTGACCCCCTTTGGAGTTATTTGTATTGATCGGTTTTGGGGATTATCTTACATCGTCAGTCAGTATTTCAAAATACAGTTTCATAAAACTGAGAAACAAAAACACAATATACAAAACGAACACAGCATTTGAAACGTTAAAACTTTCAAAGCAATAGAGCATTTTCAATAAAACGATAAATAGAGTGAGCCACGCTCTTACAGGGCAATGAGAACAAATGCAGCTTGACCTCATTTAGTGTTCTTACATTGTACAACCTAAAACCTGGAACAAGAAACTTTCTTCTTACATCATGCAAGATGGGGCAAAAGAATAGAACGTGTCAAATCATTCACATTCAATCATTTCTCTGTACATAACCTTCTTTTCCTCATGACAGACCTGTTTTACATTCATTGTCCTTTTTCTATAACAAACAGGCACTGGAAAACGCAGCACGGACTTGCCTCGAGATGAGCGAGCGGTTTCTGTGGAAAGTAGCCAACATTCACATCCCAGACATAGCACCGTGGGGCATGTCCACATTTCATGTAAAGCGGACAGTCTCAGACGTGGCTGATCATTTTGAAAGGGAACATCCTTCTCCAATGATAAAGAGGATACTGTACCACCTACAGCCAAGTCATATCCCTTCACTGGTAAGGAATGTCAAAATAAATTAGTTCAGTGTTTGCTCTCCACTTTTCTCTGAACTTTTTTGGCTTCACTATTGGAGTTTAAATGCACCCTTCCACGAATATTTTATTTTTTAAATGTTGAAGTAATTACCAGTTATACCGCAGAGAACAGTATATTAAATCCTCCATTTGTCATGGTAGGGGAGACCTTTGTTAGACAATCTTTCCCAACCTCTGTTTGTTTACAAAATGCAAGATTGCACCACAGGATTGCAGTTGTATCAATGTTAAACAGTGAGGATAGATAAGAATGTAAAGTGAGAGTACATTATTCCCTATGTTATAAGGTTAGGTGTAAAATAATGTTACAGGGAGTAGAACAATATTTTCTATTCTCAATGGGGCTATTTGTTATAAGTAAATATATATTTTAACTCCAAAATCCTGAAACGAAGATCTCTTTGTAAAATGTAGTTCTTCAAACATAGTCAAACATGCACATTAAAAACATGCAATTTTACCTTACAGTTCCTTATCAGATCAGGCAGTAATATTAGTTGAACAGATTACTGTGCCACTGCTCTGCTGGTACCACTGATCAGATCAGATCTGATCAGATCTGTAAAGGTGTGTATTGGGAGTTTTTGCCTATTTTGGCTGTTATGTTGTTCATCTGAGCACAACAATATGCTACTTCACCCCTGCACACTCACACCCACCCAACATCACTCTTTCCTCACCTCACCCACCCTCACCCACTGTAGCTTTCTCGCTCACACCCACCTGTAATTCATTTCCTCATATCCTGCTTGTCAGAGCTTAACCCCCACCTCAGATGCAGTCAAGACACCTGCCTGGGGATATAGTAGGATTTGCTACAGAGAATACTTAATAAAAAAGCTCCAAAGGGAGTTTAATCTATGCGCTTATCACAAGCATCTGACAAGTTTAATATTAGACAGCAAAATTGTCAACCGAATATATTGGACGCAATTATGTTTAGCCTAGTGTAAATGATTATTAATGAGATGGATTTTCAGAACCACCCTAGTTGATGAACAGATTAACTGACACTTTTTGCTAGCCAAACTAGATCAAGGTAAGCATAGTATCAGCAGTAAGCTTCAGGGGATGATGTGGGGTGATGCAGTAGTACAGTTAACCCAACGTAGAGCACTAACATTCCTCAAGTAACACTGGATTACACAAACACTAATTTATTAGGATGTTTCATCTTAAAGCAGGTAAAGTTTAATGTATGTTTTTATCCCTAAATCACCCAATAAGCACACATATATGTATCTATTACAGGGCCTGCGGTAGCGGCCTTTTAGTTATGGTTAAGTCGCTCAACTCATAGGAAGACCACTTTTTGGGCGGCTCATAACTTCGCTCCCCCTGGACGAATCCTTACCAAACCTTGCAAAAAAAGGGTATGGCCTGGTCTGAATATTCTTGGCAAATTTGGTGACGTTTCGGTAAGGGGGGCAAAGTTATCGGGGACCCAGTTTTTTATTTTCCATAGACGCAATGGAAATAAAATTCTGCTCACGCCTAGAGCCCAAATTGCTGGACGGATTTTCATCAAATGCGGCATGAGCAGTGGTTTGGTCCTGAAATCGTGCTTTTGGAAATTTGGTGCAAATCCACCCAGTAGTTTTCTTTAAAATGGGCGAAATGTAGGTACAAAAACGTGTGTGACATCTGGGTTTGATCCACAGACTCATTTCCCTGTTTGCTCTGTGGACAGGCCTCGGATTGGCCCATGGGGCGGCATGATGTCTGCGTACACCTGATGCGCCCGCTGATTGGTTGATGAAAAGTGTGAGGTGCATCATATTTTTCTGAAACGCCCGCCATTTTCTATCCGCGGGCAGGTGCGGTTGTCCGTGGACAGTGCGATGGGCAACAGGGCTGGGAAACATATTTTGGGTTATAAATCTATACAGCATTACCAAAATATACTAAATGTACATCTGTTGGCATATTGAAACTGTGTTCCATTTCACAAATAGCATTGTAGCACTATGGATGTAGTTAGATACCAGTTGGCGTATTCTAACTGGTTATAGTTTTAAAGTTCAGAAGGGTATTTTTTGAAGCAGTTACATACCTGTTTTACAGGTCAGTGACTACATTTTGGATTAAGGAATATTAAGTAGGCAATTGTTAGATTTGCTGGTAATCTATGTTTTAGAGTCATTGAAGTGTCATTGCATTCAAACCAACTACATCTTTTTTAAATGTATGCAGTATAGTGACCTGCACTGGTTGTGGCACCAGTGTGGTATATTATGCCTACTGTTGTGAAGGTTTTCTTGCCAAGAGATACTTGCCGATGGGTGAAGCTAGTAAGTTGAAGTTGTTTTTGGTACCATCTACGTTGTACCTTAAAAGCGTTACTATTACATATTGGCTATGTGAGTTTATGTGTAAGGTGGAACGATTGTCTGAATTGCAAACAGTGCATAATATGCCATGATTTGCATTTTACACCAGCTGATGAAATCCAATGGATTCACAATTAGGTATAGATACGTACACAAATCGTTCGTTAAGGACCTGCTCTTGTGCAACATGGTTGCAGAGAGTGCATGTATGCTTCCACGTGTATGAAATGTGGAAAATTTCATGTATAGGTATATTTTAGCTTTCTATTACTTGCAGTAAGTACATTAGAAATTATTGAAGCTCTTCCTGTGGTGCAATTCTTGCCTTATTCATGAGACACTGTAAGTGTTGGCAGGAATATTTGTTGCAGTTCTATGAAGGATGAGCATTTGCAAACACAACTAGTCTGAGCCGTTCAAGTAAATGTTTTGAACAATTGGTGGTAATTGGAATAGAAGATTGATTGCAACATTTGCATAGCAATTTACACCAGTTGTGTTGGAAAATTTAAATAGACCGGAGAGTTCGGTCTCTGTGTCATTTGCTGGACCTCCACTGTTTCTTTAGAAGACATATTTCTCTTTGTTTCTGCTGATGGATGTTCACCTGCTTTTGCACTAGATAGTTTTGTGGTTGTACTACTTGATGGAGTAGCAGTTGTTTTTAGTTTCTTTGGTGGTAGTGTTGGGAGATCTCTTATAAGTTCTGTTTGCATTATCTTTCTTTAAAAAGTTTACCCTTTTCAGGAACAGGGTACATATCGCGATGGGTGTATAGAGTGCACGTAGTCTGTTGTACTCTACGATGCAAGGAATGTCAGCCTTGACTTTGTTTGCATCAAAATTGACTAGAAATAGTCTTTCGAGTGTACGTAGACATGACAGTGCTACCTTCTTTAAAGACTGTACTGCCAATGTCCACCAATGCCTGATCTAGGGTTAGACCTTGTGCTTTGTGAATAGTGCGGCATATGCAAGAGACAGAGAGAATTGCTCTCTGCGTACATGCATGTCTTTGAAAAGAAGGAATCGTGCTGTTGAGCATCCTATCCTTTTAACTTCAGAAAGTTTGTCAAAATGGATTTGAAAAATTAAATGTGATACGCCTGGAAGCCTACAACTTTACCAATTGCTCCATTGACTAAACCTTGCTCCACGTAAAGGTTACGCTTCAGAATTACTCTGCAGTTGAAACACAATGGGCCTCATTACGGGTTTGGAGGTAGCCATGCCGTTCTTACCGGCATGGCTACCCCCAAACCGGGTACCAGGTTCGGGTCCCAAAAATAGGGAATTACCGGGCCATGCTGACTTTTGCGGGCCTGGTAATTCCCATTCTCGGGACCCGGACTCGGTACATCCCCATTCCCTTTGAGCCCCCATAGGGCTCAATGGGAATGGGGAGAATTCTAACAATTAATGACAGGCCTTTTGTTAGCATCCTGGTCTGCTAGCGCATCCCCCTCTGCACGTCTGGTCTGGCCAGGCAATCAGAGCGGGCACCGCTGCAGACCTCGTAATGTGGTGGCCTGGAATGAACGGTGCCGGTCCCTTAACGGCAACCTCGTAATGAGGCCCAATGTTAACATTTTTTCAAACTGACCACAAAAGTGATGGGTGGAAGGTATCAAATGAATCTAAACCACTGGAAATTGCTCTGGGCAACCTTCCACACCACCGTTTTTTAGCCCGTCTGCGCCATTGCAAAAGGGGACCAGCCATGTGCAAATCAGTCAGCAGCTGCCGCCACCGAAGGTAGCAGCCCAGCCTGAACTGCTAGGCCAGGTCCCCTCTGCACAGAAAACCAAGCAACCCCAGACATGTTTCAGCCTTGTTGGACCTCCTCAGTGAGGTGCAGCCTGGTTCCCTGTGGCGCAGCGAGCAAGGGACCCACGTCTGGCCATACCCTCTCTCACAAGGAGAAACAAAAGTGATGGGTGGAAGGTTTCGAATGAATCTAAACCACTGGCAATTGCTCTGGGCAACCTTCCACACCACCGTTTTTTAGCCCGTCTGCGCCATTGCAAAAGTGGACCAGCCATGTGCAAATCAGTCAGCAGCTGCCGCCACCGAAGGTAGCAGCCCAGCCCGAACTGCTAGGCCAGGTCCCCTCTGCACAGAAAACCAAGCAACCCCAGACATGTTTCGGCCTTGTCGGACCTCCTCAGTGAGGTGCAGCCTGGTTCCCTGTGGCGCAGCGAGCAAGGGACCCACGTCTGGGCATACCCTCTCTCACAAGGAGAAACAAACTGACCACAAAAGTGATGGGTGGAAGGTTTCGAATGAATCTAAACCACTGGCAATTGCTCTGGGCAACCTTCCACACCACCGTTTTTTAGCCCGTCTGCGCCATCACCTCTTTAGATTCATTCTAAACCTTCCAGCCATCACCTCTTTGTTTTAACATTTTTTCAAAACCAGCTTTGTTGGAGATACATTTCTCTAAGATATTTAGTTGTGCTGTTGCTTGTTGACACATAGGGAGTGCCATGCTGTGCACTTCCAGTTTGTCTGTGGAGCTGAAATACACTATTGGTTGCATTTCTTTTTTTTTAACATTGTCTCATTAAATTGCGCACAGCTTGCTAGGTTTGGCATTAAGGACATACATTTTATATTTTTTTGTGCACATTTTTCCAAGACATCAGGAGCCGATGTGTCATGCCCATATAGCTCATGGATCAGTCTACTATTTAAGATGGATTGTGCATCTTTAGAAAGAAGACCAGTCCTAATGCTTTTTAAAATGTTAGCATAGGTGAGGTCTGCAGACTGACGCGTGTTTAGTTCTACGTATTTGAAATGTTGCCAGAGATTTACATTTCCTATGCTGCCAAGTGTGTTGTGGCATTGTTTGTGTCCTAAGGTTTTAAAAATAGGATCACCTTTCACTGGTGTTAATTGTAGGAGATCTCCAAAAACAATAACGTGTTTTCCTCCAAAGAGTTCTTTGTAGTCCATTTTAAGGACTTCTTGTAATCTGATCTGAGTTGAATTAAAGCTAACATTAGGTTGGAGACCATGCTTGCCACATCTATTAGAAGCATTTTCATTTGTTTCAGAATTCTGCGTAGTTCAGTAGCAGCTTCTGTTGATTGTTTGCAGTACTCTAATTTGTTTTGGTGTTCTAATGGAAGGAGTAGTAGTCGGTGTAAAGTAACACCTCCTATGTTGTAGGCAGCTAAACCTGTGGGGGCTGTTACAACAGCTGAAAGGTTGTTGTTTGTTAACTTTTGTAGGAATTTGCTGATTATTTTTATTAAGAATGTTTTGCCTGAACCAGCTTCACCACTTACATAGAGGAGCACAGGTTTATAATTTTGACAGCCACAAGTTTTACTTTCAAGCTGCAAACCATGTTCAATTTCTTTCGTCACTTCTAGGAAAATGCTAAGTAGCTCATAATTTAGTTGCGATTTCAGCAGTGCCAAGTTTTCTTTTGATTGCTCATGATACATGGTGCTTTCTACTTCAGTCATGGCTAATTCTGCTTTACTATGAGTGGCTCTCCAAGTGGTTCTTGGCTTCCTGTAACAGAAGGTTGACTCCACTCATGAGTGTCTTCATTTAGTTCTGCTTCTTCCTCTTGTTAGCTTTCATTGCCCAACATGTTTTTGTATTGCTTGAAATTGATATTTGTTATACTACTTTTATTTGCATTGAATGCAGCTTCAAATAAATGAGTCATGGGTGTCTAATAAATCTTCTTCTTTTCTCCATGGTTTAAAAAGTTGGAGTAGGGACATGTAGTAAAGTTCTCTATGTTGAAGAGTTCTAAAGGATAACTTCATATGATTAATTAGGCTGGGTTTGGTAATTTTGATGAGACTCCCTTCACAATTTGATACCATGTATTTTCCACCTTTTTCATCTGGTTTAACGTTATTCGTGTAGGAGAAATTTTGGGCTATGTGGTATAGGCACATGCTTTCCAGAGCAGTACTTATATTTGGGTAGTATGTGTCTAATACATTGTTTTTCAAAATGTCCTGGCTGTTGGGATCATTTTTGGCTGTTGTTTTTTATGTCTTACGATTCGAGCTCTCTTTTTCTGGATGCAGCAGGACCAAGGCTTAGCCAGACTATGTGTTGCGATTTGCCTTATAAGACTGTGCCTGATAAACGGTCTGCTGCTTCATAGCATCCGCATTCTCTATGGGAGAGCATTTTTATGCCATAACTGTACAATTCTTGTGACATTTTTTTGCCAGATAGTATGTCATCCCAGAGGTTTTCTAGCTCGGTTTTCTCAGCTTTGGTTAGGTAGGCTGTGACATATCTTGCAACAGCAATGGAATTGTCTGCAAAATAATCTATATCTATGCTTGCATTCCACATGAGGGCAATCATTGCATTGTAATCATTGATGTACTTTGAATCTTTGTTTCTTTTAATGCAGTATGTGTTTTAGGCGATTTGCCTTTCACACTGTGTCTAACTGAAGACATGAAGCTGTTTACTTGTCCCGTTGCTGAAACTGGTCTAGGGAAACCAAAGTGGCATTTGGTATAGTATTTACCTTTATTTTTATATCTGCTTTGGCAGTATTTGCCACACTTATGTTTTTGAAAGCGTGACATTTGTGTATGTAGCTCACTATGTGTGGTGTCTGAAGGGATGTCGCAGGTTATATATTTGTGAATAAACTGCAAAACAGTGGCATCACTGTCATGACCAAATATAGCAGCATTATCCACAAATGCATGAGGCTGTGCGGTGCTCCTCTGGATTGATATTTTTTTCTCCAAAAGAAGTATTCTACTTCTCCAGAAGGAGGAATATTTTTATTACAGATGAAGGGCAGCATGGCAATAAAGCAGTGCTGAAAGTATCTTGATACATTTACAGGTTCAAGAGAGCAGAATTCTCCTGGTGTTTTTATGTCTATCCCTTCTTTGTTTTGGTTTGCTCTATGTAGGAATTCGTGCAAGTCCTCCTATGCATATTCTGCACAACTTAAAGTGACAAACTATGTGAGTGGTCCAAGGTTCCTTAGCATACACCATACATCACTGTGACGTCGGAACAGTATTCTTTTGTACCATGCATGCTTGTCAAGAGATTTGTTATACTTGAACTGCAAAACTTAATCTTTGTCTTTTATCTTTTGAAGTAGTTGAGTAAAAAATTGGAACCAGCTTTCAATGTGTGTGCTACTCCGTAACATAGAGTTTCTAGTTCATTTTCGAACAGGAGGTGGAATATGAATTCATCATGTTGTGTGAACCTGGGGTCATCAGAATACATTCGTAAAGAGTGGGATTCTGATGCTGTTATTTGTGTCCATCTTTCATCATATCTTCCCCCTTTTCCTGTAGGAAAGAGTAGAGGAAAGGTTCAAATTGGCCAGTTGGTGAGCAATCCTGAATTATATCTGTGGTTTTGTTTAATGTTTATTTTTTTTAATTTTTTTTATTTACTTGATTTTACCCAAAAAGAATTGATTTTTACAAGGTATAAAGAAAAGAAGGAGATCAGCGTTTTTTTTTTTTTTTTTTTTCTGGGATCTGTTGATGCAGTTTCGCCAGTTTTTTCGTCTTAGCTAAGTTCGTTGTTTGGATCAAAGTTCTGTGGTTTGTTTTAAGGCAGCTTCGAGAATCTTGACTGCCACTATAACCCATTTTGTTTTTTCCCCGGCGATCAATCTAGACCACCAAGTCTGTTCTTCTCTAAGAGTAGAGTCCTGAAGTAGCGGTAGTAAGAATGTAGTAAGAATGTCGTTCGAAGGTGGGCGGTTTTAGGACAGTTTAAGATCAAATGTCTTGATGTTTCTGTAATGTCTGGGTTTAGACATAGTCTGCAGGTTTTATTTGCTAATTGAGTACGGATTTCTTGTGTTTGTATCAGGTTTAGTCTTGTTCGCATGAACGTTTTTCGGAGATTTTTGCTTGGAAATTTGATGCAGTAGTTCAGCGGAAGGTTTAGTTTGTTGGTGGTTGGTGGAAGGTGGTAAAGCAGTTTGTTTTCCGTTGCCAGATTACATGTGGTGATCCAGTCCTCATGTGCTACTTTGCTTTTAATTTTTTCTGGGTTTTGGATTAAGTCCTCGCGAGTGCAGGCAAGGGCTTTTAGTTTTAAAGTTAATTTCTTTTCCCACAGGGCCAATGCTTTACAGCGCCCCGTCGTAAGTTCTTCTCGAATCGTTTTGTATATTGGGAGCGAGTCCGGGTGAATGATTTTCCTTAGTGCTCTCATTTGGCTTTGTTCTAAAGATGCTGACAAAGATAATAAGCCAAGTTCTCGTCGTATGGCTGCAATAGAAGCCGATTTTGGCAGTCCTAAAACTGCTTTCCAGAGGTATCCCTCTAGTTTTGGCCAAATGGAGTCGTCCATGTTGAGCGCTACGTCCATTCCGTAGATCAAAGTAGGTACCACCTTTTGTTTGTAAAACTGGATTGCTGGTATTAGGGAGAATTTACCGTATTTGTTGTCGATCAGTCTTGTTTGAGTGGTAAGTGTTTTCACTTTTGCCCACAGAGCCTGGATGGATGAGTTCTCATTTCTTGATTCATCAATCATGACACCCAAGTATCTGATGTTTGTGACTATCTCGATCTTTACATTGTCTAAAAACCAGGTACCACCTGGGTTAGATTTTGAGCGCTTGTTTCCCAAGATCAAGATTTTTGATTTCTCTATGTTTATTTCTAAGTCGTTTTGGATAATGAATTTGGCCAGGTTTGTCAACTGGCGCTGAAGACCGACTTGAGTTTGGTCCATCAGAATCAGGTCGTCGGCGTAGAGCAACCTGGACACCGCGCTGTTTCCAACTTTAGGAGGAAATACTCTCAATGAAGTTTGCGTATACTGAAAGTCGCCTAAAAATGTAATGAATAAAGCGGGGGCTAAAGGACATCCCTGTTTGACCCCTTTTTCGACCTTTACTGCTTCTGATAGCAAGCCTTGTCGGTTTAGTCGAACTCGCATAGTTGTCTCTGTGTGTAGTGCGATTATTGGTTCTAATATTTCCTCTGGACACTTCCAGTTGGATAATTTCGACCATAGTCTTTGACGGTTTACTTTATCAAATGCTTTAGATAAGTCGATAAATGCGAGGAAGACTTTTGGAGCTCCGTTTTTTACGTTGTCTTTGATGATGTTCAAGATCAAGATGTTTATGCTTGTGGAGGCCGTCTTGAGAAATCCCGTTTGGAAATGATCGATTGAAGGAGAGGTTCTTGCCCAGTTTTGAAATTTTGATAGGAGTAGAGTTGCAAATATTTTGCCCATGATGTCCAATAGGGCTATGGGTCGGTAATTCGCCGGGTTGTCTCTGCTTCCTTTTTTAAAAATGGGTACAATAATTGTCTCTGTCCATGTTTTCGGGACTTGTCTGGATATTCTGCAGTGATCGAAATTTTTTGTAATCAAAAAGGACCATTTCGTTTGGTTTTTCTTTAGATCTATATTGGTCAGTCCGTCTGGCCCGGGTGCTCTAGACGCTTTCAGCTTTGAGATTGCTGACTTGATTTCATCTTGGACTGCTAGATTTATCCATGTTGCTTCCTTTTGGTTTCCCAACACCGTGTCAGATATGGAGGTAGGAGCGAATTGGGCAGAGTAGAAAGCTGTCCACGATGATTCCGGTATCAAGTTGAAAAGTTTGTCATCGGTTCGGATGCCATTGTTCTTTATTAAAGCCCAGAAATCTCCAACACTTTTTGACGCTAAAGTTTTTAACATCTGTTCTGCGTCCTTTTGATAAAGTTCCGCTCTCCGGTGTCTTACCCATGATCTGTAAGATCTGGTCGCCGCAGCCAGTGATTGTTTAGCCTTTTCGGTGGAATTTCTTTTGAAGTCGCGTTGTAGTTTTCTCAGTTTTCTTCGTTTTTGCACTAGAACTTTGTCATATTCATGATGACCAGTTGTTACTGTGGCTTTGCCGGTTTTTTTGCTTTTGTATGTGGTGTATAAGGAGGGGCAGGTAATTTGGCCTAGCCGGAGTACCCGTAGCGTTTTGTTGAGCTTCGTTGTAATTTTTCGTTATATCTTTGATGTTTGATGATGTGAGCTGAAGCCGCTTTTGGTTCGCTGCCAATTGCAGTTTTGATGTATAAAACGGTCTCACCGGGATTTTGGATTCCAGCGTCATGGTTAAGAGGTTGTGATCACTTTCTTTCGTTTTATAAATCTCGAAGGTGGACGCGTAGGGTAGTAAAGCGAGTGAAATGAAGACATAGTCAAGTGTGGCTGTTGACGAATCACGTTCCCATGTTGGAAATGCAGGAAGTTGGCCCCTTACCATTGCCATGTTGTGGAGATTTCTTGCGTCCATCAGTTCTAACCACACGTCTCCTCTTGCTTTTGCGGCTGTCGGTAATGCTGTATTCCTAAAATGATCACACTTTGCGTTCAGGTCACCGCAAATTATGATGAAGTCGATGCAAAGTTCGGCGGTGATCTTATCTAGCAGGGTGGTCATTTCGTCGCAAAATTCCTTGTTTGTATATCTTTGCGGGTTCCAATAAGTGTTAATGATAGCCAGTTTTGATTTCTGGTTTCCCTTTACGTTTGTGTTCGGATGGGACCATTCTGTCTGAAGAGCAAGGATTCCGTAAGTTTCTGCTATCTTTGCCTTGATGTCGATTCCGGATCCGATTTTGATCGAGGTCAGAAGGCCAGATGATGGTCGTCCAAAAATGCCTTTTGTAGCTGGTGATATTTCAGTGTCGTATCCATCTAGAATTGGTTTTTCCCTCAGCCAAGTTTCTTGGAGGCAGATTATGTCGAATTTTGCTAGGTCTTGTGTTTCTGGGTTTAGCAGATGGTCGTGACCTCTTGTATTCCAGGAACACATGGAGATGGTCAGGGGAAGGTCTTCGATAATTTGATTCAAAAGTTTGTCCGAGGTTTGTAGTTCTATACAAGGTAATTGCTAGTTTTGGGAATTTGGTTTTAGCACTTTTCTCAACCAAGACCAGGGACCCGATGGAGTCCGTGATTGCGATTGGTTCAATGGTTCTTTGTGATCCGAGGGGAAATCTTTCACTGGGGATCTGTCTGACCTGAGGCGAGTTTTTTTCCAATTTTGACCCCCTTCTTGTCTAAGGTGGTGAGCTCTGCTTGTCCAGGTCCGTGGCGTGTATTTAGGTCTTTCACGTTGGTGTTCTCGTGTTTCTGTGTGGTAACTTCGATGGTCGGTATTCTGTTTTACTTGCGCGCTTTTTTTATGATTTGTGGTTTGAGAATTGGTCTTGTAATGTGTTGATCCAGCTTGGCGGGTCGGTTGAGGTGGTTGTATTTCTGACAGGCTGAAGCCTAGTTGGAGCAGCGCGTCAAGCGTGTCTTTAGTTGGCTCATGTTGAGGGATGGTTTTTACGTGTAGATATGCTTTGGCCTTTTTCTGCCTATGGTATGGTTCAATTAAAGTGAAGTTCGTAGTAGACAAATGAGTCAAACTAGGCACTTTGGCCACGATTGTAAGAACTGTTTTTCTGTTCAGAACAAGAAAATTTCTTCCTGGCGTCAGTTGTTCCATTTTAAAGAGTCGGGTTTGGTTCTTGGATTGGATGTGTGTTGGGGGGTCTTTTTTTGTTTTGGTTAATTCAGACCTTGACTGGACTGGTGTGTTAATGCACTCTTTGTTGTTGTCCTGTGGATTATTCTCAGGCGGTGTCATTTTGACGGCCGCTATGGGGTGTGTATTTGCTGACTGTGCGTAAGACGGTAGTTCTTTTGCCGCTTTGAATGCGAATGAAACAGCTGAGTTCGATGAAGTCAAGGACGCTTTTGTGGAGCCCAGTGTAGATGGATCGGTAGAAGCGTTTGTTGGTTCTGTTGACGAAGGCTTTCGCACAGTGATATGTGGATTTGATGTATCTTCCGGTTCTAGGTGTTGTGTGAGGTTCATCAAGGAGGAATCTAGGATCGATGAATGTAAATCGTCCACCTCGGTTATCTGCTGATATTCCAGAGGTGCTGCTTCTTTTGATAAATTCTGTGTCATGGTTTGTAGTAACGTTCTTTTGGGGTGTAGCTCCTCTCGTTGTTTACTCCAACTAAGGCTTTGTGCGGGTTTGGGTTCCGATTTCTTAGAATTGGTTTTTGCTTTTACGATGAGCGGTGTCGTTTTTCTGCTATGTTCATCCACAGCTCTTTTCAAATCTTTGGCTATTTGATGACAGCCTTCTTTGGATAATTCAGTTTCAGGAGTGATTTGGGTTTCACTAATTGGTTGACCCTTGTTTGCTTCATTCGTTTTTTCCTGAATGGTTGTATATCTGTCTATGTTTGTTGATGTACGGAGTGTGTGTGGGGATCTTGATCTTAATTGGGTTTCTAGGAGTGACATTCTTTGATCCCACTGAAGTTCTAGCTCCGTGTTTTTTTGGTTTTGGGCCGTGATGAAGCCTTCCAAGAAGATCATTTTTGAGTTTGTAGAGGTTAGTATTGTCGCCAGGTCTTTCATTGATTCGTTGAGCGATTCATACAGTTTTCCAAACGGGGACAAGGCCACCGTGATGGCTGACATCACAGCGAACATGTCTGGAGACTGATTTTTTGACTCGTGGTTCAATTTTGATGGCGAAGACTCACTGAATTTGTCTTTTTCCGGAGTGGAGGAGTTTCTCTGATGATCTAAAGGGCGTGTGCATGGAGCGAGTTGGTTTGCAGTAGTTCTTTGAGGCGGGGTGTCGTTTTTGGTTTTTGTTGGTAAGTTATGTTTATCTGGAACCAGGACACAAGATCCTAGCACTCGGTCTTCGGATGACTCAACGAACAAGCTGAGAGCTGGTTGTGTGGGTCCAGTGGGTGGACTTGGCTGTAAGTGGTCCGAGTTATGTGACAAGGCTGAAGCTCTTACTGGAGAGAGGCATAGGTCAATTAACGGTGAGTTTTGTGAATCGACCTCCCCCGTTTTCTTTTGTTTAGGAGCCGGGGGAATTTCGGCGATTGCGTCCAATATTTCTGCGTCTGAGAGCTCAATTTCCCTCACCAGTTTTCTCTTAGTCTGTCTGGCAAAGAAGTCTTTTAGTGCATGACATGTTAAGGGTTTGGCAAGCAGCGTTTTTCCAATCTCGATTTTTTTTGCTGTTTGGCGCTGCTTCCGTTGATGATAATTGGAACTTTGTGAAGTCCCAGATTCGTGGGGTTTTTTCTGGCGAAGTGCTTTTCGTTTTAGTAAAGCTATAGCAGTTTGTCTTTGTGAAGCGTAACGCTCTGTGGGTGGTTCGTTCTCCAAGGTTGAGTTTGGGTCCGCTTCCACGGCTGAAGGGGAAGAAGCCACCGTTAAAGGGAGGGACGAGGGACCTACCGACCTCTCTGTTGTCTGTGGAATTAGCAATGGGTGTGATGGTAAAGTGGGAGGTGTTTCGGTATCGTCTCCTTCATCTAATGTGGTCGTGTGGCCAGAATTTGCATGCCATTCAACTTGAGTGGTACTTCCAAAGTCGGCACATGACACCAGGTTGTCTTCCAGGTTTCTAGCTTGTAGAGCGTGCGTATGGATGTTGCGCTTTTTGTAGGTTTGTTGTAAGGTTGAGTCGATTAGGGGTTCGAAACTCTGTGCTTCTTCTTGGACCAAAGCGCAAGGGTCAGATCGACGCGATCTTCCAGCGACAAACGGTGCGATCCCAGTCGTCGTAGCAGAAGCTGGAAGATCCGGGGATTTTTGTCGGCTCAGTAAGACCATACCGCTGGGGTCAACTTGACTGCGCCCTTCGGCGTTGTCGGGTCCGGTCCCATTCG
Source organism: Ambystoma mexicanum (assembly GCF_040938575.1). Classification (NCBI taxonomy): domain Eukaryota; kingdom Metazoa; phylum Chordata; class Amphibia; order Caudata; family Ambystomatidae; genus Ambystoma; species Ambystoma mexicanum. The sequence goes on along the minus strand of NC_090926.1, from coordinate 1,088,420,461 downwards.
CCACAGCGGAGGCAGGTCGATCTCTTGAGACTGAAAGCTGATTACGCGGTGTCAGGAACGGTGTGTAGTCAGACGGGTTTGTCATCGTCGTTTCGCACTTATCTATGGAACTTCCTGGCGAGATCACAACAGAATTTGGCTGCAAAGGGGGTCCAGTAACGGCGGGGAGCTGATGGAAGACTTCGTCCCTCAATAGGTGTAACTCAGTTTGGACGGCGGTTTCTTCCTCTTTGTCGGCTTGGGAGCTTGCTTCACGCAGCAACTGGCTGTCTAGCGAGCTTGGCCTAGACGATGGAGAGGAGGAGGAAGAGGAGGAGGATGAGATGGATTTAGCCTCCCCCTTTGCCTTCCTTACGTTGCAATGGGATCGTAGATTTTCTCTGTCTTTTGTATTGCGTCGATCAATTCGTTCCAGGCGTGAGTGTTGGCTTCATAGGACGCGACCTAGCGGTGTTATTGGTGTTGTTGATGAGTTGAGTGAGTTCGAGTTGACTGAGGAGGCCATATCGGCCGAGACGGCCACGTACTGCCGTAGTTGGTTGTGGTTCTGGCAAGCCAACTCCGCGTGCCGCTTCGCGTAGGTGCAAGGGTTTTGGTCGCTCCTCTCTGGAAGAAAATATGGTGTGTGTGATCAGTGTCTTACCTAGCCTTTTAGCCACCACCAGCCGCAAACAGCAGACAACAGCTCGCCCTTTTCACCACTTGGGCTTCTCGCCGCAAGGGTCGAGCTGTTCTGCTTATGAGGCTGAAGCAGAGGGAGTGGCTTCCGAAAGTCACGTGACACGGGTCACGTGTTGCAGGAGGGATGCCCCTCACTTCAAACTGCTCGCAGCTGAGCTGGGAGTCTTACGCGATTTGGAGGGGGCGTTGTGAAATCGATCCTCCTCCTGTCCACAAGGCGGATGCCTTTCAGTTCCTTCAGTTCTTTACACGAACAAAGTCTTCAGCATGGGTAGCAGCCGCACAGCAGACAACAGCTCGCCCTTTTCACCACTCGGGCTTCTTAATGTTTATATCTTTGTAGTACTCATTGTTCTCTTTAACATATTGTAGGGCTTTTCGAACTTTGTTTAAGTCTACTAGTTGTTGCCAATTGTTTTGTCTTTTGTTGTTAAACCAATCACTAGGATAATCAAAGATTGATCTATTGGCCTTTGCACTCCTAGAGTTTATACATTTTCTTTAAGATCTAATGGCAAATAAACTACTTTGCCATGAATGCCTTTTAGTAATTCAGTAGGAGGCAATTTGGCTGTTTTGGGTTGAAGGCGTATTATAGCTTGAAATAGGTGTACTGTTTGGATTATAATGCTCACATACAAATTAAGCTGTTGGAGGAGTTTTGCAAGTGGGAATATTTCTGAGTTATTAGTGATAGCCCTTGAATGCATTTGGTTACTATGAAGCTTTGTAATCCAGTATGTGCAAAGGATTGAAGGGTTAGTTATTTTGTATTTGTTTTCTATTTTAAGGTATAGAGCTAATTGGAACTATTGGGATTCCTCATTGTCTTACATTTTGTAAGTTATATTTACAGTTTTGGTGCTCTTTTTATAAAACATTCTGCTGCAGCACACACATACTTGGTTTGGTACTTCAGCAGATGTGCTTTTAAACTAACTATTAAACTAAGCTTTTTTTGTGTACATGTTTATTAGAAAATTGGCATTTGTAAGGTTTTCGCAACTCTTCTCTAAAGTTATTGATCTTCACTTCCAAAATATTTACTTTGGATGTGGTCTATTTGTTGAAGTAGTTCTTTGGCTGTGTCATGTAGGAGAATGTTATTAAAATGTTGCAGTTCTAAAGCCAGACTTTTTGCATAGTACAGTCTCTAGAGAAGATTCCGTATAGTGAAATGGTGTGTTGCTAACATTTTGATGTGGTGGAAGGTGCTTTTGGAAGTAGGTCCTGAAATGCAGGCTAATTAATGTCCTCGCAGTCCAGTGTAATTGTGCACTGGACAGGAGTCCATGGTGTTAGGGAGAATTCTCCAGAATGGCTAATTGCCCTTACCTACTGAGTCCCTCAGCAGATTTGCTGGATTTCTAGGATTTATTTTTTGCACCTGGTAAGAGTGTGAACCTTTTTTCCCACTCTTACATGTGTTTTAGGCTATGTGTTGTACATTTTTGTGTTCATAGACTGTGGAGTCTCACCTACTCCATAGGCATCATTGTTTTACTGTGTGTCACACAGCACCTTTAGTGCAGTGACACAGGGTTTTCTTTTAGACTTCCCACTGTAAACTCCATTTTCTGGGGCAGTCTACTGTCTCCCAGAACATGTAAATTTGCCATTGACTTTCCTAGTCTTTTTAAAAATCACAGACCCAGTACAAACTATCTTCCATAGAGTACTGGAAAGGGTTAATAAATATCCCTTTTTGTCTGTTTCTCATGGAACATTATTTCCTTCCCCTTTCTGGTGGCAGTGGTATCTACCATTTTTTCCCTACCGCGGACTATGAAAATATGCTTGGTACTGTTAGAGGCTATGGTGGTAGCCTCAAACTATAACCCGCTGGACCCCATTTAATTTAATTTGGTTCCGGTTGGGTTTATTCGCCATTTCTTTTTGTAACGGTCTTTCTCGTGTTTTACTCTGCACGCCAAACAAGGTTTGGTTCCTTTGTTCGCCGTCCTTTGGCAGGCTTGTGCACAGAAGCCCTCCTTAGGTGCCTGAGTGTCTGGGTGGACAGGATAAATCTTTCGCTAAACCGAGGGCTTGTCCTTCTCTACTCTTTTAAATAACATTTCTTCCAACCAACTTCGTTTCGAACTCTTGGCAAAGACGTAACCGCAAACTACTCTAAACTGTGTGATTCCCTGCAAAGACACTGAACCATTAACATTGGCCCAGGCCTATTGATTTGAATCCTAGTTGTAGTAAGCCTATTCTATGTTGCCCTGCCTATTACTTGTTGGTGCTGCTTGATTTTGAATAACCTTGTCTTTCCCTCCCTTTTTGAATTACTGGAGTGCCATTTTGCTCACACTTCATTTTGAGCTTAACTCGTCCAGAATTAATTGGGTGGTGTGTAGTATATTAAGATTGTGATTTTCTGCTGCTTTACATTAGTGAACTGTTTTATAACTGATGGTGTAAATAAATGTATATTCTTTTACTCAGAAAACTTGAGTCAGTGTTTTTTTGAACCATAGTAATGGCTGTCCTTTGTGTAACTTCTGATACTGCTCACTTTACTCTTTAGATAGGTCTGGCTGCTCAGCCATCACTACCACTTTACTGTGTAGTACAGGCTTGTACCAAAGGTGAATTTGTACTTACACTTGTAGTCTTAATTGTGTGTGGTGTTCCCAAAGGGTACTGCATATGATTCTGCCCAACACATGGTTTGCAAAGTTTTCATTTTAATTTTGTCTTTTACTTCCACATAGTGGTTGAGGAATTGACGAGAAGATGTCAAGGATTGTTTCTGTATGTTACACATTGAGGTGCAGGGCCATTTGTAGACTGGACGGATTGGTTCATTGGAATGAAGAGTTGATTGTAAGTTTGTTGGGGACATATTTTCAATGAGGATTTCTTGTGCCATAATGGCGCTGTCTACCATTTTATACCCTTGGCCACGACTATGTATGGCAATTGGGTTCTTGCTCTTGTTTATATGCCTCGTCATTGAAAAATGGTTCTGTGCTGCTTGTGTGAATCGATTCACCTGCAAAGAAGTTTGCAAAGGTATCTATGTTGACATTGCACATGTTTAGAAGTACTATTTGTAGTTTACTGATTAATTTTGGTAGTGGATTCATTCTGGTTAACATTAATATAGACAATTTTCTTTTGAGGAGCATTGCGCTGCCAATGAGAGCATTCGGGATTAGTCTTCTGCAGTAATTTTTAAGGGTCAATCGTGACTTTTCTGCTGTTTTTATAAAATTTTGAAGTACTCTACGATGGAACATTTTTTGTTAAATTAATTTTTTGAAATTCTTAACTGTGGCTACCTTAACATTGGTAGATGTAGAGCTAGCACTATTAGTAATTTTATTCTTTATAAATTTGTTTTTATTTTTACTTTTTGGAAAAGGGGCCTTAATGTTTTTACTACTAGCTGGTTCAGTGTTGTTGACTGATTGTATTAACAGTTTTGTTTGAACATTTGCTATAAATTCTGATAGAGGTGGATGAGTATTATGCATGCTTTTAGTTTTATCTGCTCTATTATTGTGTTGTTTTCTACAGAGTTGCTTTTTAGTAGGTATTTTGTTCTGTCTTTTGGAGAAAAAAGGAAAGTGTGGGTTTGAAAGTTGTGGAATGTATTTGCATGCATTGTGAATGAGGGTGTGAATATGAGGGCAAACATAAATAGAGGCTGTGTGATTGTGCAATGGGCTGTTAGTTCTAGTTGGGAAAGTTGTAAGAGTAGCTGTGTGTGTAGATGTGCAAAGGGCTTGGGTTAGTGTGTAAGATAGTGTAGTGAGCATGATTAAATAAGGACATTACAATGTTTTCACGATAATAGTGGGTGTTATGATACTGGTGTTCAGATGAGAATATAAAGAGTGTACCTTCTGAGGTGCAATGAGTAAGAGTGATGTAAATGTTGTTGGCTGTTCTTCACTGCAATTGGGAAAGAAGGAAATGAGTGGGTATGTGTGGTAATGGCAAAGTAATTGTAGTACAAGAAGACATTATTTTGCAATGTAGGAGGAGGTGTTGGGAAGAAGAGTTAGCAACATTGGACGTGATTAGTATGGTTGTAAGACTGCTATTGCTGCAGATGGGTTGATACCCGATTCCTAATCATTGTTTGGCAGCTAGCTTCCCAGTGTCACTAGGACATCATAGGTCATATTGTTGTGGAAAGGCAGGTGGTGGAAAATGTTAGTCTCTATTTCTGTGGAGTTGCATAGCGTTGTATGGGAATGAGGATATGGGAGCACTTGCAGCATTGGTAATGGGGCTGGTGGTCTTGTGATAAGTATGCCATATGGGGCTAGAGCTTTGAAAGTGTGGGAGTTGTTTTTGCACTATTTGTATTAGAAATGTTGCACTGCAAGTCCCAGTATGCAGAGAAAAATCGAGAAGTCAAAAAGCATGTACAGATTAGAAAGGAGAATGTTAGGTAGCAAGTATGCATGTGTGGGAAAGGTAAGGAAATTGCACACACAGCACTGTTGTAAATGTACACATGAATGTATTTGTTTTCCTTGAAATGGTGCTGAAATTAATAGTTTTAAACATATTAGATTTCGTCATTTTCTTATTCCATGTACATGCCACGTTTTAGTAACCTACATGCAGTTTTTGTTTTGAGCGTGCATTGTGGGAGTTTTAGTGCAGCTTTGTTAGTGGGAGAAGTGGTTTTAAAAGTGACAGAATGAAAGAAGAAAATTACATGTTGAACATTAGAATGTGTGATATGGGCAAGCATGCATGTCTTGGTAATATATTGAAGGTTCACACAGGATCTGGCACTTACACATGCTGTGGAAATGTTTGAAATGTGTTTTTCTTTTGTTTCACAAAAAAAGACACAGAGAGTGCTGCTGCAATTGCAAATATTTGTTTTCAAAGTGTTATGAAAATCTTCATTAAAAGAAAAGTTTGCAACTACACAACATTGTAAGTGAGTGCCATTTGATGTCAGGAGGTGGGACAAAGGAGAGTATGATTATTGAGTAGGTTAATGCAGGGTAAGTGGTAGGAACCCTGTTGATATGCATTTGTAAAAGAGTTGGAAATGTAATTTATAAAATATATGCATACTTGTACTTTGTGTTGATAGAGGTAGATGTTAATGAATCTGGAAGTAGAAATCTTAGAGAGTTTTACAGTAGACTTTTATGCAGGTGCTTGGGAATAACAGGCGACCTGTACTGTCAGTGTTGAACAGTACATCTGAAGTGTTGAACTGAGATGACAGAGTTAGATGTAGAGTTCTTTGATGTGATTGGGCGATGGGTGTGTGACTGCTTAACAGTAGCCAATGAGGAAGTACTGCAAATATTGAAGTGGAAAGGGAAGAAAGGCTGTCCTGTGTTACGGGGTCCATGGACACCTCAGTAGTCCGCGGACAGGGACTGCTGCAATTGCAAATATTTGTTTTCAAAGTGTTATGAAAATCTTCATTAAAAGAAAAGTTTGCAACTACACAACATTGTAAGTGAGTGCCATTTGATGTCAGGAGGTGGGACAAAGGAGAGTATGATTATTGAGTAGGTTAATGCAGGGTAAGTGGTAGGAACCCTGTTGATATGCATTTGTAAAAGAGTTGGAAATGTAATGTATAAAATATATGCATACTTGTACTTTGTGTTGATAGAGGTAGATGTTAATGAATCTGGAAGTAGAAATATTAGAGAGTTTTACAGTAGACTTTTATGCAGGTGCTTGGGAATAACAGGAGACCTGTACTGTCAGTGTTGAACAGTACATCTGAAGTGTTGAACTGAGATGACAGAGTTAGATGTAGAGTTCTTTGATGTGATTGGGCGATGGGTGTGTGACTGCTTAACAGTAGCCAATGAGGAAGTACTGCAAATATTGAAGTGGAAAGGGAAGAAGGGCTGTCCTGTGTTACGGGGTCCATGGACACCGCAGTAGTCCGTGGACAGGGTGTGCCACATCCCGGTCATTTTAGGAAAGGGGACTGTGCAGATTAGCCAATCAGGAGTTCTGGTTGTGCTTTATATGAAGAGAGGGTAATCATTATTTTCATTGCTGTATATAGTGAAAATGGCTGTGGTTGCAGAGATGGAGTGCGGATGGTGGGAGATTGTTTCATGACTAATCTGCAGAGGTATACAGAGATTTGTGGTATTTCTGCAAATTTAGGATTGGAGGGAGTGGAGGCTGTGTGCCTGTCAAAATTTGCAAGGTGTATTTGCAATTTGTAAAAATATGGCAGTTTTCAACAGTCCAGATGTCCTTGTGGTGCATTGTGGAGGACTGTATTTGGGGGTACATTAGTGGAATATCTCTGCAGAGTGCAGTGAAGGAGTTGCTGAAGGCACTAATGCAGCTCTTTCCATGTGCAAAGGTGATCTTTTCCCAAATAGCACCTAAGGCTCTATGGACCTGCCCCAATGTTTTCTGTTCAGCAAGACGCAGGAAGGCGTCTTGTCAACAAAGGCATATCTTCTTTCTTGTGCGCTGTTGGGATGTCATCGTTCGCAAATGACAACTTTCTGGAGTATGGTGCAAGTCCTTTTTTTGTGATGCCATCACTTTAATCGATTGTGGCAATAACATATTTCTTGCTAATCTTCAGAATGCACTTAGAAAGTTGTAAAATCATGTAGAATGCATTTAGTAGGTGTAGCTAAATAAATCTGAAAAGCCCCAAAAACAGATACAAAATAAATAAAAAAGACTCTTTTCAGAGCCACCAATAAAGAGTAAATACCTTAGCTTGTGTTTAATTTTCTCCCCACACCCTTGATTTGGACGATTTGTCCACGGACACTGCGGTAGTCCGCAGACAGCACTTGCCACTTCCGGGTCTTTTGAGGATGCCAGGCATGGAAATGGGACTGTGCAGTCCAGGGGATTGGCCAATCAGTTTTCTGGTGTGTGGTAAGGCAGGGAGAGTGTGCGGCAGAAGATCTGTTTGCTGAGTGGAGCGCAGATGGCTATGGCTATGGCTATGGCTATGGCTGTGACTTTCAGGAGGTAGAGTGTGTGGATTTTGGGGGATTCATGGATCCATTGGTTGAATATGTATGCAGAGCAGTGTGGAGTGGATGGAAATCTTAAATTTCATGATGTTCATGTGGAATGGCATGGAGTGCGCGGCATGAAGTGGGTGGACTTGCACCCATTTTGTGTCAATTTGGTCAGGTTCCAACATCCAGACATCATCATTGTTTATTTTGGAGGGAACAGTTTAGGTTATGTAATTAGAATTTCATTGCAACTCACAACTAATGTTTTTTCACATTGCCCAGAGACAGATGTGGATGCGCTCCAGTACATTTGGTCTGCAAATGGAGAAAGCGTGGCGCAATGTCAACAAGGCTGTGAGTGCATTTTTGGGAGATTTTGGAATTAAGTCTTTCCATAATGAACATATTAAATTTGAAACTGCCAATATTTTCCGCAGAGATGGAGTATACCTTACTGATGCTGGTAATCAGCTTTTCTTGGAAAGTATCCAAAATGCTTTGAAGCAGTTTTTGTAAATATTGCAAGCATTTTGCAGTAGGTGTTGCTTAGTTTACTTTAAAACTTGAAAACAAAAAATACAAAAAAGGCTCTTTTCAGAGCCATCACTTTCCCACGCAAAAGAGTGCAATGTTTTTGATGCCACCTCTTCCAGCATTTTCTAGATGTCCGCAGACTACCCCGCTGTCCGTGGACTTCGCAGGCTGTGTAGAGGCCTGCACCATTGTTTGGTGTTTCTATTTTTGTACTGTGGAAGGTGGTTCTGAAAAGAACTTTTTTGTTTGTTGATTTTTGGTGTTTGCTTTTTTGTGTCTTTTTTTCACAGGAGACACAAGGGAGGGGAGGGAATGGATAGGAGGGTAGCGAAGGGGCATCAACCACAGGGACAAAGGGAGAGGTGGAGTGAAGAAGATGTTGGGTGGGCCTTAATTAGGTAGGGGACAGTGTTTCTCGTGCTCCCGGACCGCAGCCTCGAAAGCACTTCAAAACTGCTCCCCCTACAGAGTGGTGTGTCACAGTGCATTCAGAGCACTGTCATCCTCGAAAGGTAAGGGTTGACTGCGTCATGTAGGGCCTGCAAGGCTTCCGCAGGAATCATCTGCTCCACATGGTGTCTCTTGTGGTGGCAGGAGCGGATGATGAGGGTGTGACAGTGGATGTCAACCTACTTGCCCCTTCGAAAGGTATGACCCTTTGCACTGCCCCATTGTGATTCGACCTTATGTGTCGCCACATGGAGGTGGTCCCATAGCTAGACGGACCTGATTTTCGGCGACTCAGTACAACTTCGCACTCAGTGCATTTAACCTTGTCTGCACGTGCCTTAGGTACCCCCCAATGGTGGTAAAAAGCATACAGACCCAAGATTCATGGTGGGAGCTGGTGAGAGTGATTCCATTACCTCATCCTCTTCCTCCTCTTGATCCACCTCTGTATCTCCATGCCTGTTCCCCTCTCCAAGCCTTCCAGATGGACGTGGTGGTGGTGGGGCAGCTGCAGCAGCCATGGAAGCCATTCTCAGCAGTAGGTGTGTACTTTTAGGTGGGCTGTCCGCTGACTTTGCAACTGTCACTAGATCAACCAGGACATGGTCTAGGCCCTTTGCAAGAGTTAAGTTTCAGCCTTAAACATCCTGGAGTGGCCAAAAATACAGTTTTAAATTGCGCAGAGGCACAGACTGTGTCCGCAGATACTTCCCACGCTCAGCGCAGGTGCAGTGACATGGTGACGTCCCTGGATGACTGCGGATAGGATGATACCAGTGTCCCCAGGACACTAGGGCCCCTTTCCCAGGACAGAGATGGGGCCCCCAAACATATTAAAAGTGCAACACGTGTGAGCGGACTGGCACGGTGTTCAGGGGCACAATGGGATTAGGTGCGCATGCGTCTGTGTATCCGCAGGACAGTGGTGGGGCCCCCGAACCAATCAAAAGTGTGACATGTCATTGCATACACCTCAGGTGCGATGTTCGAGGCCACCTCCATTTTGGTTACGGACAGCCTTGACTTTTGCGCTGTCCGCAAAATCCAAATTGGGCTTTTACAAAAAATAAACACACACACCAACAGTACACACATACATATTTATGAAGACAAATACAATCAATTAGGAAAGGGATGGGGTAGGAGAATGGGAAACGCATATGGGGCTATTGGGGATTTCTACAGACTGTTCATGAGGGGAGGAAGGGATTGAGGTTTCATCATAGCATCTTTGATTGAGGGAATTTGCTGGGGATGATTGGTTGGGACAGGGTGAATGGGCACAGGTACAAGTATGGCTGTGGTAACGGATATTTTCTTTAACATGATTCTTAACAAATGTCATCAACTGTACAAAATCATGGTTCAATTCATCCATTTTTGCAGATAACTGTAGTAGTTGATTTTCTGCATTTGCAGTTACGGGCTGCCTGTGGCCATCTTCTTGGTCATTTAACAGTAATTCGGGGCCACTTTCTTCATTTACACTGTGCACTGTTAAAAAGAAAACCATGTTTAAGTGACATGTCAAACAATACATATCGCTTTTTCTGGTTTAAAAATTGTATTCTGTACCATTAGAGTTGTTTCCTTCACTCATGTCATCATGGAGGAAATGTTCTTCTTACCACTTCAGGATGTTTGCCATTTCTGTTCAAAGAAAACAATGGTGCTATTTTTATACATAATAAATTGTAATGTTACAGAAAAAATATAGTGTACTTACTACTTTCTGTAAGGGTTTCTTCTGAGTAACTGTGAGCTGCTTGTTAGTGTTAGTAATACTGCTAGATGTACAGTTCACCTTTCTGCTTGGTGCATTCCATTATGTTGTGCAACCTATGAAAATGTACTTCCGGTTTCTTAAGTACAGCTTTTATACACATATTTATTTTTTGGATGTTCTACATATATCTCTTGTTGTTTAAAGTACATGTCTTTGTCCGTTACAGGATACAACAATGTAAGGTAACACCTATGCCTTTGGGCAGTGTGAATGCTGCCCACGCTCCGCGCACCTGCTCGCAGTCCGCATACTCTGTGACTGCCATGATGGGGGCAGGTGGGTCAGTATGCTGTAAGGGACATGTAGAAAAATTAAGGGTATCCTGGTAAAAATCCACGGAATTCAGTGAAAAACTTTGTTAAAGGGACATTATAGTTAAGTTGCACTAATAAAAACCTATCAAATTCAGGGAAAAAACTTTATTAACGGGACGTTATGGTTACATTTCATTAGTAAAAACCTAACACAATCAGTGGAAAAACATTCTTAAAGGTTTATTGTGAAATCGAAAAAACCCAGAAATTCACCAGTTATGGTAAGGTAAGCAACCATAACTTGCTCCAACAATGTGCACTGCTAAGAGTAACACCTGCGCGTCTCGAGGAGCCACGGGTTAGGAGTGGGGCACAGGTGTTCAAGAGGGAAATGGGGGCGCATGATAAATATGGTGGCATAAACAAGTAGGGTGCTGCCTCATAGTCCAAATCAGCTAAAAAACACAGGTAAGTAGATTACATGGGGCTGGCCCAAACAAGCCCTGCATGGTAGGCCACATAGAAAATGTGCAGACACTTTATGGCAGTTGGGTGGAGGATGATTCATTCTGCCTGACCGTCCCCAGGAGACAGTAGTCGCTGGTAACAGAACCAGCCGATATATACAAGGTCATCGAGCCAGTCTCACAGGCACTCGCGGAGACCAGGTGAATTAAATCGGGGAGGGACACTCACAGCACAGTTGGCGGTTTCAAATCACCCTTTGGAATGTGGGTCTGGGAAGAAGGATAAGGGATCCTTCTTCCCAGAAGAATCCCACAGCTGTCAATGTTACTAAAGTCTTGTCCCACGCGGGGTTCCTCCTCCCTTTACCATTATTCCAGCAGCTGGTAAATGCACCCCCCTGGACAGCGCTGTATCTGCACCTTCATTGGAAATTAATACAACAAAACCCCTCAACTGTAGCTAAAACCACTTTAACTTTGCGCCCCCTGTTGCACAGCGTATGACCACAATGAGGACATCACTGATGACATCATCTATGACATAAACACAAGAAAATGTATGAAAAAATCTAATACTATTTAAAGATTACTTGTACTTTGTACAGTATGTGTTTTATTTCAATTTGAGCATGTTAATCACTCAGAAAGAAATCTATTTACATGTTTTCAAGCACATTTTGAATTTTAAAACTTAATTTCTTTTCTAAACATATATAAATTTACAGGAATAATCACTTCTTTTTCAATACCCATGTACGGAAATCTTAAAATATATCTTAATACTTAGTTGTGCCTTGTTTTAAAGCACTTCTCATGATATTTTGAAAATGATACATATACACGTTTTCTTACAATAAAGCAATTGAGTATTTGCATATGTTTATTTATAAACGTAAAAAACATAATAAATACTTAGGGTTCAACATGTGTCCCTTTCTATATATTTCTACACTTCTTTTGTAAACCTATATACAGATTATGTTATAGTGAACATGTCTTAGATATATTTGGCACAAACTGGAACATTCTAAGCAGTTTACTATTTATAATTCAGATATCATCTGTTACCATAAAGGAAACGCAAGGTTGGTCTAAATATAGGCAAATACGTAGAGTTATCTCATATCTGATGCCATTAGTTAAATAATCATTGATGTCATATATGATGCTATTAGCGATGTCACCAGTGATGTCACCAGTGATGCCATCAGTGATGCCATAAGTAATGGCATAGATGATGGTATTGGTGATGTCACCAGTGATGTCATCAGTCATGTCATCATTTTGGTCATAGGCCGCACAACAGGGAGCACGCTGTTAATCTTGCTTTATCTGAAATTCAGGGGTATTTGCTGCATTAAGTTCACACCTTAACATCCCTGAATGTCATAGGTTTTGGTTACAATGGGTCTCATTACAACTGTGCCGGTCCCGTAAAACCGGTGCCGGTAAGCATACTGGCATCATTGTTATCAGACTGGCACAGTAAAACTCTGCGGGCGGGTGCCGTCCCGCTTGCCAGGTCAGACCTGCGGGCGGGACAGCACCCGCTCACATATTTCTCACGGGAACACTGCACCGTTGTTAACAGTGCCGGTGCTCCTTTGTCCCCATTCCCATGGAGTCCTAGGGAATGGGGACCTACAAAATTACCCGCGCCTGACTTCCCTGCCACCAAACTTGGAATAGCCCGGTGGCACCGGGAAGCCAGGCGCCAGAATGTATTTTCTGGTCTGGCTACATCTGCCGGTATCACCGGCAGGGTTACCACCAGACCCGTAATGTGGCCCAATGTATTGCTCACCTTAACGTCCCTGCAACTAAAGTATTTTCCTTGAATTTCAAGGGTTTTGTTATTCCATTGATTATTTCCATATATGGTCAGTGGCCACGGCCTAGGCCGTGCCCACCGCATATTTTAGAGCACTAAAATATGCCATGGCCAGTGTCTATTTTAAAGCACTGCCAGACCACTAGCCATGGCCTTCATCCCTGGCTGTTCCCACTATCCATTTTAGAACACTACCTAACCTCTCTAGCCACTCAATATTTTAAATCACTTGCAACCCATCACTCAAAGACGTTCATCAATCACAAACTGATTTTAACCAGTTTTGACAGTGATATTGGTATGTATAAAAGATTGTCGGCTTTGGGAACCATGTTTTTAGGCAATGCGCAGTGAGATACAATTCTTTGCCATGGATAACTCACTTTGTTTAATCAGCGTGCTATATGCCCCTTCTTTTATGGCTGGTCTCCTGGAGACTGTTGTGTTACATTGCACAACCCCAACTAAGCACATTTAATCATGAAGGCACGCCCCTAAACACCATAAAAAATACAACCGGCTAGGGAAAAGGGCCCAAGAAACTTATTGCAACGATAACAAGTTGTATTTCTACAAAAATGGGTATGCCAGCAAATAACTCTGCTGCAACGGAATGTTCTGTCTGAAAAGAGTGCAAACAGAATCTTAAAAGGAGGCACATCCTCATAGGTGATGTCATTTCATATGGTGAAGACCTGCATGGCTGCTTGGTACGACCCTATACATGGCCTGCATGCTTGATAGGGGATGTCGGGCCATTGGTCCACCCCAGTCCGTCTGTCTTCCATCACGTGGGGTCTGCTGGGCTCATCTATTACTATTAGTTACAATTGCTAACAGTGCTACTGTAGCATTATACAGTGCATCTGGCATGTGCGCAGTCTGGCTCAGGGAAGGTCTCGAGGTCACACTGACCCACACACACACATTTCACTCATACTGATTGCGTCTTTTGGCTTCCAAGGCTTCCTCCCTCGCATTGGAACTATAATGTATCCCTCCCTGTACCTCGCATTAAAATTCATGTCATTATTAAATAACGGTAGGGTGACCATACTCTTAGATCTTGGACCTGATTGGTTGATGGTTGGTGGCCTGGGGTTGGCTGGTATCTCAGAATTCCTGGGTCTTGGGACTGGGACATTTGTAGGTGCTATAACTCATGGTTGGCTAGCTGGGGGTCAGAGGCCTGCTCTGGCCTGTTTGTGATAACTCATGCACCAAGTCGCCCAGTGCTCTCTCGTGGCCTTGCAGGGTGCATTCTTTCTTAGAAAAAACGTATTGGCAACAACTTTCGAACAAAGGAGAGTTTCTGTGGAAGTTAGCAGCGTGGGCCTATCTCATCAGCTCGTGGGCCTGTTCAGATTTCCCCTCCAGACTCGCAGCCTGTGTCTAAAGCACTAAATACTGCAGACCTCATGCTTCGATTCTGGTTACAAAATGGCATCATGCTTATATACGCACACTATGCCTAAACATCTGAATTACAAATAATATTATGATCGTGTGGGGACCCTTAGGATGCCCCTCAGCCTTTGTCTATTACAGATCTCCTAATGGAGCTCACCTCACTCTAAAGTGCCAAGGGGGGTGGGATGGGTTTGCTCCCCTCCCAAAATTCCCGCCTTGTATTACTTCTACAGTAACAAATTACCCCCACGCATGCACTCATTTTCCCTTCTTATTGCCTCCTCATATGGTGGAGTCCCATTTTGTGGGATGTAGAGCCTGCACACAGACCACAGGTTTTGCCTGATCGTGCATATTCTTCAGGCGTGCATGTCATATAGATACATCCCCATCACTTGCTAGATCCACCCATACCTCCTCATAGTTCTCAGGGTCAGGGGATGGAACAATGGTGGTGTGATACAAGCGGCCCATTTCGTCTCCATATGGGATGGGAATCATGTGAGGGATGGCATGGTCAGTCTGTATCTCACTATCATTTGTATTGGAATGTACTTTTGAAACCCCAATTGAAACCATCATCATTGTGCTACTTGGCACTGCTTTGGCACAACACCAGGGGCCCATTTGACAGGTGCATAAGATGACCAAGATGGACACGATGACAGGTACCAGCATCTTGACAATGGCTCCTAACCAGTTTGGGGCCCAATCGAACGCTCCCTGCTGCCGTCGACCACAGCCTGACACTGACGGCAGGGACTGCAACTCTCTCCCACTCTCAGCCAACTCTGTGGCCGCCCTGTGGTGGGAGAGGGTTTTTCAAAGCAGTCTCCTTCTCAATAGCAAACAGAGTAGACAGACTGGACTGCTGCACGGACTGCAACTCTTTGCCACTCTCAGCCAATTCTGCGGCAGGAGAGGGTTTTTCAAAGCAGGCTCATCCTCAATAGTAAGCAGAGTAGACAGACTGGACTGCTGCATGGACTGCAACTCTTTGCCACTCTCAGCCAACTCTGCGGCCGCATCGTGGCGGGAGAGGGTTTTTCAAAGCAGGCTCCACCTCAATAGCAAACAGAGTAGACAGACCGGACTGCAACTCTGCCACTCTCAGTCAACTTTTCGCCCGCTCTGCGGCAGGAGATGGTTTTTTCAATGCAGGCTCCTCCTCAGTAGCAAACACAGTAGACAGCCTGGACTGCTGCACGGACTGCAACATTTAATTTTAACTTTTATGTCAAGGAATGGAAGGCCATCTGTTTGTGCATGTTTTTGCATATTTGTGCATGTAGAGTAAAGCTCAAATTTGGGTTACAATTATGAATCCACTTATGAAACTCCAGTAGTCTTTCTTTGGTCCCTGTCTAGATCAAAAAAGAGTCATCAACGTATCTCTTCCACATCTGAATATGTGGACAATATGGTTTGGATACATCATATATATATTGAGGTTCAAACTGTGCCTTGTCCAAATTCACCAAGCTAGGGGCAAAGGCAGCCCAAACACAGTATACCTCAACCTGGTGAAAAAGGTGATTTTCAGATATTTTTCAAATATGAAAACAAGCTTTCTCTATGTGCTGAGTACTCCTGGGGTGCACAGGTCATAAAACAGCAACCGATATCCCCATAACAATCTATCCAGTGTTCAGTGTAATGTTCAGGATCTGGAGGTGGCCTAAAGAGTGTGCCTGGAGGACCAATTGGATTAGCTATCTGGACCATACTGTGTTCAGTTTCACCAGTCCTTTTATCTGTCTCTGTATGAACATGTTTCAAGGGAGAGGTGTGGCAGTGTCATTGGAATTCTTTAGTCGCACTGACATAATTGATGTTCCTTTAGCCCCAACCCCTGTACACCACCTGTGAGGGGTCAGAAATGTGAGATGGACACATAGGTGAAGTTTCTTCAATGTTTACCATTTATTCAAAGTAAAAAGTGTTCTGATTAATGCCTAACTTTCCCTAACCTAACAAAGATGTACCTGCCTTGCAAACTAAACTAAAGAAAAATGGCCTAGTGTCCAAAATACCTCTGGCCCTCACAACAATACATACAATCAAATTATACAAGGAACATATGGCTGGCTTTTTGTTCAACAATAGTCTTGTGATTTAAATGAAAGATTTTCTTGTAAGCACTCCTTGGAACCAGGGTTGTATTCCTTCCCCTGGATCAATTCAGGCATACTTAAATAACAGTTGTTTCAACAAAGTTTTGTTCAAGGAAAATAGAACATTCTTTTCCAACCACAGTGTTCTTGGTGGAACAACAACATATCCTTTTCACCCCACTTGGTTGATAGTTCAAAACAAATCAATGTCTTACACAATGGACCTCATTATAGGTTTGGCGGTATGGTGTGAACGGTGCTGGTAAGTTTTGCTCGTGGGTGCCTGACTTGGCGGTCTGTGCAGCACCCGCGAGCAAAATCTGCGGATGCACCAGCACCGTTATTAACGGTGCCGGTGCATCCATGCTCCCCATCCCCATTGTGTCCAATGGGGCAGAATGGGGATGGGGAGTGCGGTAACACCGCCACCAGCGAATTGGCGAATGGGCAATTGCCAGCCCGCAAAACCCATTTGGCGGTGACGGTGCCGTATGCGAGTTTGGCAGTAGCCCTGACTGTTTTACAGGTACGGCTACCGCCAAACTCGTAATGAGGCCCAATATCCCTCTTGCAAGGATGACTGACTTTCTCCCCAAGACAGAGGTTCCATAAAACAATTGCAATTATTCTATTATCATATAACACTTTCTTCAAAAGAAACTACTTCTTGGCAAGATAGCATGTCACTCTTTTTCAATACTTTTTCTTGTAATAGAACACTTTTGTCAAGATAGCAAAAAAAGCAACTTGTCTCAGTGATTCTACTGTTTGTCAACAAATGATAAAGTGCGTGAATTCTCTTCATTCAGCAAAAGTTCCTTCCATATATCTTTCTGCCACATAGATATCAAACCACCATCTTCTTTCCCGGTCCACTTGCCTGCCAGGACTGACCACGATATGCCCTTTTCTGGTAACCTCGCCGGCCAGGAGGACAACTCCTACCACTAACCTCAAACTTGATGGCAATATTGATTCCAAGACCCTCCACACCAATCTCTCGTGGAAGGCAGTTTAACCATCAACTGCCACTTCCTATAGACTCTTGACTATTGTGCTCCAGTATTCCCTACACTGAGAACGAAATGTACAAGAATTATTCTCCAAAGGTCTCTTAATGACTTCTTGACAGCCTTCTGACTGGTAGCAGTTTGGGTTACAAGATTCCTCCAGTTGAAATCCCAAAATGGAAGAGTTGCGCACTTGATGCCGTACTCTAGTTTCATAGTCACATGGCTGTTGGCATGGTGAGATATATGTTTCCCCAAAAGTTTATCTCTCTAAAGGGGACTTATGTTTCAGTTGCTTTGTTAAGGCTATCTCACAACTACTTGGCTGATGGTAATGCTGGTTGTGAACATTACCCAGTGATTGTCTTAATATGGACTTCTCACAGCCTCGTGGCTGTGGGTAGTATTGGTTAGAGGCTCTCCTCACTGATAGTTTGCCCAAAGTCTTTCGACAGCCTTGTGGCTTTGGTTAATGTTGTTTATACACTTTCCCCTCTTGTAGTCTCTTATATAGTATGAAGTGGGTGGAGTGCAACCATAGCTTCAGTCAAGCTTCCATTTTCCACATCATTTCAGGACACATAAGTGCAACAAGTACTTCCGATCTTCGCACACATGTCATGTTCCATTGCAGTTATGAAGTCGAGGACATACCTGCTCTGCAGGGTGGTCAATTGAACTGCCAATTGAACTGCCCCAGAGTTTTTCCCTCATGGCGTTTAAACCTGCTCTGTACCGTTCACCAGCTGCAACTGTGTGATTTGAATCCATTTGGCATTGGCCGCTGTCGGGATACCTGGAGTAGGAAGTGATATGAAAAAGGTTGCAGTTTTGCTGAAATGGCAATACTCCATAGGTATTTCTGCTAATCTATCAGATGATTCCTGGGAAAAGTAATTATTATTGCGATAATGTCTTTACAAGTTCAGGGACCTCGTATTCCATTTGTGGTACGAATCTCAAATAACAGGATGTTCAGCAAGTGCCACAAGATCGGAATGCACTACCACCAGTGCTGGTGAGTGCAAGGTAGCAAGGGAACAAACTCAGGGCCAGCGTGGTGGAATTTGGTTATATGCCAGGGTGCCACACACCCAGTAATGTTCCATTAGTGCTGCTGTTCCTCTTCGTAGGCTTGGGCTTCCATTGTTCTTGTGCACCTTTTGTTCACTCCCAGTTTAATGTTAACCTTCGATCTGAAACACAAGAAAGACTGTGTGTGAGGGCCTTTATGCTAATGGGTTGTTTATGTTCATAGATACATGCTAGTGTTTGTACATTTTTTACCCAAACGCTAAAGCACAAATTGTTGAAGTTTATAGCCACCTTTTCTGCAAATCCCACCAATCCTTCTGCCCTACATCCTATCAACCCTTCCACCCACTGGTCCTGGAAAGAAACAGCACCTACTATATCTAATCATGGTCTTGTCCTGCATTAAGGCATCTAATGTCCTGTCTCAATTGTGCAAGAAAGTGTGTGCTGTGTTGTGAATTATAGCTCCCCTCTTTTGGGGCCCTTTGTTTCGTAATGCACTACATGATCTTTAGTTTCTTCCCTTTCTGCCATTTTCTTTATTTTGATGTAATTATCTTCATAAACAACATTGCCCTCCTACACCCACTGTACTTGTACTCTGTGTCCCTGGAAAGGAAACCTAACCTTGCTTAACGCCAGGTGAACCAAACAGTCTGCTGTCTGTGCTAGTACTTCCTGTGGGATAAAGAGTTTGGGTGTGCCTATCGCATGTGGAATTAGGGAGCAGACATAGCATGTATCATTTGCCCTCTCTCTTTCCACTGCTTTCATGTGGTTATACCACATAATATCATTGTCGGTGTGATGCTCATCCCTAATGAAAATACTTGAGCGCAGTGTTGTTTTTGAATATTCATCGTGATCTGGGCTATACCTGCAATGTTAACTACCATGTTCTAAAATTGCCACCATGAACAAAGCAGTTGAGCCATGCCCCAATGCAGCCTGATTCTGCACTGATTGGCTCGTGCCTTCCTCATTTGAGCCAATACAGACGCCGGCAGGCGTAAGCCGCGCCAACCAAACTCACACTCCTAAGGCTCTGTCTGTGCCTGTCTGGGCCAAGGAGGGCACAGAGGACCCCCTCCTCTTTTTTCCCCACTTCAAAATTATGGAGCAGCCTCCTGATGCAGCCAGCTCCCACAACGAACCTGGTCCCCGCACTTCCATGCTCTCTGCAGATCTACCGGTGAGTGATGGCTGATCTTTTCCACTGTCTCCTCCACGAACAACTCTGAAACAAAACTGTGCCTCAGCCTTCCTTGTCTCACCTAATCTACATCTTCTTTCACTGCATTGTGTGCCACATTTTGCATTGCATTTTGTGCCCCTTTTTTCTGAATTTGGAATCTAGGTGTGTGTTCTTAACATCTTTCTCCCCATATTGCATTGTATTGTATGCCCCTTTTTTGAATTTCGAATCTAGGTGTGTGTTCTTGACATCTTGCACCCCATTTTGCATTGCATTTTGTGCCCCTTTTTCAGAATTGTGAATCTAGGTGTGTGTTCTTAACATCTTGTACGCGATTATGTGTTGCATTTTGTGTCCTTTTTATCCTTCTTGTAACTACTAGGCCGCCTGGTGAGTTTGGGCTAGGATTGTGCTGTGAAGCCAATCCTCTTTCCTTCAACTACCCTCTGCCACCCTGATGGCACTCACTATCTCTACTATCTTCTCTAACTGCTATACTATCACCTCTCTCATGAAGTATGGAGGAAAAAAGCACAAAATAAAATCCTGACCACTAACCCTGGCCTACCCATCGCAGACACCTAGTCAGTGGACTTCCAAACAGGTCTTCAACAATATCCTCTTCTGTATCCTCCCAGATTTTTGGACTCCTCATCTCATCTCTACTCTCTCCCCTTTCACATCCTTTCCCATTAATGGTGGCACCAAGTGGTAAGTAATTTTGGCGGGCTTTGCAACATCCAGGTGTATCATTAATATCTATCACACTGTCACTTTCTTGGTTCAGGGTCCTCAATCCAACCTCCTTCTCCTTGACCGGCAGCTGCCGTGCCTCATAAACTTCCTCCCCACACCTGCTTCTACCCGTCCACTCTCTCTGTCCCTCCCGCTCTGTCTGGTGTACCATGCCCCTGTACACCTCCTCTGAAAATGTTCAAAGGTGAGTACGTGCATCCAACAAACACTCCGCCAACATCTGCCTCCTTCTTGAAGACATTGACCTCGACATCCTTGCTCTTACCGAGATGTGGTCCAATGCTAGCTCAGTCACTGCCTTTGACTCCATTCTCCCTGATGGCTTCAAGATCATCTCCAAGCCTCGCCATAACCATGCTAGTGGGGGGGTTGCCTTGATTTTCCCTGAGTGAGTCTCCTCCTCCCTCATACCCACCCAGCCTTACTCTTCCTTTGAGAGCCTGGTCTCTCTGGTCTGGTCTGCAAGTTGGTTATCTCTTCCTCCTCCTCTCTGACAATGGCCACTATCTAAAGGCCATATGGCTCTACCACCCTGTTCCTCTCCGAATGGGCCGATTTCTGCACCTCTCTCCTCTCTACCACCTCTAAACTCCTTCTCTTGTGAGATTTCAACATCCATCTGGACTCCTCTATCATGTCATTCACTCTGTTCCATGACCTCTGCAACTCACTCCCCCTTCTCATTCTCCCTTCTGGTCCAACCCACTTGGCTGGACACACTCCTGGCTCCCTCATCCATTCTGATCTCCCACTCTCCTCCCTGATGATCACCCTCTCTCCTGGTCAGATCACTCTCTTCTCTCCTCTCACCTGGGTCCCGTTGGCCCTCTGACCGCACCTCCCACTTCCCTGCCAACCTCATTCACGTACATCTGTCTGATGAAATGAGTGTCAGCTGCTGCCTTCATATCCACCTTCATCTACCCCGTACCCCTACTACTGATTCTACATCTGACTCTGCTCTCAGCAACCTCAACCTGGCCATTACTAACACTCTGGACATACTTGCCCCAGTTATGAGGATCCGCCTGAAACCTGCCGCTAAGCATAACACCTGGTACGACTCTGAACTTGCAGCCCTGAAATGCAAGTGCAGAGCTACGGAACGGAAGTGGCAGACCCCTGGCTCACACTCTGACAAACTGGCCTGTCGCCTGCTCCAAAGACAATACAGAGTTTCCATCTGTGCCAGGAAAAGGGCCCACATCCAGGTGGATGTCTCTGGTGCTTCCAACAACATGCCTGAGCTTTTTAATATCTGCAGGGAACAAGCCAACGTCTCCTCCTCACCCTTCCCTCCCAAGCCATCTGCAACGCATTGGCCACACACTTTATTACTAAAACTCAGGAAATCCTGAGCACCGCTGCATCCATCCCCCCTCTCCTCCACTCCCTTGCCTCATATGGCTTCCCACCCGCCTTCTGCCTCTCTCTTCTCATTCTCCCCTATCACACCTGATGAGGTCAGCAGAGTTGGACGCTCCATTGAGGTCTCCCCCAAACAGGTTTCCACCTGCTCCTTCAGAACCATTAGGACAATATTGATTCTCTTGCCCCTGCACTTGCTGATTTCTGCCACTGGGACTTCCCCTCCTCCCTCAAACACTCCTTTGTACGCCGCTTCCTGGAAAATAACTTCAGCAGACCACACTTGTCCAGCCAACTATCGCCCTATTTCTATCACCCCCTGCCTTGGGAAACTCCTGGAGAAGCTAGCCTTCCCCGAACTTACTTCACACACTGAACTTTATGGTGGTCTCCATGACCATCAATCTGTGTTTTGAGCATCCCGAGGCACCGAAACTGCTCTTCTGAACCTATGAAGAACTGCTCACATCTCTGGATTCTAACTCTCCAGCTGTCCTCATTCTATGTGATCTTTCCTCTTCCTTTGACACGGTCAACCACTCCATCCTCATAAAATGGCTCCATAATACCCTGGGTATCTCGGAGCTGGCACAGGACTTTTTGACCTCCTTCCTAAGTGACCGTCCATCCCAAGTTATTCTGGGCACTTTCTCCTCCCCTACCTCTTTTTCCACCTGTGGTGTCCCCCAGGGCTCCAACCTCTCTCCCTGATTCGTTAACACTTACCTTGCTCCACTTGCGTTCCTCATTTCCACCTTCTCCCCTAACTTCCAATGTTACGCAGATGACACACAACTCTTCTTCAAACTTCCTGCTGACCCCCTTACTTCTTCCATCATCCCGGACTTCCTATCTGCCATTCAGTCCTGGTGCATTGCAAACGATCTCTGGGCCTCATTATAAATTTGCCGGTCCAGAAACAACGGTGCTGGTAAGCTTACTGGCACTGTTGTTTCTGGACTGGCAAAGAAAAAGTCTGCCTGCCGGAGCCAGTGTGCCTGACAGGTCTGACCCTGCCAGGCACAGCAGCCATAGTAGGCAGACTGTCATGGAAGCACCAGCACCATTAGCAATGGTGCCGGTGCTTCCTTGGTCCACATTCCCATAGAGTCTCATAGAACTCTATGGGAATGGGGACTTACAATTTGCCGGTGACTGACTACCCGGAACGCCGGTGTTGTAATGCCCCGGTGTTACCCAGAAGTCAGGCGCTGGTAAATTATTCTGAGTCTGGCGGCAACCTGCCGTTAGCATCGGCAGGGTTACCGCTGGACTCTAAATGAGGCCCTCTGTCTCAATGACAGCAATACTGAGATCCTTCCCTTTGGGACTCCTGTTCACTCTTTCTTCCCCTCACTCCAGCCATCCTCTATGGGCTCTCCCCTTTCTCTGTCATCTGAAGCCAGAAAACTTGGCGTCATCTTTGACTCCTCTCGCTACTTCCTCCCTCACATACAGGACCTTGCCAAGAAGTCCCTTGAACTCTTTCTTCTTAAAGGAATTCACCCTTTTCTCACTTTCCCCCAGAAGCTCAATGTCACCAGAGCTCTGGTTCTCTCTAGGCTAGACTACTGCAATAGTCTACTCCTGAATCTACCCTCTTCCTCTCTATGACCCCTCCAGCTAAACCAAAATAGGGTAGCAAGACTTATCCTTGGCCTCACACCCAGGGACTGCATCTCTCCAGACCTAAACAATCCCCACTGGCTCCTGGTTGCTGCAAGGATCAAATTAAAAACCCTCTGCATCACCCATAAGGCTGTCTGAGGCTGGAGGCCACGCTATCTGCAATTTGCTGTTACTAAATATCCTCCCTCTAGATCTCTACATTCCTCTGGTGCCAACTCTCTGTGTGTCAAGCGCTTTGCTAAACAGAGGGCATGCGGACAATCTCTTTCCTCAGATGGCTCGCTCTTATGGAACAGCCTCCCTCTTCCTCTTCAACTTGAGCCATATCTCCTCAAATTCCTGAAGCTCCTCAAGACTTTCCTTTTTACCCACTCCTTCCCTTCCTCCCTCCTCTGCTAATCACACAATTGCTGAGATTGGTGACCAGGGCCCTTATGAGTCCGTTGGGGCCCTGGCCTCTCACACCCAATCGCCTTCAGCCTCTGCCTGCCCCCAGCACTTGCCTTGGCATCCACTGGCCTATGCCACTATAGACCTGCACGTACCTGTTTATTGCAGTTGACCTCTCCCTAGCAGTTCCTCCACTAGGCACTTACTTCTGCTGCTCACTCATGAGCACGGCCACTACTAGCACTTACCCCCACTCCCTCTTCCCCTCTCCTCTCTCTGCACGTGCAAGTCCTGAATGCTCAAAAGGTCTAGTAGGTCTGCCTTTATCCTCCAGTGTTTAATTGGTTTTCAATCCCATGTTCCCTCCTTGTTGCCCTATGGGCACTTTGAAACACAATTTACTTGTTGAATAAGTGCCTAACAAATGCACAATAAATAAATAAAATAAATACATAAATAATGTGGCTCAAGAACATTTCAGAATTCAACACATCCCTCTTACTTCTGGTCACTGACAAACTAATGTTCTCCCTATTAGTGCTATTGTTGAGAAAAAACAAATTCTAATTCAAACAAAAGGAAAGGAAGAGAGAGAAAATATAAAACAACAATGATGGCATAACATATATTTAATCATTCCTCCGGAGCTCCTCTGTTGTGAGGATAGAAAAAGTCTGGTCGATGAAAAAGACAAATCCATGTTAAATAAGTCACAGTTAGCTGGCAAATACTCCCCTTGTTTCTCCCCCCTTTTCTTCTCCTGCAAGGGGGCCTTTGTCTTTCAAGACATCCAACAGGTGTATCCATGATTTTCTACCAACAACTTTCACGGATGTCGGTGTGGCAAACGTTAATTTAAACGGGCCAAGAAAGCGAGGTTGGTTCAACTTTGGTGTGAAGTTCTTAATGAAAATATGTTTGCCTGAATAAAATTGTGGTTGCTATAGCACAGCTGCTTCTTCTTGAGGCATGCCGACTTTGATGGGCCCACCTGCTGGGATATGAACTTGAGAGAATAGGTAAGTTCCCTAAGATATCCCTGAACCTCATCTCCCAAAATCTCTGCTGAGCTGTGAGCATCATAAGCTGTAGGGATAGGAGTAAGCAGTGATTGCAGCCTCCTGCTTGAAACAATATCGTGCAGTGTTAAGTGATGATCAGAACGAGGCTGGTTCTTCAAAGCAAAGCCAGGGGCAAGCAATGCAGCCAGCTCTTGTGAAGTGCTTCGCTCATCTTCACAAGATGTTCTTTTAGTAATCTGTTGAGGCGCTCCACAATTCCCTTGGCTTGAGGGTGGTAAGCAGAACATAATGTGTGGTTTGTGCCGAATAAGGAAGTAATTTCTGTAAAGAGGTTGTTGAAATAATGTGGCCAATTATCAGACCTCAACACCTTGCAAATACACTGTGTTGGGAATTCCTCACGTACGTGGAATTTAGCTGCAGATTTGGCATCAGGGTGGACCAGGGACCTACTTCAAGCCAACGGGAGAATGGACACAATGTTAATCATGTCTACATAGTCAATATGCAGATGTCGAAAAGGCCCTGAAGGGTGGGGCAATGTTGCTTTAATTGTTTTCAACGTGTGACCTGGGGTATAATGTTGACATGTCATACAATTGATAATTAACTGTCACGTGTTCCTGCAAGTTTTGAACAAACCAGTCTTCATGTAGCTCAGCTGCAATGTACACTTTGGATATGTGTGGTGGAAAATGCAATTGTTCAAGGGTAACTTTAAGTAACTCCTGGGGAATAACGGATTTCCCTTAAAGGTTTTGCCTCCATATAAGATCTGTGGGGGAAAAAGAACACCCGGTCTTTGTACATAGATGTTGCTCTTGCTGGGAGGCACGTCCCTGCACCGCTATAATTTGGGACACAGGCAGGGCATTTTATGGTTCAGTTATTTGTACTGTTGTCGTGAGATGTTTGTGAACTTGGGAACTTTTTCTGTGACGTGTGGTAAACATGCTGCTTCTTTTGCTGCTGTGTCTGCTACATCATTGCCCTGAGGTATTAAATCTGTACCTTTGGTATGGGCTGCACACTTAACTACTGCTAATGCTGAAGGAAGGGGCAGCGCTTCTATCAATCTGGAAAGTAAATCTGCATGTTGCACCAGCGTGCCATCTGATGTTTTAAATCCTCTCCTCTCCCATCTGGATAACCCTGAATGCAACGTTGATGTAACATATGCAGAATCTGACTAAATGGTGGCAGAGCATCCTTTAGATATTTCTATTGCTGTTATTAATGCCACAAGTTCTGCTGCTGGAGCAGAATAGCGCAGTGGCAGCCTCACTTTTGGAATGACCTAAAGATCTTACCTGGACTTCGGAGAGGGCAGGAGCCCTTTCCTCTCATCGGCATCTACATCGGTGCCCAGGGACCCTACCACATGGGTACATCCATGCCGATCCTTGGTGTAATCCTGCCTACCTTTATTCCTTATAGTGAGCACTGTTATGATTCAGATACTCAAGGTGATTTGGAGCACTGCATGATTTCATCCTTCCTCTCAGTATTCTTTTTTGCCAGCGTTCGTTTTGTTTGCATCCAGGTTGCCTGCCTCTAAAATGGCCACCTGACGCGTTGCCCTAGCAACCCATCTGTATTTGAATGAGGCACATCCGCCGGTAGGCGGAAGCCGGCCTGTGACAAGATAAGGCCCTGTTCTGCACTGTTCGCGCACTGGTTCCACTGGGCTAAAAGACTTCTTTACACCAGAGGTAAGGCACACTTAATCCGCTCGCCACAATGTTCCTCCATGATACCAACATTTATGAACTTGTATTTGTTACCCACTCATGAACTGATTCAAGTCTGCTCGCTATATTACACATACTATGACCTCGCTATGATATTTGTCGTTTCTTAGCCTGTGGACGAACACAACTTTGCATACCTTTGGTCCTTCACAGCTAAGAATTTGGAACTCGTACTGAGCACTCTATTTGTGCCATATTACCATCCACTGCAGAGCTTGCTTGTAGTTCATTATAGCACTAAGCACTTCTACAGACATTTATACCGATTTGCTGCTACTCTGTTGACCTCCCAAACTATGAGCATATATACATGAAAACTCTCATGTGTGTGGCTTTGCATGCTGCTTCAATCCAAACATTAAACGGCCACAAGTATGATATCTGACACTCACGATATCTTGTTGAATGTTAATGCTTGTGATATCTTGTTGTATGTTAATGCTTGTGATACTATTCCTGTATTAACCATTGACAGCTGCTGCTAGCCTAATTTGCAAAAATCGTCGTGTCACATAACTCTTTGCTCTACTCTGCTGCTGTTGCTGATCATGCCACCATCTGCCTTAGACACTGCATAGCTGCTTCCAGCCTCACTGATCCACTCTGTCTACTCCTAGCGGCCCTACTGAATGATTCTTGTCTGCACTCACTTGCATTATTTAACCATCTTCTCTACTTCCACCTGCCCTATTGATCTATTTTCGCGCTCACATTTGCATTAGCAAACTATTTTTGCCTTTACTTACTCACCACACGGATTTATGTTGCTCGTACTTTCTTGCATCTAGGACTTGTGATATCCCTTCATTTGTTGTTAATGACAACTATATTTGAGTGGCGCTATTCACTCTGTGTCTCTATGCCTTAACGCATCTCTATACTATGGACGACCGCATAACTTGCTGATACTCTGTATCTTATCTCATACATCATTGTTAATCACACACCCATAGTACTATCCTTACTATCCTTACTCATGGCAAATCCAACCTATGCCATATTATAATAACTACTAGACCTACTTGTGTGCCACCAGCATCTTGTTATATTGAACTGTACCTTCAATTAGTTGCTTGCATATCTTCTTGAAGCTCTATAGTAGCTAACAGTCGCACCCTCTCAGTTACTCGCCTTCACACGTCACTATGCACTGGCTCTAAACATTCTGCACCTTCTCTCTACTCCTCATCAAAAGACTCATCCTTGAGCTCACTCTCGACACCAGGTCCTACCAAGTGTACTCCATTATGGACTTTATGCACAAGACACAACACAATTCTGACAACTCACTTATCGTACCTAACCTCATGACTCCTCAACACTGGTCTACTATATCATCAGCTACATCTACCTTGAATGTGCACAGCTCTATCCTCATAGACACCATGCCTTGCATCAACCCATATCTAAATGCCCCTGCCCTTTGGCTACAACATTTCCCGACCAAGCCTACACCTAACCAGCCCTGTACTACCTACCTTAGAAATGTGAGAATAGGCTCTAGACTCAGCCTAAAAAGTCCTTACCCACAGCCTGGCACTAATAGCAAAACCTCCTCACACCTGGGCAACCTCAGAATCAATATTAATCAATCTAAATATATGCCTAACCAAATTTGTACTACCTACATCAGAAATCTGAGACTGGGATCGAGACTCAACTAAAAAACTCCTAGCCCATACCGTAGTACGAATAGCAAAACCCATGCGCACCAGGACAATGCCAGATATGTTACTAATAATACCTCAACTGTTACCGACATTAATGCCTCTGCCCATCTAGTTAGTAGCCCTCCTAGTGCTAAGGAGGGCTAATAGCTGAGCTGGGCGGGAGAATGGGTAGAGTGGAAGACGACATAGAACAGACTAGTGGGTAGGAGCGGCAACTATATAGAACAGACGAGTGCATATGAGCGAATGAGTGCCTATGAAAAAAGGGGTACATAGAAGGGGAAGAGTGCGTAGAGGGGATGTGTGCGTAGAGTGGATGAGTGTGTAGAGGGGATGAGTGCGTTGAGGGGATGAGTGTGTAGAGGGGATGAGTGCCTAGAGGGGGTGAGTGCGTAGAGGGGGTGAGTGCGTAGAGGGGGCGAGTGCGTAGAGGGGGTGAGTGGCATGAGGGCATAAAGTGGAGGAATGCCTGGAATGAATGAATGCCTGGAATGAACGAGTGCCTGGAATGAACGAGTGCCTGGAACGAACGAGTGCCTGGAACGAACAAGTGCCTAGAGTGAATGGATGTGTTGCGTAGAATGGACGAGTACGTAGAACGAACAAGCACAGATTGCATCCAGCACTGACGAGTGCGCAGAATGGATGAGTACGTAGAGCTACTGAATGCATAGACCATGGGGCAAACAGGAGTGCATGCGTAGGGCAGACAAGAGTGCATGCGTGGGGCAGACAAGAGCGCATGCGTGGAGCAGACAAGAGTGCATGCCTGGAGCTGACTGGAGTGCGCATGGGAGACTAGAGTGCGCAGGAGGGACAGGAACGCATGAGTGTGTGGAGCGGACCGGAGTGTGTGGAGCAGACTGGGGTGCACAAAGAGATAGGAGTGCCCGGAACGAACTGGAGCGCATATAATTGCGCGACGTATATAGTATGGCTGAATGCAGAGAACGTTTGAAAGAGCATTTAACCCATCATATCATACCACCATGCTTACTCTCTCCTTTACATCACCACTCAGCTAGAACACAGAGATACTATGACACCATTCGGTATAACTGTTCTCATAACAACATCTGCCGCTCACTCCACTTCATTCTAACTAAACACTGCTGGTTACACACCCCCTCCTCAGGCCTAACGCAGCCACATTCGGTCTGGATAAATCCTGCCAGAACGAACACATACTTCTGATCTCTCAACCACCACACTTACCGCTAAGAAGCAGCTATTACACGAATACCCACCAGCTGCACACATACCCGGTGCTCACACGTACCTTTTGACTCTCTCTACTCTCTCTACTGATCTGAACTTCGGTTCCCAAAGGCGTTCAACCTACCAGCGCCTTCAGAACATACCAATGGTATATAAGGCGTTATATAAATGCAAAATAAGGCGTTACATAAATGCAAAATAACAATAACAATAACAATAAAGTCACCACGATTAAAGGTGCCCTCATCAATGCCAGATCCCACCCAGCACATGCATTGGACATTGCTGACTTCATCACAACTGAAAACCTTGACTTCCTTGCCATCACAGAAACTTGGCTTCATGCAGCGGCTGGTCCATCACTGTCCTTAGCAATTCCAGATAACTATGCCATCATTAGATGTGATAGGAACAACAACCAAGTTAAAGGGGGCGGCATTGCCTTCATCTTTAAGAGCTCCCTTGAACTCCGAACTATTCTGAATCTTCAGATCCCTTCTGCTGAATTACATTCTATTAAACTGCCTTTATCGTCCAACCAAAGTGCTACTGTGCACCTTATCTATCGGCCACCAATGCCTATCTCCACCTTCACAGAGGATATCTCCTCACTCCTACAGTCGCTACCAAGTCCAACTCTCAAAGTATACTACTTGGAGATTTCAATCTCGGCTTCCAAGACCCGAATTATAGCAAAGCCCTTGACCTAGACAGTACGCTATCAGACTTAGGATTCACACACCATATCCAGGTGCCTACTAACATCAAAGGGAGAACCCTTGATTGGCTTGCAGACTTGAACTGCACTATTAACCTATTGTCAGGTGTATCTGGTCTGATCATCATAAAATAACATTCTCCATTAAATCTAACCCCCACTGCCCCACCCCGAACATTGCACCTTCCATCCATACACATAATAAGAAGGACATCACAAAGGAGAAACTCCTCCTTCTAATCGTCCACCTGCTCAATGCATCAACATTCTACTCTGACCCTACAGTCTTAGTGGATATCTATAATCATGCCATTCCAAAAGCGCTAAACATTGTAGCTCCTCTAAAACTGCGCAAACCAAAACCACATCCCCATCTCAACTCATGGTTCACACCGCATCTAAGAGATCTTCGTAAAGTAAAAAGAAATGCAGAGGTGCATTGGAAAAGTCTTCCCTCGGAAAGCCAACAAAAATATTTTGACCACTGCCTCCTATAATTACAAAGAAGCTATATTTCTTTTAAAAAAGATACCTATAATAAACGTGTTTTACAACCTGAATCGAACACCAAAGAGCTCTTCAAGATCCTTAAAGAACTTGACTCTCCTATAGCCCCTCTATATAAGTGCACCACTGACACTACTTGGTGTACCAACATCCAAAAGGCACTTCTGGATAAAATATCCACACTGCAAACCAAAATCAAAACTAAAAAATGTAGCTTACTCACAGATCCAATATCTAACTCCGCCACTTACAAAATCACTGCTCCTGCATACCCCTCCAAACCATTCACTTTTTCTCCCTGATCTATATGGGAAGTTGAAAACATTATCAAGAAGCTAAAACCCTCCAACTGCCAAGGTGACCCATACACTGCACCTGTCATTAAGGAGGCCGCTCGCGACCTCGCTCATTTCATTACCACCTTCATAAATGCATCCTTCAAATCTGGGACCGTCCCTGACAACCTCAAGGATGCTTGGGTCATCCCTTTAATTAAAAAACCGACCCTTGATCCTAGTAACCTGGCTAACTACAGACCAATTACCACAGTGCCCTTTCTATAAAAAAATTGGACCGTGCAGCTTATTTACAAATCCAGGACTAACTAGAATCTAACAAACGTTTGGGCCTTCGGCAATCTGGCTTCCATCCTAGACATGGTACAGTAACTGCCCTTATTGACCTAAAGAAACAAATTGAAGACTTAAAAGATAAAGGCAAGCTAGCCGTTCTACTTCTGCTCGACTTATCGGCAGCATTTGATTTGGTGAACCACCAAACTCTTTGTCATCACCTGAAAACAGCTGCCCACTTCTCCAATGAAGCCACCTCCTGGATGAGATCCTAATTGGCAAACAGAGGTATGAGGGTCTTCTCACCCTCTGCTTCTGCTGAACCGTCACCCATCCCCTGTGGTGTCCCACAAGGGTTGTGTGTTTCCCCCACTTTGTACAATGTGTTTAGTTACCTACGCAAATTATGAATACTACACCCAGATACTCATCCCTATCACTGGCGACCATGCAATTGACACTAAAGCGCTTAATGATGTTTACCTAGTTATCCAGGCTAGTATGACGCATCATGGGCTCTGCTTAAATTATGAAAAAACAGAGTTACTTATCCTTGGAACACACCATAGATTTAGTAATCTGGACCCTGCCTTTAAATCTTTCATTAATGATGGGGATACCATCAAGGTCTGAAATGATACAAAAATGCTTGGCATCTACCTCGACTCCACACTGTCGCTCACAAGACAAACCAATGCTGTTGTATCAGCTTCAGTCTATACCTGCAAACGTATTACTGCTTGCAGACCTTTCCTCACTGCTGCTAACTGCATCATCACCCTCATTATGGCCAAAATTGACTATTGTAATTCCCTCTAACTAGAGACTAGCCAAAACAACATCAACAAATTACAAGTAACCCAGAACAATGCCATCAGGGCTGCCCTCAAGATATCTAGGAAATTCCACATATCGGACACCCGTCAGAACCTAAATTGGTTACCTGTTGTGCACAGAAGATCTCTCAAAACGCTTGCACTGACACACAAGTCACAGGCTAACCTTGCACCTGTATATCTTGCCAACTGGTTCACTGCCCACACCTCCACCAGACCTCTAAGATCCACACAAGCCTGCTCACTCACTATGCCTAGATTCAAGCTTCAAACAGCTGTGGGATACAGCTTCCCAGTTCTCGCTGCTAAATTGTGGAACTCTCTACCCATTACACTTAGATCTGAACCCTCTTTTCATGCGTTCAAGAGCAAAACCAAACTCTGGGTACATGAGCTGGACCTAGCTGCACCTCGCACATAAGGCATGATATGAATTGTAACTGTTGACCTATGGTCTTTTGACGTCACTTCTTTCACCCTAATGTAAGGTTACTGTCTATCACTGTAACTTATATCTGTTTGCACCTATGTACCTACTTAAGCAATATGTAACTCATGTACTTTCTTAAAGAATCCGCCCAGATGCCACAGGGCCAGGTGTGCAATACAAATAAATAAATGCAAATACAAATACTCCTCATCTTCATAGTGTACCGCTGCCTCCCTGTGTGTCTGTAACCCGAGTTCTGATCGATTGTCGATGACCCATCAACAGGAAGTATCTCTCCCCCTCTAAGGGCTCTTCTTTAACATGGGTCAGATCATCTAATGTGTCCTGATATGTAGTGCAATCGTGTATGTAGTCATCCGGTTGTACTGGTTCAGCGATAAATGTTGCTGGATTAACAATGTGACACCTCGCTATGTTAATTGAGTGATTTGACAATATCACCTCTTACCCCGAAGATCATTTGTTCGTAAGGGTACTCTTTGATTATTCCAAGATATCAAACACTTCATAGAGCATCACTGGCCAGCACATAGTAATGGTAGATGATTTCTGAATGACAAATACTGCTACTGCAAGCTCTTGCTCACATGGAAAATGTTCCTGCATGACTGGCTCTAAAGTCCACTGTAATAAGCCAAAGGCATATGTCCCTGTGAAGTTTTCTGGGTGAGGACAGCCGTCATCACTTGTCCGTAAGAATGTGAAAACAGAAAACACTATATATTATAATCCAGGGTTAAACAGGCACATTACAAAGTGCAACTTTTAATTCCTTGAATGAGTCAATAATTTCAGGTGTCCAAACTATGGGGCCCTTGACCTTCTGTGCTTCCTTCAAGATCCAGGACTGGCAGTAATTGCATAGGCCCAATCATTGTTGCATCTTCTACACTGTTCCAGGTTGGGGTGTGCCTTGCACAGCTGCTGCCCTTTCTGTGGTAACTCTTCTTCCTGCTGGTGATATAATCTACCCTAGATACACAACTTCGTTCTATTAGTATTGTAGCTTCTTTGTCATCCTTGTACCCCTTTTCTTCCAATAGTGTCAAGAGGGTCACTGAATCATGTCTACACTGCTCTTCTGTGGTGCTACACACTAGGAGGTCATCCACATACTGTATCACTGTGTTTGCAAGTTTCCTCGGTCCATTTGTAACAGTCTGTTAAAAATGCTTGGGTATTCACACTGCCCTTGTCGTAAACTAAACAAGTGTGTTGGAACCTTTGCCCGCGGTAGCTAAATGCGGTAAGGCACTGGGACTCTGGGTGTAACGGGATAGAAAAGAAAGCGTTCTTTAAGTCAACTACTTTAAAATAGATTGCTCCTGTGGGTATGTTACACAAAACTGTGGCTGGATTTGGCACCACCACAAATTCTGCTTCTACTATGTTGTTTAAAGGGCAGAGGTCCTGCACCATTCTCCAAGAGCCCCCTTTTGCTTTGTTGACATGGTATATGGCCGTGTTACATGGGGTTTCTGAGGGTTGAATGATGCCTTGTCTCCACAAAGCTACAATGATGTAATAAATTCCCTCATCTTCTTCCCGTGACATGGGGTACTGTTTGACTCAAGGCATTGACATCAAGAGATTGACGTGGACAGACCCTTTTCCCTTGAAGAGACCCACATCATGCTGGCCGCTGTTCCATATCTCTCCAGGCACCCTGTCCAAATCCTCTTGCAAGTGTGCTGCTAGTTTCAGTGCAAGAAGTACCTTCTGGGGAACCTGTCTGTGCATTACAACCAACTGACATGGTGTGCACATCTGAAACGCCATTTCCCCAATGTAATCATCATCTGTTAAACGCTGTTCATCAGTCAAGTCTGTCAAACGCTGTGCTGAATCAAGGCATAAGGCAATGCACCATTCAATGCCCTCTCCATCTGTTCCCTGCAAAATAACTTTGCCTAGTGTGAATATAAATTATGTTGGTACTCAAAATGTGTGGTCCTTAATCCTGGACATCCACCCTAACAATATTTGCACATCGTAAAGAAATCATTTGGAATATTCAGGGGCACCTCGCAGATCGCTCTGGGTGCAAAATGCTTGCATAACTGCAGAAACTTGTGCATAATACATGCCTGGGGTGGAGCACACTATATCCTTTTCGGAAAATGAAATGTTCACTGCAACCTGTGTTTCCTCGTCCGGGTCTGCAGTTACTGATAGGACTGAGCACTTCAGACCCTTCTATGGGCTATCCTATTGGGGATCCTTGTCTGTGCCTGGTAATGTGAAAGGATTAGCTCCAAACACTGTCACTCTTGTGTACTGCAGTACTGTACCCTGGTGTAGCACATTTATGTCCCATTGCTGAGCAGGGGCTTACATCTGTACTTGGAGGGCATTCATTTGTGGGTATTGAGGCAACTGCTGCTGTTGGACAGTATACTGTAAATTTTGGGCATCTGGGGTCAGCTGCTGTGAGGAACTTTGTGCATTCGGGGGAAACGGGTATTGCATCTGTGAGGGTTGCATCTGTGGGGCTTGAGTCTGTGGGGATAGGTGGAAGTCTGATATGCTGGGATACCGCCAGGGCCATACTGTACATATATAGAGAAGATTCTGGCTACCTCGCACTGGTTTATTGAAAAGGATGAATATCCACACGGTATTGAGTTGGTACGGTGTTGATTTATTTAGGTGAAGACATTTAGTCTTTGTAGTGGTCAGCCGACACGTTTCGACCTCTCGGGTCTTTATCTAGGCTATGGTTCAGATATTGGGGGGATCTCTGTTGCCGGGTGGTGTTCCTGTCAATGTAGTGAGGATCATCTCTCTAGCTATACCAAAGAGGTTTAGGCATCACCTCCACCCGCCTGTGACCTTTCAGTATACATAACAACAGAGCACCAGAAACTAGAGCACATCACAGGAGTGTGCACTGCCTGGGGCCCATTTTTATTCCATACTGTACATAACTTGTGCTCTAGCACTCTCAGGAAGAGTGTGCCACTTTCCCTTGAACCCAATATGGTCTTCTGAACCTAGGTCTTGCTCCTCCGTATCCAAATCCAGTCCCCCTGCCTCTCTGAAAGTTCCCCCTTCCTTGTGGAAAATACCCTGCTTGTGGAAAACATCCACCATGTGGAAAATAAACCCCTTGTGGTAAGTACCCCTCTTGTGGTAGATACCCTGTACCTCTGCCCCATCCCTTTGAGGGGTTGTACATGTGTTGTCCTTCTGTGGTGTTTGTAATTACTGCCACTTCCATACTGAATTTAGCTAATTTCTTCTGCACCAACCTTGTCTCTGCCTTCTGCGATCCATCTACCTTATTTCTCTCCTTATCCTGTTTTGCTCTGCAATGATGTACCATGTGAGCTTGTATCTCAGACCATCCTTTTGTCTCAATACCCACTGCCTTTCCCAGTTCCTTATGTAGATCGTAGGGAAGAACCATAGACAATATGTGATAGAAGACAGGGATGTTCCTATCCCATGGTTGTCTCATCTCTATCCGCCACATTTCCTGTATCCGCTGAATTATACTGTGAGGCATCCTCGTCATGTCCCATCGTACAAGCTAGGATGGACTGCATGTCTGATGTGTCTGGGTACATTTCCCTCAGTGCATTCCATACATGTGCTTATTAAATGGTGTGCCGTCATGGGCAATTCTACTTATTGTTAACCCGTCATATCCTGCCTGTCTCACAATTCCATCTGCCTGTTCACCCAATAAAGAGGCGAACAAGCTCTTCATGTCTCCTGCGGCCAGGATAGTCCCTGCCGTCCTTTTCTCAAGGGCATAAATCCACTTGCCTGCACTGGCGATGAGGCATGGCAAGTTGCTCATTACGTTTTCCTTATCCATATTTGGCCATTCTCCTCTTCCTTATACATTTTCTACAATTCTAATATGCTTTGTCTTTTCTTCAACGTTTTCCCTTTGTATGTCGCCCAAAAATATGTGTACTTGTGCTCTAAAGCGTCTTTTGCATGCATGCCTTGTGCATGCCATTCTTTAAGCACGTTTCCTGCAGTCCCCTGGACCCACTCTGTGTGGAACTTTAATATGTTATCCCTATATTGAAGAAGTGTTTTATACATATGTTCCAGCGGAGTATCCATAATGTCAATAAACTCCACCCCTCCCTACTTAATGTCCACCGACACTGTTCCAGCAGCATCATGTACTTTAAAACCTGTACATCACTTCAATAAATCATTTGCAAAGAATCCAATTGTCAACCGGCTGTTTCCCCCAAAGACACCTACACTCACACATTAACCTCTGCTCTTCTTACTCACACCTTTCTCATGCCACACAAACCAACCTCATCTCAAAGCAAAAAATCTCTAAATACACCATTCCAACAAATTCAATAAAAACAAAAATCGCCAATAATTTCATCTTGTCCCTTGCTCACTGGGACAAAGGGATATCTCTCTACCTCTACACATCACTGTCATTCCCCATATAAGAGGAGTTATCCAACATCAATTCACAATTCCACTCTACTATGACATCATCTTTGCCCGCAACAGAGGAGTTCCTCTTCAATATCTCCTTAAAACCTCATGCAATACTACACAGCGCCATTTTTCCCCTTATACAAGGAGTTCCCCTTCCACTTAATTTACTAATCAATATAATAAAATAAAACAAAAAAACATCCACAATACTGCGCTTTCATGCAAAAGTGCACTCACGTGATATGGGTCCTCAAAGTCCCCTCAATGCTGATTCTCCCCTCTTAATTGCCTGCAACACCCGGATCGGTGACCTGCCTAAGTGATGAGGCAGACCTTTGGGTAACGTCGTCTCCTTGTCTCCTCTGTTTGTGCGCACAAGAACTGGTCTTTTCAGGCCGGCACCACATCCCCAAGGTGTGTGGCGCAGAGCCACCAGCTCCTTGGGGTACTGGAAATCCCGCTGGGGCCTCCAAATGTAAAGGTGAATTCAAAATGGAGTGCACAAATTGCACTAAAAAACTGCTTTTTATTTACAAATACAGCCGGGAGAATCAGACAATTCTGCGGTACTGAACTGAAGACCTTCTCAACACACCCACTCAGGGCTTCAATATTTAATACAAAAAATGCAATTTCATAGTCAGCACTATATGCAGCATTTTAATTGTCTGGTACTCTTCATGGTGCAGTTCATAAAAAAACTCTACCCTAAAGTGACATTGACACCTGAGACAGCTCGGGCAGTAGTATCCAACTGAGATGGCCCAATCATATAGCGAGTGGAAATCAGCAAAGTCAAAACAATGTTTCATCCCATGGAACACACAGGGCCTCATTACGAGTTATGCCGGTAAGGGATATGTAAATACCGGCATCATTTAACGTTCCGTAGCATTCTGACCCACAAACCCGGTATTAACGGCACCGTTATTTACAGTGCCGCTAATAGCGGCATGGGCACGTACACGCGCCTCCTCAGGTAGTAAATACCGGCATGCCGGTAATAGGGGGCAATCACAACCCACGCAAACATGCAAATACCGGCATCGCGAACACGGTAATAACGGGCTGCATGATGCCGGAAAAACAGGCATCGCGGACCACCCGCAAACAGCAACCAAGATACAAGGCAGCTGCCACAGGTGCACACAATCCCCACAGGTGGAGTCAAAGGAGGCTGTGCCAGTATGAACTGAGCACACCCACACACCACAGCCCCCCCACAGATGTAGGCAATGCAGAGTGGCCCAGTACAAAAGGAGCACACCTACACACCACACACCCTTCCTACACCAAAATGCTACCACTAGCATTTGCAATCATGGCGCAGGAGGACATGCCTATACTGCTACAACTACAGCAACAACAGCAACAACAACAACAACAACAACAACTACATCAGCAAGAACAGGCAGCACAGAGGAGACTCAGGAGGAGAAGGAAGGTGAGACAGGCCCAGCAATTACCACCAGCGCAGCCACCAGCGCCTCGTAGGGAACCATCAATCCCTTGCACCAGACCCAGCCCATTCAACCTAACCCCTGAGCAGATCCACACCCTGTACCGGTTGGACCGTGACACCATCACCACCATAGTGGACATGATACACAACGACATTGCCAGCCACATACAAATACGCATTGCCATCCCCCCACTACTGAAGGTGGTGTCTGTGCTACACTTCCTGGCCACAGGCACCTACCAACACACAGTGGGCCAGCTGCATGGCATTTCACAACCACTATTCTCACGCATGCTGAACCAAGTGCTCGATGCCCTGCTGAAGCACGCAAGCACCCACATATCCCTACCACAGACTGGCCAGGAGATAGCCGAAACCAAAGTAGGCTTCCATGCACTGGCCGGCATGCCCAATTGTGTTGGTGCCATCGACTGCACCCATGTGGAATTGGTAGTCCCCCATGCCATAGAGGCGGTGTACCGCAATCGCAAGCAATACCACTCCATCAATGTGCAAATGGTATGTGACTCCAGCAAAATCATCACCCATTGCTGCGCCAGATTTCCTGGATCCACACATGATGCCATGGTACTGCGCAACTCCACGCTACCCCATCACATGGAGCGGCATGCTGGACCACGTGCCTGGCTGCTCGGTAAGTTGCACAACAGGCCCATGGCCATGCTGTGGGGTACTCATGTGTGCGGATGCAGAAGGGGGGGATAGTACACCTGGGTGGGAAAAGGTGGGGATAGTTTACCAGGGTGGGAAAGGGGGGGTAGTTTACCAGGGTGGGAAAGAGGGGGTTAAAAGTACACCTGGGTGGCAATAGCCAGTGAGTGGAGAATGAATGCAGAGCTAAACACTCCTCACCTGACACAGCCAAACGGAAAATGACGCATCACTGGGCCACATATCACAAATAATGCAAATGGATGACAACAAGTAAGAGGCACAACCGGGGCACCATGGTGATGGCAAGCAATGCATGAATGAACAGGATGGCAACTGTGCCAATGCGGCCAGTGTGACCATGCACAGTGAAGAATGAACAGCATGAATTGGAGGCTAAACATTGTCTCACTGCCACAGCACATCTGCCTCAGCATGCATGCTTACACCCTGCATCATCTATACAACCCCATCCATTGTACCGCACCACTTTCCAGCATACATCCCATATAGGTGACTATTTGGTACACGTACAGGGACATGTGCATGCTCACACCTAATAGCTGCTGCCATGACCGTGCTCCCTGAAGGTGTCAGTTCAGAGTGACACACACCTATTTGTATCTGCTTGCAGGTGATGGAGGATATCCCTTGAGGCCGTGGCTACTTACCCCTGTGCGGAACCCGCAGAACAGCCATGAAGAGGAGTACAATCGTGTGCACACCCGCACCCCTGTCGTGATTGAGCAGACCTTTGGCCTGTTGAAGGCACGGTTCCGCTGCCTAAGCAGGTCTGGTGGGGCACTCCTATATAGGCCTGAGAAGGTGGCAAAGATCACCATGGCCTGTGTCATACTGCACAACATGTGCGTCCGAAGGAATGTACCACTGCCACCTGACATTGACATGCATGGCCCGGGTGAGGATGAAGGGGATGGAGACGGAGGCGAAGGAGCCCCCCTGACAGTACGTGATGCACAGGACGGCCATGCTGTACGCCAAGCACTAATTGACGAATACTTTTAAGACACAGGGACCATGAATAACTTTTGTCAGTCAGACACTGGGCCAATGTGAAAATGCACAAAGGTAATGTTGTAATTTTGAGACTGAACACCGTAACACATTAAATGGATGCACACCAAAAATGACAATGTCCAGCCATGGATTGTTCTCCAGAAAACTTGTGTATTATATGAAAGTGCAAAACTGTGCCCACTCCCCCCTCCCACGATCCCCCAACAAACTCCCTCACCCACCCCACAGACCCCAGTGAACAGCCCAACAAACTCCCTCACCCACCCCACAGACCCCAGTGAACAGCCCAACAAACTCCCTCACCCACCCCACAGATCCCAGATGTCCCCATGTGTGCAACAAACAGTGTTGCCTTCAACAATCCTACACCTCACATTTCTTCCATTTTTCAAAAAGTCACTTTTTGGCGACTTTCGGGTCTGGGGGTGCCATGACCATGCACCGTGCACTCCTGCGCGTTAAGCGCATGGGGCTTGATTGGACAGAGGTGGAAGGTGTTGACGTGGTCGAGGTGTCAATTGTCAATCCTCTGTCAGACCCATGGTGTGGCTGCTGCACTTGCCTGATGTTGGCTAGCAGGGCCTCGGTCAGTGACCCCATGCACTGCCTGAATGCAGAGGTGGACGCCTCCACGGCTGCTGTATTTGCGGCAATGGCCGTGGCTATGGCCTTCATGGCCTCATTACCGGCAAGGACCTGTTGCCGCATTATCTGCAGCATCTCGTCTTGACGGGCCTCCACCCTTGCCAGACGGATCTCAAAGGGGGTTTCTGTCGCAGGTGTACTGGTGGAGGGCTGGGTGGTGGAGGGCTGGGTGGTGGAGGGCTGGGTGGTGGCAGGCACCTGCGTGGGGCCCTCGTCCTGGGCACTGTTGTCCTCAAATATGCCGATGTCCGAGTCCTCTAGGTCGGAGTCATGGAGACATGGGTCATCCAGGCTCTCTGTCTCCGCAGGGGGGGGGGGGGCCAATGGGTGTTGGGCTGGGCGATCCCGAAAATTCTTCGGCCTCTTCAACCACCTCTGTGGACAGGACGTCCATGGTGGCCGGCGGTACAGCTGGCACTGTCGCAGCAGGTTCCCCCTGCAGAGATGATGCCTTGCGAGGCACACTGGGAGTGGTCAGAGGACATTTTATGGAGGAGGGGGTTGCGGTGTCCCTGGTCCCCTTGCTTGCACTGGATGTGCCTGGCCCCCTGTCCTGGGTTCCACCTTCCTCATCGGTGCCTGGGGGATAGAAGAGATGCAGGTCATCAGTGAGATTTCCAAATGGCAGCTGTGGTTTGTGGCAGTGTTATATCTTGATTCATTCAGGCATGATTTCATTTCTGTTGTGTGGCATTTGGTGTACTGAGGGGACATGTTGGCAATGATTGCATGGCTGGTGGCAATGGATTGTCTAGGTGTGGGGGGGGCATGGGCATGGATGGGTTTACAGATTTCACGCAGCATGCGTGTGGTGCAGGGGGTGGCAATCAATATTCTGTTGGTGAGTTGATGTTGCCTTGGGTATGGGAATTGCCCTGCCTATTCTGACTCCCACCTCACTTGTGTCACATCATGTTTTGTTATAGGTGGATGTGATGGTTCACTCACCTTCCTCTGTTGTAGTAGCTGCTCCGTACTCCTGCTCTCCAATCCCCTCGATGGATTCTGGATCGATGAATCCACTTGCAATCTCCTCCCATGTGGTGAGCTTAACAGGGGAGTGTGTGCCACCGCCTGTCGCCATTGCGGCCCTCTGGTTCTCCGCAAGGATCTTCCGCACACGGAGGCGGAGGTCGTCCCAGCGCTTTCTGCAATCCCGGACACACCTTGGTAACCCCCACTGCTGTTACCCTCTGCGCAACCTCCTGCCACACCTGTTTTTTATGCGTTTGGGCCGCATGCTTCAGGTCCGTGCTTCGGATAATGTCAGCATGCTGTTGTAGGGTGTCCGCTAGCATTGTCAATTCTGCATCTGAGAAGCGCTGCTTCCTCTTCCTTTGTTTGCTTTGTTTGCTTTTTCCGGTGGCCTTTGACATCCTGGTTCTGTTTTGGCACTCAACAACATGGGTGTAGTGGTAGTAATGGAGGATGGCAATGGATTGCGTTTTTAAAGATGGCCGCCGGCCCATTTCCCGTTCCTGCGCGATGACGTAATTTCCGGGTCTGTTTTTTGCAAACACGGTAATACCATGGTGGTATTACCGTGCCGGTATTTATGGGTTAGTGTGAGGCGGTAGCGCAATGGACGGGCCCCGCAATGCCGGTATAGGGGGCTTGGAGGCCCTTTACCGGCATGGCGGTGTTGCCACTACCGGCATGGGGGAAAGCGCGTGCTCGTGCACTTGTAATGACCCGCTATTAGCGGGTTCATACGTGCACGGACCCGCTCATTCCGCCATGCCGGTAATGAACACGGTTTTACCGGCATACTCGTAATGAGGCCCACAATCCGGTCCTCACAATTGGGCCTTTTGGCTTGCCGTCCCCTGCACCTACTCACTCTGCAACTCCCATCTCGATACATACAGCCAACTCTGAACTTAACCTCCTAGTTATCTTCTCTTAATGAGTAGCTACATGAAAAAAACACGTCTGGGGCCCTGCTTTTGGAACTTAAAATGTCTTCTATTTATTCATTTTACCAAGGCATTTTACCACAATACCAATTGCTCACATTTGCAATGGGGATGCTGTGCTCACAGCCTAGTTCTTTATTTTGGTAATGCTGCTGTCTGGGCCTTCTCATGTATATCACTGTGTCCTTCACAACCATTGTGCATTCATTCGTCTATCATTTAGCAAGGCACCTACTGTCCTGAGTCTCATTTCAGGCCCATGAGAACTTCCTCCCTCGCAACAATTAACTGAAAACTTGTTCAACATCTCTCTCCATCCTGACCTTGGCTCCTTGGAACTTTCTGCTCAACAGCAGGACTACAATTCAATTAAATAACAATAGCTCGGAAATTTGGCCTATTGCACTAAAATGGAAAATATGCTGCCTTTAATAATGGCCTGTTCTAACATGACAGATCTCTTGCTGCTTACAACAACTAAAAACTATACTTACTAAAGCGCAATCTTCATACTAAGAATACATTCAAGCTACATAACCTTATCTAATAATATAGGTGTGCTGAAAGGAATTAAATATAATGGAAGAAGTACTTTGCTATACGTGTGTGTTATTGTGCAACAAACAACCTAAAGAACTCCCTGAAGTGTGGCAAAAATATGTCTAGCCTAAATACTGTGTCACACTACTGAAAGCACATGACAGCTAGGTCACTATCAGGGGCCTAATACCTTGCTAGAAGAGTTTACTCAGATTATACTAGCACACGTGTTTAGGCCATTGGAATTTGTAGCATTTAGGGTTCTTCATGTAAGCAGGGACCAGACATGGGGCAAGTATATATAAAAGGAAGTTAACTTTATTTGGTTACAGGGTAAGCTATTAGGAAGAGGGTGGGAGCACAAGGTATATACATCTTCACTGGTCTCTCTCCTATCCTGTGTGTCCTGACTCCACTGGAACTTTGGTGTAGTGTAGGTTCCAGGCACTACGCTACATTCTCATACTTGCATCTGTGCACCAATACAAGCAGCATACTACATATCCCCTCTCTTTATAACAGACACAAACACCAACAACAAGCACTGAACAGGAACTGACATCAGACCATCAAAACAAGCAATCATCACCCTCTCAAATACTAACCACTTTCATAACCCTCTCTGCGTACATCTACATTTGCGTAACTAACATTCCCCAGCCATCATAAAATCACCAATCCACCATGTATCCAGAACTGCCACTACTGGATCTTTTAACTGCCACTTACAAGCACAAACCACATACTAACCACATTCCATCACCTTTCAAGCGTACACGCCTTCTACTATGTCTGCCACACACAGTCTCGGGTCTGCCATACATGCAGCACTAACGCGCACTCAGACGCAACCAACCAAATCCTCAACTAACATCCTGTAACCTTAGCAATACACATAGCATACCATACAGCACCACCTCTCATTCTCACACAAACAACCTGTCAATAGCACTAACACTCTCATAATTCAACTACCCCAAGAAACATATAAAAGTAAGAAAATCAAGAAAAGATACAAACTACACAAAGATCACATGAAAACAGCGTAACTGCACAGACACAGCACCTGGAAAGAAACACTAGGACAGTAAGTTGGCCAAACAACCCATCGTATGTGAAGATCTCTCAAACTGGAATGCATTCCCAAAAATATATGCGCAAAATTCATATAATTTCCTCTTACTCTCAAATTATGGATCGATGTCATTTTATCACCCAACGCAACAACATGCGCTGCACACTTACAATTTACTAATTAGCCGGCTCATACTCATTGCCCATACATCTTAACACAAATCTTCAATACTAACTTGGGCTTCTCATTAATTTCACTGAACTCCAAATCTACTGTTTAACCAACTA
This sequence comes from Ambystoma mexicanum, assembly GCF_040938575.1. Lineage (NCBI taxonomy): Eukaryota > Metazoa > Chordata > Amphibia > Caudata > Ambystomatidae > Ambystoma > Ambystoma mexicanum. Next base: position 1,088,375,793 of record NC_090926.1, on the reverse strand, counting down.
GCATCACTTATGCTATCAACACTTTGTGCCATACTCATTCACTTCATTTGATCAGAGCTTACACCAATACATGTCAACCACATTTCACAACATCCATGTATGTGTTTCATCACCCAACTTTGTTTTGTGGACAAATTTGCACATAAAACTTAAATGTACTTCTAGCGTAATGTTTTAAAACAATATTCCCTATCAGTCCATAGATACAAATAAGTCCATAACTATATATAAGTCCATAGACACATCCTGAAAATCCTCAAACAGGTTAAGACTACATGTCCACAAAGCAAAACATTAAAACCTCCTTATGTTATCACATTACCTTTAGCAATTTTCACAAGCCACTTTAAAACCATTGTGCACTCACATTAACTCTCACAGCATGCATTCGGAACTATCCCAGCCAGGCCAAACACATCATCCACTAATTCATCACCAAATACTGCAGCATCACTTCAAACTATACTAAAACATCTGCACATTTGAACACTATGCATCTTATTTTCTAAAATACTTTATGTATACTTGTTGCAATAAGCCATATTAAACCATGCATAAACATAAATCGAAGACATTGCCAATAGTCCTTAAATTACACGTAGCCTTCCATGCTTCCCATAAAAATACCACTGAAACACATAGTATATGACCGTACATCAAAACGGCATTTAAACTCCGTTTCCTTTCCGTTTTTTTGTTTGTTGCTGAACTGAATAAAAACACAGAGCACTTGCCAGCTGCACTCCCCTAAAGATCCTCCATTATCTTCAATCAAATGCCTTCTGAAACTCTGCAGCATTTTTTTTTTAGCAAATTCTCCCAGAGTGCTGCGGCCACACTATAAATCAGTGTTGCTCCTTTCAGATGCCGCCGAGCTCTCTAAATCATTGTTGCTCCTTCAAGATGCCTCCGAGCTCTCAACTTGCTGTTGCCTCAGACGTCCTTGTCTGGCAATGTAAACGGTGCTCTCCTTCTTCACACGTACTGCGACACTTTTAACATTGCAAACATCAACACGGAAGAGTTGCTTCCTTCCGAGTACATCATCACGTTGAAAGCACATAGCTACATTCCTTCTTCTAACGTACTCGTCGTCCTTCATACGGAAAATACATCATGCTGAGAACGCTTTTCCTTCTGCGTACGGAACGAGCTGGGAACACTTATTCGCCAGCGTTCGAGCTCCGCAAAGTCCCCTTGTACATTCTAAAACGTCATCATTATACAGGTGAGTATCACGCAGGATTTATCTCTGGAGCTGCGATCATTATAAAGGTCGTAACAACGCTCCCAACCCTCCATCCAGTACCAAATGTCACTCTAAACAAACATTAACATTGTTTCATCGATGACAGCACACTTCACTCAGCCGCTTCACCAGGCTGATAACATCTATACAGTATATTTTGCGTAACTTTACAGCCCATCCCACTGTTCTGTGCCAAACTGCAGGCTGCTCGTAGAAACGTGCTGCATTTCCTCGTCACTCTCCTTTCTTCTGACAGCTCAATACTCTTCACACAGCTGTCAAACACCCCATAATTTGATGCCCTAACGCCTGCTGCACTTTCACTTTTGGCAGACATCCTTGCAGTCACATTTTAAAGTCATAACAGAGTACCTTTCTTTTTATGAAAAGAGCAGGCATTTCAGTTCTCCACTTCTCTGGCTGGCTGCAAGGGAGAATATGTCTTCCCATCCCCAACAGGACTTATGCTACGTCGAATTCAGGTCATCTTTTCCACCACAATTTCTGTTTCACCAATGGGCGCCGTCACACCACTGGACTGCGAACTGCCATGTGCCATCTCTGGACCCTCATTTAAAAGCATCCTCGTCGCCACTGTAGCAATTAGGGTTCCTCATGTAAGTAGGACCAGACAGGAGGCAGGTATATATAAAAGGAAGTTAACTTTATTTGGTTACAGGGTAAGCTATAGGAAGAGGGTAGGAGCACAAGGTATATACATCTTCACTGGTCTCTCTCCCATCCTGTGTCCTAACTGACTCCACTGGAACTTTGGTGTAGTGTAGGTTCCAGGCACTAGGCTACATTCTCATACTTGCATCTGTGCACCAATACAAGCAGAATACTACAGACTTCCATCCTTAAACCTCAATACATTATTACAATACTTTAAATAGTGGAACTTAGTGATACATAAAAATAGGTTTCCTTTAAAGGAAAATGAACAGTTACTAATAGAGGATATCAAAGTAATTCCCAGAGAGGATTCCTATAATGAAGTTCAACTGCCACAGGTAAGGCAGAAGCAGCTGCTAAGGATGCATGCAAACCAGCTCCTCGAATCCTGATCAGGATGTACAATAACCCTAGATGAGTCTAGAACATAGGGAACAATTTCTTTCACCATGGGTTGGGGGCTTTGTGTTCCAGGAGTTACAGGTGGTGGAGTTCCATCCTTTGACAATTTGACACCTGGGTCTGGCAGTTGCAGCCTCCATCAGCAAACTCACACTAGTAAGGAATACCGGGCTGGTCTTCAAGGGAGAGATGCAACGTGACAGTCTCCCCAACTGGAGAAAGAGCAGAGCGTTGCCTTGCCATAAAGGACTTGGGCAATGTTTGTCTCAGCATCAGACTTACAGCCCAGCCCCCCCCCCTCAGGCAGTCTCTTGTCAATCAGATACGTGTTTTCAGTGTTCTAATTAAGGGGCAGCTTCTTTTTATCTCCAGATATGTATTATCTTATGCTGGGAACCCTAGATCACCAACCAGAGGACCTACAACATTCAAACCCTGGGTGACTGCTCAGCCAAGGACAGCCAGTTCAGCTACTTTTGTGACATCACACACGTTTGGAATGTGTATTGTGAATGTCTGCAGTCCCATAACCAAACCAAAGCAGTTACACCCCCACACACACACAAACACACACACACACACACACGCACTACACTTCTTTGGCTCTCGGGAGAGCTTGCGCAAATAATGGGCATATATGGCCATTTCTTACCCTTGCTTTGAAAGGATGTTGGCCAACAAAGGCATTGATTGAGCCAAAAGGATTGGGCCTGATCAACAGATTTAGCCATTCTGGCCACAGTAGTGATAAAATGGGTACAGCATGGTAAAAAAAAGGAGGTGCACTTAGAGAGAATTCACCAAGCAACCAGCCTCTCTGGGCTACATTGAGAATGAGAAAATACCCTTCAAGTAAAATGAAAGAGGAGACATGGTTCCCAGCATGGCTCTCTTTAAGGGGAGTAAATAGTGCTACATCATTGTCTTAAATGTGGGACAGGGTGCCCCTGCATTACTAGCCTGTGCTCCCAAAGCAAAATTAGTTAAGCAATGAGTGAGTCTAAAAAATCCTCACTCACATGGGCACTATCAACAAATGAAATAAATAAATAAAATAGCCAGAGACCTATACCCTATTGGTGTAAATGTTACACGGGAAGGATGTTTGGACATCTGAAGAATGTGTCAATTACATGTCAGGAAGTGCACAATGTTGCTTACAGTTTCCAACCCTCTTGAAAGAATCTGATTATTGGGAAATCTCTTACATAACATTACAGGCCAGACATTCTGCACTGTCTTACTCAATAACATTTAATATGTAATATCCAGCTACAGTTCTCCAGACATCCAGAGCATTGCAAAATGGTACATCCAGTTTGCTGGAATTGCTACACGGTTCTGCCAATAGCAGATGAGCGTGGCCCCATTGACAAATTTACATCAAAATTTTTTTTTTTCTGAACTTGTGAGATAAACTATATCCTTTGAGGGAGTTTGATTCTGAATCTGAAATCGCAAAACAACTCACATGCCAGAGGCAGAGTATGCTATACAAATGGCATTCGTCTGACGTGGGGGAATGGGCAGGTGGTCCAAAATACTAATGAAAAGTCCAAATCCTGACATATTTTTGCATAGGTCAAATCAAGCTGTGCACCATGGAACATAGACCATGTGTCTATGATCTTTCGAGGAATAGTCATGCTTTGAAACCATTTTAGGATTATTTGAACATTTCGAGTTAACTAAAAGGAGTCCACATGGCCAAAACATGTTATTTCATATCTTTTAGAACTAGCTGCAAAGATATGCAAACATACTTTTCACATTTTTGATTGTGTTTGGTCCCTTTGCTCTAAAGCTTTATCTCAAAGTACATTACACCATTCCATCCCATTCATACTCCAATCCCAGCACCTGGCCTTGTAGGTATGCCACTCTGAGGCACTCCATACACTCCCTATTACTGTGCCCCTTTTGTGCTCTCCATCTACACCTTGATATGATATGTATATTTGTACCTTGCGCACAGTTGTAACTTTTGACAACTGCCTGGTCTATCTTTCAGTCTGGGGTCAGACAAGTTACGTACGTAATTGACTAAAACGTCCCCCACACTCAAGGTTACGCTGCCGCCCATCATCCTATTCTATTTGTATCATATTATATTGCATTTATGATTGCACTGTCTTTAATTATTTTTGAGTGTAATCTAGATGTACTTATCACTTACCAAGTTGTTAAACTAACTCTCTGGTATGTACTTTTTAATTGAGTATTGCACAGCCTTATACTTTCAAAAGCCTATTCATTGAGGGGAGAACTTGTGACTTAATTGCTACGTGTTAGGTTTCGGAGTATTAATAAATCCCACACCAGCTCTTATGTTTACACAAGTACCCACTATAGTATTCGTTATATTGCGTAACCTCTTTTCAATTACATACTCATATTCTGTCCCAATTGCACATGTTTGCACTTGGATAGCAGTCATTATTGCATAATTTAAATGGTTTCATAGTCATTCCATCACCCGTTTTTATTTCGCATCATTTTTTGCCACCGATTTTATTTTGGGGGGTTAACCCCCGAACCCTGTTCCCACCTATTTACAATCAAGTCCCCACACGCCCCTACACCTTATATCCCTCTACCCACTCCCCCCACCATATTTTTCGAATATATTTTTGCGGCTAAGAAATTGGCTGCAAAAATGCAGCAAAAAAGAAAAGGCGATGAATAGACATCGTACCATTTAAACAGGGTACATTAGTGTACTTGAGTTTGCATAGCGGTTACATTATGTCAATTCATCAGCTTCATGTCGAATTGGGACAGTTCCAAAACTGCTCTCTCTGATCTTGAGAACTTCTGTAGGGAGTCCGGCATTCGGCATTAGTGTTGGAATTTGCTCGGCAGAGCTTCTCCTCCCCTCATTTTGTTTTCCACTTACACTCACCTTTCACACAGCCTATTCTTGACTGGGTCACACTAGGCCACCATGCTTGGCAGTTGAATATGGGGTTTGCCCGGTGGGAAAGATTTAAAAGTAATCCCGGGCAAAATGTAGCCACACTTCAGGTGTCCTAGAGCACATTTCGATCCCATCAAGGAGCCAGACACTAACTGTTCTTAATTACATAGTTCTTTTGTAACCTGCCACATGTAGATAGTCCAGTCGATTACAAGCATATTAGAATGCACTTTTCTCACGTCTGTCTTAAGCTGCACCACCATAACTGGATCTACATGCAAACAAGCCACAACAAAGCATACCTTCTTAACCTGCACCCTGCTTTCTCTTTGTCTCTGGCTACTGCACCCTCTTTCCACTTCTGGTTACATTCCCCATCTCTTTTTTTGTCCTCAAGTTAAGGTCTGAAAACTGCAGTCGCCTCCATGGCAAATGTTGCTGCAGTGCAAATCAATTCTATCCAAATACTTAGCCATGTCTCTTTCAACTCCTGATCCTCCGGTTCTGCCTAATCCTATTGAACTATGTAGGTGTACATAATGTGGAATTTTCTTTATGATCTAACACTGGTGCTGTCTCCTAATGTATCTTCAAGAACCTTGGTTCATTGTCAGCAGAATGATTTACTGTGTGATTCTAGTGTTTCCCTGTCTCCCACAGTAGCTGCTATCATTAATTTGATTGCATGTAACTCAACTATCACCTCACCCAGTCAATTGGATGCTAATGAGTTGTTTATGACGCTTACACAGTTATCTATAAGTGTCATGATGCCCGCTCCCGGGGAGCCGGCTCAGGCCCTGCGTCCCCGAAAGCGGACATCAAGTCCCCGGGGAAGGTCCCAACAACCCCTTATAGGGGCCCTTTGGACAGCGGCCTGGCGCCTATGGCGCCAGGCTCATAGAAAACGTCAGTCCTGACGCCATAGGCGCCAGGCTCATTATGAAAGTGTTTGGGTGTACTTACCTGATGCAGACCATGCTGCAGAACCCCGGCCACCTTGAGGCCTGAAAGGAACTACTTTACCTGTGGGACTCATTTACCACCCGGGCGTGGTCAGGGAAGGATACATACCTGATTGGAGGAAGGACACATTCTAGGAACTTCTTCCAAGGCTATTTAAACCACACCCGATCAGCCACACGTGCTTCGCGTTGTTCTACATCTAGCAGCTGGACGCTCACCGTGTCTGCTCCTGCATCTTGACTTCTGCCACACCTGCCAGCATCCTGAATCACCTGCAAAGGAAGGGAACAAGAGAACAGAAGAAGGAGAAGGCCTCACCTGCTAAATCTGCATCCCAGAGACATTTCGCTGACAATCCTGAAAAGGAAGACATTTATTTTTAAAAACACATCGCATCCATCGCTGCAGCGCCGCATTCTACTCACCTTTACAGGGCGCCTCCATGTTCAGCAGCGACCATCCGGATTCGCAGTCGCGCCCCCGCGCCTAGGGAGAAAAAGACAAGAATAAAGGTGAGAGAAAGAAGGGAAAAGGGAAGCTAAAACTCCATGTCAAGACTTACCTGTTGGGTCATTCCCTTTTCATTTCGGGTCCGCGCCGCATCCCGGCATTTTCGGACCCCGGCCCCTAAGGGGAAAAAGACATCAGCGTTAATGAGTGAATGAAAAGACATTACCAAAATACTCATTAAAGACTTACCTGATTTCCACAAGGATTTCACCGCTCACCTCGGGTCGGTGCCTGTTCCCCGGCATTCCGTACCCCGGCCCCTATGGGGAAAAAGACACTAGCATTAGAACATTAATGCATGGACACAAGGGTAACCACTTATAGAAAAACATACCTGGAAGCCAAGCAAGTTTGGTTCTCACCCATCCGAAAATCCAGTGACGTAACTGGATACCAACTCGCCCCTGCATCAGAAGCAGGATGGAGAGCTCGTCCTTCCAGACCCTAAATTAACCCCCTATTCTCACCTACAGAAGGATACTTCTGTGAGTCAGACAAGCCAGATCTGGGGCCCGATCCAGTCCGTCTTCCAAACCCTGCGCATCACCTTAGACGAGGTCACAGCAGCGCGAACCAGGCCAGCGCCCCCGTGGGAGTCAGGTGAGCGTTACAATAAGTCTGCTTAATGTTGTTAAAGCTACCCACTCAAGGATTCTAGAGGCCAGGCTCCGTGTTGAATTGCCATCCAAACATCTGCACGCTCTCTTACCTATTGTAAATAAAAGTAATATTAGTATCATTAATAACTCTCAGGCGGTTTCGCCCACTAAGGCGTTCACCCAAAACCTTGTCTGCGTTTATTTAAAAAATCACTATTAAAGATTCTGTAGGAATTGCTACTAGTTAAATTATTAGTTAATCCTTGTGCTAATTATAGTTTTATTCTTCTTTATAGACTACCTCAGAACCTCCCATCCTTTAAAGAACAAACTGTGTCTCTACTTCACTCATGTATGAAACCAACTTACAATATCATGATTGTTGGAGACTTTAACATTTGATTTAATGACCCTCAGGACCACTTAATTCTTTGTATTAATCAGGCTTTGTCTGATCTTGAGTTTGAGCAGATTATCAAGGCCATATTTTGGACTGGATTTGTACTCTTGGTATACCTGTGGGTTCACCACAAATCTCTGCCAGTCCGTGGTCTGATCATTCCTTTATTCTTTTTTCTTTGCCCATTCTTAATTTACAGCCACAAGCCTATCTACATTCGGTCACTGTGGTGATTCGTAGTTTACATAAAATGACCCCTCTTTCACTTACACCCTTTTTGGAGACCTTGAATAATCTGTCCATTCAGGTCTCTCCTGAGGATATGGCAGTATGTTATCACCAGAATGTATCTTCAACATTTGATAATATTGCTCCGCCCAGGACCTGTAAATCTATTAATATAGAGTCTACCATACAGTCTTGGTTTACTAATGATCTATGGAGCTTACGGACCAAAAAACAATGCTCAAAGAGTCTGCCAAAAATCTTCCCTTGCCTCAGATAAAGATGTGTATCACTCAATAGCCAAACAGTACAAGAAATCAATCCGTCCGATGAAGCAAGAACATTATGACTCGTGTATTAATCTAGCGAGGTCTAATTCGAAATAATTTGTCAAGATATTGAGAAAGCTAGAAAATTCCAACGTTAAATCTTTAGAATCTGCTACTAAAGAATTGGTGTGTGAACATGCAACAAGCCCTTTTTGATAAGACGTCCAGACTCAAAAAGGCTATTGCAAGCAAGCAATTATGTGTGCCTGCTCCTACAGTTATCTCATTAACATCTATATCCAAGATACCTCTCTTCTCATTTAAGGAGGTCTCTGAACTGGAAGTCTTCAATGTTATACAGTCATTAAAGCCTACCAACTGCCCTGGCGATCCATGTCCTTCTAAAGTTATAACGACATTTGGACCTATACTTGTCTCTGCTATTAGAACATTTGTGAATGCATCATTTCAGACCGATTCTGTTCCTGAATGCAATAAAAAAGCATCTCTTGATCCCAATGTTGCAACAAATTATCGACCTATCAAAAGTGTACCCTTCCTTTTGAAAATATTAGATCGTCTCGCCTATTTACAGATCCAGGCTCGTCTGGAAGAGTATGACCTCTTGGGGTCTAGGCAATCCAATCAGGCTTCAGAGCATATCATGGTAAAGAGGTAATATATCGCTTTTGCTTATATTGAATCGGTCTGCTGCGTTTGATCTTGTTGATTTTACTATTCTTTTTAACAGAGTACAGTCTTTGGCTCGTTTTTCTAAGTTGACAGCCAATTGGATTCTATCTTTTTTAACCAGCAAAAATGCTAGATGCTTAGCAAGTCGTTCATGGCTTCACCTGCTGAGCTTGATTGTGGTATCCTGCAGGACTCCTGCTCGTCACCCACTTTGTTTAACATCTTTACTAAACGTATATTTGAGTTGTTGGATGACAGGGATATCCTGTATACCAATTATGCAGATGACACTCGAATATTGTTACAATTAACAGGTGACTACGTTGTTGATGCAGCCAGAGTAAACATCATCTTTGAAATTGTTCAAAGTTGGATGGCACATAAATCTTCCATCTCTATGTTGGTATTTTTCATGTGTATGTAAGCGCCCCGATGCCTGCAGGTTTTCGGCACTATGAAAGTGAATAAATAATAAATCAATAAATAAATGGTTCGCTATGAACAAAACCAAAACAGAATTTCTTTGGGTTGGGATGCATTAAAGGCTGGCCAAACTTTCCCCCTTGTTCAAGAACTTCCCTATTGCGGGTTGCACCATTGCTGTCTTGCCAAAAGTGAAAACCCTTGCTGTCTATTTGGACCCCACACTTTCCATGGACGCTCATGTTAATGACGTAATTCCCTCTTCGGCATACTACCTAAAGTTGTTAAGCCGGATTAGGCCATATATTTCTGATGTCAATTGCAGCATGGTTGCTAGGACAATAATTGGTGCTAAAATAGATTATTGTGGCAGCCTGCTTGTGGGCATAGCACAGAGCAATATAGCCAATCTTCGAGTGTTGCAGAATAGAGCTGTGAGGATTGTGGCACGCCTCGAGCATAGAGCGCATAATCCCTGAGCGCAAAGCACTGCACTGGCTGGCGGTCAGAGAGTACCTTCATTTTAGGATTTCCAACCATTGCACACACATTTCTTTTTGGGAAAAATCTGGCATATCATATCAAACAATGCGTGTGCTCTTTAGGGTCCAATGAGGGAAACCTACTTTACCGTTCCTCGGATAAAGTTGGAGAGGGCAGGTAAATGTTCGATGACTTTATTTCCCCCTTTCTCTGGAAAAGTTTGCCCCTCCAATTTAAGACTGGATACTTCTCTTTTATCATTCAAGAAAACCCTGAAGACATTTTATTTAACTTTGTTTGGTCATTGATTTTGTCTAGAGCTTTTATACTTACTTGATTTTACCTACTCTTTTTTATGACTTTGTACATCTTTTATAGTTGATGCTTTTCATCTTGTTTTTAGCCTCTTATGGTGTTGTTTTTATACAGTTTTATCTTTTGTCTGCCTTGTTTTTGTAATGTTTGTTTTCTGTTTGTATCTGCGCCTGTTTGCCCATGCGCCTAATGCGCAATATTAAAGAATAAATAAATAAATAACCAAACCACAGGAGAGGGCACAATTTGCAAATCTCCAGACAAGCCTCATCTAAGACCACTTTGCTGGTGATGGGCCTCATTACGAGCATTGAGGTAAAAACTGAGTCATTACCGGCATAGCGGTAATAGCACGTCCGTGCACCCTTGATGCCGCTAATAGCAGCTGATTACGAGAGTGCGAGTGTGCGAGCACGCGCGAACCCCACGCCATTAATGACTGCACCGCCATGCCGCTAAAGGCCTTCCAACCCCCCGATAGTGCCATCACGGGACCCACCGATACCGCCTCAGCCAAGGAGCAACTCCTTAATAACGACCCGGTAATACCATCATGCAAATACCGGGCTCGTAATACCAGACCCGGAAGTAAAGTCATCACGCCGGAATGGGAAATGCTCTGGCGGCCATCTTGAAAATCACAATCCATTGCAATCCCATGGCTACAGGCGCTGAAATCCAAAACTGAGATCCCAGCCTGCCAGAAAATGACACAGTCCACCTGCAAAGGCACACCTCGACTGCGCAAACAATGTTTCTGCGACGAGGAGCTAAACGTGCTGGCTGACACCCAGCCCCAGCATGCAGATGTGGTGTTCAGCACAGACCTGCGCCGTGCAACACAAATCAAGAAGAAACAGATCTGGGAGGAGGTGGCCCAGAAGGTGTCCGCAGTGGGGACAACCACACGCAACACAAAGGACTGCCGGAAAAGGTGGGACGATCTGCGGCTGCGTGTCTGCAACATACTGACTATCGACCGTCAGCAGGCCCAGCCAACAGGAATCAAACCATCCTCGCCCATCAAGCTAGCACAGTGGGAGGAAACGTGCTGCTCCCTGATACACATGGAGCCCATTGAAAGGGTCAGGCGTACTGAGACAGGAGTAACATCGTCGGCTGACGAAGGTGAGTGAGCATTGGCACCCCACAAAAGTGAACAGACACACCCCAACCGAAATCCGATGGCTGAGTCCTAATGTCAAGTTGATGATAGCAAGTACATTGCCCATCACCAGCAACCTAATGTCTGCCCTAACAGAAATGCCACCCCCCTGCCACCTACACACGCAACCAACCCCACTGACACAAACCACCAGAGTCCCCAATTCCAAAACCAAGTACCATGAGCATGCAGACACACTCATGCAGCACTGCAGAGAATCAGGCCCCATCACTGTCACAACCCACTCTATGGTGTAGACATCTCCACCAACAAGTGTACACGAGAGCCCTAGAGACACATCACATGGCACGCAGACCCTGAGGCATGTACACTGCACGCAATCCGCGACACACCCGTAAACCACCAGTGCATGCACAACATGAATGCGCTAGAAGGATGCACAGACACTGCACCACACACCCAACACCTGTAAGCACCATGTCTGCCCCTCCAACATGCAGACAGCAATGCACAGGACCCAAAATGTACTGACATCAATATATGTTGGATGTCCCTACACCCATGACTCATGCCCTGCCTCTCCATCCCACACAGGCACAGTATCAGACAGCGTTGACAGGCCCACCGTAGAAACAAAGCCAACAGCAGCACGCAAAAGCAGAGGGGAAGATGATGGCACCAGGCAGTCCACGTCAAGGGCCTGGCGGATGAAAACCAGCACCCCATGCCACAGCGGTCTGGTAAACAGGGGCCACAGTCCTTAGGACCTGAGGAGCAGCCTCCCCCGACACATGGGAATATGCACCTGCGTGTGAAATTGGGTGACATCACTGCACACCTGCCAAAAGGCACACCGGGCCCCAAGCCCACAGACAAACCGACCCCTGCCCCACTGCAGAAAGCTCAGGTGGATGAGGAGGGTACACCAACAGCCAGCAAGGGTGAGGCGCCTCAGTCACCGGCCACTAGTGACCTAGGGGAGGTGGCCCAATCCGCAGCAAATAGTGCAGAGGATGATGTCCAACAGGACGAGGCTGACACGGCAGGCCGAAGCATGTCGGTGGACACTGAGGGAACACCATCCATGGGGCACACATCATAGCACTCCCTGGGACATGGGTCTTGTGGCGGTAGCTTAGGGGAGGAGATGGCTGGACCCGTATTCAGCCCTCAAAGCAGTCCAACTCCACCTCCCATGCAACCACCAGCAGTTCATGACATACGTGTTCTAGAGGGCCGCATCACCCGCATGGAGGAGCGTCAGCAGTCCATGGACGAGTTGTTGCGACAATTCATCACTGTAGTGGATGCCACACGCCAGGCCCACCGTGACAGCACACAGGCACTCACCCGTGCTGGAATCAGTGACCCATGCACTCACACATTTGGCTGCCACCATGGCACAACGTCCTGCAACAGCTGCCGAGTCACAACCCCGCCATCCACGAGCAGTACCCCTGTAAGCTCAGCTCAGACGAGCACAGTGCGTAGGAGCCACAGCCTCCATACAAAAGGGGCCGCATGTAGCCAGACAAACATGCAGGATGGAGGCTTTTAGAACTCATATTGTGTGCCGGGATGTGGGTGTGTGGGGGAGTTGAGGGATGGGGGGTGTTTGGGGGTCGTGTGGGGTGGTAGAGGGATGAGTGGTGGAGGGTGGTGGGAGGAGATGGGGTTGGGTTGGTAGACTCAGTTGCGTCGTGAGTGGGCTGTTCATCTATGTAAATAGTTTCATTGATAATGACATCTCTTTTGGAAACAAATAACATGATCGGACATTGCTTATTGAGTGTGTCACAATTTAATGCCAAACAGTGTACAGTGCCCAGAGTCCCCCTATCCCAGTGCACAGCAAGTGGGAATTGATGCACCCTCTTCATCACAGTGCATCAGACAAAAATGTCCATCACTGATTGGCGCACAGCACGTCCATCATGTGCATTGGCACATGACCGATGTACTACTATTATCCTTCATCATCCCCATCTTCACCCGGTGGTTGCTGGTCAATGTCAGGTGGCAGGGGTAAGTTCCATCGGATACACATGTTTTGCAGTATGGCACAGACCATGGTGATCTTTTCCACCTTCTCAGGCCCGTAAAGGAGTGCTCCACCAGACCTGCTGAGGCAGTGGATACGTGCCTTCAACAGGCCAAAGGCCTGCTCGATCACAACACGGGTACGGGTATGAACCCGATTGTACTCCTCTTTGTGCCTGTTCTGCGGGATCCAAACAGGGGTAAGGAGCCACGGCTTCAAGGGATAGCCACCATCACCTGCATGGGAGCAAAATGAGGTATGTGTGAGTCAATATCTGACCTTATACCATTTGAAATCACTGCCATGGCAGCAGATATTTGGTGTTGACATGTCCCTGGATGTTTGCACACAGGTTCATTTGATGCAATGTGTACTGTACTATGGTCTGCTGGTGTGGATTGCATTGTCCAGATGATGCAGGGTGTTCACTTGCATACTGATGCAGATGTACTGTGGATGCGGAACAATGTCTTGCCACCCATATTGGCGATGTATGGTACTCTGTATGTATTCACACTAGTGGCATTGCCACAGGTGTAATCATGTTTTGTCATCCATCGCTTGACATTCCCATGGTGGCCTGCTCGTGCGTCTGGCATATTGTAATTGATGAGCAGCATTGGTCTTATGTATGGCATTGATGTGTCATGTTCAGGTTGGGATGTTCAGGGCAACTGTGTTTAGCTGTATGTGCATTGTCCAATCACCGCCCTATCTCACCCAGGTGGAGTATGTCCCCCCCCCCAATCTCACCCAGGTGGAGTATGCGCCCCCCCCAATCTCACCCAAGTGGAGTATGCATCCCCCCGGTCTCACACCCCCATTGCACTGCCATGGGCCTGTCAGGCAACTTACCAAGCAGCCAGGCACGTCGTCCAGCATGCCGCTCCATGTAGCGGGGTAGCGTGGATTCCGCTACACCATGGCATCATGTGTGGATCCGGGATATCGGGCACAACAATGTGTAATGATCTTGCTGGAGTCACATGCCATCTGCACATTGATGGAGTGGTATTGCTTACGATTGCGGAACAGCGCCTCTATGGCATGAGGGACCACCAATTCTACATGGGTGCAGTCGAGGGCACTAACGCAATTGGGCATGCCTGCCAGTGCGTGGAAGCCAACTTTAGTGTCAGCAAGCTCCCGGGCAGTCTCTGGTAGGGATATGTGGGTGCTTGCGTGCTTCAGGAGGGCATCCAGCGCTTGGGTCAGTATGCGTGTAAATAGAGGTTGTGATATGCCATGCAGCTGCCCCACTGTGTGCTGGTAGGTGCCTGTGGCCAGGAAGTGGAGCACATACACTACCTTAAGTAGAGGGGGGATGGCAGTGCAGATTTCTATCAGGCTGACAATGTCATTGTGTATCATGTCCACTATGTTGGTGATGGTGTCCCCGTCCAACCGGTACAGGGTGTGTATCTGCTCAGGGGTTAGATTGAATGGACTGGGTCTGATGCGAAGGATTGGTGGCTGCCTACGTGGTACCACAGGCTACACTGGTGGGACTTGCTGGGCCTGTCTCACCCTCCTTCTCCTCCTGCGTCTCCTCTGTGCTGCCTGTTGTTGTTGTTGTAGTTGTAGTTGTTTTTGTTGTTGTAGCAGTACAGGCGTGTCCTCCTGCCCCAGGATTGCAACAGCTAGTGGGATCATTTTGGTTTAGGAAGGGATGTGGTGTGTGGGTGTGCTCCTTTTGTACTGGGACAGGCTCCATTGCCTCCACCTGTGGTGATTGTGTGCACCTGTGGCAGTTGGCTACACTGCAGGTTGCTATTTACGCGTGGTCTGTGATGTCTGTATTGCCGCCATCGTGCAGGCCCTATTTACCGCCTTTGGGATGCCGGTAAGTGCATGCCTGCGTAACTTGTGATGTCCTCCTGTTAGCGGCATCCCGGTATTTCCGCCGCGAAGGGGAGTGTGTACGCGCGCATGCCGGTAGGAAGGGGCACAGTACGGGCGGTGGCGGTATTGCCGGGTTGTCGGCTCGTAATCGCCCAGACCCATTACCGATGCCGGTAATACCATTCCGCCTTCCATTTTTCATTACCTCCACGCTCGTAATGAGGCCCAATGTTTGAAAAAGAGTAAAATCGTAGTCACATGAAACTGTTCTATTGGCCACCTGCTTCAGTCATGCATTGTTTCAAGTCAGGTAGCTACCATTTTCCAATACATTACTTACTTGCAATGTTTTATATGGCTTTTGACACAGCTGCTAACAGACCTACCTTAAGGGTTTTATTTGATATTTTTCTCAAAACGATCAAAGTAAAAAGAAAAGTTGTCATAAGGATGTCTATGTGACCACCAACCCATGGAACGGCTTTTGGAATGTCTTATCTAGGGTTTCTGGATGTCATCCTGACCTATTGCTGCATGATATCCAAGCATCCTTTTCATGGACTGGACATCATTTAGGGAATGACTGGAGTAGCAGATACGACCTATTGCAAATTGCCATTGACTCCTGGCAATGTCCTTGTGACCAATGGCATATTGACATTAAACAACATGCCTGTTAAGAGAACATTTTTATTTTGGGGGACTCTGGAGCCAATGTCTAGGGCCACTCAACCTTTTGCTTTTGTCCTATCTATTAGTGGATCACTAACTTAATTGCTGGCCAGAGGAACTTTTGCTGGTGCCCCCTGCCGTTGTAACCCATTTTGCCTTACTTAAGGTTTATAATATTGTCATGCCTAGTCTCAATTTTTGCCATAGCGAAATTCTTTCACTGTACATTGGTTTTAGGGAATAGGCTGGTGGCAGAGATGAAAGCTATTTTACCACATTAGTGGCTCAATGTTCAACTGCCATTTTTGATGTTAGGGCACCCTTTGTTTAGGGCAATCATGGGGTAGGCTCAACATGGCCGTTCTGGCCATTTGGGCTCTTTCTGAGCCGACATGGCAGCCTCCAAATTGGTTGATACTGGTTCTGACCATTCTCTGAGCTCTCTCCCTCATTTCCTGTGGGAGTGGTAGTGGCAGTCCTAATGACCAACCAGCATATTTAACGGACCCTATTTGTAGTAGTATCTACATCTCTGCCTGGTCCTTGCTCTACCTCTTGCTGCTTGCATCGGCTAGTTGGAAAACGCAGGTATGCCAACCTGCTAATGGAGTTTTCTTTTCCCAATTCCTACTGTTTTTGCTGTTCTTTAAGCCTTACATAGCCATACTGACTGGGTAGAGCAGCTTGTGGTGCAGAACTTTAAGTGGGTTGGGGATATGAAGGGAGGAGACCCAGCAGAGTCCAAATTCCTCTCCTATCTATCTGAGTATATCTGAGTCCTCGAGCAGATACTCCCTGCAATCTTGGGCAAAGCTTGTAAGTGCTGTGGGGATGCTGTGAATGGACGGTAGGGATGTCATGAAAAGTATGCTGGAGCACCTTCAGTTCCTGGCACTACTTTATGGAAATGCAGTAGTGATGCTGTGAAAAAAATGCCTGTTGTTAAGTCAAGACAGCCAGCACATAACTCTCAAATGATAACTCTCTCAAATGTTGCTTATGACTCATACTTTGCCGTCAGTTTATTGCTCCAGATTATAATACGTAAATCAGACAACAGGGGAGCAGAAGCACTAAATGAGCCCCTAAGAGATATTGATCACACTGGGCCTGGGACATTTATTTACAGAATGAAGGTGGTTTACTTGCTGATTGAATTGCTCATATCCTGAGTCAGAAAAGATTTTATTTACTGACAACAATTAAAAATAAATACATTAAATTGCGCTTCATGCCAGACTCCAGACTAAGCGCAGTACCAGGACTGGGCACCAAACCTGTACTGCTCAGTGTAGTCTTGTATACAAGACCAGAGCGCTGCCCCTGAACTATCCATCCTTTTTAACCTGAACCAGAGGGAGCTTTTCTCACAGAATGCAGACTGGAATGCAAACAAGACCACCTAAGACAATGCTGAGTGGTCCAAAATACCTGTTTGCATGGCCACATAATATATTGTTTGTATGAGGCAGCTGGCACTTCCCTAAGCCACCTGCCCCGGCTTTATACCACAGCCAGTACAATGTGGCCAAGCCCCCTTTCCAGAGCGTTCCGCCTCGATTTTGCATCCCACTCAAAGCACAGTCTTTGGGTTTTCTTCTCCAAGGAGTCTTGTCTTCCTGAATTCTCATGCTGCCACCTCATTTTGTTGAGTTGAGGCTTTCATGACGGAACCATTTTCTCGGTCGTTTACCACCACTTCACGTTGTTTACCACCATCTTCCACTTGGCTGTAAGGCACTTTTGATGTCTGGTACAAGCTCGTTGTTAGAAAGTTGTATTTTGCTTGTGGAGTATCAGAACAACTGCACCTTTAAGGAATTCTATTTCTGATGTTTGTTAATCTGCTTAGAATCACATGCTGTGCATAGGTCCGATATCCAGTGGTCACTGCGGAGTATTGCATTTTGTTTTTCGTAGTCGAAAAGGGGACGTCGACAAAGCGTGTCTGTAACACTATCCCTATAGTGACGTGCGTTGTACCCACAATCCCTCACGCGTCGAGGTCCCTCAGATTGTTTTTTTCCGCCCAGCTACTGGTCGCCTATATGCGGAGCTCCTCGAGAGACATTGCCAAATAGTTTCTTCGACCTTTGGTCGTTTGTTATTAATATCAATAACGTAGATCCCTCCCTCGACGCAGAGCCGTTTCTCCGCCGAGCAAGATATTCGACGGAAGGACGAGCGGAGGAGATCCTTCGGCGCTGCCGAACACGTGGCCTGGCCTCGCCGGCCATACACAGTAGGGAGAGTGGGGCTTTGTGGTCTTTCTTTCTTTTCTTTAAGAATGCCTTTCTCTTTCCCCTCCCTCTCTTTCAAGGTCGTAGTCACACTTATTACCCTCAGCTATGGAGAGGACGCCATTTAGGTTTTGCCCGCTTTGCAAGGGTAAATATACCTGGAAGGATAAGCACAAAGAGTGCAACCGTTGCTTACCCCTCGATCACCAGGAGGACGGCTGTGCGGCCTGTAAATTACTAAAGCCCAAAACTCTAAAGGACCGTAGGGTCAAAAGGTGGGCGGCCTACGCCATGTCTAGGCCTGACTCCTCGCCCGCTGCCGCCGCCGCCGAGTGTGATGAGGACAGCGACTACACGGCCCCCGTAACGGAGGCTGTAGACCTCTCAAATGAGCGTTCACGCTCCTCGTCGTCCGTCCCCGACCCCGACAAGCCCGGCTCACGCCCAGTTTATGGGGATGAACACCCCGGGGACAAGGACGCACACAGAAAAACACCAAAGCACATACCCCCAGGCACACATTCGTCGAAGACGAAGACAGCCATAGCGCCAACGGGGACGCCGGGCCCACCGACGTCTTCTGCCGACCGTAAGGGTTGTCAGCCCTCCCCGCCACCGCTTCCGCAACAGGCGACTGGGCACTCTAAAAATAAGGGCGCTAACACCAAAATTTCCAGCGACGCGCATCGCAAGAGCGCTCACGTTGCCAACAAGGACTCGACAACCAAGGACTCGATGACCAAGGACTCGACGGGCAAGGACTCGACGAGCAAGGACTCGACGAGTAAAGGCTCGACGTTTCATAGCGCGACGGCGACCGATCCCTCGGAAGAGAGTATGATCGCCGAAAGCCTCGCGCGCATAGCATCTAACGACGGCCAAAGACGTACGGCGAGTGCAACGCCGAAAACCGCGCACAAGCCCAAAGATACGCCGAAGGCGCCGGAAAACAGATCAGGCCTGTTCCCGACGCCGACAGAAGGCCCTAGCCAGCAAGAAGGATACTCAGAAGGCGAAGGCTCTCTTTCTTCGACGTTATGGGATAGAACCAGACAACAAATATAGGAGGAAGAAACCCCCTTTTCTTTCCAAGACCGTCCCGGCCGACCTCAGTGGACCTTTGAAAGGTTCCAGACCTGTATGGACAAACTAGATAGGTTCATGTCCATCCCAGAAGACAGGGCACCCAAGAGACCAAGGGAGGCACCCCTGGAGAGTCCAACGGCTAAATACCAGAAGTTTTATAACCCCATACAGGAGGACATAAACTCTTACAATCCCACTGAGGAAGACACCTTCTTCCAAGAGGAAGATGAGTTCACCTATGTTGAGGACCAACAAGAAGAGGAAGGTTTTCACGAGGAAACTAACCTATGTGAGGAAGGATTCCAGGAAGAAACAGGCGAGGACGACCCAAATCCCTGGCAGTCACCGGCTAGGTCGACTGACACAGGCAGTAGCAGTATAGTCATCAGGTCTACTGAAACTACACCAGTCAGGAACCCTTCGCCTGTCGATGATCAACCCACCTTCAATGCACTGCTGAAGAAGGCAGCAGCACATTTCGAGATCGAAACTGGGGAGGTCAGCCCAGACACCGATTTTGTGGAGAGGATTATCAAAGAAAAACCCCCCACTAGCCAGGTGATACCCATCCTCGCCTCAGTTAAGAGACGTATTACACCTTCTCTTTCCACTCTGGCATTGGTGAGAGGGGTCAATCCAAGGATTGAGAAACTGTTCTCTCCCTCACAATCAGACCCATTATATATTAAGGGTCACTCAATCCCGGACTCCCTGGTTGTAACCAACACTAGGAAAAGGGCAGGAGTCCCACTATCTACTAGCGAGGCACCCCCAGACAAAGAGGGGAAGAAGCTGTATGCCCTAGCATTCTCTACCAGAATCGCCAATAATAATACCCTATTGGCAAGCTACGCCGATGCTCAATGGGCTAAGCTCAGACAGGACATCGAAGAAGCTCCCGAACCCCAAAGGACTCGTTTACTGGCTACAGTTAACGAGGGCTCTCTGGTCAATCAAAGCATCGTCAAGAATACCCTCGATGCAGCAGAGACGGCTGGCCGCACTTTGGTACAAGGAATTTTACTGAAGCGTCACGTCTGGCTTCGCAATTCTGGATTTAAGGCAGAAACACAAGCGTCCCTTATTAATAAACCCATAGAGGAGTCCAACCTCTTTGGGAGAGCAGTGGATGACACGCTGGAGAACGCGAAGAAAGAATTTGATACAATAAAGACCTTAGACCAAATTTCAAAACCCCTTAACAGGCGGGGATTTGGTAATAAGCGTTTTTTTCGTGGACAACGCCAGCAACAAAACCAACAACAACAGTACTCTGCCAGCAACTACCAGAGTAATAGCGGCCAGTACAATCAGAGGGGTCAACATCGTGGCAAGGGAAGAGGCCGGGGTTCCACCCCCAGAGGCTCCCAAGCCAACAACACCACCAAGTGACGCGAAGATTCGCCTCCCCTCCCATGCAACGCCGGTCAGGGGCCGGTTAACATCCTTTCTTCCAACATGGGAGGGAATAACATCAGACTGCTGGGTACTTTCCACCGTAGCCCGCAGCTACTGTATAGAGTTCAACAGTTCCCCAACATACAGACCCCCGAGGGGACGCCGCATGACACCAGAACACCTCGCCATCCTTCTCCAAGAAGTGGACCAACTGCTGGAAAAAGGAGCCATAGAGGTCGTGCCTCTATCTCAGGTAATGGAAGGTATTTATTCAGTGTACTTCCTTGTACCCAAAAAGGATCTAACCATGCACCCTGTATTAGATCTGCGCCCAGCGAACAAGTTTGTCAAACCCCAGAAGTTTCGTATGGTGACCTTACAGGAAGTGATCCCACTGCTATCACGGAGATTACATGACAACACTGGACATGAAAGATGCATACTTTCATATTTTAATGTTGCCAGCGCACAGAAAATACCTCAGGTTCATGATAGAGGGCAAACACTACCAGTTCAGAGTGCTACCCTTTGGCATAGCATCTGCACGAAGGGTATTCACGAAAGTACTGGCAGTGGCAGCGGCCCACCTGCGCAGGTTATCCATCCCAGTATACCCTTACCTCGACGACTGGTTCATAACAGGGGATTCTTACGAGACATGCTTCTCAAACACCCAAAAGACTGTAGACCTTTTGTTCCAACTGGGCTTCTCCATCAATGAGAAGAAATCCAGCTTAGACCCCAGCCAAGTCAAACAATTCCTAGGGGCTCTAATTCGAACAAAGGACGGCCTTGTCTTCCCCTCCAACAAGAGGGTCCAAAACATGCTGTTTCAGATCCCCCAATATGTGGCAGGTCGAGAGGTGACGGTGCGCAAAGCGATGCGATTGCTAGGAATGATGGCGTTGTGTATTTATTTTGTACCCCACGCGCGCCTGCGCATGCGCCCAATGCAAGAGTGGCTCAACAGCCAGTGCTGTCAGGCCAGCGGACAATGGGACGATCTAGTGGTGGTCTCGCAACGGTGGTGGACAAAGGAAAACCTGATAATAGGGAGACCCTTTGCCACACCCGTGGTGGAGGCCACTCTAACCACGGACGTGTCCCTCACAAGATGGGGGGCTCACCTATCCCATCAGACTGCTCACGGAGTGTGGACTCCGAACGTAGCATCCAAGCACATAAACCTACTGGAGCTACTGGCGGTGTTCAAAGCACTAAAAGCCTTCCAGGAACACCTACAAGGGAAGACAGTGATGGTCCTTACAGACAGCACCACAGCCATGTACTACATCAACAAGCAGGGGGGCACCCACTCTCCAGGACTGTCCAAGCTGTCCCAGAATATATTGAAGTGGGCTCTCAAACACAACATGTTCCTACTGTCACAACACGTACCAGGGGAACTCAATCTGCTAGCAGACGAACTCAGCAGAGACTTCCCCCTGCCCGAAGAGTACGAATGGCAATTGCACGAAGACATTGTCTTAGACGTCTTCACGCAATGGGGATTACCGGAAATAGACCTGTTCGCAACTCTGGAGAACTCACAATGCCAAAGTTACGCCTCCAGGTACCCCCAGAACCAGTCCAATGAGAACGGTCTGTCGATTCAATGGTCAGGGAAATTTGTTTACGCCTTTCCCCTGACTCCCCTTCTCAACAAAGTGGTGCACAAGATGCACCAGGAGCAGGTTACCATGATACTAGTGGCCCCAATATGGGCCCGGCAGCCATGGTTCGCTCACTTGATGGAGATGTCCCTATCTCCCCCAGTGAAACTTCCCTGCCTGTACAACATGCTGTCACAGGACAAGGGCAGGACACTGCATCCATGCCCTCAGACCATGAATTTAGCAGCCTGGCTCCTGAGATCATAGAATTTGGGCATCTACAACTCCCGCAGAGATGTATGGACATCCTCAGGGAAGCCAGAAAACCTAATACTTGCCACTGCTATTCTAGCAAGTGGAAAAGATTTGTCATCTGGTGTAGAGGTAAGAGCATCAACCCGGTTGACTGCTCTCCCACAAACATTGTTCTGTACTTGACCCATTTACTGGATTCAGGTCTAGTGTTCAATTCCATTAAAGTCCACCTGGCGGCACTTTCTGCATACACCACTTCCCAACTTAAAGTGTTGTGGTGGAAGATACCAGTTATCAAGGCCTTCATGGAGGGGGTAAAGAGAATACACCCTCCGATAGCTAACCCTACTCCCGGATGGGACTTAAATGTGGTACTTTCTAGACTCATGGGCCCTCCTTTTGAACCCATGCACAAGGCAACTCTTAAAGACCTCACTCTTAAGACTGCTTTCCTAATAGCTATCACCTCCATTAGGAGAGTAAGTGAACTACAGGCTCTTTCTGTTCTAGACCCCTTCGTAACAGTTCACAAGGATAAGGTGGTTCTACGCACACACCCAAGGTTTGCACCAAAATTCATCTCGAAATTCCATGTAAACCAGTCAATAGAACTACCAACGTTCTTTCAAAACCCTTCCAGCTTGGGAGAAAAAACTCTGCATACACTAGATGTACGCAGAGCTGTCATGTTCTACATGGAAAGAACCAGACCACTGAGAAAGACTAACCAGTTCTTTGTCTCGGTGGCAGCAGGAAGAGAAGGAGATGCAGTCTCAAAGTCCACTATATCTAGATGGATTGTTCAATGCATCACTCTCTGTTACACTCTTGCTAAGAGAGAACTACCCTTCAAGCCAAGAGCACATTCCACTCAAGGCACTGGGGCTTCCATAGCGTTCATTGCAAATGTTCCCCTTGAGTCCATCTGCAAAGCGGCTACCTGGAGTTCTGTGCACACCTTTACAAAACACTACTGTCTAGATGCACACTCTAGATCTGACTCCCAGGTGGGACAGGCAGTATTAAGACATCTTTTCTCTACTGTTCCTTCTCATAACCCACCGCCAACTCTGGGTACTGCTCGCTAGTCTATGCACAGCATGTGATTCTAAGCAGATTAACAAACATCAGAAGACAATGCATTACTTACCGTAAAAGCATTTCTGATGGTTGTATCTGCTTAGATTCACATGTGCCCACCCTTCCTCCCCGCTTGGATGGAAGGAACACAGACACGTTTCCACATCTCTCTCTCTCTTTTCTGTACTCACTCACGTAAAGAAGGCTCCCTCAGGGCAGAAAAAATACAAACAGAGGGACCTCGACGCGTGAGGGATTGTGGGTACAACGCACGTCACTATAGGGATAGTGTTACAGACACGCCTTGTCGACGTCCCCTTTTTCGACTACGAAAAACAAAATGCAATACTCCGCAGTGACCACTGGATGTGAATCTAAGCAGATACAACCATCAGAAATGCTTTTACGGTAAGTAATGCATTGTCATCTGTCCCAGAGAGGGTCAGAGCACCTGCGCGGAGTCCCAAGCTGAGTGCAGTCATTCGTGAAAAGGCTCGGATAGTGACGGCTCGGCATACAAGCTTGTTGTTAGAATATTGTATTTTGCTTGTGGAATGTTGGAGCAATTGCACCTTTAAGGAATTCTATATCTGTCCCAGCGAAGCGTGGAGTCCCAAGCCGAGTCCAGTCACTCACCAGTCAGCCGACTGCAGCTGAGTGGCTGGACTCAAGCCGGGACGTGAAAAGCAGATTGAACGATGGCACGAAAACCAACGAAGCGCAACGCAGGAGACCTGAGAGAAGCGGCAGAGCAGTCTCATAATCTACAGAGTGTTTGCTGCAGATATAGAAGAAGCCCTGCTTCCAGGGGAACTGCAAGGTAAGACTTGTGAATTCTGTTCATCTCTGGACGACACCCCGCCCTGTTCTGAGCTTTTAGTTGCCCTACCGGTTCTACCAACCCTTAGGGGATCTATTTATTGATCCTTTTCTACACAAAATAGAGCCAGAGCTCACACTCAGCAAACTCAGCCCTGCTTGAGCCAAGGGTCGATCCATGTCGGGACAGCGGGAGGTCTCTAGACGCCCGCAAGGATTCCAACCTTCACGGTGACACCAGACCAGAAACTACAGATTTATGGCTGTCTGCCAATGGCGTTTGGCCTGCGAGGTAATCTCAAGCCTGGAGATGAGAAGTGAATCTGGTGGATGCACGTTGGTAACGGATGAGCCCTGTGAGACCCAGAGAGAGATGGGGAAACCTGACGCCCACCTAGAAGTGACTCACACGCTCATCGCTCACTCAACAGTTGGCACAGTCATCATCCCTGTAAATTCAACTTTGGAGGCAAACGGCCAGATGGAATTGCCTGAAGGGCTGGACACCTCACATCTTGTGCCAAAGGGTCAGCAGGGTTGGGAAGGGGCCTTGTATAATAGTGTGAAAGACGTGTAAATAGCCTCCTTTTTGGACTTAACAGCAAAGAAAGTAAAATCAAACCTGCAAAGAAATCAGCCGGGGGAGCCAGCGGGACCACATGTGCCCCATGCTGTGGTGAAATGGAGGTGGAAGGGATGAAAAGGCACCAAAACCGGCGTGGTCGGCCCCCCCAGTGTCACTTTCCCCTCTCTGCGACCAGGGAAAGTCTAATTCAGGCCGACCCAGGTTAGCAACACGTTGTGTGGGCTAAGTCGCCCTGGCCTCAGGACGGTGGAACATACAGATGGGGAACATTTGAAGGGCACGGTGGGTGTGGGGTTTCAAGAGACAACAGCAAAGTTCTCATCGGCCAAGGACCTGATGAACTGGGGGCGAACCCCAGCACAAAAAAGATCAAGGCTGTATTGCTCTAAGGACTGCCATGACGGACCGCCTGACCTGGAAAAGGGCCTAGCTGCACACCACAAAGAATTAGTGCCTCAGTCAGAGGGAAGACAGGCAACTTTAATGCTGCAGTGGGTTCCTGAACATCTGAAGGAGAGCTCCACAATCCTTAGTATGCTTGGCCGACAAACAGGTACACCCTTGACGGAGGTACACACAACAGATCCCATGGTACCCGACATGGCTCCCACCACAGACAAGGAAGAAGCTAATGGCCTCTTGTCTAGAGAGTCTGCAAAACAGCTCAACATAACGTCTTGCGACTCCCATCTTGCGACTATAGCAGGCAGACAACAAGGTTACCGGGTGCAAAATGCCTCAAATGCAAGTGTTATGGCACAGGGTGGAGCACACAAATCTGCAAACTGCCTATCGCCCAACCCAAGCGTAATTGTTTTGACAGCTTACCAAGAGAGCTCCCGATCCCGAAGGAAAGAGAGTGACCCCTCAACATAATCGGGCCAAGACCCCTTTAGTCAAATGTCAATAGTAACTATTGCAATGTCCCCCTTCATGAAGCTATGTGAGTCACTACACAACACTTTAAAAGAACAAACAACCTTTCTGGCAATGTTACATTCAAAGATGATTTTCATCGGAGGCTACATCACAGCAGGGAAGCAAATAGGAGATGGGGGCGGTCACAATGACCTCAGCTAAACAGGTCAAACACGCCACCCCGCAAACATGTGAGGGTGATCAAAATCTAAAGGGGTCCGACATGGCCCAGCCTGTCTGACCACCACCAGCAGTCAGACTGGCCCAGGCGGTAGACGAAAGCCCTATTATGGTGGTTGAGGCCCACGGAGCCACCGCAACTTCGATGGAAGTTCCAACAGATCCACGCTCTAAAATAGGCACCGCTCTAGGGGTGCCAGAGCGACAATGGGTGGAAAAACCAAAAACAGAAGGCACATCACTAAAATCTTTCCCACTCTTTGCCCTAAATGGAAGAGAAGCCAGCTGAGGCTGATCCCTAACACTGATCAAAGTAAAATCCTAATGGTTAAGCCAAATAACTCTCAAAGTTTCCTGTGAAAGTTCTTTCTCCCGCAATCAGGGAGACCCGTCCAAGAAAGCAAAACGTTTAAAGTCGACAGAAAAGTAGAGTGGAAGTCGACTGTAGAAACAAACCAAAATCAGGTTCAGGACAACATTGACCTTGAGGTTTTCAAACACACTTTTAAATGTATCTACTTACTCTCGGAAGGGCGAAGGGGAGGCTCCAGATGAAATCTCAATTTTTTCAGTTTCTCTGAATGTCAGCCACAGAACAGTGGATTTTAGCGGTGTGGATATGCAAAAACCCTTTCTAACTCTGGCAGAAAAAAGGGCAATAGCCATCGCCAAAGCCTCAGAGCACAAGATAAGGGATGCTAAGGTGTGTACGCACTTGTGAAGTCATTCCCCCCTTTGTCTGGAGCAGGAGGGTCCACCCCTGAACAAGAAGACCATGATGAGCAAATGCGTGTTATCAATAAGGGATCAGCTGGTTCATCACCAACAGTAACTCCAAGTCTCATTTTCATATCCCGGATGACCATCGGGACCGCATAAAGGAAAGTCGCCCCCTACATAGACTAAGACATGACGAAACAGACGGCCCTGAAAGCCAAAAAACAACCCTACAAACAGAGGCCATCTGAGATGTCTCAGATTAGAAAGGGTCATGGACAGAGGAGTGGATCTTATCTTAAGCAGATTTAATGTGCTGAGGCTATGCCATTGTTTTCCAGCACTCCATCAAATTAATACTGATGATCTTGCCATCGTGGAGTTTATACGGGAAGAGTGTACAGACTTAGTACATCTTCACCTTTTGTCCACTGTGGTAAAGAATTTGATGCTGTACGTGGGCCGAGGTTCTTGCTCCTGGGATTTGATCTTACAGATACAAGTGACTGGGGAACTCCGGACGCTGTTCGACTACCCTCACATAGTCCACACTCAGGGACCCCTGGTGCTAGAAACCTTGTTACGTGTTCTACTAGGTTCAACTCCACAGAAAGGAGGCAACAAGGGCCAAAAGGGGTGACCTATCCTATAATTGTTCCCGACTCTCCAATCAGGGTTTTTCCCAAAGTCTCGTAAGGATAAACCTGACGCGAACAATAAAACATCAAGCAGGAACAGCCCAGGATAGATTTTGTGCATTAAAAAACCAAAAACCACCAGAGCTTTCTGAGTATGAATATTGAGCTTGGATGATGGCTGCTTTAAAAACTAAGACAAGTACTAGCTGAGCCCCCTAGTGAATAAAAGGAAAACCCTTACATTGGCCTCATGGAACACGCAATGGTGTTCTCATCTGTTTACTAAAGGGGACTTTGTATGTTTACAAGAAATGTGGTTAAGAGAAGGCCCAGCTCTGGTTGGCTTCACCACTGTCATAAACCCAGCCATGATGGGCGCAGCATGCCATCCTCAAACAGGCCAATTGAGTTTAATCAGGAATGGGAAGGGATACAAGGTGGGGTCTCACAACAGAGGAGGCCCTTTCATTCAGCAAACCATGCTGTTAAAAAAAGGGTACCGTCCAAACTCAAAGGAGGGGCAGCCCACAAACCGGACAATTATTAACATCTATTGGCACCTGCTATGATCTGGCACAAAAGAAACACTTGTTGGAGTTGGTACAGCAATTGACGAATCCTATAGTCGGGGCGACCATTCAGTAGTACTTTGTTGAGACCTGAACTTGACCTGTATAAATCGGAATGGGAAACCGATTCAGGGAGAGCTGAACTCACAAAACATGCATATACAGAGAGGGACAATCTGGATGGCCCTAATGGAGAGCAGGGACATTCATATTCTGAATGGTCACTTTGAAAAAGCTGGGGGCTGTCACCCCAATCTGGGATTGGGGCTCGCAAACATCAGTCATTGATTTCATCTTTGTTTCCAGGGATCTGATCGACATCGTGGGCACCCTTGAAGTACTTCCATCCAGTTCAAGCGACCACAACATACTAAAAATTGCATGGTCTGCCATGGCGCTGAAACACAGACAAATAATGAACTCTCAGCTGGAGACAGCAAACAATGGATGCTGTCTAAGAATGTCAAAAGGAGCTGTAGAACACACAATCGTGGCTTTTTATGCAAGACTCGCAGTGATGAACACCTTAAATCTGAGTATTATCAACTACGTCCCAATCCTGGCCCCATTCCTGGTTAAAAATGATATAAATAAGAAAGTACCTGATGGGCACCAGCATGTAGCTGCAAAAAAACGAGAAATTAAAAAGGTTGTCCGGACAGCTAAGAGATCTAGCCTGCTGTACCGGGAAAAAGAGGAACAAAAAGATCTGAAACAACTACAAAAACTGGCTTAGAGGCTATAAAAGCACCATCATCCAGAAAGACGCTGAGCGGATGAAGAAAGCCATCAGCAATAAGACCACAGCTCAAACAGTCAAGCCAGGACCTTAAACTTGTACAGAAAAATGGGGTGGCAGAGGCGGTTTGGACACATTTACTTGTACACTTATTCCCTTAGGAGAGGATGATCGGCGGAGCTGATCTAGCCCCTGGTGCTTGTCTTTTGATCAGGAAGACCTGGAAAACCTGATAAAGCGTGTCAAGCATTTGCGCGCCCTAGGCCCAGACAGTCTATCAAATGCATCTATGAAAGAAACCCGGAAGAATGGGCCTCAATGTTGGGGGTCATCTTGAAGAACGTGTTGGCAGCGCAAAACATCACTGCCTCATGGAAGTCCTCTAACGTGATCCTGATATGTAAGAGCAGTAATAGACATGACCCAAACAGCTACTCGCCTATTGTCCTGTTAGACGTGTTGGGAAAAATCTATGCAGCCCTACTCCTAAAGAAACTGAACAAGTTGTCCCACAGAGAAGGTCGAAATTATGTCTTCCAGAGTGGATTCGTAAAGGGCCTGGGAACATCTCTCCTGATCTTCTTATCCATCCTGAAGGATAAAGCCCTCAAGGTGAAGGGTAAAATCTATCTAGCCTTTGTGGACTTTAAAAAAGCCTTTCATAGCATCAACAGGCAGCGTCTGTGGAACAATCTGGCAGCCTGGAGGTGTACGGAAGATCTTGTGGACCAGCTATGGACCCTCCATACTCACACCAACATCAGAGTGCAGCTAAATGCTAACGGGTAGCTAAGTGAAGAACTTCCAACTAGGAGAGGAGTCAAGCAGGGGTGCCCTCTGGCCCTTGAGTTATTTAATATCTACATTTCTGATTTGGCTAACTTTATGGAAATAAACAGATACTCCCACAATCGGTGGAGTAAAGGTCCCCTGTCCATATGCATATGATCTAGTTCTCTTAGATCAAACAGCTGTAGGTTTACAAAGACATTTAAAACAATCTAAACAAATATGCATTGGAAAATGACCTCCAAATAAACAAAGATTCTAACAATAAAAAAGGGAAGCACCTCGAGGAAACAACCTTTTCGGATGATCCCTGGGGACTGGGGCGATTAACACTGTGGAATCCTTTTAGTAGATCTCCAGCGGTGCAGAGAAAACGCATACTTGTAAAGGAAAAAGCAACCGCCCTAGCAAACAAGGCCCTAATTCTGAAAGTAGGTACTGCCGGTACTCTCTGTTACCAATAATAGAGATGTACAAAGCAAAGGTGGTCCCGATGCTGACGTATGGAGCGGAGGCTCTGCTCTGGTTCCCTAAAAAGCACTTGTCTCTCCTGGAGGAGACCTTCTGGAAACTGGTCCTGGGCCTACCACGAGTAGTCCCAATCACGATAATCAGGCGCGAAATGGGTTTAAGCTGCCTGAATGCACTGGCAGATTGGAAAACGCTGAACATTTTGGGAAAATGTATGAATGAGAACCCGGCTTCAATCCTGGCCATTATAAGAGCAGAGCTGATGAAAGAAAACGGGAGCACTGTTGTAAAATGGGGAGATGACTGTAGATCTACTCTAGGGTTCCTAGGTGTCTCTGTGGAGGAACTTTGTCATAATCCAGGGAAGGTCAAGAAGAAGATGTGGACTCTAGACTGGATTACAACAAATGAGGAAGCAAACAAATACAAACCTTTCTATAACCTCGCAAAGGAAACAAGATTTAGGGGCAACATTCCAGATTATCTAAGGAAATTTCCGGACCCCAACTTCAGGGTCCAATTTATGAGGATCAGATTAAACCTTTTTAAAACAATGGAGGTCTTGTCAGCCAGAGCGGGGATGGGCCGAACTCATTGTGCTGTAGATTCTGCAAGGCTACAGGCTTGGTTAAAAACCTTCTTCACTTGTTCATGAGATGTACAGCCTTAACGCCGATCAAGACATCTGATGAGTTTTCTTGAAGGTTAGGCTACCTTAACTGCAGCGGATTGGTGGACCCTTCTGTTGAGAGGGGAGAAGACTGCATTGACCATTGCAGCAGTCAAATTCTTAAGGGAATGTTTTAACCTATTCGATTCTGGCGGATATTGAAAGGTCAAAGGATTTTTAAGACAAGGAGGATTTTGCTAAAGTTTTTGTAGTAAATGAATATGCAATAAAAAAATAAAAATATGTCCGGAAGGTTCCTAGGTTCTCAATACCTTACCTAATCTGCTGTTCGGGATGTTCTAGGGTGCTTTGAGATGTTATCCCTATCCATGTTTGATTTTCTGCTAGTCTGCCATCCTTTTTTGTCTACGAGCACTGTCCATCGAGTCTTCCTTGCTGGATTCTTCACTCCAGGCTTGAATGCTGTCAATGTTGGAAGGCCATTTGTTCTTCTTTTCGGTCATGGGAGTCTTCGCTGGCTGAAAGTTTAAGCACAAGATCCTGTAAAGCCTATAATTACCTGTATTGTTTCACTGTGCTGGAGCAGTTTTCGCTGAACCTGCCAATATGAGTACTTACCTCTGGGTTCTGGGGTGGTATTACAGATACTCACCCTCAGAAGTCCCTCTGGACTGGGGTCTAGATTCTCTGGAGGCCAGTCTCAAACGCATTTCCCACTGATTACATTTGGGGTCTTCCTGCTCTGCTTCATCTTCCTCTGGGTCTGCTGGTTCATCCTCCAAACTCTGGATATCTTAGATAAAGTCTCCCCTAGTCCTCCATGGGATTGTGTGCCATTGTCAGGGATGGCACTCTATTAAGAATGGCACAGGACACCCAGAAAGGGTTTGGGTGGTTGTGCCAAACGAAAGTGGACAGATAAGTACACACACAGCAGAAAGGAAAGAGAACGAAGAGTAGGCAAGAGTAGCAAGGAAAAAGGTACAGAATGAATTCCCTCTTGGGGTGTATGCAGATATAGGAAAAGAGTATTCCACGAACCTTAGGAAAAAACTCTAGCCTTCTGCACAGTTTGCTATAACAGAGGCCCACGCTGTTTGCTCATGGCTTGGAACAGCAGCTGGAACAGCAGCTATGGGTGTCTGTAATGTAGAAACGAGACAAGGGAAGGGGCAGAGGTTGACTGATGGGAACCAAGAGACAAGCTCTGTACAAAAGGGTCTACAAACAGTACCAGAGAAGATACTTACAGACAAATCCAGGAAAAGGAGGTTGATAGCAAACTAGCAGAAGGAAATGAAGGGAAAGTCGTGTAACAGGATAGGATAGCAGAGGACAGTAAGGAACAAGGTTGAGAGCTCAGAGGAGCAGGAAAGCAATGAGCAAGCCCACAGGAGCAGGGCTGTAAGGTAGAGAGCCCAGAGAAAAAGGGCTTATGGCAGCAGAGTAAAGCAGGCTGCACGGCAAGGAACCCAGAAGGGCCGGGCAGCAAGAAGTGGGCCTTGAGGGGCAGAGCCGCTGACCGTAGAAGGTTGCAGAGGACTGTAGAGGGTTGCTAGGCCGAGAACCCAGCGGAAAAAGGTAAGTAGTAGGCAGCAGAGCGTGATAAGATGCAAAGTAGGAAGCCCAGAGGACAAGGGCTGTAGGCAGCTGGAGTGAGGCAGGCTGCAGAGCAGGGAGCCCAGAGGACAAGGGCTGTAGGCAGCCGGAGTGAGGCAGGCTGCAGAGCAGGGAGCCCAGAGGACAAGGGCTGTAGGCAGCCGGAGTGAGGCAGGCTGCAGAGCAGGGAGCCCAGAGGACAAGGGCTGTAGGCAGCCGGAGTGAGGCAGGCTGCAGAGCAGGGAGCCCAGAGGACAAGGGCTGAAGGCAGCCGGAGTGAGGCAGGCTGCAGAGCAGGGAGCCCAGAGGACAAGGGCTGAAGGCAGCCGGAGTGAGGCAGACTGCAGAGCAGGGGGCCCAGAGGACAAGGGCTGAAGGCAGCCGGAGTGAGGCAGACTGCAGAGCAGGGAGCCCAGAGGACAAGGGCTGAGGCTGGAAAGCAGCAGAGCGTGATCAGCTGCAATGTAGAGAGCCAGGCAGGGCAAGGGAGGAGGCTGGAAGGCAGCAGAGCGTGATCGGCTGCAATGTGGAGAGCCCAGCAGGGCAAGGGCGGAGGCTGGAAGGCAGCAGAGTGTGATCGGCTGCAATGTGGAGAGCCCGGCAGGGTAAGGGCGGGGCTGGAAGGCAGCAGAGCGTGATCAGCTGCAAGGCAGGAGCCTGGAAGAGCAGGGCTGAGGCAGGGAGCCCAAAAGGCTAGGGCTGTAGGCAGCAGGGTGTAGCAGGCTGCAAGGCAGGACGTCCAGAGGAGCAGGGCTCTGGAACAAAAAGCAGGTGAAAGCAGGAAACAGCATACAAAGTTTGTAGCTGGAAGCAAAAAGGTGCCGGAAGGACTCTCAATGCAAGAGACTGAGCTCTCGCAGGCAGCAGCCTTTATACTGCCCAGCCCAGCACAGAGGCAGGCTAATTGGTTGCACCTGGCTCAGCACACCTGCAGACAATCGGCCACCTCCCTCTCTGTTCCTGAGCTGGTGGAAGCAGAGTAAATCCCTAGGGCTTCTGGGGAGTAGTTCTGATGAAGAAAAATAGGAATAGCCAGGAATAGATGGTTATAGCCATGTGCATTATGGTAAGTGTAGTTTTCTGGGAAAAATAAAAAAGCACCAAAGTGTTGCAAATGGGAAATAAAGTCCAAATAGTGAATAGCGGTTGATCCAAGAGTTTTCTGTAGATAAATGAATAACAATTTGTCCATATTGATCGCCAATGTATGCGCCCATGGCGCAGGCATGACAGCCATGGAATCCGCACCTCTGGGGTAAAACAAACCTACCTCCATACAAGTGGAAATTCCATTGACTTTGTCCTGTTGATTCCTATGGAACTCTCTACCTGTGCTGTAACTCCCCTAAAATGACTCTGGGGGTACTTACCTGCCCGAGGGCATTTTTCCTGTCCCCATAAGGTAGTCAGGGAACTCTAGAAAAAGAATTGGAATTTCAGGGTTTACCTGTAATTTTAAATGTATTTGTACAGCTCTGCTCATCTCTCCAGTCAAATTGAATAACTGTATACACTGTTGAAAATTGTAGAAATTAGGGATGCACAGCCTCTATCAACATGTTTAATTAGTCATATGTCCATTTGGATTCTTTTTTATTTTTTTATTTTTTTATTTGGTTGGCTGATTAACTCAACCTTTCAAATACTTTATATCACACAATTAAAAGCATGTAATACATTACATATTTACAATGTGAACAATCATTGAATTCAACTCCTTTTAAAATACAGTTAAAATTTAAAATGATGGTGGCTACACCTAGCAATGTAGTATCAGGCTCAGAAAAAGGCAGATCAATCCTATACAAGCAATCTTCTCAAGTCCATTTTAAGATCCCTTCTTCAATTCTGGTAGTATTGCATTTACATATTGTGCAAGTGCAATTTTTGCGGCAATTCTTGGACTTGAAAATATAGAATCCATATTACTTCGCTAGACAGGGCGTAGCAAACATGAAACAGACCTTTTAAATCATTTAAAAGCGGACATTCTACCACTAGATGCAGCAAAGATTATTTTTGCTCCAAGTTCTTACAAAAACGACAGACATTTTGATCTATCTGTATAATGCCTCTCCTTGCGAGAATTTCTTTTTCTCGGACATAAATTCAGTTTTATTCTCAAATATTGCATACACAAATGATTTGACAGGCACTTTCTCAGATAATCTTCCATAATACCATATCTTTTGAATCCAAAAACAGAGGCATTATAATCTGCGTAACCTTTACATTGCTCTAATGTATATATCCAATCATACTGATAGATCTTACATTTTGCTTTCCCTGGATTATTTAGAAGCATTTCAGTATATGCATTTGCAGATGTTAGAGCATCCAGCATACATTTCATCAAAATCTGGGGAAAATTGTCTTCAGAGGCTGTTAAGTATTGGATCACTGTACTAAGAATGTTCTTAGAACAATACCCCATAACACACTTTCTGAACAAGCTACACATTTTCCACAGGACTTGACTAATTAAGGAGAGTGCCCCAAGTTCAAACCGCATTACGGCCATCGGTGCAGAGCTGGAAGCCCTAAAACCAATTTCCAGAATTTGGATTCAAGACGTTGCCAACATTGCCTGTCCCTGTTTCTGCGCCATACGTGACTATTGGTGTGACCTTCTGGCGATAGAAAAACATAATGTGCCTATATGTGAATTTTCCAAATTTATATTTCAAAATGTTTGCCTGGGAAATTAGAGTCCTAATTTTCGCGTGCAGACTTGTTAAATTTGCTGTATTTGTCATAGTATTATTGAATGGAACACCCAAATACTTATATTGATCTACTACCTCGATTTTATGGCTCTTAAGGGCCCACACAGGTTTTAAGACTTTGGTTTGGCGAGCTTTACTGCAAATCACAATTTGAGTTTTTTCATAATTTATAGTTAAATTATTTTCATTGGCATAGTCATTCAGCTTATGTAGAAGGTTCTGTAAATCTCTCGGTGTCTGATAGAGGAGGACGAGATTGTCCGCATATAACAGCCACATAATCTTCTGATTACCCAGTTTAGGGGCATCAGCTATCGCTTCACCAAGTTTAACGCCAATGTCGAAAATAAAGAAATTAAACAATGTGGAAGCCAAAATGCAGCCCTGTCTCAAGCCTCTTTCCGTGCTAATCACCGCTGACAGTAAGCCTTCCAATGTGAGTCTGACCTGCATGGATGTGTCAGAATGAAGTAACTTAATAATGGTCAGTAGAGAAGATGGACAATCATACTTTTCTAATTTATCAAACAATAAAGAGCGGTCAATTGAATCGAAAGCTGCACGGATGTCTAGAAATGCTATGTACAGTGCTTGTTTTTGCCCAAGGTATTGTGATTTTCGGTGAAGTGCCTAGGCCAGCAACAAAACCCGACTGAAAAGGGTCCCTTTTATCTGCTCTTAATAACCACGCATCCAGCTCCTTCAACATGATATGACTGAATATTTTACTTGGTGCATCTAGTAGTGCTATTGGTCTATAGCTCTCGGGATTCTGATGGTCACCCTTTTTATATATAGGAAGCACAATAGAGTGTTTCCATGATTGTGGTATTCGTTGGGAGCCTTTGATCTCTGAAAATATATGAAACTATATAATCGCCCTAATTACAGGATGCTGTTTTAAGATTAAGTTTGAGAGACCCTCAGGTCCAAGGGCTTTGGACTGACTCGCTTTGTTAATGAAGTACAGAATATCCTCTCGATCAAAAGACAGATGGAAGGGGGTAGTTGGTACTAATGATTTCAATATTGATACTCTACACTTGTTTGCTGGTTTGCCATATAGTTTGGAGAAATGCATTATCCAGGCATGCTCAGTCACACCATTTGCTTGAATTATTGCTTGCAAGGATGTTAGGGCCTCATTGTGAATTAGCCAGATTTGAGCCGTGTTTTTGGAGTGTATAACCTGTAGCAATTTCTCCCCGTCTTCCTGATACGTACGTGCCTTTCGCATCCGCATCCAGTTTTTATAAGCTGTCTTTATATTGGTTAGTGCAGAAGATCTCATCAGGCACGGGAGTTTCAGGGCCTCCCGTTTCTGATATTGAAACAGAGTTTTCCTAGATTTTATTTCTGGATCAAATATATGTGTATTTCTCGGTCTAAACAAGCTTTTAGGTTTTTCCGAACTAAATTGTTGCATAACATCATAATATTGCACATCAGTCCTAGGCTGGCCTATTGAGGATTTATAAAAAGTTGCAACTAGAGTGCCACTGAGCTGTTTCAACGACTTATCAGTCCAGGACACGCGATTTAAGCCATTATTGACAGACATAGTGTCCAATTGAGCTGGATGCAACTGTGTTTTGTAGGCTTCATCAGTGTGTCATTTTAACGTCAACATTTGATGGTCACTGGGTTCTGTTGAATCCACTCGAAATTGCACAATCCGTGAGAGCATTAATAGATCTACATATATATAGTCAAAGGTGGCCTTCGCATTTCCTCTCTGCCATGTGTGTCATGGGGGAATGTCATCCACAAATGCACCATTCAGCCTGTGTAAGTTAGGGGATTTCATCATGTGGTCCCACTGTGATACCCTTCCCCTTTTTGGGACACGTTTTTGGTTTAGGCCTCCAGCAACGATAGTATAACACGGCCCTGATGTTACAAATTGCTCCAGTAATTCATTCAGATCCCGAAAAATGTTTTCATCCTCAATCCCCACAGGGTTCCAATAAACATTAACCAATGCATATGTAAGTGCGCCATCATGCACAAATGTTAATTGCATGAATGCATTCGGCGCCGGTACAGATATTATGTGCAAATCTGAGCTGTTTTACTTCCAGTCAAGAGTCCTGCCGTTGGGCGACCTCTCAACCCCTTCCTAGCCGGAGTTATATGTATATCATGGTCGTCCCATATCGGAGCAAAAAGTAGCCAGGTCTCTTGTAGCATTACCAGATCAAAACGCCTTGTTATTCATCAAATGCCGATATCCACACGTGTTCCAGCATATTAAGGCGATAACTCTTTGTTTTCACAGTGGAGCTAATTATCTCGTGGCACCACTACACTTGCAAACACATTGAGAAACGACTTGAGCGGATTGACTTGGAACTGCTGTTATTTGTGGCAATGTATTCTCAACAATCTTAGAACTTGCAACTAGTGTGCTAACATTCTTCTGTCTAGGCCCCACCACCAATATAAAACCCAACTCAAACAATTCGTTCTTAGCCAACCATATGGTATTTAGCACAACTCTAGATCTCAACCATATTATGGCAGTGCTCAAAGATTTATCATTAATAAATTCAACTTGGTCTATATCGTTAGTGCCAACATCCTCCAATAAAGGAATATCCGAGAAAATCTCCATTATACTATGTCGATTTAATACAAATTGAAGTGGGATGTGTTTTAGAGTTTATTTTAGAATTCTGTTGTAAAGGTATTTGTATAGGCACCAAGGGGTTTTGATCCTGATTTTTGCACACTGAAACTTGCACTAGGCCAGAGGCAGAGGCCTTAGAGTTTAGTTTTTCGGCGAGTAATGCCTCACCTAACCGCGGACATTGGGTGTCGTTTGGGAAATCGACCCGGTGAGCAAGTGGCACAACAGGGCACCCTTAGGGCAGCCAGCTGGGAAAGAATGTAGACCAATGGAATTTGACAACTAACCCTCAAATGGAGGAAAGGAGGGAAGAAACTCTGCAGAATCTTAAAGTCAGTAAGGCAATATAATGGACAGCGGGTTGTTTACCGAGACATGGAGGTCCGCCTATGTGGTCCCGATTTATAAGAGGGGGGATAAATGGGACCCGAGGAACTATAGGCCAAACTCCCTGTTGAAGGTAGAAAGTAAAATATTTGCCGGATTACTGTTACGACACATGGATGATTGGGTGTATTCAACAGGGAGATTGGACCAATTCCAAACAGCTTTCTGTTGGGGCCACTCGACTTACAACAGCAAGCCATAGTTAGGGAGTTACAGGAAAGGACAAGGTGGATGCCAAATCTTACCATTTATGTGGCCTTGATAGACCAATCTGTGGCATTCGACTGTGTCGACCACCGCAGATTGTGGTTGAAATTACAGCAATAGGGTATGCCACAGGGGCTCCTTTGGTTGATCATGGCTTTACATGAAAGTACAGGGATATATGTTCCTTTGAACTAAGTTGGGGATCTTTCGCACAGAATAAATACAGGTGTCGGTTTGAAGCTTGGATGTGCCTTGGCTCCCTGCCTCTTCAACCTATATGTCTCAGACATAGGGGAGTGCCTTGGACCGATGGCTATGAACCCCACTCTACCCCGACTGGGAGCAGTAAGGATTCCTTGGGTGTCATATGCAAACGACTTCCTGCTTTTCGATAGGTTTAGGATTGAGATGAATAGCCTTTCGGGTGCTTTCGCGAAATATGCGAAATTGAATGGTCTTACAATTAATCCAACTAAGACCAAAATCCTCAAGCTATCGGGGGGCAGGAAACAGGGTCACAAGACATGAAGGTTCGAGGACTATACGGTGGGGGATGAGCAAGTATAACATTTCTTGGCTTTTACTTTTCCTCAAAAGCCCCCCTGAGGGATACACATGTCTTGCTGACCTTCAAAGCAGAGAATCTGACAAATCATTTGGTTCAGGTCGACAAGAGATATGGAAGATTTTCAGCGAAAGCTGGAATTCAATTTTACGAATGAAAGGTTGTACCAGTGCTTCTAGATGGTCTGGAATTGTGGCCTGATACGACCTATGCCTGGTGGGATAGGGTCAAAGGCAAAATATGGAGAGCAGTACTCGGGGTTCCTAGTGGACTTCTGGTTGCAGTCATAAGATATGGGCTGGGCCTTCTTTCCTTAAGGACACGAGTTCAGTGGCAGGGTTTGTCTTTGTGCTATAAAATAATATCATCCAATTCCAAGAACCTATTTACGGGAGCCAATTTTGAATTAAAAAGGAGAGGGAATGTATTGCTCAATTCAAATATGTACTTAGGAAAATTAAGATCAAATTGTGAACATTTGTTAGAGGAATTGGGATTGGATGCAGACTTTTTTGCAACAAATCCTGAAAAAGTGAAAAGGGCCTTGTATGATCAGGACTGGGTGAATACTGAAGAGCGGTTTCATGGTTATTCTTCCCTGCGCCACCATTCACATGAGCACAAATTAAGGAGTAAGAGCCGTATTTAATACTTTTTCCAAATAAGACCTATCGTAACCTCATTATGCGGTTGAGGTGGAATTTGTTACCCATGAAAGAAGTACAGATAAGGCGTGGGCTCATGGAATCATCTGACATGCAGGCCCTGCATGGGTAAAGAGTAGAATCTCTAAGGCACTTGTTTCTGGAATGCCTGACCCTGCATTTGGAAAGAAGAGTGGAAGAAACATATAAATACCCCATCTAGGACCAAGTGTCTGGCGTTGGTGTCATTTGTAAAACCATGGACATTCTTATAGAGTGAAATATTGAAATCATAAGAAGGGAAGAATGTTAATTGGTACTATGGAAGTCTGTGCTTGTGTTTTTTTTTTTAAAGCTGTATCTGGGGGCTTCTTGTTTTTTGTATTTTGTAAAGCTTTTTCTGTTTTAATTTTTATATTGTGATTTTAATTGTGAATTATAAAGGTTTGTAAAAACAAATACAAATAAAACAAACAAACAAAATGTTTTTGACAAAACAAGGATGATATATGTTATTATGTGGCTAGACTATCATTTTGGTGCAGCCAGTCTAGCCATTTCTAATTGTAGTATGACATTTTTATTGGGAATATATGATAAAACTAGTATGATAAATGTTTTTTATCGCTTATTGTGGCATGACATTTTGTACTGGGCATCTATGATAAATGTAGTGTGACAAGTGTTATTACGTAGTTAGACTGGCATTTTGGTGCAACCAGTCTAGCTATTTCTTACTGTGACATGGCATTTCTTACTGGTTATCAAATGAAGGCAAACATGATAAGTATTATTTTGTGTCTAGACTGTCCTACGTTGTGCAGCCAGTTTGGACATGTTTTCATTTTCATTTATTTAAATCTTTATTTTTTGATAGTACACAGAGCATAGATGGCAGTACAGAAATCAAAAGTGACACTTCAATATCATGTCAAATCCAAAGCAGGCAGTTGCATGGTATTTTTAAAGGGAAAGCTGTATGTTCTTACATATGTAACATATGATGGGGATGGCACCATCTATTGGCATAGCTAGGGTGGAGATGATTTCTTATAGTTTCATTAATGACAAAGGGAACATAAATATGTTCTTCTATTGGAATACTGGCATATTTGTGCATCCATAGTGGAAAGGTTTGGGCACTCCCAGAGTCAAAATGTTCTTATACTGGCATGCATTTAGGCAAAGGCATTATGAAAATGCATTTGGAAATGCTCCTGTGCACGGTTAGTGACTTGCACGTATTGCATTTTTGGATTGGATTTACCCTAAAAAACGAATTGCAAACTGTCTGGCTTTTTACCCAACTTTGTGCACAAATTGTGCTGTTTAATGCACATTTTTAACCCATTATTAAAACCAATATCCTCAAAGGGACCCCCCGCCCCCTCTAAAATCTCATCCATTGGTGGTGTTCACTCGCTATGCTTGTTCGCTCTGGCATGTTTCTGGGAAATATGTCTGTCCCTCCAATTAAAGAAAATCACCAGCCACCCCTGTCTGTCTAGTTCTCTTTTTTCTCCATACCCCTTGTGTGTATGGTTTGGGCGCTGACCACCACGTCTAGGACCTATCACATAAAACAAGGGTGGGTTGTGCCTTTAGAACACTGTGCCAGTGGCTGCAAGCAATATTGGATGGTTTTCGTATTTCGTTAGGCAGTTTAGTTCCTTTGTTCTCCTTTTCCTCCAATCATGTTATGCTGGGTGCCTATCTATGCTACTGGACCCACATACACGTACTAGAGTGATGAGAGCCCATTTCTATTTCTTTAATATAGTGTATTATGTGCCGAAGTACGTATTTGAACTGCTAAAGATGTGTAACATAATAAAGGTATAGATATTTCACTATATCAGTATATGTTTTTTCTATGTGAACTAGTTGTACCTATGTGCCAGCGTCGTACACCACCCGAGAGTTAAGTCTTGTTGCTTTGTCCACCCCTGCCTACCTTTAAGAGGCGTTCGGCATCCATTTTGTCAGGTGTGTTAATCACCCATTGGGCTTAGTGGCTATAGATCGCTCAACACAGGCACAAGAAATGCCTTAACAATGCTATAATGTGATGTATCACTCAATCAAAAACTATTGACATAAAATGAATGACTCTAATATTGACATTATAAGTGTGTACAGTTCAATTCAACTTTAGAAAATTACAACTGCTTGTTCAGTGGGTGAAACCACGACAAGCGGTGCCTTCAGGATTTTGCACTTTTTCCCTTGGCATAAGGACAATGGTAATTTTCCACCTTTGCCAGTGCCGTGTGTGCGTGGGTGAATAGCATTTGATGTGATTTGATTTTTTATTTTTCTCTTACACTTTTGTTTCTATGTGCTTTAGTAAATGTCTGTAATAACTTCTTTTTCATACAGTCGGGAGAAGGGGTTGTAATTGTGGTCAGCGTGCAGCCTGTCTCTGGTTTGATCCCAGCGCAGGAGACGCAGCTTTTCATCCCTAAAATGTTGATGCTTTTTGTGTACATTATTTTCGTAACGTTATAATATGTTAATCACAGTGCAAACATGTAAACATTTCATTAGCATGTGTGGTTTAGAAAACATGAGAATAAATCATACATGTTTTAGCCAACATTTTGATAAAGATTTCTTTTCTATTTTTAGGTTTATTTAGAATGTAGTTGTGGGCTTTGCAAGTCCACTTCAATAAACACAACTAACTGGTTCTATTCATTAAAAAAAACATAATGCAAACATCGTAATATGGTGATCTAAAACAATAGATAGAATGGGAGGAGATTTGGTCTTTTTGGTGAATAGGAGTTTGTGAGGCATGACACCTGGTCTCAAATATTTGCTTCATCATTTAAACAGATTGTGTGATCCTAGGCAAATCGCCTTGCCTCAGTTTTTCATTGCTCCTTACATGCTTAAAGTGAGATCACATAAAAGTAAGCCAGTGCACCAATAAAACACCCAAACTCTGTTCACACTACACCGAACCCCTACGCCTGCCCCACTGCCACGTCTTACCCATTCTGGGCCCTTTTTTACTTTCTTGACTATTGAGCCCTTTGTCTGAAATATGCTACTGCTGGGGTATAGCTGGCCCACAAGCACAAGGCTAGCCTGGGCAAATGATCCTACACTTGACCTATGATGGATGGAAGCACCTCTGTGTGTGAGGCTGCACCTTAGATATTGGACTGTACCTGTTATTTCAGGCTGTACCGGGCATACAATATCAATTCCTGAGCGATGGTGTCTGCACTTGGTATACAATAACATCACAATACAAAGTCGGTAATTGCTCCAGGCGGAATAGAGTAATAAACCGTCTGAGCCTTATGGAGGGGCAGAGGTACAAATAGGCTTGAGGTTTCATAAAATTGTAGAGTCTATATTTGACAAAAGCACATGACTTTAAACTACTCAAGTGTGAGAAGTTCTCCAGCCAGTCCCAGAGGTCTACCTTTTTGCCAAGCGCTGTTAAAACGTCCTGGGTAACAGTTGCCCCTCTATGTATCCAACCTATATCTCTAAGAAATTTGCTCATATCTTTCTGGAGGGGAGACGTGGTATCCTTTTTACTCACTTCTTGATGTAAGATAGCCAATAACGGGTTAGGAGAACTGCTCTTCATCTTGAGATAGAAGCACGCCCTCTTTTTAAGAACCAGTGCTTTAAGAGAAGGCAGACCCAGCCCAAGCCTAATCAGGGCCATAGGGACACTCGGAGGTAATCCCAGTATACGTCGCCAACATTTTCCCTCCATCACTTGCAGCCAGGCCAGGTTGAATGAAGCAAGGGCTTCCAGCCCATACGTGATCATGGGTGCAAACACTTGAATGTATAAGTGTCTCGTCCCCCACAAGGTAAAACCGGCCTGCTTGCAGGTGAATGATGCAATTAGAGCTCTTACTTGCTGCGCCCTAGTTATTCGCCCTTGTCTACACAGGGAATAGTCGCCCAGCGGTTCAATTTCAACACCTAGATACCGATAGGAAGGGGAATATAGAATAATATTATTACTCACCCAGAGCTCGACTCGGGATACTCTTTTCTTCGTGAATCTGATCACCTTTGTCTTGTCTAGGTTGATCGACAGACCATTAATCTTGGCATATTCCCATAGAGTCGCCGCAGAGCGCCTAATACAAGCTATAGTGTTATCAAAGATAACCAGGTCGTCTGCATATGCTAAAACTGTGCACGGTTCTTCCCCCATTTTGGGTGGGCAGTTATTCGCCTCGGCCAGTGCTAATAGGATATCATAAACGTATAGATTATACACCACGGGTGCTGTTACGCATCCCTGTTTTACCCCCCTATTCTGTCTCACCTGTCTAGTCATGGTGCCTTCTTGATTTAATCTAAGGCACACCAAGGTGTTATAATGTTACTGTTTTAGATAGTGAAGGAGACCTGGCGGACACCCCATGGCTTCTAGCTTAGTCCACAGCCTCACTCTTGGAATGGAGTCAAAGGCAGCCTTGAAATCAATGTATAGTGCGTAGAGCGGGGGCTGTCCTTTGCTAAGCGCCCGCGTTCGGAGCGTGTCCATCACCCACAGGTTGTGCGTGGTAGAGAAGCCACGGCGAAAACCACATTGGAATTTGCTAAGAATGTTGGTGTGTTCTACCCAATTCTGCAGCTCCATAAGCAAAAGTGCTGCAAAGAGTTTTCCTGTGGTATCAAGCATGGAGAGGAGCCTGTAGTTGCTA
This sequence comes from Ambystoma mexicanum, assembly GCF_040938575.1. Lineage (NCBI taxonomy): Eukaryota > Metazoa > Chordata > Amphibia > Caudata > Ambystomatidae > Ambystoma > Ambystoma mexicanum. Next base: position 1,088,331,812 of record NC_090926.1, on the reverse strand, counting down.
GGATCCTTGCGGCTACCCTTTTTGAACACCGGCACCAATATAGCCGTTTGCCATGAGCAAGGAGTTATCCCCTGGGCTAGGACCTTTTTGAAAAGTATAGAGAGGAGGTGTGCCCAAAAAGCAGGATGGCTCTTAATAACTGCATTGGCCAACTCATTTGGGACTGGGGCTCTGGAAGCTTTCAAGGTGGCTATTTTATTAATTATGGTCTCTTCCGAGACATCAAGGGGCGGAGGAAAGGGAACCTTCGTTACTGATGTAATTGGATCCTCCGCCTCTCCAGAATTACGGTGTAATAGAAATTTCACCCATGTTTCCTCTCCAATAGGGTTATCTAAATGGCACTTAACCTTCTCTCCATTCTCATTTAATAGTCGCCATATATTACGGGAGTTTCCAGAGCAGATGGTTTTAACAAGCTTTTGGTTTCTGATGTTCCTATCTATTGTTCTGATGTTCCTAATAGTGGCTCTGTATTTATTTTTGGCTTTTCTGACTTTATCATAATAGGTGGTTATATGCAAGTGCCTAAGACCCCACAACTCTGCTCTTAACCCTCTCTTGGCGTCACGTATACCCTTATTGTAAGGGGGAGTAGAACCTCCCAATTTTATCATGTGTCTTTTTTTTATAGTGGCATGGAGACCCGAGAATCCCAGGATCCATTTTCTATCTCATTTGCGGTCATCTGTTCGAAATGAGGAAGAGACCCCTGGGCGGGAGATGAAAGTGCTTCAGTAGCCACTCTAATGTTTCTCTCCGACCATACTATTCTGGTTCCTGCACAGTTAGTTTGAATATTGCCAATGTTCGACTGGATGGCGGAGGGGAGAGGGAGGCGGAGTGAACAAAGAAGTAACACATGGTTGCTCCAATTATTGGGTATAACCCTCATGTCAGAAACTTTGGACTGCATTTCGGGGCACATAAATATGTAGTCCAACGTACTAAATGATGTGCCATTGGACCATGTGTGTTTCCCTGGCCGGTCACCTAATGTTCGACCATTAATCATGGTTAATTCCCATGTCTCAAACAGTTGTAACCACCCTAACCCTTCGCTCTCCCTTTTCCCATGAGACATCAGACATGTTTCACTCAAGACAGGGTTAGGAGAAACCAAATGATCGCCCCTCATATGGCAATTAAAATCCCCCATGACCACTACCGCTAAGTTACCCGACCTTTGTGTCCAAGATGACAATAACTCATGGATGGCCTCTTGTAGTGGTTCTCTTGACAAGGCTCCAGGGGGATTATAAAGGTTAAGTAATATAAATCTACTTTGCCCCTTTTCATTTGGATAGTCCACCTCAACCGCCAGGAGGTAATCAGCGGCTTTGGACTGAATCTTCCGAGAGTTGGCCGTGTTTACCACCCGCGTGAGTAAACCCCCATATGGGCGACCCTTGTCCCCTCTTTTTGCAAGTGACTGATATACTACAAAACCATCAAGCAATAGTGGATTCAATGTCCATGTTTCCTGGAGACATATGCAACTATGCTTAGCCAGCAAGTCCACTGATCCCTCTGGCCTCAGGAGATGGGCAAAGCCTCGACAGTTCCACGATATAAGAGAAAAGCTTCAATGGTTCTGTGTGATTCGCGGGAGAGCTTCCAACAATGTTTATAGAGCTTGCTGTATTTCTGTCATCACTGAATTTTCCGGTGCCACCAGAGTGGATCCTTTGGCCGAGGGGGCTTGTATATCAGTGGTCTCAATTTCCTCACTTAAGTCTCTCTCCTGTGGGTCAACATCAATGGCAATATCTACCGCTGTCAGTTCTTCTTTAAATTTTATAATCATTTGCGCAGATGCCAAAAAAGTACAATGTATGGCAGAGACATGGGAGTTGGGGACCTGTAGGGGTTCAATAAACAAGAAGTCATCAGATGTCATAACTCGAAGTTGAGGAATATAGTGGAGTCTAGTTAAGAATTCTGATCCCGACAGCCAGGGATTTTTTCTACTAGGATAGAGGTTCTTGGTGTAACAGATGCGACTCTGATTATGTTCCTCCTCTGAGCTTTTTTGTACAGGCAGAGTAGGCTCAGGTGTTTCTCCTGTGCCGCCAGGCCCTATGGGATCTTCGGGATATAATGTAGCACTGTAGTCTAGGTCTTGTTCAGAGTCCACCCGTGAGACTTCATCTAGATCCACCACGCTAGACTTCTCTCCCGGTACTAGCCAGTCTGTCAAAGGCCCCTTTGCTTTTATAGATCGAGCTGCCGCTCTTGCCATTCTTTTTCTGGCTTTTTTAGAGCAAGGTCCGGGGCTGATTGAGGTCTCACATTAGGGAGTGGGGCGTTCGTTAGTACTTTCTTGTTTTTAAGTGCCCTTTTGGCTAGTCTTCGTTGTTTCCGTGTGGGAAAGGTCCCAGGACTTTGTACAATCTCTTGATCTTCTACGTTTGCTACTGGAAATTCCTCAACTAGGGCATTGTCCTTAGGTACAGGATGCTCGGCGGCTTCCTCAATAATCATTTCCGGCTCTTCCATCTCTTCCACAATATGGACTGCATCCAAAAGGTTCGCTTCCACCTCATCTCGAGGGAAGTCCTTAAGCTCCAATGCCCTCGTAATGATGTTAGTATTAGTCAATATACGCCCTGACATTTGCAAGAGTATTTTAAGTGCAAATTGTAAAGAGGCTACTGACGATTGTAGCTCGGATATTGCCGTAATATTGGCGTACGGGCTGTTATCCTCTTCAACCACATTTTCAGGGCCATCCTCCATGGAGGCCATCGCCAGATTTGGAGAAGCAGATAGGCGACCACAACTGGCCTCAGGATTAAATACCTCCAATGTTGTACTGATGCTTTCTTTTTGATGAGGTATATTGTTAGCTGCCCTCTGTGGATTCTGCGGTGCCATACCTCTCTGAATACTCAGACAAAGGTCAAGTAATGAGTTGTTATCAATGTCCTCAAAATTCGTGGAATTTAGTGAGATGCTGCCATTAATGCCTGGCACAGCTGTTTCCTCATTGATTGTTGAATTTATTTCCGGTGGTGGATTCACACCAAAAAAATCTGTAATAGCCCCTTGTGCCACAGGCATAGGATTTGTTGAGTTCTTCTTGCCTTTTTTGCCTTTCATATTGTTCTCCATGCCTTCTTTCAATGATGGTGTCTTGCCTTTCCGCAAGTTATAATTCGATTGGGGAGCTCTTTTCCCTCGCTGCATGTCCACAACGTGACAACACAATCCGTAGGATATTTCTTTATCAGAGTCCTACTTCAGTGGAAACGGTACTACTCAGTGCACCACCCCAAAGTGGTCACGTCCAGGACCAATGCCGGGTGTGCCGCCAATCAGTATAGCTCACTTACCTACTGCCCTGTGCCCCTCCAATTCCCCAAGCACCTCTGCTGTCTGTTTTCCAGAACCCTAAGAGAGCGGTAATCAGGGATGTCAGGGATACTAACCCCACCTAATCCCACCTCCACACTCCCACTCCTCGCTGTTACTCCTGCACTGGTCTCGCTGTTCTCCCGGCAGGTCCAACGACAGCGCAGAGGAGAGTAGGCAGGGCAAAGAGGGTAGGTATGAGGTACGGGTATGGGCCAAGGATAGTAGGCCACTAATTGATGTTTTTAGTGGTTTATACTGATCAACTCTGCAGAAAGCCTCCTTTCCTCCTTGCCTCCCTGTGTCAGGCCGCACCTCGCTTTCCACTGAACTTGCAGTGAGGCCGCTTCAGACACTCAGAAAGCACAAAACAGATGATGTTAAATGAGGTACAAAAGGTACGTGTTTTTTGACCATCAAGCGGTGCACTACAACATACGGGCACCACAGGAAATTGGTGGTACAACTGTGGGCTAGTGGCAGGAGACTACAGCATACGCCTCCACTCAGCACCTCACCAGCAGTCCTGTACCTAGGACTAAACCAGTACACGGACCACAAACCAAGCGCCTAACCCAGCGCCAGTGCCTGACACACACTGCTGCCGTGCTACACAGGCCTTCACTCTCACTCACAGCTTCCTAGGAACTAGGAACTCGGCGCGGCTCCAGTCACCCCGAGGCCCGAGACCTACTTGGCGTCTACTTCCGTCTGCTTCCGTACGCACAGCAGCCTCGGGCTTCAGCATCTCGGGTCCCGCGTCTCGGGTCCCGCGCTACACAGCTGGGTTCTTCCTTCGCGGAGCTTCGGCGCTCGGAGCACAAAGCTCGTAGCACGGCATTTCCTGCGTTTCCTGCAGACTCGGGCTTAGAGGAAGGGACCTGTAAACCACAGAGTCCACTGAGTCAAGCCGCACTGTCGCCCGTACACAGCAATCACAGTCGCTTCCGACTCTCATGCGGCAGCAATGGGATATTATTATATTGTAGCCGTCATTGCTCAGGTTAGACTGCATTTAGCATAATATGATGTTGCGTGACCAGCAAGGCTTAAACTGACATGACTTCACAGGCCATTAATACTGTACTGAGATAAGAAGTCATGGGTAAGGGCTCATGATGGTTGCACCAGGTGTGCCAGTGAATCCATGGCAAAGTGAGTCAGCACAATACATTAGTACTAGTCGGTATTTTATTAAACGTACACTTATTGCAGACTAGCAGGTGTACCTGTGCTTTGCAGGTTATTCCTACTTCAGTCCAAGTTTGAAGATTGTTTAATGAACTAAACCAATGCTTCTTTGTAGACCAGATTGATAGTCTTTCCTGTAGGAGCTAGTGCGAACAAATTGTCTTTGTTTCTAACTCTGGAGTAAGCCACATAAAGCAGACCATGAGAAAAGCATGAATCCCGTAAACCGGTACGAGCTACTTTGAGTTGGAGCGTTGAGATTGCGCAGCAACATTATTGGTGTCCCGATCTACAGCCGAGGCAGCAGCGACCTCAACATAAGGGCTGGACGTGTATAGCTGAAGCATGTAACCTTGAAGTGCCGTGTGTGTACGGCTGAAGCATGTACAGTTCGTACTGTTGAAATGGCATACATCCATCAACTTCTGTGGGAAATAAAGTTTCTGTAATTATCATGAGAGATTTGCCACGATATGACAGACAACGTTATAGCGGACGCTACTGAAGAGACATGCACCGTTTCCTGTCACCCGCATTACTACAAAATCACTGTTTTGTGTCCCCTGCATGACTGCAAAGTGAATGCTGCTGTCAGCTAGAATGCTGATAGTGCGGAAAGGTTAGGCACAATAAACTGCTGAAGTTTTCATAAACTGCTGAACTTTGTGAACAATGAACGTAGAACTATGGCAGAACTACGGTGCGAATAGCCATATGCCAGGTTAAGCATTGCAGACCACTTAAAAAAAATAAAAAATCAGAAAAGGGTATATTTTATACTTGTTTCCTTGTCTAAACCATGAATCCTACCCACATGCCCATTTTCAGGTTTGTAGCATGTTAGGAACTATGCTGAATATTTCAAACAAACACAAACACAAATCCAAGCATTGCAGACGGCTAAAAAAAGAAATTTGAAAAATGTAAATGTTATACTTTTTACATTGTTATACCATGAAACCTAGCCACATGTCAAATTTCAGGTTTGTAGCATGTTGGGAAGTATGCTGAACATTTCGAACAGATACACACACATAGCCAAGCAATGCAGAACGCTTACAAAATATATAAACATGTATATTTTATACTTTTTACATTGTCCACCATGGAACCTACCCACATGCCAAATTTCAGGTTTGTAGCATGTTGGGCAGTATGCTGAACATTTTGAAAAGACACACACACACATATCCAAGCATTGCAGAATGCATACAACAAAAAAAAAAGAAACATGTATATTTTATACTTTTTCCATTTTTTACACCGTGGAACCAATCCACATGCCAAATTCCAAGTTTGTAGCATGTTGGGAAGTATGCTGAACATTTTAAACAGACACACACATATATCCACAAATTTGCCTTTTATATATAGAGATATTTTTATTATTTACATGTGTGATGCCAGTAGGACCTAAAATCATATGACAACCCTTCCTGTGCAGCGTCAGAGGTCATGAGATGGCATTGCATGTGATCTCATCACTAGTGCGATGTTCCTTTTGCTACTCCTCGCATGTTAACTGGTGACCCTTCTCCTCTGGAAATTCACTCATTTCAAACATATGGGATATAGCAGGATATCCAAAAGACCGAAAACTACTTCTAAACTACTTTTCGAATATCAGAAACATGGTTATGAGGGGAAACAGAAAGATTCTGATACTCACATTTGGGTCTTTGGGCCAGTCACACCATGCTTAAATAGAAAGTCACTAGAGACCTCAATGCCCTGGAGCTTACAAACCTGGCGGGAAGAAGAAAAAGGACAATCTCAGTACTGTATCAGTTGCTGGAGCATTATGATCCTCTGGAGCGTTTGCCATACATGCTCAGTTGTATCTGGGAGCATAATCACAAAGCCGCCAAGTGCACTACAGACAAGGAACGCCAACTGAAACTCTATTACAGGTGGTATTTCTCCCCTGACAAACCACCACAAGAACCATGAATGACCAGACAATTGCTGGGCGGGATGTCTGGAAAAAGGTACTTACTACCACATTCTGGAAAGACGTTCTCTCGCACATCAAATCCATGCTTAAGATATCACTGCCCCTGGATCCACTAGTTGTCCTCCTGGGAGACCATGGTGATGGGATATACCCACTTACAGGGAACGAATCTAAGCTACTTACTCATCTCTTACTTGCAGCCATGATCTCTCTGCCCCGTAACTGGCAACACCCAGAAACAGGGATGTCATTTAGGGGTTGCCACGGGTCGCAACTGTGACCCCTGAGGTCTCTTTTGCTACCCCTGTGGTCTACCTTGCTATCCCTAAAAAATGTTTTTTAAAAAAAAAAGTGGCTTTTTTATTTTTTGTTTTTTTTAAATGCAAGCTCTTGGGCTGTGGCCAGCGCCATGTGACTCTTTGCTTCTGGAGTGGCTGGCTTTCTTGTTCAGGCCTCTTAAAATAAATTGAAGAGGGGTTCCACAAGTCGAACACTTTCAGCAGTGAGCATAAATAAGAAGGAATAGGAATACCAAATAATGTGTCTTTCTGGAATTCCATATGATAATTGCTAGACTCATTAAAGGTTTATTTCAGGCACACTTCAGGGGGTGAGTCACTGAATTAGTCTGTTCTTAAACACCTCAACTCAGCCTTTCATCCTTCTGAGGTCGATAAATGAGTAGCAACAGGGTGGGTGATATTGTATGTATATTTTTTCTATATAAAGCGCTTAAACGTGAGTGCTATATAATAACACATGATTATCATTTGGCCATGGACGTCTGCTTGGATTCACAGTAATTTGGTAATATGGCCTATATACACTGATCTTAACGATACATATGGCGATCCATTCTTGTATGAAATGTAACCATATTTTTCATAGTGTACTTAGGAACAATTTCAAAAAAAGTAGCAGGCGCTCCTCTCCAGAAAGAACATGGCATGATAACATGTTCTAAGATGCAGTTTGAAGCACACGCTTTTTTGCTCACTGTACCTTTCACAGATGGGAAATATCCATTTGCACATCAGTCCTTGTCCAGCACCGAAATGCCATGGCAATTCCTCTCTGAACAAGAGTACCAACAGCAACCCCATACACGTGTTTCAGCCTTGTTGGGCCTCATCAGTGAGGTGAAGCTGTGCCTCTCTGAGCACAGTGAGCAGGGAGTCCACGTCTGGTTGCCCCCAGGTAACTCAGGGTGACCAACCCCAAGTTCCTTGCAAATATTTCAAAAGAAGTAGCAGGCGCTCCTCTCCAGAAAGAACATGGCATGATAACCTGTTCTGAGATGAGAGTTTGCAGCACACGCTTTTTGCTCACTATGTGATGCCACTTCCTGTTTTGTCAAGGGGTGAAAGGTCATATTCCATCGCTTCCCGCGATATCACTTCGGGGTGGGGTCAAATTACATCACTTCCTGTGTTGTCATCAGAGGTCAAGAGGCGTGTGATGTCACTTCCGTTACCCCTGACATTTTGGTGAAATGACGTCCCTGCCCACAGCAATGTGTGGGAGAAACTTTGAGAAATTCTCACCGCTGAACAAAACATAGCACTTGCAGGGGGAAAATACATTACCAACATAGCAACGTGGCTCTTCTTTATTAATTATGTATCACACTCTTACTATGGCTTATATAAGCCACAACCGTACATACACCTAGCACTGTCATTGGATAGTGGTCTGTTTTCGTGAAATGGCTATGTGAGGTCAGTCTTTGCCGAAGTGACTTAGGTTTGATGACGTGTTATCACTATGGAAATGTACAAATATCTCGATGTCTGCTCTCATTGACACTGCACTGTCCACTGTCTGTCTCTTAAAATCAATAACGTTGTTTTAAAAATAAACATAGTTACATATCCAGTGGGTCTTAATAAAATTGCGTAATTGGTACATACTTAAAATAATTAATCATGCTTTATCTTTTTCAGATTGAAAAGGAAATGGAGAAACACATAGGTATGGAAAACGTGTTTTTTTAACACCGTTTCAATCCAAAATGCACTAAATGAAAGGTTTTTGTTAAGTTCTAAATGTGTTTAGATATAAAATGCTGAGCAAAAGTCCTTAGACATATATAATGCTGAAAATAGCAATGATCCATAGATATGTGGATATGGATTCTGCCCCATTTGTTGGAAGTATACCATACAAAGATGCTGAAAGATGTACCCCCATCTCGGGAATATGAGATCATCAGATAGAAACTGAAATGAGTAAGTCAAAACTGATTGCTTTGCCAATACTGTCTTTTGTCATGTGATCAGGTTATTGTTTCTTTAACTGAGCGCCACACACCGTGGGTAATAATAAGCAGCGCTCAGATGCCTGAGGGTTCGTAGCGCTAATGCAAAATTATTATTATTATTATTATTACCTGCAGGAGGTGTAGTGCGGGATGTATATTACAGAAGTGCCGCATACATGGAATTCATTTACAAGACCTATGTTGGCCGTGTACTGTCTTTTTTCAGTGACTGAGGTAGATAGGCAAAGTGTACAAACAGGTTCACTGTTGCTGTTTTATTTGTGACAGTATTTGGTGCTCAGGTGAGAATATTTTTGGCTAACTCTTCATCTTGGAGCAGCTGCTGATTCTCTTTGTTGATATTTTAGTGTCCACTCTTTCCGCCTCTCGGTCATCACGAACAGCTCTACAGCCAACCCTCTGGAGCTGAAAGACCACGGTCCCCTATGTTCTAGGAAAGAGTCCCGCTTTTTAAGGCTAGCAGATGGGACTGTGGCGACCTTGAGGACTGGGAACCACCCTCTATGTGAGTTGACCTTTGAGGAGGCATATGGTGGTTCACTCAGGATCCCCAGTCTGTCTTATGCCCCTTTTGTGTCACCCACCTCATCACCCCTGATAATCCTTTGCAATCCTTTTGAACATCAACAAATAATCTTGCAAAGACTTTGCCGGTCACCAGACTCGAAACTGCAGGTGTGAGCAGAGCCCTTAATAATAATGAGGAAAAATGGTTTGCTGAGAGATCTAGGAGCTCAAGCATTGGTAATGCACACCACCGCAACCCCCAGCAGTGCTTCGTTTGATGCAGAAAGCCGACGGGCTCCATAGGGATCCCCAGCATTTGCACCAGTATGAAAATGCATGCCCGTGCAAATGCGGGTGCATTTGTATGGTGGAGAGGAAGCGAAGCGGCAGAAATGCAAGTTGCGTTCTGCCCCTCCTCTCCACCATACAAATGGACAAAATGGGGTTGTTGAGGGTGACTGGCGCCCCCCGCGCGCTTCGCCGCAAGCCCCGGCCCCAAGAACATGGACCGACACGTCTGTCTTGGTTCGGGCTTCCCGGTCGCTCTGATGCGGCCGGGAACGCCCCGTCTATTTAAACTGCACGCGACGGCGTGCAACGTCACGCCGCCGCGTGCGCGCCCGTCATCGGGCAGCGCCACACTCCTCCTTTTTCGGGGAGAACCAACAATCCTCATTAACTCTTCACTGCACACTGTAAAACATTGGAAACGGAAACAAGTCATGATCATAACGGGACAACACAAACAACTCACACAAACTATGTCCCAGGAGCACCCCTTTATTAGCATCCACCCGGGTCCCCTTAACTATGCTTTCTCACCCTCTGGATCCTCAGCAAATTGTCCCAGCACAGAATCGGTGAGGCGAGCCGGTTTCCCTCGCCCAGCCCTCTGGGGGTACCTCCTGCTCGCCTCCGGCACGGGTGATCGGTCCGCCTGCGGACTTCGCATCGGAGACTCCGGCATGCAGGGTGGATCTCCCTCGGGCTCCAGGGCTCCTTCCAGGTCCGGATCAGGAGGTGGGTCAGTCCTGGGGTCTCTGATCTTTTTAAAGAAACTCACGTTCCTCGTCACTTCCGATCGTCCATCCGACGCCGTTACCATGGAGCCCCGGACGGCCACGACATCCAGCGGCTCAGGCTCATATGGCAAGGAGAGTTTCACATGCGGGTGCCGATTGCGAATGAGTACCTCATCACGCGGCTCCAGCTGTTAGGGGCGAAGCCCCCTCCGCACGTTTTCCTGGTCCGTCCTTGCTTACCGGTCCATCTCGACCCGTTGATCGTCAATGACCGCAGGTTCCCGTTCTCCGACCTCCGGCAATAGCCCTTGCGGGCATCTCCTGAACATTGCTTCTGCCGGGGCCACTCCCGTGGACGCTTGTGGCGTGGTGCGGTACACTCTCAAGAACTGGTACAGGGCCCTGTGTAGGGACTGCCCCTGGCCTTGGGCAATTCTAAACGTCTTATTGAGGGTTCTCATCAGGCGTTCTGCCTCCCCATTCGCTCGAGGCCACAGGGGCATGATCTTCCGGTGCACCACCCCGCAGCTCACCATCAGCTCAGCAAATCGTTCACCCTGAAAAGGCGCCCCATTGTCCGAACACAGCGTGTGCGGGAATCCGTGAGCTGCAAACACTTTCTCCACCACCACCACCACGTGCTCAAACGCCACGGACTCGACGAACTCCACCTCCGAGTAGCAGGAGTACTCGTCCACCAGGACCAGGAAGTGGGTGCCCATGGTGGTGGACCCAAAATCGGCATGAACCACCTCCCACGGATGGGTCCCTCTCGGCATTGCCTCGATGACCGGTTCCTGCTGTAGGGGCGACACTGCTTGACACCAGACATAGGCCGCCACGAACTCGTCCACCTTGCGTTCCAGCTCGGGGAACCACACCTTCATCCGGAGGCGGGCCTTAGTCTTGGCAGCCCCTTGGTGGCCCCGGTGTGCCAGCGCGATCACCTCACCCACCTTGGATTGGGGAACTACAATCCGGTCGCCCCGAAGCAGCATGCCCGACGTCGAGAAGGACAGTTCCTCAAGCACCTTCCACAGTTGTTCAAGAGCCGACCGGGCCTCCTGAGTGCGTCCCGCCAGGGCCTCAAGCGCAGACTTCCAGGAGCCCCACTGCATGGACTGTCTCAATACTCTGAAGCACTCATCCTGTGCCGCCGCAGCCTCCAGCTCCTGGAGAGGCATGGCATTCGGCGTGGCAGCTTCCACCACAACCTGAACATGCTCCTCTGCTTCCTGCTCACAGACGTCACAAACTCCTTCTCCAGGCGGCCCGGAGTGTCTGGACAGATAGTCAGCCGCGTTGTTTACCCCTGGCCGGTAGACCAGGGTCACCCCATATTCTAGAAGAGCCAGCATCCACCTCTCAATGCGTGCCGGCGGTTTGGATGACGACCCCGCTAGGATCGGCAGCAGCGGTTTGTGGTCGGTGACCACCGTCACCGGGCGTCCAAGTACATAGAGCCGGAAATGGCGGCATCCCCATAGCACAGCCAGAGCCTCGCGCTCAATCTGCGAGTAGCATTGTTCGGCGTCTGACAGCGCCTTGCTGGCATATGCGACTGGCCGGACGCCGCCATCACGGTCAATCTGAGTCAGCACTGCCCCCAGGCCGAATGGGCTAGCATCGACGATGATTTCCGATGGTAGGGCAGGATCGAAGAATGACATTGTGTCCTCAGCCGTGAGGGCGCACCTAATGTCATCGAAGGCCGCCTGTTCCAGCGGACCCCAATTCCAGACAGTGTCCTTCCTTGTCAGGGCTTAGAGGGGCTCAGATCTGGACGCCAGGTTCTTGATGAACCGGCCACATTAAGTGACCATGCCCAAAAAGCTTTGCACCTCCGACACAGATTCCGGTGGTTGGGCCTTCTGTATGTCCAGTACCTTCCTGGGGTCAGGCGACACCCCCCCTTCCTTGAACACAAACCCGAAGAACTCCAGGGAGGGGCGCAGAAATTCGCACTTCTCCTTATGTAGTGTGAGTCCCAGCGACTGCAGCCTCTCGAAGGTTTTCGCCAGACGCCTCAGGTGGGCCACCTCGGTCCTCGCGAAGACCAGAATGTCGTCGCTTATGTTTAGGACGCCCTCCAGGTCGGCCAGGGCACCCTGAATGATATTCTGGAATACTTCTGCAGCCGAGGACACCCCAAAACTCAATCTCTTGTAGCGATACAGTCCTCAGTGCGTGGTGAAGGTGGTAATGTACCTTGAGTCGGGGTGGAGGACAACCTGGTGATATCCGGCCCTGAGGTCTAGCTTCGAGAAGAATCTAGCACCCTGCACCTCCGCAATGATGTCATCCAGTGTCGGTGTGAGGTGCCTCTCTCTCCTGATGGCCCTGTCGGGGATTCTCATGTCTACGCAGATTCTGACTGCGCCCTGTTGTTTGAGTTTCCTTGCCACCACTATGGGGGACACCCAGGGAGTCGGTCCCTCCACCTTCTCGATGATATCTAGATCGACGAGGCTGTCCAGTTCTTTATCTACCTGCTCACGGAGGTGGAAAGGTACTCTCCGATGTTTTAGGGCCACCGGTTGTACCGACTCGTTTATGTGCAGCCGTACCGGCTCTCCGACCATCTGTCCAATCCCCTTGAATAGGGCCTGATGCTTCTCTAGCAAGTCATTAATGTCCTCCAGATAGACGGAGTATGCGAAGCTTACGATGCCGAGAGCCTCCGCCGCTGCACAACTTAGCAAGGTGTTCTTACTCACTGGCGTCACGTAGAAGCGGGCTGTGATGTGGGAGCCATCGTGTTCCACTTTTGCCACAAAGGCCCCGTCCAGAGGGATGGGCTCCACGCCACCAAACGCAAAGATGCGGGCCTTTGGCGTGACCAGCCTGGGCGGCCGATCCATGGCGTTGTAATGTTCTCGGGCCATGACGTTCACCGATGCCCCTGTGTCCACGAGTACAGGGACCGGAGACTGGTTCACCTCAACCACGCATCTGGGTTGTCGTCGATCTCTGCCTCTTAGGAGGTCCACACTTGATACGAAGAAAATGTTCTCTTCATCTTCCTCCTCTGCTTCTTCCGCCTGAGCTTCTTCCTCGCCCTGGTCTACCTGGGCAACATTGGATGGCCGACCCTGGCGAGTGGCAATTGCTCGGCCCTGACCCCTTGGCACCAGCACCGGCAAAGCCGCCCTACACACCCTTGAGAAGTGGTCTGGCAGGCCGCATCGTCCACATGTCTTTCCAGCTGCAGGGCACTCCGCTGGGTGAGGCAGGTCGTATCCGCATTTTTGGCAAATCTCTCCTGCCCTCCCAGCTCTGTCCCGTGTGCCACCGCCATACCTCCTAGCACCTCTTCCCCCTCGCCACATCGCGCAGATCTCTTCAGTCTTTATGGGGCGTGACCCAGCCTCCATCGCTCTGATGTGGCCGGGAACGCCCCGTCTATTTAAACTGCACGCGACGGCGTGCAACGTCACGCCGCCGCGTGCGCGCCCGTCATCGGGCAGCGCCACAGGGGTGTGGCGTTAATGGAAGGCGTTAAAGCTTTTACGCCTCCCATTAATTTTACGCCCCTGATGAAAATGAGCCCCAGGTGGATCTTTTAGGAAATCATTCCAAACACTTGTTTTTGTATTGTAGTTCCTGTAGATCAAGGATCTGAAACCTGCCTCTCTATGTTATGGACGATTCTCATGATCCATCACCGTTGACTAAACTAGCGTGTGCGAATGGGGTTTGCAGTCAAAAACATCAGGAGAGCCAATGGGTGCAACCCGCACTGCAGATGATATGCTCAACATATGCATATTTTATTTTTTTGAAAGGTTGTCCTATATTTCTGTTGTCAATTTATTATACACCATTCTTTATTGGCTTACATGATGCTTTAAAACACCATGATGTTCAGTTATTGTGCTATATCTATTTCATAAATAAAAGAAATAGAAGCAATACAATAAATACAATATAAATAAATGGTAAGCACAGTCATATCAATGACCTTTTGTGGCCTGGAGGCTGGAGGAGCGGTTCTGATTACCTCTTACTATCCAGACCTGCTTCCTCACGTAAAAGGACTCCCGGGCGGCAAAGCGCTTGTAAGCACAGTCATAACAGAGAGCTTTGGCGGCCTGGAAGTTGAAGGAGGAGTTCTGTTAACCTCTTACTATGCATACTGGTTTTCGCCTGTAAAAGGACCCTCGAGCAGCGAAGCAGCGGCAAAGCGTTGTTAAGCGCTGTTAAGCGCAGTCAGTGCAGCCTGGGCAGTCTGTGGATGGGGAGTTTCAGGGTACCTTATCTTTAGTTTTAGTTTAGTTTAGTTTCTTTATTTATACCACGCGCCGACCCTTGAGGTAACTGGGCGCCAGAGACTTTATCTGAGTGGCATAGCAGCCTCGTTGGTGGCAGCCCCCTTGGTACTGTTGTCTATATTCTGGCTGCGGCTTCCTCAGTGCGGCACCTTGCAGGGACTTCTCGTGGCCAGCCACCTGCAGGATTCTGTGGACGGAGTTCTGCGGGCAACAAAGGTGAGCTATGAGAGGGGAGTGAGCTCTGACAAGGACCAGAAGGGAGTAGAAAAGCGAGACCTCTTAACGGGCGTTTCGCAAAGGGGAGACAGACTTTGGTAATGCCCCTCAAGTAAGTCAGGCATTCCCCTTTGACCCACGGGTATAAACCAAGAAGAACACAGCGTAATATATGAATCAATGAAAATACTGAAAATACACCCTGTTGCTGTTCGGACGACTAGCCGATTTTTAGACTGTGGACCAAGACTTTGCACTAATATAATAGATTAAGGGTTTAAAAATCTCTAAGGACTTCGATTCTACTGGTGTAGATTGTGTACTGCTGTTATCAGCTGATGGTGGGCCCGAATTCCAGACCCTTTACCTGGGCAAGCAAAAGGCCTGGTACCATTAAGGAGGGCTACATTTAGTTGTGCACTCGTACGAGTGCCATTCTCATTAGGTACTGAAAGAGGGGTGGGGGAGGCGGTTGAGATATTTTTCTCAAGCCAGCCGGGTGTGCCCCTCTCAGGACTTTAGGCCCCTAACCTTGTACAAGAGAATTACTACCTGCTTTGCCTAATTTTGATTGGTATTTGTCTGTACTCATGTTTGTCTGCCTCTTGATATTGTTGTTCTTTATTTACCGGCGGATAGCTTTTTAACTTGAATTTATTTTTAACTGTAAATCTCGTCCTTTTATTAACTTTTTATAATAGGCTTATTGCTATTAATCCTTTTTTAAGTTGCTCATATTTGTGAGACCCAGTAAGTAAATATTTGACTCCCCCACCATCCATGTAGGGATAACTAAACGCAAACCAACCGACAAACACCTTGATTCATGGAATTATTTACGTGTAAAACGCAGATTTGCGCGCCATTCTGCCCGATAATCCCCATACATTAAACAGGAATTTTCAGGCAGAATGGGGCGCAAATCTGCGTTTTACACGCAAATAATTCCATGAATGAGAGACAGGGAAGAAAAAAACACATTTGGGATGCTCTTGTGGGCAATTTCCATCAGTCCAAACCCACTATTGTGGGTAGATCGAAGAAGACCACGTGAAGGAAATCGGGGACCGGTGGTTGCACATTTCAACTTTTCTTAAAAAAGGCAGTTTGCGCTCTGGAAGCTCAAATAACCCAAAATGTGAAATTGACATTCCAGATCTAGGCCCTGTGGTTCCTGAGGAGACTGCCATCCAGGGAATTTACAACGAGTCACTTGTATCTGATATAGGGGGGGAGAATCTTGCAAGCATAAGGGACAAACCCATGACTGTGTCGCTAGATAACAAGTCCCATTCAACTGAAAATCAGGGCAGTCATTTGAATTTAGCAGCAATATTTTAGGGCGAATTGGAACAAAGGTGGATACGATGATGAGGTATTATAATAATTGTTCTTTTATAACGCGCTTAATACCCGCAAGTGGTTTCCAAGCGCGGGATTGGGATTCAAACCTGTGTTGCACTGCGTTGCCTTGCTTCCAAGACAATTGCATTGCATCCGGCTCGCTATCCTTCCTCATCTACCAAGCACACAGAGGTAGTGACTATGAACGCTAATTTAGAGACACCATTGTAGCAATACAAGGTCCACAACATTGGGAAATGATTAATAAGTGGTAGTAAAACCGATAAATCTACCAGGGACGCTATAAGATTGATGAATGAAACCACTGACTGTGACATCAATATAAAAGACCTCACGAAGAACGGAAATTGAAGGTGTTAGGGGAAAGAGTTTGATTCCTGAAGACACAGCACTTGGGACCAGGTCTGAAACGGATAATGTTTTGCCTCAGAGAGGCCGTTAGAGAGGCAAACAAATTTTGATCTTAATTTACCCACCAAGCGGCACCACTGGTAGTGGTGCTTACCAATGTACCCAAGCTCCATGACCCCAACTCAGTGGATATCATTTAACTTCTGAACAAGATAACCCACTTCATTAAATCTATATGTGGAATTACCGTACAAAGGTGGACAGACCTACTCATGGCAAAAAGTCAAATTGCATAGGCACGAATAGGAAAAATATTACAGTGAATTGTATCCCCCTAACCTTAAAAAATCCTGCACTTGTCCACAAACTACTCTGGAAGGGTAGCCATGAACATCAGGGATGATCCGACATAGGATACTTAACACCGGGTTTCTTCAACAAACCCTGCTGGGATAGCTACCAACTATGGCTGCAACTGCATTTATTACCCTCAGGGCAGTCTACAGACCATAACAATTTGATAAAGGCCCATACACGAGGGAAGGGCACATACTCCCTATACACCAATAGGTATTCATGTCTGAATCCCTAGAAGAGGTGGGATGACTGGAAGCTCCAGACACAGTAGCTTTCACAATGTCTCCCTCTGTCTACATGCCAGCTCCTCTTCCAATTGAACAATGTACTTCTCTGACAACTGTGGGTACTATGGACAGTTTTGTTTGCCACTAAAAACTGGCAAGAGGAATGAGCTAGGCTCACTGATAATTGTGGTCTGCAACATTGCAGGCGTTAATGGAAGAATTAACAACTCCGACTGGTGGAATTTTATTACCAACCACCAGATTCTTATGTTCCGATAAACCAGGTCCACTAACCCATTTCACTTACAAGGGTTCACTCTACATTCAGTTCCCACTGTTAGATTTAGTGCTAAAGGCAGGCCCTTTGGTAGACTTGCTATTTACTTGTCAACCAGTCTAGCAGTATCTGATATTCACCCTATGAGGTCTGTACCAAATCTTCTCTCTATCTGCCTTAATTTGAGAGGCAGACAGGAGTTAGGCTTGGTGAATTTCTATAACAACAAAGCGGGAACGGCATTGCTTGCATTATTAACCTCACTTAGAGAGATTACTAATTACACTATATATGCAGAATTCAACTACCCCACAAGAATCAGTGGCGGTTCTAATATGAGATTAGGTACGGGGAATGACCTGCTGCAGGGCTGAGAAGAGGAAGCAGCTTTGTGTCTCCCAAAAGCTAGTGGATCCGGCCACATCAATGCCTTACTTTTGTGAGAGATATTGCTAGAGACAGGTTTCGGAGCAATAAATGGGAGGACTGACACCCCGGCATCGGGTCATTTTACCGTTGTAAACGGTAGATACCAGAGCATAATTGATTATATATTGATAACCGTCTCATGGTGCGTTAACATACAATGCTTTGAGATTTTAGAGCGGAGTGAAAGCACCACCATCCTCTCCTGCTCACTTAGGCCCAGGATTGCGGGCACTCACCCTTAGTAAATTCTTGAATTTTTCCTAGCAATATAATGAAAAAAGGCTCCAGGGTAGTAAGATGGGCATCTGCTAATGAAACCTCTTTACAGAAGGTGATCCAGAGGAGAAATTGATTTGCCTGAAATCTCATATTAATCCGGGAGTTATTATAGACTCTTTCTCGCAAATTATTGTGAACTGTTGTTGGGAAGAGGACACGCTCTTCCCGCACCCCCAGGTGCTTTATACTATGGCAAAGGTCTACAAAGGGACTGTAGGAGACCAGGCGTTGGGGGGTGCTGTTACACAATCATAACTTTGCATGCTACATAGTTTTAGGGCACACGCACAAACAAATGCCATGTGAGAATAAAAGGCAATTTTAGATGATAGCAGCCATATTGTGACAAAAGGCCTAAAACGCAGCATGGCAGCCAACACCCCAAGCTTAGGCCACGAACATGAAGAAGAAACCAGGTTATATCCCGGGAAGTGATGAGAAAGGCCAGAGCCATGCAGACCCATCAACCCTTCATTGTTCTAAAATGTTGCAGCTGTCCCCTGGGAAGAATGTGCCCTGCAAGGCCACAAGTGGACGGTTGTGTTTCCCTGCATGATACGAGAAACAGGGCACTGGCCTCTGACCCCCCACCAGTCCCAATCCTAAATTATATCACCCAAATGTCCTAGTCCTAAGACCGCTGGATACCAAGGTGCCAGCCAGTCCCAAAACCACTGATCGTAAAACTGTTAGACCCCCGATTGATCAGAAAAGATCACAAAGCAAGGCTCCTTTGCCTTCACCTCTGGGTCACGTGATGAAATGATAGATAGAGATGCATGGTTTAGTTTTGCAAGGCTACTGCCAATTACACAGCCTCACACCAATGACGGGTGGACATCGCCCACGTGAAGGAAGACTGACGGGCGGGGCTGGGACCAATGGCCTGGCATCCCCTATGGAGGTGGCCGTCCATATATAGGATCTCATCAACCACCCATGCGGTTTCCACTGTATGTAATGACGTCACTGATGATGATTTGGGCCCTCCTATTGTTCTGCTCGTGCAGATATTGGCAGAACGTTCTGCGGCAGCAGAGTTCTTTGTTGGCGCACCTATTTTTGTGAAAATACACCTTGTTATACTTGCAAGAGATGTATTGGGCATTTTTCCCTAGCGGGTTGTATTTTTTCTGTTATGAGCTTCTAAGGTGGCCGTGTTTCACTGTGGCAAGATTTTCATACCAAAAGGGCCAGGAGGTCCTGGCTTTGTCAACCATGTAAGGATACGAGGAAAGCTTTACTGTTAGCCCTAAAATGCCAGCCCACTGATATCAGATCTTTTAGAGATAGGTGTTCTGATTTTAAAGACAAACTATGAAGGAGAAGGGAGGATATTGCAAAAAACAGATGGGTCAGGTTCCTCCAGGATGCGGGAGGTGTCCTCTCTGCGTAATCAAATGGAACCAGGCTTCTCCTGCGCAGCTCCTGCTGCTTGCTCTGGGTGAGGAACACTCAGACCTGGGGAATTTACACATCCCACTTGTTTCGGGTCCTACAAGTCCTCGAGGAAAATTGCTGGCGTCCCGGCTGCACACAGAGGCCTCCCTGCCAATTCATCCACAGGCTTCCCTGTTGCTCCCCTCCCTGTTTGGCTGGTCTCCCTTTATACACCTGCAGCCCCTTGACAGGCTGCATGTGTGGGTACTCAATCAGTCTTGCCTGACCACAATCAAAGGGGCATGCCTGACTCTCACAACTCCTTGCAGGCATCTTCTTCGTCCCAGTACTAAAGTGGTAATGGGTATAGTCTTTATTACTCCCAGTCTCAGCTTCCTCGTCTCAGTTCTATCAAGAGTCACATGTGAGGAAATGAGGGGAGCTGGCATATAACAGCCCATAAAGGTTGGGAAGGGTTAAGTTGGTCATCAATAGAGAAAGGGGATGCCATGTCTCGCCCGAGGCTACCCCGCTCCCAATCCCCAAGGACCCTCCACCCAGGTGATCCTCCCTCGCTTCTCCACCCCCAGGGTCAGGATCCAGGAGCCTTTCCCTGGCCACCTGCGCCAGAGGCTCTAGTCTAAGGGGAGTAGGAGTGAGAATATCCTCAGATTTGTGTAAACCAGCGGTGTGGGTTGCACACTCTTTGTCTAGCTAAAGAGACAGAGCAATGTATGTTAATGGTGTCAGTGATTTGTAGTATTATTTGGTTGAATAAATACATAACTAGAGAATCTTGTTGAGACAAAACAATGTTGTATTCTATATGTTGGCCACTATACTGCGGCCCACGCCAGAAAACTACAAAGCCTATGCATTTCATACTAGTAGTCCATCATCAGGGCATTTGCTCTGCATGTCATTAAGAAGGCCATCTGGACCCCAAACAATCAGTGGAGCAAGGGCAACCCCATGCCAATTACAGAAAGATACATCATTAGAGAACCATGTGGAGGTGTCGAAATATGCATTCAGTGGTTACATCCCACGACCGCAATTACATATTCGATGGTTAAAAAGAGACAAAATGTCACAAAAATGTCAGTGATCACATAGTCCAATAAGACAATATCATTGAGTAATTGGCATCAATAAATCACAGCAATGAAAACAATGCAAAAGGGAAGGACTGTAACTGACTGGAAATGAAGTGCACCACAATTGTAGCTAATGTTACTCAATAACACATATGTTGCAGAATACCATCTATCTGGCACATAGAATGCGTGTGATGGTCAGGGTGTCTCAACGTGTCACAATCATCAGCTGCCGATCTGGCTGCACACCCCTGGCGTGTGCTTGCAAATTACAGCAAAAAGTAAATCAAAGTGTGTGTCACGACCAACTGTTTTTACTGCTGAAAGTAAGGTAACAAAATACCACAAAGCTATCACTCAAGTGCTGCTAGAAGTTGCAAAGGTGGGTAGCCTAACTTGCCGAGGGTAGAGTTAATGGTGGTATGTGGTAAAATTATGAAGTACTGGATCATGTAGACTTAAGAGCGCAGTTTGTGAAGGTGATGTCTAGTTGGCACAAGGTCCGCTCACCACCATGTCAACTTAAACAAACAGAATCTGTGTGCCAGGAACAGAGCAATAACTCCCCAAACATATGCACCACACTTTTGTGTGAAGTAAGAGACAATCAGAACATGTCTCACTGAATAAAAGAAGCATATTACAGAAAACAGTGTAGGTTCAATTCTTCATTCATACCCCCGGGTGCTAAGGACTCAAGCCTGTGCACCCAGAACGCTTCTCTCTTTGCTCTTTTCTTGGCGATGGCTCCTCAGTATGCTTTGGCGCTCATCACTTCTAGCACCTGGAATCTCATTTGTGCTATGGTATGTCCTTTCTCATTGAAATGTCAGGCTACAGATGAGTTTGTGTTCTTGTTGCGTATGTTTGACTTGTGCTCGTTCCATCTGTTTCATGCTCGTCTTTTGGTTTCTCCATCATAGTAGCTTCAACATGGACATATAATGCAGTATATAACATTCTCAGAAGCGCAAGTGGTAAAATCACTGAGTTTGATGCATTCACCTGTGTGTGGGTGACACACTTTGGGGCATTTCATGATGTTATTGCAATTCCTACAATTAAGACAAGGGTAGGTGCCCTGCCTTCCTGTTCTGGTAGTTTGGGATTTGGGTTCCCTGGTGCTCTCTAGCATGTCTCTTAAGTGCTCACTTCTCTGGTAAGCGAAGAAAGGTGGTTCAGGGAACAGGTGCTTAGTTGTCTCATCACTTATCAGGATGTTCCAGTGTCTGTTTATAATTATTTTCACTTTGTTTCTCTATATGAGAATTTTGAGACAAAGACCGATGGGGGAGTGATCCTCAAGTCTCGTCAGCAAGAGTTCAGTGCATGGTTGCGTGGCTGTTCTGGTAATGGCTGCTTCAAGATCTTCTACTCAGTAACCCCTTTGCGGAAATGTGTGCATGAGTTTACTGAACTGCGCCCTGCACTCATCGGGATCACTAACTGTTCTTTTGATCCTAAGCAGTTGACCAGTATTCCGTGGGTGGAAACTCATACGGTGGAGTATATTGTTTCTGTCGGTTGCCTTAGTATGCGGTGTAGTAGAGATGCTGTTATTGATGACCATGACGTTAATGTCCTGTCTCATTAATTTAGGTAAAGAACTCTTGCAGTGGTTCTCGGGTGCCGTGCCAGATGGAAAAAACTTTGTCTATGTATCGGATCTATTTGACCAGGTAGTTCCGCCAGACCAGATGGTGTAAAATGTTTTGGGATTAAAATTGCATAATGCATAATTGCAAATTGCAGATGCATAAAGCAATTGGCATATGCAGTGGCCATAGTGGTGCCCATGGAGGTTCCAGATGTCTGGATGTAATACTGTTCTTTGTATCGGAATTAAGAATTCTGAGCAATGAATTCTAACAAAATCATGAGGAATTCTTTTGCAGCACCTATCGTGTCAACTTGTAAAAGCAACCATTCTACAGCCTCTTGGCCTAAGTCATGGGGAAAGCTGGTATATAGACTGGTGATGTTGATGGTAACAGCATGTCTTCATCAACGAGGTTGACTATTTCTAGTGTCTGGAGGAAGTGCGTAGTGTCTTTCACATATGTGAGGGTATTTTGGATCAACAGTTGTAGAAAATGGTCTATGTAGGGGCCCAAAGGTTTCAAGAGACCACCTGTGGCAGCCACGATGGGTCTTCCGGGGGGGGTTGACCATTCTCTTATGAATCTTGGGTAGCAAGTAAAAAACAGGTACATATGGATGTGGGGTTGTCAAGAATGCTTTGGTTCTGTTTGTGATTCGTTCAATCTCCTTTGTGTAATATGACTGCTATATTGGATTTGATATCAGGTGTTGGATCATCCTCGACAGGAGAGTACACATTCAGATTGCTAAGTTGTCTCATGCATACAAGGTGGTAATTGCTGGTGTTATGTATGACTAACGCTCCACCCTTGTCTACCGGGCATATAGTGATGTTGGCGTCTATGATTTATTTAATCTGATATATTTTTACTCGCTTAAGGTATGAGTGCTTTGGTTTCCTGAATTTCAATCATTTGAGGTCAGTCATAACTATATTTTGAAAGATGTCAATTGATGGGACTGAGATGGGTGGCATAAAGGGTGCTCCTGGGTTCAAACTCCGTGTAAACGGCTTCCTCTTCTGTATCTCTTATGTCAGCAGTGCCCTCTCTCTGGGGTAACTCTGCAAAGAAGGTTTTAAGCTTGAACTTATGCATGAACTTGAATAGGTCGATTCTCATATTGAACAAGTTGGAGCTGTAGGTGGGAACGTATTTAAGCCCTTCATTGTGCGGGTCTCGTTAGTGGTGAGTGATCTACTGGACAGTTTGATGACTAAGTTCTCTTTGTCTGGAATCCGCTGGCTTTCACTAGCCAATGTCCTCAGTTCTGCCATTATCTTGAATGCCCCATGTGGAGGCATTTTTCCAATAGCTATGCACCTGTGACATTAACCAGAATAACCAATAAACTATTGAGAATCCTGAACCTACCCATAGCGGTGCCCGCTCACACCTAGAATTTGAATACCCTCAGTTTTCTCACACCTGTTACATTATTAGACGGCTCGTCGAAGCTGTTTGCAGGAATTCTGCTAAAAGGTTTGAAGGAATGGGTGCAGGTCAACAATGCTCTGTCAGACACACAGCTTGTATTTAGTCCAGGGACTGGTACTATTTTCAGGACTTAAGCATCAGCCTGATCCTGGCCAAATAATACAAATCCTGGGCATTCTGTCTTGGACCTTCATGGACCTGAGTTCCGCTTTTAACCATGTGGATGCGGTTCCACATGGACAGGAACTGTCTGTGGAGAATTCTGAGCAAAATGGGCATGGCTGGGCCACTTCTGCGAATGATCATGGCTCTCCACAAAAATTCCAGGTTTGCGTGTCCGATTTGGATCCTGAGGTGAACTTAGAGAAGAAATAAAGATGGGAAAATGGGTCCGGCAAGGGTGTGTACTGGCCACCCTTTTATTCAATTTTTAAATTTCTCACCTCAAAGGCTGAAGTTCCAAGGTGTGGTGGTAGAAAACTCCCAGCATTAAGTTATGAGGATAAAGCGGTTCTACTGGCAACCACACTCAAATCACTCCAGCTATTGGTTGAGGCATATACTGCATATATGATGGCTAGGGGGCTTAGAGTAAATTATAGTAAGTGGGTAATAATGTTTGTTTCAGGGAAAAGGAAGCCTCCTGCCCCTCAACCAGAAAGGTTCCCTGGTGTAACCCAAGTTCTAAAATCTTTAGTCACGTTTCAAGTCACTCCTTTATGGTTCAGTAACTTTGGATATTACGAAACGGAGGTGAAACACCTAACCTCAAACTTTCTTGTTACCAGAAGAGGGCTTGGGGAGTTGGACGGTGAAGAGCGTTTACTACATATCAATTTCAACTGAAGGTATTCAGTTGTATCTTCATTGTTTTATGCATAGTTATGAACAATGGGATATCACAAGGCTATGTTTTTATTTACTTCCCCTGAATGCCTGGGCAGCTACCTGGAAGAACCAGGACTTTTCATAACAGCTGTTGTCCCTTCTGCCCAGAAATGGAAGAAATGTGTATACAATTTATGTTTTTATGCCCCCAATATGCCCAGCTACAGACCTTACTTTTGTTACTGATTTTGAAATATTTTAACATCAGGAAATGTAAAGACACCTTTTATCTTTTAATAACTTGTAATAAACCCTGGGCATTGTTTTTCGTGAATACCTTCATAAGAAGGGATCTGCAGCTTTGTAAACATGAACTTAAAATATTATTATGTCTTTGCGTTGATTGTGTCTGATTCCGATGATTCCTACTATTTTATGATATTTTCTATACGATTGTCCAATGTATTTATTTCTGTATACTTTAATTAACTGTACTATACTATTCTAATAAAGTTTATACACACACAGACTAAACCAAAACTCTGTTGAATGGGTACCACTTTGGGATCTGCGATACATATTACTACCTAGGTTTAGGATTTAACACCAAACTAGCCTGGGAGGACCACAAAGTCAAATCAGCGGCAAAAATCAAGGCATATTTCGGTGGGGTGTCTTCAGATTCATCAAAACATCAGGCATCACTCCACTGAACACATGCTATTTACAGAAGTAAAGCTGTGGCGGCTGATGTGAAATATGGGCTCACACTAACTAAAACTGCCTTCAGATGGCAGAAAATGATTGCTTCAGACTGTCCCTCATTCCATCTCAATTTATACACCCCATCTGGAGACTGGAACAACGTACTTAATGGACATGATTCAATCCAGACCAATTCTATTTTGGCACAGGAACTGGTCGGATAGCGAAGAGAACCTAACTAAGGCCCTGGTGACCAACCATCTATTGTCATTAAGTTGCTGGAGTAAGGTTGACAGACTCATTTATGTTAAGTCACTTCCATACAAGTTGGGTCTGGGAACCTGTTTTACTAATCATAAGCTACTGGCTAAGATACCCAAAATGACCCTAATCCTTAAGATTGAGCAGGTTCTGGTAGACAAAAGGGAAGATGAAATGGCAGCTAGGTTAGAAAATATCTTCCTTTGACACCCATGATGGGACTGCCACGGTAGCTTACATTTATGACAAATCAACATAGCAGGATTCTGCTCACCACAGTAAGACGGCATCACAGACGTCTAGATGGAAGCACAGCACTAGTTAATGCTGTGTTTCTGGTGCCATAGAAAACTTGGCACATTTGATCCTGATTTGACCGACCTATGCAGATATCAGGAAGAGCTTGTTGATGACCATCCTCAGGAAAAGTGAGATAAGTCATTTTTGACCTGCAATCACCGTCCTACTATTATGTTCCGATGATATGATTTGGCATTTATAATGCGTCTATACACAAGTGTTTCAAGGGGTGACGAGGCAAGGGAGGGGGAACAGAGGGAAGACAAACAACGATCCTACTAGGCCAGGTGTGATTCAGATCGCGCAAGTGCATGGGAAGGGGAAGGGGGAAAGTGCAAGCGAGAGGGGGAGGGGAGAGTGCAGTACATGGGGTAATAGACTAATAACATAGTAAGTACGGCCAGCAGGTGGCAAGAGCAAGGGTAAGTGCAGACCTCCGTCAAGTGCTGGTAGAGGGACTGTAGGGATACAGTGACAGTCCCGAATGCGGGGGTTGCCAGGAAGACAGTGCAGTTGTGCGACTGGCTGTGGAGGGGACCTGGGCCCGAGTTCAGAGGGTGGCCAGGTAACCAGTACAGTCTCAGCCAGGGGTTCAGCAGGGGAGATGAGAAGAAAAATCAGAAGCAAAGAGAAAGGTTTTTAGGTGCTTCCGGAACCGGAGATGGTTCTCCTCAAGTTTCAGTGAGGCAGGGAGGCTGTTCCAGAGGGCAGCCCCAGCCGAAGAGAGAGATCTACCACCAACTTGTTGCTTGGAGAAGCGACTGACCCTGAGGGAGTTGGAGTCGGATGAGCGAAGAGCTTGAGAAGGAAGATATTTAAGAATAGAGAGCTGAAGGTATTGAGGCCCCAGGCCCCAGAAGGCCTTGTGGACAATGCAGAGGGTTTTGAACTTACTCCTCGCCCTGTGAGAGTTACCTATGCCATGGGTTGATAGCGAAGTAGGGCATGGACAAGAAGAACTAAACTGACCAATGCCATCCCAGTGTAAAGCTCTTGGTTTAATACATTAGACAGGCTCTGCCTGTGTTCCTGCAAACTCTGATGACGCTAGTGATACCAGTAGTATTTATTTAATTACTCTCTGCAGTAGCGACATTTGCTGCCCACACTCTGCATTATAACTTGGGCTGCTCCCTGCACTCTCTTCTGGGCTCTTCTGGCCTAGAGCATTTTTAACAAAGATACAAAGAACTTGAAGTGCTATAAGCTTGTGCAGGTCCTGACATCAAGAGTCATTAGCACTGACAGTAGTGTGCTAGTGGACTCTTCCACTGGTGTATATAAGCACATGACATTGTTCATCCATTGATTGCCTAAGGGCCAAATCATAACATTGGTGAATGTCAGCAGTTCATGAATCTATACATGTCTGTTAATGAACCACACCTATCGACGTCAAACCCAATCAGCAGTCACTGCAGTGCCCTCAGCATGAGTGATGGGAACGGTTGAAAAGATGTGGCTTAATTTCTTTAGCTCCCTTACTCTCTGTAATGACTCCTACCATAAGGGCTGATGTGGCATTTTCATTCTAAATGGGATCCCGCAGTACAGAAGGAAAGAAAAAAAGGATCCCCCAAACCTATTAGTCAAACCCACAGTTAGGTCATATTCAAGGTTCTAGAAACCTGATCGTGAACTCTGTATGCCAGTGAATACTTGTCAACAGCATGTGCATATGTTGTCAGTGAATCAGTGAATCGTCACATGTGAAATGTAATGTTCTTGTATTTAAGTTTTCTTTATTTTTAAAAAGATATTAACTTCTGAATTTACATCCTAGAGAATCTTGGAATGTGCATGTCAGAAGAGCCACTCTTTATAAAATATCTCACTGAATGCAGCAGTGCCCGAGAGGACATCTGTAGAAAGATGAAAAGATTCGGAGGGGATGTGCAGGTGTGTCTGAACTCCCACTCACTGCTTATTATTCCCACAACAACCACAAGGATTTCGGAACTGGAACTCTTACGGTGGACAGAGAGCGTGCAAGCTGCTCTAGAGGCCATGAAGGGAGAATACTTGAGGGCTGAAGAAGACCAGAATCTGGTGGAACTGCTGAACAATGAGGGAGACTATTTGTTGTGTCAATTCAAGTCCACTAGAGTGTTTAATCAGAACATAGTAATAGGCCTTCAACTGGAGGTCAAGGGCATTTTACATGCTCTTAAAGAACTGGCTTTCCAAAAAGAGATGGTACATGTAAGATGGAGAATTTTTAACAGGGCCTCCTCATTCATACTTCTCAAATGTTTACATCTGGATGGTGTAAATAGGTACAAAGGGCTGAGTGTTCGTCTGGATGATGACCTTTCTACAGTGCTCTTTAAAGGCCCAAGAGAAGCATTTCTGACTGCAGAAAAGAGGTGCTGGGAAATTCTGAATGGACTCATCATTGCTAATGTCGAATTGACACAGAATCAGCTTTCTTTCTTAAAGACTGTAGACATTGATCAATTCAACGTGGAGATGTTCTTCTCCAAAGGGATGCTGGTGGGCCTTAATTGCAAGGATGGGGAGTTGATGTTCATTGGAGTCAAAACTGGAGACATTATTAACGCAAATTCTTTACTTCAAAGTACCATCAAAGAATATCATATAAAAATACCAGACCCAGCCCTAGTGATCCTCTACAGCGAAAAGGCACCAAACACCATAGATTTGCTGAAAAGAGTACTTGCCCAGGAGGGTACCAAGCCCATTAACATCCTCATGTTTCAAGATGCAATACGTCCTTATGAGGTGGCAGTGGTGGGTAGAGAGAATGAAGCTATAGTTGCAAAGACATCTTTGGAGCAGTATTTAAGACTGATAGAGGAATCAGTCTTTTCCTTCAAAACTCCCGGTGCCTGGCAATACTTGAATGGTGATGGAAGTACTTGGTTGAAAAAAACAGCCACTATTTCCAGTTGTGTTGCAAATGTCCAGCCGAGGCAGATGATCAGCCCAATTCTTCTTGGTGATTTTAATGAGTCAAAACGATGCCCCAGCAACATCTCTTTGATTAAAATACATCCTGTTAAAGGGACCAGGGCTGCAGATTTGACGGTAAAGCACACCATTTTATTTATTCGCATGCCATACAATACCTGTACGTCGGTTATTTAAATTGTGTTGCAAGTTTTCACTGATCACTCTCAATCTTCTTGGACAGGTTAGCAACCTATCATGAGGGCCCCTGGCAGAAGCCTGAGATAACGATGTAAAATCACATTACACATGAATCCCATAAGATATAAAAGCATATCCTGGGCATAGGAACAATCATAACCTGGGAAACCTCCCTGGTACAACTAGTGTAACAGCTCCATAAACATCCTAGCTCAAATATTCATCTTCATGAAGTTCTTCCTGTGGGCCAGCAATTGCTTAGTTAGTCCCATGTATGGGAGTCTGGCCAGTACCTTACCTCCATTCCCGCTCTCTTTCCCAACCGAACCTTGTCCCACAGAACGTTCATTCCCCACGTTCACTGATTCCCCAGTAAGACTTGCCTTTTTTCCACCATGTCCCAGCCGCATTGCTCCTCCTGCTCTCTCTTCAGTGATCTCTCTATGTACATATCCCAACTTCTAAATGAGTCCTGTCAGTACTGCAGGTCCTTGCCTCAACAGAGCCACACTGCAATCACCCCAGTCTCAGCGTCTTCTCACGGAAGGCTACTCCACCTTGATTTTAATAGTGTCATGCTTTGTCCTATATCATGCCAGGCTTCAAACAGGGATAACCGTGTCTACCACTTGTACCAAAACAGGAGGCTGAATAGCTTGGGCTTAGTCAACATCATATACTCGCCTACCCTGCAAATAGGAGCCTCCTTCATTGCACCCTCTTCTGTCATCCAGGCATTGGCATAGCCTTCTGCATGTCACTGTTAAGCCAGCATGCCTTCTTCCCTTCCACCTTCCGTCTCGTCCTTATTGAGAGGAGAAAGATTGTGGCACCCCCTACCCTAATTGACATAGGGAACAGACCTTTCATGCCTTTTAATGGGGTGCACCTTCCCCTTTACTGTCTCTCAGGTGACCCGCCACCTACTCTATTCCATGAATATGATCTCCAAATTATGAGAGCATGCTCCATCCTACATTTCTCAGATATTTTCTCTGATGCGTAGCTGCCCTTTATCATCCTTCTTCATTCCTATGCTGCTAAAATGCTGCCCTTTCTGTTCATAGCTCTGATCTGTGCACCATTGTGAACCTTTATGGAACATTCCAGCCGTTCCATCTCTTGGTTATGTTAGGTGCATTTCTAGAGTGCAACCAATCAACATTCAAATGTATTCTCTTTGCTCTAAACAGGTTAGGCGAACATAACAGACAGCAAAACATTATGGGAAGTGATGTTTTATGAAGAAGAACTTATCTTTAATATTCCCATAAGTAGAGGGGGAGAATTTCAGAGTGTTAATGGTTGAACAGAAAAAGCTCGAACACCAGTCCTCAGTTTTCAATACAGTGGAATTAAGAAAAGGCAAACATCTGAGGTGCATAAGGTTAGTGATATGATATGATATTATATGATATTGTGATGCTGGAAATGAAATGCATTGGAGGGACAGGGCCTCCATGTCATTGTCCTGTAATCCCTTGTCATGTGTGTTCTGTGTTGTTGTCTGCACAGGAGTCCATGTGGGACTCATTGCAGTGCAGCTCTTCCTCTTTTTGGTTGTGGTGAACAGAGACCCTTGGGATACCCTTATGGCACACATGGGTGGGGATATAACGCTTTACTCCTAGTGTATGTTTTCCGGCACATGTGTGTGGCCCACAGAGCAGGGTATGGGCTGGTGGCAGCTCCATGCTGAATTTGACTGGGCTCTGAGTATCCTCCATTTTGGGATACCTACGCCCTGCCATAGGAATCAGTGGATTCCTGATAGGAGACAAGATGGCTCCTCAGGCCTCTTGATTTCTATTACCTGTTACCTTGTTTTCGCAAAATCCTGGAAAGTCCCTTCCCCTGACTGGCTGTTGGGTGGAAGAACCATATATGGTATTGTTGAAAAGTCCAGGAAAGATTGGCTGGCGCCTTCCCTGTGACTGTATGTTGTGGGTACACCCTTGGGGTGGGACCTGTGTGAATGGAGCATGTGGCCAATATGCACTTCATGTTATGGGTGTCTGGTATCTGTGTGTGTGACACAAAGAATGAGACAGCGCTGCCTGAAATTGACCTTAATACAGTGTGGTGTGCTGAAAGGCTGGGTGCTTGCCCCAATCCACATTCCTTGTTGTGACTGCCTGGGTAGAAGTGAATGGCCTGAATACACAGCAGGCCTAATTAGCTACCTGCCTGCCTGCATGCATACCCTTCTGAATGATTGGCTGCCTGAGCTTGGCTCAGCAGTGTGAATGAGAGACAGAGCAGTATATCTGGGGACCTCTCACTTACCAGAATTGTTCAGAGGCTAAAGTCAAAACTTGAAGCTGCTTATCCTCGAAGCCCAGCTGAATAAGAAGAAGCTGCTGCTTTCCTTCGCCGAAATCCGAAAGCTGTTGAGTCTGTCAAGGACTGATCCAAGAAAGGACCTGTTTAGGAAACCTCTCCCTGCGCTACAAGGGAACATCGTTCAGAAGTTCAGAACGTGATCTTCATCAAGGCACCCTGGAAGTCAGTCCCAAACAGCTGTTGACCAGAGACGGGGTCCACCGAGAAACATTGAAATAAGCACCAGGATGTTGAGGCCATCGACGACCATCACCGTCAATCGAGGTTAAGAGAAGCACGGTAACCTCGTCGACCAGAGACACAACGCTTCATTGCCTAAGAACATTTAAACCAAAGACTCCCTTGGAATCACGTCAACCGTTTTGTCCCGCTGGAGAAAGTCAAGGTCGTCAACGACCAAGGAGAATCCACTGGTGGGTTTCCCACCACCCGAAGTCTGGAAAGACGCCAATGAAGAAGATCCGAAAACCAGCCATTGTCAAGTCCGGATCGTCAACGCCGAACCCCGACGCCCGCTGCCGGGCCCACGTTCATCATTTCATCATCTTTGCAGCTCCAAATTCTTTTCATCGAGGTGCACCGCATGCTTCCTTTTCGCAGGACTCCCACGATTGATCGTTGAAGAGCACTGCAAAGGTCAAAGCTTCCATATCGACGCAAGTGTTCTTCTTTTCTTCGAGGAATCGCAACGCCCTGTGGCTACTGCCTTAAAAGGAGTCCACCCTCGAAGAAACGCTGCTAATCTAGGAACATTGGGTTAGAACATTTCAGCAGGAAACAAGACTAATTTAAACATTAATGAACTGGGCTTGTGATACACTTTATTTACAAGTTGCCCAGGTGGGGGGATGCTCACACAGAACTGTGTCAGGGGTAACTGAACAGTATTCTGCCATTGTTTATCCCAACTTGTCTTCCTTACTATGTCTTATGTTGATTCACATTAGTATTGTATTTGTATGCCATTGAGACTGTCAGTAGTTGGTGCATTTTAAAGGAGTCAATGACTAAGTGTGGTACACTGTATATATTTATCATATTAGATTGCCAAAGTACAAAGTGTTTTATTGATTGTGTGTATATATTGAACCTTATTTATATAAACAACTGTGTTAGCACATAACATAGTGTCTGGACATTCCTTTGTGGGTGTCTTGGAGACTACACTGTACTTAAGAACCTGCCTGCATCACCTCCTGAGATCTTAAGCCTTGGTTGCACGTCCATTGCTACTGCATAGAGAATCTTGGCTGGGGTTCTCTGAGCTTCTACTCTGCCATGTAGAGTACAGCCAATGGGTAGCTCATAAGTGCAGTGAGAGGGGACTGTAAGGTTACAGATACAGACCACAAGTGCTGGGGTAGCCAAGAGGCAGTGCGAGGTGTAACTGGACAGGCAGGGACCTGGGCACAAGTATAGAGGGTGGCCAGGTGACCAGTGCATGGAACAGACAGGTCATCAGCAGGGGAGAGGAAGAGAGAAAGCGGAATCGAAGAGGAAGGTCTTAAGTTGCTTCAGGAACCAGAGATGGTTCTGCTCAAGCTTGAAAGAGGCAGGGATGCTGTTCCAGAGGGAGGCCCGAGCCCAAGAAAGAGATCTGCCCCCAACTCTCTGCTTGGAAAAGCGGCAGTCCCTCAGAGAGTTGGAGGTGGATGAGTGGAGAGCTCGAGATGGGAGAAACTTAGGAAGAGAAAGTTGGAGGTAGTGTGGTCCCAGGCCCCAGAAAGCCTTGTGGGCAGTGCAGAGGGTCTTGCACTTGACATTTTTCAGCCACTGGGAGCCAATGAAGAGATTTTAGAGCTGGAGAAATACCATCCCTGGGCAGTCTCGTAGTCCTGTTCTGGATAACTTGTAGAGGATGGAGATTAGAGGCAGGAAGATTTAGAAAGAGGCTGTTGCAGTAGTCCAGACTTGAGAGGACCAGAGCTCTGGAGACAGTGAGCTTCTGGGGGAAAATGAGGAAAGGAAGAATACCTCTGAGGAGGTGCAATTGACGTTTATCTTTTTTATAGACGTCAGAGATGTGAGGAGAGAAGGAGAGGGTGGAGTCAAAGATGACCCCACGGTTCTTAGCCTCACCTGTAGGAGCAGGAGAGGCCCTAGAATGGGCCGCCAGAGAGAGAGAGGAAAGGAGGGAGTTTGTGTTTTCCGATAAGGAGGATCTCCGTCTTACTGGCATTAACGCAGAGATCATTGGTGGCATACCACTCCTGATTTGCAGACAGACAGTCAGGAATGAGAGAAGAAGTAGAGGCGCCCGAGGGGAGCCTGAAAGAGAGCTGGGTGTAATTGCATTAACACTGAAAGTTGGAGCAGAGCGCAGCATTGCAGGGGGCAAGAGGTACCAAGTATTATTTGAATAGCCTGGGAGAAAGGTTAGACCCCTGGGGAACACCACAGGTAGAGAAAGAGATAGAAGAAAGGAAGGACACCAGTTGGACTTGAGAGGGTTGGTCAGTGAGAAAGAAGGTCAGCAAGGCCAGGGCCTCATCAGTGATACCCAGGCTATCATGGAGGCGCTTGAGCAGGATGGCATGGTTGACTGTTTCGAAACAGAAGAATGATTGAGGAGAATGAGGACAGAAGGAAGGTTAGAATCAAGGTTGGTGAGCAGGTCTTCACGGATGTTCTCTCTACACCATGGATAGAGAGAGACATAGAAGAGAGGATGGACACCAGTTGGACCTGAGAGGGTTGGTCAGTGAGAAAGAAGGTCAGCTAGGCCAGGGCATGATCAGTGATACCCAGGCTATAATGGAGGCGCTTGAGCAGGATGGTATGGTTGACTGTTTCGAAGCAGAAGAAAGATTGAGGAGAATGTGGACAGAAGGAAGGTTCTTGAGGAGGGGTTGCACAAGGGAGTGCTTCAGGGGTAGGGGAAGGTTCCGGTGGCATAAGGGTGATTGACGAAATTGGCCTGGGCTGGACCAATGGTGTTGATGTGGTCCTTGATGGTTCTGGAAGAACAGGGAAGAACCTGTTTTGATAAGATTTTCATTGATTGGACTTGTCTAGGAACATTGTTGGCATGGAACAGGGGAAAGGAGGAGAAGGGAGGAGGAGAGGAGGCCACGGGCAGGCCAGGAGTGGAGGAGGAGGAGGAAGAGAGGGTGGACAGGATGTCCGGACTTTTTGAGATGAAATGTGAAGCCAAGACTGTGCAGAGGGCCTGCGAGGGAACAGGAGAGGTAGATACTGCAGCAGGGTTGGACAACTCCTTGCAGATTTTGAAGAGTTCAGCCAATTTATTAGATGCCGCAGAGACGCATGCTTGGATGTGTGCTCTCTTCTTGGTGAGCACAGAGAGTCTGTACTTCCTTTGGAGCAGGCGGCAGGCCAGTTTGTCAGAGGGTGCACCTGTAGCCCTCTCCTTCCTCTCAGCCACCCTGCACTTGCGTCTAAGGGTGATGAGGTCAGAGTCGCACCAAGAATTTCACTTGGATTTGGGCTTCAAGCGGATCCTGATCGCAGGGGCAAGGACATCAAGAGTGTCAGAGATAGAATGATGGAGGTTAGAAAAGGCTGTGTCAGGAGGTGAGTCAACCAAAGGTGCAGAAGGAGGAGAGAAAGCAGCAGCAAAAGCCTCCACTGACGCACGCTTCATGGGTCGGATGACGAAAAGGTAGGTGGCAATGCTGGAGTTGGCTTGGTCTGAGGGTAGAGAGAGATAGATGGGAGGAAAGGAGAAAAGGATCACTCCAGGAGAGAGGGGTAGTGAGAGAGTTGGAGAGGGGGAAGTCTGAGGAGATCAGAACATCTAGGGTGTGCCCTACTGAGTGAGTCGGGCCAGAGGGAAAAATAGAGAGACAGAGGGAGTTGCAGAGCTTGCGAAAGAGTCCTGCAGAAGGACATGAAGCATTTGAGTGGATGTTAAGGTCTCGAAGGAGGAGAAGTTGAGAGGTAGAGGCGAGGAGGAAAGAGGAGAGATCTGCCCACTCAGAGAGGAAGGAGGCTACATGGCTGGGTGGCCAGTAGGTAGCGGCCACAGTGAGAGAAAGGCCAGGAGAGAGAGAGAGAGAAAGAGCCTGCAGACCAGGCAGACACAGGCAGTGTGGGTCTATACTGTCGGAACCTGCTTCTGAACAGGTTTGGGCCCTGGCCATAGAAAGTTCTCTAACCCAGACAAACCGGTTTAAAATTAATAGAAACCTTAAAAGAATGCCAGTGTAAGGATTAGTGCTCAGAAGATATGTGATTAATGGTTGCTTATGCATCAGAAGATGAGCAACACATTGTGAACTGACGGCATTCTGTGCATAATATATTTCATGAACTATAATTAGATACTGTAAAGACTGTACAGATGCATTAGAACCGGTATACAGTCTTAATAATGAAAAAGAAATAACGAATGGAATTTATAATGAAAAATAATTAATGGAAAAAATAACAAAATTATATCTGGGGTTACATCTTGTGGGAAAGTGGGTGGGGTTGTGTTTTTAGCCAATGGAAAATAGAGTTTTGGGGGACCCCCCAAAACCAAAACATGTATTTGTTGTTGTTATTATTTTTGTTTCATTATATTTTCATTAGTTATTAATTAATTTTTTAGTAAGACAGGTAACCATTAGAACCATAGCAATCACAGCCACTCCATTTCAGGGAAGAGTTAGACATGGAAAATATGTCTTATTAGTCAAAGATTAACAAAACCATTATGTGGGACTGAAGACTCATAGGAGGACAGAGAGAACGTCATCCATGATTAGTCCTGGCTTGATGGGGGCAAATTTGACTGGCCGGAGTTAAGGTAACTTGATATAGTCACTTTGAATGATGAGCATAACCTAATTTTTGAAGGATTCATCTGCA
Organism: Ambystoma mexicanum; assembly: GCF_040938575.1. Taxonomy (NCBI): domain Eukaryota; kingdom Metazoa; phylum Chordata; class Amphibia; order Caudata; family Ambystomatidae; genus Ambystoma; species Ambystoma mexicanum. Next base: position 1,088,295,853 of record NC_090926.1, on the reverse strand, counting down.
GAAAATTCATAAGCATCCAGGTTTATTTCTTAGAATGGTGATCAATAATGGCAGTTTTAAATGTAAAAATCAATTGCATATCGCCAGCATAGTTGTAGATAGTTATTATTAAATTGTGTAATAAGTCTGATCTTAGGAGTCAAATAAAAGTTAAATAGGAGCAGTAGAAGACTTGAAAGGAGCCAATCAAACACTCAGCCAATGATCAGAGAAGAAAGACTGAGTTACTCTCAGAGCCCTATTCTGGACTCCTAGTAGGCGATCCATCAAGATGTTTGTGGCTGATGGTACCAAATGCTCGAAAAAGGCCTTACAAGACCATAGTTCTGCTGTCACTCATATCCCTCTCAAATGTCAAATCACCTAAGACATATGCCACCACTGTTTCCATACTGCGACAGGGCCAGAATCAAGCTTGCAGATGGTTCAATAGTTGGTCCTCCGTAATATATGGTTGTAAATGGGAGTTTGGCGCAAAATGACAGATTTAAAATTGGGTAACAATTCCTCAAGTCAGCAGGATTTGCTTGCATTTTTCCAATAAAGGTGGCCATGCATGCAGACTTGAAGGACGTTTTGTATGATGTTTTAATAGGGTGACAACTAGTTTGGGGGAATTTTTGACCCACCCAAATCAGGCTGGCACACATTTTATTTATTGAACGATGTTCCTTTTGGGAATTTGGGACTCCCAATTAACAATGCTGATTCCATACAGCTTCCCTCCCCTATTTGAGACAAGCAACACACAGGGTTGCATAGAGGTTGTATGTATTAATAAAATAGAAATAATCAAATCAAGTGAAATATAAGCAAATTATACTTCTATGAAATTCCAGTGTCAATAGTGATTTCAATGTCCCGCTAGATCAATGTTAGTTATAGGCTTTTGTGAATACATACACATCACCAGATATACATTTTGTTTACCCTGAGCGCACATGCACCTTTGTTAAGAACCAAATTAAATCAGATCATCCATACCTATCTAATTCTCTCTACTTCCGTTTTATTGAAAAGAGATACCTCACCTCATACTCAACTGACCTGTCAGGATTTCAAACTGCTTTCTAGAAAGCTCAATTGAAATACCTTTTACTTGACATTCCTGCATGGAATGCATGGAAATCGCTTGTAAAGAAAACAAAAATGTATGCTTAACATGCCTGTTCACTAGATTCCCTGCAGTGGTGCTTCTATTGCATTACTGTGTAAAGGTATATATTTCTCATTTTCAATGGACAACTTAAAGGTGAGAAAATGGGTAACTGTTGATTGTCCCTTTCCATTTTGTCTTGAAAGGTTCAGCACCATCAACAGAATTCTACTTGGTGAGGTAATCAGGAAATGACTTTAATTACATTCTTCTTGTAGCTATGCACACAGTGTGCTGACAGTTTGACTCCCAGAATGCTTCTTCTGTGCTTGATAATTACACAGAGAAGGAGACAGGGGATCTCCCCATATACACAACATAGGTCTATCAAATCTATATTTCCAGAAGCACATATACTTCTGAAATATTCCCAACTTCTCAGGATGTACAGTCAATTTATATACATCCACTCTTCAGTACTTACAAATGACTGGGGCTGGGGTTTAATCTATTCCCCTTTAGAATATTGCTCAACTCGGGATTATTTATCATTACACAGCCACACTAGTGGCTGTGTAGTTATGATTAAGTTGCTAATCCCATAGGAAGAGCACTTTTTGGGTGGCTTATAACTTCACTTTCCCTGTACGAATCCTCACCAAACTTTGCAAAAAAAATATATTGCAAAGTTTGGTGAGGTTTGGTCCAGGGGGGCAAAGTAATAGGGGGTCCCAAAACTTCTTTTTTTCACATAGGCTGAATGGGGAAAAAACTTTGCTCATGCCTACAGCCCAAACCGCTGGACGGATTTTCACCAAAATTGCGGCAGGAGCAGCCGCTTGGTCCCGGAAGCATGCTTTTGCAAATTTGGTGAAAATACGTTTAGTAATTTTTAAAAAATTACCAAAAAGTAGGTCACAAAAAATTTGTGATATCTATGTCTGCTCTGCGGACACATTTCCCTGTTCGCTCTGCGGACAGGATACCGATTGGCTAATCGGCTCGCGTCATGTCCGCAGACATGCGACGTGTTCGCTGATTGGCTGGAATGAAGCGTGAGGTGCGTCGTATTGCTTCGATGCGCCCGCCATCTTGGATCCACGGACATCCGCGGACAGCGCAGTGACAAACAGGGGAGAAATACAACTTTGACAAGTGTGTTGGTGTGTAAGAGTTTTTGGGGAGGTTGGGGGAGTAAGAGATGGGTCAAATGCTGTATTTATTTAGGCAGCAGGCACCCCCAATATGTTTGTGATGTCCGCGGACAGCCGCGCTGTCTGTGGACATAAACGATGAATAAGTAGCTCATATAGCCAGTTAAAATGTTTGATTTAATGGGTGCGATATGCTGCGGTGGTTGTGGCCAGGGCCTAGAGTCTTGGGTGCATGGCCGTTTGATTCTACGTGTATGATCTATGGGTGTAATATGCTCCGGTGGTTGTGGCCAGGGCCTAGATTCTTGGGTGCATGGCCGTTTGATTCTATGTGTATGATCTATGGGTGTGATATGCTGCGGTGGTTGTGGCCAGAGCCTAGAGTCTTGGGTGCATGGCCGTTTGAGTCTTTATGTATGATCTATGGGTGTGATATGCAGCGGTGGTTGTGGCCAGGGCATAGAGTCTTGGGTGCATGGCCGAAGGCTGTAGGCCATGCACCCAAGACTCTAGGCCCTGGCCACAACTACCGCAGCATATCACACCCATAGATCACATCCATAGAATCGAATATCTATGAAATATTTGCAAATCTACAGTTTATGTACTGTTTGATTTGTATAGTTTGTATGTGAAGATTTGGCTACGTCATTTCATTAAGATTGTAGAGTTTGGTAACAAGCACTGCAGTATAACATATCCATGGAAGTAAACATTTTGTATTGTGGTGTACGTTTAGATGTTTGCTTCAATGGTTGTGTTATGGAGCAGTATTTATGAGTTGTATTCATTATAATATACTTACTGTTTGGTTTGGTAACTGGAGCAGATATATTCTTTGTCAATTTCTGTGATTAAAGAAAAGATCATGTTAGTGTAGGTAGTTTATAAAGACTTATAACATTGAATAATAGACATTTCTGCTTCATTTCGACCCTCATATTTAGTAGTTTACAAACCAGTGTACTGTGCAATTTGCTCAGTTTCTGTGTTTGTTGCCTAAATCATTGGGTCTGTGGGAAAAACAAATCCATGTTGGATTTTGGTACAGTACATTTATTTCTGTGTTTTCAGTGTTTACTTGTTGTTTCTGGCTAATGTTCTATCTGTTGGCTTGTTGCAGATTGTTAGATACTTGTTAAATTGTAACTGGTTATAGTTATTTATTTATATTCTCAAGTTGCTAATCTATCTGTTGGGTTGTTGCAGATTCTTGGGGCAGTTAGACACGTGTTGACATATTCTAACTGTATATTTCTTATTATTTTTCAGTGATATTGATTAATCTGTTTGGTTGTTGCAAAATCTTGGGGCAGTTAGATACCTGTTGGCGTATTCTAACTGTTTATAGTTTTCTAATTGAAGTTTTATTAATGTTTATGCACTGATTAGTTATGAAATTTTGGTTTTAAGAATATTAAATAAGCGTTTATAGCATTTGCTAGTTGCAAAATCTTGGGGCAGTTAGATACCTGTTGGCGTATTCTAACTGTTTATTTCTTCTTATAATTTAGTGGTATTGATGTATCTGTTTGGTTGTTGCAGAATCTCGGGGCAGTTAGATACCTGTTGGCGTATTCTAATTATTTATAGATTTCTAATTGAAGTTCTATTATTGTTTATGCACTGATTAGTTATTAAATTTTGGTTTTAAGAATATTAAATAAGCGTATATACAATTTGCTGGTAATCTTTGTTTTAGAGTAATGGTATTATCATTACATTCGAACCATCCACAATTCTTTTTATATATGCAGTGTAGTGACCTGCATTGGTTGTGGTTCCTGCATGGTAGATTATACCTATGGTTGTGAAGGTTTTCTTACCAAGTGATACTTGATAATGTGTGAATCCAGTCAGCTTGCAGTTGTTTTTGGTACCATTTGCATTGTAACGTAGAGGTATTAGTATTACATATTTACTATGTGTTTGTATTCGTAAGGTGGAGCAATTATCTGAATTGCAGTTAGTAAATAATCTGCAATGGTTTGCATTTTGTACAAGTTGCTGAAATGAAACGGATTGCAGTTAGGTTTGGATACATACACAAAACGTTCATTAGGGATTTGTTTGTGTTGCATATTGTTGCACAGAGTGCATGTATGTTTCCACATGTATGAAATCTGGAAGATTTCATTTATAGGTATGTTTTTGTTTTCCAGTACTTGTAGTAAGTACATTAGAAATTCTTGTGGATCTTCTTCTGAGTTTATAGTGAATTACACCATTCCAGCACAATAGTCCAATTCTTGTCTTATTCCATGAACACTATATGTGTTGTCAGGACTGTTGCTTGCATTTCTATGAAGCATTAACATTTGCAAACACAATTGGTCTGTACTGTGTAAGTAAATGTTGTCAACAATTGGTGGCAATTGAAATAGAATATTTATTGCTACATTTGCGTAGCAATTTACACAAGTTATATTTGAAAATTTGAATGGACCAGATAGTTGTGTGTCCAAGTCATTTCTTCGGAGTGTGTGTTGCTTCTTTGAAGAAGTACCTGAGTTACTTTGAGTAGTAGATTCTTCTTTGGTTGTAGTAATTCATGAAGTATTAGCTTATTTTACTCTCTTTGGAGGATTTGCAGTGAGATCCTGTTGCATTTCTGTTTGAAGTAGTTTTCTTTTACAACGTTTTGCTTTTTGTGGAACAGTCTAGGTTTTTAGATGGGGGGTGTTTAGTGAACGTAGTCTATTGTATTCTAAAATGCAAGGAATATCAGTGTTTACTTTACTTGCATCAAAGTTGATTAGAATTAGACCGTCAAGTGTACGTAAGCTTGACAGTGCTACTTAGCTCATGCCTTCTTTAAAGACTGTTCCCAATATCCATCAATGCTTTATCTAGGGTAAGACCTTGTGATTTGTGAATGGTGACTGCGTATGGTAGAGTTAGAGAAAATTGTTCTCTGCATACATACATGTCTTTGAAAAGAAGGAATCGAGCTGTTGAGCGCCCTATCCTTTTTACTTCTGATAGTTTGTCAAAGAGAATATTGACAAACTGAATGTTGTTGTCACATGGGTATGTTTGAAAGCCAACAACTGTACCCAGTGCTCCATTAACTAATCCTTGATCCGCATGAAGGTTATGTTTAAGCATTACTCTATAGTTTAAAGATAATTTTAATATTTTCTCCAAACCAGCTGTGTTGGAGATAGAATTTTCTAAGGTATTTAGTCTTGTTGTGGCTTGTTGACACATGGGTAGTGTCATACCATGTACGTCCAATTTGTCTGTGGATCAAATTTCAATTATTGAATGCATTTCTTTTTTCAACATTGTTTCATTGAATTTGGAACAGCTTGCAAGAGTTGGCATCAAGGACATATAATTGACATTTTTGTGTGCTAATTGTTCCATGACATCAGTAGCACATGAGTTATGGCCATAAGGTGCATGGATGTGCCAGGTTTTTAATATTGCTTGTGCTTCTTGAGATAGTAAACCAACTCTAATACTTTTTAAAATGTTGGTGTAGGTGAGGACTGCAGACTGGCGCATGTTTTCTGTTAATTCTCTGTATTGGAAATGTTGCCAAAGGTTGACATTTCCTATGCTGCCAACAGTTTTACTGCAGAGTTTGTGTCCTAAGGTTTTAAAAATAGGTTCACCTTTCACTGGTGTCAATTGAACAAGATCTCGGAAAACAATAATGTGTTTTCCTCCAAACAGCTCTTCGTAGTTTGTTTTAAGTACTTCTTGTAATCTGAGGTGAATCAAAGCCAACATTAGGTTGGAGACCATGCTCAATTCATCTATTAATAGCATTTTCATTTGTTTTAACACTCTGCGTAGTTCCATTGCAGCTTCTGTAGAAAGATTGTAATATTCTAATTTGTTTTGGTGTTCTACTGGAAGGAGTAGTAATCGGTGTAACGTGACACCGCCTATGTTGTAGGCAAGTAAACCTGTGGGGGCAGTTACAACAGCTGACAGTTTGTTGTTTGTCAATTGTTGAAGGAACTTGCTGATGATTTTGATTAAGAATGTTTTGCCTGAACCAGCTTCACCACGATGTATAATAGTATAGGTTTGTAATTTTGGCAGGTACAGTCTTTATTTTCATGTTGTACACCATGTGCAATTTCTTTTGTTACTTCTTGAAAAATGGTACGCTGCTCTTTGTTCAGTTTTGATTGTAGAACAGTTAAGTCTTCTGTATCTTCTTCATAGTGAGACATGGTGTTTTCTACTTCTGTCATAGCTAATTCTGCCTCATTTGCTATTAGTGGCTGTCCCAGTGGTTCTTGGCTTCCTGTTACAGAAGATTGACTACTGTCGGGAGTGTCCTTATCTAGTTGGGCCTGAAGTTCTTCTTTGAGTTGCTGTTCATTGTGCAACATTGTTTTGTACTGTGTAAAGTTTACATCGGTTATAGTGCTTTCATTTGCTTTGAAAGCGTCTTCATAGGAGTCATAGATATCTAGTATCTCTTCTTCTTTTCTCCATGGTTTAAAAAGTTATAGCAGGGACATGTAATTTAGTTGTTTATGTTGAGGAGTTTTTAATGATAATTTGATATGATTAATTAAGCTTAGTTTGGTAAGTTTCACTAAGCTGCCTTCACAATTTGTCACTCTGTATCTACCTTTTTTTTCATCTGGTTTCATATAATTTTTGTATGTGAAGTTTTGGGCTATGTGGTATAGACACATGGGCCCTCATTACGACCCTGGCGTTAAGGGATTACCGGTACCGGTAAGGGTACCGGTACCGGTAATCCCTTAACGCCTGATTACGAGGTCCCTTTGCGGGTCCCGACCTTAACGGCTGGTCTGTACCAGCCGTTAAAGTAAGGACCCGCAAAGGGACCTTGAAGGTGATTACGGTACCGCATTTTGTGGTACCGTAATTACTGCCTTCCCCATTCCCATTGAGCCCTATGGGGCAAAAATGGGAATGGGGAAGGGCCAATGGTAAATGGGGAATTACCGCCCCGCCAACCTTGGAATGGGGCGGTAATTCCCCATGTCACCATGGCGGATCCGGTAAATTACCAGCGTTAATCATGCCGCTAAAAGCGCCATTGGTTAACGCCAGGGTCGTAATGAGGGCCATGGTTTCCAAAGTGGTACTCCTGTTTGGGTAGTATGTGTCTAGTAAATTGTTTTTCAAAATGTCTTGGCTGTTGGAATAATTTTTGTCTATCGTTTCTATGTCGTCGTATGATTTGAGAACTCTTTTTCTAGATTTAGCAGGACTAAGACTTAGCCATACTATATTTTCAGATTTTCCATACAAAGCAGTACCGGTTAAATGATCTGCAGCTTCATAGCAGCCACGTTCTCTATGAGAGAGCATTTTTATGCCTAAACTGTACAATTTCTGAGACAGTGTTTTGTCCGATGATAGGTCCTTCCAGAGGTCTTGAAGCTCAATTTTTTCTGCTTTGGTTAAGTAGGCTGTAACATATCGTGCAACTGCAGTGGAATTGTCTGCAATGTACTGCACATCTATGTTTGCATTCCATAAGAGGGCAATGATTGCATTGTAATCATTGATATATTTTGCTTCTTCTGTTCTTTTTATGTAATGTGTGTTCTTAGGTGATTTACCTTTAACATATGGGCCTCATTACGACCCTGGCGCTAAGTGAAAAACGATGGCGATAAATGGTTACCGCCATCGTTTTCCACCAGGTCCGATCATGACCCGTGACCGTTAACTACGATGCCATTAGCGCCATCGTAGTTAACGCTGCTGCTAACTGCGCCAAGGGCGCGCGCACGCGACCTCCCACGACGTACTTAGCGCCATGGCGGAAAGGTACGCGAATGCCGACCCAAGCGGACATGCACCTAACGCCATCACCCAGCCCGTTAAGTACCTTACCGCCATGTGGCTAATTACGCCATCGCGAACCAACCGTAAAGGGCCATGTAAAGTGAATGCAGCTGCCACAGGTGCACAGAAACAGCACAGGTGAAGGCAATACAGACTCAGGAAGTACAAAAGGAGCACACCCCACCCCTTCCCACACCCAGTCACACTCCACAATGATACCAATACGACTAGCAATGTTGGGGCTGGAGGACCTGATAGCAATGCAAGTGCTACAACAGCAACAACAACAACAGGCAGCACAGAGGAGACGCAGGAGGAGAAGGAGGGCAAGGCAGGCCCAGCAAGCCCCACCAGCACAGCCAGTGCCACCACGCAGGCAGCCCCCAATCCCAAGCATCAGAGCCAATCCATTCAACCTCACTGCTGAGCAGATCCACACCCTGTACCGTTTGGACCGGGACACCATCACCGCCATCGTAGACATGACACACAACGACATTGTCAGCATGAAAGAAACTCCAACCGCCATCCCAACCCTACTGAAGGTAGTGTCTGTACTCCAATTCCTGGCCACAGGCACCTACCAGCACACAGTGGGGCACTTGCATGGCATTTCACAACCATTATTCTCACGAACACTCATCCAAGTGCTCGATGCCCTCCTCAAGCACACAGACGACCACATCTCATTACCACTGCCCAGGAGATTGCAAACACCAAAGTGGGTTTCCATGCACTAGCCGGCATACCCGGTTGCATTGGTGCCATCGACTGCACCCATGTGGAATTGGTGGTTCCACGTGCCATGGAGGTACCGTACCGCAACCGGAAACAGTTCCACTCAATCAACGTGCAAATGGTCTGTGACTCCAACAAGATCATCACACAATGTTGTGCCCGATTCCCCGGATCAACCCATGATTCTATGGTCCTGAGGAACTCCACAATACCACGCAACATGGAGCGTCATGCAGGCCCAAGATCCTGGCTACTCGGTGAGTCCAATGTCATGGAAGTGGGCAGGTGAATGACGTACCGATGCATACTCCACCTGGCTGAAAGGGGGGGGGAATGATGCATACTCCACCTGGCTGAAAGGGGGGGTGTGATGCATACTCCACCTGGCTGTGAGTAGCAGAGAGAACGGAGACAGAGGATACCCTGAAGCAACCCATACTCCACCCAACACCAGTAAAGCCAATAGCCAATGTATGCAGCCCTACCATGTGAATGAGGTTGTGTCCCAACCATGACACAACCATCTGCAAGTGCATTCTACCAAATCAGACCACATTGTCAACAATGAAAAGCACCTACATGCACGTCACCAAACACCATCAACCGATAGGCCTGTCCCCCATAACTGCCCACGAAGGAGGCACATGACGGACAGAAACATCAACACACCATTACACAGACAGCAGGGCCCTCAAAATGTCCCTGTCTACATCAGCATTGCTCACTGGGGTCATGATGAGGCCCACAGCAATGTTGCAATGATGTGCGCATTGCCATCACAGGACATGTGCCAGGCCAACTAACCAAACTGCATGAACGGACACAGTGGATGGGCACTCACAATGCACTCAACCCCTCTGCATACATTGGGTGATGGCATGCAAAACAGGCCATGGGAGCCATGAGCATATACTGGTTGCATTGCGTGAATCAATTAGTGCATGTATAAGTGAGCCAAAGTAACAGTTGGATGCAAGCCATGGTGGCACATCATGTTCTTGATCAGACGACATGACTGACACATACATTCTTGCCTACATACAGGTGATGCAGGCTATCCCCTGAAGAGGTGGCTCCTTACACCAGTCCGGAACCCGCAGAACCAGCACGAGGAGGACTTCAACCGTGCACATACACGTACCCGTGTGGTCATAGAGCAGACATTCGGCCTATTGAAGGCACGGTTCCGATGCCTCAGCAGGTCTGGTGGGGCACTCCTGTACCGCCATGAGACGGTGGCAAAGATCGTCATGGCATGTGTCATGCTACAGAATATGTGCGTCAGACAGAATGTGCCCCTGCCCCCTGACGTAGAACTGCAACCACCTGACGATGAGGATGAGGAGGGTGCAGATGGGGCGGCACCCCATGGAGGAGGCGATGCACAGGAGGGGCGTGCAATGCGCCAAACTATCATCGACCACTGCTTCTAGCACACACGGCTGGTGTGTATCACATGGAGACTGCACTTGGGGTGTGTCTCTGGAACATGCACACTGTGGACTGTACACCAATAAAGCACACATATGCAATGAAAATGTCCACACATTTCATTTCGGGAAAGCAAAAAGTGTATTTCAATCATAAAACGTCGTGACACAACCCCTCCCCCTTGCCCCCTCCCCCCTGCACACCCCAACACACCCCCTCCCACCTCCCCCCTGCACACCCCAAAACAGCCCCTCCCACCTCCCCCTGCACACCCCAACACACCCCCTCCCACCTCCCCCCTGCACACCCCAACACACCCCATGTAAGTGTCAACAAATGCCTGTGACAGTGGCCACAGGCTGTTACAAGCCCCCTCTCCCGGCCCCCGGGGCACCCCTGGCTGTGGAGCGCAGGTTACGTCCGGAACGTCGGACGGGGCTGCTCTGTGCAGAACTGGCAGCGGAGGATGTCCCTGCCTGCCCCCGTGCATGCACGTCCTGTAGGGTGTGGGTGAGCTCAGTGAGCGCACGACGCAACCTGGCAAGTTCACCACAGATGTCCCTAGACATGGCCTGCATGGCATCCCTCAGGGTGGCAGTGCTCAGCGCTACTTCGGCCCTTAGGGTCCGTGGCCTGTTCAATGGTTGCCCTAGCCCCCACACATTCCGCAGCATGCTCAGTCAGCATCGTGGACAGTTGTTGCTGCCGTTCTATGATGTCCTCGAGGGACTGCTGCCCCTGCTGGGCCATGCTCAGTGCTGGTGGTGTGATGGAGGGGCTGCTCCCCTCCTGTGGACTGAGGACTGGGCATGGGGTAGAAGGCCACTCCTCTTCCTCTGTGTGCCCCTGTGTGTGATCCTCATGGGGGCTGGCGTTTGACAAACAGGGGGAATGTAGAAGGTCAGTGGGGCTTCTGACTTCATGCTCCTCAATGTCAGAGTCTGAACATGCAGCAATTGCAGCTGTTTCACCCATGTTGCTGCTGGCCGCAGACCCCGTGCCTTCTGTGGCAGGCAATGTTGGTACAGGTGGAGCTGCTGCTGCTGGCCTGCTGCCTACAGGGGTGCTTGCCGGTGGGCCGTCCGGTTTGCTTGCAGTGGATTCTGCTTGTTGTGGGGTCTGCCTCACTGCAGCTGAGGTTGAGGGTGCGGGGATGGTATTATTGGCCTTCTTGGCTCCTTTCGTCGCAGGGGTGTCCTGGTCCTCGGGGTGTGAATCTGTGCCTGTCGTGGAGCAAAGGAGGGAGGGCTTTATTGATGGGTCTGCGGACTTTGGAATGACAATGATTGACATGATTCTGGTCAGTAGATGAGGCAGATTTCAGGCAGGGCCATGCAGGTTGTCTCTTTTTTGTGTGGAATGTGGATGCATGTATGTGGGTGCCAGCAGTGTATACAGGGTGGTGCTCGCATGTGGCTATGGGCAGTGTGGAGCTAATGTGTTGCATTTACACTCTAGGGCAACCTTGTGCTACACATGAATGGACTGCAGTGACTATGGCATGTCTTGTTTGAGGCACCTACCTTCATCGCCTGATGTCGGAACTCCCCTTTCCATCCCTCCGACGCCTTCAATGCCTTGCATGCCAATCGTGGTTGCACAAACCTCCTCCCACGGTTGGAGTTTTAGTGGGGATTCCGAACCTCCACCGGTACCCAGGGCAAGGTTGCGGTTCGCAGAGATGACGGCTCTGACCCGTATGCGAAGGTCATCCCAGCGCTTCCTGCACTGCTGTGGGGTGCGGGGTACGGTCCCCACCGCGATGACGCGCTCGGCCACCAGGGCCCAGATGGCCTTCTTTTTTGCTATCGCTGGCCTGGTCATTTCCGGCGAGAAAACGACAGCTGCGTTGTCTTGCAGGGTCTCCGCAAGCATGCAGAGTTCCTCCCGGCTAAATCTTTCCTGGCGCTGGCGGTCACATGCCTTCTTAACAACTTTAGGCATTTTTGGGTAGTTGGATGGATGGGTGATTGGTTGGGACAGGTGTCAGGGTTGGCAATGGATTGTGTTTTTAAAGATGGCCGACGTGCTGTTTCCCGTTCCACCGCGATGACGCTATTTCCGGTTCTGCTTTTTACGGTGACCGCTAATTGCGGCCACCGCTAATTACGGTGGCCGCTAATTACGGTGGCCGCTACTTACGGTGGCGGAAGTGCACCTTGGTCGCCCTACGATGCCGGTAGGGACCTTTTCCGCCATGGCGTTAATTGCATTACCGCCATGGCGTAATACTCGTGAGCGATGGGTCGTAATGTGGCGCTCTTTACGCCATCGGCCCACGGCGTAAACGCTCATTCGCCATGGCGGTAATGACGGCAGATTACCGCCTGGGTCGTAATGAGGCCCTTTGTCTAACTGAAGACATGAAGTTGTTCACTTCACCTGTTTCTGTAACTGGTCTAGGGAAACCAAAGCGGCATTTGGTGTAGTATTTCCCTTTGTTTTTGTATTTGCGACGACAATATATTTGTTGCTTCTGATGGAATTCCACAAGTGACATATTTTTCGAAAAACTGTAAAACAGTGGCATCACTGTCTTGACCAAATTTAGGAGCATCTTTAATCTATAAAAGCATGTGGATATGTGGTGCTCCTCTGGCTTGGTATTCTTTTCTCCAAAAGAAGTGTTGCACTTCTCCGAGGGGAGAAACAGTTTTATTACAAAATAAAAGTGTAGCATAGCAATGAAGCGATGATGAAAATATCTTGAAACCTTAACAGGATCTAGATAGCAAAGTTCTACAAGTGCTAGTATATCTATGTTTGTTTTGTTTTTGTTTGATATGCGTAGGAAATCATGTAAATCTTCCCATGCATATTCAGCACAACTTAATGTAGCAAACCAAGTGGGTGGGCCAAGGTTTCTTATCATACAACGTACATCTCCATGACGTCGGAACCAGTACTCTTTAGTATCACGCATGTTTGCTAACAGATTTGTAATGCTTGATTGTAAAACCTCATCTTTTTCTTGCACTTTTTGTAGTAATTGCATAGCTGACATATTTTGAAAGTGGGTTCTTGATTTCAATGTGTGTGCAACTCCGTAACATAGAGTTGCTAGTTCACTTTCAAAGAGTAGGTGGAATATGTATTCCACATTTTGTCTAAATCTGGGATCTTCAGAATACACTTGTAACAAGCGGTATTCTGATGCTGTTATCTGAATGGGTCAATCATCATACCTTCCTCATTTCCCAGTAGGAAGGAGTAGAAGAAAAGCATGTGCTTCTATACTTTTTTCCCATATGCTGATTGGTGATCCTTTGGTTTGTCTCATTTCATATGTTTCTAGTGCATCATCTATGGTCTCATTAGAGTGTAATGGATGAATTGTATAATGGTCTAACATATTGGATACTGTAGCAGCATCTAGAAGTTCAATTTGACCAGTTTCTGGCGACTCTTGAATTATTTAAGTTGTTTCCCTTGGGTTTTCTTCAATATTCATTCCTTTGTAGTATTCATTATTGTCTTTTAGATATTGCAAGGCTTGTCTAACTTTATGTAAGTCTATGAGTTGGTGCCACATTTTTTTGTCTTTTGTAGGTACACCATTTACTAAGACAATTAAAGATTGCTCTATTGGAAGTTGCACTCCCAGAGTGTGCACATTTTCTTTTATATCCAATGGTAAATAAACTACTTTGCCACAAATGCCTTTCACTAATTCAGAGGGAGGTAATTTAGCTGTTTTTGGTTGAAGGCGTATTATTGCTTGAAATGGGTGCGCTGTTTGAATTATGATGCTCTCATTTAAATTGAGTTGTTGCAGGAGTTTTGGTAGTGGGAATAATTCTAAGTTATTTTTGATAGCACGTGAAGGAGTTTGGTTGTTGTCAAGTTTTGTAGTGCAGTAACTGTAAAGTATTAAGGGGTCAGTTATTTCATATTTGTTTTCTGCTATAAGGTAAAGAGCTAATTCAAACCATTTGGAATCTTCATTGTCTTCTATTTTGTATGTTACGTCTATAGTTTTTGTGAAACTTTTATAAAAAGTTCTGCGGCAACACACACACACATGGTTTGGTACTTCAGCGGATGTACTTTTAAATTTTCGTATTTCTTTTTTGTATGTGTGTAGTAGAAAGTACAAGGTTGCCATCTGTACAATTGTTGCTATTGCATTTTGTAAGTGGATTTCACTTCCAAAATATTTTCTCTGGATATGCTCTATTTCTTCGAGTAGGTCTTTGGCTGTGCCATGTAGAAGATTGTTATTTAAATTGGCTAGTGCTAAAGCAGGACCTTTAGCAGATTACAGTTTATAGACTAGATTTCTTATAGTTGAATGATGTGTTGATATCTTTTTGATATGATGGAAGGTGCTTTTGTAAATAGGTCCTGAAATGCAGGCTAATGAATGTCCTTGTAGTCCTGTGTATTTGCGCACTGGACAGGTATCCATATTTTGTAGCAGTTTCATTTTGATTTTGTCCTTGCCTTTCACATACTGATTGAGGAACGACGTAAAGATTTGAAAGATTTTTTGGCAATGTTACACTTTGACGTTCATGGCCATTTGTATACTGGACTTTCTGGTTCAGTCTAATGGAGAGGTGATATTTCTGGGGATATTTTTGTAAGCAGTATTTCTTGTTGCATTATGGTATTATTAAGTTTTGCATATCCTCGTCCACTGCTATGTATGGCAATTGTGTTTGTATGCTTTTGTTTGTATGCTTCTTCATTGAAATATGGTTCTGTGCTCATGGTGTGACTCCATTCAACTCCACAGATATTTATTTTTTAGTAGTTAGTTTTGTTAGTGGTTTCATTCTGTTTAACACTAAAATAAATAACTTCCTTTTGAGAAGGATTGCACTGTCTATCAAAGCTTCTAAGATTAATTTTCTACGGTAGGTTTTAACGGTTGTGCATGATTTGTCTCCTGTTTTTATAAGATTCTGAAGGACTCTGTGGCGGAACATTTTTGCTAAAATACTTTTTTTGGTATGGTTACTTGCCACTACACCAAGATTTATAGGAGCAGTGTTAGCAGTAGTGGTAGCTGAATTCTTGTTAATCACTTTCTGTTTCGTTTTACATTTTGATAGAGGAGGCAAAGTTTCTGTACTGGAAGCTTGTTTTGTTTTGCTTAATGACTGTATTAGCTGTTTGGTTTGAACCTTTTGTACAAATTCTGCTAGTGATGGATGCTTATTTTGGACATTTTTATTTTCATTTGCTCTATTTCTGCGTTGCTTTCTATGGACTTGCTTTTAGGTAGGCATTCTTTGGGGTCTGTTGAAAAAAAGGAGGTATGGGTTGGGCTGTTCTGCAATGTATGTGTGCTGTGTGCATGAGTGTCTGAGTATAATGGTAAGGATGTATGTGGTGGTGTGTGATTGTGCATTGGGCAACTAGACTTAGTTGGGAAGGCCATTCTTCTATTTGTGTGTTACTATACTGCGGTTCAGATGACAGTAGAAAGTGAGCTAGTGGTGATGAGAAGCAATAATAGTAAATCTAATGGTATAAAATTAAAATAGTTCTTTGTGTTGTAATACTAACATTCTAGGGGCTGAGGTATGTTATTTGTGTTCCTGTTAAGCTGTGTGTCCCGTGGACGATGCGTACCTGTTTCTCCAGGGGTCTTGCGTACTGGGGTAGCCAGGTCGTGGTAGGCGTGGGCTGGCAGCAGGCGACAAAGACAACTGAGCGAAGAAAAGTGGTGCAAAGAACCGACCCCGCATCCGCCCTGAAAACACAGGATTGAACAGGGGCCAGCTCCTGATGCCACAAATGACTCTTCCCCTATTTTAACGTGGCGCCAGAACAGTGCAAGCACTGGTAGAGAAGGACGTAGATGTTATCTGGCAAACAGTGAGTAGACTGTCCAAGTCAGCAATGCAGGTAGGTGATGGCCAGTAAGCAGATTGTCCAAGACAGCAATGCAGGTAGGTTGATGGCCAGTAAGTGGATTGTCCAGGACGGCAATGCAGGTAAGTTGGAAGGGGTACTTCACTGTAGCAGGCGGGTGAGAACCAGGACCACCGGTACCCAAGCAAGAAAGCAGGCAAGGAACAGGCAAGACTAGAGGGGTAATGAAATGGTAGGAAGGGTCTGTAAGGGAGGCCAGGAGGGATATGGGACCTGGCAGGACAGCGGACTAGGAACCAGGGAAAGAGGCAAGAAGGCAGAGACAGGACAAGGCCCAGCACCAGGAGGGGCAAGGCAGGACCAGGCACCAGGACAAGAATCAAGGAACAGCAACAAAGGTTGTAGGTGGGCGCAGCGGAAGGAAAACCTGGGCTGGACCGATAAAGTAGCGGTCTGGCACGAAAGAGAGGCTTGGAGCGCAAGGTGGAAGCGCATCCGCGAATGCGTGCTACCGCGAGAACGAGGTTTGGAACACAAGCTCGTTCTGCGTGGTTGCGCCGATGGCACCTGTGCCTTGTTCTGAGAGAGCCCAAAAAAGTGTGCCTTCCCCACAACCTGAGGTGGGGATACAGCCACCATGAATGAGCCCGCTCCGTGGCACCCCGCCATTGCCCTGCACAGGTTGGTGTATTAACACTATGCTCCCCTCCAGAAAGATCAGGGGCACCCGGTTTCCAAGGATTTCTAAGAAAAAACTCCTGTACCAGACGAGGAGCCTGGAGACGAGGAGCCTGTACATTCCCACAGGGTTCCCATGTACGATCACAAGCGGAGTATCCCTTCCAGTCTACCAAAAACTGGAGTTTACCCCGAAAGTATCGGGAGTCACAGATCTCTTGCACCTCAAATTCCGGTGTTCCCCCAACATCAATCACAGCAGGTCGGGAGTGGGAACGACCATAGGGATCAAACTGAAATGGTTTCAATAGGGACACATGAAAAACGGGGTGAATCCGCCAGGACTGAGGTAGACCTAACTTGAACGCCACAGCGGAGATCCGTTTGATCACCCGAAAAGGCCCCAGAAAATGAGGTGCAAGCTTTGTTGGGAGATTGTGTACTGGTAAATTCTTGGAAGAGAGCCATACCATATCCCCGACCTGGAAAGCAGGCTCAAGACTCCGTCTCTTTTCATACTCTCACATGCTTTAGCAAGGATACCAGTGGGCTGGACCTGATTCCTCTGGATATCTGCAACCATCTGATCCGCCGAAGGTACTATGCTGGAAAGAACAGGATGGAATGGTATCAATTCAGGATGAAGGCCTGTGGAACAAAAGAAAGGACTCATTCCGGTGGCAGTGTGTACAGAGTTGTTATAAGCCACTTCCGCCAGGTCCAGATGTTCAGCCCAGTTGGATTGGGAAGCATTGGAAAAGCACAGTAGCAATGCAGGTAGGTGATGTCCAGTAAGCGGACTGTCCAAGACAGCAATGCAGGTAGGTTGATGGCCAGTAAGCGGATTGTCCAGGACGGCAATGCAGGTAAGTTGGAAGGGGTACTTCACTGTAGTAGGCGGGTGAGAACCAGGACCACCGGTACCCAAGCAAGAAAGCAGGTAAGGAACAGGCAAGACTGGAGGGGTAATGAAATGGTAAGAAGGGTCTGGAAGGGAGGCCAGGAGGGATACAGGACCGGGCAGGACAGCGGACTACAAGGCATAAAATAAGCAGTGTTGCATAGCAATTTGCTATGCAATTCTGTAGGTTTGCTAATCCAGTGGGCTCTTGTGTAGCAAAGTTAGCTGTTTAAGTTGCCCTCTTCAATGAAAGTACGGCTCACCCTGCATTACTCTCTTGCCCTTGGTCCTCTCTTCTCTGTTCACTACACATGCTAATAGAGAGAAAGTGCAGCAGTAATCATCCCCCCCCCACTCTTAAGTGCCAAAGGCATGTGTGGGAGTCCTAGGCAAGATTTCTTTTTATTTTTTTAAATAATTGCAAACCAGAAGTAATCAGGATAATCCTTTTATTAAGCTTTCTATATCCTGTCTGGCAAAGACTGTATGTGTCAACTTTATATATTTTTAAAAGACAGTAATGCAATTCCATTCCTAATATGTAAGTTGTTACATAATGCATAATTACAGTATTGATACTGTAAAACACTGCATCATCTCCATGTGTTACAGTAAAGTTTAGGTTTGTGTATATAAATGTCATAGTATCAACGATATTTCATTTTGTTGGGGAAGATGCATCATATTGACGAGTGAACTCTTTTGAAAATGAACATGATCATAAGATCAAATTCTTTTGATGTCAAACCCAGTTCTGTAATCTGCAGGTTGCATACATCTTGCAACTGGTGCTCAACCCATGAACAAACCCATACTCATTGGCATTCTATATTATCACCCTGTTGCTTTATTCCAGGTACACTGAAAAGTGAGATGACCACACACTACAATATTCCACCTAGTTTGCCCTGTTCTCTGCCTACTACTGAATCTACTCTGCTTAGTCTTTCTTTCCTCTTACATAATCAAAACACAAAGCAAACTAGCTGCTTACGCAAAGTAGTGATCAATAGTTCCATCCAGTCTGTACATCTACAGATCTACTGCAATGCCAAACACTGTTGTTAGCCTCCAGAGCTTGCTTTCAATTGTGATTATGATAATTACAACCTGCAGTAGACAGCTGGCCAAACTGTTTTCAGAGCCTTTTTATCAGTTATCTATTTTTGTCCATTCATGCAGCTAACCTTTTACTTTTTACAGACACTCATCTATGGCTCACAAAGTCTTTTTACCCACTTGCATAGTCGAGTAGATTTTATGAAGGGCGAGTAGCATTTACAAGAGATGTTTGAAACATAATTTGCAGTAAATGTCACTGTGCATGCCTGGCCTCTGTGTGGCAGCAGTGTGTCAAACGTAAAGTGGGTAAGTAGTGAAATACGCCATTTTACAGATACCATTTTTTTTAATTTGTTGTCCTCTGTTGTTATGGGTCTTAGGCTGAATAGATAAATGAAGTTACCAGACCTGCAAGTCTAGCGGAAGTTTAAAATATTTGCAAGGCCTGAAACCTCTCAATAATGTCTTATTTCAGCGTTATGCAAAACTGCTGCATTGTTGCTCATTTCATGTTTTAGGTACAAATAACTTCTGGTGTCATCAACATTATTAGTACAAAATTGCTAATCAAATGGGCCTGTTTGCTAATCAAAAAACGTATAATTAGCAACAACTGCTACTCAATTTTTTAAATCTAATTTATGCCTTCAACTAGGAACCAGGGAAAGAGGCAGGAAGGGAGAGACAGGGAAAAGAACTTCTGAGTTGTAGTTTGTAGTTCAGATGCTGCTGCTTTTCAGGAGAGTGGTTTTCACTGCAATTGTAAAAGAAAGAAGTTAGTAATTAAGTGCTGAACTCTAATGATGGAGTTACATGTAGCGGTCTTGGATCTGATTGGTGGATGGTTGTGTGACTGCTTAGCTGTATCCAATGAGGGAATGGCACAGAGAGTGAAGTGGAAAGAGTAGAAGGGCTGTCTAAGAGTTGGACGGTCCGCGGACAGCGCGCCTGCCCGCGGACTGGGCGTGCCACATCCAGGGTTTTCCAGCAAATCCAGCATGGAAAGGGGATTGTAGGAATCAGCCAATCAGATGTTGAGGTTGTGGAGTTGTGTTGAAAGGGACTGAGTGTAGTGAAGATGGCAGAGGTGGAGAAAGTCAGGGTGTTGGTGCTTGGAGATATGTTTGTGCATGGTTTACAGCAGTATGCTCAATGCAGGCATGTGGCAAATCATTTTGATGTTAAAGGAGTGCAGGTTGTGTGGAGCACTGTGCCTGATTGCAATGTACAGGGAATTGTACAAGTTTGTGAATATATGGGCAGGATGAACAGTCCCCATGTGGTAGTTTTGCATTATGGTGCTTTCCATTTGGGCTGTGTCAGTGCCTCTACTTTGTTGGCATATTTGGAACACTTGATTCAAAGAGTAATGAACATCCTTCCAAATGCCAAAGTAATTTTTTCTGGATTAGTGCCTAGGGCAATATGGGACAATAGTTCTGTTTTTTGTCCTCAGCAAAACATTGCTAGGTGTGCAATCAACCGAGGCATGTGTGCTTTCATGCTTAGAGCTGGTATGTTCTTCTGTAATAATGAGAATATTGATTCCAGTATTGCTGTTTATTTTAAAGAAGATGGCATTTCCTTATCTTTTATGGGAAATGCCATTCTGTTTTGGAATGTAAGGGTTGCTTTGGAGAAGGTTATGTGAAGATTGTAGGAGTAAAGTTAGAAAATAAAATACAAAATAACAGGTGTCTGTCAAGCATCTGCAAAAAAACAAAAAAACGGCTCTTTTCAGAGCCAATCTCAAAGGGGAAATGGGACAAACTATTTAAATTTACATTCACCACACTCAGATTATCAATATGTCTGCGGACATGGCGGTAGTCCGCGGACATCGCATATTACATATGGGGATTTTGGGGTTGAGAGGCATGCAAATGAGAATGAGCAGAGAAAGGGATTGGTCAGTAAAGTTTACTGGGTGTGTTGTGTAAGGAGAGAGTTTGTCAGAAAGTCTTTTTTCCTGAGAGAAGAACAGATAGCTATGGCTGTGTGTTTCAGAAAACAGATTATCTGGATTTTGAGACTCATGGATACATTGGTTGGAGGTGCATGCAGAACGCTGTGGAGTAGCTGCAGATCTTGGATTCCCTCATGTGGAAGTGCACTGGCATGGAGTGCGTGGAATGAAGGGGCTGGACTTAGTACCTCTGTGTGCTAGTTTGGAGACAGAGCATCATCCAGACATAATTATAATTCATTGTGGAGGGAACACTTTAGGACATGTGTCTGGAATTTCTTTGCAATTTGTAATGAAAGAAGGACTTGGGAAGGTCATGGACATGTTTCCAAATTCCCAAGTAATTTTTTCTCGTATTGCGCAGGGACAAATGTGGTTGCGTTCTTCTTCATTTGGTCCACAAATGGAGAAAGCGAGGCGCAATGTCAATAAGGCTGTTTGTGCCTTTCTAAGAGATGTTGGCATGTCCTCTTTTCACAATGAAAACATTAGGTTTTCGTAGCACATACATTTTTCGCAGAGAAGGAGTCCATCTTACTTATGTTGTCAATCGGATTTTTCGGAGAAATGTACAAAATGCATTGCAACCTTTTTTGGAATTACAGTCATCCATTTTGCAGTAGGTGTTCACCATTTCAAGTTTTTCAAACACAAAAAAACACCACCAAAAGGCTCTTTTCAGAGCCATCACTTCCTCCCAGAGAAAAGTGCAATGGTTTTGATAGGGCAGCACCCCAAAATTGTAGATGTTCGCAAAATGTCCGCGGACTTCCAAAAAATGCACAGGGCCCTGCTCCATTTATTTGCAACTTCTATTTTTAGACTGTGAAAGGCGGCTCTGAAAAGAGCCTCTTTTGGGTGGATTTTTGTTTTATATTTTTTTTTGGTTTTCTACACACGACACACTAGGAGAGGAGGGGAAAGGAGGGTAAGGAAGGGACACCAACCACAGGGATAAGAAAGGGCAGGTGGAGAGAGGAGGATGTAGGGTAGGCCTTATTTAGGTAGTGGGCAGACCTTCTCATGCTCCTTGACTGTAGTCTTGAAAGCACTCCGAAGACTCTCCCCCCTGCAGAGTACTGCGTCGCAGTACATACACAATATTGTGACCCTCAAAAGGTAAGGGTCAACAGCATCGTGAATGGCCTGGGAAGCGCTGTCCCACAGGAGTGTCTCTTGTGGTGACAGGAGCGGAAACAGAGAATGTGGTAGAAGAAATCAGCCTACTACGTTGATCACAAAGTACAACCTTGCGAATGGCCCCGCCGTAGAACGACCTTAGGTGTCGCTTCATAGATGTCGTACCAAAGGTGTACGAACCAGGCCTCCCACGACTCAGTACCATTTTGCACTGGTTGCAGGTGACCTTGTTCGCACATGCTTTTGGTAAGTCACCATGAATGGTAAACAACCGCCACACCCAAGACTCACGGCGAGTGCTGGTAGTAGGGACTTCCACTACCTCATCCTCTTCATCCTCTTCATCCTCCTCTACATCCTCACGCCTGTTCCCCTCTTCGGGCCCTTGGGGAGGTGGTGGTGGTGGTGGCGGGGTCGGGGTGGTGCTGAGGCAGATGTAGCACCAGGTGGAAGAACAGCAGCCATGGATGCCATCAGGTTTAAGCAAAGGCAGCACAGCAAAAGCAGGTTATCTTCAATAGTAGGAAGACAGAATCAGCTCTGGGGTGTGGCCTTTTATAGGGGTGCTGGTGCGCGCTCTATGGACAGCCGCGCTGTCCGCGGACAGATCAAACACCCGAAAAAGGCTCAAAAAGCTCCAAAAAGTATGTAGAAAGTCAGGGTCATTGTCTGGGACATGTACAATGGTGAATTTTTACTGTAAAATACTTTGGATTGTCTGAAAAACTACTTTTAAAATGTTCTGGGACCCGGACTGTGTCCGCAAATCAGGACACACGCTCAGCGTGTGTGCGATCACATGATGATGTCGCGAACACGTCCGCGAAGGGAACGGGTGTCAGCAGGACACCAAATGCACAGGAAAGGTTGTGCGCGTGCGCGCGGGTGTTCTACGGACAGTGTTCCGGTCCTGAAACTAATTAAAAGTGCGACACAAGTGAGACGGACAGTTCAGACAGGCGCGATGTTCGTAGGACTTATGGGTGTGGTGCGCATGTGCGTAGATGTTCTACAGACAGTACAGACAGGGATAGTGTCCTTAGGACACCCCCATTTCCGTTAATTACGGACATCCCGGACACCGAGTGTGTTCTAAGAACAGTTCCATTTTGCTTGCGTACAGTACGGACAAGCATAGTGTCCTTAGAATACCCACATTTTGGTTAATTACGGACATCCCAGTCACCGCGCGTGTTCTGAGAACATTTTCATCTTGCCTGTGGACAGTACGGACAGGTATAGAGTCCTTAGGACACCTCCATTTTGTTAATTGCAGACATTCAGGACACCTAGTGTGTTCTAAGAACAGTTTCATCTTGCGTGCGGACAGCACGGACAGGTATACTGTCCTTAGGACACCCCCATTTTGGTTAAATACGGACATCCCGGATAGGCGCGGTGTCCGCGGACACCTTAACTGCCTTTTTTTTAAAAATAAGACACAAAGGACTGAATTAAAACGCACATAATATTTTATTATTATATACAGATATACAATTTAGGAAAGAGAAGGGCAAGCATAAACTGACACAAACACGGGAATGGTAAGAAAGAGAGGGGGAAACATAAACTGACACAAACACAGGGGAATTGGGGGTTTGGAGAGGATGGATGGGAGGGGATGAAGGGATGGACGTCTCATCATAACGTTTTTCTTGGTGTTGAGGGTTTGGGGATAGTTGAGTGGGACATGGAGAGGGGAAACAGGTACATGTGGGACAATGATATTTATTTTTTTCTTTTGTGGTCCTCCACAAAATGTTTCAAAAGATTGAAATTTTCCATGAGCATGTCCATTTTTTGTTCCATTCGCTGCAGAGTATTTTCTAATGTCTCTTTTGGTGTATTATTTTCAATGTTTGTATGGTCTGTTAAAAATATATATATATATATATATGTTAAGTGCACATAAAGCAATATTTATTAATTTGGTTATATAGGGAAGTATCTACCATTAGTATCACTGTCTTCAGACATTTCCTCACGTGGGAAATTTTCCTCAAGCCATTTCAAAGTACTGGACATTTCTGTGTAAAAAAAAATATGTATTACTTTTAGTGTACCTAATACAGAAAGTTTAGAAATATATAAGAAAATTAAGTTTACTTACTAGTTTGTGGTAAGTTGTGTTCTTACTGTTCTGTAGGCCTGCTGTTGCTCCTAGTTGTGCAGTTTTGTGAGGTAATTATGTTGGAAGCATATCTTTTTTGTTTTGGTATATTCCATTTTTGTACATATGGTATTTAAATGGATGGTTGATGTGTTACATATATATGTTCCACTTCTTATTTATTATTACATATAAAATGTTTATATACTGCTTTTTGAACTTGTTCTGTGTTTATATAACATGATACAACAATCTAAGATACCCCCTAAGTATTTGGGTAGTGTTGCTGTTGTCCGCGTCCATCCGCGGACATCAAAATCACTAGCAGCGGGTTTGGTATATTCTATGTTACATGTATATAAAGTAAGGGAATCCTAGTAAACATCATTCAAATTCACACTATGAATATGTGTATTCAGTAAAATAAAACTTTTAAGTTTCGCTATTAAAAACCTATGAAATTCAGTAAAAAAACTTTATTAAAGGGAGATTATGTTAAATTGCTCTATTAAAAACCTATGAAATTTAGTAAAAAAAACTTTGTTAAAGGGACGTTATAGTTAAGTTGCGCTACTAAAAACCTATGAAATTCAGTTAAAAATAACTTTGTTAAAGGGACTTTATGGTTCAAAGTAAAACCAAAAAACCCCTGAAATTCGCTAGTTATGGTCAGCTAAGCAACCATAACTCGCGCCTCCACCTTGCACTGTTAAGACTACGTGACACGCATGAAGAGTTTCTGGAAGACTTCACAACTGCTTGTGATATTTGGTCCTGTGAACCATGGGAATGCCTTGTCCAAGGCTTCCATTTCAAGGTGGCTCTCCGGCTGCATCATGCACTGTCATCTGTTGCCGAACTGACCGCTGCCCGGCAGCCCAAGAGCCCACTCCACCAGAGCTATCGCTGTGACAACAGCCTCCCTGTCTGGTGTACCCCTGCTAGACATCGGCTGGGCTGCTACGTGGCGGTCCATGCATACCTTCATGAAATTCTACTGTGTCGACAGGGATTCCAGGGAAGAGTCCAGAGTTAGCCAAGCAGTGCTACGCACCCTGTTCACTTGAGGTGAGCCTGTTCCGGAGGTAAGAGTTCATTGCTTCTGTTGAGCCTTGCCACCTCCCATGGTTGTGTAATGTTGTACTGTTATGTATTCATTATTCATGAGCATGTGAATCCATGCTAGACCATATGCTGGAGAAGGAACAAGTAACTTACCTGTAACTATTGTTGTCCAGCATGGGTCTGGCATGGATTCACATGGGAACCCTCCCTCTGACCCTTCTGTGGTCATACTGCCACTTTACATGCTTATCAAATATGAAGATGGCTGCCAGAGGAGGGGCTTGGGAAAGGGCTGTCATTGGATGGGGCAGTATGACTGAGAGGACAGTGATTGGTTTAAAGGAGGAATACAATTTGAAAGTGAAACTTTTTCTTTTACCGAGGATTCCCAGCCTGACGATGGGGAATATTCATGAGCATGTGAATCCATGCCAGACTCATGCTGGAGAACAATAGTTAAACTTGTTTCTTACCCCAACTTCCCTATTCCTCATCCCAGTAGCCAACAGTAATCTTACCTTTATCCCTATATCTCTCTTTCTCATCACAGACACCCACTACCCCACCTCACTCGTCCTCGTCACAGTCCCCAACTACCCCACCTCACTCTTTCTCATCACAGTACTCCACTAACCCCACCTCACTCCTACTTGTGACAGTCCTCCACTACTCACTCACTCTTCGTGACAGTATCCACTACCCTCACCCCACTCTTCAAGAAAATCCCCCACTACACAGACTTACTCTTCCTCATCACAGTCCACCACTACTCCCACATCACTCTTCCGCATCAATGTCCCCCACTATTGTGCAGTGCTTTGCTGAATGAATGGATACAAGCTAGTCTGGAATGCATGAGGTTAGAGGGAATGGTGGAAGGTGAGAATGTTGATGAATGAGTGAAGGTGACAACCATGTGCTACATAGAGAGGAGCCGAGAGCTAGATGGAATGGTGGTGGGTCCGGAGCTTCGTCCTTGTTGCCCTTGCTACCCCAGACTAACCAGCAGTGATTGGCACTAAAAGCCATTGGGCACAGTGAGGATGCAGAGGTAGGAGACAGACACAACGTGGGTTATTTGCTTAGCAGACACTTTTATTGAAAGCAATTGGATACATTCCTAACTTTCCCTAATCCTACGAGGGGTGCTCCTGCCTCACCAAAATGACTAATGACTCATTCAAAATGTCCAAAATAAAGTTCTCCGTCATGTGTCCAAAACCTAATCTGACCCTCACACTCTAATCTTAAAAATAGGAAAGAAAAGGGGAAAATATATGTTGGCTTGTCTCCTGTAGACAAGCCTTTACAATAAAAAAAAGTAAAGTTCCAAAGATAAAGTTCTACTCCTTTCTGGGAACTTGTTTCTCCTTTCTTGTATCTTTTCTTTGGGTCCTTTCTTTAGGACATCTGCTTTAGTCCATACCCAACAATTATCCAGGATAAAGTTCCAAATCAAGATATTCAAAAGTACCAGTAATTCCTAAAAGGGATGATTTCCACTCTCATGAGTCCCTTTTTATCTTCCTTCACAAAGGTTCTTTATTCTATGGCAAGACAGGAGGCTCATATTATGCATTTCAATCTTTACTCTGAACCACAGCAGCAAAGAATAAAAAACTTTATAAACAAAATTTTTTAAAAAAAACACAACGTTATAACAATGCAATGGGAAACATCCCAGTCCAATATGGTGGGCAGGTCATGCCCTGGGGGTAGCCAATAGGGAGCGAGCCAGTCCCAATATAGGTCCATTCCTTTAGTAACTCCCCCTCTTTCTTTGCTGCTGACCCACAAGCTAAGTCACACCTCTGGTTTTCTCTTAGACTGTGTGCTTTGAAGTGTTAATTATATCACTTGGTTTCAGGGAGCAGCGTTTGGGAGAACGCGTTTCTTTTACTTGATACATTGTATATGCTGTGACTTTCCTCAGGCAAGCAGAGCGTTTGTTTATCTCGCCCGCGTTCGCCTGAGGTGATTTATTCGAGCGTGGAGTTCACTCACATTGTTGTTGCTTTGTAGCCTAGGGAGCTCTGTGGCTCACGCAGTAAGCGTGCTGCCTTGTGAAAGGCAGGTTTAGCAGTTCGTGCCTGCTCTCCGCCACGAAAAATTTATATTTTTATTTTTTTCGTAATATGTTCCATTTTCTTTTATAAATTAGTAATAGTGTTACAGTTGTTGTAGGTTTAAAAATTTTGCTTCTTTGCCCTCACACGCTGCTCGCGTGTTTGTCTGTGGGAATTCAGACACTGCCCATGTTCTGCCTTGGTGGCCCTTACCTGTGGTTTGTGGCACACTATTAACTTGAGTCCTTACAGCCTGCTCGGCTTGTGTGAGTGCAGCTTTGACCCGGCTGTGTTTAAATAACGGTATATATATATATATCTCTATTTTACCAAAGAAATTGGTGCTGTCATGGACAAAGGAGTGCTTCCCTCCTCTGCAGATGCCAGCACTCAAGTGCGCACTGCCAAAAAAAGTTACAAGGTACTTGAAAACATTGGGGATCAAGCCTGTCATTCCCAGCCTTTAGTGGCTCAAGCTATTCAGTCCTCTTTGGACTCCGCTTTATCTAATTTGAATAATACTTTGGCGTCAGCCTTTGACAGATTAATTACCCGCATTGCGGATTTTCATCCCTCCCAGGACGCTGTCCCATCTGTGGAGTCCCAGGCACCCAGAAAATGTAAGGTTAAAACTAAACATACCCAGGGACAACTCAGTCCCCTAGTGGCCATATCTCCTATTGCTTCCCCTTAGGGTAATTTAAAGCGCGGGTGGGAAGAATCTCGACCTATCTCTTCCACCCCCTGGCCGGCCCCCGCGCCTTTCGCGCCGGTGGAGCCCCCTATTGATGTCTCATCCTCTGACAGTGCAGATGATTCTAATTCGCCCCCTAAGAGGCAAAAAAGGAAGCTGACCTCGGTAGTCCCTCAAGGGGGTCCCCTGCTGGATGGTAGTGGTGTTCCTTTCTTTGATCCTGCCCTGATACAACACCCCAGGTCTGCTGAGTGGCAACCCTCTGAGGAGGTTTCCTCTTTCCTCAAGTTCTGGATCCGGCGCCCTATGGCCAAAGAGGATCGTAATAAGTTACGGGCGGAATGCCCTAGACCGTTGCTCGCCGACAAGGTAACTCTAGCGCCAGAAATAGACCAGTCTATGGCGGCTTTTCTTTCCCAGAAAGGGAAGGACCCCAAGAAGGGGGTCGATAAAGCGTGGCGTAGTTGTCAAGACAGACTGTTGGACATCGTGGGTCCAGTCACGCAGATTTTTGAAATGGCAGAAGAGGCGGCGTCCTCTAATACCCCGATAGATGTTGACGCATTAAGGGGTTGGATCCAACGTACAGTATGCCTGCTCGGCAATGCTAATGCCTCCATATGTAGGGAGAGGAGGAAATCATTATTAATGAGGTTGGATTCCAAACTGGCAGACATGTCAGAGAGGGAAGGTGGCCCTGCAGCTCAGGGTAATTTGTTTGGGGATTCTTTCCTGAAAGATTTGTCAGCTTATGTTCACACATTTACAGTGCTGGACAAAGCGCAGGTTAATATAAAAAAGGTTTTTGCCCCAAAGGTTTTTAACAAGGCTGGACGAGGTAGGGCCCGCTCCTCCGGCCGTTTTTCCCAGGGCTCCTCCCGCCCCCGACAGTTTGCGCCCCGTGGCGCATACTATACCTCCTCTGCTCGAGGAGCACATAATTAGTTCTATCCGCAACAAAACTCCAGTTGGAGAGGACGTGCCGGCAGGGGAGCCGGAAGATCAAGAGGGCCAGCAGGTAATTTCCGAGGTGCTAAAAGTTTTTTCCCTCAAAAGTTTAGGTGGCAGACTAGCCAGGTTCCTTCCACAGTGGGAGGCTCTCACTTCGGATCCTTGGGTGCTACAAACGATTCAGGGTTATCAGATAGAGTTCTATGCCCCTCCTTGCCAGTTGTCCATTCCCCTTCCTTTGGTGTTCGACAAAGTCAAACAATCCCTTATAGATGGGGAGGTACGGGATCTCATCTCCAAAGGGGCGGTAGTCCCGGCCTCTTACAGGGCCTCTCAGTTCCAGAGTACCATTTTTCTAGTTCCGAAACCGGACCAGGGGTTTCGTCCAGTAATCAACCTGAAAGCTCTCAACTCTTTTGTGGTTTATCACCACTTCAAGATGGAGGGAATTCATTTACTCAGGGATACTCTTCTCCCTGCAGACTGGATGGTCAAATTGGACCTCAAAGACGCTTACCTAGTGGTTCCCGTCTTTCCCCCACATCAGGAGTATCTTCAGTTTCAGTGGGGGGGTCGAGTGTGGCAGTTTGCATCCCTTCCGTTTGGCCTGTCCTCGGCCCCATGGTGTTTCACCAAGCTCATGCGCCCTGTGATGGCTCTTCTCAGGTCCAGGGGGATTCGGATCATAGTTTATCTAGACGACATGTTGCTCCTGGCCCAGAATTGTCAAACTCTGTGTTCTCATCTGAAATTTACTGTGACCCTCTTACAGGATCTAGGTTTTGTGATAAATGTAAAAAAATCCATATTGAAGCCTACGCAATGTATCCAATTTCTGGGCTTCAATATAGATTCAAAGCTTTGCATCCTTCTTCTCCCAGACAGCAGACTGTCCAAGATAAAGAAGGAAATTCGTCTACTCCTCAGGAGAGGGAGGATCTCCCTCAGGCAGTTGGCCAGAGTTGTAGGGATGTTGTCGGCATCCATTCAGGCTATCTTCCCTGCTCCCCTACATTACAGAGCACTGCAACGCTTAAAGGCCAGGCATTTGCGCAAGTGTCTCTCTTACTCCCAAATGGTGGAATTGCCGCCAGAGGCCAGGTTGGAACTTCTGTGGTGGCTCAGGCACATGGAGGCCTGGAATGGCAAGGCAATATTTGGCCCGTCGCCGGATGTCGTTCTGGAGTCAGATGCGAGCAGATCGGGTTGGGGAGCCAGATTGGGTCAGGTCTCCACAGGAGGGAAATGGTCGGAGTCAGAGAAACTGCTCCATATCAATTGCCTAGAGTTGTTAGCGGGGTCTTTTGCTGTTCGGAGTCTCCTCAAGGATCAGGGGAATTGTTGTGTTCTCCTCCGCATGGACAACATATCTGCGGTGAGGTACATCAATCACCTGGGGGGTACCAGGTCCAAAGTCTTGGCGGATTTGGCGAGAGAGTTTTGGCATTTTTGCCTCGACAGGGATATTCTCTTGAAAGCGGAATACCTCCCAGGAGTCAGCAACGAGGTTGCAGATTGGAACTCCAGGCACCTGCAGGACAGGAGCGATTGGATGCTGAACAGGTCTCTTTTCGCCCGCATAGAGTCCCTCTGGGGTCCTCTGATGATAGACTTGTTTGCCTCCAGACTGAATTGTCAAGTTCCCAGGTTTTACAGTTGGAGACCAGATCCGTTAGCTCTAGCCACCGACGCTTTCGTCCAGGATTGGTCGGGTCAGTTGGGGTATGCCTTTCCTCCCTTTGCTATGATAGCCCGGGTTCTGGTCCAGGTTCGCACTCAGGCGGTGTCTCTGGTTCTAGTTGCCCCCTTTTGGCCTTCTCAAGTTTGGTTCCCGGCCCTTCTAGAATTGGCAATAGATATTCCCCGTCTTCTCCCTCGCGATCCCCAGTTGCTAGTGGATCCGGAGGGTCTCCCTCACGAGTTGGTCTTGCAGGGACACCTTGCCCTTATGGCTTGGAAGATTTCAGCTCTTCCTGGTGCTTCAGAGGACTTTCGCAAGACTCTATGGCGGTCATCAGGGACTCCTGGGCGCCCTCTACTAAGGCAGGGTATTCCACAGCATGGAACAGATGGGTTAGCTGGTGTGTGGCTAGGCACCTCAATCCCGTTTCTGCCCCTCCTGTAGAGGTGGTTAATTTTCTTGTAGAATTGTTTAAGGAAGGGAAAGCCTACAGAACTGTTAATGGTTTTCGTTCGGCTATTTCAGCCGGTCATCTTTTGGTTAAAGGGGAACCAGTGGGTAGACACTTTTTAGTGCGAAGGGCCCTCAAATCTATCCGTATTAAGGTTCCGCCACAACCGAAATATTCGGTTCTTTGGGATGTTAATGTGGTGCTGCAGCTCTTCAGGTCCTGGCCTCTTAATGAGGAACTGTCCCTGCAGCAGTTATTTGCCAAACTTGCTATGTTACTATGTCTGGTGTCTATTAAAAGGGTCTCTGATATCAGAGCTCTTGATGTGGATAATAAGATGTTCACCCCTCAAGGGGTTACTTTCTTTATCTCACGAAGGACTAAATGCATGACTTCTTCGATATCCTATCCAGCTTTTCCTGAAGATTGTAAACTATGTGTGGTCAACTGTTTGAAATGTTTTGAGATTATAACTGAAGGTTTTAGACCTCCCAATACCTCTCAGCTGCTGATTTCCTACAGGAAACCCCATAAGCCGGTCTCCCCTTCTACTTTGGCCAGATGGATCAAATGGGTTATGCGGGAGGCGGGGGTTGACACTTCCTCTTTTGGTCCCCACTCAGTCCGAGGCGCTATGGCCTCTAAAGCAGCCTTTCTGGGGGGTAGTTTGGAACAGATCCTAAAAGCAGCTGACTGGTCAAGGGAATCAACTTTTAAGACATTTTACCATAAGCGTATTGCCCATGTAGCGGTGAATGTAATGCAAGGGCTTTGAACTTGCATAATATGAGCCTCCTGTCTTGCCATAGAATGTCTAATCCCCCACACTAGCGTGAGATGGGGGTTTAGATTCTATAAAAGACAAGGAGGCGAGTATTATCCCACCCACCCACCCTTACTGGTGTCGGTTGTTGTTTCAGAGGGCAGTTGATGACTTCGATGCAGGAGGAAGTGGGAGATTGAGCTCCAGGTTGCAGAAGGTTTCAACCCCGGCGTCTCCATGGGAGTTTGTTCTTCGTTCCACGTGGAGAAGGTGTTCGGTGGTCGTGTGAGACAGATCAGCGTCAGAAAGAGGGGGAGTTACTAAAGGAATGGACCTATATTGGGACTGGCTCGCTCCCTATTGGCTACCCCCAGGGCATGACCTGCCCACCATATTGGACTGGGATGTTTCCCATTGCATTGTTATAACGTTGTGTTTTTTTGAAAAAATTTCGTTTATAAAGTTTTTTATTCTTTGCTGCTGTGGTTCAGAGTAAAGATTGAAATGCATAATACTCGCCTCCTTGTCTTTTATAGAATCTAAACCCCCATCTCACGCTAGTGTGGGGGATTAGACATTGGGCTTTATTTTGACTCGCAGCCTTGGTAAACTCTCCTGCCAAGGTCTGTGTGTCTGTTTCACTATCCCAAAATACTTAGTTCAGTAACCTGCCAAGTATTATTTGTTATGTTTTTCCTTATTTGTTCTGCCTTTTATTTCCCCGGTAGCTAGGGTCCTCTCATGTCCACAATCACCACCAGTTTCTTATGTTGTTTTGGAAGCATAAGGGGTGATATTAGTTTGGGCTCATAATCTTCATTTGGCGTTATTTCCTATCCCCCTTTGCAGTCCTGTCATCATTTGCTCTGAATGCCAGTGCCCACTCTTCCCCCATGCGGTACCTTTTTACATATGCCCGTTGCACGGCCCACCTCACAACTGCTACCATGGTTCCAACCGGCTTTCCAGAGACGTTGCCATTCTCATGCTAATCGGCATTGCTGGCACCAACGAGAAATTCCTCGTTCTCCCGTCTCTTCACCCAACCTCATAAGAGAGTTCTAGGTTGCCTGCAGCCTGCGGGTTGGGAGGTGTTTCCTGCTTGTGGGCACTCTGTCTCTGCTACAGCAGGATACGGTGTCCGCCTCTGAAAATGAACGGCCTCAGCGTTCTCTCGGTCTTGCGGCTTGCTGCAAGGTTGTCGCACGTTCAGTTTGTGAACACCACCTGCGTTCAGATACAGGAGCTCGAACGCCATTGGGGTCGCAGCTTGCAGCTCAGATTTTCGGTTGCAAGCATTTTCTGTGGTGTTTGTCAATAGGAAGGTTTCCTGTGTTCTTGCCCCTGGGCTGACCTGGAAACGTTTGTTTTCTGCTGCGATGTTGTTTCTCCCACTACTACTGCTTCTCCGTTTCTGTCCACAATCACTACTGCTCCAGGTCCCTTGGTTTTGTCCTTTTTCTATCTTTATTCTCTGTTAGCAGATAAGCAGAGGACAAAACGTAGAGCGCTCATCACAGTTCTCATGACCCTTTCTTACATCTTTAAGGGGCCTCCTTGTCCCAGTATTCCTCATATAAGAAAGGGACCCTGGCTTGCACTAGTGCATTGATTTACACAATATTGGTGTACTTAAAGAAGTGGAAGTTGTGGGAACATTCAGATAGCGTTTGGGTGTGGGAGTGGGATGTCATCCCTTAATCAAAGGGACACGATCTGCTGACTCATCACAGCACACAGGCTCTGTGTAGCTCTGAGGTAGTGCTGGAAGTGATGACATCTTATTCTAGACGTTCATTGATGCTGGCGAGGAGAGCTGTCTCGAGAGTACAGTTCATGGGACTGTTAGAGGAACGGGCCGTAGGTGTGATGTGTGCATGAGCAACTTCGTGGACGGAACACGAGGACCATCTTAGGTTTTTCTGTGGCAAGTATAAGGAACACCAGCTATGTGTAGTGGGCCCAGCAGCCCAGTTGGACAGACTGAGGAACGATAAGTGGGAGCAGTGGAGTCACGCCGAAGGAAGGAGTGTGTGGGACAGATACGGATCACATGGAAGGGCAAATGAGAAATTGATAAATAGATGGAGGATGTAGTGTATATGAGTAAGGAGTTTTCTTTTCATAGGGGAATGCCAATGTACACACTTGAACAATGTATGGAAGTGAAGAATGGGCAGGGTAGACTATTGGAACCCCAGTTAGTAAATGTGTGGTGTTGGAGCATGATGCATATCTTAAGTATATAATAACCAATTTACAGGATTTACAGGTTTAGCGCTGTCAAGCCAGCAAGGACATTTACGTAAAATGCATTTTGTGCAGGATGGCAATGCATAATATTGTTGCAGAAACTTTTTTTGAGGTTTAGCTATTTTGTCTAAGCAAAACAAAAAATTAAATAGATTGTGGGGCAATTAGTGGTTTAGTAGAAATGTTAAACTGTTAGGAAATTGGTGCAAAATCAAAATATTAAATCTGTGTTACGATTTGGCAATTTTAGGATGTGTGCCAAGTTGATGTGGATGAGTTATGCTTGTTTGACATTTTAGCATGTTTATCTAGAATTTGGAACAACAGTTGTAGTGTGCCTAGCATGCCTAGTATGCTGGATAATGAGTAAAGTGCACAAAGAATGTGTCCTATGGGAGGAGTACACAGGACGTGTGCTATGTTTGTGGCACCGGAAGAATTTGTGCTGAAAGAGTAGTACTGGAAGTGTGTGCCATATGGGTTGCTCTTGATGAATGTGTACAATGTGAGCAGTACTGGATATGTGTTTATGTACTACAGTGGTAGTACTAGACATGTTGTTTTGTGCTACATTGGCAGTACTGGACTTTGGTGCTGAGTGCGTGGCACCGGATATGTTTTGTGCTCCTTTGGTAGTGCCGGATGTTCATGCTACATGTGTGGCACCAGATGAATTTGTGCTATATCAGTAGTACCAGATATTTGTTTTTGTACTACAGCAGTTGTATCGGAAGAATTTGGATGAATAGCGTGCAGTCATTGGCCCTCAATCAAACTTTGCCGGTCCGGAAACAATGGTGCTGGTAAGCTTACCGGCACTGTTGTTTTCGGACCGGCAAAGTACAAGCCTGCGGGCGGGTGCCATCCCACCCGTCAAGTCTGCACTGGTGAGAGGAACGGCACCTGCCCGCAGACTGTCACGGAAGCACCAGCACCGTTATTCCGTGATCCCCATCCCATCCCCATTCCTATGGGACTCAAATCGGAATGGGGGCTTACACAAACCACCGCCTGACTTACCAGACTGCCTGGGCTGTAATGCCTGGGTGTTTCTGGCAAGTCAGAGAGCGGTAAATCCCTGCGGGTCCAGCAGCCACTGGCCGGTTTTGCCGGCACGGTTACCACCGGACCTATAATGAGTGCCATTGTGTGCCTAAGAGTGTGCCTTTTTTTTTTTTATGTACCGAGTAGTACTGGAAGTCGGAATGACATGTGCGGTGTAATGAGTAAGTAGTGTGGATGTGTGGCATGTTTGCCCATGTGTATAGAGTAGCAGAAGTGCTCTCAGTGATGACTACACGTTGAGGTGGGTCTAGAGGCATTTGTTCGTGGCAAGTATTTACAGAGCAAAATTGCTCTTTATAGGTGTGTGTGGGGAAGTGGTGGCATGTGTGCATTGTCTGAGTATGTTCTGGTTTTACATGATGTGTATGTGGGATGAGTGATTATTTGTTTGGGAGATGCCTTTAGTCTGTTGTATGGGGTTTAGAACATGGCTTCCACTTGTTCTGGGACACTGCATGGTGTTGATGCTGCCTCATCTCATAGTTATGCCATTGTGAGGCTTGGAGTTGAATGTATGAGTGTGACTGATATTATAATTGTTCTTTTATAACGCGCTTAATACCGGTGACATCACTTTCTAAGTGTGAGACCAGGATTCGAACCTGTGTTGCTCTGCGTTGTCTTGCTTCTAAGACAAACACGTTGCCCCTGAGCTATCCTCCCGCCCCAATATTATGTGTGTCTGGTAAGGAAGGGCTGTGTGTTGTGAAGTGCTTTTCTGAATGCATGCATACAAGCTCCGGAATGCAGGAGGTCAGAGAGAATGTTGGAAGTTGAGGATGTTGATGTACGAGTGAGAGAACGCTATGGTGCTGGCGTTCCAACCCAGGCTGTTGGAAGATGTAGCCTGGGTGGTGGGAGGCAGTCGAGTCCTCTCCTGTAACTTAAGAGTTACTGGAATAAAGGAACTGTTATTAAGCAACTTACCTGAAGCATCCAGAATATCTTCAGAACACACATCTCACTCTTTCTTGTCACAGTTCCCCACTACTCCCACCTTACTCTTTCTCAGCACAATGTCCCACTACCCCGAACTCACTCTTCCTCATCACAGTCCCCCACTACTCCAAACCTACTATTTCCCATCACAGTGCCCCACTACTCCTACCTCACTCTTCCTTGTCACAGTCCCCCACTACTCCCAACTTACTCTTCCTCAGTACAGTCCCTGAGTACGCCTGGTAAGATAACTCAGCGGGTTGAGCGCTCGCTGCTGCGATCTGAGTGTGATCTGCATGTCACAGGTTCGAACCCCGGCAAGGCCAACTCAGCCTTTCAACCTTCCGAGGTCGATAAATGAGTTCCAATTTCGGTTGGGTGATATTGTATGTAAAATATGTGCTTTGTAAAGCGCTTTGGATTAAGGTGCTATATAAATAACACATCATTATCATTACTCTCAACCTACTATTTCTCGTAACATTCCCCCACTACTCCTATCTCACTCTTCCTCATCGCAGTCGCACACTACTCCACCTCATTCTTTCTTATCACAGTCACCTACTAACCCCTTCTCACTCTGCCTCATTGCAGTCCCAATACTACCACCTCACACTTCCATGTCACAGTCCCCCAAAAATCCCACCTCTCTCTTTCTTGTTACAGTACCCCACTAACCCCACCTCACTTTTTCTCATCAAAGTACACATCCACACCCATCTCCTTATTCCTCGTCCCAATACCCCATCAGTAATATTACCTTTAATGCCATCTCCCGGTCCTTTGTCCCAGTAATACATTAGTAATCAGTTACATTACCCCCACATCCCTCTTCCTCATCCCAATACCCCAATAGTAATCCTCTTCATTACACAACCTCCCTCTTCCTCGTCCCAGTACACCATAACGCCATACAACACAATACAGTACATATTGATAAAAGATTATATGACATCCAGAGGCGTTGCTAGGGGGGGCTTAGGGGGCAATAGCCCCGGGTCTTTTGGTTGTAGCCCCGGATAGAATCTCAGGGACTACAACCAAAAGGCTAGCAAGCCCCGAGTCCCGGCAGCCCCGACATTAGCATAGCCCCGGATCTTTTACGGACCTAGCAACACCCCTGATGACATCAGTTATGTTATCAGAAAAAAGGAAGAATTACAGGTCTTAGGAAGTATGGCATTACAAAACCCTTGGAATTCTGTGAAAAAACTTTAGTTCAGGTACAATGAGTTGAAGTGAAGTTAAGGTGCAGATTTAATGTAACATAACCCCTCATATTCAGCAGTTGTTGGAAGCCACCTTAACTATGCAGCCTCCATTGCACAGCCACTAAGCACACTGATGACATCACAAAGGACATCACCTATGAGATCATAGATGAACATGTCAGATATCATCAGTGATTTCATCATGTCAGAAATCACTTAAATCGCCACCTTTGACCACCTCAGTCAGCATTTTGGTAAGTACCAGCGATAGGGAATCTTTTTCAACTGTATTTGAAGATATATGGCCTCATTACAAGGTTGGCGGTGCTGAAAAAAAGTGACGGAAATTCGATTACAACTACTTTTCCCGCACAGCCAAACTACAGGTTTGCCAGTGGGGAGCCTGATTTACCTCCAGCAAGGAGCTGGAGGTAAGTCAGGCACCCCACAAGTACATAGCGAAATGCATCATTTCTGTACTTTATTTTATCATTATTAAAGAACCTTGTTCCGGAATATTCATTGTGTTGATTTCTTTACTGCACCTTGGATTTGTGAGCCGACAGAATTAATCAGCAGGGTGCTTCTCGCATCAGTTTGTGTATTTTGATATTTCCTCACCAAACTTTGCAAAAAAAGTATATGCAGGCTCTGAATTTTTTCGCCAAGGTGGGTGAGGTTTTGTGCGGGTGGGGAGGGGGGGGTAAAGTTATAGGGGGCTCCCAAATAAAAAGTGTTTTCCCTTAGACTGAATGGGGCAAAACTTTGCGCACGGCTACAGGCCGAACAGCTGGATGGATTTTCACCAAATTTGCGGCAGGAGGGGGGGGGGCTTGGGCCAGAAAGCGTGATTTTGTGTGTTTGGTGGAAATCTGACAATTACTTTTGTTGTATACTACTGAAATGTACGTCCCAAAAAATTAGTGATCTCTGGGTTCACTCTCGTTGGCCTGCAGTACGCCGTGCTGTCATCGAACGTTGGACGCACCTGGTGGTTGGCTGGTGGGAAGCGTGCTGTGCGTCAAAGATTTTGCGAAACGCTGCCATGGTGTATCGGAGGATAGTGGCATGCACAAAGGCATTGCAAAACATAGTGTGCTGGAGAAAGTGGGGGAAAGAGGCCGAAGCAAAGATATTGGCAATGTTTTCAGCAGTAGGCTATGGCTGCCGGTGGTTATATTGACTTAGTGCGTTTGTGTTGTATGTTTGTTTGGCTTGGCTTGTTGTGGTTGTGAGTAAGGCATAGCCTTTTAAGTGCGTGGGCACAGGTTGCAGCCTTCACCTTGTAGGGAAGAGCCTATGGCTTGCGCCACACCGGCGTATTGTAATGCATCTCATGCATGGGAGAGCTGTGAGGTACTCAGCGGTTAGGTGTGCAGGCGAGTACCTTCAGTGGAGATGGAGGAAAGAAAATGAGAATGGTTTACATTCGGACCAGGAAGGAATTTTGTGTATCACATGTTTGTAATAAGGAGGATTTATGTCGGTACTGGCCGATAGTTCATTGGCGGGCAGCAGTTGGAAAGGGCCTAGCCTATTGGGGTTATGGACAGAGGCTGAATGCCTCTGTTTGTATCGAAGAGCGTTGATGTTGGGTACATCAGCTCATACGCAATGTAGTCAGTTATGGGAATACTGTGGTGTGCAAATTGTAGACATATGTACAAACAGTGCATTGAGTGCAGGTAGACTGCTTTGGGGATGGGGAGTGAGTAGGTGGTAATATGAGGGTTTTAACAGTGGATGTACTATGGTGTGCTCTGCCTGCAGAGGCGTCGCACACTGTGTGCATGGATAGGGCCGTTGGATGCAACAGTGTGGGGAGTGGTTGAAAGTAGTTTGGAGAATTTAGTGTTGTGTGAGTCCGTTAGTGCATCCACACGTACCAGTAGTTAGGAAAGGTATGTGCACACATGGAAGCATACATGAGTGTACTGATTGTCAGTGGATGTGTTGAAGGGCGCACTATTGGGTGCATGGGCGGAGGCTGTAGGCCTCGGCCTATATACCCTTCATCCTATGGCGTGGGCATAGGCTTCTTTTAGGGAGGGCTGTCACACATTGGTATGTGGCAGGATTGTGTACACAGGTGCGCACAATTAGTGTAACGGTTGACAATTGTACAGGTGACTACTAATGGTTTTCTAATGCAGATAGCCTCCTTTGGGGATGGGGAGTGCATTGGAGATAATATGAGGATATTTGTAGGCAGAGTGCTATGTTGTGTTGTGCCTGCAAAACCCCTAATGGCTTGTGTGCATGGCTGGAGCTCGCGGACATAAGAGGATGGACACTGGTTGGAAGTAGGTTACGGAATGTTGCCTTGATTGGGTTGATTACTGTACCAAAGTGTACCTGTGTACAGGAATGGTAAGTGGTCAGAAAATGTAAATGAGTTTCTCCATTGGTTAGCAGTGGGTGTGGCAAAGACTTAGGCTGTTGGCAACAAAACTCCAACGCTATGCCACTATGTATGGGAGTACTGAAATATAGGTCTGTGTATTGGGTCTGGTGAAGGACTAGGCTGTTGGGTGCATAGGCGGAGGCCGTATGCACCCAACAGCCTAGGGCTTCCACACAGTCTTACTTTGGGGAGGGCAGTGAGACATAGGCACATGGATGGAATTTGAACACAGGTACTCAGATATACTTGATTGGTGGGCAGTTGAGGAGGCGATTATACATTTTTGGTGAGTGAATTGAGACTGTATTTGGGATGGGGAGTGTATTGGAGACAAGATGAGGATATTTGTAGTCGGACTGCTGTGCTGTGTTGTGCCTGTAAAACCCCTAAAGGATTTTCGTCATGGCTGGGGAGATAACAGAGTGGCCACTGGTTGGAGGAAGGTTACAGAATGTTGTTGTGATTGGGTTCCTTACTGTACCAGTATGTACCTGTGGACAGGAAGAGTAAGTGGTCACCGCTGTGCCTGCAGCACCCCTATTGACTTGTGTGCATGGCTGCGGTCCTTGGACATCACAGGGTGGCCAATGGTTGGAATTATGTAACAGAATGCTGCCTTGAATGGGTGCAGTACTATATTAATATGTACTTGTGGGCAGGAAAGGTAAGTGGTGACAGCATGGCTATATTGTTTTGCAGTGGGTGTGGCGAAGGAGTAGGGTGTTGGCAAGAAAACTGCTACGCATTGCTACTATGAATGGGAGTACAGTCAGATTGGTATGTGGAATGCACACATATGTAGAAAGAGTAATTTCAGTGTGATGTAGGTCATTTGCATAAGTTATTGGACGCATGCCTTGTGGTATAATATACCCTTGTAAATATGTAAGTGTATTAAGGTCTGCTCCTTTGCATAATTATTATGGAAGATATGATGCAGTTTTCACAGCTGCATTGGTGAGATAATACACCATTTGCGTTAGGAGTGGTGTGCCTGTGAAGAGAGTCATGCTTCGGGAGTGTAGTTGGAAAGTGGGTGATGAAAGGATTGCATTACTGCGTAAAGTTTGCGCCATGGCTCATGTACACAGATATGAAGCATTGTGCGGTAGGTGCGCAGGCGGCTATCTTGAGAGGCCATTTGGCTGGAAAGTGCATTGCAGATGATGCAGGGATTTTTGTAAACGGTGTACCATGTTGTGTTGTGAGTGGTATGTGCCTACTGGCGTGCATGGATGGCTATGGGTCTTTGATGTAGGAATGTTGACATTGTTTGGAAGTAGGTTTAAGAATGTTGACTTCTTTGGTTGAGTTGTGATATTGATATGTACCTCAAGCGTACACGGTTGGAAATAAGTATGTGTACTGTGGCTGCTAACTGAGACAGAATGGTTCTGGAGGACATTTTGCACTTGGTACACCAGTAGAGGTGGCCTGAAGTGACTGCACTTGAATATGGAGTACGTTATTGGCCTTGTTGGCATTGACGGACTAAGCTGCCACAATGAATGTACAGTATGGTGTATAGGTGATAATATTGTGTACATTGAGAGCAAAGGAACATAGAGGAAGATGACACGAGTTAATAATGATTACACATGTAAAGTGTGCATAATGTACTGTGCAACAGACATGCATTTATAGCCAACAACATTACGAACGCTCTTCAATGCAGCCATATTCAGGAGGGCAGGTGATTTGACTGTTACCTTTGTGTGGAGTATTTGTTGAGATGGGCCACGGAGGCAGTTGAAGCTGTTACTGTGCGCAATTATAATGGGTGCATTGCTTCCGTTACCTATGCTTGTGTGCCGTATACTCCATTGCTGTAGTCATTGCCGTCAGTGACTTTACTTTGCACAGTCGTCTGTCATGGCGTGCACTTTAGATATTTATTTAATGTGCATGCCAAGCATTGCGCAGTTTATCTTGTGAACACTTAGCTCTGGAAAGGAACAACACAAACAAAAGCTATAGCGGAAATGCACACACAGAGTATAGGGCAGCAGAGTATTCCACAGTTTAATAACACTACAGTGCATGGTTGGAAGTGCTTTATTTTGTCACACAATGTAAAAGAGTACGTGACAGTTGGCTGCATTCTCTGCTTTTTCTTTTTAGTGAAGAAGGTCCAGCGAGCAATGGCATCTGTGCACTTTTGTAGTTCAGCGTGAGTGTAGGAAAATGCGAACAGGAGTACGTAGTGGTGCTTGGTGGGCCGTGGGGTAAAACATTTTGTTTCAAAGGTAGCGAAGGTAGCATCTGGTGCCTCTGGGATGCCTCACAGAAGAAAGGTTTGCAGGTTGGTTCGTATAGCAGAAACTACAAATGGACAAACGGGCCCATATTGGACAAACTGGTCGGCCCAGATATTAACGACGGTGAAGAAATTGCTTATGGTAATCTTCAAATGCTTCGTCCACCAGCCAGCTACTGGTAAGTGAAAGGTGTGGCACGCGCAGTAAGGTATAACGTATCTGAGCACAAACAGGAATAAGAGTAATTGTAAGTAGCCAGTATTAGTTGCAGCCTACAGGACAAAACTTTGCGGGAAGGATAATGTACTGCTAGCTGCCTGCCAGATGGACCATGAACTGTGTGGTACTGCTTAGTGTCATATGTTAACTCACTGCCTTGGTGTGTGGTTTGTAGGTAGTGCAATACCTCTGAACTGACCCTCATTTGGCGTGTGCCACCCGCCATAGAAAGTGTTCCCTCATCCGCTAAACTCCTCATAAGTCTGTTCTCTTCAATGGACTCTCAACCCGTTAAATGTAACTATGTGTTCCTCCCTGCCCGGTGACTTCAGAGTTTGAGAGCAATGTAATACTGTTATTGTACGGCACACGAAAATGTGTTGGAACCGTTGGGAATAGACGCTGTTTTCATGTGTTTCATTACTACAAAACGTGACAGTGGTAGCGAGTGTTGTTCGACCCGTGGCACAATGTGTCTGTGTGTCTGTAAAGAAAGTAAAACAAGAAGGAACTTAATGGGGTTGACTTCGGACTGCTGCACAATGTAGGAGGTGCTTTGGTAAGAAGTGCGTCAATGAAATGTGAGCTGTACATGTTAGGCTGCGGGTTGACCGCTGCGTGCACCTGTGGCCGTTATAATGTTCAGTGCACTGAGGTTGTGTAGACGTGGTAAATGTGTGAAAGGGCACAGAAAGGGCACAACAGGGAATGTAGCAGTGTATGAGTGCGCAGAAAGCGTGGTGCTTTAGTGGACGATTAGAGCTCCATTTCCGTATTGTTTTGTAAGTCTGCATTTGGAGGGGGTGGGGAAGTATGCCAGGAAAAGAAAGTACAATAACTGTTGCAATTTACGGAGAATGGTGCAGACATGGCATTGTAATGGTGCTTTTTTACTGCCGTTACAAAGCTCTGTGTAATGTACAGAGTGGAGTGAGTGGTAGAGTGCATTTCTAAAAATACATATTGAGCAGGATGTTAAGAAATGTTACTCGTAATATACAAGTGATGTGAAGGTGTACTTACATAATTTTGGCAAAATCCATGCTTCTATTGGCCACGTGGCAACTTGCACTATCCGCCTTAGATCATTGCAGACTACCTTTGGCGCACATGGACAGTGGTACTGCAATGTAATTTATGTATCTGTTTTTCCTTCAGTTCTATACAATGTGTGACCTTGGAGCTAAATATGGTTCCTCCTCAAGGCTATTTTATAATGATCGTGTGTCCTGTTGAAGGAGAGGTATGTTCGGTTTCGATTTCCAGGGATCATGCAGGAAAAGGAATCAGCCAACAACGGGTTTCGATTGTAGCATGTATTTAGAAATGTTGTTAGCATGTATCTAGTGGACAATACTGGTACTGTGCTTTGTCTACACGTATTATTTGTGTGACTGTACTCCTTGGATTGATTGGGAATGAAATTGTGCAACAATCACTGTACTACATTTCGTCCATCATGGTAGTATGGTACGTAGCTTTAGATTGGCAGTGCAGAAGGAAAAACATTGTTTGTGCACTTACAAATGTACTGATTTGTGCAGTGGAATAAGGTATAGTACGTTTGTGCATCAATGAGTACAATTCAGCTTTATGGATATTAAGTAGGCATTTGCAAGATTTACAGGTAGTCTGTGCTTTGGACTGATGGAAGTATCTTTGCATTCCCACCATGCCGATTGCTTTGTAATGTATGCAGAATAGTGGCCTCCATTGGTGGAGTAGCGTGTGTGGTAGATTATAGCTACAGTTGGGAAGGTTTTCTCACCAAGTGATATGAGTCTATGCGTGAAGGTAGTTAGTTTGCAGTTATTTTTGGTACCGTCGGCATTGTATCTTAAGAGCATCCATATCACATATTGGGTATGTGAGTGTATATGTAGCGTCGCACGATTAGCAAAATTGCACGACGTACACAACGTGGTATGGGTTGCATT
The DNA here is from genome assembly GCF_040938575.1 of Ambystoma mexicanum. Lineage (NCBI taxonomy): Eukaryota > Metazoa > Chordata > Amphibia > Caudata > Ambystomatidae > Ambystoma > Ambystoma mexicanum. The sequence continues at coordinate 1,088,252,004 of NC_090926.1, read as the reverse complement.
TTGCACTAGTTGCTGAAATGGAATGGAGTTAAAGTTAGGTATTGGTATAAACATGAAGGATTTGTTAGGAACTTGCTCCTGAATGACATGGTTAAAAGAGTGCATGTATGTTTCCACATGTAGGAAATCTAAAAGATTTGATTTATAAGTATGTTTTTTCTTTCCAGTATATTACACGGACCGGGGTGGTGGCTGTGTAGTTATGGTTACATTGCTAAATTTATAGGAAGACCATTTTTCCGGCGGCATATAACTTCACTCCCGCTGCAGGAATCCGCACGAAACTTTTGAAAAAAAGTATATGTGCTGCTCTGAATTTTTTTGACAACTTTGGTGAGGGTTTGTGCCGGGGTGGGGGAGTTATAGAGGGGGTCGCAAACATTTTTTTTCCCATAGACTGAATGGGGAAAACCTTTGCGCACGGCTACAGGCCGAACGGGTGTACGGATTTGCACGAACTTTGCGGTAGGAGCGGGGGCTTGGTTGATAAAGCGTGGTTTTGTGTGTTTGGTGGGAATCCGACCAGTAGTTTTGTTGCAAACAGTTCAAATGTACGTCTCTAAAACGTAGTGATATCTGGGTCCACTCTGCGATCCATTTCCCAGTTTGCTCTGCGGATTGAAGTGTTATTCGCTTGCGGTATGGCATGCTGCCGGACAACTTTGGATGCAGCAGTGGTTGGCTGGAGGGAAGCGTGCTCTGCGTCAACATTTTTGACAAATGGCACCATGGTGTATCGCAGGTCAGAGCGCCAGCAGAAGGCTCTGCAAAATATGCTGTATGTCATGTGTTGGCCGCAAGAAGGGAGGTAAAGGGTGGGGGAGTGAGAAGTGGTTAATGTGACATAAGTATGTAGGGGGAAAAAGACAGAGGAGTGGCTGCAGTATTAGTGCGTATTGTGTCAATTTGTGGGTACCTAGACAGTTGACTGCTTTGTGTGGTGATTGTAGGCAGCTGTCGTAACAGGCCGATAGCTTGTGCCGCAAGCAGTTTGCAGTGACCTCTTTGCCTGGTGACAGGTGAATTTCAAAAGGGGAGTGAATTGCACATGGCATAAACTGGGCGGGTGTCTGTGCTATGCAGATGGATAGTGGCACCTGGGCACCTGGTAGTATGCATGGGTGCATGAAGTTCCGGGGCGTCTGCTGAAGGATTGCACTATTGGGTGCATGGCCGAAGGCCTTAGGCCGGAGGCCATGCACTCACGAGCGTAGGGCTTCAGTTTACGCACCACAGCAATGCATGTGTAACTATGCATGTGGTAGAGGAGGGTGCTTGCATAGTGTGGTGTGTGCAGATTGGTTGGGGGAGGGCCAAAGTTGCGAACAGTATGTGGGTAGGTTGGCAGTGACACAATACTTTGTGAATGGGAGTGGACACGTCCTTAGTATGTGAATGAAAGTGCACAGGAGTGCAGGAGAATGTCTTTTATTTGTGCAGTATGGTAACTGTTGGTATTTTTCCAGCATTGCGGCATGGCGGTGTGCAGGTTGGGTAGGAATGTTAGTGCCAGTGCTGTGTATGTGGATTGTTGTAGTTGGTGACATGGTGACATGTATGGTGGCATTATGTTGTGGTGGGTGTGTGCAAGGCCTAGAGCATTGGGTGCATGGCTGAAGGACGTAGGCCATGCACTCAAGAGCCTAGGGCTTGAGCACTGCCATGGCAGTAATGCATTGTTGACTCTGCTTCCATTAGAAGGTGGTGACTTGCACAGAATGGGTGTGGACAACATTTCAGATGCAATAGAGTATAAGAAGTGAGCTGCCATGCGTGTATGTTTCGTTTCGCAGATGAGGTGACTGATAGGACGTGGTGCAGTTTTTGATGTGTGTTTGGAGATGTTGCACTAAAAAGACATGCAGTGTGGCTACTGGGTGCAGTGTGTGAACGTTCTCAGTATGGTAGAGAGTATGGTTGAAGGGCAGCTTATATGTGTTTGGATAGTGTGCTGTGTGAGGTTGCTTGTATTATGGCCAATTTTGTGAGCATTTTGTGGTTCGGTTGGCAGTGACACAATAGTGTGACAGTGGAAGTGGGTAACACAGTAGTATGTGAATGAAAGGGCGTAGGGCTGCCAGACACACTGCAATGTGTGTGAATAATGGTAACTGTTGCATTTAACGGTGTGCATATGCATTGCTGTGTGGAAGTTGGGGAGGAGTGCTGTGCCAGTGGGGCATATGTGCATAGAGGTAGTTGGTGAAATGCTGACATGAGTGGTTGCATTACTGTGCGGGGAATGTGTGCAAGGAGCACACTTACTGCAGCAATGCAAGTTTGCAGTGCTTTAGGCGCATGGTGGTGATGTTTGGTGAATGGGTGTGGAGCACATTGTTCACGTGCTACAGCAGCAGAAGAGAAGTGAGTTGGAAAGGGTGTATTGTGAGTAACATGGTTGTGGTGATAGTTGGAACATGCTACAGCATTTGGTGTACGCCAGGAGATAGGGAAGCGAGAAGTTGTGTAGTGTGGCCACAGGGTTCAGTGTTTACATAATGTGAGTATGGAAGAGGGGATGCCTGAAGTGCAGCTTGTATGTGCTTGGTTACTGTGCTGTGTGCAGATTTATTGAAGTAGGCCCAATGTTATGAAGTTGCTGTGCATAGGTCGGAAGTGACACAATAATTTGTGAATGGCAGTGGGTAGGGGTGGTACGGGCTGTGGTATGTTTGTGGATTCTGCTATTTGTGACACTTTTTTTCGTGAATGGGTGTTTTATGGTGTGGGCGAGTTGGAGTGGCGCTACGCATGTTACATTTGCGTACAATGTTAGGTGGCCAAATGGGTGCATGCATGGATCCATAGTGTTGTGCTGGGTGTGGAAAGGGCTGTACTGTTGTGTGCATGGGCAAAGGTGGGGTGGGTGCGCCTCTGGATCTTTGTGCAGTTTCTGGTGAGGGGCTTTGGAATCAAACGGAACGTGTACTGAGAGTGTGTAATGGTACATATGGCCTGGTGTACAGAAATGATAGGGAGCAATGCGATTGCTGCATGAATGTGTGAACACTTGACAGCACCCAGTGGTGGAGTGCTGGAAAAATGCATGTGCAAAGGGAAGAAGTATTGTGTGTGAGTTACTGGGCCATCACTGTATATCGGAAAGCGCACGTGGCACATTCTGCCATTAAGAGCATGGTGGACATGGCAATGGAATTGTGGGAAATAGTCAATCAGGTGTGTAGGGTGTAGTGCACAGGAACCAATTGGTGTCAATACTGTCTCGTGAATTTGGTTGAGATGGACAGTCCACAGTGCTTATCATGGGTGATACCTTTGAGTGCCATCTGCAGAGGTGTTGTGTGCAAAGAGGCGCTGCTGGTAATTTGGGGTTGGAAGGAGTGGACACTTTCTGGGGCTGTTAAGTTGACTGGAGTTTTGGCGGGATGGTTCGCCTTTTCAGATATGTGGCTCTGTCACGCACCTTGACTTTGTAGTCGTCCACGATGGAAGTCTGCACTTGGGGTACATGTCGTGGAGACATTAAATCCATCTCCTGAAGAGGTTGCTGAATGCAGTGATGTGGATTTTTCGTACTGCCAAGGTTGTTTTGTCATGTGTAATACCAAGAGGAGTATAGGTCCATGAGGGCGTACATTGTCCCCAGCCAGAGGTCGGCAGGCGTGTTATAAACAGAATTATGCAGCAATATATGCAAACTGCTGGCATAGTCTCCACCCATTACCACATTGTGACGTCTGAAAATATGCAGTGGTTCCGTACAAATGGCATTTATTTCAGCGCCATTGCCAATGCTGTTGTCTTTTACACTGTGCAAGCATTCACCACAATGTGGTACAAATTTGAGGAGAGGGAAACAGAAACGCGTATAGAGGGGAAAAATCTAAAAAAGTTGCTCGCAGACACGTTAAATAAAAAAAATAATAACCATGTATAAATCTACATCGGAAGATCCAATCCCATTCTCAGGTTTATATTGGTAACCCTTCTGCCCCTCTATCAGGAAAAGCTTGCGCATTGTGTGGTACTTTTAGGATTAGACAAGCCACATCCTGGGTGGCGATGTGCATGTATGCCATAGAGGAAGCGCACAAAGTTTTAGTGAACATTGTAGTGGACGCGCTCTGGAATTGCACGACACTTATACTGTATATGTGTAACGGTACATTTCAAGCGTTGTAAAGGTGTGACAGTGTTGGATGACGGTGGCTTTGATGGGATTGTGGATGTGTGTGTGCCTATTTACGCATAGGCCAAAAGAGCTAGTGCAGCACTGATGATAGTGCACATGAAAGAAGGACTGCTGAAGCTTTACAGGGGTAAAGGCTGTCGCTCTGCTTTGGTAGGTGCACATGCCACAATGTGCTCTTATGACGATGCTGCCCCCTGGAAATGGGACTATGCCATTTGGCCAATTAGGTGCTCAGGGCGTGCATCACAGAAAAGTGCACCAATGGGAAGAAGGACTCCACCTGCTTTACTGGGCCGTGGATATTGCGCTACTTGGGGAATGGCACGTGCCACATTCTGGCGTTCTCACCAGGCTGGGCAATGGGACTATGGCATTTGGCCAATCAGGTGGTCATGGTGTACGTGACGGGAAAGAGCACCAATAGGGAGAAGGACTCCTCCTGTTTCACTGGGACACGGCCCTTGTGCTAGTTCGTAAAACGCACGTGCCCCTGTAAGCATGCAGGCCAATGGGAATGTGCCTGTTGGGATTATCCAATTACCTTCTTAGGTTCCGCCTCATAGAAAGGGGCGTTAACAAGTTGTTACTGTACTTCGTGCACTCAGACTGGTAGAAATGGAGAGACGGAGACTGCTGCTACTGGGTGATGTCTATGTGGTAGATTTGCACAGTTATGTCCAGGAAAAAAACTTGCATGGCAATTTCGGGTTGGCAGGAGTGGAGGCAGTGTGGTGCCCTGTCGACATACGCAATTTTCGCATTCTCATTGACGTTTATAAAAAAGCGGTTACTTTTGGCCCTTTTCATGTTGTTGCGCTACACTACAGAGCTCAACATGCAGGTAGCGGCTCTTCTTCATATGTGGTGCATCAACTGAAGAGATTGTTTGTTTGTTTGTTTGTTTATTGATTTTGGATGGTGCGCCAAACCCAAAGGTAACAGGGCGCAACAGAGAACAGGAAAATATGAGTACTTAAAAGCTTGGTTACAGGGTAGGGTACAATATAAATATAAAACATTACATTTCGGCAAATCAGATTAAAAAAATATACATATATACAGTCAGCAAGTTACATTTCGTCAAATCAGTTAAAGAATATACATATATACAGTCAGATTGACTAGGATCTGTTAGTGTAATAGAGGCAAGGTTAATCTTGGGGGTCGTTAGAGCGTAGCCAATTGAGAGTATTCTGCCTAAAGCTATAGTAGGATTGGTCTATTCTGATGTTAAGTGGGAGAGCATTCCAGTATTGGGCTGCCTTGACTGGAAAGCTGCTGCCGCCCGTTTTATTTTGTCTAAATTTAGGTACCTGTAGGCAGTAGGAGTTGATGTTTTTGGTAGGGCGGCTTGAAGTTTTTCTTACTATTCTAGCTGCCAGGTAGGACGGGGCTGTGTTGTTTAGGCATTTGGAGGTGAGTTATGCTATTTTAAGTGAGATTCTGTCACAGATTTTGAGCCACTTGTGTTCCCTTCTTTTATTGGAAATGTGTTCCTTGGAGGGTAAGTTTAGGGCAGTTCTAAGGGCGTTGTTTTGCAGTGTTTGAAGTTTGGCGGTGATGTATTTATTGGCTCCCAGATACAAGGCATTGCAATAGTCAAATTTGGAGAGTGTTACGGCGCTAGCGATGATGATGCAGCTATCTTGGGTGAGGAAGGCTCTGCTTTCCCTGATAATCTTGCACATGTAGGCGGTAGAGGATGCTAATGAGTTCACTTGTTTCTTTAGTGTCAAGGCTGAGTCAAGGTGAAAGCCTTGACACTTGACAAGGTTGAGAGCAGTGAGACGTTTTTTCCCCACTGCTAAAATTGTATTCTCATCTATACCGCCAAGAAAAATGTGGACCTATTGGGATGGAGTTTGTGCCCACCCAGAGCGCGAAAGGTGTTCCATCAATGGAGAAATTGCTACTTTTGTGAACAATTCTGGAAAGTTCTTCTGTCGGTCCGTGCCAATGGCATGTCTTTGTCGGACAATGGCAAGACCTTGCTCTTGTACAATCTACAACATGCATTGAAGACCTTACTTGTACAATGCGCAGAGTGCAGGAAAAGAAAGAAATGTAAAAAAAGCGACAATCCTTTCCAGTATCTATTCCAATACCACAACTATGCACCTGTTCTAATGCAGTTTGTTCACTGCGAGAGAGCGGAAGATGTATGAGCAATGGAAGCATGTCTACATTTTGGTATGATACTGCAATGTTTTTCTGCAAGATTCAGATAATTTTGTTGGGATGTCGCGTGACGCTGAAGTTCCGTCAGAACACGGTCGAACCCCGAAAAGCTGAGAAGAAAGAGCACAAAGCCCATACCGACTGAGACTAAGGTGGCAGAGGACAGTGAGCAGGTCGAGCTTACGGCCGTCCTCTGCAATGAACAGGAGAACGACTCCACAGTATGTATTTCATTGCATCACCCTGCACTGTTGAAGGTGAGCGACCTTTGGAGTAAATGCTGCACTTGTTGTGTGTTTTGCACTGCTAACTTTGTCGGACATTGGCACGGAAAAAAATTTTCTTTCTCAAAAAACTAAAAACCTTTTCCTTATCTATTCAGGTATCTAACGTATGCACCTGTTCTAATGCGGTTTGTTCACTGCGAGAGGGCGGAAGATGTATGAGCAATGGAAGCATCTGTACATTTGTGTATGATGCTTCAATGTTTTTGTGGAAGATTGACATCATTTGGTTGGGATCTCGCATGATGCTGAAGTCCCGCTAGAATACGGGCAAAGGCCGAAGTTCCTGGAATAAAGAGCGTGAAGCCGCCACTGACTCAGACCAAGGCGGCAGAGGACAGCGAGCAGGTCGAACCTCTGGGCCTCGTCTCAAATTAACTGCAAAACTGCCTCCACAGTCTGTATTTCATTGAATCACGCTGCACTGTTGAAGGTGAGCTACCTTTGCACTACATGGTGCACTTGCTGTTTGTTTAGCACTGCTAATTGTGGTGTAGAAATAAAGAGTTAAGCTTGCAACACAAGAGCCTCTCCTACATTATTTTAGAGCACACTGCTTTCAAAAATGCAGCCTTATTCCATTACAATGGCATTTCTTTGGCCAATATAAGTAATGGTGTTTTGTAGTTGTATGTACAGGATTTAGTGAGGCGCTTATTGTAAGAATGGGTATAATGCACTAATGTCAAAATCTCTATAGAAAGCACAAACAGAGTTTTCCCTTGAAAGCAGGTACAAAAACAAAACCTCGCCTGTCTGTTTTTACAGCCACCACTACATATGAAATCCTGTGTACTGGTTCAATTGTATTCCGCCGCCTTTGCACACAGAACGAAAAGTACGCAGAAACCCTGTTACCTCCGGGATTCCACATGCACATGGTCGAATTGCACAATGGTGCGCACGGAAATGGGTCTGTGCACGCGACCACATTGTGGAATAAGGATTCTGGGTGCTGTGTGAGTAGGAATGTGTTGAAAGCGTAGGTTTGTAAATTAGTCACCAACGGATTATTACTGCACTGTATAGGATATTATTAGCAGTCCCCACCACCCACCGGAGGAGCAAGAGCTCAAGGTCACGTCCCTGCAGGAGCAGTGGACCCACAGAGACAGCCACCTGACCAGCCATAATCTCAACGAATTATGGTAAGCACTGATGCCCCCACGCTTCGCATTTCAAAAAGCGCTTTCGCAGCTCGAGCATTACTGCATGCGAGCACTCTTTGATTACTGAAAAAGAAAAGCCCACATTTGCACAGCATTGCCTGGAAAAGCTAAAGTGAGCCTTTCGCCACCATTAAGGTACACGAGGTACCTAGTAGCTCCAAGATGGCCACCCGATCGATGCCCGCAGCCCCCTCTGCCTAACTAGGCCATCTGATTGGCCACCTGGCCTATCTCCTTCCCCATTGACCGCCGGCAGGCGAAGCCGGCCCACTCCCTCCAAGGCCCATGGGAGACAAGGCCATCACCTGTTTTGTGCCTGTTTTGCCGTGTCTGCCGTCTGTCAGAGCCCCTGGCTTTCGCACCAGACTTCTTCAAAGGTAACATTTTACTTCCATGACAACCTGGTTGACTAACATTAACACCCCGTGCCTCAAAGTGCTAGCAACCCTCACGTGTTATCATTTAACTGAAGTCGGTTTACTCTGATTTACTGCTGCACCTGCCAGCCCACCCAATGAAACCACTATACTTCAGCCCAGACTGTGAACGTCGCATCTAGACAAACTTTTGCTGCCATATTGATTCTTACCTGCATGCACAGTGTCTTTAGCCTGAATTCCAAATGTAGAATTGTGAATGCCGCATCTAGACAAACTTTGCTGCCATATTGGTACTTACCTGCTTGCACAGTGTTTCTGGCCTAAATTGTGATTCTCGCATCTAGATAGACCCTTGCTCCCTTATTGATTCTTACCCGCCCGCACAGTGTTTTAGCCTGAATTGCAAATGTAGAATTGTGAATGTCGCATCTATACAAACTTTGCTGCCATATTGGTACTTACCTGCTTGCATAGTGTTTTTGTCCTAAATTGTGATTCTCGCATCTAGATAGACCCTTGCTGCCATATTGGTTCTTACATGCCTGCACAGTGTCTTTAGCCTGAATTGCAAATGTAGAATTATGAATGTCGCATCTAGACAAACTTTGTTGCCATATTGGTACTTACCTGCTTGCATAGTGTTGTTGGCCTAATTGTGATTCTCGCATCTAGATAGACCCTTGCTGCCATATTGATTCTTACCAGCCCGCACAGTGTTTTAGCCTGAATTGCAAATGTAGAATTATGAATGTCACATCTAGACAAACTTTGCTGCCATATTGGTACTTACCTGCTTGCATAGTGTTTTTGGCCTAAATTGTGATTCTTGCATCTAGATAGACCCTTGCTGCCATATTGGTTCTTACCTGCCTGCACAATGTTTCTAGCCTAAATTGTGATTGTCGACCCTAGACAGACCCTGCGGCCATAGTACTTGTACCCATCCGCCCTGCTCTTGAACAACCTACAGAATGTACCTACCAGCACTGCTGAGAGTAATTCTCTACCTCATCCAGCCACCACACCCATACCACTAGCTTTGCCTCCACAGGCACCACCCCTCCACTCACGATGGACCCCTCCACACCATGCAGCCTCGCCGCCAGAAACACCAAATTACGTGCCAGACTGCCCAAACTATACGAGCCCTGAGCCAGAAACTCCAACCAGTCCAAATTGACAAACCAAACCATACCTATGCATTTGGTCCCTCCCTCCAACCTCCCCACGAACACCTTCAAGTATAACCCAACCAACACCAAGCATAAGGTTCACAACTTAACCACCACTACCACCCGTACTACCACCCCTATCATAAAAGGCGCATTAATCAACACGCAATCTGTAATAGCCCATGCCACAGACAAAGCAGACCTCATTCTAGCAAAGGAACTAGACTTCCTAGCCATCACTGAGTCCTGGCTCCATGCAACTGCTGTCCCAGCTCTCTCACTAGCCATCCCCGATGACTACACCATCCTCCGAGCGGACAGAACAGAATCCAGAGGTGGAGGCCTCGCAATAATTGTCAAAACACACCTCAGCATGAGGCTTGACACCACTAACCACCTCCCATCTTGCAAATCTCTCACAGCTAAACAACCTACCGCCAACTCCCAAACTATCACTATCCACTTATTCTACAGTGGATAGTGATAGTTTGGGACCGCTAGGACCGCTAGGCTCCTTCGAGGAAGACCTCACCGCCACTCTCACCAACAACTTAAAAAACACTTCCCAGAGCCTCCTCTTAGAAGACTTCAACTTGGGCCTCAAAGACCCCAAAGACCCCCAAGCTACCCTCATTAACAATACACTGTTAGAACTAGGCTTCACCCAAAGAGTATCCACCCCTACCCACAACAAAGGGAGAACCCTGGATTGGGTAGCTGTGTGGCCACCATCTCTGCCAACACCCCACAACCTTGGTCCGACCACCACCTCCTCACCTTCAACCTGGAAGCCGCTATCCCTATCACTAACAACCTAATAGCCACAGCTATCCCTACGAGAAGTAAAAAAAACATTGCTGAAAAACTCATCCCCCTTATCCTCCCAACTCTGAACCAACTCTCAGCCTCCTCTAACCCCCACTACCTCGTAGAATGCTACAACAACACCATGTGTGCTGCCCTAGACTCTATCGCACCATTAAAATTGAGAAAATGCAAGCCAAAAAAACATCTGAACACATGGTTCTCTCTCTCCCCACCTAAAAGCCCTCAGATTAGAGAAGCGCTTAAAGGAACAAGTCTGGAGACAATCGCCCACTGACTTCAACAAGCAGACCCTCAACAAAATAGTCTCAACCTTCAAAAAGAAAATCATCATCGCTTAACAGGAATCATACAACCATAGAAAAGCACAAGTCAAATCCAGTAGTAAGGAACCGTTCACCATCATCAAAGAGCTGGAATCACCTGTCCTAGTCCCAGATACTTGTGTGAAAGATAAACAATGGTGCACCAGTGTCCAAAATGCCCTCTCTAATAAAGTTGCAGGCCTTCAAATCAAAATTTCCAACAAGAAAGAATCCCTAACTAACTCTACCAACTCCACCAACACTCCCACACTCCCCACACCTCGCCCCATGCCGATACCCAACCCACTCTCCCGCTTCAGCTTCTCCAAAGTTTCTACGCTAGAAGTGGAAAAAATCATCCTAAGCCTTAAACTATCAAACTGCCAGGCGACCCGTGCCCGGCACAAATCATCAAGAGATCTCTCCCCATTCATCACCAAACTTATCAATGCCACCTTCTCATCAGGTACCATTCCCAACAACCTTAAAGAATCCTGGGTCCTCCCTCTACTCAAAAACCCTCCTTAGACCCGACGATACCCACTAATTACAGGCCCATCACCACCGTCCCCTTCCTACTCAAAATATTAGATAAGGCAGCAAATACAAAAATACCTCGAGCAAAACCACCTCCTGGGAATCCGGCAATCAGGTTTCAGACCCCAACATGGGACAGAGACAGCTCTCATTGACCTTAAGGCCCAAATCGACACCCTGAGAGACAATGGGAAATCAGCAGTGCTGCTCCTTCTAGACCTCTCCGCAGCATTCAATCTAGTTGATCACAAAATTCTTTGTGATCACCTAGACTCGACCGCCCACTTCTCCCAAGAAGCCATCAGCTGGATTACGTCATTTTTGAGCAACAGATCTATGCGCGTCTTCTCCACCTCAGCCTCTGCTGACCCCATCCCTATCACATGTGGGGTCCCTCAGGGTTCATGCGTCTCCCCTACACTCTACAACGTGTTCACAAAGCCCCTGTTTGATGATCTTGATGGCCTGGGTATCACCTACACTAATTACGCTGATGATACCCAGATCCTCATCCCGTTGACGGGGGATTACAATAAGGATTTGGCCTTGGTGAACAGGGTGTATCTCATCATCCAGGCATGGATGGCCACTCACAGTCTATGCCTGAATGATGACAAGACTGAACTTATCATCCTTGGATCCACCCCCCATCTAAACAAACTGGACTGCAACTATTCGAGCTTCATCATTGACGGCAACCACATTAAGGTAGCGAAGGAAGTGAAAACACTAGGAATCTACCTAGACTCCTCCCTGTCCTTCCATAAACAGGTTAGCTCCATGACCTCCTCCACAGCCTACACATGTAAGCTTATAAGAGCAGCCAAACCGTTCCTATCCACCCAGAACTGCATTACCCTAGCCAGAGCCCTTGTTTTATCAAAGCTTGACTACTGTAATGCCTTGTATATTGGAGCCAACAAACAGATTACCAATAAAATTCAGACGCTGTAAAATAATGCTCTCAGAGCAGCGCTCAGCATTCCCAAGAAAGCACATATCTCTAACATCAGGAGATCGCACAACTGGCTCACCACCACTGACAAAATCTGGCTCAAAGTAGCCTCTCTAACACATAAATGCCTCAATAATGCTGCCCCCCGCTATTTAGCTGACAGAATAAAAAGATACACCCTCCATAGACCTACCAGATCATACAATGACAACTTACTTATAGTTCCCAGGTTCAATCGATCCAAAATGGGGGGTAACAGCTTCCAGGTGAAAGCAGCCCAACATTGGAATGCCCTACCTCTCACCCTCAGGACACCCCAAACCTACCCCCTCTTTAGACATAACTACATTCAGTGGTTAAAGAATAACGACCAATAACTGACCTGCCTCGGCACTCTATGCCCTCATGTAAATATGCATAGTTGCAAACTGTTTATCACTGTATTTTTGTAAACTGTATATCACTTCTTCTATCGCAACTGTATTAACCTATGCATTCACTGTAAACTACTGTACAGCACTGTAACTAAGCTGAGAATAACCTTACTGCTCCTGCGCCCTCAGACCCTCGGGTCTGGTGCGCAATATAAATGAATAAACATAGACATAAACATAAACATAATTGCAATTTCTATTGCAAAGAGTGGCCAGGGACTTTAACATTTAATTCATTGCAAATGAAAGCCGCCCAGTGCAACTCGGTCCTAATACGCACTGTGTTCCTTTCATCTTGCATGTGAAGAAAGGCCCACTCTACTGGTTGCTATCAACGGTACAAAAGAACAGCAAATGTATATGTGGAACGTGTCATGCACTACTCGTACACAGCTTGTGCAGTGCACTGGCATATGCGTGACTGTCTCACCACCTTCAATTTGTTCTTGCGCTTACTTCTCTGCAGCATCATGTATGCAATATATTACGCCACAAAACTCCTATTTGGATATAATTCGATATAGGAATTTGTGCAGTCAAGCAAAATTTCCCTCATTTCATGGTACACCATTACTGGTATCTGTAGCATTTATGGAGATGACTACTTTTTGCCACATAGCTATGCTTTTCATTAGGAGACACGCAGTTTCATTAGGAAGCGGTACAAGACAATTGATCAGGCAGCGGCACGCTGCCACTATACTTTTCTAAGCGGCACTGTTAATGTTTGAGATTAAAACATTGTGCCTGTTTACTGAGCTGTGCTTACATGTAAGTGTCTGCGATTTAGTAAGCAGCAACAGCGTTTAAATGTCCACACTCGCTACTGATTGTCATATGTGCAGTGTCATATTGTATGCACTTGTGCAAACCGTAGTGAGGAACTTGCTACGTAACCTCACGTTGCTATGTGCAGATACGGTGTGTCAATTTTATACGTCATGGCACAAGTAGCTCATCCATCGAGGCAATGGCCCATTTAACACGCCCTCTTTAAACTCGAGCACACTGCTCCTTGCTCCCAATGGGCCCCAGCCACCTGGGCGTGACGCAGTCATAAATCGGTAGCTTTGCAACACGACATCCCTAGGCCGTAGCACTCTTTGAAATGAGGTACCGTGTGGCATGAATCGGTAGGTGTGGCGATAGGTGAGGTATTGCCAGGAGACAGAGGTTGAACTACACATATGTATAGGTGTGCAACTGACAGACGTCCGGTGCCACAACTACTTACAAAAGGAATGGGAAGATACGGACATGAGGTCCGTTTTGTAGTCGTATGGCTACTTCCATTGCGATTGAACATACGCCGGCCATATGCATTCTGAGTAGGACACTTCCATTTTGCTTACCTGCAGTATCTGGGGCAGCACTGTGCACTACAGAGTCACAATGCACTGCAGCACCAACCTTACAAATATTCACACACTCACCAACAGTTTACAAGCACGCGTTTATTCTGTAAGAAACATCGGCAATGTTTGGAGAGGGCACGGGTTCTAGTAATTGTTTAGCAATTGCTCCATTTTTACATACTGGCTGCTTACGTTTCTTTTGACAGTGCCTCTTACATTTTGTGTGGTTACATGCTGCTGCAGAAGATGTGGCTCTTTTGATGCATTTGTTCCATGTGAAGTATGTTTTCTTACACACAAACATATGTGTGAAGTGTACATAACGCAATATCCATTACATACATTTCTTTTTAGACTGTGCTGCTTGCCTATCCAATTACTTTTGTTACTTATTTATTTAATTATTACTGTCGGTCTCTTCCAGCTATTCTGCTGTGTTTGTCATTATTGCGAAACAAAAAACACATACCATGGTTTTGTATTGTGCTACACTGCAGAAATTATTAGGAGACACTTCAGTGTAGTTACCACATTGGAGTTAGGTTTTGCTGTCAATACTTTACATTCCTTACTGTACTATTTTTTCTTTGTTTGCATGTGTAGCGGCAGTATGGTAAAAGTGCTGGGCGCATACGGGACTGCGTGTTCTGGTGCTTTTCATTATGGTTCATACTGTATGCCTTTGGTCTGTTTGTTTCACAAGTACATAGTTTGTGCACTTACCTTATTTCATTCTCCGTGCGATCTACATACATGGTACTATTCATACAAGTATATTTATTCTGATGACTGGGAGCAGGAAGACTAATGCCGTTTCGGGTAATTGGAATGGTAGCCGCTATATGCGCTCACACATACAGTTTGTGGTTACTGAGCTCCTTGGCATGGCAACACCAATTTCCTATGCTGTATAGTACATCTACGCAACGTAATGGATGTGTGGTAAAAACCTACTAAATTCAGTGCAAAAACTTTGTTAAAGGGACATTATGTTTACGTTGTACTAATAAAAAGATATGAAATTCAATGAAAAAACTTCGTTAAAGGGACTTTATGGTTAAGGTGAACTGCTAAAAAACCTATACAATTCAATGAAAAACTTTGTTAAAGGGACATCATGGTTATGTTGCCGTACCAAATACCTATCCTCTTTACAGAAAACGCTATGCTACAGCAACGTTCTGCTTACAGTCGCCTACTAAAAACCTAAAAATTCATTAATAAAAACATTGTTAAAGGGACGTTATGGTTAAGTTGCACTAGCAAAAACCTATGCAATTCTATGGAAAAATGTTGTTACAGGGACGTTATGGTTACAGATAAAGCCGAAAAAAACAGAAATTCGCAAGTTATGGTAAGCTAAGCGACCATAACTTGCACCACCATTGTGCACTGCAAGGACTAACACCCAAGACATCAAAGATGCCATCACAAATCTCATTCATCACATCACTGATGACATCACATGTGTGGCTCCCTCTTTTTTGTTCGCTGACATAAGTGGGCAAGGTGCTTTTGTTCACTAACAGTCAGGAACTAACAATTGAAAAGGGTTTATCTTTGTGTACGGCATCTTTCTCATATATTCTTACACTACTTTTCTTAGGGTATACTCACATCATATGATGCATATACATATAGGGGAAGAAGAAAGCGTACAACACTGCAATCATTTCTCTGCATGAAGATAAGCAGTTATGGTATGAACAGGTTCTGGTAATACTGCTCCTTTTTTGCTTACTTTAATTTCACTGTATATGCGCATATTTGTATGTGTAGCGCTGTCTTTATGTTTGCTGGGCAGTAGTGCAAATATGTAGTTATTAAGGCAAAGGTAGGTACTTCTTACATGTGTCACAGTACCCGAAACTCTAAAATGAAAGCATTCATGATTTCCCTATCTAAAATGGGTAGATTTTGAAGATTACACTTCTATAGGGCATGGTGCGGACAATGGCTTCGTTTCCACATGAGTTGGTTCATGTACTGCAAAAAAGTCTGTAATACTAAGGTGTGTATAGCAATGCATTGCTCAATAAACTACTTATCTCATGATAGTTCTTCGAATGATGTTGGATAGTTTGC
This sequence comes from Ambystoma mexicanum, assembly GCF_040938575.1. Classification (NCBI taxonomy): domain Eukaryota; kingdom Metazoa; phylum Chordata; class Amphibia; order Caudata; family Ambystomatidae; genus Ambystoma; species Ambystoma mexicanum. The sequence continues at coordinate 1,088,236,172 of NC_090926.1, read as the reverse complement.
TGCCACCATTACCATACCATTCCCTTGTGGAGGCTTCCCATGAAAACTAAATGCACATGTGATGTCATCAGTGATGTGCTGAATGAGATTTGTGATGGCATATTTGTTGTCATGGGTGTTAGTCCACACTGGTGGCGATTTCTCCGGGGGGGGTTTCGGTTTTACCTGTAACCATGACGTCCCTTTAACAATGTTTTTGTGAGTGAATATATATATGTTATGTTATGTTATGTTACTTGTCATTTATATAGCTCTCTATATATCATTGGTATGACCTCAAAGCGCTGGTAGGTTGAACGCCCTCAGGAACCATAGTTCTAGTCAGTAGAGAGCGATAGTGTCGTAGGGTGCGTGGGTGCACCAGATATGTGTGCAGCTGGTGTAATTGCCCGATGGTAGCTGCATACTAGCGTTTGGTGTGGTGCGGAAGATATCTGTTGGATGTGTGCAGTCTGGTGGGTGGACACCCAGACTGGGCTCTGGCTGCGTTAGGCCTGAAGGACGCATACGTGAGCAAGTAGGCCGGAATGTGCTCGGTTAGCTGCGTTTTATTAGGGTGATGAGGTTAGCGTGGGGTCGTATTCGTATGTGAACAGTTAGGACGAATTTATCAGGGGTATAGCAGTGTTCTAGTTGAATGATGGTGCATAGTAGAGAGTAGACGTAGTGATGTGATATGATTGATATCTTTAAAGCGCCTAAGACCAGGCACGTGAACAGGATGGCAGGGAACACAGCAGCACACAGACACATAGAGACAGGGGGCTGGGCTTACAGTGACAGGAGGGGGGATACGGATATATAGCAACAGCATGGGGTATACAGGAAAGCAAGGTACACAGTGATACACGTGTGGGGCATGTTAACATTTACATTTGCATTTCTATCCAGATGCGATTCAGGCTAATGTTCACAGCTCCACCCTAGTGTGGGACATGCCAACATTTGCATTTCTATCGAGAAGCGACTCAAGCTAACGTTCACAATCCTGTCCGGGTCCGGCGCAGGCTAATGTTAACAATTCTAACTAGGTGTGGTATTGCTAATAACCACAATCTAGTATGGGTCTGGGGCAGGCTAATGTTCACAATTCTAACTTAAGTGTGGCATTGCTAACATTCACAATCCTGTCTGGCTCTGGCACAGGCTAATGTTAACAATTCTAAGTGCGGCATTGCTAACATTCACTATCTAGTATGGGTTTGGCACAGGCTAATGTTCACAAATCTACTAAGTGCAGCATTGCTAACATTCACTATCCCATCTAGATGTGACACAGGCTAATGTCCATAATTCTACTAAGTGAGGCATTGCTAACATTCACAATCTAGTACGGGTCTGGCGCAGGCTAATGTTCACAATTCTACTAAATGCAGCATTGCTAACAATCACAATCCTGTTAGGGCCTGGCACAGGCTAATGTTCACAATTCTAACTATGTATATATGTAGAGAGAGAGATTTTGCAAACAAAAGGTTTGTCAAGGCCCACCTAGAATGGATATTTTTGGAAAGACTTTTAAAAAAATGAAAATGTTATTAAGAAAGCAAAAAAACACTGTTTTTGGCCTACTCCCATTCATTTCTCTGTAGAGAAAAAGTCAAAGTTTTCCGTGCAGTGCACAGCAAGAACCGCTGGATGGAATTGGACTAGGACAAAACAACTTGGTCAAGAAGCATTGACTCGATTTCTGGGAGAGGTATGGGGTTATTCCTTCCAGTACTTTTTTAAAAATATTTGACAGGGGAGGGGTGCCCCCTTCTCCTAAAATGATAGCTACTTCTCGAATGATGCTTTCCTCAAAATTCTATTGCTAATAACTTTTTCCAAAGAACAAGTTAATCAAGAGCCTCAATAAACTGGAAATTTTGGGAAAAATTCGTTAGAAAAAGAAAAGGTTATCCAGAAAACTTTAAAAGAGTAAAAGTGCAGTTTTGAACAGCCACAGTATAAAAAACGCTTGGCCGATTTGCACCAAATAAGAAACAATTTGGGGAGAAAGGGATAACTTAATTTCCTTGACTGGTTTGGGGTAAATCCATCCAGTATTTTTTAAATATTCAAGAAAGGAGTGCCCCCTGTGCCTTAACACCTTTATATAACGTCTTACGATTTTGATGACATTTTCTAAACCAAAGGTTTGTGAATTGCTCCCAAACTGTACATTTTGGAAACAATTTGTTCAAAATTGAAAAATTATTAAGAAAACATGAAATAGCAGTTTTCTGCCTACACCCATTAATATATATATTCAGTACAAAATACCTTGGTTAAGAGAGAGTTAAAGCAATCAAATTTGATGCAACAAAACACCTGAAATTCAGCTGTCACATTTTGTGCAAGTCTACCTTAACTTTACGCCCCCTGTTGCGCAGCGTATGACCACAATGAAGACATCACTGGTGACATCACTAATTACATCATACATGACATCAGGGATGAGATCAATAATTACATCAAATGTGAAATTACTGATTTAATAAGTTAACTTTTTTTGTTGACCTCTTTTGATACATATTTAATTTTATTACACTTAATAATAACAATATGACATGGAACAATACAATGATATAGAAGTATGATATGATTACGTGTGGCACATTAATTTCTAATACTTATCAACTTTTGAACTTTAAAATAAAAATATGTAACATTATTCAAATGGTTTGAATTTCAAGTTTTAGTAAGCAATTACAATACTTCATTGCAGGGAAAGTACCTGATTCTGGTAAATCTATTTCAGGTATTTCAAGCATAATATAATAAATATATGTAGTAGCACAAAAAAATAAGAATAGATAGAAGTAGAAACGCGTTTAATAGTAAGTGTTATGAAAATGGTCAATGTTGACATTTAAATTTACAATTCTCCTCACTATAATAACATTACATGAACACATTATTTTCTAAATGACAAATGTTATAGCAAATAATCACATGAAAAAGAAAGTTTGTGCCTGTGTGCATATGCTACATAATTGAATATTGTGCATTGCATTTAAAGAATCAAGGGCACAATACATTGTGTACTGTGTAAATATGAAATATGTACACATATGGTGTCATATTTCAATATGTAATTAATCAAACTAGTCACATTAGTGATGGCATACATGATCTAATTAGTTATGCCATCAGTGATGCCATCAGTGATATCATCTATGATGTAATTAGTGATGGCATCAGTAATGTCATCAGCGATATCATCTCTGATGTTATCATTGCGGTCATACGCTGCGTAACAGGGCTGCATAGTTAAGGTGGACTTGCTGGAAATGCGATAGCCGGTTTTCAGGGGTTTTGTTGCATTAAATCTGATCACATTAATTGTCTTTTTAGGTTCCCTGGATAGTGTCGTTTTGTTTTTCAAGCGTTTGCATGACATCTCGATCTAAGATCTCAATTTGAATTGAGCAGCAAATGAAAAGTGTAAGTATTTCAAAAATATAAAATGATAAAATGTGGCAAACACAGTGCATGGTGTTAGGGGGAAGAGAAGTATTTTAAGTTGATTTAGGGAGAAGTGCCTGCTTTTTTAGTATCAGTAAAATGCAGGAATTGCTTCCTGAATAACTTAAAATGTGTTGAAAGGTGGTATTAGAAATATCAAAGAGGTGCTGGCTGGAAGGTTTGGAAGGAATCCTAACCTCTAGCATTGCTCTGGGTAATCCTCCAGATCATCACTCTTCACTTGTCAAGCCATTACAAAAGGGGAAAGACCATATGCAAATCAGGCTTGTTCCAACCACAAAAGGGGCAGTCCAGCCCGAACTGATAGGTCACATCCCTTCTGCACAAGACCATAAGCATCCCCAAATATGTTTCGGGTTTGTTGGGTCTCATCACTGAGGAGTAGCTTGTGTCTCTAGGCCCAACAGGCACAGGACTCACATCTGGGCATACCCGTCCCACTCGGGGTGACAAATCAAAAACAAAGAGGTGATGGCTGGAAGGTTTGGAATGAAAACTAACCTCAGACATTGTTCTTGGCAACCCTCCAGACCATCGGTATTCACCGTCCAAGCCATTACAAAAGGGGAAAGACCATATGCAAATCAGGCCTGGTCCCACCCCAAAAGGAGCAGTCCAGCCCGAACTGCTTGGTCACATCCCTTCGGCACAAGACCACAAGCATCCCCAAACATGTTTTGGCCTTGTTGGGTCTCATCAGTGAGGAGTAGCTTGTGTCTCTAGGCCCAGCAGGCAAGGGACCCACGTCTGGGCATACCCATCCCACTTGGGGTGAAAAAGCAAAAAGAAAGAGCTGATGGCTGGAAGGTTTGGAATTAATCCTAACCACTGACATTGCTGTGGGCAACCCTCCAGACCATTGTTCTTCGCCTGCCAAGCCATTACAAAAGGGGAAAGACCATATGCAAATCAGGCTTGGTCCCACACGAAAAGCAGTAGTCAAGCTCTGAGCTGCTTGGTCACATCCCTTCTGCACGAGACCACAAGCATCCCCACACATGTTTCGGCCTTGTTTGGTCTCATCAGTGAGGAGCAGCTTGGGTCTCTAAGCCCAGCAGGCACGTGATCCACATCTGGGCAAACCCGTCCCACTCTGGGTGACAAAGCAAAAACAAAGAGGTGATGGCTGCAAGTTTTGGAATGAATCCTAACCTCTGGCATTGCTTTGGGCAACGTTCCAGACCATTGTTCTTCGCCTGCCAAGCCATTAAAAAAGGGGAAAGATCATATGCAAATAAGGGTTGGTCGGAAGGTGGTATTAGTCCAATGTCACAGTCTTGTGACTTTAGGTGTTGCGTGGGATGTTGAGTCCTCAGCCACGTAGACCGGAACTATGACTTGGTCTTTTAGGTGATGCAGGCAGTTTTTAATTTGATACCATTCTTGTAATGTTATTTATTTATTTATTTATATTTATATAGCGCGCAGACAGCCCAGGGGCATTGTGGCGCTGTTACTTGCAGGAACTTAGTTACAGGGGGTACAGGATTGGTAGCAGTCGTTGGCACATTATGATTGCTACAAACAGATTAGTCATTACAGCTCATGCATCTTTGGTTATTAATTTACAGACAGTTTATTGGCAAACATGCTGCTGCGAGAGACTTTATGAGAAGAGGATGGTTTTCATTGCTTTCCGGAAGGCAATGAGGGAAGGCTCACCTCGGATTGTGGGAGGTAGGGCATTCCAGTGTGATGGTGCGAGATAAGGGAAGCTGGATCCTCCTGCTCTAGCTCTTTTTACTAGTGGCACACAGAGCATGTTGGTATATGGTGTCCTGGTTGGCCTTGTGGAGGAGATGGGGTGGATTCTTTGTGAGAGGTAGACCGGGGCGGTGAGGTGGATGCACTTGTGGGTCAGTGTCAGAGCTTTGAAGATGATTCTTTCCCTTATTGGTAGCCAGTGGGCTAGTTTTCTGGCCTCAGAGATGTGTTCTCTTTTCGTGATACCTTGGGCAGCGCGGAGGGAATTGTTCTGTATGATTTGTAGCCTTTCCAGGTTTTTGTTGGAAGTTCCTAGGAAGAGTACATTGCAGTAATCTAGCCTGGAGCCGGTGCTTGCTCTGGCTATGTTTGTGCAATTCTCTTTGGAGAGGAAGGGTCTGACTGCGTTGATCAGTTTGGCATGGTACGCAGCTGAGGAGGTTATTGCATTGACTTGTCTGTCCATGGAGATGTTGGAATCCAAATAGACACCAAGAGTTTTGACTGAGTCGGAGACAGGTATTTTAATGGAGTCAATGGTGAAATGACTGAATTGGGAGTCTAGATTTTTTAGCGTGTCGGGGAGCCTACCAGTAGGAGTTCGGTCTTGTCGGAGTTGAGGCATAGTTGTAACGCTCACCTGATTCCCGTAGAGGCGCCGGTCTTGACTGGGCGTATACCGTATCTTCAAAGGTGATGTGTAACACACGGCTGGCTCTTTGGGCTGGACCTCTGTGCACTGTATGTCTGACTCGAAGGGTAAGATGTCTGCAGATAGAAAATATGGGATTAAGAAACTGGGTTATTGAATGTCTCTCTCTTCTTCCCTTTCTCTTCTCCTGTAGAACCCCAAAGGTTAACGCTCTCACCTTAGGTAAGTGAACGCCGTGCTCTCCATCTGCCTCGGGGCAGGGTGCTGTAACCAGTTTCTTCACTGGATAAGGGGAGCAGGCCTCTTGACTTCAGAGGACTGCTGTCCGTCGTTTACTGCACGAACGGTAAGTTTCGAGTAATTCTAATGTCTTTAAAGTCTTTAGTAATGATGTTTCTTGTTTTGCAGGGTTCCGGCGATGGCGGATGACGGGCTGAAGTGAGTTGAAGATGGAGCCCGTGTGATGAATAGAAGCGCCTGGAAGCACGTAAGTAAGCGCTTGTTGCCTGCTTCACGATGCGCTCTAACTGTCTTTTTATTTTGCAGGTACAAGTTCGGAGCGGCTGCAGGGTGCCGGAATACCCACTGGGTTAGATGTGGAAAGGAGTAATGGCACGTGAGTATTAAAGTTCCCCAATGTCTTTAAACGCACCTTGTTTTGTCTTTCAGATGCGGGATGCAGCGCTGAAGGCCTCCGGAGCGTGCGAAGAGTTGGTAAGCTTTTGTCTTTCAGATGCCGGAATGCGGTGTGAAGACCTCCGGAGCGCACGAAGAGTAGGTAAGCCTTTGTCTTTCAGATGCCGGAATGCAGCGCGAGGCGTTGGTGACAGCCGATGGACCAGGTAAGTGAAGAGCTGTCACTGAAGACCGTAATGCTAACCTGTTCTTTCTTGTCTTTATAGGTGTTGCTGAAGACTGGATTCAGGATGGTAAGCCTTTTTCCTTAGGCTCAGGATCAGATGCAGAAGACACGATGAGCGTTCTGCTGCAGAGGATGCAGAATAACGCAAAGCAAGATTCATCCATCGGGTGTGGTTTAAATAGCCTCCTGTAGTGCTTAGGTGTCTCCTTCCACAGCCACGCCTAGGTAAGAAAAGAGTTCCTGCTTTCCAGAAGAGTTCCAGTGTTCTGAATCTAGGGAGTGGCTCCTGCCCCACCCAACAGGAAAAGTAGTTCCAAACAGAAGAGGATCAGAGGCTCAACTGGCAGGCAAGTAAGCAGCATGGTCTGCTGCAGGTAAGTCCACCCAAGCATTATGAGCCCGGCGCTTCCAGCGCTGGGCATATTTATGAGCCTGGTGCCACTGGCGCCAGAACTGGGTCCAAAAGGTCCCAATTGGGACTGGTTGGCACTCGGAACCTGGGTTATGGATTTGCTTCCAAGGGAGTTGGGAAAACCCTGACCTTTTGGAAGCAGAGATCATGACATAGTCCATTGTCTGCCATCCAGGCTTGGATGGTGTTGTAGAGGTTGTTGAGGGTCAGTGAGTCAGTGTCATAGTTGCCAGTGAGGGTGAGGAGGATCTGGGTATCGTCAGTGTAGTTGGTGTAGGAGATGCCCATGGCGTCGAGGATGAGGAAGAGGGGTCGTGTGAAGATGTTGTAGAGAGTGGGGGAGACGCAGGAGCCTTGGGGCACACCACAGAGGATGATGGTGGGTGAGGCGGAGGCTAAGTCAGAGAATACTTGCATGGTTCTGTCTTGTAGGAAGGACGTGATCCATGCTGTGGCCTCAGGGGAGAATTTAGCGGTGGCAGAGAGGTGGTGGCATAGGACGTCATGGTCTTCGAGGTCGAAGGCCGAATAGGTGGAGAAGTAGGAGAAGTGCTGGTTTGCCCATGTCTCTGGCATCGTCCATCTGGTAGTCACGTAGCGCCGTTTCAGTCTCATGTTTGGGGCGGAAGCCAGATTGTCGGAGACCTAAGGGTTTATTCTCTTCAATGAAATGCTGAACCTGCAGATAGGCTACTTTGTCCAGTATTTTGAGGAGGAATGGGACAGTGGTGATGGGTCTATAGTTGTTAGGGGAGGTGGGATCAATAGTTGGTTTTTTTAATAGAGGAATAGAGGGCGGACCCAGGCTTCCTCGAGGGAGGCGGGGACTTTCCCCGTGGCAAAGGAAGCATTGACAAAGGCTGTCAGGAAAGGAGCTAGCGCTTCAGTGCAGTCGTTGATGAGGGTAGCTGGGCATGCATCACCTTAACAGTTAGAGGGTTTGATATTCCTCATTATGTTGATGATGTATTTTTGCTGTATGGGTTTGAAAGAGAAAGGTTGGGGGGCGTCGGAGGCTGGCGGCGGTACAGGGATGTGTGTGTTAGGCATGGCTTGTTTAGTGGCTAATATTTTCTTTTGGAGGAGGTTCAGTTTGGCTTGCATGGCAGTTTGTATTTCGTCGCACCAGTCTTTGTCTTTAGTGAAATTCTGGGGGGCGGGAGTGGGCGTCTCTAGTTCCCTGAAGATAGCAAAGATTTCTTTAGTGCTAGATTGGGCCTCCGAGATTCTGGATTCGAAGGATTTAGCCTTTGCTTGGGTGATTGCGTTTTTGTATTTGGTAGAGAGGGCTTTGAAGATCATCTTATCTTTGTCCGAGTGGGATGTTTGCCATTGTGTGAGTGCAACCTTTTTCTCATTATGGAGTGTGAGAAGGTCTGGGGTTATGTTATGTTAGACCATTTATAAAGCGCAAACTCTCACCTCAAGGGGCATCAGGCTCTGAGGCAAACCTATACTGAGACAGACAAAAAAAATCTGAAGACCAAAATCAGAAATTAGGCTGAAAAAAGCCAAGTTTTCGCAGCCCGCCAAAAGCTGAGATGATCCTTAGTAAGACGAAGAGGTGTGGGCAGAGAGTTCCACAACCGTGCAGCCACAAAGGAAAAGGTGCAGCCGCCCACATGATCGTGTCTAACACGTTGAACCAAAATACAAGCTGTATTTGCCGACCTTAAGGAGCGTGCCGACACATACCAGTGAAATTTCTCCTGCCGGAACTCTGGGCCAATACCATAAATAGCATGGTGCACCTGAAACAGAGATGGACCAAGAGGCACCAGTGGCAAGTTGTGCAGCAGAGTTCTGCAGGATCTGCAGGCACCGCAGCAGATAGGCCGGCTGGCTCAGGTATAAGGAATTGCAATAATCCAGTGAGCCAGAGACGAGACCACCAGTGTGCGAAGTTCCACGGGAAGAAAGGGGAGAACTTTACGAAGAGTCTGAAGCTTAAAGTAGACCACTTGACAGGCAGAGCTTATTTGAGGGAGCAGGGAGAGGGAGGCCGAGAACTTTGTCCCTAGTGCCTGACTTTGCCTGACCTCATTGATGGGACATTCATAGAAAGAGTAAAGTTATTTTAAATGTAGTTGTTCTGTCGGGATGACATTATGACAGGAGAAGCATTGCTGGTTCTGGGGAAACCAGGGGTCTGACTGACAGTAGACTGAGGGAATGTCGAGTAGAGGGAAATCTCTAAAGGGGGACAGTCAGGGTGTCAGGGAACAGTATGTTCAGATGTTCTACCATATGTCCCCTTTCGTATACCCTGTTCATAATGATGGTCAGAGGGATAATGATATGAGAGCGGAACCTTCTGTCTTACCCTTTATGCCTTGAATGGAAACTTTATATGAGAATATAATCAGTCTTTACAGCAGGTTGGAATAGCTAAAGGTGGGAGACAGGTTCGCATTGGCAGTTAGGGAAACTGGTTTCCTGACCCTGCCAGGAAAGGATTTATATTGTGGGCTGTGTTCTAGAGGACTAGTGTTCGAGTATCCAATAATAGCCTCTAAGTGAGCCTTCTTCCCCTTTCCTGAGACTGCATAATATCGCGTCCCTCTCTAGTGAGAGGGACATGAGGCACTGGGTCCATAATGGACATTTAGGATACTGGGTTGAGGTAGGGTTAGGAATGCCTAAACATTGTGACACCATGAACAGAAAAAAATAATTTAAGATAAAAGTCATATCTCGCTTCAGATTAGCACTGCTTGAATCAGCTTCAGTAATACGTGAGTTTGTGTGGTTTGAGTCCTATCAAACTTTGTAACTTTTTTGCAATTCGGTCAAAAATATTTGAAAGTTGGAAAGAAAAGTTGTGAAAGAGGCCACTCTGTCATTGTGATGGCTTGTCATCTGAAGGAATGTGAAAGCCCTGGCCTTTTTGATGTTTACTAAAATAAAATATTGAAGGAAATTCTGTTTCTGAAAGGGAGGGTTGCTGATTAGAATCCCCTTCAAAATGCTCCATGGCAAAATTATAGTTCACACAGGTGCCTTGCTGTGACCAGTCTACTGATATGACAGCACAATCTCTGCTTCAAAGGCCATTTCTGTATCCCTGACAGCAACTGGGTCAGAATGGCACTGCAGGCAGAGGTAGCAATTTAACCTCTGCACCTCTAATATGAAATATAATAATCATATGCCTTAATCAGTCTGGTGGCTGGTTAATCTCTACATATAAGCCATGGCAAGTTGGAGCATGGTGACTGATATGAGCACACAATTATGTAGCTACAACAATCTGATTGCACACTAGTATCAAGTCTGTGAGCAGGGTTCAGATGTGATGTCCTCACAGCTGTATTGTGGAGCAATGAAAAGAATGCGTCCACCTTTGATTTGCCAGAAGGAAGGGCAAGACCGTCCTCCCGGGAGATGGGGACTCCACCCAGGAGGTTCCATGGGGTATCCTTTGAAGCTAGCAGTCTTGGGATGGAGGAAGGGTTAGGGAATTCAGAAAGGGAAAGTGGACCCACAATTTTCTTTCTGTTAGGAAACTCTTCCCTTTCCTGGCCCCTCCATTTCCTGCAAGCAAGGAACTATAGATGTGAAGTCATAAGGCTAAGTGCACTTCTTTCAACAACAGGGAGGGGACTGCTTACACTGGCATTGTTGGTATGGTAAAGTTTAGTTAAATAGAGCCTATACACAGACAAGTGTTTCAAAGCGCTCAACAGGATTTCTTTGGACAAATCCCCTATGGCATTTTTCATTGAAATGAAGAGGGCCACCCCCTAGTTCTTTAATTAATTCCTGGAACAACAGACTTTGGACCACAGTAGGGGGTTGTGACGATTATTTTCCAGAAAGCAGCTCTGACAATACCAGGTGAGACAGCTGGGAGAGAGGATGATCCTAAGTAGGCAGTATGGGCTGGGCTGATGGACAGGTGAATCTACCAATTAATATAAATATAAGCTTGTTGGGGCCTTTTTTCTAACTTGCATCTCTCGGTCTGTTGTTGCTAGGAGACTACGGGGAGTGAGGCGGAAAACGTCAGTTATGGATATGAGTGGGGTATTTGTCGAAAGAAGTGAGAAGAGATTTTGCCCCCCTTGTAAAAGTTATGATGGTTTAATCTAACTTTTTGCATGCTTCAGCGCTCCGTTGTGCGGAGACAAGACGTCTCTGTCTGAAAGGAAACACCGTCCGAAGTTAGAGGGGGTGTGTTCTAGTCGCCGCGCTGGAGGAGGCAAAACCCGTCAGCTGAGAGACAGCTGGGGGGTCTGGCGGCCAATCAGAGCCTACTTGAGAGGCCAACTAGGAAGCCGAAGCTACGACGGCCTACAGAGGGCAGGTCCTTTCAAAAACCAATCGGATGCCGCCCACGCAACGAAGGGGAGGAGACGTTAATGAAGGTACTGCTTGTTACAGCTCTAAACAAGACCGTACGCGCTGCCTGGTGCATAAAAATGCCCCTCCCAAGAGAATTAACCCTCTACACAACGGCTGACCGGCAGAGAGAGGGAGAAACCAGTGTTTTCTTGTGCCAAATTACAGCATTTCGTTTGGACTTATTCAGAACTGTGGTATGCCCATACTGCTGTTTAATGCTTACTCATAAGCTGACTAAGAACCTCAATTGTTAAAGCCCTTTATTTTTATCTTTGCAGCTAAGCGTTAGCCACCCCCGGCTCCCGGAAACACTACAAAATCACCCACGCACGTGCATTGTGCACGCGCTTCATGGAAGTGTGAGGTGAGTGCTGTGGAGCTGTTTAGCACCTACGACCCCTTGAAAAAAGGCCTCATCTTGAGCAAACTGAGCACAAGCTCACTCTTAATAAATACGTCAGTATACAGCTTAAAGTCAACAATGCCAAAACATGCAATGAAATTAACGGCTGCTCTTCTTGCTGAAACAATTTTGGATCCCAAGCTTATCCAAGATCGTGATGTAAAAAAACGATCTAAATCGCTAACAACAGACATCAGACAATTGTGGTTTCTCAAACCCGGGACACAACAGTTTCCTTGTCAAACCAGGTCTCCAACCCAATTTTGGGCAACCATCTTCAAACAGCCAATGCACCACTATTTGGAAAAAAAAATCAAATGTCCACCAGTTGCGCCCACCAAATTAGAGATGCTGAATTACTGGTGGTCCCCAGTCAACCAAGTTTCATCTCCATTCCGGCCTCGTACACGGTTGCCTAGCAACTCCCAAGCACACCGATTAATGATGTGCGCAAAGCCGGAGGCAGAAGCCGCCCACAACGCCTAAGGCCCTCCAATCCAAAGGCCCCTTCATGTCTGCCCCTGTCCGCACCTGCGCTACAGCACGGGGCACTGCTCCGCAGTAACTACACATTCGGGTAGCAACTAATCTCTACGCTGCCCGACGCTGGCGAGATCTCCATACTGCTTGGACTAATGACATTGTCTACATTGGACCCACTCTATGGACCTGTATGCTGCCTGCACACTTTATTCTGCAAGGTATGTCCTCCATTCGGAATACTGCCTACTGCTTGCTAATACCCGATTGTTCTCTACTCTGTGCTTGCCATTTACAACTTGCGCCTCCCACGCGATGGCATATAAGCGAGTGCTAGCTTATGTTTGCCTTATTGTGCGCCTCTATACTGCGGGTCTGCCATGGTGAGCCAAAGTATGTCCGCCATATTTGACCTACACCTAGCGACTGGGCCGTCTAGTACTAAGGGCGCTACCACTTAAACATCATCTGTCGAGAAACCTCGGAAGAAGGCGTCCGTCGACGGCAAGGTTCCGGCTCTGCCGAAAAAAATCCTCACGACCAGCCCCCGACGGAGAGGATGGTCGTGGAAAGCATAGCAAAGATAGTCTCCCAGGACTCTCAGAAACGGCTGGTGAAGGAGTCACCGAAGCCCGCTCAAAAGGTCAGGGACACGCCGAAACCTAGCGAAGGTACGCCGTAACCTCCCCCTAGGTCGAAGGAGAGGCCCAGAGGTAATTCCCCACCGTCGGGCCCACGGGAAGGTTTCTCAGAGGGCGATGGGGGTATCTCCTACACTTTATGGTAGAGATCTCGACGCCTAGAGGCCGAGGAGCAAGCCTTTCCGCCACTAGACCGTTCTGGGTCATCCCACTGGACTAGGGAAAGATTTGAATCCTTTATGAACAGGCTGGATAGGTTTGTGTCCACTTCTGAACACATTACACCTAAAAGGCCAAGAGAGGTGTTCCCTCAAGACCCTATAGCCAAATTCCCGAGACTTTTCGACCGACATGAGGAAGAGCTAGACACATATGACCTCACTGAAGAGGATCCCCACTTTCAGGAAGAGGATGAATTCATAAATACTGAGGATATTCAAGACCCTGTAGAGGACTTTGAAGAAACCCCGACATGTGCGAGTCACAGCCTTGGCAGTCCCCAGGGGGGTTAACGGACGTGGCCTCTCCATGGACTACGCCTGTCAGAGACCCTTCATCTGTGGACGACCAACCCACATTTAATGCCATGCTACGAAAGGTGGCAGCACACTTTCAAATCAATACGGGGGAGGCTACCCCAGAAGTCGATTTTGTTGAAAGAATAATCAAAGAAAAGCCACCTGCTAGCCAAGCCATACCTCTCCTCGCCTCCATCAAGAGACGCCTTTTTCCCTCTTTATCTACACCTGCCTTAGTTAGAGGTGTGAACCCACAGATCGAGACGCTTTTTAGCCCCTCACCCTCAGATCCCTTATATATTAGGGGCCATTCCATTCCAGATTCTCTGGTGGTAACCACCACGAGAAAGAGGGTGGGGTTCCGCTGTCCACCAGTGAGGCACCTCCCGATAAAGAGGGCAAAAAGCTCTATGCTCTAGGGAAAAGGATTACATCCTCTGCAGCTTTCGCCATGCGTATTGCCAACAATACCACTCTGTTGGCTAGTTACGCTGATGCCCAATGGCGCTTGTTGCGCGAAGGTCTACAAGAAGTCTTTGAGCCCTTTCATACCCACTTATTGGCCATCATCACAGAAGGCGCTCAAGTGAACCAAAGCATCATCAAGAATACTTTAGATGCTGCGGAAACGGATGGCCGTTCCTGAGTCCAGGGCGTACTCCTTAAAAGACATGCATGGCTCAGAAACTCAGGTTTCAAGCCAGAAACACAGGCGTCCCTCATCAACAAACCCCTTGAGGATTCCAACTTGTTTGGTAAGGCGGTTGATGACGCACTGGAAACAGCTAAGAAGGAGCACGAAACATTAAAGACCCTGGACCAAATCATGAGACCCCCTAATAAGCTCGGATATGGCAATAGGTGCTTTTTTCGTGGCCAACGACAAACTCAACAGCAATATACCTCAGCCAGCAACTCGTCCTCCCCTCAAGGAACCAGTGTTACGCTCACCTGGAACCCACAGGGGTGTCGATCAGACCCGGACAGCTGCGGTCTCCTTCAACGTGATGCGTAGTGCAGAGATGACTGTCTGGACTGGCCCGCCTAGTCTTGTCTGCTGGACCCGAAGAAGTATTTTCCTGCAAGTGGAGACAGGGATTAACCACCTGTGGGTTTTAGTGATGGCCTCCCAACTGTTCTCGCTCTCCCCCACTAATCACCTCCTATATCCCTTTAGAAACCTTACCTTATGTTCGTAAAAGATGAGCTCTCCATCCTGCGTGTCTTGCAGGGGCGCGTAGATACCAGTTACTTCACTGGTTTGAAGGCGTTGGGAGAGTTCCGATAAGTATTGACTCTGAAGTCCCTGGCGGGATTGGTAAGTATCAAGTTCAAAGAGTTCAATGTGCCCGATGTTCACTCTTGTCCCCTTCCTTCCTTAAGTTGCAACTGAGTTTGTGAGAAGAAGGTCTCGTAGCTGCTGCTGGCGTTCAGGTAAGAGTCTGTGTTACCCAACGCTGTCCGGTAACTATTGCATGCGTTAACGTGTTGTTTTTCTCCCTCTTTACAGATGCGGCGTATGAAAATGTGGAGAGTTATGGAATAATACCGCCGGTGGTAAATCAGGTAAGTCTATGGTGGTAAGAGGTTGTATTTGTTGATTCCCTTGGCTCACCTTGTTTTTTCTTGTGTCCCCTAGGTTCCGGATTACAGCGAAGAAATGATGGAGACAGTGCCGGATCGAAAGATGCTGTGAGAACTGGTGAGTATGGCGCCGTGCTGGAGCTGGCAATGCGACGCGTGCAGGACTGATGTACTTTCCAGGTCCTGAGATGAAATGGTTCCGGAATTAGGTGAGGAATTTGAAATAAGTTCGTTTTCTAACCTTGTCCTTTTCTTCTTCTTTATTCTAGGAGCTCCGGATTCGAGGCGGGCGTGGCAGAAGACTGGATGCTGGCTGCAGGCACGCGGACGTGGCAGAAGACTGGATGCTGCTGTTCGGGTGTGGTTTAAATAGCCTCCAAAGTAGTTCCAGGTAAGAAGTTCCCTAGAGCCACACCCGAGTAAAAAAATAGTCCCTGTAACAAAATAGTCCCATCCAGGCCTCATGTAGGCTTGGACTCTTTTGCAGCAAGGTCTGCATCAGGTAAGTAAAGTCTATGAGCATGGCGCCTATGGCGCCAGGACTGATTTCTATGATGAGCCTGGCGCCTAAGGCGCCAGGACTGAACCCAGACAGCCCCTAGCCGGGGCTGCTGAGGTTTAAACAAATGTCTGGATGCCAGCTCCCGGAGCTGAGGGCCTTGGTCCTGATGCCCGGGGGTAGGCATGTACACTAACCAACTCACTGTACAACGCATCAACAGGGCCAAGGCAGGAGGTATTGGATTTCCGTACCTCGCCCCCAAACTCTGGAACACACTCCCTACGGCCCCGGTAGATGATGATTTTTTCTTTCAATTAGTGAATAATATGTTAGATCTGATTGAAACAAACCCAAAAATGGAGTCCACCCTAATTGTTGGTGATCTTAACATAAGATGCATTAGCCTAAAAGCTAACAAGCTAGAAAATCTAGCGCTTTGCTGGACCAAACTCATGAGTGAAAAAAAATGTACAATGTTAAATGGCACGATTGAAGGTGATATCCCCCAAACCCAACATGGCACAGAGATCCCTCTTCCGCCATTTTGGATGAGGTTTTTATCTCCACACACTCACTTGATAATGTGCAGAATTTCAATGTCACCCCCGCACTGAATAGTGATCACATCATTCTGGGGATTACTTGGATTCAACTGCAACAGAAATCCACGAGTATTACAAACCTTGCATTGACCTTGGAGAAGGGAGGAATAGAATTAGATGGAATAACACCAAACTCAAGAAACTATCTGAGCAATTACAAAATGAACTGGATGCACCAAATAGCGCTAAGAATTTACCATACACAGAAACCTTAAATTTTTTGGAGTGAGCAGTCCAAAAGGCTGCTCGCCAGAGATTTTAGCATAAACACTCATACGATCCGGTAGTATAAAACATGAAAACCACAATGAGAAAAGCTATAAACCAAATTGAACAAAGTAGCTCCATAAACGCCCCAAATAAAAATCGTCTTAAACAACATAAAGCCCTACAACTCCAATAAGCAGGAGAACGCATGCTAGCCGCGATAGCCTCTAAATCGAGTGCTAAAATATGGAGACTATTAACCCTTTAAGTACCATGGGGTTTCCACATCCCAGTGCCAAGGCCTTTTTGGGTGATTTTGGTATGTCGCCATTCAATGCCTTGTAACTTTTTTGTTACATGAGATAACTCAGCCAAATTTGAAATTTGGCCCCTTTTTTCCCACATTTAGCCGGTCGTAGGTCGTATCCTAGGTTGCTGTAGGGGGGTGAGAGAAAATAACCAAAAAGGGCTACATGTTGTGTTTTTTCAAAAAATGCCAATACAATGATGTACAAAGAAGCCTGTGGTTTTTCCTTGTAAGAGCTAGGAACAAATGGTTTGCTGTGTTGAATTCCCCATTTTTCTGGCTTTCAAGAACAGGTTGAGTGGAAACGAAAAAAAAATATTTTGATGTGGTTATCAACCGTTTTGTGAGAGGTAGGCGATTTTGGCCATTTTTGCCAATTGGACATGCATTGACGGAATGGAAGAAAAGGGTGGGAAAGCCGAATTGGAGGACAGAAAGGCATACATTTCTGAAAAGTAGACAAAATTCCAATTTAAGAAGGGGTGATTTGCGCAGGTCAGGCAACAACTAGGTAGGGGAAAATGCCATAGATTGGGGAAAAAGCAGGAAAATGACCCAACAAAAAGGTATGTGGTGGACATGGTTGGCTTGGTACGGCAATGGCTTCTATGAATTTTGAGAAAAACAATGATCCGCTACATTCCCCGACTCTTGCAGTTAGGAAAGCACACATTTGTGTAGTGTTTCACAAAACAAGCAATACCACAAGCCAAACACTGAGCCATGGTACACAGGAGTTTTGTGCTTACGGCCTGAACAGATATATTTAGCATGTGTAAAACCAATATGGTGAGCATACATTTTTTGAAAGAGCACAGGCAGTCCTTTTCAAGGGTAGGTGACTTGTGCAGGTTACAAAAGTGTATGGTGCCTAAAGCAGCGACTAACTGTAGGGCCCATTCGGGAAATGAAAGGGTTGTGTGACAAAGGGCACCAGCAAATGGGTCAAAACTTTATAAACACCACACAAACACAACAAATATCATACCTTCCCGCGTTCCCACATGTGTCCCGATGAAAACGGTACCACACATGTGTGGGTGCACCTACCTGGGCGCCAAGAGGAAAGCTGAACACACCCCTAACCCCAAGTCTTTTCCAACATCTGAATTTCACAATTTTCCAGACAGACACACCATACAGATATGGGCCTTGGGAAGCCACCAAGGAAAATAGGGAGCCCCATGCATTTCCGAAAAGAGAACACCCGTGGAAATGTGCAGAGGTTTGACTTGCGCAAATCGGCCCAGAATTTATTACCCAGAAACCGCAGCAAAGTCCGAAATGTGGCGAAAAAAATGCCTTTTCTGCACATTTCACTCGGCTCACCCACCGAAACACGCCGCCAACAACACATGGCCTACCTTCCCGCGTTTCCACACGTGTCCCAATGAAAACAGTACCTCACATGTGTGGGTGCACCTACCTGGGCGCCAAGAGGAAAGCTGAACACACCCCTAACCCCAAGTCTTTTCTCACATATGAATTTCATGATTTTTCCAGACAGACACACCATACAGCTATGGGCCTTGGGAAGCCACCAAGGAAAATAGGGAACCCCATGCAATTCCGAAAAGAGAACACCCGTGGAAATGCGCAGAGGTTTGACTTGCGCAAATCGGCCCAGAATTTATTACCCAGAAACCGCAGCAAAGTCCGAAATGTGGCGAAAAAAAAGCATTTTCCGCACATTTCACTCAGCTCACCCACCAAAACACGCCGCCAACAACACATGGCCTACCGTCCCGCGTTCCCACAGGTGTCCCGATGAAAACGGTACCTCACATGTGTGGGTGCACCTACCTGGGTGCCAAGGGGAAAACCTAAAACACGGGTAACCCCAAGTCTTTCGGCAGAGCATCATTTCAGGAATTCTGCTCATGCGCACACCCTACAGATTTGGCCCTAGGATGTCCAAGCCACCAATGAAAACAGGGAACCCCATGCATTTCCGAAAAGAGGACACCCGTGGGAATCCTCAGAGGTCTGAGTTGCGCAAATCGGCCCAGAATTTATTACCCAGAAACCCCGGCAAAGTCTGAAATGTGGCGAAAAAAACACATTTTCCTCACATTTCACTCGGCTCACCCACCGAAACACACCGCCAACAACACATGGCCTACCGTCCCGCTTTCCCACAGGTGTTCCGATGAAAACGGTACCTCTCATGTGTGGGTGCACCTACCTGGGCGCCATTGGGAAAGCCTAAAAGACCCCTATCCCCAAGTCTGTTCCGACAGCTGAATTTCACAATTTTTCCAGACGGGCACACCGTACAGATATGGGCCTAGGGTGTCCAAGCCACCAAGGAAAGCAGGGAACCCCATGCATTTCCGGAAAGAGGACACCTGTGGGAATCCGCAGAGTTTTGACTTGCGCAAATCGGCCCAGAATTTATTACCCAGAACTCCAGCTAAGTCCGAAATGTGGCGAAAAAAAAGGCATTTTCCGCACATTACACTCGGCTCACCCACCGAAACACGCCGGCAACAACACATGGCCTACCGTCTCGCGTTCCCACCGGTGTCCCGATGATAATGGTACCTCACATGTGTGGGTGCACCTAGCTGGGCTCCAAGGGGAAAGCCTAAAACATGGGTAACCCCAAGTCTTTCGGCACAGCATCATTTCAGGAATTCTACTCATGCGCACACCCTACAGATTTGGGCCCAGGTTGTCCAAGCTACCAAGGAAAACAGGGAACCCCATGCATTTCCCAAAAGAGGACACCCGTGGGAATCCGCAGAGGCTTGACTTGCGCAAATCGGCCCAGAATGTATTACCCAGAAACCCCGGCAGAGTCCGAAATTAGGCGAAAAAACCCTCATTGTCCGCACATTTCACTCGGCTCACCCACCGAAACACGCCGACAACAACACATGGCCTACCTTCCCTCGTTCCCACAGGTGTCCCGATGAAAACGGTACCTCACATGTGTGGGTGCACCTTCCTGGGCGCCAAGAGGAAAGCTGAACACTCCCGTAACCCCAAGTCTTTTCCGACATCTGAATTTCACGATTTTTCCAGACAGACACACCATACAGATATGGGCCTCGGGTGTCCAAGCCACCAAGGAAAACAGGGAACCCATGCATTTCCGAAAAGAGGACACCCGTGGGAGTCCGCAGAGGTCTGACTTGCCCAAATCGGGCCAGAATGTATTACCCAGAAACCCCAGCAAAGTCCGAAATGTGGTGAAAAAAAGGCATTTTCCGCACATTTCACTCGGCTCACCCACCGAAACACACCGCCAACAACACATGGCCTACCGTCCTGCGTTCCCACAGGTGTCCAGATGAAAACAGTACCTCACGTGTGGGTGCACCTACCTGGATGCCAAGGGGAAAGCCTAAAACACGGGTAACCCCAAGTCTTTCGGCACAGCATCATTTCAGGAATTCTGCTCATGCGCACACCCTACAGATTTGGGACTAGAATGTCCAGGCCACCAAAGAAAACAGAGAACCCCATGCATTTCCGAAAAGAGGACACCTGGGGGAACTCCGGCTGTGCGTCCTCTCCCCCTCCATACACTCTCTCCACATCCACTTCCTTGTGTTATCCCTCCCAACTCTCCTGATTGGTCCTTTCACTGGTCTTAACAGACCCTCCCAGGGCAGCCCTCTGACCGGCAGCCCCTTCGGCTAAGGGCCCCAAGTCAAAGCGCGGCTCCCACTGAGGTGACTCCAGCTAGAGTCTGCAGGTGTCAGCAGCAGAAGCTAGTGGCCAGCCATCAATCAGCAGCGACTATGTAAGGTAGGAGTGGCCAGGGTCAGGAATAGAGCCTTCACTCTACCCTGAAAACCTGGCCACATAGCAGACTCTCAGACTTAGGTGTGTTTTTCTCCGTTATTTAAAGTGCATTGTGAAAGCCTTTCAAATATGCATTGTTGAACCCAGGCCTTTTCCCCACTATACAGGACTCTCAGACTTAGGTGTGTTTTTCTCCGTTATTTAAATTGCATTGTGAAAGTCTTTAAAATTTGCATTATGGAATCTAAGCCTTTTCCCCACCATACAGGACTCTCAGACTTAGGTGTGTTTTTCTCTGTTATTTAAATTATTGTGAAAGTCTTTCAAATTTGATTCGTGGAACCTAGGCCTTTTCCCCACTATACAGGACTTAGGTGTGTGTTTCTCCATTATTTAAACTGCATTCAAGTGGTGCCGTTCTGTGGTTTTGCCTTCTAGCAAAGCATCTAGCAAACTTTTCTACCATTATCTAAGCTCCTGTTGTCTTGTCCGATTGTCTACTATTGTCTCGTCTCTCTCTGTCTCGTCTGCTTGCGCCCCTCCCTGTGTCCTTCATGAGTGTTTCCCCCCTCCCACACCGCCTTCCTCTTCTTTCCTCCCCCTACATACTCTATGGTGCTCTCTGTCTCTCCTATCTTTTCTAACAGCTTCTCCATCGACTATCCTGCTCGCCTCACTAAATCTGGTAGGAAGAAGTTTAAAAAGGACATCCTGGTCTCCAACCCAGGCCTCCGTATCACTGAATCCTATACCCATGCTTCCTCCAGGCAAACCCTCACCGACATCATGGCCTCCTTCCACTCTTCTAAGGTCATCATTAATGTTTACTTGAATGGTATTGTCTTAGTCCAAGGCTCTCAAGCCAACCTTTTCCTCTTTGATAGACGCTTCCCGCGCCTCATCAATTTCCTTTCTTCTCCTGCTGTCCCCTCTCTCCCCTCCACAACTTTCTCGCCTCCCCTGCTGTCTCCTCCTTGGCTATCTTGCCCTCTCCTCCTTCCTCTTCTGCCCTCCCTCGGGCTTCTTCTACTCCTCCGTAGGGCGTACCTCTGATTTGTACCCCTCCCGGGAAGTCTTTCAAGGATGGCAACCTTCTCCATATTGCCATATCTAAACTCTCGCTCAGCTGTCAAACACTCCTCTGACATCTGCCTCCTCCTGGAGGGACTTGACCTCGATGTCTTCGGTCTCCCCAAGACATGGTTCACGGCCAGTTCTGTCACAAGCTTTGACACTCTCCTCCCTGATGGCTACAAGATCCTCTCCACGCCCAGATCCAACCGTTCCAGAGGGGGTGTAGCCCTTATCTTCCCTGAGTGGATTCCTGCCTCTGTCATTCCTACGCAGGCCTACTCATCTTTGGAATGCCTTGTCTGCAAGCTCTCTCTCTCTCTCTCCTGGCCACTCCCTTACTGTGGGTACCATCTATCGGCCACCTGGTCAGATATCCTCCTTCCTCTCTGAGTGGGCGGACCTCTCCTCTTCCCTCCTGGTCTCATCCACTCAACTCCTCCTTCTTGGAGACTTTAACATCCGCCTGGATGCTGTTAAGAAGGATTTCTGAACTCTGACCTGGAAGAACAGAGGTTCAGAAGGCCAACCTAGTTTCTTGGAACAGGGTAACCTCTGGACAAGCCAGACCAATCAGGGTAGCTATGACAGGCGATCAAGACTAAGTCTCAAGAGGGTTGAGGGTGACTGAAATACCTCAATGAGCACACAAAGCAAGGACACTTACAAATTACTCCTGACAGGTGTTATATTAAAAATATAGACACATTTATTACAAGGCCTTTGTAACATAGACCATAGCAAAGAATCACAGTAACACTAGATTAAACCAATACATCACAATCAATACAATATATATACAAGACCAATGGGGTTTAAGGGGTTAAAAGCACGAAATATGTAGACCACCTAGATGGGGAGGAAAACAGGCAGTGCAAGTAATCTTTAGACCCAGTTCAACATCAAAAGTACACCTAACTAAGAGGCAGTCCAAGCCCTACAAAGAGAGGAGCCTTATGCTCAATAGTACATGCACGCGCTTGTACCAATGGACAAAATAGGGTCTCTTCAAGGGTCTTTAGCAGCTCAGGAAGGTGGATAAGGCGATGAAGAACAAGTTCCCACTATTCAAGCAGGACCTCCACTTGAAGGCAAAGGCAGTTTGAGAGTGCAGGATGGAGTCGCTATTTTGCAATAGCTGTGGAAAGGAAAGGGGCTCTCAGGGGCCACTTTGTGCGTAAAAGTGGGCTCCTGCGCTAGGGGCCACCTGTTGGGGTAAGGACTACTCAACGGTCCCCGACGCAGGCAGACCCAAACTTCACCAGTACAGTCAACTTCGCTGGCAGGTTCGAATGCGACAATCAGGACGTCTCGACACCGTTTAGTTCCCGAGATGCAGCGAGGATTCACAAATGGGACAGTGGTGATTTCTCCGCTCCGGGTGGAGGAATCAGACCAATTCTACTGCAGCAGGCTTCAGGGGCAAGGGGGTCACAAATGCAGTGAACTTGCACAGGTCGTTGCCACAGCAGGGCAACACGGTAAGCGTGTTTACTCCGGTCCGGGCGCACTCGTCTCACTTCAGACCTGGGAACGCCAAGTGTACGAAATTCGGTGTGAGGGTGCCGGGGACACATAGCAAGCTGTATACCAAGTTTCGAGGGCCTCCTCGAAATAGCGGCGGTAACAGAGCAAACGTCCCGTGTAAGCTGGTCAGCCCACTGGTTGGCCCAGGGACACTTCCGAAGAGTCTTACTTGCAGGGTTTGTTGTAGGTACCGAGAATAGTTGATCCCACTATTCCAATGGGTCGAAACGTCTTCGCAAACCTTCTAGGACGATCAGATGCAGAGGGGTTCCACAGGACGACAGCGGGCTCAGGGTGCCAAACCTTCCAGCGGGTCACCAGCGGTTCCTCGACTCGGCTTCTTGTTGAAGGATACTTGGCTCCTTATCCTTTGTTCGTGTGAACTCAAGAGATCAACATGGTAGTGGTGTTTTCAGCCTCCTCTTATCCAAAGTTCCCTTTGCGCCAAAATGGAGAGGACCCAATGGGAGATCTGCTCACAAAAACTCACTCCATACGTGGACCAATCATGGACCACGGTGGTCCCAGGCATTCAGGACACTCCAGACTCTCTGGCACCCAGGATGTGTATTGGGAACAGACATCTCAGCCCACCTCCTGGAGGCACACACACGAGACATGCAGAAGCCCGCGAAAGCATTGGGTTTTGCGGGAAAGTGCATGACCAAATAAGGACTGACCCGGGTCGACTCGACCTGTGGAAGGTGAAGGGGCAAGATGGCCAAAGGACAGGACAAAGAACCTCGTGGCATGGCCATTTTGGAGCCAGGCCACCTATTCGTGCCAAACGCGGTAAACACGGTTAACATGGCAAGAAAGGGTTAAAAATATATGAAAACGATAGCCGCCACCAGTCCTGTCCCTGACACATCTGTAAATGTCCAGCGAGAGTTTCTAGGGCTTTTGGAATGACTAGAGACCCAAGTGTGCTGTAAGGTAAGTTACATTGCGCACTTGTTACATGTTGCACAAAAGTTGCAACATGAGGAAAGGACTAAGGGAAACAAAGTCTCCCAGTACTGACTGTCTTAAGAGCATGTCAGTTTCCCCAGAAAAGTGAGCGAAAGCCCAGAGGAGTGAAGCTGAGAGCTGTGCTCCTCTGGCAAAGTTTAGTCAGTGGTGTTACACAAGCAGCAAAAAGATTGGGGGTTGACACTTGGAGGGAAAATTACATTCAAATATTAAATATTTCCTAACAGATGCTTCCTGTCCTTCCTCTGGACTCTTTCGCGACCTCTGCAACTCTCTCTATTCTCCCCTCTGGCCCGACTCACTCTGCAGGGCACACTTTGGGTGTTCTGATCTCTTCAGACCTTCCCCTGTCGATCCCTCTCACCACTCCTCTCTCCTGGAGTGATCACTTTCTCCTTTACTCCCAACTCATCCTCTCTATCCGCCAGGCCAAGCCAACTCCAGCACTGCCACCTACCTACCTTCTCGGTTATCCAACCAATGAAGTATGTGTCAGTTGAGGTTTTTGCCGCCACTCCCCCCCCCCGTCCCCACTTGCTGAATCACAGCCTGATACAGCCCTTTCCATGTGCCACTCTGCTATATCTGATACTCTCGATGTTCTTGCCCGTGTCATGAGGATCTGCTTGAAGACCAAAGCCAAGTGCAACTCTTGGTACGACTCAGACCTCGTCACCCTTAAGTGCAGAGTGGCTGAGAGGAAATGGTGTGCTTCTGGTACACCCTCTAACAAACTGGCCTGCCGCCTGCTCCAAAGGCAATATCAGCTCTCTGACCGCACCAAGAAGAGAGCCCACATCCAAGCCTGCATCTCTGCGGCATCTAACAACTCAGCCAAACTCTTTAAAATCTGCAAGGAGCTGGCCAATCCTGCTTCAGTCTCTACCTCTCCTGTCCCCTCCCAGGCCTTCTGCATGACCCTGGCTTCTCATTTCATCTCTAAAACTCACTCTTCCTCTCCCCCTCCTCCTCTACTCCCTGCTCTTCCTCTGGCCATTTTACGGCCACCTCTCCTCCCTCCTTCTCTGCCTTTCCCCTGTTCTCCCCAGACAAGGTTTCTAGACAAGTCCAATCTATGAAAGTCTTGTCAAAACAGGTACACCCCTGTTCCTCCAAAACCATCAAGGACCACATTGACACCTTGGTTCCTGCCCTGGCTGACTTCTGCAACCCTACTATGCCACTGGAGTCTTCCCTTCCACCCTGAAGCACTCCCTTGTGCACCCTCTTCTTAAGACCGACCCTTCCTGCCCGACTAACTATCACCCAATCTGCATCACTCCTTTTCTGGGCAAACTCCTGGAAATGTTGCCCTTCTACCAGCTTAATCTTCACAATGAATCTGTTGGTTGTCTCCATGACCATCAGTCTGGCTTCAGAGCTACCAGAAGCACAGAAACTGCTCTCCTGAACATCTGTGAAGACCTGCTCTCCAACCTTGATTCCAACACCCCCTGTGTCCTCATCTTACTTGATCTCTATTCTGACTTTGACACTGTCGACCATGCTATCCTGCTCAATCGTCTCCATGATAACCTGGGTATCACTGATCAGACCATTGCTTGGCTGACTTCTTTCCTCTCCGATCGACCCTCCTAGGTCCAACTTGGGTCTTTCCTCTCCTCTATCTCTATCTCTACCTTTTTTTTTTAAATTTCTTTATTATTTTCTTAACAATAAGAATATACAAACATAGTGTCCTCCAAGCCAATGGAGGATTGGTAGTAACTTCCCTTTCCCTCCCTCCTCCCCCCCAGACCAAGTACACAATCACGCGCTGCAGTCTCTGCGCATCTGGGTTAGTTTGTGTTGTCTATGTCTCCATCGGTGGAGCTGCCTACCTCAGGGTGGAACAAGGATACCGTAAGGGCCACCCACTGTAATAGGTCGTCGGAGGTGTCGGTTTTCTGGTGTCTTTGTGCCAGTTCCCATGCTCCCGTCTCGGCCGTGGTCCATTTGCGTAGGTCCTCCCACCACGTTGCAACATTGGGTGCCTTGGGGCATTTCCAGGCCATGGCAATCCTTCTTTTTGCTAAGATGTACATGAGGTCTTTGAGTTTGTTCAGCGACCTATTCTTTTTGTTCCTGGGGTACCGCCCCAAGATGCAGGCTTTGGGGGATTGCACGTCTAGCGTTATGTCCGCGTTGGCTGCTTTGGTTTGGATCTGTGACCAGAAGGTTTGGACTGCCGGGCATCCCCAGAACATGTGAGTCATTCCCACAGAGGGATCCAGGCATTTGGGACATGTTGCGGCGCTCGTGTCGTTGAATCTGGAGATGACGCGTGGGGTGAGGTAAGCCCTATGAATAATGTAAAATTGTATGAGCTGGAACCGTGAGTTCCGGGATACTTTTTTGTGGTAGTGTGTCACTGCATCCCACTCTTTGTCTTCGAACCTCTCGCCAATTTCAAGTTCCCACTTATCTCTACTCTTGAGACTTTGTTGCGTAGCACAGTTCAGTAGGGTCTCGTAGAGCCTCGAGGTTTCGTGGCCTCCCTCCGCCGCACATAGTAGGTTCTCGATGGCCTCGTGGCCGGTGTCGAGGGTCTCCATCTCTGGCCATCGTTCTGTGAGTCTGTTCGCTACAGCCCTGTGTAGGAGGAATTGACCGGGCGGTATTCCCGTAGTTTCTTGCAGTTCGGTGAATCTGAGAATGCCCTGGTCGTCCACCAGGTCTCCCAGGGTGGCTATGCCAAGGGGTTCCCACACGTTTCTGATCACTTTCAGGTCTTCTGGTCTGTGTGCCATCATTGCGGCTATTGGAATTTGTGGGGAGTAGGGGTCCGCCAGGTTGGCGATTCTGCAGGCCCTCTTCCAAGTACGGATGCCCAGGTGAATTAGGTATGAGTCTCGGTGACCCCGCTCCGACTCAGTCCAAAGTAAGTCTCTAAGCAGCCACGAGGAGTTCCTGGGCTGTAGTAGGTGAGTATCCGTGGCGGCGTCGTCCGCCATCCACTGTACCACATGTTTCAGTTGGCCCGCCAGATAATAGAGCTCGAAGTTGGGGATTTTGAGGCCTCCTTTGTCATACGGTCTCTGTGTGGTTTCTAGGGCTACTCTGCATCGTCCCCCGTGCCATAGGAATTTTCGGCAGAGTTTGTTAAGTTCTTTGAAGAATTGTAGCGGGATGTAGAATGGGACATTGGTGAAGTAGTACAGAAGTCGAGGTAGCGCCACCATTTTGAGCAGCCCCGCTCTTCCGGCCACCGAAAGGGGCAGTTTGCTCCAGAAGTCGATTGATTTGGCTAGGCCCTCTTTAGCTCTTACTGTGTTTATTATGTGCTCTGTTCTGGGGTCGCAGTGGATATTGATGCCCAGGTATTTGAATGTGGTGGGTTCCCACCGAAGTGCTAATGGGGGGAGGTTTTCTTTCCTGGTATTACTTAGGGCTGCCAAGGGGTATAGGCAGGATTTATCATGGTTAATTAGGATCCCCGTGCATCTAGAAAATCCTTCTAGGGTTTCAAGTATGTATGGTAGTATGTGCTCGGGGTCTTTCAGGTAGAGGAGCATATCGTCCGCGTACATGGACACCAAGTGGGTCACTCCGTTTATTGTTGCGCCCCCCTCGCCGTATTCAAGCCTAAGGTATGCCGCCACAGGTTCGATGGCCAGGATGTAGAGTAAGGGGGATAGGGGGCACCCCTGCCGGGTTCCTCTGGAGAGGCACCATTTATCTGAGTAGGTGTTATTGGTTCGAACTCTGGCGGTGGGATGTGCGTAGGTGAGTTTGACCCAGTTTAGGAAGGTGGGCCCGATTCCCATCTTGGTCATGGTGGCATAGAGCCATTCCCACCTGACCGAGTCGAACGCTTTAGAGGCGTCGAGGGACACCACCGCACTTCTATCGGGTTTGTTGCCTGTGCTGTGTATGACGTGGTGTAGTTTCCGTAGGTTTTCAGTGATGGAACGTCCATGCACATACCCGGTTTGGTCTTTGTGTATCAGTTGTGGGATGGCCGCCTGTAGTCTCTTAGCTAGCAATGCTGTTAGTATCTTATAGTCTACATTGAGCATGGACAAGGGCCTGTATGCACCGCAGTCCTGGCTATCTTTGTTGGGCTTCAGCAGGGGAATGATGACCGCTTCGTTCATGGTGTCGGGGAGGTGGCCCACTTCGTATGCCTCGTTGTAAACCTGGGATAGCAAGGGGGCCAATATATCTTCGTAGTTCTTATAAAACTCCCCCGGGAGCCCATCAGGTCCTGGTGTTTTCCCCGAGGGTATTGATCTGATGGAGGCCATGACCTCTTCAGGCGTGATGGGGTCATCTAGGGCCTCGGTTACGTGCTCGTCTAGGTGCGGTAGCCTGATACTGTCGAGGGCATCCTCTATGTCCGTATCCCTGGGGGGGGTGGGGTCGGAATATAGGGCCTGATAGTACTTTTTGAACGCTAGGTTAATCTCGGCTTGCGTGTAGATATTCTGGCCTTCCTCGCCCCGGAGTAGGCAGATGGGTGTTTTGGGGATCTCACGTTTATATAGCCACGCTAGTAGTTTGCCGGGCTTGTCACCTAGAGCGTGATTTCTTTCGGTGTATTTCGCATGGCTTAGCTTTCCTAGTGTCTCCCAGTGTTTTAGACAAGCCTGTTTGAGTTTGATCGTATTATGCAAGTGGGAGGGGTCAGGGGATGGTGCAGATTCCAGGTCCCTCAACTCAGTTTCAGTGTGCTCGAGCAGGGATGTGATGTGCTTTTGGGCTCCTCCCGTGGTGGCTATCATTTCGCCCCTTATTACCACCTTGTATGCCTCCCACACTGTGCTTATATGTTGGACACTGTCGATGTTTGTTTGCCAGTAGTCCGTTGTACCTTGTCGGATTTGTTTGTTAAAGGATTTGTCGAGGAGCGCTTCGCTTCTGAGCCTCCATGTCGGGACGGGGGCCTGGGGGTTGCCAGGGACCATGTGGTGATCAGTGGTGAGTGATCAGAAAGCACCCTAGCCAAGTATTGTGTGTGTTCAAAGAAGGGCAGGTGTTCCTCGCTGACAAAGAGAGTGTCGATTCTAGTGTGCACGTCATGCGGTGAGGAGTAAAAAGAGTAGGCTCTGGCGTCGGGGTGTTGTGTTCTCCACAGATCTTTCAGGGCGAATTGCTGTGTGAGGGCATTGAGTACTTTGGCTGGGGGGGAGGGGTGGGAGTGTTTGCTATCTGCTCTGTCTATGCGCGGGTCTAGGGTACAATTGTGGTCACCTCCCCATAGTATTAGGTCTTCCCTGTAAGGGCTCAGGCGAGCGTATAGTGAATGGAAAAAGACGGTGGCGTTGTGGTTGGGGGCGTAAGTGCAGATTAGACATAGGTCTTTTCCTTCTATGGTGCCTTGTATTAGGGCCATTCTGCCTTTGTTAT
The DNA here is from genome assembly GCF_040938575.1 of Ambystoma mexicanum. Lineage (NCBI taxonomy): Eukaryota > Metazoa > Chordata > Amphibia > Caudata > Ambystomatidae > Ambystoma > Ambystoma mexicanum. The sequence goes on along the minus strand of NC_090926.1, from coordinate 1,088,206,811 downwards.
CTGTTTTGGTGTGTGATAGGGTGATGGGGACAGATGGCGCAATCCAAATCAAGACACCTCTTGCATATGTGGAGAACGTGGTGCCGACACAGGTTCCTCTCCAGGCTTTGGCCAGTGCGGCGAGTTTGGGTGCGTTAAGGTGTGTCTCTTGTAGGAGGGCGATACCAATTTTGTGGCGCTTCATGAAGGAAAGGATGCGGTGTTGCTTGACATAACTATTTAGACCCCTGACATTCCAGGACATTATTCTAATTCTGTCAGCCATGGTCTATACATTGTTGTGGGCTTGTGGGTAGTTTTGGGGTGGGATTGTGGGTGGCCTCGGCTAACTTTAAGGTGATCCTGCAGCGGATGGACTTGGTCTGTAACCCATGTAACCTTAACTGGGTACCTCTTCTGGGATACCCTTCCAAGTGAACAATAACTACCAACTTCCTTCTGGACCAGGCCCCGGTTTGATTGTTCGCTAAATTCCAACTGGGTCCCCTAAACTGGGTTCCCCTTCCCAACAAACTTAAACTGTCCTTTAACTTAACACGTCTAGCGAGGTTTCCCTCGTTCTGACTTTCCCGTTTCCGCACCATTTGACCGAAGGTCTTCAGGCGCCCTACGGGCGGGTTTAATGCACCCAAAATTCCAGGGGTCCTTCAGCAGGAACTCTCCGGTTGTTGCCTTGTGGGGAGTTAACGGACTCCCATGTCGCTCCTATGGGTATCGATATTGCTGCGGTGCGGTGCATCTTGATTCTCATGTCGGTCTAGCTCCAGGGCTGGGCGGCCTGTGCCACCTGGGGCATTGCTTCCGCGGCTTGTGCTCTCTGGGTTCAATGTCTGGGATCTGCTCCCTGTCCATCCATTCGCTGGCTTCCATTGTTGTATCGAACAGTAGCGCTTTGCTGTTGTGTAGCACTTTCAACCTGGCCGGGTAGAGTAGCATATAGCGTAGGCCTGCGTTTTTCAATCGTGCCTTGGTGGTAATGAATTTGGCTCTCGCCATTTGGACTTGGAATGTGTAGTCCGGGTATATGGCCACTTTGGCTGAGTCTCGTTGTATGCGGCCACCCGCTCTCGAAAATGCGAGGATCGCCTCCCTATCTCTGTAATTGAGTACCTTGGCTATTACAGGCCTGGGTGGGACTCCGGGGGGTGGTCGTTTGGTGAGGGAACGATGCGCCTGTTCGATGGTGAAGCCCTGTGACAGCTTACCGGCTCCAATTTCCTGTAGTAAGAGGTTTTCAATATAGTTCGTGGGGTCGCTCCCCTCAATACCCTCGGGAAGTCCGAGGAGTCTAACGTTGTTGCGGCGCGCCCGCCCTTCGGCTTCATCTGCCCTGTCTTCTAGGTTTTTTACCTTTTGCACCAAGGCGTCCATATCATTGAGTAGCTGGGTTTTCGCCTCCGTGTTTTCGCGGACCTGGGTCTCCAGTGCTTCGGTTCGATTAGCTATGGCACGGACATCCTGTCGTAGTAGGTTTAGGTCGATTGCTACGGCGTCGATTTTGCTCTCCATGGTCTTCTGTAGGGCCTTGATGGCTTCCAGTAGCTGTGAGTTTGCCGGTTCCTGGGTCTTTTCCTGTGGTGTTGTTGTGTTGGTGGTGCCGGTGTCCTGGTTGGCTGGGCCACAGGCCGCATAAGTTTCCATGGTTGTTTGCCGCTGTTTATTTTTGTTGCCTCTTGCTGACATCTCAATTGGCCAGGCAGGCCGCTGCGTGCTGTGGGGCCGGTGGAGCGTTTTGGCTGCGACACCCTTAGTCTATGGGTGCTGTGCCTCTTGGCTCGGTGGAGGGGGGGCGCGCCTGGTCTATCTCAGTGCCTCTGGGCTTGGCGTACATGCCCCGGGTAGTAGCTGCGTTCGTGGGTCAGCGGCAAGCTGGGCTGAGGGCTGGCCACTGACCGCAGGGGGCACTTCTCTCTGGTGCGTTTACCCCGGGGCAGGTTCTTTTGTTGGTGCCGCGCGGGCCCCAGTAGTCCTTGTTGATGTTGTAGTGCAGCAGGCTGGGGCGCCTATGTGGGGGGGGCCGCTTATCCTCTTGTGAGGTGCTGGTGATGGCGGCTGGGATCCCCTTACCGCCCTCTCCTTACCCCGTTTGTTGGGCGGACCTCTCCGCGCCCGCTCCCGCTCTGGGTGTGGTGCTGGTCCGGTCCTTGGAGGCTCCGGTGACTCGTCTCGGGCCGCTCGGGGCCGGATTACCGTCTGGTCTCCCTCGCTCTTGCCAGCAGCCTCGGAGTGCGGGTCCTTCCTTCGTGGGCAGGCTCGATGGGGCCGCCCGCGCCTCTTTGTCCTCCCGGGGGTCTTGCGATGCGTCGCTGGCCGCTCTGCGTTGGGGCCCCGCCGGGACTCGGGGGGGGGGCACCGGAGCACAGGACGTCGCCGCGGAGGGTGCACTGCTTTCCTCTCGGGCGCCGCAGGCAACGCCAGTCCCGGTGCTTCCAGTTTGTGCGAGCCGTGTCTCCTGTGCGGCGTCCTCGGCTAGGTGGGCGCCATTTTCTGGTGCCGACGTATTCCGGCACTAATCGAATATCTTTGTGCCTGGTGGTCGTAGCGTCTCCAGACGTGGTGTGCAGGTGCTCTGGGTGCTCAGCCTCGGGCGTGGCGAATTGCAGCAGCAGTGGTGGGGTAAAACCGCAGTTCAGCAGCAGAATCAAGGGCACATCATGCAGAGCTGCAAGGAGAGAGTCCTGCTTACATGGCGGTTAGCCACGCCCCCATCTCTATCTCTACCTGTGGTGTTACCCAGGGGTCTATCCTCTCTCCCTGGCGGTTCAACCAATACCTGGCACTTCTTGCCCACTGCATTGCTGCTCTCTGCCCCAACTTTTAGTGCTATGCAAATGACACACAACTCATTTTCAGGCTCCCTTCCGCCATCTCTTCTCCATCCCTCATCTCTCACTGTCTGTCTGCTATCCAGATGTGGTGTGCTGCCAATGAGCTCTGCCTTAATGCCAGTAAGACTGAGATCCTCCTCATCAGCACACCTGCTCCCTCCTTTCCTGTTACTCTCTGGCCGGCCTCTCTTGGTCCTCTTCCTGCTCCAACATGTGAGGCTAAAAACTCAGGTTCATCTTCGACTCCACACTCCACACTCTCCTTCTCTCCTCACATCTCTGACATCTCTAAGAAGTCGCAGCTGCACCTCCTCAGAGGGATTCTTCCTTTCCTCGCCTTCCCCCAGAAGCTCACTGTCTCCAGAGCTCTGGTTCTCTCTAGGCTGGACTACTGCATCAGCCTCTTTCTAAATCTGCCTGCCTCTTTGCTACGCCCTCTGCAACTAATCCAAAACAGGACTGCAAGACTTGTCCTTGGCCTCAAGCCCAAGGATTGTATCTCTGCACTGGCTCCCAGTGGCGGCGAGGATTAAGTTCAAAACCTTCTCCATTGTCCACAAGGCCTTCTGGGGCCTGGGGCCTCAATACCTTCAACTCTCTCTTCCTTCTCGAGCTCTTCGCTCATTCGCCTCCAACTCCCTCAGGGTCAGCTACAAAACCATTATATTAAAAAAAAAACAGTCACAAGGGGGCTTCTCCAAGCAACGAGTTGGTGGTAGATCTCTTCCTTCTGCTGGGGCCTCCCTCTGGATCCAATGGGAGATCTGCTCACAAAAACTCACTCCATACGTGGACCAATCATGGACCACGGTGGTCCCAGGCATTCAGGACACTCCAGACTCTCTGGCACCCAGGATGTGTATTGGGAACAGACATCTCAACCCACCTCCTGGAGGCACACACACGAGACATGCAGAAGCCCGCGAAAGCATTGGGTTTTGCGGGAAAGTGCATGACCAAATAAGGACTGACCCGGGTCGACTCGACCTGTGGAAGGTGAAGGGGCAAGATGGCCAAAGGACAGGACAAAGAACCTCGTGGCATGGCCATTTTGGAGCCAGGCCACCTATTCGTGCCAAACGCGGTAAACACGGTTAACATGGCAAGAAAGGGTTAAAAATATATGAAAACGATAGCCGCCACCAGTCCTGTCCCTGACACATCTGTAAATGTCCAGCGAGAGTTTCTAGGGCTTTTGGAATGACTAGAGACCCAAGTGTGCTGTAAGGTAAGTTACATTGCGCACTTGTTACATGTTGCACAAAAGTTGCAACATGAGGAAAGGACTAAGGGAAACAAAGTCTCCCAGTACTGACTGTCTTAAGAGCATGTCAGTTTCCCCAGAAAAGTGAGCGAAAGCCCAGAGGAGTGAAGCTGAGAGCTGTGCTCCTCTGGCAAAGTTTAGTCAGTGGTGTTACACAAGCAGCAAAAAGATTGGGGGTTGACACTTGGAGGGAAAATTACATTCAAATATTAAATATTTCCTAACAGATGCTTCCTGTCCTTCCTCTGGACTCTTTCGCGACCTCTGCAACTCTCTCTATTCTCCCCTCTGGCCCGACTCACTCTGCAGGGCACACTTTGGGTGTTCTGATCTCTTCAGACCTTCCCCTGTCGATCCCTCTCACCACTCCTCTCTCCTGGAGTGATCACTTTCTCCTTTACTCCCAACTCATCCTCTCTATCCGCCAGGCCAAGCCAACTCCAGCACTGCCACCTACCTACCTTCTCGGTTATCCAACCAATGAAGTATGTGTCAGTTGAGGTTTTTGCCGCCACTCCCCCCCCGTCCCCACTTGCTGAATCACAGCCTGATACAGCCCTTTCCATGTGCCACTCTGCTATATCTGATACTCTCGATGTTCTTGCCCGTGTCATGAGGATCTGCTTGAAGACCAAAGCCAAGTGCAACTCTTGGTACGACTCAGACCTCGTCACCCTTAAGTGCAGAGTGGCTGAGAGGAAATGGTGTGCTTCTGGTACACCCTCTAACAAACTGGCCTGCCGCCTGCTCCAAAGGCAATATCAGCTCTCTGACCGCACCAAGAAGAGAGCCCACATCCAAGCCTGCATCTCTGCGGCATCTAACAACTCAGCCAAACTCTTTAAAATCTGCAAGGAGCTGGCCAATCCTGCTTCAGTCTCTACCTCTCCTGTCCCCTCCCAGGCCTTCTGCATGACCCTGGCTTCTCATTTCATCTCTAAAACTCTCTCTTCCTCTCCCCCTCCTCCTCTACTCCCTGCTCTTCCTCTGGCCATTTTACGGCCACCTCTCCTCCCTCCTTCTCTGCCTTTCCCCTGTTCTCCCCAGACAAGGTTTCTAGACAAGTCCAATCTATGAAAGTCTTGTCAAAACAGGTACACCCCTGTTCCTCCAAAACAATCAAGGACCATATTGACACCTTGGTTCCTGCCCTGGCTGACTTCTGCAACCCTACTATGCCACTGGAGTCTTCCCTTCCACCCTGAAGCACTCCCTTGTGCACCCTCTTCTTAAGACCGACCCTTCCTGCCCGACTAACTATCACCCAATCTGCATCACTCCTTTTCTGGGCAAACTCCTGGAAATGTTGCCCTTCTACCAGCTTAATCTTCACAATGAATCTGTTGGTTGTCTCCATGACCATCAGTCTGGCTTCAGAGCTACCAGAAGCACAGAAACTGCTCTCCTGAACATCTGTGAAGACCTGCTCTCCAACCTTGATTCCAACACCCCCTGTGTCCTCATCTTACTTGATCTCTATTCTGACTTTGACACTGTCGACCATGCCATCCTGCTCAATCGTCTCCATGATAACCTGGGTATCACTGATCAGGCCATTGCTTGGCTGACTTCTTTCCTCTCCGATCGACCCTCCTAGGTCCAACTTGGGTCTTTCCTCTCCTCTATCTCTATCTCTACCTTTTTTTTAAAAATGTCTTTATTATTTTCTTAACAATAAGAATATACAAACATAGTGTCCTCCAAGCCAATGGAGGATTGGTAGTAACTTCCCTTTCCCTCCCTCCTCCCCCCCAGACCAAGTACACAATCACGCGCTGCAGTCTCTGCGCATCTGGGTTAGTTTGTGTTGTCTATGTCTCCATCGGTGGAGCTGCCTACCTCAGGGTGGAACAAGGATACCGTAAGGGCCACCCACTGTAATAGGTCGTCGGAGGTGTCGGTTTTCTGGTGTCTTTGTGCCAGTTCCCATGCTCCCGTCTCGGCCGTGGTCCATTTGCGTAGGTCCTCCCACCACGTTGCAACATTGGGTACCTTGGGGCATTTCCAGGCCATGGCAATCCTTCTTTTTGCTAAAATGTACATGAGGTCTTTGAGTTTGTTCAGCGACCTATTCTTTTTGTTCCTGGGGTACCGCCCCAAGATGCAGGCTTTGGGGGATTGCACGTCTAGCGTTATGTCCGCGTTGGCTGCTTTGGTTTGGATCTGTGACCAGAAGGTTTGGACTGCCGGGCATCCCCAGAACATGTGAGTCATTCCCACAGAGGGATCCAGGCATTTGGGACATGTTGCGGCGCTCGTGTCGTTGAATCTGGAGATGACGCGTGGGGTGAGGTAAGCCCTATGAATAATGTAAAATTGTATGAGCTGGAACCGTGAGTTCCGGGATACATTTTTGTGGTAGTGTGTCACTGCATCCCACTCTTTGTCTTCGAACCTCTCGCCAAGTTCAAGTTCCCACTTATCTCTACTCTTGAGACTTTGTTGCGTAGCACAGTTCAGTAGGGTCTCGTAGAGCCTCGAGGTTTCGTGGCCTCCCTCCGCCGCACATAGTAGGTTCTCGATGGCCTCGTGGCCGGTGTCGAGGGTCTCCATCTCTGGCCATCGTTCTGTGAGTCTGTTCGCTACAGCCCTGTGTAGGAGGAATTGACCGGGCGGTATTCCCGTAGTTTCTTGCAGTTCGGTGAATCTGAGAATGCCCTGGTCGTCCACCAGGTCTCCCAGGGTGGCTATGCCAAGGGGTTCCCACACGTTTCTGATCACTTTCAGGTCTTCTGGTCTGTGTGCCATCATTGCGGCTATTGGAATTTGTGGGGAGTAGGGGTCCGCCAGGTTGGCGATTCTGCAGGCCCTCTTCCAAGTACGGATGCCCAGGTGAATTAGGTATGAGTCTCGGTGACCCCGCTCAAACTCAGTCCAAAGTAAGTCTCTAAGCAGCCACGAGGAGTTCCTGGGCTGTAGTAGGTGAGTATCCGTGGCGGCGTCGTCCGCCATCCACTGTACCACATGTTTCAGTTGGCCCGCCAGATAATAGAGCTCGAAGTTGGGGATTTTGAGGCCTCCTTTGTCATACGGTCTCTGTGTGGTTTCTAGGGCTACTCTGCATCGTCCCCCGTGCCATAGGAATTTTCGGCAGAGTTTGTTAAGTTCTTTGAAGAATTGTAGCGGGATGTAGAATGGGACATTGGTGAAGTAGTACAGAAGTCGAGGTAGCGCCATCATTTTGAGCAGCCCCGCTCTTCCGGCCACCGAAAGGGGCAGTTTGCTCCAGAAGTCGATTGATTTGGCTAGGCCCTCTTTAGCTCTTACTGTGTTTATTATGTGCTCTGTTCTGGGGTCGCGGTGGATATTGATGCCCAGGTATTTGAATGTGGTGGGTTCCCACCGAAGTGCTAATGGGGGGAGGTTTTCTTTCCTGGTATTACTTAGGGCTGCCAAGGGGTATAGGCAGGATTTATCATGGTTAATTAGGATCCCCGTGCATCTAGAAAATCCTTCTAGGGTTTCAAGTATGTATGGTAGTATGTGCTCAGGGTCTTTCAGGTAGAGGAGCATATCGTCCGCGTACATGGACACCAAGTGGGTCACTCCGTTTATTGTTATGCCCCCCTCGCCGTATTCAAGTCTAAGGTATGCCGCCACAGGTTCGATGGCCAGGATGTAGAGTAAGGGGGATAGGGGGCACCCCTGCCGGGTTCCTCTGGAGAGGCACCATTTATCTGAGTAGGTGTTATTGGTTCGAACTCTGGCGGTGGGATGTGCGTAGGTGAGTTTGACCCAGTTTAGGAAGGTGGGCCCGATTCCCATCTTGGTCATGGTGGCATAGAGCCATTCCCACCTGACCGAGTCGAACGCTTTAGAGGCGTCGAGGGACACCACCGCACTTCTATCGGGTTTGTTGCCTGTGCTGTGTATGACGTGGTGTAGTTTCCGTAGGTTTTCAGTGATGGAACGTCCATGCACATACCCGGTTTGGTCTTTGTGTATCAGTTGTGGGATGGCCGCCTGTAGTCTCTTAGCTAGCAATGCTGTTAGTATCTTATAGTCTACATTGAGCATGGACAAGGGCCTGTATGCACCGCAGTCCTGGCTATCTTTGTTGGGCTTCAGCAGGGGAATGATGACCGCTTCATTCATGGTGTCGGGGAGGTGGCCCACTTCGTATGCCTCGTTGTAAACCTGGGATAGCAAGGGGGCCAATATATCTTCGTAGTTCTTATAAAACTCCCCCGGGAGCCCATCAGGTCCTGGTGTTTTCCCCGAGGGTATTGATCTGACGGAGGCCATGACCTCTTCAGGCGTGATGGGGTCATCTAGGGCCTCGGTTACGTGCTCGTCTAGGTGCGGTAGCCTGATACTGTCGAGGGCATCCTCTATGTCCGTATCCCTGGGGGGGGTGGGGTCGGAATATAGGGCCTGATAGTACTTTTTGAACGCTAGGTTAATCTCGGCTTGCGTGTAGATATTCTGGCCTTCCTCGCCCCGGAGTAGGCAGATGGGTGTTTTGGGGATCTCACGTTTATATAGCCACGCTAGTAGTTTGCCGGGCTTGTCACCTAGAGCGTGATTTCTTTCGGTGTATTTCGCATGGCTTAGCTTTCCTAGTGTCTCCCAGTGTTTTAGACAAGCCTGTTTGAGTTTGATCGTATTATGCAAGTGGGAGGGGTCAGGGGATGGTGCAGATTCCAGGTCCCTCAACTCAGTTTCAGTGTGCTCGAGCAGGGATGTGATGTGCTTTTGGGCTCCTCCCGTGGTGGCTATCATTTCGCCCCTTATTACCACCTTGTATGCCTCCCACACTGTGCTTATATGTTGGACACTGTCGATGTTTGTTTGCCAGTAGTCCGTTGTACCTTGTCGGATTTGTTTGTTAAAGGATTTGTCGAGGAGCGCTTCGCTTCTGAGCCTCCATGTCGGGACGGGGGCCTGGGGGTTGCCAGGGACCATGTGGTGATCAGTGGTGAGTGATCAGAAAGCACCCTAGCCAAGTATTGTGTGTGTTCAAAGAAGGGCAGGTGTTCCTCGCTGACAAAGAGAGTGTCGATTCTAGTGTGCACGTCATGCGGTGAGGAGTAAAAAGAGTAGGCTCTGGCGTCGGGGTGTTGTGTTCTCCACAGATCTTTCAGGGCGAATTGCTGTGTGAGGGCATTGAGTACTTTGGCTGGGGGGGAGGGGTGGGAGTGTTTGCTATCTGCTCTGTCTATGCGCGGGTCTAGGGTACAATTGTGGTCACCTCCCCATAGTATTAGGTCTTCCCTGTAAGGGCTCAGGCGAGCGTATAGTGAATGGAAAAAGACGGTGGCGTTGTGGTTGGGGGCGTAAGTGCAGATTAGACATAGGTCTTTTCCTTCTATGGTGCCTTGTATTAGGGCCATTCTGCCTTCGTTATCTGTTTTGGTGTGTGATAGGGTGATGGGGACAGATGGCGCAATCCAAATCAAGACTCCTCTTGCATATGTGGAGAACGTGGTGCCGACACAGGTTCCTCTCCAGGCTTTGGCCAGTGCGGCGAGTTTGGGTGCGTTAAGGTGTGTCTCTTGTAGGAGGGCGATACCAATTTTGTGGCGCTTCATGAAGGAAAGGATGCGGTGTTGCTTGACATAACTATTTAGACCCCTGACATTCCAGGACATTATTCTAATTCTGTCAGCCATGGTCTATACATTGTTGTGGGCTTGTGGGTAGTTTTGGGGTGGGATTGTGGGTGGCCTCGGCTAACTTTAAGGTGATCCTGCAGCGGATGGACTTGGTCTGTAACCCATGTAACCTTAACTGGGTACCTCTTCTGGGATACCCTTCCAAGTGAACAATAACTACCAACTTCCTTCTGGACCAGGCCCCGGTTTGATTGTTCGCTAAATTCCAACTGGGTCCCCTAAACTGGGTTCCCCTTCCCAACAAACTTAAACTGTCCTTTAACTTAACTCGGGGGGGGGGGCACCGGAGCACAGGATGTCGCCGCGGAGGGTGCACTGCTTTCCTCTCGGGCGCCGCAGGCAACGCCAGTCCCGGTGCTTCCAGTTTGTGCGAGCCGTGTCTCCTGTGCGGCGTCCTCGGCTAGGTGGGCGCCATTTTCTGGTGCCGACGTATTCCGGCACTAATCGAATATCTTTGTGCCTGGTGGTCGTAGCGTCTCCAGACGTGGTGTGCAGGTGCTCTGGGTGCTCAGCCTCGGGCGTGGCGAATTGCGGCAGCAGTGGTGGGGTAAAACCGCAGTTCAGCAGCAGAATCAAGGGCACATCATGCAGAGCTGCAAGGAGAGAGTCCTGCTTACATGGCGGTTAGCCACGCCCCCATCTCTATCTCTACCTGTGGTGTTACCCAGGGGTCTATCCTCTCTCCCTGGCGGTTCAACCAATACCTGGCACTTCTTGCCCACTGCATTGCTGCTCTCTGCCCCAACTTTTAGTGCTATGCAAATGACACACAACTCATTTTCAGGCTCCCTTCCGCCATCTCTTCTCCATCCCTCATCTCTCACTGTCTGTCTGCTATCCAGATGTGGTGTGCTGCCAATGAGCTCTGCCTTAATGCCAGTAAGACTGAGATCCTCCTCATCAGCACACCTGCTCCCTCCTTTCCTGTTACTCTCTGGCCGGCCTCTCTTGGTCCTCTTCCTGCTCCAACATGTGAGGCTAAAAACTCAGGTTCATCTTCGACTCCACACTCCACACTCTCCTTCTCTCCTCACATCTCTGACATCTCTAAGAAGTCGCAGCTGCACCTCCTCAGAGGGATTCTTCCTTTCCTCGCCTTCCCCCAGAAGCTCACTGTCTCCAGAGCTCTGGTTCTCTCTAGGCTGGACTACTGCATCAGCCTCTTTCTAAATCTGCCTGCCTCTTTGCTACGCCCTCTGCAACTAATCCAAAACAGGACTGCAAGACTTGTCCTTGGCCTCAAGCCCAAGGATTGTATCTCTGCACTGGCTCCCAGTGGCGGCGAGGATTAAGTTCAAAACCTTCTCCATTGTCCACAAGGCCTTCTGGGGCCTGGGGCCTCAATACCTTCAACTCTCTCTTCCTTCTCGAGCTCTTCGCTCATTCGCCTCCAACTCCCTCAGGGTCAGCTACAAAACCATTATATTAAAAAAAAAAACAGTCACAAGGGGGCTTCTCCAAGCAACGAGTTGGTGGTAGATCTCTTCCTTCTGCTGGGGCCTCCCTCTGGAACAGCCTCCCTGCTTTTCTGAAACTTGAGGAGAACCATCTCTGGTTCCGGAACCACCTCAAGACCTTCCTCTTTGCTTTTGCTTTCACTCCTCCTCTCCCCTGCTGATCTCCTGGCTGAAACCGAAACTGCACTGGTTACCTGGCTACCCTCTGATCTCGGGCCCAGGTCCCCTCCCCGCCAGTTGCACACCTGCACTGCCCCACTGGCAACCCTTGCACTCAGGGACTGTTTCTATATCCCTACAGCCTCCTACCATCACTTGACACATGATGTCTGCACTTACCCGTGCACTTGCCATCAGCTAGCCGCACTTTTTATACATTGGGCCTCATTACAAGCCTGCCGGTTGGAAACAACGGTGGCGGTAAACTCCCGGCCACTGTTGTTTCTGGACCAGCAGATTACAAGTTCTGCAGGCATGTGGCCTTACTCCCGCCAGGTCTGACCTGGCGGGAGTAACGCCACCCGCCTGCAGACGGAAATGGAAACACCGGCTCTGTCATAGACAGAACCAGTGTTTCCATTGTCCCAATCCCCATGGAGTCCTATTGGACTCCATGGGAATGGGGATTTACGGAATTCCGCCTCCGGAATTATCGGGTCACCGGGGTTGTAATGCCCTGGTGATTCCGGCAATCACAGAGGCGTTTATTCATTCAAAGTCTGGCAGCAACCTGCCGTTTTTTCCGGTTACCGCCGGACTTGGAATGAGGCCCATTGTCTTTATTTATTTTACTGTTTATCCTATGCACTGCACTGCTCCCTCCAGCTTCCCTCCGGTACTTTTCCCGTGCCACCCTCCCCTGCACTTGCATGATCTCAATGTCACCTGGCCTAGTAAAATAGTTGTCTCTGTCTTCCCTCTGTTTCCCCTCCCTTGCCTCATCGTGCCTTGAAACACCTGTGTATAGGTGTGTTATAAATGCCATATCATATCATATCATACCTCCCATCGGGTGCGTGACTTGTTGGAATAAGGGATCCTCTGCACCCTGATGCCTTTATATAAGGTAGAAACTAGTGATTTAGAAGGTGTTAATGAGTTAATGCTTTGCAGTACAGGAGAGATCACAGGAGCACAGGGGAAATCTGGCCATATTGACTTAAGAACGTCATGCAACCTATAATATAAGAACATTGTAATCGTATTTGATTCACCTCTGGCACACAGGGCTTCCCAGGATATCAAACTCCCTTCAACTACAAGGTCCCCTAACAAAGATATCCCAAATTCCCCGAACAGTGTCTGAAATAGTGTCTCGTTTGTAAGTGGTAGAACCCTAACTTTACAAATGGCGAATGTAGGAGAGGATGGAACAGCCAGCACCTTTACGCCTGCAGCCTTCTGCCACGCTCTACAAGTAACTGCTGTTGGTTGGATTTCCACACGGTCCCATGTAGGGGGCGCCCATGGGAGACCCCTCAGATCGTCTAGGGCATAATCACCTTTTCTAATGAGATATGTTGAAGATCAGATGGGGGACCCACCACCAAATAGAGTAATGTAATTGAGCTGCAAGGAAATATAGGTATAGATCCAGATATTCCAGTCCCCCCAGTTTGTACAACATCGTCACAACCTAGTAGGACACCCTAGTCTGGCGGCCAGCCTACACAAGATGGATCATCAGTTTCCTAAGTCTAGTCTAGAAATTTGCGGGAGGCCAAATTGGAGTGTTGTTGAAAATGTACAAGAATTTCAGAAGCAGTATCATTTGGGCTAGGGACATCCGAGCCGCCTGTGTAATGGGTAGCCGAACCCATGTCTCGACCCTATGTTCCAATTGCGTTAACACATTCAAATAATTATCTTTGAACACGGTTTGCGGGGAAGTGGTGATGTGAATACCAAGACTTCAAGAGGTATTTCATGCTGCACCTGACGGGCACCTCTTGAAGTCGCTGACTATGTCCCCCCGCTGGGCCTCTGGAGTCAGTGGTAGCACCTCCAATTTAGCCCAGTTGGTCTGCAGACCAGATATTGCCATACTGTTAAATAGTCCCTATGACCGGGTGCAGGTACACTTTTGGATGTTTCAGGTATAGCAACATGTCGTCAGCATAAAGTGACACGATCGAGGTGCGTGAGTGTATTTTGAACCCCCCCCCCCTATGGTTGTGGTATTCCCTCAGGTAGCAGGCGAGAAGTTCTATAGCCAGGGCAAAGAGGATAGGGGACAATGGGCACCCTTGTCTGGTGCCCCGGGTCGGTACAATGTACCTCGACAGTTGCCAGTTTGTGCATATTTCCAACTGGTGCACTGTGTACAGCAGTCGGACCAACTGAAAATATACAAGACCCAACCCGGAGCATCGCAAGACCTCAAATAAGGGCCACTCCACGGAGTCCAAGGCCTTCTCTGCGTCCAGAGCGGCAACTACAATGGAAATCTCTGAGTCAACATTGTGCATAAGTGTGAACAAACAACATGGGTTGTTCTGTGTGGATCTAGCCGGGATAAAGCCCACCTGATCTGGAAGGACCACTGCTGGCATGTGCAGGAGGAGACAGTCTGCTAATATTTTTGTAATTTTGTAATTAGTATTAACAAAAGCGGTCTATAAAATGAGCACTTTGTGGGGTCCTTGTCGGGTTTCAAGATTACTGAACTTTTTGAAAGTGATCATTTTTGGAAAAGGGCTGCTTATTTGGTAGCCATTGTTCAAATCAGCCTAGTGGGCATTTTGAAATGCAGGCAGCCATAGTAATATAGGCAATAAGTAAAATGTATTGGAACCTTCAAACTTAAATTGAAGTGAACGATAACTAAAGTGACACACTTGCTACTCACTATCACCAAAAAGAAAATTAGTTATCTGGAAGGCTTGTTGCCTGACCACTGTATCTCACCTTGGATGGGGGAGGCACACTTTAGATTCAGTCTAACCATCTAGAATCTTATTTGCTCCTACCTATTCAAGACCTCTCAGTTACACCTGCCCTACTCTTATGATCCTTTCATTCAGACTTTTCTTAATTGTTTACAGTTAGCCATTACTAGAGGAAATCTACCATATTGCATATTAAGTTGCTTTGACACCTGGAAGAATAGCTCTCCATGATTCTATCCTAATCTCCTCTTCCTCAATGGAATTGCAGGTATTTTGAATCCTGTTGTAGGACGTCTTATTTGGAACGAGATCAGATCATAGCGCAACAAGCTCTCGCAGATTTTATAAAAGCTGTGGAAGCAAAATAAATCTATATGGGAGAAAAAACATTGATGGCCTTACATAACTCTGAAATACTTCCTCCCTCCCTTTTTTTACTAGTAGGACCTATGTGGTTACTCAGAAATATTGGGACAACCTGAAGTCTTTCTTTATGCAAAATATTTAGACATTTAAATGGATATTGTTTCTAATGTACCTACGTTTCCATAGCCAGTTTTAACAACTCCTTCCCTGGTTTTCCCACTGCCTCTGCCCCTTACTTTTCCTTTTCTAACACCGACTTTTCCAATAATCTTCCTCTAATTTGATCGTCATCTGGTCCAGTAGCTGCTATTGCTGCTATTGTAGATTTATTTATTTATTTTATTTATTTATTACATTTGTTACACGCCCAGACCCTCGGGTATCACGGCGAGATTGCAAAAGCATTGTTCAAAGACTACAAAACACATTAATCACAGAGTTACACAGTGGGAATGAGCTGCTTTGTACTAGGCAGTCATTCGAGCAGTAGAGCAATCAAAACATAATTAAAGTTTTATACATGAGGAGAACAGTTACAGTTATATTTACAGATAAAGGTCATTGTATTGCCTTGTCTCACTGGATATCTAAATATATTAGAGTGATCCCTCCAGCCTTTAAACAAGTGCTGCTGAACCCTGTCATGCCTGAGCGATTATCAGACAACTCAACACTCACAAAGTATAGTTGAAATTGAGAGCGTGGGATGGACTGAAACCGAGTGTGTGGGGCACTAAATGAAAACAAGAATGGGCAATTCCAGCTTGCTTAAAGACTGTAGTCCATCCATGAATCCCTTTTACCTGGCAGTTAAGTCACACATATTCTGTGGAGTACCCTGGAACTCCTATCTTGGCTTGGATGAGCGGTTGCTCCTTTGCTGCTCTTACCAGGATATTGTTCTTCTAGGATAAAGTTCCAACAGTAAGGGAACATAGGCCATGATTTCTTGCTTGTATAATGTTGCACTTAACCTCTCTGCGACTGGGAAGGGCATGGCCCAGGTCCACAAATGCTGTTTGCAGACTCTTCTACAATCTCTAACAGCACAAGCGTGGTAGGTCCTCTACCAATCCAGTGTATCATCACTTGAGCACTTCTTGACCTTTACTCTCTCCTCTTCTGTTCTATCTCAACCTGAACGGTCCCACAGCAACTGGGTCTTCATCAACTCCCCTCTTGGCTTCCAGCCCCTTGTAGCTCTTATTGCCTTCTTCATTTTGTCTCAAGCTGGTTACTCTCAATCAGACACTCACCTTCTTCTTCCTGCTCCATCTCCGCCCCTTCTGTTCCAGGATCTTACACCATCTTTTCTCTCTACGTTCTCAACCGCCTTCTCTAGCAGCTTTATCCTTACTATCTCGTTTTACTCCTCCTTCTGTTCCTCTTCCAAACTTCTCTTCTCTTCATCTCTCCTCCAAATCTCTGCTCTCCTCCTTATACCATAACACCACCTCCTATGTGCCACCTCCTACTCACTCTCCTTCGCCTCGTTCTCCTCTAACGCCTGCTCACTGCTATGATTCACCCCCTTCTCGATCTATCTCCATCTGCTAACACCCACTTCCAGTGTAAGATGCTGCGGCTCTTTATACATCTGCAGGCCTGTAATTGCTGAACCAGAGTATGTCACTGTGCTGAGCATTGGGATTGGCTCTCACATTCCGACTTCTTCTTCTCAGCTTATTCCACTTGTGTATCACTATTGTACAGCAAACCACCGACAGACACCTCATGATGGCAATCTGCCATCTTGCTTGTCATACTTGCTTCAGGCTTGCCACAGGCTAACTCAGCAGCTTCCAATAATATCGGAGTGGCGGAGTGGCGGTGAGTGGCAGTCTTGCAGCTACCAGTGTTTTCTCCAGTTCTACTCTTGGGAGGTGTGTCTCCTGTTACACCCCTTTTCCTACAAGACCTCACTTACTCCGCGGAGCGGACGTGGAGTGGCGGTGAGTGGCAGTCTTGCAGCTACCAGTGTTTTCTCCAGTCTATTCTTGGGAGGTGTGTCTCCTGTTACACCTATTCCTACAAGACCTCACTTACTCCGCGGAGCGGACGCGGAGTGGCGGTGAGTGGCAGTCTTGCAGCTACCAGTGTTTTCTCCAGTTCTACTCTTGGGAGGTGTGTCTCCTGTTACACCTATTCCTACAAGACCTCACTTACTCCGTGGAGCGGACGCGGAGTGGCGGTGAGTGGCAGTCTTGCAGCTACCAGTGTTTTCTCCAGTTCTACTCTTGGGAGGTGTGTCTCCTGTTACACCTATTCCTACAAGACCTCACTTACTCCGCGGAGCGGACGCGGAGTGGCGGTTAGTGGCAGTCTTGCAGTCATGCCAGGCAAGACGGGCCTGGCCTCCCCCTCACCCCCAAAGACACAGCGGTTGGATTTAGAAGACTTTACAGGCCGCTCCCTAAGAAGCAAAGTTAAGTCATTAACTAAAACCACAACTATATTACTTACACAACCCCTCATTAGTTCCCCCTCGACTTTTATTGAAACAACAGATGATCGAGACATCTTCACAAACCCAGGTTTCAACATTCTAACAAATATGGCAAAAGGAAACTGTGCTGCTAATGTTCAAGTTCCTTTCCAAAAAAACATTGGGAAAAACTCTGGCGTCTCCAACAACAAACACTCATCATCTAACGGCGAAGCTGTCTTACCCGAGGAGGGGGTCGCGGTCCCGGGCGTGGACGGCGTTGGTTCTCCCCCGACCTCTGCGTTGGCGCCGGCCGCTGGCGGCCTGCAGGCCGGGTTGGCACTCTCGGGGGCTCTGCTCCGCCCCGGGGGGGATTTGGCGGCGTCCGCTTCGGCGTCCTCTTCGGCGGTGCCGAGCGACATCCCCCCGGGGGGCGCGTGGGCGGTTGCGGCTGTGTTCAGAGCTCCCGGGGGTGCTGCAGGGGCTGGGCGGTCCGATCGTCGCCGCCGCTGCAGCCGCGGCTCCGTGGTCTCCCGAAGGGGAGGTGGCGTTGAGCGGGCAGGCATCGTGGGGCCCGACGGGGATCGAGGCAGGCACGGCGGAGTCGGGGGAGGACGCCATGGAAGGCGCCCCCCCCCGTTTCCCTGCTGATGGAAGGAGAGGTGCCGACGTCCGGTGCCTCTGGGAGACGGTGCCCAGTGGCAACAGAGCAGGAGTGCTCGAGTGGATTGGGAGCTGTGCGTGGCACATTGACTTTGGAAAAAGAAAGGGAAATTATTGTAGCGCCACCTATGGCTGGTTTTACGGCTTCAGCAACCATACATAGGGAAAACCTTACTAATCCATCAGCAAAAAAGTCAAATCAAGAAAAAAACGTGACGGCTCCAACAAGTTCAACTTTGTCTCAAGAAACTAAGCTAACATCGCCAGAGCCTAACATTAAAATAAAAAAAAGAGATCACAGACTCGCGATGACTTTACCAAGAAAAACTCAGCCTTAGAATCGCTGAACAAACAAGCGAAAACCACAAGATTGGTTAAATCTCTACCCAAACAAACTCATTTTACCAAAGTGCCCTGTGTGGGCCCCAAAGGAACGAGAAAGGGCGATAAAAAACCACAACGCCCTTTGAAACTATTATCAGATTTTTTCAATAAGCACTCTAAAGCCATCCAAGAGAAATGTAAATAGCTGACAGATGCAGAAATCCTTGAGGCAGCTGATGCAATTACACCACCTAGCAAATACCGTAGGTTGTTACAAGCTAAACGAAGATCTTCTCTTCCTCAAACAAAAGAAGATACCAGGCCAGCTCCGGATATTGATCGGACAAAATGGCACTTCTCAGGCCAAGTGACTTCAAAAATACCGCAAATTACGCAGGAAGAGCCGGGGACTTCGCAGGCTCGAAACCTTACATCAGCTTCGCAAAGTATTATTCCTGCGAAACCTTCAACTTCAGTCTCTATTTCGTGCCCACAACAAACTTCTATTATTAGCGACCAAGGAGCGCTGAATCGAACTCAGACTTTTATTCGAGAGCAAGTTGAAGCAGAGAGCTCTGTACCTCTCCCAATTATCTCGACTCCACCAAAGCAAATCGGCCCTGCTGCAACTGGTTCTATTCAACACTTGGCACAAGATCTGTCACCGAACAATGAACCAACACATCGACCAAGTGACAGTACCAACTGCAAAGGCCAGGTACTGACGACTTCACTACAGGCACCAAGTGAGCCTTTTAGACCTACTCCACAAATTCGGGTTAAAGATGGTGGAAGTCAACATTCTGTCAAATCTAAAAATAAACTACAGTTTGAGAAAACTTTAGATTCTTTTTACTCAAACTTAGATAACTACAATAATCAAAGAAGACACTCTTCAGACTATCCCCCAGAAGACTATCAAACGTCACTACACCAATCACACGACCATCATCTCCTGTGATAGTCAAATCAGTTACTCATCGTGATACTCTTTTGACTGACCCACAACCAAAAAAGCTCGATACTTGTACTTTGATGTCAGCACTATCGATAGCCCTCAACCCATTCATTAAACTGTTGTAACAATAGGGGACACACTGAAAGATCATACAGCGATTCAAACGTCAATGCTGAATAAAATAACTTTTCTGGAGGGTTACATTATGGCACTAGAAACAAAGACTTCTGCGTCTAAGAATAAACCGAGCCAAGAACTGACCATGGCGCCATCTCAAAAATTGGTTTCATCTACGTGCCTTATTCCTCAGGTCAGTACACAAATAAACTCAGAAAGCATTCAAACCTCTTCATTTATTGACTTAACTGTTCCACCAACTCTTTCGATAGAAAAAACCAAGTTGCCCAAAGGAGTGAAAAAAGCTAACTTTTATCAACAAGGATCAGTATCAATAGCATCATTAGCTCACCAACCAGATCCAACAAGTTCAAAAGCTATAGCTGCTCAAAAGGGCCTTATTACCCCATCAAAAATGAAGGGCAAAGTAAAGGAAACCTGGGGGGTAAACAGAGCTAAAAGTGAAACACCGAACGATTCTCCTAGAGGAATAGAAGCATTTCTAAATAACGAGGATATGATGAACATTACTCAACACATTACAGATCAATCAACTATTTCGAACCAAGATTTGGAAGAAAAACCTGATTCTTCTACAACTTCTGTACTTCCGCAAGGGAACTCTAATAAAGAAACAAAGACTAGAGAATCCCCATTCCTTACTCTAGAAGAACGAAGATCGCGATTGATTACGACCAATCACAACTCTAAAGATTCTTTACTTGGAGAGTCCTCGGTAGTTCTCAAAACTAATCATCCAAAACAAGAGATTGAAACACGTGAAAATTTTTCTCGTCGACAGCTAGCAAGACGGTCTCACAGAACGTATAGTAATCCTCAAACTCCGTGGCCAAAAGTCCAGCAAAAGAAATTTCCAACGAGAGCTCCCACCAAGGAAGCCCAGCGAATGACTTACAAATCGAAAACCATAAAACACCACACAAAACCTTTAATACGATGGATATTGAAATTAGAACAGATCCCTGGGAACTATGATGAAGTAACACTAAACAGAAGAGCAGTTATGGACTTATTCAGTTACATTCCGAAATTACGGTCAGTGAAGTCAGCTGACCTCCAGATTTTGATCCGAGTAATCAGGGCTCTAGGGCGATCTCACATCTATATATAGCGTCACACGCAACTAAAAAAGCCCTGGAATCTGCCCTTGAGGAACTCTTAATAATGGGCTACGACCTCACTGAATCTTCGAGAGAAATTAAAACTCGCAACTATCGAGAAAATAAAGATTCCCAGGCATCTATAAAAGTAACTGAATACTCTCACTCTTCACGTCAAAAACGTCGTTCATCATCAAAAAAAACGATCAACGCCACTGTTTTGGACCAAAAGTCAAACCAGACGAAACAGTCAATAAATCAAAAACCAAGGGGTCTGTCAAAGGTCTTGAAAATCTAAGCCCATTACCCAGAGAGCTGTCTGGTAGATTGATGCTCCCAAAAGAAGGCCAAAAACTTCAAAGGACAGTCCAGAACGAGTCCTATCCTGTGGCTGCAAATCCATCTTCAAGCTCGTCCTTGCATTCTCTTTGTTCATGGTTGCCAAAAGCCTTAAAGTTAAACCAACAAAAATAGCCATCCGAGAACACGATTAACAGCAACGCACTAGACTGCCTAAACTCAAATGCCCAAGACCAAATAAAAATGTGTTCATGGAACACACGAGGTTTCCTTCATCTAACATCAGGACCTTCAAATTTAACAAATTATGACATCGTCTGTTTGCAGGAGACATGGCTTCTCCATCCTCCAGTACTTGATGGCTATGAAACCCACACAGTGTTGGCCAAGAAAGGTTCTTTAGGCCGCCCAACGGCAGGTCTCTTGATTGCGATCCGTAGCGGACGAGGCCTTGTAAACTCGCAAAAGCTAAAAGAAAATCATTTTATGCTGATGGTAAAGTTAAATTGGGTCACTAAAAAAAGAGGATTGACTAAAACCTTGACGAAGATACTCATAATTGTGACCATCTATTGGAACCCAGCCACTATTGAAAGTACGAAATTCATCAACACAATAGAACAAGAGTTGGACTGGGCGCAAGTCACACACAAACCTGACCACATAATTCTATGTGGTGACCTTAACATCAACTGCCAACCCTCGACGAACTCAAAGGGATTTAGATCGAAAAAACTAGCAGCTGATCAGAGGCCAACAAAATGGCAAAATTTAATGAATTCTAGATCTTTTGACAACTTGGATCTAGTCCTTCCTGATCCAAATAGACTTCCAACCTGGGAAAGAGCGAATTCAATCTCCACAATTGACTATATTTTCGTATCACGTTCTCCACTACTTTACATCAACTCCTTTAAAGTGATCAAAACAAGGGAAAGTGACCATAATCTTCTTGAAACTACTTGGTCTACAAATTCACCGTTAATCACACCATGATTCCAGATATAGAAGTCTCTACGCAAGGAACAAGACTTAGAATAACGGAAAAGGCTATAACTACTATAACAGCACAATATAAAGACCATAGTAATCAACCTCCCAGGATAGATGTGGACTACTTACCATTATTGACCACCTTTAGAGTCCCACAAAAAAAAGAAGACATCAACATCAGATCAAAAACATACCTACGATAAAGTAGTTACGGAAAAAAAAGAGAGAACTGAGGAGAATAAAAAGACAAGCAAGGAAATTCGATCCCCCAGCGTCATTCGAGATCATCAAAGTGGCCGTTAAAAACTATAAATCTTGGCTAAAAGGTTACCGTCATAAGCTGTACCACCAAGACGCGGAAAACATTCTCAAGGCCATCACTGGAAACCATGCCAGAGATTTTTGGACCCTGCTCCATTCAACTGCGCCAGGTGTTCGGCCTGGGAAGCCCATTTTCGAACCCTCTTTAAGAGCTTAACAACCAAACCTCCCTTGATGGAAACCAACGACGCCCCTTGGATCAGTTTGGACAACATTGAGGACATTATAGCCTTAATCAAAAAGTTAAAACCGTCACGTGCGCCTGGGCCCGATGGCATTACGAATCTCGACTTGAAATCTCATCCGGAGACCTGGGCTCCTTTCTTGAGTCAAATATTTAAACGTTGTTCAGCCACAAAATCCATCCCGCCTTCATGGACATGTGCAAACGTGGTCCCTATCTATAAAAAAGGTTAGATCCAGTTAATTATCGCCCTATTGCCCTCCTTGATCCAATAGGCAAGATGTTTGGGTCTTTGCTTCTAAAACACTTTATAA
Source organism: Ambystoma mexicanum (assembly GCF_040938575.1). NCBI lineage: Eukaryota > Metazoa > Chordata > Amphibia > Caudata > Ambystomatidae > Ambystoma > Ambystoma mexicanum. The sequence goes on along the minus strand of NC_090926.1, from coordinate 1,088,184,673 downwards.
CTTGGGCCAATGATTCCCCGTGTCAAGACAAGTTACAAACTGGCTTTAAAAAGAATTTGGAGACAAATGCTAATATTTTTATATTGAGCGCCCTTAAAAGTAAAATCTTGGAGGGTCGTCCACGCCTATATATCACCTTTGTTGATCTCACACAGGCATTTGATAAGGTAGTTCGTGAAAGACTGTGGAGAAAACTTGCCTTATGGAGATGTCCATTAGACGTACTCAACCCAATTAAAGCTCTTTATTCAAACACTTCCATGAGGGTCCGCCTCAACCAGCAAGGCACATTAACAGAAGCAATAACAACGGACAGGGGTGTTAAAGAATCTGAAACAGCGTTTCAAGCTTTTCCCCCTAAACTTGGAGGAGAACAAATCAGCCGCTTACTTTACGCCGATGACCTAATCCTGCTGGATAACACCCCTATAGGTCTTCAACGTAAACTTACAAATCTCCAACACTACATGATGATAAACAATTTGGAAATTAACGAATCTAAAACAAAAGTGATGATAATAGAGAAATTTCCTAAAAAGAAATCCACACTGCCTTTGAAACTAGGCACAACTATCATTGAGAAAGTCACAAGTTTCAAATACTTGGGAGTTACTCTAGATAGCTCGCACAGAGAAAAAGCAATGCAAGAGTCCTTATGTGCCAAAACTATTAAACTAGCCACACAAGGAAAAGCAATTGACATTAAATATGGCAGATTCTCAATTAGACCTGTAAGAGATTTCTACAAAAGGAAAGTCATTCCATCTTTGATATACGACGCTGAAGCAATGCCGAACCTTCCACTTGATCTTTGGCCAAAACTAGAAGCAAATTTCTGGCGACCAATCTTGGGCCTCCCGAAAACAACTCTGATAACATTAATCAGACGCGAACTAACTCTCTCTTCGTTAAAATCAATTGTGGACTGCAATAGTGTCATGCTTTACCGGAAATGCATAGAGAAAGATACTCCATATGCCTACCATCTGATAAGTGAAGAAATCCGGCTGGGTAGTTGTCATATGCTCACTCGATGGGAAACTAAAGTTTTGAACATCTTGGACTCAGTCCTGGACTCACGAGGATAATGATGGCCCCTGCTTGACAGGTTCCTGAACAAAAAAAAATTGCTATGAGTCTCAGTCCAAGGGACCCTATGGAACCCCATTCTCTCTGCTCCCAATATGGGTCCCGCTACACCACTCTCAAGATCCATGTTTCTAACAATGTTGCTGTCGGATGACCTCTTGGACAACGTTTCTCATGTTGATTTGTGTCCTGCAGCTTTCAGTATTTGCAGGTGAGTGGAGGTACATCTTTTCTGTTGTCCTCCCACACCAAAGACCATGATTATACCAGCATTAATACAGATATGCTTGTTCGTCAGCCTTGAGCAAAAGGCCATTTGTATAGATGTCAGGGATCTCAGTTGGGGGTAGCCAGGGGGTGCACCTGCAACCCCTGAGGTCTCCCTTGCTACCCATGTGGTCTACCTTGCTACCCCTCCAAATGGAAGCTCCTGGGCTGTAGCCAGACCCATGTGGCTTGTTGTTTCTGGAGCAGCTGGCTTTCTTGTTCAGGCCTCACAGGTCCCACAAGTCTAACACTTAGAGCAGTGACCCTAAATAAGAAAGAATAGGAATAACAAATAATGTGTCTTTCTGTAATTCTATACAATATTTGCTAGACTCATCAAAGGTTTATTTCAGGCACACTTCAGAGGGTGAGTCACTGATTTAGTCTGTTCTTAAACACTTCAAATTAACAATGCATACAAAAACTTTGAAAAAACATTTAGAGTATAATAAGCATCCATTTCGCACTATGTATTTTGCTTTTCGCAAGTAGCAGTTATAGGATGTTTTTTTCTGCCGTTGTCTCTGTTACGATCACCACAAGACATTCCATCTCGGTGTCCTCAGTCACTTGACAAAAAACACGTAGATATAAATATCATTTAAATTGTTCAAACTGGAAGATGATCTTTGGGCTGATTAAAACACATGGCACAAGAAAGTGTTGGCACTTGTATCACACATTCCTCACAGACCAATCACCTAAGGAGATTTGTTGTATATCAGAGGTGACTTGGGGTTCTCATATCAAGCAAATGTATTGGGCTGGTAACCTCGACAAGCCTAAGCACACCACGACGGTGTTTCCTCCTACCCAGGAGGGTCTGGCATTTGACCTAGATGACATCCTGAGAATTATAAGTAAGTTAAACGTGTCCTGCAAATGTTGTCTTTAAACAGAAACCCTCTTACTGGGAATGGCTTTTACCTATCTTATTTTCTTGTATTGTTAGGTGTGGTGAGGTACCCAGTAGTTGGCAGAGTTCTATTCTTATTCCCGCCCACAAAAGGGGCTGGAGCACAGAACCAAACAACTTCCGGCTGTTGGCAATGCTCGGATCCAGTAGCAAGATATTCTTCTCCCTCCTTTCCTGCCATCCAAATAGGTGGGCTGAATCGAGCAATCTAATTGAACCGCAACAAATGGGGTGCACGAAAGGGTGCAGTATTATACACAGTCTATGGGCTTTACAATTACTTATTGCTGATACTCTACAATATGTTTTGTTGATTTCTCTGCGGCATATGACTGTGGGTTGCGCCAGAGGCGTTGAGATAAATTGGAACGGTGGGGAATCCATCCCTTACTACTTAATTTCTTAAAACAGCTTTACACTAACACATCCATTACCATCAGGCTATCAGAAAATGGCCCAACTTTTAATTATTTTACCACCAACACGGCTTAAAGCAGAGGTCCATGCGGGTCCCCCTTTTGTACAACCTGTATGTCGCTGACATGGATGAATCGTGAAGGTGCCCTTACGCCGATCACACTGTGCTGATTGATCAAACACTGCTTGGCTTACAGCGTAGATGGATGCCCTTTATCACAAGGCAGCCACTGACAGGTTAAAAATAAATCAGAAAAAAACATGATCCAGATGATTGGTACGAGAAAACAACTTTTCTTGGTTGATGGGCAGGGAAAAACTTGAAATTGTCCTTTTTAAAGGAAGTCTTGCCTCCTAAAACTATTATCAAAGTGGCAGGTGATCAAAAACTTCAGGCTTAGAAAAGGTGGCTGTTCTCTAGATGGTCTCTTAGAGGTGTATAAAAAGCGTGTTGTCCCAGGGATTATGTACGACTTCGAGGCGCACCCAGAACAACATATAAAATGGCTCGGAAATGTTGAAGGGAAATTGCTGTGATCCCTTTTGGGATTACCTAGAGCAGTGCCAGTGGAGGCACTACGATTGGAGCTAGAGCTCCCATTTTTTTATCCATTTTGGAAAATAGCAAGTTGTACATTTCTCACAAAAATTGTCTGGACTGCAGAAAAGCAACACTCACTACTGGCACTTTTCGCTGAGCATAATCGACTCAATGCCATAAATTCGTCCCTTGAATAACTTAAAGATCCATTTAGCAGCCATAGGATTAAAGTTTTCGACAGCGGTAGAAGCCCATTATTACCACTCTAAATTAAACTGTAAAACATTTGGATTGGGACCGTTCGCAGTCAGTGGAGAGTTTGGGCCTCATTACGAGTCTGCTGCTAAAACGCTGGTAATACATTTGGACCAGTACTACCGTTTACGGCAAGGCGATCGCTGGAAATACCTGCGCATTACAAGTCCACAGACGTGTGCACACACCCCTTCCGTAAACGGTATTTCCGGCATCACGGTATTACCGACATCCACAGCAATCTGCCGGTACTACCAGCAAATATGTGCTAGCAACACCGATACCAGCACTCAAACTGCAGGAATTACTTGTGCTGGAGTTACCAACGGTGGAATTATCAGCGCCGGAAATAGGGTCAGGACGCAACGGGAAGCTCGCCAGCAGCCATCTTATAAAACACAATCTACTCTCAATCTCCCATTTTCTGTTCCCGTTCCGTGTGAGAGAAGGTACCAAACATGAGGCTGGAGAAGACCGGCAGTGTCCCTGATGTCTGCATCAGGAAACCCACGTTCTCTGAAGCAGAACTCGCATCATTGGTGGACATAGTTGTCCAACAGGCCAATGAGTTGTTTGGGGCTGTACACTGCAAAACCAGCCAACAGCGGAAGACCGCCATATGGTGGGAGGTTGCGGACAGCCGTGGGGACTGACCCCCGCACAATCAGGGACAGCCACAAGCGCTGGAATGACCTGCCTCTGATGGTGTGTAAAATCATCACCACCCACAGGAGGAAATCCTCAGCAACATGAGGAGGGACGTTGTCACCCCTCACCCTCATACCCTGGGAGCAAAGAGCAGCTCAATCCTGCACTTGGAGGGAAACAAGGGTGTTGGGACGGCAGAGGCAGGAGCCGGGTCCCAAGATGATGGTGGTAAGTACAAAAATCCCCATGTAAATGCTGTTCCTGCATCCAAATACATGCATCCCCAGGCAGAGAGTCCAACATCTGTCAGACACAGCAAATGGCCTGATCTAAGAGACATGCAAGGGGATGCAGGTAGAAGTAGTCATGAACAAGCACTGTTGCCAATATGTGAAGTCTGCCAAGGGAGGACAGGTCATGAATTGTAGGCCCACAGCACACAACAACAAGCCACCTTGGCAGACCAACATGCAATGTGTACTCCCACCACCGACATGTAGATGCACACTTCGGAACCAACAGACCAGAGAAGCCTCATGACAAGAGCAGTACACACACAATCTGGCATGAATATAATGCAAGTCCGCAGTCATAACACCCAGAATACTAAAAGCATGCTCATCTCTTCCCATCGTGAACTCAGTCCTCCCACAGTGATGCCCCAGTGACTCCCCAGGACCGTCATCAGGCCGAGCAGCTGCAGGCGGACCTGCAAAGGCAAGCATGCCACGCAGCAGGGCAGTGCAACTGCCATTTCGCAGCCCCCATCAGCTCCACCACCAGCACCATCCCTCTAGCACATCCCTCTCTGTGTTGCACCCCATGCAACTTGTCCCCATTCCCCCGACCTAGCGCATCCCTTCTCTGCCCTGCTCCTAGGCAACCTAGTCCCTCTTCCCTCCTCTCCTTCCTCTTCAGACTCCCTTGAGCCGCAACCAGTGTATTGTTCCCTGTTTGTGTCTCTGCATTCCACGCTCGTTCATACTGTGAGCATTTTATTGTCATGCCACTTCATCGCTTGCATTTTCCTCTTACTTCCTGGTCTCCTTGATTACCAGTGTTTGCGTATTTTGTTTGTAGTGTTACCATTGTATCGTTTACGTGCTGCATCTTGATTGCCAGTGTATGCATATTTTGTTTGTAGTGTTACCATTGTATCCTTTCGTCTTCCCCTCTAGGTTCCCTAGGACTACCAGCTGTATATTCTGTTTTGTACCATATTTCTCACGCCCTTGAAGTGCCTTTGTAGTGTACATTTGGTGCTTGCACTGTTTTTCTCCACTCAGGCTAGGGCACTGCAAGGTTCCAGTGTTCTTGTTCTGTGGTGTACTTATTGTTGCCCCCTCTATTGTGTGTGACCCCCCGTGTGCCTCCCTCCTGTTTGCCCTTAGTGTGTGACCCCTCCCACTCTTGCTCGGGATGCCCCCTTCTCCCCTTACTCTCTGCCCGCACCATCTATGGTGCACTCAGTCTCCCCTATCGTCTTTAACTGCCATTTTATCGACTATCCTATCCCTCTCACTAAGTCTGGTAGAAAGAAGCTCAAAAGGGACATCCTGGTTTCCAACCCAGGCCTCCCTATCGCTGATACAAACACCAATCGCTTCCTCACAACATCCTCTTTTTCGTTCCCTCTTCAGGCCAATGGACTCCACATATGGTCTCGGTTCTCTCTCCTTTTTCCTCCTCTCCATTAATGGTGGCACCCAGTGGGAGGCCCTGCTGGTCTCCTTCCACTTCTCAAAGACCATCATTAATGTCTACTTAAATGGCACTGTCTTGACCCAGGGCCCTCAGGCCAATCTCCTCCTTTTCGATAGATGCTTCCTGCGTCTTATCAACTTCCTTCCTTCACCTGCTACTCCTACCTACCCCTCTTTGGCTCCTCTGCCGCCTCCTTCCTCTGCCACCCTCTGCTTCTTCTTTGGCCGCTATGCTGCCTCCTGCCTCTGCCACCTCTCCGGCACCCTCTTCTTCCTCACTGCCATCTCCTCCTTCCTCCTCTGCCCATTCCTGGGCCCCTCTAACACTTCTGCAGGGCGTATCTCATGCCTGTACCCCTCCACGGAAGTCTTGCAAAGGTGTCAATCAGCTCCACATCGCTACTCTTAACTGTCGCTCTGCTGTCAAAGACTCCTCAGACATCTGCCGTCTCCTCGAAGAGCATGATTTGGATGTACTCAGTCTCACCGGAACTTGGTTCACGGCCAGCTCTGTCACGAGTTTTGACACTCAACTCCGTGTTGGCTACAAGATCCTCTCCAAACCCAGAACCAATCATCCCGGAGGGGGAGTAGACCCGATCTTCCAAGAGTGGATCCCTGCTTCTGTCATTCCTATGCAGGCCTACTCCTCCTTTGAATGCATGGTCTGCAGGCTGTCTATCTCTCCTGGCATCTCTCTCACTGTGTCCTCCATCTACAGGCCACCTACCCAGGCCGCCCTCCTCCTCTCCGAGTGGCCTGACCTCTCCTCCTCCCTCTTTACCTCTACCTCTCAACTTCTCCTCTTCGGAGACCTCAACATCCACTTGGATGCTTCTAGCCCCTGCTCTGAGCTCTTTCGCAAACTCTGCGACTCTCTCTCTCTCTCACTATTCTTCCCTCTGGCCCGACTCATTCTGCAGAGCACACTGTGGATGTTCTGATCTCGTCAGACCTTCCCCTCTCAAAACCTCTCACCACTCCTCTCTCTTGGACTAACCACTGTCTTCTCTCCTCTCACCACTCGCTCTCTGCCCCTCAGGCTAAGCTGAAACCAGCACTTCCACCCACATACTTGGTCATCTGGCCCATGAAGCGTCTGTCAGTGGAGGCTTTTGTCGCTACTTTCTCTCCTCCTCCTACACCTTTGGCTGACTCATACTATGACACAGTCCTCTCCAACCTTCATCTCTCAATCTCTAACACTCTGGATGTCCTTGCCCTGTCATGTGGATCCATTTGAAGCCCGCACCCAAGTGCAACTATTGGTACGATTCCAACCTCGTCACCATTAAGCGCAAGTGTAGGGTAGCTGAGAGGAAGTGGAGGGCATCAGGCTCATCCTCTGACAAACTGGCCTGCCACCTGCTCCAAAGGCAATACAGACTCTCTGTCCATCCTAAGAAGAGAGTATACATCCAAGCCTGCGTTTGGTGGCCTCTAACAACTCGGCTGAACTTTTCAAAATCTGCAAGGAGCTTGCTAATCCTGCTGCTGTCACCACCTCATGTTCTCTCCCAGGCCCTTAGTACAGCTCTGGCATCTCATTTCACCACAAAAAGTCAAGACATCCTTTCCACTCTCTCCTCTTCCTCTACCTCCTCTCCCTCTCCCTCTACCATTCCAGGACCCTCTCCGGCCAAATCTCCTCTTCCTTTCTTCTCCTTTTCCCTGGTCACTACTGATGAGGTTTCTAGACAAGTCTGATCTATGAAAGTCTTGTCAAAGCAAGTGCTCCCCTGCACCTCCAGAAACATCAAGGACGACATTGACACCCTTTCTCCAGCCTTGGCCGATTTCTGCAATCAGTCTTTCGCCACTGGAACCTTGCCCTCCCCCTTAACCATTCCCTTGTGCACCCCCTCTTTAAGAATCCCTGTGCCGATCCTTCCTCTCTGGAAAACTACACCCGATCTCCATCACTCCTTTCCTGGGCAAACTCCTGGAAAAGCTGGCCATCTCCCAGCTTAATCTACATACTGAAACTGTTAGTTGTCTACTTGACCACCAGTCTGGCTTCAGAGCAGTCAGAAGCACAGAAACTGCTCTTCTGAACACCCGTCAAGACGTGCTCTCTAATCTAGACTCTAACCTTCTTTCTGTCCTAATTCTCCTTGAGCTATCCTCTGCTTTCAACACGGTCAACCATGCCATCCTGCTCAATTGTCTCTGTGACAACCTGGGCATCTCTGGTCAGGCCCTAGCCTGGTTGACCTCCTTTTTCTCAGATCAACCCCTCTTTCTAAATCTGCCTTCCTCTACTCTTCGCCCTTTACAACTGATCTAGAACAGGACTGCAAGACTTGTCCTTGGCCTCAAGCCCAGGGATCTTATCTCTTCAGCCCTGAAATCTCTCTACTGGCTCCCTGTGGCTGCAAGGATCGCGTTCAAGACCCTATGCATCATCCACAAGGCTTTCTGGGGCCAGGGACCACATTACATCCAACTTTCTCTTCCTAAGTATCTTCCTTCTCGAGCCCTCCGCTCATCCACCTCCAACTCTCTGAGGGTCAGATGCTTTTCCGGGCAGAGAGTCAGTGGTAGATCTGTGTCCTTGGCTGGGGCCTCCCTCTGGAACAGCCTCCCTGCCTCTCTCAAACTTGAACAGGACCACCTAAGGTTCAGGAAGCAACTCAAGATCATCCTTTTCACTTCTGCTTTCCCTATCCCTCTCCCTTGCTGATGTCCCTGTCTGCTGCGCATTCTGGTTACCTGGCAACCCACTGAACCTATGGAATTAGGCTCCTGCCCGACCAGTTGCACTTGCACTGCCTCTGCGCCTCCCAACCACATAGAGACTGTATTTGCAACCCTCCAGTCCCCTGGCTATCTGCACTTACGAGCCACCTCCCTGGCAGCACTTATGAATTCCGTTGCACTCTCCCCTCATTCTCCCCCATGGCAACCACCACATCACACCTGTGCCCTCCACACCACCATGGGCGCAGCAGGCACCACGCCATCATGGTGGGGCTGCCACTGAGGAGGAGGATGACGATGACACTGCATACCCCTCAGCTTGCTACATCACCCCATAGCCCCCCAACATTACCACTGCCCAGCCTCTATAGCATAGATGCACGCCTGCATGCAATAGAGGCCCAGAAGGGAGAACTCACTGCTATAGTACAGGAACAGCTACAGGAGATGAGACTCATGAGGGAGTGTATGCAGGCCTCCAGCTGCAGGAGTGCCAATTACCGAGGCAGTTCAATCACCCACCTCCTCTCCCTTGCACAAAGAGTGAGGGAGGGGAACAAAATCACCTCCTCTGCGGTAGAGGTCATGAAACATGCCGTCCAACTCTGCCTGGACAATATGTAGGCCAAGGGGTCAGACCTACCCACACCCGTGACCACCACTGAGGGCTCCCAGCAAGATAGCCCAAGGCGCAAGTCACAGAGACAACGTCCCACACAGGAGTCTTCCAAGAACCCCCTGGCTAAAATGTCCTGCAAGTGACAATTTCACTGACTGGGTCCTCCACTCAGAGTTTTTGGAGAGCAGGGTTTTTAGGGAGGAGGGTGTCTGGGGGGTGGGTGTAAGGGAGTAAGGGGGTGTTTGGGGACAGGAGTTGCAGTGTATGGTTGTATTTATGTTTTTCTAAAATACATTCTTTTCACGTGAAGCAATAACAGGACACTCCATTGTTTCAAACACGTGTTTACTGTGATTGTGCATAATATACAGTAAGGTTCAAGGGAAGTGCTGAGTGGATGGAGGCACTCAGAAAATGTTCTCAATGAGTTTTGCCGGTTCATGCGTCCATCCCTGGCCTCAATGCGCCCAGTGCGTGGGTGCACGTGACCGACTGGCACAGCATCATCATCCTTTGGGGGAGGAATGTCCAGATCTGGGGTTAGGGGTATGTTGCGCATGATTCAGATATTGTGCAACATTGCACATGCTAATATAATCTGTCTTACCTTCTCTGGCCGGTACATGAGCGCACCCCCAGACCTGTGCAGGCACCTGAAACACGCCTTCAGTGGACCAATGGTCAGCTCAATCCCCACCCTGGTCATCACATGGGCCCATTTGTACGCCACTTCCTGCAGCATCTGGGGACTCCTCAGAGGGGTCATCAGCCATGGAAGCAGTGGGTATTCAGTGTCACCTACAAGGTGGAGAGACACAGGTGTGACTACTGTAGATTGGTAACGGCATCGCCCATGATGGTGGCATTGCAGTGGTCCCCTTTCACAATGTGCTACACTGTTTCACATTCCATTCCTTGCATGAATATTGTACTGCTCAGGGTGTTGTCCAGAGTGACATGATAAAACTATGGGCCATCACTCACATTGTTCTAGGTATCTTACTCACGGGGTGGCATGCCAGGAGGTGGAGGGATGTCTGGGCCTGTGAATTGCTCCCATGTATGTACCTGATGAGAGACTGGTTTGCAATTGCCGGTGTTCAGTTGGTCATGATGGTGTGTTTCATTTCTGGTGTACCGAGTGCATGCCGGGTCTGATGGCATGGTGGTGTCCCTCAGTAATTGTTTGGCCTTGTGTCATTCCATGTATGGGTTAGTCATTGGGTGTCTCATCTCACGGCCACACCATGTGCAGCATTGTACTTTGTGGGCCCAGCACCTATTCTTAGCCTGACCCTCATAGCTTGCACCTAGTGTTTGTGCCTGGGCTGCCAGTTCCGGTTATGTGTATGTCATTGGATAGGTGCATCACTAGAGTGGGCTGTTTCCTGTGTGGGTACCTCTGCCTTGGTTTTGGTTTTGCCACATGTCCTCTTCATGCCTGCCCCTGCTCCTGGAGTTTCCCCAGGACATGCATTTGGTAACCCTAGGTGGCCATGTCTGATAATCCACTACCATTGCATTTGGGGCAGTTAGCGGGGTGTTGAATCCTGGTACCTGTAGTGAATTGTGTGTGGACGTCCTGTTGGTGTTGCAGTGGCCTGCTCAGTGACTGCCTCATCTCAAGTCAAGTGCTATCCCTGTGTGTTGTGGCCTGGCAATTTAGGGTTGTGCTAGTGGGCCCTGCATGTGCAGGGCGCATTACGGGCATGTATTTGTTACATTGTTATATACCCCACCCCCATTGCTCACTCAAGCTGCAAGGTAGATGGGATTATGCATGTACTCATCCAACATCCAGGTCCTTTATTGTCTGTGATGCGCCATTGTATACCAGCAGGCTGCTGCTCCGCAGGATCATAGCGTTGTGGGTTGATCCTGGGGACCAGGCTCAGATGTGCGTCAGTGATGGTCAGGTCGGCGCCACAGGTCACCTGGAATGGAACTGCTTCCGGTTCCTGTAGACCTCCTCTGAGGCAATACAATGCTGGGCCTGCCCTCAATGGCATAGAACTGGGCCTTGGTGGTGTTGAGCTGTGTCAGGGTTGTGAGGAGGGCAATGTGTTGGCCCAATTCGCACAGGAGGGCCTCCAACACCAGCACTCTGGAGTATGCAGGCTGTGATATGCCATGCAGCTACCTCACAGAATGCTGGAAGATCCCAGAGGCCAGGAAGTGCAGGACCAACACTAGCTTTACCAGCAGTGGTATGGCTGTCTTGATGTTGATCATGCTCCCTATGTCCTCATGGATGGGGTTGAAGAGTTTGATGATGGTCTGCCTGACAAGGTGGTACAGGGTGAGGATTTCTGTGCCCGTGAAGGTCCATCGTGTGACCCTTGTGCGAGGGATCACTGCACGCCTCCTCCTCCTCCTCACCTGCACACCCATCTGCATCCTCCTTCCCTCCCTGGCCTCCTGTCACCACTGCTGGTACTCCAACCCACGTGGTGCAAGGGCAGGTCTTGGCTGCTGCAGGCTGCTGATGATCCTGACGCTGGGGTCTGTTAGGGAGAATTCTCTGTTAAAGCTAATTTCCCAAACCTAGTGAGTCCCCCAGCAGTTTTGCTGGATTTTTGGGGTTTATTTTTTTCTCCTGCTAAGAGTGAGACTCTTTTTCTCCCACTCTTAGGCATGATTTGAGAATGTCCTTTGACTTTGTAATGTGTTTTATGGGCTATGGGGTCTTTTACTCCATAGGGCTTCATGTGTTTTTGGTATGTGTGTTACACAGCACCGTCAGTGCAGTAACACAGGGGTGTCATAGTGACCCCCAAACATAGACTCCATACCCTGGGACAGACTACTGTCTCCCAGGGCATGTAAAGTCACCATTGGCTTTATTAGTCCACATTTGTGGAAGTACTGGAAGGTGTTAATTAGATTACCCCTGGGTCTGTTTTCAAGGGGGCACTGTCCAGTCCCCCCTTGTCGAGTTTCTGGCTGGTGGCAGTGGTTACCACGTGAAATATTCCTTAAGAATATTTCCTATGGGATTTTCCCATTCATTTTAAAAGCACCACTTTTTTGGTGCAATGTTAAAGATACCGCTGGGTTATTTATTTAATATTTATTCCCCGGTTGGGTCTTTTTGCCAGGACTCGGTTTTAAAATGGCGTTTGTGTTCGCCTCTGTAACTCCAACCCAAGTCGAGCCCTTTGTTCCACTTTTGGCTGGCTTCTGCACAGAAGCCTCCAAAAGTGGTGCCACTCTGTCTGGGTCTACAGGATGTGTGGGAGGGGGGTTTAGGCACCCTGGACTGAGATGCCTCGGCAACTCAAGTCGCACTCTTGTGTGAATGGCCCAGTAGTGAGCCGCCCGGCTCACCACTTAGCATGTTTGATTGACAGCTAGGACTGGTGAATGGGGGTTTTCTGCATAAAAGCAGGGCTTTGGGGACTGGAACTTCAGAAGTCGCCACAGGACCTAAAGAATCCGAAGAGAGAGAAGCTGAGCCGACCTGCAAAGACGACACCACCGGTGGAGCCCTGCTGAACCGTCTCACCACTTCCTAACGACAGAGAAGATCTTCATCCAGGAGTCTTCTTCCTCTGAGCTGGTGGGGTTAACCAGTTTGCCCTCTTTTTTCGCCTCCTAGATCGTCCCGTGGTCGAATCGCCCGTGCCCATCACCCCGGCGGCCGATAGCCACGCTTCACCACTACCGCGAATAAAAGGATCTTACCTTTTAATCGGGAAACTCTGCGACTGGTTTCTTCCCTGGCAGTGCAACGACCTCCAGCTTTCCTCCACGTCAAGATCTTCTGTTCCCCTGGACGAAGCACCGACTTGCACCTGCTGCCAGGAGCAACTGCCCCCGCTGGAGCTTCCTCACCATTTCAGGTACTGTGTCCCGCCTGGTCTCCCTTGCAACAGACTGTTCAAGGTGTCCCGTAAATCCTTGACTCTCTATCCAGGGGTGACCTGGGACCTGCTAACTACTTTTTCTGAACTGATTCAACTCTTTTCGAACTATCTGCAAAGACTTTTAAAGTACAATTCATCCTGTGTGATCTTGGACACATTCTTGCTCTACAGTAGACTCTGCCTTTCTTGCCTTGCTGGTGTTCCTTTTAAAAGTGTTGGAATTTGTGTGCTTTCTAATTCTGCCTTTTCCCTCCCTTTTTAACTAACTTATTGGAGTGCCATCTTAGGTTAAGCGCTCACCTCTGTCTGTAAATAAGTGGTGTTTTAACTAAGACTTGTTCAATAAGTAATCAGGGATGTATATATATTGATAGTGACTGTGTTTTGAACTTGCTTGCCATATTAGTGTGAGTGTATTTTACAAGTGTGTTTTTAAATAAATAATTATATACTTTTATACCAAAGCTCTGGTCAGTGTTTGCTTGTGCTACTGTATTTCTGTACCTAATGTGTATACTCTATATTCTGTCTAACTCTTCTTGAGAGAAGTCTGACTGCTCAGCCACAGCTACCAGGTAAATCTGGGTGGTACAGACTGCTACCAATTGGGTTTACTGCAAACACCTGTACTCCTAAGCCTTTAGCAGTGGTCCCTAAGGGAACTGCACAGGTTTCTGCCTAACAGGGTCTTAATTATTCTTATGACACTGAAGCTGTCAGGACATTGTTGATAATGGATCAAATGGATTAAATGGAAAAGTGCAGCGGAGGTCAGGGAAGAGTAGAGCTAGTCCAGTGGAGGATGATGTAGATCCGGTCCCAATAATCAGTGTTGCGCACAGTATTTTGTGAATTCCACTTTGTATGCCCTGTGGGGGAGAAATGAGGCCCATTGACTGCCAGGACCTTGAGCCCTTGAATGGTGGTTTAATGCCAAGGAGCATGGCAACAAAAAGTGCATTTCAGGCCCTCTAAGAACTCCCTTGTGATAATTGGTGTTCAACCCTGAGGAAGGCTGGGTCACTGTGCATTACTTTCCACGATTCCGAAACTCGAGTAGGCTACAAAGTAAAAGTGTTGCCACATTTCATCACAAATTGGACACTGTTAACTTTTTGCCCAAGCGATTAGCTGCTGTTCACCTATTGAAATAACGGCACATGGTGGAGGATTTAGGTCGCCGTACTTTATTTAGTAATGGTCCAGAAACGTTTATTCTTGTCTTTATTGTACAAAATTGTTATGTGTTGCATATGACATGTAGTGTAAGAATGGTATATATGTTGTCCATATTGTCTTTCATGGTATGTTTATCATGAGTGAGGATGCATGCATGTGGTGTGAGATTTTATCTGTTTTACATTTAAATGAATTTTTCCAAAATATATGTTGGCAAGGTTAAAAACCTTTCACTGAATACATGTTATGTTGATGCTATTTTTATAAGAATAAATATAATATTTTTGCAAAAAAATACTTTAAAAATTGATTGAAAATGCAATAAGCCAATGAAAGACCTTTTGAATGGGCACAGGGTCAATTGTTTGGGCTGATACTCCAGCCCCAGCTGCTGTAAATCTGCATGTTAGCAGCAACGAGTGGCAGCATGGTTGTGTTGGTAAGTGTTTTGGGGAAGGTGTGGCCCTTTAGTACTTTCTGTGTGTATTGGGTACACCTCGGTGGATTGGGTGCACTTGTGGCCTGTTTGACATCACCTGTGTCCATTTACTGGCTGCTCTGAGGTGTTGATATCTTCACCTGAGATTTGCCGGTAATACTGGATGATTATTGCCGGCATTACTGACAATTCTGTGTTTATAAGTTGTCAGTATTACCGTTGTGCTGATAATACTGGCGCCGGGGTCTTGGAATCCGGTGTTCTGTTGCTGATATTACCAGCGACATAATTCCGGAAGTCTGGTGTCCAGCCCCGGTATTACCGACAACAGTATTTCCACATGCTTGTAATTTACCAGAACGTTAAACGTGCCTGTAAACATTACCTGCACTTTTAACGGCACAAAAGGCTTGACATCTTTGCTATTTGCACTACAATAAATAAAAAACGAATGTCTTCATATGTAAGACACTTACTTTTACAATATTGCCCTACATGCATGTACATGTTTCTGGTCAAACCACTGTGGGGCTAATTTTCGAGTTCCAGCCTTATTCGGCGATGTAAACCTGTATTCTTGCACTTTGGTGCGCACCGGTCCCCCTTGCCGAATTTGGTTATTGACACGGCAGAGTGCAAAAGTGTAGGGCAAAAGACAGTGTAAAAGCATGTACATGGAGAGGAAGGGAGCAGCGGACAAACACAAGTTGTGTTCTACGCCTCATCCGTGCCATACGAATTGACAAAAATTGGCCATAACGGGAAATCCAATGCATAAAAGCCTTACACATGGCTTTCAGGTATTTCATGTCTGGCACACATAACAGAAAATGAGCCCCATTGTCTCTTCAGTAAACTACAATTGAATACTAAACAACAAGAGGATACTCTTGATATTGCTGAGGTTTCGTTTAATTACATCACATCACAATCAAATCAGAATAAAAAGGTAAAACAATGGGAAAAAATACTTAGTAGAGAGAGAGGCACCAACCCTTATAAAAACCGTGTGTAGGGGACCATTGATTTCCAGGCGAGATCGAATCAGGAATCTTATAGAGCAACTTGGTGTTGATATTAGCACAAATCTGAGAACATGTTATTTGGTCGTGATCATCATCAGTAGAGGGGCTCCAGAATGTTGGCAAGAGCAAAATATTGTTATCCACGAGAAATGTGCTAATAATGATACCAGATTACCATAGATGGGCCTCCTATGCTTTTCTGATGTATGTATTTGCATTCATCTGTGTATACTAATAAAATATTAGAAATCTCTGTTGCGTCTTCTTCAAGTGCTTACACATTTATTTCTTTTCCCCACAGAAAATGGGGGTCTTTGTCTGTCCATTGGCTTTTGACATGGACCTCAATTTGAATCCCTTTTCCCAAGATGTTATGGCTCTTACTGGACAAACTATCAATTGTCGCCAGAACTGCCTGCCATCAAAGGAGGTCTTAGCCTTTTCTCACAGTGACCTGCACGATGTAACCATCTATTTTGTGAATTTTCTGCAGTATAACGACTTACTGGGACAAGCAAGAGAGGTAACACGTTATTTGCATGTGCTCCATGATGTTGATGGTGGTTTTGTTTCGGAGATTTGTCTTGAAAGCATCAAATTGACGGATGTTGCAGAATGCTGGTTACACCTTCCTCAGTTTCAAAGAAAACACCATTGTATTTGTTACAACATTTAAAAGATAGAAAAATTGTGACCTTAGACAAGGAGACTACATTGAAAACATTATCTACAGACCCTCAAAAGCTGCAAACTTACAAATGGCTCCATCCACAACGATCAGAAGCTAAATCTTCAAAATACTCCTTGGAATGAAAATTACATTACGGGTATGACAAAAAATCTATCAGTAATATTTGTATTCGGATTCTCCAAAATTAAGCATATAAACTATAGAGTACAATTGATCAAAAAAAGAATAGTATAAAACATGAACAGATAAAGCTCACTGTAAAACATGAAAGTAGGACCCAGTTGACTTGAAAGTGCAGGTTTTATTAATTCATGCATATAACAAATAAAGCCATTACATTTTAGCAGCAAAACATAGAATTAGCAAAACTTTTTAATAAAATAACACTGAAATAACACAAAAGCTAAACACTAACACATTCTCTTGTCTAAAACACACACACAAAAAAGCATGCAAACAATCTTTCAGATATAATTTCTAGAAAATTCCAAACTCTGCAAGAATACAGGGAGTCAAATGTACAGTTCCCCAACTTCCAGCTGGCACTCCTGATATACCTTGACATGGGAATTCTGCCCTAATCTAACCCAATATGTTAAGGGTTTTAATCTGTTTGTCTCCTTAGTAGAGAGGGTGCAAAGTTCTAATCTGAGGGGAGCCGTTGGTATGCCCACACCTTGACGAAAGAGAAATCTTAAATAATTGTTTTCTGCCCTGACCAACTTAATGCAAGGAACGATTATCCACAGCCCCATCCACTACAATGCCGTAGGTATGGCCTTTGGAAAATATGCCTCCAGAACCTTTCTACTGATCCTGTGCATTGTGAGGGAGGTTTTCTGCAGTCGCTCATCCGTTCAGCCTGAGGCTGTGAACTTAAAAAGGAAAGGACCAGCCACATGTTCAAATTGACCAATCACAATGACATCCGCCTCGCACCACATATCAATGTAGAAAACCTTTATTTTCTCCAAACCTTACATTTCAAATGATAAATATCCATGAACTGCACCTGTTCCCATCTGACATCTTGTGACAGCGTAATCTTCAACGTGATCAAGCTAAGGTCATAGTATACTCCCCTGCTTGTGACATTAGCTGCCTCAGCTGTTAAGTCATTCCCCTGGGGTCATGATGTGAGTGAACAACGCAGCTAAGTGTAGTGTCTATCTAGAGGTTGTTTAATGCATTTAGGGTGTGGCCATAGAAATACACAAGAAGCTTTGACATTCAATAAATATCAAAAAAGCCTTTCTTCAAAACCAGTATTATTGTAGTGTGGCACTCAGTGGTAGTTGTATTTATTTCTGACCTACCAGAATAGTAATTACTGGTGAACTCCTGTCAGTCTAGAAATCTAATTCGAGACCGCAAATGTATTTTGGTGGCCATGGGCCAACCGTCTCATGCACGATACGATAGAATATAGGTTTTCGAGTGTTCCAATGAACAGCCATTTTGATGTAACAAAAATCGCCATTTTGTTTTCTAACCATTGCTCATTGCTTTCTGTGCCTATTGCTTTGCAGTATATTTTCCGCTTACACTGCTCGACTGTGAAACATTGCTGTCTCTATATGAAAAGGACGAGGCCACAGGGCCGAGAGGATAACAAGAGTTTCGCTGAAACACAAACATAGACAGCGCCAGGAAGAATGCCCGGCTCCCTCCTTAATGTAGCCTTGAAGCAGAACCGCAGGGCATTTAATCATTTTACAACTGCCAGCCAGTCTCGTTATATGGTAGAATATGTTAGAATAATACCGCTAAAGGCTTGAATTATGCTTTTCTAACGGCCCCCCTTTGCTGAGCCCGCTAAGAGCATGTCGGCTCCCAGGACACGAATAGCACCTGATAGATAGCAAGGTCCGGAATGCAACCCCCTCTGCATGTAGCTCGCTTCTAAGAACAGAAGCGCCATGTTCTATTCAATAACTGAAAGATGCCTACGCACTCACAAATTGCAAATTGTTACTAGAATAGATGTTTGAAGGTGTCATAGTGGTCGGAGATGTCCATCATCACACCAAGTTCAAAGAAACCCAATGAAGAGGGGTGTTATACATGTCATAGCTGATTGTTTGATATACATTTTGTATATATGTAACTGATGTACGTAATTCACTCTCTTGCGTCCCTCGAGGTCTAGAGATACACGTCGTGGGACGTTGAGACTGAGTTGACCAACTGAGACTTTTGCTTTGCAATAAAACCCTAGCTTTGGGAATACAACCTCGGCGTCTCTATCGTGTGTGGTGACTCGCCTTGTTTCCATAGACGTCAGGGTCCTCTAGGGGACCCTTTCAAGATGGTGCCCGAATAGGGACCCTCCCCCACTTGTTCCTTCACGTAACGTTGTAATTGAGAAAGGCAGAGAACGGCGAGGACGGGACGATCGAGCCGGGATCAAGAGGTTTTCGGGCGCCCTGTAAAAGTGATGAGAGACTCCTTTGCAGATCTGCACACATCTGATCCCTGATCGACGTGCCTGGCTAGAGAACAAGGAGGCGAGGGTCCCGAAACGAGGCGGAAGCCAAGAAACGCAGACACGACGTCCTTTGGTGCGTCAGTATACAGACGACTTGATTTATCAGGTGATTCATTCCCCGATTTATAGCATCCTGATATTGGTTGAGAGTTGACTTTGCAAAATCAAACGCCCTAGGTAAGGTTGATTAACCAAGGGGAAGGTTGAAACATGCCTGGGGTATTGTCCACCTTAGCAGGTTTTTCCGCTGTGGTAGACAACCTTTGGAAGATGGCCAAATTGTACCACCTGGGGGAACGCCGGAGTGTGAGATGTATGTGAAGTATGGAGTGGGTGCGATAATATTCTGTGAGACTTGGCATAGGCAAACCAGAAAGCAACAAGACCACCAGTGGCCGATTAATGGTAGTTGTGAGATGGCGAGGATAGATAACTTGGAAAGGGTGTTGATAAGAAAGAAAGCGCATCCTGCGGCATTTGAAACTATTAAAGACTGGAGAAAGGAAGCAATGCTCCGATTTAAAAGCAGAGCAAAGCATGCGCGCAGGCATAAATCGAAAGGTTAGGTAGCGGAAGAAAAAGAATAGGAGGAGTGGACTGAGAGTCTAAGAAGGGCAGGCAGGCGTGACCAGTTGAATATAGAAAAGATATACCCAGAACACGAACTGCACATGACAGATGAATTGATAGAAAATATATTGGGCCTCATTACGACCCAGGCGGTAAGTTACCGCCTGGGCCGTGACTTTACCACCATGGCGTAAACTACGTTTACGCCATGGTGGTTGGCGGACTTACCGCCCCATTCCGACCTTGGCGGGGCGGTAAGTCCCCAATCCCCATTTACCCTTCCCCATTCCCATTTTTGCCCCATAGGGCATAATGGGAGTGGGGAAGGCGTTAATTACGCCACCGTAAATTACGGTGGCGTAATTAACTCCATGGTCCCTTAGCGCCATGGATTGTAACACCTGCTAAAAGCAGGTGTAAAATCCGCCATGGCGCTAAGGGACCTCGTACTCAGGCGGTAAGGGTCGGCGCTGTTTACGCTGCCGTAAACCCCTTACCGCCTGGGTCGTAATGAGGCCCATTGACTCATACAAAACAAGGCCCAAGATCAGAAGAAAGACCAGATACGTTAGTAACTATTGCCCAGACCCCGCCCTTAGCTCAAGCTCCCCCTCCGGTAGCTCAAGCCCTCCCACAGCCACAGACCGCGCACGTAACACTTCCTACTAGCCAACCAGGCCCACAACAGACACTCGCTGTTCCCATTATCCCATCCGCACCTCCCGCCTTAGACGAAGACTCGGTACCGTCCGTTCCTCCCGGGGTTGAAGTTGAAACCACGGGGGCAGGAGGCGGGACTGACCAGCGGCAGTGCACAAGGGTAACCCGCAGCGCAATCAGCAAGGAAATGAAGGTGGAATTGCAGCAACAGGCAGAGATGTATATAGATGGGAATGATTGGACGGCAAAATTGGCTTCGATATATGACTTTCGTAGAAGCAACGAAAGACAGGTAGTGTTGGAATGCATGGGTGAATATTTGGTGGAGGGATGGAAACAGATAATTGGGAAACTACCACTGCAGCGATTGTTAGATCTGAATGCATTAGCACGCTGCAGGGAGAGGGATGAAGAAGTAAGAGAACATGTGTATAGACTTTTTGAGTTAAAGGATGAATTAGATAAAGAAATGTTTACTGCACCCGGATATAGGCAGCGGGCAGGATGTGAGTTCAGAAGCAGGGAAGAGGTTATTTGTTGACAAATATATGAGGGGGTTAAGACTTTCAATTTTGGATCTAATAATGACATCAGAGAGTGCATGGCAAGCAAAAACGTTAGGCGAAGTACTGCATATGGCCCAATATTATGAGCGCAGAGTGACTGCAGGAAAAGAAAAAGAAGAGAGGGATAGGGTTAATATAAAGACACGGGTATTAATGCAGCAAGTAGTAGGACATAATAGAGAGCGAGGGAACGCACAAGTGAGGAGTAGTTTGAATATGCATGGGCGAATAGTGGGGCCGAATCAGTGTGCATATTGTAAAGAGGAAGGATATTGGCGAGTGCAATGCCCGCATTTACAGAACAGAAATGGGTCTGGTCAGAGGAGACAGCATAGAGGACACCCAGGAGCGAATGGACCAAATAGGAATAGTATGCAGCAGCATCATAATAATGGAGGTAATCAAAACCAAGGCCAAAACCAAAATGCCCCAAACCAGAGTCAGGGACAGCAAAATCAACAAATGGAAATCAGAGTGGGGGAAATAGAGGGAAGATTGGAAATGTTTTCGATACACAGCCAAACACGTATTACAGTAATAGTAATGATTACACATCGGACGATGTGTTATTTCCCCAATAGGACAGCCCAGGACAGGGGTCGGAACCAGTGTCTATTCCCGTGAATCAGAGAGGACCCTACGTAGAAATGAGAGTCGGGAGTGAGGAACACCGTTTTCTTCTAGATACAGGAGCACAGAAGTGTTCAATAGACCATCACTTGGTTCTGAATATACCACTGTCAGGGCAAAAGAATATTTCTGTAGGGTTCGCAGGTACACCAGTCATAAACCCAGTGTCCAAACCAGTCCCAGTTACCATAGGACCATTCACTGAACTTTGTCCTTTCCTTCTAACAGAAAATTGTGGAGAAAATTTGTTGGGATTGAATTTGTTGAAAAAACTAGGTTCTGTTATACATTGCGCGGGAGACGGAGTGTTTCTAACGATATGGCCACACGATGCCCCTGTGTCAGAATTCATGTCCAAAGCGTTATCAGGGGAACTAAGTAAAGTACCAACCTGTATATGGGCAATGCATGACAACGATGTGGGATGTTTAAAGATAGAGCCAGTAAAGGTTATTTTAAAAGAAGGTGTTACCCTACCGCGAATACTCCAATACAAAATTTCGGTTGATGGTGAGAAAGGATTGAAGAGTAGTGTTACCGATTTGGTGAAATTAGGGGTAATAGAGGAAATCACAGGCAGTACATGTAACAGCCCGATCCTTCCGGTTTATAAAAAGGAGGTAATGAGGTACCATACCGTTTCATAATTGATCTACGCGCATTAAACAAGGTAGTACATCCGCAATTTCCTTTAGTGCCAGACGTCACTACAATATTGACAATGATACCTGTTTCAGCAGAATATTTGAGTGTAATAGATTTGAAGAACGCATTCTTTAGTATTCCAGTCGACAAGGACAGTAGATACTTGTTCGCGTTCACATTAGGAGGACGATCCTTTACATTTACACGGATTCCACAAGGTTACATGGAAAGTCCAAGTATTTACAGTAGAGCATTAAAAGAGCAGCTAGACATGCTGGAATTACCCGTGGGTTGTGTACTTTTGCAATACATAGAAGATTTATTACTAGCTGCAGACACAGAGGAGATTTGTAAAGAAAGCACTGTATTACTACTGTCACACCTAGCGGCACATGGCCATAAAGCTAGTTTGAAGAAATTTCAGTATAATCGAAAGGAGGTAGTTTATTTGGGCTACCTACTTTCGAAAGGAGAAGACTAACACCAGAACACATAGAAAGTATTTCTTGTATGCCTATTCCAAAGACACAAAAAGAAGTCAGAGTCATAATAGGCATGGCTTCATATTGCCGACAATGGATTGGTAATTTTGCGTTGATTGTGAAACAATTATTGAATTTGACTAGAAAATATGCGGTTATGCCTTTGCAGTGGGATGAGGAATGTCAGAGATCATTTGATGGATTGAAAACTGCATTATGCTCGGCTCCACTTTTGGGTACGCCGAACTATAAGCACATTTTCAGACTATTTGTGTGTGAAAGTGAAGGATGTGCGTTGGCGGTTTTGACACAGGAACAAGGTGGAAGAAATAGGATGTGTGGCTATTTTTCATCTGCGCTGGACCCTGTAGCGCGCGCACTACCACAATGTTTGCGATCTGTCGTGGCGGCTGTTGCGTCAGTGAAACAAACGGAAGGAATGGTATTGGGGCACACTTTAATTCTGATGGTGCCACATGCCATAGACGTTCTATTGAATAGGACACAGACGCAACACCTCACCTCTGCTAGATTGACAAGATATGAGATTATCTTGTTTGCGCCCCATATCCAAATTATGAGGTGTAGCGCTTTGAATTCTGCAGAATTAATGCCATTAACCATAATAGAAATTGGGAAGAATGAATCACCCCCCACGATTGCTTAATGGTCACTGAGGAAGAAACCAAGGGGAGAGTTGATTTAAGTGATATTCCACAGAAAGAGCCGGATGGAGAGTTATTTTGTGACGGCTCATGTTTTAAATTACCAGATGGCACGACAACTGCCTCATACGCTATCACTACCCTAGAGAGTGTTGTAGAAAGTAAAAGAATCCCCTATAATTCAGCACAAGCTGCGGAAATAATAGCAGTAACCAGGGCCTGCGAGATTTCTGAAAATTTGAACGTGAATATATATACTGACAGTCAGTACACGTTTGGAGTGGTTCATAACTTTGGACGACTCTGGGCTGAGAGAGGGTTTCTGACATCACATGGTGCCAGAATTCAACATGGCCCTTTGATTGTACGATTGCTATCTGCACTCACATTTCCAAAGCGCCTAGCAATAGTGAAATCCGAGGCACATAAAAAAGTAACATGCAAAATAGGAGAGGGAAACGCGTTTGCAGACAGGATTGCGAAACAAACTGCCACTGATTTAAATACCAAGATGATGACGGTTCAGACAGAGGAAGTACCCTGTATGATAGAAGATGGAGTTGCGACTGTCAAAGAAATGCAGGGCGAGGCTACGGCCAATGAAATACAGGGATGGGCAGAGGGATCTGCTGAGTTGGATTTGGAGGGTTGTTGGGTGGACAAGGGAACTAGAAACTGGATGTTGCCAAATTCATATGTGACTGCAATGGTCATAATGGCCCACAGTCCTACGCACATCTGTGCCAAGAAAATGATACAGCACCTTTCTACAGTATGGCAGAATCCAAACATAAAAAAAATGCAGAAAGGTTGGTGCAGAACTGTAGGAAAGGGAACAGTGACACCAACAGCAAGTTTTGGCCCGCCCTCCATGCCGTTTGAGGTAGTTCATTTTGATTTCATAGAGATGGAAAGGTGCCAAAACTTAAAATACGTCTTGGTGGTAATCTGTGCATTCAGTAAGTGGGTGGAGGCATATCCTTTAAAAGACTGCACAGCGATGAGTATGGCAAAAGTAATGTTGAAGGAGTATTTTTCCAGATTTGGCTTGCCCCGTGTCTTATGGTCCGATAATGGACCACATTTTGTGGGTGCAGTGGTATTACAGATATGTGCAGGTCTCCAGATTGATAAGAGATTCCACAGTTCAAGGCATCCGAGTTCTGCCGGTCTTGTGGAGAGGCACAACGGGATACTTAAATCAAAGATTAGCAAGATTTGTGCGGGAAGCAAATTGAGTTGGGTGGATGCATTACCAATAGCACTATTATGCATGCGTACGTCTGCTAAAACTGGGCTCTCCCCATACGAGATCATAATGGGGAGGCCAGCAAATGTAGGGTGCGCACCTCAACCAAAACGGCTCAGTGAGATAGAACATCCTGTGCTTAGTACTTATTGTGGCCTTTTAATGCAGAAATTGCGTTTTATTCTTCAGCAGGTGCAGGAGGAATTACCCGTGCGGTATACCGGTCCGAGGGACGCGCTGGAGCCAGGAGACTGGGTGCTGCTAAAAAGCTTCGAAAGAAAGTCATCATTAGCGCCCAGGTGGCGGGGGCCCTATCA
Organism: Ambystoma mexicanum; assembly: GCF_040938575.1. Lineage (NCBI taxonomy): Eukaryota > Metazoa > Chordata > Amphibia > Caudata > Ambystomatidae > Ambystoma > Ambystoma mexicanum. The sequence continues at coordinate 1,088,160,046 of NC_090926.1, read as the reverse complement.
AGTACTTTTGGCGATGCAAACGCCAATCCGGGTGGATAGAAGGAAGTCGTGGATCCATGACACCCATGCCAAGAAGATTCCAACTGCACTGAAAGTCTTGCCTGACACCGATGACTGGAAAGAGACAGCGGTCGCAGAAACAAAAGAAACTGTTGCCAGTGAGCAAGCCACCTGATCTGCCAAAACATGAAGTGAAACTCGAAACAAAGCCTGAGACGATTGCCAAAGAGGGGGACGGGCAAAGAGTGCCCCAACGTTGCCCAGCAGAATCGACATCACTGCTGACCAATGTGAAATCTGCCCTGCAAATACCAGCAGAAACAAATCGTGTACCCCTTTGGCACCCATCAGCACTTGCCAGCACGCCAAAGACCGAATCTGCATTATTGGCGCGGCGCACACCAGCACCTGCAGAAGCGCCGCAGGCTGACTCCAAGCCTGAATCTGAAAGTGCACCGGCACTGTTCACGGATCATACGATACCAGGAGCAAGGCGATACAACCTGCGGCCTCGGAAGACAAAGTGATCTGCCTTCTTTTTCTTTTGGTGTTTATGTCAACCTCTGGTTCAGCTCATGGATGGAGAAGGAACCAGGGGTGTAGAGGAGAGAAGCGTGAGAATTGTGCAAGTCGGACAATTCAAGACTTGTGGCTCCTCGGTGCTGTCATAAAAGTACATGTATCCGGAACCAGAGCGGACAAGCTGGGCGCACATGGTACTATGGCAAGTGAGATAATTGATTTACAGTACATGTGTCCGGAACCAGAGCGGACAAGCTGGGCACGCGTGATACTGAGGCAAAAACTGATCAAAGGTCCTCTGAGCAGTATAAAAAGGGACAAGTGATCTCGCCTAAAAACGAATAATCGAATCCAAGCTAAAAAAAAAAAAGGACAGGCAAAACTGAGCTCGAAGAATTTCATTGAATTTATAGACATCAGAGCAAATGCGACGAAGAGAGATATCCACAACGAACTGTGATAAGGAAGAAGAAAGAAGACGAGAAACATGCTGGGACCGGTTCCAGCCTCCTCCTGCACCAGCACTGCTGAAAATGTGTCAGTTATAAAGACTATAACTTTAAGAAAAACGCATGGTAAAACAAATTGTATGCTGACACTAACGATAATGATGTGCTTTATGAGCGTGGTAGCACCAATATCAACAGCCCTAATATTACGGTGGGTAGAAACAATACACCCATTAGAAATGTTTTTACCAATAATTAATATATCCACTACTGAAAGCCTGGTTCAGGTGATCACTTATACCCTACCCCCAATGGAAGAAAAACACAGCGAAGGTTTTGGGAATAATACATTATTATTAATCATGAACATAACACATGCAATCCTGAAGAAAACAAACTGCTGGGTATGTGCCCATTTACCGCAGCATGATGGGAAAGGAAAAGGGTGGTATGTTCAGCCGTTACCATTAAGTTCTGCATGTAGTACATCTTTAGGTGCAATGTTCTATGGGAAGTGGAATAAGAGTAATACGGGTCAATTAGACATAACCAACATGAATGTGTTTGAGGAGATAATAATGAAGCCTGTGGGTTGTTCCATTTTCCATAAAGCACAAGTAATAACCCCAGAGCCCATGAGGAAAAACACACGAAAAATAACACGACAAAATAGACGAGATAGATTGTCCCCGCCAGAAAAAACATCTGTAATGACGTTTCGTGTAAGAACAGAAGGGAACAAAGATGCGATTCCCGCATCTTACACGGTGAATTATAGCCCAAGAACTGTCCCGTTTTTTCAGAAAAAGAAATTATCTTTTTCGGTCGGAACATATACTGGTTGTATGAATACGGTGGTACTAAAATGGGAAATAGAACCAGTATACGTAGGTGAACCAGTTTATTTTATATGTGGAGAGAAAGCATACCTTTGGTTGCCCAGAAACTGGGGAGGTACATGTTATCTCGGGCTATTGTTCCCAGGAGTATTCCTCTTGGAAACAGCAGCCATGGCCAAATTATCCAGAGCTAGAGTCAAAAGGACTGACGAAGGTGTTTTAATAGCAACTGATGTAGCAAAATCATTCGTTCCATTCTTAGGACAGATAGTGAACTCCAATAATATAAAGCAATTGTCTAGAATCATAAAGATTCTTTACAGAATACAATAAACACAACAACAGATATATTATTCAACATGACGTTGGAAGAAAGAGGAATCAGGTTAATGACGCTGCAAAATAGAATGGCTCTCGATGTGATCCTGGTTGATCGTGGGGGAATTTGCAAAATAGTGGGATCAGCATGTTGCGTTTATGTCGATGACTATTCCCCCACGATCTTTGAAGCAATAAAGAAAATGCACGTTATAAGCTCTGAACTCCCCACGGGAGAAGGGAGCTGGGAAATAGGATCTTGGTTTTGGGGAATACTATGATCTTGGGGATGGAAGCTGATCTCAATACTAGTAGTGGTGTTCGGAATATTCCTAACGTGTTGTTGTTGTATACATTGTTTACCCATAGTTTGTGCAGAGGTAACTGAGGGATGTACGGAAGGATGCATGCAAATGATAACAAAGAAAAAACAACCTCATGATCGAACTAGCCCAGACCCAAATGAGATGAGAGTAATGAAAGAGTTGATGGCAATAGATATTACTGAAGGCAATGATGACCACAATAGCATACGAGACTCAGAAATAAGTACTTCAGATTCATCATCCCTAGAGGAGGTTTCAATAAATAGATGAGACGTTTGGCATACGGCCAACGGAGGGTTTGTCAGTCTAGAAATCTAATTCGAGACCGCAAACGTATTTTGGTGGCCGTGGGCCAACCGTCTCATGCATGATACGATAGAATATAGGTTTTCGAGTGTTCCAATGAACAGCCATTTTGATGTAATAAGAATCGCCATTTTGTTTTCTAACCATTGCTCATTGCTTTCTGTGCCTATTGCTTCGCAGTATATTTTCCGCTTACACTGCTCGACTGTGAAACATTGCTGTCTGTATATGAAAAGGACAAGGCCACAGGGCCGAGAGGATAACAAGAGTTTTGCTGAAACACAAATGTAGGCAGCGCCAGGAAGAATGCCCAGCTCCCTCCTTAATGTAGCCTTGAAGCAGAACCGCAGGGCATTTAATCATTTCACAGCTGCCAGCCAGTCTCGTTATATGGTAGAATATGTTAGAATAATACCGCTAAAGGCTTGAATTATACTTTTCTAACAGCCCCCCTTTGCTGAGCCGGCTAAGAGCATGTCAGCTCCCAGGACACGAATAGCACCTGATAGATAGCAAGGTCCGGAATGCAACCCCCTCTGCATGTAGCTCGCTTCCAAGAACAGAAGCGCCATGTTCTATTCAATAACCGAAAGATGCCTACGCACTCACAAATTGCAAATTGTTACTAGAATAGATGTTTGAAGGTGTCATAGTGGTGGGAGATGTCCATCATCACACCAAGTTCAAAGAAACCCAATGAAGAGGGGTGTTATACATGTCATAGCTGATTGTTTGATATGCATTTTGTATATATGTAACTGATGTACGTAATTCACTCTCTTGCGTCCCTCGAGGTCTAGAGATACACGTCGCGGGACGTTGAGACTGAGTTGACCAACTGAGAGTTTTGCTTTGCAATAAAACCCTAGCTTTGGGAATACAACCTCGTGTCTGGCGTCTCTATCGTGTGTGGTGACCCGGCTTGTTTCCATAGACGTCAGGGTCCCCTAGGGGCCCCTTTCACTCCTACTAAATCCAACATTGGCTACAGTGGAACAAGTAAGATACTTTTTGTTTCTGCTACTGCAAACTGCTTTCGTCCATGGGCATATAAAAAAGCAATTACATCTTGTGAATTCGCTATGTATCACAGTATGTCCCCACTGGTGTCTTTTTGGCCCCATTAACTAATTGAAAAATCATTTTTCTCCTGTCATGGGTATGAGGCAGGTAGTTGGGGCAAGCTGGGTGGAGGCTTGGCAGGCCTGGCATAGGCACACAAAGAACCCATAACAAATCCCCCCTTTCATTCCTTCCTAGTGTTTGTAGTAACTTCCTGGGTACCACTTCCTGTTGCTAAACAGGAAGTGCATGATAACTCATGAGCTCTCTAATGTTTGGGTGTGGCTGGCTATATAAGCCACACCCAAGATTCTTACAGTGCTTCGTGTTGCTTACTGTGAGCTGTATCAGCAACACACTTGCCGTGCTCTGGATCAGCCAGCATCTGCTTACCTGCTCCGGATCATCCTGTTTCTGCTTACCTGCTCCAGATCATCCTGCTTCTGCTCACCTGCTCCGGATCATCCTACTTCTGCTTACCCGCTCCGGATCATTCAGCTTCAGCTTACCTGGTTCTTACGCCACGCCACAGCTATCTCCAGTCAAGAGGTGACTTCTACACAGGCACCTGTAAGAACAAAGAAGAACAGCGTTAACACTCGCACATCAGTAACGCTGTGCATACTCACCGAAATCTTCCCGCAATGCTGGAATCCAGGTTAGTTGCAGGAGCGCACAAACCCCTGTAAGAAAGAAGAAACATTATTCATTGCGCTCGCTCTAATAACGTGGACACTTATTTCACTGCGCTCTCTCTCTCTCTACGCAGGGCAAAACCACCACGTCTCCAGTAGCGCTGAACCCGGATTCGAGGCGCTAATACCACATAATTTCTCCTGCAAGGGAGCGCTCGAATTGAAGGCGCTGCGCAAACCTACCAGCAGCTAGCTTCTACACGCAGCACTACTCACCCACAAAAATACCGGCAAACAAAGACAATACGGACAATTTTGGACACTCAACATTCTCCGCGCAATGTTCACTTGTGGAAAGGACTTTCTAGCCAGTGAAGAAACTGTTGCCTTTAACTCTCGGGCTCACTGTGAAGGCATAAAACAGCGTTTGGCATTTGAACTCAGCCTACAGACATTTGCACCAATCACATGAGTGAATCGCACCCCTGCAAATGCAGGATGGGGTGCACACCCTACTAAAGATCAAGGTATTCCTCCGGGTGAAACAGGGGAAGTGAAGACTCAGGGTCAAGGGAGGCATAGGTGAGTGTGACAGAACACAAAGCCATCCTCAATACCTCTGCCCGAGCGATGGAAACCTCTGAGGTAGACTAGCTTTCCCTATTGTTAGGTGAACTACGGGCCGAGGTGCATGCAGCCCGCTCAGAGACAAATGCCTTATGGCGCAAACTGGTAGTCAATAGGGACAAAACAGACGATTTGGCAAGACAGCTCCTACAGACCCAAGCTGGTCTAGCACCCCTACCAGGTGGAGTTCCACAGGGGCAGCCTACCGTGGCACCTGTAGCCACACCCGTTCAGGTATTGCTTTCAGGCAACATCCCTTTAGCACCCCCGGAACGCTTCTCTGGGGATCCCAAGAAATTTGGAGCGTTCATAAATCAATTCCAGCTACATTTCATATGCAAACCAGACACCTTTCCGAACGACCAAGCTAAAGTAGCTTTTGTCCTCTCCTATTTAGGAGGGCACGCGGCGGACTGGTCTGTCCCATTAGTGCTTAGGGACGACCCTTTACTGAGAAATTACCCAGGTTTTCAGCGTGAACTGGAAAAACTATTTGCCCATCGGACTCGAGGTCAGGCCCTGGATGATGAGCTACTCTCTCTGCTACAGGGTGGTCAGGATCTTATCTCATATGTCGCCACATTCAATCGCTTAATAGCCGAATCAGGTTGGCCAGAGGAGAAACGAATAACGTTATTTTATCAAGGACTGAGAGGACTGAGAGGAGAATTAAAAGATGTCTTGGCCGACCGAACCAGATCAGAGCATAGACGAGTGTATGTCCGACCAAAGGGAGCGTCCCATCGACAGGCCTCAGAAATACACTCAGAGCCCATGCAATTGGGTGTTCTCAGGGGACCACTCACCAAGGCAGAGAGAGAACGGAGGAGTCAGGAAAAACTTTGCTTATATTGCGGCCAATCTGGTCAATTCCTCCGGAACTGCACGATTAAACCCCCACAGAAGACAATGGGAGTACTAGATAATACAGGGGAAGACACAGGTGCGGTAGCGGAAAACTCCAATGTCCGGCAGATGTAGAGGTCGGTCTGTTGAGCCAGGAACGGAGCACTGAGATCTCACATTTCAGTATTCCTGTGGTTTTGGTAGACCCTTCACAGCCCACCCAAATGCATGCCCTCAAGGCTTTCATAGACAGTGGGGCTATGGGGAACTACCTGGACATAAATACCGCAAAGACCTTGGGATTAGCATTCCACCGTAAGGACACCGCAGAAAGCGTGACAGCTGTGGATGGCACACAACTCCTTTCGGGACCAGTAGCACAGTGTACTTCCACCATCACCTTAATCTGCCAAGATGGCCACAGAGAAAGTATTAGATTCGACCTTATCGCTGCACCCCAATTCCAGCTTATTCTTGGGATAACATGGCTAGAGACGCACAATCCAAAGATAGATTGGCGAGCTCGAACCTTACTCGTTTCCACGGAATGCGCCTCTTGTTACGACATTAAAGGGATCAAAGAAAGCCATTTGTTAGCTTCACAGGAAAAGATAGCAGGATTAGGCTTGGCGGGCACTTTACCAGAGGAATACCAGGAGTTCCAGGATGTGTTCGCGAAGGAGCAAGCTAATACACTACCACCACATCGAGTTTACGACTGCCAGATCGACCTGCAACTAGGGGCACAAGCCCCGTGCAGCCGCATTTATGCATTAACTGAGGAAGAAAACACTCATCTACGGACCTACTTGGATCAATACCTGGCCAATGGCTTCATTAGACCATCTAAGTCACCAGCCGCCTCCCCACTCTTCTTCGTACCGAAGAAAGAGGGGGACTTAAGAACGTGTATTGATTACCGGGCCCTAAATGTAGTCACCATAAAAAATAAGTACCTGTTACCTCTGATACCAGTACTCATAGACCAGGTGAGACAAGCGAAGATTTTCACCAAGCTAAACTTATGCGGTGCATATCACCTGGTAGGCATGAAGAAAGGGGACGAGTGGAAGACTGCGTTCCGTACCCGCTATGGCTTGTACGAATACCAGGTCATGCCCTTTGGGCTTTGCAATGCCCCGTCTGCGTTCCAGCATTTTATGAATGATGTGTTACGGGAACTCCTCCATGTCTGCGCAGTCGTCTACATCCATGACATTCTGATCTACTCCACCACTCCCCAAGAGCACGTAACCCACGTGCGAGCTGTACTCCGCAAACTGCGTGAAAACCATCTGTACGCAAAGCTAGAAAAATGCTCCTTCCACGTCACTGAGGTGGAGTTTCTGGGATATATACTGACACCGCAAGGGATGAAGATGGGCAATATAAAAGTGGAGGCAATCCTCACTTGGTCCTCACCCACGTCTGTAAAGGGAGTACAGAGTTTCCTAGGGTTTGAAAACTTGTATCGACGCTTCATACCAGGATTCTCACATATTGTACATCCAATAACGTCCTTGCTGCGCAAACACCGAAAGTTTGTATGGACACCAGCGGCGGAAGAAGCTTTCCGAGCTCTCAAGGAAAAATTCACCTCAGCCCCAATTCTGCAACACCCACAGCCCGATTTACCGTACATCCTGGAAACGGACGCTTCAAGCATTGCCATGGGGGCCTATTGTCTCAACAAAATCCTGAAACCGGATGCCTTCATCCCATTGCCTTTTGTTCAAGGAAATTTTACACAGCAGAATTAAACTATGCAATTTCTGAGAAAGAACTCCTAGCAATCAAAAGCGCACTATGTGAATGGCGACATTACTTACTAGGAGCAAAACACACCATCACAATAATAACAGATCATCGGAACTTGCAATACTTACGCTCAGCAAAAGCTCAGTCTTCTAGGCAGCTCTGTTGGGTCCTATCCTTAATGGAATATGACTTTGTAATCAGCTACCGCCCCGGAGTTAAGAACGGGAAAGCGGATGCATTATCCCAAATTGGCACAGGAGAGGAAGGCTACAATACCCCTATCCCAGTGGAGATCATACCTAGCCATAAAATTCTCTGCCTCTGCATCGGCCCATCTCTGTTAAATATTCTGCAGGAAACAATAAGAGAAAATATGTCTGAAGAAGACCTACTGGCTGGGGACACGAAGGGAGATCAGTTCACCATTCAAGACAAACTATCATACTACCAAAAACGCCTCTACGTTCCAACTAAGGATCTGCAACAAGAAATCATATCAAACTATCATGACTCGCTGTTAGAAGCCCATCCGGGTATAGCCAAAACCATGAAGAAAGTAAGCAAATCTGGCAAGAGGATATTGCCACCTACATAGGCACCTGTGAGGTGTGTGCACAATACAAAACATCCAGGCAAAAACCAGCCAGCCTCCTTCAGCCAATCACCATTCTGCCAGCGCCCTGGCACACAGTATCAATGGACTTCGTCACTGTTCTACCTCCTAACTCAGGTTATAATACCATCCTTGTAGCAGTGGACCTCTTCTCCAAAATGGCCCATTTCATAGCTCTAAAAGGTATTCCCTCACCTCAGACCCTGGCGCAGGTTTTTCTAGACCGAATCGTCAAGTTACATGGATTCCCTACCATAATCGTTTCAGACAGAGGCAGCCAATTTGTATCTCGTTTTTGGAAAAAAATGTTGTGCCCTGGCAAGAGTAGAAGTCCGTCTGTCTTCTAGACACCACCCTCAAATGGACAGCCAAACCGAACACACAAACCAGACCATGGAACAGTATTTGTGCTGTCTATTACACCAAACAAGCCAAAGCTGGACAGAAATTCTATGGATGGCAGAGTATGCCTACAACAACTCAACACATTCATCAACCCAAGCAACACCCTTCTTTACTATATATGGTCGAAACCCCAGAAGGTCGGTCTACGATCCACCAGAAATGATTGACATGCCCGCAGTAAAGAATCTACATGCCAGCATCATGAAAGCAGCCAGTGAAGCCAGCAGGAAACCTACAGCAAGCCAAAGAAACACAGAAAAGAAACGGGGATCGCCATCGACGAAAAGCCCCAGATTATCAAGTGACAGACTCGGTCTGGCTGACAACTAGACACATTGCTTTAAAGGGTGCCAAGAAATTTCAGCCTAGATACATCGGCCCGTATACAATAGAAAAAGTAATTAATCCAGGAGCCATGAGACTGGCGTTACCTCAACATATGCGTATACATCCCGTATTTCACATGTCACTATTAAAACCAGCACACCCAGGAACCCAAACTTCCACACCTCCCGCACCCATACAAGTGGGTGAAAAAGTACCAGAATATAAAGTAAAGAACATATTAGATTCCAAACAAGTACGAAAGACCCTGTATTATTTGATTGACTGGAAGGAGTATGGCCCCCAGGAAAGGTCATGGGAACGGAGCATGCACGTGCATGCCCCACGATTGGTGCGGAAATTCCATCGGGACCATCCTGAGAAATCAAAGCCCTCATACATACCATTGTGAGGGGTCTTGAGGGGGAAGAATGTCATGGGTATCAGGCAGGTAGTTGCGGCAAGCTGGGTGGAGGCTTGTCAGGCCTGGCATAGGCACACAAAGAACCCATAACAAATCCCTCCTTTCATTCCTTCCTAGTGTTTGCAGTAACTTCCTGGTTACCACTTCCTGTTGCTAAACAGGAAGTGCATGATAACTCATGAGCTCTCTAGTGCTTGGGTGTGGCTGGCTATATAAGCCACACCCAAGATTCTTCCAGTGTTTCGTGTTGCTTACTGTGAGCTGTATCAGCAACACACTTGCTGTGCTCTGGATTAGCCAGCATCTGCTTACCTGCTCCGGATCATCCTGTATCTGCTTACCTGCTCCAGATCATCCTGCTTCTGCTAACCCGCTCCGGATCATTGTTCTTACTCCCTTCGCAGCTATCACCAGTCGAGAGGGGACTTCTACACAGGCACCTGTAAGAACAAAGAAGAAGAGCGTTAACACGCGCACATCAGTAACGCTGCGCATACTCACCGAATCTTCCCACCGAATCCAGGTTAGTTGCACGAGCGCACAAACCCCTGTAAGAAAGAAGAAACATTATTCATTGCGCTCGCTCTCTCTACGCGGGGCAAAACCACCAAGTCTCCAGTAGCGCTGAACCCGGATTCGAGGTGCTAATACCACATAATTTCTCCTGCAAGGGAAAGGGAGAGACATTACCAGGTGCGCTCGAATTGAAGGCGCTGCGCAAACCTACCAGCAGCTAGCTTCTACACGCAGCACTACTCACCCACAAAAATACTGTCAAACAAAGACAATACGGACAATTTTGGATACTCAACATTCTCTGCGCAATGTTCACTTGTGGAAAGGACTTTCTAGCCAGTGAAGAAACTGGCGCCTTGAACTCTCGGCCTCACTGTGAAGGCATAAAACAGCGTTTGGCATCTGAACTCAGCCTAAAGACATTGGCACCAATCACATGAGTGAATCGCACCCCTGCAAATGCAGGATGGGGTGCACACCCTACTAAAGATCAAAGTATTCCTCCCGGTGAAACAGGGGAAGTGAAGACTTGGGGTCAAGGGAGGCTCGTCCATCGCTCCTGCAGAGACACAGGTGAGTGTGACACCTCCCCTGTCCTTTTCTAACTCAAGCTTTTTCAACATTTTTGTTTTATCTTGTGCCCGCCGACAATAAGCATGGCTTGTATTCAGGGGTTCATGTATGAACCTGAATTCACGGACAAAGAATTCACGGATGAAGAAATGGAATCAAAGGATTAGCCAGAAAGAAATGGAGGCAATCACTGAGACAGAATACGATTCTGCCGATTCAGAACCTAGTAGAATTGAAGACGTTTCTACTTGGTGTTGCTACCATTGTTGTGATCGGATGCCAACATTGGAAGAACATTAATGTTGAATAGAAAATACCATCTACATGTCCTAAGTATCTGAAGAACATCCTTTGTCACTATGCATAACACAGCACAGTAACTTCAGGGCAGCGTGCCTTAAACATTTGATTCTTTGAATACTGATTCCCCTTATGAATGAGCTTCTTGGCGTTGTTCATCTCATCCACATATTCCCAGTAATGAGTGAGTATGGTGACTGTTTATTTTGCGGATTAACTGAATTGAATTCTGTTTGAAATTACTGTAAAATACACATGTTCACACTATTAAGCGTTTACTATGTTTGGTATCTGGCATATTTGTTTTGTTTATTACCGTCTACCAATCATTGTTTCTATGTTACATTTTTGTACAAACAATTTACAAATTTTCTGATTACAAAAATATCTCCAAATAAATACTTTTGCTGAAAAATGTATTCCTTCTTATTCTGCCCCCACTGATTTATATGGCCTCATTTTTAAAATGTATATTGCTTAGTTTATATATGTTTCTGTCAACAACTGCATTTTTGCCCTGCACAGTTCAGAGTTTAAAATAAAACAATCTTAAAACTTAAGCTTTATAGTTCTTTTCTGTGAAGTGAACAATTTCCATTTTCTGAACAGACTTGTGGCATTCAGACCTTATATTTGTTGGATTCATGGAGGAATGGGTGCCATAATCTGTAGAATTATACCAGCATGTCATGTTCAAGCCGTTACGCAAGAGTTTCCAAGTGTCAATACAGAATATTCGGCGGCATACAGGCCACCCAAGCATCATATAACAAATAGATTTCTTTTTAAAATTAAAATATCAAATTTTATTTGAAATATTATGCTTTTTGTTGCTGTACAAATGTCAAATAAAAATATTAAAAATGTATTTACTATAATATGATATGATAAGTCCTTTATAACGCTCTAACGTGCATGTACACAAGTGTTTTAGGAGCTATGTAACAACTCATTTTCTTCTACAATGCAAAGTATGTTATTGATTTTTCCATTATTTCTGGTCATAAAATATCGCCAATACTCTGCTGCATTGCACACAAATGATGTGTGCACTGTCATTCTGCTGTGCACTAATGTTTCTTTAATCTATCTATCTATATCGCTGCTGCCTCGGCTGCAGATCGAGCCACCAATAATGTTGCTGTGCAATCTCAACATTTCAACTCAAAATAGCTGGATTCGATTTACAGGATTCATGCTTTTTTTCATGGTTGGCTTTATGTGGTTTGCTCCCGAGTTAGAAACAAAGACAATTTGTTCACACAAGCTCCAACAGGAAATACTTGCAACATTGTCTACAAAGAAGCGTTGGTTTAGTTAATCAAATATAATTTAAAACTAGGACTGAAGTAGGGGATACTGTGCGAAGTATGAGTACACCTGCTAGTAAATATAAATAAAAGAAACACTATTTTTGTGATAATAACTAATTGCAGTGCTTGGTATACTAATATGCAATACTTATATTTCTAATACTAAAACATTCTATATATGGACATGTCACATTACAAAGCATGAACGTAACAATGGTAGTTGAGTTCCAACTGATTATATTCCTATGAGATTTCTCTATTCTGCTCTGAAGTACTTTTTGAGATCATGTGCCAGCCGCCAACAATGCATCACAAAATAAATCTGTCAAAAATAATAATATCCATTAGTCAACAAGATGAGCAATGTAGAGTTAAATGCTCCAAAAGGACACCTCATAAAAAGTTAATAGTAGATGCTGCTGTTGCAATATCATATTGTTTCACAAATATGCTATATAGCCGTGGCATGTACATACATGTGTTGGGATGCAAGTGCAGCATCCCAGTTAAGCGAAGAGATTTAGATGGCGAAAAACATATTATCAGGCATCTTAGTGCTAGGAGTTCTTGTTGGGCGCTGCAGAAAGCTCATGTACTCATTTGTAGTTAGCTTTGACACATATTAGAAACACCATATAGCAATACAGAAAGAACAACAATTAGAATTGCTTATAGGTGTTAGCCAATGGGGAGTGCAGGATTATGTTGTCACCTTTATTATGCATAGTTATGATCATTTGCAGTTTTCCGCTATAAAAGATGTAACTTCTTTGTGTGGGGTGAGCTTCATGTTAGTTCGGTTCAACCGGACCGTCTGATACTTTTGCATGTAATAAAACTTTGATTTCCTCGCAAATGGTGCATTAATTTTTTGGCCTAAATCTCCAGAAACTTCCAACACTACCTCAGGTTGCTAAAAAACATCAAACCTCTCATCTTTGAAGCCAATTGTCTACTGATAGCACAAGCTATCATACTGCAACGTCCTATTGATAGGTGCCAACAAAAGCAGTTTGCCAAAACTCCAAATCGTTCAAAACAACACTATCCGCATCATCAAGGGGATCTCCTGGCAAGAGCATATCTGAATCAGTAGGCAGGCCTTGCACTGGCTCGCAGTCTTTTCCCGGGTACAGTTTAAATCTGCTTCCCTTGTTCATAAATGCCTATATGGGAAATTGCCCGCTTACATGAAAAACCATATGACCAGATACAAGCCCAGAAGAACCCTGCATTCATCTAACATGGCATTGGTTGGCTGACCTTGTTAGGAAGAATGCTCATAAATGTGCTTATTCCCTTCACCTTAGAGACCCCCAGCAACTTTGCTGGATTTTGAGGACCTGATTTTTTTACCTGGAGATAGTGTGAGCCTTTTTTCCCACTCTCCCATGTATTTTGATGTGTATTTTACTCTTGTGTTCTTTGATTATGCAGTTTTAGATAACTCCATAGGCATCATCTTTTCATTATTGTGTCACAGCACCCTTAGACTGTGCTTAGTCTCCTAGGAGACCCAAATGCACTCGGGCGTGATTGGCTGGCTGACTGTCTGGCAAGGACAGCCACCCTTTTGGGTGAGTGGCAGCTAGGCTGGAATGAATGGGAGTTAACTGTTTAAAAGGCGAGTCTCCAGGACTGGAAGGCAGAGTCGACCACTGGAACAAAAGAACCGAAGACGAGCTGGAAGAGGACGGCTGCTGCAACTCCTGGACCGTTGGTTTGCCTGGAGAAGCCCTGCTCCAGGTCCGAATTTCCAAACTCCATTCGACAGAGAAACTCCTTCAAGGACAGCTTCTTCCTTTGAGTTGGTGGGACTAATCAACTCATAAGCCACCTGGATACCATTCTCAAGGCTGGTTAGGATTAACCAGGGAGAGGGACACTAGTATGTGTTCTTGAATCTACAGCTACTGCAACTGAAGTGACTCCATTTTGTTTTCTTTCTTCAACGATCCTGTGCATTGCAGGAGTCCACCGATGTCCTCCCTCTTATCCCCACGACTGAGGCTCAGGAACAACGAGATCTGCAGGAACTGCGAGGAACCACGACTTCAGCAACATTTGTTTCTTCATACAAAGGTACTGTGCCATCCCAATTTCAAGACACCGCTCTTGCGGTGAAAGTTTGCGAAACTTTCCCAACTCGCAGGCCTAATTAGCTTGTGACCCCACAAATGATTCATTTTCGCCTAAACTACTTCTGAGAACTTTTGCAAACACTTTACCATTTGAGGCCAGAACTACTCTTTCCTATCCAGAACACTAGCTGATTGACTTTGGCCTGGCCTATTGACTTGTATTGAACTCTTCTGGTGAACTGAAACTATGTGCACTGCCTAGAAAGTATATGTGATCTATTCTACTTACTTTTGTCCTTTTTGCTCACTGCTACGTAACTGAACTGCCATTTGGCTCCTATTTCAGGGGAGCTCAAACTGTTTCAAAAGCTTACAGTTTTGTATTGAAGTGTATTGGTATATAATATTAAGTTGTCTTCTTCTAGTGACATGTTTTCTAAATAATTTTGTAATAAATTAATAAGTGTTTTTTACCAGGAAACCTTGAGTATAAGTGTCTACTTGAACCACTGTTATTGAAAGTCCTCTGTGTAACTACATGTACGGCTCACATTCACTCTTGAGATAAGACTGGCTCCTCAGCTCGCTACCAAAAACTGTGTGGTACAGACTTATACCAAAGTTGGTCTTGCTTACACCTGTAGTCCTAATTGTGTGTGGTGGTCCCAGAGGGTACTGCATGCATTTCTGCCTAACACTGGTGTACAGCAGTGAGGATAAAGTATAGTTATTACATTGAGAGTGCTGCTCTTACTTTTGTTCAAATAACCTTCACAAGGATAGGCACCACTAGAAAAGCAATTGTTTTATACGGCTAGACATGGATAACTTCAAACAGGAAGCCCTGATCATTCTAATAGTAGATCAACTGAAGGATATGTGTAAAGTCAGGTCTCCCTCTGTTAAAGGCAAGAAAAATGAATTGATTGAGAAATTGTTGAATCATCAAAGACTGGGAGGTAGAGCTATAACCCCTAACCCCCCAACAAATGTGGATAATGTTGATGAGGATGATAATGACTCAGAGTCAGGCTCTAATGTTATTGATGAGTTAGATGAGTCTCAGGATGTGAGCCCCACTGCACCTCTACTTGCTTTAGGTCCTCAGGCTATAACAACAGGGACCCTACCAGGTCCAGTACTGAGTCCAGAATGTGTCTCTCTTGAAAAAATGAGACTTGAGTTGAGTTCAAAAGAATTAAAATGCAAACTGATAGTAAACATCAAGAACTCAGGCTCCGAGAAATGGAATTGAATCATGAACATGAAATGAAGAAATTGTCTCTTGAAAATGGTTCTCTCCCAGAGTCTTTTAGGTCTTCCAGTCCCAAGAGGCCTTGCATGCCTAAAGAAGCTGTGAGTATGTATGAGGTGAGACAATATTTTAGATTGGTCGGCTGCTTTTGAATATAACTGTGGGATTCAGGGTTTCACAGGGAATCAGTTGATTCCTTGGCTTTTGTCTAGGCTCCCCCAGGTTGCAACGTATGCTGTAATGGGGGTGGGGGAACTTGAAAGATTGGAGTATGAAAACGTGAACTAGCTTTGATAGCTAGATTTGGGAAAACTCCTTCCCAACACCTTAAGAGGTTTAGGACCCTTAAAAAGCATGATGGTACCCCTTGGGCTACCTGGTTGTGTGAATGTTTGAAAAACTTAGATGGTTGGGTAAAGGGTTACAGAGTTAACACTGTTGAAGGAATGAGAAATCTATTTTTGTTAGAATCTATTTTTGATGCCTGCTCTCCTGAGCTGAGACAGCACTTGGCTGACTCTAAGGAAATTGATCCAAAGAAGTTAGCAAAGGCTGCTGACTTGTGGTTTGCCAACAGGGCCACTCACAAGGATTCTGCGGCAACTCAGAAGAAGGATGATGGGAAGCAGCAAAAGAAAGATGGCAAAGAGAATTCTAATACCTCCAATCCAAAAGAGGGCCCCAAACATAAGAAGGGTAAGCCACAAGGGAAACCAAATCAGGCTAGTGAAACCACTGGTGCCAAACCAGGGGGAGGTCAGAAGAGACCCTCATTTGTCAAAACATTTGGAAAATGTTATGCGTGTGGGTCGACAGACCATGTGAAAGGGGTCCCCAGAGGAAGAAGTACATGTGACAAGGAGTAACTTTCAAGCACTGGCTGAAGACCCATTGGAGTCTCTGCCAGTGTTTCTTTAGTGCCCCTGGGTCTGTGGGAACAGCAGAATTTGGATGTCTATAATTCAATTCCAGATAACACAAAAGAATATTACAAGGACAGTGTACGTGTAAATAGTCAGGAGACCCCTGCCATTAGAGACACTGGGGCCAGCATTACTGTAGTTAATGAATCTTTTTTCTCATTGAGACTCATTTCTCATGAAGGCTCATTCCGGGTGCGCACTTGCAACCCGGTCTTGCCTCCGACAATCTCGACGGCCAACGCAGATGGCACCCCGTTCTCCACCTCTATGATGGAAGAATTAGTCCGATTAGCTCAGCTAGCGGGGGGTGACCTCCCCATCGATCAGGAGGATGTAAGCGTAATAAGGGTGGAATCTCCTACTATCACCAAAACTTTAAAGAAAAAGCCCAGGAAATCTAATGGAAAAACTAAGAAACCCAGGAAAAGACAACAGACGGCAACCAGGGAGCCAACTAAGGAGTCAGCTAAAGTTCTTAACAATAACAGTAAACAAAAAAAAGCTGGTGAAAAAATGATCAAATCCACTAAAGCTGTGATAGCACATTCTTTGCTGCCCTACACCAAGGAGTGTACCGGGGGTCTGAAGACGCCGGGAGGGAAAAACAAAAGAAATCAACGGCCTTAGAAGTCCCAGTATCAGACTCGAGGGAGAACTCTCCTTTAAAAAAAAGAACTTCAGTGGGAAGTCAAACAGACACCTTAGAGCCTCCTAGGAAAATTGCCCTGATTTTCCTCAAAATGAAAAAGCAAGAAAAGTCAGCTGCAGCGAAAGTGAAAATTGCACCAATCTTCCTTAAAGCATTGTTGGCCACAAATCCGGTGCTTCTATCACCCAGGGCTGTGGAAGTGCCACAGACCGTGTCTTCAGCAGTGAACTTGCTATCCCAGTCGATCCCTTGTAATGACCAGCTATCAAAGGCGCAAGTGAAGGGTGGGGAAGCATATCCGGGGGGGAGGGGGAGGCTCCTGAAAAGCCTCAAACCCTTTCGACTTAAAATGTGGCCCATTCCCAGTTGGTGAATAAAGGGGCACTGGCTGACTATCAAGGGCTCACAATTTATCTCTTGAATATATCGAAGTGTCAGAAGGACCCTCAACCGGTAAATCTCTCATGAATATTGAAGGAAATGAGCGCTATACCAGCCTTGAGATTCATATCAACTGCGGATATCAAACAATTGAGCTTCTCATGTTATTCAGATGTAAACATTGCTAAACTGGAAATTAACTCTTAAGTTAGCCCTTGACATAATATTGGGGGCGGAAGCTGACTGGTCGACAAGAGGTTTTCTTGTTTCAATGATGGTGCCGGAGAAGGTGTGGTTAAGGTGTCCTCAGGGGCCGGAGACTCAGCACCCTAAACCGCAACTGAACTTTGAAAACCAAACTCTGGCAGGCGTTAACATCTGGGAACGTGCTCCAGAAATGATTTCCCAGATCCTTCTTAAGTTGGGACTGCCCCAACAGAAACTCTAACAATGGTAGACTTGAGATGTTTGTCATGGAATACGAGCTGCACTGGTTTTACTCTGGTAGATGCAAATATCTTCCAGAATTTTCACATAATTGCTTTGCAGGAGACTTTATGTTCTGATATTTTGAATGTAGAGGGATTTTTGGCCTATCAGCAAAAGGCCCATAAAGGGTCGAAGGGCCGTCCATCTGGTGGTCTGATGGTTCTCTGTAGTAATGTGATTTTTAATGCAGCAACTCTTCTTTCAAATGAAGAAAATTGTATCTTGGTTGTACGAATGGAAAAAAGGGATGAGGAGTTGGTTTCCAATTGGATTGTGTTTAATCTTTATTGGAACCCGACAGCCGCCCAGTTAGTTGACTTTCTGGGAATCTTGTCGGATCTGCTGTTGGATTTTTCCTCCCAATTTCCTGATGATTATATTATCATAATGGCAGACCTCAACTCACAATGTGGTGACACGCAAATTGACAATTTATCTTTTAAAAAAAAGTTCCAATGGTCATGCGTGGTGCAATTTTATGTCATCTTGTGACCTCTTCATGTTGAATGGTAATATTAGGGGGGATATTCCCAGTAGACATACTTGGCAACGGGACTCCAAAACTCTCTACCATTGATTACATGTTTCTCTGTAAACCTTTGTTTGATAGTTGCTCAGAATTTAGGATTACAGAGGGAAACACAGATGATCATAATATTATAGAAGCAACCATTAACCTGCCTCAGAAAATACAGGTGCAAGTCTTTCCCGAACAATTGACTGTAAATAATGCAAGGAACCTGGTGGTTAAGTTTGAGAGAGGTGGTCGCGTTTTGACAGATCTGCTGATGACAACTCTTACCAACCTCCCCTTTTCACAGAGTCAGCTTGCCAACCTTAAAGATTCTGTGATTTTCTTTGGGATTCAAACCCCCCACGGTCAGGTCAAAGTAGGTGCTTGAGGCCCCATAAATATCCCTTTGATTTTAAAACCTATCAAAGGAAAAAAATTATTAGGCGCCAAAGACGCCTCTTAAAAAATAAAATAGTGGATGCCCAGGTGCTAGAGCGTGAACAAAAAGCATTAAATTATTCCCAAGAAACTGGCTGCGTTCCCATAAATTTATGAGAGAACAAAGAAAATGAGAGGAAATGTTACATGCTGTCTGTGCAAAAAAAATTCCAGAAATTTCTGGTCGATTGTGGGATCTTTGAAGGGGGTTACTGGGGTTCAGCAAGAAACAATCATACAAGAGTCCTCCTGGAACGAACATTTCTCTGGCCTTTATGGTTCACCAGGTCATCAGGCAGTTAAGATAGTAAGATCTACTGAGTGGTCCCTAAATTATACCTCAGAGGATATTGAAGTTTTGATAAGAAAATCCTCCTCCTCAAGGGCCACTGGGCCTAATGGCCTGAGTAATGCTGTTTTGAAGTTGAACCCAGTACTTTGGTCAAAGGTCCTAAAGCTCTTGTTTGACAATGTTATCTTTACGAGACTGCCCCCAGATTCATGGAGAAGGTCTATTGTTATCCCCATCTACAAAAAGGGAGATAGATCTATCCTGTCAAATTATTGGCCTATCTCTATCCTAGATGCCGACGGGAAGATCTTCCCTGGCCTTATTCTATCTGAACTGGAGAAATGGGCAGTGGCCAAAGGTATAATCCCAAATCAGCAGACTGGTTTTAGGAGGGGGCGGGCTCTCCACCTCTCTGAATACACTAAATTTGTGTTGTCTGACTTGGACTCTCTGCAAAAGGGTGGGTCCCCCTTATTTGGAGCCTGGGTGGATCTCTCGCAAGCTTTTGATTCCATTAATAGGAATAGATTGTGGGTAAAATTAAAGCTGTGGCGGATCCTGTATGCGTTGCTTTCTATTCTGGTGGAACTGCACGAAGGATCTTCATTAAGAGTCAGGTTATCCAAATTGGGTGCCCTGTCCCAATCTATCCGGATAGAAAGGGGGTTGCGCCAAGGATGTCTCCTAGAACCTCTTCTTTTTATTCTCTAGCAATCAGACTTAGTGGATTGGTTGGGGAACACAGAGTTGGCGGCTCCTAGACTGGGTAACCGGAAAATGAACTGGTTGGCGTATGCGGACGACATTGTCGTCTTTGATCAGACACAAGTTGGACTGCAGCGCCTACTAAATGCACTGATGGACTATGCTAAACTTAATGAATTAAAAATGAATCCTGAAAAATCTAAGGTGATTGCCTTTAAACATCCCCTTAGGAAGGTCAAACCCTTTGTTTGGCAATTAGATCATTCGAAAATGTATTTATCGAAAGGGCTGATCTATCTAGGCTCCAAAATTATTGCCTTTCCAACCAGGAGTGACCTTCTCCTTGCACTAAAGGTAGTCAGTCTAGATGCTCAGATGAAAGAAATCTGTCTGCAGTACTGCAAATTCTCCTTCATCCCGTTCATAAAATTCTATGTTGGGAAAGTTGCTCCGGTTCTCATTTTTGGGATGGAATGTAATCTGGCGGCCTATCAGGTTGACAGGGACAAGATTGAAAGAAAAATATGGAAGAAGTCCTTGAGTCTTCCAGATTGTGTCCCGATCTCCTGTTTAAGATTTGAGCTTGGTCTTACTTCCTTGAGGAATTGGCAAGAGAGGAAATGGGTCTTATGCTATAGATTAGTTGTAGCGCCTCCAAGATCCTCGCTCTATGAGGCTCTGGCTGACGCAATGAGGAAATCGTCCAACCTTTTATTGAATACTTTGAGATCCAAATGTGATGAGATTCTTTCCTTGTCGGACTCAGACTCCGAAGCTCTTGTCCAGAATCCTTCGAAAGTAAAGGAGAGCCTTCATCGGATGGATTGGATAAGAACTATAGATAGAATGAGGATTGCTGAGCTAGCCTCATCTCCCCTGCTAATTGACAAACCAAGATCTCTACTCCCACAATACCTAATGAAATCTTCTGATGCTCAAAAGAGGATGGATTTCCTAAGACTCAGGCTTAATCTATTGCCAACCTTGGAAATACTCCATGTTTGTTTTGTTGATCACTATCCCAATAACTTATGTGACAGATGCACCGCCAAAGTAACCCAATCAACTCGTCATCTCCTGACTGAGTGTGTGGGGACCTGGCCTATGAGACTCACAAGATTTAAACATTTTGTCCATGACTCTAATTTTCTTTGTTCAGACATGTTCCGGGACAGCCTAATATCTGGTAATGAAGCTTTTCTTCCATTCGAAGTTGTGCTTGTCTTAAAAGAGCTTAATTGGTTGGGTAATGGGCCCATTTTGAATGCCTTTCC
Source organism: Ambystoma mexicanum (assembly GCF_040938575.1). NCBI lineage: Eukaryota > Metazoa > Chordata > Amphibia > Caudata > Ambystomatidae > Ambystoma > Ambystoma mexicanum. The sequence goes on along the minus strand of NC_090926.1, from coordinate 1,088,138,889 downwards.
AATAATTTGACATTGTATACTTTTAATGTTTAGTAACTTATTACCTGTGTTTTTTGTATTGCTATCTGCTCTTTTTATTTATCTTTGATTCTATTTTGTTCTTTGTAAAAAGTCATAATTTTCATTTTGGCTAATGCACAATAAATAAATTAAAAATATATTTATTTTTTCAAGGCAGAGGATGTTGCTAAAGCCCCCAAAAGCATCACTAAGCTTGCTGGAGTCTATGTCCAAATGCTTCCGAGACTACCAGCTCTCATCCAGTGCAACAACATAACTGTCAAGATACCTGTTAGTGTGCAAAGTGAGGTGCCTGGTAGTGTCCTGTTGGGGAATGACTTGAAAACTCTTGGAGTTGTATCAAGCACCCCCAGGCAGCCCAGCAAAAGGAAACAGGGGCAGACAAGGAGGGCAAGGGAGAGTACCTTAGATGGCTCTCCAGAGGATGTAACAGAATAATCTATAACACCTAGCCCACAGGAATTACTAACTGCAATTTCCAGGAAGAATGAGACAAAGGAGAAACCCAAAGCCTCATGGAAAAAACCAGAAAGCACTCCTGTGCTACCAAGAAGGACAACCCCGAGAGGACTGTCCAAAGTCACACCTGTGACTGCTCCACCAGCTGAGGCTGAATGTGAGGAACAACCAGGAAAGGTTGAATCAGCTGCTGAAGATTCAGAGATGGAAGAACCCCTGATGGAGATCTGGATCCTAAAGACCACCCTGAGCTGCAGTCTTTACTGGCAGAGGTGGCCCCTCTAGGGCAGACTTCAGCAGAGGCCAGAGAGAGTGTCCTACTCTTGAGGGTCTTCGCAAACAGGCAGCTACCCAGCTGGACGGGCAAGATCCAGGGAAGCATAGGTTGTACTGGGAAGATGGCCTCTTCTACAGTGAACCAACTGAGTCTATCCCAGGGGACTACAGAAGACTTGTAGTGCCTCTAGAGACAAGACACCAGTTCCTACAGTTAACCCACGAGATCCTTTTTACTGGTCACTTAAGCTTCAAGAAGACCAAGGAAAGTCTTTCTCTATATTTCTACTGGCCTAAGTTGGGGTCTGATGTAGATACTTTCTGTAGGAGCTGTCACACTTGTCAGACATCTGGCAAGAGTGGAGCCAAGAATGTACCACCCTTGGTGCCTCTCCCAGTGATGGGAGTCCCTTTTGAGAGGGTAGGAATCAACATTGTTGGTCCCTTAAACCCTCCAACCTCTTCAGGCGATCAATTTATATTGGTTGTAGTAGACCATGCTACTAGGTATCCTGAAGCCATACCTATGAGAACTGTTAGAGCTCAGGCTGTTGCTAAGGCCCTACTTGGTATTTTTTCCAGGGTAGGTTTTCGTAAGGAAGTCATCTCTGACAGAGGATCAAACTTTATGTCCCACTACATGCAGACCATGTGGAAAAACTATGGAGTGACTTACAAGTTCTCACTGCCTACCATCCACAGACAAATGGATTGGTAGAGAGGTTTACCGTACTATGAAGAGCATTATAGGTGCTTTAGAGGAACCCCTTAGAAGAAAGTGGGACCTTCTACTGCCATGCCTTCTATTTGCTTATAGAGAAGTCCCTCAGAGGGAGTTGGATTTAGTCCCTTTGAGCTTCTCTATGATCATCCAGTTAGAGGTCCATTGGCCCTAATTAAGGAGGGGTTGGAGAGTGCTCCTTCCCCCAAGCCAGTGAGAGTCACTGACTATGTGTTAGGTCTTCGGAGGAGAATGACACACATGATGACAGAAGCATCTGATAACTTAAGAGCAGGTCAGGCTCTGGTGAAGCATTGGCATGACCAGAATGCCAACATGTTTGAGTTTACTCAAGACCAGCAAGTTTTAGTTATGGTACCTACAAGGAAGAGGGCCTTACAAGGACAAATGGATAGGACCCTTCAAGGTTGTGGGAAAACTTGGAGAGGTCAACTATCTGGTGGACTTAGGCAATCCTAAGGAGGCCCCCAGGGTCTTTCACACCAACCGTCTAAAAGCTTATGTCACCAGACCAGAAGTGGGAGCTTTGCTTCTAGCTTCAGCTCAAGAGGAGGAAGAAAGAGGACCTCTACCTGATTTCCTCAGGGGACAACCTTTAGATGAGAAAATAGAAGGAGTTATCTCTCTTGTAATCTGACACTGGAACAACAGGAGGAGTGCAAGTTTCTGTTAAATCAGTTTGCCTCCCTGTTTTCACTATCACCAGGCTTGACCCCTTGTGGCCAGCATGATATTCTCACTGGTGACTGTTTACCTGTTAAAAGCAGAGGTTACTGGATATCAGATAATGTCAGAACCCAAATAAAGGAAGAGGTCAACAAGATGCTTGATCTTGGGGTAATAGAACCTTCTACCAGTCCATGGTCTAGTCCAGTTGTACTAGTGCCAAAGGCAGGATCCAAGGAGTTGATATTCTGTGTGGACTATAGAGCTCTAAATGCAGTCACTAAGACTGATGCCCATTATTTACCTAGTACAGATGATCTGGTGGACAAACTTGGTTCAGCCAAGTACCTCAGTACATTTGACCTAACTTCAGGCTATTGGCCCTGACAGACCATGCCAAGGAAAAAACTGCATTTTCAACCCCAGCAGGCCTCTATCAGTTTATGGTAATGCCTTTTGGACTAAAGAATGCACCTGCAACATTCCAAAGGATGGTTAATCAAGTTCTGAATGGAATGGAGGACTTCTGCATGGCATACTTGGATGACATAGCAGTGTTCAGCCCTACTTGGAAAGAACATGTTGACCACTTAGGATATGTTTTACAGGCTCTTGAGCAGGCCCATCTGACCATAAAGGCAAGTAAATATCAAATTGGTCAGAGCAAAGTGGTCTACCTTGGACATGAGGTAGGGGAGGTGAAATAAGGCCATTGCCTAGCAAAGTACAAGCTGTACAAGAATGGGCCACCCCTACTACCCAAGTGAGAGCCTTCTTAGGTTTCACTGGTTATTATAGGAACTTCATTGAGAACTATGGGTCTATAGCTTCTCCCTTGAATGTGGTCTCCTCACCCAAATTTCCTAAAAAGATCAGATGGAATGAGGAGTGCAAGGCATTTGAAGGACTTAAGAAAGCCCTTTGTCGAGCTCCTGACTACAGCCAAGCCTTCATTGTGCAAACAGATGCTTCCAATAGAGCTATAGGTGCAGTTCTGAGTCAGCTGGAGGAGAAAAGTAGGGAGCACCCCATCTGCTTCATCAGCAGAAAGCTGAAGGAACCAGAAACAAGGTGGGCAACCACTGAAAGACAATGTTTTGCTATTGTGTGGTCACTGAAGAAGTTTAGACCATACTTGTATGGATCTACTTTTGTGATTCAGACTGACCACCAACCCTTGAGATGGTTAATGCAGATGAAGGGAGAGAAACCTAAATTGTTATAAATGGTCCATCAGGGGTTTGATTTTACCATTGAACACAGGTCAGGGTGTAATCACCAAAATGCTGATGGTCTCTCCAGAATGTTTGACTGACTGAAGTAAGGAGATTCATCAAGGGGTGGATTAAATCCTCCTGTCCCTTAGTCTGGGGGGAGGGACGAGTGTTATGGAGAATTCTCATAAATGTGCTAATTCCCTTCACCTTAGAGACCACCAGAAACTTTGCTGGATTTTGAGTCTTGATTTTTTTACCTGGAAAGAGTGTGAGCCTTTTTTTCCCACTCTTTCATGTATTTTGATGTGTGTTTCACCTTTGTGTTTTTGATTATGGAGTTTTAGATAACTCTATAGGTATCATCTTTTAATGTGTGTTACACAGCATCTTCAGTGCAGTGACACAGGGATGTCTTTTAGACTTCCCAAAGCTTTAAATACCTTCTCTGGGATAAACTACTGTTTCCCAGAGAATGTAAAGTGAAATTAACTCTACTAGTCTTTCCAAATTCCTAGACCCAGCACACACCATCTTACAATGGAGTGCTGGAGGGGTTACATAGTATCCCCTGTGTCTAAATACTCATGTAGCAGTCAAATGCTACCCTTTCCTATTGAAAAGGCTGGTGGCAGTGGTTTTACAATGAACTACCATGATTTTTCCCAACCGCGAACACCGGTAGCTAAAAAACACAGGAGCCATGTTTTTCAACATGGCGCCTTAAGCCCCTTTGTTTAAACGGGTCCCGGTCTTCTTTTTTGCCATGTCTTTTTGGAAAGGTCTGAAGACCACCCCTGGCGTCTAAGTGCTGTGGTGGGCAGGAAGTGAGGGGGGTGCCCGAAACTCCCTGTGCTTAGTCTCCTAGGAGATCCAAATGCACTCTGGTGTGATTGGCTGGCTGCCTGTCCGGCAAGGACAGCCGCACTGCTGGGTAAGTGACAGCTAGGCTGGAATGAAAGGGAGAGAACTGTTTAAAAGGCGAGTCTTATGGACTGGAAAGCACAGTCGACCACTGGAACGAAAGAACCGAAGACGAGCTGGAAGAGGATGGCTGCTGCAACTCCTGGACCGTTGGTTTGCCCGTTGAAGCCCTGCTGCAGGTCTGAATTGCCAAACTCCATTCGACAGAGAAGATCCTTCAAGGACAACTTCTTCCTTTGAGTTGGTGAGACCAATCAACTCATAAGACACCTGGATACCATTCTCAAGGCTGGTTAGGATTAACCAGGGAGAGGGACACCAGTTTGTGTTCTTGAATCTACAGCTACTGGAACTGAAGTGACTCATTTTGTTTGCTTTCTTCAAGAATCCTGTGCAGTGCAGGATTCCCCCAACGTCCTGCCTCTTGTAACCACGACTGAGGCTCAGGAACAGCGAGATCTGCAGGAACTGCCAGGAACCACGACTTCAGCAATATTTGTTTCTTCATACCAAGGTACTGTGCCAACCCGAATGAGAGAACGCCACTCTCGCGGTGAAAGTTTGTGAAACTTTCCCAACTCGCAGGCCTAATCAGCTTGTGACCCCACAAATAATTCTTTTTCGCCTAAACTACTTCGAGAACTTTTGCAAAGACTTTACCGTTTGATACCTGGGGCCAGATTGCAGAAACTTTGCACCGGTGTATGTGCAAAATTGCACGATATTAGCAGTAGGGCAAAGATTGCCCTATTTTTAAATACACTGGGACACATTAGAAAACTATTGCACCATGACAAGTGCAGTTTGACATATTAAAAGCACAAGGGCAAAAATTGCCCTAGTGCAAAAATGATACATTTTTTGATGCATGTTTGAATCAGGGCAAAGTTTGCCCTAGTGCTGATACTTGGTGCAAAAATGCAGTAGAAATGCATCTATTTTGCACTAGGGCAAACTGCCCTTGTCATGTGCAGTAGTTGTCTAGTGTGTGCCACTGTTTTTAAAAATAGGGCAAACTTTGCCCTAGTGCTAATACCGTGCAACTTTGCCCTTGTATTGGCGCAAAGTTTCTGTAATCTGGCCCCTGAACTACTCTTTCCTATCCAGAACACTAGCCGATTGACTTTGGCCTGGCCTATTGACTTGTATTGAACTCTTCTGGTGAATTGAAACTATTTCCACTGCCTAGAAAGTATATGTGATCTATTGTACTTACTTTTGTCCTTTTTGCTCACTGCTAAGTAACTGAACTGCCATTTGGCTCCTATTTCAGGGGAGCTCAAACTGTCTCAAAAGCTTATAGTTTTGTATTGAAGTGTATTGGTATATAATATTAAGTTGTCTTCTTCTAGTGAAATGTATTCTAAATGATTGTGTGATAAATTAATAAGTGTTTTTTACCAAGAAACCTTGAGTATAAGTGTCTACTTGAACCATTGTGATTGAAAGTCCTCTGTGTAACTACTTGTACTGCTCACATTCACTCTTGAGATAAGCCTGGCTACTCAGCTCACTACCAAAAGCTGTGCGGTACAGATTTATACCAAAAGTTGGTCTTGCTTACACCTGTAGTCCTAATTGTATGTGGTGGTCCCAGAGGGTAATGCATGCAATTCTGCCTAACACAGACAGCTTGAGTGATGATGGATGATGGGCTAATTGGTGGGGAGGCATGATCAAGTCCAACACTCCAGCACCTGGGGTACCAGCTTGCGTGCTGCTAGCGAGTGGAATATTCCAGAAGGGTACAAGCGTGCCAAACCAATAGTAGAGGGCCACGTATCAAAGAGCCCTATTGTTTGAAAACCCAATGAAACGTTGTGTATTTTTATAACGTGGAAGATGACTTGCACTAGGGGAGGGCATAGTTGCCCACCTGACTTTGAGATCCAATCACAATCCTATCCCCCATAGAATGTATATCTAGATGTTCCCTGTTAGCCAACCACAGTCCCAGTTAGGTCTTCTTATTTTTGCCATGTAGTATGACGTCAGTAATGACGAATTTCTGCTTTACAAGAGTGTTTTTTATGAAATTCTGTGAGACTTTACTGTGTGACATCCATTGATGTCCATTGTGCTTCCTGTTTTAGATAGTTGTTATTAAAAGAGCTGAACTTTGCCAACTTCCTGAATCGGTCTGATTTTTTATGTTTGAGTAACTTCTGCATTCCATCCATCTCAGATACTGTTGCCTCGTCTTAACGGGCCTTTGGGTTCAGTACCATCTTGGTAAAAGGACCTCAACCCAACCTTGTTCTTTTTGATAAGCTCCTCTCTCGCCTTATCAACGTTCCACCTTCCTCCTCACTGGCTCCCTTGCCATCTACCACTCTTCCTTGCCTGCACTCCCTTCGGCCCCTCTGCCTTCTCTTGCCTCTATCACTCTGGCACCTGTGTGCTTACAGTGGGCACCTCTGTCACTTGCACCCCCTCATAAGTCTTTCAGAAATGGCAATCTACTCCACATTGCCACTCTTAACTCTCGCTCTGCAGTCAAGTACTCTTCCGACATCTGCCACCTCTTGGAACACCTGGACTTTGATGTTCTTGCTCTCATGGAGACCTGGTTTAAGGACAGCTCTATCTCCTCCTTGAAGGCTACAAGATTCTCTCTGAACCCAGGCCCAACAGACCAGGAGGTGGAGTTTCCCTAATCTTTCCAGAGTGGATCCCTGTTTCCACCATTCCCACTCAGACCTATTCCTCTTTTGAATGCCTGGTCTACAGGCTCTCTCTCTCTCCTGTCTCCTCTCTTACTCTGGCCCTCTTCCTCTCAGAATGGGCAGACCTGGAATCTTCTCTCCTTTCCTCCTGCTCACAACTCCTCCTGTTGGGAGATCTCAACATCCATCTTGACTCTCCTGATTCTTCAGGAGCTTTCCGCAACCTATGCAACTCGCTCTCTCTCTCTTCATTCTACCTTCTGGTCCGACGCACACTGCCGGTCATACATTGGATGCTCTTATCTCCACCAACATTACTCTCTCTTTTCCTCTCACATAGAAGCTTTCCTCTCCTTTCGCACTGGCAAACCCTGCACTGCCTCCGACCTTCAAGGTCATCTGACCCATGAAAAAAGTGTCAGTGCGTGTCTTTGCCACCACCTACTCTCCTCCTCCTATTCATGCGGCTGACTCCCACCCTGATACAGCCCTCTCTCACCTTCACCTTTCCATCTCCAATACCCTGGACATCCTTGCCTCTGTCATGAGAGTCAGACTAAAGCCTTCCAAAAAGTGCAACTCTTGGTCCGACTCTGATCTGGCTGACCTTAAACGCAAGTGCAGGGCAGCGGAATGGAAACGGGGATCTTCAGGTGCACCCTCAGACAAGCTGGTCTGCCGTCTTCTGTAAAGGCAATATAGACCTTTCATCTGGTCCAATAAAAGAGTTAATTTTCAAGCCAGCATCTCTGTGACATCCAACAACACAGCCAAACTTTTCAAAGTCTGTAAGGAACTGGCCAATCCTACTACAGGCTCTTCCTCTACTGCACCTACCGAGGCCCTTTGCTCAGCCCTGCCTGCACACTTCACCACCAAAACACAGGACATCATGTCTTCTCTCTCCTCCACACCCACTCGTATACCATCATCTCCTGGGCCCCCCGCGGCTGCCCCCACCACTCCCCTTATTCTCTCTTCCCTCTCCCCTGTCACACCTGAGGAGGTCTCTAGAAAGGTCCGGTCTATGAAAGCTTCTTCCAAACAGGTGGACCCCTGCCGCTCCAAAACCATTAAGGACAACTTTGACTCGCTAGCTCCAGCCATGGCAGACCTCTGAAACCTCTCCTTCACCACTGGAGTTTTCCCCTCTTCTCTCAAGCATTCTCTTGTGCACCCTCTGCTCAAAAAACCCTCTGCCGACCCTACTATTCCGGCTAACTATCCCCTGATCGCAATCACTCCTTTCCTGGGCAAACACTTAGAGAAGTTGGCTATCTCTCAGCTTACCCTCCATACTGAATCTGTTGGTTGTCTCCATGACCATCAGTCTGGCTTTAGAGCATCCAGAGGCATGAAACTACTCTTCTGAACACCCGTGAAGACCTGCTTATAAACGTTGACTCTAACTCTCCATCTGTCCTCATTCTTCTTGACCTCTCCACTGCTTTCGATATGGTAAATCACAACATCCTGATCGCCTGTCTCCGTGAGACCATGGGCATCACTGATCTAGCCCTGGCGTGGCTAGCATCCTTTCTCTCTGGACATCCTTCCCAGGTTGAACTCAGCTCCTTTCTGTCTGCTATCACTCTCTCTACTTGTGGTGTCCCCCAGGGATCTAATCTATCGCCCTGGTTTTTCAATGTCTATATGGCCCCTTTGGCCCACATGATCTCTGCCTTCACCTCCAACTTTCAGTGTTATGCGGATGACACTCATCTCTCTTTCAGGCTACACTCTGCCTCTTCCTCCACCTCGCTCATCCCAGACTGTCTGTCCGCAATTCAGTCCTGGTGTGCTACTTATGATCTCTGCCTTAATGCCAGTAAGACAGAGATCGTCCTAATTTGGACCCCTGCTCCGGCTTTCCCACTTTCACTCTGGCCGTCCACCCTTGGTCTTGCACGCTCACCCACTAGTGAGGCAAAAAATGTTGGGGTCATCTTCTACTCTACTCTCTCCTTCTCTTCTCACATCTCGGACATATCCAAAAGGTCCCACTACCAGCTGCACCATCCTCAGAGGTATTCTACCTTTTCTCATCTTTCCCTAGAGGCTCACTGTCTCCAGAGCCCTGGTTCTCTCCAGACTGGACTAATGCAGCAGTCTCTTTCTCAATCTTCCCACCTCTACTCTTCGACCTCTTCAACTTTTCCAGAACAGAACCGTGAGACGTATCCATGGCCTCAAGCCCAGGGACTGCATCTCTCCAGCGCTTAAATCCCTCCACTGGCTCCCTGTGGCTGCAAGGATCAAGTTCAAGTCCCTCTGCATAGTCCACACGTCTTTCTGGGGCTGGGTCCCCTATATCTACAACGCTCTATTCCTAAATACTCTTCTTCCAGAGCCCTCCGCTCGGCCTCCTCCAACTCTTTGCGGGTGAGCTGTTTTTCCAAACAGAGATTCAGGGGTAGATCCTTATCCTCTGGAGGTTCCTCCCTTTGGAACAGCCTACCTGGCTCTCTCCATCTTGAGCCGGACCTCCTTAAATTCCAGAAACTCCTCAAGACATTCCCCTTCTCTTCCTCTTTCTCTCTCCCTCTCCCTTGCTAACCTCCTTTCTCTTCTCACCTGTTTCCCTCTTTTGTTCTCAGCCCCAACCTGTTCAGTCAGCTGACTGGTCGCCTGGTGCACCTCCAGAGCCTCTCAGGTCCCAGGCTCCCCCGCCAGTCCTGCACTTGCCTCCCGGCCTCGCACTCTGTCTTGCACTATTGCACTTGGAACACATTCCATGAGAGTGACACCGACTCTGCACTTAACCCTGGCCCCTGCTGGTCTGGGTACACTTGTGCCCCCTCCCTCGCACTTCTGTCTGCGCATTTGCATGACCTTGAATGTACTAGGCTTAACATGTTTGTCTGTCCTGTCCTCCTCTAGCTACCCCTCCCTAGCTGGCTGTGGCTGCACGCATTGCGCATTGATGACCAACCTTATTGTCGCGCATGTTCCTCTCCCTCCCCTCCGCTCTCCCCCCACTCTTTGTCATACACTTATACTAGTAGAAATGCCCTGGCCTAGTATGCTAGTTATTGCTGTTTAGATCATTCGGAATCATCAAGGCCTAAGAATGGCGTTGACATCCCCTTGTTCCCTTCCCGCCGTGAAGTGCTTTGAGCAGTTCACTTGTGTAGTAGCGCTTTACAAATAAACAATTCCAATTACAATTACAAGGCACCTGGGGCAAGGACTGATGGGTAGATCATCAGCCTCTTCAGCTGTCAATTGAATATCTCACAATTGTACCGGCGATTAATGCCCTGTGGTCAAAGCTGTGCAAACAAGGGCCATATACCTCTCAGACCTGTTCCAGGAAACTATATACACGCTTGAGCACTTAATAGGGTCAAGTCTGGCCTTTCACATTGGACATCATATTTGAGATGCAGCTTGGGTCTCTGGGTACAGCAACCTCACCAGCCACTTCTAGGAGTGCCCATCTCACAGGGGTAAATTGAAAAAATGGAAGAGTGAAGAATCAAAGGTTTCGACTTAATCATAACCAATGCATGGTCCTTGTATTGTTGTTTAGCCTGCAATGCCATTAAAGAAGAGAAAACATATGCAAATCAGATTTGGAGCCACCCCAAAAAGGGTGGTCTAAACCAAACTGTTAAGTCACATGTTTCTTCACTAGACCACAAACAACACAAACCATGTTACGGCAATGTGAGCACCACTAATGAGGTAAAGATGAGGTCTCCCAACCTGGCCATTGTAGCCCTTTTGTTTTGTATTTTTTTTAAGTAAGTGGTTGTAGATGGGCTGGTCCCTGTAATGACTGGAGGGGGGTGTCTGTACTCCTGCTCTCTAAATGGTAGAGGAGAGGCACAGAGGACCCCAGCCAAGATTCTCTATTTGGTAAACGTGGGCGAGCAATCAAGGCCTAGCTTCTCAGGAGGTGATGCGGGCTGGTTCTTAAGTACAGTGTAGTCCCCAAGCACCCACAAGGGAATGTACACACACTGTATTAATGAAAACACAGTCTTTCTATAGTTAAGGTTCACGGTTCTATACACAATCACGATAACTCACTTTGTGCTCAGTTAATCTACAATGGCAAATATATACACAGTTATACGTGGTACCACAATCACTATCAGATTGCATTAAAGTTCATCAACTAAATGGTGGTCAAATGTCACACAAATCAATTTGTAAAGGTAACCAACAATAGATATAGGAGGAAAGCAGTTGGTCAGAACAATAGGCAGAATACTGGACCGGTACCGCTAGGCACAGTTCTGTGTGGAGATCCCCTCACTTGGGCAACCTGTAAATAAAGATATATCGTACAAGCCCAGTCCATATATTGTTCAGTACAAGTCTTTCCAATAGTTCTGCAACCCCAATGTACCTGGCGTTGTAGAGTTCTTTGTCGGGGAATCGACGGCCCTTCTTGAGTGAACTCCCTTTCGGGCACGAGCTACGGGTCAGCGAGCGACCGGTGAGAACAGGGTGAACAACGGCAGCGAGGCTGCAGCTTCATTCCTAGCGGTGCTCGTCGACCATAGAGCGTAGATGTCCTGCAAGGAAGAGGCGTGCGAGGCACCTCGATGACGATAGTTCAGGACCGCAAAGAGTCTATGAAGAAATTTGGCCTAGCAAGGCCGTCGGGTCGTCGGTGGCTCTGCGGTCTTCAGGTGGCGGGAAACCCACCGGTGGATGATCTTTGGCGCGTCGGCGGCCTCGACCTTCTCCGGCGGGACAAAGTGGTCGACGGTGCAGGCAAGAACGTCCTTGGGTCAAATGTTCTTAGGCAAAGGGAGCACTGCGGCTCTGGTCGGCACGGGCGGTCATCGACGGTGATGGACTTCAATGTCTGGGCACTTCTCTTCATGATTCCGCGGCGATCCCCGTCTCCGGTTGGCAGCCTTTGATAGGTCTGTCTACCAGGGAGCTTTGGCAAAGATCACCTGGTGCACAATGGTCCCTTGTAGCTCAGGGAGAGGTTGCCTTACCAGGTCCTATCTGGGATTAGTTCTTGAAGACACAACAGCTTTCAGATCGACGAAGTAGAGCAGCAGCAATTCTTCTCTTCCAGCAGGGCTTCAAGGTTAAGCTTCAGTTTCAATGTCAGTTTCAACTCCAGTTTTACTTCAGCTTCTGAATGATTTCTAGCAGTGAGAGGCCCCCAAATATGCTAGTTGGTCTCTCATTCATTCTGCTGGGTCACACTCAGGCAACCAATCACTCAGAAGTGCATTCATTCATGCAGGCAGGCAGCAGCTCAGGTGCATAGAGCATTCAGGCCATTCCCTTCTATCCAGACACTCACAACAAGTAATGTGTATTGGGACAAGGACATGGATCAATGAAGTTCTTAGGCAAACGGGAGCATGGCGGCTCCAGCCGGCGACGGCTGTCGTCGACAGTGGCGGACAACAGTCCGGGCGCTTCTCCTTGGAGTTCCGCAGCAGTCCCCGTATCGGGTCGGCAGCCTGTCGAAGGTCTGTCTAACAGGGAGTTTAGGCAAAGATCAACTGGTGGACAATGGTCCCTCCTAGCTCGGGAAGGGGGCGCCTTACCAGGTCTTCTCTGGGTCAGTCCTTGGAGGCACAGCAGCTTTCAGATTGTGAAGGAGAGCAACAGCAATTCTTCTCGTCCAGCAGGGCTTCAAGGTTAAGCTTCAGTTACTCCAGTTACTCGTCGTAGTGGACTTCAGCTTCTGAACATGATTCCTAGAAGTGAGAGGTCCCCAGATATACTCTTGATCTCCCATTCATTCCGCTAGGTCATACTCAAGCATCCAATCACGACTAAGGGCATTCAGACAGGCAGGCAGCCAATCAGGCACACGGTGCATTCAGGCCATTCACTTCTCTCCAGACACTCACAACAAGTTATGTGTATTGGGACAAGTACCCAGCAATTCAACACTCCACACTGCATTCATACCAGTCTCGGGCAGGGCTGTCTCAGTCATTGTGTCACACACCAGATACTACACAAACATAACAGAGAATGTGTATTCATCACACACTCCATTCACCCAGGTCCCACCCCAAGGGCGTATCCACAACATGCAGTCATTGGGAAGGCTCCAGCCAGTCTGGCCGGCACTTCCCCACACTACCATATATGGAATGTCCACCCAACAGCCAGTCAGGGGGAAGGGACTTCGGGAAACAAGGTAACAGGAGATGGACAGCAAGAGGCCCCAGGGGTCATCTTGTCTCCATCAGGAATCAACGGATACCAATGACAGGGCCTGGGCATCCCAAAATGAAGGATACTCATGACACCTGTCAATTCAGCACAGAGCTGCTACCAGCCCGTACCCTGCTCTGTGGGCCACCCACAGGTGCCCAAAAACATACACTAGGAGTGCAGGGTTGTACTCCCACCCATGGGTGGCATTAGGGTATCCCAAGGGTCCATCCACCAAACCAAAAGGGGAAAGCTGCACTGCCAGGAGTCCCACATGAACTCCTGCTTTGAAAACACGACAGAACACATGATAAAAAGCAATAAAGGACAAGGATACAGAGGCCCTGTCCCTCCGATGCATTTCCATCATCAGAGTCCCTAAGCTACTGTATGGGTTGGAGGTCTTACCAAGCTTTCCGCTGGAATATCTAGATAGTATCGAATAACAGATATGGATATGTATTCTATACTGGCTGCCCAAATGTATACCACTGACAGCCATCTGTTGGGAATTAGGGCTCCAGTCCCTGAAGAGGCGAGTTTGTGTCAGTTGGCACTTTTTAGGAAACCGCTCTGCTCTAAAGAGGGCCTGCTGTTACTTATCTGAGCAAAGCAGGCTCTCAAGGGGGAATCATCCATTGGGAGAATGTATGCGGTATTGTCAGAATGTATTAGATGTTATTGACTCATCCACATAAACGCTGCTGTTAAACCCTATTAAGGTGAAGGTGTTGATTCGTATAGCTGGTTGGATAAAAACAGGTGAATGGTTGCGTAAACACCGTCTCTATAGGCATGTGATGGAAATTTCAAAGACGGCTTGATTGGCAGAGAAATATGTGTATGGTTTCCCTGATACCGGGTATAGAAATGATTTTATGAGGTCCTGACTTAATGTATTAAATATAGGATAAATATTGAGTATTAGAAACTAAGAGGCCCTGGTATCATCTATGTGCTGTTTGTGAAAGAGCTGTGGGAAAGTAGGACATTTCAAACCCAGTTTAGTTGAATGCCCCATGCTCCTGGATCTCAGAATCATGTACTTTGGTAAATTTGTTGCAAACCTAGAAAGATTTGACATTGAAAAGCTATGGATGTCTATGTTGCACAGAGTCTCCATACCCATGATTTTGTCAGTGGTGAGATTTATAAAGTACTGTAAACTGTGTTTATATAGGGTTTCATAAGTAAGGTGTGGTTAAGGTCAAAGAAGATTATAGATACTAATGCTGCATCGTTTTATGCTATGAAATGTTCTGTTGACCTCTTGACAACATATTTCAGAACTATAGCTTTTCTTTTAAAAAACAGTTTTTTCTATGTTAGAGAAGTGTCTAATTGCTGCATTTGATCTGTTAATTTTTAAATATTTTTTATATTGTTTGAGTGTTAAAAAATGCAAACTTCATGAAGATGTTAGATTTTAGATTGTTAAGGTTTAAATGGGTTTTGATTAACCTTATTTTTGAATCCAAATACAAAAAAAAAAGATTCAAGAGCGCTCTACTTAAGATAAGTAAGGACATGTACAGGGAGGGAAGAATCGGAGTAATGAAGATTGCTGGTAAGTAATCGGGTATTTTGCGGTTCCATTGAATTCATGGATGCTTCAACAACACAGTCACATTTTTATGTGAACATTTGCAGTTTGTGTAGGGATTGGGCATGGGTTCCATGTACATTTTCTGCCACTCTTATTAACAGTAGTGACTACACCCATCCTGGTGTAGTACTCAGGTCTCCCTTTAATGCTGTTGGTTGCCTAACACAACTCGTCAGAACTGTAACACAGACAGCTGATGTGTGCTGCTGCAGAGAGCTCTGTGGTGTGTCAGTCAGTGCATATGCACTGCAGACTAGACAGGAATATTGTTACTATGCCTCCCTCAAGTACGGAATGTGTTGGGGGATTCATCCTGTGCCTGCCTCATGATAACATAAAACCTTTTCTATTCATACTACAGTCCTTACACTTGATACTGTACAAAAACGTTGTTAAGTTAACAAAAGGATAGTAGTGCAGATACAGAGCTATTCCTTCATTATAAGCCAACCTACAATTCCTGTTTAGTTGTCAATGTCCTAAGCTAATGAACATTTTAGGGCAGACAAAATGAAATCTTAAAGGGCAGGAAGGAAACCAGCAGATTCACAGGAAGTGAAACCTTCATAGTTCCATGATTTTTCATACAAATCCAAGAGTTACCTTTCTGCAATATTTGCATTTACCTAGATAAAATCAGAGCCGCCACAGATTCCGCAACCAAATTTGTCATTGAAATTAATGATTGAATACGAGAAAGCATGCAATAACACAGAGCGTGGTAGTCTATATACAGTAAAAAGTGGCCAATAAGTTTTCATTATTCAAATATATGGGTTAAGCCTGAGAGTACAAATCTAACCAGATGACCTTGCTTTCAGATCTACAGAGCTAATGTGAGATGCTGTCTAGACAAGTGCCAGACATCGGCTATTCATAACATCACTTTTCCCATCATTGGATCTGGAGGGTTTGGGTTTCCCTTGAAGGAGGAAATCCATTGGCTTCTTGAGGAGATCATGTACTTTACCCAAGAAAATGATGACATTGCACTTGAAGAGATTCTGGTGTCCCTGCCATATGAAGACAGCCAGGCAACCTGTGTGAGTACTTAATAATAATTTGGCACTTACATAGTGCGACAAACCCTCAGGTATCTGAGTGCTGCTTACTATTACCCACGGTGTGTGGTGCTCATTTATCGATCTCGGAAGGATGAAAGGCTGAGTTTGGCCCCGCCGGGATTCGAACCTGCGTTAGCAGGCTCTGCACGGATGTCAAAGCGCGCGCTCTTCTTGCTGTGCCACTTGACCGGATATCTAGCAATATCACTTTCACTTATGGATTTGACAATATACTCTTCAGAACGTTCAACTATGATTAATCAATATAATCAATACCTTTTTAAGCTTTAATATGCCATATAACCAAGGTAGACTTAATAACAAAACACGTGATGGAAATGCTGTAGAGTATGCATATAATCCATCAATAGTACCTCACATCAGCATTTCCATTGTGCTTCAGCTTTACCTTACCTATGTTATAAAAGAAGCAGACACAACCTAAGCAAATCAGTCCAACCCCATGTCACAACAAGCACATTTGCCTAGTCTAGTAGGCATATCACACTGCATAGGTCAAAAGGAACCCCCAATGTGTTAGTTTGATCAATCTCATTTTTGATTCTAGGTGCAACCACAGAGGAGTACGCTTCTGGGCATATCCAGCCCTCCTATTAGGGAAACTCAACATATATAAATAAAAGTAATGGAAACTCTTGAGCTAATGTCTCTGAGAAACTGGAACTACCCTGAGGGAGCACTTCTAAAACCATGGGGGTCTTTACGAGGAAGGAGGTATCCATTCCGCTATTAGTGGCACGGCTACCCCGGGTCTGGGTTCCTTGAATGGGGAATTACCGGGCCATTCCGACCTTGCAATTTACCGAAGAGCAGACCAGGTGTTAGGATAATGTATCGCAGCCTGACCGATAGCTTCCTCTTTTCTTGACCAGTAGATGTAGAGTTATAGGTTGATATTGTGCCGGGGGTCGTCTCTGGAAAACCTTTATCCTCGTCGCCAGTTGTTACGTTCCGATTGACACCAGCACACGAATTTGTAGAGTAATGTTCTTTATTACTTCTTAGTAGTATGGTCAACGACCCCCGGGAGGGTTTCAACCACCGCCCACCGTCAGCCTTTCTTTCACTCTCCGCTTGCCTAGAACCTGGAACACCCGGGATGGAGATCCACATTCTAAGCGCATGCAAACCATGACAGTGACACCATGTAATGCTTAAATGCCTAAATGATACACTGATATCCTAACACCGGGCCATTCCGACCTTGGAGGGCCCAGTAATTCCTCATTCAAGGAATCCGTACCCGGTACATCCCCATTCCCATTCGAGCCCCCATAAGGCTCAATGGGAATGGGAGGGAGCTAACAACGGGCCCGTTAATAACGGGCCCGTTGTTAGCATCCTGGTCTGCTAACGGGACCCGCTAAGGACGCCTGGTAAAACCAGGCATCCTTAGTGGGTTCCCGCAAGCAGACCTTGTAATGGGGCGGTAAGGGGTTGACGGCTACGGCACCTTTACCGGCGCCGTTAACCCCTTACCACCTACCTCGTAATGACCCCCCATGTATCTTGTATAAACCATAATAGAACAAAACCACATGCAGATCAGTCCCCCAGTGAAGTGTAGCTTGAAACTAGAAATGATGAGCAAGGAGTCCACGGCTGGATATGACATGTTATGTTGAGCTATGCTCCCATCGTTAGGTTTTGGCCCATGAATCTCACTGTTCCAAAAACAAATGATAAGAGTGTGATGCGGGGAGGATTGGATTTGGGGATGGGTAGATATGTGCTAATGATTTGGTCATGCCCCCACCCTTTCGACCTACATGGTCTCCAAGCATTGAGGCCAGTGCCACAAAAAGACCTGGGCAATGTCTGTCTTTGGCCCTGTCATGCATTTATTCAAATGTTGCAAATGTGAACTATTGAAGAAAGCTTGTTTTTCTAAAATTCACCTTCTCTTAGCTGCCTTCTCAGATTAATATATAAATAATTAGTCTATTTGTAGACCATCTCTTCTATATCTTAAAAAAATAAGTGGAAGGTTATCCCTGTAACATTACTTATTTTGTTTCAATTGGCTACCACAGTGTCTACAATGTTCACGAGTATTAGGGTTTGTGATGAGTTTTTTCAAATATATTGTTGTAATCTGGAAATAGTATTGTTTTATTGTTTATATGTTGTTGTTTTACATAAAGGCAGAAAGGCCATTACTTGATGTCTAATTTAAATCTACTAATTAATAATGTTATTTGTTGGAAGTTCTAATTGACAGAACACTGACACTAATAGTTCATATGGGTCTTAGTTTTTTATGATTCATTTGTTGTTATAAAATCTTCCCAATAGCAGTGAGTACTGAACTACATGTGTATGCACTGGTTGGGTTTTGGCTGTGTGATATGTGTACTGTACAGAAGATCAACATTTGTGCATATCGCTCTTTTTTATCGACTGAATTGCCCATATCACCAACACATCTTTGCTCTATGTTGTGCCCACTCTATCTCTGATACGATTCAGATGCAGTCTTTCTTCGTTGTTCTTTGTCAATTCACCACTTGGTAGCTCCTTGTCATTCAATGGGGGTCGAAGCACCTGTCCCTGGTCCTCTCCACAAAAGCACCGGGGTGTCCTAGAATACAAAAAGGAACTCACTTTGCTGTTCTGGTCTTCCATCTGAGGAAGACCTTCAGATGATATGGATTGGGCATTGTAATCTTGTTTTTAAAGCTCTCGGAGTCAGTGTGAGGCACGCTGTGCAAATGAGCCTCTGGTGATTGTCAGCCCCCAAGCATTCCAGGACATTTGGGTCAGTTGGTCAGTTGCTGGGAAGGAGCACTCGTAGGTGGCACACCGAGAGAAACAAGTTAGACACAGACATACATGGGGGAGTAGGGGGAGTAGGAGTAGTCACAAAGAACTTTAGGTGACTTCCATGCATGATGCCGGGTAATCCCCCAGGATCCATCGGGCTACTACCAGAGCTCACACCTGGGGGTTGACAAGCTCTTCTACAAAGCCCAGGCCCGAGGTGAGGCCTTTATCTTCAGTTATTCTCAGATCCTCACGGTTTGAGGGCACAAAGCCTACCGAGGTTCGCCTTGAGGTTCCAAAGGCTACTACTTGAAGGACTCGCAAGGTTTCCAATGAACCTGGACCCACGGGCTCTGCACCAGGCAGAGGTTTTTCGTGCATCCCTGACAAACTTCATCCCCTTGGATAACCAATTTGCATATTTATTGACTATTTCTTTACAGAAAGTCTTTACGTGCTTATCATGTAAAAAGATACTACAGCTGGAAACGTACCATAAATGAACAAATCTATGTGATCACTGCGCTGGCTGCAACTGCGGCGACGAAAATGTTGACGGTAATTACGGCGCGGCACAGTGATCATATAGATCGCTGTGCCCGCATTCCCCGGCCTCCATTTCCCTTCCCGACACCCCACCCCACTTACCTTAACAGTGGCACATTTCTGTGTGTGCCGCTTATACCCTGCTATCCCTGCGGAATCAGTTCCTCCCACTAATGTGGGTTAGAGCTGACGCTGCAGGGTGCTTTTTCTTTTCTTTTCTTTTTTTTTACTTTCTTGTCCCCCGCTTACCAGAATGGTAAGCGGAGGATACCGCCGCAACCCCCGACTCCCGTTACTACGCCCAAGTAGGGTGGCAGACACCCCGCAACCCCTGTTCTGCTTGGGCGCAGTAAATGTCCCCCTCATTTTGTGTGCCCCAAAGTCGCAGTGATTGCGGGGGCGCTGTTAGGCAGAAACCTGTGCAGTTCCCTTTGGGAACACTGCAAAAGATTTAGGACTACAGGTGTTAGCAGTAAACCCACTTGGTAGCAGTCTGTACCACCCAGATTTACCTGGTAGCTGTGGCTGAGCAGTCAGACTTCCCTCAAGAAGAGTTAGGCAGTATGCAAAGTATACACAATAGGCACTCAGACACAATAGCACACGCAACCACTGACCAGAGCTTTGGTATCAAGGTATATAATTATTTATTTAAAAACACACTGATTGAAACACTCCAGCACTATTATTGTAAATCACTCTCAACACAGTTACTATTATTATATATACATCCCTTATTCCTTATCAGACAAGTCTTAGTTAACACCACTTATTTCCAGACAGAGGTGAGTGCTTAACTATAGATGGCACTCCAATAAGTTAACGAAAAAGGGAGGGAAAAAGGCAGAATGTAGGAAAATACACCACACTAATACTTAGGAACTCTTAAGCTTGGCAGGAAAGTCAAAAGTTACTTGTGAGCCAAAGTCCATAGGCCGGGCCCACTCTTGGAGAGAGCAGAGCACAAATGCACCCAAGATCACACAATGACAACAGGCTTAAAAAGTCTTGCAGGGAGTTCGGAAAGGTTTTAGTTAGGCTCAGAAAAGTTTAGCCAGGGTGTCCCCGTACAGTCGGTTGCAAGGGAAGCCAGGCGGAACACGGTACCTTATGTGGAAAGGATCCTCCAGCGGGTGCAGTTGTTCCTGGCAGCGGGTTGCTCCTGGCAGCGGGTGCAAGTTGCAGCATCGTCCAGAAGAAGAAGAGAAGAGACGTGGAGGAAAGATGAAGGTCGTTGCACTGCCAGGGAAGAAACCAGCCGCAGAGTTTTCCGGTTAAAGGTACTACCCTTCGATTCGCGGTAGTGGTAAAACGTGGTATCCCGGTTGCCGGGGTGCTTGGCACAGGCAAGGCGGCCACAAGAGGCTCCAGGAAGCGAAAAAGGAAGCAGACTGGTTATCCCCACCAGTCGAAGGAAGAAGACTCTCCAGGCTGGAGATCTCCTCTGTCGTTGGGAAAAGTGGTGAGACGGGTCAGCAGGGCTCCACCGGTGGTGTCGTCGTAGCAGGTCGGCTCAGCTTCTCCCTCGTCGGATTCTTAGGTCCTGTGGCGACTTCTAAAGTTCCAGTCCCCAAAGCCCTGCTTTTATGCAGCATACCCCCATTCACTCAGCCTAGCTGTCACTCAAACATGCTAAGTGGTGAGCCGGCCGGCTCACCACTTGGGCCAATCAGGACGGAGTGCGACTTGAGTTGCCTAGGCAACTCAGTCCAGGGTGCCTAAATCCCCCTCCATACCTCCTAGGTACCCCAGACAGAGTGGCACCACTTTGGAGGGCTTCTGTGGAGAAGCCCGCCAAAAAGTGGAACAAAGGGCTCAATTTGGGTTGGAGTCACAGAAGCGAACACAAACGCCATTTTAAAACCGAGTTCTGGCAAAAAATACCAACCGGAGAATTAAAATTAAATAAATAAACCGGCGGTATGTTCGAGGCTATAGGAAGTAAATAATTAAAGTTGGTAGCCTCGTACAATGGGAAATCCCTTAGGGATATATTCGCGGTCAAATATAAAAAGTAGTATCCACTGCCACCAGCCAAAACTCGATCAGGGGGGACGGAGACGTGCCCCCTCGACTAACAGACCCCGGGGCAATTCGATTGCCACGTCCACAGTATGATGGTTTGTACTGGTTATGTTCTGAATTTGAGACTAGTAAAGTGAATGGTGACTTTACATACCCTGGGAGACAGTAGTCAGTCCCAGGGTATGGAGTCTATACTGGGGGGTCACTATGACACCCCTGTGTTACTGCACTGAGGGTGCTGTGTAACACACATCACAACAACACATGAAGCCCTATGGAGTAAAAGACCCCATAGCCCATTAAACACATCTAGAGTCAAAGAAACACACTCAAATCATGCCCAAGAGTGAGGGTAAAAGAGTCTCACTCTTGGCAGGAGAAAAAACGAAACCCCTAAAATACAGCAAAGCTGCTGGGGGACTCACCAGGTTAGGAAATTCAGCCTAAACAGAGAATTCTCCGTAACAGGCGCACAAATGAGGGCAACATTTCAGTACGGATCCAAAATGGACAGCTGCAACAATGTTGTATTTATTTGAACTGGATCTATTTTCGGTATGACAGAATATTTTTCAAACAAATTTGTGAAACATGAATTGCCAATCTTTACTTGGAGTATATATTTAATTCACAACAATGGAAGAAAGGCAGATCTATTTGGTATAGGCATATCGACAATGTATTTATATCATGGAATGGAGCACAACAGCATTTGGCAAAACATAATGCTTGTATTAACATGGTGCACCCTTCAATCAAGTTCACAGATAGTGTAGGATCGAAAACATTACACTTTTTAAACACTGGAGGCATGCAAAATATATGCATCCAATAAAAAAAATTATGAGCTTTCTCTCTCTAGTCACAATTGTTTTGGCCAAAAAGGATTACAGGCAAAACAAAAGTAGTCATATACCGGCTTCAAAAATGAGAAACCAGTTTTTGGGAAGAGAATATTTTCCAAAAGTGATACAAACTGTTCTAAACTTTTTTTTAACATTTACAAATATCGGTTTTATTGAAAGCAAAGGTATGCGACCAGAAAGTTGATCATTTCAATTGTTTTCTCTCCTTTGGCTCGCGTATCCTTATTTTAAGAATACCATACTTGCCAATTACCGTTGGTACAACATGAGGCTGAACTGAGATCAGTTAAGACAAAGCCACAGAGAATTGATTTGAAACGACTTTCCACATTGATGCCGCATATATGTCCTTCAGATGTGGAAATTGTAATTTATATATAAAAAGCTGAATGTATTTATGTGTGTGTGTATGTTTGTACGGCTATACAAATCTACACCGCTGAACCCACATCTACCAAATTTTGCATGGGTTCCTCTTTTGTCTGGGGCAGGATCGTAGTCTTTGTTTGGATGCAAACATCGTATATGCAAACAAAATGTATGTGTGTGTGTGTGTGTATGTTTGTCTGGCTATACAAATCCACACCATTGAACCCACTGCTACCAAATTTTGCATGGATTGCTCATTTGTCTGCAGCAAGATTGTAGTCTATGTTTGGATGCAAACAATTCACTCTGTAGACACCCTCATTTACTGATGCTCACTACGATTCACTACAATAAGTACTTCTCAGAATCTGATGATAATCCCTCTTCAATCTCCTCACCTGTATCTTCAGGTGATTCGTCTTGTGGCTCACCCTTCTTCTATCTTCTTCTCAGCCCATGTGTCTTCTCTTTCTTCGTGAAGAGGTAAGGGCGAGCTCCTCCGGAGGCCCTTTGCCTGGTTGTACAACAAGCTCCGCAGAGCCAAACCTTCAATTAAAGGGAAAAATCCTTGTAGTGTAAAAAACCCTGATCTTCCGATGCAGCTTATCTGAGGAAATTATCACCAATCCATGGAACGTAGATCAGGCTAAATCCGTAATATGATCTTGGTCTGGTAATCGGGAAGGAGAGGTTGATGCGTGGACAAAGAAGACAGTAAGAAGAATGGACAAGCGGGCAATGAAGGAAAAAGCAGATGGGAGAGCAAGCGCAGGTCGCCAAGTGGAGGAAGGAAAAGAGATGGCAGAGGCAAGCAGAAGACCACAAGCTGCGGCCTGTCAAGCAGAGGCAAGCAGATGAGACAGCAAGCCGCAGGCCGCCAAACAGAGGAAGAAAAACAGGCATAGACACAGTAAATGCAAGGTAAGTAAGTAAGTGAAAACCTGGCAACGTCTTACCCATAGAATGAGGGTTGCAATGCTCAGAGCGAGGGACAGGACGATGGAAATACACACGGAGGCCTTTTTGGAAAACACTAGACCACTGATGTCCCTTTGGTAAGTAAGCGTGATGGAACATTAGCTCCACTGCCAGCGTCTCCAGAGGCTCCTGCGCTTGGTCATGACAGTACTTGAAGGAGGCACAATTTGGAAGTGTCTGAAGAAAAATCAGAACTGTTTATTAAAGCAAAAAAAGAATTGCAAATGTTTTGTATCACGCCACTCCAAATGCCTGCTTACTTGACAGAAGTGTGGAACATTGCTGCTAGCGATACAAAGTCCCTGTCTGCAGCTAGCCACCACGAAGCACCCCTAGAGGGAGGTGACTGCGGGCTCTCGAGCCTTTGAACCCCCTCACTAATGGGGGAAGAAGAGGATGTCAGGAATTGCACTCGATCTTTGCCTAGCATATATCAACTTTGGTAAATAAGGGAGGTGACCGCGGGCCTTAGTGCCTTTGAGCCTCTCCATCCCAGACAATCTTACAAATTGTGGTGAGTAAAAACGCTGAAAAGGTATAACGGCTTATAAGAGGGGGACTGCTCCCCGCTGTAATGAACCCCATATTGCTCAGTGTGATATCACATGCGGGGAAACGCGATCATAGCTCCTCCCCTTAGGCCGAATTACCCATTACAACTCTAGATGTTGTAAAAACAACAGCAAACGGTCCGCCCCACTCTGAAAATCCAGTGAACCCCTCTGATTTAAATACAGTAATACACTCTTACAACTCTCTCTAACATCAGGTTTGGAACCAACGACTACTCGCTCAGTTGAGGAAGACCAGGCACTATCACCCAGTCTTGATAATAATCAGTCTCTGGGACAAAGAAGGAAAATCGCTAATTCTTCAACATTCCTATATGATACTGCTGATTCTCAGCTGTCCAATACACCAGACTTAGAACAAATCTTGCCCTATTCAAGTTCAAATGGGTCGCTGTTTAGCGAAGAGGCAGAACAAGACAAAGATAGCAAAACCACTTAATCTGGCTTCTCTGTGTCATGGAGCGCAATGAAGGAGGTAAGCCCCCTTCCTAGACCCACATTGAATGCCATACTTTCCTCTTTTGAGGCGCTCTTTGTACTGTGTACCAACATGGCAACAGAGAAGCTGGACCTCTAAAATACCATGAGAAAAGTCGAGGATGAGGTTGCACTCATATATGAGGGTCAGCATTTCCAAATATGAGATCTGAACTAGAAGCTACAGTCAAGCTGACTAATGCTGAGGTGAAGCCGGCTTTATCTATTACACCATCCACGATTGATTTAGTATCACAGCCCATTATCAATCTGGTATCACAGCCCATGCACACAAACCAAGATGTAGAGGAGGAGCTAAGTACCCCCATCTCAGCCACTTTGCCTATATTGCCTCTATGTTGGGAACCAGTGTCTGAGACACGTGCAGTACCATTGGGAATACCGATACCTAGGAGAATCCTGGAGTCAAGGTTCCGATTAAGAAAACCATACCTGCATAAAAGAAAATATGATGGCCATTTGAATGAGATTCCGGAAGAAGCAGAGCAAATGTATGGCAAAGATGAATGGTGACGTCACACATAATCGAGCTGGCGTATATAGAGGATGCAGAGACGAGAGAAGGGAGATATTCTATAAGGTATCAGGAATGTGTCAAAGATAAGTGACAGCTTGGGATCAAGGTGAAGAAGCTTATGCTACAGAGCTGATGAAGATATCAAGTCATTTTACACGTGTACAGATGCAAAGGAAACGCAAGTAGATGAAGTAATCATGAGGCTACCTTTATAGTGAATAGTTTGCGGCAAGTGCCAACGTATATATATGTATATGGACAAGTAAAGGATGGATGTTTCCACTACGCATTATAGCAGTGCTGGACCTGAAAAAGAAGGCCTCATTTCTAGTGTGTCGCAGTTAAGAACAGTTGAATTACACAGTGAATCTCAGAAAGGCGAGGCTGGATGAGCCCAAGAAGCCAAGGTTTTACAGAATGAAGTAAGCTGACATTGGATACGAATCGTGTGAAAGAACGGAATATCACCGCCGTGGCCCGAGGCCACAATATGTCCGTTGCGCCTGCCAGCCCCTCCCCTTCCGCCTTAAAGATGGAGGGAGGCGACCGCCAGGCACAGCTGCAGGGCAATGGCCCAGGGATAAGGCCACTGCAGCTCTCATCTGCTCTGCTGCAAGAGCAAGAGCGAACGTGGAACAGAGGACCCCACCAGCAGAGATCGGGACACGGGAGTGTCCACACACATTGCCAGCGTCAGCATCATCTGTTTCCACCTCTACGGCCCACAAGGAGTCTGGCCGTACTAAGATGGCTGCCCCCATCTCCCTAGCAACAGGGAAGCACAAAGAATGCAGCCGGAATATCACTGCTGAGGCCACAATAGGTCAGTTGTGCCTGCCAGCCCCTCCCCTGCCGCCTTAAAGGTGGAGGGAGGTGACCGCCAGGCACAGCCGCAGGGCAAAGGCCCAGGGATAAGGCCACTGCAGCTCTCATCTGCTCTCTGCTGCTCGAGGGTGCGTTCACCCAAACAAGGTAAGAGCTCCTCTCCTCAGCGGCATATCGACATGTTAGCAGAAAGGCTGTCACGCCTACGCGCCCATACCACAGCCCCGTCTGCCCCCTCTGTACCTTCGTCGCAGCGCTCATTCCGGAACGAGCACCTATGCACAAGGTTTGTCCTCTCTTCCAGTGCCCGATCAGCATCCCACGTATAGTGGCCCTCCCCCGCCCGGTTACTACCACCATGCTTCCTCTCCATTCCGGCTACGCCTCCATCATAAGGCACCCAGCCCCTGCTTGCAGAACCAACAGTGGAGGCACCCCAGCACAGAGGCCTCATCCTGTCCGACGCCCTCTATCCACAAACTATGGCCATCTGCAGGGCTCCTACACCCTGACATAGGAGCCACTGCAAAAACAATTCGGAGAGCACAAAAAGTGGAAAGAACATCAGAACATGCACGTCTCATGTCCGCTATCTCTCCCAAGGAGACTAGACGCATCTCGGCTGGCGCCCCCATGATTGACATTATTGCAGGTACTGATAATATGAGCACCCCCTTGATTGCTGCCAACACTACTGTTAACAAAGTTGCCCCTATGAATGTTGCTGCCTATACTGTTGCCCCTTGATTGCTGCCAACACTACTGCTAACAGAGTTGCTCCCATGATTGTTGATGTTGCAGGTACTGCTAATATGAGTACCCCCTTAATTGCTGCCAACACTACTGTTAACAAAGTTGCCCCCATGAATGTTGCTGCCTATACTGTTGCCCCCTTGATCGCTGCCACCACTACTGTTAACAAAGTTGCTCCCACGATGGCAGATGACTATACTGCTGCCCCCATAATTGATGCTCTTAAAATAGGTACCCCCGCACAATTGCTCCCAGCTCACGCTCTCGACATCCATGACCTTCTCTGTAACTCTAACCTTGACCTACTTTTCATCAGTGAGACATGGCTTCACGAAGCCTCTGGCTCAGCCCTGGCCCTTGCCCTGCCGGATGGATACACCATTTTTAGACAAAACCGAGAAGCACAGAAAGGAGGAGGGGTAGCACTGTTCGCCAAGCAATCCATCCCCATCCGAAGAATCCAAGGAGACCTATCCCATAACTGTGATTACATGCTCATCAAAATCAACCCTTCTCCCGACTGCACCATCACAACTCACGTCACCTACCACCCACCGGGGCCAGTCGCAGAATTCCAAGATGCACTCCTCCACGCACTCTGTGACAACCTAAAGAAATCCACTATGTCCATCCTCATTCGAGACATGAACCTCGGCCTCAACGACCCCGCAGATGGGAATGCTACCTCCATTAACAATGCCCTCACCATACTGGGCTTCAAACAAGCAGTGACAGAACCTACCCATAATAAAGGTTGCACCTTAGACTGGATCGCCGAACGCAATTGTCCGCTCTCTATCTCAGCCATCACACCCATTCCATGGTCAGACCACTCCACCATCCACTTCGACCTCAACTATGCCAGAACCTCCGCCACCACCCAAAGAACACTACCGACCGCGTCACCAGGAGCGCCAAGCAACTCACCAAGGAAAGACTACTTCCACATCTCCAGGTTCCTGAACTCAAGCCTCCATTCACCAATAACCCAGACACTCTTGCAGCCACCTACAATTCTATAATCTCTCAAGCCGTGGATACCATTGCCCCACTTACTCAAAGAAAAGCCAAACCTACCAAACAAACCAACTCCTAGTTCACTCCGGAACTCCTCAAACTGCGCACAAAAAAAGATCAGCCCTCTCAGCATGGCAAACGAATCCCAGTGACACCACCAAACTTGCCTTTAAAAATATTGCAAAACAATACAAATCCGCCATCATCTCGGCCAAAGCCAACTCCTTCAATTCCAGGATAGCCAACCCCAATCTGGATCCAGTGAAATCTTCGCGATCTTCAGAGAACTGGAAACGCCCACCCCCCAACAAACTCCTTGATCAAAGACAAAGAATGGTGTAACGAAATTAAAGAAGCCATGCTCAACAAACTGAACACCCTCCAAGAAAAAATAATTAGCCACCAAAAAGCCTTAAAATTACAATTATCTGACCTACACCAAAACGCCGCAGCTGAAATTCCAGCATTCTCATTCCAAGAGAAGAAAGAACAGGACACCCTTGCCATACTCAACTCTATCAAGCCTTCCAATTGTAAGGGTGACTCATGCCGGACCAGCTCATCAAGTTCAGCGCCCCTGCATTGGCACCCTTCTTCACCGCCTTCATCAATGCCTCCTTCAAAACTAACCAAGTGTCTTCCTGCCTCAAAGAAGCCTGGGTGCGCCCACTGCTGAAATAATCCACACTGGATCCAAAAACACCAGGGAACTACAGGCCCATCACTACGGTACCCTTGCTACTGAAGATCCTGGACAAAGCGGCATACCTCCAAGTTCAGAAATACTTAGAAACTCATCACCTGCTTGGTCTCCGACAGTCAGGCTTTCGCCCCAACCATGGAACAGAGACTGCACTACTGGATCTCAAGAACCAGATAGATGACCTCAGGGACGTAGGCAAACCTGCCCTCCTACTTCTCCTTGACTTATCTGCGGCCTTCGACCTGGTCGACCATGACGCCTTATGCCACCATCTCAACGGCTGGCAACTTCTCACCCAATGCCACTACATGAATCTCCTCATTCCTCAGTGGTAGAGCTATGAATATCTTTTCAGACCAATCCTGCGCCCTACCTCACCTAATTAAATGTGGTGTGCCACAAGGATCTTGCATCTCGCCTACCCTGTACAACCTTTTCACAAGGTCACTATTCAAATTTCTAGACTCATTGGGCATCACATACACTAATTATGCTGATGATACGCAGGTCCTCATCCCCCTTACGGGTGATTACGAGGCTGACCAAAAAATCCTGAACTCCATCTACGCCACCATCCAGACCTGGATGGCTGAAAACTGTCTCTGTCTTAACAGTGAAAAGATAGAACTCCTAATCATCAGATCTCCGGACACAATCAGAAAAATGTGATCACAATAGGACTCCTTTCTCATCAACAACACTCGCATCCCAGTCAGTCAAGACCCTGGGAGTATATCTAGACTCTAATCTTACCATGGCCAGACAGGTGAATGCTATATTCTCAGCAGTAGCCTACCATTCGAAACTTATCAGGCTTCCAGGCCATTCCTAACGCAACAAAACTCCATCACCATCGCCAGAACAATCATAGGATCTCACCTAGACTATTGCAAGGCGCTCCTACTGGGCCATCAGCAAAAAACATCAGGAAACTTCAAATGGTGCAAAGCAATGCCCTTAGAGCTGATGAGAGACCTTATGAGAGACCGCATCTCAGCCACCAGGAAATATATCCATTGGCTACCCGTCAAAGAACGTATCCTTTTTAAGTCCCTGGCACTCACCCACAAATGTCACCATGACACAGCACCTCGCTACCTCTCGCAAAGATTCTTTGCGCTCCCCTCAAACAGACCCACCAGATATAGCCACACCAACCGTCTAGCCATCCCCAAAAGCCATAGGGTCTGAGCAGGCGGCTCAAGCTTCCCAGTCATAGCAGCTACCAATTAGAACCTGCTCCCCCACCACAATCAGAATCATTGAGTCCCACGCGGTCTTCAGAAAAGTTTGTAGAAGACCATTATACTGTACAATTCTTCATGTATTCTCTTGTATGTTTATGATTGTCCTGCCACCTTGTAAGGCTCATGCCACTTGTAACCCTTGTATTGCCTCCCACATCTTGTAACTAAGACACATTCTTGAAACAGCGCCTCGATGCCGCCGGGCTGCTAGGCGCTTTACAAATACAGAAATAAATAAAAATAAATAAACAAAACTCCTGTTCAAAAGTCCTTAGCAAAACAAGGAAGACATCAGAGGTCTATTAGAAAATAGTATTTTAAATACACTAAAAGCTCGATTCCATGGTCTTCAGTCACGTGGAAGGATGAAATTGGATGAACACGATGACCACACCTACACCTGAGCGTGCCTCCACTCCCTTGAAATTCTCCAGAGCAAAGAACCCTCTCAAGGACAAGATAAAAACCCTAATTGACAGCAGACCACTGAGGTGATGATAGATGGATATGTTAATTGGTGGGAAGCTATGGTTAAGATGAGCTCACCAGCACCTGGAAGGCCATCCTGCGTGCTGCTAGCATAGGTGGAAAAGTACTGACGGAGGTTAGAGTGCCAACCAATTGTAGGGGACCGCGTCATTAAGGGTCCTATAGTTGTGTAGCCATTGAGACATCGTACATTTAGTGACGTTCATAGTGGCCATTTTGAGGGGAGGGCTTAGTTGCCCCACCTGATGTTAAGTAACCAATCACATAGTTTCACTCTCTTAGACTAGTATGGAATGTATACTTAGATGTTCACTGAGAGCCTATCACCCTTACTCGTAGGTTTTTGCAGTTTGCAACATAGGATAAGCGTCACCTATGATGATTTTATGCTTTAAAAGAAATGTTTTTTCTAAAGTGCACTGAGAGAATTTGCGTTGCGATGTCTTTTGATGCCCGTTGTACTCCCTGTTTTAGATAATTGATATTAAAACAGTTATCTTTTTTGCCAACTACCTGAGTCGTTCCGATTATTGATGTATGAATAAAATCTGCATCCCCATCCATCTCCAGGGTATTGCTACTCATCTTAGAGGGCTGGGATCATCCAGTTCAAAGAGATTACTAACTTGGTTATCCCTGGTGATATTAGTTCTACTGCCTCACAAAACGTATCTTTTGCTATTGTTAATAATATGGCTCTGAAGACGACGCATAATGACAAAACCAATCCACCATGGCAAACAACTAAAAGACAAAAGAGCGGACTGAAACATGGAATTCTTGCCAAAACGAAGCTACGCCCTAATTCAAAGAAATCACTTTCATTATTTCCCAACGTAAGGTTGGTTCCAAATAAGCCTCTTGAAGTTGCCTCCACTACTTAACCAGAAGTTGCTCACATTGGTAACATCACATTATCAAGTGAATTAATTAACAACGTTCAGAGCACAGCTAAAACTCATATTGGTGTCTCTTACGTTCACAAAACAGACCTCCAGAGAAATTACCATTCACACGGTCCCCTTGGTAGATGGCTGCAAGTACATGGCCCGCCAAAAAGCCTTTGCACAGTTTTAACTAAAGCACAGAGTGCGAAAACAAATCTCATCAGAATCAGCCACACACAAGAAGATGGCTCGCTGAGAGAAGTGAACCTACATGGCCCTCTTGATAGATGGTTGGAAATAAATGGCCCTGCAAAAAAACTACATTGGAAACACATTCGCCCAGCTCCCAAGGGTCTGCAAAATATGTAACACTTTCTCATGACCCGTTTGTAAACATAGGTGTAACCCCAACACCTCTGGAAGTAAATGTCCTAGTGGCCCAAGAGGATCTGAACCCCATAAAACGATCACAAGAGTCAAATGTAGTTATCCCTTTAGCTGAAACAATCAATTGTCTACCCATGAATCACAAGCCTAATATGCACTGGCATACCCCATCCCAAGCTATGGCAGTTTGCAAAGAAAGCATTATACATCAAAGGACCCAAAGGCATGCTACTCATGAGAACTAAATAACCGATTGAGATACCAACACACAGATAGGAGTTCAAGAAGATAGATCAAAATCGAATTGTAATGACTATGCAACTCTCCCTCTAGGGAAATGGATAGAAATAGACTGAACTCTAGTGCGCAGAGCACCGTTATGAATCATGGTTTTGTCATGAATCTACTTCATACCATCCTGGAACTTAGAAACATTCAAATGGAGGACATTGTGCACCTGGGACACCCTAAACTTGATAGCCCCACAAATTTGGTTTCATCAGCAGTGACAACCCAATTGAGCACCCATCACTCAGCCCTTCAAAGAATGGGATTCCAACTCACTGTGTGCAGGAAACTGACTACATATGTAGGTAATAAGACCGACCCACCATGTAGGTGACCAACTGAACAAACTTAAGTCTAATCTATCAAATGAAAGGTACAGCTTATTGGCTACAATGCCAATGACTAGGCCCAAAATGACCGCTTGTAGAGCCATAGATAAATGGATTCCTGACACATTGCTGTGAGCTGATAATAAGGCTACCTTTCAAAGCACCAAATGGGTGTTGTGGAACACCCGTGGCTTTAATTATTTTTTGCCCAACCCGACTGGTCTCTCATTGCTATTGTCAAGTGATGTTTACCTGCTACAAGAGGCCTGGTTACTAAATGGTTTTGCTATTGACGGTTATAATGTTCTGTGTATGCCTGCTACCAGTGGATTGAGGGGGCGGCCAAAGGGAGGTTTAGCAATTGGAGTCAGATCAGTGTTTGTGTTGACCCCTTTCCTTGCAGGTATAGCTTCTAGCTACATACAGCAAATTAGTATACACAACACTGTATGTGAGAGTATAATAATACTCATTATAAATGTATACAATCCCCCTGGAAATGAGAACACACAGACACTGAGGAGGAAAATAGAAACCAACTTATATCACTGGTTCAAATTATTTCCCGATGGCCATATAATTGTGGCTGGGGATCTAAATGAAAGCATTGATTGTGAAATACATCACAAGGAACAGATTGCCCATGAGACACAGACAACAAGGCAAAGTAAAACTAAAACTCATAAAACAGCAGGCTGGCGTAGCTGCTTGGATGCACACTATTTAACCTGTTTAAACACCAAAGGGAGAGGGGGTGCACCCTTATCTGCTACCTGGTCAAATGGGAACACTTCATCTTGCTTGGATTATGCGTATGTGAGTTATGATCTTTGGTACTCATGTAGTGTCGTCTCTTATGTCTCTACTACACCCAGTGACCATAGTTTACTGAGCTGGTCTTACAACCTGGAAATTGGTAATTCTAGGACAAATCATGTATGCCGAGGTATTTGTGTTAACCGCCAAGGAAATAGACGCTTATGGTCCAATGCAAAAATTGATAGATTGGAGTCACATGTGCTACTTGGCCATGAATGGATGGTAAATTTACTGACTTACTATGTTTGGGACATGAACAGAGTCATGACACTCGTGCTGGCCTCAGAGAACTTACGGTGTAGGATGATCCCTAGGAATCGCCCCACAAGAGGCCCTTTTGATGTGGCCATTTGTGACAAGAAAAAACGATTACATAGAGACCGGGCCACTATAAAGAGAAACTTCAATCTGTTGATTATTAAACAGAGAGCTGCCTCAACTCTGCTCACGACCAAGTACAAAATTGGATCCGCCAGCATAAGGCTAGCATGCATGGTGCAAATTGGAGAAACATGTTTAAATTACTGCATGATAATGATAGTGGTACATTTTGGCAGTATTATCATAGAGGCATGGCTGAACGAGGAATGGAAGAACTAAATCCCATCGCTGAAACGACATGGCTAACATATATCAAAACCCTCTTCTATGACGATAATCTGCAGGTAGTGCCGCTGATTAAACCAGCAGGTGAAACACTGTAATTGACATTTGATTCCCTGGACATAAAACTGGTCATTAAGCGCATGCATTCATCCAGAGCCCCCGGTCCTGACGCTGTTCCCAATACTGTGCATAAAACAACCTCGGATTATTGGGCCCAGGTCCTGGAATGTGGTTTCAGAGGAATTATACACACATGCACTCTACCCAAAAGCTGGACAAAGTCTGTACTGATAACTATCCATAAAAAAAGGTGACCGGCTTGAACCCTCTAATTTTAGGCTACTAGCAATGCTAGATTCCTGCTCAAAGATATCGCCTCACTATTATTGAGGAGATTACAGTCTTGGGCAGCTAAAAATAACCGAATAAACACATTTCAGACAGGATTTAGGAAATCCCTTAGCACATTGCTAAGTGTGTGTCCGTTTTGCAATACTTTGCATCAGAGATGACCTCGACAAAGAGGAATTTGTATCTGCTATGTGGATTTCTCTAGAGCCTTTGACACAATTTCTCAGCCCTTGCTCTGGGAAAAATTCAGGAAATGGGGCCTTGATCCATCTTTGCTATGGTTTATGATGGCACTATATCATGATACTAGTGTGGCTATTCGGCTAAATCAAGAGAGGGACACCTAAGCCGAATTAAAAGTAAATAACAAGCTCAAACAAGGCTGCAGACTGGCACCATTGTTATACAACCTCTATGTCTATGATCTAGATGAAGCCCTTAGAACGATTCGCAACTTCCCACTCAGAATTGGAATCATGCCGGCTCCGTGGCTGATGTGTGCAGATGACACAGTCCTCGAGGATAAAATGCAAATTGGGCCTTCTATATGGGTTGGAACACCATATAGGATGGCTGGAAAAATTGGAAGGTAAAATACTTAGAACAATATTGGGAGTACCTAGGTCGGTCCCAGTGGAGGCTCTTCACCTAGAACTGGGAGTACAGTCATTAAGAGTAAATTGGTATGTAAACTTAACCT
Source organism: Ambystoma mexicanum (assembly GCF_040938575.1). Lineage (NCBI taxonomy): Eukaryota > Metazoa > Chordata > Amphibia > Caudata > Ambystomatidae > Ambystoma > Ambystoma mexicanum. Next base: position 1,088,104,545 of record NC_090926.1, on the reverse strand, counting down.
TGATCACCACCCCAAACAACGGCCTTGACCCTTGCTGGCCTATTTGTGGGAGGTCTAAAATCTCCAAATTCAAATATTTTCCTAGCTGCTTTAAGGAAAACAGTGTATGACCATCTTGATAACATCAATTTAGAGATTGAGGCCAGCATAGACTCACCCTCAAACAAAATTGGCCTGGAAGTACACATTAAACTAAAAACCAAAACACAGGTCTGGGACAGGGCCAACCTGATCGATCAGCTAAAAATAGATATTCTGAGTATAGTAGGCAGGGCTTTTTACACAATAAAACCTGTACGTACGTTGCTAAGCTTTGTAACATGGAATTACGCAGATTTGTGCCTTACCTTCGCTTTAACATATTACCCACATACGAATATACAAGGGCCTGGTGCGGAATTCATAGAGACATAAAGTTATGCAGACTGTGCAAGATAAAGATAGAAACTGCAAGACACGTTCTAATGCAGTGCACCCAGCTAGCTGAGCAATACCACAAAGGATATAATGTACTTGCACATGATATCCCGAACATACAAGATCATAAATTCTGGAGCTTACTCATAGGAGCCAGTTCTTCGGTAAATGTCCAATACAGTCCTCGATGTGTGGAAAAAGGCAAGAAACAAGATAGAGAATGATGAATTATTATGGAAAGCCTGTATTAATTGACTAAACTTAATTATTAGAGATCAGTGTATCATCATAGTTGCTTCCCAATTTTAATAATCTTCTCTTTTTTTTCTTCTTTTAAATTATGAATGGTGATTTTATTAGGGATACAGTGATTAATTGTTGTAATGTAACATTTTAAGGTTGATTGTAGATAGTGTTTAAGATTGTTGATAGTGCTCAAGGTTGTAATTGAATAACCAAATGCACAATACAAAAAATACAAAAAATATCGATTATAGCAGTCTTTCATATTAATTTCCCATTTGGCTGGTCTGCATAGAGCACAAGTAGATTATACAAATCAGCAAAATGTGGTAGATACAACATTGGTCCCACAAATATCACAAACCATCTGGTGTTAAAAAAATGTGCTCACAGAAATTCAGTTACTAGCCGTCAACAAATAGTTAATTGTACTTTAATTCCAGTTTTACACAACTGAACCTGCTATGGTTCAGTTGTTTTTATACTGTTAAGATTGGCTTATAGTTGGGGTGTTCAAGGTATCCTGAAAAAGGAAGTAGCAGCCTGTTTCACTGGAGCATCTCAGTCGCAAAGTCTATCAAGTCAACAGATGCACTGCCCTGTGAAAACCAGACACCCACTATGCATGTAATGGCCCCCTGGAGGCATACATTTGCTCCTGGCTACCCACAAAAAATATCCCTGGATCAGAAACACAACCACCAGAGTGCCTTCACTATAGGCCCCTGCCCAAAACAACCCACACCAGCAGAGCAACTTGTAGGAACAATCCCGCTATGCAAGACAAATCCGATACGCTAAAGAGCAAATGCAAGACACGGCAGTGCAATGCCTCTTCTATTTTCTCCCTAAATTATCAATTTCTCTTTAATTATTCACTGTTTTGGTTTAAGCTAATAGTTATGTACTGATGACTTAAAGTCATCAGTACATAACTCATGCTTCACTAATCAACTCATACTTCTATTTCAAACAGTCTTTACGCTATTAAGGCTTGGATGCTTGCTCATGCTCTCCATGTCAACGCATCCAAGACTGAGATCCTTTTCTGTTGTGCTTTTTGCACCCTAACCCTCCTTCCATTCCCTTTTTTTAATGACTGCCTCTTGGTGTAATCTCCAATCCCCAACTCTCCTTTGCGTCTCACATTTTTTCTATTGCTCATGCCATTGGTAGGACTATTAATTGTATTAGTTTCTTTGCCACCAAGAGTCTTATTCTCATCCTAATCTTTTCCAGACTTGACTCTTAATCATCACGTCTTCATGGCTCTCACCTATGTTTTTTCTCCTTTTAACTTCATCTTCAATTCTATTGTTAATCTTCAGTTTTTATGCTCTTCTCCATTCTCATACATTGCATTCCTTAGCTTCATTTGAATGACTTCCTGTCCCTGCCCACCTACAGTTTTGTGACCTGCGTATTGTTTTTAAATGTATACAGGGCTTAGCCCTCAGTTTTTTCTCTTATTTCGATCTACTCTCCTCCTCGGCCATTTCAGTCCTCATCCTTTTTCGTAGTAGCTCTTCATTGACTTCATTCTGACTAGTGCCAGCTCCGTCCTTGTTCACATTGTTGGGATGCACGTGCAGCGGTCCAACCAGGAAAAATTATTCAGGCTGAGAAAACCTATTAGCATGTATCATCTCGCGAGCAGAGTGAGTTTGGCATGGCAGTAGACACATGTATTGTTTTTAGTTAGGTTTGGCACATATCAGACACCCACGTATAGCAACACAGATGGAGCAATACATGTATTAATGTTGCAGTACCAGAGGTTATGGATAGGGCAGAATAGTATAGGCCCTGTGTTTAGAAGTAATACCCAAAGTTGTGTTTTCAGTTAGATGTTAGATCAGAGCTGAAATAGCTGGAAGATGGAGTCAGAAAGGTACTGTGGTAGAAGCAAAATCAGCGTGTGACATGGCAGAAGTGTTGCCATATTTGAAGTTAAGGCCTAAGAGACAGTGAAGAAGTATGGAACGTAGACCTTGATGTGCAGCTGATGCTCTCTTTAGCTCAGGCTCAAAACAAATCCCTTTCCTGTTACCCAGGAGAGAAGCCGAGGTCAGAGGCACCCATGGTACGCAGATAAGCGCTAATTGTATCCAGCTGCAGGGTCTGAATGTGGTGAGAATGGAATGTTAGTTGAAGGAAGAGCAGGAAGGAATGTATCCTTTGAAGAAGAATTCATGAGAATAGGGCAAGAGGTATTGTGATGCCAAGAGGCCAGGTGAAGAGTTAGAGCACTACTGCCCCCAGCCAAGAGCGGTCATCCCATTTGAATTATAATTGCACATACAACCAAACCCCAATAAATCCCTGAAATTCAGACTCAAGAGCGATGCACATGGTCACGTAATTACTGGGCACGTGGGGTTAGAAGGAGATAAGGAGGAGCAGTGTCTGTAAGGTTCGTGATTTGGGATAGAAGGATCAGAGGTGATGCCAATAAATTCAGTACAAGGTCGGGGGCAGCTTGTGTGCACCGCACCATCTGGTATAATTAGAAGGCCTATTGTTTTAACAATGCAGAATTAGCCTTGCCAGTTTACTTGAACGTAAATGGCCACGTGTCTAGGGGAATTTGTTTAGATAAGGTTTGGTCAATCGGTCCACGGACTATAGGGAGCTATTAGCATGTTATATAGGTGGTAGCCAATTAAAGTAGTGGGATAACATTGTAACCTATGCATTTAGATTTTGTGGTTTTACGCTATACAAGCTGTAACTTCTTGAGATGTGACAAGCTCTGTGTCAGTTCGCTTCTACGGGTCTGTCTGAGACCTTTTTGCATGTAATAAATCTTGTTTTTCCTTGCAAAGAGGTGCACTGATTATTTGGCCTTTTGGATTAATTTTACTGTTCGGTTTTTGGGTTTCTGTTCTCTTTACTACTTCTTGTCCCAATCTATGGAACTCTCTTCCTTATTCCTTATTCTCTCTTCTATGGCTCTACTCTTGCTTCCTTTCCTTCTTCCCTTAAAGCTCATCTTCTTTTCTCCAATGGTTTCGATTGCAATGTCATATTGATTTCTTCATGCCTTTTCATGGAGTTTTTTTCACTTCTTAAAAAATACTTAGTAATCATTGCTTTATAAATACAATGAATAAAATAGTCAATAGTGAAGTGAAATTACTCCAGCTGAAAATTCCTGGATGAACACCTAGAGCAGAATTGTAGTGGAGCAAAATCACAGAACAAAGTTACACACTGGAGCAGATTTACAGTGGGGTACATCGGAGTACAGTTATGTCAGACAAAGCCCAAGGAAGCCAAACTTTTCAATATGTATAAGGATAAGATATTACAAAGAGTAGACTATATTTGTTAAAAATTCATAAATACATTAGCGGAAAGATTTCAAGATTTGTTCACTCAGTCAGGTAATACAATGGTATGATATGATATGGCATTTATAACGCGCCTATACACAAGTGTTACAAAGAGCGACGAGGCAAGGGAGCGGAACAGAGGGAAGACAGAGACAACGATCTTACTAGGCCAGGTGACATTAAGATGCAGGGGAGGGGGGAAAGGGAAAGTGTGGGGGGAAAGGGTAGGGTGCAGTGCAATACATAGGATAAATAGTAAAATAAATAAAAACAGAAGGTAAAAGTGCAGCCAGCTAGTGGCAAGTGCAGGGGTAAGTGCAGGCATCAAGTGTCAAGAGCTGGTGGGGACTGTAGGGATACAGAAACAGCCCCCAAGTGCAGGGGTTGCCTGGGATGCAGTGCAGGAGTGCAGTTGGTGATGGAGGGGACCTGGGCTCGAGATCAGAGGGTAGCCAGGTGACCAGTGCAGTTTCAGTCAGGAGTTCAGCAGGGGAGAGGAGGAAAGAAAGCAGAAGCAAAGAGGAGGGTCTTGAGGAGCTTCCGGAACCTGAGATGGTTCTCCTCAAGTTTCAGAGAGGCTGTTCCAGAGGGAGTTTCCAGCCGAAGAAAGAGATCTGCCACCAACTCGTTGCTTGGAGAAGCGACTGACCCTGAGGGATTTGGAGGCGGATAAGCGAAAAGCTCAAGAAGGAAGATATTTATGAAGAGAGAGTTGGAGGTAATGAGTCCCCAGGCCCCAGAGGGCCTTGTGGACAATGCAGAGTGTTTTGAACTTAATCCTCGCACCAACTGGGAGCCAGTGCGCATATTTCAGTCCTGGAGGGATGAGGCCAAGGACAAGTCTTGCAGTCCTGTTCTGGATGGTTTTTGTTATGTAAAGAATATGTATTTAATGTGAAACCCAACGTGTTTCGAGAGTTCATCTCTTCATCAGCGGTGTGATTTGTTCAAAATTCTGGAAATTATCTAAACAGAACTCATAAGAGTATATTCATGTCATGTACCAATTTATCACTATTGAAACCATATCATGAATAGAGTTTATAAAGAGGATATCATGAGTTTGAAAATGTACCTCATAAGTTCCATGGTCAAAACAGCACCAATGAAAGGTTGGTCAGTGTAACATAGAAACACTGCTTTTGGTAATGCAAAACAAGATATTTAAAGCTATAAACATATGTTAAAACTGAAGGGTTAATGTGGACAAAGCCCAAAAAACCAATAGGTCCATCTATCTCACCTCCAGTTATCCTGATGTAACCATGAGGTCACACTTCTATGATCCGTAAATCTTCAAGCCACAAGCTTGTAATTATGGGTTGCCATGTCAATCACTGTTCAATGTATATCTTTGGGTCAAACGATGTCTTTAACAAACAACACACCTATATAGCCACAAAATCTGACACTCACCTCTCATATGGTTCACGCCATGTAATACTGGATGAGAGCAATATAATAAAAAATCAGTCCCATATGGATTCAACTTCAATGTTGGAGACCTATAGATGCAAGTCATGTTTCACATGATCTCATATTGTACTCGGCGGTGTCCAAATATTCAGAAAGTAAGCAAACAAGTGTTTTTAAAAGCTCACCTCACCTCCGGTGTGTTGTCTGATAGAAAAAGGCAATGAATGTCTGCATCATGGTCCCCATTGCCATAGACTAAATCAGGAAATTTCTTCCAAACCTATGTAGGTAAGTCAACAGATATATAATATTGGTGAGAGAGAATCCCGCTAACAGTTGAGTGAACTACTATAATACTGTCTATGATATGGAATCAGATTCCAAACTTACCAGGTTCGTGAACGGAAGCAGTTTCTGTAAAAACAAAGGGTAATCTAATCCCAAAATGGCCGCTATTTCAAGTAGCGTGTAAAGTGGACCTAATGACATCATCGCGCAGTATGGCAACAACGTCATGTAAGTAAATAGTGATGGATCTGTTATGAGCGCAATTTAGGACCATCACAGTGTAATGTAATATGAACTAAGATGTCAACATCCTTATGGATCTGTGTGTAAACATGGTGTCGTTGCAGATGTCCATACAGACTGCTATGATTGAAAATCTGATAGCAACCTTTCAACTCCATTTCTAAAGCGGATATATAATGCGTGTACACAAGTGTATATCTAATCGGTGTCCAGTCAATTGGTCGACAGCAAACTGGTCGACTGCAATTTGGTCGACACCATTTGGTCGAATGCCAAATGGTCGAATTCTTTTTTTTTTATATATGTGTTTTGTGGGTTTTCGTGTGGGAAAAAAAAAAAAGAAAAAAAAGGCGGTAGGGGGGGGGGTGTTTGGGCCCAAAAAAACCAAAAAAAGGGTAAAAAAAAAAAAAAATTCGACCATTTGACATTCGACAAATGGTGTCGACCAGTTGTCCTGTCGACCAAATGTTTTCGACCAATTGACTGGTAACCTATCTAATCTATGTGGTAATAAGTAAAGCTCAATGTGCTCAAATCTTAGTGCTCATCAGAGTTATGATTTCATGCCTCAGTTATGCAATTAACTGCTATTGTAGTCCTTACTAGGACGGTATACAAGGTACCATAAAGAACCGTCTGTGCACATAATTCATACTCATGGTATCCTTAAACTCAGATAAGTCATATGTGAGTAATAGACATATGTGTAGTGTACACAGTTATTCACACAGGTGAAAGATGTAGGAGTGTTCTATTCAATAGACAACATAGGTAAAGCAATAAAGTACAATATTTATACTTATGATCTCTGTAAACTCAGGTTTGACATACATATCTGTGAATTGCACATAACTTATGTGCACAGATGTCTAATTTAACAGAGGTAAATTGAATAAATACAGTACAAAAAGCAATGTAGTCCAGTGGTTAGTGTACCATAAATCGGCTTTCTTACTCTTTTAGGCGTACAGTCTAGTAGTGGAATAAAGCATAGAGGCAATTTGCCCCCAAATCTAAGAGTGTGCACATAGGCATAGTTTCTATGTGAATCAGGGTAAAATGTACACCATAATTTTGGTGTCTAAATAAAACACATATGGAATGACTATACCTGTCATGAAGGGGCCCCTAGGGGACCCTCGCGTATGGAAACAAGGCACAATCACCACACACAAACTGATAAGCCAGACACGAGGTTGTATTCCCAAAAGCTAGGGTTTATTGCAAAGCAAATAGTCTCAGTTGGCCAACTGGGTCCCACGCCCCACGACGTGTGTTTCCAGACCCTGGGGGATGCAAGAGAGAGAGAATCGTACAACAGTTACATATATACAAAACAGGCATCTATCAGTGGTGACACATTCAATACCGCCCATAATGTATTTCCTTTGAATCGGGTACGATGATTAACAACGGTGACGAGTATGACACCTTCAGATATTTATTTAGCAAAAGTTTGCAATTTCATGAGCCTGCAGACACAATTCTTAGTTATAAGAACACACTGCTTCTGTTCTCTGCAAGCAAGCTGCGTGCAGGGGAGAGACACATTCCAGGCCTCCCTATCTCCTAGTTTCTATTCGTGTACCGGGGGTCAACTCTCTCCAGGGCTCTACAGGGCTCAGGAAAGGGGGGGCCGCAAAGAAGAGCATAATTCAAGTCATTTAATGTTTGCTTCTAACATTTCTACTGTATTAGCGAGACTAGCTGGCAGCTGTGTACTGATTAAATGCCTCGCTGCTTACTTCCAAGGACTTGTGCGGGAGGACGCCGGGCATTTCTTTCAGGGTTGCTGCGTTATGTTTCAAAAAGTCTCTCGCGGCCTTGCACTATGCATGAACAATAATGTACTAGTGGAGCAGAATAAGTTTTCAGCAAAGCAGTTTTAACAGAAAGCAAGAGGCAAATCATTAGAAAACAAAATGGCGATTTCAGTCACTTCAAAATGGCCGCACTTTAGTCAAGCTTATGGCTATGTATTTCTAATACTAAACACATGAGGCGATTGGTCTTCGGCCAACAAAGTACATTGCCTCCATCATTGAGGGGTGCATATTTTTTTTGGACTGACAAACCCTCCTTTTGGCCGTATGCCAAACGCCTCATCCGTACATTGCATCCTCTTCCGACCAAGTATCTGATTATGATTCTGAATCTTGCATACTACTGGTCTCCTCCTCATTGTCATTAATATTGATTGACATGAATTATTTTACTGTCTTCAATTCATCATTACCATGAGTACCTGATTTAGTAGTGCTCTTTTTTTCTACCATCTGTACACACTCCTTGCTTATTTCAGTACATACTATGGGCAAGCAGTGTATGCAACAACAACATGTCATGAATATTCCTGCTACTAGGATCGCAAATAATTTCCATCCCCATGAGCGTAATACCTCCCAGAACCAAGAGCTTATGTTCAATTCCCAACTTGCTTTAGGGGGGTGAAGGTCAGAGCTTAAAACATGCAACTTTCTTATCGCTTCGAAAATCAAAGGGGGGGGAGTCGCTTACGAATACGCAACACGCTGATCCCACGATTTTAGAAACTCCCCCACGATCAACCAGGATTACATCATGAGCCATTCCATTTTGGAGTGTCATTAATCTAATACCTTTTTTTCTCTAATGTCATATTGTATAATATATCTGTTGTTCCATTTATTGTTTCTCTAATATTCTGGACAGTTGTCTTATATTATAGGAGTTTATTGCTTGGCCCCAAAATGGTATAAATGATGTTGCTATGTCCTCTGCGATCAAACCTCCTTCCTCATTTCGCTGTGGTCTTGACCTGGCCAATTTTGCTATATCTGCTGTTCTTGAAAGGAATACCCCCGGGAACAAAAATCCCAAGTAATAAGTACCTCCCCAGTTTCTAGGTAACCAGGGATACTCCACATACAAAAAATAAACAGGATCACCTATATAAACTGGCTCTACCTCCTTATCAAGGAATGCTATATTCATACATCTAGTGAATGTTCCCACCGAATAGGAACCCTTTTTTCTCAAGCAGAAGGGGACAGAGCATGGACTGTAATTTAGTGTATAGGGGGGGGCACCGTATCTTTATTTCCTTCTGGGTTCATATGAAACGTGATTACAGATGATTTATAAGGCACACATAATCTGTCTTGTGGCATCACTACTGGTGTGATCAGTTGTGCTTTGTGAAATATAGAACAAACTACAGGTTTCATAATAATTTCTTCAAATTCATTCATATTTGTTCTATCTAATTGACCAGTTTCACTTTCGTTCCATAATGCACTCAAGGATGCGTAACATGCAGAACTCAAGGGCAACGGCTGCACATACCAACCAATTCTCTTCCCACCATGCTGCGGCAAGTGGGCACATACCCAGCAATTATTCTTTCTCAATATTGAGTGAGTCATATCCATTATTAGCAGTAATGTGTTAGTCCCATAACCTTCCCTGTGTCTTTCTTCCATTGGGGAGAGAGTGTAAGTAATTACATGAACCGGGCTTTCAGTAGTGGAGATGTTTCCAGCAGGTGAGAGTACTTCCAGGGGGTGTATTTCTTCTAAGTACCATAATACCATTACTGTTATTATTGGGGCTAATATACTCATTACGCACATAACTATCGTTAAGATCAGCATACAATTTTTTTGGCAATTTCTTTTGTGTAACTTTCCAGTCTCTATATTTAACTCATTATCAGCAGTGGTGCAGGAGGGGGCAAAAGCTAGATCCGGCATTTTTCTCTCGATTTTCTTCTTCTCCAACAATCTTCGTCGTGAATATCTCTTATCGTTGCACTCGTTCAAATGTCAATAGGTTCGGTAAATGTCAAAAGTCTGTTCTGCCAGTTCTTAGCAGCCTGGATTGCTACACATTGGGCAAGATCTCTGTGCATCTACACATTGCTCAAAGAACTCCAGAGCAGTTATCAATTGCCTTCGTACCATGTGAACCCCTCTTGTCCGTAAGGGGTGATCTTGACATGGATTTTTTAGCACCGAGGAGCCTTGCTCTTGGGCTGTCCGATTTGCACAACCCTCACGCCGCTCTCCTCTAGGCCTCCGGTTCCTACTTCATCCGCAATAGGAAACAGAGGCAACAAAGATCAAAAGAAATGAAGATTTGATCACTCCTTCTTCCGATTCCGTAAATTATACCGTCTTGCTCCTGGTATCGTGTGATCAATGAATAGTGCGGGTGCACTTTCAGACTTGAGCTCGGAGTCAGCTTGCAGCGCAATGACAGATGATGGTGGGCGCCACAGTGATGATGCAGATTTCGTTTCAGGCTGCGGCGCAATGAAAGATGGTGGGCGCCAAAGTGGTACACGTTTTGTTTCAGCCAGCGATGATGCAGGTTCTGCTGGACAACGTTGGGGCACTCTTTGCCCTTCCTCTTTTATAGCAATCTTTTCAGGCTTCGTTCCAGGATCAGACAGATTTTGTGGCAAAGAACTGGCAACAGTTTCTTTTGTATATGGGACCGCTGTCTCTTTCTGGTTGTCTTGATCAGGCAGCTTTTCAGACGGTGATGGGACCTTTTTAGCGTGCGTTGCGTGTATCCACGCTATTCTTCCGTCCACACGGATGGCGGTCTGCATTGTTAAAAGTATCTGTTAGAGTCCACACCATCTGGGTGCAAGTGATGTTTTTCTCTCAAAATTCTTGATCCAAACCCATTCTCTGGGTTCCAGTGAATGCCCCAGACCAGTGTATCTGATCAGTAGAGCCTCCTGCACCTGCTGATGAATCAAACGCAATTTTTGAATTAACAGATTACAGTAAATGCTGAGCACAGGATATTCAATCTCCTTTAGCCATTTTGGCTGCGGTGCACACCAAACATTCGCCGGCTTCCCCATCACTATCTCATATGGGGAGAGCCCAGTTCTTGCCTGCACAGATATGCGCATGCACAGTAACGCTAGCGGTAAAACGTCTACCCAGCTCAACTTGTTCCCTGCACAAATTTTGTTTATTTTGGCCTTTAAAATGCCGTTGTGGCGTTCAATAAGACCGGCACTCATGGGGTGTCTAGAACAATGGAATCTCTTGTCAATCTGGAGACCTGCGCAAATCTGTAGTATCACTGCGCCCACAAAATGCAGACCATATGACACGGGGCAGACCAAACCGGGAGAAATATTCCTTTAACATTACTTTTGCAGTGCTCATCGCGGTGCAGTCTTTTAATGGATATGCTTCCACCCACTTACTGAATGCACATATAACCACTAGGACATACTTCAAGTTTTGGCATCCCTCCATCTCTATGAAATCAAAATGGATTACCTCAAATGGCATAGAGGGAGGGCCGAAACTGCCTGTTGGAGTCACCGTTCCCTTCCCCACATTGTGTTGTAGGCACGTGATACAATTTTGGACCAGCCTCTCGACATTTTTCTTTATGTGTGTGTTCTCCCATACTGTGGCTAGATGCTGAACTATCTTCTTGGCACAAATGTGTGTAGGGCTGTGGGCCATCGTGACCATTGCAGTTACATAAGAGTTGGGCAGCATCCAATTTTTACTTTTCTTGTCTACCCAGCAACCTTCTAGATCTAATTCAGCAGAGCCCTCAGCCCACCCTCGTATTTCATCAGCAGTGGCTTCTGCCTGCATCTCTTTGACAGTAGCAATTCCATCTTCTATCATGCAGGGCACTTCCTCAGACTGTACTGTCAACATTTTGGTATTCAAATCAGTGGCAGTTTGCTTCGCAATCCTGTCTGCAAATGCGTTTCCCTCTCCCACTTTACATGTTACTTTTTTATGCGCCTCACATTTCACTATTGCTAGGCGCTTTGGATATGTAAGTGCAGACAGTAACCGTACATTTAAAAGGCCATGTTGAATTCTGGCCCCATGTGATGTCAAGAAACCCCTCTCAGCCCAGAGTTGACCAAAGTTATGAACCACGGCAAAGGCGTATTGGCTGTCAGTATATATGTTTACATTCAAATTTTCAGATATCTCACAGGCTCTGGTTAAAGCTATTATCTCTGTGGCTTGTGCAGAGTTGTAGGGGATTCTTTTGCTCTGTACAATACTCTTCAACGTAGTGATAGCATAGGCAGCAGTTGATGTGCCATCAGGTAATTTAAAACAGGAGCCGTCACAAAACAGTTCTCCACCTGGCTCTTTTTGTGGGGTATATGTTAAATCAATTCTTCCTTTCGTTTCTTCCTCAGTAACCATCAAACAATCATGGGGAGGTGATTCATTCTCACCTATTTCTTCCGTGGGCAGTGGCATTAATTCTGCAGGATTCAAAGCGCTACACCTCATAATTTGGATGTGTGGCGCAAAAAGGACAATTTCGTATCTCGTCAATCTTGCAGAGGTGAGGTGTTGCATCTGCGTTCTATTTAATAGAACGTCTATGGCATGTGGCACCATCAAAATTAAGGTATGCCCCAATACCATTCCTTCAGTTTGTTTCACTGACGCAGCAGCCGCTGCAACAGCTCCCAAACAACGTGGTAGTGCGCGCTACAGGGTCCAGCGCGGAAGAAAAAAGCTGCATGGCCTATTTCTTCCACCTTGTTTCTGTGTCAAAACAGCCAACGCGCAGCCCTCACTTTCATGTACAATCCGAATATTTTCTCATAATTTGGTGTGCCCAAAACTGGAGCAGAACACAATGCAGTTTTGAGCAGATCAAATGCTCTCTGACATTCTTCATTTCACTGCAAGGGCATCACAGCATCCTTTTTCGTCAATGCCACCATTGGCTTCACAATCAATGCAAAGTTTACAATCCACTGCCAGCAATAAGAAGCCATGCCTATTATAGCTCTGACTCCTTTCTGTGTCTTTGGAATAGGCATACCAGAAATACTCTCTATTCTTTCCGGGGTCAGCCTTCTCCCCTCTCTCGAATGTAGGTAGCCCAAATAAGCCACCTCCTTTCGACAATATTGGAATTTCTTTAAGCTTGCTTTGTGGCCATGCGTTGCTAAATGTGTCAATAATAAAACAGTACCCTTTTTACAAATCTCTTCTGTATCAGCAGCGATTAATAGGTCATCTATATACTGTCACAATACACAACCTGTTGGTAATTCTAGCATATCTAGCTGTTCTTTCAATGCTCTGCTGTAAATACTTGGACTCTCTGTGTAGCCCTGCGGAATGCGCGTGAATGTAAATGATCATCCTCCTAATGTGAAGGCAAACAGATATCTACTTTCCTTGTGTTCTGGAATACTGAAGAAGGCATGTTTCAAGTCAATAACACTAAAGTACTCTGCCGAGGCAGGTATCATTGTCAAAATTGTGGTGACGTCTGGAACCAATGGGAATTGAGGATCTACTACCTTGTGTAGTGCGCGCAGATCAATTATGAAACAATATGGTACCTCATTTCCTCCTTTCTCATACAGCGGGAGAATGGGGCTGTTACATGTACTGCCTGTAATCTCTTCAATCGCCCCCAATTTTACCAACGGAAACAATACTTTTCAATCCTCTCTCTCCTTCTGCTGAAATTTTGTACTGCGGAATACGCAGTAACTTTACTCCTTCTTTTAGAGCAATTTTTACTGGCTCTATCTTCAAGCATCCCACATCATTGTCATTCATCGCCCATATACAAGTTGCCACTTCACTCAATTCTCCTGCCAAAGGTTTGGACAGAAATTCAGATACTGGTACATTATGTGGCGAAATTGTCAAGAACACTCCATCAGGAGTGCAATGAATAACTGCACTCAGTTTTTTCAATAGATTTAACCCCAAAAGGTTTTCCCCACAATTTTCTGTTAAGAGAAATCGACAATATTCAGTGAATGGACCTAATGTCACTGCTACTGGTTGGGACACTGGATTGATCACTGGGGTACCTGCAAACCCTACTGAAATATTTCTTTGACAGTGGTATTTCCGGAACCAAGTGATGGTCTATCAAGCACTTTTGTGCCCCCGTATCTACGAGAAAGCTATGCTCCCTATTCCCGACTTTCATTTCTACATAGGGTCCTTTTTGATTCACGGGAATAGACACTGGTTCCGACCCCTGTCTTGGGCTGTCCTATTGAGGAAATAACACATCATCCGATGTGTAATCACTACTATTACTATAGTAAGTATTTGACTGGGTGTCAAAAATTATCCCGCCCCTTCTTCTATTTCCATATTCCGTGTTCTGTTGGCTCTGATTTTGGCTAAAAGCAGTCTGATTTTGAGCTTGGTTCTGATTCTGGGTAACATTCCTTGATTATTTTGGTGCTGCTGCATGTGGCTTCTATTTTGCCCATTTGTTCCTGGATGCCCCCTATTCTGTCTTCTCTGACCATACCCATTTCTATTTTGTAAATGTGGACATTGCGCTCGCCGGTGGCCTTCCTCTCTGCAGTAGGCACACTGATTTAATCCCAGAGGCCCTCCATGCATGTTCGAATTACCTCTGCCTTGTGCGTTTCCTCTCCCTCTATTGTGTCCCGCCACTTGCTGAAGTAGCACCTCAACTTTTGTTCGTAGTGCTTCTATTTTCATTGGCAAGGGGTATTCATCAAATATCTCATGTATTTCCATTGTGAGAATACTAGGATCTGAAATCCATCTTAACGCCTCTCGTATGCATACTTTTAGTTTATCACCCGTTTGTCTTGGCGATGACAGAAATCGCCGCTGTACATATGGTGTTGCCACCTCCCTCCTATCTCTCCTAATATCTTTATTCCTCTTCCCCGGTGTGGCAAACATTTCAGCATATTCGTCATCCAGTTCATTCTTAAATTCAAAAAGTCTGTCTACATGCTCCCTTATTTCTTCATCTCTCTCGCTACAACGGGCTAATGCATTCAAATCCAACAACTGTTGCAGCGGTAGCCTTCCAATTAACTGTTTCCATCTGCCCGTTAAATATTCCCCCATGCATTCTAATAATACCTGTCTTTCATTGCTCCTCCTGAAATCATACATCGAAGCTAGTGTTGACGTTTCATCATTCCCGTTTATATACATCTCTGCCTGTTCTTGCAACTCTCGTTTTCTCTCCTTGCTGATTGCACTGTGGGTCACTCTAGCGCATCCACTTTGTCCCGTGGGCATACCATTCCTTCAGTTTGTTTCACTGACTGAACCGCTGCAACAGCTCCCAAACAACGTGGTAGTGCGCGCTACAGGGTGCAGCGCGGAAGAAAAAAGCCGCATGGCCTATTTCTCTCGTTTCAATGAGTTCAAGTTCAATTATTGGAGGGGTGGATGGGACAGAAACAATCTCTTGGGAGGGAGGTGTGGATGGGACAACGGGAACAGGAAGTGACTGTTGCGGCACTGGCTGGCTAATTGTCTGGTCTGTGGCTGTGCTGGGATTTGATCAGTAGGGAGGGGCTGAGCAACTGGAGGGGGCTGAGCAATAGTCACTGGCACGGTCTTTTTAGTCTCTCTCCTTGGGCTTCGCTTTGTATCAGTCAATATTTTGTTTATTAATTCATCTGATGAATGCAACTCTTGTTGTGGGTATATTTTATCTATACTCAACTGACCACGTCTATTTGATTTTCTCAAACTATTATTCCACTCCTCCTCCTGTTTTTCTTTCTCTCTCTCTGCTTTCGACTTATGCCTTTGCGCGCTCTTTTCTCTACTTTTCCAACGAAGCATAGCTTCCCTTCTACAGTCCCTAAGGATATCAAATGCTGCAGGACGTGTTTTCTTTTTCATAAACACCTTCTCCAAGTAATCTATCCTCATAATCTCAAAACTCCCATGATTCGGCCACTGCAGATCTTCCTCTTTTCTGGTTTGCCAATGCCAATTCTCACAAAGCATTATCGCCCCTACACCATACTTCACATACATCTGATACGCCAGCGACTCCTCGGGTGGCGCGACCTGGCCAGTTTCCAAAAATTGTCTAACGCAGTGGAAAAATCCTGCTAAGGTGGACAATACCCCAGGCATGTTTTAACCTTACCCTCGGCTAATCAACCTTACACTGGGTGTTTGATTTTGCAAAATCAACTCTCAACCAATATCAGGGTTACTTTGAATCGGGACATGACTCACCTGATCAGTCAAATCGTCTTTCAAGACGCGATTCATCCGTATACTGACGCAACCATTAATCGTTGTGTCTGCTTATCTTGGCTCACTCTGCCTCGTTTCGGGACCCTCACCTCCTTGTTCTCTGGCCGGGCACGTCGATCAGGGATCAGTTGTGTGCAGATCTGCAAAGGAGTCTCTCATCACTTTCACAGGGGCGCCACAAACACCTCTTGATCCCGGCTCGATCGTCCCGTCCTCACCCGTTCTCTCCGCCTTCCTTATTTTACAACGTACCCGATGGAACAAGTGGGGGAGGGTCCCTATTCGGGCGCCATCTTGAAGGGGCCCCTAGGGGACCCTCGCATATGGAAACAAGGCACAATCACCACACACAAACTGATACGCCAGACACGAGGTTGTATTCCCAAAAACTAGGGTTTATTGCAAAGCAAATAGTCTCAGTTGGCCAACTGGATCCCACGCCCCACGACGTGTGTTTCCAGACCCTGGGGGACGCAAGAGAGAGAGAATCGTACAACAGTTACATATATACAAAACAGGCATCTTACAATCAGTGGTACCGCCCATAATGTATTTCCTTTGAATTGGGTACGATGATTGACAATGGTGACGAGTATTACACCTTCAGACATTTATTTAGCAACAGTTTGCAATTTCATGAGCCTGCAGACACAATTCTTTATAAGAACACACTGCTTCTGTTCTCTGCAAGCAAGCTGCGTGCAGGTGAGAGACACATTCCAGGCCTCGCTATCTCCTTTCTATTTGTGTACCGGGGGTCAACTCGCTCGCTCTCCCGGGCTCTACCGGGCTCAGGAAAGGGGGGCCGCAAAGAAGAGCATAATTCAAGTCATTTAATGTTCGCTTCTAACATTTCCACTGTATTAGCTAGACTAGCTGGCACCTGTGTACTGATTAAATGCCTCGCTGCTTACTTCCAAGGACTTGTGCGGGAGGAGACCGGGCATTTCTGTCTGGGTTGCTGCGTTATGTTTCAACAAGTCTCTCGCGGAATTGCACTATGCATGAACAATAATGTTCTAGTGGAGCAGAATAAGTTTTCAGCAAAGCAGTTTTAACAGAAAGCAAGAGGCACATTGTTAGAAAACAAAATGGCGATTTCAGGCACTTCAAAATGGCCACACTTTAGTCAAGCTTATGGCTATGTATTTCTAATACTAAACACATGAGGCGATTGGTCTTCGGCCAACAAAGTACATTGCCTCCATCATTGAGGGGTGCCTATTTTTTTTGGACTGACAATCAAGTAGAGTTAAAAATGCTAATATGGGTTATGGAAAGATCTAGAACCCGTGTTGCAATATAGGCAGATGCGTAAATATAAAGAACAAGATTATCACTCAGTTCCATTTAATTGTGCATCTGTTGACTACTTGGCTGAAAACCAGGGTCTCAGGGTTCTAAAGGAATGGGCCTAAGTAGAATTCCTCATTCATGCCCAGTGGAACAATGGCTTCCGAATGGTAAATCCAAAAGAGCTCTTGTTGCACCCGTTTTCTATTAAGATCACCATCCCCTGTCGAATGGTGAGCAAGTTAGTCAGGGGCACAAACAGCCAGGAAGATACAGGCATAACATACCACCATAGGGCATGAAAAGTCATACAAAAGTATGAAAAGGACTAACAAAATAAAACAATATGGTCTACTCCATTCACTCCTACCACTGCTCTCTGCATCTAGCTCCCAGTACCCTTTCTCAGTTTGCCACTGTCAGAGCCTCTCTCTCTTTCTCTCCGGATTTCTCCCTTTCTCTTACTCTCTCTTCCTCTCTGTCTCTCTCTCTCTCTCTCTCTCTCTCTCTATCTCTATCTTTCTCTCTTTCTCTCTGTTTCTCTCTCTCTTCCCTCTCTTTCACTCTCTCCCTGTCAAATAAATGCATACATTGTAAGCCGTGAGCAAAAAAGACAAAGGAAATGGCAGATGACTGCAGGGGGTTATCAAGGGGCTGTGTTAATTACCCTAAGTGAGGTGCTGTGGGTTATCGTCGGTGGCATGAACATTTTAGTTCACTGGTAGCTTACAACTTGAAAGATTTCACCCTGATCGTATCTTCTTGCAATAGTTAATATATACATATATGACAGTTTCTCTAATGTTTTCTGAATTGATCTATTTAGAATCATAGCAGACATTTGGCGATGACCCCTTCACTGTCCATCAGGGTGGGTTAACTCTTTGTGTTCCTCTAGGCTACATATCAGACAGACCAGGAAATTGCATTGGATGGGGAGGGCAGGAATAAATGCAGGAGAGGTCCTTAGGTCTGAAGCCCCAGCATCACCATGCCTCCCTGAACTAGAAGCTCACCACACTCCCCTTTCCCCACCTTCACTCTGTGACAAATCAGGTCCAGTTCCTAGAGAGTGAGCTTGAAAGGAGGCTGCAGTCTACCAGAGCTACTGCATAGTATTTTACTGACAGAGTGAGCTTACTGTCACCTGCTCTGCACCATACAGAAACATGGTAGGCCATCAGATCCAAATAGAGTTATCTGAGCTCAGTTCTATGAGATACTGCCTTGTAGCTCTACCATTTAAAGGAAGTGTCTCCCTGCCTCCCTGCTTCTCTCAAACTTGAGCAGAACCACATTTGGTTCTGGAAGCAACTCAAGACCGTCCTTTTCGCTTCCGCTTTCTCTCTTCCTCTCCCCTGCTGATGTCCCTGATTGCTCCACGCGCTGGTCACCTGACTACCCTCTGACCTTGGGCCCAGGCTCCTGCATGTCTAGTTGTGCTTGCACTGCCTCCGGGCTCTCCCTGTACTTAAGGGTCTGTCCCTGCAACTCTACAGTCCCATCTCACTGTGCTTATGAGCCACCCGCTGGCTGCACTTTTTGAGTTACCTGCACTTCTCCTCTCCCCTCCCCCTAGCACTTCTCCCATTGCTTTTCCCCGCACATGCGCAATCTGAATGACACAAGGCCTAGGAAGATCTTTGTTTTTGTCCTCCCTTTGTTTCCCCTCCTTGAAACACTTGTGTACAGGTGGGTTATAAATGTCATATAATATCAAGTGTTGATTTATTTTAGTGAGATGGCTATGCGATCTAGATCTTCCTTCTAGATTATCAATCAGGTACGATAGATGGAGTGCCCCAAAGACAATATGGATTGCTTGCCTTAGCTTTACATGTTAAGCCTGGGTAAAAAGCGTATTGCAATGTTTGCAGTCTAATCAATGACACATAGATAAAGTTCCAATGTTGCTGGAATTGATGTATCATACCAAATATCCTCTCCTCCATCTGCCGGATAACTTTCCATTGAAGTAATCCCTCCATTGTTGAGAAATACTGTATCTGTGTCTATATGTGTCCGTGTGTGATGTCATCAGTGGAATGGATGAGAGAGTGGAATGTGTATGTACTGTATTGATCTAAGGCAGTGGACACCGGTGGGCCCTGCTCTCTATCTACTGACTTGTGATTAAACTGAAGATACTTCAATATAGCAACAAGCTGGTCCCTGCAAATGCCAAGATCTGGACTCAACAGGGGGTTGCCAAAGGTCACAAGAGCGATCTCTGCTGTCTCCCCAGCGACGCCTGGCATAATTCTGTGACCCCTGTCCCTGGAATGGAGCCTGGAGCTTGCACTTTTTAAAAAATTGTTTGTTGCTTCAACAAACTATTTGGAAAAACGAGCAAGCTCCATATTGCCTGACGCCACCCATGCCTGTGCAGTGGAAGCGGTGTGGTGCAGTGCCTCCATGTCTGTGTTACTTTATGGTTTCGAGCTGTGGTTGCTTAGCAACTATAGCTCATTCAGGGCTGAGGCAGGGCAGAGCAGAGCTCTGAGTGCAGCAGCCAGCCACACAGAAGCACGTGGGATTGCTCTCCAGGCTGTGAAGACCCACCTTGGTCTCTCAGACCAGAAGCCTCTGCTCTCAGATGATGACAGCCCAAGCAACCTGGCAGTGGCTCCTGTTCTGCATTGTTGGATCGCAACGAGGTCTAAGGCAAAAAGCAAAGGTAAGTGCAAAGAACTGTGCCACAAATGTCTTCATTTTATTTTTCTTGGAAGGTGAAATGACCAAGGCTGGCCACCAGCATTAAACACCTTGTAAATAGCGATGCATTTTTATTCAGTTGCCTTGGTGGTCTTTCTTTACAAAGTATTGATTTTCCACCACAGAGCGCTTCTGAATATTGCTTCTTAGTCACCCACTGGTGGGAATAGAGGAATGTAGATGGAAGTGCAGGTGCCCTCAAACGAAGCAGGCAAGGCCCCAAGCAATGCTGAGGTTTTAGACCTGTATGGTAAAAAGGCAATACTACTTGTGGTCGGAAGCAGAGGAGAACACATTGAGCAACAAAGGATGTGCACGCTGCACGGGATCGCTTTTACATGGAGGCTCATTGAGAAATTCCCCTAGTGCGCCAAAGAGCAGGATCTATTTTAGTTCCCACCATGTGGAAGTGTTCCCTGTTGCTCTTCTGGCACAGGCGCGTAACTTTGTATGTGCATAGATATCCACTCACTGTCTTTCCCGCCTCTTTCTACTTATCCTTTCCAGCCAAACACATACATGAGCATACATACACTATTTACTCTCTGCTATCCTCTCTCCGTACCATCACACATCTGTAAGATCTCACTTTCCTGCCTCCCTCGTGCTTTCCCATCATACGCAGATCAGCCCATCCCCTCTCTCCCCTCTGTCACTGTATCTACCTTCTCTATCACCACCTCCACTCAGGCCTTTCTGCCCCTTTCCTCTGTCACTGAATCTCCCTTCTCCATCACCACCACCACTCCCTTTCTTGTGTCACTCTAACTTCTCTTCACACACCTCAGATCTGGGCCTTTATGTCCCTTTCCTATATTACTCTAGCTTCCTTCTCCATCACACACCTCCACTCAGGCCTTTCTGTCCCTTTCCTCTGTCACTCTACTTCTCTTCACACACCTCAGATCCGGGCCTTTATGTGCCACTCCTCTGTTATTCTACCTTCTCGTCACACACGTGGGATCAGGCCTTGATGTCCCTCTTCTCTTTCACTCTATCTACCTTCTCTTCACACACCTCAGACCAGGCCTTGATGTTCCCCACCTATGTCACTTTATTTACTTTCTCCATCACACATGCATCACATCCTTCGCTTCCAATTCTCTCCCCGCTTGTCCTTCCCATTGAGCATGCATCAGTCTTTCTTTCCCATCAGGAATCGCTTACTCTGCTGCCCATCACACATGCGAATATGACCGGTGTTACCTTTTCGACAATGACAACCCTCACCACCTGTCATACTAAATATTGGTAATCCTTCACATACACACAAGCTACACCAGAGTGTAAAATATGTTCCGCAGAGGCAATTCCTGAGATCAAAGATTAAAAATACATATGCTGATCCATTCTTGTATGAAATGTATATCACTTTACAGTGATATCGTAACCATATGTTTCGTAGTGTACTTAGAAACAATGCTAGGGGTGAAAGGTTGTGTTCCATTGCTTCCTTTGATGTCACTTCAGAGTGGGGTCAAATGACATCACTTCCTGTGATGTCATCAGAGGTCAAGGGTTGTGTGATGTCACTTCCGCTACCCCTGGCAGTTTGGTGAAATGACATCCCTGGGACTCAGGCAGGCTGTTGGCAAATTGGAAAGGATTAAGGAGTGTTTTTCGGTTTACTTTGAACCATAACGTCCCTTTAACCAAGTTTTTTCACTGAATTTCATAGGTTTTTAGTAGCGCAACTTAACCATAACGTCCCTTTAACAAAGTTTAACTCGCGCCACTACTGTGCACTGCTAAGACTAACACCCAGGACATCAAAGATGACATCACAAATGAAATGTTATATTGATATAGGAACTTTCAGGCTCAAAATGTACCCTTGCACGGCTCCTACACCTATACTTACTCATTACCCATTAACAATCTAGTGCAAAGCACATACTTGGAAGAATATTAGTAAAACAGCAATTTCTCTTAAAAATGGCATCAGATATTGCCCTCCCTCCTCCCCAAGAGCCACCACCACCAGCTGGAGGACCTACACAACAGAAAAAGCGCAGTACTTCCAAAGACAATGCAGAGGGCCAAGAAGATGAGGTAGAGGACGTGCCTACCTCTAGCACCCAGAGAGAATCATGGGTGTGTCAGTTCTTTACCACTGTTGGGAGTGTACCAAAGGCTTAAGATACCAAAGTGAAATGCACAAAGTGGGAACCCGGGGTGCTAAAAATGTTCTTCCTAAAGCGGGATGCCTGCAGCATCCCGCTGTAGGAAGGAAGCATTTTCCTACCTACAGCGGGACGCCTTGGGCGGCCGGCTGTAGGAAGGACAATCCTTTTCTAAGATTGCCACCATGGAAAGAGAAGGCAGTGCTCCGTACAGAGCAGCCTGCAGAACCCTATGACCATATTACCACAAGCACATTTTTTCCCCTTTCAAATCTATCCTACTTTCGAATAACTTTACCAGATAGCCGGTCCCAGGTGGACATGGCCACTTTAACCCAAATTTTGGTCCGGAACAGGGGATAACAGCCCGGCAGCCCAATTTATCGGTCCAAGCGAAGTGTGTCTGTGTGCGCCCTGATGTCTGCGGGCTTTAGCGTTTTATAAATAAATAAATAAATAAATAAATAAATAACGAGGGCTCGGAAGCTGGGGTGCTAAAGAATAGATTTCTCTTCCTACAGTAGGAAGGACAATCTTTTTCCAAGATGGCCACCATGGAAAGAGAAGGCGGGGCTCCGTACAGAGCCCCTCTTCCCTTTCTATGGAAGCCTGCAGAACACCTATGACCATATTACCACAAGCATATTTTTTTCCCTTTCAAACCTATCCTACTTTCGAATAACTTTAACACACAGCTAGTCCCAGGTGGACATGGCCACTTTAACACCATTTTACGTCCCTCGCGGTCATGGCCAGTAGCCAGATTGTCCGCATCATGACCTTATGCCATGACCCAGACAAGCTGGCTACTGCCCACAGCTACAGGCTATATATACCTCAGTCACCAAAGGTATATGACTATTTTATGTACCTAGATTATGACACTTGTCAAAAAATAAAACACAGACACATTTGCAAAACCATGCTTTAATGTCCTTTCCAAAGTCCTGACGAGTTTGCTCGAAATCCGCCCATGTTTTATTTTTTCAAAAGTGTCAAAATGTATGTACATACAATAGTCATATAACTTAGCCCCCACTTAACAAAATCCATTCAGTCTTTACACAAACATTGAAGGTTGGGTCTATAATCTTCCTCAAAACCTTTGTCCACATTCGTCAAATAGCAACAAAGTTATAAGCCATCTAAAAATGTTGAGACCCCCCCCTAATTTCGCTGCCTCTTGAGAAAATCACACCAAACTTTAGAAAACCATTTATATCTAGATCCAAAATCGTTTTGCCAAATGTTGTGCAGATTCGTCAAATGACACCACATTTATATGCCTTTACAATATGTTGGGACCCCCCCTCTAATTTTGCCCCCTCTTGACAGAATCTCACAAAACCTTGCAAAATCATTCAGAATTAGGTCTAGAATAAAATCGCAAAACTACATACAGTTTCATTGAGTGGCGCAAAAGTTATAAGCCATCCAAAAACTGCTTTTCCCCAACCCTGTAATGCAGAAATAGGTATTGATGTCCTAAGACATCTGAAGTGTCTGCGGACACCACAGGACTACTCCCGGACATCTGGATTGTTCGCGGACTGTCGGGGGTGAAACAACCAGTTTTTTGGCTTCTTATGGCCATATCCCATCCCATCCTCATCCCCCCCACCTTCCCAGAGATTGTTTGTTGAGTTTGACAAGCGCAATGTTGCTATTTTTTTTATGTTTTCGCTGCGCTGTCCGCAGACCCCCAAAAAATCTGCGAATCCAAGATGGCGGGCGTTTCAGGAAAACCGACGCATTTCACGTTTTCCCACTACCCAATCAGTGGCCGCATCCCAATGACCGTGGACCACGCACAAGTCCACACATTTTTCTGGCCAATCAGAGGCCAGTCCGCGGACCGAACAGGGAAGTGAGTCAGCGGAGCGGACATAGATATCACAAATTATTTTGCCTCACGTTTTGGTCATTTAAAAAAAAACTACTGGTTGGATTTACACCAAATCAACGAAAGCACGCTTTCGGGACCAAGCCGCCACTCCTGCCGCATATTTGGTGAAAATCCGTCCAGCGGTTTGGGCTATAGGCGCGAGCAAAGTTTTTTCCCATTATGTCTATGGGGAAAAAAAAATTTGGGACCCTCCCTATAACTTTCACCCCCCCTTGACCAAACCTCACCAAACTTTGCAAAGAAATTCAGAGTGGGTCATATACCTTTTTTGCAAAGTTTGGTGAGGATACGTCCACGGGGAGCAAAGTTATAAGTCGCCCAAAAAGTGCTCTTCCTATGGGTTTAGCAACTTAACTATAACTACATGGCCGCTACTGCAGGCCATGTACAAAAACCAGAATGTGTTGGTGGCAGGATTTGTGGTTGTTCCTGATACAATTCCACAACGTATCACCAATGTGCAGCAAATGTTGCATATTAGCCTGTTAGGACCCTCCAGACACTACTGGCTACATGACATTTGGACACCCCACCGCTTTCCCTGGATTTCAGCAAAAGTCACAAATGTGTATGGGTTTGTAGCAAAGAGTTTTTGTTTAAGGAATTCCACACTGTTTTACCAATCTGCACCACATGTTGCATAGTTACCTGTTAGAACCCTCCAGACATTGATGGCTACATGATATTTGGACACCCCACCCCGCTCCCCCGATTTCAGCACGAATACAAATTTGTGGGTTTGTGGCTCGGCGAAGCGTTGTTCCTTATGCAATTCCACACTGTTTCACCAATCTGCACCACATTTTGCATAGTTACCTGTTAGAGCCCTCTGGAAATTTCTAGCTACATGACATTTGGATACTGCAGCCCTTTCCCTGGATTTCAGCAACTTCATACATGAGACGGTTGCCGGAAATCAGCGACACATCAATGTGTTTGTATATGGACCAGTCCTGACATGAGGAAAAAAACCCAAATTCCAGGCCCTAGGATGCCAAGTCTCCAAGATATTTGCACCACAGTGCACCACATCGGACTGCACTATGCCAGGGTGGAGGAGAGAGCACAGAAGGTCCCAGTGTGCAGCAGCACCCCAACCCTCGCCTCCACCCAGCGTCTACTCCAGTGTATGTCAGCCAGCCAAAGGCGTCCATTCTCAGTGCAGTTTACTTCATGGTGAAAAACACATCAAGCGATAAGTGAATCGGAAAAGCGACCTACAGGATCAGTGTTATCATGTCTGTCTACAGAACCCGTTCAGAGAACCGGTACTTCTGCTAGTGTCTTAAAACTGTGGGCCTCATTACGAGTCTGGCGGTAACCGAGGCGGTAAAACCGCCTCGGTTACCGCCAGACTCGTATTACCATTCCGCCTCCGTAACTCCCGGAAACACCAGGGCATTACAACCCTGGTGTCCCGGGAATTACGGAGGCGGAATTCGGTAAATCCCCATTCCCATTGAGTCCCATAAGACTCAATGGGAATGGGGAAGTGGAAACACCGGCACCATCTCGTGATGGTGCTGGTGTTTCCACGTCCGCCAGTAGGCAGGCGGTGTTAAACCCGCCAGGTCAGATCTGGCGGGAACATCACCTCCCGCCTGCAGGAGTTGGGATCGGGGCGGTCCAGAAACAACGGTGCCGGTGGGTTTACCGCCACCGTTATTTCCGGACCGCCTGAATTGTAATGAGGCCCTTTGTCACCATTCAATCAAACTACATGAAATATTGGGATATAATTTGAGACCCATATTTGAATGTTTTTGCAATATTAGAGGGGGGCCCAAAATGATTGAATGGCTAATCATTTTGGTGTCATCTGATGAATCTGAACCCAAAGGCCCTTTAAGACGAGGCAACGTTATCTGAGATGGATGGGATGCAGAATTACTCAAAAATCAGACTGACTCAGGAAGTTGGAAAAGTTTAGCTATTTTAATAACAATTATCTAAAACAGGGAGTACAACGGACATCAACGGATGTCACACAGCAAAGTCTCACAGAATTTCATAAAAAACACCTTTTTATAGCAAAGACTTGTCATCACTGACGTTATACTACATGGTAAAATAAGAAAACCTAACTGGGACTGTGGTTGGCTAACGGGAACATCTAGATATACTTTCTATGGGGGATAGGATTGTGATTGGATCTCTAAAGTCAGGTGGGCAACTATGCCCTCCCCTAGTGCAAGTCATCTTCCCCGTCATAAAAATACACAACGTTTCATTGGTTTTTCAAACTATAGGGTTCCTTGATACATGGCCCTCTACTATTGTTTTGGCACGCTTGTACCCTACTGGAATATTCCACTTGCCAGCAGCACTCAAGGTGGTACCCCAGGTGCTGGAGGGTTAGCTTGGTCATGCCTCCCCACCAATTAGCCCATCATCCATCATCATTCAAGCTGTCTGCCATTCAATTAGTCCTTTGAACTCGGCCTTGCAAGTATCACTGCGCCTGAGAATAGAAGGGAGTGTGAGCATACTCTTATATTCAAGTCTCGGTGTAGCTTGCCCAAGTCTATTTCCTTTTAGACCATGTTACAGGAGACCGTGTTTTGAGCTCTTTCTTCATATTTAATAGTATTAAATGAATAAAACTTGGCACTCATAGGGTCTTTTCATCGCACCTTGATATGCACGTGCCTTGCTTTTCACATTCATTGTATCTTCTCGAATAAATAACCAAATCCTTGGCTGCTTCAACCCTTGTCACTGGGCCAGCCAAGCCTTCTCGAATATTCCTCGGCCTCCAGCTGCCTTTCCCTGCTGTGCCACAATTTCAGCCCATCCTCTTCTTGGGGTCCTAGTTTGCTAAAATACAATGTGGAACATCCAGATTATATACACATTTATATACAATGGCGGCACCGCCTGCAGTCTATTCACTACGTATAGCTAGCTTTCACGATTACTTAATTTAATTGCGTTGCTGTATCTGTACAATTATGGAACGGCTTGCATTTTCTTCCGTACTCTTTACATGTGCAATCTTCATTCTGCACGTAAATGGTCACTCCATTCTTTACTTAGTCATCAGATTCTATATGATCTATCCACCTCCTCTCTTACCATTTCTTCTTGGCGTGTCACCTTGCTTCATGTGATGTCACCAATCTCTTCTTTCATCCGTTTTTACACTTTCTTCAGGGATCTCTCCCAAGAGACTATCAGCTCTTTGTGGATACATAAAGAATGGTTTTCTCAATGGCTACCTTGTCTCAAATGCTTTTCGTGTTATAGGCATCATCACTGGTGTCGTGCTTGTCACTATTTCCGATTCCCAACCTATAGGCACGATATGGGCGGGACTTCCGGTAGAGGCATTTGGCTCGTCCTCTACAAATCCGCACCAACGTTTGCAAAAAGATTTTAGACCCAACTTTGAATGCTTTCGCAAAGTTTGGTGGGATGTTATTAAGAGGGGGCAAAATTAGAGGGGGGTCCCAACATTTTTAGATGGTTTATAACTTTGGTGCCATCTGACCAATCTGTGCAAATGGTTGCAAATAGATTATAGACCCAACATTGAATGTTTGTGCAAAGTTTGAATGGATTTTGCATAGTGGGGGCTAAGTTATGTCACTATTTTTTGTACCTACATGTTGACACTACTCAAAAAATAAAACACAGACCTGAAAGCATGCAAATATGCCTGTCTTTTATTTTTTGAAAAGTGTCATAATGTAGGTACAAACAATTGTCATATAACTTTGGACAATCTGACCAATGCCATGGCCACCTGGGAACGGTAATGGGTCACCAGGCACCAGCTATGTGGTAACATTTTTAAAATCGGCATAGGCTTGACAAATCCTGGGAACGGCAATGGGGCTGTCTACTCTGGTTTGCTTATTGGGGCCTCTGCCATGGCTGAAGCCCATGCTCCACGTATTGTGAACACTGGCCATGGCTGCAAGCCACGAGCACTGCCTATTGGTCACAGAATGGGGGATATAGTGGACAGTGAACCAGGATGTAGGCAATGTCATCTTGATTGTCCTGGTGTTAGTCTTAGCAGTGCATGGTGGTGGCGCTAGTTATGGTTGCATAGCAAACCATAACTAGCATATTTCTTGGGTTTTTCGATTTTACTTTGTAACCATAACATCCCTTTAACAAATTTTTTTCACTGAATTGTATGAGTTTTTATTAGTAGAACTTAACCATAACGTCTATTCAACTATATTTTTCACTGAATTTGATAGGTTTTTACCAGTGCAACTTAACCATAATGTCCCTTTAACTTTGTTTTTTCAGTGCATTTCATAGGTTTTTATAAGTGCAACTTAACCATAATGTCTATTTTCATTGAATATATATATATATATATTCAGTGAAAAAGCCTTGGTTAAGAGAGAGCCGAGGAGATCAGATTTAATGCAACAAAATCCCTGAAATTCAGCAGCCACATTTCAAGTATGTCCAGCTTAACTATGCACCCCCTGTTGCGCAGAGTATGACCACAATGATGACATCACAGATGACATCACTGGTGACATCTCTCATTACATTATACATCACATTACTGATGACACCACTGATGAATCAAATGAATTACATTATGCGTGACACCACTTATATCACTCGTTTGATTAATTACATTTAGAAATATGACAACTATGTTTTTTAACATAACGTATATCTACATACTTCATTTTTAAGGTTTCAAGGAGCAAGGGGGCACCCCATTCTCTGTCGTATATTTTTAAAACTACTGGATGGATTTACCCCAAAACCAGTAAAGAAAATTACATCAATGCTTTGTGCCCAAGTTGTTTCATATTTGGTCCAAAACTGCCCAGATGTTATTGCGTAAATGGCTGTTCAAAAACTGCACTTTTTCTCTTTGGGAAAATGAATGGGCTGAAAACTGTGGTGTTTTGTTTTCTTTATGACATTTTAATTCTAGAACATATTGTTCCCAGATTTTGCAGTTCAGAGGGGCCATTGACAAATGTGTTGTTGTGTACATTTCATCCGAATTCATCCAGCAAGTCAAAAGTTATTAGCAATAGAATTCTGGGAAAACATGGTTGTTTTTTTATTTCTGAAAAGCCTGCAGCCTCTCTGCTGCAAAGCACCATCTGGAACCCCCTTACTGTCTGACACATAGAGGATCACCTTGCTTTCCGAGGGCACTCAAGACCTGGTTTACCCACTCCCCCGCATACTGACAAACCTTTGTTACCTCAAGTTTGAACCACCTCTCAGGTAGTCTGGGGCAGCAATCAACCGGCCATGAAATGTACTGAGCGACGGAGAGAACTTTATTCACAGGTTTGTTTACAGGTGCTGAGTGTAAACTGTTTCTTTTTTCAGGGTTTACTTTGCAGGACGGTTTCATTTACATTGACACTAATCCGAACCCTATAATAATAATGTGCAAAGGTCTGGTGTGTTGCCTTTGCCTGTGAAGGTGTCCCATTTGACACGGTATAGGCCATTGGTAGAACTGGGAAAAATTGTCAGGAAATTGGTACAGATATTCAGAGTGTAAGCTTCCAATAGGATCCAGTGCCTAAGTGCTGCAAAATATCCATTCAGAAATGAATATCTGTTAAATATAGAATGTCTTTTATAGCGGCTCATTTATTACAGATGGCCACTATACTACACCTACTACAATGATCCACCCCAACAATATGGGAGAGGAAACAGGCTGTTTCAATCAGAATGTGTTTGTTTTATTTAAAATAATAAATCTGTGAAATCTAGGTTGGGAAGCCACCTCAAAACACAACATATTAATTCAGGCTAAAGTGATATTGGAAACATTGCAGCCTGCCTACTTTGGTCTCACTAATGTTGCCACTTAGCATCAAATATACAATTTATGGTTACATGTCTTTAAATCAACAAACTTAAATAACGAAAAAAAAATCGATTTTCTATTTTATTTGGAGGGCGCCCCCCAAACACCCCGTTTTCCCATGTTTGTTGCCCCCTCACAAACTCCCTCCACCCTTTTTAGTCCCTTATCCGACCCCCATATATATATTTAGTAAAAATGTCGACATTATTTTCGTTATTTGGGTTTCACTGAAAATGTTTGTCACTATTCTAATTTCGAGATAAACACTGTATACTCAATTTACTCTTTATTTTCACTCACACATCCATACAAATATAAACACACATGAATGGCTATTGTACAAAATATCCTCAGGTATTTTATTAACAATTTAATCTGCAAAATGTTCAGGAGCAAAATCGAATTCATGTAAAAGAACCAATTGGCAATTATAATTACAAACAAGCAGTTAACAATATGAATACAATATTCAACTGGCTGTGCAAAAGAGCTTCTTTCAGAATATACTTCAATTGTATTCAGAACCTACGATGAAATAAACATGGCTTCATTTCTTCCTTCGAGGAAAGAAAGGGGTTTCGATTCAGAGCGCTTAAACACTTGGGCCCTCATTACGACCCTTGCGGAAATCAACCGACCGGACCGCCATAGCGTAAATAGCGTTTCCGCCATTGCACGATGGAGCAAAGTGCGGCTCATTCCGACCCATCGGGCACGAGCACCACGCCATGGCGGAAGTGCAAAGTCCGCGATGGCGGAAATGACCCTAAAACGGCCCACACCGCCGCCGTACGGCGCCCTAGGTGCAATACCGCCACCCATCTCAGCGGACACCGCAGTGAGCGCCAACCGGAAAGTACGGTGACCGTAAATATACGGAAACGGAAGTAAAAGCATGGTCCCGGAACGGGAAACATCCCGCCGTACACCTATAAAACCACAAATTCCACACAACCATTAAAAATACTACCCTGAGACACATCCCAACCCGTCATCCACCCTAGTGAAACCAAGAAAAATGGGAAAAGTAGCGAAGAAAGCGTGCGACCGCAAGCGGCAGGTCCACTGCTCCCGTGAGGAACTCACCGTGCTCACAGAGACCCTCCAGGAGAATGCTGCCGCCGTCTTCTCCACGCAAATGACCAGGACGGCACTTGCGAACAAGAAGGCCATATGGGCCCTGGTGGCACAGCGGGTAAGTGCGGTGGGGACCGCACCCCGCAACCCACAGCAATGCAGAAAGCGATGGGACGACCTGCGGATACGCGTCCGTAGCATACTTTCTGCCAACCGCAACATTGCCACAGCTACCGGGGGAGGATCGGAATCACCCATCAAGTTGACCCCCTGGGAAGAAATCTGTGCCTCCACCATTGGAATGGAGAGCATAGAGGGAGTCGGAGGGATGGAGAAAGGAGTGCAGACATCCGAAGATTCAGGTAGGTGTCCCAAATAAAACAATGCCAAAACCACAATGTCCAATCATGTGAAGTACCACCTGCCCACATAGTGCAACAGGAACACATGTCCAGGAGAACGTCCACATACATAGGCCTGATAGCACACTTTAAAACTCACATCAAATACATAAATAATTAAAAATCCTAAAAACACCCTCTACACGTGCAGCAGGCACACCCTAACTGCAGGCTGCCAAACAACTGCACCCTCACTCCACACACAAATGAAACCACCTCCAAGGCCCCGACCCAAATCACCCTCAGGTACCACCCCAATGCATGTGATACATTGCCATTCCAATTCCCACAGACCCATTAATAACGCTCGCCCTCCTTTACTCCACCACAGGGTCCGATCCAAACGACGAGCTCCAGGACACCCCTACCAGCACACCTGCAAAGAGGGCCAAGACCAACGGCCAAAGACCCTCCACCTCAGCTGCACGCATCAAGACACGGCAGCAGCACAAATCAAGTGGCAGCACAGAGGAGGGAACTCCAACAGGCACCCCAGCAGCCAGCATGCCCACAACAACACCACCACAGGTCCCCCCAATGGATGCCACAGTAGGCACTGCTTCTGGTGGCAGCAGCACCATAGGTGACACTGCATTGATGGCAGCATGCTCCGACACAGAAAACGGGGATGTCGAAGTTAGATCCATCCATGACCTGTCTCAATCCCCCTGTCTGTTCCATCCCGTACACCATGAGGATACCATGCAGGGGCACCCACAAGACGACGACTGGCCATCCCCCACAAGCCCTGTGGCAAGGCAACATGAGGTGATCAGCCACTCTGTGACACCACCGCAAATGGCCATGGCCCAGCAGAGGCAACAGTCCCTCGACCAGGTACTCGTGCAACAGCAGCAACTGGCCACGCTCCTCAAGGACCATGCCGATGAATGTGGGGGCACTAAGGCAGACATAGAAACATCAACTGAGACACTTAGGGCAGAAATGGAGAGAAGTACAGAGACACTAAGGGCACAAATGGAGAGTAGCACCGAGAGCCTGAGAGTAGAAATGGAGAGAAGCACCGAGAGCCTGAGAGTACAAATGGAGAGAAGCACCGAGAGCCTGAGGGGGGAACTGCATGCGACGTCCAAAGACGTATGTGCCGAACTTGCCGCAGTGCGCCGTGTGCTCACTGAGCTCTCACAAACCCTTAGGGACATGCATGGACGTGAGCAGGCAGAGACATCATCCGTTGCAAGTTCCGTCCAGGGCAGCCCCCAACGTAGATCTGGGAGGAACCTGCGCTCCACAGGCAGGGGTGCCCCTGATACCCGCAGAGGGGGCTTGCAATAGCGACTGCCCACTGACAATGAGCATCTTTGGACACTGGTGTTCGGGGGGGAGGTAGGAGGGTAGAGGGGGTGTGTTGGGCTCACTTGGGTGGCGGGTCGATAGGGTGTTTAACATGATATCACATATGCCATAAACAATGCACGATCATCCAATGAGATGTGTGGACATTGACCTTTGTGTACGAGGCCATTATAGGCGTACAGTCCATATTGTGCATGTTCCAGACACACACAGTGCCACGAGTCCCGTGTCCATGTATCAGCCACCAGGCGTGAGTGCTAGAAGCATGCATCTATGAGATGCTGACGAATGTCACGGCCCTCCTGTGCCTCGCAGACTCCTTGAGGTGCTGCCACATCCCCACCCTCATCATGACCATCATCAGGTGCTTGCAGTTCTGCGTCAGGGGGCATGGGCACATTTCTACGTACGCACATGTTGTGGAGCATGACACATGTCATGACCATCTTTGCAACCTTCACATGGCGGTACAGGAGTGCCCCGCCAGACCTGCTGAGGCAGCGGAAACGAGTCTTCAGTAGGCCGAATGCCTGTTCTATGACTACACGGGTACGTGAGTTGGCATGGTTGTAGTCCTCCTCATGCTGGTCCCGTGGGTTCCGGACTGGTGTGAGGAGCCATCTCTTCAGTGGATACCCGGCATCACCTGTATGTGGACAATAAAGGAATTTTGAGGAATGCCATTGCTACGTACGCACCCCCCCCCCTTCCTGCCAGGTCATTGCCGCATCACATACCCCACATCATCATGCATGAAATGAGACTCACCGAGTAGCCAGGATCTGTTCCCTGCGTGTCACTCCATGTAGCGTGGTATTGTAGAGTTCCTCAAGACCATAGAATCATGGGTTGATCCAGGGAATCGGGCACAACAATGTGTAATGATCCTGTTGGAGTCACACACCATTTGTACATTCAGAGAATGAAATTGTTTTCGGTTGCGGTACTGGGCCTCCATGGCATGTGGGACGACCAATTCCACATAGGTGCAGTCGATGGCACCAATGCAACCCGGTATGCCGGCAAGTGCATGGAATCCCACTTTTGTGTTGGTAATTTCCTGCTCCGAGCGTGGTAGAGAGATGTAGTCGTCTGCGTGCTTCAGGAGGGCATCGAGCACTTGCAATAGTGTCCGTGAGAACAGTGGCTGTGATATGCCATGCAACTGTCCGACTGTGTGCTGGTAGGTGCCTGTGGCCAGGAAGTGGAGTACAGACACCACCTTCAGTAGGGGTGGGATGGCGGTTGGGCTATCTATCATGCTGACAAGGTCAGCCTGTGTCATGTCCACAATGGCGGTTATGGTGTCCCGGTCCAAACGGTAGAGGGTGTGGATCTGCTCATCAGTGAGGTTGAACGGATGTGCTCGGAGGCGTGGGATTGCGGGCTGCCTGTGTGGTGGTAGTGGCTGTGCTGGCGGCCCTTGCTGGCCCTGCCTTGCCCTCCTCCTCCTCCTGCGTCTCCGCCGTGCGGCCGGTTGTAGTTGGTGTTCGTCTTCTTCTTGAAGTTGGAGTACTTGCAGTGCTATCAGGTCCCCCGGTAGCATTTCGGAGTGGGTGTGGTTGTGGGAGGAGACTGGGTGTGCAATTTATGTGTTTTCAGGCTGTATGGCCTCCACCTGTGGTGATTCATTCCACCTGTGCAAGCTGCTCTCCCCTTTGGGCGAGCACTTCCCGCACACAACGCTGCAATTCGACGAATGGCATCTTGCTATTACAATCATGTATTTGTACCCGATGGCAGTGTAACATTGGTTGATATGTTCATTCGGCTATGGTCCCATTGTTTCACATACTATCTTTGCAGTCGCGAACAGACTTGTGAAGGGTCAGTGGAACGTAGTACTCGAGTAACGGTGGACCCTGATGCAACACTGTACCGAGGTTCACCGACGGGCGGGGCGTCCCATTTGTGAGTGAAGGCAGTTGCCATTTTCACACACAGCCGCACTAGATGGATTAATTTGTGAATTCAAGCGGCCACAGATGCCTTTTCGACGTGATGTTGCAAATGAGGAATTCGAAGGGCGGCGCTTTCGGTTTTCAGCTAGCGGCGAGGAGATGCCCACAGGTCTGACTGCAAATATAACGTTCTATTGTTCAATGTCCTTGGGACAGGGGCCATGGCGAGGATGCAATGATTGATATGAATAGTTTGGGATGCGCAATAGCGACGTGGGCGATGAGGCCGGACGTTCCCAAATACATGTTACTTCACAACACTGGAATTACGGGCTGGGGCACAGTGGATTTTGCAGGCTGCATAACGCACAGACTCAATGGAAATTTCACATGTTATGTGAGTATGGAAACAGGCGTTTTCATTACGGGATGAGGGAATGATGTATGGATGCATGGACAGATGATTTGATACAGAGTTTGCCATGTACAGGGCTTCTTGGAATCTATCCGCCTCCCCTGCGCTATGTGATGCAGGGCTGCCATAGTGGGACCATCGTCTATCTGGCCTTGTTGAGCCCTCCCTGTCTCGACGCGCCTTCAGACACTTGTGTCTATGCACGTTACCAATCCCATCTGATGGATTCTGTTTTAACAGACGCATGCACAGGTACACTCGTTTGTGATAGTGTTTTCACCTCGATATAGATAGTTATGATTCGCAAGTGGTTTTTGGGTGGTGATGATCCTTTGGAGTGGGCTAGCATGCATATGGCTGTGGATTTGGTGTGATCATTGAAGTGAGTAATTCAAATGTAGTTCTGATGGCCATACTATTCTTTTTCATTTCATTTGGTTGACAGGTATCTCCTCCCCTTTTGCCACTGCCATCTGTATGCCACTCCTGCAGATGGATTTTACTCCCGACACCTGCTGCTTCGTGTTAATCAGTGGAGCAGCATTACGATCTTATGGGACGATCGCCAATGGGCCACATGCCCTTACGCAGTACTAGTGGCTAGGAGCAACATTTCGGCCTTTCAGCTGGACTAGTGCCTCGCTATTGGGACGGCCCTGCGGTTCTAGGCGCTTCCATGTTGCGTTTTTGTACGAGAATGTAGCCCCTGTGTACCATGAAGGAACAGGGCGTCACACAAGAAGTAGCTGGTCATTTATTGCGGATGCAGCCCACAATGGTGAAATGTATTTTGGAGTTCATGGCCTAATGGCTGTATGGGCTTGGAGAATTTGTTGTGCATTAAATTTCTATTCTGATATGAACCGTGTAGCGTTCTTCTTTGGAAGTGATGTGGCATATTACTATTTGGGGAGCGATGTATTGTGAGGAGATCTGCATTGGGTTCCAGCTTCGGGGTATAGTTGCGTGGTACTGTGCTGGGCGCGTTTGCCTACGAAGCCCAGTGAGGTCAGGGATAAGGGCTGCCATTATGACTGTTTTGATGATGTCATGCTCAGGGGCGGGGGATTAGCTTTTGTGTAACAGATGCCGGTCAGCCAGTTGGATTGGTGGAATGATGTGATTATCGGAATATTGCTGGTCACAGGTGCCTGTGTTTGCGTGCGTTTCTTGGTGGGAGACTGAGGTCATGTCCATTTGTATAGCTTCTGTATTCGTGCCATCTGTGCCCTGCAGCTCCCATTGGGCCCTCTTGAGATTCATTTGTTCGTTGGCAGGCATGGATGACTAGTACATTTCACTGGTTGCATTGTGTGACTTCATTGCACCTACGGGGGGTTGTACAATGTGGCCAGGGAGCGGTGTACAGGCACTCAGTAGGGCCGTTTACGATTGGTTCGCGATGCCGTACTTCTCACCATGGCGGAATGGTACTTTCCGCCGTGCTTGATGGCGTTAGGTGCATGTCCGCTAGGGTCAGAATTCGCGTACCGTTGCGCCATGGTGGCAATTACGGTTTGGCATGGCGCGCGCGCGCGTACTTGGTGCAGTTAGCGTTGGCGTTCACTACGGTGTCGCTAATAGCATCGTACTTTGCGGTGACGGGTCATGATCGCACCGAGCGCTATTCGATGGCGGTATTGCATTTCCGCCATCGTTTTTCGATTTCCGCCAGGGTCGTAATGAGGCCCTTGGAATGGGTTTGGATTTTTATATTTTTTAAATGTTTTTATGTTGTTAAATAAATGAAAAAAAAGTTTCATATGGCTTTGCTTTCTTTTTAAAAGCCTGTGGGGATCAAACCTTTGAATACTAGAATTCTAAAAACTATGTTCCTATCAAAATCCCCCTCAATTTTGTATATCCTTGGGGAATTCTTCTACTTTACAGAATTTCATTATGAAAGGATAATTTCCTAACATTAGTCCTTTTTTACATCCTTTCCCAAACCAGTGAAATTGGGTCACAAATCCACATCTTTCCCTTTCTGAATCCTGCCCAGGTAATTTATTATTTGACTTCATTTTGGGAGAGTTCTAATGCTAAGGGAATTAAATTTAAATACAATAGGGCAAAATACACTTCGATTTCTGGTTAAATGGCATCGACAGGAATACGCCTCTGGGGCATCCCTGGCCATCTCTGTCCACTGGCTGAAATGTAGGAGGCCCTTGGCATCCAGGTCATCTGATTCTCCTCAACATCTTTGGATACGAGTAAGAAGGCTCTACCCAGCTCTGATTGAAAATCATTTTTAAGCCTGGTCCTCCGCACCTTAAACAAACATATATATAAATTGTGGTATAAATTGCTTCAGCCAAAATGTATGTTTACTGACAGGCAATGAGAAAGTGATTCAATCTCCTTTTTTTCTTTCATAGGAACAATATTCATAATTCATGGTTAAATACTTGTATTCAACATTTCGTCTTACATGTCACAACAAATTAACGTATTGATAAAAACAATAGTTTGCCTTTGAAAGCAATAACAAAAATTGCAATATGAACATTAAACAAACAAAAAAGAATTATGCTATTGACAAATACGCTTCAGCTGCCCACTAGAGTCACACAGCAGGGCGTGGCCTCTTTGGTGACTAAGAAGTCACCATTCCCCCAGAGAGGCCAAACTATGGTTTGGACCAGACTGAAGATGGAGATTTGCAGAGGGAACATATGGAAGAGAGGCTGCAAAGCAGGGATGGCCCAAAGTAGTCCCTTTAGGTGGTTGCTGAAGTGATTGATTGGGTTTACGATGAGAGATTCAAGGTGATTTTGTTGAACCTGGAATAAACCAAATAAGCCCAAAGATTCTTTCCTGGTGATCACCGGGCACAGAGGCTTGAAACTGGCCTTTTTAAGACACTGGGGATAATTCCAGCCCTATCTTGTGCCCCACTAGTACTAGACTAATTGAAAATGTATTTGCCCCTTTAAGGGAATCAAGGAGCAGCAGTCATGCAGAGCTGGCCGTGTCTGTGCGCTCAGCTCGCCCTGCACAGGTATTCATAATAATAATAATAATAATAATAATAATAATAATAATAATAATAATAATATTGTACCTGTCATTAAATCTATTAGATCTGCAAAGTGAATAACATGAACTAGGCCATGGAATCTGGCAGGCAGTCAACATTTTGGGGTGGGACCAGCCCTGGTTTGCATATGGTCTTCCCCCTTTCTGGTAGGCAAAGAACGATGGTATGGAGGGTTGCCCCGGGCGATGCTAGAGGTTAAGATTAATTCTAAACCTTCCAGCCATCAGCTCTTTTGTTTTGCTTTAGGCAGTCAACCAGATCCCAGCCCAACCATATAACTAGAAGTCAAGGTCAGTGGAGTAACCTACCAGCCAACTCCTTTATCAGCCACTTAAAGAGGAAGAGGGAGTTAGGGATTCCAAGATGGCAGAGTCAGTTCTTGAGACTGCGGACCCACGCATTTCAAGAGAACTACAACTCTGAAGCTCCCTATACAATATCTGCACACCTGGGAACCCTTACTTCAAAGAGAGACTGCAAGGTGGGGCCAAGGGCCTTTAAAAATCTATTGGCTCCGTCAGATTTCGCTGCTGCTCTTTTGGCCTACAGAGTCCTGTTTTTTCCAAGAAATGGGTGGATGCAAAATAAGGCAAATTTTGCTAATGTCACCCATAACTAGCTGTGGGCGACCTGTTCATAGAGGCGAGAAACACACTGTGACTGAGGATTTATGCTCATTCATCCTTGACGCTATCATCCTTCTCTTTTTTCTATCTGTGCTTACTCACGGCTTTCAGCTTTTTGGCCCCGGACACACACTGAGGATGAGTCTAGGTCTTTAGGCAGCAAAATGTGTACGTACTTTAAGCATTTACTAAGGCTTATTATATTTTAATGTCATTAGTGGCAGAATGTCTTAGTTTGCAATATTGTGGAGAACTTGTAATGTAATTGGTGTAATTGGTCCTTTATAACAAGCTTAACACGCAGAAGTTTCAAAGCGCGGACCCGGGGATCCAACCTGTGTTGCTCCATGTCGTTTTGCTTCCAAGGTGAGGGCGTTGCCCCTGAGCTATCCTCCCGAGGAATGCAGTCCATCTGCCAGATTACTGCTTTGCAATATAACTTAAAAGGAGCTTCACAATGATGCACCTTCATTTCTCGGCTTCTTTATCTCTAGCCCTCTTAAGCTTCCCACAAAACCTGCCATAGTGTTCAGCCATGAAACCTGAAGAAACAGCAATCAGCTTATAGTAAATTAACCGGGTAACAGAATTTCTGTGAACAGATGGATGCTCCAAAAAACATGACCACTGGGGCTCATGAAACAGACATTTAGTACTACAAGGCAGAAGTAACTAATGATCAAAGAATGTCCTTTAGTGTGAAATGGCCATGGTATGGTATGCGATTTTTGGGTTCGTGGCTGTGGGCAAGTTGAAGCTTGAGTCACAGCAATAAGAATGGCCAGGCATTTGTGGCTACAGGCAATGAGTTTGTGTCCAGGAGGATTCAGAAAAGCAGTCTCCAGGATGAGAGATGAAGGATCCAGGTCTTAATCCCTGTAACTTTTAGGGGGCTTTCAGGATGCAGTGAGACCTGCTGACTAGGATGCACGTGAACTGGACACAGAGAAAACAATGGTTAGAGATGGCCATCAGCACTGTCTATAGATATATGTTACCTCTTGAACAATCTAGAGGGACTGAAGGCGTGCGTCTGCGCGGCGTTTCCTACTATGCAGTTCAGGGCCCCATCTTCCAATGTCCATTGATAGGTGCACAAGAGGCATGCGCTCTATCCACTGACCTAGACATAGCTTATGAGCCAAAAGCCTCTGCTGGGGCTGTTGGCGGGAGTCTCTCACTTGATTGCCATGGCAATCCTTCAGCTGGTGATCCCTCTGTATAGGTGTTGTGTCCTGCTCAGCAGATTCTGGAATGCTTAGTCAGGCTTTTTCACTGTACATCAGGGGCATACGGGGAGCTCATAAACTAACAATAGAATAAAAACACAATACTCAAGGAAGGGAGCCTTCAGTGTCTGAGGTTAAGCAAATACGGGGGCATACAACTATACTCAGTGCAAACACTAAACAACAGTGGTCTTGATGCATTGTGATTTTGGGTTTGGGGAAAAGGTAGCAGAATCAAAATGTCGGACAGCAGCATTGAATGCTGTATTTCTTGCCTTGTTTTAAGTATTTTCCCGTCTACCTATCACTTTTTCGACAAAAGCTGGTGATTCATTTTTTAATGGATTAAACACCATGCGCCCCATGAAACGTTTGGAGGTATTAGCACTGCTAATTATAGTTACCACCACTTGTTGAGACTAGTCCCCATTCTAAAGTCCCATAGGGCATCATTGGAAAATGTTGGACGTACCTCCAGAGGTGATTCCACTGGTGGTAATTATTCAGTTGTTGTGGCGGCAATATCTTAATGCATATGCTGGGGATAGTGTTGATCTCATAAAACAGAGTGCTGAAAAATTGGAAGGGAGTCCATTACCTCCAGTTTTTTTTTGTTACCTCCAAACTCATAATGAAGCCCAATGTACCAAGTAGCATGAAAAATCAAAATGCTTTTAAAAGCATCATACAAAGATATCTCCCAATATAGAAAGCTCCACTCACTCCTACTATATGGCCAACAATGTGACAGATATTTGACAAGCATGTACTTGCCCACATTTACAGAGCTGTTGATTTTCTGATATGCGTCTTCAAGAGATCCAGCAGAGGGCTAAAGCTTTCTTTAAGCAAGACTTAACAAACAGTTAGTATGGCAAAGAGAAAGACAGTGGAATGATCCATGTCATCCATTTCTGCTGTGACAGGCCAAGAGTGTGTTTTATGACTGTTCTGTTGAGCTTTTGCAACAATTGTACCTTTTGGATTTGAACATTTGCATATTTTATACTGTATGTGTATGTTGCTACATTTTTTACATGCTTACGTACACTTTACCCAGGCTTTCCTCTGCATGTTTATTTTGCACAAAAAATGTTCTCAAATTTGCAGTAGCACATGTTTTGTGTGCAGGGACAATTGCTCCAATTGTATTTGCGTTTAGGTCCTCATATTTTTGCTATGAGAAATGAAAATATTCTACTATAGATTTCAGCATCTCCGTACCTGTATACCAGTTTCTAACATAATTAATATGCCTTTAATTTATTTGTTTTAGGTATTCGAGCAGGAAATGTGGGCCATAGATGGAAAGCTAAAACCAAGCGTCATTGGGGATATTGATTGTAAGTTTTGTGGCTTGGTAGATGTATTGCCTAAGGTTGTCTGCATTATTGCATTCCACACACATTTTCCTAGAAGACGTATGGCCTGATTTACAAAGAGTCTTTCAAAGGTTGACTCCCATTGAAAATCACTTTTGTAAATAAGTCCCTTAATTGGGATGCCCTGTTTTACTCTATGTTCTGTAATCTCTCTTCCACCCATTTTTGACAGCTATCCTCCCTCTCTTGTTAGCACAACTTCCCAAGGTCCCACCTCTTTATTTCTGAACTGCACACAATTCCGCTGCAATTCATTCCCATTGGCTTACTTAATAATTCCGCCTTATTGCCCGAGGCTGCGGGCAATCTCAGATATTAAGAACTCTGAATCCTAACTTGAGCCTGAGTGAAGCGAGTGTGCATGAACAGGTCTTAGAACTCATAATGATTCATATTCCCCCAAAGCTCTGTGGCAATACAGGAAATATACAGGGAAAATAGACCTCAGGAGGGTAGCGGCAGAGGTAGGTGAGAGGAAGCAAAGCTGGGACAAGGTGGCACCATGGTGGAAATGGATTGGAAATGATGGTGGAAGTATGTTATGGCTTACCCAGAAACCTTAAATACATTAATCTACAAGTGTAAGAATGAATAACAAAAAATACAACTCAACCCCATTACCCTGAAAAAATTCTGAGAATACAAACTACTACGTTATCTTAAAATAAACAAGTACAGCAACGTCTCATGAATTGCATGATATGCCTATAATATGAACAGCTGTAAGCTCCCATCCAGGCCACATAGCCTGTAGCCACAAATGAAACTTCCTGTTAATTTTGACAGAGATGCATTTCACAAAGGTCCATTCAGAACTGTTGACTTTGCCAGCCTTCACTTCTAAAGCACAATTGGAAATATACAGAACATTATTGAAGCTTTTCAGAATGTCTTATGGGGTTAATGTGTTCCTGGAAAACAAAAAAGCGTTGTGCATTTAGAAAGTGCATTTGATTCTTTCTATGTGGAAAGGACAAGTTAAATATTACCTAAACAACAAGTCAAACTGCTAACCTGACCCTATTCACCACATTATTTTTCAAAACAAATTATCTCCATTGTTTGCTGCAATGAGTGCATGGTCACATTATCAGTATTGTTCATAAAACAGAGCTGCAGAAGAGCACAAGAATTCAGAAATATATGCAATATTTTGTTAAACAGGAACATTATTTTGAAAAGTTTTATTCACAAATATATCGGCATTCAAATATATTTGAGTTAAAACACTAAACTAGGTTGAATGCTTAATTAGAGCACACTCATAGTAGAAAATGTTATGCATAGCACACTGATGTCTTTTTGGCAAAAGCCCATCTTGTACAAACACTAAAGTTCATATGTAAGTGAAAGATAACAACATTGGCTTCTGTTCAAATGTAAACAAACATAATTTGCTTTTGTACTGTTTCTACTGATTACATGAATTGCATCATTATCTGTTAGAATGTGATTGGCTAACAGGGAAACAGGGGTGGGACTCAGCCTTTAAAAGCTAGTCTGTTTTCAGACATTGGAAGGAGTTCCTGAAATGTCACTGAAGGTAAGACACTCTGAATCCTGATCAGGCAGAGCCTAGAGTACACAGATGGCCCACAAAGTCTTGACATGTAATAAGGCTAGCAGAAACATTGATGACTAGGCCAAGACTGTAATTATAGCCTTAGGGCCTACACATTTCTTTTTGTTTAAATCTATTTTTAAAGCTTGCTTCAATAATTTTGAGGGAGAGGTCAATTACAAAGCTGAACTACCTTAAAAACCATTGGCTAACAGCTTTCAGACACCTTTAACCTAACACAGTAAACTGCCAATGGGGCTAAAAATTGACACTTTGTCAATTTATCCATATTCACATTTTTTGACTATTTCAATATTTTAGGGGCTGCAATTGGTTATTTTCCTTTAGCCATTTTGTCAACATCTTTTTTTCTTTTTGATGGGAGGACCATTAAGAGACAAAATAATGTATTTTACAAGGCTAGCCTTTCAATCTTCCCTGTGCTGGTGATCCACTGGATTTAGGGTGGTAGTGAGTTTCGACATAATGTCCATATATAACCTGCGTTGCTCCTCTTAATTCTTTGGCCAGGCTACGTGGATACATCAAGCACAGAGAAAGGGCAAGAGGAATCATTTGCCTGGGGTTTTGAAATGTGTTACCTGTAATCTTCTTGACCCTTGGGCTTTAGATCACTTATAAGCTGCTCTTTGATAACTGTCCAAAGAAGTCATGGACTTTTTGCCAGAGGTTTTAACACTTTCCAAATAACGGGTTATCCAGAGGTCTGTCTGAATAATCTTGCCTGTCACGTGGCTTGCCAATCCACAGCATCACAATTATACATATGATATTAAGTTTTACTGGCCACATTGTCTACATAAACATTGGTGATTTGCTATTGGTAGTTTTAACATTGTAGAAGAGTAGAATGCTGCATATCTGCATTACTACATTATTGCTAATA
The DNA here is from genome assembly GCF_040938575.1 of Ambystoma mexicanum. Taxonomy (NCBI): domain Eukaryota; kingdom Metazoa; phylum Chordata; class Amphibia; order Caudata; family Ambystomatidae; genus Ambystoma; species Ambystoma mexicanum. Next base: position 1,088,060,861 of record NC_090926.1, on the reverse strand, counting down.
TTAATAGCTGTATATTGTTTGACTATTTTTAATACTCATATGTTATCTCTTCAAGAGAATAAATAGACATAACAGCTGAACAAGAGAGTGAGAGAATTATTAATGTGCTTCTAGTATAAAACACAATATTTCAATTGTAAATACTTGTTTGTTTAGTGACAAAATTGTGTAGCGAAATATTGATAGCATCTTACATTTATCACAAGGGTGATAAGCATTGATACAAAGATTGACCAAGAAGGTAGACCAACAACAATAGTTTTGCCCTACAGTACGTTTGTTAGGTGCACAGGGGTATTAGTTTATCTTGCACTAAAGCACAGAGACACAACTTTCTCCAGAGTTTTGCTTCAGGTACAGCAGTCTTTTCTGCTGCAAAAACCGGGCACAACACCAGATAGGCATTCGTACCACATTTTGGGTGGAGGTTAGGATCTGGCATGCATGGTACGATGCAAAAGCATAACTATTTGATTCTCCCTCCATACAAAAATACTTCAGTAATACAGCCTAGTTACATGTATGTTCCATTTTTGCTCTTGACATTACAAGTCTCTTTCAGTTATTACTCCTTCACATCTTGTTATATGAACTGTTCTTATTCATACCTATGTATTAATAGCACTCTGATCATTGTCAAGAACAAGGCCACACACAAGGATACTGATAATCAAACCAAACTATACTTGTGAGACAAATGCATTTTGCTCATTTTTAATCAAATATATTCTTCCTTTTAAAGGCCAACAGCCAATAACCAACATGTTTTTTGAAGCCTACCTATGCGCTTTCTCATGGCTGAACACATATATAAACAAAATATCAGATACACTGCAACATGTTTTTAAAAATATAACATTCCAAGTTTGACAACATGTTAGCGCGCAAGTATACATTTTGTACAAAGTATGTTATTCCCAATTTTTTTTAAATCTGCCTTTAATGCCCATTAAATATTCCACATATGTTGACTTTCTTGAGTACGTTTAGTTTAAAGCTCGCATTAACCCACTCAAAAAGTTGAAGGATGATACCAACACTGAGTTTAAAGATTGAATTGGATACCTTCTTTGAGTATTCTGAAAGAAGTTCTGTTCCTGAAGATTTTAACTTTGGGGATTTTCCCTTTTTGCCTTGCAGTGCTGAACTTTCTGGAAGTTTAAATAATATATGATTTTGTGTTGAAGGTCAAATTTTTTTTGTTAGAATTCATTATCAGAGTTGTCACTGGGAGCGATTACAAGTGACAGTTCAGAGAATTGCCAAAAACAAAGAATACTCAAAGTACCCTAATCGCTCTTGGTTAGAGATCTATTGGGTTTAAATGTTCAATCTTTTCTTTTGTAGAGTTATCATTAATTTAGTTTACTCAATTGCATCGCAGTTAAAACTTACTACACAAATACATTTTAGATCTTTATCTAATTTTAAGTGAGTTTCTCCTATTATTAATTATAGGGAATATTGTAGATGAATTACCTGCGTTCTCTATTAAGCTATATTGCTCAATACATGGTTTGATTACTTCCATTAATATTTGAATACAATTAAACTTGGAAGGAATAGAGTTAACAACTATGCATACTATTATGAAATCTTCCTTGGAAATGTTGCTAAATATATACTATTAGCATCCAGATGGGCTGTAATGGGTCCTCCGAGCCAATCTGGGAGCTCGGTATGCAGGATTTACCCGAGGGTGTTCCCCCTGTTCCAAGCCTCGTGAGCACCATGAGGCCACAATCTTACATTGGAGCAAAGTTTCCCACTACAGCCCCCCTCAACCTGATAATCTCCCCCGAAGCCCAAACCACAAACCTGCACCATCCTATCTCAACCACTGACCCAATCCCTGCACTACCCCCTCACTTACCTATGCAGTGGCACCTACCATCCCGCACTTCCCCTCACCGTCATTGGCTGTCATGCAAAGGTAGAAGAGACTACGTGTAGCTTTTTAAGTTGCGAAATTCCAACCATGCCATTTCACAACTCTAAGAAAAAACAATTAGCATCCCGAAAACATGCAATAAACCCCTCAGTTGGGGAGGGGGCATTACCATGTCTTAATAATACCCCAGGGCTCATGTTAAGGCCCTTGCCTTTACCTAGCTTGTGCCTGTAAGTCAGGCCCAGGGGCATTACCTGGTCCTGTAATGCCCCCCCAATTGAGGGATTTATTGCTTAAGTATATACTAATATTGTCTTACCTCACTTCTTCTATCAATGAGGAGGCCTTTCAGCTACAACACACAAGTGTGCATGTAAACCCAGTGCTCGCTATCTCTCATATTTGTACTAGTGGCTTCTCGTCGCAGCAGAGTCAAAATGGCTTCTTGCATGTGCACGCTATGAACATGATGGCATCATTGCAGAAAATGATTTGTTGATGTCTTCAAACGCGCATCACTTTACTTCCTTCAGTCTGAATGGGTTCTACACTTAATCACCTCATTTTATATGATTTACTTACTAAAAGTCTTATATTTTTGTTTTTTGAAATGGGAATTCATTATTTGTTAAATTTACTTCTAGTTCTTTGTAAACATTAAAAGTAAACATTCAGAAAGTATCTCTTGCAAAATGTGCAAGTCATCCAAAACATTGTAAATTGTATTAAAACATCAGCTAATTTTGTACATTTAGTGATTAACACATGTTATCTTTTCTGCAACAAAGTCATCAAGTTTAACTTGTAATTTACAAATCCCACTTATGTATTACTATTTTCAATTGATTCTTAGATGAAATCTCTAAAATTATATAGTTATATAATTATATTATTTAAACAACGGATTGGTGTAAGAATAACATAATTCCAATAACATAAGGATGTAGGCATTACATCGTATATAGAAACATGCTTCTCATGGTCTTGGTTCAAACCGAATTCGATTTCTCTCATATTACTGACCAAAATGTTTTATCTTTGTCATATGTTTTATTGCCTTTTTTCCATTCCTAATGGTTTTCCCCATTCTAAACCTACAAACTTTAAATTGCCAGTAGTTGCCCCCTTATGTTCCGGTGGTTGTCTTAAGTATTTGTTCCTTATTCCTTTTAGGTGTTCATTATATATGTTTTCAGTTTATGTATGGTGCTGCGTACATAGTGTATTTAAGGAAAAAACGTTCTAGTTGGAGGGACGTGAAGGAGAGAACTTAATGCAGCAAAACCCCTGAAATTCAGCTAAAGCCACCTTAACTTCACGCCCCCTGTTGCGCAGCCGATGACTACAATGATGACATCACAGATCACATCACTGGTGGACACGGCCACTCTATATTTTAAAACACTTGCAACCCATCACTCAAAGACTTCATCAATCACAAACTGATTTTGTCCTGTTTTGACAGTGGTATTGTAATGTATAAAATATTGCAGGCATTGAGAACAATGTTTTTAGACAATGCGCAGTGAGATTAAATTATTTACCATTGACCACACACGTTGGGTAAGCAGCGTGCTTAGGGCCCCTTGTTTTATGGCCGGTCTCCTGGTGACTGTTGAGATACATCGTACAACCCCAACTAACCACACTTAAGCAGCACATAAATGGGAAGAAATGACCGGCTGCAAGAATAGCATATGCCCAGGTACTTTCTGCACCCATAGCGGAAATCAAAAGCTGGCACCCATAAATATACGCTCAGTAATTGAACATATATCTTAAAGTGAAATATACAAATGTAGTTCAATTGACCTTCCCATGTGCAAAACAATATAGAATTGGACTTTAAAAAAAAGTAATGAACACCAAAAAAATAACCTGAGAGAGGAAATGTTCCAATACATATGCTGGTAAAGTATTAAAGGTGATAACATTTTAAACCCAGCAATCTGTTGTGAAATGTTCCGTAGAAAACAAAATCCTAATATGAAACAAGTGCTTGTTATCTGGGAACATGACCTACTGAGTAAAATCTTGGTAGCCAATTACTCGAGCAAGTTTGCCAACCTAAAAAAAAAGAAGGAATTGCGTCTGCCCTATGAAAAAAGTGATGCTGTCCAACAAGATGTGACCCTGAAAATCAGCCACAATCAGTGGCAAACACCTGCACCCATGTCCAGGATTGCAAACTCTCTTGCCACATCATGGGCAAATACTCATGACTTTCTTTCCCTCTCATTTCCCCTCCTCATCCACATGTCTGGCTTTCAACAATACTCTGCTTTATAACGATAACTTGAAAGGTACATATACCATATTGTTACTCAAATATATAAAACATTATCGAACTATGTTAGGCAGAAAGTGTACAAGTGTACACTTTATTCCTCCCATCTTGACTGGGAAACTACAAATACCAGAATGCAATTCAGCAAAAGGCAAAAGAATGGTCTCTAAGTGCAATACTTTCATTACCACGTTTAAAAAAATAAATAGTACAGATGCCATGTGTTATCTTAGTGTGTTATGAGTAATTTAAAACTAAGAAAACACACGACATCCGGAACTTTCTTCCATTCATGCAGTAACCGGGACTGACACTGCTTAGCGTCAAAGAGAGGAAGTTGCCTGCCACCTCAGGCCATATTGCTCTAAGTGGTCCTTTAACGGAGGTTCATTTATTAGGTGACATGGCCTGAGGGTGCCAGTCGCTAACTTGCTTTGATGCTAAGCAGGGTCAGCCCCAGTTACTACTTGGATGAGAGTCCCAGATGCCTATAGTGTCACTGACCAAAGGCCATGGCAAGTGAATTTTCACCTCTGACATCAGTGTACCTGTTAAAATATGTATTTTCTATAGCAGCGGGTACAAAACTTCAGATAACCAGATAATCTGTAGTCATTTCATGTAGGAACTACAGATAGCTGTGGTTATCTGTAGTGTAATATAACCATGAATATCAGGAAAAGGGCCATAAAAAATGCTTTTTTGCCCCCCCCCGGCCCTCACCAAGTGCCCCCATCGTCTGACGCAGTTTGCTTTGAGATGTCGGCTATTCGAGGTTATAGCAGTGGTTACGGAAAAGCTTTGTGTTGCAAACCCAGTCCCTAGACCCTCGCCAACTCCCAGATTGCACTCAGTGACCTCTAGCCACCCCCTCCACCTCTAGATTAATGACATTTGCAATGATTCTGACCTGCAAATGTTTTGGGTGTTAAATTGCATTCAAGAAGCATGTCCAGTGATAGCCTTGTTACATCTATTCTAGCTTCATATAACTTTTTCTATCATAACCTCTCTCTAAGAACGTCGAGGTGATAAGGTATGCTGTCTTTTGAAAATCTACCTCAGTACTGCATATTCATTTAGCTCTGAGAAATTCACTGTTCAGGATATTATCTGTTACTCAGTTCATGAAAAATGGTACTGGCATCAACTTCTTTTCTAAAAATGCTGGTTTGTGAACATGGTCATGTGCTCTAACTTTTAAGTCTAAATATGTAATAATTATTTGATTGTATGTCATTAGAAGTGACATTCCACATAGGTTGTTATTCAGTTCAGTGATGAAAATGTCCAGTTCCTCTTCTGTTCCTTTCCATATTAGAAGTATATTGTCTATGTACCTTGTCAATAATATCATTTGATCGTTATTTGTGTTCTCAAGTAGTGGTGTTAAATGGGAACCCCTTTGTCCAAGTTGAACTTGTTTTTTTGCAAAAAGAGATCTCCGTCAAAAGTAAAAGCATTCACATAATGAACGGGGAATTCTCAGCCAAGCACCCACTACTTCATATGTGGAAAACTGATTCAAACTCAATTTCAGAAATGTCCCTTGTTTCTTGTGGCACGAAATAACCTCCAGGTATCATTAAGGAGCTATGTACATGCCATGGCATTGTGAATGCTCTAATAATGACATCACCTGTATACCATAATTAAATCTAAGTCTTCTATGTATTCCACTTTTTACTTCCTTATTCTTTTTAGACTGAAAACGGCCTAAATAAACCATACAATAAAAAGGCCAAATGTACCAGGTGCATGATACTTTCTTTGTTTTTTTCTCAACAAAACCTCTATTTAATAGGAACGTGATTTTAACATCCCCCCCACACAACTACAGCTAGGTTAACTACCAAACTTACCCAGCTTTCAATAGGGCGCACATCCAAAGTATGCCTTAATAACTGGCCTTCAATAATATGTGGACATCTTAAAGTATCTCGCAACCATACTTCTGCCCCATACTTTTTACTTCGCGATAAGAGGGAGGCAGAGGCACAAAAACGAGATGTTGATCAAAAAAGCCATCATTTTCAAGACCCCAGTGTTGGGAAACTCTTTTTCTTTTCAACGCCTTCCCATCTCTTTCAACCTGACCTAGCATATCCGCCGACTTTTTGTGTAATCCTGGATTGAGTTATGGGATTGAGGAATTTTTCTATCACTCCCTAGCATACCTCATTTCATTTTGGGAGCTCGGGCAAATCTTTAAGGATACCAGTGAAAGGGGTGCCTGTACCTCCTTTAAGTCTATGGAGGCAGTACAACATCAATTAATGAGATGTGAATAGTGCATAGAAAATTGTGTTCCCATTCTTTTTGGAGCATGGGTAATTTTTCCACAATAGGTGGAGCTGGTGGAAGTGTTCCTTTATTTGTTATTGTTTGGATGCACTGCTCTGCACCATTGCTCTTTTTACCGCCTCACAGCAAACTCAGAAAAACGTGCTTATCAGCATGCCATGACTGACTATGTTGTTTGAATCCCTTTCCTTATGATCTACTGTCCTTTTTTGCAATCTTCATCCCTGGCAGGGGCAGGTTGTGGCCATATATGGGACGCTTCTTAGTAGGTTCAGCAAACATCTTTCACTGAATGCAACTTGTTTGGACTGGTTGACGGGCTGAAGAATGCCCAACACACTTTCTAAACCTTGAGTGAGTCACAGCTGTACCCGAGCTGGGCATCCATAATTGCACCTTAGTAGGTCCCTTGATAGGTGCGATGGGGTCCCCAGTCCAGGATTTCACATTTAGGAGAGGTTTTGGAGACATTCATAAGCTGACTGCTAGAGCCAAGAAGCCAAGGATAGACAAAATCCAGAGGGACACTTGGAGACTGTTGCTGGTACCACCATTGGCCACGTTAATTGCCGTAAGGTTTAGCTCTGTGCTTCATTCAACCGACAAGACCACAGTTCCTCCTCCCTCTCTTGAAATGGTGGGCCTAACCATTTCCAAGACCTACATCAATGAGGTGAGCCTCCTGGAGCTGGGAGGAGCCGTGTTGCTAATATTTTGTGCAGCATTGTGCTGTGAATCATGCAGTCTCTTCTCATTGTGGGCCTGGGACATCACTTCTTGTTTTCTGCCCTCTGTCTTGAACTGGATCCCTGGTGAACCTAGAGTCCAGTAGCTCATCATCCTTTTGCCTGCAGACCCTGTGCGATATCACTTCAACATCTCATCATGTATGATATGTCTTGTGGGGCCTCAAACCTTCATCCTTCCCTGATCTGCTGCCAAACCCAGGCTGATGAAAATCCAATTCATTAGGTCATTGACAGAGGCCAGAACCTCCAGATCTCTGGAACCCACTGTCAGAATCGTCATCTGAGGACACTTGTGAACTCTGAACCTCCAATTACAGAAATGACGGTGAAAGTAGTTTTCCCCAACAGCCTTAACTTGCCTTTGCTTATTGTTTGTCTTGATACCTGTTTTGATGACATCTCTGTTTCCCATTCATTCTAAAGGTGTAAAGTCTAAACCTGCAGCTAACCACGCATGGCCTATGGTGGTAGAACGTGAGCCTGTGCATCCTGTCAGGTATACCCCTGGAAGCATGGAATAGGTAATTGCTCCTTCACTGCATAGGAATCCTACTTTATCATAACACAAAACAAATGTACTTATTCTAGTTCTCGCGTAACATTGATCTTCGTTTTCAGAATTTGTGTTCCGACTCAAGTTTCAGAGGGGCAGGGATAGGGGGCGCTAGAGAGCCGTCCAAGATGGCGGCCTTCCTGTGAGCTCGGCGGAGCTCCCACGAATATCCTGAAAAATCGCTGCATCCGTGTGGTGTATTCCGATAGAAGCTGCCTCCCCCTTGTAGAGAAAGCGATTCCTCACAGGGAGATATATTCATTTCATCGATCCGGCGGACGTGTGTGGCGAATCTCCCACAAGAAGGTGCCGCCCCCTCCCCTCTGCGGACACTAGGTGCGGCCTACGTGGGCGACCCGGAAGGAGTCCCGAGCGGCGAGAGGACCGGCGGCCGCTGAGCCAACACGAAAACCAGTGAAGCCTGGTCGAACTGTCAGGAGAGGGGAAAAAGAAGGCAGACGCCCGGCCCGGGCGGTCAGGTACGAGTGCTCCGCGTACCCCCCTGGCCCACGTGGGCGCGACGGCTGCCGCACGAATTCCTGGGTCCCCTCGAGTGACAACCATACGATCAGAGGTCGTCGGAGCATTGGGCGGCTCCCGACCCGGGTCTGCCCGCTAATTGAGGCCGGCGACACTCCAGGAGCTCTATCGCGCGGCCACGGGAGTCAACGCCGGGTAGCATAGGCTGCCTAGGCTGCTGCAAATCCCGGTCCCGGAGTTCGAGAGGAAGCGCAGCGGAGACAGAGCCGTGGCCCGTAAAACAGCAAGCTCCGGCGGCACCCCGCTGAAAAAGACCACCACAGACTCAAACAACCCAGGCTCGCAGAAGCACCACAAATCCGTAGCACTGCTCACCAAAGGTGGCACAGGAGCTTCCACAACAACAGCAACTATGGGGAAGACAGACAGACTACAGAAAAAACTCAACTTCGAGAGCAGCTCTTCAAACAAGGCACCTGTGGCCGATGGTCGCTCTCAATCCCCTAATCCCAGTGCAATCCAAGATGAGACTGCGGCACAGGAGCTTGATATCAGAGAAATCCTGCTCGAGCTGAAAGCCGGTATAGGCAGCCTTGGGAGCAAGCTCGACGCCCTCTCTTCCAAAGTAGACATGCTCCAGCACAGACTTGACAAGCACGCAGACAGACTGGACACGGTGGAGCAAAGGGTATCCGATCTTGAGGACGGCTCGACCTCCCTAACATCCAGAGTGTCCACATTAGAATCACAAATGAAAGCGGTATGCGCCAAAAATGAGGACTTGGAAGGCCGCTCCAGGCGTAATAACATCAGGATAGTAGGCGTTAGAGAGCACCAGTTGGCTACCAGGATGGAAGACCATGTGGAAAAAATCTGCATTGAGCTGTTTGGTGAAGAGGCCCTTTCCAAGATGTTCGTCGTCGAAAGAGCGCACAGAGTACCCAATTCGAGGCCAATCCCAGGAGTGAACCCTCGTCCGATCATAGCAAAGTTGCTTAACTACAAAGATTGTGACACAATCCTGAGAGCCGCCAGAGACAAAGGTGACCTCCAATTCTAGGGGGACAAAATCCAGTTTTTCCCAGACTTCTCTCAAGCGGTACAGGCACAAAGACGATCGTTCACAGCAGTGAAACGCAGACTGCAGGAAAATCAAATTCAATACTCAATGCTGTTCCCAGCCAAGCTCCGCATCCAACACGAGGGCAGAACCCAATTCTTTAATACACCTGAAGAAACAAGTGACTACCTAGACCGTTCCGGATGCAGACCCGTCACAAATAACAGCAGACCACAAAGAGGCAATGGACCCAGAAGAGACCCTCCGTAACTCTCGTCAGACGGATTCACACTATCAAGGCAAAGTATCACCCAGACGCAACTACTTTCACCACCACGGAACAAATCCAGTAACAGACGTGGGGAACCAGCCCCTCTTGGAGGGCCACCAGCGCCCCATGCACAGCAACGCTGGCTGTTTTGCCAACCAGAGTTAGTTTTATTTGGGCCAGTTGGGGGTTGCCCACTCAAGGGAGAGTTCCCAGTTCCAAGAAGTCACCAAGTGTCTCGTACCCTCACCTCTCGCCAACCTCACCACGGAAATCAAGCAAGCAGAAGCCAAGACCTCAGATTCCCCCCGAATGCCTTGACTCCACGCCTACCGCAGGACCTCGGCCCAGCATGCCCATGAAATTTCCCTCACGAGACAATGACGACTTATAGGATTGCCACATGGAATAATCCTCCAATACTTGCAAAGACACAAAATTAATATCGCCTTTCTACAAGAAACACATCTCACAAAGTCCTCGGAATCTCACTGGGCCAGATCTTGTGGCTGCCACCGATACTTCTCATCCTATTCGACATATGCCAGGGGAGTCGCGATACTGATAGAGAAGAGGACGAACTTCAGTCTGATCGACTCAAGAAGAGATACCGAAGGGAGAGCTCTGCTGGTGAGAGGAATACTAGCCGGAAAAGAGGTGGTCCTAGTTAACTCCTATGGTCCCAACACAGATGGACCAGATAACTTCAACTGGGTGCTGTCCAAACTGGGAGAGTCGAATGCAACAACCATTATATGGGGAGCAGACCTCAATACCCCATTCGACCCCAAGCTTGACAAATCACACAACACGTCAGGGCAGCCCTCGAAAGCAAGTGCCCAGGTCCAAGAGATCTGCCATGCATTTGGTCTAACGGACACATGGAGGAACCACAACCAAAACACCAAAGAATACACATTCTACTTGGCGGTTCACCACTCCAGTTCACGAATCAACTATATCCTAGCTTCAGCCCGCAGTCCGTTTGAATGGGGGAAAAGCCAAATCATGCCAAGGTCCTTCGCAGACCACTCCATGGTCGTACTTGAAACCACCCTAGCAGGCTCCACAATCCCTGGTCTTCACTGGAGATTTAAAACAGGCTCGTTAACTGACACCATCTTTGCTGCAGAACTAAGCCAGGAAATAATCTCCTTCCTTGACACGAACAAGAACTCAGTCGACTCAGCTAGTACAGTGTGGGAAACACTCAAATGCTATGTGAGAGGAATATGCCTGGCGAAAGAAAACAGCATGCTAAAGCAAATCCGCAGAGAACTCACGGATAGTGAGCACCGATTGAAAGACCTAGAGCTCAAAACCTCTGTCTCCCCTGACCCACGACTCCAAGCCAAGATGAAAGTGGAACTCAAAAACTTCAGAGAAACGGCTGAAAGAGAACTAAAATTCCTGGGCCGCAGACATCAGATCAGACAATATGGAGAAGGACAGAAGCCTGGAGCCCTGCTAGCTCGCCTTTTCTCGATCGACAAAACTCCACCTCGCATCGAACGTATAAGGAATGCACAAGGCCAACTGGCATATACCGAAGAAAACATCTGCGAGGCATTCTACGACTTCTACCGCACCCTGTACAGCTCAAAGGGTGCCGCAGATCCAGGAGCAATACAAGAGTTTCTTAATGACACTGAACTTTATTGGGTCAGCGCAGAACTACGAGAACCCCTGAACGCACCGATCTCACTGGAAGAAATCCAGGAAGCAATAAAACCCCTCCCAAACACGAAAGCTCCGGGTCCAGATGGACTAACCGGAGAATTTTACAAAGCACACGCTTCAATAGTGGCCCCCTTCTAGGTCAGGTCTTCGAGGAGTCGATAGAACGAGGTTCACTCCCGCCCACGATGTGCGAAGCCAACGTGATGGTACTTTATAAGTCCGGCAAACCTGCAGAGGATTGTGCCTCATACAGGCTGATCTCTTTAATAAATCTGGACAATAAAATCCTAGCGAAGATTCTAGCAATGAGGTTGCTCCCTCTGATGCCGGCCCTGGTGCTCGGCGACCAGGCCGGCTTCATCCCAGGTCGTTGCACGACCTATGGCATCAGGAGGCTGATCGGCGTTATTGAGGCCATTGACCCGTCACAACAGGCAATTGCAGTTCTCTTAGACGCAGAGAAAGCGTTTGATTCGGTCGAGTGGCCCTTTATGTTCGCAACGCTCAGGCAGATATGCCTAGGCAACTTCTTCCTTAAACTAGTGTCACTATTGTACAACAAGCCACGCTCATACATCACAGTTGGTAGCACTAGGTCCCCAGGCATCACACTGGAACGCGGAACAAGACAGGGCTGCCCGCTTTCAGCCCTCATCTTCGCCCTGGTGATGGAGCCCTTGGCGTCGAGACTACGGGCCGAACATCGTCACCGCGGTTTGAAACTGGGGCCCCATAAACTGATCATTTCTCTCTACGCCGACGATGTCATGCTATTCGTCAGCGATCCCCAAGACAATCTGAACCCTGTAATAAGGGAAGTGATAAAATACGGGAGAATGTCAGGCCTTAAAACAAATCACTCTAAATCAGTAGTGTTTCCTTTAACCCCTCACACGACAGAATTCAGGGATGATCATGGGTTCAAATGGGAAAAGTCCAAAGTGCGCTACCTGGGCATCTACATGTCCCGCAATCATCACAAGGTATTTAGAGATAACTACCAAACAGTGTTACATTCCATACAAGAACGTGTCCAGAGATGGAAGTCTCTTATGCTGACGCTCTGGGGCAGGACCTCCCTGACGAAAATGGTTATCCTCCCCAAATTGCTCTACCTCTTTACGAACATCCCACTACTCGTACCCAAATCCTACTTTCAAAAAGTCAAGAGTTTGATTTTAGAACTACTCTGGGCCGGGAAACCGGCACGAGTGGCCTACAACACCCTAATGTTGCCAACAGCGAAGGGAGGCCTGGCTCTCCCGGACGTTGAAAAATACTATTGGGCAGCCCAGGCACAATTTTTGAGCCATTGGTACTCGGCTCACTACATCCGTCCACATGTGAAAGTGGAAAGAGCTCTGGCGTCCCCGGACCTGCTTAGTGCGGTCATTATTAGTAATCTCCCCGTCCCACACAAGACACTAAACACAGTTCTATCCACATATGCTATCTGGAAAAAGATGGCCAAAGAATATGGCATAACCATACGGTATTCCCCCCTGCTTCCCATTAAATTCATCCCCGGAATACCCCTCACAAATGAAAAAGTGTTTCTCATATGGATTGACAAATTGAACCTTAAATCTCTGGGCGATCTGTTCCCGGAGGGCACCTTTCTAACCCTACAAATGACCAGAGACAGAGGAGCTAACTCCTCCCTAGATGTATTCCTCTATTTTAGATTACGCCACACCCTACAGGGGTATTCCCCACGTTCCCCCAGCAACCTCCCACGTGGACCCTGCTACATAGGGCGATCCAAGCTCAGGGAGAGGGAAGACTGGTGTCAATATTGTACAGATCTCTTACTCAAGACACTCGAAGGCCCAGGCCCCGAGCCCAAAAGAAGTGGGAAACAGCCATTCTGGAGCCAATACCCACAGAGGACTGGACATACATCCTCCGACAAACCCAAAAAATCGCATTAAATACGAGATATAAATTGATCCACTTTAACTTTATTTACCAAACGTATTATACACCAGCCAAAAAAAAGACCCACCACCCAGAAACTTCGGCCCAATGCGAAAGATGCTCATCCGATAACGCAGATTTCTTCCACCTGGCATGGAGCTGCCCAGGCGTGTACCGTTTCTGGTCCGCAGTCATTCAGAAAACTTCCAAAATTGTGGGAGAGCAGATAACCCCACTTCCCCTAGGCGCCCTCCTGGGACTTACCAGACACATGCAACCAGCATCACGCAGATTGACAGCACTCCTCATGGTTCTGGCCCGGAGAAGAGTAGCAATGACATGGGGCAAAGGCCCGCTCCCCAAGATCGAAGACTGGGAAAAAGACATCATATATTGCCAAGACATGGACACAGAATTCATTAGAACGCTTCCACTACACGCGCGCCCCCCGGATATATGGGGTCCATACGTGTCATACCTGATAAACAGTACAGAATCCTTAGACTCAGAAACCCCGAACTATCAATTGGGACAGACCGGGACGAATGGTCCTCAAGAGAAGAATACTCAGGAGTGAAAGCATCGAACAAAGGGTCAACAAAGCATCTGCACAGTAAACGAGAGACACGAGGGGGGGTGACTGGGAAGGGAGGGGTATGAGGGATATTGTTCAATGAGCACCCTGTTGGTGCATGGTTTGTTCTTTCTTTCTGTTGTATACGGAAAATACTTAAAATAAAGTTTTTAAAAAAAAAGTTTCAGAGGGGCAGGGAGGCAGCTCCAAAGGGAGGCACCAGCCGAGGAGAGAGACCTGCCCCCCACTCTCTGCTTGAAGAAGCGTTTGAGAGTCAAAGAGTTGGAGTTAGATGAGTGTAGAACTCAAGCAGTGGAGTATTTGGGGAGCGAAATTTGGAGATAGTGGAGATATGTCCATGATCTGAGGGATGAATGAGAGAGTGGAATCGAAGATGACCCCAAGGGTTTTTGGCCTCACAGCATGGTGGGGGTAGAGGCCTCAAAGAAGGTGGCCAGAGGGTGGGAGCAAAAGAGGGCTCAGGTGTACCAATAAGAAGGATCTCTCTCTTACTGGCATTAAGTCATAGGTTGTTTGCTGCACACCATGCATAAATGGCAGACAGAGAGTCAGGGATCTGAGACGAGGAAGAGGAGGTAGTAGAGGGAAGTTTGAAGGAAAGCTGTGTGTCATCGGCATAACACTGGAAAGGAGGAGAGATGGAGGAAAGAAGGTGAGCAAGAGGGGCAAGATAGATATTGAAGAACCATGGTGATAGGATACAGCCCGGGGGGACACCACAGGTAGAGAGTGAGGTGGTGCAGGAGAAAGGTCCCAATTGCAACTGGGAAGGGCTGTGAGTGAGAAAAGCGGTCAGCTAATCCAGTGCCCCATCCGTGATGCTGAGGGTTTCAGGGATTGTTTTATGAGGATGCAATGGTTGACTGTGTGAAAGGCAGAGGAGAGATCAAGGAGAATGAGAACAGCAGAAGAGTTTGAGTCAAGATTTTCGAGCATGGTTTCACAGGTGTTCAGGAGAGCAGTTTCCGTGCCTCTGGATGCCTGGAATCCAGATTGATGGTCATGAAGGCAACCAACAGACGACTTTAAGAGAGGGTGCACAAGGGAGCGCTTGAGGGATAGAGCCAGTGGCTACAGTGATTACAGGAGTCGGCAAGAGCCGGGGTGAGAGAGGTTGTCCTTAATTGTTGTGGAGGAGCAGGCGAGCACTTGTTTGGAGGAGACCTACATTGAGAGGGCCACTTTAGAGACCTCATCCGGTGCTATGGGCAGGAGGGAGGAGAGTGAGAGGGTGGAAGGAGAGGAGCCAAGGGAAGCAGGAGGGCAGGTGTGGGAGTGGAGATGGGAGTGGAGGAGAGTGAGGACAAGATGTCCTGAGTTTTTGATGTGAAACGGGAGGCTAACGTGGTGAAGAACCCTGCAGAGGTGGAGACTGCAGCTGGATTGGCGAGTTCCTTGCAGATTTTGAAAAGTTTGTCCAAATAGTGGCTCCGGAGATGCTGGTCTGCTTCTTGGAGCTGATAAAGACACAATATTTCCTTTGGAGCAGGCAGTAGGCCAGTTTATCAGAGGGTAAACCTAAGGTCTACCACTTCCATTGAGCAACTCTGCGCTTGCGTTTCAGAGATGCTAGATTGGAGTTGTACCTGCTGTTGTTCTTGGAGGCAGGTTATAGGTGTATCCTCATGACAGGGGCAAGGATGTCATGGGTGTTAGAGATGGAAAGGTGTGGGTTAGCAAGGACAGAGTCAGAGGGAGAGTCAGAGGTGAGGGTGAGGAAGGTGGAGGCGAAATCAGCGATTGACACTCACTTCATAGGTCGGATGATGGCAAAGGAGGCTGGAAGTGCTGGGGTGGCTCAGATAGAGGTCCAAGGGGTCCCAGACGGGAGGAGAGGAGAGAGTGGTCAGACCAAGAGACGGGGGTGGTGACTGGATTAGAGATAGAGATGTCACCAGAAATGAGGGCGTCCAGGGTGTGACTGGCAGAGTGGGCGGAACACAAGGGAGAATAGAGAGAGGGAGTCATAGAGGACATGGAACTGAGAGGTGGATGATTCAAGGGAGTCGAGGTGGATGTTGAAGTCACCAACCAGGAGGAGTTTGGAAGAAAAGCTTGAGAGGCAGGAGGCGAGGTCGGACGATTCAGAGAGGAAGAGAGAGAGAGGGCCAGTGGGCCAGTGGGCCTAGTGGCTAGGGAGAGAGTAGGTGAGACTGCAAGCTTGCAGATGAGGCATTCAAAAGATTAGTAGGACTGAGTAGGTATGATGGAGGCAGGGACCCACTCAGGCAAGATCCGGGCCACTCCACCTCCAGGCCTGTTGGGTCTGGGTTTGGAGAGGATTTTGTAGCCCTTAAGAAGGAGAGTTTCAAGAGCAGTAACAGCTGGAATTGAACCACGTCTGGGTAAGAGCGAGGATGCCTAGGTCAAAGTCTTTGAGAAGGAGACAGATGTCAGAGGAGTGTTTGACAGCAGAGCGAGCATTCAAAGAAGCTAAGTGAAGCTGGTTACCACCATTGAATGTTTTCTGAGGGAGGGGGTACAGTCACGTGGTACTCCTGTTGGTGGTGGTGGAGAGGGGAGAGGAGAGGAAGAAGGAGTGGCAGGAGAAGGGAGGAAGTTTATGAGAGAGGACGGGTGACGGTCGAGAAGGAGAAGAGTAGGTTGAGAAACTTGGGCCATGATAATACCATTGTGATAGACATTAATGATACACCTAGAGGATGAGAAGTATGCCATGAGTACTTCCCACCTAGTGACACCATTATTGGGTGAGGAGGAGAAAGGAGAAAGAGTGGAGACCAGCTGAGCTGGGAGGTCCATAGGTTAGGAGCGGGGACAGAGAAGAGGATGTCCGTAACAGTCTGCCTGGATGTGGCATTGACATAAGTGTCAGCAATAGGTAGGCCTGGATTAGAGTCCAGGAGAGCTTTTTTCCAGACTTTGTGAGAGAGGTAGGATGGGCGATAGAATAGCAGTTAGAATAGATAGGAGAGATAGAGAGTACCATGGGAGTGGTGGTGGAGAGAGAGAGATAAACAGGTGAGCTGCACAGTGCATGGGAACTCACAAAGTGGCCTAGCAGCCAGGCAGGCAGAGAAGGAGGAGGTGTGCAATAGAAGACAATCAGTGCACAGATTTAAAACCAAACCTAAATGTGCATTTCCCAGAAAGCACTGAATACAGCACAAAATGGAGGAACGCACAGATTTAAAAGCACAGCTAAATGTGAATTTCACGTAAAAGCACCAAATATAGCAAAACATGGAGGATGCACACATTTAAAAGCACACCTAAATGCAAATTTCCTTAATAGCACTAAATACTGCACCAAATGGAGGATGCACAGATCTAAAAGTACACCTAAATTGAAATGTTGCATAAAACACTGAATACAGCACAAAATGGAGGATGCAGAGATTAAAAAGCACACTTAAATAGTAATTTTGTGTGAGGCACTAACAAGCAGCAGAAAGCGATCAATGTGTGAGTTTTAAGGCAGATACACATGTCAAGTGGTCAATAAGATACAGTTTGCAGTCAGGCTAGAGGGGAAGGGAAACAAGATTTATCAAGCAACCAGACAGAGGGTACTGGTCCAGGACAGGGTGAACCGGGGTGCAATGTAGAAGCAGATCTTTCATTGTCACTTAAAATGCAGGGGTAACTGTAAGTTTGACCGTAGAGCAGCATGGGCTGGGGGTAAGTTGCTGGAGCGGCAGCATGGAGAGGGACTCCATCCAGCTCCAGACAGGTGCCTTACTGAGGCCCTTTGTGACGGGGCCGGCTCGTGCCTGCCAGCTCCCTCGATTGGCTCTTTGGGGGTGAGGCTGCCCAATCAGAGAGGCAACTGAGAAGGCAGTGTAAGCACTCCTCTACACGAGGAACAATTAACATTATAAGCCCTGTGTTATAATGACTAACATGCCCACCCCCACTTTAAGTTACTTTTACAGTGTGCTAATGAAAATATGTGAACTCTTAAATGTTGTGTGTGCCCTACTTTGAACACCAAGTTATGAGCATATGTCTGTATAGTGTTTTTCTTTATAGTATCTTTGAATTAATAAATACCATTTTATAAGAACCTGTGCAGACATTCTGTTCTTGACAAGCTCTTGTGTTTGTTAATTGAACTATTCAACAAAGCCATGATCACTTTAGTCTTAGTCTGATTGCGCATCATTGTTACCAAGAGAGAGTTTGGGTCAGCTTCCCAGAAGGGATAGGAGTTTTTGTAGCAGGAGATTTCATCGAAGTAGAAATCATATAAGTTTTTTTAAAGGCATGGTCTAGTAAAAATGTGTATTGTCCCTACGGGTCGGCCATGTTTTTTTAAGCGTAAGTGGCTCGATTTTAGAAAACTTTCCTATGGACCTTACCCGAGTTTTCGTCCATTAAACGCACGCGAAAACAAGCACCAGGGAGCCGCCATTTTCTGATAATCCTATCTTTTCCCCGATCGCCCTGCCTGACCTGCTTTTCCAGCACTAAATCAATTCCCCCGCCCCTGAGCCTAACATTATCAAAACATTCATATTCCCCACCTTTCCCCGTGACGTTACTGTGCTGCGTAGGCAAACGCGCTCGGTCGTCTTCTGCGCGAATCCACACAGAACCCGGAAACCAACACAGATCAACTCACAACACAGCGCGCCACAATTCGGAATATGAAACTGTACTTTAAAATGAAACAGCAACACGGTACATTTGGTAAAGTGCATTTATTTGACATTAAATGTTTAGAGAATATTCAGCAATTGCCATATGAACTCCGGAAGCCATTTATTTTCTTTTATCTGTATCCACAATAACCGTTCCGTTTCATCTTGAGTTACGCGCTGTTCCTTTATGGTACACAGGGTGTTCATTTTCGTAAAAAGAATCACTTTGGAAGCACGGTGAACCGCAAGGCTGTTCCATCAACTAGGCACTAGTCCATCCTAAAGGTTGTTATGTTGCTTCTAGCCACTAGTACAGCGTAAGGGCATGTGGGCCCTTGGCGATAGTCCCATAATATGGTGATCGTGCTCCAGTTGTTGACACGAAGCTGCAGGTGTCTGCTGAAGAATCCATCCGCCGGTGTCTCAAACAGATGGCAGTGGCAGAATGGGATCAAATACCTGTTATGAAAACAAAAAAATGATAATTAGTCTCGCTAGCCGAACTTCATTAATATTACTCATTTTATTTATTACGGCCAATCAGAAACTATTTGCTTGCAAGGATAGTTCAATGGAGTATGTTCGTCTCTAAAATCAATGCGAAAAGTAACGAGATAAATCGAGGCCAACACACAATGATAAACGGCAGTTAGTCTACATGCGTAAGGAATGATATGATATATGATATGGCATTTGTAACGCGCCTATACTCAAGTGTTTCTAGGCGTGACGAGGCAGGTGGGGAACAAGGGCAGACAGACAACGATCCTACTAGGCCAGGTGTCTTTCTGATCGCGCATGGGGAAGGGCTGTACATGGTTAGTTGAATACAAATTAAATAATAGGGCCAGCTGGTGGCAAGTGCAAGGTAAATGCCGGGAGAAGGGGCTGAAGGATACAGAGACAGTCCCGTAGTGCAGGTAGGCAGTGCAGGGAAAAGTGGCTGGGCCAAGGACCGAGATCGGTGAGACCAGTGGACCTGCATGCCCATGTGCCCACTACGAACAGTTTTACTTGCTTTTCCTAGCTCTTCATTCATTCATTTATTCATGGATCCATTCATTAAATCTTCATTCCGGTATAAAAGCGTGTAAAGATTTACTTACATTATATTTGAAATTTCCATTGTGTCTCTTCGTAATGCAGTCTGTAAAACGGACCGTGCTCTTGACAACGATTTTTCGTATACTGACCTAAAATGAAACTCGGTCTAGTTTCTGAATTTTCTGCCTTATCGTCTCTTACGTTATTGCGCACTCCCTTCAAATGTAGTTCTTTCGGCATGGTCCCTGTCTCAAGGTCAAAAAACAATAGACCCTTATAGTTCCAGTGCGACTTGTGGGCCTCATCTGGGCGCTGTCCTTCGCATTCTTTATTTGCAACATCACGTACTATAGGCATCTGTGAGAACTTGAAGTTTAGAATCTGTCTATGTAGTGCGCCTCAATGTGCAAATGCGAACTGGCTTCTCTCCCAAATGCCACGGCCCGCTTGGCTGGTGCGTTCCAAGTGCCCCAATTTTGTCCCCGTTGTCTGCGAGCTTTGCGGCCCAAATTGAGACATTTAATTTTTGGCGGAAGGTCAGGGAAAGTATAAAGTACTACAGGAGTTGACTTAAAAGTGAGATTTATTGTTTGTTTGTTTGTTTTATTATTTGCAATATGCAAGCCTCCCCTCCGTTAACAGTGCGCAGCATTTACATTTACATGAGATGAGACATGAGAAAAATATATACATACACATATGTGAGGTGAATAGAGAGAATTCAAAGATGACACCCAGCTTGTTCGCCACCCATGATGGTGAAGGTAGGGGTTAGGTTTACAGGCACACTGTACAATAACATTTATTTACAAAAAGACAACCGTATTGCAATTATTTAAACCGGGATTTGCTTACTTCGTTTTGAAAACACCTTAATGTAGCGAGGCATCCTTACTTTACCCCTAGTCCTAGATTGTTCACGTCCGACATTGCTGTTATGGGCCAAGACCGCTAGTAGAGTGCAATGTTTCATGCCCCGAAAGCTAAAATGCAAGCGCTTTGGCCTGTACTTTAGGCACATATTGTGGAACACCACCAAATCTCCTGTGTGACAGAATTCTGTCAGTCCTCTCAAATCTCTTGATAGAGTTTTGTCGAAAACAATCTTCTCAATGGCTTTGTGTGTCGGTGAAGATGGAATCAACCACTTCTTCTTCCGTGCCTCCTCTGGGGACAAAGGGCCATGTTCACATTGGTGGAAATGTTCATTTGCTGTCCAGCGGTGAACGTTGGTACAGTGGTGCATCAGTGACCGCCATTTTTCGAGTAGTATTTCCACTGACCCCTCACAAGTTTTTGAGCTCCACCAAAGATGGTTGGTGATAGAATGTGACCACTGCAAAATACTTTCAAAACCTTTTTTTTTCCCTGCAGCCGAGATTTTCTTATTGATTGATTTAGCAAGATGCATACGTCAAATTGATGTTTAATATGGAACTGCTCTCTCATTGTCTTGGCAATTGAAACGTGTCTATCCGTGGCTATGAGGTCGATGTGCATTCCCCTCGATTGTAGATATTCCACTGATTTTATAAAACCTAGTTTCTCCATGGCCACTGAGGATGTATATTGTGTTACCTGCACGACCACCAAACTCACAATTTTCTTACTATCCATGTCCTGAAAGTGGTAGGTGCAGTACTTGGCAGAAAATCCAGGGCTGTCGCACTGTCCATCGCCGGCTAGCCTGAATCGTTTGCCTTCGAATGTACTTGCTAGAGACAATTGTTCAATTTTCCAAGCATCACTAATGGCCGGAAACAGATGATCACGTTGGTATATGTAGTACAGCGCTTTAGAAATGAAATGGAGTCCCACAAACTGAAAGAAAGCCTCTAACTTTCTAAAACTGGAGCCACTAAAAAGTGATGCAGCTGCACACAGTAGATTGCCTGCTGGCAGTTTCCCCAGCATCGGTTGTGCAGACCATGAGAACCTATGATTTAATCTACAGGCGGCATTTATTTTCACGTTACTGCCTTTTATTTGACGAGTCACATTAATCAATGGCTTCCCACATACTTTCCCTCTAATGGAATGCACACATTTCAGCATACTTATAATTTGCATCAAACAACTGTCGAATACAATGTATTTGCTCTCTTTCATTAGACTTTCATCCTGCGTCAACGTTGTTTCGGCCTTTGACGTTGTGGAGATTTCAACACATTGGAAAGTAATATCGCTGCGTCTATGGATGCTGCGGCTGGTTCATTCTCTGTCATTTCAACATCTATTACTTCAACATTGATGGGAGAACACAACAATGTCGACAGGTTTTTTGGTGGCAAATTTTTGGTGGGTGTAGATTGTGTAAATTGATCTGCAACTACTTCAGAGCTATCTTCAATACATTCAATAACATCTTGTGGTGGTGCGGTCGCACTGTAGCTATGGTCCAATGCAACTTTGCTGTAGTCTCCAAACACAGTTAATTCATGTTCTGGCCATTGGACATGAGCATCTCGAGCCTTAACACGCCTCGCCCCAATTAATAGTTCCTTCATAGTGTACACGGTCTGGCAAGCCACATCTCTCATTCGCTTCACTGTCTGTGTGTGTATAGTTCTGACACCCACGGGTAACTGGAGGAGAGATTGGAAAAGGGATGTTCAGTTTAAACACAAGATGGAGTGTAGTAGAATTGACTGGAAAAAAACATAAAATAGTCCCCAGCACAAACATTTTTTTAAAGTTATGAACTGTTTGTAACTAACCTTTTTTTGTTTTTTTTCTTTGTACTTTTTTGACTCGACCTTCAACATCTGCACGCTGTAGCTCCGATTCGTTTCCGCATGTCCTCCCTTCCTCTTGCGCTGCAACGATTATATTTTCTGTATCCGCATAGACAGCACGGAATGGGGCTCCATCGTCTCCCTGAAACATAGTACTTTCATTACTATGTATCAAAATATTGTTAGCATAAAACACACGTGAGAACGAACACACAGGTACATCTCAATAGCCAAACACGATTTAAACATTGTGTGCAACAATCAAACGACAAGTATTCGACCAGTGATGATCTATTTCGATGGAACTGTCAGTATCCGTACCTCTGGCTCTGCATGGACTGCCATGAATGGTTGTATTGGAGAGGAGGCATCCGCATCTCCCTGAAACACAGTACTTGCATTAGTATGCTTTTCAATATTGGAAACACAACACACACTTGGGGTCGACGGCACAGGTACATATAAAGAGATAACCACAAATGATGCATTGTCCAAAAGAATCAAGGAAAATCCAAATATGATCACATTTCATCGACTTATTTCAACGATTCCTTTACATCTGCATCATCTAAATGAGATGTTGTGATTGTGGTGCAAGCTCCGTCGTCTCCCTGAAACACAGTACTTGCATTAGTAAGCTTTTCAATATTGGAATCACAACACACACTTGGGGTCGACGGCACAGGTACATATAAAGAGATAACCGCAAAGATGCATTGTCCAAAAGGATCAAGGAAAATCTAAATATGATCACATTTCATCGACTTATTTCTCCGATTTATTTACATCTGCATCATCTAAATTGGATGTTCTGATTGTAGTGGAAGCTTCGTCGTCTCCCTGAAACACAGCACTTGCGTTAATAGGGAAGAAAGTATAGCAAATGGAATCACGTTATATGATCACGCATGATGGAGCTGTCATTATCCATACCTCGTGCTGCTGAAGAATATCTATGGATGTTGCAAATGTAGTGCGCACTTCCGAAAGCTGTTGCGCCGATTCGTATACGCATAGTCCCGTTTCCACTTCCCCTGGAATTACTTGAATGTCAGGCTCTGCATTAAGTGCGGGGGTTGACGCTCCATCAACTGCCTGAAACATAGTACTTGCATTAGTGAGGATTACAATAGTGAAAACATAACACACACCTGGGGTCGACAGCACAGGTACATATCAACGGCCAACCACGAATGAAACATTGTGTAGAACAATCAAACGACAAGAATTCCAGCTCTGATGATGACGCTCGATGGAGCTGTCAGTATCCATACCTCCTGCTGTTGAAGAACATCTAGAAATGTTGTAGATGTGGCGGACGCTTCAGCATCTCCCTGAAAGACAGTACTTGCATTAGTATGGATAACACTAATTATAACTGAAAACAAACAGCAGTGGACAATAACTAAGGTGTATATCAATTGGAAAGCACTAACCAAACATTCGGTAAAATGATTACACGATAAAATAAAAATATTACTTGACATGCATAAAACAGGTCTGTAGCGGATTAGCCTAGTCAGATTACCTGATATGCGTTAGAAGTGGTTGATAACTGCGACCACGTCAAGGATGTAGAATGTTCTTGCTTCAGATGATTGATAATGAAATGCCAATATTACAAAATAGCCATGTAAGGCGACAGAATACTTGTAAAATGCTCAATACAGCACAGTTCCCTGTTCCCATATATATACATTGCGTTTGTGGGTTATGAAATCGAAAAAGAATATATTGGTTAATGTCATTATTCAAAAAACTATACAATCATATCAATATCGAAATTATTACAAGGGATAGAACACCTACAATATCAATTAATCCGTTCGGATACCTACACACTACCCCAAGGCCTAAAGCTAAATCCGGACACTTGACTCACTGGTGGCGGAATGTGGACGAATAGAGTGGGTAGAGCGTTTTCGAGCAATTTCCGCGTCGTTCGACGTTTATTCTTCTTTGTTACCCAAGATGTTGTGTACATGTCCAAGAAAAAGTGCCGGCTGCAGATGCGGTATCGATCACCCCTCTTGTCCTGTAAGACTTGTTGGACTCTACTTTCCAGCTCATCCAGTGGATATCTGCAATGTCTGACCCATTCTCTTATTCGATCAACAGTTTTCGGGAATACATGCATTGTAGTGCCTTCAGATTTCGCATGGGTCTTCGAAGGGCAACCGCTAATCGAACAGGCAGGCATTGTTGATAAATCTGAAAAGTAAATATCGACATTATTTTATAATCTTCAAGAATAAAGATTTGATACAAAAGTAAATGAATCATACAATGATCAATGCAAGGTTTGTTTTGGTCGCAGGAACTATACCAGTTCATTATGTGCGGCTTAGTATTTGCATACTTTGCAGAAATGTATAAATGATGTGACTAAAAACTGAACATGTGACTCATCCCTTGGATGTTCTGTATTGCACGAGAAGGAAACATGCTTACATCATAGACTGGACCCCCGAGGGATGCAATTCGATGACAATTGACACAGATGAAAATAAATAGATCTATTGATAGCATAGCAATGGAAATTCAAGTCAATAGCAATGAGACCAATGAACATAGCACTATTGGGTACTCTACTCGCAAATAGATAGAAATTTAAAAATCTGCGAAATATGACCAGGATACATGGCCTTACCTTGACCAACAAACAGTTGGATTCAGCAAGCAGAGCAGTATGTTGCGGGAGAATAGGTGGATGGCCACAGGTAGCGCACTGATGGGTATGCTCGAAGCGGTCACAGAAGTTCACGGATAGCACGTCGACGAGCAGATTAGCATAGATCTCAGTGGTTCCCAGGTAGCACGTTCAGGAGTTGACTTGCAAAGCACAAAAATGTTCTCATGAGACATATCGAGTGGTTTTTAAAGTATTAGAAACTGGGGTGTTTGTGAATGAATGACGTATGTATGCCGTGGTATTAGGGAGGGCGGCCTGCTTGAAGGGGAGGCCTGCTTGGAGACACGGGGTCTGAGGAGGCCATGTGACCGATGGCCCCTTGGCGTGGGACACCTTTTGAAGTGTACATGTAGTTTGGAACCTTGGCCTTTCGCGCCCCTGACAGCCCCCCATGCCAGCGCTCATCCACTGGCGCGAACTGCCTTTGATACAGGGGGGTGGGATGGATGGCCCTGGGGCGTGCAGATAAGGCACAGGAAGACTGCTGAATGGAGACACACTTATGTGGATTGCAGGGGGGCGACCTGCTTGAAGGGGAGGCCTGCATGGAGACACGGGGTCTGAGGAGGCCATGTGACCGATGGCCCCTTGGCGTGGGACACCTTTTGAAGTGTACATGTAGCTTGGCAACTTGGCCTCATCCACTGGCGCGAACCGCCTTTATATCAATATATAGTATATCGCCTTTATATCAATGATAGTATATCGTTGCTTATCAATAACAAATGCCACATACCGGAGATTCTTGTGAGCACAGACCCACACTTCAACCGGTGTTTTATAGTGGTCAAGACCCTAAGGCCTGTAAAATCCAATGGTAATTGTTAGTATAGATATATGTGTGACTTTTATAGAGACTTAACCCACTGAACTAGTGTTATTTAGTGCATGCATTATCGAGAATATGTTGTTAGCTTAGATAGATAGTGACCACCCTGCTTCACAGCGACCAGACCTTCACCCATTCGGAGCACAGATGTCTGACATCCATCCTTGAATGGAGAAACACTTGATTCATTTAAAAAATCGAAACAAACGTTGTTAAAATATATGTGGTGTTTTATTTTGTATCTTATTTTCATGGCACAAAAATACAAGACTTTAAAGATTATACAGGTCAGGTTGCAACACAGCGAGAGAAAATCCCCTGTACTGACCGCTGTCACTCGGGAACGTTTCTCTAATGGCACGAACGGCACAGGCGGGTATCACTCTTCGAACGCGGTGTCCAAGCTACCCGTGGAGCCACCACGTAAAGGAACGATAGGCCACCAGCCTGTACCACCTGTGAAAAGGAATGAAACAAACTGTTTTTAAATGACCAAGATAAGTTTAATAAACGTTTGTTGTCAATGACAATTCTTGTAACTAATGGCATTCTGCACGGACAAATGCTATCTAGACAATGCACACTATTGAACAACTTACATGCGTTACAATGATATGTAGATGTAATTTTGGATATTAGAGGAACATGAAATAGGAGTGGCATGACAAGCAGAGTATACTTACTCGTTACTCGGATTACGAGGACCAACAGTTGCGCGAAGTTCGTGCATAAGCACCATCATTATTCTCAACACGGCCCGTGTGAGGCAGGCTGCCCTGAAGTCTGGCAGCTCGGTGATGCATTGCGGTTGTGGCTCGCCTTCCGAAATGTAGGCCAGGCATCCCGAGTTTTCTCGGCAGCAGCAGTTCTCGTCCTCAGTTGGCATTAGTTTCCACCGATTGCATGTGCACCAGGTGGAGACGCCATCCATTCGACTAGGCCCAGGCTCTTCATCTGTTGATTCGTCCTGCCAACTGCCGTCCGAATCCCCATAGTTTTCGCATGTTTCCCTTTCCAGTAGTTCCTCCTCGGTATACTCGGGCTCGTACATGTAGGGCATTATTGTAGCCATTGTGTGTTAAACAAACTAAAATAATTTATAGCGGTGGTACTGGTATCTGTTCACACGGGCTATAAGCGGCGAAGGTAGCTGACCAGAGCACTGAAACGAGTCACAGAATACTCAAAGTAACACAGAGAGAGGAATGGAATCGAAAATCTGCTGCTGTGGGTTGTGAAACGGTCTGTTTATACTTATTGAGGAAAGAGGTGCCCTGCCATTTCCATGGCGAAACACGTCATTAGCTGAAGCGCAGCGAATGTTGACACGAGACGTGCTTTGGCGTTGGGAAATGGGCTGTACGAGTCTGCTGATGACAGGCTCAGGGGTGGGGGAATTGATTTAGTGCCGCAAAAGCAGGTCAGCCAGGGCGATCGGGGAAAAGATAGGATTATCAGAAAATGGCGGCTCCCTGGTGCTTGTTTTCGTGTGCGTTTAATGGACGAAAACTCAGGTAAACATAGTAAAGTTTTGTAAAATCGAGTCACTTAGGCTTAAAAAAACATGGCCGACCCGTAGGGGCAATAAACATTTTTACTAGACCATGCCTTTAATTGATTTTGCCCCAAATATATGTGATGGGGTGAGTTTAGGTTAATAATTCATGTAGGCCGGTTAAGGGGGAGGCTGCGGGTGGTCTCCCACGCATATATTTGCAGCAGAATCTACCAGTAAAAAAAACAATTAGATGAAAACTTTTTGAGCAGATCACATAGAACTTTCCAGAACCCTTTACTAGTAGTGGTTTCTAAAGAACTTCTGAGTACCTTGTGTCTGCATTATTTCCCTGAACTTTGAGTTAGCAGTCATAGGCGATCCCCAGATAATGAAAGCAAGAGACCACATTTGTGGCATGCACTGCAATTTGACACTTGTCTTTTTTAAATTAATTCTTCAAAAATACATTAATTTTGTCTTCAAATAATTAATTACCATAAGAATCTTTTTGCAGTAGTTTAACAGACCATGAAGAAGAAGAAGACACCTCAAGTCAAGTGTTATCACTAGCATTAACATGTTGTAAAACACGTAGCAAAGAACCTAGGGATGGGTATGGCTCAGCTTGTGGGCAAACGCATGTTAGGCGAGCAGGACGCCTGCCATATGTACATTAAATAGGCTTATGTGAAGGATAGATCCTTGTTTCAGCTTATATTCATGCTGAGAGTGTCCCTTTCATTTCAGGTCTTCACTGAACTGATGCCCTCTCGTAGGTGGACATTTTTTTTTAAAGCCAAGAATTATAGCTCCAAAGTTTAACTTCGTCAAATGAAAGTTCTGAGATGTATTTTCAGTATCCTATAAAATGTTCAAGCAGCTCGACTCCCAGTAGATTTTCATATCAAAATGTTATCATTTATGCTGCATGCAATCTGAATTCCCATCATCAATGTGCAGCTGGGTTCTAATCACCTTAACCCAAAGAAGGACCACCATTTAAGAAGCAAGTGCACATTTTTCCGTAAAGCAATTTATTGTACAAATGGCCAGGAGGGTCTAGATGATGCTGTAGAGTTAATCTAATCTGAGTCTCCTCAAAGCACACAATTTGCCACTTTTTAGACATCTTGTAACAGTAAAAACACTCCCACATATTTTATTACAAATCATTCCCCCCACACATGATTGGTCAAACCTATACAAAAGAAATCCAATCTCCTTTAATCCCCAATGCTCTCATTGGATGCATTTATTTAACTACCATCATCAGCTCATTTCGTAGCACACCACTTTTTGGGATCTTCCGTGGTAGGTCATGACGTCGTCACATAGTTACACATTCAAACACAAACATAATTCATTACAAGTTCCAGCTGGCCTAGGACCTCTAACCCCGAACGTGACGCACATGGTTTGCAAGGAAAATGTTATGATATATTGAGGGGGAGAAATAATAAGTTCCCTTTGAACAGGCGATAAATATCATACCCACCCAGACTTGTTTGCATCCTTGTTTCACTCTTATCTACATGACTACCAATTCAACACACATGCCCTCTGTGAGAAAATGGCTGAAACCCATAAAGCATTTGTCAATTCTGCCCTTAAATTGCACTTGCACCAAGCTTATTTCTGTGTCACAAATAGATGGCCGGACTCCCCTGGACAATGCATAACAGGCTCCCATGTACTTATAAAAATCCTGAGCCTGCCTGTGGCTGACCATCTGATATTGTTGCAGCTGCTTGCTGCCCTTCCTCTGACTTCAACCTTGCTAAACCAGTTTTCCCAGTCACACAGAGCTCATCTTGCCAGCTTGGGCTCCTGGGCCCCGCAGAATCCTTAGCTATGAGAGGATCTGCAGCATATAGATTGTATATTCACCATCCACCTCAATGGTCCCAAACACATATCTTTAAAGACCACCATGTATGAATGTCTGTGCATGTATGTTCAACACTACTGCATCCTCTCACCGTGATTTCCTAATTGCAAATCTCCTTTCTCGCATGCACAGATAAAACTCCCCGTTTCACAATTCCTAGGCGCTACATGGCACACCATACCTACATTGTTTTTAGTTTATTAGCAGTTTTGACATTTATCTCCCTGCGTACGTGCAATCTAAAATGTATCAACTTAAACACAAAGTAACACTAAAAGTAACGCTTATCCCATTCCCATTAACTATACTAGATAAACGTTAAATTGCACATCACGCCAACTTCACCATTCCCCTAGTCACCAATATCGCACACGCAACGTGAACCCCTCTTTCTCATTGGGTCCTTTACTGACCATCCAAACATCCACCAGTCATTTTTCCCACATATCCCCCTGCTTATGTTCAGCACTTGTCTAAGGGCAGCCTTGTTGATGGTTGCTTGCTTTGTAGAATAGAATATCAAAATATATATAGAATTCAAAACCATATCTACAATTCCTTGTCCTGCAATACACCATGTTAGAAAGAAACATGCATCACAAATGTGTGTGTAATCATGTTTAACGATTGATATTTTATTACTACATTCTTACATATAAATGTATGAGCTTATTGTACAACACTGTTTTATGACCATATTTTAACATAGGTCTTTATGCATATATTTTGAATTACAATTGCATTAGATCACAAAATGCTGTGAAAATTGACAGGCTGCCATAATTTATTTTACTTTTTTTATCTGTAGATATAGCTGGATTCATTTCTCTGTGTTGAACGACAAATTGACTACTGTGCATTCCTAGCAAACAGCCATTGTTTACACAGTTCATAGGCATAACACGCATGAGGGGCACCAGCCTAGGGCTTGAGAGGGCTTAAGCCCTACCACTTTGAGGCAGAAGGCATCATTCTGATGTGACACCCCAACTGTGAGCTGACGTCAAGGTCTTGTCAAATGTCTCACCTCGGACATTGGTGTCTAGTTTTAACAGTAATTGACGTGACAGCAGCAACAAGCATACATTGGCAGAGGAAAAATATCTGCCCAATCAAAATCATTGTACCCCTTATGATCAAGCTAAAGGCTAAAGTGCTCTGCTTAGCATTTAGATGGACCACCTTTACAAACAGACATCACCATGTTGAGGCTGGCTCTGCCCCTAATAACAAGACCGCAGATAAGTCAGATGTGACACATGTTTTGGGAAGTGTGGAGATAATTACATACAGGTGATGGAAATCAAGTCACAGGGGCGCCCAACCCACTCGGGAGTGGCACATAAGGCCCACACCTGACCCAAAAACACGTTCCAACACCATGCTTCCACTAGCAGTCATGAATTTTGAGATGCAGCACCTCATGTTTCACATTGAACTGTAGAGTCTGGAGCAACAGCACATAGCACATGATGCAAAGAGGAGGAGGGTTTGATGCCATGCAAGGTGAGCGCTCATTCCCTGTGTCACGTCCTCACCGTGGAAATTGACTGATGCCCAGCTAATTACTCTGTACTGGCTGAACAGGGAGACAATGGCTGAGGTACTGTACTTTGATCCATGATAACATACAGAGCAGGATCAATATCAGGACTGCACTACCCCCTCTGCTGAAGCTAGTGTCAGTGCTACTTATCCTGGCCAGTGGCACCTTCCAGCACATTGTGGGCATGTTGCATGGCACGTCCCAGCCCGCCTTCTAGGTTGTGCTTGGGCAGGTGCTAGAGGCACTCCTGTGTCATGCATCCCGGCAAATCTCCATGCCCACCACCCTGGCACAGATCAATGCCACAAAGGGACACATCTATGAAGCATCCCACATGTCAAATGTAATTGCAGTGCTCAACTGCACCCATGTGGCGGTGGTTATTCCCCAGGCATCTGAAGAGGCATTCTCCAACAAGAAGCACTTTCACTCCCTGAACGTGCAGTTTACGGTTGATGCTGACTTGACCATTAAACACTGCTGCGCACGCTTTCCTGGATCCACTCATGCCAAGATCCTGCACAATAACACCCTGCCTACTCACATGAAGAGGCACAGAGGCGAACACGCATGGATTCTGGGTGAGTACAAGCATCATCACACAATGCAATCTCGCAGCACAAGTTCAATGCTATGTGAAGGGGGAAATCGCTAGCAGAGATCAATGCATGCCCTGTCATGGCCCTGTACATGCAGGACCTACCCTCTCACCCTGCACATGACATCCACCAACCCAAAGGACTAGGCCCAGCAGGACTATACAGTAGAATACAAAAAATGCATATTGCCCCAACAACTCACTCATTCCCAAACAGGTAAATACAGGAATCACAATGCTTTGGGCAGACATTCCTACACAGCCAAAGGAACAGTTCAAACGTGCACAAGAACTGTGCAACACTGCCAGACAGTGATGGCATCTATACTGCAAACCATGTATGTGAATCCATAGCAGCAAGAACGCAGACAACACAAACAAGAACAAGAAATGATCACCCAGCAGGGCACATGCTTGATAGCCCAGAGCAGCATTAACACAAGCAACATGAACATTGGAAACCCGATCACAGGCCATGTCTGGCACAACGGGTGTGTGAGCTGTGTGCACAGTGTATCTCAAAGTGACAATGCATATGTACCCCCGTAGTATACCACACTTCATGCATGCAATTACTGGTAATTAAAAGAATTGTGTACAAATGCACCATGTGTGATGATTTGCCAGGTATCCCAGCCCTTTCCCATAAGTTTAGGGAGGTGTACCCGTTACCCAATAGTCCCCCTAGGGGTGATTTAATGTGGGAGGACCTCATGGGAAGGGATCAACTAGGGTATAACCCATGGGCCAATGTCACACTCCAACCTTCGCTTACCCCCTTTCATGCCAAACTACGTTCTTGAGAGTAAACCCTTGTATTTCTGTAGTGTTGGGGAAACAGCCAAAACAGAAATTACCAGGACGAAGAAGAACACAGAATACATGAAGATTACTGATTGTGCTAGCACTGGTACGAGGTGACCCCAAGGATACATAAGGATCAATCCGTCAAGAACAACAAAGGATGTTGACAGTCCGACATGGAGGGGCTGACAACAAAGTATAAGAAGAGAAGAAGGACTGAAGACTTGGTCAAGCCCAGCCGGGAGAGGTGTGTAACCATCCAGAGCTGGAGTTTTGAATCCTGTCGGCTACTTGGGAAACAGAACAGCAGAGGACGCTGGCCAAGCGCTGAGGGAGTTCTCTGTGGGCCCAGTTGAAGCAGACCAGAAAAGCGAAGCAGGAAGCAGAATCAAAGCAGTCCAGTAGAGCACGGAGTCGCTGTGCTGCTGTCGAAGCAGAGGAGAGAAGCCCGAAGAGCTGGAGAGATGTACAACAGCCCCAGGAAGCCCTGTTGCCATACCAATATCCCAGAGAAGGTAACGGGAGGTACAAGAGACCTGGAGGGGACACAGGGTTGGAAGAGGGGCATGCTCAAGCAAATCTCTCCATCACCAGTGGTAGCCATCAAACTATTGGGACGAGTGGACTGAGCATCCACGGAGAACTTCCTCCTCGCAGTGGCATCAATAAGTCCACTTACCTCCAGGGAAGGGTCTGGGAACCCACCGCAAGTGAAGCAAGCCTTTTGTTAAGCAGAATTATATGCAGTACCCTTTGGCAACAAGAGAAAAATAATGATGACCCCACAGGGTGTAAAATGCAGGTGATATGGTATACCAATTACCAATACTCACCTCACTTTTTCCAACCTCAAAAAGCAAACAACTGGTATACCACACTGTAGCATACAAGAAAAATGCCACAGGCTAGTCAACAGGTCTAACACAAGGTTTCCCTTGGAGGATCGCTCTCATTAGGGCCTCCTATTTTCTGGTTCCAAAGAGTGTCCTCATTCACTCTGGCTCTGTGTTTTTTACCTCTAGTTAGCAAGTGATCATATCATCATTGCTATAGATTTAACACTTGAATATTGACCAGAGTCTTAGCTACAATTTTTCATTATTTTAATAGAAAACATAAAACAACTTTTGGTGCAAAAACTTCACTGACATTTTACACAAAAATTATCATTTCTCAAAAGATGCATTATTTTGAATACAATCCTTTGATCAAAATATCAACATTTGAATTAATCATGCACCGTAGAAGACAATAAAAAGTTAAGTACACGTAAAGCGAACAGACCATACAAACATTTTTGACAAAGAGACCCCATAAGGCAAAGTTTTCATTTGGACAAAAAAGTTGTGGATGAACACAAAAAAAGTATATTCTATTCCTATGGCAAAAGGATATTATAGCATTATTTAGTTTTCATCATCTTTTGAATTTACATTGCTTAGTTTTCAACCTATTTTGGTTCTGAAAATCCACATATGTATTCGCCAAAGAACCCCGGACAAAAAGAAACAAAAACCAATTATTGTTCCTTTATGGGGTTTTAGGAATAGATAACTAGTGTAAACTAGACTTATATATTCACACTAGTCTGCTGTTTCTTACAGTACTGCTTTGGCAACACCACACACCACACACAATTAAGACTACAAGTGACAGTACTAATTCACCTTTGGTACGAACCTGTACTACACAGTAAAGTGGCAGCGATGGCTGAGCAGCCAGACTTATCTCAAGAGCAAGTGAGCAGTATCAAATAGTTACACAAAGGACAGCAATTACTATGATTCAAACAAACACTGACTCAAGGTCTCTGAGTAAAAGAATATACATTTATTTCCACATCAATTGTAAAACATTTCACTAAAGTAAAGCAGTTGCAAAATCACACTCTTAATACACTACACCACTCCAAATAGATTCTGGACAAGTTAAGCTCAAAATGAAGTGTGAGCAAAATGGCACTCCAATAATTTAAAAGGGAGGGAAAGACAAAGTTAGACCAACATTGAGCAGGACCAACAGGTAAGTAAGCACGGCAATCTAGAAAAAGGAACTACAGTGAGGGAATGAGGTCGAAAAGGCTTAGGGGCAAAGTCAATAGGACAAAAGTCTTTTGCTCAAGATCACACAGTTCAGGGTAGTTCGCGGTTAAGTCTTTGCCAAGAGTTCCGGACGGAGTTGGTCAGAAGAAAAGTTAGTTTAAAGAATAGAGAAGGACAAGACCTTGGATTGGCGAAAGGTTTCACGCACTTTCACCACGGCTGGACGAAACGAACAACCGGATTTGAACAGTACCTTAAAATGGAGAAGCAGCTGTAACTGAGGCGGACGTTCCTGGCAGGTCCTGCAGGCTCAGGGTTCCTGAAGCGACTGTCGGACTGACATGAAGTAGGAAGACTGGAGGGTCCTGCACGTCCCAGGGAAGAAACCAGCAGCAGAGCAGAGCAACAAATAAAAGGTGTGCTCCTTAAAACCCAAGCAGGGTCCGACCTTCCTGGCTATCCGGTTCACTGTAGCTCTGTACAGCAAATTCGACCAGAGGAGGGAGACCTGGCTTGAAGTTTGGGTGAACTGGTTGGTCCCACCAGTTCAGGGAAAGAAGATTCCTGGTAGATCTCTGTCGTTAGAGTCTGAAGATTTGGACCTGCAGCAGGGCTTCACCGGGCGGTTCAGTCGTGGTAGGCGTCCTCTTCTTTCAGCTCCTCTTCAGTTCTCCCGTTCCAGTGGCGATTCTCCCCAGAGACCTGCTTTTTATGCAGTTTTTCCCCATACACACAGCCTTGCTGTCAATCACACAGCAGGGTGGCTGTCCTGGTGCGACAGTCACCTAGCCAATCAAACAGGAGTGCGACTTGGGTTACCAAGGGAATCCATGGCAGGGTTCCTAAAACCCCTCCCTCACATCCTGCCTACCCAGACTTTCAGGCTCCTAAGGAGGGCTTCTGTGCAGAAGACCGCGAAAGGATGGCGAACAAAGGAATCAAACCTGGTTTGGTGCGCAGAGAAAAACACGAGAAATAATTTTACAAAAAGAAATGGCGAATAAACCCAGCTGGAACCAAATGAAAACAAATATGGTCCAGCGGATTTAAGTTTGAGGCTACCAAGATAGCCTAAAACAATACCAAGGTTATTTAAGATAACCACGGTAGGAAAAATAGGGTAGTTACCACTGCCAGAAGCCAAGTCTTAATGAAAAGGGAGCGAAACAATGCTCTAAGAGAAACAGACAAAACGGGATAAGTTTTAACCTTTTACAGTACTCTATGTAAGATAGTTTGTACTGAGTCTGTGGATTTAAAGAGACTAATAAAGTCAATGGCAACTTTACATGTTCTGGGAGACAGTAGTCAATCCCAGAAAATGGAGTCTGAGTTGGGAAGTCTAAAAGACAACCCTGTGTACCTGCACTGAAGGTGCTGTGTAACACACTGTAGAAAGATGATGCCTGTGGAGTAGGTGAGGCTCCACAGTCCATGAACAATAAAAATGTTAAACACACAGAAAAACACATGTAAGAGTGGGAAAAAAGGCTCACACTCTTACCAGGTGAAAAAAATAAATCCTAGAAATCCAGCAAAGCTGCAGAGGGACTGAGTAGGTAAGGGAAATTATTTTATTTTTTTATTTGATGTGTTTTGGTAGCAAAAATTAATTTACACCTTTACAAATTTTTACATCGTAAATTCAAATGTACAGATGTTAAAAAGAAATCGATGCTATCTAGATTACAACAAAACAACAATATTGACACATACAAAACACATGAGAGCCTGAAGGAGACTCAACAGCAGTACAAATCACCTCCAACTATAGGGGGTAACAGAAAATACTACATTAAAATTTAGACAGTCACATGCTCAGACCCATGAGAACCATGTAGGGTCCCTTTAACCAAAAGGAAAACAGACACCAAGCATCTCACAGCTTTCTTTGTTCCTACATGACATGAGAGAGCATTTTACACTTAAAACTTTATAACTTCTTAAAAGGACACCACTTCTAAGAAGGACAAAAATATTGAGAATAACACCAGCACCTAATGCTAAAGAAACAATTGGGTGATTCATAGATGCTACACAAATACTTAGACAGAATCTAGGCGACTCCTCAGAAACCAACCCACTCTGTAAGGCCATGTTGCGTTGTAGCTGCTGTTCTTCAATGAGCAGAACAAGTCTAACTGTTGCTAGAATAATTGAGGTGGTATTACCCTGCATGCAACGAAGCCAAACTAAATGACATTCAAAGGTGGAGTGCGAATTCAAAAAAGCACCCAAACAACGACACCTGTGATTGTCAAAGAAGTTACAATACATAAAAGATGTTCCAGGGTTTCGCTCTCAGCATGCTTAAGACAGAATCTACACACTTCCCACTGTACCTGGGCCTTATAAACGGACCAATTCCTGATCCAATAGCCCGTATGGATTAGGTCTAAGCGGAAACGCATGTAGGTTCTTCTTGCCACTTTGTCAGGGCAGCATAATAAATATGATAGCCTAGGGGAAACAGCCTGCCTAAATGTGGCATAGGTAGAAAAAGAGGAATATCCCCCAATCAAGTCAGAATTGTGGGCCCATGAATTTTTAAAAAAACGCTTTTTGGGCTTATGCAGAGAATCTATTAGATCTTGCTGCGACATGTTCAATGAGATTAAAGTGGCCTGTATTCGATCGTTAAACTCACACATCGAAATTGGATATTTCTGGGCTAACATTGCCTGAAAATCCTCATAAAGGGAATTTGGAGGCGGTACGAGCATTTTACAAAAGGTATTTACCATACGCCACTGATGTTTGTCTGCTAAAGGGTAAAGGCCCAATTCATGTAGAATGATAGGATTGGGAAGATAACCTGGCAAACCCAGGATAGTTTTCCACAACTTAACTTGGAGCAAATTTAGTAAAGGCCCCATGTTCAAAAGACAGACATCAATTGCATAGAGCAGAATAGGTTCTACCTTCAGGGTATAGTATTGTAACAAGGGGATAAGCGAAAACCTACAGTATCTTCGGAAAATAATTCTCATTTGGGCCAACAAGGGAGCAAGCTTAGAATTCAACACTGTGCGCCATGCACCGACAGACATTCCATTCGACAGGTGATAGCTCAAGTAAGTTATTTCTTCTTTTTTCGTAATAGGAAGATCATTAATAACAAAGTTAGACTTAGGTATTTTTTCTTTGGCTGTAAAAACCATTATATGAGATTTTGCTGAGTTGATGGTCATATTGTTTAATGTGCAATACTCATAGAAGATGTTTAATTTATTTTGGAGACCAAATGGGACCCTGTCGAATAGGATTACATCGTCGGCGAATGCCAACCAGTGTAGCCGAAGTTTGCCCAAAACTACCGAAAAGGAATTAATGCCTAGCCATATCTGCTCAATGTCAGCAAGATAGAGATTAAATAAATCCGCGGCCAAGTTACACCCTTGTAATAGGTTTCACACCTATACGCGTGGGAATGATATCTGACAGAAGCCCCTCAGAGTTAATGCGGACACTGTAAGACGTGTTTTGATGTAATGCTGCAATTATTGCTACCAATGCAGCAGGAATGCCATATGATAGCATCTTCTGCCAGAGACGATTTCGTAAAACGTTGTCGAAGGCAGCTGAGAGGTCTAATGCTGCCATATAGATGGTAGCATTAGTCTTGGCATGAGCAGCGTGGAGAAGATGGGCAAGAGTCAAGGCGTTTAACTGCGTGCCCATTTCTCTCCGAAAGCGGACTTGAGCTTTTGCAAGAATGGGAGAGGCACGTAAACAGGCTTCCAACTCACACAGAACCAGCTTTGCAAATTTTTTTGCTGCTGTATCGATTAAGGCGATAGGTCTAAAATTTGTCGGGTTGCTTAAGGCACCCTTTTTGTGAATGGGGATCACTGTAGCCATTAACCATGATTTGGGAATTCTGCCGGATTCATAAACCAGCTGGAAGCGTGGCAGCAAATACCTGGCCCAAAAGTTCGGATCGTCCTTGAGCACGCAAGGGGGTGGCCCGTCAGGTCCGGCCGCTTTCGAAAATTTCAGTTGGGCAATTGCCCATATGATATCTTTGAGATCCACGGACAGACACGTGGGAGCGGCAGCTGCATTGTCAGAGATTGCGAGAATAGGTGTATTTCTGGCACTGCATATTTTTGGCGAAAGAATTGCTCCCATTCAATACCTGTAATGGAAGCATCTATTCGTGTGTCCACTTTTCCCGCCGGATTTCTTAAGATAGCCCCTACACGCAAGGTTTTTTTTTTGCATAGCATCTCAATCATGTTTTGGTTGGCTAGGGTGAAAGCAGCCTGTCGAAGAGATTTTAATTGCGTTTTAAATCGGGCAACAATGAAGTTCTTTTCTCTGTTGTAGATGGAAAAGTGGAACGGCATCTGTTTTAACTTGTGCAGCTTGCTGTTTTTTTGCTTTTTTAATAATGCAATTGCGTCCACATTAACGTGGAAATCCCGCAAGTTGCCCTTTTCTCGCGAGTCTTTCACAAGATTGACTAGGTGCCCATGAATCATAGAGAGATTTATTGTAACGCTCACCTGATTCCCGCAGAGGCGCCGGTCTTGACTGGGTGAATGCCGTATCTTCAAAGGTGATGTGTAACACACGGTTGGCTCTTTGGGCTGGACCTCTGTGCACTGTATGTCTGACTCGAAGAGTAAGATGTCTGCAGATAGGAAATATGGGATTAATGAACTGGGGTTATTGGGTGCCTCTCTCCTCTTCCCTTTCTCTTCTCCTGTAGAACCCCAAAGGTTAACGCCCTCACCTTAGGTAAGTGAACGCCGAGCTCTCCATCTGCCTCGGGGCAGGGTGCCGTAACCAGTTTCTTCACTGGATAAGGGTGCAGGCCTCTTGACCTCAGAGGACTGCTGTCCGTCGTTAACTGCACGAACGGTAAGTTCTGGGCACTTCAAATGTCTTAAAAGTCTTTTGTAATGATATCTCTTGTTTTGCAGGGTTCCGGCGATGGCGGATGGCAGGCTGATGAGAGTTGAGGATCGAACCCGCGTGAGGAATAGAAGTGCCTGGAAGCACGTAAGTAAGCGCTTGTAGCCTGCTTCACGATGCGCACTAACTGTCCCTTTTATCTTGCAGGTACAAGTTCGGAGCTTTAGAGAAGCTGAAGGGTGCTGGAATACCCACTGGATTCGGCGTGGGAAGGAGTAATGGCACGTGAGTAATAAAGTTGCCCAATGTCTTTAAACGCACCTTCTTTTGTCTTTCAGATGCGGGATGCAGCGCCGAAGGCCTCCGGAGCGTGCGAAGAGCTGGTAAGCTTTTGTCTTTCAGATGCCAGAATGCAGTGCGAGGCGTTGGTGACAGCCGATGGACCAGGTAAGAGATGCGCTGCCACTGAAGACCGTAGTGCTAACCTGTTCTTTCTTTGTCTTTACAGGTGCTGCTGAAGACTCGATTCCAGGATGGTAAGCCTTTGTTCCCTTAGGCCCAGGATCAGAAGCAGAAGACACGATGAGCGTTCTGCTGCAGAGAATGCAGAATAACACAAAGCAAGATTCATCCATCGGGTGTGGTTTAAATAGCCTCCTGTAGTGCTTAGGTGTCTGCTTCCACAGCCACGCCTAGGTAAGAAAAGAGTTCCTGCTTTCCAGAAGAGTTCCAGTGTTCTGAACCTAGGGAGTGGCTCCTGCCCCACCCAACAGGAAAAGTAGTCCCAAACAGAAGAGGATCAGGGGTTCAATTGGCAGGTAAGTAAGCAGCATGGTCTGCTGCAGGTAAGTCCACCCAAGCATTATGAGCCTGGCGCTTCCAGCGCTGGGACTGGGCATCTTTATGAGCCTGGTGCCACTGGCGCCAGGACAGGGTCCAAAAGGTCCCAATTGGGACTGGCTGGGACTCGGAACCAGGGTTATGGGTCTGCTTCCAAGGGAGTCGGGCAAGTCCTGATCTTTTGGAAGCAGAGATCATGACAGCACCCCCCCTCAAGGCCCCTCCCAAACCAGGCTTCTCCGGGGGTTTGGGCTTGTTAGGAAATGTTCGATGAAATCTTTTGATTAGACGAGGCGCATGGACATATTCTGCAGGTTCCCAGGATCTTTCTTGGGGACCGTAGCCTTTCCAGTCAATTAGGTAAAATAGTTTAGATTTGGAGATCTTGGAATCCAGGATGCTTTTGACTTCAAACTCGAGTTCTCCATCAACTAGAATAGGTTTTGGAGATGTAGTTAGTCGGGTTTGAGGTTCCACAGGTTTTAATAGAGAGACGTGGAAGACCGGATGTATCTTCATGTGAGGGGGCAAGTCCAACTTGACCGCTACTGGATTTACTATGGTAGTGATGGAATAGGGACCAAGGTATCTTGGGTTGAATGTGCGTGGTCCTTTTAGAGGTAGATATTTGGTGGGTAACCAGACTTGATCTCCTACTTGATATTGGGGGGCTTCCTTCCGATGTTGGTCTGCTCCTTTCTTGTATTGTTCTTTAGCCCTTTGAAGGTGAGAAACGGCTTCCTTAAAGGCTTGGGTGATTGTAGAATGCAGGTGGTCTACTGCTGGTGTTCCAAGATCTTGGAGTGGATCCAACTCTGAGGTTCGAGGGTGACTACCGTATAAAAGAAAAAACGGGGTTTTCCCAGTTCCCGAGTGGACAGAGTTATTGTAGGCATATTCGGCTATCCAAAGGATATCTTTCCAAGTTTTTTCAGTTTGTTGTAGCATGCAGCGCAAATACTGTTCCAGAGTTTGATTGGTCCTCTCGGTTTGTCCGTCGGTTTGAGGGTGGTGGCTGGTCGAAAGTCTCACATCAATTTGAGCCGACCGACAGCAACTTCGCCAAAAATGAGAAATAAATTGACTACCTCGATCCGAAATTAGAACTGAAGGAAAACCGTGCAGTCGGACGATGTTTTCGAGAAATGCCGGGCCAGAGTTGCTGCTGTTGGTAAGCCTTTGAGTGGAATGAAATGCGCCATCTTGGAGAATAGGTCCACGATTACTAGGATCGTATTGTATCCGGAGCATGGAGGTAGATCGGTGATGAAGTCCATAGAAAGCGTATGCCAAGGGCGAGGCGGGATGTCAATAGGGCGTAAGAGGCTGGCTGGTTTTTCCTTTTGACTCTTGTTTTGGGCGCATACTCCACAGGACATTATAAAGTCTCTGATATCTTTTTTCCAAGACGGCCACCAGAAGTAGCGCTTGATCTTTTCCCAGGTCTTAGTCATACCGGGATGTCCTTCCATTAAAGAATCGTGATAACAAGAGATTACCTTTTTCTGTAAATCTGTGCTGGGCAGGTATAACCGTTCTTGGAAATATAATAGGTTGTCCTTCACCGTAAAGTCCTTTCCCTGCAGATGCCAATTCTGTATGTCTGCTGGAGTTACCAGTAGCCTGGCTTTATCCTTAACTTCCTCTATGGATTGTGTGGCGATTACACCTAGAATTCTTTGTTCGGGAATGATAGGTACAGGTTTAGGATTGATCAAATGTTCTTCCACTCCCATCCGAGAAAGGGCATCAGCTTTACCGTTTTTTGTACCAGGTCGATAGGTAATTATGAAGTCAAACTCGGCAAAGAATAGTGCCCAACGGAGTTGCCTAGAGGATTGAGCTTTTGCGGTTTTCAAATATTGCAGGTTTCGGTGATCTGTAATCACAGTAACGGTGTGTCGGGCCCCCAGAAGATAATGCCGCCAAGCCTTAAAGGCGGACTTGATAGCTAGAAGTTCCTTATCAATAATAGTGTAATTGATTTCAGGAGGCGAGAATTTGGGGGACCAAAATGCCACGGGATGCAACTGATTGGTTACTGGGTCCTTTTGTGTTAGAACTGCCCCCATGGCAAGGCTCGAAGCATCAGTTTCAACAATGTAGGGGAGTTCTGGGCGAGGATGTTTTAAGATCGGTGCAGAGATAAATCTAGTCTTCAAATTCTGGAAAGCTTGTTCCGCCTCGGTAGACCATTCAAAACGTTTGTTTTTCTTTAACAAGGCGGTGATGGGCTGGACTATTCGAGAGAATTCGGGGATAAACCTGTGGTAAAAGTTAGCGAAGCCTAACATGCTTTGAACACCTTTTACGGAGGATGGCGATGGCCATTTGAGAATTGCATCGACCTTCTTTGAATCCATACGCACTCCGCTAGGTGATAATATGAATCCCAAGAATTCAAGTTCAGTCACGTTGAAAACACATTTTTTCAATTTAGCGAAAAGTTTGTGTTGACGCAATCTCTCGAGGACCATTTTCACGTGTTTCCGATGTTCAGTTTCCGATGAAGAATAAACGAGGATGTCGTCAATGTAAACAACAACACACACATCTATGAGCTCTCTGAGGACATCGTTCATAAAATATTGAAAGGCGGCCGGGGCATTGCAAAGTCCGAAGGGCATGACCTGATATTCAAATAGCCCATACTTGGTGCGGAAGGCCGTCTTCCATTCATCGCCCTCTTTTACTCGTACCAAGTGGTAGGCTCCTCTAAGATCCAGCTTTGTATATATGCATGCTTTTCTGACTTGGTCCAGGAGTTCAGGGATCAAAGGTAACGGATATCTATTCTTAACGGTGATCTGGTTCAGGGCGCGATAATGAATACAAGTTCTAAGGTCCCCTTCTTTTTTTGGAACGAAGAACAAAGCTGAGGAAGCAGGGGACTTGGAAGGACGAATAAACCCATTCGCTAGGTATTGATCCAGGTATTGTCGGAGGTGAAGATTCTCAGGCTCGGTGAGGGCATAAATTCTACTACAAG
The DNA here is from genome assembly GCF_040938575.1 of Ambystoma mexicanum. NCBI lineage: Eukaryota > Metazoa > Chordata > Amphibia > Caudata > Ambystomatidae > Ambystoma > Ambystoma mexicanum. The sequence goes on along the minus strand of NC_090926.1, from coordinate 1,088,018,108 downwards.
GAGGAGTAGATCCAGGTATCAGGTCTATCTGGCAGTCATAAGACCTATGAGGAGGTAGAGAGTTAGCCTGATCCTTCCGGAAAACATCTTGGAATTCTAGGTATTCAGGAGGTAACTGGGGAGCCTCCGAGGAAATTGCTGCCAGTGCAACACCAGGTCGAGGGTGACAAGTAGAGACACATTCTGGAAACTGAACCGTTCTTGCTCGCCAATCGATCTGAGGATTGTGCTTCTCTAACCAAGGAATTCCTAGAATAATCTGGAACTGAGGGGCCTTGATCACATCGAACACGATCTTCTCATGGTGTCCATCTTGACTTACTAGCGTCACTTCTTGGGTGGTATGCGTTACTGGTCCGGAGGCTATCTCCGTACCATCCACCGTAGTAATGACGTCCTTTACAGCCTTTGGACAAAGAGTCAGATTCATCCTCAAAACCATTTCATGATCCACATAATTGCCGATGGCACCGCTGTCGACGTAAGCTTCAATCGCATGTAATCGATCCGGATGTTCAGGGCTAATGAGGACCATAGGTATCACGAAATGCGAGGTCACGGAACTGGTTTTAACGCTCGGCAAGAGGACCTCTATTCTTGTCGGGCGAGGTTGTTTCCCTGCTCAGAGTTTGTGACCCTGGTAACTGCAGCTCCTACTGCCTTCTTGGCTGGTTTCACCGGACAGTCTCGAAGAAAGTGCCCCGAGTTTCCGCAATAGAGGCATAATTGCAGCTGTTTTCTCCTTTCCCGCTCCTTTTGTGTTAGTGGTCCTTTCAGGCCCCCTATTTGCATGGGTTCCCCGGAGTCTACTCCTTTGGTAGGAGTTGGTGGTTTGGAAAATACTCGAGCATCAAACTTGGAACGATCGGCCTTCCTGTTCTGCAGTCTGTGGTCAATTTGAACGACTAAGTCAATATAGTCCGAACAGTCTTGCGGGGGATTCACTACTTGGGCTAACACATCTTTGAGCTCTCCACGTAGACCTCTATAAAACAGCGTAATCCTTTTGTTCTCAGGCCATCGAGTTTCCACTATCAGTCTGTTGAAAGACGCAATATAAGCCAAAAGGTCTTGATTACCTTGTCGCAATGAAAGGAGCTCATTGTCCAAGGCCTGCCCCTGTGAATGTCTTGCAAACAGTTTTTCCATACTGAGCTGAAAAGCTTGAAAATCATGGAGAACCGGATCATCTTGATTAACTAGAGGGATCGACCAGTCTGCCGCATTGCCACTAAGGTACGAAAGCACGAAAGCTACCTTAGCTTGATCAGTTGGAAAGGCTGCTGGCCGGCACAAGAAGTGCAACCGGCACTGATTAATAAATACTGCAAACCTCTTTGGGTCACCAGAAAATCGTTCGGGCGGAGCCAGAGGTACATTGTAACGCTCACCTGATTCCCGTAGAGGCGCCGGTCTTGACTAGGCGTATACCGTATCTTCAAAGGTGATGTGTAACACACGGCTGGCTCTTTGGGCTGGACCTCTGTGCACTGTATGTCTGACTCGAAGGGTAAGATGTCTGCAGATAGAAAATATGGGATTAAGGAACTGGGTTATTGAATGTCTCTCTCTTCTTCCCTTTCTCTTCTCCTGTAGAACCCCAAAGGTTAACGCTCTCACCTTAGGTAAGTGAACGCCGTGCTCTCCATCTGCCTCGGGGCAGGGTGCTGTAACCAGTTTCTTCACTGGATAAGGGGAGCAGGCCTCTTGACTTCAGAGGACTGCTGTCCGTCGTTTACTGCACGAACGGTAAGTTTCGAGTAATTCTAATGTCTTTAAAGTCTTTAGTAATGATGTTTCTTGTTTTGCAGGGTTCCGGCGATGGCGGATGACGGGCTGAAGTGAGTTGAAGATGGAGCCCGTGTGATGAATAGAAGCGCCTGGAAGCACGTAAGTAAGCGCTTGTTGCCTGCTTCACGATGCGCTCTAACTGTCTTTTTATTTTGCAGGTACAAGTTCGGAGCGGCTGCAGGGTGCCGGAATACCCACTGGGTTAGATGTGGAAAGGAGTAATGGCACGTGAGTATTAAAGTTCCCCAATGTCTTTAAACGCACCTTGTTTTGTCTTTCAGATGCGGGATGCAGCGCCGAAGGCCTCCGGAGCGTGCGAAGAGTTGGTAAGCTTTTGTCTTTCAGATGCCGGAATGCAGTGTGAAGACCTCCGGAGCGAACAGATGAGTAGGTAAGCCTTTGTCTTTCAGATGCCGGAATGCAGCGCGAGGCGTTGGTGACAGCCGATGGACCAGGTAAGTGAAGAGCTGTCACTGAAGACCGTAATGCTAACCTGTTCTTTCTTGTCTTTATAGGTGTTGCTGAAGACTGGATTCAGGATGGTAAGCCTTTTTCCTTAGGCCCAGGATCAGATGCAGAAGACACGATGAGCGTCTGCTGCAGAGGATGCAGAATAACGCAAAGCAAGATTCATCCATCGGGTGTGGTTTAAATAGCCTCCTGTAGTGCTTAGGTGTCTCCTGCCACAGCCACGCCTAGGTAAGAAAAGAGTTCCTGCTTTCCAGAAGAGTTCCAGTGTTCTGAATCTAGGGAGTGGCTCCTGCCCTACCCAACAGGAAAAGTAGTTCCAAACAGAAGAGGATCAGAGGCTCAACTGGCAGGCAAGTAAGCAGCATGGTCTGCTGCAGGTAAGTCCACCCAAGCATTATGAGCCCGGCGCTTCCAGCGCTGGGACTGGGCATATTTATGAGCCTGGTGCCACTGGCGCCAGGACTGGGTCCAAAAGGTCCCAATTGGGACTGGTTGGCACTTGGAACCTGGGTTATGGATCTGCTTCCAAGGGAGTTGGGAAAACCCTGACCTTTTGGAAGCAGAGATCATGACATACATTCCCAGGTAGGTTGATCTGCACTGGGTTCGTAGAGGATGTTGAAGGAAGATTTGCCCCTGATGCGGGTAACGGAGTTTGTCCGGCTTGTGACTGTAGCAATTGTCTAGCGAGATCGTCTGTTCGCTCCTTGGAAATAATCAGTTCCCTTCTTAGAGCATTCGTTTCCTGACGGGCTGCATGCACTTCTGCTCTTAGTTCCCCAAGTAACTGGGCTAGCTGGTCGGTATCCGAGGTTTCCATAGCGCCTGGGTGGGAGTTTTGCAGTAGGCTTTGTGTTCTGTAACGCTCACCTGATTCCCGCAGAGGCGCCGGTCTTGACTGGGTGAATGCCGTATCTTCAAAGGTGATGTGTAACACACGGTTGGCTCTTTGGGCTGGACCTCTGTGCGCTGTATGTCTGACTCGAAGAGTAAGATGTCTGCAGATAGGAAATATGAGATTAATGCACTGGGGTTACTGGGTGCCTCTCTCCTCTTCCCTTTCTCTTCTCCTGTAGAACCCCAAAGGTTAACGCCCTCACCTTAGGTAAGTGAACGCCAAGCTCTCCATCTGCCTCGGGGCAGGGTGCCGTAACCAGTTTCTTCACTGGATAAGGGTGCAGGCCTCTTGACCTCAGAGGACTGCTGTCCGTCGTTAACTGCACGAACAGTAAGTTCTGGGCACTTCAAATGTCTTAAAAGTCTTTTGTAATGATATCTCTTGTTTTGCAGGGTTCCGGCGATGGCGGATGGCGGGCTGATGAGAGTTGAGGATCGAACCCGCGTGAGGAATAGAAGTGCCTGGAAGCACGTAAGTAAGCGCTTGTAGCCTGCTTCACGATGCGCACTAACTGTCCCTTTTATCTTGCAGGTACAAGTTCGGAGCTTTAGAGAAGCTGAAGGGTGCTGGAATACCCACTGGATTCGGCGTGGGAAGGAGTAATGGCACGTGAGTAATAAAGTTGCCCAATGTCTTTAAACGCACCTTCTTTTGTCTTTCAGATGCGGGATGCAGCGCCGAAGGCCTCCGGAGCGTGCGAAGAGCTGGTAAGCTTTTGTCTTTCAGATGCCAGAATGCAGCGCGAGGCGTTGGTGACAGCCGATGGACCAGGTAAGAGATGCGCTGCCACTGAAGACCGTAGTGCTAACCTGTTCTTTCTTTGTCTTTACAGGGGCTGCTGAAGACTGGATTCCAGGATGGTAAGCCTTTGTTCCCTTAGGCCCAGGATCAGAAGCAGAAGACACGATGAGCGTTCTGCTGCAGAGAATGCAGAATAACACAAAGCAAGATTCATCCATCGGGTGTGGTTTAAATAGCCTCCTGTAGTGCTTAGGTGTCTGCTTCCACAGCCACGCCTAGGTAAGAAAAGAGTTCCTGCTTTCCAGAAGAGTTCTAGTGTTCTGAACCTAGGGAGTGGCTCCTGCCCCACCCAACAGGAAAAGTAATCCCAAACAGAAGAGGATCAGGGGTTCAACTGGCAGGTAAGTAAGCAGCATGGTCTGCTGCAGGTAAGTCCACCCAAGCATTATGAGCCCGGCGCTTCCAGCGCTGGGACTGGGCATCTTTATGAGCCTGGTGCCACTGGCGCCAGGACAGGGTCCAAAAGGTCCCAATTGCGACTGGCTGGCACTCGGAACCGGGGTTATGGGTCTGCTTCTAAGGGAGTCGGGCAAGTCCTGATCTTTTGGAAGCAGAGATCATGACATTTATCTCATTGATTTTTTCCATGTTGCCAACAGAGAGAAAATCATCATGGGACACTAACAGGTCCCTGTTTACCAGGAACACCAGTTTCCTGCACACCGACGGGTGCCAGTTTACAGAGATAGTGTGCCTATCGCCTTTGACCATACAAACCGGGGCCGAAACTTCATAGGCCACACTCTCAATATGTAGGCGCGAAGTCAACATGTGGTGATCGCTCAAACCCACGTCCCGAATAAGGATAGGGTCGAGCAGCCCAGTACACACACTTGAGGCCAACAAATAGTCAATGATAGATGCAGCTTGGCAATGCCTCCAAGAAAATCTACTTGAATGATTCGCAAGTTGAATAGGATAGATCCCCCTTTCCTTAAAAAAAAGTGCCAAGTGGTCTCCTCTACAGCAGGCTTGTTGGGCATAAGCGGAAGAGGTGGAAGTGGGCCATGCAAGATTGTCAAGGGGCAGGTAAGAGTTCAAGTCACCGCCAATGACAATTTCGTGGTTGGGACACATGACAGCAGCATGACCTAACATAGGATCCAAGTCTTCTAGAAGCAAATTAAACGCCACCACCTTTGGATTCCAATAGATTGACAGGAGAAGAAGAGTCCAAATAGAACAGTGCTCAAACAAGGCCTTAACCAATAGACATGAGTCAGAAGTATCCATAAGGGCTAACACTGCCTTCAAGCCATTATTGATTAGAACAGCAATTCCCCCTGCTGGGCGGCCTAATTGTTGTCGACAGGCAGGTACCGAAAAGCAAGTATAGAATCCAGGCAAAGTTCGCACATGGCCATTGTTACCTGCAGAAATAAAATATCAGGTTTTTGATCGGGCCTAGCCCGTCTATGCCATGCCCCCAGATTGCTTAAACCACAGCAATTCCACGAGGCGACAGAAAGACTGGTCAGTTATGATTCAGAAATAGGACCTTTTATGGCTGACGCCACTTTTAACAAGGGCTCCAACCACGCTAGACCACTAAGTGCTTGAGTGAGCGAGGCCAGTTGGACAGCTAGTTGGTTAGCGTGAGCTTCAAAAAGGACCACGGCGGGTTCTGCAGGGCATTCTTTTGGCGGCGCAGGTACCCAATCAAGAAAGTCCCAGGCACTCTCCATATCCAAAAACAGACGCGGTACAAGCCCAATTAAATGAAAGTCATCTGAGCATTTTGGAAATGATCTGGGATTGCACTCTGCGGAGCACTCTATGATTGTTATGGGTCGCCAGCTTAACCCAATCCAGGTCCTTGGCTGATAAATTTCTTAAAGCTGGAATCTGAAAGAAAGAATTCATCAGGAAGGACCTGTTAATCCGAGCAGGGCCTTTAATCTCAGGGTTACTAGACCACCCAATGATAAATTTCATGTCCTTGGGGCATTTGTACAAAGGACAAAGCCTCGTTAACGGTCTCTGCTGCAGGGGCTGGGCACTGCTGCAGATTCCCAACTACGCCAGGCCGGATCGAATCCGACAGCAACTGGGCAGACTTGGGATGCTGGGCCGAGTCTTCTTGCGCTTCACTATCAGTAGCAAACCCAGCCGAAATTGCAACGTCAACCTCCTGACCTCCGGCTGTCAGTTCCGGGGGCAAGTAGGTGCATGATGGGCTTGCAGCAGCAGATGCTGGCAAGACAACAGAATCACTCACCTGAGCACCAGGTGGAGGTTCTGTGGGCCCTAGGGCAGTTACGGGGCTTGCAACCGGAGGCACCATGGTGCCAGCTGGCTGTCGAGTAAGGACTTTTCTCGATTCGATATTTGGAAAAAAACAGTACAGCAGCGGTTGCATTTTCCGCTTTTTAGGGCTGCAATCTGCAGGTGTTTCCTGCTTTCCTCATCAAGGTCGCCCAGGTCTAAACCCAAATCGTCGTGATTGCTCAGATTGTTAGCAATGGTAGGTAAGCTGGGCTCAGGGGGCACCTGCACCTTCCTACCTGAGGGTGCATTGGGGGCTACTTTTCTCTGCATGGCCTTTGTCTGATTTAGGCGTTTTTGGGCTCGTAGAAAAGACTTCCTTGCTTCGCGAGAGATGAAATGCCTTCCCTCGTGTTCCACAGGCCCCTCTTCAACTTCCAGCGTCACAACAGGTACCGCAATGGGGAGCGTGACCTGGGCATCAATGAGCGCCATCAACACCGAAGGACTATCCGGAGGAACAACACTCTCCTCCACAACTTTGGGACTCTCGCTTGGAAAGGTGAGACAGTCCTGGAGAGGCGGGGTCCCAGCCATCTTGTACAGGAGTTGTTCCACCTGCAGTAGCCAATCATGCTGTAATTTGGCTAGTTCAAAAAGGTCAATGGCCTCAGCGTCCCCATAGTCCAATGTGACTCTCTTGTCGCCCTGCACTACTTGTGAATAAGATCTTTGAGGCATGAAGGCAAGATGAATTCCAAAATCAGTTTGGGAACCTTGCGAGCAAGTCGAAATGTGGGCTGGGGAGAGTCGCAAGGTGGAACTAACATTTGCCAGATAGAAGGCTTTGGATTGGTTGTCTGCTAAGATGTAGCCTTCCAATTTTGACATCTTGTCTTTCATGGATCCTACCGAACCCTGCATCTCCCTTATCGAACAGTGGGTTAGCTCATGCCCCTTATCCAACAAGTTAAGTATGCGGGAGATGACAGGAAAATTGAAAGACTCATGTTGATGGGTAATGGAAGAAGAATCTTCCGGAGTAAAAGCCGATCTAGCTTCCACTTTTGGAGCAGACAAGTCAGCATCCTCATTCCCTAGGGAAAAAGGGTCGCTTCTAGTTGGAAGAACATCCCTGTTGGCAAACCCTCATCAACCTGAAAGTTGTTGTAGTGAGGAACAGGGATCCCTTGCAAACCTTTTGCCGTCGTCATTGCTGACTCGTCTCTTTGCTCGACACATTTTTTTATGCTTCTTTCTGTTGGAAGATGGAAATGGACTTGTTCCCGAAAAGGGAACGAGCTTGAGGCTGGAGAAGAGGGGCCAAGAGAGAGGCGCACTTTTTTTGCTAATTCACTGATGACAGTAGGTGCCAACATTGAGGTGTCTAAATTGTGGGGGAAACCTCCTTGGGCATGGGTCGGGGAGCAGTTTGGGTCCTGTGGAAACACATCTACCTCACCCACCACCCCATCCATGTCATTAGCATCCTGAACAGTGAATGTTGGCTGAGCCAGGGGATTGGGAAGCCCAGGGGAAGAAAGAGAATTATCTAACGGAGGGACTACAACATTACAAACAGAAACTTCATCCAGAACCACCCTGGCAGTACTCTCCACTTGAGAGTTAGACATTTTTGCGGGGGATTTTTTAGTACTAGTTGGCGAAGGGAGGGAGTTAATAAGGGTTCTGTTCCCCGCGTGTTTCTTGTTGATCTTCGCAGTGGAACCTGTTTTGCAACCACTTCTAAGAATTGGGCTCATGCTAGATAGCTAGTCGCACCCCAGGTACAGATAGTAGCACCCCACCCCTTTGTTAAAATGCGGTATAAGATGAGGGGTCAACGAAACAACACCTTCCTCAGTAGTAACAGAACATAATTAGGTTAACACCACTAGCCAATACAACAAATAAGAGCAGAAGAAGTGGCATACAACACTAGACAGAGTGTCAGACTTTCTATGCACCATATATCAGGAGGAATAGTCCCTAATGGGTGCTGTCGGGACAACAAAATCACATGTGACACCAAGCGGCAACCATGCGTGTACAGGATGCACGTGACAGTACACTTGAAGAAGTAAGCACACTATACTTCAAAATGACAATGCGTTCACCCCTAACCCACAGGATCAAAGGCTTAAAGCCCACAGTCACCTGTAGGCAGGGAGGAACCAAGGAGCTTAGGGGAAGTATAAAGTAGCCCCTCAGTGCTGACGCTCTAGGCAAACACCTTCCCTGGTGACACACAGGTGAACAATTCAGGATTACTAACACGATTTCCTGGCGTACCTCGAGAAGCCCATTAGAGAGGGTCGCCCTCAGCCATACATAAGGTGCGACAAGCACAGCACCTCCGCCTCAAAGCGCCCCGCGACCCGCGAACAGCCAACAGTACTTTGCAAGTACTTCGCGGTGTGCGGCGCGGTGTGCCAGAGGCTGAGTTATAAAGAGGCACGAAGGGGAGGGGCACTTCACCGGGGGCGGGCCCGCCTCCAACAGGAACTCCTCCAAGAAAAGAAAAAAAGCCTGATTAGGGACCCGTGGCAAGACGCTCACAGTTACCGTGGGACCGCCCACAAGAAAACGACTTCCAATGGCGACACACCACCTGTAAGGCCACCCAACCCAGGAAGTGTAAGAAGGCAGACAGCCCGTTAGGCACACAACGTGGTAAATACACAAGGTTGACGTTTCAAGTTTGTGGGCAAAACAGTCACCTTAGGTCAGGCACTCTGTCGAGGGCGCGTAGTTTAGCAAAACGGCCGTGCTCCAAGTGGTGAGCCCAGGCAAAGTCCAAAATCCAGGCAAGGTCAACACTGCAGGCAAAGCGATGACGCAGCCGATAGCCGACAGTACTTTGCAAGTACTTTGCGGTGCGCGGCGCAGGTGCGCCAGAGGCTGAGTTATAAAGAGGCACGAAGGGGAGGGGCACTTCACCGGGGGCGGGCCCGCCTCCAACAGGAACTCCTTAGGTCAGGCACTCTGGTGCAGCCAGAAAAGACGTCCTCCGGTCGAGGGCGCATATTTTAGCAAAACGGCCGTGCTCCAAGTGGTGAGTCCAGGCAAAGTCCAAAATCCAGGCAAGGTCCACACTGCAGGGCAAAGCAACGACGCAGCCGGCAGCCGACGGTACTTTGCAAGTAATTAGCCATTCTGGAGAATTCTCCCTAACACTTGCACCCCCAGACTAAGGGACAGGAGGATTTAATCCACTCCTGGATTAATCTCTACCACTAGTCGGTTAAAAACATCCTAGAGAGACCATCAGCATTTTAGTGGTGACATCCTGCTCTGTGCTCAATGGTGAAATCAAACCCTTGCAGGCAGATTGACCATCTCAGAAGTTTTGGGTTCTCCCCTTTCATTTGCATTAACCATCTCAAGGGTTGGTGGTCTGTCTGAATCACAAAAGTAGATCCATACAAGTATGGTCTAAACTTCTTCAGAGACCACACAATGGCAAAACTCTCACACTCTATGGTTGCCCACCTTTTTCTGGTTCCTTCAGTTTCCTACTGATGAAGCAAATGGGGTGCTCCCTACCTTTCTCATCCAGTTGACTAAGGACTGCACCGATATCTGTATTGGATGCATCTGCCTGCCCAATGAAGGGTTGGCGATAATCAGGAGCTCTTAGGACTGGAGCTTGACAAAGGGCTTTCTTCAGGTTTTCAAAGGCTTCAGTGCACTCCTCATTCCATCTACCCTTTTTAGGGAATTTTGGAGAGGAGATCACATTGAAAGGAGAAGCTATGGTCCCATAGTTCTCTATGAAAGTCCTGTAGTACCCAGTGAGACCTAGGAAAGCTCTCACTTGAGTTTGAGTAGTAGGGATGACTCCGTTTTGAACAGCTTGTACATTGCTAGGCAATGGCCTAATTTCACCTCCTCATACTTCATGACCAAGGTAGACCACTTTGCTCTGAACAATTTGACATTTGCTTGCCTTTATGGCCAGATGGGCTTGCTCAAGAGCCTGCAAAACATATCCTAAGTGATCAATATGTTCTTTCCATGTAGGGCTAAAGACTGAAATGTCATCTAAGTATGCCATGCAGAAGTCCTCCATCCCATTCAGAACTTTTTGACCACCCTTGTGAATGTAGCAGGTGCATTCTTTAATCCAAAAGGCATAACCTTGAACTGGTAGAGGCCTGCTGGGGTTGAGAATGCAGTTTTCTCCTTGGCATGGTCTGTCAGGGCTATTTGCCAATAGCCTGATGTTAGGTCAAATGTACTGAAGTACTTGGCTGAACCAAATCTATCCGCCAGTTCATCTGTCCTTGGCAAAGGATGGGCATCAGTCTTTGGAACTGCATTTAGAGCTCCATAGTCCACACAGAATCTCAACTCCTTGGATCCTGCCTTTGGTACTAGAACAACTGTACTAGACCATAGACTAGTAGAGGGCTATATAACCCCGAGATCAAGCATCTTGTTGACCTCTCCTTTGATGTGGGATCTCACATGTTCTGACATTCTGTAACCTCTGCTTTTCACAGGTAGGCAGTCACCAGTGAGAATATCATGCTGTCCCCAAAGGGTCAGGCCTGGTGAAATTGAAAACAGGAAGGCAAACTGGTTTAACAGAGCTTTTCACTCCGCCTGTTGTTCAGATGTCAGTTGAGAAGAGAGATTAACTCCTTCTATTTTCTCATCCAAAGGTTGGCCTCTGAGGAGGTCAGGTAGAGGTTCACTGTCCTCCTCCTCTTGAGCTGAAGCTAGAAGCAAAGGTCCTACTTCTGGTCTTGAGACATATGCCTTCAGACGGTTGGTGTGAAAGACTCTGGGAGCCTCCTTAGGTCTGCCTAAGTCCACCAAATAGTTCACCACTCCAGGTTTGCCCACAACCTTGAAAATTCCTATCCATTTGTCATGCAAGACCCTCTGCCTTGTTGGCACCATAATTAATACAAGCTGGTCTTGAGTAAACTCAACCATGCTGGCCTTCTGGTCATGCCAATGTTTGACCAGAGCCTGACCTGCTTTTAAGTTATCACTAGCTTCTGCCATCATGTGTGACATTCTCCTCCGGAGACCTATCACATAGTCAGTCACTCTGACTGGCTTGGGGGAAGGAGCACTCTCCAACCCCTCCTTAATCAGGGCCAATGGACCTCTGGCTGGATGGCCATAGAGAAGTTCAAAGGGACTGTAACCAACTCCCTCCTGACGGACTTCTCTATAAGCAAAGAGAAGGCATGGCAGTAGAAGGTCCCACTTTCTTTTAAGGGGTTCCTCTAAAGCACCTAACATGCTCTTCAAAGTACGATTAAACCTCTCTACCAGTCCATTTGTCTCTGGATGGTAGGCTGTAGAGAACTTTTAAGTGACCACAGTTTTTCCACATGGCTTGCATGTAGTGGGACATAAAATTGGATACCCTGTCGGATATCACTTCCTTAGGAAACCTTACTCTGCCTGAGCCGTAACAGTCCTCATAGGTATTGCTTCTGGGTATCTTGTGTATCTTGTAGCATGGTCTACTACAACCAGCATAAACCTGTTCATCTTAAGATGTGGGAGGGTCAAGGGGACCAACAATGTTGATGCCCACCCTCTCAAAAGGAACTCCCACCACTGGGAGAGGCACCAGGGCTGCCACATTCTTGGCTCCACTCTTGCAAGAGGTTTGGCAAGTGTGACAGCTCCTATAGAATTTGTCAACTTCTGCACCCATCTTAGGCCAGTAGAAGTATAAGGAGAGCCTTTCCTTGGTCTTTTTGAAACTCAAGTGACCAGCTAAAGGTACCTCATGGGCCAACTGTAGGAAACGGAGTCTGTTGGCAAGGGGCACCACAATTCTTTTACATTCCACAGGGATAGACTCAGTTGGTTCACTGTAGAAGAGGCCATCTTCCTAGCTTAACCTATGCTTTCCAACTTCTTGCCCAGTACCCGGTAAAGACTGCAGCTCAGGATGGTCAACAGGGTCAAGATCTCCAACCAAAACAGTGTCTTCTTCCAGATCTGTCTCTTCAGAAACTGGATCAACCACCCATGGTTGTACCTCACACTATGCCTCAGCAGATGGAGGAGTCACAGGTGTGACCTTGGACAATCTTGGGGATGTCCTTGTTGGTAACACAGGGTTGCTGTCTGACTTTTTCCTTGAGGTCTTGGGTTTCCCCTTTGCCTCTTTTTTTCCAGAAATAGCAGTGAGCAACTCCTGTGGAGTGGGAGTGATAGTTTCCTCTATCAACTCCTTTGGATATAGGGCTAGTGAGCTCCTGTCTCTTCTTACTGGGAAGCCTGGGGGTACTGGACACAACTCCAAGAGTTTTCAGGTCATTACCCAACAGGACTCTCCCAAGCTCTTCACTCTGCACACTAACATGTATTTTGACAGTCATATCATTACACTGGATGAGAACTGGTAACTGGGGAAGCATTTGCACAGGGCCTCCAGCTAACTTGGTGAGGCGTTTGGGTGCCTTGGCAACACCCTCCACCTTGAAAAATGATTCATCCACCACAGTTATGTTGGCTCCAGTGTCTCGGATGGCAGGAGTCTCCTGGTCATTCAGAAGAACACTATCTTTATAATACTCTTTAGTGTTATCTGGGATGAAATTATAGACATCTAAATTCTGTTGTTCCCACAACCCCAAGGACACTAATTAAACACTAGCTTAGACTCTCATGGGTTCATCAGCCAGTAGGTGAAAGTTTCCACATGCCATAGGTATTTCTTCCTCTGGGGAGAAGGCTAAGGAGACAGTATGGACCCCTGAAGGTTTACCCTTACATCTGGGATCCCCTTTCACATGGTCAGTTAACCCACAAACATAACATTTCCCAAATGTCTTGATGAATGGGGGTTTGTTCTGCCCTCCATCTGGTTTGGGTCCAGATGGTGTACAAGCCTGATTCGGTTTCCCTGTTGGTTTACCCTTATGTTGCTGTTCGTGGCCCTCTTTTGGATTGGAGGTATTACAATTCTCCTTGTTATCTTTCTTTGGCTGCTTTCCCTCATCCTTCTTCTGAGTTGCCCCAGAATCCTACTTAGTAGCCGTGTTGGCAACCCACAAGTCATCAGCCTTAGCTAACTTCTTTGGATCTATCTCCTTAGAATCAGCCAAGTGCTGTCTGAGCTCAAGAGAGCAGGCATCATAAATTTACTCCAACATAACAAGATTTCTCATTCCTTCATAAGTGTTTACTCTGTAACCCTTAACCCAACCATCTAAGATTTTCAAACATTCACATACCCAGGTAGCCCAAGGGGTACCATCATGCTTTTTGAGGGTCCTAAACCTCTTAAGGTACTTGGAAGGGGTCTTCCCAAATCTATCAATTTAAGCTAGATTCACACACTCATAATCCATCCTATCCACCTCCCCCAACTCCATCACAACATCAAATGCAACAGTGGGTAGCCTAGAGAAGAGCCAGGGAAGCAACTGATTCCCTGTAATGTCTTGAATCCCATGGTTATATTCAAACATTGTCAACCAATCCAAAATATCAAGCTTAACCTCATACATAACCACAATTTCTTTAGGCACACGGGGTCTCTTAGGACTGGAAGACCTAGAAGACTCTGGGAGAGAAGCATTCTCAAGAGATAGCTTTTTCATTTCTAGTTAATGATTCAACTCCATTTCTCTGAGCTTAAGTTATTGATGCTTTTGTTCAGTTTGAGCATTTAAACGTTTAAATTCCAATTCAAGCCTCATCTTTTCTAGAGCAATGAATTCAGGACTGAGTGTAGGACCTGGTGGGGTCCCAGTGGACAAAGGTTGAGTTGGTTGAGCAGGTAAAGAAGCAGGGAAGCCTATATTGTGGGACACACTTTTTTCACTTGACTCGTCAATAATAGACACATTATCATGCTCATCATTTTCCACATTTGCTGAGGGGTCAGGTATTTCAGACCCACCCTCCAGACTGTGTTTCTCTAACAACCTTTCAATCAATTCAGACTTTTTGCCTTTAACAGAGAGATTCCTTTCTCTAGACAGATTTTTTAGATAATCCACAGTGTAACTAAGGAGGGTCTCCTGACTGTAGCTTTCCATATCAGACATGATTAATATTGCTTTTTAGTGACGTTTAGCCTTATGGTTAGTTGATCCAAGGTAATAGCAGCCCTCTAAGTGTAATCACTATACTTGATCCTCACCGCTGTACACCGGTGTTAGGCAGAATTATATGCAGTACCCTTTGCGAACACCACACACAATTAAGACTACAAGTGACAGTACAAATTCACCTTTGGTACAAGCCTGTACTACACAGTAAAGTGGTAGCGATGGCTGAGCAGCCAGACTTATCTCTAGAGCAAGTGAGCAGTATCAATAGTTATACAAAGGACAGCAATTACTAGGATTTAAACAAACAGTGACTCAAGGTTTCTGCGTAAAAGAATATGCATTTATTTACACATCAGTTATTAAACAATTCACTATTATGAAGCAGTTGAAAAATCACGTTACTAATCCAGTACACTGCACCCAATAGATTCTGGACAAGTTAGGCTGAAAATGAAGTGAGAGCAAAATGGCACTCCAGCAATTTAAAAGGGAGGGAAAGACAAAGGTTAGGCAGAAATTGCGCAGCACCAACAAGTTAATAGAGCAGGGCAATGTAGAAAAAGGAACTACAATGAGGAAATCAAATTCAAGGGACCTGGCCCAAAGTCAATGGAACAGAGTCTTTGCTCAAGATCACACAGTGCAGGGTATTTCACGCTTAAGTCTTTTCCAAGAGTTCAGAACGATGTTGGTCAGAGGAAAAGTTACTTTAAACAATGGAGAAGGACAAGCCTTCGGAGTGGCGAAAGGTTTCACAGGCTTTCACTGAGGCTGGACAAAACGAACAACCGGATTTGAACAGTACCTTAAATGGGCAAGAAGGCTGTAGCTGAGGCGGATGTTGCTGGCAGATCCTGCAGGCTCACAGTTCCTGAAGCGACTGTCAGGCTGACATGAAGTAGGAAGACTGGAGCGTCCTGCACTGCCCAGGGAAGAAACCAGCAGCAGAGCAAAGCAACAAATAAAAGGTGCGCTCCTTAAAACCCAAGCAGGGTCCGTTCCTCCTGGCTATCCGGTCCACTGTAGCTCTGTACAGCAAATTCGACCAGAGGAGGGAGGCCTTGCTTGCAGTTTGGTGAACTGGTTGGTCCCACCAGCTCAAGGGGAGAAGATTCTTTGCAGATCTTCCCTGTCATTGGAGTCTGAAGATTCTGACCTGCAGCAGGACTTCACCGGTCGTTTCAGTCGTTGTAGGGGTCCTCTTCTGCCAGCTCCTCGTCGGTTCTCTCGTTCCAGTGGCGACTCAGACTTCCAATCCCAAGAGACCTGCTTTTTATGCAGTTTGCCCCAATTCACACAGCCTGGATGTCAATCACACAGCAGGTTGGCTGTCCGCCGGAACAGTAACCTCAGCCAATCATGCTAGAGTGTGACATGGGTCTCCAAGGAGACCCTGTGCAGGGAGTCTCAAACCCCTCCCTCACATCCTGTCCCCCTTAGACATTCAGGCGCCTGTACAGAAGACCGCAAAAGGACCGTGAACAAAGGAATCGACCCTGGTTTGGCGCGCAGAGAAAGACACGAGAAAGACTTTTACAAAAGGAAATGGCGAATAAACCCAGCCGGAACCGTACAAAAATCCATATGACCAGCGGGTTTCAGTTTTTTAAGATAACCGCGGTAGGAAATATAGGGTAGTTACCACTGCCACGAGCCAAGTCTTAATGAAAAGGGAACGAAACAATGTTCCATGAGAAACAGACAAAAAGGGATAATAATTAACCTTTTCTAGAACTCTATGTAAGATAGTTTGTACTGGGTCTGTGAGTTTAAAAAGACTAATAAAGTCAATGGCAACTTTACATGTTTCTGGGAGACAGTAGTCAGCCCCGGAAAATGGAGTCGGAGTTGGGAAGCCTAAAAAAGCCAACCCTGTGTTACTGCACTGAAGGTACTGTGTAACACACAGTAAAAAGATGATGCCTATGGAGTAGGTGAAGCTCCATAGTCCAAGAACACATACAAATGTAAAACACACACAGCAAAACACATGTAAGAGTGGGAAAAAAGGCTCACACTCTTACCAGGTGAAAGAAAGACATCCTAGATATCCAGCAAACCTTCTGAGGGACTCATTATGTAAGGGAAATTAGCCATCCTGGAGAATTCTCCCTAACACTAGCCCCCCCCTCGCCAAACTAAGGGACAGGAGGATTTAATCAACTCCTGGATGAATCTCTACCTCTAGTCAGTTAAAAACATCCTAGAGAGACCATCAGCATGTTGGTGGTGACATCCTGCTCTGTGCTCAATGGTAAAATCAAACCCTTCCAGGCAGATTTACCATCTTAGAAGTTTTCGGTTCTCCCCTTTCATTTGCATTAACCATCTCAAGAGTTGGTGGTCAGTTTGAATCACAAAAGTACATCCATACAAGTATGGTCTAAACTTCTTCAAAGACCACACAATGGCACAACATCCAAGCTCTAGGGTTGCCCACCTTGTTTCTGGTTCCTTCATTTTCCTACTGATGAAGCAAATGGGGTGCTCCCTACCTTTCTATCCAGTTGACTAAGGACTGCTCCTATACCTGTATTATTGGATGCATCTGTCTGCACAATGAAGGGTTGATGATAATCAGGAGCTCTTAGACTGGAGCTTGACAAAGGGCTTTCTTCAGGTTTTCAAAGTCTTGAGGTCACTCCTCATTCCATCTAACCTTTTTAGGGAATTTTGGAGAGGAGATGACGTTCAAGGGAGAAGCTATGGTCCCATAGTTCTCTACGAAATTCCTGTAGTACCCAGTGAGACCTAGGAAGGCTCTCACTTGGGTTTGAGTAGTAGGGGTGACCCAGTTTGTACAGCTTGTACTTTGCTAGCTAATGGCCTTATTTCACCTCCTCCTACCTCATGGCCGAAGTAGACCACTTTGCTCTGACCAATTTGACATTTGCTTGCCTTTATGGCCAGATGGGCCTGCTCAAGAGCCTGCAAAACATATCCTAATTGAACAAAATGTTCTTTCCATGTAGGGCTGAACACTGCTATATCATCCAAGTATGCCATGCAGACGTCCTCCATCCCATTCAGAACTTGATTGACCATCCTTTGGAATGTAGCAGGTGCATTCTTTAGTCCAAAAGGCATAACCTTAAACTGGCAGAGGCCTGCTGGGGTTGAGAATGCAGTTTTCTCCTTGTCATGGCCTGTCAGGGCTATTTGCCAATAGCCTGACGTCAGGTCAAATGTACTGAGGTACTTGGCTGAACCAAGTTTATCCACCAGTTCATCTGTCCTTGGCAAAGGATGGGCATCAGTCTTAGTGGCTGCATTTCGAGCTCTATAGTCCACACAGAATCTCAACTCCTTGGATCCTGTCTTTGGTACTAGAAGAACTGGACGGTGACCAGTCAAAGTATTGAAATAAAAGGATCAAATGACCTTTTTTTCCAATCCAAAAGGATCAGAAAAAAAAGGGTTGAATGCTTTCTTATTTATTTATTTATATTTCTTTTAGTTTTGTATGTAAAAAAAAGTTTTTTTAGAAGAGAAAACAGGGGGTTGGGAGTGGAACCCCCCATAAAAAATAAATAATTTAAAAAAAAGAAAATCTACCTTTTTTTATCCTTTTGGCACCGAAAAAAAGGCATTAGATCCTTTTGTTTTCGAATATTTGACATAGAACCCAACTGGACTAGATCATTGACTTGTAGATGGCTCTATATCCCTGAGATCAATCATCTTGTTGAACTCTCCTTTGATGTGGGATCTCACATGGTCTGACATTCTGTAACCTCTGCTTTTCACAGGTAGACAGTCACCAGTGAGAATATCATGCTGGCCCCAAGGGGTCAAGCCTGGTGAAAGTGAAAACAGGGAGGCAAACTGATTTAACAGAACTTTGCACTCCTCCTGTTGTTCAGATGTCAGTTGAGAAGAGAGATTGACTCCTATTTTCTCATCCAAAGGTTGGCCTCTGAGGAGGTCAGGTAGAGGTTCACTCTCCTCCTCCTCTTGAGCTGAAGCTGGAAGCAAAGCTCCCACCTCTGGTCTCGAGACATATGCCTTCAAAGGGTTGGTGTGAAAGACTCTGGGAGCCTCCTTAGGTCTGCCTAAATCCACCAAATAGTTCACCTCTCCAGGTTTGCCCACAACCTTGAAGGGTCTTATCAATTTGTCCTGCAAGGCCCTCTGCCTTGTTCACACCATAACTGATACAAGCTCTCTTGAGTAAACTCAACCATGCTGGCCTTCTGGTCATGCCAATGTTTGACCAGAGCCTCACCTGCTTTTAAGTTATCACTAGCTTCTACCATCATGTATGACATTCTCCTCCGGAGACCTATCACATAGTCAGTCACTCTGACTGGCATGGGGGAAGGAGCACTCTCCAACCCCTCCCTAATCAGGGCCAATGGACCTCTGACTGGATGGCCATAGAGAAGCTCAAAGGGACTGTAACCAACTCCCTCCTGAGGGACTTCTCTATAAGCAAAGAGAAGGCATGGCAGTAGAAAGTCCCACTTTCTTTTAAGGGGTTGCTCTAAAGCACCTATCATGCTCTTCATAGTACGATTAAACCTCTCTACCAGTCAATTTATCTGTGGATGGTAAGCTGTAGACTACTTGTAAGTGACACCACAGTTTTTCCACATGGCTTGCATGTCGTGGGACATAAAATTGGATCCCCTGTCGTGTATCACTTCCTTAGGAAACCCTACTCTGGTAAAAATACCAAGTAGAGCCTTAGCCACAGTCTGAGCCTTAACAGCCCTCATAGGTATTGCTTCTGGGTCTCTTGTAGCATGGTCTACTACAACCAGGATAAACCTGTTCCCTGAAGATGTGGGAGGGTCAAGGGGACCAACAATGTCAATGCCCACCATCTCAAAAGGAACTCCCACCACTGGGAGAGACATCAGCGGTGCCACATTCTTGGCTCCACTCTTGTCAGAGGTTTGGCAAGTGTGACAGCTCCCACAGAATTTGTCAACTTCTGAACCCATTTTAGGCCAGTAGAAGTATAAGGAGAGTCTTTCCTTGGTCTTTTTGAAACTCAAATGACCAGCCAAAGGTATCTCATGGGCTAACTATAGGAACCGAAGTCTGTTGGCAAGGGGCACTACAATTCTTTTGCAGTCCCCAGGGATAGATTCAGTCGGTTCACTGTAGAAGAGGCCATCTTCCCAACTTAACCTATGCTTTCCAACTTCCTGCCCATCAAGTTGAGAAGCAGCCTGTTGTCGAAGACCTTCGAGAGTAGGACACTCTCTTTGTCCTTTGCTGAAGTCTGCCCTGTTGGGTCCACCTTCTGCCAGTAAAGATTTCAGCTCAGGATGGTCAACAGGGTCAAGATCTCCAACCAAAACAGTGTCTTCCTCTAGATCTGACTCTTCAGATACTGGTTCAACCACACAAAGTTGCACCTCACACTCTGCTTCAGCAGGTGAAGAAGTCACAGGTGCGACTGGGGACAATTTTGGGGATTTCCTTGTTGGTAGCACAGGGATGTCAGCTGTTTTTTTCCTGAAGGTCTTTGGTTTCCCCTTTGCCTCTTTATTTCTAGAAATAAGGTCCTCTCCCTTGTAGGCCTAGTGAGCTCCTGTTTCCTTTTACTGGGAGGCCTGGGGGTACTAGACACAGCTCCAAGGGTTTTCAGGTCCTTACCCAACAGGACTCTCCCAGGCACTTCACTCTGCACACTAACAGGTATCTTGACAGTCATATCATTACACTGGATGAGAGCTGGTAACTGGGTAAGCATCTGCACAGGGCCTCCAGGTAACTTGGTGAGGCTTTTGGGTGCCTTAGCAACATCCTCCACCTTAAAAAATGATTCATCCACCACAGTTATGCTGGCTCCAGTTTCTCTGATGGCAGGAGTCTCTTGGCCATTCACAAGAACACTATCTTTATAATACTCTTAAGAATTATCTTGGTTGGAATTGTACACATCTAAATTCTGTTGTTCCCACAAGCCCAGGGACACTAAGGAAACACTAGCGGAGACTCTCATAGGTTCATCAGCCAGTAGGTAAAAGTTTCTACTTGCCATATGTACTACTTCCCCTGGGGAGAAGGCTAAGGAGACAGTGTGGACCCCTGAAGGTTTACCCTTACATCTGGGATCCCCTTTCACGTGGTCAGTTGACCCACAAACATAACATTTCCCAAATGTTTTGATAAATGGGGGTTTGTTCTGACCTCCATCTGGATTTGGGTCCAGATGGTGCACTAGCCTGATTTGGTTTTCCCTGTGATTTACCCTTATGTTGCTGTTTGTGGCCCGCTTTTGGAGTGGAGGTATTAGAATTCTCCTTTTTATCTTATTTTGGCTGTTTTCCCTCATCCTTCTTCTGAGTAGCCCCAGAATCCGTGTGAGTAGTCCTGTTGGCAACCTAAAAGTCAGCAGCCTTAGCTAATTTCTTTGGATTTATCTCCTTAGAATCAGCCAAGTGCTGTCTGAGCTCAGGAGATTAGGCATCATAAATTGACTCCAACATAACAAGATTTCTCATACCTTCATAAGTGTTAACTCTGTAACCCTTTACCCAACCATCTAAGTTTTTCAAACATTCACATACCCAGGTAGCCCAAGGGGTGCCATCATACTTTTTGAGGGTCCTACACCTCTTAAGTAACTGGGAAGGGGTCTTGCCAAATCTAGCAATCAAAGCTAGCTTCACACACTCATATAATCCATCCTATCCAACTCCCCCAACTCCATCACAACATCAGATGCAACAGTGGGTAGCCCATAGAAGAGCCAAGGAAGCAACTGATTCCCTATAATGTCTTGAATACCATGGTTATATTCAAGTATTGCCAACCAATCTAAAATATCAAGCTTAACCTCATACATACCCACAATTTCTTTAGGCATACAGGGTCTCTTAGGTCTGGAAGACCTAGAAGACTCTGGGAGAGAAGCATTTTCAAAAGACAACTTTTTCCTTTCTATTTTCCTTTTCATTGCCTGGTTCATCTCCATTTCTCTGAGCTTAAGTTCTTGATGCTTTTGTTCAGTTTCAGCATTTAAACGTTTAAATTCCAATTCAAGCCTCATCTTTTCTAGAGCAATGAATTCAGGACTGAGTGTAGGACCTGTAGGGGCCCCATGTCATGATGCCTGCTCCCGAGGAACCAGGTCAGGCCCAGCGTCCCTGGAAGCAGACTTCATACTCACCAAGCAGGACCCAGCAAACCCCTATAGGGGCTCTTTGGACCTTGTCCTGGCGCCTTTGGCGCCAGGCTCATAAAAGGCATCTGTCCTGGCGCCATAGGCGCCAGGCTCATCATGGCAGAACATATGGTAATGCTTGGGTGAACTCACCTGAGGCAGACCATGCTGCATACTCACCCGAGGCAGACCATGCTGTCTGAAGCTCAAAGCCAACTAAGGCTGGGGAGGAACTATTTTCTTTCAGGAACTCTTTTCTTACTCGGGTGGGGCCAGTGGAAGAACACTCACCTGAAGCTCTTCCTAGGCTATTTAAACCACGCCCGGATGGCCACACGTGCTTCGCGTTATTCTGCATCTGCAGCAGGACGCTCACCGAGTCGGCTCCTGCACCCTGGCTCCTGCCACGCCTGCCAGCACCTGGAACACCTGCAAGGAGAGAAAGGCAAGCATTAGGACATTACCTACCTTCATCCAGCATCCGGATTCTTCACTCCGTCGATCCTGCAAAAGAAAGTCAAGGGTTAGAAACGCATCTCATCGCTCGCTGCAGCGCCGTTTCCACTTACCTTCACGTGGCGCCGTCTAGCTCTTTAGCGGTCATAGGCGACATCGGCCGCATCCCAGCACCTACGGAAAAGAAAGACAATAGTTAGAAGCGCTTCGCTTCTCACGCTGCCGCGCCGCTTCCACTTACCTTCACATGGCGCCGGCAACCTTTTCAGCGCCCATAGGCGACATCGGTCGCATTCAAGACCTACGGAGAAAAAGGACAAAACAAGGTGAGCAACGAACTAATTGCAAAAGGACAGATTACTCACCTTAGGTCTTACCTGAATTTTGTTGGGACCTCAGTTCCCTTTTCGGGTCGGAGCGGCTTTTCTGGCTTTTCCGTACCCCGGCCCCTATGGGGAAATAAGACACACTCATTAAGGTGTAGGAGCAAACCACTACGGCACACCTTCATTAAAAGTACTCACCTGAGCTTACCTCGGCGAATCCATTCCTCCACACGGATTCCTCACCTAGTCCCAGAAAATTAAACAAAGGCCAAGGGACAAATAAGACTTGATCTTTTGAACTATATACTTACGGCAGCATTTTGGTAAAGGCAAGCAGACATCGAACCCTCGCCAAATCCGAGATCCAGTGAAGTAACTGGAAATCTACGCGCCCCTGCGTCAGAAGCAGGATGGAGAGCTCGTCCATACAGAAATTAAGATGAGAGTCTGCGGAAGGCACAGCTAGGGTTCGAGGAGGGTGAGAGGGGGAAGGGGGAATCTCACACACAATCTAGCAGACAGTTAACTCCCTTTTCCCATCTACAGAAGGATTATTCTACGGGCCAGACAGACGAGGTTTGGGGGTCCAGTCCAGTCCATCTTCCAAGCACTACGCTTTACCGTGGAAGTAGTTGTAGCAGTCCAGATTGGGTCGGTGCCTCCGTGGGAATCAGGTGAGCGTTACACCCCAGTGGACAAAGGTTGAGGTTGCTGAGTAGGCAGAGGAGCAGTGAGGCCTACATTAGAAGACACATCTTTCTCATCTGATTCAACAATAACAGATACATTATCATCCTCATTATTTTCCACATTTCCAGACTTTGTTTCTCTAACAACCTTTCAATCAATTCAGACTTTTTGCCTTTAACAGAGAGATTCCTTTCTCTAGACAGATTTTTTAGATAATCCACAGTGTAACTAAGGAGGGTCTCCTGACTGTAGCTTTCCATATCAGACATGATTAATATTGCTTTTTAGTGACGTTTAGCCTTATGGTTAGTTGATCCAAGGTAATAGCAGCCCTCTAAGTGTAATCACTATACTTGATCCTCACCGCTGTACACCGGTGTTAGGCAGAATTATATGCAGTACCCTTTGCGAACACCACACACAATTAAGACTACAAGTGACAGTACAAATTCACCTTTGGTACAAGCCTGTACTACACAGTAAAGTGGTAGCGATGGCTGAGCAGCCAGACTTATCTCTAGAGCAAGTGAGCAGTATCAATAGTTACACAAAGGACAGCAATTACTATGATTCAAACAAACACTGACTCAAGGTTTCTGAGTAAAAGAATATACATTTATTTACACATCAGTTGTAAAACATTTCACTAAAGTAAAACAGTTGCAAAATCACACTCTTAATACACTACACCACTCCCAATAGATTCTGGACAAGTTAAGCTCAAAATGAAGTGTGAGCAAAATGACACTCCAATAATTTAAAAGGGAGGGAAAGACAAAGTTAGACAAAAATTGAGCAGCACCAACAGGTAAGTAAGCAGGGCAATCTAGAAAAAGGAACTACAGTGAGGGAATCAGGTCAAAAGGGCTTAGGGCCAAAGTCAATAGGACAAAATTCTTTTGCTCAAGATCACACAGTTCAGGGCAGTTTGCGGTTAAGTCTTTGCCAAGAGTTCCGGACGGAGTTGGTCAGCAGAAAAGTTAGTTTAAAGAATAGAGAAGGACAAGCCCTCGGATTGGCGAAAGGTTTCACGCACATTCTCTGCGGCTGGAGGAAACTAACAACCGGATTGAACAGTACCTTAAAATAGAGAAGCAGCTGTAGCTGAGGCGGACGTTCCTGGCAGGTCCTGCAGGCTCACGGTTACTGAAGCAACTGTCGGACTGACATGAAGTAGGAAGACTGGAGGGTCCTGCACTGCCCATGGAAGAAACCAGCAGCAGAGTAGAGCAACTAATAAAATGTACGCTCCTTAAAACCCAAGCAGGGTTCGACCTTCCTGGCTATCCGGTTCACTGTAGCTCTGAACAGCAAATTCGACCAGAGGAGGGAGACCTGGCTTGCAGTTTGGGTGAACTGGTTGGTCCCGCCAGTTCAGCAGAAGAAGATTCCTGGTAGATCTTCTCTGTCGTTGGAGTCTGAAGATTCGGACCTGCAGCAGGGCTTTTTATGCAGTTTTCCCCCATTCACACAGCCTGGCTGTCAATCACACAGCAGGGTGGCTGTCCTGGCGGGACAGTCACCTAGCCAATCAAACAGGAGTGCGACTTGGGTTACCAAAGGAACCCATGGCAGGGGTCCTAAAACCCCTCCCTCACATCCTGCCTACCCAGACTTTCAGGCGTCTAAGGAGGGCTTCTGTGCAGAAGACTGCGAAAGGATGGCGAACAAAGGAACCAAACCTGGTTTGGTGCACAGAGAAAAACACGAGAAAGACTTTTACAAAAAGAAACCCAGCCGGAACCAAATTAAAACAAATATGGTCCAGCGGATTTAAGTTCGAGGCTACCAAGATAGCCTAAAACAATACAAAGGTTATTTAAGATATCCGCGGTAGAAAAAATAGGGTAGTTACCACTGCCAGAAGCCAAGTCTTAATGAACAGGGAGCGAAACAATGCTCCAAGAGAAACAGACAAAAAGGGAAAAGTATTAACCCTTTACAGTACTCTATGTAAGATAGTTTGTACTGGGTATGTGGATTTAAAGAGACTACCAGGAGAAGGGAGTCATTCTCCTGGTGAAGAGAATGAAAGCCTTTTTTGATACACTCAAGAGATGCCAGGAGAAGGGAGTCATTCCCCCAGGCTTTGTTGTGAACTATATTGGAATGTGCGGACCAATACCAGGAGAAGGGAGTAATGCAAAATATGGCTGCCCGCGTTTCTACCAACACTACTTAAGGGACTCATTTTCCTGGTTCTGCGCTCACTCCACTGGCTGACAGTCCAGAAGCAGATTATTTTTATATACCTCTGTATTGTGCAGCGAGTTTATCATGGAGTGGGAGCAGAATTCTTGCAGGAGAAATGTCAGCACTACCATCCTAGCCACCCTCTGAGATCTTGTGATGCCCAGCTCCTAGTCCTTCCTCGATTTTGACATGATCATATGGGTGGCAGTTCCTTCTCAGTGGCTGCGGCCAAATTGTGGAATGCTTTGCCATTGTCAATCCGGGAAACTGATGGCCATTTCAGCGTTCATCAACGCTTAAAAATCCTACTCTTCTAAGCCTCTCTGTTAATGATGTTTCTTCAGCGCCATGATGCTCTGGTGAACGTCGCTTTACAAATGCCTGTAACATAACATAACATAACATAACATAACATTCTCTTGAACGTTGAAGAAATTGAAAGCTCATTGATCAGGAGACGCCAGTGGAAGGGAGTCATTCCCCCTGGCTTTAGTGTGGATTCTATTGGAGTGTGTGACCAATACCAGGAGAATGGAGTCATTCACCTAGTTTTGAAAGTTTACTGGTGCAAAGGTTTGTTGGAACTGCAAGCCAGGGGAAGAGAGTAATTTCCCCTGGCATTCATTTGCCAAAGAACATTTCTGGGAAGACCACCCAAATACCAGATGAAGGGACTCATTCTCCTGGAGAAGGAACATTCTGTTGATGTATTTTTTCATTGTAAGTAAAGGATAGAAGTAGGTTATGATACAGGATGGTGGAGTTTGATTTTGACTGACATTTTCACAGATCCTTTAGTTTAATCTGAGTCATGGTCTGAGTCATGGTAATCCCTCTTAGAAGATAGGGATAGTGAGTGTTTCTTTCTTGTTAATAAATACAGGTTTTTACCAACTAAAATGCCATCCTTGTGTCAGCATCCTTCTTCGACACCCTTACACCTGACTGCATCAAGAGAGTGTCCATCAACAAGCCGTGTAACATGCCATGCATCCTTAATGCACTGCGACTGATAGCTGCCTCCTATGCCCTTGCACGTGACTTTGGTTACCCAGAGCTCCCATAGCTGATGACACATGTGAGTCATCCAAATACACCACAGGAAGTACGCTACAAGTGACACATATCTTGACCAGGCTCAGCATCTAAAGGACATTTGGCCTGCTGAAGGCATGTTTCAGGTGCCTGGACCATACCAGAGGGGCCCTCATGTACAGGCCTCAGAATGTTGGGCCTCAGACTTAATGTCCACCTGTCCCCTGATCAGGAACATGCCTTCCCCAGGAGATGACGAAGCATTGTCTGCTGAAGCACCTCTGCTTCACAGTGAACCGGAGGAAGCCAGGGACGAATGTCTGGTGCATAAGGAACTCATTGAACATTATTACTGGTCGCTTCAATTTTCAAATGCATCACATTTCTGTAAATACGCACTTTTTTAATATATATCACCTACACACAAAGGGCATTGCCCTTGCATTTTGTAAAGTTAACTGTTTTTGATTGTGAACTGTCGTGCACACACCTACTCCATCCCCAACACCATTGACCAATACCCTTACCCGCCTACCCCCTCATCTCCAACACACCATCCCAAACACCCCTCCACGCCCCCTCTCCATCCCAAGATAACCAACACCATTCCCCACTCATTTCCCCCTTCTCAGTACGGCTTCCCCCGCAACCCTTGCTACTCATCTCCCCCTCCCCAACACGCCTTCCCCAACACCCCTCCCCACCCACCACACCATCCCCAACATTCCATTCCCAACACCCCTCCCCACCTACTCCCATCCCCATTGCCATGAACAACTGCCGGCTCTGGCGGTCCAGTGATTGGGCAATCTTCCTCGACGATCCTTAGGCACTGTCCCTAATGGCCTGCAGGTGCTGGACCTGCATCTCCGCCAGGTTCTCTCTGGTCACCTGTCACCGCTCCATGGCATCCATCCTCCCCTTGATTGCAGCCAGCGAGTGCTATGGCACAGGCTGTGGACTTTGGCGAGAGCCGTGGTTGAATCAGGGCAACCTGAAGCCTGTTTCATCCCCCTCATCTCTGTAAGTGCCATCTGTCCCTATAACCAGCTAAGCCTTGTGCTGATAATGGCTGACTGCCTCAGGAGACAAGGGGAAGTCAGGGGGCAGATGGCTGGGTGCAGGTGTGCATGTGGCACCATGTTGCTCTCAGTGGGCCACAACAGCTGTGGTGTGGCAGTGCCTTCTGAGCCATCTAAAGTGCAGGTGGAGAGGCCAGTGGGCACACTTGTGGTGAAAGTGGTTGTCTCCACACTTTGCATGGCTGCCTTGGGGTTGATGTGATGTGGCCTTGGTGCCTCCCTCCTACTCTTCCACCTGCTACTCCCATGCTGGGCTGTGCAGGGGAGGAGGTAGATGTACTGCCAGGGTGGAGGCCTCCTGGGAAGTGGAGGGCCCTGCCTCTTCACCCTGAGTCGACTGTTAACCAATTGGGTGGATAATGACATTCTGTCAGTCATCATGCATACTAGTATGTGGGCTAGCACATACTAGCACAAGACACTCATGCAACATGTAGTATGGTCATCCATATGGGCAGGGTCAGTTTCAGGCCAATGAGTACAGCTTATGCAAGGAGGGAATAGTGTCTGCTGTGGGTGTACACAGCACATGCATGGGCACATTGCCTGTTTGCCTGCCAATATGGCTTGTTGTTGTGGTGGCGCACGGGCAGTAATGGTAATTTGGTCGATTCCGGGTGGAATTACAACTCGAATCTCATTTACAGCAGTAATTCCACCAGACGGAATTACAGTTACCGCCAATGGTGTGTGCGGACTGCCAACAACTTGTAATAACGTGGTAATTCTGTCGGACACCACAGCGGTAACGGTAATTCTGCTGGGGCGGTATTACCGACGTATTACTGCCAAACTCGTGATGAGGCCAGTATCCTTTATTTAGGACATTGTGATATCACTAAGTAGTGTATCACCAGTTCAATTGATTGAACTGAGAACATTGACAGCAGCCAATCGAGGTCATTTGTGGTCAAACCTTTTAAAAGCTATTTTGAGTGTAGCATCAATAGATGTAGCATATCCTTGTCCAGATGTTTCATGAAGACTTCAGCACCAACTATTTTACATCAACAGGATCCAAGTCATCATTAACAATCAAACAAAGAATATACAGACCACGTTGGTGTCTAGACTTGGCCTATTTGCATCTGCCTCCTCATCCAATAGAGCCCATCTCGCCACCTGAGCTAGTAGACACTAATTTCCAAAGAGTAAAAATATCTGATTTTACGACTCTTCTCATTCAGATTCAGCTGGAATCTGAAGTTAATTTACAGATTAGGCTGGTTAAATAATGTGCAAAATATGTTGTAGTAGTCTGTTGGGCCTTACATTGTAAATGGTACAGGAACTGGGACTTTTGGGCTCACATGTTATTTCTGTATTTTCCATCAAATTTCACATGCCAGCACGATAAAGAGATGGCCAGTCCTGGTGCAGACAGATTTACTTCGTTTCAAAATCTGTCACTAAATCTAGCAAAGCAAAATGGCGGAGTGACTAAGCCATGCATATGCCTGTTCGGACTGTCCTTAATGGGCACATTAGGGATTAAAGTGAGTAAAAAATAGAGTTCATATTTTGTGTTTCCATTCATATACCAAGAGATAGGGCCTCATTCTAAGTGTGCTGGTCGGGTAACACCGGTGCTGGTAAGCCTACTGGCACCGTTGTTACTGGACCAGCACAATGCGACTTTGCGGGCGGGTGCCGTCCCGCCCGCCACGGTCTGATCTGGCGGGCGGAACAGCACCCGCCCGCAGAGTTTCACTGAAGCGCCAGCACCGTCATTGACAGTGCCAGTGCTTCCGTGGTCCCCATTCCCATTGAGTCCCATTGAGTTACATTTACCGGTGCCTGACTTCTCGGAGTAACAGGGTGGTAATACCACGGTGCTACCGGGAAGTCAGGTGCCAGTAAATATTGCAAGTCCGGCAGCAACCTGCAGGTTTTACCGGCATGTTACCGCTAGACTTGTAATGAGGCCCATAGTCTCTATACTAACAGAACCCAATAATAGCAGTGTTTGTGGTCCCCCGGACTTTTAAAGTCTGGTGGCCCTAGTAAACAAGTACACACGCTCTATGAAATGTAGCTGCAATGGTAGAGCATTATGATAGATTCAGAGGTTGCCATTATCAGAGGAAGGGAAAGGCCTCATTAACAGGAAGAATATGTTGCCAGTCAATCAGCCATGTGAATTAACAGGCTTAGGAACAGCAGGCATGTCGGGAAAGATTATCCATTGGGATGAACAAGTGGCAGCATCTGTATTCTTACAAACTTTTTTAGGTAGAACCAAATGCCCACGCTATGGGCACTTGTCACAGTCAGTGTTAACAAGCATTGGCAAAGCCAACAGTTTGGGCTTCTGCCTAAGTGTTGGGCATTTGCCAGGCACTGCTATTAGATGCCCAGGTCCCACATAATTTTGCAGCTGCTATCAACAATGGCCAGTTAATACCACTAAAGCAGTGGCTGAGCTTTGGCAGAGAGCAGTACTATAGGTAGGAAATGCAGCGTTATGGACTGCCCAGCAGCCTCTCTTTCATAAGCATGTTTTTCACCTTCCCGCGCCATGCTCTGTGAGGCACTTTGAGGAATCACCACTTTCGTCTTCAGTATCCAAACCTGCCTCCTGCCCTTCTCAACCCCATCCTTGTGTTGCAAACAAGGTGAAAAGCGTCTATGTGAGGGGTGTTGGCGGGGTGGGAACCAGCCATAGGACAGGCTCAGGCAGTGTCAATGGGAGAAAGATGAAGAGCGCCTGCATGCAAGAGGCCAGTTATGGGAGAACATTGCCAGGTCGGTATACCTTGCAAGGCCCTTTCATGTGTTGCTTTGCAACGACTTCCATGCCTTGCTATGCCATCTTATGATTTGCTATATGAGGTTTCATGTCGGTCAGCGCCCATCAGTGTGACTACTCCCTGCACCAACACACTCGCAGTCTATGGTCCAACACATTCCAAATAAGCCACGTACACATAACAAGCACCCCTACCAGCACAGAGCACTGCACACCTGCAGCCAACTTACTAATCATGGCCAATGCCAGTGCACCTTAGCGCCACTGGCACTTGAAGATCCTCTTTGGACAAATGCCTCCAGCCTTACCTTGAAATGATCCCAGTCCAGAGCTCACCGTACTGCCTGGACGCAGCAACACAACAGTAAAGCCTTCTAAGCCAAAGCACCCTCTTGGAGCTGCAAGAGCAGCCGGAGTCCATGCAAACGGCAGCCGGGTGCAGTATCAACAACAGAATCCAAGCGGACCCTTCAACAACGTCCACAGTGATGCGGCACAACAGCAAGGAACTGCTATACAGTAAACTCCCAAGAAGGATCTGCCTACACATCTTTACCAATAGGCTACTATGCAGCAAAGCAAATCTACAAAAGGCACAGAACACTGCTGCCGACTTTGGACCTCCTCTCCCCCCTCCCATATTCAACATGGTGTTAGAACCCCTACAGATCACCATATCCAATGACCTGGAGGGTAGGAAGAAAATGCGTAATTCCAAAAATAGGCCAAAACTACCTTAACAACAGTATTCTAAAATACCTCATCTAAGCGCCTGCTTCTACCCTAGGAGAGCCTGGTTAGCTTCCCACCAACACTACCAACTGCTGCCTTACAAACATGAATTAACTTGGAGCGTTTGAGAAGGTTAGTAAAGAGGAATTAGGATATATTTAAACATAATGGATTATACACAATGGCTTAAATGTGTGTGTCTATCTCATGTGGACATTAGATTAGTGGGCTGTGTACTTACTCCTGGTTCCCTAGAGGTAGCTCCTGCAAACTGGGTGATGCCGGTCATCCAGGAGCTGGTTTCCTATCAAACCTTCATTTCAAACCCTGCACTGGGACTGGAATCAAGGGCTAGGTATAGTTTTGAGAAGGAGTTGAAAGGGATCAGCGTCCAATAACTCAGGATGGGCTTTGTTTATCATTAAGCCAAAGGCTTCCTCCGCATTCTACAAGAGCAATCTCTTGTAAGAGATGGAAGAGCAGGCCTCAAAAATAATAGGGCTGGAAATGGGTGTGAGGAGCCTACTTTACTGATGCCCATATGGCTTCGAGTGGAAGGCCAGAAGAATTGGGTGTAAATTGGACAGCTAGAAGGCCTTGTGAAGGTAGAGAGTACCAGGGGCGCCGAGTACGAAGGTGCTCCGGGGTCAGGGTACCCCCCAGGGAAGGCCGTATGCATACAGGGAAAGGCCATCTGCATGAGAGTCCCTATACTTTCAATTAGAATTTTGTTCTGGCCACCGAGACCCACCAGGAATACCAGAGGTTGGTGCCCCTGGAGAGCACACAGACATCAACGAGGAAGAGGCAATGGGGTGAGGTGGGAGATATAGGGCAAGAGAGTCAGCGAGGAGTGGGTTAACTAGTTAGTGATATGTCCATCATAGGAGGAGTTCTAGGCACATCTTTGAATAGTCTACACCACACACGTTACTCTTGAACTCCAAAGCAGACTCACACCTGCCAGACAAAATGGACTGCAGATCTTGCATGAAATATTTTCTGTATTATCAGTCATAGAAGAAGGGGCGAGTCGCCCCCACCCAGATTTGATGTTAGCACCGTTACTCACGTTTACAGCAGATGCATTAAGTTATTTGTTTTTTTGTATTTATATATTTATCAAAATACATTTACAAGACATTCCAAAACTTGTCATAGTTTTACACACAAATAGTCCCCACCCCAGCCCCCTTCACAGTTATTGATACAGCGTTCAAAAATGTGAAATTACCTTTTACAAATAAGAATGACTTTAGCCACACAAGAAATGGTGTACTGTGTACATTTGCACAACTATAGGCTGGTTATGCCAGGCTACTAGCCAGCAACTTGAAATGTTTACCCTTGCGACGATTCCCCCCCTGGCTCCAACCATCCACACTCTCCCTCTTCCTACATCACCCAAAGTTATATTTTAAAAAGAAAAAATGCCCCCCGATCTCCAACAATCTCAAACTTGACTGAAAAGAATGGATCGGGTGATAATTCGGGCTATAATAATAAAGAAAAACTGCATTCATCTACGGCGAGATTATAATGGGGAGGAGGTCCAATGTCAAATGAGGCCACTTACTCAGAAAGCACTACTGCCCCAAATAGCAGGACATGGCATTCTCCCAAGAAAGTTCAGCTGGTGGCGTGAAAGTATAATCAAAGAAGAGCAAGGTGAGGTAATGGGCCAAAATGTCACCCTCATAATTGCGACGGCCGAAATGCCCCTTTACACCACATATATATATGGGGGGGTATGGGATGTTATAGTAATATGGTGGGGTTCGGGGTTCTCCCCTCGCACATCTATGTGGTGTAAAGGGGGTTAATGTTAATGTTAAAGGATATTTGTACTGTGCACTATCACCACCGGAGTGGTCCCCTGGCACTCTGGCGGCTCTGAAACGGGAAGCAGGGGTGAGTTAGTGGGAGTAAGTGGGAAAAGTGCGAGAGAGCAGTGATGTGCTGTTGGCAGCCACAACCTGGTTAACACTGTTCACTGGACTTAGGGTGTTTTCCGGTCGGTAGACGTTGTGTGCTGTTGTACAAGTCTATGTGAGGTTTGTTTTGTTGTTGCGGTGTAGTGAAGTTTGTGCGGATTGTTGTGGTATAGGGTTGTGGTCGTGTCTGGTTAGAGTTTGATAGGTGGAGGGGTGAAATTTTTAGTAGATTAGTTAGTGGCATTGTTGTCTATAAGCAATGTGCTGAATTCCACATTTTTCTAGGTGTGGCGGGCGAACATCACTGCATATCAATCTAGCTACGGCATCAACAGATTTTCATTATCCCTTCCATAAATGATGCTGGTCAGTATTCACAGCTGTGCCCAAATTCAGCCCCTGCCCACTATTGGACCTGTCTATGTGTGGGGCTAGCTGGTATTCGCGATTCCATCCTAATCTGGCCTCAGTGGCATTCCTGATGCAGTTCAGACGTGCCTTCGCTTAACAACCGCTACTCTATCCAGATGTGGCAATGGTCGGCAATCACAATCCTACTCAGCTGCTCATGCAGGCCACCACTCACAATCCTGTCATCAAGCAAGGTACATGCCAACACTCGTAGCTACGTCTAGGGACGGCATATGCCATCATTCACAACGCCATCCGGGCTCTGTGCATGCTAACGTCCATAGGTCCATCCAAAGTGGCAGCTGCTAAGATTCATAATTGGCACTTGGTGGAGTTCATGGAGTGGGTGAGGTTGTAGGATGGAATTGGGCAGGGGTTTTAATTCTGTCCTCATGGGGTTGTTGTTTGTGTCCTGTTCAACCTAGCGGTGTCTCTCTTGTTTTGTAGGACATTCCCTTAGCTGTTTCTGGGCGTTGTCTGTGCCATCCTAATTTCTGTCAACCTGTTCTCAACCTGTTCTCTGTGTTTCTTGTTTGGTTGATTAGTTGTTTTAATTTATTTCTGTGGTGTTGAAGAGGCAGGTTTTTAGTAGTTTTCTGAATTGTAGGTGGTCTTTGGTGTTTCTTATTTCTTTTGGGATGTTGGTAAAGGTTTTTGCAGCTAGGTGGGAGAAGGAGGAGCCTCCTAGTTTGTTCTTGACGTATGGTTTTGGCTCCAGGCGGATTCATTGCTTGATCTGAGTAGTCTCGTTGGCTTGTAGGTTTTTTTCTTTTGTAGGAATTCAGCTCCCTGTTTGTTGATTGCCCTGTGTGCTATGCACATTGTTTTGAAGGTGATGCGATGTTTGACTGGGAGCCAATGTAGTATTTTTAGCGCTGGAGTGATGTGTTCTCTTCTGGATAGCTTGAGGAGTCTGGCTGCCGCATTTTGGATGTGTTGTAGTTTCTTCAGGAGGTATTCTGGCATCCAGAGGTAGAGGCTGTTTGCATAATTGATTCTTGACATGATGAGGGCGACGAATTTGAGTGTTTTGTGGGTGAAGGAGAGGTAAGGTAGGATTCTTCTTGTTGTGTGAAGGAGGAAGAAACATTTCTTGATTATTGCATTTATTTGTGATTCTAAGGTTAGGGTTTTGTCCATCAGGACTCCCAGATTTTTTACTACCTTAGATGGTGTGGGTGCGGTTCCCATTTCCGTTGGCCAGGGAATGTAGGTATTGCTCTCTTGGTTTTTGGATTTAATCATGATTTCTGTCTTTCCTGGTTTGATTTTCAAGTTGTTGGCGATCATCCAGTTAAAGTCTTCTTTAAGACACTCAATGTGTGGTCACAGTGATCACATACATCCGCAATGCGATAATCAGAAAAGTGGGGAAATCAGATGCAGACTTTGATCGACATCTGTGACGTCATGTTATAAAACCCAAATGTTAATGTTTCCATCTGAATAATGGGCTAAAAATAAATTCTCCCCATATTGAAAGCCTACTGAGCCGCTTCTGTTCAAAGAACAAACGTGTACATGTGCTTGAATTTGAACATTCCACAAATGAGTTCACTTTTCACTATATGTGAGCACACAAACAATCATTGTACAGCACACACGTATTCATTCTTAACGCCACCATGTGATTTCTCTTGGAGTCGAAGATACACCGTGTATTTATCGTCAGGTATGATGCATATATTGCAGACTCCTTAAGCAACTACCGGTACACGAGGCAGAAAGCCACAAAAGCACAGAAAACAAATTAGCAAATGGTAGTTGCAGGAAACTGGTTGGTCCTCCTTTATGAATAACTAGCAAATAATCACTACTGTGCTGGGGTTATTAGAGATTTCTCAGGTGTTACTTACCCAGGTGGAGCGTAGGAAAGCTGCACCAGACGGGTGGGTGATCACCCATGGCGTGACCTGTTTTTGGTGTTATTGCCGACATAGGTTAGTTCCCAAATATTAGCAGCTAGAGATGTGCATCGTGCTGATGG
Source organism: Ambystoma mexicanum (assembly GCF_040938575.1). NCBI lineage: Eukaryota > Metazoa > Chordata > Amphibia > Caudata > Ambystomatidae > Ambystoma > Ambystoma mexicanum. Next base: position 1,087,983,188 of record NC_090926.1, on the reverse strand, counting down.
AAGAAATGGAAAACAGCTGGAAGCATTGTTAGTTAAAAAGAACCACGAAATGTACTGGTTCCGGGTGCAGGTCGTTTTTCCTTGAGCCTCGAGTGGATAGGTCTGTGTGCAACTTCTAAATCTTGCAATGGGTACCCAGTCAAAAAACAAATGCGGAATTAGGAGCTTGGGTGGCTTCACATAATGCCCCAGTGTTAATTTGAGCAAATGTGCAACGAAAAGAAAAGGGGGGAAAAATCATACTAGTCACAGTTGTAGAGAGGGTTGCTTGCCATTGGATTGGTCAAACTTGACGTTGTCCCTTTAGAACAGTATTTAAGGGAGCTAGGGGGAGGATATAGGAGCAAACCGATGGAGGACAGTCCGCCCCACCAATGGAGAACAAACTTAAAACATAGGCCAGCATTACCAGGGGAATTGGTACTGCCTCCAGTATGCAATTGCATCTCCTTGCTTGGTTCATCTTTTCTAGTAGAGGAGTCTCGCTCATGAACACGATCTGTAACTGGGGGTGCAAGACAAACACTATAGTACCACTTTTTCTTCTGCTCACCACAGGAACAAGAAAAAACGTTTACCGACTCAGCTGCACTTGGTGGAAATTAGACCATTACTGCGTGCCCCCATCACTGCGACCTCCGAAAATGTTGACTTTTTATTTCTTTCAACCCCTTTTACACCCCATATAAATGTGTGGGGGGGGGTAATGGTATATAATGCAAGTATGGGGCTATGCAGGGGTCTCCCCCGCCCCCACCGCCACCCGCATATATATATGTGATGTAAAGGCAGTCGAAATAAAAAGAAAAGTCTGCAATTTAGGGGTCGCAGTGATGGGGGTTGCAGTAATCGTAAACATTCCACTTGATGTACCTACCTGGGCCTCGGATACTGCCTAGTTCTCGAAGTTAAGCAACGGTTTTTGTTCTGCTCAAACGCCTCCCATTCCCAGGTAGCAGAGCACGAGGCAGCAGCAGTCGCCAGGCACACACATCCAAATACACAGCTGAGGGAGATTTCTGAATTTCCTGGCCTAATCAAAGACCACTAGATGAATCCGTCCGGGCAGCCTGGGACCACCATTTACAGCGCAGAAGCCATCCCACTGAAAGACAGCCAAAACGAAGTGCTGGCAAAGGCGGATGCTCCTCGCCACTGCCTGGCCACTTTCAGAGGAACACGAGTTGGCTCCGGGTGCTGCGAGGAGCCTTTTTGACATGCCTGCACAGGCGACTGACGCCACTCTTGTGACTGGCTAGGCCAACAGCTCACTTTCAGTGGGTAGTGCGACACGCTCTCCTTCTCCTCTGCCAGTACTTCCGGCTCTCCAGGCTCACTTTCAATGATTCCTCTGCATGTCGCCCTAATCAGATGCCTGGTTTTACTCCTCAGCCATCTTAGAATGTTTGTCCCCATCCAGAGAACATATAGTACTCAACTCAATAACTCACTCGAGAGTTTTAAATTATTTGTGCAGTAGCACATACTTATGAACATCATCTAACATGGCTGCCAGACTGGACTAGCCAAAGCCTGGTTCTAACGTAAAACAAGCTCAAAGAGTTCCCAGGAGAAGCGGTTTTAAGCAGAGATAGGCAGGAATGGGTGGGATTAACTACAGGGCTTAGCATGGCCATAGGCAGGGAATGGGAGGGTTTATAACCTAGCAACAGTGTATCCCTCCTCAAATGTCATTCCTGTGCGCCCCTCGTCAAAAGCCCTTGTCCCTATGCACGCATGAATCAATATTTGAATGCAATAGTTCGGGCTATTAGCACAAACTAAAAAGGAGGATATTGTCCTTTTAGCAGCAAACTGGAATGTGCGCGTAAAGCAGTATTTTATAAGAGCCGTACAGATGTATTATATATGTCCTAACCAAAGATAACAGAAAAAGAAATCAGAAAGTTACTGCAAAGAAATTATGTTTTGGTTTGAAATTGAGGAAAACTAAATGAATTCCTGTTGGAGGTTTGTGAAGTGCTGTTTCTTTCCAGGTGGCACCAATGGGCTGCCTGCATTACTGGTGGTGGAACTCATAGAGGATTCAACTAGCTAAGGTCTGGTTGAGCCCTGCTCCCAGAGTGAATCTTACCAGGCGCTCTAGATTCTAGCTCAAGCATAGCCCTTGCTTTGATATGATAGGTTATTTATATTGCGCCTAATACCCAGAGATTTCAAAGCACAGACCCAGGGATCGAACCTGTGTTGCTCCGCGTCGTCTTGCTTCCAAGGCGAGCATGTTGCCCCTGAGCTATCCTCCCCAGACAAGGAAGCTTCCCTATCCAGGTCCAAACAAGAGCTAGTATGTATTTTTTCCCTGGGTATAAGAACAAAAGAAAGTTGTAGGAGTCATTTCTCACCTAGTAAAGGGACCACTGGTCAACTGATGGCAGCCATGGAAGAATACACTTTTTTGATGTGTTAGAAAATAAGACTGTATTTATTCTTCCATCATAAGAATCTTTAGGGACGATTTGCTCTAAAAGTGGGTGCCTACCTGGTGTTATTCTCATCCGGATTTACGATGTGAGGAGAGACTTACACCGCTTCGGTGCACAGATGTGATTGCTGTAGTAAGGTTCGGTAAGGGAATGGAAAAGTGGATTTGCCAATTGGAAACAGGGGCTGTCACGTCAGTGATTTACATCTTGTAAATCTTCATACCATTTGCAAGCAACTACACAAATGCACACACCATGCGCTCTCAAGGCAATGTATGCCTCATTGTGCAGAAATAATACCAGGTATAGGTGGGAAACAATCAGTCTCCAAAGAGTCATATGAACAGCTACAGTGCAGTCTCCAAAGAAATGGCCTTCAATGTAGGCGTCAACGTTAGTAGTATTACTTACCTTTTAACGGCATTCCAGAAGGCCATTTATGCTCACATTACAGAGAGAAGGAAGAAGTGGACCAACACTCTCTATTTTGGAGGCAGATTCCCTATTTTTCAACTCAAAATGTTGATATTTTACAACAATTGTAGGTCTGAATGGAGCAAGCTTTTCTCCCTGCCAGGGAGAGCTAAAGAAGATACTTAAAAGAGAGGGGTTCCTGTGCCATCATGCGTTCCGTCATGCTTACATTATGCATGAAGCTATGTTACAGTGGAGCTGTGTAAGCTAATAAGAGATTTTCCTAATCATGCTGTAAATCGCTTTCGTTTTGTTTTCTTGCTGATTGGTAGATCAATGTTTTTAACAAAAATAATGCTACATTGCCCTACCTCCAGTCTGCGTTAGACAAGCTGATAAAGTAACGGGGGGGGGGGGCGCGTGCACCACAAAGATGAAGCTTGTCACTTACTCAAAAATTAGCAAAATGGCGTCTGACTGCATAAGGTCGGCCATTTTGTAAAAGCATGGGTTACTGTGAAACGTGAGCCTAGAGGTGTAGAATGTTGCCTCTAGGAGCACTCCTAATCTACCCTGCCTAGTACATTGATATTTTCCACCGCATTGCTGCATTTATATGAATTTGTATTGTTTTGTAAAGGTGCCACATGTTGCATTAATAGGCATATGTTTTATTTTCATTCTGCCCGTTACATTGATTTGTTATTCACTTTTGTGCTGCTAGCCACATTGGAGAGACGTGTTGAATAATGCTTTGAAGTGTATGCTTTGTTTTCATGCTGCCTCTGCATTCCAGTATAGCAATTCACAGTCTGCCACAAGAAACGTGAGGTAAAACACTGACAGATATTTTGTGTAACAAAAATAATTGATATGATATGATATGGCATTTATAACGCGCCTATACATAAGAATGCAACATTCATGCTTCTCTACCTCAGCCTAAAATAGATAATAAATGATAAATACCACTCTTCAGTCGGCACGGATGATAAACTGGGTATTTATTTAAGTATAATTGTAAACATAAGGACCTCCAGCTAAATAGCCACTTCAATATGAATCTCACTCCAGCAAACGAACAAACTTAGAATCCAGTATGAACATAAACAACGCATCATAATGACATAGAATGTTGCCTTCATGTACAGCACAAATGCATTCCTGACCTAACTAAGCTACTGTGCACTGCACTCATGACATGCTATCTTAACAATGCAGTGATACAATAGATTGACTATACAGCATATAATTATGTGACTTCTAAAGCTTCAACTAGCTTCAACTATATAACACATCTCCCTCCTTTCTTCTTTTATTTCATTTACTATTTACACCTCTTCACACTTGCAACACGATTCAGATTCCATACTTGTCCTCCCGTTACCCGAATCGCACCGGGTAACATCGCCACCACTCTCACAGGATCAGAATATAATGGTTCTCCCTTCTTTTTTACAACTCCTTTCTTTATTCTGACTAGATCCCCACACTTAACACTCAAGGATTTCTTTCCACTCCTCGCATTCACCAGTTCCACCCATTTCTCCTTATTTTCTTTCATTTCTCTTTTTACATCCTCCACTACAAAATCACTCTCTCTGCTTCTACCCAGCCATGGTGGGCTAACCATCGTATTGGGCTTACGTCCTCTCATGAGTTCAAATGGAGATATGCCTGTAACAGAATGGGGTGACATACACAGCCCGAATATCCTCTCTTGAATGGCAACCTTCTTATCACACCCAGTCTCATTCGCCATCTTAATGCTCTCCATAATACACCTATTCATTCTCTCTACACAACCATTCGATTCTGGATGATATAGAGATGTCTTTTTGTGATTGATACCACACTCCTTCATTTATTTCTTGAAATTTTCACTAGTAAACTGTGGTCCGTTATCCGTCAACACACTTTCCGCAACCCCTTCCCTTGAAACCATCTTCTGCAAAAATGTCACCATAGCTTCCCCCGATGTCTCCACAAGCACATCAAATACACACCACCGTGAAAACAAATCTATGATTACCACAACGAATTTTCCACGTCCGTATCCCAAATAAACTGGACCCAGAATATCCATGGCAACATTCTTCCATACACCAGTTGGAACTTAAACTTCCACTATTGGTTGTTGTTTTGCAACCTCACCCTTTCCGGCCTTCTTGCACATAACACATTCCAAAAGCCTCCTCTCAATACCTTTATCAAACCATGAAAGGGGCCCTTAGGGGTCATCGCGATATGGAAACAAGGCAATAACCATACACGAAAGGATGCGCCAGACACAAGGTTAAAATTCCCAATGCTAGGGTTTATTGCAAGCAAAATAGTCCCAATTGGCCAATTATGGTCTCACGCCCCGCGACGTGTATTCTCTAGACCTCGAGGGACGCAAGAGAGCGAATTACGTACATCAGTTACATATATACAAAATGCATATCATACAATCAGCTATGACATGTTTAACACTCCCCTTTTATTGAGTTTCTTTGAACTCGGGATGATGATGGGCATTTCCGACGGGTATGACAATTATGACACTTTCGATGTCTATTCTAGTAACAATGTGCAATTTAGAAAGTGCAGAGGCATCTTCTAGTTGTTGAACAGAACACAGTGCTTCTGTTCTTGGAAGCAAGCTGCACACGGGGGAAGAGTCACATTCCAAGCTTTGCTATCTATGAGGTGCTATTCGTGTCCTGGGAGCCGACAATCTCTAAAGGGTTTTGTGAAGGGGGGCCGTAAGAAGAGCATAATTCAAGCCTTTAGCTGCTTTATTCTAACATATTCTACCACAGTACAAGACTGGCTGGCAGCTGTGAAATGATTAAATGCCCTGCAGCTCTCCCTCAAGGCTACAGAGAGGGAGCGTGGGCATTCCTTTCTGGGCTGCTCATGAGGAGTTTCAACGAACTCCTCAGTCCCGCGGCCTTGCCCTTTCATATTCAGACAACAATGTTAACAGTTGAGCAGAGTAAGCAGAATTCGCAAGAATTGCAAGCTGCAAAGCAGTTTAGACAGAAAGCAATGAGCAATGGCTAACAAGCAAAATGGCGATTCTTGCTACGTTTAAAATGGCCTCTTGTTGATTCAAGCATAGCAGTCTGTATTTCTATAATTCTGTGCATAAGACGGTTGGCCTTCAGCCATCAAGATACGTCTATCATCCAAATGAAGGGTATTCACTTTTCCAGATTGACAAACCCTCCTTTTGGCCGTATGCCAAACGTCTTATTCATTCATTGTATCCTCCTCTGATGAGGATAAGTCTGGGGTATCTATGTCTGAACCTTTCATGCTATCATAAGCATCATCTTCATCATTAATATCTATAGCCATGAATTGTTTTACTGTTTTTGTTTCATCAGTGTCTCTGTTATTTCGGCCATGCGTTTGTTTTCCTCTCAACACCATGTGCATACATCCCTTAGTACATCCCTCAGTTATCTCAGTGCAAACTATTAGTAGGCATTGTATGCAACAGCAACATGTTATGAATATACCAAGTACCACCATTAGTATCGAAATTAGCTTCCATCCCCAGGACCGCAATAGTCCCCAAAACCAGGATCCTATCCCCCAACCCCCCTCTTCAGTAGAGAGTGTGGAACTAAGGATATGTAGTTTCCTGATGGCTCTGAATATGGTACGGGAGTAGTCATCTATGAACACACAGCATGCAGTTTTTACGAGTTTTCAAACTCCCCCACGATCAACTAATATTATGTCAAGAGCCATTCTGTTTTGTAGTGCCATTAGTCTTATTCCTTTCTCTTCTAACCTCATGTTGTAAAAGATATCCGTTGTTGTATCTATTGTATTTTTTAGTATTCTGGACAGTTTCCTTATGTTATAGGAATTTTCTATTTGGGCCAAGAATGGTATAAACGATTTGGCTACATCCATTGCTATCATTCCATCTTCACTACTCCTTCGGGTTCTACCTCTTAACCGCCTGGCTACTTCTGCTGTTTCTAAGAGGAACACTCCTGGAAACAGTAGACCCAGGTAACACGTACCTCCCCAGTTTCTAGGTAACCGTGGATATGCGCTTTCCCCACATATGAAATAAACAGGGTCTCCTACGTATACTGGTTCAACTTTATATTTTAGGACCACTGTATTCATGCATGCACCCAGAGGACGTGCCTACTAAGTAGGTACCTTTTTTCTTCAGGCATAACGGGACAGTTCTTGGGCTGTAATTCACCGCATAGGAAGGTGGCACAGCATCTTTGTTCCATTCTTCTCTCATGCGGAACGTCATTACTGATGTTTTTCTGGCGGGGACAATCTATCCTGCCTATATTGTTTTGTTATTTTTCGTGTACTCTTTGGCGTGGGTTTTGGGATTATTACACGTGTTTTATGGAATATGGAGCAGCCCACAGGTCACATGATAATTTCCGCGAAATCATTCATATTTGTTTTATCTAATTGACCCGTACTGCTTCTGTTCCATTTCCCGAAAAACATTGCACTCAAAGATGCTCTGCATGCAGAACTTAGTGGCAATGATTGTACATACCATTCTATCCCCTTCCCACCATGCTGTGGTAAATGTGTACATACCCAGCAGTATCTTTTCTTTAAAACTGCATGGGTCATATTCATAATAAGCAACAAAGTGTTGTTGCCAGACCCTTCTCTATGTCTCTCTTCAATTGGAGATAATGTACCAGTGATCACATGAACCGGGCTCTCAGTAGTCGACACATTCATTTCTGATAAGAGTGTTATTAATGGGTGCTTTGACTCCATCCACCATAATACCATCGCTATTGTTACTGGTACTACCATACTTATGAAACACTGAACCAATGTCCACGTTAGTACATTATTCTTTTTACCAGGCCTTTTCCCTGAATTTACAGTCTCTATATCTATCATTTTCTCAGCAGCGGTGCAGGAGGAAGCTGAAACCGGTCTTGATTTGTTCTTCATCGTCCTTCTTCTTACTGGAAAAGTTTGTCGTGGATATCTCTCGTTGTTACACTTGCTCTGATGTCAAAAGTTCAATGAAAATGTCACAGTTCAATTCTGCCAGCACTTTCACAGCCTAGATCACTTATCCACTCCGAGCAAGATTAGTTGTTCTTTCTCCCACTGCTCAGACAATTTCTGAACAGTTCTTTATTGACAGAGTACTATGTGCATCCAGCTTGTCCCGCTCTGGCTTAGGACACATGTACTCTATCAGCCTTAGTACTTATGTGTGTCCAGCTTGTCCTGCTCTGGCTCCTGACACATGTACTTTATTATAAGCGCACCAAGGAGCCGTGAGTCTTGAATTGTCCGACTTGCACAACTCTCACACTTCTCTCCTCTACAACCCTGGTTCCTTCTCCGCCCGTGTGTGGAACCAAAGGCAAAAACACCAAGAATCAGTGGATCACTTCGCCCTCCGAGGCCTGAGGTTATACCGTTTCACTCCTGGTATAGTGTGATCTGTGAACAGTGCCGATGCACTTCCAGTGTCAGGCTCAGTGTCAGCCTGCGGCGCAATGACAGGTGACGTGGAGCGCTGCGGCAATGATACAGATTCTGTTATTGGCTCTGGTGTGGTTACAAAATCTGATGGGTGCCAAAGGGGTACACGCTCCATTTTTGCAGATGTTTGCAATGCTGATTCTGTGTCGTTCAACAATGATGTTGTTTCTGCTGGACAGCGTTGGGGCACATTTCGCCCTTTCCCCTTTTTGGCAGTCTCTTCAGGCTCTGGTTTCTTTTTCACTTCTTGCTCAGGCTTTGTTTCGAGTTTCACTTCTCGCTCAGGCTGGTGCTGTGTCATTCGATTGGCAACGGTTTCTTTCGTTTCCGAGACCGTTTCCTTTCTCTGGTCGTCGGAAGTTGTCAGCAGTCCTGGGAATCTTTTGGCATGTGTCGCATGGATCCATGCCTTGCGACCGTCCACTCGAATGGCCGTCTGTGTCGCCAAAAGTACTTGGTAGGGGCCGCGCCACCTGGGTGCTAATGACGTCTTCCAGTGAAAGTTTTTAATCAGGACCCAGCTTCCAGGCTCCAGCGCATGCCCCGGTCCGGTGTATCGCACTGCTAATGCCTCCTGCACCTGCTGGTGAATCAAACGCAACTTCTGCATTAAAAGGCCACAGTACGTGCTTAACACAGGATGCTCGACCTCACATAATCTTTTGGGCTGCGGTGCGCACCATACATTTGCCGGTCTCCCCATGATAATTTCATAGGGAGAGAGCCCAGTTTTAGCCTGTAAAGATGTGCGCATGTATAAAAGTGCTAGAGGTAATGCATCTACCCAACTCAACTTGCTTCCGGCACATATTTTTGCCATCTTGGCTTTTAGGATCCCGTTATGTCTCTCAATATGTCCGGCGGAACTCGGATGCCTGGAGCTGTGGAATCGCTTGTCAATCTGCAGACCTGCACAGATCTGTAGTACTACTGCGCCCACAAAGTGTGGGCCGTTATCTGACCACAGGACAAGGGGCAGCCCGAACCGGGAGAAATACTCCTTCAACATTACTTTTGCCGTTGACATGGCAGTACAGTCTTTTAAAGGATATGCCTCCACCCACTTGCTAAATGCACAAATCACCACTACCACATATTTGTAGTTCTGGCACCTTTCCATTTCTATGAAATCAAAATGGATCACCTCGAATGGCATAGAGGGTGGGCCAAAACTACCTACTGGAGTCACGGATCCCTTCCCTACATTGTGTTGCAGGCACGTAATACAATTCTGCACTAGCCTTTCTGCATTCTTTTTTATGTGCTCATTTTTCCATACTGTGGATAAATGCTGTACCATCTTCTTCGCGCAAATGTGGGTAGGGCTATGCCCCATTGTAACCAGTGCAGTTACGTAACAATGTTAACAAACACCATTTTCATTTCATCACTCTCCAAACGCGATTCTCCCTCTTCACTTCTCAATCTCGAAAGGCAATCCGCCAAGACATTTTCTTTTCCACTTATCACCTTGACAGAAAAATCATGACCCTGCATTCGGGTAATCCAACCCGCAACTCTTCTGGAAACTTTGTCCAAACCTTTGTTTTCTAGGATTTCTTTTAATGGTTTATGATCAGTTCACAATATAAAATGCGTACCCCAAACAAAATTCTTAAATCTCTTCAATGCCCAATGGCAAGCCAACACCTCCTTTTCCAATACAGAATAGCGATATTCTGCCCCTCTCAGACCTCGCGACGCATGAGCTATGATGTGCTCCTTCCCACCATCATCTACCTGGGATAAAACTGCACCAATTCCCATTTCAGATGCATCCACTGTCAGTTTACTCTGGCGACATGTATTAAAATGTCCTAATGGTTGGGCTAAGTTTATTTCCATCTTCACATTCACAAATTCCTTCTCACATTTAGGACTCCACACAAATTCACATCCTTTCTTTAGTAGTTTTCTTAACTCAATCACCTTGTTGGAATAGTTCCGTACAAACTTCTGATAAAATTCGGTCATACCCAAAAATGACCTTAACTGGGCTTTGTTCTCTGGACTCTTAATCTTTCTTATGGCATCCACAAGGTTCTCCTTTGGTCACACCCATTCGGCTGTTATTTCATGTCCTAGATACTCAACTTTCTCAACCCCAAATTTACATTTCTCCTCTCTCAACACAATTCCATTCCTTTCAAACACCTTGAGTACTCTTCCTAATATGCAGTCATGCTCCTCAATGCTCTTTCCACATATTAACACACCATCCTGGAAACAGTACACACCGATAATGTGACCTAAAAGCCTATCCATTATCTTTTGAAAAACAGCCGAGGCGGACACTAGACCAAATGGCATGCATCTAAATTGGAAAACACCTTCATGAGACACAAACGCAGTCAATTTACGGCATCGCTCCTCTAGTTCCACCTGGTGGTACGCAGACGCCATATCCAATTTAGAAAATACTTTGCCCTGACCAATCCTTGACAACATTTCTGCCATGTTTGGTAAGGGATGACGATCCACCATCACACACTTGTTTAGTTGACGTAGATCCACACATAGTCGAAGATCCCCTGAACTCTTTTTCACTACCACTAATGGCGATACCCAATCAACACCACCTGCTTTTTCGATAACTCCATCAGACAACAATTTGGAAAGTTCCTCTTTAACCCTTTCTCTTATCGCTAGTGGTACCGGCCTTAACTTTGCCACTACAGGTACGCTTCCTTTTTGCAACCCAATCTCATGTTGTATGCCTCTAATTTTCCCAATTCCTTTCCTGAAAACTCCTGGATGTCTGCTTATGATAGAGTCACCAATTTGCAAGACTTGTTCACTTGCATTGGGGTCGAGTTTGATCTTAAGCTTTCTCTGTTCCCTCCATCCCAACAAAGTGAGACCTTTCCTAGCAACATATATTTTTCCTTCACACATTCGATTCTTAAATTCAAACTTATTTGTGCTATATCCCAACAGCTTAGTGGGTTCTTGCTTATACCCACCTGGACAAATATCAGGTTTGTTCAGCTTGCGAATGTCTCCCTTCACCTCTTTTTCATAAACATCCCTTGACATTAATGTTATCTTCGATCCCGAATCAGCCATCATACGCACTTCCCTTCCGTTCACTCTGATATCAGCATACAGGCGTTCACATTCACTGTCAACATTTCCATCCTCACCCACTACATTCGTTATAGTGTTCACAATGATATTTTCTACATAACATTCATTTTCATCGTCCAAAGACCTCCTTCCTTCCTCTTCATTTACATATAAAACACTTTTTTGGCCACTGTGATAATTTTTGCAACAATTCGCAAAATGTCCACACCTTTTGCATTTGTTACAGACCGCTCTCCTCCCAGGACAAACCACAGACGCTGCAAAATGGGAATTGCTAGCACATCTATAACATAAACGTTCCTCCTTTTCTCCCTTCTCTTTTTTTTTCATTCTTCTGTTTCCATGATTTGTTATCATTGCCGTAAATACGGCCTATCTTTTCTTTCTCCTTCCCTTTTTTCTTTTTCTTATGTTCATTTACGTTCACCACTTCCGACTTTGGTTCAATTACTTCTTTTTTAGCTAATTTAGCAACGCATACCAAAGAATGTACCACCCTGCGGGCAACAACCAACACCTCATCCAAACTAGGTTTGCCCTTTAGCCACAGTTCCTCACGTATGCGATCAGCACTGCAGTGTTTCATAAATTGATCACGCAGATGTTCATCATGTGATCCTTGAAATTTGCACGTAGCAGCTAATTGCCGAAGAGATGTGATGTATTCTTCCACTGATTCACCTGGCTCCTGAATTCTCATGCGAAAGTTATATCTCTCTAGAACGGTACTGGTCTTTGGATTAAAATGAAGATCCAATCTTGCCAAAGCACTTTCCAATTCAGACATCTCGTCTCCTTCACCCCCACTAGGCAACTGTGAAAGAGTTTCAAAAATTCTCTGTCCTTCATATCCCAGATGATGCATCAGCACAGCAAGCTTCCTGTTAGAAGAAAATTAATTTCCACCAACCGCTTTCATGTAATGTAGAAAACCTTTTTTCAACTGAGCCCATTTGATTTTTGCCGGACCTGGGCTCGCCATGAACATGGGAGGACCACTGAGATTTGCCATAGCCATTTTGCACGGTTAAGATGTAGAGTTTAGCAAACTCTATGAAGTATCGACTTTATGCCTTCACCGTTGCTTAATATCTTGTGCTATTCCAGCGGTAGCTGCCTCCTTTGCCTGCTGCCCCTTCTACAGCTTTAAATTATGGATTGTGCTCTCATAGTTCAAAGAAATTCCCAAATGTCACTCTCTAGTACGCTTACTTGCAAATTCCACTCTCCCGCAGCTTGGTTATCTTCACCTCTCTCCCAACTGCTTGGACCTCACTTCATATATAATGAACGTGCACACGGTAAGATTTATCGTGCGCGCATATGAAATTGCATGAGGTATTCCACTTCAAACTTGGCAGCAACACACAGTTTCAGCATGCGTGTGTACATCAGTTAATACAGTGTTTCTTTGAGCAGTTCGCAGAGACGCCGTTCGCAAGAGGGAGGGGAACTTCGACGAAGCAGGGTTGGAAACACACAGAGCCGGCGCTGGACGGCTGATAACAAAGTACAAAGAGCGCAAGGCAGGCAGGCACAAAAACTTACTTCCCGGCCGCTACTACGTTCCGCGGAACGGAGCGGCCGCTATAGGCACAGGCACAGCTGATTGCCGGAGGTCCTCCACAGCAGATATCCTCGTCGCCAATGATAAATACCACTCTTCAGTCGGCACAGATGATAAACTGGGTATTTATTTAAGTATAATTGTAAACATACGGATCTCCAGCTAAATAGCCACTTCAATATGAATCTCACTCCAGCAAACGAACAAACTTAGAATCCAGTATGAACATAAACAACGCATCATAATGACATAGAATGTTGCCTCCATGTACAGCACAAATGCATTCCTGACCTAACTAAGCTACTGTGCACTGCACTCATGACATGCTATGTTAACAATGCAGTGATACAATAGATTGACTATACAGCATATAATTATGTGACTTCTAAAGCTTCAACTAGCTTCAACTATATAACAATAAAGTTAAAGAGACAGGACGGCAACAGAGGGGTCACCCAGTTAATCTCCCTGAACAATGAGCAGAATGGTTTGTGAATGAATAGGATCAGACATTTTGTAAGAGCCACAGTGTAGGTTGGGCTACAGTTGTAGAATGTTACCTCCAAAAGTTCATTTACTCTATCCTGTATAATATTTGTTCACGTATGTATTCATATTATTCTGTGAAGGGAGCATGCTGCGCCATGACGCATGGCTATGGACTGACCAATATTTAGCAAGGGTATCTTTTTGAAGATTCTGGATATGCTACCGTATGAATCTACTGTCAAGACAGGCACTAATACTTGATGTGCAGGCATGCACTATCACAGACTTTGAACTTTGGATGTATAAAGTTTCAGTACTATAACTTGTTAATTTGTGGTGGTATGCAATCACTAGGTTACAGCTATCGACTACAACACATAGTTAATAGATGGTGCTGTGCAGCCTGGCACAAGTTTGTTTGTTTGTTTGTTTGTTTATTTATTTATAATGCGCTCCATACCAAGAGGTAGCAGGGCGCAGCAGTAAGAATGTGCGAAGCTTATGATGTTACAGAAATATACAGTTTAGAATATTAAAGAACTATACAATATACAGGATAGAATGCAAATATATACAGATAAAGGAAGTAGGATTAATGTGCATAGATGCAATATAATATACACTAGTTATTGAGCGTCATATACATTTGTAACATACATGCACAAACACCACCCTTGTGTTACGTTTGTCCAGGTGAAACGCAGGGCTATGAATCTGTGCGTCTACATATTTTTCAGGCGTTGGAGAACATTTATATTTCTCTATCTATGTCCCGCATTCCTTTATATTGTGCTTATTGTTTTGTAAAGGGGGCAGGCTGCACCATGATGCATGGCTAAATACTTTTAAAAATGTTATGTGCCTACAAAACCAGCGCAACTGTACCCTCCCTCGACCCCAGGCTAGGACAGCTGACAACGTTGTAGAGGGGGACCTGCAACAGTGAGGAGTAGCCTGTGTACAGGGGTGCAGTATCACATGCTTTTATATGGAGCGTTGTGCAGATGTGCAGATGGGCACCGGCATTGGATGTACAGGCTTGCCGCAGGACTTAATTGCTAGCACTATGCAATCGGGAGTAACACATGCACATGGCAGTCGAGTATCAAATGTGTGTAATAAACAGTGCTGTTTATCCTGCTTAGGAAATGTCTGTCTGAACAAGCTATACATTTTGTTGAGGTGAAACATAAGGCTATGAATCTATGCGTCTTTGAATTGCACAGGCTTCTGCACCAGCCGTGTTAGTCCTCCACTGTAATGATCTAATAGGCAGGGTTGTGCTCTAGGTGACCAACATTGGATGTATGGGAGTGCACTAGCAACACAAGTGGTTGATGGGTGGCACTGTGCAGTCTGGAATACTTATTAAGAGTGCAGCCTAATAAACCTGTGCTTCTGAACCATGATGAAACATCAAATTGTGAATCTGTACTTCCTTAATTGTCACAGGTATTTACACCAACGTGGATGCAGATGCAGGGGCGTTGCTAGGGGGGGGCTAAGGGGGCTATAGCCCCTGATCTTTTGGTTGTAGCCCCGGATAGAATCTCAGGAGCTACAGCCAAAAAACTAGCTAGCCCCCAGTCTCAACAGTTCCGACATCACCTTAGCCCCGGGTCTTTTCCAGACCTAGCAACTCCCCTGTGCAGATGTAATATTTGACCAAATATAGAATAGCTGTATAGCTGTCCTCTTTGTGTTTTTGTATGAGAACAGATTTGAAAAGCACACATCCACAGGTTTTCCCATATGTGCATTTGCTGAGGCACACGCAATTCTCATTCTATTTGCTACTATTCACACATCTTCTCGAGGTATTCACATTTTTCTGCACATACAATGATTTCTATACATGCATGTTTTGTATCATAGAACAGAAACATCGACTCCTATCCTGCTGGACACATTTGTCCAAGGGACTCTAGCAATGATAGCCACAAACCAGGAGCATGTGAGAACCAAACCTTCCATATGCCGGAATAAATAAAGCTAGTAGCTTTGCTACTGACACATCCCATCTTAACTCAAACCAAATTGCAGTATTTATTTGTATTTTGAGGGCCCTCTGCGTATTGCTATATTCATTGGGGAAAGTATGCCACTATAACAAACATCATTTCTCTCCGAATTTCACGTTAATTCACATATTACGCAATCTGTAGTGGCAATTCTAAAAAAAAAAATGTGTTTCCTGCTGGTATTTTCCCTGTTACTCATGACAGCACATTCACCACTATAAACCATCATTAGATATTCTTACACCATCCTCACCCATGCAGATAATGAACAACATGTGGTTAGGTATAGAGAGTCTCAATTGCTTAGTTTGAAACTTAACAGGACAGTGTAGTAAGCAATGCATGTCAATTTGCAAACTCCAAAGGCCACTCATGTGTCCTTCTCACTGACAGTGAATTTCTGCTAATTGGCAGCGCAGAAGATGGATACACTTTGCATTTCGATGGCTGCAATGGCCAATTTCAGCTCTTGTGTTTTATCAGTGTCTTTTGTGCAGCATTTGAATCCAGAAAGTCCTGTGAGTCATTCAGCCTGCATCTTCCAAACATGAAATTGAGGGGACTAAATGGCCTTCTATATCCGCATTCAGGAACGTTATGAGACCCGCTCTCCCCTCTCCTTCTTATGCCCCTACCTCGATGTCCTTTAGGAATGTCATCAAGGAATTTAAAATAGAGACTCTTGGTACAGATAAGGTGTATACTGTATTGACATTCTCAATAGTGAGCTAAAAACAAACTTCCAGGTGCAAAATCTCCCTTTTGAGTGTTCCCAAGTGCCTTCAGGACACAACCTAGAAAGCATTATGTTGTCCTTGGGTAGTTCTCATGATAGTCATAGTTCTTACAGTAAGACAGTAGGAAGATGTCAGTAGGAAGGTCTAAGACCTAGTTTAGGGGGTGCAGATTCTCATTTAGGCGCAGTGATGCTTCTCCTAAAATTGGAACTGGAGAATAATTCTGATGGTAACTCTAGTAAGCATTCATTGGAATAGCTAATAGTTCTGGGTTCATAAATGTAGATTTTCTTCTTCTTTCAAGGCATGAATTAGAAAAGGAACACAAATTCATAACAATGTAATTCAGCACAAAATCAAAAACACATCAATGTTCCAATCTGTTGAAAGGCAAATATGCTGTTTGCCCTTGTAAAATGGCCACTTCTTGAACAGACCTTTCATACGATGCACTCATTCATCACTACGGAGAAGCTGACTGCCACAAGAGCCCCTCTTTAATAGTTATCTTCAGGAGCTCTGGCAGAGATCCAATGCTCTTTCATACCACACCTAAAAGGAAATTTGGGTAAACAAATTCTTATATTTTTAATTTCACAAGAACAGCTGTAGTTGAATGCCCTTCCTGAATGGCTACATGATTCTGCATGGACCGTAATCAAACATGTGTGGGAATGAAACTTGAAATCAACATGGAGTGTATAGACGGGTTGGACTGAACCTTTAAACATACATTTGAGGAAAAGATGTCTTCACATGCATTCTTTTCCCACTTCCTTTTCACCTCTTCTTTTTCCCATTACAGGGACATGTAGGAGCCTGGATGTCTACATAACTGGGAAGCTAGAGGATCGAAATAATCTAAAGGAGGATATTAAAAGGATTGTAGATGATAATACCTCCAAGGAAGTCCTCTCCAGTCACTTCTTACTTGAACTCACAGACGAGGAGCTACTAATTCATCTGAAAGACCTAAGAAATCAAGGCATACTAATCCGAAAAGGGAAGGAACTCAACATTCTGGGAGTCACTAAGTTCGTCAGCACAGCCATCATCCGGATCAAAGACCTTCTCTCCGAGAAGGCGATGGCTAGATTGGAATCTGATGAAATGTTCAGGCGGGTGCAGTGGCAGTATTTCTACAATACGGAGTATGTCTCCTTCGACAAGAAGGCAAATCTAACAATCGAAAGGGCCTACCAGAAAAAAAATAAACTGCTACCTCTTCATTTGGGAGGTGAAACATTGAATATCAATCTAGACCAGGGGAAAGGCATACTGGAAGGAGATCAAGGAAGCACACTGATTTGGCTCGTAAGAAAAGAAATAGGTACAAATATGCATTTTTATCTGCTTCAGATTGGCAAACATGATTGTTTTCTTGAAAATTATATTTACCCATATCTTTTTTCCCCTATCATTATTAATTGCAATTCTTTTTCAAAGTGTTTCTATTTTTTAACTATATACATACAGTACTAGGTAAGTAGTTTGGTAGTAAGTGTTCTAGTGTATACAGCCAGACAGCCCTTCTGACTCCAGTCCTCCTTCCACTTAGCCAGCCAATGTCCTCTCAAAGAGAAAGAGAATAACGAGTTTGGTGACCCCATTCAACCTAATGGTCAATGACCATACCCAGATCGTTAAGGCCGCAAAAAGTAGACACTCATGAATACCATTATTGTGGCAATAAGACCCGAGGCGGCGGGCCAATACCGCCCCAGGTTATGCCCCTGGGGCCGTAGTTACAGGCCCGAGTGTAGGGAAGGCCTTAACAAAGCCCCGGGCGGCTTACCGTGGGCAGTATTGGCCTGCCGCTGAGGGTTTTCTAGCCATTAGTACCCCGGACCGTTAGACGGGGTACTAATGGCATTTTTTTCTGTTTCAAAAACGCTTATAAATGTCAAAGAAAATGGCCACCGGGAAAGGGAAAACGTAGTCCGTTTTGCCTTTCCATGGCGGCCATCGGGAGCGGACGTGCTGGGAACAGAAGTGTTTCCAGCGCATTTGCTCCCAAGAAAAGTAGAAAAAAGAAGGTAAGTGGGGTTGGGAAGGTAGGGAGGGGATAGTTTGCGGGGGAGAGTGGTGGAGGAAAAAGAAAACTTACCTGAGTCCCCGGCGGGGGACGAAGGCAGTCTCCAGCCATGGAAGGCTCGGAGCAGGGATTGCCCCGTTTCGAGCCTCCTTATTGGCTAAGGGGCTGCCACGCCCCTCGCCGGGAACAGAGTACCCGGCACGCGCGGGACGCACTGGCGTACAAGGGAATACCATGTGGTATGGCTTGCAAAATAGCCAATCCACACATTGTATTCCCGGTGTGCAGCGCATGCCGTGTAATAATGTTGGGTTACTTACATGTAATGTTCATTACTAATAGTCTTCCTCATCACAGACGTTACACTGTAAAGGTCCAGAATCCTTGATAAGGAACCTAGATTGGAACCCTGTTCCAGCTTTACTTTCTCCTTCTTTATATGCTCCCACTTACTACATTAGCCCTACCTTACCCAGACTGTCTTAGTTCCATTCCACGGCATGTTATGGACATAGACATCATCATCCTGGTGACTGCGCCTGGAGACTGCGGTGGGTCATAAATACTGTGACAAGGAAGATCAGTACTATGAGTAATGAAGCTTACCTAACATTACCTCCACACCCACATCCCAATCCCAGTACATATTCTATGAGGAATACCCAGGCAGGCAGATGGATTGGTCAGTAATAACTCACACCATAATAAATACTACCAACATCCACCACCAAATGCCATGGACATATGCATGGAATTATAGGGACCATCCAGTGTAAGAATTATCTTGGTGTACTTTGACCACAGTCTTCCTAATGTGTGATAATGTTGTTGATGTTATCTCAATAATTAGGGATGAATATACAGTCTCGGGAGGATAGCTCAGGGGCAACGTGCTCACCTTGGAAGCAAGACGATGCAGAGCAACACAGGTTCGATCCCCGGGTCCGCGCTTAGAAATCTCTGAGTATTAAGAGCGTTATAAATAACCTATCATATCATATCATATTCTGATGGCACGAGAGCACAACCACCTACTTTAGAGGTCATTATGTGTATAGGGCCATTCTATTCGGCAATACCATGGTGCGTATATACAATTGCTCATGAGTAATCAGTGGAAGTGACATCATTGGCTACTATCTTCAGCCATAGGTGTAACCTCAGGGTCTTATTCCTATTAATTTAACACCTACCCTAGGCATTATGTCTCCCATGCTATCAATGACAGTTTCTCAACCAGATTTCCTCTTTCTTCTTTGTGGGGATTGCAACTTAGAAGAGTGTCTGGTTTGATGGCAGGCATAATATACTGCATGTAACAACTTCCACTCAAATTCATGGGTAAGGAGTCATACACATTGACCCAACAGATGAAATAGCTTCCGTTATGAATAGCATATATGATACATGGCAACCTTTTTATAAATAAAGTCTCACTTGTGGATAGGCAATATGGGGCATAGGTTTGTGGTCATGAACAAAAAAGCTTATTAGTGTATCAGAGAAGGTCTTTAGCAGGGAAGGATAGATGCAATGAAGCAGGGTCATTCTGAAGCAGGTCTGGGGAGGAAAAGTTCAGAGGACCTGAAAATTCGATCTAAGAGTAATGGTCGAAGCAGATCTAATTGCCTTTTTGTTAAGAGCCCTACAGATATCCATAACCACCTGCCCAATGAAGTGGAAGCCTCTATCACTGTCAATAATAGTAGGGAGATCAAATGTGGATTGAAAGTTTGCGAGGAACTCCCTAGGTCCAATAATAGCATAAGCTTTTTGACAGAGTTGGGCTTCGACCAACACTGTGTATAAGTGTAAAATGACCAAACAAAATACTAAATTATGATATTTGGGAAGCTGCATGAAATCAATTTGCACATTGAGAAAAGTACCGGGACTGGATTTGCATATGGCAAAGTCTTTGGATCCTTTCCACATGTTATATACCAGTCACACTGAACAGTTAATACAATAGGCCTAAACTACAGTAGGGAAGTAAGGAGCAATTCAATCCCAGTTCACAATAGAAATCATTGCTCTCTTCCCTGAATGTGCTACAGAATGTGCCAATCTGGCAAGGTAAGGAAGAAGCAGTCTAGACACTACTGGGAGGCCATCCAGGGAGCTCCACTAAGTTTCAGGACACAACATAGAGTGCTTTTTGCACCACAGCTCCGTCTCAGACAGGTGCCAAGTCTCGCATCACAGCTAGTCTTGAAAGTGTTGCAATGGGCGATTGTTCCACTGAAGCACAGACAAGGATATTGTTAGGAGTCAGGGGGAGAGGGGCATTTTAAGCCGATTTGTCAGCAAGGTCATTGCTAACTACTGTGAAGGTGTGTGACATATCAAGACCACAGCACTTAACTATGGCCAAATCAGAGGGGAGCAAGAGTCATTTAACAGTCTAGAGACATAGGTTTTGCTGACTATAGTTCAGCATATGTGACATTACCCTCTACTCCTAGAGGATACCAAAATCGTGCACACAGTGTGCACATGTCTGGAATCAGTATAAATTGTTGCATATTTACCCTTGGCCACAACCCAAGCATATGTGAGTGCTACCAACTCAGCTACTTGATGAACGTCAGGTAGTTGATAGACTTGCAGAACCTCATGCAGTGCACATACGGTGTAACCAATGAATATCACTCTCAGGCATCCAAGGATGGAGACAAAAAATATCAGATAAGAGATCATCTGAACCCAAACAGACCCCCATTTGAACACCAGTGAGTCAAGATCTCTTTTTATAAACTGTGAGGAGAGTGTCAGATTTCTCGCATATGACTGGGGGAGCCCCGCAAAGGAATATTGCGGATTTGTATAAGCAACGGTAAATCTAAATCGACAAGCTGGGTGTGAAGGTACAGAAAAGAAAGCAAAACATAGATCTACCACAGTAAGGGTGTAACAGAGGCAGGAATGCAAGACAGAATAGTGGCAGGGTTAGGAACAACAAGCAAAACAGGCAGAACCTTGCAAATGTTGGACTCTGGCATACACAAAAGCGGTTTGGCTGGATTTAAAGTAATGCATACTGGTTCAACATTCATCATGCAATCATGTAATTTGCATTTGTGGAACACAATTGCGGTGGAGCACATCATTTGCACGTTTGAACTACAGTTGCAGTGAAAATGACCTCACAGTCCCTGTTGTAATGAGGGAGTGTTGTTCCATGGCTGCTATTTCAAATCTTTAGACACAACACAGCTAAACATTCCAAATCCCTGTGCACTGGGACAACCAGACAAATACCGTCAGGGGAACAATAAACAATGCAACCCATTTTACACAACAAATACAGCCCCAATAGATTCACAGGAGTCGAAGGGCTCAATAAGAAAGCATGGCCCTCATAGATATGACACCAACTGATAGGAACAGGTTGAGTAACTGGGTTGAGTGTAGGTCTGCACCCAACCCCTACTGCATTCATCCCTTTGTCTCAAGGAGGGGGCATGTAGAAACTTAGAAGCTCTAAATGTGGAACATGAACCTCCTGCATCAATGAGACAGGAAACACTTATGGCACAATTAACATAAGGAGTGGAAGGATCAAACGGTATCATCGGTACAACAACCTTACAAGCCCCCTGGTTGTCTTATTGTATATTCACCATATTAGGCAGTGGCGGTGGTGAAAAGGACTGTGAGAAGGAAAGAGGGAATTGCATTTGTTGCAAAGACTATTGTGGTGGACGATGCGGGCACTTGGGCTTCCAAAGCCTCCATTTGTTACAGTAATTGCATTGATCATTATATTCATCATCTGTCTCTCCTGGCCCTCTGCCCTGTCCTCTTCCTTAAAAAGCTAGTGCTTTCTTGGTGCTCAGCCCAGTGTTTTCTTTCTGTCTCTGTGCTTTTTCATGGAAATGCTGGCCAGCTAATAGTACTTCGGTTAAGATCTTTCCCTCGCAGAAGGCTATTAGTCCTGCATTCATTCTATCAGCAGTCTTGGGCTGCAGTCCAATGATGAATGATGAAATCACATCCTGCTGTGCCAAAATAGCTGTATTGGGATTCCTGAAAACTGATCAAAACATCTCTTGAATTTTGTTAACCTTAAGTCTGGTGGCAGGTTTTTATCTTAGTCCATGCAGTCCGCTTGGGACAGATTTCATAGGTGGTTCTTGCAAAGGCCAATTTACTCTTTACTTTAGTAAAGGGAAAGTGTCTGGTGGGAGGGCAGCCCTTAATCACTGGGCGAGGGCGTGAGGCAGCTCAATTTGGATTGTAACATTCAAGGGTAACTTGAAATTCTTCTTGAAATTTCACATGATCTTCAGAATCTTAGGAAGCTTCTTGGCACGTGCTTGGTAACTAGTGCGTTACCTGCCTCAGATAGCTGTCTCAAGGTTAACGTTGCAATGCCAGTTTGAGGGGGTGAATTTGTAAATCCCTCAGAAGTCACAGATGTATTAGAAGCAGACAGGTAACAGAAGAGATGATATATGGTCCATCTATCCCGCAATGCATTAATAACTGAAAGCCATTGTGATTTAGAGCCTCCCAGTGATTGGATAGGTGTTTACTGGCTAAATACTAACGGCTAACTGGGCTCTGAACTTGACCTTGCACACATGGTGATCGCAACGGAGCAGAGGCAGCTACTAGAATTTAAATGGGTGACTAAATAACGTGCAAAATTCAATATGGCAAGTAGAATGTCCTCTGTAATTTCTTTTGCTGGTGTTCCTGAAGGAGATCTGTGAAGTCTGTTGCAGTCCCTTTTGCTTATAGGGACATCCATATTAGTGTGCCAGCTTCTAGTTCCTTGAATTGTTCTTAGAGCTTCGCTTTGGGTATCTTTCTGAACTCTGGTCTTTGACTTAGAATACTGTTTAGTACCAGTCAAAAGAGCAGTCGCCTTGGTGTTGATGCACGTTTAAATGACACATGTCTCAGATACTTCGTAGGTAAATAGTATGATCCAGATCAAATGCAACTCTCTTGGGGAACCACTTGGTGGGTTCCCCTTAGGTAAAATAGTGTCATTTATCCAGAAATGTACAAGGCGTGGGTGAGTGCTGTGTATGCATGAAGCTGGACTTCACTTAGGAGTAAATGGCACACCGAAAAGTACAAGGAGTGGCTTACGACAGATGCGTGCGCTGCTCTATTTTAATGCCCCATGCTAGAGCCACAGAGACTCCACCATCCCTGAGACGGCTCATGTGACTGCTCGAACAACAGCCTTACAACAACAGTGGTTCTCCCTATTTGATTGCCCCATTACTCCCAAATGAAACACGGTTCATGGAAAGTGTATGCGAAGAAGACAGAGGTTAAACACCAGAGAAGTGGAAAGCCTGACCAGTTTCTACTTCGAGGCTAGGAAGAGCAGAAACGAAAGGCTTCACCACAGCCAAGCTTGCCAAATGCACAAATGAATTGTGGTGGGGAATGAGTAGATGGACAGTACTGGTACAGTACTCTTTGTCACCAGCCCTGAAGTGATACATTTCCCGGAAATAATGTCTGTTCAGACTCACGGTAGAGGTACACCAGTTGTCCGGTGAGTTTGAATTTTGGACAGACCTTTATTTTTTTACATTCATTCAAGAATCATTCATACAATAGCACTACTTTTTAACAGCAGTTATTTTGTAACCATGTGTTTTTTTTATTTAGCATAGAGCGCTCCTTTTGTTCAATCCGTATAACCAGTTACCACAGACAAAACATAACAAACAGAACAGACACATAACCATTAAATGGGGCATATTTACCAAACCATCCCATGAATAAAATGTCTTTCTTCCAGTTGGTTCAATGGCTTCCCAGGCTATGGACATTCTCCTCAATGATATCCCCATTAAGAAAAATATCCCACCGTCTTTACTAGACCTGGGAACTGTTGCTGAGGAGTCCATCTGCAGGTCCTCTGGTGTCAGTAGTCAGAGTGGGCGGGAGCAGCTGGAAGCTGGGCTTTTTTAAATTAAGTTTTACTGTTCCGATACTTTATTTTAAAAAGAAACCATTCCAGAATGGGTTTGCTTTAAAATAAAAGTGTAGGAAGAAGTTGAAACTTGCACTTCAGTGCACTCCACCGAACGTTCCCTTAAACAGTAGGTGCACGTGTTTGGAGGTTTGTATTGTGCGTGGCGGGGCGGTGGCGATGGGGTTTGTGCCCAGTGGTGGCACTTAAACTGCTGTGTGGTAAGTAGTATAAAATGATACCTTTAAGTGGTATCCCTACATATTATCCCCACCAGAAATATCTTGGTCCCTAGCGGGGGTGTCCCACTGGATGTGACATCATTGGGGTTTGCAGGAAGGTCCCCCCAAAGCCTGGAGTCCCTAGGGGCCCCAATGGGTCTTCCCCTGGATGTCCTCCACCATTCAAAACCCAGCACCACACTTCCGGTTCTTTGGGGGTGACATCCGGGGGATGCCCCAGTTGGGGCCCCTACAAAGACCCGGAAGTGTGGCGCTAGGTTTTGAATGGTGGGGCGCCTGGAGATGATGACTGAGTGGCGGCCATCTTTAGGGGGTGGAGCGTGCAGGTTGCATATATACAGATGGTTTTTGGGGGATGTACAAGCAGGTCCTGAAGCCCTGGAAAAAACCTGATCGCTCAAAGACAGCAATACTGGGAATTATAAAGCGCTACAGCTACTACTCTAAGAATATTACAGAGGCCTAGAATTTGAAAACCATTCAAAAATACTACAGCCCTGAAAGTCCGCCGGCATCGGCGCTTGCCGACGACGGGGACCATGATGACGCAACGGCTATGGATAAGACGTGGAAAAGCCAGCCCGGGATCATCGACAATGGTGTAAATGACCCCTACACAGATGCAGATGCGGTCGTGTGGAGTGCGACCTGACGCCTGGACGTATGTGTGTGGAAAAACTTTTTTATGCTATGGATGAGTCTGTTAAGGCTCTTAAGGAGTCGCCGTATGAAGATCTGAATGTTTTAGAGCATCTGTTTCCATAGGCCGCGATGACCCCTGCGTTAGGCACAGCATCCAATGAAGACAAGTTGATTATGGACGTCACTAGCGCCTCACTGCTGGCAGATGCTGGTTCTGAAACGTGTACTATGGTAAGTAATAAAGCATGACGGCATGTGGGTGTGTGAAAAACCTGTGAAAACATATGCTCAAGAGTTAAAATTCTTTCTTTTTTGAATTGCAGTAAATGCCAGATAAGCGTGACGGCGCGGTAGGTCTGACCAACGCATTTAACGCTGTCAATTATTATTGCGTGTGCTGTTCAAAAAGGATCGAATGTTCAGCATTCCCAGACGGTGATTTGTGTAAGAAATGCGACATTTTGAAACATGTTGAAAGTTCTGATGAGGAAGAAGATGAAAATATGACCCTTTTGGAGACTGTAACGGTTCAAGCTTTTGCGGCGTCTGTTGTGAAAACATGTTTGAAGCGTGACTATTACTGATGGTGTGAAGGGCATAAATGCAGAGACCCTCAGCAGGATGCTCATGATTGTTTACTCCCGAATTATCAATCTGGAGCAAAACGGAGGATATGCCAGATGTTGAAGTCATATAACGATAATGTTTATCTGATGCTTAAATGTGTTTATAACACCATGTGTATACGTGTACATGCTAGTATGGGGGGCTACTAACAAAAACAATCCTGGAAATGAACACGTGTCGCAAGTCTGAGAAAAAAATGAAATCTTTACGACTGGCAGGACCCGTGATTTTTAGAAACCATATAGCCCGTTTAATGCAGAGAGACTTTTCTAACCTGTACAGTTTTAGGAGGAGCCATCAGGGCTGTCCGATACCGCGAAAGCTTTTTTAAAAGATAAAAATACAATAAACCTGCTCCTTATATGTGTAACATTGATTATAGGGTAGTGTTTCTGGAGGACAAGCCGGTCGTGTGGAGTGCGACCTGACGCCTGGACGTATGTGTGTGGAAAAACTTTTATATGCTATGCTGAAAGCGAGAATAGCTGTAAACAGCCCACACCTGTTTGTTATACCGACACATCGATATGCGCAGACTTGTGAAAGTTCAATCTGTATAAGGGACATCTGTTACATTATCAAGATGCCGGCATGTGATGATTACGGTTCTGTATTCTGATACAATGTGAGATCTTTATACCTGGTCCTAGAACAGTGTTGCAACACCACGTAGCTGAAATGTATGCAAGATACCTCCGCCTTAAAGGTCATATTTTACAAGCCTCTGAACTAGCTGAATGTGTTAAATACTACGAGTAAATGGTGTCTACAGAGTTACAGGTGGGGGAACCTCATCGATGTGTATAGTTTATTATATAATGCGTCTAATAAAATATCAGCGGTGGTACAGTTCGTCATCCCATACATGTATACTAACCAGTATAAAAAAAAAAAAAAAGTCATACACCAACTCTGTGTCTGGTTATTTTTTTGTAGTGCTTCAATGGAAAACAACACACATTCAAGATTGCATAAAAGCTATTATGATAAAGGTGGTGTTGAGAGTTATGGGGGTTTTTATGCGCTTTATCGAAAATTACAGCTTGATAAAAACCCTGTCACGCGTGGAGCTGTTAAGACCTGGTTATCTGGTCAGGAGACGTATACCCGTCATAAAAATGCTAGAAAACATTTTAAAAGAAGAATGACCATTGTATCCTTGAAAGCCAATCAGTGGCAAGCTGACCTTGTGGACGTTTGTCCCCTTGAAAAGCAGAACGACAGTGCACGGTACATCCTGACGGTGATAGATGTTTTATCAAAATACGCTTTTGTAGAGATCTTGAGGGATAAGACTGGTGCAAGAGTGGCCGCGGCCTTCAAGCTTATCTTCAGCAAGGGCTGAGAACCTGTAAAATTACAAACTGATGCCGGTAAGGAATTCCTTAATAGGCCCCTCCAAAACTTTCTAATGCAACACAGCGTGCATCATTTTATAACACACACGGAGGTTAAAGCAGCGGTTGTTGAACGTTTTAATAGAACCCTGAAATCTAAACTATGGAGATATTTCACAGCCTATAATGCGCAACGCTATGTGGATATATTAAAGACTTTTATCGATGTGTATAATGACAGCTACCACAGGTCTATTAATATGCCTCCCAGGTCTGTAACATCTGAAAACTCATTATCAGCGTGGAGAAACCTGTATGGTGGAAGGCTATCGGAGAAGATCAAGAAAACAACCTTCCGCGTAGGGGACCACGTCAGGGTATCCAAGTTAAAAGGGGTCTTTACAAAAGGTTACCATCAATCCTTTACCGATTAAATTTTCATAGTGGCAAAAGCATCCGTGAAAGAGGGTGTATACATATACCAGTTAACTGATTATGCTGGTGAAGTTGTAAGCAGTAATTTCTACACAGAGGAGTTACAAAAGGTGGTTGACGATCCCCAGCGTCTTTATCGGGTTGAGAAAAAATGTCAGAGTAAAGGTAAGGGGTCTAAGAAACAGCATCTGGTAAAATTGATGGAATGGCCTGAGAAATTCAACAGTTGGGTCAACGCGGCATCTCTATAGGATCTAAAAAGCAGAGTCGCTCCCTGAGAAGAAGAAGATGGAAAACACTGGCTTGTATATCACCTTGCCCAGTAACGCCTCTATAGATATATTCCCCAAAAACAAAATATCGGATTATTTTGTTAAACTGTCTAAACCTGTTAATTTACAAGGCCAGTGGGAAGCGGGACTGATGGAGATTCAGTACCCCCATATGTGGGACACCCTGGACAAAAAAGATTCCTGGTATACCAACAAACGTGGAGCACATGCTGAATTGTCACACGTGGGTTTTCCTCACGGCTTCTACCCACAATACCAGCGCTGCTAGATACTATCAATAAATCGATCTCAAGCTTAAAGTGCTATGCATATATACACCTGTTACTAAATAACTCCCGGAAAATATTTGTAAGATCGCCCGATCTCACCGTGGAGTTTATATGTAGCGGGAAACTTGCTATGGTGTTGGGGAACGTTCAACGCAGGAAACTTGCTATGGTGTTGGGGAACATTCAACATATAAAAAATAATACTAAAAATACAGACAAAACACGTGCAGATATTGATGGTGGATTTTACAGCCTCATGATCTACAGTGATATAGTAGAATACCAAAGTGTTGGTGACTCATACGCCCCCCTGATGCGAACCGCTCAAATCAAAGGTTAAAATAACGGCATTGTTAATATGCAATACATGAAGCCTGATTATATTCCTGTTTCTAAGTGTCATTTTGACACCATCAACATACAGATAAGAGACGATCAGGGTGATCTGGTCTCATTTAAATACGGGAAGGTCCTATTGAAACTACTGGTGCACCCTAGACGGGAGAGAGACAATTAGAACATGGTAATCAGGAAGAATTACAAGGAGCCGCACGCTTATAGGGATAATTACCGCAGACTTCCAAGGAGCGCCTGTGATGTATGGTGAGGGTCTAGGCAGTATTTTCAGAAGTCGTTTTTGGAGAGCCATGCCCTTCCTGTGCAAAGGGTTTGAATTAGCCAAGCCGCATATGAAAACAGCTGCTACAAACATTGCTAAGGATGTGGTGTCTACAGCAACAACTTCCATCGCAAATCGTTTCAACCAACCAGCACAAGAGGGTTCGGGCCTGGTTTACGTGATTAAAAGCCCAGCAAAAAGAAAGAGATGCGCTTCGTGCAGGCGGGGGCTCCCGAAACCGCATAAAAAACGAAGATCAGCAACTAGATCCGCTCAGAAGAGAAAACGCACAACAAAGAACAGATGGGGCAAGCAAAATAAAAACCGATCCAGCATCAATATTTTCTAAAAGATGGCCTTTATCCATTTTACATCAAGGGAATGTGTGAAATCGGAACTAGACCTGTTTGTCATACCCCCGACACAGACGAGCATCGAAAACAGATTTTTCATGAAAGTTGCGCCCCTTACGGCACTATCGCCATAAGCACCCATTGAGTTTTACATATCGGGCTCAACGGAGACATACCTGGATCTGAATGACACCTTACTCTACCTAACCTGTAGAACAACAAAAGAGGATGGGACAGCTATCGAGGCGGCTGCGAAGGTGGCCACGATTGCCTACCCTACCCTTTTCAACCAGGTGGACATTACTCAGCATTCTGAACTACTGCAATGACACTTTGGACACCCAGCTAACTGCAGGGCTTTTATATAAGGACACGGCCGGGCAAATGGAGGATTATGCTCTAGATGGAGACAAGGGCTTTATAAAGAGAGCATTGTATTCGACAGGTAGCAGAAATTTTGATTTACTAAAACGTCTACACACTGATCTGTTTCTCCAGGAGAAACTTATGGTGAATGGTGGTGATCTGAAAATTAAACTCTCTCGAAATAAAGACGCTTTCTGTCTTAATAGTGATGATGCAGAAGCCTACAAACTGGTAATAGTATCAGCGAGTTTATTCATTAAAAGGGTCAACGTGTCACCTACGGTCAGACTCGCTCATGCTGACGCTATGCAAGTATCTAACTTAAAATACCCGGTGGAGAGGACATCCTTGAAAATCTTCAGTGTACCAGCGGGCAGTCGTGTCACCAGTCAAGATAACTTATTCTTGGGACAGCTACCTAAAATAATCGTTATCGGTTTTGTGGATAACACTGCTTTTTCAGGGGATTACGCGAGCAATCCTTTTAATTTTAAACATTACAGCATTAACTACGCCACTCTTTTTAAGGATGGGGTCGTCCTACCTGCCAAAGCCTACAGCCCAAGTTTTCAACACACAAATATAATTAGGGAGTATCTGGGACTAGTCTCCATCAGCGGCAAGCACATGCGTGATAAAGGATTTGTGATACTGCATGACGACTACGACGGTGGGTACACCTTGCTGACTTTTGATTTGAGACCCGATAATGCATCATCAGGACATTATAATCTGATTAGGAATGGTAATTTACTCCTCGAGGTACGGTTTGCTGCAAATTTACCAAGCACTGTGAATCTTATTATTATGGCCCTATTTGACTCAGTCATAGAACTCACAATCAGCGGTAGGTGCTGTACGATATGTAATGGATACCTACCAGATCATGCGTTTCCTGCGTAAAGACTAACATTCTGTGAAAACATTTCAAGGCGTTTATTCATGTGATAACATTCCAAGGGTTATACCTGTTGAGCTGTGTTAGGGAGAATTCTCTGTTTAGGCTGGATTTCCTAACCTAGTGAGTCCCCCAGCAGCTTTGCTGGATTTTTGGGGTTTATTTTTTTCTCCTGCCAAGAGTGAGACTCTTTTACCCTCACTCTTGGGCATGACTTGAGAGTGTTTCTGTGACTTGCTATGTGCTTATGGGCTATGGGGTATTTTTCCCCTATAGGCTATCATTGGTTTTTGAATGTGTGTTACACAGCACCCTCAGTGCAGTAACACAAGGGTGTCATAGAGACCCCCAAACATAGACTCCACACCCTGGGACTGACTACTGTCTCCCTGGGTCTGTAAAGTCACCATTGACTTTACTAGTCTTAACTTAGGAACTTAACCAGTACAAACCATCATACTGTGGAAGTACTGGTAGGGGCAATTAGATTGCCCCTGGGTCTGTTGTCGAGGGGTACTGTCCCGTCCCCCCTCGCCGAGTTTCTGGCTGGTGGCAGTGGATACCACAGAAATATTCCATCAGAATATTTCCCAATGGGATTTCAATGCACCACTTTTTGGTGCAATGTTAAAGATACCGCCGGTTTATTTATTTAATATAAATTCACCGGTTGGGATTTTTCGCCAGAACTCGCCGCCAAAATGGCGTCTGGGTTCACTTCAGTAACCCTGAACCCGAGTCGAGCCTTTGTTCCACTTTTGGCGGGCTTCTGCACAGAAGCCCTCGAAAGTGGTGCCATTCTGTCTGGGTAACACAGGGGGTGTGGGAGGGGGTTTAGGCACCCTGGACTGAGTTGCCTTGCCAACTCATGTCGCACTCTGGTGTGATTGGCCCAAGTGGTGAGTTGCCCCGCTCACCACTTAGCATGTTTGAGTGACAGGTAGGCTGTATGAATGGGGGTTTGCTGCATAAAAGCAGGGTTTTGGGACTGGTTCTTCAGAAGTCACCACAGGACCTAAGAAGCCGAAGAGGGAGAAGCCGAGCTGACCTGCCAAGACAACACCACCGGTGGAGCCCTGCGGAACCGTCTCACCACTTTTCCCAACGACAGAGGAGATCTCCCGCCTGGAGAGCCTCCTTCCCTTGACTGGTGGGGACAACCAGTTTCTGCCTTCTTTTCGCCGCCCTAAAGCATCTTGTGGCCGCCTTGCCTGTGCCAAGCACCCCGGCAACCGGGATACAACTTTTTACCTCAACCGCGAAAGCGGGGTAACATCCTTTTAACCGGAAAAACTCCACAGCTGGGGTCTTCCCTGGTAGTGCAACGACCTTCAGCTTTCCTCCACGACGAGATCTTCTCCTCCTCTGGACGACGCCGCAACTTGCACCCACTACCAGGATCAACTGCCACCGCTGGAGGATCCTTTCCATTTTAAAGGTACCGTGTTCCGCCCGGCTTCCCTTGCCACCGATTGTACGGGGTAGATTTAGCCCTTGGCTCTCGAACCTGGGTAAGCCTGGGACACCCTGACTAAACTTTTCTAAACTTGGTAAAACCTTTTCTACGCACCTGTAAAGACTTGTGACATTGTGTGATCTTGGGCATCTTTTTGCCTGGCTTCCCCTAGAGTGGGCCTGGCAACTGAACTTCCTTGCTCCTCAATAGACTGCCTTTCTAAACTCACTGAGAATCTCTGAAAAGTGTTTTGCCTTGCTGTTTTCATTACTTTTGTCTTTTCCCTCCCTTTTTAACTAACTTGTTGGAGTGCCATCTAACGTTAAGCACTCACCTCTGTTTGAAAATAAGTGGTGTTAACTTAGACTTGTCCAACAAATAACTAGGGATGTACATATAAGAAATAGTGACTGTGTTTTGACTTACTTACCTTTTCTGTGCTAGTGTAATTCATGAGTGTGTCTTTTAAATAAATATTTATATACTTTTACACCTAGCTCTGGTCAGTGTTTGCTTGTACTACTGTGCCTCTGTACCTATTATGTATGCTCTGTATACTGCCTAACTCTTCTTTAGGGAAGTCTGACTGCTCAGCCACAGCTACCAGGTAAATCTGGGTGGTACAGACTGCTACCAAGTGAGTGCCAAACACCTGTAGTCTTAAATCTTTTGCAGAGGTCCCAGAGGGAACTGCACAGGTTTCTGCCTAACAAGCTGTCCATCAGCTTTGTGGTGAACACAGATCCCCAGCATCAGGAAGGCACACATTGGATAGCTATGTTTATAGACACTGGGGCAATAACTGTTTTTGATAGTCTGGGGTGTTTCCCAAGCCACCCTATATATGAGGGCGATCTATTGGACTATGTTAAACATATCGTCCCTGTATTACATTATAATAGAGCCCAGGTGCAGCATACTGAAGCCGTTACAAGTGGGCAGCACACTTGTTACTTTGTATCTAAAATGTCTGAGAAACAGTCATTGCGGTCTGTTATGCAAACCTATTCTCTTGATCTCAGACAAAATGATCGGATGGTGGTGGATTTTGTGAACAAGCGTAAATATCGTCAGCCCCCTGTAAATGTATATAGGTTTTTTTCCGAAATGTAAGCGTCTTACTAAACAGTAGATATGTGTACAGGTCTAAATAAAAACATCTTGTACTTTTAAAGAACAGTCTCCTTCTTTCTTGTGTACTGTTTAATTAATATTTTAAAAAAAATAAATGTTGTGCTAGACATGCTTGAAATAATTAGACGCAAAACGCGTTTTGGTATAAATAATCATGGTATTTTATTACAAACAGAACCTTTGTTTATACAGTTTGTATGGGTATAGATATAAAAGCATTTACATAAACACAGCTTTTATTACAAACAGAACCTAAATACAGTTTGTAGAGGTATAGATATAAAAGCATTTACATAAACACAGCGTTTATTACAAACAGCGCCTTTGTTTAATAAACAGGTCTGGGTATACTTATAAATACAGCTACATAAACCCATATACATATACACATTACAATGGTTAAACATGGTTCTTAAAATTAAAAAAAACACAGTTACACACTAAACCAGGCCTCGTGTTTGGGTTTCTTTTTCTTTTTTCTTTTCTTTAAGGAAATATCTAGAAACACCAGTGTCTTTCAACGTCTCGAGCAGCTCCTGATGCCCCATATTTCCCACTGAAGTAGCAGGAATGTTTAAGTCTGCAGCAGATTGCATGAACAGATCCCATCCTCTAGGTTTTTTGTGTCTTCTAAAGGCCTGAGGATTGGTAATGCTGCGCACTAAATCGTGGACGTTTGAACCTTTAACAGCCGTCCCTTTATATACAAACTCCCCTTTGGCATTCCAGGGTACCAGACCCTGGTCACCGGTTATCTTGTTCAACATTAGTTTGGCATTTTTACGATAGCGGGGGTTAATGGTGTTCAGGATTTCTGCCACCAGGGGATCAGAAACGGGGTGTCCGGGGCTTGTGTTGTTGAGACTTGTGGGCTCTTCAGGGGGCATGCACAATGTTAGTTTGCTCTTCTCATTGTCGGCTTGTATTTTTTGGAGAATAGATGAATAGAGGGATACCTTGTCGTAGTCTGATAAATCATGACATTATAGGACCTCTTGCATTTCAGAATCGTACTGCAGGGTTGCTGATTTTCGAATATCAGGTTTTTCACGGTTTTGGGTGCTCAGGCTATCCAGCTGGCACTTGTCAACCAGATACATCTTCTGACTGTGCTCCATTAAACGCTCCCTAGAAGCCTGGTGATCAGAGGCAATGCCAGGCCTAGGAGCGATCCTATGAAACCTCTGGATTGTTTTAAAAGTTTTCTTTTAACTTTTAGGGAGGCCCGCTTGTTACCCGGTTTCTTGAGGATGAGCTTCTTCTTTTTTAAGACTCCTAACTGGCAGCCGGATAGCGGAACATTCCCCCTGACGGTGCTGAAGGCAATCTCGGCTATAGCCGATACTAAATCATCAGAAGCCGAGCACAGAATGTCCTTGCGTTGCTGGGGTGGTGCTGTTACTAGCATTTTAAGGAGAGCGTAGTTCTGACGTATACGTGCCGTCATGATGGTCAGTCACGGGTACTAATGAGGGATGCTTTTCTCCTCATCGCGTTTTTCTAGCGGCCTTTTGTATGTAAACGACCGGTAAATCAGGATAGAAAAGACCTGTGCGCAATCAGTAGTCCTCTAAGGTTATTGTCTTTAAATCCACCAATGAGTAGCCATAAGGTTTACGGGTAGCGTCTTCAAAGGTCTGTTACCCGTATACATCTGTCGAGCTAGAACGGAGAGTTGTTGTTTATCTCTGTGGTTCTTAAACAGAATGATATAGCTGGCGTTTAGCTCTATCGAACGGTTGCCCTTGCCCTTGTAGAATAAATTCTGTACAATGTAGCAGATACTAAGTTTGCGATGCTGTGAATACTGCGTGAATGCCTTTTACAGTTCGGAGTCATGACCACCCTCCATCATGAGATCATCTACGATAATCATATTAACATGGTTTGGTGGTAGCAACTGGCCGTCATTCAGAGAATCTGGTAACCCCTCCACAAACTTCAGGTGTGGTATTTTAGAGGACAGTTCATTATACAATGGCTGCCAGCAAGAATAAAACCAAACGACATTATCAGGCGTGGCAGGCATGGTCGTGTGGGCATTTTCTAGGAGCTGTTTAATAAAATAGCTTTTACCGCAGCTGGATGCACCCACTAGCACGCATGAAAAAGGGTGTTGAAATCGGGTGTCCACATTCTTTAAAGGGTACAATAGGCCACACATTTTATCAAAAACCTTATCCTTGGTGTGCAGTTCAAACAGTGTCAAAAAAGAAATGAATTACCATTTACACCTGTGGTACTTAGGGGGACAGCTTGATGAGTTAACTCACTATGAGGCTTATAGATATGCTGAGTGTTGCTGAATAAATATTCTTTTTTAAAATGGTCACTAGCATATTTCATTTTTCAAAAAAAACATCCTCCTGGGGGGCTAATTAAACAGTGGCACAAAAGGCATGGCTTACAACATGGGTCTGGTGGGCCTTGGGTGCATTTTGATGAGTTACTTTGCTATGAGGCTTATAGTTTTGGCCAGAATTGCTGAATAAATATTCTTTAAAATGTACAATTTGCATATTCTTTAAATTGTACAAGCTGCATCACACTTTATTAATAACAGACTCCTTGGGTGCGGTTCAAACCTGTCACAAAAAGACATGGATTGCCATTTACATATGGGGACTCTTGGGGGCCAGTTTGCTGAGCTACTTAACTATGAGGGCAATAGTTCTGACCTGTGTTGCTAAATAAACATGTTTTAAAATACAAAAGTAACCCACAGTTAATTGCAACTGTGGGTTACTTTTGTATTTTAAAACATATTTACACCTCAGATGTTTTCTGCTGGGGACCCCTGTGAATCGAACATGCAACACCAGGGGGGATGCTAATCTGGCCCCACGTTGTGCGACAATTGTTAGTCTGCCAAATCTCTCAGGGGGGTGGACCACTCTGGACCCCCCTGCAAAGATATGTTACTGCCAAATTGCTCTGCACACAAACAAGCCAAACACCAAGAATAGACACGAACAGAGATAACATGACACAAAAGAAAACACAGGAATCGATTCAACATAGAAACACTTTTATTCATGCTTAGGAAGGCATGATAAAACATTACTGGCAAAACCCATTTGCAACCCTCTAGCGTGGGTGCAATCTACAATGTAACTTTATCACATTACCATGGCCTTCTGGCTTCTATGCAAGCAATCTAATAACAATTATCCAGTCCTGCTGGATCTACAATGCTAATAACAATGCATGCCTAGTAACAACAAATGCGGCCTAGTAACAATTCACAAGCATCAGCATTTCTCTCTCTAATCACCACACACATCAACACTCTCTCTCTCTAATGAGACAATCCTTTCTGATGAATCTCCCCTTCTCTCAGTGTGTCAAACCCCTGCAAATGTGTGTGCTAATTCCCCCAATAGGCCTTAATCAGCAATCATCAATACTCCCCTTTCCATGAGCAAGCTTCCCAAGCTCCCATCTCGAATGTGTCCTATCATCTCTAGACAGCTAGGTCTGCGCCCAGTACGACTCAAGCCTCTCTCTCTCTCTGCTCCCTCAAACAGCCAGGCCCTCTCTCCTTCAAGCTCAGCTCTCCCAGACAGCCAGCTCCCTGCCAGGTTCGCACAGAGCCTCTTTCTTGGCCCCTCAGCATTCTGGTCACCTCTTCGAACTCTGCTCTCCATCTGAATCCGATCTAATTCTGATCGCCAAAAGCTTCTAATTCTGCTCAAAGCATGCTCACGGGTATAGTATCAAATTACATCATACATCTCTATGGTAACATGTCTCTTTCTCTCTTCAAGCATTTTCTAAATGCGTGCAGCATCAAAATGTCTGCATACGTGTGTAATGTTCTCTCTAAGCCCACTGTGTTCTTGTCACTGTGACATTTCAAACTGTATCAGACTGCATTCAGTGCATCTATCTGTCTTCACATATGGCCTTCCTCGTGTGTTACGAAATTCCTTCTCTCTTGTCAGCTAAAAACACTTCTCTCTCGTAAAGCTCTGCAAAGCCGCTCCATTCCCCCCACCTTCTTGCTGTCTGCGAACAAGGCCTCAAGGTCTGATAATCCCGCAGGCCGTCTCATTCCTTTCTACTAGGCCAAAAGCTTCCTCTTATCTGTTGACATTCTTCGAACTCAGTGTAACTCATAACAATCCTTCTGCGCCGAGTGGAGCTGCTGAATGTCTCAGAATGGCTTCAGAGCCTGTTTCATTCATTCTATAGTGCCTAGCACCATTTTCTCTCAGTCTAAGTGCTTCATAATGGCTCAATATACTTCTAAGTGCATGCACATGCGTGTCTAAACACAAACATAGCAACATGTATCTAAGCAAGGCCCCTCCATATGGCAGGGCCTATTTCTCTAGCAAAATGCATACGAAAAGGTGGCTTTCAAATGTGGCATAACAATGTGGATATAATGGATATATCTGTCTCTGCAACCTCTGAAATTGGCTCATGACAACATAACGACCGGGCATAGTATATTCCCATTCAACAAGCCACCTTAGGTGTGGTTCAAGCCTGTCACAAAAAGACATGGATTGCCAATTACATATGGGGACCCTTGGGGGCCAGTTTGCTGAGCTACTTAACTATGAGGGTAATAGTTCTGACCTGTGTTGCAAAAATAAATATGTTTTAAAATACAAAAGTAACCTACAGTTAATTGCAACTGTGGGTTACTTCTGTATTTGTATGTATTTTAAAACATATTTACACCTCAGATGTTTGCTGCTGGGGACCCCTTATTTGCGGGGACCCTACATCTCATGGTGCTGTTTCTTGTTTATCTTGATGGGGATGCCAGGGGAACAATGCAAGTTCAGACTCTGTTAAACCTGGCACCCCCATCATTATAAACAATGACCGATAGCGCCCCGTCATAAGCCGCAAGATAGGTGCGGGTAGTATTGTTTATTTTGAAGAAACAAAAACGGGCTTTTGGTGACCCGCTGCCGAACATCCCGCGGATGCTCCCCATCAACCGCATTAAAATAAAAGAGACTAGCCACACTTATCTTAAGTCGGCTAGTTTCGTTTAATTTGAATAAAAAAGAAAAAAAGCGGGCTGCGGGTGAAACGCTACAGTACACCCCACGGCTGACCGCTGGCAGCCGCATTAAAATAAATGAGACTAGCAGCACCTATCTTTAGGCGGCTGACTGGGCCCACATCTGCTCCCAGGCATCTGCCTTAAGATAGGCGTTGCTAGTTTAGTTTATTTTAAAAACGGATGCCGAGTGAACAGCTGCCGCCCTGTCCTCCAACCACAGCGTCTCCCAGGCATCCGTTTTTCATTTAATGCGAATGCTTGGGGACTGAAGGGGGTGGAGGGGACTGGGGTGTCTCACACGACAGCATGCATTCAAATAAAATGCAGTCTGCTGCATTTTTCTTTTTTTAATTTTAATGCAGGGTGCCCATCTTTTTTATTTTGAGCAGCCCGACACGTGAAAGAGCAGAGCGAAGCCGTGAGTGTTTGAATGGCTTCCCCAGGGCTCTTTCGAGTGTCAGGCTTGCACTCTGGTGAGACACGGTGGGGGGCACCCTTAACGCCTGATCACCCCTGGGGTCTCATAAGTCGGCCTTTAAAAGGTCTGTGGGAATTGTGTATTCTGCGGGCTGCCCAAAACTTCTGATAGTGCGGAAAGCCTTAGGCGTACACAATTCCCACAGCCCTTTTAAAGGCGGCCTGGTGAGGCTCTAGGGCCTCAACACTAGAGAGCCAGGCACCCAAACACATTAAAAAAAATACAAACGCTAAATGAGAATAGCCACACTTATCTTAAGGCGGCTGACTGGGAGCAGCTGGGGGCTATGGCCCTTTGTTTATCTTGATGGAGCCATAGCCCACAGATGTGCCCAGCCATATGCCTTAAGTTACGGGTGGCTTGTTTCGTTTATTTTGAGAAAACAAAACGCGGGCTGCAGGGTGCTAAAGACCTGGTATCACCAGGATCTTCCGCCACATGTCAGGCCCTTAACAACCTGCGGCCAATCAGCATGTCTTTTAAAAGACAGGGGCACCACAAAAAGGCCACGTGGAGATGTTTTAATACATGGGGATTGGAGTGCCTTTAAAATTAAGCCTGATGAGCCATGCTACAATACCATTAACCCCCCTTTAAAAGAAAATAAAAATGGTGCTGTCAAGGGTTTGCACATAAAACAGGCTTTAAACCTAGAGGCCTCCAGCCCCCATTTCCCACCCCCAGACCATGACAAACATAGGGGCCCATGCACATATAGCTATTTTAAATACATATAGATATTTTAAAACACGGTAACCTGTCAATATTTAAATATAAAAATAGTACCTGGAACAGTGATAAAACTTAGCACGTCCCCGAGTGAAAGCGCTGGAAACTGCTCTTATAAATAAATAAATTAATGAATAAGTTAGCATAGATTTTTAGACATGGCTATCCTATGCTGCAGCATGTCAGAGATTATACACCACCTGACTTGAGACTCTGCTTGGCTCGTCATGGTATCAGGATGGATTCACACACAGGTCTGCAATGGTTAATTGCTGAAATGCTAATGGAAGAGAGCTGTCTTAACCTCCCACGCCCCAAGATACTTATAGGGCTCCAAAAGTGGTGGGCTTTTTACAGGTAGCTGTGAAATTATCCCGGAAGATCAACACCTTTTGCTGCTTAATCCAATACCCTAGGGCTTTGCGACTGGATCTGCCTGCATTGTATGCTGGGGGGAGGCTGGCATCCCCTGGAAATTCAAACTGATCCATCACAGATGCCCCTTGGGCAATTGCACTTCCCCTGACCAGCCTGCTGAGGATTGCTGGGACATTCCAGGTGGCCCTCGAAGCATGGCTCTTTGAGCACATTTCCGGCCTCCCCTGGAATTTCAAGGGACTCAGCATTCGCCTAAGGGGTTCAGGGCCATGCACTTCCTCTGGGCAGGTTCCTGTTGAATTCCAGCTGTAGCACCACGTGGCCTGGTACATCCGCTTCTTTTAAGCTCTATGTTTATATATGGATGCCTGTAGGTGCTTACATCTGATTGCTTTGGCTGGTGGGCCTGCCAAATCTGTAGCCTGAGTTCTTTGAAAAGGCCAGAGACCTGCACTGCTGCCCCAGGCCCCACAGCCTGGTCCTTGCGAAGACCATGGGCCTTGCTTCACAATCCTTGTGGGCGCAGGCCTAGCAACCCATCATTGCTTATGAATATTAATTATATATATTTTTTATATATTTTGATAGGCCGAACATTTATTTTGTGTCGATTTTTTAGAATTATGATTTCCCCATCATAATTGATATGAAAAAATTAATATCCCATATTTGCATTTTTTATGTCATTTGATTTAAAAATATTGTATTCCACATTTTCATTCTTTTCTATCATTTGATATACAGATTTTGATTTTTGGGATTTTTTTTATTTTTATTCTTACCTGTCTTATAAGTGTAGACACCCAAATGCTCAATACTAAAACCCTCTTTAGCACAACTGGTCATGTCCAATGCCCCAAAGTTTCAACCTTATGCATACCTCGCCGCACATGCCTGTCGTGCTGACGCTGTTTAATCAGAGTTTCCACGACCTTCAGGATCAGCTTGTACCTACAGCCCAAACCCCATCTGTATATATACACCCTGCACACCATACCCCCTAAAGATGGCCGCCGCTCAGACAGCGTCTCGAGGCGCCCCACCATGCAAAACCCAGCACCACACTTCCGGATCTTTGTGGGGGACATCCGGGGGAAGACCCATTGGGGCCCCTAGGGACTCCAGGCTTTAGGGGGGACCTTCCTGCTAACCCCTATGATGTCACATCTGGTGGGACACCCCCGCTAGAGATCAAATTCCTGTTAAACACACATACATCACTTCCGGGTTGGACTTTCCGCCCACGCGGAACTTCCGGGTCACTCCCTATAAGGTCACGTGCCGGAAGTGACGTAATAGGGGCGGGATATCTGGTCCAAAAGGGGCGTGGAAACCTGTCAAGCCTAGTTTGAAGATTAAAGGTATCATTTTACACTACTGTGGTACACATACAAGTTCCCAAACACGATTAAAAGGGTGCTTTTTTGATGTGTAAAACCCTGAGGTCTGCCTCCTTGAAAACCAAACAAACTTTTTTTTTACTTTGTTTTGCTTAACGCAGGTTGGCATTAAGGAGGGCTTTGAGGGCTTTGAAGTAACAAAGCCAAGCTATGACAAAAGCCATAGTTGGGCTTCGCAGGCCCCCATGTCATTCCCCAAGTCTGTTTCTTTGATGTCTTTTTTTATTGGGTTGGGGGCAGACACGTGTGAAATGGACAGTGTTAATGGCCCCTTTCCCAGAAAAGTCACAGCTCACTGGGAAGGGGCCATAAGCATTCCAAAGCCCCTCATTCTGCCTATTCTCCCCAGTAAATGGCTGCACCACATTCGCCTGAAACAGTGTAACGCATGCACACTTGTACATTGTTTTCAGAAGGTGCTTGTGTAAAACAATTATGTGATGTGAAGACAAGTCGGGCAACACATGGAGATGTCTGGTTGTCTTGTGCATGTAAAACATTTTCAAGCATCAGGGTGTTGTAAATGTTTGCCGACTCCTTGATTTCAAGAATAAGGGGTGTTTAAAATGAATGTTGAAAACAAGGAAAGGGGGTGTTTTAAGAAAATGGAGACAAGCATGGGTACAACTTAAACTGAAAGAGACACCTATGGGGGTGTCTGGGGAGTGGGGGCAGGCCATACCAAAACCACCAAAATGACCAGTGACCCTGTATTCCTCATCTTAATCAGCATCTTGGGTAGGGGAGGTAAAAGAGGGAATACTTAAGAGTGCCCCTCAGTGACATTAAGGCACCTATCCTCTGGGTCCCCTGAACTGGAAACCTGGAAAGGAATATAGGGATGTTGGTGTTCATGGGAGGGACAAAATGTCCACTCCTGACTTCCAGCACCTCAAACAAATCCTTATGAAGACCCTAAGATTCAATTTCAAGAAGGCGGATGGGAAAACTCTTCTCAACTAGCCCACACTAAAGTTGTCCATCCCTATGATGTGGGAAGCCCAGAGAGATAACAGGTTGTGCACTGCCCAGATTCCTATCCCCCTCACCACTAAATTCAGGGAGCTTGTGTGAGAACCCCCTTGCCATTACACTGCTGTTGTCCATTCTTCCATTCTTATAAACATCACCCTTCCCTGTAAATAGAACAAGGAGAGTCCTGTTAATCATCTTCATCTCTCTCCAGTTGGAGACTCTGGTCACTTCTTGTGCTGCCTTCCTGCCCTGCGCCTATAGGCTCTTTAGGCTCATCTCCCACCTTAGGATGATGGTATCTGTGATAAGAGTGGTTTTCCGATGCCCCTAAAATATAATGATTGATTAAGGGCATATAGAAGTTTACTCTTGTAGTACAATAACATATTGTACTGTTCCAGAGATCAGGTGTTGCGTTATAAATGACACTGTACTTTTAAGTTACTTTTAGAAAATATATTTTATTGGCAATGTTATCTTTCTCCATTAATACTTCATGAACAGTTCATCCCCACCTTCACACCAAAGAACATGATTCAATCAAAGACAGCCTCAAACAAATAGGGAATCAGCAAAAGTGACCCCAAAGGAAGGAAAAAACTGCAAGCACTAATTTGTATTACATTAGTATTGTTAGGGAGCTGCCCCTTATTGAGTTGCCTTGGTCTATCCAAATTCAGAAATGTACCACTAGTTAATCGGAACTGCAAAGATTGCCTGCGTTCAATCAATTAATTCCAGGGAAGGCAAGCCAGAGTCAGATCAAATAAGTGATATCCCAGGAGCCCTGGAACTAGACCAAAGTGCAGCAAACCAAATCCACAAAAATAGGGTCCAGCATCCAGAATAACACTGGGAGCTGACTGAGCCTGATCAGTGCGGCTTGGCGCTAGTGTAGGTTTGTTGCCATGTCCATTCCTCTAATCACTGCCTGTGTTGGTTTAGTGCTGGTGGGTTGCTGTCTTTCTCTGTTCTCAGCAGTGTGCTCAATTAACTTGCCAGAGAGGTGAGACGAGGCCGCAATTCAGGAATGGTGGGCCTCCAATGATCTCTGCCAGTAAGACTGAGATCCTCCTCATCGGAACACCAGCTCCCTCCTTTCCTCTCTCTCTCTGGCCGCCCACTCTGGGCCCTCTTTCTGCTCCTACCTGTGAGGCTAAGAACCTTGGTCATCTTTGACTGCACCTTCTCCTTCTCTCCTCATATCTCTGACATCTCTATGAAGTCAAACTATCAGCTGCACCGCCTAAGAGGTGTTCTTCCTTTCCTCACTTTCCCCCAGAAGCCAACTGTCTCCAGAGCTCTGGTCCTTTCTAGGCTGGACTACTGCAACAGCCTCTTTCTAAATCTTCCTGC
The DNA here is from genome assembly GCF_040938575.1 of Ambystoma mexicanum. NCBI lineage: Eukaryota > Metazoa > Chordata > Amphibia > Caudata > Ambystomatidae > Ambystoma > Ambystoma mexicanum. Next base: position 1,087,939,941 of record NC_090926.1, on the reverse strand, counting down.
CTCTACTCTCCGATCTCTACAACTTATCCAGAACAGGACTGCGAGACTTGTCCTTAGCGTCAAGCCTAGGGATTGTATCTCTCCAGAAGGCACAGAAGGAGGAGAGTTCTTCCTGCCAGACTTAGTGAGAAGGATAGGATAGTCGATAGAAAAGCAGTTAGAGAAGATAGGTGAGACAGAGAGCACCATAAATAGTGTAGCTAGAAAGAGGGGGTGAAGAGGAGAGGGGCCCAAGCAGGAGGGGTGGGGGCAGTGCTGGGGAGCAGGCATGTGGGGAGACAATATAGGGGGGACAACGGAAAGAGGGGGGCACACAGTGGACAGGACAACAGACAGAAAATCAGATGCAATGCATAGAAAACAGAACAAACACAGCAGGCATGCATGCAAAGCATGTAAGCCAACAACCATGGATAACAAAAACATCAGGAACAGTACAATCAACAAAGGAACCTAGAAGTAAGGAATGAACACAGCAGCAATGCAGGCAATGCAATGTAAGCCAACAACCGTGGAGAAACAAAAATGATAAGAACAGTACAATCAACAAAGGAACCAAGAAGTAAAGTATGAACACAGCAGGAATGCAGGCAATGCAATGCAAGCCATAACCGTGGAGACAAAATGTCAAGAACAGTACACAATAGATCAGGGACGGGAGCTAAGAAAGAGAGGGGAGGGACAGCGGGTCATTCTGGGACCTAAGGTGCGAGGGAGCGCAGTGACTAAGAAAAAGGAGGGGTGTGCGCGGCCAAGTAGAGCATGAAGCGCATGTGGCCTAAGTTGCGAGGAGTGCATGCGGCCTAATATGCGAGGGAGAGCACGCGGCCTAGGATGCAAACGAGCGAACGCAGGCTAAGTTGCGACGGAGTGCTCACAGCCTAAGATGCGAGGGAACGCACATGGCCTAAGATGCAATGGTGCGCACACGCCCTAAGATGCGAGGGAGCACTCAAGGTCTAAAAGTAAGAGGGGGCACATGCAGCCTAAATTGAGAGGGACCACACGCAGCCTAAGATGCGAGGGAGAGCATGCGGCTTAGGATGCGAGGGAGCGCCCACAGCCAAAGTTGTGAGGGAGTGCATGCAGCCTAAGATGCGAGGGAGAGCACGTGGCCTAGGATGCAAGGGAGCAAACGCAGCCTAAGTTGGGAGGGAGTGCACGCATTCTAAGATGCGAGGGAGTGCACACGGCCTAAAATGCAAGGCAGCGCACGGAAGCAGGGGGGAGAGCGAGCACATGGGGGGTGTGAGGACCGGTCACAGGGAAAACAATGCTTGTGCAACAGTGAGAAGGAGCACCGGGTCAGGCGGGTTGTGAGGAGTGTAGCAAGCTAACTCTCCCAACACCTTCTTACCTTGCGGCCGCAGACAGGAGGGTGAGGTCGCCCACACTCACTGTCAACCCCGCTAACCCCTTCACCACCAAACAACTGCGTCGCTCAACACGGCAGCTTTGTCCTGCGAGGGCTTTGCCACGGAGGGTCCGTACCTCGGTTCTTATAGGCACGGAAACGTGGATGTAGCGTGGATGTAGCAAAACATGCTACGTGTAATCAGACAGCATCTCCTGCATACCTGCCTCACTCAAAACTGTGGCCTTGGCCTGTGAGGGCTTTGCCGCAGAGGGTCCGTACCTCAGTTCTCATAGGCACGGAAGTGTGGATCTAGCGAAGCGTGCTATGTGTAATCGGTCAGGGCCTCCTGCGCACCTGCATCTCTCCTCACCGCAGCCTTGTCCTGCAAGAGCTTTTCCAGAGAGGGTCCGTACTCCGGTTCTTATAGGCACGGAAGCGCGGACATAGCGAAGCATGCTACATGTAATCGGGCAGCGTCTCCTGTGCACCTGCATCTCTCAACACCGTCGCCTTTTCCTGTGAGGGCTGTGCCGGGGGAGTATTTGACCATTGCGTCTCAAATCTTAAGGAAGTCTGATATTGTTTACAGATTTTGGGATTATTATATCAACCTTTGAACCCCTCAAAACCCTGAGCTCTTCTGTTGTCATTCGTGTGTTGACATTAATACAGACATTGTCAGAGCTACCATTGCTCAATAACATCACTGATAACCATCATGAGGAAATCAAAATAGGTGCATCAAATACATTTAACCTGGTGAGGGAAGAGGGGGCCTCCGGCCCGGACATAATCCAAGGAATGTACGAGAATGCAGTAGCACCAGTACTCGCACTCTCAGAATCCAGCGTTGTTGGTTGTCAGGAAAAAAAAACGAGAAAAAACAACAGGGCGAACAGAAGATGAAATGGTAAATGTCATCCGGGCAGGACTGGGGGAGCCACACATGATTGTCTGCCATTGGATAAAATGAAGGAAAAGCACACACATCTAAATCAGGCGTTGATGAACACGAGCGTGGGGCAATAAATAACAGATGTCTTCCCGTACGAGCACGGAAATTAGACACCTCTCACTTATTCTAACAGCCACGACTGGGGAAAGTATAAACAACCAAAGTATTTTGGACGCAACTGAAGGTATGTTGGCGTGTTCTGACCCCTGACCCTATTGTGGACACTACTAACTCAGACCAAATGTTAGAGGGCTCGCTATAAGCCATCAAAGGAGAATTTCGGTCGGGTAGGCCAACCCTCCTCGCATAACTTTTATCTAGTAGCAGAATCACATCACTGTCGTCATCTATGGAGAGGAATATACCCAAAATGCACCATACCATAAAGGACATGGATGAAAAAATGAGGCTAACTTCACCCTCCATCTCGGCTCTGAATTCTGTACTGAGTGCTTTTGTGGAAACACTTGTGTATAGGCGCGTTATAAATGCCATATCATATCATATATCTATATGAGAACATTAAAGATGAAATACGAGCCCACACTTTGATGCTGAGTGATCTTGCCTAAAGATGGAGGATCTGCACAATCAGATTTCTAGTGAAAATAAGACAGAGAAACACCTAACACAACCTATGAAAAATCAGGAAGGCTTAAACCCAAATAGCCCGTTACCAATACCTTCCACGATCCCCGTACCTCTGATTATACGATCACAGACCAAGGACATGACATCTCCAGAGAGGGTGATGGGGGACTGTGAGACCCAAACTAGCGAGACTTACGACAATAGTGTCAGGACCCAAGAGATGGTGTGGGGGGAAACAGATGAGAACGAGTAAAAAAAATGTCCACACCACCGAACAAGAAGCTATTAAGTTGGCAACTACAAGCGGTAATCCATCCACAAGGAAGATGCTTGCACCGATCTTTAATGGACATAAAATGGCAAACATTAGGGACCAACACACAAATAATGGTCTCGAGCAAGCTTCAGCAGTGGACGTGATACTAGTCCACCCTTCCTCATCTTCCGAGGACTCTATAGTGACCAAAATGGATGGTTGGTCACAAACAACATATTCAGAAATCATTGAGGAGAGGGAAGTACCCTCGCTAGTGAAGGATAGCTGCAAAGTGCTGTACATAAATTCGATCTTGACTGAAACTCAAACCTGTAACAACAAAATTGTAATGGAGAACTAGAGCAACCAGTGGATAGCCCCGAAAGTAGCCAATGCTGCCTCCCAATGCACAGGGACCGCAGACATGGTCTGTGGAGGATTAAAGGACTGCATACCTGGCACTTCGAAGAACCTTTCAGTGGACAAAAACCATCAGTAAAGTGTTACATCATGCAAAGAGAGACAATGCGACCCTATCAGGAGGGTCAAGAATCCCTTAATGGGAACCAACAACGCTATGTCTAAAATCACTGGTAAATCTCTACAGAGCACAAGCAGAATATGTGACGGGAGGGCAGAGCCCAATTCAGATCAGAGGCTCTGTGAAAGAAGTGCTCAAACCCAACATGTTTGGGATCAACTAAACCCCCCTCACTTGCCTGAGGAAAGACACTGAGCAAACAGTTTCTGTGATGCACCCTCCCCAACGCAAGATAATAGTCCCCTAACATGAATAGGATAGCAAAGTCTTGATCATCACCCTAGGCTGGGATCGGCTGGGGAATCCTCACAGTTTACAAGTGAAAGAGTGAACCAACGTGTTGCAATATCTGTGCCCAAAGTTAACAACCAGTTGGAGGATTCAAATGCGCTAACCCCTTTGAATGAATATATAAAGGCGAGTCTTTTTAACAGTCTTGTAAATTTTATTAGTGTTTTTTCACACTAATAATTTTTATTTTCCTTTTAGGATTTCAAAAAAAAAAAAAAAGAGAACATTCATATTCCAAATGAAGCTGCACACCAGTATAAAGTAGTTCATAAAGTACAGTGAATCAGATATTTCTCTTTTTCTTTCAATAAATCAAATATTTTCATAAATTGCTTTCAAATAATTCTCTCTCTCAATAAATCAAATATTTTCATAAATTGCTTTCAAATAATTCTCTCTCTCGACACGTGTTTCCCCATTGTTACTCTCAATGGTTCTTCAGGAGAGGAAATTTTAGTAGAATGTTTCGGTACTAAAAAGAAAAGAAAAAAAGGGTTGGCCAAATTCTTTTTTAGTAATGTATTGGAGTTTTTTTGCCCAAATAGTAATTATATTAATTTTTTCAAAAGACTCACCGTTCTGATTTTCTGATTATTCACATATATCATGTATTATTTTTCCAAAATAAAGGTTTTTTTATATAATGTTCATCAGGATATTTGACTTAGTTTAGTCTGTAGAATATGGATCCAGGTTTAAGCTGTAAAAGGGAGAATGGGGGAAGAAGATAAAGTAATTGCTTCTTGTTTTCAATCTATAGGGAGTGAGAAATTTGGTCTTAAAGAAAGGTTCTAATCAGTTTCAAGGCAGAGAGGGTACAGGCTTCTCATTTTCTTACCTTATGTTGATGATATTTTGTGGTCCTGTGCCATGATAAGCACCCAAGTGCTAGGATATCTAACTGAAGCTTATTTTGGCTTTTTATTGCCGCGATCGTGACGTGATGACGTCATCACGCCACACCCACGTGATACCGTGTGGCGCGATGACGTCACCACGCACGTATTCGCGGCCCAGCGGCCATTTTGAAAATAAGTTGAGGTGCATTCAAATGTTGTTTCTCAGCAATACGCCAATTATTTTTAGCGCTTGCTGAGAAAAGTCCAGAACGATCATTTTAAGGAGCCATTTTAGAATTAAATGATTACGAAAAAAATCTTGCTGCGCCCTCATTATTAAATGTGACACAATTGCGTGGATACGCACAAGTTTTACAAATGGCAGTAATTTAAGGATAAGGTAAAATGATACAATTTCATTATAACTGAGTAATACGAATTCTAGATCGTATAAAGCAAAGACAAATTAATTAGAGAATAAAAATTATAGAATAAGCAATATGGTAGTTTAAAGCCAGTTATACATTTCTGTGTCACAATTTAGACCAGTAATACATGTGTCCATTCTACAAATCCATCTGCATTCCCTTTTTCTTAGTTGGTCTTCCTTATTTCCTCCTCTTGGTGAAAGGTTAACTTTCTCCAGACCAAAGATTTTTAGTTTAGAGATATCGAAGTCAGGATGATTCATGATAACATGAACTGAGATAGGGGATCTCAAATCTTTACTTCTGATGGCTCTTATATGTTCAAATATTCTTGTTTTCAATTTTCTGATAGTACTCCCAATGTATAACTTCTTGCAAATACATTCTATTCCATAAATGACAAAAGTTGAGTTGCAGTTTATCATTTGATTTATATGATTAGTTTCACCATTTGGTAATGTGATTTCTTTCATCCCTGGTTTTATGTACGGACATAGTTTACAATGACCACATTTGTAGGTGCCTTTGTTTTCCGTACAAAAGAAGGATTTTGTTTCATTGGGTAATGGACCCATAAAGCTTGGACTGATCTTATTTTTGATTGTTGGTGCTTTTCTAAAGCAAATGTTAGGGTGGTCATCCAGATGTTTTTGTAGACTAAAGTCTGTCATAAGGATGTTCCAATGCTTTCTGAGTATCTTTTTGATCCGGTAAGATTTTGTGCTGAAAGTGGTTATAAATGGAGTTCTAGGGGATGTCTTTGTTGATTTTGGTTTGTTTTCCAATAGAGAATCTCTAGAAACCAATTCCGCTTTGGTAATTGCTTTTTTGATAGTTTTCATTCCATACCCTCTCTGTAAAAATTTTTGATGAATATGACAAAGATTCTCTTGAAAGGTAAAAGTAGTGCTGCAATTTCTTTTAATTCTCAGTATTTCTCCATATGGAATATTGTAAATGGTATGTTTTGGATGATGGGATGTTGCATGAAGGAGACTGTTCCCAGCTGTAGGTTTTGTGAATAGTTTAGTTTGTATTTGTGAATTTTCGACAAAAAGTTCAAGGTCCAAATATTCAATTTTAGCGGCACTGGCTGATTTGGTAAATGACAAGTTGAAGGAATTTTTGTTAAGATAATTGACATATATGTCTAGATCTTGAAGGTTTCCTTCCCAGATTAATAGGATGTCGTCTATGAATCGTCCCCAGAATCTTATATTTCGTTCAAAATATTGATGTTTCCAAGCATGTTGTAGTTCAAAGAGGCCCATGAAAAGATTTGCATAAGAAGGGGCAAATTTTGACCCCATAGCTGTTCCTTGAAGTTGTTTATAGATGTTACTGTTAAAGATGAAAATGTTATTGTGTAAACAGAAATGTAGCATTTCAATTATCATTTTGTTTTGTTCAAGAAATGAAACAGATCGAGTTTTGAGAAAAAACATTGTACTTTCCAAACCTTTTTGATGCTGGATACTTGTATATAATTGAACTACATCTAATGTAACAAAGTAGTAGTTAGATTCCCATGGTATTTGGTTGAGTTGTTGAATGATATGTTTTGAGTCTTTGACATATGAAGCTAGATTTGCTGCCAATGGTTGTAGATGTGAGTCAATATATTGTGAAATACTTTCTGTCATTGAGCCAATGCCATTTATGATTGGTCGAAGTGGTGGAAAGTCTTTGTAGCTTTTATGGATTTTTGGTAGAAAATATATTGTAGCCATAATTGAGTTTTTGCTGATTAGACTTTGAAATTCCTTGTCACCTAGAAGGCCAAGTTCATGCCAGTTTTTTGTTTTTTCATTCCACAAAGTTTCTAGAGTAGGAATTGGGTTGTTATTTAACTTCTCATAGCATTGTTTCACATTTAGTTGTTTAAGTCCTTCTCTTATATAGTCAATTCTATTAAAGAGGACAATTTTGCCCCCTTTGTCTGCAGCTTTAATTGTGATGGATTTGTCCTTAGATAAGTTTGTAATTGCCAGTTTTTCTTCTTTTGTTAAGTTGTAACTTGTCTTGATATGTTTATTGTTTAAATAGTCTTTCCGTAGATCGTTACTGACTGTTTTGTGGAATACATCTATGACATTTTCTGAAGATAGAATTGGTATAAATGTTGATTTTGGTTTTATACTCGTTTCTTCCATTAAGTCTGTTTGTATGTCCTGTTCCTCTAAGAAAATTTCTTGGGTATAATTTTCTCCTTCTTCAATGTTTAGTAAGTCCACTGTATCTTCGACCATTTTAACAGTGAGTTCAGACGGTGTGCTCATTTGATGAATAGGTTTTTTAAAGGTTTTTTCTTCAAAGAATTTTTTTAATTTTAATTTCCTACAAAATTTGTACAAGTCAAGTTGTTGCTGGAAATAATCTCCTTTATATGTTGGACTGAACGAAAGCCCTTTACTTAGAGCTGTGGTGAGTGCTGGTGTAATTTCATATTTTGATAAATTTATGATTAGATTCATCTTCTCCTCCCTTGTCTTTGTGCTCTTGTTTCTACACCTTGATTTCTTTCTTCTATTTTTTCTTCTTCCTCCTCGACTGCCTCTATGATGTTTGAATGGGAGATATTTAGAGATCCTAGTTGTTTTGGTGCTCCACGAAATAGGGGTTTGTTTGTCCGTGAATTGGTCCTGTGTCTTTTCAATTCCTCCAAAAAAGGACATGTTTTGTTAGAGTTTTGCTGTTTCTCGTTGGGGGTAGTTGATATGGGGATAGGTGCTGACACTGATGTGTCTTTTTCACTCGATGTTTCTACATCTGAGGTTGAAGGAGTGGAGAGGTTGTCTTTAGGCGATGTTTTCCTTCTATAAGGTTGTTTTCGTATTTCACTGTCATATTTTCTTTGAAAAGTAAAGATTCTATTCTTAATGTAATCATTTTCGTCTCTGATGAAGGTTCTTTGTTTCTTGAGCTTTAATTCTTTCTCATAATCTCCCAAAAAATCGTCTAAGATCTGATAGTTTTTAAATGTGATCTCTGGACATTGAGCTTGTTTAATTGTTTCTTTTATTTCTTCTATGTTCTTCATTATTCTTTCATGAGTCAATGCTGCTTGGTTTATAAGCCGTATCATCATTTCCTTTGAGGTATTGTGTAATAGGTCTACCCAATCATTGAGTGCTGATATGTCTTCATCTTCAAAAGACGGAAAGATACAAATCCTGAGTCCTCTAAGAATCCTGTTGACCTCCAAATACATTTTTAAGGTTTTGATTTCCCACCATTTATTAAGTTCTTGCTTGCTTAGATTTTCTAAGTGTTCAAAGAGATTTTTTTTTTTCTTCAATGTAATATCTGTGTAGCAGCCACGCAGAGTTGGGAAGTTCTCATGCAGATAACCCTTTAAAACTTTCTATACTCATTTCTTTACAAAGATAATAAGCAGTCGCCAAGGAACCACTTCTTTAACAAAGGCTGTATAGATTGATTACTTTTTCTACAGTTGGAGGATTCATTCCCATTATTAATTTTGAAATACGTGTTGGACCCGGCATATAATAAGGAACTCACATTAAACAGATCAAACATCTTATCCTTGTTCAGTGAGATCCCAAGTCTGAGGCTTATATCAACAAAGGATATATATCGCTAATTGACTTTTGTGACGGTAAAAGGAATGATGTAGTCGCAATTGAACTTTACTCCAGAGCTGTTTTCTCCATGTTGTTAGAGGAAGCTGAAGCACTCAGGAGGTTGGGTTTTGACCGTGCATGTGCAATAGGAAATCAAACTCTGGGCGAGCTGCGAAAGATCTTACATTTAGTGACATCAATGGCAAGCAAATGAAGATGGTCATGGACAATAACCTAAGAATCTTTGAGGAATAAGGTGACAAATTCATCTTAACAAAAACAGGTATTGGTTCCAAAAACTACAGATGATTGGAATTGGCACCCTGAATTCCTTCTTAACCAAAATCATAATCTGGATGTCAATCTAAAGGGCTATCGAAGTGCCGACTCAAGCCCTAACAATGACCATCCCTCAAATCAAGAATCATCCCTATTGCTTGCTTCATGGAACATTAGAGGCTAACACTTTTTTTCTAACGCTTCAATTAACTCTATCCTCAGTTTATATGACATCATCTTATTACAAGAGACTTGTGCCTTGGAACCTTTGGCCTGGGATGGATACCAGACATTCTCTCAGCAGGCTACAAACCTCCGGGGAGGCCTTTGGGAGGCCTACTGATGGTGATTAAGCCTGCGTCTCGCTACACAGGAGAAGTTTTGTCTACAAATATAAGCGGAATGCCCACAGTTGAACTGTCCTTCAAAACAGACGCTAGAAGGACGCAGATTCTGATAATCAACATAAATTGTCATCCCTCGCACTCAGCACTTATTAACTTAATTAATGAAATCATTGGGATTCTGGAATCATTTGTCCATAGGGTCCCAGAAGGGGGCATTATCATGGCTAGGGATTGGAATGCCAACTCCTTACCCAGAGATACATGCCCTGAAGTGAGGTTCCAATGAGACAGGGGGTCCTGGGGAAATACAGAGAACATGGTGCCCTATGGAGAAACTTGGTCTCATCATGGGACCTGCACATTCTAAATGGTCAGGTGAAAGCCAACATCCCGACCTCGCCAACGTGGCGTAGGGATGCCTCCAGATCCTGGATAGCTGATGTTGCTGTTTCGCTCAATTTTTTTATTTTGTGTGTAAGCTTCAATGTACAAGACCACAGCGGGAGCGATCACTCGATCTTGAAAGCCGTCTTAAAAATCCCTGTAAAACAAACCACCTGTACCAATCTTATCAATCACATTTCTATAACTCAGAAATGTCTGGAAAAGTTGAAGCAGATCTATTGGCTGAGCGGATCTATTGGCTGTTTGGCGATCCACTGCTATAACACATAAGTTAACACTTTTTTAAGTGGATCACTTTCAAACATTTATCAATGCATTGTTGTTAAAGGTGAGTGAGCGAAACCGTAAAGACAAAAGGGGGCTTCTGCGAAAAGCAACCTTTAACGCAGAGCTACAAAACAGGAAAAAATGCCTAAGTGCAGACATTAGAAGGATTGGTTGTGGTGAATTGGAGCCAGGATGCAAACTAAAGGAAATTAAGAAGTTACACCAACCTTATACAAATTGGCTGAAGTCCAATAGGTTTCTCCAGGCTCAGAAAGATGGGGAACAAATGCTGAGTATACTTACGAAAAATAACACAAAAACATTCTGGTCTATTGTAAATGAAAAAGAACGTGTCCAGGTGGGTGCACTATTAAATCCTATTCCAGACACAGAATGGTGGCCCACTTTGGGAAACTATATGGCATGACACTTATGGGGAAATGGCAGGAGATATATAAGGGCAGCTTGGAGGTTATGTGAGAAACCTGGGGGTATTCTTACTTCTAATCCCATTGGATCCTCTACACAGGTGGCCAGGGAAAGGCCATCACTTTTGGATCCTGACCCTGGGGGTGGAAAAGCGAGGGAGGATCACCTGGGTCGAGGGTCCTTGGGGATTGGGAGAGGGATGCTCTCAGGAGAGACGCAGTATCCCTCATTTTCCCTTTAGAAACAAACCCCTATTCCAGACTTGTTAGAAGGAGGAGGAAAAGGACTAAGGGTATACTGGGTGAGACATGGTATCCCCCTTTACCTAGTGGCAATCACTCTAACCCTCCCCAACTGTCATAGGCTGATACAAGCCAGTTCCCCTCCGTATTCCACACACAACACCTGACAGTACTGAGAAGAAGAAGAGGCAACTAAGAGTGGTGAAGATTACCCCTCTTCACCACTTAAGTACTGGGACGAGGAAGCTGCATCCTGAACACTTGGAAGGTCAGGCATGTCTGCTTACTATGGTCAGGCAGATCGAATTGACCAGCACACCTGCAGCCTGTTAGAAGGCTGCAGGTATATAAAATGAGAGACGAGAGGGAGAAGAGAGATCCTGCCAGAGAACCAAAAAGAGAACCCGCAAAAAAGCCTGCAAGGAGGACTGTGAAAAAGAAGCAGGGAGACCAGCGACTGGATGGCAAACCAGGACGCTGATAGCAGTGGTGCCTCCAGACATTTTTCATAGGGGTGACCTGATGAGGTCACTGGTAAAACTTGGGGTGTCACATTCATTGACTCTAAGAGGCAGGTAGCCGGAGGGGAGGGGCCAGCATTTTTATAAGGTTGGCCGTGACCCCCCTTAGCCACCCCTTGGTGGTGCCTCTGGCCGGCAGACCCGGACAATAGAGGACACTGTTTGCGTCCACGAGAAAGCAGAAGGGCTAGCAGGTTTCGCATTGGTGGTCTTTCCCGCCTCAGAAGCGGAGCGGAGACAGCGTCAGTAGCCGCCGGGAGAAGGAGCAGATTGCTGGTGAGTGTCAGAGGGACACCGTGGGGCTCCAAAACCAACTACAGGCAAGAGGAGCGGACTGATGGTGAGTGTCGGAGGGGCGCGCAGACACTGGGGAGCTCCGAAATGGACCGCAGACAAGTGCCAGTCCTTATACTGAATACTGAACTACATGAACACTTTAACATTACAAGAAACCAAGGTATACTGAATACCGAACTTCAAAGCGCTTTAACTTTGAGACAGCGCAAGTGTTCCGTAAAACTTGAATCTAATTGTTGCATAACAAGTCACATGTAGCCTGACAGTTCACTAACTTAAAGGCTGAAGAAAATGTGAACAATTAACTTTAATGAGTGAATGCAGTGTGCCAAGGCCACAACTTGGCGAAGGGTGTGTGATACATGATCTTGCGTCCTGGCCCCTGTGAGATGAGTGTCTCCCTTCTTGATGCCATTTTGGCTTTCTGATGTTTTTTTCTGCTTCTTCTCTCCTTTCCCCTCCTGCCTCCATTTTTGCTCCTTTCTGCCGTCTTTATGTTTTTTCTATCGTTTCACCCCCTCTCCAGGCCTCTGCCTCCATTTTGCTCCTTTTTAGCGTTCTTTCTGTTTTTTTCTCTCCTTTCATCCTCATGTCCCCCCTTTCCAGGACTCTGCCTCTATTTTCGTTCCTATCTACCTTTTTTATGCTTTTTCTATACTTTCACCCCCTTTCCAGTCCCCGGCCTCCATTTCCACTCCTTTCTGCCCCTTTTTTTTGTTTTTTTTAAATTTGAATTTTATTGGTTTTCAAGGCAAAAGTTTGACAATCATATATAGGCATTTGCGACCAACCGGTCAGGTATGAGAAATATCACATAAGGAAAAACAGTATATAAAACGCGTAGCATCTATTGCATGTCACTTAACTTTTCAATAGTGTCATCAAACCAAAGTACCCTTTCCCTCCCCCCTCCCCCTTTTCCACATATTACCATCTGTAGGGCTGGAAGAGACCAATATATACATCCGAACCAATTATGACTCTATGACGTTGATCACATGAGCACATTAGATCCTGCGGGTTTGATATAGCAGACATTGTCAACCACTAATTAGATTGTCTCTGAAATGCAAAAACGCTTTGCACACATTCTTTTTATATCACATATTTAGCTCGAAATTCCGACCATGCGTTCTCAACTGAGGTGCGATCCCCATGGAGGACTGCAGTGAGGTTGTCCATTCTATATATATTTAGGGCAAAACCCAGCCATTCCGTTTTATTAGGGAGCGTGGCTCTCTTCCATACCATGGTGAGACAAGCTCTAGCGGCCAACAGTAGACCTTGTATCATTTTGGGGGCTTTCATGATCGCATCGTCCGTTTCAACCAGGCCAAACAGGATCAAAAGTGGATGTTTCTCTCTGTCATCATCATCCAACTCCTTGATCCAGCTGAGAACTTCCGTCCAATAAGCTTGGACCACCTCACATCCTCACCACATATGCCAATAATCGGCCCGCTTCCCACAGCCCTCCAGCAGTATGGGCTTACCCCTTGGTACATTTTGGCAAGTCGGAGCGGGTCATATTGCCACCTGTACAACAGCTTGACGGCATGTAATTTGTATTGGCAAGAGATGGCGGATTTCGCCGTTCGTGTACATATTTGGAGCCATAATTTTGGTGAGATCTGCCTGCTCATGTCTGATTCCCACCTACTCCTCAATGTGCGGGATGGCGTAATATCAACCTCGATCAGCGCCAAGTTCATTGCACTTATTAAGCCCCTATAACTCGTACATGTGTTGAGAATGCTTTCAAACGGGGTGAGATCCCTTTGTAACTTGTCCTTCCATAGCGCCCAAGTCATCACCCCCTTGAGTCTCAGATATAGGAAGACCGAGAGTGGACCTATGCCAAGTGCCTCTTGCAGGTCCTGAATGGAGATAAAGGCACCGTCTCTCCAGAGTTGACCAGCCCTTTCTAATCCCGCATCGTACCATGTCTCGAAGCTCCCTGGATCTGGGATTGCATCTCGGATCCCCGGTGACCAAAGATGTCCAAGGGGAGAGGGCCAGGTCGTAACTCCCACCATTCTCTTGCCTGGTGTCCATATTGCCCATAACGTTCCAATAATGGGGTGATTTTTAACACTGTTTCGCAATTGGGGCCCCGGAACCCATAGCCATTCCCCAAGGATGAATGGTCGGAGATGATAATTGTCTAGGGCTATCCACTGTGGTTCTGACTTCTGCCTGACGTGTGGGACAAGGACACGTAGTTGGGCTGCCCTGTAGTATGTTTCTATGTCCGGGAGGCTTACCCCCGCATTGTCCTTTCGGAGCTGGAGCAAGGATCTGGGGACTCTCGGCTTTTGGCTTTGCCACAGGAAGGCTAAAAGAACTTTTCTTTTGTTTGTAAAGTATTCCTGGAGCATTTTAATGGGGAGCATTTGGAACAGATAGAGTATTTTAGGGAGAATCACCATTTTTATTGCATTTAAACGGCCCAGCTAGGTGAGTCTGGACCACCTTTGGATGTCCTTTCGAAGGGTGAGTGTTAGTGGGGGAAAATTAGCCTCGTAAGGAGAGTCAAGGTCTTGGGTTACAGGAATGCCCAGGTATCAAAGCGTGGTGAGGCTGACCTTTACTCCTAGGGGATCAAAGCGGTCCACCTCAGCATCTCTACTTTTGTCAATCGGAAGGAGGATCGACTTTCGTGTATTGATTTTGAGGCCGGCCAGTGCTCCATATTCTTCGATTATGCTGATCGCAGCCGGAACAGAGTTTAGGGGATCAGTTAGGTGCAATAGTATACCGTCAGCATAGAGGCCTAGTTTGTATTCGCATTCTCCCACTGTAATACCTTTAATTCTACCATCCTGCCTTAATTTCTGCACCAACGGTTCAAGGGATATAACGAAAAGTATCGCTGACAATGGGCAACCCTGCCTTGTTCCCCTTTCCAAAGGGAACCATCGTGAGTAGCCCCCGTTTACTGTCACTGAAGTTGTAGGAGATGTGTACAGGGCAGTAATGGCACAGCGTAGCTTCGGCCCCAACCCGTTCCAAACCAGTGCCCTTTCTAGGAAGTCCCATGCCACCCTGTCGAAGGCCTTCTCGGCATCTAGTGATAGAAAGGACGGGTCCCCTCCTTTCCCCTGCGCCTCGTAAATTAAGTGTAGCATTTTTCTCATGGTGTCTGCACCCTGTCTCCCAATGACAAAGCCAACCTGATCAGAATGTATTAATCGTGGTAGGTACGTTTCGAGTTGGGCTGCAATGACTCTTGCATACATTTTAGCATTGATGTTAAGAAGAGAGATGGGGCGATAGGAACTACAGTGCGTGGTGTCCCTCCCTTCCTTTGGAATGACAGCAAGAAGGGCCTGGGAAAAGGACGGGGGTGCCTGGCCTGTTTCAAAGATGTGATTGAATAAGGATACAAGGAAGGGGGCGATGAGTGTAGAGAACGCCTTATAGAATCCGTGCTTGAAACCATCGTCTCCCGGGGCCTTTCCCATCTTTAGGCGTTTTATGGCTTCCGTGACTTCTTCCTCTGTGACTGGTGTGTCTAAGGATTCGGCCTCTATGGACGTGAGTGTGGGGATCCGGACCTCTTTAAGATATGTGTCAATGCTACCTAGGAGAGGGGGGGGTTGCATGTATATAAATCCTCGTAAAAATCGGCGAATGCTTCCTGTATCCCTTCTGGAGATGCTACTATCGTATCTATGAGGGTGCCATCGGTCCTTTCGATAAGATCAACCCATCTCTCTGCTTTCTGCGCCCAAAGACGAGCCGCCAGGAGGGCATCTGCTTTATCGCCCTTTTCATAATATTTTTGTTTTAAATATTGTAAGGTTCGTGCTGTCTTACCCACGATAAGTAATTTGAGCTCTTCTCTCAGCCGTTTGGCTTCGGCCATGTGCTTGGGTCTGTCACATGGGGAGGACTGCACTAGTTTTTGGGCTGCGTGGGGCTTTTCCCTAATGTTTGTTTCTATCAGAGCACGTTCTCTTTTTTTTTGGGCCCCCTCCCTAATGAGCACCCCCCTCCAAGTGGCCTTAGCTGCTTCCCATACGGACGCCTTATGTATCATTGGTAAGAAAATATTGCTCGATCTCATTTTCAAGGGTTTCCTTGAAAACCGAGTCAGCACATAGGGAGTCATTGCATCTCCATTTAGAGTTCCGAGGGGCCAGGTCGTTCCAGCACACATCGACTGCAACCATGTCATGATCTGACCATGCGGTAGGATATATATTTGCCGCACGAAGTATCCGGAGAAGGCCATCGAAAAGGAAGATATAATCGATACGTGTAAGCGTATCATGGGGGTGGGAGTGGAAAGTGAAGCCCCTATCCGTTGGGTGTAGGTGGCGCCAGCTGTCAGTGAGACCATATAGGTCAAGGGTTAGTTTGATTTCAGCTTCATCTCGAGAGATGGGTGGGTTATGTGCCTCTGCCCTGGTTTGTCTGTCCACTGAACTATCCATCCATGTGTTAAAATATCCACCAAGAGCTATGTGTCCCTGTGCCATGTTAAAAACCTTCTCAGTAATCATATGGAGGAACTTATTCTGCCCTTGATTAGGTGCATAAAGTGTAGCCAGGGTGACAATTGTGCCACAAATGTTTCCCACCACCAGGAGAGCCCTTCCCTCGTTGTCCTTCCACGACTCGAAAGTTACCATCCTGAGACCTCTGCGAATTAGAATCCCTGCTCCCCCCTTTTTTGTGATATTAGAGCTCCAGAAGGAAAGGCCCACCTCACGAGATGGAATAGGTTTTTCCTCCCCTCTTCGATATCGTGTTTCTTGGAGAAATAGAATGTCTATGTTGGACCGCCTGAATTCCCTGGCTACCATGGAGCGTTTTGTGGGGGAATTCAAACCCTTTACATTAAGTGTGCATATGCGTAGTGTGTTGTTAGAGAATGTAGGAGACATCACAAGCTTTGTGTGAGTATATGAATGACCAGATCGTCTGCTTCATAGCCCTTGCCATGTTTGATAGCACGGAGTGTGATTCGTCTTTTTTGAGTTGGGACTCAATAGGTCCTGAAGAGGTCAAGGATTGACCCGCCCAGTTCGCTTCCTGTCCCTTCATAGTCCCGTTTCGTGTTCTTCCGCCCCCCAGATCTGCCTTCTGGTGTACTATGTGTCGTTCCCCCATCCCACTCACCCATCCCTGCCCTCCCTCCCATACATTCGGCGTCCGGTCCGTCCAGGTTCACATCACCCAGTCGGCCTCGGACCACCAATGAAACCGCGAAACAAGCGGTCATATCCTAATATTAACAAATTTAACAATGAGCCCCCAACCATGTACTCATAACTCAACAAGACCAGCTTGTAAATATGAATCCCGGCCCTCATTTTAGGCATCTATCCAGTGTCTGTTTTACCTCATAGGTCTATCAGGCAATCCAAGCATTCGGGTCCAAATTTGCCGCTTGTGCGACTGGAGTAAAGCAATTAGACAAATATTCTGACCTTAGAGTCGGGTGCATCATTGGCGTATGCTGAGGTTTAGTTCCCCCACAAATGAATCTGAGGTACACCAACCACTGTCAGGTGGCGCTCAAGATCCCAGCTTCAGCCATACCATCCACCCCCTCATTTCCATGCGTCGTGCAGCCTGATGTGACACTCTGGGATCTAGATTAGTGCTCCATGTCCTGGGAATTGTTCATCCTCCGGAATTTCCTGGATCCCTGAATCCTCCTCCGCCGCGGCCCCTTGGTGCGCCACTCGCCCTCCTCACTTCTGGATTCACCCAGGGAGGGGCCCTCCCCCTGGGTACCTATCAGGTCCGCTATACAGTCAACGATGTCTTTTACCGAGACACGTTTCATTGACGAGCCCTCCCACTCAAAGGTGAGGGAGAACGGGTAGCCCCATCGGTATCTAATGCCTTTGTCCTTTAGCATCTTCGTGATTGGGGAGCACTTCTTCCTCAGTGCCAACGTGAGTGATGATAAGTCTTGGTAAAGTGAAATATTGGAGTCATCCAATGAAAGTTGTGGGATGTTTCTGGCCTTATCTAGGATTCGTGCTCTGTCAGCATAATTGTGAAAATGAGCTAGCACCGATCTCGGGCCTCCTGGTCTGCCTCCAGCTCTATGAATACGGTCAATTTTGGGTTCATCCACCAATTCGTCCTTGAAGAAGAGCTTCAGATAGCGTGCAGGGTTTGCTTTAGATCAAATTCGGTTTCGCCCTCTCTCTCGGGAACGCCAAAAACCTGTATGTTGTTACAGCCCTCCCTGTTTTCAAGATCATCAACCTTGAGGCGTATTTCCTCTTCTCTGTGTTCTATCTCTGCAATGCGGTGGCCCATTTGTGCCTCCAGTGTGTTCAGGGAGGTTTGATTATGCTCGACCTGTTCCAGCCTGTCATCCATTTTGTCCATCCTTTGTGTAATTTTATCTATTATGCTGCCAATGTCCACTCTCATGGCCCTCATCTCGGTAAGTAGATCAGCGACGTCCGCCTTGGTCGCAGCTGCATCAGACCCTGCTGTCGACGTCCTGGACTCAGTGAAAGACTTTGGAGGTTCAGCGGTTGGTATGAACTTGTATCTCGCCAGTTTGCTCTTAGGGTCCATTGGCGATTGATCTCAAATGCACGTAGGAGGGCGATAACGCCGGAATGGTCATTCGAGGATGTTGCGCTTGTGCATGCGAGCTTTTGTCCTACGGTGGTCAGACGTGGCTTCGAGTGAGGTGCTTTGGCAAGTTCCCTTGACAAGCCGCGTCTCACGTGTAATCAAGCACCACAAGGTTCTTTTTTGTTACTTGTTTAGCCCTATTTTAGTGGGGACTTGTCTGCAACGTAGCACAACAGAAGGCTCCGAGAGTAGTTCCCCAGGGAGAGGGACAGCAGTTCGCAGTCAGGGTACGACCACCTTGGGTATTCCTCGTGCACAAAGAGCTGTTTTTAGATCTGGTGAGCTTTGAGGTATGTATGGGATCAGAGGAGGGCACACACCCTGTCCAACAGGGGCCCAACCCTCAGTCCTTTTTCGCCGAAGAGGGATCTACTCGTGCCCCCTAATGCATAGTGTCTGTGGCATTATAGCTTCTCCCATCTCTTCGAGGTTCGAATACCGTGAGGCTGGCTGCTTGGACAACTCAATCAAGTGCGCTGAGGGGAGCCAGCACTGTGGTATTGCGAGGAAGAGCGATTCCGTACTACGCGGGAGCGCGTAGTCTCAATGGTCTCAATGCGGGCGTCTCCGTCCACCGTGACCGGAGTGCGCCCCCGCAGTGTAAGCATCAGCGGAGGCCGCCTGTAGTGCAGCACCTTCAGCAATCACCTCACGGTCGTGTGGGGACGGTGCAGGAAGCACCCAAAGGACGGGCGGCCTTCTTCCACGGCCTTCGATTCCACGAGTGGGGGTGTGCACAACCTCCCGGGGGCCGTGGACGCTTCAAGTGGGCTTTATAGGGCTAAGCGCGTCTTTACAGAGTACCTTCAAGGGGCCCTGGAAGCGGCACACGTCGCCGGGCGCGCCCTGGCCCTGCGCGTATCACAGCTGCGTAGTCGCTCAGGAGTTCGGCAGGAACTCGCAGGCCCTCTTTGACTTCATGCGCCGGAATATGCAGAGGGAAGTATCTCCGTGAAGGAAGCTCCGTTGGAAGCCAAATTTTCTCCCAGTGCGTCACGGACATCTCCGGCGCCCGATTCTGTGATTATTTCGGCTGGTGGGGGTCTTGTGGTGGGGGCTCAATCCACTTTTCAGGACCCTTGCGGGGAGCCTACACGGAAAGCAAACCCATCCGTGCGCCCCCTGGTGGCTGACCCTGTCTGCCCCTTTTAACAGCTTTTTTCTCTCATTTCAACCCTTTCCAGGCCTCTGCCTGCATTTTCGCTCATTTATGATGTGTTTTTCTGCTTTGTCTCTCCTTTCACCCTCTTTCCAGGCCTCTGCCTCCATTGCTGCTCCTTTCTGCTGTTTTTTCCTGCTTTTTCTCTGCTTTCACCCTCTTTCCAGGCACCTGCCTCAAATTTCGCTCATTTCTGCTGTTTTTTTCTGCTTCTTCTCTCCTTTCACCCCCTCTCCAGGCCTCTGCCTCCATTTTTGCTTCTTTCTGCCGTTCTTTCAGTTTTTTCTCTCTGCTTTCATCCTCCATTCCTCGTTTCCAGGAATCTGCCACTTTTTCTCTCCTTTCACTCCCTTTCCAGGCCTCTAGCTCCATGTTCGTTCCTTTCTGCTGATTTTTCTGATTTTTCACTCTGTTCACTCCTTTTCAGGCCTCTGCCTCCACTTCAGCTCCTTTCTGCCATTTTTTTCTGCTTTTTCTCTCCTTTCACACCGTTTCCAGGCCTCTGCCACCATTTTCACTCCTTTCTGCCGTTTCTTCTGCTTTTTCTCTGCTTTCGCCCCCTTTCAGGCCTCTACCTCAATTTCTGCTCGCTCCTTTCACCCCTTTTCCAGGACTGTGCCTCAATTGTTGCTCCTTTCTGCCGTTTTGTATTGATTCTTCTCTCCTTTCACCCCATTTCAAGGCTTCTGCCTCCATTTTCGCTCCTTACTGCCCTTTTTTATCAGCTTTTTCTCTCCTTTCACCCCCTTTCCAGGCCGCTGCCTCCATTTTCACTCCTTTCTTCTGTGTCTCAGACTTTTTTCTCCTTTCATTACACCTTCTTTGTTCACCTTTCCTGTACCTGGTTGTCTGTGACGACCTCCGCCCTGCCCTGTTTCCGACCCACGCCCGCCTCCCCTTCCCCTGATTTGGTCCTCCTAAGATGGAGTAGCCTCTTAACAGTGTCCACCAGGGCTGCTCTGCCCGTGCAGCCCTCTGGTAAGGGCCAGAGGCAAAGGGCTACTCCTTAAGAAGCACCTCCAGACCGTGTTGGCCTGTGTTAGCTAGTTGTCTGATGCAGCCATGCCAAAGTTTATATAGTAATCGTATCTTGCATTTAGCCTGATTGCTTTGTAAACCATATTTTTTAAGTGTTTCTTCATTTAATGTGTGCCCTCATTTTAGGCCATTTTCCCTCTATCCAGGGGTGCCAAAGCTAGGTCTTACTGCATTTACTGTTGCGCCCCCATTTAGGGCCAGTGTCCTTCTATCTGGGTGTGCCAAAGCTAGGTCTTACTGCATTTACTGTTGTGTATCTACTGTTGTGCCCCCATTTAAGGCCATTCTCCCATTATTGTTTAAGTGTAACTGCATTTACAGGTGTATCCCCATTTAAGGCCAATCTCCTTCTATCTGGGTGTGCCAAAGCTAGGTCTTACTGCATTTAATGTTGTGTATTTACTGTTGTGCCCCCATTTAAGGCCATTCTCCCATTATTGTTTAAGTGTAACTGCATTTACAGGTGTACCCCCATTTAGGGCCAGTGTCCTTCTATCTGGGTGTGCCAAAGCTAGGTCTTACTGCATTTACTGTTGTGTATCTACTGTTGTGCCCCCATTTAAGGCCATTCTCCCATTATTGTTTAAGTGTAACTGCATTTACAGGTGTATCCCCATTTAAGGCCAATCTCCTTCTATCTGGGTGTGCCAAAGCTAGGTCTTACTGCATTTAATGTTGTGTATTTACTGTTGTGCCCCCATTTAAGGCCATTCTCCCATTATTGTTTAAGTGTAACTGCATTTACAGGTGTAGCCCCATTTAGGGCCAGTGTCCTTCTATCTGGGTGTGCCAAAGCTAGGTCTTACTGCATTTACTGTTGTGTATTTACTGTTGTGCCCCCATTTAAGGCCATTCTCCCATTATTGTTTAAGTGTAACTGCATTTACAGGTGTATCCCCATTTAAGGCCAATCTCCTTCTATCTGGGTGTGCCAAAGCTAGGTCTTACTGCATTTAATGTTGTGTATTTACTGTTGTGCCCCCATTTAAGGCCATTCTCCCATTATTGTTTAAGCGTTACTGCATTTACTGGTGTACCCCCATTTAGGGCCAGTGTCCTTCTATCTGGGTGTGCCAAAGCTAGGTCTTACTGCATTTACTGTTGTGTATTTACTGTTGTGCCCCCATTTAAGGCCATTCTCCCATTATGTTTTAAATGTTACTGCATTTACTTATGTGCCCCCATTTTAGGCCATTCCCCCTCTATCCAGGTGTACCAAAGCTAGTTCTTACTGCATTTACTGTTCTTTATTTACTGCTGTGCCCCCATTTAAGGCCAGTCTCCTTCTATCCAGGTGTGCCAAAGCTAGGTCTTAATGCATTTACTGTTGCGCCCCCATTTTAGGCCATTTTCCCTCTATCCAGGTGTGCCAAAGCTGGTCTTACTGCATTTACTGTTGTGTATTTACTGTTGTGTCCCCGTTTAAGGCAATTCTCCCTATATGCAGGTGTGCCAGATCTAGATGTTACTACATTTAGTGGCTTGGGGCTGTTGGTTTTACTGGACCCGTCAGCCGCTTTTGATTTTCTCGACCATAAATGCCTTTTCTAATCATTAGCCACCCTGGGAAACTGCTCAGCTGATGCCACAGACTGGATCTGCTCTTTTTTGAAAATCAGACGGTCCAGTGTATGCTGGGGAACAGCTAGCTCAGAACCAGAACTAATCCAATGCGGTGTCCCTCAGGGGACCTGTTTGTCCCCCACCCTGTTCAATTTGTATATCAAACCTCTTTGCGATCTACTAACTTCTAAGGGAATCCCTTTTATGAACTATGCCGATGACACTCAGCTCCTTATGTAGCTGAATGGGGACTACAGTAAAGATTCTGTTAGGTTAAAACATTTGCATGGGCTTCTGAACAGCCAAAAAACAGAGCCAATGATTCTTGGCTCTATACATGCAAGAGTCAAACTTTCTCCAGAATATGCCAGTATGGCAATAGAAGGGAAATGCATAAAAGTTGCAACAAAAAAAAGTGAAAACCTTAGTAGTCTTCTTGGAAACCTGTCTCGAGGCGGAAGCAAACGTAGACGGAATTGTGTCCAACTCTCAATACCTTCTTAGAGTGCTGCGGACACATAAACCCTTCTTAAAATTCAAATATTGCAAGAACTTAGAGCCATCATCATGCCCGCTTACACTACTGCAATGCGCTTTTGATTGGAGCCAATAAGAACTGCGTAAGTAGACTCCAAATCCTTCAGAATGAAGCAGTCCATACTGTTGCGACATTCCACGGAAAGGCCATGTCTCGGGTGCCAGGAGGAACCTTCATTGGTTGGCGGTCAAAGGCAGAATATGCTTCAAGTCTCACACCCTGGCCCATAAATATATCTATGGGGATGCACCTGTGTACCTTAAAGATCGTTTAAAAGTGTATAACCCTCCGAGATCTCTTCGCTCAAGTAATTGTGGAGTTTTGGTAATCACATGAAACAAACGAGTTAGAGGAAGTGGGCGCTCTTTCTCAGCCTTAACGGCATCTGCTTGGAATCTATTACCCTCGGATCTACAGTTGGAATGGACCTAACTGCTTTTAAAAAAAGGTTGAAGACTTTGACTAATTAATCTTCAACTGTTCTTTTCCAGGGATTGTTCTGATCCATCCTTTAAGGTCCTGCAGCATTATTTTCTGGTTCTTTCCCAGTTGACTGTTTTTTTGTATTCCTCTTAAGCCATCCGTATGTGTCTGTGTGCGCCCAGATGCCTGCGGGCTGCTGGCGTGTTATAAATAAATAAATAAATGTACTGTTGTGCATTTTACTGTTGTGTCCCCTTTCTTAGGCCATTCTCCCTCTATCCAGGAGTCCCAAAGCTAGGTCTTACTGCATTTACTGTTGTGCCCCCACTTTAGGCCATTCTCCCTCTATCCAGGTGTGCCAAAGCTGATTTTACTGCATTTATTGTTGTGCCTCCATTTTAGGCCATTTCCCTCCATCCAGGTGTGCAAGATCTAGGTGTTACTACATTTACTGTTGTGCAGTTACTGTTGTGCCCTCTTTCTTAGGCCATTCTCCCTCTATCCAGATGTCCCAGAGCTATGAGTTACTACATTTAGGCGAATTGAGCTACTTAGCCATATCTCTGACTTAGGCAAATTGTGTTCTAGCCCTATTTGATCCTCGACCAACTGTGCTACTTGGCCATATCTCACACTTAGGAGGATTGTGTGAGATGTGGGTAAGTAACACTGTGGCCTTAAACAGAGATGCCTCCTTCCCCCACCCCCTTAAAAGGAACTACTAAGAAACAGGAGAAGCTGGTAGGCCCGATACGTTCAGGCCAGAGAAGTAGGCTCAAGGAAAACTGGGGGAGGGATAATCAGGGAAGACAGACTCTCAGCCTAGGCATACCCCCAGTGAGGGCCAACAAGTGAACAAGAGTAATGCACCTGACCCTCCCCAATAGATAATAGACAACGCCTGTAAGGTATCGAGTAAGCGACTAACCGTTACCTGCGGATTCCACTTAGGTCAGTGAACACATCACCTAGCTTGAAATAGGGCTGGTAATAAGAAATCAGACAGCTCAACGAATTATGGTGAGGCATAGGAATCATGACCGCTGAGGGGACAATAAAGGTAAAACCCAGAAAGGGCAACTAGGGGGAGACAAAGATCGCGACTGCCACATCTGACGCTGTTAGATGAATTTCATGATTAGGAAATGTGACACACTTAGACAGAAATCAGGGCTGGGAATTGTGATGTACTTTAATAGATTGCGGGGGTAGGAAATGTGATCCACCTAGATTGATTTTCAGGGGGGTGTAACGCACTTGGATGGATTTCAGGGGTGGGAGATGTGGCGCAGTTGGGTGAGTTTCAGGGCTGGGAGATGTTATGCACTTGGATGGATTTTCAAGGGGAGGTTGAATGCACTCGGATTGATTCCTGGGGTGTGGAAGTGGTGCACTTGGGTGTATTTTGAGGAGGGGCGGGTCTGGCGAATTTGGAAGGATCCCTCGGGTGCGAGATGTGGTCCGCTTGGGTGGATTTCTGAGATGGGAGGTGTGGAGCACTTGGATGAATCTCCAGGATTTTCACCAACAATCTGTACTAATAAATTCACTCCTCTGCATACACCTCTCAAACTCTGGACCTAACACAATCAGACCTCTACAGCACCACACTCCTCACGTACTTCACAACACCACAACAACAAAACAAACCACAAACAATATTGCACATGGTGGCCAACTTCAGAAAATCACATATTTGCTCAGTGAACAGTGTTTCCGAACTGAAGCTGCCAACAGCACATCACAGCTCTTTAGGTCTTTTTCCCGCTCAACACTACTAACCACCCTCCCTCCTTGCATTGCTGATCTGCCTGAGCGCCTTGAGTGGCATTGGTGCGCGGTATAAAAACCTTTAACATTAACATGGCGGCAGGGACACGAGGCTATCAAGAAGCCAACAGAATATAACATTGTATCCTAAAGACAGGAGGCCAGTACAGAAAAGTCAAGTGAAAGTAACTTGGCACACAGGAGCCAGTGCCAAGGATCTTGAGTGTGTGTGGGGCTGGGGAGCCCTGGAACAAGCCCAATGAGAGCCCAGGGACCCTGGTTGCACGCCCTGTGATGGGTGGACTGTGTGGTCTGGCAACATCGCCTAGACCAGTGGAACCTGAATGGTGAAAGCTAAGGACACCACGAAACAAGTTCAACAAAACCACTGCAACACTTTTGAAAAGACGAAAGCAAGTGTAGTCTTGGGGAAGAGAATCCTGAGACCCCTTTTGTTTTGGATTGTCTAATTTAAAACTTGGGGAAGGGAACCCCAAGGATTGGTTGTGAACTATATCAGCTTGAACTGGAGAAGGTAACCTTTGAGACTTTTCTTTGATGGAACTTTCATATGCTTGGGAAGGGGAGCTGAAAGAAAGCTGTGAGCTGGAAGAAGCTCAGAACTTTCAGTTAAACACTGTTTCTTTTGACTTTGACATCTCTACACAGGTTCAGTAGTGAGGGAAAAGATAGGTTTTGCACATGGACAGACTTTTAAGTTGAACTCTTTGACACAGACTTTCCTTAGTTTTGTTTCGATATGGAAATCCCACCTTAGCATAGGGCAAGTTAGGCCTTCAACCATCCTGACATTTCAGTTAGATTAATGCCTTTTGTTTAAACTTGAAGTCTGTTGTCTGCAGGGGAGTTGCTAGGTCTGGAAAGGACCCGGGGCTGCGCTGATGTCGGAACTGTTGGGACTCGGGGCTAGCTAGTCTTTTGGCTGTAGCTCCTGAGATTCTATCCGGGGCTACAACCAAAAGATCAGGGGCTATAGCCCCTTTAGCCCCCCCTAGCAACGCCCCTGGTTGTCTGTGTCGTACTTCATGATGCCTTCACAGTTAATATATCCATAGTGCAAATGTATAAGATAATTAAATGGTCTGCGAACACACGAACACCAGGCCCTAATGGTCTGAATAACATGGTACTCAAGGCCGATCATGGGAATTAACGCTTTTCGTGCTCTTTGAAAACATCTTATTAAAAATGCTTCTAAGTTCTTGCAACCTGTCTAATATAGTCCCGATCTATGAAAAAGGGGCCAGGTCGAGTCCATCAAGTTATTGCCCTATCACGCTACTTGACATTGAGAGTAAAATCTTCTCTGTCTGTGTATTGCAGAAAATAGAGAAGTGGATGGAATTGATCGATATTCAGTCAAAATTCCAGACAGTTTTCTGAAGGGGGATAGGCACTGATGCCAATGGACTAGTCATAAACACCTTACGAAAGCAAGCCGGACAAAAGAATGCTGACCCCATCTATGTAGCAATGGCTGATCATAGCCTGACCTTTTGATCTTGTGGACAGGAATATTGTGTGGCAGAAACTCAGTCGGTGGAAGTTCCAGAGACATCTTCTAGATATTATTGTCCATATTCACAGTAATTGTCCATATTCACAGTAATTGTTACACAGATGACACACAGCTCTTCTTCAGACTCCCTGCTGACCCTCTTTCACCCTCCATCATCCTTGACTGCCTATCTGCCATCCAGTCCTGGTGCACCTCCAATGATGTCTGCCTCAACGCCTGTAAAACTGAGATCCTCCCCTTTGGGACCCCTGCTCCATCATTCTTCCCCTCACTCTGGCTTTCCTCCTTGGGCTCTCCCCCTACACCTTCAAATGAAGCCAGTAATCTTGGAGTCATTTTCGACTCCTCTCTCTCCTTCCTCCCTCAAACTCAGGACATTGCCAAGAAGTCCAACTACCAGCTTTTCCTTCTCAAAGGAATTCTACCTTTTCTCACTTTCTCTCAGAGGCTCAATGTGACTCAAGCCCTGGTTCTCTCTAGACTTGACTACTGTAACAGCCTTCTCCCGAATCTGCCTTCTTCCACTCTAGAACCTCTTCAGATTATCGAGAATAGATCAGCAAGACTTATCCTTCGCTTTAAGCCCAGGGATCGCATGTCTCCGCAATAAAAAGTCTTCACTGGCTCCCGGTTGCTGTACGGATTAAATCAAATCCCTCTGCATCATCAACAAGGCTGTCTGGGCCCGGGCAGCACACTATTCTCAACTTTATCTCACTAAATACTCTCCCTTTAGACCACTTCGCTCCTCTGGCACCAACACCTTGTGTGCAACGCGCTTTGCTAAACAGAGGGCAGAGGGTCGCTCTCTTTTCTCTGCAGGCTCCCTCCTTTGGAATAGCTTCCCCCTTTCCCTGCACCTTGAGCAGGATCTTCTCAAATTCTGGAAGCTCATTAAGACTTTCCTCTTTTCCTCCTCGTTCCCTCCTTCTCTCCTCTGCTAATCTCACAGGTGCTCTATTGATGTCCTTGGCCTTTATGCATCTTCGGGGCCTTGACCTCCCACACCAATTCAACCCAGCTTCTGTCTATCCACAGCACTTTGCATCTGCACACCCTCTGCCCTGGAGACTCTCACTTACACCTCCCGCGGCCCAGGCCGTGTAGCACTCAACATTCCTAGCACTTTGTCCATGGCTCACCCTCGAGCTTGGACACCCCAGCACTTACCCCTTCTTCCTTTCTGCACTTGCACGTTCTGAATACTAACAAGGCATACTAGGTTTGTTCCTTCCCCTCTTCCCCCTCTGCACTTAATATTGTGTTGTAATTGTATTTCCCACTCTCCCTCCCTGCCCTGTGGGTGCTTTGAAACAGTATATTCGTATTGTTTAAGTGCCTAACAAGCAAACAATAAATAAATAAATACAGCCACCCAAGTGCGGCTAGACACACAATGCCATGATTCCAACTGCAAGAGGTTTAAGGCAGGGGTGCGTATTGGCCCCCTGCCTGGCACCAGCATCCATCATTGCACCACATGTCGATGGTGAGGAATGTTTCTGGTTGAACTATACCAATGATAGTCTGTTACTAGACAGAACCCACCTGGGCCTACAAGCTTTGCTGTCAAGTACAAGGTATTGAATGGCTTGAAAGTAAACTCTTTCATGAGTTTTGGGGGATCTAAGAGCAGACCCCCAAGACCCACCTGGTGGATGGAAGGGAAACCCCTGTTGGTGGAGCAAACGATGAAATATCTAGGATTCATTCTTGCTAGATCTTCACTTAAAGTGACATGGGTAAACTCCATACAGGAGAAAGCAATACAGTCGAGGGTCCAAATGTCCTAAGTCTTTAAAAGGTATTGCCGATTTACTCTGCAACCCTTGCTCTCTTTCTATAATCAAAAGGCAGTACCTGCCCTCCTTTATGGTTGTGAAATACTGAACCTGAGTGAAGACTATGACTACCCTACTTAGAGGGTTTCATATGGAGGAAGGTCCTTCATCTCCCTATTTGCGTACCCATTACCTGTCTACGGTTTGAGTTGGGCTTTACACTGCCTGTTTGAGAAATTTGAACATGCTTAGACTGTACATGAAGCTTAGAATGGCGAATCCAAGATCTTTGTATTTATTTATTTATGTTTATTTATTTGACATTTATATAGCGCACAAAGCCCCAAGGCATCTAGGCGCTTTAATTTAAGAATTTGCGCTTACAGTGGTTACAGGCCAGGAAAGGACCTGGCAGGTATGCAGTATGCAGTCTAGGTTAGTCTTGCCTCTTGTTAAGGGGATTTACTTCCAGAATACATACAATGACATGATAAGTGCAGAATATAAAGTCTAGGAAAAACTCGCCTCTTGTTACGGAAAGCTACATCCAGAGTACATTCAAAGTGACATGTGCAAGTGGTAAGAGTACAGTGAGGACTATGTGCGCAGGAAAGGTACATCGCGTCATATTACAGGGAACCACTTCTACATTACACTGTTAGAGTAGTCATAGAAATGAAGATAGGAAGCACTCTTTAATATATAGGCATCTGTCGAAGTTAAAGCTGATGGGCAGGAAAACCTTTGTAGATATCTGTAATAACATTTTCGAGGAAAACAAACTGCAACAGAAGGCCACTATGTCCTCATAAATAGGAAACGATTTTGGTTCCAGACATGTGAGAAGAGATCCTCATTTAGATTTTTGAGTGACCTCAGCGTAGAGCAGAGGAGGAGAAATGTTCTCGCTATGTGAGTAGAGCAGAGGAGGGGAAATGTTCTCGCTAGGTGCGTAGAGCAGAGGAGGGGAAATGTTCTCGCTAGGTGCGTAGAGCAGAGGAGGGGAAATGTTCTCGCTAGGTGCGTAGAGCAGAGGAGGGGAAATGTTCTCGCTAGGTGCGTAGAGCAGAGGAGGGGAAATGTTCTCGCTATGTGAGTAGAGCAGAGGAGGAGAAATGTTCTCGCTAGGTGCGTAGAGCAGAGGAGGGGAAATGTTCTCGCTAGGTGCGTAGAGCAGAGGAGGAGAAATGTTCTCGCTAGGTGCGTAGAGCAGAGGAGGGGAAATGTTCTCGCTAGGTGCGTAGAGCAGAGGAGGGGAAATGTTCTCGCTAGGTGCGTAGAGCAGAGGAGGAGAAATGTTCTCGCTAGGTGCGTAGAGCAGAGGAGGAGAAATGTTCTCGCTAGGTGCGTAGAGCAGAGGAGGAGCAGAGGAGGGGAAATGTTCTCGCTAGGTGCGTAGAGCAGAGGAGGGGAAATGTTCTCGCTAGGTGCGTAGAGCAGAGGAGGGGAAATGTTCTCGCTAGGTGCGTAGAGCAGAGGAGGGGAAATGTTCTCGCTAGGTGCGTAGAGCAGAGGAGGGGAAATGTTCTCGCTAGGTGCGTAGAGCAGAGGAGGGGAAATGTTCTCGCTAGGTGCGTAGAGCAGAGGAGGGGAAATGTTCTCGCTAGGTGCGTAGAGCAGAGGAGGAGTAATGTTCTCGCTAGGTGCGTAGAGCAGAGGAGGAGAAATGTTCTCGCTAGGTGCGTAGAGCAGAGGAGGAGAAATGTTCTCGCTAGGTGCGTAGAGCAGAGGAGGGGAAATGTTCTCGCTAGGTGCGTAGAGCAGAGGAGGGGAAATGTTCTCGCTAGGTGCGTAGAGCAGAGGAGGGGAAATGTTCTCGCTAGGTGCGTAGAGCAGAGGAGGGGAAATGTTCTCGCTAGGTGCGTAGAGCAGAGGAGGAGAAATGTTCTCGCTAGGTGCGTAGAGCAGAGGAGGGGAAATGTTCTCGCTAGGTATTTAATGCAATGTCCTGACGCAAGGTTCATGACATCGTTGATGAAGATAACACTGACTCGAATACACAGATGGGAGATTCTGCACGTTAGAGGGCAAGTTATAATAGCCCACTGTGTAGAGGTTGCAAACTGCGCAATGAATCCCTACAACATCTTTTTATTGGCTGTTGTCACTTAGAAGAATTGAGAATCATATTTTTCATAGATTATGTCGCTGAGAAGCGTTTCCTTAACACACCTGCTTTTTGGGAACGTATTCGCTCCTGCCATTCAATTGCATTATTAATCAAAAATAAAATAAAGACACTGTGTGCTCAGCCCCCTTTGCTGACTGCATCGCTCTACTCTGCAGGTGGACGCTGATAATGAGACGACATCTTATGCTTTGTCTTGGGATCTGCAATGGCACACAGCCTACCCGATCTGCTCTGCACTATAGTTAGGTGCTGTTAATAGAGCCACGCTTTCAGCTCTGGACCTGTCGCGGAAAACAGTCTGTCCCACTGACTGCTCCGATCCACCGCTCGCCATCTCTTCCTATTAACCCTTCTGTGCCTCTCGTAATGGTACCTGTCTTCTAACCCTCAACTGTCAGCCAACTTACATTCACCCTCGTCCCTCTTCTCACGGTAGCTCTCTTTTGTTCCAATGTTCTGTCTCTCTTTCTCCCAAATAGTATCCGCCTCTCTTTTGAGCTCTCACTTGTATCTTTTCCCACTAGTATCTGCTTCTCCCCTCGCTTCAATAATGTCTAGAATGTAGCTAATATTTTCCTTTTCTTCACAACAAACATGTTCTGCCTCCCTTATAATATGCTCCCCCTCATGTACTGTTGCATTCTCTTTCCAGATGATATGGCCCTCCGTCTGGGTTCAAAGTCCTCCTGTCGAACTCTCTCCTGTCTCAAATTTCTTTCTAACAAAAATCTGTTTCTGCCTGTCAAAACAACAAGGAACTTTTCTTATCGCATTCCAGTTCTGTATCTTTCTTCACATGTGAGTCTGCTTCCCAAAAACATCCTCTTTGAGACCTCTGAACAATCCTTCTCTTTAATATGTCACTTCTAAGTTTCCAAACTTCAATAAAGCTCTCTACAAACATTGTTACTCTCCGCTTGCTACACACACCAGGATCTTCTCTACAAACTCCTCCTCTAAGCCTTACTCCCAGCAGGGGTTGGCTGGCCTCTAGATTTCCGAGAGGCATTTGCACTCTGGTCCTCTTTTGTGTGTTGACCTATTTTATTTCCAGATTTTTTCATAGGAAAAGATGTGGGAGGTGGGCTTGTGGAAATGTGTAGTTTGGGGCCACTTCAGTCATTATTTCCAGGGCCTCTTTTGTTTCCCAGTACACCCTTGACTCCCAGGATCAGCAGTCTTCCTGCCGGCAGCTTTCTCAATGACAGACGATTTGGTGTTGGCTTAGGTGAGTTTTAAAGGGCGTTAGGATCACCCCTTGGAGGATTCTAGCAGCATTGGCGGTCGCTATGCATATAGGCGTTGGTCTTTCTCGTGATTGGAAACTAATATTATCGCAAGAGAATGGATAGCCCTATCCCTTGCACTCCTTTGGGCTGGATGCACTGCCAGCTTAAGGTAATGGGCCTGATTCATGGAGCGTTTTCCTATAGGATTGCGCCATTATAACACACCTCCATGAATCAGGCCCAATGTCTTTTCAAATCTCCTGGAGAAAACGGTAAATCTTTAGAGTTGCTGAAGGAATTACAAAAAGAACTTCAGGGTAGTAATTCAATCCTCACATTTATTGAAACCAATGCTCCATGCTTTTCAGGAAAACCTTCCCTTCAGCAGGAGCGAATAAAATATCTGAAGAATCCAACAGAGCCAATTTAAGACAAGAGGCCAATCTTCAGCAACACAAAAGTGCCCAACAATTCTTCAAAATGCCAAAAAGGTCTCATCTTCATTTAGTGCAGTTTCCCACCAGGTTTTGTTTACCCGAAATGTGTCAAACGTTTGGCTGTTTTTGCCTTTTTTTTCTTTCACCTGTCCCATGGTTGTGTGCTTACGTGGGGCTCTATGTTACAGTGGTGCTTTGTTGTCAACATTACCATGGAGACCGAAACATCTCTGCACCGCATAACATCTACATTTGGAGGAAGCAGGCCAGAGGCAGCACCACCCCTAGCCTGGGACGTCGTAAGCCACCCCGAACTGAGTAGGATGCAGGCAGAAAGCAGCACTCTGTTGTGACTTTCAGCCCAGGGTTGACAATGAGAAAGAGGTGCTACTTCAAGAGCCTGTCAAATTTATCACCTCAGAGAGCAGAGTATTTACATGAAAACAATCATCAACGTGGCCGCAGCAGCAAACATAGAGTGGCAGAGGACAATAGCCTAACCAGCAAGACAGGTTGGCACTGCACTGATGTTTTGAGATCAGTGGGTCGGTGTGCCACCTTGCAATTGGTGACTTGTAAGCTAGCAAGGGAAGAAGATGCCATAGGGCAACATGAGCAACATATTCATTGTGACCTCTGTATCTACAGCTTGGTGGAGTGATGATGACTATATGATTGGCATGCTATGTGATTTGGCATCGCCAATAAGAACTAAGTCAGGGGATGCTTGGAAACAAACCCATGACGTCCCATTGCAAGCAAACTCACCCCATTTACTACTCTCTTCACTTAAATAACTCACATGTGTTACCAATATATTTTTACTTCATTTTAACCTTAACGGATTATAACATAAAATATCACAGATTAATACCACAATCAATTGATCACAATCTATGTAGCATAAGGGTGGCATTGCCAGTTTGGTTTACACAGTGCTTAGCTTTTATGTTCACCGTTAAGTAATCAGGTTGTATGCTTCGATACAGTCAAACTTTGGAGCTGGCTTTTCTAACATACCTGTTCTCCTTTGCAGAGCCTGGTAAGAAAATAAGCAGTGATAATTTGTTCAAGAACTGGCAGGAGCAGGACATCCAAAACCCTCTGATCGCCAACTTGCAACGGGTGGATGAAGAAAAGATTCTAGGATGGGGAAAATCTCACAGAGTCCTCACCACCATGGACAAGGCTCAGAGTAAGATCCGACTGCAAGGCCGCAAGTCAGATGTTATGGAGAGCATGGCAGAGATTCAGCGACTCTTGATGGATCTTTCTCAAGACCTCTATAAGGCCATCAAATCAAGTTCTCATGTACATTGGATGTACAGGATGCAAGGAACCTTTTATACGTTTGATGCTATAACCACCTGCCTCCTAGAGAAGCATTATGGCAAACATGTCTGCAACTCTGGTACTAATGTGAGCGTGAACATCGCGATCAACGGGGAGATGGCTGAAGTGGACTATTCCAAAATGGAAGCTGAGCTTGAGGTCACCAAGAAGAAAAAAAAGCTGAAGAGAGTTGACAGTTCATCAGGTAGGGTTGTACAGTTTCCTATTCAATTTTCTGAAGTATGTAATTACTGAGTCTGATCAGCGTAGTGTACATGTGCCACACTGATGTTAGAAATCAGATCCCGTAATGGGTTAAATCACAACTTCCCCCAGGTACACACCACAAACCCGTCATTGAACATTCCTTCACACTTACTGAATGCTATGGACACAATATTAGGAAGTGCCTACGGGAACACTTACTAGCCTTTTTTACTTTGGCAGAAAGTGTGCAACGTCAACTTTTAAACAACTGCTCCTATGTATATAGGATTTCGGTTTCATAAAGATGCAAAGTAGATATGCAGCCTGTTTACATCCTGTAAATTATTCATCCAATCAGATGTGTGCCTGACCTTTACATGACAAAGTCAGGCACACCCAGATTGGGTGAATACTCCAGTCAAAGCATAACAACTGTCCCTTCTCCCCCACCCAACAGGTGCACCTGGAAAATGTGCATATTCATGCTGAAAGGTGATGATTTTATGAAATAACCCATAGAATGGAGTCATAACTGTATCTGTCCTGCCAGCCCGTTTTGGTTTTTTAATGTTAGACTTTACTGCTTCTTGTTGTGGAACACCAAAACTTCTACGCTGTCTGCACCCACAAGATCCCAACTGCAACCGGATGAGGACCTTCACCTCTGTGTGCTCGTGCTACCTTAAGTTAGGTGCAAGTAGAAGGGATACCCTCTGTGCAATTTACGTTTTAAACTACAAATACCCTCACATTCCTTCCCAGGTCACTGCCCGTTATCTTTGACTGCAACTGAAACTTAAATAACCACGTTCAAAGCAACAGGCCACCCGAGCTATACTAACTCTGTGAGGTAGCTCAGTAGGGGTCTTGGTCTAAGTCCCGCTGATTGGGAAAAAAAACACCATGTTTATTGATCCACAGGACTTTCCTAAATTTGCCTGGCAGAGTTGGGCAGCAGGATGGGCATCCACCAGCTGTACCTCGTGGCAAATATTTCACACTGGAGGTAATGCATTGGATTCCTGTGGAACATGCCTGCAATAGTCTTTGGGGTATAGCTTAGGGGCAACGTGCTCGCCTTGGAAGCAACATCACACAGACAACACAGGTTTGATACCCGGATTCGCGCTTAGGTATTAAGCGCGTGGTGAATAACCTCTCATGTCATAATTACCACCTGATAAGTGCCTCCGACGATCGTTAATTGAAAGAGGCATTTCCACCTTTATGTTAGTGTAAGTGTAACGAATACATGCTGGAACAGAGGAAAATTGTATGGAGTGAAACTTATTCGACAAAAGTACAAACAAAGGCAGTCCCCTCCATGTAGCGCTTTCAGGAACATGCCTCCTAAGTGAGTTTAGCTAGTGTGCACACTAGACAGATCGTTGTGCTGGTCTCCCTAACATTTCTCCCTGCGGAGGTCATTTTGCTCCAAAGCTTCATATGCACTGAGTTGGACTGTTTGCAAACAGGTCCCCTCTGTGACATTGTAGACATTATCATTGCGAAGTGCAAAACTTATGTGCATTTAGTATGCAAAATCACATATATATATATATTTTTTTGTATTTGGTTTATTAAAGTAAAAACCTTTACAAAACAGTGCAATTAAACATTAAAAGATTTGCAAAAAACAGTAATTAAGAAATAACATTTACAATAACATTTAAGAAGAAAAATACATTCCCTAAAGAAATATAAGTAGTAAAGGAAACATTAAAAACATCATATTGAGTTAGCAAATGATGGGAATACCAAATTTCCATTTAGTCACTAAAACTTGTACAAAATAAGTACATTTCAATTAGACAAAAACATAAACACAGTCAAAAGATATCGAGAGACGTCATCCATATGACATTCACAGTACAAGTTTAGAATTCGGTACATAGTATTCATATCATGAACTCATAGCATAGCAATTAATATGTATTACATTGAATACTCATTCCTGCCCAAATACAAGGTCTAAATGTAGGGATTTGCTCAATTTTATTCGGCCAACAGATCTTCTGCCAACTTAGACTCTATAATTGCCAGCAAGTTAGTCATACGGAGTGTAAGATTCTGACTAAAACCTTCCATACAGCGCTTCCATAAGAGTTCTTTTACGGTCACAGAGTTCGAGTAAAAGTGCTCGAGGAGTTGGATTCGAAGGCCTTCAAAGAATGGGCAATTAATCACTAGATGTTTCAAGGTTTCTGGCACTGTGCAATTTCTACAGTAGCGGCAACTAGTGTCGATGATACTGTTTGGATAATCAGTCCAGTGTTTAGATCGTTCACGTGTGTGAAATTGTTTGAGACGAAATCGCATGTAGATTTTCCTTGAGCAAGCAGAAGGGAACTGTAAGAGATATTTTAATCGAAATCCCCATCTGCCGCGAACTCCATTGTATTCTTTAAAGGAGGAATATTTGCCCATTTCATCCAACATTATACACCAGAAGAATCTTTGAAATTTAAGTTTTTGGCTTGGTAATCACATGCTCATAGATGATGGAGTTTCATTAATGAGCAATAGAATTTTGGTTAATTTGAGCAAATAGGTGTTGAGCGATTTAATGTGTGATTCACTCAGTAATTGTTTCAGTTTGACATATAGCATGTTTTTCGGTGGATTATAAATCTTGATTAGATTAGTAATACTTCACCATGTGTGTTTTACTGACAGTTGTAGTAGGTTTAATTCATGGCAAATCATAACGTTGGGAATCTAAAGTGCTAACCCCAGAACCGTTTTCCATAATTTCCCCTGCAAGATGCTTAAGTAGGCATCTAAATCATATGTACAGATGTCCAGGGAATATAGGATAATGGGTTCCACCTTCTGCAAATAAAATTGAATTAAGGGTAGTAGAGAGAACATACAGTATTTCTGATGGATAATTTTCATTTGAGATGTCAACACCCTGATCTTTTGATTGAGGTAGTTTTTCCACATAGTAATTGAATATTGATCGGTCAGTGGATATCCGAAGTAGCCAAACATCGGAGAGTATTCGATTTTAATATCGTTCATATACCATGAATATCGATGACAATCTAATTTTCTATTAGAATAAATCAAAATAAAAGTTTTTGTAGGGTTGGGAGTAAGATTATGATTAAAAGCGAATTCAGAAAATAAATCCAGCTTTCGTTGAAGACCAAAAGGGGTTCTATCAAAAAATAACAAATCATCAGCAAATCCTAACCAGTCTAACATTAGTGAGACAAACTTCACTGAATAACATTCCCCAGCAATCCAATTAACATCCAATCTTAACAAGTACAAATTGAACAGCACCGCTGCCATGTTGCAGCTCTGTTTCACCCTGGTTTCGGTTGGAATGGGATCAGTCAGGGCTCCTTCCTTAGTGAGTCTCATACGATAATTTGTGTTTTTATGGAGTAAGGCAATCAAGGCAACCTATTTAGTTGGAATGCCAAGATGGATCATTTTTTTCCACAAGATTTCACGAATAATGCAATCAAAGGCTGCGGTCAGATCCAAGCTAGCCATATAAATTGGCCCTGAGTGACTGACTGAAGAATGGGCTTAAAGATGGGAGAGGATGGTAGCATTTAACTGACAACCAATGAATTTTCTAAATCCTACCTGATAGATAGACAGCATATCTTTATCGTTCATATGAGTCTGTAATTGGTGAAGAAGAAGAATGGAAAATATTTTGGATGAAGAGTCTGTAAGAGCAATGGGGCGATAATTAGAGGGACAGTCCGGAGATCCATTTTTATAAATCGGATTAACTAGCGCAGAAGACCACGACAAGGGAGTTTTGCCCGTTTGTAAAATCAAATCAAATTTGATTTTAAGAATGTGGGCCCAGAAAACTGGATTCGATTTGTACACACATGATGGAATACCATCAGGGCCAGGCGCTTTAGAGGGCTTTAATCTGCTGATGGCATCAATGATGTCTTCTATGGACCAAAGTGATGGAAAATCTAGGTCCAAACGTGGCTCACTACCCTTTAGTGAGTGGAAGCGCTCGGGCATAGTATATTTGAGTTTTACATAAGATATCCAATTTTCAGCAGAGATCACAGAATCAGTAATAGTTGTAGGTTTAAAAGTAACAGAACGAAGAGTATTCCAGATTTTCCTAGAATCGCGCTTGAGTAGATGGTAGAATAATTTTTGATTATCTGCGTTGAGAAAATTTCTTTTTAACCATTTAAGTTTGTTGCGATATCTTTGTCGCACTGCTTTGATCAATTTTTCACGAGTCAGGTAGGAAAAAAATGTTCTATTGATTTGGCGAATTTCTTGATTTTTTTGTGTTTTTAAGAAAGCAACTTGATTATTAAATTTGTGTGCATGAACATGTATAGCTTTTTCATACTTATCCCTTGATTGGAGCATAGCACCCAGATGGAGTTGGATTCTAATGGAGTTAAGATTGTCCAAGAGGACAAGCGAAGAGCTAGATGGTAATAAAGACAAGAGAATATTAGAATCACATTCCAAATTCTGAATAAAAGTTGCACACTCTTTAGGATTCCATCTCACTGTAAGGCGATGCCGGTCAGATTCTACCAAGGATAGAGAAGAATTATCATTGAATCGAGCCAAAGGGATATTCATCTGCATAGAGATAATCATATGATCTCCTAAGAATGGATTTATGATTTTGAGAGCATCAATAGTCGAGTATAAACTCGAG
Source organism: Ambystoma mexicanum (assembly GCF_040938575.1). Taxonomy (NCBI): domain Eukaryota; kingdom Metazoa; phylum Chordata; class Amphibia; order Caudata; family Ambystomatidae; genus Ambystoma; species Ambystoma mexicanum. The sequence goes on along the minus strand of NC_090926.1, from coordinate 1,087,901,877 downwards.
GAAATGAAAAAGTAATCAATAAAGGATTTATAGTTTGCGCTTGTCCATGTATATGTGAGGTCGTCCAAAGCAAAGTAAGGGGTTTGTATATCCCATTCGAGGAAGAAGGAATTCCATATAGTCCCATACTTTTTGGAAGTTAATGAGTGCTTATCCCTAATTGCATTATTGTGAACACCTGTTTCATAGCAATAACAATTGAAGTCACCACCTACGATAATTCTTGCCGAAGGGTGTAGAATCAGGCCCTTTTCTAGTGCATCGTTCATTTCCTCAATGATGGACTCAATAGGAGTGGACAATTTGTTCCAATAAATACAAACCAACAGGAGTATCATGGAAGGATCCAAATCATCTTTTATAATAATAGCGAGTATGGAGTCAGAGCTACTAATCCTCTCAATGGAGCACTGAAAGGCAGAGTTGACAAGTATGGCCAAGCCGCCTGAAGGGCGACCCTCAGTACCTCGCCTTGCAACCGGAATAAATGCTGAGTATCCTTCTATCGAAAAGGAGGATTGATTCATGGTTTCTTGAATAAAGATAAAGTCAGGTCGATTAAAATGATTTAGGCGATGCCATTTTTTAAAGTTATTTATACCACAAGAGTTCCACGAGATAATGTGGAGTCGGAATAGGCTAAGAGTCTTTCATCGCCTTTTGTTGGTTTAGTTGTGAGCGTTAATAGGATCCCTCCATGACATCTCCTTTAAAGCAGACATGAATGACATAAACTGTTTCATTGTGTTGGCGTCAATACTTGCAGAGGTACCCTGGTTCGCACTATCTGTAATGCTTTCAGCTATCAGAGGAGTAGTTTCTAGGTAGCTTTTTGTATCCTCAAATGATGAAAAAAATGATACAGTTAAGCCAATAGATGATAAGTCATCAGAGTGATCCCATAGCATCTTCATGATGAAAGGAGACATAAATTTACAAATCATTCTGTTGTTATTATTGGCAGCCAATTTCACCCAGTCTATGTCATCAGATCTAACAATTCGCAAGGCGGGAATGTCCTGAAAAACAGTCATCATGAAGGTGCGATTCAAGCGAGCCTTACCGAAGCGAACTTCATCGCTTTCCCAACCCATAATTATAGCAGATTTAAAATCATTGTAATTATGGTTGGTTAGTGATTCCTGATTATCCATTGTGGATTTAAGATTGGTCAATTTGGGGCACTCATTGGCTTGTGACCGTTGTGGACTCAAAGTTGGTAGCTTGGGGCTAGTTTTTTTTTCGCTCTGAGTTCATTGTTTCACAAGTAGTTAATTGATCGCTAATTTCATCATCTTTATCTGAGGTTTTATCTTCAGACTCGCTTGAGCACGCTCCCTCCAGGTTGGTTTTTAGGTTGAGTTTAAATTGGATTATTAGGACAAATGGTTGTTTTGTTTCCCCTTGTCCATTAGCTTTACCCAAAATCACTTTCGCAGTTTTTTTGATTTTCAACATTGGATAATAATTGGAGAGGGCAGATTGAACTCGGTGTGGAGCTTCTACAATTGAGTTGGGTACCATATCGAGATCAATTATACCCCCTTCCTCTTTGTCCATTACCTTTTTTACCTTAGATCGTGATTTTTTAGATTTTTTAGATCCTTGACAGGATAGTTCTGTTAGCAAATCCTCTTTTTCATTAGTTTTTTTGTTTTTTGGTAAAGAGTTAAGAGGTACTTTGAGGGTTAAAGCAGTCGAAGTAGACTCCGAAAGATTCAACAAGGCCTTAGATTCCTCGCTGAACTGATTCAGATCAATGATGTTATCTCCCCCTGAGAGGTTACAAATATCTTTCATATGTGAATTGTGATTATCATTTTTGTCGCGTAGTTAATTCTTTGTTTTTTTTTTCCTGTTTTCCTTTTTGTAGTTTAATTAAAAGATTTCTCTTTTGGGCGCGAGCCAAGGCCCTTTGTTTTTTAGTAAGGGCAATAGAAGGAGCTTTGTTAGGCAACTCTTCACTATCAAATATTTCTTTTATTTCCTGAGGAATAAGGTCCACTCCGGTTAAGTCAATAAGATCAGTTAGAACTGAAGGACTATCTGGAGGAGCCCTTTCCTCTACACAAGGAGTCGAAAGAGATTCTTTGTTGACTGAATTGGAGAGTGTGGCAAGATTATCTGCCATTTCCCTTACAAGATTAGTCAGAACAGCGAGGTTGGACTCATTGGAATTTTCCAAGTTCACTGCTTCTGGGTCCACAACCTTTCTGATTTCTGGTTTGAGAAATGGTCCTTCTGACACTACCTCGGAGAACAATTTAGTTTGAGTACCTATGTTTTGAGCATGAGACGTCGAATCTTTTTTGTTTATGATGGAAGAAAATATATGACAGGCAAATAACATGCCCTCCATTTTGCTGAGAGTACTCATGAGGTCAGACATTTGCATCTGTAAAATATTTATTTCCTCATGAGTCTGTTCATGACCTTTGTCAAGTAAATTAAGAATTTGGGTCATGACCGGAAAAGATTCGAAAGAGTGTTGCATTTCGACATTCCATTTTTCTTGTTCAGTGGTAGGGCAGTTTGGCTGTGGATGAGTTTCACAATGGGTGGACTCGTTAGGATCAAAACTAGGTGCTCTATTTCCTTCACAACTAGAAGGAAGTTGGCGAGTATAGATCAGTGGTTTTTCCAGTATGGGGGAACTATTTGTCAGCAAAGAGGGTCCTCCTGTATTGTTAATTCTCTGAGTGTTGGCCCCCCCTAGAGTACGTGCTTCCTTCTGTGCACTAAAGTATGAAGGTACAGAATATGTATATGGTTGGGGATTATTAAATAAAAACACATTTTCGATCCCGTACTTGCTTTTATTCACTGGGGTTGAGGGTTCATTAGATAGACGAATCCGTTTACCCAGTTCTGTCTCAATTGCCGGGGCAAGTATGGAGAAATCAGCAGTACGGGGATCAAATTGCTCAATTCCCATAATTTATTTTATTTCTTCTCTGTCTAGACTCTGATCTGAGTCAGAGTCTACATTTTCCCTATCCTTTGAGGAGATTTTATTTACTTCTTTTACCGTCAAAAATACTGATGTAGTTTTAGAAGCTATAATTTTTCTTACCAGATTGGTTGGAGGGGGTCTCGCAATCGATGTGCATCGACTGTTTTTTAAACAAGATTTGTTCTTCAGAGTCCTCGAGGGCTGTAACGGCAGGGACATCTTCATTAGATTCCTGCAAATCATCACGATGAGTGTCCTCTGCCGTCAGTTTAGTGGACAGAGAGGCTGGTTTCTTGGGTTCCTGTAAATGTTTCGATTCCTGTTTTTTGTTATACTCAAAAAAAGCAGGTGCGAGGATAACTTTATTCTCGACGTTGCTCTCTGGTCTTAGAGCCGCTATTATGTTTTCAGAGAGCGATGAGCTGCTATGAATGGAGTCGAGAGGGAGTTTAGATTCTAGGTTCCTCTCTTGATCAGACCAATTTAAGGGCTTTTCAGAAGATGGTTTAGCTTCAATAGAATCCACCTCTATTTTTTTAGGGTTTAATAGGGTTTCTTTTTTTTTACACTACGGAGCCCCTCTGCCATGATCGAGGCAAATCTGGATGCAATAGGAAACTTATGGGGCAAAAGGAAGTGCAAAACAAACTAGAGTAGCTCACTAAGTCACTCTTTAAACAAGATTTAACACACTGTAATGCAAGGGCATAATAAGTCTCCCTGCCACCAAGCCACCTTACTGCCTAACAGCCCAACAGCCACACTTCGCAGGCACTTCCGGATGCGCGCGCCGGATGCGCGGGTCCGAGTGCTAATAAGGAAGTGGTTTGTGGGCTTGTGGGCGGACAGAGAGGCGGGTTCGGGGGGGCGTGGCTAGAGGGGTGAAGAGAAGAAAATAACGTCAGTAAGTGGCACTGAGCACAGAAACCCGCGGGAAACCCACTGTCACTTCAATAATAGGACAGAGAGTTCACCAATAAATACCCTCTGAGTAAGTCCAATGTAGTCCAATGGTATGCGCGTTGCGCGCAAAATTTGAAGCGAATGCTTCCTCTTGCCGACGGCGACAGCACCGAAGGCAACAATTCCAGCAGGGCAGCGGGGAACAGAACAGCGTAGACAGCCCAACAGCCACACTTCGCAGGCACTTCCGGATGTGCGCGCCGGATGCGCGGGTCCGAGTGCTAATAAGGAAGTGGTTTGTGGGCTTGTGGGCGAACAGAGAGGCGGGTTCGGGGGGCGTGGCCTCTGAGTAAGTCCAATGTAGTCCAATGGTATGCGCGTGCGCGCAAAATCTGAAGCGAATGCTTCCTCTTGCCGACGGCGACAGCACCGAAGGCAACAATTCCAGCAGGGCAGCGGGGAACAGAACAGCGTAGACAGCCCAACAGCCACACTTCGCAGGCACTTCCGGATGTGCGCGCCGGATGCGCGGGTCCGAGTGCTAATAAGGAAGTGGTTTGTGGGCTTGTGGGCGAACAGAGAGGCGGGTTCGGGGGGCGTGGCCTCTGAGTAAGTCCAATGTAGTCCACTGGTATGCGCGTGCGCGCAAAATCTGAAGCGAATGCTTCCTCTTGCCGACGGCGACAGCACCGAAGGCAACAATTCCAGCAGGGCAGCGGGGAACAGAACAGCGTAGACAGCCCAACAGCCACACTTCGCAGGCACTTCCGGATGCGCACACATATATCACATATATGCCTCCTACCTGCACTTCACAGTGTTAATTGTGTAAATGCCACCTGCCCTTTACCCATGGCAGGCAGCAATTATTTCCTTTGGATACTGCTTGCTTTTATTTACTGATTACATAGCAACCCACGTCTTTTGCACCAGCATAGAAATGTCATGCTGGGCTAAATGCTTGCACATTTGCACGGTAGAGACTAGGGGTAGGGTAAGCAGTCATTCTGCCCGCTCCCCCCCTTCAATACAAATAAATAACAAAATGGAGTAGATTCACATTTTTTACTCATGATGTTACTGTACTCCACTAGTCGCATGCCTCTGAGTAAGCTCTAAGTATCTGAAGCCTAAGGTGTTCATTTAGAACAGCCTGCCACCACAGCTATACATACTGAGCTAGGAAATATGTACATACTGGACAGGAGGAGAGATCGGTATGAATGTATATCTTTTATGCATCCTGCCTCTCTGGCTTCCCAGCTACTAGAGCATTAGGATCCTATCCTGATCAGCTTGCAGCTTGCAACCCAACTCTGAACTTGGCAAAATAGCTAAGTCAGTTAATTTGCCTGCTGCATACATCTTTGAGAATGTGACAGTGCATCCCAGGCAGGTGAGCTCACATGCAACTGAAAGCTAGCAGTTCATTTTCAGCAACAAGGAATCTTCCACCAAGTAAAGCCCACCATGAAAAAGGTAACAGCGCTTGGCCAGATCTAAAACGGCCACCTACTATGTGCCACACCATCATTGTGTCAGTCAACAATATTTTACATAGAAACAGGGGATTCTTAACCAAGTTTTGCATTGCAAAATTGATGCTTAAAAGCAAGGGAGATAATTTTCCTCTGAGGTGTAAAATGCATGCAGTGAACCTGTTGCATTTGCTCTGGTCCACGCTGTGCAATTTTCGTCATTTGCACTACGAAGTGCAAAACAAAGGTGTAAAAAGCAGGGAGAATCGCCTGTATTCCTTTCTTTTGCACTTTGTGGTGCAAACTGAGTAAATTCCATCTGCCTTTTACGCATTGATGTAGCAGTTGCAATGATTCTTATGAAATAACGCCTGCTTTTTGCCAGTGTTTAAGCAGGCGGATTGCATAGGAATTCAAAGCATTTACACCAGCATGCGCATTTGTATGAAGGAGAGGATGGGCTGATTAAAGTTCTGATTCCATTCCCTGCTCCGTCCCCACCATACACATTCATAGAAAGATGGAGGAGGGTTGGCTGATGAGCCTTCCCTGGATACGATTTTATTGCAGCCCTTCATAGAACGCTATATACTTGATGTATATGTTTTGGACCTGCCCTATGGTGCAAGTGTTTTGGAGAGCTGTCACGGACAGGGCAGCAAAGGGTGGGATTGAGTTGCAAAATTGGCCTCTAGAGGCCCGCCTCTTAGGAATTTTTCAGAGGGGGAAGAGACATGATGCACAACTCCCCAAGATGAAGGATCTAATTTGCATACTGGCTAAGCGCAGAATTGCGATGGCCTGGAAGCTTAAGGAGGGACCCAACATTGACGCTTGGTGGCGAGATCTGTACATTAGCTCCTTACTGTTTCCACCAATCTCATCCTCTCCACCATACAAATTCGAAGCATGAACACCAGCATAACATTTTCCTGCTTGTGCAAATGCTTTGGGAAAACAGGCGTGTTCCATAGTATTCCATTGTAAAAGTCACCAATCATGTGTAATTGGCAGGTACCATTATTATGTTATGTTATGTTAGCGAAACTTCACCAAAAGGCATCTTGGCGCTATTCAGATGGAAGGGTAAGGACAGTTTAGAATAGATGAGTTTTCAGTGCTTGACAAAAGGAAAGATGAGTGGAGATTGCCCGCAGTGTATGTGGAAGAGAGTTCCACAGGGAGGCTGCTGCAATCGGAAAGGAACGCCCAACAATCCGACTGAATTTAAACCTCGGGATAGAAACAAGAAGAGAAGGCATGATAAATGAATTGAATTGAATACGCTGGGCTACCGGGAGCCAATGGAGCTACCGAAGTACGAGTGAGAAGTACGGGTGAGATGTGGGCACAGCGAGGAGTAGAGGCGGCCACACAGGCAGCAGAATTTTGTAATACTTCCAACCGTCTCAGGAGATAAGCAGGCCGCAAAAGAAACAACGAATTACCATTTGTCAATGGAGGAGACTACCAGAGCCAAAACCGCTGGAGCCCCGAAACTGCACTGGGATAAGCGGGAGGACCTTGCAGAGCATGTTTAGATGGAAATGGCCACGCTGGCAGAGTGCACAAACTTGGAGCTCCATGGACAAGCAAGCAGCTATTTTCAAAGTGAAAGGCCAAAAGGCCGGGGTTCAGTGTAACGACACAGACAGATGGCAAACCACCATCACCTTGGTCTGATCACCGTTCATCTTAAGGGCCTCATTACGAGTCAGGCGGTAAGGGGTTTACGGCGGCGTAAACAGCGCCGACCCTTACCGCCTGATTCCGAGGTCCCTTAGCGCCATGGATGACTTAACAGCTGCTTTTAGCAGGTGTTAAAATCCATGGCGCTAAGGGACCTTGTTGTTAATTACGCCACCGTAATTTACGGTGGCGTAATTAACACCTTCCCCACTCCCATTATGCCCTATGGGGCAAAAATGGGAATGGGGAAGGGTAAATGGGGATTGGGGACTTACCGCCCCGCCAACCTCGGAATGGGGCGGTAAGTCCGCCAACCACCATGGCGTAAACATAGTTTACGCCATGGTGGTAAAGGTACGACCCAGGCGGTAACTTACCGCCTGGGTCGTAATGAGGCCCTAAGTCAGTGATTCCCCCAATGGTGTCTGCTCATTTAGTCGAAAAGAAAAGATCGAATGACCATTTGGTCGAAACCAAATGGTGGGGAAAAAAATTGTCGATTTTTTTTTTATTTATTTATATATTTTTTTCGTTTTGTTTGGTTAAAAAAAAAATTAAGATATAAAAAGGGGGTTTGGGGGGGAAAAATTCGACCATTTGGATTTCGACCATTTGGTGTCGACCAAATGGTCATTCGACCATTTGGTTGTCAACCAAATGACTGGTAACCTGGACATTCCCCCGCAGCCTCCAAACAGCTCCTAAACCTGTTAGCCGACTCAGACGGAGACAGGTTAAGGCGAAGTAGGATCTGTGTATCGTCTGCATAAGAACAGCAAAGGAAGGCGTGGGAGAAGATGAGTTTAGTCAGAGGCTGAATACATATATTGAACAACGTGGGTGAGAATGCGGACCCTTGGGGAACACCATATGTGAGGGCTACAGATTTGGATCGGAAAGGGGGATGAGAGAGAGTCTAGCAACAGTCTGAAAGAAAAGAAGAAAACCACGAGAGAACCGTGCCGGAGAGACCCGCTTCCATCAGGCGACTGATAAGGATGGAATAGTCGGCCAGTCAAAGGCAGAGGAGAGGTCAAGTAGCAACAAGGCCCCTATGCCACCCTGACCCTGGATTCGTGCCAGATCGTCCACCACAGAAACCAACACGCTCTCTGTCCCTCTCCCAGGTCTAAAACCAGACTGAGAGGGATGGAATAAGAGGGATCTTTCAAGGAATGCAGTAGGCAGTGTGCCAGCCAAGGATTCCACGAGCTTCATCAGGAAGAGAAGGAGAGAAATGGGCAGATATTTGCATTGATAAGAGGGTCCCGTGATGGCTTCTTCAACAAGGGTATCGCTGTGGCATGCTTAAGAGATGCCGGGATCAGTCCAGTTTTAAAGGAGGCATTGACCGCAACCGTGAGCAAAGGCACAATTTGAGGCAAGATGTCCTTCAGAGTGCCTAATAGAATGGGTCCTACAGAGATATGGATTTCAGTTTGTCATAGAGATATCCTCCATGGAAAAGATAGGAAAAGTGGACTACCAAATGGTGGATGTCAAAGTGGATTCTGTCGTGGAAGGAGGAGACGATCTGAGTCCAGAGGAAGAGATGCCAAGGCAAATCTGGTAAATTGTATCCACAATACATGCAGACAAGGCATTGCAGAGACCCTGAGAGGGCAGGATAGATTCAGCAGGAACAGATTATAGTGTACAGCTCATTGGAACGGTTAATCGAAGTTTCAATGCAAATTAAAAAATAAATGCATTTGGCCACACAGATAGTTTTTTGATAAGTGGTAGAAGTGACGTTTTTGTGGCAAAATCAATCATAGTCAAGACACCAGTTGCGTTCTAATTGCCTATGAAAGGGAGAAAGGGAACAAAGTTCTTCCGAGAACCAAGGCTCAGAGTGAAAAGCTCTAGGTTTGGGATTTTTAAGAGGGGCCAAGCTGTCAGCCACTGTCAAAAAGTTTGCAGATAAGGTGCCAGGGTGGTGTCAGAGTGGTGACAATAAAGTGATCTGTCCAGCAGACTCGAAGTGGCAGGAATACTGATACCTCTGACATAGGCACGAATATAAGGTCAAGTGTGTTTCCCAGGCCATGAGTGGGACGGTTGAAAAGCTGCAATAGTGCACGTTCATTCACGGCCATAATAAAATTGCAGATTTTAGTATCTGCCGTGTCATTAACTCTAAGGTTAAAGTCACCGGCAATCAGGAGAAAAGCATGCCAAAGCTGAATATCGGCTGCTATCCCGATAAAGGCCTCACAGAAAGTAGAGTTCAGGCAAGGAGGATGATAAACAACCAAGAAGTCGGTGCAAAGAGTGGGGGATACTGAAATGCAGACCAATAGGGCCTCTGTCAGTAAATGGTGATTCAATGGCAGCACTGTGACTTTCAAATAAGAGTTAAAAAATAATAGCCATGCCACCCCAAGCACGGGGTGCTGTACATTCAAAATGTACAATTTTAAAATTAGGGGGCAGCAATTGTACCAAGGCCACCCAGAAATGCCATTTAGCCAGGTTTCAGTAATGCACACAAGCCGGTCGGGACCATAATCCACTAACATATCATGACCGAATGTTGCATGCGCCACCAATGAGCATGCATTGAGAAGCGGGCACTTAAGGGCAGGTTTAGCTGACTCTACCGAAGATCTAATACTAGCTGTCTTAGAGAAGCCTATTGGAAGTTTAATAGTCAGAGGTGCGAGTTTGACCAACTGCGCACGTGTAAATACAATATGCACCTTAGTAGCAGTTCTCCTCCAGGGAAATGTGCCAACCATGCCAGCCGCAGCCCAGATGTGCCCAGACGGGCTTGCATTTTGGACGCCTTTGTCATGCATCAGGCATACCCGCTGTGCCACCCACTGCACCACTTGCTGCGGCACCCGCTGCGTGGGCAACTCTTGCGGCACATATACTGAGTTGGTTGGTATACCAGAGGTCTGGGAATTGTTCTCCCGAGGGACCAACAACCCTCTCCCCAGAATAATGGAGGACTCCGCCAATGGCAAGCTAAACTGTTGTTTATTACAAAGAACCAACAGGGATCATACAGGACAATCAAAATTCTCCAATAATTCACCACTCCCTAACACGCGCTTCCCAATTGTGTCATCAAATGGCGTCATCACCAGGGCCCTCCCCCAAAAACCTATAGGTGGCTGACCTGCCCTGTCCCCAGGAAACTATCGATTACATTGTTGCAGGGTCGTAGACTTACCATTGGCCCTTGCCCTCTGCCATCCACCCCTGGATTTCTGTCTCTTGATTGTTTAGATCTGGTCTCGCCCGGCCTGGGACCCAGCTTCGTTCTCAGCCCTCTATGCACCTGGAATGGCTATGTGTTACAAATGTATCTGATAGTAGCACCACCTTTGCCTATCAGAGTGCGCTCCACATTGCAACATGTGTTTCACTTCTTGTCTGGGTTGCTGAGAACGGCGCGTCTTCCCTCCACAGGTGAATGCCCATTTCAAGTATAGCTGCATCACGTGGTGGTGGACCACAAAATCGATCTCTCTGGGTCTGCATTTAAGAGGATTTTATTCTGTTTTCCTGCAGCTGGCCCCTTGTCATTTGAGCTTGGAATGCGCCTGTTTATCTCTGACCTTGGCTGTGAACTGGGTCTTCGCTTCGTGCAGCCTGCGACTGTTTCCCTTGTCTGGTGTCTTGTAGCTTGAGGCTTTCTGTAATTTTCCATAGACTTATAACGCAATTTCTACCAGCTTATATTATACTTGGTTTCCTATAGGTTAGTCGTACGTGGTCCTACCAGGTTCCATATATAATCCTGTAGTCCCATAGAGTTAATTGCCATAAGCATCTGCAAGCTTGCTCAGGATCTCTTGTTGCCTTGCGTTTTAGCGTTACTGCACTTGGCTAATGAGGAAAATAATAAAAAGCTTTGACAGTATGTATATGTATCTGTCCACTATCTACAGAATTGTGTAAGCATGTTCTTCGTGTATACGAATGTGTGTTTGTGTAATGCTGTGCAGGGCTGTGAGTGTGCTTCATGACTAACGCTGCTATGTCATGGTGTCACTAGTGACGTTGACTCTGGGCCTCATTACGACCCTTGCGGAAATGGAAAAATGATGGCGGAAATGCAATACCGCCATCGAACACCGCTCGTTGCGATCATGACCCGTCACCGTAAAGTACGATGCCATTAGCGACACCGCAGTGAACGGCAACGCTAACTGCACCAAGTACGCGCACGCGCGCCTTGCAAAACCGGAATCACCGCCATGGCGCAACGGTACGCGAATTCTGACCCTAGCGGACATGTACTGAACGCCATCAAGCACGTCGTAAAGTACCATTCCGCCATGGCGAGAAATACGGCATCGTGAACCAACCGTAAATGGCCCACTGAGTGCCTGTACTCCACTCCCTGGCCACATTGCACAACTCCTGGCAGGCGCAATGTAACCACACTATGCAACCAGTGAAATCTACAATTCACCCATGCATGCCAACGTAGAAAAGCATGCAGGGGCTCAAAGCGCCCCGTGAGTGGGCATCCATGTACGGCATGTCACCATAGCCGTACTGATGCAGCACAGGCATGTGAAGGTACAATACATCAAAATGAAAATCAAGAACACATGACACAAAACAACAGTAGTCCCCCATCGCTTGCCACCAGCGCAAGGCAACATCCAAAACAGCATCCTGAGGGGGATTGCACCAGCCCTGTACTCTTGCCAGTAAACAAACCAACCATCAGCAGAAGCATGTACCACACAAGTTGGCAGAGTGACTGAGCAGCCAGGCTCATCCCAAGAGGGGCCGATGGGAGCTGCAGGGCACAGATGGCATCAATACAGAAGCTATTCCAATGGACATGACCCCAGTCCCCCTCCAACAAACGCACGCAAACACAGTCACCTGTGACCAGCCACATTCGGAACATCCCATCATTCCACCAATCGACCTGGCTGACAGGCACCAGTCGGCCAAAAGCCAATCCCCCGCCCCTGAACAGCACATCATGTAAACAGTCACAATGGCAGCCCCTATCCGTGACCATACAGTGCTACGTAGGCAAACGCGCCCAGTACTGTACCACACAACTCAACTCAGAAGGCGGAACACAATGCAGATCATCTCGCAATACATACCGCCACAAAGCGAAAATCGCCACATCACCTGCAAAGAACAACGCAACACGACAAATATCGGAATACAATTTAAATGCACATCCAAATGACAAAGGCCCCACAGCAATTTGCAAAATAACACCAAAACAACCATCATCACCGAGGGCTGCATCTGCAATAATTGACCAGCTTCCACTTGTGTGACGCCCTGTACCATCATGGCACACAGGGCCTACATCAACGTTCCAAAAGGCAACATGGAAGCGGCAAGAACCGCAGGTCCGTCCCATGAGGCAGGCACTAGTCGAGCTGAAAGGCCGAAATGTTGCACCTAGCCACCAGTACAGCGTAAGGGCATGTTGCCCATTGGCGATCGTCCCATAAGATCGAAATGGTGCTCCACTGATTCACCCGAAGCTGCAGGAGTCGAGAGTAAAAACCATCTGGAGGAGTGGCGTAGAGATGGCATCTGCAATAGGGCAGGAGATACCTGTCACCCAAAAGAAACACAAATTAACCGATTGCATTACGGGACTCATGATGCATTACAATCTTCATTCAACACACCAAATCCACACCCATATGCATGCTAGCCCACTCCAAAGGAATATACACACCCCTAAATCAGTATCGAATCATAACGAAATCAATCGAGGTAAATACACCATTGGCAACGTCGGTTACTGTGCATGCGTCCGTCAAGATAGAACCCATGACATGGGATTAGTAACGTGCCTAGACACAAGTGTATGAAGGCGCGTCGAGACAGGGAGGATCCGACAAGGGCAGATAGACGTATGTCCCACTATGGCAGCCTTGCATCACATAGCGCAGGGGAAGGGGAGTGAATCAAAAAACCCATGTACATGGCAGACCCTAAACGGAATCATCAGTCCATGCATCCATTCATCATTCCCTCATCCCGCAATGAAAACGCATGAATATTCACTCACATTATATGTGAAACTTCCATCGCGTCTGTGCGTAATGCAGTCTGCAAAAACCACTGTGCCCCTGGCCGGATCTGTAGTGTTGTGAAGCAAGATGGATTTGGGAACGTCCTGCCTTATCGTCCACTACGCTATTGCGCATCCCATTCAATTCATATCATTCATTGCCTGCTCGTTATGGGCCATGTCCCAAGGACATTCTACAATAGAACGTTACATTTCCAGCCAGACCTGTGGGCGTATCCTCGCCGCTACTTCAAAACCAAAAATGCTGGCCTTCGAATTCCTCACTTGCAACATTACGTCGAAAAGGCTACTGTGAACGCTTGCATTCACAATTACATCAATGTAGTGCGGCTGTGTGTCATAATGCTAACTGGCTGCAATCACAAATGGGACGCCACGCCCGTCGGTGAAGTACGTTACTGTGCTGCATGAGGGTCGGCCATCGATCGAGCCCTACATACCACTGACTCTTCACAGGTATGTAAGCGGCTGCAATCATAGCATGTGTAACAATGGGAGCATAGCATGAAAATCAGTCAAAGTCCATCACACTGCCATCGGGATTTGATACATGATTCCAATCCCAAGATGCCATGCGGCCAAATGCAGCCTTACGTGCGGGACGTGCTCGGCCAGAAGGGATAGCATCTGCCACAGAATCATTCAATCAGCACAGGTGGAGGCCATACAGGCCGACAGCACATATATAGCAGACCCAAACCCCTCCCACAACCACTCCCACTCCAAAATGCTACCGGCAGGACTAGCGATGTTGGGCCTGGGGGACCAGATAGCACTGCAAGTGCTACAACTACAAGAAGACGACGAACAACAACAGGTACAACAACCGGGCGCACAGGGGAGACGGAGGAGAAGGAGGAGGAGGAGGGCAAGGCAGGGTCAGCAAGGCCCACAAGCACTGCCACTACCACCACGCAGGCGGCCCGCAATCCCACGCCTCCGAGCCGATCCGTTCAACCTCACTGCTGAGCAGATCCACACCCTCTACCGTTTGGACCGGGACACCATAATCGCCATTGTGGACATGACACATGCTGACCTCGTGAGCATGATAGATAGCCCAACCGCCATCCCACCCCTACTGAAGGTGGTGTCTGCACTCCACTTCCTGGCCACAGGCACCTACCAGCACACAGTGGGACAGTTGCATGGCATTTCACAGCCACTGTTCTCACGGACACTCTTCCAAGTGCACGATGCCCTCCTGAAGCACGCCGACGACCACATCACACTACCACGCACGTACCAGGAGATTACCAACGCAAAAGTGGGATTCCATGCACTTGGCGGCATCCCGGGTTGCATTGGTGCCATCGACTGCACCCATGTTGAATTGGTTGTCCCACATGCCATGGAGGTCCAGTACCGCAACCGGAAACAATTTCATTCAATCAATGTGCAAATGGTGTGTGACTCCAACAAGATCTTTAAGCATTGTTGTGCCAGATTTCCAGGATCTACCCATGATTCTATGGTCCTGAGGAACACAAGAATACCACGCTACATGGAGCGACACGCAGGGCACAGATCCTGGCTACTCGGTGAGTCTCATTCCATGCATGACATCGTGGCCCATTTGATGCGTCAATGACCTTGCAGGAGGGGGGGGGGGCTACTTAGCACTATCATTCCACTGACACCCTTTATTCGTCTCATACAGGTGATGCCGGGTATCCACTGAAGAGATGGCTCCTTACACCAATCCGGAACCCACAGAACGAGCATGAGGAGGACTACAACCATGCCCACTCACGTACCCGTGTGGTCATTGAACAGGCATTCGGCCTACTGAAGGCTCGTTTACGCAGCCTCAGCAGGTCTGGCGGGGCACTCATGTACAGCCATGAGAAGGTTTCTAAGATGGTCATGGCATGTGTCATGCTGCACAACATGTGCATACGTAGGAATGTGCCCATGCCCCCTGACGCTGTACTGCATGCACCTGAAGATGATGATGATGATGAGGGTGGGGATGTGGAGGCACCTCAAGGAGTCCATGAGGCACAGGATGCACGTGCAATCCGACAGAGCATCATAGATGCATGCTTCTAGCAACCACGCATGGTGCCTATTACACGGAAAGGGGACCTGTGGCACTGTGTGTGTGTAGTACAGGCACATTGTGGACTGTACGCCTATGAAGGCCTCGTACGCAAATATCAATGTCCACACATGTCATTGGATGATAATGAGATGCTGTATTGTTAATGTGATTTGATTTATACACCCTATGGACCCGCCACCCAGTGAAGCCCAACACACCCCCTCCACCCTACTACCTCCCCCCCCAACACCAGTGTCCAAATATGCATGCTGTCCGTGGTTGGACGCTATTGCAAGCCCCCTCTACGGGTATCAGGGGCACCCCTGCCCGTGGAGCGCAGGTTCCTGCCAGATCTGCGTTGGGGGCTGCCCTGGACGGAACTTGCCACGGATGATGTCTCTGCCTGCTCGCGTCCATGCATGTCTCTGAGGGTTTGTGAGAGCTCCGAGAGCACACGGCGCACAGCAGCAAGTTCAGCACAAACGTCTTTGGACGTCGCATGCAGTTCCCCCCTCAGGCTCTCGGTGCTTTTCTCCATTTGTGCTCTCAGGCTCTCGGTGCTTTTCTCCATTTGTGCTCTCAGGCTCTCGGTGCTTTTCTCCATTTCTCCCCTGAGGCTCTCACTACTTTTCTCTATTTGGGCCCTGAGTGTCTCGGTGGATGTTTCCATGGCTGCCCTGGAACCCCCGCATTCATTTGCATGGTCCTTGAGTAGCGTGGACACTTCCTGCTGTTGCTCGATCAGCAGGTCGAGGGACTGTTGCCTCTGCTGGGCCATGGACATTTGCGGTGGTGTGACAGGGGGGCTGCTCAACACATGTTGCCTTGGCACAGGACTTGTGGGGGTTGGCCAGTCGTCGTCTTCAGGGTGCCCCTGCGTGGTTTCGTCATGGTGTAGGGGATGGGACATGCAGGGGGATTGGGAAAGGTCATGGATGGTACCTACGTCGCCAGCACTGTTTTCCGTGTCGGAGCATGCTGGCATGACAGCTGTGTCACCTATGGTGCTGCTACCACCAGAGGCAGTGCCATCAGATACGTTCTTTGGGGGGACCTGTGGTGCTGGGGTTGTGGACTTGCTGGCTGCTGGGGTGCCTGTTGCAGTCCCCTCCAGTGTGCTGCCACTTGATTCCTGCTGCTGCCGTGTCTTGATCCTTGCACCTGAGGTGGAGGCTCTTGGGACGTTGGTCCTGGCCCTCTTTGCAGGCGTGCTGGTAGGGGTGTCCTGCAGCTCGTCGTTGGTATCGGACCCTGTGGTGGAGTAAAGAGGGGCGAGCGTTAGTTATGGGTCTGTCGGATTTGGAATGGCAACGTATCAAATGCATTGGGGTGGTACATGAGGCTGATTTGGGACTGGGCCTTGGAGGTGGTCTCATTTTCGTGTGGATTGAGGATGCATTCATTTGGCTGCCTGCAGTTAGGGGGTGCATGCTGCACATGTAGGGGTTGTTTATGGCATCTTGATTGATTTGTTTATTCATTCTGACTTTTAGAGGGCGCTGTCAGGGCAAAGTATGTATTGCACTATGGGGTCACATGGTACTGCACATGTTCGTGGTTTGTGGATTTCGCATTGTTTCTCTTGGCCAACCTACCTGATTCTCCGGATGTCGGCACTCCTTTCTCCATCCCTCCGACTCCCTCTATGCTCTCCATTCCTATGGTGGAGGCGCAGATATCCTCCCAGGGGGTCAACTTGATGGGCGACTCTGAACCCCCCCGGTAGCTGTGGCGATGTTCCTGTTCGCAGAAAGTATGCTGCGTACGCGGATCCGCAGGTCGTCCCACCGCTTGCGACATTGCTGTGGCGTGCGGGGTGTTGTCCCCACCGCACTTACGCGCTGTGCCACCAGGGCCCATATGGCCTTCTTGTTGGCAAGGGCCGTCCTGGTCATTTGACTGGAGAAGACGACGGCGGCATTTTCCTGGAGGGTCTCGGTGAGCACGGTCAGTTCCTCTCGGGAGAAGTGTACCTGCCGCTTGCGGTCACACGCTTTCTTGGCTACCTTTCCCATATTTATTTTTTTAACTGGGGTTGCTAACGGGTTGGGATGTGTGTCAGGGTCGGATTTTTAATGGTTGTGTTGGGATTCGGTTTTTATAGTTGTGCGGCGTGCTGTTTCCCGTTCCGGCCACATGCTTTTACTTCCGTTTCCGTATATTTACGGTGGCCGTAATTTGCGGTGCCCGCTCGTTACGGTGACCGCTCATTACGGTGACCGCTAAGATGGGTGGCGGTATTGCACCTGGTGCAGCGTACGGCGGCGGTAAGGGCCGTTTTGGGGTCATTTCCGCCATCGCAGCCTTTCGGATTCCGCCATGGCGTAATGCTCGTGCCCGATGGGTCGTGATTAGCCGCACTTTGCTCCTTTGTGCAATGGCGGAAACGCTATTTACGCTGTTGCGGTCCGGTCAGTCACTTTCCGCCAGGGTCGTAATGAGGCCCTCTGTGTTTCTTTGGCATTTAATCAATGCAGTCCATTATAGTGTTCAGATCCACGATCACCGTTGAGTCACCTGTTTCTGAAAGGATATGCACTGGATAAGGTTGGAATGGTTGTCTGAGGGGATACCTACCTCCATACGTGCCAGACAGTGGTGCACTTGGAGATTGTCCAAAAAATGAGTGACTTTGAGTGTTCTTGGCTCTTCGGGCTGTCATGTTCAAGGTGGTGAGGAGGGGCATTCCTGGGACCCTTTCTTCAGTACACCCGCTGGTCGACCTGTTGACCACTCCTCCATACTTTGTCACCTTCATTCTTGGTAGCCATATCTTTGTCACTCCTCCGAGATGTCCATAATAATTTACATGATCGTCAAAACTCCAGGTCATATAACTGCATTCTCCTTCTTCGTTGCACCACACCCATTTCCCCCTGTACCTCTTGTTGTCGAATGGGTTATCAAATATTACCATCTCACTTGGGAACAGTGGACATTCTCTTATTCTTGTTCTCAGGTGATCTCTTTCTTCCACTATCTTGCCCTTCCCTTCATCCATATTCACATCCATCATCACCTTCATCCCTATCGATTTCTCAGTAGTTTTAGGGAATTGAGTAATGCAGATCTTTATCACACACAGTCCTACCAGCACTAGTATTAGTGCTCCTAGTAATACTTTCAGTCCATCCGCCAGCCAAGATGGCATCCATGACCATAGGTACGCTATCCAGCTCTGATCTTTTCCAGTCCTTTTGGCTTCTTTCTCCATTTTGGCATGCATCTTCGATAGTCGCGTCACCACTTCCGTCAGTGTGCCATTCCCCCCGTCATCGGCAGGTATGAATGTACAACAGGACCTCTCAATTTTGGCGCAAACTCTTCCTTCCAATGCTGTGAGGAGATCTAGAACATATCTGTTCTGAAGTGCCATCAACCTTACTATTCTTCTATTGCGTTGAAACCATTTACTGTAGAGTTTATTGTCAGCATCAGCTTCCCTCTGGTAATCTGCAGCCATTTTGCGTTTGTATATGTCTGGATGGCTGGAACCACTGACGCGAAAAACATTTCTGTCCTGCTGAATAACCTATGTTGAGGTGGTACTTCGTCTAGGGACCCTTCTGACTCTGATGAGAAATAGCTTCCTCTCTTTACTCTACTCATTTCCACGGACCGTTTCCTTCTTCCCTTTTCTTCTGCTCCTACGGACCTGTTCTTTCTTGTGTTAGTGTCCATCTTCGGCAAGTCATCTATCTGTATGTCCTTCTAGGGCACTACCAGGGATGGCATATTGATGTGCACCAGTGCGCAAACTCCTCCCCAATTGGGTGGCAGCTTCTCGTATGCTTTGGAACCACACGCGTAGTGGTCCATTAATACTGCTGTGCCGATCTTCATTGCTGGATGCTTTTCTGTGCAGCTACATTCCATGTTATCTCCAACCCTTACTGCACCTTCATTCTTGTAGCACAATGCTGGCTTCTTCAGAGGTATTATGGGCATCGGTCTAGCTTCATTGTCTAGCCAGGTGAGCAACTTGGCACTTGCATCCCATTTTTTCAAGCACTTGTAATTTTCTCTTTGTACTGTGTTCACTGGGCGTGTGCCTTGCTTCCTACTACTCCGCCTGTCCATCCATCATTTGTGTATACTTGGCAATACACAAGCACCTGTGGTCTTTCCCAACATCCTGGTTGTCCTCCTATTTCTTTCACCCCCCCTCTTCGGGCAGGGTAGTTTCTTCAGTGTTATAGTTTTCGTCTCCCCTTTCTGCTGGTCATCAGTTATGTATTATGTAGCTTGGTCTAGCTGCCAATAATTGTTCATCATGTCCAGAGTCTTTGTGTAACTGTCTTTATAGGGGAATGTTGTTTGAGACATCCACCTCAATGTTGCTGTTTTCCCATGGAATCTTCCTCGGGTTGTGACCATAGATAGGTACATGAGGCATTGTGCTCTTGCTGCTGGAATTTCAGTTGCTATGAATGTTCTGGAGGCAATCATGGCATAGGGGATTAGTGAGCAGACATAGCAGCTCTCCCTGGTGGTTACCTTGCCTACTTTGGTCATGTGTTTATACCGCATGTTGTTAGACACTGAAGCAGTGTCGATGAGATATAGGTCCAGCCCCCCATGTCTGTGTCAGCACTACGCTTACCTCTCCTTACCATGCTTACAGTGCTCTCATGTCCACCTGACATGTTTGTTCCACCTGCTGGGGTTGGGGTAATGTTAGTAGAGGATACAGTGGTTTCACTAGACACAAGAGATATTCGCCAGAAGAGAACTACAAAAACCCCACTTGGAAATAAGAGACAAGACAGGGTAAGCATATTTTTAATTATTCCTTCCATTTACCTGCGCTGCGGGTTCCTTGTGCAGCCTGAAGAGATCAGTTGCATGCCTGAAATTCACAAAACTGTGCGTTATTAGATTAGTGTGGTGTTAGTTAAAGCCATGTGAATCATGTAATCGGTCATTGCGAAGATATATAGCTGTTCCCTCACAGTTCTAATTCTAGGGTTTCTGAGTACTGCGAGGACAGATGGGTTTCCTCGTTCGAGTTGTGGGCAAGCTGGGGCCAAAGATGCTATAAAAACATGGAAGTACACACTAGAAGGACGTGCTCGAAATCTGTTGGACTTTCTAATGAAGTGGACAAATTGGCTCTGAAAAGTATCAGGTTGTGAATCATTGGGCAGCATGAAAAATTATGCAATAGGACAGGCGCACTTTCACGAAGAATGTGTGTAGAGAGAGAAATAACACACAGACAGTGTACCCTCACTCTGGATGTGTAGGAAGTCCTTGCCCTAACTCTGCCGCCTGTGAGCGAGTAACTCTGCTCAGCAGTGCTGGTTTAAAGTTATCTCCTTGTTCTTCTTGCTGACAATAGTTGACCCTGTCGATCTCGTTGCCAGGTGTGGCCACAGCTTTGTAGGGCTTGACATCATTGTTATGATTCCAGATGGTTTTCCCCTCGAGTCTCACTGCTCTCTCAGTCACTGCTACTACAATGTGGGGACCCGTAAATCTGGGTGCATCCCAAAACCGGGTGAAATTGCAGAGGAGAACACTGTCCCCAGGAAATACAGGCGGCTGCTTATGTAAGTCCTCTGTGTTGTTGACACTGTCACTTCCCCCGTTGGCTTCAGGGCCTCCCTGGTGTTGTTGTATCTGGTGAGAGATAAAAGAGGCACTAGCAATCAAGGAAGTAAAATACTCATACATTTCTTGACTCAGTACCTTCGCAGCACTCTGCGCATCCCTAATCGCCCTAGTGGGACAAGCCAGGGATGGTAGCATACGCCGCCTGGTCACCACCTCGTGTGGGGTTAAATGGTAGTCGGACCCGGGCTTGTTGCGCAATGGGAACAGGGCTAGAGGCAGACAGTGTAGCCAATTCTTATTGATACTCTTTTTAGTTTTGGCTATTGATTCTTTAAGCTGGCCGTTGAGGCGTTCACACTTCCCGTTGGCTTGTGGGTGATGAGCACAGGAACATTTGTGTTGGATACCTAGCAACGTTATAATGTGTTGGAACATCTCATTGGTGAAGTGAGGGTCGTTGTCGGACCGCAGGACCTCACACATGTCCCATCATGGGAACATTTCCCAGACCAGAAATGACACTGCTCTAAGGGCGTCAGGATGAGAAAAGGGGCCATACAACCACTATCATCTAGCGGTACCCTTGGCAGACTTTGATCATATCGACGTCGTTGATGTGGAGGTGTTGGACTGGACCGACTGGGCAAGGTATGGCTCCTCTCACAACTCTCAATGTATGTCCCACGGTGAACTGTTTGCAAGTCAAGCAGTTACTCATACATTTGGCCACATGCTCCGCCGAGTTAGGACAGAACCATGTTTCACTAATATGGGCGGCAAGCACCTCCTTCCCTGTATGTGTTGGATAATGTAACTGTGTCAAAGCTGTGTGCAGTAAAGCGAGTGGTAGAACCACCTTCCCTGTGTTATTCTGCCACCATATGGCATCTGTTGGAGATATTGTACATCCCATCCTAAGCCACAGGTCCTCTCCTCCCTGAATGCAGCTCCCTGCAGCTCCATTATTTGCGTACATTATTTGTACGCCTCTTTGAGTATCATTGTCCTTGAATATTCACAGGCATGTGACGAGGCCTCCATTTCTAGGAGCTCTCCAAAATATGCAGCACATTTTGCTTAAGCGTCTGCTGCTTCATTCCCTCTTGAGACAGGGTCTCCCCTCATGTGTGTGCTTGGCATTTCACTATTGCTAGTTGCTCAGGATAATGTATGCCATCCACTAGTCTGCCAGATGGGAGTGCATGCTGAACTGGTGACCCGTCAGCGTGTCTGAAACCCCTCCTCATCCACCGCGACAGTCCTGTATGTACTGTGGATGTCATGTAGGCTGAATCTGAGCAAATTGTCACCTCCCTTTTCCTGCTGTGCTCCAATGCCAATATTAAGGCCACTAATTCTGCTGCTTGTGTTTAATAATGTGATGGCAATTGTGCACTGACCACAATCATGTGTGTAGTCACCCTCTTGTAGCTCGTCGGAAAGAAAGGTCGCCGGATTGACAAGTCTGCATCTCAATACCTTAAGAGCTGGATTCGATAGTAACACCTCCTCCACCGAAGCTCTTTGTGTTGTCAATGTGCTCTTTGGTCTCTCCAGTATTGCAAAGAGGGCATGGTCCATGTAAACTGTGATGCTGCATCCCATGGTAATACTCGCTGATTTGCCCACTGTGAATGCGGCTGCACCCAAGGCTTGTTCACACGGATAATGTCCTCTCATTACTGGGTCTAACTTCCCTCTGCAGTATGCTAGTGGCTTGTGCCCCAAGCTTGTCTTCTGGGTCAGTACTGCTGTCATCACTACTCCGTTGGAGTGTGAGAACAAAAATAATTCCTTTTTATAGTCTGGGATCCCTAACACTGGAGCTGTGCATATCGCTTCCTTCAGCTCATTGAATGCCTCATTCATTTCTGTTGTCCATCGTATCATCTTGTCCCCTTTGTGTGCTTCTTTCAGTGCACTCAGTAGATGCCTGGTGTAAGTGTTATAGTCGAAGACCCATGCCCTACAGTAATTGCATAACCCCAAGAACTGCTGCATCTCTCTGACTGGTGTGGGTTTTGCTGTCCTGCGTATTGCCTCTGCCCTTTCCAGAGTCACCTGTCGGCCATTTTGGGATATCATCTGCCCAATGTATACCACTTAATTCTGACAGTACTGTAGTTTGGCTTTGTCCACCTTGTATCCCTTGTCAGATAACACTGTCAGCATGTGACTTGAGTCATTTCTACATTGTTCTTCTGTCGTACTGCAGTTCAATATGTCATCTACGTACTGTATGACTGTGCTCTCCATCTGTACGTTACCTAGGTCCACCAGGAGGACCCTATTGAATATGGAGGGTGATTCACAGTACCCTTGAGGAAGTCTTGTATGTGTCCACTTCTTATTTCTATATAGAAATGACATCAAGTCTTGTGATTCTGGGTGTAGTGGTATAAAGAAGAAAGCATTCTTCAAGTCTATGACCGTGAACCAGGCAGCTTCCGCTGGAATGCTGCACAAGGTTGTCGTTGGATTCAGAACTAAAGGATATTCTGCTTCTACAATATGGTTCAGCGGTCGCAAGTCCACTATAAAATGGCATGACCCTCCTGTTGCTTTCTTAACAGGGTACACAGCCGTGTTGCATGGTGATTCTGATAGCACTAAGATGCCTTACTTCACCAGTGCTGCAATTGTCTCATAGATGCCCTCATCTGCCTCCCTTGAGAGTGGGTATTGCTTTACTTGTGGTAACATTGCTCCTGGCTTCAGCTTGATCTTCACCGCTCCCACCCCCTCCAGAAGCCACACATCACAGGGACTAGTGGTCCATAAGATGCTGGTAACCTTGGCCAGATCCTCCTCGAGTAAGGTTGGTAGTGCCTTCAGAGCCATCGCCATTCTCTGTGGGACTCTCCCTGTAATGTATCCTCACCCAATATATGATGCTCATTTCGAGCACCATCTCATGGTCTGATCTGTTGTCCCTGAACAAATCTTCATCTGTCAGTGTGGTCTATCTGTATCCTTCAGCTACGGCGATCACTGCTCGCCATGGCAACCCCATGTCCTATGTCCCAATCACTGCTAACCACTCATCTCCCACAGTTCCTGCCTCTAATTCTAATGGCATGATAGTCCCATCTGCTTCATCCAATGGTATCTCTGGCATGAACAAGTACTCATTTGGAATATGCCACATCTTCCCTTGAATCCCTGGGAGCCATGCTATTGCAATCTCAGTCCCATATTGGAACAGTTCCTCGTCAACTGGCACCCCCCTCTGTACCCTACGTCCACAGTAGGCTTGAATGATTTCTCGTACATTGAGATGATGTATCCCTGGTGTGGAGCACACTATCCCCTTGTCCATGAATGAAATCGTCAAGTTAAGTCTGCTCATAATGTCTCTCCCCAGTATGTTTACAGGTGTCTGTCGGATGTATAGTAGGGGCAGGTATAGATCATATTCCCCTATAGAGAGTGTAATATTGTCTGTGAAAGGAACCACTTCTGTAGCCCCAGAGAATCCTTGAGCATTCATGGCATCCCCTGACAACCTGTATTTTCCCTCCCGGATTCAGAATTTTGTCACCCCTGTGTCTACAAGAAAGGAAATGTGTTTGTCACCTATCGTCACCCCTATGCATGGTTCCTCCGCAGGGCTGGGTGTAACTGTCAGGATGGAACACATCAAGTCTGTCTGTGGGCTGTCCTATTGAGGGTATAAGGACATCCCGCTCCCCAGGAATGGGTTATTCCCTACCATGCTGACCCCTCCCAGGTTCCTAATGGGAGCTGCAATGGAGTCTGTGCATGCCACTGCCCCGTCGTTTGGTCGTGCATTATTCTGCGCTTGCGGTACATGTGGTGTCGCGTATGCGTGCTGCATGTTACCTTGTGTCTGAGGCATCTGTGGTGACTGAAAATACTGCGGTATAGGGGCATGCATCTCTGGTGTCTGTGTAATGGATTGGTGGGACTGGGATTTGAATTTGGTGCCTGTCGTTGTTCTGTTTGGTCTTGTGTATAGTACTCATCCTGTTCCCCATGATATGCTGGCTGGTATTGCATCTCCCCATTCTGTTGTACCCCCCTGCCTCTGCACACTCTTGAAATGTGCCCTATCTGCCCTCACACCCAGTACTGTGGCGACTACCTCCCCTGCCTTTGGAAACCCCCAGAAAAGTCCCCTGGGCCCTGCTGCACCTGCTGCCCGTATCCTCGAAACCCCCCTGGAAATCCCCCTTGGTTGTGATGTATCTTTGGCCTGTACCCAAATCCTCTAGGTGGCCCCCCTCTTCCTCGAAACCCATGCTGCACATTCCCCTGCCCCATGAGCAGAAGTGCATACTGTGGCTGCGGTGACCCTTGTCCTACCGTGCTTGTCAGCACTGCCCATTCCATGGTATTTAAATAGCTTCTTTTGAACCAACATCGTTTCCTCCTGCTTCCTTTCCTCACGCTTTTACCTTGCGTTTTCTTGCAATAACATACAATGGTGTACTATCATGACCTGCATTTCTGCCCGTGGTTTTGTCTCCATGTCCACTAATTTCTTAAGCTGCTTCCGTACCGGTTCTGGCAACCCTTGGCACAATATGTGGTAAAATAATACTAATGTTTTGTCCCATGGTTCTCGTGTTTCAAGGCACCAAAGCTCTTGAATTGTCTGAATATAGTGTAAGGGGTCTTCATCTTCCCCCATTTTGCGTGCCATGATCGCACTAATGTCTGATGTGTCTGGGTAGTGTGTCCTTAGAGTTTGCCATACGGCTGCTCGGCAGTTTGCAAATGGCGAATCATTGTACACCATGTCTTGGGTGGTTACTCCTGGGTACCCTGCCCTTCTCCACACGTCATCAGCGGCCTTCCCAAGAATTGACACTAGTAGTCCATTTACGTCTCCCACTGCTAACTTCTGTCACGCTGTCATTCTTTCCATTTCATATATCCACTTCCCTGCACCCGTGGTTAGCAAGGGTATCCTACACCTCGAGTTTTCCTTGTCTATGTGTCTCCATGGTATATATTGAGGTGGCCCCCCGCCTTTTTCCAATAGAGGAAGCTGTGTGAACCCTATCTCCCCATTCGGCCCTCGCATAAATTGCATGTACCTATCCAATCCCACAGTGTCCTTAGTTTCAGTACATGCTATGACCGTCTCCCCCTTTTTTCATCCGGGGAAATCCCCGAGTCTCTCAAAGAATGGGAGAAAGTCGTCAAAGTTGTGTGACGTGTCTCTGGTCTGTGTTGAACGATCAACCATATCCAGATGCTTCTGTATTATTTCCCCCTTCCCATGCCACGCTTTGCTCCGCACTGCTCCCTGTGGACCTAGGCTTAGGTCACCCTCTTCCCTTGTCCCCACTTTCTCCTGCGTTCTCTTCAGAGTCGGTGTCCATACCACTACAGAAATCATCCACGAAGCGCAGTCTCCTAGAGATTGTGTCTTCTCCAGGCTTCCCTCTAAAGTCGCTCAAGTCTGAGTGACCCCTTTCCCCCCAGAGGACCCCCTACCCTGCTTAGCCTTTTTACAGTTCACTTGCTGTTTCATTGTGATTTGCACTTTACTCATTTTATCAGTTTGATTTACTTATTTATTTGCTAACCAGGACCAGAATGAATTTACTTACCTGTGTCTTTTAGGACCAGTTTGAATTTACTTACATGTGTCTTTTAGTCCCCCTATTGACTGTCAACTCATTTGTTGTGTATCCACTAGTATTTTTAAACCTTTTAATCGCTCTTTTGATAGTTTACTGCTAGTCTGCCCTGCCTCCCTGGGAACTACATTTCCCAGCTGTAAAGTAGGCTCCAGCCTGAGGACAAGCCGGTTAGTGCCGGTATTTAAAGCCTTTAGAACAGTTGCTCTGCTGTTTAGCCTTTTTACAGTTCACTTGCGGTCTGATTGCGATTTGCAATTTACTAATTTTATCATTTTTATGAACTTATTCATTTGCTAGGACCAGTACGAATTTACTTACCTGTGTCTTTTAGTCTCCCTATTGACTGTCAACTCATTTTTCTGTGTATTCACTAGTATTTTTAAACCTTTTAATCGCTGTGTTGATCGTTTGCTGCTAGTCTGCCCCGCCTCCCTGGGAACTACATTTGCCAGCTGTATTGTAGGCTCCAGCCTTTTTAATCGCTGACCAGACGCGTGAGTGCCGGTGCGTCAGGACAAGCCGGTTAGTGCCCGTTTATGTTGGTTTTGTGGCAGTTGTGTGCCCCCTATCCCTGCTGCTTGCCCAATCTCAGGTAAATCAATATAAAATCTTTTAAACATCTTGACTTCTGTCCTTGCTGACCTATCATGTTGGCCTCTTTGCTATCAAAATCTAAAGTGAAACATGATGCTATTTTACATAAATGCTTGTGTTTGGGACTTACCGTGGCTAGTTCTGGCAGCACTGGGACAGATTTTAAATCAATTGATAGTAATACTCAGCCCCCTGAGTAGATACAGGCACCATTGATAAGGTTACTTATCCTATAACATATTTAGAGGCTGCCAAGACTGATCCTATCACAGAGGTGCCATGTCTGATTTTCCCAGGTGCCCTCAACGCCTCTGACTCCCCTGACCCCCTACTCAAAAACGGACTTTGGCACAGGATTCTACGCAGTGCAAGACCGCGATTCAGTCAGTCAAACAGGCACCCACAACCTCTCTCAATAGTTCCCTCACTATCTCCCTCCTTAACACTTGCTCTCTGTGTGCACATGATACTGAAATCTCAGACCACATTTCCCAACACAATGCCGACTTATTTGCTGTGAGTGAAACCTGGCTGCATGAGGTGGCACAAATGTCTCTAAATCATGCTGTCCCTGAGAGTTATAACATTTTCAGAGCAGGCCGCACTGGAAAGAGTGGAGGGGTAGCATTTATAACCAAAGCTCACTTGGAGTATTACTCTACCCCTGCTCCCTTCTTAGAAGGCTGTGAAAACCTTATGCTGAAGATGAAAATTAGCCACAACACCTCTCTTACTTTCCGCCTCATCTATCGTACCGCTCAGATTACTCCTCTATTTGAAGAGCAACTTCTCTCGCTTATTAACGGCACTGTAAGCATTAATGCTCTCTTTATTATTCTGGGTGACTTCAATTTATTTTTATGGATGGGGGATCTTAACGATTCGAGAGCTTCCTCTCTCCTATCTTCTCTCAAAGCAATTTGGTTGACTCAACTTGTTGACCAACAAACGCACTGAAGTGGACACACACTGGACTGGATTTTAGCCCAAAATGTACCAGTCTTTAACCTTTGTGTGCAGAATTACCCTTGGTCGGATCATTCTTTGATCACAGTAAATATAGGATTATCCTCTGCTCCCCTTAACCCCTTAATTTATTTATTTATTTCTAATATACTCATAACCAAAAAGGCTTTGTATATACAACAAGGAAGAACAAATGACAAATAAGTTAACAAAAATACATAATACAATTACACATGTAAAACAATTTTGTCATTAAAACCATTTTGAAAAACATAACTGATAAAATACTGATTACATACAAATGGAGTAAGATTATTCTAAAAGGAAATCTGCAATAAATTAGCTAGATATCATGTTTTTAAAATCTTAAGACTCAGATAATATTTTTAAAACATTGGTACATTTCCAATAAAATATTACCATATGGTAGATCAAGTTATGGTCACAACCACTCATAAACATCACCCATGCAAATAGATTGGTACAGGCAAGATGATTATTATAGGATTTGCTGAAACTATTTCCCAGTCGTTGTAGACTTTTGCACTCCATCAATAGGTGTTCAATAGTTTCTATTGCTGATGACCTACATAAGTGACAAAACCGCGATTCTCGTGCAATCTCTAAATGAGCGCCTTGAGTAATCAGTGCCTCGCTGATGTTAAATTTCAATAGCATATACTGTCTAGCGACTGACTGAACTGTTGGGATAAGCCACAAGATATGTAGGTTTAGTCAGTCAGGCACTAATATATTCACAGAATGGGGTGACATTCTGTTTTTTATACAAATAGTTAGGATTTTCAATTTTACTAATCGTTAACATTCTTTTTTTCAGACAGGATTCAACCACATTAATCTCACCCTCAGATTATATATTACTACACCCAACATGCCATTGCGAATGGAGAGAACAAAAGTAACATAAAGTCCCCATTGACTTGAAATTATCGATGGCGAAAAATGCGTTAGTAAAGCCCACCATCATTGTTCCGTTGTTCAACTTTTATAATTTGTCATAAAACATTACTGTTTTCATGACAAAATTGTGACTAATACCATTACTTTCAAGTTCAAGGTATAGATATTCAATTGACAATGTTTGTGGCATTCGGAACAGTCTATGCAATATCAGGCTTTCAAAATGTTTCAATGTAATTGCAAAATTCTGCCCCCATATCTCGATTCCATAGAACAGAATAGGTCGAACTTTGGTGGACTATAAAAGCAAAAAAGTCATTACGGAAAGTAATCCTTGTCGTCCGAAAAATTGGCAGATTGTTTGGACTGCTCTATGGCATTTCATTTTCGTTTCCGACCAATGTTTTGCCCACTTCAAGGTATGTTCAACATGCAACCATAGGTATTTGTAAGAGGGTACACTTTCCAATTCGATGCCATTTAGCTTTCAAGTAATATTCTTGCGCTTGTTAGGGTTGGGGGAAAAGGTCATGAATTTTCTTTTCTCTATGTTAATTGCCAGGCCGTTTGCGGCAGCATACACCCCCATCGCTGAGATCAAATTTTGTAGTCCCTTTGGCGTATTGTCGATTAAAAGCAAGTCGTCAGCACAAGCTGACCAACTTGTACAATGCCGACCCATTTTCACAGGACAAAGTTGTAAATCGGTAAAGGCAGTCCAAAGATCTGCTAAGTACAGATTAAAGAGTGTGGCGGCCACAATACACCCTTGCTCAACCCCACGGTGGGTTGGCATTGAAGTAGAGAGTCTACCCTCAGCATCCAACCTTATCTTTACAGAGGTATTGGTGTACAATAACAGCAACATCCTAAGTAGGCCTGAGGGGATGTTCCATTGGGACAATTTATGCCATAATTTGCTTCGTATAACAGAGTCAAATGCTTCAGAGAAGTCACGAAATGCACAGTAAACTGGAACGTCTCAGCTTTTCCAGGCATATTCTATAGAGGCTACTAAAATTATTACATTGTGTGTCGTACTTACTTTCCTTATGAACCCCATTTGGTTTGGGGGAAGTATGTTATGTTCTGTTGTCCATTGATGTAGTTCTCGAAGAAGGATTTTCGCGAACAACTTTGCAGGAACATCTTACATTGCTAGCATCCTATAATTGGATGCTAGGTTCCAAGAACCTTTTTTGTACACAGGAATAATGTGGCTTTCTCGCCATGTTTCAGGTGTATGATCAGATGAGCCTATGTAAGTAAATAGAAGATAGAGAGCATGGGCCCACATTCCAGGAGATTGTTTAACGAGGGCGTTACATATTGATAAGGGCCAGCCATTCTCAAACTGTTTAGTTGTTCAATGATGTGAATTACATCTAAGATGGATGCTTTACAAGTCCAGGTACAATCTGGCAGGGTCAGAGGGTGGTCATTAGGGAGGACCGGACCCAGGGGAGAGGTGATGTGGTGGACCCAATCAGGTTCAGTAACACCATTTATTGGTGTGGTTCGTTTTTCATTGCCTCTCAAGATAGTCCATATTGTGGTATTATCTTTTTGTATAGCTAATGGGGCAATTTCTTTCCCCTTATCAACATTGCATTTTAGCTTACAATCGCGTCACCATTTGTGGTGGCTTTGCCTTGATGCCTTTATGTATTGGGTGATCTCAGCAGGAGAAAAAGGGCATAGACTGGTGTATAAGACTTCACTTATAGTATGTCGGAGTTGTCGTTTAGCTTGAGCAATTTTAGGATCAAAATAGACTTGATTAGTGGAAGGTAGATTCGTACGCTCGGCTGCTAATTTATAACATTTCAGTGGTTCTATGGATTCTTTCAATTGGTTGAGTAATCCAGAGAACAGAGTGACAGTATCTAGAATGTGTTCTTCGCTAGATCTATCAATGTGTAATATAAAAGATGGTAATAACTTCTCTGCTATGGTTCTGGGTTTAGTTAGTTTCGTCTCATTCCAACAAATACGATTACCTGTTGTGTTAATTTGAATGCCACCATTCAAGTCATAGGTGTTCACTGTCACCAGGACATCTATGTGCTTGAGTAGAAGACATAGAGGAAGGTGGTAACTTTCTGTTCTTGGAACAGCGCCATGTCTTTGACATGCGGCAACCCACTAGGATTAGCAAAAAAGTAGTCGATCGTCAAAGCGGATTTGCTGCTAACACGGGTAAAAGCCATAGGATCGTCACCAGGACAGGAGCCATTAAGGCATGTGAAACAAAACTCATCCAATACTGTCACCCAGGCTCTGGCCAAAAATCTGCGCTCTCTGAGAGGTTTTGAGGGCATAGACGCTTGAGTGACAGAATAAGTGGTTTCAGGCAAGTCTATAGAAGAATTAAAATCACCTACAATTCAAACAGGAATTTGTTGGTGAAGGTTCAACAATATTGCCTTAACAGTGGCGACATTCTCATTGGCAGCTATTCTGTTTGGCGGGTTGTAAATGTTAATTAAGATAATCTTTTGTGATATATGCTGGAGCTGCACTGCCAACACCATAGAAGTCGAGCCCTCTAATTCAGATATTGCCCAAGGTGACAAAAATGAAATCAACAGTCCACCTTTAGGGTGACCGATGGGGCCCTTGGATGATGGTTTTTGCAATGTGGCATGGCCGTCAAATTCAACAGGCGTAATTAGCCATGTTTCTTGGAGTGCAATAATTGTAATATTTGACATCTGTGCTAAGAGTCCATCTGGACTAAATATATGAGCAACTCCTCGAGTATTCCAAGAAAATATTATGTGCATGTCATCGAGACATCTGGGGGAAGTGCGATTTGAAGATTAACCCCTTAAGTGCCAAGGACGACTCAGCACTACGTTTGCAGTGCCAAGTGCAGTGCCAAGGATGAGATACCTCGTCCTTTTTTGCAATGCTGTTTGTGCGATCGCTGCAAAGCAAAGAAAACTCTAAATCCAACCCCGTGGCTATCTAAGGAGGAGGTTGCTCCTCAAGGCCTGGTGGTTGGATTTCCTTCAGTTTCATGTCAGTGTGCGTAATGCGCGCTGAAGTGAAACTGAAAGTAAATTTCACTGCTGCAGCCATTTTCGGCTGCGGCTGTGAAAGAGAAGGTAGGTTTCCTCCACGATCTATGGCATTATTGTGCTGTTTAGATCAAGGGATGTGTCCTTGGAAAGGGGAGACTCTCCCCTTTCCAAGGACACCTACCTTGAAGCATTGCTGGGCGCGGATCTATTGATCCGCGCCCAGAAATGCAACTAGACCACAAGTGATCTGTTTTTCAAGTGGGTGGTGAGGGGTCTACTTACTATGTAAGCGGCCCTCTCCCCCCTGGCCTCTAAAGCATGGGGCAGTATGTTTTGGCCACTCTGGGGACAGATGGGCACAGTAATGTCTTCTCGACTCTTCCATGATCCTAGCTGCTTTTGTGTTGCGACACAGCTAACAATCCTTCTTTCTCTGTGGGCTTTGAGCTTACTAAAATTGTGGCACTGATGTCCAGATTCTATATAATGGCGGCACTGCCTACAGTTTATTCACTAAGTATAGCTAGCTTCTATGATCACTTAGTCTACTTGTGTAGCTGCATCTGTACAGGTATTACACGACTTGCGTTTTCTGCTGTGCTTTTCACATGTACAAACTTTACTCCACACATGAAAGTTTACTCGATTCTTTACTTCGTCATCGGATTCTATAAGGTCCATAGATCATACATCTTCAGCCCGTCTTCTCAGTGCGTCATGTTTGTCTCTTGTGACATCACCAACTTCTCTTTCTTTCATTCTTCATATTCCTTCAGGGACCTCTTCCAAGAAATTATCATCTCTTCGGGGATACCTCAGATAAGGATTCCTCAGTGAATACCTTTTCTCAAAGACTCTCAGTGGAATATTCACAGTCACTGGTGTCAAGCATGGCATGATCTCTGGCTTCCAACATATAGGTGCAAAGGGGGCAGGACTTCCTGCAGAGGCATTTGGCTCCTCCTCTACACTCCCCCCTCTGGTTGATTCATCGACCACACCTTCAGAAATCACCACATGTTGATCTCTTCTCTTGAAGAAATGCTTCTTCGGTGTCCAGATTTTCATCACTCCCTTCAGGGATCCTGCTGACTTTACATGTTCATCTACACTCCAGGTCATGTAGCTGCACTGCCCATTCGGATTGCACTAAACCCATTGTCCCACGTACTTCTTGTGATTCTTTGGATACAGGGGGCCTCATTACGAGCTTGCTGGTCCAGATACAATGGTACTGATAAGCTTGCCGGTACTGTTGTATCCGGACCGGCAAACTCAGAGTTGTGCTCGCGGGTGCCTTTCATTCCACCAGGTCTGACCTGGCGGAATGAAAGGAACCCGCGAGCACAGCATTTCATGGGGCTCAAATGGGAAATGGGGAGAATTCTTTCCGGCGCCCAGGAATGGGCAAATACTGGGTCCGACAAGGCTGTAATGACCCAGTAATTGCCCATTTCTGGCCGCCAGAAAAAATGCAACTCTGGTGGCAGCCGTGCCTGTTTTACAGGCACGGCTAACGCCAGGGTTATAATGACCCCCAGGAACTTCGTTCCCTTAGATGCTACGATGCTGGCTTCTATATACTTTCTGATATCTTCATCTGTCAACTCCTTCGGTCAAAACCCTCTTCCGACATCGATCATGATCTTCATTCCTACTGCCTTCTTTGCTGTCTTCTTGCACTGTGTAATTATTATCCTAATCACACAGAATACAAACATTATCTTCACCAACATTGCTCCAAGAAACTTGAAGATGTTTGCCATCCACTGTGGAACCATGAGAAAATGGACGCAAACCAACTGTTATCTGCAACATACTCCGTCTCATCTTCCATCTTGTTATTGTTATGCTCACCTGGTATCCACGGGGCACCACACAATACTGGATGGAGGTCCAAGCGCTATCCCGGGCCCCTGCTTGGTTATGTGCCAGATGTTGAGTAGCGCCTATAACAGGAGAATGGAGGGTTAAAATACTGGTTCTGTGATGGATGGACTCCCACCTCCCTCTGGTCCAAATCCCCTCCGTTGGGGTTATTGCTCGCCTTAGGTTTTTGTGCGTTGAACTCTCTGTCCTGCGTCTCTGTGCAGGGGCGCGTGGTTGCTGCGGGCGTTCCATGGACCTAGTTGCTTCACTGGTCCGTGTGCCCTTATGTCGGGTCCAGAACGGCTGTGACTCCGACTCTGCTTGCTGTCTTCCAGGTGAGTTATAATGTCTTTTCCGTCTTTAGTCTGTCTCTTTCTTTCCCTCTGTTTTCTCAGCCTTCGCGGCGTCTTGATCCACTGTGCTGTTCCCTAACAATGTCTCTTTTACATGGAGTATTGGAATGGGTTAACTCTTATCCCTTTTTATCTGTGCCTATTGGAGCCTTGTTTCGCTCCCTTAACGTTAAGGCAGTGGTAACTATCCTATCTTTTCTACCGCGATTATCTTATATAACGTGGTAAGGTTTTAGGCTATTATATTAGCCTCGAACATAAATACGCTTCACTAAATACATTTTATTTTTGTTCCGGCTGGGTTTATTCGCCATTTCTTTTGTTAAAGTATTTCTCGTGTTTTTCTCTGCGCGCCAAACATGAGATGAGTCCTTTGTTTGCTGTCTTTTTGCGGGCTTCTGCACAGAAGCCCTCCTTCAGGCTCCTGAAAGTCTAGTGGGGCAAGATGTGAGGGAGGGATCTTTGGACCCCTGCCATGGGTTCCCTTGGTAATCCAAGTCGCACTCTTGTCTGATTGGCTAAGGGGACTGGCCTTGCCAGGCCAGCCACCCTGCTGTGTGATTGACAGCCAGGCTGCATGAATGGGGGAAAACTACATAAAAAGCAGGTCTCTGGGACTGGAAGAGCAGCGTCGCCACTGCAATGAAAGAACCAACGAGGAACTGGAAGAAGAGGACCCCTACCACGACTGAACCGCCTGGTGAAGCCCTGCTGCAAGTCCGAATCTCCGAATCCGAAGACAGAGAAGATCCTCCAGGAAACTTCTTCCCTTGAGCTGGTGGGACCAACCAGTTCGCCCAAACTACACGCCAGGACCCCTCCTCTGGTTGAATTCGCTGTACAGAGCTACAGTGGGCCGGATAGCCAGGAAGGTCGGACCCTGCTTGGGTTTTAAGGAGCGCACCTTTTATTCGTTGTTTTGCTCTGCTGCTGGCTTCTCCCCTGGGTGGCGCAGGACCCTTCAGTCTTACTACTTCGTGTCAGTCCGACAGTCGCTTCAGGAACCGTGAGCCTGCAGGAACCACCAGGAACGTCCGCCTCAGCTACAGCTCCCTCTCCGTTTTAGGGTACTATGTGTCACAAGTCTCACCCCTTCTCACCTGCTTTTGTTGTTTGCTTGCAAACTTCTGGGATATCTTCTTTCTCACGGTCCGGGATTTGTACAAACCCGAACGCTGGTCCTCGGATTCCAGCGTGAGGTTCTCTATTCAGTCTCCAGGAGCGTTCAGAAGTCCAGGATGGATACCAGGAAGCAATGAAGTTATGCTCGTAGACACGGAACGCCGTGATCCGAGCGCGGAAGAATTCCAGGAAGGTAAGGTAGAGGAATGGGAGGATGGACAGGGTTTCAAGGAACCGGGAACAAGGAATCAAAAGGGAGCCCCGAACAAACTCCGGCAACACATGTCTCACTACAGCAAGCGGTAGCATTGAGACGCGCAGAGCCGCGGGGGCGTGTCTCTCTTGTAGAGCGTGCAGCGTGGAACGTAGAGACTGAACTGGAGCGTTCCGTTCAGAGCGGCCATGTTGGAAGGATCACTGCATTCAATCTCCTATGGGGCAGGAACCAGGAAGTCAAGAAGGGACGCAGACGACGGTTCATGACAGTATGCCTCCTCTGAAACCCAGCTCCTCCGGGCTTGCCCGGGTGGATAAGATGGAATCTTCGAACCAGTCTGGGGGCATTCATGTTTGACATGGGTTCCCAGGTGCGCTCACTGGGAGGGTATCCCTTCCATTCAACCAAATATTGTAGTTGCCCACGTCAGTATCTAGAGTCACAGACTCTGGAAACCTCATATTCCAGTTGGTCATTTACAATCACAGGGGTAGATCTAGGAGCTGTTCGAGATGATTGAAGATATGGTTTTAGCAGTGAAGTATGGAAAACTGGGTGGATCCATTTCCAGGATTCTGGTAATCAGATTCGATAGGTCACTGGGTTGACGATTTCTTGTATAGAAAAGGGACCGTAATACCTGGGAGCTAATTTATTTGGGCGCAGATGTCGAGGAAGGATCCTTGAGGATAACCAGACTTTATCGCCTACAGAGTAGGAAGGGCCAGGTCTGCTTTTGGAGTCAGCATAACGTTTGACGTCTCTTCAGGAACTTTCTAGGTGTTCCTTAACTTCCTTGTGTAATGTAATAAGGGTTTCAATCCAGGAATCTACAGCAGGAACTGGGGTAGGGTGTGGGAGTACAGAGGTTAAACTGATGGATGGAATCCTTGACTACAGAAGAAGGGACTGGTTTTGATAGCTGAATGATCTGAATTGTTATAAGCGAATTTGGCCACTGGTATTAAGAGTGACCAATCGTCTTGGACCTTGGTAGCGAAGCAACAAAGGTATTGTTCAAGAGTTTGGTTTACACGTTCAGTAGTCCCATTGGTTTGTGGGTGGTAGGCTGAAGACAAGGCACATTGAATTCCCAGAATACAACATAATTGTTTCCAAAACTGAGATATGTACTGGGGTCCTCGGTCAGAAATGATGTTGGAAGGTAGCCCATGAAGCCGGAATATGTGTTCCAGGAAGATTCCGGCAAGGTCAGATGAGGATGGCAGTTTGTATAGAGATGTAAAATGAGCCATTTGAGTAAACAAATCAATAGTGACCATGATAGTCATGTAGCCGCTGGAGGTTGGTAGTTCCACGATAAAATCTGTGGCGATAATTTCCCAGGGTCTTGTTGGTATTGCTGGTTGGAGTAGGAGTCCTGCCGGTTTCTTATTATCATGTTTGTTCTGTTTGCAAACTGCACATGTCTTTATATGGATCCTGATATCATCCTTCATCTTCGGCCACCAAAACTGTCTTTGTATTAGATGGAGGGTGTTGGTAATGCCACGATGTCCCGAATGAAAGGTATCATGGCATAGGCTTGTGATCCTTTGTCTCAGTCCAGGAGTGGGAATGACCAAGCGATTGTCCTTGAATAGATATCCGTCCTTTGTTGTAAGATTCCATTTATTATTTCTCCTAAACTCCTTCCAGGTTTCAGAGGATCGAGTTTGACTTTGAATACTCTCCAGGAGGTGAGTGCTTGGGCAACAAAGATTGTGTGGGGAAACATCTTTGGGAAGGTCCGATCCTGAAAGGTTTTGTAATCTGGACGTCTGGATAAGGCATCGGCAATTATGTTATGTGTTCCAGGGACATGATGGATTTGAAACTGGTATTGAGCAAAAAAGAAAGCCCAACGAGCTTGACGACTGTTTCTGCATTCTAAGGATTGTAGAACTTGAAGATTCCGATGGTCCGTGCATACTTGTACTGGGTGTTTAGCTCCCAGGAGTAGATGACGCCAGTCAGTGAAGGCTTGACGGATGGCTAGTAGTTCCTTTTCCAAAACGGAGTAATGGGTTTCACTGGGAATTAGAGTACGAGAAAGATAGGCGATGGGGTGTTCTAACTTGTCATCCAACTGTTGCTTTAGAACTGCCCCAATGGCGTAGTTAGAAGCATCAGTCTCAACATAAAAGGGTCAATCAATTTCAGGTTGGGCTAGGATGGGGGCTTGTATGAACTCTGACTTCAAGCGTTGAAAGGCTGTATCTTGGGTTGAGGTCCACAGGAAGGGGATATCTTTCTTTAAAAGTGAGACGATAGGATGCACAATCTCTGAAAAGGTTGGTATAAATTTCTGACAGAAGTTAGCAAGCCCTAGGAAGGATTGAATCTGTTTCACAGTAGTTGGAATGGGCCAGGACAAAATGGAATCTACTTTCGAAGGGTCCATTCCAATTCCCTATGGACTGAGAATGAATCCGAGGTAGTGAACCGTTGATACATGGAAAAGGCACTTCTCGGGCTTGACCAGGAGCTTATGTTCACGTAGACGTTGTAGGACTGCCTTCACATGCTCTTCATGTTTAAGATGGTCCTTTGAATATATCAGTATGTCGTCCAGATATATGATGACGAAGAGGAACAACATATCAGAGAACACTCAATCCATAAAATGTTGGAAAACCGCTGGGGCATTAGCAAGTCCAAAGGGCATAACCAGGTATTCAAAATGACCAAAGGGGGTTCTAAAGGCTGTTTTCCATTCATCACCTTCCTTTATACGAATAAGATGGTAGGCACCCCTTAGGTCTAATTTTGTGAAGATTACTGCACCTCTGACTGCTTCCAAGATATCGAGATGAGGGGCAAGGGGTAGCGGTCCTTGAGAGTGCACTGATTAAGGCCACGGTAGTCTAGACATGGTCTGAGCTCTTTGGTATCTTTCTTGGGAACAAAGAACAATGAAGCACCTGCTGGGGATTTAGATGGTCACATGGTGCCATTTTCCAGGTTAGTATCCAGGTATTCCCGGATGGACCTCTTTTCAGGTTCTGATAATATAAACATCCTGCCGAAAGGAATCACTGCTGAAGTTTCAGTATCGATGGCACAATCCTCTGGTCTGTGAGGAGGGAGAGCTTGAACTATAGCGGTCGAAAATACATTAGAAAAGGCTTGGTAGGCCCTGGGAATCTGGATGATGTTAGAGATGGTGACTGGATTTTGTTGGCTCTCTTGCGAGTCTTCAGAGGGTTTTGGTAAGGAATCTAGGGACAAGCAGTGAGACATACAGTGTTCAGATCCAAGGAATAGGGAGCCTGCTGCCGCAATCTACTAATGGCAGGATGGGGTAGAATTCTTTCTTGGAAGGCGATAGGAAGGCCTGTAGAACCACAGGATTATTTTGTCCAGGAGAGTTCAAGGATGGAATTGATGTGGAGCAAACATCTCTCTCCCGACACTGTGCCCCTTCTAGGATCGGGAGCTGGCGTTTCTCGAACGCCGTGGAGGAGCAATAGGGTATTCTCTCACAAGGTGTTTATCGGAGGTGCAATACATGCACAGACCAGTGTGGATCTGTCACATCCTTTTTTGTGGGGTAATGGGTCAACGCAAGGCCCCTAGTTGCATGGGTTCTGGGTCCGGGGTAGGAGAAACTGTGGGCTCTGACCTAGGTGGATGTTCTGTGGTGGTCTTTTGGAAAGCCGATTTAGACTTCTTTCTCTCCGCTCTTCTTTCTTGGATTCGGAACTCTATTTGTAAGGAAAGGTGCATAAGAGCCTGGAAGAAGCTTGGGCGAGCTACCCTTGCTAACTCATCTTTTATTTCTTCATTCAGACCTCTTCTGAAGAGAGTGAAGCTAGCTTCTGGCGACCAACCTGCTTCCTTCACGAGCTGTTTGAAACACGTGACATAAGTGAGCATATACTGGGATCCTTGTTGAAACTCGAACAGTCTTTCTTGGGCACTGTACACCTGTTCTGGGAGATCAAACATTGCCTTTAGAGCACTCACAAACCCATCATAATCATGCAGGAGAGCATCGACTGAATTGACTTGGGGGGTTGCCCAAGTCAATGCATGTCCAATAAGGTGTGAGATCATAAATCCCACCTTTCCTCTAGGAGTGGAGAAATAGTAGGGCTTTAAGATGAAGTGCACTAAACATGAATCAAGGAAGGCATGGAGAATCTTGGAAGAACCATCATACTTGTCCACTATTCCTCCCAATAACACGCTTTCTTTAGTTGCAGAGTCACGTGACAAAACTAACTGTTTTAATGCAGCATTCTCAGCCTTGAGGTTCTGTACCTCCGTGGTTAGTTACTGCATGCCTCGCATGAGATCTTGAACAGCGGCTCCCATCTCTGTGTCTGTATCGTGTTTTAGGCGTCTCAATCTGTCACAAGTCTCACTCCTTCTCACCTGCTTTTGTTGTTTGCTTGCGACCTTCTGGGATATCTTCTTTCTCACGGTCCGGGATTTGTACAAACCCGAACGCTGGTCCTCGGATTCCAGCGTGAGGTTTGCTATTCAGTCTTCGGGAGTGTTCAGAAGTCCAGGATGGATACCAGGAAGCAATGAAGTTACGCTCAGATTGCAGAGCGCGGAAGAATTCCAGGAAGGAAAGGTAGAGGAATGGGAGGAAGGACGGGGTTTCAAGGAACCGGGAACAATCAAAAGGGAGCCCCGAACAAACCCCGGCAACACACGTCCGACTACAGCAAGCGGTAGCATTGAGACGCGCAGAGCCGTGGGGGCGTGTCTCTCTTGTAGAGCGTGCAGCGTGGAATATAGAGACTGACCAGTAGCGTTCCGTTCTTTCTCTGTAGCTCCAACTGTTCTCCTAGGGGGTTTTACGGGACATTCTCTGAGGAAGTGACCTGATTTTCTGCAGTACAGGCATAATTGCTGTTGTCTCCTTTTGTCTCTTTCGGCCTTGGTTAATGGGTTCCGTACTGCCCCAATTGCATGGGTTCCGAAGTGTTTTCTGATGAAAGCGGAATGTTCTCCTTTGAGCGTACATATACAGTCCGATTCTCCGTTCTGGCTCGATCTGTCCTTCGATCCTGCAGCCTGTGGTCTAACTGCACCACTAGGTTGATGAACTCTGCACAGTCTTTTGGTGGGTTTACCACCTGAGCTAGGACGTCTTTCAATTCCCCCTGTAATCCTCGATGGAATAACAGTGTTCGTTTCTTCTCAGGCCACACAGTTTCAACGACAAGTCTGTTAAAAGTGGCGATATATATTAACAAATCTTGGCTGCTTTGGCGGAGGGACAGAAGTTCGTTATCCAGAGCTTGGCCCTGGGTATGTCGGGCGAACAGCTTCTCCATCTCCTGTTGAAACCCCCTGAAATTCTGCAGGAGTGGGTCATCCTGGCTTACTAACGGGATGGACCAATCCGCGACACTGCTACTCAGATATGACAGAACAAAGGCAACCCACGACTGATCGTTAGGAAAGGCTCCGGGTCTACAAAGAAAATAGAAGCGGCACTGGTTCATGAATACTGCATATTTTCTTGGGTCCCCTGTAAAACGTTCCGGTGGGGCCAAAGGAACTGCCCTAGGGAGGACCACCTGCACTGGATTGACGGATGAGGCTGGAACCGATGGAATACTTCCTGGCAGCGGAGCCTGCTCAGCCTGTGTTTGGAGCAATTTTCGGCTAATTCATCGGTGCAGTCCTTGGTGACAATCTACTCCCTCCTAAGGGCGTTGGTTTCTTGCCGGGCGGAGTGCACCTCGGCCCGTAACTCTCCCAGTAACTGGGCTAGTTGGTCAGTCTCTGATGTTTCCATGACGCCCAGGTGGATGTTTTTAATTGAGGCTTCGCGTTCTGTTACGCTCACCTGGTATCCACGGGGGCGCCACATGATACTGGATGGAGGTCTAAGCGCTATCCTGGACCCCTCTCTGCTTGGTTATGTGCCAGACGTTGGGTAGCACCTATAACAGGAGAATGGAGGGTTGAGATACTGGTTCTGTGATGGGTGGACTCCCACCTCCCTCTGGTCATAATCCCTCCCTTAGGTTTTTGTGCATTGAACTCTCCGTCCTGCGTCCCTGTGCAGGGGCGTGTGGTTGGTGCGGGCGTTCCGTGGACCTAGTTGCTTCACTGGTCCGTGTGCCCTTATGTCGAGTCCAGACCGGCTGTGACTCTGACTCTGCTTGCTGTCTTCCAGGTGAGTTATAATGTCTTTTCCGTCTTTATTCTGTCTCTATCTTTCCCTCCGTTTTCCCTGTCTTCTCGGCGTCTTGCTCCACTACGCTGTTCCCTAACAATGTCTCTTTTTGTTTTCACAGGGATGGTTGCGATCTCGGAATTGCCGCGCCGATGGCGAAGACCACAGTGAGTTATTGATGCGTGGAGCGCTGCACTGTTTATTGGTGTTAAATGCTAACCTGTGTTCTCTTCCCTTCTTTGTACAGATTGCGGCGATGTTCCGGAGCCCAGGTAAGTGCTTTGTTAATGCTGACCTTGTTCCTTCTCCCTTTCAGGTTGCGGTGAAACCCGGAGATGGGCGAGGTAAGAGAAGTGCAGGGTGCTGACAGGACTTGCTGCTTGCCCAGGTAAGAATTGTTATTAATTCTGTCCTTGTTTCTTTACCTTTGCAGGTTGCAGCGAACTCCGGAGATGGGCGAGGTAAGCGAAGCGCAGGATGGATTCAAGACCGGTTACTTCACAGGTAAGTGTTCCTGCTCGCTAATGCTGTTCTTGTTCTTCCAGGCTATTAATGGAATCCAGATCTAGGGCTTCAAGATTGGACCGCCGGAGAAGCAGATGAGCATGAGCTGGACACGGTGAGCGTTGCGCTGCAGGAGTGCAGAATAACGCAAAGCTTGTTCTGCTGTTTGGGTGTGGTTTTAATAGCCCAGGTAAAGTAGTTCCAGGCCAAGTAGTTCCTGGCCCAGCCACACCCAAAACACTAGACCGCATGGCTTGGTTCTAAAGAACTGAGTTGTGTAATAGGCCTCATGTTGGATTAAGGTCCAAAACTGGTATTGCTTCCTTCCTGATAATGAGCCTGGCGCCAAAGGCACCAGGACTGACTCAATGTATATTTCTGATGGAGTTTTAAGGCCCTTGGGGCCAGTGTGAAGGGCTTTAGCCCCACTGCTGCCAGGGGGCTGTTATACCTGAGGGGGTCAGGGGCATGGATCGTGACAGCTATGCAAGTTCATCAGCAACGTGATGGCCTCTGTCAAGGTCCCATTCTCGTCATCGTGAGAAGGTATGAATGTGCAACATGATGGCCCGATTTTGGCACAAACTCCTCCTTCCATCTCTGTAATCATATAAAGGACATATCTGTTCTGGAGGGTCATCAGTCTTATGGCCCTCAACTCTTCCCTGATAGCATTGAATCCCTTTATGGTAATGTTAATTGTCTGTTCCCGGCGAGTGATTTGCAACCAGTTCGCATTGGCCATCTGTTCTGGCTGAACAACACATGCTCATACGGAATGGAATCAAATGCTTCTATTGCCTTTGCTGAGAAGTAATTCTTTCTCTTTGTGCGATTAAGAAATTCGAGCGATCTTCTCCTTCTCAAATGGGCATCTGCTTTCGGAAATTCTCCAATGTTTAAGTCACTATAAGGAATCACTAATGCTGGAACATGGATGATCACCAAGGAACACGTTCCTCCCCAATCCTTGGGCAGCTTCTTGTAGGCTCCAGAGCCACAGGCCCAATATCGATCCATCAAGATGGCTGTCCCTGCTCCCATTTTGATAACATCAACTGTAGTCTTGCAGCCTATGTTATTTCCCAGATGATTCTTTCCTTCTTATTTGTCAATGGGATCACAAACATTGGACCCGATTAATCTTTGACCCATGTTAATAGGTTGGCATACTTGGCCCACGACTTCAAACATTCATTGTTCACCTGTTGTACTTCTTGTACATATTCATCCTTCATTAGGTGAGCTGCACATGGCATC
Source organism: Ambystoma mexicanum (assembly GCF_040938575.1). Classification (NCBI taxonomy): domain Eukaryota; kingdom Metazoa; phylum Chordata; class Amphibia; order Caudata; family Ambystomatidae; genus Ambystoma; species Ambystoma mexicanum. Next base: position 1,087,858,619 of record NC_090926.1, on the reverse strand, counting down.
AGCCATTCTTCCCATCCCTTCTTGGATTTCACTCGTCCATAGACCAAGACTTATGTTCTTTCCCAGCATCCACGTTGTTTCCATTTTATCAGGACAGTCCATTCTCTTCATTTCTTCTATGACCACTTCATCCTGTCCTGTCCTAGGATAAGTGAGCATCTTGCTCTTCCATACAGGCTCCTTTTTCATTTGTGTGGTCTTGATAAAATCATCCTGGAATGGAAATGACCATTTCGATCTCCACCGCAGATTGGCCCAATTTCCTTGGAACTGTCCTCTGGTCATGCATGCTGCAAGATGAACGACACATCTGGCATCGTGTTCTGGAATTTCTCTAGAAATAAAAGTTTGGGCAGCATTCGTGGCATATGGTATTAGTGTCATGGGCGCTACTCCCGAGGGGCCAGGACTGGCCCAGCGCCCTCGGAAGCAGACCCGTCTTCCACTACTCCGGACCCAGCAGACCCCTACAGGGGCCCTTTGGACAGTGTCCTGGCGCCTTTGGCGCCAGGCTCATGAAGGTTTTCAGTCCCGGCGCCATAGGCGCCGGGCTCATATTGATAAACAGTGTAATAATGCTTGGGTGGACTTACCTGAGGCAGACCATGCTGCATATTTACCCAGAACAATCCAGTCTGGTTGAAGTCCCCAGCCATCAGGGCTGGGAGGAACTATTCCCTCCATTCAGGAACTCTTTTCTTACCTGGGATGAACCGGTGGAAGAACACACACTGGAAGCACTTCTCTGCTATTTAAACCACGCCCGATGGAAAACACGTGCTTCGCGTTATTCTGCAGCAGCAGCAGGACGCTCACCGAGTCGGCTCCTGCATTCCAGGTCCAGAGTCATCTTCAGCTTCCGCGCAGCAACCTGTGGATGAAGAAAGAGACAGAACAATACTTACCAGATCCCGGAATCCAGTCACCGGCAAAACCTGCAAAGAATAAACATAAGGTTAGAAAAGTGCAACTCGCTCGCAGCCGCGCCCGCTTACCTGATCCATCCGTGATTGCAACGGAGCTAACCGCGGCCTTCTCTTCGGCAGCTTCTCTGCACGTGAAAGGCAAAGGACATAATTAAAAAGGGGTTCGGGTGAAGGCAGTCGCATTCATCTTAACTTACCAGTTTTTGCACGCGCAGAAGCGGCCGCATCAACCGCAGCATCCCGGCACCTGAAAACTAGAAAAAGGACATTATTAGAGGTGCCATTACAAGCGGCCAACGATCATTATACTTACGTGCATCGGCACGTGCAGTGGCAACGGATATAAAGCCCGCAGCATCCCGGCACCTGAAAACTAGAAAAAGGACATTATTAGAGGTGCCATTAAAAGCGGCCAACGAACATTATACTTACGTGCATCGGCACATGCAGCGGCAACGGAAAACTACGCCCACAGCATCCCGAGGCCTGAAACAAAGGAAAAGGGACATTATTGAGGTGCCCATCTTTTAAAGCCTAAAGACTACAGTATACTTACAGGCATCCGCTCGTGCAGTTACGGCGGCATCGCTCTTCGGCATCCCAGCACCAGTGCCACAACTAAGGCTGCAAAAGACTTGAGCCTCAACACTGAACTCATCCAGTGATGTAACTGGAATCCACGCACCCCTGCACCAGACGCAGGATGGAGAGCTCAGCATTTATACGCCTATGGTGAGAGCTCACTGAGACAAGTAGAAAGCTAGGCTGTGGGAGAAACTGGCGATTGGTGGGAGAAGGAATCCCATCAAACAGTGATTAACCCTTTTTCTTCCACCTGCAGAAAACTTACCCTGCAAGTCAGACATTCGATAAGAGGAAGCCCAGTCCTGAGAGTCGTCCGAGCTCTACGCTTCTCAATTGAAGAAACGATAGCAGCCCAGCCGGGATCAGCGCCTCCGTGGGAATCAGGTGAGCGTTACAGAACGCGAAGCCCACCAATAACCTCCTACCCAGGCGCTATGGAAACTTCCGACACAGACCAACTGGCCCAGTTATTAGGGGAATTAAGAGCTGAAGTTCATGCTGCCCGCCAGGAAATGAATGCCCTTAGGAGGGAATTGATAATATCAAAAGAACGAACTGATGATCTCGCCAGACAGTTATTACAGACACAAGCGGGGCAAACCCCGCTACCTAATTCAGGAGGGATCTATATCCCAGCGGCTTCAGCCAATCCTGTTCAAATCAACCTACCCGGAAATGTGCCATTGGCACCGCCTGAACGCTTCTCTGGTGACCCTAAAAGGTTTGCGGTGTTTATAAATCAATGCCGATTGCACTTTCTTTGTAGACCTCCAGCCTTTCCGACTGACCAGACTAAGGTAGCCTTTGTGCTTTCGTATCTTAGCGGCAGTGCCGCTGATTGGTCGATCCCTCTGGTTACACAGGATGACCCGATCCTTTGTGATTTCCCGACCTTCAGGGCAAATATGGAAAGACTTTTTGCAAGGCATTCCCAGGGGCAGGCCCTGGACAACAAACTCCTTTCCCTACAACAGGGCAATCAAGATCTTTTGGCCTACATTGCATCATTCAATAGGCTAATTGTGGAAACCAGATGGCCTGAGGACAAAAGAATCACGCTTTTTCACAGGGGTTTGCGTGGCGAACTCAAAGACGTCCTTGCCCAGGTAGTGAATCCTCCTCAGGATTGTTCAGAGTACATTGATTTGGTGGTCCAATTGGATCACAGACTACAAAACAGAAAGGCGGATCGATCCAGGTTTGAAACACGAGTGTTCCCTAAGCCTCAAAGTCACACCAAAGGAGTTGAAGCCGTCAAACCTATGCAAATTGGGGTTGTAAAGGGTCCCCTAACCCAGAAAGAATGCGACAGGAGACGACAAATGCAACTATGTCTCCATTGTGGAAATTCAGGACATTTTCTTCGAGATTGCCCGGTGAAACCACCTAAGAAGACAGTGGGAGCTTCTGATAAGAGTTCTGAAAAGCCTGAGCCGGGAAACGACCTCGCCCGACAAGTGTAGAGGTCCGCTTGCCGAGCGTAAAAACCAGTTCTTTGACCTTGCACTTCATAATGCCAATGGTCCTCGTAAACCCAGAGCAACCGGATCGTTTGCATGCAATTAAGGCATACATTCATAGCGGAGCAGTTGGAAATTATGTGGACCGCGAATTGGCTTCCAGGATGAACTTACCTCTTTGTCCAAAGGTGGTTAAAGACGTCATTACCACAGTGGATGGGACGGAAATCGCCTCCGGACCAGTGACCCATACCACTACTGAAGTGACAATACTAGGCCAAGACGGGCATCAGGAGGTAATTGTGTTCGACGTGATCAAGGCGCCTTAATTCCAAGTAATTCTAGGGATTCCTTGGTTGGAGAAACACAATCCTCAGATTGATTGGCGAGCAAAGGCGATAAAGTTCCCAGAGTGCACACCAACTTGTTATTCACGACCCAACATTGGCCTAGCGTCAGTAACGGCTGACGGTCCACAATTACCTCTAGAGTATCGAGAGTTCCAAGATGTTTTTCAAAAGGAACAAGCTAACACCTTGCCACTCCACAGATCATACGATTGTCAGATAGATTTGCTACCCGGTGCAACTCTCCCTTGCAGTTGGATTTACGCCCTTACCGAGCTTGAGAACCTTCATCTGCGACAGTATTTAGACCAGTACCTGGCCAATGGCTTTATCCGTCCGTCAAAGTCCCCTGCATCCTCGGCTCTGTCCTTCGTACCAAAAAAAGAAGGTGACCTCAGAACCTGTATAGATTATCGTGCTCTGAACCAGATAACAGTAAAAAAATGGTACCCCTTACCTCTGATCCCGCAACTCCTTGACCAGGTAAAAAACGCCTGTATTTATACTAAGCTTGATCTCCGGGGAGCTTATCACTTGGTACGGGTCAAGGAAGGAGATGAATGGAAGACGGCCTTTCACACTAAGTATGGGCTATTTGAATACCAAGTGATGCCCTTTGGACTATGCAATGCACCGGCCGCCTTCCAATATTTTATGAATGATGTCCTCAGAGAGCTCATTGATGTCTGCGTTGTCGTCTACATAGATGACATTCTTGTGTACTCATCTTCAGAAGCTGACCATCGAAATCATGTTAGGGCGGTTCTTGGAAAACTTCGCCAACATAAACTTTTTGCCAAGCTTGAAAAATGTGTTTTTCATGTCACTGAGGTCGAATTTTTGGGATTTATTCTGACACCCAAAGGAGTCCACATGGACTCGAGAAAAGTAGACGCTATCCTCAAATGGCTGTCTCCTACTTCCGTGAAAGGCATTCAAAGCATGCTAGGCTTTGCCAATTTTTACCATAGATTTATTCCAGAGTTTTCACGAGTGGTACAACCCATCACCGCCCTCTTAAGAAAAAATAAACGCTTTGAATGGTCCGCAGAAGCAGAACAAGCCTTCCAAGAGCTAAAGGCTAAATTCACCTCGGCGCCAATACTGAAACACCCACGCCCGGACCTCCCTTACATCGTTGAAACCGACGCCTCCAGCTTAGCAATGGGAGCAGTCCTATCACAAAGAGATCCAGAGACTAACCAACTGCATCCTGTGGCATTCTGGTCTCGGAAGTTCTCGGCGCCTGAGATCAACTACACCATCACAGACAAAGAACTTCTAGCGATTAAATCAGCCTTTAAGGCATGGCAGCATTATCTCCTCGGGGCCAGACACACCGTCACAGTGATCACCGATCATCGAAATCTGCAGTATCTGAAAACTGCCAAGGCTCAATCCTCCAGACAGCTTCGCTGGGCTCTATTCTTTGCTGAATTTGACTTCGTGATCACTTATCGCCCCGGCAACAAGAACGGCAAAGCGGATGCTCTTTCTCGAATTGGAATGGGAGATAACGTTGCCAATCCAGAACCTGTACCAATAATTCCTGAACAAAGGATCTTGGGTCTGATTTCTTCACAATCCATTGAGGATATTGAAGAAAAAACTAAACAACTTGTAACCTCACCAGACTTACTGCACTGGTTACAAAAAGGAAAAGATTTCACCGTAAGCAATGACTTGCCTTATTTCCAAGGACGATTGTTCCTACCACACACCGATTTACAAAGACAGGTAATCTCCTGCTATCATGATTCATTAATTGAGGGTCACCCTGGCATTGCCAAAACCACAGAAAAGGTGAAGAGACACTTCTGGTGGCCTTTGTGGAGAAAAGACATAAAGGAATTTGTGATGTCCTGCGGTGTGTGCACTCAAAACAAGGGTCAGAAGAAGAGGCCGGCTGGTCTTCTGCCACCATTAGACATCCCACCGTATCCCTGGCATACCCTTTCCATGGACTTCATCACAGACTTACCCTCCTGTTCCGGGTACAACACCATTCTTGTTATTGTGGACCTGTGTTCTAAAATGGCCCACTTCATTCCGCTAAAAGGCTTACCTTCAGCATCAGTCCTAGCCAAGTATTTCTTGAAAACATCGTCCGGCTACACGGCTTCCCGTCAGTACTAATCTCAGATAGGGGGAGCCAGTTTATTTCCCACTTTTGGCGTAGCTGTTGTCGATTAGCTCAAATCGATGTAAGACTTTCGACCAGCCATCATCCCCAGACCGACGGGCAAACCGAGAGAACAAACCAGACTCTCGAGCAATATTTACGATGCATGCTACAACAGTCGGAGAGTAACTGGAAGGACATCCTTTGGATAGCTGAATATGCTTACAACAATTCAGTTCATTCGGGTACCGGGAAGAGTCCCTTCTACATCTTGTATAGGATTCATCCTCGAACCTCCAACCTTGATCCACCTCAAGATCTTGGAACACCCGCCGTGGATCAATTGCACACCGTTATTACCCAAGCTTTTAAGGAAGCGACTGCACATCTACAACAAGCTAAAGAGAGGTACAAAAAAGGAGCGGATCAACACCGAAGCAATGCCCCTCAATACCAGGTTGGGGATCAAGTCTGGCTGTCCACCAAACATTTATCGCTTAAAGGGCCTCGCACCTTCAACCCCAAATACCTGGGACCATATCCAATTACGGCCATAATTAATCCAGTGCCCGTTAAATTAGAATTGCCAACCCATATGAAAATACATCCTGTATTTCACGTATCTCTTTTGAAACCCATGCAACCTGGAACCAGATTGACCAATCCTCCAGAGCCCATTCAAGTGAATGGGGAGCCCGGATTTGAAGTAAAAGACATTTTGGACTCTAAAATCATCAGATCAAAGCTATTCTACCTAATCGACTGGAAAGGCTACAGACCTCAGGAAAGTTCATGGGAACCCTATGACCACGTCCATGCTCCTCGTCTAGTCCAGAAATTTCACCAAACCTTTCCCGATAAACCAAAACCCCCGGGGAGGACAAGTTTGGGAGGGGCCTTGAGGGGGGGGTGCTGTCATGGGCGCTACTCCCAAGGGGCCAGGACTGGCCCAGCGCCCTCGGAAGCAAACCCGTCTTCCACTACTCCGGACCCAGCAGACCCCTACAGGGATTTAGTCCCGGCGCCATAGGCGCCGGGCTCATATTGATAAACAGTGTAATAATGCTTGGGTTGACTTACCTGAGGCAGACCATGCTGCATATTTACCCAGAACAATCCAGTCTGGTTGAAGTCCCCAGCCATCAGGGCTGGGAGGAACTATTCCCTCCATTCAGGAACTCTTTTCTTACCTGGGTGGAACCGGTGGAAGAACACACACTGGAAGCACTTCTTTGCTATTTAAACCACGCCCGATGGAAAACACGTGCTTCGCGTTATTCTGCAGCAGCAGCAGGACGCTCACCGAGTTGGCTCCTGCATTCCAGGTCCAGAGTCATCTTCAGCTTCCACGCAGCAACCTGTGGATGAAGAAAGACACAGAACAATACTTACCAGATCCCGGAATCCAGTTACCGGCAAAACCTGCAAAGAATAAACATAAGGTTAGAAAAGTGCAACTCGCTCGCAGCCGCGGCCGCTTACCTGATCCATCCGTGATTGCAACGGAGATAACCGCGGCCTTCTCTTCGGCAGCTTCTCTGCACCTGAAAGGCAAAGGACATAATTAAAAAGGGGTTCGGGTGAAGGCAGTCGCATTCATCTTAACTTACCAGTTTTTGCAGAAGCGGCCGCATCAACCGCAGCATCCCGGCACCTGAAAACTAGAAAAAGGACATTATTAGAGGTGCCATTAAAAGCGGCCAACGATCATTATACTTACATGCATCGGCACGTGCAGTGGCAACGGATATGAAGCCCGCAGCATCCCGGCACCTGAAAACTAGAAAAAGGACATTATTAGAGGTGCCATTAAAAGCGGCCAACGAACATTATACTTACGTGCATCGGCACGTGCAGCGGCAACGGAAAACTACGCCCGCAGCATCCTGAGGCCTGAAACAAAGGAAAAGGGACATTATTGAGGTGCCCATCTTTTAAAGCCTAAAGACTACAGTATACTTACAGGCATCCGCTCGTGCAGTAACGGCGGCATCGCTCTTCGGCATCCCAGCACCAGTGCCACAACTAAGGCCGCAAAAGACTTGAGCCTCAACACTGAACTCATCCAGTGACGTAACTGGAATCCACGCACACCTGCACCAGACGCAGGATGGAGAGCTCAGCATTTATACGCCTAAGGTGAGAGCTCGCCGAGACAAGTAGAAAGTTAGGCTGTGGGAGAAACTGGCGATTGGTGGGAGAAGGAATCCCATCAAACGGTGATTAACCCTTTTTCTTCCACCTGCAGAAAACTTACCCTGCAAGTCAGATATTCGATAAGAGGAAGCCCAGTCCTGAGAGTCGTCCGAGCTCTACGCTTCTAAATTGAAGAAACGATAGCAGACCAGCCGGGATCAGCCCCTCCGTGGGAATCAGGTGAGCGTTACAATTAGAGCACAAACGTAACAACTCTAGTTAGTCATTCTCACTCCCACCTTTCTCATGTGTTGATACTACATGTTGTGACCCAAGTGTGCTGAATTATCCAAGTATGTGTTTATCTCCTTATTATCTTCTTCTACACTTTTCGTTTGTCTCCCTAACATAAGTGTAGAGGAGGAGCCGAATGCCTCTACCGGAAGTACCGCCCCCAACTTGCCTATATGTTGGGAACCGGAAATTGCGACATGCGCAGGGCCAGTGATGATGCCTATATCATGAAAAGCCTTTGAGGTATCCATTGAGAAAACCTTATCTGATATACCCCCGGAGAACTGACGGTCTCCTTGAAGGAGTTCCCGAAGGAATATGAAGATGAGCGAAAGAGAATTTTGGGGACATCACAAGAAGTGACAATAATGCACTAAGAAGAATGGTGAAAGAAGAGAAGGTATAGACCTTAGAGAATCTGATGATGAAATAAAGAATTGAGTAACCTTTTATGTGGGGAATGAAGTTTGCACATGCGGACAGCACCACAGAAAATGCAAGCCGTTTTATAACTCTACAGATGCTGAAACGCAAGTAGGCTAAGTAATCATGAAGGCTGGCTATACGTAGTGAAAAGATGCAGGTGATGCTGCCATTATATAGATTCTGGATATTCGTTGTCGCAACTATAGCAAGCCAGGACCTATGAAGAGAAGGGCTGAACGTGTGGCGCAGTAGAGAAAACAGCTAGAGATGGAGAAAGAATCGAGAAGGCTGTCTGGCCCTGTGGCAAGGTTTGGGGCAGCCGAGAACTCGTTATCTATCTTTGAAGATAGAGAGAATGGGAGAAGCAAGATGAGCCCTGTTAAGTTGTGAAGGAAAGACACCATGGGTGCCAAGTTTTATTCATTTAATATTATTAAATACGAAGAAGGAGGCGATCCACCAACTCCTGTAAAATGCGTTAGATGGAAATAGAAACTGGGCAAGCAGCACCAAGACTTGAAGATAAGAACGTGCTTGCACTCCCTTCTATTCTCAGGAGCAGCAATACTTTGCAAGGCACAGTTCAAAGACAATTCAATTGGCAGAAGGCATGAGCGATGATGGATGATGGGCTAATTGGGTGGGAAGGCATGGTCAAGTCCACCCACTGACACCTGGGATACCAGCTTGCGTGCTGCTAGCGAGTCGAATATTCTGGAAGGGTACAAGCATGCCAACCAATTATAGTGGGCCATGTAATTGAAGAGCCCTATAGTTTGAGAGCCAATAATGTACTGTGTATCTAACAAATGTTGAAGATGACTTGCACTAGGGGTGGGCATAAGTTGTCCACCTGACTGTAGAGATCCAATCACAAACCAATCCCTTATAGAAAGTATATCTAGATGTTCCCCTTAGTCCAATCACAATCCCAAATAGGTTTATCTTAGTTTGCCACGTAGTAAGATGTCAGGAATGACGAGTTTTTACTATATAAGTGTGTTCTTTATGAAAAGTCGTTGAGATTATGCTGTGCGATGTCCCTTGATGTCTGTTGTACGCCCTGTTTTAGACAATTGACATTAAAACAGAAAAGACTTTGCCAACTTCCTGAGTCGGTCTTCTTATTTGGTGTAAGAGTTATCGTGCATCCCCGTCCATTTAATGATGCACTACCTCAATTAAAAGGGCCATAAGTGTTCATAATGGTTGCAGCCCATGGAAACAACTCTAACGCAGCTCTACTATGAGGAGATAAGACAAAGGGTTTTGGCTCTTCAGTAATGGGAAAATCAATAGTAGTTCCTGTAGTGGGGGGGCATAGTGGTCTCTACCTTAACAGAAACGTCAGTATAATAGGGAATGGTAGACAAGAGAAACATAAAGACATAGAGCAAAGTAGCACATATGTATATCACAAACCAATATATTAACCTCCACCACTTGTGGCATTCTGGAATTGGTTGGGCTTGCTCATTCCCAGAAATCGTACCAGCTTCAACATTCCTCGTTTTCACTTCAATTGTAAGGAAAAAACGTTTTAATCTGGCAACTGCAATAGGTCTGGCAGCTGCAATATTTCTTCTACTATTGCTACAAGCAGCCTTCTGATTACAGGACTATTTTTAGGATTCTGTAAAAAAGTGTGACTATCAGTGTCTCTTCTGACAAGAGCAGGATAAGCTTGAAGAATGAATACAAAACAGCAAGTATAAGTCTGTGGACAACTCCGTTTGTTAGGACCATAGATTCAACCAAACAGAAACTCAATGAGAAATAAATCTGGAAATTGATTGCGTTTCCAATCGTGAAATTCAAATTCGAGACTAGCATTTTCTTGTAATACGTCAATACTTTCTAAAGTTCCTGTGACTCTCAGCAAGGGTTTGCACGCCTACTATAATATCTGTAAGGAGTGTCCAAAGCGAGTCACAGTCCAAATGCAAATCTGCATTTATCGGCTAGTTGATTTTTCATCCTTCTTCTTCTCCATCGATCGAGTCTGCACACGCTGCAATTCTTCTTCTTGTCTTGCTTCTGGATCAATATTTGGGGGTGGTGCGGCCTCACCGGTATATATTTTCACGTCATTTAAATGTAGCCAAGCTCTCCTGCCTTTGACTTTTACTGCTGAAGGGGTTATATTTTCAACAACAAAGGGACCAACAAAACGAGGCTCATGCCACTTCCTAGTGAAGTTTTTAATTAGCACAGTGTCGCCAGCAAATTGTCTAGGTGCCGATAATAATTCAGTAGATCCGTTTGCTGAATGGTCTTCATCTGTGTTCTGAGACCGACCTCCTGGTGCTTGAGTTGATCTGAAAGGAAAGAGATGCTAGAGGTCATACATGTCAAATAATTATGCAGCTCGTCACCTAGCAGTTTCGCAGTACTCTGAGCATCACTTCTACCCCTCAATGGAGGTGTAAGAGGCGTTCTCATTCGCCTCCCTGTTACTATCTCATGGGGTGGGAGGTGGTGGTCTGATGCAGACTGATTCCTTAGGGCATATAAATCTAAGGGTAGGCCATGTAGCCATCCCTTTTTTAAAGTTAGCTTGATTTTGGCAATCCTTTCTTAAGGAGGCCGTTGAGTCTCTCACATATCCTGTTTGCTTGCGGCTCATGAGCAGAAGAAAACGCATGTTTAAAGTTTAATAATAGTCCTATGTGTTCAAATACCTCATTGACAAAATGTGGCTCGTTATCGGATCTCAGACCTTCACACACACCCCATCTTCGAAAAACTTCACGTACTAAAAACTTCACTGTGCAAGGCGTCAGGGTGTATACATGGACCTGCTTCGATCCACCTAGAGAAAGTACACACCACCACTATCAGATACCTGTATCCATTACAAACTTGCAGCATATCAACATAATCAATATGTAAATGCTGAAAAGGACCATTCGGTCAAGGAATAACTGCTCTAATCGTTCTTAGTGTATGCCCAGCAGTAAACTTCTGACACACAATGCAATTCACTACATAGAATGCAACATGTTCTAACACATTCGGAATGAACCAGTCTTCCGCAATCGTTGCAGCAAGACTCTCCCTAGTTATATGCGCGGGGTAATGCAACTGTTCTAGCGCGATCTTCAATAATGCTACTGGCATCACTGGCTTTCCAGTGCTATCTTGTCGCCATAATGCTTCTGTGGGGGAGAAAGAACACCCCTTCACTTCCATAATTCTTGCTCTTCCTGTGGTTCACTTCATTGAATCTCCATTAATTGGGTTCTTGGCAGATGATTAAACCCCTCTCATATAAACATGGTCGTGGCTACTCCCTCTCTCACACTTGGAGTATCAAAACTCGATATATCTGAAGAACCTGCAAGCCTTTTGGCTTCTATGTTGCGGCTTCATTCCTGCAAGAGATAAAATCTGTTTGCTTAGTATGAGCGACGGATTTAATGACCGCTATGGCTACTGGGAGTTGTAGTGCCTTAATGAGCCTGTCCAATAAAGATGTGTGTTGCATAGAAGTGCCATCCACACGGACGTATCCCCTCCTCTTCCAACCTGCTAACCCTGCGTGTACGGTTGACGTCACATAGGCGGAGTCACTATACACTGTTACTTCCTGTCCTTCGTGTTTCTCGAGCGCGACAATAAGCGCCACTTATTCTGCTGCTTGTGCTAAAAAGTGAGATGGTAGCTTTGCACTTGCTACAACTTCAAATTCTCCATTTAATCTGTGTTTTACTACCGCTGCACCTGAATGCCTTTCCCCACTAGTCTGATCAATTTTTGAAGAACCATCAATAAAGAAAATTTCCTCCTCCCCCCAACAAAGCATTTTCTTTCACACGAGGTATGTCATCATAAAACTCAACATAATTAGCACAGTCATGCACATGCTCGCCCTCCTCTACTGGCTCTGCTACAAACGTGGCAGGTTTCACTATTTTACATCTGACAATTTTGATAGTTGGATTCGGAATCATTACTTCATAAGCAGAAGCTCCCTGCGATGTCAATGTACCTTTGCCATTTTCTAAAATGGCAAACAAAGCATGTTCTACAAAAAGCGTCATAGAGCAGCCCATTACAATACTTGTAGATTTCTCAATTGCGAATGCCGCAGCTGCTGATGACTGTTCACAAGGAAAGTGTCCTTTCATAAATGGGTCTAGAATCCCACTGTAATATGCCAGAGGCTTGTACCCCAATGTAGTCTTCTGTGCAAGCACTGCTGTCATGTGTGTCCCATTTGTGTGCGAAAACAAGTACTATTCCTCAGCATAATTGGGGATTCCCAAAACAGGAGCTGTGCAAATTGCATTCTTCAACTCTTCAAATCCTTCCTCCATTCCTCATGAGCAGAAGAAAATGCATGTTTAAAGTTTAATAATAGTCCTATGTGTTCAAATACCTCATTGACAAAATGTGGCTCGTTATCGGATCTCAGACCTTCACACACACCCCATCTTCGAAAAACTTCACATACTAAAAACTTCACTGTGCAAGGCGTCAGGGTGTATACATGGACCTGCTTCGATCCACCTAGAGAAAGTACACACCACCACTATCAGATACCTGTATCCATTACAAACTTGCAGCATATCAACATAATCAATATGTAAGTACTGAAAAGGACCATTCGGTCAAGGAATAACTCCTCTAATCGTTCTTAGTGTATGCCCAGCAGTAAACTTCTGACCCACAATGCAATTCACTACATAGAATGCAACATGTTCTAACAAATTCGGAATGAACCAGTCTTCCGCAATCGTTGCAGCAAGACTCTCCCTAGTTATATGCGCGGGGTAATGCAACTGTTCTAGCGCGATCTTCAATAATGCTACTGGCATCACTGGCTTTCCAGTGCTATCTTGTCGCCATAATGCTTCTGTGGGGGAGAAAGAACACCCCTTCACTTCCATAATTCTTGCTCTTCCTGTGGTTCACTTCATTGAATCTCCATTAATTGGGTTCTTGGCAGATTATTAAACCCCTCTCATATAAACATGGTCGTGGCTACTCCCTCTCTCACACTTGGAGTATCAAAACTCGATATATCTGAAGAACCTGCAAGCCTTTTGGCTTCTATGTTGCGGCTTCATTCCTGCAAGAGATAAAATCTGTTTGCTTAGTATGAGCGGCGCATTTAATGACCGCTATGGCTACTGGGAGTTGTAGTGCCTTAATGAGCCTGTCCAATAAAGATGTGTGTTGCATAGAAGTGCCATCCACATGGACGTATCCCCTCCTCTTCCAACCTGCTAACCCTGCGTGTACGGTTGACGTCACATAGGCAGAGTCACTATACACTGTTACTTCCTGTCCTTCGTGTTTCTCGAGCGCGACAATAAGCGCCACTTATTCTGCTGCTTGTGCTAAAAAGTGAGATGGTAGCTTTGCACTTGCTACAACTTCAAATTCTCCATTTAATCTGTGTTTTACTACCGCTGCACCTGAATGCCTTTCCCCACTAGTCTGATCAATTTTTGAAGAACCATCAATAAAGAAAATTTCCTCCTCCCCCCAACAAAGCATTTTCTTTCACACGAGGTATGTCATCATAAAACTCAACATAATTAGCACAGTCATGCACATGCTCGCCCTCCTCTACTGGCTCTGCTACAAACGTGGCAGGTTTCACTATTTTACATCTGACAATTTTGATAGTTGGATTCGGAATCATTACTTCATAAGCAGAAGCTCCCTGCGATGTCAATGTACCTTTGCCATTTTCTAAAATGGCAAACAAAGCATGTTCTACAAAAAGCGTCATAGAGCAGCCCATTACAATACTTGTAGATTTCTCAATTGCGAATGCCGCAGCTGCTGATGACTGTTCACAAGGAAAGTGTCCTTTCATAAATGGGTCTAGAATCCCACTGTAATATGCCGGAGGCTTGTACCCCAATGTAGTCTTCTGTGTAAGCACTGCTGTCATGTGTGTCCCATTTGTGTGCGAAAACAAATACTATTCCTCAGCATAATTGGGGATTCCCAAAACAGGAGCTGTGCAAATTGCATTCTTCAACTCTTCAAATCCTTCCTCCATTTTCTCAGTCCATTCTATTTTTCCTTGTCTACCTGGGTTTTCTTTAAAGCCTGCAAGTGAGGTTTTGTATAAGAACTATAGTCGAATACCCAGGCTCTAACATAATTACATAGCCCCAAAAATTGTTGCATCTGTTTCACTGTGTGTGGTTTTGTAGTTTTCATAATCGCCTCAGCCCTTTCAGGTGTCACCTTCTTTCCCTCATGTGAGAACAACTGTCCTATGTATAACACTTCTTCTTGACAGTACAGTAGCTTCTCTTTGTCTACTTTGTATCCCTTTTCTGCCAGGATAGTCATTAACTGAATCGAGTCCGGTCTGCAATCCTCTTCTGTGGTGCTACAAATTAAAATGTCATCTACATACTGTATCACTGCACTTTTCAAATCAATATTGCCTAAGTCCATCTGAAGGACTCTATTAAAGATCGATTGGTACTCACAATACCCTTGAGGAAAACAAGTGTGTTTCAGATGTGTCTGGCGGAACGTATATTAAGTCAAATCTTGTGAGTCCTTATGCAACGGGATTGAGAAAAATGCATTTTTCAAATCAATCACCGTGAAATATCACGCTTCTACTGAGTTACTCCAAAGTATCATTGCCGGATTAGGAACTAAAGGAAACTCTGCCTCTACAATCTGGTTAATCGGTCTCATATCCTGTATGAATCTACACGACCCTCTCTTTGATTTTTTGACAGGATACACCACGGTATTGCACGATGATTCTGATGGTACCAGAATACCTTGTTTCATCAGTGCTGAAATGGTCTTGAATATACCCTCATCTGCCTCTAAAAACATGGGACACTGGGCCTCATTAAGAGTGTGCCGGCTCTGGTAACAACAGTGCCAGTAAGCTACTGGCACCATTGTTACCGGACGGCATACTCCGAGTTCTACGGGCGTGTGCCGTCCCGCCAGGTCTGACCTATGGGACTCAATGGGAAAGAGGTGTAATATTCTCCAGTGCCTGGCTTTACGGGCTGCCGGGGTATAATGTCTGGTTATTCCCTAAAGCCAGGCGCTGGAAAAAAAACTCAACTCCGGCGACAGCCTGCCGTTTTTACTGGCACGGCTACTGCCAGAGTTGTAATGAGGCCCACTGTCTTGCTCGAGGTAAAATTGCCCCTGGCTTCAGCTTTATTTTGACTTCCCCTATTCCCTTTAATAATACTACGTCATAAGGGCTGTAGTCCATAAGACATTTGGCACCATCTTGAAGTATTCGTCAAAGAATGCAGGACGCTGCTGTATTATCGCCATTCGCTGTGGGATTTCCCTTTTCTCTATTCTTATCCAGTATACAATGTTCATAAAGAACACTACTTCATCATCTGTTGGGACTTCTCCAAACATGTTGTCATCAGAGATGTCAGTCAGCCTAAACCCCTCTTCGAGAGCTATTACTGTCCTCCATGATCTACCCTCATTGTCTGTTCCTTCAAGCATCGCCATTTCCCTTCGTACTATGGCTGTTTCTAATTCTAGAGGGATGGTCTGTCCCCCCTCTTCGTCCATGGGTATCCATTGTCTAAACAGAAATTCATCAGGGATCCTCACAGTCTTTCCCACTAAGCCAGGTAGCCTTGTCAATAAAATGCTCACCCCATACAGAAAGCCTTCTGGCTCTACTGGAATGCCTCGCAGAGCCACTTGCCCTGTGAATGCTAGTATGAATTCGGCCACATTTCCGTAGTGTATTCCAGGATGCGTAGGATCAGGCAGTCTTGGCAGGAACATGGCAAGGACAGTCGGAGAAGGCGGCCGTGTCAGAGGTGGCCGCGCTAGGCGGTGCAGCCTGACGTGGCTTTACCTCATTTAGGGTCCTTTACTCGAATTGCAGAGGCGGAGGAGCAGAGAGCTTGGCAGCAAAGCAGCAAGGCAATCAAGGCTATTGAGGACTGCAGCTACGATCGCGGTACTCGGACAGCCTTTCCACTTTGTTGTAGCATCCACTCCTTAGCCCCAGCACCTCAGCCTATCAGCCCCACCAGCCTCGTAGACCCGTAGTCTTGAGACACCTTTGTCTCTCAACGATGCACAGCGTTCAGTGGCTGACGGATGTGATCCGTGCCGGAGTGAGTATGATTGAGCATTTTTTTTCAGCTATATGCTCAGTGTTCCATTAGGCTTCGGGCAGCACAAGCAAGTAAGCGGCTTAACGCTGGTGCTCTTCTGGGGTTAAAATCTTGACCTGGTCTTTACCCTCAAGGGCTCTCCTAAAGTGTCATGCCATGTACGAGGTCTTACACTCCAGCAGGCAGGAACACGGGCATAGACATGTCCATGGAAGATAATATAGGCTCTACATCGGGGCTGGAATTACCTATTACCCAGCTTGATGCCAGGAGTAGGGAGAAACTCCTCCTACACTCACCCTCTATTGCCCCTCACAGGAGAGGCAATAGGTTTTCAGAAGTTTTGGCACTAAGTGCCAAAAGGAGACAGAAGCTTCAGCAGGAACAACTCTCCTTTACAAAACCTTTGCTTATCAACAATGACCTTAAGAATGATTTGAAGCACAACAATAATCTTGTTTACTCCCTCTCTCCCATGCCTAAGCTCCCACATCTATTGGTAGCTAACCCTTACGATCACAGAGTGAGAAATGGGATCCATCCTCTGAATAAGGAATCTGATAACCATGAACACTACAGCCCGTTGGGCACCCAAGACGGTTTAACTTTACAAACTTCAAAAGGGAAGCAGCCAGGTGTAACCCCTGTAGCAAATACAGACGGTTGGCAGACCCCAAAATATCAGTCACATGGCGACACTTCAAGGTACAGATGCTGCGCAACCTTGCGGCTTTCTGTAACATGGAGGACTTCCAGGGATGGGTGGCGTCTGTGGGCACAAGCCTGCCCATTCCACCTCTGCCACATTTACAAAAGTTTACTCAAACCGAACCAGAACCTGAAGGAATAGAAAAATGCTCTCAAACTTTCCATGATCTTTAGGGTGCCCATCAAGGTTGCCAAACAGACCCCACAGAATTCCCCCCTGCATTTTACCTCTGCAGATGAAGGCTGTCATGCCCGCTCTTTGTCTGGTGGGTGAACCATCACAGGAGGTCGCCTATTTGGTGGGCCACAAATCACGCCAATCACCTGCCAAACAGAGCACAGTGGAGAACGCCAAACACAAGCAGGTGACTCCTGGCAGTCTGCACTCAAGGAAATCACAAATGCCCAACATCAAGAATGCGATTACCAAAATCTTTGTTATGGACCAAATGAACTTTGTGATTAATAACATCAAAAAACTGGATGGGAAAGAGTCTGGAGAAACACTGCGAAACAAGGTGCTCCCTTGGTTACGACAAAGGACAGGACCCGGTGTGGTCAGAATGTCTGACCTTAAGATCCTACCCAGGATAGATTTGAGCGACTGGTGCTCTCAGCAAACCTGTAACTGTGTTCTATTGGGCTGTGGGCTCAGCACTTTACCCTCTTATCTTAGAGCATGTAAATTCCCCCCTATGGGAGGTTCAAACTGTAAACTTGTACTCTGATGCTTTCGACTGAACAGGTCACCTTTATTTTATGATTAATTGACCCCTCCCTATGTATGGCAGGGACAATTGTCCCTGACCGTCTCCTCCCTGGTAGCAATCTTAACCTGCTCACATATGGCGGTGATTCTCCTTTTTCACTATATGATTGTCCTTTGGGACGCTCTGGGTATGCTATATGATCTGGCGTCCTATCCTTTGGCTGCTCTAGATCGGACATCTTACTTCCTTGTCCGACTGCAAGCTTCCCTCAGGGGCACATGCTCTTCCTCCCTCCTCCCCACGGAAAGATTCTCTCCCCTCATGTGACATGTCTAGTCCTCAACTAGTGTGACTTTCGTCCCCTTCGCCCCTTAAGTTCAAGTGCTTAAGGATAAAGCTCTGTGCTCGAGGTCAATTGTCATTAGAGCAATTCGTATACATCCCTATAGAATACACATTGTAAAATAGGGTATTTGTACGGTAGGTGTCACAGCCCTTTCTCTCACTTCAGTATATTGTACAGTACATTATAAAGTTAATACCTCTTTTCAATTTCATTTTAACAATCGCCCACCAAGCTAAAGAACCAGAGGCATCGTTCATTGCCAAGTTGGACATAGAATATCTTCTGAAATGACAAATCTCGATGACATAAATTGTAATTTAATTGTTGAGTCTTTGCAGGATGTACTGTGGGAGGATCTTTTAAATTCTATTGCTCTCATCCCTGTGAAATGGAAATGTTAGCTGCCCATTTTTCTCTTGAAAGTCTTTGATGTTTGACGTATTTCAATCATATAAAAGACCCTATTTTTCATCTGCCCTCGGGAGGCGTTTTTTTATCGCACTGCATTAAAAATTCCAATAAACAGGTCAGAATAGAAAGAAAGCAGAAATATAATTAACCTCAATTACCAATAGGCCTGCTCAGTGAACCATTGGGAACACACATTTACCCGATTTCCGATTTGATTGTGTTGTCTAGACAGTGCTGCACCAGGTTTACTGTTGCTGCCTCTCCGGGTGAGCCTAGTATAGACGTATTGATATCTATAATTGCTCTGCTTATGTAGAAGCATTAAATACGCAGCCCAGCTCATGAGGAAGGACTCTGGCAGTGTTTGGAATGAGACAGGGTGGGGCCGAGAAACAGAGAGGAGGAGACTGGAGAAGCATTGTGTGGTGGAGTGGTGGAGGCAACTTATATGGGGAGAAGGGGATTGAGATTAAGTGGAAGAGGAGGAGGTTATGTCAGGAGGGTTTCTGAAGAATGTTGGAGGAGATTCATTGGAAAAGGAGCAGGTGACATCAGGAGAATTATGGGAAGAGGTTGGAGGAGGTCATGTTCACAGAGCTGCTGGAGTAGGTGGGAGCAGAAATATTGGAGGAAGAAGAACAGCATGAGAGTTTGAAGAGGCTGGATAAAAATGATGTTGAGGAACGGAATGAGGAGATTGAAGAATTTAAGCAAGAAAGTGGTGATATCAATGTGAGGTGAGCAATACGAGAAGCTGAAAGTGGTGAAACATCAGGAGGTGGAAGGTGGTAGAGACAAGGCAGAGGAGCAGGAACTAAGGAGGAAGTGGGCTAACATCAAGAGGTGGAAGGAGCTTGTGAAACATCAGTAGGAGGTGGATGGAGTCTGAAGGAAATAGGAAGCTAGCAAAGCCTTTGAGGAGGTGAAATGCAAATAGGGAAGATTCATAAATATCAGAAAAGGATGGAAGTCTTCAAAAGGAATGGAACACAGAAGAAAAGGGACTGGGATAAGGTGGGGTTACAATCTGAAAGGGATGAGCCAAGGATTAGCGGATGAACCGGCCTGTTGCATGGCGACAAGCATGGCAGGACCAGCAAATGTGCTAGTGTACTGGTAAGGGTGAGAGGGACCCTAGACTCAGCCTGTTCACTCTGCTGAACAAGAGACTTCATCCCAAGATGGTGCCAAGCCAAAGGACTGGAGTGGTGATTTCTCTATCAAAATCGGTATTCCGAGACCCTTGGCTATCCCTGAAGGGCCTATCCTAGAACTGTGTGGTCGTCAACCTTTCCTCTGGATTAGTGGACATGATAGAAATGAGCAGGGAATTCAGGATCTCCACAAGGAGGAGACTAGCGACTTTATTGGGGGAACGGACGGTGGCCTTCTCTCCCATAGTGCTGGTGACGAGTCCTCCAAATCCTTATCCCACCAGAACACTTAATGCTGACCTCTACATCAGATTTTTCCGATTTAAATAAATAAAACCCTTATAAATCATATAGAGAGTATGGCGTGGTCTGTTGATCCCAGTGGCATTCCTGATAGTTACCATTTACTTTGCAGCAATGCCCTCCCGCAAAAGTGGGCACAGTGAGTTTCAAGCAAAGAAAGACCTTACAAAAAACGTATCATTCAGTGCTTTACTCAACAGCCACACATTTGTAAAGTTTAATTAAGACTTAAAGACTGAGGGAGGTCTCATTATGTCCCGATAAAGACCCAACATTAAGGGACTTCCTGAGGCAAAGCAGATGCCTATAAGTTGTGGAATGGTCATCATCCAAAGTGATAACGACCCCCTCCGAGATTGTTAAGGCTATTAGAAAACAGACTTATACCGGTTAAAAGTAAAAGATTTTTATTGGTGGGAAAATCTAGTTCACCCACGGAGTATGTACAGTTAATTTAATGAACACAAAACTAGCAAAAATAAACTTTGAACATTTCATTGCTGTTTGTTATTTTGGGAAATTGAACTGTACATGCTCTCCTTTGCCGTTACTCTGTGGAAGACATGTTTTCCTCTGTTGCATATCAGACTGCTGATCAGAATGATTGCAATGAGGTCTATAACAAAGAGTGTAGACTGCATTCTGAGCATTCTGAATGGCTGAGAGAAGGTCTACAGCAGGGGTGGACTCGCCAATAGGGAACTCTTCACCTGGGGCCTCTTTTGTGCAGTATTTCCAAACGTTCTCATAGGAAAAGGGTTGGACTTTGATGCAAATGTGTAATATGGGGCCACTCTGAAAATGATTGCCAGGGCCTCTTTTGGTTCCCAGTCCACCACTGGTCTACTGAGCATTCATATGCTCATTGAGATTTGTAGACCTGGTTGGAGTAGTGAAACCGGAAGACTGATTTATAGGGCCGAGCACAGCAAGGGGATTAACTGAGATGTGCAGGCCCATAACGCCTCATACAGCAGGCACTCAGACTGTGTCCATGAAGCTAAAGCAACCAGAATTCCATATGCAGTTTTGCAGGCCGATTCATGTATTTCCTCCCAAAAGTGTCGCACGCGGCTGGCGCTCAGCGTGCCCATGCGAATGTTTGCGCCAGCCGCGTGCGATAAAATCAATTTCCGCGCACAGCGTATTCATGGATTCTTACCTCCAAAAGCAGACGCGGCGCAGAGTGGCGCAGCGACCCTGAAGCAGCGCCAGTTACGCCCCCAAGAACGCCCTCGCGCAAGGAAAAGCCATCAAGATTGCAAAACCATCGCAAAGGGCTGCGCCAACCCTGCACCAGTGAACCGGACTGGCAAACAGCAAACGCAAAGCGGGTAACGCGTATTACGGGTGTCGGGAACAGGGAGATCGTGTGCGTGTATTTCAGGGGTGCGCGAGAAGTTCCACACGTGATCGTGCTGGGTGCGTGTATTTCAGGGGTGCGCGAGAAGTTCCACGGCGATTGGCCTGGGCGCGTGTAGCACAGAGGTGCGTGAGAAGTTCCACACGCGATCGGGCCTGGGGGAGCGTGTGCGTGTATTTCAGGGGTGCGCGAGAAGTTCCACACGCGATCGGTCCTGGGGGAGCGGGGTACGTGTATTTCCGGGGCTCGCAGGTGGGTACGTGTATTTCAGGGGTGCGTGAGAAGTACCACACGCGATTGGGCTGGGTGCGGGTATTCCAGGGCTGCGCGGGAAGTTTTACACGCTCGCCTACAACACGTATTCATGGAAACGAACGTGGCCAATCCCTTATACACGTACGCCAGCAGGAAGTAGGCGTACGTCCACCCGCACAGCATAAAAGTGCACGCAAACAACAAACAAGCTCAGACACCAGGATGAACATACCGTTCCTAGCAGCAGTGGCCGTGGGATACCGCAGGAGGAGGAGGAGGAGGATAGTCCGGGCCAGAATTTTTACACCCAGAACCAGCCTTTTTGGGATGCCTGATGACCATGTGTATGGGAGGTACAGGTTTCCACCTCACATAATACTCGACCTGGTCAGTGAGTGGGAGGATGACCTCACATCAACCACCCTGTGCTCTCAAGCACTCAGCCCCCTGGAGAAGGTCCTCAATGTACTGCACTTCCTGGCCACTGGATCATTTCAGCGGACAAGTGCCATAGAGGGGGGGTGTCACAGGACACGCAGTCACGCTGCCTACACCAGGTCTTGGCCATCATTACTGCACGCCCATCAGTCCGCAGGCACATATACCTGCCAAGAACACCTGCAGAAAGGCAGGCTGTTGCCCAGGACTTCTACAGGGTGGCACAATTCCCCAAAGTGCTAGGTGCCATTGATTGCACCCATGTGGCTCTACGACCCCCCAGGGCAACTGAGCACATCTATAGAAACCGCAAGCACTGGCATTCCATCAACGCCCAGGTAGTATGTGATGCCAAGGGAATCATCACCTCAGTATACGCCAACTATCCAGGCTCCACCCACGACAGTTTCATCTACAGAATGTCTACCCTAAACCGGGACATAGAAGCTGGGCGGCATGGCGATACATGGCTGCTCGGTGAGTATAAATGCCACTGCGCATGCATGCATGTCAGATACTGAGTAATGTCACAACCCCACTGATGATACCCATCACCACCTCCCCAGGGGACAGTGCCTACCCTCTCAGCACCCACATGATGACGCCAATTCGGAACCCCACCACACCACCCCAGGTAAGATACAACACAGCCCACATTGCAACCCGGGGCATCGTGGAGCGCACATTCGGAGTGCTCAAGTCACGCTTCCGCTCCCTTGACCGTTCTGGCGGGCAGCTGTTATACGCTCCCCCAGTAGTGTGCAGGATCATAGTGGCAGCATGTGTCCTGCACAACGTTGCAACACGCCGGGGCCTGGCCGTGGACATGGTGGTGCCCCCACATCCCCAACCACATGCATGCCCACTGCGCATGGGAGGGGAAAGGGCACGGGGTGAGGCAGCCCGTACGCAGCTCGTGGCTAATTACTTCACATAAAATCACACCCCTGTGGAGTGCACACAGCCCTGGCACATACCAGCTGACAATCAATGATGATTGTTACTGACAATTATGATGTGTCAATGGACAGTCAACTGTCACAACCATACCAGCCTGAGATTGTACATCTGGAAGTGTTCCATTGTGTGCTTCCCAACCTACACAAACAGCACCAATGCTGTGTTCAAAAGACACACTTCTATGCTGCTAAAATCATTACCCCCTTGCAAGACACAACATGACAACAGTGCCATGTCACCCAAACCCTCCCCAGCACCGCCACCCAACACACCATGGCATGACATGCCATGTGAGAGCAAACAAAGTCATCCCCCAAACATGACACGTGTCACAAAGTACAGTGTCCCTAATGGAAACTGGTCACACACAATATGCCCACATACATGTAGAAACAACAACACACATGACCAAATACTTACCACAATACAATTGACATAGCATAAACATGACAGTACTAAGGCAAAGGAGACGTAGTGTTACAACATGAGAATGCCAGCACATCCACCACCTCCAACTGTACAGTGTTGTTGCCACGCACATCTGGAAGTCCACTGCTCACAACATGAGCTCCATCTCCAAAGTGGACGGCCTTGTGAAGACATGAGGAATGAACCTGCAAATTAGGAGGGAGACATGGATGCACAAGCACACATCAATACACCATGCAGTGCACAATACAACAACAATATGCACTAGGAATGTATACACAGTATTGACTACAGACTGCCCACACAGCTCATGGGAGTCCAACGTCACTGTGTAATTCACTGTCACTTGGGCACACCCTTTGCAAGCCCATGGAAACGGGGAGCAGGAGGGGTGTGTGTCTCACTGACCCAAGCATCTAACCCAAACTCAGGACAAGCCTGCATGTGCCCAGCCGGAATACAGTGGATGCCCACGGGAGCCACACAAGGCAACACACTGCAACAAAAAATCAAAAATCAAAAATGGCCATGTGTGGGCCAGAGGGTGTGGGGGAGGCCACCCAGGAGGTCCGAAGACAGGGTGCCCACCAACAGCCACCTGCGTGAATGTTGCGAAAAAAAAACACCTCCATGGGCTCATGGCCTGCACGGCTACTAAATAGTGGGAGATTCACTGCTGGATTCGCTCTCCTCAACCTCTGCTGCTGCTGCTGCCACAGGAGGTGGTGGTGCCATGGGAGGCAGCCCACGCAATGCCCTAGTTTGGTCCTCCATGGCAGCAAGCATGCGGGTCTGGAAGGCCTCGTTCTGGAGGGATATGGTGCGGAGATCCCCATGCAACACCCGACGTGTTGCCCGGACCTCCGCCCGAGTTGCCTGCATCTCTGCTGAGAGCGTACGGGTGACGCGCTCCAGCAGCTGTTCCGTCCTGGTGACAGTGGAAGCCTCAAGGTCCACAAGAGTCTGCCTGAGGTGCCGGACCTCTCCCCTCAGGGCTTCCCTCTGTCCCTGGGCATCTATAGAAATTGATTCCCTCAGATTGTCCAGGGCCGCCTGTCTGTCCCTGTTGGACGCCAACATGTCCTCCCTGACTAATTGGCAAATGGAGTCTGTTGCCTGCTGTAGTAGCTCCATCTGCCTTTCTGGGGGGACAATGGAAGTGGCCACCCTCTCCATGGCTTGAGCAATCATTTCTGATGATGCTGCCTGTTGGTTGGCCATACCGTAAATGGATTGCTCCCATGCGGTATTGCCTGGTGGCGGACGGCCACCGCGTTGGCGGGCACCACACCTGTCTGGGGCAAGGCGAACTGCGCCTTGCTCTGTCGGCACTGCCTGAGGCTGCAGGACTGCATTTCCTCTCTGAACTGCTGGCCCAGGAACAGGATCAGATGTTGCGGAGTGTGGCCCTGCATCCGTAACCACCACAGGCGCACCTACCAACACTGACATCCCCATAGTGGGCTCTACCCCTGGTGCAGGTGGGTCGGACAGAACAGTATCCCTTCCATGAACACATACCTGCGAATCCACATAGGCCTCATCCGAATCAACACCTGAAAAGAGTTCTGGGGAGGTGCAGCCAGGGACACCCACCACCAAACCACGTCCCCCACTGGTGCCTGGTCGTGCTTCAGATCCCTCCTGGGCCTGCACCATCTCCTCTCCCTCAACAGCATCAGGTGCGTCATCCTCTGCAAAAACAAGAAAGACAAACAATGGAAACAGGCATTAGCACCATGGCACGCTATTAGGCCAGACAAGCTACAGGACCAGTACTTGATTTACACATGTCCCACATGACTATAACCCTCCCATGCATGCACTGTCCATGAGTTGGAAGGGGAGGAAAATGTCAGACACTGAAGACACCAAGATGGGAGAGCAACACATCAGCTGCATGCTGGCTAGCAGTGCCATCACACATTGGCCTGTGAGTGGAATGTCCAATACACATACATGACACATGCCATCACACAGATGGCATGTACCATGGGCATGTCATATATGTGACAATAGGGCAGAGTGATGCGCAGTAGAACCAGGTGAATTCCTACAATCAGCCTGAATGAACACAGCTAAATATGGAACAATGTGGTAGCAAGATGCCACTTCAAGGGCAACTGGCGCAATGTAGTGCAAAACGCCTACTGTGGCCAGAAGGGATACTGTAATACCCAAATCCCGGGGCGCAGAATGCATTGGATGAAGCACATGGGTGGGACAAAACACTCAGGCACACACACCCTGACCTGGCACTCAACCAGAACCCCTCCCACAAACTACATACACATGGATCACACACACATGCATGTGCACTCACCGGACAATGCCTCGTAATCTGGCAGCTCTCCCACACCTTGGATCTGCTCCTCTGTGACGTAGGTCCCAGCAACATGCTCATGTAGAGTGAGTTCTATGTCCTCTTGTGGAGCCCCACCTCCAGTCACCAGAGTTGCGGCATGACTTGAGGCCAGCTTTTTCTTTGCCCTACGCTTAAGGTCATTCCAGCGCTTGTAGCACTCAACAGCTGTGCGCCTCATAAACCCAAGGGCACTTATGCTGTCCGCAATGGACTGCCAGTGTGCCTGACGTCGAGCAGGTGTAATCCTACACCCTGAAGTGACCAACATTTCGGCGTCATGTTCGGACACATACTGCACAAGTGCATCCAGTTCGGCATCATTGAAGCTAGGCTTCCTTGGCGTGCCGGACCGTGTAGCCGTGTCGGGGTCATCAGCCTGTACTGGACGAGCACTCTTCCTCTTTCTTTTTGTGGGTGGTGGGGATCCGGAGTGCCCTACGCCGCTCTGGACACTAGAGGCAGGAGCACCGGTGGACTGTGTAGTAGTAGTGTGCGATGGCACACTGACCACATGACTTTCTGCAGGCATTAGCTGAAGTGTGATGATGGCAGGGGGAACCTCAGTCTGATGTACCGGGACCAACACTGTCCTTGCTGGGGGAGTCAGAGCTGGGGTGGACAGAGCTGCAGCTCCCCCTGCAGCTTCCCCACCCCGCCTACTCGGGGCAGCAGATGACATGGCTGCCCCTGTACCACGTGGCCTGGTGACACTGGCTTGCGCCGCCACCCGTGGCCTAGACTTGGCGACCTGGAAGTCAGCCTGGGAGTCACCCTGTGCTAGGTCAGGTGCCACAACGGGCCGGTCCAACAAGGGCTGAGCAGGGATGGTGTCAGCCACGTTTCCCTCAACCATGGGGGGGGTGTGTGTCCCTGACTGGTCCTCCACACGTGGGGGGTTTGGGGGAGTCTCCAAATCCTGGCCACGTCCCCTACCGCGCCCACCACGCCCACCTCTTGAGGCTCGGCCACCTTTGCCACTCTTACCACTTGCTCGCCTCCCAGCCATGGCACTGATGGAGTTGTGCGTATGGGAGTTGCAGTGGACAATTGGTCAAAGGGGTAGGGTACTAGATGGATTTCGTACCCAAGTGCTCCTGCAAGGCTGTATGTAACCCCTGGGGAAAGATGACGGGTCACGCAACGCACAGGCACCCCTAAAACAGAAAATGACGTGCACGCGACCCCTCGTAGACCACGTGCGTGGGAAAAGGAACCTGCACTACGCTGTGGCACCCAGAAACACAAAAATGAACGTATGCGTGTCACATGCAGCCTACAATGACCTCTGAAGGGGTACGCTACACACGGGGCTAGCAC
Organism: Ambystoma mexicanum; assembly: GCF_040938575.1. NCBI lineage: Eukaryota > Metazoa > Chordata > Amphibia > Caudata > Ambystomatidae > Ambystoma > Ambystoma mexicanum. Next base: position 1,087,831,462 of record NC_090926.1, on the reverse strand, counting down.
AGTTGGTAAATACGTGCGCGACTCACCGTCTGCCTGGGAAAAGAGCGTGAAAAATACGCGCGTGTGCACGTTGGCAACACCCCCGCCAAAAGAAGAATTGTACACTGTCTGAGGAGACAGGACAAAAGGAGAAGTCAACGCTGTTTGAGGAAACAGGTCGAAGAGAAAATCAGAAAAATACTGACAGAGGTAACATGGAGTACGAACTAGAAACGCTGTGGAGTAAATCGCGTGTGAACCGACAAGAAGTACAGATTTCACCCACTCGCTCTCCACGGGAAGCACGTACAAGGAAATGATGTACTACACGCACCTTTTAAACCGCACCACACGTCCAACGTCACTTCCGCGTATACGCACTGAGGCACTATCCTCCAATTACGCTGGCTGACACTCGGACGTGCAGTTTTTGGTCTTGTAACATTCCCCCGGGTACAGGGACACGCCCGCGCGTGTCACGTCACAGATGCGCCTGCGCTGTCAGGGCCTTTGGTCCAATGGAATCGCGTACACAGGCCAATCGCATGTGGAACTTCTCGCGCACCCCTGGAATACACGCGCCCAGGCCAATCGCGTGTGAAACTTCTCGCGCACCCCTGAAATACACGCACCCAGGCCAATCGCGTGTGAAACTTCTTGCGCACCCCTGAAATACACGCACACGCTCCCCCAGGCCTGATCGCGTGTGGAACTTCTCGTGCACCCCTGAAATACACGCACCCAGGACAATCGCGTGTGAAAACACCCGCGAGCCCCTGAAATACACGCACCCAGGCCAATCGCGTGTGAGACTTCTCGCGCACCCCTGAAATACACGCACACGCTCCCCCAGGCCCGATCGCATGTGGAACTTCTCGCGCACCCCTGAAATACACGCGCACAGGACAATCGCGTGAGAAAACACCCGCAAGCCCCTGAAATACACGCACCCAGGCCAATCGCGTGTGAAACTTCTCGCGCACCCCTGAAATACACGCGCACAGGACAATTGCGTGTGAAAACACCCGCGAGCCCCTGAAATACACACACCCAGGCCAATCGCGTGTGAGACTTCTCGCGCACCCCTGAAATACACGCACACGCTCCCCCAGGCCCGATCGCATGTGGAACTTCTCGTGCACCCCTGAAATACACGCACACAGGACAATCGCGTGAGAAAACACCCGCAAGCCCCTGAAATACACGCACCCAGGCCAATCGCGTGTGAAACTTCTCGCGCACCCCTGAAATACACGCACACGCTCCCCCAGGCCCGATCACGTGTGGAACTTCTCGCGCACCCCTGAAATACACGCGCCCAGGACAATCGCGTGTGAAAACACCTGCGAGCCCCTGAAATACACGCACCCAGGCCAATCGCGTGTGAGACTTCTCGCGCACCCCTGAAATACACGCACACACTCCCCCAGGCCCGATCGCGTGTGGAACTTCTCGCGCAACCCTGAAATACATGCGCACAGGACAATCACGTGTGGAACTTCTCGCGCACCCCTGAAATACACGCACACGCTCCCCCAGGCCCGATCGCATGTGGAACTTCTCGCGCACCCCTGAAATAAACGCGCACAGGACAATCGCGTGTGAAAACACCCGCGAGCCCCTGAAATACACGCACCCAGGCCAATCGCGTGTGAGACTTCTCACGCACCCCTGAAATACACGCACACGCTCCCCCAGGCCCGATCGCGTGTGGAACTTCTCGCGCACCCCTGAAATACACACGCCCAGGCCAATCGCGTGTGGAACTTCTCGCGCACCCCTGAAATACACGCACACGCTCCCCCAGGCCCGATCGCGTGTGGAACTTCTCGCGCACCCCTGAAATACACGCGCTCAGGCCAATCGTGTGTGGAACTTCTCGCGCACCCCTGAAATACACGCACACGCTCCCCCAGGCCCAATCGCGTGTGGAACTTCCCACGCACCTCTGGAATACACGCGTCCAGGCCGATTGCGTGTGGAACTTCTCGCGCACCCCTGGAATACACGTACCCCGCTCCCCCAGGCCCGATCGCGTGTAAAACCACCCGCGAGCCCCTGTAATATACGTACCCTGCTCCCCCAGGACCTATCGCGTGTGGAACTTCTCACGCACCTCTGAAATACACACACCCAGGCCAATCGCGTGTGGAACTTCTCGCGCACCCCTGAAATACACCCACACGCTCCCCCAGGCCCGATCGCGTGTGGAACTTCTCACGCACCTCTGTGCTACACGCGCCCAGGCCAATCGCGTGTGGAACTTCTCGCGCACCCCTGAAATACACGCACCCAGCCCGATCGCGTGCGGAACTTCTCGCGCACCCCTGAAATACACGCACACGCTCCCCCAGGCCAGATCGCGTGTGGAACTTCTCGCGCACGCGTGTCCCCTGTTCCCGACACCCGTAATACGCGTTCCCCGCCTTGCGTTTGCTGTTTGCCAGTCCGGTTAACTGGTGCAGGGTTGGCGCAGCCCTTTGCGATGGTTTTGCGATCTTGATGGCTTTTCCTTGCGCGAGGGCTTTCTTGGGGGCGTAACTGGCGCTGCTGCAGGGTCGCTGCGCCACTCTGTGCCACGTCTGCTTTTGGAGGTGAGAATCCATGAATACGCTGTGCGCGGAAATTGATTTTATCGCACGCGGCTGGCGCAGACATTCGCACGGGCACGCTGTGCGCCAGCCGCGTGCAACACTTTTGGGAGGAAATACATGAATCGGCCTGCAAACCTCCAGTTGGGAGCCACATGTATTGCCATATTGTGCTACACTGACTGCTTGGGGAACTGTTCGTTCCAAGGCCTGGAATAGCATTCAGGTTAAAAGCACCTCTGTGTTTAATATGCTGAGAATTATGGCCAAATCTGCAGTCTGCATATAAGAAATGTCTGTAATCCACAACCCTTTTGTGCAGGCAGCCCAGTTTTTAATTGTGAAAATCTGGTCACCCTTCATCAGTAAGCAGGGGCCTGCTCATAACATTTAAATCTGCCTGGAAAATCGTGGTGAATTAGCCGCATATATGTATGCATGGGCCTGGTTAGAGTTCAACAATATGTCCGGTCAGCCGCTGGGATTTAGCTGTGGGTACACTGCACGCTGATTAATGTCCATTCCATGGGGTGTAATATGCATTAATTGGACATTTGAAAATGTACAAAGGACCCACAGTGACTGAAAGGCCATTCATTGAAACTGAAAAACATCGTTCTGTAAAGAAGAGGTGAATGATCATTGTCTGCTGGTGCCATAACGTGGAAGCTGGGCCCAGTAAATATCACAGTGTCTTCCTGTACATCCTAGTCATTGGCTCAAAGTAGCCAAGATGTATTCTCTTTTCATAAATCTAACATCAATTATGCCTTAATAAAAATAACTACAGCTATGCTTTTTTCCTCTAGGAATGGACCTCCCCCCAGAGTGGGAGCCAATGGATGGAAAACTGCTGAAGCAGGTGCCCCTGAACCCAAACTCACAGGAGTACATAGACGTCAAGAATAACTTCTATACAACTGTAATAAATGAACAAATCGTCAAGGTGAGTCACCACCAAGAACCTGAATGGCCAATGATACCCGATGAGGCAAACATATTCTCTCATGATGCATGTTAATGTTGATAAATTCCTTCCTTTACTCTTTCTCTTTACTGTATTCACCCATTATATATCTCGCATTAGCCCCTGGGTGCCATTGTCCAACTTCCTTCTTCTCATTTTACCATCTTTCTCTCAAATCCGTTGCCCTTGTCTCATCCCCCTGGTAATGTCCTACCGATTCTATTCTTCATAGGGTTCTACATTTCTTCTTTTGTTTTACTCTATCGCCTCCTATTTTAAATATTTATTGTCTAGGGACCACCCTGCCTTGCGGGGACGGTTTGTAACTGCTCTGAATGGACATGCTCATTGAATATGGTAAGGGCCACCATGCATGCCTCATTCGTTGGCACCTCACTACAAGCAGAATCTGCAGGTAACAGTCACTGAGTAGTGTTGTGTAGTGCCTGTATGTGATGTGCTCAGTGTAAGTGTGGTTGGGTAAAGGAGGGTTGTGTGTTGTGTAGTGTCTGTCTGGTATGATGAAGCTAGTGATGTCATGTGGAATGTTGACAAGTGAATGATGGAATGTTCTGAGTTACGGCAGTTACAGCAGGCCTGCCTGGGTGATGGGAGCCGGTGTTGTCTTCATTCCTCCTCACCACGCCAATAACAATTCCAAGAAGACTTGACATAAATAGCCACTGCCACGAAATCCCTCCTTACTGCAAGCTTTTCCGGCCCTGGGATTGGCTGCTCAGGACTTCCTGATCAAGTGCAATACGAATGTCCTTTATTCGTAATTGACGGCACGCCTTAACATAGCTGCTCACACATATTGCTTCCTCATCCTGATGCATGGCTTGCGAAATGTCAGATTCCGAAGAGTACTTTCCTTTTTACAACCTGAGGTGAACAGCACTTAGTGATATGAGGCTCTAACAATAACACGTTCCAACGTGCAGTCTACGCTTCACCATCTCACCCTGCTGCATGTGTGACATCATCAGTCACGGCTGCTCAGCGGGGCAATGCTTAGCTCCATCGGCCAACGGCCATTCACGTCCCAGGAGACCACGCCACGAAGGACTCATAAATAACCAGAGTTTCAAACAGCCAAAAACATGATGTGCACAATAAGCACTGTACCGTGCTGCTAAGGTCCCATAACTTCAAAGCCTGCAATTTTCTCGTGAGAAGTACACCGTCTAAAACAACTGCTCCCCATTGCTATGAGTGCACATAACATGGGACTGACATGTAGTCAGGCAAACAGACCTCATTCTACACGTCAAAAGCACATCAATTTTCCAAACTTAGAGCAGCGTCTCTTTTCTCGCATTGCCATTCTAACTTTAAAAAAAAAAACGTAGAGCAGCATCAGATTCCTCCCAGTGTGCTAGCTCTTCACTACAGCTCACGAAGGACCTGGGTATAGCGTTTGCTTTCCAGTATTTCTTTTCACCTGCTGGTCCAGCACCATCTCCAGCCCCCAGGGCTGAGCTCTGCCTCTTACTTTTGAGCTGCCCTATCCTAAAGGGGCCTTTTTCTTGTACTTCCCCTGCGCCCTGGGTGATGGGACTTACTGTCTTTTGGGGGCGGTGTTGTCCTTCACCTGCAGGCTGTCCCTGTGCCTTCTGCACCCCCCGCAGCAGGCTCCTTAGCCTTCCTTTCCAGTGTGATGCACGTAGGTCCAACTTCAAAAGACCTCCTTGTCGCCAATGAAAAGATGACATCACTAGCTTCATCATACCAGACAGACACTACATAACAAACCTACCTCCTTTACCCAACCACACTTACACTGAGCACATCACATACAGGCACTACACAACACACCTCCCTCCTTTGCCAAACCACACCTACACATGACACAGCACCCACAGACCGACATTTCCACAGCAAGTTCCGCACCATCAAGACAACAAACCAAAATATCCTACATTCTCGAAAACCCTTCACCAAGACTACAATACTCCCTCTGCCTGTTCCCGCCACAAACAGACAACTGGACTCTCATCCCAGGGGTGGGTTTGGCCCTGGGGTGAGAGCCCAGTTGTCTGTTTGTGCATTGCTGCAGTGATAGCTGGAGTTCTGCTCTGTGCAGGCTGAAGCCGCAGGCATTTTTACATCGCAACTGAAGAGTAATTACTGATTTTATGTCATTTTCTTATAACAGACCAGCTTGACTCCTCAATCACAGCATCTGCTCTCTTCCGTGACCTCTGCACCTCGCTCTCCCTCTCCATTCTCCCTTCTGGTCCTACCCACTTGGCTGGGCACACTCTTGATGCCTTCATCCACACTGACCTTTCACTCTGCCCCCCACTGATCATCCCACTCTCCTGGTCGTACCACTCTCTCCTCTCACCTGGGTCCTCTCGGCCCTCTGACCACACCTCCCCCAGCCCAGCCAACCTCGTTCATGAACATCCGTCCAATGAAACGAGTGTCAGATGCTGCCTTCGCATCTACCTTCATCCCCCCTCTGTCCCCACTACAGACTGTAATCCTGACTCTGCTCTCAGCAACCTCCGTCTTGCCATTACTACTACCCTTGACATTCTTGCCCCAGTCATGAGGGTCTGCCTGAAACATGCCTCCAAGTGTAACACCTGGTACAACTCTGAACTTTCAGCTCTGAAACGCAAGTGCAGAGCTGTGGAACGGAAGTGGCAGACCTCAGGCTCACGCTCTGACAAACTGGCCTGTCGCCTTCTCCAAAGGAAATACAGACTATCCATTCATGCCAAGGAAAGGGCCCACATCCAGGCCTGCATCTGTGGTGCATCTAACAACATAGCTGAACTCTTTAAAATCTGCAGGGAACTAGCCAACCCTTTCGCAGTCTCCTCCTCACCTCAGCCCACCCAGCCCCTCTGCAATGCACTGGCCACTCACTTCACTGCAGAAACTCAGGACATCCTGAGCACCCTTTGTTCCCTCTCTCCCACCCCTTGTCCCACCCCCTGCCTCCTATGGCCTCCCATCCTCCCTCTGCCTTTCTCTCCTCCTGCTCTTCTATCACACCTGATGGTATAGGACAAAATTACTGAGTTATAATTACTGACCCTACCAAAAGACAAGCCCTAAAAAGCATACCACCAAAAGTTATAACTTCTAAAAGTTTAAACCTTTAGTGGTATGTATGTTTTGGTTGGGTTGGTAAAAAAAAAAAAAAGGCTGCGGGGGTTGCGGGGTTGTCCCCCATAAACCCCCACTCACTATACTGTAAACCTGCTGACCCAAAAAAAAGAAAAGAAATTGACCTTTTAAATGCGGTCATTTCTGTCGTGGTAAATTTTGCTGTGGATAAATCACTCAGATCCCGCCTGATAAGGTCACCAGAGTTGTCTGCTCTGTGAAGGTCTCCTCCCTGCTCCTCCAGAACCATTAAGGACAATATTGGCTCTCTTTTCCCTGCACTTGCTGATTTCTGAAAAATCTCTTTTGCTACTGGATCTTTCCCCTCCTCCCTCAAGCAGTCCCTTCTGTCCAGCCAACTACTGCCCCATATCTATCACCCCCTTCCTTGGGAAACTCGTGGAGAAGCTGGTCTTTCCCCAACTGACCCAGCACACTGAACTGGTTGGTTTCTTTCATCTCTTGATTCCAACTCTACAGCTGTTCGCATTCTACTTGATCTCTCCTCTGCATTAGATACGGTCAACCACTCCATCCTCATAAAACGGCTCCACAATACCCTAGGTACACTCAGAGCGGGCACTGGACTGGCTGACCTCCTTCCTCAATGACCACCCATCCCAAGCTATTCTGGGCTCTTTCTCCTCCCCCACCTCTATCCCCACCTGCGGTGTCCCCCAGGGCTCCAACCTTTCTCCCTGGATCTTTAACACCTATCTTGCTCCACTTGCACACCACATTTCCGCCTTCTTCCCTAACTTCCAGTGTTACGCCGATGACACACAACTCTTCTTCAAACTTCCCTCTGACCCTCTCTTACTTCCTGACTGCCTATCTGCCATCTGTTCCTGATGTACCTTCAATGAACTCTGCCTCACTGCCAGCAAGACTGATATCCTTCCTATTGGGACTCCTGCTCCCTCTTTCTTCCCCTCACTCTGGCCATCTTCTATGGGCTCTTCCCCTTCTCCATCAGCTGAAGCCTGAAACCTTGGAGTCATCTTCAACTCCTCTCTTTTCTTCCTCCCTCACATTCAGGACCTTGTCAAGAAGTCCCACTTTCAACCCCACCTCCTTAATGGAATTCTTCCTTTCCTCAATTTCCCCCAGAAACTCAATGTCTCTAGAGCCCTGGTTCTCTCTAGGCTACACTACTGCAATAGCATTTTCCTTAATCTACCCTCTTCTTCTCTATGACCCCTCCAGCTAATCCAGAATAGGACCGCAAGACGTATCCTTGGCTTCAAGCCCAGGGATCACATCTCTCCAGCCCTAGATACTCTCCACTAACTCCTGGTTGCCGCAAGGATCACATTCAAATCCCTCTGCATCATCCACAAGGCTGTCTGGGTCCGGGGTCCACATATTCTACAATTTGCTCTCACTAAATACTCTCCCTCCAGATCTTTAAGTTCCACCAGCACCAACTTCACATCAATCGCTTCACTAAACAGCATGGTGGTGGCCGATCTCTTTCCTCAGCAGGCTCCTTCCTATGGAACATCCTCCCCCTTCCCCTTCGTCTTGAGCCGGATCTCCTCAAATTCCAGAAGCTCCTCAAGACTTTCATTTTCACCTCCTCCTTCCCTTCCTCCCTCCTCTGCTAAACCCCACAGTTGCTGAGATTGGTGACCAATGCCCTTATGTGTCCTCCTGGGTCCTGGCCTCCCACACCCAATCGCCTACAGCCTCTGACCACTCCCAGCACTTGCCTTGGCACCCACTGGCCTGTGCCACCACAGTCCTGCGCTTATTTATTGGCAGCTGACCACTCCACCAAGGCACTTACAGCTGCTGACTCCATAGCACTTCCCTCTTGATACACCTAGCACTTACCCACCTCCACTCTCTCATACCTTCTCTCTCTGCACTTGCACGTTCTGAATGCTCACAAGGCCTTGTAGGTCCGCCTCTATCTTTAATTGTTATCTTTGTCACTCCCTGTTGCCCTGTGGTCGCATTGAAACTTTACTTGATGTATTAGAGCCTTACAAATGCCCAATAAATAAATACCTTACCAGAATGGAGACAAGTTTATTCGTTTCATCTGGGCCGCAAATTCTGATGACTTTAATCGAAATATTTGTGAACATCTCACATAATTACATTTATTTAAGATGTCATAGCCAATGTATCCAAATGGTCTACTATTTCTAATTTAAAAGGATTTAAATTTCATGTACTGGATTGGCTCTTCTTTTTTGAGTAGATGGCCATGAGCTCTGTTTTTTGGGTGTTCATTTCAAGTCCATTTATGGCCAACTGTTCATTCAAGGCTTCAAGAGAACTATGGAGGCCAATTAGAGTCTGATTGAATATTATGAAATCATCAGCACATACTAGCCAAAGAAACGCAACAGAACCCAATTTTGTTGTAAAAGCATTAACTTTCAAGTGACAATCCTTTAAATTGGATGAATAATGCTGGTGCCAGGACACATCCCTGGCATAACCGTTCAAATGTCTTAATTGGGTCGGACATACAACAAGCATCATCCTGCCTTACCCAAACTGATTTATTTAGGGATTTTATTATATCAACAAGAGAGGTTGGGAAACCACACTTAAGAGGCTTAAACCATAATCGATCTCTACAAACACTAGCAAAGGCCATGCTTAAGTCAACATAGGCCATGTATAGCATACTCCTCTTTCTCCAAGCATGAAAATTAATAGATATAGCATTAACCCATTTTGTCCAATTCCCAGACTCTTCCTGAACCCAGATTGAGACGAGTAAATGAACCTCCCAGTAAGGCAATTGCTTTGAAAGCAGAGAGGAGAACATTTTACTAATAACATCCAGTAAAGCTATAGGGCGATAGTTGCATGGTGAAAAACTATTGTTGTTTTTAAAGATGAGGCCTATGAAGGCAGTTTTCCATGAGGGTGGCAATTGCTTTAATATTAAAAGTCTAGAAAAAAGATACAGCAGAACACTAGACCACAATTCATGGTCTATCTTTAAGATCAGATAAGACAGGACATCAGGCCCTACAGCACAGAAGTTTTTTAAATTCTTAATTATAGAGAACATATCATCTTCCACGAAATTTAGAGACCAAGAACATATTTCCAAGTTTGAACTCAATTCCAGGATGTCCACAATCAATTTGTTTGCATAGACACAACATAGGAATATTTCCAAACTGATTCAGCAATAGGATTTGTCTGAAGGTAAGGTTGTAAGGAATTGTCCTTGCTTATTGTATGCCAAAACATTGGGACTGATGTTTTATTATAATAGAAAACCTCACCTCACTTACATTTTGCCAAACCAGAGATTAATGGGTTTTAACCCAATTTGCCAAACCAAAGATTAATGGGTTTTAACCCAGTTTGTATACCTCTGTTTTAGCCTTTTTAGTTCTGAGCCGTGTACAAACCTTAGTGACTTCATTCATCTACGCAAAGCACTCATTGGGGCATTTTTCTGCCTCCGAATATCTATATAAAATGAGTTTGTTGGTGCCTCCAGGTCCTGCGCTCCCTCTCTTTGAGCTAGAATTTGGATAAAAAAATGTAATCTTTAGCATATTTGAAAAATCCAATGGCGATGAGTCATTTGTGGTCAATCAATTTAGGCATCATCATGTAGATTTCCTATTTTTCTATTACCCTCTTTGGCCAAAGAAAATGTCCAAAATACCCTATTCCATGTGCGGTTGACCACTAAATCAGTAGGTGCAATTGAACGAGGATTCTGCCGTCCTATACTCTTACATTAAACGGTTAGAGCAATATGCTATCTCCGCAGCAGGTGCCTCCCTCTGGAACAGCCTTCCTGCCTCCCTGAAACTTGAGGAGAACCATCTCCGGTTCCGGAAGCACCTCAAAACCTTCCTCTTTGCTTCTGCTTTCTCTCTCCCTCTCCCCTGCTAAATCACTGAAACTGTACTGAATTAGCAACTGGGACACTCACCAATCTCGGTCCTTGGCCCAGCCACTCTCCCCTGCACTGCCTTCCTGGCAACCCCTGCACTGCAGGACTGTCTCTGTATCCCTACAGCCCCCCTTCCCAGCACTTGTCTGCACTTATCTTGCACTTGCCACCAGCTGGCCCTTATTATTTATCTTGTTCATTACTAACCCTGTACTGCACTCTCCCCTCTCCCTTTCCCCCTTGCACTTTTCCCGTCGCCCCTACCTATGCACTTGCGCGATCTGAATGACACCTGGCCTAGTAGGATCCGAGTAGGATCGTTGTCTGTCTCCCCTTGTTCCCCCCTCCCTGCCTCGTCGCGCCTTGAAACACTTGTGTATAGACGCGTTACAAATGCCATATCATATCATATCATATCATATCATATCATATGATCATCTACCAGGGATGGTATGATAATAAATTTCTAGCATTTCTCAGATAAAGCAATAGAGAAGAAAAAGCATAAACTGAGTTTCCCCACCTCCAAGTCCCTATTCCCTGGAATATCTCCTTTTAAATGTCATTATACTTGAACAGTCCCCATATAGACATTAAGTTCATCCAGTCGGGGGGGTTTGGGAGGCAGCTGTTGGACGCACAGCAAGATAGCCGCACCTTGAAAGTGCTCCCAGAACGGAAACAAAACATCCTTTTAGTCTATCCTTCTGCCCAAACAGTTAAGGGTCATACGTTACACAGTAAATTGCCAGAGATCCAGGTAATAAGAAGAGACGGTCTGGGGTTCGGCTGGTAGCGTGCATCACACCCGGAAAACAGCACGATAGCGACAGCCTACCTGGGCAGAAAATGGCAGTACTGGTGTGAGACAGATGGCGGGGGTTCTGAAGACATCTGTCTCTGAGGGGCTCACCAGCCTATGGTGGCTCAGAGCAGACCACTGACCCCGAGCGCGAGGGTGAGCTGCCAGTGTTGGCCAGTGGTAACCACTCCCCTGGGACCCCACTGGCACACAGCCATGGGGGAGGCCATAATTGGCAGCTGGGATCAGAGAAGAGTGTTGGTGCTCCGGCTCAGCAAGCCCAGGTGTCGCAACAAATGGTCTGTGCGGCTGAGTCATGGCCGCCTTGACCGTGCTGTCGCCTGCGGAAGTGGCCCTTAGAGTGGGCACGGCTGGACATGGTGACTCCGAACTGGAGCCTCCTGGGATCAACCCGCTACAGCCCTGATGCTGGCGGCACACACGTGTCACATAGGCATGGGAGTGCGCTGCTGACTTTGGACCAGTGCCCACACGGATTGTGGAAACAGAGAAATTGATATGAGGCTGGGAAGCCCAGAAGGAAACACACCAACACAGGTTACAAAGGACATACAAAGCGCTTTATTTCAAAGTTACAAAGTTACCAAGGTCAATTGACATACGGATAGCTATTCGGCCCTCTGACTAACACGCGAACCTTCAACGTAAGGTTCGCACTGAAAGTGGGAGAGACCGATCATCGGGATGCTTGGGTTTTTATACGTTTTGTCCTGCATTGGCCAGCCCTCTCGTAAGTTAACCATTCTTGGAACCGTGGCTAGGGTTCGTAGCCTGGTCGAACACACAATTTACATAATTTGATCAGTTCCGCTGATACAGTTACATATTTACACACAGGTTAAAGAGAGGACAAGGTCTTAGTTCGTGACCCTAACAAGTGGCCTGCGGACATATTACTTATTCACGTGTGCGGAGGTCACCATGGCCGGAGTCTTACACAAAATGTCGTTCGGCCTCCATTTTGTGATTCAGGGTGACTTCCACACTGCAAGAGTACCTAAAATGGCGGCTAGATCCAAGATGGCGGCTTACAGAATACATTAAGGTCAAGACCTTGCCGCGGAACCTATGTACATGGTATTCTTTAGACAGCTTGGCGTAGGCCAACATACATTTAAACAATGCGATTGGGGTCACAATATTATATCGATTTCCACAGACCCTCCTTTTGGCCTATGCCAAGTGCTAATACATCATTTCCTAATACTTTCGAAAATAACTGATGGCATTATCATCCATAGGTTCCGCATCATTGTCCGAAATGTCAATAGCCATAAAGTTGTTCATAAGAACTTCTTGCAACATGAACTCTTTAGATGCTGTCTTCGGGGTGTATATCTTATGCCCTATTGCGCTCATTACCTGAGCACAACATCGCCCCATCATTCCACATATACTCGGGAGGCATTGAAAACAACAGCAAAGAACTAACAGAATCCCTAAAATACCTAAAATGACAGAAAGCACCTTCCACCCCCAAGATCGTAAAGAATCCCAAAACCAAGTACTAATGTTCCATTCTCCTACAGGGATATGGACTTCAGAACTGAGAGTGTGTAAATTCTGAATTGCTTTAAAAATTGTTGGCGAAGAATCTGGCACGAAAACACAACAAGCGGACCCCACTAATTTACATACTCCACCTCGTTCGGCTAAAATGACATCTAATGCCATTCGATTTTGAAGTGCTACCAATCTTATCGCCTTTTGCTCTAAGGTCATATTGTAAAGTATGTCCGTGGTCCGGTTGATCGTTTTCTCCAACACCCTCGCTAATCCCCTAATGTTTTCTGAATTTGCTATTTGTCCCCAAAAGGGCACTACTGATTTGGCTATATCCCCAAACACTTGTCCAGGGGTCTCTCCATTACTATCCCGTCGCGGGCGAGCCTTAGATACCTCTAAGGTACTGGCTATAAATACACCTGGTAACAATATCCCTAAATAACAAGTCCCCTGCCAATCCTTCGGCAACCAGGGAAAAGCTAAACTACCACAAACAAAATAAACGGGTCCCCCTACATACAAAGGCCTATTTTCCCCAGTCAAATTTACAGTTTTTACACAAGGCTCAAATAAGAATAAGAAGGAGGCATGGCATCCTTATTGCCTATCGGAGCCATCTTAAAAGAAACTAGATTTTGGAAAGGAAAAGAAAGTTTATCAGACGGCCTAATAGAAGCAACGTTAGGTTTACTTCTATTTGCGAAAAGCGAGCATCCCAGGGGAGTCAATTCACGTTTTTCAAATTCATTCAAATTAGTCCCATCAAAGTTCCCTGAGATGCTATCATTCCATCGGCCGAAGAAGACTGCTCTAAGAGAGGCATAGCAAGAAGTTGTTAAAGGTAAGGGATGTATATACCATCCCAGTCCCTTGTTCCCATGTTGTGGTAAGTGAGTGCAGATCCAACAATTACTCTTATTAAAAATAGCATGCGTAGCATTCATCACTATCATCAAAGTGTTATTATGATATTTCTGTCTATGCCGAGAGTCCCTAGGGGACAGAGTGTGAAGGTGTACAGAGGGAGTCAAAACAGTTGGTACGATTTTGGTCGGTAACAGAGGCTTCAAAGGATAAATTTCTTCAAAATACCAAAGTCCCACAGCAGCAGTTGCAAAAATAACAATAATCAGAACGAGAACACAACAGTACGTTTTCGGGGCCCAGGCACATTGTTCATTGTTCGATTTGGTCACCTCCTTGTCTAATAGTTCAATACGGGGAGCAGCGGTGAAGGCGGCAGGCATCATTGTCATCCCGATCGACGGTCCCAATGTTCGTTGCTGGCGGCACTTCGGCCGCGCGATTTCTTAGTCCTTCCCGACCCTAGCCAACAGAACCCTCCTTTTCTTTGTTCGAAAAAAGAAAGACAACAGTACTTCAATCACTCTTTTCCTTCCAGATGCACGACACTCGTGCGGTTCTATTTCCGCGGTCGAAGGTTGTACCCGATGGTACCCAAGTTTGTTGAATCCAAAAGCAAAGTGTCGTCGCTCCCTGAGGGGAGCGTTGTGTCGGTGGCGACGGAAGTCGCAGAGCTCGAAACAAGATTTTCCGGAAGTGATTGATCAAGGGAGTGCGGAGACAAAATGGACGGCTCCCCGAGCTCCTCAGGCTCAGAGAACTTCTCCGACGCACTCACAACGCTGCCTGCTACTCCGAGATCAGAGAGTGTAGCACCAGCGAGGGGTTCTGTTTCTTCTGTAGGGTGTGGCGTCGGGTGAGGGATCTTCTTTACGTGTGTTGCATGTATCCAGTTCTTCTTTCCTGCCACCCGCACTGCCGTCCTGGTGACCAACAATACCTGGTAGGGTCCGCGCCAGCGGGGCGCAAGACAAGAAGACCTCTCGTAGGCCTTCACCAGGATCCAGCTACCGGGCAATATATCGTGTCCTGGGCCCGTAAACCGTACAGGTAAGGCAGCATTCACCTGGTGGTAAATGAAATACAGATTTTTAGTCAATTGATTACAGTAATCTATGAGCAATACATTATCCACATCCCTCAGGGCTTTAGGTTTAGGGAGACCCCAGATACTAGCAGGTCTTCCCATTACCACCTCGAACGGAGAGAGCCCAGTTCTAGTCTGGGGTGTGGTCCGCATAGCTAACAACACAATAGGTAAAGCGTCGGGCCATTTTAGTTTAGTGTCGGCACATGTTTTTGCAAGTTTGTTTTTCAAAATACCGTTGTGTCTCTCTACCAACCCCGCACTTTGAGGGTGCCTAGCTGAATGAAAACGTTTCTCAATCCCTAGGGCAACACATATTTGCAACATTACGGCTGCGATGAAATGGGGGCCGTTGTCCGACCAAATTATCCTCGGGAGCCCAAATCGAGGGAAGTACTCTTTCACCAGGATCTTTGCGGTAGTCATGGCGGTAGCATCTTTGACAGGGAAAGCCTCGACCCATTTGCTAAAAGCACAAATGATGACAAGAACATATTTCAAGTTATTACATCGCTCCATTTCAATAAAATCAAGGTGAATGGTTTCAAAGGGGACAGAGGGGGGCCCGAAACTTCCCCTTGGAGTCACTGTCCCTTTACCCACATTGTGCTGCAGGCAAATCATGCAATTCTGAACATGTCTCTTTGCAGTTTCCAAAATTTTATCATTCACCCAAACCTGCTGTAATATCTTCGTAATTTGCTGGGCACACACATGTGTTGGACCATGTGCCATTGTAACCATTGCTAACACATAAGAATCAGGAAGTAACCATTTCCCGTCGGATGCGTCCACCCAACACCCTTCATCATCCAATTTTCCCATGCCTTCAGCCCACTTCCTAGACTCTTCAACGGAGGCATCAGTCTGCATATCTCGCACAGACCCAATGCCTTCATCTATTATACAAACATCTCTCACTTCCCTCGAGGTGTACATGTCTGTGCTAAGGTCTGTAGCTGTTTGTCTAGCTATCAAATCTGCAAAAGCATTTCCTCTTCCCACATTGTCTATGACCTTGCGATGTGCTGCACATTTCATGATTGCTAATTGTTCAGGGAGTGAGAGCGCTGAAAGTAGTTGTACTATTAAGGGACCATGCTGAATCTTGGTCGCATGTGAGGTCAGAAACCCTCTTTCCGACCACAGTTTTCCGAAGTTGTGAGCCACCCCAAAGGCGTACTGGCTATCCGTAAAAATATTGACTCTATGCCCTTGGGAGAGTTCACAAGCGCGGGTCAACGCTATAATCTCCGCAGCTTGTGCGGAGTTATGCGGAATCCTTTTAGTTTCAACAATTTTGTTCAAAGTGGTAACTGCATAAGCAGCTGTAGATGTGCCATTCGGAAGTTTGAAGCAGGAGCCATCACAAAACAGCTCCCCTTCCGCATTCTCCAAAGGAGTATCTGAGAGGTCTATCCTGCCCTTTGTTTCTTGTTCGGTGGCATACAGGCAGTCATGTGATCCTTCATCACCGCAAACAATATTTTGCGGGAGAGGTAAGAGTTCAGCCGGATTGAGAACACAACACCTTTTAATTTGGATATGAGGAGCAAATAGGACTAATTCGTACCTTGTCAACCGGGCAGAGGTAAGGTGTTGCGTTTGAGTCTTATTCAATAGAATATCAACAGAGTGAGGTACCATCAGAATTAAATCCTGGCCTAGGACCATCCCCTCACTCTGCTTTACAGACGCAGCGGCAGCTGCAACAGCGCGCAGACATCGCGGCAAAGCGCATGCAACAGGATCGAGGGCGGAGGAATAATAGCCGCACGGCCTATTCTTCCCTCCATGTTCCTGTGTTAACACAGACAAAGCACATCCATCACATTCATGCACAAACAACACAAAGGCCTTATCGTAATTTGGTGTACCCAGAACCGGTGCTGAACATAGCGTGGTTTTGAGAAGCTCAAATGATCGTTGATGTTCCGATTCCCATGGCAGTGGCAGAGAAATGCCCTTCTTCGTCAAAGCCGACATCGGTTTTACCACTAGGGCAAAATTCGGGATCCACAGTCTACAGTAGGACACCATCCCTATCAGGGCTCTGACTTCCTTCTGTGTTTTTGGGACAGACATGCCAGAAATGTGTTTTATTCGTTCAGGTGTCAATCTTCTCCCCTCCTTTGACAGGAGGTAGCCTAAATAGGCAACCTCCTGGCAACAATATTGAAATTTTTTTAGTGAAGCTTTGTGACCATTTTCAGCTAAATGAACAAGCAACAATATAGTGCCTTCCTTACAAGCTTTCTCAGAGTCTGCAGCCAAGAGTAAATCGTCTACATATTGAAGCAGCGTGCAAGTAGGTGGCAATTCAAGGGTGTCGAGCTGCTCCTTTAAGGCTCTACTATAGATACTAGGACTTTCAGTATACCCTTGAGGTGCCCTTGTGAATGTAAACGAGCGTCCCCCCAAGGTGAACGCAAACAAATACCTGCTCTCCTCATGTATCGGAATACTAAAGAAGGCGTTTTTCAAATCTACGACACTAAAGTGTGTAGCCGTAGCAGGGATCATTGTTAAGATCGTTGTTACATCAGGCACGATTGGAAATTGTGGGGCTACCACCCGGTTAATAGCACGAAGATCTATTATAAACCGGTACGGAATTGCATTGTCGCCTTTCTTATATACTGGCAAGATCTGGCTATTACATAAGCTACCTGTTATTTCTTCGATCACTCCACGATGTACAAAATCGGAGACAATGCATTTCAGAGCACGCTCACCTTCAATTGAAATTTTATATTGCGGAATGCGCGGTAGCTTAACCCCATGTTTCAAGACTATCTTAACAGGCTCGATGTGCAATATCCCGACATCATTGTCGTCTATTGCCCACAAACATTCCGGGACAATGTCAAACTCGGGAGGTAGAGGTCGAGTCAAGTACTGGGAGTTGAAGGGTTGCTGTGGTGAAACTGTTAATCTTATTCCGTCAGGGGAACAATGAATCACTGCATTCAGTTTCTTTAACAAATTCAACCCTAGCAAATTTTCTCCGCAGTTCGAAGTAAGAAGAAAAGGGCACTGGTCTGTGAAAGGACCCAAAGAAACAGATACCGGCGCAGAAACCGGACAAACAGTTGGTATACCAGAGAACCCTATAGAAACATTTGTTTGCCCTGACAGTGGGATGTTTGGAACCCTAGAATGGTCAATGGAGCACTTTTGTGCTCCAGTGTCGATCAAGAACTGATGTTTCCTATTCCCCACCAATAATTCAACGTAGGGGCCCTTCTGAATAACTGGAATAGGTAAAGGTTCCAAACGCTGCTCCGAGCAATCCTAGTAAGGCAGAACTTCGTCAAAGGGAAGTTCTTCAGAAAGATAGGCAACAGAAGGGTGATCAAATATATTTCTCGAGTCCATACTCGGAGTCTGATTTTCCCGTGAAAAAGGTTGTTGGGGATCTTGTAGAAGCTGACCCCTATCAGGGCCCCCTGCTCCGGGGCGGCCCCTTGGTCGCCTACCCATACCTCCAAATGTGCCTCCTGACCTCTGACGAAGGGCAGGGCACTGTGCTCGCCAGTGACCTTCCTGGCGGCAATAAGCACACTGATTAATATTTATAGAATTTGGAGGAGTATTTCCTCTTGGAATGTACTGACCTCTAGTCTGTGTTGTACCTCCTCTGGGGTTTCTGACAATTTGCTGCAACAATACCTTAGTCTTTAAGTCTTCCCTTCTTTTTTCGATTTTCTCTTTCTCATTATTAACCCGATTCTCATAATACTGAGCCATATGCAAAACCTCTGACTGAGATTTTGCCTGCCAAGCGCTCTCTGAGGACATAATTTGTGACTGGATGTCGGGCAACAATCCACATACAAATTTGTCCACAAACAACCTCTTTCCCGACTCTGTGCCCAAATCCTGTCCACTGAAGTCAGAGAACACTTGTTCAAATCTATTAAAGAATTCAGTAGTACCTTCAGTTTTCCCTTGGACGCAGGCCGTAAGCTTGTCCCAAATAATCCTTTTTTCTGGGATTATAGTTTTTAGTTTAGCAACTATTCTATCGGGTAAGGTAAGTATTACCTGGGGTGGTTTCTCACCAGCTGGTCGTTCCCCATCTATTCTAATCAGATTTACCCATGTATCCCCTAGCCCCGGCACATCATCTACTGTCCGTACCTGTTTCCATACATCAACTGGCAAAAGCACTGGAAATAATAAGTCCATGTCACTTAAGGTGAACACAGAAGACTGTAAGACGGATTCTATTTCTTTATAAAACCCTGTCGGGTTTTTCCTAATATCAGGGACTGATTGTCTAATCGTGTTTACTTCCTGCCGAGAGAACGGGACGTGAACAAACTGCGATACGTAATGTGCAGGGATATCCGTCGCGGGAGTACCAGCTGCCGCGTCGGCGGGGATTTCTACTTTTGGGACAAGGTTCGGAGGGACCTCTCTCATAGGCAACTGAGATATAGGGACCTCCGACCGCTTACTGAGCAATAGGGCCAAATCGAGCGCTAAAGCAGCTGTAGAAGTGTCGGGCGAAAAAGCTCTTTTACAAATACCCAATAACTCTATGGGGCAACCAACCTTCTTCCTTATACATTCCTCCTGTAAGTGCTGTACCATCACTTGGATTACCTTTCTTTGCATCTCTACCGTGTATTGACTATATGTGTCATACACCTCATCTGGCGGTATCGATGAATCCGAGATCCATCGAATCGCGTCTTTGGTACAAATTCGTACTTCCTCAGGTGCTGATCTTCGGCACGAAAGGAACCGTTTCTGTACATATATCCTGTCGTCCTCATCATCCTCGTTTTGTAACCTTTCAAAATCGCTCCTAAACTCAAACAATCTATCAACATGTCCATATACTTTCTGCTCTGTATCCCTCGAGAGTGCCAAAGCATTCAGATCTCTCACCCCTTGTGGGAGATCCGAAGTCTGCAATCTACCCCACATTACACCTAAGTGAATCCCCAGTCCTTCAATAAAAACATTTTTCTCGGGAAAATCGTGCAAATTAGATAATGTTGAAAATACATCAGTTTGATCACCTTTTTCCATGCATTGCTTAGCCCAGGCAAATAGTTCCTGTTTCCTGCCCGCAGGAACAGTACTACGAGTTACAATTGTTGACCCTGCACCGGGATCTGTTTTAACGAACACGGGACTCCCCGGAATCGAAAGTGTAGGTGGACTTAACAAGGGTGCAGGGGAGAGAGGCAGTGTAATAGACAGAGGAGCGACAACCAAAGAACTAGGAGCAGTAGGCTGCGCAGGAGGAGTAGGACTAGCAACGGGAACAATAGCAGGAACGGGCAAGGTGCCCATAACAGGAACATACGGAGGTGGCGCTGAAGAATCAGGCCTCCGTTCGTTCAATATTTTCTCAATAAACTCCTCGGAAACATGGAAATCTTTAGAGGGGTAAATTTTCCGGACCTCGAGCGAGAAAGCTCTATCCATTTTCTGGACTTCTTCTAATCGTTTTTCCTTGTCATACAACAATGCCTTTTCGGCATTCGTTTTATGACGACGTGCATGTTTATCCCTACTTTTAAGCTGCTGCAATGCTTCCTTTTTCCAATTTTGTAACACATCAAAGGCTGCTGGCCTAGCCTTTTTCTTAAGCAAAATCGATTCTAAGTACTCAATACGGGGGATCTCAAAACTACCATTGATTGGCCACTGAAATTCGGAGGCATTTCTGGTCTGTCTGTGCCAAATGTCATTAAATACAATACTACCAATGCCATACTTACAGTACATAGTACACGCCGGCGACCCCTCCTGTGGTGCCGGACGGCTAAATTCCAAAGATTGTCGATCGCTGCGGAACAGAGCCCTAAAGCAGCTAGACAATTTCCCAGGCATTTCTCAAAGAATTGGTGTTACCTGGTCCAATAATTGTGTCTGCAGATACAATACGCCAAATTCAAATTGTCAGGGTTAAATTAAGAGCCGGGTCACGACTGCACCTGACCAAACCTAAGGAGGACCGTACGGTTTACAAAGGACTTCAACTAACGAATTTTTTACCTGCGTTCGGTGGTTTCGGCAAATCTGCCCGCCTCGGAATTGGACCCTCGTCAAGATGCCGTGTCAGACCGCACGACTATCGCCCAAGAATCGGATCGTGCAGCGCTGCCGAGGTATCGCGTCTCGATCGGTCGGGCCCGCAGAATCACACCGTCCGATCCCGATTCGATAGTCTGCGTCAACCTTCAATGATCCGGCATCAATCTTGAGGGTCCCTATTCGGGCGCCAACTGTGGAAACAGAGAAATTGATATGAGGCCGGGAAGCCCAGAAGGAAACACACCAACACAGGTTACAAAGGACATACAAAGCGCTTTATTTCAAAGTTACAAAGTTACCAAGGTCAATTGACATACGGATAGCTATTCGGCCCTCTGACTAACACGCGAACCTTCAACGTAAGGTTCGCACTGAAAGTGGGAGAGACCGATCATCGGGATGCTTGGGTTTTTATACGTTTTGTCCTGCATTGGCCAGCCCTCTCGTAAGTTAACCATTCTTGGAACCGTGGCTAGGGTTCGTAGCCAGGTCGAACACACAATTTACATAATTTGATCAGTTCCGCTGATACAGTTACATATTTACACACAGGTTAAAGAGAGGACAAGGTCTTAGTTCGTGACCCTAACAAGTGGCCTGCGGACATATTACTTATTCACGTGTGCGGAGGTCACCATGGCCGGAGTCTTACACAAAATGTCGTTCGGCCTCCATTTTGTGATTCAGGGTGACTTCCACACTGCAAGAGTACCTAAAATGGCGGCTAGATCCAAGATGGCGGCTTACACAATACATTAAGGTCAAGACCTTGCCGCGGAACCTATGTACATGGTATTCTTTAGACAGCTTGGCGTAGGCCAACATACATTTAAACAATGCGATTGGGGTCACAATATTATATCGATTTCCACAGGATGAAGGTGTAACAGCACAATTATCGAGGATGACTGCTGGATCAGCACACCCTTGAATATGAAGGGCTTGTTTGTTGAGCACGCATGAGACAGGTCTTGGTATATTCCACTCCGACATGTGTGATAAATGACATGCAAGGAAACCTCGAAACGGCACTAGAAACCCACTGGGCAACCTGGTATCTGAGCGTAGCGCCAAGGGCCATGTTATGCCTCACTGAGTATTGGAGGGTTTGCCGACCTGGCACCCTAGCGGCTTGTGGGTACCACAAAGCACAGTACCTACCCCATAATTGCAAGAGCTCAGTGAGGGGATCCTGCAGGGTGAAGGTGACTAACAGCTGTGCTCACTGTGCCCAGATCTTTGCACCTGCGGGAATGGAGATGGTCTGATGGTCAGTGGATGTGTTTGTGATCTACTGGGGTAATTGGCAGCATTGCGGTCCACAACTGTGGAGCCTGAAGGATGCAGAAACGTATATCTTGCTGGGTTTGTTAGTATTGCAGAATCAGGAGTCACTAACTCTAAATCAGGGTTGTGTGCCCAGGGAAGTGGTGAGGCCCCTCACAGGACCTCTTAGCCCTGAACCAGATACTGGCTGCCTTCTAAGATTGCATGGACAATGTCAGCCCACAAATGTACACGCTCATATGTAAGATTGATAGCTCGACTATTCAACTAGAAAAGCTAAGTGAACGGATGAGCGAAGCCGACGACACAGAGGACCAAACGGCTAGAGTACAGGAGGAGGTGGCCAAGTTACAATAGACACTCAAAAAAGTAACAGCAAAATCAGATGATACAGAAGGTCGCTATGGATTTTTGGGGTACCAGAATCAACAGCTATCGACAAGATGGAGTCCATTGTCGAGCGTCTGCTGCTGGATGTTTTGCATAATCAGACAATATCCCAGGTATTTATGGTAGAGCGAGCTCGTAGATCCCTGGGCCCCAGACCACCATCGGGAGCATTAGAAAGGCCCATTATAGCCTGTATATTTAGTTACCGGGACAGGGACACCATCCTCATAGTAGCCAGGGAACTGGGGGAGCTGAATACAGTTCTACGACAACCCGCATATTTCACGGCTTTAGCAGGAGTCCAGGAGACCATTTCAAGAAGCAAAAACTCTTCTGCGTAAACATAAATTTAGATACCCGATGCTATATCCTGCTAAACTTCAAGATTATGCATAAAGGGAAAATGTCATTCTTCACTGATTCTAAGGCTGCAATGAGCTATCCTAAGGACCTGCTGAATAAGAAGAAAATTCCTGGCTCTGAATTCCCGGATTGTGACTATACCTGAGCAGAAGACAGTTTTTGTGCTTTCAGGTCACTGGCGAGTGGCAGCCCTTCACAATGGGATCCACAGGATTGTTGGTGGCTTCAGAGCAGAGATAGGCCAGTTGGTGGAAAGGTTCTGTTAAGATGCACCGGGAGTTGCTGCAAGATACAGCAACCCCCTAAAAGCAGTAACTTCCAGTTCACATTGTATATTTCAGCTTTTTTGTGGACAGGGCAGGTACGATCAGTAAGTTCTAGTTCTTGGTGTGGGTGGCAGGTGGGAAGGGTTGTGGGGTGCAACTGTCTGTCCCAGATGAGTAAGTGGTTCAAATGCCTCAAGCCGCCACACAGAAGACCACGCCATTGCTACAAACACTAGACGGGAAGTTGAGGAGAATCCTAACACATCGCACACGCACAGGTGTGGCCAGGTATAAACATAGAAGCGAGACACACTAGGATAACTATGCTCACATAGAAAATCAAAGGCCTAAAGGATGCAAGGACGTTTTGACAGATAGTACACTCCACTAATAGACACCAGGTAAATATATGAATGCTGCAAGAAACACATCTTGGCGAGGGATACAGGATACAATCTGCACAGGGATAGGGTATACACTGGTACGGATCGTCCTTCTCCACACACTCGAGGGGTGGTGACGTATGTTCACTCCTCACTCCAATACAAATTACATGAGAATATTTTCAGATGATCAGGGCAGGTTTTTTCTACTAGTGGGAGAAAATGATGGTAAGACGATGCTGCTCATGTAATATATATGCTCCGTACGTTGACTCCCTGGCATTCTTTCAGGACTATGAAAGTTATCTATATAAATTGGGGGAATACAAAATAATTTGGGGCAGCGATTTTCATTTTGCACTGACAATAGCCATGGATAGGGTGAGATCCTCACAGATTAGCCTCCCTAAATCTGCTGCAGTGTGGTCTGAGACCTCGTTATACCACAATCTGGTGGCCGTCTGGAGCACAACACACCCGAACATGAAAGAGTTTACATAGCACTCAAGCATTTATGGATCATCCTCAAGGATTGACCATATTATGGTGATACCAGACTTTCTTAGGAGTATCATTGAATGTGTACATCTGCCTCCAGAACACTGTCGGATCACTCCCTCATCTATTCTCATTTGGATGGGCATCCAATCACACTAAGTTACGAAGATGGCGTTTTAAAAGTGAGATTGTCCGGGATAAGGTGGTGCAAGGAGAGATCTTGCAGGAAATTAAATTATTCTTTGAACGGAAAATGCACTTGGTTAATTATTTTAACATAGTATGGGAGACGTTCAAGATATATGCTCATGGGATTTGTATAGCAAAAGGATGCAGGGTGCTGAAAGCCATATGACAGTTGCTCTTACAACTTGAGAAGGAATTGAAAACACTGTACTAGCCGTGAACCATGACAAGGACCACTCGTATCTAGCCCAGTTGCTCATGGCAAGACAGGAATTTACTGAGTTTGCGCTTCAGGAGCCAGGGTTGATAGACGGGCCAAGCAGGGCAAGGTGAGGGCGATCGACCAAGTAGGACATTGGCATGGGATTATACGCAAAGAGAGGGAACATACAGACATTATGGAAATAGAGAATAACGAGCGGGATCTAATAAGGGACAATGGGGAAATGAATTGCATATTTACTAAGTATTACCAACAGCTATACACAGCGAAATCAGAAGCTACGGATATCATGGGGTTCCTTGACCGCACAGTGTTGGAGTGGGTTGATGAAGCTTGGAGGGCTCTCCTTAATGACCCCATTTAATTGGACGAACTCAAGATAGTGATTAGCGGTCTGCCATCAGGCAAGACCCCTGGCAATCATGGCCTTGCAGACGAGTTTTGCAAAACATTTACAGAAGACGTAGCGCCATACCTACTGCGAATGTTAGAACATTCATTGGAATTAGGTTTTCTCCCACAGATTACGCGCACATTGCTCATTAAAGTTTTGCACCATCCAAATGTACCTCTTATAGGTCACTAACATTGATGAATACCGGCAATAGGATTTTGGCTAAAATAATTGCAAACATATTCCAGCCACTACTACCATCCCTGATTCTCCAGGACCAAGCAGGGTTTATATCAGGCCGCTCCATGCAAAATTATTTGCAGACATTGTTTGCGATGAACCTACCATCCTTCACAACCTAGCCTTTGCCCAGCGTAATGATCCAAAACTTGCAGAGGCTTTCTTGCAAGTGATTCCTGGGGGAGAAGGACAAGAAAAGGGAAACAGGGATTACTATGTAGAAGGGAAACATCGAGGGAAGGCCTAAGTAAGACTCAATTAGTAATAGCCAACACCCATCGTACGATCGTGTTAGAGATTGCACTTTCTCACATGACAGGGGGACATTTGGGACAATCTAAAACCCAAGGTCACATCAGTGGAAAATTATATCGGCCAGGGATCCTTGCTAACATAAAGAACTTCTTTCAGACATGTGAGATCTGCCAAAAGACCAGCTCACATAGTCCCCTACCTGGCCCTCTAAACCCACTACTGATAATAGAGTTCCTTTCTCTAGAATCGGGATGGCTATTATTGGATCATTGTAAACATCTAAACTGGGCTATAAATATGTTCTTGTAATCGTTGATTATGCTACCCATTACCCAGAACCATTCCCCATGTGGAACAATGCAAAACACCTACTACCATCCTTTTCTAGGGTTGGTTTCCCCAAGGAAATTCTAACAGCTCAGGGATCCAATTTCATGAGTAAGCTCATGGTTGAAGTTAAGGAATTACTACACATTACCACCTTAAGAACCTCCTTTTACCACCCCCAAATGGACAGATTGGTGGAGAGATTTAATGATGACCCTTAAAATGATTTTGAGAAAGTTTGTAGACGATGATGGGTAAGACTGGGATAATATGATCCCTTGGGCTCTGTTTGCAGTGAGAAAGACACTGTAAGCATCCATCAGTTTCTCCCCTTTTGAGTTACTCTACGGTAGGGATGTCCTCAACATGCTCCGGGAAACCTGGGAAGAAAGAGAAGAGGCGCCAGTACCCCTCTCAGAGACAGCTACCTGATTGCAAGAACACATGAAACTCGTCTGAGTCTAGTCCACACTCACATGGAGAAAGCTCAAGCCCAACAAAAATGTACCCTTGACAAGAAGGTCAATCTAAGATCCTTTTCAGTAGGGCATAATGTGTTAGTTCTTTTACCTACCTCTGAAAATAAACATGTTTCAAAGTAGCACAGGCCCTATGAGGTACTAGAGCAAACAGGAACCTGTAGCTATAAAATAGCAGCACCTGATAGAGGGCAAAATACCCTCCTCTATCACGTAAATCTCCTGAAAGAGTAGAAAGAAAATCCTGCTGCTGCTACCTCCTCTATATTATCTTATTTATCTTATTATATTATATTATTTGGTGCCCGTAGAAATTGACAACTTAGAACACATTCCTCAAGACCTACCTCAAGATAAGCAAAGGGATTTAAATGACCTTATTAATGCATACCCAATGTATTTTGTGAGAAACCAGGGCATACATGGCACTTACCATTTTATCAAAACTCCAAAGTGGAAAATTGTCCATTTGTAACCCTACAGACTCCCAGAAGCATGAAAACGGGTAGTGATTGACGAGGTTAAAAAATGCTAAAAGCAAATATCATTGAGCCCTCTTCAAGCCCATGGTACTCCCCTATTGGTTGGTGACTAAACCAGTTCGATCCTGGAGGTTTTGCACAGACTTTAGGCAAGTCAACACCATCTCCTCCTTCGATGCCTATCCTATGCCACGTATCGGATAAACTAGAAAATGCCACATTCTTGTCAACCCTAGATTTAACCAAAGGATGTTGGTAGGTCCCTGTATATGAAAAAAACTTTCCAACGACTCATGGACAGGATATTACAGCCTTATTCTGATTTCTATGGGGTCTATATTGACGACATAGTCATTTATAATAAAACTTGGGAAGAACATCTTTTCCATCTTTCTACTATTATGAAACCCTCAGAAAGACCGACTTAACTGCCAAACCAAAAAAATGTAAGCTAGCTCACTCAGCAGTGAAATACCTTGGCTTCTTTGTAGGGAATGGTAGTGTTTTTCTTTTATTGTTATAGCTGATTTAGTCAACTTTACAATTTCTATACATCAAAGTAAAAAAATAATCAAAATCACATTTTACATAATCCAAATTATATCAAGACAAAGACCATCATTGGAATCATAACATACATAAAAAAAAGTTTTTTTTTTATTAAACTCCTATTCATAACAAAATTACAAATCATCATCTAAAAATATGGCTAAAAAGTCCCACAGGACACGTACTTCATTTCGTTGTTTGTCTGTCTTTGGTAAAAGCACCTGAAAATGTTCCTAAGCTAAATCATACAAACATTCGCATTACTACATGGTAAAGATGCTGAAGAACCAGCAATGTTTCAGCTGCTTAAATTTGTATCAACTAGTTTCAATGCATTTAAGAATCAAATGTACCGATTCTAAGGGATACTGACTGCCCACAAAATATTAGTTGCCAAAGCAAGTCCATCGATAATTCTCTATATTTCACAACAGCAACTTTTAAGTAATGAATGTGCAATGCATTTAATGCATCGCAATTTACCAATAGATGTTGCAGTGTTTCGACTTTACAAAATCGACATGTTTCATCCTGGCGGTGGATTAACTTGCATTTAGCCTGAACTTCTTTGGTTAACCAACGATTGAACCTCACCCGCAAAAAGTCTGCTCTGTTTGGGGAGATGGAGATTGCTGTAGATATGATTCAGGCTACTGAATTTTTTATGCTGAAAGGCTGATTTCTAAATTCTTGATATTTCATGCATTTAGTCCACGTCTGAATCCAATCAAATTGGAACAGTTTGGTCTTAGCTCTTGTCGGATTCTGAATCAGTAGATCCAGAAAAAGTTCTGCACTGGCTAAGGCTTGAAGGCAACAATCTCCATGTCCTTACAAACAGATCTTCAGAGCAAAACATCTGCTTGGACAAAATTCCTATTAGCATTGGAGATTCAATGGCCAAGATGCACTTTCTAAAAAGAGCCATCAGTTGCTACAGATATCTTGCGTATAAAGAAATCAGTCCTAATTAATGTCTAATCCATGCGCCAGGCACACATCCAGGCAATCTCAACATACGTTTCCAGTATTTGGCTTCGAAACTTATTCCATACATGGTCCAATACAACTTTTTTCATTTCTGAGCCAAACCTCAGGATAGGAGTTACCTTTTGTAAGAAAAATGTGAGGGCAGGTGTCAACGAGAATTTCCCATATTTGCTTTGAATTATGATAGCCTGTGAAATAGACCTGGTCAATTTAGCTTCTAAGCAAACAAAATGAGCCTTGTCATCTGCACAATGTGCCAATGTTACACCCGAATACGTATATTGATTTACATGCTCTACTTCTTTTCCATGAAGCATCCACTTGTAACTCCTTTTTGGATGCTTATAGTTTTGGTCACCGATCATGATTTTGGTTTTCTCTGAATTGATGGTAAGGAGATTGTCCTATGTATATGTAGCCAGTGCATTCAACAGCCGCTGTGGGCCCTGAGGTGACTTGGAAATCAAACCTAAGTTATCAGCATATAGAATTGCCGAGACTGTCTTGGAGGCCAGTTTGGGAGCATCAGGAAAGATATTACAGAATGCCTCCTGGATGTCCGATATGAAAAAATTGAAGAGGGCTGAGGCAAGGATACAACCCTGCCTCAGCCCTCTTCGTGTGTTAATGTAGGGTGATAGGGAGCGTTGGCCCATTTCTCAAAGAGCAGTTTCCTTGACACCGAGTCGAACGCTTGACACAAGTCGACGAATACAAAATATAACGATTGTTTCAATGGAATGTAGTGGGAAATAATCGATTTGATGGTCAAGAGATTGATTGCCGTTCCCATCCCAGCGATGAATCCAGTCTGAAACAAATCACGATGGGCGTACTGAGAAGCCCATTGATTATGAAGCTAGAAAAGAGTGTCCCTGGGGCAGAGGCGTTGCTAGGGGGGGGCTGAGGGGGCTATAGCCCCGGGTCCTTTGGTTGTAGCCCCGGATTGAAGCTCAGGGGCTACAACCAAAAGCCCAGCTAGCCCCGAGTCCCGACAGTCCCGCCATTAGTGTAGCCCCAGATCTTTGACAGACCTAGCAACACCCCTGCCCTGGAGCATCTCCCTTCTTGAAAATGGGCACCACAACTGAGCATCTCCAAGAATCAGGAAGGGTATTGGTCCTAAATCCTTAAAGGAATAAGTTATGAAGTAGCCTGGCTCATAACAACAGAAGTTGCTTAAACATCCAATTGCTTAAGCCATCAGGGCCTGTTGCCCTGGAGCTACTTGATTTTGTTACATGAAATAACACATCCTCCAAATGTGTATAAATGTTGTTTACTTCACCATTCTATTCCAAGCATCCATCAGGGGATGCATGCATCCTGGAGAAATGGGTAACCCATTTGTGCTGATGAACAGCATTTATCTGATCCGACAGTTGTCTAGAGTGCAAGGCCACATTTAGCAGGGACCAAATCTCAGCTGTGTTTTTTGTATAAATGGCTTGTAGAATGGCTTCTCCATCTCGCTGGTAAAGAACCCTTTTATGCAAGCGCATCCAATTCTTATATTTACATTTTAGTGTTTGAATTGTTTTGACACGTGAGGACATCGGAAAGCATAGAGCCAATTTTTTCCCTTTACGTAACTCGCTTTTGTGTGCCTGAACCAACATGCTTTGGCTGAAAATGGTTCTGCGTAGTCGAATGACCCTTATGTTGGAACATCTGTAAGGTGTCTGTGTATTGTTCTCCTCCCCACCCAGTATTTTGCAAAACTTGTAACATTTGTTCATTCCATCTAAGACGGATTCTAGAGTTGTTAATATTTAATGTTGTTCGATACTGATTTTGTTTATGGGTGGGTGTAATGCACTCAAGCGTCCATTTCGCCACTAAATGTTCATGGTCACTGTGGACATGTGCTGTAATCTCA
Organism: Ambystoma mexicanum; assembly: GCF_040938575.1. Classification (NCBI taxonomy): domain Eukaryota; kingdom Metazoa; phylum Chordata; class Amphibia; order Caudata; family Ambystomatidae; genus Ambystoma; species Ambystoma mexicanum. The sequence continues at coordinate 1,087,801,391 of NC_090926.1, read as the reverse complement.
AAATAAAAAGTTAAACTAAAAGTATATCTATCTATAAAGATATAGATAATGATCCATTTGCTTTTACCACGCCGCCATGGTCTTTTCGGTGGAATATCATTTGGAAATGCTCCATTGAGCATGAGAAGTTGTCGATCCCTCATCAGAGCCAGCCACCTCTGCACAATGGGATTATCTTTTATTCCATTTCGCGAGAAGCATTGGAAATTTAAATCGCCGGCTACAACTGAATTAGTAATCTCAGGAGCTTGGGGAACCATATCTAACATCAGTTCTAAATCTCCAAAGAATTTAACATCGGAAATGGCTGCTGGGTTGCGATAGATATTAATTAAGGCGATTGTGGTCTCATGATATCTGATTCTTACCAATTGTAGGTAGTGATTGGGTGCTGCACAGGGGAATAGCTCTAAGCCCTCATTACTTGCCACCACAACCAAAAGGCCTGACGATGCACAGCCTTTGTTATTAGGTTTGGCTGGGTGTAGGTTGATGTCATAGCCATTCCACACTGGTTGCTCGATCAACCAAGTCTCTTGTAATGCTAATTTCTGAAAAGATGAAAGAATGTTAGCACTAGGGCCAAACAAATGTACGAAACCACACGTGTTCCAACTAGCAAATTAGAACTCCTTTGTATTCTTCTCTTCTATTAGTTACAGCATTACCTAGTCTTGATGATGTTTTGTGCCCAGACATTCTTTGCAACACTTTTGCTCATAATTTTGCTGAGTTCTTATGGCGGGCTCATTTTTCTGCATCTTAAACCGGCTATCTTGTACTTCCCCTTTTTGCGAAGAGGGGTCTTGGGCTACAACGAAACCCAGGGAAAACAGCTCCATTTTTGCTTTCCAAAGATTGGATGTTAACCATATTCTTACTATAGAGAGTTCATTGTCATTCAAAAACTCCACTTGAGAGATGTCTGCCGAAGTAACATCAGGCAGACTGACAATTTCCTCAAAAATGGCTAAAACCGATGATCTATTCAGATCATAAACGGGAAAAGGCACCGGTTGGCATTTCATTTTAAAGCAATAGTTATTTTGATCAAGTTTGAGTGACGGGTTATGCCGCTCCACACTGTTGCTCGGTTGGATAATTGGATGACCAATTGGAGCATCATTTCTTAAAATGTCCCGTAGCATGGGGACACGAGGAATAGGTTCGGAGATGTTTGTTATTGTGTGACTGACTTTCTCCTTAGGCATAATCTGTTTTTGTGCTGAAAGAAATTCTTCAATCGAGGTCTGTATTACCGCTCTAATTTGGGGTAAGATATCGCTAACAGTATTCATGTCTTTACTAGGGCAGACTGTTAGCTTTTTCGAGATATAATCTCTGGGTGTATTACTGATCTCTGAATGTGGTGCATCCTTATTAGAGATCGGCAGAGGTAAGCCACTCTGTTCGTCAGGTATGATTGAAGGGGCCTTGGTTGTACCACAAGACCACTTAGATGTTTTTTGGTTGGTCTTATTTTTAGACCCCTTCTCAGCTGAAGCCGCAATCAAGGCATGTAACGGTGCGTGGTCTTGGGGACTAGACACTTTTCCCTGAGGTACCTTGCGCTTTTTGTTAGCCATTTGTTTATATATTTTGAGTACAGGGTGATTAGCTCCAGATCGAGCTGGGTCCACCGCTGTGACCCGTTTAACAAAGTGTTTTACACTTGTTAGGGTGTGTGCGGTAATGTTTTTTTGATTTTAGTTTTTTTAACCTTATCGAGCACTCCCCCTTGTTCCTTGTGCGATTTGTATTGAATCATGTTAAATATTGTTGGTGGTTGAACACCTGTACTAGGGGTCAAAACGTCTTCTGTCGTGGCCGACGCAACCCCCATAGCATTTTTTTTAGTGGCTGCTACCACAGGCATACCATGAGATTGGTTGACCATCACCTTCTCCACCCTAGCTTCCAACAGTGCCCACCCAGGCACACAATGGGGTGGACAAGCAATCTCCTCATCTCCACCCACCACATCATTCACAAGAACTGGATGAATGATAGAAGCAATGATAAGTAAAGTACATGAACTATGATGGGATGCATCAACGGGTTGCATACACTGCTCCTCAGACTTATCTACCGTGGATAGTTTTACTCTCGTTTTATGTTTATTGTCAAAATCATTCATCCACAACATAATGTTGTCAATCTGTTTAGACTGACGAGAGATCTTACATTCTAAGGTTTCAAACAATTTTACCAATGATAAAATAGACGTGTTCATTGCATTTAGTGTCATTTGCAACAAATCAGGTTCCTGCAAAAAAGCAGGGGCCATGGAAGAGGGTTGAGGTCTCCGTGGAGTCGAGTTGGTGAAAGACAGAGAGAGATTCACAGCTGTTTGATTATTTTTATCAAAAAGGCTCTGGGATTGATCTAGACTCTCATTTAGATTTTCTGGAAAAATGGTTATGGGCGAAAAGCACTCTGGCACACCAATAGATGTTTTTGATCCATCATATTCTTCAATATGAATTGGGGATGTATTAACTTCAACCCGAAATGGCAGTATCACCACACTCTTCATTTGTATATATGCAGGTTATGTGGATCACTTTTTGAACATCATGTCTAACCTTTAAAGAATCATTAGCATGGTGCTGACTGGTTAAGTCAACAATGGAGGGGACAGAGTCCAGCTCAACCCGTGGTGCACCGGCCGCTGACATTAATTGAGTATCAGTAAGAGAGATGTTAAATAAATGTACCTGAGGTTCCTCACAGTCCACGTGGTCGACAGAAGTCTCGTAAATCCTGAATATCTTTTGCCATTTTCTTTTTATCTAGCATGAAGGAAGAAAGACCTGTAAGTGTTCTTCTACTAGCAATAGCAGGGGAAGGTTTCACCAGTATTGATTTAAGAGTGACCAACGCCTGCGATATCATCACGTGGGACGGCATTCCTGTTTTTAACGTGTACAATCCATTTTGCATAAACGGTATTATTATTCACACTTTGAATGGCCAGCTCTTTCCTTTGCACGAAAATGAAATATCCCCCAATGTGCTAGTCCTCAGTCTCAGGGCTGGCTTAACAGGATGAGTTTTCACTAAACCCCAGGGGACTCGCTGACGAGCTGCGCTGCGAGCAGCGAACAGCCGAATAGCATACACCTTAGCATGTAACTTTGCATGCATGCGTGCTATGGGCATGGCCCGTTGTCGCTATTGCCTGTTGGGTAAACAGAGGCGGGCCGACCTACGAACGAAAGAAAAATGAGTGTAAGCGATTGGAAAATGGTCCACAAGTCACGTTTTGACGTTGAAGTGAATTACACAGTTCTATAATCAGCTGGTGAGTGTTTGTACCGCAACAAATGAAAAGATGGTCCCGTAAAGTTCTTTTAGCAGCTTGGTCTCGCGATTCTCCCCAGCCGAACAGCATACACCTTAGCATGCAACTACGCATGCGCGCGCGCTATGTGCGTGGCTCGCTGTCTTTATTGCCTGCTGGGTAAACAGAGGCAGGGTGACCGCAACAAGTGAAAAGAAATGTGGAACCCCAGAAAATACATTGGACTGATGAGGACGATGCTTGTTACAACATGATGAAACAAACCTTATGCCAGAATCTCATATTAAAAGTAGTAGACTTCTCAAAGGAATTTGTATTACAGACCGATGCCTCTCTCACAGGGTTAGGAGCAGTATTATCTCAAATACAAGATGTATTAGAACACCCCATCCTATTCACTAGCCATAACTCTATCCCCGAGAGAATAACTATTCTGTATTGGAACTGGAAGGCCTTGCCATCAAATGGGCAATTCTCCATCTTAGATACAACCTTCCAGAGAGAAAGAAATTCACACTCATCACTGACCACTCACCTTTAGTATGGATAAATCAACGAAATGACTCTAACCCTCGAGTCATGCAATGTTTCTTAGACCGGCAACCCTACTGTTTTGCTGTGGAACTCAGAAAAGGTAAAGAACAGGGGAACATTGGTTTTATTTCCCGGTTTCCCTGTGAAACAGATGGGGCTACATTGCATAGGGGAATGGTATGTGAGAAACCAAAGGGTGTTTTACTCGCTAGTCCCTGGGGATCTCTCTCTCAGGTGGCCAGGGCGCGGCCATCGCCTTTGGATCCAGACCCTGGGGTGGACCAGTGCGGGAGGATCACCTGGGTGAGGGATCTTCAGGGAGTGGGGGTGAGACAACCGATAGTGAGACGCGGTATCTCCCCCTTTCCCATGCCCATACTCCATCCTATTTTATAGGATTCTCCAACATCCCAACTCCCCCTCTTTCTACACATGCACTAGGCCGAGGAAGAGGAGGACTGAGAGAAAAGAGGCTGACCCTTACATATCCCATTGGACATGTCCCGTTAATACGGTCAGGCAAAGTCAGGCACTTGACCTTAATCACATACATCTGATACCCATTAGCTCCCCCCACACGGATAAAAGGCAGAACGTGGAGACACACTCTGAGCAAGGTGGAATACGAGAAGGAGCAGATCTTCCGTGGCAAGGCAAACACATTGGAGCAGGACGACCAATTGAGGGACCAGAGTAAGGGGCTGGGAAACCCTGAACATTCCTGCATGAGGTCGGTGCCTCCAGCAAACCATGAGAGATATGCAGAGAAAGCCAAAACCCAAACAAGAAGAAGCCTGCACTGTGTTGCAAGGATGACAGCTACCCGCCCGGGTGAACGGCAGAGTTGGAGAAGCGAGACCAAGCCTGAGGTATCCACCTTGACTCGAGAATCAAAGCAGCAGAAAACAGAAAAGAATGCACACAACAGGCGAGTTAGCGAAAGACATGAAAGGCCGGTTTGTGTCAAGGAAAGATTGAAACTGCAACAGTGTATCTCACAATTGAAGGTTGCAAGCGTGCTGATGAGACTTGAAAGAAAGCAAACCTGTAGTGAACTTTATAGTCAGCTGTAACTGTAAAGCCAGTGATACAGAGTAGCAGAGTGCTCCGGCGAAAGGAAACATCCCACTCGAAAGTCTCCGCAAAATGTTTAATATTTGTTACAAAGTAACAAAGTGAATGGACTTTGAAATACGGGATAGTCATGAATGACCAAGACGAAAGGGAAAGTTAAAAAGGTGATTGCTTTAAGAGAAAGACTTCTTTGAACTTTTCAGATTATGTTGTGGAACTACTCATACCATGAGACAATGGGACAAATACCATAAGGAAGCGCTGAAGTGAAATGAAAGTGGTTCTGCAGAGGTTTGTGGAAAAGTCTTGCACATTCAAAAGTCTTCGACATCAGTCGAAGGTCCGTGCCCGACTGAAGGGGACCTAGAGCATTAAATAAGTTAGGGGAAGGGAACCCCCTAACGAATGTGAATAAAGCTTGCGGAAGGGAACCCCTACAAGTGCTGTGATTGCGAGATCCGAGCCCGGCTGAGAGAGATCCACGTTGAATCAGGTGTTTTTGTTGAATGTGAAAAAAGCTTGGGGAAGGGAACCCTTGTAAATGCTGTGATTGCGAGGTCCGAGCCCGACTAAGGGAGATCTGTGTTGAATCAGGCACTTTTGTTGAGAGGTCCGAGCCCGATTTAGGGAGACCTACATGAAATATTGATGCCTTGAGAGGTCTGAGCCCGACAAAGGGAGACCTATGTGAATTTTGTTGAATTGTGAAATAACTTTTTGTGAACTTACGTGACTTTAATGTGGAAGACCAAGCAGGCCTCGACCCACGTTTTGAACTGCCTTTTCTTGATAACCTGAGCCGGAGTGTGTCATCCTGTCTACAGGGGCCGCCTTACTCTGTGCTGTCCAACGTGAGGAGGAGAGCTGACTCAGCCATCTTGATCCTTTATGTTATAACACTGACTTTCCTTTGCTTCCACAATTCCCCCTTACACGCTTTTTGTATAAGAGACAGGGCAGGCATTAGATGTTTTAGTATAGGACATTTTCCTTGACATAGATGACTACGACTGTGTTTTCTTTATTATTTGATGATAGAGACTACTCCCATCATAGCTATGATATGATATGACATTTATAATGCACCCTGATGACAATTGTTGTAGTGCATGAATAACAAGAGGAGGGGGGGTGGCGGGTGGAGAGAGGGAGGAGAATATGAACAAACAAACGACTATCATAAAAAGGTCAGACGACGAGATCAGGATAGTGCTGGGGAGAGTGGGAGGAGAGGACAATGAGGGTAGGAGGAGGACAGACAAGCTGCTATCAGAAGTCCTGGGACAAATGATAGGAGTAATTGCTAATGGACGTAAAAGGGGGGAGGGGAGGAGAAAGGTGGCTGCAGGACAGGAGGAAAGGGGAAAGTAGAGAGGGGAGGGGGAGGAGGCGAGGGGAAGGAGGCTGCGAAGACAGGCTGCTATGATTACTATGCCTGCCGGCAATTGAGGTAGTGCCAGGCTTTGGCAGGACAGGGGGAGGCAAGGAGGAGAAGGGGCAGTTGAATGAGAAAGAAAGGCGACTACGATTACAATGCCTGATCGCAATTGGGGTAATACCAGACTTAAACAAGAGAGGGGAGGTGGGCAGGGATGTAAGGTCAGGTGGCTGAGAAAGACAGGTGACTACCATTACTATGCCAGACGGCAATAGGGGTAATGCCTGAAATAACAGGAGGAGGGAAGGTCAGGGGAGGTTGGGGCAACCAGGACAATCACAGAGGGCATGAGGAGGGGGGGCGGTGGTTGGGGGACACATTCACACTCACAGGGGGCCTCACAGGGAGAATGGCGGTGAGAAGGGGGCATAATCACACTCAAGGGGGGCATGGGGATGGGTGGGGGACACAATCACACTAACGGGGGAAAGGGGGTGGGTGGGGGACACAATCGCACTCAGGGGGGGAAGGGGGTGGGAGGGGGACACACAATCACACTCAGGGGGGGAAGGGGGTGGGTGGGGGACACAATCACACTCACGGGGGCAAGGGGTGGGTGGGGTCCCAATCACACACACGGGGCATGGGGGTGGGTGCGAGACACAATCACACTCATGGGGCATGGGGGTGGGTGCGAGACACAATCACACTCATGGGGGGCAAGGGGGTGGGTGGGGGACACAATCACACTCACGGGGGCAAGGGGGTGGGTGGGGGACACAATCACACACACGGGGCATGGGGGTGGGTGCGAGACACAATCACACACGGGGTATGGGGGTGGGTGCGAGACACAATCACACTCATGGGGGCAAGGGGGTGGGTGGGGGACACAATCACACTCACAGGGGCATGGGGGTAGGTGGGGGACACAATTACACTCATGGGGGCAAGGCAGTGGGTGGGGGACACAATCACACTCACGGGGGCAAGAGGGTGGGTGGGGCATACAATCACACTCATAGGGGTAAGGGGGTGGGTGGGGGACACAATCACACTCACTAGGGCATCGGGGCGGCTGCGCAGCATACCATGGTGGAAAGGGGTAGACAGGGCCTTTGTAGTGGGCCTTAGTTCGTGATGGCCGGCTCCCGCCTCCCGGGTGCTCCGATTGGCTTAAGGGCCAATCTGCAACCAATGGGAAGGTGGGAGCCAAGCCAGCCCAAGGCAGCAAAGGAAAGGCTGAAAAATAGTGCAGCCATGTTTGGAAGGCCCAGAGAACAAAGAAGCAATGTGCAGGTTGTGGCGGAATCAGAAATAAAGTCAACTTTGCACAAACGCAGCACCTCCGGTGCGAGCATCAAAAAATGCACACATCTCATTTTTAATATTTAGGTAGTTAAAAGTCAAGTTGCTGTCGAGGTGGTTATCCCGGGGTCGGCCGAGCCGTCCGCGGACCTCCGGGCTGGGAGGCCCCGACTCCTCCCGTGTTCCCCAAAAAATGAGTCAGAGACACACACAAGAAGCAAGGCGGTTCTGCTGTTTATTAAAACAACGGCAGGGATGGGTCTAGGATCGTACGCGTCCGTCCAGACTCTCAAAATTCGTGGGGCTCGCAGGCCCTTTTTGCCACAGTATGACGCGCTACTTGCGTCACCTGGGAAAGTTAGCAATAAACCTATTGCCACTCCGCATTGGTTCCTCGAGTGGTAGGGTTAGTATAGTATACATATAGAGAGCAATATTAGTGGTTGAGGATGCGTCAGGTGGTATACTTGGGTTGTCCCTTCTATTAGATAGTTGAAAATTGTTACACGAAGACCCCTGATGATTGGCTAATGTTAGTGGCGACAGTGATGAGTGCCCCCATGTTCTGATTGGTCCTCCCGCGAGCCCCCCAGTCTGGGACCATCGTTGTTCCCAGCTCGCGGTGTACCTGTCACTAGCAACAATGTGTAACTATGTGTTTGTGCAGACAATGTGCGGGTTTGCTCATAGGCCTGAGAGCAGGCCATTCCCATCGCTGTAGGTGTCCATCTAGTCATTTCACTGTTGCAACCTGTGTCCCAGACGTGGGACCCAGGCGACTTCTTCCTCGTGGGTCTGGCACCTTGTCAGGTCGCCTTGGTCACGTGTGGAGAGACCGTTGCTGGGGCGGAATTCTCACATTTAAAGTTGTATTTTGCTTCTGTGTGCTTGGCTTTGCTTACAGGTGTGACCTTGGCGCCGGCTGGTAGCATACGAGTTGCAACATCGCCCCTTGGCTGTGAGCTCTCGCTGGGCTCGTACTGCGTGATCAGCACTTGTACTCTCGCTCATTCAGTGTTCATGGCGGTTCTTGCTTGCGGCCTACTTGGACCTGGTTCATGGGTGGGGATGTGTAATGCACGGCACCTGTGTTGCGGTTTGACATGGCTTCATAGGCAGTATTACGTCTTCTTTATATTCTCATCACGATGCGAGGGGTGGGAGAAGCGTCAGCAAGCGTATACACGAGTGCTTTATGCGTCTTGCGTTTCTGCATTACTAAAAAACCTATGTGAAAAATGATAAAGATGCGCGTCAGTGGGTGTATCCGTCACCTACATCATAGCACTGAATATATTCTTCGTGTAGGTTGGTGCGTGAGTGACCAGTGTGCATGGTGGCACGTGTGTTCTTGGCAGTTGGCTAGGTCGTTATGGCATCTCTAACGATGTGGGTGCTTGTTGTTGAGGTCTTAGTCGAGTTCATCCATGCCGCAGGTGTCGGCTTGAGTAGGGCAGGCTGGTGGGCATATCCTTATGTTCTTGAAACAGAGTATTTGGTCGTCTGATAGATAGACAAATTCATCTGGTGGTGGGTGTCTGGGCAGCGATCCTCTAGGCCAGGGGTCTGCAACCTTTGGCTCTCCAGATGTTTTGGACTACAACTTCCATCATCCTTAACCAGCATAGTCAATAGCCAGCCATCATGGGAATTGTAGTTTGAAACATTTGGAGAGCCACAGGTTGCAGACCCCTGCTCTAGGCCATGGTCGCAAGGAGATTGGGGGGGGGGCTTTTTCTCCCATTCTCCCACATCAGTCCCCCCTCTGGTCGACTTGTCGACCACAAACATATCCTTTTCTTTATCTCCTCTTAATCTCCATATTTTGGTCACTCCTCCCAGGTGTCCATAGTGGTTGACATGGTCTTCAAATGACCAGTACATATATACACAGCTCCCTCCCGGTTTGCAGTATACCCATCTTCCAATATAGCTCCTCGGGTTTCTTGGGTTCTCCAGCTTTACAGATGGTGGGTCTAAGTGATTGGTGATGATCTGTTTGCACAGTTTCTCTCTTTCTTTTATTATCACGTCAGTGTGCTGGTCATCATCAGTTGGCATCAAGGGGTGCAAGCTAACCATTTCGATCATTTCGTCTGTAGTGCGTGCCTTCCTGGCCTTCCAAAACCTTATTACAATCAATACAGCTGCAGCCAGTATTATGCATCCAACTATTACCTTCAGCCCGTCCGACAGCCATGATGGCATCCATGACCATAATAATGAAAACCAGCTATTATCCTTCTTTACTCCTTTACTTTCTTCCATCATTTTGGATTGCATCTGGGCTAGTTGTGATACTGCTTCAGTAAATGTACCATTATCTGCATTGTTAGCAGGAATAAATGTGCAGCATGACTGTCCTATTTTTACACAAACTCCTCCTTCCATTGCTGTGAGAAGATCCAGTACATATCTGTTCTGTAGTGCTAGCATTCTTACCGCTCGCAGCTCCTCTTTTATGGCATTGAATCCATTTTCTGTTGAATTAATCGTCATCATTAGTTCCCATCGGGTGATCTGGAGCCATTTAGCGTTTGCATAAGCTTGTAGTCCTGGGTGTATTATTGACGAGAAGAACATTGCAGCCCTGCTGAATAATCTATGCTCTGGTGGAATAGAAGTGAGTGCTGTTTCCGACCTTCCCCACAGGTAGTTTCCTGTCAGGGGTTCTCCTTATCTCTTTATCCTTGTTAGGACGTTATTGTTGTTGTTGTTCTCTCCCTCCTGTGATTGTACGGATCTCCTCTTCCTCTTTTTTCCTTCATCCATTTTGGGGAAGTTGGCCATGTTCACATGTTTTTGGGGCACCACTAGTGATGGTACGTTGATGTGTACCATTGTGCATATACCATTCCACAACAGAGGCAAGGTGTGATATGCCTTATCTCCGCAGGCCCAATAGTGATCCATTATTACTGCCATTCCAGCAACCCCCTCTGGTAGTTCTAACACGTTTCCACAGTTGGTGTTATATCCCACCTCCACATCTCCTCTGTGTTGGTAGCATAACTTGGGCGCGGTCAGCGGTAGTATGCTTATTGGGTCTTCATCCTTCTCCATCCATGTCAGCATGGGTACGTATTTTCCCCATGTCGTCTAACATCTGTCGTTGTGTTCCTGTATGGTGGTAATATTTTCACTTGTTATCATGTTGCTACCGACCACTCCTATTTCCCATTCATTGTTCATGTATACTTTCCCTGTTATTGTTATCAGTGGCCTTTCCCAACATCCTTGTATACCAGGAACTTCAGTGGCGTACCAATCACATGGTAGGTATTGTAGTGTTATCTTCTTCGTTTCTCCCTTTTCAGGGCCGCTCGTCATATATCTGAATGCTTCAGCGTGTAAGCTACTCTTATGGTAACTCAAATATGACTTGAAGAAATTGTTTTCGTATAGGTATGTGTCTCTTGCTTCCCACTGCATTCTCACCACCGTCCCTTGAAATCGTCCTCTCGTTTGAAATAGTGCCAGATATACTATACATCGCGCCATCTTTTCCTGTATTTCTATGGCGACGAATGTCCGTGAAGCGCTCATGGCGTATGGGATCAATGAGCACACATAACAGCTATCTTCCGTTGTCTGCTTACCAATTTTGGACATGTGCTGGTACCGCATGTTGTTTGAGACGTGTGCTGAATCTGTTATGTAATTATCAATACCCTTGTTATCAATATATATGCTGCGTTTAACTCTAATTCCCTTATCCGTAGGGTTGCTAGTACCACCTGACGTCATACCTGTTGCAGCCGTGAGAAGGGGCATGTTAGTTTTGGGTGCAGCCATAATATTGATAGCATAACTTTTCTGCCATACAGAGGCAGCCAGCAGACCAGTGATGACCAATACTCCTATCATTTTTATTACAAGAGCTAGTCTCACTGGCATTTTGCTCTTACCTTGCTGCAGTCCGGCAGCTTATTCTTGCGACGTTAAAGGTGCCCGCCTGAAAATCCTCAATACGCTTGTTATTATTGTTAGTCATTGTTATTAAGCTCTCCCTATCAAGTAATCATTCAGTGCCCAGGCGAAGAGCTGTTCCCACGCTAAACTTAGTGATCTATCTCTTAGAGCCGGTAAGTGCTTGTGAAGATGGGGAAATGATTGTTCATTGGCCAAAACAAATGCGGTGTAATATACGTGTACCCTCCTTCTTTACCGGTACTTTGGTCTTCTTATATGATATACAAATTGGTGTGATAGGGCTTCAGGGGTGTTATCATCCGTGGGCAGCATCTACTCCTGGGCAGAGTACACTATTAGTTACTTAGTTTCTTAACAATACAATTATACACGGTACCTACATGTGCGAGAGAAAAAAAATAGAGAAAACATACAAGTGTTTTTATATGTATGTGTGTGCAATACCCAAGTTTGTTGTACAACGCCCTTCAATCGGGGTTGACCTTAGAGGGGAGGGGGCTGGGGCTCAATTGGTCCGAAGTTTGTTTACTTTGTGATCTCGTGACCATGGGATGGGCTGTGAGCAAGCGTCCAATGTCTATCTCAGTAGTTGCCTCTGGGGAATCTGGGGGGTGATCAGGTGTAGTGACACTATTGTCATCAGCTGTGGTCGATGTCTCCTTCTCTGTAGCCGATGCTGTTGATGTCGTTGCTCTTCCAATGGCCCTGTCATTAACGCTAGACAGGTCTGGAGTTTGTAGATCTTTACATCGTGTAGGTGATTCCAGGCACGCTTATCCTGCAATTTCACCGCTCTGGTAGCTACCTCTTCTACCAAATGAGGACCAGTAAAGCGTTGGCCGTTCCACTTTCTATTAAAGTTGCGCAGTAGCACATGGTCACCTTTAGCAATAGTGCATAGTCCTTCCTTTCCCAGTTCCTTGTTGGTGTCTTCTTGTTGAGAACTCTTTGACCCACCCCGCGTGCGCTCGAGCTGTTGAGATACAAACGCTACACTAGTAATTAAAGAAGACACATATTGATACATTTCGTCACCAAGAACAGTTGCAGTGTTTTCATGGTCTGTGAATGCTCTTGATGTAGGCGTTAGAGGAAGGCACATTTGACGTCCTGTCACCACCTCGTGGGGAGTGAGGTGGTGGTCAGACCCTGGCCTATTCCTTAGCTCAAATAGAGCCAGCGGAAGACAGTACAACCAGCTCTGCTTGGTTGTCTGCTGAATTTTTGCGATTGCCATTCAGGCGTTTGCATATACCGTTGGCCTGCGGGTGATATGCACAAGCAAATTTATGTTTAATACCCAGCAAGGACGTGATGTGCTGAAACATCTCATTAGCAAAGTGTGGGCCTATATCTGACCGCAGCACTTCGCACACACCCCACCTGGGGAAGACCTCTCTCACTAAAAATTTAGCTGCTCTGAACGCATCCGCGTGTGAGCAGGGTTCGGCCTCGATCCACCTGGAGAATGGGCATACCACTACAATCATATACCTATGTCCTTGACATACATTGATCATATCAACGTAGTCAATATGAATGTGTAGGAAGGGTCCCTCTGGCCGGGGTATAGTACCTTTTATCACTTGCAGCGTGTGACCGGCCGTAAACTGTTGGCATGTGAGGCAATTGCTGATGAAATTTGTTACATGAGAATTTAACTCGGGGCAGAACCAATCTTCCCTAATTCGTGCTGCAATTACTTCCTTTCCTGTATGTGCTGGATGATGGAGCTGGGCCAGGGCGGTGTTCAACAGTGCCAACGGCATGACCACCTTCCCAGTGTTATTTTGACGCCAGAGTGTGTCAGTTGGGGAAATCATACATCCTCTTTTTACCCATAGTTCCTTTTCTGTCATTGGTGTTGCCTGTAATTCCATTATCTGTGTTGCGGGGAGATGGGTGTACCCTTCTTTCATCATCATCTGTTTTGCCATCCCCCTCCCCCTCCCTCTCTCTGACTCTGGGGGGTTCCATATTTCTCCAAAGTATGCCGCATGCTTGGCATGTGCGTCTGCTGTTTCATTCCCTTTCGAGATATGGTCGTCTCCATTAGTGTGTGCCGGGCATTTAACCAAAGCTATCTCTTGGGGATCATTAATTACTTCAATTAATTCTGCTAACAAAAGAGCATGTTGCACTGGGGTGCCATCAGCTCTTCTAAACCCTCTTCTCTGCCATTCTATCAGCCCCGAGTGGACGGTTGACGTGACATATGCGCTATCAGAATATATAGTAACTCTTTTGTCAATGCTTTCCTTCAACGCCAAGATCAGTGCAACCAATTCCGCTGCTTGAGCCGAATAATGCTGTGGTAACTGCACGCATTTCACCAGGACATACATCAAATCTTCTGTCAATTTTACAACTGCTGCCCCAGTTCTCCTTATCCCATCACTTTGGTCTATTGTTGATCACCCATCAATGTACAAAATCTCCCCACCCTTAAGTGCATCCTCTTCAACTTTTCTAGTGCATGAGTACGTTTCATTAGTCTGTGTACAATCGTGAGCATAATCACCTTCCTCAATAACTTCCGCTATAAATCTGGCTGGGTTGACTGTACTGCATCTGACAATTGACAATTCGGGTCTAGACCAGATGATCTCATAACCTGACGCCCTCTGTGTGGTTAGTGTGAATTTAGGCTTATTCAATATTGCAAATAGTGCATGCTCAACAAATAGTGTGGTTGGGCACCCCATTGTAATCGATGATGATTTCTCCACCGCAAATGCAGCTGCTGCGAGACTCTGTTCGCAAGGGAAATGTCCTAGCATGACAGGGTCCAAGTGACTGCTGTAGAACGCTATTGGCTTGTGTCCCCTGCTGGTTTTCTGAGTCAATACTGCTTTCATTACTGCTGAGTCGCAATGCGAAAAGATAAAGAACTGTCGTTCATAATCTGGGGTGGCTAGTACCAGAGCAGTGGATATGGCGTGTTTCAACTCGTCAAATGCCTCCTTCATTTCCCTCGTCCATCCCAATGTTTTGTCCCCTTTGTGTGCTTCTCTCAATGCCTCAAGTAGAGGTCCTATGTATGAGCTTTAGTCAAAGACCCATGCTCTACAGTAGTTGCATAATCCCAGGAACTGCTGCAGCTCCCTCACCGTTTGTGGTTGTGGCGTGTTAGATATAGCTTGTGCCCTTTGTGGCGCAATCTTTCTTCCGTAATGGGATATTAGTTGACCAATGTATAGTACCTGTTCCTGACAGTACTGTAACTTTTCTTTGTCTACCTTTAACCCTTTTCAGCCAATACTGTCAGCATTTTCATTGAGTCCTCCCTACACCTTTTCTCGGTTGTGCTGCAAATTATTATATCGTCAACATATTGCAGCACCGTACCTTCTAATTCAATGTTTCCCAAGTCCATCTGTATTACACTGTTGAAAATTGAGGGTGAATCGCAGTACCCTTGTGGTAACCTGGTGTGTTTCCATTTTGTGTTCCTGTATGTGAAGCTTGTCAAGTCTTGTGAATTTGGGTGCAGGGGTATTGTGAAAAAGGCATTTTTTAGGTCAATCACGGTGAACCGTGAGGCCTCTGCCGGAATTCCACATAATATTGTGGCTGGGTTCGCTGCTATGGGGTATTCTGCCTCTACAATGTTATTCAAGGGTCTGAGGTCCTGGATAAAACGCCAAGACCCTCCTTTAGCCTTGCGCACTGGGTACACGGCCATGTTACATGGTGATTCTGATGGTACCAATATGCCATTATTTATCAGGGCTGTTATGGTTTCGTATATGCCCTCATCTGCCTCTTTTGATAGTGGGTATTGTTTCACTCTAGGTAGTATTGCACCCTTTTTCAGCTTTATTCTTACTCCTCCGATACTCTTTATGCAGCCCACGTCATAGGGACTGGTGGTCCACAGTGATGCTGGAACCTTAGCCATATCTTCCTCGTAGAATGGAACTGGGGTAGATGCGGGTGTCTCAAGTGCCATGGCCATTTTCTGTGCCACTTGTTTATACGTCACTTTTAGCCATATATCTACACTCATCATAAATACCATCTCACGTTCTTCCCTGTCTTCTGAAAAGAGCTCTTCATCGGACACCTGGGTGAGCCTGCATCCCTCAGCCAGGGCTATCACTGCCCTCCATGCTCTCCTTTCCCGGTCTTGGGCATGTACTGCGATATAATCAGCAGTTGCTATAATACTCTCGATGCTCACCGAAATCACTTTCCCTTCTGGTTCATTGGCTGGTGTCTCAGGCCTGAACAAATATGCTGCTGGCTTCCTCCAGATCGTTCCTTCTATTCCTGGCATCCAGGCAAATGCCATGTCTGTTCCGTACTGGAACAGTTCGCCATCCACTGGCTCAGCCCGAGCTACTGTCTGGCCACAGTACTCTTGCAGTATTTGTCGTGCAGTAAGCATGTTTATTCCTGGTGTGGAGCAAATTATGCCATCCTCCGTGAAGGAGATTGTCATATTTAATCTGCTCATTATGTCCCTCGCAAGTATGTTCACTGGCGACTCCCTTGAATACAGGAGCGGGACAGACATGTCATAATCTCCAATAGATAAGGAGATGTTATCAGTAAAGGGAACCCACCCCTCTAGCCCCAGAAAATCCTTGGGTGTTCATGGCCTACCCTCCCTTATGCAAGACCTGGTTGCCCCAGTGTCAACAAGGAATGATATTTTTTGTCACCTATCGTTGCCTCAATGCGTGGTTCCTCCGCACTATTAGGTGTTATCGACAGGATGGGACACACCAAGGATGTCTGTGGGCTGTCCTATTGTGGGTACAATGACTGGCCGCTTCCTGTGTAAGGGTTGTGTCCCAAGATAGTCACCCTTCCCAACTGTGTTTGCTGTAGCTGTGTATCGGTGGGGGTTAACTTATGGTCCTGTATTTGAGTGAGCTGTTCCACTGGCTGCACTTGGTGTTGTTGTGTTATTGCCACCTGTTGTTGCGGTAGTGAATATGTCTGCAACTGTTGTTGTGTTGCTAATTGCTGCTGTGTGCTGCTCTGTTGTAGTCCCTGTGGTTGTTGGTAACCCTGCTGCTCCCTCATAGGCCCTTGTTGTCCTTGTTCCCCCCATGCTGGTGGGGAGGGTCTCATTCTACACGTACGCGACATGTGTCCTAACATCCCACAAACCCAACATACAGGTGGTTCCCTGGTCTGCCATGGGAAACTTCCTGCATTATCTTGGTACCCTGGTTGCCCATTGGGGTAGAAACTCCGAAATCCTCCCACTTGCTGTTGTGCAGGTTGGCCATATCCCCTCCCTCTCAACAGTCCTCCCCTTCCCTGATATTTTTATAATATCCATTTCCTGGTACCATATACCCTCCTCCTATGTTAGCCGTGTATGGTTCGGGTGGTGGCAGTTGTGTTATAAGTCGTGGTGATTGTGGTAGTCGTGCTATTTGTAGTTGTGAAGGATCCTGTGCGGCCACTACTTGCGTGGGGTTTGGTGTCATTGTTGTTGGTGTAGTTATTAGTGCTCCTTCCATGGTGTATTTAGTCAGTTTTTTCTGCACTAATTTAGCCTCTTCCGCTTTCCTATCTTCTTCCTTTTGTTTCATCTTTTCTTGCCACATCCTACAATGGTGTACTATTGTCAATTGTATTTCCGGCCAGGCCTTGGCTTCCATCCCCACTATTTTCTTCAATTGTTTTTGTACTGTCTCCGGAAGCCCTTGTATTAGTATGTGGTAAAATATTGCCGGTGTCTTGTCCCATTGCTCTCTAGTTTCCATACGCCACTTCTCCTGAATCCCCTGGATATAATCAACAGGATCTTCGTTCTCACGCATCTTGCGTGATGTAATTGCTCCTATATCTGAGGTGTCTGGGTATTGTACCCTCAGAGCTTGCCATAATGCATGCCTGCAATTCGCAAATGGTGCCCCGTCATGTGATGTGTTCGTTATTGTGACCCCGGGGAAACCCGCTCTCTTCCAGATGTCATCTACCGCAACCCCTAATATTGATATTAATAGGCCCTTCACGTCTACTACTGCTAGTTTCTGTCCTGCAGTGTGCTTTTCCATCTCGTATATCCATTTTCCCGCTCCTCCACTTAGTGATGGGAGCCTGAACTTTATATTTTCCTTATCGGCATGCTTCCAAGGGACGTATTGTGGTCTAACCCCCCCCTCTCCAATAGCGGCATTAGATTGTGCCCCATCTGTCCCCCCAGTTGTCGCGGTGTGGAGTCCGTATACCCCTCCTCTTCTTCTGTGTCAACTAGATCATCTGTCATGTCCATATTACCGCTGCTTGTTGTAGATTCCCCTTCCTTTCTCCCCCTGTAACGCTCACCTGGCTCCCACGGAGGTGCTGGTCTGGTCTGGGTTGCTGTGGCCTCTTCAAGCGTGATGTGCAGAATTCGGACCACCGATTGAACAGGACACCCAAATCTTGCTTGTCTGGCCCGTAGGAATATCCTTCTGCAGATGAGAAAGGGGATTAACTGTCTGCTGAATAGTGTGCTTGCTCCCCCCTTTCCCCCTTCGTTCTTCTCTGACTTCCTCCAAAACCCCCGGTTTAAGCTCACCTTATGGTTTGGAAGGATGAACTCTCCATCCTGCTTCTGGTGCAGGGGCGCGGGTTCGTCCAGTTACTTCACTGGTTTTCAGAATGGCGCTGGCAAATCCACTTGACTTTTCTGAGCGATATGCCGTAAGTATGAAGATGCAAAAGTTCAAGTGTGAGCCTCCTTTTATGTTGTTTTTCCTAACCTGTGATCTGTCCTTTATTTCAGGTGCAGAACAAAGGCGATGCGTTGAGGGGTTAAATTGCCGGTGGTATAATCAGGTGAGTTGGTGATGAGGGCGACCCCTCTAAATGTCTTTATAATTCCCCAGTAATGTCTTTTGTCCTTTCCCCATAGGGGCCGGGGTGCGGTACCTGCCAAAGATGCGGCGCCGACCCGAGATGTGGAATGGTTCACCAAGAAAAGCCGGTAAGTAATATGGCTGGAAATTCGGCCTTCCTCTTGTGTTCCCTTGCTCACCTTTTGTCTCTTCTTCTCTCCCCTAGGTGCAGAGATGTGGCGACCGGTGCTGAGAGCCGCGATGGAGCCGGGCGGCGTCTGGGGAACAGGTGAGTGAAGCACGGCGCTGCAGCGAACAACGCGGTGCTTTTAAATGGAAGTCTTCCTTCAGGAATGCTGGCGTGAAGATTCCGGATGCAGGTAAGAAGGTTGAATAAGTTCTTGGTTTTCACCTTTCTCTTCTCTTCTTTCCTTCAGGTGTTCCAGGTTCGAGGCGGGCGTGGCTGGAGTCCAGGTGCAGGAGCAGACACGATGAGCGTTCAGCTGCTGGGATGCAGAACAACGCGAAGCACGTGTGGCTGTCCGGGCATGGCTTAAATAGCCTTGGAAGAAGTTCCAGGTGGGTATTCTTCCACAGCCCCACCCAAGTAACAAAATAGTTCCTTCAGAAAAATAGTCCCTCCTAAGCCTCATTTGGCTTGGTTCTTCATGCAGCATGGTCTGCATCAGGTGAGTGTGCAGCATGGTCTGCTTCAGGTAAGTGCACCAAACACTTCCCCTTATGAGCCTGGCACCTATGGCGCCAGGACTGATGTCCAACATGAGCCTGGCGCCAACGGCGCCAGGACAGAGTCCAAAGAGCCCCTATAAAGGGCCGCTGGGCTTTTACCCGGGGGCGTGATGTCTGCTCCCGGGGGTGCTGGGCCTGGCCTGTTGCTCCGGGGGTAGGCATCATGACACCCCCTTCTCTTATTGTTTTCATTATGTAATGTGTGTATGTGTGTCTGTTCTTCCTGCCTACGTCCGGGGAGATCTCTAAGCCTGCCGGCGTAGGGGGTGTGTTCAGGAGCGGGTGTGGGCGGGCATGTTGGGCGGAATGATGCAGGTGTAACTGCACGTGTTTGCCCTCTCGCCACTTCTCGTTCTTTCTCCTCACTTTCCTCCACTTCTTCCTTCTTTCTGCATGCCCATGGTGATTCCCGGTTGGTGCGGGTGATGTACAATTTGTCTAAGCTTTCCCTACTGCCGCTTCTTCCTTCTCCCCCCATTCCTTCTTCTTCTTCGCTGCAGAATTCATCCACGAGCTACAACCCCCAATCTGTCCTTTTCCCCCTAGTCGTCACCGTTTTTAAGTCTATTAAATCCGTTCCTTCCTCTTCTCCTTTACCAATTACTCCCCTTTGCGCTGATGTTGTGGCTACTTCTGCATCCCGATGTACATATGTCCTTACCCAACTCCCCCCTTTCCTCTCTCTTCTTTCCTCTTCCTTCTTCTCCACTATTTCACCACCTATTTCCTCTCTTTTCTTTTTCAATTCCTCCATCACCTCACTACTCACCTTCTCTAATATCCTTTCTTCCTCTCTCCTCCTTTCCCATCTCTATCTCTGCGTTTCTAATTTGCTTTCTATTACTTTACCTTCCTCGTATTTCCTGGTGTTCTCGGATAGTATTTTCTTCTTCCAGATTTCCATTTCCTTTTCTTTCTCTTCTTCCTCTCTTTTCCTGTCACGCTGTGCTGCTCGAGATACCCTTTCTGCTATCGCCTTCATCCTTTCAGCTTCCCTCTTCTGTTCTTCAGTTCGTTCCCTCATTTTCTCTAACTCATCCTTACTTTCCTTCCTTTCCCGCCTTCTCCCTCGTTCCTCTTTCTCGAGCTGTTTGATCAGTGCATTTTGCTCATTCCTTAATTCTGCCAATCGTTCCTCCAACATCTCCTCCTCTGCTCGTAACAGCTCCCCTTCTCTCCTTTTAGCTTACTCCCCTCTTATTTCACTGCTACCCTCATCGTCCTGGTTCATTCTCCGTACTACCTCCTTTTCTTCTCCCGTTTGTGTCCCTCGCAATTTTAACAGCACCTGCGCGGCTACCCACTCGTCGTGTCCTATGGTTGGGATGGGTCCTTCACTATTCTTCCCTTCCTTTGCGTGCATCTTCGTACAAGTTGGGCCTACCGTGCTTGTCACCTCCTCCCCCCCTGTGTAGCTACCTGTAGCTGTATATGGTGGTGGGCTTTACGCGGGGTTCGAATATCCCTCAGCTGCCGTTAGTTGTTGCCTTACTGCTTCTCATAGTTCCGTCACAGGATATAACCCCCTTTCTTCCTTCTTCACTACTTTCGCTAGGGACATGTCGTCGGTCCTTTCCTTCTTTAGTTCTATTTAATTTGCGATGCCAAGCTTTACGTCCCCCTCTTGGTCTCTTCCCGCGCACTGTGCGCTATCAACCTCCTTTTCCCCGTTTCCCTCTTCCTCCTTAATCTTCTTCCCCTCCTTCGTTTCCTCCACAGTAAACATCCCAGTTGGTCCTGGTCGGGACCCCTGGAACATCCTCCATAAGTTAAACACCTCCACGTGATGCGCCAACTTCTTCCCCTTGTACGTGTTATGTATGTGTGAGTGTTGGACGTACGGGTCGAAACTGCCGTTAGGCGGCCAGGGTGTCGTCATTTTGTTGTCTGTCCCTTGTGCCCATTCTATGCTGTATTTGATCAGTTTTTCCCTATGGGGCGATAGTGTTTTACACATATGATGGAGTGGGGTAGTGAGGGTATTCCCCCACCTTCCCGATCCTAACCCGTATGACATGGTTACACTGTGTTTTTAGCTCCCTTCAGTAGAGTTGTCGTTACCTGGCCCCGAAGTTTGGGGACTTGTGACCGTCAGCTAAAAGAAAACAGTCAAATATAACAATTGCAAATATGCTGTCTTTTCCTGTGTTTGTTTTTCTTCCTTGATACCGTCACGGCCCTCTGCGGCCACGGCGCACGAAGCCCCCTGCGGCTGTGTGCCCTGTGTGACGTGCTTATACAGCCGTCCCACTCTTCTCCTCAACTCCTCCTACCTCACTTGGCGTGGCCGGCGTTCTCCGTGCACGGTCACTTCCCCCTCTCCATCTGTCCCGTATTTGGGGTGGCCGACGACCTCCGTGCGCACCCCCCTGCCCTCTAGTCACTTCCCCACCACCCTTCAACAATGCTGTGTGGTCAAGGTATCCTATGAAAGCCCTACGGGTGACGTCACCAACCTCTTCCAAAAACTACCAGTAAGATCTTTTACACTTCAGAAAGCTTGCAATAAGTTTTTACTGTTTGTCCCCGTTATCCCCACAGCTGTCCTCTTGTTACGCTTGGAACAAGGTAACCAACAATACACTCGTATAATCGGACTGCGCACGCTGCGTCGCCTCGTGTGTGATACGCCCCTCAACGGGAGGGCTTAACCAGCCAATTATCTTCCGTACTTGGCAAAGTTAGCTACCACCTACAGGAAAATGTCATCTATCGAGTTTCACTGCTCGATCAATAGGGATCCTCATCTACTCATTGATCAATAACCACCAATTTGTAGGAAAGCCACACACACACCCCCCTTACAGGTGGCCACGACCTAAGCCAATCAGTGTCTACGAGCAAACGTACGTGGTGCTTTCTTGCTCCACCCACCCTTTTCCGTGACGTTGTAGCGGACGGCTCTCGTGCCTGTCCTGCTACCACTCACTTCACCGTCAACACTAATTTATCAAATCTTTGCCGCACACCTTAGTAACACCTCCCACCGCCCTTATTTCACTCCTCCCCCCTCCCTTACAATCTCACATTGCTTGTTGGGTGTGACATACTTACCAAGTTCTCTTGATGCGGGCCGCTCGACTGCGTGCACCCCTCCAAGCGGCTCGCCACCTCCCCTCATCTGGACCACGTCTGGACACTCGCCAACCGCGGGCAGGATACTTCTCAACCGGCTCCCGAGGGCCAATATCCGGATTGCGCTGTCCGGTCTTCTCGCAGTTCCGTGATGGTCCTGTAGTCCTCAAATAGGGGGCAGCGGCAGAGGGGGCCGCGCCGCCGGGCCTCCTCGCGAGAGGCCATGGAAAAAATAAAAATTAAAATGTAGATCGTAAACAGATCTCAGCAGTGCCTCCAACTTGTCGAGGTGGTATCCCGGGGTCGGCCGAGCCGTCCGCGGACCTCCGGGCTGGGAGGCCCCGACTCCTCCCGTGTTCCCCAAAAAATGAGTATGAGACACACACAAGAAGCAAGGCGGTTCTGCTGTTTATTAAAACAACGTCAGGGATGGGTCTAGGATCGTACGCGTCCGTCCAGACTCTCAAAATTCATGGGGCTCGCAGGCCCTTTTTGCCGCAGTATGACGCGCTACTTGCATCACCTGGGAAAGTTAGCAAAAAACCTATTGCCACTCCGGATTGGTTCCTTGAGTGGTAGGGTTAGTATAGTATACACATAGAGAGCAATATTAGTGGTTGAGGATGAGTCAGGTGGTATACTTGGGTTGTCCCTTCTATTAGATAAATTGTTCCACGAAGACCCCTGATGATTGGCTAATGTTAGTGGCATCAGTGATGAGTGCCCCCATGTTCTGATTGGTCCTCCCGCGAGCCCCCCAGTCTGGGACCATCGTTGTTCCCAGCTCACGGTGTACCTGTCACTAGCAACAATGTGTAACTATGTTTTTGTGCAGACAATGTGCGGGTTTGCTCATAGGCCTGAGAGCAGGCCATTCCCATCGCTGTAGGTGTCCATCGAGTCATTTCACTGTTGCAACCTGTGTCCCAGACGTGGGACCCAGGCGACTTCTTCCTCGTGTGTCTGGCACCTTGTCAGGTCGCCTTGGTCACGTGTGGAGAGACCGTTGCTGGGGCGGAATTTGCACATTTAAAGTTGTATTTTGCTTCTGTGTGCTTGGCTTTGCTTACAGGTGTGACCTTGGCACCGGCTGGTAGCATACGAGTTGCAACATCGCCCCGTTGGCTGTGAGCTCTCGCTGGGCTCGTTCTGCGTGATCAGCACTTGTACTCTCGGTCATTCAGTGTTCATGGCGGTTCTTGCTTGCGGCCTACTTGGGCCTGGTTCATGGGTGGGGATGTGTAATGCACGGCACCTGTGTTGCGGTTTGACATGGCTTCATAGGCAGTATTACGTCTTCTTTATATTCTCATCACGATGCGAGGGGTGGGAGAAGCGTCAGCAAGCGTATACGCGAGTGCTTTATGCGTCTTGCGTTTCTGCATTACTAAAAAACCTATGTGAAAAATAATAAAGATGCGTGTCAGTGGGTGTATCCGTCACCTACGCCATAGAACTGAATATATTCTTCGTGTAGGTTGGTGCGTGAGTGACCAGTGTGCATGGTGGCACGTGTGTTCTTGGCAGTTGGCTAGGTCGTTATGGCATCTCTAACGATGTGGGTGCTTGTTGTTGAGGTCTTAGTCGAGTTCATCCATGCTGCAGGTGTCGGCTTGAGTAGGGCAGGCTGGTGGGCATATCCTTATGTTCTTGAACCAGGCTACTTGGTCGTCTGGTAGATAGACAAATTCATCTTGTGGTGGGTGTCTGGGCTGCGATCCTCTAGGCCATGGTCGCGAGGAGATTGGGGGGAGCTTTTTCTCCCATTCTCCCACTTCATTGCTTTAAATACGATGCTGCATATTGTGTGCTTTCAGGAATAAGCAGGTCTTACCCCAGTGTTCCAGGATGTTGTAGGAGGCAGGATGAGGCACAAACAGATGCGCCCAATGTCGTCGCCGCACTTGGAGGGAAGTAGAAATGATGGCCCCTGTGGCCGCTTGGTTGCTATTACCTGTTACCTTGTTTTCCCAAAGTTCTGGGAAGCCCTGACTCTGTCCTTTCCCCTGACTGGCTGTTGGGTGGAAGCACCATATATGGTATTGTGGGGAAGTCCAGGCCAGGCTGGCTGGAACCTTCGCAGTGACTGTATGTTGTGGGTATACCCTTAGGGTGGGACCTGTGTGAATGGAGGGTGTGACCAATGTGCACTTCATGTTATGGGTGTCTGGTTTCTGTGTGGATGACAAAGAATGAGACAGCATTGCCTGAAACTGACATGAATGCAGTGTGGTGTGCTGAAAGGCTGGGTGCTTGCCCCAATCCACATTCCTTGTTATGGGTGTCTGGGTGGAAGTGAATGGCCTGAATGCACTGTGAGCCGGATTGGCTGCCTGCCTGCATGAATGCCCTTCTGAATGATTGGCTGCCTGGGCCTGGCTCAGCAGTATTAATGAGAGACAGAACAGTATATCTGGGGACCTCTCACTTACCAAAATTGTTCAGAAGCTAAAGTCGAAACTTGAAGCTGCTTTTCCTCGACACCCAGCTGAAGAAGAAGAATTTCTGCTGCTTTCCTTCACAGAAATCTGAAAACTGTTGAGTCTGTCAAGGACTGATCCAAGAGAGGACCTGCCTAGGAGACCTCACCCTGGAAGTCCGTCCCAAAAGGCTGCCGACTGGAGACAGAGACCACCGAGGAATCTGATGTGAAGCACCAAGATGTCGAGGCCATCGACGACCATCACCATCAACCGAGGTTCGCAGGACCACTGTAACCTCGTCAACCGGAGGCCCGCAACGTTCTATTGCCTAAGACATTTGAAACAAAGGACTCCCTTGCCATCACTGTCACTTTCTCCCGCCAGAGAAAGTGGAGATCGCAGATGAACCAAGGAGAATCCGCTGGTGGGTTTCCCGTCACCCAAAGTCCACAAAGACACAGACCAACGAAGATCTGAAAGCCAGCTGTGGTCGAGTCCCGATGTCGATGCCAACACCGACACCCAATGCCCGCTGCCGGGCCTACGTTCTTCGTTGAATCTGCTTTGCAGCAACAAACACTTGTCATCATGGTGCACCGCACACCTCGTCTTCGCAAGATGTCCACGATCGACCATCGACGAGCACCGCGAAGACCGAAGCTGCTGTCCCGACGACCATGCTCATATTTTCTTTGAGGAATCTCGACGACCCGTGGCTCCTGCTTTAAATGGAGTCCACCTTCGAGGGATCCGTCGATGAACCATCGAAGCAACTCTGCGAAACCAGGTACATTGGGGTAGTATAACATTTTAGCAGGAAACAAGACATATATGGACTGAGCTTGTTGATACACTTTATTAGAACTGTTTCATGGTAGTAGGACAAACTATTCTGCCATTGTTTAACCTAACTTGTCTTCCTCCCTGTGTCTGATGTTGTTTCACATTGGTATTAGACTTGTATGTCATTGAAACTGTCAGCAGTTGGTGCATTTTTAAGGAGTCAAGAGTTACCTGTGGTACCACATAGACATTGTACATATTTATCATATTAGTATTTCTAAAGCACATAGTGTTTTATTGATTGTGTATTTATTCTGAACCTTATTTATATAAAGAACTGTGTTATCACATAACATAATGTGTGGACATTACTTTGTGGGGGCTTGGGGACTACACTGTACTTAAGAATCAGCCCGCATCACCTCATGAGAGCTTAAGCCTTGATTGCTTGTCTTGGCTGGGGTGCTCTGTGCTTCTACTCTCCCATATAGAGGGCAGGAGTACAGATAACCCCCCTCCAGTCTTTACACTTGCCAGATTGCATTTGTGGTAATTTCCTCAGTGTTGGTTAGACTGTACAAAACATAGGACCATTTTGAGATGTATGGGTTATAGATATAGATTTTCTGCAGTCGTTTGAACGACTGTTTCACAGTTAAAGTCCTAGCATGTATTTAAAACCTAATTAATATTATTAATAATCATAGCTGCTATGCATTGTGAGGCATACTTTGCAGTTGTTTTCCTGTAGCACTGAGCGTTTAGCCGAATGTCATTAAGGACACATGATGAACTCAGCAGGGATGCCATGTGCCTGTTTAACAGTGGGCAGCTTCTGTAAAGATACATGTTATTCTCTCTCACCCTTCCATGGCTTTTAGTATCATTTCACAGATTTCTTGATGAATTTTCGCATTTAATGCTTGGACCTTTTGGGCGGCCACAGACCTCCTGAATTTGGGGTCAGGAAGGAAAAGTAGTGCTTGTTTCTGAACATCATTTTTGTGACCACCAGTGGGAACTCCATGCTTGGCGAAAGCATAGGCATGCAATTAATATTGTAAGATGATGCATCATTTTTATCCATTACTTTTCTGGAGGAAAACCCTCCTTATTACAATGGTTTAAATTAATATGTCATGTGTAATTGAACATAAAAGAGATTGCTTAATACAATGGGCCTCATTATAACTTGTGCGGAATGGGTTTAACGGCGCTAGTAATGGTGCTGGCGTCGTTAAACCCACTCTGCACTATTACAAGGTCCCCTCGTGGGACCCGCTCTGGATGTCTGGTTTTTCCAGATGTCCATAGCAGGTTCGCGAGTGGACCAGGGAGCTAACAACGGGCCCGTTCGTAATGGGCCCAGTGTTAACTCCCTCCCCATTCCCATTGAGCACTATGAGGGTTCGAATGGGAATGGGGAAGGACCGGGCCAGGTTCCCTGAAGGAGGAAATACCGGGCCCTCCATACTCGGAACCCGGACCCGGACACGATTTTGGAGGCAGCCAACGAGGCCCAATGTGTGTGTGCGTGATTAGATAGAACTTCAATGATAATAGGGAGTGGCACCAATAAAACCAATTCAGTGTTGGCTGTTTTGGATATTAAGTAGCATTTTAGGATCATAAGACCCTCATATCTGTGTTAGAACGGCTTTCTAGACACTGGCCTGGTGGACAGATGTTTAGGAGGCCACTTGTGTTATAGTGAACAGGGAGAAACCTCTGGGAGTTTAGCCAAACCAATCAAGTTACCATGGAGGAATGCCAAGGCTGAATCTCAGGAGAGGTGAATGGGGTCAGGGGTCCACAATGAGTCCACAGAGTGAAACACCAAGGGTTACACTTAGACAGTTATTTGTAAAAAGAACACATTTATTATAGGCCCAGAAAACACATGAAATGTGACTAATGGCAAGTAATATTATCACACAATACTAAACACTACAAAACATATATACAGTCACTGTAGTTGGTGCAAAATAAAACTATCCCACACCCCAATACCTTTAAAGGAAGGCAAGTGATTAGGTTAGCACCAACTGTCCACATGATTTACAATCCTAACATTAGAAGTCCAACCCTAAATTGTATGGGCCCTCGTGCCCAAAAAGTTCACAAAGGAGAGGGGACCTGGGGATGTGAAGATGGCTCCAAAAGTCAGATGAGGTAGTATACTAGCGTATAAAACAGTTACAGCTCAGCTATCAGAGGGCTTTCGGGGGCTTTTAGCAACAAGTTGTGCCAAATGCAAATCAGTATACACATTGCAAAAGGCAAACATTTCAAGGGTGGAGGTAGGGGGGCAGGTAAGTATAGCTACAATGTATCACCCATACTCTGATTTCTCTGAAAGCAGGCTACTGGGACACCAGGCATCACAATGGTCACGGCTGAAGAAAGCCTCCTATCTCAGAACCCGTCGATGGCAGGGAGCAGACATTTTACAGGAGGACCTCTTGTCACACAAGTTGAAGACCCCTGGAGTATGGTCCAAACTCAGAACAGCAGCGCTCCTATCGCAGTAGCCCAATATGGAGCTGGTCAGTCCAGTGGGTGGTTCAGATACACTTCAGAGGGCTCCAACTTGCTAGGGACAACTCATCTCATCCCAAAGTCAGGTGAGTGATAAGACTTAGCCCTCCAATGGTATGATTTGCCCCACTCATGCACACCAGCAGTGGTCCAATCAGGGACTACTGTGGGTTTCATGCAAGCAAGCACACAAGACTCTCAGGCACCAGTATGTGGATTGGGACTAGACAGTCCCAGTACACTCTCTGGGACCCCACTGACGTGGTATGCACTAGCCCGTGAAAAGCAGCGGGCAAGTGCATGACTAAAAAAGGATTTTCCTGGCAGCGCAGGAAGGAGGCCAAAAGAAAAGATGGCTTAAGAACAAACAAAAAACCTTATGTCACGGCCATGTTGGGACATTAGCCACTGTTAATAGCCAAACGCGATAAATGCGTTAAGGCTAGCAAAAAGAACAGTAAAAAGTAAGAAAAAGTAACTGCTGCTACCAGTTTGTCTTTAGGCGCACCCTAAAAAGTGTATTTTAGGGTCACACAAAAGAAACCCCATTTTACTGCATTGTGAGATGCATTGTGCAATGATAAAACATTTACCAAAAAATAACAAAGTCAAAAGACTAAGCGAAACATAGTTTCCCAGTACTGACAGCCTGGGGGACTAGTCAGTTTCCCCATAAATTGTGAGCAAAAACCCAGTGGAGTTCACTGCAAAAGTCAGGTCAGTATGAAAAACAAAAGCAAAAAGTGTAGGGGTCCGTAGAATATGGAGGGAAAGTTGCTAAAAAGAGAAAGCTTTCCTAACAATCTGTCATACATGTCCATAAGATTTGTATGACTGAATCACTAAATAGCTAATGCACTCTTCTTTAAAATGTATTTATCAAAGGTCACCCTAACAATCAAGCTTTTGTAAATATCAAGCATTTATACAAGTGTGGCCAAGAGAGACCTTAGGTGTCAGACTGCTATCAGCTCAAAATCACTCACGCATTAATGTGGATCAGCCTGACTGAGAAATAAAACTAACTTTAACTTAAAAAAACAGCTTTGAGTGAATTAAAATAAACTGCTATTAAAATGTGGCTTCAGTGGCAAACTGCTGCCCTACGACACAGCCTAGTCAGCCTTAATGTAAATATGTCACTGGAAATATCATACTTCAGACTTGCAAGATTCCACAAAAGCAACCTACCTACTTGCCATCCATCTCAATTTGTCTCCGACTAAGTCACGCGTTAATTCCTGCAAGGAGTATGGCCATTATGTCAGTAGTGGACTCATACTTGGTGTGTGTGAGGGTGTCTCAGGAAGGACCATGAAACACACAAATGTAAACTGAAACATGTCTGGGGATGCTGATGGTCTCGTGCAGAAGGGATGTGACCTAGCAGTTCGAGCTGAACTGTGCCTTTTGGGGTGGGACCAAGCCTGATTTGCACATAGTCTTTACCTTTTCTGTAATGGCTTGTCAGGCTGAAGAATGATGGTTTTCAGGGTTGCCCAGAGCTACTCCAGAGGTTAAGATTAATTCTAAACCTTCCAGCCATCACCTTTTGTTTTGTTGTACACAAATATGTAGGTAATGCTTTTCAATCCACAAAAAGGTGGTGAAGGATTGCATTGCTCAGCTCTATTTGTCCCTTCTCCAGTAAGAATAAACACTTTGGAAAAATCAGCTCTGGGGGGTTTTATAACAGATTTCCATATCTGAGGCCAGAAAATGTAATGAGACGGACCTCTGGGGACATGGCAAGACCACGCACTCTGTGATAATGACCCTGTGGAGGAGTCCTTTTTACTTTCTTCCCCATTCCTGACCTCTACAACCTGGCCATGTGTGTACCACCAAACCACAAAAATCAAAGGTGCTCAGATAAAGACACATTTTCCTTTGTCATTGATGCCGGCAGGATGGTACCATTGCAGAATCAGACATCCACCATGACAAAGCTGGCTGATTCCAAGATGAATCCAATTCGTATGTGCCTGAAGAGGCACGCCTCGATCATTGGGCAGTAAGGTAGAAGCAGTCACACATTTTTTGGGCCATGCCCTCAATGAAGCCTTATAACTTCTTCTTTTTAAAAAAATGTTTTTTTAAAGAATTTTATTAATTTTAATCAAACAAAACAAAACCAAAATATAACCAAACACACAGTGCATGTTACAAAAAAAATAATCATCATATTAATGCTTAATCTTGGCCACTGCTTACCCCCCTCCAAGCTCCATCATGAGCCTGTCTGTTTATCGTTCTCGGTGTCCGCCGCATGCGGCGGGGTCCCGCTTCCTATAGATTCAGTCAGATCTTGTATTACTCCAAACAATTCAGCTATGAGTGATTTCCATGCCATCAGGGTCCCTATCTCTTCTTCCCCCCCCTACAGTGTTCGACTCTTGCCATACTATCGTTTCTGCCTCTGCCCATTTCTGTAACTCCTTCCACCATACCTCCACCCGTGGCTTGTGACAAGTCTTCCAGCCCATGGCGATCCTCCGTTTAGCAAGCACATATGCTAGGTCTTTCAATTTATTAACATGCTTAAGTTTTGATGATCTGGGGTACCCTCCCAACAAACAAGCCCAAGCTGTGTCTTTAATCAGCGTGACCCCTTTCTCAGCTAACTTTTGTGCCACTTCCCCCCAGAAACGCTCAATCACTGGGCATGACCAAAACATATGTGTCATATCCGCCTTCTCCTCGTCACATTTGGGACATGCTTGTCGTCCAGCGTTTTCAAACTTGGATATCCTCAAGGGCGTCATATATGCTCTGTGCGTTATATATAGTTGTACTTGTTTAAGTCTAGCATTTCTTGACACCTTCTTATGGTGTCCGAGTGCCCGTTCCCACATCCCATCCTCTATCGGGGTTCCCACCTCTGCCTCCCAGTCTATCCTCAGCTGCGTCAGATCCTTCCCAACTTTAGACATCATCATCTCCTATAGCCTGAAAATCTCATGCCCCCCATCTGATATATCATATATTATTTCTATGATGGCATCGGGTTCTTCTCCTAACACAGTTTCAGGCCACGTTCCCCGGATTCTCTGAACAATTCTGTGGTAGGTAATATATTGGCCTGCATGCAATCCTGTCTCCTCCCCAAGGACCTCAAAATCCAAAATGGCCCCCATCTGCCAGACATCTCCTAGCATCACCAGCCCCAAAGATTCCCAATGGGTTCTGAGTATAGCTCTCAAGTGCATATCTTTCCCATGCCAACGCCACCAGCGGCACCTGCGGGGAGCAAGGAAATGGGTTCTCCATCATCCGGCACGCCCCACGCCACATCTGCCACCCAAGCATCATCATCCTGGGGCGCTCTCCCATTTCGGCCTTGGGCAACCAGATCATTTCCCTTAAGTAAAATGGGGTACAGTCATGTCCAAATAACCTAGATTCAGGGGTCGCCTCGTTCGAAAGCCACTGAGCCACATACTGCAGCTGACTTGCTACATAATACACCTCAAAATTGGGCAGTCTTATCCCCCCTTTTTCGTAAAAGTTCTGCAGCTTCCACAGCGCCACTCTGTTCCGGGTACCATGCCACAAGAAATCCCTGCACACACTGTTAAGCTTAGCAAAGAACCCCTTGGGTATCATGTATGGGACATTGCTAAAGTAATGCAAAAGCCACGGCAGGACCACCATTTTCAGCATTGCACCCCGTCCCATCATAGCTAAGGGCAACTTAACCCAAAACTGCATACACTTCTCAATTTTCCTGAGTGCCACCTCGGTATTATGCTTATGCTCCTCCTCCACCGTATGGTACACATCTATCCCTAGATACCGGAAAGAGCTAACCTCCCACTGTATCTGTAACACCGGTAACCTCGCCTCAGGAGTTCCCTTATAGTCGCCGAGTGGAAACATGCTGGATTTTTGGGGGTTTACCGCTATGCCGGACAGTGCTGCATACCTCGCCATCACCTCCAGTATGTACTGAAGATTTTCTTCTGGGTATCTTAAGTATAGCAACAAGTCATCTGCATATAAGGAGATCAGATGTCGTTCTCCTCCTACTTCAATACCTATCGTGTCATATTGCTGTCTGAGGTATATCGCTAGGGGCTCCAGGGCTAATATGTAGAGCATCGGGGACCAGGGACACCCCTGCCTAATACCTCTACTCAATTGCCACCTCTCAGGTATTACTGCACCCGTTCTAACTCTGGCCAGTGGCTTACTATATAGCATTGTCACCCACCTCGTATAACCGGGCCCCATGCCATACTTCTCCAAGGCCGCCAACAACCACGGCCATTTGACCAAGTCAAAAGCTTTGACCGTATCCAAGGACACGGTCTCCATTTCGCCCTCAGCTGTACTGCCCCATTCAATCACCCGTCGGAGTCGCCTGTGGTTATGGGTTATATTCCTATTTGGGACATAGCCCGTCTGGTCTGGGTGTATCAGCTTGCTGATCACTCTCTGTAATCTGTTTGCCAGGACCGCCGTCAATATCTGGCTGTCCTGGTTTAACATTGAGAGAGGTTTGTAGGAGCCACAGCTGTGTGCAGGTTTGTTAGGCTTAGGGAGCGGTATTAAGACCGCCTCTCTGAGTGTTTCCGGCAACCGTCCCACCTCAAACACTTCGTTGAGCATGTCCAACATCGGGGGGAGCACCTCTGTCTTGTATGTCTTATAGAATTCACTCGGAAACCCATCCGCCCCAGGGGTCTTGCAGGTAGGTAATTGCCTCACCACTTCCTCTAGCTCCTCCAGGGTGATCGGTGCATCTAGCTTCTCCTTTTCCTCCTCGCTTATCATGGGTAGTCCTATATCTCCTAATGTTTCCAATATTTCCTCTCGGCTACTCCCCACCTCATCTGCATACAACGCTTTATAATAGTCTGCAAACTCCTCGTTGACACCCTCTTGGGTGTCCACCACGCTACCATCTTCCCTCATTATTGATCTAATCGGGGTCCTTGGCGCCTCGCTCTTATATAGCCACGCTAACAACCGTCCTGTCTTATCCCCACCAGCATGCTGTCTCTCAACGTACTTCTTATAATTAAGGTTGCTGAGCCTTTCCCAGTGTTCCGCACATTTCTGTTGCAGCCCCAGTACTCGCTCCATGTCTTCACATCCACTCTTCAATATTCCCTCTAGTTCCTTCTCTGTTCGTCGTAGATCAGTTAGAACCCCCCCCTGCAGGCCCTTTGATTTTGCTATTGCAACCCCCCGCATCACTACCTTGAAGGCTTCCCATAATGTACCTGCCGAGTCAACGCTGCCCGTATTCTCCTCAAAGTAATTTGCGATCTCCTCCCCCATGCCCTCCCTAAAGACTGGGTCCCTGAGCGCTTCAGCACGAAGGTGCCACGTCGGGATCCTTGCCCTCGGGGGGCGGTACTGCCACCCCAGAACCAATGGCGAGTGATCAGAGAGGACCCTCGCCTTATATTCTACCCGGGCAACCTCCACCATCACATCCGACGTGGCAAAGATATAATCCAGCCTCGTATGTAGCTGATGAGGTGCGGAATAATGAGAGTACTGCCTGTCTTGGGGGTATCTGGTTCTCCACATGTCCACCAGGTGAAAATCGTCTAACAGTGTCTGCAATGCCCTCGCCGCTGGGGAGGGCCTATCAACCCTGCCATCCAATCTGTCTACGTTGGGATTAAGTACACAGTTAAAATCACCACCCCAGATCACTGCGCTACCCATACATGTGCCGAAGTTGGCAGTCCTGAAATAGGCCGCTGTGTCCCGATTGGGGGCATATGTGTTTATAATGCTGATCTCTTTATTCTCCAGCAATCCTCTCAACATGACCATCCTCCCATCCGTCTCCGCCCACTCCAGCAATGGTTGGAACGGAACATGCGGAGCCACCCATATTAGTACTCTCCTAGCATACGCAGAGAATGTCGAGCCCACCACCACCCCTTTCCATTTCTTAACAATCAGCTCCATCTTCTCCCGTGTCAGGTGCGTTTCCTGCAGCAGCGCGATATCTATCCTCTGCCTCCTCAAATACAACATGACCTTGTTCCTTTTCAGGTAGCTATTAAGTCCCCTGACATTCCACGTAATTATTTTGAGGTCCCCCATAGCTCCTTCCCGTCCTCCATTTCTACCTCCAGCAAATCCCACCCTCCTGCGCGACATGGATTGAACCATGCAATCCTGCTATATGGGCTCATGTTTAAACTAAAACTCAAACTCCCCAAAACTATATACATATCAAACTCCCCGCCTCCCTCCCCTTCCCCCCTCCCATCCCTTCCCCAACGACACCCTTCCCAACTGTTGCCCAGCTCCATCCCTGGATCTCAGGCACTCCCACATCTAGCCCCGACTAGTATACTCAGAGCTCAGTAGGGTGAAGTCGCCCTAATGGCCATTTAACAATTAATACTAAATGGGGGTGTTAAGACTAGCTTCGCTAGGCTCTTTATAAAAAGCACCAGTTTCAGTGCGCACAACACATTATCTAACCCGGTCTGGTCTCATCCACTAACAGGTCATATCAATGACAATATTCTAGTCCCATGGTCTAAAACCGCTCCCTCTCCCAGTGTTCTCGGTGCTCATTACTTATCTCTCCCATCTCCTTCTTCCGTCTGGATACCGGGCTCCTGGGGGGAACCCTGCATGTCAAGCCATCCCATGGCATCCTCCGGAGTGTCAAAAAACAAAGTCTTGTTCCTGTGAAAGACTTTCAATTTCGCCGGGTAAAGTAGCATGTATTTATGACCTGCTTCCCTCAGTCTTCTTTTGACCGCCCCGAAGTTCATCCGGCTCCGCTGCACCAACCGAGTATAGTCTTAATTGTTCCACCTTTGCAGAAGTGTTCCAATATCCTCTCTCGGTCTCGGTAGTTAAGGATCTTGGCGATAACTGGCCTAGGCGGATTGCCCGGCGGCGGCCTTCTCGTTAGAGCCCTAGGCGCACATTCCACAGCAAATCCCTGAGACAGGGCTCCTCCGGGTATCTCCTGCAGCAACATGCTTTCCACAAACTCCGTGGGGTTGTGGCCCTCCGTCCCCTCAGGCAGACCCACAATGCGGATGTTGTTCCTTCGGGCGCGTCCTTCCGCTTCTTCCGCCTACTCTCCAGATTGCCCACTCTCTGTGCCAGGATATGCAGTTCTGACTTGTGTGAGGCACAATCGACTGTGTTCGAGCTCGTCTCTTTCTCAAGGTTCACTGTGCGCTCCGCCAGAGACCTTACGTCCTGTCGGAGTAGATTCACTTCTTCCTGCAGTTCCCCGACCTTAAGGTCCAACGCAGTTTTCAGCTCTGACACCACTATTTCGAGCTTAGCCTCCCAGGCCGTTTTCAAGTCTGCTTTGAAGTCTGCAATCGCAGCCAGGACCTCCTGATTCGTGCCCGAGGCAGCCATGCCGCCTGAGGGGGGCTTATCTTTGCTCCTGGCGCTTTCCGGGCCCAGCGGTGTCCTAGCAAATTCGTCCAGCGTGGGTTGCTTTGCTTTTAGTCGTGAAGGCTTGCTGGACATGGCGCTGCAGCCGTATGCTGTGGTGCAGCCCGCCTCTTGTGTTCCACCAGTGGGGGAGGCACCCACTCAGTTTCAATATCTTAGGCCTTGCCCAGGCTTGGAGGCATCAGCTCCACACCAGCTCATCCGGCCTCTCCCCTTGCACATCCGGATCAGGCTGTAGTACCCAACAAATCCACTCACACGCACCCACTGTTCACACTGAGTGCCCTCCTGCCACCGATACCATGTAACGGATTCTCTGTACCTCCTTGTGTAGTGGCAGCTGTGTTTGTCTTAAATCGTAGTTTGGTTGGGTAAGGGTTTGTTCTAGCCGCCTTACTGTCACTTAAGGGAGCCGCAGTTACTGCGTGTGTCGCGAGTCCTGTAATGACCAGCAAGCATCCTGTAGGAGTCAGATTCAGCCTTAGTTGGTTTGGTTCCTTTGTTCCCGGGTGGCCACCATCTTTATTCAGCCGCAGTCGGCCTTCCCCGGGTGCGGACCTTTTCAGTTCAGCACCAACCATGTATTAGCACTGTGCATGCGGCTATATCTTCACTTAACTTATGGCTTTAGCTGATGTTTCATCGTATATTTGTATCTGCTCCCAGCACATCTATTGCTCCGGTTTTATTGCCTGCTGCTTATGGCCAGTGCACTTCACTGGAAATTGCGGCTGTTTCCAGAGTGTTTCGCCTGGACCTCCTACTTTGTGCTTTTTCTTTGGAGGGGGGGAGGCATCTGCCAATCCGCTGTCCCCACCCAAGGTCCGCCACTCTTCCTGATCTCCAGGAGGGAGGGGGGGCAGGGGGCCCACGGTTGTCTGCTCTCAGCCTTCTCTGTCCCACTTTACTCCGCGCTTACCGGCTTATCTCTAAGCCTCTGGAATCTACGGCGCTTCTGCGGTCTCTGTCGTCAGCCTCGTTCACATAGCCAGCTTCTGGTGCAAACCCGACACGGCTCGCCGCAGCACACTGTTATCCCCGACAGGCATCCACGGGTTGTCTGCCGTCCACCACTGCTCTCTACAGTGAATGCACCCTGGAGGGAGCCGCGCGCCTCAGATGTCCTATATGCAGCAGCGCCACTCTCATGGCTCGCACGCCGCAAGACTTCCGACTCCGCTTTGCCCGCGGGCATCTCCGTTTGTCATGATGCCTACCTCCAAGGAGCCAGGTCCGACCCAGCAACCCCAGAGGCAGGCATCATTCCCCCCAGGGAAGTTCCAGCGGGCCCAAGCTGGGGCCCTTTGGACGCAGTCCTGGCGCCTTAGGCGCCAGGCTCATGTTGGACCCCAGTCCTGGCGCCTTAGGCGCCAGGCTCATAAAGCTGGACATGTGTTCAAGTGTTTTAGTGTGCACTTACCTGATGCAGACCATGCTGCTACATCCAGGCCCTCTTGAGGCCTGAATGGGACTACTTTACCTGTGGGACTACTTTCCACCCGGGTGTGGTCGGGGAAGGATACATAACCTGATCGGTGGAAGGATACATACCTGGAACTTCTTCCAAAGCTATTTAAACCCCACCCGAACAGCCACACGTGCTTCGCGTTGTTCTGCACCTAGCAGCTGGACGCTCACCGTGTCTGCTCCTGCTTCTGGACTTCAGCCACGCCTGTCAGCATCCTGGGACACCTGCTAAGGGTAATAAGAAGAGAATTGGGGAGGAAGAAGGCTTACCTGCTAAACCTGCATCACGGAGACATTTCACCGACGATCCTGAAAAGGAAGACATCATTTTTTAAAGCATTTCGCTCCGATTGCTGCAGCGCTGCATTTCACTCACCTTTCTTGGGTGCCTCCATCTTCAGCAGCGATCATCCGGATCATCCGGATCCGCAGCCACTTCCCAGAGCCTAGAGAGAAAAAGACAAGAACACAAGGTGAGAGAAGGAAGGGAATAGGAAAAGCTCAGTTTCCTTCTAAGACTTACCCGTTGGGTCATTCCCATTTCATTTCGGGTCTTGCTGCTTCCAAGCAT
This sequence comes from Ambystoma mexicanum, assembly GCF_040938575.1. NCBI lineage: Eukaryota > Metazoa > Chordata > Amphibia > Caudata > Ambystomatidae > Ambystoma > Ambystoma mexicanum. The sequence goes on along the minus strand of NC_090926.1, from coordinate 1,087,764,067 downwards.
TTTCCGGACCCCGGCCCCTATGGGGAAAAAAGACAAAGACATTAGATGAGCGAATGCAAAAACATTACCTGAGCGCTCATCTAGGACTTACCAGATCTTTAATAGAACTGCACGTTTCACTTCACTTCGGGTCGGCGCCATATTACGGGCAGAGGTGCACTCAGCCCGCCAGGAGACTAACGCTCTCAAAAGAGAACTGATCCTATCCAAGGAAAGAACAGATGACCTGGCCAAAAGGTTATTGCAGGCCCAGGCAGGGCACACTCCTTTACCGAATTCCGGTGGTACTTCCACATCAATGGGATTGAATAACCCGGTACAAATCAATCTACCTGGACACATGCCTTTGGCCCCGCCTGAACGTTTTGCGGGGGATCCCAAGAAATATGCCGTCTTTATGAACCAATGTCGTTTACACTTTCTATGCAGACCCGAGGCCTTCCCTAACGACCAAACCATGGTAGCCTTTATACTATCTTACCTCAGTGGCAGTGCTGCCGATTGGTCTATTCCATTGGTAAATCAGGATGATCCCATTCTCCAGGATTTTCGGAGCTTTCAGGCCAGCATGGAAAGATTGTTTGCTCGACACTCTCAAGGACAGGCCCTTGATAACGAACTGCTATCCTTACGACAAGGTAATCAGGATCTCATGTCCTACATTGCCACCTTTAATAGACTGGTTGTGGAAACTGGATGGCCAGAAAATAAAAGGATCACATTGTTTCATCGAGGCCTGCGCGGAGAGCTTAAAGATGTTCTAGCTCAGATAGTAAATCCACCCCAGGTTTGCGCAGACTACATAGACTTTGTGGTTCAACTTGATCACAGACTTCAAAATAGAAAAGCAGATCGGTTCAAGTATGAAACCCGAGTACCGATCAAAACCCACGCTAACTCCAAGAGTGCCGATGTATCCGAACCTATGCAAATCGGCGGTGTTAAAGGACCATTAACGCAGAAGGAACGGGAGAGAAGGCGGCAAATGCAACTTTGTCTGTATTGCGGGGCTTCTGGTCACTTTCTTCAAAATTGTCCGGTTAAACCACCTAAGAAGGTGGTTGGAGCCACTGATAACAATTTATTTACACCTGATTCGGGAAACGACCTAGCCCGAAAAGCGTAGGGGTCCGCTTGCCGAGCTTGAAAACAAACTTTTTGACCTCGCATTTTGTCATGCCAATGGTGCTCGTGGACCCAAAACAGCCTCAGCAGTTGCATGCTATAAAAGCATACATCGACAGTGGAGCTATTGGAAATTACGTAGACCGTGAATTGGCTTCCAGGATTAAGCTCCCTCTCCGCCCGAAAGTAACCCAAGATGTCATTACTACAGTAGATGGAACCGAAATAGCCTCAGGGCCTGTAACGCATTCCACTGTTGAATTGACACTGGTGGGTCAGGATGGACATCGGGAAGCAATTGTGTTTCATGTGATCAAGGCCCCACAATTTCAAGTAATTCTTGGAATTCCTTGGTTAGAAACACATAATCCAAGAATAGACTGGCGAGCAAAGAAGATAAGTTTTCCTGATTGTGAACCAACTTGTTATCCAAGAAATTCAGCTATGGGTTTAGCCTCAGCAACTTCCACCTCTGTACAGCTACCGTCTGAATACCAAGAATTCCAAGACGTTTTTCAGAAAGAACAGGCTAACACGTTACCTCCCCATCGATCTTATGATTGCCAAATCGATCTGGTACCCAATGCTCAACTACCTTGTAGTAGGATTTATGCTCTTACGGAACCTGAGAACCTGCATTTGCGTCAGTATTTAGATCAGTACCTAGCCAATGGTTTTATTCGCCCGTCCAAGTCTCCTGTCTCTTCAGCTTTGTTCTTCGTGCCGAAAAAAGAGGGCGACCTTAGAACATGTATAGACTATCGCGCCCTAACCCAAATAACGATTAAGAATCATTATCCTCTGCCCCTGATCCCTGAGCTTATCGACCAGGTGAAAGACGCTAGTGTGTACACCAAGTTAGATCTCCGAGGAGCTTATCACCTGGTGCGTATAAAAGAAGGCGACGAATGGAAGACTGCATTCCGCACCAAATTTGGGCTCTTCGAATATCAGGTGATGCCCTTCGGTTTGTGCAATGCACCTGCCGCCTTTCAGTACTTTATGAATGATGTTTTTCGGGAACTTATTGATGTCTGTGTCATTGTTTACATTGACGACATCCTGGTGTACTCTTCTTCAGAATCCGATCACAGAAAACATGTTAGGGCAGTTCTTGAGAAATTGCGCCAGCACAAACTATTTGCCAAGCTCGAAAAATGCGTTTTTCATACCACAGAAGTTGAGTTTCTCGGATTCATCCTGACACCTCAAGGAGTCCAAATGGACTCACGAAAGGTGGACGCCATCCTCAAATGGCCATCTCCTAGCTCGGTGAAGGGAGTTCAGAGCATGCTTGGCTTTGCCAATTTCTATCGAAGATTCATCCCGGAATTTCCCCGAACAGTCCAACCCATCACAGCTCTACTAAAGAAAAATAAACGCTTCGAATGGACTCTTGAGGCCGAACAAGCCTTTCAGGACCTGAAAACCAAATTCACCTCTGGACCTGTATTGAGGCACCCTCACCCAGATCTCCCTTACATTGTGGAAACCGACGCATCCAGTTCGGCCATGGGAGCTGTCCTGTCGCAAAGAGACCCAGAAACCAACCAACTACACCCTGTGGCCTTTTGGTCCAGAAAATTCTCTCCTCCTGAAATCAACTACGCAATTACTGACAAAGAGTTACTGGCTATTAAATCTGCTTTCAAGGCTTGGCGTCACTACCTTCTCGGGGCCAGACACACCATCACCGTAATTACGGACCACAGAAATTTGCAGTATTTAAAGACGGCCAGAGCTCAATCTTCACGACAACTCCGATGGGCTTTATTCTTTGCGGAATTTGATTTTGTAATTACCTATCGCCCTGGCTGCAAGAATGGTAAAGCAGACGCCTTATCCCGGATTGGCATGGAAGAACCCAATTCGAGTTTAGAACCTGTGCCAATCATACCTGAACAAAGAATCTTAGGCTTAACTTCATTGCAAACTATTGAGGATATCCAAACGCAAGTAAAACAACTTCTAGACTCTTCAGCCTTACTGGAATGGGGTCAAAAGGGTCCTCATTACACCGTTAAGGATGATTTACCCTACTTCCAGGAGCGGTTGTTTCTGCCAAGTAAAGAATTGCAGGAACTTGTTATTGCCCATCATCATGAATCATTAATGGAAGGACACCCTGGCATCGCTAAAACGGAGGAAAAAATCAAACGCCACTTCTGTTGGCCTTCTTGGAGAAGAGACATAAAGTCTTTTGTGTTGTCTTGCGGAATTTTCTCCCAAAACAAGGGTCAAAAGAAAAGGCCAGCCGGCCTACTTCAACCCTTGGATATTCCACCGGCACCATGGCACACCTTGTCAATGGACTTTATAACTGACCTGCCTCTTTGTGGTGGTTACAACACTATCCTTGTAATTGTGGATCTATTCTCCAAAATGGCCCACTTTATCCCTTTAAAAGGGTTGCCTTCAGCTTCCACCTTGGCCAAGGCATTTCTGGAGAATATAGTTCGCATACATGGTTTCCCTTCCATATTAGTCTCGGATCGTGGAAGTCAGTTTGTCTCCCATTTTTGGAAGAAGTGTTGTCAACTAGCACAAATAGATGTGCGGTTATCCACCAGCCACCACCCCCAGACCGACGGACAAACCGAGAGAACCAATCAGACTCTCGAGCAATATCTTCGGTGCATGTTACACCAATCCGAGTTGAATTGGAAAGACATCCTTTGGATCGCAGAATATGCATACAACAATGCAGTGCATTCTGGAACCGGACAAACTCCTTTTTATACTTTGTATGGTCACCATCCTCGGACCTCTGACCTAGATCCACCTCTGACCCTGGAAATGCCCGCAGTAAATCATCTGCATTCCACAATAACCCGAGCCTTCAAAGAAGCTGCAAGTCATTTACAGCAAGCCAAGAAAAAGTATAAAGAAAACGCTGATTTGCACCGAAGTAAAACTCCTCCTTACCAAGTAGGAGACCAGGTATGGCTAGTAGCAACTAAACATTTACCCCTCAAGGACCCAGCGAACCTTCAATCCCAGATTCATAGGACCTTATCCCATCAAAGCTATAATGAACCCAGTGGCCTTTAAACTGGATTTACCGTCCAACATGCGTCTTCATCCAGTTTTTCATGCGTCACTTTTGAAGCCAGTACAACCAGGAACCCGACTGTCCAAGCCTCCAGACCCAGTTCAAATTGAGGGGAATTAGAATTCGAAGTTAAAGACATTTTAGACTCAAAGGTGTTAAAGTTGAAACTCTTCTATCTTGTTGACTGGAAGGGATATGGACCTCAGGAGAGATCGTGGGAGCCTAGTAACCATGTTCAAGCACCTCGATTAATACAAAGGTTCCACCGGAGATTTCCGAACAAGCCAAAACCCCCTGAGGGAACAACCTTGGGAGGGGACTTGAGGGGGGGTACTGTCATGATGCCTACCTCCAAGGAGCCAGGTCCGACCCAGCAACCCCAGAGGCAGGCATCATTCCCCCCAGGGAAGTTCCAGCGGGCCCAAGCTGGGGCCCTTTGGACGCAGTCCTGGCGCCTTAGGCGCCAGGCTCATTTTGGACCCCAGTCCTGGCGCCTTAGGCGCCAGGCTCATAAAGCTGGACATGTGTTCAAGTGTTTTAGTGTGCACTTACCTAATGCAGACCATGCTGCTACATCCAGGCCCTCTTGAGGCCTGAATGGGACTACTTTACCTGTGGGACTACTTTCCACCCGGGTGTGGTCAGGGAAGGATACATAACCTGATCGGTGGAAGGATACATACCTGGAACTTCTTCCAAAGCTATTTAAACCCCACCCGAACAGCCACACGTGCTTCACGTTGTTCTGCACCTAGCAGCTGGACGCTCACCGTGTCTGCTCCTGCTTCTGGACTTCAGCCACGCCTGTCAGCATCCTGGGACACCTGCTAAGGGTAATAAGAAGAGAATTGGGGAGGAAGAAGGCTTACCTGCTAAACCTGCATCACGGAGACATTTCACCGACGATCCTGAAAAGGAAGACGTCATTTTTTAAAGCATTTTGCTCCGATCGCTGCAGCGCTGCATTTCACTCACCTTTCTTGGGCGCCTCCATCTTCAGCAGCAATCATCCGGATCCGCAGCCACTTCCCAGAGCCTAGAGAGAAAAAGACAAGAACACAAGGTGAGAGAAGGAAGGGAATAGGAAAAGCTCAGTTTCCTTCTAAGACATACCTGTTGGGTCATTCCCATTTCATTTCGGGTCTTGCTGCTTCCAAGCATTTTCCGGACCCCGGCCCCTATGGGGAAAAAAGACAAAGACATTAGATGAGCGAATGCAAAAACATTACCTGAGCGCTCATCTAGGACTTACCAGATCTTTACTGGAACTGCACGTTTCACTGCGGGTCGGCGCCATATCTCCGGCATTCCGAACCCCGGCCCCTATGGGGAAAAGACATCAACATTAGCGCTTTGTTGCAAGAAGTCTCCAAAGGAATCTTCATTCATCTTCTGAAAAAAGACAATGAACATTATTATTTAAAGCTTGAACTTTTGAACTTGCAACAGAACTTTTACAGCGCCTTACCAGTATAATCAAGCTTACCTGAACTCCCATCCAATCTCAATCCAGTGAAGTAACTGGGTTCAACGCGCCCCTGCGTCAGAAGCAGGATGGAGAGCTCGTCCTTTCAGACCCTAAGGTGAGACTTCACGGGGAATCGTGGAAGGGTATCGAGGAGGGTTGGAAGGAAGTGGGAGGCTCGAGCATTATTCCGCCAGATTGTAATACTCCCTTTTCACGTACAGGAGGATATTCCTGCGAGCCAGATTAGCCAGAGTTGAGGGGCCCGTCCTATCCATCTTCAGAGCCCTGCGCTTCACCAGTGAAGAGGCATCAGCACTCGAAACCAGGCCAGCGCCCCCGTGGGAATCAGGTGAGCGTGACACCGCTCCCGGCTGTGTGCCCCACGCGCTTGTTCGCGCTGTTATCCAGATGGGGTCTCCTTGGGCGTAGTGTCCACTTGGGGGTGGTTTCACAGATGCCGTCCTTTGCATGCTGTGTCTGCCACGTCGCACATTCTCCACGGCCCCCGTTCCCTGGTGCTGCACTTTTCGGTGTTTGGCCCGTGCAAGCTCGTGTCAACACGGCACCCGATACCTGCTCACAGTTAATGTATCACACGTTCTTGGCAGTCCACCCCACCTCCGCACTTGATATTTTCACGGGTCCCTCTGTCCCGAATGCGCCGCCATTTTGTCTTTGTTGTTGTCTCTTCCAGCCGCAAAGTATCAAATCCTCTATCTGCCTGGGTCTATTCACTCGCGGATACTTTCTTACTGTTCCAGGCACCTTCATGCATCAATGATGCTATTTCGGAATCATAGTCTGCTGCCAGGCAGCTCGTGCTTCCCTGGATCACTTGACGGATCATGGAGCCCAGTCGAGATGCAGCCTACTCCATGGCCGCTCAAGCCACGCCCCAGCCTTATAACTTCAATCACCAAAAAGACTAGAGTACAAAAGGGGCCATGGTCCATACAAAGTATAGGAGTTGGGAGACAAGTAGATATGGAAGCAAGCAGACCAAATGAGCAGAAGAGTAGAGGTAGTAACAGAAGGCCAAGGAAGGTGTTGGAGGAGGGGGATACTAGGAGAGTGGAGGGAGGTAGAAAGACTACAAAAAGGTTTGGTAGTGGAGGGGGGAAAGTTCAAGAAGGGAGAGGAAGACTTGTCATTGAGAGGCTGGAATTTTATGAGGGACAGAGAAGGAGGAAGGAGACATTGAAGAAGGCTGGTGGAAAGAGCTGGAGAGAGAAAAGAAGAGAACATCAGAAGCAGGAGAGAGAAAGGTGACATTGGAGGAGGTTGAAGGAGAGTGGTGGCGACAAGAAGGATGTGAACATCAGAGGAAAGGATGGATTGAAGATGAAGAAGGGTCTGTGAGGAGTAGGATGAAGGATACAGAGACGTCCCCGGCACGAACAAGCACTGGCCAAGCCAAGAGGATCAAAGGCTAGAGTGAAGGTCCTGAGAGGCAGGTGCAAAAATCATCGCGGCCTGTGTTTGGTACTGGCAAAGTAAAGGGACTAGACAGGTGAAGTGCTTTCATGACCTGACTCAAAGGATTAGTAGGACCAAAGTCTAATGACTCCAAGTGAAAGCACGAGAGATAGATGGAGGGAGGCCAGCTAGGAGCCATAGTCCAGACTCTGGTTGGAATGACAAGTCCGCCCAGGAAACGAAATAGTGCAAGAAAAATCTGTGCTACGAGAATCTGTGTCACGGGTGAAAAATGCTCATGAGCTTAAACTACTGGCCCTCATTCCGAGTTTGGAGGTAAGTACCGTCCCTTACCGGCACGGTGCAAATAGCATGTCCATGCTGGCACCAGCCCGCTAATAAAGACTTTGAGGACACAAGCTTTGCGCCATGCCGGTAAGGGATGTAGCGCCATGCCGCAAAAGGCCCCCAAAAAGCCCTTAGCCGCATGAAGCTAGGCGCAGATTACACCTCCGACATAGTCCTATGTGACATTAGCGGTGACCGTAATTAGTGAACACCGCTATTTACGGTCACCGTTAAATAGCAGAACTGGAAATAGCGTCATCGCACAGGAACAGGAAGGAGCACAGCAGCCATCTTTAAAAACACAATCCATTGCCACCCTCAGCACACAGGACCCCTGGGACACTGGTGACCGACCGAAAAGCACATCCTACCACCAAAGAATGCCTAAAGCACTCAAGAAGTGATCTGCCCGTCTCTGAAAGGAGCGATTCAGCCAGGATGAACTGCAGATGCTCGTCGACACCTTGCATGAGCATGCAGGGACAGTGTTCAGCAGCAACCTGAGGAGGGAGGCAGTGTTGCGCAAAAAGGAGATTTGGGCACTAGTGGGCATGTAGGTCAGTGCAGTGGGCAACACACCCTGCACGGTGAAGGATTGCCGGAAGCGGTGGGATGATCTGCGGCTGAGGGTGCGGAACATCCTATCGGTAAATCGTACCCAGGCCTTGGAAACCGGAGGAGGACCAAGTTCTCCCATTAAGCTCACCCCGTGGGAGGAAACATGTGCGAGCATGATTGGCCCAGAATCAATAGAAGGCATAGGAGAGATGGAGTGTGGCGCTACAACATCTGCTGATGGAGGTGAGTGTCCGAAGTAAAAACTGCTAAGCCAAATCTGATGAAAGTCAATGCCAATGTCTGTCCAAAGAGTGACTCCATGGTCGGCCACACACACACTCCCTGTAAAGTATGCCGAAGCAAGTGAGACACATGCCGATGCCTGGTGCTATACCATAACGTACATGACACATACCACACAAAGGTGGAAATTCCATGAGGCACACAGCGTGCATGACCTAAATTGTGAGCATGTCAGACAGCACAGTACATGGCCAACATCAGTGACACCGACATATGTCTGCATTTACCACCCATGTATGAAATGAGGTGCCTTTCCCAACCCAAATGCCTATTACCCACAATTGTGTGGATGTGCAATTGTCCCTATGTATATATGATGCCTATCCAAACATCACTCATGCCGTCCCTCTCTTTCACCCCCACTGGCAGTGATCATGACAGTGAAGAGCAGGACACCACCCCTGCACAGCCCAGACCCAGTAACCGTCCGTCTACATCCAGGGGACAAGGCAGGGGCGCCGTGTCCCAGCAAGCAAGCCACCACAGGGACACACACTACCTGCAACACCAAGGCCCGTGGAGGGCACACCACCCCCAACCCCCACTGTTCTGTCTGCAGACACCTGTCCGACACCCCGTTCTGAGGAGTCCAGTGTGGCCGGGGAGGTGGCAGCCACGGCACCCCTCGCAGTTGAAGACAGCTCAGATGACATCTGGGGCACCATTGAGGATGATTCAGTGGATGTTGTCCACACCCCAACACAATTAGCATCCCCCCAGGTATCCATGAGTGATACCGTTGATACCAACACCCCGGAGCAGTCTGGGCAAGACCACACCCAGGGACATATCAGTCTGGTATTCAGTCTCGGGGAGGATGATCAGGCTGGGCATTACAGCCAGATTCCCAGCACGGCCACAGGTGCACCCGCAGGAGCACAGCGGGCAGACCTGCTCACTGCACTGATCCGCGAATTCATGCAGGACAACCGTCAGGCCAGGGAGGAGTGGCGCACGGAGATGACAGCACTAGGCCGGTCCATCACAGATAACACCAACCGCCTCTGCTAGGTGCTAGGGCACATCGCTGATGCTTTGGAGGCAGGTCTTCCCGTCCTACAGCCTCAGCATGAGGCCACACCATCCACCAGCAGTTCGACACAAACCAGCCCGCTCCGTCGGTCGGCCTGTCCGCTGCGCCGACGGGACATGCCACCCCCTGGCTCTGGGAGTGCTGAGTGACTGTTCTGGCAGCCTCATGTAGGCTTTGTGGACTCTATGGGACTTGTGTGGGGAGTTGTGGGGTGAGGGGCGGGGGTGAGGGTGTGTGGGGGAGTAGTGGGGGGAGGGGGAGGTGGGTGAGGGTGTGTGGGGGATTTGTGGGGGGAGGGGGAGGAGGAGGAGGGTGTGGGGAGGCGTTGTGGGGGGAGGGGGTGAGGGTGGTGGAGGGTTTTGTCATTCATGTTAATATTGTTACTTTCAATACACCGGTTGTGTAAAAAAGAATAACCAGAGTCGACATTCATCATTGCGCATGTGTCATTTAATCTTGCACAGTGCATAGTGTACATGTACCCCCACACCCAGTGCCCTATGTCCAACCATTAAGTCACCCTCTGCTGACATGTATGTCAGACATATTGTGCGATCACTGACTGGCGCACAGCACGTCCCTCCTGTGCATCGCCACCGTGATGATGTCCTGCCACATCTTCATCATCCTCTTCATCATCATCAGGTGGTAGCAGTTCCATGTCAGGGGGCAGTGGCACGTTCCGGTGGATACACATATTGTGCAGCATTACACATGCCATGGTGATCTTGGCCACCTTCTCAAGTCTGTAGAGGAGTGCCCCACCCGACCGGCTGAGGCAGCGAAATCGTGCCTTCAACAGGCCAAAGGTCTGCTCGATTACCACACGTGAACGGGTATGGGAACGATTGTAGTCCTCCTCGTGCCTGTTCTGCGGGTTTCGGACAGGGGTCAGGAGCTACGGCTTCAAGGGATAGCTACCATCACCTGCATGAGAGGGGAATGAAGTTAAATGTTCGCAAATTCATGTTGGACAACTGTACTAGTCTCACATGCCTGCAGGTAATCGGTGCCCACATGCACATGTCCCTGGATGTATTGACCCCATTTCAGGTCCCTCTATGTGTCCTGTGCCATGGACTAATTGTGTGAGTTGCATCTTCAAGATGATACATGGTGTGCCTGACATCTTGTTGCACGTGCATCGTATATGCATACAGCAGTGTTGGAGCCAAATTAATGATGTGTTGTGTTCTGTGAGATTTACAAGTAGGGAGCATTGGCAGTAGTCTGCACAATCTTGGGCATTCTGCGCTGATCATTCCCATGGTGACATGCAGCACTCCTATTGGTGTGCCGACCCGGTGACACACTGTGGAATCCCTAGTTGGTTCAGTTCAATGCACTCCCAGGGATGATTGTCCTGTGTGGTGATATGCTGGAGACAGCAACATAGTGCATATGCACTTCATGGTGCAAGATGGCCTTACGGTGAGTGAGGGCCACTGATGAGTGGTGCATGTGTTGTGGAATGTGGTCTGGTTACCTGTTAGTCATGTAGTGATAGGTGTCGACCTTTCTTCATCACTATGGGAATTGGGTGTCATGTACCATTTCTGATGCTTTGGGGCACAGTGTTCAGTGATGTGCACATCGTGCAGTCACATCAACATTCCCACCCAGGTGGAGTATGCATCATCCCCCCCCATTCACACCCAAGTGGAGTATGGATCGGCCCCCCATTCCCACCCAGGTGGAGTATGCATCCCCCCCCATTCCCAACAGGTGGAGTATGCATCCCCCCATTCCCACCCAGGTGGAGTATGCATCCCCCCACCTCGCAACCCCCCTTCCACTGCCATGGCCCAGTCAGGCAACTCACCAAGCAGCCAGGCACGTCGTCCAGCATGTCGCTCCATGAAGCGTGGTAGCGTGGAGTTCCGCAGGACCATAGAGTCATGAGCTGATCCGGGATATCGAGCACAGCAATGTGTGATGATCTTGCTGGCTTCGCATACCATCTGCACATTGATGGAGTGGCATTGCTTGCGGTTGCGATACACCACCTCCATGGCATGCAGGACCACCAACTCCACGTGGGTGCAGTCGAGGGCACCTACACAATTTGGCATGCCTTCCAGTGCATGGAAGGCAACTTTTTTATCGAATATCTCCTGGGGAGTCCGTGGTAGGGATATGTAGCCCCTTGTGTGCTTGAGGAGGGCATCCAGCACTTGGTTCAGAATCCAGGAAAATAAGGGTTGTGATATGCCATGCATGTGCCCCACTGTGTGCTGGTAGGTGCCTGTGGCAAGGAAGTGGAGCACAGACACTACCTTCAGTAGAGGGGGGATGGCGGTGCGTATTTCTATGAGGCTCACTATGTCTTGTGTATCATGTCTACTATGGTGGTGATGGTGTCCCGGTCAAGCCGGTACAGGGTGTGGATCTGCTCTGGGGTTAGATTGAATGGACTGGCTCTGACGTGAGGGATTATGGGCTGCCGGGGTGGTAATGGTGGCTGCACTGGTGGGGCATGCCGGGCCTGTCTCACCCTCCTTCTCCTCCTGCGTCTCCTCTGTGGTGGCGGCTGTTGTTTTTGTTGTTGTTGTTGATGTTGTGGCAATTCAAGCAAGTCCTCCAGCTCCAGTAATGCGACTACTATTGGAATCATCTTGGTGTGGGAGGGGGTGTGGTGTGTGGGTGTGCTCCTTTTGTACTGGGCCTGTCTCCATTGCCTCCACCTGTGCTGAATGTGTGCGCCAGTGGCAGTTTGGGGCACTGCTCAGGGCTTTATACAGCATGTCGGCGATGCCGGTACTTACGCCGTGCCGGTAGGCCCTTTTTCCGGCTTCATGAGGCCGTTATTTGCATGTCCGCCTTACTTGTGATCGACTCCGGTTTACGGCATGCCGCTAATGCCGGCATGGTGGGTCGAGTGCGCGTGACCAGACCGCTATTAACTACATCATACTTTACGATGCCGTTAATAGCAGTCTGGTTGGTCGGAATATGCCATAGCGGTAATCGATGTCGCTATTCCTTTGCCGCCATCGTTTTTCCCTTTGCATCAACCTCGGAATAGAACCTGAAGGACCTGGCGGGTGGGACGAAAGAGAGATAATATCTAAGTTTAACACGTTTTTGGAGATCTGTGGGTTCACTGAGGGTCAGAGCCCAAAGCCAGAACCAGCTTTGCAACTTGCAAGGAGCCTGTTTTGGCATTACCAGTCCCCTGAATCAGGCTCTGACTCCAGAGGGACAAGCGACAGCGAGGCAGGTAAATCCCAAACATCCCCCTTGGCAGAGGTATAATGCAGACAGCCTAAACATATACCCAAGACAAAAGGGGAAGTTGACTGTTATTGACAAGCCAAGCAGATCCTGACCAGGGACGGCCATCATATGCCACTAGTTGCAAAGAAGGCTGCCAGGCACCACCACACCTACAGAACTGCATATGATTCCATATATCAGTCAGGAGAGGTCATTCTGACCATTAGTTGTTAAAAGACTCTGGAACTGAATTCCACGGCCCTATCTGGAGAATAGCTCTAGATTCTTTGGTTTTTGCAATTGGTTTTTGTTGTGTATTGCTTGTTTAGACAAGAAAGAATGCATGGGTGAGGGTTCTAAGCCAGGCAGTTAGGAAGCCTCCCTGCCTAGGTGATGGAGCCGGTGTCTTGTCCTATTAATGTACCTTGCTGGTAACATATGTAACTGATTGTAAATGGTACTTGAGAAGTCTTAATAAACCTTACCAGTCAACCTAAGAAGGCTGAAGGTCACTTCTTTACAGTGGCGACGAGTTGGTCTTAGAGAAGAAGAACCTGCGCATAAGGCGAATAAACTGATCTGGAGAATCTGCTGCGGGGGTGCAGAAGGTGAAGGAAGAGGACACACCGCCCCCAAAATAAACCAAGTAAGACACATCACCCAGAGCACAGACGGGGGGAGGAAGAGAGAGCCCCATAGCAGGCGGGACCTTCAGCAGCCCATAGAATGGAGGGCGAGCTGGGTCCTGGGGCTGAAGAAGGAAAAAGGGCCATAAACTGAAGAGTGAACTTTAAATGCGTGAGCCTGATCGGGTACCTGCCCTATAGACTGGAAGACAGTGGCGTCCCGCGCAATGAAGGGGATTCAGTGCCATCTGCAGAAGGAAGGGGCTGTGAAATCATGCCTGCTGCCATTATATAGTTGGTCAGAGGGGGCTGAGAGCTGAACAGGTCGTGATTTAGGTGTCCCTCATTTGGACAGTTCACTATTACGAGTGGAGGATATGCCCCCGCTGAGAGGTTACAGCTGTAATGTGTAGGCACCTTTGAACTGTGTGGTCCTGATGACCACTCAAGTGAGGATGGCGGTTGGTGCTGCAGAGCTCTGAGAGGTGCGGCAAGCGGCAGGGGAATGATGATGAATGCGTGGCAGCAGGAGGGCTTGGTGATTGTCTCAAACGCTGCAGATGCCATAGTTCGGCTGCAGCGTTGTTGCCGTACGAGGCTATGAGGAAGGCTAACGTCAGGAAGGGTTTGAGGAAAGGGCCCAAAGCCGTAAGTGATCGTGACCATGAAGCGCATCATCGAAGAGTTTGTTGCCCGAGTACTGTTGCGCTCATGTGAAGGGAATGGATTGTGAAGCTGCCAGGTCCCTTTCATGTCAGGAGAACGTTCTGTTCAGCATTAGTGAGCAGGTTGACTTGGAAGGTTACACTGGCGTATGGTATTTTATTTACTTTATTTATTTATTTGTTACACGCCCAGACCCTCGGGTGTCACAGCGTGGTTACAAGACAGCTTAGAAATTAATAATACATTGTTACATTGGTTCAGGGCTGGACTGGGAACCAAAAGTGGCCCTGGATATTTTTTTTTAAAAGTGGCCCCATATTTCACTGAAGGAGCGAGCACAGTGTGTAGTGTTGTTGAATAAATATTCTTTTAAATGTACAATGTGCATCACATTTTATCAAAAACCTCCCCTTGGGTACTACTCAAACAGTCTGTCACAAAAGCGATGAATTACCAATTGCAACAGTGGGCCACTTTTTCATTGGTGCCCAAGAATTTGATGCCCAGGCCGACACTGGCTGAGTGCATGAGCGCCAGTGTACAATCACCACCAGAACATCAGCCTACACCCAGAACCTCCAAGTGAGTCTGCTAAGTTTAGCGGAGGAGCCTAGATGGGATAGCTCATTGACCTCTCTCTGGCCCAGTGGGGTGAGGGTTGGGAACTTTGTTCTCACCGCCCCCAAAACCATGTATTTATTACAGTTTAGAAGACTGACGTAAATGCCATGAAGCGGCAAAGAGACATCTACGGAAGGCAGTGCAGCCAGGGATTGAGGAACGTGGGGCTACGTTCTGCGTGCTCTAACTTGAGGTCCAAGTCTTGTATACACCCAAAAAAAGTTCTAAGAAGAAGTGGTGCATGCTGGAACTTGATGTTCAAGTGGCGAGAGTTAGTGAGCAATTGAGTGTAAATCGGAATTGATGCCTGCTAGAATTTGAGTTCCAACTTTTTCAGAGTCACTGATAAATTAACTGCAACAAGAAGTGGTCCACGTCCTAAAGCCAATGAGAGCAGAGTGTAGCATGCAAAGAAAGCTTGCACCTTGGAAAATAAAATCCAAAGTCACTGGTGAACATACAGAGAGACTTGCATGCTGGAACTTGAAGTCCCAAGAGAAAGTGCTGAACAAAATATGCCGAGCAACCCTACAGATTGGGACTTGAAGTCACAGGTTCCCAGAATCCATGAGAAACAGACTGCAATGAGTCTCAAGACACGTAGACCTTAAGAAACTGGAGTCCAAGAGTCCCAGGGCCAGCTATATGAAGACGCTCTGTGACAATCCAGAGGCAAGGACTAGTGTTTACAACCACCTGACAACCTCTTCAGCCGCTTGATGAATAAAATATATCAACACTATGACACTATGTTGAGTGATTCCCACAACGAGGGGCATGAAGGCATTGGGGAATGCAGCCTGTGCGGTCCACCCGTGAAGCAGGGTGCACCAAGCAGGGGTGCTCCGTGTGAACCACCACAAAGCACAACCACATGGAACAGAAGCGTGGCCTGACTAGTTCTACAGGCAGAGCGCCTTCCACTGCACCCACGCGGGGGGGGGGGGTTGATAGCCATGTAGGAGTGTGTTCCTGGGAAGCCACACCTGCCTGTCACTGGTGCCAGACACAGCAACACAAATCCTCAGTCTCAGTTCCCCAGCCCACTCAGCTTGCCCAAGCACCCCTGACCCCCTGCATGCGGCGCTCCGGGCAGTAACCACCAGCAGGACCTTGTGTACACTGCCAGCATACCCACCCATTGCTGGTAACTCAGTGGGGTGTCACTATTTGTGCAGCCACAGAGGAAGCAAGTGAATGTCATGGTGACACGTGCTGCCTGCATTGACACGTGGCCATCAGTCGGTGCAAGCCGAATGCTGCCGCAGTGCTGTTGCTGTGAGGGGTGGGAGGCGTGGGGCACACGCTCTTGCACCACCCTCCCCTTGTCTATGTGACAGGTTGGGCATTGGTTAACATGGTAGATGGGGTAACTGCCCCCACAGCTAGAAGATATTATGAGAGTGGCCTCATTGCACCGCTGTCTACAGAATTGAAAAGGGAGTGAAACCTGATGAGGGATCAGTTAAGGGCTTCATTGTAGGCACAAGCGGAGGTCCAGACTGGAATGGAATGAACGTGCAAAATGTTGGGTCACATGGTGCAATATGTGAACTTAAGTTGCTGGCAGACTTGTGTGAAGTCTTCAGATGGCAGACATGGAATGAGTTCTGTTTCACCTGTTCGTAGTCTACACATTTGCATTTTTCATATGAAGGGTGCACAAAAATGGTAGCTTGGAGACGGTTTCCAGCGCCATTCCCTCTTCTGCCATGAATGGAGGAAAGGGCGATATCTCTCCTTATGTGTGAGGGTGATAGTAATGCTAGTAGCACCTGGTTATGGCTAAAAACGCCACCTGCTTTCACAAGCGGTAAATCGCCCAGAGAAAGCACTGGTAAAGTTTCTCGCAGAATTACTACATCCAGTAAATGCTCCAATACCCAATGGAGTCCAGTGGGTCCCAATAATGGTGAACAGCCTATGGCTGCCATCAGAGGCGTTGCTGGGGGGCTATACCCCCGGGCAGGGGTGTTGCTAGGCCTGGAAAAGATCCGGGGCTAGGCTAATGTCGGGACTGGCGGGACTCGGGGCTAGCTAGCCTTTTGGTTGTAGCTCCTGAGCATCTATCTAGGGCTACAACTAAAAGAACTGGGGCTATAGCCCCCTCAGCCCCCACTAGCAACGCCTCTGGCCCCGGGCCTTGTAGACCCAGATAGAAGCTCAGGGTTTTCAACCAAAAGGCTAGCGAGCCCCGAGTCCTGACAAACCCTGACATTAACAAGCCCCAATTTTTTTCCAGACCTAGCAACACCCCTGGCTGCAATCTTGAAAAAATACTGCAATTGCAGCCATTGGTAAAAGTAATCATTTCTGGTGGTACCAGTACTGCTAATACAGCTAAATTCATAACAAACGCCACTGCGCCAGAGTATATACTGCACACGATGGGACGCATGGAAAATGGATAAAGCCACCACTCAACTCAATGACGATAATAACGAGAAAACAGCAGAATAAAAAAATGGTCCACTTTGAAGAGGATCGGCGGTAAAGCTACACAGCAGACCAGTTAGACGGGCTAGCTTTTCAGCTTCCTACTTGCTTAACGTCTGTGAAATGTGCCGTCGATAACCTGAGGCTGATGCTATGCTTTCTAAATTAACCCACTCCCGTCAGCTCTCTGTGCGTAGTGCTCGGAACGTCTTGCGGCTCACTGGTAGCATCTTAGTACATGTTTTGAATGCAATCGGGATCTTGTTGCATTACACCACATGCACCTATGCACTGACAGCTCGTGTTGGGAAGTACCTTGATGGGTAACTGAACACTTAGCTCCCATATACTAGTTATGCATGCTCTGATGTCCATCTATTTGCAGATGGGAACTTGCTTGATTTGTCCCCACTTCTTACACCATTAGAGAAGTTATAAACATATTTACATGCGCGAGCAAACACACACAGAGAAACACGTTCCACACACTCTCCCGCTATTTGCATACAAACAGAACCCGAACCCCAAGTCTCAGGCACACACTTTTGTGTAGGTTGCGGGTGTCCGGCAGACAAGTGGTTGGCCGCTCTGCAAATAAAAGTTAAGTCTCTTCTGCTTCACTGGCTTTGGAATGCATATAGTATGGTCCTCAATTCGTTGGATTGTCAAATCTACTGGTTTTCTACCAGCAGAAAGAACCCTCTTTTCAGTGAGCACTCAGGAAGAGCCGCAACGCGCCATACCATCAAACATTTCATATCAGTAAAAATGAAGGCTGTTGCCAAAAGGTGTCATCTGCATGTAGGCTGGCGCTTTTTTATTTGGGGAATAAAGGCGTTTGCTTACCTTCGAGTCCACATCCAGCTGAAGGCCTCACGCCAGCACTTAGCTGCCAGGCCCGGATGCTTCAGCCTGTCCTGTGCAATGTGTGTGCAGGGCACTGTGCGGTTCGGTGGCCAGGCAGGCCCGCGTGCGCAGGTGCGACCCATTAAAAAATAAATGCGTAGTGCCTGCCTCGGTTGGTAGTGGCAGCCGGCAGGCAAGCAGCCAATTCAAAGCAAACCACCCAGGTGGAATGAATCATGCAACGTGTATCCTTCCACGCCAAAGAGGCCCTATGCGGCCAGAGGCCTACCGGGGGATGTCCCGGTGTCCCGGTGGGGCAGTCCAGCCCTGCATTGGTTACATGTCACACTGAGCGTAAAGTGAAAAGATGCTGGTTTGGTACAGTGAGCTGGATCAACGGTTTTGCCCACATTGGAGCTGCTCGCATAAGGATCAAAGCGGATCAAAGCGGGAATGGTGTGGCAAGCGGGACGCAAAAAGCATGGTGTTTTACATCCAAAGGCTGCAATGGATTGACTTAACCGCACGTATCTGTGGTGTGAAGCAGAGACTAAGTAAATGTATCTTTTTGCTGTGGTGGAGATAAGTATATCGTCTCCCATTTGTGATTGAAAAGCAGGTTTGGTATAATGCATGTTGGGATACACAATGGCGGGGTATGACAGGGCATGGGTATGGTGACTTTTAGGATGTGCTAGCTGTAATTCTTAGAGGATTTGCAGGTAAGGGGTGCGAATTCCACCCATGGACTTTTAGTCTAGGAGAATGACTACAGTCAATAAAGTAGAAGGGGTCGGTTGGTGGAATGCATTGAGGAATATTCAAGAATGTGTATAACAGTGCATATAGTGTGGTGACGTTTAATGTGCATTATTACCTTATCTATAACGTTTTGAGGATTTGCAGGTTAGGGGTGTGAATTCCACCCAGGGACTTTTAGTTATGCACTGCTTTTAGAAGTGTGTGGTGAGTGAAAGTGCATATATTGTAGTGCTAACCTAATTTTGGATTTTCAGCTTTCTAGGTTGCACCATTGCGACATGGGCTTTTAGGTTGGGCAATTAAAGTTGGGTAAAATCATGGCAGTATGTCTTAGGTATGGGCAGCTTTAATGCTAAATGTATAGTTCGCTGCAACATGTGCCTTATTGTTAAGGAGGTCTGTGATGTCATGTGGTAGAGTGTGGGTCTCCGTCAACTTCATGGTGAGGAGATAGGTTAAGCTAGGGGTAGCGCCTCCGGTTCGATTTTCAGTATGGATGTGGATGAGTATGCCACAGGGTATCTGGGAGGTAGTGCCTCAAAAATGTGGTTCCTGGGGGTAGCGCCTCTTGTTCAATACTCACTATTGGTGTGAATGAGTGAGCCACAAGGTATCTGGAAGTTAGCGCCTCAAGAGTTGTTCCTGGGAGGAGCGCCTCCGTTTTAGTATCCAGTATGGGTGTGGATGAGTGCGCCACAAGGGATCTAGGAGATAGCGCCTCAAAATGTGGTCTCTGGGGGTAGTGCCTCCAGTTCAATTTTCAGTATGGATCTAAATGAGTATGCTGCAGGGTATCTGGGAGGTAGCGCCTCAAAAATGTGGATGACTGGGTGGTTGTCTATCCCAGTCGTTGAGGTTGGTTGCGCTGATGGTATGTGAGTTTCCAGTTTAGCATGTATGGCATGTGTAGGTGTATGCCAGTCATATGAAGTTGGTTGCGCTGATTGTATGTGTGTTACCAGGTCAGCATGTATGCCATGTTCATGACGGTAGTCTGGTTATGGTAGGTTTGTGTGTATTAGTGTGGTTGTGGTTTTAAGTCACCCATGGTCAAACAAATGTACGTTGATTCTGGGCGGTGGCGCCCTAGTTGGAGTCATGCAACCACTCTCTTCAACTAAACCCCCACATTCCTCTCACCTTCTACCTGCCTTGACCCAGCCACCCATCAACTACCTATACTGTCCACTGCTGGCTCTATCAATAATGGTAAACTGCTTATCTACTACCACTGTAACTAAGCAATGCTCTACGCATGCAACAAGCGTTAAAACGTTTTACCATTAATATGTAACTAAGCAAATCTCTTCTCATGTAACAAACTGCAAAATGTATAACAATGATATGTAACTAAGTAAATCTCTCATGTAACAAGCGCCACGTTGCCTAAGGGCTGTTGAGCGCTCTACAAATGTGAATAAATAAATAAATAAGGTCTAACAACATATGTTGGTTTCTGGAGATAACGCCTCTGGTTAGAGTGTGGGCGTGACTGTGGTTGAATTCATGTAGGATCAAGCAATGTTTTTAGTGGTTTTTGTACCACGCCTATTTTGTCTATTTACTCACAGACAGCTACCTTTAGTTGTACTGTGTGTGTAATTACGACTCCTTCCATCTTTATCAGGGTGCAGAGATGTTCCAATGTTATTGGTTGATGGCTTCAATGTGCCAGGCCAGCGCATAGGGTGTTTTGTTAGCGGAAGAGTGGAAGTGCACAGGTTGTGGTGCACGCCCTGGTGATCCGAGTCGGTGTGAATGGCTGGTGTGTGTGTGAGGGGAGATGTGTTGTGAAGTGGCTTGTTGTGTGTGCTGTGTAAGTGTAAAGGGGGGAGATGTGTTGTGTATTGCTTGCTTAGGCAAGAAGGAATGCTGTGAAGTCATGTGGAGTGTTGATGCCTGAATGTGAGAATGCATGGTTGAGGGTTATAAGCCAGGCAGTTAGGAAGCCTCCCTGCCTGGGTGATGGAGCCGGGTGTCTTGTCCTATTCATGTAACCTGCTGGTAACATATGTAACTGCTTGTAAATGGTACTTGAGAAGTTTTAATAAACCTTACCAGTCAACCTAAGAAGGCTGAAGGTCACTTCTTTACAGTTTTGTTGATCCTGAACCGTCACCATATTCTAAGGACACATATCCATCTTTGGGTATCCTTACCCCATCCCTCCCTGTATGTTGTACAAAATGAAATATTTTTGGGGATTAACCCCTATAATGAGTCTGGGCATTTGTTGATTCCTCCGTCTATGGCAGCTCCCAGATTTTAAGGTCAATGCCTGAGACGCCAGCTATGGAATGCTCCCCTTAGTCTGAAAAGTGGCAGAAAATAATGAGAAGAATCACCATTACTTTCCCAGGTATGAGTCTTTCTCTTCTTCTATGGCACATTCTTCTTCTTCGAGGAAGTTTCACCGGAGGTACTCCATCAGTCGCATTGAATAACTGTGCGCATCAGCTTGTGCAGGCAAATGTTGAGTCCATGCCCTCTTTCCCTACATCCATCCATTTCTACTCATGAGGAATGGCAGGCTTTCTCTTCTGCCATACTAAAAGGGTTTGTGCAGGCTCCCTCTTTGGTAATCCCTCTTGTGATCACTGCTGCTCCTTCTAAGAACAGCTCCTGACAGTTGGCTGTAGCAGAGGAACGTTTGCTCGCGTTTGGGCATGGAGAATCTATGACAGGCCGCCTACCGCCTTTGTGAGGTTTAGAGTCATCTCTGCTGAAGAAGAGGAGTAGGGGGAGTTTTTTGCTTTTTGTTTTCCAGCCACTTACGTTGGAGGGAAAGGTCCTTGCAAGAAGAATTTAACCCACATGACTTGTCGGAAGGGTCTACTGCTATTGTCTCATGTGTTGTGAGAAGCAAGTGGTATGGGCACCTCTGGATAAGGTGATTGGTACTCAGCCATATCTACCCTAGGTCTGTACTTTGTCTCCTTTAGAGCTGTTATAGATAGGACGTTGGAATCGTTGAATTTAGCGACCCTGTCAGAAAAATGGGAAACATGGGCGTACACTATCATTCTAAAGCCCAAAGTCAATAAATGTACATGGTCCCTACGCTCACCTGGTCTCTGCAGAGGCGTTGGGGCACAGTTGCAGCCCTCCCTGGAATTAGATCACCCTCTTCAGGTTTCGTCCTCTGCGAATCAGCTGTGGGCGGCGAGAATCAGTGGCACTGCTCCTGCGTGGATATGGGGAAACGTGAGTGCGCTTATAGGTGACTATGGTATCTCCCTAACCCTTCGACCCAAGGTGCGATTTCAGTGGGCATGTACTGGCCCATAAGGCTCACCTGGTAAATGTGAATGATGAGCTCTCCGTCCTGCTGCTTCTGGCAGGGGCACTTGTTAATGGAATCGAGTTCCTTCACTGATTCCTGAGTATTAATCCAGTCATGCTGCAACTAAGCTCCTCTTTCTGCTTTCTTACAATGTCTTTTGTCTTTTCCCCTTTTTCTGCTTTCTTGCAATGTCTCTTGTCTTTTCCCCTTTCTGCAGCAGATGCTCTGAGTTCTGATGATGCGTGTCGTGCCTCGGTGCCCAGATGATGCTGTCTGCGTTCTAAAATGCTTACAGGTGAGCCACGGTGCCAGGAAGAAGATGACTGCACTCCAAGATGTTTGCAGGTGAGCCGGGGTGCCAGGAAGAAGATGACTGTGCTCCAAGATGTTTGCAGGTAAGCTGCAGTGCCAGAAGGAAGCGTTCATGTGAGAGTAGAATCCGCCGGATGGTGAGTATGATTGGGGATGGCAGGATCTCTTCAAGTAAGTTGAATCCCAGGCAACGGTGAGCGCCACGCTGCATGGAGGTGCAGAATAACGCAAAGCGTTTGCTTGTGGGATCGGTGGGTTTATATAGTCTTGTTCCTAGCCACGCCCAGTAACTCTGGCATGCCTGCTGCCACGCCCTGCCACACCCAATGAGTCAGCACTTGCAAAGGGAATCCATTAGCAGCCACACCCAAGAATACACTGGGGGCTGCTTAATGGAGGGAATGTTCAAGTTTAATGCATCCTGCTTAATGGATGGAATGTTCAAGGTTAATGCATCTTAAGTGCCTCTGAAGTGCTATGTCCATAATAAAAGCTTCTTGGTGTTAAATGCATGTTCTTGTTTACTTTTGTTCATGAGCCTGGTGCCAAAGGTGCCAGGACAGTGTCCATCCAGGTCTGTCTCCTGTGCATGCAACCCCTGCATGCCTGTGCCCCTGACTTCATGATCATGACATCCCATTAAGCATTGCCTTCACAGATTGGCTGTTTTCTGCATGGAACAGCCCTTCTTTTTTCCTTTAAGTTAATAACGTATTTGGCTAAAACATTTAACATCTCCATCTGACCTTATGTTCTTAATGGCACATCCATAACCTGAGTGTTTTGTAGTTCTGAGGACAACAGCTGACTCCAGGCCAATTGCTTTCTTCACAAATCCGCCTTACAGGAAGTCCAAAGACGGTTGGGGTAGAAAACCCTTGCATCTGGTAGTTCAACTCTGCGCACTCTAAATATGTCCAGCACAATTGTCTGCTTTAGCAGTGTTAGAGGCTGCTGAGGCTGCAGTCAGCACATACCCCAAATTTCCTGGGATCTTTCCTGCAAATGGTGCATAATAGTAAAGGGACAGCACAGAACTGTTGCAAACAGGTTTAGATGCCAGGGACTGTGTGAGTTGGGCTATGGGTGCAGACAAGGTTCTACAAAGACACTTGTGAATGTACACAGAACATTTTGCCCAGGAGGTGCAATCGAATCTGCTGGATATGCCCTTCAATGGCATAGATAGGTTTGGTACAAGAACAGATTAGAGTTTGAAAAATGTAAAGCCTCCCAGCAGACAGCTAAATTATTGGGCTTATTAGCCCCATAATATTAATTATCTTCTAGCAGAGGAAGGTACTAACCTTATTGTATCCCACCTAAAAGGTGGGGTCCTAACCAACCATGTACGTCCCACTAGCATCAGGGGAAGCATACCTTCTGGGCCTCTAGGGACAGTGGTGCTAGTAAATCCAAAACCCCTGCCACTGTTGTTAAGACGGATTTCTGAACTCTGTCCTGGTGGCGCAGAAGTTCAGAAGGCCAACCTAATTACTTGGAACAGGGTAACCTCTGGACGAGCCAGACCAATCAAGGTAGCGATCGCGGCGGTCAAGACTAGGTCTCAAGAGGGGTGAGGGTGACTGAAAGCCCGCAATGAGCACACAAAGCAAGGACACTTACAAACTACTCCAAACAGTTGTTATATTAAAAATATATACACATTTATTCCAAGGCCTTTAAAACAATGACCGTAGCGAGAAAATCACAATATAACGATAGTAAACCAACACATACCATATCAACACAATATATGTACAAATACGACAGTCTCAAGCGTTATCTGCACGAAATGGGTAGTCCACCTAAAAGGAAAGGAAAATAGGCAGTGCGTAATAATGCTTAGACCCAGTTCGCCTTCAGAGGCACCTAACAAGATGGAAGTCTGAGCCCTGCGAAGAGTGGAGCCTTGTGCTCAAAAGTACCTGCACGCGCTGGTGCCAACGGGCAAAAGGAGAAGCTCTTCGAAGGAAATCAGGCAGTTCAGTTTAGTGCACAAAAGAAGAAGAACAAGTTCCGCGACTCAAGCGCAGCCTCCACAGTGGGCAGAAGCAGAGCGCGAGTACGAAAAAGGATGCTGTTTTGACACAGCGGGGAAAATCAATGGGCTCCTGCAGGAGGGCACCGGTCCCCGATGCAAGCAGACCCAGGCTTCTCCGCGTCCGTTTCAGTCGCTGGCAGGTTCAGAAGAGCAGGGAACGCCTCGTCGTCGTGTTGAGTAAAAAGATGTCCCAATCGAAGAAACCCGCACAGTTTGTTACCACAGCAGGGCAACGGAGCGGCCGTGTTTATCTGAGCCAAATGTACACTACTCACTTCAGACCTGGGAAAGCCAAGTGTACGAAGCGTGTGAGAGTGACAAGGACTCGAAATACTACACAACCTGGCGGCGGTTACAGAGCAAGACTCCCGTGTAAACTGGTCAGTCAGCTGGATGGCCCAGAGACGCTTCCGAAGGCTTACTGGCAGGAGATGGTGAAGATGCCGAGAATAGCTGTCCCCGCTATTCCAAGGGTCGAAGTACCAGTACAGGCCTTCTGGTTCGATCAAAGGTGAAAAGGGTTTCACAAGGCGACAGCAGTGCAGAGGAGAAGTCCTTCAGCGGGTCACCAGCGATTCCTCGGTCCAGCCTCTTGGTTGCAGGATACTTGGCTCCTGTATTCCTTCGTTCGTGAGAACTCAGGAGATCGACATGGTAGTGGTGTTTCCAGCCCCCTCTTATCCACGGTTCCCTTCGCGCCAAAACGGAGGGGACCCAATGGGAGATCCGCTCATCAACACTCACACCATTTGTGGACCAATCACGGACGACGGTGGTCCCAGGCATTCACACCACCCTAGACTCTCTGGCACCCAGGATGTGTATTGGGACCAGACATCCCAGCCCACATCCTGGAGGCACACACAAGACATGTAGAAGCCCGCGAAAGCATCTGTGTTTCGCGGGAAAGTACATGCCCAAATAAGGAAGGCCCGGGTCGGCTCGACCTAGGGAAGGTGAAGGGAGCAAGACGGTCAGCGGACAGGACAAAGGAGCCTCGTGGTCTGGCCATTTTGGGAGCCAGGCCACCATTTTGGGTTAAGCGCAAGAAACGCGCTTAGAACGCCAAAAGGAGCTCAAAACACAAGAAACGATCGCTGCCACCATTCCCGTCCCTGAATCACTTGCACCGATCAGATACAATCCTAAATGAGTAACTAGGGGCTGTAGAAGGCTAGAGACCCAAGAGAGCTGTAACTTAGCTTACAGTGCCCTCTTGTATCATGTTGCCCGAAAGCTGCAACATGATAAAAGAAACTATGGGAAACAGCGTTCCCCGGTACTGACTGTCTTAAGGGCATGTCAGTTTCCCCGTAAGAAAGGAGCGAAAGCCCAGAGGAGTGCGGCAGAAGGCTGCACTTCTCTGGCAAAGTCGAGAACAAGGTGAAAAACAACAGCAAAAAGTTTAGGGGTTGCCACATGGAAGGAAAATTACCTACAATTACGAAATCTTTCCTAACACTCGCCCCTCCCAGACTATGGACAGGGGGAACTAATCCACCCCTGGATGAGTCTCTTGTTCAGGTCGGTTAAACATTCTGGACAACCCATCAGCATTGCTATGTTGGACACCTGGCCTATGCTCAATAGTGAAGTCGAAGCCTTGTAGACTTATGGACCACCTAAGCAACTTTGGATTCTCCCCCTTCATGTTCATTAGCCACTTTAAGGGCTTATGGTCAGTTTGCACAGTGAAGTGGGTCCCATAGAGGTAGGGCCTCAGCTTCCTTAGGGCCCACACAACAGAGAAACAATCTTTCTCTACCGTGGACCATCTGACCTCTCTGTCCTTAAGCTGGCGGCTAATAAAACCAATAGGGTGTTCCTTACCCTTCTCATCTACTTGTGATAGTACAGCTCCTATCCCAGTGTCAGAGGCGTCCGTCTGCACGATAAAAGGTCTTTGATAATCAGGGGCCCTGAGGGCAGGGGCCTGGCACAAGGAGTCTTTTAAGCCATTGAAGGCCTTCTCACACTCGTCGGTCCAAGTTACCTTCGTGGGTTTCTTCGGAGTTGTGAGGGCAGTCAGAAGGGCAGCTATGGTGCCATAGTCTGCCACAAAATTGCGGTAATACCCCGTGAGTCCTAAGAAGGCTCTCACTTGAGTTTGCGTAGTGGGGGTAGGCCAGTCTTGTACTGCTTGTACTTTACTGGGAAGAGGCTGTCTCCTCCCTCCACCTACTTCATGTCCAAGGTAAACCACTGAGCCTTGTCCATTCTGGCATTTACTAGCCAGGCCCATCAGAAGTACCATCCGTTTTCTGAGCCCTAGCACATAATCAACTACGTTGGTAGTAACAGGGGGAGTGGGCATCTCCCATCCCTCTTTGACGATGGCTAAGGGTCCCCATACGGGATGACCGAACAGAAGTTCGAAGGGGCTGAAGCCAACACCCTCCTGTGGTACCTCTCAGTAGGCAAACAGTAAGCATGGTAAAAGAAGATCCCATTTTCTTCTCTGAGGTTCCTCCAGAGCCTCAACCATGCTCTTTAACGTTCTGTTGAAACGTTCCACCAGACCCTAGGTCTGGGGGTGGTATGCAGAAGAGAACTTGGAGGGGACCCCACATTCTTTCCACATAGCCTGCATATACTCCGACATAAAGTTGCTGCCATGATCCGACACAACTTCTTTAGGGAAGCCAACCCTAGTAAATATGCCAAGTAAAGCTTTTGCAACTGACTTGGCAGTTACAGTTTTCAATGGGATGGCCTCAGGATACCTGGTTGCATGGTCGACCAGCACCAGGATAAACCTATTGCCCGAGGATGTTTGCGGGTCAAGGGGACCAACGATGTCGATCCCTACCCTTTCAAATGGTACCCCCACAACTGGGAGCGGTACCAACGGAGCTTGGATTGTCGCGCCAACCTTACCAGACAACTGGCAGGAGGCACAACTCCTGCAGTGACTTTCTACTTGCACCCCCATCTTGGGCCAGTAGAAGTGCATGGATAACCTTTGCTTGGTCCTCTTCATACCAAGGTGACCAGCAAGGGGAACTTCATGCGCCAACTGCAGGAGGAAGGGCCTAACAGCAAGGGGAACCACCAACCTCCTATGGTGTCCTTCTGTAGACTCTGTGGGCTCACTATACAGGAGTCCACCTTCCCAATAAATCCTATGCGTCCCAGGAGGTTCACCCTCAAGCTGGGAGCAGGCCTGTCTCCTTAGGCCTTCCAGAGATGGGCACTCACGTTGGCCTTTACTGAATTCGTCCCTATCAGGAACTCCTTCAACTAACAAGTCTTTTAGTTCAGGATGATCGTTGGGATCAAATACTTCAGGCATCGCCACCTCCTCGTCAGGCCCGGGCGATTGACCAACTTCCTCCACCGCAGTGGTAGGCGAGCTCGGGGGACTATTCTCTTTCCCTCGTCTTGACTTGTCGACTCCTTTCGCCTTGGGTTTCCCCTTCGGCTGGGGCGGCATATTGGTCTTGGCCAATGCTGCCCGTGCTTGAGACCGTGTGTAGGGTCTTTCGGCAGTGTCTCCTACGAGCCCTAAAGCTCTGAGATCATTACCTAACAAGACCTTTCCCGGGACGTTTCTCTGAATGCTCACTGGAATCCTGACTGCTGTACCATTTAAAGTAAGATTTACAGGTATTACTGGGAACATACGGAGAGAGCCGTCAGCCAACTTAGTGGGCATCAGAGTAGCTCTGGCAACTTCCTCTGAGTCTACCAAGGTAGAATCCACTACAGTGCGACTGCACCCACTATCCCTAAGAGCTGGAGTATCTACTCCATTGATCAGCACACTGTCTTTAAAGTAGTGCTTGGTATTATCCGGAATCCTAGCATAAGCCTCTGCGACTTTAGGCTCCCAGGAACCCAGGGAAACTCAAACTACCTCAGCCTCTATCCCGCTGGGAAATGAGTCTGAGGAGAAGGATGCTCCTGTAATCTCTTCTTCCTCGTAGGAGGAGAAGGCCAGATTAGCGGAGTGGACCCCCAAAGGTCTAACCTTGCACCGGGGATCCCCCTTCACGTGGTCAGTTGCTCCACAAGCAAAACAAGATCCATTGGGTCTGTTTACATAGGGAGGCTTATTGTAACCAGAGTTCTGTTTCGGAGGCTGACCTCCACTACCCTGTGAGTTCTCTTGTGTCTTACCCTTATTTTTCTTTTTGTGGCCCTTATGAGAAGAAGATTTATCAGATCCTCCACCCTCCATATCTTTGGACTTTTTCCCTTCCGCCTGCTTACCAGGATGAGTTTTGTCCTTATGGGACACTCGATGTGACACCCATAAGTCTGCTGCAATGGCCAGCTTCTTAGGATCTATCTCCTTCGAATCGGCCAAATGCTGCTTAAGCTCCGGGGAAGAAGATGCAAAAATGTGTTCCAGCATGACAAGATTTATCATGCCTTCGAACGTAGAAACCTTATAACCTTCGACCCAGCCAGTTAGGTTTTTCAAGGATTCAGTGACATAAGATACCCAAGTACCACATTCTTTTTTCTTATACTCTCTGAAACGTTTCAAATATTGGGCCGGAGTCTTCCCAAACTTTAAAATGAGAGTTTGCTTTAACATCGCGAAATCAGCTCGCTCAGCCTTCGACATTTCCATAATGGCACTACAGCCAGAATGGGGCAGTCTGCTAAGTAACCATGCAATCTTATCAGCATTGTCAACTTGTTGAACTTCGCATGCATACTCAAACGCATTCAGCCAGTCCATAATGTCATTCCATTCTTCATACACACTGAGCAGATCTTTCGGAAACCGTGGATGAGAGGAGGCCCAAGACCCATGTCCAGGACCCTTGGACCCATTTGCAACCTGAAGCTTGGCCAGTTCCAACTGGTGATCCCTGTCTTTTTGTTTTTCTGCCTGTTCTATTTTTAGTTTGGCTATGCTGAATTCAAGCTCCTGCTGCCTAAACCGCAGCTCTTGCTTCTTGAATTCAAGCATAGCCTCCCCATCAGCACTGGCAGAGGAAACATTAGACATCTCGTCCTCCCTGTCCTCGTGGTCGCGATGGATCAGTGCAGCGGCAGAACCGTCGGTTCTACCAGTGAGAGCAGCCCCACCTTCCGCACTGTCCTCAGAAGTTATAGCGTCAAGCTGCGCTTCTTGCCACGCCACGATTCTTTGGATCATTTCCAATTTCGTGCCTTGAGAGGAAACACCTCTCTCCACACACATCTTTTTCAATGTTTCTGATTTGGAAGCATTTAAAGTTAACAAGGTATTTGTTTCCATACTGTTAGATAGGACTATGGCCTTTTTAAAGTTATACTACAACAATTCACTACGTGTCCTGGTTGGAATAACCTGAAATGCCTTAGTTCGTGCGCAACACTGGATACCTTCAGTCGTATCCCACCGCTGTACACCAATTTGTTAAGACGGATTTCTGAACTCTGTCCTGGTGGCGCAGAAGTTCAGAAGGCCAACCTAATTACTTGGAACAGGGTAACCTCTGGACGAGCCAGACCAATCAAGGTAGCGATCGCGGCGGTCAAGACTAGGTCTCAAGAGGGGTGAGGGTGACTGAAAGCCCGCAATGAGCACACAAAGCAAGGACACTTACAAACTACTCCAAACAGTTGTTATATTAAAAATATATACACATTTATTCCAAGGCCTTTAAAACAATGACCGTAGCGAGAAAATCACAATATAACAATAGTAAACCAACACATACCATATCAACACAATATATGTACAAATACGACAGTCTCAAGCGTTATCTGCACAAAATGGGTAGTCCACCTAAAAGGGAAGGAAGACAGGCAGTGCGTAATAATGCTTAGACCCAGTTCGCCTTCAGAGGCACCTAACTAGATGGAGGTCCGAGCCCTGCGAAGAGTGGAGCCTTGTGCTCAAAAGCAGGGCTGGACTGCCGCACCGGGACACCGGGACATCCCCCGGTAGGCCTCTGGCCGCATAGGGCCTCTTTGGCGTGGAAGGATACACGTTGCATGATTCATTCCACCTGGGTGGTTTGCTTTGAATTGGCTGCTTGCCTGCCGGCTGCCACTACCAACCGAGGCAGGCACTGCGCATTTATTTTTTAATGGGTCGCACCTGCGCACGCGGGCCTGCCTGGCCACCGAACCGCACAGTGCCCTGCACACACATTGCACAGGACAGGCTGCAGCATCCAGGCCTGGCAGCTAAGTGCGGGCGTGAGGCCTTCAGCTGGATGTGGACTCGAAGGTAAGCAAACGCCTTTATTCCCCAAATAAAAAAACGCCAGCCTACATGCAGATGACACCTTTTGGCAACAGCCTTCATTTTTACTGATATGAAATGTTTGATGGTATGGCGCGTTGCGGCTCTTCCTGAGTGCTCACTGAAAAGAGGGTTCTTTCTGCTGGTAGAAAACCAGTAGATTTAACAATCCAACGAATTGAGGACCATACTTTATGCATTCCAAAGCCAGGGAAGCAGCAGAGACTGAACTTTTATTTGCAGAGCGGCCAACCACTTGTCTGCCGGACACCCGCAACCTACACAAAAGTGTGTGCCTGAGACTTGGGGGTTCTGTTTGTATGCAAATAGCGGGAGAGTGTGTGGAACGTGTTTCTCTGTGTGTGTTTGCTCGCGCATGTAAATATGTATATAACTTCTCTAATGGTGTAAGAAGTGGGGACAAATCAAGCAAGTTCCCGTCTGCAAATAGATGGACATCAGAGCATGCATAACTAGTATATGGGAGCTAAGTGTTAAGTTACCCATCAAGGTACTTCCCAACACGAGCTGTCAGTGCATAGGTGCATGTGGTGTAATGCAACAAGATAGTTCCCGATTGCATTCAAAACATGTACTAAGATGCTACCAGTGAGCCGCAAGACGTTCCGAGCACTACGCACAGAGAGCTGACGGGAGTGGGTTAATTTAGAAAGCATAGCATCAGCCTCAGGTTATCGACGGCACATTCACAGACGTTAAGCAAGTAGGAAGCTGAAAAGCTAGCCCGTCTAACTGGTCTGCTGTGTAGCTTTACCGCCCATCCTCTTCAAAGTGGACCATTTTTTTATTCTGCTGTTTTCTCGTTATTATCGTCATTGAGTTCATTGGTGGCTTTATCCATTTTCCATGCGTCCCCATCGTGTGCAGTATATACTCTGGCGCAGTGGCGTTTGTTATGAATTTAGCTGTATTAGCAGTACTGGTACCACCAGAAATGATTACTTTTACCAATGGATGCAATTGCAGTATTTTTTCAAGATTGCAGCCAGGGGTGTTGCTAGGTCTGGAAACAAATTGGGGCTTGTTAATGTCGGGGTTTGTCAGGACTCGGGGCTCGCTAGCCTTTTGGTTGAAAACCCTGAGCTTCTATCTGGGTCTACAAGGCCCGGGGCCAGAGGCGTTGCTAGTGGGGGCTGAGGGGGCTATAGCCCCAGTTCTTTTAGTTGTAGCCCTAGATAGATGCTCAGGAGCTACAACCAAAAGGCTAGCTAGCCCCGAGTCCCGCCAGTCCCGACATTAGCCTAGCCCCGGATCTTTTCCAGGCCTAGCAACACCCCTGCCCGGGGGTATAGCCCCCCAGCAACACCTCTGATGGCAGCCATAGGCTGTTCACCATTATTGGGACCCACTGGACTCCATTGGGTATTGGAGCATTTACTGGATGTAGTAATTCTGCGAGAAACTTTACCAGTGCTTTCTCTGGGCGATTTACCGCTTGTGAATGCAGGTGGCGTTTTTAGCCATAACCAGGTGCTACTAGCATTACTATCACCCTCACTCATAAGGAGAGACATCGCCCTTTCCTCCATTCATGGCAGAAGAGGGAATGGCGCTGGAAACCGTCTCCAAGCTACCATTTTTGTGCACCCTTCATATGAAAAATGCAAATGTGTAGACTACGAACAGGTGAAACGGAACTCATTCCATGTCTGCCATCTGAAGACTTCACACAAGTCTGCCAGCAACTTAAGTTCACATATTGCACCATGTGACCCAACATTTTGCACGTTCATTCCATTCCAGTCTGGACCTCCGCTTGTGCCTACAATGAAGCCCTTAACTGATCCCTCATCATGTTTCACTCCCTTTTCAATTCTGTAGACAGCGGTGCAATGAGGCCATTCTCATAATATCTTCTAGCTGGGGGGGCAGTTACCCCATCTACCATATTAACCAATGCCCAACCTGTCACATAGACAAGGGGAGGGTGGTGGAAGAGCGTGTGTCCCACGCACCACACCCCTCACAGCAACAGCACTGCGGCAGCATTCGGCTTGCACCGACTGATGGCCACGTGTCAATGCAGGCAGCACGTGTCACCATGACATTCACTTGCTTCCTCTGTGGCTGCACAAATAGTGACACCCCACTGAGTTACCAGCAATGGGTGGGTATGCTGGCAGTGTACACAAGGTCCTGCTGGTGGTTACTGCCCGGAGCGCTGCATGCAGGGGGTCAGGGGTGCTTGGGCAAGCTGAGTGGGCTGGGGAACTGAGGATTTGTGTTGCTGTGTCTGCACCAGTGACAGGCAGGTGTGGCTTCCCAGGAACACACTCCTACATGGCTATCACCCCCCCGTGTGGGTGCAGTGGAAGGCGCTCTGCCTGTAGAACTAGTCAGGCCACGCTTCTGTTCCATGTGGTTGTGCTTTGTGGTGGTTCACACGGAGCACCCCTGCTTGGTGCACCCTGCTTCACGGGTGGACCGCACAGGCTGCATTCCCCAATGCCTTCATGTCCCCTCGTTGTGGGAATCACTCAACATAGTGTCATAGTGTTGATATATTTTATTCATCAAGCGGCTGAAGAGGTTGTCAGGTGGTTGTAAACACTAGTCCTTGCCTCTGGATTGTCACAGAGCGTCTTCATATAGCTGGCCCTGGGACTCTTGGACTCCAGTTTCTTAAGGTCTACGGGTCTTGAGACTCATTGCAGTCTGTTTCTCATGGATTCTGGGAACCTGGGACTTCAAGTCCCAATCTGTAGGGTTGCTCGGCATATTTTGTTCAGCACTTTCTCTTGGGACTTTAGACTTCAAGTTCCAGCATGCAAGTCTCTCTGTATGTTCACCAGTGACTTTGGATTTTATGTTCCAAGGTGCAAGCTTTCTCTGCATGCTACACTCTGCTCTCATTGGCTTTAGGACGTGGACCACTTCTTGTTGCAGTTAATTTATCAGTGACTCTGAAAAAGTTGGAACTCAAATTCTAGCAGGCATCAATTCCGATTTACACTCAATTGCTCACTAACTCTCGCCACTTGAACATCAAGTTCCAGCATGCACCAATTCTTCTTAGAACTTTTTTGGGTGTATACAAGACTTGGACCTCAAGTTAGAGCACGCAGAACATAGCCCCACGTTCCTCAATCCCTGGCTGCACTGCCTTCCGTAGATGTCTCTTTGCCGCTTCATGGCATTTACGTCAGTCTCCTAAACTGTAATAAATACATGGTTTTGGGGGCGGTGAGAACAAAGTTCCCAACCCTCACCCCACTGGGCCAGAGAGAGGTCAATGAGCTATCCCATCTAGGCTCCTCCGCTAAACTTAGCAGACTCACTTGGAGGTTCTGGGTGTAGGCTGATGTTCTGGTGGTGATTGTACACTGGCGCTCATGCACTCAGCCATTGTCGGCCTGGGGCATCAAATTCTTGGGCACCAATGAAAAAGTGGCCCACTGTTGCAATTGGTAATTCATCGCTTTTGTGACAGACTGTTTGAGTAGTACCCAAGGGGAGGTTTTTGATAAAATGTGATGCACATTGTACATTTAAAAGAATATTTATTCAACAACACTACACACTGTGCTCGCTCCTTCAGTGAAATATGGGGCCACTTTTAAAAAAAAATATCCAGGGCCACTTTTGGTTCCCAGTCCAGCCCTGCTCAAAAGTACCTGCACGCGCTGCTGCCAACGGGCAAAAGGAGAAGCTCTTCGAAGGAAATCAGACAATTCAGTTTAGTGCACAAAAGAAGAAGAACAAGTTCCGCGACTCAAGCGCAGCCTCCACAGTGGGCAGAAGCAGAGCGCGAGTACGAAAAAGGACGCTGTTTTGACACAGCGGGGAAAAACAATGGGCTCCTGCAGGAGGGCGACCAGATCCTAGCTATGCTACTCACCGGTCCCCGATGCAAGCAGACCCAGGTTTCTCCGCGTCCGTTTCAGTCGCTGGCAGGTTCAGAAGAGCAGGGAACGCCTCGTCGTCGTGTTGAGTAAAAAGACGTCCCAATCGAAGAAACCCGCACAGTTTGTTACCACAGCAGGGCAACAGAGCGGCCGTGTGTATCTGAGCCAAATGTACACTACTCACTTCAGACCTGGGAACGCCAAGTGTACGAAGCGTGTGAGAGTGACAAGGACTCGAAATACTACACAACCTGGCGGCGGTTACAGAGCAAGACTCCCGTGTAAACTGGTCAGTCAGCTGGATGGCCCAGAGACGCTTCCGAAGGCTTACTGGCAGGAGATGGTGAAGATGCCGAGAATAGCTGTCCCCGCTATTCCAAGGGTGGAAGTACCAGTACAGGCCTTCTGGTTCGATCATAGGTGAAAAGGGTTTCACAAGCCGACAGCAGTGCAGAGGAGAAGTCCTTCAGCGGGTCACCAGCGATTCCTCGGTCCAGCCTCTTGGTTGCAGGATACTTGGCTCCTGTATTCCTTCGTTCATGAGAACTCAGGAGATCGACATGGTAGTGGCGTTTCCAGCCCCCTCTTATCCATGGTTCCCTTCGCGCCAAAACGGAAGGGACCCAATGGGAGATCCGCTCATCAACACTCACACCATTCGTGGACCAATCACGGACCACTGTGGTCCCAGGCATTCACACCACCCTAGACTCTCTGGCACCCGGGATGTGTATTGGGACCAGACATCCCAGCCCACATCCTGGAGGCACACACAAGACATGTAGAAGCCCGCGAAAGCATCTGTGTTTCGCGGGAAAGTACATGCCCAAATAAGGAAGGCCCCGGGTCGGCTCGACCTGGGGGAGTTGAAGGGAGCAAGACGGTCAGCGGACAGGACAAAGGAGCCTCGTGGTCTGGCCATTTTGGGAGCCAGGCCACCATTTTGGGTTAAGCGCGAGAAACGCGCTTAGAACGCCAAAAGGAGCTCAAAACACAAGAAACGATCGCTGCCACCATTCCCGTCCCTGAATCACTTGCACCGATCAGATACAATCCTAAACGAGTAACTAGGGCCTGTAGAAGGCTAGAGACCCAAGAGAGCTGTAACTTAGCTTACAGTGCCCTCTTGTGTCATGTTGCACGAAAGCCGCAACATGATAAAAGAAACTACGGGAAACAGCGTTCCCCGGTACTGACTGTCTTAAGGGCATGTCAGTTTCCCCGTAAGAAGGAGCGAAAGCCCAGAAGAGTGCGGCAGAAGGCTGCACTTCTCTGGCAAAGTCGAGAACAAGGTGAAAAACAACAGCAAAATGTTTAGGGGTTGCCACATGGAAGGAAAATTACCTACAATTACGAAATCTTTCCTAACATCTGTGCCCACACGCATTCCAGCTGCAAAACGGCTTTAATCGTTGCTACAATTTTACAAGTCTCCTGTGGGGAGCAGGATATGACACTACTCAAATAAACAGTGTGAGATCACATCAGAACTCTGGGTACTCCAAATTGTGGTTCAGGATTACTGCCGGTCTTTTCTGGTAAAACCACCCTTCATAGGCCCTGACTCTGCCTCAGCGCTGACTTCAAGAGATCTCTCAGCCAATGCTGAAAGGAGTTGTGGATTCTGACCCATCAGCAGAATTTGACAAGGGATGAAATTCCTGTAACTTCCTAGTATCAGAAAAAGACAGTGGTCTCAGACCCATCCTAGATTTGAGAGTCCTCAACAAGCTCCTCCGAAAGAACAGGTTAAAAATGGTGACCCTTTCACAGATTCTCCAGGCTTTGGAGCTGTGTGGTTGGCTCATGTCTTTAGATTTGCAAGATACATACTTGTATGACCGTACCCACCTCAAACATCGGAAATACCTATATTTTATAGTGGGAAGTACTTAATACCAATTCACAGTCGACCGCTCTGCGGCCCCAAGAGTGTTCATGAAGGTCATGGTATTGGTGGTGCCCATAAGCATAGGAGGAGTGTGCACCTCTTACCCTACCTCAAATACTGGCTTCTTTATGCCAAATAAGAAGAGTCAGCACTCGAAGACCTCAGAGCGACTTGCAATCTACTTAATACATTATGTTTTTTAATTAACCTAAAGAAGCACTTTAATTGCCTCCAAATGACTTCAAGTTATAGGGGCAGTCCTGTATTTGGAGGAAGGCATGGGTTTCCCTCCCCCAGTGACAAGCATCCAGACATTGACAGCGCTCTTCCAACCAAATGTGGACACCAGGGCCTAGGTGTTCTTGAGTATTCTAGGACTCTTGGCATCCTGCATCCTCGTAGTCCTAGATACAACACTGCACATTCATCTGATTCAGTCATCCCTGGGGAGCCAGTAGTCACAGTTCAACAGGGACATGAGGGAAATTCTCTTAGCAATTCCACATTTCTGCAAGGACCTGTTTTGCTGGGTATCCACAACCAACCTCTGTTAGGGGCCACATTCCGACAGCCTTGGCCACCTACTACCTACACTGGTAAATGACGCATCCTTCATGGCATAGAGAGCTCATCTGCAGAATCTTACAATGAGTGTTCTCTGGGTAGGCCAGCAGAGGTCCTTCCACATCAACCTTTTGGAACTCATAGAAGTTTATCTAGCATTGCAGTTATTTCTGCCATCAGTCAAAGGATTGCCTGCCCAGGTCCTCATGGGCTAAACCACTGCCATGCACTACATCCACAAGATGTATGGTGTGATGTTGCTCAAGTTGTGCAGAGAGGCCATGCTCATATGGCTTTGGGCAATCGACACCCAGGTGACAGAGATAGTTGTGATCCTCGCCTGCCAGCAGCCAAATATGCTGAGTCAGCTTTTTGGAGTCCCTTACGAGCGTGAGTTGAGCATGAATATTGTAAAGCAGATCTTCTCTATTTCGGGGGTTTCCCCAGATCAACTGGTTTGCCTTCAGGTCCAACACGAATAGTGAGATCCTGTGCCCCAAGGAGTGACCAGCAGAGGATGCCCATGGGGATTCCCTAGTTATGCCCTGGGAGTTTGACCTGGTGTCCGGGTTCCCTCTGTTTCTGCTGATTCCTTTGGTGTTGACAAAGTAGAAGCAGAGCTGAACACAATGATCTTGATCGCTCCAGACCATGCAGGGAGGAGCGGGCATCTAGTCATGCAAAACATGCTGCTTTGTTTTCCCTGGAGGATCACTTGTAGGGAGAATCTACTTTACAGATGTTCAGCAGAGTGCTTCAGCTCACTGTCAGGATTCTGATCCTTACATCTCCGGCTATTGAAAGAGGGTGGTGGTACCAGAACTGGAATTTCTGTGAGGACAATCATGGTGTAATTCACTCTGCAAGGCACCCATCTAAAAGTGTATCTGTCTTTATCAATGGTCAAGATGGTTTATTTAGCCGGTCAAGTGGCACAGCGAGTAGAGCGCTCGCTTTGACATCCGTGCCAGAGCCTGCTAACGCAGGGTCGAATCCCGGCAGGGCCAAACTCAGCCTTTCATCCTTCCAACTTCGATAAATGAGCACCACACACCGTGGGTAATAATAAGCAGTGCTCAGATACCTGAGGGTTCGTAGTGCTATATAAATGCCAAATTATTATTATTATGGCTCAAGTTCACATGTTGGTGCCATGCTATGGGTATTCACTTGTTGCTTTGTACCTTGAGCGCAGTTCTTGAATTCCTATTTTACTTAGCCCAATTAGGACTGAACTTTGGTACCGTTAAACAATATTTGTTGACCCTCTCTATTTGGAAGAGGACAGCAGAGCAAAGTTCATATTTCAGAGTCTCTATGGACCTGCAGCTTCTTAGAGGTTTGGGTAACTCATAACCTCCAAATTCCATCCCTCCTTGGGATTTATGCCTACTTCTTACCTATCTGCCAGTTGCTCCTTTCAAGCCTTGCACATTTAGACTGCTTTCTCAAGGTTGCCTATCTTGTGAACTTAACCTTGACCTGAAGAGTTCCTGATCTACAAACCATGGTGGCTTGCCCAGCAGCTCTACCGTTCTCTACAGAGAGGGTTACCTTAAGAGTTAGGCTTTCTTTCTGATAGATACATTGATTGCTCCCATAGATTTCGATTGCCCCCACCTAGCCCGCTAAATTTAGTGGTCTAATGTTCTATTTTAATTGTTGTCCTGTCCTCTTTTTTGTGGCAGTTCTGTCATTTCTTGCAGACGCCTATGGAAAAAAGGTGGAACTGAGGAGGATGGTGGTAGCAGCTGTAGTGTAGTTACTTATACAGATAACATCCCTCTTGTGAAAACTTATGCCAAGGGACCTTGATATAGCCAATCTCTGAGCTGCACAATGCTACCTTCTAATTGTTCCAAAAATGTTCTGTTCCAGACTGTGTCTGTGGATGATTCCAAATATGAGGAATCTGAGGGAGGAATAAACAGACAAAACTTTACCAATGTTCAGTAATGTATTCTTCTGTGGTCTTGATCACCTTATAGTGAATGTGTAATTTCTAACCTGACTTAGAAGACTATCGTTAAGTGAGTGTCATGTGGATTTCAGATGGAAGAATTTCACCAGAACTGTTTTGTATCACTGTTTTAAATAGTTGGAAAATGTATTTTGTATTGTGATGTACGTTTGGATTTAAAGTACGTTCTTTAAAATGATGGAGGAGGTGTAAGGAATTAGGTATAATACAGGTACATTTGAGCATGCAATCAAATATGACTGCAATTCTTGGAAAGGTATCTTACTGTAAATGAGGTCAGTTTCACTCCCACCAGACCACAGCAAGATGAAAACTGATTTCCCAAGGAACGGTGGGGATTGCAAGCCTACTATACATTTTTCCAAGACATAAGTGTCTGACTAATGTTGCCCAAGATTCCTTAATAAAATGTTTGGTTTATAGACCTGGCCTTTAAATTTGCCGAAAGAGGCAACCGCAGATTGTTGGTCCGGTATGCCAAAACCTGGAATAACCTACTTTTTAAAAGTAGGAATCTTTTCTCCACCTCTAAATTCAAGTCAATTAGAGTAGTGCTTTTCCTTAATGGAAGCACCTTGAGAGACAATTCATTTTTTGTTGGCACAGTATAAATGTTATCACTCACTCATTTTGATTGAATCCCTGTGTTTCGGTTCTTTTTTATCAACCAGATTGAAAGAATCCAGAACAGCTACCTGCGTAAAGCCTATGAATTGAGGAAACAATTGTTCTTTCAAAAGAATGGGGGAAGTGAAGTGAACGAGATGACGCTGTTCCATGGGACAGCGCTAAAGAACAGCAGCTCAATCAACACCACAGGCTTCAACCGCAGCTATGAGTGCAATGGTGAGGAAACAGTAGTTGCCAACTCAGGATACGCAGAGGCGGTTGCCAGCATTGGTGCTATTTGAGTTGAGGGAGGTAAAAGGGAAACTCTTAAGATTGTTCTTTTGCTGTCAAAATCAACATCCTTTTGTACAGTGTTGATAGAGTGGGCATATACTCCTTAGTAACTCATGGATTCAATTGGATGGTTTGAGTGTTACCAGCCCGGCTAAAGGCCTTTTATGAGAACACATCTTATCTACTGTTGGTAGTATGATAACTGACCACATCTCCGAAACTAGATTATTCCTGTAGGGTGTATCCCGTTTTAACTTCCAGGACGGATCTAAGGACAATTTGTGCTATGGGGGGAGGGGCTGAGTTTGTCAACATTTTTGTTAAATGAGTATGCACATAAAGCAAATCCACCACTTTAGAAATACATCTTAGGAAACCAGGCATCCTTCTCACTGCTCTTAGCTCACCCTTCTGGCATCACAAGCATTGACTAGTCTCAATGGCCATGTGCCCACCTCTGGCTCTTAAATGCGCAGAATTTCATAATCCTCACTGATAACAAATGATCCTGATAACTGAAAAGTCACTGGCTTGACTTTCTTTTATCTTTGCGCATTGAAAGCAGTACTTCCTGACCTTGGACAAGAGCGCCAGATACTAATTTCAAAAGTACAAGATATCCTGACACAAACTTTCCCACTCCGGCTATGGAACAAAATCTCTTCTCATGGATAGGGCACATCTCTTTCAATACGGAAAGGATATTTAAAACAATGTATGACCTCCATCACTGATGGTATCTGTGCCTTCCATACTTCCATTCATCTCTTTCCTATTTGTCACCCTTCCACCAATGAATGACAAATCTCTGTGCCTATCATAGCGAGTTTTGTTTTATATAAATTCTCAGTGCAAACACTTTTTTGCATTTCTGCTGCCCTGATCTGGACAGGCATACATTCTAGTGATGTGCTGACTGCTAGTATTGGTGACTAGGTTGGGGCCGGGTGGGGCTTGCATGGCGACAACTTTGTATATTCTTTGTTTATACTTAGACTATGTGACTGGTCATCTGTGGTTATAATGCTTAATTTCTTCAAAAATATGTTTTTCTCTTGTAAGATTCTAACATGCATAGATACTCACCTAGGGAGCTTATAACATTTATCCAAGAGACTATCAGGTCACAATCTTCAACAGCATTCATTTTTATTATGTTATTTGTGTATAAGTTCTTAGGGGTATTGCAGTGTTTTGCTGACAGGAGTTTGGGGGTAGGAGGATATAGGAGTGGGGAGGGGGTTGGGATAATAATATATGGAAGGGGGCGAGCGGGGGGAACCCCCAAATATAAAAAATATCCTTTTTTTCGATGTCATTTCTTCGAAAAAACAACTGTCCACAAAGGAACATAGAACCGTTCTCAGGAAGATTTTGAGTACACCTTTTATTTTTCAATTCATAACTAAGATATATCCGCTTTTAAGCTATGTTAATTTTGCCAGAGAGTATGTCATGTGTAGAACAAATGTCCCTGTATAAGTGGGTGGTTTGTGGCTCATATGGCTGGAATCCCATTATGAAGTCACCTATATCTCCAGCGCAGGATTCCCCATTTCTCATAGAGGTATGGTACAGTATGCCACATTTATTGCAGTAATATATATTTCTGCTTTTGTCAATTGTTTACAATATGTTAATGGGCAACATGTGTTTTGCATCACAGACATTTTCAACTATTTTAATCTCAAATAAAAAAAGAAATGGCTTATATAAAGGTAAAGAAATCACAGTATCAAAATGAAATTAAAATATGTGAAATACCAAAAGATCAATCTATATTAATGAAACTTTTTCATACACAAATTCTCAATTTGGACACATTTGTTTATCAATGACATGTGAGAATAATTCATTATGTCCCAATCTGTGTTAGTTAATGCAAGTTACATATCATAAAACAAGCATTAGTAAAGCCAATAGATTTTGGCTATCATATATTACATTGTAAAACAGCACCAATGTGGTCCCCCACCTTCCTTCCAATTGGGTCCACTTTATATCAGAATCCACTTCATTTCATAAGTTGACCACCCAATGCAAGCAATGCAGATAACGTGCCAGGGCATCTATAGATAACCAGTGCAATTCACCCACATGGCAGGTGTACAACAATTCTGTACAGAGGAAGTTGGAGGCAAAACATATTTTTGAGGTGCAGAGAAATATGTCCCATTGCAATAAAGTCACCTCAGAAGTAATTTACAATATTTGCATGGCAATATTGCCGTGTTTCCATTGGTTCTTCTGCCTTTGAAGAATGGCTTGGTGAAAGGCAGTGGGCGATGCCACTGTGGATTGCTTGGACCTTCAACCTTGATCTCCATTGACCTCTCCCTGTGGTTATGATTACCCACACATTTGGCCACCTCTAACTCCCAAATGTGGCCCTACTTTCAATTTAGCTCGCATCTCACTTCCAAATATGGCCATATTTGATCTTCAGCCATGATCACCTTTCGCCTACAAGTGTGGCTATCTTTACCCTTCAACTATATCTTACTGCAATTTCCATCACTGGCCGCATTTAACCTCCACTTGCTGTCATCACCCAACTGAGCCATATTTGATATACAACTGTAATTCTATTTACACTACACATGTTTTCCTCTTTTCACCTTATCCTTACCTTTATTGCTATATCTAAACTAAACTTCAGTCATCCTTGCCTTCCAACTATGTCAAACATTACCCTATACTATTGCTATCTTCAATTTCCAATACCAACTAACTTAACTCTACATCTGTGAATGATGTTATCCCCAACTGGCACGTTTTGCCCCCATAAACTGCTATATTAACCTTTTATTTAATCTCTACCTAGAACTATATTTAGCTTCCATTTGCTGCAACCATATACCTCTCTTTCTGGGCAACTCAAGTCCTCATCCATAGATCCCCCCTTTTTATCCTCAAATGTAGCTATCTTTACAGTCCATCCGTGTTCAACTTTAATCTCTATCTGCAATAACCAGTAACCACCTGGAGTTGGAAACTATTAATACAAACTCATATGTAGTGGATCGATATACATTGTAAATAATAGAAGTGTGGTTGGGCCCACCTGGTGAGATTTTTGCCAGTCTTTAGGAGCTATCAATCCTTTTTCTCTCGCATGCCCGGTCCTGGTAATGGGCACGCTGTGTGTCAACCAGTGCCATGCAAAGTTGGGGGACCTGAAGGCAGGAGCTGTCCCTACATAACTACTTTTAATGGCCTCAAGAGCGGAATGCTGAGGGATGACTTTCTTCCTTGCACTATTTATTTATTTTGTATTTATTTAAATAAAAATTCCACCTGTGAGGCCCAGCTGACCAACATCAGCAAACTGTGAGGCTCTTCGAGTATATGTAAAAGCCCTTCTAATAACAAAGAAAGATGACATTCAAAAAGCATCCCTGGGGAGTTAAAGTGTTCCACAAGTTAAGTGTGCTAAGATCAGTAATGGTACAATTTACATTGGAGAGCCCCACAGAGCTCAATTTAACTACCCAAATGTTTGCCATTTCTCAAGACTGAGTCTTCACAAAGTATGCACCACTTTTTAAACCTCCTACTTGCTTTCTATTCTATTATTTTCTATTTGACTTTTGTAAAGCGCTGGCACACCCACAGGCCTCAGAGCGCTGACTGACAACATAGAACAGACCAGGATAATCACAGTGTATTAAGATGGGTCCAGATGCCAATGAAACCATGGTTCCATTGAGACGGTCAATGAGGGTTAAATCTAAACACCTTCGTCGTCGAACATAATGGTTTTAATGGCCTTTCTAAATTAAGCATATGACGTTAGTTGCCTAAAAGCAGTTGATAGGTCATTCCAAGCCTTTGGCCCCCATGCATTAAAGCTAAGGTCCTCGTGCAATTTTAATCTGAAGTGTGGTTGTTGCAACAAATCTTTGTCATTAGACCGAAGAGTATGTCTAAAGGGCAATTTCTTAATACGATCTTGTTAGTACCGGGGAGAGGTACAACTAAAGCACTTATATACTAGGCCGTAGGCCTTAAAACAGATCCTTTGAGCCATGGGGAGCCAATGCAGCTTCCTCCGTGAATTAGTTACATTGTCTCTGCGCCCTATCCCGCAAACAGCCCTGACTGCCCTGTTTTGTAAAGTTTGCAGTTTCTTCATGTTGGTGGAGGTGGTACCTGTCAGTAGTCCATTGCAGTAGTCCAACCTCGAGTTGATAGTTGCGGTGGCTATTAAGGCTCGGTTTTTTTCTGAGAGATAGGGTCTAATCTGACATAGCAGATGGATTGTATAAGTGCAGCCAGAACTTATGTACGCAACATGTTTGTTGAGGTTATAGGTCAAAGGATCGATTCAAAAGGATCGAATGGTCAAAGGATCGATTCAAAAGGACCGAAAACAAAAGGATGGGAAATTTTTATTCTTTTTTTTAACATTTTTTTATTTTTTTGGGGAGGGTCCCCCCTCCAACCCCTGTTTTTGTGGTAAAAAACACTTTTTTTACCTATACGAAAACCGAAAAAAATATATATAATTAAAAAAAAAATCAATCCTTTTGTTTTCGGCCCTATTGTGTCAAC
Source organism: Ambystoma mexicanum (assembly GCF_040938575.1). Taxonomy (NCBI): domain Eukaryota; kingdom Metazoa; phylum Chordata; class Amphibia; order Caudata; family Ambystomatidae; genus Ambystoma; species Ambystoma mexicanum. The sequence continues at coordinate 1,087,720,003 of NC_090926.1, read as the reverse complement.
CCTATTGCATTCGATCCTTTTGTTGTCGACCCTTTGACTGGACACCGTTTGTTGAAATTAAGGTTGCAATAGACGATTACTCCCAAGGTCTTAACTTGACTAGAAACCTCGACAGCGGCCCCTCCAACTTGAAAGGCACTGTACCGAGAGTCAAGAGACTTAAGCTTGGCCACACTACCCACAATCAAAATGTATTTATTTTTGTCGTTAAGGGCTAGGAAATTATCAGTCATCCAGCTCTTGAAGGCATGAAAGACTTTAGAGACCAACTCTGCATCTTCTTCATAGGAACTTGTAAGTTCCAGGACTATCTGTGTGTCATCAGCAAAATGTGCATAACTGACTCCCATTCTGTCCAATAGATCGAAGAATAGCTTGGAGTAAATATTGTAAAGTAGTGGGGACACACTAGAGCCCTGAGGCCCTCCACAGTCGAGGATGGCCTCCTCTGACTTACAGTCTCCTTGAGACCTCCTGGGTCCCAAAAAGGAACTAAACCAATCAACAAAAAGTTTGGTGCATCTGCTCACTTGTGTGAGCCTGTCCGACCAACCTCCCATGATCAACAAGATGGAAGGTTTCAGACAGGTCCAGCAACAGCAGCATGGTCACCATGCCTTGGTCTACTATGCCAGAAAGCATAGATTTGATGTCTATGAGCATAGTCTCCGTGCCATGGTTTTTCCAGAAACCAGATTGTCTATTAAACAGAATACCTTGCTCCTCAACAAAAGTATTGTATTGTGAGCAGGCAATTTTGTCCATAATCTTCAAAAGAAAAGGCATGTGGGCTATCGGTCGGTAATTTCAGGGGTCGTGGGGATCCAACCCCTCTTTTTTCAGGAGGGGGGTGATCCAGACCTCCTTGATACCTTTCTGGCACAACCCCTTCCAAATTGGAGCAGTTTACAATAGAAGTAATAGGAGTTGCTATGCTCGGAAAAAATGTCTTGAACATAGTTGCAGGGAATATATCTCCCTTACAGGTGGTAGGTTTTAATTTTTCCACAGTTGACAGTACATCCTCAACTGTAACCTGCCTGACGGAAAATCCTTGTCCTTATTAATATCATCAACACTGGCAATCTGGTTCTGTACAGCAGGGGAAATACCAATCACCTGGCGATCAATAGGATTAGATGCTATGGTCTTTTGGTGTTGTCTGACCTTAAGTGTAAAGCAGTCATGAATTTTCTGACACCATGCGCCGTTCACCTGTAGAGGAAGTTCCTGAACTTTCCCTTTATCCTCACCTAAGATATTAAACAGCTCTCTGGTGCTGGATCTAGCTCCCAATATACGCTCCTCCAAGGTTTCTATTTTGGCTACCAAGATAACATTCTTGTAATGTTTGTCTCTTTCTAGAGGGCCAGAGTATTTTTATCGGGAAATTTCCACCAACTTCTTTGGCAGCTCGTTTAGTGTGTCGAGCTGCTAAGACATCTGAGGAAAACCAGTGGCTTGCACTTGGGTGCATATCTTTCCTTTTCCGTAACTAAGTTTAAGAGGTGCTAACTTATCATCGGCCTGGTAAAAATACTACGCAAATGAGATGTATAGGAGTCGAACAAGCAGGAATCATCAATTGCTGAGACTAAAGGCAAACATATGCAAGTAAATGCCTCACGAGAGACCTTGCTGGTACATCTACGCATGGTAGATTTAGTGCGTACGCAAGCTTTCTTCACCATCAAATCTGGTATAACAAGTGAAAAAGAGATAAGATGGTGATCCGACCAGCAGCAGGTTTCGACCTCTATGGGTGAAATCAACTGGTTTCTGTACAATATTGGGTGGCAGTGCTGACACATTGCTTAAAGCCCAGATTCTCCATGAGATTCAACATGGAGCATGCCTCCAGATCAGTGGCATTATTGGTCCATAGGTCAAAGTCTCCTGCCACTATAAACGGAGTTAGGGGTTTGATAAGGGGACCCCAAAACACCAAAAGTTGCTCACGAAAATCTGTCAGGGCAGTTGGGGGCCGATAAAGAATTAATAGGCTGAGGGTAGTAGTAGGATTAAAATGGGGCTTATCTAACAGACCCTCGCACGCATTTAATATTGGTATACTTGAAGTAAAGAAATTCAGGGAATCTTTACAAATAATGACAACATCCCCTCCCTTCTGTCCATTACGATCTGTGTGTAAGGCTCTGTACCGCACTGGAGTGGCAAGTTGAAGAGAATATTGGTTGGTATCACATAGCCACGTCTCAGTGAGGAGCATTATATCCACCTCCTCTGATACAATGTTGTCAGCTATCTCAGTGGAATGCCCTGCTAAAGAACGAGTGTTCAGCAGCACTGTTTTCAATGAAGTACAAGCCCGAGGATAGCAGTTCACACTTACAGAGTGCAGTGGTATAATACTACTAGCCTCCTCCATTTCACTGCTAGCATCATCATTCATGCCCATCCCGAACCGGATAGATTTCCCTGTTAACATGCTCGAGTGAGGGATTTCCGTGTTGGGCAGAGATACTACTGAAGAGTCCCGCGCTTCTGCGTGCAATGGAAGTTGCCGATTATACGTGATGCGCTTAATCAAGTCGCTGCGGGACATAGTTTATGTCAGCGGTGTATGCTTGTTGGCACGCACACAAACTGTTTTACTTCAAATTTGCCTAACAATTTGCATGACTGTGCCAAACAGTGACTACATGCATTTAATCCTATCACACAGTTTTTTTGTTAGGGGTGACTTATTCTTAGAACCAGGTTTAACCAAGAGAATTTTAAGGTTCATATTACTTTCTCCACCTTGCCAGGAAAAATACAAGCATTTGTATATTTGTCAGTTTGGTTTAGTAAGTGATTTGTGTACTTTTCCATTCTCGTCTAGAAAGCCACATTGTAAGTACTTGAAAGAAACATTATTGCATATGTCTATCAACCAGAGCTGAGGAGATATGTTTTCTTGTGCCAAAATGGCAAACAAGGTAAAATCCTGGCTCTGCTAATTAACTAAAGTGTGTGATCCTGGACAACTCATGCTATTGCCTTATCTGCCCAAATAAGGAGGCCCTAAACGTTAACCATTTTCATAGTTTACACTGGTGGAAAACAGTAGGGTGGCTCTATACATAATAATAACAGCTGCAGCAACTATTCATATATTGCACATCACAAAGGCATGTTGGCTTATTCCTGGCAACTTCCCATGATGACCTTGAGTGTAAATTGATGCAACTGTATGTGCAATCCCCCTCTGTGATGTCCCTACATGTGAAAATTGTAGGGGGTAGATGCACTTCTTTTCCACATAGGCCCCGCAATTGGTAGGGGCCCCAGAGCGCAAGCTTTCAAATACCAGATCTTTCACCACTACATTTAGCCCAGTGGTCAGAAAGCAGGCAGTCATCATACACTGCAAACCCTTATCCATACTGATCGCTGTGCTGCTATTGGTTGCCCAAGAGAATTAGAGAGAGATAAGGTCCCACACTTTAAATGCTGCTAGACAGAATAATTAGCTTCCAGTTCTGTGAGAGGGAAAGTGAGAGAATGAGAGAGATGGAAAAAGAGTACAGTAAAAAAAAAGCGTAAATGAAGGAGAGATAGTATGAAATATGAGAGAGAGAATGAAAGCAGGAAAAAGAGAAAGAAAGAAAGGTAGAGCGAGTGGGAAAGAAAGAGAAGGAACGCAATAGAAGAGATGAAGAGGGAAAAAGAAACAAACAAACAAACAAACTAAGAAAGAAAGAAAGAATGACAACATCCCCTCCCTTCTGTCCATTAAGAAAGAAAGAAAGAAAGAAAGAAAGAAAGAAAGAAAGAAAGAGAGAGAGAGAGAGAGAGAGAGAGAGAGAGAGAAGGAGCAAGAGAGAAAGAAAGCCAGAGAGAGAACCAAAGAAATAGAAGGAACGGAATAGAGAAGGAAAGGAAGAAAGGGAAGGAAAGGAAGAGAAAAAAGCAAAGGAAGAGAATGAAGGACTGGAGGAGAAAGGAAGAGAAAGTAAGAAAAGAAGAGCGGGAATGAGAGAGAAAAGAAAAAAGAGTGTCTTGTTTGTTTGAGTGCGTATGAACCTATGTGAGAATGTGTACATGCGTTGTAGTGGAAGACCACAGGGGGGTATTTCAAGATAAGCAGTAACATGGACACATTCCAGAGTCTGCAAACCACATGATATGTTTTGATCAGAAACGCAGGATGCCAGGATGCTAGGAGAGGCTGCTGAGGAATGTCCCATGAGGAGAATTTGAGCGGGGGACATCTTGAAATCCTGGGTGGGTGGCTCACTCGGCTAATGCAGCCTCAAGTGGACACGCGGTGCAGCAAGTCGGCAAGTCGCCGGCAGAAACACTTCTCCACTCAGAATGGATAGGTAGAGGACGAAGCAACAGCCTCGAGCAATGCTGTCTATCTACCTTACTGTCAATATTAACATGTACACCACTTTCACGGTGCTGTCTGTGCCTCCTTTCCGTGTGGTGGGCTGGCACGGACTCTGACTTTCAGCTCCACGGAATAGCAGACGGATAATAAAACACAAATGTCGCGGCTATGTTAAAGAAAGCAAATGTATTATGTTTAACAACAATAACACGACTTTTGATGGAATCGTGTTTAGGTCTAAAGCTTTTTTTCCCAAGCTTGTCAAGATAGAACAATTTTAATTAAACACTTGAACCTCTTTGTTATGAAATAAAACACTGTAACATCGTTTTCAACCAAAAATCTCTCTTTAAAAGCGTTTTTCACATGTGCTAAATCTGTGTAAAGCCACATTTTACCGACGTTAGACATGAAGAAGGTAAAGCAGAAGAAACCCCTGGGGGGGATTAGTTTGGGAGGGGATGGGAGTTGATGCCCATAGGTCTTGCTTGGCCATAGGTGTGTAATGGCTGTACTGGCTTTGTCCCTCCTCATATCTCCCCTGTGACCTCGGGTTAGGCAGAATCATATGCAGTACCCTTTGGGAACACCACACACAATTAAGACTACAAGTGTAAGTACAAATTCACCTTTGAGCAGCCAGACTTATCTCAAGAGTTACTGAGCAGTATCAATAGTTACACAAAGGACAGCAATAACTATGATTCAAACAAACACTGACTCAAGGTTTCTGAGTAAATGAATATACATTTATTTACACATCAGTTGTAAAACAGTTCACTAAGTAAAGCAGCAGAAAAATCACACTCTCAATATACTACACAACACCCAATCAATTCTGGACAAGTTAAGCTCAAAATGAAGTGTGAGCAAAATGGCACTCCAGCAATTTAAAAAGGGAGGGAAAGACAGGGTCATACAAAATTAAGCAGCACCAATGAGTAGGTAGGCAGGGCAATCTAGAAAAAAGGCTTTCTACAATGAGGATTCAAATCAATAGGCCTGGGCCAATGTTAATGGGTCACTGTCATGGTCATGAAGTCAGGGGCACAGGCATGCAGGGGTCGCATGCACAGGAGACCTGGGTGGACACTGTCCGGGCGCCTTTGGCGCCAGGCTCACGAACAAAAGTAAACAAGAACATCCATTTAACACCAAAAAGCTTTTATTATGGGCATAGCACTTTGGATGCATTAACCTTGAACATTCCATCCATTAAGCAGCCGCAAGTGTATTCTTGGGTGTGGCTGCTAATGGATTGCCTTCGCACGTGCTCACTCTTTAGGAGTGGCAGGGTGTGGCTGGTAAACCGGCCCTAATGGGCGTGGCCACGATCTCAGCTATATAAGATGCCCCGATCCGCAAGACAGACGCTTCGCGTTATTCTGCACTTGCAAGCAGCATAACGCTCACCGTCGCCTGAGGTCAGACTTACCTTTGAAGATCATACTTCCTGGACATTCTGCTTCCTGCCAGCATACTTACCAACTGGCGGAAGCTATTCTTACCTGTACATCTCTTCGGTGAACCAAGTATTCATCCAAATCTTCATCTTGGCACCGCAGCACGACACGCTCCATCGTCGACAGCAGCGACTGCAAGGCAAAACAGAAGACATCGAAAAAACAGTCAGTTTAAGGTTGCGCTTCACCATACTTCGCACTTTTCCTTAAACCATCACTTACCTGCTGTTGAACATTGCGGTAGCATCCATCTTCCATCCGGCCGCGTCTCGCGTCTCACAGCTGCATTGAGGCCGCATTTCCATCTAAGGGAAGAAAACAGAAGAGAGACATTATTGTGGGCATAAATAGGAGTAACATATAAAGACATTAAACAGAACGAACAGCATCACAAGATCTCAAGAAAGACTAATCAATCATAAGGAGAAGTATAGTCGCAGCTGGACCGGACTAATCCTTATTAGGGATCAGTGAAGGAACTAGATCCCATTCGACACGCCCCTGCCAGAAGTAGCAGGAAGGAGAGCTTATCTTCCATAATTCACAGGAGCAGTATCACCACGTAACACCGCTCACAGCTTTTCTACTGAGGGAGAGGCCTGAAGGGGGTGATTCAAGTTCAGGGAGGGCTGCAACCGTGCCCCAACAGCTCCGCAGAGACCAGGTGAGCATAACAGAACGCAAAGCCTCTAATACTCTCTGCCTGGGCATTATGGAAACTTCAGAAACAGATCAGTTAGCCCTCTTAGTAGGCGAATTACGGGCTGAATTACATGCTTCAAGACAAAAAAACCAATGCATTACGGAGGGATCTTATTATAACTCAAGAAAGAACTGACGAATTGGCAAGACAGATGCTACAAGCACAAGCAGGACAGGTTCCACTGCCTGGAGTGACCCATTCTTCTCATTCTTCCACACCACAACAATCAACACCGGTTCAGGTGGTTCTTCCAGGAGCAGTGCCTATAGCCCCTCCCGAACGCTTCATCAGCGACCCAAACAAGTACGCTGTATTTATGAACCAATGTCGCCTTCATTTCTTGTGCAGACCAGCAGCCTTTCCTAATGACCAAGCCAAAGTGGCGTTTGTACTCTCGTATTTAGGAGGTAGTACGGTGGACTGGCTATACCTTTGGTAAATCAAGATGACCCTTTGCTCCGGAACTTTGGGAATTTCCAACATGAGATGGAGAAATTGTTTGCCCGTCATACTCAAGGACAAGCTCTGGACAACGAGTTGTTGTCACTCAGACAAGGGAGTCAAGATCTATTAACCTATATTGCAACCTTCAATCGTCTCATAGCCCAGACCAACTGGCCAGAAGAGAAGAGGACTGCACTCTTTTACCGAGGGTTACGTGGAGAACTTAAGGATGTGTTGGCGCAAGTGGTGAATCCCCCTGAGAGGTGTGCAGACTACATAGACCTGACAGTGCAACTCGATCATAGGTTGCAGAATCGGAAAATGGGTCGAGCTAGATCAGAGGGACGGTCAGTTTACGTACAACCTTGTGAGAATCAGACTAAACCACATGAACAGTCTGAGCCAATGCAAATTGGTGGATTACGAAGTCCCCTTACCAAAGCAGAAAGGGAAAAAAGAAGACAACAACAGCTTTGCTTATATTGTGCACAAGTAGGTCACTTCCTCCGTGACTGCCCGGCAAAACCACCCAAGAAAACGGTTGGGGCAACAGACAAAACTGATGAAGAAGAAGAATAGAACTCGGGAAACGCCAATGCCCGGCAAGTGTAGGGGTCTGCTGTCGAGCATGAAAAAGGAATCCGTACAGACCTCACATCTAATCCTTCCAGTGCTTTTGGTGAATCACAAGCAACCATCAAAAATACATGCCTTGGAGGCATATATTGATTGTGGAGCTGTGGGTAACTACATTGACCAAGATTTGGCTCTCTGAATAGGCCTTCCTCTCCGACAGAAGCAGAAATCGGAAAACGTCACTGATATGGATGGTTCTCAGCTATCATCCGGCCCGGTGACACAATACACCGAGAAAGTCAAGCTTCTGTGTCAGGACGGGCATCAAGAGGACATTACTTTCCATCTCATTGGTGCTCCTTAGTTCCAGATGATATTGGGAATGCCTTGGCTGGAGACCCACAAACCTAGGATCGACTGGCGAAAACGAGTTCTGGCATTTCCTCATGATTGTGCTGACACATGTTACAAAAAAGATGACACCAATCTGAAACCGAAGAAAGGAATCGTGTTGGGCCTCATCAGCTCCTTACCGCTCGAATACCAAGATTTCCAGGATGTCCTCAAAAAAGAGCAAGCCAACGTTCTGCCCCCGCACAGACCCTAAGATTGTCAAATAGATCTTGTACCCGGAGCCCAGATCCCTTGCAGCCGAATTTATGCTCTGACAGAACAGGAAAATCAGCATCTTAGAACTTACCTGGATCAGTACCTGGCAAATGGTTTCATTCGCCTGTCCAAGTCACCTACCTCCTCGCCCTTATTCTTTGTGTCTAAAAAGGAGGAGGACTTGCATCGACTATAGAGCCATCAATCAGATCACAGTAAAAAATCGATATCCTTTACCACTTATACTAGAGCTCCTGGACCTAGTTTAACATGCTCAAATCTACACAAAACTGGATTTAAGAGGAGCATACCATCTTGTAACAGTAAAAGAGGGGACAAGTGGAAAACGGCCTTCCGCACAAAGTACGGCCTCTTTGAATACCAGGTCCTGCCCTTCGGGCTATGCAATGCCCCAGCGGCGTTCCAATTCTTTATAAATGATGTACTCTGTAAACTACTGGACGTTTGCGCTCTTGTTTACATTGATGACATTCTTATCTACTCAAATTCCATGGAAGAACATGTAGGCCATGTCCGGGCAGTCTTAGAGAAGCTTCGACAACACCAATTGTATGCCAAGTTGGAAAACATTTTTTCCATGTAACCAAGGTCGAGTTTCTCGGTTTCATGCTCACACCACAAGGCGTACATATGGATACACGAAAGGTGGATGCAATCCCCCAATGGCCCTCAGCAACATCCACGAAAGGAGTACAAAGTGTGCTTGGATTCGCCAACTTTTACCGTCGGTTTATACCTGGGTTTTCACAAATTGTACATCCAATTACCTCCATGTTAAATAAAAATCAAAAGTTCCATTGGTCGACAGAAGCTGATGAAGCCTTCCAGAAATTGAAACTAGCATTCACTACAGCACCAGTCCTTCGACACCCACGACCAGACCTACCTTACATAGTTGAGACAGATGCTTCAAAAATAGCCATGGGAGCAGTATTGTCACAACAAGACCCTGAAACAGGACAACTACACCTCGTCGCATTCTGGTCCCGCAAATTTCAGCCCCCGAGTTGAACTACGCAATCACAGATAAGGAATTACTGGCAATTAAAGCAGCATTCAAGGCCTGGAGACATTACCTTCTTGGGGCGAGACATAAGGTCACTGTCATCACGGACCACCGTAACTTCCAATACTTGAAAACCGCCAAAGCACAATCCTCGCGTCAACTTCGTTGGGCTCTCTTTTTCGTGGAATATGATTTTATTATCACTTATAGACCTGGAGTACGCAATGGGAAAGCAGACGCTCTATCACGCATGAGTGAAGAAAAAGAGGCTTTTACAGAATCCAACCCCGTGGCCATAATTCCTGAGGAAAGGATTCAAACCAGAATAGCTGCCACCACGTGTGTGGATGACCAAAGAACCAGTTTGCAATCCCCAATGGATCAATCAACACAACAGGAATAGCTGTTAAAAGGTGACCAGTACACCATCAAAGACAATCTACCATACTTCCAAGGACGATTATATGTCCAAGACCAAGAACTGCAAAAGTAAATCATCACAAATTACAATGATTCATTAGTGGAAGGGATCCCAGGAATAGCCAAAACTCAGGCTAAGGTAAAACAAAACTACTGGTGGCCAACCTGGTGAAAAGACATCACCTAATTTATTGAAACCTGCAGTGTCTGTGCACAACACAAGTCTCAGAAACAGAACCCCGCTGGCTTACTACAACCCCTAACAGTACTGCCAGCACCTTGGCATACCCTGTCGATGGACTTCATCACGGCTCTTCCACCCTGCAATGGATACAACACCATATTAGTTGTTGTGGATTTATTCTCCAAAATGGCCCATTTCATCCCTCTGAAGGGACTCCCAACTGCGTCAACTCTCGCTTCTGTATTCCTAGAGCAAATTGTTCGATTGCATGGATTTCCATCAATATTAGTATCTGATCGTGGAATGCAATTTGTTTCTGCCTTTTGGAGAAAGTGTTGTACGATTGCTAAAATCTATCTCCAGTTGTCCACAAGCCATCACCCTCAAACTGATGGGCAAACTGAACGAACCAACCAAACTTTAGAGCAATATCTGAGGTGTATGTTGCAACAGTCCAAGGATTCTTGGAAAAATATACTCTGGATGGCTGAGTATGCATACAACAACTCAGTTCACACAAGCACAGGGCAAACTCCATTCTACACTGTGCACGGAAGACATCCAAGGACATCAGTATGTGATCAACCCAATACCCTGGAAATGTCAGCCATAAAAAAAAACTTGCATAAAACCATCACTCGGTTCTTAAGGAGGCAACAGAGCATCTGACCAAGGCTAAGGAAAGACAAAAACTGTTTGCTGATCGACATCGGAAGGAAGCTACAGCCTACCAGATTGGAGAAAAGGTGTCGTTAGCATCCAAATATATTCCCCTGACGGGGTCAAGAGCTTTCCACCCAAGATACCTGGGCTCCTATACTATAAAGTCCATAATCAATCCTGTCGCCATGAAATTGGAGTTACCATCTCACATGAAAATTCACCCCGTATTTCATGTCTCTCTCCTCTAACCAATGAAGTCCACTACACAGCTTAGTTCTCTGCCAGAGCCCGAAGTAATAGCTTGAGAACCAGAATATGAAGTCAAATCTATCCTGGACTCCAAGGTGGTTCGATCAAAATTGTATTACCTAATTGACTGGAAAGATTACGGACCTCAAGACCGAACTTGGCAACCCAGTGAACACGTCCATGCTCCGCGTTTAATCAGACAGTTCCATCGCAATAATCCCACCAAACCTGGACCGGGAGGAGAATCACCCTTGAGAGGGGCTTTGAGGGGGAGTGCTGTCATGGTCATGAAGTCAGGGGCACAGGCATGCAGGGGTTGCATGCACAGGGGACCTGGGTGGACACTTTGCTGGCGCCTTTGGCGCCAGGCTCATGAACAAAAGTAAACAAGAGCATCCATTTAACACCAAAAAGCTTTTATTATGGACATAGCACTTCAGATGCATTAACCTTGAACATTCCATTCATTAAGCAGGATGCATTAACCTTGAACATTCCAACCATTAAGCAGCCCCAAGTGTATTCTTGGGTGTGGTTGCTAATGGATTGCCTTTGCACGTGCTCACTCTGTAGGAGTGGCAGGGTGTGGCTGGTAAGCCGGCCCTAACGGGCGTGGCCACGATCTCAACTATATAAGCTGCCCCGATCCTCAAGACAGACGCTTCGCGTTATTCTGCACTTGCAAGCAGCGTAACTCTTACCGTCACCTGAGGTCAGACTTACCTTTGAAGATCCTGCTTCCTGGACTTCCTGCCAGCATACTTACCAACTGGGGGAAGCTGTTCTTACCTGTACATCTCTTCGGCGAACCAAGTATTCATCTTTACACTTTCAGGAACGCCGAAATCTTCATCTTGGCACCACAGCATGACACACTCCATCGTCAACAGCAGCGCCTGCAAGGAAAAACAGAAGACAAGGTTAGACATCGAAAAAACAGTCAGTTTAAGGTTGCGCTTCGCCATACTTCGCGCTTTTTCTTAAACCATCACTTACCTGCTGTTGAACATTGCGGTAGCATCCATCTTCCATCCGGCTGCGTCTTGCGTCTTACAGCTGTATTGAGGCCGCATTTCAATCTAAGGGAAGAAAACAGAAGAGAGACATTATTGCGGGCATAAATAGAAGCAACATATAAAGACATTAAACGAAAGACTTACCAATCATAAGGAGAAGCATAGTCGCAGCTCGACTGGACTAATCCTTATCAGGGATGAGTGAAGGTACTAGATCCTATTCGATGCGCCCCTGCCAGAAGTAGTAGGACGGAGAGCTTATCTTCCATAATTCACAGGAGCAGTATCACCACGTACCACCGCTCACAGCTTTTCTACTGAGGGAGAGGCCTGAAGGGGGTGATTCAAGTGCAGCCGTGCCCCAACGCCTCCTCAGAAACCAGGTGAGCGTAACAGTCTCAGTCTTTGCTCAGGATCACACAGTTCAGAGTAGTTTGTGGTTAAGTCTTTGCCACTAGTTCGAAAAGAAGTTGGTCGGCAGAAAAGTTACTTAAAAAAGTAGGGAAGGACAAGCCCTCGGATTGGCAAAAGATTTCAAACACTTTTACTGCGGTCGGACAGAATGAACGACCGAATTTAAACAGTTCCTTAAATGAAGAAGAAGTCTGTAGCTGAGGCAGAAGTTCCTGGTAGATCCTGCAGTCTCACGGTTCCTGAAACGACTGTCGGACGGACACAAAGGAGGAAGACTGGAGGGTCCTCCACTGCCCAGGGAAGAAACCAGCAGCAGAGCACAGCAACAAATAAAAGGCGCGTTCCTCCTGGCTATCTGGTTCACTGCAGCTGTGCACTGAAGATTTGACCAGGAGAGGGAGGCCCTGCTTGGTGTTTGGTGAACTGGTTGGTCCCACCAGTTCAGGGGAAGAAGATTCCTTGCAGATCTTCTCTGTCGTCGAAGTTTGGAGATTCGGACCCGCAGCAGGGCTTCACTGGGAGGTTTAGTCGTGGTAGTGGTCCTCTTCTTTCAGCTTCTCTTCAGTTCTCTCGATCCAGTGGCGACTCTGCCTTCCTAGTCCCAGAGACCTGCTTTTTATGCAGTTTTCCCCCACAGCCTAGCTGTCAATCACACAGCATGGTGGCTGTCCTGGCAGGACAGTCACCTAGTCAATCAAACAGGAGTGTGACTTGGGTTTCCAAGGAAACCCTTGGCAGGGGTCCTAAACCCCTCCCTCACATCCTGCCCACCCAGACATTCAGGCGCCTAAGGAGGGCTTCTGTGCAGAAGCCTGCTAAAGGAAGGCGAACAAAGGAACCAAATCTGGTTTGGCGCGCAGAGTAAAACACGAGAAAGACCTTTAAAAAAAAAAAGGCAAATAAACCCAGCCGGAACCAAATTAAAGTAAATGTGGTCCAGCGGGTTTAAGTTTGAGGCTACTAAGATTTCCTAAAACAGTACCAAGGCTATTTAAATAAACCATGGTAGAAAAATATGGTAGATACCACTGCCACCAGTCAAATCTTAATGAATGAGAGATAGACAAAAAGGGATAACTATTAACCATTTCCAGTACTCTATGAAAGATAGTTTGTACTGGGTCTGTGAATTTAAAAAGACTAATAAAGTGAATGGCAACTTTACATGCTCTGGGAGAGAGTAGTCAGTCCCAGAAAATGGAGTGTAACATGGGAAGTCTGAAAAAGACAACCCTGTGTCACTGCACTAAAGGTGCTGTGTGACAGAGAGTAAAAAGATGATGCCTATGGAGTAGGTGAGACTCCACAGTCTATGAACACACAAATGTAAAACACTCAGCAAAACACATGTAAGAGTGGGAAAAAAGGCTCACACTCTTACCAGGTGAAAAAAATAAATCATAGAAATCCAGCAAAGCTGCTGACGGACTCAGTAGGTAAGGGAAATTAGCCATTCTGGAGAATTTCCCTAATACCCCAAACCCATGCCAATAGTTTTGGCACATAGGGGCCCCAGGGACCGTATCTCTCCAGCCCTGAAATCTCTCCACTGGCTCCCGGTGGCTGCAAGGATCAAGTTCAAGAACCTCTGCATCGTCCACAAGGCTTTCTGGGGTCGGGGGCCCGCACTACATCCAACTCTCTCTTCTGAAATACCTTACTTTTGGAGCCCTTCGCTCAGCTACCTCCAACTCTCTGAGGATCAGACGCTTCTCCAGGCAGATAGTGCGGGGGCTGATCTCTCACTCTTCAGGTGCCTCCCTCTGTAACAGCCTCCCTGCCCCTCTCAGATTTGAGTCAGACCACCTGAAGTTCCAGAAGCAGCTCAAGACCCTCCTTTTCTCCTCTGCCTTCTCTCACGCTCCCTTGCTTGGATCCCTCAGAATCTCACTGGGTACCAGCAGTGGTGGCTGGTGACTTTGAAAGGTGGTGGGGCGTAAATTTCCCCGCCGAATTTGGGAGCGAGCAAGCCCAACCCAGATCAAGGAAAAATGGCTTCCAAAATGTGCAATTTACTGTCCAAACCCATAGACATATGGCATAAAAGGCATTAGGTTTTACATACTAATGGTGGTACATTATTCGTACGCGTGCAGGTGTGATGGTGTATTTTCCAGCAGCTTGTGATGAGAATAGCTGGTACTATGGTGTATGCATAACGCAATCACACTATGGCTTGAAGCTTCAATATATTCCAAGGGGAGCAAAGAGATAAACACTTAACAAACTAGTACAGCCTTGCTCATCATCAGTGACATACACCTTGTAATGTGTTAGACACTTTGGTGAACAATTTGATCAACTTTCTGGTGACAGCAAGTGAGACAGACCCCAGCTGAGCCCGATTTTAAGTTTCATCATGGACCTGTTCAATTTACACAATCACATTTCCCTCTAGGTCTCAGGGACTTAAGCAATACATTCTATATGTATTTGCATTTTTCATAACAAATGAATACGTTCCCAGAAAGAGAGAGCCTTCTGCTCCCGAGTCCTGAGCTAGTTCTAGAATCGGATCAGGCTTGACATTCAAGCACTGCCAGTTTCCCATGTCCCAGCTAAGCAGACAGACACACAGGAAACCGCATTGGAAGGAAGGAAGAGATTTTAAAAGTAGATTGAAGAGGTCAGGAATCACTTTTGAACAACCTGGTATGCCATAGGTGCTGAAATGCACCATTCAAACTGACTCTCGGGTGCACTTATTCACATCCCTGCCCTGCCTCAATCAGCCACTGCAATAATGGCACTTAATATCTTGAGGCAAATTATTCACCTCTAAAAAGTAAGAGCCATGCATATTTCCTTATCCTAGTGAACCTCTATTGCCTACAACACAGCCGACCACACCATACAAAATCAACTGTGGCCAATTGCAGGAGCAGAGGGGAAATGGTTGTGTTCTCGCACCCAAGAAATGAAGAATACCCTCAGTTTCGACCTAAAGATACAGCGGCTGTGGCTCTGCAGGTCTTTAATTTGCTCAGGTTGTAAAAATATTTTGTGTTTAGTGGCAGAGACTTTCATGATATGCATCGAACATTTCCAACTCCAAAAACTTGCAAAGCACCAATTACCGAAAATCTGTGTATGTTAAAGTGAGCAACACAAAGGGCCCATATAAACATTTGCACCGTACAGACCAGAGAAAGAGCACAGCGCCCATTCTTGACCTCACCTGCCAAGCATGGGACGTGAGCGAGCCGGGTCATAAACCCATTGCTTAACACATGCAGGAGGAACACGTTGCCTGTGAAATGCACTGAGACGTCAGAACTGTGGCACGTTTATGAGAAAAAAAGTATTAGAAAAGGCACTGCGTCGGATTGCTCTGCAGGCGATGTGTGGATGCAATACTGGGGTGAAGCAGCACATTAAGGAAACGCAACCAGCAACGACGCGTTGGCACTGCAGCCTATTTCCAGGTGGCAAACGCCGACTTAGTTTTCTTGGATCCCCAACCCCTATCCCCGCGAAATTAGAATATATAAAATACGTTTCTCAACACCCTTCATTTAAAAAAAAACATGCATACAAATGTATAAAGGTACATATATAAATGCATTCACTTATATATGATAGACGCATGTATGCATATATAGGCGTACAATATACCTACATACGCATTCATAGGTGTTCGTAAAGACATACCCACATACAAGTGCACAGTACATGTAGTGCGGGTATGGCAAGCGAAGTGCATGTTTTACAGCTGCAGCTTCTTGCAGTGTGCGGGAAGAGGCTTCAGCGCATGAGGGATGGGCAGCTCCTGCACGCTCCTGGGGAAGTGCGTGAGCAGCAGGCACAACAGCACAGTCTGTATGGCCCTCAGGTAGAGGGTGCTGGGTACGGCGCACGGCCAAGCAAAATCCCCCAATTTGGCACCGGCACTGTGGTGGTACCACAGTGCCAAGCTGGGGGATTTTGCTTGGCCCTGCAGCGCGGCTCTCTGTTCCGTGATTGTCCGTCACTGTGAGTGACCAGATTGGATGGATACTCTCAGTCAGAGTATCCATCCAATCCACCAGACGGACTAACATTTGGTGTTGTAGTAGCACGGCTCAGGCTCTCACCCAGTGCTATTAGTTAGTAGCACTTGGGTGAGAGCCTGAGCCGAGTGTCGATGTGGGGCCTGGGGCAGCATGGCCCACCTTGCCGCGGCCTACTTGTAATAGCATGGCTCAGGCTCTATCTAACCCAAGTGCTACAACTATAGCAGTGGGGGTGAGAGCCTGAGCTGATGCCACGCATAATGCAAGTGAAAACTAGTAAGTATTTACTTACCGGCGGCGGGACAGCAACAGGTACAGGCCAGTGCACGTCCCTGGGCCCTGTTCTCTCTGGGTAGCTTGCAGCAGTCAAAGTGAGAAGAACTCACACACCACGCCCGTTCGCCCATGACCCCACCCACACACTCAAATGTCATTGACTGTTAAACAGCCAATGCCATTCATAAAGAACTGTTGCTATGTGCCTGAGCCTAAGGTGGATACAGAATCCAGTGCGCTGTTTGCGCACAGATCATTACTGGCGGGGCCAGCACTCTAGCGCCCCGCCAGCATCTTAAATGTGCTGGGGGTTACGTAGAATGCGTGAGCTACAAGCTCCATGTATTTTTACTGTAGAAAAAATGCGTAAAAAGGGACGCGCCCCTGTGGCAGCCGGCACATTGCAGAAAGCACACAAACAAGCAGCACATAATTATTTATTGAAATACACTGTACTGTCTAGTACAGTACAGCATTGCCGTGCGCAGCCACCACACCATCATGCAGAAAAGATTCAGAACTTCTGAATCAGTTCAGCACAAGCACAACGGTTTTGTACATACACTCCCTGGGCCTCTGGGTCCTCGGTGGGGGGGCGGTGCCCCCCCGCCCTATGAAAGCAGCCGCCACTGGGTACCAGGCTCCTCCATGACCAAAATTCTTTGCACTGCCGCCTGGCCTACTGAGCACTTAGGGGCTGTAACTGTAAACCTTTCCACCCCCTTCCTCCTTGCACTTACCCAGAGCTGAGCTGCTCTGGCTGCACTTACTCAGAACCATGCTGCCCTGATTGAACTTCCCCCTATCCTCTACCTTGAACTTCCCCCTCTCCTTCCCTCTGCACTTCTCGTTGTCGCACTTGCACGATCCGAATGACAAAGTGAAGATATACAAACAAGCTATTATTTCGGCCAAATCCTCTGCATTCAATGCCAGAATCACCAACGCCAAGTCTGAATCCAGGAAGATCTTCGCCATCCTTAGGGAACTCGAAACCCCTGCAACCCTCCTCTCCGGCTCTGGTCAAAGACGAAGCTTGCTGCACCAAACTCCAAATGGCCATGCTTAAAAAAATTGACACCTTGAATGAAATAATCCTCATTAATCAAGCGAATCTACACACCCTGCCCCATGCCTCAGAGGGTGACTTCGCACCTCCCCCATCGGGGACCCCAACGATCCCAATCCTTCTATTCAAAGAAATCTCCGATCCTGAAATCCTTGCCATCATGAATAGTCTCAAACCTACCAGATGCAAAGGGGATGTCTGACCAGCCCCACCATTGTAAAAGACTGCGTGGAAATCCTAGCACAATTCCACACTGCCTTCGTCAATACCTCATTCACCACAGCGACAGCACCCTCCAGCCTTAAAGAAGCATGAGTACTTCCGCTATTAAAATAAAACACGCTAGTCCCCAACATTCTGGACCGGGCAGCATATCTACAGGTTCAGGTTTACCTTTAATCCAACCATGTCCTTGGAATGAGCCAATCTGGTTTCCGCCTGGGACATGGCACAGAATCAGCACTGCTAGACTTAAAGAATCAAATGGATGAAATTAAGGATGATGGAAAGCCAGCACTCCTCCTCCTCCTTCACCTATCAGCCGCCTTCGATTTGGTAGACCATAACATTTTATGCCACAACCTCAACAATACAGCCAACTTCGCCCTAGAAGTGATCTCATGGATAGCCTCCTTGCTAGAGGGAAGAGTTATGAGAGTGTTCGTGGAGAACGTGAGTGCCTGCCCCACACCCATCACTAGAAGGGTTTCACAAGCTTGTGTATATCCCCTACTCTCTATAACATTTTTAGCAGACCTCTCTTTAATAATAGCATACACCAACTATGCGAATGACACCCTAATCCTTCTCCCACTCTCTGGTAACTATGCCGAAGACTCCAACAGCCTTAACGCCGCCTATTCCACTATTCAGGCATTGATGGCGGATAACTGTCTTTTCCTGAATGGGGATAAGACTGAGATTCTGCTAGTAGGTCCACCTGCGGTGTTAAAAAAAATGTAATGGTCAGCATACAGCCTTTAAAATTGATGACATCCAAGTCCCTGTATCCTCCACGGTGAAGACGCTAGGTGTTTACCTTGACGCAACTCTCTCCCTAGCCTGCCAAGTGAAAGCCATTGCCTCCTCGGCAGCCTACACCACAAACCTCCTAAATGCCTCAAGACCCTTCCTATCCACTGACAGCTGCCCGACTATAGCACAAGCAGTTATTGGTTCCAGGATCGACTATTGAAATATCCTCTTTGCTGCTCCTCTGCTAAAAACCTACAGAAATTGCAAGTTATTCAAAACAATGCCCTTAGAGTCGCCCTCAATATTCCCAAACCGGAACACATATCGGCCGCAAGAAGAGCAGCCCATTGACTCCCAATCCACGAACGGATAATTTTCAATGTCTATCACGCATAAGTGCCTATCTTAAAAGGCTCCTTGCTACTTTTCGCAGTAAATCAGCAGAGCCCAGTCACTGAGGCGAACAAGGACCCCTTATGTGCACTGTCTCTGCCAAATGAAATTCAAACGATCCAATGCTCAGGGCTTGAGCTTCCCTTACATAGCAGCTAAACTGTGGAACACCCTACAGCCCACCCTAAGAGCAGAACCATGGGTTTTTAGAAGATCACTCAAAAGTTTGCTTAGATAGATGTGCTTCATGTTTCTGCTTACTGTATACTGCTTACTATTGATGCCTTTTCCCGACTCTTTTAAAAGCAACAGGTTATGTAACAGGTTCTGTAACAGCGCCTCAATGCCCCTGGGCTGTATGTCCGCTTTATAAATGAAAAAGGCCTAGTAGGATCGTTTATCTTGTCCTCCCTATGTCTTTCATCTCTTGTCTCAAGGCGGCTAGAAATGATAGTCCCACTTTTTATGAACAGCCTTGCATTCTCAAAGTATGCTCAACGCTGCACAAGTTGTGAACATTGTCTTTCATGTCGAACCCTTTCAGAACGGAGGTTTTTCAATTCTACCAATCTCATCCACAGTCTCTGCATTCAGCCATGCGGCTATTGTTTAGCCTCAGCGACTGGCATGTGCTTTGGCAAACTGCTCTTTCATACACCACTGCACAACTGGCTCACATCCATCATTTGCAGTAGGTAGAACGTTGCCCAGGAAAATGGCCGCCTGCCAGAGGGCGTTCTTCGCCACCCTCCTGATGTGACTGTCCTGATTAAACAGTGCTTTATCTTTTCAGAGCACCTTGTCACTCTCCCGCCACCTCCTCCTGCCACATTTCCTGGCATGGCAGCATGAGAATGCTGGGACGGCTGAAGACCTTACGCATTCCCCCACATCCAATGTTATTAGCAAACATGAAAAGGAAACCCTCAGCATATACTAATTTGTGTTTCTCCTTCCACCCCTATCCTGTCCATCTACTCCCTCCCACTTACCGCTGTAGTAAGATTCAGTACATAACTCTATTGTGCAAGTCTCGGGAGGATATAGCAGGGCCAACGTGCTCTCCTTGGAAACAAGATGACAGGAGCAACACAGGTTTGATCCCTAGTTCCGCGCTTAGAAACCTCTGGGTATTAAGCGCGTTATAAATAACCTATCATAAGTGACAGCATTGCAGTCTTTTGACGGATACTGTGGTGCAAGACAGGAGTTCACATTCAAGCTAAATGGCCTCATGAGCCCCTAACAGCAGAGGTTTACATGGAGGATCTTCATTACAGCACTAGAATTTGGGAGCATTCCGCTTCCTGCAGAATGCAAAAGAACCCTGGACAGGGCAAGAGCAACGGTAGTCAGTCATAATCTCGAAAATAAAATGTCGAAAGACAAAAATGTCAAAAAAAAAGTTGAAAAAAAAAATGTTGAATTATTTATTTTTTCTATATTTTTTTTGGCTCTATTATATATATAAAAAATAGGTTAAAAAGGGGGGGTTAGAGGGAGAACGCCCCATTTTCAAACAAAAAACGTCATAAAAAAAATTCGACATTTTTTTTTTGACATTTTGACTTTCGAGATTTTGCCATTCGAGATTATCACTATGAACCAAGAGCAACATCTACATTTTACTGCTACAGAAGCAAGTAGAAACGTTTTACCATGTGGTCTGCAACTCAGCCCTTGGGTCCGTTGCACTTTCAAGTTGCACACGTCCTGTCATACCTCCTGTCTTTGTCAAAAGCTGTTTTGGCACACTCGTCTGTCAAAGGGCATTTAGCAGCCATTTCACACTACACACGTACCTCAGATTGGTGAAGGAATTCCTCAAGGAACTGTTTTTGGTGTTTTCCCCTGTTCGAGCCCCTGCTCCAGGTTGGGTACTCAATGAGGCCCTTTTGAAACGAATGGAACCACCTTTCAGGCCTCCACACAGAGCCTCCTTGAAGTTTCTCTTCTGGAAGACGGCATTCCTAGTTGCCATTATGGGTGGGTGAACTGCATGCCCTCTCCTGCAAACCTCCCTACTTGAGTTTTCACCAGTCTAAGGTGGTTCTGCATATGAACCCATCCTTCATGCCGAAGGTCCCTTATGCCTTCCACCTTAATGAACTGTTGATTTTACCGGTGTTCTTTAGCTTTCCTTCGTCTCCAGCGCAGTGATCCTTACACTCTATAGATGTTGCCCGAGCCCTAAAGTTCTATGTGGCTCGCACAAAGGAGTTCCAAAAGTTGTCACAACTGTTTGTTGTCTTCCGACTTGTCGGCAAGTGCAATGCCCTTTCAAAGTCTTTCATTGCAAGGTGGCTGTTGGTGTGCATTTTCCACTGCCATCGTCTGGCTAACAGGACCCTTCCAGGAAGGACAAGAGCACATGCAACGAGAGCCATAGCTTCTACTTCGGCATTCCTGCCTGGTGTTCCCCTGCTTAACATCTGCAGGGCAGCCACGTGGAGGTCTGTCCATACCTTCACAAGGTTCTACTGCGTCAATGGAAATTCCAGAGAGGAGTCAGGCAGTGCTCGCAAACTGTTCGCATGAGGTGAGTGTTCCAGAGGTGAGTTGGTTAGTTCTGTTGAGTTGTGCCTCCGTCTGTTTTGGTTGTGTATATGTACTGCTGTATAATCTTATTCAAGAGCATGTGAACATGTGAGCATGTGAATCCATGAAAGATCCACTGCTGGAGAAGGAATAAGTTACTTACCTGTAATTCCTGTTCTGCAGCATTGGTATCTTTCATTGATTCCCATGCGACCCTCCCTCCTACCCCCTCTGGCTCTTCTTGATTCTTACTGCCACATTACGTGTGCTACCAAATCTGAAGATGGCCACCATGCGTGGAGCTAAGGTGACCTGTCTAACCGGTTGTGGGCAGTATGAACCAAAATGACTCTAACAGAGCACTGAAGTGATAAGCAGTTTAAAAATGTAAAGGTAAACTACTTTAATGTTACTGAGGGTTCTCAGACGACGACAGGGAATATTCAAGAGCATGTGAATCCATGAAAGATGCAAATGCAAATTCTGGAGAACAGGAGTTACAGGTAAGTAACTTATTCCTTATGCAGCATTAATGTGCATTAAGCAATCATAAGTATGAAATGGGATTCATTTGGATAAAACAGTGATGGAAGTTCTCTGTGGTTGGCCAGGATCTTTGTATACAGTGTAGCATCTAAACTAAATAGAGCTATTTGTCAACAGGAAGACCATAGGGCAGTGTATTTTCCATGTTTTGGCATCAGAGATATGCAGCCCTTCTCCATAGGCTCAGAGTCACAATGGGACACAACATATGGGAAAAATCACAGGGGGAAATAGAAATACAGAAAAACAGAAATACAATGGGCACAATCTAGTAGCAATATTCACAAATTACCAATGGGGTATGTGAAGCTTAGGATGGGGGAAGAGCATAAGCTGAGGTCTAGGGTATTACCCCTAATGTGTGTGGAGGTAGTACATGTTGGGTTATGTCCAGCGATTCTGCAAGTGAGAGGAATGTGTCTCTGGTATTTGTGGCTGCTTGAATCCTGGGTAGGTTGGGGTCTCAAAGGAATATGAATCTCACGTGAGAGACTGAAGCTCTTCAATGTAAGTAACCTCATCTAGGAGGTTAACACACCAGTGAGGTGGTCTGCAGATGAGGTGGAAAGTGGGTGAGTCCTTGTGTGGTAGTTGGAAAGGGAGAATGTCTATTGAATCTAAAGGTGATTTTGTGCCATAAAAGGCAGTCAATGTTGTTGAAGACTGCCACAGCTGCTTTCTCTGATTGGTCCACATGTTGGATGTTGTATCCAGATGGCACAAGGACATCAAAGACTTGGAAAGAGATTGGTGTGAGCCAGGTATTGATCATGAAGATTGCATCGAGTTTATTAGTGGTGATCAAGTATAAAATGTGTGATGAGTGTAAGATGGCTGAGTGGGTGTTAATCAGCATTAAAAAGCACTTACTGTGCAAGGGGAAAGGGCAAGTGGTTATGAGGGGGATTTGGAGGAATTTGGCTGTATTATATGGGCAGTATGGACAAGCATTTGCCTGGATGGACCATAGAGATTATGGGGATGTTCTACGTTCACGATGCACACATGGTTACGTCTTACTAGTAGCAAGGTGCAGAGTGTCTGGCCCATGGCCCAGCCAGTGGGAGGGGAACATATGGGTGATCAAGAGTGAGAAATCTATCACAGCAGGGTGCTGGCTGACGGTCAATGGCGCTTCTGTAAGGAAGGCATGGTATCAAATTAAGACAGACACAAGTGATCACAGTTCAGGGGTGTTTATTGAACTTGATCAGGGGTGAGAAAAACACCTAAAACTAAATCTAAGATATGGACAAGCATTTGCCTGGGTGGACCATAGAGATCATGGGGATGTTCTACGTTCACGAGGCACACATGGTTACGTCTTACTAGTAGCAAGGTGCAGAGTGTCTGGCCCATGGCCCAGCCAGTGGGAGGGGAACATATGGGTGATCAAGAGTGAGAAATCGATCACAGCAGGGTGCTGGCTGACGGTCAATGGCGCATCTGTAAAGAAGGCATGGTATCAAATTAAGACAGACACAAGTGATCACAGTTCAAGGGTGTTTATTGAACTTGATCAGGGGTGAGAAAAACACCTAAAACTAAATCTAAGATGGGAGCAAGCTATGACCATCAAATAATAATATTTCAGTCATATTGGAGTATAGTCAAATAAAAAAGGCCTCTACTAAAAAAAACTATTGCCAATCCTTACCACTAAAGAACAAAATAGTGTGGGATAATGTTCACAAAAGGAAGAAGTATTCACAAAATGATAAGTCAGGATGTTTAGGCCATGGTCCTCCCTTCCCCACGTAACCTGCACAGGACAAGGCTGATCACTTGAGGACAGCACACTCTTGGGTTTCTTTGGCACAAGGTCACAGTTCCTTTTACCAACATCAGGACCTTCTGTGCCCAAGTATCTTTGGTGCAAAGTCTCTTGCTTCAGAGGACCTGATGTACTATAAAACAGCAGAAAAAAAGTTCCTTTCAAATATTCAAGTCGGGCAATTCACTCTTTACCCGGAGTCCCCCTCTTTCGGGCTCAGACCCCCTTTCACAATTAGTCCCCCATCAGCCAGGCTCAGACCAATTTCAGTTCTTAAGTTCGCAGGCATCCCTCAGTCGGGATCACATTTGCCACCTTCCACAATTAGTCCCCCTCATCTGGGTTCAGACCAGTTTCATGCCACTCAGCCGGGCTCGGACCGGTAAAGGGTTTTTAAAAGTTCTTCTAGGTCTCCCTCTGATGGGCTTGTACCTCCTCGATCAAAGTCTTTCGTTTGTGCTTGGGATTTTGCTTGACCCCCGTTTGACCACTTCGACCCCTTTTCACACTTCACTTCTGGTTTCACATTAACTTTTGCTTCCCCTCAGTAATTCTCTTATCAGAGACCTTTGACTGGGCACACACAGGTGCCAGATACTCTGATATAAGGTACCTATTTCCGTTTCATAAAGTTCAATCGCATACAAGTTCTCTTTGTTCATACAATGTTGCCGCTTGCAACCTTGAGCATAACACAATCCGGTCGGCTATCAATTCCGCCAACTCACCGAGTGCGCTGGATTTGCTGGTGTTGCTTGGCTATTGGAGTCAAGGAGAGTACCACGGCAGCAATCGCTTCTCCTCGTCTTGGCTGTGGAAGCGGGCAGGCCCTGTGTACTTTTGGCACACACTACACCATTCGTCAGCTGCAATTTCTGGTCTTATGTCTCTTTCCCTTGAGGCTTCTTGAAAGTTGCGGTCTTTTGTTGAAAGGGACAAGGGTAATTCCCTCTGCCTTGTCCTCTCTGGTCTCCCTGCCTTTCTCCTCGATCTAGACTGCCATCGTAGAATTGCTGCTTCATCGTGTCTTTTGGCCTGCTCAGAGTGTGGTTTCGTGCTCTGCCTTTTATCAGTGTGGGGAAGTCTGATGGGAGTCAGGTGTGTGTGTAATTATCAGTAATTGCCTGACTCTGGCGGACCTGACACTTTCGTTGGGACATGTCAGGTATACGGCTCTGGTGTTAGTCCGTTGATGCTCACGATGAACTGCCCGTGAGAAAGTGTTTGTGTCGGAAAAGGGGGGATTGAGGTTCTAGATATCCTACTTGGTAAAATGGGGAAAAGGTGTTACAAGGAAGCGAAAACCGCATCTCACCCTTCTGTGTCCCACTTCCACTCCCTGAAGACCCCTCATCCAGGTAATCCTCCCAACTGGTCCACCCCCATGAACTGGATCCAATACCGATGGCCGTGTCCTGGCCACCTGGATGAGATTCTGGAGGCTAGCGGATGAGACACCTCGAGAATCGCAGACCAGGCTGGCTATCTATGCTGGCAGCCCAGTGCTAGCAGGGTGGGATTAGTGGCTCAAAGGAAAGTGCAAGGCTCCCCCAGCACCACACCAGATAGTGGGGAATGTGTAGGTTGGCTGCAAGGGAGCAAAAGTTGCCTTGCCGAATGTGGCTCCACAATGAAACTCTATCTTTTTTGTCTGTCCCCAAGATAAATAAAGCAGATCTTTGCAAGGAGCCGGTGTTGCACCTGGTGAAGGGGACAGTTCCCCAATGTTCCCATTTTGTTACAAAGTCATCAGTTGCCATTAGTCTCCCCTGGCTGTGGCTTGGGCATATAGACTATGTGTGATGCTGGAAATGCTTTGGAGCGACATAGCCTCCTCGTCCTTGTCCTACTGCCTCCGTGTATTTGTTTTTTCTGTATGCTTTCTGCACAGGAGTCCAGTTTGGAGCCCTGAAAGTGCAGCTCTTCATCTTTATTTCTTGGTGAACAATACCCACGGGATAAACCTTTGGCACCCAGGCAGTGGCGTAACAGAAAATGTGGGCCCCCCTGCAATCCCTGCTGTGCACCCCACTGCCACTGGCCCCCCCTTGCTAGGCAGGAGCAGCATGGGGCCCCTAGCACCGCGGGGGCTGCAGCGGCCCCTGTTATGCCAGTGCATCCAGGGATAGGAATACCACTTCCTAGCCCTAGAGTATGTTTTTGGGCAACTGTGTGTTGCCTCACAGAGCTGGATATGGGCTGGTGGCAGCTACATACTGTAAGTGATTTCAATCCAGCACTACAACTAAGTCAATGCCTATTATGGGATGCCTAATGGAAACCCTTATTTATATATTTTTATGTCAAAGGTTCGTTTAATTCTGGATGATGTTCCCTTATATAACCCCCTCTCTTTGAATTCCCCCGGTCTCACTGAACCAAGAAATAGGTTTGTTTTGTAAATGAAAAGATTTATTTGAAGAATTGAACAATATATAGATTACACTTTTGTGAATATGAATAATATCTGAATATCACACTTATGAATATGAACAATGATCAGCAATGGGTAATATTACAATATCAACAATCTCTTTAATCAATTGGGAGTAGGAATAGGAAGAATCATGTAGCAGAGAATACTTTGTATGGTTCAAGGAAATGCAATGATATGAAAGAATGCAACACAGAAATAAGCTTGATATGAAATTAACCAAAGACAATGTAATCACTCTTTCCCCCTGTTGTTATTCACTCCCCCCAACATGCACTATGAAGATATGGAATGAGGGCACACAGGTATCAGGAATCACAATCAACAATTGCAGTTCAATCCCAATTCCCCCAGCAATCTTAGAGAGAACAGGTATGATTTTAAACAGGTCAATTCCTTTTGAATGTGGTAGAATTGAATGGGAAGAATGCTAAAAATGATTTTAATTCGCTAAATGAGATACAGAACTAGTCAGAGTGGCTTGGGATAGGTTCAGGTCAACACTAGCAATGATTGTAGAATGATTAGCAAATGGAAAACAAAATACAGAAGTTGAAATCAAGAAATAGCTGTTTTTACATGTGGTGAAATTGAGCCAAATGCAAATTCGCTGCGACTTTTCCGCATACAGGAAACGCGATTACAGAAAATCTATAAGGAATAGGAATGTCGTCTTTGGGTCGTTTGAAAGCTCAGGATGTTAGCTTCAAAATGACATGTACATTTCGTTCCTATCACGTACGGTTCAAAAGTGTACCCAGCCACCGATCCAGAGGTGCCTCCGGATGGTTTCTGTCTGCACGAGATGATTGCCTTTCTCCAGAAAATATATATTAGCGCCAAGATGATTATCACTACAATTATCAAGGATTATGTGAAGGAGAGTAGAATTTAGGATAGACAAAAGAGATTCAATAATGCAGTTATGAATAGGTTGGAAAGGTTGGATTGGGTTACTTAATACTAAGAGGTTGGTTATGGATAGTTCTACACTAAATACTTACAACTATGGCTTTGGAATGGAATGGGCCCGTCAAAGATCTGGTCAAGGGTTTGGCTGGACTTTGCTCGCCACCGGACAGGCTTCAGGGCACCTGGACTCTGCTCTCAGCAAGACACTCTGGTCTGTGCGGCCTCTTGGACTGGGTCTGACGGGTTCTGGGTTACAGCTCTGCTGGACTGATCTGGATCTTGGGTTCTAGCACGGTTCTTGGCCAGTAGCAGCAAACAGCTCAGCCAGGCTGTTGGATCAGTTAGGTTAGGCCCCGTGGAAGTTTAGGGGTTAAATCAGGTTTGCAAGATTTTTAAAGGCCTGCTGAAAAGGGTTCAGCTTTTTGGATTAGGCCTCTGCTTCAGGGTTCTTGAGTCTGGTTCTAGAGTCTGGATCTAGAGTCTGGTTCTGGAGTCTGGATCTTCCTGCCGGGCTCTTCGCCAGTGGGTCAGTTGATGAGTGAAAAAGTGTGTGTCTGCGGATCCTCAACAGTCCCTATTTATCCATTTTCCAAAGTGGGTGGGGAGGCTGATTGTCAGAGGTCAGAGAATTTCCCCTCTCCTGATTTGAGGAAGGAACAGTGTGTCATCATGTGTCATCATGTGTCATGTTAATGGCTTAGGGAGAAAACCTCCCCTTTGTCTCTGTACAGTATATCTTATTTTTCATAAAAAACATATTTACAATATGTACAACTTGTTCATAAGACAAATTTACATGATAGATTGACTAAGGTACGTTTCTGTCAAAGTCTCAGGTTCCTACGAGTTTTAGTTCACAAATGACAGTTTTTCGCGCTTTTGGGTGGTTACACATTTTCGGATCTGTACAATTTTTACCCGTACCTGCACATACCCTCTGGGCATATTCCTGTAATTTTTCATGATTTTAGCATAATCACCAGAGCTACAATATGAACATTTCTGGGGTTCAGTCTCTGAATGTCGCACAGATTCCAGATTAGTTTTAAACTGTGAGCACATTTTTCATTTTAATAATCTCTAAATTCCATATTTTTGTCAGTCCCGTACAATTTGTTATAAGTCTTTTCCTTAAACATATATTTACTCCAGTTTCAATCCACATTTTCAGTCTGGCCCGCCTCCAAGATCTTGGCTGAGTCAGAGAGTCACATGGCTTGTCTTCCTCCCACAGCAGCTGTTGTCAGTTACACCCGAATTAGCATTTCCATTCAGCTCAAGGACTCCATTGTCTCCACTCAGAGCAACATGCCAGAGTGCCCCTCCTAGTTCCTTTCACACTAGCCTGCCAGTTTCTTAGCAGAGAGCAGGGAGAAGGATTCTTTTGTTGGGTAGAAGGTGTGGAATGTCTTTGAAGCTCAGTGTGGGAAACCTTAACTTTTAAACACAATGTCTGAAATGTCCTTGTCCTAAAATATAACTTACATTTTTAACAAATACATCAACCAATTACTTACTTCAAGCCTTTTTACAATATAGTTTTGAATTGTCTCCACCTCTTTCTTTGGCATAGTTTGAGTTCAATGTAACACTTTAAACATGACAGGTTTTAAAATTGCCAGCTTCTGACAGAGGTGAGTAATGGTATTACACCCATTTTTGACAGATTTCTTACCAGCAACCATCTTCAAAAGTGGACTTTGTTCTGATAACATATGCTCCTGCTGACATTATATTTATGTGGATTCTTGAAGAAGAATGATGTTCACCACCCAACAAGGAGGTTGGATCTTTTTGGGTGGTTTGTGAGCCATGATTTTTGCAAATTGGACAGCCAGGGAAAAATGGATTTTTAAAACAGTTCTGTGTTTCTTTTGCAATGATTTTGCTCTGTGGGCAGCCAAATGATGGGTTTTGGCAGTGGTCTTCTGTGTTACCACTGACATAGCAAAAGTGGATGGCGGTCTATTTTTCAGATTTTTACTGCACACTTTCTGGTGATCTTTAGCGAGCAGCATGCTTTCCGGCGGCCATTCTGATGTTTCTGCTGCAAGCAATTCACAGTAATGTTGTAGGGCCTGGACTAGTGGGTTGAAACATCCCACAATACTGATTTTGCTGGTACTCTGTGTCTCCTCCATTTTGGGACACCCAGGCCCTGCCATTGGAATCAGTAGATTCCTGAACAAAGGTAAGATGGCTATTGTCACTGCCTTTTCGTTCCTGTTTCTCAAAGTTCAGAGATGCCGTGGCTCTGTTCCATTCCCCTGATTGGATGTTGGGTGGAATGGCCATATATGGCTCTGGGACTGCCTTTCCCAGAGACTGCTTGTTTTGGGTACACCCTAGGGGTGGGACCTGACTGAATGGATAGAGGAGTCAACTCACATTCTGTGTTGTGAGTGTCTCGTTCTGGGTGTGTTTCACAATGCCTATCGTTTTGCCTGAGCCAGCCGTCTCTGAAATTGAGTGAATGCAGTGTGTGCTCTGTGAGCCTGATTGGTGACTGCATAAATAAACTTGTTTGTGATTGGCTGATTGAGCCTAGCTCAGCCTGAGTGAACGGGGGGGATTTGTGTATATCAGAAGAGCCCTCAATTACCTCTCTGTCAGAAGCTTGGAGGTGTATCATGGAAGAAGACGTTCTGCTGCTGCAACTCTGCACAAGATCCAAAGGCTGCTGTGCTAATTCAAGGACTGATCAAGAGAGGACCTGGACAGGCAACCTCTCCTCGTAGCTACGAGGGGACATTGCGCAACTGCTGTTCTTCACCCAGTGTATCCTGGAAGCCAACCTTGAGTGCTTGCTGTCCTGCAGCGGTATCTTCGTGGGTACTGAACAAGAGTGCCTGGACATCTTGACCCCAAGAAGTTCACCAGCGCCGTACAGGGTCTGAGGCTGTTCATGAACGTTGCAAAGCCAGAATGCAGTGTATCATCTGGAAGAGGGGTAACCTGGCATAGTGCTGATCGACACCCGGAGCTTGCCATGTTCCAACCAACTGAAGAAATGTTCAAGTGGCACTGCAACCTCCATGGCTGAAAAAGTCCAGAGTAACAGCCTGCAGAGAGGTGCCTGCCGGGAGTTTCCCGTCACGTGGATCATGGAAGATCAAGTCCTGAGGGTGCAGACTTGCTGAAGGTCTACACAGAAGTCCAGTGATCGGGTCTAAGTTGCCAGAAGCCATCCTGTCATCGTGCTGCAGCTGTAGCACAGAAGAATCAACTGGCGACAAACCACGAACCAACATAACCAGACAAAACCCGACAACTACTTCTGTTACCTCAACATCAATGACCAAAGGTTATTGATGAAACCAAAAATCTCATCCACACCTCCTAAGTCTCGGCAAGGTCAACAGTGAGTTTCAGCTTTGTGGGACATCCACAGCCGGTGTAGTAACGCAACCAAGGAGACCATTGCGACAAACCCCCACAGCTGCCTTTTCGACACTGCTTGGTTCTGCTCAAAACCGACAACCCAGTGACTTCTTCTTTTACAGGGGGTCTTTCCTCAGAGGGCATTGTCGAATAAAGTGGTGGGCCCGCCTCTGCTGTTGTTTCTTAGGTACTTTGGGATGGTGGAGCCTGTAGAAGAACAGACTGGGCATTAAGACAACAGCAAAGCATAACCTACCTTGTATTGCAGGTTGGCCAGGTGATGTGATCTCCACACAGAATTCCGTTTTTACTCTGAAAAGTGTTCTGCCAGTGTTCTGAAGTAATTTCCTACATTTCTACATTTGTGGTTTAAAGTTAAACAGTGCTTAGTAATTTTAGTACTTTTGATGACATATACCAATTGGTGCATTATTACTGAAGTTAAGAATAACTGCAGTACCACATAGTACTGTATATAATGTGTTACCTATTAGAGTAGAGTTTTCCGAGTACAAAGTGAGTTGTATTTATTTGTATATATCCACTTAAATATTATGTTAGCTAATGATATGATATGATATGATAGTTTATTTATATAGCGCCTATACACAATGTGTTTCAAAGCGCTTCAAGGCAAGGGAGGGAACAAGTGAAAATACAACGACATTCTTACAGGCCAGGAACAGTAAGGATGTGAAATTAACTATCGTACTCGGCCTGGCGACATTTCAGATAGTGCAAGAGCTAAGACATAGATAAGGAAGGGAGGGGGAGAGTGGGAAGGAAATGGAAACAGACAGGCGACTACCGTACTAGGCCTGACGACATTTCTGGTAGAGCCGGTGGAAAACAAAAGATGAGGGAGAGTGGTGCAGAAGGCGAGGGGAGGAACAGAACAAGCGTCTAACGTACTAGGCCTGACAATGTTTCAGATAGTGCTGGAGGGAGGGGGAGGGAACAGTAAGGGGATGGGGGAGTAACAGACGAGGTTGCTATCATACTAGGTCCAGGGACAATTCTGATAGAGTAAGTGCATAGAAGAAAGTAGGGGGAGGAGGGGAGGAGAAAGGAAAAGGGAGAGGGGAGGTGAGAACACAGAGTAAGCAGTCAAAAAAAATGGAGAAGCAAGAGGGGAGAGCAAATACAATTGCAGAAGTCAGTACTAACACACTTACACCTGCTCCCCAGCTGCAAAGAAAAAGAGGCTGGAGGGCTCCTTAAGCAGAGAAAAGAGCAGCAAGCAGGATGGCACCAGGTGGGCGGGGCTTGCTAAGTGGTGAAAAAGAGCGGCAACCAGGAAGGCACCAGGTGGGTGGGGCTTAGGCCAGGTGACCTAGATCCACTTACACCTGCTCCCCAGCTGACTATGGTAGCACCAAACATAGTGTGTGGACATTCCTTTGTGGGACTTGGGGATTCAGCTTGCATCACCTCCCTGTGAGTCTCAGCCTTGGTTGCTCATCCCACATTACCTTTTGAGAGCCTTGGCAGGGGTGCCTCTGTGCCTCAACTCCATCCATAGGGAGTAATATGACAGACACCCCCTCCACTCTTTACACTATGGGCCTCATCAGGGGTTGGGCGGAGCAGTAAAAATGCAGCGGTAACGATATTACCACTGCATTACCGCTCCACCCAACTATGAGTTGGGCGGCAAGTTGGAGATTTACAGCCAGCTTGCAGCTGGCAGTAAATCTGGCCACTTACTTCCCATTACGGCACAATTACTGCAGTGCTATTAGAGCTGCAGTAATTGTGCCGAAAAATGCCCCAATGTGAATGGGGACTTACCGCCCCACCGCAACTCGGGATCCAGAGCTGATAGTGCCAGACCGAGTTGCGGTAATGCTATTTGCGTTGGGCGGTATCCCGGCGGATTTACCGCTGGGATACCAACCAACTTTTAATGAGGCCCTATAGGACCACAGACAGACCTGATCGGGTGCGGGCAAAGGCCAGAGGCTGAGGGTTCATGGATGCTTGGTGTGCCTGTTTGGTCGGGTGGCATGCTTTGAGGAGTTCTCTTCATGGAGTCCTATGAGATGGCAGGCTTGCGTGGCATCTCATTGGGACTGGGGTACATGATGACTGGATGACCATGCAGTGAAGGGAGAGGGAAAGTGTAAGGGTGGTGCAGCATGTGTTTCTGCTGCCATTTAGTCAAGGCAGCCCTGGGGGATGTTGCAGAGTAGTAGGTCAATAAAGATATTGAGCCCCTTTTTTGACTTCTTACTCCATATCCCTCGCTCTTACTGAAACCACACAACAGATGAGATAGAATGAGCAAGTTAAGAGGACACAGTACATGTGTTCTGTCTTCTTTATCCTACGTTGGGCCCTTTGTATTTTTCTCCCCCATTCTGATCTGCTCCAATGTTGCACTCTATTGTGACCTTGCACCTATGTTTCAGCCCCATTAAGAATTTGCATCCATGTTGTGCATTTCACCTCACCATTGAAATGTTCTCATTTGCTGTGCCCCACTTTGTTTTACACCTGGACTGTAGTCTTCTGTATCTTCTTCTGGTCATTTGTGAATATTGCTACAAGATTGTGCCCATTGTATTTCTGTATTTCTATTTCCCGCTGTGATCTTTCCCATATGTTCTGTCTCATTGTGATTGGGCCTAGGTTTTGTTCCACTGCATCTTAGCTCCTCATTGTGATGTTGCTCGCACACTATGCTAGTGGCAGCTGGTGAATTTTAACCGCAGGGGCGTGAATATTTGTCCCATATATACCAGAGCGACCGAGCATAATGAGGGAGCCCATACCAAGCAAGGATGGTACAGGCTAGTTCTCCCCCTTATGAACGATTTAAAATAATGGGTTAAAATGCTGTATTTTAGAGCACGCTGTTTAGAAAAATTGGGTAAAAAGCCAAACAGTTTGCAATTGATTTTGCAGGGTAAGTCATGAAAAAATCCAATCCCCGCTCCATGGTGCGCGAGCGCCTTGCACTCTGACAGAATCACATTAATCATGAATGTGATTATGTGTGCTTGCAAGGTGCTAGGGGGTACAGGGGGCAGATGTGTCAAGAGCTGGGGTCCAGGGTACAACCATGGCATAGATGCCCAGTAAAAGCTGCCAAGCCTCACCCCTGATTCCCAGAGAGCCTCACAGGCACACATTTATTGTGTGCGTGCGAGGTGCTGGGGGCCCAGTCATGTTTTTTTGACTGGGCATCTATCAGATACCCATTAATAAATGGCATTCTTTCCTCCATTGCCCTCCAGCACCTCACATGCACAGATAATTAATTATGTGTACTTGCAAGGTGTTGGGGGACTTAGGGTCAGAAATGACAGTGCATGTGAGGTGCTTGAAATCCCAGCGGACTGGGCTGGCATTCTATACTGGGCATACCCAGTAAAAGATGCCTGGCCTGCCCCCTGGGCCCCAGAGCCTCACACAATGAATGTATGTATGCGAGGTACTGGAGTTCACAGGGGTCAGGCATGGTAGTTTTTACTGGGCATCTATCATAGATGCCCAGCAAAGGAAATGACATGCCGGTCCCCTGGTCCCCACAATACGAAACACACGCACACAGTCAAAGTGATTATGTGTGTATGCAAGGCGCTGGGGGGGTCGAGGTGGCAGGCATGATATTTTTTACTAGACATCTATCATAGATGTCAATAAAAAAATACCATGCCTCTCCCCTGGGCTCCACAGCGCATAAGACACGCACACAATCAATGTGATTTTGTGTGTATGCAAGGTGCTGGGGCCCCCAGGGGGCAGGCATGGTACTTTTTACTAAACATCTATGATAGATGTGAAGAGGGATGGCTGAATTTGCCCCCCGTTCTCCCTCTCATAAGGTACATGGCACGAAGGAAGAACCAGAGATATCGTGACCGCCCAAACTATTTCGGACCAATTCCTAGTGCACCACTCATTGATAAATACGTCAAAAGGTACCCACTGAGTCAAGCATATAGCCAAGGAGCAGTACAAACACTGCCCATAGTGGATGAAGAACTGCAGGATGCAACTAAAGAAACCTTGCCAAGAAGCCAAGCTACTGACGTCGCTAGAGACACCACGACATAGATGCGTTAGACAGGAAGCACATGTGCAATCCGCACATCGGCACACAAACACACACCCGATTACATGAAGAACACATGCGTAACAGTCCTATATCTTAGAGGACGGTTATATATACATACAGTATTACTTTAATTATTTTGTCATTAGCTTAATGCAGCAACGCAGAAACTGCAAGAAGCAAGAGATCATGAGTAAGCTTGCAGATGCTTGCACATGCAGTTAACCGTATGGAGCACCTATGGGACCTGACAGAGCCAGTGTGATTAACCTATGCGAAGCGTAGTATAATAAAAAAACGTAGGAGCCATATTGTGGCCTAGGAAAATTACAGGAGACCCCAGCTCTGAGCAAGAGCTGAGCTGCGTTGAATTCAGGCTGAACAGGAGAAGCGAACGTGTGGGACAGGGCCCGCAGCCAAGGCCAACAGATACGAGTGACATTCCCTGAATGACCAGACACCTGACATGCGAGAGCCACTAAACAAACATGTATAGGGTCCGCTATAGGTGGACTATCACTCATCACCCAATCCTGGTATGCTATAGGTTTGCTGGAGAAGGGCCCAGGTTGTGACGTCACTCTGACGTGATGGCCCACAAAATGGGCCTGCGAGCCAGAGGTCACTGAGATAGTCTTGGATCCTGTTCATCCCTGAACTGATCCATGTTGGTCTTGGCTGCAATAAAACGCATTTTGAACTTGCTCTCTGTCTGGACCTTGCGTTCCTTTTTGGGGGTAGGAGTTGGGCCTTCCATGAGTTCTGAGTCCGCAAACTCCTAGTAGCATCGAACCTACCTGGGGGTTTGCCCCAACAGATGTCCAGTAAAAAATGCCATGCCTGCCCCCAGGGCCTCACATCGCCTAACACATGCACACAATCAATGTGATTATATGTGTACACAAGGCTCTGTGGGGCCCAGGGGGTAGGCATGGTATTGTCTACTAGACATCATAGATGTCCAAAAAAAAAATACAATGGCTGTCCCTTGGGCTCCATAGAACCTAACAAACACACACAATTGGCGGGATTATGTGTGTATGCGAGGTGTTGGGGTGTCCTGGGGGCAGGCATGGTGCTTTTGACTGGACATCTATGAGAGATGTACATTATAAAAACACCATCACTGTTCCCTGGGCCCCACAGTGCCAAAAGCGCACACAATCGACATGATTATGTATCTATGCAATGTGCTGGGGGCATCTGGGGGACAGGTATAGTATTTTTTACTAGACATCTGTCCTAGATGTCCAGTAATAAAATGCCATACCTGTCCCCTGGGCTATACAGTGCCTAACAAATGCACACAATCAACATGATTATGTATGTATGCGATGTGCTGGGGTGCCCAGGGGCAGGCATGATATGTTTTAATAGACATCTATGATAGAAGTCTAGTAATAAAATGTCATCCCTGTCCCCTGGGCCACATAGCGTCTAACACACGCACACAATCAATGTGATTATGTGTGTATCCAAGGTGCAGGCGGCAGATGCGTGTCAGGAGCTGGGTTTCCAGGGTACAGCCATGCCAAGCATGTCCCCTGTTGCCCAAAGAGCCTCACAGGCAGACATTAATTGTGTGCGTGCGAGGTGCCGGGGTCCAAGTCATGTTTATTTTACTGGGCATCTATCAGATGCCCATTAATAAATGGCATTCCTTCGCCCATTGCCCTCCCGCCCCTCATGTGCACAGACAATCAATTATGTGTACTTGCGAGGCATTGGTGCGATTAGGGGTCAGACATGACATTGCATGTGAGGCGCTAGAAATCCCAGCGGACTGGGCTGGCATTCTTTACTGGGCATACCCAGTAAGAAATGCCATACCTGCCCCCTAGTGCCTCACACACACACAGTGAGTGTGATTGTGTGTATGCAAGGTGCTGGGGGGCACAATGATCAGGCATGGTATTTTTTACGGGACATCCATCATATATGCCCAGTAAAGAAAATGGCATGCCTGTCCCCTGGGCCACACAGCACCAAACACTCACACACAATCAAAGTGGCTATGTGTGTATGCAAGGCACAGTGGGGCCCAGGGGGCAAGCATGGTATTTTTACCAGCGCAAAAGGTTACATTCACACTGCGAACTAATCAAGAAAGTCCATGCGTAAGTTGCATATATTTAATCAGTTGAAAATCGACACGTGTTTCGAGCTCTGGGCTCTTCTTCTGAGGCTGAAGACATCATATACAACTCTATTATGTAATCATACAAAATAATGTACACAATGGGCAAAACAAACCAAAGAACACATTAACAGGGCACATGGCCATTGGCCCTATCAAAACATTTCCATAGAGCAGGAAGTATCACAAAGATGGTGCCAACATTATTCATGCAGTAAGACATAAAGTTTACCCATCCATCAGTACCATTAATACAAATAATACAAAAAAGGATATCGGTCAGCGAGTAAACACAACATAATGAACAAGTATCGGGGGGATGAAGGGTGAAGGAAGACAAACACGAAAAGATAAAAATCTGATTAGATACAGGGTAAGGTGTTTCAGTATGTGTGTTCAATCCAAAATTCACATAGTCCTTTTTATAAAGCATAATAATAATTGGAATATACCTTGTGGGATCCTGAAATCAATCTATGTCTCTGAGAAATATAAATTGAAGAATATATTTATAATCACACTTTGCCAATTCCATGTTTAAACAGATCTGACATTTAAGTGGCTACTATTATTAATGCCACTTACCAATTGATTATTGATCGATGGCTCACTGTTTATGCAGTCCTTAACTAGAAATAAATAGTGAGCAAGTCCAATAAAATTCACAAAACCACTAAATTGTTACAAACAAAGAACTAATAATAAAGAATCCAATTCCACATACCTATATAAACCGCGATTGCGTAATTCCGTTAGCTTGTGTGAAATATTTACGTAAACAATCCGTCCAGATACATGTCCAATCATCCATAGTTCGATTCTGTAGCGCAATTCAACATAAAAAGTAAAAGGAAATGCGTGCTCAATTAGCTGAATTGTCTGACACCAACATCACGTGTGCGAGGCAGCCCCCACTAGACCCTCAGGGATCGTCCGCAAAGATGCCTGACTCACCCAGCCTTTCGGCGTAAGCTCCATTCTAAAGCGAAACGTCGGCTTCATGCTTGCTACCCTATAGCTAGCCCCAGTGCATGGTGCTTGTGTGGGAAGCAAAAGTATGGGCTGAAATAGCCGCCATATTGGTGAGTAGACCTCACCATGCCGGTCATGCCGCATTTAGCATGCACTAAAAAATGATGCGTTCACCCAAATTTAAATTGTAAGTTACAGATTTGTATGTTTCAATTAGCAAAACAATAGCCTACAATTCTATACCATACTGGTGTTACGGTCGAAGCGGGAACTCGAACACAATGCGAGAGCCTGCTAAATCCAAAACAACGTCACAAATTAATTCCACCACTGCTATCTATTAAGTATATCTATGACAATAGAAGTAATACAGATTCTGTGCAACCTTATAGAACACATCGTACATCCCCATCTTAACAGGCTCACATGACACTGGCATTGAATATACGAAACATTGTCCACGTATCTTGTTAGGTAAGAACCTGGTAGTTGTCATGTAAACATGGAGTTGTTCACCTCCGACTGACACCAGTAGGAGTATGCAAGTCCTCATACAAACACAGATAATTTATGGTCTGTGTTGAGTCCAATCAGGACTGTGCGATATTGGCAAATAAGCCAGGCTTCCAATTGTCTAAGCTTCAGTACAAGGTTCCCCCTCTCTGAGGTAATGAGACCTTTGCCTCATACTTCCTGCTCTATGGGCCCCATAGTGTCTAGCACTGTGGTGCTTTTGACTGGTCATCTATGATAGATGTCCAGTATCAAATGCCATATCTGTCCCCTGGGCCCCACAGTGCCAAACACACGCATACAATCGATGTGATTATGTGTCTATGTAATGTGCCGGGGGGATCTGGGGGACAGGTATGTTATTTTTTAATAGACATTTATCATAGATTTCCAGTAAAAAAAATGCCTTTGCTGTCCCCTGGGCTCTACAGTGCCTAAGACATGCACAAAATCAACGTGATTATGTGTGTATGCGAGGTGCTGGGGTGCCTAGGGGGCAGACATGGTATTTTTTAGTAGAAATACATCATAGATATCCAGTACAAAAATTGCTATCCCTGTCCCCTGGGCCCCGCAGCATCTAACACACGCTCACAATCAAAGTGATTATGTGTGTATGCAAGGCCCTGCAGGGCCCAGGGGGCAGCCATTGTATTTTTTACTAGACATCTATCATCGATGTTCAGTAGAAAATAACATGTATGTCCCCTGGCCTCCACATCGCCAAACACATACACACAATTGACGTGATTATGTGTGTATTCAAGGTGCTGGGGTGTGCAGTGAGCAGGCATGGAATTATTTACTGGACACTAGCCTGCGTCGCATCCAGACAGGACTGTGAATGTTAGCATGCGCCACACTTAGATGGAATTGTGAACATTAGCATGTGTCACACTTAGATGGAACTGTGAACGTTTGCATGTGCCACACTTAGATGGAATTGTGAACGTTAGCATGCGCCACACTTAGATGGAACTGTGAACGTTTGCATGTGCCACACTTAGATGGAATTGTGAACGTTAGCATGCGCCACACTTAGATGGAACTGTGAACGTTTGCATGTGCCACACTTAGATGGAATTGTGAACATTAGCATGTGCCACACTTAGATGGAACTCTGAACGTTTGCATGTGCCACACTTAGATGGAATTGTGAATGTTAGCATGTGAGCATGTGCCACACTTAGATAGAATTGTGAACGTTAGCATGTGCCACACTTAGATGAATTGTAAACACTAGCCTTCGTCGCATCCGACAGAACCGTGAATGTTAGCACGTGCCACACTTGGATACAATTGTAAATGTTGGCCTATGTCGCATCAGGACAGAACTGTGAATGTTGGCGGGTGCTACACCTAGATAGAATTGCGAACATTGACCTGCATCACATCCACTCTGCAGGACTCTCAAATCTGGATGCAGCCTCCAGCTTTGTCTATTGTATTTTAAAACCCACTCACTGTGGAACCGGGGCCTTTCTCCAACTGTGCAGAGCTCTCGATTCTAGGTATAGCCCCCATCTTAGTCTACTGTATGGCAAAACAGAATGCATTATGAAACCTAGACGTCTCCCCTACTTTACAGGATTCTCAACTCTAGGTGTAGCCTCCATCACTGTCTATTATGCGTCGAAACACACTTATTGTGGAACCTGGGCCTTTCCCACTGTGCAGAACCTCCGGATCTAGGTATACCCTACATCTTGGTCTACTGTATGGTGAAACGCAGTGTGTTGTTAGGGCCTGGGCCTCTCTTCCACTTTAGTGGATTCTCAGATCTAGGCGTAGCCTCCCATGATTTTTTCACAAACACATTAAGGAAACAATGGGCCTCATTACGACCCAGGCGCTCGACCATGGTGCTATTAGCACCATGGTCGATGCCGGATTCCGCCATGGTGAATGGCGGAATTACCGCCCCATTCCAAGGTTGGCGGGGCGGTAATTCCCCATTCACCATTGCCCCTTCCCCATTCCCATTTTTGGCCCATAGGGCTCAATGGGAATGGGGAAGGCGCTAATTACGGCACCGTAAATTACGGTGCCGTAATTACCTCCAAAGTCCCTTTGCGGGTTAGTTTTTTAACGCCTGCTAAAAGCAGGCGTTAAAGTACAACCCGCAAAGGGACCTCGTAATTAGGCGTTAAGGCTTTAGCGGCGCCGACACCTTTTACGGCGCCGTTAACCCCTTAACGCCTGGGTCGTAATGAGCCCCAATATATTGTACCAATGTACCAATGTATCAAAATATTTACAGATTTGTTACAATATAATTTCCTGTTCTATCTAAAAATCGAAAACTCCTTTTTTTAACATATATACATTTATGGAGTTTACCTAATATACATCATTTTCAACACAGATTTAATTAAAAGTAGCCAGACCCAAGCTACCATTACCTTTAAAACGCCCATAGTCAGATGTCTTTCATGGCCAGCTATTTTTCTTTCCTAAAAATTCACTGTTGTAAGCCATTCCAGATTATAAATAAAGTTGTCAAAGTATTCTTCTCTAATTCTCCTAGTCCCTCTACATGAAATTAACAAATGACATAGGGTCTGTAGAACTTTTTCCTCACATAAATTACAGGCAGTGACACTCGGATCCCTCTTTTCATAAACCAAGCGGATCTCCCCTGCTTTAGCCAAATTAAGTCGAACTCTCAGGAAATCTGCTCTTTCTCTCTGAGTAGGGAACCAAGTCAGGTAGTTAGCCAAGTAACCCCTCAGCTTATCACCGATAGAGAAGGAGCTATGCATTGTTAATCCCTGCATTCAGGTACTCGTATAATCCAGTCTTTTCTCAACAGCGCTATCTTCACACCAACTGGATTTTCCACCATCTCGAGCATTGAGCGATCACAATCCTCCAAAATGGAGATAGCGTGGCAGTGCAATGCCTTCAAAGCCACATTTGCGCCTTTGTTTAGCTCATCCAGTACATCTTCATAGAGTGATCCTTTCAAGGGAGTCATTATGGACCTGCATAGTGTCAAAATCTTCCAGTCCATAGCTGACTTCAAGGACTGGAGCCCCAGTTCATATTGCATGCTTACCATCAGACAGCTCATTGGCAATTTCAAAACTTGCTTCCAAATGTTTCCCTCATATCGATCGCATTTTATTATCTGCGCAAATGAAGAGATTTACAGACCATACAGCAATGATGGAATAACCTTAGCTTTGCAAAAATCAATTACTGGACGTATTGAGAATTGGCATAGGGTACTGTGAATCTTCTTTATTTGTTCGATCAAGCGTATGATTTTGTGACTCATCTCCAATTCTAATGAGCAGCGGGTCTGAATGGATCTAACCTTAAGCTCCAAATATCTTAATTCATTCAGCACCAGTATTGTCTGTTTCTGGAGGACCCATTTAAAACTCGGCCGATGTTTCTTAGGTCTCTTAAAAATGATGAATTTATTTACTTTGCCCGATTTACCTCTTGCTCATTTGTCTTTGCATATCGTCCAAATGCAGCCAACACGCACTTCAATCCCAAGGGTTGCATATGTGGACGATATAGTTCAAAAGGACTGTATCGTTTGCATATGCAACACAATGGATGAGCTTTTTTACCAATGTTTGGGCATATCATAGATTTACCCGCAAGTGCACTGTTGAGATCTCGCAATATATAGATTAAAGAGGCAGGGGGCCTGTCTACATCTCTGCCTCAGCCCTCTTTCAGTAACAACCTCTCCTGACAAGTCTCCCTTTGCATTCAGCCAGAATTGAAGGGAAGAACCATCATGGAAAGCCATGATTATCGCCAGGAGACCATTTGCGATCCCCCAGACCGGCATCTTGGCCCATAGACGTTCCCTGTTTATTGTATCGAAAGCCCTAGATAAGTCAAGCAAAGCACCATATAATAGGCAGTCTTTTTTCACCTCTGTTGACTGTGTGACAATTGTCATTACCAACCCATTTACTGACGTAGAAAGGCCCTTACTTAAACCTATTTGAACCTTTGACAGAATGTCAAACAATAACAAATAACATACAAATGTGAAAAAAAGTACAAGTCCCATCTGTTTAGAGTCTTTTGCAGTTCATACTGTTATTGGACTTTCAAACATGTGACCTTAAACCATCAATCATCACTGTCCATCCCTATAAATCCAGTCCACCATTTTGTGTAATCGTCTTTCTTTGCTGCTCAGGCAGCCAGTTAAGTACCTTGTAGTTATTTTTCACTTTTGATTGTAATATTGCATTGAAAGATTATGTGAGGAACTTGTTGTGCCCTAATAGCCAAGAAGTTGATTCTTAGGGGTTGGAAGGTTTAGGATATTTTCCTTATTACGAGTGGGATTGCGATGGGTTAAAAAGTTCCGGCGACCGCAACTATACATAGTCAGGAAGGGGGCACTACTGTCACAGAAGTGCAAGGAGCGTGACAGTGACTTATCAAGGTTCCGGTGCTTCCCAAGAGCTCTTCCGTGACAATTGAATAGTACGAATCCTAAGAAACAGACTTATTAATAACAACAAAGCATTCTGGTTCCATAACATATTTATTGCAGCGATCGGAATTCCCAGACCGCATTTTCCAACGATCGTTAGATGTTTCCCTTGTAAACATGGCACGAAGCATGTGTGAGAGATAAAGCCGCGTTATCAATGCGGATTAGAAGAACAGTGCCACCTGGTGGCCAGAGAAGGCAGCACAGCCTAAAAAGAGGCAAACAGTGAATTGCATAGCCTCTAGAGCGCTAAATAAATATAATCTGCCCCAACAATACAAATTGGATGGGTGCAGGCCCAAGATACCTGTGGATTATCAAGCAGTGGCACATCTACCTCTAGTTAAGTCCAGTAATGACCAGCTCAAGTGAAGAGAGAAGAGCTCAAGCGAGCAAGAAAAGAATACAACCCGGCATGGGTCAAATAATACACCAAGCCCTGGGACAGAGACTGGGGCACAGCTCACACCAGCTGGCAATCATGGAAGACTGGCTAAAGTTCTCCAAAGGTATGGAGGAACTTAGTGGGCATGTGGACAAGGAATGGAGCAAGGGGGAAGAAAGAATGCCAGCAAAAGCCAATAAGGCCCCCCTGGACTCGCCACTGAAAGGAAAGGGCAAGAGAAAGGTGGTAAGTCGGGAAAACAAAGAGCGCAAATGGCGAGATGCAACCTCAGACAGTCCTGAGGGTTATGATGAGGATGATT
The DNA here is from genome assembly GCF_040938575.1 of Ambystoma mexicanum. Taxonomy (NCBI): domain Eukaryota; kingdom Metazoa; phylum Chordata; class Amphibia; order Caudata; family Ambystomatidae; genus Ambystoma; species Ambystoma mexicanum. Next base: position 1,087,676,743 of record NC_090926.1, on the reverse strand, counting down.
GGGGGTGTCAATCATCCGAAGAAGAGGTTGAGATTATACCATCAGAAGAAGAGGAAAGTAATAGAACATCTAAGAAAAAGAAAGTGGACGTCAAGGAGGAAGAAGCCGGGGTCGAGTTTGACCTGGACGCCTTGATACATCCACGTTCCTCAGAATGGGAACCATTGACTAAAAAAGGGGCATACATAAAGAAAAGACTCAGAACCCCATTGGCAAAAGAAGGCAGAAATAAGTTGAGGGCGGAGTGCCCGAGACCACACCTGCCGGAAGGCATAGCGAAGACCCCAGATATCGACAACCGCATGGTCACATTTATGGTAAGGTATGTTAAGGACATTAAAAAAGGTCTGGACAGGTCCTGGTGCTCATGCCAAGTGAAAATGCTGGATGTGATTGGGCCCCTGAAGAAAATCATGGAGATTGCAGTCGAAGCAAAAGAAAAGAATGAGGCTACAGACCCAGCTATACTGTCTGGACGGGGTACAGAGAGCGATATGTTTACTGGGCAATGACAATAGTGCTATCATGGCAGAGAGAAGGAGATCAATATTACTTAAGATCGATCCCAAGCTCAGCGAGCTGGCCACATCAGAGTCAGGAAAATCTTCAGAGACACATTTATAAAAGAATTAACCAAATTTGCAAAGTCATACGTGGCAATTGATAAAGCCCAGGCTTCCTTAAAAAGAGTGTTTGGCAGCCAGGTTTTTGGCAGGGCTGGAAGAGGCAGGGTGCGCTCCGCCAGCCGCTTCTCAAACAACAGGTTTCACGCCGATAGATACCATTGGAAGCAAGATGAAAGGAAGCCCAACCTGTTCTCTCCTTCGAGATGAAGAGGAAGATGGCAAGGGTGGAGAAAATCAACATCAGAATATGAGAATGAATGTGCAAGCCCAGATGTCAGAGATACAAACTCCCACAGTAGGGGGGAGAGTAGCAAAGTCTGTAGAAAAATGGCAAATGATCTCTACAGATGCTTGGGTGTTAGACACCATACAGGCTTTTCACATAGATTGGCAAAGAAATGGCCAAAGGCACTAGTGCTCAGCTCAGCAGACAAAGAGTTATTAGATGCAGAAATAGGAGAACTAGCATGGAAACCACCATAATGCAGGCAGAAGATACGAGGGACAGCATCATGTTCCTAGTGAGAGGTCGCCACAAGACGAGACCAATAATAAATCTAAGAGAATTGAACGTCTTTATAATATACAGACATTTCAAGATGGAGGGCATACACCTTCTAAGGGACATATTACAGCAAGGAGATTGGCTAGCCAGGATAGAGCTCAAAGATGCTTACCTGACCATACCTATGGTAGTAGAACAACAGAAATGTCTGAGATTTCGGTGGCCAGGTCAAATATGAGGGTTTACACGCCTACTGTTCGGGATAGCAGCAGCCCCATGGTGTTTCACGAAAGTGACGAAACCAGTAGTAACCTTCCTCAGGAAGAGAGGTCAGACTGATCATTTATCTGGATGACATTTGCATAATGTGCCAGGACAAATTGCTGATCAAGGAGCAGGTGGACAACACATTAGACCTCCTGCAGGAGGAAACTTGGAGAAGTCAGGCCTACAGGCAGAACAGAACATGGAATTTCTAGGTTTCAGGTTAGACACAGTGAGGGGAATGTTAAACCTTCCTCTGAACAAGGTAAACAATATCAAGAAAGTGATAAGCAGCAGATTAGCGGCAGAGTCGATATCTCTGAGAGCTAGCAAGGCTAGTAGGATGACTGGGATCGTCAATTACGGCGATCTTCCTGGGTCCACTCCACTACAGGGCCCTTCAGAGATTAAAGATCAGCAGGGGCGCATCCTACAAGCAAATGATACACCGATCCATAGAAGCAAATGAGGAACTGGAGTGGTGGCTACATCACATGAATGGAAGGGCAATATTTGGCTCATCCCTGGACCTAGTGGTAGAATCCGATGCCAGCAGATGAAGAGGGGGCGCCAGATGCGGATATCTGTCGACAGGGGGCAGATGATCAGAAGAAGAATTGAACCTCCACATAAACTGCCTGGAACTCCTAGCAGGACATTTTGTGGTAAAATGTTGGACACAGGAGAGGGCAAAATGTTGCGTGCTCCTCTAGATAGACAACGTGGCAGCAGTCTGATATATAAACAGGCTGGGAGGCAAGAAGTCAAGAATGTTAGCAGTGCTAGCAAAGGAATTGTGGCACCTCTCTCTACAGAGAGAGCTATCAGTGATGGCAGAATACTTACCAGGCCGTCAGAACGAGGTTGCCTACTGGAACTGCAGATTGCTCAGGGACACCAGCGATTGGTAGCTGGACGAAAGAGTCTTTCAGAAGCTGATGAAGCGATGGCATCATTACAAAACAGACCTATTTGCATTAAGACTGAACAGGCAAATTGCTTGTTTCTTCAGTTGGAGACCAGACCCAGCAGCGGAAGCGATAGATGCATTCCTGCAACAGTGGAATATGCCTTTCCTCCAATCGCGATGATTGCAAGGACTCTGCCACAAGTGAGGAGACAGCAAGTATCCATGGTGCTGATTACGCCAGATTGTGGGGTCAAGCATGGTTCCCGGACCTGCTAGGGATGACCTGCGACAATCCAATAGCACTACCGAGGTTAGACCTAATTTTTATTTTTAATAATTTTATTGGTTTACATTCAAACCTTTAAAATACACAAAACATTCACTAAACAAAACAAAATATTCATTCATTTCACTTCAGTTCGTCTCTTCCTCTTCATCCATGTAAGTGAGTATTTAGCTATTTCTACTTTGCCGTAGGCTCGACTTTAAGATTACCCAAGAGGTCAAAAAGGTGTGTCACTTCCTCACTTATTTGCAAGTACACTTGGGACTACCAATCGGTTTTCAATTATCGCTAAGAAATGTGTTAATGGCAAGACTAGTTTCATGTCTCTCCCATTAAACATTTGTTGCCACCACTCTTCAGCATCAAGAGACGGATGGGAATACCTCCAGAGGCCCAGATGACAAGTTATTTCCGTTCGTAGACCGCTGCAGAATAGCATCAAGTGTTTCAATGTTTCAGGTTCTTGTAAACAGCAACAACACTTCGGATTCAAGTTTACATATGTTGACCAGGCCCCGTAACCGCTCTTTGGTTTTAAACCCGTTCAGTCTAAAACGCATGAACATCCTTCGGGCATTCGGATCAGGGAATAATTCAATGTATTTTTATGTGCTGTTATACGCCCGAGCTTCGGGTGGGGCCTCGCACATTGATTTAGAGGACAATCTTTTGGAGCATGTTAAATCCCGATCCGCACGGCAGATTTTTATTTTTCTGCATTCGGGTTACCTTGGAGTACCTCAAGCTGAATATCGTACTCAGTCATTAGGATTTAGCAACGTTTCAACCACATTGACATGACATCTGTTCCAGAGGAGGTGGCACCATGAAAAACTTCAAATTGCGGAATTCGTTCGCATGTTTTTGTTTTGCGATAGAGTGATAACAAGTTCCAACAAACTCTCGCATGGATTGAAATTAGTGATAATTCATATTTTATGGATGTCGTTGCTATTCCTTTTGGTAGGTTGAGAACTTTGGTCCAAAAGATATTCTCAAGCGTGGACCATACCTCCCATGTACAGCCCAATGCGTTTCTGCCCCATATGTTAGTATAGGTATAGCCTTTTGTTCGTAGAATCGCAAAAACGCCTTTAGAGAAAATGTCCCATATCTATTATTTATCACCAGCGCTTGACACGCCAATTGCTTGCATTTCCGTTTTGTCTCAGTTATCCACGGGTCGTTGTTAAGACAGGAGCTGTTCGTCATTCCAAGGTATTTCACACTAGGAGAAATCGTCAGTTTTTCTTGACCCAACGACCATGCTGGTCTTTTTGCAAGCCTTGTCCTGCCACTTTTCAGGTCTCTAAGGACCAATATTTCACATTTCTTTGTGTTAATAAGCAGATGGTTATCAGCCACATATTGTTGGATTGCATTGATTTTCCTTTGTAGGCCAATGGGTGTTAAGTCCAGCAATATGAGGTCATCTGCGTGGAGAAGCCAACTTAGCCGTGATTTATGCATCTTCGGAGGAAAGGTGTTTATAGCCTCGAAGGAATTCCCGATGTCAGAAATAAACAGGCTAAATATCGCCGCCGCTAATGGGCAGCCCTGCTTAACCCCCTTGAAAGTGTTGATCGGTTGAGACAGCGTACCCGTTTGATCCAAACGTACTCTGATTGAGGTTCCCGTGTGCAGTTTTTTTTATTGCAGCCACTAGATCTTTTGGGCAACCCCATGCACGCATTTTATTCCATAAGCGTGCGCAATCAATCGTGTCGAACACGTAGGAAAAGTCAATGAAGGCGAGGTATACCACGGTGTGAGATCTAATTGCCTCCATTTTAAGTAAATTCAACAGCAAAAAATTCAACAAGCAGCCAACCTGCTTAACAAAGCCTGTTTGTCTTACATCTACATGTTTTGATTGAGTTGCCCATTTTACTAATTAGTGCTGTAGCATGGTCGCATACACTTTTCCCTAGAACATCGAGCAAAGCAACAGGCCGATAATTATTAGGGCACGTTATATCTCCCTTTTTGAATATAGGAACAATCACGGCAGATTTCCATGATTGAGGCGTCTGCCGCTGGAGGTTTACTCTCTTAAAGAGAGACACACAGAAATCTGCCCATGTCTCCGGATGTTGCTTGATCGTAAAGTTCGTCAGGCCATCAGGCCCAGGAGCCCTTGAGTTTTTGGCTTTACTAATTATTCTCACAATGTCCTCTCTAGGAAACGTTAGTGACCAGTTTGAAACGTTATGGTCATCTGAGATGAGGGAACTTCCGCTATCTTTATATAGCTCCTTGAAATGGGCTGTCCACACTGCTTCAGATACCATGGAAGCTTGTAGAGCTATCTGAGGCACTTGTGTATGATTAATAATCTTCCAGAAATCTCGGTTATTCTTATTATGTAGGCTTTTTAACATGCATTCCGAGTCTCCTTGAAACATTATTCCTTTATGTGATTTGATCCAATTTCTGTATCGTTGCTTTGCCCCTCTTATCTTCAAACTGCGTGTCACTGTGTCGGCTGTTTGTGCTTGCCGAATTGTACTCCTCATTAGCCGTTTCTGTTGTAATATGGCCAAGTCAAAAAATGCGTCCGTTTCAACATCATGTTTTTCGATCCACCATTCATGGTTTTGAAATTTGCCAGTAACTGAGCATATTCTAGCATCGTAGAATTACTGCTGAATAGATTGGCTAGCTGTTCAACTTCGTTCTCAGCTAAGCGTAGGCGCACCCTACTTGCTCCCACGTCAATCTTCAGTTGCTATTTTGGTTTGACGTCTGCACGGGTGTTCACGAATTCCATCTTCAACATGTCGTGGTCGCTGTTTGTATTTTGCACCACTTTTAGCGATGTCACTCGTTGGTGGAAATCTGCCATAACAAATATATAGTCAATGGTGGATCCCTGGTTTGGTTTATTCCACGTCGGGGCAGGCGGTATGTCACCAGACGTACAGCCGTTGAGCAACTGCAAATTTCTTACACCGATTTCTTTCATCCATTGTGTCGCCAAGGATTTTTTCTGGAGCGATTTTGGGTTAAAATAGTCTATGTTCAAGTATTATGTTCGACCCTTCTTGGTCAACCAATAGGCGATCTATAATACTTGAGACTGCGTCAATGAACACATGTGTTCCAGCCCTCGCGTGATTCCAGTATAAGTTTAATATGGTCACTTGCTCTTTAGAGCGGGAGTATTTGTCCAGTTTGACAATTGTTGATTCCTGGATGAAGGGTGAGTGATTTATAGAATTGGCGATGCAGTAGCCTGATGAGCGTCTTACCAAAGTTATAAGACCTGCCATGGGGCGACCCTTATCCAATTTTATGGCAGGGGTTAGCGCTATCTCAAAGTCTGGTATAACAGGGATAACGCTTAACCAGGTCTCTTGAAGGCAGACAATGTCCAAACCTCCCAACAACTCGGTGTTCATCATGTGCGTAAAGCCACGCGTATTCCAAGATCCTAATACACAGTGCTCGAAGGCAACAACCTTCTGGCATTATTGGTGAGAGTTGTTATTTAAGGTTTCAGCCAACCATTGCCAGTCGTGTGTTAAGTCATGAATGTGACTCGTTATTGGATAGTTAGGCGCAGATGCGCCTGGTTGCATTTTGCCTTGTATAGTTATGCTGAGTCTCTCAAACCCATCCTCAAGTACAGGGCTTTTGTCTTCAACAAACGAGACCCGTTTCTTTCCATGTAGCACTGTTCTATTTTTTGTACCATCTTCGCAGGGCATATTGCAAATTGTCGTAGTTAATCCAACCATCCGGGTTAGGCCTTTTTCTGCTGATAGCGCTGCTGGTTTAAGTAAAGTTGAGGGTCGTAGTGCAGGGAGGTCAACCTCGTTCCGGTCCTTACGAGAGGACGCAGACTGACCGTCGTCTAATTTATAGATGTCAAAGCCCAATGAAAAGAGAGACACGTTTGCTTCCAGAATAGAACCGGCTATTGAAGTTGATGTGACATGCAGTACCACTTCATCATTACGCCGCTCATCTGGAAATTCGACTATCTTTAGGTCGTCGGTGGTGATTGCACATAAACCAGGTACGTGGTGGAGTAGGTTAATGATGTTGCGTCTATTTAATTCAAATTATGGGACGATTTTAACCTCTCGACCATTAGTCTAACCAGAGGAGCGTGCCCAATTCTCTTGGTGAATTTACTTTTTGACCCTTCGTGGGGACCATTGGGCTGTCGTTTTGATTGATCCTTCTTGTGTTTGTCGTTTTGCTTTGAATGCTGTGTTACTTCAAATTTAACTCGTCCAAGAGACTGTTTCTCGTACAGTTCATTCCCGTTCTGATCGTCAGTCTCCCTCATTGTAGGGCACTCAAGGCAGGATCCATTTATCTTGTTTGGTTTTTCCTGCATTGTCTGGAAAATCGGACTCCTTAGTTTCTCAACCATGGGCACTGTTAGTGTTATCAATTCATGGGTGAGAGACGAACCTTCGAGTGGCTGCACTGGTACAGCCTGGCATACGGCAGGGAACTCAAGGCAGGTTCCATTTACCTTATTTCGTTTTTCCTGCAGTGTCTGGAAAATCGGACTCTTTAATTTCTCAATCATGGGCGCTGTTGGAGTTATCAATTCATGGGTGAGAGACGAACTTTCGAGTGGCTGCACTGGTACAGCCTGGCATGCAGCAGGAGCTCTAGCCTTCGGTGCTTCCTTATCGAGAACGACAAGTCTGCCGTCTGTCTGACCATTTCTCACTTTCAGAACTTTAAGTGTGGCCTCACTATTGAATTGAGCTTCAACGACAGAAGCGGCAGACTCCACAATGTCCTCATACTCAGGGTCGTCGTAAGTTGACATGTTTAACAACTCAGTCGATATTTCAAGCTCCATTGTACTCTTGTCACTTAGACCTCCTTTGGACTTACTTCCAAAAGGAGGTTCTACAAGAGGCTTTTTAAGTCAGGGTTATCTATGTTAGATAGTTGGAGTCTATTTGTATTAATGGCACTACCAACTATCTCTCGTTGTTTACTGGTGTGCAGCCTTTTCTGAGATGAAATCGGTAATCCCGAGATATCATGTCAGTGAAATGACGGCGCACCTTTTTCTGACATGTTTGCTCGTTTGTGAGGAACATCAGCCAAAGTGATCTCGCACGGATCAGTTAGTGCGATGTTGGTACGCTTCAATGATATTTTTGAGCAGACTTCACTGTTTAAAGGTGCAGCCACACTTGCTTTATTCTTTCTGGCTTTAGTCATTATAAGTAAGTTCTGCAGCACATTATTGGCAATCTCCAGCGAATCACGTCGCGTGTTGTGCCTTAATGTTAATGGCAACTGTGAGAAATCAGGTGGCATCCCTTTGTTTGGAGGAACGACGATTTCTTCACACCAACCTCCAATTATGGCATCATCTGGTTGTGACTTGTTTAAACCTTCAAAGGCATCAGAAGCCCTAACAGGTGCCTCCATGCCAACGAGTTGAGCTGGAATCACTAAAATGCCAACACCAGGAGAGCTAGCACCTAGCGGATGCAAGATACATGATTCCTCATTGATTGTGCCGCTCTCAACTCCTTTGGTCTTAGGAATCAGTTTCTCGCGATGCACAGCCCCAACTGCCCGCCGCGCACACTCCTGCAACGGCGGTGGCAGCCTTGCACCCTCGGCCACCGCCACGGAGTGTGCCACACCATCAGTCTCCCTCCCCCCATCAAACACCAGAGGTGGCGCTCCGGACACCGCAAACCGTGCCGCACTTGCGACTGCCGCTGCAGAGTCACCAGCCCCACCGATCTCCAGAGGTAAGGTTCTGATTTCAGGTTGGCGTGTATTTACAAGATTAGAGTTTGATAAGGTTTGAAAGGGAGTTGTCGACCCGCAATGTGTCGTTTCCACTTCTTAAGATTTCTGTGGTGGCGTATGGGGAAATGTAGACAGAGCTTCACAAGGTTCATGCTCATTATGTGTGTGCATGTTATGTGTGCAACTAGAGTTGCTTTTTAACGATATTTCCGGCAGGCCAAGACTATTTGCGTTTTTTGATGGAGTCTCTTTGGAAAACACCTCATCAATCACATTATAATTCTCCGACGGTGACAATGGAAACACTGTGCTATGTGTATGAGATAGTGAGAGTTGAGCAATCGACACAGTAATAGCCTCACTTGTAGAGGTGCATGAATAATAATTGCTTACTTTGTTAGTCCGTGTGCGCTGAGGCACGGGGATCGTAGAGTTGTCTCTGGTACAGTCGCGTCGCTTCTGTGCGTGCGTTTTCAACATCGACTGACTTGACATGTGACTTGATTGAATAAGTTGCATTTTGTTCAGCATAAGCGTGATTAAAGCGTTAGAGTCTTGTGCACTACGCCACTCGCCAAACAGCCCAACCGCGATCCTTAACAGCCCTTCACTCCTCAGGGCTTAGCGCCGCAAGGTGACCACCTGACCAGGCGGCTGTAGGGTTAAAGGGGCAGGCACACGCACCTCCCGACAGGTTCACCTTATCCGATATAGATGATTACAAATGAGAGCAAGTTCAGCGAATCCAGCAGATTTGGGCACTCTCCACAGCCCAATAGCGATCCTTAACAGCCCTTCACTCCTCAGGGCTTAGACCTAATAGTGAGGGACCCCGCATGGGGCTGTCATCCTCTGGTGAAGACAGGCAGCCTCAATTACATTGTGTGGGCAATTTCAGGGGATCCTGGGCTAGGCTAGGATTATCGGACAAGGCTCAACAGATTATCGAAGAAGCCTGGGCCCCTGGGACCAAGAAGGCATAAAGTACAGCCTGGTGAAGATGGCAGAATTGGTGGTACACGTAGCCAATTTTCTGGCTCAGTTAGCAGCGCAGGGCAAAGCATATAGGCCGATCAACACAGCCCGCTCAGCTATTTCAGCTGAGAATAGAAGGAATAACAGTAGGAGAACATCCTCTGATTTGCAGACTCTTGAAAGGGGTTAGAATAATTAGACCCCTGAGACAGAAATATGATCAGGAATGGGACGTAGATAAAGTCCTAAGAATGTTCATATCATGGCCAGATAATGACAAGCTGACAAGGAATGCGTCATCATCCAAATCGGCTATGCTTTTATGCTTATTGTCATGTAAGGGTGTATCAGACGTCAGGGCACAAGAGATCAATAGGAAAACCTTATCCTCTTAGGGTATGACGTTTGATATCGTAAAAAGGACAAAACAATCAATATCCTTGTACCAAATGGATGGGTATCCCCTTCATCGTGGACATAGGGCGAACAAGTCAACCAAAAACACAAGCAGGTTGTGTCTCACGGAACAGCCTATGGTATATAATTCATGAACAATTGACTAAATATGAGGAGAGGCTCGGTCAGGCAATACAAAACAAAACAAAATATACATTCACAATTTTTATTAATACAATTCATGTGATATAAAAAAACACCACAATGTTCATACCCATATAAATCTAAACATCAGGTGATGCCAAAAACACAGTGCCATTTCAATTTGTGTTGGTTAGAGGTTTATTTTCTTTTTTTCTCTCTCATTACAGAACAACAGTATAGTTTTTCAATTTTTGTATTTGCAAAAAAAAGCTATTTCATAGATACTTCTATCTTATATTAGAGGAAAAAAGCTTCTCATGCTAGATCTATTCCATTTAGCAAGTCTAAATAAGGTCCTCTACTGTAGCTATCAAAGTGCAAGTGCAAACAAGTGCTAAACGTCAAAGTGTTGCCTGTTGAGATCAATATCCTATCAAGCATTCCCAGATCAACCCAAACTATGCCCAGTGAGATGCATTTCAGCCAAGAAGTCCATGACTTGGGAATTGCGACCCCCAAGGGGACACTCAGTTATTTATAGCCATAAGGAAACCCTTCGGGCAGTGGCGTCAGCCACACTAGCTAGATGGATTTGGTGGGTTATGTGCCAAGCGGGATCAGATACAGATTGGTATGGAGCACACTCAGTGAGAGGATCAGTGGCCTCTAACGCCCTTCATGCAGGGGCCAGACTAGAAGACATTATGAAGGCAGCAGACTAGTGGAAAAACTAAACTTTTAAAACTTCTTATTTTAAGCCAGTGGAAAAAGTGACAACGTTGGTGGTAAGTAAGCTTTGAACAAGCATAATCCGAGCCTCTGTGTCTTGACATAGAATTCAGATTTTCCATACATATGTTACCGAAAGTCATAATTCTATTAAAGACAGGGTGGCAACGGATTATCCCACCCAATTATCAATGTCATGTATTGATAATGAGATGTTTATTTGATGATGATGATGATGTTATGATGATATGCTTACAAAAAATCAATCTTTGGATGGTCTTGCTCATGTCGATTACCCACCCTTGGGCCAGATGACTGAAATATGGTTTGTGTTTCAGGTTCTATGGTGGATAATAAAGCAACAGGATCATGAAATTCTTTTAAGAGATCAGTTATACAGTGTCGACTGGTTGGGATGCTACAGTACGGAAAAGATAAGACAAAGAAAGAGGATTACACAAAATGGTGGACTGGATTTATAGGGATGGACAGTGATGATTGGTGGTGTAAGGTCACATGCTGAAAGTCCAATAACAGTATGAACTACAAAAGACTAGTTTTTTCATATTTGTATGTTATTTGTTATTGTTTTGATGATGCTGCTCGAACAGTCAAGTTGAGTGAAAGCATAATCCTTTGCCTCTGTGTCTTTAATAGAATTCTGATTTTCTGTAATGTATGTAATGTAATGTATGTATGGAAAATCTGAATTGTATGTACTTGTATGTACTTCTGTAGCCAAGTCCCTTAAAATAGAACCAAATCACAGTTGCTAAAACTATCTAACTTTGTTTGCTTCACTTAAAACGAACTAGGTCCCCATGTGTTCCAGCTCAGTATTTTCATATTTCTGCTCACTAAAGCAAATCTTCACTTCCCCCTCAATTTATCATACACTTCAGTTATTATTGCAGGTAATAATTGCCCCATAGTCGCTTTAGAGTCTCTGGGTCCTGTGTTTCTAGCAGGACTTCTAGGCATAGGCAGAGATCTTATCATTGAGTTGGACAATGTCCCCATTGAGGTATCAGGGTATTCCTGCTCTGATCTGAGCATTTCTCCCTGTCCCCAATAATTTTTACAGATATTTCCAATCCCACTTCAAGCAAGTCCTTCTACGCATCAATTAGGGCTTCCGCCCCTACTCTTGCTTTCAAACCTAACTCTACTATATATGCACAGTTTGGAGGAGGGAAGCGAATAAACTCAATGTCCTCTGACGAGAATAGATATAAATTTGGAATCCTCCTCAGTATGAGAAGAATTGTACTCCAATTTAAAGCCCTAAATTGCTTCCCCCTTTGAAAGTGATACAACCACAGCCTTTGGATTGCATAAGGGATCAAGCTCGCAAACAGACTCTCTTTTTTGGCCCCAGGTGTTTGACTCTCGCGACTATTAGAAGATGTAACCGGGGACCTTAGTAATTTATGATTTATTGTCTCGGCATTTGGGGATAGTTCCCTTGCACGTGACTGATCCTCAAAACCTACCCCATCATTTCACCCATTCCCCCATTGCTGTTGCGTTGCAGTTTTCTCACCAACAGACAACATATACGGGTCTCCTTTCTTTTCTCACCAACAGACAACATATACGGGTCTCCTTTCTTGCTAGTCAGTGCACACTTTTTCAGCTTTTTCCCATTTTCGCCAGCACCTTTTTCCAGCCTTGCTCTCCCCGTGCACTTGTCATCCATTTCTGGACAGTCTTTGGACTCCGCCCCATTTATTGAGGAATCCAGGAGGGTTAGGTTTGATTGGTATTTCTTAAATTTGAGTAAAATAGGTGCAAGTTCCTTAACCTCCTTCATTTTCTCTGTTTCTTCACCGGTGGAAGTCTTACCAGTTATTTGGATCTTCGTCTGGCAGTGCGTCGAAGCCACCACCTCCCCCTCCCCTGTATCCAAAGGTGTTAGGGTTTGCAGGCCTGCTCTTTCTCTATAATCTTCTTGTGCTGGTGTACCTTTTTGCTAAATGTTACTGATTCCGTCTCTGGGAAATCCAGAGTTATATCCTTTTTTCCTTTTTTGTTTTTTGATTTCGGTTTAATAATTTCCACCAATTTCATAGTGGGCTCTTTCGCTAGATTTCTTTTCCTTGTGCGCCTTGCTCTTGCGTTGCACACAATCTCAGTTGGTGGAAGAATGTCCTCTTCACTCAAGTTCATTTGACCCTTCGATTCGCAAGTTTGCTTTCCATTTTCTGGCCCTTCTTTGATTATATTTGCAAGTCTTCGGAATTCTTCAAGAACAGATTCTGACAGAGGTGTATCATCCATGGTAAGATTCCATTACGTGTCAATTGGCACGCTCCTAACCACATTTGCATAAGTCTTCAGTGGAGGGAGCATCGTACTCTCCATCTGTTTCACATGGCTAGCCACTTCAATACGTTTAAGTGTACATTCAGTGGATTCTAGGAAAACACGCAGATTTGACTTATAATTTATCCCTTTTTTCCTCAGTTCCTTCACAGAGTTTAATAGGTCTATATTGATTGATGACCTTAAGCCAACCAAAGTTGATTTGCACATCACTCTGTCATTTGCCAATTCCATAAGTAGACCCGAGTGGCCTTGGACTTCTGTTTTTAAGAGTCGAATACATTGAGAAGGGATGTCAACACGAAATTGAGGGCAGACATGGGGGCATCCTTGCCTGAATCCACTGGCCCACCATTTTCTCTTTGAATATCTGCTCTGTTCTGAGCACCGGAGAAATTCCCCCTGGGCAATGGAGTGCTGAGTGGATGCTCTGCTACCGTATCATTTGCCAGTGTTGTCCCCCTCTCCATGGGATCTGGGTCTAAGTTAAATGTTAACGGTACACTGATGCCATTGGGTCTTCCATAGGCGCAGTTGAGATGTGTTTACCATATTCCTCAAAAGAGTGCACATTACGGCACTCCATCGTTTTCTTGGAAATAACTCTTATTTTTTATTTTTTTAAATGTTTTGATGTCACAGTAAAATCCAGCCCATTCGACCAGATTTTTGTACTTGACATATCATATGGGGCGAGGCGATATCCTCCCCAATCCTAGAGGAAGGAATTGAGTCCAAATTGATACTGGCTTTTGAATACGCCAGTGTTGAACTAGACCCATGCTGGTTACTCTGTGTTGGACACATTAATAATTGAATTTCTTCCGACACATCAGCCAACTAAGTGCAACTTCCATTGTCCAGCTCTGGAGCTCATAGGTCGTATAGCAAAGCGGCACTCCTTAAATTATGTATTTTTAACATGCTCTGATTTTTTTTGTTAGTAGGCTTTTTCACAATCGAGTACGCTGTAACCTACAGTCTAGCAAGAACTCGCCCTTCTCGCATTAGCGCAAGTATAAATCCAGTATGCGAAAATGTAAGGCATTTTCTCTCATGTGAGTATCCCACTATCCCACCATCCAAACAGCCAAAGAGTAGGACAATTGAGCAGACACTTGCATACTGGCATGTGCGCACATGGCACGGGTCCCACGATTTTTTGTAGTGTGTTCTGGCAAAAGATGGCGGGTCTTCAGGTCTCTGTTGAAATAGTAGAAATATCCCCAAGCGTAGAGCACACAGCCAAACAGCAGGACACTTGTGCAGACACTTGCGCAAAGGTGCACGCGCACAAGGCGCGGTTCCTGCGATTTTGTAGTGTTTTCCAGCAAAGGTGCGCGTGTTTCAGGTATTTAGGGTTTCATAATCTTTTCTTGTGAGGAATTGTCATCTCGCAAGGGTGTAGGAGCCCTGGTGTTTTTGATGTTTATTAAACAATAAAATGATGTGGGTAATTCCATTTCAATAAGGGAAATACGCTGATCCGATTTCCCTTTCATAAAACTCCATTCCTAAAACATAGCGTATACCTCTGCATGGCTGCCGCTGGCAGCACCTGCCCTAACATGGCACAGAGAAGGTTAAGGTCTTGACAGTGGCAGTGACAGCCAAGTGTCTGCAGCACAGGGGCCACATTTAAGATATGCACCCCTGTTCCAAAAACTGTAGAACTCTGAGGATTCTGTCCTGGTGGCACATTAAACTGTCAGAATAAGCCATACCTGAGTTACGGTATGGTGGCCAGCATCCCTCATAGTTATCCCAGCCACATTAAATTAATATCACACATGTGTCAGCCCTGTGGGACCAGTTCAGCTGTGGAAGAGTTATGTGTATTTGGTTCAGGAAAGGCTACCTCTGCCCACTGGCCCCCAAGACCCTGGAATGCTTCAACAGCCAAGATTATTGTGTTTTTGATGCTGACCCGCTGCGAGCTGTGAGTCAAGCATATTTAACGCAGAGAACCTCCAGGACGCTTCGAAGCTGCCTTTGACGTTCATCGTTCTCTGATTCGCCGTTTGCTGTCTACTCCATTAGCCATTTCATGTGCCAGTTGCTTTAGCATGAACAAACAAATTAGTGCTGCCTTGTGTTTCTTGAGTAAACATCAGAAGCACTAGCTTCCTTATCGCCGCTCATGTAAGCCAATCGACCCGACCCTTGTGCCTCCCGAACAGTGATCTCCAAGCCTCTGCATCGAATCGACTTGCCTGCACAACCTGGTACCAGCTCACCACCGCAGACCGAAACTGGTAACCGCCCGAACCACACCGCTCGAGAAGACGGTTCAAGACCACAGCTACCTTCCATTCAGCCAAACTTTACTGTTCGAGCAGCATCATCAAAACAATAACAAATAACATACAAATGTGAAAAAATTACAAGTCCCATCTGTTTAGAGTCTTTTTTTAGTTCATACTGTTATTGGACTTTCAAACATGTGACCTTAAATCTCCAATCATCACTGTCAATCCCTATAAATCCAGTTCACCATTTTGTGTAATCCTCTGTCTTTGCTGCTCTGGCAGCCAGTTAAGTACCTTGCTGTTACTTTTCACTTTTGATTGTAATATTGCATTGAAAGATTATGTGAGGCACTTGCTGTCATTTAATGAAGGATAGCGCACAGCATTAGACATTTGTGGCGGAACATATCCGTAGCCCTAGAGACTGGATAGGTCAGTTTAATCCCTTTTCATCCTCAAGAAATATCCTTTTTGACTATTGTGTTCTTTTAAAGGATAGTTCCGGGACTTTTTTTTTATTGTCCCTACGGTTCGGCCATGTGTTTTTAAGCATAAATCGGTAGATCGTAGAAAACTTTCCTATGGACCTTACCCGACTTTTCGTCCATTAACGCACTCGAAATCAGCCGCCATTTTCTGATAATCCTATCATTTCCCCCCATCGCCCTGGCTCACCTGCTTTTGCGGCACTAAATCAAATCCCCCGCCCCTGAAACAGACTTTATCAAAACATTCATATTCCCCGCCTCTATCCGTGACGTGACTGTGCTGCGTAGGCAAACGCGCCCAGGCGTCTTCTACGCGACTACACACAGAACCCGGAAACCAACACAGATCAGCTCACAACACAGCGCGTCACAATTGGGAATATGAAACTGTACTTTTAAATCAAACCGCAAGATTGTAAATTTGGTAAAGTACATTTATTTGACATCAAATGTTTAGAGAATATTCAGCGATTTGCATTTTTATTTGCTCACGTTCCAAAAAGTTTGTTTTGAGGCACGCGATGTTCCTTTGCTGTACACAGGGTCTTAGATCATCTCACAATACAGCGCCACAATTCGGAATATGAAACTGTGGTTTAAAAGCAAACGGCAAGATTGTCCATTTGGCAAAGTACATTTATTGGACATCAAATGTTTAGAGAATATTCTGCGATTTGCATTTTTCTTTGCTCTCGATCCAAAATAGTTTGTCTTGAGGCAAGCGATGTTCGTGTGCAGTACACAGGGTGTTGGTTTACGATAAAATAAGCTCTTCGGTCGCACTGATAATCGCATGGCTGTTCCAACAACGAGGCACTAGGCCACCACAACGGTCTGTATGTTGCATCTAGCCGTTAGTACCGCGTAAGGGCATACTTGTACTTGACGATCGTCCCATAAAATGGTCAGGGTGGTAACGTTGTTCACGCGGAGAAGCAACTGGCGGTTGAAAAAGCCATCCGCCGGTGTCTGGTACTCGTGACACATACAATAATGAAGGATATACCTGTTTTAAAAACATAAAAAATGAAATTAGTCTCACCATCAGATCTTTATTAAAATTATTCATTTTATATATTAGGTCGGGAAATTATTTCATAGCTAGGACAGTGCAACTGGGTATTATACGTCAAGGGGGGGCTGTAGGATACTGAGACAGTCCCCCAGTGCAGGGGTTGACAGGGAGGCAGTGCAGGTGGAGAGTGGAAGGGCCCAGGACCGAGGTCGCAGACAGTGGACCAGTTGTAGCAGGGGAGAGGGAGAGAGAAAGCAGAAGCAAAGAGGAAGGTTTTGAGGTGCTTCCGTAAAAGGAGATGGTTCTCCTCAAGATAGTGCGCGGTACAAAACAATATGCCACATAGAACGAACAAGTACAACTTAACCCGTCTTTAAAGCTACTGTATAGTAATTAAATTGCGGTATAAACTCATCTAAAGAGTTACTTACATTATATTTGCATTTTCCATTGTGTCTGTGCGTAGGGCAGCTCCGAAATACCACTCCTTCTATGCCGACGTTATTTCTTCTAATGAACGAACATTAAATGGCTTTCGTTTCTGAAATTATATTCATTATCGTTTCTTACGTTATTGCCCCACACCCCCAAAAAGAAGTCTTTCGGGATGGTCCCGGCCTGTCAAGGTCAAATAACAATAGAACTTTATACTGAGTCGTGGGCCATTCCGGCACCCGAGAAAATAATCAAAGCAGCTGACCTTCACTTTGAACGAGCACACATTCCTAGTTAGCTACATTCAGTGCAAGGCCATCTCACAGGACTCACAGAGCAATCACTTTTATTTACACAATACATAGCTACACATATTCAATGGGCCTGCGACATGAGGAGACTCGAGAGAACAGACAATCAAATTACAATCATTTAAACCGTGATGTGTATTTCTCAATGAGCTCTTCTTTAGGTGGACATGGAACAGAGGCAATGTTGGGTGGCAATGCAGTTGTCCCCTGCACAGGTTCGTTCACAACTCCATGTATGTGCCTATCTAGGACATCAACAATAAGTCTCTCAATAAAGTCATATTGCATATCCTCAAACACTGGTTTGATAACCCATTGTTTACTTCTTTTTGTGAAGGCCTTATTGTAGCGAAGCGTCCCTAAAGTTCCGGTCGTCCTACTTTGTTGACGGCCAACATTATGGTTATGTGCCAAGACCGCTAGAAGAGTCCGATTTATCATGCCCTCCATGCCAAAATGCAATCGTTTTGGCCTGTACTTTAGGCACATATTGTGGAACACCTCCAAATCTTCCGTGTGGCAGAATTCCGTGAGTCCCCTCAAATCTCTTGTTATAGTTTTATCAAATACAATCTTTTCAATGGCTTTGTGAGTGGGTGATGAAGGAATCAACCACTTCTTCTTCCGTGCCTCCTCTGTGGACAAATGGCCATGTTCACAATTGTGGAAATGTTGGTTTGTGGTCCAGCGGTGAACGTTGCTACAGTGTAACATTACTGACCGCCATTTTTCCAGTAGAATTTCCAACGACCCTCCACATGTTTTTGAGCTCCACCAAAGATGGTTGCTGATTGACTTGGACCACTGTGAAATACCTTGCATATCTTTTTTTTTACCCGCAGCCGACATTTTTTTATTGATTGTTTTTGCAAGATGCCAAACGTCAAATTGGTGATTTATATTTTTGTACTCTTCTCTCATTGTCTTGGCAATTGAAACGTGTCTGTCCGTGGCTATCAGGTCGATCACCATTCCCCGCGATTGTAGTTCTTGCAATGATGCTACAAAGCCAACTTTCTCCATGGCCACTGAGGATGTACTTTGTGACACCTGCACGACCACCGAACTCACAATTTTCTTACTTTCCATGTCCTGAAAGTGGTAGGTGCAGTACTTGGCTGAAAATCCTGGGCTGTCGCACTCTCCATCACCGGCTAGCCTGAACCATTTGCCCGTGAATGTACTATCAATAGACATTTTTTCCATTCTCCAAGCTTCGCTAATGGCTGGAAATAGATAATCGGTTTGGTATTTGTAGAACTGAGTTTTCGCAATGAAATGGATTCCCACAAACTGAAAGAAAGACTCTAACTTTTTAAAACTTGAACCACTAAAAAGTGCAGCCGCTGCACAAAGTAGATTGCCTGCTGGCAGTTGCCCCAGCATGAGTTGTGCAGACCATGAGAAAGGATGATATTTTGTACAGGTGGCATGTATTTTAAGGTTAGTGCCTCGAATTGCACGAGTCACATTAATCAATGGCTCCCCACATACTTCCCCACCAACCGAATGCCCACATTTCATCCGAATAATAATTTCAATCAAACAACTATCGAATACAATGAATTTGGCCTCTTTCCTTATACTGTCACTCTGCATCCCAGCTGGTTCGGCCTGTAACGTTGAGGACATGTCACTCACATGAAAGGTAGAATCTCTGATATCGTCTTCCGCTATGTTCAGTGATATTGATGGTGTTTCATTGTCGTCCACTTCATTCTCTTCCATTGCAACATCTGTTCCTTCTCCGGCGATGGGTGAATAAAACAATTTCTTCAACTTTCTCGCGGTCTTAGTTTTTGCGGGTGTGGATTCTGTGAATTGATCTCCGACTGCATCCGAACTACCAGGAGGACATTCACTATCAATGGCTGGATGTGGTATAGCTCCGTTGTCAATCACTTCATATTCTTCCCATTGGCACGATGCATCTCCAGTCTCAAGTCCCTGCCAAAAGGTTTGACAAGCAACATCTCTCATTCGCTTCACTGTCTGTGTAGATCTAGTTCGTACACCCACTCGCAACTAGAGGACAGATTGGAAAAGGGATGTTCAGTTTAAACACAACTTACAGTATTGAACTATTAACAGTGAAAAACAACATAATATAGTGACCAGGACACTAACCTTCTTTTGCTTTCTTTTCTTTGAAACTTTCTTGCCTCGAATTTCAACATCGGGACGCTGTTGCTCCGACTCGTGTGTGCATGTCTTCACTTCCTCTTGCGCTGCAACGACTATATTTTCATGATAAGCACATCCATCACGCACTGACGCTCCATCGACTCCCTGAAACATAGAACTTTCATTAGTATGTATAATAATATTGAAAACACAAAATGTACTTGGGGACCAATACCCACGTACATCTCAATAGCAAAACACGAATGAACACTTTGTGTAGAACATTCAAACGACAATTATTCACGCATTGTTGATCTAGTTAGATGGAACTGTCAAGATCCATACCTCGGGCTCCTCATAGACTTCCATTGATGATATTATTGAAGATGATGCTTCAGTAACTCCCTGAAACACAGTAATTGCATTAGTATGGTTTTCTATTTTGTTAAAAAGAACATACACTTTGTGCAGGCGTCAACGGCTCATCTAAATAGACCTGCACAAATGATCAGTTGTCTAAAATAAATAATGGATATCTAAATATGATTCGATTTGCTCGATCGTTGGAAGTGTCACCACCCAGATATCTGCATCAACTACTAGGGGTGATGTTCTTGTAGAAGAAGCTCCGTCATCTCCCTGAAACATAGTACTTGCGTTAATAAAGAAGGAAGTATAGCGGATGTAATCACGTCATATGATTTCGCTTGATCGAACTGTCAGTATCCATACCTCGAAATGCATAAGAACATCAAGGGACGATGTAACTGCGGTGCACACTTCTGCAAGCTGTTGCGCCGACCCGTAACTGCATGCTCCCCCTTCTTCTTGGACTAATGCTCCATCGACTCCCTGAAACATAGGACTTTCATTAGTAATGAACACAATATTGAAAAAAGAAGACACATAGGAGGGCGACGACAGAAGGACATATCAATGGCTAAAAACGAAAGAAACATTGTGTGTAACAATCACGCTACAAGAATGCAAGATCTGATGATCTCCATCGATGGAACTGTCCGGAAACGTACCTCGAGCATCTGAGTGACATCAACGGTTGTCGTCAATACGTTGGACTCCTCAGCATCTCCCTGAAAGACAGTACTTGCATTATTTTGGATAACAATAATTATAACTGAAAACAAAGACTAGAGGACGAGTACAAGGGTGTACCATTAGGTAAAATAATCACACGATAAATTAAAACTATTGATTTACATGCCTAAAACAAGTCAGTGGCAGAATAGCTAAGTAAGATTACCGGATAGGCGCTTGAAGTGGCTGATGACTGCAATAACGACACGGATGGAGAATCTTCCGCCTTCATATTGAGTGGATACATAAATGGGGAAATTATTGTTAGCTAATGCTACACACTACCGCAAGGCCGAGAGATAAATACGTAAACTTGACTCACCAGTGGAGGGATGTGGACGAATAGAGTGGGAATAGCGGTTGAGAGCAATTTTCGCCTCGCTCGCGGTGTGTTCTTCTTTATTAGCAATGATGTGGAGTACATGTCTGAGCTAAAGTGCCTGCTGCAGATGCGGTATCGATCACCCCTCTTGTCCGCAAAGACTTCTAGGACTCTACTTTCAAGCTCAGACGGTGGATATCCGCAATATCGGACCCATTCTCTTATCTGATCTATTGTCTTAGGGAAAACATGCATTATAGTACCTTCAGATTTATTATGGGTCTTCGAAGGGCAACCGCCAATGGAACAGGCAGGCATTGTGGAAAGTTCTGAAAAGTAAAGATCAACAATTCTCTATGAATACCAATGTGTTAAAAAATTAAATGACCCATAAAAGGTTCAATGCAAGGTTCGTTTTGGTTCTTGGAACTATACACGTTATTCACATGCGGATAAGTATTTGAATAACTTTAAAAAAATAGAAAGATAATTTGTCTAAACTCAGAACATGTGACTAGTTCCTTGCATGTACTGTCTTGAACGAAAAGAAATTGGACGCAAAATGATTATGGTACATGGCCTTACCTTGACGAACAAACAGTTAGATGCAGGGATCAGAGTAGTTTCTTGTCGTAGAACAGGGAGCAGTTCATAGGTTGCAAACTGACGAGTTTCCTCGAAGTGGTCACGGAAGTTCACAGAGACGAAGAGCAGATAACCAGCACCTTCGCGGGTTGACTAGCAAAGCGCAAAGAAGTTCTCATTAGAATATGAAGTGGGTTATAAAGAATTTGAAACAGGGGTGTGTTTGTGAATGAATGACGTGTATATGTCGTGGCATTATGCGGTTTGCAGGGGGCCGTCCAGCGTGAGGGGGGATGCTTGGCAGGAGACACGGGGTCTGGAGGTAGACATGGGAACAACAACCCATGCTCTATAGACCACTTTGAAGTGTACATGGTCTTTGGCACCTCTTGGCCTTTATCGCTCCCTGGCAGCTCCACTTGCCAGCACAAGTACCCCGGTGCGAACTGCCTTTGATAGGGCGGGGGGGGGTGGATTGGGGCGGTGGTCGTGCAGACAAGACACAGGAAGACTCGTGAATGGAGACACACTTATGTGGATTGCAGGGGGCCGTCCAGCGTGAGGGGGGATGCTTGGCAGGAGACACGGGGTCTGGAGGTAGACATGGGAACAACAACCCATGCTCTATAGACCACTTTGAAGTGTACATGGTCTTTGGCACCTCTTGGCCTTTATCGCTCCCTGACAGCTCCACTTGCCAGCACAAGTACCCCGGTGCGAACTGCCTTTGATAGGGCTGGGGGGGTGGATTGGGGCGGTGGTCGTGCAGACAAGACTCGTTTGCCGCAGGGCCTCACCAAGGAGAGGCCATCTAACTGCATGTAAGAGGCAGGCTGCAGGATCTAGTACATGGAAGGCAGGGGTGTGAGTTTATAAATACCTCACCCTCCCAGGAGAATATATGGGTGCAGTTCACCCTGGAGACCCTGGATGCCTAGGCAGTTAGTCAGCAGCAGGCTGGCCTGTGGTGGCAAGGCGGCACGGGCCAGAGGGGGTCATCTCTGTACCCGGTGCCCAAAAGGATGATTTATTATGATCAACCATATGGATTATTTACCTATAACCATGTTTTGTATCAATAAAATCCAACGGCCTTCCTTTTATTGCCAACGCTTGAACAAAGTGGTGTGGTAAGTATTTTTGGGGGAGGAGGCAAGGCCGGGAGGCTTTATGCCAACCCGCAAAATAACATATGTATGTCTGCTGCATATGGGTTCAACGGTTATGTGCATTGAAGGTGGGCGGCCAGCGTGAGGGAGGATGCTGGCCGGAGACATGTGGTGTGACAAGACAAGGCACAGGAAGACTATTCAATGGAGACACACTAGATTCATTTAAAAAATCAAAACAACCGTTGTTAAAATATATGTTGGGTTTTATTTTAGATCTTAATTTCAATTGAACATAAATAATAAACATTACACATTGTAAAGTTCCGGTTTCAGCACATCCAGGGAAAATCCGCGGTATTGTCCACTGTCGCTGGGGAAATGTTGTCTAATGGCAAGTACCGCACAGGCAGGTATTACTCTCCGAACGCGGTGTCCGAGCCTCCCGTGAAGCCACCAAGTGAAGCAACGATAGGCCACCAGCCTGTACCACCTGTGAAAATGAAAGATGCAAACTGTATTAAAATGACAAAACTTTCTTATCACTGTTGATTCAGGTAATAAATGTCATTCTGCTTTGAAAAAAATTCTATCTAGAAAATGCACAATATGGAACCAATTTACATGCATTCGAATGATATGTAGATGTAATTTTATATGTGGGAGACGACCATGAAATAGTAGTGGCATCACTGACATCACAACCAGAGTATACTTACTCGTTACTCGGATTACGCGGACGAACAGTGCCGCGAAGTTCGTGCATAAGCACCATTATCATCCTCAACACGGTCCGTGAGAGGCAGGCTTCCCTGAACTCTGGCAGCTCGGTGATGCATTGCGGACTTGGCTCGCCTTCCGAAATGTAGGCCAAGCACCCGGAATTTTCACGGCAGCAGCAGTTCTCCTCCTCAGTTGGCATTAGCTCGCACCGATTGCACGTGCACCAGGTGGAGACGCCGTCCATGCGACATGGTCCAGGCTCTTCATCCGTTGACTGGTCCTCCCAACTGCCGTCCGAATCCCCATCGTTTTCGCATGCTTGCCTTTCCAGTAGTTCTTGCTCGGTGTACTCGGGCTCGTACATATACGGCATTATTGTAGCCATTGTGTGGTAAAGAAAGTAAAATAATTTACAGAGATGGTACAGGTGTTCACAAGGCCTAGAAGCGGCGAAGGTAGCTGACCAGAGCACAGAAACGAGTCACAGAATACTCAAAGTAACACAGAGAGAGTAATGGAATCGAAAATCTGCTGCTGTGTGTTGTGAAACGGTGTGTTTATACTTATAGAGGAAAGAGGCGTCCTGCCATTTCCATGGCGACACTTCATTAGCTGAGGCGCAGCGATTGTTGACACGAAACGTGCTTTGGCGTTGGGAAATGGGCGGTACGCGTCTGCTGATGTCAGGCTCAGGGGCGGGGGATTTGATTTAGTGCCGCAAAAGCAGGTGAGCCAGGGCGATGGGGGGAAATGATAGGATTATCAGAAAATGGCGGCTGATTTCGAGTGCGTTAATGGACGAAAAGTCGGGTAAGGTCCATAGGAAAGTTTTCTACGATCTACCGATTTATGCTTAAAAACACATGGCCGAACCGTAGGGACAATAAAAAAAAAGTCCCGGAACTATCCTTTAATTGCCTTTTCTCTCCCTTTCTCATTACCCAGAGTGCTGCATCTATTCTACCTTTGCACATTCTCTGTTCCTTCTACAGGGGTGGGTTTCTACATAGTTTTCTATTTAGGTATTCTTGTACATGGTATGTTTGATTAAAGTATATATATTTCTATAGAACCTTGATTGAACATTCCTATATTTTTGACTGTTATACTTCACTGTTTGGGTTACTGAGCCACATTAACACCCCTCTTGAGAATATAGCCTTCCCCCTGCCCACATTACCACAAAAGGCAAAGTAGGTGTATCTCTCAATTGTGCCTGGTTTACATTCATGATTGTGTTGGCTCTTGGATTGTAGAAGTCTGAGGGCTGAGTGGGAACTTTAGACTCTGCTCATCCTTGTCCTCCTGCAGGGCACAAGTCTTTTTGGCACACTTCTATTCCTATGACAATTGGCAAATTGGGATTAATGCCTAACAGTAACTTGGGGTACCACTACAAATAATATTCTAGTTTATGTAATATGTAATATGTGATGGTCAGGATAACATAAAGCAAATAGTGATCCACCAAGTGGTTCTATTAAACGCCACCCCCCCCACCGTGGTGCTCGCACTATGCTTATGAGTCCTTGTATCGTTTGCTACCACGCTACTCTACAGAATTTAGGAATCCAAACCATTGACATTCACGCCTCCTTAACTATGGGTTAGTTCCCTCCTTCTGGACTCACTCCTACCCTCTTTTGACTTTCACTGTCCTTCTCTGCTTGTTTTTCCCATGTTTACATTCTCAATTGCATTGCATTTTTATACCCTTTGCTAGTATCTGAACCCAACTGTAAATTTCACATGTTGCTGTGTTTTGCATTTTGGTTAAGGGTCAAATCTGACTGTGTTTTGCATTTTGGTTAAGAGTAAAGAGTCAAATCTTGCTGTGTTTTGCATTTTGGTTAAGAGTCAAATCTTGCTGTGTTTTGCATTTTGGTTAAAAGTCAAAACATGCTGCGTTGTCACGCTCACCTGGTCTCCACAGGGGATGTAGCACGTGACTGCACGAATGATGTCCGCGCTGGCGTGGTACTGCACAGTTGATGATGCTGCTGTGACTTCTCCCTTGCTATCACCCTCACGAGGCATTTGTCTGCAAGATCGAAATAAGATATGAGCCACTGAGTGGGGTTGAATTGGACCCACCTCCTCCACCACCTGATACCCTATTCCTCTTGATCTCACCTTACAATTTTGTAAGGCAGACTCTCCGTCCTGCAATCTAGCAGGGGTGCGATTAATACAGTCTTTCCCAGGATCGAGTTACTTCACTGATCCGATGAGTGGTTGCCGAGTCTTGGAGAGTTGGGTAAAACAGGTAAGTCTCTAAGCCAATAACTGCTTGGTATAGGTGTTTAAAGTCTTAATTTTGCCTCAACCCCTTTTGATCTGTGTCTTTGTCTTTTCTTTCAGGCGCTGCCTCGAATGGATTTCGAATGCAGGTTCAAGTGGTTTTAAGATGCGGAGCAGATTTCCTTCAGGTGAGTTGAAGCGCAAGAGTGAGGCGCTGTAAGTCTAAAATACTGTTTTTTCTTCCGTGCGCAACTAACCTGTTGTTTCTTCTTCTTTTTTGCAGAAGCGGCGCGGCGTCGGAATGAATAATGGATGAACCGTTCCGAAGATGTTCCGGAAGAATGCTGAACCCGAGTGCATCTTGCGGCCTGAACAAATACCTTCCCTTCAGCTGATGCGGAGGTCCGGGAGCAGCTGAAGAAGCAAACGTTGGAAGGATGCTGCAGGTAAGGCTTTGCTGTTGTACCGACTTGTTTTCTCTTGCTTTTCTTCTTCTAGGCACCGATGGATGAAATTCTGAACGGGCGTGGCTGTAGAAGTTCGAGGACAGGACAGACACGGTGAGCGTTACGCTGCAGGAGTGCAGAATAACGCGAGTAGTTCCAGGTAAAGTAGTCCCTTTACCACACTGTGTTCTTCAAGTAAAATAGACCCTCAGCCACACCCAGAGAAAGCTGAAAGGCTCAGCCTCACTAGGCTGAGCAAGTAGTTTCACGTGCTGCATCCCATTTTATGAGCCTGGCGCCACCGGCGCCAGGACTGAGTCCAAGAGGCTCTGGGACACTCCCTTGGGGCTTGATAAGTCCTTATGGGAGTCGATGACTGTGGCGGGGCCCATCGGATCCAGGGGGTTCTTAGCGCGAACCATGACAGCGTTTTGCATTTTGGTTAAAAGGCAAATCTTGCTGCGTTTATCATTTTGGTTACAAGTCAAATCTTGCTGTGTTTTGCATTTTGTTTAAGAGTCAAATCTTGCTGTGTTTTGCATTTTAGTTAAACGTCAAATCTTACTATTTTTTTGCTAACGTGCTCTGCACTTTGCTTGTATTGTTGCTTCTCTGTAAATTGCTGGCCCAGTGACTTCACAGTTCTCTGTGTTCCACTCTTACCTGCCCCCCCCCTTATCTCGCTACCACACCCATGGCATTTTCTGTTTCTACTATCTTCTCCAACTGCTTCTCCATTGACTATCCTTCCTTTCTCACTGTCAAGTCTGGTAGGAAGAAGTTCAAAAAGGATATCTTGGCCTCCAACCCTGGTCTCCCTATCGCTGACACCTTCCTCCAGACAGACCCTCACTGACATCCTCTTTGTTGTTCCTTCGCCAGATCTATGGACTCTTCATATGATCTCTGTGCTCTGTCCTGTCTCCTCCTCTCCCATTAATGTTGGCACCCGCTGGGAAGTTCTCATGGCTCACTTCGACTCCTCCAAAGACATCATTAATGTCTACCTTAATGGCACCGTCATGGTCCAAAGCCCTCAGGCCAATCTCCTCCTCTCTGATAGGTGCTTCCCTCGCCCTCATCAATTTCCTTTCATCTCCAACTGCCTCCCCCCCCCGTGGCTACCTTGCCCTCTCTTCCCTCCTCTTCTGCCCCACCTCAGGCTCCTTCCTTACCTCCGCAGAGCGTACCTCTGATTTGTACCCCTCCCCGGAAGGCCTTTAAGGCTGGCAACCTTCTTCATCTTGCCACTCTCAACTCTTGCTCTGCTGTCAACCACTCCTCTGACATCTGCCACCTCCTGGAAGAACTTGACCTCAATGTCCTCGGTTTTACCGAGACATGGTTCATGGCCTGATCTGTCACAAGCTTTGACACTTTCCTCCCTGATGGCTAAAAGATCCTCTCCGCACCGAGATCCACCCGGTCTGGAGGGGGTGTAGCCCTGATCTTTCCTGAGTGGATTCATGCCTCTATAATTCCCATGCAGACATACTCGTCTTTTGAATGCTTTGTCTGCAGGCTTTCTCTCTCTCCTAGCCACTCTCTTACCGTGGCTACTATCTATCAGCCTCCTGGTCAGATCACCTAATTTCTCTCTGAGTGAGCAGACCTCTCCTCCTCCCTCCTGGCCTCAACCACTCAACTCCTCCTTCTTGGTGACCTCAATATCCATCTAGACTCTCCTTGTTCCTCTTCTGTGCTCTTCCGTGAACTCTGTGATTCCCTCTCCCTTTCGATCCTCCCTTCTGGCTCGACTCACTCTGCAGGGCACACACTTGATGTATTGATCTCCTCTGACCTCCCCCTCTCCACCCCTCTGACCACTCTTTTCTCCTGGAGCGAATACTCCCTCCTCTCCTCTCATCTCTCCCTCCCTACTGTTAAGGATACCAATCAGGCGTCATACACTGGCCCAGGACAATTGGTCTTAGCCTGTGAAGTGGCGCTCAATGGGAATGCTTTTTCTTTAATTTCAATTAATTCAAATTGAGCCGATACCCGCCCCATCTCACACCACCTTGTACAAATACCCCGGGTCACAATGGACCATGAACTAGGCCGGTTGATGAAAATACAATATTTATTTATTTTTAGAATTCACAAAAATCACACAAATGTTAATATTGGGCAGCAATCACCAATGGGATGATAATGACAATGGAAATGAGAGCAATGCACTTGGTTAACCTTTTAATAGAACATATCCAAAGCACAAATGAATAGGAGCACTTTTTGGGTTAGGACAGATAGCACCCAAGTTAAGGTTTCCCCCTGCAATATTGCCTCAACCCACCAATAATAGAGTGGATAGAAAGAGCCAGCAGCTAGTCAAGGATAAGAGGCAGCAAACAGAATCAAAATCCAACCTTCCCTCACAAAATAAGAGGCAAACTCCCTTTGCAAAGTCCTAAAATGACACATTTAGATTTTGTAAATAATTAATTATCTGTGTGCTGAAAAAATGATATGCATATGTTTATCACAGTATTGGGGATGTTATCTCACTAGCAACCATAAGGTAAGGTATCACAAAAGCATATAGTTCACAAAACAGATTTGAAATTGAAAACCCAATGCAGTCAAGTCACACTTTGGAAAGTTGCATTTTTACACAAAAGCAGTTTTAAATGCAAAAACGTTTTTTTTAAAAATGGGTGAAAAACACTGAATTCGAATGCGGTTTTTGGGCTGGGGGATAGATGTATATCACAGGGACATTATAAGTCACAAATAGACGAGAAGAGAGACAAAGAGAGGACAGTACTCTTGCTCCTACTTGATCTCTCTGCCGCATTTGATCTGGTCAATCACAAGGTCCTATGTCGACACCTTGATTCTGCGCCCCATTTCTCCTCTGGAGCCATCAAATGGATTGAGTCCTTCCTGAGCGAGAGAACTATGAGAGTCTTCTATCCTTCGGCAGCCGCTGACCCAACAACCATCCTATGCGGTGTTCCTGAAGGTTCCTGCGTCTCGCCAACCCTTTACAATATCTTCACTAAGCCACTGTTTGACGATCTGGACCATCTGGGTATCACCTATACTAATTACGCAGATGATACTTAGATTCTCCTCCCGCTTTCTGGGGATTACATTACAGACACTGGATTAGTGAACAAAGTTTACCTTATCATCCAAGCATGGATGGCTGCTCATGGCCTGTGCTTGAACGATGATAAGACTGAGCTAATAATCCTGGGCTCACAGGCTAATATCAAAAAACTAGGCCAATAATTTTCCTCTTTTAATATTGATGGGAACACCATTAAAGTCTTGAAGGATGTAAAAACCCTTGGATTCTACTTGGATTCCACATTATCCTTTGATAAAAAGATTAAATCCCTTACCTCCTCTACTGCTTACACTTGCAAGCTACTTGCAAGCTACTCAGAGCTGCAACCGACAACAGCTGTTTGATCCTGGCCAGAGCCCTAATACTCTCTAGAATTGACTACTGTAAGGCCTTTACAGTGGTGTTAATATATCTACCATCCAAAAGCTCCAAACACTACAGAACAATGCCCTAAGAGCAGCCCTAGGCATAAATAAAAAAAAACACATCTCCTCTGTGAGACGCCAGCATAAATGGTTATCTACATCCAATAAAATACAACTAAAAACCCTCTCCTTGACCTACAAAGCCCTCAATAACGCAGCCCCCAGTTACCTTATAGATAAACTCCAGAGAAGAACCTCGCTCAGGCCTACCAGAACTGGGAATGCTAATTGTCTGACCATACCTAAATACAAGCTCACTACTGTTGGTGGCAACCGTTTTACTGTAAAGGCCGCTAAATTCTGGAACTCACTGCCCCAAGATCTGAGAGCTGACCGACCCTACCTACATTTCAGAAAAAATGTAATAAAATACATCATCGCCTCTGACCCCTAGTTCCCTGTACCTGTTGTATACCTGCCTATCTCTCTAGAGACCTCTCACCATGCATTAATAGAGTAGTACGGTGCCACTTTGCGAAGACAATGTGCTATCTAGTCTGCCTGTGCGCTATCCAGTCTACCTGCGAGCCTAAGTGATACACGAAAGGCTTTACTTTGTAATATATATTTTTGTACAGTGCTTATTGTTTATATCTATAATTATATAGGCCATTTTTATTCTTCGCTGATATTATTTTTGTACTTTGTGTAGATCTTGTAAGTATGTAAATATTGTATCTTGTGCTCATGTCGCAACTTTGTAAGCTTTGCATCTCCATACTGCTGCGCCCTTTTACTTACGAGTCTGGTGCGCATAACAAATGAATAAACAAACAAACAAACAAACAGTATCAAAGTGAAAGGATGGTAGTAGATGAAGATTTGGATGAGATTTTCAGGGTGAAATGGGGTTCAGTTTTTAGGAAAATAGAGCAGTTAAAAATAAGAAAATCGGTTTTGAAAGAAAGGCAAATTCAATGTCATAGCTCAAGAGATGGCTTCATCGAAGTGCAAGACTCTTTTGAACTGGACTGATCTCCAAGAAATGAAACTACAGGAGTTAGAGTCCACTATGGACGACCTTATCTGCAACCCCCAAAGAGTTAGCAAAAAATTGAAAATCCAGGATTGGATAACCACTAACGAACAAGCATCTGCGTGCAAGCTGCTGACCCATCTTCCTCCGACGTTTAATAGGCTAAACACTCCTCTAGCCTATTGCCTAAAATTTCCGGACAGGAAACTGAGGTCCACCTTTCTAAGAACCCGCCTCAATATACTTCATACAAGAGAAATCTTGGGAATAAGACACCAAACAGCAATACAAGTCTGCAGACTATGCAATGCCCCTGATTCCATTGAGACAGTTTGCCACCTTCTTTTGAATTGTCCTTCTTTAACGCAAGAACGCACTGCTTTCCTGTCACCCTGTTGGATGGATTCTCGCTTGATAGAAGAAGACACCTGGTGGTGCCGTCTCATCTCAGGGGAAAAAACCCGCTGGACATTAGCGACATCCAAACTGATGGAAGCTGCGTTCAGTAAGATCAACGCCCTTGGGCACGGCGTAAGCGCGCCTATCTCTTCGCCCTAAACTGCCTCATTTTGCCATGAGGCGTGCTACAGAAGTTTTTCACATACTTGACACATGATGTCTACTTCACAGTAGCTGGGAACTTTCATAAATAAGATCGTTCTGTCAGATGTCTTATGAAGATGCTAGCCTTGTAAAAATCATGTATTTTGATTATGCACAAGTAAATAAAAAAAATAAAAAAAGAAAGGCAAATTTGACAAACTAAATGATCCAGACTATATTGTTAAAGAGGGACACAGTAAGCTCCAAGGTTGATTCGCAAAGTCAACCTTGTCACCCCAGCGCTCAACTTTAACTGGGAATTAGTTTGATTACTCAAAAAATGGCAAAGGGCTTATGATTTACACCAGACAGAAATGAAACGAGAGATGGCCCTCGCACTTAGCAAGTCCAGGGCAGGGTGCACAGTTTTAACAAGTTATCAGTGTAGGGATAGGATTGCTTAGAGAGAGGAATAAAGACAAAAGGGTCAAGATGGGGAGACTATGTGTTTCTCTGGGATAAGCAGATACTCACATTCCACGCTTGGGTTTTGAATTTTGGAACAGCCAACTGGGTCTGGTCATTGGTCACCGGATGGCAATTACAGCTGGGCAATTCGGGTCACAGTATGGCAGGGGGCAGCGGGCATGCAGTTAGTGTGCAAAAGCCAGGCTGGCTTCAGGATGCTTCCCAAAAAGAAATGCTGCAGCTTCTCCCTTTGGGTATTGGGATTTTTAGTGGGGTTTCAGGATTGAGGCCTTGCTGGGATGGTCAGCAATGCTCTGGCTTTTCAGTGGGATCTGGAGTCTGGCAAGATGAATATGGAAGATCAGGAATGCCGGCGCAGGAAATTCAGGAAGAGTGTGTCCAGAGTTCTGTCAACCACCCCTTATATAGAGCCTGTGACATCACATAATTATTGGTGGGCAGAATGGAGCTAGGCCTACCTCCAAGACCCAGATAGGTCAGCCTAAATTAATCGCCTCCTCGAGGAGGAGTCCCAGTTCATGAGGTTGCATGTTTTGAGGTAAAGAGCCATCCCACAGCCATTTTTGCCAAAATCCAGTTTTGCCATAAATGGCATATTTTTATAGTTGGGGCATCTTAACAAATTACATAAGTAAATACGTACTTTAAAAACAGGCATGTTCTTCTTTGGTTTGCCAAATCCCATTTGGGACACATGTGGTGCAAGCTACTAGCATTTTCCTTTTAAATTCGGTTTTTCCATCTGACTTCCCAAAATTGTTTTGCAGCCATAGTTAGTTTCTTGTATGCAGCAGTCTGTACAAGGCAAAGGTCTCCATGAAATTGACATGTGCACAGAAAGCAAACATTTCTTTTCAAGCTGTGATTTTTGACATTTTGTAGCAAAAGCTTAAGGGTTTTTCCGTGCAGCTGAAGTAAAGCTTTAGTTGATTTTCTCAGATTTGGCTGGCACAGAGCCTGTCATTCAGGGATCATGCTGTCTTCTGCTGAAGCACAATGTGGATATGGATGGGCATGGCAAGGCCTTATTAATAAAAAAATGTTTGATGACACACAGATGAAAATAGCGCCAGAGCAGCCTCCTTTTCAATGTGGACTATTCCCTTTTTCAATGGGAACTTTGGCCTTGCAGCAAAGCAGCGCTGCTTTTTCACTCCCCTTATTTTGTACATGTAAGCAACACACTGTCAGGCTTTTTCAGTGTGCCCCCTTGTTCCATCCTGCCCAATATGTGCTTGGCAAGGTGGTGCAGGCATATTTTTGTTGTTGCAAAACGCAGTTTTGGTGTGAGGCAATGGCGCTCACAGGCACCAGTGCAGCCATTTTTCTGGTTCTGCTGAAGTGCAGCTTGGTGATGTGGGGAAGTACTGCTGAGTGGGTAAATATATCCCACACTTCCCCCTAGGCCAAGCCTACCCCAACACTGCCACCTACCTTCTCGGATTCTGAAGCGTGTGTCAGTTGAGGCTTTCGCCGCCACCTTCTCTCCCCCCCTCCACATCTGGCTTACTCAAATCCTGATGAAGCCCTGTCTATGCTAAACGCTTCTATTTCCGATACTCTTGATGCTCTTGCCCCTATCATGAGGATCTGTTTGAAGCCCAAAGCCAAGTGCAATTCTTGGTATGACTCTGACCTAGCTACACTTAAACGTAAATGTAGGGTGGCTGAGAGGAAATGGAGGGCTTCTTGTTCATCCTCTGACAAATTAGCATGTCGCCTGCTCCAAATGCAGTACTGACTCTCTGCTCTGTCCACACTAAGAAGAGAGCCTACATCCAAGCCCATGTCTCTGCGGCATCTAACAACACAGCCAAACTCTTTAAAATCTGCAAGGAGCTGCTCAACCCTGCTGCACTCTCTACCTCTCCTGCCTCCTCCCAGGCCCTTTGCACGGCCCTTGCCTCTCACTTCATCTCAAAAAGCCAGAATATCCTGTCCACCCCCTCACCCCCTCCCCCTCCTCTCTCCTTCTGTGAACTCTGGCCCTCCTACAGCCACCCCCACCCTCTTTCTCATCCTTTCCTCTTTTCTCCCCTGACAAGGTCTCTAGACAAGTCTGAGCTATGAAAGTCTCATCTAAACAGGTTCCCCCTGTTCTTCCAAAACCATCAAGGTCTACATTGACACCCTATCTCCTGCCGTGGCTGACTTCTGCAACCTATCCTTCACCTCAGGAGACTTCCCCTAACCCTCTGAAGCATTCTCTTGTACACCCTCTTCTCAAGAAGCCCATAACTGACCCTTCTTGCCCAGCTCACTATCGCCCAATCTCCATCACTCCTTTTCTGGGCAAGCTCCTGGAAAAGCTGCCCATCTCGCAGCTTAGCCTTAACTCTGATTCTGTTGGTTGTCTCCCCGACCATCAGTCTAGCTTTAGAGCTGCCACAAGCATGGAAACTGCTCTCCTGAACATCCGTGAACATCTGCTCTCCAACCTTGACTCTAACATCCCCTCTGTCCTCATCCTACTCAATCTCCCTAATGCCTTCGACATGGTCAACCATACCATCCTGCTCAACCATCTCCATGACAACCTAGGTATCACCGATCAGGCTCTGGCCTGGCTGACTTATTTCCTCTCTGATCGACCCTCCCAGGTCCAACTTGGGTCCTTCCTTTCATCTATCTCCCTTTCTACTTGCGGTGTTCCCCAGGGGTTTAACCTCTCACCCTGGCTCTTCAACCAATATCTGGCAACTCGCACCCACTGCATTGCCATTTTCTGCTCCGATTTCCAGTGCTATGCTGATGACACTCAACTCATTAGCAGGCTTCCCTCGGCCACCTCTTCTCCTTCTCTCATCTCTGGCTGCCTATCTGCCATTCAGGATTGGTGTGCAGCCAATGTTCTCTGCCTGAATGCCAGCAAGACGGAGATCCTCCTCATCGGCACACCTTCACCCTCCTTTCCTGTCGCTCTCTGGCCAGCCGCCCTTGGCCCTCCTGGGTCATCTTTGACTCCACGCTTTCCTTATCTGCCCACATCTCTGATGTCTCTAAAAAGTCACCTCCACAGAGGTATTCTGCCTTTCCTCTCCTTCCCCCAGAAGCTCACTGTCCCTCGAACCCTGGTACTCTCTAGGCTGGATTATTGTAACAGCCTCTTTCAAAATCTACCTTTTTCTACTCTCCGCCCTTTGCAACTTATCCAGAACAGGACTGTGAGACCTTTTTCATTGTCCACCAGGCTCTCTGGGACCTGGGTCCAAAATACCTTCAGCTGTCCCTCCATAAATACCTTCCCTCCCGAGCTCTTTGCTCCTCCACTTCTAACTCCCTCAGGGTCAGTCGTTTTTAAAATAAATGAGAAAGGGGTAGATCTCTGTCTTCGGCTGGGGCAAGTTTTTTGTGAAAACAGAATTTTGTAAACATAGATTAGGTCTTCATGGCGCTAATATAACACACAATATTGAATTCCATATTCTTTCAATCATATGTTGTTATATTACATATATAGTTACATAAAATATTTCTGTGGTATCTATCCAATCTGATTTTCTCTAAGATAAATGAAAGATAATACCTTTGTAAGCTTCATATGTTCATGTTACCTTATATTTCTTGCTTACAATGTCTGTTTATGTATCTTTTCCAGGAAAAGCCTATGGCACTGGTGTTTACTTTGCATTAAATGCCAGTTATTCTTGCAGCTATGCCAAACCCGACCCTAAGACACAGCTACGGGGCATGTACCAAGCTAAGGTGGTCACCGGGAGATACACCAAAGGTCATTCTATCACTAAGGCTCCACCTGCCAGACCAGGCAAGAACAAGGATGACTTTTTTGATAGTGTTGTCGACAACTGCCAATACCCCTCCATGTTCGTAGTGTTTCATGATGATCAAGCATATCCTGAGTACCTCATCACCTTCAAGTAGAGAGAGAGTGAGGATGACCTCCAAGAGATTCCCAGCATCATATTCTGAGGAGCATCCACAAGGGATGATGCTTCATACCATGACATCTAGAAAGGTCTTGTTTTTCATCTGCACCTTTATTTGAACGTTATTTTAATGTTTATATTCTTTTGTATATTGTTGTACATTTTGTAATTTTATCTGGCATAGAAATATGGACAAGAAAACCCCATATGCAATGAAGTCCAGAAAAGGGATTCAACTACTTAAATTGACTAAGCTTCAGCCAGTGTTGCCGGAAAATAGAGTGGACTAGGGGAAGAGTGTAGGTGGCAAAATGTTCAAGTTGTGTATGGCTGGCCTAGAGCTCCATTCTATCGGGAATACGAGAGTCAAGCCTGATAATTCCCTGTGTGGAAAAACTGCATCTGAAGTTCGGAGATATACGATTGTGCTATTATTGCTGTTCATAGTGCAGAGAAAAGAAGTAGCGCTTCTGAAGCATGTTTTTTACTCAAGTATATTTGCACATACTAAAGAGAGAGGGCCTCATTCCGAGTACGGCGCTAACCAATGGCGCTATTAACGCCTTGGTTGACGCCGTACCGGACCGGCAGCGCCTTGGTGGATGGCGGAATTACCGCCCCATTCCAAGGTTGGCGGGGCGGTAATACCCCATTCACCAAGGCTCTTCCCCATTCCCAAATGAGCCCCCATAGGGCTCAATGGGAATGGGGAAGATGCAAATAACGGTGACCGTTTTTTACGGTCACCGTTATTGGCTTGGAGGCCCCTTTGCGCCCTCGACTTTAACACCTGCTCAAAGCAGGCGTTAAGGGCGAGGGCGCAAAGGGAACTCGGAGTATGGCGGTAAGGGATCACCGCCATACTCGGCCATACTCGGAATGAGGCCCAGAGTAATTAATAAAGCCTTATAGACAGAGGGAGGGGTCATTTTCTGTGAGCTATATGTTGGAGAAGAGTCATTATCCCTCCTTGGTTCTATAAGGCTAGTAGCACATGATGGTAGCAGCAATACATGTTTTGGAGTGTATATGGTGAAGCAAAACATTTCACTTTATAATGAGTAAAGAAAATAGGCAACTCAGTTAGTAATTTAAATGTGGTGTTATTTTGTAGTATTGAAAATCATGGTTGCCTTCATAAATTAAGCATTTTAATTGCACACTTTGTTGAAATGAAACAGGTTTAATAGGAACATGCATTTGGTGTCATGTAAAATAAACAGTTTCTCTATAAAGAAGCAAAAGCATTTTCCCATGTTTTAGCTTTCTTGTTCATGTGTTAAATAGGATGTCACAGCAAAAAAGGTGCTTTATTGAAAGAATACTTGCCTTCAAATTGCATTGTTGTTTCCCTGTCTGCTTTTGAAGACAGAATGTTCAGTACACTGTCAATTCCAGTAGTTATTGACTGCACTCTAAACATTTTGATCGGCCTTGAGGAGGTCAGTAACGATCTCCATGTGCTAATATAAGAACCTAGTCTTGTTGTTGACAATCAGAGCACATTAAATGACACATTTGCCATAAAGGAAAACTCAGCGAACAAGTCATATATATGTATGTGAGTATATGAACAAGAGGTGTTAAGTCAGATGTATGTATTGTTTTATTTTTTACGCATTAAAAGTTTGAAATATGAGGCAGTATATTTGTGTATAATATAAAGGAAATGTCACAAAGCAGCCTATGGTCTCAGGGTGCTTCAATGTATATGAATGACAGGAAACAGATGGTGCTTCATGTCACCCGCAGTGCTGGATTTAAGATGTCTGTTTAAATGCATGCTCTAAAATATCAATAATCAGAGTGAGGGCAATAATAAAGAGGAAGCATGTTCTGCACAGAAAAGTTTGAGCATTTTAGGAGAAATGGCCGAATGATTTAAATATTTTCTTTGTTTGGATCCTAATTCCGTCCATTGCTCCAGCTGGCTCGTCTAGACAAGGCTTTCCTAGGGCCTATCACCCACGAATATCTGGTCACATTTGCAATCTCTGATAAAGGTCATGAAGCTTCATGGGAGAGAATGGCTCACAATGTGTTCTGAACCCTATGTCGGTGCTCTAGCACAAATATAATATACTCGCGCTGACCCGGATATTATTTTCTTACAGGTACTATTTGTGATTAGTACCCCAGCGAGAGACAATCAGAATGCAACAAGCATTCTGATTGGCTCTCGCCAGGTCCCTACCCGGCCGGGAATCCCTCTGTCGGGATTCCACGGCCTTTGTTCCCGGCGGGGGGCGTGGCAACCCCTCAGCCAATGAGGAGGCTCGAAGCAGGGCCATCCCTGCTCCGAGCCTCCTCGCGGCTGAGAGACTGCCTTCGCCCCCTGCCGGGGACCCGGGTAAGTCTTTTTTTTTTTTTCCTCCCCTTTCTCCCACCCGCTCCCCGTCCCAACTTACCTTATTCATCTGCGTCCCCGGCGGGGGACGAGGAAAGCCTCCAGCCGTGTGGAGACTCGGAGCGGGGCCATCCCCGCTCTGCGCCTCCACACGGCTGGGGGCTTCCCTCATCCTCTGCCGGGGACGCAGGTACTTTTTTTTTTTTTCCTCCCCCGTCCCACTTCTGTTCCCAGCGTGTCCGCTCCTGATGGCCGCCATGGAAGGTAAAACAGACACCTTGAGACCATAGGCTGAGACGGACTCCATTTTCCCTTTCCATAACGGCGGCCATTTTCTTGGTCGTTTTTTTTTTTGGGACAGAAAAAAATTGCTTTTAGTACCCCGGTCATGCAAATTTTGAGGGCTGGGATACTAATAGCAATAGAACCCTTGCGGCGGGGGCATTACCGACTCTGGTAATGCCCCGGGGCCTTCGGTAATGCCCCCGCCGCTCAGGTTCTATTGCTTAAGTAATACCTTAAGGTATCCTTGCGCTTTTCAGAAAGGCTCCATATGAAAGATGAAAAGAAAAATTCACTACATTTTTCAATATTTTTATTATTTTTACAATGTTTTGTTATAAAGACTACACAACATAGTGTAATGTTCTTCTCAAAAACTCATCCTGAAACGTATAACTGTACGCGAGAACAACATGGAGATTCCTGAGCAGCATGGTGAGTGACATGATGCCGATGGTGCCAACAACTATGGACCCAAAGTTCAATATTACTAAAGTACATGTTCATTGAAAGGCTTGTTTAGAAACAACATGTTGTGTTTCCCTTCCCGGTGAACATGGTTTATGGCTTCATCAGCATCCACCACTGTATCGATTGATTTGTACTGAGTAACTGTGCCCGGAAACATATCCTGAATCTCTTTGTTAATTTCATTGACAGACTATGGCAGAATACGTTTTTAGCAGCAAGGATGGCTTGTTCACACAGCCACTCGTTATTTTTGTAATTTGCTGATATGTTTTGATATACTTTATGTATCGGTTGTGTAACCGATGACACCATCTCACAAAAGTCCCCTGGAAAAGTAATTTCACCTGATCCATTAATTTGTAAACTTCTGGAATGCTACCTGCCTTCACCTTCGTCTCTAAGGTCCATTCACCTATGATTTTATGAATATAGATATGTTAATCAACAATCAATATGTTTATTTAGTGTTTATCAAAGTGTGTAATTGCCAATTTATAAATGGTTCCACATGTTTTGGCTCTGCCCTGGATCGAACATGTACACGAGGAAAGGAAACAATACACTGCCTAGTAAAACTGTTAATTCCATTTAATTATCATAGTCATCTTGTTTATAATTCACAGTTGGAAAATGTAAATAAATGAGGCTTAACAAACGGGACAAACCATGGCCTCCATTGAAATCAAAATTCTTAGAAACAGTGCTCAAGCAAACACTAAAGCAAATTCAGAATCAAAGAAACATCCATAATTGGCATGAGGTTTATTCAATATGACTCACCCTTCCTCTGTATGCATCTATGAGAACACAACAGGTTCTTGCAGAGTAGTTATGCTCTGTGAGAGCCAGTGGGGCTGGAAGTAGGGGTGCTGGAGCTGCTGCAGCACCCCCATAAATCATCACTGCTGAATAGTCTTCAAATGTTCTAGGGTCCACCATTTCTTTCAATATGTAAAAGAGGCAGAGGTTTAGATTGCTTAACAGAAGGTCCAGAGTCTGCTTTATTAACCCCTGCCTTAATATTGAACACGGTCATTCCAGACACTGTTAGGTATTTGTAGTCTGCTGCTGTGCCATTTAAAAGGCTACGAGATTCTTATCAGCTGTCTTGATTCGTTTGCAAATCGCTATCTTTCTGTACATTTGTTGCAGCATAATATTGCTAGCATTTTTTCAAAATCTTTGTTCTCATTGAGTCTAATGTGTGAAATGATGGTAGTGTTTTGTAAAAAATGGCTGAGGTTACATTTTGGTCTGCCATTTTATTTTGTTCTCTGTCCAGTAATGAAGGCAGTCAACCTGTACGTTTTGGAATTCGTGTTGGAATGGGACCCAAATAGGCCCATGCACCAAAACATCATTGCCCATACTTTTGCTTTAATGGGAAATGTTGTTGCAAATGGCGCCTTTTAAAGCACATTAGGCCTAATCTGTTACAAATGACTAGCTGCACTGCTAAAACATCATAGTGTCCCACAATGGCTCACAAAAGTGTCTCACTAGCTTGATGTTGAGACTGTTTGAGCAGCATTACCACATGGCTGTAAAGACCATCCAAACTGGTTTCTTTATTTAGAGCACAACGATGACTTTGTATGGGAATTTCGTCATGCCCTACTTTCACCTTGTTTCACAAAAGCATTTAATGACGTAATGATTTAATGACGTGATGTTTTGGATTTGTTGACGATTGATGCGTGCCTGCCATGAATTTAAAAGAGAAAAGCCCTCCATCTAAAAATCACTCTCAGCAAAGTTGACAAGGATTGTCTGGGCATGCAGAACATTGATCATTCATAGGCCGTATAAGGATCTACCAGTACTTTTAAGGTAGCTATAAGGTTTTCTATTAGGGTTCATTTCATTCTTTCAGTACAGACTTGATACTTCTTTGCAGGGTTGCTAAACAAGTCAGAAATAGCATGTTGAAAGAATGACATGCTAAATGACATAGTGCCAGCATTTCCCAGTAGGACTGACATAGGGGGTCATTACAAGTTGGGCGGTAAGGAGACCGGTGCCGGTAATCCCTTACTGCCCAATTCCGAGGTCCCTGAGCGGGAGCCTCAAAGAACGTGTGGTCTGACCACACGTCCTTTACGGGTCCCGCTAAGGGACCAGAGCGCTAATTGCGGTACCGTTATTAGCTACTTCCCCATTCCCATTGAGCCCTATGAGGGCTCAATGGGAATGGGGAATGGCTGGTTCAATGGGGACTTACCGGTCCCTCCAGGGTCGGAATGCACCGGTAAATCCCCATTGAACCAGACCGGTGCTGGACACTTTATTGGACGCAGTCATGGCGCAAATAGTGCCATGGCTACCTCCAATCTCGGAATGAGCCCTATAGTTTTTCTTTTTTTAGACAGTGCCTACATGTCTTGGAGGTTTTGCTCTGCTTCTACTTGCACTGTACTGATAATGTTTGGCTGTTTCAGCAGAGATCCAATAGACTGAATGGTAACAATGTCAGAATGTATTCCTCTCTCTTCCTGTGCAAGTAGATTGAACACTGGCGGACAGTGAGGGACACTTGTATTTCCATAGGCGACATCCTGGAGTAGTGGTCTTAATCCGATAACTTTTAAGGCGTCTGCAGCCCACATAACCAACAAGTGACTGGCACTTCCCCAAACCTGCCAGCTTCTGAAAGGCATCAGCCTTTTTTTTAAATCTCCTGTTTGCATCTAGGACAAACCTAACATCTGCCAACCAACAGCGCTGTGACAGAGCCGGTCACAAGTTAGGCAAGCGCTAAATGTTACTAACAGTGGGCAAGTTCTATGGGCCTGCCGAGGGGGCAAGCCTTTTGTGCAATATAACTCAGTTAATGCACCTTCTGCATAGATCTAGGTTTAACCTGCAGGTTCCAATCTTGGTGAGATATCTTGGCTGGTTAATGTTTGCCTGCTGCAAATGTATGTGTTCAAAATGTAATTCATGAATACCAGCTGAGTTGGCCTAACCTTCCATGTTATACTTCAATTGTGGTAAAGGCAACACTTCTCAGTGGGGTTACTATACTTTCAATAGAACATCTCTCAAGGGAATGATAGGTATATATCCTCAGTATGGCTATACTTTTAATCAGACAGTAGTGAGACTTCTCAGCATTCTCTTCCCTACGCAAAAACAGATGCATCTCTTTCCGGTTTTTGTTTCCACCCATCAATGGCAGTTTTAGCAAAACAAATGTATCAGTCATTCGCAGAATGTTTCGACCAATCAAGACACTTGTGTACAGGCGTGTTATAAATACCACATCATATCATATCGCGTTAGCTGGGACAAATGCTCTATGTGCATTTTTGGTTGATGAGATTCCCATTACAACATGTTCCACTAAATTGAGGTGCCTCACCCATCTCTATAGTCAATGCACCATTATTCGGCAGGACATATAACTTTTCAAAAGAATATACTCCACTTTTAAGTGTGGAAGTATTTCTATAAAAGGGATAGAATCAGCACTTCAAAACATGGCTGCTATGGTTTCCATGGACAGGACATGCACTACATAGCATGGCTACTATATATTAAATATGTATTTATTTATGGTACAGCTTCTACACAAAACCTATCCGAAAATAGGCAGATCGCTTTACTACAGGAGGTTACCAGCATTGGATTTGGCATTTTATACAGTGGACAGTACTGTTATTGGATTCAGAGTAGGCTTTTTATTTATCTGGCAGGTTTTGTTAAAAGTGCCACGTTTTTAGTGTTTTGCAGAACTGAGGGTTGGTGGGGGAATTTCGAGCCTCTACCAGTACTGAATCTCAAGTCTGGACAGGGATCATATGGCCAGTCACTGTGGAGGTGTGCTTTTCGCAAAGCCACACCGCTAAAAAAACAAGGCTCTCTTAAGAAGCCATATAAGTTGTGAACTGGTCTCAAAAACAAACCAGCCCTTAGCACATCACATTTCGTCTATATATTTGGTAAACGTGTGTTAAATGCACAATTGGGCCTTATAAATCCAACAATATATTGAGGTAAATAACCCACCACACACACAATTTTCTATGATAGGAGTTCACTTATTTGCTACACACACTGGTTCAGTAGTACCAGGACTGTTCACGCACTAATACATATTTGGACATGTTGCCACTGGCCAGCACCCGCACTCTTAAGACTGTTCCAGCACCACTGTTGAGAGCACTCCTATGTAAAAGACTGTTGGGCACTGAGAAAGGTGGGTCAACTCATGATCATTAAAGCGATGAGTAAAGTCTGGCAAAAGAAAGGAGTTGTGATCGTTCTTCAATTCTATATGACAAACATTGATGCTAAGGATAATGGTGGTGGCTTATCAATCTCAGCCATGCATCCCTGCCTCCAGCGTGGGATGTTGCGAAAGAGGAAGCCAGTCGCTACTGTTGGCATCTGGCATCAGCTTGCTCACAATTGTACTTGAGCTGAGCGCATGCATTCAACATTTGTGTGCGTATTGGGGGCATGCCCTAGATAGGCCAGGCACACAGTGAGAAATGCAATATTAATTGTGCAGAATTCTGCCTCAACCACGGTCCCACCTCACGTGACCAAGCCAAACCTGATAGGATGCCAAGCCCAGTAGGAAGAAGGCGCCTGGATCCCCCGTCTCAAGACACAGGCAGATACAATTAAGCGACTCAATGGACATCTGCAGCGGTGGGAGTAGTCGGCCTTCCTGCTTATGAATAAATCCTCACATTGTCTGCACATACCCATAGTGAAACATTGTTGCAAGTGACAGGTGCACCGCGAGCTGGGAACAGCGATGGTCCCAGACTGGGGGGCTCGCGGGTGAACCAATCAGAACATGGGGCCCTTATCACTGACGCCATTAACATTGACCAATCCTCAGGGGTCTTCATGTAACAATTTTTATGTATCAAACTGAAGGAACAACCCAAGTATACCACCTGACTGACCCTTAACCAATAACAACGTTCTCTATACGTATGCTATACTAACCCTACCACTCGGGAAACCAATCCAGAGTGGCGATAGGTTTTTTGCTAACTTTCTCAGGTGACGCAAGTAGCGCGTCATACTAAGGTAAAAAGGGCCTGCGAGCCCCACGATGTTGAGAGAGTGTCAGGACGGACGCGTACGATCCTTGACCCATCCCTGCCGTTTTGTTTAATAAACAGCAGAATCACCTTGCTTCTTGCGTGTGTCTCATACTCTATCTCTTTTGGGATATACGGGAGGAGTTG
The DNA here is from genome assembly GCF_040938575.1 of Ambystoma mexicanum. Lineage (NCBI taxonomy): Eukaryota > Metazoa > Chordata > Amphibia > Caudata > Ambystomatidae > Ambystoma > Ambystoma mexicanum. The sequence goes on along the minus strand of NC_090926.1, from coordinate 1,087,632,992 downwards.
GGGCCTCCCTGCCCGGAGGTCCGCGGACGGCCCAGCCGACCCCGGGAGAATTCCCCCCCGACAAGTTGGAGGCACTGCTGAGATCTGTTTAAGGTCCGCTTTTATTTTTATTTTTCCAAGTACTCCCGTTGCGAGGAGGCCCGGCGGCGCGGCCCCCTCTGCCGCTGCCCCCTTTTGAGGACTACAGGACCATCGCGGAACTGCGAGAAGACCGGACAGCGCAATCCGGATATTGGCCCTCGGGAGCTGGTTGAGAAGTATCCCGCCCGCGGTTGGCGAGTGTCCAGACGTAGTCCAGACGACGGGAGGTGGCGAGCCGCTTGGAGGGGTGCACGCAGTCGAACAGCCCCGCATCAAGAGAACTTGGTGAGTATGCTACACACAACAAGCAATGTGAAATTGTGAGGGAGGGTGAGGAATTGAATACGGGAGGTATTACACAGGTGCGCGGCGAAGGTTTGATAATTTAGTGTTGGCAATGAAATGAATGGTCGCCGGACGAGTGCGAGAGCAGTCTGCTACGTTACGGGAGAGAAGGGGGCGGAGCACGAAAACATCACGTGCGGCCGCTCATAGAAACTGATTGGCCTAGGTCGCGACCATGTGTAAGGGTGTGTGTGTGCGTGGTTTCCTACGATTTGGCAATTATTGATCAATGAGTAGATGAGGATCCCTATTGATCGAGCAGGAAACTCGATAGATAGATGACGTTTCCCTGTAGGCGGTAGCTAGCTAGTTGCCCAATACGGAAGATAATTGGCTGGTTAAGCCCTCCTGTCGAGGGGCGTATCACACGCGAGGCGACGCAGCGTGCGCAGTCCGATTATATTATTGATTACCTTGTTCCAGGAGTGACAGGAAGACAGCTGTGGGGTTAATGGGGGCAGATTGCAAGTGTATTTTGGACTTAAAGAATATATGAAGAACTTACCAGTAGTTCGAAGAGATCGGTGACGTCACCAGCAGGGCTTACATAGGACATCTCGAGAACCAGGCATCTTTATTTTTGAGTGGCGGGGAGGAGAGCTGTGTTAAGGGCGTGGAAACGGAGGTACACGGTAATGAGTTGATCGGGGGAAGACGAAAAGGGGGACCTGGCTGCGCACGGAGAATGCCGGCCACGGCAGGTGTAGAAGAGGGAGGAGGAGCAAGTGAAAATAGGACGGCAGTATAAGAACGTCACAAGGGGCACGCAGCCGCAGGGGGCTACGTGCGCCTCGGCCACAGGGGGCCGTAAGGGTGTTGTATAAAGGAAGAAACGAAAGAAAAGAATATACAAATGTAAATACTATATTTTACTAATTTTTCCTTAGCGGACTATCGCAAGTCCCCAAACCTACGGGGCCAGGTAAAGATATAAGGCTGTATATTGTAAACTGCTAGTGAGATAACCGCTACCAAATAGGGGAAGGGTAACAAGTGGCTCGCTACTATGTCATACGGGACAGGATCGGGGGGGTGGGGGAACACCCTCACTACCCCGCTGCAACACATATGTAAAACACTATCACCCCATAGGGAGAAACTGATCAAGTACAGCATAGAATGGACACAGGGGACGGACAACAAAATGACGACACCATGGCCGCCTAATGGTAGCTTCGATCCATATACCCAACACTCACTATTACACCACCTGCATAATACATACAAGGGGAAGAAGTTGACGCACCACATGGAGGTGTTCAACTTATGGAGGATGTTCCAAGGGTCCCGACCAGGACCAAACGGAATGTTCATTGTAGGGGAAAAAACGGGAGATAAGGAGATTAAGGAGGAGGGAGAGAATGGGGAAAAGGAGAGTGAAGGCACACAGAACACGGGGAAAGGACAAGAGGGAGGAGAAAAGAGTGACAACTCAAACGAAAATGAAATAAAAAAGGAACAGAGCGAGGATATACCTCTAGCGAAGGTAGTGAAAACAGAGGGAGGGGGGTTGTATCCTTTAAGAGAACTAGGAGAAATAGCAAGAGAACAATTAAGGGCGGCTGAGGGGTACTCGAACCCGGCATACAGCCCGCCTCCATATACAGCTACAGGTGGCCACATGGGAGGGGAGCGGACTAGTACAACGGGATCAGCCCATAGGAAGATGCTAGCAGGGTAAGGGAGGACTGAAGAAGAGCAGACTACGGACGTAGGAAATGATGAGTGGGTAGCTGCGCAGATACTATTAAAATTACGAGGTTCATTAACAGGAGAAGAGAAGGAGGTGGTAAGGAAAATGGACGAGGATAATACCAGGGAGAGTGAAATGGAAGGGGAAGAGGGGAAAGGAAAGGGGGAAGAGCTGTTAAGACAAAAGGAAGAGACTTTGGAGGAACGATTAGCAGAATTAAGGGATGAGCAGAATGCACTGATCAAGCAGCTCGAGAGGGGGGAAAGAGAGAGAGCACGGGAAAGGAAAGAAGGTAAGAATGAGTTGGAAAAAATGAGAGAACGAACTGAGGAGCAAAGGAGAGAAGCCGAAAGGTTAAAGGCAGCAGCAGAAAGGGTATCAAGAGCAGCACTGCGCGACAGGAAAAAAGAGGAAGAGGAGAAAGAAAAAGAAATGGCAATATGGAAGAAGAGATTACTGTCAGAAACGACAAGGAAATACGAAGAAGGGAGGATGATAGAGAGTATATTAGAAAGGGAGAGGGAGAGATGGGAAAGGAAGAAAGAAGATGAAAAGATATTGGAAAAAATGAGTTGTGAAGTAATGGAAGAATTAAAAAAGAAAAGAGAGGAAATTGGTAGAGAAATAGCGGAGAGAAATGAAGGGGAAAGAGAAGATAGGAGGGGGGAGAGTGAAGTAAGGAGGCATGTATATAGAGGTACAGAAGTAGCAACAACATCGGCACAAAGGGGAGCGATTAGTAAAGGAGAAAAGGGAGGAACGGACCTAATAGACTTAAGAACAGTAACGATTGGGGGGAAAAAGACAGTTTGGGGGTTGCCATTTATGAATGACTTTTGTAGTGAGGAAGAAGAAGGAATGGAGAAGGAAGGAAGAAATAGTGAAAGGGAAAGCCTAGATAAACTATACACCACCCGGACAAATAGAGACTCACCATGGATCTGCAGGAGAAAGGAAGAACTGCAGAGAAGAGAGGAGGAAGAGCAAGGAATAGCGGAAAGGCAGACACGTGAAGCCACGCCGTCACCGTCCCATCCTACATGCTCCACCACATCACGCTCATTACGCGCGACATGCCCATCTAAACTCGCGCCCTTCACAAACGAACTGACACCCTATGCAGGAAGGCTTAGAGACCTCCCTGGACGCAGGCAGGGAGAACGAATACACACGCCCACAATAAATAAAGGAAATGATGAAAGAAGGGGAAGTGGTGGAGGAGAAAGTGTCAAGACCAGGAGAAATATGGACGAAACTGACGATGTAGAAGAGACGGAAGAAGAGGAGGGGTGTGCGGACTCGATTTTGTGGAACCCAGGGGGTAAAACGGGACACAACTTAATGCCTCTTCTAGAGAGGGGAGGGGTTAGACCACAATACGTCCCTTGGAAGCATGCAGACAAGGAAAATATAAAGTGCAGACTCCCATCATTAAGTGGAGGTGCGGGTAAATGGATATATGAAATTGAAAAACACACCGCAGGACAGAAATTGGCAGTGGGAGATGTAAAGGGCCTTCTAATATCAATATTAGGGGATGCTGCGGATGACATCTGGAAGAGAGCGGGCTTTCCCGGGGTCACAATAACAAACACATCTCACGATGGGGCACCATTCGCAAACTGCAGACATGCATTATGGCAGGCACTGAGGGTACAGTATCCAGACACATCAGACATAGGAGCAATTACCTCGCGCAAGATGCGTGAGAACGAAGATCCTGTTGATTATATCCAGGAAATTCAAGAGAAGTGGCGTATGGAAACTAGAGAACAATGGGACAAAACACCAGCAATATTCTATCATATACTAGTATAGGGGGTCCCAGAAACAGTCCAGAAACAACTGAAGAAAGTAGTGGGGATGGAAGCAAAAGCATGGCCAGAAATACAACTGACTAGAGTACATCATTGCAGGACATGGCAAGAAAAAATGAAAAAAAAGGAAGAGGATAGGAAAACGGAAGAGGCTAAACTAGTACAGAAGAAACTTACTAAATACACGATGGAAGGCGCACTAATAACTACATCTGCCACAATAACTCAAAGCCCCACACAAGTAGTGGCTGCACAAGACCCCTCCCAAATACAATCATCGCAGACTGTAACACAACAGATGCCGCCACTCCAACCATACACGACTAACATGGGAGGAGGATACTCAACGCCGGGAGCTGGGTATTATAATTACAACCGGGGAAGGGGAGGAATAATGAGAGGCAGAGGATACGGATATAACACACAACAGGTGGGGGGACTTAGAAATTCCTACCCCACCGGGCACCCAGTATACCAGGACAACACAGGAAGCTTTCCATGGCAGAACAGGGAACCACTGGTGTGTTGGATTTGTGGATTGGTAGGACACATGTCACGTACGTGTAGAGTGAGACCAGGCACACCGTTATGGAGTGAACAGGGACAACAAGAGGTCACACAGGAACAGCAGGGCCTCCAGCAACAGCAGACATTGCAACAGGGAAATGGACAGCAACAACTAGTAACACAACAACAGCCACGGACATACCCACCGCCTCAACAACAGGTAGCGATTACACAACAACCCCAAGCACAGCAAGTACAGCCACCTGCACAAGTCCAAGACCATAACATAACCTCAACCAATACCCAACTACAGCAAACACAACTGGGTAGGGTGACAGTCCTGGGACACAACCCTTACACGGGAAGTGGTCAATCATTATACCCCCAATAGGACAGCCCACAGACGACCTTGGTGTGTCCCATCCTGTCGGTAACACCTAATAGTGCGGAGGAACCACGCATAGAGGTAACAATAGGTGACAAAAAATTATCATTCCTTGTTGACACCCGGGCGACCCGGTCTTGCATAAGGGAAGGTAAATTTAAGATGTCAGGTGAAGCCATGAACACCCAAGGATTCTCTGGGGCTAGGGGGTTGGTTCCCTTTACTGATAACATTCCCTTATGAATAGGAGATTATGACATGTCAGTCCCACTATTCTAGGGCCTCACCAGTAAATATAATGGGGAGAGACATAATGAGCAGGTTGAATATGATGATCTCCTTTACGGAGGACGGCATAATTTGCTCCACTCCAGGAATTAACATGCTCACTGCACGACAGATTATGCAGGCATACTGTGGACAGACAGTGATTAGGGCTGAGCCAGTAGATGGTGAACTGTTCCAGTACGGGACGGACATGGCATTTGCATGGATGCCAGGGATAGAAGGAAAGATCTGGAGGAGGCCACCAGCCTACTTGTTTAGACCAGAAACACCAGCCAACGAACCAGAAGGAAAAGTGATTTCAGTGGACATAGAGAGCATTATAGCAACCGCTGATTACATTGCAGTGCATGCCCAAGACAGAGAAGGAAGAGCATGGAGGGCAGTGATAGCACTAGCAGAGGGATGTAGACTCACCCAGGTGTCAGATGAGGAGCTCTTCTCAGGAGAAAAGGAAGAAGGTGAAATGGTATTTATGATGAGTGTGGAAATATGGCTAAGGGTGACGTACAAAGAAGTGGCACAGAAAATTGCAATGGCACTTGAGGCACCCACGTCCACCCCAGTTCCCTTTTTTGAGGAGGATATGGCAAAAGTACCCACATCATTATGGACTACTAGCCCCTATGACGTGGGGTGCATAAAAAGCATAGGGGGAGTAAGAATAAAATTGAAAAAGGGTGCAATACTCCCCAGAGTGAAAAAGTACCCACTATCAAAAGAGGCAGATGAGGGTATATATGAAACAATAACGGCCCTTATAAATAATGGCATATTGGTCCCATCAGAATCTCCATGCAACACAGCTGTATACCCAGTGCGCAAGGCTAAAGGTGGGTCTTGGCGCTTCATACAGGACCTCAGGCCTTTGAACAACATAGTGGAAGCAGAATACCCCATAGCAGCAAACCCGGCCACAATATTGTGCGGCATTCCAGCAGAGGCATCACGGTTTACAGTGATCGACCTTAAAAATGCCTTTTTCTCAATACCACTGCACCCAGACTCACAAGATCTGACAAGCTTCACTTACAGAAACACAAAGTGGAAACACACCAGATTGCCACAAGGGTACTGCGAGTCACCCTCAATATTCAACAGAGTAATACAGATGGATTTGGGTAACATTGAAGTAGAAAGCACACTGTTACAGTATGTTGACGACATAATAATTTGCAGCACAAACGAAAAAAGATGCAGAGAGGACTCATTAAAGATGCTGACAATATTGGCTGAAAAAGGTTACAAGGTAGACAAGGAAAAGTTCCAATACTGTCAGAAACAAGTACTTTACATTGGACAGCTCATATCCCAATATGGAAGACAGATTGCACCACAAAGAGCACAGGCCATTTCAAAAACGCCATTGCCACAAACAGTGAGAGAATTACAGCAGTTCCTGGGCCTGTGCAACTACTGCAGAGCATGGGTATTTGATTACAGCTCATACATAGGACCCCTACTTGAGGGCTTAAAAGAAGCTAACAAAGGGGAGAAAAAGTTGGGGTGGACAATGGAAATGAAATAGGCTTTTGATGAACTGAAAGATGCAATATCAACCGCTCCGGTACTGGCCACCCCAGATTATGAACGACAATTTTTTATATTTTCACATTGCGACTCAACAGTAATGAAAGCAGTGTTGGCTCAAAAAACAAGCATGGGCTACAAACCAGTAGCGTTTTACAGTGGCCACTTGGATCCTGTGATGCTAGGTCATTTCCCTTGCGAACAAGGTCTCGCCGCAGCTGCCTTTGCGGTAGAGAAAGCATCAGCAATAACCATGGGGTGCCCAACCACACTATTCGTGGAACATGCACTATTTGCAATATTGAACAAGCCTAAGTCCACACTAACAACGCAGAGGGCGTCAGGTTATGTGATAATATCATCTAGAGCTGAACTATCAATTGTTAGATGCAGCACGGTCAACCCTGCAAGGTTTATAGCAGAAGCAATTTAGGAAGGAGACTATGCACACGATTGTACAAAGACTACTGAAATGTATTCATGTACTAGAAGGGTTGAAGAGAACGCACTAGACGGAGGTGAGCTCTTGTTCATTGATGGGTCATCAACAATTGACCAAAGTGACGGGATTAGGAGAACTGGGGCAGCAGTGGTAAAAATGACGGAGGTACCGGTGTGTGTGGCGATGAAATGCGTACAATTACCACAGCATTACTCTGCCCAAGCAGCGGAATTAGTTGCACTGATCTTGGCGTTGAAGGAAAGCTTTGACAAACGAGTGACCATATATTCCGACAGTGCATATGTCACATCTACTGTCCACTCAGGATTGACCAAGTGGAGGAGAAGAGGGTTTAGGAGAGCTGACAGCACCCCAGTGCAGCATGCCCTCTTATTGGCTGAACTAATTGAAGTAATAAATGACCCCCAAGAATTAGCCTTGGTCAAATGCACCGCTCACACTAATGGAGAAGACCATATTTCAAAAGGGAATGCAGCAGCAGACGCACACGCGAAGTATGCTGCATATTTTGGCGAGATATGGAACCCCCCAGAGTCAGAGAGAGGGAGAGGGAGGGGAATAGCTAAGGAGATGTTAATAAGAGAAGGGTACACCCATCTCCCAGCCACACAGATAATGGAGTTACAAGCGGCTGCACCAATGGCAGAAAAAGAAATATGGGTAAAAAGAGGATGTACAATGTCGCCAACTGACGCATTATGGCGCCAGGGTAGCACTGGAAAGATGGTAATGCCACTGGCACTATTGAACACCGCCCTGAGCTAACTACACCACCCAGCCCACACAGGCAAGGATGTCATTGCAGCACGAATTAGGGAAGATTGGTTCTGCCCCGAGTTAAATTCCCATGTGTCAAATTTTATCAGCAATTGTCTCACATGTCAGCAGTTCACGGCCGGTCACACGCTGAAGGTGATAAAAGGTACTATACCCCGGCCAGAGGGACCCTTCCGACACATCCACATTGACTATGTTGATATGATCAACGTATGTCAAGGAAATAGGTATATGATTGTAGTTGTGTGCCCATTCTCGAGGTGGATTGAGGCAGGGCCCTGCTCACACCCAGATGCATTCCGAGCAGCTAAATTCCTAGTGAGTGAGGTCTTCCCCAGGTGGGGAGTGTGCGAAATACTGCGGTAAGACAATGGGCCGCATTTCGCCAATGAAATGTTCCAGCATATCACATCCTTACTGAACATCAAGCATAAATTTGCATGTGCATATCACCCGCAGGCCAACGGTATATGCGAACGCCTGAATGGCCTATTAAAAGAGGCAATTGCAAAAATACAGCAAACAACAAAGAAGAGTTGGCTGTATTGCCTTCCGCTAGCCCTATTTGAGCTAAGGAATAGACCAGGCTCCGACCACCACCTCACCCCTCACGAGGTGGTGACCGGACGCCAAATGCGCCTTCCTCTGACGCCAACATCAAGAGCATTCCCCGACCATGAGAGTACTGCAACTGTCCTTGGTGATGAAATGTACCAATATGTGTCTTCTTTGATTACTAGTGTAGTGTTTGTGTCTCAACAGCTCGAGCGCACGCGGGGCGGGTCTAAGAGTGATCAACAAGAAGATGCGGATGAAGAGTTGGAAAAGGGAAAACTGTGCAAAATTGCCAAAGGTGACCACGTACTACTCCGCAATTTCAACAGAAAGTGGAACAGCCCACGCTTCACTGGCCCCCACCTGGTAGAGGAAGTATCAACGAGAGCAGTAAAGCTACAGGACAAACGTGCCTGGAATCACCTACACGACGTAAAGATCTGCAAACTCCAGACCCGCCCTAGCGTCACCGACAGGGCCATTGGAAGAACAGCAACAGCGTCGCCAAAGGAGGAAGGGACTTCTACCGCAACTAACGGCCAAAGTGTCCCCATACCCTGCCACCCCCCTGATTCCCCAGAGACAACTACTGAAATAGAAAGGGGTAATTACCATACCGCCCACCCCATGGTCACACGATCAAAGAGTAAAGAAACCTCTACCAGTTGAGCCCCAAACCCTCTGCCCATTGACCCCCTACCCACTGCAGTAATAACCCAACTGAATGACATTGCTTTGCACATACACATGTAAACACTTGAATGTTCTCTCTTTTTTCTCTCGCACATGCAGGTACGGTGTATTATTGTACTGCTAAGAAAACAGATAACTAACAAAGTTCACTGCCCAGGAGTAGATGATACCCTCAGACAATAACTACCCTGAAGAATTATCGCACCAATTTGTCTATTACATAAAAAGGCCAAAGTACCTGAAAAGGAGGAGGGTACATGTCTACTACACAGCACTTCTCTTGGCCATAGAACAATCAATGCCCCACCTCCACCCATACTTGCCTGTCCTAAGAGATAGATCGCTTAGATTGGCGTGGGAACAGCTCTTCGCCTGGGCACTGAACGACTACTTGATAGGGAGAGCTTGAAAACAACAACTAACACTAATAACAAGCATATTGAGAATTTTCAGGCGGGCAACTTTAACGTCGCAGGAATTAGCTGCTGGACTGCAGCAAGGTAAGAGCAAAATGCCGGTGAGACTAGCCTCTGTAATAAAGATGATAGGGATTTTGATGATCACCGGGTTTGTGGCTGCCTCTGTATGGCGGAACAGTTATGCTATCAATATTTTTGCTGTACCCAAACCTAATATACCCCCACCCCCCAGCTGCAACAGGTGTTACGTCAGGTGGTACTAGCAAAATTCCACACAAGGGAAATAGAGTTAAACGCAGCACATACTCAGACAATAAAGATATTGACAACTACATACAAAATTCAGCACATGTCTCAAACAACATGTGGTACCAACACATGACTCAAATAGGTAAACAAACAACAGAAGACAGCTGCTACGTCTGCTCATTGATCCCATACGCCATGAGTGCTTCCCGAACTTTCGTTGCCACGGAAATAGATGAAAAAACAGCACGGTGTATAATATACCTGGCACTGTTCCAAACGAAAGGGAGATTTCAAGGGAACACGGTGCACCTGGTATGGAAATCACGAGACACATACCCATACGAAAATAACTTCCTTAAGAGTTATTTGAGTTACCACAAGGCCAGTTTACATGCTGAAGCATTCAGATACATAACAAATGGCCCTGAAAAAGGAGAAACAAAGAAAGTTACACTACAGTACCTACCATGTGATTGGTACGCCACTGAAGTTCCTGGTAAACAAGGATGTTGGGAAAGACCACTGATAATAATAACAGGGAAGGTGTACCTGGGTGACAAATGGGACACAGGAGTGGTTGGCAGCAACATGGTAATGAGAGAAGACACTACAACTATTGCTGAACACAACAACAGATGTTGGATGACTTGGGTCAAGTACATACCCATGCTAACGTGGATAGAGAAGGATGAAGACCCAATAACAATACTGCCGATGACTGCACCTAAGGTATGCTACCAACAAAAAGGAGAAGTGGACGTAGGATACAACACCAACTGTGCAAGCGTGACAGAGCTACCTGAGGGGGGAGCAGGAACAGCAGTAGTAATGGACCATTACTGGGCCTGTGGAGACAAGGCATACCACACACTGCCCCCTCTGTGGAATGGTGTATGCACACTAGTACACGTTAATGTACCATCACTAGTGGTGCCCCAGAAACATGTGAATGTGGCGAACTTCCCCAAAATGGATGAAGGAAACAAGAGGAAGAAGAGATCTGCACAGCTTCAGAAGGGGCCAGAGAACCGAAACAACGGCAACAACACTGTCCTGAATAGAAAGAAAAGACAAGGAGAACCTCTGACAGGAAATTACATGTGGGGAAGGTCGGAAACAGCACTCACTTCAATTCCGCCAGAACACAGACTATTCAGCAGAGCAGCAATGTTCTTCTCCTCAATAATACATCCGGGACTACAGGCTTACGCAAACGTAAAATGGCTCCAGATAACTAGATGGGAATTAATGATGACAATTAACTGTACAGTAAATGGATTCAACGCAATAAAAGAGGAACTGCGAGCAGTGAGGATGGTAGCACTACAGAACAGATATGTACTGGACCTCCTCACAGCAATGGAAGGAGGAGTTTGCGCAAAGATAGGACAATCATGCTGCACATTCATTCCTGCTAACGATGCTGACAATGGTACACTGACAGAAGCGGTATCACAATTGGCCCAGATGCACTCCAAAATGATGGATGAAAGTAAAGGTGTGAAAAAGGATGAGAGCTGGTTTTCGACGCTATGGTCATGGATGCCATCTTGGCTGTCAGATGGACTGAAGATTATAGTTGGATGCATTATTTTGGCTGGAGCTGCACTTATCATAATAAGATTTTGGAAGGCCCGGAAGGCACGCACCACAGACGAGATGATCGAAATGGTCGGTATGCACCCCTTGATGCCAGCAGATGACGGCCAACACACAGGCACAATAATAAAAGAGAGAGAGAGGTTGCGCAACCAGATCATCACCAACCACCTGGACCCACCATCTGTGAAGCTCGAAAACCCAAGAAACCCAAGGAGCTACATAGGGAAATGGGTATACTGCACACCTGGAGGGACCTGTGTATATATGTACTGGTCATTTGAAGACCATGTTAACCACTATGGGCATTTGGGAGGAGTAACTAAAATATGGAGAGTGAGAGGAGATAAGGAAAAGGATATGTTTGTGGTCGACAAGTCGACCAGAGGGGGGATTGAAGTGGGAAAAGTGAACAAAAGGCTCCCACCAATCCCCTCTCAACCCTGGCCTAGAGGATCACGGCTCAGACACCCGCCACGAGAGGAGTTTGCCCATCTACCAGACGACCAAATACCCTGGTACAAGAACATACGGATGTGCCCACTCGCGTGCCCACCCGCCTGCCCACCAGCCTGCCCTGCACATGCCGACACCTGCGGCATGGATGGACTCGACTGAACCATCCAGCACCAAATCAACACATCGTTAGAGATGCCATGACGACCTAGCCAAAGGTCAGCACACCCGTGCAAACATACACACCGGACACTCCCACACCAATCCACATGAAGAACATACTCAGTGCTATGACGTAGGCGACGGACACACCCACGGACATGCATCTTTATTATTTTCCACATAGGCTTTTCAAAATGCAGAAACGCAAGACGCATAATGAACTCATCTAAAAAGGCTTGGTCACGCTTCTTCTAAACCCACGTATCATAATGAGAAATATAACGAAGACACGATACTGGGGATAGAGCAATATGATACCATAACCTAAAGCGCTCTGTATCAAACGGTTCCACCTATGCACCAGGCCCAAATAGGCCACAAGCAAAAGCTTCCATGAACATTAAATGAGCAAGAGTTCGGTTGCTGACCCTGCAGAATGAGCCCAGCGAAAGCAGACAGTCAAGGGCACAACGTTGCAAACTCTCATACCGCAAGCCGACGCCAAGGTCACACCTGCAAGATAAGCCAGGCACACAGTGAGAAATGTAATATTAATTGTGCAGAATTCTGCCTCAACCACGGTCCCACCTCATGTGACCAAGCCAAACCTGATAGGATGCCAAGCCCAGGAGGAAGAAGGCGCCTGGATCCCCTGTCTCAAGACACAGGCAGATACAATTAAGTGACTCAATGGACATCTGCAGCGGTGGGAGTAGTCGGCCTTCCTGCTTATGAATAAATCCTCACATTGTCTGCACATACCCATAGTGAAACATTGTTGCAAGTGACAGGTGCACCGCGAGCTGGGAACAGCGATGGTCCCAGACTGGGGGGCTCGCGGGTGAACCAATCAGAACATGGGGCCCTTATCACTGACGCCATTAACATTGACCAATCCTCAGGGGTCTTCATGTAACAATTTTTATGTATCAAACTGAAGGGACAACCCAAGTATACCACCTGACTGACCCTTAACCAATAACAACGTTCTCTATACGTATGCTATACTAACCCTACCACTCGGGGAACCAATCCAGAGTGGCGATAGGTTTTTTGCTAACTTTCTCAGGTGACGCAAGTAGCGCGTCATACTAAGGTAAAAAGGGCCTGCGAGCCCCACGATGTTGAGAGAGTGTCAGGACGGACGCGTACGATCCTTGACCCATCCCTGCCATTTTGTTTAATAAACAGCAGAATCACCTTGCTTCTTGCGTGTGCCACATACTCTATCTCTTTTGGGATATACGGGAGGAGTTGGGGCCTCCCTGCCCAGAGGTCCGCGGACGGCCCAGCCGACCCCGGGAGAATATCCCCCCGACAGTAAGCACATGTTCCCAATTAAGTAACTGCTTAGGTTCCTGTTCTCAGCATGCCGGCATGAGTTATCCTGCTGTTCACATTTATTTTATTTATTTATTTTTTACATTTATAAAGCGCACAAGGCAGCCCTTGGGCATTGTGGCACTGTTACAGACAGGCTTACTTGGTTGCAGAAAAGACACAAAACAAAAAGAGTGAACATAGAGCAGTCCAATGTCTGTACGGTTACATGGGAACCTGGTATGAAAGTTAACTGTACATGAGTTGTGCTGCAATGGGGTAAGGGCAGCGTAGTTAGAAGTTGAGAGATGCAGTGGACTTGCATCTGCACCATAAGTATAGTGATGCATCCCTTGCAGTAGTTGGCACAGTGGTGCTGCGGGGTTCATTCCTGAGCGAGGGTGGCAGGGCGTTCCATTGTTTAGAGGCTATGAAAGGGAAACCCGCCTTGGCACGCTTAACCCTGGGGATCTAGACATGTTGTGTGTGACAGTATATGTTGCATATCATAATGTAAACACTAACATTCTCTAACATTTTCTGTGTATGTCAGAAAGACATTGTGATCCCAAATGTTGGTATAATTAAACCAATTCTGTCTGTTTCTTTGATTTAATATCAAAGGATGCATACTGACAAAAACATGTGCTACTCTTCGGTGTTGGCATAAATACTGGGCCTCATTATGAGTTTGCTGGTCCCGTAACAACGGTACTGGTGAGCTTGCCGGTACCGTTGTTACCGTGCCAGCAAACTACAAGTTCTGCTCGCGGGTGCCTTTGCAGCCACCAGGTCTGACCTGGCACCCACGAGCAGAACATGACGGTAGCACCAGTACCATTATTACCGGTTATACCACCTTCCCCATTCCCATTGAGGCCTGTGGGGCTCAAATGGGAATGGGGAAGAATATTTTCCGGTGCCCAGTAAAGGGCAATTAACCGTTCTGGCAAGGTCGTAATGACCCAGTAATTGCCCTTTTCTGGCGCCGGAAAAAAATGTATACCGGCAGCAGCCGTGCCTGTACTACAGGCACGGCCACCACCAGCCTCGTATTGAGGCTGTCTCTAAGAAGCACGATTACATTCCTAATGGTAGCCATTTTCTGTTTGTCTGGAAAGCCTAATTTATTTCCTCTTTTCAACTAGGAATTATTCAAATTATGATTGTAATCGTAGTATTGAATTGATTCGAGGCATTAGATTGTTTCTCTTTGCCATTTCAGCTCTAGAGAAAGGGAAGAGCCTGAAACATGTTGCACCATTTATAAATTGCACCATTTATAAATTGCACCATTTGTAAATTGCACCATTTATAAATTGCACCATTTATAAATTGCACCATTTGTAAATTGCACCATTTATAAATTGCACCATTTAGAAATCGCACCATTTGTAAATTGTCAAACGCACCTCTTTTCCCCCGAAAAGTTTTTGGGATTTTAAACAGACAACAAACATTGGGCGCCGATTTACAAAAACGTTTTTCAGTGGGATTGTTCCGTTGTAAACCACTTTTGTAAATCAGGCCCAGTGTGTGTGGAATGCACACAATCCCCCACAAGCACTTCCCATACACTCAATGTACTTTTTCTAAAAAACGGCCTTAAACGGATGCCATGGCATTCCAAAATGCCATCTACAAGTTACGACAAAGCGTGAATATCAATTAGATCCAGAGCGCCAAACCTTGTAAGACAAGCAACTGAAGGGCTCCCACATTCTCCGACGTTTTGTTGTGGCTGTCATCAGCTCCCTTTCTAGTATATAGCATAATTGAGTGTCCCATAAATGTAGAGGGAGAGTCACATCTGTATTGCAGATGGTTGGAATGATCAGTTTTACAGCCAACAGCAAGCATGTAATGAGGGCTCCACAGCTCGAATGGCAGGGGTAGCAATCAGCAAGATCTGCCCTCAGCAACATATTACACAGAGCATATGAAAGCTACACCCCTACAATAGGTCGTATTACGAGTTCAGGGATGCAGTACATGTTCGGCAGGCATGTGTCTTTTAGTTTGCTAGTTAGGTGGTGCTTGCCAAAACAATTGCATTAGAGTACAGATAAGAGGGAACTGAGGAGAGGCACACACGCGCACCCCTATGGCCATTCGCACCCAGTTGCTGCCCCTCCCCACCCAAAACACATCCTCCTGGGATCTGTATTGGTGGTAATGGAATAGCTGTACGGTTTCATTCTACAGCTGAATTCTGAGTTTGACATTAGAGTGTAGAATTTATCACCTTTTGACAAAAAGTGGAGGATTTACCATTTGCTGAATTGCTGCCCACAGTAAATCTGCCAAATCCACAATGGAGTCTTCTGGATTGCAAAAATGGGGATTACCACTTAATTCCTATCATTGCCCCCTGCCCCCAAACCCTGAACCCTGTTTCTCCTCCCCTCGCCCCCTCCCTCCACCCATCTTTATGTTTTTTCTCTTTTTTTCTATCACGTTATGCAGATCTCGCCTTGAGGAAGGACCATCACGAGCCGCAATGAATTGGCCTTTTGTCATCTGCCTGCACTTACAATACATAATTTTCAACCACCACCAATATAGCAATACAAATGACCATGCTGTTTTAGAAGTATTGATCTTGGAGCATGTTTTCATGTTTTATATACCACAAACAGCATGGCTGGTAATAAGCGTGCAGTCATCACTGTGGGTCCACCACCCAATCCTTTTGGAAAGATGTATTAGTCTACCCTGTGTTTGGGTATACGGCTGCCTTGCATCTTCAATAGATTGTAATTTATACTATTTGTAATTGAACTATCTTAATACTGTAGTGGGGCCCACCCCCACCGCTTGATGAACGCATCCATGCCACTTGTCATCAGTCTGTAATCCAGCTAGGCCGAGCAATGGTTATGGCAACAGAATTTGCTGTTATTTCTGTGGAAATGCTTAGAGATCACTGCCAGATATGGGGTAGGCCACAATATCCAAGATGTTTCATGTCACTTCTATCCCATAGTTTCTAAGCCTTGGGAATGGCCACATAGCGTTTCAGAGAGTACCCCTGTTTCCTCAGTTCCACTAACATCAATCTGATCCCTCAGAGTTTCTGTCATGGAGGCACACTAGGGTCTAACACCACATGTAAAGAGTTTTGCCTATGTCTCAGGTAGTTGACTGTAAATAGACCTTGTCTAGTGCTGTGGGTAAGAAGGAGAAGTGTAGGATAGAGGGAAAGGAGTGGCAGGGGGAGACCGTATGCAGGCGGGGGAAAGATGGGCATAGAGGAGAGAGAGAACAGGATGGCCTGAGTTTTGATTGTGAAATGGGTGGCCAACGCAGTGCAGAGGGCCTGAGAGTGAAGAGGAGAAATGGAGACTGCTGTGAGTACATGCTTTGGTGGAGTCAGCTTTTTAAAAACTAACTTCCAGCAGTGAATACTCGCTTGGGGAACCGACACTCACAGAGGGATGAAGCCCCCATTGACAAATGTGGAAGTACCTAAATCATTCTCGTTCATCAACACTATAATTATTTTTACATTGCTCAAGTGATTTAATCATTCAATTGTACAAATGGACCCCAAGCTTTATGTACCCCTTCTTCATTCAATTTTCAAACCGCTTGTCTGTTACATTTGGCGTGGATTAGATGTTCCTTCCTAATAGTGTGGTGAGGGAAATGCAGTTATCGTCCCAGCTTACATACTTTATTACAGGCTGTCTGGGTTGCACTACTCATTCCATTCAGGTACAGATGGCAGACCTCTGACATTTGTCAAGCCATGGCTATGTCCATACATGCTGCACAGCAACGGCTTTCGTCCAATCGTCCACTATTTCTGTGAGTATATGGCAATTGTTTTTCGACACGAGGCACCTTCCTACCCCAAATGAAATTCCTAATTAATTGATCCCACTCCTTAGGAATATTTTAGAATGGGGCAGTGATACCGCCAAAAAAAGATATGGAATTCTAGGCAGACCTGTTCACTTTTATTGGTGCATTCGGTAAGGGATGTATGAGGGAGGACTCTACGAACAATTAGAACCTTAGCAGAACTACCCGGTATACACCAAACATTGAACAAAATGGTGTCTACGGTATGTTCATTCCAGACACAAAATATTGCTCATATGATTTCACTGTTTATTCTGAATGTTCTTATATCTTAAAAGCACAACATATTAAAACACAACAAATAATCAAAGGACTGAACATATAATAGGAACATATTTGTTATTTACACATTTCCCAAAAATAAACCATCAAATCCTTCTTCTGTTTATGTTAATAACACGTTTGCAGTTCTTACAATAAACATATCACTCATTTATGTGTGTATGGCTTTATGAGTTCATGTGTGCATTACACTCAAAGTCCATACAGACAACATATACATATATACATTGTAGAATATTAGTCCAACATGTTTCTCTTCCTTAAGGCTAGTTTGGAACTTCGTTCAGGAGCTGCATTTTGGAAATGTAATCATAGAAGAATGATTCAACAGTGGTGCAGACAATCCCATAGCTAAACATCTCAGCACGGATTCATTTATCAGCATCTGTCAGAAAACAACATTTTGTAATTATATTATCCCAAAGAGGATTTGTAAAATATTGTTACCCTTTAAATGCTGCAAGTTGTCTATATGTGAATTGATTTGGGTTACATATATGTCTGGCTTCTGCCTTATTAATGCTTCCTCACTAAGTATTTCTATCATTTTCACTGATGCTGCCAGTGAGGTCAAAAAACCTCTCACCACTGAATCCAGGGCTATCATTGTGTTGTCAATGTTTTTAAATCAAAGAAATCTCTAAAAGTGTCTTTTATCCCCATCCCTAAGAATAGTCGGGTCTAGCCTCCACATGCTAGACAAATTATGTCCAGGTATGACGTCCAATGTCAGATGTAGTAAGTGAGGGTATTGGAATTAAAGGAATAGTGCGCTAAAACATATTATTGTCCCGAGCGTTCGGGCATGTGTTTTTAAGCATACGCTGATCGATCGTACAAACATTTCCTATGCACCTTACCGTGGTTTTCCTCACTTTTACACATGCAAAATCAGGCAGCAGGCCGCGGCCATCTTGTGCTAATCTTATCCGTTGTCGCATCGCCCTAAGGTGAACTGTGCTGGCAGCACTAAATCATATCCCCCGCCCCTGAGGCTGACATCACTAGATGCGTACGGCCCATTTCACAACGCCAATGCACGTCTCGTGTCAACATTCTCTTCACTTCAGCTAATGTCGTGTCTCCATGGAAATGGCAGGATGCCTCTTTCCTCAATAAGTATAAACAGACTGCTTCTCATCAGACAACATCAGAGTTGCTTTTTCAATCGTTTCACTGTTTCCTTTTCTGTGTATCCTGTGGCTCGTTTCTGCTCTGTTCAGCTATCTTTGTTGCTTGTAGCCCATGCGAACAGATACTAGTGCTATCATTGCTATCTATTTTAATTTTGTCACATAATGGCAACAATACAGCCCTACCAATAGGAGCCGGAGTATTCCGAGGCGGAATTACTTGAAAGAGAAAGGTGCGGAAATGATGAGGCTTCGGACGACAGTTGGGAGGACGAATCACCAGATCAAGAGCCTGAGCCTAGTCGCATGGACGACGTCTCCACCTGGTAACCTGCAATCGGTGCAAGGTCATGACAACCCAGGAGGAGAACTGCTGCTGGCGAGAAATCTCTGGATGCCTGGCCTACATATCGGAAGAAGACACACCTTCGATATGCGTTACCGAGCTGCATGACTTCAGGGCAGCCTGCCTCAAACGGTCCGTGTTGAGGATTATGATGGTGCTTATGCACGAACTTCGCACAACAGTTCGCCCTCACAATCCAAGTAACGAGTAAGTGTACTCTAGATGTGATGTCACTTAGGCCACTAACATTAATTGTTTGTCTCCTATATTGTCGTAGCTTTGATCTATAACTGCCAAATGAATGTTGTCTTGCAATTCTATACATCACTCGCAATTTGGAGAAATCATAGTGGTCATCTTATGTTTCTTTCACGTACAACCAAGAAACAATCTTTCTAAGTGTCCCAAATGTAATGGAATGCATAGTTGTTCACTTTTGTAATGTGTCTACACTTTAAAGCCCAAGTTGATTGATCCGTGAAGTAACATTTGTATTGGCAACAATGCCATAGGATACAAGATTGCATTTTCAGCTAAGGTTTGATACACTTATCTTGTTCATTTAAATACAGTTTGTATCTTTCTCTTCCACAGGTGGTACAGGCTGGTGGCCTATCGTGTCTTTACATGGTGGCTTCATGGGAGGCTTGGACACAGCGTTCGACGAGTAATACCCGGCTGTATCGTTAGTGCCATTAGAGACACATTCCCCAGTGACAGCGGTCAGTACAGGGGATTTTCCCACACTGTGCTGCAACCCGAAGTATATAATGTGTAGTACATTTGTGCCATCAACATCAGCAACAAAATAAAATCCAACTGAACTTTTATGAATGGCTGTTTCAATTTTTCAGTCAATCAAGGACACGCTCACTTGTCCTGGCAGGGCTGACTGAGTGGGAACGGACGAGATGCCTAACACCATGTACACTTGAAAGGTGTCTTACGCGCAGGTGCCATTGTACACATGGCCTAGCCAGACCCACTGTCTCCAGGCAGGCTACCCTGAAGCAGACCGTGCCCCTGCAATCCATATAAGTGTGTCTCCAATCAGCATTGTTCCGGCCCTTTCCTGCATGCCTCTTGGCCGTCCTTCCCCCCCTACCCTATCAATGGCAGTTCACACCTGTGTCTGTGCACTCCCAAAGGGGCTCTCAGGGTGGGAACGGCTAAGGTGCCAAACATCATGTACACTTCAAAGGTATCTTATGCGCTGGGGCCATTGTTCACATGGCCTCCTCAGACCCAGTGTCTCCAGGCAGGCTCCCCTGTAGCAGACCGTGCCCCTGCAATCCACATAAGTGTGTCTCCATTCAGCAGTTTCTGGCCCTTTCATGCATGCCTCTTGGCCGTCCATCCCCTCTTAGCCTATCAATGGCAGTTCACATCTATGTCCGTGCACTCCCAAGAGGGCTCTCACTGTGGGAACGGCTGAGGTGCCAAATACCATGTACACTTCAAAGGTATCTTCTGCACAGCGGACATTGTACACATGGCCTAGCCAGACCCAGTGTCTCCAGGCAGGCTCCTCTGAAGCAGGCCGCGCCCCTGCAATCCACATAAGACCACGCCATAGACACGTCATTCATTCACATACACACCCACTTTTCTAATTCTTTTTAAACCCCTTGATATTTATCATGAGAACATCTGTGAGCACTGCAAGTCAACTTGTGATCGAGCTACCTGAGAACACCTGTGACCACTGAAAATCAGCTCATATCAGTGCTACCTGTGAACATCTCTGAGCAGTGGAAGTCAACTAGTGACCGCGCTACCTGTTCTCCTGCTACTAACTGCCCTGCTTGCTAAATCTAACTGTTTGTTGGTCAAGGTAAGGGCAGGTCACCTAATCATCTCTTCTTGATCTCTAGATTTCTATCTATTTTGAACGAATGTACCCAGAAGTGTAATGTTCATTCATCTCATTGCCATTACCATTGACTTCTGTTTAATTTGTTCTGTTCTCGATATATAGCAATTGTCATCAGTGTCAATTGGGATAGAATTGCATCCTTCGTGGACGGTGTCTATAAGCATGTTTCCTTTTGATGCATGAAAGTACATTCAACGGACGAGTAACACGTTACGATTTGCGTCACATCATTCAATTGTGTATGAAAGTTATCTTACTATATATTCGACTACGCAACACAGGTTTTGCCTCTGTGACCAAAAGAAACATTTAATAAAAAAATGTACGATATCATTTCATCTTTCTGACGCATTCATAATCTTTTAACGATGTGGACTTTTTTTTTTTTACAGATTTTTCAACAATGCCTGCTTGTATGGTTTACGGTTGCCGTTCTAAGACCCATAACAAACCCAAGGGCACAATAATGCATGTATTCCAGAGGAATATAGATCTAATAAGAGAATGGGTCAGATATTGCGGATTTGCGCCGGACGAGCTTGAAAGTCGAGCCCAGGAAGTCTTGGGGGACTTGAGGGGAGATCAATTTCGCATCTGCAGCCTGCACTTTACCCAAATATGTACGACGAATTGCAGTACACAAAGAAGCATCGACTCAGAACGTCTTGTAAATTGCTTCCAAATGCAATTCCAACTCTATTAATGCACATGCTGCCTCCGGTGAGTCACGGTTAATGAATTAGCTGTAGGCCTTGGGGTACTGAACAGGTAACTACATGGACGGATTGGTGCTTTTGGTTTAAATGTTTCTTACAAAACTTTGCATATTTACCAGATTGTATTGCTTTATAACTATACCCCATTTCGCTAGGCATCTGTCCCTGGTTTTAGGAGCATCATAGAAAATTATTTATGGATGCAGAAAACTATGCTATAGTGCCCTTGGAAATAAGCATAATCTTTTCGTAATTGGTTGCTTTACATGTCAATTATTTAAGGTTAGCATATTGACTGAAGCACTATTGGTAGTGACAACATCACCGACACATCCAGAATATCAATGATGAGCCATACAGACTTGCTGAAGTTCATATTCTTCAGAGTTGGATCTTCCCACATATCTAATTCAAATCTAATTTTCCCTTTACCACTCTGTGACAATGCACTGAAATTGAAGGATCAAGATTCTGCATCCATTTCTTTCCCGGAGTCAACAACAACTTCGAGCGCCTATCAGGTAGTTTTATTTTGCTATTCTATTACGGAAATGTATTATGCATGGAATTTTAGATAATATGAAATAGTTTACGTATCCTGTTGTTTGTTTACAAAATGTTTCATTTATGGGTTTTACTCATATGTACCATGTCTGCATCCCATTGTGTCTGTTCAATTTCACTGTTTTCATCCATACTAAAACAAGTACTGTGTTACAGGGTGATGCTGGAACTTCGAATACAATTACATCATCCTTTGGAGTTGGTCCAGAGCATGAGGTATGCGTACTGACAGTTCCCTTGAATGAAAGAAAGTATATCCTAGATTTGATACTATTAGACAGTGACATTATTATAAACAAGCATCTTTTCAAACTTTTACCATTTCAGTTCTAACTTTACAATTTCTACCCTAATGCCAAAAACAATGCAAAATGCTTGAGTGCAACATTACAATCAGTGGGTTTCGCACGGTGATCTCTGATTGAGTACTCTAGCCATCAATCAGGTGAAATTCGAAATGTATATTTTTGGACTAAATGATGTACATAGTTTACGATGGTATCTATGTAAGCCATGTGTGCGAGGAAAGAATTTGATTTCAAGTACGATTGACTTTTTTTTTATGAATATTCTATTCAAGGGATGTATACAAGGTCAGGAATTAGAAGAGGAGGCACGTGGACCCGAGGTGGTGGACCAGCTTGCTGGTGCAGACATTACAGTGAAGAACACGGTTTCACAGAAAATCAAGAAAGCAAGGGTAACTAACAAACAATTTCGATTACAAAAAGTGGTTTGGGCTGGTGTTGTCTTCATAACATGCTTTTTAAAACAATCTAAAGTGCTATATACTGTAAATTGGATTTACATAGAACATGTTCTTACAACCCATCTCCTAGAGGCCCAGAAGAAAACAAAGTATGAAGACACAGAGAACAAATGAAACCAGAGATGCTGCTTGCCAAACAGATTTCACCATGGAGCAAATATTATTTGAGGCGCTGCATAGTCCAGTCAATAAGCAGACTTGAGATGCTTATGCCCAATGGCCAGAAAATGAATTGAATGTGACCGGCGAAGCAAGCAAAGTGTTTTTGGACTATTGCTACAATGTGAGAACTAGTCAAGATGAAGAAGAAACTGAATATAAGGAATATGCTTTTGAATGACTCAGTGACCAATTCACACAATCTACACCCACAAAAAAAGGGCCACCCAACAAACAATCGACATAGATGGTTTCTCCAATTCGTGTTCAAATAACACAAGCTGAAATAACAGAGACTGAAACCTCAACGGAATTGACCGAGGAATTAGCCAAAGATCTCGCTTCAGTGTGTCCTGTTCGGCCGATATGTCCACCACAGTTGAGTCACAAACCGTATTCATGCAGGACGATAGTCTAATAAAGGAGCACAAATACATTGTATTCGACAGCTGTCTGGTTGAGATTATACTGATGCTGAAATGTGTCCATCCAGTGAGGGGGGAAGTATGCAGGAAGCCATTGGTGAATGTGACTCGTGTATCACAAGGCACTAACCTGAAAATACAAGCTACCTGTGATCAGCTCCATGCTACATTTTCATGGTCCGCTCAACCGATGCTGGCCAAAGTGCCAGCTGGAAATCTACTGTGTGCAGCAGCTTTACTTTTCAGTGGCTCTACTTTTAGTAAATAGTCCAGTTTCTGTCAATTTGTGGGACTCCAGTTCCTTTCTAGCTTGGAAAATTGAACAAATGTCAATTGAAAAGACATTCTCTGACAAATGGTTCAGGCTAGCACGCGATGGACAGTGTGACAGCCCCGTATTTTTAGCAAAGTACTGCACATACCACTTTCAGGACACGGAAAATAAAAAATGGTGAGTTCGGTGGTCGTGCAGGTGTCCGAATGTAAATCCTCAGTGGCTGTGGAGAAACATGGTTTTATAAAATCCCTGGAAGATCTCCAATCGAGGGGAATGCAAATAGACCTCATAGCCACCGACAGACATGTTTCAATAGCCAAGGCCATGAGAGAGCAGTTTCCAAACATTCGCTATCAATTTGATGTATGGCACGTTGCCAAATCAATCAATAAAAAAAATCACAGTTGCTGGAAATAAAAAGGTTCTCAAAATATTTTACTGTGGTCCCAGTCTTTCAGCAACCATCTTTGGTGGAGCTCCAAAACTTGCGGCGGGTCTGTGGAAATTCTACTTGAAAAATGGCACTCATTAATGCACCACTCTTCCAACGTTCACTCTTGGAGCACATGGACCATTATCGGAGGAGCAGGAATGCAAGAAGAAGTGGTTGGTTCCATTTTCACCTCCGCACAAAGCTCTTGAGAAGATCGTGTTTGATAAAAGTCTATCAAGAGATATGAAGGGACTCACAGAATTCTGTCACACGGGAGATTTGGAGGTGTTCCACAATATGTGCCTAAAGTACAGGCCCACAAGATTGCATTTCGGCATAGATGGGATGCAATATAGGACATTACTAGCGGTTTTAGCGCATAACGAGAACGTGGGGAGAGAACAATCGAGGACTACAGGAAACTTTGGGATGCTTTGTTACACAATGGCCTTTACGAAAAGAAGCAAAAAATGGGTGGTCAAGCCAATATACCAGGAAATGGAATTCGATTTTGTGAAAGATCTAATTTTGACTGTGTTGGACATACATACTCATGGAATCGCTCATGAGTTTGTTCCGAGGACACACACATTGCCACAAAACATTGCAAACAGGCCCTGTCCACCGAAAGCAGACCTCGTGGAACAGTTCACTTCCCGGTTCAAATGATTAGCAGCTATTTATTTGTTCAACAATGTTTATATAAAGTGTCCAAATTGTCTTTTGAAATGTATCCTCTTTGTCAATTCTTTTTTGCAAGAAGTGCCTTTTGGAGGATGCCATACAGTGTAACGCTGTGCTTTCACACTTTCCGCTTTCGTCAAACTCTTGTGGGTCCTTGACTGATCGGGGGAGGGTCAGATGGATATCAGCATGAAAGCAACTTTGGGGTTCTGCAGTTGCTTTACCAAACACATGTTCAAATAGCTGAATAAATACGTGTACCACAACGGAATGAGACCTAGGCTAGATAAGATACTTGGCACTCAAGAACTACTGACTCTAAGCAAAACAGCGTATCAAATGGGGTTGTTGCAGTAGGGTTTGCTCTGACATTCTCGTATGAGCACATTTTGTCAGGGCTCGAGACTCGCTACTTGCGAAAAATGTTTACATGATTTGCTGTGTGAGCAGGAGACGGGCTGAGCTGACAGGTGGTCTGGGCTGGCTGTGCGAGTCACTGGGAGAGTGTGAAGTTCTCCAGAGGGACATTATAAATAAGGCATTTGGAAGTAAACTAACTGTAACTGTTTTCATTAAAAAAAGTAAATCACTAGAAATGTTGTGCTGCATTGTTCGATGGCAGCAAACAATTCATTTGTTTTTTAAAAATATATCAAATGCCACTGTGGTCTGAAGGGCTATTTGCTCCCAATTTGGAGTGAAGGTCAGCGCCTTTGAATTTTGCTTGTGAGCTGAGCACACCCACGCATCGTACACAGTATAAGGTTTGATTGTTTTTCGTCCTTGGAAGAAAGGGAGGGTACCGAATGGAATGAATGAAGGGAGGTGTGTAATACCATCAAATATGATAAGGTTTACCATACCAAAACTGGGCAAAGGAACATGTAATTTAATTTTATGAACATTCGTTGATCTGAACGGACACTCTGCGTTATGCCAAGAGAATGGAAATGCCGAATATTATGTAAGTTTTACTGTGGATGATTTTTTAGACGAACGAGTCAAGGTTTCATTTTCTGACCGTTATTGCTGGCTTACATTGTAATGGGTTGTTATTTGTGGCCTATTGCAAAGACACGCAGAAACAACCTGTGTGTACTTGTCTTTGTCCCGGGCAAATGGGCAGTCTAGCATCGAAATGCATGTAGTCTACATCTGGGTTCCCCAAGGTTCCACCAGCGCCAAATTCTACACTGATATTTAGTTAAAATGCCATCTATGTGTTCTTCGAATTCTAGCGTCAGCTTCCGCATCCCATTGCGAGCTAAACATACTCCATAGCACTAACCTCTCAAGCAAATTGTAGACTACTTTCCACAATGTTTTCTCTGTGTTTCCATTGTTTCATGTTTGTGTTCATCATTAGTTTTCACACAGTGCAGAATTAATGGGTAAATTGATCAATTATAATAAAGAATGGCTACTGAGACACATTTGTTATGTTTTCCACACAGCTACATCCTGCCTTTCTGCGAATGTCATCGATTCCAGATACCAATTGATGGCTTCTTTAGCCGGCAGCTGCAGATACACTTAAATTGCTGGATAACTATGACGCTGTTTTGGGACAATCGCCCCAGGCCGATATGCACTTTCGTGGTACCAGCGATAAGGAGCAACCTGACATCGTTTACGGTGGCCTATCGCCAAGCTGATGCCGAAGGCTTGCGATTCATGGTGCATCCAATGCGCTTCTTATACCCAAAAGGAACAACGTGTGACTCACGATAAACATTTGTGGATCGAGAACAAAGAAAGAAATTACCAATGTGGTTGAATATGGCAATCGCCGGAGGTTCTCGGAGCGTTTATTGTGAAATAAAAGTACATTATAAATTGCAGAGTATTGCGATTTCCTTTAGAAATATAGTTTTGTATTCAAAATTGGGACGCGCTGTGTTGTGAGAGGATGTGTGTTGATATTCCGGGTTCTGCGTCAACTGACGTCAACACGGAGGTGATGACTGGGCGCGTTTGGCTACGCTGCCCAGTAACGTCATGGATATAGGCGGAGAATATCGCTAGGTTTAGTGATGTCTGCCTCAGGGGCGGTGGGAAATGATTTAGTTCCACCCGGACAGTTCACCTTAAGGTGATGCAGTAACGGATAAGATTAGCACAAGATGGCCGCGCCCTCCTGCCTGATTTCGCATGTGTAAAAGTGAGGAAAACTACAGTAAGGTGCATAGGAAATGTTTGTACGATCGATCAACGTATGCTTAAACACACATGCCCGAACGCTCGGGACAATAATATTTTTGAGCGCACTATTCCTTTAATCTCCAAAGTAGTCCCCTAACATCCCAATAGACATGAAGGCTAAATCTGTTACAGATTAAGAATAGTGAATGTGAGAGAAGTGGGAATATTCACCATCATGCCGGGGAGCACACTGTCACCTACCCAGTAGACCAAGGTATTCCAAAAAGATCTGACCTTCTGCAAAGCCACCCAAGATGCATGGTGATCTATTGAACATTGATCTGGCTCATGCAGCCTCAATTACTAGATTCATGGCATCTAAAAGAAACAACTCCCCTACTGCAAACTGTTGCACCTGCTGCAGAAACTGCAGCATACATTTGCTTTACAATGTGTTTGGAGCGTAAAATTATGTGATGCATAGGCAATAGGTCTTCCCCTTATCTTCCACTTAACTATAACATAAATCTCGCTTTAACTCTCTTGGAACCTTTCACTATAATGGAGCCTGATGTAAATAAGAGAGCTACACATGCACTTCACTCAGCATGTGAAGAATGTAAGTGCAAAGTGAAAAGTGTGGCCCAGTCTACGCTGATCTACTTGCCGTAAATCAGTTTCCTGTAGCACTAGATCATCTAACTGCAGTCACTAAACTACCCTAATTATTTCAACTCTTTCTTTGGACATATCTAGCCATCTTATATTATGGGAACTAACTCCGGTAGTCATCAGTGTTTAACACATTTGATCTAATGTCCCGCTGACTTCAGCCTCTAGCTCACCTCTTGCTGTATCATGGATCTCATGATTCCCTCGTCCTAAATACCCCATGCATGTTACGGTACACGTTAGGTTTAGATCCAGCCCATAGTGCAAGAGTATAAACTAGTAATCATCCTCTGCTAAATGAAAAAACTGTGCTTGTGACAAAAAGGCCCTCATGTACTCTACTTAATCCCCAGCCCAACATATTGCACAACAATGCTTTAAACCTAGAAAACAAAACATAGGGTTTTAATTAGCTTTCCCAAGATCCACTAGACGTCACCACCCACTGATGTAAATCCTACATTAAGACATATCCGGGAAAAGCAAAAACGTGACATTCTCAACCGTGACTGCCTTCCTTAGAGCTTTTTAGAAGATTCAGTCATCCCTGAATCTAAAGGATTGAATCTATGCTATCAAAATCCTTCTCGGTGCCTATAGAAATCAAAGCAGGTGAGTCTTTATATTTGCTAGTTGCATCTAAAATGTGTGATTTGGTGATGATGAAGCAGCAGTAAAGCCCACCTTGTCCGGTCGGATCCACTACCATATGTGTCTGGGATCAGTCTGCTGCAATCTTCATGAGAATGTTTAAATCAATGTTTAGAAGAGATGCAGGACTATAGTCACCGTTGTGTTGTGGGTCATTCCCCTGTTCATGGATAATGGGGGTCAAGTTTGCCGGTCCGGGAACTAAAGTAGCAGTAAACTTGCCGGTACCGTAGTTCCTGGACCGGCAAACTACAAGTTCTGCTCGCGGGTGCCATATTGGCACCCGCAAGCAGAAGTTGTCGGTAGCATCGGCACCGTCATTAACGGTGCCGGTGCTACCATGCTCCCCATTCCCATTGAGTCCTATGGGGCTCAAATGGAAATGGGGATTATTTCATTCCGGCGCCAGGATACTTTGAGGTGTAGAAGGTGGAGTAGATATATTCCCATGTTCATAAAGAGATGCACCAGCTTTCTGATGCAAGAAGAGGTCCTTGGCCGTAAAGAGCTTTTTGAGATTATATTTGGCATTAGTCAAGATTCATAATGTTGTACTACTAGGGGAGCTTCTGAGGATCTGTTTAAGAAACGTAATGTTTCAAAATGTTGAATTCTTTCCTTTTTCCTGTTTCTGTTTCATGAAAGCTCAGCTTATTATTTCCCCTGATTGCAGCATTTGCTGCACCTCAGAGAGAATATCAGCTCTTTTCTTCTTGTAATGCTCCAAGACCTGTTTAATTAGAACCACCTTTTCCTTAACGGTATAAAAGAAGGGATTCAAATTCTAAATTAGGTATGGTCTGGGAAGGTTCCTAGTTTGCATCTGGAGGTCAGAGTGTGATCTGAGCGAGCTAGTGCAAGCATTTTGGTATCAAGATAGTTTGAACAAAACTGAAGATGCTGTCAATTCTGTTAACTGTGGGTGGTCTAGGAGGTTGGATAATATAATCACTAGCTGTGGGATGAAGGAGACGCCAGATATAACGAGGCCCAGTATTGTGAATCATACCTCTGAAATCATGTCCAGTAGGAGTCTTGGGAATTCTAGCCTGTCTAAGGTGCAATCCACCTCTTGGTTCCAGTCGCCACCTATTACCAGTGGATGGCACAAATACACGTGGGGAGGTGTCTAGATTTTCAGACTAAAGGGATTTATCATCTCTACAGGGAGCATGTACCAACATCTGCAAAGTGTCCTGGCATGCAAGTGCCCCAACCAATGCTATTTATCAGCATTCTTCATCTCCAAATTGTTCTCTCACAGTAAAGTATTATGCATTAGGAATATCAAACCATGCCTGTCCCATTATCAGGGCTGAAATAGCAGTCACCGGGCCATCTCTTGGCAAATTTGTCAGATTCCATGGCACCCAGCTGTGTCTCCCCATAACATATCATATCCAAAGGGGATTTTTTTTTTAAATAGGTCATAATGGTCATAACTTTTTACATTTTAACAGGGTGTTTAACCCTGTTTAGGTTCCATGTGAGAACATGTGCAGGATTGCCCTTATGCCAATAGTGAGGCTAAAGGCAAAAGGAGGTAATCTTAAAGCAATCAAAGGTTTTCCGAGGCATGAGCCTGAGAAGCATTCTCAGGGCAAAAGAACCCTCCATAAGCCCCAAAATGATCCCGGGCTCACGCTGCACTTGCTCTCTCTGGTCTTTGTTGAGTAAAAATATATACCCCTCCCATTAAAATATGCACCAGTTGCCACTACTTCCTTCTTATGTCAGTTACAGCCTCACATTTTAGCATTTTGTATTGTTTGTATTTTAATTAAATGCATCAAGTGCTTTTGCCAAAACGCTGCACAAACAAGAGCAGTACAAAATTCATAGGATACAAAACATTTAAAAAAGCATGAGAAAGGTAAGAACTAAGCAAATAAAGTTTAAGGCGGGAGCGGAAAAGATTTAATGAAGAGGATGATCTAAAATCACGAGGAAGAGAATTCCAGAGCTATGGGGCCAATAAAGAAAAAGAGCAGAAACGAGATTGTGCACTCGAAATTGAGGGAGGATTTGGGACGGACAGTAGGTACTGGTTAGCAGAAGGAGAGACCTGGAGGGTACATGAACTGACAGTAGAGTGGGAAGGTAAGGGAGGAGACCATGTGTACTTTTGTAAATAATGGTAAGAAAGTGAGAGAGTATACGATGATCGAGAGTAAGCCAAGAAAGTGAACAAAACGAAGAAGAACCAGAGTAGTGGTGAGGGAGCAAACAAAGAGTACGAATAGCAGAATTAAAAATAGAATGCAGAGGAGCAAGACATATGAAAGGTCAAGTAAGGACAAGCCTTGCAGATATTGTAGAGTTGGAATTTACAAGACTTAACGATAGCGGGGATATGAGGAGAAAAGGAAAGAGTGGTGTCAAAAATGATAACTAAGTTACGAGCACAGGGGTTAAAGGAAAGAGGAGGGGGGTGGGGCAAAGAAATAGAAGGAGGGGGAAGAGGAGAAGGGACAGTGGAAGAGGAAGTGATCATTCATCCACACTAGAACGCAAGGAGAAAGGGTGAGATATTCGATTGCAGAGAATGACTTGGGAGTAGGCAGTAGCAGTAGGAGGACAGCCCAAATGAAGAGATGAGAGAGGAAAGGGATGTGCTATAGAGGAAAAGAGAAGAGGACCAAGGACTGAACCTTGAGGGACACCATAAAGACGAGGACAGGTAGGGGAATTATTACCAACCAAGGAGACTGAGAAAGAACAGCTACAAAGATAGGAACAAAACCAGTGTAGAACAGAACCCAAAAAACCAAAAGAACAAAGAGTTGGGAGAAGAGTAGGATGATCCATAGTGTCGAAGACAGCTGATAGATCAAGGAGAATATGAATTGAGGATAGCTTAGAGTTCCAAACTGAAAGTAGAGAATTAGAAATACAAACTAAAGCCGTTTCTGTAGAATAAAGACGTGGAAGCCAATTGAGAAGGGGAAAGCAAAGAGTTGGAATCGAGATAGGAGGACATTTGTGAATAGATCATTCATTCAATTATCTTAGATAGGAAAGGAAGGAGAGAAATAAGATTATAACTGACTAGGGAATGTCTGTATAACTAAAACTATGCAAGTTTTAACCATGACCCTGTGTTTGAGATCATCAAGATAAAATAAACACCAGTGCCTCCATGCTTTTTTGTGCTAGGAGGAACATTCATCAATCCTAGGAGGACGTGGACTGTTTTGTTTGTTGGGTTGTTTGTGTGCTTGTTTGTTTGTTTTCCTTTTGTAAACATTGTAAAAATTGCAATGCAATTAAATCAATAACATTTTTTAAAAAAAATAAGATTATAATTAGAAAGGGAAGCAGGATCAGGGGAAGGTTTCCTTAGCATAGGAATAATAGCTGCCATCTTATAGGCAGTAGGAAAGATATCAGTGGAAAGGGAAGAATTGATAAGCAATGTCAAATAGGCAAGAACAATAGGGTACATTTTGAGAATAAGAGCAGAAGAAATAGAATCCAGTGGGGAAGCAGTAGGATGAGCATGAGCAAGAAAGTGTGCAGTAATGGACTCTGAACAGAATAGGAAGGGGGGTACTGATAGGTGGAAAGGGAGGAGCATAGAGACTTTGTCAGAAAAGAACATAGCAAAGTCAGATGGGGATAAAGGAGAGAGCAGTAATGGGTCAGGTGAAGGGGATAGATGATTTGGTTAGGAAGACAAAAAAGATGATGAGGAGTGTATGAGAGAATAAGGTCAAAGTACTAGGCATTTTTTCCAGAAATAGCAAAGAGCCAAAAGAGGAGTACAAGAAGGAGATATGGGATAGTTTAACTGAGGATGGGTCTTTTCCCAATTTCCGCTCTGCCCACCACAGAGAGGAGGGAAGGGTGAGGAGAGAAGTGGTGAGCCATGGCTGACGTGTTTGGCACAAAGGACAGTATGCCTAGATGGATAAAGAAAGTCAATCGCATTTTGAAGGCCATGGTTCAGAGAGGACAGAGAATTATTCCAGGCAGGATCGTAGAAAAGAGATGAAAGCTGAGGAGTTAAAGACTGAAAGATGACGATGTGAGCAGAGAAAGCCAGGGGGAGAGGTAGTAGGGCATACGGGAGGAGGAGAGAAGGTAAAGGAAAGAAGCAAATGATCAGAAGCTGGAAAAGGAAGAGAGGAAATTGCATCCCTTTGTCTCAGTTGCTTCCTTGTTTGTTGGCCCTCCCCCTCCCGCCCACCATGCTCCCTTTGGTTGGCGGGCCCATTAAATCGGCCACCCAAAGCACGCCTGCCATGGAAGCCCCATCAGTCAAGGATCAGAGGCTAAGAACAGCTCCAGTGGTATCTGCCGGTGTCCGGCGTGGTAGCACCTAGCCTGCTGCTGTAGATCTGCGGCGATTGATCAGGTAAGTTGAATCGGGGTGTGTTGTATTGTGCTTTGCTCAAAAACTTAGCCTTTTTCTCCCCTTTTGGGAAAGTCGAATCTGGGTGTGTTTTATGGTGCCGTGCTCGAAAACATAGCCTTTTCCCCCATCTAGCAAAGTCATATCTGGGTTTGTTGTATTGTGCTGTCTTCAAATTCTTAGCCCACAACTTGGCACACAGAACTTAGCCGCGTGCACTGTTAGGGAGAATTCTCATTTCTGTGCTAATTCCCTTCAAACGTAGAGACCCCAGCTCTTTTGTTGGGCTTTAGGACGTTTAATTTTAACCCTGGAGTGAGGGAGACCTTTTTCTCACTCTCTCATGTGTTTTGACCTGTTTTACATAGGCATGTACTCTTTGTACAGTGATACACAGCACCTTCAATGCAGAGTCACAGAGAAAACATTTAGATTTCTCATAAGTGTTTGAATACCTTTTCTTCTGTGAACTACAGTTCTCAAGGTTAGTAAAGTGAAATGTACTTTACTTACCTTTTCTCTTTGTAGGTCCAACACACCCCATTTTATGTGGAGTGCTGGGGGTTACCTAGTAGCCCCTTTTCCTTCATTCTCATGTAACTTTTTTATTTTACTCTCACTACTTTAAATGGCTGGTGGCAGTGGTTTAATGTTCCTACCATTGTGCTTTTCTACCGCAGGCTGAATCTTCAGCTGCAGTAGAGCACCCATGGGTGAACATTTAGTCAAAATGGCCCTGGTCATCTTTTATTGGCATTTTCTGTTTGCAAGGTCTTTCTTCTCTTTTACTCTGTGCATTGAGCCAGGTTTGATCCCTTTGTTCATTTTGACTTTGGCAGGCTTCAGCCCTGAAGCCCGCCTCTGGCTCCAGTGTGTCTGGAAAGGCGGGATGTGAGGGAGGTTCACAAAACTCCCCTGTCCTTTGTCTCTAGTAGTGCCTGACTGCAACCAGTCCTGATTGGCTGGCTGGCTGACTGTCCTGAACCCTGCTGTGTGATTGACAGCCTAGGGTGTGCATGAATGGGAGAAACCTGCTTAAAAGGCGAGGGTTTTTGGGACTAGAGACAGAGTCGACCACTGGGAGAAATACCCACGGAAGAAACCATGAACGAAGGTTGCTGCCTCCTCGCGCACCTTTGAATTACCTGGTGAAGCACTGCAGCTGTGCTGAAACTCCTTTTTCAATTCGACAAAGAATCTACGGAAAGGACGACTTCTTTCCTTGGGTTAGTGGGACCAACTAACCCCGAGACCAACTCCACTGGACCATCTTCCCTGATTGGCTGTACTTCTGCACTGCTGCAAGAACTGAGTGCCAGGGGTCTAGAAATCTGCAGTTGAGTGCAACATCTGAAATCCGTCCAGAAGTTCCAGGAGTCTCCTGAGGACCCTTAGAAGCAGGACAACCAGAGCTTGAGTATCCTCACCAGAGTGCAGGACCCAAGGAGTGAAGGAAGCTCAACCGGTATCCGAGATCCGCGACAGTGCTGTTTACTAAGCTCTGAAACTGCAAAGTGCTGCTGAACCAAAAAGAGCCCGTAGCTGCTGAAGACCTCCAAATTACTGCTGCAGGCGCCCTCCAGACGTCCTCCCTCAAGTCCCCACGACTGAGGCTCAGAAACATGGGGTCTGCACTGCTGTAACAGGACAGAATCCAGCTGGACCACTCTTCTTCAAACCAGAGGTACTGTTTAGACTTGGGGTACTTACCCCTTGGTCTATTCGCTGTGCTCTTCTCAGTTGAGATTTGCATTGGTTTGATTTTAGAGAGTTGATTCCAGCTCTCCTTTCACAGGCTTTCTACAAACTCTCTTTGTGCAAGACTTTTATCTAAGAAGTGCCTCCGCTCCATTGGATGTGTTCCAATTGACTTTGGCTGTCCTGGTTCCCTGCAGGCTGTTCTAGTCCAATGACTTTGATATTGATGTCCCACATAGGTGGTAACATGTTTTAGACTGTTATTGCTGGGAAAGGCTTGTTTAGATTTCATTGGGAGATTTAGTTGTCCTCACATTGAGAATCTGTTTAACATTTTTCCTTTCTTTAACCTTTCCTTTCTGCAGCCTCAGGATCTGTAAAATAACTAGTGTGATATATAAATGCCATTACTGTCCTTGTGATTGAAGCCACCCCAGGATGTAGGAATTGTGTATGAAACATATCCAAAGATTATCCACTAACTTTTGTCTGATTCTGAAAAGTATTTTTAAAGTATATTTTATTGGCTGCTCAGTCTCACTATTAACTTGTGTAGTACAGACCTATACCAAATGATGGGTTACCTAATACCAAGCAGATAAGTGTTGTGTAGTCTCACACAGTGTGACTGCACCAATTCTTACCTAACATGCGCTCCCTTGCTTCTCTAGCCACGTGCACTCCCTCGTATCGTAGCTCCCTGCATCCTGTTCCATTCCTCCCCCCTCCTGTGTTTCTCTTCCTTCCTCTCGCATCTCAGCCCTTCCCTGTTCGATCTATTCTGTACTATTCTGACACTGTCTCATGCTCCACAGTTTTTCTGGCATTACCTTGCATTGCTTGCATTCTTCTTCTAGGTTCATGTTGTGTTCTGTGCCTTGTTGACTGTATTGACTTTGTGCTTGCTCTCCACGGATCTTGATATTATGTTGCTATCCACGGTTTGTGGCATCACATTGCAATTGTCTGGATTCTTCACTTCTAGGTTACCTGCTGACCTCTGTGTTTTGCTTTTGGTCCTGTATTGCATCTGCTTTCTTAATTCCATGTTCCCTGTTGTGCTTTGTGCTTTGCCTTGGTTCTGTACTACATCTGCATTCTCTACTTCTAGGTTCCCTGTTGTGCTTTTTTCTTTCTGATGGTTCTTTACTGCGCCTGATTTGTAGGTCTGTTGTTCTTGTTCTTTGTTGTGCCCCATCCTTTCATGTACCCCCCCCCTGTGCCTCCCTCCTGTCTGCATCCCTCCCCTGCCTGGGCTCACCTCTCCCTAACCCCTCTCTTTCCTCCCTGCAACCTACATGGTGCTCTCTGGCTACCCTATCTTTTCTAACTGCTTTTCTATCAACTATCCTATCCCTCTAACTAAGTCTGGCAGGAGGAAGCTCAAAAGGGGCATCCTGGTCTCCAACCCAGGCCTCCCTATCGCTGATACCTATACCAGTGCTTCGTCCAGACAGACCCTTACAGGCATACTCTTTGTCGTTCCATCTCCAGGCCTAGGGACCCTCCATATGGTCTCTGTTCTCTCCCCTTTTTCTTCTCCCATTAATGGTTGCACCCGGTGGGAGGCCCTCCTGGCCCCCTTCCACTCCTCTAAGACTATCATTAATATCTACTGAAAAAGCACTGTCTTGGTCCAGGGCCCTCAAGCCAATCTCCTCCTCGTTGATAAATGCTTCTCGTGCCTTATCAACTTCTTTTCCTCTCCTGCTATCCCTTCTTAACCCCCTTTGGCTCCTCTGCCACCTCTTTGGGACCCCCTGCTGCTTCTCTGGCCACCCTGTTGCCTCTCTCTCTCTCTCTCTCTCTCTCTCTCTCTCTCTCTCTCTCTCCTCTACCAATCCTCTGGCACTCTCTTCTCCCTCTCTGACTACCCAGCCTTCTCTTCCTTCCTCCTCTACCCATCCTCGAGCACCTCCAACACTTCCGCAGGGTGTATCTCTGGTCTGCTCCAAATCGCTACTCTGAACTCTCGTTCAGCTGCCCTGACATCAGCCTGCTTCATGCTATGCCTGAATTAATGTTGTTGACCAATCCATGCCAGTTATTCTCTAGTTGCACTTACCAATCTGTGTCATTTAGCTGTAATTGAGTCACCTATGTGATATACCTTCTTTGATATTGGAATTGGAAGGATGCTAAAGCTAGTAATACTGTTTTGCACTATGGCTGCTGCCATGTATGTGAACCTTAGAAGTCAAGAACACATTGCCCAGTCACTAGTACCTTTCCTAGACCCTAGCTTGCCAACTCCTACAAATACTGTGCCCACAAACCCATCCATACATGACAGAACCCTAGAGACACCATACTACGCATCTCTACCATGTGCCACTTCCAATAGAAATGACAGACTCCGTGCCAGATTACCCAAATTATACGAACCTTCGAGAAGATCATTACCGGCCACTAACCTTAAAACTAACTGTAACTCTAGCCTGAGACCTAGCCACTCAAAGTTGTCTCCTCTAACGGCCATCTCGAATTTGAATACCCATCAGCTTAATACCTATAAACTTAAGTCCTGTAATAAGAATTCTGACAACCCCATCCTAGTCAACAAAGCATCTGAGACTCCCCCCTCAAAGGAGTGCTTCTCAATGCTAGATCGCTTGTCGCCCATGCTACCAACATTGCC
Source organism: Ambystoma mexicanum (assembly GCF_040938575.1). NCBI lineage: Eukaryota > Metazoa > Chordata > Amphibia > Caudata > Ambystomatidae > Ambystoma > Ambystoma mexicanum. The sequence continues at coordinate 1,087,595,970 of NC_090926.1, read as the reverse complement.
GACCTAATCTCTGGAGGCAATTTGGACGTCCTCGCAATTACGGAAACATGGATCCATGATGCAGCAGGACCCACACTTATGCTAGCGATCCCTGATGGCTATACTATAGTTAGACAAGACCGAGACAATGCCCGAGGTGGCGGTATTGCCATTATTTCTAAAACTGCTCTGGGACTTAGACTAGCACCCACCCATCTGTCTCAATCATGTGAAGTTCTTACTGCCAAATTTCAGATAAATAACTCACCATCACTTACGATTCACCTAATATATAGACCGCCTGGCCCTCTTGGTTCCTTTGAGGAAGATCTGCATAACATAATCTCGAACAACCTTAAACCCACCTCGCAACTAATCCTATTAGGAGACTTTAATTTAGGCTTTAACGACCTAACGGATAAAAATGCAACAGATATAGTCAACACAATCAACACACTAGGCCTGTCCGAAAAAGTCAACGAACCTACCCATCTAAAAGGGAGAATACTGGACTGGATAGTGGACTTTAACTGTTCAGTTACTATCTCTTCCATCCTGCCGCTATCGTGCACAGACCACTTTCTAGTGTCATTCCACCTATCTACTATAAGACCCAGTCCAATGGCTCAGCCATTAGCGCCACCATGCTCAACTAGAAGCAAAGAATGTATCACTGTAGAGAAGGTTATCCCTGCCATCTTGCCCACCCTCAATGCACTGCCAGAAATTCTTGATCCAAGTATCCTAGTTCAGGAATTTAACAATATTATGCTCACCACACTGGACAAAATAGCTCCTGTCAAACTCAGACCTAGTAAACCATTAGCCCACTTAAAAAAATGGTTCACACCTCAACTCAAAGACCTCCACATCTTAAAGAATAAAAGTGAAACCAATTGGAGACTATGCCCCTCTAGTGAGAACAAAGCTAAATTAACCTCACTTTCCTCACATTATAAGAAGGAAATTTGCCAGGCAAAACGTAATTCCTACGATGAGCGTATTGCCAACTCTAATTCTAGCATGAAAGAACTCTTTTCTATACTCAAGGAACTAGAGTCCCCAATTGCTGTACCTGATGTCTGCACCAAGGACAAATCCTGGTGTACAGACATACAACATGTCCTAGCCAAAAAAACTAAACACACTCCAAAATAAAATTCAACAAAAAAAAGAAGTACTGAACTTACAGCACTCACCTAATACCCTTTTGCCTAATGTTCCACCACCGCACAATACTACTTTAGATTTTTCTAAAATGTCCACCTTGGAGGTAGAAAAAATCATCCCGTCATTGAAGCTTTCAAATTGCAAAGGTGATATCTGCCCAGCACAACTAATAAAAGATGCTGCCAGAGAACTATCCCCATTCATTAGGAAACTGATAAATGCCTCATTTGCCACAGGTACCATCCCTGCTAACCTTAAACAATCATGGGTGCTCCCCCTCCTCAAGAAACAGTCATTAGATCCTCTTATTCCTACTAATTACCGGCCCATCAGCACGGTCCCATTTCTACTCAAAATATTGGATAAAGCTGCTTATATCCATATTCAAAAACACTTTGAACTGCACAAACTCCTAGGTAACAGACAATCTGGTTTCCGGTCATTACACAGAACAGAGACAGCCTTAATCGACCTAAAGTCCCAAATAGACGAGCAGAGAGACAAAGGGAGGACAGTACTCTTGCTCCTACTTGATCTCTCTGCCGCATTTGATCTGGTCAATCACAAGGTCCTATGTCGACACCTTGATTCTGCGCCCCATTTCTCCTCTGGAGCCATCAAATGGATTTAGTCCTTCCTGAGTGAGAGAACTATGAGAGTCTTCTCCCCGTCGGCAGCCGCTGTCCCAACACCCATCCGCAAGGTTCCTGCGTCTCGCCAACCCTTTGCAATATCTTCACTAAGCCACTGTTTCTGGGGATTACATTACAGACACGGGATTAGTGAACAAAGTCTACCTTATCATCCAAGCATGGATGGCTACTCATGGCCTGTGCTTGAACGATGATAAGACTGAGCTAATAATCTTGGGCTCACAGGCCAACATCAAAAAACTGGCCAAGAATGTTCCTCTTTTAATATTGACGGGAACACCATTAAAGTCTCTAAGGATGTAAAAACCCTTGGATTCTACTTGGATTCCACATTATCCTTTGATAAACAGATTAAATCCCTTACCTCCTCTACAGTTTACACTTGCAAGCTACTCAGAGCTGGCAAGCCGTTCCTCTACGACAACAGTTGTTTGATCCTGGCCAGAGCCCTAATACTCTCCAGAATTGACTACTGTAATGCCCTATACAGTGGTGCTAATAGATCTACCATCCAAAAGCCCTAAAAACATCCCTAGGCATAAATAAAAAAAACCCACATCTCCTCTGTGAGACACCAGCATAAATGGTTATCTACATCTAATAAAATACAACTAAAAACCCTCTCCTTGACCTACAAAGCCCTTAATAACGCAGCATCCAGCTACCTTATAGATAAACTCCAGAGAAGAACTTCTCTCAGACCTACCAGAACTGGGAATGCTAATTGTCTGACCATACCTAAATACAAGCTCACTACTATCGGTGGCAACAGCTTTACTGTAAAGGCCGCTAAATTCTGGAACTCACTGCCCCAAGATCTGAGAGCTGACCAACCCTACCCACATTTCAGAAACAATGTAATAAAATACATCATCGCCACTGACCCTTAGTTCCCTGTACCTGTTGTGGACATGCCCATCTCTGAAGAGACCTCTTACCTTGCATTAATAGTGTATTACGGCACCACATTCGAAGACCATGTGCAATCTAGTCTTCCTGTGCGCTATCCAGCCTACTTGTGAGCCTAAGTGATACACGAAGGGCCTTACTTTTGTAATATATATTTTTGTACAGTGCTTAGTGTTTATTTCTGTAATTATATAGGCCATTTTTATTCTTTGCCATTATTTTTGTACATTGTGTATATCTTGTAAGCATGTAAATATTGTATCTTGTGTTCATGTGGCAACCTTGTAAGCTTTGCATTTCCATACTGCTGCGCCCTCTTACTTACGAGTCTGGTGCGCATAACAAATGAATGAACAAACAAACAAACAAGCTGACAAACACTCCTCTGACATCTGCCGTCTCCAGGAGGAGCCTGATTTGGATGTACTCAGTCTCACTGAGACTTGGTTCATGGCCAGCTCTCTTACGAGTTTTGACACTCTCCTTCCCGATGGCTACAAGATCCTCTCTGAACCCAGAACCAACCGTCCTGGTAGGGGTGTAGCCTTGATTTTCCCAGAGGGGATCTCTGCTTCCATCATTCCAATGCAGCACTACTCCTCCTTTGAATGCTGGTCTGCAGGCTCTCTATCTCTCCTGGCCTCTTTCTCACTGTGGCCACTATCTACAGGCCATCTGGCCAGGTCACCCTCTTCCACTCTGAGTGGGCTGAACTCTCCTCCTTGCTCCTTGCCTCTCTCTCTCAACTTCTCCTCCTCTGAGACTTGAACAGCCACCTGGATGCTACCAGCCCTTTTTCAGGACTCTTTCTCAACCTCTCTCTCTCTCTATTCTTCCCTCTGGCCCGACTCACTCTGCAGGGCACAACCTGGATGTTCTGATCTCCATAGACCTCGCCATCTCTAACCCTCTCACCACTCCTCTCTCTTGGAGTGATCACTTTCTCCTTTCCCCCACCTCTCTCTTCCCCGCAGGTCAAGCCGACTCGAGCACTGCCACCTACCTTCTTGATCATCCGACCCATGAGGCGTGCGTCAGTTGAGGATTTCGCCTCTACTTTCTCTCCTCCAGCTGACTCACATGCTGATAAAGCCATCTCTAACCTTCCTCTCTCTAGCTCTAAAACTCTGGATGTCCTTGCCCCTGTCATGAGGATCCGCTTGAAGCCCAAATCGTGCAACTCTTGGTACGATTCTGACCTGACCGCCCTTAAACGCAAGTGTAGGGCGGCAGAAAGGAAGTGGAGGGCATCGGGCGCACACCCTGACAAACTGGCGTGCCGCCTGCTCCAAAGGCAGTACAGACTCTCTGTCTTCTCTAAGAAGAGAGCCTATATCCAAGCCTGTATCTCATCGGCATCTAACAACTCGGCTGAACTTTTCAAAATCTGCACGGAACTGGCCAATGCTGCTGCAGTCTCTACCTCTCCTGTTCCCTCCCAGGCCCTCTGCACAGCCTTTGCCTTGGCTACTCAGGACATCATGTCCACCCTCTCTTCCTCTGCCTCCTCTTCCTCCTCCTCCACCACTCTTGGCCTGTCTGAGGCTATCTCTCCTCCTCCTTTCTCCTCCTTTCCCCTGTTCACCCCTGACGATGTTTCTAGACAAGTCTGATCTATGAAAGTCTCATCAAAGCAGGTTCTCCGCTGCTCATCCAGGACAATCAAGGACCACATTGACACCCGTGCTCCAGCCTTGGCCGATTTCTGCAATCACTCCTTTGCCACTGGAACTTTCCCCTCCCCCTTAAGCACTCTTTTGAGCACCCCCTTCAAAGAAGCCATCAGCCAATCCTTCCTCTCCGGCTAACTATCTCCATCACTCCTTTCTTGGGCAAAGTCTTGGAAAAGCTGGCCAGCTCTCAGCTTAATCTACATACTGAATCTGTTGGTTGCCTCCATTACCACGAGTCTGGCTTCAGAGCTACTAGAAGCACGGAAATTGCTCTCCTGAACACCCGTGAAGACTTGGGGCCTCATTACAAGGCTGGCGGTAAGGGGTTAACGGCACTGGTAAGGATGCCGGTGCCGTTAACCCTCTACCGCCTCATTCCGAGGTCCCTTACCGGGTCCCGCTAAGGCCGGTTGGTTTTACCAACCGCCCCACTAATAACGGGCCTGCTATTTGCGGGCCCGTTATTATCTCCTTCCCCATTCCCATTGAGCCCTATGGGGGCTCGAACGGGAATGGGGAATGGTTTTCAGAATGGGGACTTACCGGGTCCTCCAAGGTTGGAATGACCCGGTAAGTCCCCATTCCCACTACCCGGACCCAGCCACGACTTTGGAGGCAGCCATGGTGCTAACAGCACCATGGCTGCCCCCAAATTTGTAATGAGGCCCTTGATTTCCAATCATGACTCTAATCTCACTTCTGTCCTCATTCCCTTCGATCTATCCTCTGCTTTTGACACGTTCAACCATGCCATCCTGCTCAATCGTCTCTGCGACAACCTTGGTATTACTGATCAGGCCCTGGCCTGATTGACCTCCTTTCTCACCGACCGACCCTCTCAGGTTCAATTGGGGTCTTTCATCTCTTCTCTCTCTCTCTCTCTCTACTTGTGGTGTTGCCCAGGGGTCTAGCCTCTCTCCCTGGCTCTTGGACCACTACCTGGCACCTCTTGCCCACCGCATTGCTACTTTCTGCTCCAAATTTCAATGTTATGTGGATGACACTCAGGTCTCTTTCAGGCTCCCCTCAGCCACCTCTGCTTCTTCTCTCATACCAGACTGTCTTGCCGCAATTCAGGTATGGTGTGCCGCCAATGATCTCTGCCTTAATGCCAGTAAGACTGAGATCCTCCTCATTGGGACACCCACTCCCTCCTTTCCTCTCTCTCTATGGCCACCCAATCTGGGCCCCATTCCTGCTCAATCCTGTGAGGCTAAGAACCTTGTGTCATCTTCGACTCCACCCTCTCTTTCTCTCCTCACATCGCTGATGTCTCTAAGAAGTCAAACTATCAGCTTCACCTCCTCAGAGGTATTCTACCTTTTTTCCCTTTCCCCCAGAAGCTCACTGTCTCCAGTTCTCTGGTCCTCTCTAGGCTGGACTATTGCAACAGCCTCTTTCTAAATCTTCCTGCCTCTACTCTTTGACCTTTACAACTTATCCAGAACAGGACTGCAAGACTTGTCCTTGGCCTCAAGCCCAGGGATCATATGTCTCCAGCTCTGAAATCTCTTCACTGTCTCCCCATGGCTGCAAGGATAAACTTCAAGACCCTCTGTGTCATCCACAAGGCCTTCTGGGGCCTGTGACCGCTCTACCTCCAACTTTCTCTTCCAAAACATCTTCCTTCTCGAGCTCTCCGCTTATCCACCTCCAACTCTCTGAGGGTCAGACGCTACTCCAAGTAGAGAGTTGGGGGCAGATCTATCTCCTCGGCTGGGGCCTCCCTCTGGAACAGCCTCCCTGCCTCTATCAAACTTGAGCAGAACCACCTCTGGTTCAGGAAGCAACTCAAGACCTTCCTTTTCGCTTCTGCTTTCTCTCTTCCTCTCCCCTACTGATGCACCTGACTGCTCCATGCGCTGGTCTCCTGATCACCCCCTGAACTTGGACCCAGGCTCCTGCATGTCTAGTTGTCCTTGCACTGTATCCGGGCTCCCCAGCACGTAAGGATTTGTATCTGCAACCCTACAGTCCCTTATCTCTGCACGTATGAGCCACCCGCTGGCTGCTCTTGTGAATTAACTGCACGCCTCACCCCTGGCACTTCTCCCCTTCCCTCCTCCCTGCATGTGCACAATCTGAATGACACAAGCCTAGTTAGATCGTTATTTTTTCCTCCCTTTGTTTCCCCCTCCTTGTCTTGTCGTGCCTAGAAACACTTGTGCACAGGAGCGTTATAAATGCCACATCATATCATATCATATGAAGGGTAGTAGAAGAGAAAATTAGGTGCAGAAAAAACTTAAGATATGAGGCGAGGAAAGCTGGGTGAGATTATAGAAGTCAAGAAGAGGAAGAAAAGGTGTGGAAGAATGAGTAGATTTAAGATGGAGATTGAAGTCCCCAAGAAGGAAGAAGGGGAAGAAGAAGGAAGAAAGGCAGACAGAAGGGAGTTGTGATCATCACAAAAGGAGTAGAGAGTTCTGGGAGGGCGATATATAATTAGAAACGTAAGAAAATGTGGTTTAGGGAAAGGGGTAAAGTGATATCTGATTGACGGAAAGAGAGGTAATGTCAGAGAGCATGTATATACAAAGAATGATAAAAAATGCCAGTTCCGCCACCTTGACCCAAGCCCGGAGGGAAGTTAGTAATGGAGTAGGAGAGAGAGGCAGCAGTGTTAGAGTCTGATGGAGGAATCCAGGTTTCGGTAATACAGGGAAAGTGCAAGTTGTTAGGCAGAATCATATGCAGTACCCTTTGGGAACACCACACACAATTAGGACTACAAGTGTAAGCACAGATTCACCTTTGGTACAAGCTTTTACTACACAGTAAAGTGGTAGCGATGGCTGAGCTGCCAGACTTATCTCAAGAGCAAGTGAGCAGTACAAGAGGTTACACAAAGGACAGCAGTTACTGTTACGCTCACCTGGCTCCCACAGGGGCGTCGATCGGACAGCTGCGGTCTCCACCAACGTGACGCGTAGTGCAGAGATGACAGACTGGACTGGCCCGCCTAATTCCGTCTGCTTGACCCGTAGAAGTATTCTCCTGAAAGTGGAGAAAGGGAATTAGCCACCCATGGATTTAAGTGATAACACCTCACTGTTCTCCCCACTAATCACCTCCGATATTCCCTTTCTTTAGTCTCACCTTATGGATTTAAATGATGACCTCTCCATCCTGCGTGGAATGCAGGGGCGCATAGATACCAGTTACTTCACTGGTTCGAAGGAATTGGGAGAGTTCCAGATGAATATTGACTCTGAGGTTCCTGGCGAGGACCCGTAAGTATAAAGTTCAAAAGAGTTCAATATGTCCAATATTCACTCTTGTCCAATTCCCTTCTTGTCTTGCAGCTTGATCCAAGAGAAGATTGTCTTGTGGCAGCTGATAGCGTTCAGGTAAGAGTCTGTATTACCCAACACTGTCCGGTAAAAAGATGCATATGTTTAACCTGTTGCTTTCTCTCTTCTTACAGGTGCGGCGTAAGAAGATGTGGCGTGTTAAAGAATGATGCCTCCGGCGGTAAAATCAGGTAAGTCTATGGTGGTAAAAGAGATTGTCTTTGTCGGCTCTCTCGGCTCACCTTGTTATTTGTTTGTCCCCTATGTGCCGGAGTTCAGTGAAGAAGTGATGGAGACTGCGCCGGATCGTAGAGATGGGGTGAAGACTGGTGAGTATAGCGCGGCGCTGCAGCTGGCGATGCAAAGCGTATAAAAATAATGTCCTTTTCCAAGTTCGAAGACGCACTGGATCCGGAATCAGGTGAGGAATTAAATCAATGTTCGTATTCTAACCTTTCCTACTTCTTCCTTCTTTTTCTAGGAGCTCCGGATTCGAGGCGGCCGTGGCAGAAGGCTGGATGCTGACTTGCAGGCACGGTGAGCGTTATGCTGCAGGATGCAGGATAACGCGAAGCGTGTGCTGCTCTTCGGGCGTGGTTTAAATAGCCTTCAAAGTAGTTCCAGGTAAGAAGTTCCCCCAAAACCACACCCGAGTAAAAAATAGTCCCTGAAGTAAAGTAGTCCCATTCAGGCCTCACGTTGGCTTGGGATCTTCGCAGCATGGTCTGCATGAGGTAAGTTTAAGCATATAAGCTTGGCGCCTACGGCGCCAGTACTGTACCCAGATAGCCCCTAACCGGGGCTGCTGGGCTTTTACTAAGTACCTGGATGCCTGCTCCCGGGACTGATGGGCTTGGTCCGGATGCCCGGGGGTAGGCATCATGACAGTTACTATGGTTCAAACAAACACTGAATCAAGGTTTCTGAGTAAATGAATATACATTTATTTACACCATCAGTTGTAAAACAGTTCACTATTATAAAGCAGCAGAAAATCACAGTCTTAAATATACTACACAAAACCCAATCAATTCTGGACTTGTTAAGCTCCAAATGAAGTGTGAGCAAAATGGCACTCCAGCTATTTAAAAGGGGAGGAAAGACAAAGGTTAACAAAATCAACAACACCAACAAGTGATAGGCAGGGCAATCTAGAAAAGGCTTATACAACTAGGAATCAAATCAATAGGCCTGGGCCAATGTTAATGGTTCAGAGTCTTTGAAGAGAATCACACACTTCAGAGTAGTTTGCGGTTAAGTCTTTGCCAAGAGTTCAAAACGAAGTTGATCGGAGGAAACATTATTCAAAAGAGTAGAGAAGGACAACCCTCCGAAGAAGCGAAAGATTTAAAACACTTTCACTGCGGTCAGACGGAACGAACGACCGAATTTGAACAGTACCTTGAAAGAAGAAGAATGCTGTAGCTGAGGCGGTGGTTCCTGGTAGTTCCTGCAGGCTCACGGTTCCTGAAGCGACTGTCGTGCTGATAAGAAGGAGGAAGACTGGAGGGTCCTGCACTGCCCAGGGAAGAAGCCAGCAGCGGAGCAAAACGTTTACCGGCACCGTTCACGCCTTACCAGCACCGTTCATACCGTTACCGCCACAATTATAATGAGGCCCAATGTGTTGCATTCAGGGCATTCCAGTAGTCTAAGTAACCAGTAACTAAGGCTCCTATTACAACTTTACACTTACACAGGGACATGAATGGACAAATCTTCTGTGTAGAATGGTGAATATAGTTGCAAAAAGTAAAGGAACCATTGTAAACAGAAAAAATTAAAGTAGTGGAACACCGCTCCCGACCCTTCCTGCTCACTTCGATCACTGCCTGTATACCACAAAACAAGTGTGTAGATTTGGACACCAAACGTACCGTACATAAATGGGCTACTGTAAACATAGATCATGAAATTGTGGTGGGTAAGACCACACAAAGGTCAGTCCTAGTAGTCATTTTATTGTAACACACATTCGCACACTGGCCAAAAGCACATCAGATGTCAGAGAGCTGAAAATGGGCCTTACATCAAAGCACCTAATGTTGAAGTTTATCTGTTTTATTTTGGGCTGCGCAACCCAAAGTGAGAAAGCACCTTTCGGTTGCCGGAAGGTAAGACATGTTTTCAATTTGCTATTGATGGGTGATGTGCTTTTCACCAGTGATGAAAAAGAAGGTTACCCTCGGGAGGCTAGGTCAGGCACACAGCGCTTGCCCTGACATGGAGCAACACAGGCTCGATCGCCGGGTCCGCGCTTAGAAACCTCTGGATATTAAGCGCTTATAAATAACCAATTAGAGTAATATCTAACACACCTGCTACCACGACCACCGCTTCAGCCATGGTCTTTCAGGAAGTTTTGGAAAAATGGCAAGTTGCTAGACATAACAAAAATCTGCTGAACATATAAAAAGTCTATGATTGACTGTTTCGAGGAAAGGCTACAGAGGACCCTCTGCCGTTGTGGCGTTTTATAGTTCCCTTGGATCCAATTGTTCTCTTATTAAGGACATTTGTGATTCGTCAGTGGAGCGCGCTCCATTTTCTTTAAGCCTTAACGTTGCTGTAACGAAACCATGTATATGTTTTTGTAATAATAATATGTATGCATTACCCCGAAATATTTGCCATCTTGTGTTGTTCAGCTCCCCGGAGCTACTAGACCAGTGTAATAACTGTCAAAGTGAGTGACGGCAGGATATGTGGGTGTCTTAGGGGTTAAGTCACGTGGTATAGTGGGGCATGGAGGTCTCTTCGTACTTAGATATATTTTATTAAGTGAGTACGTTGCATTTCCGCACAATATCAGTATTTTGTGAAATACTGACCCTGTGGTAAAGTCTGCATTTTAAAAATCAATTACATAAAAGTTTAGAACGTATAGGATCATGGCTGTTCAAGGAAGAGGTACACTCAAACTCAGCTAGTTTGCCTTCTTTTGTTTTTGTGCTTGTGCTGTGTGATGTGTGCAGTCCGCCAGGGTATATTCCTGTCCCGAAATCAACCAATTCCTAAAATGTGAATGAATTAGATGTAACATTCATTTTTGGGCAAGGAATAGCTCGCACACCTGAGTTAAATGAAATAAATATAGAGGTTAAAAATGCCTACTATGTTTGCTGTATGCCAGTCTCTCTGGTGCAAAGTACTGCAGAATACCTTCATATGCTATTTGTTACTGCCTCCTGCATGCCCTGGGATGGCAGAAAGAGCACTGCCCAACCCAGCATGTTTGGTTCATCACTTATATTTGAAGAAAATATTAACTTCTTCTATATTAAAAAAAATTCCTGCCATGTTTGCCATACTCCAGTCTCTTAATAAGACCCAGAAGCTCTAGTGGGTGATGGCGCCATCCTTTTCTGCATCATTATCATCATCATCCGTGTCGGCAGCCGCTGCAGGAACATGCTCAGAGTTGCCACGTCCAGTAAGGCATAATGGATATTGCTTTCACCCCTGCCTATTGTTGGCCACAGTCAATAAAGCAGAGGCCCATCGTGTATGGCCAGCAGCTCATTATTTGTGAGATACTGCTCAAGCATTTCATCTGCTGTCCTTCTTGATAAGAGGAATTGCTCTGTTGGCTGTGTTTTGAACCAAGATTGGCCAAGCCTTTCCAAATAGAGGTTTCAGCTTTTGGCTACTTTTGGGAAGCTCCTGTAGAAGAATGCAGACTTGAACATTTGCTGCTATGCATGCCCACTGATAACATATGGTGCAGACACTGGAGAGGCTAGCTATTTCAGCTGCCTTGGAAGTATAGTGGTGGGAGTGAAAATGGTGGTGACACTGAGACTGCTCTCTGTGGCAACAGTAAAATACAGCATTTCTCCATCTCCTTTTCTGGGAAATTGCAAGTGATACCTCCCCCTTTGATGTGCTGTAATTTAGTCCAGGAACCATCTCAGCAACGCAGCCAATCAAGATTTGTAGGATGGGCTTAAAATTGTGCAACAGATTAACTTCCCTGAGCCAAGTTGGTTTAACCACCCAATTCAGATAGTTACCTCGACATGGAATTTGATGTGGAATTTGATGCTAAAACAAATCTGGAGCCCAAGAACATGGCACCATTGGGTGACCCGACTATGTTCGCATTACTGGGTCTCTTACCCACCACTTAAAGGCTATGTTGGCTAAATTTGAAGCTTTGTTTGCCTTTTGTTTTGTCTTGGCCACGAACCAGCAGACATTTGAAACTGTCAATGGCCAAGGTCCTGGAAGCTACTGGGGCCTATTGTCCTGTCCCAACCCCACATCCCTGTAGGTCTGTTACTGCTATTGTTCGTGAGGAGCCTGTTTTTACATCTTAAAGGGCCCCGTTAAGCCTAAATTCTATTCGAGTAATCCAGAGTGAGGCCGGGTGTTGCCCGGTGGACGGGACAGGCTTTTAATGCCACAAGGACTGATGGAGCATGATCACCAAATAAACCTAAAATAATTAAGAAAGTGCAAGCTGATGGAAACAGGCGTACAGTGATCCTGCAGGGGCCCATGGATAGGTGGGCTCTTCCAAAGCCCAGACCAACTTCACTTAACATCATTGAATGTATTGGGCCATGAAAGATAATAATGAACGATAATGACAGGTCAAGGGCATCAAATACTATTTCCCACAAAACCTCATGGTCGGGACCAGTACATAGCCGGCACGCCCCGGACGATGAGTGAAGGTCCAAACCGACAAGCTCCTACCCAAAGGGCCTCCAACTTAAAGTCCCATATGCTACGACACCTATTGCTGATAAATTTGTAAGAGAGTGGTGCCACGTATAACCCTAGATCTGCCATAGTGGTAAATAGACTAATGAAGCCGGTCCTTCTAGTGAAAAAGCCTGTTTCTTAATAGGACTACACTTCTCCAGTTCAGGGCCACGATCCCATGGCTACCTTCGATTACTTCTGCAGACATGCGTCAACTCGAACTTCTGAAGTGGGACAGCAGTACTAATTGGGTCCTGTTACGATTTGCTCCACCTGTGGTGGTATCTTTGTTGTGTGCTAGTGTGGACGCTCTGAATACTTTAGGCTTGAAACTATTATTATGTTGCAATCCACTAGTAAGCTCTGGGCCTCCTGCTTTAGACAACTCTGTGATTCGTCACAGGGGGCAGCCCCGCCTGGCTGGGAATCAGGGTGGTGGCAGCTTAAACGCCCCTTATTCAAACCAGCCTGCTCATGTTCACACTTTCCCCAGTCTTGAAGAGGCGTACTGGGTCCCTCCGAACCGGACAAAGAGTACCCAAGTGCTTCGTCAGGGTGGAATTGACCTCATGCCCACATCTCTGAGGTTTCTAAAAAGTCAAACTTCCTACTGCACCGCTCAGAGGTACCCTTCCTTTCCTCTCCTTCTCCCAGAAACTCACTGTCTCCCAAGCTTTGGTTCTCTCTAGGTTGGACTATTGTAACAGCCTCTTTCTAAATCTACCTGCCTCTACTCTTCGCCCTCTGCAACTAATCCAGAACAGGACTACAAGATTTATCCTTGGCCTCAAGCCCTGGGATCATATCTCTCCAGCTCTGAAATCTCTCCATTGGCTCCCAGTGGATGAAAGGATTACATTTAAAACCCTCTGAATTGTCCACAAGGCTTTCTGGGGTCTGGGTCCAAAATACCTTCAGCTATCCCTCCGCAAATACCTCCCCTCTCGAGCTCTTCGCTCCTCTACTTCTAACTCCCTCAGGGTCAGTCGTTTCTCAAAGAAACGAGCCGGGGGTAGATCTGTGTCTTCGGCCGGGGCCTCCCTCTGGAACAGCCTCTCTGCCACTCTAAAACTGGAGGAGAACCATCTCCGGTTCCAGAAGCACCTCAAGACCTTCCTCTTTGCATCTGCCTTTGCTCCCCCTCTCCCTTGCTGATATGCTCTCTCTTGGCAATGTGAACCTGGCCACCCTCTGTACCCTTGGCCCAGGTACCTTCTCACCCTGCCACCCTTCTGCATTGCCTCCGGGCCACCCCTTGCACTGGGGACTGTATCTTTACCCATACAGTCCCCCACCCCCTCATTTTCTTCTTTTTATGCACCTATCAGACTTACCCAGTTCTGCTGCCGTAAACACAGCACTTGCCACTTGCTGGCTGCACTACCCCTGTTTATTACTCCATTATCTATTTCATTTATATTTATTATTATTTATCTGTTTATCCCCTGCTCCGCACTTTCCACTCTCCCCCTTCCATGCACTTTTCCCCTTTCCCTTTCCCATGCACTTGCACGTTCTCAATGTCACTGTGCCTATTAAGATCGTTGTTTTGTTCTCCCCTGTTCCCCTCCCTTGCCTTGTCGCACTCTGAAACACTTGTGTACGAGCGCAATACAAATAAAATATCATATCATATCTAAGGATAGCAAGTTGGAATACTCGGGGCATACCCATCTTTTACATCCTGAGGGGTCGGTGCACCCATTGACCAATTATGATTTCTTCTTATTACAGGAGACCTGGCTCGATTGCACCCTACAGTTTGAGAGCTTCCACCTCTATCAAACCATGGCCAACAAAGGCTCTACAGGTAAGCTTTTTGGGGGTGCTTATTATAGGAGTTAGCCAGAAGATAAGCTCACGCCAAGTGATGATGGCACAGTTGGGGTTACCCTCCAAGGTGTTGAGCTGTAGTCAGATAGAGAGGTGGACGATTGGAAGATGTTGGTTATAAACCTATATATTCCTCCTCGCACCAAATGTTTGGAAGAAGCACAAACTCTCCTGGAAGTAATTTTGGCAGTGGGTGATGTGAGTTATGGGGGCTGGCCCCATCTTCACGCAAGGTGTTTAGATGAATTAAAGTGTGCTGGCTACCACAACGTGGCTAAACAGTGTGAGATGTGTCAGGGGGAAAGTAATAATAAGTGAAAACAATGGGTCACCTTCTTGAGGCGTTGGGGCCTCTTTAGGATGAATGGTAGACCAATGGGGATATCCCGGGGCAATATAATTGGGCCAGGAATAACAGCCGGGCTACACTTGATTACTTCTTTGGGAACAACGCTTGTCTCACGGCTACCCAGGACCTCAACATTTTTGCCCTTACCATTAATCTAAAGCCTGATTTACAGCTTAATGAGCGGGATTCCCCGTGGCTGTTCCGGTTTACAGCGTAACCACGCTGGGAACCGAATCCACTGGTCCACCAGGAAACTCCAAAAGGTGAGGGAGCGGGTCACAGAGCTCACTGGAGATGATATTGAGTCCCTGGGTACACTTAGTCATACATGCCAACCCTCCCGATTTAGGCGGGAGACTCCTGATTTTTTCATTAAAAACAGTACTATTTGTTACTGTCTCCCGCCTACAATAACAATATCCCCAATGCCTTCGTATGGGGAAAAAGCATTCTCCCGATTTCGGTGCTGAAATCTCCCTCTCAGGGGCTTCAGAATGTTGGCATGTCTGCTTAGTTGTAACAAGGTCAAAGCATGGCTTAAATGCATAGCCACACAAGTATGCTCTTGCCCTAAGCGGCACCTGCTGGTTAGTCATAAAACTAACAATAAAATGGATAGGGCCATCCGGGATGCTAACAGATTTATGCGTAGGGAAATTAGAGCAGTTCAAGGCTGTAGGTGGCCGGTGCTCGAGAAGATTAGATGGGTGAGACATATTAGGAATAACTATAAGGAGTGGCTTAAGCACTGGAGGTGCTTTATAAAAAATACCAATTGGCAAAATGTGATTTCAGTTCTCAGGAGAGATAATACTAGGAATACTTGGGCTATGCTATCTAGGGCTAAAGGGGACAGCAGGGAAAACATTTTAAACCCTATCCAGGATTTTGAGTGGATCAGTCATATTAAGGGGAATAGAGATTCCCCCGTTGGGGCCTCTCTCCCTCAATACCTGATCGGGGGTTGGCCACTGATAATTCGGGAGGATGAAGTTTAAATTATTATTGCGAACCTTAAAAACTCCAGGGCCTTGCCAATGCAGTATTGAAGCAGAATTCATCTAAGTGGGCATCTATTTTGAAAATCATGTCGACAAAGTGTGTGTTACACAGGAAATCATGATTTCTTGGCAGCAATCGCTGTTAGTACCGATTTACAAAAAAGGGGATTGTTGCCAGCTAACTATAGATTGCTGTCGTTATTAGACGCTATTGGGAAAATCTTTGCCACATTCATTTTAGTGCCCTTCAGAATTGGGTTGATGAGGCGCAACTACTAAATTTTACAAAGGCAGGTTTTCGCCCTGGGTGTTGTACCTCGCATAATATTAGGATTATGGATACACTGTTTAGAGAAGCCACATCACCCGGAGGGGGGGAGGTCCACATTGTATACTACCTATGTGGACTTACGTGGAGGCCTTTGATGGGGTGTGCCTAGGTAAGCTTTGGCTCAAGATGGAAAATTGGGGGTGCCCTCAGTGCCTTATGAATGTACTCAAGGGCCTCCATTTTAACACACAAGCGCGTGTGCGATTTATCGAAGAGAATTCACTCCCTCATTCTCTTCGTGCCACTTCTGAATATCTCTCCTTTCGTCGCTCTTTAAAGAGTCTTCTGTTCTGATACTCTTTTCTGCCTCTGTTTTTCTTGCCAGTTTAGCGCCATGATGCCTTTGGTTGAACGTGCGCTTTATAAGTGTTTTTAACATAACATAACATAACATAACATAACATAACAGGGTGCCTTGACCGCCCTGTTCAACATTATAGGGGGCAAAACAAGGGTGTACTTTGGACCCCCTTCTGTAAAACAGCTACATGTCGAATCTACCCTCACGATTTACCCAAGTATTTGGTTGTTGCCCAAGAATTGGTGGTCAGTCAATACCTTGTATTTTATACGTGGAAAACTTGGTATTGTTTAAGGACACCTACAGTGGAACGAGGGCTATGTTTGATACTTTGGTAAATTATGCTATTGAAAATGACCTAAGTATCAACATGGATAAAATAAAGGTAATGGTGGTTGTTTGCGCCCAAGAAGGTCAAGTGCCCAGACGTTATCACCAGATTTGGGATGCTTGACATTGTGGCAAAGTACCCTTACTTGGGGCTGGAAATGAATACCAACAGGTCATAAACCCATATAAAAGAGGCCAAAATTATAAAGGCAAGACATATGACCCATTTGATTGAAAAATGTGCAAATCAAACTGCAGGTTATTCTCTCAAGGGGATAATGACCCCACTGTAGCCAGTGTCTTTTCCCCATGGTACTATATGGCTTAGAGGCCTAAGCCATGGGAAACTTACACTAGCTTGATACAATCGAGGGTTATTTATAGATGCAGATATTAAATTACTACCCTTGACCCCTGTTTAGTACCTTAGATTAGAACAGTTTATTAAGCAGGCCAGGTGTTGATTAAGCCGGGGTTGCTTCACCTTAAAATTAATACAAGGCCAAAATACCAATTGCTTGCTCTGTTGGGGCCCGTTCAAGGAACACACAAAAAGTCCAAAGGAGAGGAATTGAACAGTCTAATTGATAGGCTGTATGAGAATTTTGGTTGGTTACCAGACGTCAAACGAGGCACTAGACTCATTAGGCCTCATTACGAGTTTGGAGGTAGCCATGACGTTTTTAGTGGCATGGCTACCTCCAAACTCGGGTCCGGGTCCCGCAAAAGGGGATTTACCGGGCCATTCTGACATTGGAGGGCGCGGTAATCCCCTTTTGCAGTACCCGGACCCGGTACATCCCCATTCCCATTTGAGCCCCTATAGGGCTCAATGGCAATGGGGAGGATGCTAACAACGGCCCGTTAATGGCGGGCCCGTTGTTAGCATCCTGGTCTGCTAGTGGGTCCCGCTCTCCACGTATGGTCTGACCAGGCGTGAAGAGCAGGTCCTGCTGCAGACCTCGTAATGAGGTGGCCCTGAATGAACGGTGCTGGTCCCTTACCGGCACTGTTCATTCCGCGGCCGCCTACGTTGTAATGAGGCCCATTATCTTACAACAGTTATTTAAAAGTACATTGAAGAAATGGGATTGGACTAATAATTACATGCACCTCTATACACTGAGTACATACTCACATGTTCCAAATGTCACTCACCGGTTTTTGCAAGCTCAAAGATATTCGAGACAGTGCCCCAGCCCTGAGGTTTGGCATTTTACATTGAGCTTAAGGACAAATTAACTTCCCCTCTTAATATCACGTGGTGCCTATCTCATGATCCCATTACAGCATAGGCTCTGTTGCATATGTAATAGTGCAATCTCACTTGAAACAGCTAAACACTTATTTACTGAGTGCAAAATACTGGGACCAGCTATTATGACTACAATGGGGGGGTTTGTGCATAATTCTGACTCTATAAAACACAACGTGTTTTGGAACTTCTGCCTCAATATGCAGAGTGAAAGGGTACAGTTAGCTTTGTATCGACTTTGGTGTATTATTGTGAAATTATTGCCCAAGAATAACAATTTGTGTTTAGGGTATTTGCACTGGTTGTTTTCGAGAAGCTGCACTACCCACCACTTGTTTCCAAATAGCACATTGCTTCAGACATCCAGGAGCAATGGTTTGCCCCCAACCTGCAGGAGTTGTTGAACATCATTATTGCAAATTGTACTATTTGTCATTTGTTTAACACTGGGCAGACATTGCACACATTGCAGGAGACATTGCCTCGCCCTAGTGGACCATTCTGTGAACTCTAGATAGACTTCGCAGATATGGGTGAACGGTGCAATACCGTCCGATACCTGATGGTGATTGTGTGTCCATTTTCCCGTTGGGGTGAGGCTGGGCCCTGCACACATTTCAGCACCAAGTCAACAGCCACATCTTTAGTGGGAGAAATGTGGGGGGTGTGCAAGTTTTTAAAATATGATAATGGCACAAACTTTCTTCAATTAATTGTTTAAAGAAATTGCTGCATTGTTAGGAATTCAACACACAATGTGCTCAATTTACCACCCACAGGCCATCAGGTTTGTAGAACAGATCAATGGTCTTTTGAATAGGAAATTATCTAAGCTGTATGCCACCCTTAAAAATAACTGAACTGTCTGCTCTGCTTGCCCCTCACCCTGTACAGTTTGTAAGTACCATCACCTCTCACCTCACGAAATAGTGACCGAGAGGAGAATGCATATGCTTTTTACACATATTCATGGTGCATCTGATGCTCACAGGTCTCCAAGTATTTTGTGAGAAGAATTTAAAGGGTATTTGCGACAGTTAACCAGATGCATAACGGTTCTCTCTCGATAGATAGCACCAAAAAGAGATGATCCTGATACAGAACTGGCACCCAATGAAGTGAGTTTACCACCACTACAGCTACTGGCATTGGTAGGAGCCACAGTTTCATGGGTCGTACACAGTAGTGTATGACACTGTGTTTGATGTTAATGTCAAGAAGTTGTGGTATTGGGTTCCCTTCTCCGATGTCAGGAGAGCACCGGATACACATCCCCCTTCGCCTACTATGAGGCCACTTGTAGAATAAAGAGAACGTTTTTTTTTCCTTCTACATTACTAGAAATATCTTGCCATTAAATTCTCCAGGAAACGGAGGGAGCCTCATATTCTTAAATACATTGATTCAGACAGTGGGCCTCATTACGAACCTGGCGGAAATCGAAAAACGATGGCGGAAATGCAATACCGCCATCGAATAGCGCTCGGTGCGATCATGACCGGTCACCGCAAAGTACGATGCCATTAGCGACACCGTAGTGAACGCCAACGCTAACTGCACCAAGTACGCGCGCGCGCGCCATGCCAAACCGTAATTACCACCATGGCGCAACGGTACGCGAATTCTGACCCTAGCGGACATGCACATAACGGCATCAAGCACGGCGGAAAGTACCATTCCGCCATGGTGAGAAGTACGGCATCGAGAACCAACCGTAAACGGCCCTACTGAGTGCCTGTACACCGCTCCCTGGCCACATTGTACAACTCCCCGTAGGTGCAATGAAGTCACACAATGCAACCAGTGAAATGTACTAGTCATCCATGCCTGCCAACGAACAAATGAATCTCAAGAGGGGCCAATGGGAGCTGCAGGGCACAGATGGCACGAATACAGAAGCTATACAAATGGACATGACCTCAGTCTCCCACCAAGAAACGCACGCAAACACAGGCACCTGTGACCAGCAATATTCCGATAATCACATCATTCCACCAATCCAACTGGCTGACCGGCATCTGTTACACAAAAGCTAATCCCCCGCCCCTGAGCATGACATCATCAAAACAGTCATATTGGCAGCCCTTATCCCTGACCTCACTGGGTTTCGTAGGCAAACGCGCCCAGCACAGTACCACGCAACTATACTCCGAAACTGGAACCCAATGCAGATCTCCTCACAATACATCGCTCCCCAAATAGGAATATGCCACATCACTTGCAAAGAAGAACGCTACACGGTTCATATCAGAATAGAAATTTAATGCACAACAAATTCACCAAGCCCATACAGCCATTAGGCCATGAACTCCAAAACACATTTCACCATTGTGGGCTGCATCCGCAATAAATGACCAGCTACTTCTTGTGTGACGCCCTGTTCCTTCATGGTACACAGGGGCTACATTCTCGTACGAAAAGGCAACATGGAAGCGCCTAGAACCGCAGGGCCGTCCCAATAGGGAGGCACTAGTCCAGCTGAAAGGCCGAAATGTTGCTCCCAGCCACTAGTACTGCGTAAGGGCATGTGGCCCATTGGCGATCGTCCCATAAGATCGTAATGCTGCTCCACTGATTAACACGAAGCAGCAGGTGTCGGGAGTGGCATACAGATGGCAGTGGCAAAAGGGGAGGAGATACCTGTCAACCAAACGAAATGAAAAAGAATAGTATGGCCATCAGAACTACATTTGAATTACTCACTTCAATGATCACACCAAATCCACAGCCATATGCATGCTAGCCCACTCCAAAGGATCATCACCACCCAAAAACCACTTGCGAATCATAACTATCTATATCGAGGTGAAAACACTATCACAAACGAGTGTACCTGTGCATGCGTCTGTTAAAACAGAATCCATCAGATGGGATTGGTAACGTGCATAGACACAAGTGACTGAAGGCGCGTCGAGACAGGGAGGGCTCAACAAGGCCAGATAGACGATGGTCCCACTATGGCAGCCCTGCATCACATAGCGCAGGGGAGGCGGATAGATTCCAAGAAGCCCTGTACATGGCAAACTCTGTATCAAATCATCTGTCCATGCATCCATACATCATTCCCTCATCCCGTAATGAAAACGCCTGTTTCCATACTCACATAACATGTGAAATTTCCATTGAGTCTGTGCGTTATGCAGCCTGCAAAATCCACTGTGCCCCAGCCCGTAATTCCAGTGTTGTGAAGTAACATGTATTTGGGAACGTCCGGCCTCATCGCCCACTTCGCTATTGCGCATCCCAAACTATTCATATCAATCATTGCATCCTCGCCATGGCCCCTGTCCCAAGGACATTGAACAATAGAACGTTATATTTGCAGTCAGACCTGTGGGCATCTCCTCGCCGCTAGCTGAAAACCGAAAGCGCCGCCCTTCGAATTCCTCATTTGCAACATCACGTCGAAAAGGCATCTGTGGCCGCTTGAAATCACAAATTAATCCATCTAGTGCGGCTGTGTGTGAAAATGGCAACTGCCTTCACTCACAAATGGGACGCCCCGCCCGTCGGTGAACCTCGGTACAGTGTTGCATGAGGGTCCACCGTTACTCGAGTACTACGTTCCACTGACCCTTCACAAGTCTGTTCGCGACTGCAAAGATAGTATGTGAAACAATGGGACCATAGCCGAATGAACATATCAACCAATGTTACACTGCCATCGGGTACAAATACATGATTGTAATAGCAAGATGCCATTCGGTGAATTGCAGCGTTGTGTGCGGGACGTGCTCGCCCAAAGGGGAGAGCAGCTTGCACAGGTGGAATGAATCACCACAGGTGGAGGACATACAGCCTGAAAACACATAAATTGCACACCCAGTCTCCTCCCACAACCACACCCACTCCGAAATGCTACCGGCAGGACTAGCTATGTTGGCCCTGGGGGACCTGATAGCACTGCAAGTACTCCAACTTCAAGAAGAAGACGAACACCAACTACAACCGGCCGCACGGAGGAGACGCAGGAGGAGGAGGAGGGCAAGGCAGGGCCAGCAAGGGCCGCCAGCACAGCCACTACCACCACGCAGGCAGCCCGCAATCCCACGCCTCCGAGCACATCCGTTCAACCTCACTGACGAGCAGATCCACACCCTCTACCGTTTGGACCGGGACACCATAACCGCCATTGTGGACATGACACAGGCTGACCTTGTCAGCATGATAGATAGCCCAACCGCCATCCCACCCCTACTGAAGGTGGTGTCTGTACTCCACTTCCTGGCCACAGGCACCTACCAGCACACAGTCGGACAGTTGCATGGCATATCACAGCCACTGTTCTCACGGACACTATTGCAAGTGCTCGATGCCCTCCTGCAGCACGCAGACGACTACATCTCTCTACCACGCTCGGAGCAGGAAATTACCAACACAAAAGTGGGATTCCATGCACTTGCCGGCATACCGGGTTGCATTGGTGCCATCGACTGCACCCATGTGGAATTGGTTGTCCCACATGCCATGGAGGCCCAGTACCGCAACCGAAAACAATTTCATTCTCTGAATGTACAAATGGTGTGTGACTCCAACAGGATCATTACACATTGTTGTGCCCGATTCCCTGGATCAACCCATGATTCTATGGTCTTGAGGAACTCTACAATACAATGCTACATGGAGCGACACGCAGGGAACAGATCCTGGCTACTCGGTGAGTCTCATTTCATGCATGATGATGTGGGGTATGTGATGCGGCAATGACCTGGCAGGAAGGGGGAGGGTGCGTACGTAGCAATGGCATTCCTCAAAATTCGTTTATTGTCCACATACAGGTGATGCCGGGTATCCACTGAAGAGATGGCTCCTCACACCAGTCCGGAACCCACGGGACCAGCATGAGGAGGACTACAACCATGCCCACTCACGTACCCGTGTAGTCATAGAACAGGCATTCGGCCTACTGAAGACTCGTTTTCGCTGCCTCAGCAGGTCTAGCGGGGCACTCCTGTACCGCCATGTGAAGGTTGCAAAGATGGTGATGGCATGTGTCATGCTACACAACATGTGCGTACGTAGAAATGTGCCCATGCCCCCTGACGCAGAACTGCAAGCACCTGAAGATGGTCATGATGAGGGTGGGGATGTGGCAGCACCTCAAGGAGTCTGCGAGGCACAGGAGGGCCGTGACATTCGTCAGCATCTCATAGATGCATGCTTCTAGCACTCACGCCTGGTGGCTGATACATGGACACGGGACTCGTGGCACTGTGTGTGTCTGGAACATGCACAATATGGACTGTACGCCTATAATGGCCTCGTACACAAAGATCAATGTCCACACATCTCATTGGATGATCGTGCATTGTTTATGGCATATGTGATATCATGTTAAACACCCTATCGACCCGCCACCCAAGTGAGCCCAACACACCTCCTCCACCCTCCTACCTCCCCCCCGAACACCAGTGTCCAAAGATGCTCATTGTCAGTGGGCAGTCGCTATTGCAAGCCCCCTCTGCGGGTATCAGGGGCACCCCTGCCTGTGGAGCGCAGGTTCCTCCCAGATCTACGTTGGGGGCTGCCCTGGACGGAACTTGCAACGGATGATGTCTCTGCCTGCTCACGTCCATGCATGTCCCTAAGGGTTTGTGAGAGCTCAGTGAGCACACGGCGCACTGCGGCAAGTTCGGCACATACGTCTTTGGACGTCGCATGCAGTTCCCCCCTCAGGCTCTCGGTGCTTCTCTCCATTTGTGCCCTTAGTGTCTCTGTACTTCTCTCCATTTGTGCCCTTAGTGTCTCTGTACTTCTCTCCATTTCTGCCCTAAGTGTCTCAGTTGATGTTTCTATGTCTGCCTTAGTGCCCCCACATTCATCGGCATGGTCCTTGAGGAGCGTGGCCAGTTGCTGCTGTTGCACGATTACCTGGTCGAGGGACTGTTGCCTCTGCTGGGCCATGGCCATTTGCGGTGGTGTCACAGAGTGGCTGATCACCTCATGTTGCCTTGCCACAGGGCTTGTGGGGGATGGCCAGTCGTCGTCTTGTGGGTGCCCCTGCGTGGTATCCTCATGGTGTACGGGATGGAACAGACAGGGGGATTGAGACAGGTCATGGATGGATCTAACTTCGACATCCCCGTTTTCTGTGTCGGAGCATGCTGCCATTAATGCAGTGTCACCTATGGTGCTGCTGCCACCAGAAGCAGTGCCTACTGTGGCATCCATTGGGGGGACCTGTGGTGGTGTTGTTGTGGGCATGCTGGCTGCTGGGGTGCCTGTTGGAGTTCCCTCCTCTGTGCTGCCACTTGATTTGTGCTGCTTCCGTGTCTTGATGCCTGCAGCTGAGGTGGAGGGTCTTTGGCCGTTGGTCTTGGCCCTCTTTGCAGGTGTGCTGGTAGGGGTGTCCTGGAGCTCGTCGTTTGGATCGGACCCTGTGGTGGAGTAAAGGAGGGCGAGCGTTATTAATGGGTCTGTGGGAATTGGAATGGCAATGTATCACATGCATTGGGGTGGTACCTGAGGGTGATTTGGGTCGGGGCCTTGGAGGTGGTTTCATTTGTGTGTGGAGTGAGGGTGCAGTTGTTTGGCAGCCTGCAGTTAGGGTGTGCCTGCTGCACGTGTAGAGGGTGTTTTTAGGATTTTTAATTATTTATGTATTTGATGTGAGTTTTAAAGTGTGCTATCAGGCCTATGTATGTGGACGTTCTCCTGGACATGTGTTACTGTTGCACTATGTGGGCACGTGGTACTTCACATGATTGGACATTGTGGTTTTGGCATTGTTTTATTTGGGACACCTACCTGATTCTTCGGATGTCTGCACTCCTTTCTCCATCCCTCCGACTCCCTCTATGCTCTCCATTCCAATGGTGGAGGCACAGATTTCTTCCCAGGGGGTCAACTTGATGGGTGATTCCGATCCTCCCCCGGTAGCTGTGGCAATGTTGCGGTTGGCAGAAAGTATGCTACGGACGCGTATCCGCAGGTCGTCCCATCGCTTTCTGCATTGCTGTGGGTTGCGGGGTGCGGTCCCCACCGCACTTACCCGCTGTGCCACCAGGGCCCATATGGCCTTCTTGTTCGCAAGTGCCGTCCTGGTCATTTGCGTGGAGAAGACGGCGGCAGCATTCTCCTGGAGGGTCTCTGTGAGCACGGTGAGTTCCTCACGGGAGAAGTGGACCTGCCGCTTGCGGTCGCACGCTTTCTTCGCTACTTTTCCCATTTTTCTTGGTTTCACTAGGGTGGATGACGGGTTGGGATGTGTCTCAGGGTAGTATTTTTAATGGTTGTGTGGAATTTGTGGTTTTATAGGTGTACGGCGTGATGTTTCCCGTTCCGGGACCATGCTTTTACTTCCGTTTCCGTATATTTACGGTCACCGTACTTTCCGGTTGGCGCTCACTGCGGTGTCCGCTAAGATGGGTGGCGGTATTGCACCTAGGGCGCCGTACGGCGGCGGTGTGGGCCGTTTTGGGGTCATTTCCGCCATCGCGGACTTTGCACTTCCGCCATGGCGTGGTGCTCGTGCCCGATGGGTCGGAATGAGCCGCACTTTGCTCCATCGTGCAATGGCGGAAACGCTATTTACGCTATGGCGGTCCGGTCGGTTGATTTCCGCCAGGGTCGTAATGAGGGCCAGTGTATTCTATTACTGGTTGATCACTATTTATCTTGTTATACGTAGTATTTGGTTTAGTAACGGGAGTCCATGTTTTTCTTGTTCATTTCTGTAATAAAAGAAAATAGCATGTTAGTATTAGTATTTTATAATGACTTATTACATTGTACAATCAACATTTTCTTCTTTTTATTGAACCTCATATTTAGTAGATTACAAACCAGAGTACTGTGCAATGTGCAAAGTTTCTGTGTTTGTTGCTAAAATCATTGGGTCTGTGGGAGAAAAAAAATCCATGTTGGATTAAAAAAAAAAACTTTTTCTGTTATGCTACAGTTTATTTATTTGTTTGTTTTCTGTGTTTACTTGTTCTTTCTGCCTAATGCTTTATGCATTGGATTGTTCCAGTTTTTGTGAGCAGTAAGATATTAGGTATTTGTTTGGATATTGTAAAATTTTGGCCCAGTTAGATACCAATTGGCGTATTCTAACTGTCTATTTTTTGCTCTATTTGAGGGGTATTAATTTATCTGATTAGTTGTTGTAGAATCTTTGGGCAGTTAGATAGGTTTTGAAATATTGTGACAGTTTATATTTTTTTACTACAAGTGTACTTAAGGTTTAAGTACAGTTCAGTTATCAAATTTTGGTTTTAAGAACATTAAATATGCGTTTGTAAGATTAGCTGGTAATCTCTGCTTTAGAGTAACGGTACTATCATTACATTCAAACCATCCATATTTTTTTTTATATATATGCAGTGTAGTGCCCTGAGTTGGTTGTGGCTCCTGCGTGGTAGATTATACCTATTGTTGTGAAGGTTTTCCTACCAAGTGAAATTTGACCATGTGTGAATCCAGTCAGCTTGCAGTTGTTTTTCGTACCATCTGCATTGTAACGTAGAAGCATTAGTATTACGTATTCACTATGTGTTTGTATTAGTAACGTGGAGCGATTATCCGAATTGCAGGTAGAACATAATCTACCGTGGTTTGCATTTTGTACAAGTTGCTGAAATGGAACGGATTCACAATTAGGTATTGATATATAGACAAAGCGCTCATTGGGGATTTGTTCTTGTGTCACATTGTTGCAGAGAGTGCATGTATGTTTCCACATGTATGAAATCTGGAAGATTTCATTTATAGGTATGTTTTTGTTTTCCAGTACTAATAGTAAGTACATTAGAAATTCTTGTGGATCTTCCTGTGAGTTTATAGTGAATTTCACCATTCCAGCACAGTAGTCCAATTGTCGTCTTATTCCAAAAACACTATACGTGTTGTCAGGATTGTTTGCTACATTTCTGTGAAGTACTAACATTTGCAAACACAATGGGTCTGTACTGTGTAAGTAAATGTTGTCAACAATTGGTGGTAATTGAAATAGAATATTCATTGCTACATTTGCGTAGCAACTTACACCAACTATATTTGAGAATTTAAATGGTCCAGGTAGTTCTGTATCTAACTGCTTTTTTTGGAGTTTGTCTTCCTTCTTTAAAGAAGTACCTGGTTTACTTTCCCTAATTGATTCTTTTTTGCTTGTGGTACTTGATGAAGTTTTAGTTTCTTTTAGTCTCTTTGGAGGATTTGCAGTGACATCCTGTTGCATTTCTGTTTGATTTAGTTTTCTTTTAGAAAATGTTCCTTTTTGTGGAACAGGATATGTTTGTAGATGGGGGGTGTATAGTGAACAAAGTCTATTGTATTCTAAAATGCAAGGAATATCAGCGTTTACTTTACTTGCATCAAAGTTTATTAGAAATAGACCGTCAATTGTACGTAGGCGTGACAGTGCTACGTAGCTCATGCCTTCTTTAAAGACTGTGTTACCAATGTCTATCATTGCTTTGTCTAGAGTAAGACCTTGTGATTTATGAATGGTGACTGCGTATGTAAGAGTTCTCTGCGTACATACATGTCTTTGAAGAGAAGGAATCGAGCTGTTGAGCGTCCTATTCTTTTTACTTCTGAAAGTTTGTCAAAGAGAATATTGAGAAACTGAATTTTGTTGTCACGTGGGTATGTTTGAAAGCCAACAACTGTACCCAGTGCTCCATTAACTAGTCCTTGGTCCACGTCAAGGTTACGTTTAAGCATTACTCTGCAATTTAAGGATAATTTTAATATCTTTTCCAAGCCTGCTGTGTTTGAGATTGATTTTTCTAAACTATTTAGTCGTGCTGTGGCTTGCTCACACATGGGTAGTGTCATTCCATGTACATCTAGTTTGTCTGTGGCGCTAATTTCCATAATTGGTTGCATTTCTTTGCTTAACATTATTTCATTGAATTTGGCCATACAATTGACATTTTTGTGGGCTAATTTTTCCATAACATCTGTAGCACATGCATTATCACCATAAAGTGCATGAATGTGCAGGGTTTTCAATATTGCTTCTGCTTCTCTAGAAAGTATACCAACTCTGATAGAAAGAGGGAGCCAGACATGTGATGTCATCAGTGATGTCATCAATGACATTTGTGATGTCATCTTTGATGTCCTGGGTGTTAGTCTTAGCAGTGCACGGTGGCGCGAGTTATGGTTGCTTATCTTACCATAACTGCCGAATTTCAGGGGTTTTTCGGTTTGTGATAGGTCGATAATTGTCTTTGTTAGTAGGATCTAGATTTTTTCAGCAATGGAGTTATCCACGCTGATTTCAGGACCTCCGGAACGGTGCCCTCATCAAATGACAGGTGGATCATCTTGGTGAGCCACGGAACGAGAAGATCCGATGATTCTTTGAAAATGTTGCTGGGACAATCGTCTGCTGGACAGGATGTGGCTTTGAGTTCTTGAATCACTTTGCGCACTTGTTTCTCAGAGTAATGAGAAAATGAGAATTGTGGGATTCTTCCGGCGTAATTAGTGGAGGACTTTGCAGTGTGGGATAAGAACTGAGGGTCCATCTTATTAAGGGAGTTTTTGATATTTTCCTTGTGGGCAGAGATTGTTTATAAAAACCCATTGAGGTTCTCTTAACACCATCCTTAATAAGGTTGTTTGAGGGAGTAGGACGGTCTTGAAATTCAGCCAGGATTTTAAAAAGTTCACCAACATTGGACTGGGCATTTATGATTCTTTTATTGTAGTGAGTAGCTTTGGCAGAGGTGATGAGTGCTTTAAACTCCTGTATGGATTTTTGATAGGCAGATAGGGTGTCTATGTTGGGGTTTTTCCGCCAGGAACTTTCCAAGGACCTTTTGGCTTGTCTAGCATTTATGATTTTGTCTGAAAACCAAGTGTTTTTAATGGCTTCAGATTTAGTCTCTTTCATTTTTAGGGGAGCTAGTTCATTAATAACTTGCTTGATGGCATCAGTGAGGTGGTCGACTAGCACAGTAGAGTCAGCAAAACTAGCCAATGGCTGCAGGTTGGATGATAGTAGTGAGGAGAACTTAGTAGCAGTAATGTTCTTTAAGTTCCTCGTCAGTTGCCGAATGCACGGATAGGTGTTGAGTTTAAGGGGAGGATTGAGCAGGGTGACTTTTGCCTGAATTAGAGCATGATGTGACCAGATACATGGGATCACTGATAGTTGGGAGATATCTGCATTTTGCGTAATAAGCCAGTCAAGTATGTGACCACTTTTTTTGTGTGGGTGTATTGACCCATTGTTTTAGGCCTACGGAGGTGATGGAATCTAGAAGGCTAGTGCCTGATTTTATCAAGCTGGTTGTTTGTTTGGATGTCTTTGTCTCTAGTTTCTCTGCTCCTCCTACTCCTGCAGCTGACTCACACCCTGGCACAGAGCTTTCTAATCGCCATATTTCTATTTCCAACACCTTGGACATCCTTGCACCTGTCTAGAGAATCTGGCTGAAGCCTACCTCGAAGTGCAACTCTTGGTATGATTCCGACCTTACCATAATGAAACGCAAGTGCAGGGTGGATGAGAGGAAGTGGAGGGATTCGGGTGCAACCTCTGATCCTCTAACAAACTGGCCTGCCGCCTACTCCAAAGGCAATACAGACTCTCTGTCCTGTCCGAGAAGAGAGCACACATTCAAACCTGCATCTCTGCGGCCTCTAACAACACGGCCAAACTCTTTAAAATCTGCAAGGAACTGGCCATTCCTGTTGCAGTCTCTACCTCTCCTGTTCCTACCAGGCCCTCTGTCCGGCTCTGGCCTCTCACTACGCTGCTAAAACTCAGGACATCCTGTCCTCTTCCTCTCCCTCTTCCTCTCTCAGCCCCCCTTTGGCCATCTCTCCCTCTCCTCCTCCTTCCTCGACTTTCTCTCTGACAACACCTGACAATGTTTCTAGACAAGTTAGATCTTTGAAAGTGTCATTCAAACAGGTGCTCCCCTGCTCCTCCAGAACCATCATGGACCATATTGACACCCTCGCTCCAGCCTAGGCCAATTTCTGTAATCACTCTTTCAGCACTGGAACTTTCTCCTCTCCCCTTAAGCACTTCCTTGTTCACCCCCTCCTCAAGAAGCTGTCTGCCAATCATACCTGCCTAGCAAACTACTGCCCAATCTCCATCACCCTGGGCAAACTCTTGGAAAAGCTGCCCATCTCCCAGCTTACTCTCCACACTGAATCTGTTGGTTGTCTCCATGACCATCAGTCTGGCTTCAGAGCTGTCAGAGGCACGGAAACTGCTCTCCTGAACACCCATGAAGATTTGCACTCTAACCTTGATTCCAGCATTCCTTAGGTCCTCATCCTCCTTGATCTTTCCTCTTCTTTTGACACGGTCAACCACACCATCCTGATAAATCGACTCTGTGAGAACCTGGGCATCACGGATTAGGCCCTGGAGTGGCTGACCTCCTTCCTTTTGGACCGCCCGTCACAGGTCCAACCTGGTCCCTTTCTCTCTGCCACCTCTCTCTTTACCTGTCGCATTCCCCACGGCTCTATCCTCATCGCCAATTAAATATAGTATCTTCTGTACACTTATGTAGGTTCTTCACAGCAAGGCTTTATTGTGGTTTACTTCAAGCTGTTACATAGGGAACCACTGGGACCCATCACCCAGGCTAGCATCTTCCAACTGCCCCTGGGTGGAACCTTGACACGGCATACATATCCAAACATTCCACTGACTAACATCAACATTCTCTCAACTCATATATACCAAGACAAGCACTTCACAGCACATCTCCTTCCCTTACAACAACCACACACCCACACATACAACAACACATTACAACATATCTCCCATTCTTGTGGAAACACTACGCACACATAGTAACCACAAAAGTGCACCTTTTAAAGTGATACTCTGTAAACAACTGTGGGGCATTATCCCCTTTAATCACTTAGGAAAATGCAATTCCCACTTCTCATAATGTTGGCAGGCACGACCTCCCCACTACCATTTGCGGGAGGCATGACCATCCCTGCGGGAGGCATGACCATCCCTATATGCTTCTATGGGATCCACCAATTCCCATTTACCTCTATGGGAAAATACTATTCCCCCTACTCGACTATGGTGGCTGGCACTCGTGCCTCTATGGGAAAATACTATTCCCACTGGAAATACTATCCCCACATCTCTTCAATGGCGGCAGGCATGACCTCCCCATTGCCAGAAGGCATTACCATCCCTAATTACTATTTACATTTACATCTAAGGGTAAATACTATTCCCACTCTTCTTATCAATGGCGGCAGGCATGACCTCCCCATTGCCGGGAGGCATTACCATCCCTATCTACATCTATGAGAATGCTATTCCCACTCTTCTTATCAATGGCGGCAGGTGTGACCTCCCCATTACCACTTTCTGGAGCGTGACCATCCCAATATTCTTCTATGGGATCTCCATTTGTCACTATGGGCGCTAACAACACATCATCTCATCTCTAGTGGAAGGCTTACCCTTCCTCTGCCACTGGCAAAAGACATGACCTCACAACAACATACCAGGGTCCACTCACTCACCACACTTAAAGTAACATTTTCATCGTATTACTCTTACTGTGAACTTCAAACAGTGTTTAACATCGGCAACTAAATATTGCCAATCCTCAAAGCTTTGTTATGCTTAAAATCTCATAACATAATATTCTCTTTTTTATTTTATTTATTTTTGAATTTCTATAGCGCACATACAGCCCAGGGGCATCGCAGCGCTGTTACTTGTGGCAGGCTTAGTTACATAAATTACAGAAATTGGCATAGCATACTCAAACAGAACATAATACAAGGTACATACTTTCTGACATCGTCCCTATATTTGGGGATTTAGTGTACTTTTCTTTCGAATCATTGCGTTTGGGCAGGAGTTAAGTGAAGAGCACAGTTTTCATGGCTTTACCGAATGCTAAGTGGGAGATTTCTCCCTGTAGGGGTGGTGGTAATGCGTTCCATTGCAGAGCTGAGAGGTAAGGGAAGCTAGCACCCCCGGCTTGGGCCCTCTTGACTCTGGGGACTGTGAGCATGTTTGCGTATTGTGTTCTGGTTGGTCTTGTGGAGACTGATAGGTGGATTCTTCCAGAGAGGTATGGTGGAGCCGTGTGGTGGATGCACTTGTGAGTGAGGAAAAGCGCTTTGAAAAGGATTCTTTCTCTAACTGGGAGCCAATGTGCCTGTATCCTGGTGGCCATGATGTGTTCCTTTTTGGGGATTCCTGTGGCTGCACGTAGAGCGTTGTTTTGTATTACCTGCAGTTTGTTCATGTTTTTTGTGGAGGTACCTAAGAACAGAGCGTTGCAGTAGTCTAGTCTTGATCCTGTGATAGCTCTGGCGATGGTGATGCAGTTGTCCTTGGATAGGAAGGGACTGGCTGCTGTCATGAGCTTGGCATGGTATGCCGCTGATGAGGCAATGGCATTGACTTGCCTTGTCATTGTTAGGTTGGAGTCGAGATAGACACCCAGTGTTTTTACTGAGCTAGCTACGTGGATTTTAATGCTATCGATCATAAAGTGGCTGAATTTGGGGTCAAGGTTCTTGAGGGTTTCCTTTGACCCAACCATTAGTAGTTCTGTCTTGTCCGAATTAAGGCAAAGCCCATTGGCTGCCATCCAGGCTTGGATAGTGTTGTAAATGTTGTTGAGAGTCTTGGAGTCGGTGTCATAGGTGTTAGTGTGAGGAGGATCTGGGTATCGTCAGCGTAGGTAGTGTATGAGATACCCAGGGAGTCTAGAATGAGGAAGAGGGGTTGTGTAAAGATGTTATAGAGGGTGGGTGAGATGCATGATCCTTGTGGGACGCCACATAGGATGGTAGTGGGTGAGGCAGAGGCCATGTCAGATAATACTTGCATGGTCCTGCCTTGCAAGAAGGAGGTGATCCATGCGGTAGCTATAGGAGAGAATTTGGCTGTGGTGGGGAGGTGGTGGCATAAAACCTTGTGGTCAACAAGATTGAATGCCGCTGATAAGTCTAGGAGGAGGAGGAGAGTGGGTTTCCCTAAGTCTCTTGCGTCATCCATTTGGTTTTTTAAGTCAAGTAAGGCAGTCTCAGTCCCGTGCCCTGGGAGGAAGCCTGACTGACGTAACCCAAGGAGTTGGTTCACCTCGATGAATCGTTGTACCTGCAAGTAGGCCACTTTGTCCAGTATTTTGAGGAGAAAGGGGACTGTCGTGATGGGCCGGTAGTTAGTGGGTGTGGAGGGGTCGAGGGTAGGTTTTTTGATGAGGGGGCGGACCCAGGCTTCCTTAAGGCAAGATGGGACAGTGCCCGTAGCAAAGGAGCCGTTCACAAAGGCTGTGAGGAATGGTGTAAGTTGGCTAGTGCAGTCCTTGATGAGTGTGGCTGGGCAGATGTCCCCTTTGCAATTAGAGGGTTTGATAGACTTCATGATATTAGTCATGCCACTTTCTTTGATTTCCTTGAAGGAGAAGGAATTGGTGGTATCTGACTGGTGTGGTGTTATAGGGAAGGGGGACGTGATGTTGAGAGTTTGCCTGGTTGCCTGAATTTTGGTTTGGAGGGTGGCAATCTTGTCATTCATGGCTGATTGGATCTTGTCACACCAGGATTTGTCTTTAATGAAATTCTGCGGCGTAGGTGTAGGGGTCTCTAGATCTCTGAAGATAGAGAATATCTATTTTGTTTTGGATTGGGCTTCGTGGATTCTAGTTTGAAAGTATATGGCTTTGACGTGAGTTATGGCTTTTTTGTACTCTTTGGCTTTTACTTTGAAGTCCCGTTTGGCTTCCTCTGAGTGGGAAGTTTGCCAAAGAGTTAGGGCTGCACGTTTCTTGGATCGGAGTGTGAGGAGGTATGAGGTGAACCAGGAATTAGTGTGGCTGGTAGGTTTGGCTTTTCTAAGTTTGAAGGGTGCAATAGCTTCCACTGCTGCTTTGATGGCTATGTCATAGGTGCGTGCTAGGGTCTCCGGGTCAGCCGAGAAGGGCGGCCTGAAAGCTGGTCCTGATAAAAATGGTGTAGGTTGTCTTTAGTGAGTTGCTTGGAGCTTCTTCCGAGGGCTCGGGGCAGGGGTGTCTCTGATCTTTTTTTGCTTCTGGCAGTAGGGATGCTGAAGTGTATGACATGATGGTCGGACCAGGGGGTAGGTGTGTTGGCTATGATGGAGATGGGACAGTTGTGCCGGGCTGTCCAGTCTAGAATGCGTCCTTGTGTGTGCGTGGGTCCACTAATGGTGTTGGAGAGCCCAAGGGTTTCAAGGGCAGTGTTGAGTGCCTTAGCTGCTGGGTAACATGGGTCATAGAGTCCTAGGTTAAGGTCGCCTAATAGGATGGCTTTGGTTGACTGTTACAGGTTATCAGAGATGAGGTCAGTCAAGGCTGTTTGGAAGTCTCCTAAAGGGCCTGGTGGTCGGTAGATGAGGTGTACTGTGATGGTACACTGGTCACAGAGGTTGATTTTGGTGAGGAGGTAGTCACTAGTGGTGTTTATGTCTTTGTCTGTTTTTCTGATGAAGAGGGAGTCTTTGGCTATTAGAGCTACTCCTCCACCCAGGGTGGGGCGGTCCTGTCTGATGATGGTGTACCGTGGCGGAAGGGCAAGGGATAGCGCAGGGCCTGATGCTTCGTGTAGCCAGGTTTCTGTTATCATAAGGATATCGAGGTCGTGGGTGGTGATGAGGTCATATATATCTAGGGCGTGTGCATTAATAGATCGAGCGTTGATCAGGGAGCATCTTAGGTGCAAGCTGTTAGGGTTATTTATGGCCTTGGTGTTGGCGGGGTAGTGTGAGGTGTCGTATCGTTGGTATTGTTACTGGGTGTCACATCATGGGGTGGATGGGCAACATTGGTCTTGGCACTGGTGAGGGTGCTAGATGTCACTGCGGAGAGTATACAAGCAGTTTTGAGGTTAGTACCATCATACTTGGGCTGTCTGACAGGGGGCACATGTGTGATGGTAATGGGTGATAAATCATTGGGTAAACATGTGTTGTCATCATCAACATAAGTGGCAGCATGTTGGGTAGGAGTGGGTGGTACAACATTAGCTAAACATACATTAATGGCATCATTATCATCATCAACATAAGTGGCATCATGGTGGGTAGGAGTGGGTAGTATAGTGTTAGCTAAACATACATTAATGGCATCATTATCATCATCAACATAGGTGGCCGCATGTTGGGTAGGAGTGGGTGGTACAGTGTTAGCTAAACATACATTAATGGCATCATTATCATCATCAACATAGGTGGCCGCATGTTGGGTAGGAGTGGGTGGCACAGCGTTGGGAGGACGTGGTATTTGCATCATAATAGTGCATTATGTCATGGGGCATGCTAGCGGTAGCAGCTGCACCGTGGTTAGTAGTACTTGGGGTCACATCACGTGCATCAAGTGGTAGGCAGGTAACATTACTATTCTTGGCCTTAGTGCTCTCTGGCAATGTTATAATTTGCACGTTCAGACCTTTGACCATAATCCTGGTGTGTACTTGGTGGGCTGTGGTTGTCCTGCACCCAGTGTACTTGTTACGGTGCTGGAGGGGCGCGGGACGGCTCTTAGGCAGTGCAGTAGTAGTCCTGGATTGGAGACGCATACGTCTATTGGGGAGATTAGGGTAGTACCCTTGGTGAGAGCCATCTGATGGTCGCATGGTGCTAGAGAAGGGGAACTTTAAAGGTGTAGATGGTCAATGACGGTATACAGTGAGCATATGGGTCTAGGGCAGAATATGGTGTGTCCCTGATAATAATATGGACGGGTGTGAGTGGACAACAGCTGCGGCGTGCACGCATAGTCAGCGGTGTGGGCTTAGTGCTTGGGCATGTGCAAGCTACTCACGTGGGAGATCATCTTTGAGTGGGGCCCGTGCAGCGGCCCATCACGGACAGGCACAGACAGGCCTGTGCCTTGATAGGGTGCCTTTATAGGCAGGCTGGCTGATGCCTTCCGGTGCAGCCTCACGAAGGAAATAGGGCTGCAGGTCCAATGAATACAGGTCTGCTGTTGCTAGGCGACGGTAGCGTTGGTCGTTGCGGCGGCCATTTTCCGCAGGCTTTTTCGGCTCCTCGTGTCTTGGCACAGATCAGAGGATCCCAATGGGGGCAAGGTCATTTCCTGGCGCTGGGGCCAGCTGGATTAGCTTCCAGATGGAGAGGGCAAAGGTAATCAGGGCAAAATGATACCTTTCTGCATAGATGCACACACGGGTGCAGACTAGGGAGAGGGCTAGAGCCCTCATCACATCATAAATACCACTCATCACAGCATAAATACTGTTAATAATTACACTGATATAAGTCCATGTTGCTTCATGCCACTTAACCCTGCAAGTCCTCAAAACGTTATCTCTAGCCCACTCACTGGCTCTCCCATTCTCGCCACTCCAGGCACACATCATGCATTTCCCTTCTCACTATTAACACAATATTGTTATCATCTCTGCACATGCATTCACTATACCACTCATATCCACAACCAATATGTGTAAAATCAAACTTCTCTACCCGCAGTACACATGTATGTACGGTATATGTTCATCGAAAATGTATTGACAATACATTTTCAAATCTGCATTTCCTCATTTCCACTGTCACCGTAAGAGTAAAGGATACTTATATGAGGCTCGACTTCAGGTCCATATCTTCTCTGACCAACCTGACAGATGAAAATGAATCAGTCTGACAGCATACCCAGTCTGCTTCTCTAGCAATGCACCCTTTTTGTTCATAACGCTGCCTTCCGACGCCTCTGGCACTCGGTAGCTTAATTTTCTTCTGTTCTGAGGCACACACAGAAGTAACTTTATTTTTGGGCTTACTGCACAAAACACCCAGACTCGCTTGTAGTGGAAAAGGTCGCTTTAATGTGACCGGCCAAAGCTCACAATTAACCGCTAACCTGGCTCCCTGGCCTTACAGACTAACACAACATGTTTTAACAACCAAACCAATTTAATAATTAAACACTTTCAGTTTCCCCCAACAATTAAATAATTAAATCAGTTCCAGTTCCTCCCTACCTATCCCTTGGTCCCTACCATCTCCTTACCTTCTTCTCAAGGCATCCCGCTTTCTCCCCTGGGCCATGCCCCTCCGTCTTCAATACCTGTTCCCCCTGGGTAGCACGTTTGTGCAAACAGCACCACCCCCATGATTTCCCGCACTATTCCCCCATTGTGCTTCACTCCCCCCTTCTTCTAAAGGGGCCATGCCCCCGGCAACAGAAAAACCCTCCACTGAGGTGTTCTTTCTGCCCCACCCCTCCCAACTTCCCTCTACTTCCAACTACTTATTATCTCTTCCACCTGCAAAGTCAAATCCAAAAGGTAATAACTGTTCCCATAAAGTGACAGGTGAACGCTGTCTTCCAGGAAAATCTTGAACCCTTCATATACTATTTCTTTGTGCTCCAAAACCTTCACTGCCGCCAAGCCACAACATTTTACAATCTCACTATGTATTCCCTTCCTCGCCTGCTCTATTGCTCCCTCACTTCTCTCTCCCCTCCATACTCTCTGCGGCAACAGTTTAGTCCACACTACACTTGCCTTGGGCCACATCTCCCGTACCCATGCCAAATCCCTTTTCATTTTTCTCAGCAGAGCCACAGCTGTGTCCCTTACTAGGTCGTTCTCCCCTGCATGAATAATCACCCCCTTTGGAGACCCATAGCGCTCCTTCACCCCTGCCAATATAGGCAGCAGCTGATCCCAGCGAAGCCCCCCTAAACCTGACCACCTTACCAGTGCCACTTTGTAGCTGCACCCCAATTGTGTGCCAAAATCCCTTTCTCTGCCCACTTAACAATAGAGTGGCCCACAATCCAAATCTGCGGCATCTCCCCTGGCCTCCGCGCTGCAACTGAAAAAGAAATTACAATGTCACTTTCTAGTCACAACCACCCCACCACATTCAGCCCTCCCCTACACCCCGACCCTATTTCAAACAGCCCCTTTACCCAAGTCCTGAATATACCCTTTGTACTTCCCGGACCACCACCGTCCCAAACTTTTCACCTTATCCTCGGATAAGCCCAACCGACTACCTTCAGATGCTGCACCCATCCTAAACTAATGAGTTCCAAGCTCCTCCGCCTTTTCCCCAACCGCTACCAACACCTTCCTTAGTTTGGCACTGCCCCTTGAAGAGACGCGCACGCGGCAGCTTGACGTTGCACGCTGCCGCGTGCAGTATAAATAAAAGGGGCGTTCCCAGCT
Source organism: Ambystoma mexicanum (assembly GCF_040938575.1). NCBI lineage: Eukaryota > Metazoa > Chordata > Amphibia > Caudata > Ambystomatidae > Ambystoma > Ambystoma mexicanum. The sequence goes on along the minus strand of NC_090926.1, from coordinate 1,087,558,053 downwards.
GTGCCAGTGCAACCGGGAAGCCGGAGCAGTACGGACGTGTGTGTGTGAGTCTGTACTCGGTGGGGGGCTTACGGGCATCGCGATTGGGGGTAAGGACAAACCCCCAACAGTGGCGACGAGGTGGGGATGATGCCTGGGCCCGGCGGTGATTGAAAGATCTTTTTTTTTTCCCGAAACAGAATCTTGATTGAATTTCATTTCATGCCGTAGGCCGTGCTTCGACCAAGCGGCTGGTGGCCATTTTGAATTTTGGCCGTGGAACTTCACAGAGCTCCGGTTTGGGCGGTGAGTGGCATCCAGGCCAAATTTTTGGACACACTGCTGTCAGGCAGTTATACCTGCATACCCATCCCCATTTTTCAATTTTTTTTTGATCCTTGGGTCTCCTACGTCGAGTGAAAGCGAGGAGGAGGGCTACACTGGCTGGGCCTGCTTAGCCCAAAGTTCTCCTTTGGCTCAATTTTTGGAACATCTGTGCCCACAAGGTGCTGCTGCAGCTGGGGATTTCATTCTTCATCATCCTTTTCATCATCATGCTGGGGAGTTGTTCTTCTTCATCCTCTTCATCATCAGGGTAGACTGCTGCAGCTGTGGATTTTCCATTCTCTTCATCCTTTTCATCATCATATCCAGCTGCTGTGTCCATACATGAGACAGTCTGCGGAGGGGGACACTCTGCCATCATCATCTTCATTCCCAGGTTGGACATTTCTTTTGCCTAGTTGTGTGTCAGGACTGTGTTGTGGTGGTGGGAGTGAGTTGCAGCCTCTAAGTTCCACGCTGGGGGTACCTGTGTGCTCACGCCCATGAACGGGGCTGATGGTCAAGACGATGGACTGCCAGCAGTTCAACAGCAGCCTCCTCAGGACGGTGGGCAACCAGCAGCTCAACAGCAGCTTCCTCAGGACGGCGGGCAACCAGCAGCTCAACAGCAGCCTCCTCAGGCTCAAGCAGGAGGCCAGACTCCATTGCCTCAGGCGCCACCAGTGGTACAGCCTGTTGTTCAACCACTACCTCCCGTCATGGCCCAAGCACGAGCCCCAGCGGCCCTGCAGCCCATCCCCAAATTTAACGTCTCGGGCCCGCCATCCAGTCTGGGGCCCAGATGGAAAAGGTGGGTTGACCGCCTCGATATACACTTTAGCGCCGCACAAGTGACGGATGATGACAGCATGCTGGCAACCATGCTGAATTCGGCGGGACTTTCGGTACAGGAGTTATTTGAGTCACTTCAACCAGGGGATGGCTCCTATGCCGCGGCAAAGACGGCACTCCAGGCTCATTTTCTTCCCCTTGCCAACTCGGACTAAGAAAGATTTGTGATGCTGTCTGCAAGGCAAAATGAGGATGAGACTTTGGACACCTTTTATGGAAGCCTGAGGGGCCTGTCACTGGCATGTGCGTGGGGCGACGCAGAGGACATGATAAGGACAATGCTCATCCAGGCGTGCTCCTCGGGCAAGCTCAGACGGCAGGTCCTAAGAGAGCCGGGCACCACGTTGCCCCGCATTCTTGAGCTGGGGCGGTGCCATGAGGTGTCTGCGGCTCGGGCAGCCAGAATGGAGGCTAGGGCCCGCTCAGTTAAGACAGAGGAGGTGTGTGCCATGTGGTGAGGTGGAAGAGGCACCAGAAGACCTGGCGCTGGACCCCGTGACAGAGCTGGAAGAGCTGGTCAGTTGTGCCAGAAGTGTGGGTATGACCTTCCCCACCCAACGGAGTGCCCAGTGGCTGGAAGGACATGTGCAAGGCAGCCCTGCCTGTGATGGTGCCAAGAGGCCCGGCCCGGTCCGGGTTCCTTCGCCAGAATCGCCCACCGAATGTCGCTCAGGTGGACCAGAGTGAGGAAGATGCCCCGGTGGAGGAGGTAGACGAAGAGGACGAAGAGAACATTAGCTCCTTACACGCCAATCCTGTCCTCACAGGATGTCCAGGCCCAACTCTGAAAAATAAATATCTTCCCAACGCAGGCCACTTACTCCACTCTTTCCTCCCACCAGCTCCCTAAAGGCCCCAAAGAACAACCATGTAAAGCAAGTTGCAAACATCACTCCCTCCCAAGCCGACCAGCAGACCCCTCCACAGCCCGACACAACCTGACCAATAGAGCCAGCGATACCGGCCTCCTACTGTCCTTCCGCCTCTTACTCTCCCTTGCCCATCCCTCTAACGTTCTGCTCGCCATTTCTCCACCGCTCAGGTGGAAACCCCAAAACCATTTCCCATAGAAATCGAGCCCTGCCATCTTTCCCGCTATAGTTGCCTTAGAGCAACCCTTATCCATGCACCTCAAGAGGAAGTTGACTACATCATCCCTTCTCTGCTCTTCCGCATCCCCCTGCCCTTCCAACTACAAGCTCCCCCTTTTATTAAATCCTCCCATGCTCTCCTGTATGCCTCCCTAGATGCCGGGGCAAGCAAACCCTCCACCAAACAAAGCGCTCTCAACTTCCTATCTTCCACAGCTCCTCCGGAATCCGCTGCCCCTTCTGTTCCGCACCTGGAGCCAATCCACGGAATCTCTGCCATTGAAAACAACATAATGCATCAGAGATGCCATTATCCTTCCCCTGCACATGTGTTGCCCTAAACACCACATTTCATGCAATGCAATGCAGAACAAACTCTTTCATTAATCTTCCCACCCTCTGATCCCTTGCCGACTGCCTGTTCACTACATGAACCACGCATTTGTTGTCAATGTTGAAGTTCACTTTCCTATTCTGCAACTCCTTCCCCCACAACTCCATCGCAACTCCCAAAAGAAAAAATTCTAGAAATGCTATGCTTCTCCCTTCCTTCAACCAACGCGATGGTCACTTCTCAGCACACCATTTTCCTCCCCAAAACACTCCAAACCCCGCATCTGAGAATATCTGCACTTCCCATGACACCGGATCACCTTGCAGCCACATGGACACCCCATTAAAACTCTCCAGAAAATGCAACCAAATCCTACAGTCTTCCCGAACTGCCCCTGACACCCTTACCAGATGGTGTGGGCACTTTGCTCCTGCAATAGACTGTGCCATGTTCCTACAAAAAGTCTGTCCTGGGGCCACCACATTGCATGCGAAATTTAAATGCCCCACCAGCCCCTGAATTTCCACTAGCATCATCTTCCGAGCCCCCGTGGCTTTCTCTAGCAAACCTACCAGTCGGCAAGCGTGAGGTCATGGCCACTGAGTCCAATTTAATCCCTAAAAAGGTCAACACCACTGCTGGTCCCTCTGTTTTGTCTTCTGCCAACGGCACCCCCAACTCTTGCATCAGGTCCTGAAACATCCCTAGCATCTCCCTACACTCCTTCTCTTTGCCCGCCCCACTAATGAACAGAAAATCATCTAGGTAATGCAATACCCCTTCCGATCCAGAACTATATGAAAAAACCCACTGCAAAAATGAACTGAAACGCTCGAACAGGCGCAGGAAATTGCACATCCCATCGGCAAAGCCTTGTCAATGTATATGCAGTCCTCAAATTGCATTCCCAGCAGCCAAAAATCCTCCGGGTGCACCGGCAACAACCTGAAAGCCGTCTTAATGTCGCACTAGGCCATGAAAGCCCTGTACCCCGCTTTCCTCACCAAACCCACCGCCTGATCCACACTTGCGTATACAACACCACACTCCTCCGGAGCAATAAAATTGTTTACTGACATGCCCTCTGGCCATGACAAATGGTGTTTCAATCTAAATTCTCCCGTGACCTTCTTGGGTACAACACCCAGTTGGGATACCACTAAATCCCCTGGCAGATCAACAAATGGCCCTACCCGCTGCTATCTCCTTGCCCAATTTCTCTCTTACCACTTCCACATTTTCCCTGGCGGACTTCAAATTCTCCACCCAACGACGCACCCTTGGCCCGTGGTAACCCAGCCTGAAACCATAACGAAAACGGTCTACCAAGATCTCTGCCCCCACCCTGTCCGGATAAAATTCAAGCAACTTCTCCAACACCTCCAATTTAATTGGAGTAAAAGCCTTTCCCCACAACCCCCCTGCCTGCTTCTCGCCCTCGCCCCCTGTCTCCTTGCTGGAAACTGATTAATTGGGTGCCGCCCTGCACACTTACTTCATTCATGTCTAAACCTACATACTGTCCTTGTGAAGCCATCCTTATTAAAGGCCCAGCATGCCGCTGAGGGTTGCCCTCTGCCTCCTCCCCACACCCCCTTGTGAGCGGGGCATCCAAGAAAGGGCCAGAAAGGCACCGGCAAACCACTCGCTGTGTGCAGTGTCGGGCTGGCCTCGTCGGTGCCATCCACTGCAGCCATATCTATTTCACCCCAGACGGCCTGGCTGCAGTGGCGTCGCCAGGAATCAAATTTAGGAGGGGCACAGAGGGGGCCAAAGACAAAAGTAGGTGGGACACAGACAAATGTAGGGGGAGAACATGATCACTGCTCGTCTTAGATAATGGGTACAAGGCGGGGCACAGGGTTTCACAGGGGGGGCCCTGGCCCCCCCAGGCCCTCCCCTAGCGACGCCACTGCCTGGCTGTCCTCTGCCATCCTTGCCCTAAATTCTTCATCGTAACACACCCACGCGAAACCCCTAAAACTCGTAAATGCCTTTCTAATCACGTCCATGTACTTTAGCAAAGCCACACATCTCTCTGGAAAGACACTCGCATAGACAATAAAAGCCGACTTCCAATTCTCGATCGTCACCGCTACCTTTGGGCGCGAGGCCAGCTCCCTCTCCTCCTCCTTAGAGCCCTCTTTGGCTCTCACTTCCCTATGAAGCAGCTTAAACACGTCGACAAATTCCCCCGCCCATATCTTATCCTTTGTTGTTGTCATCAAATGTGCTCCCAAAGGTTTCGTAATGCCCATGTATGGTAGTTTTCTCTCCTTGCCCTTCACCTCTACCTCTTTCTCCTTTGAAACCTGTACCTCGAGCACCAAGGGCTCAATCACCTTGTCTGTCTGCACCTCCACCGAGCAGTTCTCCTTCTCCCCAATCAAGGCTCCAATAGCCTGTACACAAATCTCTCTCCTCACCCCTTGCAACCCTGACCCTTCAGTTCTTGGCTCCATCCTCATGTCCCCCCTCTGCCATGCCGCTGACCAGACCCCTTCCTGCTCACCTCTTTCTGCCCTGCCATCACCCGTCTGCAGCCTGGCCTCCACTCCGATGCTCCTCATCTCCTTCCTTACTGGGCTCCTGCTGCGTGGACAAAACCTGTCAGCAGTCTCAACCAGCCAGTTATCCCCCCAACCTCTTGCCCCCAGCCCTCTTGCTCCTGTCTTTCCCCTTCCCCACTTAGGCCCCTTCTCGCCGTGCCCCTCCTCCTTACAGCACTGTACCCTTCATCCTCCCACTGCCCCACATATTCTTCCATCCCTTCATCATCACCCATGTAATACCATTGCTGTTGCGAGCACATGCTCGGGCCGGGCAGATCCTCCTCTGTGAGCCTGGGGCGTCTGCCCTGTCACTCCGTCGGCGACTCCTCGGCGGGGCCGCAGAAGCTCCTTCCTGACAAGGGGTCCTCTCCTCCACCTTGTGGTCTTCATCGCTAGGGGCCATGCTGTGTCCTACAGACTGTCCTAGCAAATTTCGTGGAGGGGCCATTCTTAAACCCTCTCCTCTGCAATAGCAGGGACTGCTCTGTGCCCTCTGCCCGAAGTCCTCCTAGCCGGGGGGGGCGTTCCGCGCCCCTCCCTAACCTCACTAATCGAAGGGGACTGCTCTTTCCTCCCACCCGCACTCTTCTGCAGGTATTTTCCTCCCTTGCCCCTTTGCTCTGTTGCCCCTCTCTGCACCCCGTCACCTCCACCTTCATGCCCCACCCGACTTACATCTTTTTCGAAAATCCTACCGTCCCCTTCATCCGCTTGGTCATTTTCCCCCGATCCCTTTCTAAACCCCTCTCCTAAATGCACTCCCCCCTGGACGCTCTCCTGTCGATCTCCCTCCTCATCCTCCTTCCCCTAGACTCCCAGACCTCCCCCCTACCCGCCACGGGGCTGCACGCCACCACTGCCGTTAGAGCCCCATCTGCCACTGCCCTCCGCTGCGGCCTACCTCCACCTTCCTCCCCATCACCCGTAACCTCCCCCATAGCTCCCTCAAGCTGGGCCTTAGATGCACTGCTAATAATCTCTAAGGCTTCCCTCGGGGCCATAGCATCCACCAGCCCCTTCTTTTTTGCTCCCTGACCCACCATCCTGCTTAAGCAGTGCTACTGCGCACCTGCGCAACGCTCTGCTGAACCACTTTACTAACCCGAGCCTTTCCCCCTTAAAGCGCCAAGACGCAGGGTTAGCTTATCCCTGAAAAAACCCCTACGACCTAGTCCCAATAATAAAACGAAAATTGGCCCCCTCAGTTACCCCACCAAGTATAATTGAACTGGCCGGCTGGCAACCCAACTACTCTAACAAATGTATTCACCTGCCTGGAACCTACCCTTTTTTATATATTTATTAATCTCATGCCCCCGCTTGCATATGACCACCAGAGCAGTCAAGCAGGCTAATATACCGAATTTGCTAAAGAAATCAGGGCATCAAAATCCCTAACTGCAATGCTGAGTCTATATATATTTATATATATATATATTTTTTTTTAATATACAGCGCCGACACACGGGCTTGCCTAAAACCACTGGTAATTGCAAGCTATGTAGTTCCTTGCTTGACAGGAGGACGTGGTTCCTTTCTCACCGTGTGTGGCCCTTTAAGAGCTCTGCACTGCCAACTGGCAGCCGCTATGGGTCACTGCACGTTGCTCCTACCACCACAAGACGCCCTGCCTCCTGCGAGCTACTAACCAGCTCCCGGTGCCACTCGTCCCTGCGCGGGCCTCCTAATGTCGGCCCCTACCAGCCCAAACTGCTACCAGGACCCCACACCCACACAGCAGCCGCACGGACCCCCGGAGGAAGAATGCTCCGCGTCACAGCACGCCCACACGGACCTGGCAGCTGACCAGAAAAACCCTGAAGCAGCTTTCTTCCAACCGGAGCCCGCCGCCCACTAAACTGCTAAAACCACAGAAGAGGAGCCACCAGCAATACAGCAGTAAGGGGGTACCTTATCTACGGTAACCCCGGCTATGAATATGTTTTAATTGTATAAAACAAAACTTATTCCTGACACTATATTTACCCGCCCGCCACCACTAACTAAGTCCCGGACCTCACCTCCACTACCTTAAACCCAGTAGTTCATAACGCTGCCTTCCGATGCCACTGGCACTCGGTAGCTTAATTTTCTTCTATTCTAGGGCACACACAGAAGTAACTTTATTTTCTTCAGTAGTTACATTCATACAAGTCCAGCACCCAGTACCCTGAGACTCCGTTGTCCTCCATTCGCGCTGGACACTCTTCCTCTTCGGAACGCTTCCAAGACTAATCTCTCCATTGTCTACAACGGAACAAAAACCACATTGTTTCTCATATGCTTACAAGCATACACTTCCTATTCACCTTGGCATACGAAGCTGCATCCCTTCTTCTACAGCCTACGCTAGTCTCCTTTATTGCATCCGCGTTTCAAGCCTCCTTTTAATTCTAGCTGACGTCAGTGTTGGCTGCTTTAAGCGTAACGTCTCCCTCCGGAACACTCAGCAAGGAGCATTCCAACTTCGCCAGCCCTAAACTGGCCCATGTGATGTCACCACTAGCCTCCAGGCCGACGAGCACAGCAGATCTCCTGCATTGTAACTGTCAATCTTGCCACTGACACAGTGAGCCTTTAACAATGTACACTTTTACTGCATACTCTCACATTCCGGTGACAAGTCTTCACGCTAGGTACCTAACGCAGTATTTCTCCACCCACATCACACTTCTATGACTGGGGGGAGGGGGTGACATGTCTAAGAATACTGTTCTTGCTATTTTATTTGCTCCTGCATTGAGCAGCAGTAAACCGATCATTTACTATTAGGTTCTACGCTTGAACCCTGCACCTTGGGGCTTATCTCACCTCCTTTTGCCTTTAGGTACTGCACCCGGCTTATTCTTCCTTTCTCCTGCTTTACCCTCTGCATGCTGAGCTGGGGCTTTACATCCCTTTTTCCCCTAGGTGCTTGCACTGGGCTGCTTCTTCATATCACTTCCCCCAGGGTACTGCATCCTCTTTCTTCTTTCAAGACTTTTCTTTCCTAGGGCTTCACATACTTTTCCCCCGGGGCCTGCGCTGGGGCTTCTTCTCATACTGCTGCTCTGGTCTTCTCAGACCTTCCCCAGGGACCTGTTCTGGATCTTTCACTCCTTACTTTTCCCTTGGGTTTACGCCAGGTTTATCTTTACATTTGGGCTAGTTATCCAACCCCTTCTTACTGCCCTGGGTGATGCTTCCCCACCTTTTCCTGGGTGATGGGACTTACTTCTTTCTGTTTGGGGGGCAGTGGTTCTTCTTCTTTTCTGCTGCTTCCCCCACAGCAGACTTCTTCCTCTTCTTTCATTTTCTTTGAACGCAGGTTCTTAGTTTCCTCGTCGCCAATGAAATAAAGTAGCTTCTGTACACTTATGTAGGTTCTTCACAGCAAGGCTTTATTGTGGTTTACTTCAAGCTGTTACATAGGGAACCAAAGGGTCCCATTACCCAGGCTAGCTTCTTACAACTGCCCCTGGGTGGAACCTTGACACAGCATGCATATCCAAACATTCCACTGACTAACATCAACATTCTCTCAACTCATACATACCAAGACAAGCACTTCACAACACCTCTTACCCTGGTTTTTCAACCTTTACTTGGCCCCTTTAGCCCACCTGCCCTTTACCTTCTCCTCTAACTTTCGTTGTTATGTGGATGACACTCCGCTTTCCTTCAGGCTCCCCTCAGCCTCCTCTCCTCTCTTGCTCATTCCTGACTATCTATACGCAATTCAAGATTGGTGCACCTGTGTTAGGGAGAATTCTCAGAAATGTGCCAATTCCCTCTAACTTGGAGACCCCCAGCAACTTTGCTGGATTTTGAGGACTTCATTTTTTTTTTACCTGGAGAGTGTGAGACCCTTTTTCCCACTCTCTCATGTATTTTAATGTGATTTTTTGTACTATGTGTTTCTTTTTGGTTGTGTAGTCTAACAAACTCCATTGTCATCATCTTTTACATTGTGTCACACAGCACCTTTAGTACAGTGACACTGGGAAGTCTCTTAGATTTCCCGCGGTTTAACTACCTTCTCTGGGATGAACTACTGTTTCCCAGAGCAGTAAAGTGAAATTGACTTTACTTACATTTGTAACTTTCTAGACCCAGCACACACTATCTTACAATAGGTGTGCTGGAGGGGTTACCTAGTATCCCCTTTGTCTAGCTTCTCATGTAACAATTTTATGTTACCCTTTCCTCACTGAATGGCTGGTGGCAATGGTTTCTTTTTTACTATTGTGGTGTGCATTTACCGCTGGCTGCGTTCACAGCTGCAGTAAAGCACCCAAGGGTGCCATTTTGGTCAAAATGGCCCAGTCTTCTTTTTTCGCCATTTCTTTGTGGAAAGGTCCTTCTTGAGATTTACTCTGTGCGCCAAACCAGGTTTGGTCCCTTTGTTCATTTTGCCTTTGGCGGGATTCACAAGTGAGGCCCACCTATGGCTCCAGGGTGTCTGTGGTAGGCAGGAAGTGAGGGAGATGCCTGAAACTCCCTGTGCTTAGTCTCTGTGATGATTGGCTGGCTGACTGTCGAGCAAGGACAGCCACCCGGCTGGGTGAGTGACAGCTAGGCTGGAATGAAAGGTAGAGAACTATATAGAAGGCAAGTCTTTTGGCTTGGAAGGCAGAGTCGACCACTGGACGAAGGAACCGAAGAAGAACTTGAAGAACTTGAAGAGGACGCCTGCTGCAACATCTGGACCATTGGTTTGAAGCCCTGCTGCAGTGCCGAAATGCCAGGTTTGCATCGACAGAGAAGCCCCTGCAAGGACGACTTCTCCCCTTGAGTTGGTGGACCAATCAACTCCAAAGTAAGCCACCTGGACATCCACCTCGGAGCTGGTTGAATTTCCACAGAGTTGCTGTTGGAAACCGTAGAGCCAGGGCGTGGAACACCAGTTTGTGTGCGTTGCTTTTAAGTTGGCCAAGAGCTTCAGGAAGATCCTCCAGACACCCAGGAAGCAGGACTGACCAAGCCTGAGCCCCCTCAACAGGGTGTGGGACCCCAGAAGCAAGGAAAGTCCATCTCGAAAGCCAGGAACTGCGGTGTTGGTATTTGGGGTAGACATGAGGAGCTGAAACACTGAACAGCCACTGAACGTGAAGTTTGCTGGTTGCAAGTTTTGACTGTCCCAGGGCAGTGTAGGAGTCCCCCAACGTCCCCCCTCTTGTCCCCATGATTGAGGCCCAGGAACAGTGAGATCTCCAAGGCCACACAGGAACAGGAGTTATCTGCTGCATCTTTTCTTCACTTAAAAGGTACTGTACAAAGTCTAAGAGAACTTACCTCTTGCTGTAGAGTTGCTTGCATCTTCTACTACTCAAAAGTCTAATCAGCTTGTGGCCCTACATTTGAGTCATCTTTGCACAATGTTTCAGAAGTCTTTGAAGAAAAGACTTTCTACCCACCTTTAAAGAAGTGCTTCAGCCTATTGACTTTGGCTTAGCCTGTTTTAACTGAATGACTCTTATTGGAGGATCTGAAAGTATTTGCCTGCTTAAGAAATATTTGTGGTATCTTGTTTGCTCTAATAATCATTTACCTTTTTACTTGCTCTTAACTAATTCTAAATGCCAACAGTAATACATTAATGTCAACAGCACCCTAGCAATTGAAGTCACCTGTGGGTGCAGGTCTCTGCTGTATGCCATCCCAAATGGGTATTTACTGATTCTGAACTAAAAGGTTGTGTAATTTTGAAGTATATTTGTGTGGTGTTTTACAGTACTCCATTCTGAAGAAGGCTTATATTAACAGACTGGTAAATAAATAAATGATTGTTTTATCAAGAAACCCTGTGTGTAAGTGTCTGCTTGAATACTTGTCACTGTGAACCTCTTTGTAACTCCCCTACAGCTCACATTGACCCCTCTTGAGATAAGCCTGGCTACTCGTCCACACTACCAACCTGGGTAGTACAGACTTACACCAAATGTTCAGTTACTACTGCCAGGTGGTCAGGGTTGTTATAGTGCACCCTAAAGGTACTGCATACAATCTTGCCTAACAACCTACAAAGATCTCTGCCTTAATACCAATAATACGGAAATCCTTCTCATTGCCCCTGCTTTCCCTCTCTCACTCTGGCCACCTGCCTTGGGCCCTCTTCCTCACCTTCCTGCGAGGCAAAAATCCTTGGTGTCATCTAAGAATCCACTCTCTCTTTCCCTCCTCACATCTCGAATGTCACAAAGAAGTCCCTCTGCCAGCTGCCCCTCCTCAAAGGGATTCTTCCCTTTCTAACTCTCCCCTAGAAGCTCACTGGCTCACTGGGCCAGAGCCCTGGTACTCTCTAGGCTGGTTTACTGCAACAGCTTCTTTCTCAATCTTCCTTCCTCTACTGTCCGTCCTCTGCAACTAATCCAGAACAGGACTGTGAGATTTATCCTTGGCCTCAACCCCAGGGACCGTAACACTCCAGCCCTAAAATCTCTTCACTAGCTCCCGGTGGCTGCAAGATAAATTTCAAGGCCCTTTGCATTATCTGCTTTCCGGGGCCGGGGCCTGCACTACATCCAATGCTCTCTTCACTCTCTAAGGGTTAGACGCTTCTCCAGGCAGAGAGTGGCATGTAGATCTCACTCCTTTGCAGTTGCCTCCCTCTGGAATGGCCTCCCTGTCCCTCTCAAACTTGAGCCGGACCACCTGAAGTTCAGGAAGCAGCTCTAAACGTTCCTCTTCTTCTCTGCTTTCTCTCTCTCTCCCTCCCCTGTTGACCTACCTGACCTACCTTTTTGCTGTACCGACTGGTTGCTTGGCTACCCTCAGAGTCTCACTGGGTACCAGGCTCTTTCTTGATCAGTCACCCTCGCACTGCCTCCGGGCCAACCATGAACTTATGGGCTGTAACTGTAACCCTACAGTTACTTGTTCCTCTTGCACTACCCAGAGCCGTGCTGCCCTGGCTGAGCTCGCACTTGCACGATCTGAATAACACAATGCCTAGTAAGATCATTTGTCTTGTCCTCCCTCTGTCTTCCCTCCCTTGTCGTGCCTAGAAAAACTTGTGTACAGGTGCATTGTAAATGACCTATCATATCATATAGTTCTCAGGGTCTGGAGAGGTCACAAACCGTGTCTTAGGGGGTCCAATGGTCCTTTATATTCTAACCATACGGAGTTCCCTTTTTCCATTCCATGTGTCGCCTGTTTGTGAGCACGTTTTGAGATAGAAGTTGCCCGCCCAAAGAACCAAGCATAAGCGACATCATGTGTGCCTATGCATTCTTCTTCCCAACCCACTTACAATATCCCAGTAATATCTGTAGTGCACAGAGACTTATGAGTAGTACAATGAGAATAGGAACTACTACTTTAATTATCTTGCCCAACCAGGCAGGCACCCAGGAGAACATCAGATGATACCATTCCACATCCACTACTTTACTACTCTCCTTCTCCATGATCATGTGCAATGTGTGAAAGGCAGCTAAGCCATCAGTCAAACTGCCATTTTGTTTATAATTTGCTGGCACGAATGTACAGCAACTTGTGCTGATTTTCCCACAGACTCCTCCCTCCATAGAACTAAGGAGGAGAACTAAGGAGGTCAAGCACATATCTATTCGGAAGAACCGTCAATCTGAACAGCCTAAATTCCTCCTGTATGGCATTCAGTCCCATCTCATTGGCATTAGCTAGCTGCAACACATCCTACTGCGTAATTTGTATCCATTTAGAATTTGCCATAGCCTGTACACCAGGTGCTTGGAGGGATGTGAAAAACATGCTGCTTTACTGAACATCCTATACTTAGTCAGAATGCTGCTAATCTATATGAAGATTCCTGTGAGAAAGTTTTCCTGCTTACTTCTGTATTCAGAGATTGAGGGGGCCTTTTATTTATAGCCGCATTAGCCTAAGTACCCGGCTTCTCCCGGAATGTTCATTCTGAGATTTCTTTTTATATTCCACCGAAAAAGACAAACAAATATTATTGTTTGCCACAAAGGTAAAACGCGATACCTGTTAATTTCGCTAATTAATTGAACACCACATTTTCATTTATCACTAATTGAAATTCTCACATGAATATCATATTTGTATGCTTACTCTGATTATTTGTAATATTGTGAGCAGTGTTGGCCATTGTCACTGCTAAACACACACTGCAAATAATCAGAGTAAGCATACAAATGTGATATTCATGTGAGAATTTCATTTGGAGGTAATTTAAAATGTGGTGTTCAATTAATTTATGAAATTAACATGAATCAAGTTTTTTGCAAAAGAGATCAACGAAAAGAAAGACACACTCACTCTCTTCTAAAAATAAGATTAGAAATAAAAAAATGCAAAACCAGTACAACACAGACAGCACGCCAATGAGCACTTTCTACAAACGACCTGTAGATGGCCCGCGGAACACCACAAAACGTAATGCCGAAAAATCAAAAGAAATCAGTTATCTCAGGAACGGGATGACCTATTGAGCTAGAAGTAGTTGGCAATGAAATAAAGAATATTCCATGCAGAAACTCATGTTGTCAGACCTCACCGCTCATGAGGAGTTACAGCCTAAGATCAACACCACACACAAACCCACAAACGAACACGACTTTGTTTTAGATATAAGATCTGTAACTGCAAGATATTCCTCAATTGATACAACATGGCTCTACAGCACCACAAGTGCTGGTGAATGTAGGGTGGTTAGCGTACAAATACCAATCCAATTTGGTGGGAGATGGATATCTGTGCATATGCCAAAGGACCAATAGTGTTCCAACAGAACTGCGGTACTCAGTTGCAGTCCACGATATGCTTACACCCTTTTTCTGCCCATGTTCACCATTACATTGTATCTGAAACATAAGGTAGGGTGTGCCATCCTCTGTATGTGCAGCAGTTCTTTCTTTACATTGACCCAGGTAAGCAATTGTGTGCACCTTCTCCATTCAACAAGACATCTATTATTGAGGAATACACTGATTCTTGTGCCAGCCCAACCATTGCCTCAGCTCTGCATCCCATTATCCCTTCCACCCATGCTCCTCTGGTGAAAATCTCCCATATTATATGTAACTGTGGCCTTGTCCAGCACCAGTAGTATTGCTCTTGTGGAATTAGTGCATCCTTTCACATCTTGTGTTCCTGTATGTCATTTCCCCTTGGTGTGGACCCTGTAATGTGTAGTGCATGACAGCATTTCTTGATCCCAATCTGTCTGCCATTCTTTTTTGTTTAATAGAATTGTCCAAAAAACCCAGAATCTCCCTTGTTTACCAATTTTGCATATGCCCATTGTCCCTGGAATAGCCCTTTTGTTTTGAATAATGCGAGGTGAACTAAACAGTGTGTCATGTGTGTTTGAACTTCCTGTGTTATAAACAGCCTGGGGGCACCTGTGGTGTGGGGAATGAGAGAGCAGACATAGCACGTCTCATTCGATCTCACCCGTCCCGCCTCTTGCAAACCATGTTGCTGTTGCCCAACACGCACCCTAAGGTCAAGCACAGCCCTCCTAGTAATGGTCCCAGCCTCCAATTCAGCCAGACTTGGAGGGTCGGCCTACTCAACCTTGGCACCAACTCTATGGAATTTGCTACCTCCCCGTATTTGACACATCCAGGACTACATGGCCTTCTGTAAAGAGGTAAAAACATGGCTGTTCCAAAATCCATGTAAGGGTCCACCCAAGGCCATAAACCCTTCCCCATTGACCAAAGTCCTGTGAGAATCATCACTAACCTGAAACAAAACAGGAGAGCCACGGAAGAGAGCTGATCGATTAAGTAATTACCTCTCTCCGGAAAGGCATAGAACAGTCAGAGCACGGAAGTCGGTCTATGAAGCAAGGACTTCCGGCCTATGCAGCTGTAAGCCCCACGCACCTTGCTCAATAGCCAAAGCATATCCAGTGCCATATGATCAATTGATGCGACCGATGCCGACCTAGGATTAAAAACCCACAACCGTGCCCCGGTGGCACAGAAGTAACTATGCTTGGCTAAACTTTCTGGAGAATCATACAATAACCCAAGAAGCACCCGGGAACACAGCTTAAAATTTCTGCAGAGACCTGGAAGATGGGCCCAGTGAATCTGACTACATAGCACCTGGAAAAGGACAGCCCGACTGAGATAACACACCTTACCCCACTGACCAGGTTCCCTCTCTGGAATCCACTACCACAAACCACCAGGGCAGACATGGCTGGCACACTGAGCTCCAAAAACACCCCAAGTGAGGGGGCCACCCACCGACAACTGCAGACACTCATTCTGACCAATATATTTACTCCTCACTTTACATCAACAAACAATAGAATGCAGCTATACCCCAAGACAAACTCAGCCTAGCAGCACACATAGGGCATCATAATAAGCTTGCTGGTCCGGAAACAAGGGTGCTGGTAAGCTCACTGGCACACTTGTTTCCAGACCGGCAAACTACTTGTCTGCCTGCCGTGGCTGCTGCCCCTGACAGGTCTGACCCTACTAGGCGTAGCGGCCAGGGTATGCAGCCCCTTCACGGAAGCGCTGGCACTGTTAACAACAGTGCTGGCGCTTCTGTGTCCCCACTCCCATGGGACTCTATGGGAATGGGGATTTACACTTTACCGGTGCCTGACTTCCCATGCCACCGGAGTTGTAATCTCCTGGTGGCACGGGGAAGTCAGACGCTGGTATAAAGTTACGAGTAGCACCGGCATGGTTACCGCCAGACTCGTAATGAAGCCCATAGTCTCTAATCACATTCCCTGTGGCAGCCAGAAAGTAAAGTTGGAGACCTCCCTCCTTGCTGCGCACATTGCACTGATCTCTCACATCCTCTGCACCACACTTAGCATTAGAATGCAACCAACTTGTGCAAACCACTCTGGCTGCCCACATACCTAGTACACGCAAGCATTGTATGCTACACTACTCTCTCAACTGATACGGAGCATAGTCCCCAAGGGCGTTCAACCCACAGCGCTTTGAGATCATTGCAATGGCACATTAGGTGTGATACAAATGCACTGTAACATAACATAACATATGGCCATACCACATATCCTCTACTTCAGGGTGAAAGCCTTCGTAGTTGTTTTCCTTGTAGAAAAATGTCTTTTTTTGTTCTAATCATTTTTCTACTTTCACCAACCATTCATATTTTAACTAAAGGAAAGAAAGAGACAAAAAACCACAACACGAATAACTATACTAGGCACATTGCTCATAATTTTCTCACATCTCCTGTTTTGTGGGAAAAACTAAAACAGTTCTCTGTTTATTGTTGGTCGAACAGAATTAGAGACAGTCACATGAAACATTACTTCACATACTCCTCTTCTTCTCCCTCTTTGTATTTGGACAAGGGGGTGCTGCTGTTGCTCTTCTTGGCCTCTCTGAGGTGGACGCATCCTTTGCAACCGAACAGTTTCACGTCTGCGTGGCTTATTCCACCTTTCCAGCAGCGCACAAAGTTCCTGACAAGTACCGTTGTACGGGTGGAATTAATGATGTTGGATCTTGAGGCCCGTTCCCTCTCTGTTGGCTGCGGTGGTTCTTCCCTGTTGGAACTTCACCTGGTGAGATATAAACGTCAAAGAATCAGTCACCACAGTCAAATATGCATGAAATTACTCTCTTGGAACAGTGGCTGTATTTTGAGCACCAGAAAGCACATGTGCAGGCGCAAGCGGGACATGCATTCTTTTGACCAGTCACCAGCTCATGCGTGGTAAGGTGGTGGTCTTAACCTGGCTGATTCCACAAAGCGAAAAGAGCCAGTGGCAAGCAATGGAGCCAATTCTTGCTAAGTGTAACACACAGCTTCGCAAGGTTTTCTTGGGGATGATTAACTGAACACACAGTGTGCTTTACGCCAAATAATAATGTTATTTCTTTGAAGGCATTTGTATAAAAGTTCTGTCCGTTGTTGGATCACATCACTTCACAAACTCCCTATCAGGGAAATACCTCACGTACGAGGAATTTTGATGCTGATTTTGCATTGAAATGAGCACAAAGGCCCCTGAAAGGACACACCACAACAATCATATAATGATAGCTATTACAACTATTCACCATATCAACATAGTCAATATGGAGATGCCGAAAAGACCCAGAAGGGTGGGGCAATGTCACCTTCACCATCTTAAGTGTGTGGCCTGCAGTGTATTGCTGACACACAGCACAATTAACAATAAACACCTGAACATGCTCATGCACATTGGGGATGAACTACTGCTCTTACAACTCTGCTGCTGTGCAATCCTTTGATGCGTGTGCAGAATAGTGTAACTGCTCAAGTGCTACTGTAGGTAATTCTATAGGCATAATAGGCTTTACCATAATGTTCGGCATCCACTCTAAGTCTGTTGGTGACAATGAGCAGCCCCTCCTAGACCATCATTATTGTCCCTGCTGTGGTGCTCATCCCTGCAGTTCTGATATCTGTGTCAGGTGCAGGGCATTATAATGTTCAGTCATTTTCATTTGGTGCTTTCTTTCATCACCAGATATCACTATCATCTCCAATATTTCAGGTAAACATGCTGCCTCTTTGCCCACGGTACCTGCTACATCATTACCACGTGCTATTACAACTGTGCCATTAGTATGGCCGGTGCACTTAACCAGTGCTACTGATGTAAGGTGTGACAGTGCATCAATCAATCTTTACAACAATATTGCATGCTGCACTGGAGTCCCATCAGAATGTTGGAATCCTCTCCTTTTGTGATAATCCAGAATGCACCGGCGATGTTATGTACGCGGAGTCAGACTAGAGTGTTACTTCTCGGTCAATGTACATTTCTAGTGCTGTTATTCGTGCCCCTAGTTCTGCTGCCTATGCTGAGTAGTATGAAGGCAATATTGCTACTACTTAAAAATCTCCATCCTCACTATCCACCACGGCTGCTCCTATGTATCCCAATCTCATGCTCTTGTTAGGGTGAACTCCCAGGCAGGCAGAGTCTTTTGCTAGGAGTCCGCGGGTGGCAAACTCATGGAAGGCCTAACTCCTTCCCAGCCCAAAAGAACGTAAGGTCCAGACAAGTAGCAAGGTATAACTGAGGTTTATTACAGCCAACAAACCATAGGGATCACATACACGGCTGCGATTCCGGGCTTCTCTCAGCGAACCCTGGCTCGCAGGCCAGTTTTGATAGCAAATGGCATCACAATTTATGTCACATTCCAGCCCCTTCTCCAAAAACCTAACTCCACTCTGGATAGGTTGTTGAGTGGTAGTTCCCATAAAGGAGCCCATATAGAGGTTAGTCCATTGGACAAGGCCACGTCAGGTGTCTGGCTTGGGCCATCCCCGAAAATTGTTACTAACTAATTGTTTTCAGTGTGCGGACCCCATTATTGGTCAGTGATACCAGCTACCCACCCCTAGGGCCATAGATTTTGATTGGTGGAACTGCAGGTCCCCAAGCCTGGGACAAACTCAGTTCCCAGCCCGTAAGACACCTGTTCATGGTGTATGTGCAACTATGTGTCCGTGAGGTGCAACTATGTGTCAATGTCAAAACTGTGTGTAGACAATCATTGTCATGAGCATGCTCCGTTCCAAGCGCAGAACTGTAGCTTGAGTGTAACAAATTTGTTGCGCCATTATCTGGTCCGTGAGACGGTTTGTTTGCTCTTCCCAGCTACCAAATCTTGGCTCCTCATCAGCTCAGCCGGATCACATGCTTGGAGACCACGTTTGTGAGCTCAGGAGCTCTGAATTATTATGTATTTTACAGGGAATGGGCTCCTTTGCAGCTCATGTTACTTCAGTTCAGGGAAGGAATGTCACTTGCAACATTACAACCTTGTTGGTGGCTTCGTTACCGCCGTGGTAGTTCTGCCTGCACAGCATTCTGTGTGGCTTTGGGTTTTCCTAAGACGGCTTGCACCTTCCAATACATATCTTGATCCTGCACAGAGATGCTGCTCCTAGTACCAGTCCTCCATCTATCAATTTCATTCCATCAGCCAGCCAGGAAGGCATCCATGACCAGAGATAGGCAAACTAGCTCTTGTCCTTTCCTGTTCCCTTTGCCTCTTCTTCCGTTTTTGCATGCATCTGGGCTAATTGAGCGACTGCGTTTGAGAGTGTTCCGTTGTCTTCGTCGTTGGCAGGTATAAATGTACAACAGGAACTCCCTATCTTTGCGCAAACTCCTCCTTCTATAGCTGTGTGGAGATCCATAACATATCTATTCTGGAGCGCCACCAACCTTATCGCTCTGAGCTCTTCTTTGATTACATTCAACCCGTTCACCGTTGAGTTTATGGTTACCATCAACTCCCAGCGGTCGATCTTTAACCATTTGGCGTTTGCATACGTTTGCACTCTGGGTAATAGTGATGCAAGAACATTTGTGTTCTGCTGAATAATCTGTGAGATGCCGGTACTTCACCCAGTGCTGCTTCCGATCTTCCCCATAAGTAATTTGCCTCTCTCTTCACTCTGCTTAGTGGTTTGTATTGGTTGGCGTTGTTCGGTTGGACAGTTGCTGCAGCATTCAGCTATCTTTTCTTCCTCTTGTTGGGTTGCATTTTCAGAATTTTGTTGAGTTTGACATCCTTCCTCGTTACTGCTAAAGAGGGCATGTTGATGTGTGCTAGGGAGGATTCCCCAGTTTGGTGGCAGCTTGTCATATGCTTTTGCTCCGCAAGCCCAATAGTGGTCCATCAATACTGCTATTCCTGCTCCCATTTCTGGTATGATTTCTATTCTCTTGCATCCAACGTTTTCTCCTACCTCTTCTTCTCCATTGTGCTGATAAGACAGTGTTGGTGTAGTAAGGGGAATTATTGGCATGGGTCCAGATTCGTTGTCCACCCATATCACTAATTTTGCGCTTTTGTCCCACTCTTTGAGGGACTTGTCGTTTTCTTCTTGCACCTTATTCACTGCTGCCTCTGCTAAGGTTAGTGTTTTACTTCCCACCACTCCGTCTTCCCAGCCCTCGTCTTTGTATGCTTGTCCATAGATCAGTATCCATGGACTCTCCCAGCACCCCGGCTCTCTTTCTACTTCCCTTGCTCTACATTTGCATGGCAGGTATTGCATTGTGATTGTCTTTGTTTCTCCTTTCTCAGGGCCTTTTGTTATGTACTGCAACCCATCGCTGAGTTGCCAGTAATTGTTCATCATAGGTAAAGTCTAAATATAATTGTCCTGATATGCAGAGGTCGTCTTGGACAGCCACCTTAATGTGGCTGTTCTCCCTTGGAATCTTCCTCGCGTTTGGAACATTTCTAGATACATCAGACATTGTGCTGTTGCTGCGTTTATTTCTGTTGCCACAAAGGTTTGAGAATCGCTCATGGCATAGGGGATTAGTGAGAAGACATAACAGCTCTCCCCATTGGTATCCCTACCAATTTTGGACATGTTCTGTACCACATGTTGTTTGTTACGTGTGCTGTGTCTGTGAGATATGTGTCAACTGCCTTTATCTCTGTGCCAACACTGCACTTACCTCTACTTACCTTATTAGCAGTGTCTTCACTTTCCCCTGACATGGTAGTCCGTGCTGCTTGGGTCGGGGAAGTGTTAGTGTGGGAGACAGTGGTGACATGCAAAGCAAAGTACAGCTGCCAGAAGGCAGTCCCTAAGAGCCCAGTGGATAATAGGAACCACACAACAATCATGACAATCTTTGTTGTTTGTACCATAATTACTTACACCGCTATTGAGCATCTCATGAGATGATACAGTTGCCCGCCTGAAAATCGAGGGAAGATGCGTTATTGTATTAGTATTTGTGAGTAGTATTTAAGCTCTGCGTACTAAATAATCACTGAGTGCTCATGCAAAGATCTCTTCCCAAATATTCTGTATAGAGGAGTTTCGTAACGTTGGAAGGACAGGGTTTGCACTGTGTTCAAGTTGTGGGTATGCTTGGGCCAAATACTCTGTAAATGCAAGTAAATACATTTCAGTGGAACATGCTCTGAAATGGGGTCTTCTTATAGCATGGACGAATTGGTTGGAGAATGCTTCGGGGTGGTCAATAGGAGGTAACATCAGACAGTCCTCTCTAACCATTATATTACATTTGCAGCACCTTGCATGCGCGAGAAAAGAGAAATGTCAAGACAGTGAAACTGCTGTAGTCAGTGCACAACCTGCGTGTGCGAAAAAAGAGAATGTTAAATTGTGTTACTGCTGTCAATGTGCACTCGTTGATTCTTCTCAAGGGGGTATGTTTGACAACGGAATGGTTAATGTCATTTCACGGGTTAAATGGCCTTCGCTGGGAAGGGATGGTGTTGCTCATTGGTCTATTTGCACCAATGTTGCTGTGGGGATGTCACTTATTTGGAAGCGCCTGACCATGGGGTGGAGAGTAATCTCTAGTTCAGGGGTGTTGCGCGTTGGGGCAAGGCCAGTGCTTTGTAGGGCTTGATGTCCTGGATGTGATTCCAGACTGACTTTCCTTGTAACCACACTGCCCTGTCGGTTATTGCCTCAACGATTTGTGAACCAGTAAAGCGGGCGCATTTCAACGCTGCACAAAATTCTAAAGAAGGACTAGATCTCTGATTTGCACAAGTTGTTCCTGGTGTGTTTCCTGTTCCTGGGCATTAGTATCTTCTTGTACATTGTCTTCAGGCCTGCCCTGTGTTCCCTCTATTTGGCGAGAGGTAAAAGAAGCGCTAGAAACCGGTGAAGTTATATAGTCATCCATTTCCTGTCCCAATATATCAGCCACATTTTTGCAGTCCTTCAGTGCTCTAGTGGGAGGAGGCAATGGGAGGTGCGTGCGCCGTGCTGTCACCACCTCGTTGGGCGTTAATGTCACGGTACCTGCCCCCAGACACCAGGAACAGACTAACCAGCCCAGGGTATTGGCACCCATGGGGACCTTCAAGGTCCCAAAGGATTCCCTAAGGGATTCCTGGACCCGGTCCTGGCGCCGTTGGCGCCAGGCTCATGCTGCCATCTCAAGTAAGGCAGGTTTCAAAGGGAGAGAACCACGTGCAGACCAGTCTGAAGCAGGCTGAAGGGACTACTTTACCAAGGGCCTACTTACTAGGGTGTGGTTGGAGGGACTACTTTACCTGGGAACTACTTCTTGAAGGCTATATAAACCACGCCTTCAGTACAGAACACGCTTTGCGTTATTCTGCACTCCTGCAGCGTAGCACTCACCGTGTCTGCAAACTCCAGGCCTGTCTTCAGCCACACCCATCCGTCCTCTCGAATTACCTGCAAGGAAGAAAGAGAGAGAAGAGAACAGAACAAGACTCTTACCTGATGCTCCATCTCGGTCGCTCTGGAGTCACTGCTTCTGCAAAGCTGCAAAGGAAAAGACACCAAGTTAGCAGCGCAACGCTAATACTTACCATAAGGCTGCTCATTCCAGCGATCCATAGAAGCACCATCACTCGATCACCGCTCCATCATCCGATCGCTGCTGCGGAGCTGCCGCATCTGTAGAAAAACAAAAGAAGACATCAGGTTAGCCGCGCAGTGGGGGAAAGGCCTCATTCAGACTTTAAAATCATGCGCAGCACCGCTACTCACCTGAAGGCAGCCCTTCCTCGCGGTCCCGCAAGACATCACCATGCACTCTCCGCCTTGGATATACCGCACCTGCAGAATACAAGAACAACAGGTTAGGTGCGCAGAGAACCAATACCGTGTGGAAAGATTATTGCATAACGCTGCCGCTAGACCTACCTTGGAAGCCAGCTATCATTTCCGGAAGGGACCCCGCTCCATATTAAGCACCGAGGGGAAACCTGTAAGGAAGAGGCACAGGAGTGAACTTTTGGCAACTTGAACTCTTAAGCAATCCATACTTTGGAATAAAGACTTACCCATTGAGTCACAGTTGTCTGGAACTCTGCAGGATCAGTGAAGTAACTAGATTGTTGAACTACTACCCACCCCTGCACACAGTCGCAGGATGGAGAGTCTGCCATTCATAACATAAAGGTGAGACATAGCAGAGGGGTACAAGAAGAGGTCACGGGAGGTGAGAGTTGCCCTCGTCATTTTTGGTTGGGTAACATTTGGTTTAACCTTTTAAGCAATCTGCTTTTGTGACGAAAAGGGGAATCAGAGGGGGACACAAGGAACCACGCACCGGCCCATCCAGCTCCGTTCGGCGCCTCTGTGGAGACCAGGTGAGCGTAACAGTTAAATGGTGGTCGGAATCTGGTTTGTTGCGCAGTTCGAATACTGCCAATGGCAAACAATGCAACTAGTTATTCTTGGTGCTTTGCTTAGTTTTTGCAATTTGTTCCTTCAAGAGTCCATTGAGGCATTCACACAGTCCATTTGCTTGTGGGTGGTACACACATGCAAATTTGTGTTTTATTCCTAGCAGGGTGGTGATATGTTGGAACATTTCAATGGCGAAGTAAGGTCCGTTGTCTGACCGCAGGACCTAACAAACACTAGACCATGGGAATACTTCCCGTACCAGAAATGTTGCAGCTGAGAGACCGTCGGCATGGGAACAGGGTCCAGCCTCCAGCCATCTTGAGAAGGGGCAGACAACCACTATCATGTAGCGGTATCCTTGACATACTTGGATCATGTCCACGTAGTCGACATGGAGGTGCAGGAATGGGCATTCGGGTCTTGGTATGGGTCCTCTCACAACTCTCAGGGTGTGCCCAGCAGTGAACTGCTGACACATCAAACAATTATTGATAAAGTTTGCCACATGTTCATTTAGATTGGGACAGAACCATGATTCTCCAATGCGTGCAGCAATGACCTGTGAAAACAGGAAGAATTTTTTTTTGTAATCTAGGGTCCCTAACACTTCAGCTGTGCATATTGCTTCTCTCAGCTTTTTGAATGCTGCAGTCATTTCTCTTGTCCAACCCAGTGGCTTTGCTTCTCTCTGTGCTTCCTTGAGGGCTGTTAAGAGTGGACATGTGTAGGAACTGTAGTGAAAAACCCATGCTCGGCAGTAGTTGCATACGCCGAGGAACTGCTGCAGCTCTCTCACTGTTTTAGGTTGTGGAGTGTTATGTATTGTTTGAGCTCTCTTTGAGGCAATGTGCCTACCGTCTTTGGAAATCAACTGTCCAATATACAGCACCTCCTTCTGGCAATACTGTAGTTTGGCCTTGTCTACATTGTTTCCTTTTTCTGCTAGTACGGTGAGCATGTGTATTGAGTCTCGTGGTAATCTAGTGTGTTTCCATTTTGGTTGCGGTACATAAAGCTTGTGAATCTGAGTGTAATGGTACTGAGAAAAAGGCATTCTCTCTGGTGTTCAAAAAACCAGAATCTGAGATCCCAACACCAAAACGCTCTGCTGATACTCAATGGGATGTGCAGATGGACCATGAGGAAATCGTCCGTGCTGTCAGCGCTCTAAAGATCTCACGTGCTGCTGGACCTGACTTGATTTCAAATAT
The DNA here is from genome assembly GCF_040938575.1 of Ambystoma mexicanum. Taxonomy (NCBI): domain Eukaryota; kingdom Metazoa; phylum Chordata; class Amphibia; order Caudata; family Ambystomatidae; genus Ambystoma; species Ambystoma mexicanum. Next base: position 1,087,533,611 of record NC_090926.1, on the reverse strand, counting down.
CGATCTAAAAAAACATCCAAACGAATGGGCTGACTTCATTGGTAAGCTATTCATAAAAATCAGTCGGTCCAAAGAATTGCCTGAATCTTGGACATCTGCGATTGTGGTGCCAATTCACAAGCGAGGCAGTTGGGACGATCCAAACAACTATCGCCCAATTGCCTTGCTCGACACCATTGGAAAGATCTTTGGGTCAATTTTACGTATCAAACTCGCAAAATGGGCCGAGATGTCACAGATCAATGACATACGGCAAACTGGATTTACGAAAGGGACCGGAGTCGACATAAATCTGCTCATTCTTACGATTCTAAAGCTGGAAAGCTTAAACAAAAATGGCAAGATTCACCTAGCTTTCATCGATATGAAACAAGCTTTCGATGGTGTGAATCGAAGCTTATTTTTGGGAAAAATTGTCAAAATGGCTATGTCCGGCATCCATTCTAGAGCCTATCATTGCTCTACATGAAAACACTTCAATCAAAGTTCCGGCTAAACAACAGCAGATTGTTATCCAATGCTATAGCTACACACAAGGGTGTTAAGCAAGGTTGTCCCCTAGCTGCAGAATTATTCAAACCATTTCTAGCAGATCTGCCAATCTACCTGAACAAAGTCATATGCTTCTCACCAAAAATAAATCAAACAGCGATTAATTGTATAGTCTACGCGGATGACCTGGTTCTGATAGACAGAACCCAAATTGGTCTACAACGTCTCTTACTAAGCTTGAAATCCTATATGGGCATAAACCAATTGGAAATAAACTCACATAAAACCAAGATCATGTCCATTGGAAATATTAGAAGCAAAAAAGATAAAGGTTTCAGTGGAAAATCGAAGAAACTAACTTAACATCTGTCGACTCAATAAAATACTTGGGGATACAATTTAACAATTCCGTCTGCGAACAACAATGGGCGGCAGAGCTAACCTCCAAAATGTCGAAGTTAGCAATACAAGCTGTAAAAATCAATAAAAATTTTGGAAAATTTTCATTGGAACCCGTACTCAAATTCTACTTACAAAAAGTAACCCCAACAATAATCTTTGGGGCTGAGACGGGTTGGAATATAAGCGTGCAAACTTGGCATGCTTTGGAAGGACACATTTGGCGGAAAGTCCTGCAGCTGCCACAGGCAACACCACTATCTAGTCTGCGACAAGAACTAGCAATTAACTCCATTCATATGAGAGTGGTCTGGAACTCAATCTCAATAATGCGAAAAATGACCCTCGATTCATTGGCACCGGCTTACAAAATCTGGCAGCTAAATAAAAAGCGACCTTCTCAATCTATGGTTTCACAAACTGTCGGCTTTTCTTACAGCCGCACAAATAAGCAATCAAGAACTGCTGAATTGGCCACAGCTTGCAAAAAAGAAATTTGAAAACTGGGCATGGGTCGTTACCAATGAAGCAATGTGAAAATTAAAATCAACAGAGGAAATGAGAGGCGTGCACAGGAAATTAAACAAACCAGCGCGATATTTATTGCACTGTCCATCTCGTCATCACCGAACCCAATTCTTAAGGTTTCGAGTCAATGCTTTAAAAACAAAAGGAATTCTTTGGCAAAGAAAGGATAAATCTATTGACGATAATCTCTGCCGTTTCTGTAAACAGTCAATTGAAACAGTCAAACATCTGCTAATCGAATGCACTCAAACTGTCAGACAACGCTCACTACATCTAGGAAATTTTGCACCACTAGATGAAGATATGGAGCGATGGTGGGGGCGGATCATTTCAAGAAGCAACATAAGATTTGTATGTGCGACTGTGAACTACCTTGACTCGATTCGGAAAATGGACTCTCTTAACTAGAATTACCAGCGAGAGTCTGTTTTAGAAGACTGGTGGAATCTATTTCTTGGCTATGAAGTGATCTCTTTCTGTTGAAACAAAAGTTTGTCTCTTGAATTCAAACTGAAGTTTTTCAATAAAAAAAAAAAAAAAAGAAAAAGGCATTTTTAAGGTCAATGACAGTGAAACAGGTGGCTTCTGCTGGGATGCCACATACGATTGTTGCAGGGTTTGCTGCTATAGGGTACTCTGCCTCTGCAATGTGGTTAAGAGGGTGTAAATATTGTATGAAATGCCATGACCCCCCATTAGCCTTGCACACAGGGTGCACTGCTGTGCTGCATGGAGATTCTGATGGTACCAAAATGCCTCTCTCATTGAGGGCGTTGATAGTCTCATAAATGCCTTCATCTGTTTCTTTGATCATGGAGTATTGCTTTACCCGTGGCAGGACTGCTCCAGGTTTCAACTTTATCTTCACTCCTCCTATGCTATTTATGAACCCCACATCATAGGGCATTGTGGTTCATAGTGTGTTGGGTACCTTGGCCCGATCCTCCCCCCAGAAGGGTGGTGGTGCCTCTAGTGCCATTGCCATCTTCTGTGCAACCTCTCTGTATGTGATTTGTAGCCAGAACTGCACACTCATTTCCAGCATCTTCTTTGTCTCCCCTCTGTCGTCCGAAAACAGATCCATATATGTTACATGTGTCAGCCTGCATCCCTCTGCTACTGCAATTATTGCCCTCCATGCCTTCCTCTGGTTATCAATTGCGTGTACTGCAACCCAATCCTCTCTTGCAATAATTCCCTCTATGTCTATAGATATAATTGTTCCCTCCTTCTCATCTTGTGGTGTCTCTGGAAAGAATAGGTACTCACCTGGTCTCCTCCATACCGTCCCTGCTATCCCTGGCATCCATGCAAGGGCCATGCATGTCCCATACTGGAACATCTCGGGGACTGATGGTTCCCCCCTCTGTACTGTATTCCCACAATAGGCTTGAAACATTTGTATTACAGTAAGCATGTATATCCCTGGTGTGGACCATAAAATGCCTTTGTCTGTGAATGAGATGGTCATATTCAGTTTGCTCATTATGTCGCATCCCAATATGTTTACAGGTGCTTGTTTGGAGTAGAGTAAGGATAAAGATAGGTAGTGATCTCCTATAGATAAGGAGATGTTATTAGTAAAGGGAACTACTTCTCGACCCCTAGTGTTCATGGCATCGCCTGACAATGCAAATGTCCCTTCCAGCATGCATGACCTAGTCGCCCCAGTGTCAACAAGAATAGAAAAGGCTTTGTCACCTTTCACCACCCTTATGCGAGGTTCCTCCGCAGGATTGGGTGTGACTGACAGGATGGGACACAACAAGTTTGTCTGTGGGCTGTCCTATTGTGGGTACAATGACAATCCATTCCCTGTGTAAGGGTTTTTCCCTACTATGGTAACTCCTCCCATCCATCTGACAGGTACCGTTGCCATCGTGTCCATGGATTCTGGGGAGTGACGGTCCTGTTCCTGTGTTAGTTGTTGTGCTGTTGGCGAATACTGTTGTAGTGGTGCTGATATTTGTGGTGCTTATGGTTGGTGTGTTTTCATGGTTGGTGCTGTTGCTGCAGCCTGAGTCTGTGTCTGTACTGGATGCGTGGCTTGTTGTTGTATGTTCTGTGACTGCACTTGTTGCTGTATGTCTTGGGGGTAGTAGCCATCCTGTATCCTTTGGTAGCCCTGTTGCCCCTGCTCTCCCCATCCCTGCGGTACCCCTTTGCTTCTGCATGCACATGAAATGTGTCCTAGCTGCCCGCAGGTCCAGCACTGGGATAGTTCTCTTGCTTGCCATGGGAAGCCTCCTCCTCCTTCTCCTGGTCCCTGTGACATTTGTTGCATGTATTCCCAAACCCCCCACGTGGGTTGGTGTGATTGTGGTCGAATCCTCACCCCCTTGGGAAACCTCCCCTCCCTCGTTAATTCTGTGTGTATCCGCCCCTCCCCATGTACCCTCCTCCAATGGGCAGTGCATATTGTTGCATGGGATTGTATGGCACCTGTTGTTGGTATTGAGGTGGATGCTGCTGAGTTGCCGTTGCTTGTGTCTGTGGGTCAGGGCTTGTTATTAATGCTCCTTTCAGTGCATATTTTCATCTTCTTTTCTCTCTTCTGCCTTTTGTTTTGCTTTCTCCTGCCATAGCCTGCAATGATGCACTACAGTGAGTTGTATTTCCAGCCAACACTTTGCCTCCATCCCCACTCATTTTTTCAAACTTTTCTGTACTGATTCAGGTAATCCTTGTATCAAGATGTGATAAAAGATTGCTATCGTTTTGTCCCGTGGCTCTTGAGTTTAGAAGCGCCAAAGCTCTTGAATTTCTTGAATATATTTAACAGGATCCTCGTCGTCACGCATCTTGCATGACGTAATAGCTCCTATGCCTGATGTGTCGTGATATTGTGTCCGCAGTGCGGCCCTGCAATTTGCAAATGGTGCCACGTTGTGTGCTGTGTTGTGGATGGTCACCCATTGGAACCCGGCCTTCTTCCAGATGTCATCAGCTGCGTCACCCAATATTGAAATCAGCAAGCCCTTGACGTCACCCACTGACAGTCTGTGCCCTGCAGTCAGTTTCTCCATTTCATAGATCCACTTCCCTGCCCCGGCACTTAATGAGGGTAATCAATAATTGACATTGTCCTTGCCTGTGTGCTTCCTGGGTTCGTATTGTGGTCTTGCCCCTCCCCGCTCTAGCAAGGTCATCTGTGAGTATGCTGCTCTTTCCTCCAGGGTCCGTCTGTACTGCCTGACCTGGATGGGCCCTCTTTCATTCTCAATGTGTGTGCACATGTCTGTTGGTTCTACTGCAGGTGTCCGTTGTAGTTGATCATTTATTTATTTATTTATATTTATATAGCGCGCAAGCAGCCCAGGGGCATTGAGGCGCTGTTACTTGCAATAACTTAGTTACAGGGTACAGGCATGATAGCAGTTGTTGACACATTATGAATACTACAAAACATCATACTGTTGTTACAGATATTGCATTTGGTCATATATTACAACTTATATGATAAGTATTCATGCTGATGTGTCGGTGTTGCGGAAGGTGGTGAGGGAGGCCTCGCCTCGGATAGTGGGAGGTAATGCATTCCAGTGAGTGGGCGCGAGATAAGGGAAGCTGGATCCGCCCGCTCTGACTCTTTTTACTAGTGGCACAGAGAGTATGTTGGTGTACGGTGATCTGGTTGGCCTGGTAGTGGAGAAGGGGTGGATCCTTTGTGAGAGGTAGGCAGGAGCAGTGAGGTGAATGCACTTGTGGGTCAGTGTGAGGGCTTTGAATACAATCCTTTCCTTTATTGGGAGCCAGTGGGCTAGTTTTCTGGCCTCAGAAATGTGTTCTCTTTTAGCAATGCCTTGGGCTGCCCGGATAGCATTATTTTGTATGACTTGTAGTCTCTCTAAGTTTTTATTGGAGGTTCCTAGAAAGAGTACGTTGCAGTAGTCTAGCCTAGAGCCGGTGATGGCTCTGGCTATGTTGGTGCAGTTCTCTTTGGAGAGAAAGGGTCTGACTGCGTTGATAAGTTTGGCATGATATGCAGCTGCGGAGGCTATTGCGTTGACTTGTCTATCCGTGGATAGGCTGGAGTCCAGGTAGACTCCCAGAGTTTTGACAGAATCTGAGACAGGAATTTTAATGGAGTCAATGGTGAAGTGACTGAATTGGGCATCTAGATTTTTTAGCGTGTCGGGGGAACCTACCAGGAGGAGTTCCGTCATGTCAGACTTGAGGCATAGTCCGTTGTCTGCCATCCAGGCTTGGATGGTGTTGTAGACATTGTTGAGGGTCAGGGAGTCAATGTCATAGTTACCTGTGAGGGTGAGGAGGATCTGAGTGTCGTCGGCGTAGTTGGTGTAGGAGATGCCCATAGCGTCGAGGATGAGGAAGAGGGGTCGTGTGAAGATGTTATATAGGGTGGGGGAGAGGCAGGGGCCTTGGGGCGCACCACAGAGTATGATGGTTGGTGATGCGGCGGCTAGGTCAGAGAATGCTTGCATGGTTCTGTCTTGTAAGAAGGAGGTGATCCATGCTGTGGCCTATGGGGACAGTTTGGCAGTGGAGGAGAGGTGGTGGCATAGGACGCCATGATCAACGAGGTCGAAGGCCGCGGATAGGTCAAGGAGTAGGAGAAGTGCTGGTTTACCCATGTCTCTAGCATCGTCCATCTGGTTTTTCAGGTGAAGTAGGGCGGTTTCGGCCCCGTGTCTGGGGCGGAAACCAGATTGGCGGACTACAAGGAGTTTGTTCTCTTCAATGAAGTGCTGAACCTGCAGGTAGGCTGCTTTGTCCAATATTTTGAGGAGGAATGGGACAGTGGTGATGGGTCTGAAGTTGTTGGGGTAGGTGGGGTCAAGAGTTGGCTTTTTTAAAAGAGGGCGGTCCCAAGCTTCCTTGAGGGAGGCAGGGACTTTCCCTGTGGTAAAGGAGGCATTAACAAAGGCTGTTAGGAAGGGAGCTAGCGCTTCCGTGCAGTCTTTGATAATGGAGGCTGGGCATGCATCACCTTTGCAGTTAGAGGGTTTGATGTTCCTCATTATGTTGATGATGTATTTTTCCTGAATGGGTTTGAAGGAGAAGGGTAGGGGGGGTCTGGGGCAGGTGGTTGGAAAGGTATATGCTTACTAGGTAGGGCTTGTTTAGTGGCTAGTATTTTGTTTTTGAGGAGGCTTAATTTGGTTTGCATGGTCGTTTGTATTTCATCACACCAGTCTTTGTCTTTGGTGAAATTCTGGGGGGTGGGAGTGGGTGTCTCGAGCTCCCTGAAAATGGCGAAGATTTCTTTTGTGCTAGATTGGGCTTCCGAGATTCTGGATTCAAAAGATTTGGCTTTTGCTTGGCTGATTGCCTTTTTGTATTTGGTGGATAGGGCTTTAAAGATCATCTTATCTTTGTCAGAGTGGGACGTTTGCCACTGTGTTAGTGCAGCTTTTTTCTCGTTGCGGAGTGTGAGGAGTTCCGGGGTGAACCTAGAGTTGGAGTGGGTAGTGGGCTTGGATTTGCACGGTTTGAGAGGGGCAATGGAGTTGATAGCTGCTTTGATGGCAGCATCATAGGTTGTTGCAAGTGTTTCTGGTTCTGAAGAAAAAGGTGGTCTGAAGGCTGGACCTTGGAGGAAGAGCAGTACCCTTTCCTTAGTGAGCTGGCGGGAGCTTCTGGCGAGGCAGGGTGGGAGCGGTTGAGGTGAGGGGGCAGCAGGGGAGCTAGTGGTGAGGATGCTAAAGGTGATGATGGGGTGGTCAGACTATGGGGTGGGAGTGTTTCCTGTGATGATGAGTGGGCAGTTGTGCTGTGCGATCCAGTCGAGCGTACTGCCCTGGGTGTGAGTTGGACTAAGGATGGTGTTCTTGTAGCCTAGAGCCTTGAGGGCTGAGTCAAGGGATTTGGCTGCTACGTCCTTACTATCCAGGAGCCCTAGGTGACATCCCCAAGGAGAATGGCTTTAGACTGTTTTTTGAGGTTGTCAGAGAGGAGGTGGATGAGAGAGGCTTGAAAGTCTCCTGTTGGGCCTGGAGGGCGGTAGACAGTGTGCATAGTAATGGTGCAGTGGGGAGAGAGGGTTATTTTGACTTGGAGGTAGTCGCTGTTGTTGTTCAGGGATTTCTCTACCTTTCTAATAGAGAGGCAGTCTCTGGCAATAATAGCTACACCTCCACCTTTGGAGAGGCGATCTTGTCTAGTGATGGAATAGCCAGGGGGTAGGACGAGGGAGAGCGCCGGGCCGGAGGCCTCATGTAGCCATGTTTCTGAGGTCATGAGTAAATCTAGGTCATGGGATGTTAGGAGGTCGTGGATCTCTAGAGCGTGGCCATTGACGGACCTAGCGTTAATCATGGCGCATTTCAGGTGGGGTTCAGTAGTGGCTGGGGGGGGCCTTCACGAGGAGAGAGGGTGAGGTGGAGGGGGTGGTTGCGCTGTGGGTGTTTGGGGAGTTGCACATCACAGATTTTACACTGGGGGGCTCATTTTCAGTGGTGGTGGACACACGTGGAGTAGCATTTGGCACAATAGCATTCAATGGTGGTAGAAGAATTGCACATCACAGATTTTACACTGGGGGGCTCATTTTCAGTGGTGGTGGACACATGTGGAGTAGCATTTGGCACAATAGCATTCAAAATGGTGGTAGAAGAATTGCACATCACAGATTTTACACTGGGGGGCTCATTTTCGGTGGTGGTGGACACATGTGGAGTAGCATTTGGCACAATAGCATTCAACATGGTGGTAGAAGAATTGCACATCACAGATTTTACACTGGGGGGCTCATTTTTGGCGGTGGTGGACACAAGTGGAGTAGCATGTGGCACAATAGTATTCAAAATGGTGGTAGAAGAATTGCACATCACAGATTTTACACTGGGGGCTAATTTTCGGTGGTGGTGGACACATGTGGAGTAGCATTTGGCACAATAGCATTCAAAATGGTGGTAGAAGAATTGCACATCACAGATTTTACACTGGGGGGCTCATTTTCAGTGGTGGTGGGCATATGTGGAATCACATTTGGTATGGAGGCAGTACAATTGTATGAGGGGTTAAGTAATTTATTGGCCGCTGTATTGGTAGTACTTGTAGTGGATGCGGGCTTTGAGGCTGGGTGGAGGAGCCCGGCCTTATTAGCAAGTAAAGAGGGTTGTACAGTACGTGAGCATAGCCGGGCATTACGGGTGCTCGTGGGGATGGGCTGTGAGCTGACGGCGGCTTGCAAAGTACGGGCGCGCAATCTGAAACGCCTTGAAGTAGAGCATGGGTTAGAGAGACGCTTGCAAAGGTTGTGCTTCTTACCTTCCAGATGCGGCATAGGTTTGGGGCAAATGGCAGACGAGCAGAGAAGAGCTGCAAAGAGCACAGGAGGCATTTTCTCCTGGCCTTCTCTCGTCGGCTTCGCCTCACGGTCCTCTCCCCCTCCATTTAAAGCAGGAGAGGAGGGGCAGGCAAGCCAACCTGGCGAATGAGCACAAGTTGCTGTGGATGTTGTGGATGCGTCCATGGCAACAGCTAAGGCATCCATTTTGGAGGACTTTCGATCGGCACACGCGGCGGGAAGCTTCACAAAGGAACATATGGTTGTTCCAAATGAAAGAACAGCTGATCCAGCATCTAGCTGGAGTGGGTGGAGACATGCTCGCAGTAGAGCTGCAAAGAGCACAGGAGGCCTTTTCTCCTGGCCTTCTCTCGTCGGCTTGTGCTCGTGTACCCTAGGTAGTCGTCCCCTGGAACAGGAGTGTCCTGTGGATTGTGCAACCATCGCCTCATCCCTCCTGCCCCTGGGAGGTCTCGTAGTCTGTTATTGTATGGAGTTTGCAGGGTCACCCCTTCTACTATGTCTTGTGTTGGTTTGTCTGTGTGGTGCCTTCCTCCCCTCTGTTCTTGCGATCTGCACTCCCATGATGTCCCTTCACCTGTCCTTGTGAGGTAGAGTTTGCTGGCCCCCCCCCCCTCTCATCATCACTGTGGGTGTCGTCAGGCAAGACTCTTGGTCCATGTGGCTACAGAATCCATTTGAAAAGTTTAATTTCTGTTTTATTTGGTTGGAAGTATGCTGTGCATTAAGATCCATGTCTGTTAACTTACATGAGTCCTCCCCCTCTCGCACCCCCATGTGTGCAGCGCCATTTCCTGCTGAGCATCCCTTTGGTATACCTGTGTGCTCCTGTTTTTCTTTGTCTCGCCTCATCTCGTCTTTTCCTTTCCAACTCTAGTGCAATCTGTTCGCTTACCTGCCCTAGCACCTGCTCATCCTCATCCTCTCTCTCTCGCTCCCTCACCATTCTTTCCAATCTTAACTGTTTTAGCCTTTTCACTTCATACTTACGTATTTCCTGTAGTAGTATTTTCTTCCTCCATAGTGCTGTCTTTACCTCCTTCTCCTCGTCTCCCCTATTTTCCCATTCCACCCTCTTCTTCCCCCACTCTCCCTTTTGTCCCATCCCCTTCGTGCCCCATTCCAATATGTCCCCTCACTCCCTCTCTAACATTGCCAAGTGCTCCCTCCTTCCTTGCTCCCACAGTTCCACTTCCTTTTCAATTTCAGTCCTCCACTCCCTGTCCTCACACGTAAGCCTTGCTTCATCATCTCTTCGTTGTTGCTCCTCCTCCTCCACCTGTGCTGCACTTCCACTGCACCCATGTCGCAATTCCAAGCTCTCTATGGCCTTTGTTGCCCCTTCGGCTGCTCCCGTTGTCATCCCCTTTAATTTTAGAAGTATCTGTACAGCTATCCATTCCTCTGCAACTATCCCCACAAACTCTGTTTTTGTGCGCCACAGCCCCTCCTCGTCGACTTCAGAGCTGCTGGCCGCCTGCCCTGTACCTCACTGTTGTTCATCTCTGGCGTATGGAGGTGGTTTATACGTAGGTTTGAATACCCCTCTGCTGCTTTTAGCTCTCTTAATGGGTATATGCCCTGGTCCTCCTCTGAATCGTCTGCCATGTTGGATATTCCAGTAGGTGGTGCTGGAGGCGGAGCGGAAGTGTCTTATCCTGCCTCCTTTACCTCCTGCTGGCTCATCATCCATGGCCTGTCCTCCTAAAACATACAACAAAGCTCGAATATGGACATGCGTTTGGCTAGTTTCTTCCCCTTGTATGGGCTCTGTAAGTGTGTCAGTCGTGATTGCAGAACGTCCTTGGAGAAACTGCCATTAGGCGGCCATGGCCTTGCTATTTTGCCTTCTTTACCTTTGGACCACTGTATGCTATACTTTACTATTTTGTCTTTGTATGGTGGCAGTGTCCTGCACATGTGTTGTATGGGCGTTACCGCCCCACTATACATAGGATACATCATGGATTTGGTGTTTTACCTGACCTCTAGTCGAGGATTTCGATAATCCTCTGTCAGGCGGAAAATGTTACAATTCAACAATGATCACTTTCGCACACTACGGGCCCCAGTGGCCCTACACCTTACATGGCGTACTCAGCGTTCAGCCCCTCCTTCATCATCGCTGCCATTCTCCGGCACCCCACCTCAATCCTGTGCATGAGCCTTCCGTGCAACGCCACTGGTTCACCTCTCTGCCAATCCCAATTCCGCAATGCCAGCTCCTCACCATCACAACACACCGTCCTATGTACCGACCTATGGGTGACATCATCAAGCTAAAAGTTTGTACAGGTAGGAAAATAATGTGTGTACACACTGAACAACAACCCGTTTCATCAAACCTGCATACCCCACAATACTCCCACAAAATCTTACAGATGTCTTCCTGCCTCTCCAGGACGGAGCATACTTTTATCTCTCGTGACTAACTGCACCCGTTGCGTCGTCAAATGTGTAAAAGGCCTGTCTCTAGGAGACTTAACCAGATAGTGCACCTTCTGCAATCTAGATAGCTCCAGCTAACTCTTACGGGGATACCGACATCTATGCTTCAAGCTAAAACGCCCAATTCATAGGGATACCTAATGTACATACTTCTATAGTTAAGTAGATAGTACTGGTTGTTCACCAGAACCTTTTACCTTGCAGACCAGACGTTCCCTACACATGAAAAAGGGACTTCTACCTCCCCTCAGGTCCCTGCTGCCACACACATGCTACCGTTATTCACTGAACACTATTTATTACTATAACTCACAGTTGACACCTCCCTCCTCCCGCACATGTTACACCAACCCTCACACCTCGTTGCTATTTGTGTGGACCACTATTTACGTTCTGCGTTTGTTGACACTGCTCTGCCGCTTGCTCCCCGTCAAACGCTGTCAAACGCTCATCTCGCCCTTCTGGTCTGTGTGGCCACTTCGCCGACCGCAGGCGGGATAGTTTTTGAAGGCGGTGCCCGACGGCCTAGCTCTGGTTGCGCTGGCCGGTTGTCTCGCAATTCCCACGAGGGTCCTGCAGCCTTCCAGGTCCGACGGCTAAAGAGGCAGCTTCTGTCTGGGCTTACGTCACAAATGATCTCAGCAGTGCCTCCAATTTGTTAGGGTGAACTCCGAGGCAGGCAGAGCCTTTCGCACGGAGTCCGCGGTGCTGAACTCATGGAAGGCCTAACTCCGACCCAACCCAAAAGAACGTACGGTCAAGACAAGTGCAAGGTATGACTGAGGGTTTTTACAGCCAACAAACCACAGGGATCATATGCATGGTGACGATTCCGGACACTTCTCAGTGAATCCTGGCTCGCAGGCCAGTTTTTATAGCAAATGGCGTCACAATTTACGTCACATTCCAGGCCCTTCTCCAGAAACCTAACTCCACTCTGGACTCTGGATAGTTTGTTGAGTGGTAGTTCCCCTATAGGAGCCCATATAGAGGTTAGCTCATTGGACAAGGCCACGTCAGGTGTCAGGATTGGACCATCCTCAGCAATTGTTACTAATTGTTACAGTGTGTGGACTTCATTATTGGTCAGTGATTCCAGCTATTCACCCCTACGGCCAAGGATTCTGATCGGTGGAACCGCGGGCCCCCAATCCTGGTGCAACTATGTGTCAGCGTCATAACCGTTTGTGGACCATCATTGCCATGAGCGTGCTCCGTTCCCAGTGCAGAACTGTAGCTTGAGTGTAACAAGTTTGTTGCGACCATTGTTTGGTCCCTGAGACGGTTTGCTCTTCCCAGTCACCAAATCTTGGATCCTCATCAGCTCGGCCGATCACATGCTTGGAGACCATGTTTGTAAGTTTAGGAGCTCTGAATTATTCTGTATTGTACAGAGAATGGGCTCCTTTGCAGCCCGTGTTACTTCGGTTCAGCATAAGGAATGTCATTTGTAACATTACGACCTTGGCAGCAGCTTCGTTTTCACTGCAGTAGTTTTGCTTGCGTGGCTTCAGGTTTTCCCAAGACGGCCATGGCCTACTACGATCTCATAAGCCATGGTCTGGCTTCTACTGTATGCACATTCCATAGTGTCCATAGATTAGTGCGGTATGGCTGTCCATAGGGTTATTTGCATGTAAGCATCTGCAAGCATTTACATGTGCCCTTCTTGCTTCTTGCGTTCCTGCATTGCTGCAGCAAGTAAATGTGCAGACAGTATGTATATGTCACTGTCCTCTAACTCCTAGAACTGTACGCATGTGTTCTTCATGTAATTGGGTGTGTGAGTGTCCCGACTGTGTGGATGGCACGTGTGTTTCATGTCTGACATAACTATGTCTTTGTAGTATCTCTAATGACTTAAGGCATGGCTTTCTCAGCGCCTTAGTCGGTTCTGTCCATGTAGCTGTCTCTGGCTCCCTCTTGTGCGTTTTCATCCACTCTGGGTAGTGTTTGCACGTCTCCTGGGTTGTAGGGTCTGGTGAGAGGGCATCTCTCTTGATAGGTGTCCATTGGGGGAGCAGTGGTGATTGGTGTGAGCTCGTACGATCGGCGGGCATATTGTCTTTGGCTCTTCTTCCTGTTCGAGGGTGTTCCAGGACGGGAGGCGTATTCTGAACTTCCCTTTTCACTATGATCGATTGTTGATGAACCTTTAACAAAAACTACTTCTCCCCACTCAAATTTCTTTTCCATAACCTGTGGAACGTCATTTTATATGTCAGTCTATGTGGAACAGTCATACACATAATCACTGTCTTCTACGGGTTCTGCAATAAATATAGCTGGATTGATAGTGCAACATCTTACAATTTTAATTGCTGGATTTGATTATATTACCCCATATCGTGACAAACGCTCTGTAGTAAGCAGGAATTTTGTTTTTTCTAGAAATGCAAAAAGGCCATGCTCTACATAATAGTCACTGAACAGCTCATTGTTACTGTTGATGAATTTTCTATTGCAAATGCTGCTGCTGCCGCCAGGGCTTGTTTACATGGGAAATGTCTCAGCATCACTGGATCCAAAAGGTCACTGTAGTATACAAAAGGCTTATACCCCATTGATGTTTTCAGTGTGAGGACAGCCATCACCACATACCCATTTGAGTGGGAAAATAGAAATAATTCCTCTGTATATTCTGATATTGCCAAAACCTGGGCAGTACAAATCACCCTTTTCAGCTCATCAAATGATTTGATCATCTCTCCTGACCACTGAAGATGACCTTACTCCTTTTGTGCTTCTTTTAAAACTTGTAAAAGGGTCCCTATGTATGTTGTGTAATCAAATACGGTGATGAATCCTGCAGAATCCTCAAAAAATCCCTGCCTAAAGTCTACTCCCAGGTGGACAGGTGAAGGCAGCCGCTACCTGATCCTAACCCTGGGGGTGGTATTAGCCGGATGGATAACTTGAGAGAAGGCCCCTAAGGGAACAGCAGGATTCCATTCGGAGACGCGCAGTATTTGTCTTCTTCAGAGAGAGAGATTTCTATTGTACCAGGATGCTTAGTGGCTTGTTATCAGAGTAAGACTTCCCTTGATAAAGGTATCCACACTGAGGGTAGTGAAGCTTCATGTGATCACTATGGAAATAAAATATTCAATAACAATGTACATTTAATAAAGTTGAGGTTTATAATTGTGAAGAAAGAGACAATCAGAACATTGGGGACTTCAGGTCCCACAATGCCTTAGGTACTGGGACAAGGAACATGGAATATGCAGTCTAGTGGTTCTAATGACCCACACCTGAGTGAGACTTTTGAATATATAAGGCTCCATCAGGTGAAGGCCATGAGAAGCAAAACCAGAAGGTAGAGTTGCCAAAAACACCTGTCGCAGTTGCAGCTGCAGAGGAAGAAAGAAAACAGTGATGTTGGAACTGCTGGTACCTTTTATGCAGATGTCGGGCCTGAGAGGGTCTCCAAGATTGAAGAAATGTATTGCAGAGGTCGCGCAGCCGTAAGTGGTGTAACAGCAGGGTATCCCTCTGGAAAAAGAGGCTCTCCTGTTTACGTGCAGTGTCCCGGTGACTGGCGGGCACCAGTGTTCACTAGAAGCTGTTAGCAAAATCATATGCGGTACCCTTTGCGAACATCACACACAATTAAGACTACAAGTGACAGTACAAATTCACCTTTGGTACAAGCCTGTACTACACAGTAAGGTGGTAACGATGGCTGAGCAGCCAGACTTATCGCAAGAGTAAAGTGAGCAGTATCAGCAGTTACACAAAGGACAGCAATTGCTATGGTTCAAAAAAACACTGACTCAAGGTTGCTGAGTAAAAGAATATACATTTATTCACACAATCATTTGTAAAACAGTTCACTATTGTAAAGCAGCAGAAAATCACAATCTTAATACATTACACACCACCCAAATAATTCTGGACAAGTTAAGCTCAAAATAAAGTGTGAGCAAAATGGCATTCCAGCAATTTAAACAGGGAGGGAAAGACAAGGTTATTCAAAATCAAGCAGCACCAACAAGTAAGTAGGCAGGGCAATCTAGAAAAGGCTTACTACAACGAGGCTTCAAATCAATAGGCCTGGGCCAATGTTAATGGTTCAGAGTATTTGCAGAGGATCACACTGTTCAGAGTAGTTTGCGGTTAAGTCTTTGCCAAGAGTTTGAAAAGAAGTTGGTCGGAAGAAAAGTTATTTAAAAGAGTAGAGAAGGACAAGCCCTCGGATTAGCAAAAGATTTCAAACACATTCACCACGGTCGGACAGAACGAATGACCGGATTTGAACAGTACCTTATTAGATGAAGAATGCTGTAGCTGAGGCAGAATTTCCTGGGAGATCCTGCAGGCTCACTGTTCCTGAAGCGACTGCCGACTGATACAAAGGAGAAAGACTGGAGGGTCGAGCGACGAATAAAAGGTGTGCTCCTGGCTATCCGGTTCACTGCAGCGATGCTGTATTGAAAAGGGATATTTCTCCCCTTGTCCCCTTTCTACCCTTTATCAGTCAGAAGTACCACTGAATCTTGTCTGCATTGTTCCTCTGTGGTGCTGCACACCAAATGGTTGTCAACATAGTGTATAATAATACTTTGAATTTGTACATTTCCTATATCCATTTATACCACTCTGTTAAACACACTCAGTGATTCACAGTACCATTGTGGTAAACAAGTGTGTTGGAACCTTTGACCGCGATAAGTAACTGCAGGAGATATTGTGAATCTGGGGGCAATGAGTTTAAAAGGAAAGCATTCTTAAGATCAATCACCATCAAATAAGTGGTGCTTGTAGGTATATTACACAAAATGGTTGCTGGATTAGGTACAACTGGGAACTCCACTTCCACTATGTTGTTTAAGGGGCAGAGTTCCTGTATGAATCTCCAAGACACTTCCTTTGTTTTTTTCACTCTGTATACAGCTGTGTTTCAGGGGGACTCTCTTGACATAGGGTATTGCTGGATAAAAGCACAAAACTGTGCACCACTCAATGCCTTCTTCATTAGTCCTGTGCAATATCACCCTGTCCTTTCTCATCACTGCTGTCTCTAAATGTATTTTGATCACCGTTCCTGGTACTATATAAGTGGGTACTACTGGTCTGAATAAGAATTCTGTGGGCAATCACAAAAGTATATGCTTCATTCTGGGAACCCACCATAACAACACTTCTACTCCATAGAAAAACAAATCTGGATAAAGTGACACTCCCATCAACATACTACGGCCACAAAATGCTTGTACAAATGTGGCTGCTTGTACATAATGTACTCCTGGAGTTGAGCACACTATGCCCTTTTCTGTGAATTAAATAGTTATATTTAGCTTGTTCATCAAATCTCTGCCCCATAGGTTTACTGTTTACTGGAATATTTTGTGAATGTAGCAGAGTTGCTGTCATTGTGTGCATACCACAATAATGGGCAAATCTTCTGTGAAGGGAACCACCATCACAGCCCCAGAGAATCCCTGCATGTCCATAATCATGGCTGAAAATGGAAATCCTCCCTCCCTGACATAAGATCTGGTAGCTCCTGTGTCCACTAGAAAGGGAAATGTCCTGTTTCCTATCCTCACTCCCACCTGGGTTTCCTCTTCAGGGTCGGGAGTTACTGATAGTACTGGGAATGTCAGAGCCCTCTGTCGGCTGTCGTATTGTGGACATGTGCGGGTACCTGCGAAAGAAAAAGGATTTCCCCCTGACACATTAACCCCACCAAAATGAGGCACAACACCCTGTGGTATTATGTTCGTATCCCACTGCTGCATCGATTGCTGTGCCTGCACTTGTAATGCAATGGGTTGCTGCTGCTTAATTTGAGGTTGTGGTGCTGTGTTCGGAAACATTTATTGCTGAGTCTATGTTGTCACATCTGTGTTTTCTGCTGTGGTGTAGTGTTCTGCATATTCGGGACGTGGTATTGACTAGGTTGCTGAACATTGGGGGTGTATTATGTCTGATATGGTGAGGGATATCGGTATGGACTGTGATACACACCTTCTTTGGCCATATGATGAACATCCATAAGGTATCGGCCCCTGCTCCTATATGCTCATGCAAAATGCCCTGATCTCCTACATGTCCATCATTGTGCTCCATATACTCCAAATCTAGGTCTTTGTCATGATGCCTACCCCCAGAGCACCAGGCCAGGCCCAGCACCCCCGGGAGCAGGCATCACGCCCCAGGGTAAAAGCCCAGCGGCCCTTTATAGGGGCTCTTTGGACTCTGTCCTGGCGCCGTTGGCGCCAGGCTCATGTTGGACATCAGTCCTGGCGCCATAGGCGCCAGGCTCATAAAGGGAAGTGTTTAGTGCACTTACCTAATGCAGACCATGCTGCATGAAGAACCAAGCCAAATGAGGCTTAGGAGGGACTATTTTTCTAAAGGAACTATTTTGTTACTTGGGTGGGGCTGTGGAAGAATACTCACCTGGAACTTCTTCCAAGGCTATTTAAGCCACACCCGGACAGCCACACATGCTTCGTGTTGTTCTGCATCCCAGCAGCTGAACGCTCACCGTGTCTGCTCCTGCACCTGGACTCCAGCCACGCCCACCTCGAACCTGGAACACCTGTAAGGGAATAAGAGAAGAGAAAGGCGAAAACCAAGAACTATTTCAACCTTCTTACCTGCATCCAGAATCTTCACGCCAGCATTCCTGAAGGAAGACTTCCATTTAAAAGCACCGCATTGCTTGCTGCAGTGCTGCGCTTCACTCACCTGTTCCCGAGACGCCGCCCGGCACCATCGCGGCTCTCAGTGCCGGTCGCCACTTCTCTGCACCGCACCTAAGGTAGAGAAGAAGAGACAAAAGGTGAGCAAAGGAACACAAGAGGAAAGCCGGATTTTCAGCCATATTACTTGCCGGCTATTCTTGGTGAGCCATTCCACATCTCGGGTCGGCGCCACATCTCTGGCAGGTACCGCACCCCGGCCCCTATGGGGAAAAGACAAAAGACATTACTGGGGAATTATAAAAACATTTAGAGGGGTCGCCCTCAAAACTGACTCACCTGATTTTACCCCGGCAATTTAACCCCTCAACGCATCGCCTTTGTTCTGCACCTGAAATAAAGGACAGAAAAAGACAACATAAAAGGAGGTTCACACTTGAACTTTTGCATCTTCCTACTTACGGCGTATCGCTCAGTAAAGTCAAGTGGATGTGCCAGTGCCATTCTGAAAACCAGTGAAGTAACTGGACGAACGCGCGCCCCAGCACCAGAAGCAGGATGGAGAGTTCATCCTTCCAAACCATAAGGTGAGCTTAAACTGGGGGTTTTGGAGGAAGTCAGAGGAGAACGAAGGGGGAAAGGGGGGAGCAAGCACATTATTCAGCAGTCAGTTAATCCCCTTTCTTATCTGCAGAAGGATATTCCTACGGGCCAGACAAGCAAGATTTGGGGGTCCAGTTCAATCGGTGGTCCGAATTCTGCGCATCACGCTTGAAGAGGCCACAGCAAACCAGACCAGACCAGCGCCTCTGTGGGAGCCAGGTGAGCGTTACAGTCTTCTACCATCAAAACCACCTCCAACTCATACCCTCTGCCCAGGGTGCACTTCCTCTTCCCTTAGGATTATACATCTCTCCCCTTCCTGCAATACATACCCCATGCCCCATCTACAAATAATTGTACTCATACTGCCCGTCACTAGTATTGGTGATCACTCCCCTTTCCATTGATACTTTTGCTAGTTTCTTTTGTACCCATTTTGCTTCCTCCTTGTCTCTCTCCTAAACATTTTTCTTCTCCTTTTCTTGTCTCAATCTACAAAAATGCACTATGTTCGACTGCATTTCACTCCTTGGTTTTACCTCTATGTCCACTAACTTGCGTAGTTGTACTTGTACTGAATCAGAAATGCCCTGACACACTATAGGATAAATAATGGGGACATTCTTGTCCAATTACTGTCTCATTTCTAAATGCCACTTTTCTTTTGTTCCCTGGATATATTGTACAGGGTCCTCATCTATCAGCATTTTCAGTGTCATAATAGCATTCATGTCAGAGATATCGGGATACTGTACCCTCACTGCCTTTCAGGCATTAGCTCTACAGTTATAGAATGGTGGCACATCATGCATATTACTATTCACCGTTATTCCTGCATACCCTGCTCTCTTCCAAAGGTTGTCGGCCTGTTCTCCTAATATTTAGGCAAAAAAGCTTTTCATGTCTCCTACAGCTGAAGTGGTTCCCATTGTTCTCTTTGCCGATTCATACATCCACTTGCCTGACCCTGCTGTAGGGATGGCAACTTATTAATTAAATTGTCCTTATCTATGTGGAGCCATGGGACGTACTGTGCTAATTCCATCCCCTTTTGTAATAAAGGAAACTGAGTCCCTTTCTTCTTCTTCACAGGCATGCCCCTTTTCCCTTTTGAGATATGCTCCCTTTTCTCTTTCCCATTACCACAGTTATGCACCCTGGCAGTCGTCAAAATCTGTTTCTATATAATGATTGTCTCCTTGCATTTATTGGGGGTGCCTCTATGTGTTCATCTATCTGAATCTTATCAAATGGTTCCTCCTCAATTTGATCCTCACTTTCCCACTCCTTCTCGTCTTCCTCATGTACTGAGGCCTAATCAATACTATTGGGGGGCACCACCACACTGGGAAGTGCACCTCTCCCCCTTTTTGATTACTCATCATTCTCTGGTGCTCGTGCTTGGGGATCTGAAAAAGGTTAACTGTCTATCTTAAACATGATCTATCCTGCCCTCCACTTGTCTTGAGCCATGACTGCGCTCTGTCTTTCACTGACTCCCTGCCTTTCTCTGGTTAACTCCCCCTGCACTTCCCTTAGCTGAGCTTCTAAATTCTGCCGTGCATCGTTCTCTGCCTGTAACACAAGCAGATTTCTTGTGTCATCCTTTATTTGTCTCGTCACTTTGTCACTTGACACATCAGTGGGTATAAACCGGGGATTGGTATATTACTGTCTGGGCATGGTCAATGCGGGAGAGCACTATGGAAGAGGAGGGGTAGTAGATGGCACGCACCATTTTCTCGTGCTTCTGTATTTTACTGTCAATTGTACCTTCTTCCTCTTCCTCAAACATCTTCCACAATTTGAGAAAGCTCGACCTACTCTTTAACTTTTTTCCCTTATATGTTGCTGTTTAATGTGTGTACGTGTGCTGTAACAGCTCTTTGTTATGTGCACCCTCTGTGGGCCCTGGCCTGAACATTTTACCTTCTGTCTCCTGTACACATTCTGTGTGATATTTAAGGATCATCTCCTGATACTGTAGGAGTGCCTTGCACTGGTGAATCAATGGTGGATCCATAGTGCAATACAATACTTACAAATTATGTGGCGGACGCCGTTCCAGCAGTATCTCTCACCCCACCGCTCCTTTTCTCCTTAAATCAAATCAAATTACTCTTATATACCCTTATATAACAAATGTAACTCTTACCTTTCTAGCATTAATCACAACAACACACTTACTTTGTGATATACTAAAATCAGCACCCTACCTACTATTTACAATCATAAAAACCAAAACAATTCTAATTTAAAATACTGCTTAAATTCTTCCTCGCCCCCTGATACTACTTCCTGCCCATGTCACTCCTATCGGGAAAGAGCAAAACCAGATCCTTTCCTCAAATATACAGGACCTTCCCTATTCTACACAGCATGCCTTTCCCCTTTCCAGTGGAAAGTATGTGAAGAAAGTATTAACTTCCTTCACAACTTCTAATCTAGGCAATGCTGTCTTCCTTTGTTATAAGAGCAGCATCCACTTTTTCCAAATCTCTTCAATATTATCTCATACAAACTCTATGCTGTACCACATGGTCTTCCCCAGTTTACTTGGATTATCCTCCTTAGCCTTAATCTCATAAACAACCTCAATACTAATAAAAAATCATCAAATATATATACATTACTACAGCTTTCTCGTGCATGAGTTCACTCACGTTCTACGATCTTTGAGGTCCTCCAATGCCGAACCCCCTCTAACAGCCTGCACCACTCGGCACAGTGGCCCACCTGAAGATTCGGGCAGGTCTTGCATAGAACTCACCGAATGCCAACCTAATTTCTGCATACTAAAGTCGGTCTTGACGGGCAAACGCAGCTGCCCAAGGGGTGACGCGAGGATCCTTCAAATCTTCGAGGATGCTGAAGATCTCACCCGGGCCTCCAATTGTAATAGTGCTCCCAAAACAATTTAACAACAAATATAATGAAGCTGACCCGAATGCACGAGAAAACCATTTTTATTTACTTAATTCAAATAGTAAAATGCCAAAATGAAGACACCAATGAATTCTCAAACATGCCCATCTCAGGTGGAACACCATAAAACAAAAAATCACAATATTGGCATAATTATAAAAAACAACATTTCTCCAACCCCTAACATAATTATTGGCTGCTCTAATCAAAACCCCTAAAGAACCCTATAGGTCCACATTTACCAAGGCTAATCCATTATGCATTATCTTAATCCATTAATCCATTATCTCTAAACCTGCCCAGGCTCACCCCTTCAATTGTGACATACAGGGAAAGTAAAGTAAGAAAGAAAGAAACAGCATCATCAGAAAATGTTAATAGCATTAAAGTTTATCTTCATGTATGCAAATGAATTGTGTGTTTTAGGCCTGCCTTTTGCCCCATCTCTGTGCACAATGAGCTGAGACCAAACCCTAAGGAAAGTACTTTAAGAACATATGACAAGGTTAACGTCTAGATATACAGCACCTTTTGAATTTTAATATTCTGACTGTCAGTGATCAAAACCACCTGGCATAGATATGTCAGTGAACAAAAACAAGTGGGGCAGATATGTGATGTCATCAATGACATTTGTGATGTCATCTTTGATGTCTTGGGTGTTAGTCTTAGCAGTGCACGGTGGTGGCGTGAGTTATGGTTGCTTAGCTTGCCATAACTGGTTAATTTCTGAGGTTTTTCGGTTTTACTTGTAACCAAAACGTCCCTTTAACAAAGTTTTTTCATTGATATATATATATATATATACCTCCTTGATTGTGCACACTGAAGCCAGTTTTGCCGGCTAACACCACTGCTCAAGGGGTGCAGTGAGGATCCTTCAAGCTTTCGAGGACACTGCTGGAGATCTCGCTGGGGCCTCCAATTGTATGAGTGCTCCCAAAACCAGTCAACAATATAAATAGTGGATCGGACCCGAATACATGAGGAAACCAGCTTTATTTACTTTATTCACAAAAAGTAAACAGCCAGGAGAAGACACCAAAATATTTTCAAAACGCCCCTGTCAAGCTGAGGGTTTTAAACAAGTAAACCACATGATTTACATCATTATAAAAAACAATATTTCAAAACATTCTAACATATTCATTGGCTGCTCCAATCAGAACCTCTATAGAGCCCTATGTATTTAAATCTATCATTGGTCAATTCCAAATCGGCCCAGTTTCAACCTCTTGTGAAATCATTACCGCAGCATAGTTAGAGTACTATTCTGTTGGTTGGCATATGTTTATGCTGACAACGTTATAAGAATCTTGTGCCATTGGTTAGTTTTCACTGGGGTGGCCTTGGATGTTTTGCTTCTCCACACCAGCCCAATTAGCGTTTGATGTGAGGGGAGAGATTGAAGCCCACCTTTAGAAAAAAAACAAGAATACCCCCATCTCCTTTCCCATGCAGGGTCATAATAGTCCCAGACAGTTCTCTAAATTTGAATAGTTCATCCTGCCCTCCTGTCTCGATACACATCGCCGCTTGCAGGTGCATAATCTTTTAATTAGAACCTGGAATTAATTTCTATTTCATACAAACTGGTGAGGGCCCAGCGTTCAAAACTAATTACTAGAATGTATTGGTCTTTCAACTGTATTCTAACGTGAGTGTATAAATGTTGACTTTATGTCTGTGGCAACGTTACTGTGCGCACCTGGCGCTCAAACTCTATGTGCTTATCTTAGCCATCACCTGACAATAAACTAATTGTCACTTATCTGGTCTCAAGCCATGGGAAAGACCAACTCTTGCAGTTTCAGGCAACACTATTACGCCCTCCATTTCCTCTCGACCTTGGTTCTCTGGTGCTGTTCTGAACAAATGAAAAACCTCTATTAAATGATTCAAACTCAAGATTGAACAATTCTAACTGAGGACCCTGTTCGAACAGTGACCATACTCTTGCTCACTGCAAGTAACTTGCTGTAACAGCGCCACAATGCCTCCAGGCCGCTGGGCGCTTTATAAATTAAAATAAAATAAAATAAAAAAGTCACTTATAATGTTCATATATATGTGTATATGTCCTACTCGGCCATACATGTCGCCATCCAGCACTGTTTCCCTTGTGTATTCCACAACCTAACCCTGCCTATAGTGCAGCAAAACTAGCTCACTAAAGTGTGGCAAAACTAACTCTACCCTACTTGTGTTTGCAAACAAAACAGCAATGGCCAATTAAATGTTTCTTACCAGAGTGTTCCTATTCTATATTTTCGCTCTTGCTTAGGAACTGCAGGGGGCATGGTTTGGCATGTCAGCAGTTTTATCTGCACCATCACACTATTTTGGATGCATCAAGGTTGTTCACAACTTCTGTGATGTTGGAGTGGTGACACCACTGACCAAAAGGCTCACTTTGAAAATTGTCTCCGTACCACGGGTTACTGTATGTCATACTTGGTTCCAATGGATTCAATAACCATCATGGACAAGGGACCAATCACTAGGCAAGCTGGGGTCCCATATGCTGTAAACCCAACTCTGCCCTTGCCTCTACTGAGACGGCAAGTGGCAGTGTGACATGGGAAATATTCATTTAGTGACTAAATTCGTTCTTTAAGAGCTGTATGGTTGGATATGGTATCCAGTTTAATATCACTTAAATCCAAAATGCACATATTTTCCGATGAAGGAGTTCCTTGAACGCCTCTTTGACATTCTCATTTCTGAAGCTGTAAATGAAAGGGTTCAATAGGGGGGACATGAGACTGCCGAACATAAACACTGTTTTGTAGACTTCAATTGAGGCATTCAGGATTGGACTGACTTCAACAAAAATAGCACTTCCATAGATGATTGTAACCATAGTGAGATGAGAGCTGCAGGTGGAGAACGCCTTCTGTCTTTGATGTGTCGTTGAGATGTTCAGAATGCTATAGATAATGAAGATGTAGGACACAATAGTCATTCCCAGAGAGCCCAGCAACATGATGACACATGCAATTGCAATAGTCCGTTTGAGGAATATGGTGACGGTGCAAGCCAGATTCATGAGAGCCAAACTGTCACAGAGGAAATGATTTACCACATTAGGACCACAATAGGGAAGCCTGGCAATGAGAACAATGGGGACAAGGACAACAAGGAGAGATCCCAGCCAACACCCAATGGCTAGCCGGATGCAGAGCGTATCATTCATGATAGTGGTGTAACGCAATGGATTGCATATAGCAACATAACGGTCATAGGACATGATGGGCATCAGCGCAAAAACTATTTGGACAAAGTAAAAATAGAAGAAAGACTGGGTAAGGCAATTGGCCATTGGTATTGTTAAATGCACTGACAACATCTGAACTAACATTAAAGGAGCAAAATTTGAAATGTTCAAAGTCTCTACCAGGGATAGGTTCAAGAGGAAAAAGTACATAGGGAGGTGCAGTCGATGGTCCGTGTATATGATTACTATGAGTATACAATTTCCAAGCAGAGAGACAGTGTAGATAATGAAAACAATAATGAACAGCAGAGTCTTCAGCTCACTGCCTCCAGTGAACCCCAGGAGAATGAATTCTGTCACATAGCTTTGGTTCCTCATTATCGTATCTGCTCAACCAGGAACCTAAAAGAATCGTTTGTATTAAACGATCATAGATAGAAAAACCCACAATGCTCAATCCACAGCCACAGTCTTTTTTGTGCATGTTCAAATAGTGTAATCGACAATAATGCTGAATCGTCCAACCACTGATAAGTAATTATAAACAGAATTCTTGATTTGACACAATGGCCCGGTTTAGAGGTGTGGACAGGACAGTCAGAACCAGTTGGCCATAACAGTATATACTATTGATGGAATTATAAGTCATATTTCAAGCTGAAATAATACATATCTGTTCATGTGATTATGTTATAAGGGTAATGTTTTAAGGTGATGCCATTTGTTTCTACATTATAGTACATTACCATTTTTGTATTGGGTGAATCGATCTTGTACGTGATACAAGTGTGTTGATGAATGCAATTACAAACATCATGTGCTCTACTAATTGTATATGTTATGCCTAGTAATTGTTTTTTACAAACATTCTCTATGAATAAATCTGCATATAGAATAAACCAATACATTGTTTAAACATATTTTACACTCTCTGGAAAATCCTACATATATGCCTATTTCACCCCGGTTCCCATGGGATTTATCATTGGGGATTTTCCCCTATCACTGTATGCAGATTCAGAAGTTTGGTAGAAGCTTAAAAGAAATAAAAAATGCAATAAAAACTCATACATGTAACTCAAACAAAACTGTTTCGTGTATCAAACGGTTATCTCCCTTCCCTTGGATTGCTTCAGAAGAATTATTCACTAAGTGGTTCTATCAAGATCTGTCTCTTAAAGGAATTAGCAATGTCCTTTCCACACACCATTTTTCCTAAAGATTAGAAAAAAAGGTTAGTTCCAATCGTTATCAAGATCAGTCTCTTAAAGGAATTAACAATGTTCTTTCCACGCAACATTTTTCCTCATTCTAATCATTGGTTCAGGTGAGACAAGTAAATGTCTTTTCCACTTTTCTGAAATGCAAATCACATGTCTCTTCCAGGTATAATGATAGCCTATTGTTGGTGAAAATTTCAAATGAAACAACAACTTAAGATGGCCAACAACAACACAAATGTATGTTTCCTGCTACACTCTCCTGTCAGGAAGCTCTTTTACCTCTCTGGAAATTCGAGAACACTTGATATCCTGGTTTACTCTCCTGCCAGGAATATCAGACTTTTGATTCACTTGGATCTCTTGGCGTATTCCCTTGCCAGATATCTCCTCTCAAAAAGGTTTCACACCTGATATTCTTCTCAGGCCTCTCTGTACCATCCCGAGTTGGAGCAGAAAGTTGGGAGATTCACCTCCAGCTTTGAGCTGGAGGTACATCTGCTGACTTTCTGCCCATTTTCGTGTATTTACCAGAGCGCAATTTGCACTGTGGACTGTGAACAAAATGGAGATTTACAACCTTGCAACAACTCGGGATCCGGCTCAAATAGCGCCGACTGAGTTGATGTAACGCCATTTGCGTAGGGCGGTATCATGCTGGATTTAGCACCGGAAAACCACCCAACTTGTGATTGCCCTCTACGCACATGACCTATCATGTCAGGAGAATTGTAACATATTTGCTTTTCAAGTTCTTTACACAATGGGCCTCATCATGAGATAGGCGTTAGCCCTTAAATGCGGCGGTAACGCTATTACTGCCGCATTTAAGGGTCTGCCCAATCTCGGGCTGGCAGCATTTACCATCAGCTCTAAACTGGGGGTAAATGTGGTGCAAACATTTTCAGTGAAATTACTGCATGGGGAATAGGGAATTACAGTTAGCGTCCAACCCGTGTTCTGGCGGTAATACTGCCAGAAGTTTGGACGGTAACACAAATATAGTTGGGCGGTATCCCAGCTGTCTCTTGAATTGGACAATGCTTGTCACAGGTTTCTCACAACTGACCTCTTATTTCAGGAGAACTACACGCCATTTGTCTTTTCCACTTCCATCTAGATGGAATTGTGAATGTTAACATGTCCACACTTAGACAGAATTGTGAATATTAGCTTGTCCACACTCACACATAATTGTGAATATTAGCATGTCCACACCTAGACAGAGTTGTGAATATTAGCATATCCACACTTGGACAGAATTGTGAATATTGGCCTGCATTGCATATAGATAGGACCTTGAATGTTAGCATGTCCACACTTAGACAGAAAGGTGAATATTAGCATGTCCACACTTAGACAGAATTGTGAATGTTGGGGCAGACTAGAGTACGCAGGGCGGACCCGAGCGTGCAGGGTGGGCCGGAATGCATGAGTGCATGGAGCGGACCGGAATGTAGAGAGCAAACTGGGGTGCATGGAGTAGATAGGAGTGCATGGAACGGACAGGAGCGCATAGAATTGCGTGACGTGTATACTATGGTCTGAAATGCAGATAACGTTTGAAAGAGCATATAACCCATCATATCACACCATCATGCTTACTCTCTCCTTTACATCACCACTCAACTAGAACACAGGGATACTATGACACCATTCGGTATAACTGTTCTCATATCAACATCTGCCGCTCACTCCACATCATTCTAAGTAAACACTGCTAGTTACACACCCCCCAGCCAGGCGTTCTCCTCAGGCCTAACGCAGCCACATCCGATCTGGATAAATCCTGCCAGAACGAACACATACTCCTGACCTCTCAACCATCACACCTACCGCTAGAAAGCAGCTATTACACGGATACCGCACGAGCTGCACACATACCCGGTGCTCACACGCACCTTTTGACCCTCTCTACTCCCTCTACTGATAGGAACTTCGGTTCCCCAGGGCGTTCAACCTACCAGCGCCTTCAGACCATACCAATGGTATATAAGGCGCTATATAAATGCAAAATAACATAACATAACATAACTTAATTATATATGGTTGGCTTTCAAAATTCCTTCTATCATAATGTTTTGCATATTCACACGTCCCGGGCCCCCTACGTTAGCAGGCTGAGTCACCGGTTCACCGTGCTGTGAATGCAACATGTTTGTGAGGGGCCAGCTTCCCTGCTGTGACAGAGTCTCTCTCAGTCTCTGTGTCGTCTCTCCTGGTGTCAGCCGCCAAGACCTGCGCAGTGCCGCAAGACCGCCTCTCTTCCAGTCCCACTGCGTGTCGTCTGTTTTCTCTTCACTGGAGCTCTTCTCCCGCACAGGGAAACACAGAACTGTTTCGGCAGGTTTTCCCCCTGTTTCATCACAGCTCTCCCCCATTTACCTTCTTCTGTCACTGGTCAAGATTCTCGCTCCGCACACTCTTGATCTTCTGAAAGTTCTCTTCCTTTGTTCCTTTTGTTTCTCCTTCCTCTTTTACCACAGCTGATCGGTCACTTTAAATGTCCCACACAATTGACTTGGCAGGCAACAACTAGACTGCACATTAGTTCCACAGTCACAGTTCCTCCACATTAACTCCTGGGGCCTCCTCCTCGTCACAGCACTTAAAGACTTCTGGGACTTGGAGTTCCCATATGGTTTACATGATTTTAGTTTAGTTTGTTGAATAGTTGAATTTAAATTAACGTCTAAGACATCAGGTGTTTCATAATAAAATACATGCCCATCATGTACATATGGAATTTTAACCAGATTAGGTATAATAGTAGTTTCCTAGTTTTACACTCTGAGGGATTTGAATAATGGCAACAGGCCATTAAACACTTTGTAATCAATGTTTTCTCCTTATAAGAATTAGGAGAATACCATGTCTTTTCCTTCAGAGTCACCACTTCCTCATGACAGCCATCTCCTTCCATGTGATCCAGCCTCAGAATAGCACCCCCAGTGTCAGGATCATGTAGCGGCTGCCTTCCCCATGCCACATGGGAGGAGATCTTAAGCTGGGTATCAGTGATGACTTTGGAGGAGTCATAGCACCTCTTTACACCAAGATTTATTTGAGGCAAACATTCCTACAGTTGACTGCGTGGATTTAACTGAACAATAAATGCTAATTAGTTGGTGCAAACTGGTGAACCCATCAAATAGTAAAATCTAGTAAGACTTTCAACATTGCAAAATCAAAAATGAATAATTGCCATGTAACCAAATTGATTCAATATTATTTGAAAATGTTTTGCCTGTTCTGAAAACTCAGCTGGAAGTATCTATTGTGTGGGTTAACACTCACATATCACTAAGAGCGCACGTCGGTTTCCAACTTTTCCAATATTTTTCACATTGCATTTTTCTGAACCAATGCCATTGTGTCACAAAATGAGATCTGTGCCCCGTCACCTAATATTTCTTCTACATTATCTAAAGCTGAGCATCGAACAAATAATCGCCTACCTGGTTCTGCACTGTGACAGCAGACTCACTTTCCTTGTAATTATCTAATGCTAATTCCCATACAGAATATTCCGAATTTCCCAAAAGGTACCATTGACAATAATCTGTTACTTATATAGTGGACAAAAACATGCTAGTTCATCTGTAGCGTGGACCTCTTCTCTCCTGTATCACCTTCTAGACCTCGTTCCATAAATCGATCAACCCCGTAGGGTCATTTATGCAGACTTTCAGGTAATTGAGACAGCTATCGTCAGAAACTTCCTGGGCTACCTGCTCCAAATCTAGAACTGTAATCTGGTATATGTTTCATTCTGTTAATTTGTAGTGTGCTCAGTGCATAATTCTATTGCTTCTTGGCACTGCTGGCAGACTGCATTACTTATTCCACCTAGGCTGTCTTTTCAGAACATGTGGGTCTTGAGTTGTCCCATGAAAGACCTCCGGTTAGGAGGAGGTTTTATGACATGTAGGAGGTTAATCCAGATGCATGAAGTGATTGCAGCAAATCATCTATCCTCTTGGGTTTAGCAGACACTTGGCCTATGCAAAGTGTACAACTGCTTTAGTATTTAATATGTTTAGTATTTTATTAGAATTTATATAGGTTTTCACCAAAGAGCTGAGCACATTTTACAGTAATGATACAAAATGTAAGTGATGATGGGGAACAAAGCAACAACGCCAATAGTATTAGGACAGGGAAGAAGGAAGGAGAGCTTTTAAGCTAGAGCGAAGGATATGAAGGGACAGAGAGGAACGAATGTTGGGAGGAAGTGAGTACCACAGTTTGGCAGCAAGAGGTGAAGAGGAGTGGAAACGAGAGGAGGCACATGGTGGTTTAGGGGAAGATAACATGTAGCCATGGCCAAGCTAGTAGGGCCTACATGCGTGTCCCCTAAGGGAACAGCTAGAAATAAAGAGCTAGACACAAGGGTAATAAAAGCATTTTGTAATGTGTGTGTTCATGTTGTTTGTTTTTGGATGAAAATATCCTGTCCACCATGGGCGCTGGATGGAATGTTTATTAAAGAAAGACAACGAAAAGAACAATAGAACTCCTCTGCCCAAGAATGGGCTGGGCAGGGGAGAAAAGAATCCAGGCAGATTTAAATCAAAAGACAGTTGCGAATAGACACTAAAAAGAGAAAAACAGAAAAGTGAGAAAGAGAGAGACGTCCCTACGGGGTTGGTGCTGCTGCCTCGAGCTCCCCTCCGCTCACGGCCATAATCCAAAAATGCGCCAAGCAGCGTGTGGGGAGTCCCTCAGAGAGGGATTCAGGGGGCTGAGCTGTGTATGCGTGGGGCTGCTTAGCCGCCCTGGGTCATGGCAGCTGTCAGCCTGCTCGGGGGCCAGACCGGACGGGACCAACAGCCTACAAGGAGACAAGCCCCACCATTCATCAGCAGGGGACAGGCCCCTAGGCAGCATGGGTATCAGGCAGCCACCAGCCAGCCATGCCTGCAGCCAGCTTTAACATCAGTACAGAGCCAGCCTTGAAATGAACCAGTCCATGGACAACATCACCACCAGAGACAGACCATAAACTACTCTGCAGCAGTCATCACACTGTGACATAGTGCCTCACCATGAGTTGGGCGGTAACCCTGCGGTATTCCCACTGGGATACCGCCCGTGCTAATAGCGTTACTGCCAACCGGTCCAGCGCTATTAGTGTCGCATCAAGGGTTGGGCGGTAATTGTAATTCCCCATTCTGGTGGATTTTCGGCGCAATTAGCGCATACTAATAGCGGTGCACTAATTGCACCAGAAAATGGCAATTTTCCCGGTGAGTTTGCCCCGAGCTCTGAGCTGGGGGTAGATGCTGCCAGACTCGTGATTGGGCACACCCTTAAATGCGGCAGTAATAGCGTTACCGCCACTTTTAAGGGTTACCGCCCAACTCGTGATGAGGCCGATAGTGTTTTATGTGTGTTATATGTTGATTGTACATATATATATATATATATATATATATATATATATATATATATATATATATATATATATATATATATATATATATATGCATGTACACATTTAATTACTGTTATGTACGGCAATTGTCAAGTAGGGGGAAGCAAAGCGTTTGGGGTAACTGTTAGGGCAAAGGCTATGCAGGGTTAAGAGTTAAGTAGGGTAAGTTACTAGAGACGAATAAGGACGTTAAGTAAGCAAGAGGTAGTGGGGAGGTACCCTGGTGTGGGGCAGTGGGATATTGTGGTGGCCTGCCTGAGGACACCTAGCGACATGGGACCTCCCACAGAGGCCATCCTCTAGCCTCACACTCCATGTGGATGGTACCTGAGTTTAGGTAGGGGTCTGTTGTGCCAGACACATCCTAAGGGTCCCCAAGACCACACATAGGAAGGGTGAGCTGATGTTGCCGTTGGTGCTCACACCAGGGGAAGCCTAGGGAAAGTTAAAGGTTCCGTTGGGACCCCTATAAAATTCACTTTGGTGTCTATGTTCATTGATAATCTAAGAACTCAGAGTGCAGAGCATCTCCTGTTATCAGCAATTTTATTTTGTCAGATGCAGTGTACCTCCCTATCCAGTAGGTCTGGAGGATGGGGGCGCTGGTTCCATGGGAATTGTCCCTACCCTAGGCCAGGAATGGATGCTCCCTGGCTTGGGTTAGGGCCAGGAAACAGATGCTGCATAACATATAAATATGCTGTGAGTGGATGTGATGGAAAGGGGAGATCAGAGTGGCAAGATAGGGAGGTACAAGTCATTGAAAGAATTTAAAGATGATGCAAATAAAAGGGAGAAAGAATCAGGGATTTTAGGGAAGAAGTGAGATAGACAGAAGAGACAAGGAAATGGAAGACCAAGGTGGACGTGAGAAAAGGGGGAGGTTAATAGAAATGAAGACTGAGCAAAGAGGAGTAAAGGTAGGGCAGGCTAACAAGAAGAGCAGAACAACAGTCAAGGCGGGAGAGGATAAACCAGGAAATTAGCAGTTTAGCTGCATGAAAAGACAAAAAGAGGTGAATACGGCAAATGTTGAAGAGGTGAAAGTGACTGATACGAGCAGTTTAAGAAATATTAGATGAGAAAAAAAGAGATGAGTTGAAGATGACCCCAGGATTACATGTAGAAGAATAATAGGATAGAAAGGAAGGAGGAAGAAAAGTCTAGGGGAAGTTGGAGAGGGGAAAGAGACGATGGTAGAAAAAAGGGATTTCTGTTTTAGAGGGGTTGAGATGTAGAACGTGGGATGACATTATAATTGAACAGCAGATAGGCCAGCAGAGACAGAGGAGTAAAGAGAATTAGAGAAGTACGTGAAACAGAAGATTGCTTAGAGGATTCAATGAAAGAGGAAAGAGAGATAGTATAGAGAAAGGCAAAGGGGCAGGGGCTGAGAACCCTTTGGACACAGTAGAGGAGAGAGCGAGGAGAAGTGGTGTGACCAGAGCAATACATCGAGTAAGTGCAGTTGGAAAGATTAGTGGAACCAGTGGCAAACAGAGTTTGAGAATCCGAGACCAGAGAGCACAGAGAACAAAGTGGGGTGATCACAAATAGGAGAGAGTCTGTGACGTGAAGAAGGACAGTGTCCGTAGAGTTAGTCGGGTGGAATCCCAATTGAGTCAAGGGAAGTAAAGGAAATTTGAGAGTATAATAGACTATAATAGAGAGTGTTTTTGGTCGGTAGCATGAGATAATTTGATGTAGGTGGTGCATAATCTAACTCTTCAGATATGTGAATGATTCAAAATGGTGCACAATTTAAAAAGGTTGGCATGGCACATGTGCTCCTGATTAGCTCAGCAGTACACCAGTAAGATTTAGTTCTATCATTCTTCTAAAGTCTTGCATTCTTCAAACAAGCCTTTTCTGATCATTTCCATTTCTCGCTGCACCAAGAGAGTCACGGATGGTTTCCTGTTGTAGGTCTGTCCATTTTGTTTACTTAATTTACAAAACTACTATGTAGAAGGTGGCTAGTAGAATTGAACAACCCATAACATCTTGAAAAGATCCTGTTGCGTCAAAATAAAGCTATGACAAAAACTTCAATAGCAGGAAAACTGCAATTCATATTTTCATGTAGGAGCTTGTCCTTAAATCGACTCAGTACACCTAAGATTGACTGTTAACTAGGGTGATTAGCCTTCAAAACTTGTTTGGAACATATGTCAAACAGAAACGGTAATTTACGTCTGATTCTTATGTCTCTTCTTAGGTGGCCTACATCAGCATGCATTTCAAACCTTAGAAATACTATGATGTATCCTGCTTTGCCTAATTACAAATGCTACTGAAGGGCTACCATGCTAACAGTTTACTATAACCCCCATTGGAGGTGGACAACTTACATCTCCGGCAGTATATAACCATGGCAGTTCCCATATCAACAAGCATTACCCAAGCCAAAGGGTATGGCTTGTTTCAAGTGAGCTTTATGTAATGGCAATATGGTAGTATAGAGGGATAACTTTTGCCAAAGTGACTTGGGCTCACCGCAGGGTTGAACTCTCGGTCGCAATACTGCACCCCTTTTCTAATTTCTTTTAGAGCATTTTAAAATTTCTTTTTGATATTCATGTTTATTTCATTTCTTTGTTTTACATTAAAATGTCTTTCAACAAGGTTATTTAATTGCCCTTAGAGATATGAAATTACGGCATTGCTCAACAACTGCACGATGTGGGGGTAGGGGGGCTGAGCGATGTTAAGCAGGCTGTACTAAATGGCCTGAACCAACTGGCATTGCCAGGCATGTCGCTAATGGGGTCGAAACATCTGCCACGCAGAGGGGCATATCTGGAAACCAGTCAGCCTTCTCAGCCGGGAACACATGTGTGATATGCAGGGGGAGCTGATGCGGATCGAACATGTTGCAAAACTTATTTTGTTTACTTACCACAAGAATTGGGTAAAAAAAGGAGCAATTGGTCAATAAATACAATTAAGATTATTGTTCAAATGCTTATATAAATGTTTATTAAAATGCAAGTCATTTTCTCTACAGCACACAGCACATAAAAGATAGTACAGCTTTAAACCTGATGCAATAATCAATGGTCACCATGTGTTATTACACAGAGAGCGACTTTCACACCGGTATATGTGTATGTTTATTAAAAATACGCAGCCCGTTATATACAAGGCATGACACATGTTGCAAAGATATTTTTATTTAATACCACACATTTTTTTTTATTTGGAGCCATTGTTCATCCATCTTTATTACACACCATGGATTACTTTTACACAGTATTTGATATTATATATTTACAATGTGAGAGTGCAAAGGTTGACATCATCTTGTAAATTTCAACAGAACAAATATCTTTACAGAAAACCATATATTATAAGGTACAGAGACAAATCAGGAAACACTGTGAAGACAGATTATTTTTTATTTGCAGTCTTATATATTTTACTTTTTAAGCTAATGTACATCAGTCTTTTATTACACTCCATGGGTACGTTTTACACAGAATATAATATTATATTTTTACTATGTGAGAGTCAATAGGTGGTGATAATTTTGTTTACTTCAACACAGCAACCATCTTTACAGAAAAACATATATTTTAATGCACATAGACACATGGTGAAAACACCGTTCTTTATTTTTATTTGCAATCTGACACCTTTTGAACATGTTATTATTATTATTAGTATTATTGTTATTATTATGGTATTGTATGAGCGCGGAACTGGCTTCGAGAAGCAACAGAGCACTTTACAGAGGCATACAACAATGCATCTGCATAACAGAGCTCTTTACAGAGATATACAACAATGCATCTGCATAACAGAGCTCTTTACAGAGGCATACAACAATGCATCTGCATAACAGAGCGCTTTACAGAGGCATACAACAATGCATCTGCATAACAGAGCTCTTTACAGAGATATACAACAAGGCATCTGCATAACAGAGCTCTTTACAGAGATATACAACAATGCATCTGCATAACAGAGCTCTTTACAGAGATATACAACAAGGCATCTGCATAACAGAGCTCTTTACAGAGATATACAACAATGCATCTGCATAACAGAGCTCTTTACAGAGGCATACAACAATGCATCTGCATAACAGAGCTCTTTACAGAGATATACAACAATGCATCTGCATAACAGAGCTCTTTACAGAGGCATACAAAAATGCATCTGCATAACAGAGCTCTTTACAGAGATATACAACAATGCATCTGCATAACAGAGCTCTTTACAGAGATATACAACAATGCATCTGCATAACAGAGCTCTTTACAGAGGCATACAACAATGCATCTGCATAACAGAGCTCTTTACAGAGATATACAACAATGCATCTGCATAACAGAGCGCTTTACAGAGGCATACAACAATGCATCTGCATAACAGAGCTCTTTACAGAGATATACGACAGTACAGATGCATAACGGAGCGCTTTACACAGGTCACAGAACATATATACAGCGGGGGTTGGGATACAGGCGGTCACAGAGGAGGGGTATAGATGTGGCGAGGAGGAGAGGGGCAGGTGGCATAGTCTTGGGGCATAGGCAGAGAAGGCATGTGTTCTGGTCCTTTCCTTTTTGCAGCAGTAGATTTGTCCTGGCTTCTGGTGGTGCACTGTCTGCCTTAAATGACAGTCAGTGAAGATCTGTGTGTATTACACACAACTACCGTCATTTCGTTATAATGGGTTCCACATATCTCACCAATTAGGCCATCCACTATCACCAGGGTCACAAGGTCAGGGGGGAAAAGACTGTAATCCTTACAAATGGCAAGGACCCCACAACACAATTTAAAAGCTGTATCTTCATCGTTAGTTTCGTATACATCGTTTGTCAACAAGAGTATATCCAAACAATGTTGGTCAGCTGGTGTGACCCTGTGCTCACAGCATTTTCTAAAATATTTTTGATAAAATAACTTTAACCTTCTTAAGAGGGTGAGGAACGGTCTGATCCTAACATCATCAATACCCGTCATTGAGTGTTTTATAGCCAGGTGTGAGAACTCTTTTATCGAATACAACATCTAGAGTCTTGTGTAAGAGTTGTGTTGGTATCTACCACAGTTTCTTAACTCTCAACGTTTATACTAACACTATTACAGATGTTTAAAGTAATCCCTTTAACCTCCATGCATGTCTTACCTGTAGAAGTACAATAGCCATAAGTCTTTGAGCCTGCTGAAACAAATTCAACATTGCCCTCACTGGGAGGCAGCTCGCTCGCTCCTCAATTCACCAAGATCACAAGTCCACATAGTGATATAGGCATCTATCCGGCAACTGATCTATGCCATTGCCTGGTGCTCCTTTACCATCGTGCCTACCTCCCAACTATTACTGAGGCCATCATTCTTTATAGAAATCTTTAATAAAACATGACACACTTCTTAACAGTGGCTTCCTGTGAAGAAGTAAGGTGTCGGTGAAATGAAACATGCTACAGCATACATCTTTGGCACATGCTTAGAGAAGAAAGGAAAGGGAAGAGGAAGACAGAGTACATCATTGTTCTAAGTTTATTCAGTAGCAAAGCAGTTACATTTACACTGTGTTCTGCTAGTCAAGGTGTATCATAAAAACGTCCCACAGATGGGATTAATGGTGCTGGAAAACTGCTATCATTGTAATTGTAATTGGTTATTTGTAACGCGCTTAGTTCCCAAAGGTTTCTAAACGCGTACCTGGGGATAGAACTTGTGTTGCTCCGTAAGGCAAGCGCGTTGCCCCTGAGCTATCCTCCCAAGACTTTACACCTGTCATGTAAATGTATTTGGAATACGTCACAAGCGCTGTTTGAAAATCACAATAGAAATTACATCAGGCAAAATCTTGCTGGCAATTATTTTCTCGCATGTGTGATGGTCCATCACCTTTCCGCTGATCATACTGTGTACGGGTCCTACATGATTTTAACATAGTAAATGACTTCATGGTAATTAACTTCGTCAGAATTACCCCCTGTATCACAAGCCCTTCAAAATATCTCGACATTTACTACCCCACAAAGCATTTCTGACTGAGTAAAATACCTCAAAGTAATTTACTTAGTGGAATCCACAGTATAGGGTGTATGGTCAAGGTCAATACATAGCAGTCTTTCAAAATATCACTAGACTTCCAAATCACCCAATGGTACCCCTCTTTTCCAAAGCTGCCTCGCTAATAAATTTCGCCGATCATTCATACCACACACTCCAGGTAAAGTTGTTCTTGGAAGCCCCCCATCATCGAATACACTTTTTGTTGTTCTAAAAAAAAAAGGCTATGTAGTACATTACCCATATGACATTTGTACAGGTCGATGATGTCACGTGAACCTACAGAGAATGTGGAATGAATTTCAGATAGCTTATTTGCCTTTCAAAATAATACCCCTTGCACCCCCTCCGCAACTCTGTATCTCATTAACCCAGACATGCCCTTTAAGTAATGTTTTGGGAAATTCGATATAACTGTGCACCTTTTTGCTAGGTGTGCACAAACTGAGATCTGCGGTAAGCCACCATGCATGCCGTGACATTGAGCAAGCTGCCAATTCTGAAGAGTATTTGTGGTAGTTTTCCATGTAGTAGTATGTTTTAAACTACTCGAGGTAAGCATTACCTACTGCTACTTTCAGTAGGGATTCAAATGGGTTTCACCCCAAAATATCGCAGACCGTCACTGCGAAGCCGAAAATACCAAATTGGGACAGCCTCATTTCATCTCATATATATGTGGGGGGATGGGTTAAGTTAATAAAAAATGTGGCGGGTATGGGTGGGTTATGGGGGTGAGGGGTCTCCCCTGCATATATATGCAGTGAAATGGAGTAAAACAAAAGAAAATCTGTATTTTGGGCTTTGCAGTAATTTGTTCGATATTATCTCATAGATCCATTCAAATGCATATCTTGACCATCTATTAAAGTCATGCCAGATTCTTATCGCTTGTAAACACTGTGATTATAGCTTTTATTACTATCTAGTTTAATGTAAAATATTAAAATCCAAGTGGGGGCCCTGCCAGCAATTGAACACACAAAACGCATTCTAGCTTCATTTCAGAGTTAATGTGAGCTATCCTCTCAACACCTGTTTTTCTAACTAAGCCCATCTCTTTACTTGTGTCTACTGGGATAGTGCATAGTGCTTGGATACCAATCTGGCCTTTTGTGTTCTATAAATGCACATAGGCATAGACAATGTCAAGTATAAATTTGCTCCACAGGGGCTACACGGTCAACATTTTTCTTCTACATAAAATCATTAAAAAATAAATACATCTATTAATAGCTCTGATTGCTACTAAGACATTTTATTTTGAAAATAGAATTGCAAATGCTAAATCTGATTAAAAAAAGAACTGTTTAAATTTCTTAAGGTGTTTGATTGTAAGAAAACTAAGGACACTCCTGTCCAGACTAGAGACTCCTGGTGCGCCGAACTTCAGCTAGGTTTTTCTAAGAAAATTAAAAATCATCAAAAAAATATTACTATCCAACAGAAAAAACTGTTATCTTCCCAACAAAGTTTGTTTTAGTGAAAACTCTCAACAGGCTGGATACGTATTGTAACGTTATGCCTTTTGAACTTTTAGTACCTTCTGAAGACACTATAGGGAAAATTGTTTCAGAACTCAAACCTACGGTATGTGCTACAGATGTCTGTCCTTCTAGTCTTGCTCAAGAATCTATTCATCTTCTTGCACCTCTTTTGTTTAAAATATTTGAGTCTTCCATTAATACAGATTTTATTCCACTTTGTCTAAAGCAAGTCTGAATGAAGCCAATTCTAAAATAAACGTTATTGGACCCGATTGTGGTCAATAATTATCGCCCAATTACAAATGTCCCGTTTTTGTTGAAAATACTGGACAAGATTGCATATTTGTAACTTCAGGACCATATTGAACAGTATAGCATACTTAGTACCCGTCAGTCAGGATTCAGTGCTTTGCATGGTACGGAAACAGCTCTGCTTGGTCTGCATATGAACCTGACTGAAATAGCCGAGAAGGGCAAGCTTTCCCTCTTGGTCGTACTTGACCTAATATCTGTCTTTGACTTGGTGGACTATTCATTACTACTTGATAGGATGAGAGACTTAGCAAATGTACCAATACCTCTTCAGTTTGGTTTGCGTAATTTCTTGGCAAAAGGGCAGCACGGGTGGCAATTGGTAATTTGAAAGGACCTCCAGAATCTCTTTCTCGCTGAGTACCACAAGGGGCCTGCCTCTTGCCTATTTTATTCAACATCTATACTCAACCACTGTTTAACATGCTTGATAATGCGGGTATCGTCTATACAAATTATGCTGACGATACCCAGCTTGTCCTGCAACTTGATGGGGACTATAACACTGATCTCACCTCTGTGAATAAGGTTTATGACTTGATTCAAATTTGGATGATTGCCAATTCGCTAGCATTAAATAGTGATAAAATGGAGCTCATGATTGTGTGCTCGCCTCAGAGAATTCAGAAATTGGATGCTCGTTATTCGCACATTCTCATCTCTGTCTGCTGTATTGCGGTTAGCCCATATGTAAAAACAGTACATAGTTATCTTGGATTGAAGATCAACCATGAATCAGCATGTTGCACAAGTTAAATCATTGTGTCCTTATGTTAACAAGCTCTTAAGGCAGATTAGACCTTACTTGTCCATAGAACACACTGCCTCTCTTGCCAATGTGCTGATTAATTCCTGCATAGATTACTGCAATGGGCTACTTGCAGTCACCTCCAAGAAAAATCTCCATTGCCTTCAAGTGGTCCAAAACAATGCAGTCAAGACAATCTGAAACCTAAGTCTGCGTGAACATGTAACTCAAGACGAGGTTTACACTGGCTGCCCATTCGCCATTGTATCTCCCATAAAATAATTACCTTATCATATAAATGCCTCTCCAATCAAGCTCCCATTTACCTAGCAAGCAGAGTGGCCAAGTCCTCTATTAGTCACAATCTTAGATCATCTGATAATTCCAGGCTTTTTATTCTGCAATATAAATTAAAGAGTTTTGGGGGCCGTTGTTTTTCTGTTCAGGCCCCAACTCTCTGGAACACCATACTAGCCTCTATCCGCAACGCTTCTTGCCTTTCTGAAGTTAAGAAAGCCATTCAACAATTTTCTTTAGTACCAATGACTAAGTTTGCCTTTCTCTTCTACTGACTCTCTGGTGCTGTTCCATGATATGTATGTTCTTTTAGTGCAATGAGGGTTTTGGGCGTGCTGCACTCTATACAAAATTAATAACATGACTTAACATAGCATAGCCTTACAGTCCAGGGCAGGTGTTATTATCGTGGAATAATTACCCGCCAGCAATTTATAAGTTGGG
Source organism: Ambystoma mexicanum (assembly GCF_040938575.1). Classification (NCBI taxonomy): domain Eukaryota; kingdom Metazoa; phylum Chordata; class Amphibia; order Caudata; family Ambystomatidae; genus Ambystoma; species Ambystoma mexicanum. The sequence goes on along the minus strand of NC_090926.1, from coordinate 1,087,493,092 downwards.
GAAGGGTCATTATCCCAAGTGATAATGACTCCTCTCGAGATCTATAAAGCTATTAGCACATAGTGGTATCATCAATACAAATGTTGGAGTTTTCCTGCTGGTGAACTAAAAAGGGTACTTTAATAGTAAGTAAAGTCAATTGACAAAGTGAATTACTAAATTACATGTGGTTTTCTTTTGTAGTGTTGAAATTTCAAGGTCGACTTCATACGTTATTTGCAAACTTGGTTAAACTGGAGTGGGTTTAATATATACATGCGTTACGTGTCATGTAAAATTTAACGTTTAACTGATAAGAACATGAAAGTAGATTTACATGTTTTAGCTTTCTCTCTGATGTGTAAAATAGGTTGTTGGAGTCCACCCACAGAGGAAGTGTCTTGTTGAAAGGAAGTTTGCCTGGAAATTGCATTGTTGTTTCACTCTCTGCTATGGAAGTCATCGGGCCTGACTAACAAATCTGTTTTTCAATAGGAACACCCTATTAACAAAGTTGTGTACATCAGGCCAAGAATGTTTAGAATGCAGTCAATACCAGTAGTTATTAACTGCGCTCTGAACATTCTCATTGGTTGAGAGGAGGTCAATAACGATCTGCATGTGCTAATAAATAGATCTTTTCTGTTGCTTCTGCAAAGTAACTGCTGCTATAACAGAGCTTGCAGTGCAAGGTACACATTCTGCATCAGGGATCAGCTGACTGCACTGTGGGCCCTCTCTGATATTAATCTTCTAGGGCCGTGGCAGAGAGCTAAAGCATTCACTCGACAGACCTAAAAGGTTATTTAAGAGACTGGGAAGTGATGATATTAAGACCATAGGTATACACTAGAACATCAAGGAAAATGACTGCGGTATAATAATGTTTATATTGCATAATCTGTACGTCTATACCTGCAGTCAGTTGATTGTAACTACAGTGGCAGAAATTCCCTCAACATGAATTTGAGAAAGTGGCCGAGTGAAGAGAGGGAGCATGACCCCTCTACTGGTTTTACATTACTTTATTCAGTAGAAATTGGAAAAAGTAATCGAATTTACAAGCGAACAGAACGAATAGTAGTATCTCGGCAACAGTCACTGAACCTGCTGTGCTACCTTTGAAGCTTTCTGCTTCCGGATCAATCGCCACTGCATTACCAGTAGTGCAGTTCAAGTACATGACTTAAAAGCCCACAGTGGCCCTCATTACGACCCTGGCGGAAAGTGACTGACCTGACCACCATAGCGTTTCCGCCATCGCACGACGGAGCAAAGTGCGGCCAATTCCGACCCATCGGGCACGAGCACTACGCCATGGCGGAAGTGCAAAGTCCGCGATGGCGGAAATGTCCCCAAAACGCGCCTCACCGCCGTCGTACGGCGCCCTAGGTGCAATTCCGCCACCCATCTTAGCGGTCACCGTAATGAGCGGCAACCGGAAAGTACGGTGACCGTAAACATACGGAAACGGAAGTAAAAACATGGGCCCGGAACGGGAAACAGCACGCCGTACACCTATAAAATCAGAATTCCCACACAACCATAAAAAATACTACCCTGAGACACATCCCAACCCGTCATCCACCCCAGTGAAAGCAATAGAAATGGGAAAAGTAGCGAAAAAAGCGTGCGACCGCAAGCGGCAGGTCCACTTCTCCCGTGAGGAACTCACCGTGCTTACAGAGACCCTCCAGGAGAATGCTGCCGTCGTCTTCTCCACGCAAATGACCAGGACGGCACTTGCGAACAAGAAGGCCATATGGGCCCTGGTGGCACAGCGGGTAAGTGCGGTGGGGACCGCACCCCGCAACCCACTGCAATGCAGAAAGCGATGGGACGACCTGCGGATACGCGTACGGAGCATACTATCCGCCAATCGCAACATTGCCACAGCTACCGGGGGAGGATCGGAATCACCCATCAAGTTGACCCCCTGGGAAGAAATCTGTGCCTCCACCATTGGAATGGAGAGTATAGAGGGAGTCGGAGGGATGGAGAAAGGAGTGCAGACATCCGAAGAATCCGGTAGGTGGGCCAACTAATACAATGCCAAATCCACAATGTCCAATCATGTGAAGTACCATGTGTCCACATAGTGCAACAGTAACACATGTCCAGGAAAACGTCCACACACATTGGCCTGACAGCGCACTTTAAAACTCACAATAAATACATAAATAATTAAAAACCCTAAAAACACCCTCTACACGTGCAGCAGGCACACCCTAACTGCAGGCTGCAAAACAACTGCATCCTCAATCCACACAAAAATGAAACCACCTCCAAGGCCCTGACCCAAATCACCCTCAGGTACCACCCCAATGCATGTGATACATTGCCATTCCAATTTCAACAGACCCATTAATAACGCTCGCCCTCCTTTACTCCACCACAGGGCCCGATTCAAACGACGAGCTTCAGGACACCCCTACCAGCACACCTGCAAAGAGGGCCAAGACCAACGGCGAAAGACCCTCCACTTCAGCTGCACGCATCAAGACACGGCAGCAGCACAAATCAAGTGGCAGCACACAGGAGGGAACATCAACAGGCACCCCAGCAGCCAGCATGCCCACAACAGCACCACCACAGGTCCCCCCAATGGATGCCACAGAAGGCACTGCCTCTGGTGGCAGCAGCACCATAGGTGACACCCCATTAATGGCAGCATGCTCCGACACAGAAGACGGGGATGTCGAAGTAAGATCCATCCATGACCTGTCTCAATCCCCCTGTTTGTTTCATCCCGTACACCATGAGGATACCACGCAGGGGCACCCACAAGACGACGACTGGCCATCCCCCACAAGCCCTGTGGCAAGGCAACATGAGGTGACCAGCCCCTCTGTGACACCACCGCAAATGGCCATGGCACAGCAGAGGCAACAGTCCCTCGACCAGGTCATCGTGCAACAGCAGCAACTGGCCACGCTCCTCAAGGACCATGCTGATGAATGTGGGGGTACTAAGGCAGCCATAGAAACATCAACTGAGACGCTTAGGGCAGAAATGGAGAGAAGCACCGAGAGCCTGAGAGTACAAATGGAGAGAAGCACCGAGAGCCTGAGGGGGGAACTGCATGCGACGTCCAAAGACGTATGTGCTGAACTTGCCGCTGTGCGCCGTGTGCTCACTGAGCTCTCACAAACCCTTAGGGACATGCATGGACGTGAGCAGGCAGAGACATCATCCGTCGCAAGTTCCGTCCAGGGCAGCCCCCAACGTAGATCTGGGAGGAACCTGCGCTCCACAGGCAGGGGTGCCCCTGATACCCGGAGAGGGGGCTTGCAATAGCGTCTGCCCACTGACAATGAGCATCTGCGGACGCTGGTGTTCGGGGGGGAGGTAGGAGGGTGGAGGGGGTGTGTTGGGCTTACTTGGGTGGCGGGCCGATGGGGTGTGTAACATAATTCCACATATGCTATAAACATTTCACAATCATCCAATGAGATGTGTGGACATTGATCTTTGTGTACGAGGCCTTTAGAGGCGTACAGTCCATATTGTGCATGTTCCAGACACACACAGTGCCACAAGTCCCGTGTCCATGTATCAGCCACCAGGCGTGAGTGCTAGAAGCATGAATCTATGAGCATCTGACGAATGTCACGGCCCTCCTGTGCCTCGCGGACTCCTTGAGGTGCTGCCACATCCCCACCCTCATCATGACCATCTTCAGGTGCTTGCAGTTCTGCGTCAGGGGGCATGGGCACATTTCTACGTACGCACATGTTGTGTAGCATGATACATGCCATGACCATCTTTGCAACCTTCTCATGGCGGTACAGGAGTGCCCCGCCAGACCTGCTGAGGCAGCGGAAACGAGTCTTCAGTAGGCCGAATGCCTGTTCTATGACTACACGGGTACGTGAGTGGGCATGGTTGTAGTCCTCCTCATGCTGGTTCTGTGGGTTCCGGAGTGGTGTAAGGAGCCATCTCTTCAGTGGATACCCGGCATCACCTGTATGTGGACAATAAAGGACGTTTGTGGAATGACATTGCTACGTACGCACCCCCTTCCCCCCTTCCTGCCAGGTCATTGCCGCATCACATACCCCACATTATCATGCATGAAATGAGACTCACCGAGTAGCCAGGATCTGTTCCCTGCGTGTCGCTCCATGTAGCGTGGTATTGTAGAGTTCCTCAAGACCATAGAATCATGGGTTGATCCAGGAAATCGGGCACAACAATGTGTAATGATCCTGTTGGAGTCACACACCATTTGTACATTAAGAGAATGATATTGTTTCCGGTTGCGGTACTGGGCCTCCATGGCATGTGGGACGACCAATTCCACATGGGTGCAGTCGATGGCACCAATGCAACCCGGTATGCCGGCAAGTGCATGGAATCCCACTTTTGTGTTCGTAATTTCCTGCTCCGAGCGTGGTAGAGAGATGTAGTCGTCTGCGTGCTTCAGGAGGGCATCGAGCACTTGCAATAGTGTCCGTGAGAACAGTGGCTGTGAAATGCCATGCAACTGTCCGACTGTGTGCTGGTAGGTGCCTGTGGCCAGGAAGTGGAGTACAGACACCACCTTCAGTAGGGGTGGGATGGCGGTTGGGCTATCTATCATGCTGACAAGGTCAGCCTGTGTCATGCCCACAATGGCGGTTATGGTGTCCCGGTCCAAACGGTAGAGGGTGTGGATCTGCTCATCAGTGAGGTTGAACGGATGAGCTCGGAGGCGTGGGATTGCGGGCTGCCTGCGTGGTGGTAGTGGCTGTGCTGGTGGGCCTTGCTGGCCCTGCCTTGCCCTCCTCCTCCTCCTGCGTCTCCTCTGTGCGGCCGGTTGTTGTAGTAGTTGGTGTTCGTCTTCTTCTTGAAGTTGGAGTACTTGCAGTGCTATCAGGTCCCCCAGGGCCAACATCGCTAGTCCTGCCGGTAGCATTTTGGAGTGGTTGTGGTTGTGGGAGGGGGTTGGGTGTGCAATTTATGTGTTTTCAGGCTGTATAGCCTCCACCTGTGGTGATTCATTCTACCTGTGCCAGCTGCAATCCCCTTTGGGCGAGCACCGTACCGAGGTTCACCGACGGGCGGGGCGTCCCATTTGTGAGTGAAGCCAGTTGCCATTTACACACACTGCCGCACTACATGGATGAATTTGTGATTTGAAGCGGTCACAGATGCCTTTTCGACGTGATGTTGCAAATGAGGAATTCGAAGGACAGCGCTTTCGGTTTTCAGCTAGCGGCGAGAAGACGCCCACAGGTCTGACTGCAAATATAACGTTCTATTGTTTAATGTCCTTGGGACAGGGGCCATGGCGAGTATGCTATGATTGATATGGATAGTATGGGATGCGCAATGGCGTAGTGGACAAATAGGCAGGACGTTCCCAAATACATGTTACTTCACAACACTAGAATCCCGGGCTGGAGAACAGTGGATTTTGCAGACTGCATTACGCACAGACTCAATGGAAGTTTCAAATGTGATGTGAGTAAATAATCAGGCGTTTTCATACCGGGATGACGGAATGATGTATGGATGCATGGACAGATGATTTGATGGAGAGTTTGCCATGTACAGGGCTTTTGGGAATCTATCCACCTCCCCTGCGCTATGTCATGCAGAGCTGCCATAGTGGGACCATCGTCTTTCTGCCCTTGTTGAACCCTCCCTGTCTCGACGCGCCTTCAGGCACTTGTGTCTATGCACGTTACTAATCCCATCTGATGGATTCTGTCTTCACAGACGCATGCACACAAACACTCGTTTGTAATGCTGTTTTCACCTCGATTTTTATGGTTGTGATTCGCAAGTGATTTTCGGGTGGGTATATTCCTTTTGAGTGGGCTAGCATGCATATGGCTGTAGATTTTGTGTGATCATTGAAGTGAGTTATGCAATTGTAGTTCTGATGGCCATACTATTCTTTTTCATTTCATTTGGGTGACAGGTATCTCCTCCCCTTTTGCCGCTGCCATCTGTACGCCACTCCTGCAGATGGCTTTTACTCCCGACACCTGCTGCTTCGTGTCAATCAGTGGAGCACCATTACGATCTTATGGGACGATCGCCAATGGGCCACTTGCCCTTACGCAGTGCTAGTGGCTAGGAGCAACATATCGTCCTTTCTGCTGGACTAGTGCCTACCTGATGGGACGGCCCTGCGGTTCTAGGCGCTTCCGTGTTGCCTTTTTGGACGTGAATGTAGCCCCTGTGTACCATGATGGAACAGGGCGTCACACAGGCAGAAGCTGGTCTTTTCTTGCGGATGCAGCCCACAATACTGGAATGTATTTAGGAGTTCATGACCTAATGGCTGTATGGCCCTTGGTGGTTTTGTGGTGCATTAAATTTCTATTCTGTTTTTGTTTGTCTCATTTTTCTGCTCATGTTGCTGTACTTGGACCTTCATATGCCTGTGCTGCATCAGTGCGGCAATGGTGCCATGGCAGATATGGATGCCCACTCACAAGGCACTTGGAGCCCCTGGATTCATTTGTTTGTTGGCATGCATGGGTGACTTGTTCATTTCACTGGTTGCATAGTGTGACTTCATTGCACCTACGAGGAGTTGTGCAATGTGGGCAGGGAGTGGTGTACAGGCACTCAGTAGGGCCGTTTACGGTTGATTCGCGATGCCGTACTTCTCACCATGGCGGAATGGTACTTTCCGCCATGCTTGATGGCGTTAGGTACATGTCCGCTAGGGTCGGAATTCGCGTACCGTTGCGCCATGGTGGTAATTACGGTTTGGCATGGCGTGCGTGCGCGTACTTGGTGCAGTTAGCGTTGGCGTTCGCTACGGTGTCGCTAATGGCATCGTACTTTACGGTGACGGGTCGTAATCGCACCGAGCGCTATTCGATGGCGGTATTGCATTTCCGCCATCGTTTTTCGATTTCCGCCAGGGTCGTAATGAGGGCCAGTGTTTCATCTGGACCCACCAGTGTTTCATCTGGACCACCTGGATAGATCCGGGGCAACTCATTTGTCTTGGAAACAAGACAACAGAGGTTGAAATCCTGGTCCTGTAATTAGAGACTGGTCTCTGGTATTAAGCACGTTACAAAACATGAATCTCCAGCAGCATTAACACTGTGCACAGTCTAATTTAGGATGCACGTCCTGGCACTCCAGCAAATGTTCCATAGACGTGCAGAGTACCTGTCGTTTTACTTCACTACTATAAACAAAGGCTTGCATGTGTCAGAATGCAGGAGCATCAAGCCAGGATCTGGCCAATCCTATAACACATCCTCATGGCCCACACGAGGTCCCTTTAACGTCTCGCCTGTGATATACATCTCTGACAGCACTACCTGCTCTTAGTCAATTATTCAGCCTCTTCATTTACTGCTCAGTGTGATGTGAAGACAAGTCATTGCCACATAAAGCACTAAGCATACAATTATTTCTGGAAATCAACTGTTGTTTTCATTTTAATAAATTTGTTTTACAATGTGAGTCTATTGGAGATGCTAGAATACTGTGTGGAAAAAAAACAACGGAGAGGTTATCTTTCCTCATAAATGTGCACGCCTCCACTGCAGCAAAGGACAGGTAGGAAGTTCATTTTGAGGTGTAAACGGCCCCCTTGCCCTCCCACTTTGCTGCAACGATACGAGATTTGAGTAAATCACAGGCCAGCTGTGACAGACAAGTGATGTGACCATTAGCTTCCTAGTCCTTGGCCCTCGACCATGATAGAATAAAGGGCTGGATCAGTCCTGATCAGGGCTTTGAACCGAAGTCGCCCAGTAGCTTCCATTCCTTTTGCTCTTGAGCTTTCCATCTGGTGGGCGATCAGAGTGCAGCCGATGTCATGACAACTTTTCTTTTAAAAACTGTCCTACATGGCTCTCAAGCCACCTCATTATGCTAGCCGATTGTCATGCCTGTGCCCTTTCAGTGGTCACGTGTCTCCAATTTCCCAGCTCCCCCTGCCCACCTTCTATAAGCGTAATCAGAGGCATCTATTCAGATGTTGCCCAGCTCCAAGGTTCTGCTGATGGCTCTGCCCATTCAGGCAAAAAGGGCCTACTTGCTTACTTCTCTGCGCTGCTCCATGGCGGGGTACATTCTGCAAAACTGCAAGAATTTAAGGAGGTGACAGTTTGGAGCAGGACGCTTGTGGGTGACATGTTGATGCCCTTAAGGCTCAAGTTTTTAAATGATTTTGTAGCCCATCAAAAGATTTGAGCATTTCTTTTGTTGCTTTGACAAAATGACTACTGCCCTAGTGGGGTACAAGGATGAGTAGTAGCTAAGCAGCCTACTTAGCCCTCACACTACTAAAATCCAACAGTGAAACCAAAGGTAAATATGCAACACGCACAGCCAAGACATACGCCTCCTTCACCTTTTGTGTAATGTGGGTCGAGGGCGGAGCCTGGGAATGGGATAACACCAGCAACCCAAAGAGACATAGAACAAGAGTCCAAAATAAAGGACAGTCCAATCAAGATTCGAGAAAAAAATATATACTTTAATGAAACTCAGCAGTATGCAGATAACTGGTTATAAATACTAGCAAAACCCCACCCCTGTGGAAAGAGCACATACAATGCGGAACATGGAGACATGTAGCCTGGATGAGGAGCAAGATAGTGCAATGTCACTTTAAAAAGGATATGTCCTGGTAGGAAAAGGTTCATATAGGGGTTAGCAGTCAGCATGGTCCCAAAAGGTAGAGGGGGTGGGGGGGCTGGGACTGTCTGGGACTGTCAGCAGTACTGTATGTTGTTTCTTCGGAGGTCCAGCAGCATCACACGCGGCTTCTGTGTGCTGCCCTTGCAGGTGGAACCAGTTTGCAGGTTACAAGCAGCGGTTTGAAGAGGTGCGAGCAGCGACCCAAACCAGCACCACAGGTCCTGTGTCAGGTCGAAAGGCATCACATTTCATTTCAACACCAAACGCGGACTGAATGCAGTTCTGCTCTGGGAGTCCTGTGCGTTTGAAGGCTTCAAACATGATCAAAACAGTTTGATGTTGATTTGAAGCAGGGAAAATATGCATTCTGCTGCTTTGGGATCCTCAGGGTGCTGTGAGTTCCAGGCCAGGGGGTCTAGAACAAGGTATGTTTCTCTTCACTCCCAGTTCATGGAGCTAGCTGCCATCTGCAGGAGGCTTTCACTTCCAGCGAGGGTCCCGGGTACTAGTACCGGCCTTAGTCTGACAGCATGTCACCCCCACTGTTTGCTTGCCTCTGCCTTGGAACAATCTTCGTCTCACTGGCGCAGCGCTTTGGAATGGACTTCACTCCCAACAGAGGTCCAATGAATTCATCTGTTCTTCTTAAAAATGTCTCACAAAGGGATCATAACAGGATTGGGAGACCCTTTCCCTATAATGGTATAAGGTCAGAGAGGATTGGATAAAAGAAAACCTCCTTTAAGGGCTCCAATCCCTTTTAAGGAGACCATTGACGTTTGCCTTCTTGGATCAATCCCAAAGTGCTCTGTGCTGTTGCTGTTAGGCAGAATTGTATGCAGTACCCTTTGGGAACACCACACACAATTAAGACTACAAGTAACGGTACAAATTCACCTTTGGTACAAGCCTGTACTACACAGTAACGTGGTAGCGATGGCTGAGCAGCCAGACTTATCTCAAGAGTAAGTGAGCAGTATCAAATAGTTACACAAAGGACAGCAATTACTATGATTCAAACAAACACTGACTCAAGGTTTTCAAGTAAAAGAATGTACATTTATTTACTTGTCAGTTGTATAACATTTCACTATAATAAAGCAGTCTAAAAATCACACTCACAATACACCACACCACTCCGAATAAGTTCCAGACAAGTTAAGCTCACAAAAAGAAGTGGGAGCAAAGTGGCACTCCAGTAATTTAAAAGGGAGGGAAAGACAAAGTTAATAGAAATTGAACCACACCAACAGGTAAGTACTCAGGGCAATTGAGCAAGAGGAACTACAGTGATAGAATCAGGGAAAAAAAGGCTTAGGGCCAAAGTCACTAGGTCAAAAGTCTTTTGCTCAAGATGACACGGTTCAGGGTAGTTTGCGCAAAAGTTCGTCCCACGAGTTCCGGATGAAGTTGGTCAGCAGAAAAGTTAGTTCAAAGAGAAGAGAAGGACAAGCCTTCAGATTGGAGAAAGATTTCACACAATTTCCCCGCGACTGAACGAAACGAACAACCGGATTTGCACAGTACCTTAAAACGAAGAGGGAGCTGAGGCGGACCTTCCTAGTAATTCCTGCAGGCTCACGGTTCCTGAACCGGCTGTCGGACTGACACGAAGTAGGAAGACTGGAGGGTCCTGCACTACCCAGGGAAGAAACCAGCAGCAGAGCAAAGCAACGAATAATAGGTGTGCTCCTTAAAACCCAAGCAGGGTCTGACCTTCCTGGCTATTCGCTATCCAGCCCATTGTAGCTCTGTACAGTGAATTTGACCAGAGGAGAGGTCCTAGCTTGAAGTTTGGGCAAACTGGTTGGTCCCATCAGCTCAAGGGAAGAAGATTCCTGGAGGATCCTCTCTTGTCGTCGGATTCTGAAGATTCGGACCTGCAGCAGGGCTTCACCGAGCGGTTCAGTCGTTGTAGGGGTCCTCTTCTGTCAGATCCTTGTCGGTTCTTTCTTTCCAGTGGCGACTCTGCCTTTCCAGTCCCAGAGACCTGCTTTTTATGCAGTTTTCCCCCATTCACACAGCCTGCCTGTCAATCACACAGCAGGGTGGCTGTCCTGGCAAGGACAGTCACCCAGCCAATCAAACAGGAGTGCGACTTGGGTTACCAAGGGAATCCATGGCAGGTGTCCTAAGACCCCTCCCTCACATCCTGCCTACCCAGACTTTCAGGTGCCTTAAGGTGCGAAAAGACGGCGAACAAAGGGACCAAACCTGGTTTGGCGCGCAGAGTAAAACACGAGAAAGACTTTTACAAAGAGAAATGGTGAAAAAACCAATCCGGAGCCGAAATCCGGAGCCGAAATAAAATATATTTGGTCAAGCAGGTTTATGTTCGAGGCTAATAAAATAGCCTAAAACAATACCATGGTTATTTAAGATAACCGCGGTATGAAAAATAGGGTAGTTATCACTGCCACCAGCCAAGTCTTGATGAAAAGGGAGCGAAACAGTTCTCCAAGAGAAACAGACAAAAAGGGATAAGAATTAACCCTTTCCAATACTCCATGTAAGATGGGGTGTACTGGATCTGTGGTTTAAAGAGACTATATAAAGTTAATGCAACTTTACATGTTTCTGGGAGACAGTAGTCAGTCCCAGAAAAATGGAGTCAGTGGGAAGTCTGAAAGACACCCCTGTGTCACTGCACTGAAGGTGCTGTGTAACACACAAAAAGATGATGCACATGGAGTAGGTGAGGCTCCAGAGCCCAAGATCACACAAATGGTAAAGACACACACAGCAAAACACATGTAAGAGTGGGGAAAATGCTCACACTCTTACCAGGTGAAAAAATAAAACCTAGAAATCCAGCAAAGCTGCCGAGGGACTCAGTAGGTAAGGGAAATTAAATATATATCTAAAGGGCGGCTGGCAATGTCCTGATATGCCCAGGAGGGTACATACATAGAAGTAAAAAAGAATCAGGATGTGAGATCACCATGTGGTCAAGAAGTTTTGCAAATATTTATTTCAAAACAGGTTTTTCATTTTTTTCGCACACAATCTTTAAATATTTACAATACTTTCGATAAGCACGAAAGTGACACGGACAGGTGGTATTCGAAAATGGGGGTTACAGTTGTGTACCAACCTCTGAAATGTCGAGGTAAAGTTCCCAAGGTAAACGCACAGGCGAGTATAACAGTTTAGTGAAACAAAACTCCAGGAAGTGCAAACCGGACTGCTATAAGTCCAGGTATATGTAACAAACGGTGTACACAACATTAGATATAAACATATGACAGGGGTTCAACAGTTGTGTCACAGATTATCGTCACTGTAGTGTTTCGGCCACAGGGGGCTTAGTTGAGGCACGTAAATATGGTGGTCTTCATCAGGATAGTTCTGTCCGTGGGTGTTATCGTCAACAAGGAGTTCGGCGGAGTAGCTGGATTTTGAAGTCTCTCATTACATCATAGAGGACTGTGGTGTGAAGAATACACTTTGATGAGTGGACCTGGGGTGTCAGTATCCAAGGTCATTGACAGGATCCACCGGGCTTAATATTAACCTATTGAGGTCAGCGTAATGGCGACGGAACACTCAAATCAGTCAAGGCATTTCAGGAATGAAGGGAAATTAGCCATTTTGGAGAATTCTCCCTAACAGCTGCAAGTGGAGAAGACGGGAAGGAAAGAGGAGCCTACAGAAAACCTTTCATGCAGTCCATTCTGCTCGGTCTGACTGTTCTAACCCAGCCCCCTTTCTGAGCCTGTAGCTATAAAGGCTCTGTGGTATGCAACACGCCAGTGCCAGGCTGGCCCTTTTGTTATGCGTGGGACTCATTGAATCATGGTGCTCAGAGATTCCTGGGCAGGAGAGGTGTTAACCAACCTCCCAAGGGATGACAGGGACGCTATTCATGAGATTCCCACTGGAGATTTCCCTGTATCCTTCATGAATAGCACCCAGCTGTGATCATTCCAGATGAACCAGGTTGCTTCCAAATTCCTGCACGTGTGTAGCCATGATAAAGCAATGATACTTGTGTATAGCAATCCAGGACATTATTTAGATATTATTTGAAGCATAATGGAATACAAAGAGAAACAGATAGGCTTTCAGAGGAGCGTTATTCATTCATGTATTTTTTCAGAGGAACATTTTCTGCCTAAAGGGCCAATGATCTAGCAATAAAATGTGAATTCGTATAATTTCAATAGAAATCAATGGGACAGTTTGGTCATTAAAACACCTATTGTTTACAGCTGTGCAAGGGAGCATGATTGTGGATGCAAGGCATATTTGCAAAATATGTTTGTTTTCATTCTAAGCATCATGCCTATTGTCTTGCTGGCTGCATCAGAGGCATCCAGTCTGGCTAGAATCGCCCGAGCCTATTGTCATGCTGGCTGCATCAGAGGCAGCCAGTCTGGCTAGAATCCCCAGACCCTATTGTCTTGCTGGCTGGATCAGAGGCAGTCAGTCTGGCTAGAAACCCCATGGCCTATTGTCTTGCTGGCTGCATCAGAGGCAGTCAGTCTGTCTATAATCCCCAGAGCCTATTGTCTTGCTGGCTGCATCAGAGCCAGCCAGTCTGGCTAGAATCCCCATGGCCTATTGTCTTGCTGGCTGCATCAGAGCCAGTCAGTCTGGCTAGAATCCCCATGGCCTATTGTCTTTCTGGCTGCATCAGAACCAGTCAGTCTGGCTAGAATCCCCATGGCCTATTGTTTTGCTGTCTGCATCAGCGGCAGTCAGTCTGGCTAGAATCCCCAGACCCTATTGTCTTGCTGGTTCCATCAGAGCCAGTCAGTCTGGCTAGAATCCCCAGACCCTATTGTCTTGCTGGTTCCATCAGAACCTGTCAGTCTGGCTAGAATCCCCATGGCCTATTGTCTTGCTGGCTGCATCAGAGCCAGTCAGTCTGGCTAGAATCCCCATGGCCTATTGTCTTTCTGGCTGCATCAGAACCAGTCAGTCTGGCTAGAATCCCCATGGCCTATTGTTTTGCTGTCTGCATCAGCGGCAGTCAGTCTGGCTAGAATCCCCAGACCCTATTGTCTTGCTGGTTCCATCAGAGCCAGTCAGTCTGGCTAGAATCCCCAGACCCTATTGTCTTGCTGGTTCCATCAGAACCAGTCAGTCTGGCTAGAATCCCCATGGCCTATTGTCTTGCTGGCTGCATCAGAGCCAGTCAGTCTGGCTAGAATCCCCATGGCCTATTGTCTTTCTGGCTGCATCAGAACCAGTCAGTCTGGCTAGAATCCCCATGGCCTATTGTTTTGCTGTCTGCATCAGCGGCAGTCAGTCTGGCTAGAATCCCCAGACCCTATTGTCTTGCTGGTTCCATCAGAGCCAGTCAGTCTGGCTAGAATCCCCAGACCCTATTGTCTTGCTGGTTCCATCAGAACCAGTCAGTCTGGCTAGAATCCCCATGGCCTATTGTCTTGCTGGCTGCATCAGAGCCAGTCAGTCTGGCTAGAATCCCCATGGCCTATTGTCTTTCTGGCTGCATCAGAACCAGTCAGTCTGGCTAGAATCCCCATGGCCTATTGTTTTGCTGTCTGCATCAGCGGCAGTCAGTCTGGCTAGAATCCCCAGACCCTATTGTCTTGCTGGTTCCATCAGAGCCAGTCAGTCTGGCTAGAATCCCCAGACCCTATTGTCTTGCTGGTTCCATCAGAGCCAGTCAGTCTGGCTAGAATCCCCAGACCCTAGTGTCTTGCTGGTTCCATCAGAACCAGTCAGTCTGGCTAGAATCCCCATGGCCTATTGTCTTTCTGGCTGCATCAGAACCAGTCAGTCTGGCTAGAATCCCCATGGCCTATTGTTTTGCTGTCTGCATCAGCGGCAGTCAGTCTGGCTAGAATCCCCAGACCCTATTGTCTTGCTGGTTCCATCAGAGCCAGTCAGTCTGGCTAGAATCCCCAGACCCTAGTGTCTTGCTGGTTCCATCAGAACCAGTCAGTCTGGCTAGAATCCCCATGGCCTATTGTCTTGCTGGCTGCATCAGAACCTGTCAGTCTGGCTAGAAACCCCATGGCCTTTCCATAGTTGCCCTGAGTTCACCGGGTTGACAAAGGACATGATGCAAATCTGACGAAGCTGCCAAAGAGGTCCCTTGCAAACTTGAAGCCTGCTCTGTGCCACTGAGGAGCAGGAGGCACAGATGAGGAAACTGACACGGCACGACACAGGGGTGCACTATGCTTTTGGGATGGAGCACGGAGTTCATTAGACCACCCTTTCTGAGATCCATTACATGAATCATTGTATTAGTTCAAATCAAAAAAGCCATTGATTGCACACACTTAGCAGACGGTCTTCCTTCACAGTTGCCACCACGCTCTGGAAATGGATGTGTACTAGCAGGAATACGGCGTCATCGTGGGGAAATGATTTCAGGTTCACCCTACCAAACATTTTCATCGCAGATGATGCCGCAGCCTTTAACCTTATTAGGATCTGCATGCATGCCACACATCGATTCTCCTACCACCGTGGAGCGGCCGATGCTGCCCGGCAGAGTGACCTCATTGCTATGTCACATTACACAAACATCCAAATCAATATATATCAGAAAGAAAAGCATCTGACATATTCCATTCCCAAATATCATTTCCAAATGTAAACATGGTATTTACAATGAACACCTACTTGGTATGTGTGGCTTGCATCCACAATCATGTTCCCTTGCACAGCTGTGAACAGCAGGTGTTTTAATGACCCCAACTGCGCCATTGATTTCTATTGAAATTGTATTCATTCACATTTTATTGCTAGACTATTGGCTCTTTATGAAGCACGTTTCCATCTAAATAAATGAATGAACACCATCCATCGGAAAGTGTCCTTCTTTCTCTTTGTATTCCATTATGCTTGACATCTGTAAATAGCGTCCTGGATGTGTACACACAACTATCATTGCTTTATCATGGCTACACACGTATGGGGATTTGAAAGCAACCCGGTTCACCTGAAATGAGCCCAGCTGAGTGGAATCCCTGAAGGATACAGGGAATTCGCTAGGGAGAATCTCACGAATAGTCTCTTTTAAATGTGACGGGGTGATGCTGCAGTGTCTTCTATAATGTGCAAAACACTGGGGCAAAAACAGAGAATTATGAAATAACAACTGTCAATGAAACAGTGGTACTCACATAATAATACTATAACCAATGCACACAATAAACTACAACGTAACACGATAAAAGTTGGAAAAGCCAGTTTAGCAATTATGTCATGAAAATACATCTAAAAAAAGTGCAATGTGACAGAGAAGATTAGAAACATCTCTTACCAACAGACTGTAAATGTTTACCTCAGTGTTCAGATGAGGCAAAGGACAGGAGAGAACAGTAACTGTCTGACATAATAGCAGTGAGGGACCTCTGCTGAGTCCTCTGCTAGTCTTCCATGGAGGGAACAATGTGGCCTGTGGGCAGCCCTACATTACCTACGGCTGCGGCAAGCCACAGACTGGCTGAAACAGGTACAGCTGTCAATTTGCTTCAGTGATTGTGTGGAAGTATATGTCAAGGCCATTCGAAGGATTCCATCCTTCTTTCAAAAACAAAGCCGTCCCAGAGAGAAGATTGTCTCGATCCTTTCCAGACAGATTTTGTAAGGGGCCTGGGGACAACGCCATCCATTTTCATACTTTCAGCAATGAAAGATAAAGAGCGGACTAAGAAATACTAAATCTATCTGACGTTCATAGACCTAGCCAAAGCTTTTGATAGTATTAACAGGAGGTGGTTGTGGTCTAAACTAGAAATTTGAAGTGCCTTGACGAGCTTGTCAAGCAGTGGAAAAATCTTCATACATACACTACCCTGAGAATATGATTAACTATAGCGGGCCTACTAACAAAGAAAATACCGATGTGTAGGTGCATCAAACAAGGATGCTCATTAGCCCCCCCCAACCCCCTGCTCTGTTTAATCTATACTTGTCTGACCTGGGCCCCACATGGAGAAAACTAGGTCCTGCTGTATATAGTTCTGTGTTTTAGTGTGAGGAAGCAGAGCACTTGAGGGTTGTTAGTGGTTCGTGGGCATCAAAGCATACACTGTTGTGGAGAGATGCACTTGGATTCACAGCATACACTGTTGTGGAGTGATGCACTTGGATTCAAAGCATACACTGTTGTGGAGATGCACTTGGATTCAAAGCATACACTGTTGTGGAGAGATGCACTTGGATTCAAAGCATACACTGTTGTGGAGTGATGCACTTGGATTCAAAGCATACACTGTTGTGGAGAGATGCACTTGGATTCAAAGCATACACTGTTGTAGAGAGATGCACTTGGATTCAAAGCATACACTGTTGTGGAGAGATGCACTTGGATTCAAAGCATACACTGTGTGGAGACATAGACTTGGATTCAAAGCATACACTGTGTTGAAAATGCACCTAGATTCGAAGCATACACTGGCTGGGAGAATACACCTAGATTCAATGCATGGACTCTGTCGGAAAATACACCTAGATAGTTAAGCATACACGATTCACGCACAAGGAGCACGATGCTCACGCTGTCTTCTCAAGAATTGCCGGCCAAAACCCTAAACTCACGTAACATTTGCATTTTTTTATTTGTTGACTGGCTATATCATTTGTGGTCACTTGAGTCTTCTTTTAGGAGTCAAGAGTTCTGATAGCCCTAAAACATTTAAAAACTCATTCAGACTGGTAAAAACACCTAACTATGCCCCTAGACCAAGCTTTGACCTAAAGACTCTATTTGGAGATCAGAAGATTCGCCCTTTCTGTGATATATCCACTGCATTCCACAACGAGATAGAGCTTGTTTCTTGAGTTATGACCTGCTAGAGTTGATGACATGGAACTATTGTCTTTGTGGCGTAGTGCTCCCATCCCTGTGCTGCATAGATCGTATTCTTCTGTAACTCGGCAGGCAAAGCGCCAGATATGTGGCTGAGCTGCCGGTGCTAGAACATGACCAAACCATGTGCCCAAATCCACGGGCATTGCCCTGCGCGATGGGAACACTTCTTCTTACCTTGTCCTTTTTAATCATACTCTGCATCTCTACATGACTGCATCCCACTGCTAGACGTCTCTTCGTGCTGCATACTTGCACGCGCGGAGGTATATATACAGAAACAATCAGTGATGATCCGAACTGATCCCCTTGATTTCTCGAGGGCAATAGGCTGTACTTTCCATGAGTTTCGCGGGGGGGGGGGGGGCAATGGGGAAGCACACCTGATCAATTAATGGAAATGGTGTACAGTATAGGGAAACTAATCCCATCCTTCAAATCACCAGTCCCCCGTCAGCTATCTACACACAGCCCCAGGAGATGGGAGT
The DNA here is from genome assembly GCF_040938575.1 of Ambystoma mexicanum. NCBI lineage: Eukaryota > Metazoa > Chordata > Amphibia > Caudata > Ambystomatidae > Ambystoma > Ambystoma mexicanum. The sequence goes on along the minus strand of NC_090926.1, from coordinate 1,087,475,221 downwards.
GTGAAGGTTACCAATTAATACATACATGACAATGGCTGAGAGAGCAAGTGAGGTCAGGACATGCACGTGAACAGGACACTGTCGAATCTATCGAATCTAAACCGCAGCTAGATATAGTTTCAGAAGTATCTTGAATCACCTTCAATAGAGGTTCTGCACAATCATACCCCATATGACACAGCAACCCACAAACTTCAGATACAAAGTAGTGTATGCTGTGACCCTGTCATTCAGTGAGAAGCAGCGAGTGGCAGACCACATAGCTTCAGATTACAGGTGCTATGTGCTGTGACCCTTTAATTCAGGTTCAGAGCAGTGGGTCCTACAGCCCACAACTTCATGTGTGCTTTTGACAGAATTATTTCTGGTCTGCAGTAGTACACGAATGAGTAGTGGCTAAAATGCCCCACCATGGCGATCCCAATCATAAAGGTCAAACACACACAGGTAAGAGATAGATCTCCTTTGCTTGCTGTGGTAACGGGGGTTACAGGAAAGCTGTACTCTAAGAAAGGGAGTGAATGTGATGCAGTAGCACCCCAAACAGCAAAGTGCAACAGCCCAAAATAAAAGGAATGTCCAATCAAGCTTCTATCCAAAGATATACACTTTAATTAAACACGCCAATATACAAATAACTATTAAAAGTACAATACAAACCTACCCCTCTAAATGCAAGGTAGAGGAATGCAGCACTCTGGGAATAAAAGAAGGATGAAGAGGCTATCAGCAACCACAATGAATTTCAGAGCATATGCACAGTCCTCGACCGGTCATGTTTTTTCTGATTTTAGGGCTTTCAGCAGATCTACTGTTGCCTTTCTACATTCCATATAAACTATGAATCTATTTGATGAACTCTTTCTTTCGTAACCTCATCAATGAAGTTAGCTGAAATATTGGGAATTAGTTCATAGTAATGTTCCAACACTTTATCTGGCGGGGTAACTGGGTAGAGAATTGCTAATAAGAGGTAATAATTATGCCCTATTTAGTGTCTGGATCTGCAAAAGAACCTGCCTCAACCCACTGGGAAAAGGGACACATGACATCATATACCTGGCCCCATTGCACTGCTCTCACATATCAGCATAGTCTATGTGGAGCGCTCAAAACGGGCCAGTAGGCAATGCACCTTGTATCGTTCTTAGGGTGTGACCAATACTGTATGTTTGACATGTGATTCAATGTATCACCATTTTGGTAATAACTTCCTGCAGATTGGAGACAAACCAGTCCTCTTGTAGATCTGCATTTTGTTTTGACAAATGAGACGGATGATGCAGCTGGTCGAATGCGACCAGCAAGAGCTCGTACGACATGAAAAATTTACCCATTTCTTTTGGCACCACAATAAATCTGTGGGGGACTGTGTTCACTCTCTGTTCTGCCATAACTGCTTCTCCTCCTGTGGGGCACGTCCTTGTAATTCAATAATTTGTGCTTTTGGCAGTGAAGTGTATGATGCTGGCAATTGCTCTCGTCCCTGTGCCACTACTGGATACTAAGAAATGTTGGGCACTGGGAGATAAGCGTCCTGTTTGGCCGCCGCATCCATGGCGAGTGAGGCTTCATCACCATCATGGAGGGCTGTGAAAGTGTTTCAATCAATTTATCTAGCAAGGCTACATGCTGAACTGGGGACCTATCAGCCCTCCTAAACCCTCTTCTTTTCCACCTCGTAAACCCTGAAGTAGTGTTGTTACGTAGGCAGAATCCGAGTAAATGGTTACTCAGCACCCTTGAGAGGCTAGTAGTGCTTCTAAAAGCGCTATGAGCTCTGCTGCTTGGGCTGAGTAATGCATAGACAACCTCTTTTGTACCAGTACCTCATACTCACCCTCCACTAGGCAGACAACTGCCACAGAGTATGTTTCAAGCCTGTCCCCTGCTCAATAGTTGCTGACCAGTCAACAAAAAGTACCCCCGCACCCGTCAAGCAGGCTATCCTTAGCTTTTGATATGTCTTCCTCCTCCCCCTGAAATGTCACACAGTCATACCTAGCGATGTCTTCTTCAGTACACAATTCGGTCAGGAAAGTTGCAAGGTTTACTGTCTTGGACCACACTATGTGGAGGTTTGGGATGGATAAAATAACCTCATACGCGGATACCCACTGTGTGGTCAACGTTAATTTGGATCATTCCTGAATGGAAATTACTGCATGCTCCATGTACAATGTTTTGGAACATCCATGGTAACTGTGGGGCTCTTTCTATTGGGAATGCAGCAGTAGCAAGTGCCTGCTCGCATAGGAACTGTCCCTGCATTAATGAGTCTAGCACTCTACTGTAATAGACCAATGGCTTGTGGCCCATAGTGCTCTCTTGAGTAGGTACTGCTGTCATCATCTGGCCATTAGAATGGGAAAACAAGTAGAACTCTTGAGTGTAGTCAGGGTTGTATAAAACCGGGGCAGTGGAAATAACCTCTTTCAGATCGTTAAAGCTTGTGAGCATATCCTCTTATCATGTTATTTTATTGACTGTCTTTTGTGCTTCTTTAAGGCCTTGCAGCAACGGCCTAGTGTAGGCAGCTTAATCTATGATCCATGCTCTGTGGTAATTACACAGCCTGTGGAATTTCTGTATTTCTTTGATCATTTTTGGCTGGGGGGCACGGCACACTGATGCAGCGTGTTCTGGTATTATTTTCTTACCATGGACGGATATCAATTGTCCCAAGTAAAAAACCTCTTCGAGGCAGTATTGTAAGTTTGCCTTATCTACCCTTTATGTGCTAACAGCTGCAAGAGCGTGACAGAGTCCCTTCGGTCTTGTTGTTCATTGTCACTGCATACTAGCAAGTTGTCCACATACTGAATGAAAGAGCTGTGCACCTGTATATTTCCCAAATCTGCAGGTAGTACTCTGTTGAAGATACTGGGGAGGACTCACAGTACCCCTGTGGTAATCTAGTGTACTTGTACCACTTTCAGCCATGCATAAACGCAGTGAGATATTGAGAATCTGTATGTAGTGGCATGGAAAAGAAGCCATTCTTTAAATCTACAACAGTAACATATTTTGCTTGCTTTGGAATGCTGCACAGAATGGTCACATGATTAGTAAATGCAAGACATTCTACCTGTACAATGTTGGTCAAGGAGCAGAGATCCTGTATCATCCTCCAGCTTGGCCCCTTCACCTTCTTTATCGGGTATATGGCCGCGTTACACGGCGAGTATCAGGAATCAGCGGTACCCTATCTGGTCATTGTGGTCTCGATACACTGTTACTGCCATGTGTTATTCCTCCTAAAATGGTGGCGTGCAGCGCCTGCCATCCATACCGTATCGCGGATTCTAGTTGTTCCTCAAGATGGCAGCATGCCGATTCCGACGGCCGAAGCAGATGACAGATCCGGCTCATAAGGGACTTGCAGAATGGTAAGCCGATGTGTTGCTTCTTATATGTGGCATTTAATGCTAACTAACTTGTGATTATCTGTTTTTTCCTCCCAGAAGACAGAGCCCATGTCGCTTTGTTGCCTTCCCATTCTTGTTTCTCCTGGTATACAGAGCTCATGACGCCCCATTCGCTTCCTTCCTTGTTTCCTTCCTTACCTTCCACTTTGATTCTCCAGTTCACCCGTTCTGGCTTCCCCCCTCTATTGCTCTCCATGCTGCTGCATGTTTTTTGGGGCTGCTTCACTGAAGATTATGCTGTCATCCCAAGAGATCTACCGATGGCGGATTGTCTTCTCCATTTCGCCATCTTCATTGTAACTTACAGCCTCTGCTTCTACACAAGTGTTTTTCTGCCCCCGGAGGTTTTTTTCCCTAGCGGACTTCCCAGTGGGTTCTTCTGATTTCCATTTTCTCTAACGGAGTCACGAGAGTCTTCTGGGAGGTTTTGTCTGTTCAGCAGTCAATAAGGTTAGTGCTTACGCTATTCTGACACGGAGCTGGAGGGCACAATTTTCTCTTGATTTAAGAGTGCAGAAATGGCATCTCTTATCCCCTCCTCTACTTTTTTGGACAGTGGATATTGTTTTACTCGGGGTAGCACTGCACCTTGTTTAAGAGTGATTCGAGCAGGTCTCACTCCCTGTAAGAGGCCTACATCATGAGCACTGGTTGTCCATAATCTATCAGGAACCTCCGCTAGGTCATTTTCAGTGAAAGGAGGTGCTGTTATAAGGCCATCATAGAACACTGGCCATCATTAGGAAATTAGCGGTATTGTGGCGGTAACTCAGCCAAGACAAATTGATTGAAGCACTTTAACAGCCCTCCACAATGACGATGGTTAATTGCACCACCCATACTAATGATACAGATGAAGTCTCACTCGGCAAAGCTGAATTACAACCTGGTGGGCATGCGCACACCCCAGTGGTGGTAACATTAAATTCGCCTAGCAGAGTTACAGCCGAAACCTGACCCAATTTCGAAAATTCGGTTAATATTCAGCAGAATTACCGTTACCTTCGTGTCCCTCCTTGGAATTTCCGCAATCGGAAATTCTGTCGTCGGAAGTACCACCAACGGGCAATTTCATCGGCAGAAGTACGCCGAATCCTTTATAGGAAGCACTGCGTTGGCCATTTTGGAAATCACAATCCATCAAAAATCTGCAAAACGGAGTGCCATCCACGAATACTGACAAGTGGAATTATGTCAGGGCGAAAGGGGGAATCAAGGGTGCCAGATATGAGAATGCAGAAACCTAAATTTACAGAGTAAGAGCTCACCGTATTTGCTGAGCAGGTGGTGGCTCACTCGGATCATTTGTATGGAGATCAACACTGGCAGACCTCCCAGATGCAAAAAAATACAATATGGGCAGACATCCGGGAAAAGGTGCCTGCCATAGGAAATGTCTAACACGATGAGATGGGCATGAAAAAGTGTTGGCATGACCTCAAAGCCAGGGTAGAGTGCCTGATTGAAATACAACGTAGGGAGACAGCTGCCTCTGGAGGCGGCACAGTAGAACCACTCATGCTCACACCATGGGAGGAGATGCTCGCCGGCATCATCCACATGGTTGGCATCAAGGGCATAGGTGTGATGCTGAAAATGCATTGGAGGGACCGGGCCTCCATGTCCTTGTCCTGTATTCTGTTATCATGTGTATTCTGTGTTGTTTTCTCCACAGGAGTCCGGTTGGGACTCCTGGCAGTGCAGCTCCTCCTCTTTTTGGTTGTGGTGAACAGAGACCCTTGGGATACCCTTATGGCACCCATTGGTGGGGGTACACCCCTGTTCTCGTAGTGTATGTTTTTGGGCACCTGTGTGTGGCCCACAGAGCAGGGTATGGTCTGGTGGCAGCTCCATGCTGAATTTGGCAGGTGATCTGAGTATCCACCATTTTGGGATACCTATGCCCTTCCATAGGAATCAGTGGATTCCTGACAGAAGGCAAGATGGTCCCTGTGGCCTCTTGGTTTCTATTACCTGTTACATTGTTTTCCCAAAGTCCTAGGAAGCCCTTACCCTGAATGACTGTTTGGTGGAAGTACCATATATAGTATTGTGGGGAAGTCCAGGCCACACATGGCTGGAGCTTTCCCAGTGACTCTATGTTGTGGGTAGTCCCTTGGGGTGTAACCTGGGTGAATGGAGTGTGTGACCAATATGCATTCAATGTTATGTGTGTCTGGTTTCTGTGTGTGTGTGGATTCTGTCTGTCAGCCCCTGCGACACAGGAGCTGACAGGCACGCCAGGGCCCGGTAGCAGCCATGACAGAGAATAGGTAAATTGATATGTGCATGTGTGTTTGTGTGTGGTTGGGTGTTCGTGTATGTGTGTGTGTCTGTGTGCATTTTGGTGGGGGGGAGTCATGGGAGGGGAGGGAAGTAGTATGGACTGAGGCCTGAGATTCATGGGGTGAAACCCCTAATTTGGAGTAAATCCGGTAAGAGAGTGTGGGGTGGGGCGAACAAATGTCATTATTTTAATTTGTGTAGGTCGCCTAAAATCGACTGAAAAATAATTGGTCTTTTGGATAGGCGACGTGCAAAAGCCAAAGCTCAAGAAAAGCCTTGCTTGTCGAGAGTTTCCCATGATAATAGAAAATGTCCTTCACTGATGCATGATTTAGTGGCACCCATGCCAACCATAAAGATGAATTGTTTATTTCCTATTTCAGTGCCCACCAATGGTTCCTCGTCTGTTTGGGTAGTCACGGACAGGACTGGGCATGCACAAGCTTTCTGTGGGCTGTCCTAGTCAGGATAGATATTTGTGCCTGGGAACGCCAAAGGATTGCCTCTCATGACACTTACTCCTCAATAATGTGTCACTGTCCCATTAGGGACAGCATTGCTTCTGGGCATTTGTGTGCCATATGATTGGCTTGGCGGCGCAGCTTGCATTTGAGTGCCAGGGGTGCACACAACTGTGTCTGAGGGGGTCATGGTGGGTCATGATGGTGGCTGTGTATATGCTTGGTTTACCTCATATGGTATTGATGAGCGCATTGGGGGCACAGGAAAATGCTGCTGCTGTGGTGCTGGAGCTACAGGAGTGTATAGATTGTATCTCGCTCCCATCCTGCTTCTTGCTTCTACACTCCCATACAAAATACCCAATTTTCTGCATCCCCAACTGTTCCATGGCCCTAAACCTGGCCAAAACAATGCTATTCTTGCGTTTGCACTGCTGCCTACTCTGCTGAGTCTGTTTGAGTGACTGCAACGACTGTCCCTTCAACTGCTGTTTTTGCTAATGTCCTCTGTACTAGTTTTGCTTCCACAGCCTGCAAACTTTGTGCCATTTCCTTCTCTTCCTTTGATCCACTTACAGTGATGTATAATTATCGTCTGTATTTCGGTCCATGCGTTTTCTTTTAACCCACAATCTTATAAAGAGCTTTTTGTACTACTTTAGGAAATCCCCCTTTAATGACAAAACAGAAAAGCAGAACTGACCAGTTCCACAATTCCCCCATCTCAGCCCTCCACATATCCTGTACTTTCTAAATGTATTGAGCGGGGTCTTCATCATCCCCCATTGTATACTGTATTATAGACTCTAAATCCAGTGTATCAGGGTATGCCCGTCGAAGCGCATCCCACACCTGTGCTCTGACATCGCTAAAGCGTGCTCAATTATGTATATCATACTCTATCCTAGCTCCTCCAGCCTTAACCCATGCATCTCCTGTCTGATCTCCCACAATTTCTACAAGAAAACGTTTTATATATCCCACTGCTAAAGGAATACCAGCGGTTTGTTTTCAAACACATATATCTATTTCCCAGCCCCTGCAGTGAAGGGTGGGGGTGCTTTAATCAGGTTGTTTTTGTCCATTTGAGCACATGGTATATACTGCTCCCCCCCACTCCCTGGCCGGGGCCTTTAAGCAGTAGTGGAACTGAGTACTCACTGCCCTTGCTGTCACACGGCATTTTTCTTGCCACCGCTGCCCTCCCAAATATGTTCCTCAACTGTAGATCCCACAAGGGTTAATTACCGTCACCTCCTCTTCGTCCTCTAATTCATTCATTGTGTCCCAATCTTCCTCCTGCAACTCCCTGTTGATATCTCCATCCGATCTCACTGTCCCATAGTCCACACTCCCTACCCCTCGTTCATTACTATTCCCCTTCTCAATTTGAATGTCCTTGATCACGGTACTATCTAGTTTAAGGAAAATGTCTCCAGCCCTCAACTGCACCAATTCCATGTGCACTGCCTTTAAAGCCTCTTCCAACTTTTTCTGTGGTTTACTAGCCATTAGTATGGCAGTGTTGGCATATGTTTGATATGGGGCAGTACACAGATGGTGGTGGTGCTGTGGCAGGTGGGGGCACACACTTTGGATTGGTATATCCTGTAGTGGGAAGGGTTGGATAACATCCTACTAGGGCCAAAGACAACTGTTTTTCCTCAGATGTTTGCTGCTTTAACTACACTTGGAGTTGGGTCATTGTATCTGTACTTCTGTCCACACACTGCGTGAACCTCTTTGGTATTCATCACTTTATAAATAATCAATTATACATACATAAAATGTGCCTGGAAATCCACTGGGGCATCCATAGGCTCTACTTATTATAGCACCAATTGAAGACAGTTTCAAACAGACATGTGAATTCTTAAGTAAGGTGTAACAGCATAGATTAGGGAAGAAAGGCAGGTTAGTTATAAACAGTGGCAGAATGCTTTCTTTAGACTAGATACACAATTCTGTGTGAGAATCCCCCTACCTGGGCAACCTGTAATGGAAAGGTTAGGGAGTAACTTATCTTGGCCCTCATTACGACCCTGGCGGAAAGTGACTGACCGGACCGCCACAGCGTAAATAGCGTTTCCGCCATTGCACGAAGGAGCAAAGTGCGGCCCATTCCGACCCATCGGGCACGAGCACCACGGCATGGCGGAAGTGCAAAGTCCGCGATGGCGGAAATGACCCCAAAACGGCCCACACCGCCGCCGTACGGCGCCCTAGGTGCAATACCGCCACCCATCACAGCGGACACCGCAGTGTGCGCCTACCGGAAAGTACGGTGACCGGAAATATACGGAAACGGAAGTTAAAACATGGGCCCGGAACGGGAAACATCCCGCCGTACACCTATAAAACCACTAAAACCACACAACCACTAAAATCACTACCCTGAGACACACCCCAACCCGTCATCCACCCTAGCGAAACCAAGAAAAATGGGAAAAGTAGCGAAGAAAGCGTGCGACCGCAAGCGGCAGGTCCACTTCTCCCGTGAGGAACTCACCGTGCTAACAGAGACCCTCCAGGAGAATGCTGCCGTCGTCTTCTGCACGCAAATGACCAGGACGGCACTTGCAAACAAGAAGGCCATATGGGCTCTGGTGGCACAGCGGGTAAGTGCGGTGGGGACCGCACCCCGCACCCCACAGCAATGCCGTAAGCGATGGGACGACCTGCGGATACGCGTCCGCAGCATACTCTCTGCCAACCGCAACATTGCCACAGCCACCGGGGGAGGTCCTGAATCACCCATCAAGTTGACCCCCTGGGAAGAAATCTGTGCCTCCACCATCGGAATGGAGAGCATAGAGGGAGTCGGAGGGATGGAGAAAGGAGTGCAGACATCCGAAGATTCAGGTAGGTGGCCCAAATAAAACAATGCCAAATCCACAAAGTCCATCCATGTGAAGTACCATGCGTCCACATAGTGCAACAGAAACACATGTCCAGGAGAACGGCCACACACATCGGCCTGATAGCGCACGTTAAAACCCACAATAAATACATAAATAATTTAAAACCCCTAAAACACGCACTACACGTGCAGCAGGCACACCCTAACTGCAGGCTGCCAAACAACTGCACCCTCACTCCACACACAAATGAAAGCACCTCCAAGGCCCCGACCCAAATCACCCTCAGGTACCACCCCAATGCATGTGATACAATGCCATTCCAATTCCCACAGACCCATCAATAACCCTCGCCCTCCTTTACTCCACCACAGGGTCCGATCCAAACGACGAGCTTCAGGACACCCCTACCAGCACACCTGCAAAGAGGACCAAGACCAACGGCCAAAGACCCTCCACCTCAGCTGCACGCATCAAGACACGGCAGCAGCACAAATCAGGTGGCAGCACAGAGGAGGGAACATCAACAGGCACCCCAGCAGCCAGCATGCCCACAACACCACCACCACAGGTCCCCCCAACGGATGCCACAGAAGGCACTGCCTCCGGTGGCAGCAGCACCATAGGTGACACCCCATTGATGGCAGCATGCTCCGACACAGAAGACGGGGATGTCGAAGTCAGATCCATCCATGACCTGTCCCAATCCCCCTGTCTGTCCCATCCCGTACAACATGAGGATACCACGCAGGGGCACCCACAAGACGACGACTGGCCATCCCCCACAAGCCCTGTGGCAGGGCAACATGAGGACAACAGCCCCTCTGTGACACCCCCGCAAATGGCCATGGCCCAGCAGAGGCAACAGTCCCTCGACCAGTTAATCGTGCAACAGCAGCAACTGGCCACGCTCCTCAAGGACCATGCCGATGAATGTGGGGGCACTAAGGCAGACATAGAAACATCAACTGAGACACTTAGGGCAGAAATGGAGAGGAGTACAGAGACACTAAGGACACAAATGGAGAGTAGCACCGAGAGCTTGAGAGTCCAAATGGAGAGAAGCACCGAGAGCCTGAGGGGGGAACTGCATGCGACGTCCAAGGACGTATGTGCCGAACTTGCCGCAGTGCGCCGTGTGCTCACTGAGCTCTCGCAAACCCTTAGGGACATGCATGGACGTGAGCAGGCAGAGACATCATCCGTTGCAAGTTCCGTCCAGGGCAGCCCCCAACGTAGATCTGGGAGGAACCTGCGCTCCACAGGCAGGGGTGCCCCTGATACCCGCAGAGGGGGCTTGCAATAGCGACTGCCCACTGACAATGAGCATCTTTGGACACTGGTGTTCGGGGGGGAGGTAGGAGGGTGGAGGGGGTGTGTTGGGCTCACTTGGGTGGCGGGTCGATAGGGTGTTCCACATGATATCACATATGCCATAAAAAGTGCACGATCAACCAATGAGATGTGTGGACATTGATCTTTGTGTACTAGGCCATCATAGGCGTACAGTCCATATTGTGCATGTCCCAGACACACAAGAGTCCCGTGTCCATGTATCAGCCACCAGGCGTGAGTGCTAGAAGCATACATCAATGAGATGCTGACGAATGCCACGGCCCTCCGGTGCCTCTCAGACTCCTTGAGGTGCTGCCACATCCCCACCCTCATCATGACCATCATCAGGTGCTTGCAGTTCTGCGTCAGGGGGCATGGGCACATTTCTACGTACGCACATGTTGTGGAGCATGACACATGCCATCACCATCTTTGCAACCTTCTCATGGCGGTACAGGAGTGCCCCGCCAGACCTGCTGAGGCAGCGGAAACGACCCTTCAGTAGGCCGAATGCCTGTTCAATGACTACACGGGTACGTGAGTGGGCATGGTTGTAGTCCTCCTCATGCTGGTCCCGTGGGTTCCGGACTGGTGTGAGGAGCCATCTCTTCAGTGGATATCCAACATCACCTGTATGTGGACGAGAAACGTATGATGTGGAATGCCATTGCTACGTACGCACACCCCCCCCCCTTCCTGCCAGGTCATTGCCGAATCACATACCCCACATTATCATGCATGTAATGAGACTCACCGAGTAGCCAGGATCTGTTCCCTGCGTGTCGCTCCATGTAGCGTGGTATTGTAGAGTTCCTCAAGACCATTGAATCATGGGTTGATCCAGGGAATCGGGCACAACAATGTGTAATGATCCTGTTGGAGTCACACACCATTTGTACATTCAGAGAATGAAATTGTTTTCGGTTGCGGTACTGGGCCTCCATGGCATGTGGGACGACCAATTCCACATGGGTGCAGTCGATGGCACCAATGCAACCAGGTATGCCGGCAAGTGCATGGAATCCCACTTTTGTGTTGGTAATTTCCTGCTCCGAGCGTGGTAGGGAGATGTAGTCGTCTGCGTGCTGCAGGAGGGCATCGAGCACTTGCAATAGTGTCCGTGAGAACAGTGGCTGAGAAATGCCATGCAACTGTCCGACTGTGTGCTGGTAGGTGCCTGTGGCCAGGAAGTGGAGTACAGACACCACCTTCAGTAGGGGTGGGATGGCGGTTGGGCTGTCTATCATGCTGACAAGGTCAGCCTGTGTCATGTCCACAATGGCGGCTATGGTGTCCCGGTCCAGACGGTAGAGGGTGTGGATCTGCTCCTCAGTGAGGTTGAACGGATGTGCTCGGAGGCGTGGGATTGCGGGCTGCCTGCGTGGTGGTAGTGGCTGTGCTGGCGGCCCTTGCTGGCCCTGCCTTGGCCTCCTCCTCCTCCTGCGTCTCCTCCGTGCGGCCGGTTGTAGTTGGTGTTCGTCTTCTTCTTGGAGTTGGAGTACTTGCAGTGCTTTCAGGTCCCCCAGGGCCAACATCGCAAGTCCTGCCGGTAGCATTTCGGTGTGGTTGTGGGAGGAGGCTGGCTGTGCAATTTATGTGTTTTCAGGCTGAATGGCCTCCACCTGTGGTGATTCATTCCACCTGTGCAAACTGCTCTCCCCTTTGGCCGAGCACGTCCCGCGCACAACGCTGCAATTCGTGGAATGGCATCTTGCTATTGCAATCATGTATTTGTACCCGATGGCCGTGTAACATTGGTTGATATGTTCATTCTGCTGTGGTCCCATTGTTTCACATACTATCTGTGCAGTCGCGAACAGAGTTGTGAAGGGTCAGTGGAACGTAGTACTCGAGTAACGGTGGACCCTCATGCATCACTGTACCGAGGTTCACCGACGGGCGGGGCGTGCCATTTGTGAGTGAAGGCAGTTGCCATTTTCACACACAGCCGCACTAGATGGATTAATTTGTGATTTCAAGCGGCCACAGATGCCTTTTCGACGTGATGTTGCAAATGAGGAATTCGGAGGGCGGCGCTTTCGGTTTTCAGCTAGCGGCGAGGAAATGCCCACAGGTCTGACTGCAAATATAACGTACTATTGTACAATGTCCTTGAGACAGGGGCCATGGCGAGAATGCAATGATTGATATTAATGGTTTGGGATGCGCAATAGCGACGTGGGCGATGAGGCCGGACGTTCCCAAATACATGTTACTTCACTACACTGGAATTACGGGCTGGGGCACTGTGGATTTTGCAGGCTGCATAACGCACAGACTCAATGGATATTTCTAATGTTATGTGAGTAAATATTCAGGCGTTTTTATACCGGGATGAGGGAATGATGAATGGATGCATGGGCAGATGATTTGATACAGAGTTTGCCATGTACAGGGCTTCTTGGAATCTGTCCGCCTCCCCTGCGCTATGTGATGCAGGGCTGCCATAGTGGGACCATCGTCTATCTGGCCTTGTTGAGCCCTCCCTGTCTCGACGCGCCTTCAGACACTTGTGTCCATGCACGTTAACAATCCCATCAGATGGATTCTGTATTCACAGACGCATGCACAGGTACACTCGTTTGTGATGGTGTTTACACCTCGATATAGATAGTTATGAGTCGCAAGTGGTTTTGGGGTGGTGATGATTCTTTGGAGTGGGCTAGCATGCATATGGCTGTGGATTTAGTGTGATGATTGCAGTGAGTTGTTGGAATGTAGTACTGATGGCCATTCTGTTCTTTTTCTTTTCTTTTGGTTGACAGGTATCTCCTCCCCTTTTGCCACTGCCATCTGTATGCCACTCCTGCAGATGGGTTTTACTCCCGACACCTGCTGCTTCGTCTTAATCAGTGGAGCAGCATTACGATCTTATGGGACGATCGCCAATGGGCCACATGCCCTTACGCAGTACTGGTGGCTCGGAGCAACATTTCGGCCTTTCAGCTGGACTAGTGCCTCCCCATTGGGACGGCCCTGCGGTTCTGTGCGCTTCCATGTTGCCTTTTCGTACGTGAATGTGGCTCTGTGTACCATGAGGGAACAGGGCGTCACACAAGTAGTGGCTGGTCATTTCTTGCGGATGCAGCCCACAATGGTGAAATGTGTTTTGGAGTTCATGGCCTGATGGCTGTATGGGCTTGGTGATTTTGATGTGCATTAAATTTCTGTTCTGATTTGGCCCGTGTAGCGTTCTTCTTTGCAAGTGATGTGGCATATGCCTATTTGGGGGGCGATGTATTGTGAGGAGATCTGCACTGGGTTCCAGCTTGGGAGTTTAGTTGCGTGGTACTGTACTGGGCGCGTTTGCCTACGAAGCCCGTGAGGTCAGGGATGGGGGCTGCCAATATGACAGTTTGAATGTTGTCATGCTCAGGGGCGGGGGATTGGGTTTTGTGTAACAGATGCCGGTCAGCCAGGTGGACTGGTGGAATGATGTCATTTTCGGAATATTGCTGGTCACAGGTGCCTGTGTTTGCGTGCGTTTCTTGGTGGGGGACTGTGGTCATGTCCATTGGGATGGCTTCTGTATTCGTGCCATCTGCGCCCTGCAGCTCCCATTGGCCCCTGTTGTGTTTCTTTTGTTCGTTGGCATGCATGGGTGACTTGTACATTTCAATGGTTGCATTGTGACTTCATTGCACCTACGGGGAGTTGTACTTTGTGGCCAGGGAGCGGTGTACAGGCACTCATTGGGGCCGTTTACGGTTGATTCGCGATGCCGTACTTCTCACCATGGCGGAATGGTGCATTCCGCCATGCTTGATGGCGTTAGGTACATGTCCGCTAGGGTCGGAATTGGCGTACCCTTGCGCCATGGTGGTGTTTACGGTTTGGCATGGCGCGCGCGCGCGTGCTTGGTGCAGTTGGCGTTGGCGTTCACTACGGTGTCGCTAATGGCATCGTACTTTGCGGTGACGGGTCATAGTCGCACCGAGCGCTATTCGATGGCGGTATTGCATTTCCGCCATCGTTTTCCGGATTCCGCCAGGGTCGTAATGAGGGCCCTTGTCTTTAAGAGCCTAGTCCAATGATGTTCAATAACCCTCTACTATCTCTTAGAGGTTCTATCGCCTCAACGTACCTGAGAGGCCACAGGAGAACAGGATCTAAGACGAATCTGGGACCCCTGGCCGACTCCTGAGGCTAGAAGATGCTCTTAGTCGTCATAGTACCTTTGGTGCATTGGCAGGTGAAGTGGCAGAGTTTTTCAGTTTCCCTCGACGCTTCCCTTCGAGGATGGACCCTCCTTGGAAGAAGGAGCCACTGGGATGCTGAAGCCACTAAGAAAAATTGAACCAAAGTCTTTCGGAAGTGCAGCAGTTTTGCTCTTTGTGGTGCTCTCTGTTGGTTGATGATTTCTCTGACTGTACTAGTCCTTGCAAGAGGAAACTTGTTGTGGGCTCTTTAAAGTTTAGTTTAGTTTAGTTTATTATTTGTAATGCGCTCCAGACCCAGGGGTATTTAGGTGCAAGGCATAAGGATATTCAAGCTTGGTTACAACATGTAAACTACATTTGTGTGCAGGTGCCTATTGGTTACATGAGGGCACAATAAGGTTACGATATATACAGGCATATACATTGAAGGCATGCAAAGTTTTACAAAGTAGTTGGTGCGGTTGGTGCATGCAGTGTAGCGAGAGGTGCCGGGCTAAGTTAGCAAGGTATATGCCTAGATGTCGGCATCTTTGAGCCAACTAGTGATGCTCTGGCGGAACTTGTGATAGGTTTGATCGATTCTTAGAGGGGATGGTAGTGAGTTCCATAGGAGTGCTGCCTTGACCTGGAAGCTGCTGCCTCCGATTTTGGCACGTTTGTATCTGGGGACCCAGAGGTAGTTTGTGTTGGCGAGTCTGGTGATTCTTGTGGTAGGCTTCAAAGTGAATCTGTCGGATAGATAATGGGGTGCTGCATTGTTCAAGCATTTGTGGGTGAGGGAGGCAGTTTTTAGTTTTATTTTATCATGAGTGGAGAGCCAGTTGTTGGCTCTTCTGGTGTTAGAGATATGTTCTCTCTTGGGGATTCCTAGGGCTGCTCTCAGCGCATTATTTTGTAGGAGATGGATTTTTTTGATGGTTTGTTTATTGGCTCCTATGTAAAGAGCGTTGCAGTAGTCCAGCCTGGATAAGATGAGGGCTCTGGCTTGGGTGATGCAACTGTCCTGTGACAGGAAGGCCTTGCCAGCTCTAATCAACTTGCATGTATATGCTGTGGTCGAGGCCAAGGCATTGACCTGCTTGTTGAAGGAGAGAGTGGAGTCCAGATAGAAACCCAGAGTTTTAACCTCCTTGGCGACAGTAATAATATTATTGTCTATGTTGAATGCTGAGTATTCGGGGCTGAGTTTTTTGAGGGTCGAAGGAGTGCCCAGGATGATGATCTCTGTTTTGTCATCATTCAGGCATAGACCATGGGTGGCCATCAATGCCTGGCTGATGAGATATATCCTGTTCACCAAGGCCAAAGGCCTTGTCGCAATCACTGTTAAGCGGTAGGAGAATCTGTGTGTCATCTGCATAGTTAGTGTAGGTGACACCCAGTAGGTCCAGATTATCGAAAACGGGCTTGGTAAAGATATTGTAGTGGGTGGGTGAGGCGCAAGATCCCTGGGGCACTCCGCAAGTTATGGGGATGGGGGTGGCTGCTGCCATAGGAGAGAAGACTCTCATAGTCCTGTTGGTTAGGAAAGATTATATCCATACTATGGCTTCTTTGGAGAAGTGAGCTGCCGAGTCCAGGTGGCTGCATAGGACCCTGTGGTCGACCAGGTCGAAGGCAGCTGATAAGTCCAGGAGTAGAAGGAGGGCTGATTTCCCTTCATCCCGGAGTTCATCTATCTGTGACTTATTCTTTGAGGTTGGATGGGATGGTATTGGTGGAGAAGGATGAGTTGATAAGTTTTGTGATAAAGGGGGCCAGATCTCTGGCTGCATCCTTTAGAAGTTGAGCATAGGTCGCCTTGACAGTTGGTGGGTTTGCGAGATAGTATGGTATTTTCTGTTTCTTTTATGGTGACTTTGGAAAACTTAAATCTGGGGTGGTTGGTAGAGTTACTTGGTTGCTCTAGGTTGACGCTAATGGGTTTGTTGCCGGCGAGTGTGGCTTTTTTCTTGGTCATTTTTGTTTGAAGGGTAGTAACTTTGTTGGCTAGAGCTTGCTGTATGTTGGAGCACCAGAGTTGGTCTTTGATGCAGTTGTCTGGCACCGGGATGGGTGCTTCTAGCTCTTTGAGGATGACAAAGAGTTCTTTCGTGCTAGAGTTGGCTTGGGAAATTCTAGCATTGTAAGTTTCGCGTTTAGCTAGGATGATTTCTTTTTTGTATAGGGCTGTGATGGAGCTGAGGTTGGATTTGTTTTCATCAGAAGGTTGTGCTCGCCAGGATGTCTCTCAGTGCCTTTTTTGTTTGCGCAATGATTTTAGGTATGGGGTGTACCAAGAATTGAGATGGGCTTTGGGTTTGCTTAGTCTAAGTTTGAGTGGTGCAATAGAGTATAGAGATGTGGTCATGATATGGTTAAATTCCTTAACCATAGCTTCGGGGTCCAGGTTTTCCGGGATATCGTTGAGTGTAGGGAGGATGAGGGGTAGCAGTTTGTCACAGGTGATGTTTTTTTTGTTGCAGTTGTTGTGTGAGAGGGTGAGCACTCTTTGGGTAAATACTTGTTCCGCTAGGATACTAGCCACATTGGATGCATGTGTGTCTTTGGGGTTGTTATCACCTAAGTTCAAGTTGCCTAGTAGTAGGACTTGGTAGGACATTTTTAAATTATTCGAGATGATATTTGAAATGTCGTCTTCAAAGGTCCCAATGGGGCCTGGAGGTCTATAGACCAAGTATATTGCGAGAGTCTGGGCGTTATTTATGTTTTGTTTGGCTGTCATGAGCTCACATGAGTTGATGACCGGGGATGGTACTAGTCTGCAAGGTAGATTGTTTCTCGTTATGAGTGAAATGCCTCCACCCTGAGTATCGGTTCTGTCTGATCGCAGTATGGTATATCCGTTTGGTATGGCCAGTGAGAGGGCGTACCTGCTGCGGCGTGTAGCCAAGATTCGGTGACTGCTAGGAGGTCTAGCTGTTCAGAGTGGATGATGTCTGCTATCTCTGTAGCGTGTGCAACTAGCGATCTAGAGTTTATTAGGCCACCCTTGAGGCTAAGTGTGTTTATCTTAGGTAAGGTGGGGCTAGCTGTAGTTTGGGTCTTGGAGGGGGGGCTGTTGGTGGTGGTCGAAGTGGACCAGGGTTTAGTTGTTCGTTTGTTAGAGGATGCCAGGGTTCTAGCTAGTGGTTCATAGAGTTTTGCAATTCTTGAGCAGAGTCTGCCGTTCCTCTCGAGGGTATTGCAAGGTAGAGTGTTATGTGTCTGGCAGTCAGTTGGCCAGGGTTTGTTACCATGGTTGAGAGGTAGTGGCATGGTGTTGTAGTGAGTGGTGTGGTATTGGTACGTTGCTATTACTAGGAGCAGGATGTGTATGATACTTGTTGTGTATGAGGTGGGGAGCAGGATGCACAGGGGTGTGTGCATTGTTGGTATGGGTGCTGTAGGCGGGGGAGCCTGTATCAAATTCTGTATTGGTGTGCTCACTAGGTCTGGTCTAAGCTCTGTGGCTGAGTGCAGAATTCAAAATGCAAATACGGGAGTAGTCTAGATACAGTATTTGTAAATGGCGCAACATTGACTAAGTAAAGAATTCAAAGATGCAAATACAGATACTGCTGCAGTAATTCAAATCCACGGACAATGGATCACCTAGATTCAATTTTGCAGTGGGAGCCTGAATGCAGCAATTCAAATACACGGACAATGGATCACCTAGAATCAGTTTTGCAGTGGGAGCCTGAATGCAGCAATTCAAATGCACGGGCAATGGATCACCTAGATTAAATTTTGCAGTGGGAGCCTAGAATGCAGCAATTCAAAGGCTTGGCAGATGAGTGTAAGACCCATTGGGGACCTTTGATGACGTTTGGCCGCGACAGGTGCAGAGGTCACTTTTGGTGTCAGGTTTCAGGATTACGCAGTTTTCTGACTTTCGATTCTTTGGTGCTTCCAGCGGTCACAAACTCTCCTTCGGACCCTGGGTGACACCATGAGAGTTCTTCAACTCCAGATCGCCAGGCACTACTCTTCAGGATTCATGAAAACCCCTTCCCTGGACGGCAGGCACACAGGACTGGCTTCCTGGGTACTTCTGATGAAGAGCAGCAAGTTGCACAATGGTCCCTCGTAGCTCGGTGAGAGGTCTCCTTTGCAGGTCCTCACTTGGATCAGTCATTGGAGCGGCACAACAGCTTTTGGATTTTGATGAGGAGTAGCAGCTGCAATCTTCTTCCTCCAGCTGGACTCCGGGTATCAGTTTCGGTTTCGACTTCAGCTTCCGAACAAATTGGTGAGTGCAGGGACCCTAGTTATACACATTTGTTCCCCATTCATTCAGGCTGAGCCAGGCCCAGTCAACCAATTACTCAGAATGACATTCATGCAGGCAGATAGCCTATCAGGCTCACAGGCATTCATGCCATTCACTCCACCCAGACACCCATAACAAAGAATGTGGATTGGGGTTAGCAACCAGCCTTCCAGCACACTACACTGCATTCATGTCAGTTTCAGTCAGGGCTGTCTCAGGCATTGTGTGACACACAGAAACCAGACACCCACAATACAGAATGTGAGTTGACTCCCAGCTCCATTCAGGCAGGTCCCACCCCAAGAGTGTACCCACAACACACAGCCCCTGGGAAGGCTCCTGTCAGTCCGAAAGGAGGCAGCCCCAGAGCCATATATGGTATTTCCACCCAACAGCCAGTCAGGGAGAAGGGACAGAGTCAGGGCTTCCCAGGACCTTGGGAAACAAGGTGAAAGGAAATAGAAACCAAGAGGCCACAGTGGCCATCTTGCCTTCCTTCAGGAGTCCATTGACTCCTATGGCAAGGCCTGGGTGTCCCAAAAATGGTGGACACTCCGAGCCACTGCCAAGTCAGAATGTATCTGCCACCAGCAGATACCCTGCTCTATGAGCAACACACAGGTGCCCAAAAACACACAAAAGGAGTACAAGGGTGTAACCCCACCCATGGGTGCCATAACAGTATCCCATGGGTAGTGTTAACCAAAAGGAAAGCATGAAGAGCTGTAATGTTAGAGGTCCAGGCTGGACCTCAGGGGTAGAAAACATAGAGAACACACATACAGAGATGTAGTAGGACAAATACTAGGAGGCCCTGTTTCTCCATAAGGCATTTCTAGCATCACAATTGTCCTTTATGGCCTCCACCATTTTCCAAAATTCTAAAATCTCTTTCCTTTTTCGGTTTATATTTATATTTAGCAGCCAAGCATGTGTGCATATGTTCCAATAGCTCTCTATTCATTGTTGAATGCACTGCTCCGGCGAAAGCCATTTTAGAATAAGTTGAGGTGAGGCGAGGCGAATCCTGAGAGCATTATGGGCAGAGTCGAAGCAGAGTGGGAGCAGTTGTCTTTCACTGCGACTGGTGTTTTACTGCAGGAGTCTGCCTTCACTTTCCTTCCTACGCATGTCTGATTATCCCGGACTGAACGCAGAGCACAGCCGAGTCGGAGCAGAGTGGGAGCAGTTGTCTGCAGTTAGCTGCAGGGTTGCAGCTGGCTGGTTGGAGGCGCCTGCCTGCATTGCCCGCTTCATATGGATAAACAAGATAAATCACAGGTGAGTGGGCCCTCTCCCTTGCCTCCCATAATTATTAAGCAGCGATTACATTCACCCCAATTTTGGATAACAGGCTGTTATCCTGTTTGGATAACAGCCTGTTATCCAAAATTGCCCCTAAACCAAAGAAATCCAACACCTACTGATGCCTACTAATCAAAATGGGAAAAATAGCTGTACGTTTTAAAGAAATCTCCAGATTCCTAGACAACCTAGAGGCAACTGTACTGAACGCATGCCTACGCCAGCCTCCATTTCTGAACAATCGAAGGCAGATTGTCTAAATTTGATGATCAAGTATCGCCCGGTCTGTTACATTGTTAAATGAACCCCGGGAGTGTTCAGACGAAAGTATGCACAAGCTACGGCTAACCCCCACAACTCAGAGAAAGTCCCTGTTGCCAATTACATTCCTATTGAGCATGGGCCTCATTACAAGTTTGCCGGTCCAGAAACAACGGTGCCGGTAAGCTTACCGACACTGTTGTTTCTGGACCGGCAAACTACGAGTCTGCCTGCCGGAGCCGCTGTGCCCAACAAGTCTATCCCTGCCAGACACAGAGGCCACCATAGGCAGACCATCACGGAATCACCGGCACCATTAATAATATGGGACTCCATGGGAATGGGTATTAACAGAATTACCGGCGACTAGCTTCTCTGCGGCCAGGGTTATAATATGCCGGTGTCACCGGGAAGTTAGGTGCCAGTAATTTTTACGTGTCTGGCGGCAACCCGCCGGTATCACCGGCAGGGTTTCCGCTTGACCCGTAATGAGGCCCATAGTCCTTTTTTGACGCTTGAGGAAAAAGGAGAAAAGTGACTCAAAAACAAAATGGAATAGACTGGCCCTTGTCCAGTCCCAAGGAGACCTCTGGGCCCAAAACAAGTGTGTGTGTGGAACTACAATGCTCGGAGAGGAAGGAGTGTAACAACAGCCAACAAACCGATGCTCGCCGAATTCTGTCAGGGCCTAGCAAGACAGTGGGTTCTGGCAGGTTACTTCTGGATAGATTATCATCAGCAGACAATGGCTTTATCCTGAATCCGGCCAACGCAATGATGCTTCTCCGCTTCTTGCAATTGGATCACATTTGCATAGTGGAGTTCCCGATGGAAAGTTGCCATGATAGAGTAATAATCCATCTGAGATCAAATGGAGTGAAAATATCTCTCATTGAAGGTACCCACCTTTTATGGCCAATGGGATAAAATATTACAGATATAGCTAATGAAGACCAGGCCATACCCCACAATTTCATTGACCGTGGTATTTCAACACAGAATGGAACTTCCCCCAGATGAAGAGAGACTTCAAGGACAAAATAACCACTGCCTTGATGGCAACTGTTGGGACCCTAGTTCCATATGAATAATCAATAATACCAATAATGACTCCTAGACATTGAGTAGGTCTTACTTCTTTTAATGTCTCATCTTAACTGCATTCCAGCTCTCAGCAGCACTACCTTCTCCATTCCATTCTCCAGGGTTCCCTTGAGCACATTCCACATTCTATTCAGCCATAACAGCAACACGCAAGTCCCTAATTCACAATACTTGCTTTGCCGCCGCCAGGGTTATAATATGCCAGTGTCACCGGGAAGTTAGGTGCCGCTAATTCTTTACGGTACTGGCGGCAATCCGCCGGTTTCACCGGCAGGGTTTCCACTGGACCCGTAATGAGGCCCACAGTCCTTTTTTGACGCTTGAGGAAAAGGAGGAAAGTGACTCTTAAAAACAAAATGGAATAGACTGGCCCTTGTCCAGTCCCAAGGAGACCTCAGGACTCAAAACAAGTGTGTGTGTGGAACTACAATGCTCGGAGAGGAAGGAGTGTAACAACAGCCAACAAACCGATGCTCGCAGAATTCTGTCAGGGCCTACCAAGACAGCGGGTTCTGGCAGGTTACTTCTGGATAGATTATTATCAGCGGACAATGGCTTTATCCTGAATCCGGCCAACGCAATGATGCTTCTCCGCTTCTTGCAATTGGATGACATTTGCATAGTGGAGTTCCCGATGGAAAGTTGCCATGATAGAGTAATCCTCCATCTGAGATCAAATGGAGTGAAAATATCTCTCCTTGAAGGTACCCACCTTTTATGGCCAATGGGATACAATATTACAGATATAGCCAATGAAGACCACGACATACCCCACAATTTCATGGACCATGGTATTTCAGCACAGAATTGAACTTCCCCCAAATGAAGAGAGACTTCAAGGACAAAATAACCACTGCCTTGATGGCAACTGTTGGGACCCTAGTTCCATATGGATAATCCATAATACCAATAATGACTCCTAGACATTGAATAGGTCTTACTTCTTTTAATGTCTCATCTTAACTGCCTTCCAGCTCTCACCAGCACTACCTTCTCCATTCCATTCTCCAGGGTTCCCTTGCCCACATTCCACATTCTATTCAGCTATAACAGCAACACGTAAGTCCCTAATTCACAATACTTGCAGAGAGGACTCGACTGACCACTCTACTGATTACTGTCACTGGGAGTGACCAGAGAAAACATTCAATCTCCTACCCAGGAAACCAACTGCAAAGGAAAATCAGCGTATGCCAGAATTTAGGATGCACTCATTTTCCTCTGCCTAATCAGAATTAATAACGAGACTCATTATTGCTCCTTGCTTTCTGGAATACCAGGGACTTCTCACATTTGTGGTCAGGCACATTGATCCTTTTGGGATCTTTAGAGATTATCTGCTTCCAAGAAACTTGGTTGACTACGCCCCCGATCCTCCATGGTTATTTAGCGTTCCTTAACCCTGCCTTTAAAGGCCCGAGAGGCCGCCCCTCTGCGAGGCTACTTACCTTTGTGATATCGGGTACAGGGCTTACTGTATTGGAGGCAGCTAATCCCATACATTTTTTGCAGATTGTGGTAATAATGGTTGAGAGGAAGTGGGAGAGGAGGCCCAAAGGGTTCTGATCTTGAATGTATATTGATAGTAGCAACTGATGCCTTTTTTAATGTGATCTTGGGTGCAATTGACAATCTTTCCCTGCATCATAATCCCCATTTTACAATCATAGGTGGGGACTTAAATTATCCATGTCTAGAGTTAAATAACATCTCAAGCCAGGCGGACCTCAATCAGCCACCCATTAGATTACTTAGAGTTCAGAAGTGTCTTGACCTTATGAACGCTAAAGATCTACATATTTTGAATGGTCGAACTCAGGGAGACATACCGCTGAGAGCACGTGGGCAAACAATGGCAACACCAGTATACTGGTCTATGTTTTTGTTTCGAGTTAAATCATTCCGGACATCCCTGGCACCGAGGTGATTCCCCAAAATACAAGTGACCATGCACTCCTGAAATTAATCTGAGATAGAAAGTATCAAAAAGTATCAAACTACACAAAAAACATTTGCCATGGACATTGAAGCAACGCAGGGGGCTAATCGCTTGAGACTAAAAAAACAAGACATCCTTTCCATCAGCAAACAATATGCCGATTAATTAAATCGGGTGAAGATTTCGATTACAACCCTCTTCTCCAGGAATGTATGATCATCCCTAATAAGAATTCGGCTGCAGTCCCACCTCATAGGCATGTCTTCAATGCAGCAGTGAAGCACCAGAAGAATCTTTTACGCAGGGAATTAAACATGATAAGCCATCCGGACAGAGAATAGTATCTGGTTCTGATTAAAACAAGAAAACAGAAATAAAAGAACTGGAGCTGCATCAAAAAGCCGCCCTGCTGCAAGTGGAGGTGGAACAGATGCTGATGAGCTTGGTTAAAAATGATGTAAGATCCACTTGGCAGGTGCTTAACGAGGCAGGGTTTTTGCGTTCCACGTATAAGGCAAATGCTGTCTCTGAAGAAGTATGGATTGACTGCTATAGAAAACTATTTGAAGCAGAGACAGGAACGATGAACCAGGTGCCTGAAGTAAGTGGAGTAGGATGGCCTTTCCAGCTTGATCACATGGATTTGGAGATACTTGTCAAAAAAGCCAATCATTCTAGGGCACCAGGGTCTGATGGAATGTTGGGGTGAACCCCTAGGCAAGCAGGGCGGGTTGCTAGGAGTCCCCGGATATTCAACTCATGGAATGCCTAACTCCTTCCCAATCCCAAAAGGAACATACGTCGAGACAAGTAGCAAGTACAAAATGGGTTTTTTACAGTCAATAAACACAGGGATCAGGTGCACAGCGGTAAGTCCAGGCCCAGCTCTGGCTTGCAGGCCAGTTTTAATACAGAACTGCGTCACAAGTGTGTCACAAACTGGGCCATTTTCCCGAAAACCTATTGGCAATCGGGATAGGGTGCTGAGTAGTAGTCCCCCTTTAGCAACCACTATACATATTAGCTGAGTGGATGGTACGATGACAGGTGTTAAGCCTGGGCCAACCCCTAAAACTTATCTACAAGTTGTTACAGTATCTGGACCCAATGATTGGTCGGTGGCCCCAGCTACCCACCCGTGGGACCATAAGTTGTGATTTGGCTGAGCTGTGAACCTGAAAGGCCTGGAACAAAATCAATACCCAGCTCTGACGGCACCTGTTCACAGTGCTATGTGCAACTATGTGTCTGTGAAGTAACAGTGTATAACCCATCATTGCCGAGAAAGTGCTCCTTTCCCATCGCATGACTCTAGCTTGCTTGTAACAGTTTTGTTGCAACCAGCTTCTTGGTCCGTGAGACAGCTGCGTTTCTCAGCCACCAAATCTTGGCTCACTCTGCTCAGGCCATGTTCATGATTCCTGGAGTTCTGAATTATTCTGTATTTCAAGGAGAATTGTGCCTTTCCAATGCAGGTTTTACTTCAGTTTTACTTCAGTTCAAGGTAAAGAAAGTCACTTGCAACAGAGCAACATTGGTGGTGGCCTGCAACAGAGCACTGCAGGCTTCAGGTTTTCTGAGATGGTTATGGCCAACTATGATTTCCTAAACTATGGCCTGGTTTTCCTGTGTGTCTTCCTTGTAGCAGCCATCGGTTAGTGCATCATGGTTCTGTCAGGTCCTATGGGTGCCCCTGCCATTCTATGGGGTTAGTTGCATATAGTATCTGCAAGCCTGTAACGTGGCCTTCTTGCTTCAGGTGTTTCAGTGTTGCTGCGATAAGCTAGTGGCAAAATAATAAACGTGCAGACTGTCTGTACATTTCATTGCCCTCTATCTTATAGAGCTGACGCATATGTTCTTCGTGTGTTTGGGTGTGTGTATGTCCCTGACCGTGTGGATGTTACATGTGCTTCGTGTCTGACGCTGCTAGGTAGTGTAGCCTCTAATGGCTCAGCATGGCGTCTCAGCGTTTTAGTCGACTCTGTCCATTTAGCTGTCTCCGGTGCTGTCCCGTGACACTTCATCCACTCTGGGTGATAATTGTTCGGCTCTGGGGTTATAAGGACGACCGAGAGGATACTTCTCATGATACTTGTCCATAGTGGGTGCAGTGGGGATTGGTGCCAGCTCGTGCGAACGGCAGCCATATTGTCTTTGGTTCTTCTTCCAGTTGGGGTGTCTCTCAGGACGGGGGGAGTAATGTGACCTCCTCTCTTCAGTCCCCCCTCTGGTCGACTTGTTGACCACACCACCATTATCTCCTCTATCATCCATCAACTGCCACGCCTTCATTATTCCCGCCAAATGGCCATAGTAGTTGACATGATCTTCAAAGGACCAGTACATGTAGACGCACCCACCTTCGGTTTTGCACCATACCCATGTACCTACGTTCTTCTTTGGGTTGAATGGGTTGTTCATTTTTATTCCAGGCAGAAACAGGTCATACTCTGCAATTTTTTTTGTCTTAGTCTTTCTGTTTGCTTGACAATGTCATCCATTGCTTCTCCTGTCTCTGTTTCCATTAGTACTTGCATCCATATCACTTCATCTGCCATCTTTTTGCATCTGCCAATACCTATCTTGATCCTGCACAGGCATGCTGCTCCCAGCACCAGAGCTGCAACTATCACTTTCAGTCCATCAGCCAACCAGGACGGCATCCACGACCAAAGGTATACGAACCAACCTGTGTCTTTTCCCGTCCCCTTTGCCTCGTTCTCCATTTTGGCATGCATTTGTGCCAATTGTGTCACTGCATCTGAGAGTGTTCCATTATTTTCGTCATTGGCAGGGATGAATGTGCAACAGGAACTTCCTATTTTTGCACAAACTCCTCCTTCCATAGCTGTGAGGAGATCCAGAACGTATCGATTCTGGAGCGCTACTAACCTTATCACTCTGAGCTCTTCTTTAATTGCATTGAACCCATTCACTGTTAAGTGTATTGTTACCATCTACAGCTGTTTGGCGTTGGCATACACTTGTACTCTGGGCATTAGCGATGCTTAGAACGTTTGTGTTCTACTGAATTGTCTGTGGGATGCAGGTACTTCGTCCAGCGCTGCTTCTGATGTTCCCCACAAGTAATTCCCCTCTATCTTCACCCTGCTGAGTGGTTTCTGCTGGTCATCATTGGTTGGTTGGACCGATGGCCCGGTGGGCAGAGACCCTTTCTTCCTCTTATTGTTGTCCATCCTCAGGAAATCATCAAGCTTCACATCATTCTTGGGTACCACCAATGAGGGCATGTTGACGTGCGCTAAGGCGCATACTCATCCCCAGTTTGGTGGTAGCTTGTCGTAAGCTTTAGATCCGCAAGCCCAGTAGCGGTCCATCAGTACTGCTGTTCCTGCTCCCATTTCCGGTATCTTCTCTAACTTTTGACAGCCTACGTTTTCCCCCACTTCTTCATCTCAATTGCGCTGATAGCAGAGAGACGGAGTCTTCAGGGGAACTATAGGCAGTGGTCTAGCTTTGTTGTCCTCCCATGTCACTAGGTTTGTGCTCCTGTCCCACTCCTTGAGGTATTTGTCATTCTCTTCTTGCACCTTATTCACTGTAGCTTTTGTCAGAGTTAGTGCCTTACTTCCCACTACTCTGTCTTCCCATCCTTCTTTCGTGCATACGCTTCCATAGATCAGTAACTGCAGTCTTTCCCAGTAACCAGGTTCTCCTCCCACCTCCTTCATTCTTGACCATGGGGATGGTAAATATTCCAATGTAATTGTCTTTGTTTCTCCTTTCTCTGGTCCTTCAGTTATGTATTGCAACCCCTCACTGATCTGCCAGTAATTGTTCATCATGGGTAATGTTTTGATTTAGCTATCTTGATACGGGAAAGTTTTCTTTGACATGTTGCTAATGTTGCTCTTTTACCTTGGATCTTCCCCGTGTCTGGAACATTGCAAGGTACATCAAACACTGTGCCTTCACAGCGAGTATTTCTGTTGCTACGAAGGTTCTGGAGGCACTCATGGCATAGGGTATTAGAGAGCAAATATGACAGCTCTCCCTTGTTGTATCCTCACCAATTTTGAACATATGCTTGTACCACAAGTTTTTTGTTATGTGTGGTGTGTCTGTGAGATATGTGTTCACTCCTTCATGTATGTAACAACACTCTGCTTACCTCTCCTTACCTTGTCAGCAGCGTCTCCTCTCCCACCTGACATGGTTGTCCTTGCTGCATGGGTTGTGGAGATGTTAGTACGGGACATGTCCACTGCATGCAAAGAAAATTAAATCTGCCAGAAGACAATGCAGAGTAATCCAATAAGCAAGAGGAACCACACAACAATTTTTACAATCTTTATTTGTTTCATAGTACCCACTTATGCTGCTTTGAGAGGTGATAAAGTTGCCCACCTGAAAATCATAATAAAAAGCGTTATTGATTTAGTAATTGTGAGTATTAGTCAAGCTCCTCAAATTAAATATTCATTAAGTGCCCATCTAAAGACATCCTCCAGAATTTCCTGTATGGATTTATGACGTAATATGGGCAGGACGGGATATGCACTCCATTCAAGTTGGGGGTATACTTGGGTCAAGTATTTTATGAATGCCAGATAGTATATCTCAGGGGATCGTGCTCAAAAGTGTCTGGGTCTTCGTATAGCATGAACAAATTGATTGGAAAATGCTTCAGGGTGATCAATGGGAGGCAACATTAAGCTATTCTTCTAACAATTATATCAACAGTTTCAACAACCTGCATGTGCGAGAAACAGAAAATGGTTAAATCATGTTACAGCTGTCAAATGTGCATAACCTGCATGTATGAGAGTAGAGAAGGTTAAATCGTGTTACTGCTGTTGTGTGTGTAATCGTAGTCAGGTTGTAGCATGTGGTGGCCATAAATTGGGATGGGGAGTGGCCAATGTTTCCTAGGGGTCAAGTTCCACCAATATTGCTTTGGGTATATCGGCCACTTGGGAACGCCTAACCATAGGATGGCTAGCAGTCTCTAATTCAGGGGTAGTTGGGACACTTGGACTTCCTTGTGGATCACTGGGAGCTGTAGCATTGGCCCTGTTGATCTCTGCAGTGGTGCCCTCGGGCAGGGCCGATGCTTTGTAGGGCTTGATGTCACTTTGAAGGTGCCAGGTGGTTTTCCCTTCTAGCCTTACGGCGTTGTCACTGACTGCCTCGACAATATGGGGAACTGTAAACCATGGTGCGTTCCAATGCCGGGAGAAGTTGCGCAGGAATATGTGCTCAACAACTTGTAAAGTGTTTGTAAGGGGCTGTTGCTCTGAATTGTCGATGCTCTCCTGTACATTGTCTTCTGCCCTGCCCTGGGTTCATTGTATCTGGTGAGAGATGAAAGAAGCACTAGAGACCAGTGAAGTTACGTACTCGTACATCTCCTGACCCAAAACTTCAGCCGCACTCTAACAATCTTTCAGGGCCCTAGTGGGAGGAGCCAATGGGAAATGCATGTGCCGTCCCGTCACCACCTCGTGGGGCGTAATGAAATGGTAATCGGGGATGTGATGTGGTGGAACAGTTAATTGGCGATGTGAGGGCCGTTATCAGACCTCAAGACCGCACAGATGCCCATCTCAGGAACACTTCCCGGACTAGAAATTTAGCAGCGCTGAGAGCGTCAGCATGGGAACAGGGTTGGGCCTCCATCCATCTTGAAAATGGACAGACAATTACAATTGATACACTTGGATTCGGTCCACATAGTCCACATGGAGGTGTAGGAATGGGCCTTCGGGCTTAGGTATGGCTTCTCTCACAACTCTCAGGGTGTGTCCAGCGGTGAATTGCTGACACGTCAAGCAATTACTGATAAAGTTCACCACATGTTCACTCAAATTGGGACAGAACCTATTTTCTCCAATTCGTGCTGCAATAACCTCCTTCCCTGTATGTGTTGGATGGTGTAATGGTGTCAACGCTGTTTTCAGTAATGCAAGGGCCATGACCACTTTCCCAGTGTAGCGGACTTCGAGCGACCCCTCTTCTTCCAGAGTTTCTTTTCCTTCCTGGGTGAAGCCTTTCATAGCTCCATGATTTGTGTTTCTGGTAGGTGATTGTATCCCTCCTTCATTACCATTTGTCTTGCCCCTCCGAATCCTCATGCCCTCTCCGTCAGCTCCCACAATTCCCCAAAATAAGACATGCATTTTGCCTCATAGTCTGCTGCTTCGTTACCTCTGGATATTGCATCCTCCACCTTGGTCTGCGCTTGGCACTTCACCAAGGCCATCTACTGCGGGTATGCAATTACTTCAATCAGTTCCCCCCAACAGTGTTGCATGCTGTACAGGTGTTCTATCAGCCCTCCTGTACCCTCTCCTAAGCAAACATGCCAAACCAGAATGGACTGTGGAAATAATGTATGTACTGTCTGAGTATATTGTCACTCTTTTGTTTATACTGTTTACACACTTTTGTAGGGCCAGTATGAGGACCACTAGCTCTGCGGCTTGGGCAGTATAATGGGATGGTAGTCTCACACTCCTCACTACCTCACTTGTCCCATCTTCTCTTAGTGTCACCGCAGCAGCCCCTGTTCTCCTGACCCCATCACTTTGATCAATTGTTGATGAGCCGTCAATATAAAGGAAATCTCTCTCCTCAAGTGCATCTTCCTCCAACTTTCTTGTGTCACTGACCAGTCCTGTATGTTTGATTCAATCATGTGTCCATTCTTCTGGTTGGCATACATCTGCCATAAATAATGCTTAATTGACAGTTTTGAATCTGACTATCTTTAATTCCGGTTTTGACAGTGTAATCTCCTACCCTGATGCCCTCTTGGTTGTCAATGTGGTCTTTGGCTTGTTTAATATTGCAAATAGTGCATGTTCCACATAGAGGGTGATGGGGCACCCCATTGTTATCGTTGATGCTCGTTCTACTGCAAAAGCTGCAGCAGCCAACGATTGCGTGCACTGATAGTGCCCTCTCATTACTGGATCAAGCTGCCCACTGTAGTAAGCAATTGGCTTATGACCCATGCTTGTTTTCTGCATCAATACTGCCTTCATAATCACACCATCGGTGTGTGAAAACAGGAAGAATTATCTTTTGTAATCTGGGGTCCCTAACACTGGAGCTGTGCATATTGCTTCCTTCAGCTCTCTGAATGCTTCTGTCATTTCTGGCACCCAGGCCAGCTGTTGTTCTCCTCTTTGAGCCTCTTTTAATGCTGTTAGCAGTGGCCTGGTATATGTGCTATAATCAAAAACCCAAGCTCTGCAGTAATTGCACAGCCCGAGGAACTGCTGCATTTGTCTCACTGTTGTGTGCTGTGGTGTGCTCACAACCCAATCCACCCTTGCTACAACTGCCTTGATGGCTTATAGGCACGGCACGATTGTCCCTTCTTTCTCATCCAGTGGTGTCTCACGTTTAAACAGGTACTGACCTGGCATCTCCATTCCTTTCCTGCTATTCCTGGTATCCATACAAGTGCCACATCTGTTCCATACTGGAGTATTTCTGGGTCTACTGTCACCCCCCTCTGTACCGTGTTTCCACAATATGCTTGAATAATCTGTCTTGCTGTAAGCATGTGTATTCCTAGTGTAGAACATATTATGCTCTTGTCTATGAATGAAATGGTTACGTTTAGTCTGCTCATTATGTCCCGTCCCAGAATGTTTACAGGTTCTTGTCGGGAGTAAAGTAAGGGTAAAGATAGGTCATGATCTCCAGTAGATAAGGAGATGTTATCAGTAAATAGAACCACTTCTCGAGCCCCAGAGAATCCTTGAGTGTTCATGGCATCGCATGTCAATGCAAATGTCCCTTCCCGGATGCATGACCTAGTCGTCCCAGTGTCAACAAGAAAGGAAAATGTTTTCTCACCTATCGCCACCCCTATGCGAGGTTCTTCCACAGGATTAGGTTTCACCGACAGGATGGGACACAACAAGTTTGTCTGTGGGCTGTCCTATTGCGGGTACATGGATAGTCCATTCCCTGTGTAGGGGTTGTTTCCAACCATGGTGACCCCTCCCAATCTTCTCACTGCTACTGTTGCCACTGTTTCCATGGGTTCTGGGCAGTGGCTGCCCTGTGCCTGTGCTAACTGTTGTGTTGCTTGTAAATATTGGGGGTAGTGGTGCTGCCATTTGGGGTGGTATCATCTGGGGCACTGTTGGCTGTGCAACTGGGGGTTGGGTCTGTGTTGGATGCGGTACCTGTTGTTGGGTGTTGGATGCTTGTGGCTGTGCGTCTTGGGTATAATAATCCTCTTGTCCTTCTTGGTAGCCCTGTTGTCCCTGATCTCCCCACCCTTGCTGCATTCGCCTAGTTCTGCCTGCTCATGAGATATGTCCTAGCTGCTCACAGGTCCAGCACTGCGGTGGCTCACAACCCCTGCCCTGGGAACCCTCCTGATGTCTGTGACATCTGCTGGTTGTAACCTCGAAAGCCTCCCATCGTTTGATGGGACTGAGGCCCGAAGCCACGCCCTCATTGGAATCCTCCCCTTCTGTGGTAACCCTGTTGGTATCCTCCCCTAACCAGGTACCATCCTCCCATGGGCGGGGCATATTGTTGCATGGGGTGATATGGCAGCTATTGGTAATGTTGTGGCTGTGGTGCTGGTGCTTGCGTCTGTTTTGTGGGTGCCGTTATAATCGCCCCTTCTATCTCTTTTTTTGCCAGTTTCTTTTGTACTAACTTTGCCTCATCTGCCTTCCTCTCTTCTGTCTTTTGTTTAACTTTCTCTTGACACAACCTGCATTGATGCACAATGGTGAGCTGTATCTCGGGCCAGTCTTTAGCTTCCATCCTCACTAGTTTCTTCAAACCTTTCTGCACAGGTTCTGGTAACCCTTGAACCAATATGTGATAAAAGATTGCTATCGTTTTGTCCCACGGCGTGATGTAATAGCCCCTATGTCTGATGTGTCTGGATATTGGGTCGGCAGAGCCTGTCATACGGCTGCATTGCAATTTGAAAATAGTGCTCCGACATAGGCAGTGTTATGGACAGTCACCTCTGGGAACCCTGCCCTCTTCCAAATGTCACCAGCTGCGTCACCAAGTATGGATGCCAGTAGGCACCATGATGTCCCCTACTGCCAGCCTGTGTCCCGCTGTCAGCTTCTCCATCTCATATATCCATGTCCCCTCTCATGCACTTAACGAGGATAATCTATACTAGCCTTTATTCCTATCTGTGTGTTTCCATGGCATGTACTGAGGTCATGTCGCCCCTCTCTCCACTAGGGGCATTTGGGAGTATGCCTCCCTATCTTCTGCCATTCTTCTGTACTGTTTAATTTGAATGGGACCTCGTTCATCTTCTACAGTCATGCATATGTCAGTGGGTTCTTGGTATGCATGTCATTTTGTCATGTGCTCTAGACAGTCATCCTTGGGAGTGGGCCATCGTGACCTCCTCCCACCTATGCTCTGGAAGATCCCTTAATCTATTGATGTATGGGGTCTGTGTAGTGCACTCGTAGGTTGCTTGGTGTGTGTGTTCTCCACATTCAAGCCCACCTTCACCCTGGCCCTGGGACTTACACTCCCATGATGTTCCGTCTCCCATTCTAGTGAGATAGAGTTTGCTGTGCCTCCCTCTGTCACCATCATGTTCTCCACTGTCTTTGTCAGACCCTTCGTCCATGTCGCTACAGAGCCCTTTTGAAAAAGTCAGATTTTGTGTGGTAGGGTTTGAGTTGTGCTCTACGTTAAGGTCCATATTTGAGTTTTTGCATGTGTTCTCCTCCTCCCATTCCCCAAAGCATGTGGTGCCTTGTTCTAGTACTGAACCTCATCTACACGTATCTGTGGCGTTCTTTTCCTTCTCCCTCTCCTCATCTTGTTTTTTCTTCTCTAGTGCAATCTGGCCTTTTGCCACCCTTATTGCTCGTTCATGCGCGTCTGCCCGTTCCCGTTATCTTATCTGTCTTTCTGGCTGTAACTTCCTCAAACTTCTCTCCTCATACTTGCATGTCTCCTGCATTACTACCTTTCACCTTCATTCTGCCATCTCTGCTTCCTTCTCCTTCCTGTCCTTCTCTTCCTGTTCTTCCCTCTCTGTCTCCTCCTTCCTTATCCGTTCTATTACCTCCGCCCCTTTCTCCTTTCTCCGTTCATCCTCTTCATGTGCTAACCGTTCTTCCTTACTCCTCCGTCACTGCTCCTCCTCCACCGGTGCTGCCCAATCACTCCAACCCTGTTCCAATTCCAGATTCTCTACTGCTTGTGTTGTCCCTTCCGCAGCCCCTGTCGTCTTCGGCATACGGTTTGCTAACTTCTTCCCCTTGTATGTGCTCTGTAAGTGGGCCAGTAGCAATTGCAGCACATCTTTGGAGAAACTGCTGTTAGGCGGCCATGGGTTCAGGCTTTTCCCCTCAGTGTCCTTTGACCATTGTATGCTATACTTCACGATTTTATTTTGTGTAATGGGGCAGAATCATACACATATGTTGTATTGGCATTAGTCACCCACTATACCCTGGTACATGGGGTACATTGTTACCTTTACCTGACCTCTAATCGAGAGTTTCGATAATCCGCTGTCAGATGGAAAAATATTATTATACAGTGGTTATCACATTCAATGTCTACGAGCCCCTGCGGCTCTGCACCTTACACTGTGTACTCCACGTACAGCCTCTCTTTCTCCCCACTTGCTGCTCTCCGGCACTTCGCCACAATCTTGTGCATGCACCTTCCATGCACCGCCATTTGTTCACCTCTCTGCCAATCCCACGTCCACAATGCTAGCTCTTCACCGTCAGAACACTCCGTCCTATGCACCAAACTATGGGTGACGACACCAAGCTAAAGTTCTAACAGGCAGATAGACAAGTCGTGTACACAGAAGACAATGACCCATTTCCCAGTTCTACGAATAACCCTACAACATGCCACAAACCCCACAATACCCCTACAGCTGTCTTCCTGCCTCTCCAGGGCAGTGTATGCAGTAATCTCTCATGACTAACTGCATCCGTTGCATCACCTCACGTCTGAAAAGCCTCTCTCCAGGAGACTTAACCAGATAGTACACCTTCCGTACACTAGGATAGCTCCAGCTAACTCCTAAGGGAATACCATCATCTATGCTTCAAGCTAAAATGCCTAATTCATAGGGATACCTACTGCTAAAGTCCAAGTCTATTACATCAACAGTCCTGGTTGATCACCAGAACCTTTTACCTAGAAGACCGAACAAACCCTAGACATAGAAAAGGGACATCTACCTCCGCTCCAACTTCCTTACTCAACACACCTGCTGCCAATACACTTCAGGTACTACTCAGTACTCAAACACTACAACAACACCTCCCGCCTCCCACACATATAATACCCACCCTCACAGCTTTTGTTGCTGGTTGTCTGGACCAATACTTAACGTTCCGTATTGTGGACACTGCTCAGCCGCTGGCTTCCTGTGAACCGCTCGCCTCGCCCATCTTGTCTGCCTCGGACTCTTCACCGATCGCGGGCAGGATAATTTTCCAAAAGCGTCTCCCGACGTCCCATCTCCAGTTAGCGATGTTACAGTTTACTCGCAATTCCTGTGAAGGTCCCACAGACTCATCAGGTCCGACGGCGAAGGAGGCAGCTTCTGTCCGGGCTCACGCCATAACCGTTTCTCTGCTACCAACTTGTTAGGGTGAACCCCTAGACAAGCAGGGAGAGTTGCTAGGAGTCTGTGGAGATCAAATGCATGGAAGGCCTAACTCCTTCCCAATCCCAAAAGGAACATACGTCCAGAAAAGTAGCAAGTTCAAACTGGGTTTATTACAGCCAATAAACACAGGGATAAGGTGCACGCCGCTAAATCCAGGCACAGCTCGAAGAACTCTGGTTCGCAGGCCAGTTTTAATACAAAACTGCTTCACAAGTCTGTCACACACTGCCCCATTTTCCAATAGCAGCATTAATTGCATGAATTCGGTGGGGATGATTGGCTGGGACACGGGGACGGGTCCCAGGTACAAGTGGAGCAGTGATATCTAATATTGTCTGTAATATAACTTTTGTACTTTAAACTTCTTCTCTTTGTTAGCTGCACGATATAACAATGTAAGGTAACCCCTGTGCTTTTGGCCAGTGTGAATGCTGCCCGAAGTGCGCAGACAGTCGTGCAGTCTGCGGACTCTGTGTCTTTCATGTTGGGTATAGGGAGGTAAGTATGATGTAAGGGACATGTAGAAAAATTAAGGGTATCCTGGTAAAAACCCATGAAATTCAGTCAACAAACTTTGTTAAAGGGACATTATGGTTCAATTGCACTAATTAAAACCTATCAAATTCAGTGAAAAAACGTTGTTAAAGGGACATAATGGTTAAGTTGCACTAATAAAAAACAATCAAAATCAGTGGAAAAACTTTGTTAAAGCAATGTTATGGTTACAAGTAAAATCGAAAACCTCCAGAAATTCGCCAGTTATGGTAAGCTAAGCATCACTCTGCACTGCTAGGACTAACACCCAAGACATCACATATCTGGCCCACTTGTTTTTGTTCAGTGACATATCTAGGCCAGGTGCTATTGTTCACTGACAGTCAGAATATTAAAATTCAAAAAGTATGTATCTAGATGTTACCCTTCTCATATGTTCTTACAGTACTTTCCTTAGGGTTTGGTCTCAGCTCATGGTGCATATACATAGGCCATAAGCAGGCCTCAAACACACACAAACAAATTATTTGTATACATGAAGATAAACTTGTATGTTATTAACAATTTCTGATGATGCTGCTTCTTTTTTGCTTACTTTATTTTCCCTGTATGTGCGTCTGATTTGTATGCATTGTGGTCTTTATATGTATTGTTTGCAGTACTGCAAGTGTGTAGTAAGTGTTGAATTATTATCTAGTTAGTACATGTTTAAGGTAGCATTAATTGTTTTACTATCCAACATTGCAAGATTATGAATATTGTACCTCTATGGTGCATGCTGCAGCCATTGCCTATGTTTATGTCTGATTAGGTTCCTGTATTAAGAACAACACTGCAATAGAATGTTGTTTAGAGCAGTACATTTTTTGATAGATTTAAGGAGTTCATGATACGTCTCCCGATCACCCCTGACATCTTTTTACCAACATTATAATCACAACCCCTTGTAGGGACTGATCATCAAAATTAATTTCACACATGAGGTGATGTCATCAATGACATTTGTGATGGCATCTTTGATGTCCTGGGTGTTAGTCTTACAAGTGCACGGTGGCGGCGCAAGTTATCGTTGCTTAGCTTACCATAACTGGCAAATTTCTGGGGGGTTTTGATTTTACTTGTAACCATAATATCGCTTTAACAACATGTTTCCACTGAATTTGAAAGGTTTTTATTAGTGCAACTTAACCATAACATCCCTTTAATCTTGGGTGTTGCGAGAACAGAGTTTAATTTTATTTAACATCCACTTCAAAGGAATAGGCAGTAGGTCTCATTAAGACTTTGCCAGTGCGGTAATGACGTGCCAGTAATTTCGTTTATTGGCATGGTATCATACTAGCAAAGTAAAGGTTTGCCAGTGGGGTGGGCAGAATAACCGGCACCCTAACAGTAAAAATAGCTGGTATTACCAGCATTGTTATTACTGGTGCCGGTAATAATGGCTTTTAGGGAGAATTTTCATTTCTGGGCCAATTCCCTTTAACCTTATAGACCCCCAGCTCTTTTTCTGAACTCAGGGCTTTTTCATTTTTACTCTTGAGTTAGTGGGACATTTTTCTCACTCGCTGATGTGTTTTCCTGGCTATGATTTTCTATGTTCCTTACTGTTTTCTGGAGTCTGGTAAACTCCATAGGCATCTGCTTTTACATTGTGACACACAGCAGCTTTTGTGCAGTGCCACTGATAAGTCCCTTGGACTTCTCTTAATGTTTAACTATATTTTATTGGTAAACTACTGTTCCCAAGAATAGTAAGATGACCCCTGTCTTACTTACCTTTATGGGTCCAGCACACACCACCCAATGTGGAGTGCTGCATGGTTACATAGTACCTCCTTTAACCCAGTCCGCATGTAACATTTTGTTACACTGAGAGGGCGCTAGAGAGCCACCCAAGATGGCCGCTTCCTGAGAGAGCTCCGTGGGGCTCTAATGAATCCTGTAACATCGATGCTACTGTGATGGTTGGAATGACCCATCCTACAGCTGTGCACATTCACAGAGCTTCACTGATCATTTTGAGATAAATCTCGACCCAGACGCCTGGCCACAGCCCGAGATACTCGCTCTCAGATTTGAGGCCTGCTGGCTGACGGACTGAGTGGTTGCGGCCCCTGCGTGTGTGCGGAGCGGAGGGGGCGGGCACTTGGTGGGAGTCTCAGCGGCGGGACCAGGAGCAGCGCCGATCAAGAAGGGTGGACGTGTGCGTACTTGCACCTGTGAGACGAGGTGGTCTCCGTCCCCCATGGCGGCCCGTCGCGAGGGCGGAGGTGCGACAAGTCGGGGTGCCGGAGTCCCGAGACAGCCCAGGTAGGAGCAGACTGCAGCGCGGTCGTGCTCGGCGTGGCCGCTGGGGGGGCCCGCCCTGTCCCGCGGCGCCGGACACGGCATAGTCCGCCCAGCCCCCGCCAACGGCTGACCGGGCTGTGGTGCAGACCTGGTGTGTAGCGCGGGGGAGCAATCCACGCTCAAGGCCGCTTCCTAGAAACCTGAGGAATGACACGCGTCCCGGTGAGGCCTCCCACGGCGCCCATCCATTCAGCTACAGACGAGGAGAGGCCTAGGTCAGTTAACCGGATATCTGAAAGCTAGTACATTCCGGCGGCATAGATCCTGGGAACAAGAAGCTGCAGCCGACCCGAGGTGGCTGGGCCGTGGCCTTGGAGGCCTGACGCTCTGATACACGCCGCACGACCCATGGGCACGCATCCCCCCGCTGACTGCACCGTGTGCCGCCGCCCCTTGGTGCAGCTGGTATAGAAAGCCTGTGGCAAATACTGGCATACAAACGCCTTCAAAACAGCCGCAGTTACAGTAGTGCGGCTGTGTAAGCAGCAGTGTGCCGTGCAGGCCCCACGCTCCGTGCACGGACTCTCCGCATCAAGCACCAAAGGCATCGTGCTAACATCCGGAAAAGTATGCGGTGTGGCTGCCATCTGAGTCCACCAGGCACCGCCATAAACCAAGACAGTCACAATTTAGCCGGGCTCCACGGACACTCTCCCCAAGCTGTCATGGGGAAAGTAGATAAGAACCAGAAGAAACTGAATTTCGAAGCCAGCTCACAGGCCAAGCCCACGACCAGCAACTCCCCGCCACCTGACACGATGTCAACCGAGGACCAGGCCCCGCATCTGGATATAAGGGAGATTCTGATGGACCTGAAAGCTGGCATCAGCGGCCTGAGATGCAAATTGGACACCCTATCGACGAAGGTAGATCAGCTTCAGCACAGGCTAGATAAACAAGCCGATTGACTCGACAATGTCGAACAACGCGTGTCAAACCTGGACGATGGATCTGCGGCACTGACATCCCGTGTCTCTGCGCTCGAAACCCAGATGAAGGTGGTGTGTGCCAAGAATGAGGATTTGGAGGGCCGCTCCCGTAGGAACAACATCAGGATCATAGGGGTGAGGGAGCGACAAATCCCAGGTAAAATAGAAGACTTTGTGGAACAGAACTGCATAGCTCTCTTCGGTGGAGAAACGCTGTCTCAGCTATTCGTGGTAGAAAGAGCCCACAGAATCCCGAACACTAGACCGGCGCCCGGCGCGCACCCTAGACCAATCATCGCAAGACTTTTAAACTACAAGGATCGCGACGCCATGCTCAGGGCGGCCAGAGATAAGGGGAAACTTCAATACGATAGCGACTCCATTCAGGTCTTCCCAGATTTCTCGCAGGCGGTGCAAACGCAGAGGAGATCCTTTACAGCAGTCAAGTGACGCCTACAGGACAATCAGATCCTTTATTCCATGCTATATCCAGCGAAACTGCGTATCCAACATGAGGGGAAGGCCCAATTCTTCAATACCCCCGAAGAAGCCAATGACTACCTGGACCGGACTGGCTGCAGACATGGCGGGAACAATCCGAGACCCATCGGGAAGAGCGAGCGAGAAGAGACCCTCCGTAATCTACAATCCCAGTAATGGGCGGATGTGACCAGCACGCCTCCTTCTTCCATGCTCAATGTACATCACAGGAACAAAACTATGTCGC
Source organism: Ambystoma mexicanum (assembly GCF_040938575.1). Classification (NCBI taxonomy): domain Eukaryota; kingdom Metazoa; phylum Chordata; class Amphibia; order Caudata; family Ambystomatidae; genus Ambystoma; species Ambystoma mexicanum. The sequence continues at coordinate 1,087,435,700 of NC_090926.1, read as the reverse complement.
TATAGGAAGCCCGGTACCCTCTTGGCAGGCTACTAGTGCCCCTAGCGCGGCTATGCTTGCACCTCTGTTTTATAGGGGGGGGTTACTGTGGGCCAGTTACTGGTTGCCCACACAAGGGAGGGACTCGGGCCAGAGGCAGCCGCTTTACTCACCCCGCTCTCATTCCGCAACGTTGATGATATATAACGTTGATAACCCGGAAGCCAAGCCCACTAGTCACTCCAATACTTCAAGGCACCATTATCACTTTCACGTCCTGACAGACGAGAATTCACCCGGCCTTCGGAATGCCAGCCATAACATTTAGAATAGCCACCTGGAACATCCGTGGCGGCAATCAGCCGGCAAAGAACAGGAAAATCCTTCAATGTCTCCATAGGCATAAGGTTAACATCGCCATTCTCCAGGAAACCCACCTCCTGCCGGCATCGGAATCACAGTGGGCCAAGTCCTGGGGTTGTCACAGGTATTTTTCATCGTACTCGTCCTTTGCCAGAGGGGTCGCTATTCTGATTGATAGGAGAACAAACTTCAGTCTCATTGAATCGGTGAAGGACACTGAAGGTAGGGGCCTGCTGGTGAGGGGAATAATTGCAGGGAAAGAAGTGGTGATTGTAAATTCCTACGCTCCCAACACTGATGGACCTGACAATTTCAACTGGGTGATGTCCCAACTAGTGAGGTCCAACGCAGAAACAATCATATGGGTGCTGACCTTAACACACTGATGGACCCTACTCTAGACAAATCCCATAATACCACTGGGAATCAGTCCAAAGCCAGTAGTCAAGTTCGCGAGATATGTCAAGTGTTTGACCTGTCTGACACATGGCGGCATCACAACTGAGATGCGAAAGACTTCACATTCTACTCGCCCGTTCACAACACCAGCTCCAGGATAGATTACATCATGCCCTCCACCCATTGTCCGTTTGCCTGGGGAGCGAGCCAAATCCTACCACGCACGCTATCCGACCACTCAATGGTCACACTTGACGTCTCCATGGTGGGCGCAACAGTCCCCGGATTGAACTGGAGATTCAAGCTGGGTGCGCTTTCGGATACTGTTTTCGCAGAAGAACTGCGTGAGGAAATAACATCCTTCATTGAGAGAAATCAAGGCTCAGTCAACGCGACCAGCATCATCTGGGAAACGCTAAAGTGCTTTGTGCGCGGAATATGTTTGGGTAACGAAAATGGTGTATTGAAGCTGATCCGCAGTGAACTCTCCGACAGCGAAACCCGTCTGAACGATCTATAAAATGAAGGCTATCTCAGCTCCAAGCCCACAAATCCAGGCAGAACTGAAGAAGGAGCTTTAGACGTTCAGGGAAACAGCCGAAAGAGAGCTAAAATTCCTAGGGCGGAAACACCAGATCCGACAATATGGAGAGGGTCAGAAGCCAGGAGCCCTGCTCGCCCGATTACTATCGGTGGACAAAGCCCTGACCCGGGTGGAATGTGTTAAAGACGCACGAAGGCAGCGTGTCTATGCAGAAGTGGACATCGCCAAGGCATTTCGGGACTTCTACCAGGACCTGTACAGCTCTAGAGGCAATTCGGACTCTGAATCTCTGCAAGAATACCTAGACGACACTGAGCTGTACTGGGTGGAAGCAGACCTACGAGAACCCCTTAATGCTCCGATAACGACAGAAGAAATACTGGAAGCAATAAAATCCCTCCCGAGCTCCAAGGCACCAGGTCCAGATGGACTTACCGGAGAGTTTTACAAGGCCTACGCAACTTCCCTTGCCCCTCACTTGCTACGCGTATATGAAGAATCCATTGAAAACGGATGCCTTCCCCCAACACTACGGGAAGCCAATATAATTCTTTTACACAAAGCCGGCAGACCCGTTGACGAATGTACATCCTATAGACCAATTTCTTTGATCAACCTGGACAATAAAATCCTGCCCAAAAATTCTTGCATCCAGCTCCTCCCCCTTATGCCAGCACTAGTGATTGGAGACCAAGCCGGATTTATCCCAAGGCGCAGCACCACCTATTGCATCAGGCGTCTGTTTGGCGTCATGGAGGCCCTGGACCCATCGCAAAAGGCAAAAGCGGTGCTTCTTGACGCTGAGACGGCATTTGACGTTTAGACAAATGGGTTTTGGCAACTTCTTTATTAAATTGGTGTCATTATTGTACAACAGCCCCCGATCCTACATTGCACTAGGGAACACTAGATCCACATGCATTTCACTTGAACGCGGAACGAGGCAGGGATGTCCACATTCAGCTTTGATCTTTGCGCTCATTATGGAACCCCTGGCTTCCAGACTACGCGAATTCTAAATACTCAGAGGCCTCAAATAGGCCCCCACAAATTGATTGTCTCCCTCTATGCTGACGATGTTATATTATTTGTCAGCAATCCCCAGGAGAACCTTAACCCAGTTATGCGGGAGGTATTAAGATTTGGGCAAATGTCGGGATTGAAAATCAATCACTCTAAATCTGTGATATTCCCCCTGACCCATCACACGGTGCAATTTGCTGATGACCATGGCTTTAAATGGGAGAACTCAGGGGTACGCTACTTAGGTATATTTATGTCACAAAACCATCACGAGATATATAAAGACAACTATGTTTCCTTGTTCACCTCCATTCTGGAACGGGTGCACAGGTGGAAAACGCTCCCACTAACTCTGTGGGGCAGGACCTCTCTTACGAAGATGGTTATACTCCCCAAGCTTCTGTACTTGTTTACCAATATCCCGTTACTCCTCCCCAAATCCTTCCTCTTGAAAGTCAAGGCTGCAGTCCTGGAACTGCTATGGGCCGGTATACCGGCACGCGTGGCTTACGACACCCTAGTTCTGCCGACATCAAAAGGAGGCCTTGCGCTCCCAGACATTGAGAAGTACTATTAGGCATCTCAGGCACAGTTTCTAAGCCACTGGTACACGATCCACTTCGTGCGTCCACATGTGCAGGTGGAACGTGCTCTGGCCTCTCCCGACTTGCTCAGTGCCGTTATCATTAGTCAAATCCCAGTTCCGTACAGCACTCTAAATACAGTCCTCTCTACGTACGCAGTCTGGAAGAAAATGGCTGCTAAGTATGGGGTGACCGTGAGATACTCCCCTTTGCTACCGATCAGGTTCATCCCGGGTGTTCCGCTCACGAATGAAAAAGTATTTTTAATATGGGCCGACAAGCTTAATATTCACTCCTTCGGTGATGTCTTCCCGGGAGGAACCTTCCTAACGCCTCAGATGGCCAAAGAAAGGGGTGGAAGCACCTCACTAGATATCTTTCTTTATTTCAGACTGCGCTATACCATGCAAAAAATGCTGCCCTCTTTTGCTGAACAACCCCCTACATGGGATCTGCTGCACAAAACCCTCCAGGCCGAGGGTGAGAGGAGGCTGGTCTCGGCACTTTACAGGTCCCTGGTGGCAGACACCGGGTCACCCAATGCCAGAACTCAACAGAGATGGGAATCGGACCTCCAGATGTCGATAGATGCTGGGGACTGGTCCTACATTCTATATCAAACCCAAAAAGTCGCGGTGAATACACGATATGAACTAATACACTTTAATTACGTGCACCAAACGTATTACACCCCTGCCAAGAAACATCAACATCACCCTGAAGTATCGGCCCAATGTGAACATTGTACAGCGGCGCATGCCGACTTTTTCACCTGGCATGGGACTGCCCCGGAATCCAGCGGTTCTGGGTCTCAGTCCTGCAGATCGTTGCCGATATTATTGGGGAACAAGTAGCTCCGCTACCGTTGGCGGCCCTCCTCGGCCTCACAAAAGACTTACGTCCCGCATCCCGCAGACTGGCAGCTCTCCTCCTGGTGCTGGCCCGTAGGCGGATCACTATGGCCTGGAGCCGGGGCCTCCTTACCCAAAATTGAAGATTGGAAAAAAGACATTACCTATTGTCAGGATGTAGAGAGCGAATTTATAAGAACTCTACCACTGCACGCTCGACCCCCCCGACATCTGGGGGCCGTACATTACATATCTGCTAAACAGTGCAGCCCCTTCGCTACTGAGAGCTCCTGACTGCGAAATAGATCTGTGAGATTGAAAAACACTATATATTTGTGCCTTAATGGTGATTGACAATTAACCAGGAAAGTCCTGATGCTTGTTGTTGTGGACATGGGTGGGGTGGGGCGGCTCCGCGGTCGAACCCGTGAGCGGGAAATGTTATGTTTTCTTTTCGCTTTATTCTATTCCCTTCCTTTCCCTGCCCTTTCTTCAATTCGTCCCTTTTCCTCTCTCTGTTTCGCCTTGCTACATTAACGCACCCTGATGGTGTGCTTGTGTTTTTTGTTGTTCTGAAAATTTCAAAAATAAAGTTTAAAAAAAAAAACATTTTGTTACACTAACTTAAATGGCGTGTGGCAGTGGTTTCTTTTTTACTACCTAGTGACATGTATCTGCAGGCTGATACCTCAGCTGCAGTGCTGGACCCAAGGGTGACCATTTTCTCAAAATGGCCCTGTCTTCTTTTTTTGCCATTTCTTGTTAGTTCGTTTCTTCTGGGCCTTTACTATGTTGTTTGCATCAGGGTTGAGTCCCTTGTGTGTTTTGCCTTTGGCGGGCTTCAGCCCGCAAGGCCGCCCAGGCTCCAGTGTGTCTGGAAAGGCAGGAAGTGAGGGAGTGTCCCAAAACTTCCCTTTCCTTTGTCTATAGGTGTGACTGAGTGAAACCAGTTCCTATTGGCTGGCATGCTGTCCTGCTGGACAGCCACCCTGCTGTATGATTGACAGCCTAGAGCTGTGAATGAATGGGAATTTGCATAAAAACTCGAGGTTTTTGGGACTAAGAGCAGAGTCAACCACTGGATGACAACATCTGAAGCAAATGACGAGAGACGATGCCAGCAGCACACTCCTGGACCGCAAAGTGTCCGGTGAAGCCCTGCATCTCTGTTGAAGCCATTTTCGAATCATCATAGAAGACCCGCAAAAGAATGACTTCCTCCCTTAGGTTGTGGGACCAACTAGCCTCAAGACAAACTTTATTTTGGTGCAACCCCCTGACTTGCTACGACTTTTCAAGGCTGCAGAATCCTAATACCTGGGGTAACTCGACCACATGTGAGTGCATTGTGTTCCAAAGTGCGAATCCAGCCTAATCTTCGTGGGAATCAGAAGACCCTACAGAAGCAGGAAATTTAAGTCCAGAGTCCCCTCACCAGAGTCCAGGACTGAGGGATCAAGGAACTTCTAACCTGAGCTGCTCATTCTTCTTTGGCGCTATGAAAAAGGCACCAAAACCACAAAGAGCTACTGAATTGACAGAAATCCATGAGTCCCTTCTCTCTCGAATGCTGCTGCAGGTGCCCACCAGACGTCCTTCCTTTTGTCACCACGACCAAGGACCAAGGACAAAGGTCTGCTGCATTGCATCCAGAAGGCATCCAGTGCAAAGGTACTCTGCGGCTTGGGGTATATTATCCTTTTGCCATTTGGGGTGCTTCCTGACTTCGGGAGTGCTATTTAACGCTACTCTGAGTAGACCTCATCTCACTTGCACTGGCCTTTCAGCGTTTCCTTCTTGAAGGTGATTTCTCCCGAGTTGCTGTGATTTCTTTTTGATCACTGGCTTTTTAATATTTTTCTAAGAAGAAGAGCATAAGAACTTTGACTTTGCCCATTCACTTTGGCTGTCCTGGCTCCCTGAAGGCCTCCTTTTGAACCTATTGGCTTTGGCAGTGCTTGTTCCCTCACAGGTTTTTAATGTTGAACACTGTAATGCTTGGATAAAAGACTGCCTGGATCCCTTTGGGAGAATACAACTGTTTTAATAGAATATCAGTCTGTTCTGATCTAATCCTAACCTTTCCCTCCTTAATAACTCAATATTGCAAAGTTATTACAAAAGAAGTGTTATACTGGCCTCATCGGACGTCACATATGGGTGCTGGAACATGTGTAACTTATTAATGAATTACTCACCTGCATTATTGTTCACTTTTTAATTTAATCCTAATTTGGGAATAATGTTACAGCTAATCACTGCTTTTTAAAGAATGCTTCTTCTTGACACCATCGGCAAGATTTTTGGATCTTTTTTACGACAACAGCTGGCAATCTGGGCCACTTCATCGGGATCCTTTGATATCCGACAATCAGGATTCACAAGGCGATCTTACAGACGCAAATCTTACTCTTTTGTCATTTTTAAAATTATCAGCACTGATGACAAAAAACAGAATATTTGTGGCATTTGTTGACCTTCGACAAGCCTTTGATACCATTAATCGGTCCAAATTATGGGCAAAACTACGCTCATGGGAGTGCCCAGATCATTTGCTAGAACCTATTATTGCTCTGCACTCCAACACTTTGATTCAAATCAGAGTTAATTCACAAGGCGATCTTACAGACCCAATAAGAACTTTCAAGGGAGTCAAACAAGGCTGCCCTCTTGCAGTTGACCTTTTCAAGATCTTTTTAACCGATTTACCAGAATGGCTGAAGTCTGTCCATTGTTTTCCTCCTAAGCTTAATGGTCATACCGTAAAACATCTAGTCTATGCCGATGACATAGTATTGGTCGACCAGACTCAGATCGGCCTCCAACATCTTCTTTCACGTCTACAAGACTTTCTATCTGCCAACGAGCTATGCATGAACACAGAGAAAACAAAAATTATGTGCATTGGACGATCTATGTCAAGGAAAGATAAATCTTTCAGATGGCAAATTGAGGAAAAAACACTACAAGCTGTCAAATCAATCCGCTATCTAGGCGTACTGGTCAACGATTCAATACGTGAAGCCGCCTGGATCGACGACCTACTGCCTAAAATAAAGATCCTAAGTCTACAAGCGGCTAAAATCAACATTGACTATGGGAAATGTTCTATAACGCCTGTCATACTGTTCTACCTCCAAAAGGTAATTCCAACAATCACCTTCGGAGGTGAAGCTGCTTTGAACATTAATAATAATGTTTGGAGTCGTTTGGAAGGAAAATTCTGGCGACGTGTTCTGAACCTCCCGAATTACATTTCAATATCAGCAGTGAGATATGAGCTGGCGCTGAGCTCTATATATATGACAATAGTGTGGAAATCGTTAGCTACACCTAGGGACTTCCACCACGGCCTACAACATTTTCAAGATAAACAAAGAATCAAAGGAAAATGCCTTGATCGAAGTCTGGAAATCTAAATTAAAACTGATCATGGTTGAAGCGGGCATATCAAACGAAGAACTAATCCAACATCCACAATTGGCCAAAAAGAAGCTCGCAAAATGGGACTGGATTTCAACCTATAGTTGTCGTTCAGCCCTTAAATCCACCCTGCCTTCATTTGGTAATATGATTAAATTACATCATCAACCAAAATTCTTAACGGATTGTCCTTCGCGCCATCATAGGGCACAATTTTTAAGGTTGCGATTGAATGCCCTAAACACTAACGAGATGCTCTGGATGCGAAAGAACAAAGACACAGTTGACAATAAATGCAGGTTCTGTAAAACAGAAGCTGTTGAGTCTCTAAAACATCTGGCTGCAGAATGCCATATGCTAACCACATTTCGCGAAAAGCACTTGAAGGAATTCAAACCAATATCTAGTGACTCAGAAAATTGGTGGAATTATGCCGTGGCAGGGCATAACATCAAGCTGTCTTGTAACTTAATAAACCTCTTTGATGAAGTGCTAAAGACAGCCTCTACCTGATTGGTGCACTTATCAACTGAAGGCTATGTAATCATGTTGATGGTGCCTTTAAAGTTTCTTTTTCTTCTATTCTTCTTTTCTTTTTTTAACTTTGACAAGTTTAGGGAAGCGATTGATTGGATGAAATGTAACAAAAACATGATATAATATATCATTGTTGAAGTTTTACAATAAAAAAATAAATAAATAAATATATATCTTTGTGTATAAACAAAAATACAATATTTATGCTATAACTTTAAGTGTGTATGTGTTTACTTGGATACCTGTATTTACTGATTTCATTGTACAGCTTTACAGCTCACATTACCCCTCTTAAAATAAGTCTCAGTCACACTACCAACTTGTGTAGTACAGGCCTATATTAAAAGGTGGGTTTCCTAATAACAAGAGATAAGTCTTGTGTAGTCCCACACCAGTTGGACTGCACCAATTCTTACCTAACACCGTCAGATCACCCGTGAATGGGGATTTACACCGTCACTCATAAACCGGCAGTAATTCCACCGGACTGAGTGCCTCAACAGTAATACAGCTTGTCGGTATCCTGGCGGTAAATACACCAGGAAAATGACACACTTGTAATTAGGCCAGTGTCCTTTTCATGTCCACTGCCTTACATGTAATGGAAAAAAAACCAGAATATGTAACAAATTAATTTGTCCTATTTTTAAACAGTTAGTTTGAGGAGCTGGCATGTCTGTGATGCACGAGTTCTATTGCAAATGCATTGGCCAGGTGAAAAGTTACCATTTGTAATGCAGCTCTTAGGAACACACTTTTTAATGAGAGAGTTTCTCTTGGCTGTGCCCTTGTGCTTTGAGGCTGAATAATGCATCTTTCAATGGCAGAGCATGGGGAGCAGCTCAGTCCACGTGCCCTCCAGCGAATACCATGTCCCCATGCTCCGCCGTGTTAGGCTGCACTGAAAAGGTTACCATTGCTAATAAGGTGAGGTGTGTGGACTGGTACAGGAGACCTCGGGGAATGCTTAGCTGAACAGCAACCCAGGGAATGATCATTTATGTGAATTTATTTGTTTGTCCCTCGTGTTCAATTACAGTAAGACAATCATTAAGGTATCTAGAATCCTACTTCTGAAAGCAATATGTGTTCACGCAGTCAATCCGGCACTCTACTCTGCACATAGTAAAATACTTTGTGAATGGTGGGTATATATATTTAGATGTGTCAATATAAAAGTAGATATTATATTTTGTTTTGTTTTAATGATTCTTCTATTTATTGCATATAACATGTTTTAATGTTCGTGTAAGGGTTAATGTTTAAGCCAATTCACAGAATAACACAAAAGTTATTTATCACTAATACAAGGGAATGGCATTACATATAGAATACTGGATCTTAAAGAATATTCACTACACATAAGATTACTTATTTTGCATATGGCTAGATATATAGATTTTTTTTACTGAAGCATATGTCTGTCTAAGGCGTTCACTGTATAAAGAGAACACGTTAATACAAAGAGGATTTAAATATACGACTGGAACAGAAAATATAAAGACCACATGTGACTGACACCTGCTGAAGGCATGCACTCTGACCTCTGGCCATAAAGATATAAACTATGCCCTTTGCCGGCTGAATTCCTGGGAGTCTGGCACTGCAGCCGGACATCACTGGTTTGATGATTGTTGTGTTAGCACGAGCACATTTCAGTAGGAAGTTGACCTTTTTCATGTGTTCTGACTGGCTGTAACAATTAGATTTTCAGGCCATCAGAGTACACAAAAGCAGAGACTTCTATTGTAGGAGTTCCGGTAAGGTCAGTGTTCTTGCAGCTGTTTGCAGGTGTATGTTGTCGATGATTCCTAACTATTGATGTTGCCAGGGTGGATTGGGGAGGAGAGGCTGTGGCTGTAAACCATGCAGTAAGTCGTATTCTGTTGCAGCTCCCGCATGATCCAACGTAATCCACCCCAAAAGACCGGTTCGGCAAAGTTATGCAGCCCGAAATTACAGATTATTCAAGTTGAATGCTCCAGGAGTGCGTGGAAGAAATAGCAGAGCAGAAGCTCCTGCTGAACATCTATAAAGCAGCTTCTGAGCCATGCCGTATGCCAGCGAGTGAATATCCAAGATGGCGGCCACGGCTAGAGAGACGATAGCCGTGGTCGCATTGCCCTGTGACCGCAGTACAGCTCCAGCAAGCACACAAGTAGGCAGTGGAGGTGGGTGGAGGCGGCCCCTTTGCACGGAAGTGCTCGGTGCATGAGATGGTGAGTGAGAGGGGCCCGTGCAGCCTTGTGCCAGCTGCCCATTTGAGACTGCGAACTGGGCCTGCTGAAACTTGCTGTGCACTGTGCACAGACCCCATTAGCCCCCCCCCAAAGAACACTGTGGGCCTCAGCGCTGCAGGGGGAGGAGTAGGGCTTCTCGCCGTCCCGCCCGTGAGCCTAGCACCCCAGTGTGACTGCCTCGGGCCAGCGTGGGAGAGGCTTGGAGCCTCCGTTGAGCAGTGTACGGAGTGAGCAAAGCTGACCAGAACGGCACTAACATGCAGATGATTCGTCCCAGACGGCCACTTTGCCAAAATCAAAGACAATAACCTGTAGAGGGAGAGCGAGGAATAACGTAAAGTTGCAGCTTTGCTGTGTAAGCAGGGTGGATTGAGACTATAGAAATATAGGAATTAGGAGTTGCCCCTACGCTTGGACAATGGGCCAATATATTGGCTATTCCAGATAAAACAGCAGTAAATCAAGACTCAGGGAACAGCCTACAGACCCCCTGAGAAACTTCAGGTGATAATTAACAGTACTGGCTCTGCTGACTAAATGCCTCCTAAAGCTGTGCAAGCTGAAAGCAACCCAAACAACGTTGGACAACTACGCCAGAAACCCACTACTTACTCCTGAAGGGGAGATGGCATCACCACGTGCAAAGGAAGGGGACACCAGAGAGATGCACGACCAGGTGATGCAGGCCATAGCAGATCTTAAGGCACTCTAGGCAACCAAATTGAAGCAGTTAAAGTAGACGTGGGTCTGCTGCGTCAGGATGTCAGGAACCTGGCAGAGTACATGACGAGCTTGGAATGCCAAACTACAGAAAATACCAAAGAACTTCACGAAACGCAACCTAACATTCATATTCTGCAACAGAAGGTCATTCTACTGGAACACAGAGTGGAGGATGTGGAAGGCAGAGCACGTAGAAACAATGTCCGCATAGTGGGTCAGGAGGTGACCCTTTGACATACATGGAAAATATGTTTCTATAGGAAATGGGGCCGGGAAACCTGTCACAAAGCTTCACGATAGAAAGGGTAGATAGAGCCCTCACTAGGTGTCCTCCCCCAGGTGCGCCCCTCAGACCTATAATTGCGAAGGACCTGAACTCTAAAGATAGGGAGAAGATTCTTTCCTAGTCCAGACAAGGGGGAACTCTGCATAGAGCTTCAACTGAACTAGCGGTCTACCCTGACTACATCTTCCAGGTGCAGAAGAACAGGGCAAAATTCTTAGCCGCAAAGGCGAGGCTTAGGACAGCTGGTTTAAAATAATATATGCTGATCTACCCTGTGTGCCTTAAGGTCCTATTCAAAAATCGTGCCCTGTTCTTTGAACTCCCAGTAAAAGTACAGGCTTGGATGGACAGGAAAAAACTGTGCCCCAATGGATCAAGCAATGGCACCCGCCCTAAACATAAGAGGCCCACTGAATGGACGGATAACAAAGGATAAATGGAGAGTCATAGCCAGTTGCACCTGGTCTGCTTACGCAATTAGTTATTATACGCCGGTTGGATAGCCTAGGACAAGTGGGTCACTAACTGTGTGGTCCTTTACACTTAAACCAGGTCTTTTTTCTTTTTCTTTTTCTGCTTTTTTATTGGTGGTGGGAGGATTTGCTCTATGGACTAAATAACAAATCCCTGTGTCAAATACACAGTCAGTACAGCTGCCACCATGCCCCTGAGGCCTCTTTTCTAGGGGCGCTTGTTTTTGTGCCCACCCGCCACGCAGAAACCTCTGGTTTAGACTCCAGAGGTGGAAGCAAGAAGCCGGAACACCTGAGCAGAAGCAATAAAGCTGGGTGATTGTTTTCAGTTTGGGGGTTTGGGGAAGTTTGGGGAGGGTATGTTTTGCTTGTATTGGTCACCGACTTGAATTGCAAAAAGAACACACAGCATGGGTGGTGGGCTGGGTTGAGGGAGAGGTCTTTTAAATGGAGAGATGCACAAGTCCTCCTTGCGCCTGATAAGTGCTCATGGCTGGCGACGTAAAAGTACTTACATGGAATGTTAGAGGTTTGAATGATTATCATGAAAAGGAACAGTTTGCTCATACCTCAGACGATGCAAGACAGACATTACCTTGTTGCAAGAAACACATTTAACTCCCGAAAAATAATCACTGTTGGCCCGTAAATGGAGTGGACAAGTGATTGGTTCCCCATACTCTGCATATGCCCGTGGGTACGTGATTCAGATAGGGCCCACGGTCCCATTCAATGTCACTCATATTAAAACTGGCAATGAAGGCAGAATGGTGCTAGTACAAGGCCTCTTAGCACATGTAGACACATGCATGATTAACACCTATGCACCTAATCACACCACCACCACTTTTTTCCAAGCACTGTACTCAAGACTCAGCCGCTACAGGAATAGTAACATTTTATGGGGAGGCGATTTCAACTGCACCCTGAACCCTATATCAGACCAATATTAGACCGCTCTGACAACAAACTTCACAAACCAACTACACCTGCCAGGTCCCTGCAGAAGCTCCTGCCCTGATTTGATTTGGTAGACATATGTAGAACACTCCACCCATATTCAAGGCACTACTCTTATTTGTCTGCACCACATGCCGTCCACACCAGGCTAGATCATTTTTTCGTCGGCCAAGAACAGGTGGGCTGCTTCACACTGGCTGAATACAGGATTTGGGTATTATCGGATCACTCCCCACTTTGACTACTATGGCTGTATGTACCTCCTAGAACTCCAATAACGACCTGGAAGCTTAGAGGGGAGTCCTTGCGGGATTCCCACTTTCGGGACTGCATCAAAGAGGGAATTACAGACTACTTTGTCAATAACACTGGTAGTGTATCCAGTGCCGGAACTTTGTGGGAGTCTCTAAAGGTGGTGATTAGGGGCACGGCCATTGCCAAATCTGGCAGTGTTCAGGCAAGGGTAGGCAGAGATCTAACGGCAGTGGAGGAGCAACTAAGGGAAGTGCAGCAGTCCCAGGGGTCAAAACGACAAAGAGGCAGAGGGAACAACCTTGCGACAGAAATATTTGAGCTGGTGGGAGAGACTGGGCCTATATAGTTATTCCAAATACATCAAAAGGCAGCATAGGAAAGGAGATAAGACGTGCAGACTATTGGCATGGCTATATAAAAAAGAAGATAGGCAGAGTCCGATTTATTCTATCAACATGCAACAGGGCAATCTGCGTCCCACTCAGGAGGAAATTAATGAGACTTTCCGTGCATTTTACGACACCCTCTAGCAGGAAAGGTCTCAAGTGTAGCAGGCACATATAGAAGAGGTGCTGGCCGGCATGGCCCACCCGAGACTAAGTCAGGAAGAGTTAGAAAGATTGGATGCACCCATTACACTAGAGGTGTTACAAAACACAATTAGATGTTTGCCCTCATGCAAAACCCCAGGCACGGATGGACTGCCCGGCAGAATTCTACAAAGCATTTGCAGAGGAATTAGCTCCCCCGATCTTTAATGCATTTACAACTCTTGCGAAGCTGGTATCCTTTCCCTCAGCTTAAGGGAATCAATCATAGTACCCCTTCTCAAGTCACACACCCCAAATGGAGTGCGGCTCATACAGGCCCCTTTCCATGCCTAACCAAGACATAAAGATTCTGACGGCCATTCTGGCTAATAGAATTAAGAAGGTGATCCACACCTTGGTACACACATACCAGATGGGGTATGTGCCAGGGAGAAGCATGGCCTGGAATTTGAGGAGATGCACCACATTATGGAAATCACTGCATCCTGGGAGACCCCTTGCGCGGTGGCCACGCTTGACGCAGTAAAAGCGTTTGATTCCATCAGGTGGGAATGGCTCTATGCCACGCTGTGCAGGTTCAGCTTTGGGCAGGCATACATAAAGTTGATATATACCCAACCAGTCGCAAGGTCAAGACAGGTAGACATATATCGGACTCGTGGCAATAAAAAAAAGCAGTAGACAGGGATGCCCGCTGTCCCCACTACTTTGCATCCTAGCCATGGAACCTATAGCGCCATACTTGAGGATAGAGTATGCCATGGCGGACATAGTTATAGCCGGAGTGAACCACCTTATTTCGATGGATGCAGATGACACACTATTATATATCCAAAACCCTGAGGACAATTTGGAACTGATTATGGAGGCCCTGGCACTCTTTGCGAAGCTATCAGGGATCACAATTAGCATAGATAAATCGTCCCTGTTCCCATTGACGGGACTCTCCGCGATCAAGCAAGATGAGCTGCCAATCCTAGCACTACAGTGGAGTACTACCAGGTTTAGATAACTTGGGGACAACATATACCATGACTTGCCAATGGAACATGCCAACAACACACTGAAGGCTTTAGACGGTATTAGGAACTCCATAAAGTTCTGGGGCAGGCTATATCCCTCTCGCTTATGGGCAGAGCAGCTCTATGAAAATGGTGGCCCTTCCCAGGCTACTACATTATTTTATTAATGTCCCATATTATATACCTAAAGCATTTTTTAGTACCATAGACTCTCTATGTAGTGAGTTCCTGTGGCAAAATGGTAGGAGCAGGATAGCGCTGTCCCGCCTAGGCAGAACCCATGAAGAGGGTCGGATCAGGGCCCCGCACTTTGAGTTGTATTACCTTGCTGTGCAGTTGCAGTTTGTGGTAGACTGGTTGGCTGATGACCCTACTCTGGACACTCAAATGCTCCAACTCACTGTGTCGTGTTTCTATCTGAAGGAACTGTTATGGACCAGCAGACCCAAAACCGCCCAGGCTCACATTTAGTATAATTCGGTGTACAGCTATGGGACAGAGCGCTGGCATTGATAGGGTTAATAGATCCCTTTTCAGTACAGATCCCCCCGGCCTCGATAGTATCTCCTGCACATGTGCATTTGGGGATATGTTCCTACTGGGAACCTAGTGGTGTTGCTACGGTGGGAGCCCTTCTGCAGGACGCCTCCTTCAAACCCTTCCATGAATTAGCAGAGCACACAGGCTTACATAGGCTAACATAGCTGCCAATATTTGTCATATTGCAAGGTCAAGAGTGAGATCATAAGTAGGTGGCCTACATACAGCAAAATAATAAAAAAACACGCAATAGTAGACACCATGCACGACATCTCAGAGGCGGACACACCATATCCAGGTTATATGACCTCCTTTTGACTGGTGGACCTAGCACAGGATTGGCAGTGAGATGTAAGTGGGAGGAAGACCTCAGGCCCCTCTCTCTGACACACAATGGAAAGACATACTGGGTTACCATAGGAGGGTGTCCCGGCATGCTAGACTGCAACTGATACAACTGATACAACTGTTCATAACACATAGAGCATACTTGACACCCTTGTGAGTCTCCAAGTTCCCCAGAGCGACGGAGCAACATTGCCCTTGGTGCAATGCCACATATTGTGGGCTTGCCCCACTGTTAGAATATACTGGGAGAAGGTGGCAGACAGGATGACTAAGGGTGGGCTGAAAATGGACTCACACTCCCCAGGCGCGTGTCTACAGGGGCAGTTGACACGCCCTAAGCATACAAAATGCGTGCAAAAAATTAAATACCTTGCGGAATCACCATGGCATGGAAGTCTCTCAGGGCCCCTAACATAGAAAGCTGGTGGAAGGATCTGAAAAAATTGGCAACAACTAAGGCAGCTGCGTGGAGAAGGGTGGCCCAACTAAGCAGAGCAGATAAGACTGATGACATCAAAGCGTGGGACGCCCTTGTGCTCACTATGTTTACATCGACAGACACTGCACCTGGTCAGGAGAAACCAACCCTATAAACACAGTAGTTAACTCATGCTTGGTGTGGTATCATTATGTTGACTGGGAACCAGTACTATAGGCAACTGGGAGGGCGGGGTAGGAGGGTGGGATGGGATGGACAGTTGGGGAATGTTAAAATGCGCACACAGCGCAAGATTGTTTATACATATTACCTATTTCATATGATATCTGGTGTCTGTTTTGCAAAAACAATAAAAACCTGCTTAAAAAAACTATTGATATTGCCAGGGTTGGCTGGCAACCAAAAGAGTCCTTGGAGCTAATTTTCAAAGTGACTGCATATTACCCAATTTCAGCAAGCCCAACCCCTTTTCCACTGAAAAGTTGGAAATATAGGTCCATGATGTCAGAGCCTACAGAGAAATCACCAGAGTTCCCTGTAGGCCAGGCCCCTCCTGGATGTTTCTAAATAATGTAGCAAATAATGATGGCCATAGAGCGCAAACAACCGATTCGAGTTCATACTTGCTGGGACTGGCCTGACCTGAAAGTCAAGTTAGAGTGTCCTGATGATTTCCGTTACCTTGCAGTTCACTTTCAAGAGGCCAGACTTGTTGAGCACTACTCACAATTTCCCTACAGGGTTTTATGTTATAATTATATATTCAAGACCAAGAAAAATGTTTTTTTTCCCCCGCAGACTGTTAGGGAGAATTCTCATTTATGGCTAATTTCCCTTACCTAGTGAGTCCCTCAGCAGCTTTGCTGGATTTCTGGGGTTTCTTTTTTCCACTTGGTAAGAGTGTGAACCCTTTTCCTACTATAACATGTGTTTTTCCATGTGTATTTCTACTTTTTGTGTGATCTTGGGCTCTGGAGCCACACCACTCCATGAGCCCAACTTTTTGTGTGTGTTACACAGCATCTTCAGTGCAGTGACACAGGGTTGACTCTGAGACTTCCCACTGACTCCATTTTTCTGGGGCTGACTACTGTCCCCCAGAAACAGGTACAGTTACCATTAACTTGATGTAGTCACCTAAACTACAGACCCAGTACACCCCATCTACCATGGAGTATTGGAAAGGGTTAACTCTGATCCCTTTTTGTCTGTAGCTCCTGGAGCCTTTTTTCGCTCCCTTAACACGAAGACTTGGCTGGTGGCAGTGCTATCTCCCCTAACTTTTCTACCGCGATTATACTATAGAAACATGGTACTGTTTTAGGCTATTGTATTAGCCTCGAACATAAACCCGCTTGACCAAATACATTTTCTTTTGGCTCCGGTCGGGTTTAGTCACCATTTCTTTTTGTTAACATCCTTCTTGTGTTTCACTTTTCGCGCCAAACCAGGTTTGCCTTCTTTGTTCGCCGTCCTTTGGTGGCTTCTGCGAAGAAGCCCTCCTTTGGCGTCTGGGTGTCTAGGTGGTCTGAATGTGAGGGAGGGCTTTAGAAACCCCCTGCACAGGGTCTCCTTGGAGACCAAAGTCACACTTTGTGGCCATTGGCTAAGGTGGTTGTCCGGGCTGGACAACCCCCCTGCTGTGTGATTGACAGCAAGGCTGTGTGAAAGGGGGATTTTGGCATAAAAGACAGGACTATTGGGCTGGAAGTCAGAGTCGCCACTGGAACTGTGAGAACCGAAGAGAAGCGTAGAAGAAGAAGACTGCTGCAACTCCCCAGTCCCGGTGAAGCCCTGCTGCGGTCCTGAGCTATCTACCCTTCATCGACAGAGAAGATCCAGTCCGGAGACTTCTTCCCTTGAGCCTGGTGGGATCAACCAGCTCACCTTCTACAGCCAGAGAATCCTCTTCTGGGTCAAAATCGATGTGCAAAGCTGTAGTGGTCCGGATAGCCATCAGAAGAGCCCTCTCCTGTTTTAAAGGAGCACACCTTTTATTCACCGTTGCTTTGCTGCTGCTGGCCTCATCCATGGGTAGTGCAGATGCTCCAGACTTCCTCCTTTTTGTCCCCACGACTGAAGCTCCAGGAACCGTGAGTCTGCGGGTACTACCAGAAACCACTGCCGTAGCACCAGCTTTCTTCATTTAATAAGGTACTGTGTCCATTTGGTCGTTCTCTTCGTGCAACCTTGAGGAATCGGGGTGAATCCTTTTCCTTTCCGAAGGATTGTCCTTTCTTCCTTCCCTCTAATAATTTTTGCCTCCCTTTGACAATATCCAAGTACTCCTGGCAACGTTAATCTCGAACTGTTCTATTCTTGTGATCCTCGACAACAGAGCCCTGCTCCATTTGACACTGGCTCAGGCCTATTGACTTTATCTGTATCTTAGAACACGTCCTCTAATTCTAGTGCCTTGAAAAAAGTATTGCCTATGATATTTATCCTCTTCCCCTGGTTTTTATTCAATGTGCTAAGTGTGTTTGACTACGGTTACGCTTTTCTTTCGTAAGACCGAACTGTCATTACTGTCAAAAAGTGAGCGCTTCTTAACCCCCGGTAACGTCTTTTGTTTCACAACACCGGTCTGTCAAATCCTAATGTACTTACCTTGAATTGACCTGAACCAAAGGAATTGGTTGTGTGTGGTATATTTAGAGTGTGGTTTTGTTTAATAGAAGTGAAGTGTTTTATGAACAGAAGGTTTAAAAATAAATGTACTTTTCAACCAGAAACCTTGAGTCAGTGTTTGTTTGAGTCACTGTAATTGTAGTCCTTTGTGTAATCCCTATTACTGCTCATTTGCTCTTGAGATAAGTCTGGCTACTCAGCCATTGCTACCACTTTAACTGTGTAGTACGGGCTTGTACCAAAGGTGAAATTGTACTACCACTTGTGGAATTAATTGTCGGTAGTGTTCCCTAAGCGTACTGCAGATGATTCTGCCTAACACAGACCGACTTCAAGGCACCACTGGCTAAAGGCACCACCTGGGTATCTAAGCGTGGGAAATCAGCTTTAATTAAAAATCTTGTCTCACAAGTAACTTGCCAGATTTTATGCAAACTCTTCTGAGAATCATATGTTGAATTAATTGTTTCTGGTGTTGATACATTTTAGCAAGAGAAAAAGGTTCTTTAGACAAATGTGTGGATGGATATTTTTTGCAGTTTTGTTCCTGAAAAATGTGTCCTTTATCTTGACCACTACATCTGCATTCTCAGATGTCGTCTAGGTGCATTTGTATCACCAAGGTTATTAGTAACATACCATGTATGTTCCAGGTTCCACTCTCGAGTGTGGGGATTACCTTCTCTGACATGATTTTTGAGCTTTGTGTTTCAGCTTTTTTGGTAAACTGCTGTATCAATGAGTTGTATTATTCCATTCGTTACTAAGGTTTCCATAATATCTGAGTTAGTATGATCTAAAGTTAAAGGCGGACATAGTGAACATTACCGGGTTTACATTGTATAAATGTGTGCAAAAAATGGGTACAGCTATTTTATTCTCCAAGGGAACACCTTTCATAAACAAGCATTGGCAATGGCAACAGTTTGGGCTTTTGTGTTGGCATGTGAAAGGCCCTTGCCAGACACAGCCGTAGTGGGATTAACTGTCAATGTATGGTGTCAGGTGCAAAATGGTCCGAGTATCTGGGCATCTAATAGCAGTGTCTGGAAAATGCCTAGTACTTATACACAAGCCAAAATTGTTGGCTTTGCCAATGCTTGTTGTTAACAGGTTTTCAGTGAAGGACACGCAGAGTGCTTAAAAATCGAGAGGCTGAAGGCAGACCTGGTAAGACAGTTGTATTACACCAGTAGCGTGTTTCCAAATCCAGTTAAGTCATTAACTCTCAGAAGACTGCTTTTAAAAAAAACTGGCAGTCAGTTTGAGTGCAATGTTTGATGATAAGGCTTGATTAAAACAAGCTCAAAGAGTTCCTATGAGGAGGTGTTTTGGGCGGGGAGAGGCAGGAAATGTGTGGGAATGGCCATAGGGATAAGCATGACCATGTGCAGTCAATGGGTGGGCCCAAAACCACACACCACCGGCAAGCTGGGTGTCCCTCCTCGTATTCCATTCCTCGCTATCTGCACGCTAATGCAATAGTTTTGGCTTATAGGTGTTACGCCAAATAGTCCAAACTATGTAGCGGTTTCCATAGGTAGTGGGGGCACGCTTTGCACAGCCTCCTCAGCCACATCTATGCTGCACAGTCACCTGATAAAGTCCCTGTCTAGTCTGTGTGTCTTTAGCACCACCCCTAATGATCATTTCATCCAGGGAATTCCCAGCCAGCATGGCGGCCTGCCTGCCAGCAAGCCCTGCGACATTCAGAAGATGCTCGCCCATTCCTCTCTTTTCCTATGAATTTTTGAATTTGTGGTTAAGTTTTTCTCTTTAGGCACCCACAAGTTGCAAACTGTAAAGTTTAAATAACGGCCTGGTTGGCCTCTCCAATGACATGTGGCTCATTGGGATATATGGGACTAAGAGGGCCAAAATCAGGCTGAAGCAACCGCAGTATTTTACCAATACGTTTTTGAGTTGGCGCCTAGCGCGATCCTTCTACACACCAAACCTGAGTGAAATTTTGGCTTAAGCTGGTGATGCCGGCTAAAATGAGGGGTAAAAAAGGGAATGGGCAGACCAGCGCACTGGCCACAATAGGCCCAAACTGGCTACTTGCACCAGGTGGGCCTCCTTCCATCTGCCCTTATTCCACTGGTCTCATGGCAAAATAAAGGAATGTGTCTCTTTATTAACAAAGACAGACCTGAGTTAGTAACCTGACAATAGTTTGCAGGTGCAGGGCACTTTTTTAAGCAGGAACATATGTAGGACTGACGCACTCTTCATTGAAAATCATAGATTGCAAAAATATGTGAGAGTGAAAGTTATACAAGATTATAGCTATTTAAAAATACTGTCTCTTTGATGGTGATCGACATTCATAATACAAGCTGTGACATTTCAAGCAATAGAATTATTACTTTAAGACTGAACAGGATCGTCGTCTTGTCAGTCAGCAGGTTTTACCAAAACAACCAGGCCCTGCAGCCATCTACTGATGATACCCAATGTAATGCAAGTGCTTAGAAGAGAGTGGCAGGTGTGAGTTTCAATATAACTAATTGGGAGTGCACAAAAGCAACGTTCAACTGCAGGAGGCATCAGATGGGGCCCCTTTCCTAAAGGTACATTTTGAAAGGTGGGAAAACCCCATTTGATAGGCTTTTGATATGAATTTTTATATAAAAAATTGTTGATATCAAAAAGATATAAAAATGATATCAAATGTGTATTTTTATACAAAGTGTGTTTTGATATGTTTTGATATCAAAAGGGTAACATTTATATCAGTTTGATATAACGTTTATATTAAAATGATGTTATATAAAGTTTATATTAAATTGTTTTTAACATGGAAGAGCATGTATGTGCGCTGTTGCTTGGTCGAGGGCTTAGTGAGTTGTGAAGAGTTAGCCGGCGAGTGTGAGGTGTTGGTGACATCCAACAACCCCTAAGCAGAACACCCCCCCATCCAGCCTATTTCACTGCAGTCTGCTGCGGACCTTTGAAAACACCTAGTCACGGGGAGTTTACAATACAATGGGTCATTCAGATGCCCTTTAGACACAGCAGTCACATGCCAGCTGAAGGTTACACGCTCCTTGGGGCTCTGCTTCCTTCACAATGAATGGGGCCATGAAAATACAGTATAGTCACACCAGGCACCTGGCAGCACCTGATTACAATAGCCTTGGGGCTTCATTGCAAGGTTGCAACATTCTGATGTGGCTTAATTTCATGTCTAATATACAGAGAACCCAAAATGGCTGAGTCAGAGCGCCGGGCCTCGTGTGTGTGTCGTCATCTGTGAATTCTCTGCCCTGCTACAGCATTTTCATAGATAAAGGCAAGCTGCACCTGTGTTGCTGTGGCAGAATCCAGTGCCCCAGCATTTTGCATGCAATTGTCTGTGTTTATTTGAAGCCCTGGAATTAGATCTTCACTTTTCATTGTGTTACAAATGATAAACTATATATTCGCAGGCCCTGTAAATTTGCTGTTTAAAAAAAAAAACAACAACGCAGCTTTTGGCATAGTATGTTCATAATGCTCTCATCTGAGGGCATGCTTCACAAAGCCGCCCACAAATTGATATCAAATTTTGTAAAATAGTGATATCATTTTTTTTATGTCAGCCCTTTCTATAAATCCTATATAATTTTGATATAAAGCAATTCTGATATCACATTTTGTAATTTTGATGTAAAAAATGGATGCCAACAACGTTTAATTTAGCTTATTTTTTACATTTTGATATTAAAAAAATCAGATATAATGCGGATGTAAAACATTTTTTACATCAAATGTTATGTTAATTTTGATATAAAAAATGTTGATATCATTTGGATATCAAAGTTTTGTAATTTTGATATGAAAAATATGGATATTTATTTTTCTTATTTTGATATTAAAAAAATCCAATATACTTTTTATATCACATTTTTTGTTGTTGTGATCAAACATTTTTGATATCAACATTTTTTGCTAGCACATTTGTATTATTTTTATAAATAGAAATAATATAAAGTTTATATAAAATTATTCAAATGATTATCAAAGGCCAGCCTTATAAAACATCATGATGTCATACCATCCCAGCCACAACCCACTCCTGTGTCATCAAAGTGTCACCAACACCTCACACTCGCCGGCTAACTCCTCACAAGTCACTATGCCCTCGACCAAGCAACAGCGCACATGCACTCTCTCATATTAAAAAAATGTTTTAAATACACTTTATATTAAAATCATTTTAATATAAACTTTGTATCAAACTGATTTAAATGATACCCTTTTGATATCAAAACATATCAAAACACACTTCCTATAAAATTATACATTTAATATAATTTTAATATCTTTTTGATATTAAAATTTCATATTAAAATTCATATCTAAAGCGTATCAAAAGGAGGCAGGACTAAAGACACAAAGGGGACGTTCCCACCTGTCAAAATGAAATGTACTTGATGAGGAAAGGGGGCCCCATCTGCTACTGGTACTGCCTAATTGTATTTAGGGAGCCCATTGAGTATGGTTTGTTTGTCTCGAGCCGCTATAGAACTGTTATTGAAAGTGGAAATAACAGGGTCCCTTCTTCCAATGGTGCCAATGTTTCTTGAGGTGGGGGTCGATGGAAGCTCTGCAACTGTGATTGTGAATGACACCTTAAAAAGTATAGTTGGGGAGTTCAGAACTTGTCAAATCAGAGCTCTACTCCCAAACACATTAGTTTTAAAGGTAGGTGAAGACCGGAAACATTGTGCCCCAATGTTAGCTCTCTACCCTTATTTTGTGCTTTATTACTGTGATTTGGGTGCATTTAGAAACAGTGCACACCCTGCACGAGGTGCTATTAGAACTGTCATATGCACACAGAAGCAGGATTTTGGGGGCTATGAAACTGTCATCTGTTAGAGCAAGGTCTGCAGTCGGCCTCTTTAACCCCTGGAGATGTCATTGTATCGCAGGTTCAGTTTCTAGGCCTAGGGAATTTCATCCTGTATCTAGGTGATTGTAAAGGAGCCTATCGAAAGCTTGCTTGGTTGAACTTTGGTAGCGAGGTTGAACAACAGGGCTCGTGCTCTGCAAGACACCATAAAGACAACTGCTAATCAAAGAAAAGAGTGAACAGGATCAAGCTCATTATAAATAGTAAACATCACAAGTGAGGCAACCATGATGATGCATGTGTCGGTGAGAGTAGGGTATCCACACGGCTCAATAAAATTGGGGCACAATGTTTTCGGTCTTCACCTACCTTTAAAACTAGTTCTTACTTCCGGTTATCAAACACAAATGTGTAGTCTGGAGTCAAGGCAACTAGGAGGTGTCAGAGAGACATGCAGTTCAGAGGGAAGGAGGGGGCAGAGAGTTGACAGCTGCACATAGGAAAGGTGCTCAAAGGGAAGACACTTCTAGGGGCCATATTCAAACCCCACCTTCTCCAGAAAGAGTCAATGAGATTCCACATGCAGCATCAGCATGCTGCACACTCCTTCATCTTAAAGAGCAAACTTTGAAGCAAGTGACCTGAAAGAGTTCCCATGCAGAGGACCTTTAGGCAGAGAGAAGCAGGAATGGGTGGGATTCGCAATAGGGATTAACATGGCTATGGGCAAGGAATGGGTAGGCTCATAAACAAACAACACCTAATGCACTGTGTGTCCTTCCTCAAATGTGATTGTCTGTGCCCCTTGGCATATGCCATTCCTCCCTATGTATACACAAATATGTATGTGACTGCAATAGTGTGTGCTTTACAGGTGTCCCAAGCAACACCTAGCCCTAACTGACAGAGATCCCGGTGGCATATACCTACTTGTAAATGTTACCTTATTCAGACACCTGATGATGGTGATCCCCCTTAATCTGCCCAATGAAAATCAGCATGAATATTGAACACATATTCTCCAAATATTAGCCACATTAGTAGACATAGAGGTATTAATAGGGGGAGATTTCAATTTGGATCCAAATCCTTCAATTTCTAAGTCACTTCCAGATATGCCCCTAGATTTGAAAGACAAATACAAGTCTTTGCACGATTACTGAGGAAAATGGGTCTCATTGAAATCTGGCATTTTAAGCATGAGAGAGAAAGGGAATATTCTCACTTTTCACAGGTACACACAGGGATTCTCCCATATAGACCAAATGTTATTTTTAGCTAATTTAATACGATTACCATTACTGATGATGGATCAATAATTCTTTTGGGCAACACTAGTGTGGTGGCCCCTTCTTGCATTTCAAGCCTATCTTCCTAACATACATTGGACTAGAGCGTCTGGGACCCCCTACTTATGGATCTTATTTTTAGTCAAGGAATAGCCAGTATTTCATTTATAATGATAATGGGAAAACCTGTGTGAGGACACTGGGGGATTTAATGACAGTGGTTATACAGGGGGACATATTGAGGTGCATAACATCATACCTAAGAGCAGAAAAGGATATATAGCAATTATTGTGAACTCTGGTCCAGGAAAAAGAAAGAGAAAAATATTGAGATTAACATCATACATCCCACATGTAAGAGAAAGTATAAACTAAGGAAACCTATAAAATGCGAGTCGGACCCTAGACCAAAGGCAAAGGCCCAGATCGCAAGCAGATCACACTGTCATTCCCGCTGTATCCCTTCACTGAGCGGTAGACAGTACACAGCAAGACACATTCATATATACAAGTTCATATGTGGACAACGATGGCAGATACATTTAGCCAGTAAATGCACACTTAGAATCAACGTAGCACAAAACCACACACACACGTAAGAAGAGTACAGAGAGCCAGGGAGCACTTTAGGCAATAGAGTGAGCATTAATTAGATAAACCAAGTTGTAACAGATGCAGTCAATGTGCACTTCTGTAACCACTCTTTCACCACTGGAATCATCCCCTCCCGCCTGAAGCACTCCCTTGTGTACCCCCTTCTTAAGAAACCCTCAGCTGACCCCTGCTGTCCGGCTAACTATCGCCCGATCTCCATTACCCCTTTTCTGGGCAATTTTTTGGAAAACCTTCCCATCCCCCAGCTTAACCTTCACACAGAATCTGTTGTCTCCATGACCATCAGAAGCATGGAAACTGCTCTACTGAACATCCATGCAGACCTGCTCTTAAACCTTGACACTAACCATCCTTCTGTCCTTATCCTCCTCAATCTACCTTCTGCTTTTGATACTGTCAACCATGCAATCCTGCTCAACTGGCTCCATGATAACCTCAGTTTCACCGATCAGGCCCTGACCTGGCTGACCTCCTTTCTCTCTGACCGACCCTCGCAGATCCAACTTGGGTCTTCCTCTCCTCTATCTCGCTCTCTACCTGCAGTGTTCCCCAGGGGTCTAATCTTTCTCCTTGGCTGTTCAATCTATACCTGGCACCTCTCTCCCAATGCATAGCTGCTCTCTGCTCCAACTTTCAATGCTATGCGGATGATACTCAGCTCTCTTTCATCTCCCCTCAGCCGCCTCTTCTCCCACTCTCATCCTGGATTGTCTGCAATCCAGGAGTGGTGTGCCACCAATGATCTCTGCCTTAATGCCAGTAAGACAAAGATCCTCCTCCTTGGATCACCAGCACCCTCATTTCCTCTCCCTCTCTGGCCACCCACACTGGGCCCTCTTCGTTCTCCTACCTGTGAGGCTAAGAACCTCAGGGTCATCTTCGATTTCACACTCTCCTTCTCTCCTCACATCTCTGATGTCTCTAAGAAGTCAAACTACCATCTGCACCTCCTCAGAGGTATTCCCCCTTTCCTCACTTTCCCCAAGAAGCTCACTGTCTCCAGAGCTCTGGTTCTCACTAGGCTGGACTACTGCAACAGCCTCTTTTTAAATCTACCTGCCTCTACTCTCCTTCCTCTACATCTCATCCAGAACAGGACTGCAAGACTCGTCGTTGGCCTCAAGCCCTGAGATCGTATCTGAAATCTCTTCATTTGCTCCAAGTGGTGGCAAGCATCAAGTTCAAGGCCCTCTGCATCATTCACAAGGCTTTCTGGGGCCAGGGACCGCAGTACCTCCAACTTTCTCTATCGAAATATCTTCCTACTCAAGCTCTCCACTCCTACAACTGCTTGAGGGTCAGTCCCTTCTCCACGCAATGAGTTGGGGGAAGATCTCTTTCTTTGGTTGGTGCTTCCCTCTGGAACTGCCTCCCTGCCTCTCTGAAGCATGAGAAGAACCATCTCAGGATCTGGAAGCACCTCAGGCCCTTCCTCTTTGCTTCTGCCTTATCTCTTTCTCTCCCCTGCTGATCTCCTGTCTGATCCATGCACTGGTCACCTGGCCACCCTCTGAATTCAGGCCCAGGTCCCTCCCTGTCCAGCTGAAAACCTGCACTGCCTCTTTGCACCCCTGCACTTTTGGTCTGTATCTGTAACCCTACAGTCTCCTCTCCTGCACTTGTTAGACACTTGATGTATGCACTTCTGAGCACCCGCACTTGCCACCCATTGGCTGCATTACTTGTTGTTTCCTGTTGTTTCCTTGGTCCTGCACTTGTCCATCCTCCACCCCCGGCACTTCTCCCCTCCCCGTTCCCCTGCAATTGCACAATCTGAATGTCACTCGGCATAGTAAGATTGTTGTTTTCTGTCCTCCCTCCGTTTCCTCCCCTTGCCTTGTCACACCTTGAAACACTTGTGTATAGGCACGTTATAAATGCTGTATCATATCATATCATTGTTCTTTTTAATTAATAATTTGGTTTAGTCGGTATAACGTCCTTTCATCGCAGGATGCTTTTTGTGGGTTTTTTTACTGCACATTTTTTAACGAAAAAAAAACTCATCAAATTGTTTAGGGGGGTTGGAATAATATATATTTGGGCAGCGGGTGTTCGGGATCATATAAAAAATACATGTGAATGGGGTATTGGGGGGACCCCCAAAAAATGAAAAATAAAAAATTCGATGAGTTTTTTCATTGAAAAATCTGCGGTAAACCCCCCCCCCCAAAAAAAAACATCCCGTGAATGAAATGACATAGAACACCGGTTTAGTCAAAGATCAGACTTTTCACAATGTACAACATACATCAACAAATACATTTCGTATAATCATTAAGGAATAAAAGGAAAACCAAAATATTTCTTTATCATATATACTTTTTTTTAACATCAATATACAGAGACGGGATAAAACCTCATACAGTCTTACATTTTTGTGCAATTTCTACAACTCAATGGACAGAAACTTTTCGTGCCTTGACGATAGTCAATGCCAAAAGTCACTCAAGTCCAGCCACCCTGAATACTCCACAAATCTTGAGAAAGTTGGACTCTCTTTGCTCGCATTACTGCACACTCTATCATTAAATGGTATAAAGATTGGGAGACATTTAAACTGCATTCCGGACAGAAATATTTTATTCAGCCTACCAGATGCCTACAAGCTAACACTTCACCTGACGGCCGCAGGTTTAGCCGAAATCTTAATACCGCATTGCAAACTCTACGGTCCGGGAACTGTGTCAGGTATTTCGGGAGAGTGCCAAAACATTTGTCTAAAAATGATGGATTCTTATGGAGTGTCAGAGTTCTCATCATATCTGTGGTATTGATCCAATCCATACCTGGTAGTGCTAATTTACAGCCCTTTGGGTTCTGGATTAGATCAATGGTGTTTTTTTGTATTGATTGTCTCAATCTTTCCACACAACTTATTGAGAAGTCTGCTTGACCCCCAGGTATCTTCCTGTGCCAGATCCATGTCCAGCGAGTTTTGTAGGGGCAATTTAATGGATCTATAAAGTTGGAGCAATTACCATTGCTGTCCAGCTCTTAAGGACTTCAGACCAAGCTCAAAGTGCAAGGCTACTTGCTGTAGGTAGTGACAAAGAGCACTCTTTTGCATATGCGCCCCTCCCAATAATCCCAGTCAAGTTCCCAAGACTGGGATTCTATGTCCAGCACAAATAGGATTGAGGGGATAATTTTTCCCTTATAAAAGTTGAGCATCGGTTTAATTGAGAACGTACAAAATTTAGATTTTATATCACGTAGTTGCGCCGTGAGTTGGTCTATTTTATCGCCCAACGTTCTTTTAAGAAGTGGGCCATTAGGTTGTGATGTCAGCCTGAAGCCCAATTATTTAGCTTCTAATGTGGGCTTAACAACAAATGTTTCCAATTTCAAAGAAAATTAAGGTTCAATTGACACCTGTTTACTCATTCTCAGTATGCTTGTTTTGGCTGGGTTGATTGTCAATTCATTAGCTGCGGCATACCCGCTCATGGCATCAAACAACATTTGGACTCCCTTTGGTGTGAGGTCCATGAGCAGGATGTTGTCAGCGTAAGCCAACCTGCACACCCTTTGAGGTCTAATTTTTGGGCTAGCAAAAGCAGCATCATTCAGATGATTTTTGATATCTGTCAGATATAAATTGAACAAAAAAGGTGGGAAAATACACCCTTGCCGTACACCTCTTCTCGTTGGATTTGTTTAGATAAATTGCCCAATCAATCCAGCCCCACAACGATATTGAAAAAAAGGGCGTAAACTCCAGGACTCTGCGCCATTAGATGTAGAATTGTGTTACTTTTATTGCTTGGTCTTCAGAGACCCAAAAGCAAGTGAAAAAAGTGCACCCTATAACCTGATTACACGTGTTTCAGCACACTGAGCCTTTATCAAATCAGGGCTAGGAAAAACAAGTATGTGAATTCAAAACATGATCATAAAAAATATATATAACATTTTTGTATAACAGAAAATATTATTTGGCAAATCAACTTAAATAGCAACAATATATGAAACCATATATCCGAACATAGATAAACAAAACCATCATAAGACCGAAATGGCGGGTTGGTAGTGGGGAGGATTGTAAAGATTAAGAAAAAACAAAGACAAACAGGAAAAATATAACAAAGTACATTAGTCAACATCAAATTCTCTAAATTCATTTCCTGAGACTAAAATTATGTACAGGTTTCTGACTCTTGACTCAAAGGGATTCCTTACCAAGTATGCATTTAACGGATTGGTCCGTATGCAAGTTTATATATGGGTCTGATCCCAAAGTCCATATCCCTAAAAGATGAGAATGTTTGAATTAGCTCAAGCACTCTGTCACATTGTGCCTTACATTAATGTTACGTGTGGTTTCTTTTGCGGAACAAGTAGTCCAGTTCTTACATTAATGTTACGTATGGTTAGTTTTGCAGAGAAAATACTCCAGTTCTTACATTAATGCTACGCGTGGTTTGTTTTACGGAGCAAATAGTCCAGTTATTATGTTTATATGTTAATTTGCATCAAAGTGCGTAGTGTACAATAATATTGAAGTGAAAGTATTAACTCTTTACTGACAGGAATGCATTTACTCTTCTGAAAATATATATTTTTTTATGGTCATGTTTTGAATTTACATACTTGTTTTTTCTAGCCCTGGTTTGATAAAGGCTCAGCGAGCCAAAACATGTGGAATCAGGATATAGGGTGCACTTTTATCACTTGCTTTTGGGTCTCTCAAGACCAAGCAATAAAAGTAACACAA
The DNA here is from genome assembly GCF_040938575.1 of Ambystoma mexicanum. Classification (NCBI taxonomy): domain Eukaryota; kingdom Metazoa; phylum Chordata; class Amphibia; order Caudata; family Ambystomatidae; genus Ambystoma; species Ambystoma mexicanum. The sequence continues at coordinate 1,087,406,068 of NC_090926.1, read as the reverse complement.
TTCTACAACTAATGGCGCAGAGTCTTGGAGTTTCCTTCATTTTGTTCAACATACAATTGACGGTTTAGGCTTATTACCGTCTACTTCCAGTGAACTGCGACACAGAAGGATCTATGTTCTTATATATTTACTCCAACTAATTTTGTTAACAAAGATTAATAGGATTTACAGGAGTCACCTATCGGATCAACCACATAAGCCCCCTCACAACGATATTGGTCTCACTATGAAGGTAGATCAGGATTGCCAATAATCCCCGGGGGATGCCCCACATATCTAGCTTTTTCGAAACAACGTTTGGTTTTACTGTGTCAAAGGCCTTGGACAAGTCTATCAACACTACATATAGAGGTTTCTTATTCATGTACCATGCTTGTTCTCTAATGGTGTCAACTATAAGCCCATTTACTGTAGTAGACAGGCCACTCCTAAAGCGAGCCCGGGCTTTAATCCAGTATATGTCTTCCATCCGCCCACTTCTCCAATTCTTTCAGGATGATGGCAACAAAAATCTTGCTATGCGCATCCAAAAGGGCGATCGGGCGATAGTTGTCTGGCATCACACGATCACCCTTCGTGAAGACAGGTACTACAACAGCTGATTTCTAACTCGGGGGCAATGTTGGTTATCAAAGAAGTTCTCAAACAATTCATGCAATACAATCGACCAATCATCTGCATTCTGTTTCAGAAAAAAATTAGAGAGGCCATTAGGGCCCACTTCTCAAAATCAGTTCCCTTACTTCCTCTGTCATACCACATCTCAACCACAGAGTTTTAGAATGAACCATCATTTTATCTCCAACCAGCTCTGATAGTATAATTCTACAAAGTGTGTGCTTCAAGATTCCTCTCAGGCACACACACTTGGAGCTGAGCATTGCAAGGCATTACCACTATTCATTAGGGACCAGTAATTTTGGCTATTTATAGATATAAATGTAAATAATTTATAGATATAAGAGCTTCTAACAATTCTCCCCCCTGATGCTGATATCTGAGCGCTTCGTTTGATCTATTCCATCTTTGGAAAGTTGCAAGCAGAGTCTTTGTCTCTCTTTTGAATTGACCCCCATTTTTACTTTGCTTCTTCAGCATTTTGTACTCCCCTCAGTTCTCGTTTCCAGAGTAGAGTATTCCCGTCAGAATTATTATTGTGTGATATTACTTTCTTGCATAGAGGAGGAAGAGGGAGTTCCAACTTTCTTAGGACATCCTCAAAATTGTTGGGCGCACACTACTGCTGTATAGTTTCCCACAGTGTATTTTGGACTATTTTTTACAACTTTTCATACAGACCCTTGCCATTCCTCTTAAACTTCACTAAACAGTTGTTCCCCTGAATAATTGCCAATTCTGCCAAATACATCCCCAATTTCCTCACAGAGCCAATTACAAGATGTAGATATAACTTATCATGATCACTTCTTTTACAATTAATTCGTAACAATATTGGAATAGGTTACGCGAAACAATCATGTAGAGTTGTTACCTCTTCAGGTATGTTTTGCAGGGTTATTCCCTTGGATGTTGCCATTGAAAATTAGCAGATCCCAGTGATTGTAAAAGCGAACCCATTGAGACCCCCTGTCCTCTGAAGGGCCATTTCTAGTGCCAGCATGCTTTGAGACCAAACAGTTAGCATTCATATCCCTAGCATAATATACAAATTCTCCAAATTCTCCAAATTCTATTTTTACAACTCACAATAATATCTGCAATTTCTCTGAAGAATGTAGCTCCAGGAGTTCTTATTCTTAATGAATTGTAGTATATAAGAGGGGCTGGGTTCCATTATTGACAGTCACAGTGTAGACATGCAGCGAAGGGGCGAGTGGGAGAGTAGGTCATTCTAGACCAGAGGAGGAGAGATCAGTAGTTCGCTGCTTGACCAATTTACAGTCTGTGTCGTAGTAAGTGGAATCAGCAAGACAGTATTATACCCAGTGACGAGCGAGGTTCAAAGGACAACTGAGTATGGCAGTCACATCCACAGTCACGCGGCTGTCCATTAGAATTTTGGACTGGACACTGAGTAATGGGCAGCATAAACAGAGGGCAAGAACGGTAATTTTCACAGATAACTGAAGCTGCCAGGAGTCTTAGCGATCTTAAGTCCTGGCAGGTTGTCAGCCTCTTCCTCAGCTATAGAGCATTCAAGACTTCGAGCCGCCAAACCACCAAACCGCACACTTCGCTCACTTGGCTGTGAGCATGCGTGCATAAGCGTGAGGTCCTCCAATATATACTGCTTCCTGTAATGATGTGAAGTTTCTGCACACAGTCCTTAGCCACCATAGAAAGAGACAAGAATGCACTGCCAAACTGCTCACTTAGCTAAAAAATATATTGAGTTATGAAGGAACTTATATAGAGTCCGCGCACATATTAAAGTACCGCTGCATGTATATCTCCAGACAACACACAACAGCTTATTCATCAATACATAGATTAGTATTGCACATGGTCTCAGAGCAAGAGGCCAGATATCACGCCCCATGAAGTCATATAGACACACCATGAGAAAGGAAATAGAAGGGATTCATGTTTCCAACCAGAAGTCGCAACATCAACTGCCGGTTGAGCTGTCATAAGGGTGAGAACTGTAAGATGGTGCCAACACTTTAGCTCTCATGTGAAAGGATGCAAAGTATTATTTATGTTGCACACTGTTCACACCTCACAATTCTATTGTTTGCCAATGACCAAAGTAGCCCACCCCAGGATAACCAGTGCAGCTACACCATTCAGAAGCCAAGTTGTATATGAAAAAATTGAATATGGCTACTATCCAATACAAATCTTAAGAAACTAGCTGGTCCCACCATGAAGTCATTATTATGAGGTAGTCATTAGAAGGCTCACAAGGGTTTGTATAGGTCACAATCAGTGAACAGCATTTCTAAAGTATTTTGAAACAATGTTTGAAATGTCAATCTATGCTCTAGCATGTTGAAGCTTCTTATGTGCTAGATGGAATTACAAGTAATGATCTCAGATCAAATAATCGGACAGACTCAAAGAGTATGGCAAAATACTACTTTATTCTCATTTAATAAAGCTGGGAGAACTGGTAGGCATTGTTCTGATGCATGCACACTCACATAGTAGCTTGATTACATAGAGGTCCTATACCCACATATATCCATCACCTATGACATAATTCTACATAGCAAATCATAAAACCTACTAAGAGGCGGGATTGGTTTAAGGGAACATATCTACATATATAATACATATGGGTTATGACTTCATTGGCTACCCCTTATCTGTAGGGCATGCCTCGAACTACCTCGAAATACGTATAGTACTGATTATAGCAGACAAAATAGCAGTGGATTGGTCTATGTAGAATTGTATGATAGGTTGTCCCTTAGACCCACTGACTGGTTGGCATGCTATCCCAACCTTGGACTTTTGGCTTTTTAGCAGCACGTACGTGAAACAAAACTTAGGTGCTTGAATCCCGTCAGACTACTCCCCGCCAAAGTCTTCTGTCTGTAATTTACCATGTGGCCTGCTCACTGTCCTGAAACATTCAAGGGAGTGCAAGCACACCACTATCTCCATCTGACGCTCTAATGAATAGCCCTTGTCTTCGACTTCTGAGTCACATGTGAAGAGACCACAAATGTGTCCATTTCAGCCTCCTATGCTATGTGATTTAAGTATGCAGGGTGCTGTTGCTTCACTTGGCCTCTAAAGACTTGCACACACTACCTTGCATAGATTTCATACACTTTTACTTGTCCAATACTTTAGCCATTACATATGTTTTCTACTTCTTCAATCTAAGAGGAATCTCTCCTTCGTTCATACCTTATCTGGTTAACTCCCCTTGAAATTATTGCTAAAATAGCATCCTTGCTCCTAGGCCAACATAGCCTTAATGTTGTTCTGCACATAAAGCTTTCCAGCCACTCCTGCAACCTTGATCTGTTACTGAGGTAGCTTGGTTGAATTTAAAATGAGCTTGCGTCCATTATCCTATCGTCCTTATCGCGTTATATATTCCTCTATAGCAAACCTCTATGTTTCCTTTCTATCTTGTGTTACAGATTTTTTACTGCTATTGACCAGTAAGTTAGTAAGTTACTTCATCTTCCTTGTAGTCACGATTACTTTATCCATGGGTATATGTTTCTCTTGGTGATTCAGTTACATTGTTACTCTTAAGTATTTTCATATCGTTTCAAAATAGGTTTATATATTTTCTTCATGACATCACTCTGGTATTGTCCGATTTCACTTTAACATTCTATGATGTCCATAGGTACGTGCTGACATCCTTCCATGCGGCTTCCTTCCACACTTTCAGTGCAAGTGCAAATTCTGTATGGCTGTTTGAGTTCATAACATTTCTCATACACTCGATATCGTATAAGAACAATACACAGCATCCCATTTACTGCTCTTCTTCTATTAATACAATATGACGGTAGTGAGGGGGTGAGGACTAGTGTGAAAGCATCCACCTGCTCTTCTACATTTCCCCCTCTACTCGAATTTTCCACCACCTTCTCTTCTTCCATTATCATACGTTATGATATGATATAAGTCATTTATAACGTGCATGTACACAAGTGTTTCTAGGCTTGACAAGACAGTGAGGGGGGACAGAAGGATGACAAAACAACGATCTTACTCGGCCTCGTGTCATTCAGATTGTGTAAGTGTGGGGATGAGGGAAGGGAGAAGTGCCAGGGGGTGGTGGGAGTGAAAACTACAGGTAAATCAATAAGTGCTGCCAGAGGGTGACTCACAAGTGTAGAGAGACAAGGGACTGTAGAGTTGCAGATACAGACCCTTAAGTGCTGGGGGAGTCCAGAGGCAGTGCAAGGAGCCTAGGCCCAAGTTTCAGTGGGTGGCCAGGTGACCAGTGTGCAGAGCAGTCAGGTACATCAGCAAGGGAGAGGAAGAGAGAAAGCAGAAACGAAAAGGAAGGTCTTGAGTTGTTTCCGGAACTTGAGGTGGTTCTGCTCAAGTTTGAGAGAGGCAAGGAGGCTGTTCCAGAGGAGGGCCCGAGCCGCGGAAAGTGATCTATCTCCCACTCTCTGCTTGTAGAAGCGTCTGACCCTTAGAGAGTTGAAGGTGGATGAGCGGAGGGCTCGGGAAGCAAGACGTTTAGGAAGAGAACGTTGGTGGTAGGGTGGTGCCAGGCCCCAGAAAGCTTTGTGGACGATGCAGATGGCCTTGAACTTAATCCTTGCAAACACAGGGAGCCAGTGTAGAGATTTCAGAGCTGGAGAGATACAATCCCTGGGTTTGAGGCCAAGGACAAGTCTTCCAGTCCTGTTCTGTATAATTTGTAGAGGTCGAAGAGTAGAGACAGGGAGATTTAGAAAGAGACAGTTGCAATAGTCCAGCCAAGAAAGGACCAGAGCTCTGGAGACAGTGAGATTCTGGGGGAAAGTCAGAAAAGTCAGCATACCTCTGAGGAGGTGGAGCTGATAGTGTGACTTCTTAGATACGTCAGAGATGAGAGGTGAGAAGGAGAAGGTGGAGTCGAAGATGACACCAATATTCTGGCCTCACAGGAAAGAGCAGGAAGGGGGCCCAAGGTGGGTGGGCAGAGAGAGAGAGAGATAGAGGAAAGGAGGGAGTAGGTGTCATTTAGATAATTGGCGGCACACCATACCTGAATTGTGGCCAGACATTTTGGTATAAGAGACGGAGCAGAGGTGGCTGAAGATAACCTGAAGGAGAGATGAATGTCAGCCACATAACACGGAAAGTTAGAGCAGAAGGTCGCAATGCAGTGGGCAAGAGGTGCCAGGTAGTGGTTGAAGAGCCAGGGAGAAAAGGTAGACCCCTGGGGAACACCACAAGTAGAGAGAGAGATAGAAGAGAGGAAAGACCCAAGTTGGACCTGGAAGGGTCGGTCAGTGAGAAAGGAGGTCAACCAGGACAGGGCCTAACCAGTGATACCCAGGTTGTCACTGAGGTGATTTAGCAGGGTGGCGTGGTTGACCGTGTCGAAAGCAGAGGATAGATCGAGGAGAATGAGGACAGAAGAAAGATTAGAGTCAAGATTAGAGAGCAAGTCTTCACATGTGTTCAGGAGAGCGGTTTCCATGCTCTGGGGCTCTAAAGCCAGACTGGTGGTTATGGAGACAACCAACAGATTCAGTATGCAAATTAAGCTGGGAGATGGCCATCTTTTCTAGGTGTTTTCCCAGGAAAGGAGTGTAGGAGATTGGGTGATAGTTAGCCAGAGGGAAAGAATTCGGCAGAGGAGTTCTTTAGAAGGGGGTGCACAAGGGAGTACTTTAGGGGTGAGGGGGAGGTTCCAGTGACAAAAGAGTGATTGCAGAAATCGGCCAAAGCTGGATATAGTCCTTGATGGTTCTTGATGAGCAGGGGAGAACCTGCTTTGACGAGACTTTCATAGATCGGACTTGTCTAGAGACATTGTCAGGGGTTAAAAGGGAAAGGAGGAGGACACATGGCCAAAGAGGGGCCAGGGGTGGTAGAGGAGGAGGAATAGGAGGTAGAGGAAGAGAGAGTGGACAGGATGTCATGAGATTTAGTGGTTAAATGAGAAGCCAGGGCCTGGGAAGGAACACGAGATGTAGAGACTGCAATGGGATTGGCCAGCTCCTTACAGATTTTGGACATTTTTGCCGAGTTGTTAGATACTGCACAGATGCGGGCTTTCATGTAGGCTCTATTTTCAGAGAGGACAGAGAGTCTGTACTACCTATGGAGCAGGCAGCAGTCCAGTTTGTCAGGGGATGCCCCTGTTGACCTCGACTTCCTCTAAGCCGCCCTACACTTGCGTTTAAGGGTGGAGAGGTTGGAATTGTACCAAGAGTTGCACTTGGATGTGGGTTTCAAATTCATCCTCTTGACAGGGGCACGGACATTAAGGGTGCTAGAGATAGACAGAGGAGGAAAGAAGATAGTGGTTGCTGCAAGAGAGAGGAGAGATGAGAGGGTTAGAGAGGGGGAGGTCTATAGAGATCAGAACATCCAGGGTGTGTCCTGTAGAGTGAGTTTGGCCAGAGGGAAGAAAAGAGAGAGAGTCGCAGAGGTTGCAAAAGAGCCTGAAGAGGGGCCAGTAGCATCCAGGGGGATGTTTGGGTCTCTGAGGAGAAGTTGAGAGGTAGAGACAAGGAGGGAGGAGGAGAGGTCAGCCCACTCAGAGAGGAAGAGGGCAACCTGGCCAGATATCCTGTAAATAGTGGCCACAGTGAGAAAGAGACCAGGAGAGGTCAAGAGAGCTAGAGAGCCTGCAGATCAGGCATTCAAAGGAGGAATATTCCTACATTTGAATGCCAGAAGCAGAGATCCACTCTGCGAAAATCAGTGCTACACCCCTGCCGGGATGGTTGTTCTGGGTTCAGAGGGGATCTTGTAGCCACCGGAAAGGAGAGTGTCAAATCCCATGACATAGCTGGCCGTGAACCAAGTTTCAGTGAGAACGAGTACATCCAAATGATGCTCTTCCAGGAGACGGCAGATGTCAGAGGAATGTTTGACAGCGGAGCAAGAGTTGAAAGTAGCGATCTGGAATGGGTTGCCTCCTTTGAAGGTCTTCCGTGGAGGAGTACAGGCCAGAGGTATACCCTGCGGACGTGTTGGCGGTGCCCAAGAATGGGCAGAGGAGGAAGAAAGAGATGGCAGTTTAGTCAGAGAGGAAGGAGAGTGTGCCAGAGAGGTGGTGGAGGAAGAAGGCGGCAGAGGAGCCAGAGAGTGATAAGTAGGGAAAACAGGAGAAGAAAGGAAGTTGATAAGGCGCACAAAGCGTCTATCAAAAAGGAGGAGATTGGGGAACAAGATGGCTGCGTAGTGACAGAGCTGCGCCAAGCACCATCACTTCTGAGATTTTACTACTTCCCGCAAGCAATCTAAGAAGCATCGTTTCCCCGGGCCATCAGGAACGACTGTCTTGAGGAGCATATCCAGTGCGGATCCAACACGAGGACTGTCCTCCCTCGGCAGCATTGAGGCAGCCAGGCCGCTCCGGGGCACGCCAACAGCGGAGTGAGAGCCCTCTGAGCCAAAGAGGAGTCAGCAGAGGATTGGGAAGCCACCACTCTGCTACCCCCAGTGGCCAGCATCCAGCGGGGAGCCCCCCCGGTCACAAGCAGGGACGAGACCCATACCCGGCGAAATAGTCGAGGCAGATAACAGCTCAGGGGCGTGCTGAGTGGAGCGTGGCAGAGGGAGGCACCTGCGGGAGACACTAGAAGGAGGAAGGCCAGAAGGGCACACAAGGCGTGAATACCGGCTTCTGCAAGAAGATCCACGGAGAGGCATCAGCCTTGCCCTGCCTCCCTGGCATGCAGAGTTGAGTTTGGAAGTGGTCCTAGAGCAGAGGTATAAGAGGAGCCCCTGAGGTGTACAGTTCCTGGAGTGAGTGGGTCCATTAAGGAGACAAGATCTTGCAGAGTTGGAGCAGCGAACAAGGTGAGGAGGAGCCCTGGGCCCCCTGAGGTGAAACATTAACCAGAGCTGAGGACAACAAGATAGACCTGCACCCAGGGACCCGTGGGTGCTGTAGGGGTGTGGGGCATAGACTGTCACCGGTATTAGAAAGGGGCCCCAGGAATATTGCAGGCCTTGGTCCCAGACCCGGGTTTCCCGCCCTCGTCCTCCACTGAGAGCATCACGAGGACCGGTACCCCAGACCTGAAGCAGCAATCAAGGGGAGGATGAGTCCCAGGCAACAGAGACTGAGCCACCAGGACAGCCTAGAACACCAGAGCCAAAGGGTACAGAAAGATAGTTGGGCATGGGCCGTCGCTGAAGACGCGGGAGACCCCAGGGACATTTTAGGTGCCAGGTCCGGCCCTGGGTTCCCTTCATGATCCTCCCGGTGTACGTGGCACCATAAAGAGCAGGTGGGACCGTTCTGAGGACTAGTGCCCCAGGATCAGAGCAGTAAATGAGGTGGGGGAGAGCCCCGGGCCTCCTGAGGTGACAGTAAACAGACCAGTTGAATATAGGCCATTGCCAGGACCAGCCCCGGGTCTCACCATCTGACCTCACAGCAAACGTGGGGCCACGGATACAACAGAATCTGACTGCCCATGGTTGGGAAATCCCAGGTCAGGGATAGGATCTCTACAACGCTTTTGGAAAGACTCAGGGAAGGATCATGGTGAGCCATAGAGCACCAGGGACACCAGAGCGGAGGGAGGAAGTGCGTCAGCCCTGACCAGGGATGACCTAAAAGACATTTTCCAGGAGATCAAGGCCATCCACACAGACATCCAAGCAGCAATTTGTGATCTGCAAGGGCGAGTTGACAAACTCGAGGATAATATGGAGGGGATGGAAAATAACCACTTGCAGGTCGATTTCCTAGATATGAAATATGAATCTCGGTTGACAGATCTCCAGTCCTGTGAAGAAGGCACGCTCCTGAAATTGGACAACTTTGAAAATAGGGCGTGTCGCAATAACCGGCACATCCTAGGGGTGAGAGAACAGAAGAGAGACACGGCAATGGGTGTAGGAAGGAAGGTCCAGGGCCTGATCAACTCCATCTTCATGGATGACGGGGGAAAAGAAGTACAGCTGGAGAGAGCCCACAGGGGTGGTGGCAGAGGTGGTCTACAGTGGTACGCTTTCTGAAGTATAGGGAGAAAATGGAAGTGCTTGAGAAAGCTAAGCGTCTGGGTAACATCGAATTTGAAGGAGACACAGTCAAAGTGTTTCAGGACTTGTCCGGTCTTACTTTGTCCTGATGGAGAGACCATCGACCCCTAACTCAATGACTCTGTGAGGGCGATTAGGTACCGCTGGTCCTTCCCTTTTGCGCTAACATTCGAAAGAAGAGAGGTGGACTATTGAATCACACGTGGGCAAGAGGCACAACAGGTGTTACACGTCTTGAAGGAGGACATCTCTAATGAGGGCCCTGGATGGGGACGCTGATGGTGCGATGGAACTGAGCCAGGAGAACACCCGCAGCGCAAAAAGAATGCCGGAGGGGATAGAAATTATAAGAAGCTCAACACCCCACCGACAGCGAAATAAGACGGAGGTTTTAGGGAAATTAGCAGATGAAGACACAGGCCTTCAGTGGCAGAGGACGCTCTGGAGTGGATGGGGGAGGGAGATTTTATGTGGGACGGTGGACAAAGCAAGGTCATCCCTGATGGCCCATCACAAGGTGGGCATATCACAGGAAGATGGGTGGAAGGGGAGAAAGTGGATGCGAAGGGGGAGGGGGTCGCCAGGGTGACGTGGAGAGGCAGCCTAAAGCAAAAGGCGTGGGTTTTCGAGTTAATACATGAGATCCTGCAAGCTCTGTTAGTATCAGAAGTTCAGGAGGTTGGGCACGTAGGTGGGTGGACTTGTAGGGTGGTTACTGTTTGTGAGAAGGTGGATGGGACGGCTTTTTAAAGGTCAGAGTGGTCAGGATATGTGTTAAAGTGCCCGAATGGCGGGTATTAAAAGTGTGGGCCGGGCCAATGCACTTAAAGTGGGGAACCGTAAAGGGCCTGAACTCGCACACTAAGGGATCTCTGCTTGAGAGGGAACTTTGCAACAGGACTTTGGACTTAATGGTGGTACAAGAGACGAGGCTAGTTCAAGGGGAGAAAAGGTGTATCCAGGGGCCCACATTGGACAGGTCTTTTGGGCCTCCGGGCCCTCCAAGAGGGGTGGGGTTGGCATCCTCTTGAACCGAAGAACCCGAATTGTTGACCCACTGGTTTGGGGGAGGGCTGATGGGAGGGCCCTGGTAATCTTGTGGACCCTCGAAGGAGTGCAGCTGACCATTGCCCCGGTCTATTGCCCAAACACGGAACAGTCTCCGTTTTTACAGGAAGTCATGGGGGAAATACTCAGCAGTACAGTGGGCCTAATGTTGCTTGGGGGGGATTTAAAATCTGGGCAGACCGGGCTATGGACCACACTGGTGGCCAGGATGTACTTGCAGGGGTGTAACACATTCAGAAGGAGGGCTCATTGACTATATGATCGACCAAGGGTTGACAAATGTGTGGAGGGAATGCCACCCAGCAGAGAGGGGCTGTACCTTTTTCTCCAGTCCACGAGTCCCGAACAAGGATTGACCACTGGTTTGTGCACCAGCAACACGTCCAAAGGGTTTCCGTGAGTGACCTTGTCCCCATCAGTTGGTCGGACCATGATATGGTCAACATGGGCATGGTATTGATGGGCCTGAGACCCAGGGAATCACTATGGCGATGTAACGACATCCTGCTGAGGGACGTTGCTTTTTCCAATGAAATGAGGGAGGCGATATATGACTACTTTCGCTTCAAACATACAGGGAGGTGGAACCTGGTTTGTTATGGGACGCAGTCAAGGCAACTTGGAGGGACCTCCTGATGAGAGAGGGCTCGGCCAAGAAAAGAGTCAGGACCCCTATGATTGAGAAGCAAAGGAGTGAGATCAGCAGGTTGGAAGGATTGGATGAGGCAGGGAGAGAGGAGGATAACTTACGGTTGTCAAGGGAAAAATGCCAGGAGTTGAAAGAATTGGAGGTAGGGAGGTGATTTCTAGTCCACAGTTCCTTAAACAAAGATATTATGAGAAGGGGGATAAGGCCAACACCCTGTTGGCAGCCAGGCTCTGGGGTCAGAAGGCCGAAAGATGGGTATTGGCTTTTAAGGATTCAGTGGAGCAATTACACTCCCCAGTGGGAGAGGTGGTGCAGGAATTTGCCACGTTTTATGAGAAATTATACAGAATAGAAGAGGAGATTGAGGAGGGGGAGTTAGACAGATACTTATAGGACATGTCCCTGCCGAGCCTCCAAGGAAGTGAGATTGCAGAATTGGACTAGCCAATCACCCAGGAGGAGCTGCTGAGGGCAATTAGAGGCTTACATTTGGGGAAGGCCCCAGGATATGATGGGTACACAGCTGGGTTTTATAAGGCTTTTGCAGGCTCACTGGCCCAACACATGGCAAAACTGTTTAACAGTATTCTGGCCTCTGGGAGGCGGTCCCCTATTTTGGTCGAGTGTTGATAACTGTCATACCTAATGCAGGTTGTGACCCCGAGAGCTGTAAATAATATCTCCATCTCTCTCTTAAATGTCGACGCCATGATTTTCACCAGGGTCCTGGACACGAGAATGGAGGGGCTCTTGACAAAATTGGTCCACACTGAACTGGTTGGGTTCATTCAGCGCTGGCAGCGTGCCGATACCTTGTGAAAAACGCTGCACCTGATGGGCGCTGCAGCAAAGAAGGAAGGGAATCCAGTTTTGGTCACATTGGAGGCTGATAAAGCGTTTGATCGCATCAATTTAAGTTTTCTCTATGGGGTCCTGCACAAATACGGGTTTGGGGAGCAGATTCTGGGAGGAATAGATGCACTCTATGCTTCCATTGTGCCCCGGGTGACAGTTAATGGGTGGCTGTCAAGGCCATTTGACCTAATGAGAGGTACAAGACAGGGCTGTCCCCTCTCGCCTCTCCTGTTTGTGCTAACGATGGAGGTGCTTGCACCGTAGCGTAGGAGGTTCCCCCAGGTGGAAGGAATTAGGGTAGGTGGGAGGGAATCCAAGGTGGTGCTCTATGCAGAGGATGTACCGCTACACCTAGTTAATACTACAAGCTCTACTCCTACAGCCTTGGTGATAATTGAGGAGTATGGTCGGTTTTCAGGCTTCAGGGTAAAGAAAAGTCTGCCATCTTTCCCTTCTCTGAAGATAGCCGTAATGATGTCGAGGGTCTCAGGCCTCTCGGTTTCAAAATACAGATGGACAGCATCAGATACGTGGGTGTTACCGTTGTTAGACCTGGGGAGGACCTGGGTAAAACCAACTACCCCCCTCTTTAATAAGCTATTTAGAAAGATTGTTACCTGGGGCAATGGACAATTGTCTTGGCTGGGGAGGCTTAATGCCATAAAAATGAATCTTCCCCCAATGGTGTTGTATCTCTTCCAGATGCTACCAGTCAGGGCCCCGGATACCCTCTTGAGGGAGGTCAAGGCAAGGATCCTTCGGTTCCTATGGCAGAACCAGAAACCCAGGGTGGGGTACGATACGTTAATATTGCCAAAAGACAGAGGAGGCGTGGGGCTCCCAGACCTAAAGCTATATTACACAGCTGCACAGCTCAGAGTAATGGTGCTGCATCTGCGGGAGGACCATGAGAGACAGTGGGTATATCTAGAAAATGAACGCATGTTCCCCGCAACAGTAGGGGAATGGCTCTGGGTTCCAAAGGGGCGGCTTCCACTGAGAATTCATGATCACCCATTCCTCCGGATTTATTGGGAGGTGTTGAGTAAAGGAGGGGGGACAAGAGGAGGCACCACATGGCCCTCTCCGATGAGTCATTTGTGGGCCCCCCACTGCGAGACAACATACCCGAACTAGAGAGATACCAAGAATGGTTCAAAGGAGGACTCGCCAGAGTGGGTCAACTATGGGAAAGAGGGAGGTTCATATGGATACAGGAACTGGGGGACAGTCTAGGTATCGGCAAACTATCTGTGCTCCTCTACCTTTGGCTGAAAGGGATCTTTACTGCAGGGAAGGGAAGGAACAAATCCAGAGAGACCTCACCCCAGTTGAGAAGGTTCTCGAAGGACATACAGAGATAAAGGGCCTTATCTCGTTCCTCTATAGAGCCTTGCTAGAGACAAAGGAGGGGGCGCAGTGGAGGGACTTCGTCAGAGGTGGGAAAGGGATTTGGCTATAGATTTGAATGAACAACTAATCTGCAGGAGGGCTTTTAAAATGGCAATATCTGGCCAGTATAAACTCCACGGACTGAAGCTGCTGCACCAGTGGCAATATGTGAATCCTCTGTGTTGGCATGGGTGTGGGAACAGAGATAACAATTGGTGCATGTGGTCGGTGTTCCCGAAGTTCCAGGTGTATTGGGCTGAGGTCTTGGGATGTATCAAAGACGGCAGGATGGGTGACAGACCACTATTAGTACTTTTTGGTCTGGACAAGCAGTGAGAACAGTGGCACACCCTTCCCTCATTGGTTCACTTTCTCCTTCTAGCAGCCAGGGCATGCCGTGCAAGACACTGGAAGAGGACCACGCTCCCAACGCTAAAGGAATGGACTAACACAGCAAAGGATATATATCTGATGGAAAGGATCATTGCAGTGATCCACAGCGGGAGCTCAGCCATAGAGATTGAGTGGCAGCAATTTTGCAATATCTTTGGGTAGAGATTTTAGGTAGCAGGGACACTTAGTATGACCAGGCCCAGCCACAGGATGTATATTAAGCTCCAATCTGAGCCTCCATGACCACTCTAGGTTTGGAATGATTGTATGAAGTCAGAAACTCCACGTATAAGGGGATTTGTTTAACTGAGTACGGGGGAGGGTAGAGGAGGGAGCAATGAATAATAGGAAAAGTTCCAATGTTTGAATTACTTGTATTGGGATTGCACCCTCTGGTTGGGTTGTACCATTCAATGTTTCCTTGAAATCAATCAAATCTAACTTACAAAAAAAAAAAGAGGAAATTGGCTTGAGGGCCCTGGACGAAGACGGTGCCATTTAAATAAACATTAATGATGGTCTTAGAGGAGTGGAAGGGGTCCAGGAGGGCCTTCCACCGGGTGCCTCCATTAATGGGAGATGAGGAAAACGGAGAGAGAACAGAGAGCATATGGGGTGTCTATAGGCCTTGAGAGGGAATCACAAAGAGGATGTCAGTAAGGGTCGGTCTGGAGGAAGCACTGGTGTAGGTATCAGTGGTAGGAATGCCTGGGTTGGAGACCAGAATGTCGCTTTTGAGTTTCTTTCTGCCAGACTTAGTGAGAGGGATAGGATAGTCGATAGAATAGCAATTAGAGAAGATAGGGGAGACAGAGTGCACCATAGAGGGTGCAGGGTACAAAAAGGGTGGGGCAGGAGAGCCTAAGCAGGGAGGGGAAGCTGGGGGCAGACAGGAGGGAGGCACAAGGGGAGACACAACCGAGAGGGGAGCACAGCACATACCAAGAAACACTGGACCTACATAATCAGGTGCACTACAGAACCCATCAACAAAGCACAATGCACAACCAAGGAAACCTAGACGTAAGGAATGCACACAATGCAATGGAGTGCCAATACAGTGGAGAACAACACAATGACAGTACAATAGAGAAAAACAATGGCAATGTCAAGTACAGCATAGAAACCCAGCCCAACAAGGCACAGTACACAACTAAGGAACCTAGAAAGTAAAGGAATGCAGGCAATGCGAAAGGTACAGTAGTGAAAACAAAACAAAGTAAAGACCAGGGAACACAGCACAAGGGACGACAATACAATAGGCCAGAGAAAGAAGGGGCTAAAGATGCGAGAGGAAGGTAGGGAACCGCTGGGAGGGGAAGTGTAGACAGGATGTAGGGGGCCTAAAAGGCAAGCGATGTGCACGCTGCCTAGCATTGTGAGTGAGCAAGCACACGTG
Source organism: Ambystoma mexicanum (assembly GCF_040938575.1). Lineage (NCBI taxonomy): Eukaryota > Metazoa > Chordata > Amphibia > Caudata > Ambystomatidae > Ambystoma > Ambystoma mexicanum. Next base: position 1,087,390,706 of record NC_090926.1, on the reverse strand, counting down.
GCCTAAGTTGAGGCATGGACTGGTGCGAGGGAGTACACACAGCCTGAATAGCAGGGAGCACACATGACCTAGTGTTGCAAGGGAGAGTGCGCGGCACCTTCTCTTCATCATTAGTCTTCATCTTCTCTTCATATTGTTTCTCATTGTCCTTTATCATTTCTTCATCCAAACATATCTTGGGGTTCCAAATCTGTGTCACCCCCCTCAGGTGACCCGCATTCTTTATATGTTCATTGACACTTCACGTTATGTGACAGCTCTCTCCAGATGGTGAATAGAATATGCAACGTCTAGCATATGTTTTATTATCCTTGGGGGTAGTAAAACGTAGTTTCTGGAGGTAAAAGGGTGTTTTTCTTTATATTCTCATAAGTAGTTTCCTCATTTTGCATCCTTGCCCTGGTTCCAGAGTCCATATCAATCATGATCGTCATCCCGATATCTTTCTTGGCGAATATCTGGCACTGTCCCATGGTGATCCTTATGAGACAAAATCCTACCAATACCAACACCAACACCAGTATTGCTCCAAGTATTTTAAAAGCCTTTGCCAGTTCAGGTTGGAGTCCATGACAATATAGATGAAAACCAATTGTCTACTGCTGTCTCCTCAGCTTCATCCTCTATTTTCGTATGCAGGGTTGTCAGCATAGTTATTGCCTCTGTTAGGGTTCCATTTCCTCCATCATGAGATGGTGTGAACATACAGCAAGAAGGCCCAATCTTGGTGCACACACCTCCTTTCATTGCAGTAATCAGTTCTAGGACATACTTGTTCTGGAAAGTCATCAGCCTGATGGCTCTCAATTCTTCTCTGATGCCATTAAATCCTTTTATTGTCGCATTACTCATTTGCAGTAGCTCCCATCTTGTAAACTGCAGCCACTTAGCATTTACTGCAGCTTGATGTCTTGTCAAATATATAGCTGGCATTATCATTGCTGTCTTGTTGAACAGTTTATGCCTTATATGGAATATTGTCATCGGCCATTGATTTTGCTAAGAAATAATTCTCTCTATTTACCGGTGGAGTTCTGGTGATTTCTCTTTCCTCTGGTGTTCATTCATTTTTAGAAATCCATCAACATGGAGGCCATTTTGGGGAATCACCAATGCTGCAACATGTATCGTTACTATAGAACATACGCCCCCTCAATTCTTAGGCAACTGCATGTAAGCTCTGGATCCACAGGCACAATATCAATCCATTAACACTGCAGTCCCTCCATTCAATCCTGGCACTTCAATTATCTGTCCACATCCTTTGTGTTTCCCAACCAGGACCAGGCCATTATTCCTGAAGCATGTTTTTGCATTCCTTAATGGTATTATGGATACTGGTCCTGCTTCGTTGTCGACCCATTTAAGTAACTTTGAGTACTTAGCCCATTATGCTATGTATTTGTCACTTACTATCTGCACTATGCTTGCTGATTCTTTCTTCAATAAAAGTGCAGTGCAACCCAATAGTCCTTCTGCCCATCTGTGAAAACACATCCATATCTTACTAGCTGAGGTCTATCTCCACATCTTGGCTCTACTGTTTTTTCAGTTATGTCTGAGCAATTCTGCTTCTTCATCTGAACAACCTTTATTCGTTCTCCAATCTTGGATTGATACATACATTTCTTGCTTGTCTACCCTAGTCCATTTTCCATCCTTCTCATGTTCACATAGGTATCTACATATGTGAATGCTCCTTTTGATTGTCATTGTAACATAGCCCATTTACCTTCAAATTGTCCTTTGGTTGTGCATGCTGCTTGATGACTGAGGCATTTTGCATCATGTGAAGACATTTCTTTTGCAACAAATGTTCTTGCCACATTCATGGCATACGGTATTAGGGAACAAACATAACAGCTTTCGTGTGATGGCCTTTCTCCCACCTCTTTCATATGCTGATACCATAGATTATTCTTTAGATGGACTGAAATTTCAAGATACGTATTTATATCTTCATGGTTCCCCTCAACATCCATTTTAAATCAAAATAGACCACTAGTTATATAGTAAAACAAGCACTCTGTACCTCTATTGGGGATAATAATAGATGTTTCATCATTGACACCCTCTTTATCTGTATCTCTTTTTTTAACATGTTGAAATGTCATAATGATAAGGAGAGAAACACAAATCATAATACAAAATGATACCATCCTCGAAATTCCATTAAAACCTATCGGCTTTCTGGATGGCAGTGAACGCCTGAAATGTTGAAGCCTCTCCAATTTGTGTATACTTTAATATGAACATTTGTTATCTCCTTTTAAATCACTTTTATATCAGCAATTGTAATATATTTGCAATCATAACCCTGCAAATAATACAATCATTCTTGGGATCTCTGAAAAATGTAATGTTGTTTACTTCTCTTCAGATCAGGGCTGGATAAGACTGTAATATGTAGGAAAAAATAGCATACACAAGTGTGTGTGTATTGTCACTATGATAGGTAACATACTCAATAAACAATACTCTTTCTTCTCTTCAAACTCCATATTCTTCTCGCATTGTCTCTTTTGTCTTTGTCTAAAAAAGTTCCAAGACGGCTGCAAGTCTATTTTCTCCTTATGAAATGTTTGGAAAATTGTAATGCCTAATCTAAAGAACTGAAGTGTTTAACATTCTCTTTATCCTTGCTTTGGACCATTCGATGAGTCTGCAAGCACAGAACTACTTATCTTGCTTCACTGTGGGCAGTTGCAGGAGGGGTCAGTGTTTTGCCTTTATAGGGTTTGATGTTGTGTAGATGCAGCCATGCTCTCCATCCCCTTAGTTTCACGGCAGTGGGGCTAACTTCTTCCACTTGGTGTGGCCCCCTTAAAGTGAGGTGTACTCCAAGTGCATATGAATTTGCATACCAGTACTTGGTCACAGGGATACACACTTGTTTTTTTATAGCAATTCTTCTGTTTCAAGAGGTTAATTTTTTGACAGGTCCCTTCTGTTCCAGATCTGTTGAGACATGAAAGAAATACTTGAAGTTATTATTGTTAGCTAATCATGCATCTTATCACCTAATGACTTTGTTTCACTGTGGGCATCAGTTCCTAACCTAGTTGAAGGAGCAAGTGGGGTACTCATACATCATCCAGTCACCAACTCATGCGGCGTTAGATCGTGATCTGTGCCAGGCTGATTCCTCCAGGAATACAGGGCAACGTACAGGCAGTGTAGCCACCCCTTCTCTATGGTTATTTTGAGCTTTGCTATTGTTTCCTTTAATAATCTGTTTAATCTTTCACAGATGGCATTTGCCTGTGGGTGATAAGCAGAAGAAAACTTATGTTTTATACCTAATGGGAGAACTATCTGTTCAAACAGGTCATTTACAAAATGCGGTCCATTATTAGACGCAAATCCTCGCACACCCCTCACCTAGGAAACACCTTCGAATACAAGGAACTTGGCGGTACATGAGGCATCAGGGTGCGTGCATGGACCTGCCTCGATCCATCTAGAAAAAGCATGTACTATGCCCATCATATATCTGTAGCCATTGAAAGTCTATAACATATCCACATATTTTATATGTATATGCTGAAATGGGCCATTGGGTCTAGGAATTGCTAATCTTACTGTTCACAAAGTGTGCCCTGCAGTAAACATATGGCACACAATGCAATTTACAATGAACTGTGCCACATGTTCTAACAGATTGGGCGACAACCAATCTTCTGCAATCGTAGCAGCAAGACTCTCTCGAGTCGTGTGTCCTGGGTAGTGAAGCTGCCCCAGTACTACTCTAAATAATGCTAGAGGTATAACTGGCTTTCCAGTGTTTTCCTGTCTCCAAATTGCCTCAGTGGGGGATAAAGAACACCCTCGCTTTCTCCATAAATCCTGTTTTTCTTGTGGGGCTCGACCTTGTATCTCAAATAACTGAACAATAGACAGCATGTTAAAGCCCTCGTTTACCAACATGCATTGTCCTGTCATCTGTTTAACATCTTTTCCTCAGATTAGATAGGGGTGGATAATAGGCTGCTTTGCTGGCCTCTTTTTCTCCAGATTTGTTTCCACAGGAAATGAAATCTGTTATTTTGGAATGCGCAATACATTTTATGACTGCTAGGGTCGATGGAAGGCTGCATGTTGCACCGGAGTGTCATCTGCATGGAGGAAGCCCCTTCTCTTCCAGCGTAACAATCCTGCGTGCACAGTTGACATTACATAGGCAGAGTAAGAGTACATGTCACTTCATCATCATTTGGGGGGTAATTCATAGAATCCAGCGCACAAGTGGCACACGCGGCTGGCGCACAGTGTGCACGTGCGACAGTCTGCGCCAGCGAATGCGACAAAATCCTTTTCCGCGCACAGCATATTCATGGATTTTAACATCCATTACCAGCCGTGGTGCAGAGTGGCACAGGGACCCTGCAGCAGCGCCAGTTACGCCCCTAACCCCTCCCTGTGCGCCATGCACAGTGCACAAATCCTGTACACGGCGTACAGGCCAGTGGACCAGCATACAGGCCCCCAACCACGAAAACGCCTGTAAAACTCCCCACGCATCCCTCCGAATACACGTACACCCCTGCACGGGGAGAATCACACACGATTGGCCCTGTGCGAGCGGGCTACGTGTATTACTGGGGTGCACGGGGAGTTCCACACGCGATTGGCCCTGTGCGAGCGGGGTACGTGCATTACTGGGGTGCCCGGGGAGTTTCACCTGCAATTGGGCCTGTGTGAGCGGGGTACGTGTATTACTGGGGTGCGCAGGGAGTTTCACCTGCGATTGGGCCTGTGCGAGCGGGGTACGTGTATTACTGGGGTGCGCAGGGAGTTTCACACATGATTGGGCCTGTGTGAGCGGGGTACGTGTATTACTGGGGAGCGCGGGGAGTTCCACACGCGATTGGCCCTGTGCCAGCGGGGTACGTGTATTACTGGGGTGCGCGGGGAGTTCCACACGTGATTGGCCCTGTGCGAGTGGGGTACGTGTATTACTGGGGTGCACAGGAAGATTCACACGCGATTGGGCCTGTGCGAGCGGGGTACGTGTATTATTGGGGTGCACGGGGAGTTCCACATGCGATTGGCCCTGTGCGAGCGGGGTACGTGTATTTCGGGGGTATGCAGGAAGATTCACACGCGATTGGGGCTGTGCGAGGGGGGTACGTGTATTTCGGGGGTGTGCAGGAAGTTTCACACGCGATTGGCCCTGGGCGAGCGGGGTACGTGTATTACTGGGGTGCACTGGAAGATTCACACGCGATTGGGCCTGTGAGAGCGGGGTACGTGTATTTTGGGGTGCACAGGAAGTTTCACACGTGATTGGCCCTGTGCGAGCGGGGTACGTGTATTACAGGGTGCGCGGGGAGTTCCACACACGATTGGCCCTGTGCGAGTCGGTGTACGTGTATTACTGGGGTGCGCAGGGAGAGCCACACGCGATTGGCCCTGTGCGAGCGGGGTATGTGTATATTGGGGGTGCGCAGGAAGTTTCCCACGCGATTTTGCTGTCAGAGCAGGGTACGTGTATCCAGTGCGGTGCGCGGGGAGTCCCACATGTGAATTGGCAGTGTGGGTCCTCCCAGGTGTGCCCTCTACCCCCTCCACGGCCCCTGCAGGCAACCCACACCACAGGGGACTACCCTGCACCCCTGTTCATGTCCCGCAGGCAGCCCATCCACCATGGGCATGCCCCCCAGCCAGCCCACATGTCACCTTGCACTAGTGATCACCAACTCATGTCCCCCTGCACCCCCACCCACCCAGCATTGACGGGCACCTGCCAGCAGGCCCCGACTCATGTCCCCCAGCACCCCCACCCACCCAGCATTGACGGGCACCTGCCACCCGGCCCCGACTTATGTCCCCCAGCACCCCCACCCCCCAGCAGTGAGGGGCACCTGCCAGCAGGCCCTGACTCATGTCCCCCAGCACCCCCACCCACCCAGCATTGACGGGCACCTGCCAGCAGGCCCCGACTCATGTCCCCCAGGACCCCCACCGACCCAGCATTGACGGGCACCTGCCAGCAGGCCCTGACTCATGTCCCCCAGCACCCCCCACACCCCCACCCACCCAGAATTGACAGGCACCTGCCAACAGGCCCCGACTCATGTCCCCCAGCACCCCCAACCACCCAGCATTGACGGGCACCTGCCAGCAGGCCCAGACTCATGTCCCCCAGCACCCCCACCCACCCAGCATTGACAGGCACCTGCCAGCAGGCCCCGACTCATGTCCCCTAGCACCCCCACCCCTCAGCAGTGAGGGGCACCTGCCAGCAGGCCCTGACTCATGTCCCCCAGCACCCCCCACACCCCCACCCACCCAGAATTGACAGGCACCTGCCAACAGGCCCCGACTCATGTCCCCCAGCACCCCCAACCACCCAGCATTGACGGGCACCTGCCAGCAGGCCCAGACTCATGTCCCCCAGCACCCCCACCCACCCAGCATTGACAGGCACCTGCCAGCAGGCCCCGACTCATGTCCCCTAGCACCCCCACCCCTCAGCAGTGAGGGGCACCTGCCAGCAGGCCCAGACTCATGTCCCCCAGCACCCCCACCCACCCAGCATTGACAGGCACCTGCCAGCAGGCCCCGACTCATGTCCCCCAGGACCCCCACCGACCCAGCATTGACGGGCACCTGCCAGCAGGCCCTGACTCATGTCCCCCAGCACCCCCCACACCCCCACCCACCCAGAATTGACAGGCACCTGCCAACAGGCCCCGACTCATGTCCCCCAGCACCCCCAACCACCCAGCATTGACGGGCACCTGCCAGCAGGCCCAGACTCATGTCCCCCAGCACCCCCACCCACCCAGCATTGACAGGCACCTGCCAGCAGGCCCCGACTCATGTCCCCTAGCACCCCCACCCCTCAGCAGTGAGGGGCACCTGCCAGCAGGCCCTGTTCATGTCCCCCAGCACCCCCACCCACCCAGCATTGACGGGCACCTGCCAGCAGGCCCCGACTCATGTCCCCCCGCCCCCACGTCATGACGATCCTCAATCATGGGCCTTATGGCCACCCATATCACACCCCACGCCACCCCAGTCCAAACACACAACCAGGTATCACATCCACCCCACAATGTAATCCCAATCACATGACACATCACAAATGGCAAGTATGCACATCAACACAGTTCTATTACACCCACACAATGCGTGCATGAGATTGAAAAAACACACATCCTGACATGCATGTAACCAAAGAGAGAATACCACACATTGAAGTAGGAAATGAAAATGTATTAAAAACAAAAGCAAGGGAATGAAATGAAACACACAAGAATGGAAATTATGAAGAAAAAGCTGCATGTCCAAAATATAAAAAGAAAATGAGTGAACGCAGAATCGAAACCAATCCAAATGCACATGGGTCCAAAGTGACTGTCCGGCAAAACAAATCCAAAGTGATAAACCAAGACAAAACAATTGATCCATGGGAAAAAAAAAATATATATAAAAAGTGAAATCCAGTGTTGAACTATTTACAAAGTACAAATCCAGGATACATGAGCGCAACCTTTCAGCTGAAAACTAGAAAAAACTCTACCTAATGAAGAACTATATACAGAAATGTGGGGCATTGTCCAAGCGCCCCAAAATAAATAATAACAGGAAAGAAACCTAACACTATCTAACTATATACAATGGTGACGGGCAAGTCCTGCGGCTCACTCTGTGATGTCCCGGGCCAGGGCATCATCGAACTCCATGTCGATGTCCCGGAGGCGGGACTCTGCTCTGGCCCCGAGGTCTTGCAGGTATGCACTCATGGCCTGTTCCAACTCCCTGCGAGTTGCCTCGAGGCACTCTGCCCACCTCAACGCCCGACGCATGGAGAACTCCGCCCTGACCATGGTGAGCCGTGCCTCTTCCACCGGCTACCGCTCCGCATCTGTACGTTGGTCCAACCGCAGCCACGCGGAAGACACACCCATTCCAGGGTCCTCCTGCTCTCTGGACGATGCCTGCCCCTCTGATGTCGATGGCCCCGAGCCATCATTGCTCCCACCTAGAGGCTGCTGCTGTTGCTGCTGTCCATGTGCCCTGTCCGATGATGCCTGCACATCCTCCATCTGCTGGTCTCCGGTTGTTGGGGTGTCCACCCCTCCTGGACCGCCGACTCTCGACTGTGGCAGGGATATGATCTCCACCAACCTGGCCGTGTTGGTCATACCAGGTCCACAGGGCACAGACCAGCCATCTGCACCCAGGGTTTATTAGATATGTGTCCCCATGCTTTGAGGGCCGGGGGGAAGGCTGCTTACTGTAAGCAGCTCCCTCACCCCCCACCTCACAAACGTATCCCTGGTGGTCCAGTGGGCTTTTCTGGCCACGGATCGAGTGCTCTGCGCTGATCCATGACTAGCAATGCTTCAAAAATGGTGTCTTTGGAAAGGGGAGCATCTCCCCTTTCCAACAACCCCATTTTTTGTACAAACCATGGTGGTCTAGTGGGCCCCAGGGCCCCAAGCCCCTCCCACCTCCCTTCGAAAAAATGTTTACATTTTTTTTTATTTTCACCCCTGGGGGCAGATGATCTCTGACCCCAGGGGTCTCCACAGCCGTGGCGCCATGCTTTGGGGGCTTGGGGGAGAGGGGGCCGCTTACCTAGTAAGCAGCCCCTGCCCCCGCTCCCAAAACAGATCCCTGGTGGTCTAGTGCGCATTGCTGCCCGCGGATCGAGCTCTGCGCCCGATCCGCGGGCAGCAATGCTGTCACACAAGGTATCGTTGGAAAGGGGAGCATCTCCCCTTTCCACCGATACCTGCCTTGATCTCCGGCTTGAAATACAGCCGGAGATCGAGGCAGAGTAAGGTGAACACTCACCTTCTGTTTTCACCGTGGCAGCCGAAAATGGCTGCCGCTATGAATTTATTTTCATTTTCATGTCGGCGTGCGTCACGCACGCCGACGTGAAATTGAAGGAAATCCAACCCCCTCGCCATGTGAGGGGACCTGGAGAGGTTTCCACTGATGAGCCGGCTCGTCGGTGGCACTTAAGGGGTTAATCAGCTGGACCGCTTTTAATTTAATTTGTTCCGTTTGGGTTTATTTGCCACTTCTTTTTGTAAAGGTCTTTCTCGTGTTTTACTCTGCGAGCCAAACCAGTTTTGGTTCCTTTGTTTGACGTCCTTTGGTGGGCTTCTGCACAGAAGGCCTCCTTAGGCGCCTGAGTGCCTGGGTGGACAGGATGTGAGGGAGGGGTTTAAGGTGCCCTGCACAGGGTCTCCTTGGAGACCCAAGTCGCACTCTAGTTTGATTGGCTAGGTGACTGTCCTGCCAGGACAGCCACCCTGATCTGTGATTGACAGCCAGCCTGTGTGAATGGGGGAAAACTGCTCAAAAGCAGGTCTCTGGGACTTGGAAGGCAGAGTCGCCACTGGATCGAGAGAACCGAAGAGAAGCTGAAGGAAGAGGACTGCTGCAACTACTGGACATCCCGGTGAAGCCCTGCTGCGGGCCCGAATCACCTGAAACTTCGACAACAGAGGAGATCTGAAAGGAATCTTCTTCCCCTGAGCTGGTGGGACCAACCAGTTCGCCAAAAACCAAATGCTGGCCTCCTTCACCTGGTCTAATTTGCTTTGCCTTGCTGCAGTGAACCGGATAGCCAGGAGGAAAGGAACCTGTTTGGGTTTTAAGGAGCACACCTTTTATTCGTTGTTTTGCTCTGCTACTGGCTTCTTCCATGGGCAGTGCAGGCCCCTCCAGTCTTCCTCCTTCTTGTCAGTACGACAGTCGCTTCAGGAACTGTGAGCCTGCAGGTCCTGCCAGGAACTTCTGCCTCAGCGACAGCATTCTTCTTCATTTAAGGTACTGTGCAAATCCGGTCGTTCGTTCCGTACTACCGCGGTGAAAGTGTTTGAAATCTTTCGCCAATCTGAGGGCTTGTCCTTCTCTACTCTTTTAAATAACTTTTCTTCCAACCAACTTCGTCTTGAACTCTTGGCAAAGACTTAACCGCAAACTACTCTGAACTGTGTGATCCTCTGCAAAGACACTGAACCATTAACATTGGCCCAGGCCTATTGATTTGAATCCTAGTTGTAGTAAGCCTTTTCTAGATTGCCCTGCCTACTTACTCGTTGGTGCTGCTTGATTTTGAATAACCTTGTCTTTACCTCACTTTTTAAATTGCTGGAGTGCCTTTTTGCTCACACTTGTTATTTTGAGCTTAACTTGTTCAGAATTGATTGGGTGTGGTGTACTATATTAAGATTGTGATTTTCTGCTGCTTTATAATAGTGAATTGTTTTATAACTGATGGTGTAAATAAATGTATATTCTTTTACTCAGAAACCTTGAGTCAGTGTTTGTTTGAACCATAGCAATTGCTGTCCTTTGCGTAAGTTCTGATACTGCTCACTTTACTCTTGCGATAAGTCTGGCTGCTCAGCCATCGCTAACACTTTACTGTGTAGTACAGGCTTGTACCAAAGGTGATTTTGTACTTACACTTTTAGTCTTTATTGTGTGTGGTGTTCCCAAAGGGTACTGCATATAATTCTGCCTAACAGACCCTGTGGAATGCATACATTCCATACAGGAAAGGTGGACATAGGAAAATAAACAGTCATGGGATGAAAAAATACATTTGTTTCACCACATCTTAGTGAAGGGGCTCCCCACGGATGTACAGGTCTCTTTAGAAAAGATAGTGGGAATTGAGGCAAAGGGGTGGCCTGAGATTCCGACGACAATTGTACTACTATTGCAAAAGAAAGCAGGAGAAGGATAAGGAGACAGTCAATAATGCGACCAAAGCAGAAAGCAAATTGGTACAGAAAAAACTGGCAAAAATACACATGGAGGGGTCAGTACTCACAGGGCCAATTGTGGTTCCATAAGCTCAGCAAGTGGGGCTTCCAGTGGCCACGGTAATGCAGCCCACATTCATAAACGTGCAGCAGCCAGGGTTTATGCAGGCAGGTGAAGTAAATGGGTACATGGGGCAGTATCGGTATGCAGTGATTATGTAGAATCACAAAATATCAAATCCAATTACAACAAATCCAAAATAACAAATTCCAAAATAACGAATTTGGAAACAAACAAAAGGGGTTGGGAATAGGAATAGTGGTTTTGGGAGTGGTGGAAAGGTATTAGGAACAAAAAAAGGGGTTTGGAGGGATGCCCCCAAAAACATCGAAAAACGAATTTGTTGTTTTGGCTTCGTTATTTTGGTATTAGTTGTAATTGGATTAGTTATTTTGGATTCAATGAAATCACATGTAACCAACAGTATCAGACTGGGAGAGGATACTACACGTGTGGAAGGGGAATGGGTTAAAGGAAGTGACTCCACATTTCGGAGTACAGTGCTGGGAATTTGCATGTGGGAATTCTGGACCTTGTGCACGAACATGCCCACTCTTTGCACTGGTAGGGCATGCGCAACAGACATACATGCAGCAGACTCCTCAACAGGTGCAGGTTAAGCCACACAACAGCAGACATACATGCAGCAGACTCCACAGCAGGTGCAGATAATGCTGGAGCTACAGCAATTACAGAAACAGCCAGCACAGACTCAGGATATTAGTACCTAAGGACAAGTGAAGGTACAAATGGGGAAATGACAGGACCTCAAGGTACAGTGAACGTACTTCAGGCACAAGCACAGACACAGATTCCGAAAGGGGTAACTATACTGGGACAGAATACCATACCCCAATGCACTGGAGTGACAATGGTGGGCAGTAACCCATTTGTGTCATCTTCAAACACTTTTTCCCAAAAGGGTGGGCCATGGGGAGTACAAGTGTGTCCCGTTCTAGCAGTAACTGAAGACCCAGAGGAGGAACCGGGGTTAGAAGTTCAGATAGGACATATGGGATTTTCCTCTCTTATAGATACAATCAGATCAAGCATCAAGGAAGAAGGATTTCCATTAGCTAACAAATGTTTGGACACAGAAGACTTTTCAGGGACAATTTTGAATGTTCCTCTGACAAAAGATTTGCCCTTGATGATAGGGATGCAGCATATTCTGGGGAGGGAACTACTCAGCAAATTGAATGCCACAATTTCATTCTCAGAGAAAGGAATTGTGTGCACCACACCCAGGAGGTATCCAGCTCAGGTGGCAGTACTGATTCAGGCTTACTATGTGCAGAGCACCATGAGAGGGATTCCCATTGTAAGGGAGGCATGGTATCACAAGTATGACACTGACACAAAAGGTACAAGTTTCAAAAACTTTATTAAATTCTTGGGGATTGGAAAAACTCCTACTTTGCCCTATAGCTATGATCAAAAAATAAAGAAAACACAGTCCTAGTCAGTCTATGTCAAATCAAAATGGCCTATACTAAAAAACCTAAAGCCTGCCCTATTTCTAAAAAGTGTGGAAAGGGGAATATGCATGCAAAGGAAAGTCAGTAATATAACATAAAGGATCAATATGGCTTAGTCAACTCTCCTCCCCATGTTGGTCAGCATGGATAAGGCGGTCCCTGTATACAGGATGACACACTCTGGCTCAGGTTATACAAAAAAAGGAAGTTCAAAACATGGGGTGAGGCCCGCTTGGACTTTCACATTAAAGTCACTTAATCTCGCCAAAAATGTCCTTTCACGGTTAATTAAAATTCACGTAGGTCTCCATCTGTCGGCCTTGGACCTCTCAAGTAATCACTAGTTCACCTAGGTCTCTCTCAGTCTGGCTTGGACCGCTCAATGTATAAATAGTTCACATAGGTCTCCCTCAGTCGGGCTCGGACCTCTCAAGAAAAGTACCTGATTTAACAAAGATCTCCCTCAGCCGGGCTCGGAGCTCACAATCACAGCACTTGCAGGGGTTCCCTTCCCAAAGCTTTATTCATACTCAACAAAAGTACCTCCCTCAACCGGGCTTTGACTTCGTAATCACAGCACTTTCACAGGTTCCCTTCGCCAAGCTTATTTCATGTTCTAGGTCTCCTTTAGCTGGGCTCGGACCTTTCACTGATGTCGAAGACTTTCGAATGTTCAAGGCTTTTCCTCAAACCTCCGCAGACCACTTAGACGTTCACTTCAGCTCTTACTTATGGTATTTGCCCCAGTATCTCTTGGTCTTGGTAGTTCAAAAAGGTCTAAGACGTCTTTCTCTTAAAGCAATCACCTTTTAACTTCCCCTTTCGTCAGGGTTAATCTTGACTATCGCATATTTCAAAGATGGTGATTGCAGGCAGGATAAGGGCTGTAGTAGCAAGCAGAGTAGGCTCTATCCAGGGCTATTGTAGAAGTCGCATGAGAAGAATGAATTCAGGGATTTGTTGTGGGCCTTGGTTGTTCGGGCTGGCTCCCTCCTCCAGGTTGCTGCAATTGGCCTTTCAGGACCAAGGCAACCAATAGGGGAAAGGGGTGAGGGCTGGCCAAGGCAGTTTACACATTGAAAAGTAATGCAGCAATCCTGGAAGGGCCGACACAATGAGGTACTGAAATTGTGAAAGTAGCAATGAAACAAAAAACCCAGGTAATGGGTTGAGCACGGAGAAGTAGATTGCAGTTACAGCAATCCTTAAGCTGCGTGTAGCAGAAAGCACAATTTAAATGCAAAGATGAAAAAGTCAGCGTGCCATGCGCATAACACACAGAGAACCCTTGGGCTTACACAAAGGCGGCACTGCCTCCAGATGGTAATTGCAGGCAGGATGAGGGCTGTAGCAGCAATGACATTAGGCTCCGTCCAGGGCTAGTCTGTGAGTCATAGGATAAGAATGAATTGAGTGCCTTGTTGTGCGCCTTGGTTGTTTGGGCCGGCTCCCGCCACCCGGTTGCTGCAATTGGCCTTTCAGGACCAAGGCAACCAATGGGAGAAGGGAGTGAGGGCTGGCCAATGCAGTTTACACGTTGAAAAGTAATGCAGCCATCTTGGAAGGGCTGACACAATGAGGTACTGAAATCGTGAAAGTAGCAATGAAACAAGAATCCCAGGTATGGGTTGAGCACGGAGCAGTAGATTGCAGTTACGTCAGTCCTCAGGCTGAGTGTAGCAGAAAGCACAATGTAAATGCAAAGATAAAAAAGTCAGCGTGCCATATGCATAAGACGCAGAGATCCCTTGGTCTTACACCAACGCGGCGCTACCTCCACATGGGATAGCATGCAGGATGAGGGCTGTAGAAGCAAGGATAGTAGGCTCCATCCAGGGCTAGTGTAGAAGTCGCAAGAGAAGAAGAGATCCAATAGTGATGGCTGTGGCCTGGCCACCTGGATGACAGATCCCCAAGAACTAGCTAGGGAGACACCTTCAGGTTTCTCACATATGGCATCAGATGTTTGCCGCACTTTGCAGCAGAAGACCTTGATCGATATGGCAGATGCTTTCGGCTGCAAAGGGTGACAAAAGAAAAAACCTAGTTAACCCCATTGGTGAACACCAGTGGCTTGTCCACTTACAGGAAATAACAGGGTTTCAACCCAGTTTTGTAACTGAAGGAGAGACAAGGTGGTGCCTGCTGCTATGTATAAGTCTAAGTGAGATTCATCATGCTATTCTTCGGATAAAAAGCTTCAGAACTCTGGGTAAAATGTGCTATCAAATGAGGTCCTAAAGGTGGACCCAGTGCGTTGGTCTGAAATATAAAAATCCTATTTGTCAAGGTGTGCCAAGAAATGATAATACCCGAGTACTGGCAAGAGGCAACCTTACTCCCTGTCTGCAAGAAATGCTACAGAGAGGTGCCTGCTAACTATAGATTGCTTTCTTTGCTAGATGTGTCAGGTAAACTATGTTCTACTTTCATACTGGGTGCTCTACAGAAGTGGGCAGCCAAGAAAAACATCCTTGACCCTACATAAACAAGGTTTCGGCCAGGCTCTGCTACCACCCACAACATTAGGTTAATGGACAGACTGGTAAAGGAGGCGGTGACTGGAGGCAGCCCAGCCCTGTACCTGATCTACGTTGATTTTTGGCCAGAGTTTGATTCAGTGAACCGTTCAATTTTGTGGCAGAAGTTGAGAGGACTGGACTGCCCTGAGCAGCTGCTTTTCGATTTTGGTTGGCCTGTATACTGACACGGGTGTGAAGGTGTGATTGGATGTGACTGGTGCCCGATCAGGCATGTTGAAGCTGAATAGTCAAGCAAGGTTGTGTGCTGACTCCCCTGTTTAATCCCTATCTGGCCAACTAATTGAAATCTCCGAACACTATTGGTCACTCAGTTAGACTGGGAATCAGTTATGTTTTGTGCATGCTTTAAGCAGATGACCTGGTCCTTATGGACTGAACGATTGGGGGAATCTGTGCCAAGATCAGGTCTGTAGAGTACGCTCAGAGCAAAGATTTGTGCATAAATGTGAAAATAAATAAAGCAATGGTTGTTGCTGGTCACAAAATAAACTGGGTTATCCTGGATACTCAAATTGGAAACATTGAGTACGTAGAGTATTATCTATTCCTGGACCTGGAACTGAATGCAAAAGGAGATTACAATTATATCAGAGAAAGTAATAATGATAAACAAATTTGCAATGGAAACAGCAGGCTTTCAATCGAAGGAATCACTTGGCTTTACAATCAGTGCTTTTGGCCAACTAGATTTTATGATTTGGAGGCCCTGACCATGTGTCATCTGAAATGGTTGAATGTGCTGGAAGGCAAGTTTAGGAGAACAATACTGAAGTTGGCCCCTTATACTCCCATGGCATATATCTGCCTGGAACTAGGGTTGGTCTCCCTTGGTTGCCAGGCGATGATACGAAGAGGCTGCTGTATATTAAATCTCGAATGCAACCCCTGCGCCCACTATTCGGCATATTTGGCAGGTAGCTATGTTTCTGAGTCCCTGGACTCTACCAGTTTGGTGCAATTAAACAAAGAATGCTTCACATGTATCAAGTGGAGCCCAGATTTTAAGAGGGGTACTAGTTACGAAACTATGAAAAGTATATTTAAGAACAACTATAATCGTTTGTATCATCTACATAATCATATGTATGTGGGCTGTGTTGTTCATACATATCTCAAAACACAACCATATCCATTGCGTAGTCCCAACCCAGCGGTTCATCACCTAATACTTCGTATACACCAACTGCCACTACTAGTTACACAAGGTGTATACACTAAAATGCCCATTGAAAACAGAAGTTGTCGCATATGTAGATTACAAGATAAATTAGAGAACGCCTGGCATGTGTTCACTGAATGCAGAGTTCTATCTCCATGTGCATACTGGGCCAATTTGTGTGCCGTTATAACTCCATTAAGACAACTGAGTTACTGTTTGAATACAGACTCTGCAGCTATGCATGTTGCAATTTTTTGCCTGTGGAAGCAAATTTCAAAGCACCTTAAGAAATGAAGGAACACATCTGCTAAAGAATTTTCAGATGAATTTATGTTTTCTTTACTTTTCTGGATATGCACACATTTGTTTAACCAAGGGGAAAGCCTAAAACACGTGTAACCCCAAGTCTTTCAGCACAGCATAATTCCAGGAATTCTGCTCATGTGCACACCCTACATATTTGGGCCCAGGGTGCCCAAGCCACCAAAGAAAACAGGGAACCCCATGCATTTCCGAAAAGAGGACACCCGTGGAAATCCGCAGAGGTCTGACTTGCACAAATCGGCCCAGAATTTATTACCCAGAAACTCTGACAAAGTCCAAAATGTGGCGGAAAAAAAAACATATTCTGCACACTTCGTCGGGGAATGTAGCAGAGCATTTTTTTTCTCAAAATTCATAGAAGCCATTGCCGTAACAAGCCAACCATGTCCATCACATACCTTTTTTACAGTCATTTTCCTGCTTTTTCCCTAAACTATGACATTTTCCCCTACAAAGTTGTTGCCAGACCTGCACAAATCACCCCTTCCTAAACTTAGAATTTTGTCTACTTTTCAGAAATGTATGCCTTTCTGTCCTCCAATTCGGCTTTCCAACCGTTTTCTTCCATTCCGTCCATGCATGTCCATTTGGCAAAAATTGCCAAATCGCCTATCTCTCACAAAACGGTTCATAACCACATCAAATTATTTTTTTTTGTTTCCAATGAATGTGTTCCTGAAAGCCAGGAAATTGGGGAATTCAACACAGCAAACCATTTGCTCCTAGCTCTTGCAAGTAAAAAACCACAGGCTTCTTTGTACATCATTTTATTGGCATTTTTTGAAAAAACACACATTTCTCTCGCTTTTTGGTTATTTTCTCTCACCCCCCCCTACAGCAACCTAGGATTCCTGGGTGGCGTTACGACTGCCTACATGTGGGAAAAAAGGGGCCACATTTGTTGAGATATCTCATGTAAGATAAAAGTTACAAGGCATTGAATGGCGACATACCGAAATCACCAAAAAAGGCTGTGGCACTGGGGGGAAAAACCCATGGCACTTAAAGGGCAAAAGTCTGTGCTGCCCATGTCAATCAATGCTTCATCTAGGGATAGACCTTGTGATTTGTGAATAGTGACAGTACATGCAAGTGACAGAGGAAACTGCTCTGCGTACTAACATGTCTTTGAAAAGAAGGAAACGTCCTATTCGGCCAATTTGTTTAACCTCTGCAAGTTTGTCAAAGTGGATATTGACAAACTGAATGTTGTCATGCAGAAATGTCTGGAAGCCAACAACTGTACCAATTGCTCCATTGACTAAGCCTTGTTCAATGTCAAAGTTACATTTTAGAATTACTCTGCAGTTTAGACACAAAGTTAATATGTTCTCCAATCTGGATGTGTTGGAGATACATTTTTCTCAGCTATTTAGTTGTGCTGTTTCTTGTTGACACATAGGAAGTGTCATGCCGTGCACTTCTAGTTTGTCTGTGGAGCTGATATACAGAGTAGGTTGCATTTCGTTTTCAATATTCTTTCAATTAATTGATTACAGCTTGCAAACGTTGGAATTAAGGACATACATTTTAGATTGTGTTGCATTAATTGTTCCATGATATCAGGAGCAGATGTGTTTCGCCCATACAGCTCATGGATTATTCGACTATTAAGATTGATTTAGCATCTTTAGTAAGCAGCCCAGTTCTAGTGCATTCAAATCTTAGCATATGTGAGGTATGCAGACTGGCGCATGTTTTGAGCTAGTTCTTTGTAGTGAAAATGTTGCCAGAGATTTACACTTCCAATTCTGCCAAAAGCATTACGGCATTCTTTGTGTCCTAATGTTTTGAAAATAGGTTGCCGTTTCACTGGCATCAACTTAGGAGGTCTCAGAAAACAATCGAATGTTATCCTCCAAACAGTTCCTCATAGTTGGATTTTAGGACTTCTTGCATTCTGAGATGAATTACAGCCAACATGAGGATGGACACCACGATTACTTCATCTATCAGGCGCACTTGTTTTAGAATTCTGCAAAGCTCAGTTGCAGCCTCTGCTGAAAATGTGTAGTATTATTTTTTTTTTATTATTACATTTTATTCAGGCAATCCTGAATTTGATCAAACTTTCAAGTACACTTTGTTTCATCTTGTCCATCAGTCCACTGTTGAGTCTATCTGGTTAGTCATACACAAATTTTCCCAAAATTCACTCCTCACTTTTGTCCATTAGCCGCGTTTTGGTTCGACAGTGGACTAGACCACCTCGATACCTGGTTTATCCGCTGGAATGCTAGTTCTATTAATTTTACCATGGCCACTGTCCATCTCGTCGTTTCTCCCGAGATTAATTTGTTCTACAGATCATCTTCTTGCAGCATCCAAGGGTTTGTTGTCAACCGTAGGAGATATGTATTTCAGTTTTTTTTTGGTTTTGGGGCAATCTATCAACAGATGTCTCAGGGTTTCAATCACTGCTGGCTTTTTGCAAAGGCGGCAAACATTTTCATTTTCCCTCTTTGCTCCCCGGATAGTTATGATTTCATGTGTTAGTAATAGATTGAGTCTGGCTTTCATGAAGAGATTTCTCTTCTTTTTGTCAGGAAATTTGACACAGTAGTTTAGGGGACTTTTCCTCTTGTTAAAGGTCAGAGGAAGATGATTTAAGAGTTTGTTCCCTGCCGCTTTCTCAATCGTCTGGATCCAGTCCATCTCTTCCATTTTTTGTTTGATTCTGTCAGGGTTTTCCTTTAGCTCCTTTTCTGTACAGGCTATTTCTATTAACTTCACTTTTCTATAGTGTACCCATTTTTTTAGGGCTTCACATTTTCCGATCTCGATTTCTTCCATAATGATGTGATATGTCGGTAGAGTGTCGTCCATGCTGATTTTCCTATAAAGTCTCATTGCACTTTGGTCGACAATAGAGGCTAGTGATACTAAGCCCAATTCTCGTCTAATGGCAGGCATCGAGGTCGATTTTGGCACGCTTTCCAAACAAGACCTTCCAACTTATCCCAGAGCGGACGTGGGATATTCAACAAGGCTTCCATTCCATACACCAGTGCTGGAACCACTTTGGTCTTGTAAAAGTTTATCACAGGGATTAATGAGAACTTCCCGAACTTGTTGTTTACTGCTCTTGTTTGCGAAGATAGACATTTAGCTTTATCCCACAGCATGTCTTGCATCGCCAAATCAGTTCCTGAACTGTCCATTTGGACCCCGAGATACTTAATGTTGTTTACCGTTTCGATTTTGGTATTATCAAGAAACCAGTCAGCTGTTTATTTACTTTTCTCAGCTCCTTCTCTATTACCATGATTTTTTATTTTGTTCTGTTTATCTCTAAATGGTTGTCCTCCATATATTTTGCCAGGTTATTTAATTTGCGCTGTAGCCCAATTTTCGTCTGGTCTATTAAGATAACATCATCGGCGTACAGCAGTCTTGGGATGATGGTTTTTCCGATTTTAGGAGGGAAGGCCCTAATTCTTTCTTCTGTATGTTGGTAATCACCTATTAACACAATGAATAGGGCCGGGGCCAGAGGGCATCCCTGTTTGAAAACCTCTGTTCATCCTGATCTCTTCTGATAGTGTGCCTTGCTGGTTCAGCTTAACTCTTATCTTCGTTTGAGAGTGAAGAGCTTTTATAGGGTCAAGCACCTTTGTAGGACAGTTCCAGCTGCGTAATTTCACCCATAGTTTATTCCAATCGATCTTATCGAAGGCTTTCGAGAGGTCCACGAACGCCAGGTAGACCTTGGGCGCTCCTTCCTTCACTTTTGCTTTTAGGATGTTTAATAGCATGATGTTGATCACTGTGCTGCCGTTTTTCTGAAAACCTGTTTGTAAGATGTCTTTGGATGGACCATTTCTTTCCCAGGTCCTGAAGTGGTCGAGCAGGAGAGTAGCAAATATTTTTCCTATAATATCCAGTAATGCTATCGGCCTGTAGCTTTGGGGGTCCTCTCTACATCCTTTTTTGTACACCGGTACTATGACTGCTTTCAGCCAAGTTTCTGGAATCAGTTTTTTTTGCTACATTCCGTGAATATCTTGCTGATCACTTCACACCACTCTTTCGGGAAATGCTTTGGATCCACATTCGTCAGTCTGTCAGGACCGGGTGCTATGGATGTTTTTAGCTTCCTGATTGACATTTCTATATCCTCAGGATTTGTTACGTCAACCCAAGCTGAGTTGAGGTCGTCTTCCATCACAGTGTATTTAACTCCAGGCCTTCAAATTCCGTCGTTAAGTAGTGTATCCACTTTTCTTCCGACACTGCATTGCCCTGTGTCGCGCATTGTTAGGCAGAAACCTGTGCAGTTCCCTTAGGGACCACTGCAAAAGGCTTAAGACTACAGGTGTTGGCAGTAAACCCAATTGGTAGCAGTCTGTACCACCCAGATTTACCTGGTAGCTGTGGCTGAGCAGCCAGACTTCTCTCAAGAAGAGTTAGACAGTCTATAGAGTATACAAGCTGGGTACCAAAATACAGTAGCACAAGCAAACACTGACCAGAGCTTTGGTATCAAGTATTTAATTATTTATTTAAACACACACTTAGAAACACTCTAGAACTATTATTATAAGTAAGTTCAAAAACACAATCACTATTATCATATTGTTAGGGAGAATACTCTGTAAGACTAATTCCCCAAACCTAGTGAGTCCCCCAGCAGCTTTGCTGGATTTTTGGGGTTTATTTTTTTCTCTCCTGCTAAGAGTGAGATTCTTTTGCTCAAACTCTTAGAAATGATTTGAGGTGTTCCTTTAACTTGCCATGTGTTTTATGGGCTATGGGGTCTTTTACTCCATAGGGTCTCATGTGTTTTTTTTGATGTGGGTTACACATTACTCTCCCTGCCGTAACCCAGGGGTGTCGTAGCGACCCCCCAACATAGACTCCATACCCTGGGACTGACTACTGTCTCCCAGGGCATGTAAAGTCACCATTGGCTTTGCTAGTCCCAAATTATGAACAGAAACCAGTACAAACCATCATATTGTGGACGTACTGGTCGGGGCAATTCGAATGCCCCGGGGTCTGTTGTTCGAGGGGGCACGTCTCCGTCCCCCTTGATCGAGTTTTGGCTGGTGGCAGTGGATACTACTTTTTATATTCAACCGCGAATATATCTCTATGGGATTTTCCCATTGTTCGAGGCTACCAACTTTAATTATTTAATTCTTATAGCCTCGAACATACCGCCGGTTTATTTATTTAATATTAATTCACCAGTTGGTATTTTTTGCTAGAACTCGATTCTAAAATGGCGTTTGTGTTCTCTTCTGTGACTCCAACCCAAGTCGAGCCCTTTGTTCCACTTTTTGGCGGGCTTCTCCACAGAAGCCTCCAAAGTGGTGCCACTCTGTCTGGGTACCACAGAGGGTGTGGCAGGGGGTTTAGGCACCCTGGACTGAGTTACCTTGGTAACTCAAGTCACACTCTTGTGTGATTGGCCCAAGTGGTGAGCCGGCCGGCTCACCACTTAGCATGTTTGATTGACAGCTAGGCTGAGTGAATGGGCGTGTGCTGCATAAAAGCAGGGCTTTGGGGACTGGAACTTCAGAAGTCCCCACAGGACCTAAGAATCCGAGGAGGGAGAAGCTGAGCCGACCTGCAACGATGACACCATCGGTGGAGCCCTGCTGAACCGTCTCACCACTGATCTCTTCTGATAGTGTGCCTTGCTGGTTCAGCTTAACTCTTATCTTCGTTTGAGAGTGAAGAGCTTTTATAGGGTCAAGCACCTTTGTAGGACAGTTCCAGCTGCGTAATTTCACTCATAGTTTATTCCAATCGATCTTATCGAAGGCTTTTGAGAGGTCCACGAACGCCAGGTAGACCTTGGGCGCTCCTTCCTTCACTTTTGCTTTCAGGATGTTTAATAGCATGATGTTGATCACTGTGCTGCCGTTTTTCTGAAAGCCTGTTTGTAAGAAGTCTTTGGATGGACCATTTCTTTCCCAGGTCCTGAAGTGGTCGAGCAGGAGAGTAGCGAATATTTTTCCTATAATATCCAGTAATGCTATCCGCCTGTAGCTTTGGGGGTCCTCTCTACATCCTTTTTTGTACACCGGTACTATGACTGCTTTCAGCCAAGTTTCTGGAATCAGTTTTTTTTGCTACATTCCGTGAATATCTTGCTGATCACTTCACACCACTCTTTCGGGAAATGCTTTGGATCCACATTCGTCAGTCTGTCAGGACCGGGTGCTATGGATGTTTTTAGCTTCCTGATTGACATTTCTATATCCTCAGGATTTGTTACATCAACCCAAGCTGAGTTGAGGTCGTCTTCCATCACGGTGTATTTAACTCCAGGCCTTCAAATTCCGTCGTTAAGTAGTGTATCCACTTTTCTTCTGACACTGCATTGCCCTGTGTCGCGCTTTGTTAGGCAGAAACCTGTGCAGTTCCCTTAGGGACCACTGCAAAAGGCTTAAGACAACAGGTGTTGGCAGTAAACCCAATTGGTAGCAGTCTGTACCACCCAGATTTACCTGGTAGCTGTGGCTGAGCAGCCAGACTTCTCTCAAGAAGAGTTAGACAGTCTATAGAGTATACAAGCTGGGTACCAAAATACAGTAGCACAAGCAAACACTGACCAGAGCTTTGGTATCAAGTATATAATTATTTATTTAAACACACACTTAGAAACACTCTAGCACTATTATTATAAGTAAGTTCAAAAACACAATCACTATTATCATATTGTTAGGGAGAATACTCTGTAAGGCTAATTCCCCAAACCTAGTGAGTCCCCCAGCAGCTTTGCTGGATTTTTGGGGTTTATTTTTTTCTCTCCTGCTAAGAGTGAGATTCTTTTGCTCCCACTCTTAGAAATGATTTGAGGTGTTCCTTTAACTTGCCATGTGTTTTATGGGCTATGGGGTCTTTTACTCCATAGGGTCTCATGTGTTATTTTTTATGTGGGTTACACAGCACTCTCCCTGCCGTAACCCAGGGGTGTCGTAGCGACCCCCCAACATAGACTCCATACCCTGGGACTGACTACTGTCTCCCAGGGCATGTAAAGTCACCATTGGCTTTGCTAGTCCCAAATTATGAACAGAAACCAGTACAAACCATCATATTGTGGACGTACTGGTCGGGGCAATTCGAATGCCCCGGGGTCTGTTGTTCGAGGGGGCACGTCTCCGTCCCCCCTGATCGAGTTTTGGCTGGTGGCAGTGGATACTACTTTTTATATTCAACCGCGAATATATCTCTATGGGATTTTCCCATTGTTCGAGGCTACCAACTTTAATTATTTAATTCTTATAGCCTCGAACATACCGCCGGTTTATTTATTTAATATTAATTCACCAGTTGGTATTTTTTGCTAGAACTCGATTCTAAAATGGCGTTTGTGTTCTCTTCTGTGACTCCAACCCAAGTCGAGCCCTTTGTTCCACTTTTTGGTGGGCTTCTCCACAGAAGCCTCCAAAGTGGTGCCACTCTGTCTGGGTACCACAGAGGGTGTGGCAGGGGGTTTAGGCACCCTGGACTGAGTTACCTTGGTAACTCAAGTCGCACTCTTGTGTGATTGGCCCAAGTGGTGAGCCGGCCGGCTCACCACTTAGCATGTTTGATTGACAGCTAGGCTGAGTGAATGGGCGTGTGCTGCATAAAAGCAGGGCTTTGGGGACTGGAACTTCATAAGTCCCCACAGGACCTAAGAATCTGAGGAGGGAGAAGCTGAGCCGACCTGCAACGATAACACCATCGGTGGAGCCCTGCTGAACCGTCTCACCACTTTTCCCGACGACAGAGGCGATCTCCAGTCCGGAGTGTCTTCTTCCTTTGACTGGTGGGGATAACCAGTTTCACCTTCTTTTCACCTTGCTGGAGCATCTCGTGGCCGCCTTGCCCGTGCCAAGCACCCCGGCAACCGGAATACCACGGTTTACCACTACCGCGAAGATAAGGGTAGTGCCTTTTAACCGGAGAACTCCGCGGCTGGTTTCTTCCCTGGCAGTGCAACGAGCTTCATCTTTCCTCCACGGCGAGACCTCTTCTTCCTCTGGACGAAACATCAACTTGCACCTGCTGCCAGGAACAACTGCCCCCGCTGGAGCTTCCTTTACACTTAAAGTACTGTGTCCCGCCTGGCTTCTCTCGCGACAGATCGTTCGGGGTGACAGTAAAGCCTCGACTTTCTAACCTGGGCTAGCCTGGGACAACCTAGCTAACGTTTCCTGACTTTAATTTCATCCTTTTTGTGCAAACCATCTACAAAGACTCTTTGGGCATAACCCCACTGGTGAACCTGGACCCCTTCTGCTTGCTCTCTCCAAGAGTGGGACTTGCAATTGACTTCCTTTCTATCCAGTAGAACTCTGCCTATCCTGCCTTACTGTGGTTCTTTGAAAAAGTATTGAAACTTGTGTGCTTCTTTAACTCTGCCTTTTTCCATTCCTTTCTTTACAACTATTAGAGTGTCATCTTATGTTAAGCGCTCACCTCTGTCTGAAAATAAGTGGTGTTTCTCACTAAGACTTGTTTAATAAGTGAATAGGGTTGTATATATATGATAGTGACTGTGTGCTGAAATTACTTACCTCTTTTTTGCTAGTGTAATTTACAAGTGTGTTTTTAAATGAATAATTATATACTTTTACACCAAAGCTCTGATCAGTGTTTGTTTGTGCTACTGTGTCTCTGTACCTATTGTGTATACTCTATATACTGCCTAATTCTTCTTGAGGGAAGTCTGACTGCTCAGCCACAGCTACCAAGTGAATCTGTGTGGTACAGACTGCTACCAAGTGGGTTTACTGCCAAACACCTGTAGTCCTAAATCTTTTGCAGTCGTCCCTAAGGGAACTGCACAGGTTTCTGCATAACACATATGTACACCCCTTATTCCTTATTAGACAAGTCTTAGTTAACACCACTTATTTACAGACAGAGGAGATCGCTTAACTAAAGATGGCACTCCAATAAGTTTAAGAAAAAGGGAGGGAAAAGGCAGAAATTAGGAACAGCACACAACACAATCCTTCAGAAGCACTTAGCAAGGCAGAAAAGTCAAAGTCTACTTGTGAGCAAAAGGTTCAGAGGCCAGGCTCCCTCTTGGAGAGAGTAGAACACCAATGCGCCCAAGAACACACAGTTTAAAAGGCTTGGAGTGTCTTGCAGAGAGTTCAGAAGGGAATCAGTTCAGTTTAGAAAAGTTCAGTTAGCCAGCCTAGGGCCAACCCAAGTGGTAAGTTGAGGCTTTAAGAGTCACCCCACACAGACCGTTGTGAGGGAGGCCAAGAGGACACAGTACCTTTAAAGTGGAGAGGAACCTCCAGCGGGGCAGTTGTTCCTGGCAGCGGATGCAAGTCGCGGCGTCGTCCAGAGGAAGAGATGATCTCGACGTGGAGGAAGGCTGAAGGTCGTTGCACTACCAGGGAAGAAACCAGCCGCGGAGTTGTCCGGTTAAAAGGTGCTACCCTTTTATTCGCGGTAGTGGAGAAAACGTGGTATCCCGGTTGCCGGGGTGCTTGGCACAGGCAAGGCGGCCACGAAATGATCCGGGAAGGCGAAAAGGCGGGCAAACTGGTTATCCCCACCAGTCAAAGGAAGAAGACTCTTGGGATTGAAGATCTCCTCTGTCGTCGGGAAAAGTGGTGAGACGGTTCAGCAGGGCTCCACCGGTGGTGTCGTCGTTGCAGGTCGGCTCAGCTTCTCCCTCTTCGGATTCTTTGGTCCTGTGGCGACGTCTGAAGTCCCAGTCCCCAAAGCCCTGCTTTTATGCAGAAAACCCCCATTCATCAGTCCTAGCTGTCACTCAAACATGCTAAGTGGTGAGCCGGGCGGCTCACCACTGGGCCAATCACACCAGAGTGCGACTTGAGTTGCTGAGGCAATGCAGTCCAGGGTGCCTAAACCCCCTCCCACACCGCCTGTGGTACCCGACAGAGTAGCACCACTTTTGGAGGCTTCTGTGGAGAAGCCCGCCAAAAAGTGGAACAAAGGGCTCGACTTGGGTTGGAGTCACAGAAGCGAACACAAACGCCATTTTGGAACCGAGTTTCGGCAAAAAATACCAACCAGTGAATTTATATTAAACCGGCGGAAAGTTCGTGCTATATTACGAAGTGATAGCCTCGAACAAGGGGAAAATCGCATAGGAATGTATTCGCAATCGAATATAAAAAGTAGTATCCACTGCCACCAGCCAAAACTCGGTCAGGGGGACTGGACAGTGCCCCCTCGAACAACAGACCCCGGGGCAATCGAATTACCCCGACCAGTACATCCACAATATGATGGTTTGTACTGGTTCTGTTCACAATTTAAGACTAGTAAAGCCAATGGTGACTTTACATGCCCTGGGAGACAGTAGTCAGTCCTAGGGTATGGAGTCTATGTTTGGGGGTCGCTATGAAATCCCTGGGTTACTGCACGGAGGGTGCTGTGTAACCCACATACCAAAAACACATGAAGCCCTATGGGGTAAAGGACCCCATAGCCCATAAAACACATACAAAGTCAAAGGAACACCTCAAGTCATGTCTAAGAGTGGGAGAAAAAGAGTCTCACTCTTAGCAGGAGAAAAAAATAAACCCCAAAAATCCAGCAAAGCTGCTGGGGGACTCACTAGGTTTGGGAAATTAGCCTTAACAGAGAATTCTCCCTAACACACTTGTTGTATTGTTCATGTTTCTTATCAACGCCCAGAATTTACTTTTTTGTCAAGATTGTTCTCATCTCTTCGGCATCCTTTTGGTATAGGACAGCTCTGTTGTTTTCTCCAGCTGTTATAGCTTTTCACTTCTAACTGCCAATTCTCCCAATCTTCTTTGGTGTTTGTTTTCTTTGCTATTCTTCGCAAGCCCCACCCCACTTTTCTTTTTTCGACCACTGCTTTGTCTTAGGCGTGCTTTGCATGATGCGGTTTGGTGGTTTTCCTTGACCCTGGCTTTTGGTAAGCCAGTAATAGTGGTAAGCAGTTTGGTCTTTCATCGGCCTTGTTAGACGGATTGCTAGCCACTGTCAGATCCCAAGACTTCTTGATTTTCTGGATGTCCGCTTCTGCTATTTGGAGTCGTGTTTGTTGTGTATTTACTTCAGTAACCACGTGATAGTTCAATTTTTCAGGTCTCTTTCCTTGCCAAGTAAAGGAAAGTAGATTGTGGTCGCTGTGCGTTGTTCTTTGTACTTTAAAACTCTCAATGCTCGGTATTAGACCTTCCATTATGAATATATAGTCAAGCGTTGCTTTTGAGGACATTCGCTCCCAGGTCGGGATGTTGATTTGTTCTGGGAACAACAAGTCAATATTTTGAATGTTTCTCGCTTTGATAACTTCTTTCCATGCTTTCCCTCAATCCTTAGTTGCTTCAGCACCAACGGGCCACTGTGCTTCACTCGGCTTCGCCTCAGTTGTGTCATTGCATTTGGCATTGAAGTCACCACATATAACAATTTCTATTTTCTCGAAATCTTCATACAACTGATCTATCGCTGCTCCCATATTGGAGCAGAAGATTGCTGTTGACATTCGTTGCGGATTCCAGTAGCAATTTATTATTGCTAGATGGTTTAGTTGGACATTACGATTCTTCGCGCCCCGTTGTGACCATGTTGTCAGAATAACAAGCATTTCATATGCTTCTTTCCATTTTCTGGGTTCCGTTAGGCCCAGGCCCATTTTGATTGCCATTAAAAGACCCGACGAAGGTCGGCCTAACAGGCCCTTAACTGCTGGTGATATTTCCACCGTAAACCCATCAAGCATGGGCTTCTCCATCAGCCAAGTTTCTTGCAAGCAGACTATGTCATAAAGGCCCAGATTCACGCCTCCGACTGTCGTTAGATGTTCGTAGTCTCTCGTGTTCCAAGATCCCAAAGTATATTTTTCGTTTTCGGGCCACTCCACTCCACTTGTTGCGTCGTTGGGCTGGTCGAGGGCAGGCCCTAGTCGTTGCTATTTCACAGAATTCTTGTTCCAAGTCGATGTTAACCACTTACAAGGGCCTTTCAATTGGGAAGACCCTGTCCTTTTCACCGATTGTGGCTCCTTTGACTTTGGCGCTAGATTCGGTATGAGTCCGATGATCATTTTGTTCCTCTCTTCATCTTCTTGTTGAGCCCTGTCTGTACTCTGGGTATTCCCTGTTATAGTAAATCTGTTGCCTGGTTTTTCCCTCTTCCACCCTCTCGGTTTTGTCACTTTGTCACTTTTCATTTCTTTGCATATGTTGGTTTGTCACCAAGCTTCCTCTTTTGCCTTGGGATTCTTCCAGCGATTGTGTCGGTATAGGTCCTCTGTTTTCGATTGATAATGCTTTGAGTACTTTATCATTTCTTTCTTTTCATGCTCCTGCTCCCTTCGTCCCTTCCTTTTTATTTCTGTTAGGCAAAAGCCCATTTGCTCAATTTCTTTAAACGCAGAGTGGTCAATATATTTGATTCCGGCTGCTTTCACATGAAGATATGCTTTGGCCCTTCTTTCGCTATGATACGGTTCCACTAATTTAAGATCTTCTGTTCTGATTTTCCATAAAGTTTTCATTTTCTTTGTTATCTGCAATACTGTTGGCCGATTTAGAATTAGATCTTCATCTTTTACATCCAGTTGTTTTAACTTAAATACGCGTGTCTCTTCTTTTGTTTTTGTTTGCCTTTCAACCTCCTCTCTTGTTGCTCGATGTTGCCGTGGACTCCCTCTGGTTCTGATTCTTTTATTTTTCTCCTTTTCTCGTTCTTCGCTTAGGTGTCGTTGGGATTTATCTTGTGAGTCCTTTTTTTGCGTCAGTATTGGGCAGCTTAGATCATTTTCACAACGTTCCTCTTCTTTTCTTACTTTTCCTACCTTGTTTGCTTCTTTTTTATGGTTACTGTTCTCCATACTTTTGGTTATCTTTATGTCATCCTCCTTTATCTCAATCTCGTTTTTTTCCACGTGTTGTGATAAATTCATTAGGTCGGACTTATTCATAAATTTCCCTGCCGTTCTTGGCGATCTTGCTGTGTCACTTTCTGTCAGCCGTTTGGTAGTACTATCTTGTTGCTCCCTTGTTTGCGGTCCAGTTTTGCTGAGTGTTGATACCGATGCTTCAACAATCGCCTTTTTTCCTAGTTTGGTATCTTGTTAGCAGCTATCTGCAGTACTGTTTTTCTTGGGTCCCTTTTTTGTTTTGGTTGGTGCGAATCTTCGTCATGTCTTGGTGCCGGTGAAGACATGATTTTATCCAAACATACACTGAATCTGCAAATCTGTATTTTAGGTTTCTGAATTGTGGTTGACTCTGTTAGTTTTCTATTTATTAGTTCCATTGTTTCGATCTTTCTTTCTAAGGATTCAATTTCCTGCTGCAATGTCACTTAATCTTTGGTTTTTCGGTGATGCTTGGATTTTTTCAGTTTTCTTAGTTACACCTGGTGATTCCATTGAGCGCTCCATCGATGATATTTGGTCCTGCTCTCTTGCTGCTTGACACCTCAATGGCCTTCTGGTCATTTGCTGGTCGTCCCAATTGCTTGTTTCCTCATCTGCCTTTTTCAAGGGTGTCATTTTTGAATGACCTTTCGTCAAATGGGGCTTAGTCCAGGCAAAGCGCTGCTCTCTTTCGACCTGAATGTGGTCCCTCTGTTGCACCTCTAGCGTAGTTTGCTCCGCCTGTGCTTTCTCCAGCGTTTGCCCCTCCATTTTTTCCTCTGTTTCGGCCGGTTTGAGTTGCGCCCCTTTCCTTAGTCGTTGAATCTGCTTGTTGTACGCTTTGAATCGGGGGACTCTCCTTATCTCTGATTGGTTGGTGGATAGCTTCTCTACCCCCTTCGGGTCTTCTTGAGTTCTACTACCTTCCTGGTTACAGTTGTCTTAACTTTATTGAGGTCTGGCATCTTCACCAGCTGGGGTGGCTTTTAATGAACCGACCATGTCCGTTTTTCTCTGTTTAGACACTGGCAGCGTTTCTTGAGCCACTTCAAGCATCTCTGCATCTGATACTGCTGTCTCCGTGTTTATCTTTCTTTTGTACTGTTGCGTAAAGAACACCTTTAACAGGCATGATAAGAGAGGGTTTGGCAAGCCTTTTGACGTGTGACCTCGCCTTTTGGTCACCTTTAAACCCCCATTTTCTTTTGATATTGGCTTTTTTCCATTCTACGCCATCAACGGGAGTTTGTTAGGTGCTCTCGTTCTTGAGGAATTATTCACCCTTAATTTTGTTGGTTTGGCCTCCATTTTTGTTTTATTTCTGGGGTTTTTTCTGGGTTTTTTTCCTTCCTCTGGATGTCGTTGTTAGTAGTTCCCCGTCAGTCTCCTTATTGGAGTCTTCGGGCTCCTCTTCCGTTATACTTTCTGGGTCAGTATCCACCTCTTCAGAATCGCCCTCCTTTTCCCTTTCCGTGTCCGTCTCATTTCCGGAGATCCCTATAATGTTCTTGCTATTGTTAAGCAACCTTTTCCCGTTTGTTTTGGGCCTCCCCCTCCCAGGCGACATTTCGTGTTGCTCTCTACTGGCGCTGTGGATAATTGCCATGATTTTTATTTTGTTTTGTGTATTTTTCTCTTTGTCAAATCCATTGAGCGGTCCTTTCTTAGGACCGTTCTCTTTGTTTTTTAGATGAGTCTCGATCTCTCGGGTTTTGGAGTTTCCGAGGAGTTTCGCTGAATTTTCTGCTCCCTCTGCACGTCGAGCGTCGGGGCTGTTCTCTGATTCTGTCGTATTGGAGTCAGCATGTCTGTAGGAGTGCTGCTTCCCCGCCTTCTGACTCCTCCCGGTCCTCGTCCGGTTCCACTCCTCCACTTCGCTCTTCCCCACCGCTAGGACTCCACTTGGCGCCCGGCGGAAGCCGTCCTCTGACCGCTCTCACTCGGGCTCCACTCGCCTCACAGGCGGACGGTGGAGTACAACCGGCGGCGGATGAAGACGGGTCCCTCGTCTCCTCGCTGAGGCTCCCCCCGTGGACTTTAACACTGCTATGACCGGGGGCCTCCAGGACCGTTGGGCTCATTCTCTCCTGACACCGGCCCTGACGCCCAGGATGGTTTTCTAGGACCTCCCGACCCGCCGGGTCCGCCTCAGCCGATAACGCTGCTCTCAAAAATACTCAGGCACGGTTGTTCTTTCATCACGGCCACGTGGTTTTGCGCTTCTTTCACTTTATTCTCACTTTCCGGTGTCTGGCCTGTGATTATCAGGTCCTTATGCTCGCTCATATCTGGAAACGGGGCTGGTAGAACAGACCCCCTGTCCAACTTATCCTTCTCTTTGCGCCCTGGAGCCTTTGGTCGCGTAGACTTTGCTGTTGACTTCGATGGTCATATGCCGGGATCCATACGGCTCTGGCTCTGCGCCTGCAGCGGACTGATGCAGACTGGCTCACAACCTCAGCTCACCAGCTCCGCTCACCCCTACGCGGTGTGTTGGGGTAAATATAGGCACCACTTCCACACAACAATGTGGAATGACTGGTCTGCTGCAGACTGACTCACAACCTCGGCTCACCAGTGTAGTATTATAATTTGTTTTGGTGTTCTATGGAGAGTAGTAGTAGTCTGTGTAAAGTGACACCACTTATGTTGTAAGCAGCTAAACCTGTGGAGGCTGTTACTACAGCCGAAAGGTCGTTGTTTGTTAGGTTTTGTAGAAATGTACTGATTATGGAATGTTTTGCCAGAAGCAGCTTCACCACTTACATACAGGAGCAGAGGTTTATCATTTTTACATTTACAGGTTTTACTTTCATGTTTAAAACCAAGCTCAATTTCTTGGGTGACTTCCAGATAAATGGTGAGTTAGTCATCATTTAGCTGAGATTCCTAAGATTTTTCATATTCATACATGGTATTTTCTACCTCAACCATGGCTATTTCTGCTTCATTTGGAATGAGTGGTTCTCCAAGTGGGTCTGGGATGCCTTTTAGGGAAGGTTGACTACCCTCACAATTGTCTTTGTGTAGTTGAGCTTCAATGTCTTCATCTTGTTGGTGTTCATTGTCCAACATTTCTATGTATTGTTTCAAATTGTCATTTTGTATACTGTTTACATTTGCTTTAAAGGCACTTCAAATGAGTCATAGCCACTTATTAATTTTCTTATCTCCAAGGTTTAAAAAGTTGGAGTAGGGCCATGTAATACAGTTCTCTATGTTATGGAGTTTTACATGATAACTTTACTTGATTAATTTGTCATGATGCCTACCTCTAAGGAGCCAGGCCGGGCCCAGCAACCCCAGAGGCAGACATCATTCACTCCTGGGAAGTCTCAGCGGGCCCAAGTCGGGGCCTTTTGGTCTCAGTCCTGTCGCCGTAGGCGCCAGGCTCATAGTGGACCCCAGTCCTGGCGCCTTAGGCGCCAGGCTCATAAAGGAGGATTTATGTGTAAGTGCTTGGGTGCACACTTACCTGATGCAGACCTTGCTGCTTCATCCAGGCCCTCTTGAGGCCTGGATGGGACTACTTTACCTGTGGGACTACTTTCCACTCGGGTGTGGTCGGGGAAGGATACATACCAGATTGGTGGAAGGATACATACCAGGAACTTCTTCCAAAGCTATTTAAACCCCACCCGAACAGCCACACGTGCTTCGCGTTGTTCTGCACCTAGCAGCTGGACGCTCACCGTGTCTGCTCCTGCATCCTGACTTCTGCCACGCCTGCCAGCACCCTGGATCACCTGCAAAGGGAGAAAGGAGTAGAATTGGAGAAGGAAAGACTTTACCTGCTAAATCTGCATCCCGGAATCATTTCACCGACGATCCTGAAAAGGAAGACATCATTTTAAAAGCATTTCACTACGATCGCTGCAGCGCTGCATTTTACTCACCTTTTCCAGGCGCCTCCATCTTCAGCGGCGATCATCGAAAGACTTTACCTGCTAAATCTGCATCCCGGAATCATTTCACCGACGATCATGAAAAGGAAGACATCATTTCAAAGGCATTTCACTACGATCGCTGCAGCGCTGCATTTTACTCACCTTTTCCAGGCGCCTCCATCTTCAGCGGCGATCATCCGGATTTCGCCACGTCCCGGCGCCTAGGGGAAAAAAGACAAGAACAAAGGTGAGAGGGAGAAAAGGAATAAGGAAAGCTCAATTTCCTGAAAACTTACCCGTTGGGTTTTTCCACTTCATTTCGGGTCCTGCCGCTTCCGGACCCCGGCCCCTAAGGGGAAAAAAGGCCAAGACATTGAATGAGCGAATGCAAAGACATTACCTGAGCGCTCATCCCGAACTTACCTGGCATTTACTGAAGCTGCACGTTTCACTTCGGGTCGGCGCCATATCTCCGGCATACCGAACCCCGGCCCCTATGGGGAAAAAGACATAAGAATTAAACGCTTGCTGCAACCAGACTACGAACATTATTAAGGCTTGAACTTTTGGACAGAACTTATACTGCGTCTTACCTGAACAGTCAAGCTTACCTGAACACTAATCCTCAATCCAGTGAAGTAACTGGGTTTCAACGCGCCCCTGCATCAGAAGCAGGATGGAGAGCTCTTCCTTCCAGATCCTAAGGCGAGGCTTCACAGGGGAACCGTGAAGTGGTATCGTGGAGGGTTGGAAGGGAGTGGGAGGCTTGAGAACCATTCCGTCAGTGGGTAACACTCCCTTTTCACGCACAGGAGGATATTCCTGCGAGCCTGAGAAGCTAGAGTTGAGGGGCCCATCCTGTTCATCTTTGGAGTCCGGCGCCCCACCTTGAGGAAGCATCAGCACCCGAAGCCGTGCCTCCGTGGGAATCAGGTGAGCGTTACAGAACGCGAAGCCGTACAATAATCTCCCACCTGGGCGCTATGGAGACTTCCGAGACAGATCAGCTGGCCCAGCTTTTAGGGGAATTACGGGCAGAAGTGCATTCAGCCCGCCAGGAGACTAACGCTCTCAGAAGGGAACTAATCCTATCCAAGGAGAGAACTGATGATCTGGCCAAAAGGCTATTGCAGGGCCAGGCAGGACACACGCCTTTACCTGAGTCCGGAAGCACTTCTACATCAATGGGTTCGAATAACCCGGTACAAATCAATCTACCTGGACACATGCCTTTGGCCCCGCCAGAACGTTTTGCGGGGGATCCCAGGAAATATGCTGTTTTTATGAACCAATGCCGTTTACACTTTTTATGCAGGCCCGGGGCCTTCCCCAACGACCAGACCAAAGTAGCCTTTGTACTATCTTACCTCAGTGGCTGTGCTGCCGATTGGTCTATTCCATTGGTAAATCAGGATGATCCCATTCTCCGCGATTTCCAGGGCTTCCAGACCAGCATGGAAAGATTGTTCGCTCGACACGCGCAGGGACAGGCCCTTGACAACGAACTGTTATCCTTACGACAAGGTAATCAGGATCTTTTGTCTTATATTGCCACCTTTAATAGACTGGTTGTGGAAACCGGATGGCCTGAAGATAAAAGGATCACATTGTTTCATCGAGGCCTGCGCGGAGAGCTTAAGGATGTTATAGCTCAGATAGTAGATCCACCCCAGGCCTGCGCAGACTACATTGATTTAGTAGTTCAACTTGATCACAGACTTCAAAATAGAAAAGCAGATCGGCTCAA
This sequence comes from Ambystoma mexicanum, assembly GCF_040938575.1. Classification (NCBI taxonomy): domain Eukaryota; kingdom Metazoa; phylum Chordata; class Amphibia; order Caudata; family Ambystomatidae; genus Ambystoma; species Ambystoma mexicanum. The sequence continues at coordinate 1,087,355,936 of NC_090926.1, read as the reverse complement.
GTACGAAACCAGAGTACCCATCAAGACCCACTTTAACTCCAAGAGTAGTGACATTTCCGAACCTATGCAAATTGGCAGTGTTAAAGGACCTTTAACGCAGAAGGAGCGAGAGAGAAGGCGACAAATGCAACTTTGCTTGTATTGCGGGACTTCCGGTCACTTTCTTCGAACTTGTCAGGTTAAACCACCCAAGAAGGTGGTTGGAGCCACTGATAACGAGTTACTGACACCTGGTTCGGGAAACGACCAAGCCCGACAAGCGTAGGGGTCCGCTTGCCGAGCTTGAAAACAAACTCTTTGACCTCGCATTTTGTCATGCCAATGGTGCTTGTGAACCCAAAACAGCCTCAGCAGTTACATGCTATAAAAGCATACATCGACAGTGGAGCTATTGGTAATTACATAGACCGAGAATTGGCTTCCAGGATTAAGCTTCCTCTCCGCCCGAAAGTAACCCAAGATGTAATTACGACAGTTGATGGAACCGAAATAGCCTCTGGGCCTGTAACGCATTCCACTGTTGAAATCACACTGGTGGGTCAGGATGGACATCGGGAAGCAATCGCGTTTGACGTGATCAAGGCCCCACAATTTCAAGTACTTCTTGGAATCCCTTGGTTAGAAACACATAATCCAAGAATAGACTGGCGAGCAAAGAAGATCACTTTTCCTGATTGTGAACCAACTTGTTATCCAAGAAATGCAGCTATTGGTCTGGCCTCTGCAACCTCCACCCCTGTACAGCTACCATCTGAATACCAAGAACTCCAAGACGTTTTTCAGAAAGAGCAGGCTAACACCTTACCTCCCCATCGATCTTACCATTGCCAAATCGACTTGGTACCCAATGCTCCACTACCTTGCAGTAGGATTTACGCTCTTACTGAACCTGAGAACCTGCATTTGCGTCAGTATCTGGATCAATATCTGGCCAATGGCTTCATTCGCCCGTCAAAGTCTCCAGTCTCTTCAGCTTTGTTCTTCGTACCTAAAAAGGAAGGAGACCTTAGGACCTGTATTGACTACCGCGCCCTAAATCAGATAACGATTAAGAATCGTTACCCGCTGCCCTTGATACCTGAGCTCATCGACCAAGTAAAAGATGCTCGTGTGTACACCAAGCTAGATCTCCGAGGAGCTTACCACCTGGTGCGTGTAAAAGAGGGCGACGAGTGGAAGACTGCATTCCGCACCAAATTCGGGCTTTTCGAATACCAAGTAATGCCCTTTGGTTTGTGCAACGCACCTGCCGCCTTTCAGTACTTCATGAATGATATTTTACGGGAACTTATCGATGTTTGTGTCGTCGTTTATATTGATGACATCCTGGTGTACTCTTCCTCAGAATCCGATCACAGAAAACATGTCAGGGCAGTTCTTGAGAAATTGCGCCAGCACAGACTATTTGCCAAGCTCGAAAAGTGTGTTTTTCATACCACCGAAGTGGAGTTTCTCGGATTCATCCTGACACCTCAAGGAATCCGAATGGACTCGCGGAAAGTGGACGCCATTCTCAAATGGCCGTCCCCTAGCTCTGTGAAGGGAGTACAAAGCATGCTTGGCTTTGCCAACTTCTATCGAAGGTTCATCCCGGAGTTTTCTCAAACTGTTCAACCCATCACAGCTCTCCTAAAGAAAAATAAACGCTTCCAATGGACTCTTGAGGCCGAACAAGCCTTTCATGACCTGAAAACCAAATTCACCTCTGCACCTGTTTTGAAGCACCCACACCCAGATCTCCCTTACATCGTGGAAACCGATGCATCCAGTTCGGCCATGGGAGCTGTCCTGTCACAAAGAGACCCAGACACTAACCAACTACACCCAGTAGCCTTTTGGTCCAGAAAATTCTCGCCACCTGAGATCAACTACGCAATTACCGACAAAGAACTACTGGCTATTAAATCGGCCTTCAAGGCTTGGCGTCACTATCTCCTTGGAGCTAGACACACCATCACCGTCATTACGGACCACAGAAATTTGCAATATTTAAAGACGGCCAAAGCTCAATCTTCACGACAACTCAGATGGGCCTTATTCTTTGCGGAATTTGATTTTGTAATTACCTATCGCCCTGGCTGCAAGAATGGTAAAGCAGACGCCTTATCCCGGATTGGCATGGAGGAGCCCAATTCAAGTATAGAACCTGTGCCAATCATACCTGAACAAAGACTTTTGGGCTTAATTTCATTGCAAACTTTGGAGGACATCCAAACTCAAGTAAAACAACTTTTAGACTCTTCAGCCTTACTGGAATGGAGTCAAAAGGGTCCTCACTTCACCGTCAAGGATGATTTACCCTACTTCCAGGAGAGGTTGTTTCTGCCAAGTAAAGAATTGCAGGAACTTGTCATCACCCGTCATCACGAATCATTAATGGAAGGACACCCTGGTATCGCGAAAACAGAAGAAAAGATCAAACGCCACTTCTGGTGGCCCTCTTGGAGAAAAGACTTGGAGAAAAGTCTTTTGTGTTATCTTGCGGAATTTGCGCCCAAAATAAGAGTCAAAAGAAAAGGCCTGCCGGTTTACTTCAACCTTTGGACATTCCACCAGCACCTTGGCACACCTTGTCAATGGACTTTATAACTGACCTGCCTCCTTGTGGTGGTTACAACACTATCCTCGTAATAGTGGATCTGTTCTCCAAGATGGCCCATTTCATCCCTCTAAGAGGATTGCCGTCAGCTTCCACCTTGGCCAAGGAATTTATGGAGAATATAGTGCGCATACATGGTTTCCCTTCTATATTAATCTCAGATCGTGGAAGTCAATTCATCTCCCATTTTTGGAAGAAATGTTGCCAACTGGCACAAATAGATGTGCGCTTATCCACCAGCCACCACCCCCAGACCGACGGACAAACCGAGAGAACCAATCAGACTCTCGAGCAATATCTTCGGTGCATGTTACACCAATCCGAGTTAAATTGGAAAGACATCCTTTGGATTGCAGAATATGCATACAATAATTCAGTGCATTCTGGAACCGGACAGACTCCTTTTTATATCTTATATGGTCATCATCCTCGGACCTCTGACCTAGATCCACCTCTGACCCTGGAAATGCCCGCGGTAAATCACTTACATTCCACAATCACCCGAGCCTTCATAGAGGCTACAACGCATTTACAGCAAGCCAAGAAAAGGTATAAAGAAAACGCTGATGTGCATCGAAGTAAAACTCCTCCTTACCAAGTAGGAGATCAGGTATGGCTGGCAACTAAACATTTACCCCTCAGGGGCCCGCGAACCTTTAGTCCCAGATTCATTGGACCTTACCCCATCAAGGCTATTATCAACCCGGTGGCCTTTAAACTCGATTTACCATCCAATATGCGGATTCATCCCGTTTTTCACGCATCTCTTCTGAAACCGGTACAACCCGGAACCAGACTGTCTGAACCTCCAGATCCTATCCAAATTGATGGAGAATTAGAATTCGAAGTGAAGGACATTTTAGATTCCAAAATAGTGAGGTCGAAACTCTTCTATCTTGTTGACTGGAAAGGATATGGACCTCAGGAGAGATCTTGGGAACCCAGTAACTTTGTTCACGCACCACGATTAATACAAAGATTCCATCGGAGATTCCCACACAAACCAAAACCCCCGGAGGAAAAGACCTTGGGAGGTGCCTTGAGGGGGGGTACTGTCATGATGCCTACCTCTAAGGAGCCAGGCCGGGCCCAGCAACCCCAGAGGCAGACATCATTCACTCCTGGGAAGTCTCAGCGGGCCCAAGTCGGGGCCCTTTGGACTCAGTCCTGTCGCCGTAGGCGCCAGGCTCATAGTGGACCCCAGTCCTGGCGCCTTAGGCGCCAGGCTCATAAAGGAGGATTTATGTGTAAGTGCTTGGGTGCACACTTACCTGATGCAGACCTTGCTGCTTCATCCAGGCCCTCTTGAGGCCTGGATGGGACTACTTTACCTGTGGGACTACTTTCCACTCAGGTGTGGTCGGGGAAGGATACATACCAGATTGGTGGAAGGATACATACCAGGAACTTCTTCCAAAGCTATTTAAACCCCACCCGAACAGCCACACGTGTTTCGCGTTGTTCTGCACCTAGCAGCTGGACGCTCACTGTGTCTGCTCCTGCATCCTGACTTCTGCCACGCCTGCCAGCACCCTGGATCACCTGCAAAGGGAGAAAGGAGTAGAATTGGAGAAGGAAACACTTTACCTGCTAAATCTGTATCCCGGAATCATTTCACCGACGATCCTGAAAAGGAGGACATCATTTTAAAAGCATTTCACTACGATCGCTGCAGCACTGCATTTTACTCACCTTTTCCAGGCGCCTCCATCTTCAGCGGCGATCATCCGGATTTCGCCACGTCCCGGCGCCTAGGGGAAAAAAGACAAGAACAAAGGTGAGAGGGAGAAAAGGAATAAGGAAAGCTCAATTTCCTGAAAACTTACCCGTTGGGTTTTTCCACTTCATTTCGGGTCCTGCCGCTTCCGGACCCCGGCCCCTAAGGGGAAAAAAGGCCAAGACATTGAATGAGCGAATGCAAAGACATTACCTGAGCGCTCATCCCGAACTTACCTGGCATTTACTGAAGCTGCACGTTTCACTTCGGGTCGGCGCCATATCTCCGGCATACCGAACCCCGGCCCCTATGGGGAAAAAGACATAAGAATTAAACGCTTGCTGCAACCAGACTACGAACATTATTAAGGCTTGAACTTTTGGACAGAACTTATACTGCGTCTTACCTGAACAGTCAAGCTTACCTGAACACTAATCCTCAATCCAGTGAAGTAACTGGGTTTCAACGCGCCCCTGCATCAGAAGCAGGATGGAGAGCTCTTCCTTCCAGATCCTAAGGTGAGGCTTCACAGGGGAACCGTGAAGTGGTATCGTGGAGGGTTGGAAGGGAGTGGGAGGCTTGAGCACCATTCCGTCAGTGGGTAACACTCCCTTTTCACGCACAGGAGGATATTCCTGCGAGCCTGAGAAGCTAGAGTTGAGGGGCCCATCCTGTTCATCTTTGGAGTCCGGCGCCCCACCTTGAGGAAGCATCAGCACACGAAGCAGCGCCTCCGTGGGAATCAGGTGAGCGTTACATAATTAGACTAGGTTTAGTTAGCTTCACTAGGCTGCCTTCACAAGTTTAAACTGAATATTTGCCAATTGTCTCCTTTGGTGTGACATTGTTTTTGTAGGTGTAGTTTTGGGCAATGTCATAGAGACTCCTGTTTTACAAATTAGTACTTCTGTTTGGGTAGTTTGGGGAGTAAGTGTCAAGTACATTGTTTTAAAAAAATGTCCTGGCGGTTGGGCTCATTTTATGTTTATCTTTTCTATCTCTTGGTAGTATTGTAGTACTCGTTTTCAGGATGAGGCTGGTCCAAGCTTCAGCCAAACAATGTGCTCAGTTTTGCCATATAAGGCGGTACCTATTAAATGGCCTGCAGCTTCGTAGGACCCGCATTCTCTATGGGAGAGCATTTTTTTTTAAATAAAACATTTTTTTTATTTTTATGACAAAGCTGTACAATTTCTGTGATAGTGTTTTTTCAGATGCTATGTGAGCCCAGAGGTCCTTTAGCTCTGTTTTCACAGCTTTGGTGAGGCTGTGACATATCTTGCAACTGCAGTGAAATTGTCTACAATGTATTGTATGTCTGTTTCCATTCCACAAGAGGGCAATGATTGCATTGCAATCATTGACGTACTTGGATGCTTCGTCCCTTCTAATTGTGTATGTCTTTTTAGGGAATTTGCTTTTTACACTGTATCTAACAGAAGACATCAAGTTATTTCCTTTTCCTTTTTTGCACACTGGTCTAGGGAAGCCAAAGCAACATTTGGTATAGTATTTCCCTTTGTTTTTATATCTACATCAGCAGTATTTGCCACATTTATATTTTTGGAAGTGTAACACTTGTGTGTGTAGGTCACTTTGTGTGGTTTGTGAAGGGATGTTGCAGGTAATGTATTTTTCAATAAATTGTAAAACAGTGGCATCAGAATCATGGCCACATTTTGGAGCATTTTTTATCCACAAAAGCATGTGGCTGTGTGGTGCTCCTCTGGATTGATATTCTTTTCTCCAAAAGTGTTGTACTTCACCGAGTGCAGGGGTAGTTGTATTGCAGATACAATGCAGCATAGCTATGAAGTGATGGTAATAGTACCTTGATACATTTACAGGGTCAAGAGACCAGGGTTCTTCTGGTGTTTTTATGTCTTTTGCGTCTTTATTTTGGTTTGCAGTGTGTAAGAAGCCGTGCAAGTCATCCTATGCTTACTCTGCACAACTTAAAGTAACAAACCGTGTGGGTGGGACTAGATTCCTTAGCATACAACGTACATCACCGTGACATCAGAACCAGTATTCTTTTGTATCACACATGTTTGCCAAGAGATTTGTGATACTTGACTGCAAAACTTCATCTTCGTCTTTTATTTTTTGAAGCAGTTGTGTAGTGGATATGTTTAAAAAGTTAGATCCTGTTTTTAATGTGTGTGCAACTCCATAATGTAGAGTTGCTAGTTCACTTTGGAAGAGGAGGTGGAAAATGTATTCTACTTTTTGCCTGAATCTGGGGTCTTCCGAATACATTCGTAAAGAGCAATATTCTGATGCACTAAATTGTGTGCACATTCCATCATATCTTCCTCCTTTCCTGTAGAAAAGAGTAGAGGAAATGAATGTGATTCTACACTTTTTTCCAATATGCTTATTGGAGATCCTTTGGCTTGATGCATTTGATATGTTTCTAATGCATCGCAAATTGTGTCTTTGGAGTGCAGTGAGTGACTGTTATACTTGTTACTCACCGGACAGGAAGTAAACCAAATCGGTGGCCGGAAGACACAGGACTGAGCTGTTGATTGAAGAGCTAGGTCGGGGCCTCCAACCTAGCCTCCTCTCTGTGAGGGCACAAGACCTTTTTAACGATATGACCCTCTGCTGGGTAGGACCAGGCAGAGGGATTGATCGCTCAAAAGGGCGGGGAGGACACGCCGCCAAGAACCCAGCTGTAAAGGAAAAACAAGAGGTGAGCAATTGGAAATTTAAGAAAGATCCCTTTCCCTCGATACTTCTTTCTAGTAGTACCTGAGCTATGCCCTCCCCTTGTTTCAAGGCAACCGGAACCACCTACAAGTAAGAGAGGAAAATGTAACCTATCCTAACTATAGTGGTCGATTAGCTAAGGAATATGGAATCGTATAATAGAAAACCCTTACCACTGATGTGCTTTTGAGTCTGTGTTGTCCCAAAGAGTTCATAAAACGGAGGTGCAAAATAACAAACGGGTAGGTTAGTTAGGGAACTGAACCCGGGCGGAACGAGGGCCGCGCTAGAGTCGGGTAGGTGCACTATCTGCAAGGCGTCCCTGTGCACTACTGAAGAATGTCCAATGGAAGTCTGATTGTGGAGAGGATGGTAACAGCAACAATAAGAGACACAATTGAGTTGGAGTATTGCAGGTGATATAGTTCAGCGGCAAGGTACAATGAGTACAGGAGATGCTAGTTAGCAAGTGGTGAAAAAGAAGAGTCTTACCGATGCGGTGATCACAAGTTTCCAAAAAGCGGCAGGCATGAGCAGTCCGTGAAGGAGGAAACAGGTCTGGTACATGGGTAAGTAGTTTTCCAAAAGCGGCAGGCAAAAGCAGTCCGTGAAGGAGGAAACAGTTCTGGTACACGGGTAAGCAGTTTTCCAAATGCGGCAAGCAAAAGCAGTCCGTGAAGGAGGAAACAGGTCTGGTACACGGGTAAGTAGTTTTCCAAAAGCGGCAGGCAAAAGCAGTCCGTGAAGGAGGAAACAGGTCTGGTACACAGGTAAGTAAAGTAGGATCGAAGACGGAACTTCTAAACACCGGGATGCAACTTTAATCAGAAGCAGCGTTTCGCCCGGTTCTGAGGTTTAAATCGGGAAGGAGAAGGCGGAACCGGACGAAACCGAGGTACACGCATCATCGCCTCTCCGCTGACAGCGGGAGGCGGAAGGCTGGGAATCGTAGTCCAACTTGCCGCAGAGTGCTGCGGAGTGAGCCGAAGCCACTATTTTCCAGGGCAGTTGCCAGTGGGCGTAGAATGGGTTTGCAATGTGACGCATACCCTTACGGAGGGCAATAATCTTCCTCCGGGCCTACCGAGGTGTAACAGCATCCACCCCCAAAGGCGGCACCACCCACCTACGGGCATGAAAGCGGCGAAGCAGGGCCGGAGCATGAATATTAGATAAAGGCTCCCAAGACCTATCCTCAGGGCCAAAACCTTTCCAGTCAACCAGGTAAAAAGGGTGACCCCTCCGAAGTTGGAAATCCAGGATATCAGCCACCTCGAACTCATCATTGCCATCCACCCGCACCGGGGGTGGGCGGACCGGCAACCGCATGTTGGCCGGACAAGGCTTCAGCAAGCTGACATGAAACACTGGGTGCTGTTTCCAGGACGAGGGCAATGAAAGACGCACAGCAACTGGATTTAAGACCTTAGTGACAGGAAAGGGACCCACAAACTTGGGTAAGAGCATTCGTTTACCAGGCATTCTCAGGTTGCGTGATGACAGCCAAACCTTCATACCCACACGGTAGTCGGGTCCAGGTGTCCGATGCGTGTCAGCAAATTTCTTAGCCTTTGCCTGAGCATGCAGCAGGTGTTGACGAACGACCTCATGAATGGACTTGAGGTCCCGAACACACGCATGAGCCGCTGGATTGTCAATGGGAAGGTCAGGATCCAGGGGCAAGGACCGCGGATGGTGTCCGTAAAGTGCAAAAAAGGGAGAAACACCAGAAGCGGTATGCAGAGAATTGTCATAAGCAAATTCAGCAGGTGGTAGCAACGCCAACCAAGAGGACTGGAAACGAAGTGTGAGGCAGCGCAGGTATTGCTCGAGAGTAGCGTTGACCCGTTCAGTTTGCCCATCTGTTTGTGGATGGAAGGCAGAGCTGAACCTGTCATCAATGCCCAGAGATGCCGTCAGAGCCCTCCAGAAACGTGACGTAAACTGCGGTCCGCGAACCAAAAACACAATAGAAGGCAGACCAAAGAAACAAAATACGTTCTTAAGGAACAATGAGGCCAAAGTCGGAGCAGAGGGCAAACCCACACAAGGAATGAAGAGAACCATTTTTGTCAAATAATCAATTACCACCCAAATGGTATCAAAATCGTCCACCGGTGGCAGGTCCACAATGAAATCCATAGAGACTATGTACCATGGCTTGTGAGGAACCGGGAGTGACTGCAACAAACCCACAGGTTTAGACCGGGAGACCTTACATTGAGCGCACACAGAACAGGAGGCCAAATAGTTAACCACGTCTTGTGACATAGACGGCCACCAGGCCCAATGACGGAGCAAGTCTAGAGTCTTCTTTTGGCCTGGATGAGCCGCTATCAAGGAGTCATGGGACAAAGCAAGGGCCTGGAGACGAGCTTTCCCCGGGGGCACAAACAGGGGGCCCTGAATATAGGGAAGTCCTTGTACCACATCAAGATTTAGGGCTACACATTCCTCTTTATGTGTATTCACCCAGTCCGAGATTAAAGAACGGAGCAAAGGGCGTGGAGTACATGCACATACTACCCTAGAAGGCAGCAGAAGAGGGCAATCGGGTTTGCTTTGCTCCGAGGGAGAGGGCAGGCGAGACAAGGCGTCTGCACAAACGTTGAGACGGGCTGGCCTATACGTGATGGTGAAATTGAACTGAGAAAAGAAAAGGTGCCAGCGGGCCTGTCGGGCAGTGAGACACTTCATTGATTTGAATGCCAATAGACTCCGATGGTCAGAGAAGACAGTAACCGGATGACGGGCCCCCAATAGGTGATGACGCCATTCAGAGAAAGCGTCCTTGACTGCCAGCAATTCTCTTTCCGTGATGGGATAGTTGCGTTCGTATGGTGTCAGCTTCCTCGAAAAGAACGCAACCGGATGAATCTCACCCGAATCCTGACAGGGTTGCGACAGTATAGCCCCGATGGCCATCCCAGAAGCATCAGCTTCCACAAAAAAGGGTTGGAGCGGATCGGGATGTTGCAGCACTGGGGCTGAAGAAAAAGCCGCTTTTAAGGCCTCGAAGGCGGATTGCGCTTCTGGTGTCCATCGGTATGGCTGTTTTGAGCTAGTTAAAGCCGTCAAAGGAGCCGAGATGGTAGAAAATGAAAAGATAAAGCGCCTGTAAAAGTTAGAGAACCCCAGGAATGACTGTAAGGCTTTGGTTGTAGTAGGAACAGGCCATTCCAAAATGGCCTTAACCTTGGACTGGCTCATCCGGATACCCCGATTGGTAAGGTCATAACCTAGAAACTCAACCTCCGATGAATTGAAGATACACTTCTCGGCTTTGACGAAGAGATGGTTCTCTCTCAGCCTTTGTAAGACGAATCTCACATGTTCGGTGTGTTCACTCTTGGATGAGGAGTAAATCAGTATATCGTCTAGGTAGACCACAACAAACCGGTCCAGAAAATCGTGAAAAACATCGTTCATGAAGGCCTGAAAGGTGGCCGGGGGCGTTACACAACCCAAAGGGCATCACCAGGTATTCAAATAACCCGTACCGGGTCTTGAAGGCGGTTTTCCACTCGTCCCCCTCTCTTATGCGAACTAGGTTGTAAGCACCCCGCAGGTCAAGTTTGGTAAAGATTATAGAGGATCCTAGCTGATCCAAGAGTACAGAGATCAGGGGAAGAGGGTACTGGTTCTTAACTGTGGTTGCGTTTAATGCCCTGTAATCAATACAAGGGCGAAGGTCGCCTTCTTTTTTAGGAACAAAAAACAGAGGAGAAGCTGCCTGTGATATCAATGGTCTGATGAACCCTGTAGCCAATGCCTTGTCAATGTACTCTTTTAGCACTTTGTCTTCTGGCAGTGTGAGCGAATAAACCCTGCCAGCAGGTATTTTAGCCCCCGGTACCAGGTCGATAGGACAATCATATGGCCTATGTGGGGGCAACTGATCTGCTCCACCTTTATCGAAGACGTCCCGAAAAGAAGCGTATTCCACAGGGATGCGAGGTTCAATGGCATTGGTAATGGCACCTATCAAGGCCATTGAGGCCACCAGGGCTTGACAGGAAGTACCGGAAATGCTACTAGTCTGAAAACACCTTTCGTTACAGACAGAGGAAGGAAATTGTACCACCTTCCTGGCCCAGTCGATGTCAGGATTGTGGTGTTGTAACCACGGAATGCCCAAAATTACACGAAGCTGGGGGGCCTTAATTAGGTCAAATATGAGTGTTTCGGTATGTCCATCGTCCTTCTGCATACGGACGAGAGACGTGCTTTGAGTAACCAGACCCGAGACCAGAGAAGAGCCGACTACCGCATGTACGGCTTCAGGTTGTGGTTTAGAAACCACAGGAACGTTATTGCTCATGGCATAGTCATAATCCATATAATTCCCAGTAGCACCGGAATCAATTATAGCCTGAGAAGAGAAAGAACAGTCAGTTGTAGTGGTAAATACCACTGGCAGACTAACAGGTACGGTAATTGCCACATTCGAGTCCAAAGATAATACCCCCGGCGTAGGGACTCCTGCTATCGCCGGGTTCTGGCATTTCCCGCCTTCTTAACGGGTGTTTTTGGACAATCCTTGAGTTGGTGCTCAGACGAACCACAGTACATACATAAATTGTTGGATCGACGGTGTTCACGTTGTGAAGGAGACAACGGACCACGCACTGCCCCTATCTGCATAGGTTCAGAAGAAGCAGAGGAAGGAGGATTAACAGAATCAAGGGAAAGGGGTACTGGAGTCACATTTTTCCGTTCTCCCTTCCTTTCAGATCTTCTAGCGTCTATTTGTAACACCAAATCAAGCAACTCCCCGAATGTGGTAGGAATCACTGGCACAGTAGCAAGGATGTCTTTTAACTCTTCAGACAATCCTTTGTAGAATACCGCAGATTTCTTCTCTTCTGGCCAATCCGTCTCAGCTGCCAACTGATTGAACCTAGTGAGGTATGTAAACAAGGAAGACGTACCCTGACGTAAATTTAAGAATTCTAGATCCGTGGCCTGTGACTTGTGCCGGGTATCAAACACCCTATTCATGGCTGTGATAAGAGCGTCACAGTCATACAAAACATAGCTTTTGGATTCAAGCAAGGGATTAGCCCAGGCTGCCGCCGTCCCTCCAAGGTGCGAAAGGACAAAGGCCGCCTTCGTGGTGGGATTGGGAAAGGCAGACGAAAAATTTGCATTGGTTGATAAATGTCCGGTACTGCTTTGGGTCACCAGAAAAACATTCCGGAGGAGCCAATGGGAATTGGGTGGCCATCAGAACGGGGCCCGAGGTGAACCCAGAGGCGGAGGCTGAGGCAGTAGCACCGGACGGATCAATCCCCAGAGTCTGGGGTGCAGGAAAGGGCCTCATGTTGTCAATCCGCTGGTGTAAGGCATCATGTGCGGCAGTCATGTCTGCCCCTAGTTTGGATACCAAATGAACTAGAGTGGCCAACGGATCCGCTTCTTCCATGGCTTATGATTTTGTTACTCACCGGACGGGAAGTAAACCAAATCGGTGGCCGGAAGACACAGGACTGAGCTATTGATTGAAGAGCTAGGTCGGGCCTCCAACCTAGCCTCCTCTCTGTGAGGGCACAAGACCTTTTTAACGATATGACCCTCTGCTGGGTAGGACCAGGCAGAGGGACTGATCGCTCAAAAGGGCGGGGAGGACACGCCGCCAAGAACCCAGCTGTAAAGGAAAAAGAAGAGGTGAGCAATTGGAAATTTAAGAAAGATCCCTTTCCCTCGATACTTCTTTCTAGTAGTACCTGAGCTATGCCCTCCCCTTGTTTCAAGGCACCCGGAACCACCTACAAGTAAGAGAGGAAAATGTAACCTATCCTAACTATAGTGGTCGATTAGCTAAGGAATATGGAATCGTATAATAGAAAACCCTTACCACTGATGTGCTGTTGAGTCTGTGTTGTCCCAAAGAGTTCATAAAACGGAGGTGCAAAATAACAAACGGGTAGGTTAGTTAGGGAACTGAACCCGGGCGGAACGAGGGCCGCGCTAGAGTCGGGTAGGTGTCCCTGTGCACTACTGAAGAATGTCCAATGGAAGTCTGATTGTGGAGAGGATGGTAACAGCAACAATAAGAGACACAATTGAGTTGGAGTATTGCAGGTGATATAGTTCAGCGGCAAGGTACAATGAGTACAGGAGATGCTAGTTAGCAAGTGGTGAAAAAGAAGAGTCTTACCGATGCCATGATCACAAGTTTCCAAAAAGCGGCAGGCATGAGCAGTCCGTGAAGGAGGAAACAGGTCTGGTACACGGGTAAGTAGTTTTCCAAAAGCGGCAGGCAAAAGCAGTCCGTGAAGGAGGAAACAGGGCTGGTACACGGGTAAGTAGTTTTCCAAAAGCGGCAGGCAAAAGCAGTCCGTGAAGGAGGAAACAGGTCTGGTACACGGGTAAGTAGTTTTCCAAAAGAGGCAGGCAAAAGCAGTCCGTGAAGGAGGAAACAGGTCTGGTACACAGGTAAGTAAAGTAGGATCGAAGACGGAACTTCTAAACACCGGGATGCAACTTTAATCAGAAGCAGCGTTTCGCCCGGTTCTGAGGTTTAAATAGGGAAGGAGAAGGCGGAACTGGACGAAACCGAGGTTCACGCATCATCGCCTCTCCGCTGACAGCGGGAGGCGGAAGGCTGGGAATCGTAGTCCAACTTGCCGCAGAGTGCTGCGGAGTGAGCCAAAGCCACTATTTTCCAGGGCAGTTGCCAGTGGGCGTAGAATGAGTTTGCAATGTGACGCATACCCTTACGGAGGGCAATAATCTTCCTCCGGGCCTGCCGAGGCGTAACATACTGGTCTAAAATGTTGGCTGCTGTAACAGGATCTACACATTCAAATTGGCCCGTATCTGGTGACTCTTGAATTATGTGGGTGGTTTCTTTTAGGTTTTCCTCTATGTTTAGCTTGTCTGACTTTGCTTAAAATGACTATTTGTTGCCAAATTGTTTTGTCTTTTTTGGCACACCATTAACTAATATAATCAAAAATGTATCCATTGGCCGTTGTCCTAGAGTTTGAACATTTTCTTTTAGGTCCAATGGTAAATGTACTACTTTGCCACGGATGACTTTTAGTAGCTCGGATGGAGGTAATTTGGCTGATTTTGGATGAAGGTGTATTATAGCTTGAAATGGGTGCACTGTTTATATTATAATGCTCTCGTACAAGTTAAGCTGTTGGAAAGCTTTTGGAAGTGGGAATATTTCTGACTTTTTTGTGTAAATCTTCTGCTGTTAGATATAAAGTAAATTGGAACCATTGGAATTCTTCATTGTCTTCCATTTTGTAAGCTAGATCTAGTATTTTTGTGCTCATTTACTGAAACGTTCTGCAGCAACAGACACATATTTGTTCTGGTATTTCGGCAGCTGTGTCTTGAAACTTAGGTATTTCTATGTGTTTATTAGGATGTTGGTGTTTATCAGGTTTTCGGTAATGTTTTCTGACGGTACAGAATTCTGTCACCTTCAGTCTCAAAGTATTTATGTTGGATGTGCTCTATTTCTTGAAGGAGTCTTTTGGCTGTTCCATGTAGGAGAATGTTATTTCAATTTTGCAGTTCGATGGCAGGACATTTTACATAGTATATTCGATTCTGTAAAGTGGAATGGTATGTCGCTAACATTTTGATGTGGTGGAAAGTGAGTTTGCACACTGTTCATACTGTGCAGGCTAATGAATGTCCTCGCAGACCACTGTGGCTGCGCACTGGACAGGAGTCTATGGTTTGTATAGTTTTCATTTGACTTTTGTCTTTTGGTTTTACATAGTGATTGAGGAATTGCCATAAAGATTTAAAGGATTGTTGCCGTGCATTACACATTGAGCTGCATGTCCATTTGTACACTGGACGGTTTGTTTGGGTCAAAGGAACATTTGGTTCGAAGTTTGTTGGGGATTTGTTTTCCGTAAGGGTTTCCTTTATCATAATGGTTTGATCCAACAGTTCATACCCTCAACCACTATTGTCTATGACAAATGTTTTTTCTTGTTCTTGTTTATAAGCTTCTTCATTGAAGTATGGTTGTGTGCATACATCTATTTGATCAGGTAAATGTCTGAATCCTCTCAGTATCAGCTCATTGGCTCCATAGCAGCCTTGTAATTGTGACCGCGCGCCCATGCAGGCGGCTTTGCGTTCACGTGGTAATAAATGGAAGCGTTGCCTCGGCAACGCTTCGATGCGAAAGCCACAGACGAACGCGAGATAGCAAGCGGAGAACTCCTGTCCCCCGCGTTGCACACGGTAAGCGCGGTTAACGTTGTAATTCTGTCTTCAATCACGGACTTCACCGGCCCTCAAACTCGTATACTTTTTGGTTGCAGCCAATCCACTGACGGCTGGATTTCTGCGCTGATTCACATCAGGCAGCTTCTGATATTTACATGTTTTACATGCACCACGCTACATTCCGTGTATTCAAGTTTACATACTCAGGTAAAATGCTTTCTGCATTCATTTTACTATCCTCCATGGATATCATATAGAGCCTCATTCTTTTCTTCTATTTTCTACCCTATTCACTTACTTCTGCACCCTCTTCTGCGACTTCAACTGAATGGTATGTAATTGATATTATAACATGTTTTTTTGCACTATTATGTGATGGTTTTTGTACCATGATGAACTGTTTTCTTTATCGTTGTTAAATTTATGTACTCATATACATTACCTGTAGACCTGCCCTGATGAAGGAAATTGAATTCCGAAATGCATTGGCAATTTATTGGTCTGATTGAAAAAGCGAATGTGGCGATTTCTTCCTCACTAAGAAAGCATTATTGATCTCTCATTTTTTATGAGACTTATTTCTTTGATAGAATTCTTGTGGATAAAACCATCTTGAAAAACAATTGAATCTTAATATTGTTGTTATTTTTTCAATTGAAAGATAACTTTTTGTTTACTTTGAAGTATATATTTTTTCAAAAAAGTTTTGGACTACTCATACACCCGAATCGGGTCCTTTTGGAGAGCGGCTGTGTCACCCTGTATTTCACTTGGTCTTCTGCCTCACATGTATTTTGAGTTTGGGTGTCTCCAAATTCGTCTCAGCCAGCTCCCTTCTGAATATCTAGACACGAACTATTGGAAGAAACGTATTTCTTTGTTTAAAAATTTCAAATATTTGAAACACGTGGACGTATAATCAAGTGGTGCCCACTCATCTTCCTTCCTGTGTGCATCCATTCACCATAACATAAGTTTGAAAAGGTCTCTATATTGACTCTGCATATGTTTAGAAGTACTTGTTGTAATTTATTGATTCATTTAGTTAATGGTTTCATTCTGTTTAAAATCAATATAAACACTGTTCTCTTTAGTAGAAACGTGCTGTCCATTAGACCTTGTAGGATTACTGTTCTACTCTCCTGCAGTAGTTTTTAAGGAAAGATCAGATATTTTTATAAGATTGTGAAGAACTCTATGGTGGAAAAATGTTTGTAATATCATTTTTTTGGATTGCTTTACTGTGACTACGTTAACACTGGTAGATAGAGAATTGGGTTCATTAGTAGGTGCGCTTTGTTTTTGTATTAAATGTTTTACTCTTTTTGTGTTTCTGCAAGAGGGGCCTTGCCTTCTTTAGTTGTGGTTGGTTTAGCTTTGCTAAGTGAGGTTACCAGCTCTTTTGTTTTAATGTTTTCAATAAATTGTTTTAGAGGTGGATGACTATGTATTGTACTTTTAGTGTTATCTGCTCTAGTTTTTCTTTCTTTTCTATGGAGTTGCTGTTTAGGAGGCATTTTGTTGTGCGTGTTAGAAAAAGAGAAAGGTTGAATTGGGAAATTGTGCAATGTATATGCATGTATGGCGGATGAGTGTGTGGGTGTGATTGTAGAGATTAATAGAGTACTGTTTGATTGTGAGGTGGTATATTATGTGTAGTTGGAAAGGCTCTGGGAATACGAGTGTGCAGAGGTGTGATGGTGTTGAGTTAGTGAGAAAGACAGTGGTAGTGTTATGGAATCTGTATGTTGACTGTGTTGTTTAACTATTACAGCCATTGGAGTAAAAGTCACAGAATGTAGTGAAACAAATAGGACCGCATAAGCAGCTGAAGATTGGAATGGGTTCTGTTAGGAAGTATGCATGTACTGTTGATATATTAAACTGGCACACACTGAGCGCTAATTGCAAATGGTGCACCAATACATTTTTCATGCTTTTCCTTTGTTTTATGAAAACGTGACACACTGTGGCTGGAAATGCAGGTATGCATTTTTTGACTTTCTTAAAAAGGCTTTCAAAAAATATTTAGAAAAGCACATTACATATCTTTATTACTGTTTCGAATTGTGAAATGTAGTCATGATTTTTCCTTTACATTGAGGGACATGTAGTATTAATTTTATAATTGCCGAAGTGATTTGAAATTGGCGGAATGCAAAGGAAAAATGAAAGGCTTAAGAAGCACATACCCACTGCAATGGGCGATGTTGGGTGTATGTTTGTGCTGCCAAGATATTAAATATGTGAGACACTAAGTGCCATTTTAAAATGGTTTACAGGTCTATTTTATTCGGTGTTCCCTTATTTTATGGAAAAGTGACACAGTGCTGCTGAAGATAGATATGCATGTTTTTTTACTTTCATCAAAATGCTTGTAAAAAGAAAAATGTGGAAATGTAGAGCATTGTGATTGTTTGCTGCTTCATGTGAGCAGATGATGAATGCTGTACTGTACAGCATTTGCTTGAGTGGTTAAAATAGACAATGGGTCTCATTACAAATGTGCCATTCTGGAAACAACGGTGCCGGTAAGCCTACTGGCACTGTTGTTTCCGGACCAGCACACTACGGGTTTGCCTGCCAGAGCCGCTGTGCCTGACAGGGATGTCCCTGTAGGGCACAGCGGCCACAGTAGGCAAGTGTCATTGTTTGACCAGAAGATATTGTTTGACTCGAATCTCAGTGTCATTTGCGCTTCAATTGCTAAATTACCAAAATCTTCCTAAACTGAGTTCCAATATAGATGAATATGTGAATATGTGTAGATATGTGACATGGTGGTGCCAAAATAATAGCAGAGTAAAATTAAAGTATTTTTCTATATACTATTTATTATTATTGTCTTCATATTTTCTGAACTTCTAAAACAGGTTACAGAATGTTATTATGTTGAATTTGGCATTGGGAGAGTTATGTCTTGTTTCCAATTTTTTGAGTAGTTGTGCCAAGGAAGTATACTTGCCAAATCTTTTTGAATAGTAAAATGTCCATGATCTAATGCACATTTTAAAATGTGTTTTCTATCCCACAATTTCCACTAATGTATTTACTCTACTTGTGAATGACACAACTTTTTCTGTATGTATCTGCGCCTTTTTGTCTCTTTTTTCCACGATAGATGAACAAGTAAAATAAGGGGTAGGTGTGATATTAAAAAATTAAAAAAAAAATGTCAAAGTGTGCGTTACATTTTGCAGACAAGATTTACAATGGATTATCCCTTGCTCTTACACGCCTGTGGATGTTAAATTTGTTTTGCAGGTGGACTGGGAGAAAGAATGGAACCTCTGTAGCCCTTCCCCATTAGCTGGATTATGTGAGAGCCTCAGCCTGTGATGAAAAATACATTAGTTATTATTTATGTTTTATTAATATATCAACTTTTACCAAAGTATCTAACATATAGTACGAATTAATGAGAAAAAAACGATCAACCATGAAAGTTGCAGCAATAGCTACAAATTTACAAAGCAGGATCAAATGATCTTTTACGTATTTCTTAAAGCGAGAAAATGAAGAACAGAGACATATGTCAAGAGGGAGAGCATTCCAAAATAAACAAGCAAGTACATGAAAAGGGGGCAGTATGGAACCAGAAATTAGATTTTGAGAAGAGCATGGCTGAATTTCAGGTAGATACGGCGGAGCTAGGCCATGGGCACATTTGAACACCATAGAAAATAAGTAATATATTTGGTAAATGATGTGCCAAAGAAGATCAGACAGTTATGGAGTAAGGTAATTGGTAGGGTCAAGATATGGTGTGGTTCTAACAGCAGAACAAATAATAGATTTCGACAATAGGAGAAGATATTTTTGGAGATTAACAACGTGAACCACAGCTATGAAGATGAGAGAGAACTAATACTTAAATAAGAAACTTGGAGGCCAAAAAGGTGAGCAAACAAATGCAATTGGCTTCAGTCAATAGATTTAACTGGGTTCACTATTTGTCCGGCGAGTCGGGCCAAGCCTTTAACTATCTGGTTCACCATTTGGGATTTTGTATATGCTATTGCTCCTGGCAGTAGCTGTGGGAGTTGTGGAATGTTGTACAACTTAGACTCAATCTGGATAGTACCTTTAATTACGGGGTAAGTGATTCAACATCTCCCCTTTCTCTTTTGGTTGGTTCACCCACTGCTTCTTTCACTGGGCTGCTGGCATTGCCCGAGCCATTTATGCCCCTAAGAAAACTTGCTCCAAGGGCCAAGTGGGAGATTTCCATGAACCACTGCCACCTGCAAAAGCACGGAGTAGCGGTCAAGCAAGAATTGGCAATGGACCCTTGATGACTGAGTGACTCCGGAGCAGGAGAGCAATATTTCATGCTATGTACTATATGTTTTCCTATGACCACTGTGAGTGCCAATTCCTTAAAATGAAAGTGTTGCTTGGAGGGCAGTTCATTAAAGGGAGGTTGCGCTTGGCATCATGGTCACAGGACTCATGGGCTTCTCACCTTTCTTGAGCCCAGGGGCCTCTTTGGGTTTTCTTAAAATGCAAGTAATGTTTGTAAATTTCCCTGTGACTGTACCATGCACTACAGAAGAGACTACAGTCCCCATAACACTGCCCTACCCCATCATTCTCTAGGTCCTCTTGGTTACACAACTAGAATTCCCCATAATCAGACAGGGTACTTTGTAACAGCCAGTAGAGGCCCTACTTTAACATCTACATCCATTCTGTGCAAACGTGACATCATATAAAGAGTCAGGATATGCTGTTCTACCTTCAATGGCACGGGTCATTTTAGAGATGTGACAGTACAGTAGGATTGGATTTCAAGACAAAATAAATTAAGTATGCTGAGTATTTTGGTAGTGATTTTCGAATTCTGAATTTTGTGTTTGTACTGTGGTGGAGCTCAGTAGTGACTGAGAACTATTTTGCCTAAATATTAACATAATGCCCCTTTTCACATGGCCTGTGGTCCCCAAAATATATTCCCTTTCTTCTATTTAACACAGAGTGTGAGATCCGCTTATAAACAAGAGATAGGAAACTGCTCTAGCAGCCATAAGTTAATATTATGAATCGATAACTCAGTTTTAGTAATATGGAAATCCAATAGTACAACTACTGCTAGCAAGGCTGAGATTTGGAAGTGAACATTTAAATAAATAATAAACAAATACAAACACATTTAATCAGTGTCACATTCCCAGTGAACCTCTGTGGTCCCTTCAGAAGAGAGTTGCTTCACCCCTTGCATTTCGTTCAGACTCTGAGGGACCCGGTCCGGAAAAGGTACTGGTAACGTTGATTTCCCATTCAAAAGTGTTTTTGTGAATCAGCCATCTTAACAGGAAAGATGAACTTTGGACCATCCAGCACCTGATTATAAGGTTTTTAACAGTCGTGCAAAGACATGTTATTGGGCATGTTTTAGAGTTATGTATTAAAGATTTGGCTAGTGGTGGTTGTTAAGAAACATTTTCTTTTTTCAACTTTCCCTCCATACTTTTCAATTGGGAGACATTCTTTTTATCCTGTCCTGACATCCGATGGGAAGTAAAGCCTTCAGATTAACTTCCCTTGCCTTCTGCTGATTTGTTATGGGGATACTGATTAGTCTTTCAGACAGACAGTACTGAGAAACATTGTTTCTCTTTTTATTTCTTGTAATGATTAATTGAACAGAGCACTTTACAGTGGTATTTGGGATTTTTGATTAATGTTGTATGTGCATAAAGACAGGCTGCTGGTGGCAGCAGTTACATTTTTACAATTTTTGCTTTATTTTTCTTGTGCACATTTGCGTTTACCGCGTATGGCTACTAAACATGACTACTGCCCTAAAATTGCCATGCTACCCGATCACGGCTTGTTCTTTGGCCATATTATAGTTTGTCCTTCTTCCTTTCTTCTCAGGTGTGGAAATCACGCATAAGGTCATGCAATTGGCTGGGAAAGCTGCTGCTTTGGCGGGCTAGTGAGTCTTTGTGTGTATGGCCACAGAAAGGGGGCAGGGACCGTCTAGTGCCAGTGCACATCCTTGGTGCCAGAAAATCTGCTGCTGGGGCAGATGTGAAACCAGTAGTTGTCCATGATTGGACAAGTACTGGCTGTTTGAATGATGTAGGGCCTTTCGATTGGTGGACTTGTACCTGCTTTCAGCTCCAGTTTCGGAAACAAGAAAGACTCCTGTAGACATTCTTCAGATCTACATTGTAGCCAGAAATCCTCAGACGAAGATCAGCTCAGGATGACCCGAGGATGACTTCATCAGTGGAGCATCAGCATCTCCAGTGATTGGCCCGGTGAAGTCCTTCTCCTCCTCAGGCTCTCAGAAGACCCTCTGTGGTGCTTTGACCCTTGCACTAATGAGATCAACTAGTCTCAACGCCTTCTCGATGTTGCCTGCCCAGGGCCTTTGGAAGTTTCTCTGGAATGCCCAATAGACTGACCAGCTCCCTAGTAGGACAACTCATTAGAATCTTCGCCCTTCCTTGTTCCAGCCCAGAACTTTGGTGGTCGTCAGCTTGTGCCATACGTCACCGTCTCCCGAAATGTCAGTTTCCTAGTATCAAGGGAACTGGAGCTGCTTCTTTGACTGTGACTGGAAGGACTACAAATGGTAACTATCGCTGGTACTCACCTTCCTCCATACCGTGAAGTTTCCTAAAGAAATCTGCATCACGAAAGTCTGCCTTTCTTCATCAACTGGAGCTTCTAATGAAACAGCTTAATACTGACTTCACTTCCACCTTAAACCCTGCCCCCCCACTACTGTCTCAATTATTGAGTCTGCTCTCAACAATCTACATCTCGCTATCACTTACATTCTCAATATTCTTGCCCTTGTCATGAGGATCCTTCTGAAACCTGCCACCAAGCATAACACTTAGTATGACTCTGATCTAACACCCCGAAACGCAAGTGCAGAGTTGGCAACTGGAAGTGGTAGACCTCAAGTTCATCCTCTGATAAACTGGCCTGTCGCCTCTTCCTAAGGCAATATTGTCTCTCTATTCATACTAAGAGGGCTCACATCCAGGCCCGTGTCTCTGGAGCTTCTAACAACACGGCTGAATTCTTTAAAATCTGCAAGGCACTAGCCGATCCATCAGCAGTCTCTACCTTACCTCTCCCCTCCCAGGCCATCTGCACTGCACTGGCCACCCATTTCACTGCTAAAACTCAGGACATCCTGAGTTCTCTCTCTTCCTCTCTCCCCCCTCCTCCCATCCCCCTGCGACTCTCAGCCCCTACACCTCCGCAATCCATTCTTTCCTCCTTCTCTCACATCACATCAGATGAGGTCACTCGAGTTTTCTACTCTATGAAGGTCTCCTCCAATCAGGTCTCCCCATGTTATTCCAGAACTATTAAGGGCAATATTGGCTCACTTGCCTTGGCACTTGCTGACTTCTGTAATCACTCTCTTGCCACTGTGTCTTTTCCCCCTGCCCTCAAGCACTCCCTTGTGTGCCCCCTCCTGAAAAAGCCTTCTATCGCCCCCTCATGTTGCTCTAACTACCGCCCCATCTCCATCACTGCCTTCCTTGGGAAACTTCTAGAGAGGTTGGTTTTCCCTCAACTGACCCAGCATACTGTACTTGTTGCCTGCTCGAACATCAATCTGGATTCCGTGCATCCAGAAGCACAGGACCTGCTCTCCTGAACACCCTTGAAGAATTGCTTGATTCCAACTCACCTGCGGATATCATTCTACTCCATCACACCTCTGCTTTTGACATGGTCAACCACTCCATCCTCATAAAACGGCTCCATGATACCCATGGCATCTCGGAGTGGGCACTGGACTGGCTGAGCTCCTTCCTCACTGACCGTCCGTCCCAGGTTATCCTGGGTTCTTTCTCCTCACCCCCTTCTATCTCCACTTGTGGTGTTCTCCAGGGCTCAATCTTTTTGCCTTGGCTCTTTAACATCTATCTCACCACTCTTGCTCACCTTATTGCCACTTTCTCCTCCCACTTCCAGTGTTATGCAGATGACACCCAACTCTTCTTCACGCTACCCTCTGCAGCTCTTCTGACTTCCCCAATCATTCATGATTGCCTGTCTGCCATCCAGTCTTGGTGCACTAATAAATGATCTCTGTCTCAATACCGGCAACACTGAGATTCTTCCTATCGGGACTCTTGTTTCCTCTTTTCTCCCTTCACTCTGTCCACCTTCGATGGGCTCTCCCCCACACCTTCCTTTGAAACCAGAAACCAGGGAGTTCTCATTGACTCCACTCTTTCTTTTATTCCTCACATCTTGGACCATGCCAAGAAGGCCAATTTCCAACTCTACCTCCTCAGGGGCATCATCCCTTTCCTTACTTTTCCCCAGAAGCTTAATGTCTCAGAGCTCTGGTGCTCTCCTGGCTGTACTACTGTAACAGCCTCTTCCTTAATCTATCTTTTTCTTCTCTCCACCCACTCCAGCTAATACAGAATAGGGCTGCAAGACTTATCTTTGGCCTGAAGCCCAGGGACTGTATCTGTCTAGCCCTAAAATCTCTCCATTGGCTCTCGGTTGCTGCAAATATCACATTTAAATCCCTCTGTATCATCCATAAGGCAGACTTGGGACCATACTATCTTTAAATTGCTCTCACCAAATACTGTTCTTCCAGATCCATCTGATCCTCCGGCTCCAACTCTCTGCTTGTCAAGTGCTTCTCTAAGCAGAGAGCGGGCAGTCATTCCTTTTCCTTGGCTGGCGCCCTCCCCTGGAACATCCTCCCTCTTTCTCTGCATCTTGAGCTGGATTTCCTCAAGTTACGTAAGCAACTCAAGACTTTCCTCTTCTCCTCATTCTTCCCTCTCTCCCTCCTGTGCTAAATCCCACACTGGCTGTAATTGGTGACCTGGGCCTTTGTGTCCTCCAGGGTCCTGGCCTTCTGTCCAATCGCCCGTAGCATCCGCTCTCCTCTGGCACTTGCCTTCAGGCACCACTAGCCTGTGTTGTCTCACAGGCCTTGCACTTATTTTATTGGCCGGTGAACCCTCGTACATCAAGTGGTCACTGCCTGGCACTTACCTGTTGCCTTCGCAACTGACTCTCTGGCACTTCCCCCCCTCTTTGGAACCTCTAGCACTTACTCCCTTCCCTTCCCTTCTCTCTCTCTCTGCACTTGCACGCTCCGAATGTTCACAAGGCCTAGTAGGACTGCTTGTGTACTCATCACTATGTTCATATTATATTGTCTTACTGTTCCATTGTTCCCTTCCCTTTGCCTTGTGGGCACTTTGAGGCACGATTTCTTGATGTATAAGTGCTTTACAAATGCCCAATAACATTTTTACACAATTATAATAAACAGCGCTTGCATCTTGCAGTTGCACCGACCGGAAGAAACAATCTAACTTGCAACCCTTGGATGCCGCTCACCCAAACAAGGGACAAAATGCCTCCCAGTGATTCCTGAACAAACCACAGTGAGACCTGGGAAAAACCGGAGTCAAGAGGGCAAGTAAGCATACCTGTGCCTGACTCCCCCTGTTTTCCATAGGATAACATTGGGTGCAAATTCCTTTGTCTCCGAACTCCCTCTTACTTACGTTTTGCCATCAAACCTGTGTCAAGTATCCTGCCCCTGGGTTAGCCTTGGATCTGAAAGTGGTTACCTGGTTAAATATTGACATATGCATTGTAAGTGAACCTTCTGGTGAATGTATATATTTCTGTTATATGGTTTTGTGTGATACAACTAACTACTGGTTTCATTTCGTAGTGTGTTCCTAAAGGACTCAATAAATAACTGTATTTTTATAGCTGTATAAACTGAATTATTGTGTATCATTCTGTGTGTACTATTTGGGGTCCCTGACCACACTCTTGACTGCTCTCCACACTACCTTGTTTGGTTTTTGGCTAAACTCCAAGAGTCTCCGTGATGAACATAACTAGGGAGGCCTCCTAAAATATTACCACCATGGTTGATTTTAGAAATCAATCTTATCAGTGGTTGTTATCGTCACCATTCATAGTTCAAACATCAGGTTGAGGCAAGCTCATTTTAAACTAGCCTGGCTTTAAATATGTCATTTTATGGAAATTTGAATCAAACTGCTGACTTCTTCATGAAATGCAACCCGCTTCTGTAAAGGTTTTTATAAACGTAAAACAGATCTTGGCATATATCTTTAAAATGTTCCTTTATCAGGTTTAGATAAACCCTGAATAAAGTATATGAAAGAAAAAATATAGTAATGAATTTGTACAATTGACATCAAGACTTTCCTCTTCTCCTCATTCTTCCCTCTCTCCCTCCTGTGCTAAATCCCACAGTGGCTGTAATTGGTGACCTGGGCCCTTATGTGTCCTCCAGGGTCCTGGCCTTCTGTCCAATCGCCCGTAGCATTAGCAACACCATAATTGTTTTATTGTGGTTGTCAAGCCTTTAAGAGCTGGACGCAAATCATGGTTAAGTCAATAATGTAACTCATTCAAGGGGATGAAATTAGCCCTAAGATTTTTGAAAGAGCCTTAACATGTTTTCAACTAAGCCTCATTTTGAAATTCAAACCTTAACATGACTGCAACAGCCTTATCCCATTTGGTACTGAGCTCAACATGTTTGGAACGGAGCATAAACATGTTCGGGACTGAGCCTTAACAGGTTGAAAACAAGCCTTAACATGTTTGAAACAGAGCATAAACATGAATTCAACTGACCCTTATGATGTTTGGAATGGAGCCTAAACAGGTTTTTTAATGGAACTTATTGTTTGGAACTAAGCCATACCATGTTGGAACCAAACCTTAACATATTTGTTGGCCTCCTTTGTGGTTTCATTAGTTCACACCATCTGGATCTAAATTATCCTATTGGTTTGAATCAAGTACTAATATAGGAATAAATCATACATACAAACTGAAATCAAAATAAATTAAGAGAAAACAGAACAATTATTTGACGGTTCAAGACAGGTAGAGTCAACAGATAATGTTACCTATTTCAGCTACAAAAATGAAGGGAAAATCTTTCTGAGCATTTTAAATTTAGGCCCCACATGTTTTAGTTAATTTAAGCCAATTAAAATCCCCCTATTTTAGGGTTTTCGCAAAGTGCTGATTTTTGATCTTGATATTGAAATCAGTTGATTGAAATCTGATGCTCTGCTTCTGCTTTACAATAGCATATAGTATAATGTAAGAATGCCACAATATATTTCTTTGTAGATTTTATAAAAGACTTGTGTTGTCACTGACAAAATTCATACTTTTACTTCTAGATCAATATTTAATTTTTCAACAACATTATGCCTTTTTCATTTTATGTCATTTTTCAGGTACTCAGAGTGTGGAAATTGGCTCAGGGAATTAGCACAATAAATATCTATATTGGCAAGACAAGTGCAATTTAAATATTCCTGAACACTTTTCATGGGATTTGGGTTGCTGTACGAAGTCGAAAGAATCGTGGGGGAATTGACTGTAGTCGATTTTGCTGCAATTCTACTTCGTTAAATCAACTCAATACTTCCTAAGAAACCAAAATTCAACCTGGGTAAATTTACAAGCTGCTATGATTGGTTCTGCTGCAACAGGAAAGACTTTCCTCAGGGCGTACACATTTTTTTATCTAATTTAATTGATTAAAGCACAGTTCTAGCTCGAGACCAGCAGAGCGCTGTATAGGTTGTTGGTAGCTAGCGTTTGGGCTGGCATCTTTAACAGTAGTGCAGTACTGTC
Source organism: Ambystoma mexicanum (assembly GCF_040938575.1). Classification (NCBI taxonomy): domain Eukaryota; kingdom Metazoa; phylum Chordata; class Amphibia; order Caudata; family Ambystomatidae; genus Ambystoma; species Ambystoma mexicanum. The sequence continues at coordinate 1,087,329,039 of NC_090926.1, read as the reverse complement.
AGTTGCGGTCTGTGTGTCCATTGGGATTAATCCATGGTCAGATGTTATTCAAAGGCCACATTTGATAGATTTGCAAAATTGAAGAATTGTGGTGGCATTCGAAGCAGATAGCAGGAATTAGTTGATTATGAATAAGGTATTCCAACAAGCATAGCATTCCCTGAACCCACACTGTATAATAAGGCCCAAACCACTGTTCAATCTTCAACCTGAGGAAACACACATTTACAGTTTATAACAAATGCATTTAGTAATTATCTGGCTTTTTCTGCCATGGTAATGCAGTTGCAAGAGGTCATACCGGGGTACAGAGCAAGACAGACAGAATTGTTTAGAGATAAGCTAAAAAGCATCATAGAGTGGTCACATCGCCACTTTGATACAGATGGATGGATGTCTATTGCTCTAAAGAAAATGCTCTCATTTCTTTCTCTTGTTTTTTTTCTCAATTTTTTACCACAGAATTGATGGGGAGCTGGCAACCCAACCCCCCCCCCCCTCAGTGACCATCCCCACCAATATTGCCTGACCTCAACTGACCATCTACATTTTGATGGCAACATTTGAGCAGAAAAGATGAGAAATTTCGTTTTGCATCGGTTCAGCTTCAGAAAATGTCTGGGCATAAAGCCTTGAATGCACCTGAGAACATAAACTGGTGGATGATCTTGGTGGTCATTTTAGCATATAACTATGTCCTGGTGAACTCAGCTGCCCAGTTGTCTAATCAAGGTTACAAGCACCTCCATTCAAAGTTTAAAAACAAAGTTGACTATTAACAGCTCTTTGTTTGATATTTATGATCATGCAAAGTTCAAATGTTCAACTGCACTCTAAACAGACTCTGCACATGGTTACTCGAAGGGCTTCTTTTACTTCCCTGTTCCTTACACTGTAAATCATGGGATTCAGCATTGGAATGATGATGGTGTAGAGCACAGACACCACTCGTTCCAGATCCATGGAATGGCTGCTGCTGGGCCAAAGATACACAAATAAAATGGTTCCATAGAAGACTGTGACAGCAGTGAGGTGGGAGGCACATGTCGAGAATGTCTTCTTTCTTCCAGTTGCAGAGTTGATTTTCAAAATGGCTAACAAAATATATAGATAAGACACAACAATAGCTAGTAGGCAGCTCATGGATATAGAGCCTGAAAAGATAACAAGTAGAACTTTGATGAAGCGAGTATCAGTGCAGGAGAGTTTAAGGAGAGGAGGAATCTCACAGAAGAAATGGCTGATCCTGTTGGAATTGCAGAAAGGTAATTGGAAGACGGAAGCCACATAGATGATGGAATGCAGAAATCCAACAACATAGGAACCCACAACCAGCTGAACACAAAATGTCACATTCATGATGACACTATAGAGCAATGGGTTGCATATGGCAACATATCGATCAATTGCCATTGCTGCCAAAAGTATGCACTCTGCAGTGCCCAAGGCGACAGAGAAGTACATCTGAGCGGCACAACCGGCAAAAGAAATAGAGGGGATTGGTATGAGAAAATTCACCAGCAATTGGGGGGAAATGGATGAGACATAACATGTATCCACAAAAGACAGGTGACTGAGAAAAAAGTACATTGGAGTGTGAAGGCAGGGAACAATTCTGATCAAAAGAATCATTCCAACATTTCCTATAAGGGTGATGACGTATATAACAAGGAATACCAAGAAGAGTAGCAGTTTCATGTGGGGGTCATCAGTGAACCCGAGCAGGATAAAGTTTGATAGGTTTGTCCCGTTCTTCCATTCTTCCATCTGCACAGCTCTGGGAAGATAAGGGAACAGTTCAACAATATGAATCTTTAAACATAGATAGGTTCAGAGCTCATCTTATAATGACAACCAGAGACATTATGAGATCTACAATTTCTGACAAACGCATTACTGATTACTAACTGGGAATAAATTGTGAAACATAGTTGTCCTGTAAAAACTATGCATATGCTCAATTCCATTTTATTAGGTAGACACCCATACCTTTACCGCAAAATCGAATCAAAAGAAACTATTATCCTAAGATCATTGGCAAATGGATGTGGATAGAAATAGGAAGAAACTGATTCATCGATGTCTTTTTAAAAGAGATAGCAAAGAATAATCAGACTATTTAGGGACCTTGTCCGTGGAATGGAGCCTATGTTGGGTGTAAAATCAGTGAAACCTGAATGATCAGCCTAGGCATACTACACAGCCAATCAGGATGCTTTGAATGCAGGATGTATTCAATTCTAGAATCCCTGTGTGCTGCATGTCCCTTTTTCTCACAGCAGTTCCTCTTCTCACCCGCATTGTAGTTTCCCATTTTACTCTCAGAACATGCATGGTGCAAATGTTGTCATTCTTTTAAGTTCTAATATTGAAATACATACCTTACTAGAAGTTGATGGCTCACCTCCACAATCCCCCAAAGTATGTTTTCTGTGATGATCACGTCAGAGTCATCAGCACAAAAATAGAACTTTCTTTTTCTTTTTCCAAATTAAACATATCCTTCAACAGCTGCTCATTAGGTGGAAGGTGCTACTGGTTTTATTAGCAGAATTCCTTTGCTAAGGTTTTTAATGTTGGCTATGGGCTGTTACCCTGGGTGGCATGCCCTGACAGGTATTAATGTCTCTGTATGATTCAAATGTCTAAGGCCTACAAGATATGGGACCTGAGGGTTAGTTGTGCTACTTGAGATCTACGTCTGGAAGATCTGTGGGCCCTTACAAAAGCTCTGATATCTGAATCTGAGACCTTTAAGATGTGTGTATCATAAGGGATAGCTTTATTGCATGGGGCCTGAACTTTTAAAAGGTGTTATCTAATGGTTAATTCTGCTGCCCGTCTGTATACTGGATCAGTGTAACCGAAGAACAGCCTGCTGACTGACCCATGTGCATGTAATAGCGATATAACATGAACAGTAGGTTTATGCTGTGAGGCATCTCAATGTGCAGGTATGTTTATTTTAATATGAGGGCATTCTCATTCTCTGCTGTACTTATAAGTGTCCCAAGCCGGTACGGTTTGTAATATCTGCACAGTGGCACTCAATTTTGAGTATTATATAATGTGTAAAAAGCAAAGCTGTTCAAGACATAAGCATGTAAGATCAGTAAACTGTGTGCTCTCTACTCTTTGTGGCATTGTTCATGTAGAATCAGTGCAATTCAAGGAAGATACCTGCAGTCTGAATCTGATGCATAGAACCTCTGTGTGACCAGGAAGATAGACCAACTGTCTTAGACCTGTGACGCAATCCTGTGACATCTCCATCTTGAGACATAGATCTGTTTTCTCAGGTATGTGCATGCAAGAGTTCATTTCAACTGAGGTAGCACTAAGGCCTGAGGCTGAAGTGTCTAACCTACGATAAAGAGAGAGCGCTCTGCTGCTTTAGTTGACAACACATTTTGCTTAAAGGAATCATTTGAATAAACTTAACAACTGAGCATTTTAAATGTGTTTTCCTTTAAGTATTTATCTTAAGTATCATCTAAACTAAACATGAATATGCATTTTATTTCAAAATGAAAAGTGATAATGCAAAACTGTTTCTCTCTGTTTTCAGCCATGTTGCATGAATAATAAAGCAGTGCACTGAAATTGTAGTACCAAACAAGGAGATGATGTACACAATGTTTATTATGATATATATTACAAATTAAGTACCATGTCTTTATAGGCCTACTCTTAATTGTCATTATTAATAGAACTTGCACAAAGAGAACTTTCCTTTTTATATGCAACTTTGAAATGGTACTTGCTTTTAAAACGGTGGTTGAGCATAACATATAAGTTTATGCAGACCTGTCTTGAGATCAGGAATGCAAATACCAGCTTTCTGTAAAACAGGTCCCATTATCAATCACTGTGACTAAGTTATTAAACAAGATTAATCAACACAGCTGTGAGTACGCAACACAAAGGCCTTTAAAATACCAAGAAAATAGAACTAAATGCAAGCTACATCATTGATTTAGCTGACCTCAGTGGACTTATATTTGTAAGAGGATAACAAGGTCAATAAGTTCAGGAGTCATGTGAGCCAGCAATTACAATTTCAAATAGCTGGCAAATCGGATAGATCCTGAACCAACTATCAGCTCTGATTTTTTAACCCTTTGTACATTTAACATTCCAAAATAAATATGATTTCCTCTAACCAGCATCAGTCACATTCACATAAGAAGGAACTATTAATATGTATGTATTATTAATACATTTGCATATTTGTTATAATTCTGCTATATATGTCACTACAGAGACATGAAGGATGTCACTGAATAAAGAATTATCTTGCACGGCTGAATATATGTTTCTTCTTAATGCCACAGTCCCATACAAGAAGCATAAGTGAAAGACATATTTAGGTCCAAGTTAATCATAATTATGGAGGAGAGGTATAACTCACAGCTAAATATAAGTCCCTTTTAAATAATAAAATTCAGAGGGACAAGTGAAGCAAGAAGGAGGACTCTAGTGGGTGTGAGTAAGTGAAGGGAACCTATCACAGGGTTTGTCCAATCCAAAAAGGCTATGTCAAATAATGCTGCCTTGGTGGTGTTTTCATGGCATATAAAGTCATATGTATATAGGAAGATGGAGACGTTTTTTGGGAAAGCAGCAAAGGAAGAGGGCCTGTAAGTAGCTGATGGAAATCCTCCTTTAGAAAGCCTTTTCCAAAGGGAGGTGAATGCTTAGGCCATTCTTAACTACTAATGTTAGTAATAGATTGCCTTTCAGGGATTTGGGAGCAGGTGGATGGACTGACATTAAAAGCTCACTTGGAACAGTTGCATTGAGCTCTTGATGTCCCTACATGTTCTGGGTTTTTGAAAGTGAGTACAATAAACCCAGAGTATTTAGAGAAATGCCCACAGAATTTATTAAATCCCAGATAGCAAATTAAAAGGGGCCTAGCACTATAAATGAAACCTTTTGTGCGTGAATCCAAAATTGGAAAAATTAATTTGTCTTTTACAGTACCAAATTATTCATTATTTCCCTGGGTCTTTACAGGAGAAAATTATATCTGGATTTGCGAGCATTGAGTACAATGTGTCTCAGATTTTCAGGGATTGCAAAACGTTTTAACTTGTGAAAATCATACATTATATAAAGGAATATCCTGAATAGGGTTTCCTATTACTCAAAGTGGAATAGGAAGGAGGTTAGTTTCTCCCCTTCAATTCCAAGAAAATGAAGTCAATTTACAAAAAAATCACCTTTCCAAATAATGTTACACAGAAATTAAAGTTAGCTTAGATATTCCTTTAATATTTCAATTTTATAATCTCACACTTGTGTGACCCTTTAATGCACAAAGACATTTTGTTCTCCAAACTAAAAGCTTCTACCCTGAACTCAAGCGTTTAGAATAAGCGTAATCAAGCGACACCACCAATCATTCTTGTATCTATGTCCAAGCTAGAACTCAGTAGAAAAATTAAACAGTTGACTCAATCCTGAAATAAGAAAGCCATATATGAACCCAATGTCAATGTATTCTAAGTATGGCTTTGAATCTGACCACTAATGTCAATTGGTAGTTTCATATTGGAGTGCATTATTATTTTGTCTAGAATAGTCACTGAGATTTGGTTTCATATTTATGGATGCCTATATGACTCTGCAAATGAAGCAGACCCCCCGTACATCTGTGTTCTGTCTAAATCCCAGTAGCTTTTACCCTGTTGAGGACAATTAACTGAGCACCCCTAAAGTGGATAAGAATAACACGTGTTATCACATTGATTATGAGATGGAGAACTCTGGCATTTAGTGCTATAAGGAAATGTGGAATCATAATACATATGCATAATAAATGAAGGTCAGATATTTTGCGGCATCGTGAGTGGGGGACAGGCATTCTGTGGCACAATAGCTGATTTCAGCTAAGGATGTCAAACACATGTTCCTCCACTCTCTCAGCAAACATAAGGTCTGGTGCTGGAGGGAGGTGTCAATTCTAGGGTACATTATTGTATCCTCTGTACGCAGATCTCCTCTCCTTCCGGAAGGTTAAGCTTCAGTTGGCCCAGAATGCAGCAGCAGGCTGAATCTGTGATCTACACAAAAGGTAAGGTAATATAAGGTAGGTGGTCTTATATAGGGGCTTTCTGCCAATACTGTTGCCCTTGCTGTGTGTGGCTCTGAAACGGATTGAGGGTGGCATTGTTCTTATAGTTCGAAGGCAGTGTTGATGCTGCAGGTCAGAAGTATCTCATACCTGTGTGCTGCTATGAAAATCTCTGTGGTGTTTGGAGAGGGTTGCAAGTTAGCTGTAAGGGCAACCAACTGGTTTGCAAAGCAACGATCAGTGTGGCTGTTGATAGAAGATGGATAGGACGGGAATCTCTTAAGTACACTAGACCTGATGGGTCATCTAATAAGGTGTGATTGAAGTGTAAAGTTGCAAGATTTAGCAGTGAAGAGTAAAGGTAAGGGAAGAGGAGGCTTGGTCAGGGATTGGTCACTTTGTAGATCTTGGTTGTAGATTCCTTCCTCCAATTAGCAGAATGCAGTGTGGTCCAGTGTCATGTAGCAGGGGGATCCGCAGGCCGTGGGTTATCCCCACAGAAGTAGTCGTCTGAAAATCCTGTTGCTTAATGTATTAGGATTCCAGTTCCTAGAAAGACTATGATGCTAAGCTTAAAGACAATATTTTATTGGAGTATTATTTTCGAAGTGGCACCTGTTTATTTTATGTGTGGAGATGGGTGAGAGTGTTCTTCCCTAAATCGGGTAAAGTCAGATGGTCTAACACTAAAGGATGTTTTGCGAGAAGGCTGGTGACCTTGTCTCAGTTATCGGTGTGGTGTATTGTTCGGGTATTTACTTGTGCCAAGTCTCGAGCTGTTTCCTGAATGTAATGTGGTTTCCTTTCAGACTGAGATAATTCCAGAATCTTCCAGAGTTTCCTGGGCAGTGAGGAGAATAAGGATCCTCCTTGTCATTTCCTTTTGAAGTTAGAAGGTGGGAACTTCGACCAGTGCTAATTTACTGGGCCTTAGTGTTCAGGAAGGCATGTAGTGCTAGAGATTCCATCTGAATGCTAAAGGCCCCTTCCCATAGTAAGTGTGATGGATGGTTTCACTTGACGGGTAACCAATGGAGTGCTTTTATCTTGGTGTGATTTGTTCAACCTCTTCAGTCTGGCAGCTGTATTTTGGACTCCTTAGTTTCCGCATACGGAAGTCGGGGAGTCCTATATAGAGGCTGATAACATAGCCCAGTCGTGATAGTACTACTGGGTATTCATGGCAAGTGTATGAACAGTGAGGCACACTTCATATTGTCTTGGTTGACTTTCAGATTCATGTACTCTAATATCCAGTCCTGCATCATGAGAAAGCCTCACAACATTGCATCCCTGAACATCTCTAGCCAGCCAGTTTGCAGACCATGCAAAATAAACTTGGAATGCTCTGTCTCCCTACCCATCCCCAGATGACATCCACAATTCATGCTACAGCTCCTCATTTAGAGCACAGACACCTTTGTATGTCAATTAGCAGATCAGTGCCTGGAGACCATTTGGGTTTTCGTTTGCTATATACCTGTCATTAATCATTCAATTAATCAATCAATGTTGGATATAATATCTAGATGAGGCGTGAATGCCAAGCTATAAAATGCATGATATGTGCACATATATGCAATTGGTCAGGGACATAATAATGTTGAGAATATTTTGAGATACAATATTTCAGACTGTAAAATTAATTGACTCCCACAATCTGTGGTACTGGTAAGCCAAAAAATGTGCACTTATCACTACAAAGTTGCCAAGTGACTTGCTATTTGTGTGTCACATTGAGCCAGTCCTGGCTGTTCATTTTGAATGCTTGGACTTGAAGGCCACACTTATAATGGGACAGGCGAAACTAAAAGTACCAACATGCAAAGTGCAAAGCTGGGACTGGCCCAAGGAATGAATGATGAACTGGGGCCACTAGGCAGCTAATCCACTGACAGAACATTGTACACTGTGCCACTCTGATGAAAGAGGTCTTATCCAAGGAGATGGCATTTGCTTATCTTCAAGGTGTGTCATGACAACCATTCACACATTAAGCCTAATGTGGGACAGGTGATCAAATTTAATTCACTAAAACAGACATTTATATAAAATTCTTCATAGGTTTGTAAGAAGACCATGTTTAGGGTGATCCCTTCCCTTTGTTTTTGAACTATAATACAATCTACAGTTATTTTTTTCCAAAGTTAGATTAAATTATTATTATTTTTATATTGCAGCACATCAACAAAACAATACAATGTATCCAATATTAAAAGGAAAGTCATATGGTGTGGGAAAAGAATTGGGGAGACCCCATGGAGAGCTGTGCATTGATTTGATTATAATGTGATAATGGCAATGTATGTCCTCTAAACAAAGTGAACATTTTTGCTTAGAAGACCCCAGGAGAGTAGCACAGTGATATGAGTATATTGTATAACAGTTATAACCAGACTCCTATGAGAGCCTGTACGGAGTTCAACAAAGTAAACATGTACTGTTCTGATCTTACCAAACCCTTACATGTTAACATCTTATGAGATTCAGTAATATACACATATACAGATATTTGGCTCATAAGTCTGCTTCTGTGCCAATATATATGGAATCTATGCACCACTAAAGACTTTTTGTCTCTAATTCTGGGTGCTCTAAGTTGATTATTCTATTGCCTCGAATCCTCTTCTAAACCTATTGTAGGAGCACACAGCAGCACGTGTATATGCTTATATCTTTCTTCTGGACGCATTAGTACCTGACTTGTGCCTTTGGGTGTTTCATTTCTTGATGATACCCACTTGTATCTACATATGTTAAACATCTTATGACATCTCACAACTTAGTGGAGACTGATAGCAACATGAGGCTACCAAATTGGCAGAAGTTGCACTATGCAAGATGAATTTGCACTGCATTACAGTATACGACTGTTAGGCAGAATCATATGCAGTACCCTTTGGGAACACAACACACAATTAAGACTACAAGTGACTGTACAAATTCACCTTTGGTACAAGCCTGTACTACACAGTAAAGTGGTAGTGATGGCTGAGCAGCCAGACTTCTCTCAAGAGTAAAGTGAGCAGTATCCATAGTTATACAAAGGACAGCAATTACTATGGTTCAAACAAACAATGACTCAAGGTTTATGAGTAAAAGAATATACATTTATTTACAACGACACGTACAGCATAACAAAGGAATAATAATAACATCAAGACGATGACCACATCACTGAAAAAGCAAAATAAAATAACCAAATGGTACAGTAAAGATCTGCATGTAAATCGAAGCAGGATCGTCCTTATCCTCAACCAAGTTAGCTTAAAGTGCAAAGAATAGCACACCTGCTATTATGTAGAGTTGTGTTGCATTATAGAAATGGAAAACAAAAAAGTCTTCAAGTCTACCTTGGGTATATTGGAAGAAAGTCAGAATTGAAGAGGAAACTGATTTGTGGTCAATATCTTTAAATGCATTTGTAATCAAACAAAAATAATCAAAGGGATATGTTTATATGTGAACTGTTGCATACAATATAATTTCAAGGAAGGCAGATACATGTCAAAATACTCATAATTCAAGAAACCATTTCATGCAGAGTACAAAAAGTAAACATAGGCCACTCAACACATCACACGAGCAAACCTACATTATATGACAACAATGTATTTGGAACACCAATGTGAGTGAATGGTGTTTATGAAAGTTGTATGTGGTTAAGCAAAATGCAATGTGACAATTATGTCAATACATATAAGCAACACGATATGTGTTGCTTAGTATTAAGGACCAATATTTTTACAAATTTCAGAATCTTTATTTACAATTAAGATTAAAAATGCTTGGAAAATATGTGTAATTCCTTAGAATTTGAAAAACTAGATATTGTGCAGTTGTTTTTTTACGGGATCAGGTTTTATTCAAGTAATATATGCAGATTGTTAAGGCTGTGTGCCATTTTACATAGGAAAATTGAAAACATTTTGCTTCGTCAGCAGTAGTAAAACACCTGGTAATTTCCATTAATGTTGCTTTATAACTCCGCCAAATGAGGAGTTTGATTTTAGAAACTCATTTTCCAGCAGGTTTTATGTGGCAGATTTTACCACCATAAAAAACAATACCACATGCAGTAATTCTATGACAAGACAGGAGGCTCGCATTATGCTCATCTTTCTTTAATACTGCCATATCAGCATTTCAAAACTTCAACTTTTAACTTTTATGTTTTGGTTTTTCTTACATGTTACTTGGAAAAAAACAAAGCAGGAAGTTACAAGTTTCATATCTCAACTGAATCAACTAGGTTTAAGAAACCACGCTTTCCATAATCCTGAGGCCCTTTGTAGTCCTGACCTCTACTCCCACACGAATCAGTGGCCAGATAGGGGTATAAACACTGGCTCCCCTAAGTCCATTCCTCTTTCTTTTGCCATCAGAGTTCTAGAAGTACAAAGAGTCCACAAAATGTTAAACACAATCCATAAGGCCTGCACTTGATCCGCAGCTGGCGTGACTGATCGTCCAACGGGACAACTTGCCAGAAGATCCTCGGTGTATATACCCTGACTTGCTCATGTCGCCTTCTGATAGTCTCCTATGAGAACAGAAAAATCATATGAGGGCGGGAATTTTTGTTGAAGTTGAAGTTTTGAAATGCTGATATGGCAGTATTAAAGAAAGATAAGCATAATGCTCGCCTCCTTGTCTTAAATAGAATGAAGACTTTCCTGAGCTATTAGCGTGGGCAATCTTTATTACCAGGTGAGATATTACTGCATGCAGTAATTACCCAATGCCAATGAAGTCCAATGGTACTCCAAAATTTGGAATAATGGTATGGGCGATATGAGTGTTAATCATGTGGACCCACTGGGCCTCTCAGTAATTACCACATGCAGTAATGGTGAACTTGCCATGAGGCCCTTTGTCTTTGCAAGTTTATTTCAAATCTCTGTATTCCAACATGGGGTCATGGTCATCAAAGATCTAATCAGGGCAGATGGCAGGGCCATGCCAGCTACCTTCCACACTGAGTAGTCTACCTTCACACAATACCCTCAACAAGCCAAATGAGAATGAGGGGTTGGCTTCATTATCATCAATAAGTCCTGACCATCAGCCGCCCTATTCCATCCGACTCCCCTCATCTTTTGAGCTCAACATTATCAACATGCTACTCATTCCCCACTTACTATTTTACCATCTACTGACTCCCTCCCTTCTACGGAATCTTTGCTTTTCTGCCTCTCCTGACTACATTCCTGACATCTCACCCAGCTCACTCACTTTCCGCTACTACACTTACATATCAAAACCTCACCACTAACACCTCTTGACTACTCAATCCCCCACCTCACTTTTGCAGTCCCTTCACCACTTGCCTTTCCACTCACTAGATGCAGATTGCCACATGTCTCGCTACCTTTTAAATCAAAGTCAGGCCCTCTTGCCTGACTCATGCACACCCATGAGCCCATCCATCGAAATAGGTTTTTACAATACTTCAACACTGCCCTGGATGCTACCTTTGATAATCACTAGTCTATCCTGCTTCAAGCCTCACTCCTTTTATTCCCACCCTCAGCATTGGATCTCCCCAGCTGAATACTATTATAAATTCACAACTCCCCTCACCCTCCTAACAAGTGCTTACAAGTTACATGATTGCGAGACAAGAAAATGGTAGTTAGTTCAAAATCAAAACAAGGTCAAAAATCCAAAGAAATACATGACCTTGTGTTTGTAGGAAAGAGGCTAGTACAGCTAGTACTATTCAGTATCATCCCAATTCTATGTTCATGTGTAGTGTACCTCTTCCCTCATCTGCTCCTCTTGCGAGTACAACTAAACCCTCACCAATGCAAAGCACCCTTTTGTGGGAATACTCCAATCGGCACAACCTCAGTAAAGTGTTTCTGGTAGAAGCCCTCTTCCCCTATGACAATTGATAACAATATCAACAGGCACCCAACTATTCAAACAATCAAGGACACACTGTTGGTCTTAATATATCTTGAATGACTATAGAGTGGATAATAAGAATTACCCCACATGGCATACTACAGAATGGGAACACAACGGACTCGTACAAAAATGTCGACTTGGGAACTGCGATGGCCGAAAATGCCGACTTTTTATTTTCTTTTTAACCCCTCCCTTACACCATATATATATATGGGGTGGTTAAGTGTATAATATTAATATCTGGGGGTTTGGGGGGTTTCCTCCGCATATATATGTGGTGTAAAGGGTTAAACAAAGTCGGCATTTTCGGCCGTCGCAGTGATCACATAGATCCTTACACAACAGAATCTCAGGTAAGCTAATGGAAGGCATAAATGAGTGAAGGAAGCAAGAAAGGTGGGGAAAGGAGGGAAGAATTACAAATTAATGGACATGAGGGTGCAAATCCAGGTGGAAGAGTGGAAAGAAAATATGTAAGAAAATAAAGAACTGATGGAAGGAATGGAGAAAGGAAAGATGGAAGGAAAGGAGGAAAGACAGAACACAGAACAAATGAATAAAGAAGGTAAGAAACAAGTTTTAAAGAGAGAATGGGAGAGATAAGAGAGAAAATAAAGGAGAAGGGAAAGGTCCAAAAGGAGTACTGTTGGGGGCTGAAAAATGGACAAGGGTTTTGGGTTGCTTAGCAAGAATTTTTGCAGGTTATGCCCAAGCACTACACGGTAACACGAAAAGAGGGCGGGGCAGACAAAACCCAAAACCAACATTTGCTCAACCTGGCATGGATACTGTTCGTGAGTGATCTATGATATCTCAGGAGGTAAAGGGTGATGAGAACACTGCTACCCTATCACACTACTGACAGTCTAAATTGTCAACAAATTTAGACTATTTGCCTAGACCTGTTATTACATGTTTAACATTACACAATCACCCCTGACATCTTGTTACCAACATAATAAAAACAACCCCTTGTAGGTAGGGACTTTTCATCAACATTAATTTCACATGTTATGTCATCAGTGATGTCATCAATGACATTTGTGATGTCATCTTTGATGTCCTGGGTGTTAGTCTTAGCAGTGCACGGTGGTGGTGCGAGTTATCTTTGCTTAGCTTACCATAACTGGCAAATTTCTGAGGTTTTTCGGTTTTAACTATATGCATAACGTCCCTGTAACAATGTTTTTCCATTGAATTTCAAAGGTTTTTATTAGTGCAACTTACCCGTAATGTCCCTTTAACAAAGTTTTTTCAGTGAATTTCATGGGTTTTTACCAGTGCTTGCTATTTTCCTAAAACTTACTAATGTCATACTTAGCCAATAAGAAATATTTTTGTCCAATTTACAAAGTTTCAACTTAAAACTCTTCCATTTGCCACCTTGTAGCATCATTTTTAACACGTCTATACACTTTTTGCACCTTTTTAAAATAATTTTGCATTCGTAGACGTCCGGGAACGTCTGACTTCATTGCATACCTTCTGGACAGTGCCACGTGACCATATGCTTGACCGCGGCATGATGACGTGTTCGCGAAGGTGTCTGCACATCGTGATCAGATCCGTGCTTCGAAGACCGTTCAGAACTGCATTTTATACTGATATAGGAACTTTCAACTTCAAAAGTTCCCTTGCACACCTCCTACACCTTTTCATACTCATTATCCATTACCAATCTAGTACACAGTACATATTAGGAAGAATTTTTATCAAAACTGCTATTTATCTTCTAAATTGCATCAGTTATTGCCATCGCTCCTCCCCAAGAGCCACTACCACCACCAGCTGGAGGACCTTCAGAACAAAATAAGTACAGTACTTTCAAAGATAATAAAGAGGACCAAGAAGAAGAGCTAGAGGAAGTGCCTACTTCTAGCACCAAGGTCGAATCATGGGTCTGCCAGTTCTTTGCTACTGTTGGGAGTGTACCAAAGACTAAAGCTACGAAAGTGAAATGCGCTGAGTGCAATTTTGTACTCAGTTGCAGACTACCTGGTCAGTACTCCTACAGGACCACCTTCATGTGCCGCCACACTAAATCCAATGACCACAATGCTCTCTGAAAGGTTGTTCCTTTCGCAGCAAGTAGTAGGCTGTCCTCCTCCACCTCATCTTCCTCAACAAATACTGTAACCACGCAGCCTGATGTCTGCAGGCTTTGGTGTGTACTAAATAAATAAATAAATAAATAAGGACGGCTACGGACCATTATCGTCCATTGCAGCCCCTGAAATGGGGGATAAAGGCCATTAGCACCCCTGGTTCCCAAAGCGGGAAATCAGGGTGCTAAAACATAGATTTGTCTCCCTATTGCGGAACGCTTCAGCGTCTTGCTGTAAGAATGAAGGATTATCCTTCCTACCGCGGGACACCTTTGGCGTCCCGCTGTAGGAAGGAAAATCCTTTCCCAAGACAGCCAACATGGAAAGAGAAGGCGGCGCTCCGTACCCAGCCCTTCTTCCCTTGCCATGGAAGCCTGCAAACCCTATGAACATATTACCACAAGCACTTTTTTTTCCCTTTCAAACCTATCCTACCTTCGAATAACTTTACCACATAGCCGGTCCTAGGCAGAGATAGCCACTTTAACACCATTTTTCATGCCTAGCGGTCATGGCCAGTAGCCAGATACTGCCCACGGCCACAGGCTATACCTCAGTCACCAAAGGTATATGACTGTTTTTTCTACCTATATCATAATAAAACACGTGCACATTTGCAAAAACAGGCTTTAATGTCCTTGCCAATGCTCCTCATGAGTTTGCTCGAAATCCACCCGTTTTATTTTTAAAAAAGTGTCAAAATACATGTACATACAATAATCATAAAACTTAGCCGCCACTTGACAAAATCCATTCAGTCTTTACACAAACATTGAAGGATGGGTCGATAATCTTTCTCAAAACCTTTGTCCACATTCCACATTCGTCAAATAGTAACAAAGTTATAAACCATCTAAAAATGTTGAGACCCCCCTCTAATTTCGCCCCCTCTTCGGAAAATCCCACAAAACCTTGCAAAACCATTCAGGATTAGTTCTAGAATAAAATTGAAAAATTACATGTGGCACAAAAGTTATAAGCCGTCCAAAAATTGCTTTTCCCCAACCCTGTCAAGCAGAAATAGGTACAGATGTCCTAGGACATTTGAAGTGTCCGCAAACACCACAGGACTGCCCCAGGTCATATTCCATCCCATCCTCATCCCCCCATCGCCAGAGATTGTTTGTTGAGTTTGACAAGTGCAATGTTGCTTTTTTTGTTTTTGTTAACACCGCGCTGCCCACAGACCCCAAATAAGTCTGCAAATCCAAGATGACGGGCGGTTCAGGGAAACCGACTCATTCCACATTTTCTCACTGCCCAATCAGCAGCCGCGTCACGATGTCTGTGGACCACACACACAAAAAAAGGCTACGAAACGTTCTGGTCAGTCCGCGGACCGAACTGGGAAGTGAGTCTGCAGAGCGGACATAGTTATCACTAATATGTTTGCCTTTCGTTTTGGTCATTTTAAACAAACAACTACTGGGCGGATTTACACCAAATTAACAAAAACACGCTTTCGGGACCAAACCACCGCTCCTGTCGCAAATTTGCTGAAAATCCGTCCAGCGGTTTGGGCTGTCGACGTGACATTTTTTTCTCCATTCAGTCTATGGGAAAAAATACATTTTGGGACCCGTGCTATAACTTTGCTCCCCCTCCCCGGACCAAACCTCACCAAACTTTGCAAAAAAAATCAGAGTGGGCCGTATACCATATACTTTGGTGAGGATTTGTCCACGGAGAGCGAAGTTATAAGACGCCCAAAAAGTGCTCTTCCTATGGGTTTAGCAACTTAACCATAACTACATGGCCGCTACCACAGGCATATATTTAATATATATATATATATATTTATGTGTGTGCTCTGCTAGCCTGGTGTATGTGCTTCTTGGCTTCAGATTGGAGACTAACAATAGCAGGAGGACCAAGGGTGCATATGCTTCCGGGACTGTATTAGAAGGGGTCCAGCGTCAGTCTAGTATATCGTGCACATCTCATTATAAAGGATAGGCTCTCGTGGTCTCTATTACAGTCATATATCAGATTAGATGGTAGTGAGAGCTAGCCAGGTTATCAGCACATTTAGACCTTGCTGTTCAGTTTTGAAACAGAAGATCCACCTATGTTAACTTTTTGTAGGAGGCAGTGTATATCTCCACCCCTGGGTTTGACAGTCACCTTTTCTACAATTGTCCGAACCAGTTCATTCATTTTCAGCAAGAAATGTTC
Source organism: Ambystoma mexicanum (assembly GCF_040938575.1). Taxonomy (NCBI): domain Eukaryota; kingdom Metazoa; phylum Chordata; class Amphibia; order Caudata; family Ambystomatidae; genus Ambystoma; species Ambystoma mexicanum. The sequence continues at coordinate 1,087,312,767 of NC_090926.1, read as the reverse complement.
GACCAATGGTGCTTTCAGCCTTTTGATACGTATACAGAATTGGTGTTTCTGGATTCTTTATTGAGGGGCCTGGCCATCATTCTGATGTATTTAAGGTTACATGGGCTTGTAATGAGATAAATTACATTACTAGAATGGCAGTTTGTGAATGCAAGTTGTCTCCAAGAGGTATGCAGGCCCAGGTCAAATGTGGTGGACTGGAAGGCTCAGGGGCATAATGAGCATAGACCGCAAGGCGAGTGGCTGACCAGCCTTGTCATGTGCCAAAGGGTGGGTTGTAAGTTAGGCCCCAGACCCGGTTAGTAAGATTTCACAAGTAAGTCCCTTATATTTCTTCTCCTTTTAATGAGGAATTGAGGTGGCAGCAGAGGTGTAGTGCCCACGTTCAGAATTGGCCAACATTTTAATATTTCTTTTTTTGACTCTATTCTGTTGTGAAGAGTAATGTAGGATTGCTGTTTTGCGATTCTCCTGTACTTATCTCCTGTTTTGCTCTAAAGTAGTTTCTCGAGGGATGTTACGTGCAGGCTTCCTTGCATGTATCAGGAGTTTTCTTACTAATATTTCAACTATTTTTTCTTTCATTCGTTAATGCTTGATTGACTAGTGGCCCAGGCACTGTACTGTTGATGAATACTTGTTGTGTGATCAGGGTAATCAGGGGAGAAGAAAGACATTGCTTCTTAAAAAAATAATATATGGGGTAAAGCTAATTCCCGAACAGTATTAAGTAAAAAATAAAATCACTTTATTGGCCACTACTGAGGGTGAATGAACCCCAATTACTAAAACCATCATGTTATTAAGATTGAGCTGGGGGGGTAGAAACTAGGATTTCTTAGTATCTCTATGGCTATAACGTGGTGTGCGGCAGGAGTTTTCCTGCCGTCTCCACATGTGTGTAATCCAGTTTCGGTGGTCTGAGTAGTTAATGCCACCTTCTTCAGGACTGTCTTCTTAATTCGCTTGCAAGGGTAATCTGCTTCTATAGCGCGGCTACAGCTTTATAGGGCACCCATATTCTGTATCCAATATTGAATTGTCACAATGGAACGGTCTCACCTCGGGCTCGTTTGAGGAGACATTCAGACTGACCCTGTAAATAAGTAAAGGGAACAGCATCAATACTAGTTCTGTTTTACTAGTATTCGATCCGTTCGCATATTATGAGCTATTAATACAACACTTGGAGCGTGTACATATATGATAAAAGTACTCACCAGTTCTGACTAGAGACAGGTAGGGGCAGATAGACCCTTCTCTGTCCTTTCTATGCCTTGTCATATTTCGGCTTGACAACAGGCCCAGGCAATTAGTCTAAATGTGTAGACAATTTAGAAAGTCAGCAGTTTTCTACAAGTGTGATAGGGTAGCAGTGTTCTCATCTCCCCTTACCTTCTGAGACATCATAGATTATACATGCCCAGTTGAGAAACCTTTGGTTTTGGGGTTTGTCTGCGCACCGCCCTTTTCGTTTTACTGTACCTTAGGGGGTTACAGTACTGAAACATAGAAAGAAACACTAATGAAAGACACATCAAATATTATATCTTACCTTTCTTGCAGCATTTCTGGTCTTGGAGAGGAATAAAACATGGTATAACAGAAATGGCTACGTCATTGAATTCCTTCAAAAATAGCATCACTAGTTTTATACTACAGTAGTAAAAGGATCCCATATCAAATGAATTCCATGTTGAGTAATCTGTGAGGTAACTTCTCATGATTTCTTTAGTGCATTAGTGGGGAGAAGATAGAATTGGGTCTCCGGCCTCATCTTATAGTCTCTATTATTCGGTATAAACCAGTCACTGGGGACAGTGGGAAGTGCAATTAGTGTCACAATTTCGAATCCCTTCCCAAGGGTACTATTCCTAATTGGAGAGAGCAGAATATGTATTAAATTGGCGCCTTTGGTAAGAAACAACAAAATTATAATTAACATTGCAATCCATGCATGGTGTATGAGTCTCTAGGGCCAGTGACATCATTATTCTCTAGTTTGCCTTGTATTCATAACATTGTCAATACAGTTTATTCTTCAGTACTAATATTGGTTACTCATGTAGAAGTCACTTGCTGATTAATTATTATTCACCTCAATGGAGCTGTCATGATTCATTTGAGTGAACAAGTCAGTTCTGGTCATTTATGTTAAACCATGGCAAAAGAATGATGACAGAAGAAAGAAATGTGTCACTAAAGCAAGCTTTCAATTTACATAGATGTTCACATTGATGCCGCAATGCATTGGTGATGCTTGAGGCCCCATCCCTGATTCACTATCGATTGGTGCTTTGAATCGTCAACAGCAGACATAGGAGGACAGGCACAACTATTGATAATAGATTCCCATTAGCACCAGTCCCTCTTCCTTGTCACATATCCTTACAATGAGGTGGATCTCACCTTGACCACTGGGTCTCCTATACCTCAATCATTGTTGTCAAAGGATATTGGCTGTGTCTCCATGTACCTCCCATGGAGTGATGCAAAAGAGTCAAAGGAGGTGATGCTATTCAGATTATTGTTACTAATTCTCTTATAAGGGTCTATAGAGAGAGAAGTCCAGGTGGAACATTTGAATGGGAGTCCTGAGAGTGTGATGGGGTTTGTTGTGCTCAGCCTTTTCCTCTATGCTGCAATATCTTATCTCTGGCAATTATAGGACGGTGGGGCATGTGCAGTTATAGGGCTTCGGGGTTAGGGTTAATTATTTCTCAGGTTCTGATGCATGTGTTATAGAGTGTGTAATTGTGACAGGGCCATGTCAGTGCAAAGGCAAGCAGCGTGGTTTTGAAATCCCGGATTCATCACACTTTTTGCAACTGCATTTTGGATGAAAGGCAGAGCAGGTACAATCTGCTGTTCTTATGCAGTGCAAATCAGAAATCCAAGGAACATTTAATTTTGATAAACGTCATCATTTCCCAAGAAGTGAGGACAAGTAGATATCCTGCCCTTTCTGGATGGTGACTCAAGTGAGGAGTGAGAAACTCAGATGTCCTTCCCTTTCTGAATGGCGGTTCACGCGAAGACAGAGAAATGTAGATGGCATGCACGGCAGGTGAAGTGAGATAAAGCCATTTCTGAATGATAGATCATGCAGAATCCAGGAAGCTGCTGTAAGATACAGGAAGAGAATGTGAAATGAAAGATAGAAAGCAACAAGTGTGTCTCCGTTTGAAGCCTCACATGAAGCTCAGTCTTAATTCTCTGGACAAATATGCATTTGTAGGTGTTCTACAAGGGAAAATACATTAGCAGGGAAGGTTTAGCATGGCTGCTGTTCCACACAAGTGAACATGAAATATCAAGTAGCTGATGTATGTAGTCCTTCTTCCACTTCTATACTCAGGCTATACCAATAGTGTTTTAAATGTACATAGACCTCAGCATGCTTCTTGATACTATCATAGTCTCAGGGAGTGTGTGCCCAGTCGGCCTACTTAGTACTTCCTCTACGGAGCACTGCGAGTATGAGGTTTTTATACCCAGTCCCCAGAGCCCTTGCCAACCTAAAAGAAGGTTTGTTTAATTTGATTTCATCACAATAGGCACAGGTCTTTGTCAAATTTGTGGACTAGATTGGATTTCATGGCAGAAAAATAAAAAGTACTGCTGACTGTTTGGGTAGGTGCCATTTCTGCAGGACAGTGAGCCTCATATTAAGGTCGGCTTTAACCTGCCGGTGCCACCGGCGGGTTGCCACCAACGCAGGAACCCCGAATCCGGCGTCTGACCTTCCGGTGCATCACAAGTCCCGGCGGCGTGGGAATTCAGGCGCTGCATTTTTTAAAGTCCCCATCCCCATAGAGTTCCAAAGGACTCTATGGGAGTGAGGAGTTGGAAGCACCAGCACCATTGCTAACAGTGCTGGTGCTTCCGTGATGACTCTGCCTACCAGAGCCAATGCGTCCGGCAGGGTCAGACCTGTCGGGCGCAGCGGCCCCAGCAGGCAGACTCGTAGTGTGGTCCGGAAACAAGGGTGCCAGTGAGCTTACCAGCACCCTTGTTTCCAGACCACCACACTAGTAATGAGACCCAATGTCGTCTTTTTCCATAGCAATTCAAAATGTTCTAAATTACAAAAGCACCTATCAATAATGTGCATGTACAGGAGGGAGAACAGGGGCCTGTAGGTGAATATTAGGCACTTAGCATAAGACCATGGTCCTCATTATGACCCAGGCGGAAGCCGTGCCCTTATTAAGTGCACGGATGCCGCCGGTAATGATTTTTTACCGTCGCCCAGAAAAGGGCAATAACTGGTTCATGCTGACCTTGGCGGACCCGGTAATTGCCCTTTTCTGGGCGTCAGTAAAAATGAATCCCCATTCCCATTTGAGCCCACAGGGCTTAATGGGAATGGGGAGGATGCTAACAACGGGCCCGTTAATGACGTGCCCGTTGTTAGCATCCTGGTCCGCTAGTGGGTCCCGCTAAGGAAGCCTGGTTTTACCAGACGTCCTCAGCAGGACCCGCTAGCAGACCGCGTAATAGGGGCGGCCAGGAATGTACGGTGCCGGTCCCTTACCAGCACTGTACATTCCATGGCCGCCTGGGTTGTAATGAGGCCCCATGTATATGGATAAGAAGACACATCATTTTTAATTATGATCTATACATAGTTGATCTCCTGAAGTTTGGTTTCACCACAATTGCCTGTGGTCCAAAGCAAAAGGGATGGGGTAAAAAGACACCTTGGTCACACGCACAGTTATTCACACAACAGTCACACACACAAACACAACATAACTGAACTATGTTACAACACTCCTAGTAGCTTTGAGTGCTAATTGTATAGTTTGTCAAAAATAACCCAAATATTGTCAAACTCATACCTCATTAGCCTTTTGAATAACATTGCCTTTTCATATCTTTGAAACAATGGCATATCTTATATCTACTTCTGCATAGATTTCTTTTACTCTTGACATCCATACTCATATGTTCTACTGAAGTGGGAGAATGGGAGAAAAGACTCCCCCCAATCTCCTCGCGACCCTGGCCCAGAGGATCGCGGCCAAGACACCCGCCACAAGATGAATTCGTCTATCTAACAGACGATCAAATACCCTGGTTCAAGAACATATGGATGTGCCCACCAGCCTGCCCTACTCAAGCCGATACCTGCGGCATGGATGAACTCGACTAAGCCCTCAACAACAAGCACCTACATCGTTAGAGATGCCATGACGACCTAGCCAACTGTCAAGAACACACGTGCAACCATGCACACTGGACACTCCCACACCAATTCACACAAAGAATATACTCAGTGCTATGACGTAGGTGACGGATACACCCACTGACGCGCATCTTTATTATTTTTCACATAGGCTTTCCGAAATGCAGAAACGCAAGACGCACAAAGCACTTGTTAACATGCTTGCTGACGCTTTTCCCGACCCTTGCATCGTGATGAAAATACAACAAAGACATGCTACTGCCTATGAAGCCATGTGACACTGCAACATAAGTGCCGTGCATTACACATCCCCACCTGTGAACCAGGCCCAAGTAGGCCGCAAGCAAGAGCCGCCGTGGACACTGAACGAGCAAGAGCACAAGTGCTGACCATGCAGAACAAGCCCAGCGAGAGCTGACAGCCAAGGGAGCGATGTTGCAACTCGTATACTACCAGCCGACGCCAAGGTCACACCTGTAAGCAAAACCAGGCACGCAGAGGCAAATACAACTTTAAATGTGCAGAATTCTACCTCAGCCACGGTCTCTCCTCACGTGACCAAGCCAAACCTGACAAGGTGCCAGACCCACGAGGGAGAAGTCGCCTGGGTCCCACGTCTGGGACACAGGCTGCAAAAATGAAATGACCCAATGGACACCTACAGCGATGGGAATGGTCTGCTCTCAGGCCTATGAGCAAATCCACGCATTGTCTGCACGAACACATAGTTACATATTGTTGCAAATGACAGGTACACCGCGAGCTGGGAACAACGATGGTTCCAGGCTGGGGGGCTCGCGAGTGGACCAATCAGAACATGGGAGCACTCATCACTGACGCCGCTAACATTAGCCAATCATTAGGGGTCTTTGTGTAACAATTTTCAAGTATCTAATAGAAGGGACAACTCAAGTATACCCCCTGACTGACCCTCAACCACTAAAAACGTTCTCTATATGTATGCTATACTGACCCTACCACTCGAGGAACCAATCCAGAGTGGAGATAGGTTTTTCGCTAACTTTCCCAGGTGACGCAAGTAGCGTGTCATACTGAGGCAAAAAGGGGCCTGCGAGCCCCACGAATTTCGAGAGTCTGGACGGACGCGTACGATCCTAGACCCATCCCTGCCGTTGTTCAATAAACAGCAGAACCACCTTGCTTCTTGTGTGTGTCTCATACTCATTCTTGGGAAACACGGGAGGAGTTGGGGCATAACTAAATATCCAGTCCATTTTCTATCTTCCGTTGGCCACTAAATGAAAAACTAATAAGGTAGAAAACCTCTGTATCCTCACGCCTAATATGAGATCATGATGACCCAAGTGCGAGACAGGCATTGTATTGAGAGATGACACAGACAACCAAAAGACAGTTTGAAAACCTTTATTTGACTGGTCAGGATGTTGTAATGTCTATGTTGCCCTAACAGTTAGGTGGGAATGTTCCCTATCAGAAAGTAAAATAAGGGAAGTCTAAGTCTGTCAGTCCAAAACAAAACGCTGTCTGTGTCAAAACCTATGCTTGCCCTCACTTGTATAAAATAATGTGTACAGTACTTGGCAAACTCAATAGTGTTCACAGTACAAATAGGGTGGCAATGGAGTTCTTCAATAACTCCCTTCCCCAAGTTCAAGGCACTCAGGATTACAAAGTTCCACAGGCTCCGCTGTATTCACACTACCTTATTTTGCTTGTCTGGGTTCTCTCTCCCTGAACAGAAAAGACCTTGGTTTACTGTTCAATGGGTCTCCCAGGCTTCCCTTGCCCAAGCTCAGACCCCTTCGATTCCACCAAGTTCACTTTCTTTAACACAAAAGTTCAACTTGCCTAACGCAAAAAGTTCCACTTGCAAATCCATGAAATTTCAAGGGGTTTCCTTTGGGGTTCCCTGCCCCATTTTCCATAGCTCCTCTTGGCTTACTTCGCTTAAGTCAGTTAGACATTTCACTTGTTCAATAAGGCCTCCTTGATCGTGGCACAGTTGTCAGACCGCACGGTCCACGCACTACTGGTTGTGCAATCAAGTGCCTTATGCTTTATCTGTGTCCTCTTTTCTTTATGTTGGGGTCTCAGTGGCCATCCTGGATCAATATCATGCCTGGTGGCCACCCCAATGCGTGTTCTTCACACTTTATTTTCGTGAGTTCTTTTCCTTTTCTTTCTTTTAGGGGTTTTGCTCCCACTTCACCTTCTCCCATGGCTCTCCCATATTATGATCTTTATTTCACTCGCACTTCTGGTCGCCACACAGCTCTCCTCTTTGCAGCAGGCTTCCTTGAGTTGTACAGAGGCTTTAGAGAATGTCTTCATACACGCGATCACTCCGTAACTTTGTATCAGGGCTTTTCGTTCTTTATCGCTCATCAGTTCCAATCCGCGATTCTCTCTTCCTACACGATGGAGCTGTTACACTGTATCTCACTTGCGGCTTTCACATACCGGGTCACGACATCCAACTCACCGGTTGTGTTTTCCTAGCTTCTTGTCTAATGTCCTTTCCATCTGAGGTCAGTGTCTCACTGACTGCCCCTCAGACACCCCTGTGCTCCTGTCCTGGCCCAGGGCCTACAAAATAGAGGACAATGAGGAATACCAATGGTTCCAATTAGCTTTACATCTTATGACAGAAAATAAATACAAAATAACAATAGTTTGCACATACTTCAATACAAATCTGGACAATAACCAAATGCCATCACATGCTGTCGCTAGTACTTTGAAATATTCCCAATTTCAAAATCCCTCCAACAACTTAACTTGTATGACAGCATTATAATCCAAACCGTACACCCATTTCAAGCTATAACATGCCTTCAATCGAAAAACAGCCAAATTGCCTCCATCTGAGTTACTAAAAGGCATCCGTGGCAAAGTAGTATAATTGCCATTAGATTTTAAAGAAAATTTAGAAACTCTAGGAGTACAACGGCGTATAGCTCAATCTGTGATTGTACTAGTTAATGGTGTACCAACAATAAACAAAAAGAATTTGGCAACAACTGGTCGACTTAAACAAAGTTAAACAAGCCTTACAATATCTGAAAGAAAACAATGAATACGACAAAGATATAAACATACAGTAAAATTTAAGAGAAAACACCAAAATAATTCAAGATTCACCAGCAACTGGCCAATTTGAACGTGTAGATCCTATTACTGCAGCCAACATTTTAGACCAGTATACAGTTCACCCATTGCACTCCAAAGACACCATTGAAGATGCATTAAAATATATCAAATGTATCAAGCCAAAGTATCCCCTATCACGCTCTTTTCCTCTACTCTTGCCTGTAGGAAAAGCAGGAAGATATGATGAAAGATCCACACTGCATCAAAATATCGCTCTTCACAAATGTATTATGAAGACCCCAGATTCAGACAAAATGCAGAATCCAACTCCTTTTTGAAAGTGACCTAGCAACTCTATGGGGGTCATTACGACACGGGCGCAAAGGGATACCGGGCACCGGTAATGACACTGGTGCCGATAATCCCTTTGCGCCCTATTCCAAGGTCCCTTCGCGGATCGTTCCCTAAACGCCTTGTTTTACCAGGTGGTAAGGACGGGACCCGCAAAGGGATACCGGGGTCAATAACGGTACCGTAATTTACGGTACCGTTATTGACACCTTCGCCCTTCCCATTGAGCCCTATGGGGGCTCAAATGGGAATGACTTTTCAAATGGGGACTTACCGGTCCCCCAATGGTCGGAATAGACCGGTAAGTCCCCTTACCACCAAGTCGGTGGCGGTACCGGTATTGGTGCTAGTCATGGCGCTAATAGCGCCATGACTAGCACCAACCTCGGAATGAGGGCCTATGTCATGGAGTTGCACACACATAAAAAAACAGGCTGCAATTTTTAAACATGTCCTCTACCCAACTGCTTTAAAAGATAAAAGACAAAGATGAAGTTTTGCAGTCAAACGTCACAAATCTCTTGGCAAACATGCATGGTACAAAAGAATACTGGTTCTGACGTCACGCTGATGTACGTTGTATGCTAAGGAAACTAGGCCCACCCACATGGTTTGTTAATTTAAGTTGTGCCGAATACACATGGGATGACTTGCATGGCTGCTTATGCGCTGCGAACCAAAATAAAGAGGGAATATAAATAAAAACTCGAGAACTCTGTTTTCTTGACCCTGTCAATGTATCAAGGTACTATCACCATCGCTTCATTGGCATGCCACACTTCAACTGCAATAAAACTACCCCTCTGCTCGGAGAAGTGCAGCACTTCTTTTGGAGAAAAGAATATCAATCTAGATGAGCACCACACATCAACATGCTTTTGTGGATAAAAGAGGCTCCCAGATTTGGACATGACAGTGATGGCACTGTTTTATAGTTTATTGGAAAACATATTACCTTTGACATCCCTTCAGAAACCACATATAATGACATACATACACAAATCTTATGCTTCCTAAAGCATAAGTGTGGCAAATACTACCAACGTAGATATAAAAACAAAGGTACATTCTATACCAAATGTCGCTTTGGCTTCCCTAGGCCAGTTTGCAAAAAAAAAAGTAAATAGCTTCATGTCTTCTGTTAGAAAGTGAGCAGTGGAAGAACGTGCAACAAGAAAGGGGGAAGCTGGAATGAGCGAGGTGGCAGGAAGAGTGAGAAGACCCTGAGGGAAAATGGCGGGTGGCCCCTGCTGACTCCAGAGTGGCGCAGCAGCCTTGAAAGTGGGGAGACCCAGAGCCAGTGGGACCACACTGTCAGAGTGGGAGACGGGCCCCGAGAGAAGAGGACTGAGGCCGATCCTGCGAGGTGCCCCCGGTGTGGATCTGGCAGAGGTGAAGGGGTCAAAGTCCAGGATAGGCGGGATGACCCAGGGAGAAGGTGAGCGGGGGAGCCAAGCAACCCAGCTGCACCGTGTGGGGCTGGAAGCCGGTGGAGGATCGAGGAATGTCCCCTGGCGAGAGAGGAAGCAGGAGAAATGTGGAACATGCCCCGGACCAGAGGTGGAGTGGAGCGGAGGTGGAGTGGAGTAGAGCGGGGGTCCTGCAGATGACCCCAGGGAGAGGACACCACTGCGGAGGAGGGACACTGAGTCAGGCCGCAGAAGGAAGCACCCAGCCCAAAAAGGAGCCCCGCACAAGCAGCTAGAGCCAGAGAAAAGAAGAGGTAGTGAGCCGGAACACAGAGGGATCCAGCCAATCTCACAGAGTTGCCCTTGTCCAAGCCACTGGAACTCCGACAGTAGGGTGACATGGAGCACCGAAGAGGGGCGGGGGCTGTCGGAGGAAGGACCGAAGGAGATAGGAGAAATCACTGCAATGCCTCGGGAGTCCAGTACCTCGGGAGAGCAGGTGAAGAGGAGCAGCAAACGGGGAAAGGTGTAAGTGCAGCAGAGCATGGAGAGAACATTGATGACACGGTAAGACCCGCAGAATGGGCAAAGTCCTAGTACAACATCCGACAAGACCGAGGGGGAGGCCCTGTGCCTGGCAACTGGCAGGAACATATCTGAAAGAACCGATCATAACACCTGGCAGGTCCAGGGTGGGGTGTGGGGGTTATGGGCCTGGTAATTGACAGGGAAATATCTGAGAACACTGATCAGCCCAGAACACTCTAGAGGGGCAGTGAGGAAGGTATCACCCAGATGGAAGCACTAATCAGCCCGGTACACTCCGGAGGGGCAGTGAGAAAAACACTATCCACATGGCCCAGGGGAACATGCTCCTGTAGACTGACCTAGCTGGCTCTTAATAATGCCATTAAGTCAGGAAGCCCCAGAGAGACAGCAGTGCCGGGGGCCAAGAAGAACCAGAGGAATCAGAGAGGAAGAGGAGGATGCGTCGAGACCCTAGCGAGAAAAGCAAAGGGGAAAGGGGCGCCACGCCCATAACAATAAAAGGGGCAAACTAGAGCGAAACAAGAAATGAGGCCCAGGTAATGCCAGAGGAACACCCACAGAACAAATAGAAGGTGGATGCCTCGCTGGAGAGGAGGGGTGGTTGGAACACGCGAGGAAACTACTTGAGACTGGGAAACAAGCTAGACAAGAGTGTCGTGGGGAAAGTCCCGTGTATCCCAAAAATGAGTATGAGGCACACGCAAGAAGCAAGGTGATTCTGCTGTTTATTAAACAAACGGCAGGGATGGGTCAAGGATCGTACGCGTCCGTCCTGACACTCTCTCTCAATTCGTGGGGCTCGCAGGCCCTTTTTACCTCAGTATGACGCGCTACTTGCGTCACCTGGGAAAGTTAGCAAAAAACCTATCGCCACTCTGGATTGGTTCCTCGAGTGGTAGGGTTAGTATAGCATACGTATAGAGAACGTTGTTAATGGTTGAGGGTCAGTGGTGTATACTTGGGTTGTCCCTTCAATTAGATACATGAAAATTGTTACATGAAGACCCCTGAGGATTGGCTATACTTGGGTTGTACATGAAGACCCCTGAGGATTGGCTAATGTTAATGACGTCAGTGATAAGAGCCCCATGTTCTGATTGGTCCACTCGCGAGCCCCCCAGTCTGGGACCATCGCTGTTCCCGGCTTGCGGTGCACCTGTCATTTGCAACAATGTATAACTATGGGTATGTGCAGACAATGCGAGGATTTGTTCATATGCTGGAGGGCAGACTACTCCCACCGCCGCAGGTGTCCATTGAGTCGCTTAATTGTTGCTGCCTGTGTCTCAAAACGTGCGATCCAGGCGCCTCCCTCCTCCTGGGCCTGGCACCCTGTCAGGTTCGGCTTGGTCACGTGAGGAGAGACCGTGGTTGAGGCAGAATTCTGCACATTTAATATTGCATCTTCCACTGTGTGCCTGGCTTAGTTTGCAGGTGTGACCTTGGCTTTGGCTTATGGCATGCGAGTTTGCAACATTGTGCCCTTGACTGTCTGCTCTTCCCGGGCGCATTCTGCAGGGTCAGCAATTGTACTCTTGCTCGTTCAATGTTCATGGAGGCTCTTGCTTGCGGCCTACTTGGGCCTGGTGCATAGGTGGGGACGTTTGATGCACAGCGCTTTGGGTTATGGTATCATATTGCTTTATCCCCAGTATCATGTCTTTGTTATATTTCTCATTGCAATGCATGGGGTAGGAGAAGCGTCAGCAAGCATTTTAGATGAGTTCGTTGTGCGTCTTGCGTTTCTGCATTTTTGAAAAACCTATGTGAAAAATAATAAAGATGCGCGTCAGTGGGTGTGTCCGTCACCTACGTCATAGCACTGAATATGTTCTTTGTGTGGATTGGTGTGGGAGTGTCCAGTGTGCATGTTTGCACGGGTGTGCTGTCCGTTGGCTAGGTCGTCATGGCATCTCTAACGATGTGTTCATTTACTGTTGAATGGTTCAGTCGAGTTCATTCATGCCGCAGGTGTCGGCATGGGCAGGGCAGGCTGATGGGCAGGCTGATGGGCACATCCATATGTTCCTGTACCAGGGTATTTGGTCGTCTGGTAGATGGGCAAACTCCTCTCGTGGCGGGTGTCTGGGCCGCGATCATCTAGGCCAGGGGTGTGAGGGGATTGGTGGGAGCCTTTTGTTCCATTCTCCCACTTCAGTCCCCCTCTGGTCGACTTGTCGACCACAAAAATATCTTTTTCATTATCTCCTCTTACTCTCCATATTTTGGTTACTCCTCCCAAATGTCCATAGTGGTTGACATGGTCTTCAAATGACCAATACATATATACACATGTTCCTCCAGGTGTGCAGTATACCCATTTCCCTATGTAGCTCCTTGGGTTTCTTGGGTTTTCGAGCTTCACAGATGGTGGGTCCAGGTGGTTGGTGATGATCTGTTTGCGCAGTTTTTCTCTCTTTTATTATTGTGCCTGTGTGCTGGCCATCATCTGCCGGCATCAAGGGGTGCATACCAACCATTTCGATCATTTCGTCTGTGGTGCGTGCCTTCTGGGCCTTCCAAAATCTTATTATGATCAGTGCAGCTCCAGCCAGTATTATGCATGCAACTATAATCTTCAGTCCGTCCGACAGCCAAGATGGCATCCATCACCATAACAGTGAAAACCAGCTGTCATCCTTCTTCACTCCTTTACTTTCTTCCATCATTTTGGAGTGCATCTGGGCCAGTTGTGATACTGCTTCTGTCAGTGTACCATTGTCAGCATCGTTAGCAGGAATGAATGTGCAGCATGATTGTCCTATCTTTGCGCAAACTCCTCCTTCCATTGCTGTAAGGAGATCCAATACATATCTGTTCTGTAGTGCTACCATCCTCACTGCTCGCAGTTCCTCTTTTATTGCGTTGAATCCATTTACTGTAGAATTAATGGTCATCATTAGCTCCCATCGAGTTATCTGGAGCCATTTTGCGTTTGCGTAAGCTTGTAGTCCCGGATGTATTATTGACGAGAAGAACATTGCTGCTCTGCTGAATTGTCTGTGTTCTGGTGGGATTGAAGTGAGTGCTGTTTCCGACCTTCCCCATAGGTAATTTCCTGTCAGAGGTTCTCCTTGTCTTTTCTTTCTATTCAGGACATTGTTGTTGTTGTTGTCTTCGTTCTCTGGCCCCTCCTGAGGTTTTACCGATCTCTTCTTCCTCTTGTTTCCTTCATCCATTTTAGGGAAGTTCGCCACGTTCACATGTTTCTGGGGCACCACTAGTGATGGTACATTAACGTGTACCATTGTGCATATACCATTCCACAGAGGGGGCAGTGTGTGCTATGCCTTGTCTCCGGAGGCCCAGTAATGGTCCATTAATACTGCTGTTCCTGCTCCCCCCTCGGGTAACTCCATCACGCTTGCACAGTTGGTGTTGTATCCCATGTCCACTTCTCCTCTATGTTGGTAGCATATCTTAGGTGCAGACAGCGGCAGTATGGTTATTGGGTCTTCATCCTTCTCTATCCACATTAGCATGGGTACGTACTTGACCCAAATCGTCCAACATCTGTCATTGTGTTCATTAATAGTTGTAATATTTTCTCTTGTTACCATGTTGCTGCCAACCACTCCTATGTCCCATTTGTTGTCCATGTACACCTTCCCTGTTATTGTTACCAGTGGTCTTTCCCAACATCCTTGTTTACCAGGAACTTCAGTGGCGTACCAGTCACATGGTAGGTATTGTAGTGTTACTTTCTTTGTTTCTCCCTTTTCAGGACCACTTGTCATGTATCTGAATGCTTCAGCATGCAAACTGGTCTTGTGGTAACTCAAATAAGTCTTGAGGAAGTTGTTTTCGTATGGATATGTGTCTCGCGTTTTCCATACCAGGTTCACCACCGTCCCTTGAAATCTCCCTTTCGTTTGGAACAGTGCCAAGTATACTATACATTGTGCTGTCTTCATCTATTTCCGTGGCAACGAATGTTCGAGAAGCGCTCATGGCGTATGGGATCAATGAGCAGACGTAGCAGCTGTCTTCTGTTGTCTGCTTACCTATTTGGGTCATGTGTTGGTACCACATGTTGTTCGAGACGTGTGCTGAATCTGTTATGTAGTTGTCAATACCTTTATTATCTGAGTATGTGCTGCGTTTAACTCTTTTCCCTTATGTGGAATCTTGCTAGTACCACCTGACGTAACACCTGTTGCAGCCGTGGGTGGGGGTATGTTAGGTTTGGGTACAGCCAAAATATTGATAGCATAACTTTTCTGCCATACAGAGGCAGCCAAAAACCCAGTGATCATCAAAATCCCTATCATCTTTATTACAGAGGCTAGTCTCACCAGCATTTTGCTCTTACCTTGCTGCAGTCCGGCAGCTTATTCTTGCGACGTTAAAGTTGCCCGCCTGAAAATTCTCAATATGCTTGTTATTAGTGTTAGTTGTTGTTTTCAAGCTCTCCCTATCAAGTAGTCGTTCAGTGCCCAGGCGAAGAGCTGTTCCCACGCCAATCTAAGCAATCTGTCTTTTAGGGCAGGCAAGTGTTGGTGAAGACGGGGCATTGATTGTTCTATGGCCAAGATAAATGCTGTGTAGTAGACACGTACCCTCCTTCTTTTCAGGTACTTTGGCCTTTTTATGTGATAGACAAATTGGTGTGATAGCTCTTCAGGGTAGTTATCGTCTGAGGGTAGCATCTACTCCTGGGCAATGAACTTTGTTAGTTATCTGTTTTCTTAGCAATACAATAATACGCGGTACCTGCATGTGCGAGAAAGAAAAAAAGAGATCATTCAAGTGTTTACATGTGTATATGTGCAAGACAATGTCCTTCAATTGGGTGGTTACTGTAGTGGGTAGGGGGTCGATGGGCAGAGGGTTTGGGGCTCAACTGGCGGAAGTCTCTTTACTCTTTGATCGTGTGACCATGGGGTGGGCGGTATGGGAATTACCAGTTTCTATTTCAGTAGCTGTCTCTGGGGAATCTGGGGGGTGGCAGGGTATGGAGACACTTAGGTCGTCAGCTGTGGTATAAGTCTCTTCCTCCGTGGGTGACGCTGTTGCTGTTCTGCCAATGGCCCTGTCGGTGACGCTAGGGCGGGTCTGGAGTTTGCAGATCTTTACGTCGTGTAGTTGATTCCAAGCACGTTTGTCCTGCAACTTTACTGCTCTCGTAGATACCTCCTCTACCAGGTGGGGGCCAGTGAAGCGTGGGCTGTTCCACTTTCTATTGAAATTGCGGAGTAGCACGTGGTCACCTTTAGCAATTTTGCACAGTTTTTCCTTTTCCAATTCTTTATCTGCGTCTTCTTGTTGATCACTCTTAGACCCGCCCCGCGTGCGCTCGAGCTGTTGAGACACAAACACTACACTAGTAATCAAAGAAGACACATATTGGTACATTTCATCACCAAGAACAGTTGCAGTGTTTTCATAGTCTGTGAATGCCCTTGATGTTGGCGTTAGAGGAAGGCGCATTTGTCGTCCGGTCACTACCTCATGAGGAGTGAGGTGGTGGTCAGAGCCTGGTCTATTCCTCAGCTCAAATAGAGCTAGTGGAAGGCAATACAACCAACTCTTCTTTGTTGTTTGCTGTATCTTTGCAATTGCCTCCTTCAGTAGGCCATTCAGGCGTTCGCATATACCTTTGGCCTGTGGGTGATATGCACATGTAAATTTATGCTTGATGTTCAGTAAGGATGTGATGTGCTGGAACATTTCATTAGCGAAATGTGGGCCATTATCCGACCGCAGTACCTCGCACACTCCCCACCTGGGGAAAACCTCCCTCACTAGAAATTTAGCTGCTCTAAATGCATCTGGATGTGAGCAGGGTCCTGCCTCAATCCACCTGGAGAAAGGGCATACTACTACAATCATATACCTATTTCCTTGACATACGTTGATCATATCAACATAGTCAATATGGATGTGCAGGAAGGGTCCCTCAGGCCTGGGTATAGTTCCTTTTATCACTTTCAGCGTGTGACCGGCCGTAAACTGTTGACATGTGAGACAATTGCTGATAAAATTTGTCACATGGGAATTTAACTCGGGCCAGAACCAATCTTCCCTAATTCGTCCTGCAATAACT
This sequence comes from Ambystoma mexicanum, assembly GCF_040938575.1. Classification (NCBI taxonomy): domain Eukaryota; kingdom Metazoa; phylum Chordata; class Amphibia; order Caudata; family Ambystomatidae; genus Ambystoma; species Ambystoma mexicanum. The sequence continues at coordinate 1,087,296,149 of NC_090926.1, read as the reverse complement.
TCCTTGCCTGTGTGGGCTGGGTGGTGGAGTTGGCTCAGGGCGGTGTTCAATAGTGCCAATGGCATTACCATCTTTCCAGTGTTACCCTGGCGCCATAGTGCGTCAGTCGGTGACATTGTACATCCTCTTTTTACCCATATTTCTTTTTCTGCCATTGGTGCAGCCACTTGTAACTCCATTATCTGTGTGGCTGGGAGATGGGTGTCCCCTTCTCTTATCAACATCTCTTTAGCTATCCCCCTCCCTCTCCCTCTCTCTGACTCTGGGGGGTTCCGTATCTCACCAAAATATGCAGCATACTTCGCATGTGCGTCTGCTGCTGCATTTCCTTTTGAGATATGATCTTCTCCATTAGTGTGTGCGGTACATTTGACCAAAGCTAATTCTTGGGGGTCATTTATTACTTCAATTAGTTCAGCTAATAAGAGAGCATGTTGCACTGGGGTGCCGTCAGCTCTCCTAAACCCTCTTCTCCTCCATTTGGACAATCCTGAATGGACAGTAGACGTGACATATGCGCTGTCAGAATATATAGTAACTCTTTTGTTAAAGCTTTCCTTCAACGCCAAGTTCAGTGCAACCAATTCTGCTGCTTGAGCAGAGTAATGTTCTGGTAATTGTACGCATTTCACCGCCACACACACCAATTCCTCTGTCATTTTTACCACTGCTGCCCCAGTTCTCCTTATCCCATCACTTTGGTCTATTGTAGATGACCCATCAATGAACAAGAGCTCTCCTCCATCTAGTGCGTCCTCTTCAACTTTTCTAGTACATGAGTACATTTCAGTAGTCTGTGTACAATCATGTGCATAGTCTCCTTCCTAAATTACTTCCGCTATAAACCTTGCAGGATTAACTGTGCTGCATCTAACAATTGATAATTCTGGTCTAGATAAGATGATCTCATAACCTGACGCCCTCTGCGTGGTTAGTGTGGACTTAGGCTTATTCAATATTGCAAATAGTGCATGTTCCACAAATAGTGTGGTTGGGCACCCCATTGTGATTGATGATGCTTTCTCTACCGCAAAGGCAGCTGCAGCAAGACCTTGTTCGCAAGGGAAATGTCCTAACATCACAGGATCCAAGTGACCACTGTAAAATGCTACTGGTTTGTAACCCATGCTTGTTTTTTGATCCAACACTGCTTTCATTACTGCTGAGTCGCAATGTGAAAATATAAAGAATTGTCGTTCATAATCTGGGGTGGCCAGTACCGGAGCAGTTGATATTGCATCTTTCAGTTCATCAAAGGCCTCTTTCATTTCCATTGTCCACCCCAATTTTTTCTCCCCTTTGTTAGCTTCTTTTAAGGCCTCAAGTAGGGGTCATATGTATGAGCTGTAATCAAATACCCATGCTCTACAGTAGTTGCACAGTCCCAGGAACTGCTGCAGTTCCCTCACTGTTTGGGGCAACAGCGTTTTTGATATGGCCTGTGCTCTTTGTGGTGCAATCTTTCTTCCGTATAGGGATATGAGCTGACCAATGTATAGTACCTGTTCCTGACAGTACTGTAACTTTTCTTTGTCTACCTTGTAACCCTTTTCAGCCAATATTGTCAGCATCTTCAATGAGTCCTCTCTGCATCTTTTTTCGCTTGTGCTGCAAATTATTATGTCATCAACATACTGCAACACTGTGCTTTCCACTTCAATGTTACCCAAGTCCATCTGTATTACTCTGTTGAAAATTGAGGGTGACTCGCAGTACCCTTGTGGCAATCTGGTGTGTTTCCATTTTGTGTTTCTGTACGTGAAGCTTGTTAGATCTTGTGAGTCTGGATGCAGGGGTATTGAGAAAAAGGCATTTTTAAAGTCAATCACTGTAAATCGTGAGGCTTCTGCTGGAATGCCACACAATATTGTGGCCGGGTTTGCTGCTATGGGGTATTCTGCTTCCACTATGTTGTTCAAGGGCCTGAGGTCCTGGAGAAACGCCAAGACCCTCTTTTAGCTTTGCGCACTGGGTATACAGCTGTGTTACATGGTGATTCTGATGGTACCAATATGCCATTATTTATAAGGGCCGTTATTGTTTCATATATACCCTCATCTGCCTCTTTTGATAGTGGGTATTGCTTCACTCTAGGGAGTATTGCACCTTTTTTCAATTTTATTCCCCCCCTATACACTTTATGCACCCCACGTCATAGGGACTAGTAGTCCATAATGATGTTGGTACTTTTGCCATATCTTCCTCAAAGAAGGGAACTGGGGTGGATGTGGGTGCTTCAAGTGCCATTGCAATTTTCTGTGCCACTTGTTTGTATGTCACTCTTAGCCATATTTCTACACTCATCATAAATACCATTTCACCTTCTTCCTTTTCTTCTGAGAAGAGCTCCTCGTCTGACACCTGGGTGAGCCTGCATCCCTCTGCTAGGGGTATTACTGCCCTCCATGCTCTTCCTTCTCTGTCTTGGGCATGTACTGCGATATAATCAGCAGTTGCTATAATGCTCTCTATGCTCACTGAAATCACCTTTCCTTCTGGTTCATTGGCTGGCGTTTCTGGTCTAAACAAATAGGCTGTTGGCCTCCTCTAGATCTTTCCTTCTATTCCTGGCATCCATGCAAATGCCATGTCCGTTCCGTACTGGAACAGTTCACCATCTACTGGCTCAGCCCTAATCACTATCTGTCCACAGTATGCTTGCATAATTTGTCGTGCAGTGAGAATGTTTATTCCTGGAGTGGAGCAAATTATGCCGTCCTCCGTAAAGGAGATCGTCATATTCAACCTGCTCATTATGTCTCTCCCCAGTATGTTTACTGGTGAGGCCCTAGAATATAAAAGTGGGACGGACTTGTCATAATCCCCTATTGATAAGGGAATGTTATCAGTAAAGGGAACCAAGCCCCTAGCCCCAGAGAATCCTTGGGTGTTCATGGCTTCACCTGACATCTTAAATTTACCTTCCCTTATGCAAGACCGGGTTGCCCCGGTGTCAACAAGGAATGACAATTTTTTGTCACCTACCGTTACCTCTATGCGTGGTTCCTCCGCCCTCTTAGGTGTTACCGACAGGATGGGACACACCAAGGCCATCTGTGGGCTGTCCTATTGTGGGTATAATGATTGACCACTTCCTGTGTAAGGGTTGTGTCCCAGGACGTCACCCTTCCCAGTTGTGTTTGCTGTAGTTGTGAATTGGTAGAGGTTATGTTATGGTCTTGAATTTGGGCAGGTTGCTGTACTGCCTGCACTTGGGGTTGTTGTGTTATCGCTACCTGTTGTTGTGGCAGTGAATATGTCTGTGGCTGTTGTTGTGTTACTAGTTGTTGCTGCCCATTTCCCGGTTGCAATGCCTGCTGTTGCTGGATGCCCTGCTGTTCCTGTGTAGGCCCTTGTTGTCCCTGTTCTCCCCATGATGGTGTGCCTGGTCTCATTCTACATGTGCGTGACATGTGCCCTAGTAACCCACAAATCCAACATACCGGTGGTTCCCTGTTCTGCCATGGAAAGCTCCCTGAATTGTCCTGGTATGCTAGTTGCCCGGTGGGGTAGAAATGTCTGAATCCTCCCCCTTGCTGTTGTGTGTTATAGCCGTATCCCCTCCCCCTCATCATTCCTCCTCTTCCCCGGTTGTAATTATAATATCCAGCTCCTGGCGTTGAGTATCCTCCTCCCATGTTAGTCGTGTATGGTTGGGGTGGTGGCAGCTGTTGTGCTACAATCTGTGATGATTGTATTTGGGAGGGATCTTGTGCAGCCACTACTTGTGTGGGGTTTTGAGTCATTGTTGCAGGTGTAGTTATTAGTGCACCTTCCATCGTGTATTTAAGTTTTTTCTGTACCAATTTAGCCTCTTCCGCTTTTCTATCCTCTTCCTTTTGTTTCATCTTTTCTTGCCATGTCTTACAATGATGTACTATCGTCAGTTGTATTTCTGGCCATGCTTTTGCTTCCATCCCCACCACCTTCTTCAGTTGTTTCTGAACTGCTTCTGGGAGCCCTTGTATTAGTATATGATAGAATATTGCTGGTGTTTTGTCCCATTGTTCTCTAGTTTCCATACGCCACTTCTCTTGAATGTCCTGGATATAATCAACAGGATCTTCGTTGTCACGCATCTTGCGTGAGGTAATTGCTCCTATGTCTGATGTGTCTGGGTACTGTACCCTCAGTGCTTGCCATAATGCATGTCTGCAGTTTGCGAATGGTGACCCAGCGTGTGATGTGTTTGTTATTGTGACCCTCGGGGAAGCCTGCTCTCTTCCAGATGTCATCTGCTGCATCCCCCAATATTGATATTAGAAGGCCCTTTACATCCCCCACTGCCAGTTTCTGTCCTGCGGTGTGTTTTTCCATTTCATATATCCATTTTCCCGCACCTCAACTTAATGATGGGAGCCTGCACTTTATATTTTCCTTGTCTGCATGCTTCCAAGGGACGTATTGTGGTCTAACCCCTCCCCTCTCCAGAAGTGGCATTAAGTTGTGTCCTGTTTGACCCCCTGGGTTCCACAAAATTTAGCCCGTACACCTCTCCTCTTCTTCCATCTCTTCTACATCGTCAATTGGGTCCATATTTCCCCTGCGCGTAACTGTTTCTCCTCCATCTCTTCCCCTTCTTTTATCATTTCCTTTATTTAATGTGGGCGTGTGTATTCGTTCTCCCTGCCTGCGCCCAGGGAGGTCTCTAAGCCTGCCTGCATAGGGTGTCAGTTCGTGCGGGAAGGGTGCGAGTTTAGGTGTGCATGTAGCACGTAATGAGCATGAGGTAGTGGAGCATGTTGGACGGGATGGTGAGGGTGTAGATGAACGTGTCTGCCTTTCCGCCATTCCTTGCTCTTCCTCCTCACTTCCCTCCAGTTCTTCCTTTCTCCTGCAGATCCATGGTGATTCTCTATTTGTCCGGGTGATGTATAATTTATCTAAGCTTTCCCTTTCACTATTTCTTCCTTCCTTCTCCATTCCTTCTCCTTCCTCACTGCAAAAGTCATCCAGGAATGGCAACCCCTAATCTGTCTTTTTCCCCCTAATCGTTACTGTTTTTAAGTCTTTTAGATCCGTTCCTCCATTTTCTTCTTTACCAATCGCTCCCCTTTGTGCTGATGTCGTTGCTACTTCTGTGTCTCTGTATACATACCTCCTTACTTCACTCTCCCCTCTCCTATCTTCTCTTTCCCCTTCATTTTTCTCTGCTATTTCTCTACCAATTTCCTCTCTTTTCTTTTTCAATTCCCCCATTACTGCACTACTCATCTTTTCCATTATCCTTTCTTCTTCTTCCTTCCTTTCCCATCTCGCTCTTTCCCTCTCTAATATACCCTATATCATCCTCCCTTCTTCCTATTTCCTTTTCGTTTCTGATAGTAATCTCCTCTTCCATATTTCCATTTCGTTTTCTTTCTCTTCTTCCTCTCTTTTCTTGTCACGCAGTGCTGCTCTCGATACCCTTTCTGCTACTGCCTTCACCCTTTCGGCTTCTCTCTTTTGCTCCTCAGTTCGTTCCCTCATTTTTTCAAACTCATTCTTGCTTTCTTTCCTTTCCCGTGCTCTATCTCTTTCCTCTCTCTCAAGCTGCTTGATCAGTGCATTCTGCTCATCCCTTAATTCAGCTAATCGTTCCTCCAAAATCTCTTCCTTTTGTCGTAACAGCTCTTCCCTCTTTCTTTTCCCCTCTTGCCCTTCATTTTCACTCTTCCTGGTATTATCCTCGTCCATTTTCCTTACTTCTCCTGTTAACGAACCTCGTAATTTTAATAGTACCTGCGCAGCTACCCACTCATCATGTCCTATTTCCGCGACCTGCTCTTCGCCAGTCCTCCCCTCCCCTGCGGGCATCTTCGTACGAGCTGATCCCGTCGTACTAGTCTGCTCCCCTCCCGTGTGGCCACCTGTAGTTGTATATGGTGGCGGGCTGTATGCCGGGTTCGAGTACCCCTCAGCCGCCCTTAATTGTACTATTTCTCGTAGTTCTGTTAAAGGATATAATCCCCCTTCCTCCTTTTTCACTACCTTCGCTAGGGGCATATCGTCGCTCTGTTCCTTTTTTATTTCCTTTTCGTTTAGGTTGTTACTCTTTTCTCCTCCCTCTTGTCCGTTCCCCGTGTTCTGTGTGCCTTCACTCTCTTTTTCCCCATTCTCTCCTTCCTCCTTAATCTTCATCTCTTCCGTTGTTTCCCCCATAATGAACATTCCTTTTGGTCCTGGTCGGGACCCTTGGAACATCCTCCATAAGTTAAACACCTCCACGTGGTGTGTCAACTTCTTCCCCTTGTATGTGTTATGCAGATGGGTTAATAGTGAATGTTGGGTATATGGATCGAAACTGTTATTAGGCTGCCATGGTGTCGTCATTTTGTTGTCCGTCCCCTGTGTCCATTCTATGCTGTATTTGCTCAGTTTCTCCCTATGGGGTGACAGTGTTTTACATATGTGCTGTAGCGGGGTAGTGAGGGTGTTCCCCCACCCTCCCGATCCTGTCCCGTATGACATAGTAGCGCTTCACTTGTTATCCTGCCCCTATCTGGTAGCGGTTGTCTTGCTAACAGTGTACGCTATACGATCTTAGATCTTTACCTGGCCCCGTAATTTTGGGGACTTGCGATTGTCCGCTAAGAAAAAATAGTAAAATATAGCATTTGCATTTGTATACTCTTTTCTTTCTTTTCTTCCTTTACCGAACACCTTTACGGCCCCCTGCGGCCGAGGCGCACGTAGCCCCCTATGGCTGCGTGCCCCGTGTGACGTTCTTACACAGCCGTCCCACTTTCTTTTACCCCTCCTCCTCTTTCTTCACTTGCCGTGGCCGGCGTTCTCCGTGCGCAGCCACGTCCCCCTTTTCACCCTCCCCCGATCTACTCGTTACCGTTTATCTCCGTCTCCACTCCCTTACCATAATTCTCTTCCCCACCACTCTCCGAAAGAAAAAATGCCTCGTGTTCGAGATATCCTATGAAAGCCCTACTGGTGACGTCACCGATCTCCTCCAAAACTACTGGTAAGTTCTTCACACGTTTTTAAAAGTTCAAAAATACGCTTGTAATCTACCCCCGTTAATCCCACAGCTGTCTTCCTGTCACGCCTGGAACAAGGTAATCAACAATATAATCGGACTGCGCACGCTGCGTCGCCTCGCGTGTGATACACCCCTCGACAGGAGGGCTTAACCAGCCAATTATCTTCCGTATTAGGCAACCAGCTAGCTACCGCCTACAGGAAACGTCATCTATCTATCGCGTTTCCTGCTCGATCAATAGGGATCCTCATCTACTCATTGATCAATAATCACCAAATCGTAGGAAACCGCACACACACACACCCTTACACGTGGTCGCGACCTAGGCCAATCAGTGTCTACAAGCGGCTGCACGTGATGTTTTCGTGCTCCGCCCCCTCCTCTTCCGTAACGTAGCCGACTGCTCTCGCACTTGTCCAGCTACCATTCACTTCACCGTCAACACTAATTTTATCAAACTTTTGCCGCGCACCTGTGCAACACCTCCCGCCTCCCGTATTCCATTCCTCCCCCCTCCCTCACAATTTCACATTGCTTGTTGGGCGTGGCATACTCACCAAGTTCTCTTGATGTGGGGCCGCTCGACTGCGTGCACCCCTCCAAGCGGCTCGCCACCTCCCCTCGTCTGGACCACGTCTGGACACTCGCCAACCGCGGGCGGGATACTTCTCAACCGGCTCCTGAAGGCCAATATCCGGATTGCGCTGTCCGGTCTTCTCGCAGTTCCGTGATGGTCCTGTAGTCCTCGTAAGGGGGCAGCGGCAGAGGGGGCCACGCCGCTGGGCCTCCTCGCAACGGGAGTACTCGGAAAAATAAAATAAAAGCAGATCTTAAACAGATCTCAGCAGTGCCTCCAACTTGTCGGGCGGAAATTCTCCCGGGGTCGGCTGGGCTGTCCGCGGACCTCTGGGCAGGGAGGCCCCAACTCCTCCCGTGTATCCCAAAAATGAGTATGAGGCACACGCACGAAGCAAGGTGATTCTGCTGTTTATTAAACAAAACGGCAAGGATGGGTCAAGGATCGTACGCGTCCGTCCTGACACTCTCTCTCAATTCGTGGGGCTCGCAGGCCCTTTTTTACCTCAGTATGACGCGCTACTTGCGTCACCTGGGAAAGTTAGCAAAAAACCTATCGCCACTCTGGATTGGTTCCTCGAGTGGTAGGGTTAGTATAGCATACGTATAGAGAACGTTGTTAGTGGTTGAGGGTCAGTCAGGTGGTATACTTGATTTGTCCCTGCAATTAGATACATGAAAATTGTTACATGAAGACCCCTGAGGATTGGCTAATGTTAATGGCGTCAGTGATAAGAGCCCCATGTTCTGATTGGTCCACTCGCGAGCCCCCCAGTCTGGGACCATCGTTGTTCCCGGCTCGCGGTGCACCTGTCATTTGCAACAATGTATAACTATGGGTATGTGCAGACAATGCGAGGATTTGTTCATATGCTGGAGGGCAGACTACTCCCACCGCCGCAGATGTCCATTGAGTCGCTTAATTGTTGCTGCCTGTGTCTCAAAACGTGGGATCCAGGCGCCTCCCTCCTCCTGGGACTGGCACCCTGTCAGGTTCGGCTTGGTCACGTGAGGAGAGACCGTGGTTGAGGCAGAATTCTGTACATTTAATATTGCATCTTCCACTGTGTGCCTGGCTTAGTTTGCAGGTGTGACCTTGGCTTCGGCTTGTGGCATGCGAGTTTGCAACATTGTGCCCTTGACTGTCTGCTCTTGCCGGGCGCATTCTGCAGGGTCAGCAATTGTACTCTTGCTCGTTCAATGTTCATGGAGGCTCTTGCTTGCGGCCTACTTGGGCCTGGTGCATAGGTGGGGATGTTTGATGCACGGCGCTTTAGGTTATGGTATCATATTGCTTTATCCCCAGTATCATGTCTTCGTTATATTTCTCATTGCAATGCATGGGGTAGGAGAAGTGTCAGCAAGCATTTTAGATGAGTTCGTTGTGCGTCTTGCGTTTCTGCATTTTTGAAAAACCTATGTGAAAAATAATAAAGATGCGCGTCAGTGGGTGTGTCCGTCACCTACGTCATAGCACTGAATATGTTCTTCGTGTGGATTGGCGTGGGAGTGTCCAGTGTGCATGTTTGCACGGGTGTGCTGTCCGTTGGCTAGGTCGTCATGGCATCTCTAACGATGTGTTCATTTACTGTTGAATGGTTCAGTCGAGTTCATCCATGCCGCAGGTGTCGGCATGGGCAGGGCAGGCTGGTGGGCACATCCGTATGTTCCTGTACCAGGGTATTTGGTCGTCTGGTAGATGGGCAAACTCCTCTCGTGGTGGGTGTCTGGGCCGCGATCCTCTAGGCCAGGGGTGTGAGGGGATTGGTGGGAGCCTTTTGTTCCATTCTCCCACTTCAAGAGCAAGCAGGAGGGGAGCACAAGTCAAGCCAGTGAGAGAAACTGGGGTACTGGGGACCAGCGGCAGAGATGTATGCACAAGTGGAATAGTGGAAACTCGATGGGACCAAAAAAGAGGAATACCAACCCAGGAGAGCAAGAACAGGAAGGGCAACAAGGGACACATACAAACAAAGCTCCCCTTTAGTAATCTGACAGGTCAGAGAGACGGGGAAATGGCACTCACCAAAAGGGCTTACTTGCTGCACTGACTAAATTCAAATGTGAGCTCACTGAGACAGTCAAGGCAGAAGGGGCAAGTATAAGAGAAGACCTCTTGCAAGCCATGTCAAACAACTGGAAAGACATTGGGCCTCATTACGAGTTTGGAGGTAAGTAACTGCCCTTACCGGCATGGAGCAAATACCGAGTCCGTGTTGCTTCAAGGCCGCTATTAGAGGGCCCTTACGAGTATGCGGGCACAAGCTTTGCGCCATGCCGGTAACGACCTTACCGCCCTGCCGTTAAAAGGCAAAAAATCGCCTCTACCGGCATTGCGCGAAGCGTAGATTGCTCCACTGCCCTCCATGCCACCGGCATTAGCGGTGACAGCTATTAGCAGTCACCGCTAATAAGCAGAACCAGAAGTAGCGTCATTGCACAGGAACGGGAAAGAGCACGGCGGCCATCTTTAAAAACACAATCCATTGCCATCCTCTGTAAACAGGACCCATATCACCACCATACCTGTCCCAACATATACCTGCAGCATTTCACAATGCCCAAGGCACTAAAAAAAAGTGCTGAGCGCTTGTGCAAGGAGCGCTTCTCACAAGAGGAGCTCAACATGCTGGCAGAGACGGTGGCAGAAAATGCGGATGTCCTGTTCTCCAATAACATGCAGCGACCTGCAGTGCAGTGGAAAAAAGAGATATGGGCGGAGGTGGTGCAGAAAGTGAGTGCCGTTGGCTATACCCCGCACACAGTTAGAGATGTCCGGAAGCGCTGGGACGACCTGCGCTTACGCGTCCGCAACATCATCTCTGCTAACTGTAACCTGGGGATGGCAACAGGTGGTGGTGCCGCCTCCCCCATAAAGAGGCAACCGTGGGAGGAGATCTGTGCAAGCACCATTGGGAGGGAGGCAATCGAGGGAGTGGGGGATATGGAGTGTGGAGCCCCGTCATTGGCTGATGCAGGTAGGTGTCCCAAATGAAACACTGTAAAGAACAACACGATGATGTCCCCCTGAACTGACAATGCAATGATGGAAAGCAGGGTCCACCAGACACATTTTTGCAAGACTGCCTACAGGCAGTGCACAGCACCATCTTGTCCACATGCATGATGCACCCCATATATGTTTCATCCCAGACGCATCCATGCATAACCCACCCAAAAGGCAAGCAACCCGTATGTCACTACCCCAACGCCAATCACCTGCCATTCCATAGAAATGCAGCTACCCCAATGCATGCCTGATGCATGTAGACCCATCACTAATGGACCTCCTCTCTTGGTCCCCCACAGGCACACAATCTGAGAGTGAAGATCAGGACCCCAGGGAGGATGCTGCAACACCAGCAAAGAGGTGTAGGGGCATGGCGCCAGCAAACCGTCCCTCAACATCCAGGGGAAGAGGGCAATCTGGACTACTGCGCAGGCCCAACACAACGCCGGATCCGACAGCACAAATTTGCATCACTGACACCACCACAGCACCACCACCTGCCACAGGCACACAGGAGCCAGTGGCTGAAGGCACGGTATCCACTACAAGCAGTACCGTTAGGGAGACAGCTGCCACGGCAGCTGTATCTGATGATGAACTATACACTCTGACACCCGGAACACCTACTGGTACAGGCCCCCAGCAGTCACCCCAACACTCCCCACCCAGCAATCAGTATGCCAGCAGCCATGAGCTGTCCGCGGTGGAGTCCTGGCCAGGGAGCTTCAGCCCCATGGGGAGCATGCATGCGGCCCCAATCATTCCGCATGCACCAACAACATCCGCCAGTGTCTGAGACATGCAGGAGGGCATCAGGGCAATACAACAGCGCCAGGAGGAGCTGACAGGGCTGTTGACCCAGCACATAACCGAATGTGGCCAGGCAAGGGAGGAAATCAGGGAATGCACAGCATCCGTCAAATCTGCCATTGAGTCCATGGGCAAAGACATATTTAGTGAAATGGAGGCTGTGAGGCAGGTCCTCACCCAAATGGTGTCAGCATTGGAGGACCTGCGTCCCACACAGGTGGTTCAACAACCAGAGACCTCCTCAAATAGCAGCTCCAGACAGACCAGCCCCCTGCGTAAGTCTGTCCGGAATGTGCGCAAGTCAGACAGGGGTCCACCCGATGCTGCCAGTGGAAAAGGGGTTTAGGTGCAGCCTGGCAATCCGAACTCCTGAAGAACAATGGTGCATGCAAGTGCACACCATGTGTGAGGAAGTTGAGGTGGGAGGGGGAGGGGGGAGAGGGTGTGTGGGGAAGTTGAGGGAGGTGGGGGAGGGGGAGAGGGTGTGTGGGGAAGTTGAGGTGGGAGGGGGAGGGGGTAGAGGGTGTGTGGGGAAGTTCAGGGGGGAGGCGGAGGGGGGAGAGTGTGTGTGGAGTGGAGGGCTTCTGCACTAAATATGTTACATTTCTTCAATACCCCTGTTGTGAAATCAGAATTCAAATGAGCAGACATTGTTTATTGTGTACGTGTTCTTTATTGGTGAACAGTCTACAGTGTCCATGTCCTTGACACACCCAGTGCCCTGAGTCCCACCTCCATGTCACACTCCCCATCCATGTGTGCTAGAAACATTGGTTTATCAAAGTCTGACGCATGGCACGTCCCTCTTGTGCATCGCTGCCTCCCTGAAGTGCAGCCCCGTCTCCACCCTCCTCATCCTCATCGTCAGGTGGTTGCAGTTCAGCGTCAGGGGGTAGAGACACATTACGTCTGATGCACATATTGTGTAGCATGAAACATGCCATGACGATCTTGCCCACCTTCTCATGCCCGTACAGGAGTGCCTCACCAGACCTGCTGAGGCAGCGAAATCGTGCCTTCAAAAGGCCAAATGGCTGCTCAATCAACACACAGGTACGTGTATGCACACGATTGTAGTACTCTTCGTGCCTGTTCTGCGGGTTCCAGACTGGGGTAAGGATATACCTCTTCAAGGGATAGCCTGCATCACCTGCATGTGTGCAAGAATGGTTATGTGTAAGTGATCACATCATATGGAACTTGTATCAATGACAGCATAGCATGCATTTATTTCCTGTTGGCACCCACATATCCATGCATGAATAGAGCCTCATGATGTAACTGCAACGTGTGTATTCATCAGATCGACAGGTGTGCTTGGCATCGTCTAGTGGGTGCAGGGGTGTCCTATTCCTTGTGAGTGCCCATGCACTGTGGTAGACCACGCCGGTTGTTGCCATGATCTGGGTGCTGTGTAGTCAATTGTATGCTTTCATCCTGTCACCGTTGATGGCAGACTCATGATGATCTCACTCTGCACAACAGATGTGGACATGCTGCTTTGGTGGACCTCTGTGTTGGTGTTGGGGTGTGTTCATGTATTTTGCCCTCATGTGACTCCTTTGTACGCAGTAATGGAGAACTGTCCTTCTTGATAATGGTATTTGGTGCTGTGCATTGGCCATACTAATTGCTTGTCGCTGCATTGTGTTGCGGGGGCTACGGTCTGATTATTTGCAGTATACATGTTGATGGCTATGGAATGGTTGTAACACTGCATCATTTTCATGGTAGGGCAGCTTATGTCTTGCATTTTGGGGTCAGGTGGCAGGTGAAGTCTGGCCTGCTTTGGGGTATGAGCATGGGCCATCCTCTCAGGTACTCTCAGCCAGGTGAAGTATGCATCTCCCCCCCCAATCTCAGCCAGGTGAAGTATGCACCCCCCCAATCTCAGGAAGGTGAAGTATGCACCCCCCCAATCTCAGCTAGGTGAAGTATGCACCCCCCCCCAATCTCAGCCAGGTGAAGTATACATCTCCCCCCCATCTCAGCCAGGTGAAGTAGGCATCTTCCCCCCCCATCTCAGCCAGGTGAAGTATGCATCTCTCCCCCCCAATCTCAGCCAGGTGAAGTATGCATCTCACCCCCAATCACCTACCCACATTGCGATGCCATGAGCCTGACGTGCAACTCACTGAGAAGCCAGCTCTCTGCCCTGCATGTCACTCCATGTAGCGTGGTATCGTGGAGTTCCGCATGACCGTTGAATCATGGGTTGATCCGGGAAATCGGGCACAACAATGTGTGATGATCTTGTTTGAGTCACATACCATTTGCACGTTGATGGAGTGGTATAACTTACGGTTGCAGTACACTGCCTCCATGGCATGTGGGACCACCAATTCAACATGGGTGCAGTCGATGGCGCCAATGCAACCAGGGATGCCGGCCAGTGAATGGAAACCATGTTGGAGATCTCCTGAGCTGTCCGTGGTAGGAAAATGTGGTCACCTGTGTGCTTCAGGAGGGCATTGAGCACTTGGTTCAGCGAACGTGAGAATAAGGGCTGTGATATGCCATGCATGTGCCCCACTGTGTGCTGGTAAGTGCCTGTGGCCAGGAAGTGGAGCACAGACACTACCTTCAGTAAAGGTAGGATGGCGGTGCGTATTTCAATGTGGCTGACAATGTCATCATGTATCATGTCCACAACGGTGGTGATGGTGTCCCGGTCCAGATGGTACAGGGTGTGGATCTGCTCAGGGGTTAGGTTGAATGGACTGGCTTTGATGCAAGGGTTTGGGGGCTGCCTGTGTGGTACCACTGGCTGCACGGGTGGGGTATGCTTGGCCTGCCTCACCCTCCTTCTCCTCCTGCGTCTCCTCTGTGCTGCCTGTTGTTGTTGTTGCAGTTCCACTGCAATCATGTCCTCCAGCCCCAGCATTGCTAGTAGTATTGGAATCATTTTTGTTTGCGACTGGGTGTGGGAAGGGGTGGGTTGTGCTCCTTTTGTGCTGGCACAGTCTATATTGCCTCCACCTGTGCTGATTGTGTGCACCTGTGACAGCTGGGAACACTGCACATGGCCATTTACGGGTGGTCCGCGATGCCGGTATTTTCTCCATGCCGGTAAGGTACTTTTCTGTCTTGTGTAGGCCGTTATTAGCATGTCCGCATTACTTATTTTCGGCTCCTGTTTACGCCATGCCACTATTGCCGGCATGTGCGGTGGCGTGCCCGCGCCCATTGCGCTATTAGTGGCACTGTTATTTATGCCGCTAATAGCGGGTTGGAGGGTCGTAATCTACCGGAGCAGTAGACGATGCCGGTAAACCTTTACCGGCATCGTTTTTCCCTTACCTCCATACTCGTAATGAGGCCCATTGACTCCCTGGCAGAGCGAGTAATGGAAATGGAGGAATGCCTGACAGAGATGGGCACAAGGGGGCCCGAGTGGACACAACAAAGGAGACAGAGGAGAGAATAAGGGCACTAGAGGAGAAGTGTGAGGACCTATAAAACATGTCACAAAGAGATAACGTCCGGATCAAGGACCTGGAGGAAAGCGTGGAGAGCCCCGATCCTGAATTCAGGAATTGTTCGAGAATCTGGTAGCGGGGGAGCAAACCCGAAGTATGGGAATAGAGAGAGTGCACAGAGTGGGAAACCAGAGGATGGACCGAAGTGCCAGACCTCGGGTTATACTAGTCAAAATGCACAACTATAAGAACAAGGCACAGCTAATAGGAGTGTACAGGACAAAGGGGAAGATTTGAGTGCAGGGGTGTGAAGTTCAACTGTATGATGACTTGTCTCAAGCCAAATTCGGCGAGGAGACTGACATTCAAACCACTCACAGAGGAATTGAATAAGAAGAAGCTGAGATATCAATGGCTCTTTCTGGAAAGGCTTTAATTTTGCATGGGCAAAGAGGAAAAAACTGTTTCCCAGGTGGAAGATGGCCTGAGTGCCCTGGGGGTGACCGAAATAGAGACAGGAGAAAACACCATGAACAACCACCCAGGAGATGCGTGCGATGCAAGGTCCGGGCCTCAAGTTTGGACTACGAAAAAGGCCAAGAAGATGTTAAAAAGAACAATGGGAACCGAGAAGAGGCTCACAACTCAAGGACTAGAATAGCCTGTTGTGGGGCTAAGGATTTGGAAAAGGGGTGGGTGGGGGGAGGGGTGGTAGCATGCACAGCCCGCTGAGAGAGGACCACGTCAAGAACCTGGACATGGATCCAGGGACAGTTACAAGTTGGGAATGTACAACCAGTTCAGAGGACGGCAGGTTACCGTGGGACAAAGGCTCAGTCATGCAGGGGAAGCAGATGGTGGCATGGCAAGTGGGGAGAAACACTAGCCAGAAGGGATGTATAGGGTAAACTGCTGGAACATAAGGGGACTGAACAGCCCCAACAAGAGGACCTCAGTCCTGAGGGAAGTTGACAAAGTGGGGTCAGAAATAGTCTGCCTGCAGGAGACGCATCTTATGAAGGGGGATGAGGGTTGCCTGCGCAGTAGGATCTATCCACTGCAATACCATGCTACAGTAGGAACCAAGGGGGCGGGGGTGGCAATCCTTTCCCATGAAAAAGTACGAATTGAAGGGACAATGGTCAAATGTGATACAAAGTGTTGGTGAAAGGGAAAATGGGGGGCCAGATGTATACAAGCGTGTCAATATATGCCCCCAACCAAGGGCAGGAAGGGTTCTTTGAGAGGTTTGTAAAGGAGCTGGGCAAGTTCAGGGAAGAAGAAATGATCGTATCTGGTGATTTCAATCTGTCAGCTGATCCCGTCTGGGATAGATCAGGGGGCATGAGGGGGCATGCAACAGGGGCAATGTCCAAACACCTGCTGAGAAGGTTCAAAGAAGAGGGGGTCAATGATGTGTGGAGGGTACGGCACCCACAAGAGTGAGACTCCTTCTACTCACATGTCCACAAGACCTATTCCTGAATAGATCACACTATGGCAACACGAGGGTTAGAACAAGCAACCAGCAAAGTGCATATGGGGAGCATGACAATATCAGATCATACGCCGGTCACACTAGTGTGGGAGGAAGGAAGTATGTGGAGAGGGACGGGGATGAAGACTATCTTATCAGAGATCGTGAGGTGAGGCAACAAACCGAGAATGAGACCGGGGTGATGGGGAAGTGGCCTGGGGAAGAGATGGCATGAGTTCAAGCAAGCAGCAAATTAAAGAATACGTCATAGGAGCCACTAAGAAGAGCCACGAGGAATGGAGGATCTCAGAGGAGGGGCCAGAGAAAGAGATATGGGAACTTATGACTTTATTTATATAGTCCCTATACACAATGTGTTTCAAAGCGCTTCAAGGCAAGGGAGGGAACAAGGTAAAATACAATGACATTCTTACATGCCATGAACAACAAGAATGTGAAAATAACTATCATACTCAGCCTGGCGACATTTCAGATAGTGCAAGAGCTTTGACACAGATAGGAAGGGGGTGAGAGGGAAATGGGAACAGACAGGCGACTACCGTACTAGGCCTGATGACATTTTTGGTAGAGCCGGAGATTAACAAGAGGTGAGGGAGAAAGGGAGGAGAAAGGAGGGAGAGGAAAAAACAAGTGATTTTCATACTATCATACTAGGCCTAACAACATTTCAGATAGTGCTGGGGGGAACAAGTATGGGAAGGGGGAGGAGACAAACAATTGTTGCGATCATACTAGGTGCAAGGACAATTCTGATAGAATAGTAGAGAAAGTGAGGGCGGGAGGCGAGAGAGAGAAGGGAGAGTAGGAGAGAACAGAGTATAAAAACAGTGAAAAAAGAGCGGAGAAGCAGAGGGGAGAATGAGTACAGTTGCATAGGTCAGTAAAACACGTAATGTTGCAGGGAACATGAAATGTTAGCAAGGATTCAAGATGACAATGGTCACAGCATGATTAAGGGTCACCCTGAGTACGAGATCGGGGAAGGACCAGCGTGAGAGTTGAGAAGGTGAAGCATCAATGGACCTCATTACAAGGTAGGAGGTAGCCATGGCGCTATTAGCGCCATAGCTACCCCCTTACCGCATTCCGGGTCTGTGTTCCCGGAATAGGGACTTACCGGGTCATACTGACCTTGGAAGACCCGGTAAATCCCCATTCCTGGAACCATTCCCATTCGAGCCCCCATAGGCGGGCCCGTTATTAGATCTGAAGTTCCTTAACGGGTCCCTTCCATAACGCCTGGTAAAACCAGGCGTTGAGGAAGGGACCCGCTAAGGACCTCAGAATAGGGTGGTAAGGGATTACCGGCACCAGTGTCCTTAACGGTGACGGTAATCCCTTACCGCCCACCTCGTAATGAGGCCCAATGTGTCCAAAAGTCAAAATCCAAGCATTGGCAACAGGTTGGTGATGGTGAAGCCATAATGAATCAAGACAACTCCAGTAGTGATTAGGTGAAAGGGGGTGTGGAGGTAAGGGAATAAGGAAAGGGGCAAGGGGGAAGGGGAAAGAAGAGATCTGGCAAGCATGGTGGAGGTCGGACAACATGTGGGGCCAGAACAGGGGTGTTGTGGGGTACAGAGACATCACAGTGGGCCGGAAAAAGGGTGGGTGGGGGGTACAGAGGACATCACAGGGGACCAGGAAGGGGGTGGGAGTACAGAGGGTATCACGGGTGAGCAGGATAGCGGTGGGGGTACAGAGAACTTCACAGGGGACCAGGAAGGTTGTGGGGGTTACAGAGGACATCACAGTGGACCAGAAAGGGGATGGGTGTACAGAGGACATCACGGGGGATCATGAAGGGGTGGGGTACAGAGGACATCACGGGAGACCAGGAAGTGGGTAGGGGCACAGAGGACCTTTTTTGCGAACCTTAGGTGTTTCAGGCTGGCTCCTTCCTCCTGGTTGCTGGGGTTGGTGGAAAAGCACAAGCCAAACAATTGGGAAGGGGAGCAGGCTCAGCAGGCAGTGGAGGGCTCAAAGAATGCAAACAACACTGCAGGGAGGCCATCTTTGGATGTCCTCAAGGCCCAGGGAAAGCATAATGTTCAAGTTGGCAGCAGTAGCACACAAGCCCAAACAGAGCAGAAACAGTGATCCTGCAATTTAAAAGTGCCAAAGTCAAACATGAGACTGCGATCCGATCACAGTGCGCCGAGATGCATGCTACAGAAATCACCCCAAGAAATGCTTACCACGTGATATAACACATTTGGTGGGGATGTCAGCGGCTGAAACATTTCTGGCAGCAGGTGAAATCAAAAGTACTTGAGATAATGGGAGTAGACAAGGAGTTTGAGGGGATAGAGGTAGTCCTAGGCGCTATACATGAGGGACAACAACGTTTTTGTGGGAGTGCAGGAATGTTATGGGCAAACTTTATGATGGCCAAGAAGAGATGCATAGTCAAACTGTGGAAACAGAAGGAGCTGCCATCATTATAAAATGGTACTATGCAATATGGGATACAATAGATGTGGAGAAGTTGACAGGGACAATACGAGGGTCACTGAGGAAATTCAGCAAAGTTTGGTCACCCTTCATAAACCACGCAATTAAGGATACCACACACCTATACATCCCCAAGAGACTGAAGGCACTGGGAATTATAGAGGAAGAAGAGGACTGAGCCACAACCAATTAATAGGACTCAAAGGGCCATCTGTAGTAACTTGTGGTGGCAAGAGGGGTGGGGGAAGGTAAAGGGCAGAGGTTACAGTTGTTGTAGTATACAATGCTTTTTAAAATGTGCTATGCAGAGAGTTAATCCCATATGTAAAATGTGTAGAGCAATAAAGATTTGGTTGGAAAAAAAAGAAAAATATTAGATATTTATAATTAGGTTATCTTTTACCAAAGTGCTACAAAGGAAAGCTTCACAACTAATGATATGATGCATATGTAGGTGTTTACTGTTTTACACAATGTACTCATTATTATCGACTATTCGAAAATCCTAAAATCAGTTATGTCGAAATGTAAGGGTGGTCTAATGTGCAAATATGTAGAGTGATCTTATGTCTGATGCCATCAGTTAACTAATCAGTGAAGTCATATATGATGTTATTAGTGGTGTCATCAGTGATACCATTGGTGATGTCATAGATCATGTAATTAGTGATGTCACCAGTGTCATCATTAGTGATATCATCTGTGATCATTGTGGTCATAGGCTGTGGAATATTGGACATAAAGTTAAGGTGGCTTTAACTGAATTTCAGGGGTTTTGTTACCTAGGTTTCGCGAGGATAGCTCATGGGCAACGTGCACGCCTTGGAAGCAAGACGACATGGAGCACCACAGGTTCCATCCCCGGGTCCGCGCTTAGAAACCTCTGGGTATTAGGCGCGTTATAAATAACCTATTATATCATATCATTAAGTTCTCAACAAAAGTTTTTTCCTTGAATATACATATTTATTTTATACAGAGATAAACAATGCTCTTTTGATGACAAAAGAAAGTGCAATAGATAGAAAATCAGAACTGACAGGAAGCACTGAACATCTTACAATGGGGTGAGTTCAAGTGACATTCTGACCAGGTTGGGAGGGGAGTAAATACAGTCAACGGGACAATACATGGGTGCACATAAACCGATTATGGACAACCAACATTAGACATTTTTCAGTGCAAGTAGGCAGAACAGTCAGGTCTGTTAGGGATGTTACAATGATGGATGAAGTGCTAGAGTGGAGGCAGACAAAGTGAAGGACAGAAACATGTTAGAAGCAAGGGAACATGTTAGCTAGAAGGCAGATGAGAGTTAGTTTGAGAGGGTAATTAGGAGACCACAGTGAAGACATGGGACTGGTAAAACACGTTTTGTGAATGTCGCAGGGTTCACAAACCTGTCAGGGGCATGGGCCTCCTTGCTAAGTCTGCAATCTTGCAAACTCGCAAGAATTTATAAGGAATATGAAAACCACATAAAAAGTACCCCAACTCCTACCCCAAAGGTACACTTACATCAGGTGTCCCTTGCCCTCCATGCACACACATGAAATCCAAGATGGCCACCAAGGTTAATGTAGGTTAAGTCTGGCCTGCTACCACTCCATGTGACCCCATAGAGCCAAACCAATCACAGAGCCACCCTAGATTAAGAGCACATGTTCAGACTCTCCCCCAAAGTCCCACCCAGTGAGAGGGGATCTCACACTATGCACACCAAACAGGACAGTATGACTTTGTGGGTTACAGGAGCAGGAGGCTGGTATTTGGAGACAACTGTTGACTGCAGAGACTGGGGAGACAAAGAACACTGGAGAGGTGGTGTTGAGATCAGTAGATGGTGCATAGAGTTAAAATGGTGACGGATGAAGTGAATCAAAAAGTGAGAGTAGACAGAATGAGGTGGTGCGAGCTGATAGGGTGACAGAGGAGCTGGTAACGTCAACAAGTGGGAGTAGACATTGGGAGGTGGTGGGAGTTAAGGAGGAGGTGGTAACATCCAGAGGTTAGTGTAGACATAAGGAGGAATTGGAAGTTCAGAGAGTCAAGGAAGCAGTGGTATTGTTGGAAGACGAGAATTGGAAGAAGGGGGTGGTGTAAAGAAAGACTCTGACGGGGGAGGTGGTGTCAGCAAACGAGACTGCACAGGTGGTTGTTAGAATTAAAGGTCTGTCAAAAGTGGTAACATCAGAAGAAGAGCATGAACCTAGGTCTACACTCAATACATTCCTTAATAATATTAATAATAAAATAGCATGAACCACAGGAAACAAGGATAGGTTATGTTGAGTTGAGTTGATGTACCATGTAAAACTGCCATTTCCATGGTCTCCAGGTGCTCTCATGGCTATGTAAGATAAAATGGGTTGGTTAGGGAAGAATAAGACAGATGTAATACTCAACTGTTGATGCATGTAGAACCAGGAGTAACTGGTGTCTGTGAATGTGAGCTTTCGGTATGTGCTTTATTTTGTACACTGATTATTTTTTCCAGGTGAGCAGCATCAAGAGTTTGTTTTGTTTGGTTTAGGAGGCTTTGGGTGTGTGATTTGGTTTGAGAGTGATGTGCGGTCTGGGTGTTTTAGCAGGGTGGTTTGGTAGCTTATCTGGGTGTAAATGGTGAGTGTGCGGTAGCGAAAAGGGAAATCATTGGTCAGTTTTTGGGAGTTGTCTAGGTATTGTGCTGCTATGTTATTATTTGTTTTGTAGGGCATTCATCTTGTGGGTCCTTTATTCCTAGCCAGGGTTTCAGTATCTTTTGTGGATGAGGTTTGGACATTGCATGTGGTTCAAGTGACCATGCTCGTGCAGATGGTCTTTGAGTTGTTGTTGCCTCAGGATCCAGGTGTAGAAAGGAAGTTGTAGGAGACCAGTGCGGAGGGAGGTGGTACAACCCAGGAGTTAGGAGGAGGTATGGTATCAGATGCCGCAGATACAGAAGAAAAAAATCATTAGCGAAAGCGAGTTGTACGGAGGAGATGGAAGGAGAAGAACCATGACTTGGTGGTGGTAAAGAAAGCCAGCATGTAGACAGGAAGGCAAAATGCAAAGGCACCGCTTCCCACAAGACAGGCCCTTTGGCTGTGTTGTGGCAGGCATGGACATTGCATCCTGCCTTTGTCAGGTACTCCTTTCAAGTTAACACATGATGGAAGGAATAGTCCTGCTGTGTTTACCTCTTGAAAGTGGCATCTTACTGAAAGGCTGAATGCAAGGCAGAACTAGCCGGCCACTGCCGATAATCAATTATTAGTATTGCATTATTCTTCAAGCTGTGGGATTCGCGTACCCCAGGCATTTGCGCCCCACAGTTTGAAGAACACTGTCCTAAGATATAACTGCATGAAATCTGGGTGAGCTGAGTGCCGGTTTGACTGATCAAGATTCTGAGCACCTGCATGTAAAGGTTACATTCCAAAGGTTACTAATGATAGTTTCTTACTCATCATTACTGGTCATATGAAGTTCAAAAGGGAACAGAAGAGCCTCTTCTGCACATGGTTACTCGAAGGGCTTCCTTTACTTCCCTGTTCCTTACACTGTAAATCATGGGATTCAGCAGTGGAATGACAATGGTGTAGAACACAGACACCACCCGATCCTGATCCATTGCATAGCTACTGCTGGGCCGAAGATACATGAATAAAATTGTTCCATAAAACACTATGACAGCTGTGAGGTGGGAGGCACAGGTTGAGAATGTCTTCTTTCTGCCAGTTGTAGAACTTATTTTCAAAATGGTTGACAAAATATAAAGATAAGACACGATAATAGCTATTAGGCCGCTCATGGCTATGGAGCCAGTGAAGACAAAGAGAAGATTTTCAATGAAGCGAGTATCACTGCAGGAGATCTTAAGTAGAGGCGGAATGTCACAGAAGAAATGACTGATCCTGTTGGACTTACAGAAGGGTAGTTGGAAGACGGAAGCCACATAGATGATGGGATGCAGAAATCCAATAAGGTAGGAGACCACCACAAGTTGAGCACAATGTTTTACGTTCATAATGATACAATAGAGTAAAGGATTGCATATGGCAACATATCGATCAATCGCCATTGCTGCCAAGAGTACACACTCTGCAGTACCAAAGGCCACAGAGAAGTACATCTGAGCGGCACAACCGGCGATGGAAATAGAGGGGATTTGTACAAGGAAATTCACCAGCAATTGTGGGGAAATGCATGAGACATAACATGTATCCACAAAAGACAAATTACTGAGAAAAAAATACATTGGGGTTTGAAGGCAGGGAACAATTCTGATCAAAATAATCATGCCAACATTTCCTATAAGGGTGGTGAGGTAGACAGCCAGGAACACAAGGAAGAGTAGCAGCTTCATGTGGGGGTCATCAGTGAACCCGAGCAGGATAAACTCTGCTATGGCTGTCCCATTCCTCCATTCTTCTATTTGAGTAGCTCTGGAAGAACAAGGCAAGAGTGAAACAAAATATGAATTTTTAAAAATAGATACATTTGTTGATCATACTGTATTGCAAACTCAAGAGATTATGAGAGACACAATTTCTGACACCTAAATAAAGTAAATGCTTGATAGCTTTCTAATCAAAATAACCTATAACCATCATACAACTGGAATATGATTGTTGATAGAACAGCACTTGCATGTTTAAAGGAGGTAGCAGAGCATAATGAGACTCTTTATGGACTAGATGATGTGCAACAGAGGTTATGCTGGATGTTTGTTGCAAAATCAGTGACATCTAAAATATAACTATGCTGTCTAAGGCGTGCAGCGTATGAATAACCTGGGGGATAGTGGTGCTATCTGAGGCCTGAATGTGGAAGATCTGTGTAACCTAAGCTACAGTACTCCGACACCAAAACTTGCCCTACTCCGAAGCGTGCACGGTTAATGGTAAATAATGCTGCGCTAAAAATTCTGAAGGGGCAACAAATTGCTGACATACGTGGCTTTTTTCCTGTGAACCCTGAAAGGGTGCTTGACACTCCCCCTCACCCCCCGCACTGTGTGTTCAGCGAGACCGGCGCTCGCGGGAAGTTCGGGAGTGGGAGTGGATTGTGACTGTAAACCACTTAACACATAAGACGACTTGTAATCGGTCTCTTACAGACAGTATGGTGGTGCGAGGGGCTACGATAACAAGTGTTGACTCTACAGGTAGCAAAAGTTTTGTTCTAGCTTCTGCTGATGTAGCAGTTGGAGCGTAGTGAATACGCCAATGTACACATGATCGATCGGGTGCGAGGCTCGCACATGCACAGTTAATAATAAAGACGGTCCGCTGGCAGTTGCCGCCGGGGACCCGAGCAAGTCACACCTCTCCGGCGTGGCTCATTGTGCGAGTGTGTGAGCGCACATGTGAATGGCGGCGGGGGCCCCTGTCACACCCCTGTCACACCCCTGTCAACATAACATTGGCGACGAGGACGACTCCTGAGCAGTTCTCCGCTCCGACGGCGTTGGAGGGGAAAACGTTGCTCTTTGTCGGCACGGATCCATCGCACGGCCGGCCACCATTTTGTTTCATATGCAGTTCGCAGTCGTTGCGGCCCATGAGGGTGCTCGTGCGCCAGCTGCATTTCGTCTGTCAGTCGAGACCAAGTTGCGGAACTTACACAACATGTGCTGCCATAGAGCTGTGGCATTAAAGAAAAGTGAACCGGTCGGGAAGGAGTGCCGGAGGACGACACTGTGTTGCAAGTGGGCCTACCCAGACCACCTCAACACCCACGAAGGACTACTTTCCCCTGTGAGTAGCAGACATCACAATGGGTAAGAAGGGAGAACAAGAGGGCGCCATGGCCCCAGTCCCACGCAGGATGCAGAGTACTTTGGCTCCCATGCCCGAATTCGATACCACGGGCCCTCCATCCAAATTAGGACCGAAATGGCTCATGTGGGTCAAAAAATTAGAAATGTTCTTCAGAGCCTCGGGGGAAACGGAGGATGAGGCGAAGATTGCCATCATGGTATATTCGGCAGGGACAGAGGTCCACAGAATATATGACTCGCTCAACATCCCAGTAGTCACATGTGACGCAGTAAAACAAGCGCTCAAAGACCATTTTCTTCCCATGGCAAACGTAGACTTTGACAGGTTTGTCATGAGTGCCGAAAAGCAACTGGAAGAAGAGTCGCTAGACCAGTCTTGTGCGCGGCTAAGGCACCTAGCAAGCTCCTGCCAGTGGGCGAATGAAGAGGAAATGTTTCGTAACCAGCTGCTGCAAGGGTGCAGTTCTGGAAAACTGAGGAGACAAGTCCTGAGAGAACCTGGGCTGACGCTGCAGCAGATTTTGGACACGGGGAGAGCCGACAAACTGGCTGAGGCCAGGGGGGCGAAGATGGATGCAGCCACGCACTCGAGAAAGGAGGAAGAGGCATTTGCGATCGGACGTTCTAGTCCAGGAAGAGCGAGAGGGACACCAAGGAGTGGGGACAGCTACATGACACCAGGCACTGCTCTGTCGTGCTCCTACTGCGGGTATGACCTACCGCACGTGGGAGAGTGTCCAGCCAAATCAAGGGTATGTGGCCGGTGTGGCACACCAGGACACTATGCTAGAGTGTGCAGGGCAGTGACTGCAGTAGCGGCCTCGAGGGGGCCAGAGAGAGCTGACAGAAGCAATGCTCAGAGAGTGAGGGGTGTATCGGCTGTTGAACAGGGTATGCAAGACCTCAACATCGCAGAAGAGGAAGAGGAAGAAGAGGAAATCTTCTTCATCTCCAGCATTGCCAAAGCCCCTGGCCAAAGTCGACAACCAAAATGTACAGTACTCATCAGAGATGTCCCTACTCCGGTCCTCATAGACACCGGGGCATCTGTCTGTGTGCTAGCTACCGAACACTACAATGCACTCCCAGGCCCGCCAGGTTTGACTGAGTCCACAGCACGGACATACGCATTTGGAGGAGATGCACCCCTTCCCATCCAAGGAGTGTTTGTGGCTCCAGTATCTCATGGACAGAACAGAATTAAAGCGAGGTTCTTTGTCACCAGTGTAAGCCCACACTCCCTTTTTAGTTGTGCTGCGTTAGAAGCGCTGAACATTGTGCACTTCACTTTGGCGGTATATCACGCCAATCTGGAACTTCTGCTTCACCGCTTTGAGACGATTTTTGAAGGCATTGGGAAACTGAAGGGCGACCCCATTCGTCTGCACATCGATGGGTCAGTGAGACCGACAGCGCTCAAACATCGCCGCATCCCGTTCCATCTGCGGGCTCAGGTCGAGTAAGAGCTACAGTCACTGGTTGACTTAGACATTATTGAAAGAGTGGAAGGACCTACCCCATGGGTCTCCCCAATTGTGGTGGCACCAAAGCCCAAACAGCCGGGCGCAGTACGCATCTGTGTGGATATGAGGCTGCCCAATGTAGCAATCAAGAGAGAATGCCACCTTACGCCCACCCTAGACGACATTGTTGGCGAACTTCAGGGAACGAAGGTCTTCTCAAAACTAGACTTGAGATCTGGTTATCACCAGCTAGAGCTCCACCCCGAGTCGAGGTATATTACCACTTTCACAACTCACGAGGGGCTATACCAGTACAAAAGGCTCAGTTTCGGGTCTCGTCCACAGCAGAGGTCTTCCAAAATGCCATCAGGGGGGCCCTGTCAGGACTCAAGGGCGTCATAAATATGTCAGACAACATCTGGTCTTTGCACGCTCGGAGGCAGAACATCTAAAGCGCCTGGAAAACACCCTCGAGAGACTTTGCAGCCTCAGTCTGACTCTGCACAAAGAAAAGTGTGAATTCTTGAAGGACAGGTTGGAATTTTTTGGATTCATATTCCACGCTGTGGGCATCTCCCCAGATCCCGAAAAGGTGAAAGACATTCGAGAGGCAGCACCGCCAGCATCCCCAGCAGAAATCAGGAGCTTCCTGGGGATGGTCAACTATTGCGGACGATTCATTCGTGACCTAGCATCCTTGTCGGAACCGCTGAGGGCTGTGACCAGAAACGACGTAGCGTGGGCCTGGACAGGAAATGAACAGAGGGCGTTCACAGCCATCAAGAATGCCCTGTCCGCACAAGAGACCATGGCCTATTTCAACCCGGACCGCGAGTTGGAGATCGTGGTCGATGCCAGCCCGGTGGGGCTGGGTGCAGTCCTCATGCAGGCAGACCATCAGGGGACCATGCGACCTGTAGCCTACGCGAGCAAGGCGCTCACCGAGACGGAGAGGAGATATTCTCAAATTGAACGTGAGGCCTTGGCCATATTGTGGGGGTGCAAACACTTCCGGATCTACAACCTAGGGAAGCCACTTGTCGTGGTGACAGATCACAAACCTCTCATCCCGATTCTGTCAGGTACATCCTCCAAACCACCGCCTCGCATAGAAAGATGGATGCTCTCGCTTATGGAATATGGGGTCAGGTTACTCTACCGC
Organism: Ambystoma mexicanum; assembly: GCF_040938575.1. Taxonomy (NCBI): domain Eukaryota; kingdom Metazoa; phylum Chordata; class Amphibia; order Caudata; family Ambystomatidae; genus Ambystoma; species Ambystoma mexicanum. The sequence goes on along the minus strand of NC_090926.1, from coordinate 1,087,269,020 downwards.
CCAAGGACACACAACCCGGCAGACTATTTGTCCCACCATCCGGGTACCGGACGACCCAGAGACTCGCAAGAAGTGGCTGACTTCTAGAGGCATAGAGGCTATACAGGCTATACACCTGGTGGTGGAGTCGGCACTGCCTGTTGCCCTAGCGCGCCACGAGATCGCAGATGAATCCAACACAGACGAGGCATTCCCCGTAATAAAGGAAGCTGTAGCCAGTGGGGAGTGGCGGGAAGTCCTCCAGAACAACTCCCGGAGGAATGTAGGAGTGCAGAAGGACCTACAAGCGCTCTGGAAAGAGCACCATGAGCTGTCGGTTGCAGATGACGGTCTCCTGCTGAGAGGCCACCAGATCGTAATACCAAGAACACTGGTGAACAAAGTCCTGCAGCTCGCCCACAAAGGCCACAAGGGTATGGCTAAGACAAAAGCACGGCTTAGGTTGAAGGTCTGGTTTTCGGATCTGGAAAGCAGGGTCGAAGAATTTATGAGGGCCTGCATTCCCTGCCAAGCAGCAAGTCCCATGGAGAGGGGGCCCCCTATTCAGGCTGATTTCGGATCCACGCCAGAGGAACACACTTCCTGGTGGTGACAGACCAGTGGTCGCGATATCCAGAGGTGGAGCTGGTCGAATCCACGGCCAGTGACCACACCATCTTAGCCATGGAGAAGATGTTCACCAACCATGGTTTTCCCCTGGAGATATGCTCGGACAACGGAGCACCGTTCAAAGGACAACAATTTGCTCGCTACAGTTAGGGAAGGGGGATAAAACATCGCATAGTCACTCCCCTTTGGCCAAGAGCGAACGGAGAAGTCGAACGCTTCATGCGAACGCTCAACAAAGTCTTCCGCATATCGATGAAAGGGGGGAAGAGCTCCGACGCAACTTGTTTGACTTTCCCCGAGAATACTGCACGATGCCGCACCAGTCCATGGGAATCGCTCCTGCGGAGGCCCTTTTCAACCGGGTACCAAGGGGACTGTTACCAGAGGTGGAAGGACGACATCCGGGAGAGATCGACAACAACCACGTGCGAACAGAGCGGGCCGCTCCGAACGAAAGAGAGACAGTACGGCGAGGATTACCAGAGAAAGAGATTGCGGTAGGAGACATCATGCTGGTGCGGAATCGGAGACCTGAAGGAAAGCTGTCGCTGCCCTACGAAACACAACCACTGGGAGTGACGCATGTCAAGGGGTCCATGGTCACAGCCGCCAACACACGAGGGACAGTCACCAGGAACGTATCGTTCTTCAAGCGAATAGGAGCAGCGAACCGGGAAGGAGTCGTCACACAAGGCCCAGGTCCGGATACAGAAGTGCCACAGGGAAACGACGGACCGCCAGAGACTCCTGGGACACCAGAGACGCCCAATGTCGAGGCACGCAGGTACCCGAGCCGGGCGGGGCGCAAGCCGGCGAAGTGGTTCCAAGACTTTATCATGGACCCTGCCTCGTAACCCATGGTACATTGTCAGTTGTGGTTGGAATAGAACACTGTTGATTCTAATGTTTGAAATGTTTGTTGTTCAAGGGAACAGGGAGGGATGTTGCATAGTGAATACGCCAATGTACGCATGCGTGAGCGGGAGCGAGGCTCGCACATGCGCAGTTAATAATAAAGACGGTCCGCTGGCAGTTGCCGCCGGTGACCCGAGCAAGTCACACGTCTCCGGCGTGGCTCATTGTGCGAGTGTGTGAGCGCACGTGTGAATGGCAGCGGGGGCCCCTGTCACACCCCTGCCAACATAACAGCAGTGATTGATTTGGATTCCATGCACACTGATTACTCAGCGCAAACCATTTCGGAAGAAATATCTTTCTCTCCAAATAGGTTTCCCGATGCCAGTCCGTCAAGGCCCAATGTGCCCTCCTCATTTTTAGTACCTACCCCGAGGCAAATTATGCCCAGAGAAGGCACTACGCCCTCTCCTAGTGGAAATAGAGTTATGGGTTTGGCTTTTGAAGCCATGAATAGGACCATGAACACTCTAGTGAAACTTTTGGAATCACTAAAGGAAAAAATAAATGCTCAGAGTTCTCAAATAGCATCCATTCTGGCATGGCAAGACTTGCCCAGATCTCTGGGTGAAAAGGCCAGCTGCCGCCGAGAATCTATAGCTTTATCACCCATAAGAGTGCCTCACACTGATAGAGCCTCGTCTCCCATAATTCTGAACGGCGCCAGGCAGTCCATAGGGCCATGCCCAGTTGTAGCAGAAGTCCCTGCTGGGTTACCACTTTTACAAATGTCATTACTGACCCCCTTGCTCCTTGCAATGAAGAGGCTGTAATTCACACTCATTCCCCTGCTCATAAAGACAGGCAAATTTGCATCATATTTGCCAAACCATTGAAAGGGGTCCCTTTTTTGTATAAAAACAGGAACATGGGACCGGGGAATGCCAAAATCAAAACTGTACAGGTGCCTAAGCAAAAGCCTAAAAACTTAAAAGCCGAGAAAAACATGACCTCTGGTTCTACCAAACAACTTATTAAAGCTTTGAAAACTCCAACAAAAAGTTCTACTGCAGCATCTGTGGCAGTTGTGAAAACATACGTGGAATTGAACCAATTAAAAAAGCTCAAATTGGGGGCTCAAAATAAACCTATTACGGAGCCGTATGCCCCTTTGGACAATCTTGTTGAGGCGATACAGCATCAGTCTGAATCTTCTACCATCCCAAACTTGGCCCTGAAAAGAGGGACCTACGTTCCTCTTAAAGCACCAATTTCCATCTCTACCCCTTCGGTAACGCTGGACAGGCGTGAAGAAATCAGAAGGGAGGTGGACACCTATATGGCTAGATTTACCCATCTCCCGATTATTGGTGCCCCCCAAATCATGTCCACTGATATGTCCACTCTTGAGAAGGGACTGATGGTGACACGCCCTGAACCGAGCAAGAGATGTCCAAATGAGGGCAACGGTCCGCAAAAAACAGCTTCTAAGAAGAACCTCCTTACAACTGCACCAGATGGTGCTCAACACAGTTGCAATCTGGCTGGTGGCACAGGTCCAAGTGCTCCGCTAAAATCCAGTTCAGACCTCTTTGAAGGACGGGGGCTGAGATTGCTCAACTATTACAAGCCCTTCTTCCTAAACCTAAACCTCAAACAAAAATTCCATCGCCCTCTGTGATTGTCTCACAACCTCGTAAACAACCATCAAAAAAGCAACCGGAGGATTTCAAACACAATACTTATGCCAACACTTTAATCCTTGGCTGGCGTCCTGCCCCTCCTCCGCAATACCTGCTTAATAGACACAGTGTGCTCGAAATTTTCTCTGATCTTAAACAATTGGAAGATATAGGATTGGCTGACATTGAGCAGGTAGAATTTATTAATGAAAATGTTTTAACCACTATTTGCTTGAAGTTACGCTCGCGGTTGGTTCGGAACATCATTTGGTCCGCGAAAAACCATCTATTTGAAATGGGCTTTGTTCTGTTGTTGAGGCCCGCTTTTGGTGATGAGCCTCCTAAATGTACAGTCTCTGCGCAAATTCCATTTAATTCTGTTGCTCATGAACAACCTATGCAATCAAAATGTGTTTGCAATTGTGAGACAAAAAGCTAACTAGCGCATCAGCACGAGGACAAACTGTTAAAATGTGTTTTGTGGAACACTCGTGGGCATTTCCACTTGATTAATAATCAGAATTCCTCATTACTTCAGTTTGACATTATTATGTTGCAAGAAACGTGGCTCCAATTTGGAATGACCACATCATGCATTTTACGCCTGCACTTTATAGTGGCAAAGGGCGTCCTATGGCTGGCCTCATTACTTGCATTAAAACCAGCAGTGACCTTAAAATGATTACCTCGTATGCGCCAAACCCATTTATGCAATTGACCATAGTTTCAGTTTGTTCCGTTCTGTATGCATTAGTTAACATCTATTGGAATTGTCAGGGGATTGATGATGCAAAATTTTGTTATGATCTCTCTTGTTTGCTAGAATGTGTTGTCATGCTACCGGACATGGTTCACACTGTTTTAGCCGGGGATCTTAATTTGCATCTCTTTTCACCTGGGAAACCTCAAGAAAATGTATGTTGACCCAAGACTGTTGCCACACATAGCAGGTTTTCAGATAATGCCGGTTGTAGACAGTGACCATCAAATGCTAACTAGCTCCTGGTTCATTCCTCACAAAATGGTACTAAATGCGTCCCCCACGTATTCAGGGACTGTGAGGGTAAATGCACAAGTGAACGGGATGAGGTGGTCTGAAGAAAGTCGAACCCAATTTTCAAACTCTCTCACATCTGCTTTTGCCCACTCATGACGCAGTGGTGAGGGTACTAACGTGTGTTTCTACGAATTTATGCAGAGACACTCAGCAAACACGCGGAACACAAAAAAATGCTCAAGTTAAAAATAAAAGAACAGAATATCGTGCATTGAGACTAAAGCCTCCCTGCTTCCAGCAGGCCTTAAAATGGCTGCCTTGAATAAAGCGAAGACAGGTTACAAAAACTGGTTGCGGATACACCACGCAACACTTTGCCAAAAGGATGGCGAACATATGTTGAATCTTATGCGAAATCAGAACACCGCATAAATCTGGGCTACTCTTAATGAAGCCACAACCACACCGCAAACACTGATACAGATTCACAATGTTTCTGAAGAGGCCTGGATTGAGCATTTTACTAAAATGTACGCCACCCCAGTCCCAGTGGTTCTAGTACAGGAAGGTGAGTCTTTGCCCGTGTTTCATCTTGATATATTAAGAGCCGAAATACTTTATTACATTTCTACAATAAGTCAACCCATCGCTCCAGGCCCAGATGGGTTATCTAATAAGATCTTCAAACTCAATCCCGAACTCTGGACTGAGATTCTGTTTCAAATTTTTCACAATATTAACGTTACGCAAAGTATTCCATCATCGTGGACACACTCAATCATCATTCCACTTTTTACAAAAGGTGATTGTAATAAACCTCAAAGTTATCGACCAATTGCTATGTTGGATGTCCCTGGTAAACCGTACAGGCGTATTATATTGCAAGAGCTGAACGACTGGACTAGGCGTAATGCTAAAAGAGATCCTTTCCAGGCTGGCTTTGTCACGGGTTTCGGTACTTCTCCTAACATGCTTCTCCTTAACTTGATTAAGAATAAATATGCTGAACTAAAAAAAAACCTATACATAGCCTTTGTCGATTTCGGCAATGCGTTCGAATCTGTCGATCGACAGTTGCTATTTAAGAAACTTGAACACTATGGTTGCCCTGTTTCAATTCTTACTTTAATCAAATTATTGCATTCTAACACCTTGTTGCAAGTTAGACTCTCTCTGGATGGTTTATTATCCGCTTCTATTCCAACAAACCGAGGCCTTAAGCAGGGGTGCATCTTAGCTACGACAATCTTTAACCTTTTTCTATTAGATATAGGTATTAAGTTTGAAGAGAATATCTCAGATGACCCGAAACTAGGCCCGCAGAAAATCAAATCATCTGGCTCTTATATGCTGATGACCTCGTGTTACTCTCCTGCTCTCCGGGTGGGCTTCAAAATTTGTTGAACAAACTTCAAGAGTTTGTTAATGAGAATAATCTCATTATTAATTTAGATAAAACACAAATAGTATCTTGTCATCCTGCTGTAAAAAAAACATCTACTCACAAATGGACTCGTCAAAATCAGGAAGTAGCCAGAGTCCCGCAATACAAATATTTGGGCCTTCCATTTACAGAGCTGCAAAACAATCACATCTTTACAGCAACTCTGAATGCAAAAATTCGATCATTAACTTCCCAAGCAAGAATTTTGCTGTACAGAAACGTCAAATTTACGCTAACACACATAATGACTTTTTATCAACAAAAAGTGGTTCCAATTATTATTTATGGTGCAGAAACAAGATCACCGAAACCAAGATCATTTTGGGACCACTACAAAACTTTCTTTTGGAAAACTGTATTAAGCCTCCCCAAATGTACTCCGCTCCCATTACTTCGGTATGAAATAGGAACCATCTCCATGTACAGCCAAGTGATGTGGAAATTTTGCACTCTGTACAGAAAATACCTAATAGGCGCCACTTCTCCGAATATTTTGAGCCTTCTTGCAAAACATTTGCTAACATCTCGTCTTGATTTACCCAAAAAATGGACTGATTGTGTGTTAGAAGCATTAATCAACGCTGATATTTCTCTTGAACTCCTTTTATTGAATCCCACAAAAGCGAAATTGAAAATTCACCGAGCTGACTGGATACATACATGTAACCAATGCTCGGAATATGTGGATGGTGGAACAATATTGCTTTCCCAAAAAAGATTATGCATTATGGAACCTTATTAAGTCAAATGCCTGTCTAACTTTGTAAGATCCCAGATGTTATGGATTAGGTTAAATTTATGTTTGAAGAAGGCAGATCTTAGGCAGGAGACGCCTAATTGATAAAGATGACACATATTGCAGATATTGTAAGGATCAATTTCAAACTGAATCATTGTGCCATTTGGTCGTTGACGTTCTGCTTTGTCCTTAATCCGGAACAAACTGTTTAATAGGTGCTGTCAATTCTTCTCACTATGTTCTAGTGAGGAAATATGGACATACCAATTAACCAATACAAAGACTTCCATACAGATTGCACTGGTACAATTTGTCAATGCTGTAATTCCATCCTAGCTAATTCGAGTTGCACTCTGGTTGCTTTCTGAATCGCAAAGCAGATGTGAAATAAGATTGTGGGGAGCTGAAGGGGATATTCACCCGCAGTAAATTCGAGTTTCCCACTGGTTGCATTCTGAATTGAACAATAGATGTGCAATATGACTGTGGGGAAATGAGGGGATTATTTTGCCTCATGTTGGAAACCTTGATGGTATCTGTGCTTTCTTCTTATGTTTCTTGTTTTGATTAATTCACCTTTCCTGACTAATGTTGTGTTGTGTAAAAATGGCATTTTATTTAACCTTTGTATAGTAATTTTGGTCTTTGTAAATTATGTAAATTTTGAAAGGTTGATTTATCAGCCAACCAAAATAAAAAATAAAAAAATACTCATACTTTATTTTTGGACTGGACTTGGAAGGTCTATTAAGGATTGAAACCTTACTTTCTTTATGGCAGAATCTGTGGCACCAGAAAGAAAGGTGTCAGGCACAGAGTAGTGGTGAAGTAAGGTGAGGTAAGGTGAGGTGGTCAGAGATGTCATTATCAATTGAACTTTGTAGGGAGTACACTAAGTGACTGTATGATGGCTACATCAAAAGGCATCTTCCCTTCATTAAGTATTACCTCTCGTACATGAATGCCCTTTTTCACATTAATTATCCTACCTGTCCAGCCAATTACTGCCCTATTTCTATCATCCCCTTCCTTGGGAAACTGCTGGAGAATCTGGTCATTCCACAACTCACCTCACACACTGAACTTGGTGGTCTCCATGACCATCAATCTGGATTTTGAGCATACAGAGGCACGGAATCTGCTCTTCTGAACGTGAAGAACTGCTTGCATCTCTGGTCTCTAACTCTCCAGTTGTCCTCATCCTACTCGATCTCCGCTTTGCTTTTGACACGAGCAACCAACTCCTTTTGATACTTCCTGCTGACCCTCTTGAACCTTCCATCACCCCCGACTGCCTTTCTGCCATCCAGTCCTTGTGCACTTCCTTTGATCTCTGCCTCAATGGCAGCAAGAATGAAATAATTCCCATTGGGACCCCTGCTGCCTCTTTTTTCCCCTCACTCTGCCCATCCTCTAGGGCTCTCATCCTGATCCTTCATCTGAAGCCAGAAACCTTGTAGTCATCTTCAAGTCCTCTCTCTCCTTTCTCCCTCACACTCAGGACATTGCCAAGAAGTCCCACTTTCAACTCTTCCCTCTCAAAGGAATTGTTCCTTTTCTCACTTTCCCCCAGCAGCTTAATGTTAGCCGAGCCCTGGTTCTCTCTAGGCTTGACTGCTGCAATAGCCTTCTCCTGAATCTACTTTCTTCTACTCTACGACCCCTCCAGCTAATCCAGAATAGGCCAGCAAGACTTATCCTTGGCCTAAAGTCCAGGGACTGCATCTCTCCTGCCCTAAAAACTCTTCACTGGCTCCCGGCGGCTGCACAGATTAAATTCTAATCCCTCTGCATCATGCACAAGGCTCTCTGGGGCCTGGGACCACGCTATCTGCAACGTTCTCTTACCAAATGCTCTCTCTCTATACCTCTGTGGCCCTCTGGCACCAACTCTGTGTATAAAGAATTTCGCTAAACAGTGGGCCAGAGACCGATCCCTTTCTTTAGCTGGCTCCCTCCTATGGAACAGCTTTCGCCTTCATCTTCTTCTTAAGCAGGACTTCCTCAAATTTCAGAAACTCCTTAAGACTATGCTCGTCACCTCCTCCTTCTCCTCCTCCCCTCTCTGCTAAGTCTCACCATCACTGTGATTGATGTTCAGGGCCCTTATGTATCATTTGGGGTCCTAGCCTCCCATACCCAATTGCCTCAGCTTCTGCCTACCTTGCAGCACTTGCCTCAGCCCCCATAGGCCTCCTTCCTGTAGGCTTGCTCTATTGACCCAATACAGCTTTTGGTTGCATAGCACTTACCATACCATGCACTCCTTCTGCTGCTCATCTGCGATCACGGACATTCCAGCACCTACCCCCACTCCCACTTCCCTCTTCTCCCTGCACTTGCACATTCTGAACACTCACAAGGCATAGTAGGTTTGTCCTCATGCGCCACTGTATTATTGCTTCAATCTCATGTTTCCTCCCTGTTGCCCTGTGGGCGCTTGGACACAGAATTGACTTACTGTATAAGCGCCTAACAAATGCACAATAAAATAAAATAAAATGTATACTATAATAATGGCAACCAATTATTGAATCTTCTGGGCAAAACCTTCGGCCCTCTAGACTGATATTCTATATGTAAGCTTACCAACCTCTTTTTTTCTGGGGACCAGAAAATATCAAACTGCCGGCTTTGGGTCTGCAAAATAAAATGAATATCGACAGGGGGCACAGAGAGTAACTCTACACAGGAATACTTCTTCTGAAATAGCAGCTTACCATACAGGATGGTTCAGGTTGCCATGCCATCCAAACATACTGTATTTCTTACCAGTAACACCTGTCAACTTATTGAGAAGCAAAGATGTTGCTGCTGAGGAGATTGTAAGGGCCAACATTTCCAACTGGAACAAATACGTAGTCATAAGTTAGAGGATGCCTATTGGGCAGGAGTCAAGTACCGAGGAGGACTTTCAGATGGCTGCACTTGTCACACACCTCTATTGTCGACCCAATTTGAGTTGCAGCCTTCCCAAGAGCCCTGGATGCCTTCATAATTATAATTATAATTGGTTATTTATAACGCGCTTAATACCCAGAGGTTTCTAAGCGCGAACTGAGGATCAAACCTGTGTTACCCTGCGTCGTCTTGCTTCCAAGACAAGCACATTGACCCTGAGCTATCCTTGAAGGTGCACGTTTTGCTCTCACAACTACATTCACTGTACTTCCACAGCTCTCACCAGGATCACAGATCTTCCGGAAATCTGGACTCATCACTAAGGATTCTTTTCCAGCTTTTATGCAAAACATCGTCCTTGATGTTCAGAAGCTGACTGCTTAGGTAGTCTTGTTCTTCGTGACAGGGAATGCCCAATTCCATCTTTTTTCCTGATTTTTTCCTGATACTATGATCCCTTTGATCAACTGGATCAGGACATCTTGAGTGTTGATGGTCCCAATCACATGCAATTTACCAATGTTCATGTTTGTGTTGGTCAGTGATAAGCTATGCTGCACGCTCTAATCAAACCTAAATGATAATTAAATATGTGTTCCTTATTTATTCCCCAAGCTGCAAGACCTCTATTTGCCCAATCCCACACCTGATCCAATGCTTTCATCTTACCCCTTCTAGTAAATATCTCTTTGAACTGTTGTTGCAACCTTATCTCTGCTGCCTCAGGGCAATTGAGAAACTGCATTGTGACCTTAACTTGATATAAAGGTATTCAGAAAGTCGAGGCATTTACAACAATATATCGAAATCCAGGCCTATCTTTCTCAATCACAGTGTTGTACCATGAGGACCGAGAACTGACCTTCGTATGATTACGATGTCACCTCAAAAGTATGTGAAGCCAGATACTGCATCATAGATAGGCTTTCCTGTGTTAAGTGAAATCAGATAAACACCGTAACCGCCCCCGTCCCTCGGACCCCCTTGGAAGAAAAGCTACTTCCTACCTCCTAGGTTCAAACTGAAAAACATTGTTTCCCCTATCCCAGTGATGCCTTAGTGTGAGCAGGGATGGAAGGAAGTTTGGGGGTAAAGGGGTGGCTGGAGAGGGGCCTTGGGAGACAATAGGAAAAGGGCACTACTCCTCCCATGTTTGCTTGTTTGCTTTCTCCCATTGCTTCCCCTACTGTCCCCTGACCTTATTAAAAAACTTCTTCTTAAAAGAGAAATTGTATTTAATGTGGTCAGAGCTATTTTGAGGAAATGTAGACACATTTCACCAATATTTGTGGTTGCCGACTCACGTCTTAAAATTGGCTTACATTCTTCAAAATAGTCCTTGACCACTGACAAATATTTGTATTTGCAATAAATATTTTAACATGGATTTTTCAGTGTCTCTGTTTGTGGCCACAGAACATATGTATATCTGTCTGAAGGAGAGCTGAAAAGTGTCAGTTGCATGTTGGCGTTAAAAGGAAAGCCGTGTGAGGCTTCCATGTGCAAAGGTTGCATGAGGCCACAGTGTCACGGTCACCTCCCAACCTCCTCTCTAGAGCACCTGGACCCAGTGGCCCATCAGAAGTGGCAGGCCCCTAAATTGCTGCTTAGCACTTTCCTTTTTAAGGGGAGTTAGGAGCGATTTGTCATTTTAGGGACCATTGTTTTGGACAAGATGCTTGTAACCTTTCTGTGTGAAGAAATGCAAATGGACATTTCATTCTGAAAGAACACACAAAGCACAAGCTAGTTGCCTAAATCTATGCCATCTTCCAGGCCAATATCAGACAGAACATGGGGGGAATAATGGCATTTATATATTGAGTGACACTATGGTATGTGTACTTTTCAAGTTATCTTTATAAAGCAGAGTTTTGCTGAAAGCCGGACATGGGGGTGAGGAGGGGAAATGATGAGAGGTCAAGTGATCCATGAATATTTGCCCAGAATTTGGCAAGAGAGGTTGCAATCCTGGACTCTGGTGCAGTTTTTTCCGTGGGTGTGGCTGCTTTTAAGGGCACAAGTAAAGGATCCATGTGGGTGGACAGCGTATATTTTTTTCAGAGGGTGGACGCAACCCCTTGTTTTGTTGGAAGTTGGCAAGCTTACTCCAGTATTTGGCTACAAGGATTTAACCCAGGTTGTCATGCTCCCAGTGAAGGCGCTTACCCACAAGAAAACAAACACTTGTCTCATATTGGGATTTTGTTTTCCAGGGAATATTTCACCACAAATTGCTGGGTTTAAAAGTTGAGCACCGTTGACACTTTACCAGCATATCTATTGGAACCATTCCTCTCTCTGGTTATTTTTCTGGAGTCCAATGCACTTTTGTCTTGCATACTTTCTTCTAAGGGGGCAGTCATTTGAACTACATTTGTATATTTCACTTTAAGATATGTTCACCTACTGTTTGTATAGTCACCAGCTTTTGATTTTCACTATGCGGACAGATGTTTCCACACAGAGTGAAGCGAGAGAGACATGCTTATCCCCAATTAAAACACATTTTACAGCACATGTTGCAGAAGGAATAGGAAACAATCCATATGATTTGCAGGAAGGTATAAACAGTTAGGGGCCGATTCATGGAACAAACGTGTGCCAATTCAAGGAAGGCACTGCGCTACTTTCCCACTGGTTGTGCGTCAAATCGGTGCATGGCGCATGCTGGCGCACACGTCTCCAAACAGCGTGCGCTAAGCACACAGCGAAAGCGCACATAGCGCAGCGCACATGGGGAATGGGGAATTACGCGTGAAAAAGAAGGCGTAACGGAGGAAGTACTGCTGGGAAGTACACAGAACGCCCACACGCACGCGAACCACACGTATTCATGGAATCGAATAGGGCAAACCTGCGCACGGGCAAAGACATGCACAGGTCTAAACACGTCCGCCACACAAAGGCAGGCGGTAGCGTCCCTGCGCATTACAAAAGTGTGCACAAATAAAAAGCACGCTAATACTGAGTGGGGTACGTGTATTTCAGGGGTGCGCGGGAAGGTTTGCACGCGATTGGCCTGGGTACGTGTATTTCGGGGTGCGCATGAAGTTTCACACGCGATTTCAGCAGGGTACGTGTATTTCAGGGGTGTGCGGGAAGTTTCACACGCGATTGGCCTGGGTATGTGCATTTCAGTTGTGCGCGGGAAGTTTCACACACGATTTCAGCAGGGTACGTGTATTTCAGGGGTTCGCGGGAAGTTTTACACGCGAAAGGGCAACGCCCGTGCACGATACGTCACAGACGTGCTTACGCGCTAAGGGCCTTTCCTCAAATTACACGCTGACGTGCAATTTTTTCACGTGCCAAATCACTCCGTATGAAGCTGGCCACACGAAAACACACGGAAGACCACGCTCCTGCCATGAAGGCCATTATTCTGCCCCCCAGAGCCCCGAGCACGCTCCCAGCTGCCATCTGCTGCTGCCTGACTGCCTGCTGCCCACGTGCCCTGCTATTTGGTGCCTGCACATCAGCCATCTGCAGGGGTCCAGTTGCTGTGTCCACCCCTGCTGGAACAGAAGACTCCCGACTGGGATACCATCGCTCCACAGCCCAGCCCCAGGACCCAGTTTCCCACCCACGCCTGCCTCGGGGGTCGCCATATCGGGGCAACCACCATCTGAGACCACTGGCGACCCACAGCCAGAGGGGCAGAGGGCCACCAGCTTCAGTCAGAAGGAAGTTGGTGTCCTGGTGGAGCATGTCCTGGGGCATTACGATGCCGTCTTCAGAACATCACGCGCCAACAAGGAAGGACAGGATAGGATCTGGGACGACTTTGTGGTTGCCATCATCGCGTAGGGGGTGGCAACCCGCGACATCAAGTCAAGAAGCGCTGGGAGGACTTGAGGTCCAGGACCCTCATAAAGGCCCGGTGCCTTGTGGTGGGGGGCCGGGGCAGCGTGAGTACCATCCAGATGAGGGTCCTGGAACGCGTAGGCCCAGCGCTCCACGCCCAGATCCTTCAGAGGCAGACCCATCTGGAGTTGGGCGGTAAGTGGCCAAGCATTGCTGTGTGAGACAGGGCATGTTGTAGGGTGCTGGTTATCTGATACTTGCCTGTATGTGTGACATAGGCCATGTACGTATGTGTGTGTGCAGGGACATCATGGTCATGCATGTGAGACCAGTAATGTGTGAACCACATGGTAGGTGCATGTGTTATAATGCAACATGCGGAGCAGCATGCAGAATGCACACATTAATGCATGCCTGTCTCTGTTATTGGTCATGGATGTGGTGTGAGAGATGGGTGCTGCGGTCATGGACATGTATGGTGTCCATGTCTGTGTGTCTGACTTGCATGTCTGACTTGTAAATGCCATGGATGCATGACACATGTCTGTGACAATGTTCAGATTCACTGATGCAGCCTACTCATCCTTGTACCCACTGTGTCTGGGGTGTACGAGGCCAGATGGATGAAACTACGGTGAAGTGTGTGCATGTGATAGGCATGACCCATGATGCATGTGAGTTTCAAACCAGCATTGTATGTTTCAAGAGTCCCTTGTTCATGTATGCTAATGCTCATTGCATGTGCCATGCCTGTTACTGCATGTGTTTTGCCTGCACTGACCCATGTGTTGTGGAGGGACATGATGGAAGTGATGTTTGACATTGCCACTCATCTGCTATTGCTTCCTGTCTAGGGGACCATTGTACAGTACCCTGATGCTTGTATTGTATGTCTCCCTCTACATAGCGGCAAGTGATGAAGAGGGCGGAGACGGTGCTGTGGAGCAAAGCGGCGGGGATTCCCCCACCGGCCGGTGACGCAAGGCCCAGTCATCCTCCCAGAATTTACCATCGTCCGGGAGTGAGGGGACTGGTGCTGCGTCTGCCACTACGGCTGCAGCGGAAGGGGTGGGTGAGCACCCACAGGGGCTTGCAACGGCGGAAGACGGTGTGGAGCCATCCAGGTTGGTGGTTTCCACAGAGGAGGAGGAGGCCGCTACTGAGCCGCACATGGGGCCTGGTGTGGGTGGTACCACTGGTGCAAGTGGTGCAGTCCAGGGGCAGGGCAGGAGGCAGCACAGGTCGCTGTGGAGGAGCCTGTGCATGTCACTGTCCCTGTAACTGTGACTGCACCACCATGCACCAGCAGGGATGCCCCATCCCAGGCCCGTCCGCAGGTAGGGGGGATGTCCATGTCATCTGACACTCCTCTACCTGCGGACGAGGGGACCCCTGGCCGTATGGAGAAGGTCCTGATTGGTGTCGCGTTGCACACGCATGACATTCGTGATGACCTGCGTGCTTCCGGGGGGAGCACGCACGTCATCACGAAGAGCAGCGTGCTAACGTGGCCCAGTTGGGAGTGTTTATGGTCTGGCATTTTGTACATGTGTACGCCACTCTGGTGGCCCTCTCCTCCTCTGTGAAGACTATGCGCCAGTCGTTCTCCATGCCGTCTTCTGGCCCAGATGCCACCAGGGTCCGTTGTGGACCTGCCCTGACCAACGCAGCCAGCTCGGTGGGGATCCCATCCCTGCCACAGTCGGGAGTCGCAGGTCCAGCAGGGGTGGACACCACAGCAACTGGACCCCAGCAGATGGAGGATGTGCCGGCATCATCGGGCAGGGCACGTGCACGACGGCGTCGGTGGATTCCATCAGCCTGGATGCCGTCGTGCTGGCAGAGGCAGTTGCGTCGGAGGCAGCGGCAGGCTCAACGTGGAAGGCATCATGGCTCGGGGCCATCTACATCAGAGGGGCAGGCATCGGCCGGAGGTCAGGAGGACCCTGGAATGGGAGTGTCTGCCGTGTGGCAGCGGTTGGGCCAGCAGATAGGTGCGGAGCGGCGGCGGGCAGAGGAGGCACGCTCACAATGGTCAGGGCGGAGAACTCCATGCACAGGGCGCTGAGGCAGGCTCGAGGGAATTCACAGGGAGTTGGAGGTGGACATGGCGTTATCCCTGCGAGACCACGGGGCCACAGAACAGGCCCACCTCCAAGACATTGAACAGGAGTTCGATGATGCCCTGGCCTATGACATCAACAAGTGAGCCGTTGGACTTGCCCGCCGCCATTGTATATAGTTCATTAGTGTTAAGTTTCATTTTTTTTCTTTCATTTGGGGTGCATTGACTATGCCCCACATTTTTGTGTATAGTTAGTAATTGGGTAGGTTTCATTGTAGGTTTCATTTATGTCGTTGGGCTCATGGACCCTGGATTTGCTATTTGTACATAGTTTTACAGTGGATTTTCTCCTTCATCTTTTGTTTTCTTCACCATGGAGCAATGGATATTACGCTTTTCTTTCCCTTTGGATTTGCTTTGTTGGACGGTGACTTTGGACACATTTTCATTTGGATTAATTTGGATTCTCATTTTATTTATTTATCATTTATTGGGACATGCTGCATTTTGATTATTATTGCCATTATTGTGTGTTTTAATTTCATTCCCTTCATTTTGACTTGAATACATTTTTGTTTCTTACTTCAATGTGTGGTCTTCTCTCATTGGTTTCATGCATGTCACAATGTGGGTTTTCTCAGTCATGTGTTGCCATTGTGTGGGTCTGACAGACTTGTACTCATGCGCATACTGCTTATTTATGATCTATCATGTAATGGGGATTTCAATTTGGAGTGAATGTAAAGCTTGGTTGGTTGTTTGGACTGGGGTGGCGTGGCGTGGGGTGGGATTTGGGTGGCCATAAGAGCCAGGGATCTAGATTGTGATGACGTGTTTGCTGGGGGACATGTGTCGGGGCCTGCTGACAGGTGTCTGTCAATGATGGGGGGGTGAGGGTGCAGGGGGACATGTGTCGGGGCCTGCTGGCAGGTGCCTGTCAATGATGGGGGGTGGGGGTCCAGGGGGACATGAGTGGGGGCCTGCTGGCAGGTGCCCCTCACTGCTGGGGCGTGGGGGTGCTGCGGAACATGTGTCAGGGCCTGCTGGCAGCTGCCTGTCAATGATGTGGGGGTGTGGGGGCTGGGGAACATGTGGCGGGGCCTGCTGGCAGGTGCCCCTCACTGCTGGGGGGGTGGCGGTGCTGGGGGACATGACCAGGGGTGTAGGGTAGTCCCCTGTGGTGTGGGCTGCCTGCAGGGGTCGTGGAGGGGGTAGAGGGGACACCTGGGAGGACCCACACTGCCAATTCACGTGTAGTACTCCCTGCACACCCACAAAATATGTGTTCCTCCCTCTGACAGCAAAATCGTGTGTAAAACTTCCTGCGCACCCCTGAAATACACGTACCCTGCTGAAATCACGTGTGAAACTTCCCGCGCACCCCTGAAATACACGTACCCTGCTGAAATCACGTGTGAAACTTCCCGCGCACCCCTGAAATACACGTACCCTGCCGAAATCGTGTGTAAATCTTCCCGTACCCCTGAAATACACGTACGCTGCTGAAATCGCGTGTGAAACTTCCTGCGCACCCCTGAAATACACTTACCCTGCTGAAATTGCGTGTGAAACTTCCAGTGCACCCCTGAAATACACATACCCAGGCCAATTGCGTGTGAAACTTCCTGCGCACCCCTGAAATACACGTACCCAGGCCAATCGCGTGTGAAACTTCCCGCGCACCCCTGAAATACACGTACCCTGCTGAAATTGTATGTGAAACTTCACACGCACCCCTGAAATACACATACCCTGCTGAAATCGCATGTGAAACTTCCCGTGCACCTCTGAAATACACGTACCCTGCTGAAATTGCGTGTGAAACTTCCCGCAAACCCCAGTAATGCACATACCCCGCTCGCACAGGGCCAATCGCGTGTGAAACTTCCCGCAAACCCCAGTGATACACATACCCCGCTTGCCGTGCTGGTACAGGGTTAGCGCAGCCCTTTGCGCTGGATTGGGGATTTTGATGGCTTTTCCCTGCAAGAGGGGCATTCTTGGGGGCGTAACTGGCGCTGCTGCAGGATCGCTGCGGGACTGTGCGCCACGGCTGGTTTTGGTAGCTAAAATCCATGAATACGCTGTGCGTGGAAATTGATTTTAGCGCACGCGGCTGGCGCAGAGATTCGCACGCGCACACTGTGCACCAGCCGCATGCGCCACTTGTGCGCTAAATTCTATGAATTACCCCCTTAATGTCTAAGCAACCAATCACCTACCCTGCTGAGTTGCCTTTCCAACATTCAGCTATAGGATCCCCTGATATTCACGCACCCAGCAAACAATTTTGGCCTGCTTACCTCCTCAGATCCATCCTCAGGCGGTATATTAATGAGACTCTTTTCTCATTTTGTAGTGAGCAGCACTTGATAAACAGATATCTGCTCGGAGTTAATTTCTTTTGCCAGTTGAAATAATATTTTGATCGCACCATGCCTTATCTGCTCAAATTAAACGCCTCTGCAATGTGGAAAGGGTGTTTTCACAAATCAAAGTCTTCATGGGAAGAAAATAAAGGGCAAGGATGGGCAAAGAGTCCCTGAAGCAGTAATGCATGATCTACTATAGAAATCTTAGTTATTACTGGATTAACATATCCATCTTTATTCTCCGGAAAGTGTTCATAACATCTTGCTCGGAGAGATATTACCCTACGTACGGACGCAATGAAACAAGAAATGAATATTTGTGTGTTTACAATGGAAAAAACAGTTATCTGTGATTTTTTGAAGGGGGAAAACGGGAAAACACTGATAAACACAGATCCGGAAATGTTTTGGAAACACTAGAAAAACAAACCCTAATCATAGAACATTACTAATGTCCTTCTCATGTGTCAGACGTATGACTTCTGTTTTATTCCTGAAATAAGTTATTATAAAACAAAACAATTTGCCAGCATCATTACAATCCTTTCCTAACTCATTTGCCGGGCCATCCATACTACACCTGCCTGGTAAAGCTACCAAGTGGAAGGAATTCTTATTGGTCTTCCAAAAAGATCTTCATATTGACTCACCCATGTTGTTCGATTTGATGTGCTTTGTGGGCTGGACTAAAGGAAGGCCTTCTAGTCATTTGAACTGTAGAGAAGGAGCTAAGTACCCCCACCTCAACCACTTCACTCATATTGCCTATATGTTGGGAAGCAGAGTGTGAGACACGTGCGGTACCAGTGAAAATACTGATACCACGGAGAATCCTGGAGTCAAGGTTCCCATTGAGGAAGCTATACCTGCATACGAGACAGTAGGATGGCCATTTCAATTAAATCCCAGAAGAAGCAGGATTAATGAATGGCAAAGAAGAATGGTGATGTCGTCCAGAGTTGAGCTGACATACATAGAAGAGATGCAGAGACTAGAGAATGAAGATATTCTATAAGGCATCAAGAAAGTATCAAAGATAAGTGGCATCTTGGGATCAAGATGAAGAAACTTATGCAACAGAATTGATGAAGATATCAAGACATTTTGCATGTGTACAGTCGCAAAGAAACGCAAGCAGACAAATCATGCGCCAACATATATATATATATATATATATATATATATATATATATACATATATATATATATATTGAAGCGAGTAAAGAATGGATGTTTCCACTACGTGTTATAGTAGAGCTGGACTAAAAAAGGAAGGCCTCTTTTTCCAGTGTGTCGCAGTTAAAAAAGCAATTAAAGTGCAGAAACAGATCTCAGAAAGGCGAGACTGGATTAGCCAAAAAAACAAGGTGTCATCAGAATGGGGTGAGCAGATATTGGATACAAATCATGTGAAAGAACGAAACTCTTGTTCAGACGGCATGGACAAAAACAAGGAAGACGTGAGAGGTCTACTAGAAAATAGTATTTTAAAAACACTAGGGCTTGATTTTGTGGTCTTCAGCCATGTGGAAGGATGAAGTTGGACGAACACGATGGTCACGACTACTCATGGGGGCAGAGCGTGCCTTCATTCCCCTGAATTCTCTAGAGTAAAAGAACACTCCAAGTTCAAAGCCTTAATTGACAGCAGACCACTGAGGTGATGATAGATATGCTAATTGGTGGGAAGCCATGGTTGAAGACTAGCTCACCAGCACCTGGAAGTTCAGTCTGCGTGCTGCTAACATAGGTGGAAATGTACTGTCCGAGGTTAGAGTGCCAACCAATGGTAGGCGGCCGCGTGATTAGGGGTCCTATAGTTTGTGTAGCCAATGGGACGCTGTGTATTTAGTGACGTTCATAGTGACCTTTTTAAGGGGAGGGCCTGAATTTAAGAAACCTATCACTTTTCTTTACTCTTTTAGATGAGTGTGGATTGTATACTTAGATGATCCCTCCAGTCCTATAACTTTCTTCAATAGGTTTTTGTAGTTCAATGATGATTTTGTAATATAAAAGAATGCCTTTATTTTAGATGCATTTAGAGATCTTACACTGAGATGTCCGTTGATGTCCGTTGTGATCCCTGTTTTAGATAATTGTTATTAAAACAGTTATCCTTTTGCCAACTACCTGAGTCGTTTCGATTATTGATTTTTGAGTAACTTCTGCATCCCCATTCATCTCAAAGGTATTGCTACCTCATTTTAAAGGGCTGGAAGCCTCCAGTTCAGAACCTTGTCTCTTGGCAGCCTGTTCTTAATAACACCATACTGCCATTTGGCTAGTGGAGCAGTCAGTCGGTTTTTGATAATATGATTGGCTAAGTGGTTCTGTGATTGCTGTTTATAGTGTCTCCAAGCCTTGGTACAAAGGCTCTGATGAGAATCTTCGCAACAGTTATAGCATCTGCTTGTCTGCACGGGTAAGCTTTGACCCAGCCAGGAAAGACATCAAGAATGATTAATATTTAAAGGTAATTATTGTGGTGGGGTAGTTGAAGCAAATCCACTTTGGGGTTAATAAACGGGTCATAGGGAGGAGGGTGTTTTCCTGATGTGGTTGCGATAATCTTTCATAGGTTTTTTTGAAGACAAATGATGCATATTTAAGGTCTTAAAATAAGGTTGCATACCCAGGAGCAAACCAATTATTTTCAAGTGTGGAAACCATGTTACTCTTTCCTATATGTGCTTGTCAGTTGTATGCTCTGACTAGGTGTGTTAACATTACCTTTGGTGTCAATAATTAAATAACAAGACATTCTACTTGTTGGCTCAGGACACAGACATGTATTGTGTTTTTGTTTCCAGCAATGAAGATAACACAGCATTTAGCACTTCAACCTCAGGAGGAGAACCCAATACAGTGTCCATCTCTCCAAAGCAAATCCTTATGGAGCGTATACCCTTTGTGTGCCCAGCTGTATTTTTCATTAGGAGGGGAATGTTCCAGTATCAGGGCTAGTTCATGGAGAGTATTTAAAGGAGGCGGCTCAGAAACCTTTCTCATGAGGGGGTATGTATTAATCTAGTGAGTCAGTTTTGACTGCTAACAAGGTGGTGGAATCAGCAAAATTATTTCTGCAGCACACGGCATTGTCCAGAGACTGGTGAGATGCATACTTTAATATGGATATTTGCTTGGGGAGCATTATTTCATCTAAAGGGTCTTTGACAAATCTCTGATTTCCTGATGAGGTCAACAAGCTGTGTTGCTTCTATAGGTGCTCAAAATCATGGGCTACTACGAAGGCATATCAAGTCAGTATAAATGTTTACCGTCTGTTGCTCTGCCAATTTACTTGCCCTAGTGACCGCTACAAGCAAAGCCACATATGTGGAAGTAACATCCGGTAGTTTCCCACTTTCCACAACTTCACCTGGGGCACAGACCACATACTTCGCCACCAGTATCCCATTTTGGTCTCAATAACTCTGTGTTGTGCAAAGGAGAGCCACTCAAATAGTTTTGGGGTGTTAAGAGGGAATATGTAATAGCAACACAGCCATGAGAATCTATCTTGTGTGACTCTCCATCCAGGAGAGTGGGAATCAGGTATTCTGTGTTTATCACAGTGCAATGGGCCAGGGTGATATTTGAAGAATTAAATAACAAGACATTCTATTTGTTGGCTCGGGGCACAGACATGTATTGTATTTTTGTTTCCAGCAATGAAGATAACACAGAATTTAGCACTTCAACCACCAGAGGAGAACCCAATACAGTGTTTTCAAACGTGTGAACTGTTATTGCTTCTGCAGAAACTGACTGCAGCCAAGGCGGCATGCCAGATGCTATCAATCAAGTTCTTTGCAATAGACAATCTGTTTTTGTTGGAACCCAAGTTTCTGTGTCAGCTCTGCAAGGGCAAACCCGTTCCACTCATGGCAATACAAAGTGAACTTTTTCTTATAATCGGCAAAGCCCAGAACAGGCATACAAAGCAACTTCCATTTTATTTTTACAAAACGATTCTTTAACTTCTGGTTAACACTACAAAGGTTCAACTATAGTAACTATTGTATATAATTGTAGACTCTTTACCAAATCAAAATAACACAGATCCCATTTTCTACAGTAACCCATAATACAAAGAATGGTTCTCAGCGGTGTGATCGTTTGAGGCTTTTGTATTCTTTCTACAACATCTTTCCTGGAGGAGGTAATGACTCGATGACCCACTACAATATCATGATCCAAATAGTATGCTCTTTATCAACACAAATGTCATTTGTATTAGAGGCTTTGTGGCCTTTATCTGCCAGGACAGTCAGGAGCACCTTGGTGACCTCCTTGTAAGCCCCTTAAGAAGGAAAGGCTGCCAGGAGGTTAGCCACATACTGCACTAACACTGAATTTCCAAGGAATTGGATATCTTCTAGATCTTTCTTCAGCTGTTGGGAACACAGTATAGGGGATTATGTGTAGCCCTGAGGCAGCTGAGTCCAGGTGTACTGAAGTCCCTAATGGGAACACACAAACAGGTATTGCTTTTCTACTACTGGAACAGAGAAAAAAGTGGAACACAAAGTCTAGTACCATCAATCGAGTAGTAGTAGGGGGTATGCCAGTTAGAATGGTAGCTGGATTGAGAACAATAAGAAAGGATGGTATAACCACTGAACGTGCTGCTCTCAGCTATATGCCGCTCTCCCGGGCTTCATGACTGACAAAATTACCTTGTTGCAAAAGGGATTCAATGACCAAAGTAACCCCTTCCACACCTTCTGGCTTCAAAGGTTATTGGGGAATACGAGGCAACCTCTTAGAAATATCCACCTTAATCTTTACTGGGTCACTTTTCTGTCCATTTGAAATTGTGTTTTTTCAATTTTTCTCTCATGCTGCCTGTCTTGTCAGCATCATTTTTGACAAACTTTAAGTAATAATCTGACAGTCCTAAGAAAGACCATAGTTGCTCCTTCTTGGAGGGGGGATGTATCTTGAGCATATTGTCTACTAAATCCTTCTTTGGCTTGATGCCCTCACCACTGATTGTGTGTCCTAAGTATTCTTCTTCTTTGACTTTTATCTTACATTTCTTTAATTTGAGTGCCAGGCCTTTACTCATCAACATGTTCAGTACCCCCAGCAGCCTTGAATTGTGTTCACTCTCATCTTGCCCCATAACCAGAGTGTCATATTGAAAGAAAGAAATACCATTTAGTCATCCAAACATGTTGTATCAACCACTGGAATGCTGCAGCAGCAGGCGCTAAACCAAATGGCATATGTCCAAACCTATATGAACCCTACAGGGTGACAAATGAGGTAAGCACGTGGATTGATCCCGTTCCATTTTAATTTGATGGTATGCCGGTTATAGATCTAGGGTACTAACATTATTTTTGCTGGTTTCATGGTAATAAGCATATGGTTGATGATTGTCAGCAGGTGTCGATCAACCTATATGTTTGTGTTCAGGTCCGTAAGGTCAATGTGCATGCAAATAGTATTATTTGATTTCCTTACAATTACAATTGGTACCAAACAATCTGATGAGTCAATCATACAATTTTTGTATAATTGAGTTCCTTTGCCACTGGGATTGTTCTAACCTTATGGACAACTGGTTTTGCTCCAAGTTTTCAAACTATGTGATATTTGAAACCTTTGAGAGTTCCAACCTCATCACTGTACTCTGGAGATAATCCATTTGGAGAGTTCCTTTAGAGCAGGTGATATTATTCAACACGTAGAGAATGGGGCTTTAGAGTGAGGCAAGATGCATTTGAAGAACTATGATGGGCCGGGGGCCGGGGTGCAGAGGGGACATTGAAACGACCATCCCCCAATATAAAGAACCCCACCTCAATATAATAAAATATAATCAACCCACAAACAACATGGCTATTTTTGCATAGATGTTAGTAATTGTAGTTAAGAGACAAGGCCTGCATGGCAAATGCGCCATTGCCTGCATTAGACCTAAATTGCGAGACGTGGGAAATCTCCACCCATGCCCGAACTCCATTGAGGACAGACCCTATCCCCAACTGCCACAATGCCATTCATTGTTCTAACAGCATTGCAAAGATGTGTTTTTTACTCAAGAGGAATGTGCTTTACAAGGCCCCGATCAGAGACTGGCGCCTGTTGTGCATATTATCTCACACTGGCCAAAGCATGACCCAGCCCTTCCCTATGCAACCTCGAGTTATAGCCCATATAACTGACTGAGCCCTGAGACCCCAGAATTCCATGGCACCGTTTGCCCTCTGACCACCAACCATAAAAGTAACAAGTTTTGTATGTTCAAAGAGGATGGGCATTGTAAGTCTTTGAAATACAATCATGTGATTTGTATTGTGAGGTGCTGGGAGGGATAAATTATAGTTCTAAATGAGGGTGGAGATCTTGAAGCCAGATGGCGTGGAAGTGAGTGAGTGAGATGTGTGTGTGGAGGTCAGAGTTCTCCAGAACTGCCTTTGAGCCAGCCCTAAAATCTGTCAGGTGTACAGTATAATGACAAAGTAGCCTTGTGATAGGATTGTAGTTAATTTGTTCTTTGACCTTTGACGTGAGAAGGGCATCAATGCAGCACCCATGTGATGGAAGATGGACGGACAGGGCTGGAACCAATGACTTGCCGTCTTGTATGGTGCAGACGGATCATCTACAGGCACGCTTGAACCAGGTGTGAGGGTTTCTACTGTATATGTGCATTAGAAGTGATGATGTTTTTCCATATAAGATTCTGCTTGTACTACTTTTAGGCAGAGTGTTCTTGGCAGCAGAGTCCTTTGCTGTTGTGCTCATCTGTGTATGAGATAAAAACGTGTTATCCTTCCTAGATCGACTTGGGCCTTTCTTCCCTATCAGGTTGTATTCTCTCTGCTGTGACCGTTCAGGGACTTGCCTTCACTCCCTCTGCTACAAGCAGTGTGCAATAAGTTATCGGGTCAGGAAACCTCAAATAAATCCATTTGAACCGCACGGGTTCTGACATTTGCATCCAACAAGGTTTTCACATCTTCTTTGAATGCTCCCTTAAACCCGTCTGTCCCCACCATGATATAGGGTGACCCGGAATCTATCATCATCCGGATTTCCACACTATCTAAGTATAGATTGTCCCATTTATTTATTCATTCATGTATTTGTATTTATAAAGCACACTGGCAGCCCAAGGCCATTGAGGTGCTGCTACATCAGAGTGGCTTAGTAACAGGTTACTGCATTGCTTACATGAGGCGTAGCAATGTTAGAGCAGGTCACATGAACATGGATGGCATAGTGTACACATGGCAAGATACTTGGAAGAGAGGAAGTGAAACCTGATGGATATTCAGGTGAACAGGCATGTTTTAATATCCTTGCAGAAGGCTAGGTGGGATGAAATACCTCTGAGGTTGGGTGGCAAGGCGTTCCATTGAGTTGCAGCAATGAAAGGAAAGCTTGAGCCTCCTCCCCGCGCTCTACTGACCTTAGGCAATGAGAGAAGGTTGGTGAATGGTCTAGTGAATTTCTGAGAGAGGTACTGAGGTGCTGCGTGGTGGATGCATTTGTGGGTGAGTGACAGTGTTTTGAATAGAGCACGTTCCTTGATGGGTAGCCAGCTGAGACGTGTTTTCTTCTGGGGATGTTGATGGCAGCCCGGAGTGCATTATTATGGACCACTCCCTCTTCATTTGCCACTGTGAGGCCATATTGCGTAACTCAGCTGCTTCAATTGTGAGTAGGCTGCTTGCCACCTTTTGTTTTGTTTCTGTTATTCCTGCACACACGGGCAAAATTACTTGTAAGGCCACATCTGAAACATTCTGCCCTAATCGGCATGTAATCTTTGTTGCCATGCACATATTCTGGCATTTCATATTGATTCTACTGCGTACTCGTGGTGTGTTCTTGTTTTCTTGTTTTCTTCCTTTCCACTGTCGCTGGCTTTATGTCCTGCCTAGGATATTGCGTTCTCTTAAATTGAGCTATTACATAATCTTCATCACGTTTTTCTTCTTCCATAAATGATTTTACCTCACTTGTGTTTGTGTCTTGCGTGTGGACTACTACTTTCATACATTTGGCTCCCAGCTCTATCATTCCTGTGATGTCAATGACCTGTTCCTTTGTTGTATCCTTAGCGTGCCACAGTCTCTGTTGGATGTTGGTATCTGCTGTATTCAGCATAAGCTGATCTCTGAGGTTTTTATCAATATTTCCAGTAAACTTGCAGGATGCAAGGAGGCCTCTCAGGGCTGCGATATAGTTATCTAGTGATTCTGCTTTCCTCTGTGTCCTCGTTCGGGCACGCCATTTATTTTGTTGCTGAAGTACTTCTCTAGTTTGGCTAAAGCAGACTCGTATCTCTTGGTAGTCCCAGTTGTCTGGGAATCACTGGTCTCCTCTGAGCTTAGTTGTTCTGGCAATGTATAGAATATTCTAAGCTCCTGTGCCCCTTAGGCTTTCAACAAGATAGCATCTTTGAGGTCTTCGTTGAATTTCCCCCAACCAATGGCCCTTAGGTTCACTTGCAAGGAGTCTACCCATGGCTTCTAGGCTATGGTCGGGTTTCCAGGGATAGCTAAATAGGGACATGGGGCCAGAATGTATTGCATGTTGGTAGATTGTTATTGTTCTATTTCTACTAAGATTCCTGGGTACTTCTCCTTTCTGTAGGTACTTGTATGTTCCTTATGGTGAGTGATCACTCCCTTTATAGTGCATTTATAAGTATCCCAAAATATTTTCAGGCAGCTTTACTGTACTCACTGTGCAGGTCTGACCAGGCATGCAGAGCGGCCCCTGCGAGCAAACTCGTAATGTGGCAGCATGGCAACAACGGCGCCGGTAGCACTACCAGTGCTGTTGTTGCCTTGCTGCCACTTTCGTAATGAGGCCTATGGGAACCCATGGGGGATTTTGCTGGTATTACCGGCTCTTAGCTGGAGGTAATTCCTCCACCCCTCCTGCAAACTTGTAGGGGGCCAGTGCAGTAATGTGCAGGTATATCTTAATACCAGCACTTTTACCATATACTGGCCAACTTGTAATGATCCAGTTGCTATTTCTGATAAAACTAGTTTATTGTGTTTGCCCTTTTTTACAGGCTGCCACTATGTATTCTATTTAAAATCATCTCCAGGGGAAATCGTTGCAGCTGTGTGATTTTCTAGAAGACACTTCTTGTAGCAAAACTGGGACTATTCAGTGGTATCTTAAGTGATTAGAGGCAGGACAACATAGTAAGAATTGAGATACCGCCATCTTTTTTGATTTCCGTCCAAAAGGTATTCCACTCTTGCTAATACAAAGAGACATCCCCCATACAGCGTTGGTGGAGTTTACAAGTGTGGTTCTTGAAAACGTCCAACACCGTAAATGTCCTAACGTCTCCAAATCATTCTCGGAGTGCTCTTTCTTCCTCTCAAACCGTTTTACTTTCAGGATGATTAATAATGCCACAGAGTAAGAGAGAAACTCGAACATGGGATCCAGATCTTGCACCATTACTATTGTGCTTGGATCATGCTGTAACGCCTTTCTATATTTAGAAAGAATTTACTGTGCAAGAAGTTCTCTCCATCCTGCCGGCAACATTTCCATTAACTGAGAGTTGCAAGCGTCCAGCTAGACTGCACCTAACTCTTGCAAGTTGAAAGGGGCCAGCTAGACTGCACCGGACTCTTGCAAGTTGCAACCATCCAGCTAGACTGCACCGGACTCTTGCAAGTTGCAAGTGTCCAGCTAGACTGCACCCGACTCTTGCAAGTTGCAAGCATCCAGCTAGACTGCACCTAACTCTTGTAAGTTGCAAACATCCAGCTAGACTGCACCAGACTCTTGCAAGTTGCAAGGTGAAACTGACGTAGTTCAGAGCATAATTTGGTGTAGGTATGAGGATGTTTTCAATAAAATGTTTGCACTTATAATTATAGTATATGGCCTGTAAGATAGCTCAGCTTCCTGCAGCGATCTGCGTCTGACCAGCAGGTGGCAGGTACGGATCAGAAACGGCCAACTCGAAGTTGATAAATGAGTCCCAATTTCAGTTGGGTGATATTGTATATAAATATGTTCTATGTAAAGTGCTTTGGCAAAAGCACTATATAAATAACACATTATTGTCATTGAGTCTATGTATCAACCGTTTACTGTGTTTTCACCACATCTGTTTTGCAACATGGGCATTTTCCCTGTGGTGTTTTCACCGATGCCGTTTTGCTGTTTAAAAAAAGACATATATATATGACATGGCTGCAGTAGCAGCCATATATTTATGGTTAATTTGCTAAACCCATAGGAAGAGCACTTCGTGGGCGGCTTATAACTTCTCTCCCCTTGAACGAATCCTCACCAAACTTTGCAATAAAAGTATATGGTGCACTCTGATTTTTTATGCAGAGTTTGGTGTGGTTTGGTCAAGGTGGGGAAAAGTCCCAAAATTGATTTTGTTCCCATAGACTGAATGGAGAAACATCTTTGCTCATACCTACAGCCCAAAGCGCTGGATGGATTTTCACCAAATTTGCAGCAGGAGTGGTGGCTTGGTCTTGAAAGCGTGCTTTTGTAAATTTGGTGGAAATCCGTCCAGTAGTTTTTTTAAAACAACCAAACGTAGGTCTAAAGAAATTAGTGATATCTATGTCTGTTCAGCGGACACACTTCCCTGTTCGCTCCGCGGACAGGACACTGACTGGCCAATTGGCTTACGTCATGTCCGCCGACACCCAACGTGTTCGCTGATTGGTTGGAGTGAAGCGTGAGGTCCGTCACATTCTCTCAATGTGTCCGCCAGGTTGGATCCGCAAACATCCGCGGACAGCGCGGCGTGGAACTGAGCATAAATCTAATTTTGGGGCCGGTAATCGTCATGTACTGTTGTGTGAGTCTATGTGTGTTTTTGTTTTGTTGTTGCAATGTAGTGAAGTTTGTGCAGTATTTTGTGCTGTAGGTTTGTGGTTGTGTTTGGTTTGGAGTTTGAGAGGTGTATGCAGATGGGGGAAATTGTTAGTGGAATTGGCTAGTTAGCATGTCTATCCTGAATTGAGGCATTGGGCTTGCGTAATCTGCGCAGATGGCGTGTGGGAGCACCCCTGCGCCTCTGTCCTGATCTGGGCCTGTGCGGCATTCAAGATCTCTTTCACATCTGGCCCCCACCTCCATCAGCCTCCCTCACAACCCCACCTGTCCTCATTTCCTGCTCATATGGCCAGTGCACCTGCCAATGTCCACAACTCAGCTAGTGTGGTGATTGCCAATATCCCGACAATTCCACAACACTGTGGTACCTGGTAGCAACGAAGGGGCTAAGGGGCGAGTGAGGATGTTGGGTGGGATTGGATCGGGTTGTTGACTCCGTCTCCCTGGGTGTCGCCTGTGTTCCACTCTACCCGGTGTCACCCGCCCAGGTACCGTGGGAGCTTCCCTGTCGGTTTTGGGAACTGTCAGTGTCCTCTCCAGTTTAGTCATCCTTTTTCCTTTCTGTTGTTTCGTTTTCAGTTTGAGTCTGTGGTGTTGAAGAGCCAAGTTTTTAGTAGTTTCCTGAATTTTAGGTGATCTTTGGTGTTTCTTATTTCTTTTGGGATGTTCCAGGTTTTTGCGGATAAGCGGTAGAAGGGATAGTGTTTATGGGATAGTGATATGATATGTGGTAGTTGGTTTGTTGGATTGTGTTCAGAATGTTGGTACTCAAGACTCTAGGCATTTTGGGTTGCATTTATTGGTCAGGTGTTCATTCGCATGGGTGTGTTATGTTGCAGTGTTTGCTTTATTGAGGTTGTATGTAGAGTTTTGGCTAGGCCATGCAGTCAAGACTGTAGGGTTTGGCTAAAATCACTGCATCATAAGATACCCATGCAAGGAAACATTTTGTATTGTGATCTATGGTTAGGTGTATGCTTGAATGGGTGTCTTATGCTGTGTTGTTTGTGAGCCCAATCATTATATACTTACTGTTTGATTTGTTGTGGTTGTATGTACATTTTTCATGTAATTGGAGAAGACATTGTTTCTTCTATCTCTATGATAAAAGAAAAGAACACTTGTTAGTGTAGGTAGTTTGTAATGAGTTATTGCATTGCATAGTAGACATTTCTCTACTGTGTTGAGCCTCATAGTTAGTATTTTTGATTAGTTATACATTACCACTTGCGAGAGCCCAAAACAATCTTCAGTTTGCCAATGCAAGCGCCAAATCAATAGTTTCCACACTTTTCAAGAGTTGCTTAAATGTACTTTTTATTTTCAGTTTTGCACAGGGTATGTGACCTCCCATACCCTGTGCAAAACTGAAAATAAAAATAAAAAGTACATTTAAGCAACTCTTGAAAAGTGTGGAAACTATTGATTTGGCTCTCGCATTGGCAAACTGAAGATTGTTTTGGGCTGTCGCAAGTGGGAATGTATAACTAATCAAAAATACTTATAATTCTATCTTTGGCAATCAACATAAAGATGCAACACCACAGTTGACAACCAAACACAAAAAATAAAAGCTAAAAAATCAGAATTCGCCCAAAGAACTAAGTCCTGTTTAGATTGCCAAGATTTTTTTCACTCATAATTAATACTTTACAAGTACTATGGTTCAAACCAGTGTACTGTGCAATTTGCTGAGTTCATGTGTTTGCTCATGAAATCATTGGGTCTGTGGGAAAAAAATCCATGCTGGATTAAAAAAAGACCTTTCTACGGTATGGTACAATATCTTTCTGTGGTTCATTTCAATAGGAGGAATTGAATAGGTGTTTGGTTGTTGGTTTGGAAGTGGTGGTAGTATTGTTGCAATTAGATACCATTTGGCATATTCTAATTGTTTATTTCTTGTTGTATTTTAGTAGTATTCATTTATCTGTTTGCTTGTTGCAGAATGTTGGGGCAGTTAAATACCTGTTGGCCTATGTTAGGCAGAAACATATGCAGTACCCTTTGGGAACACCACACACAATTAAGACTACAAGTGTAAGTACAAATTCACCTTTGGTACAAGCCTGTACTACACAGTAAAGTGGTAGCGATGGCTGAGCAGCCAGATTTATCTCAAGAGTAAAGTGAGCAGTATCAGAAGTTACACAAAGGAAAGCAATTGCTATGGTTCAAAGAAACACTGACTCAAGGTTTCTGAGTAAAAGAATATATATTTATTTACACCATCAGTTGTAAAACAGTTCACTAATATAAAGCAGCAGAAAATCACAATCTTAATACACTACATACCTCCCAATTAATACTGGACAAGTTAAGCTCAAAATGAAGTGTGAGCAAAATGGCACTCTAGCAATTTAAAAAGGGAGGGAAAGACAAGGTTATTCAAAATCAAGCAGCACAAACAAGTAAGTAGGCAGGGCAATCTAGAAAAGGCTTACTACAACTAGGATTCAAATCAATATGCCTGGGCCAATGTTAATGGTTCAGAGTCTTTGCAGAGGATCACACAGTTCAGAATAGTTTGCCAAGAGTTCGAAACGAAGTTGGTCAGAAGAAAAGTTATTTAAAAGAGTAGAGAAGGACAAGCCCTTCGATTAGCGAAAGATTTCAAACACTTTCACTGCGGTCGGATGGAACGAATGACCGGATTTTAACAGTACCTTAGTAGAGGAAGAATGCTGTAGCTGAGGTAGAAGTTCCTGACAGGTCCTGCAGTCGTACGGTTCCTGAAGCGACTGTCAGACTGACAAGAAGGAGGAAGACTGGAGGGTCCTGCACTTCCATGGGAAGAAACCAGCAGCAGAGCAAAGCAACAAATAAAACCCAAACAGGGTCCGGTCCTCCTGGCTATCCGGTTCACTGCAGCGGTGCACAGCAAATTTGACCAGGGGAGGGAGGCCTTGCTTGGTGTTTGGCGAACTGGTTGGTCCCATCAGCTCAAGGGAAGAAAATCCCTTGCAGATCTTCTCTGTCGTCGAAGTTTAGGAGATTGGGACCCGCAGCAGGGCTTCAACGGGAGGTTCAGTAGTTGCAGTAGTCCTCTTCCTTCAGCTTCTCTTTGATTCTCTTGATCCAGAGGCCACTCTGCCTTCGAAGACCCAGAGACCTGCTTTTTATGCAGTTTTCCCCATTAACACAGCCTGACTGTCAATCACACAGCAGGGTGGCTGTCCTGGAAGGACAGTCACCTAGCCAATCAAACAAGTGTGCGACTTGGGTCTTCAAGGAGGACTAAAACCCTCCCTCACATCCTGTCCACCCAGACTCTCAGGCGCCTTTGGAGGGCTTCTGTGCGAAAGCCCGCCAAAGGACGGTGAAGTAAAACAAGAGAGAGACCTTTACAAAAAGAAGTGGCAAATAAACCCAGCCGGAACCAAATAAAAATAAATGGGGTGCAGCGGATTAAAGTTCCAGGCTACTAACATAGCCTAAAACAGTACCAAGGCTATTTTCATAGTCCGCGGTAGGGAAATTATGGTAGATACAACTGCCACCAGCCAAATCCTAAAGAAAGGGGAACAAAATAATGTTCCATGAGAGACAGACAAAAAGGGATAACTATTAACCCTTTCCAGTACTCTATTGAAGATAGTTTGTACAGTCCCAGAAAATGGAGTTTAAAGTGGGAAGTCTGAAAAAGACAACCATCTGTCACTGCACTAAAGCTGCTGTGTGACACACAGTAAAAAGATGATGCCACAGTCTATGAACACAAAAATGAAGAAAAAACGCAGAAAAACACATGTAAGAGTGGGAAAAAGGCTCTCACACTCACCAGGTGAAACAAATAAATCATAGAAATCCAGCAAAGCTGCTGAGGGACTCAGTAGATAAGGGAAATTAGCCATTCTGGAGAATTCTCCCTAACAGCGTATTCTAACTTTATTTTTTGTTACATTTTAGCAGTATTCCTTTATCTGTTTGGTTGTTGCAGAATCTTGGGGCAGTAAGATACCTGTTGGCCTATTCTAACTGTTGATAGTTTTGGAGTTGGTGAGGCTATTTTTATACGTAATAAGTGTTGCAAGGTTTCATTAGAAAAATATATATTGACGTTTTCTGGTTGTAGTTTATGGATTTAAAGGTTATTTAGGAGATTGTGTTGATGTTCATATTCAGATTAGAGATAACATTTTGGTTTTAAGAATATTAAGTAAGCGTTTACAAGATTTGCTGGTAATCTCTGCTTTAGAGTAATGGAAGTATCATTACATTCAAACCATCCCCATTTCCTTTTGATGTATGCAGTATAGTGACCTGCATTTGTTGTGGCTCCTGCGTAGTAGATTATGCCAACAGTTGTGAAGGTTTTCTTGCCAAGTGATACTTGTCCATGTGTGAATCTAGTCAGCTTGCAGTTGTTTTTGGTACCATCTGCATTGTAACGCAAAATCATTACTATTATGTTTTCACTATGTGACTGTATTTGTAAGGTGGAACGATCATCGGAATTGCAGGTAGTACATAATCTGCCATGGTTTGCATTTTGTAGAAGTTGCTGAAATGGAATGGATTCATAGTTAGGTATGGACATATACATGAAGCATTCATTAGGGACTTGTTCCTGTGCCACATGGCTGCAGAGAGTGCATGTACGTTTCCGCATGTATGAAATCTGGAAGATTTCATTTATAGGTATGTTTTTGTTTTCCTGTACTTGTAGTAAGTGCATTAGAAATTCTTGTTGATCTTCTTGTGTCTTTATAGTGAATCTGACCATTCCAGCACTGTAGTCGAATTCTTGCCTTATTCCTGAAACAATGTAAGTGTTGTCTGGATTGTTGTGTGGAATCTGATAAAATGGGATGCCTGGATTGTTATCATTAGAGAATCATAAGACCCATTGTTAGAGAACCATTACTCATTGTTACCCAGTATTATCCCTTTAGGCATGATTGCATCATGTTTAGCTATCCATTATTGCATCCTGTTTAGTAGTACATTATTGAAGTAGACATTGCATTATTAGACTGCCACTTTGCCATTTGCAATAGAATGACACTTGCACTTTCGTATTTGAAGTGCCATGTAGTGCTAGTGCTTTAGAGACACAGTATATTTGCATCATGACATGCAGAGAATGATTTGCTATGCATCTATTTTTGCATTGTAGTGCTTAGGCTGAGAGAGAAATGCAGGAGAGAGAACGAAGAAGGCTTGGAAATGACACACTGTCATATTTGAAATGACATGAAGAGCCATTTAGTGTAATGACACATTGTTATGCTTTGTAGAGACACCTGAAGAGACTGTCATGTACGTATGTATATATGTTGAGTGTGCACTTAGAATGCGTTTGCATTATGTAGTGCTTGGATTTGCAAGAGTTTGCACTAGATAGAATAAGGCCTATGGATCCTGATTTCATTTGTCGATCTGATCTGATTTGCCAATCTGATCTGATCTGTTGATCTGACAGAGAAGTTGTTTGCGCCGGGGTGTGCAAAGATTGTTTTGAGTTAACAGTGTACAAGAATTCGTAAACATTGGCATGCACAGACAGATAACATGAACCTTGTCCGAGTGGGGAAAGCGACGGAAGCTAATCAGCATAGAATTGCTGGTGTGCCGCAGAGACAGCAAAGGTTGGGGCCATGGATGAGGCGACCTGGGGAGATGGGAGAGGTGCTTTTTGCAAAGGGGGTGCTTTGAACACGGGCACACAGAGAGAGGCAGAGTGATGCCAACAGTGGAATGAATGGAGAATAGATGGAATTAGTTGGTGTTTTACATGCACCGCACACAGATGGCCATGAAAGAGATATGATGTTGTATGTCACTTTGACACAGCACACACAGTGACAAGAACACAAAACACAGACTGGCAGGCACTGCCTGAATATAGAATGCTGGGACAGAGAAAATGACATTCTTAGCTTAGAGAATGTATGTAACCATGGGAATAGGTGCATCATGGAAGACTATAACCAGAAGTGAAGAGAGAGAGTTTGGCTAGTTGCTGGGTGTGGTTGTTGGTTGGAGAGGGTGCAAGATGGAGTTCGAGATGCGATGAGGGAGAGGTGTCTTGGTGCAGCAGAACCTGATGAGGCCTTGATGAGATTGATCTGGCAGAGAGAGAGAGAGGGGCCTGACACTGACTGACTGATTGCAGAATTGGGCACAGAGGACAAAGACAGAGCTGGAGAGGAGAGAGATGCAAATGGGAATGATGGTTTAGGGCCTAGACTAAACTGATTGATTAGAACAGACACTCACACAAAGAGGGTGAAGGGAAAATCAGACAGGGATTGTTTAGAGAGAGAGTGTGAAGGATTGGTGTGGATTTGATCCTGTATGAAGGAGATGGATGTTGACGCTTGCATTTAGACTGCATTAGAATCGCATGCTTGCATTTCAGGCTTTCATTAGAAACCTGTAAGGCTTATAGTTATTGCATGGTAGATTTGCACCAGAAGCATAAAAGGTGCAAATTCGATATTGGCTAGAGTTTCAGCATTGCCTGCATTATGCTTTTCTGTGCATAAATAAATGTATTCTGTTATTATTGAATCGATTCATGTGTTTTCTTTGTGTCTTATGTTATATGTGTCCACAGTAGTAGGATAGGAGTATGTTGGTATGTTGTTAGAAGTAATCTAGGAGTAACACAGTGCACATAGGGCCTGAGATACAAATGCAGGAGGGGGAGGGTATCGTGATTCACACACCCCTAGGAGATTGTCTAAGATTGTCTAGACCGGTGCATGGTTGCCCAGGGGGGCAGGGATTGGTTTTCCAGACTAACAGTTGGTGGCATTTCTGTGAAGGACTAACATTTGCAAACATAATTGGTCTGTCCCGTTTAAACAAATGTTTTCAACAATTGGTGGCAATTGAAGTATAATATTGATTGATACATTTGCGTAGCAATTTACACCAGTTGTATTTGAAAACTTGAATGGACCAGACAGTTCTGTGTCCAAGTTATTTGTTTGGAGTGCGCGTTGTTTCCTTGAAGATGTAGTTGGTTTTGTTTGTGCACTAGATCCTTCTCTGGTTGTGGTCATTGATGAAGTATTAGCTTCTTTTAATTTCTTTGGAGGTATTGCTGTGAGATCCTGCATAATTTGGGTCTGAAGTAGTTTTATTTTACAAACTTTTGCTTTTTGAGGAACAGGATTTGTTTTGAGATGGGGGCATAGAGTGCACGCAGTCTATTGTATTATAGAATGCAAGGAATATCAGCGTTTACTTGCATCAAAGTTGACTCAAAATAGTCCATCAAGTGTACGTAAGCGTGATAGTGCTACATAGCTCATGCCTTCTTTAAACACTGTGCTACCAATATCTATCAATGCTTTAACTAGGGCAAGGCCTTGTGATATATGAATGATGACAGCGTATGCTAGAGATAAAGAAAATTGTACATACATGTCTTTGAAAGGAAGGAATCGGGCTGTTGAGCGTCCTATCCTTTTAACTTCTGATAGTTTGTCAAAGTGAATATTGACAAACTGAATGTTGTTGTCACGTGGGTACGTTTGAAAGCCAACAACTGTACCAAGTGCTCCATTACCTAGTCCTTGCTCCACGTCAAGGTTACGTTTAAGCAATACTCTACAGTTTAAAGATAATTTTTATATTTTCTCCAACCCAGCTGTCTAAGAGTTTTCTAAGGTATTTAGTGGTGCTGTGGCTTGTTCACACATGGGTAGTGTCATACCGTGCACGTCCAGTTTGTCTGTGGAGCAAATTTCAACTATTGGTTGCATTTCTTTTTTCAACATTTTTCATTGAATTGAGCACAGCTTGCAAGAGTTGGCATCAAGGGAATACAGTTTACATTTTTGTGTGCTAATTGTTCCATGACATCAGTAGCACATGAGTTATGGCCAAAGAGTGCATGGATGTGCCTGGTATTTAATATAGATTGTGCTTCTTGAGATAGTACACCAACTCTAATACTTTTTAAAATGTTGCATAACTGAGGTCTGCAGACTGTCGCATGTTTTCATTCAATATTTTGTATCGTAAATGTTGCCAAATGTTGACATTTCCTATGCTGCCAGATTACGGCATAGTTTGTGCCCTAAGGTTTTAAAAATAGTTTCACATGTAACTGGTGTTAATTGAAGAAGATCTCCGAAAACAATAATGTGTTTTCCTCCAAAGTGTTCTTTGTCGTCTGTTTTCAGGACCTCTTGTAATCTGAAGTGAATCAAGACTAACATTAGGTTGGAAACCATGCTCACCTCACTGATTAGTAGCATTTTCATTTGTTTCAAAACTCTGTGTAGTTCCATTGCAGCTTCTGGAAAAAGTTTATAGCAGTATAATTTGGTTTTTTGTTCTACTGGAAGGAGTAGAAATCGGGGTAAAGTGACACCGCTTATGTTGTACGTGGCTAAACCTGTGGGGGCAGTTACAACAGCTGTCAGTTTGTTGTTTGTCAATTGTTGGAGGAACTTGCTGATGATTTTGATTAAGAATGTTTTGCCTGAACCAGCTTGACCACTCACGTATAGCAATATAGGTTTGTAGTCTTGACAGGTACAATTTTTTGTTTCATGCTGCATACCATGTTCATTTTGTTTTGTTATTTCTAGGAAAATGCTACGCTGCTCATTGTTTAGTTGTGATTTCAGTAGAGCAAAGTGTTCTGCAGATTGCTCATACTGACACATGGTGTTTTCTACTTCAGCCATGGCTAATTCTGCCTCATTTGCTATTAGTGGCTGTCCAAGTGGTTCTTGCATCCTGTTACAGAAGGTTGACTGCTGACAGGAGTGTCTACATTTAGTTGCGCCTGGAGTTCTTCTTCTTGTTGCTGTTCATTGTGTAACATTGTTTTGTACTGCATAAAGTTTACGTCTGTCATAGTGCTTGCATTTGCTTTGAAAGCATTTCCATAGGAGTCATGGGTATCTAGTAAATCTTCTTATTTTCTCCATGGTTTAAAAAGTTGTAGTAGGGGCATGTGATACAATTCTTTATGTTGATGAGTTTTTAATGGCAATTTCATATGATTAATTAAGCTTTGTTTGGTAAGTTTCACTAGGCTACCTTCACAATTTTCCGCTTTGTAACTACCTTTCTTTTCATCTGGTTTAATATTATTTTTGTATGTGAAGTTTTGGGCTATGTGGTATAGACACATGGTTTCCAAAGTGGTATTCCTGTTTGGGTAGTATGTGTCTAGTAAATTGTTTTTCAAAATATCTTGGCTGTTGGCATAATTTTTGGCTATTGTTTCTATGTCTTCATATGATTTGAGAGCTCTTTTTCTAGATTTGGCAGGACCAAGGCTTAGTCATACTATGTTTTCTGATTTTCCATACAAGGCAGTACCGGTTAAACGGTCTGCGGCTTCATAGCAGCTATATTCTCTATGGTAGACCATTTTTATGCATAAGCTGTACAATTTCTGTGATAGTGTTTTGTTAGATGATATGTCATCCCAGAGATCTTTGAGCTCTGTTTTTTCTGCTTTGGTAAAGTAGGCTGTGACATATCGTGCACCGGCAGTGGAATTGTCTGCAATATATTGCACATCTATATTTGCATTCCATATGAGTGCAATGATTGTATTATAATCATTGATGTATTTTGATCCTTCTGTTCTTTTTATGCAATATGTGTTCTTAGGTGATTTACCTTTGACACTATGAGCCTCATCACGAGTTTGGCGGTTACCCTTAAAATCGGCGGTAATGCTATCAGCGCTGATTTTAAGGGTCTGTCGGATCACGAGTCCTAATACCGCCGGTGCAACTACAGCCGGCGCAAGTACAGCCGGCTGTACAAACGTCAGCTGTAAAAGCGGCAGTAACCATTCATGCTAAAACATTGCAATCACGAGTCCGGTGTATGCGCAATTAGCGCCAGAAAAGCGGCAGAAAATCCGCCAAAAATACCCCCAGCAAAAAGCTGGAGGTAAAAGAACACAGGCCACAACAATAAGGGCCCAGGTGAAACCAATGCAAATCAGGAGGCCTACAAAGGGCCCACCCATGCACAACACACCCTCGCCAACACCATTCCACCAGTAGGAGCAGGGAGGAGACAGCAATAAGGGACCAGGTGAAACTAATGCAAGGCCTACAAAGGACCCGCCCATGCACGACACGTTGACTGCGTTGATCTACTTGGTGGTGAGCGCAGAGGAGGAGGCTATGGCGTTGACCTGTTGAGACATAGATAATGAAGAGTGTGGGGGCGGTGCAGGAGCCCTGAGGGGCGTCACAGTGGATGATAGTAGGGGATGCAGAGGCTGTGTCTGAGAAGAACTTCATGAGTCTTCCGTTTCGAAATGAGGCCACCCAGGCGATGGCTTCTGGGGAAAAGTGGGCTTCATTTTTTAGGTGCATGCCTAAGATATCATGGTTGACAAGGTCAAAGGCGGCGGACAGATCTAGTAGGAGAAGGAGTGCAGGTTTGCCTTTGTCCAAGATGTCATCAAGTTGTATTTTTAAGTTGAGTAGGGCTGACTCTGTCCCCTGACCTGGACGGAAGCCTGACCTTCTTTTGCCTAAGATATGGTTGGTTTCTAGGTATTCCTGGATTTGTGTATAGGCATCTTTATCCAGGATCTTGAGCAGGAAAGGCACTGTGGTAATGGGCCTATAGTTAGTAGCAATTTCTGGGTCGAGAGTGTTTTTTTTTTAAAAGGGGGTGTACCCAGGCTTCTTTTAGACTGTCTGCAACTGTGTTGGCGTTGAAGGAGGCGTTGATGAAGGATTTGAGAAAGGGGGCAAGTGTTTCAGTGCAGTCTTTGATGAGACTGGCTGGGCAAGGATCACCTTTGCAGTTGGATGGTTTAATCCTTTTCATGATCTCAATGACTTCCTGTTCTGTTACTTCCCTGAATTTGAAAGGGGTTATGGGGGCTTTGGCGGGTGGGTGCATTGTGCTGGAGGTGAGCAGGTGGTCAGTGCTGGTGGTAGTTTTAGTGTGCTAAGATAGGTTTTTGTGGGGTTCCTTAATTTTTTCTTGTAGGAGTTCAATTTTGTTCAATAGGGCAGACTGTATAGAGTTACACCAAGTTTGGTCTTTAATAATATCTTGGGATTTGGTAACTGGTATGGTGAGTTCTTTGAAAATGATGAAGAGCTCTTTGGATTCAGATCTGGCATTAGTGATTCTTTCATTGTAGGAAGCTGACTTGGCTATGATTATAGCTTTCTTGTATTGCGAGGTGATTTTTTTGTAGGAGGATAGGGTGGCTGAGGAGGGTAGTTTCTGCCAGGTATTCAGAGCTTTCCTCTTCTGAGAGCGTAGCTCTTTTAGTTCCGCTGAGAACCAGGTGTTTGAGTGTTTCACTGTTTTGGCTTTTTTGTCCTGTAGAGGGGCAATGGTGTCTATAGCAGTGCCTATGGTGTGCTTATAAATATCTACTAGTACTGATGGGTCAGAGGACTTAAGGTCTGTTGTGAGGGTGCTGAGGTGAGGTATGGTGTTATCTTTAGTGAGATTTTTGGCGCACCTTGCCAAGGCTGGAGGGATAGGGTTAGGCTTTTTGGTCTTAGACTCGGTGGGGACGTGGAAGTGAATGAGGTGGTGGTCTGACCAAGGAATGGGGGTAATGGACCTAATGTCAATCCAATCAAGGATGCAGCCTTTTTCATGTGTGGGCAAGCTTATTTTTTGGTCGAAGCCTAGTTCCTTTATTGCTAGTGAGAGGGTTTTGGCTGGCTTGTCCTTTTTGTCATTGAACCCAAGGTTAATATCACCTAAAAATATGGTTTTGGAGGTGGTTTTTAGGTTTTCTGTACGGCGATGTAAGAGGTTCTCATGGGATTCCGATAGTGGGCCGGGTGGCCAGTAGATGAGGTTGATGGTGATGGTGGAGTTGGGGGAGAGGGCGATTTTTATAGCAAGGGAATCTGAGTTATCACCTAGGTTAGATGTGATTTGTCTGGCCTCTAGGTGGTCTTTCAGAATGAGTGCTACCCCATCTCCTACTGAGGAAAGGTGGTCTTGCCTGATGATGGAGTATCCCTGTGGGATGGCAAGGTTGAGGGCTGGCTCTGCAGCGCTATGTAGCCAGGTCTCAGTGATGGCTAGGATGTCGAGGTCCAGGTTGATTAGGAGTTTGTGGATTTCAGTGGCATGAGCAGGGATGGATCTAGCGTTGATAAGGGCACACTGTAGGTTGTGTGGCAGCTGGGATGTGGAAGGGGTGGTGTTGTGTGGAACAGGTGAGGCAGGGTTAGGGTGTGTCGGGACTGATGTGGGTGCAGTTGGTTTGGCTGTGTGAGTAGGCGTTTCTGTAGTCTTGGAGGGGTTAGGTGGATGTTGAGGGGAGGTGTCCCAGAAGTTGGTTCCTGATATTAGTGGGTCTGGTGCGTGATGCTATAGTGGGTGTAGGAGAGTTTGCAGTGATGTTGCTTTTAGTGAAGAATGAGGGTAGGAAGTAGGTGGGGGGATGTTGGAGGGGAAGGTGTGGAGGGCAGCTGATGTGTTGGTTGGTTGAAGGTGTTGCATGGTGAGTATCGGTTTAGAGTGCCGCGATAGGATGGCGAAGCAGCTAGTACCTAAATGCAATTATCAAATGGCAGTACAACTAGGTGCATAAAGCAACAGTCAAAATGGGAAGCAGCTGGGTGCTAGATGCAATTATCAAGTGGTTGCTATGCATGGGAAATTGTGTAAATCTTCCCATACATATTCTGCACAACTTAATGTTACAAACCAAGTGAGTTGGCCTAGGTTTCTTATCATACAGCGTACATCTGTATGATGTTGGAACCAGTATTCTTTTGCACCACGCATGTTTGCGAAAAGATAGGTAATGCTTGACTGTAAAACTTCATCTTTTTCTTTCACTTTTTGTAGTAATTGCATAGATGATATATTTTGAAAATTGGTACTTGATTTCAATGTGTGTGCAACTCTATAGAAAGGAGTTGCTAGTTCACTTTCAAGGAGAAGGTGGAATATGTTTTCCCCATTTTTTCTGAATTTGGGGTCTTCACAATACATTCGTAAAGAGCGGTATTCTGATGCTGTTATTTGTGTGGGTCTTTCATCGTACCTTCCTCCTTTTCCAGTAGGAAAGAGTAGAGGAAAGGCTTGTGCTTCTATACTTTTTCCCATATGCTAATTGGTGATCCTTTGACTTGTCACATTTGGTAAGTTTCCAGTGCATCATATATTGTGTCTTTAGAGTGCAATGGGTGAATTGTATAATGGTCTAAAATATTGGATTCTGTAGTAGCATCTAAAAGTTGAAATTGTCCAGTTTCTGACGAGTCTTGAATTATTTTGGTGGTTTCCCTCAAGTTTTCTTCGATGGTTATTTATTTGTAGTATTCATCGTTGTCCTTTAGATATTACAGGGCTTCTCTAACTTTATGTTAGTGCACTAGTTGCTGCCAAATTGTTTTGTCTTTTGTAGGTACGCCATTTACTAGGATAAACAAAGATTGACCTATTGGCCGTTGCACTCCCAGAGTCTGTACATTTTCTTTGAGATCTAATGGCAAATAAACTACTTTGCCACAAATGCCTTTCAGTAATTCAGAGAGAGGTAGTTTTACTGTTTTTGGTTGAAGGCATATTATTGCTTGAAATGGGTGCACTGTTTGAATTATGATGCTCTCATACAAGTTAAGTTGTTGCAGTGGTTTTGGTAGTGGGAAGAATTCCAAGTTATTAGTAATAGTGAAGGAATTTGGTTGTTGTCAAGTTTTGCAGTGCAGTACCTGCAAAGTATTAAGGGGTTAGTAATTTCGTATTTGTTTTCTGCTATAAGCTAGAGAGCTAACTGGACCACTTGGAATCTTCATTGTCTTCTATTTTGTACATTATGGCTACAGTTTTTGTGCTATTCTTATAAAAAGTCCTGCGGCAACACACACATGATTTGGTACTTCAGCAGATGTGCTTTTAAACTTTAGTATTTCTTTTTTGTGTGTGTTTAGTAGAAGGTTGACATCTGTAAAGTTGTTGCTAGTCTGTTCTAAAGCTATTGGATTTTGTAAGTGGCTTTCACTTCCAAAATATTTTCTCTGGATATGCTCTATTTCTTAGAG
This sequence comes from Ambystoma mexicanum, assembly GCF_040938575.1. Taxonomy (NCBI): domain Eukaryota; kingdom Metazoa; phylum Chordata; class Amphibia; order Caudata; family Ambystomatidae; genus Ambystoma; species Ambystoma mexicanum. Next base: position 1,087,226,707 of record NC_090926.1, on the reverse strand, counting down.
TAATTATTTGGCTGTACCATGTAGAAGATTGTTATTTAAATTGGCCAGTGCTTAGCAGGACTTTTGGCAGAGTACAGTTTATGAACCAGATTTCTTACAGTTGAATGGTGTGTTGCTATCATTCTGGTATGGTGGAACGTGCTTTTGCAAATATGTCCAGAAATGCAGTCTAATGAATGTCCTTGTAGTCCAGTGTATATGCGAATTGGACAGGAGTACATAGTTTGTAATAGTTTTATTTTCAATTTGTATTTGTCTTTCACATATTGATTGAGAAACTGTTCAGTGGAATTTAGAGTTGATACTAAGTTTTCTGGGGATATTTTTGTGAGCAGTGTTTCTTGTTCCATAATGGTATTATTACATTTTTCATTCCCTCGTATAGCAATTGGGTTTCTTTGCTTTTGTTTGTGTGCTTCTTCATTGAAATATGTTTCTGTGCTGGTGTTATGACTCCACTCACTTCCACAGATGTTTGCGAAGGTATATTTGTTGATATTCCGTTTATTGAGAAGTCTTTTGTGTAGTTTAGTAGTTAGTTTTGTTAGTGGTTTCATTCTGTTTAAAACTAAAATAAATAATTTCCTTTTCAGAAGGATTGTACTGTCTATGAGAGCTTTCGGTATTGTGGAATGGCTTGTGGAATGGGATGTTACTTAATGTTGGGAAGGCTATTCTCGTATTTGTGTGTTACTATATTGCTGTTCAGATGACAATACAAAGTGTGCACCTGCTGAGGTGAAATCATTAATACTAAATGTAATGCTGCAGGGTTAATACAATAGTTTGTTCTACAATACTGGAATTCTACAGTGTTTGGGGACAGTTAGAACATTATGGCAGTATTGCACTTACTTTTTTGGATGCAAAGAGTATGTTTCTTCTGAGTTCTCTTTTGGACTTCAGACGCTACTGGTTTTCAGGAGAGTGGTCTCTACTGAAATTGTGAAAGAAAGAAGTTAGTACATATGTGTGTTAATAGCAGTGTTGTTAATGTAGACATGTATTTGTATGTTTTTGGAGTAAAAGTGCTTTCTATTAATTGTGCATAGCATGTACATGCAGTTTACTTTGTCTTTGTGCATTCTGGATATTTTAATTCAAATCTCTCCATTGAACTTGCCTTAGAAATTATTGCAAAAGTAAGCGCACAGAGCACATGTAGTTTTCTAAAACAGTGTTATTTCATGTTAGGAGATGGGAGAAATAACAGTATGCTTTTTTGCTGGTTATACAGGATAAATGGCAGGAACTCTGGTTAAAGCATTTAATGTATGTATTTACAATGCAGGGTATCTGCTACTTACCTTGTATAACTAGTAAAAATAGCCTAATGTCATTTCTTTCATCTTCTAAGATGAAGTGTCACTTTAAATGGTATGTGTTTTCCAAGTTTTCATTCACCGATATCACAACATAGAACAGGAACACATATATTGCATGCGTTTGAATATGGTTCTTGCCATTTACAATTATACTGTTATTTCTCCCATCATTTCTAAAGCAAGTTCACATGATAGATTCTATGTAAAATTGCCAGAATGTACAGAAAGGAAACTGTATTTACATCCTATTCACTATAATTTATGAAATGCTATTATGCTTGAAATGTGGATAAATAGGTGGTAGTGGTTACAAAAATGACAGAATGAATGAAGAGAATAACAATTTGAACATTTTAATTAGTAATATGGGTAAATGAAAATTTGGAAAGAATACAGCTTTGCAAGTGATACTTGATCATAGCAGATAGGAAAAATGACAGTAAGCCTTTTTTTGCAGGTTATACAGGGTAAGTAGCAGGTACTCTGTTTACATGCATTCATAAAAGAGTTGTATATGTAGTGGTCACAAAGGATCCATACCTGTAGTTTGTGTTCATGCATGTGAATGTACATTAATCTGCAAGCAGAAATCTTGGAGAGTTTTACAGTAGTTTTTGCAGTAGGTGCTTTCCAATGACAGGAGACTTGTACTCAGTGATCAACAGTAAATCTAAAGTACTGAACAGTGATGATAGAGTTAGATGTAGAGTTCTTGGATGTGATTGGTTGATGGTTGTGTGACTGCTTAACAGTAGCCAATGAGGGAATGGTGCGGTGAGTGAAGGGAAATGGGAAGAAAGGCTGCCCCAGTTTTAAGCGCTCTGTGGGCACGGTGGCTGTTCGGGGACAGGGCTTGCCCCATCCAGGGCATCTGAGCATGAAATGGGAGTGTATTTTGGGGATTAGGCAATCAGGTGTTGAGGTTCTGCTTTGTATTGATAGAGGCTCTGTGTAGTGAAGATGGCAAAGGTGGAGAAAGTCAGGGTGTTGGTGGTTGGAGATATATTTGTGAATAGTTTGGAGTTGTATGCTAAATCTAGGAATGTGGCTACCAATTTTAATATATAAGGAGTGGAGATGGTGTGGTGCACTGTACCTGGTTTTAATTTGCAGGGAGTGCTGGAAGTTTGTCAGGATATGGCTAGGTTCAATAGTCCAGGTGTAGTTGTCCTGCACTGTGGTGCTGTGCATTTGGGCTATGTCAGTGCCCCATACTTTGTTGAAAGATTTGCAAAACTTGGTTCAGGCAGTCATGAAAGTCCTTCCAAATGCCAAGGGTTTTTTTTTTGCTTTGTTACCTAGGGCAGTATGGGACAATAGTTATGTTTTTTGTCGTCAGCAAAATGGTGCTAGGTGTTTAGTTAACCAAGGCATGTTTGCTTTCATGATTAGAGCTGGGATGTTCTTTTGCAATAATGACAAAATTGAATCTGATAATGTTGTTTACTTTAAAGCAGATGGTATGTTTTTATCTTTCATGGGAAATGCCATGCTGTTTTGGAATATAAGGATTGCTTTGTTGAAGCTACTGTGGAGATGTTTGGAGGAAAATAAGAAGAAAATAAAGAAAAAAGTATAAGATAAAAGGTGTTGCTGAAGCAGCTTTAAAAAAAGGCTAGTTTCAGAGCCACCCTTAAGGGGGAAGTGGGGCACACTATTTACATTTTCATTCACCACTTTCAGATTTTTTGATTTGTTCGTGGACAGTGCATTTTACATACAGGGAATTTGAGGCTGAGAGGCATGCAAATGAGTCTGTTCAGGGCAAGGGATTAGTCAATAAGGTTTACTGGGTGTGATGTGTAAGGAGAGACGTTGGCAGGAAGTCTGTTTCTGAGAGGAGAGCAGATAGCTATGGATGTGTCTTTCAGAAGGCAGATTGTCTGGATTTTTGGTGACTTGTGGATACATTGGATGGAGCTGCATGCAGATCACTGTGGAGTGGCTGTACATCTTGGATTCCTTCATGTGGATGTGCACTGGCATGGAGTGCGTGGAATGACGTGGCTGGATTTGGTACCTCTTTGTGCTACTTTGGTGACACAGCGTCATCCAGACCTTATTATTATTCATTGTGGAGGGAACAGTTCAGGACATGTCTCTGGAATCTCTTTGCAATTTGAAATGAAAGAAGGACTTGGGAAAGTCATGAACATGTTTCCAAACTCACAAGTTAAAAATGTGGCTGCGTTCTTCATTTGGTCCACAAATGGAGAAAGCGAGACGCAATGTCAACAAGGCTGTTTGTGCCTTTTTGAGAGATGTTGGCATGTCCTCTTTTCACAATGAGAATATTATGTTTCTTAGTATACACATTTTTTGCAGAGATGGAGTACATTTTACTAATGCTATGAATCAGATTTTTCTGCAGAATATACAAAATGCATTGCAACCCTTTTTGGAATTATAGCAATCCTTTTTCCACTAGGTGTTGACCACTTGAAGTTTTCAAAACACAAAAAAACACCACAAAAAGGCTTTTTTCAGAGCCACCACTTCCTCCCATGAAAGAGTGCAATGGTTTTGATAGCGCAGCACCCCCAAACATTTAAATGTCTGTGGACTGTCCGCGGACTTCTAAAAATGCACAGCGCCCTGCAGCATTTCATTGGCACTTCAAGAGCAATTTCTTGGTTTTTTTGTTGTTTTGTTTTGTTTTTTTGTTTTTTTTAACAAGACACAAAAGGAAAGGAAGGGGCACCAACCACAGGGATAAGAAAGGGCAGGTGGAGAGAGGAAGATGTAGGGTGGGCCTTAATCGGGCAGTGAGCAGTCCTTCTCATGCTCCCAGACCGAAGCCTCAAAAGCACTTTGAAGGGGCTCCCTCCTGCAGAGTACTGCTTTGCAGTACATACACAACACTGTGACCCTCAAAAGGTAATGACCTACTGTGTCGCGTATGGCCTGCGAGGCAGCTGGAAGGATGCGCTGCCCCACAGGAGTGCCTCTTGTGGTGGCAGGAGCAGAAACAGAGGATGCTGCATAGGAACTCAAACTACTAAGTTTATCGCAGGGGACAACGCTACAAAAGGTGGTGTTGGTGGTGGAGGGGGTGGGGTTGATGCTGAAGCTGAGGCAGTAATAGCAGGAGCAGCTTGGGATGCCATCAGGAAGGTTATTGAAATCAGCCACCAGGAATCAGGAACAGCAGGAACCTGCACCAATTGACAGGAATGATAGGCAATGTCAGTATAAGCCAAAGAGGAAATGCTATGTCTTGGAAATCCAAAAGCAGAATAAGGAGGACCTCTGGGGTGTGGCCTTCTATAGGGGTGCTGGTGCGTACTTTGCAGAAACCCACGCTGTCTGCGAACACTTTAAACACGAAACAAGCTCCAAAAAGTTCCAAAAAGTATCCAGATCGCTAGGGACATGGTCTGGGACATGTGCAAGGATGAAGTTTAACAAGAAAATACCTTGGATTGCTCATAAAAGCCATTTTTTGGTGTCAGGGGGCCCAGGCTGTGTTCGCGAACAAGGACCCATGCTTAGTGTGGGTGCGGTCACATGATGACATCGCAGACACGTTCGCGAATGAGATGGGACACCAAATATGTGGGATTGATTGTACACATGCGTGTAGGTTTTCTACGGACAGTGTTCAAGTCCCCGAACTAATTAAATGTGTGTCATAACTTTGTAGACATGCGGACGGGCTATGTGTTCGACATATTCACTCTGATTGCGGACAATGCGAACAGGGCTGATGTTCTTAGGACAGCATATTTTGAATAATAGCAGACATGTGGACAGATTTTGATTGAAAACTGTGCGGATATGAATAGTGTCCTTAGGACACCCCCATTTTGGTTAATTACGGACATCCCAGACACGCGTGCTGTCCGCGGATTGAGGAATATAGTAACAGAAAACATCATATTTTATTATTGTACAAAAATATAGAAATTATGAAAGAGAGGGGGAAGCAGAAATTGAGACAAATACAGGGGAATTAGGGTTTTCTACATGGATGGTAGGGGAGGAAGGGATTGAAGTCCCATCATAATGTTTTTGTTTGGTGATGGGGATTTTTTGGGGATGGTTGACTGGGACATGGAGAAGGGGTACAGGTGCATGTGGGACAGTAATATTTTTTTTTTCCATGATATGGTTTTCTACAAAGTTCTTCAGAAATAATGAAATTGGCCATTAATTGATAGATTTTTTGCTCTAAACTCTGTAGATGATTTTCCAAAGTGTCTGTTTGAGTATTATTCTTATTTTATGTATGTTCTGTTAAAGAAAAATAAATGTGTTAGGTACACACAAAATAATGTTCATTAATTGGCTTACTTAGAAAAGAGCAGTCTCTACCATTAGTATCACTGTTTTCACTCATTTCGTCGCAAGGACAATTTTCTTCTAGCCATTTCTGTGTAAAAAAAAAGATACATTATATTGTACTATAGAAAGTTTAGAAATATAGGAATTAATGTAGTGTACTTACCAGTTTATTTTTAGTTTTCCTCTTACTGCTACGTAGGTTTGCTGTTGATATTTGTTGTGTAGTTTCTGAATAAGGCATCAGTTAGGTAATTGAGTTGAAGGAATATGACATTTCTTTTGGTATGTCCCATTATGTTTATAAACTATGTAATTGGACTGTTGCTGTGTTACATATATGCAATTTGCACTTTTTATTTCTTTTTTAATGTAATTTATTTATATGCTGCTCCTTGAACATGTTTAGTGTGTTTATTGCATGATACAACAGTATAAGATACCCCCTGAGTTTTTGGGTAGTGTTGATGTTGACCGAGTTCATCCGTGGACAGGCACACAGTCCGCGGAAATCACAACCAATACTGTAGGGCAGGGGGTTCAGTATGTTGTATGGTACATCTATATAAACTAAAGGAATCCTACTAAAAATATCAGTGATATTTGTGATGTCATCTTTGATGCTTAGCAGTGCATGGTGGTGGCCCGAGTTATGGTAGCTTACCTTACCATAACTGGCGAATTTTAGTTTTTTTTTGGTTTTACTTATAACCATAAAGTCCCTTTAACAAAGTTTTTTCACTGAATTTCATAGATTTTTAGTAGCGCAACTTAACCATAATGTCCCTTTGACAATGTTTTTTCACTGAATGTATATATATATATATATGTATTACACGGCTCGCGCTAGCAGACGTGTAGTTATGGTTAAGTTGCTCAACTCATAGGAAGAGCACTTTTTGGGTGGCTTATAACTTTGCGCCCCGTGGATGAATCCTCACCAAACTTTGCAGAAAAAGTATATGGCCCGATCTGCGGTTTGGCGAGGTTTCGTCGCGGGGGGCCAAAGTTATAGGGGGGTCCCAAATTTATTTTTTTCCACAGACTGAATGGACAAAAACTTTGTGCACGCGTACAGCCCAAATCATTGGACGGATATTCATAAAATTTGAGACAGGAGCAGCGCTTTGGACCTGAACATTTTGTGATAATTAGTCCTGTAATTTTTATAAAAGCAGGTAAAATGTAAGTCTCAAATAATTAGTGATTTCTGGCTTTGCTCCGCAGTCCCATTTCCCTGTTCGCTCTGCGGTCAAAAGTCTGATTGGGCTGGAGTGTGGTATGATGTCGGTGGACATAGGACGCACCCGGTGGTTGGCTGGAGGGAAGCGTGATGTGCATCATAGGATTGGGTAATGCTGCCATGCTGTAGCTGAGGATAGTGCGGTGCCAAAAGGGGCTGGAAAACATGTGTTCCGGCATATGGTGGTGGAAAGAGGGGATGCAAAGGGTGGGGGAGTGTATCCGTGTGTACTTCGGCAATTTGCAGGCAGCCTTCGTTAAGGCACAATAGGTCCTGAGGTGACCTCTTTCTGTGGTGAGTGCTGGCAGGATGAATTGCAGATGGGGGGTGGATTGCACATGACATGAGCATGTTCGCATAGGGTGTACTAGGCTGTGCTGTGTGTGACAAGCCATGCATCACACTTAAAGTAAAATGTGAAGATTAACCAGGCATCTCACTTTAAATAAAATTTGAAGATTAATCATGTGTCACATTTAGAGTGAATTATGAAGATTATGAATGCATCATACTTTGATAGAATTGGGAAGTTTAGCCAGGCATCAGAATTTAATAGAATTGTGAAGTTCAACCATGCGTCACACTTAGATAGAATTATGGAGATTAGTCATTTGTCACAACAGAAAGAACTGTGTAGATTAGCCACATAGCAGAATTTAACGAGCAGCCAAAGCACTAACCACCACGCTTCTACTTCCTCAAACACACCACCCAAACACTATACACGCCCACTGGGCTAGCCAACCTATATCCTAACACACACCCAACACAAGCACCACACACTTTAAACAAACAAACCCAGACACTGGACCTTACCCGTACGGACACAACAGCCAGTGTGCACAAAACAGCAATCTACACATAAAACACACGGACACACCCCAACACAACAAACAGCCATGCAGAAAACATCCCAGGACGTGCACCAAAAAGTATGTCCACTAGTTGTAAGTAGGTTTCACATTGTTGCCTTGTGTGTGTGGTGTGTCAGCATTGTACACATTGTTGGTTGAATGGGTGTGGTGATTGTTAGCACATCCTACAGTTTTGGGTGCATTGCTGGACATGATGGAGTCACCAGTCCTGCAGTGTGTTCACTGGGTGATCTGTTGGAATACTGTGTGTATAGAAGTGCATGGGGTTACAGTGGATGTTTTATGTGGTTGGGTTGTGGACATTGCATTACAGAGTACTGCACTACACTATGATGTATTGGTTCTGTGTACTTAATAGACTACTGGTAGCAGGGGCAATGTTCTGAAGATGTTGTGGTTTGGTTGGCAGTAGTAAAATACTATGAGTGGAAGTGGGTAAAGGTGACGGAGACTGTGTTATGTTTGTGGATTCTGCTAACTGCCTACATGTCTGTATGCATGGCTACAATATGGTGCGGGGGTTGGGTAGGAGTGCCAGTGGCTGTATTTACGTTTGTGGGTGCTGCTACCTGGCCACATGTTTGCATGCATGGCTGCATAACATTGCGGTTGGTGTGGCCAAGGACTAGGTTCTTGGGTGCATGGCCAAAGGCCGTAGGAGTGCTGGTGGCTGTATTCAGTTTGTGGGTTCTGGTACCTGCCACATGTTTGCATGCATGGCTGGGTAACGTTGTGGTGGGTGTGGCCAAGGCCTAGGCTCTTGGATGCATGGCCAAAGGCTGCAGGCCGTAGGCCATGCACCCAAGAGCCTAGGCCTTGGCCACATCAACCGCAACGATATGCATAACCAAATGTGTGAGCTGTGAGCACTGTGATCAGCTTCGTCCTCATTAAGACATATTTTCCTCTTCAAACATACAATGTGGTGATTACAAATCTGTATACCCCAAGTTAAGTGACAGCCACACGGGCAAATGCAAATTGTACAGTGAGCTCTGCAAAGTGCACATTTAAAGCCCCAGAACAAAAGTAATATAGAGAGAAATATAAAAGCGCAGATCTAAAAGTCCACAGCACACCTGTCTCCTTTCGCACAAAAAATAAACGAGCCTATCAACTATTTACGGAAATTCCCAAACAAGAAAATCTGCTCAACCTTTTTGAGAGCAAGACTAAACATCTTGAAAACAAATGAGATACTGGGAATTCGAAGGAAACCGTCCATCAATTCCTGTCGCCTTTGCTCGGAGTCCAACACAATTGAAAGCCTGAAGCACCTAATTTTCAACTGCCCAGCACTAGCCTCTAACAGAGAAATCCATCTTGGCTATCTATATTCACAATTTTCAAGGCTGGATGGAGACTATTGGTGGGCATTTCAGATGAACGGGTTAAATCGAAAAACGGTCATTGCAATGGGAAACTTCCTACATAGCCTTCAGTTGAAATCTCTCCCCTAGAAAAGGTCAACAGCAAAGGATTTAACCCACTTAAGCCAACCTAAAAGAAACAAAATAAAATTCACGAGGAAGGTCTTCTTTTGTAAAAACTGTCGATACAGTTATAAACAAAAAAAAAAAATAGAGAGAAATATATTGTTGTTTTATTAGCCTGCTTATGTGCAACATGCAGTAGTTGCTGAGAGCCTCCCTGTGCCTCATGGCCACTTTCCATTAAAACAGTGGGAAGGCCCTGATACTGCCCCTACTTTTGACACATGAATTGCCAAATACTTTATTGAAAGTATGGTAGTGTGAAAAGACAATGGGCCTCATTACACGGTAGGCGGTAAGGGTTTACCGGTACTGGTATTTTACTGGTACCGGTAAATCCTTACCGCCTTACTACGAGGTCCCTTTGCGGGTTGGGGAATTTAACGCCTGCTTTTTGCAGGCGTTAAAAACCAACCCGCAAAGGGACCAGTGGAGCTAATTACGGTACTGCAATTTGCGGTACCGTAATTAGCGCCTTCCCCATTCCCATAGAGCCCTATGGGGCAAAAATGGGAATGGGGAAGGGCAATGGTGGAAGGGGGAATTACCGCCCGCCAACCTTGGAACAGGGCGGTAATTCCCCTTTCCACCAAGGCAGTGCCGGTATTTTACCGGCATGAACCATGGCGCTAATAGCGCCATGGTTTACAGCCTACCGTGTAATGAGGCCCAATGAGGTGATAATACTTCTGTATACCCAAAGGGAAGTGACAGCCAGAAAGGCTCCAGCAAATGCAGCTTGTAAAACGAGTGCTGCAAAGCACATTTAAAGCCCCACAACACAAGTAATATAGAGAGAAATATATTGCTGTGTTCTGAGACTGCTGGCTGAGAACATGGGACAGTTGCTGCCCCCATTCCCCTCAGACTCAGGGCTCCTTTCGACTGAAACAGTGGAAAGGCCCTGATTGTGTAGTGAGACAGAGCACTGGCTTGGAGCGCTGAACAAACAGTATTCATGGAAGAGAGCAAACAGGCAGCTCTGAGAGGCACAGGATGTTTATGGCCGGAGGTGCTACAGGAGGCTTCAGCTTTTGGATCTCCAGATGTTTTGGACTACAAATCCCAATATCCTTGTGCATTGACAATGATAGCTAGGGCATATGGGAGCTGTAGTCCAAAACATTTGGAGCACCAAAGGTTGCAGACTTCTACGCTCTTGTTTTCTATATGAAACAAATTTACGGAATTGGTTAAAAAGACAGAGGGCTTCATTACGACGCTGGCGGTAGAGGGTTAAACGGCCCCGTTAGCCCTCTACCGCCTCATTACGAGGTCTGCTGGCGGGACCCACTAACGATGTCTGGTAAAACCAGGCGTCCTTAGCGGGACCCGCTAGCAGACCAGGATGCAAACAGCGGGCCTGTCATTAATGGGCCTGTTGTTTGCATCCTCCCCATTCCCATTGAGCCCAATGGGGGCTCAAATGGGAATGGGGATGTACCGGGTCCGGGTTCCTTGAATGGGGAACTACCGGGCCCTCTAAGGTCGGAATGGCCCGGTATTTCCCCATTCAAGGAACCCGGACCCGGTACCCGGTATGGGGATAGCCATGCCGCTAGCAGTATGGCTACCTCCATGCTTGTAATGAGGCCCAGAATCTTTGTTACTGTGCCCTGGAGCTGGGAGCTATTGCATTAGAAAATTGTTTAAAAACAAAATGTAAAGCGTGCTTTTCCGGTTTGTCGTTGTCATCTTATTTTTCTGGTCTATGTCAGGATCGGCTGAGGGTTTCTTGAGAAGACGGTGCACAGGAGAGGGCTTCAGGCGGGAAGGGAAGGCTCCAGTGGCGAAGGAGTGATTGTAGAAGTCGGCCAGGGCAGGAGCGAGGGTGTCAATATGTACCTTCATGGTTTAGGAAGAACAGGGAAGAACCTGTTTGGACAAGACTTTCATAGTTCAGACTTGTCCAGAAATCTCGTCAGGGGAAAACAGAGGAAAGGAAGAGAAAGGGGGAGGAGAGGCAGTCACAGGGGGGCCAGAGGTAGCAGAGAGAGAAGCTGGAAGAGGAAGAGAGGACGAAAGGGTGGACAGGTTTTCCTGGGTTTTAGAGATGAAATGAGAAGCCAGGGCCGTGCAGAGGGTCTGGGAGGGAACAGGGGAAGTAGAGACTGCAGCAGGATTGAACAGCTATCCAAGACAGCTATCCAAAACAGATGCACAGACTTCTTTTCTCGCAACCTTGGTGGAGGAGCAACAAGCAGCAAAAGCTCTTCTGCTACAGGTTTTTGAGACTGTCTCGGCAAATACAATTTCAGGAATGGCAAATGTAAAAATAGCACCTGCTATGACTGAGCGACAGACAACACCGAAGGTGCCGGTAAGACCTTTTGGGATCAACACAAGTCCCTTTAGCAACAGAGTTACCAAGCAGAAAAAGTACAAAAAAATTCAGTAGGATGGGATTCTAAAGAAATACAGATCCCGCTTCCAACAGAGTTAAGGAATCTATTGAAAAACAAAAAGCAAATCCGGGATCCACAATCTCCTCTTGAATGCTTTAGGCTTGTTGACAATACAAAGAAGGGGAAACCTAGAGGAGTAGTCAATAAAGATAGTATCCAAAGGGTTCTCTTGTTGAAAGACAAGGGCCTGATGGCCACATTCGTCAAGCATGTCTACATGGTCCTCTAAAGATTGGAGTGAAAAAACTGGCAGAGAACTACATGGATGGTCTGGCCATGCAAAGTAACGAATTGTCATAAAAGCATCCTGCAAGTGTAAACTCAGACTCACGTGTTGATGCTTCTAAAATGGCTGAAAGTGTGCCGTTGTCTAAACAGGAGGATTTAGCACCAGTTAAACCGCATTTTGAGATGCCTATAATCCATCCAAAATGCCCTAAAGGACATGGGCACCTGGGTATTATAGAGGAAAATCATCCAACGGTTTTTGAACAGGTCCGTTCTTCTGTCCATTTTCCTCCAGCTTTCTTACTTTGATGTAGTACAATCATCGGACATATTAAAAATTGAACTACCTGGTTGGAACAGTTCCACAAATTGGGCATTGGTAGAATTCTCCTCTCCATTGATGGAGGCTTTGTTAAAAACACATGCAGGTCTTCTATCACAGCTGGGATATAGGTTGATCGCTTGTAGAAAGGTCAAAAGAAGCATCAAATACATTACGGTCCATCCATCGCAGCTGGTTAGACACTCTGGCTCGCAGAACTCCGAACGTGAGGCTCTCCGGGCCTTACAGACTCAAAGCGCTAAAGCCAGAGAACGTCATTCATATATTGAATATTGGTTGCCAGTGTATTCTCAAAGTGGGGCAAATTGATAATCTGTCGCTCTGATTTGTTATGAGTGGTTGTCTTGGAATACGTGGGGCTTTCTCTCCTTTTTGGTGTATGCAGATGGCCAAATGTTAATTGAGGCTGCAGATCTTTTCCTATTACAAGAAACTTGGTGCACCAAACCCATTTGTATTGTTGGATATCAAATTTTAACAAAAAATGCAATTCTGTTCGTGAAAGGGAAGGTTAGAGGTGGTTTAGCTATAGGTACTAAAGCTCACTTAAAATTATGCACGCTCACACACCCGATTAATTCTCCTTACGTGATGATGGGAATTTTACAATCCCTTTCTCCCAAATCACAGAATATACTAATCATTAACATATACGATCCGCCAGCTGGCTCTCAGACACATTCTCAGACACGTTCTGTTCAGAGCATTCTATTTTACCGTATCACTTTTAAACTTGAAAGATCACCTGCTGACCAGATCCTGATAGCAGGAGATTTCAATAAAAGGGATCTGCACATAGGCACTAGATCTGGCCCTCGGGGCTCAAATTCCTGGAAAGGAACGAATGGATTTCTTTGACTTGAAATTTCTTAATTGCTATCTTATTAATGCTCTTGTGTCTAAATGTTCTTGGTCAAATGGCACTGTGGAATCTCACATAGATTATGTGATGGCTAGTTCCACGTTGTGCATCCAGTGCAGCCATATCACAATTAAGATGAGTGATGAGGGGGCACTGGGTTAGCAAATGGAAATGCAAAATGTATCCTTGCCTAGTTAAAAGCAATCTACAATGAATGCTAACTATCAGGGTAATCGCCTTCATTCGACAGGTGACAGTATCAAACATATTAATGAGGTTCTGTGTCAAGATCTACATGGGGTCATGGGAGCCCTTCTAGCAGCGGATTGGGAACTGGAAGCAATGGTTGCAGTCAAGGCACAACCACTGCCAAAAAAGATGTGGACAAAAAGCCATAATAACATAATTTATAATTCTGCTCCCTTCGACTATATTATTGATGGAAAAAAAGATCATACCATAAGGAGCGCGCAGCTGCTAGATGCAATTTTGTGTTAAATTCACAAGAAAGACAAACAATTCTCATTAATTTATCAACAAAGTATAAAAATTGGTTAAAACAACACAAGTACTCTGTAAGAGGGGCTAATTGGCACTGGTTGTTCTTTTGGCTAAAAACACACATTGTAAGTAAGTTTTGGCAGCATTATAACAACTTTTATAAATCTTTTTTCCACATGAATTAAATCCTACATCTCAAGAGGCTTGGTTTTTGTATATTAAGGATCAATAGTATATTCCATCTACAAGTACCTCTGAGCCACTGCTTATGAAATATAGAGCTTTGGTGGCTATTACAAGAACGCCACAGACCCTAACTAATTTACACTTTGAAGAGGATAAATTAATGAGATTGATTTGTAAGTGGAAAGCATTATGTGCAAAGATATTGAAAGTCATTTTTTCTCACATCACCCAGACTGGCAGTAGACCATAAAGTTGGCAGAAATCCATATTGGTAGCCATTTTCAAAAAAGGCAATAGACTGGAGCCATCAAATGATCGCATTTTAGTGATGATGGACTCTAGCCAAAAGCTCTATGCTAATATATTACTTGAAAACGTGTCCAAACCGGATTCAGGAATACCTTCAATACCATAACCAACATTACCACACTACGTTTCCTTCAATCTACTGGTGGTGCTGGTAGGCAATGTGATTCGTTCTGTTGCTAAGTAGACTTCACCAAGACCTCTGATCTGGTATCTAGACTTAAGCTTTGGGGCGAAATTGAAAAAATTGGGAATTGGCCTTATACTACTATACTTCATACAATATTTATACTCTAACACCTCAAATTCTATATGCCTCAGCTCCGATGGAATCCATTCTAAATATTCAAAAATGAATCAGGGCCTGAAGCAGGGGTGTGTATTGGGCCCCATTCTTTATAATGCATATACAGCAGACCTGGAACATTTTTTGCGCTTAGCGCGTAATTTTCCACCAGCAATAAATGGTACAAAGATCGTCAGCATGTCTTACGCTGACGATATTAACTTATTCCATCAGACTTGTATCGGTCTACAGTGTTCAATGAACGTGCTGATGGGATATGCAAAGGAGAATGACTTGGTCATTTAATAAAAAAGAAAAACAGAATGATGAGCCTTGATGAAAGCCGCGTGGCTACTGAAAGATTTAAATGGTACGTGGAAAAAGGTGTACAGGATTTTGTATATTTGTATTTAGTCAAAATTCGATCATCCTCTTCTTATCATGAGATAAGAAATATGAGAAAATATGGAACAGATGGCTTGTCATTAAGAATGTTATCGAACACCGGGGAGGGCACAACATCGGAGGCTTTGTTGAGATCTACAAATTGAGTATTATCCCATCAATATTATATGCATTGGAAATCATATCATCATTGCAGGTAAATTGGTTATGGAAACTGGGGGCTAAGCTATTACGTTCTATCATTAACATCCCCAAGGCTGTCCCAGTCGAAGCACTAAGACTTGAAAACAGATTACCATCTTTATATTCGTTATGGGCTACCAGAAGATTTTTACTATATGCAAAACTATGTTAATCAAATCGCAGCTCCAACGCTGTGCTGCAACTTATAGGAAAAGGGATGAATTCCAACACCTGTAATGGCTTTGTAGCAGAGCTACAAGATTTCACTAAAAAACATTTGTTGTTAAACCTGGACCTGGAGTTAGACATTTTTTAAAACAATCTGTTATGATGCTTGCCCCTGGCCCTCACTGGTAAGTCAGCCTTCCAGTTAGGGCTAGGTCAAAGGCCTTAAAACCTCATCCAAGACTCTCTTGGAGTCAGTGCTTTGGCGCCAGGCTCATAACCATCATGAAGACCAACACTAGAATGGGACTATTTACTTGGGACTATTTAACTTGGGGGGGTTCAGCCAACATGGAGGCACACACATAGCTTAGTTACAAGAAACTGAGCTATGCGGTCTAGTCTTTTGGGTGTGGCAGGCCTGGGACTAATTTACCTGGACTACTTTGGGTGTGGCAGGCCTGGGACTATTTTACCTGGACTACTTTACCTGAGACTATTTAAACCGCACCCAAACAGCAAAACATGCTTTGCGTTATTCTGCTGTGGGCAGCGTAACGCTCACCGTGTCCAGTTCTTTGATGCCAGTTTACCTGAAACCAAGGACCTGCAGAGAAAGAAAGAACACTACGAAACTTACCTGGAACAGTATCCTGTCTTCAATCCATCGCTGACTTCAGTTCCACTCACATGAAGGTACGAACTCCATCATCCGGCACCGCATGCATCCTGGAATACCATAACCTGGAAAGAGGAGAAAGAAAGACAGCATTAGTAAGCGTTTACTCACGTTTCCTCCCAAATGAAGAAAGCCACACAATTCTTAACTGGGTAGTCATCTCCTGGTCAGTATCATTGCTGGAACATTATGGCGTTCAGCGAGGAACATCGCAACCTGCAAGGAGAGAAAAGACACAGGTCAGCAATATAAAAGGCGAAACAGTGCCGCGCATCGTGCATTACTCACTGGACAGCATTGCGCAAACACTGCGCTTTCGCCTACCGGCCCATGCTCATCTTCAAACTGCATGACAACACCAAAATACCTTTCCATATCTAAAAGGAAAGAAGCAAGACATTATTATTCGAACTAAGAGGAACATAAGAACTGCATATAAAGACTGTAAAGAAGCAAACCTACAGAGTCGCAGCAGGCCTGGATTCCCACAGGGAGACTTGCACCAGTGAAGTAACTTGGTCGCTGCTCGCCCCCACATCTACGCGCCCCTACCACAAGGAGAAGGATGGAGAATCCACCTTTTACAATATTAAGGTGAGGAAAAGGCCCAGGGGGTAGGAAGGAGTTGAGGCCAAGGGAGGTGGGAAAACATAAAGACAATCTGGTATTGAATCCAGCGCTCCTATATTGCAGATCCATCTTTAACCAGAGGCCTTACCAAGGGACCGGGAGAGGGTTCGAGAGTGCAAATCATCCAACCAGGGCTGGGTGGCGCCCCGTGGATACCAGGTGAGTGTAACACAATCCTGCTTAAGAAGGATTAGTAAAACATAAAACCCAAGAGTTGTTGCATGGATCATCTTCCAGCCTGACTGAGGGGCACAGGACGGCGTATGGATTCCTAGCTGTGAGCATAAGACGATAGTGGGGAATATACCTGAGGATGGTTGTTGCATGGAGCATCTTCCAGCCTGACTGAGGGGCACAGGGCGTCGTATGGAATCCTAGCTGTGAGCATAAGACGATAGTGTGGAAGATACCTGAGGATGGTTGTTGCATGGAGCATCTTCCAGCCTAACTGAGGGGCACAGGACCGCGTATGGATTCCTAGCTGTGAGCATAAGACGATAGTGGGGAATATACCTGAAGATGGTTGTTGCATGGAGCATCTTCCAGCCTGACTGAGGGGCGCAGGATGGCGTATGTAATCCTAGCTTTGAGCATAAAATGATAGTGCAGAAGATACCTGAAGATGGTTGTTGCATGGAGCATCTTCCAGCCTCACTGAGGGGCACAGGACGGCATATGGAATCCTAGCTGTGAGCATAAGACAATAGTGGGGAAGATACCCTGATGATGGATGTTCCAGCCTGACTGAGGGGCACAGAACAGGGTATGGAATCCTAGCTGTGAGCATAAAATGATAGTGGGGAAGATACCTTAAGATTGTTGTTGCATGGAGCAACTTCCAGGCTAACTCTTGGGCACAGGACAGCGTATGGAATCCTAGCTGTGAGCATAAGATGATAGTGGGTAAGATACCTGAAGATGGTTGCTGCATGGAGCATCTTCCTGCCTGACTGAGGGGCACATGATGGCGTATGGAATCCAGCTACGAGCATAAGACGATAGTGGGGAAGATACCTGAAGATGGTTGTTGCATGGGGCATCTTCCAGTCTGACTGGGGGGCGCAGGATGGCGTATGGAATCCTAGTTATGAGCATATAAGACGATAGTGGGGAAGGGTTCCATGTCATTTCATCGCAGGATGTTTTTTCGTGGGTTTTTTTACCGCAGATTTTTTTTTCAATTGTTTTTATTTTTGGGAGGTTTACCCCCCCAAACCCTGCATCCCCTTTAATTTATTTTATATCCCCGTACACCCACACACAATTTATATAATTTCTTTAAACTCGCCAAAAAATCTGATGATTTTTTTTTAAAAAGAATCTGCGGTAAAAAACCCAGCGAAAAAACATCCGGCAATGAAATGACGTCGTATGACGTCGTACCGTGGGGAAGATACCCGAAGATGGTTGTTGCATGGAGCATCTTCCAGCCAGACTGAAGGGCACAGGAATCCTAGCTATGTCCCCTGCGGTCAGGTTCAACGAGCAGCAGTTTGATGGGCCAGGTCTGAAGGAGAGGTGCAACCACATGGGTGACCTGTGTCTGTACTCCCCTGTAAAGCTCCCAACTGCCAACGCTGTGCCAGCGAGGGCCTGAGTCTGCATGAATAAACAGTCCTACAATGAAGCTGCCTCTACGAGTCACCTCTGTCTGCAACCTTCATATTAAGCAAGTCTTCCCTCCAACGTTGATGATTTATATTATACATCTAGGGCGTATGTCAAACTGTTGTGTGCAGAAATAAAATCAAAAACCATAGAACGAAATTTAGAATGTTTCACTTTTACATATTTTTAAACTGTATATATATTTCGAGCATTTGCAAAAGAACTGAATAAACACAGACATTTGGAGATGTGAAAAGACATCACACTTATGGCAACCAAATAGGTGCCTGATTCATGGAATTATTTGCGAGAAAAAAGCAGATTTGCGCGCCTTTCTGCCCGAAAATCCTCATGCTTCAAACAGGGATTTTAGGGCTGAAAGGCACGCAAATCTGTGTTTTTCACGCAAATAATTCCATGAATCAGGCTTTCTTCAGATAACACATGCAAGAGCAGCTTGCGTGCACATGCCAAACAAGCAGATTTATATGGCAATAACCATGAATACAGATCAGACCTTCACATACAACATGCACATATGTCCAAAAAGCCAACAAATAGAGATAATGCATGCAAGTGCAACCATCAACAGGGCATACCACGCCTCTCACTATTACACACACACACAGAAACACATATCTCAGAAAGTGTGGTCTGTCTCAGAAAGTGTGGTCTGCTAAGCAGACCCGTATTTCAGAAAAATGTCCTGTTTGACAGCTTCAGTGAAACAAAGTCACTGCAGAAGGATGTTGCACCTTTGATCCAAAACCATAATAATGAGGTTAAACTATCGGATAATCTGGAAATTTAAGCCACATCTAGGTTTGCTATGGGGGCTACTAGCTCACATAACTACTAAAAGTCATGCCATCTCTCAACATCCAGAAGGACAATAAGCAGGAAGAATGTGCCTCTTGTTGATGCTTTGTGAGGCTGGTTAACACTTCTATCCACCTCATGGACTGCCCAGCAGGGGATTTGTGGGGGCTGGGTTGCAAAGCGAAAGGACTATCCTCACACCAGGTTGTTGGATAACTTTAACTGTTAAAGCAGCAGGCTTGAAAATGGGGAGGGTTTAGGTAGCCAGGGAAATACAGGGGAAGGATTCCTCCATCTTGGGTTTCCATTGGCTTCTCTTTCCTTCTTGTCTCCTCCACTTCCTGCACAGCAAAGCACGTTGGGTATGTTGCCAGAAGGCCAAAACCACTTGTTACCCTAGCAGAGAGTACACCTTTTAAAACAGGCTTGCTTTTGTCCAATGCTGGGTGGCCTTTTGCCTTATCCTTATAAGGAAGGGCTCTTAATTTTGAAAATTCAGAACTTAAGAAGAATTTCTTCGAAGCCTGTTGGGAAGGGGTACCACTCCAAAACATTGCATGCTTTTTCTGTGAAGAAGAAAACATCAGATTTAAAACATCGAGGTTTACACTTTTTTGTAAATATAGAGGGGTTGTGGGGTAAGGGTATTCATTAGGAATGGGGTGTGTTGGGGGAAAGGTGCAGGGGGGTCTCCCTCTGCATTTATTTCCCAAAAAGTGCAAACATTTCAAAAAGAAAATTGGCTATTTTCTGCTTCGCAGTAAAAAAGTTGCAGTGATGGCATAGATCCATAGAAGGACACTCCTATCCATAGTCCTCCAGTTGTGAGGCGAAGGTAGGTGCTCCAAAGCATAGTCAAGCTGTGCTCCATACCCATCCCCAGGGCACATTGGGGGTAACCTGCTTTGGGAGCAAGACCTGTCCCTCTACTAGCTGCACTGGTACCCAGGCTCCTCGCTGGAGGTGAACGACTCCTGAAGCTGCTAGCTTACCGTTCCTGGGTTGAGAGAGAAGGTCCAAAGGACAAGTCTTGTCCTTATGCCTCTGGACTGGTACTCCCAGCAGCAGAAGAAGCAAAGCAGCTGTTTTGCATTCTATAGCGTCAGCCCACCATTGTACCATCTTCGACCACATTTGAACACGCCAGGACCCAAGGTGCTGACGTTGACACTGCTCCAAACCACTTTTGCAACTGCTCCAGATGAGCAAACTAGAAGCTTGTCACTGCGGTAGCCTATGAAGCATCACATCTCAATGACCATCGAACCGACCCTGGTGGCCTCATTAACTTCATCGAACTGCAATGAAGTTCATCTCAAACCTGACTCGATACCTGCTCCCAGTGTGGATCACTGCGATTCATTGCATCCGCCCAGTGTAAAGACGCTTGGTTTCACACCATGAAACCACCAAAAACAAGGTACACTGCTAAGCCACCCATGTGCTCCTTTTCTCAACAAAGGCATATCCTTTTGGTGCCATTGTTGTGATTTATTTGCCTTTCACCCCAGCTACATTAGCCAGTGCGCTGGCATCAACTTCATGCAGCATAATCTGTGTTCTTTCCACAGGGGTGGGTTTTTGTTAGTTTGTTTTGGTCTTGTTATAGTATATGGTGTGTTTAATTAAAGTATATATATATATATATTTATCGGAACATTGA
The DNA here is from genome assembly GCF_040938575.1 of Ambystoma mexicanum. Classification (NCBI taxonomy): domain Eukaryota; kingdom Metazoa; phylum Chordata; class Amphibia; order Caudata; family Ambystomatidae; genus Ambystoma; species Ambystoma mexicanum. Next base: position 1,087,206,221 of record NC_090926.1, on the reverse strand, counting down.
TTGGGCATTCCCTTATTTTGGACTGTTGCACTTTTTAGTGTAATAATTCAAGCAGCAATGCGCAAGCCCAATAAAACAGTCATAAACACTACAGTGAATCATAGCCCTGTATCTGCTGCACGTGTGGGGGGTCAACCCTCTGTACTGCTGCCCATGGCTGCTAATCAACAGCAACATGTGTACCCCATATAGTCATGGTGCTTTGACCAATGACTGCCTCATCACTGGAAAAAAACCGTCTGGTGACATCTGGGCAAAACAGACCTGTGCTTTTATCTCTTTCAACTGGGATTGAAGGGATGATCAGGTTTGCAAACATGGAAAGAATGATTTACAAGAGACAAGGGAAATTGTCATTACATGCTAAGATTTGGGATTACTTTCTGAATTTGTACTAGTTCTTTATCTGTATATAAGTATATTGTATTCTGCATGTTGTTACTTTGTTTTGGTTATTTGTTCATTTGCTTTTATGAACTGCTTATTAGTTTTTGTGTAAATTGTACAAATAAAGAGATAAATACATTTTGAAAAACTGGGAAGCTACACTTTTAGGAAAAAGCTGGAGTGGTGTTGGTGTGGATCCTGAGTGGGGGTAGTGGGTAGGAATGGGGGAAGAATGGATGGACAGATAGAGATAGAATGGAGAAAGAGAGAGAAGGATAGAAGAGGATTGGGAGAGATGAATAGAAACAAGGAATGATGGAAGACTATAAAGATGGAAAGGAAGAAGGAAGTACAGCTGGCAGCAGAGAAAAGCAGACGGGATGAGGTATGTAGGAGTGAACAGAAAATGGAGATAAAAAACGTATGATATGGGGAGGGAAGCCAAACTGAGTAGAGTACAGGAAGCAAAGGAGGGCAGCTAGAAGACACGAAGGCAGGAGAGCAAGGGAGGAAGAAGCGTGGGCTCTCCATATCAAGAAGAGCGGAAGAGTGGGGAAAAGAGCAAGTAAAGGGAGAAAGGAAAAGACGGAAAAGAATCAAGGACGTGAGAATTGGCAGGAAGGGAGCAAAGATAAAACAAACGGTGGCAAGACAGCGTGAAGGATGTAAGGAAGAAAGCAACAGACAGAAGGAGCATGATGGGACTGAATGAGAGGTCTGACAAAGAATGACATGGAAAGAGCCTGGGGCTCCTTTTTGGTTGAGGGTTATCATAACAAACATGCGTGAAAGCTTGGTGCATACCGGGTGTTGCATGGCACCCCTGTGAGGGGCCATGGTACATTCCATGGCGTTGTGTGGTCACATGGTTACCCATGTGACCAACCTAATAAAAGGTCCGAGCCGCTTCCGGCTCGGCAGTCATGAGTGAACCTGACTCCGCGTGGTGTGTTGTGTTGGTGCCTGGGGGGTGCCTCGCCATGTGTGCTGGGCCCACGGTCGGGGCCCAGCTGGAGGACGGTGCCCCTGCCGGGCAACGCCGTCCGGACGGTGCCCCTGCCGGGCAACGCCGTCCATGTGAGTCCCCCAACCATGTGAGGCGGGTTGGGGAGGCGACCCCGGCCTGGGTGCCCCCAGAGCCGGGGCCGCGGTAAGCCGGTGGCCAGCCGGCTGTGTGAGGCGCTCCGGTGATCTGGAGCGGGGTGGGCGGAACCCCCACCCATGAGTATGCGGCGTGATCGCCGCACTGAAGTGTGTCGTGTCGGGTGCAACCCGACACGAATATGGGGCTGCCCGGTGGACCGGGACAGCCCCCAACAATGGCGACGAGGAGAGGGGCCCCGCGTGCCCCGGAGAAGATATGGTGCGGGCCCATCTCCATCTGGGCCCGCGATGTGGAGGAGCGGAGACGTCCTTTCCCCCTATCCCCGTGGGGAAGAGATGTTTCTGCGGCGTCGGCCGCGACGAGGAGCGGCTAACATCGCCGCGGTGAGGAGGCGCTGCCCCTCCCCCACCCGCGACGAGGGGAAACGGCGAGCATCGCCGAAATAAGGATGCGGGCCCAACTCCAACGGGGCCCGCAGAGGAAGCATCCCCTGCAGCCAACTGTGCCGCAGGAAGATCAGCGATGCGGACCCAGCTCCAACTGGGCCCGCAAGGTAAGAAGGAGCCGTTTCCCCACCCGGAGGAAGAGGAGGGAAACGAGGGGCCGCCCAACAGCTGACGCGGGCCCCAACGGAAGGCGGGCCCATCATCAGCTGGGCCCGCAACACAAAAAAAAAAATGGAAAAAAAAAAAAGGAATAGTGCAGGCCCGAATCGAACGGGCCTGCAAAGGAAACAAAGGAGGCGGGCCCAGCACCAGCTGGGCTCGCAAGCACAATAGAGTGCTCGCCCCGAGGAGCGGGCGGAGAGCTGCCTGCCCCCCCCCACCCGCAGGCCGCGGCAAACATCGCCGCCGAAAAAAAAATAAGGCAGCGGGCCCAACACCAGCTGGGCTCGCAAGGAAGCTGCCCGCCCCGTGTGGGGTGATCCTGCGGCGTCGCAGCACCGTGAGGTGAGCTGTCTGCCCCCAACTGGAGGGAAGCATGCGGCAGTGCCCTTCAAGAGCATGGGCCTGCCGTGCAAAGAAAAGGGGAAACGAGGATGCAGGCCCCCAGGCCCCGGCAAGGAGGAACAGGGTTTTTCTGCCACCCTGCCACGATCTCCTCTCCGCACAAGTGGACTTAGCCGATGTGGCCCCTGGGCCTCCCTAGGTGCGGCTTTGCCGGTGTATTGTGTGATGGGGTAGTAACTGTCCTAAGTGAACTCTGGTGAGGGTGCGAGCTGGTTTCCGGCGACTCCAGACTGAAGATGGACATCATAAGTGACATTCCCCGGAAGACTGTGAGCCGGCAGACATGGACTTGCTTAAAATGGTCCAGTTAGTGGGCAATGTCGTGTGGTGCGCACCTGTAGGCTCCGAGTGCTTTATATGGTGCCAGTAGCCCTCACTGGTGCCGTTTAGTGATATGAGAGCCACTCACCCAGGTTAATAAAGGGTGTGCAAAGTAGTAGAGTGGCTCAAATAGTAGTAGTTGTGGCTAGATGGGGATTTTGGGGTTTTTGTTTTGTCGATATGAAAAAGGAGGAGTGTTGCATGGCACCCCTGTGAGGGGCCATGGTACATTCCATGGCGTTGTGTGGTCACATGGTTACCCATGTGACCAACCTAATAAAAGGTCCGAGCCGCTTCCGGCTCGGCAGTCACGAGTGAACCTGACTCCGCGTGGTGTGTTGTGTTGGTGCCTGGGGGGTGCCTCGCCACGTGTGCTGGGCCCACGGTCGGGGCCCAGCTGGAGGACGGTGCCCCTGCCGGGCAACGCCGTCCGGACGGTGCCCCTGCCGGGCAACGCCGTCCATGTGAGTCCCCCAACCATGTGAGGCGGGTTGGGGAGGCGACCCCGGCCTGGGTGCCCCCAGAGCCGGGGCCGCGGTAAGCCGGTGGCCAGCCGGCTGTGTGAGGCGCTCCGGTGATCTGGAGCGGGGTGGGCGGAACCCCCACCCATGAGTATGCGGCGTGATCGCCGCACTGAAGTGTGTCGTGTCGGGTGCAACCCGACACGAATATGGGGCTGCCCGGTGGACCGGGACAGCCCCCAACACCGGGGATCCCTATGGAGCCAGCCGGATTTATGTCCCAGCATATAGCAGGCGGACACCTTAGGGATCCATTGTACACTCGAGCCTGGCAGGCAGCATTTACTCAATGCGGAGTGCAAATGAACAGGGCAAAAGGCGGCATACACGAGTATGCGCCTTTTGCCCAGCACATTTGCACTCCACCATGCAAATGACCAAAATGTGGCTGCGGGGAGCCGCCTACCTGAATGTCTACACGTACATGTAACAGTTCCCCGCCGCCTATTTGCATCCTCCAGTAAAATAAGGTCCTTTATACCTAAAATCATGAAACATATCCTATCTTCCCTTCGATGTTCCCTATAAGCTGCGGGGCTGTGCTGCCGCGCACCTTTGAGTCTGAAGTCACGCATATTGGTTTCTTTACCGCACACGTTAATGCACACGTTAATTTTCCTGCCCTGCCCTCCCTTCATCATCATTAATTTATAATGGGCATACTTCATCTAATCGGGACGTCGTGGACATGGACCTCTACACAGCCACTCACACCATGCTTTTAACATGATTGGCTGTAGCAGCGCTTGGCTGCACGTGCGGCGCTGCTACTGCCAATTAAACGCGGACATGGACCTCTGCACAGTCACTCACACCAGGATTCTAATATGATTGGCTGTAGCAGCGCTTGGCTGTACATGCAGCGCTTCTACAGCCAATCAAACACGGTTGCTCCCCCCTCCCCCACCCAACACCAGTCTCACCTCGTGCTTAAGGCGTGATACCTTGGTTGGAGCTCTCTGGTGTGGTGGCTGTGGTCTTGTTGTGTTCCAGACTTTTTTTCAGGCCCATACGCTACTGGGCCGTGAGCACTGCCGGTGGCACGGACAGGCCCGTCGTTACATAACACTTTGCCTGGGACAAGTGAGGTGAGTACTGCGCACACATTATCTGCTGCTCTGGCATTCACTTGAGAATAAGAAGCACCCCAAGAAGTGTACTATTTGTACCCTTCCTTTTCCCTCACCTTGCTTTACACTACGCTGCTGTCCTCAGTCACAAATGAAGGATGGGGTTGCACAAGGGACGGGCGGAATGCCGTGTATTAACCCCACAGGGCCCGTTTGAAGGGTGGGGGTGGGCAGGTGGAGGGTTGGAATCGCAGGAGCTCAGGCTGTATCCAGGTCCGGGATGCCGTGGAAGTCACCCCATATGGCCTGGTTGGGGAGGGGCGGTGCAGCATATATAGCTGTTGTCCTTATGGTTTATATGGCATTGGCAATCCTGTCGGGCACGTGTTGATGCGGCAGGATGTCATTGTGGGATGCGTTGCTTGCTATCTCTGTCCAGGTTTTAAGGCTCTACCAAAATGAGCATTTTAGTACAAATGATATGGTAATAGTGGTCATCTAGCTACTGAGGTGAATTGGCCTGCTCACAGTGTTATCTGCGGGTACATTAATTGCACTTGTTCGTGAAAGGAGTTTGGTAACAATGAAGGGAGGCATCTTGAAGAAAGTAATGGCGATTGATTGGCAATGGTGAGTCTTCTTGGCGACAGTAAAACACGAGTGCTGAAAATAAGTAGTTTGGAAAAGTCCTCATTTGTGAAAATGGGGCTCCTTATTGGGATAATGGTAGATGCTCACTGTGCTTGGTAATTTTGAAAATGGTGGTGGGCAAGAGTGTTCATATTGGAGAATTAGGGCATTTGAGCACTGATACCATAGCCTTGGGCTGACAAAGACTGATTTATTTTAAAGGTTTGAACTACGCATCTCTTTTAAGAAGCGAATAGGAACTGATTAGGTGTGCATATCCCAAAAAGATCAGCTTTAGTCGATTGGTGTTAAACTACGTATCCAGTTCTGCCACCATCAGTGAGGGGGTAGGCAACTGGGCATTGCACGCTATCTTCCCTGATCTTGCACCTAGTTGTGCAAAAGAAAAACAAGAGCCCCACCTGCATTTCAGTGCGCATGCAGCACTTTGAAACAAAGCATGGTCATTGGATGCACGGGCCTGCTCTTATCGTCTGCATGGGCCCATCTGTGTCGTGTTCCAGCATTGCTGAATTCCAGACACCACCTAAAGAAGAGAAAATCCAACAAGGCCTAAGAGCACGCACCCACTATGCTTTTGCATGGGTTGTAGGTCAAAGGATCAAATCAAAAGGATCTAAATACAATAGGGTCGAATCAAAAGGACCTAAATCAAAGGGGTCAAACCCCCCCAAAACCCAGGTTTTTGCTGTAAAAATCACTTTTTTTTCCTATGTGGAAACCCAAAAAAATATACATTTAAAAAAAAAATGTGACCCTTTTGTTTTAGGTCCTATTGACTCGACCCTATTGCATTCCATCCTTTTGCATTCGATCCTTTGACCGGACACCTTTTGCATGTATGAGCCGCAGCTCCCCTGAGGGGCATTGACTCTGTCATTCTGGCAGCCCTCCAAGTGTTCCGCTTGCGTGCCCAAAACCCATGGATTATAATCCCCTGGGAAATAGGATCACTGCTGGTTTAGTAGTGTGGGCCTGAGCAGGCAGTTTAGCGGCTTATCCCTGAACCCCTGCCGTCCAGAAGTCATTTTGTCACTCTTCCCCATATACAGTATCCTTGCCTCCGCCACATATACAGATCTCTGCCATTCTATCCACTGTCACAGAATACATTGAACCCCTGCATTATTTATTATTATTTATAACACGCTTAATACCCAGAGGTTTCTAAGTGCGAACCGGGGATCAAACCTGTGTTGCTCCGCTTCATCTTGCTTCCAAGGCACTGCCCCTGAGCTATCCTCCCTTGACTTTTGTTCGACACCTTCTTAGTGTACTGTTTTCTTGCTTCCCTGGATCATACTAGCAATTTGCTACACTTGATGGCCAGGACCGTCCTCAGTGTGTGTCTATTAACTTCTCCTTCTGGCTGGTTAGGGAAGAGACGTCTTCAGTTGGTTATGCCAGCATATCTTCAACACCATGTGGTTGTCCATTCATGTCTTATTAATCACTTCTTTTTGCTTCCATCATTTCCCTGTGCTGTTAAAGTTGGAGGATGTCTAATATCTTGTCTGTCCTGCTTGCTTGAGATGGAGGGAATCACTCCTGATCCTGAGTGAGTAATGCATGTGTGATGTGATAGAGTTTTTGTGCTAGTTCTGTGGCTGCATTATATTAATTTCAGTTATGTCCGTTTCAACTTGTTGCAACTAGGGTTGTTGAACACTGCTGGTCTGGAGGACTGCCGTCATCATGGTTGTCCTATCAGTATTGCAGGGAGCTGGGGTTGCAGTTTTGAGTGAGTGACTGAATGTGTCTGTCTAGTGCCAACTCCCTCTGCTTGGGCCCACACATGGTCAGGGTGGTTATGTAATCTAACAGCATTACAAAAACTAAACACAGCAAACCTTTAGCGTATTAAGGCCATACTAATGTCAGCAGGAGCTGTGCAAATGCCACATAGCATAACATTTGCAGAAATCTATAACTGCGTTTTATTAACAGAGATGCTCAGCCAACCCGTCCATTGCTATTAACTTACCATTTTTTCCAATGTTTCCAATGTCATTATTATATTATATTTTTGCACACTGTAAGGCCCTTTCAGCAAACATGCACCACCTGAGTTACTTGGGATTTTGGACATATGCTTGTGAGCTTTTATGCTGCACAAAAGCTATTGTTAACACTAACAGTACCCCTTTGTTGCATCGAAGCGTGTTAGTAGAGGCGGGTTTATCTTCATAGATGCATTGAGTATGCTGCTGGTATCTTTCCAATTGTTGCTAGTTGCCACATGCTGTCCGTGTCCATCCATGATGGGAGATTTCACATTGCTGATTTTCATTTCTTTCCGCTGGAGAGCAGACATTATATGCTCTGCTGTGCAATTCTATGTGCACAAAGGATAGGTGGCGGCGCTAGGTGGCCAGCGGCACTATATGCTACTTTGTTTTTAATAGAATGGTATACCAAGTTAGTATACACAGTTCTAGCCAGCCTTGGAACACATACCACCGTGCATGCCTAGTGCAACTACTTATGGCCAGTCAGTCAACTCCAACTGAGATGTAGGCTGTTCATTTAGTCAGCATGATTTCTGTAGCTCATGTTAGAAAACTATTTTGCTACTTTTAGTCTTGCGTTCTTCTGGACTGGGTGAACATTTCAAGTTGCAACAGACAGTTATAAAAGACATCTATCTGCCTTTGGCCTGAATGCAAGTTCTACACCTGCACATAGACAGCTGAGCAGCACAGCACTTTATTTGCATACAAATAATAGCTATTTCTTTTTTACCCAGATTATGGACAAATAGTTTAACTTCAGAAGATCTAAGTCTTCTTCATCAAAGGAAGGGAGTGCCACTGCCACTGCTGCTACAACACGACCTAAGAAGAAATGTAGTGCTGCTTTCAGAGAAGATTGGTTAAAGGAAATAGTTGTAACAGAGTGCCAGAAATCACAAGATAAGGTACATGTGCAATTTAGAGAGATTTTATTTTTCAGTGCAGTGGTGATTTGGGCCTGATTTACAGAGTATGTGCGGAAGCTAAAGTTACTCGTGAAGTTTCAACAGGAAAGAAATGGGCGGATGGGTGGGAATTGGACTACATGAAATGCCATTTAGTTGGAAAAGTCCATGTCTCTGCTGTACAGGCTCTCAGGCGCAGGAATTCAGCAGAGAAACTTGGGTTTGGATTGTGCAGTATGCTGGCACAAACCTCTACAGAGAGAGTTAATAGGTTGGCCATGGCTGAGCGACAACGGTCCAAGCCTGGAGAGGTCAAAGTTCTACTACACAATGTATTACTAGCAGTAAAATTAAACACCTCTGTGCTATCTCTGCAAGAAATCCACACTAACATAGCACACTACGCCAAAATACAAGATAGCTGGAGAAGTGAAAAGTATGTGTCTGCAGTGTAATCAGATCAGAATTCATGGCAGAAGCTCACAATGCTCCATTTCACACATGCATTGTTGATGAAAGCACAAACATTTCAGTCAGTTAGTTATTTAATTTAAGATCAGATCTCTGAATTTTACTCTGCCAATGGTCTTAATCTGCAGAAAATGGTGATGTTCAAATGCAATGGTGCATCCGTTATTCTTGGCAAAAACAACGGTTTTGCTACAAGACTTAATGTATTCCACATTTAATTGAGCAACAGTTTCCAGCTCACCGTGAAGAATTGGGCATTGGGGATGCTTGGAAGAATATGCCAATGATTAGGGAATTAGAAACCTTGTTAAAAACAGTTTATTCTGTGTTTTGCAAATCTCCTTTGTTAAAATCAAAATTTGAAGAAATGGGATCAGTCATTGGCCCTCATTACGGGTCCGGCGGTAACTGCCAGTACAACCAGCAGGTGGCACCGGACATGCAATGATTTACCGCCACCTGACTTGCCGGAAACACTGGGGCATTACAACCCTGGCGATCCGGTAAATGAGGGGCTGGTAATTGTTCATCCCATTCCCATTGAGTTCCATAGGACTCAATGGGAATGGGGACCACAGAAGCACCGGCGGTGCAGGCAGTGGCGGTGCTTCCGTGAATGTCTGAGGGTGGGTCCCCGCAGAATTGTACTTTGCCGGTCCAGAAACAACAGTGTGGTACGCTTACCGACACCATTGTTTCTGGGCCGGCAACATTGTAATGAGGACCATTGAATGTTATTCTTTGTCATGTTGACCCCTCAATGAAGTGAGGTGATTATCAAGACATTTTGCATTGAATGCATTAATAGACAATTATGAGGTCTTGCTAAAATACTTTGATCAGGAAATGAAGGAGGTAAATGCTGCAATAGCGAAATACTGTTTCAAGAAACTGTCTGACCCCACTTATCACATTTCTTTGACAGTGTTAAATGATATTCTTCGCAATCTAGCAGACTTGTCCAAGTTTTTCCAAAAAAAGCAGTCTTATACCAATTGAAGCCATGCAGTTTGCACGAGGCAAGATTAACCAGATGAGGGGACAGTACCTTGGTCAGGAAGTTTTCTGGGGCAGCACAGTTAGGGATCTGAACAGAACATACTCTGACAATGAGAAGGACATCAGTCCCGCATCTATTCTGAGTTTCATTGGCTTGGTGTGTGAGCATATGGAGAAAAGATTTCCAGAAAATGAACTGAAGGACTGGGCCAGTTTTTATTTTGATTCACTAGCCACTCAGCAATGCAGTTTTGAGTTTGGAATACAAAATGTTAAGCATCTTGTTGAAAAATACAGACATTTTAGATTTCTAAGACTGTTTAGAATCAGACCCTGGCATGCCTGTGGTGGATTCCATTGTCTTGAAGTATGTGGTAGCAAAGAAGAACAAGTGTGGTTCTTTAAAATGTTTTCAAGATATGGTGAATTTCACACTTCAAAATACCACGTAGTGGTACAGCTCATGGACATATGCACCACATTTCAAGCCTCAAGTGAATAGTGTGAGCGAGGGTTCAGTCTCACGAACAGCATTAAGACCAAATCAAGGAATCGACTAGAAAAAAGTGACCTTGACATGCCAATGCAAACAAAGGTTTATCTACTATATAATGAAGTAAATCTTGATGATGTGTATCAGCACTGGGAGAGCGACAAAGACATACAACAGAAGCATGTGAATCAAGGGGAGTCTGAGAGCCCCAATGACTCAAGGTTTAGTAGTGCCACGGGCACGGCCACGGCGAGTGGCAGCACCACTGAAGTGTGATAAAATAACCACTGTTGAGTTAACTTCTTCCCATCAATGCTGACACTTTGTTTGGCCTGACTTCTCACATACTGACTTTTTGAGCTGCTTGATGCTTTCAATGTAAACCTGTTGATGCCGGTTCAACTTTAACCAACGGCAATTGGTATGCATGGCATTCACACATCCCTTCATTTAAATAAAAATGTGTGTATTTGTATTTGTTCTTGGTCGGTAATATTAACATCAGCTTCAAGTAACAATATTTGGCAAAACTGGCGGTTCTGTCTGTCCTGTTGCTTTCCTATCTGATGAGAAATATGTTTTTTTTCTGTATTATTTACATATGTTTTATTTATTTTCTTAATTGACTGTAAAATAATTGTTTTTGAAATTTGCTACCTTCCAGTCCCCCACTCCCAAGTCATGTTCCACTTCCAACATAATTATATTTATTGTTCATGTTGAATAAAGCAGTAAAAATAAAATACTAAGCTTGTTACAGTGTTTCCTCTTGCTGGACCTCTGCTTTGGTTATACAAGTGACCAAGTGCCCCCTCTCTTATGATACCGTTTTTACCCATTTCTTGGCAGACTTTCTGATGCTGTCTGTTTGACTTCTGGTACAATCTGACATTACATGATTTACTTGAATTTATTTAACCATCCATCCATACCCCCTCTCTTTAGTCATTAATCATGTTCATGTATTGCTTATTTCATTCAACCAATAGAAAGAATTTCCTCTATATTCCATAGGTTTAGTGAAATGAGAATGCAGGAGCTACTGTTGTGCTACTGCTTATATTAATTTGTGAGGCAGAATATGTGTTCCAGCAGAAGAACCAGACTCCCTTCTTGTACCAATCCATCATAAAACAAAAGATCTTGCTAATGTTTTGAGATTTAAAAAGACACAATTTCAGATTAGTTTCAGTTTTAGGAGGAGAATAGAACACCCAAATGTCAGAGCTTGATGTGCCTCAAATTCTCATTCCACACTTGCACAGTGGATCACTAAACACTTGTTGTGGCGGCCCGGCGTGCCGGCGACGACCGCCATCGCGTCACTCAGTTGCGCACAGGACTAAAAAACTGCCCGTACACAAACATTCTTTGGCGCACACAGCCAAAAATAATTAAAGGGAACATTGCTTACCTTTCTTCCAGCATCACTGGTTTTAGGCAGGAATTCAATATGTTCTTTCAGTAATGATTTATGTATTGAATCCCTAAGTAGGATTACTTGTTTTACACCACAATAGTGAAGTAATCCCATATCAGATTAGGTCTATAGTAGTTCATCTGTGTGATATCTTCTCAGGATTGCTCAGTTACTATTATCCATTCTGTTAATGTTTGGGCACATTTGCATACTATGGATGTGATAGAACTGGATCTTCGGCTCATTTTATAGTCTCTATCTTTCGGCATAATTATGTCACTTGGGACAATTGCAAGTGACATTGTTGTCACAATACCTTCCCATAGGAACTATTCCTAATTAGAGAAGTAGGAGTGGGCATACAATTGGTGCCATGGGTAAGAAACATCAAAACCATTGTTAGCATTGTATTCCACAAAGGGTTTATGAGTCTCTATGGCCATTTACATTGATGTTTTCTAGATGGCCTTGTGCTCATATCATTAAAAATGTGTGTCGTTCTTCGGTTCCAACAATCTAATAGTTATTGCGAATTCACAGACAGAGATTTAGCAATTGAAGAAATAATTAAAAAATGTAATCCCTTGTACGCATTTGTGTGCATAGCGCACCAGGTCTAATGCTTTCTCACTTACCTCTCCATTCATTACTACATATCAACTTGGCCCAAAATGTTTATCTGTAGTATTGAAGCAGTATGCACGGTCTAGTCTTTGTAGAACGAACACATACTGCAGCACTGTTTTTTTCAAACAGCAAAACAAACGCCGAAATAAATGACAACGCCATTATTATCCCAGGGCTAAAAACCCCGGAATACTAATTGCAATAAACCCCTCGCCGGTGGGCCAATACCACCTAATGGTAATGCCCATGGGGCCTCCATTATTGCCGCAATGAAACTGGTAAAGTACAACGTTAACAGGTGTCCCTGCATCAGAAAGCAAACACTGAAAATGACGCAAACTCTTGGTGGTGTTTCTCGATTCATGCGGATGTGTCACTCACAACCATTGAATATGATACTGAACGTGATGGCATGAAAAAAAAACTATCCCACTTTATGAGGGCAGCCTGTGGGGAATGTTTAATGTGTCATGTTCACAAATGGTTGAGGACATGTTTTAAAAAAAGAATATTGGGCCTTTCAAAGTCTGCTCCCACCCAGGCTGTTCACTCAGAGTTAGTTATCCACCTCTTGGCGAATGATTTAATATTGGAACATTATGAAGTTCAGGTCGGGAAATTGAATGGGCATCTGGAGAATTTGATGGTTAATGGGGCCATTGCTCTGACCCCTATAATCCAATATCATACATGTGACAGACATTAGCAGAATAGTAAGTCACAGCTACCAGGAGCCAGCAGGAATGAGCTGTCCCATCTGCAGCCTTGAGATTCCCCCTCACCCCTTCACTACTTTGATACCACAGTGAGTTGGGGCTGGCACCTTGTACATTTGCAGCTTTGCAGCACGCTGCCCCACTCGAGTAGCGATGCTTGTGGGGCACGCATTCAATCATCCAGAATTAGTGCTCTGCAATCCCTACAAAGCACTCTCCTCTTTTGTGCAAAATTGCTGCATGTGCTTTGGTTTCTTGGGCAAAATACTTTTCGACATTCATTTGCCTGAATTGCCACCTTGACCCCTACAAAGATGGCAGGCATGGTGGTATGCAGCCCTTAGTTTCCCAGGAGTCAGCACCAGGCCGCCTGATTGGCTGTCTGCCAGTACATTCCAACCAACAGCAGACCGGCAGGCAAACCTGGCCCACCACCAACGGATCTCACTCAAGAGCCCTGTCCTTCCGGGCCTCACAGATACCAGGGCTCAAGAACAATGATTTGTCCCATCTGCAGGCTCGAGATTGCCCCCTTCATCACCTCGATACCACAGTGAGTTGGGGCTGGCACCTTGTACATTTTAGTCTTACAGCACGCTGCCCCACTCAAGCAGTGAGACTCATGGGGCGCACATTCAATCATCCAGTATTAGCGCACTGCAATCCCTGCAAAGCACTCTACTCTTTTGTGCAAAATTGCTGCATGTGCTTTTGTTTTTTTTGTTTCTTTCCAGTCTTCATTTGCCCGAATTGCCACCTCAACCCCTACAAAGATGGCCACCATGGTAGTGTGCAGCCCTTTGTTCCCGACGGGGCAGCACCAGGCCGCCGGATTGGCTGTTTGCCAGTACTTTCCAAACAACAGCAGACTGGCAGGGGAAGCCGGCCCACCACCAAAGGACCTCACTCAAGCACACTTACTGTGCCTGTCCCTGATTCGCCGCTCAAACTATGATCCGTCCCAGTGACATTTCACTGGACTGCTTCCTATGTCACTGGATCCTAGTCTATCCACGATGCCTGCAGACGTGAAAGTGAGTTTGGCTGATCTCCAAAACGAACTCTCCTGAAGAGTCTTCTGTGCCTTTCACCTCTTTGATTCCCGGCTCAACTAAATTCATTTCTCTCACTGCACTTGTGACTCCCATTTGTGTCTAGCATTAGATCTGTGCACCGTCTGCTTGCATTGTTTTGCTGGCTCCATTTTAAAAATAAAATGTAGCTTTGTCTAGCATTAGATCTGTGCACTATCTGCTTTTCATATTTAGTTTTACATCTGAGTAACATTTCACTGTTTTTCTTGCTTCTGTTTTCAAAATCGAATTTAGGTGTGTTTACTTCATACATTTCTGTACCACTTATCTGATGTAATTCTATTGCTTCTGGTTTTCACTTATTCATTTCCGACATCATCTACTAGCCTCCTGGTGAATTTATCTAGAACTGTGCTGTGCAGCCACTCCTCCTTCATTCCTTGTCTAAACCTCTGCCAGCCTAATGGCTCTTTCCATTTCTCCTATATTCTCTACCTGATCACCTATCCTTCTCTCTCAAAGTCTAGTAGGAAAAGCACAAAAAAGACATTTCTCTCATTAACTTCCTTCCTTCTCCTGCATCTCCCCATCTACTCTCTCTCTTTCCCTCCTCTGACTGGTGTACCATGCCCCTGTACTCCACCTCAGAAAACCTTCAAAGGCACACACCTCCTCCACCTGGCAACTCTTAATGCCTGCTCAGCCAGCAAACACTATGCTGACATCTGTCTCCTTCTTGAAGACATTGACATCAATATTTTTCCTCTTACCGAGACTTGGTTCATAGATGTTCCGGGACCACATTTAATTAAGAATTTGTAAAAGCAGCATCTAGATTATTAATCAAGGACCAGAACGCCCCCAGATTGTAGTTAAACAAAATTAGGAGCAAGCTTTTATTAAATATGTGTAGTTTTTGAAGATTTCATAGGTCTAAACTTTTTTCCACTCTAACTAAGTGGATTGCATAATAGAATGGAGTTCCAGATTCAGAATCTCAATATTAGGTTCAGACCATCAAATAGCATTGCCTATGGTGGAATCTCTTAAATGTAGCAGTCTAACTTGTTACCTGGGAGCATGACTGGGCCTTGCGTCTCTGCCTGGTGGAGGCATCCCTGCTGCGGTGCTTCACAGTGCCGTCTCCGCCCTCTTCCTCCATCGCCGCTGTGGATAGGGAGACATTGAACACAAGCATCAGTGTACCGAACAAAAGTCTGCTTGACAGAAATCAAATGCACATGAGTGCCACTGTAAAACATCACAACCATCATCACCCTCCACAACACACAGGTCCGTGCAAGCAACACGCATGCACAAACATGCATGCCATGTGAAACAAACATTCACATCCATGTACAAGGCACTGCAGGCACATCAGAAATGGGGCTGAACCACACATGCATCATGCTACATGCACATCACATGCACACACAACACCTGACAGTCATGCATAATGCCATGTAGACCTCCCGTCACAGTGCAATTGTGGTCAACTGGACCACATGAGTCAATCACACATTGAGATGCTCGTGTGTTGCATCCATGGGGTTGGCCAGTCACACAATCACTATGCAGACACACGCACATGTATACCATGCATGTCCATGATGGTGACATGAGCATCTATGTCCCACACCCCTCGCATGGCCAGGTCCAGACCCAGGTATGAAAACATGTGTGCGTCGTCACATGCTGGTGCACATCACGCATTGCAACACAGACACCATTGATGTGGAAAATGCTTGATTGCACTCACATGCAGCACTGTCAATGCCATGCACACAGACATCTGTACATGAGGCATGCTAGACATGAGGCCAGGGTGCACACTCCAGCCACACCTCAACATGCACTACACTGGACAAGAAAACATGGACACTTACCAGTCGACTCCACACGGAGCACCAATTCCAAGACCTGGTCGTGCAGTGCTGAGTCGATGCACTCCAGGACCTGCATCTCATTGGTGGACAACCGGCCCCGGCGCCTCGCTCCATCATCAGCAGCCTTGAGGAGGTGCCGGGCCTTGTTGAGGGTCCTGGACCTGAAGTCTTCCCAGCGCTTATACACATGTTGGTAGTTGTGGGGTGCCACCCCCTCCGCGTTGATGGCACCCACGATGTCTGCCCAGATCTTACTCCATCCTTCCTTGTCGACGCGGGATGGTCCTGTGAAGAGGGCATCAGAATGCCCCAGGACTTGCTCCACCAGGATGCCAACCTCTCTGGAGGAGAAGCTGACAGCCCTCTGCCTCTCAGGTGTGGGTGGGGAAGTGGTCCTGGGGCTGGGCTGTGGAGTGATGGAATGGCAATCGGGAGTCTTCTGGGTCAGCAGAGGTGGTCTCAGCAACAGGATCGCTGGCAATGACTGATGAGCAGGCACCAAATTGCAGGGCACGTAGGTAGCAGTCACACAGTGGGCTGGTAGCAGCAGATGGCTCGGAGGAGGCAGCTCTGGGCGTTTGAGGCAGGTATATGGCCTTGTGGGCAGGAGCGTGGGTCTTCTGTGTAGGTTGGTGGGGCCAGCCGGAAACCGAGAGACTCCACACGTGCGGAAAGAGCTCATTAGCGTGTAATCAGAGGAAAGGCCTTAAGCGTGTAAGTTGCGTGACATGCGAGGGACTTTGGGCGTTGCCGTTCAGTACGGGTTAAAGGTCTGCGCAGGACAACAGTGCACTGTATGTGCTTTTCGTGGAGACGGAGGCATGAGATTCTTCTTTTTGTGGGTTCACACGCGAATTGATCACTACTGTGTTTTTCTTCATTTTTCCAGGCAGACAGTGAGTCGCGAACACATTTTTCTCTTTGTGGTTGCCCCTGTGTATTGCATACCTCATTTTTGAGGTCATAGTAGCCTATGTGTTACCCACATACGCATTTTTTGTATTCCTGGGTGCCCAGCGTACTGCGGGATGTTTTTTTCATCGCACGTGGGCTACCGAGGGGTCGTGTGCACGTTTGTTTTTGTTTTTGGGCTGCCTGAGCGTTGCGGGACCCGTTATTTTTCCCCAGGGGTCACATGCAGCCTTGCAGGAGCACAGGGGTACGTTTTCCATCACATACCCTGCCCCCTTCACCCCAATTGCCCAGGACAATTGTTGTCTGCACTTCCCATTGTGCTAGTACATCAGTACCATGACTGGGAGGGCAACAATTGGTAAGGGAGGCAAAGCTGGGTGACCTCCAAGAGGGCTGCGGTGGGGGATGTGGTCAGGGTGGCCAGGGTGGCCAAGGTGGGGGACTTGGCCAGAGTGGCCCACAAGGGCAGGGTGTCCAGGCACATGCAGGGACAGCTATGCCCCTCCCACAAGCGGGTCAGGGAGATGCAGCTGCTGCTGCCATCCCCAACACCCAACACTGTCACGAGCAGGCAGGGTGTGGAAGCTGCATGGGCAGCTGACACAACCCCGGCTTAGGGTCAGCCAGCCCAGACTGGATTGGTCCTGGAACAAGCACAGGATGACTCACAGGCCGATTTTCGTGTCAGGAAGGCCAAGGCACGTGTGATGAAGGTTGGTCTCACCAGGTCATGTGGATCTGGGGCAGCAGTGTAATCTGCCGCCCTTAGCAGCCAGGGTGTGGAATCTGCAGGGGCAGCTGCAGCTGACACCACCCCAGCTCTGAGTCACCAAGCCAAGACTGTGTTGGTCCTGGCCCTTGGCACTGAGGCAGGTGCAGCGCAGGGTCCTAACAGCACCCAGCTGCCAATACCTGCATGTCATGACCTCATCTCATTGCCTGCTACCATTGGTCAGTCCACCTGTGATTCAGCCCCTACTGACCAGAGTGGCACAAACCACTCGGGGTCTGCACCACCTCCCAAGAGGAAGAAGCGTGCTCCAGCAGAACAGGCTGGGACCCCAGGCACGGCTCAGCCCTCAAACACGTCAAGAAAGCAGAGTTTCTGTAATGCGGAACTAGACGCGCTTGTGGACTACGTGTTTGAACACGGCCGCGACATGATGGTGATGGCAGGGAGCAAACATACGCCTGCTCAGCGTAGGGCCCACTGGCAGTGCATCGCGGACGATATTAGCGCCTTGGGATATGAGAGGCACACAGCAGATGATGTGATGAAGCGTCGGAATGACATCCAGCGCCGAGCAAAAGACAAGCTGGCTGCAAAGTTTGCCTCTACTCTGGTGACTGGCAGTGGGACACTAACAGAGGACGAAGAACTCACTCCACAGGAGGAGATCGCTGGTGATTTCATTGCAGTGGAGCAGGTTCAAGGCATAGGATGGCTGCCAAATTATGAGACAATGTCCGGTAAGTGGTGATGCGTGTCCAGGCCATGTGTATATTGATTGGGTGATGTGTTATAGTTGTCCGCCAGTTCAGGCTACATTGACATGGCTGCCATGTGGGACCCATGTGATGTTGGACTGATACATGCTTGTTGTCATGCAGATTGCATATAAACCATGTCCTGCACACAGAGGCAATCTTCATCACCACACCTGCTCCCTCCTTCCATCACAATCTATGTGCAACTTCTCTTGGCCCTATTCTTGCTCCACCTATGGTCGCGGATAGCGTGGGATTATCTTCCACTCAACACTCACCTTCTATCGTCACATGACTGACGTCTCTGTGTGGTCACCCTGCAAAGTGTTCCTCCTCTGAGGCATTTTTCCTTACCTCTCCATCCCCCAGCAGGTCACTGTCTCCATGGGACTGGTGATTCGGATGGCAGACTACTGCAACGGGCAGTACCCGAATTTCTGTGAATAAGCACTCTTCCCTCTGCAACTCTGCCAGACCGGGACTGTGTGGAACGTCCTTTGGCCTTGGTGCAGGGTATCTCACTCGGACTGTGCGGATGGCTATTAGTGTTCATTCCTGGACCTTGTGCATTCCCAGCAAAACCATATGGGTGCTGGGCAAGTGTTATGCGAATTATATGCAGTACCCTTTGGGAACACTACGCACAATTAGGACTACAAGTGGCAGCACAAATTCACCTTTGGTACAAGCCTGTACTACACAGTAAAGTGGTAGCAATGGCAGGGCAGCCAGACCTATCTCAAGAGCAACAGAGCAGTTTCAATAGTTACACACAGGACGGCAATTACTATGATTCAGACAAACACTGACTCAAGGTTTCTGAGTAAAAGAATATACATTTATTTACACATCAGTTGTATAACATTTCACTAAAGTAAAGCAGTACAAAAATCACACTCTTAATACACCACACCACTCCCAATAGGTTCCAAACAAGTTAAGCTTACAAAATGAAGTGGGAGCAAAATGGCACTCTAGTAATTTAAAAGGGAGGGAAAGACAAATTTAGGTAGAAATTGAGCAGCACCAACAGGTAAGTAAGCAGGGCAATCTAGAAAGAGGAACTACAGTGAGGGAATCAAATCAAATAGGCTTAGGGCCAAAGTCAATAGGACAAAAATCTTTTGCTCAAGATCACACAGCTCAGGGTAGTTTGCGGTTAAGTCTTTGCCAAGAGTTCAGAACGAAGTTGGTCGGCAGAAAAGTTAGTTTAAAGAGTAGGGAAGGACAAGCCCTCGGATTGGAGAAATATTTCACACACTTTCACTGCGGCTGAACGAAAAGAACAACTGGATTTTCACAGTACCTTTAAATGGAGAAGAAGCTGTAGCTGAGGCGGACTTTCCTGGTAGTTCCTGAAGGCTCAAGGTTCCTGAAGCGACTGTCAGAATGAGACAAAGTATGAAGACTGGAGGGTCCTGCACTACCCAGGGAAGAAACCAGCAGCAGAGCAAAAGCAACAAATGAAAGGTGTGCTCCTTAAAACCAAGCAGGGTCCGACCTTCCTGGCTATCCGGTTCACTGTAGCTCTGTACAGCAAATTTGACCATAGGAGGGAGGCCTGGCTCAGAGTTTGAGTGAACTGGTTGGTCCCACCAGCTCAAGGGAAGAAGATTCCTGGAGGATCCTCTCTGTCGTTGGAGTCTGAAGATTCAGACCTGCAGCAGGGATTCACCAGGCGGTTCAGTCGTTATAGGGGTCCTCTTCTGTCAGCTCCTCTTCGGTTCTCTCGTTCCAGTGGCGACTCTGCCTTTCCAGACCCAGAGACCTGCTTTTTATGTAATTTTCCCCCATTCACACAGCCTTGCTGTCAATCACACAGTAGGGTGGCTGTCTCGCCTCGGACAGCCACCTAGCCAATCAAACAGGAGTGCGACTTGGGTTACCAAGGGAACCCATGGCAAGGGTCCTAAAACCCCTCCCTCACATCCTGCCTACCCAGACTTCCAGGTGACTAAGGAGCGCTTCTGCATTGAAGCCCGCGAAAAGACGGTGAACAAAGGAACCAAACCTGGTTTGGCGCGTAGAGACGAACACGAGAAAGACTTTTACAAAAAGAAATGGTGACTAAACCCAGCCGGAACAATATTAGAAACAATATGGTCAAGCGGGTTTAAGTTTGAGGCTACCAAGATAGCCTAAAACAATACCAGGGTTATTTAAGATAACCGCAGTAGGAAAAATAGGGTAGTTACCACTGCCACCAGCCAAGTCTTAATGGAAAGGGAGCGAAACAGTGCTCCAAGAGAAACAGACAAAAAGGGATCAGGATTAATCCTTTCCAGTACTTCATGTAAGATGGTTTGTACAGGGTCTGTGGATTTAAAAATGACTAATAAAGTTAATGGAAACTTTACATGTTCTGGGAGACATGTTCTGGGTCCCAGAAAATGGAGTCTGAGTTGGGAAGTCTAAAAGACAACCCTGTGTCACTGCACTGAAGGTGCTGTGTAACACATAGTAAAAAGATGATGCCTGTTGAGTAGGTGAGGCTCCACAGTCTATGAACACAAAAATGTTAAACACACACAGCAAAACACATGTAAGAGTGGGAAAAAAGGGTCACACTCTTACCAGGTGAAAAAAATAAATCCTAGAAATCCAGCAAAGCTGCTCAGGGATTCAGTAGGTAAGGGAAATTAGCCATTCTTCTCCCTAACACTCGCCCCCCCCCAGACTAAGGGACAGGAGGATTCATTCCACTCCTGGATGAATCTCTACCTCTAGTTGGTTAAAAACATCCTAGAGAGACCGTCAGCATTTTGGTGGTGACATCCTGCTCTGTGCTCAATGTTGAAATCAAACCCTTACAGGCAGATTGACTATCTTAGTAGTTTTGGGTTCTCCCCTTTCATTTGCATTAACCATCTCAAGGGTTGGCTGTCTGTCTGAATCACAAAAGTAGATCCATACAAGTATGGTCTAAACTTCTTCAGAGACCACACAATGGAAAAAGACTCACGCTCTATGGTTGCCCACCTTGTTTCTGGTTCCTTCAGTTTCCTACTGATGAAGCAAATGGGGTGCTCCCTACCTTCCTCATCCAGTTGAGTAAGGACTGCACCTATACCTGTATTGGATACATCTATCTGCACAATGAAGGGTTGGTGATAATCAGGAACTCGTAGGACTTGAGCTTGACAAAGGGCTTTCTTCAGGTTTTCAAAGGCTTGAGTGCACTCCTCATTCCATCTAACTTTTATAGGGAATTTTGGAGAGGAGATCGCATTCAAGGGAGAAGCTATGGTCCCATAGTTCTCTATGAAATTCCTGTAGTACCCAGTGAGACCTAGGAAAGCTCTCAGTTGGGTTTGAGTAGTAAGGGTAGCCCAGTTTTGTACAGCTTGTACTTTGCTGGGCAATGGCCTTATTTCACCTCCTCCTACCTCATGTCCAAGGTAGACCACTTTGCTCTGACCAATTTGACATTTGCTTGCCTTTATGGTCAGATGGGCCTGCTCAAGAGCCTGCAAAACGTATCCTAAGTGATCAATATGTTCTTTCCATGTAGGGCTGAACACTGCAATGTCATCCAAGTATGCCATGCAGAAGTCCTCCATCCCATTCAGAACTTGATTGACCATCCTTTGGAATGTAGCAGGTGCATTCTTTAGTTCAAAAGGTATAACCTTAAACTGCTGGGGTGGAGAATGCAGTTTTCGCCTTGGCATGGTTTGTCAAGGCTATTTGCCAATAGCCTGAGGTTAGGTCAAATGTACTGAGGTACTTGGCTGAACCAAGTCTATCCACCAGCTCATCTGTCCTTGGCAAAGGATGGGCATCAGTCTTAGTGACTGCATTTAGAGCTCTATAGTCCACACAGAATCTCAACTCTTTGGATCCTGCCTTTGGGACTCAG
This sequence comes from Ambystoma mexicanum, assembly GCF_040938575.1. Taxonomy (NCBI): domain Eukaryota; kingdom Metazoa; phylum Chordata; class Amphibia; order Caudata; family Ambystomatidae; genus Ambystoma; species Ambystoma mexicanum. The sequence goes on along the minus strand of NC_090926.1, from coordinate 1,087,184,331 downwards.
CTGACTGCATACTGGCATACTGCATCTTGAATGTGAGCCTTTTGTGTTGGTTTAAGTAGCTAGGGATGCACACAATGTAGCACTTCCTAGGACACATTCTCAGGATGGTAAGGTAGTGATAGTTGATTGTCCCTTTGTCATCATCGATTGTCACCAGAATGTGCCAGGCCTGTGTGCACTCCGCAGGGTTGGGATTTTAGGTGAAGAATTGTGCCACAAGCTGGCTGCAGGCAGCCTCGCCACGTGCCCTTTCCCCTCCCATGCGCAGCAGGCGTGCATGTGGTTGGAGATGTGGGGACACCACCATGTCCACCGGTATGCCCCACCGTGTTGTTAGGGAGTCATTCTACTACTTTATTATCATTGTGCAGGACACATGCTGCCACAATGATCCTGCACACTACTGGTGGTGCATATAGTAGCTGTCCACCGGAGTGGTCAAGGGAAGGGAAGCGTGACTGTAGCAATCGGAATGTGCGCTCCACTATGGCCCTGGTTGCAATATGGGCTGCGTTTTATCTTCTCTTGGGTGGTGTGGTGGGGTTCCGTATTGGCATCATCATGTAGGTGCTCAGAGGGTAGGCACTGTCCCCTGGGGAGTTGATGATGGTTGTCATTAGTTGGGTTTGTCTATTTGTCTGTGTGTGACATGCATGGGCACAGGCATTTGTACTCACCAATGAGCCATGTGTTGCCATGCCCCCCAGCCTCCAGGTCCCGGTTTAGGGGTGACATTCTGAATATGAAACCATCATGGGTGGACCCTGGATAGTTGGCATAGACAGAGGTAATTATTCCCTTGGCAACGCATACAACCTGCATGTTGATGGAATGCCAGTGCTTGCGATTGCAATAGATGTGCTCAGTGGCACTATGGGTGCAATCAATGGCACCAAGCCCTTTGGGGATGTGTGCCACCCTGTAAATGTCCTGGACCACGGCCTGCCTTTCTGCAGGTGTTCTGGGCATGTATATGTACCTGCGGACTGAGGGGCGTGCCAACACCTGGTATAGGCAGCGTGACTGCATGGGCTGTGAGATACCCCCAACTATGGCAGTTGTCTGCCGAAATGACCCAGTGGCCAAAAAATGCAATACATTTGGCACCTTTTCCAAGGGGCTCAGTGCTTGGGAGCACAGGGTGGGTGATGTGAGGTCATCCTCCCACTCAGTGACCAGGTCTAGGGTGATAAGAGGTGGAAACCTAAACCTACTATAGACTTGGTCATCAGGCATCCCAAAAAGGCGGCTCCTGGGTAAAGAAATGTGGGGCCTGGCTATCCTTCTTCTCCTCCTCCTGCGGTGTCCCACTACCACTGCTGCCTGGCGTAGTTGTTTCTGGGTTTGCACGTCTTTTGCTGCGCTGTTCTCCATTTCACGTGTCCCGCCCCCTTTTTAGGTGTGTGCGCTGGACGGTGTGCGCCTTCGTGGGCCGTATTGTGCAAGGCATTCTTGGTGTCGCTGTGACGTGTTGGACACGCATGGATTCAACATAGGTCTCAGGTAAACCATGCGCAATGTGTTCCATGAATACGTATATGGGCGCTTGCGCACAAGCGCATGTTTTCGGTGCACATTTATTCCATGAATTACCCCGAATTTGTTTCTTTTAAAACACACATAACACACATAACATTAAGATTATTAAACACATGGTGACTCCCCCTAGTATTCCACGATGTAATACTCAGACACAGATCGCTCTTCTCAAGAGAGTGACCTTTTTTCCAGCTATGGATCTGCTTTTCTCCAGTGTTGATGTGAGTGAGGGCCAATCTACATTATTCCCATCAGCATGTTCTTTGCAATTCATAACTGTTCTTATGCCGTGGTGTGTTGCGTTGTCCAATATCCAGAGTTCCCCACCTTGCCCTGTACCCCCTCCCTCCTGCAAATTTACATAGCTAACATCAACACCAAGAGCTTGCAAACTTTGCCTTCCACAGTATACAAGCTCCAGGGTTGCTTCTGTCTGGACCACAATCTAGGTCAGTGGAGGTTAATAATCTGAAAGCTGGTATTCAGCAGTGGCAGGGACGTCAATACAACAAAATGCCAGGGGTAGCGGACGCAACATCACTCACTCAATGACATCCCAGGAAGTGATGTCACATCATCTTTGACCTCGATGACATCACATGAAATAACATCACATGACATTTAACCCCATTGTTATCACCTAAAATGACCAGTGTAAAAAATGCACAAAGGATTATATTTCATAACATAACAAATTGGTACTAAAGCAGATATAAGACTTTTTTAGATACTGTCACTAGATGTCGTCACTTCTTCCCAGGGGGGAGCCCCTTCCCATGAGGCTAGACAGATGTGGCTGCTACCCAATAGTCCCATTAGGGGTGGTTTAATGTGAGGGAACCTCATGATGAGGAACATCCCCCTTGGAGACAATGACGATCACCTGGGGCACAGGCCTTTAAATCATACCAGCCCGACACATTCCCTAGGCCTACCTTTTTCAAAAAAACATGAAGATCATCCCATCAGCTAGTACTGACATGAGATGGCTCACCAGAAACTTGAAGGGTGCCCTGCGATCGTCTGCAGGAGGTGTTGACGGTATGCGGTAGCGGGACCAGCCCTACAAAGGGCAAACTGAAAAATGACTCACTGTCTTCTGCCGTGAGTGAGGAATCCTGGAGATTCGAATCCCAGGACGGAAAGAACGAAGCCGAGCTGTGGATGCCGGTGTGCAGCTGTTGGAGTCTAACGGGGGCCCAGCAGTTGCGGACCACTCAGCCTGATCTGGTGAGAAGAGCAGTGGCGTGACACTGGCCAGGTGGACCGAGAGGTCCAACCACGATGCTGAGACCACATAGGCAGGAGGTCCACTGGAGCTCATGAGACATACCGCCCAAAGAAGAGGGTTAGTGGCAGCTGCCATGCAGAAACCCCGCCCCAGTCCTGCTAAAGGTAAAGGGAGACACTGGAGGCCACTAGGGATCTGAGGGTGGCGGCTGGAAATGAAGGCATCTGAGGAACGCTTCTACAACCCAGTGGCGTCCATAAAACCACTGACCATCAGAGAAGGGTTGAGGAACCTACAAAGTGAGTACATTCAAGGCGATTGTCCTTGCCCCAGTGGTGTCCATAAAATCACTGACTACCAGGGAAGGGTTGAGGACCCTAAGAAGAGTAAAGTGTACTTTCAAGGAGAAAGTCCTTACTCCAGTGGAGTGTATAAGACCACTGATTACCAGAGAGGGCTTTGGGACCAGAATCAGTGAGAACAAAGTCTTAGAGGAATTCAGCCTTGCCTGAGTGACATACAGAGAGTCACTGAACCCACGAGAGAGAGTTGAGACACTGTCAATACATGTAGAGAAAGGCCGGGTGAGCAGCCAAGAGCGAGTGATAAAGAAAGGTGCATTTCATTGTACCAGGAGCCAGGGGTATCAGACCATTCCCCCTGGTGTAGAACTTGTGAACATTGTGAAAACATCATGATGGCCAGGAGAAGGGAGTGATTCTCCTGGCAAACAGAGAACCATGTTGTTGAAAGTCCAAGTACAAGAGTACCAGGGGAAGGGATTCATTCCCACTGGCTCTGTTGTGTTCAAGAGAAAAAATACTTAAGACACGAGAAGGGAGTCATGAAACACTTGTGTATAGGCGCGTTACAAATACCATACCATATCATATCATATCATTTTCCAGTCCAAAGAAAACTGTTTCAAGAGACTTTGGCCCTCATTACAACTCAGGCGGTAAGGGGTTTACGGCGCCGTAAACAGCGCCGACCCTTACCGCCTGAGTACGAGGTCCCTTAGCGCCATGGCGGATTTAACACCTGCTTTTAGCAGGTGTTAAAATCCATGGCGCTAAGGGACCATGGAGTTAATTACGCCACCGTAATTTACGGTGGCGTAATTAACGCCTTCCCCACGCCCTTTATGCCCTATGGGGCAAAAATGGGAATGGGGAAGGGTAAATGGGGATTGGGGACTTACCGCCCCGCCAAGGTCGGAATGGGGCGGTAAGTCCGCCAACCACCATGGCGTAAACGTAGTTTACGCCATGGTGGTAAAGTCACGGCCCAGGCGGTAACTTACCGCCTGGGTCGTAATGAGGCCCTTTGTGTTAAACACCAGGGATAGGGAGTCATTCTACTACTTTATTATCAGTTCGATAAAGAAGAGAAACCTGGCAAACAAACAAATTGTAGCTCACACACTCTAAATGCATTTCAATTACGCAAATGACTTTATACCTCGATGTACGTCAGCTATGACGTCATCCTAAATGGCAAACACCTACTGGGTGGAGGGATTAGTTAAGGGAACATATCTACCTATATACATATAAACCTATAGTTTATATGAGTGTTGGTATCATCATTGGCTGCCCCTTATCTTATAGGCATGCCTTGAACAACCTATAACTACGTAGAATACTGTTAATAGCATAACAACAGCAGCGGATGGGCTTCTGCAACAATGAATATTCCACCATTACATAGACCCTCATGATTGGTTGGCACTCTCTTCCAATCTTGGAATTTCGGCTCGTTAGCAGCATGTAAGCAACAAAACCCAGGTGCAAGGGAACAATGTCAGACGACTGCCATCCTTACCTAATTAGCCTATCATCTCTTATGCGTTAGGCCCTTAGAAAAGGCTTCTTCTGTATACTTGACCTTGCTGACAGGGACGTCATTTCACCAAAATGCCAGGGGTAGCGGAAGTGACATCACACGGCCCTTGATCTCTGATGACATCACAGGAAGTGATGAATAACATTTATCTAACTCCCGAGCACAGCACGTTCACACCGCTAGTCAGACCTTTTGCAACTTGAGACAACACGAGGGACCACGGTGCTAAACTTGTTAAGAAAATGTAGATGATAAATATTATGAACAGTATGAACTATAGAATATAACCATTTACCTGGAGAAAACTGCATTTGGAATATGTATAATGATGTATGTCTATTTGTTTTATTTATTTTTTCTCTTCCCTCTCTCACATTTATGGTAAATATTTGTTTGTCCTTGTGGGCGCCCTGTTTAACAATTATTCTTTTATCGATAATCTCGTTGTTGCACTGTCAAATCATGATTTAAACATTGTGAATCTGTAGAATGTACATTGAACATATAACGTATAATTATGTGTGCAGGATTAACCTGGCTCTGATGAAGGATATAATCCGAAATGCATTAGCCGGATGGGTTTTCTGTTTTTCTTCAACAGAGATAAATAGCTTTGTTGGTGAAGTTTAACCAATAAAGCACTATGTATGTTTAGGAACACACTAATCGAAAAATTAAAAAAGACTAAGCTTCTGAATCACTATTGAAGTTGAATTTATTAATTGAACAATAAACTATAAGGGATTAACCCTTAGTGGGAATTTTGGGTGTGCGAAGCCAGCAAGGAAAACATGGAACCCAATGCATTTCCCAAAAGAGCACACCTGTGGGAATGCACAGAGGTCTGACTTATGCGAAGCGGTCCTGAATTTATTACCGAGAATCCCAGTCAAAGTGAACATTGGGCCTCATTCCGAGGCTGGCGGTAAGGGTTAACGGTCACCGTTAATGGCAACGGTGACCGTTAACACTTACCACCAGCAGGCGTTAAAAATCCAACCCGCAAAGGGACCTTGGAGTAAATTACGGCACGGTAATTTACTGTGCCGTAATTTACTCCTTCCCCATTCCCATTGAGCCCTATGGGGGCAGGAATGGGGATGGGGAACCGGTATGGTGAATGGGGAATTACCGGTCCCTCCAACCTTGGAATGGACCGGTAATTACTCCATTCACCATGTCGGATTTCCATGGAGTAAATAGCTCCATGGTTGCTTACCATGGTGCTCTTTACTCCATGGATAGCACCAGCCTCGGAATGAGGCCCATTGTGTTTTTTCCACACCAAATATCACACTTTGTCGGGGATTATGCCTAATAAAAAGTGGGGAAATTTGCTCAAGGCAGACCTCTGTGGATTCCCACAGGTGTCCTCTTTTGGGAAATGCATGGGGTTCCCTGTTTCCCTTGCTGGCTTCGACACCCTAGGCCCAAATCTATAGGTTGCCCACATGAACAAAATGGGAAGTGGCGAAAGGCTTGGGGTTACCAGTGGGTTACCCTTTTCCTTTAGCACCCCCGGGGGGTGCACCCACACATGTGAGGTACCATTTTCATTGGGACACATGGGCCCTCATTATGACCCTTGCGGAAAGGGGTTTACGCCGGCGTAATGCATGGCGTACCTTTCCGCCTTACTACGAGTTCCCGTAGCGCCATGGTGCTTTTTTCGCCTGCTTTTTCCGGGCGGAAAAATCCATGGCGCTACGGGACTTGTTGTTAATTACGCCACCGTAATTTACGGTGGCGTAATTAACGCCTTCCCCACTCCCATTATACCCTATGGGGCAAAAATGGGAATGGGGAAGGGTAAATGGGGATTGTGGACTTACCGCCCCGCCAAGGTCGGAATGGGGCGGTAAGTCCGCCAACCCCCATGGCGGAGTTGGCAGCTTTGCGCCATGGACCATGGTGCAAATTGCACCATGGTTCTCTGCCAGGGTCGTAATGAGGGCCATGGTCTCCAATGGTCCTTTTCCATTGCCTGTGGCTCCCTCTGTGGCCCAGCACCTCTCCAGTGAGCACTGCCGCAAATGCCAACTTGGGAACAGCTGTTCCCACCAGCACAATCTGTTCTCACGCCTCTGCCTTCACCCATGGCTTCGCTTCCTTCTGCCTCTGTTGGTGTCTCTCTCTTCGGTAAAAACCGACACCATTTTTAAATGTCCCTTGTAGTTGAGCCTCTTCATGAAAAATAGTCTGCATATTCAGTTTAGTGTTTCTTTTGCTCCACATTAACTCCTTTCTTCTATTCCTTGTCCCTGTACTACAGGTTTTATGGGAGTTGAACTCCTCAAGACTTGTAGGACTTTTGAGGTGATTTTGTTTGTGATTTTTAGTTAGCACAAAATCATCAAGAGATCTGAGGTGTTGTGTGTGTTATGTGCATATGAGGTATGAATAGTATTCAGCTCAGTATGACAGTATGCCATCCTGATCCTAGTTGTTATAGGGTTTCTTCAAGGGATGGGGAAGAATACTGAGGGGAAAATCTACCACATTATCCTCCTAAAGGAGTGGAATGAAGACTATATTGATAGCCGCTTTGTTATCTGAAGGAGAGACTGAGAACAACCTAGTCCCCTCTGATCTTTCTAAAGAGAAATAACAAGACATCCAGGATCTCCTAAATTAGTTCCAGGGTGTCATTAGAGGTGAGCCTGGACAAGCTAAGGGGATTAGGTCACCACATCCGTACACCCATAGGAAAGGTCATCAATCTTAAGCCATATCGTATAACTGAGACAAGAAAACAGAGTGCTCAAAGAGGTGGAGAAAATGATTGCCGCAGACATTATTGAGCTACCTCAGTCTGTGGTCCTCACCTATAGTTCTTGTGGCAAAACCAGATCAATTATGGAGATATTGTATAGACTTCGGAAAGTTGAATGCCATCTAGCTGGTCAAGTGGCACAGCGAGTAGAGCTAACGCAGGTTCGAATCCCAGCGGGGCCAAACTCAGCCTTTCATCCTTCCGAGGTCGATAAATGAGCACCACACACCATGGGTAATAATAAGCAGCGCTCAGATACCTGAGGGTTCGTAGCGCTATATAAATTCAAAATTATTATTAAATTATTATATCCCAATTTGATAATTAACCAATGCCCTGAATTGGCTATCTTATTGACTGATGTATCCAGCACTCTATATCTCCATGAATTGATCTAACCAAGGGCTATTGGCAGGTGCAACTGAATGCTGAGGATGAAGAAAATACATCTCCCCACATAGGACTATTTCACTTTAAAGTCCTTCCTTTCAGAATCCATGGAGCACCTGCCATCTTCCAGAGATTAATGGACCGGATATTGATTGCAATCCTTTTCCAGTTCTTGTGGCGATTATCTAGATGATATTGTCATCTATAGTCGAACCTGAGAAGACCATATCTTCCACCTACATCAAATCACCAGAGCCCTGAGACAAGCAGGTCTAACCACCAATCCCAAAAACTGTCACTTGGCCTAATCAGTGGTAAAATACTGGTGGTTCTTTATAGGAAATATTCTAGTCCAACCGCAGTTAGGAAAATGCTACCAACAGTTGTTTGTAACAAAAAACCCTTCCAAAATCAACTGAACTCTCTGCATACAGCGTACATTCTCATGCTCTTTACAATTTTATTTCAAACACCCCTCATCAATAGGTATGCCAGAAGCTGTAACTGATTGCCCTTGAAACTGCCCTTGAACCCTGCTGAAGGCTAGGTGCACCAAACAGTGTTACCTTTGCTACTATTTAATCAGGAATTTACAGTCTAGGGACACCAGAAGCATGGGGGATAAGACGCAAAAAGACTGCAGATCTCTCTGTGTTAGGCAGAAACCTGTGCAGTTCCCTTTGGGAACACTGCAAAAGATTTAGGATAACAGGTGTTAGCAGTAAACCCACTTGGTAGCAGTCTGTACCACCCAGATTTACCTGGTAGCTGTGGCTGAGCAGTCAGACTTCCCTCAAGAAGAGTTAGACAGTATGCAAAGTATACACAATAGGCATTCAGATACAATAATACATGCAAACACTGACCAGAGCTTTGGTATCAAAGTATATAAACATACTGTTTGAAACACTCCAGCACTCTTATTGTAAAACACTCTAAACACAGTTACTATTATAATATATACAACCCTTATTCCTTGCCAGATAAGTCTTAGTTAACACCACTTATTTCCAGACAGGTGAGCGCTTAACCATAGATGGCACTCCAATAAGCTCATGAAGAAGGGAGGGAAAAAGACATACTATGGAAAGATACACCACTCTAAGATTTAGGAACACTATTAGCAAGGCAGAAGAGCAAAAGTCACTTGTGAGCCAAAGTCCAGAGGCTGGGCCCACTCTTAGAGAGAGCAGAGCACAAATGCGCCCAAGATCACACAGTTACACTAGGCTTAGAAAGTCTTGCAGAGAGTTCGAAAAGAGTTTAGAGAGGCTCAGAAAAAGTTTAGCCAGGGTGTCCCAGGCTAACCCAGGTTCAAAAGTCGGGGGCTAAATCTACCCCGTACAGTCGGTAGCAAGGGAAGCCAGGCGGAACACAGTACCTTAAGTGGGAAGGATCCTCCAGCGGTGGCAGTTGTTCCTGGCAGCGGGTACAAGTCTCAGCGTCGTCCAGGGGAAGAGAAGATCTCGACTTGGAGGAAAGCTGAAGGTTGTTGCACTGCCAGGGAAGAAACCAGCCGCAGAGTTTTCCGGTTAGAGGTATTATCCTTTATTTCGCGGTCGTGGTAAAACGTGGTATTCCGGTTGCTGGGGTGCTTGGCACAGGCAAAGCGGCCACGAGATGCATCGGGAAGGCGAAAAGACGGTGAAACTGGTAATCCCCATCAGTCAAAGGAAGAAAACTCTCCGGCGGGAGATCTCCTCTGTCGTTGGGAAAAGTGGTGAAACGGTCCAGCAGGGCTCCACCGGTGGTGTCGTGGCAGGTCGCTCAGCTTCTCCCTTGTCGGATTCTTAGGTCCTGTGGCGACTTCTGAAGTTCCAGTCCCCAAAGCCCTGCTTTTATGCAGAAAACCCCCATTCACTCAGCCTAGCTGTCACTCAAACATGCGAAGTGGTGAGCCGGCCGGCTCACCACTTGGGCCAATCAGGACGGAGTGTGACTTGAGTTGCCTAGGCAACTCAGTCCAGGGTGCCTAAATCCCCCTCCACCCCTCCTAAGTACCCCCAGACAGAGTGACACCACTTTGGAGGGCTTCTGCGAAGAAGTCCGCCAAAAAAGTGGAACAAAGGGCTCGACTTGGGTTGGAGTCACAGAAGAGAACACAAACGCCATTTTAGAACTGAGTTTTGGCAAAAAATACCAACCGGAGAATTAATAATAATTAAATAAACCGGCGGTATGTTCGAGGCTATCGTAATTAAATAAATAAAGATAGTAGCCTCGAACAATGGGAAAATCCCAAAGAGAAATATTTGCGGTTGAATATAAAAAGTAGTATCCACTGCCACCAGCCAAAACTCGATCAGGGGGGACGGAGACGTGCCCCCTCGACTAACAGACCCTGTGGCAATCGATTTGCCCCAGCCAGTACATCCATAATATGGTTTGTACTGGTTCTGTTCAGAATTCAAGACTAGTAAATGAGCCGGTACCAGACATTATTAGCTGCAAAGTCATGTGCATCCACTATGGGATCTGAATCTACCTCATCATGGTATCTAATAGGTTCAGAAGCAATACTTCTTTGTGATCTAGATAACACCTCGTCAAATCCTACGCCACTAGAGAATTAAAAATCTTCACATTTACATTGTTTGTTGCCCCTAAACAGGACAAGAACAAAAAAGAAAACCATATAATGAAACATCCTAACATTAATTTTAGATTCAAATTTCTTCTTAATATTTACATCAAACAGTCCCTGCTTTTATTCGACCAAACTTCTCAACTGGAACGAACTGCGAATCCTTGGGCATACTTAACTTTCAGACCTGCTCTTGCTACTGTGCTGGTGGGGGGGGCACGGTATCCCTCTGCACATCGCTGATGTGCATCCATCTCTTGTTCCCCTCCACCTTCACAGAAGTTGGAGTCCTACAGATTACTCGATAAGGCCCATGGAAACATTTTTTGTGCCATCTCCAAATGAAAGAGCGAACAAACACCAGGTCCCCGGGTAACAGCTGTAGTCAATGTACATCTTGGGGCCCTTGGACAGTTCATTCCATTAACTGCTGATGAAAAAGACAACCTGTGAAGATACAAGTCTAATACTTTTGATTAAACCCCATAGGTATTCCCTAAACTCCTCACCAAGGATTTCTTCTAATTTGTGGGCATCTGATACTGCACGTGCAGGCAAAAGTGGTGTGTCCATTCTACGCCCTGTTACTATTTCATGTGGACTGTGATGGTGTTCCTTCCCTGGCTGATTCCCTAAATAAAACAAGGACAGTGGAAGACAATGCACCCATTTTCTTTTTAAACATTTGCAAAGCTTTGATAATAAAACCTTAAGAATACCCTTTCATATGCTCCTCAACTCTGTTAGCCTGAGGGTGGTACACCGAACACAACTTCTGCTTGATCCCCAAGAGTGAAGTGATCTCTGCAAACAAGGCAGTAAAGACATGGGTCCCATTATCAGACTTCAAGGTCTCACAAGCTCCCCACCGTGGGAACACCACCAACACCAAAAAGGCATCAGGGTATACACAGGGACCAGCCTCAAGCCATCGGAAAAAAGGGCAAACCACAACAATAATACACCATAAATTACTACATCTCTATATCATGTCCACAACGTCTACGTGGAGCTCACGGAAGAGCCAGGAGGTCAGTGAAAAGTTCCTCTTATTGCCTTTGTAGTATTTCCAGGATCACATTCTCTACACACTATACAATTTCCTGCATATTTACCCACCTGCTCTTGGAGATTGGGTATAAACCAATCCTCCTGGAGCTCTGCAGTGATTTGTCATGAGAAGTGTACAGCTCGTATTGTAGTTGCCGTAGAGCTACAAGAAGTAGTTTACTGACATCAATACCTTTCTTGTAAACTCCTGCCTCCAGAGAAAATCCTTGGGTGAGAGCGCTTTTTCATCTGTTGATGCCCTCTCCTGTATCTCCACAATTTGAAGTAAGGGGATTGCAGTATATGGAGCTGGTAACTAAACCTGCTGGGACATGGTTTCCATTCTCTGGGAATCAGTAAATGGCAAATATGCGATTTTAATTTCTTCTCTGTCAGCTGCATCCTTTCCACGCCATATTGGGTCAGTACCGTTAGTATGCACAGTGCATTTAACTAGTTCTACCTCTGTTGACAATGTTAATGCCTCAATTAGTCTGGATAGCAGTGCAGCATGCTGGACATGGATCACATTAGATCTCCTAAACCTTCTCCTATGCCATCTTGGCAAACCTAAATGTAACGTGGGGGTTAAATATGCACAGTCACAGTGAATAGTGACCACTTTCCCCTTGCTCATCTCCAATGCATCTCTGAGTGCTACTAATTCTGCCATGTATGTGGAATAATGTGAAGGTAACCGTTTTGTTGTGCTAACCTGGTTTTTCCCATCCACCAGGCCCACACTGCCAAACCTGTATGTCTGTCACTGGTGTCCTGATTAATTGTCCAAGAACCGTCAACAAAGACTACCTCCCTTCCCTCCAGGGCATCCTCCTTAACATTTGTCCTCTCTTCTGCTTCTCCTTCAAACAGTCATGGACAATAACATAGGGTTTCACTGGTTTAGCTACAAATGTCACAGGATTGACTAGGTGACATCTTGCTGGATGTATGGAATCATTTAGTAGAATAACCTCATACCCGGAGGCTCGTTGTGTTGTATGAGTCGAGTTGGACTTTTCCAAAATCACAAAAACCACAAGCTCCACATACAGTGTTACTGGGCAACCCATAGTAATGGTTGAAAATGTTTTTATCACACAAGCTGCTGCCGCTAGTGCTTGCTAACACAGAAACTGGCCCTGCACTGCTGTGACTAGGAGTCCACTGTAATAAGCCAAAGGCTTATGGCCCAGAGATGTTTTCTGGGTCAGGACCACTGTCATCACCTGCCCATTCAAATGTGAAAATAAATAGAATGGCTTCTTGTAATCCGGGGCTGCCAAGACCGGGACATTGGTGATCGCAGCCTTGAGCTCTTGAAAACAAGTCACCATTTCTTCTGACCATTCAGTCGGACCTTTCACCTTCTGTGATCCCCTAAGTCCTTGCAATAAGGGCCTTGTGTAACTAGAGTAGTCAAAGATCCATGATCTACAATAGTTACAGAGGCCCAATAACTGCTGAATATGTCTCACGGTACCTGGCTGGGGCGTATTCTGAACTGCAATGACTCAGGCATTGCTTTCTTCCTGCAGGTGATATTACTTGCCCCAACTATACTACCTCCATCTGGCGGTAGTGCAATTTTTCTCTGTCCACTTTGTACTCCTTACCTGCAAGTAGGGTGAGCAGTGTTATTGAATCTCCTCGACACTGTTCTTCTGTAATGATACAAACTAGTAGATTGCCCATGTACTGGATTACTGTACTGGACACGTGCAAACTCACAAAATCCATTTGAACCACCCTGTTGAATATACTCAGAGATTCACAGTACCCCTGGGGCAACTTTGTGTGCTCAAATCTGTGACCACGATGTGCAAATAAAGTAAGGTACTGAGAATCAGGGTTTAAGGCGACTGAGACAAATGCATTCTTTATCACAGTAAAATGGGTTGACCCAGTAGGGATGTTACAGAGAATGGTTGCAGGATTTGGTATGACTGGAAACTCTGCCTCAACAATGTTATTCAAAGGGTCCAAATCCAAAACCATCCTCCAACTGGACCCCTTTGCTTTTTTCACAGGATAAATGGCCATACACAACGCCATAATGGTCTCATAAATTCCTTTGTCTGACTCTCTAGACATGGGGTACTCTCTCAAACGTGACAATATTGCAACAGGTCTCAATTTTATGTGGACTGCTGTACTACTCTTTAATAACCCGACATCATGACGATTGTTGGTCCAAAAATGACCCAGCACTTCTCCAAATCTTCCTTCCAATATGGCAATGTAGTTCTAACAAAAAACATAGGGCCTCATTACACGGTAGGCGGTAACGATGGCGCTGTTAGCGCCATGCTTACCGCCGGTATTTTACTGTGTCCGCCTTGGTGGATGGCGGAATTACCACCCTACTCCAAGGTGAGCTGGGGCGGTAATTCCCCATTCACCAAGGCACTTCCCCATTCCCATTTTTGCCCCCATAGGGCTCAATGGGAATGGGGAAGGCACCAATTACGGTACCTCAAATTGCGGTAAACCAGCCGTTAAGGTCGGGTCCCGCAAAGGGACCTCGTAGTAAGGCAGTAAGGGTTTACCAGTACCGGTGCCCTTGCCGGTACCGGTAAACCCTTACCGCCTACCGTGTAATGAGGCCCATAGTCTGTGCTACCTCCCTATGCTTTATCATTATCGGGCAAAGCACCCCAATCTCAAAAAATCCTCTCACCTGTGTCTTCGGCATCCTCGAACAAGTGTTTGTCGGACACCTACCTTAGTGATAGGATCATATTGATGCACAAAACTGTGCGTCACTCTCTGCCTTCTTCATCAGTGCCAGAGAGAACCACCATGTCCTTTTTAATGACCACTGCTCCCAAAAGAATTGTAACAATAATGCCTTGTGCTATCTCCTGTGGAACAGCAGGCCAGAATACAAATTCAATTGGTATCCTCCATGTCCGGTCTCTGATTCCAGGGACCCAACCTAACACAACCATCACTCCAAAAATGAACAAAGCTGAATGTACAGGCATCCCCTTTATCACGCTGATATTATAATATGCATACAAAAGCACTGATTTTCTTACCGGTCCAAACCTGGAGTTGAGCATACTAGACCTTTCTCCATGAATGCAATTGTCATCTTAAATTTACATAGGAGGATATCTGTGCAATATAACAAAGGAGCAGGTGAATGTTGTGTAACTACATTAATACGTAGATCCTCTGTGTAAGGAACCAACAGAATAGCCCCATAGAATCTGTATGTGTGCATAGTTTTGCCTGATAAACAGAATTTACCTTCCTTGATGCAAGATTTCGTAGACCCTGTATCAGTCATAAAGAAAAAGGTTTGATCATCTATCAGTACACCTACCTGGGATTACTCTTCTGGATCAGCAGTAACAGACAGCGCTGGACACATTAGAGATCTCTCTGGGCTGTCTCTATCTACATACATATTAGTACCTGGGAGCAGGAAAGGATCCACTCCTAAAACACTTGCCTCAGTATAATGAGTAACCGTCCCTTGGGGTAAAGGATTATTTTCCCATATCTGTACCAGTGCCTGTACTGGCACAGTTGGCTTAAGCATGTATATCTGTGCAGCCTCAGATGCTGGGTTCTGTCCAACTTCTAGCTGCTGTGATTGCACCAAGCCTGGGGCATATGGCATGGTCAGGAGTTGCAATTGTTGGGACTATATGGGAACCTACCTACCTACTTGGGTCAAGATACTGTGGCCAACTCCGACAATCTCTTGACACATGTCTGATCCTCCCAAATGACCAACACTGGACCCTGTATATTCCTCCATAGTTACCTCCCATTGGCCCACTGAACCAGGGCCTCATTCCTGCGAACCTGCCAAATGGCCTATCAACTCACAGAAATCCTCCTCTTGCCCTTGGAAATCTTCTCATTTGCTGTTGATCGGGAGCATACCTGTCCATCTAACCCTGTGCCATACTTGGTTCAATGTGTCCCTGTTTTTCCAATTGTCCCTGCTGCTCCTCTGAGGAGCTAGTAATTACCACTCCTAAACTGATTTAGCAATTTTTTTCTGAACAAGCTTTGCTATCAACTTGTGTGCTTGTTCAGCACTCTGCTTTTCCTTATCATGTCTTCTTTAAAAAAAAATTACAATGTGCGCCTGAATTTCCAGCCAACCCTTGGCCTCCATTCCTACCACCTTGTCCAAATCATGTTGAACTTCTTTGGGAAGTCCTTTTTTTCAGCATGTGGTAGAAAATAAATACATTGTTATCCCATGCTTCTCCTGTTTCTGCTCTCGACATTTCCTGAATCCACTAAATAAGTGCAGCTTGGTCATCATTTAGCTTAATCATTTTAGCCAGAATCGAATGTAAGTCTGGTGTATCAGGATGCGTAACCTGTAGGGCTCCCCATACCTCTGCCCTATAATAATTAAAGGGTGACCCATCATGGGTGTTTGTATCTAACTGTACTCTCAGATGTCCTTCTTGCCTCCAAAGTTCTTCTGATTGTTCCTCATTTAAGCTGTAAATAACATTTCATGTCCCCTATGGCCAAGATAACAACAGCAGTCTGTTTTTCCAATGCATAAATCCACTTACCCACCCCTACAGAGAGCAAGGGGAGTGTCGTCATCAAATTATTCCAGTCAATGTGTGACCATGGGACATATGCTTTACTTTGTCCCTTCTGGAGCAAGGGAAATTGAGTCACTCTTGTCTTTAATTTGGCTTTACCTGTCTTTCCCTTATTTCTTACTACAACCATACAGGCAGGCACCATGGCATGTCCCAAGACCCCATGGTGTGTTTTCTGTAGTAGTCACAGCTAATGTGCAATAATGATTTCATATTTTATTGATTGATTAATAAGTGCATGTATCTGTATTTTGTGATATGTACCTAAACGTCTTACACCGAATAAAGGTTTACAACAACAATAATCATGGGCTATGATTATGGCACCCATGGGTGGGGGTACAACCTTGTATACCCTTGCACCTCTTGTGTGTGTCTTTGGGCAACTGTGTGTTGCCCAACAAGCAAGGTATGGGCTGGTGGCAGCTCCATGCTGGCCTGGCAGTTACTCTGGGTGTCCTTCATTGTTTATACCAAGGCCTCGCCAAAGGAATCAATTAATTCCTGGACAAAGGCAAGGTGGTCACTCTAGCCTCTTGGTTTCCTATGCCTGTACACTCTGTTTTCTCAAAGTCCTGAGAAGCCCTGGCTCTGTTCCCTTGTATTGTACTTGTCATTTGTCATAGTGCCAATTTTACCTTTATTATAGTTTAAATGCACTGTTAGTGGCAATGCCCTTGAAGGACCGATTTCCAGAGTGTTGGAGGTCCTGTGGCACAATTATGATGTGTTTGTGCATTTGGCCGAAAACAGGCTTAGCAGGGCTGGCCAGGATCCAGTAGAAAAGCAACCTATGTAGTCAGGCATGTGGATGGGTTCTGGGAGGAGTAGGGGTGGCATCAGTGCTAGAGACTTGCAATGTATTCAGCGTTCCAAGATTTATCATAGGACTGCACCAGATTCTGCTGTAAGAGGTGTTGAGGCATAGTCAACTGCCCCTGAGTGTTTGTTTGATGTAAGGAACATACATGGTCCTGGGGGATCCCAATGCCAGACTGGCTGGAGTATTGCCAGGGACTGTATGCTGAAGGCCCACCCTTGCGTGGACCCTGTATGAATGGAGTGAGGAGTCAATATGCATTATGTGATGTGGGTGTCTGGTTTTGGTTTTGTGATACAATGTCTGGGCCAGCCCTGACAGAAACTGGCATGAATGCAGTGTAATTCTCTGAAAGTCTGTCAGTTGCCTGTAATCCACATCCTGTGTTTTGGGGGAATGGCTTGAATGCCTGTGAGCCTGATTGGGTGCTGCCTGCATGAATGCACTTGTATGTGATTGGCAGGCTCAGCGTGAGTGAATGGGCAGTGTTTTTGTATATCAATGGCTCCCACACTCATGTCCTTGTTCAGAAGCTGAAGTCAAAGCTGAAGCAGGAAACTGAGGCTAGAAGAAGCTGTTCTCTGGAACCCAGCGGGATGCAGATGTCTGCTGCTGCTGGTCTTCATCAAAGTCCAATGGCTGCTGTGTTGTTCCAAGGAGTGATCCATTGCAGGACCTGGATAGGCAATCTCTACCCAAGCTATGAGGGACCATCGTGCAACTGCTGCTCTTTACCCGAAATACCGTGGAAGTCAGTCCTGTGGCAACTGTTCACCATCCACAGCGCACGTTTCATCCATTTCATTTAAAACTCATGTGGAGCGATCACGTGAGCAATGCATGTCAATCATGTGAAAGCCACACACACAAGTTTTACAATGCAGCTGCCAAAAGCAGTATTATCGTGGTGTCGCGAAGCAACGCCATGTTGTGACATTCTATGTATCAGCTCAATGAGTATGTGATATACACACACATATATGAATAAAATCTCCCAAGGCAGTAGTAAATCACCTTTATACCGATTACCAGAAAAGGACAAGACCTATTCTTGTTAGGGGTATCGAATCAATTTCTTGATACTAATTTATGTTTTTGACATTTTTGAAAACTGTCTATAAACAGATGTTCTTATCCTGTACAGTCCATGATCTCACATAGGTGGTATCATATACTCCCATATGGATGTCTTTGATATATGCGTACAAATGCAGATTGCATTTAAACAAACAGTATTTTAAACTTTTTACTCATTCATCAAAACAGAGTATCATCACATTTTGTTCACAGTTTGTCTTTTGACATCTTTTCTGTGTGCCTTTGGGCGTCAGGTATATGGTTGCATATGGTATATTGCGAATCTTGTTGTCAACCCCAATTCAATTTTTAACCTTGGTATTCATGCTATTGGAAGTTTTCAAAACGTTATGTATTGGCCGTCACTTTTTGGAGAGTTTCACTTAAACAGAGCTGGGTGCAAGAACTCCTAGTGAATTATATTGACACTCACTGTTCACACGTTAACGTGAAAAAACATGTATATATGTATGGTATTTATAATCATTCGTTGGTAGATATACTCTAATTTTACATGAAAAGGTTACATTCAACCGAAGAGTCGGCTCCACCAAGATGTGCCTTTAAACAGCAAAAAAATGTAAGACACTCTTGTCCACACCTACCCTAAGAATGAAAATGCCCAGACTAGACAACCAACATTATGGGGCTAACCACCTGTAGTCGGCCACTTCAGATGCAGACAATACTCTGTATAAACTGTTAGTGGCACATTTTGTGAAACGCCAACATAAACCAACAGACATCTTTTGGTTTGTAATATAAGTGATAAAAAGACGAATTGTTAACATAATGTTTGTTTAAATGTGATCTGCATTTGCACGCGTATACCAAAGACATCCATATGGGAGTAAATAACACTACCTATGTGAGACCATAGACTGTACAGAATGTATTTATGAACATTTGTATAGCGCACAGCAGCCCTGAGGCATCGTGGCGCTGTTACAAGAAAATCTGTTTGGGGTACAGAAAAATCCTCTTAGGTTACAGTGGAGCAAAAACAAGTTACATGCAGGAGTCATTAGATGCAGGTACAGTAACAGTTTGTTATTGCGTATTTAGTTACAGTCGTCAGTGTTAGAGTAGAAACAGTTCTAGACATGGGGGGGGTACTTGAATAAGATGTTTTTGAGGCCTTTGCGGAATGTGGTGAAGGAGGCTTCAGCTCAGTGGACGTTGGGCAGGGTATTCCAAAGTTTGGGCGCATGGTAGGGGAAGCCTATGCCTATGTCCTTCTGGGGCGTGTGGAGGTGTCTCTGTTAATGGTTTCTGAGAGGTAGGGTGGTGCAGTGAAGTTGAGGCACTTGTGGGTTAAGGTAAGAATCTTGAAGGTTATCCTTTTCTTAACCGGAAGCCAGTGGGCATCTCTCCTGGCTTGGGTGATATAATCTCTCTTAGGGATTTTGAGGGCCGCTCTGAGCGCATTGTTTTGTATCGTCTGGAGTCAGTTAAGATTTTTAGCAGAGGTGCCTACTAGGAGAGCGTTACAATAGTCTACTAGTTTTGCACCGATGGTAGCTCTGGCGATGGTGAGGCAGTTTTGGGTGGTCCCAAATGCTTTGACCGAGTTTATAAATTTGGTTTTGCGTGGGCAGAGGCAAAGGCAATGGCACTGACTTGTCTGTTCATGGATAAGTTATCGTCTAGGCATATGTCTAGGGTCTTTCCTGAAGGTGAGACGGGGATGGTAGTGTTTTCAATGATGAAATTATTGTATTCAGAGTTGTTTGTTCAGTATTTCTTTATTTATTTGTTTGCAAGGTGCCGAAAGCCTGCAGGCATCGGGGCGCCACATAAAGACATCGACTTACACATAACATGTTGACTAAGTAAGAACAGAACATGAGACACTTGGAATGCCAAGACACAGGAGAGGACAAGTACTACTCAGGGATGTCTGGCTCATTTGAATAGGAAGGTTTTTAATTTATTTTGGAATCTGAGGAGGTTGGATTCTGCTCTCAAGTTCAATTGCACTTTATTCCATTGCTGAGCTGATCGGTTGGGGAAGGCTTTGCCTAACCTATTTGTTTTCCTATGAAGATTTGTTGTAATAAATCCTTGCGTCTCAGATCTAAGTGTGTGGGTTGGAGTGTAGCCCACGATCTTGGACTTCAGGTACGCAGGAGCTTTACCGTGAAGGCACTTATGTGTAATTGTCATAGATTTAAAAATTACATGGTCTTCAACCCTAAGCCAGTGTAGTTCCTTTCGTGCTTCACTGATATGGTCAGTTTTTGCTTTCCGCTTGATTATCCGAACAGCGTGGTTCTGAATATGTTGGAATTTTGTCAGGCATTGCCTGGACCCCAATAGTAGGGCATTGTCATAGTCCAGTCTAGAGGGTCACTCTGGAAATGGCAGCACAGTTTGATTCACTCAGAACAGGTCTGATGGCTTTTAGCAGTCTTAAGTAATATGAGCAATTTTTGCTGACATAAGAGGCTGAGCGTCTGAGCACAGGGAGGCTTCTAGTGTCATGCCCAGGGTGTTTATGCTAGTCATTACTTGGATGTGGGACTCTTTTATCATGGGGCCTATGATGATAATCTTGGTTTTGGCTCCATTGAGGCATAATCCGTTGGTTGCCTTCCAGGCCTGGATGGAGGAGTAGATTTGGAGAAGGGCTGCTGAATCGTGGTCGTAGGAGGCTGTGAGTGGGAGGAGGACTTGAGTGTTGTCGGCATAGATTGTGTAAGTTATGCCGAGTGAGTCAAGTTTGTCAAAAAGGGGCTTGGCAAACAGGTTGTGAGTGTGGGGGCCGTGCATGAGCCTTGTGGCACGCCGCAATGGATGGTGGTGGGAGCAGCGTTAGCTAGGTCTGAAAAGACTTTCATTGCTCTGCCTTCTAAGAAGGATTTGATCGAGGAGGTGGCATGATTGTAGAAGTGGGCTGCGCTAGTAAGGTGGGAGGTGAGGTTATTGTGATCTACAAGGTCGAATGAGGCAGATAAATCCAGTAGTAGTAGGAGGTCTGGTTTCCCTCGGTCCATTAGTTTAGTTATTTGGTTCTTTAAGTCGAGGTGGGCAGTTTCCGTGCCATGGCCTTTGCGTAATCCTGAGTGTCTTTTGCCTAAGATGGAATGAGTTTCTAGGAAGTGCTAGACCTGAATATGGGCGGCCTTGTCTAGGATTTTTAGGAGGAATGGGACGTTGGTGATGGGACGGTAGTTGTTGGGGGTTGAGGGGTCTAGGGATGGTTTCTTGAGAAGGGGGCGGACCCAGGCTTCTTTGAGGCTGGCCGGGTACGATGAGCCTGAGGAGAAAGATGCATTAATGAAAGCTGTGATAATTGGGGCCAGGGTGTCAGCGCTGTCCCTGATAATGTTAGGTGGATAGATATCATCTTTACATGTGGATCGTTTAATGTTTTGGATGGGCGCAATGACTTTGTTTTCAGAGACGTCTCTGAAGGTGAAGAGTGGAGGGGGAGGCTTCTGTTTGAGGGTTGATGATGAGGCAGGGGGGGTCGGGATTAGATAAGAGTGTGTGCTGGGTCTGTATTTTACCTTGGAGGAGAGATATTTTATTAAGAAGTGCTTCCTGTATTCTGGTGCACAATGCTTTATCTTTGGTTATCTCACTGGGAGTGGCAGGTGGAGAGGTGAGATCCTTGAAGATGGAGAATAATTCCCTGGACTTGGAGTTTGTCTTGAAGATACAGGAGTTAATGTTGTTGGATTTAGCAAGGAAAATGGCTTTTTGAGGAATATGGCTATATTGTTGAGTTTTTTTTCAATTCATCTCTGGTGGACTCACAGGGGTTAGATTGCCAATTGGAAAGGGCAGTCCGTTTGTTGGAACGGAGGGCCAGTAGGTCCTCACTGAACCCCGAGTTAGTGTTCATGAATTTTTTCTCTTTTTTTGCTTCAATAGGGGCAATGGCGTTGAAGGCTTTTGTGAGGGTGCTTGAGTATATGTCAGCCTAGAAGGATAAGAACATCTGTCTGTAGACAGTTTTCAAAAATCTCAAAAACATAAATTACCATCAAGAAATTGATTTGATACCCCTGACAATAACGTGTTTTGTCCTTTTCTAGTAATCGGTATAAAGGTGATTATCTAATACCTTCACAGATTTAATTCATTGAGCTGATACATAGAATGTCACAACATGGTGTAGCTTTGCGACACCATGATAATACTGCTTTTGGCAGCCGCTGCATAAAACTTGTGTGTGCGTTCTTCACGTGATTGACGTGCATTGCTCACCTGATCGCTCCACATGAGTTTTAAATTCAATGGATGAAACATGCGCTATGGCCAACAGCAGCCACCCGTGAACAGTTGTGCAGCATTTTTGAAACAACACTTCCGTCCTCGGAAGGTAAACGATCGAAAAGCAGAACTCTTTCTGCTGTCTTGTTTTGAATAGACATGTCTGTAGCTGTAAGAACAAATGAGAGGCAAGAAATGGGCAACGTTTTCCAGTAGTAATCATTATGAACTAGCCCAGCAGTATAGCATTCACTTATGGAAAACACTGCCAGTTAAAAGTTATCAATGTTAACAATAACACGATTACATGATAGATAATTCATGTGTGAATCAAGAGACCTGAAAATATATGAGAGTAAACGTTCCTCTTATCATGATTTCTGCAGTAGAAAATCGTTGACCAACACATTAAGAAATCATTTCCCAAAAAGGAGCACGAATTAACGCTGCTATACAAGTGATCTGGAGATACCAGGTCAGTACTTCTTAATTAAGCATAAGCATGAATTTCGTAGTAAATATAAATAAGGCAAATAATATAGCCCACCTCTTTTTGTAGCTCCACACAAATCAGCAGTTGCCTGCGCATGTCAAGATATTAGTAATTATACTTGACACAGCCTCTCTTGTCCGAATCTTGTTTGTTAATCAGGTTGTTGACCATTGCAAACTAGGTTAGTATACCAGTAACTCAAATTCCCTCCACCATTGTTTTTATGTTTTTAATTAGATGTTTTGTGTTGGTTTTTAGTGTGGAAATTCTACTGATACCCAAGGGGGTTCCTGTGATTGAGTCTCTAACAAAGAAATGTTGTTGTCCTGAAAAAAGGCCATGAAAAACTAGAAAAAGTGCCAGGGATAGCACTTTATTAAAATTCGGCCGAAACATATATAGACTACATACGAGACACAAATGAGTTAGTCCCAACATTCTGGAGACCGGATTTAAGGTCAACCAGAGAAAAACCAAGTGTTTGTGACTTATATATGGCGTTTGGAGTTTTCATACTCAAACTAACTGAAGCATGTTATAAAAACACAACAGCTTTTTTGTACCATTCTCGTCCTATCAGTTTATTTTACCAAGTGCTATATAGTTTAATGATGGATCTAAGTCACATACTAACCCCACCTTGATTTAATTAAATTCTGTTTTATATTATGAACTGTTTTTAGTCATGTGTGAAATTATAAAATAAACAATTTTTGTGATAATAATGTGTTTGTGGAGATGATGGAGTAACCAGCATTTATGAAAGGTTAATGAGTGTGTCACCAACCAAAATATAAACAGACAAAGAGAGGGGTAATCAGTCCTTCCCTCTATTATATGAATCTTGCATTCTTCCCATTTGAAGACTGATCCCCGTCAATAAATAAATGTGGGAAGTACCCAATTACATAGCACTGATCTAATTAGTGTAGGCTATTAGGTGGCACTTGTGCCACCTATAAGCTGAAACGATTGTATTTGAGTACAGCTAAGGAGACATTTATTTTTATTTATTGTGCATTTTAGTTAACATTTAACTCTTTTGAACAGTATTAAATCAATAAAAATGCATCAATAATAAAGCAGTTATACAATATACACTTCAATATTACATCAGAAAACGTTAATCTACAATAGTAAAACAGTAAATAACATACTCTTCAATAAACATTTCTTTCAGTTAATACGTAATACAGAGGAACCTTGAAATCACAGTATAAAACCAACAAATAAGACACTATTTAAGATCCTCCTCAGGAGAGAGCAGGTGTCCAGGCCTTCTTGGGAGACATGTTCAGGACCCGGGCCAGGTGCTGAGGTGGCGTGCTCCAGGAAGGCTCTGTTAAGGGCACAGAGAAGATCACGTTGGGGTGTCCATCCAACGCAGGATAACGCATTGCCTGGGGTGGTGCTGTTAAGTGCTGCAGGGAGTGTGAGGAAGAATTGTGGTACATCCAGCCATTACTTGGGTATGACTCGCACAGGGTGTCATTTTCTGGGCATCTCTCACCCGCATGCTGACAAGATCTGTAACACCTGTCTCACAAACTCATGCTGGACAACCCGCAGGAAGCAGAAATCTAGCGCTCTGAACATTAGAACGTTGGGGGCATTTTCATATATAGAAGTAGAGGAACGCTATGTTGTTTGTGGCTGCTTGCTCTTGTCCATTTTATGTTTGTGGCAAGCCGCTCATGTTCAATGCATTTGTATGAGTTAACCTTCGACTATGGGAATACCCCGCTGTTGCAAGATATATGTTTGTTGCTTTGTGCTTTTGTCCATTTCATGTTGTAGGGTGCTGCAGTTGTCTATGGGCCATCAATGAATGAATCATTATGTGCTTGTGCTTATGTTTATTGATGACTCAGGGGGTGAACAGGAGGAATACATGAGTTTGAAGCTATACCCTAATCAAGAAGGGTGTAAGCTAGTGTTAGGAGATGATAGGAGGTGCTGCACTGGTCTAAACAAGTGTGTGTGAACAGGTTGTTTCTTTCCCTATATTCCCTATATCTATTAATTTCAAGAACCCTAAACCTTTTCCCGGTGACTCTAACATCCCCTACCTATCCACAACCTTCCCCCCTTTTGGCTGCCTCGAGGTATATACTAAAATCAGGAGCTCATGCAAACTATGGCGGGAGGGATCAACTACATTTGGCTTACGTGGCTAGGAAGGAGTTGTGTGATACTCCAGGGGTGTGACATAATCACCAGCCTCCAATTTGGATTATTTGAGTCACCCAAGCGAGATGGAGTCCCCTCCACCCTTAACACAGGTGCTACAAGCACTACAGGATATTTAGGCAGAGTTGATTCAGTCCCAGCAGGAGACTGCTACTTTGAAGATGCAGGTTAGCGTGTTAATAGCACAAGGAACGCCACTTCAGGGGAGGTGGTGGCAGCTTCATCTGCAGGACCATCTAGTCGATCAAATACAGTAGTAGTGCAACAACACTTAGGTGTCCATTGGCAGCCCCCGAGAGATTTGCGGGGATCCTAGGAAGAATAGCTCATGTAGAACCACAGCCAGAGTCATGTAGTGCATTCATTGACTTGGCCCTGCGGTTGGAAACGCAGGCTAGGTTACCTTGCAGTCGTATGCCTTATCTGAAAAAGAGACACAACATATGCAGGAATATTTAGATGAGATGTTGACCTGTGGGTTTATCTCATAGTTTCATCTCCATTGTTTTTCGTGCCCAAGAAGGATGGCACCTTAAGGACTTGCATTGACTACAGAGCATTAAATAGGGTGACCATCAAGAGCCGGTTTCCATTGCCATTCATTTCAGTATTATTAGACCAGGTAAAAATGGCTGATATTTATACCAAGTTGGACTTAAGATGAGCGTACCATCTCATCAGGGTGAAGGAGGGTGACGAGTGGAAGACAGCATTCTGTACTAAGTTTGTTTTATTTGAGTGTGGCGATACCTTTTGGTTTATGCCATACTCCTGCTGCTTTTCACCATTTTATGCAGGAGGTGTTGCAAGAATATTTGGACTTGTTTGTGATTGTATACATAGATGACATTTTGGGGCAGTTTTGGCCACTGCAAAATTGGCTTTGCGGCTGAATTTACCACACTCAATTTGGCCGCGAGCAATTGTGCCACGGCCAAAAAGTATACATCCTATTTAATGCCCCTGCGGTAGGGCGTATGAGGCTGGGCATTGCTGGTTTCAGCAGAAAGGCATTTCTTAGCCTATTAAAAGCATCAGCCGCCTCCTGGTGCTTCTCTTTTATCCCCTTCATTGTGCCCAGGGGAGTAGAAGAGGCCTTTCTCTTTCAGGCTGTTTTGCTCCCCTTATCACCCTCCTTTATGGGTTCTTTTGTGGAAGGTCCCTCACCTGGGTTGTCTCTTTTGCCAGCTCTGTTGCCCAATATGTCTTCCAGTACTTGTAGTATTTCTATATGTTTTTCTTTTTTAAACATTTGTTTTCAATATCTTTTCCGTGCTGTGCAGGGGGCGTATCATGAGCGTTTCTGCTCCTGGCGTTACTGGTGCTGTAATGTGCAAGAGAAACTGTCTTCTGCGGAGCTCCTGATTGCTGGCTTCTTCGCAATAAAATCAATTAGTGCGAATGCACACTGTGCACCTTGTATTTATGGGCACAAGTGGAAATTAAAGGGCCAACGTCCAGTCCAGGTACAAAGAGGAAAATATCAGCTCTAAAACACAAACTACCTCCAAATGCTGACTGCACTCCTCAGTACTAGGGAAAAATGCATATGAGGAGGGACACACAAGCTGTGTTGCTTGGTTATGTGCCCACCCATTGACTGCCCAAAGCCATTCTAATCCCTAGGACCGTTTCCACCCACTTCCTGCCCTGCCCAGCCAAAACGCATCCACTTGGGATCCCTTTGAGGTATTTGGATCCATCAGTAAATCCAAATGTACTGAAATCAGTCTTCTGAGAGTTCATGGCTTAATTGGAGCTGTAATGGGGCTACTGGTATAAGAAAATGCCTTACCTAAGTGTGCTTCCAGCCGCTTCATTTATAATCAGTATGCGTGCACTTCATTGAAGTCCTGTTAAAAACAAGCAGTGGCAAAGCCAAAGGTTTTGGCTTGTGTATAGGTATTAGATAAGCATTTACCAGGTACTGCTATTAGATGCCCAGCTACTCACACAATTTGGCAGTTGCTGACATTAATAACCAGTTATCTGATAGCACAGCGAGTAGAGCCTGCCGACACAGGTTCAAATCCAGGCAGGGCCAAACGCAGCCTTTCATCCTTCCGAGATCGATAAATGAGCACCACAGACCATGGGTAATAATAAGCAGCACACATATACGTGAGGGTTCGTAGCGCTATATAAATGCTAATTTATTATAACCATTACACCAGTGCCTGGCAAATGCCTACACAAAAATCCAATATATTGGCATTGCCAATTGTTGTTTATTCCAGCTGCTGCCTGACTCTCTGTGAGAGCCATCAGGATATCCTTCCTGCAGACCTCTTGAACGGCAAATACTTTATTTTTCACACATTCCTTTTTCCAGCTGTGTCCTGTTGATGGACAGAAGTTTAATCAATAGCTGCTGCAAACATCATGTGTATGAGTGGCTCTCATCTCTGAAAACTTTCAGCTGGAATGAGTTCAGTGCTAATTCGGATTGTGTTTGTTGGAAATGTTACGCATGCTTTACAGAGACTGGCTTACAGGGACTCTGGAGATTTTGCAGTAGGCCTCTGCATCATGGGCCGCTTTTGACTGATAACCTATATTATTTACAAATGTTCTGCATGTCATAGACACTCTGTGCATGCATGTTTCAGGTTTAGGTGCGCAAGATGCTTTATCATCACTGTACTTACATGTGTAGTCTTTCATTATGGGGAAACATTTGCCCCCCATTGATCCCAAAAATGTTCAATTTGTTTTTGTATCCTGACCTGATTTTACCCAGTGGAGAGTAGCCTTCAGATGCACTCTTCTGGGCTTTTGCTTATTGTTATTGGGAAACTGACATCCTTCAAGCTGTCAGTAATGAGAATTTTTGTTTCTCTTGGTCTTTCGACTGTTGGTTGCCACTTTATGGCAAAATGTTATCATTGTTCAAGGTACCTTTCAGTACCACGCAATCTGGCTATTGTGTTTTATGGCCCTAGACAACCTCTAAGGAATTTTTAGTGATTGTACAATGTGCCTTGGGATAGAATGGTGGCAGCAGTAGCTTTTACTTTTATTTCTATCTTTTTACCGGGCCTTACCACATTTACCACGTGTGGCTCCTGACTGTGGCTAGTGTTGAAGATGGCCATGCCACAAGGTCTTTAGTTTGTCCCTTTGGCCATTTTGTCCCTTTGCCTTCTCCCTTCTTTTCCAAGACTCTGGGTTTAGTTTTTTGGGCATGCAGTTGTCTTTCACAGTCTACTGCAGGTCACGTGTGTAGGCACCTAGGAAGTGGGCTTGGACTGTCATGCCCCAATTCACACTAATGGTGCCATGAAGACACCAGTGGTCCCTGATTGTACCACTGCTGGTGTGCATGCATGGAGCAGATCTTGTCATTGGTAGGCTGGATGCGAGCACTCACCTGACTGCATAAGAAAGAGTGTCCTCCATTCATTCCTCAGATCCAAAGAAGGAGCCAAGTATACTGAGGTGCATAGCAGAACAAAGAACGATATTAGATGCACATCTGGGGACACATTTGAAGACGCCTGACAACCGAATCCCATGACTGTCCCAGTGGATCCCTGTTTGGAGCATGATCTCAGAAGATCTGCGACGGTGCTTTATCCACTTGGAGTAGTAGGAGTAGTAGGATGTTTCCTGGAAACCTTGCAAGTGAGCATGTTCGGCAGTGTCCCTGGACCATCCAGTAGGCTTTCCAACTCGGACCTAGGTAACCACAAAGGAGCGTCACTATCTCGGTTTAGCCAATGACTTTGGTAAGACATAGCTTTTAAAACAAGGCGCCCTTCCTCTGAATGTTATACCTTTGAGCCGTGAGATAGAAGACTGAGTCATACCGTGACTGCTGGGTCCCCTTGCGTCACTTTGTCACAGTGACGGTTGCTGAAGACAGTTCTCCCATGTTCATTCCTGTGCAATGAGAGCTGCTGCATTTGTGCTTTGACTTTTATACAGCTGGAATCGAGGACTGCAACTCCTGAGCCATACCTCACCTGCATCCACACCAGCAGCACCTGTGCTTCTGGAAGCCAAATGGAAGGCTGGACACCATACTTCTGGTGAACACCGCCAGAAGTGCCAATTCTGGACCAAAACTGAACAAAGGGCAGTGAGTAGTAACATCACTTGCCTGTGGTCCTGTGTTCATCCAAATGCATTCATTCATTTCTGGCTAGTTTTGGCCTTGTTGGCTTGAGTAGTACTTACCGCCTAAAAGCCGCTGAATGTCGGGAACAGTTTCTTTCACTGTAGCATATTCTTACCCAACTCTTGGAACTCATTTCACCTCTCCAGAGTTCTTCTCCTTACTTTTTTCTTCCTTTCAAGAACTGTGTTTGGAACTTTGCGCATGACCGCACGCCTTTAGCAGTGCATTGAAAATTGAGCTTAAGGCTGTACTCGTTTTAGGGATGGACTCATAAAGTTAGGGTTGTTACATCTGAAGTTGTTGGGCGCTCCTTAATGTATTTGTCCTTTTCGATTTCAGGTATTGGTGACGTTATAAACTTTATCAAAATAACAGTGTGTTTTTGGGTGGTATTTTACTAGTGCATTTTATTATTCATTGTGTTGTTATTGGGCCTATAATAAATATTGTATATTTTCGTATACCACTATCTAATTGTAATTCTTGTTTTTTTTCTGTGTGTGCTCATTGGGGACCCTGTATCACTCTCACTTCTCCTGAGACTTTGCCTTGACAGCTCTCCAAGCTTTCGTGGATCGGTCTGGCTAATGTCCCATAAGTGTTCCCTGTTGATCTAACAAGGGTGGCCTCCCAAACATCTGTCCACCAGGACAGAGTTTAGAAATCCATTCTAACAGTGGCCTCTTAATTATTTTGATCAGGGCCATGCACAGATCCAGGTTTCAAAAGTTTATACTGCCCTCGATTTGACTAATGGATTTTTGACTGTCTCAGTACTGCATGAACACCAGTTTAAATGTGCCTTATCTTTTTGGGGGAAGCAGTACGCATGGGCCAGAACTCCATTTGGATATATTAAAGGAATGGTTTGCCCAAAAAATGGGCAATAATAAAAAGAAAAAATCGATTGCCACTTTTTTTTAAGTCCATATGTAAAATTTTGAGAAAATGAAGCTCAAAATTTTAAAAAGGAAGCACATGGGGGCATCCATTTTGTGAAATGGATGCCCGCCTGTGCTTGATTTTGCGGCACTAATGAAGAAAAAGCCAGCCAGCTGTAGTAAACAAAAGCTACCACTGGGTGGCTTTTCCTTCATTGGTGCCAGGACTCGGAGGACGCAGACCGGAGACTACAGGCAAAAAAAGCTGCATCTGTATCTCGGTAAGTGCTATTTATTTTTTAAAAAATAAGAACTAGCTGTGTTTTTTTTCTACGTTTTCCGGGTTGGAGGAGCCCGGAAAACTTAGAAATAAAACCGCAGCTTTAAAAACGTTTATTTAACATTTCCAATACAGAGAATTAACAGAAAACATGCGGCAATCTGCAGATCTCACTTATGCCAACATCTTAAAAAGTATCAGAGTTGGTATACTTTCTAAAGAAGCAGAAGCAATATTGAAAACCTGGCACATTCATGCACTTTATGATGATAATACATGTGCTACAGATGTTATGGAAAAATTAGCCCACACAAATGTCAATTGTATGGCCTTAATGCCAACTCTTACAAGCTGTTTCAGATTCAATTAAATAATGTTAAGTAAAGAAATGCAACCAATAATGGAAATTAGCGCCACAGACAAACTAGATGTACATGGTATGACACTACCCATGTGTGACCAAGCCACAACAAGACTAAATACTTTAGAAAAATCAATCTCAAACACAGCAGGATTGGAAAAGATATTAAAATTATCCTTAAAATGCTTAAACGTAACCTTGACGTGGATAAAGGACTAGTTAATGGAGTACTGAGTACAGTTGTTGGCTTTCAAACATACCCACGTGACAACAAAATTCAGTTTGTCAATATTCTCTTTGACAAACTTTCAGAAGTAAAAAGGATAGGAAGCTCAACAGCTCGATTCCTTCTCTTCAAAGACATGTATGTACGCAGAGAACAATTTTCTCTAACGCTTGCATACGCAGTCACCATTCATAAATCACAAGGTCTTAGACAAAGCAATGATAGACATTGGTAACAAAGTCTTTAAAGAAGGCATGAGCTACGTAGCACTATCACGCTTACGTACACTTGACGGTCTATTTCTAATCAACTTTGATGCAAGTAAAGTAAACGCTGATATTCCTTGCATTTTAGAATACAATAGACTTTGCTCACTATACACCCCCCATCTAAACACATATTCTGTACCACAAAAAGTAAAACGTTGTAAAAGAAAACTAAATCAAACAGAATTGCAACAGGATGTCACTGCAAATTCTCCAAAGAGAGTAAAAGAAACTAAAACTTCATCAAGTACCACAAACATAAAAGAACCCATTAGGGAAAGTAAACCAGGTACTTCATCAAAGAAGAAAGACAAACTAAAAACAAATAAATCAGATACAGAACTACCTGCTCCATTTAAACTCTCAAATATAGTTGGAGTAAGTTGCTACGCAAATGTAGCAATGAATATTCTATTTCAATTACCACCAATTGTTGACAACATTTATTTACACAGTACAGACCAATTGTGTTTGCAAATGTTAGTACTTCACAGAAATGCAACAAACAATCCTGATAACATGTATAGTGTTTATGGAATAAGACAACAATTGGACTACTGTGCTAGAATGGTTAAATTCACTATAAACTCACAGGAAGATCCACAAGAATGTCTAATGTACTTACAGATTTCATACATGTGGAAACATGCATGCACTCTGCAACAATGTGACACAAGAAGAAATCCCCAATGAACGCTTCATATATATATCAATACCTAATTGTTCATCTATTCCATTTCAGCAACTTGTACAAAATGCAAACCGTGGTAGATTATGTACTACCTGCAATTCGGATAATTGCTCTAGGTTAGTAATACAAACACATAGTAAATACGTAATACTAATGCTTCTACGTTACAATGCAGATGGTACCAAAAACAACTGCAAGCTGACTGGATTCACACATGGTCAAATATCACTTGGTAAGAAAACCTTCAAAACAATAGGTATAATCTACCACGCAGGAGCCCCAACCAATTCAGGGCACTACACTGCATATATAAAAAAGAAATGTGGATGGTTTGAATGTAATGATAGTACCATTACTCTAACGCAGAGATTAACAGCAAATCTTACAAACGCTTATTTAATGTTCTTAAAACCAAAATTTGATAACTAAACTGTACTTAAACCTTAAGTAAACTTATAGTAAAAAAATATAAACTGTTAGAATATTCCAAAAGCTATCTAACTGAAACAAGTGAACACTGAAAACAAACAAACAAATAAACTGTAGCATAACAGAAAAAGTTTTTCCAACAAGGATTTTTTTTTTCTCCCACCGACAATATGTGCCGGACTCCCAGCCTGAGGTCATCCCAACGTTTTTTGCAATCACGCACTGTGCGTGCGGTGGTGCCAACTGCACTTCCTTTCTGGGCAACTTCTTCCCAGATGGCCTTTTTCTTGAGCACCACTAACTGCCCAAAGATTCTACAACTAATCAGATAAATGAATACCACTAAATTAGAGCAAAAAATAGACAGTTAGAATACGCCAATTGGTATCTAACTGTCCCAAAATTTAACAATATCCAAACAGATAAATCAATACCATTAAAATATATTAAAAAAATAGACAGCTAGAATACGCCTACTGGTATCCAACTGCTCCAAAATTTTACAATATCCAAACAAATAAATAATATGTTACTGCTCCAAAAAACTGCAACAAGCCAATGTATAAAGCATTAGCCAGAAACAACAAGTGAACACTGAAAACAAACAAACAAACTATAGCATAACAGAAAAAGGTTTTTTTTAAAATCGAAAATGGATTTTTTTTTCTCCCACAGACCCAGTGATTTTAGCAACAAACACAGAAACTGAGCAAATTGCACAATCAGAGATTTGTAATCTACTAAATATGAGGGTCCAAAAAAAAATAATTGTTGATTATACAATGTAATAAGTCATTACAAAATACAAATATTAACATGCTATTTTCTTTTATCACAGAAATGAACAAGAAATACATGTACTCCAGTTACTAAACCAAACAGTAAGTATATTATAATAAGTACAACCATCGCAGCATATCACACTCATAGTGGCTTATAACTTTGTTCCTTATAAATTTGTTTTTGACTCAAAGTTATAAGCCACTATGGGTGTGATATGCTGCCGTGGTTGTGGCCAGGGCATAGAGATTTCATTTCAACTATGGCCTATGGAAACTTTTAATGTCTGCGGACATTATGAGTGTTCTTAGAACACTTTCAACTTGCCAGTGAACAATACGGACAGCCTCAGATCACCCCCATTTTTTATTTGCAAACATTTCAGGACACCGCGAGTGTTATTAGAACACATTCAACTTGCCAGCGAACAATACAGACAGCGTCTTCAGGACACCCCCTACGAACATTTCAGGACACTGCGACAGTTCTTAGAACACTTTCAACTTGACAATGAACAATATGGACAGCGTCCTCAGAACACCCCCATTTCGTTTATTTGCGAACATTACAGGACACCGCGAGTGTTCTTAGAACACATTCAACTTGCATGAGAATACGGACAGCGTCCTCAGGACACCCCCATTTTGTTTATTTACAAACATTCCAGGACACCACGAGTGTTCTTAGAACACATTCAACTTCCCATCGAACAATACGGACAGCGTCCTCAGGACACCCCCATTTTGTTTATTTACAAACATTTCAGGACACCACGAGTGTTCTTTGAACACATTCAACTTGCCAGAGAACAATACGGACAGCGTCCTCAGAACACCCCCATTTTGTTTATTTACGAACATTTCAGGACACCACAAGTGTTCTTAGAACACATTTAACTTGCAAGAGAACAATACGGACAGCGTCCTCAGGACACCCCCATTTTGTTTATTTTCGAACATTTCAGGACACCGCGAGTGTTCTTAGAACACATTCAACTTCCCATCGAACAATACGGACAGCGTCCTCAGGACACCCCCAGTTTGTTTATTTACAAACATTTCAGGACACCACGAGTGTTCTTAGAACACATTCATCTTGCCAGCGAACAAAACGGACACATATTGCGTCCTCAGAACACCCCCCATTTAGTTTATTTAGAACATTTCAGAACAGCCGTGTTGTCCGCAGACAAATCGAACACAAGAGCGTCCACCACATAAAAAAACACAACATTTCATGCTCTCCAACCCTCCCCAAACACTCTTACACACCAACACACTCTACTAAATACAAATTTTAAACCAAGTTTCGCGGACATCTGCGAATCCAAGATGGCGGGCGCTACCGAAAATCTGATGCAATTCATGTTCCACGCCGTCCAATCAGCGAACACGTTGCATGTCCACGGACATCACGCAAGCCGATTGGCCAATCAGGACACTGGGCCTCATCACAAGGTTGGCGCTAAAAATCTGCCCGTATCGGCATGGCGGTAATAACATGTCCGGCTTGGCACCAACCCGCAAATAGCGGACCATCAAGAGTGCGCGAGCGCGCGCATCCCTGCATGCCGCTAACGGCCGTACCGGCATGCCGGTAACGACCCCCAGACAGCGGCATCGACAAATACGCAGAGAACGGCTCCGCCCTCGGCAACCCCTAAATACCGTTACCGTTATTAACATAGTGCAAATAACGGGTGCGTTAATACCGAACCCGGAAGTAATGTCATCGCGCCGGAACGGGAAATGCCATGGTGGCCATCTTTAAAAACACAATCTATTGCCATCCTCCACCTACAGGATCCCTCTACACCCCAACTCCCAGGCCACCACGGACAACATGTCGAAGACCACCCGGAGAGGCACGGCCCGCCTGCGCAAACCACGTTTTACGGACGATGAGCTGAACATGTTGGCTGACACCCTTGTGGAAAATGCTGAAGTGGTGTTCTGTAACGACCTCAGGCGTCCAGCCCAGCTCAAGAAAAAGGCCATCTGGGAAGAAGTTGCCCAGAAAGGAAGTGCAGTTGGCACCACCGCACGCACAGTGCGTGATTGCAAAAAACGTTGGGATGACCTCAGGCTGGGAGTTCGGCACATATTGTCGGTGGGAGAAAAAAAAAATCCTTGTTGGAAAAACTTTTTCTGTTATGCTACAGTTTATTTGTTTGTTTGTTTTCAGTGTTCACTTGTTGTTTCTGGCTAATGCTTTATACATTGGCTTGTTGCAGTTTTTTGGAGTAGTAACATTATTTATTTGTTTGGATATTGTAAGATTTTGGAGCAGTTAGATACCAGTAGGTGTATTCTAACTGTCGGTTTTCATATATATTTTAGTGGTATTGATTTATCTGTTTGGATATTGTTAAATTTTAGATACCAATTGACGTATTCTAACTCTATTTTCTGCTCTAATTTAGTGGTATTCATTTATCTGATTAGTTGTAGAATCTTTGGGCAGTTAGATAGCTTTTGGAATATTCTAACAGTTTATATTTTTTTACTATAAGTTTACTTAAGGTTTAAGTACAGTTTAGTTATCAAATTTTGATTCTAAGAACATTAAATAAGCGTTTGTAAGATTTGCTGTTAATCTCTGCGTTAGAGTAATGGTACTATCATTACATTCAAACCATCCACATTTCTTTTTTATATATGCAGTGTAGTGCCCTGAATGGGTTGTGGCTCCTGCGTGGTAGATTATACCTATTGTTGTGAAGGTTTTCTTACCAAGTGATATTTGACCATGTGTGAATCCAGTCAGCTTGCAGTTGTTTTTGGTACCATCTGCACTGTAACATAGAAGCATTAGTATTACGTATTTACTATGTGTTTGTATTACTAACGTGGAGCGATTATCCGAATTGCAGGTAGTACATAATCTACCATGGTTTGCATTTTGTACAAGTTCCTGAAATGGAATGGATTCACAATTAGGTATTGATATAAATATGAAGCGTTCATTGGGGATTTCTTCTTGCATCACATTGTTGCAGAGAGTGCATGTATGTTTCCACATGTATGAAATCTGGAAGATTTCATTTATAGGTATGTTTCTATTTTCCAGTACTTGTAGTAAGTACATTAGAAATTCTTGTGGATCTTCCTGTGAGTTTATAGTAGATTTAACCATTCCAGAACATTAGTCCAATTGTTGTCTTATTCCATAAACACTATACGGGTTATCAGGATTATTTGTTGCATTTCTGTGAAGTACTAACATTTGCAAACACAATTGGTCTGTACTGTATAAGTAAATGTTGTCAACAATTGGTGGCAATTGAAATAGAATATTCATTGCTACATTTGCGTAGCAACTTACTCCAACTATATTTGAGAGTTTAAATGGACCAGGTATTTCTGTATCTGATTGATTTGTTTTTAGTTTGTCTTTCTTCTTTGATGAAGTACCTGGTTTACTTTCCCTAATGGGTTCTTTTATGTTTGTGGTACTTGATGAAGCTTTAATTTCTTTTACTCTGTTTCGAGGATTTGCAGTGACATCCTGTTGCATTTCTGTTTGATTTAGTTTTCTTTGACAACGTTTTATTTTTTGTGGTACAGAATATGTTTACATGAGGGGTGTATAGTGAGCGAAGTCTATTGTATTCTAAAATGCAAGGAATATCAGCGTTTACTTTACTTGCATCAAAGTTGATTAGAAATAGATCGTCAAGTGTACATACGTGTGATAGTGCTACATAGCTCATGCCTTCTTTAAAGACTGTGTTACCAATTTCTATCATTGCTTTGTCTAGGGTATGACCTTGTGATTTATGAATGGTGACTGCATATTCAAGAGTTAGAGAAAATTGTTCTCTGCGTACATACATGTCTTTGAAGAGAAGGAATCGAGCTGTTGAGCATCCTATCCTTTTTACTTCTGAAAGTTTGTCAAAGAGAATATTGACAAACTGAATGTTGTTGTCACGTGGGTATGTTTGAAAGCCAACAACTGTACCCAATGCTCAATTAACTAGTCCTTGATCCACATCAAGGTTACGTATAAGCATTACTCTGCAATTTAAGGATAATTTTAATATCTTTTCCAATCCTGCTGTGTTTGAGATTGATTTTTCTAAACTATTTAGTCTTGGTGTGGCTTGGTCACACATGGGTAGTGTCCTACCATGTACATCTAGTTTGTCTGTGGCGCTAATTTCCATTATTGGTTGCATTTCTTTATTTAACATTATTTCATTGAATTTGAAACATCTGCTTCTTTAGAAAGTATACCAACTCTGATACTTTTTAAGATGTTGGCATAAGTGAGATCTGCAGATTGCTGCATGTTTTCTGTTAATTCTCTGTATTGGAAATGTTGCCAAAGGTTGACATTTCCAATGCTGCCAACAGTTTTACGGCAGAGTTTGTGTCCTAATGTTTTAAAAATAGGCTCACCTTTTACTGGTGTCAATTGAAGAAGATCTCTGAAAACAATAATATGTTTTCCTGCAAAGAGCTCTTCATAGTTTGTTTTGAGTACTTCTTGTAATCTGAGGTGAATCAAAGCCAACATTATGTTGGACACCATGCTCATGTCATCTATTAGAAGCATTTTCATTTGTTTCAATACTCTGCCTAGTTCCATTGCAGCTTCTGTAGAAAGTTTGTAATAGTCTAATTTGTTTTGGTGTTCTACTGGCAGGAGTAGTAATCAATGTAAATTGACACCACCTATGTTTTAGGCAGCTAAACCTGTGGGGGCAGTGACAACAGCTGACAGTTTGTTGTTTGTCAATTGTTGAAGGAACTTACTGATGATTTTGATTAGGAATGTTTTGGCAGAACCAGCTTTACCACTGACGTACAATAGTATAGGTTTGTAATTTTGGCAGGTGCATTCTTTGTTTTCCTGTTGTACACCATGTGCTACGTTGCTCATTGTTGTAGAGTCTTTAATGACAATTTGATATGATTAATTAAATTTGGTTTGGTGAGTTTTACTAAGCTGCCTTCACCGTTTGTCACTTTGTATTTACCGTTTTTTTCATCAGGTTTTATATTATTTTTGTATGTGTAGTTTTGGGCTATGTGTGTAAAATTTTTGAACACTATTTTATCTGATGACAGGTCATTCCAGAGGTCTTGCAGCTCTGTCTTTTCTGCTTTGGTTAAGTATGCTGTGACATATTGTGCAACTGCAGTAGAATTGTCTGCAATGTACTGCACATCTATGTTTGCATTCCATAAGTGGGCAATGATTGCATTGTAATCATTGATATATTTTTCTTCTTCTTTTCTTTTTATGTAATATGTATTTTTAGGTGACTTACCTTTAATACTATGTCTAACTGAAGACATGAGGTTGTTCACTTGACCTGTATTTGTAACTGGTCTAGGGAAACCAAATCGGCATTTGGTTTAGTATTTCCCTTTGTTTTTGTATTTGCGACAACAATATTTGCCACATTTGTGTCTTTGAAATTGTAAAATTTGTGCATGAAGATCACTATTTTTGGATTCCGATGGAATTTCAAAAGTGACATATTTTTCAATATACTGTAAAACGGCGGCATCACTGTCTTGACCAAATTTAGGTGCATCTTTAATCCATAAAAGCATGTGGATATGTGGTGCTCCTCTGGCTTGGTATTCTTTTCTCCAAAAGAAGGGGAGGAACAGTTTTATTACAAATAAAATGTAGCATAGCAATGAAGCGATGGTGAAAATATCTTGAAACATTAATAGGATCCAGAGAACAATGTTCTCTTAGTGTTAATATATCTCTGTTTGTTTTGTTTTTGTTTGATATG
Source organism: Ambystoma mexicanum (assembly GCF_040938575.1). NCBI lineage: Eukaryota > Metazoa > Chordata > Amphibia > Caudata > Ambystomatidae > Ambystoma > Ambystoma mexicanum. The sequence continues at coordinate 1,087,145,737 of NC_090926.1, read as the reverse complement.
CGTAGGAAATCATGTAAATCCTCCCATGCATATTCTGCACAACTTAATGTAACAAACCAAGTGGGTGGGCCAAGGTTTCTGATCATACAACGTACATCTCCGTGACGTCAAAACCAGTACTCTTTAGTACTACGCATATTTGCTAATAGATTTGTAATATTTGATTGTAAAACCTCATCTTTTTGTTGCACTTTTTGTAATAATTGTGTAGCTCTCATATTTTGAAAGTGTGATCCTGATTTTAATATGTGTGCAACTCCGTAACATAAAGTTGCTAGTTCACTTTCAAAGAGTAGGTGGAATATGTATTCCACATTTTGTCTAAATCTGGGATCTTCAGAATACATCCGTAATGAGCGGTATTCTGATGCTGATATTTGAATAGGTCTATCATCGTACCTTCCTCCTTTGCCAGTAGGAAAGAGTAGAGGAAAAGCATGTGCTTCTATACTTTTTTCCCATATGCTGATTGATGATCCTTTTGTTTGACGCATTTGGTACGTTTCCAGTGCATCTTCCATGGTGTCATTAGAGTGCAATGGATGAATTGTATAATGGTCTAGAGTGTTTGATATTGTTGCAGGATCTAGGAGCTCAAATTGACCAGCTTCGTGTGTCTCTTGAATTATTTCAGTTGTATCCTTCAAGTTTTCTTCAATATTAATTTCTTTGTAATATTCATTATTCTCTTTAAGATATTGCAAGGCTTCTCTAACTTTATGTAAATATACCAGCTGTTGCCAAATGTTTTTGTCTTTTGTAGTTACTCCATTTACCAAGATAATTAAAGATTGTTGCATTGGACGTTGCACTCCTAGAGTGTTCACATTTTCTTTTAGATCTAATGGTAAATACACTACTTTTCCACGAATACCTTTCACTAATTCAGAGGGAGGTAATTTTGCAGTTTTTGGTTGAAGGCGTATTATTGCTTGAAATGGGTGCACTGTTTGAATTATGATGCTCTCATATAAATTAAGTTCTTGAAGGGGTTTTGGTAGTGGATATAATTCCAAATTATTTGTTTTAGCACGTGAAGTAGTTTGGTTGTTGTCAAGTTTTGTAGTGCAGTAACTACAAAGTATTACGGGGTCAGTTATTTCGTATTTGTTTTCTGCTTTAAGGTAGAGAGCTAATTCAAACCATTTAGAATCTTCATTGTCTTCTATTTTCTATGATAGGTCTACAGTTTTTGGGTTACTTTTATAAAAAGTTCTGCGGCAACATACACACACATGGTTTGGTACTTCAGCTGATGTACTTTTAAATTTTAGTATTTCTTTTTTGTATGTGTGTAGTAAAAGGTTGCATGTGTAGAATTGTTACTAATTTGGTTTACAGCTATTTAATTCTGTAAGTGGGTTTCACTTCCAAAATATTTTTTCTGGATATAGTCGATTTCTTCTAGTAGGTCTTTTGCTGTACCATGTAGAAGAATGTTATTTAAATTGGCTAGTGCTAAAGCAGGACTTTTTGCATAGTACAGTTTATAAACTAGATTTCTTATAGTTGAATGATCGGTTGATATCCTTTTGATACCATGGAAGGTGGTTTTGCAAGTAGGTCCTGTAATGCAGGCCAATGAATATCCTTGTAGTCCTGTGTACTTGCGTACTGGACAGGTATCCATATTTTGCAGTAGTTTAATTTTCATTTTATCTTTGCTTTTCACATATTGATTGAGGAATTGGCGTAAAGACTTGAAAAATTGTTTGGGAATGTTACACATTGACGTGCATGGCCATTTGTACACTAGACATTCTGATTCAGTTGAATGGAGGGGTAATTCTAAGTTTTCAGGACATATGTTTGTAAGGAGTACTTCTTGTTCCATTATGGTATTATTAACTTTTTCAAAACCTCGACCACTGGTATGTATGGCAATTGTATTTGTTTGCTTTTGTTTGAACGCTTCTTCATTAAAGTATCGTTCTGTGCTCGTAGTGTAACTCCATTCACCTCCGCAGATACTTAAGAAGTTCTTTCTGTTGACATTTTGTTTATTGAGAAGTCTTTTTGTAATTTAGTAATTAGTTTTGTTATTGGTTTCATTTTGTTTAACACTAAAATAAATAACTTTCTTTTGAGAAGAATTACACTGTCTATCAACGCTTCTAATACGCTTCTAATATTAATTTCCTATGATAGATTGTAAGGATTGAATATGGTTTCTCTCCTGTTTTTATAAGATTTTGAAGGACTTTGTGATGGAACATTTTGGCTAAAATACTTTTCTTGGTATGCTTACTTTGATGTATATCAAGATTTAAAGAAGCAGTTTTACCTGTAGTGATTGTTGATTTTTTGCTAATTGTTTTTTGGTTTGGTTTACATTTTGGAGGAGGAAAAGTTTTTGTACTTGAAACTTCTTTTGTTTTCACTAAATGAATGTATTAGCTGTTTTGTTTCAACTTTTTTTTTACAAATTGTGCTATAGATGGATGCTTATGTTGGACACTTTTATTTTCATTTGCTCTACTTCTGCATTGCTTTTTACGGACTTCATTTTTGGTAGGCATTCTTTAGGGTCTGTTGAAAAAAATAAAGAAGGTATGGGTTGTGGTGTTCTGCAATGTATGTATGCTGTGTGCATGCGTGTTTGAGTAAGATGATAAAGATATATGTAATGGTGTGTGATTGTGCATTGGGAACTACAGCTAGTAGGGATAGGTATTCTTGAATTAATGTGTTACTAAACGGTTCAGATGACAGAAAAAAGTAAGCTAGTGGTGTGGAGAAGTATAAGTAGTATATCTAATGCTATACAATTAAAACAGTTGTTTGTTCTATAACATCTAAATTCTAGAAATAGCATGAATTGACCTTACAGTGTGTTTGAGTAATAATACAAATATTATGGTGATATTTTACTTACTTTTTTTCTAAAATTGATATTTTACTTACTTTTTTTCTAAAATTAGCAGGTTACTTCTTAGTTGTTCTTTATACTTCAAATTCGGTTGCTTCTTTTCAGGAGAATGGTCTTATCTGCAATTGTAAAAGAAACAAATTAGTAATTTTGTTTGTATATAGCACTGTTTTTTGTTTAGACATTGATTTTTTTAATTGAAATCCTCAGCGCCTTCCTCAAAACCATTAAAACTATCTTATTTACATAAGATACATCGCACCAGTTGAATACATATGATATGTTCTTAATGAACAAATTGTATTGCAATGACTAACTGTAGCAAACAAAATATCTTTACTATGTCTTGTGAAATTCATAATGTACCACTGAATACCATTATTCCTATAACTAAGCTCTTCTAAGTAATAGTGCTTCAATGTCATCGGCTGCTTGTCCTATATAAATGTAAGTAATCAAATAATTTAATTTAATATTTATTGTGCTATAGTTTAAATTATAAACTTTACACAAATTTAACATTAAATAGCATAGTAAAATACTGACATAATTCAAATACAATTTTTAAATACACATAATTTGCAATACAAAATACTATTTTAAAACAAATGATTTATATTATTCACAGATATATATACATTTCATACCTTCTACATAAGAATTGCCTTCATAAAACCTATTCCTCTACAGAGTTATACCCAATCTTATTTCAATTTGCAACCAAATAGTATACAGAGCTATTAAGAGACGTAGACTATTGGAGTTGAGGCAATGGTGCCAAAACAGGGCTTCCCCAATATATGTTGTTTCATGCACGTAGCTACCAAGAAGGGGAAGAAAAGTACCAACCATCTCCAAACACTCAGTCAGCAAATGTTTTGCAGTCTCCAACTGCTTATGTGCTTTACATAATCGGCAGATACGTTCCTCGACGGCCATCCTATCTTTTCTCCCTGTATTGCTTAGGGTAGGTAGTTGTTCTAGGCGAACCAGTAATATAAACCGTCTAAGTCTAATAGATGGACAAATATTCAAGTATCTCTGGGGTTTCCTAAATTCAAATAGTCTATATTGCACAAACTGGTAGCTGCTCAAACTCTTAAGATGTTCAAAATTCTCCAGCCAATCCCAGAGATCAATGCGTTTACTCAATGCTCTATTTACTTTATCTGAATATTTACCATCTCTGGATTGCCAGCCTATTTCAGAGAACAGATTGTTCATCTGATCTACAATTGAAGAAGTCGAGCCTTCCTTTTTTATTACTTGATGTACCGCTGTTAATATATCATTACTTGTATCTCGAGTCATTCTGAGATATAACGCGGCTCTCTTCTTTAACACCAATGCCTTTAGAGAGGTTAGACCCAATTCTAATCTGATGATGGCCACAGGAATAGAGGGAGGTAGACCAAGCACACGTCGCCAAAATTTACCCTCTAATATCTGTAGCCATCTAAGGTCAGACTCTAATAGTGCTTCCAAGCCATATATTATCGCCGGGGCAAACACCTGTATATAGAGTTGCCTTATACCCCATAAAGTGAAACCGCTTTGGCTGATCGTGAATCTATAAAATAAGGCGGTCAACTGTGCAGCTTTAATACAGCGTGTTTGTTTACATGCCAAATAATCCCCAGTATTTTCAAAGTCGATGCCTAAATAGCAATATCGAGGGACATATGTTATATTCATTACCCCTACTATGAGTTGCATGCGGGAGACCTTTTTTTTGTATATCTCATAATCTTTGTTTTTCCTAAATTAATGCTTAAGCCATTCTCTTCGGCGTATTCCCATAATGCAACCGCAGATCTTCGCATCCCGCTAATGGTGTGATCAAATATCACCAAATCATCGGCGTATGCTAGTACTGGGCAGCTAGCTTTCCCAATTTTCGGCGGGCAGTTTCTCACCTTATTTAATGCATCAGGGATGTCATAGGTATATAGATTGTAGATTAAAGGAGCCGTTACGCATCCTTGCTTGACACCCCTATTTTGTATAACATTTTGAGTTGTATGGCCTTCTTGGTCTAATTTCAATTTAACTGAATTGTTTGAATGCAAGAGTCTTAGATAATATATTAGACCATCAGGGCAGCCCATTGTATACAGTTTGTTCCATAACCGACTACGGGGTATGGAATCAAACGCCGCTGAGAAGTCTATGTATAATGAGTAGAGCGGAACCGATCCAGTTCGTAAGGCTCTGGTTCGCAGAATATCCATAATCATGATGTTATGGGCAGTGGAGTAGCCTTGTCTAAACCCACTTTGGAATCTAGACAATACTCCTTTGTCCTCTGCCCAGGATTGTAACTCATTGAGCAAAAGTGAGGCAAATATCTTTCCAGTGGCATCAAGCATGGAAAGCAACCTATAGTTGCCTGGGTCGAGTCTATTGCCCTTTTTAAAGACTGGAATTAATATTGCCATCTGCCAAGAGCAGGGTATTTTACCTGTCTTTAATATTTTCTGAAACAGGATATTTTGCAAACTTGCCCAAAACTCTGGGTACACTTTCATGACAATATTAGCCAAACCGTTCGGTCCCGGTGCTCTTGATGATTTTATCTCTTTGATTTTATTCAAAATGAGCTCGTGCGTTACGGAAAATGGGGCCTCACAAGGCGGCCTACCCAGTATTGTTGTTTCCTCACCCACCATATTTCTGTTTTCTAGAAATGTAACCCACACTCTCGCTTCAATAGGGTTAACCAATACCCCCCTCTGTGTACCCTGAGCCTCGCTCAAGAGAGACCAGATGTTACGGGTCTTCTTTTCACATATGGTCTTCACTAATCTTTGCCAGGTAAGAACCTTGTCCGCCCTTTTTTTCTCCTTAATGGTCGATCTATATCTATTTTTAATCACTCTAATTGTCCGATAGTAGGCTTCCCCGGGGGCCATTGATTTCTTGGCTCTGCGAAGCTCAGCTCTAAGGTTACGCTTCATGTCTCTGATTATTTTATCAAATGGTAGTTTATTCCCCACACTACTTATCATACACCCCATAGGGGACGCAGCATGTTTGCCTGAAAAAGCACTAATCCAGTCTTCTATGGAGTTGATGGACATATCATTAAATTTGAGTAGCTCTTTAAGCACTACTATTCCCAGAGTTTCTGCCGCAAGTGCGATATTCTTATGAAGTGGGAGAATGGAAGAACAGGCTCCCGCCCTTCCCCTCTCGCGCTTGGCCTAGAGGATCACGGCCCAGACACCCGCCACGAGAGGAGTTTGCCTATCTACCGGACGACCAAATACCCTGGTACAGGAACATACGGATGTGCCCATCTACCTGCCCAACAGCCCGCCCTGTCCATGCCGACACCTGCGGCATGGACCAACTCGACTAAACCTACACGTCGTTAGAGATGCCATGACGACTTAGCCAACGGTCAGCACACCTGTGCAAATATACACACCGGACACTCCCGCACCAATCTACACGAAGAATATACTCAGTGCTATGACGTAGGCGACAGACATACTCACGGAAGTACATCTTTATTATTTTCCACGTAGGCTTTCAAAATGCAGAAACGCAAGACGCATCATGAACTTATATAAAAAAGGCTTGCTCACGCTTCTTCTAAAAAGCCATGTACCATAATGAAGAATATAACGGGGACACGATACTGAGGACAAAGCAATATAATACCGTAACCTAAAGCGCTCTGCATCAAACGGTCCCACTTATGCACCAGGCCCAAGTAGGCCGCAGGCAAAAGCTTCCATGAACATTGAGTGAGCAAGAACTGGGTTGCTGACCCTGCAAAATGAGCCCGGCGAAAGCACACCGCCAAGGGCACGATGTTGCAATCTCACACGCTGCAAGCCAACGCCAAGGTCGCACCTGCAAGATAAACCAGGCACACATTAGGAAAAACAATATTAATTGCGTTGAATTTTGCCTCAAACACGGTCCCACCTCACGTGACAAAGCCAAACCTGACAAGATGCCAAGCCCAGGAGGAAGGAGACGCCTGAATCCCACGTTTCGAGACACAGGCAGATACAATTAAAAGACTCATTTGGACATCTGCAGCAGTGGGAGTATTCGACCTCCCAACATAAGAATAAATCCTCACATTGTTTACACCTACCCATATTAAAACATTGTTGCAAATGACAGGTTCACCGCGAGCTGGGAACAGCGATAGTCCCAGACTGGGAGGCTCGCGAGCGGACCAATTAGAACTTGGGGTTCTTATCACTGACGCCATTCACATTAACCAATCCTCAGAGGTCTCCATGTAACAATTTTCATGTATCAAATTGAAGGGACAGCCCAGGTATACCACCTGACTAACTCTCAGCCAATAACACCGTTCTCTATATGTGCGCTATACTAACCCCACCACTCGAGTAACCAATCCAGAGTGGAGATAGGTTTTTGCTAAAACTTTCCAAGTGACGCAAGTAGCGCGTCATACTAAGATAAAAAGGGCCTGCGAGCTCCACGATTGTGTGTGTGTCAGGACGGACGCGTACGCTCCTTGACCCATCCCTGCCGTTTGTCTAATAAACAGCAGAGTCACCTTGCATCTTGCGTGTGTCTCATACTCTATCTCTTTTGGGATATACGGGAGGAGTTGGGGCCTCCCTGCCCGGAGGTCTGCGGACGGTCCGGCCGACCACGGCAGAATTTCCCCCCCGACACTTATCTGACCAGGAAATCCTGGTTCCTGTCTTATTGCCTTTTACAATACCCATATTGCTAACTGAGGGCTGTTTTCGGGGAATACTCATCGTACATTTTAATGCGGCATGATCGCTCCACACATTGGGCATAACTGTCAGATCATCAATCTGCTCTTGAAGCCCTGGACATATATATATGTAGTCCAACGTGCTGTTAGAAGCACCGTTGGACCAAGTATGTTGTCCAGGGTGATCACTAGCTGTTCTGCCATTAAGCATTATCATATCCCAAAATTCAAACAGGGATTCCCAGGTGCTGCCCTCAATATCTTTTTTGTTATGGACCATAATACCCTTCTCTTTCAATTTAGGATTCTGCATTTTGCACACCCGTCCTCTCATATGGCAATTGAAATCACCCACAACCATTACTCCCAAATTAGTAGCTGCAGGTGTCCAATTTGCCGGCACATCCTGCAATGAGTCTTGCAAATGTTCGCTTAATATTGCTCCAGGTGGATTGTAAAGATTTACCAACAAGAAAGAAAACATAGAATCTATGTCATCAAGTATCACTTCGACTGCGAGTAAGTTATTTTCACAGTTAGAGCCAATCTGCCTGGAGCCCAAGGTATTAGCCACTCCTGTCACCAGTCCACCAAGAGGCCTGCCTTTGTCACCTCTTTTGGCAGCAGCGTGGAACAGCGTATACCCATCTAATACCAAAGGGTCCAATGTCCAAGTCTCTTGCAAGCAGAAACAGCTGGATTTGTCAAACAATTTCGTAGAGCCCTCTGATGTGAGTAAATGCATAAAACCCCGACAATTCCAAGATACAACAGATAGATCTCATGGTTTCCTTAAGATCTCAGGAAGGGCGTCGGCCAGCCATTTCAAAACCTGTTGGACATCAGACGCTTCTATTTTCTTATCAATCTGTATGTTGGGGCAGGGTACTGTATCCACAACAACGGCGACCTCTTCCTCCCGGCAGCTGGGATCTATTTCATTTAAGTCAACATCCACTTCCACGTCTACTGTTTTTAATTCCTCTTTATACTTTCTTAACAGATCCGCCGTAGCTGCAAATTTACAGTGAATGGCTGAGACATTAGGATTCGGACCTTTCAGTGGTTCAACAAATTGAAAGTCATCTGAAATTAGTACCCGCAGTTGAGGGACAGAATATAATCTTGTCAATAACTCTGATCGCGATAGCCATTTATTAACCTTACTCTGATATAGATTTTTAATCGGGCATATTCGACTTCCTTTCTTCTCGTTCTTATTGACCGAAGTGACCATTACTTCAAGAGGTAGATTTTCCTGTACTGTCGGTTGACTAGATACCATAGCTGTATCTACTGCAATGCTATGGCTTGCCTCCGTCTCTTCCACAATCTCTGCACTTTCTTCATGGTCCACTGTCAGTCCCTGTTCGGGGAGTAGCCAGCTAGTCAAATATCCATCGCGAGCTGCCTTTCTTTTCTTGGCTCTTGCGACTCTTTTCCTACTCTTCTTGGTAGTCATTCCCCTCTCATTCTTCTCTGTCGGTGTTAGTTGTGTGGCACTGTCTCTTTTGCCCTTGTTTGTTTTTCTTGCTAAACGCTTCTGTTTTTTGGAAAAGAATGGATCGGGTCTGTCAGACTCCTCGTTGATCTCCAAATTTTGTTGCTTTTCAATCTCACTTGTTGCATGAATTGCCTCAGATAGATTTGCCTCCACATCTTCGACCGAAATCGTTCTCTCCTTGTTTCCCCTGATGAGGATGTCCATATTGGCTAGAATCCGCCCCGACATTTTCAGCAAGATCTTAAGTGCAAACTGCAGCGAGGCTACCGATGCCTGAATCTCCGCAATTTCGGCTAGCCCTGTACTAGATTTATCTATACGGTCAATTATTTCATCAGGATCATCTTCCATTGAGGCGAACGCCAAGTTAGGAGATGCGGAGAGTCTCTCTAGTCGATCTCTGACCGTGGAAGTCCCTGAAAGTATGGTCATAGGTTTATCTATCGGTAGACTGCTGTTATTATTGAATCTTACTTCAGGTTGTGGTGTCATGTTTCTCTGGATATTTAAACATAAGTCTAATAGTGAGTTATTGTCAATGTCTTCAAAATTAGATATACTCAATAAAGGATTTTCTCGTTGGTCGGATGTAACTTCTTCAATTGTAGTTGAGTTTATTTCTCGAGGGGGAAAGAAGGAAGTAATCACACCTTGATTAATCGGAGAGCTTTTTTTTGCTTTTACTTTGGGCATCAGATTATCCATCTCAGCCTTCTTGTTAGCGGGACCCCAAGCAACTGTTCTTGACTTGGTCTTCCTTAAGTTGTACACAGGATAATTCAGGATCTTGTCTGATTGCATTAGAGACGTCTCAAATGGACTCTCTACGAGTACCAAGACCGCTCGCTTCGGCAACTCACAATTTGCAGGGTTCAGCCGACTTTATTTTCCAGCTAGCACACTGTTGTTGTTCTATCTCTGGATCAAAGGCTTCAGCCCACAGTCTCCAGGTATTATCCGCTTGGATTGATAACAGAGGGCTGACTATTCCGGTAGATCCACCTAGTTTAGCACTGTTAGTGTGTTGCACTAGTTATTTGCTATACTGGGCTCATTAGCCTCAATGGGCTAAGTTCAGTGTTACTACCGACTCCCTATTCACCTCCAAGGTTGTGGACAGACAGACCCTGTGCAACAAGATTTCACCAATGAGAAGTTACTCGAGGCCACCCGCAATCACTCGGCCAACCAGGCACTAGACCAGGACTCGGATCACGTTTTGTAATTATAGTCGTGCACTTAAGGCTGCGACAAATAATATTAGTCCCAGCACTTGAGTACTCCCTCTCCCATCTCTAGTGTCTGTTCTTCATGGCACTGATTAGCTCCTCCTATAACTCTTGTATAGACAAGACACTACAGAGGTGCACACCGCTTCTAAGTAGGGGCAGGGAGATCAAACAGCCGTGTCAGGCCGCACCTCCACCCAGCGTATGCAATATTACGCTGCGCGAGGCCGCCTCCAGCACCACAAGGAGTATATTTATGTGCCAGACAACCGGCGTTGAAAAGGTCGTGGGGAGCAGTAAATTGTGACCTCGACCGGAGTGGCCTGCAACCAGACCAGCCACAATCCGGCTGCGGGGTTCCGCCCCCGAAGTCAACCCGGGCTCGTAGACTCTCTACGCCCCATTTGACCTGCTACCTAGTAGGGCCGACCACAGCACTGTTCCCCAGTATGTTCAGGGAACTCACCCACCGCTCGACTGCGTCCCCACAGCTCTGCAGCTCCACTCCACTGCTGCAGCTCCACTCCACTGCAGCGCTCACCGAGCGACCAGGGCAGCGCCTCAGAGGATCCACACGAGACCCGAAACCAAGCCGTATCGGCCACCTGGCCGCATTCCGCTCCTCGCTCACTCGGCTACCACCTCGCTCCGCTGAGGTTAGAGAAAAGGACCTGCAGGGGCGTGTCAAACCACACCTCACGTACGTGCTCTCGTATGTACGTAGAGAGAGGCCGCTTCCGACACCACCACCATCAGCTCTACCTAATCAAATAAATAAAGAAATAAAAACAAATTATGTAATTGTAGAAGTATTATTGTTTGAGATTTGAACATAGAATGTGCATGCAATTTTGTTTGACTTTATGTAGTCTATATTCATTTAAAAAATATTAGTTTAACATGATTTCAGTGTGTGTGTGTATAAAGAAATTAAATAGTATAAAGATTTGTAAGTGACAGTTGATTTTAGGAGATTGCAAAAAAGACAGTAGATTCATTTTACAGATTATACAAGCTAAAAGTCACTTAGAAATTGTGGTCATGTACTGTATAGAAAATATGCATACCTGTAGTTTGTGTTCATGCATATGGATATGCATGGAGCTGCAAGTAGAAATCTTGGAGACTTGTACAGTATTTCTTGTAGATGGTGCTTGCCAATGATATGACACTTGTACTCAGAGAGATTCACAGTATATTTGCAGTGCTGATCTATGATTATGCAGTTGGATGTAGAGGTATTGAATGTGATTAGTGGATGGTAATGTGACTTCTTAGATACGTCCAATGAGGGAATGGCACAGAGAGTGAAATGGAAATGGTAGAAGGGCTGTTCATGTTACGATATGTCCGCGGACATGGCGGTAGTTCGCGGATATCGGGTGTTACATCCAGGGATTTTTGGGTTCAGAAGTCATGCAAATGAGAATGAGCACTGAAACGGATTGGTCAGGAAAGTTTAGTGGGTGTGTTGTGCCAGGAGAGAGTTTCTCAGATACTCTTTCTGCTGAGAGAAGAACAGATAGCTATGGCTGTGTGTTTCAGAAAACAGATTGTTTGGATTTTGGGAGACTCGTGGATACATTGGTTGAAGGTGCATGCAGAAACCTGTGGAGTAGCTGTATACCTTGGATTCCCACATGTGGAAGTACACTGGCATGGAGTACGTGGAATGAAGTGGTTGGACTTGTTACCTCTCTGTGCTACTTTGGAGACAGAGCAACATCCAGATATAATTATAATTCATTGTGGAGGGAACAGTTTAGGACATGTGTCTGGAATTTCTTTGCAATTTGCAATGAAAGAAGGACTTGGGAAGGTCATGGACATGTTTCCAAATTCTCAAGTAATTTTTTCACGGATTGTGCAGAGACAAATGTGGCTTCGCTCTTCTTCATTTGGTCCACAAATGGAGAAAGCAAGGCTGTTTGTGCCTTTCTAAGAGATTTTGGCATGTCCTCTTTTCACAATGAAAATATTATGTTTTGTAGTACATACATTTTTCGCAGAGATGGAGTACATCTAACTTAGAAACATACAAAATGCATTGCGACCTTTTTTAGAATGACAGCATCCATTTTGAAGTAGGTGTTGAGTATTTATAATTTTTGAAACACAAACACCTCCCAAAGTCTCTTTTCAGAGCCACCACTTCCTCCCAGAGAAAATTGCAATGGTTTTGATAGGGTAGCACCCCAAAATTTTAGATGTCCGCGGACTGTCTGCGGACTTCTAAAAAATACAAAGGGCCCTGCTTCATTTATTTTCACTTCTATTTATTAACTGTGAAAGGCGGCTCTGAGAAGAACCTTAATTTTTTTGATTTTTGTTATTTTATATATTTTTGGGATTTTTATACACAACACACTAGGAGAGGAGGGGAAAGGAGGGTAAAGGGGTGGACACCAACCACAGGGATAAGAAAGGCGAGCTGAGAGAGGAAGATATAGAGTGGGTTTTATTTGGGTAGTTAGCAGGTCTTCTCGTGCTCTGAGACGATAGTCTTAAAAGCACTACGAAGTCGCTCCCCTCTGCAGAGTACTGTGTTGCAGTAGATACACACAACTGACACCCTCGAAAGGTAAGGGTCATCAGCATTATGTATGGCCTGTGAGGCAGCTTGAGAAAGACGCTGTCCCACAGAGGTGTTCCTTGTGGTGACAGGATCAGAAACGGAGGATGAAGTAGAGGAAATCAACCTACTACGCTCCTCGCAAGGTACAACCTTGCGAATGGCCCCAGAGTGAAATGACGCTTCATGGTAGTGGTCCCAAAGCTGTACGAACCATGCCTCCCGCGACCATTTGCACTCTTGCAGGTGACTCGGTTCGCACAAGCCTTAGGACAATCCCCATGAATGGTAAATAACCGCCAAACTCAAGAATCACACCGAGTACGGGTAGTAGGGATTTCCACTACCTCATTCTCGTCATCCTCTTCTTCCTCCTCTGCATCCTCACTCCTGTTCCCCTCTTCAGGCCTTTGGGGAGGTGGTGGTGGTGGAGGGGGTGGGGGTGGTGCTGATGCAGGTGCAGCACCAGGTGGCAGTAGTGCAGCCATGGATGCCATCTCGATGATGGTGTAATCTGCAAGTTGCAGGAAAAATAGCTGTGCTCTGAAGAATAGCCAGAAACACAATGAGACAGATCGAACACAAAAAAAAGGTTCAAAAACTTTCAAAAAGTATGTAGAAACTCAGGATTAGTATGTGGGACTTGTGCTATGGTGAGTTTTTATTGACAAATATTGTGGATTACTTGAAAATGTACTTTTAAATTGTTCGGGGACATGAACAGTGTCTGCATTCAGAACACGCGATCAGCATGGGCGCGGTCACATGATCGCTTCCCGAACATGTACGCGAAGCAAGCGGCTGTCCGCAGGACACCAAATGCACGGTCATTGGTTTGCGCATGCGCGTTGATGTTCTACGGACACTGTTCGGGTCCTGAAGTAATTAAAAGTGCGTCACACGTCAAACTAACAGTTACGGACAACCGTTTGTTCTTAGAACAGTTTAACTTCCTTGTGAACAATACGGACAGACATAGCGTCCTCAGGACACCTCCATTTTCGTTTATTTACGAATATTTCAGAACACCGCGTGTGTTCTTAGAACAGTTTCAACTTGCTAGCGAACAGTACGCACAGGTATACTGTTCTTCAGCACACCTCCATTTTCGTTTATTTACGAAAATTTCAGGACATTGCTTGTGTTCTTAGAACAGTTTCAACTTGGTAGCGAACATTATGGACAGGTATAGTGTTCTTCAGGACACCTCCATTTTCGTTTATTTACGAACATTTCAGGACACCGCTTGTGTTCTTAGAACAGTTTCAACTTGGTAGCGAACATTATGGACAGGTATAGTGTTCTTCAGCACACCTCCATTTTTGTTTATTTACGAACATTTCAGGACACCGCTTGTGTTCTTAGAACAGTTTCAACTTGGTAGCGAACATCATGGACAGGTATAGTGTTCTTCAGGACACCCACATTTTATTTATTTACGAACATTTCAGGACATCGCGTGTGTTCTAGAACAGTTTCAACTTGCTAGTGAACACTACGGACAGGTATAGTGTTCTTCAGGACACTTCCGTTTTCGTTTATTTACGAACATTTCAGGACACCGCGCTGTCCGCGGACACCTAAATTGTTTTTTTTTAAAAACTGAAACTAATTACAAAACAATATAAAAATGTAACTTTAGTTAACATATATTAACAATTCATGACAGAGAAGGTGAGGCAGAAACGGAAACAAAAACAGGAGAATTAGGGGTTTCAACATGATTGGTATAAGGTGAAGAAGGGATGGAAGTCTCATCAAAACGTTTTCGGTTATGGAGAGGGTTTGGGGATAATTGACTGGGATATGGTGAGGGGGGACAAGTACATGTGGGACAATTTTTTCTTTTATGCTGTCAAGAGTGTTATCCGTAACAGTTTCTTCAGAGGTATATTCTATTTTGGTATGCTCTGTACAAAAAAAATATATATGTTAAATGTATATAAAATAATAATAATTAAATGGTTTATATTGTAAAGTGTGTACCATTAGTTTCACTATCTTCTGACATTTCCTCATGTGGGAAATGCTCCTCTAGCCATTCCAGAGTACTAGACATTTCTGTGAGAAAAAAAGATAATATATATTTTTTTATCTAATACAGAAAGTTTATAAATATATGAGTAAAATGAAGTACACTTACTATTTCAGGTAAGGTGTGTTCTGAGTGGTGTGTAGATCTGCTGTTGTTATTAGTTGTGGAGTTTCTGTGAGGTAATCATGTTGGAAGCCTATCTTTCTTCTTTTGGTATATTCCATTTTAGAAAATATTGTATTTAAATGAATGGTTAGTGTGTTACATATATGGGTTACATTTCTTATGTATTACTACATATAATATGTATGTGTGCTGCTTTGTGAATTTTTCAAATGTTACTATGTTATGATATAACAATTAAACATACCCTCCCAGAGTTTTTAGGTAGTGGTACTGTTGTCCGAACATGTCTGCGGACATCAAAAAGTTTGCAGACATCAAATTCAGTAGAAGGGGTTCAGTATGTTCCATATTACATGTACATAAAGTCAAAGTTATTATTGTTAAATTGTGCTACTAAAAACCTATGAAATTCAGTGAATAAACGTTGTTAAAGGGACGTTATGGTTAAGTTGCGCTACTAAAAACCTATGAAATTCTGTGAAAAAACTTTGTTAAAGGGACGTTATGGTTCCAAGTAAAACCAAAAAACCCTTGAAATTCGCCAGTTATGGTAAGCTAAGCAACCATAACTCGCGCCACCACCGTGCACTGCTAAGCCTAACACCCAGGAAATCAAAGATGACATCACAAATGTCATTGAGGAGAGTGAGCAAAGGTGCCAGCGAGAGGGCCTGAAGAGGAAAAACCAGGTGGCGGTGGCTATTGCACAGTGATTTTTGTAATCCCACAGCACTTGGCATACGGATGATTTTCCCTTTTCTGTCCAGGTAAACACACCCGTGCATGTGAGGGCTGGTTTTCCTCAGGACATATGTGGAAACCTGAGAAGGTACGATATGAGTTGTTGCCCATATGTTTCTGTGGTTTCTCAGTGGCATATGTGTGAAAAGAGTGTATTTTTGGTCAAATTTGCAGTACATTCTGAGTAGGAAATTGTAGCGAGACCTCTTTGGATCCCCAAGGGTGAACTTTTTTCAGAAATGCAGGGAGGCTTTGTGTTTTACAGAGATAAATATAGAGTATGGATTTGGTCTTCACAGGGCATTTGGTGTACTAGTGTGTTAGTCTTTCCCCATTGTGACAGCTGCAGGAACATAGGAAGGTAGGACATGTGTTGCTGCCCACATGTTTCAGTGGTTTCCCGGTCGTAGATATCTAAAAATGTGTTTTTTTTCCCATACATTTTGGACTTTACCCGACATTCTGGGTAATAAATTGTAGCACATTTCATGCAACTGAGACATCTTTAAAGTCCCACGGGTGTCTTCTTTTCAGTAATGCCTGAGTTTCCATGTTCTCCTCAGTGACTGCAACACCCCAGGCATACATACATCTGTGGTTTGTCCACAAGGCGAAATAGAGTATGGGTTTGGACTTACAAGGGAGTTTGGTGTTCCAGTTGTTTAGCCTATTCCCTTTGCACCCATGTCAGTGTTTCCACACATGTGACGTACCGTTTTCATCGGAACACCCGTGGGAAGGTGGGAAGGTAGGACATGTGTTGTTGCCCGTGTGTTTCTCTGGGTTCCTGGTTGCAAATGTCTAAAAATCTGTTTTTCCCCTACATTTTGGAATTTTCTGGTCATCCTGGGTAATAAATTGTTGTGTGATTCACGCAAGTGAGTCCTCTTTGGATTCCCATGGGTGGTTTCTTTTCAGAAATGCATGAGGGTCCCTGTTTTCCTTGGTGGCTGTGACACCCCAGGCCTAAATCTGTGGGTTGTCCACAAAGACAAATAGAGTATGGGTTTGGTGTACCAGTGTTTTAGCCTTTCCCTGTTGCGGCCAGGTCAGTGCATCTACACATGTGAGGTACCTTTGTCATCAGGAAACCTGTGGGAATCTGGAAAGGTAGGAGGTGCATTGTTGCCCATGTGTTCTGGTGGTTTGCCAGTGGTAAATGTGTGAACATTGTATATTTTTGGTCACATTTGCAACTTTGCAGTGCATTCTGGGTAGGAAATGGATTTGTAAAGTGATGCCTCTTTGGATTCCCACAGGTGCCTTCTTTTCAGATTTGCAGGGGGGTCCGTTTTATAATCTTTGAGTTGTCCACAGATCCAAATAGAGTACGGATCTGGTCTTCCCAGGGCATTTTGTGTACCAGTGTTTTAGCCTTACACTGGGCCAGGTCAGTGCACCTAGACATGTGAGGTACCTTTTTGATCAGGACACCCGTGGGAATCTGGGAAGGTAGGGCATGAATTGGTACCCAGATGTTTTAGTGGTTTCCCAGTGGCAAATATGTGAAAATAGTGCTGTGTTGTGAAATGTGCAAATTTGCAGCGCATTCTGGGTAATACATTCTAGCGTGATTAACGCAAGTGAGACCTCTTTGGATTGCCATGGGTGTCTTCTTTTCAGAAACGCAGGGGGTTCCCTCTTATCATCTTTGTGTTGTTCAGCGATCCAAATAGAGTACGAACTTGGTCTTCCCAGGGTGTTTGCTGTACAAGTGCATTAATGTGGGAATTTGTAGGATATCTTTTGTGAGGATTGCTAGTTTGCCAAGAACACGAGGCTAGTTGTTGTTATTTGTATACTGGGATCCTTAGCCAAGACAAAAGCAGGACTTAGTGCTGTACTAAATGCACAATTTCACTATTGGATTGCTAGGTAATTACACAGAGTAGACTTACCAGGCCGCCTGAAAAATGATGTATTTATAAAATGGGGAATCAGCTTGCAATTAAATCCACTCTATCCGGGTCCTCATGGCTAGAGACTCAGACCTTGATGCAGTACTGTACACGTGACATGTTATCATGGAAGGACACTTAAACAATGAACAGTCACACACCTTTATTTAATAATAGCGCTCTTTGGCGCTTATCTGTCATTGTTCAAAATCTGGACAAGGCCCAAAAATGATTTAACAAAAACACCATTAGAAATACAGATCGGGAGAGTGAACATTAACAGAATGCAAAGTTAATCCACATTTCACACGTGTGGAAAATATTCTAAAACCTTTTCTTCACAATGAACACGACAAGAGAATTTGACAAGCAAACATGCTGTTATCTGTGCAACTTTGAGCTACTTCCAATGTTTTTGCCACTCTGCAACTGCTTCCCACGTACAGAAATGAACCCACTATATTTTGTCACATAAAAACACAAGGTAATGTTCTCAATTTGTGACGTTGATGCTTACCAAAATGCTCGAAAGGATCAGTGCCTGCCGTGCCATCAAGGAACCGTCTCCGTGGCCTTGGTTGCTAGGCTGGGATTCCATATGGCTCCCTACTTTCTCTGCTGCAGGAGGCCTCTCAGCAATGGGCAGCTTGTCCCAGATCACACCCAGTTTACATCCTCTCTCTACAATCTTCCTTCTCTCTCTTTTGACATCAAAAACCTCAAAAAACCCTGCCTTGGTCTCTGTGTGCCTCATTACAACTGTGCCAGTCTGGAAACACCAGTGCCGGTAAGCCTACCAGCACAGTGTTTCTGCACTGGCACAGTATGACTCTGCTGGCGGGTGAAGTTCCGCCTGCCAGGGTCAGACCTGGCAGGCGGAACGGCACCCGCCAGCAGAGTTTCACGGAAGCACCAGAACCGTATTTTAAGGGTACCGGTGCTTCCATGGTCCCCATTCCCATTTGAGTCCTATGGGACTCAAATGGGAAAGGGGAGTAACAGTTTACCGGCGCCTGACTTCCCCGAACACCAGGGTCATAATCCCCCAGTGTTTCCTGCAAGCCCTGCGCCGGTAAATATTGCAAGTCCAGCGGCAACCCGCCAGTAGCACCGGCAGGGATACTGCCAGACTTGTAATGAGGCTGTGTGTCTTGTTTTTAAACCCACTCTGTGCTAAACCACTTCATGAATATCCCCTTACATAAAGTATATGATCTCTCTGCCCCTGGCTGTGATGTCATACATCTATCAGACACCTCCTCTGGCATAGCAAAACCTCCTGGAACCTCCTAGAAGTCTCTATTCTTTTCTACCGTCACCTTTGAGTAGAGTTTTAGTTCAATGGTCCCCGGAATCCATATGTAACATTTTATTTTGGCTTCCTGCACTAATAGCTCACAACACAAAGAACTGCTTAAACAAAATGATTTCTGCACGTTCCATGTTCTCTAACAGTCAAGTCTCCCATTGCAATTTTTTTTTTAATTCCTGCACTTATTTTCTAAGCTGCATCTCAGAGCCTGTGCAGTCCCATTTACACCCCCTAAGTTTGCACCAATGACTTGCACCGTGTGCCATGGACTCAGCTGTCACATTCTAAACTCTAATTATATTAATGGGTGACATGAGTAGGTTTATTATGTTAGAAGTTAGAAATTAGTCCTTACACTAACTGCCCTTGCACTGCCCAGGCAGGGTAAATCCCAAGTTACTCTTTCATTGGTTTGTATGAATTCTCAATGCTGTCTCACATCTATGTCTCACACACCCTATCATATCTCTTCTGCAGGAGTCTGAGTTGTGATTCCTACCTATTTGTAATGTGCACCATATCTCCCCCCTTTTTGTTTCTGTAGAGCCTTTAAGGACCTCCGCAGGAACAAACAAATCCCAGATACACCATTCCATCAACCATGTGACCTTGGGTGAATGCATACTCTGCAATTACTGTATTTCTAAAATACATGTGCTCCATTCAGTTGCATTTCCTTTCTCTCAACCACCAATAATGTGAACGTAATCATGTGCATTTTGACTGTGAGTATTATCAGCCAGATCAACATGGATACTATGGAAATTACTATAATCACCAAACCCCTTTCTGTGAAGACATCTCCTCTTTTAGGCATAAGTCACTCATAGTAATATTGTCTTTCTTTAAAAACATTTTGATTGTGTGTACGCTTTTATGCTTTAGTAGGTACTTAATGTCGGTGTCAATATGAAACCTATTTTTCTGGACAGCATCGATGTTCTCTACCTTTCCTTCCTACAGATCGCTGTCCACATGAAACAGTGTGAGCCTGCCAACTATCATCACTGTATCTTTAGGGCAGACGGATAAAATACTTTGTGCTGTAATGGTTTGACAAGGAATGAACCATGATTGAGGTGTGTAATTGTGAAATCTGTTACCGAAGTACTGACCAACAACCTGTGCTTGATTAATTTGGCATAGGTTAATTCTTCATGCTTTGGGTTACTTATAGATGCTTCACATCCCTCCGAGACACCATGTTCCTCCCTCAACCCACAAATCACGCTTTCTGCATCAGGAACAAATGGCTTCCCAGAACACAAATAATGTTGTTATTTGAATCTCACGCATATATCTTTTACTGTTCATCTGTTCCTCTGCTCTTTTTGGGCTCCTCATTTCTCGTCTTGTCCCTCTCAAATCTGTTTTTAACTTGTCTATTCATCTTCTTTGCCTTCCTTTCAGAGACTCTATCTCTTCTTCTCTTGCTACTCTTGGCTGGTTATCTTTCACTCTCAACTTAAATAATACAATTTTCAATGCCTCGTCTTCAAATGCCTCTATGGTCTTGCTCTTGATTATTACCTCGTCCTGGTATCTGTTTATACCCATTCCCGTTCCCTCTGCTCATCCTCTCAATTTCTCCTGTTGGCACCTCGCCGCCCTTGTGCTCAATCTCGTTTTTATACTTTCACGCTTTAAGCTGTCCTTCACTGGAACACCCTCCCTTACTCTGTTCATTCTTTTGATCTCTATTCTTTATTTCGTAAATCATTGAAGTCTCACCTTTTGCAACATGCTTGATAGATTGTTTTCTTATAATTTTTTGCTTATTCATTTTATTGTACTGTTCCCTGTTCTCTGTACAGCGCCTTGGCATAAGGCAATATATAAAGCATAAATAAATACAAAACACAAAAATATCCAATTTTGGTACCAAATATGAGTCGGGTTCCAAGGCTTGAAAAGATACCATTTCGGGGTTCACATTGTTAACATATGTATTCCCCTGCCAGAAACCTACATCATGTACTATTTGTGTCAATGCGCTTCGTGAGAACCCTGACAACGGACTACGCGCCGAACCCGGCATCGAATTGGCTACCCAGCCCCTCTGGCACCCACACCTGGGAGGATCAGACTACAGCTCACCTGAAGCCTACCCTGTAACTCAATTGGCCTTGAAAAAGACTTAGGTTGAAATGCGCGTCTGCAGTTTGCACTTTACCATGTCAAAAATTTGGCAATCATTGCCACAATTATGTTTTCTTTGGTGCTAATTAACGAAGAAATAAAAATCACATGTAACGACAAAAACTTGACTCGACCATGTACATAAACCATTCGCATAACTGCGACCCTATGGACTAACTTATCCAACCAGCGCCCACATTGATCCACGGATATGTCATCCCCACAAATCTTTCAACCAATCGGGAGCCCTGGAGTTGGTCCCCAGATAAACCAGGATCTAGGCTGCAGGCAGATTCTGAAACAAGTAAATGGGAGGGGCGCAGGGGGGAGGGAGTCCCGACACCGATAACTCCAACTAACGAAAACTACATCATGTACTACCTTAGTTTAATGAATCAAATCTGGAGTAATGGCATACACAACAGAAAGGCTATCTCCATCTTTTCTATACCAAAGGAAAAGAGGCACCAGGTGGGTGGGGCTTGCTAAGTGGTGAAAAAGAGCGCAGGCAGGAAGGCGCCAGGTGGGCAGGGCTTGCTAAGTGGTAAAAAAGAGCAGCAAGCAGGAAGGCACCAGGTGGGTGGGGCTTGCTAAGTGGTGAAAAAGAGCGGCAGGCAGGAAGGCACCAGATGGGCGGGGTTTAGGCCAAGTGACCTAGATCCACTTGCACCTGCACCCCATCTGCAAAGGAAAAGAGGCAGGAGGGCTCCTTGAGTAGAGAAAAAGAGTGGCAAGCAGGAAGGCACCAAGTGGGGGAGCTTGATAAGTGGTGAAAAAGAGCAGCAAGCAGGAAGGCACCAAGTGGGCAGGGCTTGCTAAGTGGGGAAAAAGAGCGGCAGGAAGGCACCAGGTGAGCAGGGCTTCGGCTAGGTGACCTAGATCTACTTGCACCTGCTTCACATCTGCCAAGCTTCAAGCTCTGGGTTCAAGCTAGTATAAATGTTTTGATATAAAAGTCTTCTGGTCCCAGTTCTACCAGAACTTGACCTTCAACTAAAATATTGTCTGATATTGTCATCATAATCACAGTGTGAAAATGTTTTTAAACTAAAAAATATTCAGACTTATTCCACATTGCGGAAGCCTCTTCATCATTCATTGTTACTCCTGTGGGTCGCCTCTTGTGGTAGATCTGTTGACTTTTCCCCCATCTTCGGTCCAGGGGTTTTGGTCCAGGGGCTCCACTTTATCCAGGTGCCTCCAATTAGATGATATCCAGCTGACAAGCGCTGGTGAGGGAAGTAGTTAGTATCTAGATCAAAAGAAAAATAGACAGATAAGTATCAAGTACACCTAACTCATTCATTTCCTTTCATTTTGGAGTTCACCTAAATAAAAATATGTATTTGTAATTGTAATTGTTTATTTGTACAGCAATTATATACAAGTGAAGTGTGAAGTGCTTCAAGGAGGGAAGGGAGCAATGCAATACAGAAGTCATTCTTAGGCTTTGAGCTTTCTGAATGATCTAACAAAAAATTAAGTGTTTCAGGCACAGCCAAACTAGAGAGGCAGAGGGGGACAAGACAGAACTTACCAGTCCTGGTAAATTCGGGTCATGCAAGTTTACAGACGGACAAGCGAGAGAGGGGGGGATGGAGGGAGGGAGTGTGTCAGTCCAGTAGTGCAGAGAGGTTACCCATTTCATGGAACGTATGCTGAAAGTGCAGTAGTCTGAACATAGTGCAGAGGCCCGGAGGCAAGTGCAAAGACTGGCGGGGGAGCCTGGGACCTGTGACGCTCTGAGGTGAACCAGGCGATCAGTCAGCAAAAACTGAACAGTTAGGGAAGGCAAGGAGGAGTGAGGCAGGAGAGAAAAGAGAGGAGGTTAGCAAGGGAGAGGTAGAGAGAAAGAGGAAGCGAAGAGGAAGGTCTTGAGGAGTTTCTGGGAACGTTAGGAGCTCCAGCTCAACACAGAGCAAAGCAGGGAGGCTGGAGGCAGAGGATAAAGATCTACCCTAAATCTCTGCTTAGAATAAATGGCTCTTCCGCAAAGAGTTGGAGGAGGATGGGCCAAGGGCTATTTGGGAAGAGCGCATTGTAGATAGATAGTGCAAGCCCCATCCCCAGAAATCCATGTGGACTATGCAGAGGGTCTTGTATTTCCTCATAGCAGCCACGGGCAGCCAGTGAAGGGATTTCAGTGCCGGAGAGATGCCGTACCTGGGATTGAGGCCAAGGATAAGTCTTGCAGTTCTGTTCTGGATTAGCTATAGCAGACGGAGAGTAGAAGTAGGAAGATTGAGAAAGAGGGTGTTGCAGTAGTCCAGCCTAGTGAGAACCAGGGTTCTAGAGAAGGTGAGCCTTTGGGGGAAAGTGAGAAAAGAGGCAGAGGGTCGCCTGAAAGAGAGCTGCCTGTCATGTGGATTAAACAACCTTATGTACACAATTTCCAATTGCATTTGTATTATTCATAAAGTTTTAATAATACCCTGGAAATAAAGATATGGGTTAAACACAGACATATAAAACCAGAACATTTTCTTTTATAACTGACTGGAAATAAACATAGAAATATACAAACATAGCATTTCTTTTTATAACCATTTAGCATGATCACAATAATTAGTATAAATTTGGAACACCTATCAATCCAAGCAAATAACAATCTGGAACATCTAACAGTCTAGTCCTACGTATACTCTTTGTTTTGTTTCCTATTTACACCTGCACTCATATTTCCATACACCTGTTTCATCCCCCTTTTTTAATTGTGTATCTTAATATTTACATTCACACCTACTTACCTAGTATGGCAAATCCTTGCAGAGCAAATGCCATCTATTTCCCTGCTTTGCCTTCAGCATAACAAATGCACCTTTCATCCCCTATTGGTTTCAGCTTGCTCCAGCCTTTTCGCCTCATGCCTTGGGAGAAATGGCTTGATTTGGTTAACATGGACACATTTTTCCACAGCCTAATCTTCTTTTATCATAATTCTGTAGACCACAGGGGAGACATTGTCTACCATTTTGCATGGGCCGTGCCAAGATAGGAGAAATGTTGCATTCTTGTGTTTGCCTTTCCCAAAATCGAACTTAAACACCTGATCACCTACTTCATACTCCCTGCAGTAGTCTTCTTACCATAGTATGATGTTGCATTGTCAGCGGCGTTTTCCAAATTCTGCTGTGCAAACGCAAATGTATACTGCAAGTACTTCCTCAGCTCTTCCGCATACTCGTGAATCGTGGCTGCATTTACCAGGACATGTTTGTTGGTCTGGGATAACCAATGTTGTGGCAAAACCATTTTCCTGCCTGTTAGAATCTAGTGTGGACTGAGATTTGTAGATTTGCATGGTGTGGACCTAATCGCCATTATCATCACAGTGCTTGAAAAGTGTTTTCAAGGTTATATTTAATCACATAAAACACTAATAAAAAATGGATCCTGCTTCGGGTACAACCCTTTTCCAAATATCAATGATTTATCTATTGAAACTTTCTACACCCCAAGAAGAAGAAGGCCACTAGGAAATGTGCAGTTTCCTTTTCACTCTCAAAATTTGCCACATCTTTGTCATCTCTGCATTGGTGAAATGACTTCCATGGTCTTATTCTATTCTTTGAGGCAAAGCAAACCTAGAGAAAATATGGTTCACCAACAATGTGGCTGCTGTTTGCACACTGTAGTCTGGTACTGGAATGCATTCCAACAACTTGGATGTTGAAGAAGTGACCGTTAACATACATCTGTTTCCCTGTGCTGATTTTTGTACAGAACCAATAATATTGATTTGTAGATCTGACCATGGAAGTGTCAGATGTCTTTTTATTAATGGTGCTCTGTGTGTTGGGGAAGTAGGTTGAAACTGTGCACACACCAATCATCCCATTTGTATAGTGCTCTTCATCTTGCGACATGTGTGGCCAGTAAGCATACTCTTTTAAGATTTTCAGTGTTTTCTGGGAACCTCTATGACCTGCAGTTAAGCATCATGGACATGATGAAACATCAGTCCCCGAAATGACAATAGTACCATCCATTAAATTTGTCCTGACACAGATTCTGGAATCATCTTGTCCATCTTGTCTTGTAATCAAATTATCTTTCTGTTCTTTAATAGCACCCTTGGTTCTTCTTTTCCTTTGCAGTCCTCCTCAGTCAGAGGATTTTGCACTGCATCTAGCAAATGGTTATACAATAGGCCTAAAATGGGGTCATCTTTTTGTACCTTGACCAAGTCCGAATAAGGGGTATCAAAACTCCATTGTGCCACCGGCTGCTCAACTATTCCCTGAGATGTGGAACGTGTTGTTGCATCCCCCTAAATTTCACTAAGTGCTCAATTGGAAACAACTCCCCCATCACAGCCGCATATTTGCTAATTGATCTGACATATTATTCCCCTCTTTATCTTCTCCTGGTGCTTTCAGAACACTTCGTATTTTCCTCCAGTGAGTGATCATGTCATTTTCTGAAACACGTTTTTCTTTGGCTTGGATCTTTTCACCTGCTATAAGTGGCATTTCCCCTCTACTTCCACTCAGGTAAATATTTCCCAAAACTATTTCAAGCATAAGCAGAATCAGTGACTAAAACTATTCCTTTGAATTTATGTTCTACCGCTGTGGATATTGCTTTATAGATGACATTCAACTCTGCAACTTGACTGCTTTTGGGGGCCAACCCCATGCTTACTCTTGGAATGCCATTACACTTCACCCACACATTCCCCATTCCTGCCACTAATTCCTTTTTCAGAAGCACCTGCCACATGGTATGCATATCCATCCACGTACACAGTTGGGATATCCCAGAATGTTTCTTCATTGTATGCCTTGTGTGGAGATTGTTCAAATTCGGTTACATTTGTTTCTAGCTCTGTGTTGGAAGATGCACAGGTAGCTGCACAATCATGTAAGTCTGCCAGTCCCTGAGCAACTGGGCTCTTGTTTATTCTGTCCATATCTCATTGCCCCGGGAATATCTGCAATGCCAATGTACATGATGTGATTCTTGACTCTGCCAAATTCCCTGATCTGATTCTTTTACTTTGTAAGAATTTTAGAGGCTGATGATTTGTTTCAACAATTACCCACTCTCCCTGAATGACAGGGAGGAAATGTTAGAATGCCCAGACAGTGGTCAGAAAGTGCCTTTTCGCACTTGTTAATTGTGTCTCTCCCTGTGACAATGCTTTGCTGGCATATGCAATGGTTTAATTATTTGCATCATGTTTTTGATACAGGACTGCTGACATACACTGATCTGTGAATCCTATTTCTATGAAAAAATCTTGATTCTTTATTGGATAAACTAAACAAGGGGCTTTCATCAAACAGTCCTTTAATTAGGCCACTGCTTCGCTTTCTCCTTTCCCCATATCCAGGGTACCTCCTGCTTCAACAGTGTAGTCAAAGGTTGTGTAATTTCGGCATAATCTTCAATTAATTCCCTATTGTAACTTGTCATTACTAACAAACTCTTCAGCCCTTTCAGGTTAGAAAGATCTTTTAGTTTCTGAATAGCTTTCACCTTTTTTTCTGTTGTGGGTTTAACCCCTGCTCTGTTACTTCATCCCCTAGAAAGTTTACCTTTTTTCTGCAACACTGCGCTTTCTGTAATGACACCTTTGCCCCAGCCTTTTGTAACTGACCGAGCACATGTCTAATTTTATTGAAGTGGCTTTTTAAGTCTTCATTCTGGATTAGCACATCATCCACATACATCACAGTTCCTCTCCCTGCTGCATCTGGGAGTGCTTTACTCAGGAATATCCCAAACTCACTTCCACTATTGATATACCTAAAGGGACTCCTATTCCATGCATACTTCAATCGATTAAAGGAGAAGGCAAATCGATTTTGTATATCTTCCGCAAGTGGCACACACCAGTACCCTGCTGTAAGATCTAGAGTGGTAAATACTTTTGACCCTTGAACCTGTGCAAGGCCTAAAATAGAAGTGGCCACCTTGAAACAGGTACCCTCTTGTTTACTTCTCTCAACTTTGCACAAAAGCGCCATTGACCATTGGGCTTGAGCACACCTAATATGAGAGTATTTAAAGTATTGTGGATGGGCCCAGTGATTACTCTGGACTCCAAATTTTGTATTATCTCTGCCAGGGACTCCATAGAAGGCAAGGGTAACCTATATTGTCGCACAAATACTGGCCCTTACTAAATCCTTCTGGTAGTGTAGCAACATGCAAATCAGTAAACCCGCAATCATAGGCATCTTTAGCAAACACTCCTCTGAAATCCATAAATATCTTCCTCAACTGATCTTTCATTTGCATTTGGGCAAGCATCTACAGCTTGAATTTGCTCCTCTACCATTTTAGAGAATTCTGGGAAATGCTCCAAAGTAGGAACCTCTGTGCTTTCCTCTAATTGTGTGGCAGTGTTTTTTCGAGAGCCGCCACCCTCAAATATCTTGATACATCGGCCTCCATTTCAATTTGGTGTATTTCAGCTTGCTGTTCCTCTCTTTCAGATTCACCCGCTTTAAATAGGATCCAATTATTCTGATGACAGTATATCACATCTTTTAGTTCATAGGGGTAAACAGACTGAATCCTGAAAATCCCCTTCGGTTTAGAATTCAATTACTTCACTGCCATCCTTAATGCAGTATTTTCCTCCAAATGAATGTATTGGCACCCCTTGTAATTCACCAGTATTCGAATGGGGGATTCAATATCTACTAGCAGTGTATATTCACATTCTAGCCCTTGCTGTCTTATGGATTCATTTAGGCACACACATGCATTGGGCCCTCTCTTCTGTTGTCCCTTTCTGTGCTTTAATGCTATTGTAAATGGCCTGGTGAAGGCAGGAATGGTAACATTCTTCTTTACCTGAAGCTCAATTGCATATGGCAACATTTTGGCACAATGGTAAGCTTGTCTTTTGTTCTCAAATTCAGGTGCCACTCTACCCAGCGTAAACCAAACCTTTTGATTCAAGAAATCTAAAACAATACACATTCTGTGCTTGATGTAATTTCCCAAATAGAATGTATTTTTGATTCTACTTACAATCGTGTTGAATGCTTTTGGAACCAATTGTGATTCTCATCACGCATCTTCCCACGATTCTTTGTCCCAGACCAGATTGTAAATGTTTTTATTTCAATACTTGGTATTTCCTCTCTGACAAGCATTTGTTTGAACACATTTTCATTAATGAAACTCGTTTCCTGATCTAGGGCCAAAACTGCTTCAATCATTTCCACATACCCATTCATGTGCACAGGGATCCAGACCTGCCCTTCTTCCATGTCTATCCCTGCAATTGTGTATATCTTTCTTGATCTGATACTGCAGTAACATTTGGTTTACAATTGTCCTCATTTAGTTAAAAACGCAATGTGGTTTCATCTATCTGTGCCTGCCATTTTTTCTTGGGTTCCAGAAAAATCTGTAAAGATTGCTTTTCCCTTTCTCCTTGCATTTCACCCTTGCTCATGAGGTTGACAATGACACTATGCACGCAACCATTCTAAAGATATACTCCCACTGCGCCTTCTGTTTGTTTGTTTGTTTGTTTATTTATTTGTTAATGCGCACCGAACCCTTAGGTAGCTGGGCGCAACAGAACAAGTAAACTTAACACTTAGTTACAGAGCATGTCAGGTACATATATACATACATACAAGAAATATAATATTACTGCCACTTCCAGGTTACCGTAGAGTGGCAGAAGCTGGGGGTCACATATAGTATAATACATATCGCAGTCGGATTGGTGTAGTAAGTAGCAAGTACAGTGAATGTGGTAAAGCGAAACAGGTGTCAGGAAAGGGGAGCAGTCTAGGTGCGGGACAGATCAGGTTAGGAGTCATTTGTTCATAGCCATTTTAGTGCATTAAGTCTAAATTTAGGGTAGGGTTGTTGCATTCTGAGATCTGAGGAAAGAGCATTCCAGGATTGTGCTGTTTTGACCGGGAAACTGGATCCACCAGCTGTGGTTCATTTGAATCTAGGGATCTCTAGAGTGTATGCATTGACGGATCTCATAGGGCGGGTAGCGATTCTCCGGTTTATTCTTTCTGATAGATATGGAGGTGCTAAGTTATTCAGGCACTTAGACGTGAGTGAGACTGTTTTAAGGAGGATCCTGTCGTTTATTTTTAACCAGTGGACGTCTCTTCTAAATTTAGAGATGTGCTCTCTGTTAGGAATATTCAACGCTGCTCTTAGGCCATTATTTTGCAATCTTTTAATTTTATCTGTGACGTATTTATTGGCCCCTGAGTACAGGGCATTACAATAATCCAGTCTGGATATTATAAAAGCATTGGCCAGGGTAAAAGAGCTAGTTACAGAGAGAAACGGTCTGCAGGCTCAGATGAGTTTGCAGGTGTAGACTGTTGTAGATGCAAGTGAGTTAACTTATTTCTTAAGGGTGAATGTCGAGTCGAGGTAGAAACCTAAAGTTTTAACAACAGGCATCACCTTGATGGAGTTATTGTCACTATTGAAGGAGGCATAACTAGGGCTATGTTTTTTGAAGTTCGTCTCTGAGCCTAGGATCAGTATCTCAGTTTTGTCGTCATTCAGACAGAGACCGTGGGATGCTATTCATGCCTGAATGAGGAGGTATATCTTGTTTACTATAGCTGTGTCCTCAAGAAAGTTGCCTGTGAGGGGAATGAGGATCTGGGTGTCATCTGCATAATTTGTGTAGGTGACACCCTGTCTGTCTGACTTATCAAACAAAGGCTTATACATAGTATGTGAGACACAGTATTCCTGTGGTATTCCGCAAGAGGACTGGACTCAGGTTATGGCATCCCCTGAGAAATGGGCACCTGACCTGAGGTAGTTGCATAAGACTGCGGGATCCACCAGGTCGAAGGCTGCCGATAGGTCCAGGAGAAGTAGCATAGCTGTTTTCCCATTATCCTTCAGCTCGTCAATGTGGGTCTTAAGGTCTAGTAGGGCTGTTTCAGTGCCATGAAGAAGGCGGAGGCCGAATCGCTGTGATGCTAATAGGTGATGAGCTTCCAAGTGTTCCTGAATTTGAAGTTAAGCTACTCTATCGATAATTCTAAGTAAGAAAGGGACAGCAGTAATTGGTCTGTAGTTGGTCGGGATGGTGGGGTCTAATGTTTGTTTTTTAAGCAAAGGGAAGACCCAAGATTCTTTAAGATTATTGGGCACTGTATTGGTCTTGTAGGAGGCATTAATAAGCTTAGAAATAAAGGGGGCTAGGTCTCTAGCTGCATCCTTTATGATCTGGGATGGGGAGCTATCTCCCTTACAATTCGAAGGTTTTAGGGAGAGTATGATTTTCTCGTCTCGAGGATAGAGATTTTCTTGAAGCTGAAAGGTAAGGTAGTTCTATCCCAAGTGGGTTGGGGAGATTGCTGCTCAGATGGGAGCAGTGAGGCCTTCTTGTTAGCTATTTTGAGTTGGAGAGACGCAATTTTATTCGACAAAGCATTTAGTATGTCAGTGCACTATGGCTTATCCTTAGGGACATTGTCTGCCATAGGGATTAGGGATTCCATTTCACGAAGGATAGTGAAAAGTTCCTTGGTGTCAGACTTAGCCTTTGAATTTCTATTGCTGAATGTGTTCTTTTTAGTATTAATTATTTATTTTTTGTAGAATTTGGAGTAGTTGGTTAGCTTGGCTTTATTTTCGTCAGTAGGGGAGTGACGCCAAATGGATTGGAGATTTCTTTGTTTGTAGTCTTAATTCTTTCAGTTGGGGTGTGATCCAGGCATTAAGATGAGATTTCTGTCTACCTTTACGAAGTTTGACAGGTGCAATAATGTCCAGAGTCTTAGTCATGGCATTATTAAAGACCTCCACTAGTAGATTGAGATCTGTGTTGCTGTCAGAGTTGTTGATGGGAGGAATGAGGTAAGGGAGTAGTTTTTCCGCTGTAATATCCTTTTTACTTCTAGTCGGTAGTGGGGGTGCCATAGAAATGGTTTTAGGGATAAGGAGGGGTAGTGTGGTGGAGAAGGTAATTAAATGGTGGTCAGTCCAGGATTGCAGGGCAATATTGGTAATGGCAATGTTGCAGTTCAGATCAGCCACCCAGTCGAGGGTCCTACCTTTGATATGGGTGGGGGAGAGGAACTTTTGTATGAGCCCATGATCCTTTAGTAGAGCTGTTATGGATTGGGCATGTTTGTTGTCCAAGTCATTGAAGCCAAGATTAAAGTACCCCAGCAGCAGGGTTTGTGAGTGGTTGTTTGTATTATTGGCTAGAAGGTTAGTTGAGTCCTCCTCCAAAGTTCCCAGTGGTCCCAGGGGTCTGTATACCAGGTAGATAGTTAGCGTACGGTTATTGGATAAAGGAAGTTTAGCTGTATCTCGCATGATAGGCAGGATGGTGATGTGGCAAGTCTGACAGGTTGATTAGTTTTAGATGTGATAGCTAGGCCGCCGCCTCTGGCGTTAGACCTGTTGGCTCTGAGTATCTGGTAGCTATCAGGTACAGCAACCATGGGGGTCGGTCCTGCTACCTCGTGAAGCCAGGTCTCAGTTATGGCAAGCAGGTCCAGGTTCTCATTAGTTAGGGTGTCAGCATTTTCGGTAGCGTTGGCCACCAGTGATCTGGCATTAATGAGTGATCCAGATAGTGTTATGGTGCTATTAGGTTTGAGGGTGGAGGGATGTTTAGTTGCTGGTGTATTGAGGCTCATGGGATTTTTAGGAGTAATAGCGGCATGTGCAGAGTTCAGATTATTGGGTCTTTTCTCATGCACTCGCCTAGGCGTGGGATGGCTATTTATGCTATTTATTTTTGGTTCATAGAGACGGGGCAGTCTTCACCTGAATCTCATGTTTCTATCCTTGGTTGGGTTGAGATAATAGCAAGGGCCATTGTAGCGAAGAGACGGAGTGTGAGTAGGATAGACTGGGTCCTGTAGGTTTTACTCATATTCAGGAGTTGATCTACTGATGATGTGACATTCTTTCGCACTGTTACTCTGGCTCATTGCCTTTTAGGTTTCAGGGGATTTTTGGCCAAAGACCACAACACCCCATTTACCCCATCAATCAGGAATGGTATTTCATCAATGAGTGTGACCACCACTTCCCGTCTAGTTAACTTCAGTGACTCCCTCTACTGGTATTTCTTCCACATTGAAATTATACACGGGGCCTTTGCTTTTCCTCAAATTCAGCATGTCCTGTGGGAATTTTCCCTCAGTTATGCTTTGCAATGGTTTTTTGCCATCACTGTTGCCTGAGCACCTGTGTCAATCATTACAAACGTGTTACACCTCTCTTCAATAGTGATAGGGGCATAATATCTATCTTCGCATTCTTCAAGCACACATCGGAAATGTGAATTGTTACTGGTTTCAGGGCTTAATTTCCTTAGGCCTGCCTGGCTTCTTGCTAGGCACAGGGGCATATGAAATTGCATTTCACCCCCTTTTTGCCCATCTGTCCATGTATCCCTTTGTGTATTTATTTGGACTCAGAAATCATTTGAAGTGTAGCCACTGACTGCCCCTCTGTCTTGGGACCAACAGTGTTCATCTCCAGTTCCTCTGCTGCTTTTTTCCCCATTGCCTGGGTCCTTTTCCCTTACCTCCATTCTGTAACCTATTAGTTCTGTATTTTTACAAGTGGCATGTGGTAGCCTATTAGTTTCTGGTGTGTGACACTTACCTACATTCTGTACAGTACCTGTCATTTCTGCCTCTTGAAACATCTGTGGCTCAAAATATCTGTGGCTCGAAGAATAAACAGTCACTTGTTTCTCTCTTTTGTTTTCCCATTGCTGAGCCATTCAGTGTACCATTAACCCTGCAATGATCCATTTTGTCAGAAACCATCATTTGTTTGACAGCATGTATCTCATCTTTTTACATGTTGCACATTCTTTTTAAATTGCCTTCTAATGCCTTACACTTTTGTTTTTTCATGTTTCCTTTCCTGTTCCTCATTTTCACACACTTGAATGGTCTGGTTCAAGTCCAAGTTGGACCATACCCCTTTCCTGTGTGTGTTACTGCCCCCCAACTTATTTTCATCCATTTGTTTTCATGGTTTAAAATATCTAAGCAAATCAGTCTGGCTTTTCAAAGGTAAGTCATGGCCTTATGTGTTCTTATCATGGCAAGCATGACTATCTAGTCACTTATTGCCCCTTTATGGCAGATCACTCCTGTGACGTTCTGCACCTTCATTTGACTGCTATTTCTGTACTGCACACAGTTTCCCTTTTTGCTCAGACAACATGTTAACTTGTGCCTCTAAACATTGCAATCTGTCCATATCCCTAAACTCATCCCTCTGTGCTCTAGGCCGGTACTCGTTAAACTCAGCCTGATCATGCTTGTTTTAGTACTTTTCGGGAGACTGACTGTTCGTTATGTTTCCTCTGAATTCCTGTAATACAGGAGGTGGGGAACGTGGGGTCACTGTTTTCTGACCATGTGGTCTTTGTGGTGGAGACTGACTATATTGGCGAGGTGTATAGTTCACATTCTGTCTTTCATGTGTCTGGAAATGTTCCCTTTGTTGTCTTCCATTTTCAATGACTCTATCTACATATCCTGGTCTTGCTTGATTGCCATATACCATTCTGGCAGGTTCAAACCTACTCTGGGCCCCCAATGCCTGGAATGGGCCATTATACATCTGATTCTGGGTGTTATTTAGCGCTGGTGTATTGTATCGAAAACCCACCTTGGGAGAATAACCAAGATACTGAGGACTAATGTATGTGGTTCTGTCACTGGGATCTAAGGATTGGAACACAAGTGTTTGGGGTGGTATCTTCTGTGAGGCCACACCCCTCTGATTGTGTGCTGTGCCATTCCTTATTCGAGTTTGAGCTTCTCCAATGGCATCTTACCAGATTTCACATCTAGAATTGCAGGTGTAGATTCCTTAGATGTTTCCTTAGATGTTTCCCTAGATCCTTTCTCCTCGCCTCTCCCTTCTCATGGGAGAATATTTCATTCATCTGTGTGTCTTCTTCAATGATCCATTCTAAGGATTTATCCCTATTAAATACCAGCTGAGAAACAATGTCTCGCTGCAATCCATAAAAGAATGCCTTCTGAAATTCTGCTGCGTGAGGGTCATAGGCAACATCAAAAAATGAGAATGCCATTTTTAGGTTTTATAGGAACTGGCGAGGAGACTCATTTGGCTGGGTGGACATGCTGTAAATGGCCTTCTTCGCCTTGAATCGAATGAAACAGCAAGAACTGCCTTCTAATCTCTTTTTCAAAATCTTCCCAAGACAGATTCTGTTGCTCATTTAGGCCTCGAATAAGACAAGCAAATGCAGAATCGTGGGTAAGAGGGAAAAATCTACTGTATTTGGCCCTTGGAATTTCAAGCATTTGAAAAATGTCAATTACACTCTTTAAGTAATCCTCAATTGACGTATCCAACCCCTTTTTAAATGGTTTAATTAAGGCCTTGATAGACTTAATTATCTTCAGTGCATTGCACAATGTACTGCCTTGTGTATTGCTACATGAACAGTCATTTTGCTGCCCCTTTCTCTGTGCTGGGATGGCAGATTCAGCCTCCAGCATTGGAGAGCAGCTAGTTCTTAGCGACTGACCAACAGCTGGCTCAATTCCCAGAGTAATGTTCTGCTGCTTCCAGGAATTTGAGAACAGCTCTGTACTCATGTCACCCCTGGTTTTATAATGATCAACCGCTTGTACTCTTCTATCATTCTCATGCGTACGTCTAAAAATCTCATCTTCCATCGCTAGTTATTCCTTGGCCTTTTCAATAGCACACTTTCTGAGTGTCAGAATTTCTACAATTGCTAGGTCCCTATCTGTTTGAACACCATCAAAAACATGATCTCTTCTTCACTTTCTAAAAACTGTTTCTCTTTCTGAATGAACTGTGCACTGACATAGTCATATATGGCTTGCAGCTGTGTATTGAGCTATCTTTGTTTCAAACATGCTTCCATTTGTGACAGTTGTTCGTGCTCTGCAGCCAAATCACACTGTAATTTAGCAATCAGTATTTTTCGCACAACTTAATACGGTTGTGTAGTGAAAACCAAAGCTTGGCACATAAGCGAATGAAACAGTCAACCTCGTGTTTCCGGTCCACTAGCTTAAAGAGCAAGACATATTTGTAGAATGCTGTCTTCAGCAAAAATCTCACTAAAACCTTCCTTTTCAATTTCAGAAAGAATGCTTTCCTACTCAATCTGCAGCAGGCACAATCACTACTGCTTCCTCACGCAATACACATCTTGCGGGAAGAACAGAGTGAATACAAATGAAAGTGCATGTTGCGCAACACAAAATCACTGTGCTATGCAAAGCCACGCCCAGCAATTGATTTAAAGACTACTGCCCGTATTCTCCACCAAGAATTTGTAGGATATCTTTTGTGAGGATTGCTCCTTTGCCAAGAACACGGTGCTAGTTGATGTTATTGTTATACTGTGATCCTTAGCCAAGACAAATGCAGGACTTAGTGCTGCACTAAATGCATCATTTATCTACCATAGTTATATTTGATTGCTAGGTAATTACACAGAGAAGATTTACAAGGCCACCTGAAAGATTATGTTTTTAAAACATTGGGAAACAGCTTGCAATTATACACACTCTCTCCCGATCCTCACAGCGAGAGACTCAGACTTTGCTGCAGTACTGAACACGTAACATTTTATCATGGAACAGCACTTACACAATGATCAGCACTACACCTTTCTTTTTATAATAGCGCTCTTTGGGGTTTATCAGTCTTTGTTCAAAATCTGGACATGGCCCAAAATGCAGTTTAACAAAAACACCATTAGAAATACAGAGAGAGCGAGTGAACATTAGCAGATTGCAAAGTTAATCCACATTTCACACATTGACTAAAATATTCTAAACCCATTTTTTACATAGCCTCCTACAAGAGAATATGGCAGGCGAACATGCTGATATCTGTGGACCTTTGACCTACTTCAATGTTTTCGCCAGACTGCAACTGCCTTCCCACATACAGAAACTAACAAACTATATTTTGTCACATAAAAACATGAGGTAATGTTCTCACTTTGTGACTTGGATGCTTACCAAAATGCTAGAAAGGATCTGTGCTTGCAGCGCTAGCAAGGAACAGCCTCTGTACTCTCGGCTGCTGGGCTTGGATTCCCTTTGGCTCCCTACTTTCTCTGCTGTAGGATGATTCTCAACAGGTGGCAGTGTGGCTGTCTGTCTCCGATCACACCCAATTTACTTCTTCTTTCTACAATCTTCCTACTCTCTCTTTCAGCAGCAAAAACTCCCAAAAAGCCCTGCCTTGCTCTCTGTGTCTTGCTTTCAAACCCTCTCTGTGCCAACCCACTTCATGTATATTCCCTTACATAAAATGTATGATCTCCCTGCCCCTGGCTGTGATGTCCTACATCAATCAGACACCTTGTCTGGCATAGCCAAACCTCCTGTAACCTTCCAGAAGCCTCTATTATTTTCCGCCATCACCTTTAAACAGAGTTTTTCTTCAATGGGTGCCAGAATCGATATGTGACATTGTATTATGGCTTCTGGCGCTACAACAGAACACAATGAACTGTTTAAACAAAATGATTTCTGCACAATCCATGTTCTCTAACAGTCACGTCTCCCATCTCAAAAGCAGTTTTAATTCCTGCATTTATTTTCTAAGGTGCATCGCAGAGCCTGTGTGGCAGTCCCATTTAAACCCCACCCCCTCCCCAGTTTGCACCAATGATTTGCACCATGTGCTACAGACTCAGCTGTAGCACTAGTTCTCAACACTAATTATATGAATGAGTTACATGTTAAGAATTAGTAGGTTAATTATGTTAGAAGTATGAAATGAGTCCTTTCACTAACTGCCTTTGCACTGCAATGGCAGGGTAAATCCCAAGTTACCCCTCCATTGGTTTGTATGAATTCTCAATGCTGTCACACACACCCTATCATATCTCTTCTGCAGGAGTCTGAGCTGTGATTCCTGGCCTATTTGAAATTTTCCCCACCTGGAAATGTGCACCCCCTAAATCTCTTACAGATGGTAGGATATGTCTTGTTTCCCATGTGTTTCAGTGGTTTCCTGGTCGCAAATATCTCAACATTGTGTTTTTCCCCTACATTTTGTACGTTGATGGGCATTCTTGGTATTAAAGTGTAGCGTAATTCAAGCGAGTGAGACCACTTTGGATTCCCACGGGTGTCATCTTTTCAGAAATGCATGGGGTTCTCTGTTTTCCTTCATGGATGCGACACCTCAGGCCCAAATCTGCGGGTTGTACGCAGATCCAAATAGTATGGATTCTCAGGCCGTTTGATGTTGGTTTAGCCTTTTCCCTGTGTGCCCAGCTCATTGCACCTACACATGCGAGGTACCTTTTTCATTGGGACACCTTCAGGAACGTGGGAAGGTAGTACATGTTGTGTGCCCACATGTTTCGGTGGTTTCCTAGTAAATATCTCACAATTTTCTTTTTTCCTATTTTCTGGGCTTTGGTGGGCATTCGGGGCAATACATTGTAGCGTGATTCACGCAAGTGAGACCTCTTTGGATTCCAAAGGTGTCTTCTTTTCAGTCTTTCCAGAAATGCATGGGGTTCCCTGTGTTCCTTGTTGGCAGTGACACCCCAGGGCCAAATCTGTGGATTGTCCACAAGTCCAAATCCAGTCTTCCCAGGGCATTTCGTGTACCAGTGTTTTAGCCTTTTTGCCTTTGTGCCCGGGTCACAAAAAGGTCACAATAAAAGATGTTTTTCAATTTGTTTCTAGAAGTTACAAGAGTGCTGAAAAAAGGCACAGCTCAGGTGTAAATCATTCTATAAACCCCTGAGCCAAGCCTTAAAATTATTGATAGTTAATTTTATATGTATTCAGTTGTCCAATCATCAGGAAATAGGTGCATTACTTTTCTGGGGATTCTTGATTGCCCTAAAATGCTGATGTAGTAGGCCAGATAAACTGAAGGTCTTAAAATACATTGAACAACAACCACAGCATCTTAAGATCAATTCTGGACTCAGAATCCAACCTGGGTAAACATATTAGCTTCATTGATGGGGTTTGGTGTAGCAGGAAGGTAGATACAACTATAAAGCTGTTTGAAGGTCAGGAGCTGGAACTCGGAATTGGATGTGTTCGACTTCAGAACGTGTCTGAACATAATGTTTGGAATGCACCAGGACATATTTGAGCTGCCAGGTGATCATAGTGGTCCCACTAAGTTATAAACACATCTCACCTTCATGGTGGGTGAACTAAGATGACCGGTTAACTGATCAAGATTTAACAGGTAAATTACATTACAAAGTTGAATATTGATAGTTTTTTCTTGACATTAGTGATCAAGTTAATTTCAAATGGCCCTTGGACAGACAATTCTGTGCATTGTTACTTGAAGGGCTTCCTTTACTTCCCTGTTCCTTACACTGTAAATCAAGGGATTCAGCATCGGAATGACAATAGTGTAGAACAAAGACACCACTCGATCTTGATCCATGGAATAGCTGCTGCTGGGCCGAAGATACATGAATAAAACGGTTCCGTAGAACATTGTAACAGCAGTGAGGTGGGAGGCGCAGGTTGAAAATGTCTTCTTTCTCCCAGTTACAGAACTGATTTTCAGAATGGTTGACAAAATAAAAAGATAAGACACCACAATAGCTAGTAGGCAGCTCATGGTGAGAGACCCTGCAAAGACAAAGAGCAGGACTTCAACGAACCGAGTATCGGTGCAGGAGAGCTTAAGGAGAGGCGGAATGTCACAGAAGAAATGACTGATCCTGTTGGACTTGCAGAAAGGTAGTTGGAAGACAGAAGCCACATAGATGGTGGAATGAAGAAATCCAATAAGGTAGGAGACACCCACAAGCTGAGCACAACCTTTTAAGTTCATGATGACACTATAGAGCAATGGGTTGCATATGGCAACATAACGATCAATTGCCATTGCTGCCAGGAGTACGCACTCTGTACTACCCAAGGCGACAGAGAAGTACATCTGGGCAGCACAACCCGAGAAGGAAATGGAGGGGATCGGCATGATAAAATTCAGCAACAATTGGGGTGAAATGGCTGACGAATAACACGTGTCCACAAATGACAAGTTTCTTAGAAAAAAGTACATTGGGGTGTGGAGGCAGGGAACAATTCTGATCAGAATAATCATTCCAACATTTCCTACAAGGGTGATGATGTACACAGCTAAGAACACCAGGAAGAGCAGCAGCTTCAGGTGGGGATCATCAGTGAACCCGAGCAGGATAAAGTTTGTTAGGTTTGTTCTGTTTCTCCATTCTTCTATCTGTGCAGTTCTGGAAATAACAAGGCAAGAACACAAGAGGACAAATATTTGATCATAAGTATGTCACAGTCCAGATTTGTATGATACACCAAGGAGACTATGAGATGAACGATTTCTGACACATATTTAAATTAATGATAACTAATTATAAATGTGTTGCAAAATATTACTGTCCTTCCAAATCCGTGAGTGTTCAATTGCCTTGTGTGTTGGGTAAACACACAACTTTTTGCCTGGAATTTTGCTAAATTAAAATCATAACCATGATCTAAATGGAATATGAATGCTGATAGAGCAAGAATAGACCATGTCAAAGTCATTTTAAATCACATTATTACAGAGCAGTGTTTGCCAGATGACCGGGGAAAGAGAATTCCATGCAAGTGCAGCAAGAAGAGAGAAAGAGTGGAAGCAAGAGGAAGCACGGGGAGGGTGAGGAGCCACAAGGGTCGTCAAGGAGACAGAGCAGAGATTACGAGAAGGCCTATTACAGTTACAAAGAGGAAGCCCAGTATTGCATCATCAGCCATCCAGCCTTATGACTGCACAAGGAAGTAGGTGTGAAGTGAGGGAGTTCCAGAGAGTCCTAGTACCGAAGTCAATTAACTTGTTGAGAGGACAGAAAGCATAGTTGGGGAAACCAAGGAGGATACTGACACAGTAGTCCAGTTTAAATAAGACAAGAGTGGTTAAGAGATGCTTGGCAGTGTTGAAAGGAAGGAGGTGTTTGTTTTTCCTAATATTTAGGAGGTTGAGGTGAGCTGTTATAGCAGTGTTTGAAATGAAAGTAGAGAAGTTGTGAGAAGTGCCATAGATGATGCTGAGG
This sequence comes from Ambystoma mexicanum, assembly GCF_040938575.1. Taxonomy (NCBI): domain Eukaryota; kingdom Metazoa; phylum Chordata; class Amphibia; order Caudata; family Ambystomatidae; genus Ambystoma; species Ambystoma mexicanum. The sequence continues at coordinate 1,087,105,565 of NC_090926.1, read as the reverse complement.
TTTTTAGTAGAAGTAGAGTAGGGGAAAGTGTCAGTTGGGAACTGTATAGGCAGAGTAAGCGATGAGAGAAAGCATTTTGCATGAAAGAAGAGCACCACTGTTTTGGTAGAGTTTAACATCAGAGAGTGTGAAGCAATCCGAAATCTAATGGCAGAGGGTCAGCTTTAAACCTTTATAGAGAGAGCAGAGAAGAGTTCAGGAAAGAGAAGAAAATGTGGGTGTCATCCGTGAAGAGTTGATATGAGAACCCAAAGGAGGAGATTAGTGCCGCAAGACCAGAGGTGTAATGTGTAAAGAGGAGAGGACCGAACACCGAACCTTACGGAACACCAACAGTTAGATGAGTGAATTGTGAGGTTTTGTTGCTCCAGGTGACAGAGAATTGGTGAGGTGCCAGGTAGGATGCAATCCAGGCAAGGGATTGAGCGTGAATTTTTAGGAGAAAGAGCATATTAAGGAGATCAGAGTATTCGACAGTGCCAGAGGCAGCGTAAAAGTGAAGAAGAATTAGGATAGAGGATAGGATGGAGTGCTTAGCAGAGGCAATGAAGTTGGACACATTCATGAGAGCAGTTTCCTTGGAGTCACAGTAGTGGAAGGTGGTCTTGAATGTTGTAGATGCCTAGGAAATTGGTAAGACGGTTGAGCACAGCCCTTTTGAGCACTTTAGAGTAGTGCGGAATTGGAGACAGGGCAAACGTTAGCCAGTAGGTTCAGGTCAGCCCCTTTCTTTTTTTGGAGTGGGATACCGTAGCTGTTTTGAACATGGAGGGGGAAAGCAAGCATCCAATTTGTGAATTCGAGATACACTTTCAAATGCACAGAAAAAACCCAGATATCTGCAGGTGTGCAAAGGAGTGTAAAAGGACATCTGAATGAGGACATGTAATGGTGCCCAAAACATTTTTGAGAATCTGACTCAAAGGCTTTTGATTATGTGCAATGTCATTTGAAAATATGTTAAGTAGCAGCACAAACATTGATGAAAATATACGTTTGGGCTTGCAGCAGACTGTAAAGAAAGACTTAGAGCTACTCCTGGTCACATTTAGCAATGTCTCTCTGTTTATAGGAGTATCTGCAAATCTTTTCTTTAGTCTGCCTCCTCCTGCCAGTAAAATTGCACATTTCCTCTTGCTTCAGGATCACTGATTATCATCTCTCTGGTTCCTGCATTCTATGTGCCATGTCATCTACCCCTACCACTTCCACTCCCTAAGAGTCTAATATCAGAAGGCCTTCTGAAGACATGTGACACACTTCCCTTCTCTTCCTCTCTAGTTCTCCCTCATAGGTGTCAATTAGAAGCATGACAGATTTCCTGCACTCCTCATCTTCCTCAATATCCCATTCTCCCGGGCATCACTTATGAGTAGCCTTTTTCCTGCAGTAGTAGTGCCCCCTCCCTCTCCTTAGAGGTAATTTATTAACAGGTTGGTGCTCTACTTTTCCTAATGTCACCATCTCTAAATCCTCCTCGCTCCTAAGCATGGGTTAACAGTAGTCCTTCAACTGCAGTGGTACTACATCATCCCTTTCCCTAGGGGGCATTTATCAGCGGGTCAGTGGTGCACTTTACCCACTGCCAGCCTCTGTCTTTATGTCTCTCTTCTCCAAAGTATTGGTAGGAAGCAGGATTGCCTGTGTAGTGGTAGGGCCCCTTCCATTCTTCCTAGGAGTCACTTATTAGTGGGTCTGCGGCTCATGTAGTCCATCCACCTAATTCCCCTCTAGCTCACCTAGCCATAGGGGTCACTGCTAGGGGCATCTTCTCTCTCTTGTCAGTGCACTATACCATCTTCCTATCGCTCCCCTTATGTGCCCGCGTGCTAGTAAAGAGTTCTTTTGGCTGCTTTCATCCCATAGACTTTGAGTGGACACCCTTTCTTTTTGCTTTGGACTCCTGACCTGATTTTTTGGAGGTCGGTAAATCCTTCTGCTGTACAACCCTTTCTTTTTGCTCATTATTATGGGGAAACCTATGATTATGTCTCTCTTTGCGAATTTCCTGTAATGTTAGAATTGCACACACCACTTAATGTGAAGTGCAGTTAGGATACTTTTTTAAATAATATATTATTGCTTTTTGTTACTTTTACAATGTGTCTAGGATGAGCTGGTTGAACAGTGTATGTTTTCCTATTATGCTTTATACTTTTTATTTATTTCATTTTTGCATTTACCGCAGAGAGTTACTAAGGGTGGCTAGAACCCCAAGGAGGCTGTGCCACAAGGGTTTGCTCACCTTTGGCTATACTGTTCTGTTGCCTCCTTCCTGCCTTCTCAGGCATACATGGCAAGTCCTTTCCCGGCGATAGCTGCTGCTTTCACAGGCATAGGGGCAGTTTTTGTGTGAGCTTGGATGTGGGGGCTTGGAATGTCTGTACCCAATACACATCCAGGTGCATGAATATCTGTTGGGTATGCAGTGATGTTATCGAATAGATAACAAAGAATGCAATTATAGAAGAACCCAAAACATCAAGAAAAGAAATAATGAATTTTCGAAGAATAATTAAATGTTGTTGGAAATCGGAATAGTGGTTTAAGCGGTGGGGGGAAAGTATTAAAAGAAAGGGTGGGCTTGGGGGATGACCCCAAGAAACTACAAAAAACTATTTTTTTGTAGATGTTTTTTGTTTGTTCAAAATTCACTCTTTGTTTCCTCATTCAATAAAATCACATGTAACCGCCTGTTTCTGGGCTTATGTGGTGGTCAATGGCAATCCATGATTGGATAGCCACTGCTTTTTTGAATTGTGCAGATCCTTACCATTGGTGTACCTGAACAAGCTTCCAGTCGAGTACTTTGATAAAAGGAGGACTCCGGCAGCCATCTTTCAGATCACGATTGGAACCAAGTTCTCTCCAATGAGAAGCAGCCCATTAATGACCCAAGAAAGCCCCTGCAGTTGACCGGCAACAACTACAGTGAAGTGCCGCAGAAACAACCAGACTCAAGGGTCCATGCCTTGTGAGTCTTCAGATGTGTCCCTGAACTCTTGGAACTTGGAGGATCTTCAACTTATACAATAAGATTCCTGTTCCTGCATTTTCAGCCTTCTTGCTTCTATGGAAACCGTGCATGACCTTCTCCTTTGATCGTCCCTGGAAGATAGTCTATCACTGTCTAACCGTCTCACGTGATCAGAGACCATAAATTTGTTCGTTTTATAGCATTTAATAGTCTTTAATAAAGAAACGTGCCACTCATGGTGTTCTTTCTTTGCAACTTAATAAGGGATGCAGCAGCTTCTAACGTCTACTGTTCTTCACAAGCTGATAACCAGTTATTGGCTGCTTCCAGCCTTTGACATCAAGCCAGACAACCTCTTTGGTCTATCTTCGAATTTAAGCCTATTCTTTGCTGCGACACACACAGCTCTTGATCCATTTTCCTTCATGGAGACTTGCTTACTAAAATTGCATCATCGAATGTCCAGAACTCATTATACATATATTGGCGGCACTGCTTGCAGTCTATATACTACGTATAGCCAACCTTAAGAATACTTACTCTATTTGTGTTGCAGTGTCTGTACAAAATGGATTGTTTTTTTCTGCAGTGCCCTTCACACATGCAATCTTCATTCCGCACATAAAAGCTTACTCGATTCTTTATTTTGGCTTCAGATTCTATATCGTCTATGCATTCTCTTCTCTGGTCATCCTTTTCAGGGTGTCACACATATTTCTTGTGATGTCACCAGCCTCTTCTTTTCACATTTTCACACTTCTTCAGGTGCATCTCTTTGGGAGACCATCAGTCTTGTGGGGATACTTCAGATAGGGTGTTATCGATGGATACCTCCTCCAAAAGACTCTTTGTGGTATAGGTACCATTACTGGCGTTGCACATGTCACAAATTTCTGGTTTCCAACATATAGGCAAAATAGGGGTGGGACTTCCTGTAGAGGCATTTGGCTCCTCCTCTACGTTCCCCCCTCTGGTTGATTCATCAACCACACCTCCATCGGGCTTCATATTTAGACATCCTCTCTTGAAGAAGTGCTTCTTTGGGGTCCAGATATTTACTACTCCTTTCAGAGATTCTGCTGATTTCACATGTTCATCGACACTACAGGTCATATAGCTGCATATGTCATTCGGGTTACAGTAAATCCATCGTCCCACATACTTCTTGTGGTTCCTTGGATTCAGGAACTTTGTTCCTTCCGGTGCTACAATACTGGCCTTTCTCTGATTTCTCTGTCTTGTCAATTCCTTGGGTTCATGATCTTCATTCCTACTGCTTTCTTCACTGTCTCCTTGCACTGTGTAATTTTCATCCAGATTACACAGAATCCACACATCACCATCACTAGTATTGCTCTCAGGAGTTTGAAGATATTCACCATCCACTGTGGAACCCATGAGAAGATAGATGCGCACCAGCTGCCACCTGCAATATCTTCTCTCCTCTTCCATTTTGATGTGCAGGTTCTTCAGCAGCGGTATTGCCTCTGTCAAGTTCCCATTCTCATCATCATAAGAAGGTATGAACGTGCAACATGATTATCTGATTTTGACACAAACACCTCCATCCATTGCTGTGACCATGTCAAGAACATAGCCGTTCGAGAGTCATTAGTCTTATGGCTCTCAGTTCTTCCTTGATCACATTGAATCTCTTTATAGTAGTGCTGGTCGTTTGCAGAGGTTTCCGTCTGGCAACCTGTAGCCATCTGGCATTAGCCATCTTCTGGATCCCAGACATAAAGAAAGTCGTGAATCTAGCTGAGGTCTGGCTGAACAATCTGTGTTCATACGGAATATCATTAAAGGCTTCTATTGATTTTGCTGAAAAGTAATTCTCTCTCCATGTTCGATTGAGGAATTCGAGTGATCTTTTCCTCAAATGGGCATCTGCCTTTGGTAATTCTGCAATGTTCAAGTCGTTTTTCGGAATCACTAATGCTGGAACATGAATAAGCACTAAGGAACACATCCCTCCCCAATCTCTGGGAAACTTCATATAGGCTCTGGACCCACAGCCCCATTAGTGATCCATTAGAACTACTGTTCCATCCTTCATGCCTGGTACATCAAAGATTTGACCACATTGATGATTTACTCCAACCTTCCTTGTACCATTATTCCTGAAGCATAAGGCTGCACTGGCTAAAGGCACTGTCTGCAACAGTCCTCATATATTGTTGACCCATGTCAACAGCTTCACAGTTTTTGGCCAATGGTGTTTACATTTCATTTTCTGCAGTATCTATAACCGGCTCATAAAATCAGACCTTCCGTCCATCCTTCCAGAGTGAACACTGTTCCTTTAATTGGCAATTGGCATCTTTCCTTACAGCTCTGTATTTCATCCAAGGTCTTGCCTTTGCAATCCAGCATCTTGTTTTCGTCTCTTCTGATGCTTGCTCCGTTTATCCCAGACTGTTCATATTTTATCACTAGTTTTTGCATTTCTGGTTTTTCTCTTGTCTTCAGATCTTGTACATAGATGTCTTCTCTTGGAGACATCTTCTCATTCACCCATATCAAGGATGCTGTTCGACCCTAAACTGACCTTGGTTCTGGCAAAGAGCAAGTTGTGTTAGACAATGAGCTCTTTGTATTGGTACTTCTGTAGTTATAAAGATCTTAGAGGTCCCTACAGCATAAGGTATGAGAGCACAAACATAGCAGCTCTCCTTAGAGGTTTTTTCACCCATCTTCTTCATGTGTTGATACCACATGTTATTACCCAAATGTGCTGTACTATCTAGATGTGGCAATACCATTATCATCTTCCTCTGTACTCCTCTTGTGTCTTGGCTCATTAGTAGTAGTAGGTAGCTCTACATGAGTTACTGAAGTGGGGAGAATCAAAAGAACTTCTGTTCTGTTTGGGCCAATGAAATAAAGAGTAGGAATTAAAAGAAATAGGAAAACAAAGATAGACAATGCACATGCATATAGTATGCACCAAATATTAATCCACACCATTTTTGGCATTCTGAATTCTCTTGAACTTGCTCATTTTCTAAAATTGTGTTGTTTTCAGGATTCTTCATCATGCCTGTATAGTACTTTAAGGAAGGAAAAAAATTTTAATCAGGCAATTCAGATAAATCAGGTAACTGCAGAATCCGCTCAATTATTACTGCAAGCAGCCTCCTTATAGCAGGGTCATTTTTAGGATCATGCCGAAAAATATGTATGTCGACACTGCGCCCAACAAGAGCAGGATAAGCTCTTAGTATATATATGAAAACAGCAAGTAAGATTCTATGGGCATCATCGTTTGTTAACACCATAGATTCACCCAAACAATTGCATTGTATGAAAAGAACTAGCTTACTGCTCACGCTTCCAATTTCTTATTAAATGTTGCTGCTTAAACATATTCACAATGTGTCAACAATTTTCTAAAGTTCATCTTCAAAGAACTCTGTGGCTCAAGAACTGAGTTTGCACTCCTGCTATAATATCTATAAAGAGTGTCCGGGGTGAGCCACAGTTCAAATGCACGCTTGCATTTATTTAATCAGCCACCTTAGCGTCCTTCTTCCTCGTTATCGATCGAGTCTACACAGGCTGAAATTATTCTTCTTTTCTTGCTTCCGAATTGATCGTTAGGGGTGCGTCGGTCTCTCTGATGCAGGTTTTTACTTCACTAAGATGGATCCATGCTCTTTTTCTTGAACTTGTACTGCAGAGGCAGTAATGTCTTCTACTATGAATGGTCCAACAAATCTAGGCTCACACCACTTCCTGGTGAAATTCCGAATTAAGATTGTATCGCCAATTAACAACTTCAGTACTAACAATAGTTTTGAAATTCGGGCTGCCTAATGGTCGTCATCTGTGTCGGAAACTGACTGCCCTGGCACTTGAGTTCATCTGAAATGACAGAGATACTGGCTGTCATACATGTTAAGTACTCATTTAATTAATTTGCTAACAGTTCTGCGGTACTCTGGGCATCACTTTTGCTCCTCGATGGAGGAGTCAAAAGCATTCTCATTCGTCTTCCGGTCAATAGTTCGTGGGGTGTGAGGTGAGGGTCCGCACCAGGCTGATTCCGTAGGGCATATAACGCTAAGGGCAGGTAATATTGCCATCCCTTCTTCAGTGTCAATTTTAACTTGGCGACTCTCTCCTCCAGGAGGCTGTTGAGTTTCTCACATAATCTGTTTGCTTGTGGATGATAAGCAGAAGAAAACTTGTGTTTTATATTCAAGAAAAGCGCTATTTGTTCAAATGCTTCATTAGCAAAATGCGGCCCATTATCGGATCTCAGCACTTCACACACTCCCCATCTTGGAAAGACTTCACATACTAGAAACTTCACTGTGCAAGTGGCATCAGGGTGTGTACAAGGACCTGCTTTGATCCACATGGAGAAGGGACACACCAAACTATCAAATCTCTGTATCCACTGCATATTTGGAGCATGCCAACACAATCAATATGTAAATGCTGAAAAAGGACCATTCGGTCAAGGAATCACTCCTCTGATTGTTCGTAGTGTATGCCCAGTGGTAAACTTTTGACATATGATACAATTTACTACATAAAATGCAACCTACTCAAACAGGTTTGGTACAAACCAGTCTTCTGCAATTGCTGCAGCGAGACTCTCTCTAGTTACATGCACTCGGTAGCAAGGCTGTTCAAGCTCTACATTCAATAATGCTACTGGCATCACTAGCTTTCGGGTATTGTCGTGTCTCCACAATGTTTCTGTGTGGGATAAAGAACACCCCCTTCACTTACATAATTCTTGCTCTTCCTGTGGTCCACTGCCTTGAATTTCCATTAATTGAGCTCTCGATAAATGGTTAAATCCTTATTTTAGCACCATAATCTTAACCACCTTTTCCAAAATGTGAAATATCTGGTGCAAATGCAGCCCTTGCGCTTCTGCATCTGCAGCTTCCTTCACACAAGAAATAAAATCAGTTTGCTTAGTATGTGCTGCGCATTTAACTGTTGCTAAATCTACTGAGAATTGTGGTGCCTTAATAGCCTATCCAATGCTGCTACACTGGAATGCCAGCCACTCGGAGGTAGCCCCAGCTTTTCCAACGTGCGAACCCTGCTTGTACAGTCGACATCACATAGGTGGAGTCACTGTATATCATCACTTCTTGTTTCTCAAGTGCTGCAATGAGCGCTACCAATTCTGCCGCTTATGCTGAAAAGTGAGACAGCAGTCTTGCACTTGTTACAACCTCAAACTCACCATTTTCTCTATGCCTCACTACAGCAGCACCAGAATGCCTCTCCCCATTTGTCTGATTAATTTTTGAAAAACCATCAATAAAGAGAATCTCCCCTCCTGCCAATGCGTTTTCTTTAACGCGTGGGATGTTATCATCAAACTCCTCATAGTTTGTGCAATCATGCACATGCTCGCCCTCTGCCCCTGGTTCAGCTATAAATGTGGTAGGGTTCACTATTTTACATCTGACAATTCTAATAGCTGGATTTGAGATATTAACTTCATACACAGAAGCCCTCTGGGATGTAAATGTACCCCTAGGTTTCTCCAAAGTAGCAAATAAAGCATGTTCTACAAAATTTGTCATAGGACACCCCTTTACAATACTTGCAGACTTCTCAATTGTGAGTGCGGCAGCTGCCAATTACGCTTTGCACAGAAAATGCCCTTTCATGACTGGGTCTAACATCCCACTATACTATGCCAGAGGCAGGATCGGTCTTAGACTAGATTGTATCCCAGGGGGATGCATCATTGGAGCCCCCAGAAAATGACAGCAACACCAATTTAATGTTCCTACCCCAGTGTCTAGTCCATCTCACAGGGAATCAGTAAACCGTGGCACTTTCTCAGACTGCACCCAGATCCTCTCTTCATTCCTACTTTCAGCACAACATTCTGTCCACGTGAGTGCCACTAGCTTTACTGCCGTGGAAAAAAAACAGATGTTACTGTTACCCGCTAAATGGTACTTGTTTCATTGCTTCTTAAATAATAAAAGCAGGAACTGCCCTCTTAAACGTCTAACATACACATAAGAATTGCACAAATATCTCTGGAAATCTACACATATGTGTACCTGGTCCATGGGATGAACCCACCAAAGTGGCAAAGGCAAATGTTTCCACATCTGCTGCACAACAGTAATCTACATACTACGTAACTGCTCAATATGAGCATCTAAAGCTTATCAAAGCCACTTTTTTCATTTATTTATTTTTATTTATTTGTATTTGTATTGCCCACTTACAGCCCAGAGGCATTGAGGCGCCGTTACATACATTTTTGTAAGAGATTTTGATTAAGCTGTTTACAGGCGACCAAGGAGGTCTCTTAGTTACAGGTACATTGGTCATAGAATGATTGCATATAAAACAGTTGCATACATAGGTTTTATAGTGCGGTCATTATTACATCAATAATCATCTACAACAGAGGGTCACACACAAAGCTTAGTTTTGATTGCTTTGCGGAATGCTTGTTGGGGCTCAATCAATCTTAGGTGATAAGGAAGGGCATTGCAGTGCGAAGTGGTCATTGTGGGAAAGCTCGAACCCCCAGCACGGACTCTTTGTGTCTTAGAGGTGAGAAACATGTTGGAGTAACCCTTTCTCAGAGGTCTGGTGGCGGTGTGTTCGGGAATTCTATGGACAAGGTACGGAGGTGCAAGATCATGGAGGCATTTATGTGTGAGGGAGAGGGTTTTAAAAATGATCCTCTCTTTGACAGGGAGCCAATGGGCCTGCCTTCTCACTTCAGAAATGTGGTCTTTCCTTGACGTTCCTGTGGCTGCCCTGAGGGCGTTGTTCTGAACCAGTTGGAGTTTAGCCAGATTTTTGCAAGAAGGAGGAGGGTGTTACAATAGTCAAGCCTTGACCCAATTGTTGCCCAGCAATGGTGAGGCAGTGCTGACGGGATAGGAATGGTCTGGCTGCGTTAGGAACTTTGGAATAGTAGGCCGATGAGGAGGCAATGCCATTAACATGTCTGTCCATGGTCAGATCCGAGTCTAGGTAGACTCCAAGTGTCTTGACGTTATAGGATACTTTGATGGGAATATTATCAATGGTGAAGGACGTGTTCTGCTGATCAAGGTTGGCCAGGGTAATGGGCAAACCGATAAGCATAAGTTGCGTTTTTTCACTGTTGAGGCACAACCAATTGTCCACCATCCAGGATTTGATGGTGGAGTAGATGGTGGTGAGAGTGGTCATATCTGCCGCGTAGTTGCCAGTGAGTGGGATAAGCACCTGCGTCATCCGCATAATTCGTATACGAGATGCACAAGGAATCAAGGATGCTGAACAGAGGCCTCGTGAAGAGGTTCTAAAGCGTGGGCGCAATGCATGAGCCTTGTGGCACTTCAAATTTGATGAGGCTCGGGGTGACAGATGCTGAGTCTGAAAAAACTTTTATGGCCCTCTCTTGGAGAAAGCATGTGATCCAGGCACATGCTTTAGGGGAGAAGTTGGCCGCAGTTGCGAGATGGCAGCATAGCGTGTTATGAGCCACCAGGTCAAAGGCTGCAGATAAATCAGGGAGCAGAAGGAGCGCTGGTTTGCCTCTGTCTCTGAGATCGTTCATTTGATTCTTTAAGTCTAGGAGAGCCATTTTGGTGCCATGATGTGGGCGGAAACCAGACTGCCGCAGGCCAAGGAGACGGTTATACTCGAGGAATTTTTGGAACTCCAGGTAGGCTGCTTTGTCCAAGATTTATAGTAGAAATGGGACGGAGTGGGCATACCCAGGCTTCCTTGAGTTCAGTTGGCATGTGTCCTGTTCAGGAGGACGAGTTAATGAAGGCGGTTAGACAACCTAACATCAATATTGCATTCATGATCTTCTTGCTCAAAAATATGTGAAAACCAATATCTAAAATAATTTTCAGTAAATTGTGGAATTTTAGCAGGTCATTTTCCCTTTTGCTGCACATTTTAAAGTTTGGGCTGCTATCCAGGAATAGGTGATATTTTCACACTTGATATTGGACCACTTTAGATCTCTGTAACCTGCCCTGCAGGTCACTTCTTAAACACTCTCCCCGAAGAGCTTTTGTGATAAACCCATATGACTGGCTAACAGTAACTACAAATAATGCTTAATGTGCACAACCTTTGCACAACAAGCAATCGGCATTCATTAGAGCTGAAAGTTCCACAAGGGAAACGTCTACACCGTTCATGTTAATTTCTGAAACCATTATTTGAGTGCTGCCCCTTCGAGTGGCATTTATGGTTACAAAGACTGTGTACAAAAACAGGGGGCTGCAGGATTAGTGATCCCATGGCCAGGACATTTCAGACCACTTGCAGGGCCATCCATCCTGCGTCCATGAAACATTCCGCTACTAGACGGCCGAACATGATGGCTCTCCCAAGGGCAGCAAATTGCCATAGAATCACCGGAGACTGGTCCAAAATGTCCCATTTCCCTTCACTCAGGGACGTCATTCAATCAATTAAAAAAACTTTTTTTTAATGCAAGCTCCTGGGATGTGGCCAGCACCATGTGGCTCTTTACTTCTGGAGTGGCTGGCTTTCTTGTTCAGGCCCCTTAATAAGGAAAATAAGAACAGGAGTGCCACAAGTCTAACACTTTCAGCACTGACCCTTAATAATAAAAAATCGGAATACCAAATGCGTGTTTCTGGAATTCTATGCAATAATTGCTAGATTCATTAATGGTTTATTTCAGGCACACTTCAGGGGGTGACTCACTGATTTAGTCTGTTCTTAAACGCCTCAACTCAGCCTTTTATCCTTCTGAGGTCGATAAATGAGTACCAACACAGGTTGGGTGATATTGGGTGTATATTTTTTCTATATAAAGCGCTTAAGCGTAAGTGCTATATAATAACACATCATTACCATTTGGTCATGGACGTCTGCTTACTTTCACAGTAATTTGGTAATATGGACCTTTACACACTGATCTTATCGATACATATGGCAATCCATTCTTGTATGAAATTTACATCACATTATAGTGATATTGTAACCATATTTTTCATAGTGTCAAAGGGTGAAAGGTCGTGTTTCATCGCTTCCCACGATATCACTTAGGGGTGGGGAAATGACATCACTTCCGGTGATGTCATCAGGGTGAAGGGTCATGTGATGTCACGTCCGCTACCCCTGGCATTTTGGTGAAATGACGGCCCTGCCTTCACTGTGGAAGATGTGCGCAGGAATGGTACCTTCTGATGCCCACCTGTCCCTCTTGCTGGCAGTACACCATAGATTACAATATTACTGTAAATGCATAATAATTTGTTACCCAAAGCATCAGTGCTGCCATTCTACCAGTTAATGTGCAGCAGGATGGGGCACTCGAGTGATAAGTAATTGCAAGCTCTCTGACTCTGACACAGGATTGTCCCTTAATCCGGAAAAAGGTAGAAAAGAGAGACGGTCCAGTTGTGCCTAAAGTATTAATACTAGTACTATTAATAGTTTGCAAGTTCATTATGATCTCATACTTGGGGTAATGGGCAATGTTGATGATTAGCACAATGACAAACGAAGTAGCGGTAAGTGGGGTGCCCATAGACATGGATATGTTCATTTATGGTATCAGAGTGTTAGCAAGAGTGGTGCCAGAGATAACAAGAAAGGAGTGGAAAGTGCCTTCAGATTTTGTATTCCGCCCCATTGTAAATACCGATATTATGCCCCGAACAGATTTGTCCATTGATGTAGAAGGGGTACAGGTTTCAGGCAAACGTATTGCAGTAATAGGACTGGACACACATGGATGTGAATGGAGAACAGTGTTGTTCATAGATCCAAACATAATGCTGCGCGACCTAACTGATGAAGAACTGTTTACTGACAATGGGGGTCATTACGACCCAGGCGGTAAGTACGCCAACTTTACCACCATGGTATAAACTATGTTTACAACATGGTGGATGGCAGATTTACCGCTCCATTCCAAGGTGAGTGGGGCGGTAAATCCCCATTTCCCATTTTCCCTTCCCCATTCCCATTTTTGCCCCATAGGGCATAATGGGAGTGGGGAAGGCGCTAATTACGCCACCGTAAATTACAGTGGCGCAATTGGCATCATGGCGGGTTAGCGCCATGATTTTAACGGCTGCTAAAAGCACGATAATACAGTACGTAAATGATTTACTCGTCTGTAGTAAAAGCGAAGAGCAGTGCAGAACAGACTCAATAACGTTGCTAAATGTGTTGGCCACAAAAGGGTACAAGGTCGACAAGGGCAAACTACAATACTGCCTAGCAGAAGTATTATATTTGGGGCAATTGATTTCAAAAGATGGCAAAAGAATACTACCAGACAGGGGAGCAGCAATACGCCAACTGATCATACCAAAAACACTAAAAGATATGCAGAAATTTCTCGGCATCTGTAATTACTGCCGTGCATGGATACTTGACTATGTAGCCTACACACGTCCTTTGTTACAGGCACTAAAGGAAGTGCAAAAGAATAATGTCCCATTAAAATGGACAGATGAGATGATGCCACAATATTTTAAACTGAAGGATCTGATTGCCACGCACCAGTGTTAGCAAACCCTGTTTATGACCGGGAGTTTTACATATTCTCCCACTGCAATGGCATATTGACAAAGAAAACATCATTAGGCCACAAGCCATTGGCCTATTACAGCGGTACATTAGATTCAATTATGCAAGGTCACTTCACGTGCAAACAAGCCCTCGCTGCAGCGGCCTTCGCATTAGAAAAAAGCGCAACGATTGTAATGGGCTGCTCAGTAACGCTATACGCAGAACATTCACTCTTTGCAATAATCTGAAGCCCAAACGTTCATGTGGTCAGGTGCAAAACAGTGAACCCACCAACATTCATCACAGTACCATGCACAGTTGAAGATATTGAAATACATGATTGTGCTACATATGAAGGAGAAGAAGATGACATACCCAAGGCAAGTGAATATGCACTACAGGAGGGATAAATATATTTTGTGGATGGGTCAGCATCAATAGATAGTGAAACAGGAGAAAAACGTGGGAGCGGCAGTGGTAAGACTGGAGGAGGGAGAATATGAGAGTATTGTACAAAAACGCCTCCCCCTCACTACTCAGCTCAGGCAGCGGAATTGACAGTGCTAATTGAAGCGCTGTGCACTGCCAAAGGATGTGCAGTTACAATATACTCAGACTCGGCATATGCTACAACAACATCACGATGGGGGCACAGAAGGTTTCAAAGGGCAGATGGTTCACCAGTGCAACATGCCGCATTGCTAAATGACCTAATAGAGGCATTAGCAGAACCATCAGTAGTAGCTTTGGTAAAGTGCCACCAACAACACAGACGCGATCTCCTTAGGGAACGCGGCAGCAGACGAAGCTGCAAAAGACGCTGCATACTTCAAAATACCACCAGTTATAGAATGCATTGTAAAAACACGAAGCACAGGGGCAATAGAGGAAGGATATAGTCACACACCCATTGCTCAAATAATAGAGTTACAAAAGCGTGCACTGGCAGAAGAACAAGACATGTGGGGGAAAAGAGGATGCAAACAGTCACCAACAGACCTCATATGGAGACCGAAATTAACAGGAAAGGTTGTGATGCCCGTAGAATTATTAGAAATTGCATTCCAACAACTGCACTTCCCAACACACGTGACCAAACAACACATTGCAGCAGATACAAGAGCATTGGTTCATTCTGAACCTGCACAAACCGCCCCTTCCGGTGAAACAATAGCAGAAAGAAATGCACTCACCGATGACAACACAATTTTAGTTAGTGATAGAGTAGTGAGTAGAGTTAACAAATATTATAACTATGAATGTGGAATAACATATTCGATAATACTGTTTTCTGTAATGTTATTTTCTATAGCATGATACTATACTGTGTCTTTTATTGTGATTGACATAAAAGAAGGTGGGTGCGGGGTAAACTTAATACGGGAAGGCTCAGCACTTATATGGGCCGGAGTGAAAACAATGTGGAAACATGATCCCTCTATCCATGCAAATCTCAATACATTGCATAAGAACCGCACAAAACCAGTGCCACTTTTTCCACTTGTCACTATAAAACTGAGTAATGAAAACGAGACCAATCAGTATGATGGGGATTTCTTTTGGGAGAAGGAGCCTGATCTGATAGATATTGATGTACAACCAACCATAGACCCTACCTCACACTTTAACATTGCTACTGCCAATAAACAAGGCGTGCCAAACCCACAGGTCTGGCAAGCTGCTAGTGAACACAATGACACAACATGGGCAGATGACTTTCCCATAAACTACCAAAGAGTCCATGACAAGGAAGGGGGGAGGAGGAGATGGAAAATGGGGGCGGGAGGTAAAAGATATGATATTTATCATGGCCTGGGATTAGATGAAATAGAAGACCCCCGCCACCCTGACCAGTCCAACAAATGGTACTCAGACTTTTTTCGTCATAAGGGGAACAAGATTTACAGACAATAAATGGCATGATGAGACAGTCGAGTGCAAAGCTGAAGCACTGAGAGAGCTAACTGAAGAAAACTTCCAATGGGTCAAAGACACATGTACTCCCGTCTTGTCCCAGCATATTGCAAAACTCACATGGGTTACAGCTCTCGAAAAGCCCATCAAAACTCAAACGGAAATATCCCATGAACTTTGTTTCCACAGAGAAGGGAAGGTGCCAATGGGTGTTAACAAACGATGCATCAAAACTACCATCATTCCCGATATGAAAAAAGGTACAGCGGCGCTCATTGACATGTATTGGGTGTGTGGTAAACAAGCCTACCTGCATCTGCCAGCATCATGGAAAGGCACTTGCGCCCTAGCCACATTGCACTCCGCGCTGATGGTAATACCAGAAAGCAATATCCAAGGGGGGAGAGGATCGGCTGGCTTATCGGCAGCAAGGGAATCGGCTGGCATGTCGGTAGCAGGGCAATCGGCTGATACATCGGCAGCACCCCAACCAGCAGCCACAGAGCTCTACTCAAATGACATTCTGTCTGAAAGTGACTAAAAGAACAGATTGTCCCGCAAAAAGAGGTCATCAAACTATATTTCCAGCGAGTCAACAAATCTTCTCGCGGAAATCCCAACAAAGTACCAACTCTTCAACTCTGCAGAGACATTCTTCGCCTCCCTCCTAACACCAGGACTTCAGGCACAAATGAACGCCAAATGGTTACAGATCGTCCGCTGGGAGCTGATCCAACTGGCCAACGACACTGAAGAAGGGTTCAATGTAATCAAGGTGGAACTTCGCGCCAGGGACACCCCAGGCATCCACAGGTCCACTTACTCAACCGTGGACTCATGGCTGTTTTGTGCTCCCTTATCTGGAAACCAGGTTCCACAGCCACACACACCGTGAGTACAATCGGAGCGCCAGCGCTACCCTGGCCCACCACACAATTGGCACCTGTATCTACCTTTCACAGAAAGCGTCTCGCGGCTGGCCATGCCTCCCTAGGACCGCCACGAGTTCCAGGCCTATGCTGAGGCCCACACAGGCATCAAAGCTCCTCCAGAGGTCGCTAGAGCCCATACAACATGGGACATTGAAAAGAATAAACATGCACACAATTTCATCCAGCAAGTGCACCCACATGTGGAGAACCCCCAGATACAGGAAGCCCATGCCCAGAGCCCCTGCAGGAGCACATTTGTCCACTTAGCACCACTGGTTCCTGTATAGTCCTCCAACATGGCAGCTCACCCCACTGCATCACCGGCCAGAACACAAGCCCAGAACCCTGACTCTAGCACATGGTTGAACATGACGCAGGGCATGTTTATGAAACCCTTTGAACCGTTCGGCCCCAGAGCTGCACTCTGCTGGGAACTATGAGTGCAACAGTTCGAACTGACCCTAAAATAAAGGAAAATCACAGTTGAAGAGGGAATAAGGACACTACTCATGTTCAACCATGGCACAATGGCACTAAGACTCTTCAACACACTTTCGAACAGGGGCAGAGAGGATGACTATGACACAGTGAAAGCAGTATTAACAAGGAAGTTGAAATCTCAGCTGAGTCCAGACTTTGAACGTTTCAAAATGAGCCAAGCAAGACAGCGCCCGCAAGAAATCATTGACGACTTTCATTGCCGTATCTGGGAAATGGCCATTGGGTGTGATTTCCCCGATGAGGAATTCGCAGTCAGACAAATCATACATGGCCTCTCCGCTGAGAAACTTTGGTGAACAATACTGTCTGAAACCAACCTACCCTTGTAGACCATCCTCACCATGGGGCGACAACGCAAGAGGTCAGATGAGCACATGGCAGAAATGGAACAGATGATCAGCCGCCTGCCGATCGACACTTAAACCCCAAACAACAGTATGACCGCTATCAACACACTGGAGCAGAACAAATCCCAATACGTGCCTGCACCGAACAGACCCAGAGACTGTCTATGGTGTGGCGGGCAACAACACAAGGAGGAACCATGCCCAGCATATGGAACCACGTCTTCCAATTGTGGGAAGATGAACCACTATGCGTCTGTATGCCTCAACTCCAGGAGAGTGAGAGAACAACCACCACAAGAAAGAGCCTGAGAATGGATAAGTGATCCAGGGTCCATAAACGCACAGCCATTCTGTCCACGGCAGCCAGACTAATGCCAACGGAAACAGCGCACCAGGACCTGTGACAGGCCCAGGGGGCAAGGCCGCGCAGTCGGAGGAGATAACGCTTCAAAAAGTCGAGAAGGGAAAAAGCACATATGATATCAGCAGTGAAGCCAGCCAACGGCAAGCAACTGCAGAATACCAAATCGTACCGTGCCTTCATGGAGCAGTCAGAGATATCCTGGTGAAGCTGATGATTGACATCAGTGCCACGGTAAATGTGAGGCCAACCAGTAAATTTGACAAGCTCCATCCCAAACCAACCACAAGGTGCAAACCCGTACAGCTATTTGCTTATGGTTGTAAGAAACCCCTACCAGTTATAGGGTACTTCAAAACAAACCTCACCTATTGCGAAAGGAGCTGCAAAACACGCATCTATGTAGTGGACGCTGGGATCGAGATGCTACTCAGCTACCCAACTGCCAAAAAACTACAGCTAATCCGGGTCCCATTCACAATCCACTCCAGAGAAATTGATCACTTGCTAACCAAACAAAAGAAGCTGTTCCAAGGTATCGGGTGCCTGAAGGGGAGAACAATGAAGCTTTGCATCGACCCAAACGTGGAACCCAGAGCTGTCCGATACCGACTGATTCTGTTTCGCATGAGAGCGGTGATACAAGCCGATCTCAACAAGCTAGAAGAGCTCAGGATAATTTAAAAGACTACGGGCCCTACCCCATGGGTGTCCACCATGTTCGAAACAGCAAAACGAAGACAACTGCATGCTGTACGAATGTGCATTGACATGCGCTTACGCAACATCGCCATTGGGCAGGAAAGGCACATCACCCTGATGGTTGACGAGCTAATCGTAGACCTAACAGGAGCCTCTGTGTTCAACAAGCTGGACTTCAGATTGGGGTACCACCAGATCCACTTAGAGAAGGAGTCGAGATACATCACAACCTTCTCGTCACACTTGGGGCTGAAAAGATATCGCTGGCTCAACTTTGGAATTTCCTCTGTGGCGGAGATAGTCCAACATGAAATACAGAAGGTGCTATTAAACCTACCAGGGGTCACCAATGTTAGTGACGACATACTAGTTTATGGCAAGACAGAGGAGGAGCACAACAGACAGCTAGCAGCAACACTCCAGCGACTGGAGGAGTCTGGACTGACTCTCAGATTTTCTGCCCCACGGGTGGTTGATTGGACACTGCTTCCGAGTATAGAATTGACGAGGCACTGGTTGCGCCGGTATTTTGATTAGTCATGGAGGAGAGACCATCTATAAAAGCCATCTGTTTGTCCATCATGGGCGTGATCAGTGCTCTCACCACAGTTGCTATGGTTTTGGTGCCGATACAGGAAATGGCAGAGGCAAGGTCGACTGTCAGCTCATTGCATAAGTCAATGTGCTGTCTCATGTGAGGCTTTGCTGGGTAGGTGACAGAAGTCCATGATCTGTATCATGGGCACATGGTGGTATCGTCAGTCTATCCTACAGCTGACTCCTGCATCTCTTTGTAGGCACCATGCTGGTGCCACGCAGCATGCCGCGGGCCTAGCCACGTGGCCCGGCATTTAGATGGTGGCCCTGCTGGACAACACCGTCCCCCTGGAACTGTCCTGCCATGTGAACTTGCCCTGGTCTAAAAGGATGACTTTAGAGATCATCCTGGAGTCATCCGATGATCATCGAACTACATTAGAAGTCATTCCCACATCATTAGAAGTCATCAGGCTGTTAAAGTCATCAGCTAATGTCTCAGAATGGTGGGTGATGATTTGGGGATGAGCTTAGGATGACTTGCTGATGATGCCAACATCATCCCTATTTTAGGAAACTCTTTGTTCCTGATGACTTTAGGATGACTTGCCGATTACTTCGAGAGCATCACCATGATGATTTGGGGATGATTCTGGAACGACCTGCCGATTACTTCAGGAGCATCAATAGGTTGCCCCAGATGATTCTGGGATGACCTGCTGATTACTTGAAGGGCAAAAACATGTTTGTCCCTGATGATATGGGGATGATTCTGGGATGACCTACTGATTACTTCAAGAGTCATTCAGCTTTTGCTTAGTTGCACTTGTGCTGAATGATTTTCAAATGCTTTGCTAAGCACACCTTTTTGACTATGCTGGCGAAAATGGAAGCCACAGGCCTAAACATAGCATGCACCCCCTGTGTGAGAATCCTTTGCCATCCCAGTCAAAAGCTGGCACCCAGCACCCTCAAAAGCCCCAATGTGTCATGGGTAAAGCCGGAGACCATGTTGAGCAAAAATGGAAGCCATAGGCCTAAACATAGCAGGCACTGCCTGTGTGAGAATCCTTTGCCATCCCAGTCAAAAGCTGGCACCTCGCACCCTCAAAATCCCCAATGTGGTAAGGGTAAAGCTTGAGACTATGGTCGGCAAAAATGGAAGCCACGGGCCTTAACATAGCATGCATCCCCACAGTGAGAATCCTTTGCCATCACAGTCAAAAGCAGGCACCCAGCACCCTCAAAATCCCCAATGTAGCAAGGGTAAAGCTTGAGACTATGTTGGGCGAAAATGGAAGCCACAGGCCTTAACATAGCATGCACCTCCTGGGTGAGAATCCTTTGCCATCACAGTCAAAAGCAAGCAGCCGGCACCCTCAAAATCCCCAATGTAGCAAGGGTAAAGCTGGAGACCATGTTGGGCAAAAATGGAAGCCACAGGCCTAAACATAGCATGCCCCCCTGGGTGAGAATCCTTTGCCATCCCAGTCAAAAGCAGGCACCAAGCTATTCTATGTTCGTTGTGGAACAAACTCAAACTTCACCATACCAGAATAACGCATTTATTTAAGAATACTTTCCTCCCATTGTATTACAACTGGCATATGCAGCATTGCCCTTACCTGATAGCAAATTGTCCACCATCGGGACTGAAAAAGCCCACGCATGAACCTAGAATGTCCCTTTGTGTGGTTCCCTTCACTGGAAAGGGAGATTTCAGGACCCTAGGGGAGACAAGGAAACATTTGGAGCAATATCATGACTGAGGCCTTTTTAGAATTGCCTTCCCTGCAAAACAAATTACTCAAATGTTGTCGGACTAGGGACAGCAAGATCAACATGATATTCCCATGATAAGACGCTTTAGGGAAGTGGTGAAATCACTGTAGTCCAGTCTTGCAATTGAAGTATTTAACCACATATCTTCCCAGCTACAGTTTGAGGACATGTTTGGGTTTTGATGGAGATGGCTTAAAAAGTAATCAAATCACATAATAAACCAAGCTGATAAACATAACCTTTGTGATAATAGGGTCACCTACTTTTAGTCATTGTTTGATAGAGGCGTGCAGCTGGTTAATAAAGAGGATTTCATTTAACTGTGCTGTTCATAGCGGCCTCCCCTTGCAACCTGTTTTGTGCTTCGTGCCCTCTGTTGTTCTCATACCATGTACTGTACCGTGAAATGTAACCTGTGCTGGGTCTACAGACTCTCTGTAACGTTGGTTGCAGTTATTTTGCATTTTAATCTGGTTAAACATTTTGCAGAGTTTAGATTTTTATTTATTTTGCATTTTATTGGTGAAAAAGTCCAAATGCACTTAACTAATTTCTCCAGTAAATAATGCCTAGTTGCTAAGATTCAGGGTATATCAATTTGCAGCAATGGGTAGAAGAAATGGCTAGCAGCTCAGCAATCCCATCTCCCATCGCGCCACGTGACTCGCTGGACGGTGGCCGCCTGTCTGCCACCAGGTACAGCTGTATACCTCCTCTGTGCCCCTCTGTATAACACCCCTGGCTGTATATCTGTTCTGTTGTTACCTCTAAAATGTGCACTGTTATGCATCTGTATTGTTGTATACCTCTGTAAAGTGCTTTGCTGTTTCTCGAAGCTCGGTCAGCGTTTAATAAATTCAATAATAATCAAACAGAATGTAGTCAGACTGCACTCTGTTCAAATGAAATTGGTATCCATTAAATTTGAAAGAATGTTTTGATTTAAAAAAAATAGAAGACTATACAAATCTCATAATACAGTTACAGTTCATTTTCCTTTCATAAAACATATTTGGCTGAAGTTAATAAGTTCCAGGAGTTGAGAGGCCCATTGCAGTAAAAGAGGTACAGGTACAAATCACATGATAAATCATGTTGACCAACATATCCTTGTAGAAATATGTGTAACACAAAAAAGAAAAAGTGCAATTTGAGGTGCCCCAGAGCTGAGGCGGGTGTTAGCTGGGTGCCCCCAGCCGTCATGGTCCGCTCCGGTCATCCGGAGTGAGCAGAGTGCTCCCTGCTGTCTGGGAGCTGCATGGAGGCGGCTCGGAGAGTCCTGTTGGGTGATCCTGACATCAGCCATGGCCCGCTCCGGTGATCCGGTAGCGGGCCACAACAATGGCAATGAGGGGTGGTCCAGGGTCCTAGTGCTGTGTTCAACACGGGTCGCCTGGTGCCCATGAGATGGATGTGCGGCATCGGCAGCTGGTGCGGCAGGTGGCCCAGGGCCCTGTGCTGTGCTTGGCACAGGCTACCTGGTGCCCGCCGTGCAACCGCAGGATAGAGAAAGAGCAGCGGCGATGGCCGCGAAGTTGGAGGTAGCGGCATCGGCCGCCGCCGAACAAAGAAGAGGTGCTGACAGAAGTTTAGTTTTTTAAAGGAGGCAGCCCCAATCACAAGCGGCATCGGCTACAATAAAGAAGAGGTGTGGGGGCCGCCAAACAGCTGAGGTGGCCCTGATCACTCCCGCCATCGGCCACATCAAAGAGGAGATGCCGCGGGAGTGCCGAGGTCAGCTGGCGATTCCCGGAGGGAGGTGCTGCCGGTGGGCCTTGGCACCCACTGAACGAGGACAAAGGAGCCCGGTGAGAGGACCCCGGTACGAGGTAGGCCCATCACCACCTGGGCCTGCGGTAAAAAAAAAAAATAATACAAAATAATAAGTGAGACATTGTGGAGACCTGCAGCGGCCCCGAAAGGCAGTGACCAACATATCCTTGTAGAAATATGGCAGCACCTCCCTCCGGGAATCGCCAGCTGACCTCGGCAATCCCGCGGCATCTCCTCTTTGATGTGGCCGATAAATAAAAGCATTTCGCCCACAGTAGGAAAAGGGCCGCGGCAGTGCATGAAAAAAAAACACCAAACCGCAACAAAGTGGCTGGGGCCCACGGATAACCCGGGCCTTCCAGGGTGAAAAGAAAAACCAAAACAGAAGGGGGTTGCTTTTAATCACTGCGGCCCGCAGTGAGGAAGACCAAGACATGGCTGTGGCCTGGGGGGCATGGCCATCAAAAACCCGGGGCTACAGTGCAACATTCAGTGCGGAAATGGCAGCGAAATTGGGCCACTGTCCCTGAAGAGAGCCACAGTTCCCAAGCCACACAGAAGATCTGCAGGTACCCACCCACATCACATCAAGAATGATCCTCTGGTCCCGACGGCAATAAGGGGGAGGGCCATGTGACCAACGCTCACTAGACCCTGACTGGGGTGTTCCATCGGTATACACGGATTTCGTCGAAGTATTTTTTAACGTGGGACATTTCATCGCCAACATTTTCGACCAAAACTCGTTTTTAAAAAAATATTTTTTGGTGGGTGTTTTTTGGGGTTGGGGTATGATTATTTAATTAAGTGGGTGTCTGGGGGAGCACCCCCCTGAAATAAAAAGAAAAAAATTAAAAAAAGAGTTTTGGTCGATGAAAACGTGGCGATGAAAAGACCCACGTTGTAAAATACTTCAGCGAAATCACGTATAACCGTTCCATCAGCTGAGAATGCCCATCAGTGCGAGGATGCACTAAGGATCCATCAAGTCGCCTCTCGCAGAGTTTTCTGGTTTCACCAGGAGGAGCCAGGAAGGGTAGCAGCTCCATAAGAAGTGCTTGTGCGCCCTCAGTGACACTTGACTGTCTGGGCCAAGCCAGGTGCATGCCAGCAGTGGACACAGTTGTGAAACATCAAATAACGTTCATGAGGGTGGCAATTCTTGCGAGAGCTTGTGCACCTGAAGCTCGTAGTCGTGTCCTGCATCAGCTCGGTGTGGAGTGGGGGAGTGATGTGAGCTGGCCCGTCATGGCAACACCAGCAGCCTGCCATGGTATCTGCCTCACCAGTTAAGGACTAGGCTCATGTGGTCCCTGGTGCCCCCAGGTGCGGCTTTTCGAAGCCAATGAATTCGGAACTGTCCTGAAGACACCTCAGTGGAGGTCGTATTGGTACCCTGTGGACCCTGCAATCATACACATCAAGGCTGGGAGCCCGCAGACCAAAACTGGCCCAGCCAAAATATTGCATGAACATGTGTTCCTATGTTTGTGGGTTTTGTAGTAAAGGGTACCGGGGGCAAACAGTGGTGGTATGTCAGTGGGGCAAGGTCCACTCACCCAGATGAATAAAGGGTGTGCATGCATGGGGAGTTTTCTAACGTGTTTCCATTAACTCACCAATCCGGATTGTCACCCCATGAGTAACCTGGGCCCCTAAGTGTGTGAAGACTAGAGGTATTTATAGTCCTAGTATTATTGTGTGCATTGTGCTGTGACTTTGCATTTGTTTTGTTGTTATGAAAAAGGAGGAGTGTTGTATGTCACCCCCTGGAGAGAATGGTAGCTCCCATGATCTGTATCACGGTCACATGGTGCTAACCATGTGACCAAACTAATAAAAAGGACCAGCCGCTTCCAGCTCGTCAGTCAATCCTACAGCTGATTCCTGCGGCTCTTTGTAGGCACCATGCTGGTGTCACCCAGCATGCAGCGGGCCTGGCCACATGGCCCGGCCTTTAGACGGTGCCCCTGCTGGGCAACACTGTCCCCGTGGAACTGTCCTGCCATGTGAACATGGCCTGTCTACCAGCCTCGGCCTGGTTGCCCCCAGAGCCGAGTCGGGTGTTAGCTGGGTGCCCCCAGCCGTCATGGTCCTCTCTGGTGATCCAGATTCGGCAGGGTGCTCCCTGCTGTTTGGGAGCTGCATGGATGCGGCTCAGAGAGTCCTGTTGGGTGATCCCGACATCAGCTCTGGCCCGCTCAGGTGATCCAGGAGTGGGCCACAACACCTGGGTCAGTAAGTGCCACTGTGTGTTGGGGGCATGCACATAGTATGCGTCGGGAGCAGCCATACGATCCCTAGTCACAAGGCGTGTTAGTTTTGGCATGTTCTGGGGAAGCCATTCAGCAGCTGGATAGTCATTTTGCCCTTTTCTGGATACCGCAGCACAATTTGCTACATGTGCCGCGGCCACAATGGTTGCTCGTTGCTTCGTGGGGGCTACTTGCGGCTGAGTGACAGAGAGTGGTAAAAATGGCAAAGGTGCAGGGGTAAGATAAGAAACATGGATCATATGGTGCAGACAAGCATGGGGGAGGCAGTCTGCAGCGACTGTGGGCCGTGTGACCACACAACCAAATACGAAACACTCAGCTCACTCTGCTGCTCCGCAAGAGAGTGTTTTTGTGTCAGAGTGTCCACCTCCAGCAGCAGTAGAAATGGTACAGATACTAACACAGCTCAGAGGATGAAGAAAGTACATTTTCAGCCGCAGTCTAAACACTCAGCTCACTTAATAATAATAATAATAATAATCCAACTGCACATGCATATAAACATTTATGTATTGAAAAAAAATATTGAAAAATGTGTTTTTGTCTTAATTTTTCTGAAAACCAAAGATAATATTCTATGACATATATCTCAGAATGGTTATGTCAACTTTTGTGATTTTTGACAAACGGCGAGGCCTTATGCCATATTGGTGAAAGCCAAAATCAATAAAAAAATCAGACATCCCAATTTAGAGATACTCACTTTGCAAATGTTCACTTTCCTATTCCCAGAATTCCCTTAGGATGTCTGTGTATTTGGAAATGAGCCTACGTACAGTAATGTTTAACCCGCGGCTAACATTACTGAGATGAAAGGAAACGTATATCTAGATGGCCACTTGGAATGCCTATCACAGCCATTGTAATCTCATTCAAATCCCAGCAGAATCAATATATTTGGTGTAATGCTCAGGAACGTCATTTAGGGGTCGCCAGGGTTCGCAACTGCGACCCCTAAGGTCTCCCTTGCTTCCCCTGGGGTCTCCCTTGCTACCTCTTTCCTTTTGGAGTGGCTGCCTTTATTGTTCAAGCGTCTTAAAAAAAAGGGGGTTAGACAAGTCTAACACTTTCACCAGTGACCCTCAATAAGAAAGAATAGGAATACCAAATAAAGTTTCTTTCCGGAATCCTATACAATAACTGCGAGACTCATTAAAGTTTTATTTCAGGCACACTTCAGGGTGTGAGTCACTGATTTAGTCTGTTCTTAACCACCTCAACTCAGCCTTTCATCCTTCTGAGGTCAATAAATGATTACCAACACAGGTTGGGTGATATTGTATGTATATTTTTTCTATATAAAGCACTTAAGCTTAAGTGCCATATAATAACACATCATTATCATTTGGCCATGGACGTCTGCTTGCATTAACAGCAATTTTGTAATATGAGCCTATACACACTCATCTTAATGATACATATGGCGATCCATTCTTGTATGAAATGTATATCACATTATAGTGATATCGTAACCATGTCTTTCGTACTGTACTTAGGGACAATGCTATGTGATGCCACTTCCTGTTTTGTGAAGGGTTGAAAGGTCGTGTTCCATCGCTTCCCGCGATATCACTTTGGGGTGGGGTCAAATGACATCACTTCCTGTGATGTCATCAGAGGTAAAGGGTCATGTGATGTCACTTCCGCTACCCCTGGCATTTTGGTGAAATGACGTCCCTGGTAATTCTTAAAAAGAAGTATCTATCAGAGCACACCTAATTACTCAAAAACTAAATAACTATTTAGAGAGATTTTATTACAATTCTGGGTGCTGGGGAGGAATACACGCCCTGACACTGGAGCATGTGTTAAACATAAAACAAAAAGTGTCTAAACTTAAAGACACTCCCGTCCCCTGCACACCTTACAAGCTGAAATAAATCAGTCAAATTTCATAACATTTGCACTTTTATATATAGAAAGAATTGTCAATTTAGAACATAGGTAACAAAATATCTTCATAAAAGTACAGAAAAAAGCTATCAACTGACTTCCAATATGGCAAGCATGAAAAACAAATCAAACCAGACAAAGAAATAAGCTCCCAATTTTGAACTGCAGCTTCAAGCTCTACGCGTTTCGGGGACTATCCCCTTCTTCAGGAGCAAAAATATCTGCAAGTATAGATATATATACAATTAGAGGACATCTCACATATCATTAAAAGTTTGGACAAACTAAACACATTAAATAAAGAGAATACATTAAATAATTATGTACACATAAATCGAACCACAATTCTACATAGCATACACAAGTGGTTGTATATTCACAGTGGTACAACTGGTATGGCTCCAAATGTAAATCTCAAAATGCATTAAAACCTAAAACACTTATTCGTATGTACCTCACAGTGGGAATGTTGTCAAAGAAAATAGAGTCTCTGTCTGTGCATCTGTCTGTGCACGACGTACACAGAACCAGGATCCCTGCGAATACTCCTGCCGTCCTCAACAAGTGAAATGTGATTGCCGAACTCTGGAATACCAAAGTATATCTATCAGCTCCAATTACACGTAATTAAATCACCAAACCTTAATGACTAAACAACTAGTTCAAAAAACACCTATTTCTCATTGGCAACTAATCTGTGCAGCTCAACGATCACCAAAATCCACAACCTTGTGCCACCACCTCATCTTTGTGCCAACACATCAACTTAACACAGAAAGTTAAAAAGCCCAAATCCTCAAAGAAAACCCAAAATTTAAATTGTGCAACTCTTCCAACATATATTATTTACCTAAGGCAAATCAATAGCCAATCCAATCCAAATTCAGGACTTCCAGTACTCCGCATCCAATGTAAAGCATCCTGCTGATTATAGATATGTATAATGCAACTAAAAAACAAACACAAAATATACCATTTACAAACTAACACCACCTTTCCAATACAAACATAAATAAATATAAACACATCCACACAGCTTAAACTTACTTCCAGAAGCGCACCTCTTCACCTCAGATTCAACGGCTCCTCTCCAATTTACACGTAACAGATCCCAACCCACAACACACTTCCTGGCTCATTTTATACTGTTTCCTGGTAGTCACATGATAAAGTCACGTGACCCGCCGGCACTGAATACTAAAAGAATGCACAAAACTCCCTGCAACCTGCCAAATACACAGCTTATGCTAACTAAGCACACAGGTACTGAGTGAGTAAATCAAACAAAATAAAAAAGACACCAAAGATAAATGTGTGTGTAGTTAAAAAGGAGATAGACATAGAAGAAAGACTGCATTTTTGAAAAAATAAAAAAATAATAAATAAGTGCCTTAAAACTATTGCTGTCCATCAACCATACTTAACTACGCGGCAAATTCAGAAATAACCAAGTAAACTAGTTATGTACTAAAGATAAATGTGTATGTATTTAAAAAGAAGATAGACATAGAAGAAAGACTACATTTTTGAAAAAATTGAAAAAATAATGAATAAGTGCCTTAAAACAATTGCTGTCCATCAACCATACCTAACTACGCAGCAAGTTCAGAAATAACCAAGTAAACTAGTTATGTACTAATTACCCAAACCCAATAACTACTATTCCATACACCTCTAATGGAACAACCAGTATGTAACACCCGGAAAACACAAATCCCTCCATGTGACCTCAAACTCATATCAATTTATGCATTATGAACTACGCGGCAAATTCAGAAATAACCAAGTAACCTAGTTATGTACTCATTACACAAATCCAATAACTACTCTTCCATACACCTCTAATGGAACAACCAGTATGTAACACCCGGAAAACACAAATCACTCCATGTGACCTCAAACACATATGAATTTATGCATTATGAACGTCTTAAACCATTCACCAACCATACCTCGACACCTACACAAAACAATTCAAAGAGAACTCTTCATTGAGCCCTCTTGGAGATAAAGTCCCCAAGAGGTCAATCCAAAACATCTCTCTCTGAGCTAATATTCTCAAAAAGTCACCTCCTCTGGGTGGTTTCTTCACCACTTCCAAAACATTAAACCTCAATTGTGCAATAGTATGTCTAGACATATTAAAATGCCTAGCAACTGAAGATTTCTCATTTTTACACCGTATTTGAGATTTATGTTCAGTCCATCTTTCACGTGCGGATCTGGCTGTCTGTCCAATATACATTAATCCACACGGGCACTTAATGCTGTAAATCACCCCTGTGGATCTACATGTGGCAAAATCTCTAAGATGGCCATATTGGAAGTCAGTTGATAGCTTTTTTCTGTACTTTTATGAAGATATTTTGTTACCTATGTTCTAAATTGACAATTCTTTCTATATATAAAAGTGCAAATGTTATGAAATTTGACTGATTTATTTCAGCTTGTAAGGTGTGCAGGGGACGGGAGTGTCTTTAAGTTTAGACACTTTTTGTTTCCTGGTAATTCTTAACACATTTGAAAGTTATGATGAGTGTTGTGAAAACTTAAATCAAGCCCAGTGTGAATGATGTACTTAGTGGTTTAAGCACAGAATATTTTTATCACAAGCAAATTAATGAAATAAAGATCTGTGGACTTAATATGTTCCTAAAATGTTCTTTGATTGTCTGAAAATGCAGGCTGGAACCCTCACTGCTTTCAAGTGCCCCCCTTCCCTTTTGTTATAGGGATATGTCTAAGAGTGCAGTAGGAGTGTATTAGACTGTCGATCTTGGAATGATAACCTTCACTCAGAAAATAATGTATATGGTAAATCTAGGTTTTGATATTTTATCCAGTGCAAGTGAGCATTAGAAAATGAGCATTGCAACATTTTAAAATGAGGCAGTTTACAATGTTATTACAATTAAATAATGTCTTACCCCTCAAGATATCTGGTTGTTATCCTCTAGCTGCAGAGCTGCCAGCAACTGATGAGCATGTTGAACAAAGGCAACACACGTGGCAACACACGTGGCAAAACACTTGAAGAGAGGAAGAGAGCCAGACATAGAGACAAAGAGACGGGGTGTACCCATAATTTGGGTGTGCACATTAGAGCTGAACAAACACATATAGATATGAATAACACATGCTAAAAGACACCCACACACCAACGACCATCAACCACATTACTCCCGAAATGTCCCTTGGTATGTGTTAGGGAGAATTCACAGAAATGTGCTAATTCCTCTCTACCTTAGAGACCCCCAGCACTTTTGCTGGAATCTAGGACATTTTAATTTTCAACCTGGAGGGAGTGAGACCTTTTTCCCGCTCTCTTGTGTATTTTTCTGTGATTTGAACTCTGTGTTTCTTTTTGTTTTTGTAGTCTGCCAAACTCCATAGGCATCTTTTTGCATTTTGTCACACAGCACCTTCAGTGCAGTGGCACAGGGAAGTCTTTCAGATTTCCCAAAGGTTTAAATACCTTTCTCTTGGATAACTATTGTTTCCAGGAGCAGTGAAATGAAATTGACTTTACTTACATTTGTAACTTTCTAGACTCAGCACACACTGGGCCTCATTACGACCTAGGCGGTATGGGGTTTAAGGCGCCGGTAAAGCTGCTTAACCCCCTACCACCTCATTACGAGGTCTGCTCGCGCAAGCGTTGCTGCTGTGCTGAAGCTCCGAATTCGCCATGACTAGAGAAGCCCTGCCAGGACGACTTCTCTCCCCTTTAGTTGGTGGGACCAATAAACTCCAAAGTAAGCCCGTCTGAACACACCCTCTCGAAGCTGGTTGTACTTCCACTGCTGCTACTGCTGGAACTGAAGTGCCAAGGAGAGGGACACCAAATAGTGTGCATTGCTTTTAAGTCGACCCAAGCTCCAGGAAGATCCTCTGGACTCCCAGGAAGCAGGACTGACCGAGCCTGAGCCACCTCAAGAGAGTGCTGGATCCCAGATGCGAGGAAAGTCTGAAGTGGTATCAGGGAACTGCAGTGGTGCTATTTGCTTGAGACGCGAGAAGCTGAAACACCGAAGTGCCACTGATTTGAAGATTGCTGGTTGCTGTCGCTGACCATCCCATTGTAGTGCAGGAGTCCCCAGAAGTCCTCCCTCTTGTCCCCAGGACTGAGGCCCAGGAACAACAGCCTAACAGCTTGTGTCCCTACATTGAATCTACTTTTCTGCAAAGATTTCTAAAACATTGTGCAAGACTTTTACTTACCTGCAAGAAGTGCTTCAGTCCACCTTTACTGTTGATAAACTTAACATTGGCTGTCCTGGCTCCCTGGATGACTCTTCTCTCCTCTGCCTATGTGTTTTGCCTTCCTTCCAGTGCCCCCACCCCCTTCTCGTGTCCCCCTTTGTGTGTCCCAGTGCCCCCACCCCCCTCTGGTCCCCCTTTGTGTGTCCCAGTGACCACCACCCCTCTGGTCCCGCATTGTGTGTCCCAGTGCCCCCCACCCACCTCTGGTCCTTTGTGTGTCCCAGTGCCCCATTCCCCTCTGGTCCCTTGTTGTGTGTCCCAGTACCCCCACCCCCTCTAGTCCCCCTTTGTGTGTCCCAGTGCCCCCCACCCCCTCTGTTTCCCCCGTTGTTTGTCCCAGTTCCCACAGCCCCCTCTGGTCCCTCGTTGTGTGTCCCAGTGCCCCGCCCCCCTCTGTTCCCATGTTGCGTGTCCCAGTGCCCACATCCCCCCTCTGGTCCCCCGTTGTGTGTCCCAGTGCCCCCCACCCGCTCTGTTCTGCCGTTGTGCATCCCAGTGCCCCCCAACCCCTTCTGGTCCCCCTTGATCTCTGTGTGCCTCCCTACCTATACCCCTGTTCCTCCATTGGCCTTTTACATCTGCTGACTCGAATTCCCCCTTCTTGCTGTCCCACCCCCCCCACCTTCACTGTATCCTTAGCACTTAAGCCTTTCAGATATGTAGCCTGACCTGTTTGTTAGCTGCCTGTTTGTTCTCTCTCCCCCCCATTTGTTTTTCTCCTTCTCTCCTTTCTCTCCTTTCTCCTTCCTCGCCCCTCGAGCACTATCTGAAATGTCGTCTGGCCTTGTATGACAGTTGCATGTTTGGTTCTTCTCCTTCCCCCTTATTCCAATTCTCACCTTAACCCCCCCTCCACTTGTTAAATCCCGGCACTACCTCAATTTCTGTCAGGCATAGTAATATAGCGGCCTGTCTGTCTCATTCTCTTACTGTCCCATCCTCCCCTCCCTATTACTGTTCAATAGCTCTTACTATATCTCTTGACCTAATTGATAGAAGCTTATTTGTCTCTCCCCTCACCCCCCTTTTTTTTGTTTCTCCTCCCTCTCTCCCCCGACTCCCCTCCACCACTGGCACTATCTGAAATGTCGTCAGGCCTTTTATGACAGTCACTTGTTTTGTTCTTCTCCTCTCCCTTTAATCCATTCCCCCTTGATCCCTCTCTTGTTATTTCCGGCACTACCACAATTGTCGTCAGGCATAGTAATGTAGCTGCTTGTGTGTCTCATTCTCCCTCCCACCCCCTCCTCATCATTTTCTATAACACTTGCACTATCTGAATAGTTGTCAGGCTGATTATGATAGTTATTTTCACATTCTGAATGTATCAAGGACTTGTAAGAATGTCACTGTATTTTTCCCATGTTCCCTCCCTGCCTTGAAGCGCTTTGAAACACATTGTGTATAGGTGCTATATAAATAAACAATCAATCAATCCACACTACCAACCTGTGTAGTACAGACTTATACCAAAGGTCGGGTTCCTAT
This sequence comes from Ambystoma mexicanum, assembly GCF_040938575.1. NCBI lineage: Eukaryota > Metazoa > Chordata > Amphibia > Caudata > Ambystomatidae > Ambystoma > Ambystoma mexicanum. The sequence goes on along the minus strand of NC_090926.1, from coordinate 1,087,073,310 downwards.
TGCCTCCCTACAACACTTCCTCCCTGCTGCTCATCAATTGCTACCAACAAACGTGTGGTGTTCAGGCCTATTCTGGGCAGTAGAGCCCTGTACCCATAGTGTGAGTCTACTGAAGTCTTACCATAGGTGGAATTCTGCAATCCTCCCTAACAATATCTGCAATGCATGAGCAAGGGCCGCTCTCAGCCTCTGTGGTGCCAGACCTGGTCTCATGTCCAAACTCAAATGTGAACCCATGAAGTCTTTGTGCTTTCACTAACGTCTGCCACACCATTGAGAAACTAATGTTTGAGGATATCTGAGCAAAGCATTGCTTTCTATATGTATAAACCGGCAAGCTACACTTTAAGGAATAAGCTAGGGAAGATTTTGAGGGGTTAATCGGGGGATAGAAAAAGGAAGAAGCATGAAATAACAAGAGAAAGGGTGTGAGGCTGTATCCATAGCAGAAGGTAGGAAGAGACAAAGTAGACATGGGAGTTAAGGACAAAGAAAGAACTGAAGTAATAAAGGCCAGATCTGAAGGAGAAAGAGGGAAACAAGAACAAGTGAATGAAAGAAGGTAAGGAAGAAGTAAAGTAAGGGAGGGAAGAGTGAAGGAAGATGAAGGAGCATGAAAGGAGGGACTATGCAGTACTCATGCATGGAAAGACATTCTATAAAAAGACAACAAAATATTTGTTCTTACCTTTCTTCCAGCATCTCCATTGAGTTTGTATAGTAATCGGTAATGGTTTTAATCGCATTGACTTTAAGAATGTTTTCCTCTATTAATACTGCAATGAACCCACATTGAGGTAGCTATTGTTAGTTCTTCTGCAGCATAATGTCTCAAGATTGCTTGACATTTCTTCTATTGTGGTATTGGAAAGGCACATTTGCACAATGTTATGCTGATAGCATTCATTCTCTGCCCTCCTCTTATAGGGAAGATGCTGTTTCCTCTGCAATCACTGGGGATACTAGAGTGTGGGATTGTTCTAACGTTTTCTCAAATTGCTTCCCATAGGTACTGTTCCTAATTGTGAGACCAAAGAGTATTATGTTGGTGCCATGGATAAGAAACAACAAAAAATGTTTAACCTTGTATTTCTCAAAGGGTATCAATCTCCACCGCCAGTAACAGTGTCATTATCTTGATTGCCTTGTGCACATATTATTATAGAAAAAGAAAAATAAACTTCATAGAAATATACAAAATATAGACAATTTGCGTCACTTCTCCATATATGCCTCAAGTTGTCAAACCATAGGCAGATATCTAACATTAATTACGACATACAGGCCACACAGTGTACATTTTAAAATCCATAAATGATCCCAGAAATGTGTGTAGGATAATAGGATAATATTGCTTAAGTATCATCCGCACTTACACAACTATGGGTGGGGTGTCAGCCGGTCATGTAGCCAAGAAAATGGGTAGAATCTGGCAATACAAGCCATTTTTCCATCCACCGCATGCCAGGATCACCTTTTCCATATTATTTTGCTGAGTTCCCAGGAGTTCCAACCTTTAGCACATGAATCCTTCTTGGGATCCCACAGTCCTCATCCCTTCCTGCAGACCATGATGACTTACCTGCCCTCCAACACGCTGCCGCCACCGCTCTTTGCTTCTGTCCTCTCCCACTCGCTGGTTGCTGTAATGGGAATAGTAAACAGACTCAGTACTCTTTTACTATTTACAGCCCTTGCCATGTCTGTCTATTTCATTAAGGGATTCTGGCTTGCACAGTATGCCCAAAGTCTAAATCCCTGAAAACAAATGCCCATTAGCATCCAGAATATTGCCTCGGTCGATAATGGGCACCGAGTGGGAGATTTGCTCTCTGGTAATAGCCATAAGCCCTGGATGAAGCTTCGAACTAGTTGGTTATTGTCGTTTCACGTGCCGGTGAGCAGCCGGTCACGTGACATAAGGAACTAGGAAGTGGTAAAATAAAGGTACAACCGGAACTGGCGTCATAACGCCAGTCCGGGTTTATGCACCTCAGTGAGCAGTCATGTCCCTTTCCCTCCTGTGCAGTGCCACGCTGCGTCACTCAAGTTAGGCCCTGGTGTGTAGCGGTAAACCCTAATTGATGTGACTATAAACATCACAATGGCGACGAGGATTATAAAAGCCACGCGCCTACAAGCAACGCGAACCGCAACATTCAGCAGAAAAGGGGAGAGGGAGAATGAAAGGCTTGCTAACTGATGGCAGAACCACGTATTAACACGCGCTTATATGCAGAGCCTCGCTCTCGTACCCCCAACGTTCTGTACATGGACCAGTGAAATTTAAAGAAGCAGAGCATCAATTCTGTAAACCGACGGTCTAGATCATAAAGAAAACAGAGAAAACATAAATCAACGTTCTCAAACCAGAAAATATTTTTTTTATTAGAAAGTGCAGACACAGCCACAACAGTCAACAAGGCCCAAACATCACTGACTGAAGAAACAGATGTGATATTGTTACAGGAAATCTTGGTGAGTGAAATCAAGCCAGCCTGGTCCCATATGTAATTAAAAAAAATTTTTTTTCAAAGTAAAGACTTTATTTGAAAAATGCCACAGAGCTAACCATGTCCAGCACTGAGACAAGCCCTGCAAGGACTGGTGCGAGCCTGTCAGCAGGAAGAAATGCTAACCCAGATCACCCTGACCCAGCAGTGACCACTCTCATGCCACCTTTTGACCCATTCAAAAGGTGGGAGATCTGGTTACAACAATTTGAAATGCACCTGGATGCAAGTGAAATCACCTTAGCTAAGAAGAAACACACATTTCTTCTACTCAATATTGGAGCTGCAGCACTGCACCTGTTCAATGCAATCCCAGACCGCAGAGAGGCAAACAACTATGACACTGCAAAGAACACCCTCACCAACATGTTCAAGCCTGAACTTAATCCAGACTATGAACGTTTTCATTTCTGCATGGCCAGACAACATGAAACCGAGACAGTGGACAAATTCCATGCTCGCCTACGTGAAATGGCTGTTGGCTGTGAGTTCCCAAACGAAGAGTTTGCCATCCGTCTGCAGATCATAAATGGCATTTCGTCTGAAAAACTGAGGAGGGCCATCCTGTCAGAGAGGAACATAAGCCTGTCCCGAATTTTAGAAATGGCACGTCTGCGTGAACAAACAGAAGACCAAGTGGCAGTAATCTAGGCGGCAATCCAAAGACTCCCGCTTGACAACCCAAAGCCAACGGAAGACGTTGCAGCAGTATCAAAACACCAAAACACTCGAGAACAGAACGAGCAAGGAGGAAACACCACCAGAACCCAAACATTACAAGGGAGAGACAAGGCATGCAAAAGGTGTGGGGGTCCAGGGCACAGAGGAGAGTCCTGCCCTGCGTGGGGATCAACATGCCGCAACTGCAACCGCCTCAAACACTACATAGCTGTCTGCCTAAACCCACCGAATAGAAGCGATCGTGAACAAACACTGCGGCAAACACATGAACGGCGAAAGAAATTCGCCCCCCGAGAAACAACTCGCCAAACAGGCAAGAAAGGAAGGGCTTGAGCAGTGATCACCCCCAGAGATCACCGGGCAAAAACGAAGACAGTGAGGACAGCCCCTCCCCTGATAGAAGGGAACACGACAAATGGAGAAAACCCAGCAAACGAGTGCACCGCGTACCCCTCATCTCGGCTGTAGAGCCACAACGGTCCAGACAAAGGAAGAGGCCGTCATGCACTGTCATCTCTGATGGAGAACCATTGATTGTGGTCATAGACACAGGCGCAACCATCAATGTAATGCCAGTATCAGCATTTAACAAACTCCACGCAAAGCCCAAACTCCAAGAAAGGAAGGTCAGACTACATGCATACGGCTGCAAGAAACATCTGCCGGTACAAGGTTCGTTCAAATCTGATTTCGCCCACAACAGCGCCATGTGCCGAGCACGAGTATACGTTGTTGATGCTGGCTGCGAAACACTGCTAAATTGTAGAACTGCTGAGAAGCTAAAATTCATCCATTTTGCTTTCAACATCCAGTGCAGGGAGATTAACAACTTACTAAAACTACATCATAATGTATTCCAAGGTATCGGGTGCCTAAGGGGCAGATCCATTAAACTCCACATTGATCCCACCATTGAACCGAAAGCAGTACGCCATCGTCGAGTACCATTCCATATGAGAGAAGCTGTAAGAAAAGAAATAGACAAATTAGAAGCGGCGGGCATCATAGAGAAAACAACAGGGCCAACCCCGTGGGTAGCCCCCATGGTAGTTGCTAAAAACCCTAAACAACCTAACACAGTCCGAATCTGCATTGACATGCGGCTCCCTATGCAACCATCGGGAGGGAACGTCATATTACACCGACCATAGATGAACTTATTGTTCACTTAACAGGGGCAACCATTTTCAGCAAGCTGGACCTCAGGTCCGGATACCATCAACTTAAATTAGTCAAGGAGTCAAGCTACATTGCTACGTTCTCCTCCCACCTCAGACTGCGACACTACAAGCGGCTAAATTTCGGAATATCGTCAGCGGCTGAAGTGTTCCAGCACGAAATTCGGAAAGTCCTCTCCGGCCTGGAATGGACGACGAATATCAGCAATGACATTATTGTGTATGCGTCCAACGAAAATGAACACCTCAAACGCCTTGCAGCGGTTCTACGCAGGCTAGAGGAATCTGGACTGACCCTGAATGCCGAAAAGTGCGAATTCGGAAAAGAAGAACTAAGTTTTTTGGTTACATTTTCAACGCAAAAGGGGTGTCGCCAGATCCCGCAAAAGTCAATGACATCAAAAGCACCAAGCCTCCAACATCAGTCACGGAAGTAAGAAGTTTTATGGGAATGGCGACATACTGCGCAAGATTCATTCCAGGTCTCGCCACCATAGCAAGTCCCCTCCATGAACTAACCAAGAAGGACCAAAAGTGCGAATGGTTGCCTGCCCACCCACAAGTGTTCCAGCAGATCAAGGACATCCTATCTGCGTCCACAACAATGGCTTTCTTCAATATCAAGATACATACAGAACTTCTGGTTGATGCCAGTCCAGTCGGCCTAGGGGTCGTACTTACACAGACTGACAATGATGGAAATGTTTACTCAATCGCTTTTGCCAGTCGTGCACTAACCAAAACGGAACAAAATTACGCACACATAGAGAAAGAGGCCCTTGCTATTTTATGGGGATGCAGACATTTCAAAGTCTACCTGCTGGGCAAGCAGGCAAAAGTACTCACAGATCACAAACCACTGATTCCCATTTTCAGAGGATCGGCACCTCATCCACCAGCACGCATCTAAAAGTGGATGCTTCAACTCCAGCCCTACAACATAGAGGTGGAGTACCGACCAGGGACAGACAACCCAGCCGATTATCTGGCTCGCCACCCACGACCAGCCACGGATGAAGAAGAACACCACGCGAGGGAGATGGAGGAACATGTATGCCACGTGGTAGCATGCGCCCGACCGCATGCTTTGACCTTGCAAGAGATAGCCAACGAGACCGAGAAGGACACCATCCTAAACCACACCATAACTGCCATCAATCAGGGAACTGGAAGAACTTCCTTGCTACCATGGCGCAGCGCACAGCAGCAGCCCAGATCAAACTTCAATCCCTATTCGGAATCCGTCACAAACTTACTGTAGCACCTGAAGGGGTAATACTTAAGGGCCACCGCATTGTACTACCCACCTCATTAGAAGAACGAGCCCTCAGACTACCTCACAGTGGGCACCAAGGTATTGTGAAAACAACAGCATACTTGAAATCTAGGATCTGGATGGCCAACATGCAACAGAGAGTGATGGAGCTAGTGGGGTCCTGCACAGCCTGCAAGGCTACCCGGAGAGCTGAGAACCAAGAACCTATCATCAGCGCCCCAAGAAGCACCAAACGGTGGGAAGCTTTCAGCATCGATTATTGTACCATTTCTGGAGAGGGATACCTACTTGTCCTAATCGATGAATTCAGCAGATATCCCGAAGTTGAATACGTAGCGTCCACCGATGCCGAGACCATGACTCTCACATTGGAGAAGATATTTGCAATACATGGGATCCCATCAGAAATCAAAAGTGAGAATGGCCCGCCTTTCACCAGCCAAGAACTACGCCAATTCTTTCAGGATCTAAATGTACTGCACAGACGAATCACCCCAGGATGCCCACAGGCAAACGGTGATGCCGAACGATTTATGGGGTCACTCAACAAAGTTATCCGTATTGCCAAAGAAAAAGAACATTCATGGCTGAAAGCAGTGTATCGATTTCTGAGAACACACAGGCAAACAATGCACTCCTCAACCGGAATCAGCCCAGCAGCGCTCATGTTTGGTGTGCCCAAACAGGCAGAACTCCCCATACACCCACGGTGGGTAGCACCTGAACCCGATCTTCCAACCGTAGAAGCCAAAAGAGCCAAACGAAATGAACAAGAAAGCATTTCTCAAAAAGCCAGCCACCGGGAGCTAATACCCGAAGACACAGTCATCGTCAAGAACCGAGCCACTCCTAAGAAGATGGACAATGTGCTGTCTGAACATCTACTTCAATAGCTATGAGGATCTTGCACTTCCCCATGCTACAAGGCAGGAGTGCACATACAAAGCAGGCTTCTTCCAACTTCCTTCATACGTTGATACCATATGTTATTCCCCAAATGTGCAGTGCTAACCAGGTAATCATTCAATTAATGATCCTCCTCCCTGGCACTTCTCTTAGGTCTCATTCTTTTCTTATGGGCTTCTATGATCATACCATGAAATACTGCAGCATAATTCTTTCTTACTGGACCAATCATAGAAACATTTGTCAGTAAACTGGGTGTTTTTACGTGTGTTGCCTGTGTAGGAGAAAGTTCTAAAAGCCTCATCCTATCAACAAAATATTTCGGCATAAAAATATCTCGTAAAACCTTCACGTGTGATCTCCTCTTAAAAGATATCCTAGGCTTATCCATCACAGGACCATGTGTCTTCATGTGTATTTCTAGAGTAGGAACAATCACATAAGGTCTCAGTTGCCTCGTAGTTGCCACATCTGTACCCTCCTTCTGTACAGGGGGATGCACAAGAGTCGCTGATCCACTTACATCTATATAGTAAGCAGTACGTGCTGTAAGCGAGAGCAGTATTACTATGAACAAGATGCAAGAGTAAATGATACACAAATAGGACCACTTGCAGCAATGGCTCCTTGCACAAAGTGGACGTCTCTCAGGATTAGTCATCACAATATTGCTATTGATGCTTCCAATTTTTTTATTTTAAGGTAGGAAAAACATCTTTAATAATCAGTCAACATCATACACTATTTCTGGAAGTTGCTGAGTCGGCTCCACGTCTTCCTCGATCAGCTGATTGTTACTGAACAATGATGAACAAAAGTTCCCAGTGGAGACCACGATTTGGCCTTTCATCAGATGACTGGTGATTTTCCTTCAGCATGAAACAAAGTTCCTTAACCAGTAGACCTTTTGGATCTCTCAAAAGTCTCATTCAGCTCTCAGTGTTCTTTCGGAGTAGTGATTCACCTGCACGATAATGTCTCTCAATATTTGAGCACTGCATTGTTTCTCAGATCTCTTAGGAAAGCTCTGACATCATTTTGTCTCCCAACAAGATCTGGACACTCATCGACCAGATAATAAAACACCAAATTGACTAGTCTATGTGCATTATCGGCTGCTAGGGCTATTTGTGTTTTCCCCACTATACTCAGGAAGCTGAAGGATATGTTCAATGAAAACTGTAAGTAATGTTCTCATGATTGGACCATTCTTAGGATCCTGCAGGAACAGATGAACCCTTGTAGTTCTCCCGACAAGTGCAGGGTATGTGCGCAGAATGAACAGGAAAACTGCAAAAATGATCCGTGAAACGCTGTCATTGGGCACTACCATGCATGCCTCTGAAAAGGAATTCAGTGAAGAAGGAATCAGGGTATTGCTCCCTCTTCTGGCATATTCTTTCTTTTTCAATCAAGGCTTAAGCATGCCTCAGTCCAATGTCAACAAACTCCTGTAGCTCAAGAACAAATAGCTTCCCTTCACTCCTTTTTTAATAACTGAAAAGAGTGTCCCGAAATAAGCCACTGTATTTTTACTCAACAGTGTCTGCGTCCTTCTGCCTCATCATAGACCTAGTCTGCAAGTGCTATGGTTCTTCCCCGATGCTTGCTTCTGTTGAGGGTGGGGGTGAAGGGGATTCTCCAGTATAGATCTTCACTTCTCCAAGAAGAATCCAAGCATGTCTGCCTTGCACCTTGACTGCAGACAGTGTCACGTCTTCCACTATTAAGGGGCCATTAAAAACGAGGCTCATGCCACCTTCAAGGGAATTTACGAATTAGGACCGTATCTCCAGGAAAACCTTTCGGAAAGTAAAGTTCTTTAACTCCAGTTGTTGTAGTATCTCCTTCTGTGTTCTGCATTGCCCTGCACCACTTTCGCTTGAGCTGATCTGAAATGACAGAGATACCTGAAATCAGGCATATGAGATAATCACGTAACTCCTTTCTAAAAGTTCTGCAGTTGACTGGGCATCACTTTTAGTTCTAAACGGAGGTGTGAGAGGTGTCCTCATTCGCCTCTCTGTTACTATCTCGTGTGGGGTAAGATGGTGGTCTGAACCTGGCTGATTTCTCAATGCATACAATGCCAGTGGTAGATGATGTAACCATCCTTTTTCAGGGTAAGTTTCAATTTGGCTATTCTCTCTTTAAGCAAGCCGTTGAGCCTCTCACAGACACCATTCGTTTGTGAGTGATACGCCAATGGAAACTTGTGCTTTCTACCAAGCAAAAAGCTTATTTGTTCAAAGACTTCATTCACAAAATGAGGGTGATTATCTGATCTCCATACTTCACATGTTCCCCATCTAGAAAATACTTCTCATACTAAAAATGTTGCTGCACAGGTGAAATCTGGGTGTGTTCATGTCCAGCTTCAATCCACCTCAAAAATGGACACATCACTATGATCATATATCTATATCCATTGCATACGTGTAGCATGTCGACATAGTCGATATGCAAATGTTGGAAGGGTCCACTAGTTCTTGGAATAACTCCTCTAATTGTGTGCAATGTGTGCCCAGCAGTAAACTTTTGACAAATGATACAATTTACTAAATAAAATGAAACGTCTTCTACTATATTCGGAATAAACCAATCCTCTACTATTGTTGCGGCAAGGCTCTCTCTAGTTGTGTGCGCAGGGTAGTGTAGCTGATCCGACACCACCCTCAATAAGACTATAGGCATCACTGGTTTACCAGTGCTGTCATGTCGCCACAACGCTTCAGAGGGGTTTAAAGAACACCCTCTCTGTGTCCATAAATCCTTCTCATCTTGAGGTGATTCCCCCTGGATCTCTGCTAGCTGAGTCATTATTATAACACTCAGACACATTCATCATCACCACCATGCTTTCATTCACATCAGGCGTATCAAATTACATAATAGTTTATAAACATGCAATTTGATTGGCTTCTTTGTCTGCTTTTTGATTTCCATGTGAGATAAAATCTGCCCTCTTAGTGTGAGCTGCGCATTTAACTACTGCGATGGCTACTGGTAGTTGTAGTGCTTTAATGAGTCTGTCCAATAATGCTGCGTGTTGCACTGGAGTGCCGTCCGCTTGGAGGTAGCCTCTCCCTTTCCAATGTGCTAATCCTGCGTGCACTTTCGACGTCACATATGCAGAGTCACTGTACACTATTACTTCCTGGTCTGCGTGTCTCTCGAGCGTGATAATCAGCACCACTGATTCTGCAGCCTGTTCTGAAAATTGAGACCGTAGTCGTGCTCTTATCAATACCTCAAACTCTCCATTGGCCATGTGCCTTACCACAGCGGCACCTGTATATCTCTATTCATCATTTTGACCGATTTTAGAAAAACCGTCAATAAAGAGAATCTCCCCAGCTGCCAACACATTTTCCTTCACCCTCGGGAGTTCATAAAATTCATCATAATTTGAACAATCATGTGCATTCTCCTCTTCTGCCAGTGGTTCTGCTATAAACATGGTAGGATTCACTATTCTGCATCACAATATTATAATCACCGGGTTTGAAATGACTACTTCGTAGGCAGAAACCCTTTGAGAAGTTAACGTTCCTTTAGGTTTATCTAAAATGGCAAATAATGCATGGTCAACAAATAACATCATAGAACATCCCATCACTATGCTAGCAGCCAAAGACTGTTTGGACTGAAAATTACCTCTCATTACTGGGTCTAGGATCCCATAGTAATATGCAAGAGGCTTATACCCCAATGTGGTTCTCTGAGTGAGTACTGCTGTCATAACAGTGCCATTCATGTGCGAAAACAGAAAGAAATCCTCAGCATAATTGGGAATCCCTGAAACTGGAGCTGAGCAAATTGCCTTTTTTAGCTTATCAAACCCTACTTCCATCTCCTCAGTCCAAACAATGTTCTCCTGATTTAACTGTGCTTACTTCAAAGCCTGCAACAAGGCCTAATGTATGAACTGTAATCAAAGACCCAGGCTCTTACATAGTTTCACAAGCCTAAAAATCTCTGCATGTGCTTTATCGTGAGTGGCTTTGCTATTTTCAAAATAGCCTCAGTCCTTTCAGGAGTAACTTTCTTTCCTTCATGCGAGATTAGCTGGCCTATGTACAGCACTTCTTCTTGACAATACTGCAATTTCTCCTTGTCCACTTTATATCCTTTTTCTGAAAGGCTAATCATTAGCTGAACTGAATCAAGTCTACACTTCTCCTCTGAGGTGATACAAACCAATATGTTATCTATGTACTGCAATACAACACTTTCCAAATCAACATTGCTTAAGTCCAAGTGCTTTTCAGACGAGTCTGTCTGAACGTAAATGACGTCAAATCTTGCGAGTCTTTATGCAATGGAATTGAGAAAAAAACATTTTTCAAATCAATTACAGTGAAATATCGTGCTTGAACAGGAATATTACATATAATCGTAGCAGGATTAGGAACCAGTGAAATATTGTGCTTCAATAGGAATATTACATATGATCGTAGCAGGATTAGGAATTAGAGGGAACTTGGCATCTATGATCTGGTTAATCAGGTGTAGATTTTGAATCAAATGTCACGACCCCCCTTTTCCATTTTTAAGTGGATAAATCTCAGTCAATAGGATGCCCTGTTCCATAATAGCGGATATCGTCTTAAAAATACCTTCATCTGTCTCTCGAGACATGAAATACTGTCGTGCTTGAGGTAAAATTGCTCCTGGTTTCAACTTAATTTTAACTTCTTCAGCCCCCTTCAATAGGCCTACGTCATAGGGGCCTTTTTTCCATAATGAGACTGGCAACAAATGAGGACGTTTTCTTGCTAACATCATTTTCTGAGGAACTTCACGTTTAATTGCTCTTACCCAATAAGTAATACTAATCCCAAATACTACTTCGTCATCGGATGGATAGTCTCCAAACATATCCTTATCAGTGACGTCAGTCAATCTGTAACCTTCCCCAATGACAATTACTGCGCACCATCGTCTGCCATAATGATCGTTTCCATCGAGCAAAGCCATGTTTCCTTGCACTATGGCTGCTTGCAATTCTAAAGGAACAATTTGCCCTTCCTCCTCATCCATAGGTATCTTTGGCCTGAATAAAAATTAATCAGGTATTCTCATAGTCCTGCCTGCTAAGCCTGATAGCCATGTTAACAGAATGCGTACCCCATAATGAAAAACCTCTGGTTCTAATGGTACTCCTCATGTGGCCACTTGTCTATCAAATGCCATAATAAATTCACACAGGTTTAAATAATGCATTCCTGGTGTCGAACACACTATGTGAATGAAATCGTCATGTTCAACTTGGTCAGTAAATTTCAACTTAATATGTTGACAGGTGTCTGTCTTGAGTATAACAACGGCACAGACATTTCACACTCTCCTATAGAGACTGGCAATTCATTAGTGAAAGGAACTCTGCTTGTAGCTCCTGTGAAACTTTGAGTATTCATGGCATTTCCAAACATCGAAAATGTTCACTCTTCTATACATGAGAGCGTTGCACCCGTGTCTACTAAAAACAAAAAAGATTTGCCTCCTATATTAACGTCAACCCTCGGTTACTCTTGAGGATTAGGCGTCACAGATAGTATTGAAAACATCAAGTCTCCCAGTGAACTGTCCTATTGTGCATACATTCTCATCCCTATACCCGTGAAAGGATTCCCCCCTCAACAGTGACAGCCCCTATTCTAGGAGTCATTAACTGACCTATGCTTGTGCTCTGCTGTATCTGCATGGGAGAATGCTGTGGCTGCCCTTGTGGCGATTCATTATTCCCTGCTGTGTATGAAAATCGTGTTGCACTCTCAGTGCTTGTGTTTGCTGCACTGTCTGATTCTGAGCAAACCCATCTCTATTCTGCTGCGAATATGCAGTGGGGTTTATAGTCCTTCCTCTCGAGAACTGCTCCATTCTGTATGAATCCTTGACTTCTACATGTGTGAGAAAAATTCCCTGTCATACCACATGTCCAGCATAGAGGAGGAGGTCTCCTATTTTGCCCTTCCTGCATGTTTTGATTATCTTTCTGCATGTTCTGAAACCTACACTGGTTATTGTGGAAATGTCCCTGATTATTCTGGAAGCCTTTACCTTGAAAGCTTCCCCTTCCTCGTGGGGCAAATCCATTATTATTTTGATTGATCTGCCTTTGGTTCTACACCTGCAGTATGTTTGCTGCTTGCTGTGAACTCAATCCATCTCCACTAGTCAACATTGCCCCTTCAATGGCGCACTTTGACAATTTCCTTGGAACTAACTTTGCCTCTTCGCACTTCCTAGCATCGTCTTTCTTTCGATTCTTCTCTTGCAAGAGTCTACAATAGTGCGCAATGGTCAACTGTATCTCTGACCATGGTTTTGCTTCTATGCCCACCAATTTCTTGAGCTGCTTCTGTACTGCTTCTGGCAGCCCTTAGCATAATATATGATAAAATACAGGTGTAGATTTCCGTCAAGATTCCCATGTCTCCAAGCCCCACTACTCTTGGAAATTCTGAATGTAAAGTAGCGGATCGCCCCCTTCTTGCATCTTTTTCACCATTTTAGCTCCCATATTGGACGTATCCGGATATATTACTCTAAGCGCTTTCCAGACCGCCGCCCTGCAATTATTGAACAGTGCCTCATCATGAAGAGTGTTTATCGTAGCAACACCAGAATACCCTGCTCTTGACCAAACATCATCAGCCCTTTCCCCAAGGATGGCAATCAGGAAACCTTTAATGTCCCCTATAGCTAACAAATTTCCTCCTGTAATTTTCTCCAATTCGTGTATCCATTTCCCAGCACCAGAAGTTAAGCTCGTGAGTTTACACCTCAAATTATCTTTATCCATCTGTAGACAAGGTATATTCTGTGGTCTGGCTCCTCCCTTTTTTCTTAGGCAAGGGAAACTGTGAAACCCCAAACTCAAATTTGTTCTCCACCGTCTGTCTATCCATAACATGAACAATGGTTTCGCTTTGCTTTCTTCCTGGCAGTGACCTTAACCTGCTCACATAAGGTGGTAAGATCCCCCTCTCACCATGGGGTTGCCATTTAAGTGGATCTAGCCGCGTCAATGATTCTGACGCCCCGAGATTTGAGTAGGTTTAGATCCGACCATCTTACTTCTTTATCCATTGAAAAACACTCTTCAGGGCCATATATGTCACCTTCTTCTTCCTCACGGAAGGTTGCTCTGTCTTCGTATGACATATCCTGTCCCCAACTCGTGTGATTTCTCTCCTCTTCGTCTCTATCCAGAGTCAGCCTATCTAAAGACAGCTCCTTTGGCTCAACACTACATGAGGTTCCCTCTTTATCATACATCTGCATACTCTCGAGTCGATCATTTTTACCCTTCCCGTGTAACACTTTCTTGGTCCTCATGTCAAGATAGACTTTATCAACAGCATCCCCAATGCTTCTTGAGTCAAATTCATCCTCTAGATTTACTCTAGCCGGACCTGCTATTGTCTCATGCTCTGGGAAGAACTCTTCTATGTCTTCCCATGCCACTACTGGATTAGGATCTATTAATTCTCCAGCATGGGGTCTGGCATGGATTCACATGCTCATGAATATTCCCCGTCGTCAGGCTGGGAATCCTCGGTAAAGAAAAAACCAGTATCAGTTTCGTTTCTGATCTGTCTTTCGTAGTAATAACCAATCACTGGTCTCTGCGTCATACTGACCACAGCCAATGACTGCCCTCTACCTAAGCACCTCCTCCGGCAGCCATCTTCAGATTTTTACCGCACGTTCATGTGTTGGGATCCTCGTGCTATTGCTCTCGAGCGTTAGTGCTATTTCTCCAGCATGGGGTCTGGCATGGATTCACATGCTCATGAATATTCCCCGTCGTCAGGCTGGGAATCCTCGGTAAAGAAAAAACCAGTATCAGTTTCGTTTCTGATCTGTCTTTCGTAGTAATAACCAATCACTGGTCTCTGCGTCATACTGACCACAGCCAATGACTGCCCTCTACCTAAGCACCGCCTCTGGCAGCCATCTTCAGATTTTTACCGCACGTTCATGTGTTGGGATCCTCGTGCTATTGCTCTCGAGCGTTAGTGCTATTTTTTCGCGCTTTTTCACAAAAACTTCGATTCTTTCGGTCAAAAGAGCCTCAAGCTCCACCGATCCTACATCCGATCAACGGGGACCCGTGTCGGATTCATCTGTGCCCCTCAAGGGTGAAGATTTCGTCGAGCTACACTTCGGAGGACTCCAGAAGCTTCTCAGGCCCGGTCTCGGAGATGGCCCAGGAGAAGGGAAGCTCGACGCCCGGAAAGCTGTTCAGGGCCTGCCCTGGATGCCAGCTGCAGAACGTCTTCAAGGAGGACGAACACTCTTTCTGCCTTTACTGCCTTCATGGGGACAAGACGCACGTGGAGAAGGACTGTGCGTTTTGCGGCAACATGTCGGAACGGACCATGAAGGACCGCCATCAACGTCTCGCCAGCTGGCTGGAGGGTAAGAGCCCGTCTGGCGAGAAGAAGAAGAAATCTGAGCGGTCTTCTAAGACCTTTGAGGGCGCCCCGGCGACGGGGGCCCAACATAAGGCCAAGCACCGCGAGTCCGCTGGCACCGGGAGCGCCGAACGGTCGGGCTCTACGGGCGCCAGGCAGGGCGCACCCTCCCCGGCACCATCAACCACGAGCCAACGCTCTGGGTCGGGTAAGAGGAAGGCCGAGCACCCGGCGAAGCTCCTGGAGAGACCCCGGTCGAGCTCTAAGGCAGAGGAGGAGCGTGGCAGTGCCCCCTCCCTCAAGGATAAGGCGGTGAGCGCACCTAAGGTGGTGAAGGCCTTGATCCATTCGACCAAGCCCTCTATCGAAACGGTCGCGGCGGCCCTGGCCCAGCCTGTGGAGGCTGCACCAGTGGTGGCGGCCTCGGGGCCCAGAATCTCCCTGCCTCCTCGGAGGGAGTCTTCTTTCGTGCCCATCGATAGGACCCCCGTGAAACCCTCCGTGGGGAAGAAGGGGGGGCAGGGCGTCGTCGGAGATTCGGCCTCAACCTCAGAAGAGGAACTGATCGAGGTCTTAAGCCACGGCCTAGGCGTGGAACAAGACCAGCCCGTCGGAATGGGCCCCGACGCAGGTGACGACGACGACATCGTCGAGGATACCGACGGGGCCCCTGCTCGCCCGTCGGATTCCCCTCTGCCAGCGCCGCAGGACAACTCAGCGGCCATTTTGTTGGCTATACAGTCCTTATGCTCCGAGATAAGGACGAGACTACCGTTACCGACGGAGGAACCTCTCCCGTCGGGGGATCCAGAACCGGGACCTTCTGGTGTTCCCCCTACCAAGAAAAGAAGGATCCATCCACCGCCTCCTTTTCAACCATCGCGCCCCATCCAGCCCTCCTCCCCGTCCACCCGAGGGGATGATACGGGGACTGACACGGCAGCGACGGGTACGGACGACGAGGCATACGACGAGGATTTTCCGTCGTCGCCTCCCCCCAGGGCTTCTCCGCCCGACGAGATTGGATCGTTCCACTCAATGATCGCCAGGGCATCCGAGCTTTTCCAACTCTGCCCTGAGGAGAAGAAAAAGGAGGGCTTCCTTTACCAACGGCGCGAGACCAAGAGGAAGACGGTCCTCGCAGTGCCTCTGTTGGACGACATTTGGGATGAGGGCCTTTCCCTCCTCAAGAACCCTTCCACGACGCCAGCGAAAAGAGACCGGTACGAGAAAAAGTACCGGGTCCCGGACTCGGCCCCCCTATGCCTCCGGGCGCAGCCTACCCCGGACTCCGTCGTCTCCGCGGCAGCCAGGAAGAAAGCGGGGGGGGGTGCGGCCTCCACGTCGACTTCCCCGCCGGACGGCGAGGGAAAGAAATTGGATGCCATGGGACGCAGAGTCATCTCGTCGGCGGCGACGACGATTAAAGCGGCCAACGCCTTGGCTATCGTGGCCCGCTACGACAGGGAACTCTGGTACAAGATAGCTCCCCTGCTGGATTTTCTGCCGGACGACAAGAGGGCGGAGGCCCTTGAGATCCTGCAGGAAGGTGAGGTGGCCTCGGACCACGCCATCACCGTGGCGACGGACATCGCCGACACTGGGTTCCGCCAGATGGGCAACGGCGTTTGCCTTCGACGGCGCGGATGGCTCAAGGCTACGGACTTTCGGCAGGACGTCCAGAACAGGGTCCTGGACATGCCCTTCGACGGGAACAACCTGTTTGGGAAGACAGTGGACGATTCCCTTCAGGCCATCAAGGCGGATACGGAGACGGCCCGGGCCCTTGGAGTGCTGCAGCAACGGCGGACGCCCTTTCGGAGCGGCGGAGGCAAGGGCGCCTCCAAAGGTTCCGGCGGCGGTTTCGCTTCCTACCGTCAAGCGGCCCGCTCGTCGTCGCAAGAGGCCTACAGAGGACGGGGCAAGTCTGGCGGCCCCCGCCGTCGTCGCCAAGGGGGCCAAGGCGGCAAGGCCGCGTCCAAGCAGGATTGAACCGGCCGTGGGGTCGGGCCCCCACCGAAGCACCCCGGTGGGAGGCCGGCTGGCGGGCTTCGTCAGCGTGTGGGAGTCCATCTCCACCGACCGTTGGGTGCTGGACGCCCTGGCCCGGGGCCACGCGCTCGAGTTTCAAAGAAGGTGCCCGCGCGTCCCCCCCGTGGCCAGGAAAGAACTTCACGTCCCTCAACTTCTCCTGGAGGTGAAGGCGATGCTCAGGAAGGGCGCCATCGAACTCGTCCCAAAGAGGCTTCGGGGCTCCGGAGTCTACTCGCGTTACTTCCTCGTGAAGAAGAAGACGGGAGGATGGCGCCCCATCCTGGACCTGCGACGCCTGAACAAGTTCATCAAGGCGCAGAAGTTCCGGATGGTCACCCTCCAGCACGTCCTGGGTCAGCTGGAGGAAGGAGACTTCCTATCGTCGTTGGATTTGGAGGATGCCTACTTCCACATTCCCATCCTAAAGGGGCACCGAAAATTCCTCAGATTCGTGGTCCAAGGGCGTCATTACCAGTTCAAAGCCCTTCCCTTCGGACTGCGGTCGGCACCCAGGGTTTTCACCAAGTGCCTCGCACCGGTGGCGGCGCAGCTGCGCCGCGAGGGGATTCACGTCTACCCCTACCTGGACGACTGGCTCATCCGCGCCAAGACGAGGGAGCTCGCCGTGGTCCACACGGCAAGGACCGTCCAACTCCTCACGGACCTGGGATTCTCCGTGAACTACGCCAAATCCCACCTGGTGCCCGCGCAAGTCGCACTGTTTCTGGGAGCGAGGCTCGACACAGTGTCCCTTCTGGCCTCCCCGTCGGAGGAGAGGACCAGGACCATCTTGGGCAAGGTGCAACGGATGTTGGTGGCCGACGCGGCCAAGGTGAGGTCCATCAAGTCCCTCCTCGGGATGATGTCTTCCTGCATCTACCTCATTCCCATGTGCAGGCTCCGGATGCGCCCGTTGCAAGAGTTCCTGGATGCGCGCTGGATCCAGACGACGGGCAGCTTCGAGGAAAGGATCAAGCTCGACGAGAGTTTCCGACGAGCGATACGGTGGTGGGGCACCCGCGCGCATCTGACGGCGGGCATGGACTTCCAGACCCCAGCCCACCAGGTGACTGTGACCACGGATGCCTCCCTAGAAGGGTGGGGAGCGCACACCGAAAATCTGCACGCAAGGGGACTCTGGCTCCCGACGGAGAAGTCCCTGCATATCAACGTCCTGGAGCTCCGTGCAGTGTTTTGGGCCCTCAGGTCCTTCCTTCCGTCCCTCAAGGGCAAGGTGGTGAGGATCTTCACCGACAACACCACCACCATGTTTTACATCAGGAAACAGGGCGGAACCAGGTCCCCAGCGCTGTCCAAGGAGGCGCAGGACCTGTGGCATTGGGCCGTCGCCCAAGGGATTCTTCTGGTGCCGTTTCATCTGGCAGGGATAAAAAACACCATCGCCGACTCACTCAGCAGGGAGCTGCGCTCGTGCCACGAGTGGGAACTACGGCAGGATCTGGTGGATCGCCTCTTCCGACGGTGGGGCACACCCCAGATCGACCTGTTCGCGACGGCGACGAACACCAAGTGCCGGAGGTTCGCCAGCAGGTTTCCCCAGACGAGGAGCATGGGCGATGCTTTCTCGTTCCCCTGGGAGGGCCTGTTCCTCTACGCGTTCCCTCCCTTGCCTCTGCTAATCCGGCTCGTCAACCAGCTCAAGAGGTCACGGTGCAGGATGATCCTCGTCGCACCTGCGTGGCCGAGGCAGATATGGTTCCCGGACCTTCTGGACTTGTCGGCGTCCCCGCCAATCAAGCTGCCGGCGGACGCGGATCTACTCTCCAGGGAAGGAGGCGCCATCCTCCACCACGACCCGAAGTCGCTGAACTTGCAGGCCTGGCTCCTGCAGCGCTAGAGTTTGGAGGATACGACATACCGGCCGACTGCAGAGAGGTTCTTGCAAAGGCCAGGGCGTCCTCGACTCTTAAATGCTACGGACACAAATGGAAGAGGTTCTCTGTCTGGTGCCACGCACAGAAGATTAACCCTCTACGGATTACGGCTCCCCAAGTGCTGCCGTACCTGCTGACGCTGGCCAAAGCTGGTCTGGCACACGCGTCCATCAAGATTCATCTTGCTGCGATCTCCCGATACACCAGAACCACGGGCAGGACGTCCTTGTGGTCTCATCGTCTGGTGAAAGAGTTCATGAAGGGACTGTTCAGATCGTTCCCGCCGGTGAAGGCTCCGGCCCCGGCGTGGGAGCTCAACGTGGTACTGACCAAACTCATGGGACCTCCGTTCGAGCCTCTGCACTCGGCCCCGTTGAAGTTTCTATCGTGGAAAACAGCTTTTCTCGTGGCCATCACCTCCGCACGACGAGTGGGAGAGATCCAGGCCCTTTCCTGCAAGGCACCGTACTTGACTTTCCACGACACGAGGGTAGTGCTCAGGACGCACCCCTCCTTCATGCCCAAGGTACCGTCGGACTTTCATCTCAACGAACCCTTGGTGTTACCTGTGTTCTTCCCGTCGCCTTCGTCGCCGGCTGAGAGGACTTTGCACTCGCTGGATGTAGCTAGAGCGCTGAAGTTCTACGTGGACCGCACGAAAGGTTTTCGGAAGACGTCACAACTCTTTGTGAACTTTGGACCTGTCAATCAGGGGAAGGCTCTCTCGAAGGCTTCCATCTCCAGATGGCTCTCCGGCTGTATCATGTACTGTCACCGGTTGGCAAACCGACCGCTGCCTGGCCGTCCGAGAGCCCATTCCACCAGAGCGATCGCAGCTACCACGGCGTTCCTATCTGGTGTGCCCCTGCTGGACATATGCAGGGCTGCTACGTGGAGGTCGACGCACACCTTCACGAAATTCTACTGCGTCGACCGGGATTCCAGGGAGGAGTCCAGGGTCGGCCAAGCAGTGCTGCGCAACCTGTTCGCCTGAGGTGAGCCTGGTGAGGAGGTAAGATGCTTAATGTTGAGTTGATGTGATGCTTAATGTTGAGCCTTTGCCACCTCCCGTGGTTGTGCATGTGTGTACTGCTATGTATTCTTTATTCATGAGCATGTGAATCCATGCCAGACCCCATGCTGGAGAAGGAACAAGTTACTTACCTGTAACTGTTGTTCTCCAGCATGGGTCTGGCATGGATTCACATGCGAACCCTCCCGCCTACCCCTCTGCGGCTCTTCACTTGGTCATACTGCCACTTCACGTGCTTCCAAATCTGAAGATGGCTGCCAGAGGCGGTGCTTAGGTAGAGGGCAGTCATTGGCTGTGGTCAGTATGACGCAGAGACCAGTGATTGGTTATTACTACGAAAGACAGATCAGAAACGAAACTGATACTGGTTTTTTCTTTACCGAGGATTCCCAGCCTGACGACGGGGAATATTCATGAGCATGTGAATCCATGCCAGACCCATGCTGGAGAACAACAGTTACAGGTAAGTAACTTGTTCCTTTTCGCGCTTTTTCACAAAAACTTCGATTCTTTCGGTCAAAAGAGCCTCAAGCTCCACCGATCCTACATCCGATCAACGGGGACCCGTGTCGGATTCATCTGTGCCCCTCAAGGGTGAAGATTTCGTCGAGCTACACTTCGGAGGACTCCAGAAGCTTCTCAGGCCCGGTCTCGGAGATGGCCCAGGAGAAGGGAAGCTCGACGCCCGGAAAGCTGTTCAGGGTCTGCCCTGGATGCCAGCTGCAGAACGTCTTCAAGGAGGACGAACACTCTTTCTGCCTTTACTGCCTTCATGAGGACAAGACGCACGTGGAGAAGGACTGTGCGTTTTGCGGCAACATGTCGGAACGGACCATGAAGGACCGCCATCAACGTCTCGCCAACTGGCTGGAGGGTAAGAGCCCGTCTGGCGAGAAGAAGAAGAAATCCGAGCGGTCTTCTAAGACCTTTGAGGGCGCCCCGGCGACGGGGGCCCAACATAAGGCCAAGCACCGCGAGTCCGCTGGCACCGGGAGCGCCGAACGGTCGGGCTCTACGGGCGCCAGGCAGGGCGCACCCTCCCCGGCACCATCAACCACGAGCCAACGCTCTGGGTCGGGTAAGAGGAAGGCCGAGCACCCGGCGAAGCTCCTGGAGAGGCCCCGGTCGAGCTCTAAGGCAGAGGAGGAGCGTGGCAGTGCCCCCTCCCTCAAGGATAAGGCGGTGAGCGCACCTAAGGTGGTGAAGGCCTTGATCCATCCGACCAAGCCCTCTATCGAAACGGTCGCGGCGGCCCTGGCCCAGCCTGTGGTGGCTGCACCAGTGGTGGCGACCTCAGGGCCCAGAATCTCCCTGCCTCCTCGGAGGGAGTCTTCCTTTGTGCCCATCGATAGGACCCCCGTGAAACCCTCCGTGGGGAAGTAGAAGGGGGGGCAGGGCGTCGTCGTAGATTCGGCCTCAACCTCAGAAGAGGAACTGATCGAGGTCTTAAGCCACGGCCTAGGCGTGGAAGAAGGCCAGCCCGTCGGAATGGACCCCGACGCAGGTGACGACGACGACATTGTCGAGGATGCCGACGGGGCCCCTGCTCGCCCGTCGGATTCCCCTCTGCCAGCGCCGCAAGACAACTCGGTGGCCATTTTGTTGGCTATACAGTCCTTATGCTCCGAGATAAGGACGAGACTACCGTTACCGACGGAGGAACCTCTCCCGTCGGGGGATCCAGAACCGGGACCTTCTGGTGTTCCCCCTACCAAGAAAAGAAGGATCCATCCACCACCTCCTTTTCAACCGTCGCGCCCCGTCCAGCCCTCCTCCCCGTCCACCCGAGGGGATGATACGGGGACTGACACGGCAGCGACGGGTACGGACGACGAGGCATACGACGAGGATTTTCCGTCGTCGCCTCCCACCAGGGCTTCTCCGCCCGACGAGATTGGATCGTTCCACTCAATGATCGCCAGGGCATCCGAGCTTTTCCAACTCTGCCCTGAGGAGAAGAAAAAGGAAGGCTTCCTTTACCAACGGCGCGAGGCCAAGAGGAAGACGGTCCTCGCAGTGCCTCTGTTGGACGACATTTGGGATGAGGGCCTTTCCCTCCTCAAGAACCCTTCCACGACGCCAGCGAAAAGAGACCGGTACGAGAAAAAGTACCGGGTCCCGGACTCGGCCCCCCTATGCCTCCGGGCGCAGCCTACCCCGGACTCCGTCGTCTCCGCGGCAGCCAGGAAGAAAGCGGGGGGGGGGTGCGGCCTCCACGTCGACTTCCCCGCCGGACGGCGAGGGAAAGAAATTGGATGCTATGGGATGTAGAGTCATCTCGTCGGCAGCGACGACGATTAAAGCGGCCAACGCCTTGGCTATCGTGGCCCGCTACGACAGGGAGCTCTGGTACAAGATAGCTCCCCTGCTGGATTTTCTGCCGGACGACAAGAGGGCGGAGGCCCTTGAGATCCTGCAGGAAGGTGAGGTGGCTTCGGACCACGCCATCACCGTGGCGACGGACATCGCCGACACTGGGTTCCGCCAGCTGGGCAACGGCGTTTGCCTTCGACGTCGTGGATGGCTCAAAGCTACGGACTTTCGGCAGGACGTCCAGACCAGGGTCCTGGACATGCCCTTCGACGGGAACAACCTGTTTGGGAAGACAGTGGACGATTCCCTTCAGGCCATCAAGGCGGATACTGAGACGGCCCGGGCCCTTGGAGTACTGCAGCAACGGCGGACGCCCTTTCGGAGCGGCGGAGGCAAGGGCGCCTCCAAAGGTTCCGGCGGCGGTTTCGCTTCCTACCGTCAAGCGGCCCGCTCGTCGTCGCAAGAGGCCTACAGAGGACGAGGCAAGTCTAGCGGACCCCGCCGTCGTCGCCAAGGAGGTCAAGGCGGCAAGGCCGCGTCCAAGCAGGATTGAACCGGCCGTGGGGTCGGGCCCCCACCGAAGCACCCCGGTGGGAGGCCGGCTGGCGGGCTTCGTCAGCGTGTGGGAGTCCATCTCCACCGACCGTTGGGTGCTGGACGCCCTGGCCCGGGGCCACGCGCTCGAATTTCAAAAAAGGTGCCCGCGCGTCCCCCCCGTGGCCAGGAAAGAACTTCACGTCCCTCAACTTCTCCTGGAGGTAAAGGCGATGCTCAGAAAGGGCGCCATCGAACTCGTCCCAAAGAGGCTTCGGGGCTCCGGAGTCTACTCGCGATACTTCCTCGTGAAGAAGAAGACGGGAGGATGGCGCCCCATCCTGGACCTGCGACGCCTGAACAAGTTCATCAAGGCGCAGAAGTTCCGGATGGTCACCCTCCAGCACGTCCTGGGTCAGCTGGAGGAAGGAGACTTCCTATCGTCGTTGGATTTGGAGGATGCCTACTTCCACATTCCCATCCTAAAGGGGCACCGAAAATTCCTCAGATTCGTGGTCCAAGGGCGTCATTACCAGTTCAAAGCCCTTCCCTTCGGACTACGGTCGGCACCCAGGGTTTTCACCAAGTGCCTCGCACCGGTGGCGGCGCAGCTGCGCCGCGAGGGGATTCACGTCTACCCCTACCTGGACGACTGGCTCATCCGCGCCAAGACGAGGGAGCTCGCCGTGGTCCACACGGCAAGGACCGTCCAACTCCTCACGGACCTGGGATTCTCCGTGAACTACGCCAAATCCCACCTGGTGCCCGCGCAAGTCGCACTGTTTCTGGGAGCGAGGCTCGACACAGTGTCCCTTCTGGCCTCCCCGTCGGAGGAGAGGACCAGGACCATCTTGGGCAAGGTGCAACGGATGTTGGTGGCCGACGCGGCCAAGGTGAGGTCCATCAAGTCCCTCCTCGGGATGATGTCTTCCTGCATCTACCTCATTCCCATGTGCAGGCTCCGGATGCGCCCGTTGCAAGAATTCCTGGATGCGCGCTGGATCCAGACGACGGGCAGCTTCGAGGAAAGGATCAAGCTCGACGAGAGTTTCCGACGAGTGATACGGTGGTGGGGCACCCGCGCGCATCTGACGGCGGGCATGGACTTCCAGACCCCAGCCCACCAGGTGACTGTGACCACGGATGCCTCCCTAGAAGGGTGGGGAGCGCACACCGAAAATCTGCACGCAAGGGGACTCTGGCTCCCGACGGAGAAGTCCCTGCATATCAACGTCCTGGAGCTCCGTGCAGTGTTTTGGGCCCTCAGGTCCTTCCTTCCGTCCCTCAAGGGCAAGGTGGTGAGGATCTTCACCGACAACACCACCACCATGTTTTACATCAGGAAACAGGGCGGAACCAGGTCCCCAGCGCTGTCCAAGGAGGCGCAGGACCTGTGGCATTGGGCCGTCGCCCAAGGGATTCTTCTGGTGCCGTTTCATCTGGCAGGGATAAAAAACACCATCGCCGACTCACTCAGCAGGGAGCTGCGCTCGTGCCACGAGTGGGAACTACGGCAGGATCTGGTGGATTGCCTCTTCCGACGGTGGGGCACACCCCAGATCGAACTGTTCGCGACGGCGACGAACACCAAGTGCCGGAGGTTCGCCAGCAGGTTTCCCCAGACGAGGAGCATGGGCGATGCTTTCTCGTTCCCCTGGGAGGGCCTGTTCCTCTACGCGTTCCCTCCCTTGCCTCTGCTAATCCGGCTCGTCAACCAGCTCAAGAGGTCACGGTGCAGGATGATCCTCGTCGCACCTGCGTGGCCGAGGCAGATATGGTTCCCGGACCTTCTGGACTTGTCAGCGTCCCCGCCAATCAAGCTGCCGGCGGACGCGGATCTACTCTCCAGGGAAGGAGGCGCCATCCTCCACCACGACCCGAAGTCGCTGAACTTGCAGGCCTGGCTCCTGCAGCGCTAGAGTTTGGAGGATACGACATACCGGCCGATTGCAGAGAGGTTCTTGCAAAGGCCAGGGCGTCCTCGACTCTTAAATGCTACGGACACAAATGGAAGAGGTTCTCTGTCTGGTGCCACGCACAGAAGATTAACCCTCTACGGATTACGGCTCCCCAAGTACTGCCGTACCTGCTGACGCTGGCCAAAGCTGGTCTGGCGCACGCGTCCATCAAGATTCATCTTGCTGCGATCTCCCGATACACCAGAACCACGGGCCGGACGTCCTTGTGGTCTCATCGTCTGGTGAAAGAGTTCATGAAGGGACTGTTCAGATCGTTCCCGCCGGTGAAGGCTCCGGCCCCGGCGTGGGAGCTCAACGTGGTGCTGACCAAGCTCATGGGACCTCCGTTCGAGCCTCTGCACTCGGCCCCGTTGAAGTTTCTATCGTGGAAAACAGCTTTTCTCGTGGCCATCACCTCCGCACGACGAGTGGGAGAGATCCAGGCCCTTTCCTGCAAGGCCCCGTACTTGACTTTCCACGACACGAGGGTAGTGCTCAGGACGCACCCCTCCTTCATGCCCAAGGTACCGTCGGACTTTCATCTCAACGAACCCTTGGTGTTACCTGTGTTCTTCCCGTCGCCTTCGTCGCCGGCTGAGAGGACTTTGCACTCGCTGGATGTAGCTAGAGCGCTGAAGTTCTACGTGGACCGCACAAAAGGTTTTCGGAAGACGTCACAACTCTTTGTGAACTTTGGACCTGTCAATCAGGGGAAGGCTCTCTCGAAGGCTTCCATCTCCAGATGGCTCTCCGGCTGTATCATGTACTGTCACCGGTTGGCAAACCGACCGCTGCCTGGCCGTCCGAGAGCCCATTCCACCAGAGCGATCGCAGCTACCACGGCGTTCCTATCTGGTGTGCCCCTGCTGGACATATGCAGGGCTGCTACGTGGAGGTCGACGCACACCTTCACGAAATTCTACTGCGTCGACCGGGATTCCAGGGAGGAGTCCAGGGTCGGCCAAGCAGTGCTGCGCAACCTGTTCGCCTGAGGTGAGCCTGGTGAGGAGGTAAGATGCTTAATGTTGAGTTAATGTGATGCTTAATGTTGAGCCTTTGCCACCTCCCGTGGTTGTGCATGTGTGTACTGCTATGTATTCTTTATTCATGAGCATGTGAATCCATGCCAGACCCCATGCTGGAGAAGGAACAAGTTACTTACCTGTAACTGTTGTTCTCCAGCATGGGTCTGGCATGGATTCACATGCGAACCCTCCCGCCTACCCCTCTGCGGCTCTTCACTTGGTCATACTGCCACTTCACGTGCTTCCAAATCTGAAGATGGCTGCCGGAGGAGGTGCTTAGGTAGAGGGCAGTCATTGGCTGTGGTCAGTATGACGCAGAGACCAGTGATTGGTTATTACTACGAAAGACAGATCAGAAACGAAACTGATACTGGTTTTTTCTTTACCGAGGATTCCCAGCCTGACGACGGGGAATATTCATGAGCATGTGAATCCATGCCAGACCCATGCTGGAGAACAACAGTTACAGGTAAGTAACTTGTTCCTTCCTTTTCCATGCGATCAATGTTGCATGCTCTTTGCCTTCTCTTTCGTTCTAACTCATCGTCAAATTCTCTTTGCTTTCTCGCTTCCTCTCTTACTCTTGCTTCCTCTTTTCTTTTTATATCTCTTCTTTCATTTGCTCTTTGTATCTCCTCATCTTTCCTTCTTTGGATTCTTTTATCCCTTCATTTCTGTTCCTCCTCTTCCTCTCTTTTTCATTCTTTTCTTTCTTTTTCTTCGATTGCCCTCTGTCTATTGTCATATTTTCTCTGTTCCTCTGCTCTTTCCTGCTATCTCATTTGCTCCTCTTGATACAACTATTCCTGTCTTTGTCTATACTTTGTGTTTGTCCCATTCTTTTTCAATATTTCCTCTCTTCGTTTATCCTTTTCATCTTGCTCATCTCGATCTTCCCTTTGCCTTACGTCCTCGATGCTCTTACCATCAAGTTTGAGCAAAATCTGACCACAAATCCTTTTTTTTTTGTATAAGTGCTAACTCATCAGCCATATCCTTTTCTCCTTTCCATCTCTTTATTTCTCTTCCTAGATCTAAAGGTGTACTTGATCGTTTACTTCTCTCCTTGTCACATCTCTCCTTGTCCCTCTGGACCTTAGAGATCATGTCTCTCTCAGTACTTTTCTTTGGGCCCTTAATGGTTGTAGCCCATCATCTTTCTTACTATCGCTGCCTGCTTCAGGCGTGGCGGGTGGAGCAGAAGGCTCCCAACGCCCCCTCTGTGCATACATTAAGTATCCAGGAAGTGACTCTTCTCTCCCCTTCTGGTACATCTTCCAGAGCTCTAAGCTCGCTAATTGTTTTTCAAACTTTTTTTCCCATAAATGCAGCATGCAAATATGTCGTCATATGCTGCAAAACTGCCTTCGATAGTGATCCCCCTCCTGTCCATGGCATGAACATCTTGTCTGTGTCCCTTTAACCCATTCCGCACTGTACTGTCTAAGCTTGGGTGGGTGCTTCGGTAGGTGCTTGCAGAGGTGCATAAGCAGAGTAATATCCTTCATTTCGACACATCCCTCTTGATTGTCAATACTCACCTTTACACTTAGCAGATTAAAAAAAATATGTATTAGAAAAACAACACAATATGAGCGTGCACCAATCGTCACAGGCTCCA
Source organism: Ambystoma mexicanum (assembly GCF_040938575.1). Classification (NCBI taxonomy): domain Eukaryota; kingdom Metazoa; phylum Chordata; class Amphibia; order Caudata; family Ambystomatidae; genus Ambystoma; species Ambystoma mexicanum. Next base: position 1,087,045,917 of record NC_090926.1, on the reverse strand, counting down.
AACCCTCTATGTCACGTTTTTGATTTTACTGTACGTTTTCACTAAACACCATCAGTTTAATTTAAACAAATAAAAAATTAATTCCCAAATCACATGTTTTCTTTTCACATTTATCGATTCTTCTATTGTTTCTTCATCATATATAATCACATAACACAAACAGACAAACTGACATACTCGACTGGTCACATATATCTCACAGTCTTCTCTTTTAAGATGTGTCTTGCCCCTAAAAAATTACCCAGATTGGGATTTAAATTGCCCTCTTTGAAGTCTTCTTCGTCACCTGTGTAAGGACTCTAGGTGCAATTTCTTCTGTGCTCTTCAAAACGCAGGAACACCTGGGCGTATCATTCTTCATGGATTTCTCCCCTCACGGTATCTTAGGGCCTCATTACACGGTAGACGGTGAGCCATGGCGCTATTAGCGCCATGGCTCATGCCGGTAAAATACCGGAACCGCCTTGGTGTAAAGGGGATTTACCGCCCCATTCCAAGGTTGGAGGGGCGGTAAATCCCCCTTCCATCATTGCCCTTCCCCATTCCCATTTCTGCCCCATAGGGCTCTATGGGAATGGGGAAGGCGCTAATTACGGCACCGCAATTTTGCGGTGCCGTAATTAGCTCCGAGGTCCCTTTGCGGGTTGGATTTTAACGCCTGCAAAAAGCAGGCGTTAAATCCCCCAACCCGCAAAGGGACCTCGTAGTAAGGCGGTAAGGATTTAGCGGTACCGGTATTTTACCGGTACCGGTAAATCCTTACCGCCATCCGTGTAATGAGGCCCTTAATTTGTATTTGTATTTCTTCATTTATATAGCGCACCTGGCTCAAGGGCATCTGGACACATATCTTGGGTTACAGTCACAGCATCAATATACATAAACATGTCATAGGTTAAATTAAGGGCATAGACATACAATTACAAAGATACTGTACTTGTTGAAATATATACAAGAAAGTTACAGGTATTTGAAGTGTTGCAATCAGGTTAAGGCAGTTACAATGAATGAACTGGTCCTCCTATTCGGGTTACATTAAGGGATTGCTTGGGTCTTGGGCCATGAGCCAAGATTTGGCTTTGTTCTTGAAGACTGAGAACGAGGGTTCTAGTCTAAGTGAGGTAGGTATAGAGTTCCATAGTTTGGAAGCGAGCACCAGGAAACTGGCGCCACTAGATTTTTGCAATTTGAATCTGGGTATGGAGAGGCAAGGGGTTTGGGCTGCTCTTTGTGGCTGGTTTGAAGTTTGCGGTGAGAATCTGGTGGCCAGGTAGAGGGGAGCATTATTGGTCAAGCATTTGTGTGTGAGGGTCAAGGCCTTAAGGGAGACTCTTTGAGCAAAAGAAAGCCAGTGCAGGTTGCGCCGGGTGTCTGAGATGTGTTGGTTCCTGGGGATGTTCAGGGCAGCTCTGATGGCATTGTTTTGAATGAGCTGAAGCTTGCTGATGTTGCGTTGGCTAGTCCCAACATAAAGGGTGTTGCAATAGTCTACCTTAGACATAATTAAGAGTTCTAACAAGCGTAATGCAGTTCGTTGAAGTGATAAATGGCCGGCAACCAGTGATGAGTTTGCATGTTCACGCGGATGCTGAGGTCACCGCATTAGTTTGTCTCCTCAGGGATAAGGAAGAGTCAAGGTAGATATCTAACATTTTGGTTTCATTGGTCACCTTAATAGTATTGCCATTGATGACAAAGGATTTGGATGTAGGGCCTAGTTTGCTCAATCGATTGGGAGAGCCCAGAATGAGGAGCTCTGTCTTATCATCATTAAGACAGAGCTCATGTTGGCCCATCCAAGCCTGGATGATCCTATAAACATTGTTTAAGGCTTTGGTGTCAGCTTTGTGGTTGCCCAAGATAGGGATGAGTATCTGGGTGCCATCAGCGTAATTTGTGTAGGTGATACCCAGATAGTCGTGTATATCAAAGAGCGGTTTTGCGAACACATTGTGGAGCGTGGGTGAAACACAAGAACCTTGGGGAATGCCGCAGAGAACGGGAGCAGGTATTGTTTGTCTTGCAGGTCGAGGAAAAATCCAGGAAGAATGGTTCTCCGGAACAAAAGCTGACGGACGATGTACTGGAGACAATGGTCTTACTGACGGACTGGTAAGCAGCTTACTCAATGTTTTGTTCACGCTTCTCCTTCCAGAGATGATGCCGGAGGAGGACAATGATCGTTGGATGATTTCGGTTGACGGAGGATGCCACTGGGCAGGTAAGGATGACGATGGTTCTTGCCTTCTCTCGCCCGTGCAGTCCAGGATGCTGAGCAGGACCCGGTGAACGTCACGCTGCAAGAGCAGAATAAGGTGAAGCATGTGCTTCTAATCGGGCATGGTTTAAATAGCCAGCAGCATCCCAGGTGCCTTCGGGGCGGGCCCCGCCCTGGATGCTAGACCGCTGATTGCAGTTCCCCATTAGTCCTCCTGGGGGCGGCCACGCTTGTCCATTGCCCATTGAAGCTTCTTCCTAGTATGTGCCTCTGATGCCAACAGCGCCAGGACTGGCTCCAAGGGATCCGAGGGGGGCCAAATAGGGTCTTTTGGGAACCATTACCACACAGTGGGGTTAAGATCATGACAGCCCCTCATGGATCTCTATGTGGTGGCTTTTTCGGAGAAGTGGGCTGCTACTCTGAGATGGCGACATAGGATTTGATGGTTCACCAAATCAAAAGCAGCTGGTAGGTCCAGTAGTAAGAGGAGGGCAGTCTTGCTATTATCTTTTAGGTCCTCAATTTGGGTTTTTAAGTCTAGCAAGTCAGTTTCCGTTCCATACTTGGGCCGAAAACCAGACTGTCTAAGACCAAGGAGATTATTGCGTTCCAAGTAGTCCTGGATCTGAAGATAGGCAGCTCGATCCAAGATTTTTTAGCAGGAACGACAGGGTTGCGATGGGTCTGAAGTTAGTGGGTATATTTGTGTCTACAGAAGGTTTTTTGAAAAGGGGGATTGCTTGGCCTCTTCCTCAAGCCAATTAATTGATTTTTGTCACTCATTATTCTCAAGCTTCTTTTACCCCAGCCTCCCGCCGTTACTCGTTTTTCCGTTTCATCACTTTTCTTCACCCACAGCCCTTTCACACTTTTGCCACCCGACTCAGTTTTACTCACCATTCATGTTTTCAACTTCTGACTCTCGGGATAGTACGCCTCTTCAGTAGCCTCTTCAACGTTCAGTTCGTTCAGCTTCATAGAAACCAGGGGACCCGTCACACCTGGCTTGCAAGACTTTGCTTCTATACTAATATGCGCTACCTACATGGAGCTTCACGTCCTTTTAGCCGAAGGGCAGAGGTTGTGCAATATTTCCGGAACCCCAAATCCTACCCTCTCGATGGGTGTCTGCCCATCCTCTTTGCTACCATGTCAACTGGAGGCTTTCCAGCCCTTTAAGATGAGGTAGCAATAACCTTGTGATGGATGGGGATGAAGAGATTACTCAAACATCAATAATCGAAATGACTCAGGTAGTTGTTAAAAGGATAACTGTTTTAATATCAATCATCTAAAACAGGGAGTACAAGCACAATGGACATCAACGATGTCTCAGCGTAAGGTCTCTCAATGCATCTAAAAAAACACTCTTTTATAGCAAAAAATCATCATAGGTGATGTTTAACCTTCTTATTACTAATGTCATCCTACATGGCAAACTACAAAAACCTAGTGGCAAATGTGATAGGCTCTTAAGGAACCTCTAAGTATATGATCCAATCTCGTCTACAGGAATGAAGAAAAATAAGCTTCTTAACATCAGGTGGGGCATCTAAGCCCTCCCCTAAATCAAGTCACTATAAATGTCACGAAATACACAATGTCCCATTGGTTACACAAACTATAGGACCCTAAATCACACTGCCCCCAACAACTGGTTGGCTTCTAACCCGTCAATACGTTTACACCTACGTTAGCAGCACACAGACTGGGCTTCCAGGTGCTGGTGAGCTAGTCTTCAACCAGAGCTTCCTACCAATTAGCATATTCATCTATCATCACCTCAGTGGTCTGCTGTCAATTAGGGCTTTGAACTTGTCCTTGGGAGTGTTCTTTTACTCAGGAGAATTCAGGGAGTGAAAACATGCTCTTCCCTCATGCTTAGGTGTGACCATCATGTTTGTCCAACTTCATCCCTCCACATGACTGAAGACCACAAAATCGAGCCTTAGTGCATTTAAAACTTTATTTTCTAATAGACCACTGATGTCTTTGTTATTTTTCTCCATGCCTTCTGAACAGAAGTTTCGCTCTATCACACAATTTGTATCCAATATCTGCTTACTCCAGTCTGGCTTCTTGGCTCAACCAGTCTTGCCCTTCTGAGATTCTCTTCGTAATTCACTTGGTTTCTAACTGTGACACACTGGAAACGAGGCCTTCCTTCTTTAGCCCAGCTCTGCTATAACACATAGTGGAAATATCCATTCGAAGGGATTGTGTCCTCCGACGTATATTATTTGATAATACGTTTCCAGCTTGCTGGCCTCGGAATTTTTTTCTGTAGAGGGTGCTGCTCGTCGACGTCCGCTGAGTCGATGTCCCTCGACGGCCACCGTATCGGCGCCGACGTCACCATGCCCATAAATAGCCACGCGCTGCGTCCGTTGCTCAGTTCCGTTTTTCCGCGCTTAGTGGGGGCTCCGAACGTCGTTGCTCAGTTCAGTCAGGATAATTATCTATTTGTACTCGAATATACCTTATAGTTCTCGATGGCTTCTTCATCAGAACCGACGATGCCGCAATCCGGCTTTAAGAAATGTCGAGACTGCGGTAAAAAAATGTCAATAACAGATCCACACAGGATCTGCTTATGGTGCTTGGGATCCGAGCACCATTGTTTGGAGTGTGAGGACTGCATGTCCATGACGGCGAAAGCCTTGAAGGAGTGCAAGGGGAAGCTCGAGAGAGGTAAGTAAGCCAAAACCTCCTCGAAAGTTTCGTCGGCTGAGTCGAGGCATTCGTCTCCTCGCCGTCGAAAACATTCCCATTCTAGATCTCGAAGCAGCTCCCTCCATTCGTCGAGGTCAAGACACTCAAAAAAGAAATGTCGAAGGTCCCATTCCTCGTTGTCTTCTGTGTCCCCAGAAAGAGTCTCCTGTCCCACCAAACACAGTTCTCAAGCTGAGTGGGAGGAATTCAGAAAGAAAATGTTAAGCGTCTTCGAGAACGCGGCCTCGACCCCCTCGAAGACAGCTGAGGGTGATACCCTGGGTGAAAAACCCAAAAAATCAAAACATTCCACCTGAGAGCGCCATGAGCCATCGGGTAGGAAGGCACCGTCTTCGACACCATCGGCGAAGATTCCTTTGACGCACGGATTGGCGCCATCGACGCCGTTGTCGAAGGGTTCCTCGACGCATCGGTCGATCGACTCGACGTTGACGTCGACGCCGATGAAAGAGAGGACCAAGGCCACACCACAGCCAACAGTGATTTCAAGGGCCTCTGACACGACGCCGAGACCGTCGTCGATGCCCTCGAGTAGGATCCCGATCCTCTCGAGTTCTTCGAGACCCCTTCCAGTTTTTTCAACGCCGTTTTCGGCGCCTTCAAAGCCTGTTACATCGGCGTCGACGACATTGACGTTTTCTCGTCCAATAACGACGAGTTTGGCTCCTTCTGCCTTAGAAATGGGTTTTACTCCATTTCAGAGGTCAGAATATCCTGGACTTTCTTCAATTTATGAAGAAGGGGAAGATTCTGACCAGGAAACATTCGGGTTACAGAGGACCACACTGCCTACTGCAGAGGATTTCACCTCTGAGGAAAGAAGGCTGAAGGAACTACAGGAGTCACTACATGAGGCAAGTGGGCTGGACACTTCCCCAGAAGTGGAATTTGTTAAGCCAGACCCTGGGGAACATGCCAAAACACCATATAGAACCCTGATGGCAAGAATATTTGAGTTTATTGGTTGGTCTGTGCCTTCACCTGTTTTCCAACAGGATGACCTAACAGATATATTGGACAAAGGCCCACAGGAGGACCCGGTGGTCCCCTTCCATGCAGCCTTACAAAGGAAAATTGCATCTAATTGGGAAACTCCCCAAGTTATCCCTGCAGTCAATAAAACATTGTCAACCAAGTATAGGGTAGTGGCTGCTGACCCTGAATACCTGTCAAAACACCTGACCCCAGAGAGCCTGGTAGTTCAAGCGGCAACTTCATCTAGCAGTAGGACCGCTTACCCTACTGTCCCACAGGATAGAGATGACAAGAGGTACGACTCTATGGCAAAGAAAGTCTTCTCTGACTGTAGTATGGCATTGAAGTCCATCAACGCCACCTGTACGCTCGCCAGGTTCAGTCACACACTATGGGAGTGTGCTTCATCAGCGGCTGATTGCATACCCGAAGGAGAGGAAAAGGAAGCCTTCCTTAACATTATTAAAGATGGCAAAGATGCCATGTGCGAATCACTTCAAACTGGCATCGATTCCATTGACAGTATCAGCAGGGCCATGGCGGCAAGTACAACAATCCGCAGGCATGCGTGGTTGCGAAAGTCGGGCTTTGCCCCTGATGTACAGGCCAGACTTTTGAATATGCCCTTTGACGTCTTTTATTTTTTCGGGAAAAAGGCAGCAGCACAATCTTTAGGAGCTGCTATCCGCCAAACTCATTTTCGCCCCTCAGGAACCTCTGGGAGAGGAAAGTCCTTTCGCTATTATTCCGCATTCGGGAAAGGCAGAGGACAGCCGGCTCAAAGAGGCCAAAGGAGATCCACCCGAGGTGGACGGGTCAAAAGTACTAAGACCACAGCAGCAGCAGGTGCCTCTTTACCCTCGGCATCTGCATCAGCCGCCCCCAAACCACTCAGAGGCCTTCCCACACAATACACCTATAGGGGGCAGGTTAACTCACCATCTGACGGAATGGCAGGCTATAACGTCAGATGCTTGGGCATTGGAGACAGTTGCCCAAGGTTACTGCCTACCCTTTCTACACATTCCTCAGAGTCATCCACCGGGAAACAGCGCTCTAAAAGTTCCAGATCAGCTCCTCTTGCAGGAAATTATAGACCTGCTAGAAAAAGGTGCCATAGAACCGGTACCTGTAGCGGACAGGAACAAGGGCTGGTACTCCCCCTACTTTTTCATACCAAAGAAGGACGGAGGACTGAGACCCATCCTGGAGTTACGAGAATTGAACAAGTTCCTCAGGAAGGACAAGTTCAAGATGGTGACTCTCTCTCAGATCCTTCAGGCCCTCCAGCTCCAGGATTGGCTGGTATCTCTGGACCTTCAGGATGCTTATTTCCATGTGCAAATCCATTTCAAACACAGGAAATACCTGAGGTTCACAATTGGCGACTCTCATTATCAATTTCGAGTTCTGCCATTTTGGCTGACCTCCGCCCCGAGGGTCTTCACCAAGCTAATGTCGGTAGTGGCGGCGAGTCTAAGGAGGGAAGGGATCCACGTCTACCCCTACCTGGACGATTGGCTGATCAGGGCCGTATCTTCAGAACAGGCCCAGGCCCAGCTAGATTATGTCTGCCACTTCCTTCACAGACTGGGCTTCTCCCTCAATTTAAAGAAGTCACAGATGATACCATCACAGAGACTCCAGTTCATTGGAGTGGTCCTGGACACTTCCCTGGGAAAAGCCTCGCCACCAGATGTGAGGGCTCAAGATATTCTGCAAATGGTCACCAAGTTTCAAAATGCCCAACGTCTCCCAGCCTTCGACTTTTTGAGGTTGCTAGGCCTCATGGCATCCTGCATCTTCCTTGTGCCAGAGGCTCGCCTGAGAATGAGATCTCTTCAGTGGGCACTGAGAAGTCAGTGGTCGCAATTCTCAGGGAGAATGACAGATCTCCTCTGGATTCCGGACAAGGTAGCCAGCAACCTGCAATGGTGGGCCTATCCAGAGAACATCTTGAAAGGAGAACTGTTTTGGCAACCATGGCCGGAGATAACAGTAGTCACAGACGCCTCACTCACGGGGTGGGGAGCCCATGCCAACGACTTGACCATCAGCGGTCGTTGGCCTCCATCCGAGTCCAGACTACGCATCAACCTATTAGAGCTGAGAGCGATCAGACTAGCGCTGAAAGCTTTCCTGCCATCAGTACAGGGGAGAAATGTCCTGATAATGACGGACAACACAGTGGCCATGCACTACCTCAACAAAAGAGGAGGCGTAGGATCACTGCCACTGTGCAGAGAGGCGATGCAGCTCTGGTTTTGGGCCATCCAAGAAGGAATCTCTCTATCATCAGTCCATCTAGCCGGAGAGAAGAACTTGACAGCGGACGCTCTGAGCAGGCAGAGCACAGTCTCCCACGAGTGGGAGCTAGCTCAGGAAGTCCTTCAAGAGATCTTCGCCCCTTGGGGAACCCCTCAGGTGGATCTGTTCGCCACAAGCACCAACAGGAAGTGCAATCTGTTCTGTTCAAGGGAATTTCCCCCGAGAGGAGCTCCAGGAGATGCGTTCGTAGTGGACTGGGAGTTTCCACTCCTTTACGTGTTCCCACCAGTCCCTGTTATTCCTCAAATGATCAGGAGGTTGAGAAGATTCTGGAAAACCATGATCCTAATTGCCCCGGATTGGGCCAGGAGAACGTGGTACCCGGACCTTCTAGATATGTCCATCTGTCCTCCAATCCGTCTTCCACTCAAAGAGAATCTTCTCTCGCAGAAGGGAGGAGAGGTTCTCCGTCCAGACACCAAAACCCTCAACCTTCACGCTTGGCTTCTGAAAGGTTGAGGTACAAGGATTGGGATCTCCCCGATGACGTCATGGAGGTGTTGCTTTCGGCCAGAAGACCAGCAACAAAGTCTTTATACCGCTGCCGTTGGAACACATTTTGCAGCTGGTGTAGGGAACAGAATATCAACCCTTTTTCATGTGGTACACCAATGGTGTTATCGTTTCTACTCTACTTGGCAAACTCAGGCCTTCAAGTGGGCACTGTAAAAGGCTATCTTGCAGCGCTTTCTATCTTCAAGCGCACTGCGGAGGAACCATCGTATTTCAAAATTCCTCTAGTGGTACAATTTCTCAAGGGACTAACTAATGTTTACCCTCCAAAACCATTCCAGGTTCCCTTATGGGACTTAAATTTATTCTTAAACGTCTTAATGGGCACTCCATTCGAACCACTTCACTCTTGCGCGCTGAGATTTCTCACACTTAAAACTGCCCTATTGGTAGCACTAACATCTGCTAGGAGGGTGAGTGAGCTACAAGCTCTCTCCTGTAAGCCCCCACATACAATCTTCCACAAGGACAAAGTTGTCCTACAGGTGAAGCCTAATTTCCTCCCAAAGGTGGTTTCTGAATTTCATATTACTCAGAAAATTACCTTGCCTTCCTTCTACCGTCCTCCCCATCCGGGGAAAGAGGAGGAAAGGCTACATAGGCTGGACCCTAGGCGAGCTCTCAGCTTTTACATCAGCAGAATGGCTAGGATCAGGCAAGCAGACCAACTGTTTGTAGGATACTCAGGTCACAAGTTGGGACTACCCATAACAAAACAAACCATCTCGAGGTGGATTATTTTGGCCATCCTGGAATGTTATAGACTTGCAGGGAATGAGCCACCCCAAAATCTCAGGGCTCATTCAACCAGGGGTATCGCAGCATCTTCGGCTCTCCAAAGAGGGGTAGCGGTCCGGGACATATGTGCGGCTGCCACATGGTCGTCCGCACATACACTCACAAAATTTTACAATCTAGATTCCTCCACTGCTCAAGAGACCAGATTTGGCAAGGCCGTATTACATTCGGTATATCCCTAAAGGGATACATAACACTATCACTCCCACCTCCAATTACATGCCACTGCTATGGGAGTCTATCAAAGATAAGGAATACGTTGGAGGACACAATCCCTTCGAAGAACAAGTTACTTCTTAACCTAGTAACGTTCTTTCGACGGGATGTTCCGCCGACGTATTCCTTATCGCCCCTCCCAACCATCCCTGCAGTGATAACTTCCCTTGTGGTTGCAGCTTACGCTCCTTCGAGGTCACTAACCAATTCAGGCATGACTTTTCTTATGCTACAAAACGGAACTGAGCAACGGACGCAGCGCATGGCTATTTATGGGCATGGTGACGTCTGCGCCGATACAGTGGCCGTCGAGGGACATCGACTCGTCAGACGTCGACGCGCAGCGCCCTCTACAGAAAAATTTCCGAGGCCAGCAAGCTGGAAACGTATTATTAAAGATAAGGAATACGTCGGAGGAACATCCCGTCGAAAGAACGTTACCAGGTAAGAAGTAACTTGTTCTTCTTTATTCACTTATATTTATATGTATATGTTGGTGCATGTCGCAATCTATTCACTATAAAACTTGCCCCAGATCCAACTGAACCTGCTGACACACGACGAGCAGTAGTGGCGGAGATGATGCAGACATACGGGCTGCGGGATATATGGTGGGAATTACACCCAAATACCACGGGTTACACCTTTTATTCCACACCTTATGGCACATACACCAGAATTGATTATATATACATCTCTGTAGAACTGGCTGAGGTTATGGCTAACTCGGAGATTGATCCTGTCACTTGGTCGGATCATGACATGGTCTCAATGGCACTAGATATGGGAACTCTACCGCGCAGACAAAGTAAGTGGCGATGTAATGAGAATCTCTGGAAAGACCCGATTTTCCGGGCGGAGATGGAAAGTGAGATAGAAGAGTACTTTAAAGTCAATGACACAGGTGAGGTATCTAAGAGAGTAGTGTGGCATGCAGGGAAGGCGACGTGACAGGGGAGGTTGATGAGAGAGGGCACTAACAAGTAAAGGGAAAAGGCTCTGATGGAAAACAAACTAAGAAGGGAGATAACACATTTAGATTGGGAGGTACGGAATTCCTCTGGTGATAGGGAGGAGAAGATTACTCTAGCTAGGCGGAAGTGAGACGAACTCCACATCCTTGAGGAAGCCCAGATAGTCCGGAGACTACAACTGCTTAAACAGAAACACTATGAGATGGGAGACAAAGCAAATGCACTATTGGCAGCAAGAGTAAGGGGCCAAAGAGAGGATAGATGGGTGTCGGCCATAGTAGAAGAGGAAGGGGACGATCACGAACCCAAGGGAACGAATATCCCAGAAGCGTTTGCAGGGTTCTAGGAAAAGTTATATGAATCGGAAATGACACAAGGTAACACCAAAATAGAGGAATACTTGAATGCAGTAGGGATGCCAGTACTCACTAGTGAAGAGACAGACGTGATAAACGCCCCGATTATGGCTGAAGAAGTAGAAAGCGCAGTGAAGAGGTTTTCTCTGAGGAAGGCTCCTGGAAATGATGGTTATTCAGCTGGCTTTTATAAGACCTTCTTGGCCCCCTCCTCCCTTTTCTGGTCAACTTATTTACTGATATATTAGAGACGGGGATAGCACCGGAATCCTTCTCCGAAGCGTTAATCTCCGTCATTCCCAAGGAAGGGAGAGACCCCAAATGATGCAGTTTGCCCAATATCTTTACTCAACATAGATGCTAAAATATATACAAGAATTCTGGCATCCAGACTATGGACATATATACCTTGATTCATACATCCTGATCAGGTCGGATTAATTCTAGGGAGTCAGGGATCAGATATATGCGTAAAACCTTGCACCTAATACACAAAGCGAAGACGATGGCAGGAGATCCGGCCCTCCTATCTGTCTATGTGGAGAAAGCCTTCGACAGATTTGAGTGGGGATTCCTCGATGCAGTTCTGAAGAAAGTACAACTGGGCGAGAAATTTAGGAGACGGGTGAAGGCGGTCTATACGTCTCCAAAAGCATCGGTATCTGTCCATTTTGAATTTTTGTTTACCCTGGGGCGGGGCATCAGACAAGGCTGTCCTCTGTCCATGAAATTATTTGCCTTATTGCTTGAACCTCTCGCACGCAAAATAAGACCAGTTCACTCAGTTGAGGGAATCCAGATATAAGGGACAGACTATAAGGTGGCACTATATGCCCATGATTTGTTGCTACACGTTACAAACCCACTAACCTCCATTCCCAGAGTAATTCAGTTAATAGAACGTTACAGGCTCCTCTCTGGATTAAAAATTAATAAAACAGTCTATCCTGTTCCCCCTGAACAAACCTACACAACAAGACATGGTGAGGTATTCGGTACTATGCCTCAAGATAAGGGATACCACTTTGGGGATTAATTTAGTGAGCGACCTAGATGCCCTATACAAGGCCAACTTCCCCCCTCTGCTGAAGAAATTTTGATCAGATCTGGTTAAGTGGCAAAAGCTTACAATCTCATGGATGGGTAGATTAAATGCAATTAAGATGTTGTGTCTCCCTAGGTTTTTATACCCATTCCAGATACTTCCGATAAAAATGGCCAATACATTTTTTGGGGAAGTGAAAAATATCATATGGAAATTCCTATGGGAGGGGAAGAAACTGAGAATTGCATATGATGTCTTGACATTACCCAAAGAAAAGGGTGGGGTGAGCTCACCTGACCTCGGAAAGTACTACATAGCGACACAGTTACGAATTTTAATACCCCATTTGAGGAACCAAAAGCATCTGCAATGGGTGAACCTTGACAACCACAGCTTCGCTCCTGCCACCTTGGCTGAGTGGCTCTGGGTGCCGAGGAATAAGCTGACCCGCAGGATCTGACAACATCATATTTTGGGGACTATTTGGGAGATATGGAAAGAGGGAGAGGGTATGTGAGGCACAACCACCTGGCCATCCCCATTGAGTCACCTTTGGGCACCAGGAATTCGAGAAGAGATCCCCGACCATGGTAGGTTTCAAAAGTGGTTCAAGGCGGGTCTCGAAAGAGTGGGACAAATTTGGAAAAGGGACAGCTTCATCACGATTGCTGAACTTGAGAATGCACTAAGCATAGGAACACTGTCTGACTTCTGCTTCCTTCAATTTAAGGGTGCATTGTCAAAGGGATTGTGAAAAGAGAAAATACAAAGAGACCTCACTCCCTTTGAGTCACTCCTATACACCCTCTCTCAAACCCAAGGGCTGATCTCAATGATGTACAAAGGTTTAATAGACGCTGGGAAGGGGACCACGATCAAACTAAAGAATAGATGGGAGGTAGATATGAACCTGGAAATCGATTCGAAGTTGTGGTCTAAGATGTATAAGGGAACTTTCTCGGTATCGATTGCCTCCCAATATAAATTACATGGGACCAAACTCCTTTAAAGATGCCAATACAATCCCTATGAGTTGTCAAAGATGTTCCAAACAGTGAGTCTCCTTTGCTGGTGAGAGTGTGGTGAGCGAGTAAACTATTGGCACATGTGGTGGGAATGCCCCTGAATAAGAGTATGGGAGAAGGTCCTCAGGTGGATCAAAGATACAGAGGGAATCCAACGTGAATGCAAGCCTCTACTCGTTCTGTTTGGATTAGAAAGGGATGAGGACGGATTCAGGAGGACAAAGGGGCTTGTTGCCCCCTTACTGTTGGCAGCCCGTGCATAGATAGTGATCAAATGGAAAGCAGCCATGGCCCCGAACAAGAATGAGTGGGTAAAGGTTACCACTGGCATATGTTTGATGGAAAAGATTACTGCGGCTCTGCATGGGAGGGCCGCACAATATGAAGCACTATGGCAGGATTACATTAAAAAATATATTACTTGTTCCCACAGCTATCACAACTTGAAAGAATTAAATGTACATGAAAGAGAGACGTGTAGAAAAATGTCATGAGAGCGGGGGAATATCCAGCATACGAGAGATCTATGTCCTGGGAAGCATTTTATTGATTGTTTATCAACCAAAAATGAGAGGTGAGGCCCAAATCAGAATTTAAAGGATAGTATAAAGACAAAAGACATACTGGGCCTCATTACGACCCAGGCGGTAAGTTACCGCCTGGGCCGTGACTTTACCACCATGGCGTAAACTATGTTTACGCCATGGTGGTTGGCGGACTTACCGCCCCATTCCGACCTTGGCGGGGCGGTAAGTCCCCAATCCCCATTTACCCTTCCCCATTCCCATTTTTGCCCCATAGGGCATAATGGGAGTGGGGAAGGCGTTAATTACGCCACCGTAAATTACGGTGGCGTAATTAACTCCATGGTCCCTTAGCGCCATGGATTTTAACACCTGCTAAAAGCAGGTGTTAAATCCGCCATGGCGCTAAGGGACCTCATACTCAGGCGGTAAGGGTCGGCGCTGTTTACGCTGCCGTAAACCCCTTACCGCCTGGGTCGTAATGAGGCCCACTGTATTATTTTATTTCAGAGTAACACTGTTCCTGAGAGGGAGAGGGGAGGGCAAGGGGAAAAATGGTTTTTAAATAAAGTTCTAATGTTTATAGGAGAAGGGGTAAAGAAATGGCCCAATGTTGGGTTCAAAGAGATAGTGAACTGTAACGATATGATGATTGCTATGTTTTGTTGGAAAAAAGAAAATGAAAAACTATTTTGGAAAAGCGACACATCCCCCTGTGTTGATGATTGGTTTCAGAGTTTGTCCATCTGGTCTAGGAGAGAGAAAGTATCCTTTAATGCTAAAGATCAAATTCATAAATATGAGATGATCTGGGGAAGATTTATTAAGCAGTATGCCCCGAGCGGCGGGGGCATTGGTAATGCCCCGGGGCCCATAGTTGTAGGCCCGAGCGAAGCAAAGGCTTTAACGAAGGCCCCGGGCATTACCAGAGTCAGAAATGCCCCTGCCGTGAGGGGCATATAGCTATTAGTACACAGGCCCTCAATATCTACGCGAATGGGGCACTAAAAGCATTTTTTTCTGTCCTGAAACGCTGCAGCGTTTCCAGACAGAAAAAAAAAATGACCGCCGGGAAAGGGAAAACAGAGTCTGTTTTCCCTTTCCATGCCAGACATCAGGAGCGGACGCGCTGCGAACAGAAATGTTCCCAGTGCGTCCATTCCCGAAAGAAGACAGAAAAGAAGGTAAGTGGGTTTGGGAGGGAGGGGGAAAAAACGGACCTGGGTCCCCGGCGGGGGACGATGGAAGCCTCCAGCCGTGTGGAGGCGCTGAGCGGGGATGGCCCCGCTCCGAGTCTCCACATGGCTGGAGGCTGCCATCGTCCCCCAGCTGGGACAAAGGAGCAAGAGGGTAAGTGGTGTGGGGAGGGGAGGGAGGAGGGAGGAAAGAGGAAGGGAAAAAAAGTGGAATGAAAAGCCTTACCTGAGTCCTCGGCAGGGAGCAAAGGCAGCCTCTTAGCCGTGGGGAGGCTCGGAGCCAGTATGGCCCAGCTTCGAGCCTCCTCATTGGCTGAGGGGCTGCCACACCCTCCGCCGGGGACAATGGCAGTGGAATCCCGACCGAGGGATTCCCGGCAAGGTAGTGCCTCCGCGAGGGCCAATCAGAATACTTGTTTCATTCTGATTGTGCCCTCGCCGGGTACTAATGATCTTTATGCTTAAATATTTCTCATAATCTAGAGGGTGTTTTTTAAAACAAAAAGAATTCTCCTTTGTCTTTCTCTTTTCATCTCTTCTTGTTGGCATTTCTCATTCTTTCATACATCTATTCTCTTCATCTTCCACCTTTCTCTGTCACACACTTTGGAGAATTGAACTGATATGATGTATTTTTAAAAGTGTTAACCTATATATTAATATTATTGTATTCATGTTATTGTTCATGTTTACCTTATTTGAATAAACACAACTTGGAGAAAAAAAAAGAAAATGCTAAAATATGAGACCAGAATGCGAGGAACTCGTATTGTTCCTCAAGCTCTGCAAATGATGGATGTACAGGCAAAAAGGGGCATACACACCAAATAAACATTTTAGCCATAAATGCACGTAACGCCATGCAATGCAGTTTTCATGAATCAAAATTGATTAATCAGGTGTTAGGGAGAATTCTCCTTTTAGGGCTAATTTCCCTCACCTAGTGAGTCCCCCAGCAGGTTTGCTAGACTTCTGGAGTTTATTTTTTTCACTTTGTAAGAGTGTGAGCTTTTCCCCCACTCTTAGCCATGTTTTGCAATGAGTCTTTTACCTGTTTTTATGATTGAGTAGTCCCCTTCTTTTGTGTGTTACACAGCACCTTCAGTGCAGTGACACAGGGTTGTCTTTTAGACTTCCCACCGACTCCATTTCTGGGGCTGACTACAGTCCCCCAGAAAAGGGTAAAGTTGCTATTAACTTAGTCAATTTACCACAGAACCAGTACACCCCATCTTCCATGGAGTACTGGAAAGGGTTAATTCGTATCCCTTTGTATCTGTACCTCTTAGAGCATTGTTTCGCTCTTTTAACATTTAGACCATACACATATAAAGGTAGTAAAGGCGCTTGACCAAATACTTTTTCTTTTGGCTCTGGTCGGGTTTATTCACCTTTTCTTTTTGTTAAAGTTCTTCTTGTGTTTTACTTTGCGCGGCAAACCAGGTTTGCCTTCTTTGTTCACCGTCTTTTGGCGGGCTTCTGCTCAGAAGCCCTCCTCCAGGCGCCTGGGTGTCTTGGTGGGCTGAATGTGAGGGAGGTGTGTAGTCACCCCCTGCACAGGGTATCCTAGGAAACCCAAGTCGCACTTTACCATGATTGGCTGAGGTGGTTGTCCGGGCCGGACAACCCCCCTGCTGCGTGATTGACAGCCAGGCTGTGTGAATGGGGGATTTTCGCATAAAAGGCAGGTCTCTTGGGCTAGAAGTCAGAGTCGCCACTGGAACTACAAGGAACCGAAGAGAAGCAGAGAAGAAGACGGCTACTGCAACTACCCAGTCCTGGCAAAGCCCTGCTGCAGGTCCGAGCTATCTACCCTTCAACGACCAGAGAAGATCCAGTCCGGAGTCTTCTTCCCTTGAGCTTGGTGGGGATAACCAGCTCATCTTCCAAAGCCATAGGATCCTCTTCGTGGTCGTAATCGCTGCACACTGCTGTAGTGGTCTGGATAGCCATCTGAAGACCCTCTCCTGTTTTTAAGGAGCGCATCTTTTATTCATCGTCGCTGCTGCCGGCTTCATCCCTGGTTGGTGCAGACACCTCCAGATGTCCTCCTTCACCTCAAAGCTCCAGGAACCGTGGGTCTGCAGGAAACCAACAGGAACAACTGCCAGGGCACCAGCTTCCCCATTGAATAAGGTACTGTGTTCTGCTTGAGGAATTAGGGTGAATCCCTTTTCTTCATCTCCAAGGCTTGCCCTTGTCTTCCCTCCTTCTTATAACTTTTGCTTCCTCTGTTGACAATATCTAAGTACTCCTGGCAATGTTGAATCACAAACTATCCGACTGTGTGATCTTCGACAACAGGAACCCGGTTCCACTTGACACTGGCTCCGGTCTATTGACTCTTGAATTTCTGTCTATGAGTATTCTCTGATTCTGTCTGCCTTGCCAAAAGTATTGCCTGTGATTTTTGCCCCCAACTCTCTCATTAACCCAGGTGCTAAGTTTGTTTTTGCCTAGGTAACAATTCTTGCCACTGATACGCGTTTCTTTAGTAAGACCGAAGTGTCATTACTGTCAAAAAGTGATCGCAAGAGTATTCCCGGTAACGTCTTTTGTTTCATAACACCGGTCCGTTGAAATACAGGGTACTTACCTTGAGTTAGAGTGTGCCAAAGTGAATTGGTTGGTTGTAGTATATTTTATGTGTGGTTTTGAATTAATAGAAGTGTTGTGTTTATAACGAATGGTTTAAAAATAAATGTACTTATATTTTTCTACCTGAAACCTTGAGTCAGTGTTTGCTTGAGTCACAGTAATTGTGGTCCCTTTGTGTAATCTCTGCTACTGCTCATATACTCTTGAGATAGGCCACTTGAGATACTGCTACCACTTTAACATAGTAGTACAGGCTTCTACCAAAGGTAAAATTTGTATTGCCACCTGTAGTCTTAATTGTGTGTAGTGGTCCCCAAGAGCGCTGCAAAGGATTCTGCCTAACATCAGGCTGAAAAAGAAAATGTATTGTGGGCTTGCATGAACACCCAGCTCTTTGCACAACATAAAATTATGATGTTTCTAGACAAGAATGCGAGGAACTCGTATTGTTCCTCAAGCTCTGCAAATGATGGATGTACAGGCAAAAAAAGGCTGATCTATGAAAGTCCCATCAAAGCAGGTGCTTCTCTGCTCCTCCAGAACCATTAAGGACCACACTGACACCCTTGCTCCAGCCTTCGCCTATTTCTGCAATCACTCTTTTGCCACTGGAATCTTCCCCTGCCCAGTTAAGAGGGGGTGCACAGGGGAGTTCTTAAGAAGCCTTCTGTCGATCCTTCTTCTCCGGAAAACTACCGCCCGATCTCCATCACTGCTTTCCTGGACAAACTCCTGGAAAAGCTAGCCATCTCCCACCTTAATCTACACACTAAATCTGTTGGTTCCCTCCATGACCACCAATCTGGCTTCAGAGCAGCCAGAAGCATGGCAACTGATCTTCGGAACACCTGTGAAGACTTTCTCTCAAATCTTGACTCTAACCTTCCTTCTGTCCTCATTCTCCTTGATCTATCCTCTGCTTTCGACATGGTCAACCACGCCATCCTGCTCAATTGTCTTTGAGACTACTTGGGTATCTCTTGTTAGGCCTTTGCCTGGTTGACCTTATTTCTCACTGATCGACCCTGCCAGGTCCACGTTGGTTCTTCCCTCTCTTCTATCTCTCGCTCTCTACTTGTGGTGTTTCCAATGGGTCTAATCTCTCTCCCTGGCTATTTAACAACTACCTGGCACCTCTGGCCCACTGCATCTCTGCCTTCTGCTCTAACTTTCAGTTTTATGCAGATGACACCCAGCTGTTCTTCAGGCTTCCCTGATCCTCTACTGCTCCTTCTCTCATAACTGTATGTCAGCAATTCTGGAATGGTGTGCCGCCAATGATCTGTGCCTTAATGCCAGTAAGACTGAGATCCTCCTCATTAGGACCACTGCTCCTGCCTTCCGACTCTCACTATGGCTGCCCACCATGGGCCCTCTACCTGCTTCTTCCAGTGAGGCTAAGAACCTTGGGGTCATCTTCAGCTCCTCCCTCTGCCTCTCTCCACATTTCTGACTTTTCTAAGAAGTCACACTATCAGCTGCACCTCCTCAGAGGTATTCTTCCTTTTCTCACTTTCCCCAGAAGCTCACTGTCTCCAGAGCCCTGATACTCTCTAGGCTGAACTACTGCAACAGCCTCTTTCTAAATATGCCTGCCATTACTCTTCTCCCTCTACAACATGTCCATAACAGGACTGCAAGTATTGTCATTGGCCTCAAGCCCAGGGATCAGATCTCTCCAGCCCTGAAATCTCTCCACTGGCTCCCTGTGGCTGTGAGGATCAAGTTTAAGACCCTCTGTATCGTCCACAAGGCTTTCTGAGGGTCGGACGCTTCTCCAGGCAGAGAGTGGGGGGTAGATATCTGTCTTCGGCTGGGACCTCCCTCTGGAACAGCCTCCCTGCCTCTCTCAAACTTGAGCAGGACCATCTAAGGTTTTGAAAGCAACTCAAGACCTTCCCTTTTGCTTCCCCTTTCTCTCTCCCTCTCCATTGCTAATATCCCTGTCTGCTGTGCATACTGGTTACCTGGCCACCCACTGAACCTACGGCACAAGGTTCCTGCACAACCGGTTTGCCCTTGCACTGCCTCCGGGCCTCCCATCCACTTAAGAGACTGTATCTGTAACCCTACAGTTCTCTGACTCTATGCACTTACGAGCCACCTCCCTGCTGGACTTACTAGTTACTTTGCACCCTCCTCTCCCCCCTCCCACCTGGCACTTCTCTCCCGCCCTACACCCAGCACTTCCACGATCTAAAGAACACCATGCCTTATAAAATCGTTGTTTTGTCCTCCGTCTGTCCTCCCTTCCTTGTCTGCCTAAAAACAAATGTGTACAGGCGTGTTATAAATGATTTATCATATAATATACCACTTGCCCTAGTATGGCAGCCAAGACAAACAACCAATGCAAAAATATGTGGTTCATTGAGAATGATTCTATCCCTGAAGGGTGTTATAGTGTGATCTAATTGTTTGAATAATGGCATTTTTTGGACATTAGCAACAATATCAATATTATACTCACAACAGACAAAGACAATTTAAAACATGTTTTATGTCTCTAGAAAAGAGCCATGTAGCACATACTCATAGATTTAAATATATTCATAGTATGTGCTTGGATATTCAGATATCAAAACATATATGTAATATATAATGTATGGATTACACTTTCACAAAAATGAACCAATTAAACAATATGTGTTAAACACAAATCACTTTGTAAAAAAGAGAAGCAATTCAGTATTTGCAAAGTTAAATCTGCTGCAAAATACTCCTCAATTGTCTCTGTGTATAGCAATAAACACACCCATGGTTAAAACACCACAGGTAAATGCAGCTTTTGCACAACCAGATTTGTTGGGGTTCAAATGATGACGCCGACGAAATCATGAGCCTTGACCAGTGAGCAAAATAGGAATGGGGAACTGAGAGGGCAGCTTTGGGATCATAGGTTTCCACCCTGCAAGGAAACACTTGCCTATGCATGCCCCCTTTTGTAGGCCTTCACACAACAATGGCCTTACATGCACAGACCTACATATTTAAAATGCTGCTTGGGTCTCAAGGAGAAAAACGAGTCTCATCGACAAGGAGGATGATGTCAAGGATGGAGAAACACCTGCAGTACATACACAGCTAATGCACTCAGATAGACAAGTAGCATTCAGGCTTTTAACCCAGCAAACCCTTACTGTCAGGGACATCATTTCAGGGTTGCCAGGGGTAGCAGCTACTCCTCCGGGCTCCCTATCAGCTACCCCTAGATGTGTCCTTGCTACCCCTGTGCCACTGGACAAAGAGGCAGTGCCAAGAACAGATATCTGTCTTGTACCTGTAAAAGGCTGTTGAAGCAGCAAAATGTGCCAGAGCTTTTTTCACCTGGAATCTCGATCTCGTTAGCTAGAGAAATATCAGGAAAAACCATGAAGCCACCATCACTAACATGTTGGCAGTCCATTAGTGAAGAATTCCTGAATGGTTGAGTTCAGAGGCAGGGCTGTCTGTGCAGCTCATACCCTGTACTGTTGCAACAGGGAGGGTATGAAGGCTATGTCTAGCTAGCTGGGAATGGGTAAGTGCAGCCTGCAGTACTGAATGACAGCACAGCATGAAAGCACATCTCATCAGTGTTTCTCGTTGTCTGCTTTGTAAATCCAGTGAGCCACTGGGCCTATGATGAGAGGGATTTGCCCCAGTGGCATCTGCCACCAATCCTGCCTGGGCACCGTGTGACCTGACCTAGATCTGCCAGACCTGCATCAGGGGCACACTGTAGATAGACGCAAGGGGAGATAATTTAGATGAAGTTTCCCTCTACCTTTGAAGTAAATCATTTGTTGCTCCCTCAACCAAAACAATATATGTATTTGGAAGGATAGCTCGTGTTAAACGCTATTACTTTGGGACCAAGAGCATGCAGTGAAACATGGGTCGTCAGTTTCTGTTCAAGTGCTCAGGAGCTGGAGGAGGCTGGCATTAAGCAAGATACACAGGACCAAAGAAAATAATAAAATTAGACTTTTCTATGGGTGAAGTCATGGAACTGCTGTTGTTTACATTTTACAATTTAAAAAAACCTGCAATTACTGTGACCTGCAACAATCCCCTCTGTCTCCCATCTAGCAAACAAAAAGGTGGGTTAATTACCAAATATTCAAAACAGAAAGGTGATGGCTGGAAGGTTTCAAATCATTCATAACTACTGCCACAGCTGTGGGCAACCCTCCAGACCATCGTTTTTTATCCTGCCAAGCCACTACAGGAGAGGAAATACCATATCCAAATCAGGCTCGGTCCCACCCAAAAAGGGGGCAGTCCAGTCTGAACTGGAAGGTCACATTCCTTCTTTATGAGATTTACATTTTAAAATAACAAACCCTGCAATTACTGTGACCTGCAACACATCCTTCCCCTCTACCCCCCATCTAACAAAAACAACTGTAGGTTACTTACCAAATAGGCAAAACAGAAAGTTGATGGTTGGAAGGTTTCAAATCATTAATTTATTTATTGGACATTTGTAGGGCGCCTATACACAGGTGTTTCCAGGCGCCACAAGACAAGATCGGGCACGGGGGAAATGGGAATCAAAAAGTAAAACAACAAAAACGGTTATATTGGCCTTGCGACAATCCTACGGTGCAAGTGCATGAACAGGTGGTAAGTGCAAGGTTTGGGGGTGAGGGAGAAGTGCAGGAGTGGGGTGCTCCCAATGGTGGGGTGAACTGCAAGTGCTGGGCAGGCCAAAACGGCAAGTGCCAGCAGAGAGGGGGGAAGGGGAGGAAGAGTGAGCTGGGGGAGGACCAGTTGGGCTAATCGGGGAAAGGAGGCTCGAGGGCAAGTGCTAAGAAGGGATGCAGGAGGGACTGGTAGGGGGTGGTCTGGCCCATGTATGACTCTGAAGGAACCAGGCCCCATTCGCACTTGCAGATGGAGAGTTAGCACAGGCAGGTTGAGAGAAGGAAGAGAAGAAAAGGAACGTCTTTAGAAGTTTCTGGAACTGAAGATGATTCGGCTCAAGTCTGATGGGGGGGGCGTTCCGGAGGGAGGAACCATCTGAGGAAAGGGATTTACCTCCCACTCTCTGCTTGGAGAATTGTTTGATCTGCAGAGAGTTGGAGCCAGAAGACCTCGGACTCTGGCTGGGTGGTATTTAGGGAGGGAACACTGGATGTAAAGGGGTCCCAGGCCCCAGACAGCCTGGATGATGATGCAAATGGTCTTGAATTTGATCCTTGCAGTCAACAGAAGCCATTGGAGAGATTTTTGGGATGGAGAGATGTGGTCCCTTGGTTTGAGGCCAAGAATACATCTTGAGGTCCTATTGTGGATTAGTTGAAGGGGGCAAAGGGATGAAAGAGGCAGGTTGAGGACGAGGCTGTTGCAGTAGTCATGCATAGAGAAACCCAGGGCTCTGGAGATGTTGAGCTTCTGCTGGAAGGTGAAGAAAGGTAGAATGCTCCTGAGGAGATGCAACTGGAAATTGGACTGGAAATTGGACTTCTTGGCAAGGTCCATGATGTGAGGAGAGAAAGCGAGAAAGGAGTCAAAGATGATCCTAAGTTTCTTTGCCTCACAAGCGGGTGAGGGGAGAGGACCCAGGGAGACTGGGCAGAGAGAGGAGGGGAAGCAAGGAGCAGGCGTCACAATGAGAAGGATATCTTTGTTACTGGCATTTGGGCAGAGATCATTGGCAGAGTACCATGCCTGAATAGCAGTCAGGCAACCAGGTAGGAGGGAGGAGGAGGAGGTAGGGGAAGGCAGCTTGAAAGAGAGCTGTGTGTCATCTGCATAACACTGAAGAAAATTAGGGGAGAAAGTGGTGATTAGGTAGGCCAGAGGGGGCTGGTAGATATTGAAGAGCCAAGGCGATAGGATAGAGCCCTCAGGGACGCCACAGGTAGAGAGTGATGTGGAAGAGAGAAAATGACTCACTTGCACTTGGGAAGGTCTGTTTGAGAGGAAGGAGGCCAGCAATGCCAGTGCCCTGACTGGTGATGCCTAGGGTATCATGGAGACAGTTTATGAGGATGAAGTGGTTGACTGTGTCAAAAGCAGAAGAAAGATTGAGGAGGATCAGGACAGATGGAGTATTAGACTCCAGGTTAGAGAGTAGGTCTACAGGGGTGTTCAGGAGAGCAGTTTATGTGCCTCTGGCTGCCCTGCAACTGGACTGGTGGTCATGGAGGCAGCCAGCCATTTCGGTCTGGAGGGTCAGTCAGGGAATGACCAGCTTCTCCAAGAGTTTGCCCAAAAAAGAGGTGATAGAGATATGGGGTGATAATTAGCCAGACAAGAAGGGTCAGCAGACAGCTTTTTAGGGGAGGTTGCACAAGAGAGTGCTTAAGGGGTTGAAGTAAGGAGCCAGTGGCGCAGTAGTGGTTGCAGAGGTCAGATAAGACTGGAGCGAGAGAGGCGATGCTGTCCTTGATGGTTCTGGAGGAAATCTCATCAAGTGCAATTGAAGAGAAGGAAGAGAGTATGGGAGAGAGGGAGGCCAGGGGAGGCAAGAGAAGTGAGGGGGTTGGGGTCAAAGCTCTGGACAACGCTTCAGACCAATGTTTCTCTGGTTGGACTTGCCTTGGTCAGTTGCTGTTTTCGGTCTGTAGTCAGACACTTAGCAGCACTGGAGGTCTGCGCTTTGGGTTTTAGGCCTCTTCAAGATGCTCTGTCTGTTTACGGTTTAGCTCGAGTGATTTAAAGAAGTCCAGGTTATTGTGTTGGACGCCCGCTTACATTCACAGTCATTTGGTAATGTGGACCTATACACCCTGATATTAACGCTGCATATGGTGATCCATTCTTGTATGAAATGTATATCATGTTACAGATATACTGTAACAATATTTTTCTTAGTGTACTGAGGAACAATGCCACTTCCTGTTTTGTCAAAGGGTGAAAGGTCGGGTGATATCGCTTGGGGCGGGGTCAAATGTCATCACTTCCTGTGATGTCGCCAGAGGTCAAGGGTCATGTGGTGTCACTTCCGCTACCCCAGGCTTTTTGGTCAAATGACATCCCTGACTGCATTGGGTAAGATTGTGGACAATCATGAATGACGAAAGGGCTTCAGTGACATATTAGGAACAGAATGTGTAAGTTATTATTATGGCTTAAATTCTTTAGGAAAATTTATTGTATACTGGGCATGTCATCTTTTTGGGACCACCCTTACAAATATAGAAATATTTCTAAAGCAATTTGAATTTCCTTTTTTAACTGTTGGGTTCTGAAAGATCAACTGGATAATTGCTCTCAACAGCATTTAGCATCACATGACTTGACACTAAACCACTTTATGGCAGCAGAGAAGTCGATTGACTAGCCCTGTGAGAAATATCAGAAACACTCTTTTCAAAATTGCAATTGCGCACGCTGCAGTTTGCCAAGTTTACAAGCGGCCGGGGCACTGAACGCTCATTTAAATACCACTATTGCAAAATCTGGGTCGAGGAGGTTTGTCATCTATTGTTTTCCTGTCCGATATATGATTAAACTTATTCTGCATTATTCATTTTATTTATTAATTTATTTATGTATTTATGACATTTGTTATACGCCCAAACCCGGAGATATCACGTTGTAGGATACTTAGGAGCTTAGCTGGTTACAGCATATGTTACAACTGTTATTACTCAGCAGTTACAGTAGCAATGAACTTTACAGAATAGGTTGCATCAGCAGTTACAATGACAGGTAGGTACAATTATACATTTGGATAAGGATATTACATGGGGGTAAAAGCACACTGTGCAATGGCTGGTGTGAGAAGGGAAGGTGAAGGATGGGCGTGGTTGGAACAAGCAGTTCAGGCATGAGTCATAGGGCTAGGAGGGGCAGGAGGGGTGGTGGTGTGTGGTCTAGTTGTATTTGTCGAATAGCCAGGTCTTGATCAACCACTTAAATCAGTGGTGTGAGGGTTCTTCCTGATGTAAGTAGTTAGAGCATTGCAGAGCTTAGGGGAAGCTGCAGGAAAGCTAGCACCATCTGCTCTTTTACTCTTATATCTGGGAACATCCAAATGTGTACTGGTTCTGGATCTTAAAGTTCTAATCAAAGCTTTCTGAGAAACACAGTTGCTTAGGTAGGCAGGAGCCACATTGGAAATGCATTTGTGTGCAGTTGTAAGTGTATTGAAGATAATTCTCGTTTGGATGAGGAGCCAGTGTGCTTATCTTCTAGTGCTTGAGATGTGTTCATTCCTTTTTATGCTAAAGGCTGCACAAATGGCTATATTTTGCAACAGTTGTAGTTTAGCCAATTTGGTAATGGTGGTTCCTAGTAGAAGGATGTAACAATAGTCCAGTTGTGAGTATGAGGGCTCGGGCTAGTGTGAGGCAGTTCTGAGGTGTGAGGAACTTGCAGCTGAGTGAGATATGTTTAGATGTGTAAGCTGTGGAATAAGATAGAGTGTTGATGTGTTTAGACATGGATGGGTTGGCGTCTAAGCATACACCCAAAGTTTTGACCTGTTTGAGGACAGGGATAGGCGTTCCATAAATGGTGAGGCTAGAGTAGTCTGTATGTAGTGATTTGAGTCGGGCTGGGGATCCTATAATGAAAATCTCTGCTTTTTCGTCATTTAAACAGAGGCTGTTATAGGCCTTCCAATTGTGGATGATGGCGTATATTTCATTGATGGTGGAGGTGTCTTGTTTGTAATCACTGGTGAGGGGGCTGAGAATCTGCGTGTCATCCGCGAAATTGATATAAATGACTCCCAAGGAATCAAGTGCGGCAAATAGTAATTTAGTATAGGCATTGTACAGGGTAGGGGAAAGACAGGAGCCTTGCGGGATGTCTAGGGGTACTGGCATGGAGACAATGGTGTCCTCAACAATGAAGACTCTCGATGTGCGAGCAGATAGAAAGGACTTGATCCAACCGGTTGCATCAGGGGAGAAGTTAAAATTATCTGAGAGGTTATCACAGAGTGTAAAGACTGGAGGGGGGTGTCTGTACTCCTGCTCTCCATATGCAGAGGAGAGGCACAGAGGACCACAGCCAAGATTCTCTTACGGTAGCAATGGATGAGCAATCAAGGCCTAGCTTCTCAGGAGGTGATGAAGGCTGGTTCTTAAGTACAGTGTAGACCCCAAGCACCCACAAAGGAATGTCCACACACTGTATTAGTTAAAACACAGTCTTTATATAATTAAGGTTCAAGGTTATGTACATAATCACAATAACTCACTTTGTGCTTAGCTAATCTACAATGTCAAATATATACAGTTCTAAGTGGTACCACAATTATTGTTAGATTTCATTAAAGTGCATCAACTGTACTCTGGTCAAATGTCACACAAATCACTTAATAAAGGTAACCAACAATAGGCATAGGAGGGAAAGCAGTTGGTTAGAACAATTGGCAGAACACTGGCCCCTACCACTAGACACAGTCCTGTATGGAGATCCCCCCACCTGGGCAACCTGTAAAATAAATATATATCACAAGCCCAGTCCATATATTGTTCAATTAGTCTTATTCCCTTCTAAAATGTTTCTACCTCCCCAATGTACCTGGAATAGCAGAATTCGACAATGCATCATCGACGGATCCTTCTTGAGCGGTTCCCTTTAAAGCAGGAGCCACGGATCGTTGAGATCCCTCAAAGAAAGTGAACCTGGTGTCAAGGCGGCAGCTTCAGTCCCGGCGGTGCTCATCGACGACGTGTCGAAGACGTCCTGTAAGGAAGAGGCGTGCGGGACACCTCGATGTCGATAGTTCAAGACCACAAAGAGTTTGTGAAGAACTGTGGCTCAGCAAGGGCGATGAGTCGTCCGACGATCTTTGGCTGGCGGGATACCCACCAGCAGATGCTCCTCGGCATGTTGATGGCCTGGCTTTTTCCGGCGGGATAAGGCGGTCGGCAGTGCATCCTGCTTCTGGGCAACATGGCTTCGACGGGCCTCCAACGGTTATAGCAAATCTGCGAACCCTGGTGGACGGAATGTCCGGTGCTTATCTTCGTTCTCCTCGGCGGTACCAGTCTCTGGTTGGCAGCCTGTCGAGGGTCTGACTTCCAGGGAGCTTCGGCGAAGGTTAGCGGTACTCGATGGTCCTTCGGAACACGGGAAGAGGGCGCCTAACCAGGTCCTCTCTTGGATCAGTCTCGACGTCACAGCGGCTTTTAGATTGCGTGAAGGTAACAGCAGTCAACCTTCTTCTTCAGGCTCGGCTTAGAGATTCGACTTCAGTTTCAATGTCGGTTTCTACTTCAGCTTCTGAACGATTTTTAGGAGTGAGAGGCCCTCAGATATACTAGTTGATCTCCCGTTCATTCTGCTGGGCCACACTCAGGCAACCAATCAGTCAGAAGGGCATTCAGAAGTCAGTCAGCCAATCAGGCATACAGTGCATTCAGGCCATTCTCCTTCCTCCCTCTCAGACACTCGCAACAAGGAATGTGTATTGGGACAGGTACCCAGCCATTCAACACCACACACTGCAATTACTTCATTTTCGGGCAGGACTGTCTCAGTCATTGTGTTTCATACTAGAAACCAGACATCCACAACAAGAAGTGCATATTGGTCATACACTCCATTCACCCAAGTCCTACCCACAGGGTGTACCCACAATATACAGTCACTGAGAAGGTTCCAGCCAGTCTGGCCTGGACTTCACAACAACACCATATATGGAACTTCCACCCAACAACCAGTCAGGGGGAAGGGACAGAGTCAGGGCTTCCCAGGTCTTTTGGAAAACAAGGTAACAGGCAATAGAAAGCAAGAGGCCACAGGGGCCATCTTGTTTCCTATCAGGAATCAACTGATTCAAATGGCAGGTCCTGGGTATCCCAAAATGGAGGATACTCAGAGCACCTGTCAAATTCAGCATGGAGCTGCCACCAGCCCATACCCTGCTCTGTGGGCCACACACAGGTGCCCAAAAACATACACTAGGGGCACAGGAGTGTACCCCCACCCATGGGTGCCACAAGGGTATCCCATGGGTCTGTACACCAAACCAAAAATAGGAAGAGCTGCACTGCCAGGAGTCCCACATGGACTCCTTGGCAGAAAACAATACAGAACACAAATGAAAAAGGACAACAGGACAAGGACAGGGAAGCCCTGTCCCTCAGATGTATTTCCAGCATCACAGTCGCCCCACCCAGACTGAGGTTAGGTTGCCTAATCTCCCACGAGATAGACAACCTCATTCAGATGGTCAACATACCTTCTGGAAAGACCATCTGCATTATCGTGACTCCTTCCTGGTCTATGTTCTATGGTGAAGTCTAGCACTTGCAAGCTAATGGACCACCTGAGCAGTTTCGAGTTCTCACCCTTCAT
This sequence comes from Ambystoma mexicanum, assembly GCF_040938575.1. Lineage (NCBI taxonomy): Eukaryota > Metazoa > Chordata > Amphibia > Caudata > Ambystomatidae > Ambystoma > Ambystoma mexicanum. Next base: position 1,087,017,165 of record NC_090926.1, on the reverse strand, counting down.
TTGCATAAGCCACTTCAGGGGCTTATGATCTGTTTGGACCTTGAAGGTAGACCCCGTAAGGTAGGGCCTAAAATGACTATGCTGAAACATTCCTTTTCAACAGTAACCCACCTAAATTCTCTACCCTTGAGTTGTCTAGTGATGAATATGATAGGATGTTCTCCCCTTTTGTCATCTAACAGGGACAAGACAGCTCCAATTCCAGTGTCGCATGCATCTATCTGGACAATAAAGGGTTTGCCGTAGTCAGGCGCACACAACACAGGTGCCCTACACAGACTTTCTTTCAAGCCATCAAAGGCTCTCTGACAGTCTTCCGTCCAATTAACCTTCCTAGGGTGTTTGGTTGAAGTCAGAGCTGTCAGTGGTGCAGCTATGGTTCCATATTCTGCCATGAAATTGCGATAATACCCAGTGAGGCCCAAAAAGGCGCTCACCTGGTATTGAGTAGTGGGAGTCTCCCAGTCATGTACATCCTGTACTTTACTGGGGAGAGGTTGGATTTCACCCCCTCCTACCTCATGACCAAGATACGTGACTTTCCCCATAGCTATCTGGCACTTGGTGGCCTTGATAGTGAGGTTGGCCCTTTTTAAGGCCTGCAACACCTTATCCAGATGTGTCAAATGCTCCACACAAAAGGCCTTCAGACCACTGAGCGCATGATTGACCAATCTCTGGAAGGTGGCAGGAGCATTCTTCAACCCAAAAGGCATGACCCTTAACTGGTAGAGTCCCTCACGTGTTGAGAACGCTGTCTTTTCCTTGGCATGATCCGGCAGAGCTATTTGCCAATAGCCTGAGGTAAAGGTCAAAGTTGCTCACAAATATGGCAGCACCTATGGTGTCCATGAGCTCATCAGCCCTGGGCAATGGGTGCGCGTCAGTTTTGGTGACAGCACTGACTCCTCGGTAGTCCACACAGAACCTCCAATCCTTGGTATCTGCCTGGGAACTTGACCAGGGACTGGTTGAGGGTTCAATAACACCCAGATCCAACATCTTGGCGACCTCAGCCTGGATGTGGTTCTTAACGGTATCTGACGTACGTAGCACCTGCTTTTGACAGGCACACTGTCACCAGTGTCAATTTCGTGGCTACACCACAGTGTAAGGCCTGTTGTCAGTGAGAACAGAGAGGCATACTGCCGGAGCAAAGCCTTGCAGTCCCTCTGCTGCTCTGTCGTCAGATCGGGAGAGAGATGGACACCCTCAACTGAGCCATCCTGAGGGTTACTTTGCAACAAATCAGGATGGGGCTCACTCTCATCCTCCTCTTGCTCTGAAGCTAGCAAGAGACATGAGACCTCTGCTCGCCTATGGAAAGGCTTGAGCCTGTTGACGTGGAATACTTGAGGGGCTACCCCAGAGACTCCCTTGTCAACCAAATAATTGACTTCGCCCATCTTGGAGATTATCCTGAAGGGTCCAGTCCATTTGTCTGCCAAAGCCCGAGGCTTGGTAGGCTCCATCACGAGGATCTCATGTCCTGGAGTCCAATCCGTTTGCAAGGCTTTAAGGTCATGCCAGTATTTATTCAGTTCCTGACTGGCCTTGAGATTCGCTGTCGCCTGATCCATCATCTGTGTCATCCTCCGTCTGAGGCCTAACACATAGTCCCGCACTTGCTTGGCGGGACATGGAGGGGTGGCTTCCAAACCTTCTCTGATCAAGGCAAGGGGCCCCCTCACAGGATGTCCAAAGAGTAACTCAAAGGGGCTGAAACCAACACCCTCTTGAAGTACCTCTCTGTAAGTGAACAGCAGGCATGGCAGGAGGAGATCCCATTTCCTCCTTAGGGGCTCTTCCAAAGCACCTAACATGCCCTTGAGAGTTTTTTTAAACCTCTCAACCTCTCAACCAGACCATTGGTCCGAGATGGTAAGAGGTGGAGAACTTGTAGGTTATGCTTCACTCTTTCCCCATGGTTTTCATGTAACTAGACATGAAGTTGGATCCTCCTTAGGGAATCCAACATGGGTCAAAATGCCCAGGAGAGCCATGGCAACCACCTTGGCAGTAACAGTCCAAAGGGGTATAGCCTCAGGGTACCTGGTGGCATGATAGACCAAGACCAGGATGAACCGATGTCCACCTGAAGTGGGAGGTTCAAGGGGACCGACAATGTTGATGCCCACCCTCTCAAAAGGTGTGCCAACCACTGGCAACTGTTGCAGATGGGGCAATGACACTGCCTCCAGTCTCGCCAGTTAACTGACAAGTTAGGCAGGTCCTGCAGTGAGACTCCACTTCTACTCCCATCCGAGGCCAGTAGAAATGGGCGAAGAGCCTCTGCTTAGTCTTCTTGGTACCAAAATGACCATATAAGGACTCCTCATGCGCCAACTGCAGCAGGAAGGGCCTGTAAACCTGTGGTACCACCACCCTCTTGAGGGCACCAGGTACAGGCTTAGTGGGCTCACTAACAAGGAACGCATCCTCCCAATAGATACAGAATGTCCTTGGCACTTCTTTTTGTGCCTGTGACTGGGCCTGTTTCCTCAGACCCTTGAGAGAGTGGCACTCACTCTGTCCCTTACAGAAGTCCGGCCGGGAGGGTCCCCCTTCAGCCAACAGGCATTGAAGGTCGGGGTGGTCCTCCGGGTTGAGAGCCTCTCCCGCAGGGAGACCTCCTAAACAAGGAGTTGAGTTTAGGTTTTCCACTGGACCCAGCCCGTCCGGAGAATGGATCCCAATAGGTACTGTAGGAACAGGAGGAAGAGAAGGAGCCCCCTTCACAGAGGTGGCCTTCTTGTTCTTCCATCTTCTTGATTTAGGCCTCGCCTTTGGCTCGGGTACCTGACTCACAGCCAGACCCTGTGTCACCTGTGACCTAGTGACTGCAGCAGCAGTCATGGGTAGACCATCCGAGATCAACCCCAACTCTACCCGATCATTTCCTAACAGAATGTTAGCAGGGACATTGTCCTGAACCAGGACAGGAAGCTTTGCTATCTTGTCTCCAATCATGAGTGTGACTAAGGCTACAAGCGATAACTTGGAAGGCCCACCAGCTAACCTGGGGGTTATCAGAGGAGAACCTAGATAGTCCTCTGGCTTGAGCAGGGTCCTGTCAACCACTGTCGTGCTTGCTCCAGTGTCTCTCAAACCAGTAGAAGGCTTGCCCTTCAAGAGGACATTTCTCAAAAACCTACGGGTGTTCTGTGGGATTGTCGCCAGTACTTCTGCATACTGGTCCCAGGCCCCAAGGGACAGTAGGGATATCTCTGTGGGAGCACCGAATGTGATCCCTGTAGAGAAGGGGAGGACAGTGGCCTCCACCTCAGACATGGGGTAAGGGTAGCTCAGGCTGACAGCCTATACTCCAAGTGCCTTACCTTTACACTTGGAGTCACCCTTCTTGTGATCCAAAGCCCCACATTCCCAACAGGTGCCAGGAGTGTGGGGTACGGTACTGGAACCACTTGGAGCTTGCTTTGCAGCAGGTCGACCACTACTCTTATTCCCACCCACAGATGACTTATCCTCACTAGATTTTTGGGTCTTAGGAGAGGAAGGTTTTGATTTACCTGACTGTGATTGCTTTTGGGACTCCTCAGCTTTCAGAGAGGCCCCTTTTCTTTGTCCTTGTCCTTCCCACTGGAGTCCTTAGGCGACACCCGGTGGGAGACCCACTTGTCAGCTAGCCTGGCCAGCTTAAAGGGATCCAAAATGTTCTGGTCAGCAACATACTGACGCAGCTCTGGTGAACAGGCTTCAGAAAAATGCTCAAAACACAAAAGGTGGGACAATTCAACAAAACTTTTCACCTTGTATCGATCAAGCCACCCCATCATGTTCATATGTGCAGCACTGATCCAGTCAACCCAAGACACATTGAGCCTCATTACGAGTTCGGCGGTATCCGAGGCGGTAAAACCGCCTGGTTACCGCCGGACTCGTAATACCATTCCGCCTCCGTGATTCCCGGAATTACCGTGGCATTCCAACCCCAGTTTTCCGGGAATCACGGAGGCGGAATGGTGTAAATCCCCATTCCCATTGAGTCCTATGGGACTCAATGGGAATGGGGATCATGGAAACACCGGCAGCATCTCGTAATGCTTCCGATGTTTTCTCGTCCACCTGCAGGCGCGCGGTGTTAAACCCGCCAGGTCAAACCTGGCGGGAACATCACCTCCCGCCTGCAGGAGTCGGGATCAGGCGGACCGGAAACAATGGTGGCAGCGGGTTTAACGCCACCGTTATTTCCGGACCGCCTGACCTGTAATGAGGCCCATTGGCTCTCTTTTTTTAAAATCCCTGAACCTTTTAAGGTATTCGGTAGGTGTCTTGCCAAACTTGGCAATCAAAGCAGACTTCATGAACTCATACTGACCCCTTTCTTCCACACTCAGCATCAGAATACAGTCATATCCAGTCTGAGGCACTCTGCCTAACAAACACTTAGCCCAATCTCTTTTATCAACATCATGAATTGCACAAGCCATCTCAAACACTTCAATCAATTGGAGGATATCAGAACCCTTCACAAACACACCAACCAAATCTTTCATAAACTTGGTGGCTGGGGATCTGACACTCTCAACTGGTTTAGCTGAAGTCTCCTCTCTAGCTTTCTCTAGCTGGATTCTCTGGTGCTGTGTCCCTATCTTTGAGCGCAACTTGTTGTGCCAACTCCTCCTTCTTTAACTCAGCTTCTGTTTCCAACTTTTTGTATTGAAAGGCTAACTGTTCCCGTTGTAGCTCCAATTTTAAACGTTCAGTCTTCAGGGCTTCCCCCTGAAGAGCAGTGCTGGGGTTCTGAACGGAGGCAGCAGGAATGGTGACATTCCCAGAATCAGATTCAGCAACAAACCCAGGGGTAGAGTCCTCATTGGTTGCATCCCCCCTTCAAGAGCTTCACCATCAGTCTGGTAGTCCACCAGGACAGCTATCACCTCAACGCTAGACTTACCTTCAAAGTCTAATTCCCTGGCTTCACAAGCAACCTGGAGAGCCTCTAAGCTCATCCTAGTCAATTCACCATTCACAATAGATTCCATTGCTTGTAATGCAGTTATTTTGTACACAACTAAACCTCAATTTAACAAATTGCAGATATTTTGTAAGTGGACTGGTTATTCACTGATTCCTAAAACCATAAGCATCCCACCGCTGCCACCAGTGTAAAGACTGGAGGGGGCTGTTTGTACTCATGCTCTCTATATAGCAGAGGAGAGGCACAGAGGACCCCAGCCAAGATTCTCTATTACAGTAGCAATGGACAAGCAATCAAGGCCTAGCTTCTGAGGAGGTGATGCAGGCTGGTTCTTAAGTACAGTGTAGTCCCCAAGCACCCACAAAGGAATGTCCACACACTGTATTAGTTAAAACAGTCTTTATATAATTAAGGTTCAAGGTTATGTACACAATCACAATAACTTACTTTGTGCTTAGTTAATCTACAATGGCAAATATATACAGTTCTATGTGGGACCACAATTATTATTAGATTTCATTAAAGTGCATCAACTGTACTCTGGTCAAATGTCACAAAAATCACTTAATAAAGGTAACCAACAATAGACATAAGAGCGAAAGCAGTTGGTTAGAACAATTGGCAGAACACTGGCCCCTACCACTAGACCCAGTTTTGTGTGGAGATCCCCCCACCTGGGCAACCTGTAAAATAAAGATATATCACAAGCCCAGTCCATATATTGTTCAATTAGTCTTATTCCCTAAAATGTTTCTACTACCCTAATGTACCTGGAATAGCAGATTTCGATGACGGGTCGTCGACTGATCCTTCTTGAGCGGCTCCCTTTAAAGCAGGAGCCACAGATCGTTGAGATCCCTCGAAGAAAGTGAACTCGGCGTCAAAGACGTCCTGCAAGGAAGAGGCGTGAGGGGCACCTCGATGTTGATAGTTCAGGACTGCAAAGAGTTTGTGAAGAACTGTGGCCCAGCAAGGGCGTCGAGTCGTCCGGCGTCTCTATGATCTTTGGGTGGCAGGAAACCCACTGGCGGATGCTCCTCAGCGCGTCAACCGCCTGGCCTTCTTCGGCGGGATAAGGCGGTCAGCGGTGCGGACGAGTGCATCCAGTAATCAAAATGTCTAAACCTGCGAACCCTGGTCGACGACGGTGGACGGAATGTCCGGTGCTTATCTACGTTCTCCTCGGCGGTCCCCGTCTCCGGTCGGCAGCCTGTCGATGGTCTGACTTCCAGGGAGCTTTGGCAATGGTTAGCGGTGCTCGATGGTCCCTCAGAGCATGGGAAGAGGGCACCTAACCAGATCCTCTCTTGGATCACAACGGCTTTCAGATTGCGGTGAAGGTAACAGCAGTCAACCTTCTTCGCCGGGCTCGGCTCCGAGTTTCGGCTTCAGTTTCAATGTTGGTTTCTACTTCAGCTTCTGAATGATTTCTAGCAGTGACAGGCCCCAGATATACTAGTTGATCTCCCATTCATTCTGCTGGGTCACACTCAGGCAACCAATCACTCAGAAGGGCATTCAGAAGCCAGTCAGCCTATCAGACATACAGTGCATTCAGGCCATTCTCCTCACTCTCACACACTCACAACAAAGAATGTGTATTGTGACAAGTACCCAGCCATTCAACACTACACACTGCATTCATATCAGTTTCAGGCAGAGCTGTCTCAGTCATTGTGTTTCATTCTAGAAACCAGACATCCACATCAAGAAGTGCATATTGGTCACACACTCCATTCTCCCAGGTCCCACCCACAGGTTCTACCCACAACATACAGTCACTGAGAAGGCTCCAGCCAGTCTGGCCTGGACTTCAAAAGAACACCATATATGGAGTTTCCACCCAACAGCCAGTCAGGGGGAAAGGACAGAGTCAGGGCTTCCCAGGTCTTTGGGAAAACAAGGTAACAGGCAATAGGAAGCAAGAGGCCACAGGGGCCATCTTGTTTCCTACCAGGAATCAATTGATTCCAATGGCCGGGCCTGGGTATCCCAAAATGGAGGATACTCAGAGCACCTGTTAAATTCAGCATGGAGCTGCCACCAGCCCATACCCTGCTCCCGTGGGCCACACACAGGTGCCCAAAAACATACACTAGGGGCACAGGGTTGTAACCCCACCCATGGGTGCCATAAGGGTACACCAAACCAGAAATAGGAAGATCTGCAGTGCCAGGAGTCCCACATGGACTCCTGGGCAGAAAACAATACCGAACACAAATGAAAAGGACTACAGGACAAGGACAGGGAGGCCCTGTCCCTCCAATGCATTTCCAGCATCACACAGAGTTTGTCATGGTCGACCAAATCAAACGCCACTGATAAGTCTGAGAGAAAAAGAATACCCATGTTTCCATTATCTTGAATTATGTCCCTCTGTATTTTTAGATCAAGAAGGGCTGTCTCAGTACTGTGGCTGGGTCAGAAGGCTGATTGTCTGGTTCTGAGCAGAAGGTGGCTCTCCAGCTAGTCTTGGATTTGGGTGTAAGCTATTTTGTCCACAATTTTTAGTAAAAACGGGACTGTGGGGATGGATCGGAAGTTGGTGGGAATGGAGGGGTCCAAAGTGGGTTTTATGAGCAGGGGAGTAACCCATGTTCCTTTTCTGCTGGTAGGGACTGAATTAGAGGAGAAGGAGGCATTAATCAAATTGGTAATTACTGGAGAGAGGGTAGGTGTGCAGAGTTTAACTAGTCGAGCAGGGAAGCTGTCACCTTTGCAATTAGATGGTTTCAGAGTGGCAATGGTTTTTTGGACCAGTTCTTGGGATACAGGTGTAAATTTAAATTGGGTGGAGGGGGTATTCTCAGGGGTATTGGGTGTTAAGGGAGGCAAACCTTTGACAGCCAATAGTTTCCTTTTAATAACAATTTTTTCTTGTAAGTTAGTGATTTTATGCGCTAGCACATTTTGAATTGTAGTGCACAAGGTTTTATCTGTGTTAACAGTGGTTACTCTAATTCTCTAAAGATTGCGAATAGTTCTTTGGAGTTGGAAGAAGCATTGTTGATGCGGGTATTCAAAAGAGCTAGCTTTAATAGCTGCTTTATAGGTTTTAGAGACCGCTAGGTGGGTTAAGACAGAGGTGGTTGATGGCTTCTTTTTACGTAAGGGTTATGCTGATCTTTTATGCCTACGCAGGTGGACGAGCTTTTCGTTAAACCAGAAGTTGGCTTGTTTAGGTTTCGGTGGTATTTTAGAGGTGAAGGGGGCCACTAAATCGATGGTGGATTTGAGGCAATTGTAGTAGAAAGTGGAAATGATATCAGGGTTAGTTTTAGCTGATGAGTCGGACTTCAGTGCTTCGGAGAGAATGGGCAGGAGCTTTTCTCGGGAGTGAGTTTGCGAGTGTTTCTGATGGAGATTTGTCCTCAGCTGTTGTGAGAGGGGTCTCTAGTGTCTGGATGGAGGAGCAGATAAGGCAGTGATCCATCCAGGAGACTTCAGAAATGGATTCTAGGTTAATGTTTATGTTTAGTGGTAGAATCCAATCTAGGATTCTTCCGTTGGAGTGGGTCGTTTTGTTAACAATTTGGGTAAAGTACATTTCTTGGAGGTCTGCAGCGAGAGCAGACACTTTCTTGTCTGTGGTGTCAAGGTATTCAAATGGTTGAGACACACAGTGAAAGTCAAAGGACTTGGTGTGCAATACAAGCTCCAATAGCTAGAAATCCTGTGCAAACCAGCTGGCTGGATATGCAACATAAGTAATACCTTGATGGACAGTGAATAGATTAGTGAATGGGCACAATAGGTAACTAGGTTATATAGGCAGACACTACTAGTAGAGGTCGCGTGGGGCACACTGTATAGACACGGATTGGGCATAGTATGCAAAACAAAAAAGTAGATATGAGCGCAAATTTGGGTGTACATATTATGCTGGTGTATTTATTTATTTATTTATTCATATTTGTAGAGCGCGCAACAGCCCAGGGGCATCATGGACAGAGGATAGATTTGGTGCGGCCATGATTGTAACAAGGTGTGGGGGGTGCCATATTGATCGAACTGGTGTGGTTAAGAGTGAGGCAGCAGGATGGGACATTATACGTGAACATGCAATGCCAATGGACGAGGGGGGGCAGCTGGGATGATCGTACTGGTGATGCTTTTTGTGGGCAACCGAAGATGGAGGTAGAGTCCAGTAGAGTGCATAGATTTAGTTTTAACATGGCGAGGTGAGACAATTGCGGTCAGCCGTTCGAGGTTGGCGATTATAGTAACGTGAGGAGTGACCAGCAACTCCTAAGAAGGCATTAGGTGCAGGAGTGCTGCTAATATGTTATTTCACGTCAATGAATAGAATTGTGCGTATGATACGTTTACCACAATTCTAAACAAAACATTAGTATGTAGGATGGTTTTTAAAAGAAAACAAAATTTACTTTTGATCCGATATAAATCGTTAGCATCTCAAAAAGAAACTAATCTACAAAACAGAACGGATCATCTTGTGCTTTTGGGCACCATTTTATATATACGTGTTAATCTTATCTACAAAGCACTTTTTTCTTTCTCTTTAACAATATGTGTAACTGTATTTCTTTTTTATTGTACTTTAATTGTTTTCATGTGCTTTGGTGGTCCGCGCCGAAATAAAGTAAATGGAGTGATTAATTGATTGAATTGTCCCTGTGTAATTTTACTTAGCCCCGCTGGCCACCTTTGGTTATTATTGGGAGCCAGACATGGTCTTTAGGTGTCCCTGTGTAAAATTGGAGTTATAGCTGTCATTATGATACTTGTATTTGGGTGGATTTAGCGGGATTGCAAGTGAAGCTAACGGTAGTTGGGTTTGACTGTATTTCTTCTGAGTTACAGCCTAACTTGTAATGAGGTCCAATGTTTTCTTCCCACACAGACATTTAGAAGAGGAGGCAATGAGAGGTTAAGCTGGTATTCTTGGTATTGTGGGATATGTGTAGGGTAAGCAAATGTCATCTGAAATAAAGCACTGTGGTGATGATGACTATCCTGAAACCCAGAACTAGAAAATGCGCAACCGCCATCCCCTATGATGTGTGGCATGTGCTTTACTTTTGATGCAGCTTTTCTGTGTAGAGATGTTTCCGGAAGTGAATCCTGAATGATCATTGAGTCTACTCCATGTAGTGGTCCCCTTCATGGAGTTTCTGAAAGGGAAACTACATTTTTTTTATATGTTGTTTTATTGGTTAATCAAATTGTCAACCTTTAACACATGTTACATTTAATAATCCTTTCCATCTCCAAGGTGGAGAACAGTACAGAAGAAAGTCTTTCTCAGAGTCCTTCAAGTTCCTCCTTCTTCCTCCACTTTAGAGGTATGGTCATCATCTTGGTCATCTTTTCTTATTTCTGTGTATATCCGTTCCACTAGCATCAGTACATCTAGAGTCTAGCCGATATTATCACATTCCCACCACTCCTCCTCTATACTGTACTCCGTTCGTGTAGGTATGGTCTTCAAATATTTTCTTCTTAAATTTTGTATTTTCAGACATGATAACGCCAAATGCCTTGTTGATTCCATCCTTTCCCCATTTTTAGAGAAGCGGCAGAAGATCTCTTGTTCACTTATCTGTTTCCTTAGAAATTTCACTTCCTTCGATGGTGATAGGTTCAATTGACATTGCATCAACAGATCTCTGTAGTGAAGCAATGGAAATGTTGTATTATATGAAGGGAGATGATTCAGGGCTTTCCTTTCCCATACGATATTGAGACAGTATCCATTCTCTGCCTTTCATTTATCTGTTTTAGCCAGTCTCTTTCTTTTAGACATCTCTTCACCTTTTCAGGGTTTGTTTTGAGCATTTCTAAATTGATGTTATTATGCTGGAGTTGGTCAAGACATTTATGCTTCCATGCTCTGAAGAATTTATCCCCATTGATGTTCGGGTGAGCTACCAGGATTTCAAATGGGATTGAAGGTATTTCCAGGATACATTCTCGGAATAGGGAGAATGTTTTCCAGAGTACTATTGAGGCCATGGATTGCAGCCTCAATTTGTGCCTGATTGTTGCCATTTTCAAACAATTCAGTAGTCTTAAAATTTTCCTCCACAAATACCCCTCAAATTTTCCCCTGCTTCCCATGGTAAATTTAAGAGGGTCTCAACTCCATGTGCAAGGATAGGTGTTACGTTTTGTTTCCAGAATGTTATAATCAGTATCATAGAGTAGACGCCATATCGCCGATGCAATGCTCTCCCCTGATTTGTTACTTTAACAAGTCTTTCCTTGAGGAAATTCAGTTGAGCTTGTTCATTACTGTTTTTGTTTATCTTAACTCCCCAGTAGATCGTGGTATCCAAAATTTTTAGGGCCTGATTTTCAATTGCCCAGGTAAAAGGGATTTTCTTCCTTCTACCTATTGTTTTTTGCATTATAAGAATCATGGATTTTTCGATGTTGAATTTCATTTTATTTTTGGCCAGGTATTTTTTAAATTCCTTGATTCTCCTCTGGAGCCCTATTGCCGTCTGATCGATAAAGACGACATCATGCACATACAGGACCCATGCTCCTTTCAATTTTGGTGGAAAGGGTCTTATATTTTCCTGTGAGGTTTGCATGTCCGTCATATATAGGACAAATACAAAGGGGGCTAAGGCACAACCCTATTTAATGCCCTTTGTCATCAGGATCTTTTCTGTGGTGTCTCCCCCATTTAAGACAATTATTTGAATTGCTGTATTCGTATACAACTCTTAGATTGCTTCTAATAGGTCTTCCGGGCAATTCCATTTTTTTAGTTTTGTCCACAGCCGCTCTCTGTTCACTGCGTCGAACGCTTGCTCAAGGTCTATAAAGCCTAGGTGTACATTCCCCTTTGACTCCAGGGCCCGGGCTTTCAATAGATTTAACAGGAACAGATTGAGGGAAGTGCCCAACCCCTTCATGAAGGCCATCTGGCGTTTATCCAAAATACCAGTGTTCAGTGCTCACTTCTTTAGATCTCTTAACAGAATAGATGAAAACATTTTGTCAATAGAGTCCAGCAAAGATATTGGTCTGTAGTTCCTGGGGTTAGTACAATCCCTCTTTTTGAAAACTGGAACTATCAGTGCTTCTTTCCAAGATGACGGTATTACTCTCTCTCTCGCAAGATCTGTTGAAAAAGGATCAGAATGAAATCCGCCCACTCCTCCTTATTTTCTTTTAACATGTTATTCGATATGCCGTCCGGGCCGACTGCTCTTGAGGAGCTCAATTGAGTAAGTCTTAGTGATATATCCACTTGGTCTATATCAATGGCTCAAGGTTTCGAGTTAGGCTTCTTGTTAGATGGTGTTATGGTCATCTCCTCCTTAAAGAGTGCAGTGTAGTGATTCACCCAGTTTTCTTTAGATTCTTGGTTATTGGTTAATGCAGGTTGTAAGTCATCTCCTTTTTTTATTATTTCCCAAAGGGAACGAGCATTGGTGGTTGTAATCACAGCCAGCATCTTTTCTGCGTCACACTGTGCTCTCCAAATTTTGGTTGCTTTTAGCCAGTTCTTATATCTCTGCTTTGTAAGCCTAAGCAATTCTGTTTTTTCCGATAGGTTACTTCGTTTGATTCTACATACTTCTGCTCGATGTTCCCTTCTCTTTTTTGCCACCTCACTATTATATGTATGTTTCCTTGTTATGCTTGTAGGTTTATTTATGTCTCTCTTCACCTCAAAATCTTTTAGCAGCCATCTATACTCCACCACGTTGCCATTATGATTCTCCCTTATGTTGTTATCCAGGTTGGCCGCCAACTGAGGGATATCGGCGTTTTAAGCCGTATTCTATTCCTGCCCCATGTCAGTTCAGTTTGTTGCTTCATTGGTTTTGTTAGTTCCTTTGCGGGCCATAAAAGTTCTACTTCTAGCAGTGTGTGATCACTTGTGGTTTGTTTCTTTACATGCATTGATTTTATCCATTTAATTGTATTTTCAGCCACAAAGCAATAATCTAGGCAGGCACTCTTTTTGCCACAGAACCACATATTTACACCTGGGATGTCTCCTGTAATCTGGCCATTTAGCATTGTCATATCTCGTAAATTCATTTCCCGATTCCATCTCAATTCCGATGTTCCTAGATGTATTCTTTGTCTCAGTCTTCCCAAGGAGTCCAAGAGCTTTAGATTCAGGTCTCCGCATATTAGGATCAGTTGACTTGGCTCTTCATACATTGATGTGTCAATCATTTCCATGATCTTTGTTAAATACTGTTATTAGGAGCATTCTTATTTCCCTTTTCCTCTGTTTTTAACCAATTTGACCATTTGAACATGGATTTGGATTTAGATGTTCGGTAATCTCTAGGTCTACATCCTCTTTAATTAATGTCAGGAGGCCCGCTCTTGGCCATCCCAATAGACCTTTTAGAGCTGGATTCATGCATATTTGATATCCTTCACATACAGGACTTGATCTTAATCGGGATTCCTGTATGCATATGGTTTTATACTTTTCCAAAAATTCACATTCACCAGAGTACAAATGGCCAAATCCTCTGGTGTTCCATGAGGCTAATACGGGTCCTCGCTCGGGCTGTGGTTCCTATTGTTTCTTTTTTTCCAGTGTGGGTTTTGATGCCCCGGAACTCTTCTCCCCTTGAATTTCTTTGGTTCCTGCTTTGCTTTGGAACTGTTGGTTTCCTGAATTGTCCACAGTGTACTTCATTTTTGTCAGAGAACTCTCCATTATTTTCTGACTGGTCCTCTTCCGGTCAATTTCGGAGAGTCTCTCAATCCGCTTTTCTTTCCTTTGAGTAATATTCTCTTGTTTGTCATTTGAGAATTTATTTTGCCCATCCTTAGTTACGTTTTTCTCCTCCTGCCTTTTATTTTGGTTATGCAGATTTTGTCCATATTGCGAATGCTCTTTGTTTTTTCTTTGATCTCCTTATTGTCCACTATGCTCAACCTCAAGCTTAATTCCCTTAAAGTGTTTTTTGTTCGCCACACCATATCTCTTACTCTCTCAGATCTAAGATGCATCATAATCAAATCCATCCTTCTGTCATCCAGAAATTCAATGATTGCAATATCATCCGGCCGTAGTTTCTCATTCACTAACAGCCTGTTTAACAGGGTCTTTGTGTTTTTCCTGTTTAGCAGGATTTTTTTGTGATCTTTGGTGAGCCATTCTAGTTTTAGTTTAAAGGATTTGGAGATCTTTTCCTTTAAAGCCTCTCTCCCCGTTCTTCTGATGTCCTGTTTTGTTTGCGATTTCTTATCATTTCCCCTCGTCAAGTCTATGATTTCTTTTTTTTGGTGCTCCTTATCATTTGTATAACTTCGATTGTAAGATTCAGCCTGTTTAGACGATTGGAGTTTTGGGCGTGAGGTCCTTTGATCTTCTAAATTCCTCAGCCAACTTGTCATCCTTTTGTCCTTACTGTAAATTCTCTGTGCTTTGGTGTGTACCTTCGTCTCTTTCCTCCCCGTCTCCTTTTTATTCATGACCTTATCTTTTAGATTTCTTTCTTTTATTTCCTCTAAATTTGAGTATTTGTCAATCACTTGCCAATACGTCATGCTGATGTACGCCCATGTTTCATCCTCGTCAATTTCTTTGATAACTTTGATAAGATCACTCAGGCATTCGGAGGCGTCCAGATTGACTATTGATCTTTAATCCATCTCATCTTCTCTTTCAGAGGCTTGGTCTTGCCGCAGATCTTGATGCTGGAGATTACTTAATGTCATTTCAAGCCTTGGTTTCTTAGAAGGAGGTTGCATGTCTTCACGTGATGGAGTTCTTATATTTCTTAAGAACACTCGGGATCCATTTGCTTTTCTTTTTGTTGCTTGTTTTTTCATTTTCTTGTTGGTAATGTGGCGTGGGGATGCAGGTAAAATGTTCTCTTTCCCTTTTATCATCGCCTGGGGAAATACATTTGCGTCTTGAAATATAGAATATGTTGATACTGAGTTCTTATCACCTGGATTATTGCCGGGAACTATTTTCTTTTGCTTTGGGCCCGGGTGCTCCTTTCCCAAAATCAGTGCCCCCCCTTTTTGTTTCGTTATTTCTTTTAGTTCAGGTCCCGATCTAGCTTTGTATCATTAGTTGGTAGGTTGTTCTTCTGTGCATCTTTAGGGATTTCATTTACTGTTGCCCTCAGCTCGCAGGACTTCTGGATCCATTTATGATCTTCTAAGATCGCTTCCATTAGCAGATGTTTATTATTCGAGTCTTGGCGAGCCAGATCACATAGGCGATTCTGCTACTGGCACGAGGCGTCTGATTCCTTCTTGAGCCTTACGTCCAGTCTTTTCATAAAGCCTACCAGTTCCTTAATTTGCTCTTTTATTTCCAAATTCATTGCATAGGTCGAAGTTAAAGTGTCATTTAGCGTTTCATAGAGTTGCACATAGGGGGCCAACGTTGTATTTAGCGCTGCCATTATTACATTTTGAATGTGCGCAAGATCCTCCAAACTCCCTTTGTTGCACTGTTCGCTAAGTTTCCTCAAGCTCACGTCATCAACCATCAAAGGCTGAATGGTATGTTCCATTCTTGTGGTTGTTCCATCCAGGTAGCTATTAGTCGTGGGCCCTTTGGTTTGGTTGATTCTTTCCTTCTGAAATAAACCCCTCGGGGTGGCCGGACTAAGCTGCTCCTTTCCGTCCAGCGCAGCGATTTTCTCCATAATAAAAGAGAAACTCTTCCTTTTTTCACTCACGATTTTACCTGTTAGGTTTGAGATATCTTGGATTAATTTGCTGGCCAGGGTTGAATTCTTCCGTGTCGGTGATTCCGGGCTATTGCGTCCATATTTTGGAACCATATAGATTCTACTAGCCTTGTTTTGGATATATTCCTCTTCAAAGCCGAGGCCTTCATTCTCCCCGTTTTCTCCATCTCTGTACATGGTTTCCGAGAGCTCTTAGGGCCAGCTTTTGCCGACTCTGTAGATGGCGGGGTTATAGGTTGCTGTATTGAGTACTCCCATAAATCTTCCTGCCAATCAGGTTCATTTAAGCGGCAGGGAATTATCTCCCTATCATCTTCATACACGATTGTGATAGGTAGAGATCGCTTATTCGAGTGCTCCTTTACTTGAGGCTGTATCTTTCCATTGTGTTCATTTTTCTGTGTTGGCTGATTACCTTCGGTCTGCGCTGGCTCTGCCTCAGGAGCGACCATATCTTCTCGCAGCTCCACCTCTTGTTCATCATTATTTTTTTCCTTCTGGATTTCGATCTGATTTTTCTCTTACTTGTTGAGGACTAATAACTTTGCCCTTAATATGGCTCCCATTGATTCCAGGGGCAGAGGTGTATCTTTCAGCCTGGGGGTCTTGAGTTGTTGGTATGATCATTTCTTTTACTGTATCAAACTCAACGGACAGCTCGGTCAGTATATTTAAAGTCAGATGTTGTGTTTGTTCTGGCATCTCCCCATGTCGTTCAACAACATCCCTTTTTAATGGGCTCATGTCTTTCTTTTTTTTTATCCTTTCCTGAGAGAGAGCAGGGCCTTATCGGACGTTACTGACTTATTGCTACTATTGCCATCCAGTTTGTCTTCCTCTATGTTACTAGAGGGCTGAGTCACCTCCAAGGATTCCTTCTGCTGAAGTTCAGTCTGCTGCGTATTCTCAGCGGGTGCAGTGTTTAGCAAAACATCTAAATTCAAGCACCCGCATGGGGTCCTCATCCCTGCCTCCCCCTATGCCTACTTCTAAAGAATTAAGTCCCTCATTCCGGGAGACCAAACTCGTAAACGGGAGTCGGGTTTGTGTGAGGCTCGTGGGGCTTTATGTCTTTGTCGCGCTGGTGATGGCATCAGGGATTGCACAGCTGGGCAGGAGGTTAGGCGCTGTCTTACCTGTTGGCGCGTTTTTCGTCGAGAGTCCTCCTCCGGGTCAGTTGAGACGCTGGTCGCGCGCATACTTGCTCACGTAGTGCAGCTCCTCTCTACAGCATCTTCTTACAATTGACCCCGTGCTCCTTGTCTGCGTCCCCACCGGCAACACTGATAACACCACTTGCGCACCACTTCCGCTCTGCTTATGTGGAAGTGGGCGCTTTTGGGTGTTGTGGTGGGCTACAAGTGGCTCCTCCTTTTTTTTCCTTAAAGGCACAAATGCTATTAGCACACGGCTCAACAGCGTGCCAAAATGCAGTCAATGTCAGCAAATAAACGCCAAAAACGTAGCGTTCCAATAGTCCAGCAGCAGTTTGCCAGGGTCCTCCACCGATAACACCACTTGCGCACCACTTCCGCTCTGCTTACGCGGGATTGGGCGCTTTTGGGTGTTGTGCTGGGCTACAGATGTCTCCTCCTTTTTTTCCCTTAAAGGCACAAATGCTATTAGCACACGGGCTCAACAGCGTGCCAAAATGCAGTCAATTTCAGCAAATAATCACCAAAAACATAGCGTTCCAATAGTCCAGCAGCAGTTTGCTAGGGTCTTCCACCGATAACAAAGGGAAACTACTTGAACTACTAATCTTGCCAACAATGTAGTCAGGTGTATAATGGAACTAGCCATAGCCATTCCTAGAGTAGAGATTAAAGTGCTTTCCAGGAAGCCAGGAACTCCTTCCCTCTATTCTGCATACCCAAGTACTGCATTGTCAAGTTGCTGTCTTATGGATCATGGCTGAGTGTTATTTTGGAATTTCCCCTTCATTTCCCTATGGATATGATGTAAACCAGTCGCACAAGTGGTGTGGTTTCCTTATTTGTTATAAGGTTGTGTGTGCGTTTTATAAATGTGTAAACCAGAAAATTAAAGTTAGCCATTTTTACAGTCATTTTGTACTAGGGGAAAATCGCGGGGAACAGATTCATAGATCAGAATGTTGATTTTATGAAATATCCCCAAACTGCTGCCTTTTTTGGGGGGGCATTCCTTTGCCGAAGTGGGCTATTAGACAAGGGTCCACCTTCAATTTTTCCTTATTCCTAAAGAAATGCAGAAGGTGACCATTCTGATTGTCTGTGTTTTCCGGGTATAGAGAGAGACACTGTGGGGGTAATTCATGGAATAAATGTGTGCCGAAATTTGTGGCGAAAGCTGGAGCAAGCGTGAAAAAGCTAGCGCACCCGCACACATGCGATTCATGGAAGGCCCTGCGCGTGTTTTTACCGGGATGTGCGCCAATGGGTGCACACGTCACTGGGACATCCCAAAAGCCGTGTGCAACACTCACAGCGAAAGCGCACAATGTGTAGCGCACACACCAAAAATGGGGCGGAACACACGGAATGGGGAACAACACGTGAAAATGAGGGCGTAACTGGGGAAGTACTGCTGGGAAATACACGGAACGCCCACACGCTTGCGAACTACACGTATTCATGGAATCGAATAGGGGAAACCCGCGCACGCCAAACGACATGCACAGGCGCAAAGACATCCGCCACACGAAGGCAGGCGGAAGCGTCCCTGCGCATTATAAAAGTGCGCGCAACCAACAACACGTATATACAGCTACGATGAATGTGCCATTTCTCGGAGCACTGATCGTGGGACACCGCAGGAGGAGGAGAATAGCCAGGCCCCGCATTTATTTGCCCAGGACCAGCCTTTTTGGGATGCCTGATGACCAGGTCTATGGCAGGTATAGGTTTCCACTTCGTATCATCCTAGACCTGGTCACTGAGTGGGAGGATGACCTCACATCACCCACCCTGTGCTCCCAAGCACTCAGCCCCTTGGAAAAGGTGCTCAATGTCCTGCATTTCTTGGCCACTGGGTCATTTCAGCAGACAACTGCCATAGTTGAGGGTGTCTCACAGCCCACGCAGTCACGCTGCCTCCAACAGGTGTTGGCAATAATGACTGCATGCCCCTCAGTCTGCAGGCACATATACATGCCCAGGACACCCGCAGAAAGGCAGACTGTAGTCCAGGACTTTTACATGGTGGCACATGTTAGGCAGACTCCTGCGCAGTACCCTTAGGGACCACTACACACAATTAAGACTACAAGTGGTAATACAAGTTCACCTTTGGTACAAGCCTGTACCACTATGTTAAAGTGGTAGCAGTAGCGGAGCAGCCAGGCTTATCTCAATAGTATATGAGCAGTAGCAGAGATTACACCTGTTTGGAGCCAGGGGCCACAAACTCTGCCCGTGCTGCTCCAGGTAAGCCACCTGCTGCATAGAAAGTCTAATTTTACAGAATATTACTTACGCTCTTGCCTAACCTAACTTGTTGCCACCTCACACGTTCGCATATATCTCTGCTGCCCCTGCCTATGAACGTGCCACCTGGCTACACCCTAGAACACTTTACACTGTGCCCAGCAAATTGCGTTGCACTGCTGCTGATCGCCCATCTGTGCCTCTTCGCATCTAGATGTCTCTGAACTGTACCTACCCCCTTGTTAACTTAATCTAGGTACCCATGATCCTATGCAGTTGAGCCCTTTGGTCGCTAACGGATTACTTGAACTGTGTTGTGCCTTATGGTCGCTAACGGACCACTTGAACTGTGTTGTGCCTTATGGTCGCTAACGGACCACTTGAACTGTGTTGTGCCTTATGGTCGCTAACGGATTACTTGAACTGTGTTGTGCCTTATGGTCGCTAACGGACCACTTGAACTGTGTTGTGCCTTATGGTCGCTAACGGACCACTTGAGCTGTGTTGTGCCTTATGGTCGCTAACGGACCACTTGAACTGTGTTGTGCCTTATGGTCGCTAACGGATTACTTGAACTGTGTTGTGCCTTATGGTCGCTAACGGACCACTTGAACTGTGTTGTGCCTTATGGCCGCTAATGGACCACTTGAACTGTGTTGTGCCTTATGGTCGCTAACGAACCACTTGAACTGTGTTGTGCCTTATGGTCGCTAACGGATTACTTGAACTGTGTTGTGCCTTATGGTCGCTAACGGACCACTTGAACTGTGTTGTGCCTTATGGCCGCTAACGGACCACTTGAACTGTGTTGTGCCTTATGGTCGCTAACGGACCACTTGAACAGTGTTGTGCCTTATGGTCGCTAACGGACCACTTGAACTGTGTTGTGCCTTATGGTCGCTAACGGACCACTTGAACTGTGTTGTGCCTTATGGTCGCTAACGGACCACTTGAACTGTGTTGTGCCTTATGGTCGCTAACGGACCACTTGAACAGTGTTGTGCCTTATGGTCGCTAACGGACCACTTGAACAGTGTTGTGCCTTATGGTCGCTAACGGACCACTTGAACTATGTTGTGCCTTATGGTCGCTAACGAACCACTTGCTTGCGCATGCCATTTTTCAACCTAAATGTGATTACTGTTCTTAGGTGAACCCCTTGCCTACTTGCATCTACTTGCACATGCCATTCTTAGCCTGAGTTGCGAATTCAGGTAAACCCCCTGCCTAACTACACATGCCAAACCGTACAATGTACCTCAGCAAGAGCCAAACAACCACCCTACTGTATCTCCTCATACATATATTACACCTTACCACCTTCATTGCCACCATAACCATGTACCCTGCAGAAAATGCACCCTGTCCAACCCTAGAAAGAAACACTAGACTACGAGCCAGACTACCCCGTCTCTACGAGCCCATCTACCACAACAAGAGACCCACCCTGCAACACACCAAAATCCACCCGAGCCACATCACACCCTGCTACAACTCCACCCTACCCAAACTTATCCCTATAACAATCCAGGATACACCCAACACTACCACTATATCCGGAGCGTTGATCAACGCCAGATCAATAATGGCCCACGCCACAGAAATAGCAGACACCTTATCCTCAAACAACCTCGACCTCCTAGCTATCACTGAATCATGGCTGCACGAAGCAGCAGGCCCAGCACTCTCAATAGCCATTCCAGAAAATTACCAAATAATCAGAATGGACAGGCCCAACAACAGAGGAGGCGGCCTAGCCATCATAGCTAAAACAAACCTCGAGCTAAGACCACTGCCTCAAGCACCTCTCAAATCCTGCGAACTCCTAGCAGCCAAACTACCCATCTCCAACTGTCGCACCTTAACCATCCTTCTAATATATAGGCCACCCGGCCCCATTGGCTCATTCGAAGCAGACCTATCCAGCCTCCTAGCCAACAACATAAAAGACACCACCCAAATATTATTGCTAGGCGACTTGAATCTAGGACTAAACGACCCTGACGACAAATCAGCACAAGCCATAGCCAACATGCTAGATGAACACGGCCTAATCCAAAGAGTGCTCACCCCCACCCATAATAAAGGTAGGACCTTGGACTGGATCGCCACTCTAAACTGCGACACCGTCATTACCAAAACCACTCCCCAGCACTGGACAGACCATTACCTCATTGACTTCACCTTATCTCTCAATAAAGAAGTCATCAAAGGAAAAATCATGGCACCACCACTACCCACTAGAGCAAAAAAAAACATAACCCCCGACAACCTCCTACCACTACTACTGCCAACCCTCAATGCTCGCCCCGATAATCTAAAACCAGAACTCCTAGTAGAAAACTATAACAATACCATAAAAAAAGGACTAGACATCATTGCCCCTCTAAAACTGCAAAAAAGCAAACAGCAAGCCCACCTGAACACCTGGTTCACCCCACATCTGAAAGAACTTAGACTGCACAAAAGGAAACTTGAAAGCCAATGGCGCAACTCCCCCACAGAAGAGAACAAATCACAACTCAAACTTTGTGCAAACAACTACAAAAAAGAAATCCTACTCACCAAAAAGAAACTATTCAATGAAAGAATCGAAAAATCGAGCTCCAACACCAGAGAACTATTTGCTATATTAAGGGAACTAGAATCCCCGATACCCCCACCAGACAATATAATTAAGGATAAAGTATGGTGCACCAGCGTCCAAAACGCACTAACTAATAAAATCAAAAGTCTCCAAACCAAAATCGCTCTGAAAAAAGACTCTCTCACCACCAATGAAACATCTCCCAGCAACCACGATAAAACAGCCAACCGCCCAGGCCATAATCTCTTCAGATTTACCAAAATATCTATCCCAGAAACAGAAAAAATTATAGCCTCACTTAAACCATCTAACTGCAAAGGCGACAACTGCCCTCCCCAGATAATCAAGGATGCTGCTAGGGATCTAGCCCCCTTTATAACCAAGCTGATCAACGCATCTTTCTCCTCCAACACCATACCAAGCAACCTCAAAGAATCTTGGGTCCTGCCTCTCCTCAAGAAGCAAACCCTAGACCCCGCTATCCCCACCAATTACAGGCCCATCACCACGGTGCCATTCCTGTTAAAGATAATAGATAGAGTAGCATACCTGCAGATTCAGCAATATCTTGAAACTCACAAACTACTAGGCACCCACCAATCAGGCTTCAGACCGAAGCACGGCACCGAGACAGCCTTAATCGATCTTAAAACCCAGATCAATGAGATTAACGACAAAGGGAACACTGCCATGTTACTACTCCTCGATCTGTCGGCAGCATTTGACCTGGTGGATCACGCAGTCCTGTGCGAACACCTGGCCTCAGCAGCCCACTTCTCGAAAGAGGCTATAGCCTGGATCCAATCATTCCTGGACAACCGAACTATGAGGGTCTTCTCCACCCTAGCCTCAGCAGACCCCATTAAAATAACCTGTGGGGTGCCCCAAGGCTCCTGCGTCTCTCCCACCCTCTACAACATCTTTACCAAGCCCCTATTTGACAAGCTGGACAGACTGGGTGTCTCATATACCAATTATGCAGATGACACCCAGATCCTCATACCCCTTTCAGGCAACTACGCTTCAGATACGGCCTTGGTAAACAAAATATATCTCATCATTCAGGCATGGATGGCCACACACGGTCTATGTCTAAATGATGAGAAAACCGAAATCCTGCTCCTCGGATCCAATACCAATCTCAAAAAACTCAGTTCTCCAGCATGGGGTCTGGCATGGATTCACATGCTCATGAATATTCCCCGTCGTCAGGCTGGGAATCCTCGGTAAAGAAAAAACCAGTATCAGTTTCGTTTCTGATCTGTCTTTCGTAGTAATAACCAATCACTGGTCTCTGCGTCATACTGACCACAGCCAATGACTGCCCTCTACCTAAGCACCGCCTCTGGCAGCCATCTTCAGATTTTTACCGCACGTTCATGTGTTGGGATCCTCGTGCTATTGCTCTCGAGCGTTAGTGCTATTTTTTTCGCGCTTTTTCACAAAACTTCGATTCTTTCGGTCAAAAGAGCCTCAAGCTCCACCGATCCTACATCCGATCAACGGGGACCCGTGTCGGATTCATCTGTGCCCCTCAAGGGTGAAGATTTCGTCGAGCTACACTTCGGAGGACTCCAGAAGCTTCTCAGGCCCGGTCTCGGAGATGGCCCAGGAGAAGGGAAGCTCGACGCCCGGAAAGCTGTTCAGGGCCTGCCCTGGATGCCAGCTGCAGAACGTCTTCAAGGAGGACGAACACTCTTTCTGCCTTTACTGCCTTCATGGGGACAAGACGCACGTGGAGAAGGACTGTGCGTTTTGCGGCAACATGTCGGAACGGACCATGAAGGACCGCCATCAACGTCTCGCCAGCTGGCTGGAGGGTAAGAGCCCGTCTGGCGAGAAGAAGAAGAAATCTGAGCGGTCTTCTAAGACCTTTGAGGGCGCCCCGGCGACGGGGGCCCAACATAAGGCCAAGCACCGCGAGTCCGCTGGCACCGGGAGCGCCGAACGGTCGGGCTCTACGGGCGCCAGGCAGGGCGCACCCTCCCCGGCACCATCAACCACGAGCCAACGCTCTGGGTCGGGTAAGAGGAAGGCCGAGCACCCGGCGAAGCTCCTGGAGAGGCCCCGGTCGAGCTCTAAGGCAGAGGAGGAGCGTGGCAGTGCCCCCTCCCTCAAGGATAAGGCGGTGAGCGCACCTAAGGTGGTGAAGGCCTTGATCCATTCGACCAAGCCCTCTATCGAAACGGTTGCGGCGGCCCTGGCCCAGCCTGTGGAGGCTGCACCAGTGGTGGCGGCCTCGGGGCCCAGAATCTCCCTGCCTCCTCGGAGGGAGTCTTCTTTTGTGCCCATCGATAGGACCCCCGTGAAACCCTCCGTGGGGAAGAAGAAGGGGGGGCAGGGCGTCGTCGTAGAGTCGGCCTCAACCTCAGAAGAGGAGCTGATCGAGGTCTTAAGCCACGGCCTAGGCGTGGAACAAGACCAGCCCGTCGGAATGAGCCCCGACGCAGGTGACGACGACGACATCATCGAGGATACCGACGGGGCCCCTGCTCGCCCGTCGGATTCCCCTCTGCCAGCGCCGCAAGACAACTCAGCGGCCATTTTGTTGGCTATACAGTCCTTATGCTCCGAGATAAGGACGAGACTACCGTTACCGACGGAGGAACCTCTCCCGTCGGGGGATCCAGAACCGGGACCTTCTGGTGCTCCCCCTACCAAGAAAAGAAGGATCCATCCACCGCCTCCTTTTCAACCGTCGCGCCCCGTCCAGCCCTCCTCCCCGTCCACCCGAGGGGATGATACGGGGACTGACACGGCAGCGACGGGTACGGACGACGAGGCATACGACGAGGATTTTCCGTCGTCGCCTCCCACCAGGGCTTCTCCGCCCGACGAGATTGGATCGTTCCACTCAATGATCGCCAGGGCATCCGAGCTTTTCCAACTCTGCCCTGAGGAGAAGAAAAAGGAAGGCTTCCTTTACCAACGGCGCGAGGCCAAGAGGAAGACGGTCCTCGCTGTGCCTCTGTTGGACGACATTTGGGATGAGGGCCTTTCCCTCCTCAAGAACCCTTCCACGACGCCAGCGAAAAGAGACCGGTACGAGAAAAAGTACCGGGTCCCGGACTCGGCCCCCCTATGCCTCCGGGCGCAGGAGTCATCTCGTCGGCAGCGACGACGATTAAAGCGGCCAACGCCTTGGCTATCGTGGCCCGCTACGACAGGGAACTCTGGTACAAGATAGCTCCCCTGCTGGATTTTCTGCCGGACGACAAGAGGGCGGAGGCCCTTGAGATCCTGCAGGAAGGTGAGGTGGCCTCGGACCACGCCATCACCGTGGCGACGGACATCGCCGACACTGGGTTCCGCCAGATGGGCAACGGCGTTTGCCTTCGACGTCGTGGATGGCTCAAGGCTACGGACTTTCGGCAGGACGTCCAGACCAGGGTCCTGGACATGCCCTTCGACGGGAACAACCTGTTTGGGAAGACAGTGGACGATTCCCTCCAGGCCATCAAGGCGGATACTGAGACGGCCCGGGCCCTTGGAGTACTGCAGCAACGGCGGACGCCCTTTCGGAGCGGCGGAGGCAAGGGCGCCTCCAAAAGTTCCGGCGGCGGTTTCGCTTCCTACCGTCAAGCGGCCCGCTCGTCGTCGCAAGAGGCCTACAGAGGACGAGGCAAGTCTGGCGGACCCCGCCGTCGTCGCCAAGGAGGCCAAGGCGGCAAGGCCGCGTCCAAGCAGGATTGAACCGGCCGTGGGGTCGGGCCCCCACCGAAGCACCCCGGTGGGAGGCCGGCTGGCGGGCTTCGTCAGCGTGTGGGAGTCCATCTCCACCGACCGTTGGGTGCTGGACGCCCTGGCCCGGGGCCACGCGCTCGAGTTTCAAAGAAGGTGCCCGCGCGTCCCCCCCCGTGGCCAGGAAAGAACTTCACGTCCCTCAACTTCTCCTGGAGGTAAAGGCGATGCTCAGAAAGGGCGCCATCGAACTCGTCCCAAAGAGGCTTCGGGGCTCCGGAGTCTACTCGCGATACTTCCTCGTGAAGAAGAAGACGGGAGGATGGCGCCCCATCCTGGACCTGCGACGCCTGAACAAGTTCATCAAGGCGCAGAAGTTCCGGATGGTCACCCTCCAGCACGTCCTGGGTCAGCTGGAGGAAGGAGACTTCCTATCGTCGTTGGATTTGGAGGATGCCTACTTCCACATTCCCATCCTAAAGGGGCACCGAAAATTCCTCAGATTCGTGGTCCAAGGGCGTCATTACCAGTTCAAAGCCCTTCCCTTCGGACTACGGTCGGCACCCAGGGTTTTCACCAAGTGCCTCGCACCGGTGGCGGCGCAGCTGCGCCGCGAGGGGATTCACGTCTACCCCTACCTGGACGACTGGCTCATCCGCGCCAAGACGAGGGAGCTCGCCGTGGTCCACACGGCAAGGACCGTCCAACTCCTCACGGACCTGGGATTCTCCGTGAACTACGCCAAATCCCACCTGGTGCCCGCGCAAGTCGCACTGTTTCTGGGAGCGAGGCTCGACACAGTGTCCCTTCTGGCCTCCCCGTCGGAGGAGAGGACCAGGACCATCTTGGGCAAGGTGCAACGGATGTTGGTGGCCGACGCGGCCAAGGTGAGGTCCATCAAGTCCCTCCTCGGGATGATGTCTTCCTGCATCTACCTCATTCCCATGTGCAGGCTCCGGATGCGCCCGTTGCAAGAATTCCTGGATGCGCGCTGGATCCAGACGACGGGCAGCTTCGAGGAAAGGATCAAGCTCGACGAGAGTTTCCGACGAGCGATACGGTGGTGGGGCACCCGCGCGCATCTGACGGCGGGCATGGACTTCCAGACCCCAGCCCACCAGGTGACTGTGACCACGGATGCCTCCCTAGAAGGGTGGGGAGCGCACACCGAAAATCTGCACGCAAGGGGACTCTGGCTCCCGACGGAGAAGTCCCTGCATATCAACGTCCTGGAGCTCCGTGCAGTGTTTTGGGCCCTCAGGTCCTTCCTTCCGTCCCTCAAGGGCAAGGTGGTGAGGATCTTCACCGACAACACCACCACCATGTTTTACATCAGGAAACAGGGCGGAACCAGGTCCCCAGCGCTGTCCAAGGAGGCGCAGGACCTGTGGCATTGGGCCGTCGCCCAAGGGATTCTTCTGGTGCCGTTTCATCTGGCAGGGATAAAAAACACCATCGCCGACTCACTCAGCAGGGAGCTGCGCTCGTGCCACGAGTGGGAACTACGGCAGGATCTGGTCGATCGCCTCTTCCGACGGTGGGGCACACCCCAGATCGACCTGTTCGCGACGGCGACGAACACCAAGTGCCGGAGGTTCGCCAGCAGGTTTCCCCAGACGAGGAGCATGGGCGATGCTTTCTCGTTCCCCTGGGAGGGCCTGTTCCTCTACGCGTTCCCTCCCTTGCCTCTGCTAATCCGGCTCGTCAACCAGCTCAAGAGGTCACGGTGCAGGATGATCCTCGTCGCACCTGCGTGGCCGAGGCAGATATGGTTCCCGGACCTTCTGGACTTGTCGGCGTCCCCGCCAATCAAGCTGCCGGCGGACGCGGATCTACTCTCCAGGGAAGGAGGCGCCATCCTCCACCACGACCCGAAGTCGCTGAACTTGCAGGCCTGGCTCCTGCAGCGCTAGAGTTTGGAGGATACGACATACCGGCCGATTGCAGAGAGGTTCTTGCAAAGGCCAGGGCGTCCTCGACTCTTAAATGCTACGGACACAAATGGAAGAGGTTCTCTGTCTGGTGCCACGCACAGAAGATTAACCCTCTACGGATTACGGCTCCCCAAGTACTGCCGTACCTGCTGACGCTGGCCAAAGCTGGTCTGGCACACGCGTCCATCAAGATTCATCTTGCTGCGATCTCCCGATACACCAGAACCACGGGCCGGACGTCCTTGTGGTCTCATCGTCTGGTGAAAGAGTTCATGAAGGGACTGTTCAGATCGTTCCCGCCGGTGAAGGCTCCGGCCCCGGCGTGGGAGCTCAACGTGGTGCTGACCAAGCTCATGGGACCTCCGTTCGAGCCTCTGCACTCGGCCCCGTTGAAGTTTCTATCGTGGAAAACAGCTTTTCTCGTGGCCATCACCTCCGCACGACGAGTGGGAGAGATCCAGGCCCTTTCCTGCAAGGCCCCGTACTTGACTTTCCACGACACGAGGGTAGTGCTCAGGACGCACCCCTCCTTCATGCTCAAGGTACCGTCGGACTTTCATCTCAACGAACCCTTGGTGTTACCTGTGTTCTTCCCGTCGCCTTCGTCGCCGGCTGAGAGGACTTTGCACTCGCTGGATGTGGCTAGAGCGCTGAAGTTCTACGTGGACCGCACGAAAGGTTTTCGGAAGACGTCACAACTCTTTGTGAACTTTGGACCTGTCAATCAGGGGAAGGCCCTCTCGAAGGCTTCCATCTCCAGATGGCTCTCCGGCTGTATCATGTACTGTCACCGGTTGGCAAACCGACCGCTGCCTGGCCGTCCGAGAGCCCATTCCACCAGAGCGATCGCAGCTACCACGGCGTTCCTATCTGGTGTGCCCCTGCTGGACATATGCAGGGCTGCTACGTGGAGGTCGACGCACACCTTCACGAAATTCTACTGCGTCGACCGGGATTCCAGGGAGGAGTCCAGGGTCGGCCAAGCAGTGCTGCGCAACCTGTTCGCCTGAGGTGAGCCTGGTGAGGAGGTAAGATGCTTAATGTTGAGTTGATGTGATGCTTAATGTTGAGCCTTTGCCACCTCCCGTGGTTGTGCATGTGTGTACTGCTATGTATTCTTTATTCATGAGCATGTGAATCCATGCCAGACCCCATGCTGGAGAAGGAACAAGTTACTTACCTGTAACTGTTGTTCTCCAGCATGGGTCTGGCATGGATTCACATGCGAACCCTCCCGCCTACCCCTCTGCGGCTCTTCACTTGGTCATACTGCCACTTCACGTGCTTCCAAATCTGAAGATGGCTGCCAGAGGCGGTGCTTAGGTAGAGGGCAGTCATTGGCTGTGGTCAGTATGACGCAGAGACCAGTGATTGGTTATTACTACGAAAGACAGATCAGAAACGAAACTGATACTGGTTTTTTCTTTACCGAGGATTCCCAGCCTGACGACGGGGAATATTCATGAGCATGTGAATCCATGCCAGACCCATGCTGGAGAACAACAGTTACAGGTAAGTAACTTGTTCCTTCTAACTACAAGGCCTTCAACATTGATGGCAATACCATCACAGTGGCCAAAACAGTGAAAACACTAGGCTTTCACCTTGATGCAACCATGTCACTAAAAAAACAAGTCAACTCACTAGCATCCTCCACCGCCTACACATGCAAGCTAATTAGGGCAAGTAGAGCCTTCCTCACCCAAGCTAGCTGCATCATCATAGCCAACGCCCTAATACTATCCAGACTGGACTATTGCAACGCCATGTACCTAGGAGCCAACAAATGCATAACCAACAAACTACAGACACTACAAAACAACGCTCTCAGAACAGCCCTCAACCTACCCTCTAAGGAACACATCTCCAACAAAAGAAGAGAACACAAATGGCTTAAAATCCATGACCGCATCTCCCTCAAAACGGCATCACTCACCCACAAATGCTTAAACAACACAGCCCCCCCCTATCTCGCATCCAGAATAAAGAAAAAAACGTCCTCCCGCCCCACCAGATCGATCAATTCCTACTGCCTGCAAGTACCCAATTTCAGACAAAAGAAAACCGGCGGCAGCAGCTTCCCTGTCCTGGCAGCCCAACACTGGAACGCCCTCCCACTCCACATTAGGACTGACCAATCCTACTTTAGCTTCAGGCGAAACACCCTCACTTGGCTGCGGGCCAATGATCCTCACGACTAACCCTGCCATCTAATCTGATCATGCCAGTGCTATAACCTGACTACCATGAACAGCCTTAAATTTGTAAATATGTAAATGCAACCGAACTGCCCCTATGCACAGTATTAATATGTAAACCTGTAAGCTTTCGCTCAATTATATGTATATATGCACATCCCACACAATGTAACTGTAAATGCAATGCTCTTTTTCTCATGCCTATCTTATTCTGTAACCAAGTTTTTATGCAATCCTATCTTCCTGACCTCTGTTGCGCCCTGTTACCCCTGGGTTTTGCGCGCTATACTAAATAAATAAACAAATAAACAAACAAATACACAAAGGGACCACAATTACTGTGACTCAAGTAAACACTGACTCAAGGTTTCAGGTAAAAAAATATAAGTACATTTATTTTTAAACCAGCTGTAAAACACAACACTTCTATTAATTCAAAATCACACGTAAAATATACTACAAACAACCAATTCTCTTGACACAGAATAGCTCAAGGTGAGTACCTTATGTATTGGCGGACCGGTGTTGTGAAACAAAAGACATTACCGGGAACACATATTTGATCAAGTTTTGACAGCTCGGTCGTATTAAAGAAACGCCTATCCACGGTAAGAAATTTTACCGGGGCAAAAACACTTAGCACCTTGGCTAGCCAGAGAGAGTTGGGGGCAAAAATCATATGCAGTACTTTTGTCAAGGCAGACAGAATCAGAGAACACTCGCTGACAGAAATACAAATGTCAATAAGCCGGAGCCAGTGTCAAGTGGAACCGGGTTCCTGTTGTCGAGGATCACACAGTGAGACAGTTCAAGATTCAACGTTGCCAGGAGTACTTGGATATTGTCAACAGAGGAAGCAAAAGTTATAAGAAGGAGTGAAGACAAGGGCAAGCCTTGGAGGAGGAGAAAAGGGATTTACCCTAATTCCTCAAGCAGAACACAGTACCTTATTCAATGAAAAAGCTGGTGCCACGGCAGTTGTTTCTGGTAGTTTCCTGCAGACCCATGGTTCCTGGAGCTTCGGCAAGAAGGAGGACATCTGGAGGGGTCTGCACCACACGGGGATGAAGCCAGCAGCAGCGACGGTGAATAAAAGGTGCGCACCTTTAAAACAGGAGAGGCTCTTCAGATCGCTATCCGGACCACTGCAGCAGTGTGCAGCGATTTCGACCACGAACAGGATCCTCTGGCTGTGGAAGATGCGCTGGTTGACCCCACCAAGCTCAACGGAAGAAGACTCCAGACTGGATCTTCTCTGGTCGTTGAAGGGTAGATAGCTACGGACTGCTGCAGGGCTTCACCGGGACGGGGTAGTTGTAGCAGCCAACTTCTTCTCCGCTTCTCTTCGGTTCCTTGTAGTTCCAGTGGCGACTCTGACTTCGAGCCCAAGAGTCCTGCCTTTTATGCGAAAATCCCCCATTCACTCAGCCTGGCTGTCAATCACGCAGCAGGGGGGTTGTCCAGCCCAGAAAACCACCTCGGCCATTCATGGCAAAGTGCGACTTGGGTTTCCTAGGATACCCTGTGCAGGGGGTGACTACATCCCTCTCTCACATTCAGCCCACCTAGACACGCAGGCGCCCAGAGGAGGGCTTCTTAGCAGAAGCCCGCCAAAAGGCAGTGAACAAAGAAGCAAACCTGGTGGCAAACCTGGTTTGCTGTACAAAGTAAAACACAAGAAGGACTTTAACAAAAAGAAATGGCGAATAAACCCGACCGGAGCCAAAAGAAAGAGTATTTCGTCAAGCAGGTTTATGTTCGAGGCTAATATAATAGCCTAAAACAATACCACGTTTATATAGTTTAATCGCGGTAGAAAAGTTAGGGTAGATACCACTGCCACCAGCCAAGTCTAAATGTTAAATGAGCAAAACAAAGCTCTACGAGGTACAGATAAAAAGGGCTAAGGATTAAACCTTTCCAGTACTCCATGTAAAATGGTGTGTACTGGATCTGTGGTTATTTGACTAAGTAAAGTAAATGGCAACTTTACCCTTTTCTGGGGGACTGTAGTCAGCCCCAGAAATGGAGTCGGTGGGAAGTCTAAAAGACAACCCTTTGTCACTGCACTGAAGGTGCTGTGTAACACACAAAAGAAGGGGGCTACTGAAGTGGTGTACTCCAGAGTCCACAATCACAAAAACAGATAAAATACACATGGCAAAACACAGGTAAGAGAGTGGGAAAAAGAGGCACACTCTTACCAAGTGGAAAAAATAAACTCCAGAAATCCAGCAAAGCTGCTGGGGGACTCACTAGGTGAGGGAAATTAGCCATAAATGAGAATTCTCCCTAACAGCACACTTCCCTAAAGTGCTTGCTGCCATAGATTGCACCCATGTGGCCCTACGTACACTTAGGGCCATGAACATCTACCGCAACCGCAAGCACTGGCATTCCATCAACGTACAGGTTGTATGCGATGCCCATGGAATCATCACCTCTGTCTATGCAAACTATCCTGGGTCTACCCATGACAGTTTCATATACAGAATGTCCACCCTGAGCGGGGACCTGAAAGCTGGGAAGCATGGCGACACATGACTCATTGGTGAGTACAAATGTCTGTGCACATGCATGCATGTCACACATAGACAAATACACAAACCCAACTAATGACAACCAGCCTCACCTCCCCAGGGGACAGTGCCTACCCTCTGAGCAACCACATGATCACGCCAATATGGAACCCCACCACACCACCCCAGGTAAGATACAACGCAGCCCATATTGCAACCAGGGGCATAGTGGAGCACACATTCAGAGTGCTCAAGTCACGCTTTCGCTCCCTTGACCGCTCTGGCGGGCAGCTGCTATATGCACCCCCAGTAATGCGCAGAATCATTGTGGCAGCATGTGTCATGCACAATGTTGCAACACGGCGGGGCGTACCGGTGGACATGGTGGTGCCCCCACATCCCCAACCACATGCACAGGCGCTGCTCATGGGAGGGGAAAGGACGCATGCGAGGCAGCCCGGACCCAGCTTGTGGCCACAATTTTCACCTAAACTCCCACCCCTGTGGCGTGCACACAGGCCTGGCACATACCATGTGAGAATCGAGGATGACAAAGAGACAGTCAACTCTCACAACCGTACCACCCTTAGAATGCTGCCATGGAAGTGCTACATTGTGTGCATCCCTAGCTACTTAAACATAACTAATCCTGTGTGACCAAAAGGAACACGTGCAAGGTGCATATCACACCACCCCCCTGCAAAACAGGCCATGAAAATCACTGGTATGTCACCCAAACCCTCCCAACCCCCATCACCCTCGTCGGCCACACCATGACCTTGCATGCAACAGCAAAAGAGCAAACCAAAAGCACAACAGATGACCAGTTAGATACGAAGTGACACGTGATAAATGGAAAGAGGCCTGAGACAATCACACCTGACATGGAATCAGATGAAATGACCGACCAACAACCTCCCATACATACAAAGTCATACACAAATGCATGCCACCAGCACTACCATCAACAAAAGACAGAATGCCTGTTGCCATGCACATTGGCCAATCCAAATCAGCAAATCCCAAAACCGTGTGCTGTGTGTGTCTCCTGCAACACACCGATCAGCACACAGCATAGTGAGCAGCCATTGTTTTGGGGATACACCTTGAACATCATATAAAAAGGACAAGCAACAAAAATAACCCAGTGACGCATATACACGATTCCCAAATGGTAAGTGATCATGCGCTGCAGGGACACAGCATGCCAGAAAAGGCAATCTATGTGCACGTGTGGGCATGGAAGGGTGGTTGAATGTGTGGTGGTGCATTGTGTAAGTGTGTGTGTCAGTAGGGACATGCACTCAATACATGCATGTGAAATGAAGTGACCCTCAGTGTCCTGTACACATCACATGTGAACATTGCCCATGTGGACACACCAGTATGTCAAACCACACCAATCCCCTGACACCTGAAAAGTAAACCCAACACAGGAATAGCCATTGACCAGCACAACACTTCATGTACATAGTACCCCATAATGACAATGTCAAAGAGTGCCCAATCACTGTAGCCCAAGCGTACTGTCCGACAACAAAAGCCCTTCCTCATTTCCTCATCACCATGACCTTCAGAAGAACTGTGTCTGGGGTCCGTCGGCTTCTTCCTTTTAGTCTACCTGGCTTCAGGATCCCCCTTCCCCATGGTTTCCTTGTTCTTCCTTTCATGTAAATAGGGTCAAGCCCCCTCAGAGGCCACCTTCATTGGTAAAAATACTAAATCGCAGAGAACTCCAAGGAGCCAAACCCCCAAACCAGGGAAAAAGCCTCTATGCACCAAAAAACCCTAAAAGAGTCTCCAGTAGATGACTTGAAGTCGCAGAAAATGACCAAGCACATGTCCAAGCTGAATGATAGAATAACTACCAAGGTAGCACAGTTGAACAATGGTTCAACAGGATGGGTAGCAATTTGAGTACACAATAATCAATGAGGATGCCACAACTGATGGGTAGAGCTGGAACTTGAGTAGAAAATAACCAAGGAGGCTGGCACAACTGGATGGTTGAGCCGAAACCCAATCAATCCTTGATAGCGTGAACGAAGAAAAGCAGAGACAGCACAAGTCTGAAAAGGCACAGTGAATGCGAGATAGCCGGAAACAGCTGACAGCAAGTTAAGAGCCACAACAGTTGAATAGCATTGGTAAAGGGCCAAAGTCAACATAAAGGTATGGATGTAATAGATGAAAGACAGGAGGAGCGAGAGAGAGATGCTGTGGATCAGAAGTGTACTGAGGCAAACTGAGGCAGTGTAAGAGTATGTGGAAATAACTGCCCGAGAGACAGGCAGACAGATCTGCAACAAGGACAGTAGCAGGAAGAAAAACAGGGACTAAAGGCACCAGAGTGTGAAAACCAAGTAAAAGAGCTGTAGTCCAGTAGGAAAACTGCGCCGTTAGGCAGCAGCTAAGTCCAAGAGGTAAGACAGATACAACGTGCCATCCAAACGGTACAGAGCGGAGTAGTAGTATAGGCGGATATCTCAGGTGAGGACTGGACCGTGAGTTGTGCTGTTTGGGTCACATTCCTAATGCATCCTCCTTTGCCACAATCCCCAGGGGCTGAACTCAACACTTACCAACTTGATATTGTCACCACCCGGCCCCCTCCCACCATCAGTGTGACTTTGACAGCTAAAGGATGCAGGCTACCGTCTGCAGCATGAAGTGCATCAAGCACGTATACAGGCAAGAAATTAAAATACATCACAATCAACTTCAATAAATGGACAGTTCAAAAATGTACTCACCAAAATTGATTGTAGACATGCCGTGGAGAAAACATCCATAATCCCCACTAGGGGTGTAAACACAAGTAATACAGCAGCAGACAGGCCACAGAAATGACGAAAGTCCAATGCCCTTGTGTAAATTGTTGTCACACCGAACCATCCTTGCAAGCCCATGGAAAGGGGAAGCAGGAGTGGCATTTGTGTCAGGACCCCAAGCCACAAACACATACACGAGACAAGCTTGAATGGGCCCAGCTGGAATAGACAGTGGATGCTTTCAAAAGCCACAAAGCACCACACCGTCACAAGAATGCACAATAGACAAACAATTTTAAACTAATAAAATAAAAAATGGCCACATACGACCCGGGGGAAAGGCACCCGGGAGGGGGGAGGAACAGGGTGCAGCTCAACACCCACATGCGATGATGTTGAGATTAAAAAAAAACTCCATGGGCTCAATGCCTGCACGGCCCGACCTTTGTGGGAGATAAGTCATCGTCCTGCTCACCCTCTGGATGGAAAGCAGAAGGTGGACGTGGCACAGTTGCCTGACCACGCCTATGCGCAGCTTGCCCCTCAACAGCAGCAAGCATGTGGGTCTGGTAAGCCGGTCCTGTGTGGCAATGACACGTAGGTCAGCATGCAGCACCTCACATGATAAGCATGCTTCTCCAGCATGGGGTCTGGTATGGATTCACATGCTCATGAATATTCCCCGTCGTCAGGCTGGGAATCCTCGGTAAAGAAAAAACCAGTATCAGTTTCGTTTCTGATCTGTCTTTCGTAGTAGTAACCAATCACTGGTCTCTGCGTCATACTGACCACAGCCAATGACTGCCCTCTACCTAAGCCCCGCCTCTGGCAGCCATCTTCAGATTTTTACCGCACGTTCATGTGTTGGGATCCTCGTGCTATTGCTCTCGAGCGTTAGTGCTATTTTTTCACGTTTTTTCTCAAAAACTTCATTTTTTTCGGTCAAAAGAGCCTCAAGCTCCACCGACTCTCCATCCGATCAACGGGGACCCGTGTCGGATTGTTCTACGCCCCTCAAGGGTGAAGATTCGTCGAGCTACGCTTTTGGAGGACTCCAGAAGTTTCTCAGGCCCATCTTGGTCATGGCCCAGGAGAAGGGAAGCTCGACGCCCGGAAAGCTGTTCAGGGTCTGCCCTGGATGCCAGCTGCAGAATGTCTTTAAGGAAGACGAACACTCCTTTTGTCTTTACTGCCTACATGAAGACAAGACGCACGTGGAGAAGGACTGTGCGTTTTGCGGCAACATGTCGGAGCGGACCATGAAGGACCGCCATCAACGTCTCGCCAACTGGCTGGAAGGGAAGAGCCCGTCCGGCGAGAAGAAGAAGAAGAAATCCGAGCGGTCTTCTAAGACCTTTGAGGACGCCCCGGCGACGGGGGTCCAACATAAGGCCAAGCACCGCGAGTCCCCTGGCACCGGGAGCGCCGAACGGTCGGGCTCTACGGGCACCAGGCAGGGCGCACCCTCCCCGGCACCATCAACCACGAGCCAACGCTCTGGATCGGGTAAGAGGAAGGCCGAGCACCCGGCGAAGCTCCTGGAGAGACCCCGGTCGAGCTCGAAGGCGGAGGGGGAGCGAGGCAGTGTCCCCCCCTCAAGGAGAAGGCGGTGAGCGCACCAAGGGTGGTGAAAGCCTTAATCCATCCGGCCAAGGCCTCTATCGAGACAGTCGCGGCGGCCCTGGCTCAGCCTGTGGAGGCTACGCCGGTGGTGGCGACCTCGGGGCTCAGAGTCCCCCTGCCACCGCGGAGGGAGTCCTCTTTTATGCCCATCGACAGGACCCCCGTGAAACCTCCGACGGAGAAGAAAAAGGGGGGGGGGCAGGAGGTCGCCGTGGATTCGGCCTCAACCTCTGAGGAAGAACTGATCGAGGTCTTAAGCCACGGCGTTAGCGTGGAAGAAGACCAGCCCGTCGGGAGGGATCCCGACGCAGGAGACGACGACATCATCGAGGGTACCGACGGGGCCCCTGACCGCCCGTCGGATTCCCCTCTGCCAGTGCCGCAAGACAACTCGGCGGCCATTTTGTTGGCTATACAGTCCTTATGCTCAGAGATAAGGACGAGACTGCCGTTACCAGTGGAGGAACCACTCCCGTCGGGGGACCCGGAACCAGGCCCTTCAGGCAGCCCCCCTCCTAAGAAAAGAAGGATTCACCCTCCACCTCCTTTTCAGCCGTCGCGCCCCGTTCAGCCCTCCTCCCCGTCCACGACTCGAGGGGATGATACGGGGACTGACACGGCTGCAACGGGTACGGACGACGAGGTGTACGACGAGGATCTGCCGTCGTCTCCTCCCACCCGGGCTTCCCCGCCCGACGAGATTGGATCTTTTCACTCCATGATCGCCAGGGCATCCGAGCTCTTCCAGCTCTGCCCTGAGGAGAAGAAGAAGGAAGGTTTCCTTTATCAGCAGCGCGAGGCCAAGAGGAAGACGGTCCTCGCGGTACCTCTACTGGACGATATTTGGGATGAGGGCCTCGCCCTCCTCAAGAACCCATCCACGACGCCGGCTAGAAGAGACCGGTACGAGAAGAAGTACCGGGTCCCGGACGCGGCCCCCTTGTGCCTCCGGGCGCAGCCTACCCCGGACTCCGTCGTCTCCGCGGCGGCCAGGAAGAAAGCGGGGGGGGGGTCGCGGCCTCCACGTCGACTTCCCCGCCGGACGGCGAGGGAAAGAAATTGGACACGATGGGGCGCAGGGTCATCTCGTCTGCAGCGACGACGATTAAGGCGGCTAACGCCTTGGCTATCGTAGCCCGGTACGACAGGGAGCTGTGGTACAAGCTGGCTCCCCTGCTGGACTTCCTACTGGACGACAAGAGGGCGGATGCCCTGGAGATCTTGCAGGAAGGTGAGGTGGCGTCGGACCACGCCATCACTATTGCGACGGACATCACCGACACTGGATTTCGCCAGTTGGGCAACGGCGTGTGCCTTAGGCGGCGTGGATGGCTCAAGGCTACTGACTTCCGTCAAGACGTACAGACCAGAGTCCTGGACATGCTGTTCGATGGGAACAACCTGTTTGGGAAAACAGTGGACGATTCCCTTCAAGCCATTAAAGCGGACACGGAGACAGCCCGGGCTCTCGGGGTTCTCCAGCAACGGCGGCCGCCCTTTCGGAGCGGCGAAGGCAAGGGCGCCTCCAAAGGTTCCGGCGGCGGATTTTCCACCTACCGTCAAGCGGCCCGTTTGTCGTCTCAAGAAGCTTACAGGGGACGAGGCAAGTCAGGCGGACCCCGCCGTCGTCGCCAAGGAGGTCAAGGCGGCAAAGCCTCGTCTAAGCAGGATTGAACCGGCCGTGGGGTCGGGCCCCCACCGAAGCACCCCGGTGGGAGGCCGGCTGGCGAGCTTCGTCAGCGTGTGGGAGTCCATCTCCACCGACCGTTGGTTGCTGGACGCCCTAGCCCAGGGCCACGCGCTCGAGTTTCAAAGAAGGTGCCCGCGCGTCCCCCCTGTGGCCAGGAAAGAGCTTCACGTCCCTCAGCTTCTCCGGGAGGTAAGGGCGATGCTAAGGAAGGGCGCCATCGAACTCGTCCCAAGGAGGCTTCGGGGCTCCGGAGTCTACTCAAGATACTTCCTCGTGAAGAAGACGGGAGGATGGCGCCCCATCCTAGACCTACGACAGCTGAACAAGTTCATCAAGGCTCAGAAGTTCCGGATGGTCACCCTCCAGCACGTCCTGGGTCAGCTGGAGGAGGGCGACTTCCTGTCGTCGTTGGATTTGGAGGATGCCTACTTCCATATTCCCATCCTAAAGGGGCACCGAAAATTCCTCAGGTTCGTGGTCCAAGGGCGTCACTACCAGTTCAGAGCCCTTCCCTTCGGTCTACAGTCGGCACCCAGGGTATTCACCAAGTGCCTTGCACCAGTGGCGGCGCAGCTGCGCCGAGAGGGGATCCACGTCTACCCCTACCTGGACGACTGGCTCATCCGAGCCAAGACGAGGGAGCTCGCCGTGGAGCACACGGCAAGGACCGTCCAACTTCTCACGGACCTGGGATTCTCCATGAACTACGCCAAGTCCCACCTGGTACCCGCGCAAAACGCACTGTTTCTGTGAGCGAAGCTCGACACAGTGTTGTAAATAGCGTCACGAGAACGCTGCGTACCTGTTCGTCCGGTTGGGTTCCTTGGTGATGAGGCCAGGCTGTCAGAAGATCCGGATAGACGTGACAGATGGCGCGGGGAACCAGCCCAACACCAGCCCAAATAGAACCGGATTGGAGGTGAGCCGGCTCCCAACGCCACAGGTTGGCTCACCCCTGATTGAGTGGCGTCAGGACAGTGCAAGCACTGGCAGGGGGAGCCTCTGAGAAGATGGTCCGGGTCCTTAATGGGATTCCGATGGAAGGCAGGTCCGGGGACTGGAAGCAGCTCGGTCCCTCCAGGGAACGATGACAAGGAAGCAACAAGAGCAGGCTGGTAAGGAGAGTAGCACGGAACAATAGGGGAAGACTCAGAGCGAATAGAGACCAGGACGGACTGAGCTGGGACCAGAACCAAGGAGGGTGAGCGGAACCACTGGAGCAGGAAAGAAGGAGGGAGACGGAGAAGGTGGAAGACAGGGGTCCCCCAGGTAGCACAAGGGAAGGAGGAAGGCAGGGGTTCCCCAGGCAGTACACGGGAAGGAGGTAGGCAGGAATCCCCCAGGCAGAACAAGGGAAGGAGGAAGGCAGGGGTTCCCCAGGCAGTACACGGGAAGGAGGTAGGCAGGAATCCCCCAGGCAGAACAAGGAAGGTGGAAGGCAACAGGCAACGGGAATACCACGCAAGGCAGCAAAGACACGATCCGAACAAACCGCGTTGAGACGCGGTTTGGAAAAGGATCAGGGCTCCTTAAATAAGCCCGCCAGCACCTGGGAGGCTTGCAACGCAAGCCGTGCCGTCTTCCAGGCATCGGGCACCCCACAACGAGGATTTAGCCGCATACCCTCCGGAATCGAGCATCCTGCGCACTGCGCATGCGCGAAGAGCAGAGAGCGGGCGCCCGCGCATGCGCAGAGCAGTGCGCGTAGGAGACCCGGAAGCGCCCGGGACCCAGGACGCCCCCGGATCTCGAAGCCGAAAACGAGGATACAGCCTCCAGGACGGGGAGCGCCGTAGCAGGTAAGGAGACCCCAGGACGGGCGGCGTGACACCATGCCCCCTCCCAGAAAGGCCCGGGGCCCCAGGTTTCCAGGGAGAACAAAGAAAGTATTCACGAATAAGCCGGGGAGCGTGCACACCATAGTGCGGCTCCCAAGTGCGATCACAAGCGGGATAACCCTTCCAATCGATCAAGAATTGGAGCACACCCCGACGAATCCGTGAATCACAGATCTCCCGTACCTCAAACTCAGGAACCCCCCGTACCAGAACAGAGGAGGGCCGAGGACCAGAGCGTCGAAAGACATCCTTCACATAGGGCTTCAAAAGGGAGACATGGAAGACAGGGTGTATCCTCCAAGTGCGGGGCAGCACCAATTGAAAAGCCACTGAGGACAAACGCTTGGCAATCTTGAAAGGCCCATAGAACCTGGGTGCCAATTTAGTGGGTAGATTACGAATAGGTAGGTTCTTG
This sequence comes from Ambystoma mexicanum, assembly GCF_040938575.1. Classification (NCBI taxonomy): domain Eukaryota; kingdom Metazoa; phylum Chordata; class Amphibia; order Caudata; family Ambystomatidae; genus Ambystoma; species Ambystoma mexicanum. The sequence goes on along the minus strand of NC_090926.1, from coordinate 1,086,976,896 downwards.
GAAGACAACCAAACCAGATCCCCCACCTGGAGATCGGGTTCCGTGGTTCGGCCCTTATCAGCCTGCTCCTTCATGCGCTCACGTGTCTCCGTAAGGGTTCTCCGGGCCAGGACATGTTGCTTCTGAATATTGAAGACCAAGTGATCCGCAGACGGAACGGAGCTGGACACCACAGGTGAGAAAGGAACCAGCTTGGGATGTTGTCCAGTTGAGCATAGGAAAGGACTGATGCCGGTGGCAGCATGGGCCGCATTGTTATAGGAAACTTCCGCCAAGTCCAGGTACTGAAGCCAGTTTGACTGAGTGGCATTGGCATAGCAACGTAAGTATTGCTCCACGGTTTGATTCGTCCTTTCGGTCTGACCGTTGGTGTGCGGGTGATAGCCTGAGCTCAAGGCTCTGTGGATACCTAGATGACTACACACCTGACGCCAGAAAGAAGAAAGGAATTGTGAACCACGATCAGAGATGATCTCCTCAGGGAGTCCATGTAACCGATAAATGTTGTGTAGAAATGCCAAAGCCATCTGGGAGGAAGTTGGGATCTTTATGAAAGGAATGAAGTGTGCGTATTTAGTGAAACAATCCACAACCACCATGACACAAGTGTGATCTGCAGAGGGCGGAAGCTCAACAATGAAGTCGGTGGCGATGGTATGCCAAGGGTAGGGAGGAGTTTCAGTAGGCTTAAGTAGTCCCAAAGGCTTTCTTCTGGGTGTCTTCGTCTGAGCACAGATAGGACAACCTTCCACATACGACTTTACTTCATTGGCCCATCCAGGCCACCAGAATTGTCTGGAGATCAACTCCTGGGTAGCCTTGATACCACGATGACCGGCTACTTGAGAATCGTGAAAACCATGGAGAATGTCCAAGCGAAGGGCAGCCGAAGGTATGTATAATCGGTTCAGGAAGAACAAAAAACCGTCGCGTTCGCAGATCTGGGGTTTCTTCAGCAGATCGACACGTTTCGGATCCCTAAACGTCTCTTGAATGATCTTCTGGAGATGCGGAGCTAAGGTTAGTAGAAAGTGTTTGGGAGATATCATAGGTGTGTCCAAACCGGCTCCCACTTCTTCCTTGTCCAAGGATCGAGATAAGGCATCAGCCTTCTGGTTCTGGGAGCTAGGAATGTATGTGATTTTGAAATCAAAGTGGGAGAAGAAGAAGGCCCATCGGGCTTGGCGAGCAGTGCGACACTGCAATGTTCGTAGGAACTGCAAGTTGCGATGGTCGGTACGTACTTCTACAGGGAAACGACCACCAAGTAAGTGATGCCTCCATTCTTCAAACGCCGTCTTGATGGCCAATAGTTCTTTTTCAATGACTGCATAGTTCAGCTCACTAGAGGTGAGTTTCCGGGAGTAATAGGCCACAGGGTGTTCATCGCCAGATGTAGGATGTTGTTGTAGTAGGACCGCTCCAACAGCGAAGTTGGAGGCATCTGCTTCGATGACATATGGCATCTCATCGTTAGGATGACGCAAAACAGGAGCTGTACTAAACGCTGTCTTCAAGTACTCAAAAGCTGTCGATGCCTCTTGATCCCAAAGGAAAGGTATCTTAACACTGGTCAGACGTGTCAATGGGGCCGTGACCTGTGAAAACAGTGGAATAAAGCGCCGATAAAAATTGGCGAACCCCAAAAACCGCTGAAGGGACTTCAAATCATGTGGTTGTTTCCAGTTCTGAATAGCCTTCACTTTGCCCGAATCCATGTGTATACCTGCATTGCTGATTACGTATCCCAGGAACTCCATGCTATTCCGGTGAAACGAGCATTTTTCGGCTTTGGCGTACAGGTGATTACGTGACAAACGTATAAGTACTTCACGGACATGCGAGATATGTTCCTTCAGATCGTCTGAGAAGATTAGGATGTCGTCTAGGTAAACCCAGACCGAGATGCCAACCAAATCGCCAAACACGTTGTCCATAAACCGTTGGAAGACGGCTGGGGCATTACACAACCCGAAGGGCATTACCCTGTATTCGTAGTGCCCAAAGGGTGTTTTAAATGCCGTCTTCCACTCGTCGCCTTCTTTGATTCTAACCAGGTGGTAGGCTCCCCGGAGATCCAATTTAGTGAAGATATTGGCAGAACGTAAGGACTCCATGATGTTCCGAATCAAAGGTAATGGGTACCTGTCCTTGAGTGTTATGTCATTCAATTGACGGTAATCGATGCAGGGCCGCAGGGTCCCCTCTTTCTTTTTGACAAAGAACAACGGGAAACCGGCGGAGGATTTGGAGGGTACGATGTAACCCTTCTTGGAACATTCATCCAGATACTCCCGGAGTACTTGTCTTTCAGCCTGTGTCAGAGAGTATAACTTCCCATGAGGAATCACAGCACCAGGGATCAGGTCTATGGGACAGTCAAACGTCCGATGAGGAGGAAGAGGTATTTCACTGGGTTCCGAAAACACCGTACAAAGGTCGGCGTAAACATTCGGAATCTGGGACAGGGAACATACGGCAGATGAGTCCTCTCCCGGGATTAGAGGGATCGAGGTGGTAGACTTCAAGGGGGTGTTGTGGCAGCCACATTCACGGAGGCAAAAGGCCGAAACAAATCTCAAAGTACGGAACTCCCAATCCATCGTAGGATTGTGTCGCAAAAGCCAAGGCAGTCCCAAAACCACAGGATACGATGGTGACTTGACGTCGAGGGCAATCCTTTCTTCATGCCCCTTGACCTGTAACAGTATGCCTATGGTATGCAACCGAATGGGACCGGAAGCCAAGGGTGTACCATCGATGACCTCTACTGGTATAACCGTTCTTCTGGTAATTAAAGGCATAACAAGGTTGATGGCGAATGCCTCATCAATATAGTTACCGGAGGCCCCGCAATCTAATAGACCATGGACATCGATCGTCTTATCAAGCCATTTCAAAGTGATCTCTAGAGTCATCAAGACGGCAGGCTGCATAGGGGGCAGTTGTAACCCAGGGCTGGAAAGGTCTGAAAGCAAGAAAGGACCTGTCGTAGCCTTTCCCTTAGACGACAGGTCTTCTAGTTTCCCCCTTTCTTGATAGGACGTAGAGGGCAGGTTCCCAAAAAATGTCCAGCGCCTCCGCAATATAAACACAGTCGCAGGCTTCTTCTGCGCTTCTTCTCCATTTCCGATAATGGGCCCCTTACAGCTCCCAGTTGCATTGGTTCTTGGGTAGCATCCGAAGGTGCTGATATCCCAGTAGGAAGAGTCAGTGGTCTGAGGTTTCCCTTCTCAAACCGTCGTCTCTCTCCTTTTCTCTCGGTCAACCTCTGGTCTATCCTCAGAACATGTTCGATGAGTTTCTGTAGGTCATCAGGTTCTGGTATGTGCAACAGTTCGTCCTTGTATTCCTCTCTCAATCCCCGGCGAAACAAGGTCTTTTGCGTTACCTCTGGCCATAAGGAGTCAGTTGCCAATTGACGGAAACGGCTGATGTAAGTGATGATGTCGGTATTGGCTTGTTGTAGATCCATCAGTTGGTTCTGCGCTGCTGAGGCCAGATTGGGGGATTGAAACACATCCAAGAATGCTTTCTCGAAGGCTAAAAAATCATTCAAGATTGGGTTATTAGTAACGACCAAAGGAGTTGCCCAGGCAAGCGCGTTACCAGATAAGTTGCCCAATATGTATCCGATCTTGGCCTTGTCACTGGTAAAGTGAGATGAACGGAAGAGAAAGTGTATGCGGCAATGATTACAGAATTCACCCACACGGCGAGGATCTCCATCGAACTTGATGGGAGCTGTGTGAGCCATGGGACCTTAAGGTTGTGGAATGGCACCAACGTTCTGTGTCACCAATTGGCGCAAGGCTACGTTTTCCTGACGGAGTGCCGCCATCTCGGCACGAAGAGCTTGAAGCTCGTTACGAAGACCCGGATCCTCTTCCATCGTAGAGTCCGAGGTGTCAGAAGACAGGCGTCTCAATCTGTTGTAAATAGCGTCACGAGAACGCTGCGTACCTGTTCGTCCGGTTGGGTTCCTTGGTGATGAGGCCAGGCTGTCAGAAGATCCGGATAGACGTGACAGATGGCGCGGGGAACCAGCCCAACACCAGCCCAAATAGAACCGGATTGGAGGTGAGCCGGCTCCCAACGCCACAGGTTGGCTCACCCCTGATTGAGTGGCGTCAGGACAGTGCAAGCACTGGCAGGGGGAGCCTCTGAGAAGATGGTCCGGGTCCTTAATGGGATTCCGATGGAAGGCAGGTCCGGGGACTGGAAGCAGCTCGGTCCCTCCAGGGAACGATGACAAGGAAGCAACAAGAGCAGGCTGGTAAGGAGAGTAGCACGGAACAATAGGGGAAGACTCAGAGCGAATAGAGACCAGGACGGACTGAGCTGGGACCAGAACCAAGGAGGGTGAGCGGAACCACTGGAGCAGGAAAGAAGGAGGGAGACGGAGAAGGTGGAAGACAGGGGTCCCCCAGGTAGCACAAGGGAAGGAGGAAGGCAGGGGTTCCCCAGGCAGTACACGGGAAGGAGGTAGGCAGGAATCCCCCAGGCAGAACAAGGGAAGGAGGAAGGCAGGGGTTCCCCAGGCAGTACACGGGAAGGAGGTAGGCAGGAATCCCCCAGGCAGAACAAGGAAGGTGGAAGGCAACAGGCAACGGGAATACCACGCAAGGCAGCAAAGACACGATCCGAAAAAAACCGCGTTGAGACGCGGTTTGGAAAAGGATCAGGGCTCCTTAAATAAGCCCGCCAGCACCTTGGAGGCTTGCAATGCAAGCCGTGCCGTCTTCCAGGCATCGGGCACCCCACAACGAGGCTTGAGCCGCATACCCTCCGGAATCGAGCATCCTGCGCACTGCGCATGCGCGAAGAGCAGAGAGCGGGCGCCCGCGCATGCGCAGAGCAGTGCGCGTAGGAGACCCGGAAGCGCCCGGGACCCAGGACGCCCCCGGATCTCGAAGCCGAAAACGAGGATACAGCCTCCAGGACGGGGAGCGCCGTAGCAGGTAAGGAGACCCCAGGACGGGCGGCGTGACACACAGTGTCCCTTCTGGCCTCCCCGTCGGAGGAAAGGACCAGGTCCATCCTGGGCAAGGTACAGCGGATGTTGGTTTCCGACGCGGCCAAGGTGAGGTCCATCAAGTCCCTCCTCGGAATGATGTCTTCTCCAGCATGGGGTCTGGCATGGATTCACATGCTCATGAATATTCCCCGTCGTCAGGCTGGGAATCCTCGGTAAAGAAAAAACCAGTATCAGTTTCGTTTCTGATCTGTCTTTCGTAGTAATAACCAATCACTGGTCTCTGCGTCATACTGACCACAGCCAATGACTGCCCTCTACCTAAGCACCGCCTCTGGCAGCCATCTTCAGATTTTTACCGCACGTTCATGTGTTGGGATCCTCGTGCTATTGCTCTCGAGCGTTAGTGCTATTTTTTCGCGCTTTTTCACAAAAACTTCGATTCTTTCGGTCAAAAGAGCCTCAAGCTCCACCGATCCTACATCCGATCAACGGGGACCCGTGTCGGATTCATCTGTGCCCCTCAAGGGTGAAGATTTCGTCGAGCTACACTTCGGAGGACTCCAGAAGCTTCTCAGGCCCGGTCTCGGAGATGGCCCAGGAGAAGGGAAGCTCGACACCCGGAAAGCTGTTCAGGGCCTGCCCTGGATGCCAGCTGCAGAACGTCTTCAAGGAGGACGAACACTCTTTCTGCCTTTACTGCCTTCATGGGGACAAGACGCACGTGGAGAAGGACTGTGCGTTTTGCGGCAACATGTCGGAACGGACCATGAAGGACCGCCATCAACGTCTCGCCAGCTGGCTGGAGGGTAAGAGCCCGTCTGGCGAGAAGAAGAAGAAATCTGAGCGGTCTTCTAAGACCTTTGAGGGCGCCCCGGCGACGGGGGCCCAACATAAGGCCAAGCACCGCGAGTCCGCTGGCACCGGGAGCGCCGAACGGTCGGGCTCTACGGGCGCCAGGCAGGGCGCACCCTCCCCGGCACCATCAACCACGAGCCAACGCTCTGGGTCGGGTAAGAGGAAGGACGAGCACCCGGCGAAGCTCCTGGAGAGGCCCCGGTCGAGCTCTATGGCAGAGGAGGAGCGTGGCAGTGCCCCCTCCCTCAAGGATAAGGCGGTGAGCGCACCTAAGGTGGTGAAGGCCTTGATCCATTCGACCAAGCCCTTTATCGAAACGGTCGCGGCGGCCCTGGCCCAGCCTGTGGAGGCTGCACCAGTGGTGGCGGCCTCGGGGCCCAGAATCTCCCTGCCTCCTCGGAGGGAGTCTTCCTTTGTGCCCATCGATAGGACCCCCGTGAAACCCTCCGTGGGGAAGAAGAAGGGGGGGCAGGGCGTCGTCGTAGAGTCGGCCTCAACCTCAGAAGAGGAGCTGATCGAGGTCTTAAGCCACGGCCTAGGCGTGGAACAAGACCAGCCCGTCGGAATGGGCCCCGACGCAGGTGACGACGACGACATCGTCGAGGATACCGACGGGGCCCCTGCTCGCCCGTCGGATTCCCCTCTGCCAGCGCCGCAAGACAACTCAGCGGCCATTTTGTTGGCTATACAGTCCTTATGCTCCGAGATAAGGACGAGACTACCGTTACCGACGGAGGAGCCTCTCCCGTCGGGGGATCCAGAACCGGGACCTTCTGGTGCTCCCCCTACCAAGAAAAGAAGGATCCATCCACCGCCTCCTTTTCAACCGTCGCGCCCCGTCCAGCCCTCCTCCCCGTCCACCCGAGGGGATGATACGGGGACTGACACGGCAGCGACGGGTACGGACGACGAGGCATACGACGAGGATTTTCCGTCGTCACCTCCCACCAGGGCTTCTCCGCCCGACGAGATTGGATCGTTCCACTCAATGATCGCCAGGGCATCCGAGCTTTTCCAACTCTGCCCTGAGGAGAAGAAAAAGGAAGGCTTCCTTTACCAACGGCGCGAGGCCAAGAGGAAGACGGTCCTCGCTGTGCCTCTGTTGGACGACATCTGGGATGAGGGCCTTTCCCTCCTCAAGAACCCTTCCACGACGCCAGCGAAAAGAGACCGGTACGAGAAAAAGTACCGGGTCCCGGACTCGGCCCCCCTATGCCTCCGGGCGCAGCCTACCCCGGACTCCGCCGTCTCCGCGGCAGCCAGGAAGAAAGCGGGGGGGGGTGCGGCCTCCACGTCGACTTCCCCGCCGGACGGCGAGGGAAAGAAATTGGATGCCATGGGACGTAGAGTCATCTCGTCGGCAGCGACGACGATTAAAGCGGCCAACGCCTTGGCTATCGTGGCCCGCTACGACAGGGAACTCTGGTACAAGATAGCTCCCCTGCTGGATTTTCTGCCGGACGACAAGAGGGCGGAGGCCCTTGACATCCTGCAGGAAGGTGAGGTGGCCTCGGACCACGCCATCACCGTGGCGACGGACATCGCCGACACTGGGTTCCGCCAGATGGGCAACGGCGTTTGCCTTCGACGTCGTGGATGGCTCAAGGCTACGGACTTTCGGCAGGACGTCCAGACCAGGGTCCTGGACATGCCCTTCGACGGGAACAACCTGTTTGGGAAGACAGTGGACGATTCCCTTCAGGCCATCAAGGCGGATACTGAGACGGCCCGGGCCCTTGGAGTACTGCAGCAACGGCGGACGCCCTTTCGGAGCGGCGGAGGCAAGGGCGCCTCCAAAAGTTCCGGCGGCGGTTTCGCTTCCTACCGTCAAGCGGCCCGCTCGTCGTCGCAAGAGGCCTACAGAGGACGAGGCAAGTCTGGCGGACCCCGCCGTCGTCGCCAAGGAGGCCAAGGCGGCAAGGCCGCGTCCAAGCAGGATTGAACCGGCCGTGGGGTCGGGCCCCCACCGAAGCACCCCGGTGGGAGGCCGGCTGGCGGGCTTCGTCAGCGTGTGGGAGTCCATCTCCACCGACCGTTGGGTGCTGGACACCCTGGCCCGGGGCCACGCGCTCGAGTTTCAAAGAAGGTGCCCGCGCGTCCCCCCCGTGGCCAGGAAAGAACTTCACGTCCCTCAACTTCTCCTGGAGGTAAAGGCGATGCTCAGGAAGGGCGCCATCAAACTCGTCCCAAAGAGGCTTCGGGGCTCCGGAGTCTACTCGCGATACTTCCTCGTGAAGAAGAAGACGGGAGGATGGCGCCCCATCCTGGACCTGCGACGCCTGAACAAGTTCATCAAGGGGCAGAAGTTCCGGATGGTCACCCTCCAGCACGTCCTGGGTCAGCTGGAGGAAGGAGACTTCCTATCGTCGTTGGATTTGGAGGATGCCTACTTCCACATTCCCATCCTAAAGGGGCACCGAAAATTCCTCAGATTCGTGGTCCAAGGGCGTCATTACCAGTTCAAAGCCCTTCCCTTCGGACTACGGTCGGCACCCAGGGTTTTCACCAAGTGCCTCGCACCGGTGGCGGCGCAGCTGCGCCGCGAGGGGATTCACGTCTACCCCTACCTGGACGACTGGCTCATCCGCGCCAAGACGAGGGAGCTCGCCGTGGTCCACACGGCAAGGACCGTCCAACTCCTCACGGACCTGGGATTCTGCGTGAACTACGCCAAATCCCACCTGGTGCCCGCGCAAGTCGCACTGTTTCTGGGAGCGAGGCTCGACACAGTGTCCCTTCTGGCCTCCCCGTCGGAGGAGAGGACCAGGACCATCTTGGGCAAGGTGCAACGGATGTTGGTGGCCGACGGGGCCAAGGTGAGGTCCATCAAGTCCCTCCTCGGGATGATGTCTTCCTGCATCTACCTCATTCCCATGTGCAGGCTCCGGATGCGCCCGTTGCAAGAATTCCTGGATGCGCGCTGGATCCAGACGACGGGCAGCTTCGAGGAAAGGATCAAGCTCGACGAGAGTTTCCGACGAGCGATACGGTGGTGGGGCACCCGCGCGCATCTGACGGCGGGCATGGACTTCCAGACCCCAGCCCACCAGGTGACTGTGACCACGGATGCCTCCCTAGAAGGGTGGGGAGCGCACACCGAAAATCTGCACGCAAGGGGACTCTGGCTCCCGACGGAGAAGTCCCTGCATATCAACGTCCTGGAGCTCCGTGCAGTGTTTTGGGCCCTCAGGTCCTTCCTTCCGTCCCTCAAGGGCAAGGTGGTGAGGATCTTCACCGACAACACCACCACCATGTTTTACATCAGGAAACAGGGCGGAACCAGGTCCCCAGCGCTGTCCAAGGAGGCGCAGGACCTGTGGCATTGGGCCGTCGCCCAAGGGATTCTTCTGGTGCCGTTTCATCTGGCAGGGATAAAAAACACCATCGCCGACTCACTCAGCAGGGAGCTGCGCTCGTGCCACGAGTGGGAACTACGGCAGGATCTGGTGGATCGCCTCTTCCGACGGTGGGGCACACCCCAGATCGACCTGTTCGCGACGGCGACGAACACCAAGTGCCGGAGGTTCGCCAGCAGGTTTCCCCAGACGAGGAGCATGGGCGATGCTTTCTCGTTCCCCTGGGAGGGCCTGTTCCTCTACGCGTTCCCTCCCTTGCCTCTGCTAATCCGGCTCGTCAACCAGCTCAAGAGGTCACGGTGCAGGATGATCCTCGTCGCACCTGCGTGGCCGAGGCAGATATGGTTCCCGGACCTTCTGGACTTGTCGGCGTCCCCGCCAATCAAGCTGCCGGCGGACGCGGATCTACTCTCCAGGGAAGGAGGCGCCATCCTCCACCACGACCCGAAGTCGCTGAACTTGCAGGCCTGGCTCCTGCAGCGCTAGAGTTTGGAGGATACGACATACCGGCCGATTGCAGAGAGGTTCTTGCAAAGGCCAGGGCGTCCTCGACTCTTAAATGCTACGGACACAAATGGAAGAGGTTCTCTGTCTGGTGCCACGCACAGAAGATTAACCCTCTACGGATTACGGCTCCCCAAGTACTGCCGTACCTGCTGACGCTGGCCAAAGCTGGTCTGGCACACGCGTCAATCAAGATTCATCTTGCTGCGATCTCCCGATACACCAGAACCACGGGCCGGACGTCCTTGTGGTCTCATCGTCTGGTGAAAGAGTTCATGAAGGGACTGTTCAGATCGTTCCCGCCGGTGAAGGCTCCGGCCCCGGCGTGGGAGCTCAACGTGGTGCTGACCAAGCTCATGGGACCTCCGTTCGAGCCTCTGCACTCGGCCCCGTTGAAGTTTCTATCGTGGAAAACAGCTTTTCTCGTGGCCATCACCTCCGCACGACGAGTGGGAGAGATCCAGGCCCTTTCCTGCAAGGCCCCGTACTTGACTTTCCACGACACGAGGGTAGTGCTCAGGACGCACCCCTCCTTCATGCCCAAGGTACCGTCGGACTTTCATCTCAACGAACCCTTGGTGTTACCTGTGTTCTTCCCGTCGCCTTCGTCGCCGGCTGAGAGGACTTTGCACTCGCTGGATGTGGCTAGAGCGCTGAAGTTCTACGTGGACCGCACGAAAGGTTTTCGGAAGACGTCACAACTCTTTGTGAACTTTGGACCTGTCAATCAGGGGAAGGCCCTCTCGAAGGCTTCCATCTCCAGATGGCTCTCCGGCTGTATCATGTACTGTCACCGGTTGGCAAACCGACCGCTGCCTGGCCGTCCGAGAGCCCATTCCACCAGAGCGATCGCAGCTACCACGGCGTTCCTATCTGGTGTGCCCCTGCTGGACATATGCAGGGCTGCTACGTGGAGGTCGACGCACACCTTCACGAAATTCTACTGCGTCGACCGGGATTCCAGGGAGGAGTCCAGGGTCGGCCAAGCAGTGCTGCGCAACCTGTTCGCCTGAGGTGAGCCTGGTGAGGAGGTAAGATGCTTAATGTTGAGTTGATGTGATGCTTAATGTTGAGCCTTTGCCACCTCCCGTGGTTGTGCATGTGTGTACTGCTATGTATTCTTTATTCATGAGCATGTGAATCCATGCCAGACCCCATGCTGGAGAAGGAACAAGTTACTTACCTGTAACTGTTGTTCTCCAGCATGGGTCTGGCATGGATTCACATGCGAACCCTCCCGCCTACCCCTCTGCGGCTCTTCACTTGGTCATACTGCCACTTCACGTGCTTCCAAATCTGAAGATGGCTGCCAGAGGCGGTGCTTAGGTAGAGGGCAGTCATTGGCTGTGGTCAGTATGACGCAGAGACCAGTGATTGGTTATTACTACGAAAGACAGATCAGAAACGAAACTGATACTGGTTTTTTCTTTACCGAGGATTCCCAGCCTGACGACGGGGAATATTCATGAGCATGTGAATCCATGCCAGACCCATGCTGGAGAACAACAGTTACAGGTAAGTAACTTGTTCCTTCCTGCATCTACCTCATTCCCATGTGCAGGCTCCGGATGCGCCCGTTGCAGGAGTTCCTGGACGCGCGCTGGATCCAAACGACGGGCGGCTTCGAGGAGAGGATCACACTCGACGAGAGTTTCCGCCGAGCGATCCGGTGGTGGGGCACCCGCGCGCATCTGACGGCGGGCATGGACTTCCAGACCCCAGACCACCAGGAGACAGTGACCACGGATGCCTCCCTGGAAGGGTGGGGAGCGCACACCGAAAATCTGCACGCGAGAGGCCTTTGGCTCCCGACGGAGAAGTCCCTCCATATCAACGTCCTGGAGCTCCGTGCAGTGTTCTGGGCCCTCAGGTCCTTCCTTCCGTCCCTCAAGGGCAAGGTGGTGAGGATCTTCACCGACAACACCACCACCATGTTTTACATCAGGAAACAGGGCGGAACCAGGTCCCCAGCACTGTCCAAGGAGGCGCAGGACCTGTGGCATTGGGCCGTCGCCCAAAGGATGTTTCTGGTGCCGTTTCATCTGGCAGGGATAAAAAACACCATCGCTGACTCACTCAGCAGGGAGCTGCGCTCGTGCCACGAGTGGGAACTACGGCAGGATCTAGTGGATCGCCTCTTCCGACGGTGGGGCACACCCCAGATCGACCTGTTCGCGACGGCGACGAACTCCAAGTGCCGGAGGTTCGCCAGCAGGTTTCCCCAGCCGAGGAGCATGGGCGATGCTTTCTCGTTCCCCTGGGCGGGCCTGTTCCTATAGCGTTCCCTCCATTGCCACTACTGATCCGGCTCATCAACCAGCTCAAGAGGTCACGGTGCAGGATGATCCTCATCGCACCTGCGTGGCCGAGGCAGATATGGTTCCCGGACCTTCTGGACTTGTCAGCGTCCCCGTCAATCAAGCTGCCAGTGGACGCGGATATGCTCTCCAGGGAAGGAGGCGCCATCCTCCACCACGACCCGAAATCGCTGAACTTGCAGGCCTGGCTCCTGCAGCGCTAGAGTTTGGAGGATACGACATACCGGCCGACTGCAGAGAGGTTCTTGCAAAGGCCAGGGCGTCCTCGACTCTTAAATGCTACGGACACAAATGGAAGAGGTTCTCTGTCTGGTGCCACGCACAGAAGATTAACCCTCTAAGAATTACGGCTCCCCAAGTACTGCCGTACCTGTTGACGCTGGCCAAAGCTGGAATGGCACATCCTGGTCCATCAAGATTCATCTTGCTGCGATCTCCCGGTACACTAGAACCACGGGGCGGACGTCCTTGTGGTCTCATCGCCTGGTGAAAGAGTTCATGAAGGGACTGTTCAGATCGTTCCCGCCGGTGAAGGCTCCGGCCCCGGCGTGGGAGCTCAACGTGGTGCTGACCAAGCTCATGGGACCTCCGTTCGAGCCTCTGCACTCGGCCCCGTTGAAGTTCCTGGCGTGGAAAACAGCGTTTCTCTAGCATGGGGTCTGGCATGGATTCACATGCTCATGAATATTCCCCGTCGTCAGGCTGGGAATCCTCGGTAAAGAAAAAACCAGTATCAGTTTCGTTTCTGATCTGTCTTTCGTAGTAATAACCAATCACTGGTCTCTGCGTCATACTGACCACAGCCAATGACTGCCCTCTACCTAAGCACCGCCTCTGGCAGCCATCTTCAGATTTTTACCGCACGTTCATGTGTTGGGATCCTCGTGCTATTGCTCTCGAGCGTTAGTGCTATTTTTTCGCGCTTTTTCCACAAAACTTAGATTCTTTCGGTCAAAAGAGCCTCAAGCTCCACCGATCCTACATCCGATCAACGGGGACCCGTGTCGGATTCATCTGTGCCCCTCAAGGGTGAAGATTTCGTCGAGCTACACTTCGGAGGACTCCAGAAGCTTCTCAGGCCCGGTCTCGGACATGGCCCAGGAGAAGGGAAGCTCGACGCCCGGAAAGCTGTTCAGGGCCTGCCCTGGATGCCAGCTGCAGAACGTCTTCAAGGAGGACGAACACTCTTTCTGCCTTTACTGCCTTCATGGGGACAAGACGCACGTGGAGAAGGACTGTGCGTTTTGCGACAACATGTCGGAACGGACCATGAAGGACCGCCATCAACGTCTCGCCAGCTGGCTGGAGGGTAAGAGCCCGTCTGGCGAGAAGAAGAAGAAATCTGAGCGGTCTTCTAAGACCTTTGAGGGCGCCCCGGCGACGGGGGCCCAACATAAGGCCAAGCACCGCGAGTCCGCTGGCACCGGGAGCGCCGAACGGTCGGGCTCTACGGGCGCCAGGCAGGGCGCACCCTCCCCGGCACCATCAACCACGAGCCAACGCTCTGGGTCGGGTAAGAGGAAGGCCGAGCACCCGGCGAAGCTCCTGGAGAGGCCCCGGTCGAGCTCTAAGGCAGAGGAGGAGCGTGGCAGTGCCCCCTCCCTCAAGGATAAGGCGGTGAGCGCACCTAAGGTGGTGAAGGCCTTGATCCATTCGACCAAGCCCTCTATCGAAACGGTCGCGGCGGCCCTGGCCCAGCCTGTGGAGGCTGCACCAGTGGTGGCGGCCTCGGGGCCCAGAATCTCCCTGCCTCCTCGGAGGGAGTCTTCTTTTGTGCCCATCGATAGGACCCCCGTGAAACCCTCCGTGGGGAAGAAGAAGGGGGGGCAGGGCGTCGTCGTAGATTCGGCCTCAACCTCAGAAGAGGAGCTGATCGAGGTCCTAAGCCACGGCCTAGGCGTGGAACAAGACCAGCCCGTCGGAATGGGCCCCGACGCAGGTGACGACGACGACATCGTCGAGGATACCGACGGGGCCCCTGCTCGCCCGTCGGATTCCCCTCTGCCAGCGCCGCAAGACAACTCAGCGGCCATTTTGTTGGCTATACAGTCCTTATGCTCCGAGATAAGGACGAGACTACCGTTACCGACGGAGGAACCTCTCCCGTCGGGGGATCCAGAACCGGGACCTTCTGGTGTTCCCCCTACCAAGAAAAGAAGGATCCATCCACCGCCTCCTTTTCAACCATCGCGCCCCGTCCAGCCCTCCTCCCCGTCCACCCGAGGGGATGATACGGGGACTGACACAGCAGCGACGGGTACGGACGACGAGGCATACGACGAGGATTTTCCGTCGTCGCCTCCCACCAGGGCTTCTCCGCCCGACGAGATTGGATCGTTCCACTCAATGATCGCCAGGGCATCCGAGCTTTTCCAACTCTGCCCTGAGGAGAAGAAAAAGGAAGGCTTCCTTTACCAACGGCGCGAGGCCAAGAGGAAGACGGTCCTCGCTGTGCCTCTGTTGGACGACATTTGGGATGAGGGCCTTTCCCTCCTCAAGAACCCTTCCACGACGCCAGCGAAAAGAGACCGGTACGAGAAAAAGTACCGGGTCCCGGACTCGGCCCCCCTATGCCTCCGGGCGCAGCCTACCCCGGACTCCGTCGTCTCCGCGGCAGCCAGGAAGAAAGCGGGGGGGGGTGCGGCCTCCACGTCGACTTCCCCGCCGGACGGCGAGGGAAAGAAATTGGATGCCATGGGACGTAGAGTCATCTCGTCGGCAGCGACGACGATTAAAGCGGCCAACGCCTTGGCTATCGTGGCCCGCTACGACAGGGAACTCTGGTACAAGATAGCTCCCCTGCTGGATTTTCTGCCGGACGACAAGAGGGCGGAGGCCCTTGAGATCCTGCAGGAAGGTGAGGTGGCCTCGGACCACGCCATCACCGTGGCGACGGACATCGCCGACACTGGGTTCCGCCAGATGGGCAACGGCGTTTGCCTTCGACGTCGTGGATGGCTCAAGGCTACGGACTTTCGGCAGGACGTCCAGACCAGGGTCCTGGACATGCCCTTCGACGGGAACAACCTGTTTGGGAAGACAGTGGACGATTCCCTTCAGGCCATCAAGGCGGATACTGAGACGGCCCGGGCCCTTGGAGTACTGCAGCAACGGCGGACGCCCTTTCGGAGCGGCGGAGGCAAGGGCGCCTCCAAAAGTTCCGGCGGCGGTTTCGCTTCCTACCGTCAAGCGGCCCGCTCGTCGTCGCAAGAGGCCTACAGAGGACGAGGCAAGTCTGGCGGACCCCGCCGTCGTCGCCAAGGAGGCCAAGGCGGCAAGGCCGCGTCCAAGCAGGATTGAACCGGCCGTGGGGTCGGGCCCCCACCGAAGCACCCCGGTGGGAGGCCGGCTGGCGAGCTTCGTCAGCGTGTGGGAGTCCATCTCCACCGACCGTTGGGTGCTGGACGCCCTGGCCCGGGGCCACGCGCTCGAGTTTCAAAGAAGGTGCCCGCGCGTCCCCCCCGTGGCCAGGAAAGAACTTCACGTCCCTCAACTTCTCCTGGAGGTAAAGGCGATGCTCAGAAAGGGCGCCATCGAACTCGTCCCAAAGAGGCTTCGGGGCTCCGGAGTCTACTCGCGATACTTCCTCGTGAAGAAGAAGACGGGAGGATGGTGCCCCATCCTGGACCTGCGACGCCTGAACAAGTTCATCAAGGCGCAGAAGTTCCGGATGGTCACCCTCCAGCACGTCCTGGGTCAGCTGGAGGAAGGAGACTTCCTATCGTCGTTGGATTTGGAGGATGCTCGCCGACTCACTCAGCAGGGAGCTGCGCTCGTGCCACGAGTGGGAACTACGGCAGGATCTCGTGGATCGCCTCTTCCGACGGTGGGGCACACCCCAGATCGACCTGTTCGCGACGGCGACGAACACCAAGTGCCGGAGGTTCGCCAGCAGGTTTCCCCAGACGAGGAGCATGGGCGATGCTTTCTCGTTCCCCTGGGAGGGCCTGTTCCTCTACGCGTTCCCTCCCTTGCCTCTGCTAATCCGGCTCGTCAACCAGCTCAAGAGGTCACGGTGCAGGATGATCCTCGTCGCACCTGCGTGGCCGAGGCAGATATGGTTCCCGGACCTTCTGGACTTGTCGGCGTCCCCGCCAATCAAGCTGCCGGCGGACGCGGATCTACTCTCCAGGGAAGGAGGCGCCATCCTCCACCACGACCCGAAGTCGCTGAACTTGCAGGCCTGGCTCCTGCAGCGCTAGAGTTTGGAGGATACGACATACCGGCCGATTGCAGAGAGGTTCTTGCAAAGGCCAGGGCGTCCTCGACTCTTAAATGCTACGGACACAAATGGAAGAGGTTCGCTGTCTGGTGCCACGCACAGAAGATTAACCCTCTACGGATTACGGCTCCCCAAGTACTGCCGTACCTGCTGACGCTGGCCAAAGCTGGTCTGGCACACGCGTCCATCAAGATTCATCTTGCTGCAATCTCCCGATACACCAGAACCACGGGCCGGACGTCCTTGTGGTCTCATCGTCTGGTGAAAGAGTTCATGAAGAGACTGTTCAGATCGTTCCCGCCGGTGAAGGCTCCGGCCCCGGCGTGGGAGCTCAACGTGGTGCTGACCAAGCTCATGGGACCTCCGTTCGAGCCTCTGCACTCGGCCCCGTTGAAGTTTCTATCGTGGAAAACAGCTTTTCTCGTGGCCATCACCTCCGCACGACGAGTGGGAGAGATCCAGGCCCTTTCCTGCAAGGCCCCGTACTTGACTTTCCACGACACGAGGGTAGTGCTCAGGACGCACCCCTCCTTCATGCCCAAGGTACCGTCGGACTTTCATCTCAACGAACCCTTGGTGTTACCTGTGTTCTTCCCGTCGCCTTCGTCGCCGGCTGAGAGGACTTTGCACTCGCTGGATGTGGCTAGAGCGCTGAAGTTCTACGTGGACCGCACGAAAGGTTTTCGGAAGACGTCACAACTCTTTGTGAACTTTGGACCTGTCAATCAGGGGAAGGCTCTCTCGAAGGCTTCCATCTCCAGATGGCTCTCCGGCTGTATCATGTACTGTCACCGGTTGGCAAACCGACCGCTGCCTGGCCGTCCGAGAGCCCATTCCACCAGAGCGATCGCAGCTACCACGGCGTTCCTATCTGGTGTGCCCCTGCTGGACATATGCAGGGCTGCTACGTGGAGGTCGACGCACACCTTCACGAAATTCTACTGCGTCGACCGGGATTCCAGGGAGGAGTCCAGGGTCGGCCAAGCAGTGCTGCGCAACCTGTTCGCCTGAGGTAAGCCTGGTGAGGAGGTAAGATGCTTAATGTTGAGTTGATGTGATGCTTAATGTTGAGCCTTTGCCACCTCCCGTGGTTGTGCATGTGTGTACTGCTATGTATTCTTTATTCATGAGCATGTGAATCCATGCCAGACCCCATGCTGGAGAAGGAACAAGTTACTTACCTGTAACTGTTGTTCTCCAGCATGGGTCTGGCATGGATTCACATGCGAACCCTCCCGCCTACCCCTCTGCGGCTCTTCACTTGGTCATACTGCCACTTCACGTGCTTCCAAATCTGAAGATGGCTGCCAGAGGCGGTGCTTAGGTAGAGGGCAGTCATTGGCTGTGGTCAGTATGACGCAGAGACCAGTGATTGGTTATTACTACGAAAGACAGATCAGAAACGAAACTGATACTGGTTTTTTCTTTACCGAGGATTCCCAGCCTGACGACGGGGAATATTCATGAGCATGTGAATCCATGCCAGACCCATGCTGGAGAACAACAGTTACAGGTAAGTAACTTGTTCCTTCTTGTGGCCATCACCTCCGCACGATGGGTGGGAGAGATCCAGGCCCTTTCCTGCAAGGCCCCGTACTTGACTTTTCACGACACGAGGGTGGTGCTCAGGACGCACCCCTCCTTCATGCCCAAGGTGCCGTCGGACTTCCATCTCAACGAACCCTTGGTGTTGCCTGTGTTTTTCCCGTCGCCTTCGTCGCCGGCTGAGAGGACTTTGCACTCGCTGGATGTGGCTAGAGCGCTGAAGTTCTATGTGGATCGCACGAAGTGTTTTCGGAAGACGTCACAACTCTTTGTGAACTTTGGACCTGTCAAAGAGGGGAAGGCTCTCTCGAAGGCTTCCATTTCCAGATGGCTCTCCGGCTGTATCATGTACTGTCACCGGTTGGCAAACCGACCGCTGCCTGGCCGTCCGAGAGCACATTCCACCAGAGCGATCGCAGCTACCACGGCGTTCCTATCTGGTGTGCCCCTGCTGGACATTTGCAGGGCTGCTACGTGGAGGTCGACGCACACCTTCACGAAATTCTACTGCGTCGACCGGGATTCCAGGGAGGAGTCCAGGGTCGGCCAAGCAGTGCTGCGCAACCTGTTCGCCTGAGGTGAGCCTGGTGAGGAGGTAAGATTGCTTAATGTTGAGTTTGATGTGATGCTTAATGTTGAGCCTTTGCCACCTCCCGTGGTTGTGCATGTGGGTACTGCTATGTATTCTTTATTCATGAGCATGTGAATCCATGCCAGACCCCATGCTGGAGAAGGAACAAGTTACTTACCTGTAACTGTTGTTCTCCAGCATGGGTCTGGCATGGATTCACATGCGAACCCTCCCGCCTACCCCTCTGCGGCTCTTCACTTGGTCATACTGCCACTTCACGTGCTTCCAAATCTCAAGATGGCTGCCAGAGGCGGGGCTTAGGTAGAGGGCAGTCATTGGCTGTGGTCAGTATGACGCAGAGACCAGTGATTGGTTACTACTACGAAAGACAGATCAGAAACGAAACTGATACTGGTTTTTTCTTTACCGAGGATTCCCAGCCTGACGACGGGGAATATTCATGAGCATGTGAATCCATGCCAGACCCATGCTGGAGAACAACAGTTACAGGTAAGTAACTTGTTCCTTCCTCTTGCAAGGTAGCACGTGTACCACAGAGTTCTGCCTGCATGGCCTCGCATGACATCCGGAGCACCACCCGGCTTGCATGTAGCTCAGCCGAGATGGTGTTCTCATGCTGCTCCAACCTCTCCTGTGACCGCTTCCTCTGGGACATGTTGAGCACACCCAGAGTAGATCTGAGGGAATCATAGTCAACCCTCAGGGCTTCCATGTGTGCCTCTGCATGAGCAGCAAGTGCTTGACGTAGAGACTCCATTTCAGCCCGGCGTGCTCTGTCTGAGGCCGCCATGTCCAGCCTGAGTGAGCAGGCCATGGACTGTGGTGCCCGCTGCTGGAGATCCACCTGCCTAGCAGGGGGGAGCACGGATTGGGCCACACGTTCCCTGCTCTGAGCGATCTTATCAATAGCTGCCCCCTGTTGTTCTGAATTGGCATACATGGATTGCTCCCACTCAGTATACCCCGGTGGCGCACGGCCACCGCGTTGCCGGACTTGACACTCGCTGGATTGGCACCGCGTGCGGCTGCAGGACTACATCCCTCCGCTGACATGATGCCCCAGGCACATAAGTAACTGCTGTATAGGGTGACCGTGCGTCCCGATCCACCCCAGGCGGAGGTTACAACACAGTGTGGCCCCTGAGGGCAGGTGTCACGGACAAAAGATCGTCCAAATCAGGATCACTCACCGACGACGAATGGACATGACGCGCATCCAACTCAACATTGTTGTCAGAGTGATCATCAGAGCTAGACTGATTGCCAGCCCTGGACACGATGTTCTGGAGCAAAAGTGGGTTCTCGTGGTCTACCACCCCACAACCCCCACTTGTGCCGGGTTGCTGATGTAATAGCAACCCCAAGTCTGGAATGACATCACCATCCTCTGCCTTCATTGCGTCATCATCTGTAATGTGGAAAAAAAACATGAGTGCACATGTCAGAGGCACATAACCCACACACACATAAACATCACATGGACAGCCAACACATGAAGTAGACATGTCACACACAACTGAAATTCCGCCATGCATCCAGTGGCATTGATAAGCAAATGCATCCCAAAAACAGAAATAGATGTGTGTAAATAGTAAAACCTACACATGTACTGAATGTAGTATATCACCTCCATCAGAAACCAACTCTGTCCGGCACATATCACAGGCAGAAATGACAGATGGCAACAAAGAAATGGCATAAGCATGTCTGAACAGCCAAATGGCCACAGCTGCAAGTGAATCCAAACACACCATGACACACGTAATATGCATGTACACATGCAACACTAAATCATCATCACCAATATAGCTTCATCCATCTGCAGCTTGTCCCGTACCGGGCGTCATGGGCCATGTAGACATAGTGAATGTCCCGAACAAAGCGAGGGCCTGCAACTAGGCATGAGGGACCATAACGCCCAGTACGGTCCGAGCTGCCGGTCCATGAAGCCTCCAAAACACCCCTCAGGGCCTGATACAGCACATTGTGCACTGATTGTGCCCTAAAACATTAATCAGTGTGTGAAATCATCACGGCCAGGCCCCACCAGATTAGCTAAGTGGGCCTGGGCATACACATACTGCACGACAGTGCACCTTCAGGATTGTGCCAGTTGAACATAACGGGTGCGATGCTGAAATCGCAGCAGCATTAACGTTAATCAACTACATATTAGTCATTCAACAAAAAAGCTGCAGAGAACACATGTGTAAATGAACACTTTCACATGCATAAGTGAGTAGCTGCAATGTTGCACTACACAACGTTGAAGCTGCTTGCATATGTACATGTGAAAGTGTTCAAGAACACCCGTGTTCATATACACCCGTATGGTGAATATGAACAGCATCCTATACAGTAAAGCAAGCAGCTACTACGCTGTTTACTTTAATGTATGTGAAAGTGTACACATACACACGTGAAGGCAGCTCCACAGTCATTACAACCCGATTGGTAGCCTATAATCAATCTGCGGCCTATACCAGTTAGTATAGGCCGCAGATTGACAAATCAACTTTGCTAAACACCCGCTAAGGTGTTCCAATACTGAGTACATGTGTCACAGGATGCACCTGTGCCCGTGCCTTTCATGACAGTGAAGGGATTACAATCTGAACATACATGCCAGGTCACTTTGACATGGCAGCAGTGAGTAGGCATGTAGAACGGTGTAACATGGCTCAGAAGTGGGCTGGTGCAGTGCAGAACATGTGTACGTTACCGACTATCTACATCAACAAGTACATTATGATGTCAATCAATAAACATGAAGGTGGTGTAAGGGCAAATTCAGGCATCACATGCAATATGCATGCAATGGGTTGCATGGCTACAGGCAACCCCCCCTCCTTAGTGAAAATGCAGGGAGGCATTGTATGGCAGTGAAAGGTTGACCAGAGAACTGTGCATTGACAGTGTTGAGTAGCGTCAATGGCATCATCTGAGTCAATTGACAACACAGCGGATGAGAATAGGACAGTAAGCAGGACACATGATGAACCCTCTGTAGTACACTCATTTGTGCAGAAGGCACTACACCAGTTGAACAGAGTCAGGGGGCCTGAAACAGGGGGAGGCCTGTGCCCCACACAGACTATGACACCCTACACATGTGCGTGATGCAGGACTGAGACAGAGTGAGCATGGAATGGATGATCAAATGCCATTAAATGTATGTCATCCTGGACACATACTAAAATGATCATCCTGCCAAGGACACATAGGGGCATGCATGGAATGCACATGGAGCATGCATTGGCACTCATGTCCCTGTGGAGCATCTGCCATCTGCACAGTCCGAGTGAAACACCCTGCATCAAGGACAAATGATGTACCCCACAGTATGTGTCTAGCCATACTAAAATGATCATCCTGCCAAGGACACATAGGGGCATGCATGGAATGCACATGGAGCATGCATTGGCACTCATGTCCCTGTGGAGCATCTGCCATCTGCACAGTCCGAGTGAAACACCCTGCATCAAGGACAAATGATGTACCCCACAGTATGTGTCTAGCAGGTTGGCAGGGGGAAGTGTGTATGTACACAGGAGCGCTGAACAGGCCATTGTAGTAGTCCAACATGTTACCTACCAGTGCCATGGTGTAATTGTGGTGCAGGGGGATGGAGGGGCAAGGGAGCATGCCTATGTTGAGTACCCGCATGCAGGCAGAACTCACATGCACGTCATTCATGCGATGACATAGTCCGAGTGCTGAGTGGAAGGACACCCCAGGCTACATGCAGAAGGGCCAGTGAGCTGGAACATGGCTGGAGGGGCAGCCGGGTGACTAGCATGTGAGTAGGGTGCAAGTGTGGTGATGAGGACAGTCCCTGTCTGCTCTACATGTCCAGCATGCTGCACAGCAGGCACGCATTAGTTAAGCATTGCATGACTTGCACATGAGAACCATGTACACATAGGATGTATAGGCAGTCAAGCACAACACATCACACAGGCAAACCACACATTGGCTGGACAAACACGCAACAACACTCACTGGACGGGGCATCAAAATCCAGCATCCCTCCCACTCCTTCGACCAATTCTGCGGGGATGAACTCTGCAGCGATCAACTCGTGCGGAGTGAGTTATTCCTCAGGTGGTGGCCCACTGCCAGTCACCCGAGTCATGGCATAATTGGAGGCACGCTTTAGCTTAGCACAGTGTCAGAGGTCATCCCAATGCGTTTGCACTCCTGAGCTGTGCGTAACTCATGTCTGAATGCACTAACAACCTCCGCAACATGCTTCCAGTGGTCAAAACGCTGGGCAGCCGTAGTGTGACAATTTGGGACCACTATCATCTCATGTTCGTGTCCCGACACGTAGCCCAGATGGAAGTCGAGTTCCCGCTTGCCGAAAGGCTTCTTCCTCGACGTGCTGGAGGCCAGAGCCGTGTGTGGGGTCCCAGCAACCTTCCTCCTCTTCGACAGTGGTCCGGACCCTGACTGGCAAATGCCGCCCTGATCAGTAGGGGCAGTGGCGCTGGTGGACTGGACCAAGGGAGTGGCAGGTGGAACTAGGATGGAAGCCCTGACTTGCGTCAGTGGCTTCTGGGTGCTCTTCACTGGACCCAGCGCAGCAACCGGCGCTGTGCCAAGGTCATTGACCAAGACTGTCCTGGCTGGCAGACTCACAGCCGGGGTGGTGTCGGCTGCAACTGCCCATGAAGTTGGCAACACCCGGCTGCTCGGGCAGCAGATGACAACACTGCCCCAAGGACATGTGCACTTACCTTGTGCCTCCTGACCACCTGAAATTCTGCCTGGGAATTGCCAGGTGCCAACGTATCATGCGCCGGCCGACCCTGAGCCTGGGTGGGGGGCGCCACAGCTGCACCTGCAGCTACCACTACCATTGAGCCTGTGGCAATCGATGAAACTGACTGCCGGGTCACATGGGGGCCAGTGTCAGATGCAAGAGCTGCATCTCTCGGAGCCGCAGGGGTTGGTGGCATGACTGCACCAACACGTGGCAGAACATCCTGCCGAAGTGGCGCACCCCTGCCTCTTCCCCCTCTGCAGCCACCCTGGGCACCCTGGACTCCCCCTACTCCCTGGTCACCCCGGCCACGTCCCTGACTGCGCCCACCACATGGAGGACACCCAGCTGAGGCAGCCCTCACCTTTTGTGGCCTCCCAACCGTGGCACAGATGTAGTAGTGCCAATGGGAGGTGTACACGACAATTTTCCTGGGAAATTGGAGTGAAGGGGGTGGGGTACTAGATGTAAACAGCCCCCCTGTGCGCCTACAAGGCTGTATGTGACCCCGGTGAGAAAATGACGGGTCACGCAACGCTCAGGCACCTCAAAACTGCAGTAAAACCGTGTACCCAACCCCGGTAGCCCAGGTGTGTGGAATTAACCTCCCGCAGTACGCAGTGGGACCCAGGCACATGAAAAACACGTACACGTGGGACACACAAGATACTATGACCTTGAAAACGGGTAAGCAATACACAGGGGGACCCGCAGTGGGAAAAATAGCATGCACGACTCACCGTCTGACTAGTGTGGTAATGAAAAACACGCGTAGGCAAGACCCCAGCCAAAAGAAGAGATACGTCCTTGATCCGCTGTGAAGTAGTGATGGCGCGTGAAACAAAAAGAAGTAGCAACACACGCGTCGATCTCCACGAAAAGCACGTACAGCTAACTGCTGGGCCCCGCTCACCTTTAACCCGTGCTGAGGGGAACACCTGCGTGCGTCACGTCACTTACGCCCTTATGCCCTTTCCTTGAATTACACGCATTAACACGCGGACGTGCTGTTTTTGCACATGCGGATTCACTATGCACCCGTGACGAGGGAAAGGCCTGCGTGCATCATGTCACTGACGCGCATACGAGCTAAGGGCCTTTCCTCGAATTACACGCTGACATGCTGTTTTTTCACATGCCAAATCACTCAGCATCAAGCTGGCCACGTGACAAACACACGGAAGACCACGCTCCTGCCCAGTAGGCCATTTTCCTGCCCCCAGAGCCCCGAGCCAACTCCCACGAGCCATCTGCTGCTGCCTGCTGGACACGTGCTCTGCTATTTGCTGCCTGCACGTCAGCCATCTGCAGGGGTCCAGTTGCTGCGACCACCCATGCTGGAACAGTAGACTCCTGATTGCAGTTCCATCGCTCCACAGCCCAGCACCAGGACCCAGTTGCCCACACAGACCTGCCACAGGGGTTGCCATGTTGGGCCAAAATCCATCTGGGACCAGTGGCGACCCCCCGGCAGACAGGCAGAGGGCTGCCAGCTTCACTGCAGGAGAAGTTGGCATCCTGGTGGAGCAAGTCCTGGTACATTATGATGCCCTCTTCAGACTAACACGCGCCGACAAGGATGGACGGAAGAGGATCTTGATGGATATTGTGGTTGCCATCAACGTGGAGGGGGTGGCAACCTGCGACTACCACACGTCCACAAGCGCTGGGAGGACTTCAGGTCCAGGGCCATCAGGAAGGCCCAGCGCCTCTTGGATGCAGGGGATTGTGTGGGTTGCCGGGTCTGCCTTACCACCAACCAGATGAGGGTCCTGGAATGCATTTGCCCAGCGCTTCACCTCCAGGTCCTCGAAAGGCAGACCCGTCCGGAGTGGAGCAGTAAGTGTCCATGCATACTCATTGGACACAGTGCATGTTGAGGTGTGCCAAGAGTGTGCAGCTTGGACATATGTCTGAAAAGGCCCATGGATGGAAGTGTATGTGCAGGGACATGACTGTGCTGCATGTGAGTCCAGTCATGTGTGATGCACATCAATGGTGTATGTGTTCCAAAGCATGATGCACAACTGCATGTGGAGATGCACACATTTTGGCATTTATGTGTATGTACTATGCCATGTTTGGGGTGTGACACATGGATGCTGGTTCCTCCTTCATGTACATGCACAGCATACATGTGTGTGTGTGTGTTTGACATGTGTGCGACTTTGATACGCCATGGATGCATGTGACACAGACATGTAGGAACCCGATTGGCAGATGTGACATAGTTGCCGATGACTGAGGTGGACTACTGGGCAGCAGTAGGGGCAGCTAAGCCCCCACAGGGGCCTATGGAGGAAGATGGCACAGAGTCATCCAGGTTGGTGGGGGGTTTCGTTGAGGAGGAGGCCGGGGAAGCCCCACACACGGGGCCTGGAAGGTGGGATTCCACTGGTGCTAGTGGTGCAGTCCAGGGGCAGGGACAGGAGGCAGCACAGGCCACCGCAGAGGTGGCTGTGTGTAATCCTGTCACCGATCCTTCGACTGCATCATCCAGAACCAGCACGGATGCCTCTGTCCAGACCCGTTTTCATGGAGGTGAGGCATAAACAACAACTGCCCTTCCTCTCCCTGCGGGCATTGCAATCCGTGACCGGATTGAGCCTGTCCTAGCTGGGGTGGCGTTGCGGCAACGTGGTATTCGGAATGATGTGCAGGGTTCTCGTCTGGACAATGCATGTCATTTTGAATACCTCTTTGGCCGTGTCGCCGTACTATGACAGGTCGTCGGCACCGGATTCATCCGTGTGCTGGGTGTTCTTGCGACCCCCTCCAAAACGGAACACCCTATGCACCAGTCGTCGTCTGTGCCATCTTCCCACCCAAGTATCACCTGGGCCCCCTGTGGAGCTGCCCTGAGGCAGCGGCCAGGCTGGTAGAGGACACATCCCTGCCACAGTCAGGAGTCGGAGGTCCATCAAGGGTGACCACCCCACCAACCACACCCCAGCAAGAGGAAGACATTCGGGCATCAACAGGCATGGCACGTGCATGGCAGCAGCATGCTCAGGGTGGGAGCGATCATGGCTCGGGCCATCAACATCCCAGGGACAGGCATCGGCCGGCGGGCAGGAGGACCCAGGATTGTCAGCGTTTGGGCCAGCAAATAGATGCGGAGCGGTGGTGGGCGGAATGGACACGGCTCACAATGGTCAAGGCGGAGAACTCTATGCACTGGGCGTTGAGACGGGCTGAGTGCCTCGAGGCAACTCGCAGGGAGTTGGAGGAGACCACTGCTGCATCCCTGCGAGACCTCGGGGCCAGGAAAGAAGCCCGCCTCCGGGACATTGAAGTGGAGTTCGATGAAGGCCTTGCCCGGGACATCAATGAGTTAGCCGTCGGACTAGCCCGCCACCTTTGTAAATAGTTATGTAGGTGTAGGTTTCCTTTTTCTTTTTCTTTGGGGCGCATGCACTATGCCCCGCCTTTTTGTAAATAGTTATTTATTATGTAGGTTTTTGGTTAGGTTTCCTTTGGATTGTTAGGCTCATGGACCCTTGAATATTCATTTGTATATAGTTATGGGCCTGGATTTACTTTATTTTTTGACCCATGGAGGAAAGCTTTACTTTTTTTGGAACTTTGGATTTTGTTTTATGGACTGACGCTTTGGAGCCATTTTACTTTGAATTTTATTGATTAAAGCCTTCATCTGGACTTGGATTTCTTTTTTTCTTCTTGTGTGCTTTTGTTTTATTCATTCAGTTTAGTATTTAATACAGTTTTTTTCTCTACTTTACTTGTGTGGTCTTCTCTCATTTGTTTTGTGCATGTCACAATGTGGGTTTTCTCAGTCATGTGTCGCCTATGTGTGGGTCTGACAGACGTGTATTCATGGGCATGCTGGTTATTTGGTTTCTATCATAGCAGGGGGAATTCAATGCGGAGTGGATGGAATGCTTGGTTGGGTGTTTGGACTGGGGTGGCGTGGGGTGGGATTTGGGTGGCCATAAGGGCCATGGGTCTGGATTGTGATGACGTGGTGGGTGGGGGGACATGAGTTGGGGCCTGCTGGAAGGTTGCTGTCACTGGGGGTGGGGTTGGGGACATGAGTCGGGGCCTGCTGGCAGGATGCCATCACTGGTGGTGTGGTGGGGGACATGAGTCGGGCCTGCTGGCAGGTTGCCGTCAATGGGGGTGGGGTGGCGGACATGAGTCGGGGCCTGCTGGAAGGTTGCCGTCAATGGGGGACATGAGTCGGGGCCTGCTGGCAGGTTGCTGTCACTGGTGGTGGGGTAGGGGACATGAGTCGGGGCCTGCAGGCAGGTTGCTGTCAATGGGGGTGGGGTGGGGGGCATGAGTTGGAGCCTGTTGGCAGGTTGCCGTCACTGGGGTGGGGTGGGGAACATGAGTCGGGGCCTGCTGGCAGGTTGCCATCCATGGGGGTCGGGTGGGGGGTCATGTTTTAGGGCTCCCAAGTGCATGGTGCCATGTGGCCTGCCTGCAGGTCATGGTCTGGGGTGATGGGCTGGCTGCAGGTCATGGTCTGGGGTGATGGGCTGCCTGTGGGCCATGGTCTGGGGTGATGTGCTGCCTGTGGGGCATGCTCTGGGGTGATGGACTGCCTGCAGGGCATGCCCAGGGATGTAGGGTGGTTCCCTGTGGTGTGGGCTGCCTGCGGGGCATGGGGAGTAGGGGAGGGGCACACCCGGTTGGGCCAACACTACCAAATTGCATGTGACACTCCCTGCGCACCCCCGGAATACACGTACCCTGCTCGTGCTAGGCCAATCATGTGTAGAACTCCCTGTGCACCCCTGGAATACACGCACCACGCTCGCGCCAGCCATTCGCATGTGAAAATCCACGCGCACCCCCGGAATACGTGTACCCCGCTTGCGCCAGGACAATCACGTGTAAAACTCCCCATGCACCCCCGGAATACGCGTTCCCCGCTCGTGCCAGGCCAATCACGTGTGGAACTCCACACACCCCCGGAATATGCGTACACTGCTCTCGCCAGGCCATTCACGTGTAGAACTCCCTGCGCACCCCCGGAATACGCGTACCCCGTTCGCCCGGCCAATCGCATGTGAAACTCCACGTGCACCCATTGGAATACGCGCAGGCAGCCCATCCACCCTCCCCATGCCCCGCAGGCAGCCCATCCACCCTGACCATGCCCCGCAGGCAGCCCGCACCACAGGGGACCACCCTACACTCCATATCAGATAATCCTGCAAGATGTCTGGAGTAGAAATGATAGCGTATCTACGAATCGAGTTGATCAAACGTTTTCTGGATTCACATGCACCCTTACGTCGAAGGATCAAAAGTGCTTTGTACTGATTCTGTGATTTTCTTTTTTATCCGTTATACAGGGTGAAGAATAAAGTGCTTGTGCATTAATTTTCATTCGCCTATTTTTTTATGTGTTGGAGCCATTCATTTTTAGTAGTTATCTGATGATATTCTGTGCGAGTATTGCCCTATGGTTGGGCCAAATCCATAACCAGTGCATGACTGGTTCTAATTGCAGTTCAACTTCTCAGTAGCTTTGGCCTAGCTCTACGTGGGTCGCATAGTTTGACACCGATTTCTGAAGACACAGAAGTTTCTTTAAAAATAAATGTCCATTACTTGTAACTCACTGACGTTGCCAAACCTCCATAGCGACGATGCACCTTATTTGACCGTTGCTTTTGCTTGTATACAGTACACCTTAATTATCATATTGAGGGGGTGACCTCTACACATTGTTGAGAATTCTCATTATATGGCTAATTTCCCTAACCTAGTGAGCCCCCCAGCAGCTTTGCTGGATTTCTGGAGTTTATTTTTTTTTCCACTTGGTAAGAGTGTGCCTCTTTTTTCCACTCTTACCTGTGTTTTGCCATGTGTATTTCATCTGTTTTTGTGATTGTGGACTCTGGAGTACACCACTTCAGTAGCCCCCTTCTTTTGTGTGTTACACAGCACCTTCAGTGCAGTAACACAGGGTTGTCTTTTAGACTTCCCACCGACTCCATTTCTGAGGCTGACTACAGTCCCCCAGAAAAGGGTAAAGTTGCCATTTACTTTACTTAGTCAAATTACCACAGATCCAGTACACCCCATCTTACATGGAGTATTGGAAAGGGTTAATCCATAGCCCTTGTTATCTGTACCTGATAGAGCATTGTTTCGCTCTTTTAACATTTAGACTTGGCTGGTGGCAGTGGTATCTACCCTAACTATTCTATCGCAATTATACTATATAAATGTGGTATTGTTTAGGCTATTATATTAGCCTCGAAAATAAACCCGCTTGACCATATACTCTTTCTTTTGGCTTCGGTCGGGTTTATTCGCCATTTCTTTTTGTTAAAGTCCTTCTTGTGTTTTACTTTGCGCGGCAAACCAGGTTTGCCTTCTTTGTTCACTGTCTTTTGGCAGGCTTCTGCCAAGAAGCCCTCCTCCAGGCGCCTGGGTGTCTAGGTGGGCTGAATGTGAGGGAGGGGTGTAGTCACTCCCTGAACAGGGTATCCTAGGAACCCAAGTCGCACTTTGCCATGATTGGCTGAGGTGGATGTCCGGGCTGGACAACCCCCCTGCTGAGTGATTGACAGCCAGGCTGTGTGAATGGGGGATTTTCGCATAAAAGGCAGGTCTCTTGGGCTAGAAGTCCGAGTCGCCACTGGAACTACAAGGAACCGAAGAGAAGCAGAGAAGAAGACGGCTGCTGCAACTACCCCGTACCGGTGAAGCCCTGCTTAGGTCTGGAGAAAATCGATCCCCTAAGTAATCAAATTCACAAACCCTGGTATGATGCACCGCTTATGTGTCAACCTCGATATTTTGATTACTTTCTTGCCACTGCAGCAGGGTATTACTGCAGATTTTTGTGTATTAACATTCAGATCCAGGGAGTTCATAAAGCATGTGTATTCGTCTAGCAATTTTTGTAAGGCCCTTGGTGTACGTGCAGTAAGTATTATGACTTCTGCATAGGCTACGACAGTCAAGGCCATTGACCCAAGCCTGAGGAAATCAGTATTCAATTTCACCAATGAACCGTGTGAGCCATTTATATACAATGAAAATAATAATGGGGCTAACACACATATCTGGAGAACTCCAGAGAATATAGAGAGCTACTGGGTACAATGGCCCAGACCTCTGCTTCTGACACAGGCCTAATTGTTAGAATGTATCATCATTAATTCATTAATGAGGTCGGAAGGGCATTACAGGGACCTGAGCACGTTCCAAAGTTTAACCCTATCATTTATTTTGCCAAATGTTTAATTCTATTAACTTTGTCAAAAGCCATGCTCAGGTCCAGTCCAAACGCCATGCTCATGCTCCGGTCCATAAGAGCCAAATAAATTGGTTCATTTTTAACATAAAGAGAAAATGCACTTAATACAAATTCAAAACTTGTTCTCCCGTCCCTATTATCTTAGTCGAAAGCCCAATGCTATTTGAGCCAGAATGTTGTATGAAGATACCCACTGTTTAATTCTTGTTAGAAATAACCTCTGGAATATTTTAAAGCTAGTATCAAGCAGTGATATGGGACTGTATGCTAATACACTCGCTCTATTACCCTTTTTGAAGTTTGGGAACATGATTGCCAACTTCCAAGAGGCTGGGATTCTATCCATCTAAAAGATGGTGTTAAATGTAATAGTAAGCAGAGTTGCCCAGACTGCACTCAGATCTTGAACAAGATCCTCAGGGATCCCATCAGGACCAGGAGAACGATTATTGGCCTGACTAAGAATGGCTTCCCTCACCTCCTTCACAGAGAACACAGAGACAGTATGATTAATACTTAACCTTCAATAGCGAGACAATCTACCTGCAGCTCTTAATAAAGGTTGTGTTCATTAGACCCTCAAAGGCAGAGGTGTGCCACTCGGGTACTTTGGGAGAGAAAGGTGAGATGTGTATCTTTCTGGATGCAGTGACAGTCTGGCAGCATGCTGTGTGAAATGGTATGGTTTAATGATGTAAGTGTGTCTGTGGCTCACAGGTGGACCGGTGTAAGAGTTCCACAATTTCAAAGCTGTCATTCTGAGCATAGGTATATTAGAATTGTTCTTTTATAAAACGGGATTGGGATTCGAACCTGTGTTGCACTGTGTTGTCTTGCTTCCAGGACAAACACGTTGCCCCTGAGCTATCCCCCCTCACCATGTTGAATCCAAGCACAGTGGAAAGCAAAACACCCTTTGATCTGTTGCCAGGCTCTATAGGGAGTAAAGATGGGTGGATGGGTTTTGAACTTTGGCTCCTCTGGGACCATGCTTCCTGGGATTTCTTGAGGCCTGGTAGGAACTTAATGAGGACGGTTACAGTGGTGTGGGAGGAAGGATTCCTCTTGGGCTGCATAATCCAGATGTGCATGTAGTTTCTAGCTATGCAGAGGCGCAGAGAGGAGAGTACTGTCAGAATGCAAGAGAACAAAAGTGCTATAGGAGACCTAAGGAATACAAGAGAAGACTGAAGAGCTCCAGGTGAACAGAGCTGTGGAAGTAAAACAAAAGTACTGCACAAGAATGAATGAGGGCGGATATGTGTTTTGGAGAAGGAGGGGATGGCGGAGCACAGATGAGAAGTTTAGAAGGGCCTTTAGAGTGCAGGCGTGGCCGAGACGAATGCAAGTGAGACAGACATTCTAAAATGGCAGCGTCGAAACCTGCTATTCTGCCACACTCGACAAGGGAGGCCTCCAATGATCAGTTGCTGTCGCCACATTATGTATATTGCACTATGCCAGATAAATGAAAGTGCATTTAAGAAACATCAGGCAAATAGGTGTTCAATCTGGGACTTAATTTATTTACATTGCTAAAACTCGTCATCAACAGGCATATTCTGCATTCATTTCCTGCGGGAAACACGGTATGTGATGGAAATGATCTACAACACCTTCACCTAAGAGCTGAAAGCTCGTGCGTGCAAGTGGGACACCAGGCTGACAAGACATCCATCCCCAGCAAAGCCACCTCTGAAGACAAAATGGGAACATGGCGGCAATTAGCATTACCAAGCTCAGGCTGATGGGGCAACAATAACGTTATAAAGATGTTGTGCTCCGTTCATTCATGCATACCCAAGCCTCAGGAATGACACGGAGCCAATGCTGCAGTGAACTATCTTTATTCACTCCCTGACACCAACTGCCGTTTCCTCCTCCGGCCCCCTCCTTTTCCCTTTCTTCCCGCTCCTTCTCTGTTGCTGCTCTTAAAGGGGTAGTGTCCCTTTATTCATGTACAACACCTCCCCCGTACTTAACATGAGAGTCCAGTTACGTCTGTTCGATGAGCCTCACTGGCTTCTTTATTGTCCTAGGGGTCTCCCTGGTGATTCTCGGCTTTCGCCGGTCAATTCTACTGGGGGTTCTGCTTCTTCTTCCTCGCTGGTGTTCTCGTCGGGTGTTTCTTGTGTTTCATGTTCCTCCAGATATGACTCCCTGAAGAATGAGGGGTTGTGGGTAATGTCTCCTAGTTCTCCGGTTGCTGTGATCATGGGCCCCTTGGTGGCTGTGATTGTTCGTGGGTCTGGGCTGTATCGAGTGTCCGTTTTCTTGCGTTGTGTTTGTCGCACCAGGACTGTTTGCTCGATCTCTAGTCGTTGTTCTTTCGCTCTCCTTTTTGTGTCAGCCCATTGCTTGGCCTTCCTCTTCTTCTCGGCGTCTCGTTCTCTGACGGTTAGGTCTTCTTCAGGTGTGTGGTCCTCCCATCTGGGAATGCGTGTTCTGGGTTGATCTCTCACCCTGAGTTCAGCTGGTGGCATGTCATTTGATGACAGGTACAAGATATATTCAGTGACCTCATGTGCCAGGGTGTCAACTTTGTCCAATAGGTGGTGTCTGGATGGATAGTCCGCTGGGTTTGCGTCTCCTCCTGGTTTGTGGACAATAGTACAATCGTACTCTTGCAGTCTTATTCCCCATCGCTCTATGCGGGGTGGCATTTTCATTTTGGTGTTCCCACAGGTTGATGTTAGGGCTTTGTCATGTTGCTCTTGATCCCTTCCAGGTATTGAGATGTCGTTGAGAAGAAGAAGTTGGATTTCTTTTGATACCTGTTCTTGACGGAGGAAGCCCACTTTGCGTGGGTGCTGCGGTATCGGCCTGATGGTATTTTCGATCTGTGATTTGATGTGTGAGCCCTTTAGCATGTCCACTCCTTCAACTAGCTTGGGGAATTGGCTCTTGAGGTCTCCTTTCGCCAGTGGCCTCTCTATCATTGCCCTGATGGATTCGCATGCCAATGGTAGTCCTTCGATGACCTCCGATTGGTCGTAGTGTAGGTCAATCAGGGCGAGGGCGTTAGCTGTCCTGTAGCTGAGGAGACAGCGGCCGACAGCCGGGCTCCTTATCACGTGTATCGTGGCAGTTGTTGTGATGTCCCTGTGCCGTAGATCACATTGGAATTTCCCTTTGGATGTCATGGGTTGAGCCGCTCCCCATTGAAAGATGTGTGTTTTGGATTCTTGGAGGGGGTATGCAGAGGCTATCTCACGGTAGATGTCCTCGTTCATGACGTTTATTGTCGCTCCTGTGTCAACGATAAATCTGTTTCGGATGCTTCCCATCTGGATTGTTACTCTGGGAGCTGCAGTGTCTTCAGCCTCCACCCTGAGGAGGCATACGTATTCTCGGTCGTAGCCATCTTGTAGGTATTGAGCTTGTTCGTTTCCACTTGGTGGATGGTGTGGTGGGGGGTAAGGGTATGGCTCCCTGTCACGTTCCCGGTTGTCTGGTGCTTCCGCTCTGCGGGTGTCTTCGCGTTCCAGTTCCCGCATGAAGTCATCCTGATAGGCATCGTATAATTCGTGGTCTTTCCTGTCTGGTTCAATCTGAAGTCCTTCCAAGGCTCTCACTGTGTTTGGGCGTTGATATGAGGGCGCGAGAGGTGCGTTCCTGTCCACATGGTGATGCTGTTCTTTATGTGCGTCCATCGTGTGAGGGGTAGATCGTGGGCGTGCTGATCCTCCTTCCGGTAGTAGTTCTTTGCACATCACTTGGAAGTGGTTCTCCATTCCGCATCTCATGCATCGTTGCCCAATGGCGGGGCACGGTCCTCTGTGTGGATATTCGAATCCGCAGCGATAGCATTGGCGGTCACCCTGTGCTCGTTGTGTCGGGTACCTCTGGTTGGTCCTTGGTTGGGTGTTTGGCTGGCGGGCGTAGGGATGAATTGCGGCTATGGTTTCTCCCTTTTTGGGGTTCTCAATGGCTGCTGCTTGAATGTCCACTCTTTCGTATACCCTGGCTAGGTCTAGTACCTCTTTTAGGGATAGGGGTTTCTTGAGGAGGTGCTTCCGGAACATCGAGGATGCACACCCTTCTATGATGCGTAATCTAATGGCTTCTTCGTCATTAAAGTTAGCAAAGTCACATTTTGATATTTTCCTCTGAAGACGTATTACGAACTCCCCTATTGATTCGTGAGGTAGCTGGCCACATTGGTTGAAAGTGTACCTTTCATAGTCCCGGTTCGGTGAGATGACTAGTTTTTCGTTAATGGCTTGCAGGAGTCTTGCATATGTGGTGCGGTCTTGTGGAGGGATCGTGCGTATAATATTTTTGATTTCTCTCCCTGCGACATTTGCAAATATGCTCAGTATGTTGGGAGGTTCTTGTGTGCCAATGGCACCCACGAAGTCGTCAAATTCCTCCATCCATTCTTCCCATCTCTGCCCCTGGTCATGGTGTGGGTTTAGCGTGAACGGGGCAGGTCTCCTCATTAGGCTTGCATGAGAGGAGGGAGCTCCCGGTGATGGTGGTGGTGCATTGGGGTCTGCTGCGTCCGGGGCCGACATGATGGTGTCGCTTAGTATTCTCTAGTCCGTTGGGGTGGTATGTGGGCGTTGGTCGCGGTTTTCTCTTGGTATCGTGGCTTACAGTGCACGTGTGCCCAAGTCTGGACTTGCCGTCTAGGGTGTGGTGCAAAACCTCTTCTCTTGGTGGCTTTCCTGGTAGGTTCTTCCCTCTCTATCGTGGTCTTTCCCACTCCTTTGTATGCTTGCCTGTCGCTTTTGGGAGACACGGGATTTCCCTCTGTAATGAGGCTTCCTTGCCGTGTGGTCGCTGTAACTGTCCTGTGGGGGCACTGGGATGCCCTTGCTCTGGGGTGTTTTCCTTTCCCAATGTCATATGGGGAGACAGTGTGCCTCTTTCTTTCGTGCTGATGTTGTCCTTTGTGTGTTTTGTAGGATGTCACGTGTGGGAGACTCGGGGTTTCCCTTGGTGAATGGATTACACGGTTCCCCTTTTGCTGCTTTTGGTGAATAGATTCCCCCCCCTTTGCTATTTGGTGAAGTGTCACGTGGGGAGACTCGGGGTCTCCCTTGTCCTTGTAATGTGGCTCTCCTTTGGGTGTGCTTCCGTGAGATGTCACGTGCAGGGGACACGGGGTTCCCCTTTCCCAGTTATCCCGTTCCGGCACCTTACTTGTTAAATTGATGCCGCGAGCCTGCGGGTTTCCTCTCTCCTGGCGTATGGGCCCGCTGTGGTTCTCTGTCCTCCCTCGCGGATGGCGCGCTTTCTCTGCAGTCTTCCTTCTCGTGGGCCTCTTCTGGCTCGCGGGCTCTTCGCGTCGCTGATGCTCTCTTTCCTCTCGTCTTCGGGCCTACGGGCCTCCCTCTTTGCGAGGCGTATGGGGTTCTTTTCCGATCGGGCTCACCGCGTCGCTGACGTCCTGCAGGTCTGCGAACTTCCTTTCCTTGAGGCGCACGGGCCTCCGCCGGCTCTCTGGTCCACCGCGTAGTTGGTGCGCTGGTCCTTCGGTGGGCGCACTGTCCTCTGCTCGATGACGGGCGCGTCGCTCCTGTCGTCGGCTGCTGCTGGGTGTGCAGGTTGCTGCACTCTCGCGGGGCGCACGGGCCCTCGCGGTGTCTCACTCACTGCTAGGCTCACGGGCCCTTCAAGCTGCTGGGCACACGGGCCCTCCCTGGACGCTGCTGGGCACACGGGCCCTCCAATCACTGCTGGGCTCACGGGCCCTTCAAGCTGCTGGGCACACGGGCCCTCCCTGGACGCTGCTGGGCACACGGGCCCTCCAATCACTGCTGGGCTCACGGGCCCTTCAAGCTGCTGGGCACACGGGCCCTCCCTGGACGCTGCTGGGCACACGGGCCCTCCAATCACTGCTGGGCTCACGGGCCCTTCAAGCTGCTGGGCACACGGGCCCTCCCTGGACGCTGCTGGGCACACAGGCCCTTCTCGACTGCTGGGCGCACGGGCCCTCCTAGCAGGGCACACGGGCCACTGCTGAACTGCAGGGCACACAGGCCCACCTGACCTGCTGGGCTCACGAGCCCTTCTCGACTGCTGGGCTTACCGCCCTCCTGTCACTGCTGCCGGCACCTACGGGTTCGCATCGGCTTCGTCGCCAGTGTTGTGCTCCGTTCATTCATGCATACCCAAGCCTCAGGAATGACACGGAGCCAATGCTGCAGTGAACTATCTTTATTCACTCCCTGACACCAACTGCCGTTTCCTCCTCCGGCCCCCTCCTTTTCCCTTTCTTCCCGCTCCTTCTCTGTTGCTGCTCTTAAAGGGGTAGTGTCCCTTTATTCATGTACAACAAAAGACAGCAAGAAATAATCCCGCGAACAATGAAACAACTTTTTACTAAACATCAAGAACTGGTTCAACAATTTTTGCCCAAGCCAAAAGGATTTGCTGTGTAAAACGGGCTAATAATCGCAAAGACTGTTTTTGTTAATTTTAGTGCATGCCATTTGCAACTAACAGTACAGTTTAATCTTTCGGGTGCAACAGTGGTATACAGGTCGTGTCGGGTGTTCTAGTGCTGTGAGTGAGTAGGTTATCTTTATACAGTTCATTTCTGGTACTTGTAGTTCTGCTTTTCCCATTTTAGAACCATAAAAAGTCCCAAGATGCAAAGGAAAAACGATTACGGGTGGACCTACTCAAGCATGGAATGGGTAAACTTGAGCTCTCTGGCCTGAATTGTGAGTCTTGTTAATGGGCGATTTTTGTTAATTGTGAGGGCTGGCATTTTAGATTGGTAATAATGACAAACGTTTTTTAAAACAGTAAAAGCAGTTATGTTTAAGAACAAAACAATGGTGGAGGGGCGACCTTGTGTACAGCCAATTCATATTTAAATATTAATCGAAATACAAAGAAATAACTGCTTGTTATCGCGGGAAATTAAACGTTGGCCTGCTGCCATTTGCCTTGTGTCGTGTTCTTATTTGGCCTTCAAGCTCCAGGAAGGAGGGAGAAACCACAACGCAATTGTGACATACATATCTAAGGACGGGCAAGCATTGACTCGACTGTGCTATAGGAGGAGGTCGTTTTACGGCATTTGTTTGTTTTCATAGAAAATTAATAGCAAACAAATCTCAAGCCCCCCCCCCTTTTAATGGCAAATGGCGTTAAAAGTGGAAACACGGTTTATTAGAAAAAAAATCTCCTCTCCCAAAGTAACGTGATCACCACGAAATTCTGTCCTTAGTCACAGCTACATTTCAACAGGACTTCAGTGAAGGACAAGAAGAGTGGTTATAAATCACAGTGGCTGAAGCCAGACAGGCCTGTTAAAACATTTTTATTAAACCAGTAGTAGATTTTCAACTCCCAGAAGACTGCATTGAAAAAATACTAGCAGGGAATGGAGTGCAAAGTCTGATGGGAAGACTTTATTAAAGCAAGCTCAAATAATTCCTGTCAGGAGGTGCTTTGGGCAGGGAGAGGCAGGAATGGGTGGGAATGGCCACAGGGATTAGCCCAGCCATGGGCAGTCAACACCTACAAGCTTCGTGTCCCTCCTCATATGTCATTCCTCCCTATCTGTACTCGAATGCAATAGCTTCAACTTATAGGTGCCCAAACTAAAAAGAAATGTATTTGTAGGAAAAAGTAACGCGCAGTTAGGCCACTAGAGGTGGGGAAGCACTGTTATTACACTGCTTTCTGAAAAAAAGAAAGTAATGCTGAAATGTGCGGCTATAAGAAACTCCAAGCTATAACTGATTTTATAGTCCACAAATTGACCAATAAAAAAGGGTTGTACACCCACCCAGGGTTCTAATATTTACTAGTACCCGGTGAAGGTCAATGAGCTTGTAACAAGCAAGCTCATTGGCCCTTGCCAGGTCGTTACTAGCTTGACAAAGCCTTTGTCGGGCTGGTCGCGTCTGAGTCTTTGCTGCCATGGAAACGGAAAGGGGACTATGTGCAGTCCCTTCTCTGCCTTCCAGGGTGGTAATCTTTTTTGTTTACTTTTTTTCAATAGCCGCTAAGGAAAGGGAGAAGGGAATATGTGTAGTCCGATCTCCCTGATCCTTGGTGGCCATTGTCTTTTTCTTTTTTTTCTCGAGTTGAGATACAGTTTCAACCCTCAGAGGTTCTTGTAGCATGTACGACAAGAATTAAGGAACAATGTAAGAGCTTAAATTACAGATTGGATTTAAATCCCCTAACCTGTCAAATGTGTCCACCCCATTATTTTAAAACAGTATGTCCCAATGAGTTATTTAGTTCCCGTTGAAAAAATCTCAATCCTTATTTAAGTGGTTATGGTGTATATGCTTATATGATAAAAGTGGCATTTCATGTATTTCACACTACAAAGACATGTGTTTCTTGGTTCATCCATGGCTGCACCACTTTGAAACCATGGCCCTATTCTAGTCTCAGTCTGTGTTCGGACACGTGCACCTTCCTGGTAACATCTACTCCACATCCTCTATTTGCACTATTAAAGTCGGACCTTCTTTGGTGCAGGAGGACCCAATTATTTGCAGCAGGGAAGGAGTGCTTTTTATCTCCAACACTGCACTGAAAAGAGGCCGAAAGTGAAGTCTGCTGGTGATTCATGGAGGGTGTTGCAGGAGGACCCAATTGGTTGCAGCACAGAAGGAGTGCTTTTAATCTCCAGCACTGCGCAGAGTGCGCTACAGAGGTGAGGCAGAATGTGAATTCAGCCAAAGTCCGCTGGGTGTCTCGCATATATACCAACATTCTCCAGCACCTGGGAGGGAGATTTTGAGACAGAAAGGGGGAGACTGGAATTTGCCCATAGGATTGCATTGGGGATTTCATTATTTTATGCTGCAGCAAGTAAAAAATAGCAATATTTTTAATTAAAAACTTGGGAGTATCCCGCCTAAATCAGGAGGGTTGGCATGTATGGTGTTAAGATGGATTTCTGAACTCTGACCTGGAGGGGCAGAGGTTCAGAAGGCCAGCCTAGTTTCTTGGAACAGGGTAACGTCTGGATACGCCAGACCAATCAGGGTAGCGATGGCGGCGGTCAAGACTAAGTCTCAAGAGGGGTGAGGGTGACGGAAAGACCTCAATGAGCACACAAAGCAAGCACACTTACAAATGACTCCAGACAGGGGTTATATTAAAAATATAGACACATTTATTACAAGGCCTTTGTAACATTGACCATAGCAAAGAATCACAATACTGCTCAAGTAAACCAACACATCACAATCAATACAAAATATATACAAGACCGCGGGGTCTAAGGAGTTAGGAGCACGTAATATGTAGACCACCTAGATGGGGAGGAAGACAGGCAGTGCAAGTAATCATTAGACCCAGTTCGACATCCGAAATACACCTAACTAGGAGGAAGTCCGAGCCCTTCGAAGAGAGGAGCCTTGCACGCGCTGGTGCCAATGGACAAAGGAGGGCCTCTTCAAGGATATCAGGCAGTTCAGGAAGGTGAATGACGCGATGCAGAACAAGTCCCCACTACTCAAGCAAGGCCTCCACTGGTGGGCAGAGGCAGGGTGAGAGTGCGGGATGGAGTCGCTATTTCGCAACAGAGGTAGAAAAGAAACAGGCTCCTGCACGAGGGGCCACCGGTTGGGGTATGGACTACTCACTGGTCCCCGACGCAGGCAGACCCAGACTTCTCCAGTTCAGTTCACATTGCTGGCAGGTTCAGCTGCGATGATCAGGATGTCTCCAGACCGTGTTGATTCTGCGTAGCAGGATGCACGGTCTAGGGTGTCCCAAATGCAATGCAGCGGACGTGCACAGGTTGTTACCGCAGCAGGGCAACACGGCAACCGCGTTGTCTCTGGCCCGGGTGCACTCATCTCACTTCAGACCTGGGAATGCCAAGTGTACAAATTCGGTGTGAGGGTGCCGTGGACGCAGAGCAAGCAGTAGCCCAAGTTTCGAGGGCTTCCCCGAAACGGCGGCAGTGACAGAGCAAAGCATCCTGCGTGAGCTGGTTAGCCCACTGGTTGGCCCACGGACACTTCTGAAGAGGCTTACTTGCAGGGTTTGATGAAGGTGCCGGGAATAGTTGATCCCACTATTCCAAAGCGTTGAAGCGCCTTTGCAGACCTACTAGGACGATCAGATGCAGAGGGGTCTCGCAGGACGACAGCAGTTCAGGGTGCCAAACCTTCAGCGGGTCACCAGCGGTTCCTCGACTCAGCTTTTTGTTGCAGGATACTTGGCTCCTTATCCCTTGTTCGGTGTGAACTCAGGAGATCGACATGGTAGTGGTGTTTTCAGCCTCCTCTTATCCAAAGTTCCCTTCGCGCCAAAACTGAGAGGGCCCAATGGGAGATCCGCTCACAAACACTCACACCATACGTGGACCTATCACAGACCATGGTGGTCCCAGGAATTCAGGACACTCTAGACTCTCTGGCACCCAGGATGTGTATTGGGAACAGACATCCCAGCCCACATCCTGGAGGCACACACAAGGCATGCAGAAGCCTGCAAAAGCGTTGTGTTTCGCGGGAAAGTGCATGAACAAATAAGGACTGCCCTGGGTCGGCTCGACCTGGGGGAAGGTGAAGGGGCAAGACGGTCAGCGGACAGTACAAAGAACCTTGTGGCATGGCCATTTTGGGAGCCAGGCCAC
Organism: Ambystoma mexicanum; assembly: GCF_040938575.1. NCBI lineage: Eukaryota > Metazoa > Chordata > Amphibia > Caudata > Ambystomatidae > Ambystoma > Ambystoma mexicanum. The sequence goes on along the minus strand of NC_090926.1, from coordinate 1,086,935,945 downwards.
CTATTTGTGCCAAACGCGGTAAGCGTGGATACATGGCAAAAAAGGGTTCAAAACACAAGAGAAACAATAGCTGCCACCAGTCCCGTCTGTGACACTTGCACATTTCATAATAAGTCCAGCGAGAGTTTCTAGGGCCTTTGGAATGACTAGAGACCCAAGAGCGCGGTAATGTAAGTTACAGTGCACTCTTGTTTCATGTTGCTCAAAAGCTGCAACATGAGGAAAGGGGTAAGGGAAACAAAGTCTCCCATTACTGACTGTCTTAAGGGCATGTCAGTTTCCCCATAAGAATTGAGGGAAAGCCCAGAGGAGTGCAGCGGAAGGCTGCGCTTCTCTGGCAAAGTCTAGATCAGGGTGTAAAACAACAGCAAAAAGTTTGGGGGTTGCCACATGGAGGGAAAATTACATACAATTATAAAATCTTTCCTAACATATAGTCTCGACAGATCCTCGTTACATACTTCCGTCAGCTACCCATTGACGGTGAAGAGCTTCTGTTTTTTTAGCATCACGTTAGTTTAATACTGGTAGCATTCAGGGCTGCTTGGAAGGCTGGACTCCCCGTGTAATACTCCTCACATCAAGTGAAGTAACAATTTTATTGACTCCTCTTTTGCAAAACAAGAACCTTTTGTGGAATGTCTGACCTGCGCAGTAAGACAGTGAAAGGTGGGGTTGCAGGCTCCCCCCTAGTTCTCCAACGGTGCATCTTCCTTCTTCGTTACCCCTGGGACAGCTACCAATCCCTTCTACTTCCACTCGCAGTGCAGCCTCTGTCCAACAGGGGAACACTCTGCGCTGTGTGCCTCCCTCTCCACCTACACACATTGTTTAAGAATTGTGTGGTCTGATTCTTCCAATGTGCTGCCGGATGATAACGACACTGCTTCAAACAAGATAGTAGTGCAGTGTCCTAAAACCATAATACAGTCATTTCCTGCTGTTAGTATTGCTGGGTCAACCTTAGAACATAAAAGTTTGAAATCTGTTGAACAGTCGCCTACGACCAACTTGGCCCTGGATTCCCATGCAAGTATTGGAGACGCAGAATTGTTGGCTGGAGTGGCTGATAATAAACTCAAGGAGTGGAATAGGCTCAAAGTTGTGGCCCTGGGAACGTTGCAACATTCATTGTCATCTTCACCCAGAATGTTTGCAGACATTACCTCGCCCTCGTAAATTGATTCTTCTAGTTTGTCCCTTTCCCTGGTGGCCACTACTTCTACGAATTTTCCTGGAGTGCACAGTTGCAATTTGAGTTTAGGCCCGGCATCTATTTCAGCCTTGAATATGGTTTTGACCTCTCTTATGGACATGTATAATAATATCAGAGATGAAGTTCACACGGTCATCTTAAATACCATGAATCTGTGTTTTGATAAATGTGGCACAAGCAATCCAAGTGCTATCTTAAATCATTTGAAACTGATTGATTTTACAGCATCTGCACCTGTTAACCAACGTCTGGCCACACCAGAGTCTCTTTCGCTGTTGATCGAAGAAATTAACATTAACGATAACAGTGTGACAAAACCTGGAAATTCTCCAATGCTGTTTCAGGTTGATAACAGGTTACTCCAAGCAGTAGCTAGACTCTGCAGAAGAAAAAATCTAAAAATAGCAAGAAAACTACATTCAACAAGAGGTTGTCTAGGACATTCTTGTGTTCACTACAATTGCCTGAGGCTGTGACCAGACCGTTGGTTAATAAACTGCTGAAAACAACTGAAAATGACTGACTGGGCAGTTCCTAAGTCTACTAAGAAACATACAGGAAATGCTTCCTCAAACAACGTTGGAGCCTGGATGCTCCTGGGTTTCTTTAAGGGATTCTTCTTACAATCATATGGATAAAGTTATGGAAGAAGTTCCACAAACTAAAATCAAGTAGCTGGTAAGCAAATGCTTTGCCCCAGGAGGTGTGATGGGGACATCAATTCTGCAAGGCCCCAGCACCCTCTGGCTATGGACAAAGGAAATGAGCCCCGGACAGGGGTGATTATGCTGCTGAAAAACGTTGATATAGGGCACACAAACACCCGTAATGGGAATTTTTCCACCCACCATTCGCAGAGAGTGACAATTGAATTTCTATTATCTGATAATCAGATGACGTTGTTAGATCGAACTAACATCCTGGGACTGTTCTTTTCCATTCCCACGCTTGGGTTGATAACCACCTCAGAAATTGCACAGGTTGATTTTATTGCCAATCACAGGTTGGATTTAGTTTCCCTGAACATACCGTCTAGAATTGTTAGGAATCTAGTCCCATCTTAAGTAAATAATTTCAGGTTGATGGGTTATGATGTTATGCCTGTAGTAGATTGGGAAATTGCGGTCTACTCTTTAGTGTAATGGCAGTGACCTTTACCCTCCCTCCCTTCAAAAATTGTTGATAAAGTGCAATTCTAATAGTGGTGGTGTTCATGTACGTTGAGTTGAAAATTCTGGTAAATTGCTAGATGGAGGGGAAACGGACAAGATGTGCTTACCAGCGGCCTTAAATAGAACCCCTTGCCAGTTGTGTGGCACAACCCAACACCTTAAATCCTGGTGACACTTTATAAGTCCACTCCTGGAACACTGGAGGTAGTGCCCATTTATTTAATAAAGTTGAATTGGGTATTATATTGAGACAATTTCTAGTCGTTGTCCTACAGGACATTTGCATTACCACTACTATGTCATGGTATGGCTACAGTATTAGTCAACAAATGGCTTTCAGGGGATCTCTCATCGTCCGTCTGGGGGGCTCCGTATTGCAGTAAAAAATTCTTGGAATGGAGCCTAAACGAGTTCCATTAGTCTATTTATGGCCTACTTGTAAACTGGTTTGTCGTTAAGGAAGGGCCTAAAGCCATTCATTTTTTTTTATAATGAATGTGTATTGGAACCCAAAGAGAAATCCCATTGTGCAATTTATTAACCATGTCTCACCGATTCTGGAAGGCTGGCTTTTAAAATCTAGGGGTGGTTTTTTAACTTTTGATCAGTGACGTTAATTCAAACCTGCTCTCTGGAGGAGGCCTAGAGATAATGGGTGACGATCGATTACTCTATGCGGGCTCCTCTAATGTCGTTGGACATTGATGGCTAAAGTTCATGGAAAAATGGGAATTAATATGTTTAAATGGCAATGGTGTGGGAGACTTGGACTCTCAGGATATTTGGTCTAATGGAGCTTCTGCTTCCAGAATAGACTATGCTTTAGTCGACAGGGATTTCTTTTCTCTATGTGAAAAATTCTGCATAGTTGACACAGAATTGAGTGACCATAGAATGTTAACGGCCCAATTTTGCTTATTTTATAACCAGTCCAATATGGGGGCGGTACCTCAGTTCTGCTGGGAATCTGATTAAGTGCACCTAGCACTCTTTTATGAGGCCCAATGAAGCTGCTGCTAATGTGTTTTTTTCCTCAGAGGAGTTAGTACATGATAGTTCCATATCCCCCCGACTTTGACCTAGTTTCTGGAAGACCTAATGCATGACCTCCATAGGGTGTCAAGGAGGCAAATACATTTCCCCATACACATAAATTCGATTCAGAAGTGCAATTTAAAAAAATAACTCTAAGAAGAGAGATCAGAAATATAAGTAAACTTCAAGAGGTACAGGCGGTAAAACTAACACTTATAAGAGAGCGCAGCAGAGCTATAAAAACGGGTTAAAATAGTATAAATCTGGAATTCTCCAGAATGATGCGAAGGCAATGCTGAAAATGATGTTCACTAAACAAGAAGGGCTGTTCTGGTAATTAATTCATAGGCTGGAAGGGCTTCAAGGCAAGGAGCAGATCAACCCAATCTCTGAGGAATTTTAGCTGACGCCTTTCCTAAATCTTTAAGTGGTAAAGTGGCACCTAGGCAGCACTGATGTCCATAAGGTGTGCTCAATATGGGTTCTCACCTTTGATCGAGCAGACGTTATGTGGGCAATTAAAAAGGCAAGTAGTTCCTGTTCAGTTGGTCCTAATGGCCTCTCAAATGCAATTTTAATAAGGACCCAGACTTGCGGGCCAAGGTCCTTTATTCCCTATTGGCAAATATTGTAAAACACAGAAAAATTACTCCAACCGGGTGCCTTTCATAAGTTGTACCGTTATTCAAAAAAAGCGATTGGGAAGAGCATATGCATTATAGGCCAATCACACTACTGGATGTGGACAACAAAATCTTTTGTTCCTTGATTCTAAGGGACTTGGAAAAATGGGACCTAGAGATAGGACACAAGAATAAGTTCCAAACTGGTTTAGAAAATCGATTGGCACAAAATATAATGGCCTAATTTAAAATCTGTTTCAGAATAAGGCATGTCTTCCCAATGCACCTAGTATTTGTTTATGCTTTGTGGATTTTTCCTCAGTCTTTGATGTTTTGGATCGTGGGAAATTGTGGGCTAGATTGGATAAGTGGGACCTCCCAGGTGGCCTTCTCAATATTTTGATGCATTTGCATTTTAATACTAGGCTAAGAGTTCGTTTGGACAAAAATACTACTTCTTGGGGCCTCTGGCAAGGTTGCATATTGGCCCCGTGTTTGTTTTCTATATTTATATCAGACATCGTGGAAGTCCTAGAGAGTTGTGCTTTGGCATCTCCTTAATGAGGAGAAAAACACTTAAAGTGGCGTGCATATGCAGATGATGTCCTTCTTATGGATTTTACTCAATATGGTGTCCAAAGACCTTTGGCCCGCTTAGACAGCTTTGGGAGATGAAATGATGTAATCAATAATAAAAATTAAAAAAAATACATCTTAAGAATGACTAGCCCAACAAAAAATAGATTTAGATGTTAAACTTGGATGTTGTGGATTATTTGATATACCTGAGGATTCCTATCTTTACTCATCCAAACAAAAAGGCTTTTCTTACTTATTTGAGAACTAAGATTGAAAAAGTATGTCCTAAAATATCGTCTGTTCTCGGGAGACCCTGTAGTGAAATACTACATTGCGAAAGTAATACCTACAATTATTTATGGTACTGAAACAATACTTTGTTTGGACTGAGATGTGTTGGAGCCCCTTGAGGCTCTGTTATGGAGCAAAGTTCTACGACTGCCTATGTGTATACCAAGGGCAGCTATTAGATTTGATCTGAGATTGATCTCCTTAAAAGCAAGACTTCCGTGGTGTGCCCTACTTCATTTTAGGAAAATGTTATCACCTTCTCCTGTTTCTGTATTCTTAGAGCCAAATACACTATTTTTATGTAAAAAGTATGAAATTTTAATCTTTGGTGTTAGAAGTGTAATGACCTTTTTAAGAGCTTTGGAGTGTGATAATGCTAAAATAATCCAGTGCCCGGAAAAAGTTAAATTAAAGTTATGGGAGGCAGATTGGATCTTCACTCGTCATACAATTGAGAAATACAGGTTACATCATGATCTGCTTTTGGATCATAGAAAGTGGAGTTAATTTCACCATACTTAAAAGACATTTCCAAATATTTATTGGCGCCAAACATTTCTTCGTTATGGGCTGAATTTGGTTTAAAATCGAGAAATCCTTCTTATTAGGTGTAAAAATGATTATTCCACGGTGGAGTGTAGATTCTGCAAATTGCCTGAATCAGTGTAAACAGTCAGACACTTTGTTATTTTGCCAAGTTAAAAGATGAGCGGCAGCTATTTTTTGCAAGCATTTTGAGAATGAGGAGGAAAACATATGGTGGCGTTGGATCTATCTGGTGTCTTCGTTTACTATTGTATGGGCCTCATTGAGAGTTTTAAGCCATCTTTATTTTGTTTGTTTACAATAGCAGGAAGCCTCCATATAGCATCAGTGGTGTCCATGCATTTGTTGTAAGTTGTATGACCCAGTATTTTAGATTTTTTGTACTTAGAGCAGGGTAGTATTAGAAGGTTCAGGAAATATTTATTATCATGTAGTTTCAATATTAATAATGTTTAGTGATTAAACCGATACATGAACATTTCGTTGGGACAACATAGACAACTTTATAGTTGGGAGTTTTCTTTTGATAAACTTTGTAATGTTTTGTAATTGTGTAGGGTTGGACCATGAATTGCTTAAGGAGCTTGTATATGTGGATACAGCATCATCTCCCCATTAGCGGTGAGTGAAAATAACTTTCTAAAATATGTATTAGGTCTTCCTTTATCAGACCTGTCTTATGCTGTTCACAACAAATTGCACAATGTACAAAAACATTCAATAGAAGAGTGAAGTCCATCTCTCCTCCGACAGATGGGTTTCAGCTATCAGACGGTTGAAGGTGGCAATCGAAGCCAACAGATCTGTTGACCCATGCCACAATGTTAGTAATTCGTTATCAAGTGCTTGTACATGCATTTTCCATGCAACAATTGCTCTAACTCCTTCTGGAAGGCCTTGAGGTCCTGTAAGATAGGGTCTTCCGTATCCACCAGCGGGATCGACCAGTCAGCTGATTGTCCACCTAAGTAGGAGAGGATAAATGCCACCTTCATGCTGCCATTCCAAATGGCAGTAGGGCGACATAGAAAATGCAAGCAGCATTGGTTCATGAACAAGGGATACTTCTGAGGGTACCCAGTGAAACATTCTGGTGGTGCCATTGAGACCAGGGGCAATGTCAGGACTCGTACAAGGTATGTAGCTTGTGCTGCAGCCTGGGCTGAGTTCTTCATAGGCATAGCTTCAAGTCTAGGCAGGGAGATGCATGTGCTTGTGTGGGCAGCAGTTTGTACACTGATAGCATGTCATTCACAACTGAGATCTTGACTGAGCGCTGCGCTGTGGCTGGTGAAAAATGCATGGGGTTAGTAGTCTGATGCACCTTACTGCAACACTGATTCAGCTGAAACATTGTGGACCCTCCACCTCCCCAACTAGGTCACCCAAGGCCTAGAAGACACAAGGCCAAGGGACCGAGTGACATCAATGGGGATTTGTGCTTTACTTCCTCCCTGATTCTCCTGGGCATTGTGATCGTGCTGACTCAGTTTGTGCTGTCTTCGATGCACCATTTGTCTTCTGTTCCGCAAAGAATTTATGACCTGATTAGTACCAAGTCCCCCCCCCATCCCTCAGTGGTAGCCCTTGTCCCACAGCCTTATTCGGTATTAGGTCAAGAGACTTTTTCAGAAAAGCAAAAACCAAAAAAACGTTTTAAAAAGACCGCAAAGACAACTCCATGACCAGACAGAGCAGTCTTTCTAAATCAAACGGTCAGCCCCTGCAACACCCACGAGAGTGCGCAAGGGGCTGTCAGACACTCGAGTACCCGGAAGCGCCCCCAAGGGAGACCGGGTAAGTGGATATGTGCATGTGTGTTCGGTGTTTGTGTTCGTTTTGGTGTGGGGGGACTTTTGGGAGGGGAGGGAGGCAGCGGGGTCGGTGGGAAGGAGAATCAGGGGTGAAACCCCTGATTTTGAGTGAATCCGGGAAGAGGGGGCAGGGCGAAAAAATGTAATTATTTTGATTTTTATAGTCTGCCTAAAATCGGCCGGAAAAAAAGGCTATTTTGGTTAGGTGACCTACAAAAATTGAAATAATGGCATAGAAGCCATTATTCCTGTCCCTGGGAATTCCCTTCCCTTACCTGGATCACAGGGGAGATCAACTTCCAGCCTCTCTAGGCCAGTTACTGCACTGGACATGGCTGAATATTTCTGCCACTTTACGCTGGGTGTGGCAGAAGTTGCACAATTCTCAGGTGCTTCACTGGGCTTATTGGTTATAGTTTTTGGATAGTCCTCCAGTTGCTTCACTGGCCTGTAACCATAAGTACTTCTTGTGTCTCAATACAGGTATCCAATGGACACAGGCAGAGGTGAGACAAGCTTTGCCAAGCACACAGCGTGGTGAAGAGTGAATTAAGATGTGTGTGTGCTTGTTTCAATGGTGCGTTGCGCTGAGGCGTAGACGTGCCTCTGCAGGAAGAGGAAAGATCGAATCCAGGTTAAGCCCAGCAGTGCTGCTAGCAGTTATTGGAGAAAGGAGTGTAATTGTCAAGCCGATCTGAGAGCTGACCATGTGCAACAATTCCAGGAAGTTCACTAACTGTATGTTTTGCTATGTCTTCTTTTTCTGGCAATTCCATCAAGGAGGGAACGGGCGTCCGAAACAGCTGGTCGTAGAAGTGTGCCAGCAAACAAGGAAGTAAGTTTGCTTGAAGAGCTGCAATGCTAAGCGACAGATGTCTCCCTGGGCATGGAATAAATACTCCACAGGTGTCATGGCTGCCGTGACTGCATCACCTCACAAAATGATGTGCCTTCATGGGGATTGTAGTATTAATCTTCCGTGCCTACATACCTGCACTAGTTCAGTCCATGTCTGCGAATGAGGTATTAAGACCCTGGTTTTGCTCATACCCATCGTACTGGGGTGACCCAGGTATGATGGCATGACAATAGCTAATGTGTCAGCCAAATACCACTTCAGTGTGTCAAGTGTCTTTTCTCCAGACCAAACAGGGTCACTGATGCAGAAGGGTTTAATTGAAAAACATGATGTTCAGAGATAGGTCCACAGTAACTGTGTTAGGTCATGTAACTGAATGTGGTATCGGCCGACCCCACAATACCTACTGCATTTACCACTTTGTCAGAACAGGGGTCATGAGGAATAAGGGGCGTTACCACTTTGTCAGAACAGGGGTCATGAGGAATAAGGGGCGTAGGAGACACATAAAATCTGGGGAGGACAGAGGACACCTTGGGGACTTTACATGGTAAGATGACATGATCCATCAGGCCAGGCCACCAGCCGGATAGTCCACGTTGAGCGCCCTGCTGATATATGGGTTGTTATGTGCGTCTCCATCCCGTTACATAGCTACCGGGTTTAGGAAGTTGTCTCGGGTTTCCCCCTGCCTATAGAAGCCGCGATTCCCTAGGCAAAGTTTTGGCAGGCGGTGTCCGCTCCCTGACGGCAGATGGAGTGGGTAAAATATGGCCCTGTGTGTTGCGTGCGTGTAAATGGGCCGGTAACAAATGCCACATAATGGTTGCCATTACTTCTTCCGTCAAAGTACTGTCCAAGTGGTTCTGTTAGGTCAAAAAGAAACAAAGGTGGTTTTAATGAGCCTGTATGGTCCACCTATGCAGTGTTGCCGTGGCAACTGGGAGCGGTGGGATTCTGCAACAAGAGGAGCCTGCGTATGACAGCATGACCAGGGCAATCCAACAGCATTAGACCAGAGAGCATGGCACAGTAAAGAGTAGGTTGAGCTGCCCACCCCCCTTGAATGGTGCATGCAAAGGGAGAGGCACTGGCAGTGGGTCAAGGAAGAAGACAAGAGTCATTTGGGCTAAACGCAGGCAGTGTGAAATGGCTTTAGGGTGAATGGTGCCAGTAACAGCGCAGAGATAATATAGCCCAAGAGCTTGGTGATGGGAAAGAGAACAGTTCATGCAGAGTGTGAGGGAAGGGGGCAGGGGAGAGAATGGGAGCTGTAGGATTGAAGAGGAGTTGGGAGCCAGGATTATGTAATTGGAGAGAGGGTAAACAGAATAAACAGTGACAGAGGGAATGGAACTAACATTGGAGAAAATTGTCTATGAGCGGATAATTCTGGCCAACAGACAGCTAACAATGCCCAGAATTCCACAACTGTGATTGGGTGGGCCACCATAAACATTCTGGAAAGGGTCCTAAAATATATTTGTACCTATGCTGATCCAACTCTATGTTCTAGCTCATATTTCTGTTTGTATTGTTCAACAGAGGCAGAAAATGGTGGCATAATAAAGCATGACTAGCCAGTGTGTCCCAACCAGTAATGGCCCACCATCTGAATTAAGGCACAAATGCAGTGAGGGCTGTTGGCAGGTGCTGCACATAGCTCCTTATTGCCAGTATGGCCTTTCAAAGCATGCTTTATCACCACTATCACCCAATTCGTTGTGGCAAATAGATGCAAGCTGGAAGTGCAAACTTGTTTTTCAAAAACAAATACAAATACAAAAAGGTGGCTGTCTTGGAGAATGCAATGGAAGCTTTATAAATATCCCCTTTTAATGGCAGTCACAGTGCTTGAGTTAATGTGGGTCGGGAGCAAGGGTGGAGTAAGCAAGCAGACATATGCATTTTGATTCATTTAGTTCCATTAATTCCATATCTAGAAGGGAATGAAAAACAGGAGAAAGCAGGGGAGATGGATAGTGAGCAAATGCTGTTAGCCAGCTAAGAAAGTGGGCTGGTTAAAATGGATAAAGCCCATGTCCAAGCACACTCTTTGGCTGTAGCATCTATTGATAGTGCTAATGAATAATAACACATGAGTCTGCAGGTGAATTAATGTATTCATTGAACAGGAATAAATATTTCTCATAGATTTAATTTTTTTAAATAAAAGATTACAATTGTGCTTTTTATGGCAGAGCTTTTTTGAAACAATGGTTAAATACCTATAAAACATACAACTGGTTGGGTGGGGTATCACATGAATACAATACAACAATTGGATGCTAGGTTACCAACAGTACACAAGAGTATTGTTCAGGGCATTTCCAGATCCTTCTGCACACAATACATCCCAGTATTCTGCTAGTGTCAAAAGACATATTCAATCTTCATGTTTCAATACACGCCAGCATTCCAAAAATAAGAACACACTCACGTCGGTATTGCCTATAATGCCAGTAATGCCACTGTAAAAAGAAAAGTTCACACTGGCCGGTCTCATAAATGGCAGTATTCCCACATACGTTTGTACTCCCATGTAAGAATACTTATGATGGATTGGTCCATAATGTTGTTGCCACATCTTAGTTGTGCTAATTAAGGGCAATATCCTTATCTAATAAAACTCAAATTGCCTTTTCATATAATACCTCAATACTGCCATGTAACTAGATAAAAAAAAGTGTCAATGTTGGCTGTGGCAATAGTGGCCAGTATCTCCATGGAAGAACCCTCATGATGCATTTGCCAATAATGGCAGTCATATTACCATGCCATTATAAACATGTCCATGCAGGTTATGCCACTATAGGCCATTGTCCTTCCTAAGAATACTCACATTGGGCCTCATTAGGAGCTTGGCGTAGCCGTGCCTGTCAAACTTGCCTTCGGGACCGGCATCCGCGAATTAGCAATTACCGGGCCATTACGAGTGTTGTGGCCCGGTAATTGCCCATTCGCGGGTGCTGGTAATTCCGCACTCCCCATCCCCATTCAACCCAATAGGGCTGAATGGGGTTGGGGAGCATGGATTCACCGGCACCGTTCAGACCGGTGCCGGTGCATCCAGGAGTTGTGCTCCTGGGTGCCGCTCAGCCCGACAGGTCAGACCTGGCTGGCTGTCAGGCACCATCGGGCACAACTCGTACTATGGCAGTCCGGGAACTACGGTACCGGTAGCATTACCGGTACCGTAGGTCCCGGACAGCCAGGGTCGTAATGAGGCCCATTGTCTTTGCCAAAAATGCCATTATTATTGTCATGACACATAAGGAAAGTATGCCCATGCTGCCACTGTAAACAAGTCCATGCAGGTTGTGTAACATTTTCCCAAATAAGAAAACTCATTTTGGCTTTGCCCATAATGACAGTAACATTGCAATGACACAGCATACAAATATTCCCATGCAGGCTATGCCAACACAGCAAAGTAACTACATGGAATAAAAGTCCTGTTGGCTTGGCCCACATTGCCAGCCACATTGCCAGGCTATTGTATAAAAATATGTTCATGCAAGCTATGCCAACATAGGCGATAACACCCTTAAGAAAAGTCATGCTGCCATTTCCCATAATGACAATAATATTGCCATGTCACGTTAAATAAAAAGATTAATGCTTGTCCACGTTTACCAATCACCATCCTCTCACAAATTGGCCATGCACAGCTCCATCCATCACAACCCGCAACCCCCTATCTCTTTTCATCACAAACACAACATCCCCACGCAGACTAAATCTCACTCGAGAATTCACACAAGCTCACACACAAATACTCTAACACAAACTCACAATTGAACACACACATATGCTAACATCCAGGCCCGGACTGGCCTATAGGGCAATAGGCCCATGGCCAAACCGAAAATACAAAATTCTGGTGTGGGCCAGTTGTTGGTCAAAATGGGCCACTTTCTTGGCCAATTTGGGCCAGTAGATGAGTTTATTCAATCTGCAGATAGTAGCTTTGACCAGTGTTGCAGAATAAATATTCTTTAAAATGCACAATTTGCATCACACGTTATCAAAAAACCCCTCCTTGGTTAATATTCAAACCGTGTCACAAAAGGAATGAATAGCAATTTGCAACTGTGGGACACTTTTTCATTGGTGCCCGAGACAATTTTATGGCCCAGTTCGACCCTCCTCACATTGCACATTCATACCCCATATAGCACTTGCACATGAACAGTATAGCTTGCTCTCTCACAGAGACAGGCACACACACATTTGCCTTCAGGCCGCAGTAGCAATTGCTTCACCAAAGGGCTTCGAGTATGCATGCACTGTACACACAGGTAAGGGGTCAGGTGCCTCCCTACATTCCTCCATCTTATTACTCTGAATCAGACTGGGGGGATCAGTAGGGGAAGGCAGAGGGGTGGGCGAAGACATATGTTTCCAGCCATGGACAGGATTTCCAGTGGCCATTCTGGGAAATATGTGTTGTGCGAGTAGAAGTACTTTTATTCTGCAGTCTGCAGAACTTGTACTTTCTTTTGCACGCGGACGGCTGCAGCCTATAGACATATTTTTACATGCTGCATGATGCACCTGCAGACAGTGCAGAGACCGTGCACTGCACTGTGCACAACAACACTTACATATTCTGGAGGGATAAATGCCATTATATCCCCCCACTTAAAATTGTGGGGGGGGATTTATCCACCCTGCCTCCCCCTTCCCCCCATGTCCTAAGCCCATGGTTATGGATACATGATGGACGTGAGATGTACTGAAGAGCTACAGATAGTTTGGTGGCTCTGATACTCAATTGTAATACCTTGTGGTACTTCCAAACTGACAGGGGCAAGCCAAATTGACAGAAATGTCTGAGCCAAGAGCTAGATTATGTTTAAAAAAAAATATGCGGGGTACGCAAACAGACACACAGGGAGATGAGATAGAAGAGCTTTCTCACCCTGCGTGAACATAGGCCTTAGTGTTAAACAGAAGGTATGATGAATGCTACTTTAGGGGGACGAGTCCTTAGTTTGATTGAATAAGCCTTCAGACATTGTGCTGAAAGTTACCAGTTGTCATATTGGTGTTACTTTGTTGGAGACCTCAGTTATTTTAAGCAAAGAATACACAATATGAACATTAGGGTCAATCATTTATTAGACAAAGGAACAGCACTTCATGTCAGGATTTTAAACAAACTTGTTGTGTTAAAATGGTTATAATTTCTGTTTAACAAAGCTTGTATAAACGTCTCTTGTTTTGAAATAAAATATATTAAAGGATATTGGTTTCCAAAAAATGTTGACAGAACTTTTGCGCCAGATAATTCTTTTGAAAACAGATTACTTCAAAAAAACGAGATCTTGCATGCAGGAACAGGTATCAAACGGTCCTATATTTAATAAAGATAGACATAGTGTATCAGTCAGTGTTGCGGAGTGTAGCGGTGAGTGTGGTTGTCCGTGGTTGCTGCCACCTTCCTTGCCAGTTTTTCCTTGATTGCTGCTGCTGGAGGCGGAGTCCTAATTCACCTGGAGCTCTACAAAATCACCTTTAAGCGCTATAGCGCTGCGCAGTGTGTTGTGATGAGTGTGGTTGTCCGTGGTTGCTGCCACCTTTCTTACCAGATTTCCTTGATTGTTGCTGCTGGAGGCGGAGTCCTAACTCACCTGGAGCTCAGAAAATCACCTTTACAGCGCGATAGCACTGCGCAGAGTCTTGTGGCAAGTGTGGCTGTCCGTGGTTTGCCGTGGGAAGACCGGACAGCCCTCCTTGTGGACTCTACATGCTGTTGATTGTACTGCAATAAACTTTTCTGCTGCTATCCAGACAAGCCATTTTCTGGTACATACAGCCCTGATTGCAGTACCACTCCCTTTACAACTTTAACAAAAAGTAATGTCCCGCTGCGACCCAAACATTATTTAAGCCTAGGACGCCTTTAGACCCAACGCAGCGCCTGCTGGTGAGGGTTGCTTTCTCAGCCCTGACAAGTCTGACTGGCTCTGTTACAAAAACAAAACTGACACACAGAGCTGGATATATATTTTTTATTTTCAATGGTGTGATCTCTATAAACCATACAAGCCGTGCCTGCAGGCCTGGACGACCTTTGAACTGCTTGGCGCGCCTAGTCATACAGATCTAGTTTTGTCTCGGGAATGTGCTAAGAACTCTTGGGAAGACATAATGTGCACCTAACCTGCCAATAACCGAGAACAAGTGTCTGTTAACCGTCACTGCTTTCAAAAGCACTACAATATCCTACAAACAGAGTTGAGAAATGTTTTCATTACAGCGTGAATTTCTACAAGACAGCAAGCAGTGACTTCAGGCCCGGGTGGCCTTTGAACTGCTTGCTGTCCTAAGTTTTAGAGATAAAGAAAGCCAAGTGATCCGTGCCTGGAGTCCTGCAGTGCCACAGCTAAAAACTCATGAACAAGCAAAAAATGAAGCACAAGACCAAGGAAAAAATAAACCAAAGCTGAAGCCTTGGCATTACGAAGTCAATCGCAGCCAGAAATTACAGGCTTATTTGAAACTAAATCCAGAAATAAGAACAACTGCTCTTCGATATCGTCCATTGAAACATTAGACCAGTCTTCTTCCCACACAATAGACAATAATAATTCCTTATTGAACATGGTGTTCACCTTGCAACGGGCCTCACTTGCCGGGAAATAGAGCAACCCAGCCAATTTTGCGAGGGGGACATTATAGAAAAACCTATGAAATGTACCTGATTTGGCTGTCTTCTCATCATCTTCAGATTCCTCTGAACTTTTTGAAACTAGCTATGAGAGTGTGGCCACAAACCCAAATGAAAAAGAAGTAAAATGGTCCAATCTGAGATCTGTCCTAAATGGCATAAAACACTATTATTTCAAAAGTGGACAGTTAACATCCTTTTTAGCCAATATAGCAAGAGGTTAAATCAATGTTGACTTAAGTAACGGAAAAAATATCAAAGCTGTCATTTCTCCCTGACGAACGTGGAATCTGGACGGCTAAATCGAAGGACTTGCATCAGCTGGCTAACGCGCTTCCTGGAGGAGGCGGAGCTGGGTTCGGTCACGTGACCTGGCACGTGACTTTTTGTGGCTAGAAAACAGCAAGGCCACCAGCACAGCGGCGCATTTCTCCCTGACGAACGTGGAATCTGGACGGCTAAATCGAAGGACTTGCATCAGCTGGCTAACGCGCTTCCTGGAGGAGGCGGAGCTGGGTTCGGTCACGTGACCTGGCACGTGACTTTTTGTGGCTAGAAAACAGCAAGGCCACTACCCTTGCGGCGCTAAGCCCGTCAGGAGCAAAGGGCGCTGACTGTTCCACGGCTGTTCGACGCGGACGGCGCGACTTGCGATCGGGAGTCCGCTACGGATAGCCACAGAGACACCTTGCACAGCCAAAAGTACAGGGTAAGTAGACACGGCGTAATAATTGGTCACCATACTAAATTGCCCTCGCCGTGTATGGATGAGAACATGCGCTTGCGAAGCACCAAGCAAGGGGAAGAGTGTCCACTCAAAGAAGACCTAAGGTCTGCAATGAAACATGTCCCACATCCTCTTGCACCATGTCGAACCAGCCCACAAGCGATGAGAACGGAGGGCAGTCTTACCACTGCCAACAACTCACAAAAAATCTGCTTACTAAGTGACCTCCCAACGGATTCAGTACGCGCAGTGGCGGTTAAGGACATAATCAGGGAGAAGGAGAAACAGGTCTCAAATGAGACTATACAAATTATAACACCATCTGAGGGAACACACGGCGCAGCGAAACTGGCCGAGTCGCAGTCCCGGAGGGGAGACTAGACAAAGGCTTACCTGCGACCCTGTACAAGCCAGGAAGTGTGATAAAGACCCAAGCATTGCACTGGGCCCCAGCATCAACACGCTCACGAAGGCGAACCGGAGCACAGCGGCCTCATCAATCAGTGCTGATGGCCATAAAGACAACGCTGATCACAAACAGCAGCAGCAAAATACAGGAAATAAGCACAGTTTAGCTCCAACAAGCAACGTGAAGGCACAAGTACATGCTCCCACTGACAAAGACAGTGCACAAGTCTTGTCAGACCAGACAGGGATACCACCAGAACTACAAATAAACATCTGTGCAGTCAGTAAACTTTCAACGGATCATAATTGCAAAAAGAGATCAAGAGATAAATGCACAAAAAGCATTACGAAAAAGCTATCACCACTTAAAAAACAACAAGCCAGCAGAGGCAGCACGATTAAAAAGCTAACATATACAAGACTGCGGAAAAATCAATCTCTGCGAATTTTGACCGATTTTTTCGAATTTCAGCCACACACAAAAATCAATATGTGTGACGAAATCTCTGACGCGGAAATGCTCGCAGTAGAGACTGATTTGCCACCCCCGGCAAAACAAAGAAAATGCAAGCATATAAGTAAAGACTTCCCTGACTTACCAATAACGCCTGAAGCTCATCATGCAGAAGTAACGGAGCTGTGAACCATGGACAAGTCAGATGGACTTATCAACAGAGAAACAGCCCCGGAAATGCCTGCTCATAGTGGAACTCAACCTATGAGCAATATTCAGGATCAACAAAATACGGAAAAACAAACGAAAGATGAGCAGCAAACAACACAAAGTGAGATTGGGGAAGAAAACACCACACTGAGGAGTGATCTCTCAGTCACAAAAGATAACCATACTAGGGCTCCTTCGGTACAAGAATCAACACCAACAAATACACCGTCAGGACAAATGGATGGTGCCCTAAGGAAAGAAAACTTACTCTACTTCCCAGCATTGATAACAGTGAGAATCCTACAGAAGGTGATCGACAACACCCCATAACCCCTAAGGACTTAACAGAAGCACAGTTCAATTTCTCAACAGATGCACAAGTGCATGAGCTCAGAAAAGTGGCCACCGAATTTCTGACAGCTACAGATGGACACGCAACCCAAGAACATTCACTTGTGAATTCAATTACTTCCGCGAAAATAAACAACACCCCTAAAGACAGGAGGGCGTCAGTAGCAAAAGAAATCATATCCAGCATACAAGAATCAAACATACATCGACCATTGGTAAACACCATGACACCCACAAACATAGGGAATGCCAGTCAATCAACACAAACACTAAGTAAGCGGTATTCTGACTCCGGGTCAATACATCACGAAAACATGAGTCAGCAAACAGCACACTCATCACAAGAGATGAACACAAAGAAAACGGATCTTCAAGGCATAATGTCAGTGATAACCATCGCACTGAACCCTTTCTGCAAACTTTATGAAACATTGCATGAAACGGTGAAAGATCAACAGGTGATGTTAGCTATGATCCTCACAAAAGTATTGTACTTAGAGACCTATATAACAACAAAGGAAACTGTTTCAGAGCCAAAAGACAAGCTGGATACACAAGGACCATATTTAAAAAACAAAGGCGCAGCACCATATCTTCATGCTCAAACGCAAACAAGGAAAGAACACACTGCACACGAAATTGGAACACAAACCAACATAGTTATCGACCTTACAGAAGAAAAGCGCGTCAGCGGCATGAGGGCAACGCAAGGTGCAGTGCAAAAGCAAACTGATGAACTCATTCTCAAAAGAAGGTCGCCGCTGCATTCAACATGCCAGGCCTCCAACACATTGTTTGTCTTAAACAAGGCGCCTGTAAGTAATCAGGTTGAAAAAGACAAAAATGAACTTATCTACTCCATTTTTGAAATGACCAACGGCAAAGACAAACTGAGTCTGGAAAACCCAATGGTAAATGCAAACCACAATCTTACTACGAAAACAAACATCAAGGCATTACAAATAAGTACATTAAATAACGATAGTCCACACAGTAGACAAGTACAAGAAAAAATATCGACCACTGACAAAAAAACAAGCCAGAAGGCTACTACCACTAACAACACAAAAAACACAAAACTGAACGAAAAATACAAAAAACACAATGACAGAAGTAGTTCAGCGGCAAGAAACTATTCGTCTGACTCCGACCCAGTAGACGCATTATTAGATCTTAGCATCTATCCTGCTGACGACTCTTGCTCAAGTATCACACCTGATCAACCTAAAAACAAGGCAAAATCCTATCATAAAAATCAGCACAACTCCGCAACTCCGGGAGCAATCAATAAACCTAATAAGGAGCGCGACTTCGAAACCCTAGAAGAAAGGCGTATTCGCCTAGAATATCACTTCAAATCTAATGACGCAGAAAAACGTACGAGGACAACAAACAAGACAACAAAAACATCAGACAAAGAATTAACCCAGAAGAAATTCAAAAGCGATAGCCACAGACAAGAGAGGCACAAGGAACGCAGAAAAGGGACAGAAGAAAGACGTAGGCAAAACAATGAAACTTCAGTAAAAATAAAGAAATCGGAACCGTCGAATCAAGTTGCAGGTTCGATCTCCTGTGGTGCTCAAAACAAGACAAACAATAGACACACAATGAAAAAGCATCAAGGGAGAGATGCAGACATTAGAATTGATGAAAAAGAAAAACACAGACTAAGTCCCCGTACTCAGGCAAAGCACAAGACTAAGAAACAAACCTCTGGAGATATGCATCACAATTCTAATAAACACACAAAGTACAGACGGATAATAAAGATGTCACAACGACGCTCGAACACAGAAGATCTCATTTTGAACAGGAGAACTGTCATGACCATATTTAACAAAATTGGCAACCTACGCGAAATCCACACGGCAGACATAAAAATCGTGGAGCCATGGCATGACAGGTCGGGAGCAATCACCTTACTCCATGTAAACTCGAACACAGTACACTCAAGAATCCTAAACCAAAAACTTGATATATATAGACAGGGATTCCATATTGAGGATGTTTCAGTTCAGCATGGAAGTCTCGAAGCGCTATCCCGGAGACGACAAAGTGCCTCAAAAGACAGACATGAGAACCCTGGACAAAAGTCTCCCCTAAATCAAAAGGGGGAAAGAGAACATCAGAAAAAGTTAAATGTCTAAAAAAACCAAGTTAACCGAGAATCACATTTGGGTAAGGACCAAAATAAAACACGCAAGGATGAGCAACAAAACTCAGAACGTAATCTGGAAACCTACTACCCAAGAGAGAGAAGTCGGAACAGAAAAGAACAAAAATCAGACAACAGTCACAAGCTAAGCAATGAAAAGGAACACAATCAAAAATCGCACAATTCAAGGGAGGATAGTCGAGATAGAAAAGAACAGAGACCAGTCAACAGTCAGAAACCTACAAGCACAACGGTTCTAAAAACAGCGGAGCTGCAGAAGAGTGAACAACCAAAGACAGACACATATCGAAACATCAAAACAGGGCTATGGGCTTGGTTGCCCAAAATGCTCGCAAATCATCGGACTCAATAGCCATCCATGAAAGAAGATCCATCTACATGCGACACACCAAATGAAAGGCCGACACGACTAACCCTATGCTCCTGGAACACCAGAGGTCATTCCCACCTAACGATGCCGGGTGGCCCAAACTTAGGGGAATACGACATCATTTGCCTACAGGAAACGTGGCTTCAAACAACCCCAAGATTGAAAGGATATCAAATCATTCTAGTCCCGGCCATCAGAGGAAGTAAGGGGCGTCCAACCTCAGGATTGCTGATAGCATGTCGCAACGGAACTAGAATTCAAATTGAGAAAATCTTACTGACAAATCAATTTCTGTTAGCAATTGTAATTTCGGTGCAGGTTCAGAGCAACCAAAATGCACAATTCAGAAACGTAGTTATAGCTAACGGATACTGGAACCCAGCGGCAATAACAACAAAAAGATTCATTGACTTGTGTGAGAATCTACTTATAACTGCAATGATTGACTACCCTGCAGCAGATATCATCATGTGTGGCGATCTAAACGCCACTTGTAATGAGACAAAAAAATTAACAACAGTAGCACAACAGGCTTCAGCACACAGAGGAAAAGAATGGCTAAAGTTTTGTGAGCCACATGGTCTTCATAACTTAGACGTTGCATTTCCAGCATCAGATAGGCCACCCACGTGGGAGCGTCTACCCGCAATAGCCACTATTGATTACATATTTGTATCTCAGTCGCTATTACCAATCACTGAAGCATTTACGATACATCGCACATCCATGAGCGACCATAATCTACTTGAAACAGCCTGGTCTCTAACTAGCAAAATAAATACGCATTATAACACTCAAATTGAAGCCAATGCGCAAGGCCTAAGACTAAGAATAAAGCCTGCAGAGATTTGCGAAGTAACAAAGAAATACATTGAAAACAAAACTTTAGAGGTCACTAATGGAATAAATTATCAACCATTACTGATCCCATATATGCATCAAAAACGAGGAAACGGATCAGCCTACGAACAAAGTTCCAAACATGTCTTCAATAAGGAATTAGTGGAGACAAGGCGCAACTACAGAAGAGCGTTAAGAGAAACACGTAGGGCACCAAACATAGATACCACGTATGCCATAAATGACATTAAGAAAAGGTACAAGGACTGGGTGAAATTTCATCGACATAAACTATACAAAGCGGATGCAGAGAAGATAACCAAAGCCCTCGTCACCAACAACAGCCGAGAATTCTGGTCTCTAATAAAGGACGCAGACAAAACATCAAATAATCAGATCCTAAATAATATCAATCAAGCAACTTGGGTAACGCACTTTACCAAAGTTTTTCGATCAGCCTTATGCACATCTGATAAAGAGCAACAAGTAGACACAGTACCTTGGGTTAACTTACATCAAGAAGATGACATCATGAATATCATCACCAAACTAAAAAACTCCAGAGCACCAGGCCCAGATGGGATTTCAAACGCAGAGTTAAAAAGCCACCCAAAAGAGTGGGCAAGTCTAATGAGTGTCATATTTCAGCGCTGTACAGAAACTCGGTCCATACCACACTCTTGGACCAAAGCGATAATCATCCCAATCTATAAAAAAGGCAACATGAACAATCCCGACAATTTTCGCCCGATTGCCCTATTGGATGTAATGGGCAAGGTGTATGCCTCACTCCTAATGTCCAAATTTCTAAAATGGGCAGCAGGAGCAAAATGCAATGACCCCTTTCAAGCAGGATTCAAGAAAGGCGCAGGCACAACTTGCAACATCCTATTATGCAGCACGCTGAAAGCAAACACACTGCAAAACAAGCAACATCTATATGTTGTATACATTGATTTTACTCAAGCCTTTGACCGAGTGGAAAGACTAACATTATGGGATAAATTAAAAGCGTGGCAATGTCCCAAGGACCTACTTGCTCCAATTCAAGCACTACATCGCGACACCGCAATGAAAGTTCGTTTGAATCGTAATGGACTGCTATCAGACGAAATTTACAGTGAACGAGGTGTAAAACAAGGATGCCCGTTAGCTTCTGCACTCTTCTTGACTTACATTGGAGATATCAACTGCATAAATGAAACAACGAGAGCATTTCCGCCAAAGCTGGGGCAAACGAAGATCGGGCACCTTCTGTACGCCGATGATTTAACCATATTCGATCAGACGGAAATAGGTCTGCAGCGAAAACTTGACACTCTTCAAACTTACGCCACAAAAAATCACTTGGAAATAAACACGAGTAAAACAAAAGTCATGATTCTTCAAAACAACGGCAACAAAAAAAGAAATCAACAAAGAAATAGCTTTAAATGGCATCTGGGAAAAATCAATCTTGAGACCGTTGCCCAATGCAAATACTTAGGAGTATTAATGGACAGCTCTCAAAAAGAAACAGCCATGCAGGCAGAACTTTATGCAAAGACCAAAAAACTAGCTGCCCAAGCTAAATTTGTGGATGGCAAATTTGGAAAATTCTCCCTAGTACCAACCATCAATTTCTATAAAATAAAAGTGGTACCGACAATCACGTATGGTGCAGAAGCAATGCCCACCTTACCAACAGGTTTGTGGTCCAAGTTGGAAGCGCTGTTTTGGCGCATAGTACTACATCTTCCACCTTCAGTATCAGGGACAGCAATCAGGCGTGAATTGAGTCTACTATCGTTAGATTGCACAGTCCTTTGCAATTCCCTCATGCTGTACAGAAAATGTCTAATTGCACACAACAACGAAGTCTTTAGGCTACTAAAATGCGAAATGGACAGCAGAAAATGCAAAATGCTAAACGACTGGCAAGACAAAAACCAACTAATTCTGAAGAACATCGCATCTGAAGATCAAGAGCTCATAAGCAATCCGTGCAAAATACTAAAAAAACTAAAAGACAACGATTGGGCTACGACAATAGATAACGCATCCAAACTAAAACTCGCTTTGCATCTCCCTGGTAACACTCTAAAAAGGAATGAGTTACAAAGCTATGTCAACCAATGCCCAAGCAAACACGTACGAAATGCAATCCTGCGCGCACGGCTAAACTTGTATAAAACAAGGGAGATCCTACATATTCGCGGCCAAGATACAACAAACGGATGCCGTTTCTGCGAAAACAACTTTGACCCTCCAAAAGAAACACTAAGGCACTTAATCATGAGCTGCTCAGCCACAGCTAGCATCAGATCACAATATCTTGCCCCGATGGCAGGGTTTGATATTTTGGCAGAAGAAGAGACATGGTGGGCTCGATTAATAGGAGGGGAAAGAACAACATGGCAAATTGCAATGGCGCAAATGGTCCGACACATCGAAGTCAATCTATTAAATGAAAACGATAAGTAACAGATAACGGAACCAGATGAAACGGATGCTGTAATAATTTAGACTAATTCAGACTAACGCTGCGCGAACTTAACAACAAAAGAGAGAAACATCCTGGCAAAGACTCTGATGATAACGATGATGATAGAACTTGAATTTTGTATTGTAAAATCATATTTTTTGATCAAACAATAAAAAAAAAAATAAAAAAAAAAGAAATACCATGGACCATCGTTGGGCAAAAAGGAAAAAGCAAGACCATGAAAACTAGTACAAAAAGCACCCCGCCTGTACAGTGAAAGACTGGCAGACATACAAACACACCAGCACCATGTCCTCCTGTGCACTCGACAGAGGCTCCATATAATGACTTGGATTATGAGGCGATCCACATACCGCCCCTACCGCCCCTGAAACTCTGACCTCTACAAACCCAACTAAAAACTGAAATTTGACAATTCAGAGTCTCTTATAAGAACATTGGAAAGAAGATCAAATATAATACCTTTGGGCCAGAGGCCCCAAACCACAAAAACTAGTGAAAAATGACTTTTACTGACAGAAAAACTACCAGATGGATCAGTACAGCAAGCAAATTTACATGGTCCTTACCTAGACACACAAAACTGCCTGGTTGAGTTTCAAAAGCACAGACCAGGGCAGGAAAATTGCAAATTGGTTACCACGTGACTCAGCCCTGATACGCTTACTCAATACTACAAAAATAAGCCTATCGGTAAAGTGACAACGGCATTACTAAAAACCCACCCTGGCCCATAACCAAACCATACGCTGATGCTTGTATAGGATGCAAACCATTAGACAAACCTATAATTACTGTAAACGCCCTCAAATATCTGGGAAAGTGGATTATTCTCAAAGAAATTAATCCAACGGATCACCGTCCCTTCCTAAACAGATCTTGCCGCCTAGTGATTTTTTAACAGTTACCACATTTTGACCTAATTACATCATCTGACATTAAAAAATCAAACTCCCTCTGGTCGGGAGCCACACAAACTGGGCACCTCCCTCTTGATGGTTGCTCTATTAAAGACGCATGCTGATCTTTTCACTCAAGTGGGTTTCTCCAGCATGGGGTCTGGCATGGATTCACATGCTCATGAATATTCCCCGTCGTCAGGCTGGGAATCCTCGGTAAAGAAAAAATCAGTATCAGTTTCGTTTCTGATCTGTCTTTCGTAGTAGTAACCAATCACTGATCTCTGCGTCATACTGACCACAGCCAATGACTGCCCTCTACCTAAGCCCCGCCTCTGGCAGCCATCTTCAGATTTTTACCGCACGTTCAAGTGTTGGGATCCTCGTGCTATTGCTCGCGAGCGTTAGTGCTATTTTTCACGTTTTTTCTCAAAAAATTTCTCTTTTTTCGGTCAAAAGAGCCTCAAGCTCCACCGTTTCTTCATCCGATCAACGGGGACCCCTGTCAGATTCGTCTACGCCCCTCAAGGGTGAAGTTTTCGTCGAGCCACGCTTTTGGAGGACTCCAGAAGTTTCTCAGGCCCATCTCGAACATGACCCAGGAGAAGGGAAGCTCGACGCCCGGAAAGCTGTTCAGGTTCTGCCCTGGATGCCAACTTCAGAATGTCTTCAAGGGGGACAAACACTCCCTTTGCCTTTACTGCCTACATGAGGACAAGATGCACGTGGAGAAGGATTGTGCGTTTTGCGGCAATATGTCGGAGCGGACCATGAAGGACCGCCATCAACGTCTCGCCAACTGGCTGGAAGGAAAGAGCCCGTCAGGCGAGAAGAAGAAGAAGTCCGAGCGGTCTTCTAAGACCTTTGAGGGCGCCCCGGCGACGGGGGGTCCAACAGAAGGCCAAGCACCGCAAGTCCGCTGGCACCGGGAGCGCCGAACGGTCGGGCTCTACGGGCACCAGGCAGGGCGCATCCTCCCCGACGCCATCAACCACGAGCCAATGCTCTGGCTCGGGTAAGAGGAAGACCGAGCACCCGGCGAAACTCCTGGAGAGACCCCGGTCGTGCCCTAAGGCCCCATCGGATGGGGAGCGAGGTGGTGACCCTCCCCCCAAGGCGGTGAGCGCACCTAAGGTGGTGAAAGCCTTGATCCATCCGGCCAAGACCTCTATCGAGACAGTCGTGGCGGCCCTGCCTCAGCCTGTGGGGGCTACACCAGTGGTGGCGACCCCGGGGTCCAGAATCTCCCTGCCACCGCGGAGGGAGTCCTCTTTCGTGCCCATCGACAGGACCCCCGTGAAACCTCCGACGGAGAAGAAAAAGGGGGGGCAGGAGGTCGTCGTGGACTCGGCCTCAGCCTCTGAGGAGGAGCTGATCGAAGTCTTAGGCCACGGCTCTGGCATGGAAGAAGGCCATCCTGTCGGCGACCCCGACGTGGAAGACGACGAGGGCGTCGAGGATGCCGACGGGGCTCCTGATCTCCCGTCGGATCTCCCTCAACCAGTGCCGCAAGACAACTCGGCGGCCATTTTGTTGGCTATACAGTCCTTATGCTCGGAGATAAGGACGAGACTGCCGTTACCACCAACGGAGGAACCGCTCCCGATGGGGGACCCTGAGCCAGGCCCTTCTGGGAGCCCTACCCCTAAGAGAAGAAGGATTCACCCTCCACCTCCTTTTCAGCCATCGCGTCCTGTTCAGCCCTCCTCCCCGTCCACGACATGTGGGGATGATACGGGGACTGACACGGCCGCGACGGGTGCAGACGACGAGGTTTACGACGAGGATCTCCTGTCATCACCTCCCACCCGGGCTTCCCCGCCCGACGAGATTGGATCATTTCACTCCATGATCTCCAGGGCATCCGAGCTTTTCCAGCTCTGCCCCGAAGAGAAGAAGGAAAGTTTCCTTTATCAACGGCGCGAGACCAAGAGGAAGACGGTCCTCGCTGTGCCTCTACTAGACGACATTCGGGATGAGGGCCTCGCCCTCCTCAAGAACCCATCCACGACGCCGGCTAGAAGGGATCGGTACGAGAAGAAGTACCGGGTCCCGGACGTGGCCCCCTTGTGCCTTCGGGCACAGCCGACCCCGGACTCGGTCGTCTTCGCGGCGGCCAGGAAGAAAGCAGGGGGGGGCACGGCCTCTACATCAACCTCCCCGCCGGACGGCGAGGGAAAGAAATTAGACCCGATGGGATGCAGAGTCATCTCGTCGGTAGCGACGACGATTAAGGCGGCCAACGCCTTGGCTATCGTAGCCCGCTACGACAGGGAGTTGTGGTACAAACTGGCCCCCCTGCTGGACTTCCTACCAGACAACAAGAGGGCGGAAGCCCTAGAGATCTTGCAGGAAGGAGAGGTGGCTTCGGACCACGCCATCACGATTGCGACGGACATCGCTGACGCTGGATTTCGCCAGTTGGGCAACAGCGTGTGCCTTAGGCGGCGTGGATGGCTCAAGGCTACTGACTTCCGTCAGGACGTGCAGACCAGAGTCTTGGACATGCCGTTCGACGGAAACAACCTGTTTTTGAAAACAGTGGAAGATTCCCTTCAAGCCATCAAGGCGGACACGGAGACGGCCCGGGCTCTTGGGGTTCTCCAGCAACGGCGGCCGCCCTCTCGGAGCGGCGGAGGCAAACAGGGTGCCTCCAAAGGTTCCAGCGGCGGATTTTCCACCTACCGTCAAGCGACCCGTTCGTCGTCACAGGAAGCGTACAGGGGACGAGGCAAGTCAGGCGGACCCCGCCGTCGTCGCCAAGGAGGACAAGGCGGCAAGGCCTCGTCGAAGCAGGACTGAACCGGCCGTGGGGTTGGGCCCCCACCGAAGCACCCCGGTGGGAGGCTGGCTGGCGAGCTTCGTCAGCGTGTGGGAGTTCATCTCCACCGACCGTTGGGTGCTGGACGCCCTAGCTCAGGGTCACGCGCTCGAGTTTCTAAGGAGGTGCCCGCGCGTCCCCCCTGTGGCCAGGAAAGAACATCACGTCCCTCAACTTCTCTTGGAGGTAAAGGCGATGCTCAAGAAGGGCGCCATCGAGCTCGTCCCAAAGAGGCTTCGGGGCTCCGGAGTTTCCTCAAGATACTTCCTCGTGAAGAAGAAGACGGGAGGATGGCGTCCCATCCTGGACCTGCGACGACGGAACAAATTCATCAAGGCACAGAAGTTCCGGATGGTCACCCTCCAACACGTCCTGGGTCAACTGGAGGAGGGCGATTTCCTGTCGTCGTTGGATTTGGAGGATGCCTACTTCCATATTCCCATCCTAAAGGGACACCGAATGTTTCTCAGTTTCGTGGTCCAAGGGCGTCACTACCAGTTCAGAGCCCTTCCCTTCGGATTGAGGTCGGCACCCAGGGTGTTCACCAAGTGCCTCGCACCGGTGGCGGCGCAGCTGCGCCGAGAGGGGATCCACGTCTACCCCTACCTGGACGACTGGCTCATCCGAGCAAAGACGAAGGAGCTCGCCGTGGAGCACACGGCAAGGACCGTCCAACTACTCACGGACCTGGGATTCTCCATAAACTACGCCAAGTCCCACCTGGTGCCCGCGCAAGATGCACTGTTTCTGGGAGCGAGGCTCGACACAGTGTCGCTTCTCGCCTCTCTGTCGGAGGAAAGGACGAGGGCCATCTTGAGCAAGGTGCAGCGGATGCTGGTTGCGGACGCGGCCAGGGTGAGGTCCATCAAGTCCCTCCTCGGAATGATGTCTTCTTGCATTTACCTCATCCGCCTGTGCAGGCTGCGGATGCGCCCGTTGCAGGAGTTCCTGGACGCGCGCTGGATCTAGACGACGGGCAGCTTCGAGGAGAGGATCACACTCGACGACAGTTTCCGACGAGCGATCCGGTGGTGGGGCACCCGCGCGCATCTGACGGCAGGCATGGACTTCCAGACCCCCGGCCACCAGGAGACAGTGACCACAGATGCCTCCCTGGAAGGGTGGGGAGCGCACACCGAAAATCTGCACGCGAGAGGCCTTTGGCTTCCGACGGAGAAGTCCCTCCATATCAACGTCCTGGAGCTCCGTGCAGTGTTTTGGGCCCTCAGGTCCTTTCTTCCGTCCCTCAAGGGCAAGGTGGTAAGGATCTTCACCGACAACACCACCAGCATGTTCTACATCAGGAAGCAGGGCGGAACCAGGTCCCCAGCCCTGTCCAAGGAGGCGCAGGATCTGTGGCATTGGGCCGTCGCCCAAGGGATGTTTCTGGTGCCGTTTCATCTGGCAGGGATAAAAAACACCATCGCCGACTCGCTCAGCAGAGAGCTGCGCTCGTGCCACGAGCGGGAATTACGACATGATCTAGTGGACCGCCTCTTCCGACGGTGGGGCACACCCCAGATCGATCGGTTCGCGACGGCGACGAACTCCAAGTGCCGGAGGTTCGCCAGCAGGTTTCCCCAGCCGAGGAGCATGGGTGATGCTTTCTCGTTCCCCTGGGAGGGCCTGTTTCTATACACATTCCCTCCATTGCCATTGCTGATCCGGCTCATCAACCAGCTCAAGAGGGCACGGTGCAGGATGATCCTGGTCGCACCTGCGTGGCCGAGGCAGATATGGTTCCCGGACCTTCTGGACTTGTCAGCGTCCCCGTCAATCAAGCTGCCAGTGGACGCGGATCTTCTCTCCAGGGAAGGAGGCGCCATCCTCCATCACGACCCGGAGTCGCTGAACTTGCAGGCCTGGCTCCTGCAGCGAAAGAGTTTGGAGGATACGACATACCGGCCGACTGCAGAGAGGTTCTTGCAAAGGCCAGGGCGTCCTCAACTCTTAAATGCTATGGACACAAATGGAAGAGATTCTCTGTCTGGTGCCACGCACAGAAGATTAACCATCTACGGATTACGGCTCCCCAGGTACTGCCGTACCTTCTGACGCTGGCCAAGGCTGGACTGGCGCACGCGTCCATCAAGATTCATCTTGCTGCGATCTCCCGATACACCAGAACCACGGGGCGGACGTCTTTGTGGTCTCATCGTCTGGTGAAAGAATTCATGAAGGGACTGTTCAGATCGTTCCCGCCGGTGAAGGCTCCGGCCCTGGCGTGGGAGCTCAACGTGGTGCTGACCAAGCTCATGGCACCTCCGTTCGAGCCTCTGCACTCGGCTCCGTTGAAGTTCTTGTCGTGGAAAACAGCGTTTCTTGTGGCCATCACCTCTGCACGAAGAGTGGGAGAGATCCAGGCCCTTTCCTGCAAGCCCCCGTACTTGACTTTTCACGACACAAGGGTAGTGCTCAGGACGCACCCCTCCTTCATGCCCAAGGTGCCGTCGGAATTCCACCTCAACGAACCCTTGGTGTTGCCTGTTTTCTTCCCGTCGCCTTCGTCGCCGGCTGAAAGGACTTTGCACTCGCTGGATGTGGCTAGAGCGCTGAAGTTTTACGTGGACCGCACAAAGTGTTTTCGGAAGACGTCACAACTTTTTGTGAACTTTGGACCTGTCAATCAGGGGAAGGCTCTCTCAAAGGCCTCCATTTCCAGATGGCTCTCCGGCTGTATCATGTACTGTCATCGGTTGGCAAACCGACCGCTGCCTAGCCGTCCGAGAGCCCATTCCACCAGAGCGATCGCAGCTACCACGGCGTTCCTATCTGGTGTGCCCTTGCTGGACATCTGCAGGGCTGCTACGTGGAGGTCGACGCACACCTTCACGAAATTCTACTGCGTCGATCGGGATTCCAGGGAGGAGTCCAGGGTCGGCCAAGCAGTGCTGCGCAACCTGTTCGCCTAAGGTGAGCCTGGTGAGGAGGTAAGAATTGCTTAATGTTGAGTTTGATGTAATGCTTAATGTTGAGCTTTTGCCACCTCCCGTGGTTGTGCATGTGTGTACTGCTATGTATTCTTTATTCATGAGCATGTGAATCCATGCCAGACCCCATGCTGGAGAAGGAACAAGTTACTTACCTGTAACTGTTGTTCTCCAGCATGGGTCTGGCATGGATTCAAATGCGAACCCTCCCGCCTACCCCTCTGCGGCTCTTCACTTGGTCATACTGCCACTTCACGTGCTACCAAATCTGAAGATGGCTGCCAGAGGTGGGGCTTAGGTAGAGGGCAGTCATTGGCTGTGGTCAGTATGACGCAGAGATCAGTGATTGGTTACTACTACGAAAGACAGATCAGAAACGAAACTGATACTGATTTTTTCTTTACCGAGGATTCCCAGCCTGACGACGGGGAATATTCATGAGCATGCTGTATACGCACATATCTATTTCAATACGCCTACATTTGGAAGGCACACACACAAATTACTACCAAACAAAGCTGTGTGCTGTGCCCAGTAGTGTACAATCTTTACACTGTTGATGTAGAAAGTGAATTACAACGTGTCTGCTATTTTCCACCAAAGATAAATGGTACTCACATAACATGCTTATCTTATGCGGATGACATAATACTGTTGGATCGTACTCCAATGGGCCTGCAGCACACGATCACTGTGCTAGACACATACGCAAATGAGAATCACATGATAATAAATACAGATAAAACAAAGACAATGGACCTCATTACCAGGCTCACGCTGACGGAATGAAGGGTGCCGGTACGGGACGGGCCCCCTTCATTCCGTCAGGGCTGATTACAAGCTTCCCATTGCGGGACCCGATTCGGACGCCTTGTAAAACCAGACGTCCTTTCCAGGTCCCGTGAGGGGAAGAGGTAGGTAACAACGGGACGCTTATAATGTGCCCGTTGTTACCTCCATCCCCATTCCCATTGAGCCCTATGGGGGCTCAAATGGGAATGGTGAATGGTTCCTTCAAGGAGGACTTACCGGGTCCTCCTATGTCGGAGTGACCCGGTAAGTCCCCATTGCAGGAACCCGGTAAAGGAGCCTGGTTTAGAGGCAGCCATGGAGCTAATAGCTCCATGGCTACCTTCAAACTCGTAATGAGGCCCAATGTGTCTAAGCAAGGGCAGCTTAGAAAAAGATCCCTTTGACTGACACCTCAATCAAACTGAATTGGAAAGGACTAGATAGTTTACATTCTTGGGTTTCCCTGTGAAAATCAGGCCACCTACCTCCTACTACGAAGCAGTGGTCAGGGGCAAAATATGGATAAAATGGCTTGTTCTAAAAAATTACATAGTGTCGAGGAGGACAAAAAATCGAGGGCTTACTTGAAGTTTATTGTTTAAGCATTGTGCCTACTATCCTGTATTCACTTGACGCACTCCCAAGTACACACGTACAACGGCTAGAAGAAATTAAGGGCAAATTGCTACGTACCATTATCAGCCTACCAAAATCAGTACCGGTCGAGCCATTAAGACTGGAGTCGTGCTGTGCTCATTAAAATCAGTGTGGTACATACGACGTACGTTGTTATATGCCAAATTGTTCAGAACAGACCGTAACTGAAACGCCCTACTACAATTACTAGGTGATGGTGGCATGAATGATGACCGGAAAAATGTCTTCATCGAGGATCTAAAAATAACAGCGTAAATCCATCTTGCAGCATTGGAAATTGAGCCAGACATCTTTGTAACCTTGCCGAACTTTGAAATGATAAAAAAAAATTAAAATTTAATGATGTGATAGGGCCTTGAATATGGACAAACTACATACAAAGAAACGATACAAGGAATACAAAAGAAAAAGGAGATGAGGCGGATATGAATTTTAGTAATAGGATAATCCTTTAATCAAATATTTCATTGATGGAATTTCATATTTAAGATGTTTATGAAAAGTTTTATATATGTAATTTTATATATGTGAGTGTTATACATACAAGAAATATCTCCTTTTTAAATGTTCTATGTGCTTATAGGTTTTGTAAATTTAAATAAATGCACAATAAAAAAAGAAACCGAACGAGCCTCTCGTCAAGACCGCGGTGCAGACGAGAGGCTTGTTCGGTTCCATATCGAGCAGTCCGAGATTGACTACATAGTAATTGTACAGCAAGCTCTCGATTACACGGGCTAAAACTCACTCGTTTTCGAACGCCGGTATGAGTTTCATGCCGCAGCTTTCCACCACGAATCGGTATTGATGCCGTTCTTCGTGCTAGACTTTAAAAAGGACACTCCCTGAATCTGATGCCACGACATCACACTGAGTCTCACACTGGATGCCTAAATGATGTTCACTACAGTTTCCTTCCAGTCTCTTGTATGACCTAACTGGCGACATTTGAAAATTGTGCCATGAATCATCTGGAGGACTATTAATCAGTCATTAGGCGTGACAATTCTGTCCACAAAGGAATCATTGACGGCTTTGTCCTTCTCTTTGGTTTGATCACACTCAATCCAGTAGTTACTGATCTCTGACGCCAATATTAAATTGCTCATAAGGCTCATCTTGAAGAAATGTCCTGTCCTGAAGATGGCCACTACATTTTTCTTCTGTATGGACACTTGAGAAACTGTCCCATCTGATTACTGGCCGAAACATGTCGTCACTTTATATCTCATCAAATGTCTAATCTTAGCCATTTTGTATAATCTGTATATCAGGATTAGAAGGTGTATTAAGTTGCCTCACCTTTTTTGCTTGTTCTCTTTTTGGCTTTTTGTTACCTGTAGCCTTGCCTTATTTTTCCTGACACAAATACTGCAACTTCATTTTGTGTCCGCTTTTACTTGTTGATGTACTAGTCTGTTGTTTTTTAATATTTTTTACACCCCCAATTTAAATTACTCTCATGTACGCTTACGCGTGTGGCTGCCTATATTTGCTGTTTGCACAGATCAATGCTGTTATGTAAATGTATATATGTGATACCATAAGTTTTCCAACCCATTTCTGAGGTTAGAGTATTGAGGGGTAAGCAATTCTCTAGTGCCAGTTCTCTGACACGCTTATATATTTTCTCGTTATTTATCCCAATTTTGAGAATTGGTCCCCCGTCAACAAAAAATGTTGGGATTTGGCCTACGTTATTAGTACACTTGTTAAAAGGAGCCATGTGCAGCATCTCAAGAGCGCAATCACTCTCTAGCCATTTGGAGAGGCGGATTTAGTTTAATGTAGATTGTCTAGTTTTTAAAGGTCTAAATCCTTGGTGTCTTGCATCGGTAAAGGTTCCACCTTAATTCTCTTCTGATGCCCTTAAATCTTCTTTGTCATCCATACCTGCAGACTTCAATCAAAGTGCAGTGCACTACAGAGTGCTGCCTACTCCTTAATTCAGAAAGCTGTCTTTTATGTCATTGCATGATGGTATCGTTTGGCATATGTTTTTACACTCATATCACAAAACCCATCACCATCCAACAAACACTGGCGATGTGCGCACATTTGTAGAAAGAAAGGTAGGGGTCCACTACTAGGGCCAGGGGATACAATCAAAATAACTAAATAGCTCACCGAACACCGTAGAGAAACCAAAGCACTTTACCGGGACAACTCCCACTGAGGTTAAGATATTGGAAACGTTCCATC
Source organism: Ambystoma mexicanum (assembly GCF_040938575.1). Classification (NCBI taxonomy): domain Eukaryota; kingdom Metazoa; phylum Chordata; class Amphibia; order Caudata; family Ambystomatidae; genus Ambystoma; species Ambystoma mexicanum. Next base: position 1,086,902,809 of record NC_090926.1, on the reverse strand, counting down.
AACCATGTGCGCTGCACCATTGTATTAATCCAAAGAACTGACACAACTCTTAATCCGCTTTCAAAACAGAAATGTCTTATTGTTCTGGTATGCTGCCGACACGTGTTTTGACCCCTTGACACATCTCATCTTCAGGGATTTGCTTATTAAACATCTTTTTTATCAACGATGAATATGCTCGAATCTAGTTTCCTTCTTTTCATTAGTCAATCATGCAACACCCTCTATGATGGTATCACAACCAAAAATGTCAAAACAATCTCAAAACTTCTTTACAGAACATCTATTTCGGGACTGTCTTTTTCTTTGGCATGCAGTCGCTGCAATCCACGAAGAAATAAAAAACGACTTGAGTGGCAAATGTAAACAAGGATATCTGTAGAAATATATCATATGTCCATGACAATTTGAGGAAGGACAACATTTGGATCATGATTCGAGATGATTGGCTAATGGACAGAGCTAATATTTTAAAATGCTTGTTATTCAGATGTGATAAAAAATGACTGTTTTGTTTTTGTCTCTAATAAAGTACTCGGATGAGTAAGAGATGTATGGGTATGACATCTAGATTCATCATGAGTGGTTTAAGTGGAAATAAACAACAGAAAGCAAGGATTTCTCATGTTGTGAGTAGTGTGCTTACTATATGTGAATACTGTTCATTTAGTACTGTGCTTACTCTTTTTTATGGGCAAGATCTGCTATCAGCGCATCCCTCTTCTACATCCTAGTACTTTCAGAGATCTCGATCTCAGTATTATTATTTTTTTTAAACCTTCATAGTTAGGTAGTGGTTAAAAGAACTTTTGGGTTAAAAATGTGCAAGATGTGTTTCTTTAGAACTGAAGTAAACATATTTGAATGTTCTCTTGGAGTAAATAATTTTCAAAACCCCATATTTTCTAAATAATTCATTGTTGGAGTATTTGAAGGTACTATTGAAGATTCGTTTTTGGAAATCATGTTTCATGATTCGAATACGAGAAATACCTCTGCAATATCCATGATCATCACCTCCACAGATAATTATTATGATGTCTGGATGTTGGTTCAGGCTAAGTTTGACTAACTCATGGACTATCCGTTCCGATCTCATGACTCTAATTCCTTTCCAAATTGATTGGAAATGCAGTAGTCCAAGATGCTGGTAAATCTGTCTCTACATGCAGTAGATCAAGAGCCCATGAATCACCAATAATGTAGAGAGATTCGTTTGTCGCTCCAAGTTGGCTTTTTTTGTGACTCTGAGAGAGTTACAACAGAATGGTGATGCACTGAGTTACCTGTTTTTTTATGAGGGAAAGGTAGTCTATTTTGATTGGTTGGTTTGAATGGTGAACAGTTTATCTTTTGAAATACATTTTATGAGATTGGGTGGTGCCATTTTGTGGGTTTGGGATATTGTCCACTTTTTTATTTGATGGTCCGAATTCGAACTAGTGTCCTTATACCTCATGGGTGACATTTTTACAGTGAAAGTAACAGGTACTTCAGTGTTTGTGTGATTTTGAATCTGCTTAAATAGACATCAAACATAATAGAGAGAGAGTGATTTATTTGGAAGATCTGTTCATCAGACAGAGTGAATAACACATTTTCAGACAATGTTTTGTTTGGGATGTAGTTCAGGGATGTGCATGAGTATTGTGTATTGTTTATTTTTTACCTGGCTCATTTATTTAGATTTAGATAGAAGAAAAAACGGAGATGAGCAAGATGGAGGTACAGATATGAGATCACGATTTGGGAAAAATGGTTAAGAAAAAAGTAGATCTTGATGAAATCCATGTTATGTTTATGTTGTACTCCATTTGAGATGTTTGTTTGTTTGTTTGTTTATTTATTTGGTAATGCGCTCCAAGCCCGTGGGCATCTCGGCGCAGCAATACGAGAGGACTCAAAACTTAGTTACAATGCCTGACACAGGCTATTACAGAAAAACAGTGGTCGCTTACAATGGGTGATACAATACATATAGAATAGCAAGGGTTAAGCGCATAAGAATAACATCTTAACAGGTTGTAACGTTTCCGCTAGGATGAGGATCGGTGCATGTCGTTGTTGTGCAGCCATTTGAGAGCGTAGGATCTGAATCTTGTGTAAGGTAAAGGGTGTCTAAGGTCGGATGGGAGCGTGTTCCATGATTGTGCAGCTCTAACTGGGAAGCTCGCTCCGCCCGCTGTGGTAAGTTTGAATCTAGGGACTTCCAGTAGGAAGGTGTTGGCAGATCTCGTCAGTCGGTTAGAGGGTCTCCAATTGATTCTTTCCGCTAGGTAGGGGGGTGCTTGATTGTTGAGGCATTTAGAAGTGAGGGAAATAGTTTTAAGGAGGATTCTGTCCTTTATCTTTAGCCAGTGGGCTTCTGTCCGGTGTTTGGAGATATGCTCTCTGCGTGGGATGTTCAAAGCTGCTCTAAGAGCGTTATTTTGTAATCTCTGGAGTTTGTCAGTGACCGACTTATTTGCACCTGAGTATAAGGCGTTGCAATAGTCCAGTCTGGACATGACAAGGGCATTGGCCAAGGTGAGGCAGCTGGCACTGGACAGGAAGGGTCTGGCGGCACGGATGAGTTTACACGTGTAAGTGGTTGAGGAGGCGAGGGAGTTCACTTGCTTTTTGAGGGTAAGAGCTGAGTCGAGGTAAAAACCTAAAGTTTTGACCTTGCGCATAACCTTAATAGTATTGTTATCGATGTTAAATGAGGCATAGTCCGGGATGAGTTTGGATAAGTTGTGGTCTGAACCGAGGAACAGGATTTCAGTTTTATCGTCGTTCAGGCAGAGGCCATGAGTGGCCATCCATGCTTGAATGAGGATGTAAATTTTATTCACCAGAGCCAAGTCCACTTCATAGTTGCCCGAAAGGGGTATGAGGATCTGGGTGTCATCTGCGTAATTAGTGTAGGTGACGCCCAGACTGTCCAACTTGTCGAACAATGGCTTGGTGAAGATGTTGTACATGGTGGGTGAGACACAGGAGCCCTGTGGGACTCCACATGTGATTTGGATGGGATCGGCACAAGTGGAAGAGGAGAACACTCTCATGGTCCGGTTGGCTAGAAAGGATTGGACCCATGCTATAGCATCTCTTGTGAAGTTGGCAGCCAGCTTGAGGTGGTTGCATAAGACTGCATGATCCACCAGATCAAAAGCTGCTGACAAGTCCAGTAAAAGTAGCAGCGCTGTTTTCCCATTATCCTTAAATTCCTCCATTTTAGTTTTACGATCTATCAGGGCTGTTTCCGTGCCATGGAGAGGGCGGAAGCCCGATTGGCGCGAGCCTAGTAGATGATTAGCTTCTAGGTACTTTGGAGTTTGGAGATAAGCTACTCTGTCGATAATTTTTAGTAGGAAGGGTACCGTGGTGATAGGCCTATAGTTAGTCGGGATAGATGGATCGAGGGTTTGTTTTTTGAGAAGGGGGAGGACCCAGGATTCTTTTAAGTTGGCTGGCACTGTGTTGGATTTGAAGGATGAGTTGATAAGCTTCGAGATGAAAGGGGCTAAGTCTCTGGCAGCGTCCTTTATTATTTGAGCTGGGCAGCTGTCGCCCTTACAGTTGGAGGGCTTCAGTGAGAGGATAGCCTTTTCAGTGTCGATGATGGAGATGGGTTTAAAGCTAAAAGGGGGGATAGTAATAGGTTCAGTTGCTAGAGGCACTTGTTGATCAGTAGGAGAGAGGGTGTCTTTTTTATTCATTATTTTAAGTTGGAGGGTGGAGATTTTGTTTAATAGGGCATTCTGTATATTAGTGCACCATATCATGTCCTTTGGGACCGTGTCAGTTGGTTGGATAGGGGATTCCATTTGCCGGAGGATGGCAAAAAGTTCCTTGGTATTCGATTTGGCATTGGTAATTCTGTCATTGAATACGTTTTTTTTAGTGTTGATAATTTCTGACTTGTAGTGTTTTGTAACTTGGGTTAGCTTAGCTTTGTTGTCGTTGGTGTTCGAATTATGCCAGATAGTTTGGAGTTTTCGTTTCTGCTTTCTAAGGTCCTTAAGCTGGGGGGTGAACCAGGCATTGAGGTGGGCTTCTTGCTTAGCTTTGCGTAGTTTTGCAGGTGCAATGGTGTCTAGTGCGTGAGACATAGCTTTATTAAAGGTGTCTACTAGTATGTCTGGGTCAGTGTTGTCCTTCAGACCGTTAAAAGTGGGCAGGAGGAGGGGGATGAGTTTTTCTGTAGTAATGTCTTTTTTACTTCTGGTAGGGAGTGGTGGTATCATTTTGATAGTTTTAGGGCTGGGGAGGTCAAGTGTGGCAGTGAAATTTATTAGAGAGTGGTCAGTCCATAGTTGAGGGGTGATGGCAGTGATGACTATGTTGCAGTTGAGTTCTGCTACCCAGTCAAGGGTTCTGCCTTTAACGTGTGGGGGAGAGAACTTTTTGGGTAAGGCCTTGGTCATTTAGGTTAGCTGTTATAGAGAGGGCATTTTTATTGTCTGGCTCATTGAAGCCGATGTTAAAGTCGCCCAGCAGCAGCGTTTGCGAATGATTTTGGGTATTGTTCGCTATGAGGGTGGTAAGGTCATCTTCAAAGGTTCCCAGGTGACCTGGGGGCCTGTAGATCAAGTGAATGGTTAGCGTGTGGTTATTGGAGAGTTGCATTTTTGCTGAGAGTACTTCGCAGGAAGCACAGGGGGGTGAGGTGGTGAGTCTGATAGGCAAAGTGGTTTTCGCGATGATTGCTAGGCCACCGCCTTTAGCATTGGGCCTGTCTATTCTATGGATCTGGTAGTTGTCAGGTATGGCTAACATCAGTGAAGGTCCTGCTGCCTCATGGAGCCAGGTTTCTGTTACGGCAAGGAAGTCAATGCTACTGTTGTTTAGTATGTCAGCAATTTCAATTGCATGGGCTACCATGGATCTGGCATTGATAAGGGATCCAGTAAGTGATAGGGTGTTCTTGGGAATAGGGTGACTTGCAAGTTCATCTGTATGCTTATTTTGCCTCCGGCGTTTCTTTAGGTGGAGGTGAGTAGGAATTGGGGTTGGAGTTAAAGGTGTCGTAGCTAGAGTTTGCTTATCCATGTGTTTTACGTGATATGCAAGCTTGGTTCTCGATTCAGTTTGTTCCTCCATTCAGTTCTTGAACTTCGCATTTTTAAGTTGTTATCTATATGTATAACCTCTTAGGAATGTTTCTATACTCAGCTGATGCAATTTATCAGTGTTCGGTTGCCCTCTGCTGTCCAAATGACAAAATGCACCTCTGTGTGCCCTTCCAATTCAACAATAGCTATCATTTTAACAAACAGAATGTGCCTGGTTCTACGCGGTCACCTTCCACTACCACAAACATTCAAAATAATTTCAAGTTATTTCTTTCCACCCCCACTTCTCTTCACACAGGGCACAGTGGTTCTGGTGTCAACGAACAGTTTATTACTGGCTCAATGTTTCAGTCTCTAAGAGCGAAACTCTGTATGATGAATGCCTCCTCACAAGCAAAAACTGAAAGTAGGTTCTGTAATTATGCTACTACCCGATCTTATGCCATCACAGGGACTCTGCAATGGAACAAGGTTGACAATTACACATCTACAAAGACACATCATTGAACCCTGTTGAAAATTAGATACTGTTCTTATACTGCTAATACCTCTCATTCCATCTGATCCAAATTCAAATGAAGACAGTTTTCTATACATTTTGCCCTTTCAATGGCCATTAATAAGTCACAGGGACCTACTCCCCCTTCCTGGAAGCTACCAGTGTTAATTCTGATATTTAAGAAGGAGGACAGAAGTGACCCTATGAAATACCAACCAATATTGACCTTTAAGATATGTTGCGTGGTGTTTGTTTTGGAAACGGTGCACTGTGGGCGGAGACAAATCTGCACTATTTTTCATGGTTTCTCAATCTGAGGTGGCAGTATGCATGGTACATTTAGATTCAAGATGAGTGACTTATGAAAGAGTCAATATTGTCAAATGTGTGTAATATTTGTATGTTGAATTACCTGAGATAAATGTTTTGTGTATTCTTTCATTAAATCTTTTTTTGGGAATCTCAAATTTCAACTTGGTGTCAATTGCCAATTTGAATTGTGCAGATTTAACTTTTTTGGAGTCCTTATATTAAGTTAATGAAAGGATAACATGTAGTATTTATTTTATTGGTGGAATACAATGATCGAGGTATGCACACAGAAACAGTTTGAATCAAGAATGTGTTGCATTAAAATACCTTTCACTCTGCTTAGTCTCAGTACTGTATCAATAATTCTTAGCATTTCAAAATCTCAATTCATTTTGAGTGGCAAATGTAAACAAGGAGATCTTTTGAAATATATCATATTGAGTTGTGGTCATTAGTCTGGAATATCAATCCAGAGTGGTCATTCGTGTGCGGGTCTCTGAGTTCGTATATGCCTAGTGATTGCCCAACTTGTTTTTACAGTGGTAATATTATTGATTTGGTTGAAAGGGGTATGTTAGGGATGTGAATGTGATTGATGAGTAATGCTACTTTTGGGAAAGGTGGTGTTGGCACTGAGAGAAATCCTCACTATTTTGCATGAGCTCTCAATTCAAGGAGAGAATTTGCGTTGCAAAATAGAGTCCATATTGAAAAATGTGTATGTGATTTAAAGTGGTAATGAAACTACTTACAATGTGTAAGATTGCTTTGTTTTGTTTCCATATTGACTTTTAGATGTAAGGAAGTACTGGGATGTGAAGGAGGAATGTAGGGGTATCATATGTAGATTTCTGTAGAGTTTTTGTTTGTTTGTTTGTTTGTTTTAATATTTGTAGTGCGCACCAGACCTGAAGGTATCAGGGTGCAAAAAAAGCATTCAGCTTAGGTTTTTTGAAGTAAAGTAACAGAAATGTTCACTTTTATGTTGATGGATTAATGGCGATGTGTATTTAACATTTTGTTGTATGACTTTTATCATGAATTTAGATTTTCAACTGTTGGATGTAGATGTTCACCTTTACTTTTCACCTGCAATCAAGATTTCAAAGATTTCACTCAAGATAAAGTTCTTGACATTTTAAATATAAGCTTTGTAAGGGCTTGAAGGACAGTTTCGAGAAAAAAACATGTTCAGGATTAATATGATTAAATATGGTCACATGACTGTGGAAAGAAGGGTAGAGAGTTGTGCAAATGTTTATCCGGATAAAGGTCTCTGTAGGCCAACGTAGAGATCCCGCCCATCTCCACAGTACAGCCAATTACATATATCCACACACTGCATGACGATTATATGGATATAAATGTGAATGGTTTGACTGTGCAGATTGGCAGATCCTCTATGTTGGCCCACAGCGACCTTTATCCGGATTAAGTACCAATTCTGCCCTAGATTTGTGTATGTATACATGAGTTTGGCATTGCGCAACTGTTCTTATTCTATGTATAGATACATTTAGTAAAACAAACTTTAGTTATGGTGAATACATTCACTGCAACAATACCCTAGATATTTGAAAAAACTTTAGTTGCACTTAAGATGAAACTATCTGATGGAATGAAACCCTTGAAATTCAATGAACAAACTGTAGAGGAGAAGCCAAATGCCTCTACCAGAAATCCCACCCGTATTTTGCATATATTTTGGAAGCCGTAAATTGAGACATGCACAACACCGATAATGATCCAGATACCACAAAAGATCTTCGAAACAAGGTATCCATTAAGAAAGCCCTACAAGATGTACCCACAGAGAGATGACAGCCTCTTAGGGGAGATGCCTGAAGAAGTGTGAAGCAGTGAACACAAGAGGTTGGTGACATCACAAGAAATGAAAGTGACGCACTGAAAAGGATGATCAGAGAAGAGAATGCATAGAAATTAAAGTGACGCATTGATAAGGATGATCAGAGAAGAGAATGCATAGACCTTATATAATCTGATGACGAAATAAAGAATGGAGTAACCTTTCATGTACAGAGTGAAGATTGCACGTGCGAAGAACACTGTAGAAAATATAAGTCGCTTTATAACTGTACAGATGCTGCAACTCAAGTAGACTAAGTAATCATTAAGACTGGCTATAGGTGGTTGTTATGTTAGGCAAAGATGGGTCCACACTGCATGAAGTAATGAATAACTCTTTATTGAGTTAATATCAACAACGGCCCCAGCCAGGGGGCACACTTCTTAACTGACCTAGTGGAATGTGGAGTCCCCAGATGCTGAGACTCCACATTCCAGGAGGTGATGTCAGTAAACATATTGTGACAACCAAGTTACAGATAAGATGCATTGAACACACAAGCACATCAATACATAGAAACCAACACCTTCCTTCCTTCTCGCACTCATCACACCAACACATTCTACCTTCTCAATATAGCAACTTTATTCCACACCCTCCACCTGTGACCAGTATGGATGAACCAAGATCCTTAATTACTTCCTTGGGTTCTGAATATAAGGAACACCTTTTCCTGACCTTGGTAGGCAGTTTCACCTTGATCCACTCAACCGGTTTTACCTCTAACTCTCTGCAGCAATTCTTCTCATCATAGCGTGCCTTAGAACAATATCTACTAACCATTAACTTTTCTCTCACCACCTCAACATCCACACAACGCAACCTCTCCATCCACCCTGAACATATGTGAGAATTGGGTTTCCTGCCTCGCAATACTTCAAAAGGCAAAACACCTGTGGCGCTATGGGGAGCCAATCTGTACTGAAATGTCCTCTCCATTACAGTACGTACCCAGTCACCCTCCGCGGCAACCACAATTCTGATGGCTTCCATTAAGGTCCTATTAAAACGGCCCACACACACATTGTCTTGGGGATGATACAACACTGTGGTGATTTGCTCAACCCCATATCTCTCCAGAAAATCTCTAAATTCCCTGGACACCAATTGCAATCCGTTGTCAGAAGGACACCTCCTGGGGAAACCCTCTCTCCAGTACAACTGTTCCAAAAAACGTATTATACTACTACTGGTGATGTCTTTAAGAACACACACTTCTGGCCATTTTGACAATAAATCCATTATGACTAATAGATAGGAGTCTCTCTCTCAAGCCTCTGATATTAAAAGGAACCAACAAATCTATTGCCACTTCATCCCATGGCACATTGGGGCTCTTCCTCACAATCCTGGGAGTCTTTTGCACTCTGAGCCCCTTGTCACCTTCAATACACTATGCACATGCCTTCACTTGTTCCTCTACATCTGTGTCCACTCCTGGCCACCAAATATCAGCCCTTACCAACCCTTTAGTCCTTGCTAAACCCAAATGACCAACATGTGCCAATTGCACTACAGTACTCCTCATTGACTTGGAACCAAATGCTTGTGGCCTCTATATAAATAATCACTCCTGACAGAAAGTTCATTCTTTATTTTGTCAAAACCTTCCAATTTCTTTTCTCTTCCGGTGACGGCAACACCAGTTATAAATGCAATCACATCTTGATACAAAGTGTCCTCCGCACATGCTAGGTCCCAATCCGATTTCTTCAAACTGGTATGCACTTGATAAATTTCACCGGAATCTTCCTTTTCATGCACAGTACCCTCCCCACTCTCTACTGTTTGCATCACAGACCTCGACAGCGCATCTACAACCACATTGTTCTCTCCTTGCACATGCATCATAACAAACCTTGTAAACTGCTCACCCACTTCATGATGCGCCTGGACACACCTTCTAGGCCACCCTTAGAAAATATACTAACCAATGGTTTGTGATTATTGCAAATGGTATACTCTTGTCCACATAAATATCTTCAAAATGTCTCCACACCCCAGACACACGCTAACGCCTCCTTCTGAACAACAGAGTGCCTACGTTCAGCTTCTTTAAGCGTTCTCGAGGCAAACACCACGCTGTACAGCTCCGAATCATACTCCTGCATGAGGACACCACCCAAAGCATAGTTGCTCGCATTTACAAATAACAAAGTGTTCCTTGACTCTACAAAACTGCTTAACACGGGAGCATTCACCACAGCCTGTTTAATGTCTGTAAAAACCTTCATAAGCTTCTCATCCCAATCAAACACCACACCTTTTCTAGTGAGATTCCTCATGGTTCTTGTCCTGTCCGACAAAACTCTGATGAATTTTCCATAGAATTGTTACGCTCACCTGGTATCCACGGGGACGCCAGCTGTGGGGACTCTGGTGCCCTTCTCAGCCGCTCCCAGGTATAATCAGCAGAGAAGTTCTGCCTGGAAAACAGGTGGGCAATGTTCAAGACTGGGAAACTGGGGTAGGAGCCTTCCAACACCCCGTATACCTGCAGCCCCTCCCTGGACCTTTCCTCACCTTGTTATAGGTTTTGGCATGCTCTCCGTCCTGCCTTCTTGGCAGGGGCGTGTTGTCCTTTGTGGGCGAGTGCGATCTAGTTACTTCACTGATGCAAGCCCTTTAGAGTCTTTCAGGTAGGTCTTATTACTGTTATACTGTATGCCTTTCTTGGATTTAAATAATGTCTTTCTCTCTCCTTAGATGCGCGGAAGTTCACTCTGGAACGTTGGCTGAATTGGGACTCACCGACAGGTGATGGTGTCTTGAGAACGCCTTGATGCGGTAAGTAGGCGCTATGCACAGCGCTATGATGCCTTGCCTTTGCTAACCTGTTGTCTTTTGTTCATAGGTTGCAGTGCTCACCTGGAGCAAGAAGTCCCAAGGCGATGATAGTCGATGGGCGACTCGTGAGGTAAGCTGCCGGCACAATTGCAAAATGTCTAATGTCCTTTTCTCTCCTTTTGCAGATTCGACAATCCGGGCGGCTCGATGTACCTTGGATGATGGTTGCAGGAGCAGAGGGCAGCTTGCGGTGGAATCACAGGTAAGCTGCTGCTTTTCACGATGTCCTTTTGTTTTTCAGATGCTGTTCTTCCGAGGTTCGCAGATGCAGCTGAACACGATGAGCGTCACGTTGCTGAATTGCAAAGTAATGCGAAGCATGTACTGGAGTCCGGGCGTGGCTTATATAGCCTGCAGGCATCCCAGGTGTCTCTTGGCCTGCCACACCCAAAATGCTAGACCGCATAGTTCAGTTCAGGAACTGAGCCATATGGAAGCATCCATGTTGTTGCGCAATGCCCTTATGGGCCCAGATTACTGCTTAAGCACATGAGCCTGGCGCCAAAGTCGCCAGTACTGACTCCAAGAGAGTCTGGGGGCAAATGTCAAGGCCCTTGAGGGCCTGATGGGGGTACTAGAATTAGCCCACCTGGCCTTGCAATCCAGGCCTAGGGCAGGGGTCGTGACAGCACTTCCCCCTAAGGTCCCTCTCAAGATGTTCCTTCTATCCGGCCCAGGCTTAGTTGGGAAATTTCGATGGTATTTTTTGATCAGACGCGGTGCATGAATGTTTCCACAGGGTTCCCAGGACCTATCTTGGGGTCCAAATCCTTTCCAATCAACTAGATAGTACAGCTTGCCCCTTGAGTACTTGGAATCCAAGATGCCTCTGACTTCGAATTCTGGTTCTCCGTCAATAAGTATGGGTTTTGGTGGTGTCCCAATCCGTGTACCAGGCTGCATTGGTTTTAATAGGGACACATGAAACACTGGGTGAATCTGTAGGTTAGGTGGTAAATCTAGTTTGACGGCTGCTGGATTGATAATTGCCTTGATGGTGTAAGGTCCTAAGTACCTGGGTTGAAAAGTCTGGGTTCCCTTAATGGGTACAAACTTGGCAGCCAGCCAAACCTTGTCTCCTACCTGATAGTCTGGGGCCTTTTTCCGGTGTTGGTCGGCAAATTGCTTTTGCTTTTCTTTGGCGAAAATAAGATGTTCTTTGGCCTTTTTGAAAGCCTGGGTGATATTGGTGTGAAGAGTTTTTACTGCTGGCATTTCCAAATCTGTTGGGACATCTAGTTCTGAGGTACGTGGGTGTCTACCATAAAGGGTATAAAAGGGTGTTTGTCCGGTACTGGAGTGCAAGGAGTTATATTCGTACTCGGCTATCCATAACAAAACTTTCCAGTCTCTTAGTTCATGGTGTAACATGCACCGTAGGTATTGTTCGAGGGTCTGGTTGGTCCTCTCGGTTTGGCCGTCTGTTTGGGGGTGATGGCTAGTGGATAGCCTGACATCAATTTGTGCAATTGCGCAACATTTTTTCCAGAAGTTGGAGATGAACTGGCTCCCTCGATCAGAGATCAGGACTGATGGGAAGCCATGTAGTTTTACAATACCATTCAGGAACACTTTGGCTAGAGGGGGTACGTCAGGGAGGCCTTTGAGCGGAAAAAAGTGCACCATCTTTGAGAATAAGTCCACGACTACCAGGATTGTGTTAAACCCATGACTGGGAGGTAGGTCAGTGATGAAGTCGAGGGAAAGAGTGTGTCAGGGAGTGGGAGGGATGTCTAAAGGTTGTAGAAGACCGGATGGTTTTAGTTTTTGCGACTTGTTTTGCACACAGACTCTGCAGGACTGAACATATCGGATGACATCTTTACGCCAGCATGCCCACCAGAAGTTCTGTTTTACCTTGGCTAGAGTCTTGGTGTTTCATGGGTGCCCTTCGATCAGGGAATCATGATAAGTAGCAATAATTTGTTGTTGTAAATCTTTGGTGGGTACATAAAATCGATACTTAAAAAAGGGTAAGTGATCTTTAACAAAATATTGTTCTCCTCACGCTTGCCATGCGAGGTATGCATCTGGGTTCATGGTTCGCTGAATCTTATCTCTCAGTTCAACTTGGGTTAAGGCCGTAGTGAGGCCCAAGAGCTTGTCTTCCGGCATGATGGGGACTGGGTCTGGGGGCATATATACCAAGTCATCAGTGCCTGTACGAGAGAGTGCGTCAGCTTTTCCATTCTTGACCCATGGTCGAAAAGTGATGACATAGTCGTATTCGGCGAAGAAAAGGGCCCACCGCAATTGGCGTGAAGACTGGGCTTTAGCTGTCTTAAGGTATTGCAGGTTTCGGTGGTCTGTGATAACTGTAATGGTGTGCCTGGCCCCCAGAAGGTAGTGCCGCCAAGCCTTAAAGGCGGATTTGATCGCCAAGAGTTCTTTGTCTGTGATGGCATAATTCATCTCCGGGGGAGAAAATTTCTTTGACCAAAAGGCCACTGGATGTAGCTGGCCTGTAACTGGATCTCTTTGCGAGAGGACAGGTCCCATTGCTATGCTGGAAGCGTCTGTTTCCACAATATAAGAAAGATCGGGGTGAGGGTGTAGCAGGATTGGCGCAGAGGTGAACCTTTTCTTGAGTTCCTGAAAAGCCTTCTCTGCTTCTTCCGTCCAGGCAAATTTCTTGTTATTTTTTCTTAGCAATATGGTGATCGGGTGTACGACCTGAGAGAAGTCTGGTATGAACCGGCGATAGAAGTTTGCAAAGTCCAGCATGCTCTGTACCCCTTTTACTGATGTTGGTGATGGCCATTTCAAAACGGCATCCACTTTATGCAGGTCCATTCTGATGCCTCCTGGAGTAAGAATAAAACCCAGAAACTCAACTTAGGTGACGTGAAAAAAGCACTTCTCCAGCTTTGCATATAAACGATGTTCCCGGAGCTTGGAGAGGACTGAACGGACGTGCTTAATATGATCCTGTTTTGAAGTTGAGTACACTAAAATATCATCTATGTACACTAGGGCGCAGACATCAATTAACTCTCTCAGAACGTCATTCATAAAATACTGAAATGCTGCAGGAGCGGTGCGGAAAGCAGTTTTCATTCGTCCCCGCTTCTGACCCGCACCAGGTGGTATGCTCCTCGAAGGTCCAGTTTGGTATAAATTTGGGCATCTTTGACCTGGTCCAGCATTTCTGGGATGAGCGGCAAGGGGTAACGGTTCTTTAAAGTGATCTGGTTTAATGCGCGGTAGTCAATACAGGTTCTAAAGTCCCCTTCTTTTTTCGGTACGAAGAACAAAGGACTAGCTGCAGGGGACTTGGATGGGCGAATGAATCCATTTGCGAGGTACTGGTCTAAATAAGCCTTCAGATGAATGTTTTCGGGTTCCGTGAGAGCATAGATTCTGCCGCAAGGAACTTGAGCCCCGGGAACAAGGTCGATCTGGCAGTCATAGGGCCAGTGCGGTGGCAGCGTGTTTGCTTGGTCCTTCTGGAATACATCCTGGAAATCGTTTTATTCCTCAGGCAAGGTACTAGTCACTCCCAAAGTTGCCACTTCAGGAGTCGTAGAAATACTGAAAGCAGGTTTTTGTTCTTGGTAATAACAGGCTAGAGAGCAGTTGCTGGGAAAGGTTAATTTTCTTGCCCGCCAGTCAATCAAAGGGTTCTGAGCAACTAACCATGGTATTCCTAGTATAAGCCGGAATTGAGGTGCCTTGATGAGATCGAACGAAATAAGTTCCTGATGTCCGTCCTGACACAGCAAGGTTATCTCGGCTGTGCGCTGGGTTACGGGTCTGGAAGCGATTTCTGTCCCATCCACCATGGTTCCCTTGTCTGTAGTCGGCTTGGAACACAGGGGAAGCCCCATCTCTGCAGCCAGGTCTTGATCTATATCATTTCCAACTGCTCCGCTGTCGATGTATGCTTCAATGGCATCTATTCTTGACGGCCGTTGGCTATTAATTAAGATCACCGGAATTGCAAAGTGTGAGGTCGGTGGCTCCTTTTCCTCACTCGACAAACTGACCTCTACGTTCGCCGAGCTGTGTAGTTTCTCGACTGACTCTCCTTCTCTTCATCTTTTTCGATGGCTCCAACGATCTTCCACGGAGATTTCACTGGGCAGTCCTTCAGGAAATGTCCTGACTTCCCGCAGTACAGACATAGCTGTTGTTGTCTCCGTTTATCTCGCTCTTGTTTTGTTAGCGGGGGTCGTACCCCTCCGATTTGCATGGGATCCACAGTATTTTCTTGCACTCGACTTACATTGTCTCTAGGTGGAACGTACACTGGCCTAGGGTCCGCTTTAGAATGGTCTGCTTTTCGGTCTTGCAACCGCCACACTAGCCACAGATACTAATCCAAACGGCATCCTTTTACATCTGAAAAGACCTATCGGAGTGATGAATGACGTTAAATCTCTAGAATCCCTATGTAACTCTATCTGGTGATAAGCAGACTTGAGATCCAATATGAAGAACACTTTAGCTCCTGCTACTTCTACTAGCAAATCATCAATACTTGGCAATGGAAATTTGTCAGGGATCACCATGCTATTGAAGTGTCTCAAGTCAATGCATAATCCGATCGAACCAATAGACTTCCTGACAATAACAATAGGAATGATCTATTCAGATGATTGCACTTTTTCTATGATCCCTTCATTCTCCATCCTTGTCAGTTCCACCTCAACCTCTTTGCGTAATGCTAACGGCACAGTGTGTAATTTCACAACTTTGGGAATTGCACCCTTCTTCAGTCGAATCTTATGCACAAATCCCTTCAAGCATCCAAGCTTGTCCGTGAACAATCGTTGTGAATCTCCTTCAGCTTTCACACAACTCTCCTCAGTACCTACTTGTTCTACTACCTGAACTTGTTCAGGGTGGCTGGCATCAACTTAATCTTCAATTCTGCCTGGACAGATCTCACCACCTTTGTTTGTGATATATATGTCTGACCCACCTTTCCTCCCTTTGAATTGCAGTTCACATTCAACCCTCCAGCCAGTCAGCCCACCTTACTCTGGGTTCACCTGGAGTAGCCATGAAGAGCACAGGTGCTGGCACGTTAGCCGTCTGTAAAATTAAGATGCTAGCCCTTTAACTCTTCCTCACTACTGAACTGTATTTTTATAGTGCTGTGCTAGTGCACTTCCTTTCAGAGACTGTCACTGAAGAGCGTCACCATCAAAGTGCCACTTGTGGAGAAATATTGTTCATTGGCTTCTTCCACCCACTCTATCACTTGCAGTACTAGCAATTATAACAACTCAAAGGTTGTTTCTAAATTGCTCCTCGTCCAACCCCTATAATAAAACGTTGCATGCAGTGCTGACGTTATTTCAATTCTCCCTCTCAAATTAATGTAAGTGTTCCACAACCGTGCAAGCTGCACTCACTGCTGACAACTGCATTCACAGCTGACCTCGGCGAACCGCTCCCGAAAGGCACTTCCACAATCGCGGCTCAACAGGGTCTGAAACTCACATTCCCTTCTCCAGAATCCAGTCGCATTTGTGTTACGTTGTCAAAACGACTACTCCACAAGATGGCCGCACGTAAAGGCACGTCATGAGGTCCTTTTCTCCAGCACTCAGCAAAGCACGTCCTTAGTTGCCGAGCAACAATGCAATGACATCCATCACGTAAGCAGCTCTGAGTTTATAGTACTCGATGCCTATCAATGACATTTGCGAAGTCATCTTTGATGTCCTGTGTGTTAGTCTTAGCAGTGCATAGTGGTGGCGCGAGTTAGGGTTGCTTAGCTTACCATAACTGGTGAATTTCATGTTTTTTTTGGTTTGACTTGGAACCATAACGTCTCTTTACCAAAGTTTTTGTCACTGAATTTCATAGTTTTTAGTAGCGCAACTTAACCATAACGTCCCTTTAAGAAAGATTTTTTACTGAATTTCATAGGTTTTTAGTAGCTCAACCTAACCATAACACCACTTTAACAAAGTTTTTTCACTGAATATAGATAGATAATAGAATTTTGATAAATGTTTACTAGGATTTCCTTAGTTTATAAACATATAACATAGAACAACTATTGCACCTCGCTATCTCCATTTGTGGACCAAACGAAGAAGAACACAGCCACATTTGTCTCTGCCAATACGGGAAAAAATTACTCTGGAATTTGGATACATGTCCATGACTTTCCCAAGTCCTTCTTTCATTGCAAATTGCAAAGAGATTCCAGACACATGTCCTAAACTGTTCCCTCCACAATGAATAATAATAATGTCTGGATCACACTGTGTCACCAAAGTAGCACAAAGAGGAACCAAATCCAGCCACTTCATTCCACGCACTCCTTGCCAGTGCACTTCCACATGGGGGAATCCAAGATGTACAGACACTCCACATCGGTCTGCATGCACCTCCAACCAATGTATCCATGAATCACCCAAAATCCAGACAGTTTGCTTTCTGAAACACACAGCCATAGCTATCTGCTCTCCTCTCAGGAAAAAGACTTTCTGACAAAGTCTCTGCTCACACATCACACCCAGTAAACCCTATTGACCAATCCCTACTCTGCTAAGTCTCATTTGCAAGTCTCTCAACCTCACAATCCCTGTATGTAATAGGTGTCCGCGGACAAATCGTAAAATCTATGAGTGGGGAGTGAAAATTTAAATGGTATCCCCCAATCTAGACAGCTCTCTCATTCCAGGTGGTTGCCCATTCCGTTCTAGAATTTACAACAGCATTCAACTATGCACAGGTGTAGTCATGTCTATCACATCATCTACAACTATGTACAGTTTTGTAAAGCAAGACATACCCCTTCCCTTCAGTCTGCAACGCAAGCACCAGATCCATCCTTGCAACCCTTACTTTATGTTAGACTCTTCCATCTCCAAGCACTACAGAATCCCCCAGTAGTTTGGTAATCACCTGCTGAGTAATAAGCTGCTGACCCCATCAAATCCGTCTGCTTTATTTCCCACACCTTTACAAATGCATACATTGCATACTTTTCTGTACAGTTCTTGCCATGTACCCTATAAAAATAGGAAACAAAGCATATGATTATTTCTTCTATCTCCTAACATCCAATAACACTGCCTTAAGAAGCCTTAAGTGTGCTCTGTGAACTTATTATTGTGCTCATTTCTAAAGCACATTCAACTAAATAAATAATACAGAATGCACATAGGCAAAGGAAAGTGCATGTACATGCTATGCACAGTTATCAGAAATCACTTACTACTGCAAAAACAAAGAAATCCATGTGTACATTAAAAACGGTGCTATTAACAAACATATTTACTAACTTCGTTCTTTCACAATTGCAGTGAAGACCACTTCCCTGAAAAGCAGCAGTGTCTGAAGTACGAACGAGAACTCAGAAGAAACCTACTCTTTCCATCCAAAAAAGTAAGTACAATACTGCCATAATGTTCTGTTACTCAAACACTGTAGAATTCTAGTACTGTAGAACAAACAATTGTATTAACCCTGCAACATTAGATTCAGTATTAGTGCTTCCCCTCACCAGCTGCATACTTTGTATTGTCATCTGAACACCAGTATAGTAACACACAAATAAAATACAAGAATAGCCTTGCCAACCTAATATAGCAGCCCATTGCACAATCACACACCTCTATATACATCCTTACCATCATACTCAGACTCTCATGCACAAAGCACACATACACTGCACAAGCTCCCAGCCCACACTTTCTTTTCTCCAACAGACCCCAAAGAATGCCTACCAAAAAGCAACTCCATAGAAAGCAACGCAAAAGTAAACAAAAACTCTCCAAAATAAGCATCCACCTCTAGCAGAATTTGTACAAAAAGTTCAAACAAAACAGCTAATACAGTCATTAAGCAAAAAAAAACCTAGCTTCCAGTAGAGAAACTTTGCCTCCTCTTTAAAAATGTAAAACGAAACTGAAAGGGATTAACAAGACTGCAGCTACCACTAGTGCTGACACTGCACCTATAAATCTTGATATAGCGGCAAGTAAGCATACCAAAAAAATGATTTTAAATGTGTTTTTCCACCATAGTGTGCTTCAGAACTTCATAAAACAGGAGAGAAATCATGCACAACCCTTGAAAACTACCGTAGAAAATTAATCCTACAAGCTCTCATAGACAGTGCAATCCTTCTCAAAAGAAAATTATTTATTTTAGTTTTAAACAGTATGACCACGAGCACAGAACCATATTTCAATGAAGAAGCATACAAACAAAAGCAAATAAACCCAATTGCCATACATAGCAGTGGACGAGGGTATGAAAAATGTAATAATACCATTATGGAACAAGAAACGCTGCTCACAAAAATATCCCCAGAAAACTCAGTATCAACTGTCCATTCCACTGAACCAATACGTCCAGTCTATAAATGGCCACATCAATGTGTAACATTGCCAAAAAATCTTTCAAATCTTTATGCCAGTTCCTCAATCTGTATGTGAAAGTCAAAGACAAATTCAAAATGAAACTACTACAAAATATGGACTCCTGTCCAGTGTGCAAATACACATGACTACAAGGACATTCATTAACCTGCATTTCTGGACCTATTTGCAAAAGCACCTTCCATCATATCAAAATGATATCAACACATCATTCAACTATAAAAAATCTGGTCCATAAACTGCACTATGCCAAACGTCCTGCTTTAGAACTAGCCAATTTAAATAACAATCTTCTACATGGTACAGCCAAACAACTACTTGAAGAAATAGAGTATATCCAGAGAAAATATTTTGGAACTGAAAGCCACTTACAAAATGCAATAGCTTTACAACAGTGTAGCACCAACTGTACAGATGGCAACCTTCTATTACACACATACAAAAAAGAAATACTAAAGTTTAAAAGTACATCTGCTGAAGTACAAACCATGTGTGTGTGTGTTGCCGCAGGACTTTTTATAAAAATAGCACAAAAACTGTAGACGTAACGTACAAAACAGAAGTCAATGAAGATTCCAAATGGTTCCAATTAGCTCTCTATCTTATAGCAGAAAACAAACACGAAATTACTGACCCCTTAATACTTTGCAGTTACTGCACTGCAAAACTTGACAACAACCAAACACCTTTACGAGCTATCACAAATAAGTTGGAATTATTCCCACTACCAAAACCCCTGCAACAACTCAATTTATATGAGAGCATCATAATTCAAACAGTGCACCCATTTCAAGCAATAATACACCTTCAATCAAAAACAGCAAAATTACCTCCCTCTGAATTAGTGAAAGGCATTCGTGGTAAAGTAGTTTATTTGCCATTAGATCTCAAAGAAAATGTACACACTCTGGGAGTGCAACGTCCAATAGATCAATCTTTAATTTTCTTAGTAAATGGCGTACCTACAAAAGACAAAATAATTTGGCAACAACTGATGGACTTACATACAGTTAGACAAGCCCTGCAATATCTAAAAGACAACAATGAATACTACAAAGAAATTAATATTGAAGAAAACCTGAGGGAATCCACTGAAATAATTCAAGAGTCCTCAGAAACTGGCCAATTTCAACTTCTAGATCCTGCTACAGAATCCAATATTTTAGACCATTATGCAATTCATCCATTACACTCTAAAGACCATAGATGATGCACTGGAAATGTACCGAATGTGACAAGCCAAAGGATCTCCAATCAGCATATGGGAAAAAAGTATAGAAGAACGTGCCTTTCCTCTACTCTTTCCTACTGGAAAAGGAGGAAGGTACGATGATAGACACACACAAATAACAGCATCAGAATACCGCTCTTTAAGAATGTATTCTGAAGACTCCAGAGTCAGACAAAACATGGAATACATATTCCACCTTCTCTTTGAAAGTGAACTAGCAACTCTATGCTACGGAGTTGCACACATATTTAAATCAGGTACCCATTTTCAAAATATGTCAGCTACGGAATTACTACAAAAAGTGCAAGAAAAAGATGAGATTTTACAGTCAAGACTTACATATCTTTTAGCAAACATGCGTGCTACAAAAGAATACTGGTTCCAACATCACAGAGATGTATGCTGTATGATAAGAAACCTTGGCCCACCCACTTGGTTTGTGACATTAAGTTGTGCAGAATATGCATGGGAAGATGTACACGATTTCCTATGCATAGCAAACCAAAACAAAACAAACATAGATATAAAAACACCAGGAGAACTCTTCTCTCTAGATCCTGTAAATGTATCAAGATATTTCCATTATCGCTTCATTTCTATGCTACACTTCATTTGTAATGAAACTGTTCCTCCCCTCGGAGAAGTGCAACACTTCTTTTGGAGAAAAGAATAACAAGACAGAGGAGCACCACACATCCACATGCTTTTGTGGATTAAAGATGCTCCTCAATTTGGTCAGGACAGTGATGCCACTGTTTTGCAGTTCTTCCAAAAATTTGTGACTTGTGAAATCCCTTCACAAACAACACATAGTGACCTTCATGCATACATTTTACAATTTCAAAGACACAAATGTTGGAAATATCGTTGTCGCAAATATAAAAACAAAGGGAAATACTATACCAAATGCCGCTTTGGTTTCCCTACACCAGTTTCAATAACAGGTCAATTAAACAACTTCATGTTTTCCCTTAGACATAGTGTCAAAGGTACATCACCTAAGAAAACATATTACATGAAAAGAACAGAAGAATCAAAATACATCAATGATTACAATGCAATCATTGCCCTCCTATGGAATGCAAACATAGATGTGCAGTACATTGCAGACAATTCCACTGCAGTTGCACGATATGTCACAGCCTACTTAACCAAAGCAGAGAAAACAGAGCTTCAGTACCTCTGGGATGACATATCATCTGTCAAAACACTATCACAGAAATTGTACAGCTTAGGCATCAGCGTGCTCTCTCATAGAGAATGTGGCTGCTATGAACCGGTTTAAATCGCTACTGCCTTGTATGGAAAAACTGAAAATATAGTATGGCTAAGTCTTGGTCCTGCTAAATCTAGAAAAAAGAGTTCTCAAATCATATGAGGACATAGAAACAATACCAAAAATGATTTACTAGACACATACTACCCAAACAGGAGTACCACTTTGGAAACCATGTGTCTATACCACATAGCCCAAAACTTCACATCGAAAAATAATATTAAACCAGATGAAAAGAAAGGTAGATACAGAGTGGCAAATTGTGAAGACAGCTTGGTGAAATTTACCAAATGAAGCTTAATTAATCATATCAAACTGTCATTAAAAACTCCTCAACATAAAGAACTGCATTACATGTCCCTGCTACATTAAAACTTTACTACACTAAACACTTTAAACCATGGAGAAAAGAAGAAGAGTTACCAGATACCTATGACTTCTATGAAGACGCTTTCAAAGCAAATGAAAGCACTATAACAAACGTAAACTTTACACAGTACCAAACAATGTTGCACAATGAACATCAACACGAAGAAGAACTCCAGGCCCAACTAGATGTCGACACTCCTGACAGTAGTCAAACTTCTGTAACAGGAAGCCAAACTTTCTACAGAAGCTGCAATGGAACTATGCAGAGTTTTCAAACAAATGAAATGCTGCTAATAGATGAGGTGAGCATGGACTCCAACCTAATGTTGGCTTTGGTTCACCTCAGATTACAAGAGGTCCTCAAAACAGACTACGAAGAGCTCTTTGGAGGAAAACACATTATTGGAGATATTCTTCAATTAACACCAGTGAAAGGTGAACCTATTTTTAAAATCTTGGCAGCATAGTAAATTTCAACCTTTGGCAACATTTCCAATACAGAGAATTAACTGAAAACGTGTCAGTCTGCAGACCTGAAATATGCCAACATTTAAAAAAGTATTATTAGAGTTGGTGTACTATCTCAAGAAGCAGAATCTATATTAAAAACTAGGCACATGCATGCACTCTATGGCCATAACTCATATGGTACTGATGATGTCATGGAACAATGAGCAGACATAAATGTCAACTGTATGTCCTTGATGCCAACTCTTGCAAGCTATTCAAAATATAATGAAACAATGTTAAAAAAAGAAATGCAACCAATAGTTCAAATTTGCTCCACAGACAAACTGGATGTACATGGTATGACACTACCCATGTGTCAACAAGCCACAACAAGGCTAAACACCTTGGAAAACTCTATCTCTAACACAGCTAGTTTGGTGAAAATATTAAAATTATCTTTAAACTGTAGAGTAATGCTTGAACGTAACCTTGACGTGGACTAAGGACTAGTTAATGGAGCACTTGGTACAGTTGTTGGCTTTGAAACATACCCACGTGACACCAACATTCAATTTGTCAATATTCTCTTTGACAAACTATCAGAAGTTAAAAGGATAGGCTGCTCAACAGCCCACGTCCTTCTTTTCAAAGACATGTATGTATGCAGAGAACAATTTTCTCTAACTCTAGCATACGCAGTCACCATTCACAAATCACAAGGTCTTACCCTAGATAAAGCATTGATAGATATTGGTAGCAAAGACTTTAA
The DNA here is from genome assembly GCF_040938575.1 of Ambystoma mexicanum. Classification (NCBI taxonomy): domain Eukaryota; kingdom Metazoa; phylum Chordata; class Amphibia; order Caudata; family Ambystomatidae; genus Ambystoma; species Ambystoma mexicanum. The sequence continues at coordinate 1,086,879,784 of NC_090926.1, read as the reverse complement.
AGAAGGAATGAGCTATGTAGCACTATCACGCTTACGTACACTTGACAGACTATTTCTAATCAACTTTGATGCAAGTAAAGTAAATGCTGATATTTATTGCATTCTAGAATACAATAGACTGCGTTCACTCTACACCCCCTATTTAAAAACCTATCCTGTTCCACAAAAAGTAAAACGTTGTAAAAGAAAACTACTTCAGACACAAACTATGCAGGATCTCACAGCAATTCCTCCAAAGAAAGTAAAAGAAGCTAATACTTCATCAAGGACCACAACCAAAGAAGATTCTACTGCTCAAAGTAACTCAACTACCGCTTTAAAGAAGCAACGCACACTCTGAACAAATGACTTGGACACAGAACTGTCAGGTCCATTCAAATTTTCAAATACAACTGGTGCAAATTGCTACGCAAATGTAGCAATAAATATTCTATTCCAATTGCCAAAAATTATTGATAACATTTACTTACACGGTACAGACCAATTGTGTTTGCAAATGTTAGTCCTTCATAGAAATGCAACCAACAATCCTGACAACACTTACAGTGTTTCTGGAATAAGGCAGGAATTGGACTACTGTGCTGGAATAGTCAAATTCACTATAAACTCACAAGAAGATCCACAAGAATTTCTAATATACTTTCTACAAGTACTAGAAAACAAATACATTCCTATAAAAGAAATCTTAGAGATTTCATACATGTGGAAACATACATGCACTCTTTGCAGGCATGTAGTACAAGAAGAAGTTCATAATGAATGCTTCGTGTATGTATCCATACCTAACTGTGAATCCATTCCATTTCAGCAACTTGTACAAAATGCAAACCATGGCAGGTTATGTACTACCAGCTATTCCGATAATCGTTCCACCTTACAAATACAGACACATAGTAAATACGTAATAGTAATGCTTTTACGTTATAATGCAGATAGTACCAAAAACAGCTGCAAGCTAACTGGAGTCACACATGATCAAGTATCACTTGGTAAGAAAACCTTCATAACAATAGGTATAATCTACCACGCAGGGACCACAACCAATGCAGGTCACTACACTGCATATATAAAAAAGAATTGTGGATGGTTCAAATGTAATGATACTACCATTACTCTAAAACAGAGATTACCAGCAAATCTTGTAAACGCTTACTTAATATTCTTAAAACCAAAACTTTATAACTAATCTGTGTATGAACATAAACAAAACTTGAACTTCAAAACCAGTTAGAATACGCCAACAGGTATCTAACTGCCCCAAAAATCTGCAACAAGCCAACAGATAGATGAATACAACTAAAATGGAAAAATAAATAAACAAATATAATACACCAACTGCTATCTAATTGCAACAATACTACCACCACTTCCAAATCTAAAACCATACACCTATTAAATTCCTCCTATTGAAATCAATGAAAGAAATATATTGTACCACAACGTAGAATGTTTTTTTTTAATCCAGCTTGTTTTTTTTCCCACAGACCCAATGATTTCAACAAACACAGGAAATGAGCAAATTGCACAGTACACTTGTTTGAACTATAGTACTTCTAAAGGGAATCATACAAAAATGTCAACCTGGGAATTGCGGCGGCCAGAAATGCTGACTTTTTTTTTAACCCCCCTTACACCACATATATATGTGGGGCGGTTTAGTGTATACTATTAATATGGGGGTTGTGGTGTAAAGTGTTAAAAAAAAGTCAGTATTTTTGGCCATCGCAATATTCACATAGATCCCTTCTAAAGTACTAATTATGAGGGTCGACAAAATACAGAAATGTGTACTATGTAATAAACTACCTACACTAACATGTGATTTTTTCTTTTATCACAGTGATTGAAAGAAAATGTCTGCTCCAACTACCCATGTCATGAAAAAACTGTATACAACCACAAAATGTCAAACAGTAAGTATATAATGATTGGACACACAACACCACAGCATAACACACCAATTCAAGCAAAAACCTGACCATAGACCACAATCCAAAATGTTTGCTTCCATGGGTATCTTATGCTGCAGCGCTTGTTGCCAAACACTACAATCTTGACTGCATAGCCTGGACAAACTCTACATGCAGCCTCAAAAAAGGAAACAGTAAGTATATAATAATTAAACTCACAAACACTGCAACATAACACAGCCATGCGAACGAACACCTCACCCATAAACACAACCCAAAATGCCTACAGTCTTTAATACCAACATTATGAACACAATCCAACAAACAAATTAACACACATCGTCTCACTATCCTATGAACACTATTACACTACTACCAATCAGTACACACGTTTTTGAAAACATATCCCCTAAGCAGCCCACATACCACAGTCAAAATCTTTGGTAGCATGGCTGTGTTATGCTGCTGTGGCTGTGGCAGCATAATACACCCGAGAAGCAAACACCTACCAAATGACCACAACCCAAAAACATAATACATTCACCTCAAAACCTATCCACTTCAATTATCATTCTAAAAAAATATTACAACCAATGCACAAACTCTTCAATACATACCCTCTTCACCCAATGCTCTACTAACGACCCAAAACCAACATCATGCTAAAGCAAAATAGCCAGTAGTGCGGCCAGTGTTTAGTATGTCCGCGGACAACCGCGGTGACCGCGGACACAGCAAACATATCACAGCCTTCTCCCACCTAAATAAATACAGCATTTGACCCACCTCTTACTCGCTCACCCTCTCCAAGCACTTCTACACAGCAACACAGTCCCCAAAATTGGATTTATGCTCACTTCCGCGCTGCGCTGTCTGCGGATGTCCACGGATCCAATATGGTGGGAGCATTGAAACAATGTGATGCACCTCACGCTTCATCCCAGCCAATCAGAGGACACGTTGCGTGTCCACGGACATGACGCAAGCCGATTAGCCAATCGGTGTCCTGTACGCGGAGCGAACAGGGAAGTGTGTCTGCGGAGCGGACATAGATATCACACATTGTTTTAGACCTACTTTTTGGTCGTTTTAAAAAAAACTACTGGATGGATTTTCACCAAATTTACAAAAGCACGCTTTCGGGACCAAGCCGCCATTCAGTCTATGGAAAAAAAGACATTTTGGGACCCCCCCTCCCCGTATAACTTTGTCCCCCCTGGACCAAACCTCACCAAACTTTGCAAAAATATTCAGAGTGGGCCACATACTTTCTTGCAAAGTTTGGTGAGCATTCGTCCACGGGGAGCGAAGTTATAAGCTGCCCAAAAAGTGATCTTCCTATGGGTTTAGCAACTTAACCATAACTACATGGCCGCTACTGCAGGCCATGTAATATATTTATATATATATATTCAGTAAAAAAAACTTTGTTAAATGGAGTTATGGTTAAGTTGCGCTACTAAAAACCTATGAAATTCACAAAAAAAAGCTTTGTTAACGGGACGTTATGGTTCCAAGTAAAACTGAAAAACCCTTGAAATTCGCCAGTTATGGTGAGCTAAGCAACCATAACTCGTGCCACCAATGTGCACTGCTAACACTAACACCAAGGACATCAAAGATGACATCACAAATGTCATTGATGACATCACTGATGACATCACATGTGCATTTACTTTTCATGAAAATTCTGTAGATGGGATTCTTATTATAATTTTCACCAAAAAGTGTCAAGGATCATTGGAATAAATATCAAGTGCTAATTAGTGCATTAAGCAATGCATTGATATAAATAGCATTCTATTATGAAGTTCTATTCAGTATACTAAGCTACTCATGTAGGAACATAGGCATTGTGTGCAGCATACATGATGGAGGTGGAATATTCATAATCTTGCCATGTTGAATAGTGAAATTATAACTGTTTTCTTATTAGAGTTTTGCGTACTGTGAAACATGTGATAAGTAGGTAATAAAACCCACTTACTACATGATTGCATTATTACAGACAAAACACAAAGAGACGACACATACAAATATGAGTATATACAAGGAAATTGAAGTAAGGAAAAAAGCAGCAGTAGTAGCAGAAAGTGTTCATAACCTAACTGATTGCCTTTTTGCAGAGAAATGATTGCTCTGCTTCAAAGCAGCTACTTATCCTATGCATATGTATCACATGATTTGACTGGACCCTAAGGGAATTACTGTAGGAACATACTTGAAGGATAAGTGTACAAATATAGTACCTTTTCAATTTTTAATTCCTGACTGTTACTGAAGAAAACCATGTGGCCTAGATATGTCAGTAAAGGAAAAAAAGGGAGAGCCAAACATGTGATGTCATCAGTGATGTCATCAATGACATTTGTGATGTCATCTTTGATGTCCTGGGTGTTACTGTTCGCAGTGCACTGTGATGGCGCGAGTTATGGTTGCTTAACTCATCATAACTGGCGAATTTCATAGGTTTTTCAGTTTTACTTGGAACCATAACATCCCATTAACAAAGTTTTTTTAGTGAATTTCATAGGTTTTTAGTAGCGCAACTTAACCACAATGTCCCTTTAACAACTTTTTTTTTCTGAATTTGTTAGTTTTTTACTACCGCAACTTAACCATAACGTCCCTTTAACAGTGTTTTTACTGAATTTCATAGGTTTGTGGTAGTGGCACGTAACCATAATGTAAACAAACATCTGACTTCATTGCACACCTTCGGGAGAATGCCACATGACCATATGCTGGCGCACAGCACAGTGACGTGTCCGAGAACCCATACACACTTAACAATAATATCTATGCCTCGTGGACAGTGTGGAACTACATTTTATACTGATGTAGGAACTTGCAACTTCAACATTTCCCTTTCACATCTCCAACACCTATTCGTACTCAGCTATTAATAATGTAGTACTCAGTACACACTTTTAGCAAAAGTACTATTTATCTGAAAACAACATGAGCTAAGGCCATCCCTCCCCCCAAGAAACAGCACCACTGCTCTAATGAAGGAGCATGAGAAACACTGCCCCTACCTTACAAATAACACATGCACAACATTTTCCCCCATCCACCTACCCTCTTTGCTAATTTCCGTCCGCAACTTTCCTTCTTAGCTGTCCTTCCAAAAAAAAGCCACCCGTAAACAAATCAAATGTTCCTTTAAGAACCACCTTTTACAGTTTAAAAATATAAATGAAAGAAAGTGCCTAGACTCCATCTACTTTATATTTCTCAGTAAAGTATATAGACGCAATAAGATTTTCCAACATTTCCATTTTCAGTTTGTGTTATGCCAATGGAAATATTGTAGCGTTCGTCCTCTGTTCCAGGGACTGGAACAGTGAACAAAGGACCAGCAGGCCAAGTTTTCAGCCCAATCAAAGCGAGAGTGCATGACGCGATCTCTGGATCATTACCCCCCCTTCTACCTCTAAAATGGTCAAATACAAAAACACCCCCCACATCTCGTCACATAACCAACCCTAATGATATTCTACACCGCACCTACGTGCCGTGATGCAGAACCTGAAAATGAACACACAGCGATGTACAATGTAGCATGTCACATTTTGAAATAATAAACTGGTTTTTAAAAAAAAACATAAACACTTTACAATTTGTAAAGTACTTTTATTTCACAATAAACTGTCCGGGACCATCGGACTATTCCCATTTTCAATCAAATAGTAACTTTGTTTCTTCGGTCGTCATCGAAAATGTTAATTGTAAGGCACACGTTCTTTTCCCATACACAAAGGTTTTGTTTTCGATAAAGCAACCGCTTTGGTCGCACAGTGAATTCCAAGACGTTGGCATGAACTTCAGCCTAGACCACCATAAACAATGTTATGTTACTCCTAATGGCCACTTCAGCGTACGGACAAATGGGTCCTGCGCGATTGTCCCACAAAACAGTGACGGTTAGGCAGCCGGTCACGAGTATGTGCATCTGGTGTGCGAACAATCCATCTCTTGGCATCTGGAATCCATGGCAATCACAGTAAGGCAGGATATAGCTGTTCGGAAAACAAAACAGAAAATAAGTATCAATACCCAACCTTTAGCAAACAATTTCAAAAACGACAAAAAGAATGTGGAAACTGATAGAAAAATCGATGTGGTCATGCATGACATTTTAAAGAAATATTAGCATTGAACATGGGTGAATCTAGTGATAGCCTACAAACGCTGAGAATCTGCACCCTCCATAACTAAAAAAAAGGACAACTACACAGAAAGATAGTACTTCAGTTACATTGCCAAAAATAATGTTCAGGTAATAAAACATTCAATCTTGTGATTTCAAAAAAGACAAAAAGAACATGGAAACTGATACACAAATCGATGTGGCCATACATGACATTTTAAAGAAATATTAGCGTTGAACATGGGTGAATCTAGTGATAGCCTACAAACGCCGAGAATCTGCACTCTCCATAACTAAAAAATGACAAATATACAGAAAGATAGTACTTCAGTTACATTGCCAAAATTAATGTTCAGGTAATAAAAAATTAAATCTCGTTCCGGTGTAGAGTCGTCAAAAGTAAACTTACACGTTATTCACCGTCTCCATTGTCTTTGTGAAACTCAGAGAGCAATGCACTTGCACCAAAGAATCTTCTTGAACTGATATTACATGTGCCTTACAAACGTTTTGAATACATAACTTTATCAAATGGTATTTTTTGCAAACTTTCACTCCCTGCATTCCTACTGAATTTTCCCTTTTGCTCAAGGTCAAAAAACTATTGACCCTTATGGGTTCAGTTGGATGTGTGGGCCTACTGAGCTCACAACCAAAAAACCAAAGCAAGTGACCTTCACACACAATGCAAATACATTCTGACTTTGCAACAACATGTCTCAATGCATTCATGAGAACTGGTACTCCCATACACTTGCAGACCCGCTGTTTCCATCAAACAGTGCAAGTGGCAGCCTCAGATTTCAAACTCTAGGGCGCCAGTCTGACTGCAATATTATTTTACATACATTGTAACACAGACAGTAATTCTTCGCCTGTACTTTACAGACACTATATTAAGCAACAACGTCCAATTTACCATATGACTTTGGTGACAAGAAAACACCACTTTTTGACTTCCTGCTGCCCCATCCCATCCCAGCCTCATTAACCCTCACCCTCTGAGACAGTATTTCATAAGTTTAACAAGTGCAATGTTGTGTTGTTTTATATGTTTTAGCGGCGATGTCCGCGTACACCAAAACACGAATGAAAGATGACGGGCGCATCGAAACAATCTGACGCACTTCACGCTCTTCATCATCCAATCAGTGAACGCGTCACATGTCCGCGGACATGACGCTACGGATTAGCCAATTGGTTTCTTGTCCGCGCGAAGTGTGACTGCGGAATGGACATAGATATCACTAATTTTTTTAGACATACTTTTTGGTCGTTTTAAAGAAAACTACTGGACGGATTGGCACCAAATTTACAAAAGCACGCTTTCAGAACCAAGCTCCTGCTCCTGACGCATATTTAGTGAAAATCCGCCTAGCGGTTTGGGCTGTAAGCGTGTGCAAAGTTTTTCCCCCATTCCGTCTATGGGAAAAAAAGACATTTTGGGACCTCATCTATACATTTTCCCCCCCGGACCAAACATCACCAAACTTTGCAGAGTGCCCCACATACTTTTTTTTGCAAAGTTTGGTGAGGATTCGTCCAGGGGGAGCAAAGTTATAAGCCGCCCAAAAAGTGCTCTTCCTATGGAAACAGCAATTTAACCATAACTACACAGCCACTAGTGTGGCTGTGTAATATATATACATAATGTATAGAGTCTGGATCTTCGATGTTGCAACTTTAGTAAGCCAGGACTCGTGAAAGTGAAGGGCTGAAAGTGTGGCACAGTAGAGAAAGGCAGCTGAAAATCATGGAAGGATCGAGAAGGCTGTCTGGCTGTCAAGGCGAGCTCCTGTTAAGGTGCGACAGAACACTATGAGCGCCATGTTTTATTCATTTAATATCATTAAATGCGAAGAAAGGAGCACAAATGCAGTCTCCTGTCACGTGGGATGGATGAAATAGAAAATGGGCAAGCTGCTTCGAGACTTGAAGATAAGAACATGCTTGCACTCCATTCTATTCTCAGGTGCAGTGATACTTTGCAAGGCCAAGTTCAAAGACAATTCGAATGGCAGACTGCATGAGTGATGATAAATGGTGGGCTAATTGGGTGGGGAGGCATGGTCAAGTCCACCTACAAGCACATGGGGTACCAGCTTGCGTGCTGCTAGAAAGGGTGCAAGCATGCCAACCAATTACCATGTATTGAAGAGCACTAAAGTTTGAGAGCCAATGGTGTGTCGTGTATCTAACAGATATTGAAGATAACTTGCACAAGGGGTGGGCATAAGTTGTCCACTTGTCTATAGAGACCCAAACGTAACCTAATCCCCTACAGAAAGTATACCTAGATGTTCCCCGTAGACCTATAACAATCCTAAATAAGTGTTCTTAGTTTGCCACGTAGTATGAGGTCACTTATGTCAAATGTTTCCTATATAAGGGTGTTTTTTCATGTGATGCTTCGAGATTATGCTCTGAGACATCCGTTGATGTCTGTTGTACTCCGTTTTAGACAATTGACAATAAAACAGCTTTTGTTTGCCAACTTCCTGAGTCTGTTTGGTTATTGGTGTGGGGCTATTTCGCACCCCCATCCATGTAATGACAAGCTTCCTCATTTAAAAAGGAAGTAACGGTTCACGTGGTAGCATGTCGGATGGTTACTGGCCCATCGATTGAGTACAACTGCAGAATTATGGACAATCGAGCACCCTTCGCCATCTAGCCAGAAGATCGCTGGGTTTCATGTGGAGAGCAGTGGATATAGAATTATTCCAAGAAAATTGATACAGGTGGGACGGGCCCCTCTTTGACGAAATCCCTCCTGCTTTCCACAGACGCTTAACGGACAGAAGGCGAAAGTGGTCAATTGGTGAGAGAAGCACATATCGAAGGTCTCGAGCAGAAGGAGCGACTGGTGAGTAGACTGAGGGGAATGGCAAACTGGGGGGATGCGATTGTGGTAGTTAAAAAAGCAACGGGGTTGATTATAAAAGTGTAAATGTAGATCATTTTAAAGAAAACAAAGAGCGTTTTAAGAGATAAGGCCCGGAATTCCTAACTCAAGGAGTTTTAGAAGAACTCGTCTCACACCCCAGTCGGGGTAAAAATAGGCGGCGAGTAAACAGGTTTATGTTAGGAGACAAATTCATGTCTAGTCAGAGCATATTGAGGGGCAAGACGGAGAAAATGTATACCATGGTGTAAATGTAAAATAGTCGACTGGTCTGTCCGTCTACCTATGTGTTTGTTTTAAAAAGGTGTCGAAGAGCGACAAAAATAAGTTGCGTAAAGTTGAAGTGGAGATAAAAATGATTGCCCATTTTAAGGTCATTGTTGGCGCCAACCAAAATGTAGGTTGAGGTTATTGAGAAACAGAGGTTTTGAGCGGCGAGTGTTGGAGCGCGCTAATATTTGTTGTTTTTATGAATGTATCTGTTTAAACGTTGGTAAGTATTGACAGTCATTTGAGACTCGTCATAATGGGAGCTCTTACTCCACTGATGCATCTGTGTAAAACGTTGCCAAAGCGCATGCCTAATCGCAAACAGTACAGTGCGGAGTGGGTAAAGGGCTCAGCAGATAAAATGGTCATGCCATGGCCACAAGATTGCTGTCAAAAGCGGCATTGCAACACATGACCACATTCTTGCACGCTGCGTACACAGGGAAAACATTGGAAAAGAGATTAGCTATTTTACAGCTCTGGAAAATGTACCAAGAGGAGAGAGAAGATCCACCACCTGAGAAGTGGATGCTTACTCCTGTAGGAAGGAAGGTGTTCAGCCTTCTGATCCCCTTATCTCGCCTGAAGTGAATGGCGAAAGTACAGAAGATGTAGGATTGTATCGGTTGAAGGGACTGAAGGTGGCAACAGGGTGTAGTAATCCAATGTATGAACCAACTGCTTATATCAGTAACGATAGTCCAGAAGAGACCAAAAGAAAGGAGGAGATCTTTGATCATGCAAAACAAAGAGGAGAAAAGTGAGCGATCGAATACGACAAAAGACTTAGAACGAAAGATTAATAGATGGAAAGGAGAGAAAGGTAAGGCTGACGAGTTAACGCTCATACAGAACAAATGGATGGGAGGACAGATATTGCTCAAACTCGATGGGAAAAGTATCAAGAAGGTTAGGCAAAGGGAAGATCAAGACGAACAGGACAGAAAAGACAGCAAACGAGCAAACGAGAAAAGATATTGAAAGAGGATGAAAATAAGAGAAAGAGCAGACAGAGGTGAGAACAGATGTATCAGTAAGAGCAACGAAACAATGAAGAAAGGGCAGAGACGCAAAAGAAGTATGACAACAGGCAGAGGGTAATCAAAGAACGAGAAGAGGAAGAAGCGCACAAACTAAGAGATAAAAGGATGCAGAGATGAAGTGAAGAGGAATAGCGTAGAGCTAACAAAAGAAGAGAGGAAAAAAGATGAGAAGAGGAAAGAGTTAGATTGGAAGCAAGAAAGCAAAGAGGATTAGATGAAGATTTGCAAGGAAAAAGGAGACAGCGGGAGCGCAATATTGATTGCACTCAGAAGGTATTAATGGAACCGAGTCCAGTAATATAATGGGGTAAGGTGGAGGAATTTCTTCCTTTAAAGGAGGCAATGCCATGGGCCATCTAGAGCAGCCCTAGAAGAGAACTTTGACATGGGATCGATAAGGCCTATCAAGACTTGAGAGAAGGTAGCAAATCGGAAGCCAAGGGAAGGGAGATCGACCCCTGGCCTTCCAATTACGAAGCAAAGAAAGAGACCTGTTTAGTCTCGAGCATGGAGCCATGTCTTTAGACAGGCGGGTTTTAGATAAGGGTGATGGGGACTAGATATGTCAGATGAATAAAAAGAAACCTTCTGTGGATAAGAGGGAGGAGTTGCATGCGGCCCTGAGGGATGTCTGCAGACAGACAAGGAAGTGATGTGGTCTGATTTAGAGCAATCTAAGGATAGGACGCCAGACCCTGTAGCATATCCAGAGCATGCTAGAGGACGATCGTATAACGCGAAAGGAGAGTCACCGCCATATGTGAGCAGGCTGAGGGCATTGCCAGGTAGAAGGCGATCATGAACCATTGTCCCCACTATGGATAGGCAGACAATGGGCCTCATTACGACTCAGGCGGTAAGGGGTTTACAGCGGCGTAAACAGCGCCGACCCTTACCGCCTGAGTACGAGGTCCCTTAGCGCCATGGAGGTTTTAACACCTGCTTTTAGCAGGTGTTAAAATCCATGGCGCTAAGGGACCATGGAGTTAATTACGCCACCGTAATTTACGGTGCCGTAATTAACGCCTTCCCCACTCCCATTATGCCCTATGGGGCAAAAATGGGAATGGGGAAGGGTAAATGGGGATTGGGGACTTACCGCCCCGCCGACCTCGGAATGGGGCGGTAAGTCCGCCTACCACCATGGCGTAAACGTAGTTTACGCCATGGTGGTAAAGTCACGGCCCAGGCGGTAACTTACCGCCTGGGTCGTAATGAGGCCCAATTGGAGCTGATTGCGGGTTGGGATACACGCAGTTCCCTTTATTGGAGAAAGGAGGGGCCAGACCACAGTATATTCCGTGGCCACAAATGGATAAGGATAATTTAAGGTGCAAACTTCCTAGTTTGACGGTCATTGCGAAAAATGGATTTATGAATTAGAGAAAATGACAGGGGGAAATACATTGGCAATAGGGGACATTAAGGGCCTCCTAGCAGCCATTCTTGAGGAAAGAGCTGATGACATTTGAACGGGAGCAGGCTATTCATGTGTCATGGCACAGAACACAACGCACGATGGAGCACCATTTAATTATTGTAGAGCAGATGTCCAGCTAGTGTCTACAGGTATCAGCACTGGAAGCCAGTGGCCAGCCATCAACCAGCAGCAACTAATAAGGTTGGAGTAGTCCCTGGTGAGGAATAGAGCCCTCACTCGACCCTGAAACCCTTGCCACAATGCAACCTTGCCTACACTAGAACAATACTGTAGAATAGCACTGTGACATTTGTGAAAGTATTTAAATTGGATTGTGAAACCTAGGCCTGTCTCCCACTTTGCAGGACTCTCGGACCTAGCTGTGTTTTTATTTAATTGCATTGCGAAAGTATTTAAATTGCATTGTGAAACCTACGCCTTTCTCCCACTTTGCAGGACTCTCGCACCCAGCTGTGTTTTTATTTAATTGCATTGTGAAAGTTTTTAAATTGCATTGTGAAACCTAGGCCTTTCTTCCAATTTCCAGGACTGTCTCCCTTGTTAAACTACATTGTGAAAGTAGTGCTGTCTTTGATTCTTGCCTTCCTAGCAAAGCGTTCACCTAGCAAACTGTTCTATTGTTTGAGGCTTTGTCGTTTTGTTCAATTTTATACTAGTGTCTCGTCTCTCCTTGTCTCATCTGCATGTGCCCCTACCTATGTCCTTCCCTAATGTTCAGCCCACCCATACTCCCCTCCATCCCCCCTTCCTCTTCTCTCCTCTCCCTACCTAATCTGTGGTGCTGTCTGTCTATCCTATATTTTCGAACTGCTTCTCTATCGACTATCCTGCTCTCCTCACTAAATCTGGTAGAAAGAAGTTTAAAAAGAGCATCCTGGTCACCAACCCAGGCCTCCCTATCGCTGACACCTACACCAATGCTTCCTCTCGGCAAACTCTCACCGACATCCTCTTTGTTGTTCCCTCCCAGACCTATGGACTCTTCATATTGTCTCTGTGATTTCTCCTTTCTCATCTTCTCCATTAATGGTGGTACCCAGTGGGAGGCCCTCCTGGCCTCCTTCGACTCCTCTAAGGTCATCATTAATCTTTACCTAATGGTACCGTCTTGGTCCATGGCCCTCAGGCCAATATTTTCCTCATTGATAGATGCTTCCCGTGTCTCATGAATTTCCTTACTTCTTCTGCTGTCCCCTCTCTTCCCTCCATATCTTCCTTGCCTCCCCCTGCTGTCTCCTCCTTGGCTACCTTGCCCTTTCCTCCTTCCTCTTCTGCCCCCCACTCTGACTTCTTCTACACATCCGCAGGAGGTACCTCTGATTTGTAACTCTCACCAGAAGTCCTTCAATGATGGCAATCTTGTCCATATTGCCACTCTAAACTGTCATGGGCTTTCACACTCTCCTCCCTGACGTCTACAAGATCCTCTGCGTGCCCAGGTCCAATCTCTCTGGAGCGGGTGTAGCCCTGATCTTCTCTGAGTGGATTCCTGCCTCTGTCATTCCTACACAGTCCTACTCTTCTTTCGAATGCCTCGTCTGCAGGCTCTTTCTCTCTCCTAGTCATTCCCTTACTGCGGCTACCATCTATTGGCCACCTGGTCAGATCTCCTCCTTCCTCTCTGAGTGGGCGGACCTCTCCTGTTCCCTCCTGGTCTCAACCACCAGCTCCTCCTTCTTGGGGACTTTAACATCCACCTGGATGCTTCCTGTTCATCCTCTGGGCTCTTTCTTGACCTCTGTGACTCTCTCTCTCACTCTCTATCCAGCCCTATGGCCCGACTCACTCTGCAGGACACACCCTGGATGTTCTGAGCTCTACAGACCTTCCCCTTTCTATCCCTCTCACCACTCCTCACTCCTGGAGTGATCACTTTCTCCTCTCCTCCCAGCTCACTATATCCACCCCTCAGGACAAGCCAACTCCAGCACTTCCCCCTACCTTCTTGGTTATCCGTCCCATGAAGCGTGTCAGTTGAGGCTTTCGCACCCTCACACAGCCCTCTCCATGCTTCACTCTGCTATCTCTGATACTCTTGATGATCTTGCTTCTGTCATGAGGATCTCGTGAAGTCCAAAGCCAAGTGCAACTCCTGAAATGACTCTGACCTCTCTGCCCTTAAACGCAAGTGCAGGGTGGCTGAGAGGAAATGGCGTGCTTCCAGTACATCTTCTGACAAACTGGCCTGCCGCCTGCTCCAAAGGCAATACCGGCTCTCTGTCGGCACCAAGAAGAGAGCCCACATCCAAGTGTGCGTCTCTGCAGCATCTAACAACTCGTCTGAATTCTTTAACATCTGCAAGGAGCTGGCCAATCCTGCTGCAGTCTCTATCTCTCCTGTTCCGTCCCAGGCCTTCTGCACAGCCGTGGCCTCACATTCCATCTCTAAAACTCAGGACATCCTGTCCTCTCTCTCTTCCTCTCCACCTGCCACCTCTATTCCCTGCTCTTCCTCTGGACCTTCTTTGGCCACCTCTGCTCCCTCCTTCTCTGCCTTTCCCCTGTTCTCCCCAGACAAGGTTTCTAAACAAGTCCAATCTATGAAAGTCTCGTCAAAACAGGTACACCACTGTTCCTCCAAAACCATCAAGGATCACATTGACACCTTGGCCCCTGCTTTGGCTGACTTCTGCAACCACTCCTTCACAACTGGGGTCTTCCCTTCCCCCAGAAGCACTCCCAATGCACTCCATTCTTAAGAAACCCTATCCCAACCCATCCTACCCAGCTAACTATCACCCAATCTCTATCACTCCTTTCCTGGGCAAACTCCCGGAAAAGCTGGCCATCTCCCAGATTAATCTTCACACTGAATCTGTTGGTTGCCTCCATGACCATCAGTCTGGCTTCAGAGCTGCCAGAAGCGTGGAAACTGCTGTCCTGAACATCTGTGAAGACCGGCTCTCAAATCACGATTCCAACACCCCCCTGTGTCCTCATCTTACTTGATCTCTCTTCTGCCTTTAATACAGTTAACCATGCCGTCTTGCTCAACCATCTCCATGATAACCTGGGTATCACCGATCAGGCCCTGGCTTGGCTGACCTCTTTCCTCTCCGATCGACCCTCCCAGGTCCAACTTGGGTCCTTCCTCATCTCTATCTCTACCTGTGGTGTTCCCCAGGGGTCTAACCTCTCTCCCTGGATGTTCAACCAATACCTGCCACTTCTTGCCCACCGCATGCCGCTCTCTGCCCCAACATTCAGTGATATGCGGATGACACTCAACTCATTTTCAGGCTCCCATCTGCCACTTCTTCTTTTTCTCTCATCTCTGACTGCCTGTCTGCAATCCAGGAGTGGTGATCTGCCAATGATCTCTGCCTTAATGCCAGTAAGATTAATATTCTCCTCTTCTGCACACCTGCTCCCTTCTTTCCTGTCACTCTCTGGCCGGCCTCTCTTAGCCCCCTTCCTGCTCCCAGCTGTGAGGCTAATAAAAAACTTGGAGTCATCTTCGACTCCATGCTCTCCTTCTCTTTTCACATCTCTGATGTCTCTAAGAGGTCACACTACCAGCTGCATCTCCTCAGAGGTATCCTTTCTTTCCTCTTCTTCCCCTAGAAGCTCACTGTCTCCAGAGCTCTGGTTCTCTCTAGGCTGGACTGCTGCAACAGCCTCTTTCTAAATCTGCCTGCTTCTATTCTCCGCCCTCTCCAACTCATCCAGAACAGGAACGCGAGACTTGTCCTTGGCCTCAAGCCCAGGGATCGTATCTCTCCAGAACTGAATTCTCTGCACTGGCTCCTAGTGGCTGCAAGGATTTAGTTCAAAATCCTCTGCATTGTCCACAAGGCCTTCTGGGGCCTCAATACCTTCAACTTGCTCTCCCTAAATATCTTCCTTTGCAAGCTCTTCGCTCATCCTCTTCCAACTCCCTCATGGTCAGTTGCTTCACCAAGCAACAAGTTGGTGGTAGATCTCTTTCTTCAGCTGGGGCCTCCCTCTGGAACTACCTCCCTGAAACTTGAAGAGAACCATCTCCGGTTCTGGAAGCACCTTAAAACCTTCCTCTTTGCTCCTGCTTTCTCCACTCCTCTCCCCTGCTGAACTCCTGGCTGAAACTGAAACTGCACTGGTCACCAGTTGCACACCTGCACTGCCTCCCTGACAACCCCCGCATTTGAGGACTGTTTTCCGTATCCCTTGTGTCCCCTACCAGCACTTGACATCTGATGTCTGCACTTGCCACCAGCTGGGCGCACTTATGTATTGCTTTTATTTATTATAGTTTCTTTTTTTTACTGTTGATCCCATATACTGGCTTTCACCCATCCCCGCACTTTTCCCTTTTCCCCTTACCCCTTCCCCTGCACTTGCTCGATCTCAATGTCACCTGGCCTAGTAAGATCGCTGTCTCTGTCTTCCCTCTGTCCCCCCCCTGCCTCGTCAAGCCTCACAAAACTTGTGTATGGGCACGTTATAAATGCCATATCATATCAGATATGGGTGCAATTATGACACGTAAGATAAAAGAAGACGAGGATCCGCTTGCTTGCATGCAGGACATTCAGGAATGGTGGACTCTTGAAACTCGAGAGCCGTGGGGAAAAACAGTGGCAGTATTTTACCACATTTTATGTCAGGGGTTGCCTGAACAAGTACAGAGGCAACTCAAGAAACTAGTGGGAATGGAAGCGTAGCCATGGGAAGAGATTCAGTTGACCATAGTGCATCACTGTCGGCTGTTACAGGAGAAGAATAGGAAGAAGTAAGATGCTAGAAAACTTGAGGAAGCCAAGTTAGTTCACAGGAAATTGTCAAAATATGCCATAGAAGGGGCAGTATTGACAAGCGTAGAGGGACTGGAAATACAGCAAGCAGTGGGCACATCACAGGTGAATAATCAGCACCAAATGGATCATGGAGAGAATGGGTTTGTACTGCGAGGAAGAGGAATGGGTTACAGAGGAAGGGGTGGTTTTCAGAATAACCAAGGCGGTTTTCAGCATATGCAGAATGATAATTAGAATGTGCAAGGAGGATTTAACCAAGGGGGACTAATCAAAAGTGCTCCTCCTGTATGTTGGACATGTGGGATGATAGGGCACATTGCACATGCATGCAGAAGACGAGGGTATGCACAGAATGTGCAATTCTCAAGAGGGGGGACAGCTTATCCTCCAGCATATATCTTGCAAGATAGGGATGGTTTTGCCCAAGATCAGACAATGTATCATGCATAAGCACTGCAAATATAACAAGCATTGAAGCCACAGCAAGCACCATTGAACCCGCCGCAAGGGCAATTGCAGCATGCACCCATGCAGATACAGACAAACACAAACACGGGACAATTACTGACACCTAAAATAGGGGGCGGGGCACTGTGGTGGTAGCAAGTCCTTTCACAGGTACAAGAGTATGCATGTATCCATAACAGGACAGCTCACAGGGCGACAAGATGTGTTCAGTACTATCAGTGAAACCAGACCCCCAAGAGGAACCAAGCGTTGATGTGATGATAGGAGGTAAATCCTTTTCTTTTCTAGTAGACACCGGGGCTACTCATTCATGTATAAGAGAGGTAAAATACCCAATGTCAGGAATTGCCATGAATGCTGTGGGATTCTCTCGAGCTACGAGTCAAGTTCCTTTTAGTGATACATTACTAGTCTCCATTGGAGAGAGTGACATGTCTGTTCCATTATTCTATTCAAGGCAGACACCGGTTAATATTCTAGGATGAAGCTTCACACGAAAATTTATTTTACTGATGAAGGCATAGTGTGCTCTACTCCAGTGATACATTATATGAACGTGGGCAAATTTATATTGGCATTTACAGGACAATTGGCTCTTTATGCTGTACGCATTCTGTTGAAATGGCTACACGGCTTAGTGGGAAAGATTATGAGAATACCTGATGAATTCTTGTTCAGGCCACAGATACCTATGGATGAAGAGGGGGGCAGACTATTCCCATAGAGTTAAATACAGCCACAGTACGAGGGAAAATGGCAATGCTTGAAGGAACAGATGATGAGGGCAGGTCATTGAAAACAGTGATTGCCATTGTGGAAGGGTGTAGACTGACTGACGTCACAGACAATGATATGTTCAGAGATGATCCAACAGATGATGAAGTAATATTCGAGATGATTATTACATATTGAATTAGAATAGAAAAAAGAGAGATGCCACAGTGAATGGCAATAGTGCGGCAGTGCCCAACATTTTTTTATGAAAACTTGGAAAAGGCTTATTCAAGGGGGTAGGGAAGGGGGTAGGGTAGGTTAAGATAAAGTTGCAGCCAGGAGCAACTATACCTCGAGCAAGACAGTACCCCATGTCTCGATGCGGATGAAGGAATTTTTTTCAGCACTAATGGAACACAGTATTCTGGTAACATCAGAATTATTGTGCAATACTGTGGTGTATCCGTGGTGTATCCTACAAGAAATCAAAGGGGGAGAGGCCATGGAGATTCATACAAGACATGAGACTGATTAAACAGATTGTAGAGGCAGAGTTTCCTTTAGTTCCTAATCCAGCGATGATACTATGCACTATCCCAGTAGAGGCGCAATATTTTACGGTGGTTGACTTGAAATATGCATTTTTCTCAACCCTGTTGCATAAGGACTTGCAAGACTTGACTTCCTTTTCATTCCGCCATACTCATCTGAAACATACTAGGCTGCCTCAAGGGTACTGTGAGTCTCCATCGATCATTAATAGGGTCCTTCAGATGGACCTAGGTAACATTTATCTGAAGAGCGTTCTGATACAGTATATAGATGACATTCTGATTTGTAGCACTACAGAAGATGAGTGCAGGCAAGACTTGATTCAGTTAATGACTAAACTAGCAGACAAAGGATATAAGGTAAACAAAGAAAAGTTACAGTGTTGTCAAGAAGAGGTGTTGTATATAGGCCAGTTGATCTCACATGAGGGAAAGAGGGTCACACCTGAGAGAGCTGAGGCAATCAGGAAAACAGCAAAACTGCACCAGCAAATGCAGCAGTTTTTGGAACTATGCAATTATTTTAGAGAATGGGTGTTTGATTATAGTTCATACACAATACTTTTGCAAGCTGTAAAGGAAGCACAGGCAAACAATGAGAAGATGGAATGGTCTGAAGAAATGGAGGGAGGGTTTGAAGAATTAAAGAAAGCAATTTGTTAAGCTCCAGTTTTAGGAATTCCCAATTATGATGAGGACTTTATATATTGTCGTACACAAATGGGACAGTTATGACAGCAGTACTAACAAAGAGGACTACACTAGGTTATAAACCTTTGGCTTATTACAGTGGGCTTCTGGATCCAGTTACAAAGTGGCACTTTCCTTGTGAACAGTCACTAGCAGCAGCCGCATTCACAATTGTGAAGTCTACCAGTATTGTGATAGGGTGTTCTAGGACACTCTTTGTGGAGCATGCTTTGTTTGCCATTTTGGAAAAGCCTAAGAGTACATTGACATCTCACAGAGCATCTGCATATGAGGTGATCATATCAAATCCAGCAATTAAAATAGTCAGATGTAAAATCTGCCCACGTTACTCCCTCAGCAGTGAAAGTCCAAGGGAGACGTGCATGCATCTATTTGAATGACATAAAGCCATACACTGGCAAGGCCAACACACCCCTAACGATGGATTCGGAAGCATGACAGGGAGAAGTTCAGCGTTTGCAGACTTCGGTAGCAAGACAAGGAGAAGAAGTTCAGCACATGCAGACCCAATCGATGACGAGGAAGAAGGACGCTAAGGTTGCTGATTAAATAAATAGTATGCATTTGGATAGTGGCTCGCCCCGGACACTCTTTATAGATATTATAGATGGAGTGCAAACTCATTTCTTGAGCCGCAGGAATCTTTTGAAAATTGGACTTTAGAAAATGTTGAGATATTGAGGATATGTTTGAGAGACAATATCTGATAAGAGATTGGAAGCGTGAGAAATACGCTGTTTCTTTTCATACAATGCAATTGTTTGGTTAAATCCATGGTTTTGACAAATGACGATGTCCATTGGATTCTTATCGCTGTTTTCATATTTATTCTTAGAGCTTATCCTGCTCTTGTTGGGCGTAGTGTCAACATACCTACCTTTCTGCATGATCCAAAAAATGGCCCTGCGATAAGGAGGCTACATTTGGCAATAGTTGAACAGATCCTGCAGCTACCTGATTTACCAGAATTGCCCCATTAAAAAGGTTTTTTCCTTCCTTAAAGTAGTACACTGGCACAATGAGGAATTTTGAAAATGGTACAGTTTTGGAAAGTGAGCAAGCCCAATGAAATTCAAAATGGCGTAAATGGCTAGGATTAGCATGTTGGTTCATGATATATATATATTTGTGCAACCATACTTTGTGTCGTTTTGTTTCTCCGGTTTAACCTTCCTTATTATTTTGATGCGCCTGTTGAGATAGAGACTACCATGATTCTTCCCACTCCAGTGACTCACACAGAATTGTCTATTACTGAAAGACCAAGACTATTTATGAGTTTCCCCACATCAGTAGCTCGTATAGGGTTGCCTATTGCTAAAACGCATGTTCCGATGATTTCCCCTGTAGGGAGGACTATTACTGATATGCTTCTTGAGTATTATGCATGCACTCCCTTTGCAAGAGGGAAACACAAGCGAAGCACAAGGGAAGATGATAATGAATTAAATAATGATCTAGACAGTACAGCACATTTGGGTAATAACATGTGGTATCAACCTTATGCTATGGGGACTTCTAAAATATTCATAGCTATAGAAGTAGCAGTCCAAAAAGCTCATGGCCTTACGCACCTTGCACTCTGCCAGACGAGAGGTCAGTTCCAGCATCCTTGCTGTGGGTGACTGAGAAGACGTCTCCAAGAGAAGATGACTATGTGCAAGATTTAAAGACAAGAAAGAAATCTGAGACAAGGAATCAAGTAATAAGATAGAAACAGCCTGGAATAAACGGACCAGGAATCAGAAGAGAGGTAAACATAATGCTCAATTGTCAAGGAAAGACCCCTGAAGAGATACGAAGATGAAAGGAGAGAGGTCAGCTGCAAATCAAGGGAACAGTGCTGACTCCAGTAGGATGGGCGGAAGGGCTGATTGTGTGCAAGGCGCCAGCACTAACCAGATGACCTGAAGCAATTGTGTGACATGCAGAGAATTAATGCAAGCATCACTGGTTGAAAATTGTGAAACTGCTGACGTGGGTCGATGATAAAGGAGGGCCTTGGCAGATAGCACCTTTAGCGAATGCATCCTTGTGTTTCAGAAACAATGGCACGAGAAAAGTTGGAATGAATCAGCAATGTGTTCGAATTTTCGATGTATCAGGAATGAAGGGACAGTAGCGTTAATGGACCACTGCTGGGCATGTGAATCCAGAGCCTATATCAAGTTGCTCAAAGATTGTGGAGGGCTGTGTTCCATAGTACTTATTCATGTTCCAACATTGTTGATTCCAGAGAGTGACCGGAATATTGGGGAGTTTCCAAAAGCAGATGCTCACATTAGGAAGAGGAGATCATTTGGATTTATCAATCGGACAAGAAGGGAGAATTACTTTTCAGCTAAATCGATAGAAGCCTTCGATTCTATTCCATATGAACACAGGTTCTTCAGCCAGACTGCTGCAGTATTTACAACAATCTTTATGCCAGAGATCCAGATGATGGTGAATATGAAGTGGTTGCAAATCACTCGCTGGGAGCTCCTGCAGACCATCAAGACTACTATAAAGGCATTCAATGCAATCAAGGAAGAATTGAGAGCCATAAGACTGATGACTCTCCAGAATAGGTATGTACTGGACATGATTATGGCAACGGATGGAGGTGTTTGTGCCAAAATCATGTAATCATGTTGCACGTTCATACCTCCTCACGATGACGAGAATGGGACCTTGACAGAGGCCATAACGTTGCTAACGAACTTGCATATCAAGATGGAAGATGAGACAGAAGATATTGCAGATGACAGCTAATTTTCATCGATCTTCTCATGGGTTAAACAATAGATGGTGAATATTTTCAAGTGTCTTGTAGCATTGCTGGTGATGATAATGTTTGGATTCTGTGTGATTGGGATAATAATCACACAGTGTAAGAAGACAGCAAAGAAAGCAGTGGGAATGAAGGTCATAGTCGATGTTGAGTCTGGGTTTGGAACCAATGAGCTGACAGATGAAGAAGTCAGAAAATATATCAAAGCAAGCATTCTATCACCTGAGGGATCAAAGATCCTGTATCCGAGAAACAGACAAGAAGTGTATGGGACGATGGATTTACTGCAAGCCGAATGGACAATGTAGTCACATGACCTGGAGTGTTGATGACCATGTAAAGTCAGCAGGATCTCTGAAAGGAGTAATAAAGATATAGACAGACGAGGATGTTTAGATGTGAAGACTGATGGGAGAGTGGTCGATGACTCAACCACAGGGGGGAAGTGTAGAGGAGGAGCCAACCGCATCTACCGGAAATCCGCCTTTGCCTATATGTTGGAAGCCGGAAATTGTGACATGCACAACACTGATAATGATCCCAATACCGAGAAAGATCTTCGAACCAAGGTATCCCTTAAGAAAGCCCTATAAGATGTACCTGCAGAGAGATGCCAGCCTCTTAGGTGAGATCCCTGAAGAAGTGTGAAGCAGTGAACGCAAGAGGTTGGTGATGGCACAAGAAATGAAAGTGCCGCACTGAGAAGGATGATCAGAGAAGAGAATGCATAGACCTTATAGAATCTGATGACAAAATAAATAATGGAGTTACCTTTCATGTGCGGAATGAAGATTGCATGTGTGAAGAACGCTAAAGAAAATATAAGTCACATTATAACTGTACAGATGCTGCAACACAAGTAGACTAAGTAATCATGAAGGCTGGCTATACGTAGTGAATAGACTGCAGGTGGTGCCGTCAATATATATATGTATATATATATATATATATATTACACAGCCACGGTAATGGCTGTGTAGTTATGGTTAAGTTGCTGTTTCCATAGGAAGAACACTTTTTGGGCGGCCTATAACTCTGCTCCGCCAGGACGAATCCCCACCAAACTTTGCAAAAAAAGTATATGGGCCACTCTGAATTTCTGGTGAGGATTCGTCTAGGGGGGAAAAGTTATAGGGGGGTCACAAAACGTCTTTTTTTCCCATAGAATGAATGGGGGAAAAACTTTTTGCATGGCTACAGGCCAAACTGCCGGGGGCATTTTCACCAAATTTGCGGCAGGGGCTTGGTCCCGAAAGCGTGCTTTTGTAAATTTGGTGACAATCTGTACAGTACTTTTATTCAAAATGACCAAAAAGTAGGTCTAAAGAAATTAGCGATATCTATGTCCGCTCCGTGGTCACACTTCCCTGTCCGCTCAGTGGACAAGATACCGATTGGCTAAGGGGCTGGCGTCATGACCGCGGACACGCAACTTCTCTGCCGATTGGCTGCAGTGAGACGTGTTCTTCGTCAGATTGTTTGGATGCGCCCGACATCTTGGATCCGCCGACAGCGCAGCGGCGACCAGCGGCAACATGCTATTTCGAAAACTATTTTGCTGTGTCATAGTGCTTGGTGACGTTCACACAGTAAGAGATGGGTGAAAAACAGTTTTTGTTCAGGCGGTAGGTTTTAAAGATGTACTCTCTATGCCCGCATTGTTCGGAATGTTTGTGCATACAGAAAATGAGGGGTTTAATAAGGGTAGTATTTAAGTCCGTGCTGTGCACAGGCACCTTGCAACTGTTCTAAGGACACGTGTGATGTAAGCGAACGTTGAAATTGAGTACATGGCCGAAGGATATGCACCCAAGAACTAAGTTATAGGCACTGGAGGTATAAGCCACTACACACCCATACATTATAATATCTATGGACATACAGCTAGGAGTCTAGCCTCTGGCCAGAACTGTCATGATGCCTACCCCCGGGGACCCAGACTCGGTCCAGCAACCACGGAAGCAGGCATCAAGTTATTTTGAGCAAGCCCAAAAACCTCTGCTAGGGGCTGTTTGGGTGCGGTCCTGGCGCCTATGATGCCAGGCTCATATAGAGAGTCAGTCCTGGCGCCATAGGCACCAGGCTCATAAAGTAGAACTTACCTGATGCAGACCATGCTGCAAGCTCACCTGATGCAGACCATGCTGCAAGAGCTCCAAGCCAAATGAGGCTTGGAGGGGACTATTTTACCTAGGTACTATTTTTTACTCGGGTGGGGCTGGGGAGGAATACTTACCTGGGACTACTTTGGTGGCTATTTAAACCACGCCCGAAGAGCAGCACACGCTTCGCGTTATTAGGCATCCAGCAGCATAACGCTCACTGTGTCTGCAAGCCTGCATCCAGTCTTCTGCCACGCCCGCCTCGAGTCTGCAGCTCCTAGAAAAAGGGAGGAACAGAAGGAGAAAAGTTTAGAACAAGAGCAATACCTTTGATCCTTACCTGAATTTCGGATCCACCGCGCCTTTGAGCTGGAAGAAAGAACTATTTTACGCGCGCCGCCTCGCCTGCTGCTGTGCCGCGCTGAACACACCGGCCTTTGCAGCATGCTCACGATCCACCGCATCCTTCTGCACGTTCCCGCCGCACTCCGGCACCTAAGGGGAACACAAGAACAGCAAAGGTGAGCCAAGGGAATAAACAGTGGCAATAGTAACTATCCCCATAGACTTTTCTGATTTACTGCCGAGGGTACTATTCCTCTTCACGGGTCGGCGCAGTCTCCGTTGCATCCTCGCCGTACCCCGGCCCCTAAGGGGAACAAAAGGACAACAAGGTGAGACAAAGGGACAAACAAGCGGAATTCTTCTCACCACAATAGAGTTACCTAATTTTACCGCCGGAGGCATTATTCCCCGAACTTCATATTTTCTCTCCGCACCTGAATAAGGGAGCGAGCAACAGGTTACATTCTGGCCTTATTTTATTGAACTGTGTTGGATAAGACAAATCCTAACCTGAACTTCGTCAGCTACCACGAGGAACTCTTCGCTGGGGTCAAGCTGCAAACTGCAAGGAATCGGACAAGAGTGAAAGTCAGACATTTGAACTCTTACGAACTACTATGTTCTGAAACTCACCAATTCCTTCTAACCAGTGAAGCAACTGGTTATCTACGCGCCCCTGCGCTCGATGCAGGATGGAGAGCTCATCCTTCCAAACCATCAGGTGAGACTTTAAGAAGGGACATTAGAGGCGATCAGTGGGGAGAACAACAGGGGTGTTAGGGAGAATATTCTGTTTAGGCTGAATTTCCTAACCTAGTGAGTCCCCCAGCAGCTTTGCTGGATTTCGGGAGTTTGTTTTTTTCCATCCTGCCAAGAGTGAGACTCTTTTCTCCCACTCTTGGACATGTAGGTGTGTAATTCCTTCAAATGTCAATGTGTTCTATGGGCTATGGGGTCTTTTACTCCTTAGGGTCTCATATGTTTTTCTATGTGTGTTACACCGCACCCTACGTGCCGTAACACGGGGGCGTCCTAGCGGATCCCCCACCATAGACTCCATACCCGGGGACTGACTACTGTCTCCCCGGGCATGTAAAGTCACCATTGGCTTTACTAGACCTAAATTTACTAACAGAACTAGTACAAACCATCTTATTGTGGACGTACTAGTAGGGGTAATTCGATTACTCCTGGATCTGTTACTCGAGGGGGCACTGTCCCGTCCCCCCTCGGCGAGTTTTGGCTGGTGGCAGTGGAAACTACTTGTTATGTTCGTCCCCGAACATAACCCTATGGTATTCGTCCCATTGTTGGAGATTGATACTTTTTTTCGTTAATCTCTAACGTACCACCGATCTACTTATCTTAAATAGGTTTATCGGGTGGTATTTTCTGCCAGAACTCGGTTTGTAAAATGGCGTCTGTGTTCGTCTCTGTGACTCCTAAACCAAAGGTCGAGCCCTTTGTTCCACTTTTGGCGGGCTTTGTACAGAGACCCTCCAAAGTGGTGCCATTCTGTCTGGGTTACCACAGGGGTGTGGGAGGGGGTTTAGGCACCCTGGACCGAGTTGCCTTGCCAACTCCGGTCGCACTCTGGAGTGATTGACCCAGGTGGTGAGCCTTCCCGCTCACCACTTAGCATGTGTTGATTGACAGCTAGGCTGAATGAATGGGGTTTTTCTGCATAAAAGCAGGGCTTTTGGGACTGGATCTTCAGAAGTCACCACAGGACCTAAGAATCAGACGAGGGTAACGCTGAGCCGACCTGCACGACGACACCTCCGGTGGAGCCCTGCGGAAACGACTCACCACTTCCCGATGACAGAGGAGATCTCCCTGCCGGAGAGTCTCTTCCCCTGACTGGTGGGAACAACCAGTCCCCTTTGCTTTTTATTCGCCTCAGGACGCAGTGGTCGAATTGCCCGTGCAGAGCACCTCGGCAACCGGATAGCCGCTACCCCTGAATCGCGACCAAAAGGTGGTGCCTTGTGACGGAGCACTCCGCGGCTGGTCTCTTCCCTGGTGGTGCACCGGACTTCATTTTCTTCGACGACGAGATCATCTCTACTCTTGGCAAAGACCCGACGTGCATCCACCACCAGGAAGAACTGCCCCCGCCGGAGCTGCCCTCCACAACAAGGTACCGTGTCCGCCTTGCTTCCCTTTCGATCGGTTCAAGTGAGGTGTCTTAATCCTCTCCGTTCCGTTGGGTCGCCTCCAAGCTTTTCTCATTCTTTGTTCTGAACTGGTTTAATCTACCGATAACAATTTGCTATACAGACTTGAATGCATCTCCACTAGAGACTTTTTGGGACATCGCGCCTTGCCTCTCTCCGAGTGGGCCTGACCTCTGAACTTTACGATCTATTGTGATTCTTGCCTTCCTGCCTTGCATTTTATCCGCTAGGACTGAACTGTGTTGATTTCATAACCTGCCTATCTTTTTCTCTCCCGTCCTAACTAATATTCGAGTGTCATCTGGGTTGAGGTATACACCTCTGTCTGAAAATAAGTGGTACCGGTAGAACCTAGAGTTGTCGATATTGCTAGGGGGATTGATCGTCTACTTCGTAGAGTAATTGTGTTTGATTTGTTTGCCGTGATTTGCCTTAGTGTTTTTCATAGATGGTTCATTATAAATAAATACCGTAATATCTTTACACTAAGCTTCGTTGCGTGTTTGCTTGTCTTGCTGTGAAGAATTGACCTATTTTGTATACTCCACATACTGCTCAACTTTTCTTGAGAGAAGTCTGACTGCTCAGCCACAGCTACCACGTAAATCTGTGTGGTGCAGACTGCTACCAAGTGGGTTCACCGCCAACGCCTGTAGTCCTAAATCTTTTGCAGTGGTCCCAGAGGGAACTGCACAGGTTTCCGCCTAACAAGAGGGGGTGGGGGTTAACTCTCAACTCCACGGGTGGTTAATTCCCTTTCTCCATTTACAGAAGAATACTCCTACGGGCCAAGCAAACCAAGCTGGGAGGGCCAGTCCAGTCTGTCATCTCGGCACTACACATCACATTGGTGGAGACCGCAGCTGTCCAGTTTGGATCGACGCCCCTGTGGGAGCCAGGTGAGCGTAACAAGAACCATTGAAGCATATCATACCTATTGATACACCCGTACTACCGCACATCACTCAGGTAGTTTTGGGGAGGGCCTGCAGTCTTCAGTGCATGGCCGAAGGCCATGCACCCGAGAACAAACTTGTGACCTCTAAAGTTATAAGCCAACATGGATTCTACATAGTGCAGTGGTTGTGGGCAGGACGTAGAGTTTTGTATGCATGGCTGCAGGCTGTAGGCCATACACTGAAGAGTGTAGACCCTGCCCACAAGCAGTGCTGGATATCACATTCATACACCACACCCATACATTCAATTATGTATCTGATAGGTACACAACCACTGCAGCATGTCACAGCAATGGATACACCTGTGGTATTGGTTATAGGTCCGATGGTGGTGGAAAGTGTGTAGAGACTTGGGTAAAGGCCATGCACCCAAGAACAAAGTTGTAAGCAAGAGAGTAATAAGCTACTGCACCCCATACATTGCAATATCTATGGACATACAGCTAAGCGTCTATATTCTCGCGACATCCATTGCAGCATAACAACACCTATCGATACACCCGGGCCTAGAGTCTTGGTACAATGCTACAGTTACAATGTTTCATCCTATGGGGGTGCTACTGATTTATAAGCAACCCTGGGTTTAAAATGTTGTGGTGGTTGTGGCCAGGGCCTAGATTCTTGGGTGCATGGCCGCAGGCCATAGGCCGTAGGCCATACTTCCAAGACTCTAGGCCCTGGCCACAACCACCGCAGCATGTCACAGCAATGGGTACACCTGTAGTATTCGCTATTGATCAGATGGTTGTGGGGAGTGTGTAGAGTCCTGGCTGCATGGCCAAAGGCCATGCACCCAAGAACAAAGATATAAGCACTGAAGCTATAAGCCACTTCACACCCATAGATTGAAATATGTATGGACATACACCTAAGACTTTAGGCCCTGCCAACACCCACTGCAGCATATCACAGCTATAGATACACCCGTAGTATTGAACATCACTCAGGTGTCTGTGGGGAGGGCCTGCAGTCATGGGTGCATGGCCGTAGCCCATGCACCTATCAGCACATTTATACGTAGTGTTGTTACAAGCCACAATGGGTATGATATGGTGTGGTAGTTGTGGTCAGGACGTAGAGTTTTTGGTGCATGGCCAAAGAACAATGTTAGAAGCACTGCAGTTGTAAGCCACTATGGATTTTATATACTGCATACCCATACATTGAAAAATCTATGGCCTTACACCCAAGTCTGTAGCCAGTGGCCACAACTACTGCAGCATATCACAGGTATAGGTACACTCGTACTATGAAACATCATTCAGGTGTTGTGGGGAGGGCGTAGCATTTTGGGAGCATGGCCGAAGATTGCCATAGATTAGCAGTGCAGATTTGCATATGTATGAAATGACTGTAATTATACTTACTGTTAATTTGTTCAGAATCCATATATGTCTTACATGACTGTAGTACTTGGCGGAACTAGCCTTTTTTAATTTCTGTGATAAAAGAAAAAAGCATGTTAGTGTTTGCATTTTATGAAGACTTATTACATTGTATTATAGACAGCTTAGCTTTTTTTTTAACCCTCATATTTAGTTTACAAACCAGTGTACTGTGCATTTTGCTAATTT
Organism: Ambystoma mexicanum; assembly: GCF_040938575.1. Taxonomy (NCBI): domain Eukaryota; kingdom Metazoa; phylum Chordata; class Amphibia; order Caudata; family Ambystomatidae; genus Ambystoma; species Ambystoma mexicanum. The sequence continues at coordinate 1,086,850,952 of NC_090926.1, read as the reverse complement.
TTTGTGTTTTTTTTTCAAATCCTTGGGTCTGGGGGGAAAAAATCCTTCTCGGATTAAAAAAACCCTTTATTTGCTATGCTACAAACTATATCCTTGCTTTCTTTCAGTGTTTCCTTGTTCTTTTTGATTAATGTTATGTTTGTTGCCTTTTTGCCGATTTTTACTAACAGTTAGATACCCCTTGGCGTATTCTAACTGTGCATTTGTTGTTACGGTTCTGTGGTATTCATTTATCTGTGTCGTTGTTATACACTCTTGGGCAGTTAGATACCTGTTGGCGTATTCTAACTGTTTGTAGTCTTTCACTTCATTTTTTGGTAATGTTGAAGTACACATTAGTTATTAAATTTTGGCTTTAAGAAGATTAAATACGTATTTGTAAGATTAGCTGGCAATCTCTGCTTTAGAGTAATGGCGCTATCATTACATTCCACCCATCTACATTTCTTTTTAATGTATGCAGTGTAGTGACCTGCATTGGTTGCAGCTCCTGCATGGTAGATTATACCTACTGTTGTAAAGGTTTTCTTTCCAAGTGACACATGACCGTGTGTGAATCCAGTCAGCTTGCAGTTGTTTTTGTACCATCTGCATTATAACGTAGCCGCATAAGTATTATGTACTTACTATGTGTTTGTATCAGTAAGGTGGAGCGATTGTCTGAATTGTACATAGTACATAATATGCCATGGTTTGCATTCTGTACAAGTTGCTGAAATGGAATGGATTCACAATTAGGTATGGATACATACACAAATCGCTCATTTGGGATATGTTCCTGTATCACAGTGCTACAAAGAGTGCATGTATGTTTCCACATGTATGAAATCTGGAAGATTTCATTTATAGGTATGCTTTTGTTTTCCAAGACTTGTAAGTACATTGAAATTGTAGTAAGTACATTAGAAATTCTTGTGGATCTTCTTGTGAGTTTATAGTGAATCTCACCATTCCAGCACAGTAGTCCAATTCTTGTCTTATTCCTTGAACACTGTACGTGTTGTCAGGATTATTTGTTGCGTTTCTATGAAGGACTAACATTTGCAAACACAATTGGTCTGTACTGTGTAAGTAAATATTGTTAACAATTGGTGGCAATTGAAATAGAATATTCATTGCTATATTTGCATAGCAACTTACACCAGTTTCATTTGAAAATTTAAATGGACCAGCTACTTCTGTATCTGAGTGCTTTTTTCAGAGTTTCTCTTCATTCGTTGAAGAATAGGTTCTTCTTTACTTGCGTTAATTGATGAACCTTTACCTTCTTTTGTTTTCTTTGAAGGATTTGCTGTCAGATTCTGTTGCATTTCTGTTTGAATTAGTTTTCTTTTACCACGTTTTACTTTTTCTGGAACAGGATATTGTTTCAGATGGGGGGGTGTACAGTGAACGTAGTCTATTGTATTCTAAAATGCAAGGAATATCAGCGTTCATTTTATTTGCTTCAAAGTTGATTAGGAATAGACCGTCAAGTGTACGTAAGCGTGATAGTGCTACATAGCTCATGCCTTCTTTAAAGACTATGTTTCCTATATCTATCAATGCTATGTCTAGGGTAAGACCTTGGGATTTATGAATGGTGACTGCATATGCAAGAGTTAGAGAAAATTGTTCTCCACGTACATACATGTCTTTGAACAGAAGGAATCGAGCAGTTGAGTGCCCTATTCTTTTCACTTCTGAAAGTTTGTCAAAGCGAATATTGACAAACTGAATGTTGTTGTCACGTGGGTATGATTGAAAGCCAACAACTGTACCTAGTGCCCTATTAAGTAGCCCTTGCTCCACGTCACGGTTAAGTTTAAGCATTACTCTACAATTTAAGGATAATTTTTATATTTTTTCCAACCCAGCTGTGTTGGAGATTGAATTTTCTAAGCTATTTAGTCTTGTTGTGGCTTGCTCACACATGTGTAGTGTCATACCATGTACATCTAGTTTGTCTGTAGTGCAAATTTCCATTATTGGTTGCATTTCTTTATTTAACATTGTTTCATTAAATTTGAAACAGCTTTCAAGAGTTGGCATTAAGGCCATACAATTGACATTTTTGTACGCTAATTGTTCCATACCATCAGTAGCACATGCATTATCGCAATAAAGTGCATGAATGTGCCGGTTTTTCAATATTGCTTGTGCTTCATGAGACACCAACTTTAATACTTTTTAGGATGTTGGTATAAGTGAGATCTGCAGATAGCCGCATGTTTTCTGTTAATTCTCTGTATTGAAAATGTTGCCAAAGGTTGACATTTCCTATGCTGCCAACAGTTTTACGGCAGAGTTTGTGTCCTAAGGTTTTAAAAATAGGTTCAACTCTCACTGGTGTCAATTGTAGAAGATCTCTGAAAACGATAATGTGTTTCCCAGCAAAGAGTTTTTCGTAGTTTGTTTTAAATACTTCTTGCAATCGGAGGTGAATCAAAGCCAACATTAGGTTGGAGACCATGCTCACTTCCTCTATTATTAGCTTTTTCATTTGCTTTAATACTCTCCATAGTTCCATTGCAGCTTCTGCAGGAAGTTTGTAATAGTCTAATTTGTTTTGATGTTCTACTGGAAGAAGTGGTAATCGGTGTAAAGTGACACCACCTATGTTGCAGGCAGCTAAACCTGTGGGGGCAGTTACAACAGCTGCCAGTTTGTTGTTTGTCAATTGCTGAAGGAACTTGCTGATGCTTTTGATTAAGAATGTTTTTCCTGACCCAGCTTCACCACCGACGTACAGCAGTATTGGTTTGTAATGTTGGCAGGTACATTCTTTATTTTCATGTTGTACACCTTGTGCAATTCGTTTTGTTACCTCTTCAAAAATGGTGTGCTGATCTTTGTTAAGTTTTGCTTGTTGTACAGTTAAGTCTTCTATATTTTCTTGATAGTGGCACATGGTGTTTTCTACTTCTGTCATAGCTAATTCTGCCTCATTTGCTATTTGTGGCTGTCCCAGTGGTTCTTGGCTTCCTGTTACAGAAGGTTGACTACTGTCAGAAGAGTCCTTATCTAGTTGGGCCTGAAGTTCTTCTTCATGTTGCTGTTCATTGTGCAACATTGTTTTGTACTGCGTAAAGTTCACATCGGTGATAGCGCTTTCATTTGCTTTGAAAGCATCTTCATAGCAGTCATAGTTATCTAGTATCTCTTCCTCTTTTCTCCATGGTTTAAAATGTTTTAGCAGAGACATGTAATATAGTTCTTTCTGTTGAGGGTTTTTTAATGACAATTTAACAGGATTAATTAAGCTTCGTTTGGTAAGTTTCACTAAGCTGCCTTCACAATCTGTGACTCTATATCTGCCTTTGCTTTCATCGGGTTTTATATTATTTTTGTATGCAAAGTTTTGAGCTATGTGGTAGACACATGCTTTCCAAAGTTCTACTCCTGTTCGGATAGTATGTGTCTAGTAAATTGTTTTTTAGAATGTCTTGGATGCTGGCACGATTTCTGGCAATTGTTTCTATGTCCTCATATGATTTCATAACTCTTTTTCTAGATTTAGCAGGACCAAGATTTAGCCATACTATGTTGTCTGATTTTCCGTACAAAGCAGTACCGGTTAAATTACCTGCCGCTTCATAGGCGCCACATTCTCTATGAGAGAGCATTTTTATGCCTAGGCCATACAATTTCTGAGATAGTGTTTTGTCTGATGATAGGTCATCCCAGAGGTCTTGAAGCTCTGTTTTTTCTGATTTTGTTAAGTAGGCTGTAACATATCGTGCAACAGCAGTGGAATTTTCTGCAATGTACTGCACATCTATGTTTGCATTCCATAAGAGGGCAATGATTGCATTGTAATCATTGATATATTTTGATCATTCTGTTCTTTTTATGTAATATGTGTACTTAGGTGATTTACCTTTAACACTATGTCAAACTGAAGACATGAAGTTGTTCACTTCACCTGTTTCTGTAACTGGTCTAGGGACACCAAACTGACATTTGGTGTAGTATTTCCCTTTGTTTTTGTATTTGCGATGACAATATTTGCCACATTTGTGTCTTTGAAATTGTAAAATCTGCCCCTGCAGGTCACTATGTGTCCGTTGTGAAGGGATTTCACAAGTGACATATTTTTGGATGAACTGCAAAACAGTGGCATCAGTGTCGTGACCAAATTTAGGTGCACCTTTGATCCATAAAAGCATGTGAATATGTGGTGCTCCTCTCGCTTGGTATTCTTTTCTCCAAAAGAAGTGTTGCACTTCTCCGAGGGGAGGAACAGTTTTATTGCAAATAAAGTGTAGCATAGCAATGAAACGATGATGGAAATATCTTGACACATTAACTGAATCTAGAGAGCAAAGTTCTCCAGGTGTTAATAAATGTATGTTGGTTTTGTTGCTGTTTGATATGCGTAGGAACTCATGTAAATCTTCCCATGCATATTCTGCACAACTTAGTGTAACAAACCAAGTCGGTGGTCCAAGGTTTCTGATCATACAACATACGTCTACGTGCCGTCGGAACCAGTATTCTTTTGTACCATGCATGATTGCAAACAAATTTGTTATACTTGATTGTAAAACCGCATCTTTTTCTTGTACTTTTTGTATTAATTGCATAGCTGACATTTTGAAAGTGGGTTCCAGATTTGAAAATGTGTGCAACTCCGTAACATAGGGTTGCTAGTTCACTTTAAAAGAGTAGGTGGAATATGTATTCCACATTTTGTCTAAACCTGGGATCTTGCGAATACATTAGTAATGAGCGGTATTCTGATGCTGTAATCTGAGTGGGTCTATCATCGTATCTTCCACCTTTGCCAGTAGGAAATAAAAGTGGAAAAGCACCTGCTTCTATACTTTTTTCCCATATGCTCATTGGTGAAGCTTTCATTGGAATGCAATGGATGAATTGTGTACTGGTCCAAAAGAGTGGATACTGCAGCAGGATCCAGAAGTTCGAATTGTCCAGTTTCTGATGACTCTTCAATTATTTCAGTTGTTTCCCTTAAGTTTTCTTCAAATTTATTTCCTTGCAGAATTCGTTATTCTCTTTTAGATATTGCAAGGCTTGTCTAACTTTATGTAAGTCCACCAGTTGTTGCCAATTTTTTTTGTCTTTTGTTGGTAAACCATTTACCAAGACAATTAAAGAATGTTTTATTGAAAGTTGCACTCCTAGAGTGTGTACATTTTCTGTTACATCTAATGGCAAATAAACTATTTTGCCACAAATGCCTTTCACCAATTCAGAGGGAGGTAATTTTGCTGTATTTGGGTGAAGGCGTATAATTGCTTGAAATGGGTGAACTGTTTGAATTATGATGCTCTCATACAAATTTAGTTGTTGCAGGGTTTTTGGTAGTGGGAACAATTCCAAATTATTTGTGATAGCATATGAAGGAGTTTGGTTGTTGTCTAGTTTTGTAGTGCAATAACTGCAACATATTAGGGCTTCACTTATTTGATATTTGTTTTCGGCTAAAAGGTAGAGAGCTAATTGAAACCATTTGTAAGCTTCATTGTCTTCTATTTTGTATGCTATGTCTATATTTTTAGTGTTCCTTTTGTAAAACGTTCTGCGGCAACACACACACACACATGGTTTGGTATTTCAGCCGATGCACTTTAAAATTTTAGTATTTCTTTTTTGTATGTGTGTAATAGAAGGTTGCTATGTGCAGAATTGTTGCTAGTCTGTTCTACAACTATTGCATTTTGTAAGTTGCTTTCACTTCCAAAATATTTTCTCTGGATACGGTCAATTTCTTCTTGTAGATATTTGGGTGTCAATTCTGAAGCTGGACTTTTAGCATAGTATATTTTATACACTAGATTTCTTACATTTGAATGATGTATTGATATCCTTTTGATATCATGGAAGGTGCTTTTGCAAATAGGTCCAAAAATGCAAGCTAATGAATGTCCTTGTAGTCCTATGTATTTGCGCACTGGACAGATATCCATATTTTGCAGCACTTTCATTTTAATTTTGTCTTTACCTCTCACATACTGATTGAGGAACTGACGTAAAGATTTGAAAGATTTTTTAGGAATGGCACACATTGACGTGCATGGCCATTTGTATACTGGACGGTCTGGTTCAGTCGAATCGAGAGGTAATTCTGAGTTTTCAGGGGATACTTTTCTATTTAGTGTTTCTTGTTCCATGATGCTATTATTGATCTTTTCATGCCCTCGTCCACTGTTATGGATGGCAATTGTGTTTGTTTGATTTTGTTTGTATTCTTCTTCATTCAAATATGGTTCTGTGGTTGTTGTGTGACTCCACTCACCTCCACAAATATGTAAGAAGTTAATTTTGTTCACATTCCGTTTATTGATAAGTTTCTTTTGTAATTTGATACTTAGTTTTGTTAGTGGTTTCATCCTATTTAACACTAATATAAAAAAAACTTCCCTTTGAGAACAATTGCACTGTCCACGAGAGCTTGTAGGATACATTTACTACGGTAGGTTTTAAAGGTTGAGGATGATTTCGGTCCTCTTCTTATTAGATTCTGAAGGACTCTGTGGCGAAACATTTGTGCTAAAATACTTTTTTTACTATAGGTTCTTGTTACTATATCAGGATTAATAAGCGCATTGTTAGCAGTACTGGTAGCCAATTTTTTTTTGTGAAGTTTTTTGTGTTTCGTGCCACATTTTGTTGGAGGAGGTAAAGTTTCGGTAGTTGAAGCTTCCTTTGTTTCGCTAAACGACTGCATTAGCTGTTTTGTTCCAACGTTCTCTACAAACTCTGCTACAGATGGATGCTTAGGTTGGACACTTTTAATTTTATTTGCTCTACTTCTGCGTTCCTTTCTACAGACTTGCTTTTTGGTAGGAATTCTGTTGAAAAAAAGAAGGCATGGTTTGGTCTGTTGTACAATGTATGTGTGCTGTGTGCATGTGTGCATGAGTTTGATGGGGAAGCTCTTTGTGGTGGTGTATGAATGTGCATTGGCCTCTTACAATGATTTGGGAAGGCTATTTTTCTGTTTGTATACTTCTACAATGTGCTTCAGATGAGAGTACAAAGTGGGTTAGTGGTAAGGAGAAGCATTATTAGTAAATGTAAAGGCATACAATTGAAACAGCTATTTGTTTTCTAATACTAACATTCTAAGGCTTCTGTATGTTATTTGAGTTCCGAACACACAGCCATTCTGCCTGTTATTCTTTGTTTAATAAATGGGGATTTGAGGGTAGAATGGTTCAGAAATCACTGTTTGCTTTGGTGCGCAAATTAAAGACATAGCCCACACAGTCTGTTTGAGGAATAGTTGGAATGTAAAGGTCGTACTGTACTTCCTTTTTTTTGCAGAATGACCAGGTTTCTTCGGATATGTCGTTTGCAGTGTAGATGCTGTTGATTTTCAGGAGAGTAGTCTTCACTGCGATTGTAAAAAGAAGAAGTTAGTAACTTTGTGTGTTTTAAGCAGAGATGTTACTGTACACGTTAATTTTGAATCTTTCGTCGGAGTATTCTCCTTTGATATTTGAACACAGTGCATGTGTGCATTTCATTTCACTATGTGCTGCCTTTATATGTTACTTGCCGTATGTTAGTTGCACATGCTTCAGAAATGAGTACAATATTTAGATTATGAAAATGCCTTGTTTCTTTTAAGCTGTGTCATCTATAGCAGAGAGGTTTGTAAACGATAGGTCATTATAGCAGATGGGAAAAATGTCTGTACTTCCCTATTATAAGTACGATTTCGAAAAATCGGGAGACCCTCAGAGGGAGATGTCACCACAGCAATCGGGAGCGTTTATTTTTCTCATACGATCACGTTGGAAGTAGCATTTATGTAGGCAGTACACAGTAAAAAATGGTGCCATTTTCTAATGGAAAATGGAGTTTCGTGCTAAATAGGGAGGGTTGTAACGTATGTATAGGTTATGCGGGAGACAGTAAGAAGTAGTGCGGTTTGTGAATGAAAAATTGGACATATTGCACTTAAGGGGGGAGCGTTGGTATGTATTGGCTATGCAGATTTAGTGGCATTAATTTGTTTAAATGCAATCATAAGGGTTGCACATGTTCTCTGATTAAAATATGCATACCTGTACTTTATACGCATGCATGTGCGCATGCATGGAGCTGTACGTAGAAATCCAATACACTTGCACAGTAGTTTTTGAAGTAGGTGCTTTGCAATGATATGCGACTTGCATTCAGAGTGATCAATAGTACATTTGAAGTGTGAAATTTTGATGACGGAGTTAGATGTAGGGATGTTGAATGTGATTGGTGGATGGTTGTGTGACTGCTTAGCTGTGTGTAATGAGGGAATGGATTTGCGTGTGATGTGGAAAGGGTAGAAGGACTGGCTAAGAGTTACGTGCCGCACGTAGACAACGCTTGTCCGCGGGTAGGGCGTGTCACATACGGGTTTCTACAGCAAATCCAGCATGGAAAGGGGACTATATGCATCAGCCAATCAGATGTTCACATTGCTCTTTTGTGTCAAAAGACGGTGCGTGAAGATGGCAGAGGTGCAGAGGGTCAGGGTTTTGGTCTTTGGAGATTTTTTTGTGCATGGTTTACAGCACTATGCCGAAAGTAGGCATGTGGCACACCATTTCGATGTGAGAGGATTGGAGGTGGTGTGGAGCGCTGAGACTGATCGCAATGTTACAGCAATTCTCCATCTTTGTACCGAGATGCGTACAATGACCACTCCTCATGTGGTAATTTTGCACTACGGTGCTTGCCATTTGGGCTTTGTGAGTTCACGTACTTTGTTGGAAGATTTGGAACAGTTGGTTCAAGCAGTCATGAACATCTTTCCAACAGTGAAAATAATTTTTTCTGGGTTACTCCCTGGAGGAAAATGGGACAACAGTTCTGTTTTCTGTCCTGATCAAAGTATTTGGAGGTGTAACACCAATCGCGACATGCGTGCTTTTATGTTACGCGCTGGTATGTTTTTCTGCAGCTACAAGAATATTGTTCCCAGTAATGCGGCTTATTTTGAAGCAGATGGTGTTGTGTTATCTTCTTTGGGAAATGCCATGTTCTTTTTGAATGTGAGGCTTGCTTTGGAGAAGGTTCTGTAATGGTTGTAGAAGTAAAGTAAGAAAATATTTTAAAAAAACAAAATAACAGGTGTCTGTAAGGCATCTGCCCAAAAGAAAAAAAAACAACTCTTTTCAGAGCCCACCTTAAAGGGGAAAAGGGAAATAATATTTAAATGTACAGTCGCCACGCCCTGATCCTGTACGTGTCTGCGAACATGGCGGTAGTTTGCAGGCGGCGCGTATTCCCAATGGGGAATCTGGGGTGGAGAGGCATGCAAATGAGAATGTGCGAAGGTAGGGATTGGTCAGTAAAGTTCAGTGGGTGTGTTCTGTACGGAGAGATTTAGTGAGAACGTTTTCCCTGACAGGAGACCAGACAGCCATGGCTCTGTGTGCTCGAAAACAGATTATCTGGATTTTGGGAGACTCATGGATACATTGGTTGGAGGTGCATGCAGAAAGTTGCGTTCTATGTGCAGATCTTGGATTTCCTCATGTGGAAGTGCACTGGCATGGCGTGCGTGGAATGAGGTTGCTGGACTTGGTACCTCTCTGTGCAACTTTACAGACAGAGCGTCATCCTGAAATACTTATCATTCATTGCGGAGGAAACAGTTTAGGCCATGTCTCTGGAATTTCTTTGCAATTTGCAATGAAGGAGGGACAAGCGAAGGTCATGGACATGTTTCAAAATTTCAAAATAGTTTTTTCCCGTATTGCACAAAGACAAATATGGCTGCGTTCTTCTGCATTTGGTCCACAAATGGAGAAAGCAAGGAGCAATGTACATAAGGCTGTTGTTGCCTTTCTAAGAGATGTTGGCATGTCCTCATTCCACAATTAAAGCATTTTGTTTTGCAGCTCTTTCATTTTTTGCAGAGATGGAGTCCATCTCACATATGCTGGCAATCAGATTTTTCTTCGCAATGTACAAAATGCATTGCAACTTTTTTGGGAATCATAGTCACCTATTTGGCAATCCGTTTTTTCCAACCTATATTTTTAAAAGCACACACAACACCACCCAAAGGAAAGGCTCTTTTCAGAGCCACCACTTCCTTCCAGCGAAAAGTCCATTGTTTTTGCTACGCTTGCACACTCCATTTTTGTGTGTCCTACGACTGTCTGCAGACTTTTCCAAAAATGTGCGGAGGCCTACAACGGTCACTTAATAGTTCTATTGTTAAACTGAGAAAGGCGGCTCTGCAAAGAGCCTTTTTAGTAATTTTTGTTATTTTCCAGTTTACTGCTTTTGAGGACACGACACACTAGGAGAGGAGGGCAAAGGAGGGTAAAGAAGGGACACCAACCACGGGGATAAGAAGGGCCAGGTGGAGAGAGAAAGATATAGGGTGGGCTTTATTTAGGTAGGGAGCAGTTCTTCTGGTGCTCCGTGACCGTAGCCTCAAAAGCACTTCGAAGACTCTCTCCCCTGCAGAGTACTGCGTCACAGTACACACACAATATTGTGACCCTCGAAAGGTAAGGGTCAACAGCATCGCAAATGGCTTGTGAGGCACCCGGAGGGATGCACTCCCCCACAGGAGTGTCTCTTGTGGTGAGAGGATCGGACCCGGAGGATGCTGTGGAGGATCTCAATCTACTACGTTCTTCGCATGGCACCACCTTGCGAATGTCCGCACTGTGGAACGAAGTTAGGTGTCGCTTCATGGTTGTCGTACCAAAGCTGTACGCACCAGGTCTCCCGTGCCTCAGCACCAACTGGCACTGGTTACACCTGACCAGGTTCACACGTGCTTTCGGTACGTTCCCAAAAACGGAAAATAATCGCCACACCCACGACTCCCGGCGAGTGTTTGTAGTGCGGAGTTCCGCCACCTCATTCTCTTCTTCCTCGATCTCTACATCCTCACCCGTATATCCCTCTGCAGGCCCTTGAGGAGGTGGTGGCGGTGGAGGGTTTGGGGGTGGTGCTGAGGCTAATGAAGCAACAGTAGCCATGGATGCCATAAGGATTACTTGCCTAATAGTCGCTACAGCAGTGAAGGCAGCACAACTCAAACTGCTATAGCCAGAAGCACAATGAAGATGAGCTCGGGGGTGTGGCTATTTATAGGGGTGGTGGGGTGCGCCTCGTGACTATATTGATCACTCAAAAGCACTGAAAAAATTCTAAACGACCCGTTCACAGGTAGAGCTATTGTATGGGACATGTGAAATGGTGATTTTATACTGTAAAATAATTTCCCATTTATGTGTAAGTTATTTTGCAGTGTTGCGGAAGCAGACAAACTGCGCAAATTAGTTCACAAGCTCAGCGTGGGTGTGGTTACATGATGACGTCCTGAACAAATCCGCGAGGGAAATAAGTGCCCGCTGGACAGCAAATGCAGACTAACAAACGTTCGGGTCCTGAGACTAATTAAAAGTGCGACACAAGAGAGACGGACAGTTAGGGACAGGCGCGATTTTCGTAGTACTTATCGGTGGCCTGCGCATGTGCGTACATGATCTGATGACTGTACGCACAGGTCCAGTATCCATTTTGTTTGACTATGAACATGCCGGCCACTGCGCCTGTTCTACGGACGGTTCCATCTTGGCTGCGGACGATACGGACAGGTATAGTGTCCTTAGGACACTCCCATTTTGCTAACTTACAGACATCCCGGACACCTGGTGTGTCCTAGGAACATGTTTCATCTCGTTTGTGAGCGGTACGAAGAGGTATAATGTCCTTAGGATGACCCATTCTGTTCATTTACGCACAACTTGCACAGAAGGTGCGTTCTAAGATCAGTTACATCTTGGTTGGCATTGGTACGGGTAGGTGTATTAGAACATCCACCTGCGCTAGATATGGCAGTGAACAAAAATGAAGGGGCTACACATGTCATGTCATCAGTGATGTCCTCAATGACATTTGTGATGTCATATTTGATGTTCTGGGTGTTAGCAGTGCACAGTAGTGCGGGCAGTTATGGTTGTGTAGCATACCAGAGCTGGCGAATTTCAGGGGTTTTTCGGTTTTACTTCAAACCATAATGTCACGTTTATAAAGTTTTTTTAGTGAATTGCACAGGTTTTTAGTAGCGCAACTTAACCATAACGTCCCCTTAACAATGTTTTTTTTAGTGAATATATATATATACAGAGTCTGGATGTACGATGTCACAACTTAGTAATCCAGGAACTGTGAAAGAGTAGGGCTGAAAGTGTGGCGCAGTAGAGAAAGGCAGCTGAAAATCATGGAAGGATCGAGAAGGCTGTCTGGCCCAGTGTCAAGGGTTGGGACAGCCAAGAACTGGTCATCTATTCAAGGAGATACAAAGAACGTGAGAAAAAAGGCGAGCTCCTGTTAAGGTGCAACGGAAACAGTGCCAAGTTGTATTAATTTAATATCATTAAATGCGAAGAAAGGAGCTCAAACGCAGTCTCCTGCCACGTGGGATGGATGGAAATAGAAAATGGACAGGCTGCATCGAGACTTGAAGATAAGAACATGCTTGCACTCCCTTCTATTCTCAGACACAGTGATACTTTGCAAGGCCGAGTTCAAAGACAATTCGAATGGCAGACGGCCTGAGTGATGATGGATGGTTGGCTAATTGGGTGGGGAGGCATGGTCAAGTCCACCCACAAGCACCTGGGGTACCAGAATGCATACTGCTAGTGAGTCGAATATTCCAGAAAGGTACAAGCGTGCCAACCAATTATGGAGGGCCATGTATTGAAGAGCCCTATAGTTTGAGAGCAAATGGTGTGTTGTTTATCTAACAGATATTGAAGATGACTTGCACAAGGGGTGGGCATAGGTTGTCCACCTGACTATAGAGACCCACTCACAACCCACTCCCCTACAGAAAGTATACCTATATGTTCCCCGTAGACTGATCACAATCCCAAATACGTTTTCTTAGTTTGTCACATACAATGACATCACTTATGACAAATGTTTGCTAAATAAAGATATTTTTTCATGTGATGCCTCGCGATTATGCTGTGAGACCTCCGTTGGTGTCCGTTGTACTCCCTGTTTTAGACAATTTACAATAAAACAGCTTTTGTTTGCCAACTTCCTGAGTCAGTTTGGTTATTGGTGTGAGAGCTATTCTGCACCCCCATCCATGTAATGACGCGCTTCCTCATTTAAAAAGGATCTAACGGTGCAAAACCTTAGTTGAAGTGATGTTAAGGTGGCGATTTATTGCACTAAACCCCCCGGAATTTTGCATGTGCTGGAACATGCATCACCTTAACTATGAGGCCCCATTTGCACAGCCCACAAGCTCACTGATGACATCACACATGACATCACTGGTGATATGACATATGGCATCACCTATGGCATCATGAGTGACATCACTGGTACAGCAACAATGGACATACTTCTGAGCATGAACACACCTTTCTATCATGGTCACGTGCATGATAAATACTTTCAGTAAATTATTAAATGGTTGCTTCCTGCTCATTGTTTTGTTTCGCCACTAAACCAGGAAATAGAAGCTCAGAATCCTTGGTCTTTTTGCTTGACATTTTCCATAGTAATTTCAGTCTCATCGCTTAAAAGTGGCCAGTCAGACTAGACAGAGCGAACAGGGAGGCATCGCCGAAGTAAAAAGTGGTTGACCGGCACACACAATCCATGGCACTGATGGGCATCTGGCAGAAACGAAGGCAGCCACAACAAACCAATGCAGGGAACCCAGGAAGAGGCCGAGCCATAGTTTTTCAACAGCCAATGAGACTGCCTCCTCCGAGGAATGCTGCCATGACAAATAAGGTACATGGTTGTTCCTGGGAGCAGGGAGGAGGCACAGAAGCCCCCCGTCAGGGTAAGAAAGGGGTGGGGTGAAAGCCAGCAGATCCGAAGCTGGGGTAAGAGATACAAAGACCCAAGATCAGGTAAAGAAGCCTCATGGCAGGGTGAGAAACCAGAGAGTCCTAGAAGGGGTAAAAGCAAAAGAACCACAATCTGGCGTAAGAGATACACAGACCAAAGATTGGGTAAAGAAGTCCCATGGCGGGTTGAGAAACCAGAAAACTGTAGGCGGTGTGAAAGCCAAATGATCCCTAACTGGGGTAAGAGATACACAGGGCCACGATCGAGTGAAGAAACCCCTGTAGCGGAGTGAGAGACCAGGAAATTCCAGGCTAGGTGAAAGCCAAACTACCCCAAGAAGGGGTAAGGGACTACCCCAAGAAGGGGTAAGGGACTACCCCAGAAGGGGTAAGGCACACAATAATCTGTGGCAGGACAACAGTGTCCAGACCCCTATAGGGGATGGAAGAAACAAAACCCCAAGAAGGGGTTAAAGAAATAATACAACAAGGTGGAGAGGGAGATGTGTGACCACAAGGTCGATTGAGAGAAGCCATACTCCAGGGTGGACGAATCATGATTGGATTGCTATACTCAAAGACTGATATATAAGAAAACAATAAAGACTTAAATGACATTCTTATTGGAACTCTGAATTATCAACTAGTCACAGGGCCTGAAACATCTAGAGAGACATTTTGTTTGTTTGTTTATTCACTTTGTATGCGCACCAAACCCGTAGGTAGCAGGGCACAACAGTAGGAAAATGCAAGGCTTACATGGTTACAAATATACAAAATATACAATATAAAGGCTTATATAATTACAAAAATATGCAATGTACAAATATACAAGTTACAGAGAGACACAGAGTTAAATGAGAATATTAGGCGAGTGGGACTAAGCTATTCATGGAATTATTTACACCGAAAACGGGGATATGTGCGCCATTCTGCCTGCAAATCCCTGTTTGACAAATGGGGATTTTCAGGCAGAAAGGCGCACATATCCCCGTTTTCGGCGCAAATAATTCCATGAATCAGGCAGTAAGAATTTTAATTCCTGCGTGAGTGGGACCTTTTTCTCCCTCTCTCGTGTTTTTACCTGACTTGGATGTTATGTTTTTACTGTTTTTGGAGTCTGACAAACTCCATAGGCATCTGCATTTTGTATTGTGACACACAGCACCTTCCTCTTGAGGTTTAAATACCTTTTCTTGTGTGAACTACAGTTCCCAAGAATAGTAAGGTTACTTACCTTTCTCTTTGTAGGTCCAGCACACACCATTTTATGTGGAGTACTGGCGAGTTACTAATTAGCCCATTATCCTACTTTCCCATGTAAACATTTTTGTTACCTTCACTACTTTTAAGCGCTAGTGGCAGTGGTTTAATTTTTCCTACCATTGTGCTTTTCTACCTCAGGCTGAATACTCAGCTGCAGTACAGCACCCGCAAAATGGCCCCTGTCTTCTTTTTTCGCCATTTTCTGTTTGTGAGGTCTTTCTTGGCTTTTACTCTGTGCATTTAAATAGATTTGAGCCCTTTGTTTGTCTTGCCTTTGGCGGGCTTCAGCCCTGAAGCCGGCCTCTGGCTCCAGTGTGTCTGGAAGGACAGAATGTGAGGGAGGGTGCCAAAACTCCCCTGTCCTTTGTCTCTAGGTGTGCCTGATCGAAACCAGTCCTCTTTGGCCGGCTGGCTGTCATGAAAGGACAGCCATTCTGCTGGGTGATTGACAGCCTAGGCTGTGCATGAATCGGAAATCCTGCTTAAAAGGCAAGGTCCTTGGGACTACAGGCAGAGTCGACCACTGGAAGAGACATCCGAAGAAGAAACCATGAAGAGAAGTCTGCTGCAACCTCCTGGGCCTTCAATGGCCCAGTGAAGCCCTGCTGCTATGCTGACCTCCTTTTTCACCTCGGCAGAGAAGCTCTGAGGGAACGACTTCTCCCCTTGCGTTACTGGGACCAACTAACCCCGAGACGAACTCCACTTGGCACCATCCCCGACTTGCTGTGCCTCTCCGTGGCTGCAGAAGCCCAATGCCAGCGGATGAGTGTCCATAGTCGAGTGCAACTATGCCGCGGAACAAATCTTGCCAAAAGCTTCAGGAGCCTTCTAAGGACAATCCAGAAGCAAGAAATCCTGATCCAGAGTCCCCTCACCAGAGTGTAGGACTGAGGGAGCAAGAAAAGTCCAACCAGTGTCCAGCGTTCTGCATCAGTGCAGTTTGCAACATGCTGAAACCGCAAAGTGCAGCTGAAATGAAGAAAACCTGTAGCTGCCGACGACCTTCCCGAGTACTGCAGCAGGAACCCTCCAGACGTCCTCCCTCTTGTCCCCATGTCTGTCGGCTTCAAGCACTAGAAAAAAGCAGGTGGATCCCGTAGGGATCACTTGTAATGCCTGCCTGCCACATGCCCATGGCAGGCAGGGTTCATTTAATTTGCACAGCGAGTGCAAAAGTGCAGGTCAAAAGGCATTGTACACGCTTGCACGTGCACTTTTGCACTCCGCTGTGCAAATGACCAAAATTCAATGGCATACCTGCACACATAACGCATATCACAATGCGGATTGCACACGTAAAAAGTGACATTTCAAATGACGTGATTGTCCAGGGTCCCTAGTGAGACACGAGAAAGAATCATTCATGAACTAAATGAAGCTGTCTTGTGAAATTGCAAAAAAAGGAATTATTTTACTTTTGTATCTTGCAGTTATTTTTACCATGGCGTAGTGAGGAAGAGTTGCTCGGTACTTTTAAGTCCTATCTTACCAAGCAGCATTTCAAAAACAAAAAGGGGGATGTTATCCCAACTTTGAAAGTTACTGAAGGATGAAAGAGGAGGTAATTCGTCAGGCGTAAAAGGTGGCAGGTAAAATGACACTGGAAACTCCTGAATGAAATGAGGGATGACCAGGCTCTGACATACCTATCAGAGGTCAAGCCGGCTTCCAGGCCTTCATGTCCCTGGGTGATGAAGAGGTCCATGGTCTTCAGCGTGGGATGACCAGGCTCGGACATACCTATCGGAAGTCAAGCCGGCTTCCAGGCCTTTATGTCCCTGGATGATGAAGAGGTCCATGCTCTTCAGCGCGGGATGACCAGGCTCTGACATACCTATCAGAGGTCAAGCCGGCTTCCAGGCCTTCATGTCCCTGGGTGATGAAGAGGTCCATGCTCTTCAGCGCGGGATGACCAGGCTCTGGCAAATCTATCAAAGGTCAAGCCGGCTTCCAGGCCTTCATGTCCCTGGGTGATGAAGAGGTCCATACTCTTCAGCGCGGGATGACCAGGCTCTGCCATACCTATCAGAGGTCAAGCCGGCTTCCAGGCCTTCATGTCCCTGGGTGATGAAGAGGTCCATGCTCTTCAGCGCGGGATGACCAGGCTCTGCCATACCTATCAGAGGTCAAGCCAGCTTCTAGGCCTTCATGTCCCTGGGTGATGAAGAGGTCCGTGCTCTTCAGCGCGGGATGACCAGACACTGACATACCTATAAGAGGTCAAGCCGGCTTCCAGGCCTTCACATCCCTGGGTGATGAAGAGGTCCATGCTCTTCAGCGCGGGATGACCAGGCTCTGACATACCAATTAGAGGTCAAGCTGGTTTCCAGGCCTTCACGTCCCTGGGTGATGAAGAGGTCCATGCTCTTCAGCGTGGGATGACCAGGCTCTGACATACCTATCAGAGGTCAAGCCGGCTTCCAGGCCTTCATGTCCCTGGGTGATGAAGAATGAATGGGCACATACATTTAGCATTGAACAAAACTTCAGTAAAGATAATAGAATCAAAATAAAATCCATCTTTGCTCGGAAACTACTGGAGGACGACGCAGCTGCTGTGTTCACAGCTGTCAATGTACACACGATTACATATGTTTTTGTTTTTCCTTCACTCAGTGATCTTTAAATAGTCTCAAATGACATCAGTTTTGGTGTTTCTAGACCTTGCATCATATCCCTAAATGTGTTTCTCGAGCAATACATTTTAAGTACCCTTTGCATGTTGTTTTGCAAATTCAAAGTCTTTTGAGATGATTTTGAAGGATGGAAAACAAAGCAAACGTGCCATTTGGTGGTGATCCAGAAATAGACCAATCCCTGCAGCCTTTCAGGACCTGCCTTACAGGAGATGTTTGTCTTTGGATCTTGTGTAATGAGCAGTTCCACCTTGCCAGCAACTCTGCCAGCAACTCTTGAGATTCGAAGCGCAGGTGGGTTCCAGCTGCACATGGGTCCACTCTCAGAACTTTGTTATTTAAGGAGGCAGCTCTTCCAGTGTATCTTGAGAGGGCGTTCGCTGCCATGCTGGCTGGCGTGACCAACTGCCAAAGAAAAGACATTTTCTTATATCAAGCACATTTAGCTTGGCATTACTAAAGCACAAGTGGGCATTAGCAGGTGAGTTTTATATCCACTTTTAACCAATATCTTGCGCTTGATCTCATGGCAAGTGTTCCAATGGCTTTACCGCCCATTGTTACACCTTTCTGGAGTTCTGGAAAGATCCTGAAATGACATCGTAAACAATGGGACAAAATGCAGGTGAATATCCGGCTGCACATGGAGTCCATTTTCACAACAACTTTGATATTTAAGGAGACCGCTCCTTCAGTATGTCTGTATAGGGTGTTTGCTGCCCGGCTGATGTGACCCAGTGACAAAGAAATTATTTAATCAAACGTAGCCATTACCAGGTAAGTTTTATGTCCACGTTTGACCCACATCTAACACTTGCTCTCATACTTGTTCACAAGTGTTCCAATGGCTTTGCTGCCCATTGTTACACTTTTTTGGAGACCTATATGTGCCTCATTACAAGTAAGCCGGACCAGAAAAAATGCTGGTAAAATGGCCGGTACTACCGGCTCTGGCATTCTTTCCAGACCGGGTTACTCAGTCGGCCGGTAGTGGCAGTGAACAACCGATAGAGTGACTGCCAGTAGTTAAGGCCCCTACCAACAGATCAATCACTGGAGCCCCGGCAGTGCTTCAGTATTCCCAATCCCGTGGAGGCCTATGAGATGCCACGGGAATGAGAACTTACCATTCCACTGCCGCCTGCAATGTCCAGGTAATACCAGGATATCGGGTGGTGGAAACAGTAAACTGAGGTTGCCGGTGGGTCGCCAGTACCAGCAACCTCGTAATGAAACCCAAAGTCCTGGAGAGATCCTGCAGTGGCATAGTAGCCAATGGGACAAAAGCTTGAAATACCTGAGGCACAGTATCAAAGGCCACCCTTTTCCAGACATGCATTTAATCTTAAAGTACCAGAAGAAACGTTTTTAAGGTTTTCTAAACATACAAACCCTAATGAAGAACAAGCAGCTGAGGAACACTGTGAAATGAATGTGAAATAACACAATTTAGTTTAGAATTGTCTTTTGTGAAATACATTGATGACCAAGAATTATGTCAAGAGTCAGACACAGTCAAACTATCCGCAGTGCCACACATATTGCTTATTTCCCTTGCCTTCATTGTATATCTACAGTCTATGTGAGTCATCTGGGATCACTTCATTTTCTGCATGTCTGAAACTTGGTGAGTTCTGCTGTCGTGTGAAAGGGGACTGCTATCATCTTATGCCAGTCCCCACTGATGAGCCGGGTCAATGGGGTGCCTTCAGGTTCGGTTGGCACTACATGGAATTACCAGTTGTGACTGTATCATGGGGATACCCAAGAATATCAGTTGCGGTTTAATGCTGGGGTGTGGATTTAGGGAATTGTGTGTCTGAATCTATAACAAACAACTGACAATCTCTTTCTGTATTTCCTTGGAGGTCTTTCTCAGAAAGCCCCATCTTAGAACATCAGGAAAGGAATGCACAATGGATTTCTGATTCCATGCAAAGTAAACTCTTGTTGTTGTGGTTCTCAATCTAGAGCCATACCCATGCTCCCATAACCTTTCTCCTATACAGATAGGTCATGCAGTGTCTACTATACAAAATACCATACACATCCATGATATCCGATGCAACGTTAATATCACACAGCGTGAAATGGTAAAGTCCTGAAGGAAGGCATCAATAGGATAAAGTCTCCCTGTGCAAAGGTACATAGAGATGCTGACATATGTCACACTGGTTGTACAAGCAATGCACATCCTCTTTGTTTGCTGCCACACAGAGCAGGAAATGGAGTGTGCGAAGTTAGATTGTTGCACGAGTGCATGAGTCAGAATTGGGCCCTATGTGATTGTTGTGTGGTCTCACCCTTTATATCACAAGGTAAGAGCTATGACTCTGCTCCCAAAGGTATGCAGTGATAAAATCGGGGCAAAAATGTCGCCTATACAAAAGCTTGCGCCAAAAATGCTGTGGTTTCACCCGGTATAGGTGTACCCCATTATACCATTTAAGGGGAGCGGGTGTTGCGGGGGTGTCCCCCGCTTCCCCTAAATGGTATAATGGGTCAGGGGGTTGCGGGGGTGTCCACCGCAACCTTTACATGGATTGCGGCAGCAAAATCATGGCATTTTTTCAGCGATATTTTGTTTTATTTGATTTTAACAATGGAACCCTCCCAAATCGAAGGTTTACATGAATGCAGACCAGGCAATTACAGTCGACCTATGTTGTGTTGTTATGAGATAAAGGGAACCTGTAATAACTACTGGTGGTGCTCCTGTTCTCCACACCAGCTCGTCACTACACACTGGTACACTGGTATTTACCAGCTGGTATTTGGATTTCCCCATGGCAGAAGAATGTACTGGCAAATACGACTTAATTATGCGGAGAACAGCTGGAAAAACCAATGTAAGGATGATGGGAGCTGCAGAACTCCAGGGTCCAGCAGTTGCTCTTAACCACCTTTCTATGGGCTGCAGTGTGGCAGCTGCAAGAGGGTGTCCTATTGTATACATCTTATTGTCTTCCAGCCCTGCAGGAGAATACACTTCTGGCATACTCTCTCTCTCTCTCGCTAATGTTTTGCCTCTCTCCTCTTGTATAAGTCACCTCCACCTCACCCCATTCTTTGCACCCACTTTTCTTGCAAAGAACACAGGTCCAGCACATTGTCTACCCTTGTGCAGTTCTTTTAAGCCCTCTCTTGTCCTTCTTTGATTTTCCCCAGCTCTACTTTTTCAGTACTCGTCCTTTAACCATGTGTCTCATCTTCTTCCCCCTACTAGTTTAATTTATTTTAGTTTATTTCGTATATTAGCACAGCACGCCCATAGGCATCAGTGCGCTGACAAACATAGTACAACGCAAACATAACACATAATGACATCAAAATCGACCAGTAAAAAAAAAAGGCTAGAGTAAAGGTCCATGGTTCTACAAATCACATACAAAATCAGTCCAGAATCATTCTCAGGTTGGTATGGGATGACATATTCCACAGGTTTTTAAATTGGCTCAAGAACAATGGTTAGTTATTTTGACACATCCTATAACAATGCAGTCTGTGTTACCCATACAACATCAGTTGTTAATTTGCAGCCTACACAGGATTCTCAGGTCCTTGCCATTGGTCTGATCCATTTGACAGGACTTAGCCATACTCAAAGTATGTACCAGAGGGACCCTTGCATCCAATGATTCAACACAGGAACCAAATTCCACCACATTTGGGCATGCATTGCGATCACATATAATAAGTTTCTTAATACGCTACCATTTACCTGCATTAAATAATTCATCATCCAACCTCTTCTTGACCAACGAGGACTGCCCCAAGGCTTCAGATATCATGTCCGCCATCTTTTTTGTGGGGGACAGCATTGCTAAAACCAAGGAGTGCACTAAGCTATCAGGACTGCCAGCTCCATTACCTGTTGACACTTCCCCAATAAATGATCAGTTGTTGCCTCCTTCGCCGGCTCCATAGGAGTTGTGACGGAACCCTGAGTTGTACCTAGGTCGGGCTCCTCATCAACATTATCGGGAGATTGAAGCATCTTGTCCTGAAGTTGCAAAGTCCTCTGCTCACTTACTGCTAAGACTTCTGACAGTCGACTTCTGCTGTCGCAGTGGTCTAAGGACTCAAAAGAGCACCAGGATTCGTAGAGACATGTACACCTTGTAAGGGTTCAGCTCTTGCCCCTGAACTAGGGTATTTAGGCTGTGATGATATGTCAACAACCGGTTTTGAAGCTTAATGAGAGCATGCGCTCTAGTGACAGGCATGCTTAATATTTAAATTCCAATCAAGTCAGAAATACACCAATCCAGTGCTAAGCCCCCCACCCGTGTCCACCACTACCCAACACG
The DNA here is from genome assembly GCF_040938575.1 of Ambystoma mexicanum. Classification (NCBI taxonomy): domain Eukaryota; kingdom Metazoa; phylum Chordata; class Amphibia; order Caudata; family Ambystomatidae; genus Ambystoma; species Ambystoma mexicanum. Next base: position 1,086,828,956 of record NC_090926.1, on the reverse strand, counting down.
TAGTAGTAGGGGCTAGAAAAGGACCTGCCAGGGGCAAAAGTAACTACAGACCCCCTGCCTCCTAAAGGACAACATGTCAGTGTTTTACCTCTCTGCACCCCCATTCACCTCTCTCCCAACAGGCTGAGCCTCTGGGCACAGGGCTCTGAAAGTAGTCCTTACCCACCGCTGACCAAGGCTGCAGGAGGCACGACGAGAAGGAGCAGAAGGAGACAGCAACAGGCTGCCGAGGTGAGGAGGGGACCACTGGTGATCCAGGGGAGCCCAGCGTGGCCTCTGGTAGTTCCGTAGTTACCCACAGCATTAATTCGATATAAGCGGGTAGAAACCATGTGGCCACAGCAACTTCAGCGAATGTGCTAGAGGAAAGGACCATACAGGAGTCTTGCCTATGTCATCAAGACGAACCACCAGTAGAGTGGTATTTTTCACATTATCTCTCCACTTTCTGTCATTCACTCTCAAGCTTTCTCTTGTTCTACTTAGTTTGTTTTTACTCTCATTAGTTCTACACCCCCCCCCCTGTAGTTGACTCTGTCAATCTGTTAATAATGCCATTTCTGCTGCTTACCCAGGCTGTCCACCTGTTCTGCAAAGTGAGTGGACGATTTCTTAGATTCCTTAGACTACTACAAAAAGGTGCACAGATATACGTTGCATAACCTCTTAAGAGCAAGGCCATTATGCAAGTCTATGCAAAAAGGTCGAGCATGCGTGTACTTGGCACTAAATCTAGTATCTTGTTTTTATTGTTTGTTATTTTAATTCAGGTGGTGTCTCCAGTCTTTTAAACACATCTGAGGTGTTTTTATCATTCTTTCTCCAACTTTTTAACTCCCAAACAATAGAGGTTAACTGTGTATATCCAGTGTATACAAAAAAAGATGCTTTTATTCTATGCATAATACAAAAACCCGCAAAAGCTAACAATGCTAAGAAAACCGAACCCACTTTTCTAGCACAAAGTCTCCAACCACTTCCAAGTTCTAGTTGGTACATAATTTAAGTTATGGCTTTTAAGAACTACAATAGTACTGTCTTATGGAAGTCATTGGCAAGTACACAAAACAGAAAGCATAGCAAACTGACAATATGTGAGTCCTCCAAGAAACACATACAAAAGTGTATCATTGTTGCTTTATTGTCCACATCCTGATTGGAAGTCCAAGAAAGTTCAGAATCTTGAGGGTGAAACATCTCCCTTTTACACCACCGTACTTTCAGCATTTACATGAACAAAATAAAAGAAACTGTGTGATTAGGTCACCTGCCTTTAGTGATATATAGTTCAAACTTCCAAATAGGTTCTGTGCATAATGCAAGGTGTGATTACCAGCATAAAACAGCCCAGGCATCATCACTATTATTTTTTATAACTTCCATTCCTTTTTCAGACCTGTTCCCCATTCTTACAACCTTTAATCTTCTGTTCGCAATGTTCCTGCCCAAAGCCCCCTGCTCAAAATCCTGCTCAGACATTCCTGTTCTGTATTTGTGCAGAAACAAACCCACCAGGGTCTAGACACAACGTCAATCGCTTAAAGATGCACAATAAACAACGTTGTGTGATGTGGTCTCCTGCCTCAAGTAAGCGTGTGTCCCAAACTTCCATTCGTTTGCTATGAATATGCTGCTATAACAAGGCCTACATGCATATAAAAGCAAACCCATGGATCGCTGCTCTTATCTTTCTAAAGTCCATCCCTCTCAGAGCCCCTTTTTCACAGCTAAGATTCCTCCTCCTCTTCTCCATCTTTGAACCTTCTATCTTCTGCGCACCCTTTGCCTGCACCCAGTCCTCTGCTCACTATCTGTATTCCATGTTCCTTCCCTAAATCTGGGAGGACACAAAACCAACAAGTACTAAACAGAACATGAAAGTGTGTCCACCGTCCAGGCTTGTAATGGGTGATAACACCCCAGACCCAAAAAGTCCTTTTGTTAATCCTGACCTCTTCCCCTCCAGGAATTCCTCCGATTCCTGAGGAATACAGTGATGAACTGCAGAAGAGCTGGCATTCTGAGGCACAGGCACCTGCCAACAATTAAGGACATCAGCCATCCCATTCCAACATGTGAAAAGGAATGTTGCTTTCAGCAGCTCTGCTCTCTGTCCCAGTCCCAGTCCCTGGCAAGAGCAGTCACTGGGCCTGACTCACAGAGTGTTTTCCTGTGGGATTTCACCATTATAAAAAAAGCTTCTGTGAATCAGGCCCACTATGTTTAAATCGAGGGTAGATTCACCATTGGTATTTATCTCTTTTTTTATTTAATTTTTTATTTTTTATTTTATGTATTCAGTTTAAAAAAACGTTTACATATATATTTTTTTTATTTTTTTATTGATATAGCTGATAAAATCAACTTTACAATATAATTCATTCATTAAAACTAAATATTTGAGATTCATAATGTCATATCACACAATACACATATAAATCATTATACATGATAAAGATCACAACTAAAATAGAACAACACAACCATATAAATATAACTAGCGCTATTATCACAAATAAATTACAGTAATCCTGGAATAATCGCATTTCATATTTCTCATAGATGTCAAATAGATACCACTATATTCAATAAGATATCACATATACCAAAATACAAATACATTTTAAAGTCGCTTAAAACATAGAGACATAACATACCATTGAGGCTCCAAGGCAAAAACCAACTACTAATTTTCAATCTTATAAATTCCGTATATCTAGTTGCTGAGGTCACGAAGCAACTTTACCACCTCCGCAAACTGCCTCAGGAGCTTATCGGCGCATTTCTAAATCTGTGTGACAGCTATACTAAGTCCCTTACTCTGCCCTGCCATACATCTTAGCCAAAAGGCCTCCCCTTTAATCCATTCAATGTCCTCCACATATCCAGAGAGATACCACTCATAAGGTATGTATGTCTGTTGGGCACTGATCCGTAGCCCTGTCTGGCCCTCCAGTTAGTGACAACAGATCATTGAATGGCGACTCCCGTTCAGGGTAACCTTACCCAGTTAAGGGCAGTGCCGGAAATTGTAATTGTCTGATATTTTGTGGTTCAATATTTTAGGGAATGGTTAAAGAGAGTGCCTGTGTCATCGGTTTCCATTCCACCTAAACTCAACTATCAACTAGCACTGGAGTAACTCTATGAAGTGTGCCATACGAAGGCCTGACCTTACTAGCAAGACTTTGCCTTCAATCTGTATAGTTTCCCAACGCTACATACACATTCCTTTGGCAATGCATATCTATTAACACATTAAATGCCAGAGGTTTTGGATGAAATCGTAATTTGCAGTTAGGAAAAGATGGATGTGCGCTTCATTGATCGCCTTTGCCCATGTTCTCTTCACTGACGTCATTTATGATATGCTTTACCCATCAGTTTTGGTGGTAGCTGTTTTAATGGGACCAGCACATGCCAGAGATACCCAGAGCCGCTGTCAATGCCATTTAGTTAGAATCCTCTCTTCTTGCAGGTATTGCTACCTTTTTAAACATGCCGAAGCACGGTCATGCACTAGGCCTCTTGCTAAATCTAATCTGCTGATCCAATAATATGCAGCTTCTAATGTGTTGGGGAAAATAATTTAATCAGGTAAATAAAATGCATCAAATACGTTTTCAGGTTGCATTTTAAAATAATAATGCGCAGAATCTTGCTCTCATGTGTGAAATTCCAGCAGCGCCCACATGACACTTTCTACCATAGAGAGTTCCTGGTCAATGCATGGCTGTAAAGTGTCACCAGGAAGGAATTTGAAAAGCTTGTCATAGCTTTAAATAAGTGCTGCAGTGACAGCTGGAATTCTGCTGTGTGCTGGCTCAAGCAGCAGGCATTGTGACTTCACAACTGAAGCGTAATACCTGATTGCAGAGCAGTCGCTATGTAATGCAATAGCACAGCTAGACTGCGATAATATAAGAACATTATTTCCAGGCTTGTATACGGATACTGCATGTATTGGGCCTCATTACGACCCTGGCGGAAAGTGACTGACCGGACCGCAACAGCGTAAATAGCGTTTCCGCCATTGCACGAAGGAGCAAAGTGCGGCTAATTACGACCCATCGGGCACGAGCATTACGCCATGGCGGAATCCGAAAGGCTGCGATGGCGGAAATGACCCCAAAACGGCCCTTACCGCCGCCGTACGCTGCACCAGGTGCAATACCGCCACCCATCTCAGCGGTCACCGTAATGAGCGGACACCGTAATGAGCGGGCACCGTAATGAGCGGGCACCGTAAATATACGGAAACGGAAGTAAAAGCATGTGGCCGGAACGGGAAACAGCACGCCGCACAACTATAAAACCGAATCCCAACACAACCATTAAAAATCCGACCCTGACACACATCCCAACCCCTTAGCAACCCCAGTTAAAAAAATAAATATGGGAAAGGTAGCCAAGAAAGCGTGTGATCGCAAGCGGCAGGTCCACTTCTCCCGAGAGGAACTGACCGTGCTGACCGAGACCCTGCAGGAAAATGGCGCCGTCGTCTTCTCCAGTCAAATGACCAGGACGGCCCTTGCCAACAAGAAGGCCATATGGGCCCTGGTGGCACAGCGCGTAAGTGCGGTGGGGACAACACCCCGCACGCCACAGCAATGTCGCAAGCGGTGGGACGACCTGCGGATTCGCGTACGCAGCATACTTTCTGCGAACAGGAACATCGCCACAGCTACCGGGGGGGGATCAGAGTCGCCCATCAAGTTGACCCCCTGGGAGGAGATCTGCGCCTCCACCATAGGAATGGAGAGCATAGAGGGAGTCGGAGGGATGGAGAAAGGAGTGCCGACATCCGGAGAATCAGGTAGGTTGGTCAAGAGTAACAATGCGAAATCCACAAAGCACGAACATGTGCAGTACCATGTGACCCCATAGTGCAATACATACTTTGCCCTGACAGCGCCCTCTAAAAGTCAGAAAGAATGAACAAATTAATCAAGATGCCATAAACAACCCCTACATGTGCAGCATGCACCCCCTAACTGCAGGCAGCCAAATGAATGCATCCTCAATCCACACGAAAATGAGACCACCTCCAAGGCCCAGTCCCAAATCACCCTCATGTACCACCCCAATGCATATGATACGTTGCCATTCCAAATCCCACAGACCCATAACTAACGCTCGCCCCTCTTTACTCCACCACAGGGTCCGATACCAACGACGAGCTGCAGGACACCCCGACCAGCACGCCTGCAAAGAGGGCCAGGACCAACGTCCCAAGAGCCTCCACCTCAGGTGCAAGGATCAAGACACGGCAGCAGCAGGAATCAAGTGGCAGCACACTGGAGGGGACTGCAACAGGCACCCCAGTAGCCAGCAAGTCCACAACCCCAGCACCACAGGTCCCCCCAAAGAACGTATCTGATGGCACTGCCTCTGCTGGTAGCAGCACCATAGGTGACACAGCTGTCATGCCAGCATGCTCCGACACGGAAAACAGTGCTGGCGACGTAGGTACCATCCATGACCTTTCCCAATCCCCCTGCATGTCCCATCCCCTACACCATGACGAAACCACGCAGGGGCACCCTGAAGACGACGACTGGCCAACCCCCACAAGTCCCGTGCCAAGCCAACATGTGTTGAGCAGCCCCCCTGTCACACCACCGCAAATGTCCATGGCCCAGCAGAGGCAACAGTCCCTCGACCTGCTGATCGAGCAACAGCAGGAAGTGTCCACGCTACTCAAGGACCATGCAAATGAATGCGGGGGTTCCAGGGCAGCCATGGAAACATCCACCGAGACACTCAGGGCACAAATAGAGAAAAGCAGTGAGAGCCTCAGGGGAGAAATGGAGAGAAGCACCGAGAGCCTGAGAGCACAAATGGAGAGAAGCACCGAGAGCCTGAGAGCACAAATGGAGAAAAGCACCGAGAGCCTGAGGGGGGAACTGCATGCGACGTCCAAAGACGTCTGTGCTGAACTTGCTGCTGTGCGCCGTGTGCTCTCGGAGCTCTCACAAACCCTCAGAGACATGCATGGACGCGAGCAGGCAGAGTCATCATCCGTGGCAGGTTCCGTCCAGGGCAGCCCCCAACGCAGATCTGGCAGGAACCTGCGCTCCACGGGCAGGGGTGCCCCTGATACCCGTAGAGGGGGCTTGCAATAGCGTCTACCCACGGACAGCATGCATATTTGGACACTGGTGTTGGGGGGGGAGGTAGTAGGGTGGAGGGGGTGTGTTGGGCTTCACTGGGTGGCGGGTCCATAGGGTGTATAAATCAAATCACATCAACAATACAGTACTTCATTATCATCCAATGACATGTGTGGACATTGATATTTGCGTACGAGGCCCTCATAGGCGTACAGTCCACAATGTGCCCGTACTACACACACACAGTGCCACAGGTCCCCTTTCCATGTAATAGGCACCATGCGTGGTTGCTAGAAGCATGCATCTATGATGCTCTGTCGGATTGCACGTGCATCCTGTGCCTCATGGACTCCTTGAGGTGCCTCCACATCCCCACCCTCATCATTATCATCTTCAGGTGCATGCAGTACAGCGTCAGGGGGCATGGGCACATTCCTACGTATGCACATGTTGTGCAGCATGACACATACCATGACCATCTTAGATACCTTCTCATGGCTCTACATGAGTGCCCCGCCAGACCTGCTGAGGCAGCGGAAACGAGCCTTCAGTAGGCCGAATGCCTGTTCAATGACCACACGGGTACGTGAGTGGGCATGGTTGTAGTCCTCCTCATGCTGGTTCTGTGGGTTCCGGATTGGTGTAAGGAGCCATCTCTTCAGTGGATACCCGGCATCACCTGTATGAGACGAATAAAGGGTGTCAGTGGAATGATAGTGCTAAGTAGCCCCCCCCCCTTCCTGCAAGGTCATTGACGCATCAAATGGGCCACGATGTCATGCATGGAATGAGACTCACCGAGTAGCCAGGATCTGTGCCCTGCGTGTCGCTCCATGTAGCGTGGTATTCTTGTGTTCCTCAGGACCATAGAATCATGGGTAGATCCTGGAAATCTGGCACTACAATGCATAAAGATCTTGTTGGAGTCACACACCATTTGCACATTGATCGAATGATATTGTTTGCGGTTGCGGTACTGGACCTCCATGGCATGTGGGACAACCAATTCAACATGGGTGCAGTCGATGGCACCAATGCAACCCGGGATGCCGCCAAGTGCATGGAATCCCACTTTTGCGTTGGTAATCTCCTGGTACGTGCGTGGTAGTGTGATGTGGTCGTCGGCGTGCTTCAGGAGGGCATCGTGCACTTGGAAGTGTGTCCGTGAGAACAGTGGCTGTGAGATGCCATGCAACTGTCCGACTGTGTGCTGGTAGGTGCCTGTGGCCAGGAAGTGTAGTACAGACACCACCTTCAGTAGGGGTGGGATGGCGGTTGGGCTATCTATCATGCTCACGAGGTCAGCATGTGTCATGTCCACAATGGCGATTATGGTGTCCCGGTCCAAACGGTAGAGGGTGTGGATCTGCTCAGCAGTGAGGTTGAACGGATCAGCTCGGAGGCGTGGGATTGCGGGCCGCCTGCGTGGTGGTAGTGGCAGTGCTTGTGGGCCTTGCTGACCCTGCCTTGCCCTCCTCCTCCTCCTTCTCCTCCGTCTCCCCTGTGCGCCCGGTTGTTGTACCTGTTGTTGTTCGTCGTCTTCTTGTAGTTGTAGCACTTGCAGTGCTATCTGGTCCCCCAGGGCCAACATCGCTAGTCCTGCCGGTAGCATTTTGGAGTGCGAGTGGTTGTGGGAGGGGTTTGGGTCTGCTATATATGTGCTGTCGGCCTGTATGGCCTCCACCTGTGCTGATTGAATGAATCTGTGGCAGATGCAATCCCTTCTGGCCGAGCACGTCCCGCACGTAAGGCTGCATTTGGCCGCATGGCATCTTGGGATAGGAATCATGTATCAAATCCCGATGGCAGTGTGATGTACTTTGACTGATTTTCATGCTATGCTCCCATTGTTACACATGCTATAATTGCAGCCGCTTACATACCTGTGAAGAGTCAGTGGTATGTAGGGCTCGATCGATGGCCGACCCTCATGCAGCACAGTAACGAACTTCACCGACGGGCGTGGCGTCCCATTTGTGATTGCAGCCAGTTAGCATTATGACACACAGCCGCACCACATTGATGTAATTGTGAATGCAAGCGTTCACAGAAGCCTTTTCGACGTAATGTTGCAAGTGTGGAATTCGAAGGCCAGCATTTTTGGTTTCGAAGTAGCGGTGAGGAGACGCCCACAGGTCTGCCTGGAAATGTAACGTTCTATTGTTGAATGACCTTGGGACAGGGCCCATAACGAGCAAGCAATGAATGATATGAATTGAATGGGATGCGCAATGGCGTAGTGGACGATAAGGCAGGACGTTCCCAAATCCATCTTGCTTCACAACACTACAGATCCGGCCAGGAGCACAGTGGTTTTTGCAGACTGCATTACGCACAGACGCGATGGAAGTTTCAAATATTATGTGAGTGAATATTCATGCGTTTTCATTGCGGGATGAGGGAATGATGAATGGATGCATGGACAGATGATTCCATTTAGGGTCTGCCATGTACATGGGTTTTTTGAATCAATCCCCTTCCCCTGCGCTATGTGATGCAAGGCTGCCATAGTGGGACTTACGTCTATCTGCCCTTGTCGGATCCTCCCTGTCTCGACGCGCCTTCATACACTTGTGTCTAGGCACGTTACTAATCCCATGTCATGGGTTCTGTCTTGACGGACGCATGCACAGTAACCGACGTTGCCAATGGTGTATTTACCTCGATTGATTTCGTTATGAATCGATACTGATTTAGGGGTGTGTATATTCCTTTGGAGTGGGCTAGCATGCATATGGGTCTGGATTTGGTGTGTTGAATGAAGATTGTTATGCATCATGAGTCCCGTAATGCAATCGGTTAATTTGTGTTTCATTTGGGTGACAGGTATCTGCTGCCCTATTGCAGATGCCATCTGTACGCCACTCCTCCAGATGGTTTTTACTCTCGACACCTGCAGCTTCGGGTGAATCAGTGGAGCAGCATTACGATCTTATGGGACGATCGCCAATGGGCCACATGCCCTTACGCTGTACTGGTGGCTAGGTGCAACATTTCGGCCTTTCAGCTGGACTAGTGCCTGCCTCATGGGACGGACCTGCGGTTCTTGCCGCTTCCATGTTGCCTTTTGGAACGTTGATGTAGGCCCTGTGTGCCATGATGGTACAGGGCGTCACACAAGTGGAAGCTGGTCAATTATTGCAGATGCAGCCCTCGGTGATGATGGATGTTTTGGTGTTATTTTGCAAATTGCTGTGAGGCCTTTGTCATTTGGATGTGCATTTAAATTGTATTCCGATATTTGGCGTGTTGCGTTATTCTTTGCAGGTGATGTAGCGATTTTCGATTTGTGGCGGTATGTATTGCGAGATGATCTGCATTGAGTTCCGCCTTCTGAGTTGAGTTGTGTGGTACTGTTCTGGCCGCGTTTGCCTACGTAGCACAGTATGGTCACGGATAGGGGCTGCCATTGTGACTGTTTACATGATGTGCTGTTCAGGGGCGGGGGATTGGCTTTTGGCCGACTGGTGCCTGTCAGCCAGGTCGATTGGTGGAATGATGGGATGTTCAGAATGTGGCTGGTCACAGGTGCCTGTGTTTGCGTGCGTTTGTTGGAGGGGGACTGGGGTCATGTCCATTGGAATAGCTTCTGTATTCATGCCATCTGTGCCCTGCAGCTCCCATCGGCCCCTCTTGGGATGAGCCTGGCTGCTCAGTCACTCTGCCAACTTGTGTGGTACATGCTTCTGCTGATGGTTGGTTTGTTTACTGGCAAGAGTACAGGGCTGGTGCAGTCCCCCTCAGGAAGCTGTTTTGGATGTTGCCTTGCGCTGGTGGCAAGCGATGGGGGACTACTGTTGTTTTGTGTCATGTGTTCTTGATTTTCATTTTGATGTATTGTACCTTCACATGCCTGTGCTGCATCAGTACGGCTATGGTGGCATGCCGTACATGGATGCCCACTCACGGGGCGCTTTGAGCCCCTGCATGCATTTCTACGTTGGCATGCATGGGTGAATTGTGGATTTCACTGGTTGCATACATTGCGCCTGCCAGGGGTTGTGCAATGTGGCCAGGGAGTGGAGTACAGGCACTCAGTGGGGCCGTTTACGGTTGATTCGCGATGCCGTACTTCTCACCATGGCGGTATGGTGCTTTCCGCCGTGCTTGATGGCGTTAGGTACATGTCCGCTAGGGTCGGAATTCGCGTACCGTTGCGCCATGGTGGTATTTACGGTTTGGCATGGCGCGCACGCGCGTGCTTGGTGCAGTTAGCGTTGGCGTTCACTACGGTGTCGCTAATGGCTTCGTACTTTGCGGTGACGGGTCATAGTCGCACCGAGCGCTATTCGATGGCGGTATTGCATTTCCGCCATCGTTTTTGGATTTCCGCCAGGGTCGTAATGAGGCCCATTGTCTCAAAGGGGGTCATAGACAGAAGTAAAGATGTAAACAACCTGTGAACAGCTCCCCTGCAGGAATGCATAAGATGGCAGCAGTGAACAGTCAGATGGTGCTCACAATGTACAGGTCGCAATATCTGCACATATATCGTCACCAGGATCAGATCAGCACTGCGAGTCAGTGTTATCAGAAGCAGGTCAGCATGGCGAGTCAGTGTCATCAGAAACAGGTCAGCACAGCGAGTCAGTGTCATCAGAAGCAGGTCAGCACAGCGAGTCATTGTCATCAGAAACAGGTCAGCATAGCGAGTCAGTGTCAACAGAAACTGGTCAGCACGGCGAGTCAGTGTCAACAGAAACAGGTCAGCACAGCAAGTCAGTGTCATCAGAAACAGGTCAGCACAGCAAGTCAGTGTCAACATAAACAGGTCAGCACGGTGAGTCAGTGTCATCAGAAACAGGTCAGCACAGCGAGTCAGTGTCAACAGATACGGGTCAGCATGGCGAGTCATTGTCAAGAGAAACAGGTCAGCACGACGAGCCAGTGTCATCAGAATCAGGACAGCACAGCGAGTCAGTGTCAGCAGAATCAAGTCAGCACAGTGAGTCAGTCTCATCAGCACAGCGAGTCAGTGTCATCAGAATCTGCTCAGCGAGTCAGTGTCACCAGAATCAGGTCAGCACAGCAAGTCAGTGTCATCAGAATCAGATCAGCATGGTGAGTCAGTGGCACCAGAATCAGGCCCGCACAGTGCGTGAGTTTCACCAGAATCATGTCAGCATGGTGAGTCAGTGTCACCAGATTCAGGCAAGCATGGTGAGTCAGTGTCACCAGAATCAGGTCAGCACAGCAAGTCAGTGTCATCAGAATGAGGCCAGCACGGCGAGTCAGTGGACATTCCTAAACCGAGGGGAAGATTCTGGGTGTGTTTTATCAGAGACACTGCTGACATGTAGGAATTAACATTCAATCGTTTCACCACTGCCATATATCACATCCAGATAAAAGAGAAAGTAGACCTACACAGAGGAATTTACAAAGTTCACAAAGGGGGGAGTGCATTCTTTTCGGAACAGGATGGAAGTAGGGGTAGGTAGAGGTTCGAAGGGAGGAGGGCTGACTGGATTAGATGGGGGAGACATACATGTTGAGGATGGAGGGCATTTCAGACTCTGGCTGTCCATTCTGGGAAGCGGTGCCTTTGTGTGCAGGTGATCTTGCAGTGTTGAGTGTGGAGGAGATGTTGGTCGGCTTGTATGGTGTTTGTTCAGGTAATGGGTTTAAGCTTGTTCTAGAGGTAGGGTGACTGGCTGATGGATTTATACATGTGGCAGGGCCCCTTGATAGCCACTGCCTGCAGTATATGGGGCCAGTAGCAGGGCTGGATGCTGAACTTTATAATGGCTGAGGCATCATTATTTATTCAATTGTAGCGCAACCCCAAAGCAACCAAGGGCAGTTCCCCATAGACAATAATTTAAAAGTGGAAAATGTGCATTTAGCTGGCATTTCTCCATGCGCGACATGCGAGATATTCCAACGCTTCAACCACCTGGTCAACAATCGTACACATAAACATTTAGGAGGGGTACATTGTCATAATCTGTGCTGGGGCCTGATGATGGCTATGAGTGTTATGATGGTCTGGTGATGTCACTGATGTTCTAGGTGGAGTGTTGGTGTGGTGATGTCACTGACATTCTCTGTGGAGTGTTGATGGGTGTTTGGAGTGATGGGTTCTACTGGTGTCAGTTAGACCTAATGTGCTGGGCTGGATGGATGTCCCAGTGCTTTCTCTACTTATGAACAAGAGAAATAAACCTGCATGTAAACTACTTACCTTCTGGTGTTCCTGATTGGGAAGGAGGCCAGTTTATCACACTGGTGACGAGGATGGTTCTTGTGCTGCTGGGAAGGGGCAGCTGGTGAGAAGCTCTGCCTTCCGGGGAGGCTTCCATCCAGCAAGAAGCTGCAGGCAAGGCAGTGCAGTGAAGGTCCAAGGCTGGGGACCTGTTTTGGTGGAGCACATAGTTGCTGGTCCATAAGGCGGGACTGCCAGGTGGTGCTTGGCTGAGGTGGCCTACTGTCTGGAGTGGCAGTCGGCGTGCGGTCTCCTGGGGAGCTGTCCACTGGTTCAGCAGAGGTGCCAAAAGGGGCTGCGGTGGCTCCTGCAGTAGCTGAGTTCTGGAACGGCCAGGCAGCCCCATTGATACCGTTTGATTGGGCAGTGAGCAGGTGCTGAGGTGGCTCACTGCCCGGTGTGGTGTGCCGTTTTGCTGGCCCTGATTGAGCGGTCCAGGTGTCTGGCAAAGGTGTTGGAGGGGGCTGCGGCAGCCTCATCGGAGGTTGCGGGCTGTGTGTTGGCTCTCCCATCCCGTGTCCTGGAGAGGATGACACTGGGGTGGTGCGTGGTATGCAGCGGGTCGGGGGCTCTGAGTATTCATTTGGAGCATGATGTTGGTGGGGGCATGAAGAAGAGGGCCGTGAGGAGCTGCAGGGGCCGGGCGGTCCAGCAGCAGAGGTTTGCGGCTGTGTGGACTCTTCCATTCCTGCAGAGACAATGATGACGTCACTTTACGGAGGTGCATTCCAGTGTCCTCAGCTAGAACGCGGCGTGTCTTTGGAACGCAGCGCTTACGTTAGTGATTGGTGCTGGTGTGTTCCGGATAGACGGTCGAAAAGGAGATTATGGAAGTACACAGTGAGAAGAGAGGTCAATAGAGTGCTTTCTGCACATTTCGGAGCACACGCTGTGTCCGAGGAGACCGTGTTGGAAGATTGTGGGTCATACAGTGTGGCTAATTGTTGATACATTATAGTGTGCTGCGGGGCGCAGCAATTGTTCTCTGGATGTGTCAAGGAGTGGCAAGGAGTTTGCAACGTGCTGGAGGCGCGGCGTTTCTCAGTCATCTGCTTCAAGGGATGGTCACGACAGCAGGATTCTTGCAAGACGTGCTGCAACGCTGTGGTGAGCTTAAAGGGGCTTGATACTTACTTGTGGGGCCTTTCCAGGAAGAAGGCGATCAAGGAATTGGGGGTCGAATGTCAGGTAGGCGTTGGGGGAGGCCGGTGTTATTATGATGCTGTTGTGTTTATGTTATGACCTCAGGGTTAGCAGATGTATGGGTTTGGGCCTGGGTCAGGTTAGATTGTTTAAGGTCTGTTATAATTTATGGTAGGCTGTTGTCTTCATGTGGTGGCCTGTTATGCTTAGGTTTTCCCTTTTGGGGTGTTATATGCACTGTCATGAAATTGCTGTGTACATGTTTATTTTCATTTGCAGGATGGGTGGATATGGACATGTGGCCATGGGGTTGGTATGGGGACTTTGGCACCATGTAATTTTTACTTGCAGGCATTTATTCGCCTTGTGTTTTGTGGACATTTTTGGCGCAATAGGACTTTAGCGCCATGTCACCTGCACTTGTCTTACATTTATTTGCTGTGCATTTTGTGATCAGGTTGGGGTTGGCGCAGGGACTTTGCGCGCCATAGACTTTATCTAGTTTGTTTTTGTTGTAGGGTTTTACGTGTCGTCCCATTATCTTTTATGTTTGTTCGTAGGGGCATGTCCCCTGGTTATATTTTTGGGATACTTATTGATGCTTTTAGGGGCAGTGAGGTGCTCTCTGGTCATTTTAGGGGGCAGTGAGGTGCTGTCTGGTTATTGTAAGGGGCAGTGAGGTGCTGTCTGGTGGGCAGTTAGGTGCTGCCTAGTCATGTTAAGGGCCAGTGTGGTGCTGTCTGTTTATTTTAAGGGGGCAGTGAGGTGCTGTCTGGTCATATTAAGGGGCAGTGAGGTGCTGTCTCATGGTTTTAAGGGGCAGTGAGGTGCTGACCATTTAAGGGCAGTGAGGTGCTGCCTGGCCATTTTAAGGGGCAGTGTGGTGCTGTCTGGCGGGCAGTTAGGTGTGGTCCTGTCTGGTCATGGATAAGGGGCAGTGTGGTGCTGTCTCATGGTTTTGAGGGGCAGTGACATGCTGTATGGTCGTTTTAAGGGGCAGTGAGGTGCTGTCTGGGTAAGCTATGGGGATAGTGTGTTGTTATGAAGTTTGGTGGTAGGATAGAGGTTTTGGTTGGAGTTTTGGAGTTGGACATAGACATGGTGACCACATGTCTGTGTGGGGATTTGAAGGTGAGTGGGTTAGTTTTGGTTGTGGTGTGTGGGGTCTCCTCTGGGGAAGGATTTGTTGTTTGTTCTTCCATTGTTGTTGTCCTTCAGCGGGTTTATAGCTGAGTGGGATTCAGGCTTTGGGGGAGGGCCTGTGGTTCGAGTTTAGTTTTTGTGTTTTCCATTTAAGATCTTGGTTAGATGTTGGGGTATAGCGGTTTGGCTCAGTGGGAGTTGAGAATGGTTTCTGAGGTGGTATGAGTTATGTATTTGTAACTTTTCTGGTAATATTGCATTTGTGATGGGTTTCTATTATGGGTGTAGTGTTGTGTCAGTGGAAGAGAGGGAGATGTGTCATAATCGGTGCTGGGGCCTGATTATGGCGGTGAGTGCTATGATGGTCTGGTGATGTCACTGATGTTCTAGGTGGAGTGTTGGTGTGGTGATGTCACTGACATTCTATGTGGAGTGTTGATGGATGTTTGGAGTGCTGGGTTCTACTGGTGTCAGTTGGACCTAATGTGCTGGGCTGGATGGATGTCCCAGTGCTTTCTCTACTTATGAACAAGAGAAATAAACCTACATGTAAACTACTTACCTTCTGGTGTTCCTGATTGGGAAGGAGGCTTAGTTTATTGTATACATCATGTAGGTGCCCAATAGAAAATTGTGCTCCCAATATTTAATGCATATTTGGCCCACTTGATTGATGAAAGAGATACTAAATGGTGCCACTATCACACCCTCAAAAAGCCAATCACATGCCAGTAGAAGGTACATTATTTTTAAATATTTTGTCAGGCATATTAATGCACATCACTAAAATCAGTAGACACATTAGCAACACGAAGCATGCGCCAACATGCTCTACCAATCATACACATGAAGAGAAACAGACAATCACTCAATAACGACTCCACTAGTCACTGTGTATAAATTCCATGATGGGGCTCATTAGGCAGCCATTTTATCCGATTGCGCTGCTTGGAATTTTGGTACTTCTAATCTTCCATTCAACAGAGGGAACATAAAGTAAAAACCATACTCTTTCTTTTACATACTATTTATATATTTGTTAGATTTTTTATGATATGTGAATTTATTTAGGAAACCTGAACAAACGACCTTGCAAGACCCTTGCTTCCTAAGGGGAACCTCAACCAGCAATGAGAATGGACACCTTTACTGCAGTGGTTTTTGCACGCCACTTAGAGCATGTGTGTATGACTGTCGCTGCCACCCAACCTCACATGTATTATCTATTCTGCTTTAACATATTCACCCATTTTTGCAAGGTTCGGATGGACCTGGGAACCCCAGGTTGGCTGTTGGAGCATGCGTGTCACTGGTCATGGGATGCCTTCTTTCCGTATCTAGCTGTAACACACCTACGGTGTCAGCAGGCCTGGGGCGAGGTGCGTGCCTTTCGCTGCAAGTGGAGCCTCTTGGTCACTAGTACAAAATACACAGCGGAGTCAGCTTCACCTTCAAACTTAATGCATGAATCTCGGTCACATTAGAAATCCTTCTCTGGCATTAATAATAATGTATTTCTTATATAGCGCTACACATCCATAGGTCTCAGGGCACTGAAATAACAGAAGACATTACTATCCCACAGAGTGCTGCTCACTAGGGCTACGTTTCAGTGGGTGGAAAATGCTAAATTCAGTAGTCAATGTCGGGGGTCAGAAAGTGGCCCTGTTCGTCTGGCTGCTGAGGTGGGTCTGTGAGTGTGATTTGCGTCTTTACATTGATGATTCGAGAGTTGCTGTAGCAGAAACGTGGGCCAGAGCCCAGTATGTACACTTCGTAGGGAATGACGAGTTGCTGGCCCATGTGAACGTCCATGTGTGTAACTGTGTGTGCAGGGCATTTGTGTGAGCCATTCCACAGGGGAATCCGTGACTCTGAGCCAATTATAACAAATCAAATGAAAACATGAACCAACCTCAAACTGCTACAATCACCCTGGCGAAGGGGGCCCTTGAAATGGGCAAGCTGCGTGCATGACACTGCAAGTTTAAAAAATAGAACCACATCAAGATTAAAAAAAATACAAAAAGTTTTAAAATAGGCCATGTGTATATCCATTTACATCCTGTAAAGTTTAATGAGCACAGTCTGTATCCGTGAAAGCCCGCTCCCAGCCCAACCCCTGATGTTAACAGTTAAGGTTCCAAATAACAACTTGTACATCCTGTCTCCATTAGTGAATGACTGAGGGGCACGAGAAAGTAACGGGCATGTGCGTAGAGGTATTGGAGGAGCCCTAGGGTGGCTAGCAACTATGGTGGTCTGGCCCTTCCAATGGAACTAACGACTCTACTAGGTTTCCATTTTTTAAGTACGTTTGTACCGCAGATCTTCACGAGTTGGCATCCGGTCAGAGAGCTCTGGAGGTCTGGCTTGGACAGGGGTGTAGTGTGCTGTCACT
The DNA here is from genome assembly GCF_040938575.1 of Ambystoma mexicanum. Classification (NCBI taxonomy): domain Eukaryota; kingdom Metazoa; phylum Chordata; class Amphibia; order Caudata; family Ambystomatidae; genus Ambystoma; species Ambystoma mexicanum. The sequence goes on along the minus strand of NC_090926.1, from coordinate 1,086,811,951 downwards.
AGGATGATCAATGTGATTTTCTTCACTCCTGTTTTGAATAATTGCACTGGAAAGCAGCCTACTTTGTTAACAGTGAATCTGGCTTCTGCCCTCTATATAACCTCACTGAAATCGGTCACAGAACCTACAGCGGTACAGTGTCTGGCCCTGCACCTCCTGCTTGCAGAGATATTTCTCCGTTCTAATTTACGTGTGTCTGTACTGCCTCATCGTGAACTTACCTCCTCAGGCTGGTGTGCCCCTGCGTTGCGGGTGGTGCCTTAGCTCCTCGATTTCTTTTTCACTAATTCTGTGAAGACGCCACCCTGGCTCAGGCACGTTGCCCCACATGCCTGCACGCAGTGCCTCTCACAAGAGGCCCGCACACCCACGAACATTACAAAACGTATTGGTTGTCAAACAGCCAATGAAATTGAACAATGTCCTTGACTGACAATCACCAATCAGATTTCAAAATATACTATTAGTGCATGTATTGAGTCACACTGATGGGGCCGCACCTCTGATGCCCCTAGCCACCTAATTGAAACACAACAGTGTAATGTACGCTATCTTTGGGTGCCTTTCAGTCTCGCACAGATCAGAAATACATACTTGCGTGCCATGTGACGCACCCCTGCACCTGCGCGTCATGCCTTCTGTCCCATGCCAACCAGAATTATTAATTAATTAATTTATGGGAAATTTAGGTCAATATATTGTAAAGTTGATTTAATTCAGCTATATCAATAAAAAAAGAAAAAAATGAATGTATTAAAAATAACTATTTCAACAGCCTATGCTGCTTGACCTGCATGGTGCAGACATTCAGATATGGGTGATGCCCCTCCGCCCAAAGCAACCAGCCGCCACTGACCAGTGAAGCTGGGAAAGAGAAGGGATGAAGTGCGAGTATTCAGAGGAGTGTAATATGAATCGTGCTGCTCCATTCTGTATGGCCTGCAGGGAGTTGTTAGCAAAATAAGGGTTGGCCCCTAATGTTTTTGTTCTCGGGGGAGGGGGGATTCACTTATAAATGGGGAAGATACAAATTAAACAGAGAAAAAGTGAAAAACTCCCCTCCCTCAGATCTCCAAATCTAGTTGCCACTCTACTTTTCGTGCAGCAGTATCATTAGTAAAGCGCAAAACGCCTTTGTCTCTTTCTAATACATAAACATTTATTTTATCTTATTCTGCACAATTGGTATCATTCATAGTGCATGCATATCACAAAAAAACATAAAAACACATTTCACAATCCATTCTAGGGTACAACAGACCAGCCTGTTTATAATGATAATAATAGTGTATTTCTTATATAGTGCTGTACACCCATAGGTCAAATTGCAGAAGACATTATTATCCCACAGAGAGGTACTCAATGTAAACCTCTATTGTGGGGTGAGTGTTCAAAGTGCCTTGAGTGCAGGCAAATATCTTGATCAAATCTCATTTTTTGTTGTGGGGTGTATGCAGATAACCAAAATATTTAAATCTAGTTGGACTTGATGTAACACCATTCTCCCATAACTAGATAACATTATATGTTAATTAGCAATAGTTGAAAGCTACACGCTGGTACATGTCAGCCATGTTTCTATTTGTTCAGCCGATGTTTCTTTTACAGTTGCATCGACACCAAGTGTTTTGGCCCTTTTGATAATGGTTGGCACATCCAAGCAACCATCCCAGATGGTGTTCTAATGGGCCTTCATCAGGACAGAGGATGAATTGATTGCGGGATGTTAATCGATATCCTAATCCTTTTGTGAAATCTATATTGAGAAATTACATACAATGGGCCTCATTACGACCCAGGCGGTAAGTTACCGCCTGGGTCGTACCTTTACCACCATGGCGTAAACTGCGTTTACGTCATGGTGGTTGGCGGACTTACCGCCCCATTCCGAGGTTGGTGGGGCGGTAAGTCCCCAATCCCCATTTACCCTTCCCCATTCCCATTTTTGCCCCATAGGGCATAATGGGAGTGGGGAAGGCGTTAATTACGCCACCGTAAATTACGGTGGCGTAATTAACAACATGGTCCCTTAGCGCCATGGATTTTAACACCTGCTAAAAGCAGGTGTTAAATCCACCATGGCGCTAAGGGACCTCGGAATCAGGCGGTAAGGGTCGGCGCTGTTTACGCCGCCGTAAACCCCTTACCGCCTGGGTCCTAATGAGGCCCAATGTGAAATGAAAGACATTTCTTAGTGTTGAGAAATATTATATGGCATCCATATCCATTCTATTTGGTAGATGGCTAACACAGAGGTGGTGACTCGCCTGGCTCAAATCCCTAGGATAAAGATTTTGTTAGATGGAGGCTAGTTCCATAGGATCACTCTGCAGGGAGGCAAGAGTTTTGGGCAATCCAGTGTGGATTGCATTACCATGCTCGAGCTTGGATGGGACAGACGCCTGGACTGGTGCACGAAAATCATTATGGGAAGGATGTGTCTAATCTTGCCTAAGAAGTTAATCAGTACCTTGAATGCATTGGTGTTGGCAGCTGCCTGGCCTGTAAAGTATCTACAGGGTTCAATAGTGAAACTTATCAGGACCTCACTGGTGTGGAGCGGGATATGTCTGGGTATTCTGTAGTGAGTTCATTAATCCAGGGGGTGAGGTTAAGTGTATGTCTCAGTAGGAAGATGAGGAATAAATACGTTTTGAATGTCTTCGGTTTTAGTAATTTAGTGACATCCAAGTGGTGATAGTGGAGGGACAGCTTTTGAGGATCTGAAGTTCTGAGTGGGAGGAGATATTGAAGTATATTTGCATGCCATTTGTATATTAGTAAAACTGGATGTTGTGGCTGCTAAAAATGTGTGCAGTGGAATCAACATATAGGTGGAATATGGGGGGAGATGTGGAAGATATTTTATTTGGGTGGGATTTGATCAATAGGGGTGACAAGTGTCTCCCGTCAGGGAGGAAGGGATACACCATTCAGAATAGTGCTTGAGAGTTTCATCCTGTGGGATAGGATGTTTAGGAAGATGGTGTGGTCCGTGGTGTGTACATTTTTCTGCAACGTTCAAAGAGGACTAGAAGAGCAGTCTGGCATTTGCCAGTGATGTTGTGAAAGTCATTTTGGATGGCAGGTTTTGCAGTCGCAGTGCTGTCGCCGGGGAGGAGTACCTGATTGGCATAGGTTTAGCGGGTTGTTTGTGGTGATGTGATGTTGGAGATGGCTTGTTGAATATCTTTCCATTATTTTGGCGATGCATGACAGAATTGTGATGGAAAAGTAGTGTTGGGGAGTGTGGGATTGAGGGATGGCGTGTGCAGGAAAGGGTATATTTATCTTGTTTTGAGTGTTTGGGGTATGGTGCCATGTGTCAGACAGGAGTTCATAATGTATTCCTAGTTTGGCGGGCAGTGGTGATGCATTTTTATGCAGTCTGAGGTAGACATGCATAATCTCGGAAGTTGGCTGATGAGGGTGTCTTGGTATTTGAGCTGAAATGTGTCCCCTATGTTTGACAGGTTGTCGGTGGGGGGTGGAATAGGGTCTGTTGAGGTGATGATGCGTATCTTGATATATTGTATGATATGATATGATATGGCATTTGTACCACGCCTATATACAAGTGTTTCAAGGCACGCCGAGGCAAGCAAGGGGTAACAGAGGGAGAACAGAGACAACGATCTTACTAGGCCAGGTGACATTGAGATGGCGCATGTGCAGGGGAGCGAGGAGGGGAAAAGTGCCAGAGGAATGGGGAGCAGGCAGTGCTGTACATGGGATCAAAACAATAAAAAGAAATGCGTCCAGCAAGTGGCAGGTGTAAGGGTAAGTACAGACAGCAGGTGTCCAAAAGTGCAGGTAGGGGGACTGTAGGGTTACAGATACAGACGCAAGTGCAAGGGTTGCCGGGAGGCAGTGCATGTGTGCAACTGAGCGGGTAGGGACCTGGCCCAAAATCAAAGGTTAGCCAGGTGACCAGTGAAGTATCAGACATAAAATCTGCAGTGGAGAAGAAGAGAGAAGGCACAAGCAAAGAGGAAGGTCTTGAGGTGCTTCCGGAACCGGAGATGGTTCTCCTCGAGTTTCAGAGAGGCAGGGAAGCCGTTCCAGAGAGAGGCCCCAGCCGTATAAAAGAGATCTACCACCAACGTGTTGCTTGGAGAAGCAACTGGCCCTGAGGGAGTTGCAGGTGGAGGAGCAAAGAGCTCGAGTAGGAAGGTGTTTACAAAGAGAGAGTTGGAGGTAGTGCGGTCCAAGGCCCCAGAAGGCCTTATGGACCACACAGAGGGTCTTGAACTTAATCCTTGCAGCCACTGGGAGCGAATACAGAGATTTCATTGTTGGAGAGATACGATCCCTGGGCTTGAGGCAAAGGACAAGTCTTGCAGTCCTGTTCTGGATGAATTGCAGAGGGCAGAGAGTAGAAGCAGGTAGATTTAGAAAGAGGCTATTGCAGTAGTCAAGCCTAGAGAGAACCAGAGCTCTGGAGACAGTGAGCTTCTGTGGGAAGGAGAGGAAAGGAGAATATATCTGCCTTTGGGGCAATTGAAATTGAATTGGGAAAATTGCATTCTGCAGTGGAGGGGGCCTGTTAGAATGGATGGCAGTTTTGAGAGTGAGTTGATGTTGTTGAAATAATTTTGTGTGTGGTTGGTGGTGGATTTAATTTAATTTAATTTTCATGTATTTGTATAACACTTAATTACTCCAAGCAGGATAACCAAACACAAACTGTATCTAGGTGTAGATGTTTACTTTAGAGAGAACAGAAACAATAGGTATCCACAATGACAAATTAGAGAAAGAGATGTGTTTTAAGCTTATTCCCAAAAAGAGGAAGGGAATTCAACTTCCAAAGATATGGGGGGTAATGAATTCCATGCGCGAGGACCGAACACAGAAAAACACCTACCGCCTTGGTGCACAAAATGGGATGCAGGTAACACCAGCAGATTTCGAGTGGTGAAACAGAGTGGTCATGCTGGATGGTTGTGACTGATCTTAGAGACAAGGTAGGTGGGGGCAAGGCCGATTGATTGATGATCTTGGAAGTAGTGGGCAGCTTTGGTATTGCATATGCACATGTCATTTTTCCATTGGCATTATTCAAGGATTTTCCTGTTGAAGAGGCATGTTTTCCTTTGCCATGTTTTTTCAGGCATGTGGTTTACTGTTTGATGGTGAGACGGGGTAATGCACCATGGCTTTTAGTGGTGTTTTTGGGGATATTGGTTTTTTAGGGGTGGCTATTTGGTCTTGCACTTGAGTGAGAGGGGTGGTGAAAATATTAATGGGAGATGTGGGGTTGATGTGAAGGATGGAGATATGGTACTGGTGGTGCGAGAGCTATGTTTGTGATGTGTTGGCTTTGCCTGGCTGGAATTTGGTGGGGATGTGTGGCGAGAGCATGATTCTGGGTGGGATATTGAGCATTCAGGGAAATCACGAAGCCATCAGATTATAATATCAAGGTTAGATTTTGGACGGAAACAAAATGTTTTCAGGAAATCAGGAAGTCAATTGTGTTGTCCAACTATGTGGTGGGCTACGTGATTTGTTGGTTGATGTTGTAGAGAGAGAGAGTGATGTGAGGATGCTGTTAAGTATGGATGTGTTGTCTGCGTGTACACTACCTAGGTAGATGTTGGTGCAGGATACGCTGTGTTTGTTTTTAATGAAGTTGGGGCAGCCAGACTGGACGTTTGAATTGTTTGATGTGGGCAGTACGTGGCGTGGATGACTCTGGGGGGAGAGTGTCACATGGAAGCAACTGAGAAAGATGGCTTCAAAGGATGTGTAATGTGGGTGAGTGTGAATGTTAAGTGTCTTTTGTTGGTGAGGTCATGTGAGATTGTCTGGGATGGTAAGTGTGTGATGGGATGTCAGCTATATTTCTGTAAATTAAGCATTTAGGCATGTGTGGTGATGAAGTGAGTGGGTGCAGGTGCAGATTGACATCTGAGGAGAATGCATGCGTTTGTGGATTGTCTCAAATGAGGTGTACACTAGAGTGTGAAATGTATTTGCTTAAATATTTTCTGTTTTGCTGGTGTGTGGGGTGAAATAGCACCTGGTATGCAAGCCATAAGGTCCAATAAAAGGCCCTGCACTTTCAAAGCAAAAGGAAAGGGAAGGTTCTAAAATGGCAAAATATGGAGAGAGACGAACTGCCGTTCACAAAGAATCGAAAGACACATGGCAAGGATATCTTGACTAATTCATGAAGAGCTGGAATGATTTATCCAGGAAACAGCAGTCCATTAAACTCTCAATGGGATGTCAGCATTGTGTGCAGCAGTTGCAATAAACCGGATCACATTCTTTCATGAACATAAATAAAATAATTTTGTTTTCCCACTAATTAAAAATATGCTCAGCAAAAAGTGTTGGCAAGACTTTTAAAATATGAATTTAGCTTCATAAATGAGCCCATCACAGGTGAAACCACAGTGCAGAGAATCTATAATGGGATGCTTAACTGCGTTTAAAATGGAGTCAGTTCATGGGAGAAAGCAACACAATGTCATATAGATTTTGCCTCCAAGTGACACTCTGCAAAGCCAGAGGTGCACCAAAGTCCCTAGAAGTGTAATTATGATGCCCTCATTTAACCGCTGTATGCAGGGAACAACTTTGCAGTGACACTTTTACATGTTAAACTTGTGTGCCTTCCAATAGTTCATTTTAAAGTGAAATGTAAAGGCAATGTATGGCTGAGTTTTGAAAGGCCATGGGTTGCTTGCCATTGGTTTTGTTTTTCTCTCTGCTCGTGATTTCTTCAAATGTGAAACTACATTCTTTCCTTGGTTGTCCTGGAAACCTAAGAAGGTCCATGTATGAGACTTCCTCCGGTATCCCCCTCCCCTCAGTGGGCTTCCCATTTCTTCCCATTCGGCTCTCTTTGTCTATAGTATTCAACCCTGAGCCACCAGGCATCTGTATGGGGCTAACAGCTAGGCCTGGAGCTATGGGAATAGACGTAATTACTGTGTGGTCCTGCTTATTATGCCCCTCTTTTAGTGAACGTCTTCTATTATCACCATCATGTTTTGCATGTTGACTATCATCCTTTTCATAGTCAACATCACACTGATCAACACCCCCCTTACTTCGACATGTCCTACTAGAGAAACGTGTTTTTATTGTTCTTTTCATGGTGCCTGCTGTCAAAGTGTATTCTAAACCAGTAGTTAATAGCGGTTTCAGGTTCAAGGTTTTAGTGGTAAGTTCGGTGTCCATCTTACAGGAAGTATCAAAATCCTCTATTACAGGCTCTGAACAGGTTTGCTTCCATTGCTGGACCCTCAGTGGGGATTGAGCCGACGGACCCTTGGAAAAAATTCTTTTGTCTTTTGGCATGCTTATTCGGACTGAACCATCCAATTCTGGGGCCCTTAAATCATCATCCAAGAGCCCACTCCTTAGATAATATACTCTGGGCAACACTTACTGTCTCCAGACAGACTAGGTTTGTACAATGGGGTGCGCCTAAAACAACAGACTCTCCTCCTGAATTGCGAGCACCTTATGTGCTTACAAAGTGAGTGTTGTTTACAGTTAATTCCAAAGTATGAACCCACTCTTACTACAATATTTGCAATAAAGGGGAAAAATAAATATTACTTTCAACAGGCTTAACGGCTGCTGGCCCACAGTCACCAAGTTGGCTTCAACTCTATCCAATAACGGGTTCAAAGGCTCTTGGCCTGCAGTCACCCAGTTGGCTGCAACTCAATGTTTCAACAGGATTAAAAGGCACAGGCCCACAGTTACCTAGTTGGTTATAGTTTGGCTATAGTTTAATTAGCAAACTGGCTCAAAGCCGCCCTGCCTGCAGTCACCAGGATGGTTTAAAAGTTGGTAGATTGATCTTTCCCCTGGCTCAAAAGCTCTCGGCCCGCAGTCACCAGTTTCGGAATGATCTAATGTTCGTTTCTCCGACCCTTGGCACACAGGTCCCCACTTTATTTGTAGACTGACTGTAGAAGAGAGACAAAACTCCTTGTAATCTTGTCGAATTAATCCTCTCATTCCATCTCACTGGAGGAACGTATAATCGCCTCAATCCACGATGCTTTGCACAGTCAATTATTAAATCAAAAACTATTTACCCGAGACAGGGGCTCAGATTTGCTATAAGGAACCTCACAGGAGTCTTGTGGTAGTGCCTAGCTCTTCGTGCAACGGGTTAAGAGTATTAGTCAAAGGAAAGCAGCCAGCATTTCACTTTCAATTTCACTTTAATTGTAGCTATGTCTGTAACTTACATTGCGGTTAATATTTAATGTGTCGCAATTCCGGGCCAGGACACTTTTAAATCCAAAGTTCTCAATAGAGTGATATATAAATCTTGTGGCACACTCGCACAACACCCACCCTGGGCCTGCTCTATTTCGAGCTGTTCAGAGACCGCTTTCCAATTTCCAATTTAGCTGGACTACAAAATCAGGCGGCGGTAGGAAGCCTATTGTTGTCAGCCTGTACTATCACGGTTGACAACACACCCTTTACTATATGCAAGTGAGTTATAATGTTGGTATAGAGAGGCCAAAATCAAGAGTACCTTTTCAAGCGTGCACCACCCAGCTCCAGGTTCAAACTACTCTGAGCTTTCTGTCTCTTACCTCTTATTGTTTGCCTTTAGATCCAAGGCCTCTATGGGGCATCTAGTTACAGCCTTCAGTGCAACATCCCATATGGAAATGAAACTCGACCAACACAACAACAGTGGTGCAGCAGTACAGAAAAGCACAGAAACACAGCACCACACTCGCTGCACTCCGCTGCGTTCTGCTTTCCAGGTAGGTTTTATAATTTGCCGCCCACCTCTTTCAAGGATTGTAAGCAAGGAAAGACTCAGACTCAATGTCCAGGAAAAAATGCTCAAACTCCTGACACCGCAACACACTCGCTGCACTCTGCTGCTCTCCGCTTTCCAGGTAGGTTTTATAATTTGCCCACCCCATTCAAGCATTGCAAGCAAGGAAAGACTCAGACTCAATGTCCAGGAAAAAATTCTCAAACTCCCGACTCACAGCACCCCTCTCGCTGTGCTCCGATTTCCAGGTAGGTTTTATAATTTGGCCACCTTCTTCAAGCATTGCAAGCAAGTAAAGACTCAGACTCAATGTCCAGCAAAAAATGATCCAACTCCTGACACATGGCAACACACTTGCTGCCCTCCTGTTATCCCCCGTTTCAGCCCCTGCAATGATCCCTGCAATGAGGGATCAAGCCCATACGCACCCTGGGTTGCCAAAAAAAGGGATTTTTCTTCCTAGAGTGGGAGGCCACACGCAAATCCTTTTCCAAGATGGCCACCATGGAAAGGGAAGGTGAGGCTCCATACAGAGCCCCTCTTCCCTTTCCATGGTGGTCTGCAGAAGGCTAAGAAAGAACCCTATGACCATATTACCACAAGCACATTTTTTCCCTTTCAAACCTATCCCAATTTCGAAAAACTTTACCACAAAGCCGGTCCCTGGTGGACATGGCCACTTTATCCCCATTGGTCTTCCCTCATGGTCATGGCAAGTAGCCAGATTGTCCAGGTCATGACCTTATGCCATGACCCGGACAACCTGGCCACTGCCCCTGGCCACAGGCTGTACCTCAGTCAGCCAAGGTATATCATTATTACCTACATTATGACACTTGTCAAAAAATAAAACATGGACACATTTGCAAAATCATGCTTTCAGGTGCTTGCCAATGCTCCTTACACGAGTTTGCTGGACATCTGCCCATATTTTATTTTTCAAAAGTGTCAAAATGTACATACATACAATAGTGAATACATACAATAGTGAAACGTTTGTGCAGATACATCAAATGGCACCACATTTATAAGCCTTTACAATATTTTTGGAAAAGTTATAAGCCATCCAGAAACTGATTTTCACCAACCTTGTAATGCACAAATAAGCATAGATGCCCCTGAGCATCTAATATGTTCGCCGACATCCTAGGACAGCCCCGGACTGTTCGCGGACATTGGAAAAGGAAAACTGCAGTTTTTTGGCTTTTTAAGGCCATATTCCATCCTATTCTCATCACCTCTCACCTCCCTAGAGATTGATTCATTAGTTTGACACACAGTGCTGATATGAATTAGTTTGACAAGTGCAGTGTTTTCTTTAATATGTTTCTACTGGGATGTTCGCGGACAATGGCGGGTGTCCGCAAATCCAACATGGCGGGCGTTTCCAAAAATCTGACGCACCTCATGTTTTTTATTGACCAATTAGTGGGCGCGTCTGATGTCCAACATCATGTCACACTCTGGAACAATCGGAGGCCCATACGTGGACCGAACAGCGAAGTAAATCTGCGGACCGAACCCAGATATCAAAAAATGTTTAACCTACTTTTTGGTTGTTTTAAAAAAGAAACTACTGGATGGATTTACACCAAATTTACAAAAGCAATCTTTCCGGACCAAGCCACCGCCACTGCCGCAAATTTGGTGAAAACCCGTCCAGCGGTTTGGGCTGTAGGCAAGAACAACATTTTATTACTCCATTGTGTCTATGGGAAAAACCACACATTTTAGGACTCCCCCCTATAACTTTGCCCACCCTAGTTGAAACTTCACCAAATTCCGCAGGATCGATCTGACAGAGCAATATTCCTTTTTTGCAAAATTTCCTGAGGAGTGATCAGGGGGGGTAAAGCAATAAGTAGCCAATAAGTTCTCTTAATATGGGTTGAGCAACTTAACCATAACTACAGGGCCGCTATATTAATATTGAGTGAAAAAACATTGTTAAAGGGATGCTGTGGTTACAAGGTAAATTGCAAACCCCCAGAAATGTGCCAGTTAAGTTAAGCTAAGCAACCATAGCTCGTGCCACCGCCATGCACTGGTAAGACTAACACCTAGGACATCACTGATGACATCACATATAAAATGTATTCTGATAAAAAAAAGTCCATATTAAAAAAGGTCCTAATGTAAACAAAACGTTATATCAGAGTTTTGTTAATACCGCAACCTAATATTACATGCATGTAGGCAATGGGTGCAGCATGCACCATCAAGTTAGTAAAGTATTTTTAATCTGGTAATATTGGCCAGTAAAATAATAAATGCAAGCCTATCAGAATCTTGACTAATGTTAAACTTGGAATTAATAGCTAACAATAAAAGACTTACTACACATTTCTGTTAGTACAAACAATACATGTGAAGAGCCACAATGCATAGAAATTGAAGGGGCATACAGGAAAACTACACGAAGGAGAAAAAGAAGCAACATCACCAGAAAATGACAATAGCAATAGAGTTCATCATCATGTATACAAATGAATTGTATGTTTGAGGCCTGCTTGTTTCCCCATTTATGTGCACCATGAGCCAAGGGCAAACTATAAGGAAAGTACGTAACAACATACGACAAGGTTAACGTCTAGATATGTAGCACCTTTTGAATGTAAAAATTCCCACTGTCAGTGAACAGAAACAACTTGCCTAGATATGACAGTAAACAAAAACAAGAGACCCATATATGTAATGCCATCAGTGCCATTTGTGATGTCATCTTTGATGTCCTGGGTGTTAATTTTAGCAGTGCACGGTGGTGGCGCGAGTCATGGTTGCTTAGCTTACCATAACCGGCACATTTCTGTGGTTTTTCTATTTTACTTGTAACCATGAGGTCCCTTTAACAACGTTTTTTTGACTGAATTTCATAGGTTTTTGCCAGTGCACCCTTAATTTGCTTCCAGTTCCTTATGTTATATTCACCCACAATGAAGCAGCTCCAGAGTCGACGAACCGCACGAAAGTCAGTGGACATCGCGTAGTATTCACAAAGCCCAGACGCACAGGGAGAACAAAAATGTTGTACTATTCAACCACCAATGGCCATGCTTCTTCCCCAGCCATCCCTCCTCCCCAGCCACCACCACAACAACAACCTGGAGAGCCTGGAGAGGGGAACAGGCGCAGAGATGAAGAAGAGGAAGAGCAAGATAGGTTGTGGAAGTGTCTACCTCCAGTGCCTGGAGTGAGTCATGGGTGTGGTGGTTTTTAACCACCGTTTGGGGTGTATAGAAGGCTTGGGCAGCCAAGGTGAGATGACCTGCGTGCAGGGAAGTCCACATTACGATTTTCTTTTAAAAATAAATAAAATCTGAGCTGTACTCCTACAGAACCACCTCCATGCACTGTCACACCGGAAACAACCACTATGGTGCTCTGAGAATGGCTGTATTCCATCATACAGTGGCACAGATGCAAGTAATAATACTGGAGTCAGTTACACTACCTAGAAGAAGAGGAGATCTAACCAAAGTCCTTCTACAGAAAGAAATAATGTGGATCGATAAAATGGACTTTCAGTCCCCTAGAGGAATGAACACTGAATTTGACATAATTTCTTACTTATGAATATATTTACTATATTTGATGTGAGCTAATTTCACGGACTAACCTTAATTGGTTTATTCCAATATATAATTGATGTAAATCAGGAGATCAACGTAACAGGTACAGAGGGGTATCATATAACCAACAATTGATGACTGAATACACTAATCCAGATAGAGAACACCATATAGGGAGGATTGTATCGTGCAAATAAAGTGTAAATTGTGGAATGAATAAAGGAATTTAGATATAATACCATATAGAGTTCATCATAGTGAGAAAATTCAGGGAATTATCTAGATTTGGTCAAGTGAAATGATGTAACATTTTAGAATTACATGTGTATATATTATCTGTGACACAATTTATGACAGTAAGCGATCAAATAATGATCATCCTTTGTTACGTAACGGAATGTAACTGTACATTCTGGGGTGGATGAGCAGTTCTCATTTACATTCTTTTTGCTGATAGGTCATCCCTTAACACGTTTGATTGGTATTAGATGCCCGACCCCTTTATTATGTTGAATCTGGCATAGTGAGCAGTCTGCCACGTTTAAACTATTAAATACACTGTTCATAAATTGATGGGATTGCCGTCCCATATGTATGTCAGTGACATGAAATGAATTTGAATATCTTCTATTTGCCTGTAAATCTCTATTTCTTTTGAGCTCCAACAGCAGATTAATTCATTAGTCAGAAACAGCTACCGTGAGAAAATCATATTCAGAAATGGCCACCACGCTTGAATCACTCATTTACTTCAGAAGGATAATGTGATTAGACCAATGCGTGATGGCTACTCTGATCACATGGAGATCGTCATCTGCAAATTGGCTAGCGCGGGATGGGAGGCTGCTTGCGAGCTGCCTTCCATCCCGCTGAGGCCCATTTACCGGTGAATAATAGGTAGGTCCTTGAACATCTAGCCCACTTAGGGAGCACTAGTGGTACCTGATCATATCCATTTGGGTTAGATAAGATTCATTTCGAGGAGCGGACCGAGTGATGTATGCTTCCTCCGCAGGTTGACTGCCTCTACCCCATCTTCGTATACCACTCCTGTCACCACACAGGCTACTCCTGTGGGGCACAGGATCCTGGTGGCTGCCTCGCAGGCCATACAGATCACTGTTGACCGCACCTTTCGTACTGTTGCACTGTTATGCACCGATCATCAGTGGTGAGCGGTTTTGTACTGCTTTTGAGGCCACGGTCAAGGAGTACGAGAAACAATACAACCTACCTTAAATTTAAGGCTCACCCAGCATCTTCCCCCGTTCACCTGCACCTCGATCTCTCTCGTTGGTGCCCCTTAAGTGCCTTCCCTAGCCCACATTACCTTGCCTCTCCTGTAGAAAAACAAAAAAATACAAAATTAAAATGGTTCCTTTAGGAAACACATTTCACAGTTAAAAAATAGAACTTGTTTTCCTTTTTGTTTACTTCAACTACTAAAATATTCTTGAATCCATATCTTGTGTGCTCACACAAACTGCAGATGCACTCCATTACTTCGGAAAATGTCAACAATATCAAATTTGATATTTTCATTATGAAAAAATGTCATGCCAACATCCCGCAAAAAAAAAAAAACATACAACTTTGTTTCCATTGTACCTTGCATTCTTAATTTGTGGACAACATACATTTGAATGCATGCACATTTGTCTCTGAGATATACATGAAAAAATTATTTCAGAATGAGGAAACAGTTGCATCAACTTCCCAAATGTATCCCTCATTGCAAACTGTAATTAAATTCCACTAACATAGCCCAAACTGTTGCCTCCACAGTGAACTACAATGATGTTCGGATGCTTCAAGCGTACCATGTTCTCACAAAATGGGAGGAATTACGCCAACTTCATTACTCGAACACAAAATGGGAGGAATTACGCCAACTTCATTACTCGAACTCCATACCATGAAACTTAAAATTCAGCTCATCCAAGAGTCTCAAACAATCCACAGTGCTCAGAATACACCTTCCGTCAATGGATGTAGTCTCCCAGAATATGAACACTCTGCTTCCTCAAAAACATTGCCATAGCCATCTTCTGTGCACTCACCAAACAAAACTCCTGCTACCCTCTCTTCCTGTAGACCACACCCAGGAAATCTGATTAGCTGATCACCCAATGTCCGTGGATATCCACGAATGTCTGTGGTCTCCACAGCCTCCTTTCCATGCCAGCACCCATAAAAGACCGGGATGGCACGAGCAGATCTGCAGACTACCACAGTGTCCACAGACACCGTAACACAGGGCTGCCCTACTACCCTTTCTACTTACATGTTTGTAACACTCCCTCATTGGCTGCTTTCAAACAGTTACACAGCCATCCACCAATCACATCCCAAAACTCTACATGTAATCCTGTCATCTCAGTTAATCGCTTCAGATGTACTCTTGAACTCTCAGAGAACATGTCTCCTGTTACTCACAGCCACCAGCATCAAAAACTACTGTAAAAACTCTCCAAGATTTCTATTTGCAGATTCAACAACATCTGCATCTACCAAGACACAGTATAGGTATGCTTATATTTTTAAAAGTATTTGTTTCAACTCTTTTATAAATGTATATATGATATGATGCAGCATTTCAAATGCACATGTACACAAGTGTTTCTTGATGCGATAAGACAAGGAGGTGGTAACAAAAGGAGGACAAAATAACAATCATTCTAGGCCTTGCGCCATTCATATCACAAAAGTGCAGGGACGAGGGAATGGGAGAAGTGTCAGGGGGGAGGGGGGAGAAGGAGGGAGTTCAGTTAACTGTTATGCTCAACTGGTCTCTGCTGAGGCATTGAGGCATGGTTGCAGCCCTCCCGGGGGTGAGGTCGCTCGGGTCCGACTTCGCCCTCTGCGCTTATGTGGTGACTGGTGGTAATAGGTGATGCTGCTCTGGACTGCTCCTGAATGGACAATAGGGGGAGTCGGTATGCCAGCTTGTATGCCTGATCCCCTTCCAGACCCCTTCTCCCAAACCGTGGTACCCGTGGGATGCGCTGTCCCTGGAAAGCCTGAGCTCAGAGGGTGACCATATATACAGGGTTCCTTCATCCTACCCTGTAATAAGCTTCTCCAAAGCATATTCTCTTTTTATAACCACTCTAGCAAATGCCATGCATTGCAGCATTCAGCACCTGCTCACATCAAGTGGCAGGTACTTACAATGCTGTATGTTTCAAAATGTTTCTTTTTAGGAGCATTCTCATTAAAGTAAAAAACATATGAGCATTCATATCAGCACTGTGTGTAATTTATTTCTAAAAGAAATGAAACGCAGATTGAAAAGATGTGTACAACATTTTTTGAATGGCACTTGGTGGGTGGAAGTTTAATATGTTGGCAGTACATGCATACTAGACAACATGACACATTCCAATCTATATGTACTTGTCAAGTCTGGGTTGTTTTCTTTGCATTCTGTGACTTGTAATACTACATCTCCCATTAGACAACTCAGACTACAAGGACCAGAATACAAATTAAAAAAAAGACAAGATTGGACTGGAAGATTCAAAACTGTGACATTTATATGGAATAAAAAAATGGAAATTCTGTTTGTTTAAAAATATTTCTTTTTAGGAGCATTAAACTTTGCACTGTGTGTAACTTCTTTGTAAAACAAAAAGAAAGCACATACAAAACATTTGAAAACATTTTTCAGTGCCACTTAGTGTGTGGAAGTCTAATATGGTGGCAGTACATGCATACTTGCTAACATGACCAGTGACCAGTTCCAATCTGAAGGTGTTTATCCAGTTCTAGTATTTTCTCTGCATTCTGGGACATGTAGTCCAAGTTTTCTCTATGCAAAAAGTGCAAGTACAACTCCCACAATGCAAAGTAAAAAAAACAAGTCTTAATATGCACCTACACATTGGAATGGATCATGTTGGCAAGTGTTAAGATGGATTTCTGAACTCTGTCCTGGAGGGGCAGAGGTTCAGAAGGCCAGCCTAGTTTCTTGGAACAGGGTAACCTCTGGACAAGCCAGACCAATCAAGGTAGCGATCGCGGCGGTCAAGACCAGGTCTCAAGAGGGGTGAGGGTGACTGAAAGCCTGCAATGAGCACACAGAGCAAGGACACTTACAAATTACTCCAAGCAGGTGTTATATTAAAAATATAGACACATTTATTACAAGGCCTTTGTAACATAGACCGTAGCAAGAAATCACAATAAAACTCAGGTAAACCAACACATCATAATCCAATACAATATATATACAATTACCAACGAGCCTAACGAGTTAGACGCACAAAATGTGCAGACCACCTAGATGGGGAGGAAAACAGGCAGTGCAAATAATATTTAGACTCGGTCCGCCTTCAGAGGCACCTAACTAAGAGGAAGTCTGAGCCCTACGAAGAGTGGAGCCTTGTGCTCAAAAGTACCTGCACACGCTGGTGCCAACGGGCAAAGGGGAGTCTCTTCGAGTGACTCAGGCAGTTCAGTTCGGTGAACAAATGAAGATGAACCGAGCTCCGCGACTCCAATGCAGCCTCCACGGTAGGCAGAAGCAGGGCGTGAGTACGGAAAAGGTGTGCTGTTTGACACAGCGGGGAGAAGCTACGGGCTACTGAAGGAGGGCGACCAGTTCCTAGCGATGCTACTCACCGGTCCCAGATGCAGGCAGACCCAGGCTTCTCCGCGTCAGTTTCAGTGCTGGCAGGTTCGGATGCGAGCAGGGGACGTCTCGGCGTCGTGTAGATTCCACGGCAGCAGAAGTTAGAGTTGAGGATGTCCCAAACGCAGTGAACCCGCACAGATTGTCACCACAGCAGGGCAACAGAGCGGCCGTGTGTATTTCAGCCCAATGTACACTTCTCACTTCAGACCTGGGAATGCCAAGTGTACGAATCGTGTGAGAGTGGCAAGGACTCGTAATACAACACAACTTGACAGCGGTTACAGAGCAAGACTCCTGGGTAGGCTGGTCAGTCCACTGGATGGCCCAGAGACACTTCAGAAGGCTTACGTGCAGGAGATGGTGAAGATGCCGAGAATAGTTGTTCCCACTATTCCAAGGGGTCGAAGTACCAGTACAGGCCTTCTCGTTTGATCAGAGGTAGAAAGGGTTTCAGAAAGCGACAGCAGTGCAGAGGAGCAGTCCTTCAGCGGGTCACCAGCGATTCCTCGGTTCAGCCTCGTAGTTGTAGGATACTTGGCTCCTGTATTCCTTCGTTCGTGAGAACTCAGGAGATCGACATTGGTAGTGGTGTTTCCAGCCTCCTCTTATCCACGGTTCCCTTCGCGCCAAAACGGAGGGGACCCAATTGGAGATCTGCTCACAAAACACTCACACCATACGTGGACCTATCACGCGCCATGGCGGTCCCAGGCATTCACGACATACTAGACTCTCTGGCACCCAGGATGTGTATTGGGACCAGACATCCCAGCCCACATCCTGGAGGCACACACAAGGCCTGTAGAAGCCCGCGAAAGCATCTGTGTTTCGCGGGAAAGTACATGCCCAAATAAGGAAGGCCCCGGGTCGGCTCGACCTGGGGAAGGTGAAGGGGGCAAGACGGTCAGCGGGCATGACAAAGAGCCTCGTGGACTGGCCATTTTGGGAGCCAGGCCACCATTTTGGGCTAAGCGCGAGAATCGCGCTTAAACGCCAAAAGGAGCTCAAAAACACAAAGAAATGATCGCTGCCACCTGTCCTGTCTGTGATTCACTTGCACCGTTCATTAGCAATCCAACGAGAGTGTCTAGGGCCTGTAGAAGACTAGAGACCCAAGAGAGCAGTAACTTATCTTACAGTGCCCTCTTGTGTTATGTTGTGCGAAAGCTGCAACATGATAAAAGAACTACGGAAAACAACGTTTCCCGGTACTGACTGTCTTAAGGGCATGTCAGTTTCCCCGTAAGAATGGAGAGAAATCCCAGAGGAGTGCGGCAGAAGGCAGCACTTCTCTGGAAAAGTCTAGATCACGGTGAAAACAACAGCAAAAAGTTTAGTGGTTGCCACATGGAAGGAAGATTACCCACAATTAAGAAATCTTTCCTAATAGCAAGTATGCATGTAGTGTCACACTATCCAGCCTCACTCATTACATCCCTCACACTGCCACCATTCTCCACTTGCTCACACACATCTGTGTATCACCAAAGTATCTACATACAAACAGTTCACCTTAGATATAAAGTACTCTTCTTTCCCAACCTCTACTATAAGACACCAAATAATGCTGCAACAACAATCCGCCATTGCATTACCACTAAGCCACATGTTCACTATTCTTTAAATGCAACACATTACAAATACATTACACCACAAAGTACTTCTTTCAATAAAATAAGCAGCCCAAAAATAACCTTTTCTCTCACCCATTTTCTCTGTTTCTTCTAATGTACCAAACAGCACTACTCATACTCCAATTGTTCTAACAACATACTTTAACACACTTTAGTACACCACCCATAACACAACATCATTAACTCCTTTTCCCAACAACTCCTCCGACCTTCATAAAGAACAACCCCCTTTACCAAAAGTACTCCACTATTACCAAATGTACCCACTAATATTCTTTTACAATTTCAGGAAAGAAGAAGATTACCGAAGAAACTACAGAAAAAAGATCACTCTTTACATCCTACAAAGTAAGTCGATCAATATAACATGTATATCTCTCTAATTGTAACAATGTAATTTCACTATATATTAGCCTAGAGTATTACATTTATTTCACTCTTACCTCTTACTCGTTATATTATGAAATTCACACTCTTTCTATTCCCATCTAAACACCAGCATTATTGCACCCACTGTTTTCCTCGAAACAACAAAGGGCCTCATCACGAGTTTTGCCTTAGCCCTTACCGCCGCATTTAAGGGCTGGTGAAATCATGAGTTGGGTGGAAAAAATTGTATTTTTACCTTCACCTTTTTTCTGAAGTAAAAATGACAATTTTCAGGCCTTTTTGGCCCTTTTTACATGCCACTGGGATACGGCCCAACTCGCGATGAGGCCCATCGCGAATTGGGCAGTAGCCCTTCAATGCAGCTGTAACAGCATTACCGCTGTATTTAAAGGTCCGCCCAAACACAAATCTGGTGTGTTTACCACCAGCTCAGAGTATTACCACCCAGTAATTGCACCAGTGAATGTGGAGTAGCGGTTTGCTCCCAACCCGTGATCCGGCAGTAATACCGCCAGACGTGTGGACGCCAACGCAAAAAAAGTTGGCCGGTATCTCAATCGGGATACCGCCCAACTCGCAATGAGGCCAAAGGACAGCTAAAAAGTCACAATCTACCCTTAAAAACGACTGCAGAAGACTAATCTTCGAAGCTCTGATTGCCAGTGCATTTCTACTAAAGAGAAAGTTCTTATATTGATTTAAACAGAATGAAACCACTAACTAAATTAATACATCAAAAAAAGTATTTCTCAACATGTGCAATGTCAATATAGATACATTTTCAAACTTCTGTGAAGGTGAATGGATTCACACAAGCAGCAGAGAACCATATTTCATTGAAGAGACTTAAAACAAGAACAACAACAAACAATCACCGTAGACAGTAATGGCCGAGGGTATGAAATGGTAGGAGACTCTATTATGGCAAAAAAAACCTTTATATAAAAATCATCCCCACCAAACATTCAATCAAACGTTCCTTTTGCCCCAAACACACCACCCAGTGTACAAATGGACATACAGCTCAATATATAACATACGCCAACAATTCTTCAAATCTTTACGTCAATACCTCAATCACTACATGAAACTAAAAGACAAAAGTAAAATTAAAACTTTACAAACCATAGACTCCTGCCCAGTGCACAGCCACACTGGACTGTGTGGGCATTCGTTAGCCTGCATTTCAGGAATTGCTTGCAAAAAACACCTTCCACCACATCAAAATGTTAGGAATACTCCATTCCACTATACACAATTGTGTGCATAGACTGTTCTATGCAAAGAGTCCTGCTCTAGAACTCCAACATGTAAATACCATTCTCCTCCATGGAACAGCCAAATAACTCCTTCATGAAATTGAGCACATCCAAAGGGAATATTTTGGAAAATAAGTTGACTTAGAAAATTCTGTAAATTCAGAGAATATGAGTGAAAGCCTCACAAACCCCAAACTCCAAACACATACAAAAAAGAAATAGCTACATTTCAAAACACATCTACCGGAATACCAGACCAAGCATGTAACTGATGTTGCAGAATGTATCATAAAAAGAGCACAAAAATAGTAGATATAGCCTACGAAATAGAAGCCAATGAGGAATCCCAATGGTTCCAAATAGTTTTATATCTAAAAACAGAAAATAAATACAAAATAACTGACCCCTCAACAGTTTGCACGTACTGCAATTCAGAGCTTAACAATAACCAAATGCTATCAAGTGCTATTACTAACAACTTATCACTTCCAAAAGCTCTTAAACAACTTAACTTGTATGACAGTTTTTTATAATCCAAACAGTACACCCATTTCAAGCTATAATATGCCTTCAACTGAAAACAGCCAAATTGCCACCATCTGAGTTACTAAGTGGCATCCGTGGCAAAGTAATATATTTGCCATTAGATCTCAAAGAAAATGTAGAAACTCTAGGAGTATGATGGCCAATAGATCAATCAACCACCCAAATAATTCAAGAATCACCACCAACTGGCCAATTTGAACATGTAGATCCTGTTACTGCAGCCCACATTTTGGAACAGTACACAATAAACTCACCATAATCCAAAGATACCATAGAAGATGCATTAGAAGCATACCAAATGTGTCAAGCCAAAGGATCCCCAATGAGCATTTGGGAGAAAAGTGTAGAAGCATATGCTCTTGCTCTACTCTTTCCTACAGGAAAAGGAGGAAATATGATAAAAGATCCATACAAATTACTGAATCACAATATCGCTCTTCATGAATGTATTCTGAAGACCCCAGATTCGGATCAAAATGTAGAATACATTTTCCACCTCGTGTATGAAAGTGAAGTAGCAACTCTATGTTATGGAGTTGCACACACATTAAAAACAGGCTCACATTTTTTAAACATGCCCGCTACCCAACTGCTTCCAAAGATAAAAAGACAAAGATTATGTTTTGCAGTCAAGTATCACAAATCTCTTGGCAAACATGCGTGGTACAAAAGAATATTGGTTTTCACGTCACACTGAGGTACGCTGTGTGCTAAGGAACCTCGGATCTCCTACATTGTTACTTTACGTTGTGCATAATACGCATAGGATGACTTTTTATGCACTGCAAACCAAAATAAAGAGGGAATAGATACAAACACACCAGGAGAACTATGTTCTATGGACTCTGTCAATGTATCAATGTACTTTCACTATCGCTTCATTGCCATGCTGCACTTCATCTGCAATAAAAACTACCCCTCCAATCAGAGAAGTGGAACACTTCTTTTGGAGAAAATAATATCAATCCACAGGAGCACCACATATCTACATGCATTTGTACATAAAAGATGCTCCCAAATTTGGCCACGACAGTGATGCCACGGTATTACAGGTTATTCCTGTGACATCCCTTCAGAAACCACACATAAGTGCTGCAAATAATACTGACGTAGATATGAAAGCAATGGGAAATGCTACACCAAATGTTGCTTTGGCTTCCCTATACCAGTTTGTAAATAGCTTGATGTCTTCTGTTAGAAACAGTGTGAAAGGCAAAAGCCCTAAAAACACATACAACATTAAAAGGGACAAAGCATCCAATTACATGAATGATTGCAATGCAATCAAAGCTCTTTTATGGCATACAATACATCACAGACAATTCCACTGCAGTTGCCAGTTATGTCACAGCCTATCTCACGAAAGTTGAAAAAACAAAGCTAAAAGACCTGTAAGATGACATATCTTCTGACAAAAGACTGTCACAAAAATTGTACAGCTTTGGTATAAAAATGCTCCCCCATTGTGAATACAGGTACTACAAAGCTGCAGACCAGTTTAACAGGTACAGCCTTACATAGCAAATATGAACACATTGTCTGGCTAAACCTTGGTCCAGTGTTACGTTCACCTGGTATCCACAGGGACGCCACCCAGCCGGGTTACTCGCTGGTATGCTTCTCAGCTTTGCCCAGATGTGGTCTGCAGGGAAAGTTCTGCCTGAAAATACAGGAGGACTGTGTTCAAGACTGACAAACTGGAGTAAGTATCCTCCCTCCACCCCCGTATGATTTCAGCCCCTCTGGGGCCCTCTCCTCACCTTGTGGTAGAGTTAGGCATGCTCTCTGCCCTGCCTTCTTTGCAGGAGCGCGTTGTCTTTCATGGGCGTGTGCGGTCCAGTTATATCACTGACGCTGGCCCGTTTGATATTGTTCAGGTAGGTCTTATTGCTGTTCTTTAGTTTTGTTGCTATCCTGCATGCATTTCTTTGTTTAAAATGTCTCTTTTTTTCTCCCTTAGGTATGCAGAGCTTCAGCGCGGTGAACTGGCTTGGTTGAGCCCCGCTGGTAAATGATGGCGCATTAAGAGCGCTATGATGCGGTAAGTAAGCGCTATACACAGCTCTGCGAAGTCTTGCCTTTGCTAACCTGTGTTTTCCTTCCTTGTAGGTTGCGGTGTTCTTCAGTGCGAGTGGAATGTCCGGAGTGGTGCCAGCCGTGAGGCGACCAGCCAGGTAAGCCTTTTGAGAAGTTTGTAATTTACAAATGTCTCTACTGCTTTCTTTAATGTCGCCTCTATCTTCCTCTTTCAGGTCGTTCTGTCTGGGAAGCGTGCATATTCGAGGAATCTGTTCTCAGTAGCTGCGAGTGGTTAAAGATGAAGACTGCAGGTAATGATGTTCCTTTTGTCTCCTTGCAGGTTCTGCTTCTCCGAGGTTCGAGGGAATAGCTGGACACGGTGAGCGTCACGCTGTAAGCTGCAAAGTAACGCAACGCGTGTTGTCTTGCTCGGGTGTGGTTTAAATAGCCCCAACAAAATAGTCCAGGTAAAGTAGTCCCTAGGCTGCCACACCCAAAACACTACACCGCATAGCTTGGTTCCTGGGAACCAAGCTATGTGGATGCCTCCATGTTGGCTGACTACACAATAAGTAGTTCCCAA
The DNA here is from genome assembly GCF_040938575.1 of Ambystoma mexicanum. Taxonomy (NCBI): domain Eukaryota; kingdom Metazoa; phylum Chordata; class Amphibia; order Caudata; family Ambystomatidae; genus Ambystoma; species Ambystoma mexicanum. The sequence continues at coordinate 1,086,788,542 of NC_090926.1, read as the reverse complement.
GCACATGTTTCTCATGGTGTATGAGCCTGGTGCCATAGGCGCCAGGAGTGGCTCCAATAGGGTTTTGGAAAAGGATGCCAGGCTCTAAAGGCCCGAGTCCTGACTCCACCTGGCCAATGGGTTTGCCAGAGGAGGTTTTGGGCGAAGGTCGTAACAGCCAGCTTCATCCAGAACAAGAGTACTAAAATCCTGTAAAAAGATAGAAACAATAGCCACAATTGATCCCAACAGCCAGGACATTTTAAAAAACAATTTAATTGACACATACTACCCAAACAAAATTACTGCTTTGGAAAACATTGTCCTGTACAACATAGCCCAAAAGCCAAGAACCACTTGGTGAACCATTCATTTTAAATGAAGCAGAAATTGCCATGACTGAGGTCGAAAATACCATATATCAATTTAAACAATCTGAAGACTTGTCAGTGCTCAAATCTCTCAAATCACAGCTAAATGATGAACAACTCACCATTTATCTAGTAGTCACTGAAGAAATTGAACGTGGCTTTAAACATGAAACTACCTGTAAAAAGTATAAACCTCTGCTCCTACATGTAAGTGGTGAACCTGGTTTTGGTAAAATGTTCTTAATTAAAATAATCAGCACATTTCTACACAACTTAACAAAAAAAACTTTCATCTGTTGTAACAGCCCCACAGGTTTAGCTGCCTACAACATAGGAGGTGTAACCTACACCAAAACAAATTAGAACACTACACATTATCACCAGAAGACGCTACTTAAGTACACAGAATTCTGAATCAAATGACTGTGCTCCTGACAAGTGAAGTAAGCATGGTTTCCAACCTCATGTTGGCTTTAATTTATCTCAGAATGCAAGAAGTCCTAAAAACCAACTTTGAAGAACTATTTGGAGGCAAACACATCATTGTTTTCAGTGACCTCCCACAATTAACTTCAGTAAAAGGTCAATCTATTTTCAAAACATTAGGACACAAACAATGCCATAACACACTAAGAAGCATTGGACATGTAAATCTCTGGCAATATTTTCACCACTGAGAACTAACTCAAAATACATGTCAGTCTGCATATCTCACCTATGCTAACATTTTAAAAAGCATTAGAACTGGTTTGCTTACTAAAGATGCAAACTCCATCTTAAATACTAGACTAATCCATGAGCCATATGGGCAAAACACACCTGCCCCAGATGTCATGGAACAATTAACTTAAAATATAAAATTCATGTCCTTAATGCCAACCCTTGCAAGCTGTAGTCAATTCAAGGATACAATGTGGAAAAAAGAAATTCAACTCACACTGCATATCAGCTCCAAAGACACATTAGAAGTGCACCACATGACACTCCCTATGTGCCAACAAGCAACAGCACAAATAGCTTAGAAACATCTATCTACAACACAGCTGGATTTGAAAAAGTATTAACTCTGTGTCTATACTGCAGTGATTCGGAAGCGCAACCTTGACGTAGTACAAGATTTTGTCAATGGAGTAATTGGTCCAGTTGTTGACTTCCAAACATATCCACATGACAATAACATTCAGTTTGTCAACATCCACTTTGACAAATTTGCAGAAGTAAAAAATAGGCCCTAACATGTTTTCTTCTTTTCAAAGCCATGTACGTACGCAGAGAACAATTCTTTCTATCTCTTGCATATGCTGTCACTATTCACAAATCACTAGGTCTAACCCCACATCACGCATTGATTGACATTGGCAGAACAGTCTGTAAAGAAGGTATGAGTTACATAGCACTTTTGCTTCTTTGTACACTCAATGGTCAATTCATAGTTGATTTTGATGCAAAAAAAGTCAATGCTGCCATTCCTTGCATCCTAGAAACATCAGGCTTTGTGCACTGTACACCCTCATCTAGATATGTACCCTGTACCTCAAAAAAGAAAGCCTATAAAAAGTAAACTAATACAAACAGAACCTATAACAGATCTCCCAACAATACCGCTAAAGAAACAATGAACAACTACTGCTCCATCAAATAATAGAACCACAAAACGGTCTAGTCCAAAATCAACTGCATGTCCATCAGAATATAAAGAGACAAATGTCTCTTCTCAAAAAATAACTGCAGGCCCATCAAAGGAAAAAGAGACACAACTCTCTGGTCCGTTTAATTTCAGCAACACAACTGAAGTAAATTGCTATGCAAATGTAGCATTCAATCTTCTTTTCCAATTGCTGCCAATTGCTCACAACATTTACTTAAATGGATTGGACCCTTTGTGTTTGCAAATGCTCATACTTCATAGAAAAGCCACACATAATCCTGACAGCACCTACAGTGTCTGAGGTATAAGGCAAGAAGTGGACTGATGTGCAGGAATGGTTAAGTTTACCATAAACGCACAGGAAGATCCACAAGAATTACTAATGTATTTACCACTGGTATAGGAAACCAAAAACCATGTTTCCATACATATGGAAACATGCATGCGCACTCTGCAACCATGTTTCACAAGACCACATCCCTAACAAACGATTTGTGTATGTATCCATACCAAATTTGGAATCCATTCCATTTCACCAGCTTCTGCAGAATGCAAATCATAGCTTATTATGCCATTTTTGTAATTCAGACAATCATTCCAACATACAAATAAACTCACATGGCCAATATGTGATACTAATGCTTCTAATATACAGCACAGATGGTATCAAAGACAACTGTAAGCTTACTAGCTTCACACATGCCAAATATCTCTTGGCAAAAAAACCTTCACAACAGTGGGCAAAATCTACCACACTGGTGCTACAAACACTTCAGGCCACTATACTGCATATGCCACAAAATAAGCAGTTGGTTTCAATGTAACAGCACCTCCATTACTCCAAAACATAGGTTACCAGCAAATCTAACAAATGCCTTCTTAATATTCCTTGTCACTAAACTGTAGCACAATAAACAGAATATGGCAATGGGTATCTAACTACATCCATAATACCCTTCATTGAAATACACTTAAATTATAGCATCACAGTTCTTGTGATTGCCTTACTTCTTGTAAAATCCAATATAATTACAATACACCATCATTACCACCAAATCTAAGAAATGCCTACTTAATATTCTTTCACCTCAAATGTAATCACTAAACTATAGTCCAATAAACAGTATGAATACACCAACTGGTATCTAACATGCTACAATAGTACTTTTAAAACTCAAAACCATTAGTAAGTACTTCTAAAATACCCTTCATTGCAATACACTTCAAATATGCCATCACAGTTATGCTTACTGCAAAACTTCTTATACAGTCCAATACAGTGAGAATATGCCAACAGGTATCAAACTACTTTAAACATTCCCTTAATTACAACACACTTCAAACAAACATACTATCACACTTACACTCATATAATTATACTAGATTTTGTTTTAATCCTCTATGGATTTATTTTCCCAATGACCCGATTATTCTTTCATGTCAATACAACAACAGTGTAGCACACACTAATGTTGTACCAAACATAGTGCATAGAATGTACTGTTGATGAGGTTCGAAAAAGTAAATATATATGTACAATTGTATGCAATGAAAGCTTTTAAACTATCCTGCTTAAAACATTATAGTGTTTTTTGTTCACAGAAAAAGAACCAAAGATTCCAGGTTTATTACTGTATGCAACTAAGTAACCATACCAAGTATTATCCTATTTGTTATCTTCACAAATAAACAAATAAAATTCCATAATTCCATAATCACTATCCTTAATTGTACCACAATCATAAATACCATATACACTTCAATGCTATCATTCCACCAAATTACAAACTCTATATACTCCCGCTACAGTACCTATAATTACTATATAAATATTACTATGCTATGTGTTGTGTGGCATACACATAGCATGCCTACAGCCATGCCCCCGAGAATCTGGCCACTGGCCAAAACCAACACTATAGAATTAAACCATATAACATACAATACACCTTCAAATAACAAGATTCGCCCTGAACCCCTTGCATTCAAAATGATGCCAGCAGACCCTAAAAGTGACAGTGGACTCAGCGGCACCTGCACACTTTTTTCACCTATACAAACTGCTCCATGCCAACTTTATTCCACTCCCCCACCAATTCCAGCCCCTCTTACGGCCACCAAATAACCCCAAATGTGTTTTCCACACTTTTTCCGCACTGGTATATCCGCGGAAACCGGCAGCTGTCTGTGGATCCAACATGGCGACTGTTCACAAAAATATGACTCAGCCCACATTTTTCACCATCCAATCAGCAGGCGCGTACAATGTCCAATGACATAACGCTGTATCCTGGACTACGAATTAGGAAATTAGTCAGCATACCAGACCCAGATATCACTATTTTTTGTATCTACATTTTGGCCATTTTTAAAAAAACTACTGGATGGATTTACATCAAATTTTTAAAAAAAGCCGCCGCTCTAAGCGCACATTTGGTAAAAATATGTACAGTGGTTTGGGCTGTAGGTGTGAGAAATTTTGTTTTTTCCAATGTGTCTATGAGGATTTTCACAAATATTGGCACCCCTATAACTTTGTCTCCCCTGGATGAAACTGCACTACACTCCGGAAACTCATTCTGAAGGGTCCATATACTTTATTTAGCAAGGTTTGATGAGGATTCATCCCGGGGGACAAAGTTATAAGCCACCCAAAAAGTGCTCTTTCTATGAGTTGAGCAACTTAACCATAACAACAGGGCCGCTACCGCAGGCCCTGTAATATCTATATAAAAGGGACATTTGTGGTTATGTTCGAAATGTTCAGCATACTTCCCAACATGCTACAAACCTAAAAATTGGCATGTGGGTAGGTTCCATGATGTAGACAATGTAAACAGTAAAATATACATTTTTCAATATCTTTTTTAAGCAGTCTACAATGCTTTGATATGTGTGTGTTTCTGTTCGAAATGTTCAGCATACTTCCCACCATGATACAAAGCTGAAATATATCATGTGGGTAGATTACATGGTGTAGACCACAAGCACCAAGTCTGACTCCAAGTGGGTCTTTGGAGGGATGGAGAGGTCCTTTAGGGCCATGTAGGTGATCGTGGCCTGGCTCCAGCCTGACATCTTGGAGGGCTGGGGACATGAGGGGCAGGAATCATGGCATCCTCCCTACTGTCTAACACCTCCAACCTGCTACTACTAGGTGACTTCAACATCCACCTAGACTCACCTTGCACAGCAACCACCCTCTTCACTGACCTCTGCTCCTCCCTAACTCTCTCCATTCTTCCCTTTAGCCCTTCCCATTTTGCTGGACGCACGCTAGTCATCCACTCCAACCTCACTCTCTCTACTCCCCTGGTCACGCCTCTCTCCTCACATCCCTCTTGGGTCCCTACGGCCCTGTGACAACGCATAAAGCTCTGCCAACCTCGTTCACGAGCATACATCCGATGAAACAAGTGTCAGCTGCGGCCTTCTCTTTCACCTTCATTCCCGCTTGCCCACCTGACACAGACATGTTTCCGCTGATTCTGCTCTCAACAAGTTCTATCTGTTCATCACCAACACCCTTGAAATCCTTGCCCCAGTCATGAGTGTTAGGGAGAATTCTCCAGAATGGCTAATTTCCCTTAACTGTTGAGTGCCTCAGCAGCTTTGCTGGATTTCTAGGGTTGTAGGTCAAAGGATCGACAACCAAAGGGTCGAATGGCCAAAGGATCGACACCAAAGGTCCGAAAACCAAAGGGTCGAATTTTATTTTAGTTTATTTTTTACTTATTTTTTTTTTTTTGGGGGGTCCCACCTAACCCCTGTTTTTTGCTAAAAAAACATTTTTTTTACCTATACGAAAACCTAAAAGAAATATATAATTAAAAAAAAAAATTCGATCCTTCGTCCTGTTGACCCTTTGGTGTCGATCTTTTGTCCTGTTGACCCTTTTTTTTCGATCCTTTGACTAGACACCGATTTCTAGAATGTATTTTTTACCTGGTAAGAGTGTGAGCCTTTTGTTTCCACTCTTATGTGTTTTGCTGTGTGTTGTATATTTTGTGCTCCTGGACTATGGAGTCTCACCCAATCCATAGGCATCATCTTTGCACCCTTAGTGCAGTGACACAGAGTTGTCTTTTCAGACTTCCCACTGTTAAACTCCATTTTCTGAGACTGACTACTGTCTCCCAGAACATGTAAAGTTGCCATTGACTTTACTAGTCTTTTTAAATTTACAGACCCTGTACAACCTATCTTCCAATAGAGTACTGGAAGGGTTAATAGTTATCTCTTTTTGTCTGATTCTCATGGAACATTATTTAGTTCCCCTTTCTCTAAGATTTGGCTGGTGGCAGTGGTATCTACCATTTTTTTTCTTCTGCGAGATATGAAAATAGCCTTGGTACTGTTAGAGGCTATGGTGGTAGCCTCAAACTCTTATCTGCTGGACCCCTTTTCATTTTATTTGGTTCCAGTCGGGTTTATTCGTCATTTCTTTTTAATAAAGGTCTTTCTCGTGTTTTACTCTGCGCGCCAACCCAGGTTTGGTTCCTTTGTTTAGTTTGATTGGCTAGCTGGCTTTCCTGCGAGGACATCCATCCTGCTGTGTGATTGACAGCCAGGTTATGTGAATGGGAGAAAACTGCTTAAAAGCAGGTCTGTGGGACTTGGAAGGCACAGTCGCCACTGGAACGAGAGAACCAACGTGGAGCTGAAGGAAGAGGAATCCTGCAACTAATGGACATCCCGGTGATGCCCTGCTGCAGGTCGGAAACACCCGAAACTCCAACGAAGTAGAAGATCTGCAAGGAATCTTCTTCCCTTGAGCTTGGTGGGACCAACCAGCTCGCCAAACATCAAATGCCGGCCTTCCTCTCCTGGTCAAATTTGCTGTGCCTCGCTGCAGTGAGCCGGCTAGCCAGGGGGAACAGAACCTGTTTGGGTTTTAAGGAGCGCACCTTTTTTTCGACACTTTGCTCTGCTGCTGGCTTCTTCCCTGGGCAGTCCAGGACCCTCCCGTCTTCCTCCTTTTTGTCACCACGACAGTCGCTTCAGGAACCGTGGGCTTGCAGGAACTGCCAGGAACAGCCCCTCAGCTACAGTATTCTTCTTCATTTAAAGTACTGTGCAAATCCGGTCGTTCATTCCGTCTGACTGCGGTGTAAGTGTTTGAAATCTTTCACCTCTCCGAAGGCTTGTCCTTCTCTTCTCCTTTGAATAACATTTCTTCCGACCAACTTCGTTTTGAACTCTTGGCAAAGACATAACTGTGAACTACTCTGAACTGTATGATCCTCTGCAAAGACTTTCAACCTTTAACATTGGCCCAGGCCTATTGACTTGAATCCTAGTTGTAGCAACCCTTTTCTAGATTGCCCTACCTATAACTTGTTGGTGCTGATTGATTATTGATAACCTTGTCTCTTCTCCCTTTTAAATTGCTGGAGTGCCATTTTGCTCAAACTTCATTTTGAGCCTAACTTGTCCAGAATTGATTAGGGGTCATTGTAGTGTATTTAGATTTTGATTTTCTGCTGCTTTATATTAGTGAACTGTTTTATAACCAATGGTGTAAATAAATGTATATTCCTTTACTCAGAAACCTTGAATCAGTGTTTGTTTGAACCACAGTAATTGCTGTCCTTTGTGTAACTTCTGATACTGCTCACTTTACTCTTGAGATAAGTCTGGCTGCTCAGCCAGCGCTACCACTTTACTGTGTAGTACAGGCTTGTACCAAAGGTGAATTTTTGCTTATATTTGTAGTCTTAATTATGTGTGGTACTCCCAAAGGGTACTGCATATGATTCAGCCTAACAATGAGGATCCGCCTGAAACCTGCCTTCAAGCATAACACCTAGTACACATCCGATCTTGCAGACCATAAATGTAAGTGCAGGACTGCTGAATGGAAGTGGCACACCTCAGACTCACACTCTGACAAACTGGCCTGCCGCCTGAAACAGAGACACTCCAGACTCTACATCCATGCCAAAAAAGAGCCCATATTCAGGCACGAGTGTCCAGTGCCTCCAACAACATGGCTGAACTCTTCAAAATCTGGAGGGAACTTGCCATCCCATACGCAGCACCTTCTGCCCGTAATCCTTCCCAGGCCCTGTGCAATGCACTGGCCTCTCACCTTACTTCCAAAACCCAGGACATACTGAACACACTTGTCATGCACTCTCCCAACCCAACCATCATCCCTGGCGCCCCTGCATCATTCACCCTCCTCCTTCCTCCTTCCCCTCCACTCCTGAAGAAGTCACCAGAGTTGTCGAATCCATGAAGGTCTCGTCCAAACAGGTTGCCCCTTGCCCCTCCAGAACCATCAAGGAAAATATAGCCTCTCTCAACCCTGCTCTGGCTGATCTCTGCAACCACTCATTTGCTACTGCCCGGCCAGAGAATCCAAAGCTACTGGAGCTCACATTACTACGGATGCACTATACAGTGCCCATTCAAATTGCAGGACTATCCTTGAATCATGTTTTTCAACACTATCCACATGCCTTGATAAAGACCCCCAAGTGGTCGAAACACGTGTATGCACCCTAGTATCATTATTAAAAAACATGCCAAATACAAGTGGTTGTGAGCTTTTTGTAACCACAACATGACAATCTAAATCCCAATACTTTGACATTGTATCAATTGCATGTACATCGCCTTTTACGCAAAAATCCCCAACCCCTCTACGACTCATTGGCTACTGGTTTCTTTCCATCTTCCATCAAGCACTCCCTTGTGTGCCCCCTCCTTGAAAAACCCTCTGCAGCCCCTTCCTGCCCGACCAACTACCGCTACATTTCCATCACCCCTTCCTGGGAAAACTGCTCGAGAAGCTGGCCCTCCCCCAACTCAACTCTCATACCGAACTTGTGGGCTGCCTACATGACCACCAGTATGGATTCACAGAAACTGCTCTTCTGAACACCTCTGAAGAAGTGCTCTCATCTCTAAACTCCAACTCCCTTGTTGTCCTCATCCTTCTTGATCTCTCTTCTGCATTTGACACAGTGAACCATTCCATCCTCATAAAAAGGCTCCATGACACCCATGGCATCTCGGAGCGGGCACTGGGCTGGCTTACCTCTTTCCTCGCTGACCATTCCTCCAAAACCATTCTGGGCCCTTTCACCTCAACTTTCTTCATCCACCACCTGTGCCGTCCCACAGGGCTCCATTCTTTTGCCCTGGCTTTTACACATATATCTTCCTCTGCTGGCACAACTCATGTCCTACTTCTCCCTCAACTTTCAGTTCTACGCTGACCATACACAACATTTCTTCAAGCTACAATGCCCTTGCACCCTCCTTCATCCCTGACTGCCTCTCTGCCTTCCAGGCTTGGTGCACTGCTAATGACCTCTGCCTCAATGCCAGCAAAACAGATATTCTTCTGAGTGGGTCCTCTGCACCATACTTCTTCCCTCCACTCTGGCCTTCCTCCATGCCCCCCCTCCACTGAAGCTAAGAATCTCAGAGTCATCTTCGGCTCTTGCCTTTCCTTCATCCCACATATTCAGGACATTGTCAAGAAGTCCCACTTTCAGCTCTTCCTTCTCAAAGGGACTCTACCTTACCTCACCTTCCCCCAGAGACTCAATGTTACTTGTGCTCTGGTTCTCTCCAGACTAAACTACTGCGATAGCCCCTTCCTTTATCGTCTTTCCTCCACCCTGTGACCCCTCCATCTCACCCAGAATAGGGCAGCAAGACTTATCCTTGGCCTCAACCCCAGCGACCACATAGAGTGAGCCTGAGGTCTGCCACTTCCGTTCTGCAGCACTGCACTTGCGTTTCAGGGCTGCAAGTTCAGAGTTGTACCATGTGCTCCGCTTGGAGGCATGTTTCAGGTGGCTCCTCATGACTGGGGAAAGAATGTCAAGCGTGTTAGTGATGGCAAGATGGGGTGATGGTAGATGCAAATATAGCAGCTGACACTTGTTTCATTGGACGGATGTTCGTGAACGAGGTTGGCAGGGCTGGGGGAGGTGCAGTCAAATGGCAGAGAGGGTCTAGGTGAGAGGAGAGGAGATAATTATCTGATAAGGAGAGGGGGTAGTGAATGGGGAGGAGAGCAAGTGATCAGAGTGGATGATGGCGTGGAGAGTGTTTCCAGCCAAGTGGCTAGGACTAGAGGGGAGAATGGAGAGGGAGAGCGAGGTGTGCAGGTCTCAGAAGAGAGTGGATGCCATGATTGAGGAGTCAAGGTGGGTGTTGAAGTCACCCAGGAAAATGAGTTTAGAGCTGGATGAGAGGAGAGAATAGGAGAAATCAGCCCATTCAGAGAGGAACACGGTGGTAGAACTAGGTGGTCTGTAGATAGTGGCAATGGTCGGAGAGGAAGTGAGAGAGGTGACCAGTTTGCAAACCAGGCTCTCGAAAGAAGAATAAGGCTGGGTGGATATGAGGGAAGAAGGGACCCACTCAGGGAAGATCAGGGCAACCCCACTGCCAGCACAGTTGGGATGAGGCTTAGAGATGATCTTGTAGCTGTCTGGGAGAAGCAAGTAAAAAAACAATGACTGAGCTGGCATTGAACCACGTCTCTATAAGAGCGAAGATATCAAGGTCAAGTCTTCAAGACCGATGTTGGCAGAGTATTTGATAGCAGAGCGAGCATTAAGCATGGCTAGATGCAAGAGGACAGTGCTTTTGAAGGTTTTCCACTGAGGGGTACAAGGGTGTAGTGCACCAGTCGGAGGAGCGGGGATAGAGAGAGTGGGAAAAGGAGTAGCAGGCGTGGAAAGGAGGAGGTTGACTTGAGGACCCTAAACCAAGATAGTGCCATTGTGATATTGATATTGCTATTTTATTTTTATTGCGCTCGTACACAAGTGTTTCAGAGCGCGACAAGGCAAGGGAGGGGAACAGGGAAGAACAAAACAGCGATCTTACTAGGCCCAGTGATATTGAGAACGCGCAAATGCATGGGAGAGGGGGAGGGGAAAAGTGCATGGAATGGGGGAGAAGTGGAAAGTTCGAAGCAGAGGAGAAACAGATAAATAACAACAAATAAATAATAAAGGCAACAAACAGGGGTAGTGTAGCCAGCAATTTGCAAGTGCTAGGTTTAAGGCAGCAGACAGGGTAGGGCTGATAAGTGCAGGAAGAAAAAGGGGAGGGATGTATGTGTACAGATACAGTCCCCAGTGCAAGGGGTGGCCCAGAGGCAGTGCGGGAGGGTGGCAGGGTGAGCAGGTACCTGGGCCTGGGGGACAGAGGGTGGCCAGGTGCACAGTGCCAAGAGAGAACAGATCAGCAGGGGAGAGGGGGGCGAAGGCAGAAGAAAAGAGCAAGGTCTTGAGGTGCTTCCGGAACCGGAGATGGTTCTCCTCAAGTTTTATAGTGGCAGGGAGGCTGTTCCAGAGGGAGGCCCCAGCCAAAGACCGAGATCACAGCTCGTTTCTTTGAAAAATGACTGACCCTGAAGGAGTTGGAGGTAGAGGAGCGAATAGCTCGAGAAGGGAGGTATTTGCGGAGGGATAGCTGAAGGTATTTTGGACCAGGCCCCAGAAAGCCTTGTGGACAATGCAGAGGGTTTTGAATTTAATCCTTGCATCCACTGGGAGCCAATGGAGAGATTTCAGAGCTGGAGAGATATGATCCCAGGGCTTGAGGCCAAGGACAAGTCTCACAGTCCTGTTCTGGATTAGTTGCAGAGGGTGGAGAGTAGAGGCAGGTAGATTTAGAAAGAGGCTGTTACAATAGTCCAAGCTAAAGAGAACCAGAGCTTGGGATACAATGAGCTTCTGGGGGAAGGATAGGAAAGGCAGAGTACCTCTGAGGATGTGCAGTAGGAAATTTGACTTTTTAGAGACCTCAGAGATGTGGGCGGAGAAGGAAAGGGAGGAGTCCAAGATGACCCCGAGGTTCTTAGCCTCGCAGGTGGGGGTAGGAGAGGGCCAAGGGAGGCCGGCCAGAGAGTGAGGGGAAAAGATGGTGAAGGTGTGCAGATGAGGAGGATCTCCGTCTTGCTGGCATTCAGACAAAGATCATTGGCGGCACACCAATAGACATTAATGATAGACTTTGATGATGAGAAGCATGTCAAGAGTACCTCCCATCTATGCCACCATTAATGGGTGCAGATGTGAGTGGAGAGATAGTAGAGATAAGATGAGGAGTCTGTAGATATGGAGAGGGAACAGAAAAGAGGATATCAGTGAAAATCGGCCTGGACGTTGCACTAAAATAGGTATCTGTGATAGGTAGGCCAGGGTTAGTGGTCAGGATGTCTTTTTTAAGCCTTTTTCTTCCAGACCTTGTGAGAGAGGGGGGATAGGTGATAGTAGAGCAGTTAGAAAAGATAGGGGAGATGGTGAGTGCCATAGAGGCAGCAGAGGAGAGGAGATGAGTGTCAGGGAGAATTCTCTCTTTAGGCTGAATTTCCTAACCTAGTGAGTCCCCCAGCAGCTTGGCTGGATTTCTGGAGTTTGTTTTTTTTCCTCCTGCCAAGAGTGAGACTCTTTTTCTCCCACTCTTGGACATGTTTATGGTGTTCCTTTGACTGTTAATGTGTTTTATGGGCTATGGGGTCCTTTAATAGGGTCTCATGTGTTTTTATTATGTGTGTTACACAGCACCCTCCGTGCAGTAACACAGGGGTGTCATAGTGACCCCCCACCATAGACTGCATACCCTGGGACTGACTACTGTCTCCCAGGGCATGTAAAGTCACCATTGGCTTTACTAGTCCCAAATTATTAACAGAAACCAGTACAAACCATCATATTGTGGACGTACTGGTCGGGGCAATTCGATTGCCCCTGGGTCTGTTAGTCGAGGGGGCATGACTCCGTCCCCCCTGATCGAGTTTTGGCTGGTGGCAGTGGAAACTACTTTTTATATTCGACCGCAAATAGTTTTCTATGGGATTTTCCCATTGTTCGAGGCTACCAACTTAATTATTTAATTCTCATAGCCTCGAACATACCGCCGGTTTATTTATTTAATATTAATTTGGCGGTTGGTATTTTTTGCCAGGACTTGATTCTAAAATGGCGTCTGTGTTCTCCAGCATGGGGTCTGGCATGGATTCACATGCTCATGAATATTCCCCGTCGTCAGGCTGGGAATCCTCGGTAAAGAAAAAACCAGTATCAGTTTTGTTTCTGATCTGTCTTTCGTAGTAATAACCAATCACTGGTCTCTGCGTCATACTGACCACAGCCAATGACTGCCCTCTACCTAAGCACCGCCTCCGGCAGCCATCTTCAGATTTTTACCGCACGTTCATGTGTTGGGATCCTCGTGCTATTGCTCTCGAGAGTTAGTGCTATTTTTTCACGTTTTTTTCTCAAAAACTTCGTTTTTTCGGTCAAAAGAGCCTCAAGCTCCACCGACTCACCATCCGATCAACGGGGACCCGTTTCGGATTCGTCTGCGCCCCTCAAGGGTGAAGATTTCGTCGAGCTACGCTTTTGGAGGACTCCAGAAGTTTCTCAGGCCCGGCCATGGCCCAGGAGAAGGGAGGCTCGACGCCCGGAAAGCTGTTCAGGGTCTGCCCTGGATGCCAGCTGCAGAACGTCTTCAAGGAGGACGAACACTCTTTTTGTCTTTACTGCCTACATGAGGACAAGACGCACGTGGAGAAGGACTGTGCGTTTTGCGGCAACATGTCGGAGCGGACCATGAAGGACCGCCATCAACGTCTCACCAACTGGCTAGAAGGGAAGAGCCCGTCCGGCGAGAAGAAAAGGAAGAAATCCGAGCGGTCTTCTAAGACCTTTGAGGACGCCCCGGCGACGGGGGTCCAACATAAGGCCAAGCACCGCGAGTCCGCTGGCACCGGGAGCGCCGAACGGTCGGGCTCTACGGGCGCCAGGCAGGGCGCACCCTCCCCGGCACCATCAACCACGAGCCAACGCTCTGGGTCGGGTAAGAGGAAGGCCGAGCACCCGGCGAAGGTCCTGGAGAGGCCCCGGTCGAGCTCGAAGGCGGAGGGGGAGCGAGGCATTGTCCCCCCCCTCAAGGATAAGGCGGTGAGCGCACCTAAGGTGGTGAAGGCCTTAATCCATCCGGCCAAGCCCTCTATCGAAACTGTCGCGGCGGCCCTGGCTCAGCCTGTGGAGGCTACACCAGTGGTGGCGACCTCGGGGCTCAGAGTCTCCCTGCCACCTCGGAGGGAGTCCTCTTTTGTGCCCATCGATAGGACCCCCATGAAATCCCCCGTGGGGAAGAAAAAGGGGGGACAGGGCGTCGTCGTAGATTCGGCCTCAACCTCGGAGGAGGAACTGGTCGAGGTCTTAAGCCACGGCCTCGGCGTGGAAGAAGACCGGCCCGTCGGGATGGATCGCTGATCGCCCGTCGGATTTCCCTCTGCCAGCGCCGCGAGACAACTCGGCGGCCATTTTGTTGGCTATACAGTCCTTATGCTCTGAGATAAGGACGAGACTACCGTTGCCGACGGAACCTCTCCCGTCGGGGGACCCAGAACCGGGACCTTCTGGTGTTCCCCCTACCAAGAAAAGAAGGATCCACCCTCCACCTCCTTTTCAGCCGTCGCGCCCCTTCCAGCCATCCTCCCCGTCCACCCGAGGGGATGATACGGGGACTGACACGGCAGCGACGGGTACGGACGACGAGGTATACGACGAGGATGTACCGTCGTCGCCTCCCACCAGGGCTTCTCCGCCCGACGAGATTGGATCGTTCCACTCAATGATCGCCAGGGCATCCGAGCTTTTCCAACTCTGCCCTGAGGAGAAGAAGAAGGAAGGTTTCCTTTATCAGCGGCGCGAGGCCAAGAGGAAGACGGTCCTCGCGGTGCCTCTATTGGACGACATTTGGGATGAGGGCCTCACCCTCCTCAAGAACCCGTCCACGACGCCAGCTAAAAGAGACCGGTACGAGAAAAAGTACCGGGTCCCGGACACGGCCCCCCTCTGCCTCCGGGCGCAGCCTACTCCGGACTCCGTCGTCTCCGCGGCGGCCAGGAAAAAAGCGGGGGGGGTGCGGCCTCCACATCGACTTCCCCACCGGACGGCGAGGGAAAGAAATTGGACGCTATGGGACGCAGAGTCATCTCGTCTGCAGCGACGACGATTAAAGCTGCCAACGCCTTGGCTATCGTGGCCAGATACGACAGGGAGCTCTGGTACAAACTGGCTCCCCTGCTGGACTTCTTGCCGGACGACAAGAGGGCAGAGGCCCTGGAGATCCTGCAGGAAGGTGAGATGGCTTCGGACCACGCCATTACCGTTGCGACGGACATCGCCGACACTGGGTTCCGCCAGTTGGGCAACGGCGTTTGCCTTAGGCGGCGTGGATGGCTCAAGGCTACGGACTTCCGTCAAGACGTTCAGACCAGAGTCCTGGACATGCCCTTCGATGGGAACAACCTGTTTGGGAAGACGGTGGACGATTCCCTTCAGGCCATTAAAGCGGACACCGAGACGGCCCGGGCCCTTGGAGTTCTGCAACAGCGACGGACGCCCTTTCGGAGCAGCGGAGGCAAGGGTGCCTCCAAAGGTTCCGGCGGCGGTTTCTCCTCCTACCGTCAAGCGGCCTGCTCGTCATCTCAGGAGGCCTACAGAGGACGAGGCAAGCCTGGCGGACCCCGCCGTCGTCGCCAAGGACAAGGCGCTAAAGCCTCGTCGAAGCAGGATTGAACCGGCCGGGGGGTCGGGCCCCCACCGAAGCACCCCGGTGGGAGGCCGGCTGGCGAGCTTCGTCAGCGTGTGGGAGTCCATCTCCACCGACCGTTGGGTGCTGGACGCCTTGGCCCGGGGCCACGCGCTCGAGTTTCAAAGAAAGTGTCCGCGCGTCCCCCCCGTGGCCAGGAAAGAACTTCACGTCCCTCAACTTCTCCTGGAGGTGAAGGCGATGCTCAAGAAGGGCGCCATCGAACTCGTCCCAAAGAGGCTTCGGGGCTCCGGAGTCTACTCGAGATACTTCCTCGTGAAGAAGAAGACGGGGGGATGGCGCCCCATCCTGGACCTGCGACGTCTGAACAAGTTCATCAAGACGCAAAAGTTCCGGATGGTCACCCTCCAGCACGTCCTGGGTCAGCTGGAGGAAGGAGACTTCCTGTCGTCGTTGGATTTGGAGGATGCCTACTTCCATATTCCCATCTTGAAGGGGCACCGAAAATTCCTCCAGTTTGTGGTCCAAGTGCGGCATTACCAGTTCAAAGCCCTCCCCTTCGGTCTACGGTCGGCACCCAGGGTGTTCACCAAGTGCCTCGCACCGGTGGCGGCTCAGCTGCGCCACGAAGGGATCCACGTCTACCCCTACCTGGACGACTGGCTCATCCGGGCCAAGACAAGGGAGCTCGCCGTGGTTCACACGGCAAGGACCGTCCAACTTCTCACGGACCTGGGATTCTCCGTGAACTACGCCAAATCCCACCTGGTACCCGCGCAAGACACTCTGTTTCTGGGAGCGAGGCTCAACACAGTGTCCCTTCTGGCCTCCCCGTCGGAGGAGAGGACCAGGACCATCCTGGGCAAGGTGCAGCGGATGTTGGTGGCCGACGCGGCCAAGGTGAGGTCCATCAAGTCCCTCCTCGGAATGATGTCTTCCTGCATCTACCTCATTCCCATGTGCAGGCTCCGGATGCGCCCGTTGCAGGAGTTCCTGGACGCGCGCTGGATCCAAACGACGGGCAGCTTCGAGGAAAGGATCACACTCGAAGAGAGTTTCCGACGAGCGATCCGGTGGTGGGCAAACGCGCGCATCTGACGGCGGGCATGGACTTCCAGACCCCAGCCCACCAGGAGACAGTGACCACGGATGCCTCCCTGGAAGGGTGGGGAGCGCACACCGAAAATCTGCACGCAAGGGGCCTTTGGCTCCCGACGGAGAAATCCTTACATATCAACGTCCTGGAGCTCCGTGCAGTGTTTTGGGCCCTCAGGTCCTTCCTTCCGTCCCTCAAGGGCAAGGTGGTGAGGATCTTCACCGACAACACCACCACCATGTTTTACATCAGAAAACAGGGCGGAACCAGGTCCCCAGCACTGTCCAAGGAGGCGCAGGACCTGTGGCATTGGGCAGTCGCCCAAGGGATGTTTCTGGTGCCGTTTCATCTGGCAGGGATAAGAAACACCATCGCCGACTCACTCAGCAGGGAGCTGCACTCGTGCCACGAGTGGGAACTACGGCAGGATCTAGTGGATCGCCTCTTCCGACGGTGGGGCACACCCCAGATCGACCTGTTCGTGACGGCGACGAACTCCAAGTGCCGGAGGTTCGCCAGCAGGTTTCCCCAGGCGAGGAGCATGGGCGATGCTTTCTCGTTCCCCTAGGAGGGCCTGTTCCTCTACGCGTTCCCTCCTTTGCCACTGCTAATCCGGCTCATCAACCAGCTCAAGAGGTCACGGTGCAGGATGATCCTCGTCGCACCTGCGTGGCCGAGGCAGATATGGTTCCCGGACCTTCTGGACTTGTCAGCGTCCCCGCCAATCAAGCTGCCGGTGGACGCGGATCTGCTCTCCAGGGAAGGAGGCGCCATCCTCCACCACGACCCGAAATCGCTGAACTTGCAGGCCTGGCTCCTGCAGCGCTAGAGTTTGGAGGATACGACATACCGGCCGACTGCAGAGAGGTTCTTGCAAAGGCCAGGGCGTCCTCGACTCTTAAATGCTACGGACACAAATGGAAGAGGTTCTCTGTCTGGTGCCACGCACAGAAGATTAACCCTCTACGGATAACGGCTCCCCAAGTTCTGCCGTACCTGCTGACGCTGGCTAAAGCTGGACTGGCACACGCGTCCATCAAGATTCATCTTGCTGCGATCTCCCGATACACCAGAACCACGGGACGGACGTCCTTGTGGTCTCATCGTCTGGTGAAAGAGTTCATTAAGGGACTGTTCAGATCGTTCCCGCCGGTGAAGGCTCCGGCCCCGGCGTGGGAGCTCAACGTGGTGCTGACCAAGCTCATGGGACCTCCGTTCGAGCCTCTGCACTCGGCCCCGTTGAAGTTTCTGTCGTGGAAAACAGCGTTTCTTGTGGCCATCACCTCCGCACGACGGGTGGGAGAGATCCAGGCCCTTTCCTGCAAGGCCCCGTACTTGACTTTTCACGACACGAGGGTAGTGCTCAGGACGCACCCCTCCTTCATGCCCAAGGTACCGTCGGACTTCCATCTCAACGAACCCTTGGTGTTGCCTGTATTCTTCCCGTCGCCTTCGTCGCCGGCTGAGAGGACTTTGCACTCGCTGGATGTGGCTAGAGCGCTGAAGTTCTACGTGGACCGCACGAAGTGTTTTCGGAAGACGTCACAACTCTTTGTGAACTTTGGACCTGTCAATCAGGGGAAGGCTCTCTCGAAGGCTTCCATTTCCAGATGGCTCTCCGGCTGTATCATGTACTGTCATCGGTTGGCAAACCGACCGCTGCCCAGCCGTCCGAGAGCCCATTCCACCAGAGCGATCGCAGCTACCACGGCGTTCCTTTCTGGTGTGCCCCTGCTGGACATATGCAGGGCTGCTACGTGGAGGTCGACGCACACCTTCACGAAGTTCTACTGCGTCGATCGGGATTCCAGGGAGGAGTCCAGGGTCGGCCAAGCAGTGCTGCGCAACCTGTTCGCCTGAGGTGAGCCTGGTGAGGAGGTAAGATGCTTAATGTTGAGTTTGATGCAATGCTTAATGTTGAGCCTTTGCCACCTCCCGTGGTTGTGCATGTGTGTACTGCTATGTATTCTTTATTCATGAGCATATGAATCCATGCCAGACCCCATGCTGGAGAAGGAACAAGTTACTTACCTGTAACTGTTGTTCTCCAGCATGGGTCTGGCATGGATTCACATGCGAACCCTCCCGCCTACCCCTCTGCGGCTCTTCACTTGGTCATACTGCCACTTCACGTGCTTCCAAATCTGAAGATGGCTGCCGGAGGCGGTGCTTAGGTAGAGGGCAGTCATTGGCTGTGGTCAGTATGACGCAGAGACCAGTGATTGGTTATTACTACGAAAGACAGATCAGAAACGAAACTGATACTGGTTTTTTCTTTACTGAGGATTCCCAGCCTGACGACGGGGAATATTCATGAGCATGTGAATCCATGCCAGACCCATGCTGGAGAACAACAGTTACAGGTAAGTAACTTGTTCCTTCTCTTCTGTGACTCCAACCCAAGTCGAGCCCTTTGTTCCACTTTTTGGCGGGCTTCTCCACAGAAGCCTCAAAAAGTGGTGCCACTCTGTCTGGGTACCACAGGGGGTGTGGGAGGGGGTTTAGGCACCCTGGACTGAGTTACCTTGGTAACTCAAGTTGAACTCTTGTGTGATTGGCCCAAGTGGTGAGCCGGCCGGCTCACCACTTAGCATGTTTGATTGACAGCTAGGCTGAGTGAATGGGGGTATGCTGCATAAAAGCAGGGCTTTGGGGACTGGAACTTCAGAAGTCGCCACAGGACCTGAGAATCCGACGAGGGAGAAGCTGAGCTGACCTACCACGACGACACCACCGGTGGAGCCCTGCGGAACCGACTCACCACTTCCCGACGACAGAGAAGATCTCCCGGCTGGAGAGGCTTCTTCCCCTGACTGGTGGGCACAACCAGTTTTACCTTCCTTCTTTGCACCCCAGACCGGTTTGTGAGCGAACTGCCCATGCCAAGCACCCCGGCGGGCGGATAGCCACTCACCACTGAACCGCGAATCAACGGACCGCTCCTTGTACCTGAGAAACTCTGCGGCTGGTTTCTTCCCTGGCAGTGCAACAGACTCCTGTCTTCCTCCACGACGAGATCCTCTCTTCCCCCGGACGTAGCACCGACTTGCATCCGCTGCCAGGAACAACTGCCCCCGCTGGAGTGTTCTCACCACTTTAAGGTACCGTGTCTGCCAGGCCTCCCTTTCTAAAGATTGCTACAAAGTAATAATAACTCCTTAACCTTCTGGACTGGGCTGGCCGCCTTGACCCTCTAACTGGTCCCTTTCTTTGGTCCAACTCCTTTTTGAAGCATTACAAGACTTTTGTGCACTGCAACCGTGTGACCTTGGACACATTTCGTTTGATCCCCTGAAAGTGGATCCGGCCTATTGAACTCTAACTTCACGGTTTTACTTTGCCTTTGCCCACTTGTTATGTTCTTGTAAAAGTGTTGGGATCTGTTTCAACTTGTTCTCTGCTTTTCTCTCCCTTTTAAAAACGAACTATTAGAGTGCCATCTACGTTAAGCGCTCACCGCTGTCTGAAAATAAGTGGGGCTTTACTTAAGACTTGTCTAATATTCTTTTAAGGGAGTGTATATCTTTTAGTGACCGTGTTTTTGAATTGCTTACTATTGGTGCCTGTGTGTTTTTCTAGATGTGGTTTAAATAAATAATTATATCTCTTTACACCAAGCCCTGGTCAGTGTTTACTTGTTCTATTGTGTTCTCTTGACCTATTGCGAATACTCTGTATACTGCCTAACTCTTCTTGAGGGAAGTCTGACTGCTCAGCCACAGCTACCAAGTGAATCTGTGTGGTACAGACTGCTACCAAGTGGCTTTACTGCCAAACACCTGTAGTCTTAAATCTTTTGCAGTGGTCCCAAAGGGAACTGCACAGGTTTCTGCCTAACAATGAGGAAGATAGGGGAGGGGCTGAAAAGCACAGTACAAGCACAACTCACTAGGCGGCCTAGGAAGCAAGAAAACAGATGCAATGGGAACACTACAGGACTGACAATGGGGTGCAGGTACATTACAAAAACAGAAAAAAACCTGGATTTGCATTTGCACAAGGGCACCGAATGCAATGCAATATGGGATGCAGAGATATTAAAAACACACCAGGAATTTGAATTGGCACAAGGACAGAGAATGCAATGCAAAATGGAGTGAAGAGATATTCAAAATACACCAGGATTTGAGTTTGCACAAGGGTACAGAATTCCATTTAAAGACGATTAGGTAAGCCAAGGAAAGAAGAATGGCAAAGGCACACCTTGGATCAACAGCTGTTTTGGTGTCAATAAAACACAAACACATTAAACTACTAGTTCCTTGATTAATGCGAAGATCTTAAACATCGAAAAGCCAAAATGTTGGTATTGACAGTCATTTCTTCAAATACAGCTTAACCAAAGCATTAGAGCACCAGCCACTTTTTAACCTGTACGTGAAATAGGGCCAAATGAGCATATATTGATTTCGTGTAATATTGCATTCGGTAAGCGATGGCAATTTCTGGCCATGACTCAAAAGTATTCCTGAGTGTGCAACAAGTTTCAGAGGCCCAAGTTTGTGCGGTAACATTCTGCATGCCTGGTGGCTGTTCCATGAGGTACTGCAGGGGTAAAAGGAGGAGGGGTCCCTCCGATCGCTCCAGACCCTGACAGGCACAGACACTGGCCTTAGGGGTGGGCCGGCGTTAGCCTGCCAGCTTCCTGATTGGTTCTGTTGTGTGGGGTGCAGCCATCAGAAGGTCTTCATGCAGTAAACACAAAAAGCACTCCAGTGCGCATTTGTAGGACATCCATTTGGAATGGTCGAGGATCCAATCTGTGAATATGCCACGAATGGCCCAAAACGTTGTTGCTGGCACTCGGAATCCAATGCCACCAAAAGAAAGGGATTCTACACAAATGAAATCCTTTACTGCACACATTCTGTGGAGTATGGCACCCAGGCTGTGCTCAGCCCCAGTGGGCTTATCAGGCGATGGCAGTCAGTGTAAATGCTTCTCATGAAGCCTTGTGGAGCAGAGGGGAAGCTCTGTGGCAAACCGCTTCGAGATGCAGGCTCTGTTGTCCTTGATGTCAGGAAGCAAGTCACCCGAGTGATAACAAGATCAACAGAGTGAAATTGGTCACCAAGTTGGGAGTAATCAATTATACAGCAGGCTATCATTATTTGGGTATCTAATTGAGTATATCAGGATACGAAAACATGGTTGAGAAAAAGATTAGAAGGGCCAAGCATCTCACCTATCAAATCAGGAAAGTGGCAAAAGAGCAAGCTGGCTTTTGCCAGGATATGGGTTGTTTGACCAGGATCTGCATGATTTTACCGAACCCAAAGGTTCGACTCCCAAAAGTTTGAATTTTTTTTTTAATTATGCAAATAACAGCCTCCCCCACCTTGCCCCAATACACTTTTTATACACTTTACCCCCCCACATACATATATGCGTAAAATTGGGGGTCGCACTTTTGGGAGTCAAACTTTTGGTATTCGGTCCTTTTGTACAATACCGTTTGACCAAGGTCAATATATTTGTGAGAGAATTGGCCGCAGTCAATTTCGCTGCCAATCTATTTGGCCTTCAGTCAACCAACCCAAATCCCTGTGCAGCCTTCTACCCTTTATCAATCACCCCTCCACTACTTACCTTTTTCACCAGTTGCTGGCACCTCTGCTATACCCCTGGGGCGTCAGTTACGGCCCTCCAAAGTGGGTCAGAGCTCATGCCGCAGGGTTCCTTTTTTTTCTGAGTCCCCCACAAAACCCCTGCTCCTCATATTCGGTACAATGGGTTTTTCGATTTTTTTTGTAGTGACCAAATTCGGTCAATTTGTCCATACAGACACCTTTTTGTGTCAAATTGGGCAATACCTTTTGCCCGGCTATATTATATGGGCTTTAGGCTTCAACATGACTAGACAGGATTGAGGTTTCCTTTTGTCTCCGTTTTTTGGGTTTGTGCCCACCATGCCGGTCGAATTTGTCAGTTTGGAACTGGGTTTGACCTCCTTGCGGGGTATGGTACACAGAGCCAGAGGCTTACTCTATATAAAATCTCGAATGACCCCTGCATGTAGATTGCTGACTTGTCTTGGTGTAAACTGCGATGGGGAGGCACTGTATAGGGGTAGGAATCATGCAGTAATGAATGAGGATCTATTCTCAAAGATCGAGTGGCAGACACATTTCCATGCTGGGGGGCAATATTTTAAGACGAAACTGACGTTTCAGAAAAAATTCAACAGATGGGATTAGTACAGCAACTATGCGTATTGAGTGAATTTAAAGGAACCACTGTGATATACCAATACAGGAAGACGCAATCCTACTTACTGATGTGTCCTGACCCGTACGTAAGACTTACTGTTATTGTGTATAAATCAACAGCCCCAACTTGCTCTACATTGGCCTAGATACGTTTCCACATTAAGGCGCGTTACTGCCATATTTGCATGCTACCAAATATATCTGAAACCACAAAAAACGTCCTTACGGAGTCTGTAAAATTGGGTCCTACAAGCATGTGTTACATGGGCGGATTAGTTCACACATATGAATCAATCAAGACTAAAACTTTTTGGGACTACTGCTTAAACACGAAATCAATATCTGCTCAGTTGGCCCTATTTCACGTACAGGTTAAAAAGTGGCTGGCGCTCTAATGCTTTGGTTAAGCTCTATTTGGAGAAATGACTGTCAATACCAACATTTTGGCTTTTGGATGTTTAAGATATTTGCATTAATCAAGGAACTAGGAGTTTAATGTGTTTGTATTTTATTGAAATGTTTTTTTCTATAACACTTTGATGTGGTAGGTGATATTGATTTTACTTGATATGTTTAATGTTATTTGTAACAAATGTTTCTCTCCAACACAATAAAGTTTATTATTATATTAAATACACTTCAAACTAGGACTGAAGTAGGAATTACCACGCGAAGCCCGGTACACCTGCTAGTTTGGCACAAAGAAGCCTTTGTTGCAGCCCCACTCCTGTTAAATCCATTAACACTGTATCATCGGCATACAGGCATTCACTGTATGATCCAAGATTTGTGAGGATCAAAATAGAAAATAAGTGGGCTAATAGGCATCCCTGTTTAACCTGTGCATCTACCTTCCCTTGAATAATGAACTGATGCCTGGATGTCTACATAACACTGAATACGCTTTAGTAGGCCTAGAGTCACTGCAATCAAATGCCAAATAAACAATAGTTTTCATCAAATGAATCAAATGCTTTTTCTAGTTCAAAAAAATATTTTCCTAGACTATTCAGGATAAAATTGATCAACTGTGATTTAGCATCTTCCTTATCCTGCTTCACTGCTTCACTGGGATTCTGGATGTTGTTGCAATTAATAATTCCTCCAATCTGGCTCACATGCAGATGGTAAATATAGTACTAGAGATATCCTGCAGTGAGATTGGCCTAAAATATGTGGGCCAGCATAAGATCCTTTTCAAATACTGCATTGATCACACTGGTCTTCCATTATTCAGCGGTTTCCGCTGTTTCAATAACTACTTCAAATAAATGTGCCAATACCTGTAACCAACACTGTGGAAACCCTATGAAGACCTCTTCTCCGAAGCCATCTGACCCAGTGGCATTCACGATTTTAAAGGTTTTTAAAATGTCATCATCTCTTCCTGGGAGAATTTAAATAACTGGACCCTAGAGTTTTCACTTGGGATATCCGAGGCAACCTGACGATGAATGAAGATGCCCTTAAGGTGGGCCTTCAATCTTTGTTGCAAGATAAGGCTTGGACAATCCCCTACATCATGTTCCCAGCCAGTTGCCACCAATTTCCAAATTAATGCATAATCATTTTGGGCTACTGCTCTCTACAGGAGGGCCAGTTGCTTATATGATGCTCCTTTTTCTCCTTTGATAGTGTTTTTTATTTAACCTTCATGGGGACAATGTAGATCATTGTGGTGCTCCATAGAGTAGGACTGGGTTTTCGAAGCATTCATCTTTCAGCACGACACTGGAGATGCCCATTTTCCATTCTTGGTAAAGGGTAAGGGTGGTATGGTCAATGGTTTTATGTGCATCGGTCAATTCTTGGATAATCAGCACCATTTGATGGTTGCTGTCTGTGTTCTTAAGTATGTTCACTCTGATGTTATGTTATGTTATGTTATTTGGCATTTATATAGTGCCTTATGTATCATTGGTATGATCTCAAAGCGCTGGTAGGTTGAACGCCCTCGGGAACCGTCAATAGAGAGAGAGAGAGTCATAGGGTGCGTGGGTGCACCCGATATGTGTGCAGCCGGTGTGGCAGTTGCATGATAGCTGCTTCTTAGCGGTAGGTGTGGCGGTGGGGCGGTCAGTTGTATGTGTTCAATTCTGTAGGGTGGACACCCAGATTGATTTCTTGCTGTATTAGGCTTGAGGAGATGCATAAGCTAGCGGTGTGTGCTAGCTGTGTTTAATTAGAATGATGAGGTGTATGTGGCGGATGTTAGTATGAGAACAGCTATACCGAATATGTTATAGTATCGCTGTGCTCCAGTTGAGTGGTGGTGTATAGGAGAGAGTAAGTGTGGTAGTGTGATATGGTGGTTATCAGTAAAGCGCTTGAGATTGAGTACTCCATCTGTGCCATCTATTCTATCAGTTTTATTTACTCGGTCTGTTCATTCCACTTCATCTGTTCATTTCGTCTGTTACATCTATTAATCTAATAGTCCATTCTATCCCTTCCATCCACTCGACCCATTATCCATATGGTCTATTTCATCCATTTTGTAGACCCATTTTGTCCTTCTCATCCGTTTAGTGTCTTCTATCCACTCTATCCTTCTTATTCATTCGATCCGCTCCATGTCTTCCACCCACTCCACTTGTTCCATCTACTCAATCCGTTCCATCTGCTCCACCAGTTCCATCCGCTCTATCTGTTCTATCCGCTTTATCCGTTCCATCCATTCCATCCGTTCCATCAACTCGATGTGTGCAGTCCACTCGCTCTGTTCCATCCACTCCATCTGATCCATCCACTCCATCTGTTCATCCATTCCGTCTGTTCCATCCACTCTGTCTGTTCCATCCACTTCGTGTGTTCCATCCACTCCCTCTGTTCCATCCACTCCATCTGTTCCATCCACTTTGTATGTTCCTATCTACTCCATCTGTTCCATCCACTTTGTATGTTCCTATCTACTCCATTTGTTTCATCAACTCCATCTGTTCCATCCCATCTACTGTATCCGTTTCATCCACTGCATCCGTTCCATCCACTCGGGTCATTCCATCTATTCCATCTTTTTCATTTGTTTCATTCGTTAAGTCTACTCATCCTTTCCATTCATACAATCTGCTTGTTCGTCTCATCCGTTCAATCTACTCATCCGTTCTATCCGTTTGATCCCTACCATCTACTCCGTGTGTTCCTTCCACTCCGTCAGTTTCATCCACTCCATCTTTTCCATCTAGTCGATCTGTTATATCCACTCATCCACTTCGTCTGTTCCATCCACTCCATCTGTTCCATCTGTTCCATCCACTCCACCCATTCCATCCACTCCACCCATTCCATCCACTCCATCCATTCCATCCATTCCATCCACTCATCCACTCCATCTGTTCTATCTAGTCCATCCGTTCAATCTACTCATGTGTTCTATCCACTCATCTACTCCATCCTATCCATCCTATCCATCCACTCCATCTGTTCCATACACTCCATCTGTTCCATCCATTCATCTATTCCGTCGGTTCCATCCACTCTGTCGGTTCCATTAGTTCTGTACACCCCATCTGTCCCAATAATCCCATCCATTCCATACACTCCCTCCATTCCATACTCTCCATCTGTTCCATACTCTCCATCCGTTCCATACACAATCGATCTGTTCGATCAAGTCTGTCTATTCCATCCACACCATACGTTCCATCCACTCCATCTGTTCGATCTAGTCCATCTGTTCTATCCACACCATCTGTTCAATGTACTCCATCCGTTCCATCCCCACCCCATCCGTTCCATCCACTCAGTCCATTCCGTCCCCACTCCATCCGTTCCATCCCCACCCCATTCGTTCCATCCCCACTCGATCCGTTCCATCCCCACCCCATCCGTTTCATCCCCACCCCATCCGTTCCATCCCACCCCATCATTCCATCCCACCCCATCCGTTCCATCCCCACCTCATCCATTCCATTCCCACCCCATCCTATTCATCCCCACCCCATCCGTTCCATCCCTGTTACATCCATTCCATCCGTTTTGTCCCCTTTACATCCGTTCATCCCCGTTACATCTATTCCCTTTGTTATATCCGTTCCCTCCACTCCCTCCGTTCCCTCTACTCCATCCGTTCCCTCCACTCCATCCACTCCATCCATTCCATCCACGCTACGTGTTTCATCCATTCCATCCATTTTAACTACTGTATATGTTCCATCCACTTCATCCATTCAATCAACTTCATCCGTTCCATCTACTTCATCCGTTCCATCCACTTAATCCATTCCATCCACTTCATCCATTTTCTTCCATTCCGATCTGCTCCATCTGTTCCAACTTCCATTCGTTCCATCAATTCCTTTTGTTCCATCTATACCATCTGTTCCATTAATTCCAACCAGAACGTCCGCATCTGCTCCGTCTGCTCCATCCACTCCATTCGTTCATTCTGACCAGTAGACTCAGTCCAAACAGCTCTCCTTTCTATCTATTTCATTCACCCTATTCGTTCCAACCACTCAATTTGTTCCATCCGCACCATCCGTTCAATCCGCTCCAGCCATTCTATCCAGTCCATCGGTTTTATCCACTCCATCGGTTCTATCCACTCCATTTATTCCATCTACTCCCTTGGTTCAAATCAATCACCATTTCCATCCATTTAATCCCTTCATCCACTTTATCCATCCACTCGATCCTTTCCACACATTCGATCTACTATTCCGTTCCCTCCACTTCATCTGTTCCCACCACTTCATCCGTTCCCTCCACTTCATCCATTCCCTCGACTTCGTCCGTTCCCTTCTCTTTGTCCGTTCCATTCATTTCATCCATTCCATCCATTTTATCCGTTCCATCCAACTTCATTCGTTCCATCCAACTTTGTCCATTTCATCCACTTCGTCCGTTCCATCCACTTTGTCCGTTCAATCCACTCCATCCATTCCCTCCACTTCATCCGTTCCATCCACTTAATTTGTTCCATGAATTTCATCCGTTCCATCCAACTTCATGCGTTTCATCCACTTCAACCGTTCCATTCACTTCATCCGTTCCCTCCACTTGATCTGTTCCATCCACTTCATCCATTCCATCCACTTTATCTGTTCCATTCACTTTATCCGTTCCATCTACTTCATCCGTTCTATCCACTTCATCCGTTCCATTCACTTCATCCGTTCTATCCACTTCGTCCGCTCCATCCACTTCATCTGCTCCATCCACTTCGTCCACTCCGTCCGTTCCATACACTCCATCCGTTCATCCACTTCATCTGTTCCATACACTTTAAACGTTCCATCCACTTCATCCGTTCCATCCACTCCATATGTTCATCCACTCCATCCGTTCCATCCACTCCATCTGTTCATCCACTTCATCCGTTCCCTCCACTTCATCCGTTCCATCCACTTCTTCCCTTCCATCCACTTTATCTGTTCCATCCACTTCATCCGTTCCATCCACTTCATCCTTTCCATCCACTTCATCCGTTCTATCTGCTTCATCCGTTCGATCGTCTTCGTCCGCTCCATCCGCTTCATCCACTCCATCTGCTTCATCCGCTCCATCCACTTCCTCTGCTCCATCCACTTCATCCACTCCATCCGTTCCATCCACTCCATCTGTTCATCCACTCCATCTGTTCATCCACTTCATCCGTTCCATCCACTTCATCCATTTCGCCCACTTCATCCATTCCATCCACTTCATCCGTTCCATTCACATTTATCTGTTCCATCCATTTCATCCCTTCCATCCACTTTATCTGTTTCATCCTCTTCATCCGTTCCATCCGTTGTGTCCGTTTCATCCGTTTAATCCATTTCATCCGTTTCATCCACTGCATCGGTTTCATCCACTTCATCCGTTTCATCCATTTTGTCACTTTCATCCACTTCATTTGTTCTACTCAGTTTATCCATTTTATTTTTCAATTTTTTTGATTGGGTCTCTATGCTGGATTGTTATTTTGATTCAGCAACCTTGGGTTTCTGTCTAATGTGGCTGTTTATGCTGATGGGCTAAGAGTCGATTTTTAAGGGAAGAGCCACGTTTTCAGTATTTTGCAGCAGGACATGAGGTCTTCAGTGAGTCAGATGTAGGGTGGAAGTGAGTTCCACAGAGTGGGGGCCAAGGCTGAGAATGATGATCCACCTAGCCTAACTGAGTTGGTTTTTAGTATCAATAGGAGGCAGGCAGAGCTTGATCTTAGAGTGCGCGGTGGATGCTAAGGTTTTAGTTTGTCCTGAACTTGTCACAAGCTTCTCTCTTTCTCACCTGTTTTTCCTTGCTTGTGGTCTTCTTGGATGGGGCTTCCTTCTTCCTCACTGTCCGAGACTTGTACAGGTTGGAGCGCGAGTCTTCGGGTTCCAGCGTGAGGTAGCCGGTGTTAAGATGGATTTCTGAACTCTGTCCTGGAGGGGCAGAGGTTCAGAAGGCCAGCCTAGTTTCTTGGAACAGGATAACCTCTGGACAAGCCAGACCAATCAGGGTAGCGATGGCGGCGGTCAAGACTAGGTCTCAAGAGGGGTGAGGGTGACTGAAAGCCCGCAATGAGCACACAGAGAAAGGACGCTTACAAATTACTCCAGACAGATGTTATATTAAAAATATAGACACATTTATTACAAGGCCTTTGTAACATCGACCATAGTAAAGAATCACGGTAAAACTCCCATAAACCAACACATCACAAGCAATACAATATATATACAAGACCAAGGGGTCTAAGGAATTAGAAGCATGAAATATGCAGACCACCTAGATGGGGAGGAAAACAGGCAGTGCAAGTAATCGTTAGAACCAGTTCGACATCAGAGGCCACCTAACTAGAAGGAAGTCCGAGCCCTACGAAGAGTGGAGCCTTGTGCTCAAAAGTACCTGCACACGCGGGTGCCAACGCGCAAAGTGGAGTCTCTTTAGGGAAATCAGGCAGTTCAGAGAGGTGAACAAAACGATGATGAACAGATCCCCACTACTCAAGCGCGGCCTCCACTTGTGGGCAGAAGCAGGGCGCAAGTGCGGAAAAGGGTTGCTGTTTACGACAGCGATGGAAAGCCACAGGCTCCTGCAGGAGGGCGACCGGTTAGGGTATTGACTACTCACTGGTCCCCGATGCAGGCAGACCCAGGCTTCTCCAGTTCCGTTTCGGTACTGGCAGGTTCAGATGCGATCTGCAGGATGTCTCGACGCCGTGTAGATTCCGCGACAGCAGGAGTCAGGGTCGAGGGTGTCCCAAATGCAGCAAACACGCACAGGTTTGTTACCACAGCAGGGCAACTCGGCAACCGCGTGTTCCGGTCTCAGAGCACACGTCTCACTTCAGACCTGGGAACGCCAAGTGTACGAATCGTGTGAGAGTGCCGAGGACACGGGATTAGCAGTTAGCCAGACTGCGGTGACAGAGCAAGGTTCCTGTGTAGGCTGGTCAGTCCATTGGATGGCCCAGGGACGCTTCCGAAGGCTTACGTACAGGATTTGGTGAAGATGCCGGGAATAATTGTTCCCACTATTCTAAAGGGTCAAAGCGCCTTTGCAGACCTTCTCGTTCAATCAGAGGCCGAGTGGTCTTGCAGGACGACAGCAGTGCAGGGTGCCAAACCTTCAGCGGGTCACCAGCGATTCCTCGACTCATCTTCTTAGTTGCAGGATACTTGGCTCCTTATGCTTTGTTCGTGAGAACTCAGGAGATCGACATGGTAGTGGGGTTTTCAGCCTCCTCTTATCCAGAGTTCCCTTAGCGCCAAAACGGAGAGGGCCCAATGGGAGATCCGCTCACAAACACTCACACACACGTGGACCTATCAAGGACCACGGTGGTCCCAGGCATTCAGGACACTCTAGACTCTCTGGCACCCAAGATGTGTATTTGGAACAGACATCCCAACCCACATCCGGGAGGTACACACAAGGCATGCAGAAGCCTGCGAAAGCATTGTGTTTCGTGGGAAAGTGCATGACCAAATAAGGACTGCTCCGGGTCAGCTCGACCTGGGGGAAGGTGAAGGGGCAAGACGGTCAGCGGACAGGACAAAGAACCTCGTGGCATGGCCATTTTGGAGGCCAGGCCACCCATTTGGGCCAAACGCGGGAAGCGCGGTTAACATGGCAAAAAGGGGTTCAAAACACAAAGAAACGATAGCTGCCACCAGTCCCGTCCGTGACACTTCACATTTCATGATAAGTCCAGCGAGAGTTTCTAGGGCCTTTTGAATGACTAGAGACCCAAGAGCGCAGTAATGTAAGTTACGGTGCACTCTTGTTTCATGTTGCTCAAAAGCTGCAACATGAGGAAAGGACTAAGGGAAACAAAGTCTCCCGGTACTGACTGTCTTAAGGGCATGTCAGTTTCCCCGTAAGAATGGAGCGAAAGCCCAGAGGAGTGCGGCGGAAGGCTGCGCTTCTCTGGCAAAGTCTAGATCAGTTTGTAAAACAACAGCAAAAAGTTTGGGGGTTGCCACATGGAAGGAAAATTACCTACAATTATGAAATCTTTCCTAACAGCCGGCTGCCTAAAGCCGGGTAGCGTTCAGTATCTAGGAATGTTAGCCACGAATCCAGGAAGGAGGAGGAGCAAGAGTCCTACGCTCGGAGAGTGCCCGGGAAACCACGGCACAGGGCGCAAGACGGGATCCGGGAAGTGGTAATACGGGCTTGCGGATAAAATGTTTAGAATCTGGAGAGGGTTCCAGGAAGGAAGAAAAAGGGGTAAGGAACTGGAGACAGCACGACTAACAGACTCGAAACACACGTCTAGCAACTCCAAGCAGTTGCGTTGAGATGCGCAGAGCCGCAGGGGCGTGCCTGTTTTCTAGGAAGAAGAGTGTTGTGCGCAAAGACTACAGCGCCGCGTTTCTGGGCCGTCGGCCATGTTGGAGGAATCACTGAGCTCATGCCCGGTGCATCATGGACAACGAAGTCCAGAAGGGCCTAATTCGGTGGTTCATTACAGTATGCCTCCTCCTAAACCCAGAATCACCGGGTTTCCCTGGGTGGACTTGATGAAACCTTTGTATTAGATGGGGGGCATTCATGTTTGAGACTGGTTCCCAGGTGCGCTCGCTGGGGGGTATCCCTTCCATTCTACCAAATATTGGAGCTGACCCCGTCTGTATCTGGAATCACATATACTGGAGACCTCAAACTCAATCTGGTCGTTGATGATCACAGGGTTAGGTCTAGGAGTAGTTCTGGTGGACTGTACATATGGTTTCAATAAGGAAGTGTGGAATACCGGATGTATCCTCTTCCAGGATTCTGGAAGCTGGATCTGGAAGGCCACTGGATTAATGATTTCCTTAATGGAGAAAGGTCCATAATACATACTTGGGAGCCAGTTTATTAGGCCGCAGATGTCGAGGAAGAAGTTTTGAGGATAGCCAAACCTTATCCCCGACTGCATATGAAGGGCTAGGTCTGCGTTTGGTATCTGCATATCGTTTGACTTCTATCCTGGCTTTTTCTAGGCGTTCCTTAGCATCTCTATGTACGTTTATCAGTGTTTCAATCCAGGAATCAACTGCAGGGACCGGGGTAGGATGTGGTAGAACAGATGGTAGAGCCCAAGGATGAAAGCCTTAACTGTAAAAGAATTGACTTTTCTTGTTGGCCGAATGATCAGAGTTGTTGTAAGCGAATTCAGCTACGGGAATAAAAAGCGACCAATCATCCTGGACCTTGGTTGCAAAATAGCGGAGGTACTGTTCTAGGGTCTGATTTACTCATTCTGTTACCCCATTGGTCTGAGGATGATATCCCAAAGATAATGCACGCTGGATGCCTAATATTTGGCATAGTTGTTTCCAGAACTGGGATATATAGTGAGGTCTTCTGTCGGAGATGATTTTGGAAGGTAATCCATGAAGCCTAAATATGTGTTTTAGGAATATTCCAGCCAATTCAAGCGAGGATGGTAGTTTGAACAAAGGTGTGAAGTGAACCATATGGGTAAACAGATCGATGGTAACCATTATGGTTGTATATCCTCTGGATGGGGGTAATTCCATGATAAAGTCTGTGGCGATGATTTCCCAAGGGCGTGTTGGTAATGCGGGTTGATGTAGGAGTCCTGCAGGTTTTCTGTCATCATGTTTGTTCTGATTGCACACTGCGCAAGATTAGATGTAGGTTCTTATGTCAGCAATCAATTTCGGCCACCAGAATTGTCTCTGTATGAGGGGGAGAGTGGTAGTGATGCCTCGATGTCCCGAATGGAAGGTGTCATAGCAGAGATTCATGATTTTATCTCTCAGCCTTTGTGTGGGTATTACCAGCAGTTTGTCCTTGAAGAGATACCCATCTTTTGTTCCTAAGTTCTATTGATTATTCCTGATATATTCTTTCCAGAGATCGGAAGAAGGTGTTCTTGCACGGACGTCTTCAAGCAGGGAAATTGCTCGTGCCGCAAACACGGTATTAGGGAACATCTTCAGAAAGGCCCGGGCTTCGACAGACTCGTAGTCAGGACGCCTAGATAAGGCATCTGCGATAATGTTATTAGTTCCAGGAAAGTGATGAATTTGGAATTGGTACTGGGCAAAAAAGAAGGCCCAACAGGCTTGGCGACTGTTTCTGCATTCCACCGACTGTAGGACTTGCAAGTTTCGATGATCTATTCGTACTTGCACTGGATGTTTAGCACCCAAGAGTAGATGGTGCCAGTCGGTAAAGGCTTGTCGGATGATCAATAACTCCTTCTCCAGGAAGGAATAATGGCTCTCACTGGGAGTCAAAGTGCGGGATAGGTAGGCAATAGAATGCTCCATCTTGTCTTTGAATTCTTGTTTTAAGACCGCGCCAATGGCGTAGTCAGAAACGTCTGTTTCCACCAAAAGGGGCCGATCTATTTCGGGTTGGGCCAGGATTGGACCTTGAGTAAAGTTTTGTTTCAGTTGCTGAAGGCCGTCTCTTGAGCAGTAGAGCATTCAAATGGTGTATCCTTCTTTAGGAGTGCTACTATGGGATGCACTATGTCAGAAAATGTGGGTATGAATTTTCTGTAGAAATTTGCAAGTCCCAAGAAGGATTGTATCTGTTTCACAGTGGTGGGTGCTGGCCAAGAAAGTATGGAGTCGACCTTGGCAGGATCCATTCCGATTCTTTTGGAGTGTAGCACAAATCCAAGATAATGAACGGTTTGGACATGAAAGAGACATTTTTCTGGTTTGGCCAGGAGTTTGTGTTCACGTAAAAGTTGTAGGACTGCTTTTACATGTTCATAATGGATCTGGGGGTCATTGGTGTAAATCAGTATATCATCCAGGTACACAATGACAAAAAGGAGCAGCATATCAGAAAAAACTCTATCCATGAACCGTTGAAAGACGGCGGGGGCATTGGCGAGACCGAAGAGCATTACCAGATATTCAAAGTGGCCAAAGGGAGTTCTGAAGGCCGTCTTCCATTCATCACCTTCCTTTATTCGAATGAGATGGTAAGCACCCCTAAGATTGAGTTTAGTGAAACTGCCTCCAGGATGTTATGTTATGTTATTGGCATTTGTAAAGCGCACGTTCGCCCAAGGGCATCATGGCGCTGGAAAGGAAGCTACCCAATTGGGAAAGACCAGTGAAGAGGACAGACTTAAAACAGATTAGTTTTCAACGCTCTTCTGAATCCAAGATGGTTAGCCGTGGCCCTAAGAGATGCAGTGAGGCTGTTCCTAAGATTGGCCGCGGTGACAGAAAAGGCTCTACCTCCAAGCCTTGCCCGGTTAAACCTAGGGACAGTAAGCAGGTTGGAAGAAGCAGAACGTAGGTCCCGGTCCGGACAGTATCCGGTGAATTTGAGCTGCAGAAATTCAGCTCCCTGGCTATGGATAGCCCGGTGAACAATGCACAGAGATTTAAAAAGAATTTGCTCGTTGACCAGAAGCCAGTGCAATTGGGGGAGTACTGGCGTGATGTGGGCACCGTAAGGGGAGCCAGAAGCCAGCCTAGCAGCAAGGTTATGCACCGCTAAAGGCGGTGTATAAGGCCAATCGGTTGAGACAGGTAGAGCGAATTGCAATGGTCCAGTCGTGTGAGGACTAACGCGGCCACCACAGGGGGCGGTGGGCTTCCGGGATCAGGGGCATGACCCTCTTGAGGATTTGAATCTGGTGGTGGGTGGACTGGCACACGGCTGTGACCGGTTGGACATCGACAGAGAGGCGGAAAGAATAACTGCTAGGTTCTTTACTTTACTAACTGGGTTTGGCAGCGGGCCCAAGGTAGTGGGCTAAAAAGCAGAGGTCCACAGGGAGGGGTTTAGGGGGGCAGCCTACCAACAGTACCTCCGTCTTGTCCCCGTTCAACTTTAGCCAATTCTGATCCATCCAAATCCTGACTGCCTTAAGGCAGTCGTGGAGGCACACTGAGGCCTCCGACTGATCCTGATCTAAACAGATCAGGATTTGTGTGTCATCCGCATATGAGTAACAATTAAGCCCATAAGAGCGGATGAGACAGATCAGGGCCCAGATGTAAATGTTAAACTAAATTTGCGATAAGGAAGATCCCTGAGGAACACCACAATTGAGGGAGCACGAAGGGGAAAGAAACGGTGGCATAGCAAGGGTCTGAGTGCAATCTGAAAGGAATGAGGTAAACCAAGCCAGGATAGAACCAGATATCCCAATCTGTAAAAGGCGAGAGAGAAGGATGGAGTGATCCACCGTGTCGAATGCGGGAGAGAGATCTAACAGGATCAAGGCCCCAACTCCGCCAGCATCGACATGCCTGGACATGTCATCTTGTACCGAGACCAGGGCACTTTCCGTACCTCTCCCAGGCCTAAAACATGGCATGGTTGAAAATTTTGGAAGATTCCAAAAAGGAAGACAGGAGGGGTGTGACCAAAGACTCCAAAAGTTTAGATAGAAATGGGAGCAAAGAGATAGGGCGGAAATTTGCCGGGATAGTGGGGTCCAGAGAAGGCTTCTTGAGGAGGGCAATAACCCTTGTGGATTTCAGTTCAGGGGGATAAACCCAGACTGGCACGAGTTATTTATGCCAGTGTGATTTCAGTCAGGGTGTCATGTGCAATCACCTTCATAATAGAGGCAGGGATGGAGTCCTCAGGAGATGACTATTTGATCTTTAAAATGGCTGCCAGAACTTCAGCTTCAGTAAATAATGGGAAGGAAGACCAGGTCGCCAAGGTGTCTGTCGAAGAGGCCGGCACAAAGGTGGGGTTTTCCGGGGGCAATATCGCAAGGGATTTAGCAATGTTGGCTCGTATAACATCAATTTTAGTAGTAAAGAAAGAGGCCAGATCATTGCACAGTTCCTGAGAAGGCTTAACCATAGAGGTGAGAGTCTCCGATGAGGCGAATTAGTGTACAATAGAAAAGAGAGTTTTTGGTTTGCACATAGCGTGTTCAATTTTCTGAGCGAAGAAGGTGGATTTTGCCAGTTTAACCCTCGCCAGATAAGTAGACAGATTATGTTTATATACATCCCTAAGCTCCGGATTATAGCCAATTCGCCATTTCCGTTCGGCTTGTCTGAGTTGAAGACGAGCCATTTTTAGCTGGTCAGTAAACCAGGGTTGAAAGGGAAGCCTACGGCCTGAATCAGTTTCAGAGGGGCGTAGAGGTCAGCAACAGAAGTTAAAGAGTGGGAGAGTGAGGTTAAAGATAATTGCTTCAAGGGGACACAACAAGAAACAATATGATCAGTGAGTGCTTTTAGATCGACTGAGCGCCAGGAGCACAGTGGCATCTTGGGGGGACGGGATTTACCAGAGGAAGTCATGGGTAAAAAAAAGCATGAGACTAAGTAATGGTCCGACCAGGTCACCGGCTCAATCGGACCAGAACATAGCAGAGAATCTTTAGCGAACACTAAATCCAGGGTATTACCATGTACATGGGTAGGAGCTTGGACCAGTTGATGCAATTGTAGGTCTGAAAGGCTGTCGGAGAAAGATGTAATTTCAGCCGGATTAGACATATCAGAGTGCAGGTTGAAGTCGCCTAAGATTATAAGATTGGAAAAACGCAAGTTCAAATTTGCTATAAGGTCAGCTAGACCTTTGCCAAAGGATCCCAAAGGACCCGGGGGGTGATAGAAAAGCAGGAGATGGATAGTCCTAGAAGGCGAGATAGAGCACAGAATGAAGAGCACTTCAATACTAAGTGTATGGGGACAGGGTAGTTCCACCACAGTGAATTTCTTATTAAAAATAACAGCGACCCCTCCGCCCCGTTTGGGTGGTGGACGGTCGCGGTGAATAATGAGGTGGGTAGAAGGGATCGCTTGTACTATAGCCGGTGCCGAACACAGCGTGAGCCAAGTTTCTGTGAGGCACAGCAGATCCGGTTTCCTGCTAGTAAGCAGGTCCCAGATCTCGCCAGCATGAGCTGGGAGGGATCTAGTATTTAGTAGGCATAAAGAGGGGGCATCTAATATGGGCTCCCCCTGAGCGGGATTACTAATGGGAGAATGATCTAAATTAGGAGTAGAATGATTCAGAAATGTCAGAAATGAATGGTAACGGATCGCGGTCTTTGATAGTACATTGGTTGATACCACGGTAGTCCAAACAAAGCCGAAGTTCTTTAGTGTCTTTCTTTGGAATGAAGAATAGGAAAGCACCGGCTGGAGATTTTCAAGGTCGGATGGTCCCATTAGCCAGGTTGATATCCAGGTATTCTCGTAGAGCCCTTTTTTCAGGTTCAGATAATATGAACATTCTCCCGAATGGAATCACTGCTGAAACATCTGTGTCAATGGCGCGATCCTCAGGTCTGTGGGGTGGAAGAGCTTGAACAATGGCTGTTGAAAACACATCTGAGTACGTTTGATAGATCTCAGGTACTTGGATAATGTTGGATACACTTAAGGGTAATTGCTTGTGGTTCTGGGAGCTCACTGGAGGGTTTTGCGGTGTGTCTTGAGACAAGCAGTGGGACATACAAAATTCAGAACCTAGAAATAGGGATCCGGCTTCCCAGTTGATGTAAGGATTGTGCTTCTGAAGCCAGAGCATGCCTAGAACCATGGGGTAATGAGCGGCCTTTATGATGTCAAATCGGAGCCTTTCCTGATGGTTGTTTATTGAGAGTAGTAATTCTTTGGTTTGGTGAGTAATGGGTCCAGAAGACAATGGTCTGCCGTCAATTCCTACAACGGGTTGTATTACCTTTTTGGGTTCTCGAGGAATGTTATGACTGGCAGCCCAGTCGTGGTTTATGAAAATACCCATGGCACTGCAGTCCTCTTGAGCCAGGATGGGGAAAGATACTTTCTCAGTAGATGACAAGAATGTCTGGAGAATCACTAAGGTGTTCTGTCCTGGAGTATTCAAGGAAGGAATGGATGCGGAGCAGGCATCTTTCTCCCGAAGCTGTCCTCCGCTTAGGATCAGTAGCTGGCGTTTCCCGAATGCAGGGGTGGCGCTATTGGGCATTCTCTCACAAGATGTCAGTGGCACAGTACATTCAAAGTCCGGTATTGATCCTACGGATCTTTCTTGCCGAGAAATTGGTCCATGGAAGGCACCCAATTGCATAGGTTCTGGATCTGAGGCACGTGGAGCCGATGCTTCTTTTGGACAAGGGCAATCTGCGGTTGTCCTTGGGGATGTTGTCTTAGTCTTTCTTTTCTCTGCCTTTCTCTCCTGGATCCTGAAGTCTATTGGTAGGGAAAGGTCCATGAGAGCCTGGAAAGAACTCGGACGGGCTACTCTGGCTAGCTTGTCCTTTACCTCATTATTCAAACCCCTTCGGAATAGAGTGAAACTGGCTTCTTGAGACCAATCGGCTTCTTTAGCTAGCTGTTTGAAGCGAGTCACGTAAGTGAGCATATCCTGACTCCCTTGCTGGAATTCAAGAAGTCTTTCTTGTGCACTGTAGACAAGTTCTGGTCAATCAAACATGGCCTTAAGGGCTTCCACAAACCCATCGTAATTATCCAAGAGTGGGTCTCCCGAATTCACTAAAGGAGTCGCCCATGTTAAGGCATTGCCCGTGAGGTGAGGTATCATGAATCAGACCTTTGCTCGTGGCGTGGAAAATTAGTAGGGTTTGAAAGTGAAGTGCACTAGGCAGGAATCAAGGAAGGAACGCAGGGACTTGGAATATCCATCATATTTGTCCACTATACCCCCTACCAGGGCGCTTTCTTTGACCGCGGAATCCCGGGACAAGACAAGCTGTTTTAATGCTGCATTTTCGGCCTTGAGGTTTTGAACCTCTGTGGTTAATTCTTGCATACCTCACATGAGGTCTTGAACTGTGGCTTCCATGTCTCCTTCTATATCAGGTCTTTGGCGGCTCAATCTGTCACAAGCTTCTCTCTTTCTTACCTGTTTTTCCTTGCTTGTGGTCTTCTTGGATGCGACTTCCTTCTTCCTCAATGTCCGAGACTTGTACAGGTTGGAGCGCGAGTCTTCAGGTTCCAGCGTGAGGTAGCCAGCTGCCTAAAGCCGGGTAACGTTCAGTATCCAGGAATGTTAGCCACAAATCCAGGAAGGAGGAGGAGCAAGAGTCCTACACTCGGAGAGTGTCCGGGACACCACAGCACCGGGCGCAAGACGGGATCTGGGATGTGGGAATACGGGCTAGCGGGTAAAATTTTAGAATCTGGAGAGGGTTCCAGGAAGGAAGAAAAAGGGGTAGGGAACTGGAGATAGCACGATTAACGGACCGAAACACACGTCTAGCAACTCCAAGCAGTTGCGTTGAGACACACAGAGCCGCGGGGTGTGCCTGTTTTCTAGGAAGCAGAGTGTTGTTCGAAAAGGCTAGAGCGCAGCATTTCTGGGCTGTCGGCCATGTTGGAGAAATCACTGAGTTCATGCCGCTGTGCACCATGGAGCACGAAGTCCAGTAGGGCCAAATTTGGTGGTTCATGACAGAACTGAGGTCTTGTTTTATGCATTGCTCGTGATAGATGCACAAGGTTTTTTAAAAAAAAATGTTTATTTATTGAGAGAGCTGCTTCATGGCAGGGCTATTATACAAACATTACATTAAGGTTTAAGCATAATTCTGTCACACATATGTACAAGGCAAATAGGTAAATACAATAAATCATGTGGAGGGTGGAGGCGTTATATCAGCCTCGGGTAGTAGATTACATAGATAAAGCCGCAGTAGTGTCCATATATCCTTGGAACGGCAGGTTGTTGGGACCGACAGTACAAAGAGTTCCTCATTATCATTTACCATACATAAGTCTTTCAGGAAGTCAGTTCGTGTTGGTCTCGCAGGGGATTTCCAACACTTCAGAATACATCGCTTGGCGATGACGGATGAGATATTAAACAGTCGCCTTGTGGTTTCTTTCACCTTGCCAATATCCCCAAACAAGTATTTTAGGGGGATGGGGTCGCTGGGATCGAAGTGATTTCCTCAAGGAGTTCTGCCACCTCCTGCCAGAACTCTACAACCATGGGGCATGACCAGGACATGTGGTACGTTCCAGCGTCCGGGGTGTCGCATTAACAGGATCCTGTACAGTTTTCTACAAATTTGACTAATCTGGCTAGGGAGTAGTATAGTTGATTTAAAATATTTCAATTGCAGCCCAGAGTTCATCGAAACAGTTTTGGTAAATTGACAATAGTGGGACCACTTAGTGTCGTCGATCACTGTGCCTGTATTGCGTTCCCAGGTCTCTTTAATTGTGTTGAGTGAAGTGGAGTGTGGCTGCACCATGGAGTATAACTTCGAGACCCCCTTGCCATGACTATCTGCGGACACCACAGCTCTGATACATTCATGCGTTGGGGGTTCCATGGGAATGTTGGCCATCTAGCTGCGAACGCAGCCCTCATTCGGTGGAATTGAAAGCGTTTAAACTGGGCCCCGCCCACCGCTATTAAAGACTGTAAGTTCACAGAATGTGCCATCTGGGAACATGTCCCGCATTTCGAAGAGATTATCTGGGTCCCTTGATTGCTGGAGAGCCCTGTCGAAAGTAAGGAGCAATGATGTTGGGAAAATTCCATAGGGGGATTCTCTTGTATATCCTAGACCAGGCATGTATGGTGGTATGTACCGGGTCAAATGGGCAGGTGTCTTTGTAGGTAGAGTTGAAAATAATGGAGCGTATGTCATTGGGACGGGCGGCATGTTTTTCCAGGAATATGTGGGTAGCTGTGTCCTCCGGGTCGAACCAGTGTTTCGCAAATTGTGCCTGTGCTGCTAAATAGTATAGTTCAAAGTCGGGGGCAGAGATACCACCCTGCGAAAATGGTTCCACCATCTTTGCCCACCCCAGCCTAGCCGGCTTTCCATTCCAAATAAAGGAGGAGGCAAGTGACTGGAGTTTTGTAAAGAAAGTCTTGCCGGGCCAAATCGGGATGTTGTTAAAGTAATATAGGAGTTTGGGAAGTACCACCATTTTAAGTAATGCCACTCGACCGTATAAGGATAGCGGAAGGTTAGCCCACAATTGGAACTTGGTTATCAGGTTTAGTAGTAGCTCCCCGTGGTTTTGTGTGTATAGCGTTTGTTTATCCCTGGTTACCATGATTCCCAAATAGCGTACCTGAATAGGAGCTGGCTTAAAGCCCCTTATCCCAGAAAGGTCTCTAGTGTTCGGGGTCAGTGGGAATATTTCGGACTTTGGGACGTTGATTTAGTAACCAGAGTAATCCGAAAATGTGTCTATATCTGTCATTATATGTTGCACATTCTCCTGTGGGTTTCGGACATACAGTAGGGTGTTGATCGCGTATAGTGATATAATCTGTGGGGGACCGGTCATCCTGAGTCCTCTGCACGAGTGATTCTTACGGATATATTCAGCCATTGGTTCTATGGTAAGTGCAAATAGGATGGGAGAAAAGGGGCAGCCCTGTCGGGTTCCTCTGTGTAACAGGAATGTGGGGGACAAGGTGTTAAAGGTTAGAACTCTGGCCGACGTCTGTGTATATAATAACCGAACACATTTGACAAAATATTGACCAAGACCGAAGCGCTCAAGCACCAAAAAGAGATATGCCTAAGAAACCGAGTCAAAGGCATTTTCGGGCATCCGGGGCCACGATAGCCGCCCATGCCCTCGGGTCAATCTGTGCCATTATACCAAATTAACGCCTTAGGTTCAGGGCCATGGATCTAGTTGGAATAAAGCCAGCCTGGTCAGGGTGTACCAGGATTAGTATATATGGGAGAAGTCTGGTGGCCAGTACTTTAGCGAAGATCTTTGTGTCAGTGTTTATTAAGGATAAAGGTCTATAAGAGGCCATGTCTTGTGCTGGTCTGTGGGGTTTCAGGAGGACTGTGATAATTGCTTTGCGCATTGACTCCGGGAGGACGCCTCGGTCCATAGCTTCCTCCCACACTTTCAAGAGTAAAGGGGCTAATTTATCCTGAAATTCTTTATATAATTCGGAGCCCAGTCCGTCTGATCCGGGGGTCAGACCAGAGGATAATTATTTGATAGCTGCAGCAAGTGCCTCAACTGTGATGGGTTGATCGAGTATGTTCCGTGTCTCGGGAATTAATGTTGGGAGGTCTAGGTCGTCTAAGTACCTAATTGTGTCTTTCCTGGACTTCACGTCATGGTTAGAGTATAGGGAAGAATAGAAGTCGGCGAATGTGGCATTAATGTCCTGTTTTTTATTAACCGTTGTTCCTAGAGTTGTCTGTATACTGGGGATAGGAGTGTGGTGTCTGTCGGCTTTGAGCATATTGGCCAAGAATTTGCCAGCCTTATTGCTTTCCCCATATTTGCGGGCCTTGGCTGGGGCAGTCATGTACAGGACCTCCCTATTGGCTAGTTCGTTAAATTCCTTTAATGTGATATGGATATTTGATAGGGTTTCCTTGTTAAGTGTGGCTCTATATTCGGTTTGTAGGGTGTCTATTTTTGCTTTGGTTATGCACAGTTCCCTTCGCACGGATTTCAGCATACCGGTGGACTTGCCTAGGATAGCTCCCCGGATCCAGACCTTGAATGCCTCCCACAGGGTAGCATAAGTACTCACTGACTCCTCATTAAGTTCAAGGAATTCCTCAATTTCAGTGTGAAGGGCTTCACATACATGGGGATCTCTCAGGATTGTGGGGGGCATCCTCCATCTTCTAGCTGGTAATGGGGTATCACTTAGGTTGATATCAAGCGTTATCAGTGAGTTGTCTGAAAGGGTGCGGGGGTGTATTTCACAACCAGAGACCGTTCCAGAAAGGGATGAGCTGATAAGCCAGTAGTCTTTTGCTGAATGGGAATCATGCACGGCCGAATAGAAGGTGAATTTCCTCTCGTATGGGTATAGTGTACGCCATGCGTCAATTGTGTCAGTCTGTTCCATTATTTGTTTCAGAACCAGTGCGACTTTGGGGGGAGCCCTAGGGGTGGTCGACGAGCAGTCTAGGGATTGATCGAGTATTGTTTTGAAATCCCCTCCCCAAATTACTTGTGCCTCCCCCGATGCGGACAACATATCAAGTATTGTACAATAGAATTCAGGGTCATCTACGTTA
Source organism: Ambystoma mexicanum (assembly GCF_040938575.1). Taxonomy (NCBI): domain Eukaryota; kingdom Metazoa; phylum Chordata; class Amphibia; order Caudata; family Ambystomatidae; genus Ambystoma; species Ambystoma mexicanum. The sequence goes on along the minus strand of NC_090926.1, from coordinate 1,086,745,338 downwards.
GGTCCATACGTGTTCATTATTACTATCTGACGCCCAGCTAATTCCCCCCAAACCAGTGCATATCTCTTGGACCTTGTGGGTCTATCTTGCTAGAGTGATGTCTGAAACACAGCTTGGGATGTAAAAGCGTGAGAACTCCCCTAGATTGAGCTGAGTATTCCGTGTGATATCTGTGAGGTCCCCATCGTGCCAGGAATTTGGTATTGACGTTACCCAATGCATGTGTTTGTTGTATAAGAAGAATATGAGGGTTATGTCGCGTTATATAGGCTGCGATCTTTCTGGCTTTAACCGGGTTGTTCAGTCCTCGGATATTCCAGGATAGTAGTTTAATGTTTAAGCCTTTTTTAGCCTGTGTCGTAGCCCAAGAGAGATGCATAAGGTTTTGAAGGTCACCCTTCGAGCAACCGGGAGCCAGTGGAGAGTTTTGAGAGCTGAGGAGGTGTGATCTCTTGGGCCAAGTGCCAGTAGTGGTTTGGCTGCAGAATTTTGTGCTCTTTGTAGTTTAGTCAGGTGGTATGCTTGGACTCCGAGGTAGAGGGGCTTAGCATAGTCCAGTCTTGACATTACAATTGATTTGACCGCGGCGAGTCTGTTGTGAAAAGAGAGGTATGGAAAAATGCTGCTAAGAATTTTGAGGTGATAGTGGCAGGACTCAGAGACATTGTTGACTTGGTGCGAGAGGGTTAGGTCAGAGTCAAGAGTGCATCAAAGGTTTTTTAATGAGGTTGAGGTTGTCGGGGAATCGCCCATGGATGATTGCCAGGGTAGAGGGTGCGGAAGAAGTTTGGTGTTGCCACACAGCATGATTTCAGTTTTAGTGTGGTTTAAAAGGAGGTGGTATGTGTTCATCCAGTGATCAATGTCAAGGAGGCAGGCAGCAAGGTCGGGCTGGCAGCTGGGTTTTGAGTTAAGGAATTTTAGGATTAGTTGGGTGTCGTCAGCGTAGTTGTAGCATAGGATATTGTGAGAGCGGATTATTCGTGGGAAGGTGGCCATATGGAGGTTGAACAGGAGGGCTGATAGGCACACTCCTTGTGGAACTCCGGTATTGTCTGTTTGGGCGGCGGAAGCAAAGAAGGAGAGTAGGGTTATTTGGTTCCTATTGTTGAGGATGGATGCTATCCCCTTGAGAGCATTTCCATGGATTCCAGGGCGTGGAGGCGGTCGAGGAGGATTGAGTGGTTGATTGTGTCAAAGGCGGTGGATAGATCAAGAAGGATTAGTGCAGCGCATCCCGCAGGTGCTGCAGTGTTTTTATGGTCATCCCATATTGAGGTCAGGGTGGTTTCGGTTCCGTGTCAGGGTCTGAAACCTGGTTCTAGGAGGTTGTTGGCTTCAACAAAGACATTTAGTTGGGAGTAAGCGGCTCGGTCGATGATTTTAGCAAAGAACCCGGTGTTTGAAATGGGACGGTAGTTTTTGGGGTCGAGAGGGTCGAGGGAAGGTTTTTTTAGAAGGGGCTTGACATGAGCAGTTTTGAACACATCTGGGAAAATTCCTGAGGATGTGGATGGAGAGCAGTCTCTGTCCCTCCTTGTGGGTGTGAAACCCGACTGGCTTTGTAGAAGAGGGTGTTGGATTTACTGAAGTTTTGTAGTTGTCCCATAACAATTTACTCAATTTTTTTTCCTGGAAAGCATATGCATGAAAAAGGGTGACATTCTGTCAGGGTGGAAGGGTAAGCAATGCTTTGTTTTAGGCTTGTAGTGACTGTATTCTTTGAGTGTGGTGGGGACAATACCAACAATGCTTTGTATAGATACATGAGAGCAGGTGATTGGGTGGCTATGGGCCTCATTACGAGTTTGCCGGTCTGGAAATAGGTGTGTCGGTAGCAACGTACTGGCACCATTTCCAGACCAGCAAACTCTGAGTCTGCAGGTAGGGGCCACAGAACTAAGGGCAGTTGAATTCGGCCCCATCGGCATATTTTTTCACTGAAACAGTTAGTTAGTAACGCTGCTGGTGCTTAAGAGTTGCTAGTAAATATTTCTCTTTACTACACCACGTTTTATGGACGCCCCAACTTTTTGCTTTTATTTTTTATCCTAGCCTGACTTTTTACAGTAAAGCACAGCCTTCCGCTGCACTCCCTTGGGCTTTTGCTCATCTGTTATGGGGAAACTGACACGTCCTTCAGACTGTCAGTATTGGGAAACTATGTTTCCTGTAGTCTTTGACTATGTTGCCATTTCTTGGTAATTTTTTATCTATGTGCCAAGTACCTTACAGTACCGCGCATAGATGTTATTTTGTTTTATGCCCCTAGGCACCTAAGGAGTGTCTGGTGATTAAACAAGTCTGCCTAAGACAAACTGGTGGCACCAGTTTACTTTCATAGTAATTTTACTTCTTTTCAATGAACCATGTCATGTTTTTTTGTTCTGTTCTTTGCCCATTTTGTCCCTATGCCTTCCCCCAGGTTGAGCAGACCTGGGAATTCCTTATTTGGGCAGGCAACCTCCCGCGAAAACTGCAACTTTCGTGGGATACTGCATGTCATGTGTGCCTAGTGCCAGGAAAAGGATTGGGACTGTGTGGTCCAATCCACACTACTGGTGCCAGTATGTGGGGTGCATTTAAGGCCCTAAGCAGAAATCCCCTTCAAACAAAAACCGCATGTAAACAGTGCCACAAAATTGGCTGTGCTTTTTTCTTACTGGCATATGTGTGGCAAGCATTGAACACTGCCACCCAAAGAATGGCTCTGCATTTGCTTTACTTTCAGTTGAATCATAAGAAAATGACCTGCATTCAGAATGCCCTATATTTGCTATTCTGTCACCTGAATACTAAAGTCATGCACGCTTTCAAGATGGCCCTGCATTTGTTCTTTCTTTCCTCTAAAACACCACAAAGTTATGTGTTCCATTGAAAGACAGCCCTGCGTGCTTATTCCATATTAATGCCAAAAAGTTAGGCAATACATCCCAAGAATGGCATTGTCTGACTGATAAATCACATGAGGGGCAACGAGTTCTGCATTTCACTCGACAAAGCTTTTGTTTCCCTTTGATGTTAACCATCATGCTCAAATTACTGCAAATGAAAGAAATAGAGTGGCTTTTTCTCCTATCTGTGTCAAAATCAAAGACATTCTGTGCAGTATCCCTTTTTGTCCATGAACCAACAGTATATGTAACCCCCTAACCCCGGAAAAGATTAATTGAAAAACAATCCCGTGGTCTGCCCAACCACATTTGTAACTTGAAATGAAAGGCCTGCATAAGTGTGAATCTGGTCTTTGGAAAATAAGGAAAATGTTGTTTAAAGATCAATGTGAAATGACAGCTTTTTGCTTGCGCAGAGATATGATTGAATATGTGGATGGGTGTGTGGCTATATAATGTACATTTTATTTGTCCCCACAAGATTTGGTTTCCATGGAAAAGACTCAGACACCAGAAAAACTGGTTTTTGACCCAGGCACAGAATCCAATGGCCAGCCTTGCCTCCCACTGAAATCACACATCCATAAGTGAACCAGCCCACAATGGAATGTGAGGTGGCCGAGAGTCTGAGGATTCACTGCCCTGCTAGACTAGCAGGCAGTCCTGGAAGAAGGAAAAAAGGAAGCCAGTATGGCCTGTGCAGGACCGAGAGGTGCGATTTCCTCCAACACCCACTCTGAAGGAGGAACTGTCAAACTTCAAAGGGCATCATAAAGGTCCTTTGTTGTAATCCAAGCCAGGTGGAGACAGTTGCTGTGGGGGTCTGCAGCACCGCCCACACATGTGACAAATCCTCCCCATTGACATTAAAGGACTTCTATATTTTAAGACATTTTTCCCTGAATAAGTAGTAATTTTGTATTATGCTAGTTGCCCATGTGATTTTTAGACGAAGGTAAAGAGATCAAGTACATGTTTCATAGCACCTGGTGAACTGAAATGGCCATGAAAGATGCGTTTCGGGTTGAATTATAAATGGGAAAGATATGAAACTATGTGGAAATATGCAAAATGTAATTAGGAATATGTGTTTGTTGTTCTTAAAAGCTACACGTGTGCATGCTATGCTGCTTAATGACGTTGGCAGATAGTTCCGATTGCCTTTTTCGTTATGATGTGTCCTACCCCAATTCACAACTGCATGAACCACTTTCAAGTTACTCTTTAAAACAAGCAGCCAAACTTAAGCGTTACACACATTTCTTTCTCTTTCAAATTGTAACAAGTCAACTTTGTTCTCCTGCAAAAGTGCAGCAAATAAACACTATTTAATTCGGTCGGATTAATGGCAAACGGTTGCTACTTAGGAGCTGATTCATGGAATTATTTGCGCCGAAAAATGGGGGTTTGTGCGCCATTCTGCCCGCAAATCCCCATTTGTTAAACAGGGATTTGCGGGCAGAATGGCGCACAAATCCCCGTTTTTCAGCACAAATAATTCCATGAATCTGCCCCTTAATGTTGAGGGGCTGAACTATTTAAAACAGAATGTGCATGTCTGTCTGTACTTCAAGGTGTCCTGAATTACACTGCAGTTGTGCATGTTTATAATGGTGGTAGCAATATATACACACACACACCCGCACTCTTATTAGTGTTAGGGGCTAAAGAAGAAGAGAGGAACATCACAGGGGATCACAGGGCAGCACGCCTAACAGAGGTGTGATGAGGCCAGGCCAAGACGCGATGACCGTGCAGGAGTAGGAGGAGAGCGCACATGTGGGGGAGGGCGTGGTGACCCACGAAGAGGGCAGGTAGACGGCTAGAAACCCTGCAGCCAGCCATACAAATACGAGTAGGTCAGTGCAGGTTGCAGAAACAGTGGAGACTCTGAAAGTAGAAAACACCCATGTCTCTGGCATCTCCCTTAACCTCCCTTCTGCCTACTTGGACAGAAGTATTTTAGGAAGCCATGATAAAAGTTCTTGTAGTAGGTGTGGGTCTGACAGCGCTGTGCAGTTTGTTGTTGTGTTGTACTGTGTGGGGCTCATTTTCCAATACCCCAAACTCGAGATGATTGGCCCTCATTACATGTCTGGTGGTATCCCACCAGTAAACCCAGCGGGACATGATATGATATGATTTGGTATTTCTCCAGCATGGGGTCTGGCATGGATTCACATGCTCATGAATATTCCCCGTCGTCAGGCTGGGAATCCTCGGTAAAGAAAAAACCAGTATCAGTTTCGTTTCTGATCTGTCTTTCGTAGTAATAACCAATCACTGGTCTCTGCGTCATACTGACCACAGCCAATGACTGCCCTCTACCTAAGCACCGCCTCTGGCAGCCATCTTCAGATTTTTACCGCACGTTCATGTGTTGGGATCCTCCTGCTATTGCTCTCGAGCGTTAGTGCTTTTTTCGCGCTTTTTCACAAAAAAACTTCGATTCTTTCGGTCAAAAGAGCCTCACGCTCCACCGATCCTACATCCGATCAACGGGGACCCGTGTCGGATTCATCTGTGCCCCTCAAGGGTGAAGATTTCGTCGAGCTACGCTTCGGAGGACTCCAGAAGCTTCTCAGGCCCGGTCTCGGAGATGGCCCAGGAGAAGGGAAGCTCGACGCCCGGAAAGCTGTTCAGGGTCTGCCCTGGATGCCAGCTGCAGAACGTCTTCAAGGAGGACGAACACTCTTTCTGCCTTTACTGCCTTCATGAGGACAAGACGCACGTGGAGAAGGACTGTGCGTTTTGCGGCAACATGTCGGAACGGACCATGAAGGACCGCCATCAACGTCTCGCCAACTGGCTGGAGGGTAAGAGCCCGTCTGGCGAGAAGAAGAAGAAATCCGAGCGGTCTTCTAAGACCTTTGAGGGCGCCCCGGCGACGGGGGCCCAACATAAGGCCAAGCACCGCGAGTCCGCTGGCACCGGGAGCGCCGAACGGTCGGGCTCTACGGGCGCCAGGCAGGGCGCACCCTCCCCGGCACCATCAACCACGAGCCAACGCTCTGGGTCGGGTAAGAGGAAGGCCGAGCACCCGGCGAAGCTCCTGGAGAGGCCCCGGTCGAGCTCTAAGGCAGAGGAGGAGCGTGGCAGTGCCCCCTCCCTCAAGGATAAGGCGGTGAGCGCACCTAAGGTGGTGAAGGCCTTGATCCATCCGACCAAGCCCTCTATCGAAACGGTCGCGGCGGCCCTGGCTCAGCCTGTGGTGGCTACACCAGTGGTGGCGACCTCAGGGCCCAGAATCTCCCTGCCTCCGCGGAGGGAGTCTTCCTTTGTGCCCATCGATAGGACCCCCGTGAAACCCTCCGTGGGGAAGAAGAAGGGGGGGCAGGGCGTCGTCGTAGATTCGGCCTCAACCTCAGAAGAGGAGCTGATCGAGGTCTTAAGCCACGGCCTAGGCGTGGAAGAAGGCCAGCCCGCCGGAATGGACCCCGACGCAGGTGACGACGACGACATCGTCGAGGATACCGACGGGGCCCCTGCTCGCCCGTCGGATTCCCCTCTGCCAGCGCCGCAAGACAACTCGGCGGCCATTTTGTTGGCCATACAGTCCTTATGCTCCGAGATAAGGACGAGGCTACCGTTACCGACGGAGGAACCTCTCCCGTCGGGGGATCCAGAACCGGGACCTTCTGGTGTTCCCCCTACCAAGAAAAGAAGGATCCATCCACCACCTCCTTTTCAACCGTCGCGCCCCGTCCAGCCTTCCTCCCCGTCCACCCGAGGGGATGATACGGGGACTGACACGGCAGCGACGGGTACGGACGACGAGGCATACGACGAGGATTTTCCGTCGTCGCCTCCCACCAGGGCTTCTCCGCCCGACGAGATCGGATCTTTCCACTCCATGATCTCCAGGGCTTCCGAGCTTTTCCAACTCTGCCCTGAGGAGAAGAAAAAGGAAGGCTTCCTTTATCAGCGGCGCGAGGCCAAGAGGAAGACGGTCCTCGCAGTGCCTCTGTTGGACGACATTTGGGATGAGGGCCTTTCCCTCCTCAAGAACCCTTCCACGACGCCAGCTAGAAGAGACCGGTACGAGAAAAAGTACCGGGTCCCGGACACGGCCCCCCTATGCCTCCGGGCGCAGCCTACCCCGGACTCCGTCGTCTCCGCGGCAGCCAGGAAGAAAGCGGGGGGGGGTGCGGCCTCCACATCGACTTCCCCGCCGGACGGCGAGGGAAAGAAACTGGATGCTATGGGACGTAGAGTCATCTCGTCGGCAGCAACGACGATTAAAGCGGCCAACGCCTTGGCTATCGTGGCCCGCTACGACAGGGAGCTCTGGTACAAGATAGCTCCCCTGCTGGATTTTCTGCCGGACGACAAGAGGGCGGAGGCCCTTGAGATCCTGCAGGAAGGTGAGGTGGCGTCGGACCACGCCATCACCGTGGCGACGGACATCGCCGACACTGGGTTCCGCCAGCTGGGCAACGGCGTTTGCCTTCGACGTCGTGGATGGCTCAAAGCTACAGACTTTCGGCAGGACGTCCAGACCAGAGTCCTGGACATGCCCTTCGACGGGAACAACCTGTTTGGGAAGACAGTGGACGATTCCCTTCAGGCCATCAAGGCGGATACTGAGACGGCCCGGGCCCTTGGAGTCCTGCAACGACGGACGCCCTTTCGGAGCGGCGGAGGCAAGGGCGCCTCCAAAGGTTCCGGCGGCGGTTTCGCTTCCTACCGTCAAGCGGCCCGCTCGTCGTCGCAAGAGGCCTACAGAGGACGAGGCAAGGAGGTCATGGCGGCAAGGCCGCGTCCAAGCAGGATTGAACCGGCCGTGGGGTCGGGCCCCCACCGAAGCACCCCGGTGGGAGGCCGGCTGGCGGGCTTCGTCAGCGTGTGGGAGTCCATCTCCACCGACCGTTGGGTGCTGGACGCCCTGGCCCGGGGCCACGCGCTCGAGTTTCAAAGAAGGTGCCCGCGCGTCCCCCCCGTGGCCAGGAAAGAACTTCACGTCCCTCAACTTCTCCTGGAGGTAAAGGCGATGCTCAGAAAGGGCGCCATCGAACTCGTCCCAAAGAGGCTTCGGGGCTCCGGAGTCTACTCGAGATACTTCCTCGTGAAGAAGAAGACGGGAGGATGGCGCCCCATCCTAGACCTGCGACGTCTGAACAAGTTCATCAAGGCGCAGAAGTTCCGGATGGTCACCCTCCAGCACGTCCTGGGTCAGCTGGAGGAAGGAGACTTCCTATCGTCGTTGGATTTGGAGGATGCCTACTTCCACATTCCCATCCTAAAGGGGCACCGAAAATTCCTCAGATTCGTGGTCCAAGGGCGTCATTACCAGTTCAAAGCCCTTCCCTTCGGACTACGGTCGGCACCCAGGGTATTCACCAAGTGCCTCGCACCGGTGGCGGCGCAGCTGCGCCGCGAGGGGATTCACGTCTACCCCTACCTGGACGACTGGCTCATCCGCGCCAAGACGAGGGAGCTCGCCGTGGTCCACACGGCAAGGACCGTCCAACTCCTCACAGACCTGGGATTCTCCGTGAACTACGCCAAATCCCACCTGGTGCCCGCGCAAGTCGCACTGTTTCTGGGAGCGAGGCTCGACACAGTGTCCCTTCTGGCCTCCCCGTCGGAGGAGAGGACCAGGACCATCTTGGGCAAGGTGCAACGGATGTTGGTGGCCGACGCGGCCAAGGTGAGGTCCATCAAGTCCCTCCTCGGGATGATGTCTTCCTGCATCTACCTCATTCCCATGTGCAGGCTCCGGATGCGCCCGTTGCAAGAATTCCTGGATGCGCGCTGGATCCAGACGACGGGCAGCTTCGAGGAAAGGATCAAGCTCGACAAGAGTTTCCAACGAGCGATACGGTGGTGGGGCACCCGCGCGCCTCTGACGGCGGGCATGGACTTCCAGACCCCAGCCCACCAGGAGACTGTGACCACGGATGCCTCCCTGGAAGGGAGGGGAGCGCACACCGAAAATCTGCACGCAAGGGGACTCTGGCTCCCGACGGAGAAGTCCCTGCATATCAACGTACTGGAGCTCCGTGCAGTGTTTTGGGCCCTCAGGTCCTTCCTTCCGTCCCTCAAGGGCAAGGTGGTGAGGATCTTCACCGACAACACCACCACCATGTTTTACATCAGGAAACAGGGCGGAACCAGGTCCCCAGCGCTGTCCAAGGAGGCGCAGGACCTGTGGCATTGGGCCGTCGCCCAAGGGATTTTTCTGGTGCCGTTTCATCTGGCAGGGATAAAAAACACCATCGCCGACTCACTCAGCAGGGAGCTGCGCTCGTGCCACGAGTGGGAACTACGGCAGGATCTGGTGGATCGCCTCTTCCGACGGTGGGGCACACCCCAGATCGACCTGTTCGCGGCGGCAACGAACACCAAGTGCCGGAGGTTCGCCAGCAGGTTTCCCCAGACGAGGAGCATGGGCGATGCTTTCTCGTTCCCCTGGGAGGGCCTGTTCCTCTACGCGTTCCCTCCCTTGCCTCTGCTAATCCGGCTCGTCAACCAGCTCAAGAGGTCACGGTGCAGGATGATCCTCGTCGCACCTGCGTGGCCGAGGCAGATATGGTTCCCGGACCTTCTGGACTTGTCAGCGTCCCCGCCGATCAAGCTGCCGGCGGACGCGGATCTACTCTCCAGGGAAGGAGGCGCCATCCTCCACCACGACCCGAAGTCGCTGAACTTGCAGGCCTGGCTCCTGCAGCGCTAGAGTTTGGAGGATACGACATACCGGCCGATTGCAGAGAGGTTCTTGCAAAGGCCAGGGCGTCCTCGACTCCTAAATGCTACGGACACAAATGGAAGAGGTTCTCTGTCTGGTGCCACGCACAGAAGATTAACCCTCTGCGGATTACGGCTCCCCAAGTACTGCCGTACCCGCTGACGCTGGCCAAAGCTGGTCTGGCACACGCGTCCATCAAGATTCATCTTGCTGCGATCTCCCGATACACCAGAACCACGGGGCGGACGTCCTTGTGGTCTCATCGTCTGGTGAAAGAGTTCATGAAGGGACTGTTCAGATCGTTCCCGCCGGTGAAGGCCCCGGCCCCGGCGTGGGAGCTCAACGTGGTGCTGACCAAGCTCATGGGACCTCCGTTCGAGCCTCTGCACTCGGCCCCGTTGAAGTTTCTATCGTGGAAAACATCTTTTCTTGTGGCCATCACCTCCGCACGACGAGTGGGAGAGATCCAGGCCCTTTCCTGCAAGGCCCCGTACTTGACTTTCCACGACACGAGGGTAGTGCTCAGGACGCACCCCTCCTTCATGCCCAAGGTGCCGTCGGACTTCCATCTCAACGAACCCTTGGTGTTGCCTGTGTTCTTCCCGTCGCCTTCGTCGCCGGCTGAGAGGACTTTGCACTCGCTGGATGTGGCTAGAGCGCTGAAGTTCTACGTAGACCGCACGAAGTGTTTTCGGAAGACGTCACAACTCTTTGTGAACTTTGGACCTGTCAATCAGGGGAATGCTCTCTCGAAGGCTTCCATTTCCAGATGGCTCTCCGGCTGTATCATGTACTGTCATCGGTTGGCAAACCGACCGCTGCCTGGCCGTCCGAGAGCCCATTCCACCAGAGCGATCGCAGCTACCACGGCGTTCCTATCTGGTGTGCCCCTGCTGGACATATGCAGGGCTGCTACGTGGAGGTCGACGCACACCTTCACGAAATTCAACTGCGTCGACCGGGATTCCAGGGAGGAGTCCAGGGTCGGCCAAGCAGTGCTGCGCAACCTGTTCGCCTGAGGTGAGCCTGGTGAGGAGGTAAGATGCTTAATGTTGAGTTTATGTGATGCTTAATGTTGAGCCTTTGCCACCTCCCGTGGTTGTGCATGTGTGTACTGCTATGTATTCTTTATTCATGAGCATGTGAATCCATGCCAGACCCCATGCTGGAGAAGGAACAAGTTACTTACCTGTAACTGTTGTTCTCCAGCATGGGTCTGGCATGGATTCACATGCGAACCCTCCCGCCTACCCCTCTGCGGCTCTTCACTTGGTCATACTGCCACTTCACGTGCTTCCAAATCTGAAGATGGCTGCCAGAGGCGGTGCTTAGGTAGAGGGCAGTCATTGGCTGTGGTCAGTATGACGCAGAGACCAGTGATTGGTTATTACTACGAAAGACAGATCAGAAACGAAACTGATACTGGTTTTTTCTTTACCGAGGATTCCCAGCCTGACGACGGGGAATATTCATGAGCATGTGAATCCATGCCAGACCCATGCTGGAGAACAACAGTTACAGGTAAGTAACTTGTTCCTTATAACGCACCTATATACAAGTGTTTCAAGGTGCGACGGGGCAGGGGAGGGGGAACAAGGGGGGACAGACAACGATCCTACTAGGCCAGTGTCACTCAGATTGCACAAGTGCATGGGAAGGGGAAGGAGGAGAAGTGCGAGGGAGAAGGGGGAGAGGACAGTGCAATACATGGGATAAGAACCAAACAAAAATAAATAAATAAAAATAAATAATAAGTAAAAGTACGGCCCACAGGTGGCAAGTGCAAGGATAAGTGCAGACATCAGGGGTCAAGTGCTGGTAGTGGGACTGTAGGGATACAGAAACAGTCCCTAAGTAAGGGGGTACCCGGGAAGGCAGTGCAGGAGTGGGACTGGCAGGGGAAGGGACCTATGCCCGAGATCAGAGGGTGACCAGGTAGCCAGTGCAAATTCAGTGTCAGCCAGGAAGTTAGCAAGGGAGAGGAGGAGAAAAAACAGAAGCAAAGAGAAATGTTTTGGGGTGCTTCCGGAATTGAATATGATTCTCCTCAAGTTTCATGGAGGCAGGGAGGCTGTTCCAGAGGGAGGCACCAGCCAAAGAACGAGATCTACCACCAACTCGTTGCTTGGAGAAGCGACTGACACTGAGGGAGTTTGAGGTAGATCAGTGAAGAGCTCGAGAGGGAAGGTGTTTGGGGAGAGAGAGTTGAAGGTATTGAGGCCCCGGAAGTCCTTGTGGACGATGCAGAGGGTTTTGGACTTAATCCTCGCAGCCACTGGGAGCCAGTGTAGAGATTTCAGTCCTGGAGAGATACGATCCCTGGGCTTGAGGCCAAGGACAAGTCTTGCGGTCCTGTTCTGGATAAGTTGCAGAGGGCGGAGAGTAAAATCAGGCAGATTTAGAAAGAGGCTGTTGCAATAGTCCAGCCTAGAGATAATCAGAGCTCTGGAGACAGTGAGCTTCTGGGGGAAGGAGAGGAAAGGAGGTATATCTCTGAGGAGGTGTAGTGTGACTTTTTAGAGACATCAGAGATTTGAGGAGAGAAGGAGAGTGTAGAGTCGAAGATGGCCCCAAGGTTTTTAACCTTGCAGGTGGGAACAGGAAGAGGGCCAAGGGAGGCCGGCCACAGAGCTACAGGGAAGGAGGGAGCGGGTGTGCCGATGAGGAGAATCTCAGTCTTACTGGCATTAAGGCAGAGGTCATTGGCAGCACACCAGTCCTGGATAGCAGCCAGACAGTCAGAGATGAGGGAAATGGAGGAGGAGGCAGAGGGTAGGCTGAAGATGAGCTGGGTGTCATCCACATAGCACTGAAAATTGGGGCAGAGAGCAGCGATGCGGTGGGCCAGGAGTGCCAGGTATTAGTTGAACAGCCAGGGAGAGAGGTTACCACCGCACAGTAATACCGTTACTGTCACTTTATCTGCCGGAATCACTGGAAGATGGGAAATGGCGGGTTCCCCATTCCATGAATAGCTGGTATCACTGGCACTGGTAATACCAGCGTTCTTTGGTAGTGTGGTGCCACAATTACTGGCAGCTCGGAGCTACATGTATATACGGCCATCCAACCACCAAACTTGGAGTGTGCCAGTGCGGTAATGTGCTGGTACGTGGAAATATCGGCATATTATTAATGCACTGGTGTTTGGCCGGCATAGCTGGGGTACAGACAAGAATGACGTTTCCTCCTGCCAAAATGACATTAATTAATGGCAGCATTTGATTTGGATGCTGACCTTAATCCATAAGATTCCTATGGACACCTGTTGATTGTTGACAGCTTCACTAGGAATGCCGTGTAAACACTACTGCCTTGAGTACATGGCAGGAGACAATTGCATTTTTTTTGAATTGTGAAGTGAAAGAAACACATGTAAATCTGGGTCCACTTGGATTGCAGACATTTTGCCCACTTCAGAGTGGAAGCAACAGACATGCATGGCGGGAACTGCAGTCTACACAAGTTCATGCTTGGGCATCAGCACTATTATACAAATTGTCTTTTGACTGAAGGTCTCTAATGCTCACCTAACAGCATGTTCGCTAAATGGCATGCAGAGGGAACCAAGGAGAAGGTGTGGAAAACAAACAAGACACAAATGCCCCATATGTTCAATTCCTTGCTTTGCTATTCCCGCAAATATGTGACACATGTGATCCTGGTTTTCCAGGCCCTGCCATAGCGATGCACTGTTCATAACGAGTCACCACTGAGAGAAGGCCGTGTGTCTGGCGATGATCTGATGATCCCCTTGTCCATCTCTCTGCTCCTGCAGGTCACACTTACCTTTCTCAGAACAGAAGACCACCATCCCTTAATGGGAGGCATTCTCCTATCCAGTTTCAGGTTCAACTCTGCAACCATCAGTGCGAGATTTCCAAGCAAATTGGAAGACATGTCCCAGCGGCCTTCATTTAAAGTAAGTCATGCTGATCCACCTACTGATGTGAATGTGTTTTCCTGGTCGAAGAATAACTACACAATTATGTGGGGTGGAAAGAAAGACAATGGTGGTGCGCAAGCAACACTAGGCCTAACTTTTCTAGAAACTCAAACCCATATTCTGAACTTGGCTCAGTGAAGGTGCTAAACAGCACGATTCACAGCGCCAAAAGAGGACGCGCAGGCTCCACTAGTATTCTCAAGTGGGCCTGGGCGTCCTCGTAGAGTTCGACAGTGCACTGCATGTTTTGTGCCTGTTTTTACTTGTAACGGGCGCAATCCAATCTCGGCAGCATTTTTGTAAAATAATGGCATATTCATTATTTTCCAAAAATGCTGCTGAGAAAACAGTTCCTATACACCTAACATTCTAGGATGTTGAAGCTGCTTACTTTGGTTTATAGGAAAGTGTTCATATACACCCGTGTTGTAAAAAAAGTTCAAACTTTTGGTAGTTGGAACTTTCGTGGTGTGTGTTTTAGGTCTTTTGGTGGTGTTGGTAATTTTATTCAGACTTTTCATCCGAAACCGAGAGATAAGCTCTACCTACATTACAGGTTCCTGGGTTGGGATAAATTGCATGCTTGGTACACTACACAAAACCCATACATTTATAAAACTGGAAATACGACCAGAATCCTTACCGAAATCTAGAAATAGTACGGAAAAAGCTACAAAAACCTGCAGATCAACTCCTTTCTCAACCTTCAACATTAAAAGCCATTGCTTGCCCCCCCAACAGAATTTAATGGCATCCAATGTTCAGCAAACAGTTCACATAACTAGGCACATAGTTGTAGATGTCATTGGATTCTGGTGAGTGTGTTGGTGCTTTCTGTGTCCCCAATCCAGGCCATCCTCGCTCATTGTACAGGCCCCAGGCCCCTCTGTGCTCCGTTTGCCTTCCCTTCCCTCCCCGCTCCCTCTTCCTGATTAACCCTCCTGACCCGCCTCCACCCACTGATTGGCCCAGACGAGAGTATTCCCCTCCATTACCAGTCCTCCCAGGACAGCCCTCTGCCCGGCAGCCCCTCGGCAAAGGACCTGAGGCAAAGGCTCCTACAAAGACAGCCCCAGGACGTATCTGCAGGTATCAGCAGGAGAAGCAAGACGCCAACATCAAGTAAGTGTGGAAAGGGCTGGATCAGAAGCAATTACTTCACGCCATACAACCCTACCACTCAACTAAGGAAGCCTCGCCACTGTAAACTCGTTATTCTGTGGCACAATTGCATTTAGACACTCTGTCCTATACCTGTGCAAAACTAAATTTAGAACTGTGCCCAAAAGCCTCTCTGCGAAAGTTGAACTTAGAAGTTTGCCCAATAGCTTCTGTGAAAGTTGCATTTAGAACTGTGCCCAATAGCCTCTCTGTGAAAGTTGCACTTAGAAGTGTGCCCAATAGCCTCTCTGTGAAAGTTGAACTTAGAAGTGCACCCAAAAGCCTCTCGGTGAAAGCTGAATCTAGAAGTGTACCCAATAGCCTCTCTGTGAATAGCTGAATCTAGAACTGTGCCCAATAGCCTCTCTGTGAAAGTAGCATTTTAAAAGTGTGCCAATAGCCTCCATGTGAAAGTTGCATTTAGAAGTGTGCCCAATAGCCTCTCGGTGAAAGCTGCATTTAGAAGTGTGCCCAATAGTCTCTCTGTGAAAGCTGAATCTAGAAGTGTCCTCAACAACCTCTCTGTAATTCTAAAAAATGTGCATTAGAAACTAAATAAGTTGCTCAACAGCCTCGCTAACTCCGCCAAAAATAATATTAAGCAAACCTGTGCTTCAGCTTACTAGAAGAGAGCCTACCCAACAGCGTAACTGAGCTGTAGCTACAACTAAATAGGCCACCCAGTTAGTATATCCTAGGATCTAGCGTAACTGTGCTAACTGTACTGTAGCTACAACTAAATAGGCCCCCAGTTAGTATATCCTAGGATCTAGCGTAACTGTGCTAACTGTACTGTAGCTACAACTAAATAGGCCCCCAGTTAGAATCTCCTAGGATCTAGCTACATCTCAAACGGCCTAATATCTACAAGCTAGCACAAACTGTACACTAAACCTAGAATAAGTGAATAATATCTCCCAACTTTTTGGAACCTTGAGTGCAAAACTACTCACAGCCAGTGAAACAGCAGAACCTATAAAGTCAAATAAACTGTAAGTTGCACTTGAGACTACACCAAACAGCTCGTACTAGGCACGAGTGCATCCACTCCTCCAGAGTCCGTCAGAAATGACCACCATAATCTGCCCCCACTCCCCGTTCTGCCTCCCCTCCCGTCTCCCCCTTCCCAAATCGTCCCACCCTCCTCTGCACTCCCTACTATTCGCCTGTCCAAACACCAAGCCAGAGGGGCACGATGGCGAACCAACCACCCTAAGAAAACGCCCCCCCCGAACATCACCAACGATCAGCCCACATTACCCATGCCCGCTCCCCTCACTACCATAGCGAGCACACCCCACCCTGCAAGCATCCCCCGCCACAAACACCCACCACATCCGCTCCCCGAACACACCATTTCCCATCCCTAAAAACTACACGCCGAGCCTTAGCAAGAACCGAAGCCACATCCCTCTCCCCCTCCGACCCACCTACTCTCTCCCACACTCCAATCGCAATAAAGAAAGAAACTAAAGAGGAACCGTACCTGGTCCCCCTCAATCTCTCAGCACTCCTCGCCATCCTTGTCTCGGAAATGCAGGATAACAAAATCACATATTGGCTAAGCTGTAAGGCAGTCCAGCAGTTATTCTCATGAGGTAATCAAATGTGTTTGTCGGTCCACTGTCTGCTTTCATTCATTGGATATTTGCAGCATCTCCTCCAATTGTTGCTGTGGTCGTGAATTCGGTGATCTGTCTGGACATGGTCTATTTTGTCTGTTTTCCTGCCTCCTCCATGGTCTCCAGTCTCCTTCCAGATGGCGCTCTGCCTAATTCCATGCCTCCTTGGGGTCTGTGAAAAGTTTGGTCATGCCATTGTGGTATATTTTCAGTTGTATAGGGAATAATAGGCCATATTTCACATTCATCGTCTGCAAATGTTTCTTAAGTGGATCAAATGATTGACGCACTTTTGTACTTCTCTGGTAAAGTCAGGGAAGAAGTTTATTTTCAAGCCATTGTAAGTTATAGAACCCTTCATCCTGGCCATTTGGAGCACTGTATTGCGATCCCTATAATTCAGGAATTTGGCAATCACTGTGCCAGTCGGTACCCGATGAGCTCGTTCAATGGAAAATAATTTTGAGAAGGTCTTTGGAGCAAACAAGTCAAAGAGCCATTGCTCCATAAAAAGTTCCATGCTTGGTCCTTCAGTTTTTTCAGGCAGACCAAGGATCCAAATATTATTTTTTCTTGAACGACCCTCTTCCACCCGCTCCTCCAGTGACTCAATGCGTTCCAACACACCTGTGAAATCATTGCCTGTCATGGATATATGGGTCTCCGCCTCTCACGTAGGGGAGGTGAGTTTCTGCAGGTCGTGGCGCAGTAGGGACACTGCCATACTAATGCTGCCCATTTTCATTTTCGTAGATGTCCGTGAGCTGGAAATGGCATTCATCATGTCTCTGAGAGAGATGTTGTCATCAGCGTCCTCTGTATCTCCAGTTTTGTTTTATTCCACTGGGGGGGTCAGAGTGGGTGTTGTATATTGTTCCATCGTACGTACTCTGTGTGACAGTTTTTTTGGCCTTATCCTTCCCCATGTCAGGATCTTTGGTATAATAGCTAGTGTAATCCGCCGTTATATAGCAGACAGCGGGATGGCCTGCAGCTCATAATCGGGCCCAGCATTGCCCCAAGAAGCTCGCAGTCTGGAAGTATTGCTATGATGTTGTTATTCCAGATATCAACGTAGCGGTGTCACCACAAGCTGGATATGGCCTTAGTCCTCACTGCCACGCCCGCAGGAGAGCTGCCACCGTTGAGCCTTGCAATCTACTTTGTCCTTATTCGCTGACAGTGCCTGTGGACGGTTTTACGAGTCTCTGTTGGTGTGCCAGGCAGTGTTACATCTTCGGCCGCAACGTCTATTGGGGAGTTTATCGGCAGGGCACCAGGTCTGGTGGATCTGCCTTATTTCGTTAAAGATCGGGTCTACTTGGAGTTATTGTCAACAATAGCAATCAGTGTTGGGGGTGGTTGGCTCTATTCGTTGCACCTGAGCATACAGCCAGTGTAGTATATTTCACTATTTAGAGGGATGCCTAGGTTGCTTCCATAATTTGTTCATGAGCAGGTGGTCGCACGCAGCAGAGTGTAAGGTTTACAGGTGGTGCCCGACAAGGAGCCAGCACGAATTGCCCGTTGTCAGTCAGATCGCAGCTTATTTTCTATGTGATGCAGCGTAGGAACAGCGCATCTACGTTATTCACTTTATAGTACTTACCCTTTCTTCGCAGGCACCGTTTCTTCTGGTTTCAGGGTGTCAACAAATGGTGCCTTGCAATCCTTGTTGACAGTGCTTCGATCTGAGTCTCACAACGGGTGTCTGTGTCAGGGCAGTATGATCAACTGTCAGGTAGCGCTACCTGTACACAGCAGTGCTATTATGCTGGTAATATGATCCTGGTTGCGGCAGCCTCGCAGTGAGATATGTGTGTCTTCTAGTACCGACCCTGAATCCCACAGGGGAGGTGTTGCTGCAGCTCTTATCAGATGTGCCTACTTCCAATGTTGTCTTTCGGCAATTTGCAGGTTGGTACGTGACCCCTTGAAGGTTCACTGAATCATCACAACTGCTTATGCGTCACCTTTATCTATGGCCTATCACCGGGTCAACAGTATTGGCAAACGTGACCCAGGGGTGGCAGGACTATAAGCTGCTATAGGGACACATATAGCTGCAGTGGGACATGCTCCAGATTGTACATGGTATAATGTGTCGCGTAATTATGTAGATCCCATCTCACACACAGTCAGTAAAGAAGAACAGACTGTACCTTGTCGTCTATTCGTGATTTGCTAAGTGTGAGACCTTTTGCTCAGGATATTCAGGTGTCTACTTGGAGGTGCGCAACACTTGTCGTTCAAATGCCACAAGGTCTGTGAATGACTCTCCGGAATGGCCGCCCATTGTGTTGCATTTTAGAGACCTAGCATCTCGGATGGCAGGGTTTGTAGGCTGTGTTACATGTGGCAGCGACAGTGCTATAGTATGTCCGTCTGCAGTCCAATTTTGCCTCCCCATGGGCCGTTAGTATCTCGATGTTCCACTCTTTAAATAACGCTTCTGCTGTCAGTGGGCACAATCCACTCCTCTCCAAGGAGTGCAGGCACTACATGTGGTCCCCGCCACTGTCTGTGTGCTGCGTGTTTGATTCTGGTTGCCAGCAAGGGAGGCAAGAAGGCGATCCGACCTTTGGGTTTCGGGGCCTCCAACAATTCACTCTCTCCCGGCGGCACCGCCCCACCACCAGCCCCCACCGCTCCACGGAGCGCAGTATCAAGAGCGACAGCCTGCCTCTCCGTGCCGGGATCCCACAGCTGACACAGGATCAGAAGGAGCCAGGTGCCGGGGCTGTGCAGGTGTACTACACCGGTCAGGATGTGTCGCAGGAGGCTTCCCCCTCTTACCTTCATCAGGGCAGCACCACAAGGGAGGCCCGGTCAGGTTCCTCCGCGCCACCAGTCGGTGATTTCAGGTGTCGGGGACTGTCAACGCCAGTGTCCTCGCTTCAAGCTGCGTCGCCCCTCTGTGTAATCCAAGGTAAGCAGCACCACTAGCCTCACAGGGGTTTCACAATACTGGCATGCAAAGCTCTCACCAGCACTCAGCAGCTTATTTACTCCGGGGCTTCAAAGTAGCGCCGATCTGGGACGGAGAGCCACCTGTGTGCCTCACTGCTCCGTCTCGGCCCTCGCACGCCGATCTTCACTGCCTCATGTTTCCGTCTGCCATTTTGGATGGAAATTACTGTCGGCTGCCTTCACACTTTCACGGCAGAAATCTCACGAACCACACTGTGTCACACGATCACACTTCTGCGACCCATTACAGCCGGGTTCTGCAGTCTGTAGGCATCATATTCATATAGATGTCAGTTCAGTTTCCAGGATATAATCAGGATATAGCTGGCGGCCTCAGGAGCGCTGAGAATCATGTCTGCATCGTGCACTCGTTGGCCACTCCCCTATCCTCCACCACCATTATGGCACTCGCCATCTCCTCTAGCTTCTCCAGGTGCTACACTTTCACCTATCCTCCCTCTTTCACGAAGTCTGGAAGAAAATAGCTTAAAAAAAGATATCCTCACCACTAACATGGCCTACCTATCGCAGACACCTATGTCAGGGCCACTTCCAGACAGATCTTCACTGATAACCTCTTTTCTGTCCCCTCTCCAGATCTATGGACTCCACATCTCATCTATACTCTCTCTTCTCTCTCATACTCACCCAGCATTAGTGGCACTAAATGGGAAATCCTCTTGGAGGACTTTGCATCGTGCAGGTGTATCATTAATGTCTACCGCACTGGCACCTGGTTCAGGGTCCTCAACCCAACCTCCTCCTCCTCTTTGACCAGCGCCTGACATCCCTCATTAATTTCCTTCCCACACCCGCTACTCCTTCTAACACTCTCTCTGCCCCCCACACCCATCTGACTGGTGTACCACGCCCCTGTAACCCTCCTCAGAAAACTTTCAAAGATGGAGACCTCTTGCATCTAGCCATGCTTAATGCTCTTTCTGCCATCAAAGACTCTGCCAACATCGGACTCCTCCTTGAAGACCTTGACCTTGATATCCTTGCTCTTACTGAGATGTGGTTCAATGCAAGCTCAGTCACTGCTTTTGACTCCCTTCTCCCGGGTGGCTACAAGATCATCTCCATGCCTTGCCCTAACCATCATGGCAGTGGGGTTGCTCTGATGTACCCTGAGTGGGTCCTTTTCTTCCCTCATACCCACCCAGCCTTACTCTTCCTTCGAGAGCCTGATTTACAAGCTGTTCATCTCTTCCACCTCCTCTCTGACCATTGCCACTATCTACAGGCCATCCAGCTCTACCACCCTGTTCCTCTCTGAATGGGCTGATTTCTCGTCCTCTCTCCTCACAACCACCTCTAAACTCATTCTAGTAGGTGATTTCAACATCCACCCTGACTCCTCAACCACAGCATCCACTCTCTTCCGTGACCTCTGCACCTCACTCTCCCTCTCCATTCTCCCTTCTGGTCCTCCTCACTTAGCTGGCAAACTCTTGATGTCTTCATCTCTCCTCTCACCTGGGTCCTCTAAGCCCTCCCCCAGCCCTGCCAACTTTGTTCATGATCATCTATCCAATGAAACAAGTGTCAGCTGCTGCCTTCGCATCTACCTTCACCCCCCTCTTCTCCGCAGTACAGACTCTACTTTTGACTCTGCTCTCAGCAACCTCCATCTTGCCATTACTAATACCCTTGCCATACTTGCCCCAGTCATGAGGATCTGCCTGAAACATGCCTCAAGCATAACACCTGGTACGACTTCAAACTTGCTGCCCTGAAACACATGTGTAGAGCTGTGGAACGAAAGTGGCAGACCTCAGGCTCCCCCTCTGACAAACTGGCCTGTCACCTGCTCCAAAGGTAATACAGACTCTCCATCTGCACCAAGAAAAGTGCCCACATTCAGGCTTGCATCACAGGTGCATCTAACAACACAGCTGAACTCTTTAAAATCTGCAGGGAACTAGCCAATCCTTCCGCAGTCTCCTCCCCCCCTCTTCCCTGCCAGGCCTTCTGCAATGCACTAGCCACACACTTAGGTGAGAAACCTGAAGGTGTCTCAAGCGCTATTCCCTGGGGAGCTGTTATCCAGGTGGCCAGGACATGGCCATCGCTTTTGGATCCAGTTCCTGGGGTGGACCAGTGCGGGAGGGTCCCCTGGATGAGGGGCCTCGGGGAGTGGAAGTGGGACACCAGAAGGTGAGACGCGGTATCCCTTTCCTTGTAATACCTTTTGCCCATCCTACCATGTAGGATACCTAGGAATTTAAACCCCACTGTTTCCCCCACCGTTTCCCGACACAAACACGCTTTCTCGAACATTTCACTGTGAGCAACAATGTACTAACACCAGAGTCGTACACTGCCATGTCCCATCACAAGGGTCAGGCAGAGTCAGGCAATTACTGATAATTACACACACCTGACTTCAATCACACTTCCCCTCACAGATAAAAGGCAGAGCAGGAAAGCATGCTATGAGCAAGGCAAAACACCAGAGGAAACATCAGTTCCAAGATGGCAGTTTAACATGAGGAGAAAGACGGAGAGACCAAAAAGGGTTGCAAGGAGGGGCCCTGGACCTTTTCAGAAGAAGAAAACAAGAAAACTGTTACTTTAAACGAGCCCTGAAGAATAAGAAACATAAGACCAGGAATTAAAGATGGAGAAAGGTGCATTGTGTGTCGAAGGTACCTGGTGCTTTCCCACATCGAAGCAGGAACGAGCTATTGCCGCTGTGGCACTGTACTTGGCTCCGACAACAAAGCCGCTCCAGAAAAGTCAGCAGATCTGGTCAGTCGGCGAGACTGGTAGCAGACCGGCCTGTTAGAACCAAGGTTACAAGCAGCATGTAACGCTCACCTGATTCTCGCAGAGGCGCCGGTCTTGACTGAGCGACTACCGTATCTTCAAAAGTGATGTGTAGCACCCGGTTGGCTCTTTGGGCTGGACCTCTGTGCACTGTATGCCTGACTCGAAGAGTAAGATGTCTGCAGATAGAAAATATGGGATTAATGAACTGGGGTTATTGGGGTGTCCCTATCTCTTTCCTTTTCTCCTCTCCTGTAGAACCCCAAAGGTTAACGCTCTCACCTTAGGTAAGTGAACGCCGAGCTCTCCATCTGCCTCTGGGCAGGGTGCTGTAACCAGTTTCTTCACTGGATAGGTAGCGCCGGCCTCTTGACTTCAGAGGACTGCTATCCGTCGTTTACTTCACGAACGGTGAGTTCCGAGTATTTCAAATGTCTTTAAAAGTCTTTTGTAATGCTGTCTCTTATTTTGCAGGGTTCCGGCGATGGCGCTTGACTGGCTGAAGTGAGTTGAGGATGGACCCGTATGCGGAATAGAAGCGCCTGGAAGCGCGTAAGTAAGCGCTTGTTGCTTGCTTCACGATGCGCACTAACTGTCCTTTTATTTTGCAGGTACCAGTTCGGAGCTGCTGAAGGATGCCGGAATGCCCACTGAGTTCGGCGTGGATGGAGTAATGGCACGTGAGTATTTAACGTTACCCAATGTCTTTAAACGCACCTTCTTTTGTCTTACAGATGCGGGATGCAGCGCCGAAGGCCTCTGGAGCGTGCAAAGAGTTGGTAAGCTTTTGTCTTTCCGATGCCGGAATGCAGTGCGATGACCTCCGGAGCGCGTGAAGAGTAGGTAAGCCTTTGTCTTTCAGATGCAGGAATGCTGCGCGAGGCGTTGATGACAGCCGATGGACCAGGTAAGAGATGCGCTGTCACTGAAGACCGTAGTGCTAACCTGTTCTTTCTTGTCTTTATAGATGTTGCTGAAGACTGGATTCAGGATGGTAAGCCTTTTTCCTTTAGGCCCAGGATCAGATGCAGAAGACACGATGAGCGTTCTGCTGCAGAGGATGCAGAATAACGCAAAGCAAGATTCATCCATCGGGTGTGGTTTAAATAGCCTCCTGTAGTGCTTAGGTGTCTCCTTCCACAGCCACGCCTAGGTAAGAAAAGAGTTCCTGCTTTCCAGAAGAGTTCCAGTGTTCTGAACCTAGGGAATGGCTCCTGCCCCACCCAACAGGAAAAGTAGTCCCAAACAGAAGAGGATCAGGGGTTCAACTGGCAGGTAAGTAAGCAGCATGGTCTGCTGCAGGTAAGTCCACCCAAGCATTATGAGCCCGGCGCTTGCAGCGCTGGGACTGGGCATATTTATGAGCCTGGCGCCACTGGCGCCAGGACAGGGTCCAAAAGGTCCCAATTGGGACTGGCTGGCACTCGGAACCTGGGTTATGGGTCTGCTTCCAAGGGAGTTGGGTAAGTCCTGGCCTTTTGGAAGCAGAGATCATGACACAGCAACATTGTATGAAGAAATCTGCAAAGAACCAAGTTTAAGGCATATTTGATGAGTGACACGAATATAATTGAATATCCAAGGAGTGAACATTTGAAACCAAAGTAGATGCCATATACAGAGTGATCCAGCACCACGTGGGTGCTGATTTGAAGGTCTCTGTGATGTATCTAACTGAAAGTATAAAATTGTAAACTGTGAAATCGAAGTGGTCCTGGACAGGTCAAGCCAAACCCTGTGCACATTCGAATGTCTTCAATAGCAAATAAGAACTGTAACTGATTTTAGCCCGTCTAAGGGAGACTAATTTTGGAAAGGGGATTTGAGCTTGACTGAGGGGGGTCCGGGGTGAACCGCGAGTCACCCGACAAAAAGATATATGAACTGTAATTGGTCCGATCCCAGCTGAGGGAGACTAATTATGAAAAGGGCAGCTGAGCCTGACTGAGGGGGATACAAGGTAAACCGTGAGTCACCCGAGAAAAGATTGTGGCACAAAATGGGATCTGAGCCCGGCTGAGGGGGATCCAGGGTGAAGAGTGAATCGCCCTACTTGAATACTTGGAAAGGAACGTTTCTATTTGTTGGATACAGCAGGCCCTCTGGATCAAGGGACTTTTGTTGATTAAAGAGACTTGGACATAGAAGGTCCTGATGCTTGTAAGGCCCTGTGTCCTCATGCCAATTAAGCCCAAGAGTGTGCTATGCTCGAGTGTACTGCCTTGTCCCATGCTGAAAACATAGGGAAGGGAGGCCAATGGCCTGAATATCCTGACTTAACATTTTGTGAAAACATATTTCTTTTTTATGAACATTTCCCCACACTATTAGTAAATTTGGGGTAAGGAAGGATTGACAAAATGTTTTTTACTATAGGCCCTTTTAGTTGGATGAGACTCCACTAGGACTGTATTATGATTATCTGATGGTCGTAGCTTGCTCCCATCTTAGATTTAGGTTTAGATAGTCATTTATCACACCCTTGAAAGATTCAATAAACACCCTTGAACTGTGGTCACTTGTGTCTGTCTTACTTTGATACCATGCCTTCCTTACACTTCACTCAAAAACTCAGGACATCCTGTGCACCCCTGCATCCCTCTCCCCTCCCCTTAACCCACCGCCCTGCCTCTGATGGCCTTCCATCCTCCCTCTGCCTTTCTCTCCTCCTTTTCTCCTATCACACCTGATGAGGTCAGCAGAGGAGTCCACTCTATGAAGGTCTCCGTCAAATAGGTCTGCCCCTACTCCTCTCGAACCATTAAGGACAATATTGTCTCTCTTGCAGATGCAATTGCTGTTTTCTTCAACCACTCTTTTGCTACTGGATCTTTCCCCTCCTCCCACAAGCACTCCCTTGTGCATCCCCCACACCTCAACTCCTGAATAAACCTTCTGCAGACCCGTCTTGTACAGCCAACTATCACCCCATATCTATCACTGCCATGCTTAGGAAACTCTTTGAGAAAATGGTCTTCCCCCAACTGACCCAGCACACTGAACTCGTTGGTTACCTCCACGGCCATCAATCTGGTTTCGGCGCATCAAGAGGCATGGAAATTGCAACTCTGTAGCTGTTCTCATTCTACTTGATCTCTCCTCTGTATACAGTCAACCACTCCATCCTCATAAAATGGCTCTACGATACCCTAGGTATCTTGTAGTAGGCATTGGACTGGCTGACCTCCTTCCTCAATGACCATCCATCCCAGGTTATTCTGGGCTCTTTCTCCTCACCACCTCTATCTCCATTTATGCAGCATTATATATGCAGTTTCCCCCAGGGTTCCAACCTTTTTCCCTTGCTCTGTAACACCTAACTTGCTCGACTTGCACACCTCTTTTCCAGCATCTCCCCTAACTTTCAGTGTTACGCAGATGACCCACAACTCTTCTTCAAACTTCCCTCTGACCCTCTCCTTACTTCCTCCATCATACCTGACTGCCTATCTGCCATCCAGTCCCGGTGCACTTCTAATGATCTCTGCCTCAACACCAGAAAGACTGATATCCTTCCTATTGAGACTCCTGCTCACTCTTTATTCTGCTCACTCTGGCATTCTTCTATGGGCTCTCCCCCTTCTCCTCCAGCTGAAGCCAGATACCTTGGAGTCATCTTCGAGTCCTCTCTCTTTCCTTCCTCGTTCACATTGAGGACCTTGCCAAGAAGTCCAACTTTCAACTCCACCTCTTCAAAGGAATTCTTCCTTTCCTCACTTCCCCCAGAAGCTCAATGTCTCTATAGCTCTGGTTCCTTGCAGGCTAGACTCCTGCAATAGCCTTTTCCTTAATCTACCCTCTTCTTCTCTACAACACCTCTAGCTAATCCAGAATAGGGCTGCAAGACTTATCCTTGGCCTCAAGTCTAGGGACCGCAGCTCTCCAGCCCTACAAACTCTCCACTGGCTCCTGGATGCTGCAAGGATCAAATTCAAATACCTCTGCATCATCCACAAGGCTGTATGAGGTCGGGGACCACGCTATATACAACTTGCTCTCAATAAATGCTCTCTGTCCAGATCTTTATGCTCCTCCGGCACCAACTCTCTGTTTTCCAAGCGCTTCGCTCAAAAGCTAGCTGGTGGCCGATCTCTTTCCTCAGAAGGCTCCCTCCTATGGAACAGCCTCCCACTTCCTCTTCGTCTTGAGATGGATCTCCTCCAATTCCAGAAGTTCCTCAAGACTTTCCTTTTCCCCTCCTCCTTCCTTTCCTCCCACCTATGCTAAACCCCACAGTTGAAGAGATTGGTGACTAGGACCCTTATGTGCCTTCCTGGGTACTGGCCTCCAGCGCCCAACTGCCTACAGCCTCCGCCCCTCCCAGCACCCAACTGCCTACAGCCTCTGCCCCTCCCAGCACTTGCCTTGGCTCCCACTGGCCTATACCACCACAGGCCTGCACTTACCTATTTATTGGCAACTGACCACTCCACCTAGGCACTTACATCTGCTCACTCCCTCTTGATACACCTAGCACTTACCCCCCCCCCACTCCCTAATCGCTTCACTCTCTCTGGACTTGCACATCCTGAATGCTCACAAGGCCTAGTAGCCCGCCTCTATCTTTCATTGTTATATTTGATTTTCATTCCCATGTCCCCTCCCTCTTGCCCTGTGGGCTCTTTGAAACACAATTTACTTGATGTATAAGTGCCTTACAAATGCGCAATAAATAAATAAATCTCCTCTCAGAGCTCGTATTCCCTCAACCTTTAAATTAACTGAGCACACACTTTTTTGTTGTAGGAGCTCCCAAAATTGCACTTGTTCGCCAGTTCCCTCAGTTCAGCGACAAAGTCCTTAACAGTTTCATCATCTGCTTGCTACCTCATACCAAAATAGTACCTCTCCAAAATGGGACACACCTTGTTTTCAAACTGTAGGTCCATTTCTTTTTGTATGGTTCAATGGGGTTTAAGGATCTCCCCGTCTCCAGATTTCTGTCCCTCCACACTCTCCTTGAAATGATGTCTGGAAGGCTCTCTAGTATTCGCCTCCCTTCGAATGCAAAACTGTGCATAAATGATACGCTCTTCTTCTCCATGCTATCGGAAGGTCCATGGATAGCCATTAAATAATCTTGGAAATCTTCCTTCCACATATCCCATTTTATTGTTGGTTCCACAGAGGTTGGTAACAATTGAGGTGGTAAGTTGCTCATGTTTGTTTCCTTGTCCCCAGAGTTATTATGACAATACTTCTGGTGCTATCTTGGTACCCTTCATGTTCAATCATGTCGTCTTTTGCCAAGTATGGCATTGACATCTGCAACTTATTATCTCATTCCAAGATGGCTGCTGCAACCCACTTGTCTTTGTGGGTTGTTTTCTTGCATTATTCCCATTTTCCTTTTGCTGCTTCTTATCATTCCTTCCTATGAAGCAACTTCCTTCAGTGGACCACCTCTCCGTGGTCACAGTGGAACTTACAAAGCCAACTTCACTTCTTCCTTCTTTGAGTTGTCAGAGCACTTGATTCGCACATACTGGGGCAACTGGTAAGCCTCTGAAAAAACCTTTTGCATCCTGGGGACTGAGATGCACAGCTCTACAACTCAAATGGGGCAATTTCTACGTGTATATGTATGCATGTTTGTATGTATGTATGCATGTATTCAGGTATGTATGCATGTATTATGTATGCATGAGATTTACAAAGTGCAAACCAACATGAGAAGCAATGGAGCATAAAGTGACGCACCCAAACATGTGCAGTTATGGTATGGTATGCGATATTTGTATTTGCATTTGTATTTGTATTTTATTGAATTTATATAGCGCTTTAATACAAAACACTTTACAAGAGGAACAAGCAAGATACAACAAGCATTAAATAACAATTGAATTAAACTAGAAAACAGTACAAAAACAATGTACCTTATAGAAGAGGATAGGAGACTACAGAGATATATGAAGGTGTTGGGATTGGTCGTGCGACTAAGAATACAATGCTTAACTCAGACAGTTCAGAGTCACTTTTAAGGTGCAGAGTACCTCTTTCTTTTGTATCAGCAAACTTCCTTTACTTGAATATCTAGTGAAAGTGCTGGGTTGTTGTTCTGGCAGGAGAGCATGCATGGGTTTGAGTCCATAGATTGCCTCTTTCATTTATTTAACAATTGTAGACTATATTTAAAGAATGCATGACTTTTCTTTGAACAAATTATTGATGCCTCGATTTAGACATGAAATGGATGGATGGATTGGCTAATTAAGCAATGTAATTATTAAGTGTCACAGCAATTTTGTTAATGACTTTCTTTGAAACATGCTATTGAAATTAAAGGGTTTGTGGCAAGGATGAAACAAGATGTTGTGGTGTGTGATCATTTGTATTGTTTTAATATTTGTATGACAATTGCGTATTGTTGACAAGGTGCAAAGAGAATATTCTAGAAATAAAAGGCAGACTCTTACTAAACCAGTATCAGCAATGGATAACTTAGAGTGAACTTCTCTGTGATTACCCGGCACATCAAAGCAATGCAAACTTTTAATATGAAAATAGGCATGACCACATCTTTATAATTCTCTCTCACTCCAGGAACCCTAGTATAACAGCCAAAGTTCAAAGTGATGGCCAATCAAAAGTCCAACCATATTCTTTATGAGTCCTATAGCCTCCTGGCGAACTATGAATTACAACAACAGAGTCACTAAAGCGCAAATTAGTTCATAAAACTTTGCTAAGTTCATCCCTGTTCTAGAAAAATAAACATACAGCGGATGCTTTCAAGCATAAATTTCTCCAGCATGGGGTCTGGCATGGATTCACATGCTCATGAATATTCCCCGTCGTCAGGCTGGGAATCCTCGGTAAAGAAAAAACCAGTATCAGTTTCGTTTCTGATCTGTCTTTCGTAGCAATAACCAATCACTGATCTCTGCGTCATACTGACCACAGCCAATGACTGCCCTCTACCTAAACCCCGCCTCTGGCAGCCATCTTCAGATTTTTACCGCACGTTCATGTGTTGGGATCCTCGTGCTATTGCTCTCGAGCGTTAGTGCTATTTTTCACGTTTTTTTTCTCAAAAAACTTCATTTTTCGGTCAAAAGAGCCTCAAGCTCCACCGACTCTCTATCCGATCAACGGGGACCCGTGTCGGACTCGTCTGCGCCCCTCAAGGGTGAAGATTCGTCGAGCTACGCTTTTGGAGGACTCCAGAAGTTTCTCAGGCCCAGTCATGGCCCAGGAGAAGGGAAGCTCGACGCCCGGAAAGCTGTTCAGGATCTGCCCTGGATGCCAGCTTCAGAACGTCTTCAAGGAGGACGAACACTCCTTTTGTCTCTACTGCCTACATGAGGACAAGACGCACGTGGAGAAGGACTGTGCGTTTTGCGGCAACATGTCGGAGCGGACCATGAAGGACCGCCATCAACGTCTCGCCAACTGGCTAGAAGGGAAGAGCCCGTCCGGCGAGAAGAAGAAGAAGAAAACCGAGCGGTCTTCTAAGACCTTTGAGGACGCCCCGGCGACGGGGGTCCAACATAAGGCCAAGCACTGCAAGTCCGCTGGCACCGGGAGCGCCGAACGGTCGGGCTCGAAGGCGGAGGGGGAGCGAGGCGGTGTCCCCCCCCTCAAGGATAAGGCAGTGAGCGCACCTAAGGTGGTGAAGGCCTTAATCCATCCGGCCAAGCCCTCTATCGAAACTGTCGCGGCGGCCCTGGCTCAGCCTGTGCAGGCTACACCAGTGGTGGCGACCTCGGGGCTCAGAGTCTCCCTGCCACCTCAGAGGGAGTCCTCTTTTGTGCCCATCGATAGGACCCCCGTGAAATCCCCCGAGGGGAAGAGAAAGGGGGGGCAGGGCGTCGTCGTAGATTCGGCTTCAACCTCAGAGGAGGAATTGGTCGAGGTCTTAAGCCACGGCGTGGAAGAAGACCGGCCCGTCGGGATGGATCCCGACGCAGGTGACGACGACATCGTCGAGGGTACCGACAGGGCCCCTGATCGCCCGTCGGATTCCCCTCTGCCAGCACCGCAAGACAGCTCGGCGGCCATTTTGTTGGCTATACAGTCCTTATGTTCAGAGATAAGGACGAGACTACCGTTGCCGACGGAGGAACCTCTCCCGTCGGGGGACCCAGAACCGGGACCTTCTGGTGTCCCCCCTACTAAGAAAAGAAGGATCCACCCTCCACCTCCCTTTCAGCCGTCGCGCCCCGTCCAGCCCTCCTCCCCGTCCACCCGAGGGGATGATACGGGGACTGACACGGCAGCGACGGGTACGGACGACGAGGTATACGACGAGGATTTACCGTCGTCGCCTCCCACCAGGGCTTCTCCGCCTGACGAGATTGGATCGTTCCACTCCATGATCACCAGGGCATCCGAGCTTTTCCAACTCTGCCCTGAGGAGAAGAAGAAGGAAGGTTTCCTTTATCAGCGGCGCGAGGCCAAGAGGAAGACGGTCCTCTCAGTGCCTCTATTGGACGACATTTGGGATGAGGGCCTCACCCTCCTCAAGAACCCTTCCACGACGCCAGCTAGAAGAGACCGGTACGAGAAGAAGTACCGGGTCCCGGACACGGCCCCCCTGTGCCTCCGGGCGCAGCCTACCCCGGACTCCGTCGTCTCCGCGGCGGCCAGGAAGAAAGCGGGGGGAGGTGCGGCCTCCACGTCGACTTCCCCACCGGACGGTGAGGGAAAGAAATTGGACGCTATGGGACGCAGAGTCATCTCGTCGGCAGCGACGACGATTAAAGCGGCCAACGCCTTGGCTATCGTGGCCCGCTACGATAGGGAGCTCTGGTACAAACTGGCTCCCCTGCTGGACTTCCTGCCGGACGACAAGAGGACAGAGGCCCTGGAGATCCTGCAGGAAGGTGAGGTGGCGTCGGACCACGCCATTACCGTTGCGACGGACATCGCCGACACTGGGTTCCGCCAGTTGGGCAACGGCGTTTGCCTTAGGCGGCGTGGATGGCTCAAGGCTACGGACTTCCGTCAAGACGTTCAGACCAGAGTCCTGGACATGCCCTTCGATGGGAACAACCTGTTTGGGAAAACAGTAGACGATTCCCTTCAGGCCATTAAAGCGGACACTGAGACGGCCCGGGCCCTGGGAGTTCTGCAACAACGACGAACGCCCTTTCGGAGCAGCGGAGGCAAGGGCGCCTCCAAAGGTTCCGGCGGCGGCTTCTCCACCTACCGTCAAGCGGCCCGCTCGTCGTCTCAGGAGGCCTACAGAGGACGAGGCAAGTCTGGCGGACCCCGCCGTCGTCGCCAAGGAGGTCAAGGCGGCAAAACCTCGTCGAAGCAGGATTGAACCGGCCGTGGGGTCGGGCCCCCACCGAAGCACCCCGGTGGGAGGCCGGCTGGCGAGCTTCGTCAGCGTGTGGGAGTCCATCTCCACCGACCGTTGGGTGCTGGACGCCATGGCCCGGGGCCACGCGCTCGAGTTCCAGAGAAGATGCCCGCGCGTCCCCCCCATGGCCAGGAAAGAACTTCACGTCCCTCAACTTCTCTTGGAGGTAAAAGCGATGCTCAGGAAGGGCGCCATCGAACTCGTCCCAAAGAGGCTTCGGGGCTCCGGAGTTTACTCGAGATACTTCCTCGTGAAGAAGAAGACGGGGGGATGGTGCCCCATCCTGGACCTGCGACGTCTGAACAAGTTCATCAAGGCGCAGAAGTTCCGGATGGTCACCCTCCAGCACGTCCTGGGTCAGCTGGAGGAAGGAGACTTCCTGTCGTCGTTGGATTTGGAGGATGCCTACTTCCATATTCCCATCCTAAAGGGGCACCGAAAATTCCTCAGGTTTGTGGTTCAAGGGCGTCATTACCAGTTCAAAGCCCTCCCCTTCGGACTACGGTCGGCACCCAGGGTATTCACCAAGTGCCTCGCACCGGTGGCGGCGAAGCTACCCCTACCCCTACCTGGACGACTGGCTCATCCGAGCCAAGACGAGGGAGCTCGCTGTGGTTCACACGTGGTTCACACGGCAAGGACCATCCAACTTCTCACGGACCTGGGATTCTCCGTGAACTACGCCAAATCCCACCTGGTACCCGCGCAAGACGCTCTGTTTCTGGGAGCGAGGCTCAACACAGTGTCTCTTCTGGCCTCCCCCTCGGAGGAGAGGACCAGGACCATCCTGGGCAAGGTGCAGCGGATGTTGGTGGCCGACGCGGCCAAGGTGAGGTCCATCAAGTCCCTCCTCGGAATGATGTCTTCCTGCATCTACCTCATTCCCATGTGCAGGCTCCGGATGCGCCCGTTGCAGGAGTTCCTGGACGCGCGTTGGATCCAAACGACGGGCAGCTTCGAGGAAAGGATCACACTCGACGAGAGTTTCCGACGAGCGATCCGGTGGTGGGGCACCCGCGCGCATCTGACGGCGGGCTTGGACTTCCAGACCCCAGCCCACCAGGAGACAGTGACCACGGATGCCTCCCTGGAAGGGTGGGGAGCACACACCGAAAATCTGCACGCAAGAGGCCTTTGGCTCCCAACGGAGAAATCCCTACATATCAACGTCCTGGAGCTCCGTGCAGTGTTTTGGGCCCTCAGGTCCTTCCTTCCGTCCCTCAAGGGCAAGGTGGTGAGGATCTTCACCGACAACACCACCACCATGTTTTACATCAGGAAACAGGGCGGAACCAGGTCCCCAGCACTGTCCAAGGAGGCGCAGGACCTGTGGCATTGGGCCATCGCCCAAAGGATATTTCTGGTGCCGTTTCATCTGGCAGGGATAAAAAACACCATCGCCGACTCACTCAGCAGGGAGCTGCGCTCGTGCCACGAGTGGGAGCTACGGCAGGATCTAGTGGATCGCCTCTTCCGACGGTGGGGCACACCCCAGATCGACCTGTTCGCGACGGCGACGAACTCCAAGTGCCGGAGGTTCGCCAGCAGGTTTCCCCAGGCGAGGAGCATGGGCGATGCTTTCTCGTTCCCCTGGGAGGGCCTGTTCCTCTACGCGTTCCCTCCCTTGCCACTGCTAATCCGGCTCGTCAACCAGCTCAAGAGGTCACGGTGCAGGATGATCCTCGTCGCACCTGCGTGGCCGAGGCAGATATGGTTCCCGGACCTTCTGGACTTGTCAGCGTCCCCGCCAATCAAGCTGCCGGTGGACGCGGATCTACTCTCCAGAGAAGGAGGCACCATCCTCCACCACGACCCGATATCGCTGAACTTGCAGGCCTGGCTCCTGCAGCGCTAGAGTTTGGAGGATACGACATACCGGCCGACTGCAGAGAGGTTCTTGCAAAGGCCAGGGCGTCCTCGACTCTTAAATGCTACGGACACAAATGGAAGAGGTTCTCTGTCTGGTGCCACGCACAGAAGATTAACCCTCTACGGATTACGGCCCCCCAAGTACTGCCGTACCTGCTGACGCTGGCCAAAGCTGGACTGGCACACGCGTCCATCAAGATTCATCTTGCTGCGATCTCCCGATACACCAGAACCACGGGGCGGACGTCCTTGTGGTCTCATCGTCTGGTGAAAGAGTTCATGAAGGGACTGTTCAGATCGTTCCCGCCGGTGAAGGCTCCGGCCCCGGCGTGGGAGCTCAACGTGGTGCTGACCAAGCTCATGGGACCTCCGTTCGAGCCTCTGCACTCAGCTCCGTTGAAATTTCTGTCGTGGAAAACAGCGTTTCTTGTGGCCATCACCTCCGCACGACGAGTGGGAGAGATCCAGGCCCTTTCCTGCAAGGCCCCGTACTTGACTTTTCACGCAACGAGGGTAGTGCTCAGGACGCACCCCTCCTTCATGCCCAAGGTACCGTCGGACTTCCATCTCAACGAACCCTTGGTGTTGCCTGTGTTCTTCCCGTCGCCTTCGTCGCCGGCTGAGAGGACTTTGCACTCGCTGGATGTGGCTAGAGCGCTAAAGTTCTACGTGGATCGCACGAAGTGTTTTCGGAAGACGTCACAACTCTTTGTGAACTTTGGACCTGTCAATCAGGGGAAGGCTCGCTCGAAGGCTTCCATTTCCAGATGGCTCTCCGGCTGTATCATGTACTGTCACCGGTTGGCAAACCGACCGCTGCCTGGCCGTCCGAGAGCCCATTCCACCAGAGCGATCGCAGCTACCACGGCGTTCCTATCTGGTGTGCCCCTGCTGGACATATGCAGGGCTGGTACGTGGAGGTCGACGCACACCTTCACGAAATTCTACTGCGTCGACCGGGATTCCAGGGAGGAGTCCAGGGTCGGCCAAGCAGTGCTGCGCAAACCTGTTCGCCTGAGGTGAGCCTGGTGAGGAGGTAAGATGCTTAATGTTGAGTTTGATGTGATGCTTAATGTTGAGCCTTTGCCACCTCCCGTGGTTGTGCATGTGTGTACTGCTATGTATTCTTTATTCATGAGCATGTGAATCCATGCCAGACCCCATGCTGGAGAAGGAACAATTTACTTACCTGTAACTGTTGTTCTCCAGCATGGGTCTGGCATGGATTCACATGCGAACCCTCCCGCCTACCCCTCTGCGGCTTTTCACTTGGTCATACTGCCACTTCACGTGCTTCCAAATCTGAAGATGGCTGCCAGAGGCGGGGTTTAGGTAGAGGGCAGTCATTGGGTGTGGTCAGTATGACGCAGAGACCAGTGATTGGTTATTGCTACGAAAGACAGATCAGAAACGAAACTGATACTGGTTTTTTCTTTACCGAGGATTCCCAGCCTGACGACGGGGAATATTCATGAGCATGTGAATCCATGCCAGACCCATGCTGGAGAACAACAGTTACAGGTAAGTAACTTGTTCCTTATGCAAATTACGTACCGTTGGATTCTTTAGAACTCTTCTCTTTTTCATACCACTATTGTTCACTCAAAACTCAGATGTGATAGGTTTCCTTATGCTAGCCCACATCTCTCAGCTCTCTTAAGGATTATTTTTCTCAGCATTATTCTTGTTACTCTATTCATGGGTTTTTACATCTCCAAGGTCTCTTCAAAATAACTTTCAACAACCTCCATTGTTCTCAGGATTCTCTTTGGTCACTTCCTGGCATCTGGGTTTCTCAGATTCCATTTCTATCATAATGTTTCGACTTCTCTCAGTTATCTCTATGTCTTTGGAGTCTCTCAAATGTTTCTGATGTACCATGCCCTTGGATTAGTACAGTCTTCTGTTAGGTGTCTATGCAACCTTGCATTTTCTAAGTATTGCCCTCTCAAAAATAATGGGTAATTCTCCCCCCCCATTCAGGGTCCTTTTCAGGCAGACAATACAATCTACACTCTCTTTCCAATGGTTCCTATGCTCAATCTTCTTCAAGGAAGCACCAGGTCCTTTGGAGTTCTCTAGGGCAAGAGTTCTGCTGAGTCGAACCTGTCCCTATGTCCTCCATACAACTCTGATTCTTGTGGTAGGACCTCTGACATCTCCTTGCTAGGATAACTCTTGCACAGCTACTACTAAACCAAATACGTTTTGCCAGTTAGTGGAGCCCATGTACACATGCAGCAGATGAACGCATATCTGCTTCCTCTCAATCTTCCCCCTCTCTGCGTTTCCCCGCCTCCCAGTGGCTGCTTTCCCAAGTTGGCCCAGGATTGGTCTTTTCATTGTTTGGTTTGATTTACCTGTCACAGTTTTTTTTTTCTACCTGTGCTATGTTTGAAACTTGGGCTTATTATTACTTCCTTTTTGCCATTGGTTGTCTGGTAATTGAGCTGCACTCCACTTTGGATCTACAAAGATGCGCCTCAGTGGGGTTCTGTGGGGTTCAGTAAACTCACAGTGAGTGGATGTTGACATTTCAACTGACCACACGCATTTTGGTTCTCTCTTGCAATATACATTGTTTGCCCAAGTTTCTCCCTGATACATGTATGTGCACTCATAAAAACCATTAGCATTCTGTGTTTTCCCAAACTCAATAATTACGCACTCAATAATTATCATAAAAAATAATAATAATAATAATAATAATAATAATAATAATAATAATAATAATAATAATTCAGTTTTCGAAGGTTGGCAGAATAACAATTCAGAAAGTACATCCAATGAACATATTTCTATGTTTAGAGTGTCCCAGGTGAAGCATGCTGGAACCCGTAGTTCTTTATTAGGTAAAGGTGACTCCCTCGGAATTAAAGCAATGTTGTGTCTGAGGATGCATCTGAAATGCTCACCCTCTCATAGAACTATGCCTTAGGAATCCCTGTGCTCACCCTCTCCCAGGGAATCCCGTTACATCCACCATCTGGGAGCCACATCAGGCAACGGCTGGCCAAACCCAATCCCCAGGGGGTTAACCTTCATGGGCACATGTGTGTCTGATTCCGAAGAAAACCTGTGCTGGGTGCATCTACAGGGATCCCCTCTCGTTCATCATCTGTGGATTGCGCTCCTTCTCCCAAAGGCGGTGTAATATCGTCTCTCTTTTGTGCCTCGATTCTGGGGTCTCAACTTTCCCATTGAAATTCCTCCCTTGTCACATATTGGAAGTGTGACAACAGTGCATGCACAATTACATCTTGTGCCAATGTTCCTGCCTCCCGTGAGGAAGTTGCCACTGTTCTTTGGAGAGAAAGAAATATATGGAATGGGTTGATTTCCGTAGCCAACACACAGCCCATGTACTATCCGGGCTTCCCCAATGCATACTGCTGCCACTGCAGCAGGCGGAAAGCGCCAAAACATGAATTCTTTCCCTGGCCACTCAGACGCCCCAAATGACATTTGGGTACTGCAGCAGACATACAGACAGAACAAATTGGAGTCCCTGTGCCAAGTACTAATAGATTGTGTGCGTACTCATACGTTAAGATCTATGTATTTTGATCGGTTCGTCCATAGTACAAACTGGTTGAGCACAGACGAATTCTGGTGCAAAATATCACACGGACAAGAAGTAATGTTAATCTCAGTAGTTATGAGGGTGCTAAAAGAGCTGAGTTACATCAATCCAATTGATGGGGGAAAATGGCAGTGTTGAGAATTTGAATACATTTTATGGATAATAAGATAAAATGTCCATTATTGTTTTGGTTTTTAAGTGTAGCATCCATATTGTTTTTTCTGAATCAACTCTGAGATGACTATGTTTCATTGTATTTGATATGTGTAAATGGATAATTTTATATCTGAACATTTCATTTTATATTGACTATAACACATAAATAAATAAAAAGATGTATGTGTAACTTGCCGATAGTACAATAATCTGAATACACAATAGGTATGGAAACTCTCCTCCTCCTCTATAAAGAATGTTTTGTTGTGGTCTCTCCTCCACCTATAAAATGTATGTTTGACTAAGAATGTTTTGGCATGCTGTTCTCCGCTTATAAAACTAACACGTGAAAACAAATTCTTGACTCCTACCTACAAAATAATGTGCACCTTGGAATTATTTGGTGTGCTGTACTCCACCTTTACAATTAACATATGACTAAGACTGGTTTACCATGGCCTCTCCTCAGTCTATGAAATGAATGAGCACCTCAGAATGTTATGTTATCCTGTGCCTGCCATCTTTAAAATGAACATGTTTCTACGAATGTGTTGGCATGCTCTCCTCCACCTATTACTTGGGCATGCATCTAAGAATGCTTTGGTGTGATTTTTCCCAACTAGAAAAAAAAAATGATTTGCCATGCTCTGTTCTGACTAGAACATGAATTGTAATAAGAATGCTTTGGAATGCTCTTCCCACCTACACAGATTATTATGTGTGCCTGAGAAGGCATTGGCATACTCTCTCCCCTACCTATAAAAAGCAAGCGTGAGTAAGAATGAATTGGCATGCTTTGTACGCCCCTCTACAACATTGCCATGTGCCTAAGAATGTTTGGACATCTCTCCTTCATGTTTAAAATGAATATGTTGCTAAAAATGCTTTGGTGGGCTCTATTTGTATTTAGTGTGTATTTAGATATAGTGCTTTATGCCAAAGTGCTGTACCATAAAAACGGTACATCAAAAGTCAGTAGGAAAAAAAAACAATAAAGTCATCTTGACGCAAGAACATGGCGGGTTCGAAACAGAAGGGTAGGAAGAAAGAAAGCGAGGAGCCAGTGGGAGCGTGTGCCAGTGGAGAGGGGCTAAACGAGTAAAGTAGCTGAAGCCAAACTGGGCACAAGGAGGATGAGGGACAGTAAGAAGAAAGAAGGATTGTGAGAACAGAGAGCGGGACACAGAATAGGAGAGCAGCAAATAGAGAAAGGAGGAGAAACATTACGTAGAGATTTGAAAACCAGACATAGAAAATTAACCATAAGTCGGGTGTGAAATTGGGAGAGAGAGAGGAAAGGGCAGAAGAGATGGAATCTTAATCAGACAGAGAAGACAAGAGAATAATGGAGGAATTGTAGACATAGTAGAACGGGGATAAATGGGAGACGGGAAGACCACAAATCAGGGAGCAACAATAGAAGAGTCGGGAGGAAATGAAAGAGGACATTAGAAGTTTGGTAGCATTGAAGGTGAGAGAAGGACATGCTTGGCAAATATGACACAGGTAGGCTCTACAGGAGAGAGAAAGAGAGGATATGAGAAGAAAAAAAGTGATGAGTCAAAGTGAGTGCCAAGATTATGAGCAGTAGGAGAGATAGGTAGGAGAGAGGAAAAGAAATGGAAACAGGGGGCAGAGGAGGGGGATAGAGAAGGCAGGAAAAAAACAGAACCTCAGTTTTGGAGGATTTAAGTACTAAGTAGGGATCGGCTATCCAGGATTGAATGGCTAACAGATGGTTGAAACAGTAGCATGGATCTGGGAGAAGGAATAGAAAGATAGACCAAAAGAAGAGATAATGTCAGCAAGACGCGGTCCAAGTACAAAGCCTGGGGGGCCTAGTGATAAAGGGGAAAAGACAAGGATACATTACCCCCCAACCAAATAGAAGCGATCAGCTAGATAGGATGCAAACCAGGCTAATACCGGACCAGAAAAGCCCATGGAGGACAGAGAAGACAGAGGAAGAGAGTGAACAATAGTGTCAAAGGCTGCTGATAGATCGAAGAGAATTAGAAGAGAAGAATGTTTGGTATAGCATGCAAAAAGAAGAACATTGGATACAGAGACGAGAGCAGTCTTGTGTTGTGATGATGACGAAATCCAGATTGAAAATAGGAAAGTAGTCAGTTAGAGGTGATGGAAGATGATATTTGAGAGCACACTGCACACTTGAGAAGCTTGGAAAGATAAGGAAGAAGGGAAATACAGCATTGAGGTAAGAGGTATTAAGCAGAGCATTAATGAAGGGAAGGCGAAGAGTGTAGACTTTGAGGATACGAGCAGATGGAAGAGGATCAAAAGGAGTGGAGGTAGGGTGTGCCTTGGCCAAGAGGGTGACTGTATCAGAGTCAGAAACAGGTGTGAAGGTGGTTAGAGAAGCCACAGGCAAGAAGCGCAGGAAGAAGTCGAGATACTATTACGGAGCAGAGTGACCTTATAGAAGAAATATTGAGCAACATCATGAGCAAAGAGGGAAGAAGAAAGAGCGGGATCAGGAGAAAGTGTGGAAAGAATGTGATATAGTGTTTGGAAAAATCAAAGTGTATGTGAAGAGCAGGAATAATAAAAGTCAGAATAATATTACTTTTTGGCATAAATAATAATACATATGGGAGGGGAGAGAGGGGACAGATGACAATTGATAGGAGTCAAGAATGGAGGTAAGTGGAACAGGGGAATGAGTTAACGAGAAGTGGAGATTGAAATCTCTGAAAAGTAGAAAGGGGGGATCAAGAGGTAAGAGAACAGAAATAAGAGAGTCAAGATCCTCACAAAAGGAGGAGATAGAACCAGGAGGGTGACGTTTTAAGAGCGAGTTCTGATCCTCGTAAAGAAGAGAATGCATTTAAGTCAGGAGGAGCGAGAAAGAAGAGCTGTAGATAGCAACCCCACCCCCTGAGCCAGAGGGTATGTTTAAAGGCAATAAAGCAGGTGTAAATGGTGAGATCCAGGTCTCAGTGAAGCACAAAATGTGTAGGTTGAGTCGGAAAAACACGGAGTGGGTTTTCTTTGGGAGAAAGTGCGCATCCAGAGGGCTGAGTTGATGGGAGAAGGATGATGTAGACACGGAGGGTAAGAAAGGTTGGATAAGATCTGAGAAGATCGATGCGGGTGGGAAGGGGTGAGATGAGTAGAATAGGAAAAAGCTATGAGGGTCAGAACGGGGAGCCAGATGATGAGAGACAGGAGAAAACTGAGACGAAATGAAAAAGCAAGTACTAAGATCGAAAGGTGAAATAAACCACTCAACATAGGTGGGGTAGGGACCAATGTGAGTGGTAGTCTGGGGATAGCATGCGAAAGTATGGAAATATCGCAGGTTGAGAACAACCAGATGTTAAAGGTGGGCCGCATGACTTTACCAAGGAAAGCTGCCATGCAACAGCAATGCAGTGACTTATCCAGCCTTTGCTGTGGCTTTACCCAAGCAGGAGTTCTCATTTCTTTCAGGTCTCTGAGAGGGGCCAGAAGGTGACGGCACAGTTCCCAGGAGCATTACTGCAGATGGCGAACACCTGACCAAGGACTAATTCCAATGAATGCACATACTGATGCACAGACCTCACAGTACTCTGATTCTGGTAAAAGATGCCAGCCCAAATGCCAGCTACCTACACTCTGTACAGTGCTACGCTGCTCACGAGCTAGGTCTGAACTTTAAACAATACAGTAAAAAAAACAAATGGCACTGCAGGGCAGCTACAGGCCAAGCAGCAGCTAGCAGGCTCGTGGGAGGGTTTGCGCATACAACTGAGGCACCAGCATGTCCAGGCATAGAGGCAAGTTGGTGAAAGCACTCACATGCTGCACTGCAGACAGCAGTGCAGCAACTTATTCGGACTTTGCCATGGCTTTGCCACAGTAGGAGTTCTTATTCCTTCCGGGTCTCCGAGGTCAAGGGGGGAGGGGCCAAATGGCAAAGGCACATCTCCCGGCCAGTTACTGCAGCTGGCACTGCAGGGCAGCTACGAGCCGAACAGCAACTCCCAGGCTGCCAGCAGTGTTTGTGCATGGAGCGGAGGCACCAGCAAGTCCAGGCACATAGGCAGGTTGTTGAAAGCACAGCAGTGCAGCGACTTATCTGGACTTCACTGATGCTTTGCCCCAGCAGGAGTTGTTATTTCTTCTGGGTTTCTGAGGTCAAGGAGGGAGGGTGTAGAGATATTGCGAGACTTCCCAGTCGCGCGAGATCTCGCATGCAAAGCGGAAATGCGGCTCCCGCGCTTTGCGCGACGGAGACGCCTGGAGTGAAAGCACGGAGCAACATCTGCTCCCGTGTGCTCCTCCCTTGGACTGGCCCTAAGTGCCTTAATAAAGACCAGAGACTCATGCTAGCAGAAGCAAAGTTGCCCACCTGTTGCAATCTGAGTTGTGATGCAGTTAACAAGCTGATGGTCAGTATTTAATAAAGCAACATCATCAGCAACCACGCAGCCTCCCGCGTATCATTACCATTATTATGCAACAGAGGGGCCTGATGGTGATGGCACTTCTCCCAGGACCGCTATTGCAGATGGCACTGCAGGGCAGCTACGAGCTGAGTCACCTAAGTCAAAATACAATCCTGCAGTACTACCCTAAGTAGACAAATTCCCATCGCTATGTTAAGGGCTGACCTTCGCTCCTGCGTCTTTGAATGCTGACCACTGCGTAGTGCTTCTATACATAGACACCATGGTGGGACCAGTAGAATCGCCTAGCTGGCACCTCAGAAAAAGCCAGAAAGGTGTTCATATTTTGCTTGCAATTGCCTGCTCATGCTTACACAGCAGCACTGTGGGTGTTCCCCCCCCCTGCCCTCAGTCTAGGGCCTATAAGGCAAGGATAAGTAAATGTTTTCAATTTCTCAAAATGTGACTCATTCAATCCTTTTGTCTTTTACTACTGTCTAAATATTTCGCTTTTTAAACACACTATTTTCAGAGTTTGTTCTCGTTGTGTAGTTTCCCTATGTTGGTTTATTTTATGCTGTTATGGTGCAGTGCTTCAGTTCTTGCAACCTAGACTAGGCAGTGAATATGTGTTCTTAATTAAAAAAAAGACAATAGTTTGAAATAAAATAAACCAGGAGGCCTCTGCAACACAGCCTTGTCCTACTCAAACTGTGTGTTGTGTCACCTAAGGGGTCTTCTTGGCATAGACATTCGCAATACTGCATCCAACTTTTCATATGAATCCAATAAGTCAGGTAAGTGCCTAGCCAAATGAACAGCCACACTTTTCACCAGCCACAACTGGCTTCTCAAATGCATTAGTCCTGTTTCCCAGTCTGCTATGTCAGACCAACACCTTCAGAACATCCTTCAGGGCTGTCATAAGAAAGCATGCTGGCTGTGATGAAATCGAACACTGGCTAGAAGAAGTACAATGGAAGCCAACTCTTATTTGTGCTATGCCAGAACCTGTGCCACAACTCATATCAGGGATGTTTTAGTCATGTGGGTCAAACTGCAAGAAAGTGACTTGTACATGTCCTTCAATACTGTCTGTGTAGCATCTTCCAGGGGGAGACTATACCGTATGGATCAGCAGCAGAATATTACAAACAACAACGGTGACGTTAGGAACAAAATGCCAAATTGAGGATTTGTAAAATCACAGTCTTTACTACAAAAATCTCACTAAACATGATAATCACTCACCCTTGGAAGAAAAAAGCAGACAGTGATAAATACTGAGGCCCTGATACATAGAATTAGTTGTGTGTAAAACAGGTATTTGCGTGGCAAGGATTTTCAGTCATGGCTGATCAAGCTCAAAAGTATTGACTGAGAAATTCTGAACTGCTGCCCAGGAGCAATGCCAGGGGTAGTGCCCTGGACCGAAACATTCTGGGGATTTCCTACAAGAATGTTGCACTGCTGAAGTCCACCTTCAGGAGGTCCTGCTTATCCTTTGCTTAACTGCAGCCTGTCTTGTAGACTATCTGTCCCTCAAATAGCCTTTAGGAATGGACCTATGTCTTCACGCCAGGGAAGAGGACTAAGATCTATCAACAACTCCAACATGAATCCACTGAAACTTTGTGTGCATGGGGAGGCTGCACAAGCTACCCCTGTGAAGGGTAACTGGCTATGCTGCTGTTAAAATGACAAGAGTGTTAAGGAAGCACTGGGGATGTTTAGGTTTCCTCCTGGGTCTTCCTGTCCTTAAAGGATATTTTATGGTCTCCCTGTTCTTGAAATGGTAATTTCATTTTGTTGATCCATTTTGGGGTTTCCAGTTGGGAGAGAAAGTCATTGTGGAGATGTAGTCCATCCGAGGACAATTTCCCTTTCCCTTTTCCCTCATCATGGGCTGGGTGGAGCAGTAAAAATGCATCAGTAACGCTATAACCACCACATTTCCGCTGCGCTTTGAGCTGGAGGTAAATCTTGTCACTTGACTGCATTTTTCAGTGCTATTTCTGGGGTGCTATTAGTCCAATGGACCCAATAAAAAAAGGGAACCTATCACCTTGCCACAACTCGTGATTTGGCGCAAATCGAGCAGGATCGAATTGCAGTAATGCTATGGTTGGGTGGTGTCCCAGCAGATTTTCCGCTGGGATACGGTCCAGATTGTGATGAGGCCCTTGGTGTTTTAGCCCTGATGAATTCCCTGACTTAACTGACCAAGGTATTTTTCCATGTTTATGCTCTCCCAGGGCCCTCATTCCATTTCCGGGATCCTGTCCGGGTTTTGTTTCTGTTCCTCAGTAGCACTATTGGAAATGTATTTTTCACTAACCGGCTTGGCTAGGTACCTGGTTCACTGAATCGCCCAGCTCTTGGTCACTAGACAAGCATACAGAGAATTTCATCAAAATTGAATACACTATTTAAATCATGTTGATCATTTTACACTGTTGCTGAGCCAGAAATCAGCTCTGGTATAACTACTGGCATTACCCTTTAGCAACAGAGCACATGAAGTAAGTGAGCCTGTCTAGCAGAGTGCCCATAAACACCTCCACCTTGTATAAAAAGTTAGGCGGAATCCTTTGGCAACACCACACACAATTAAGACTACTAGTGTAAGTACAAATTCACCTTTGGTACAAGCCTGTACTACACAGTAAAGTGGTAGCGATGGCTGAGCAGCCAGACTTATCTCAAGAGTAAAGTGAGCAGTATCAGAAGTTAAACAAAGGACAGCAATTGCTATGGTTCAAACAAACAATGACTCAAGGTTTCTGAGTAAAAGAATATACATTTGTTTACACCATCAATTATCAAACAATTCACTAAAGCAAAGCAGCAGAAAATCACAATCTTAATACACTACACAACA
Source organism: Ambystoma mexicanum (assembly GCF_040938575.1). Lineage (NCBI taxonomy): Eukaryota > Metazoa > Chordata > Amphibia > Caudata > Ambystomatidae > Ambystoma > Ambystoma mexicanum. The sequence continues at coordinate 1,086,701,095 of NC_090926.1, read as the reverse complement.
CCCAATGAATTTCTGGACAAGTTAAGATCAAAATGAAGTGTGAGCAAAATGGCACTCCAGCAATTTAAAAAGGGAGGGAAAGACAAGGTTATTCAAAATCAAGCAGCACCCAAACGTAAGTAGGAAGGGCAATCTAGAAAGGGCTTACCACAACTAGGATTCAAATTAATAGGTCTGGGCCAATGTTAATGGTTCAGAGTCTTTTCAGAGGATCACACAGTTCAGAGTAGTTTGTCGGAAGAAAAGTTACTTAAAAGAGTAGAGAAGGACAAGCCCTCGGATCGGCGGAAGATTTCAAACACTTTCACCGCGGTCGGACGGAATGAACAACTGGGTTTGAGCAGTACCTTAAATGAAGAAGGAGGCTGTAGCTGAGGCAGAAGTTCCTGGCAGGTCCTGCAGGCTCATGGTTCCTGAAGCGACTGTCGGACTGACATGAAGTAGGAAGACTGGAGGGTCCTGCACTGCTCAGGGAAGAAGCCAGCAGCAGAGCCAAGCAATGAATAAAAGGGGCGCTCCTTAAAACCCAAACAGGGTCCGGTCCTCCTGCCTATCCAATTCACTGCAGCGGTGCACAGCAAATTCGACCAGGGGTGGGGGGCCTTGCTTGGTGTTTGGCGAACTGGTTGGTCCCACCAGCTCAAGGGAAGAAGATTCCTTGCAGATCTTCTCTGTCGTCGAAGTGTAGGAGATTCGGACCCGCAGCAGGGCTTCACCGGGAGGTTCATTCCTGGTAGTGGTCCTCTTCCTTGAGCTTCTCTTCGGTTCTCTCGATCCAGTGGTGACTCTTCCTTCCAAGTCCCAGAGACCTGCTTTTGATGCAGTTTTCCCCCATTCACATAGCCTGGCTGTCAATCAAACAGCAGGGTGGCTGTCCTGGCAGGACAGTCACCTAGCCAATCAAACAAGAGTGCAACTTGAGTTTCCAAGGAGACCCTGTGCAAGGGGCCTAAGAACCCTCCCTCACATCCTGTCCACCCAGACTCTCAGGCACCTAAGGAGGGCTGCTTAAGCCGCCAAAGGACGGCGAAACGAAGGAAACAAACCTGGTTTGGCGCGCAGAGTAAAACACGAGAAAGACCTTTACAAAATAAATGGCAAATAAACCCAGCCAGAACCAAATAAAAGTAAATGCAGTCCAGCGGATTAAAGTTTGAGGCTACTAACATAGCCTAAAACAGTACCAAGCCTATTTTCATAGACCGCGGTAGGAAAAATCTGGTAGATACCACTGCCACCAGGCAAATCTTAAAGAAAGGGGAACAAAATAATGTTCCATGAGAGACAGACAAAAAGGGAGAACTATTAACACTTTCCAGTACTCTATATAAGATAGTTTGTACTGGGTCTGTGAATTTAAAAAGACTAATAAAGTCAATAGCAACTTTACATGTTCTGGGAGACAGTAGTCAGTCCCAGACACACAGTAAAAAGATGATGCCTAGGGAGTAGGTGAGGCTCCACAGTCTATGAACAGAAACAATGTAAAACAAAGTGCAAAACACATGTAAGAGGCTAAAAAGGCTCACACTCTTACCAGGTAAAAAAAACAAAATCCTAGAAATCCAGCAAAGCTGTTGAGGGACTCAGTAGGTGAGGGAAATGAGCCATTATGGAGAATTCTCCCTAACATAGAAAAAGAATGGAGAGTACGCCCTTGCAGAGGGCACTTACTCGCATAATTCCTACAATGAATTACTCAACGGGTTTCCACAGACAACCTGTAACATTCTTCATTTAATGGTGGTTTTCCAGACCATACAACAAACTACTGCCTCCCTATACGTACTTTAAAATTAATTAATTACCCTCCACAGACTCTGTCCACCTGGGCTAATGAGAGTGAATTGACCCTGTACATCTTCCTGATTTTTAGTCTGTCAACAGATGTTCTAGCACATGGATTAATGGGCTCTCAAGAGAAGGGAAGATCAAGATTTCCTCTCATGTGACTGCATCTGCCTTAGAACGTGTTGCGGCCTGCATCCTATGTGGACATTTTAAGCACAGTTCTGTCAGTGCCAGAGACCACAGACTCAAGTGGGCCATGTGATGATGTCTTTCGAAGATCAAGGAAACTCTGCCACCGACCTAGGAGCAACCACTTACGAGCAGCATCCAACTGCACACAAGGCATGAGAGTTGCATTGTTCTTGGTCCCATGTGGTTCCTTTGAAGGGAAGGAAGAGTGCAAGCATATTGTCTGGAAATGTGAATTCTGAAAATAGTTTTACACTTCCAATTTTGGGTTCACCTTTCACCTGGGTGAGCCTTTAACACCATGGTGGCCTGTTAGAGAGTTACCAGGAAATAGTGGATTTTCTGTGTCCATGAATCTGACAAAATATGGAACTTGTGTAAGATTACCAGATCAGGCTGAATCGGGAGACCATGAATATGTATAATTCATTTCCATACTATGGGGAAACACTTGAAAAGTAAAATACATTTCAAATCCCGCAATCTAGAGCACACGTTTAGTAAAGTGATAACTGTGTTTGAATTACAGGGTGTGGTGGTGAGGCCCTGAGTCTGACCGAAAACCCTAGAGAGAAATATTTTAAAACTATATTAATGCATTTCCTATTAAAACAACACACAATTGTATTTGCACTGTAGAATGGACAACATGTATAAATGGATTAAGGTGCAGGTGCAATCAAAATCATACTAAGAACTAGCCTGAAGTATCGAAATATCGTACCAAGAGGTTGAACATTTCAAACAACAATTTCCAGCGTCTTTAGGTTCACGATATTATTGCTCAGTCTGTGGAGTTGTGTTTGATATCCTTGCACTCCTTGTCATTAGCCATATTAATATGATTGCCCAGTATAAAAAAATTAATTGTACCTTCACTCCTATGGACTTTTTCCAGCATGATATAACCTTCTGAGATGGTCACTCTATTGCCAAGAATTCTTTCCAAAACTGCAATAATCCTTTCCGTAAAGACAGTAATTTGTTTTTTCTTTATCTCGTAGTCTCAGATTTTAAATACAATGGGGTACTTGATTTTTCTTCCTCAATACAAGACAGCTCTTTCCAGTTATCGTTCAGAGAACTGCTTATTCTCCAGCAAGAATCTCGGACTTTGGCTCCCAGTGGTTAATCAATGTTCACTTTTAATATCAGTGTTTCAGTCTCTTGCAATACTGGATTACACTTCTTTTAAGCTTCTAAAATTATTTTTCCCCAACCTCAGTCCCCTCTCCACTTCTATCCATGACTTGGACCCCTTGTTCCCTTTTTGATTTATAACTGATTTGGAACAGGATTTTCTCTGTCTAGAGCTCCGTTATTAAATTATTGCTTGAGTATCCTTCAAGACTTGGGGTGAATATTGGACTCCATAACCTCTTTCAGTATTTCTTGCAAATGTATTATTTTTTTTTTAATTATTGGTTTTATGGTTAATCAAATACATTTTTTTTTTGCATTTAATCAGTAAAAGATTTTTACAAAAGGTTTTTGTCTTTTTCTATTAGCTGTTTCTGATAAACATACTTTGGACATACTTAAAACACTGCTTTCACTTTCTTTCATTTAAGTTCATTTAATGCTCAGTAGTCCCAGTGTTTTCTTCCGACTAGGCATTGTCCATTTGAAGAGAAGGGGTTGCCAGGTTAGCGCGTTTCAGGGCAATGTCTAGAAGTTTAGCTGCAGCCCTCGCCCGTCGAGCTGAGTCTCCCGCAATAAGCCGATACCAACCCGACTCCTCGTTTAGAACCGACGGATAGGATAATAGCGGTGTTAAGTATGCCTCTCGTTCGGTAGCCATTGCTGGGCAAGATGTCAAGAGATGCCTCACCGTTTCGACCTGGTCAGTGTTCTCGCACAAACAACATGATGCTGTAGCAGATTCCGATCTAATGGCCAGAATTTCTCTTGTATGTAGAATATTTAGCCAGGCTCTCATAAAAGTTCTTCTCAGATTTTTATCAGGACATTTTTCGCAGTATTTCAATGGAATATTTAGTTTGTTCTGACCTGGCGGAAGATCTTTTAGTAGCTTGTATGAAAGAATTTTGTCATTTGTCAGTATCCAATCTTGCTGCAACAGTTTTATTTTCACTCTCCCAGGGTTTGAGACCAGCAGATCTTCCGAGCAGGCTATTTCTTCCAATTTTTCTTTCCTTCTTGACCCAATCCTTTCTGGATTTCTTCTGCTACCACTTGAAAAATGGGGAGGCCGTCTGGCATAAGGATTTTTCTGAACAGTTGCAGCGCCCCCTGCTCCACTGTAGAGAGGAGCGACACGAGACCAAGATCCCTTCGAATCGCCACCGTTGGGGCTGACTTTGGTAGGCCAAGCACTGACTTCCACACAAAACCTTCCAATTTATGCCATATTTCTTCTGGAAGAGTTAGATTTGAACTCATTCCGTCGGTCAAGGCGGGAACTATCTTGGCCTTGTAAAAACGAAGAGCCGGTGTCCAGGAAAACTTCCCGAATTTTTTGTCAACAGCTTTTAGTTGAGCTGTCAGATTTCTAGCTTTGTCCCATAGGGCTTGCATAGTGGAATTGTCGTTCGGGGAGCTATCTATCCACACCCCGAGGTATTTGTAGTTTTTCACCACTTCCAATTGGTTGTTTTCCAGGAACCAGGCCGATGTAACTTTGGGGTCACGTGATGCTTTAGTGAAGAGTAGAATTTTTGTTTTCTGAGTATTAATTTCAAGGTTATTTTCTTTCATGTACATAGCGAGGTTTGATAGTTGTCGTTGCAGACCAATTTTCGTCTGGTCCATCAGGATCAGGTCATCAGCGTACCATAACCTGGAAACTTTTGACAGTCCCACTCTTGGCGGAAATGAACGGATTTTATCTTCAGTGTACTGAAAATCGCCTATATAGGCGATAAACAGTGCTGGTGCCAGAGGGCAACCCTGCTTCACTCCGCGTTCTGTTGAGATTTTATCTGACAGGTGGCCTTGCTGGCTCAGGCGAACACGCAGGGATGTGTGGTTGTGCAGTGCCATGATTGGATCTAATAGAGGGGGCGGACATTCCCAGGTTCTGAGTTTTTCCCAGAGTTTCTCGCGGTCCACCATGTCGAAGGCCTTGGATAAATCGACCAATGCTAGGTGGGTTTTTGGGGCGCCAGATGTTACCCTTGATTTAATGATGTTTAGTATTAGTAGATTTATTGCTGTCCCAGCGCCTTTTAGGAAACCATTTTAACCTCTACAAAAGAGGAAAATGAAATATTACAACAGACCAATATATACAAATTCATAACACACAAAAGAGGTGAATACATTACACAATACAACAAATTCAACATTTTCATCTATAATTTCATAAAATATTATATCACTTTACAATATTCATAAAAGACATTGAGGCTTTTTATAAAAAAGCAACCACAGCTAAAACCATTGCAGTAGTGCCACCTGCTATACAAACATTCCACAATTTCTCAACCTTACTTTCATATTGTATATTGACATCAATACATTTTTTTAAAACATTCATCTCTTTCCTTGAATTGCAGTGCAAACAGATGTCAAATGTTTGAGCGTTTCAAGAGAGTCGGCTATGCCACAAAATCTACAGAAAGCGGCCGTTCTGGAAATTCTACCATATCTGACCATTCAAAAAGATCATCTTCTTAATTGATTTGGGTAAATGGACAAATGTGGTGCCAACATTCCCAGCTTTTTGTGCTCCATGTTCATATGACTTAAAGATTCTTTATTCCCAATTCACTCCAAAGATTAGTGCAAAATCGGTAAATCATGTTATGTTGTTATGATATATAAATGTATAATGCACACTTTCACCTGAAGGCATCTTGGTGTGAGGATACTCACAGTAGTACTACAGCAATCCTGGAGACTAATGGAAGAGCAGCGTTTTTAGTAAGCAACGGAAGTGCAGGTGGTCCAAGGTCAGACTCATTATTAAAGGGAGGCCATTCCATAACTTGCTGGCAACCACTGAGAAGACTCAACCACCAATTCTTTGAAAACGGAAACTGGGAACCACAACTAGTCACTGCTAGACCGAAGAGGCAGGCAGGGAATATAGGGTGTAAATTTATCCCACAAGAAATCAGCACCAGCCTGGTAGTACGCCCGGTGAACAAGACAGAGATTTAAAGACTATTCTTTGTTTCCCTGGATGCCAGTGCAGAGGATGTAACACTGTGCTGATATGGGAACCATAGGGAGTGGCTGTCAAGTTCTTGGGCCAAGTAAAGGGCTTTACTATAGTCCAGCCTACTAGAAACAAGAGAAGCCACAGCTGCAGGGTGAAGAGAAGAAGAAAGAAAAGACAGGATCCTCCGAAGGATCCTCAGTAGAAAGTGACCAGTCCGACACACTGCACTTGCCTGTGATGCCATGGACAAAGAAGCAGAAAACTCACCCAGTGATGATGGCCAGAAAGCTGAGGACCAAGACAAGGATTCAGAAGAGGCTCCCACTACCAGGACCTCAGCCTTGTCCCCATTGAGTTTGAGCCAGTTGGTGCTCATCCAGTCGCCCACGGCTGCCATGCAGTCGCAAAGACGTGACACCTCCTTCTGGTGCCGATATAAGTGGATCAGGATCTCCGTGTCGTCCGCATATGAATAGCACCTGAAGCCATGAGAGCGGATGAGATCAACCAAAGGCTGCATATAGATGTTGAATAACCTCAGGAACAAAGCAGATCCCTGGGGGACGCCTCAAGAAAGGGAAAAAAGAAAAGAAAGAAAAGCAGGTAAAGATACTGATTGGCCCCTATCCGTCAGAAAGGAGGTAAACCACACCGGGACAGGACCCAAGATGTTGATGGAGACCAGACGGGATAGGAGTATTGGGTGGTCAACAGTGTCAAAGGCCGCTGATAGAGTGAGCAGAATCAGGGCCCCCCACACCCTCTCCATCAACCAGCCTGGCCATATCATCCATTACTGAGGCTAATACAATCTTAGTGCCTCTTCTGGGGCAGAAGCCCAACTGAAAGGGGTCAAGCGCAAAAAAAGACTCATGAAACCCAGAAAGAAGTGGAGATATCAAAGCCTCCAGAAGTTTCATGAAGAAGAGTATCAGGGAGATAGGGCGGAAATTAGACAGAACAGCGGCATTCAGTGATGGCTTCTGTAAAAGAGGGAACACGATTGCCTGCTTAAGTTCTTTAGGAATCAGACCAGAGAAACAAGAAAGGTTTACAGCCTCAGTCACCAAAGGGATAATCTCAGGCAAGAGATCCTTAAGAATGAATATAGGGATAGGGTCAGAAAGGGGCTGCAGATTTCAAGTGAGAGATAGCCTTCAAGATGGCCTCCTCAGTGAATACGGGAAAGGTAGCTCAGCCAGAAGTAGCTGGCTGGCTATGACCAGCAACAGTCAGGCTAGGGCCAGCCTGAGAGAGTGAATATTGTCTCGAAAATTGACAACTTTGAAATGAAAAAACTCAGCAAGTGCATCACAGTGTAACTGAGAGACAAGTGCTGTAGGGAGGAAGCAAGCCGTAGATGGGGAGGATTTAACAACCGCAAATAGTTCCTTCCATTGATTAAGTGCCGTTACAATCTCAAGTATAAACAATTTCTGTTTGGCTAACTTAATACTTAATATCCAGAACATAGTTGCTGGAAAGCGATGTGAAGGGCAATTTGTCACAAGTACTATAGAAAGAGCGCCACTTACACTCTGCTTGGTGTATGCCCGATTTAGCCACTCTCTGTTCTTCTGTTAACCAAGACGGAGACAGGCGGCAACACAGCTGCATGGTTTTCAAAGGTGCCAACTGATTGGCAGCATCTGAAAGCACCTGAGATAAAGTGTCAAAGTCCAAAGGCATGTCACTGGGACATTTGGTCTTAACTACAGATGCCAAGGAAGACATATCAATGCTGTGCCAGTTTCTCCTAAAAACAGTGCATCTAGAAGATATAGGAGTGGAGACTCCAAGGGGTACTAAAAATTAAACCAAAAAAGGTCTGACCAAGGGACTGACACTAAGGGCGGACTACCAGACCCGGGACTTCAGTAAAGAGAAGATCCAAGATACCCCCAAGAAGGTGGGTGGATTCAGCAACATGTTGGGTTAGACCCCAATCCACAAAGCCCTAAAAAAAACATCTAGAGTAGGGACAGGAGGAGGGTTAAAGCGGACATTGAAGTCGCCTAGTACTACAAGATTAACATTCCAAATTCCAAGAAGGGTAGCAGAACATGCATATACGTGCCAGGTGGACGATAGACCAGCAGAAAATTAACAAAATCAGAAGCAGAAAGTTCCAAGCACCCTAAAAATGCTTCCAAAGCCAAATCATGAACTAAAGGCACAACAGTAACCTTGATGGTGGCATTAAAAATAAAACTATCCCCCACCGGTTGGGAGCAGCTCTATCTACATGAAAAAATTGGGGAATCATGGGGGCGGAGGTATCTTCCAGCCAAGTTTCCGTGATACAGAGTAAATCTGGACCAGCATCACAAATAACATCAGGAACATGGTCAGCATGCACAACCAGGGAGCGCGAGTTAAGCAAAAGGACACTCAATGGTGTCTTAGAGCTAGCATATAGCGCAACAGGAGCAGCGCAATGCTGTTCAAATTTAGAGGAAATACAGTGCCTGCCAGTGTCAAACATAAAAGATGTGACCGGGAGAAGTGGTGGGAACATTCAGTACGGCAACCCCATGGACCCGCCTGTAACCCGGACGGGCCCAGACGGCGTTAACTTTGGCACTACGGGCCCTTTGCTGCTGCGCTTGACCTGTGCCCTGTTGTCCTATATAGGCACATTGTATAACCATTGCCAATCCCCTCCTATTGCTATGAACAGGGAGGAGGGACTTCCTCCTCAGTGAGTGTGGGTAAAGAAAAGTTATGTTATGTTATTGCAATTTTTGGGGGGCGTGGCTATGCAGCCATGTTGTAGGATGTGCCTTGCTAGGCAGCTCCTGCTGATCTGAAGTCGATTCGCAACAATGTTTGGTAATAACAGCTCATGAGCTCCAAAAATGAAAGCAAGTGCGTTGGAAGAAGTGCTCCACATTCACTGAAGGAGGCGAGAGCATCGTGAAAAGAATTCCTAAGTAAATGAGCTCTGAAGAAGCGGACGCTCATGTGTATCGGAAACAAGATGGCGGACAACAAAGGAACGGACAGACACGGCTGTAGACACGAATGACTCGGTCTGTGCAACAGGAACTCAGGAGGCGATTGGCACCCAGACAGCATGCGGAATATCGACTTTGGCCCCGGATGGCAGCAATAGTGGCGGCAGAGGTGCAGCGGGGGACGGCAGGACCGCACATAGTGGAACGTGTAGGCCGCGTACATGACCACGGTAGCATGCAGGCAAGGGGTATGCAAATACCAGTAACTTCATAAGACACTCTGTGACACTACGAACGAAAGATCAGCAGAGTGGGAGGGGCAGAGGCACACACTCTGTACAACGCGCACTGAAAGGATCCGGAGAAACCACTTTGAGAAGGTGCTAACACAGGGAAAGAGCTCAGGGGTGCCCACAGGCAAAGTAGAGGCAAAGGCACAGCAGCAGTGCAGTATTGCTGGTAATGGGACTGGATATCCCAGCAGCCTGAGAGAAGCCAAAGGGAAAACACGGTAGTAGCACCAAATATGTACCCGTGATATTGAACAATTAGAGGAAGGGTACCAGCCCAGCAGACCTCCTAGTTTCCCAAGAGGAGACAGATGGAAGCAGACACCCCCCGCAACGAGACAGAGCAACTGCAGTAACAGGAGCACCAGACACGGGGGACAAAATCGAGAAGGAGCCCTCATATGAAGGGATATGGCGTCTAAATTACCTAAAGCCAGAGGGAAACAATCCACCATGGAGGAGTTCACCAAGTCGCCGCAAGTGACCGAAGGAGCAAGCGGAAAAGGACAAGGCATACGGGAAAGCGACAAACCGGCACCCAGCAATCAACAGATATCAGATGCAATAACGGAACTGAAAACATCATGGGACGGCAAAATATTGGACCTGAAGAATGCGCTGGAGGCCAAAATAGATGCAGTGAGCAAAGATGTGAACCTCTTGCGGCAAGATGTACGATCACTAGCTGAATGAACAGGAACCTAGAAAAGTAAGTGAAACAGAACACAACCACGGGCAAGACAAATGCCAAAGACATCCATGTGTTGCAACAACAGATGCAGAATCTAGAGAATAGAGCCGAAGAGGCGGAAGGGCGGGCCTGCAGAAATAATGTGCGTATAGTTGGGCTTCCAGAAGGGGAAGAAGACTCAGACCCGAAGAATTACGTAGAGAGCATGCTGCTGCAAGAGGGCGCATCGGGCTCAAATGAGGAGACCGCCTCCGGGAGCCCCACCAAGCCGATCCTAAACTATAAAGACAACCGCAAAGGGGGAACAATAAGTAGAGCATTGGCCACCATCAGTGCGTACCCGGACTACACCCTCTTGGTGCAGAGGCAACGATTGAACTATGTGGCGATGAAGAGGAGGTTACGTGAAGCAGGATACAGATACATGTTGTTTAACCCGGCGAAAATGAGGGTGCTCCTGAACAATAAAGCTTTGTTCTTCGAGACTGCGGAGGATGTGACAGCGTGGTTGGACTCGAGGAATTGCCCGACGGGGGAGGAGGAACAGACGAAGAGTGCGGTGGAGAAATAAACCGGAGCCATCTAGAAGTCACACTGATGCACCAGATGACTTTTGCAGAGATAAGTACGGCGCACTTAGGCCAATGGGACTAGAATATAGAGAATGATATGGGAGTAAGGAAACTTATCATGTATGATCCTAAAAATCAAACGGACTGCGAGCGCATAGCAGGAGGTGCAGTACCAGGAGACACGCTACCGAACCCGAGGGGTAGCTATAGGTGGGATACTGCTAAGGCGGTATCACCCTGCTGAGTACCGAGTTTCGGTCAGACCGAGAACAGGGCTAGATGCAGGATAGCCTGAGATCCAGGGATGGTGCTGGGCAACAAGTTGGGGACGTTGGAGGGAGGCAACGGGGTGGGCAGAAGTTGGGGTTGGAAAGGGAGGGGCAGGGCACTGGAGGAGGGAGTTTTGTAAGGGGAGTCAGCAACCACAACTCAATCTACGTAAGTGGAAGGCGGGAGGTAGAGCGGGAAGAGTAGGATACGGTTAATATGGAGGACTTGAAGATAGTGACCTGGAATGTGCAGGGGTTAAACAGTTACATTAAATGTAACACGATTATGGTCTACCTGAGAAGACAGAAAACTGATATAGCATTACTACAAGAAACCCACTTGACCAAAGACAAACTAGAAACGATAAAGAAGAAATGGAAGTGTACCACGGTGGGGGCCTCATATTCAGCATATGCTAGAGGGGTCTTAACATGGGTAGCACCTTACGTTCCTTTGAAATTGCTACAATAGAAAGCAGAAACAGATGGTAGAATGGTGTTGTTGGAAGGACTAGTGGGGAACAAAAAGGTGAATATCATCAATATCTATGCTGCAAACAACGACACTGCGATATATTTAAGAAATCTCTATGCCATGATCAGCCCATACATAGATGGAGAAGTTATAATGGGGAGAGATTTCAACTGCACACTAGACCCCAGGCTCGACAGATCTGATACAAAGGTGACCCAGCCGAACCCAGCAGCAAGGGCCCTAGATACACTTATACAAGATTTTCAAATGGTTGAAATATGGAGAAGGCTCCATTCGCAACACAGGGAGTACTCGCACTACTCAGCCCCACCCAATTTACACACCAGGCTAGATTACATGTTTGCAGCTAACACATTGGTAGAGGACATGATAACTGCAGAATATAAGGTGGCAGTCCTATCGGACCACGCACCGTTGGTCATAACGTGGTGAATCTCTCCGCCTAGGCCGAGGATTCCGATGTGGGAACTCAGAGCAGAAGCTCTAAAAGATACCACATTCAGAGAAGATCTGAGGGAGGCCATTAAAGAATATTTTGAACTAAACACAGGAAGTGTGCAGTCGCCCAGCACACTATGGGAAGCGTTTAAGGTAGTAGTAAGAGGGGTGACAATCTCAAAGTCCAAAGGACTGCAATGTAGCATATTGGAAGACTTGCAAACTATGGAAAGAGAGATTGAGGATAAAATGCGGGAGGGAGTGGATTCCCCACAGGTGATTGAAGCCACACGACAACTGCAAGAGAAATGCAGAGCCCACTGAGACAGGCTAAGTAACTTAAGCTACAAGAGATACGCAGGCTTCTTGCTTGGTTAAGTAAAAGTGAAGTCCCGAAACAGGCGATTCAAGAAATACACAGCAGAGATGGTTCAGTAGAGGACACTCAGGAAGGGGTGAACAAATGCTTCTACAGATATTACCAAGAAGAACGAAGAAGAAGAAATCGATATACTAAAAACACTAGAGGAGATTGATTTGCCTATGCTCTGCGACATAGAAGGAGAGAGGCTAGACGTGCCACTTAGATTGGAGGAACTAGAGAGTGTCATTAAAACCCTCCCCACTAACAAAGCTCCGGGAGCCGACGACCTAGCAAGTTTTACAAAATGTACATGGCTGATCTACTCCCGCCGATGCTTGCCATGCTGAACGAGGCATTCGACAAAGGTAGGCTGCCAGAATCCCTCAGGGAAGCGATCATCATCCCACTTCTCAAGCCGGACAAACCAAGCACTGATTGCCGATCATACAGGCTGCTGTCGATGTTAAATCAGGATAGTAAGATCCTTACGGCAGTGATGGCAAATAGACTGAAGCCAATGATAAACATGCTGGTACACCATGACCAAACGGGATATGTCCCCCAGAGGTGCATTTCTGATAATCTCGGGAGACTACATCACATCATCGACCAAACAAAGGGGAGCTCCGAAGAAATAGTGATAGTCTCACTAGACACAGTTAAGGCCTTCGACTCTGTCAAATTGCCATGGTTGATGGCAGTTCTGTGAAAATGTGGGATGGGACCGGCATATTTAAAATGTGCTGAGTTACTATATAGGGTCCAGTAGCCCGGGTCCGGACGGGACTGATCATCTCGGAACGATGGACTCTGGGCAGAGGCACTAGACAGGGATGCCCCTGGTCCCTGATGCTGTTTATCCTAGCACTAGAACCTCTGGCGATATACTTAAGACATCAATACAGCGAAGTAGGCATTAGCACAAAAGGGGGACAGCATTTGATATCGTTGTATGCTGATGACATGCTGCTGTACCTGAAATATCCCAAAGAAAACCCACGAAAGTCCATTATGTTCCCCGTGGGCAGATATGTTGGGGTGCCACAATGCGAGTTGCCAGTACTGCAGATTGAATGGACGATAGACACCTTTAGATACCTGGAGGTGGACATGTACCACAAAGTATAGGATGAACACAAGAACAACACGGAGAAAGCGGTAGAGAGGATTGAACGTAGTATAGCATTTTGAGCACTGGTGCCTCTGACCATGATGGGAAGGGCGGCATTGCTCAAAATAATAGCACTGCCCAGACTGCTGTATGTTCCATACATGATACCCACACGGTTCTTCACCAGGGTGCAGAGCATATGTAGAGGATTCATATGGCATAACTCCAGGAACAGGGTTGTCCTGTGGAAATTACAGAATCCATACAAGGATGGGAATTGGGGATCAGACTCCCCAATTTCGAGGTATATTACCTGGCTGGCCAGCTCCAGTATATGGCAAGGTGGCTCTCTGAGGACACCACACTAGAAATCAGATTGTTGAGAGCAGAGTGTGCACCTTATTTCCTAAATGAGTGGATATGGATGACCAATCTAGAAGTGATCTATGCTGCTGAACCTGGGTCGGAAGCTCTGGCATAGATTCTGTAGGATGATGGCGAGCCCGCTACATTGCTCCCCACAGGTGACCCTAGCAACACTGAAAGGTGTGGATAGACAATTGCGGAAGGTCATCTGGGAACGCTGGGAGCAATGGGGGTAGCGACCCTGGGAGATGTATGGCAAGACGGGGAAAGGATAGAATTCGATAGGTTAAGAGAAGATATGGGCTTACACAGCGGGCAATATATCACATATGTTCGGCTGATGACACTGTTTAAGAAATTGTGGTCGGAGATAGAACCAGCCCAGCAGCCGGATGCGGCCATAGAATCACTTCAGATGGTGTCAGAAGGGGGCTATGAGATCTCTCGGATCTACGAAATAATGATGTCTAAGGTTGGGAAGGAAGTAGTACAGATAAAGCAAGACTGGGAAGAGGAAGGGGGGAAACGATAAGTGATGGGTTATGGGCGAGGATGCAAAGATATCACAAGAAAGTATCAAGGAATGTCAGGTTGCAACAGATACAGCTGTATATCACCCACATGGCATATATGACCCCTAAGAAAATTGCTAAATTCACAAATGCCACTACGCAGAAATGCCCGAAATGTGGGGAGGAGGATGCTGGGATGGTATACATGTTCTGGGCATGCCCGGAAATAACACTGTACTGGGCAGAAATAGCGCACCTCTTGGCTAGCATGGGGATTAAACTGGAAGTAGACTCGCTGTGGGCGTGCATGGTGGGGGGATTCCCAAGTCTGCGCAAATCGAAACATGTGAGCAAGTTAAAAGACCTGGCTTACATCCTGGCTAAGCGCAGGATAGCGATGGGCTGGAAGGCAAGTAAGAGACCAAATGTGGAAACCTGGTGGCAAGACCTCTTGAAGTGGGCAGACGCAGAAACAGTGGTTTGGAGGAAAGGGTTGGGTACAGGGGGTGGAGAAGAGGAAGCACTGAGGCTCACTGCTTGGATACATCTAGTTGCGTCGCTGTCGAGCACAGAACTTGAGGAACCTGAAACAGATAGCTCCTCAGAAAGCGAAGGAGATGTAACGAACACGGGTAAGAGACGTTGTGGATTGATAGACTCTGAAGGGAGGGTGGGGGGAAGAAGGGGTGATGTTGGTAACCGTTTGTTTTTGAACACTATGTTGAAGTGCACTGTATGTTATTTGGTGTGAAATAATAAAAAAAAAAGAATGTTACTGCAATTTTTAGAGCGCATCATTCACCCGAAGGTATCTTGGCACTGAAGAGGGAGGAGAATCAAAGAAGAGCGTTCGCTGGAAAATTAAAACAGACATGTCTTTAGCGCTTTCCTGAAACTCAAATGGTCAGACACATTTTTTACTGTTAAAGAAAGGTCATTCCACCTTTGAGCAGCTGCAATAGAAAAAGCACGCCCACCAGTGCGTGACCTATGGAACATCAGAAACGACAGCAAGCCGGCCGAAGCTGAGCGAAGAGAAAGAATGGGAACATAGCGAGTGAATTTCACCTGGTGGTACTCAACCCCCCATCCATTCAGCGCCCAGTGTACTATACACATATCCTTAAACTTAATCCGCTGCATGACACAGAGCCAATGAAGGGCTCGTAGAACAGGGGCGATATGTGCCCCATAGCGAGAGCCTGTCGCTACCCTGGCAGCAAGATTTTGTAAGCGCTGCAGCCGTTGGACCATGCCCTTGGGCTGAGCCAGATACAAGGAGTTACAGTAATCAAGTCTGCTCAGCACAAGGGCAGCAACTACCAGGGGATTAAGGGCAGCCAGAAGCATGGGGAGGACCTTCCTTAAAATGTTTAGGTGAAAATGACCCATTTTACAGAAGACACTTGGTCATTGATCGAGAGGAGAAAAGAAAGAATCACTCCCAAATTCCTCTCCTTGGTCACAGGCACCGGGAGGGTGCCCAGAGTAACAGGCCAAAAGGAGGAAACTCAGAAATTGGGATCTGGGGGGGCTCCGACCACATCTCAGTCTGATTAAGATCTAACCGTATCAGAAACTGGGTATCGTTTGCATAAGAATAGCACCTGATGCCAAGGGAGCAGATGAGACAGAACAGTGCCAGATATAAATGTTAAAAAGAATGGGTGACAAGGTGGATCCCAGCGGAAAAAAAACACAGGACTGCCGGTACTGAGCATGAGCCTCACGGTGCTCCTTGAGGCCAGGCACCCTCAGACCCGGTCCAGAGCAGGAATACAAGGAAATGAAATTAATTCAAATATTAACAGACAAGCAATATTAACATCATAAAATAAAGATTATTTCAATAGGCATATAATTATGCAATAAAACATGAAGTCTCCAATTGGCTCTGCCCCCTTAGAGAGATTAAGCCAAGCTCCTATCTAATAGCTATAAAAGGTAGTGAATTTAGCACTCATAGCGCTCTCCTCCAAATTAGGTCTCCAAATGTTCCTAAAATATCTAATGCCCATGTTGATTGTACTTCAATACTATATAAAAGCCTGGGAACAATATTCCCTTCATAGAATGTAATCATAGGGGACATTGAAAATGTGCCGTATTTCGCATCAACCAAGCTCAATTAATTTGAAATCTTTATGGTGTGCACCGTCAACCATTCTCTTACGCTATATTTATGGGTCTTGGCTAGCACAGGAAATCCCAAACATATAAAATTATCCATCAATTCGAGATTCTCTGCTTCAATTTTCCATTGATAAGAAGTGACCCTCTTCGTTAAAGTGCAGTGCATGATCTTTGTTTTTTTCATTTATCGCAAAGGAATTTATCCTAACGTAGTTCACAAACGCATTCAGTAGTTGCTGAAGGACAATTTCTGTGCAGTCAAAAATCAGAAAGTTGTCTGCATAGCTTAGCCCTGTGACTTTTAAACTCACCAATTTAGGAGAGTCAAAGGCCACAGGGGAAAGATGGTCTCCTATGTCTGACATATAACAGTTAAAAAGACAGTGAGCCATGATGCATCCCTGTATTACTCCCCTTCCAGTCAGAATTTTGCGTGACAATGCTCCATCCTGGTTCAATCTCGCTTACACCACTGATTGCTCATGGAGACCAATGAATAATCGCAACAACCCAGGCGGAATCTTCCAGTCATGAAGCCTTGCCCAAAGTAGGTTCCTATTTACCTGGTCAAATGTGGTAGTAAGACCTATTGTGGCTATATAGACTGAGTCATATTTCTTTTCCTAGCATCCAATCTACCACTTCTGTAGTCTCTGTTTTGTAGACCCTACTCTCGAAATTGACTAATAGTAAAGTCGCAAAAGCTTTGCTGTGTGCATCGACAATTGATACTAACCTGCAATTCTTGGAGTCACCTCTTAGTCCCTTATTATAAGGTGATATTATATGTGCTATTTTCCAGGACTCGGGGGAATTAATTAGTCTATCACTTCTTCAAATAAAATGGTCAGTATAGTTGACAAAATGCTGGATTACTCCCGAGCATGGCATTCCAGAGCTTGTTAGGGCCAGGGGCTCCAGCGGTACTGATCTTAGTCGAGATGTCGTATATGGTTTCTCCCTCAACAAACAATGTCCAATCACTTTTGGATTTGTTCTTCAAAGTCTAGACATATTCCGCCACACCATCACATGAAAAAACATTCTCGATGTGTTTGACCTAATCAGATTCTGAAACATCATTAATCTGATCTCTTGCATGTGAGGAATCAATTTCATTGATCATTCTCCGTAATGCATGTGAGTTTTTATTTCTTAAAATCTCCAACATGTTTTCACAATGACCTTGAAGAAACTGCCCCCACACTTATTTACATTGACATCAAAAATGCTATTCCTCCTGTTCTTAAAACTGGAAATTGCAAAACATGAAACGCCTTGAAATAGATGAAATGACAAGAGGGTCCAGGACTCAGAATGTTGAACAGAGTTGTTTTAGATGAGCCCCACAGCCTTACTACTTGGCGTAGTGGGGAGTACAGTTTAATTATTGATTGTATTTTTGTTGGTGAATGGTTCATGGGTGGGTGCAAGGTTTTAAAGATCAAGGAAACTCCATTTAGTGATCATTGCATGCTAACTACTGAACTCAAATTATGCATGACAGGGGAAAATGTGCATGGTCCTACAGACATGATAATTAATCCCACAGGAAATTGTATTTCCTGGAACCTTTATTTGATCCAACAGATAAATGATACTTTTGAAATATGTTCAAATTCTACCATGTTGGAATGGAAATTTAATACCTAACCAGTGGATTTGTTTAGTCCCTTTTTAGAGTTTTTTTTTTATCTAACTCCTTGTGCTCTTTGAAGCGCATTGGTCATAAACGTTTGGCAAATATCAGCATAGATCTGATAATGAGGTTGTCGAGCCATTGTAGAAAATCTGTTTTCACGCACAGTTCCAGTTTGCGCCCCTTGGGTAATCGTGGCATTACGAATGTTAAATTGATACAGATTAACAAGCTGTTGTTCTTTACAGATTCCTTTCATTTTAAGTTTGATGGGTGACGTTATTGTGTGAATATGTCCATTCGGGGCACGGCCAAGACATCCTTCTGTCCATTTCGCATTACGCAGCAGTCCAAGGATCCCAATTAGCATACAATTGTCTGCTTTATAAAATGCATCTAAAAACATCCCCATCATTGTGTTTTCCCTTAATTTGAACATGATCATCTTCACTGTTTCAATGGCTCTATCGCTAAAATCACAATCTAATTAAAGATAGTTAATTGGCATTTAATTTGGGAGGACCATCGAACGATGCAGCATCACCGCTTCAAAATGTTTCATTTTCCCTCCATAGTTATTTCCCCATATCTCTATGCCATACAACATAACAGAGCGAATCTTAGTTTGATACAACAGGAGGATTGTCTCTATAGATATACCAGTTTGTTGGTCTATACATTGTCGTAGAATGCCAACAGCATGGTTACACTTCACCTTTGTTGCCATATAGTGAGTTTCCCATTTCAAGTTATTTTGCATATGCATACCTAAATAGTTATAGGTATTAACGTTCGCTAGCAACTGCCCATTTAGGGTACATGTAACTCTCGCGGTCCTGGCTTTGAAAAGGGTAGGTTTCTTTATTTTGCTCTTATCCATGTTAATATTCAAACAGTTGGCATTGGCATACACACCTAGATCTGAAATTAGCTTTTGCAGCCCTTTCGGAGCATAGTCAACCAAAATGAGGTCATCCACATAGGCTAACCAACTGAAGGCATGACATGGAATTTAACAATGCAACACCCAAGTCCGCTAAGTACAGTTTAAATAATGTTGGTTCAACCGTACAGCCCTGTTTAACGCCACTTTGCGTTGACATGGCCTCAGATAGTTTTCCTTCTGCTTGAAGGCGGATCTTCACAGAGGTATCTGAATACAGTAGCATTAACATTTTCAACAACCCACTCAGTATTTGCCATTGTGCTAATTTATGCCACAATCTATTATGCAACACTGAGTTGAATCCCGTTGAAAAATCAATGAAGGCAGCATAAACTGGCGTCTGCTTGCGCTTCCAGGCGCATTCAATCGATGTGACGAGAATGACCAGGTTATGGATGGTACTCGATTTCTTAATAAATCCCATCTGGTTTGGGGGCAGTACGTTAAGGCTACCTATCCAGTTGTTTAATTCAACCAGTAAAATCTTAGATGGCACATCCAGCATGGCCAGCATGCAGTAGTTTGCTGCTAAATTCCATGGACCCTTCTTGTGTACAGGTAGAAAATGAGATTCAGACTAGGTCTGTGGAAAACGGGTACCTATCTGTACGAACAACAAGTACAGACAATGAGCCCACAGACCAGAGGCGGATTTCACTAAGGTATTGCATATGCCGTTCCGTCCAGCGGCATGCAAAGAGTTTAATTGTTCGATCATTATTGTAATGTCCAAAATGGTAGCACTATAGGTCCAAGTTGTGTTAGGGAGGCTAAATTGGACATCAACAACCTCACCTTCACCCAGCGTACTAGTTATGTGATTCTTCCTTTCTGGCTCAGTCACACCATTGATCAGTAGTCCTCTACGACCGTTTTTCCTCAAAATTGTCCAAATATTCATGTTATTCTTTTGTGTCAATGCATTCTCCAGCATTGGATCTTTTATGGATTCACATGCTTAGAATATTCCCTAGTCGTCAGACTGGGACCCCTCGGTACACATATATAGCCTTTTCCAAAGGAAAACTTTCGACACTTTTGTGTCCTATCTATGTCCTTCTAGGACCCGCCTACGCATGCTCCGCAGGCCGTGCTAGTATAAGAGGCCCGCCCCCGCGGCTCCCCTTCAGATTTCAACCGTCTCCAAAGTAGTGGGATCTCCTCATGTTGTCCTACTGTTTTGTTCTAGGTTGCGTCATTGGATTTCGAGTAATAATGTCCTCTGTGTCAGGTAAAGCGCTGTTCCGTCCATGCGCGAAATGCGGCTTAAAAAAGGTTTACGAGGGGGACGGACATATGGACTGCATATATTGCCTCCACCCTCACCATTCGGCGGATACCTGCGACATATGCAAGGGGTTTTCTCAAAAAACCCTCAAAGACCGTAACCGACGCCTGGTGGCATGGCTGAATGATGGAGCGGGGGCATACCCCCCCTCGGAGGTGGGCTCCACACAGTCGGCGAAAACATCACGCCGCGCGGCCTCGTCGGAACCACCGGCGAAGAAATCTAGACCGTCGGAAAAAGAGTCGTCTGGAAGTCACTCCACTAGAGACTCCTCGGCGAAGAAATCATCCTCATCAAAAAAGCATGAGAAGGAAAGGAAATCCTCCTCTGGCGATCATCACAGATCGACCACGAGTCGAGAGTCGAGTAAAAGCGGGCACAGTGTGGAGAAGGCAGGACCGCCAAAACCACCTGCGAAGTCTTCGTCGTCGACGGCGGTCCAGTCATCAGCCGCCTCCCTGCCACTTGCACAGGGGGCATCCACCGTCCCGTCGACAATGGCCTGGAGGTCTGAAGTCTTTGACCCGACCCCCCCCGGAGCCTTTGCTACAAGAACAAGCTATGTTGCTGTCCTCGGAGGACGAGAACGAGAGAGTTGCTGGCCCAACAGACCTAGGGCTACGAGCGGCTGCCAAGTCGTCGACGAGGGCATCCGTTACACCGGTATCTGCCCCTCTCCTCAATCCTCAATCGGTTTTGTCATTGGATATTCTGTCCACGCTTCAGTCCTTGTTGCAGTCGTTGGACCAGCGACTACCCCAGGCAAGCCTGCCACAGTCACTCGTCGACGAGCCGGGCCCGTCCCGTCAACCGACGCACCCACGCACGCCAATCTCAACACTGGCACAGGAGGAAGGTGAGCTGCCAGATTCGGAGTCTGACAGGGGAGCCATGTCGGATTTCTCATTATCCCCCTCCAGGGATCCTACCTGGGAGTCAGAGGCGGAGTGGGAAAACCCCAGAAGCCCAGCTCACCCGTCCCCTCCGGACGACATTGCGTCATTCCATTCTATGATGGAGAAGGCATGCAAAGAATTTGGTCTGTCCCAGGAAGAACAGAAAAAGGACTGTTTTTTGTTCGACCACATGGGCAAGAGAAGGAGGTCGGTGTTCTCGATACCAATACTAGACCATGTATGGAAAGAGGGGTTGCAGACAATGAGACACCCATTCTCAGAACCAGCAGTGAAAGGACGCCTAGAAAAAAAGTTTAAGGCTCCAGAGTCTACCCCCAAGTGATGATCCTCCCAACCAACACCGGACTCGGTGGTGTCGGCGGCAGCAGCGAGGAAGGCAAAGGCACAGCACAAGTGCACGACTCCTCCTGAGAACGAGGCGAGACGCCAAGATGCCTTTGGCAAGAAAGTGCTCTCCGTGGGAGCGACCACAGTAAAGGCCGCAAACTCTCTGGCAATTGTGGCCAGATACGATAGGGAGATGTGGCACAGACTAGCTCCGCTGCTTGATCATCTTCCAGAAGAACAGCGGAAGGCGGCGATGCTACTGGTCCGAGTGGGTGAGGAAGCCTTAAATCACTCAATAAACATCGCTGTGGATCTTGCTGCTTCAGGCTTCAAGCAAGTCAACAATGGGGTGGTACTTACTTCAGGCCAGAAGTGCAATACAAGGTCTTAGATATGCCCTTTTCGGTGAGAAGGTGGACGAGGCCCTAAAAGGGATGAAAGAAGATTCGGACACGGCACGTTCATTGGGTGCCCTCCAGAGTGGCAGAAGTTACAAGTCTTTTCGTCCCTTTAGAGGGGCTTCAGGTAATTCAAGATTCTCTTCTGGAGACAGATCCTTTGCCAGATCGTCTTACCCCTCCCAGGGATACCGACGTGCCTCACAATCGGCTAACCGTCGACGAAACTTCCAGTCTTCCAGAAAACAACCATCATACCCATCGTCGTCGAGAGACAAGCAAAATAAAGATCAGCAGTGACATACCACAAACCGTTCTGGGGGGAAGAGTTTCAGCATATGTCAACGAATGGGAAAGGATAACGACGGACCAATGGGTGTTAGACACCATAAGAAACGGACACTCTCTGCAATTCAAACACAACCCTCCGCAAATTCCACCTGCGTTCACCGCTCAGTCCCATATGAAGGTACTGCAACAAGAGGTTACACTCATGTTAGCGAAGGGCATGATAGAATTAGTTCCAACATCACAGAGAGGTCAAGGAGTCTACTCAAGATACTTCGTCGTAAAAAAGCCGAACGGCAAATGGCGTCCCATTCTAGACTTACGCGATCTCAACAAGTCCTTAAAGAGCCTGAAATTCAAGATGCTCACTCTGCAGGAAGTGATCCGCGCAGTTCAAAAGGAAGATTTCCTGGCGTCCCTGGATTTACAGGACGCGTATTTCCATATTCCAATGTGTCGGAAACACAGGAAATTCCTACGTTTTGTAATAGGGCGAACTCACTACCAATTCACGGTTCTTCCTTTTGGGCTCAAGACCTCCCCCAGAACGTTCACAAAATGCCTGGCTCCAGTGGCTGCCTGGCTAAGGAAGCAAAGCCACCATGTATACCCATACCTCGACGACTGGCTGGTAAGGGGATCCTCCCCAGCGTCGACCAACACAAGTCTGCAAGCCACCATGCAGCTTCTACAACGGCTAGGATTCGCCATAAACTTCGAGAAATCCTCTTTGCGGCCATCGAGAACGCTGGTATTCTTGGGGGCACAGTTCGAGACTCAGTTAGGGCTGGTGAAACCTTCCCTCGACAGAACCTCAAGACTCATTCAACAAGCGGCCCGGCTACGGCGAAACACCAGGATCTCAGTGAGAAAGTATGTCTCGGTCCTAGGTGCCATGGCATCCTGCATCCATTTGGTGAGAAACTGTCGACTATTTATGAGGCCAGTCCAAGAATTCCTCGCGGACCGATGGACACAGGCTCAGGGATCGTGGTCGGACAGGATAACCGTCGACGATGACAAGCTACGTCGGACCCTTCAGTGGTGGCAGAGTTCCCACAATCTGAACAACGGTGTGCCCCTACAGGAGCCGGAGTTTCAGAGCACCATAGTTACGGATGCGTCCCTAACAGGATGGGGAGCGCACATGGGTGCTCTCCAAACGCAAGGTCGCTGGTCTCCAACGGAGTCACTCCTACACATAAACGTACTGGAACTCAGAGCAATACGATGGGCTTTGAAGGCGTTCCTACCACACATCAAGAGTTTGCGAGTGCGAATACTGACCGACAATACAACAGCCATGTTTTATCTGAGGAAACAAGGAGGGACACGATCAAGGACTCTTTCCATAGAAGCCCAGAAAACATGGCATTGGGCATCGAAGCACGAAATTTCCCTCGTGGCTCATCACCTTCCAGGAGTGAGAAACGGCCAAGCCGACTCCCTCAGCAGAAGCATGGCCCAGATACACGAGTGGGAAGTGGACACGGGTCACTTGAGGAAAGTGTTCGAGAAATGGGGTCACCCCCCTCTGGACGCCTTCGCGACCAAAGACAACAAGAAATGCGAGCAATTTGCAAGCAGATGGCCCCAAGAGGGTTCGGTGGGGGAGGCGTTCTCCTTCCCATGGACGGACATGTTCCTCTATGCTTTCCCCCCGTTTCCCTCATACGGAAAACAATACAGTGGATACGCAGATACAATTGCCGGGTGATTCTAGTGACACCATACTGGCCGAGGCAACCGTGGTTCTCAGACCTCCTCCATCTATCGCTGGAACATCCCATAGCGTTTCCGAAAGTCCCGTACCTTCTATCCCGGGACAGAGGCACGGTGTGGCATCAAGACCCGGACAGTCTCAACCTTACGTCCTGGCTCCTGACGTCTCGGAGTTCGGCGCTTTAGACATTTCAGAGGATTGCCAAAAAATTCTACAGGCGGCTAGAGCCCCTTCTACTAACAAATCTTACTCCTATAAGTGGCGGAGATTCTGTGAATGGTGTAGAGGACAACGGGGCCTACAACCATTGTTGGTGACGCCGGAACAAGTTCTACCTTACCTGCTCCTCTTGGCAGAAAAGGGATTGTCCCCCTCGTCGATAAAGGTACACCTGGCAGCCATCTCGAGGTTCACAAGGAAGAGGCAGTCGTCTCCTCTATTCAGTGACAGACTGGTAAAACACTTCATGCGGGGTTTATTTCGAGCTTTTCCCCCGGTGAAACGTTTTCCCCCGACGTGGAGCCTCAACACAGTGTTGGCAGGCTTGATGAAACCGCCTTTCGAGCCTATGGCCACGTCCGACATAAAATTCATTTCGTGGAAGTTGGCATTTTTGATAGCTATCACATCAGCCAGACGTATCTCGGAACTACAAGCGCTGGTCGTGGACCCGCCCTACCTAAGATTCTTTAAGGACAAGGTAGTCCTGGCAACTAACCCTATGTTCGTCCCGAAGGTTCCGACGGTATATCACAAACACTCATCCGTGGTTCTGCCTACTTTCTTCACCACTCCATCATCGGCAGCAGAAAAAACTCTTCATACCCTGGACGTTAAGAGGGCTCTGAAATTCTACCTACATCGTACACAAGACATCAGGGCTACTCGGCAACTGTTCGTCGCATATGGTCCGTCGACGAGAGGAAAAGCAATCTCTAAACAGGGATTGGCTAGATGGGTCTCGTCGACGATTGCTTTTTGTCACTCTAAGGCCGGAAGGCCACTGCAAGGACATCCTATAGCTCATTCTACAAGGTCGATGTCCTCCTCAACAGCGTTATGGGCTGGGATTCCGCTGACGGACATATGCCAAGCTGCGGCATGGTCAGTGCCCCACACGTTTACCCGCCACTACTGCCTTGCCAGGCAGCATGCAGACGAGGTGCAGATGGGAAGAGCTGTCCTGCGCCATCTGTTTCAGTAAGGTAAGCTCCTCCCTGTGGAGATTCTGTTGTCTACCCTCTTAAGGGCGATATACTTTATGTGGGCAACGTTATATGACTTAACTTATCCCTACGGTAGATATGCATTGTGTAGTAGGGTGAGGATATATATTGTTACATTACATTCTCACCGCCGTCTCAAGCGTTACTGCTATACAATCTATTCTAAGCATGTGAATCCATGAAAGATCCAATGCTGGAGAAGGGAATAGTTTCTTACCTGTAACTCCATTTCTCCAGCATTGGTATCTTTCATGGATTCACATGCGCCCGCCAACCTCCCCGTATGTAATGTATGTGATAAATTTAACCCTTCCTACTTTGGAGGGGCCGAAATCTGAAGGGGAGCCGCGGGGGCGGGCCTCTTTTACTAGCACGGCCTGCGGAGCATGCGTAGGCGGGTCCTAGAAGGACGTAGATAGGACACAAAAGTGTCGAAAGTTTTCCTTTGGAAAAGGCTATATATGTGTACCGAGGGGTCCCAGTCTGACGACGGGGAATATTCTAAGCATGTGAATCCATGAAAGATACCAATGCTGGAGAAATGGAGTTACAGGTAAGAAACTATTCCCTTGCAATTTCTTTCCAATTATTAAGATTGCAGTTACGTTGGTAGCCCTTTAACCACTTCCGATAAGCTTGTTTTGCTACCTTTATGTTCTGACATACTTCAGTAGGTGTGATTGGTATTAGCACTACATAAATCATTCTCTTGATTGCATTGCACAGTGATCTTTTTGCCGCAGCTATAACTGGATCAAAAGTTATGCGACTAGATGGAGCTATATTGGTACGTTCAATAGTACCTCTATAGTTCCTGATTTGGAGCAATCTTTAATGTGACTGACCAGGAGGGAAAATGCAGCCAAAATCTCATTCACGTCATTATTAGGTGCTTCATCAAAGTGTGAAATAAAATCATGCAGCAGCACATTAGAAAGCTCACAAGCATGAGTCAAGGCTGATGGATTCCATCGAATACAATTACCCTGTGTATTAGTTAGGATGTCCCCAGTGGTAACGTATTCTTGCGGATTGTCTCTTGAATCTATAGAAGATAGAAGTAGACAAAGTGGCAGGTGGGCACTTTCTGAGCGTCGACTAACTGCCATATCTTTAACTAACTATGTAGAACGTTGGTTAACAAAAATGTAATCGATGGTAGTGGCAGATTTACCACTATCTCTTGTGAAGGCCATTGGATTATCACCTGGACAGCGGCCATTCAGACGTGAGATACCACATTCATCAAGAAGTTTAATCCATTTCTGCCCTAACCTAGCAGGTTGCCGCTGAGTGCTACTATGCATAGATTTGTGTTCATCACAATCATGGTGCTCTGGCAGATCGATAAGAGCATTAACATCGCCTAAAAGAATAAGTGGGAAATTGCCTAAATATTTGTTCAGTAGCACTTCAACTGTAGCAACATTGGTCTGTGTAGTTATATTATTTGGGGGGGGGTCATAAATAAACACGTATCAAGATTAGGTGAAGGGAGCCTAATTGGAGCCTAACAGCAAGTACTGTCGAGGTAGAACCAACGAGTTCCTCTTGTGCCCATAGGGATGCTACTGAGATTAATAGGCCACCTTTCGGTCACCCTTAAAGGCCTTTAGTAGCTACTTTTTGTATTGTTTGTTTGTTTGTTTTGTTATTTGTATTGCGCACCACACCTGTGGGTATAGTTATTCAAGATAGAAGCAGTATACATCCTAAAGATACCGATAAAACAATAAGGAAAGAGATAGTAAATACAAATATATATAAAAATGTGCCAACGTTAGCCAAAAGATGGCTGGAAGGATTTGTAAGTCATGGGCAGGTAGAGTGGGCCACTTAGAGGACACTATCTGAGGTCAACGTAGAAGAGAGGGGTCACTATGTGGTAAGAATAGCGAAGGCAAGGGCATTACTTGTCAGAGTCTTTCAACCACCTTATAAGGTTCTGACAGAATTTTAGGTACGATAGATCTACTAGCAGTGGAGGGGGTAGGGAGTTCCAGAGTTGAGCTGCCTTGACCGGGAAGCTGCGTCCCCGGATTCTAGAGAGTTTAAATCTTGGGACTGAAAGGCAGTTGGTGCTAGATAATCTGGTAAATCTTGTAGAAGTTTTTCTGGTGAGTCTCTCTGTCAGATAACAGGGCGCAGCATTGTTTAGACATTTATATGTGAGTGAAGCAACTTTTAGCTGGATTTTGTCATAATTTGAGAGCCAGTTATTTGATCTTCTAGTTTCGGAGATATGTTCGATCCTAGCCATTCCGATTGCTGCTCTAAGAGCATTGTTCTGGAGTAATTGGATTTTCTTGATCATTTCCTTTTATAGCCCCAATGTAAAGAGAATTCCAATAATCCAGCTTCGACAAAATAAGTGCTCTGGTCAGGGTAACACAGCTGTTGTTGGACAGAAAAGGTTTACCTGCTCTGATCAATTTGCAGGTGTATGCAGTGGCAGATGTCATTGCATTGACATGCTTATTGAAATAAAGGGTAGAGTCCAGGTAGAAACCCAAGGTTTTCACCTCATTAGCGACAGTAATAGGGTTATTGTCAATGTTGAATCTAGAGTATTTGGGTCCCAGTTCTTTAAGGGTTGAGGAGGTGCCTAAGATCATGATCTCAGTCTTATCATCATTCAGGCATAGTCCTTGGGTGGCCATCCATGCCTGGATGATGAGATATACCCTGTCCACCAAGGCCAAATACTTGTCATAATCCCCAGAAAGTGGTAGGAGAATCCGAGTATCATCTGCATAGTTAGTGTAGGTGATACCAAGATGCTCCAGATCATAGAAAAGGGGCTTTGTGAAGATGTTATATAAAGTGGAATATAAAGTGGGTGAGACACATGATCCCTGGAGCACTCCATAAGTGATGGGGATAGGCCCCACAGCCGCAGTGGGGGAGAAGACTCTCATGGTCCTATTGTTTACAAAGGATTGTATCCACGCTATAGCTTCTTCGGAGAAGTGAGCTACCCGAGTCCAGATGACTGCAAAGGACTCTGTGGTCCACAAGGTCAAATGCAGCTGATAAGGCCAAGAGGAGGAGTAGAGCTGATTACCCCTTATCCCTGAGCTTGTCAATCTGGGCCTTCAGGTCTATTAAGGCTGTTTCAGTCCCTTGCTGGGGCCGAATACCAGACTAGCGTGCTCCTAGAAAAAGGTTGGATTCCAAATATCTCTGTATTTGTAAGTAGGCCATCTTGTCTATAATTTTCAGAAGAAAAGGCACTGTTGTGATTGGTGGGTAGTTAATGGGTATGGCTGGGTCGTTGATAAGTTTCGAGATAAAGGGGGCCAGGTCTCTGGCTGCATCCTTTATCAGTTGGGCAGGGCATTGATCACCCTGACAATTTGAGGGTTTGAGCGATAGTATAGTTTTTTCGGTCTCGATGATAGAGACTTTAGAGAACTTGAAGCGGGGGGACATACAGTATTTTTGGGTGGTGTGGGGGAGATTTTAGGAGAGGTAGTAGGGGTTAGTGAAGCTTTTTTCTTCGCAATTTTAACTTGTAGAGTTGTGACTTTATTGGCTAGTGCTTGCTGTATGCTGGAACACCAAGGTTTATCTTTTACACAATTGTGTAGCACTGGGATAGGAGCTTCTAATGCTTTCAAGATAACAAAGAGTTCCTTCATGCTTGAGTTGTCTTGTGATATTCTGGTGTTATTGGTTTCGCGTTTAGCCAGAAGTATTTCACTCTTATAGAGAACAGTTATAGTGCTGAGTTTAATTTTGTTTTCCTCAGAGGGTAGTAGTCTCCAAGATATCTCGCATTGTCTTTTTTTATGCGTTATGCTTTCAAGTGTGGTGTTTACCATGAATTGAGGTGGGCTTTGGGCTTGCTTTGTCTCATTTTAAATGGCGCGATTGAGTCAAGTGAAGTGGACATAATTTTATTATACTCATTTACTAAAGCCTCAGGGCCCAAGTTTTCCGGCATTGAGTTAAGTGTGGGAAGAATCAGAGGGAGTAAATTATCAGTGGTAATATTCTTATTATTCCTTGTTGGTATAAGCAGAGCAGGCTGGATGGGAGTAGAGGTGGGTCTTTTAGTTCCTAAGGAGAATGTCACAAGGTGGTGGTTTGTCCAGATCTGGGGGGTGATCGATGAGATAGAGGCATTACAGTTTTAGTCCGCCACCCAGTCGAGTATTCTCCCTTTATTGTGGGTAGGGTGGAGCACTCTCTGGGTAAGGCCGAGTTCAGTCAGAATATTGGGCATGCTGGATGCATGTAGGTCTTTAGGGTCATTGAAGCCCAGGTTAATGTTGTTGGCCGGCACCGGACTATGACTTTACAAGAAGGTATATTGACAATACAACTGCTATATCCTAATTTAAATAGGGCATCTTGCTGATTGATGATATATTCCAAGACATCTTCAGTCTTAAACAGTATGTTGGAAATGTTCTTACAGCTGTGATCAACTTGGTCTACTAGAAGGATATCATTAGTTGTCACCACTCGCAGGGGAGCAATGTTGTGGAAAAGAGTTAGCACAGCGTTGCGATTTAATGGGGGTAAAATTCCATCTGCTGCCAGTGATTGAAGTTGAAGTGCCTTATTAAGTTTCACAGCATTACATGCCAAGCTCTTAGGTGTACCAGGATTCACTTGGTGGTCATTAGGTGTCGGCCATAGACCTGTTAATCTAGATTGAGTAGCTTGCAGCACTGTTGAACGAGTTGCCTCTCTGCTTATCCTGGTGGTCGGGATACCAGGAGGAGCTGGGACAGAGAGAACTAACAAATGTGAGGACTCTTGTGATGATTGAGGCAACATAGCACTGTCAGGGACACTGATGGTCAGACTATCTGGGTCAAATACTATGCAGTTGTTACCACCAGTACGCAGTCGTTTTGCTTACATCACTGCCAGGGAAATGACTTTCTTTTTGCGTTTCACTCTCATTAGTTGTACGGAAGGACACGTTTTGGTGGTTTGATTGCCTATGGGTGTGAATGAGTTTGTCGACGTACATGCTGTAAACAAAGAGTTTGACTGGCGCATGTACTAGATCAACAATAAGTGTTGATCAGTATTGGTGGTTTGGTCTTGTACTGGTTTCTGGACTCGGTTGATGCTCTTATGGAACAAGAGAGAGTGGAGATCTATTTTGTTTTTGATTTTCTCGCATCTATTGATGAGAGTACAAAGGAGGCGTTTGAATGCCTCAAACATTTCATCCGAGTTCATTCTGGCATAGCTAGCAGGACTAAGCGTAATAGGGACCCAGGGTGGAGAGGGAGAACTAGAGAGCAGAGGCATCTGGTGGGTAGGAGGGGATCGGAGCACAGGGAACACTGAGCATTTCTCAGAAGACAGAATACTAGTGTCAGCGGTTTCTAAAAGCAAGGGGCGGAGTTCATCCTTTAGGTTGCTAAAAATGGGCTGATCAACAAGAACCTGAGGAAATGAAGCATTCATGATAGGTCCCATGCACTCTACATCATTCGTGTTGGTAGAAAGGTCATGATGGATCACAGACTGATCTAAGAGTCCCTTGGTTAGCATGGCAGGGTGAATTAGTGCCATAGAGGTGACATTGTTACATTATTTGATTGGTGGCGGTAGGACACGGCCATCGTCCGATATTAGTCTCAGTAAGCAGTCTGTATCACAAAGCGGGAGCCCGAGACGACTGCGAGTTGACCCTGAGCTATGGCATTTACAACATCATTGTGCAGCGGTGCCACTCCTTCGTTGGAAAAAGGAGGGCGGGGGAATGAGATCGGAGACTCTTTTAGAGCCTAAGCAGCTTAGGAACACACAAAGCTCATCAGAAACAAGTTGAAGCGTGCATGCAGTCTCAGTCACAATGGGGGGTGGAATCTTAGCAAAATAGTTGGTCATTTTGCACGTGCAAACTGAACATGCGGGGTGGACTATAGTTTTTCGGAGGACAGATACGTTGACCGCGTCACACAGGAATCTCATGGTTCTCTATACCATATCTTTCTACAGTTGAAGTTGTGACGGAGACAGCGACATCAAATCTCACATTATTAACGGTCACATCAGTCATTTCACTCATGGCTGTTTGAATAATTGTAAGGCTTACGGTGGTCGGACTATTACAGTAAATACTAGTAGAGCTGAGTTGGTTGCATGTTACTTGTAAACTTCCAAACCACTCTCAGGCCACTCACAGTTACGTCAGTTAAAGTTGCACACACCAGGGTATTTACACATGCAATCTTTTTGTCGGGAGTTCACAGGGAGTAGCGAATTCAAAAAGCTGGTTGTGCTACTGTATTACTAGTATCAGCCTGACTGCTTACCTAGGCTCACATAAATGGCCAATACGATAGGACGGTGATGTTATGTAAGTCACAGGAGAAGAACGGTGGGAGTGCAGCAGGAAGTGGAGCTCCTCGCTTCGCTCGAGTGAGCAGAACACTTCCTGTGCACTTCCTGTTCCATGCGCGCCTGTTGCGCGTGGGCCTGCAATTATATGACATAGGGGTCGTGGTCAGAGTACAGTCACTAAATGAGCAAATCAAACTAATATTAGGATATATATCATACAAATACACAATCTTACAACTTCAGCAATGCAGCTATTAACACACCTATTTTAGATGCAGTCCACAGTGTAACAGAAGAGTAAAATTCATGGGTCGCTCGATCAATGTAGCAAAGACACACCACAGCGAACAGCACACTTTCTGCGCACTTCCCGTTGCACGTGCACCTGCTGCACGCTGGCCTGCAATTATATGACGTAGGAGGTGTGGTCAGAGTACAGTCACTATTTTAGATGCAGGCCACAGTGTAACAGAAGAGTCATATTCATGGGTCGCTTGGTCAATGTAGCAGAGAGACACAGTGAACAGCACACTTCGTGCACACTTCCCATTGCGTGCACGACTGTTGCGTGCAGGCCCGCAATTATATGACATAGGGGGCATGGTCAGAGTACAGTCACACACACCGGAACACCGAAACACTTCATGCACTCTGTGCGGAATGCAGTATATGTAGTGAAAAGCCTGCCTCCTCGGGTGGCCAGTAGATGGTTTATTCCTGCATTCCTTTCTCTGTTTCCTCCAGAAAACCTGAGAGCAGCGTGATCTTTTGCACCGTGCTTGGAATGGAACAAAGAATTTGGGTCAAAAGGAACCCTCCGCTGGTTACCGCTTCTTTATACAGTCTGCCACTGCCCTCTGTATTTAGAACATTGTTAAATTTGACATTGGTTTGAGCAGTGAAAGGCTTAGGTGGGATCTACAGTTGTCGCCAACAAACATCCGGTCTGTACCGAATGTGACATGTATTGTTTCCCAGGTGACACATTAGTTGAGTTCCCCAGCAAAGGTTCCAACAATGAGGAGGTGGCAGATAGGGGTTTATCCCCCTTTTGTGGCTTTGAAGTTTGATGTGGATTTCACAGAACGGCCATCATAGATGGCGGATTTGAAATAGTCTGTGTGAATTTCCTGGATGATTGGAGATCTTTTTTAGCAATTTGGTTTTTCGACTTCTTGTGTAGGCATTTCATAGCTTTACCTTTTCCTTGTCTCTTTCTATTTATTCCCAAATCTGCCTGTGGTGTAGACCTCTGACTCTTGGTTCACATCAGTTATTTGGTGGAGTATTAGTGGTAATCAGTGAATCGTTTGGATTATTTGTCGATGTAACAATTACTGATTCCTCATGGTTTGGGTCTGGTTTTTTTTTACAACTAGTTTATTCCATTTACATCAACACAAACAGATATCCGAATACATCTCAGTGAATGCATGCTTAACAAATTATGTACATTGAGTAACAGTATTCCCACCCCGGTAAATATAAAATGAAAAAGAAAATTGAATGAAGGTGAGAAGACAAGAGAATGGAATGGAAGGAAGGAACAAAAAAAACATCCCCAAACCAACAGGGGAAAACCCAATCCACATATACTGTCAAGTTGTAAATACACATTTCACATTTCAGTCAATGAGCAGTAACGCAAGTTTATAAAATTATTAAAGTAGACTTATCTTAACATCCAGATTCCATTATGTCGCCATCAATTCAATCCGATTCCAGACTCAGAAAACTACCCTACACCTTATCAGATAGTATTTCCTTCTATTGCAGGAACATAACAACTCTTTCAATATTACATATTGAATACATTTCCTCCATCCACGATTCTGTTGTGAAGCATATAGATGATTTCCAATTACGTAGGATTATCCTTTTTGCAGCCATAGAACCCTTCAAAATCCAGATTACTTGGTGATACAGTAGGTCCTCTAGATCAGTATCTTCACCCAGAATCAAAGTTTCAAAGTTAAACTCTCTATCTTCACTCAGTACTTTATTCATCACATCGGTAAGTCATTGACAAAATGCTCTCATATTTCAAGTGAGACCTGTGAGCCTCCCCAGCATGCCTCTGTTGAACTTAAACCTTGAATGTTCATACACTCCGGTTTCCGAAATACTCTATTCAGTAATTTCACTGTTCAAGGACATTTCTGGAATGTTTTTACGTAGTGCCTCCCAACGTGGCAGTGTCATTGTAGGCCCGGAGTCCAAGAGCTTATCATTCCCTCATGATTTTCTACTTAGCAAATTATATATCTTGGATGCCATATGGTCCTGGCCTCCAGTGATCTTTACAGACAACATCAAATCTGAGGACTCAAGTGCTGACACATTTTCTGCACCTTTTAGCCTCATATAATATCCATAAGTGCATTCATCCATACCAAATTTTGCTCTCAGACCTCGAAATGACCACTTTCCTCCTTCAAATAGGTCATCAATCATCCTTACCCCTGCCAGAAACCAAACATAGTTTCAGTCTCACTTTTAACTGCGGGACTCAACCATATTGAAGAAGAACCCATTTGGCCCAGGACCATATCTAGGGTTGAGGTCATGTCCCTCCAGGCCGATCTCAAAAACTCAGTCAATGCAGACCTCTCACTCCAATCTTTGTTTGTGGCTGACAGGACTGGCGAAGGATTTAATGGGCCTACCATGCTTGCTTCAGCAACGGAAAAACATCAAATGGTAGTAAGTGTCTTACCAAAAGCCTGATGATTTCTTCGAAATTCGGGATATTCAATCCTCCTCTTTAATTTTGGAGTTTTAATGTCCATAACTTTAACCTAGGCTTTTTCTTCTACCACAGAAAAGTCTGGATCATACTATCAAGTTGTTTCAGTAGAGACATTGTGACAGTGATGACATTTACATTCCCTCCTAATGATAGTTTAAGAGAATCCCAACGTTCAAATTCTGCTGATGACTCGTCCATTGTTAATTTCAAGTTTACATCCACCATATCTCTTATATCTCTGGTAAGCCATATTCCTAAGTATTTCATCCTTTGAGAGCACCACTTGAAGCCTTGGTTTTGTAACATTGAACCATTACTCAAATGTGTGCAAGGCAAAGCCTCAGACTTAGACCAGGTGATTTTATAATTTGAAATGAAACTGAATGCTTCAATCAAAACCATCAATACTGGGATAGACAATGCTAAGTCTTGCACAAAGAGAATAAGATCATCTGCATAAAGCCAAAGTTTCTGTGTAACTCCATAAAAGTTAATTCTGGCAATTCTGTTATCGTATCTGATTGCCGCTGCGAATGGTTCTATTGAGAGTACAAAAAGCATGGCCGACACCGGACAACCCTGGTGAGCCCCATGATGCAATTCAAACTTTGATGAAATCTTGCCATTAATTGTCACCTCCGCTGTAAGGTTTTTATAAAGCAATTTCACCTGGTTCAAGAATTCAGGACCAAAATTAATTCTCTCCATTGTTCTGAATAGAAACTCCCTTCGTACCCGATCAAATGTCTTCTCAGCTTTCAGCGATAGTGCAACTCCACTTTCAACTTGTGTCCGTCAATGTTAACAAAACTTTCATTATATTTGTTGCCGCCACTCTCCCTTTTATAAAACCGGCTTGATTCGGATGAACCAGTTTCGGCAATACCTTTTCCAATCAGCCCAACAGTATCTCAGAAAATATTTTACAATCAGAGTTGATTATGCTGATTGATTTATAGATGCCAGGATCCAGAGGAGGCCTTCCTGGTTTCAGGAGTAATGATATTGCGACGTGCCTAAGTGTGGATGGAGACCTATCCTTGTCCCTACAATGAGTAAATGTTTCCCTGAGTATATTTAGAACCTCTTCAGGCATTGCTCTGTAAAATTCAGCAGGCAATCCACCAGGACCTGGACACATTCCTACATTCAAGTGACATATTGCTTTCCTAATCTCATCTACTGTTATTTCACTCTCCAAACCAATTCTTTACCCCTCAGTAAGACATTGTAAAGACTGACTCACCAATTCATTTGGCCTCATTACGACCCTGGCGGTAAGGGGTTAACGGCGCCGGTAAGGGTGCCGGTGCTGTTAACCCCTTACCGCCGCATTACGAGGTCCTTTAGCGGATCCCGCTAAGGGCGGCTGGTTTTACCAGGTTCCCTTAGTGGGAGCCGCTAAAGGACCAACATGCTAACAACGGGCCCGTTGTGAACGGGCCCTTTGTTAGCATGGTCCCCATTGAGGTCTTGAATGGGAATGGGGATGGGTTCCTGAATGGGGAAATACCGGGTCCTCCAAGGTTGGAATGGCCCGGTAATTCCCCATTCAGGGAACCCAGTATGTGGTAAGGGGGTAATAGCCTTGGAATGAGGCCCAATGTCTATCTGAGCTTGATCAACTGTCTGGGTCTCACTGTAAAGCTTTTCATAAAAGCCTCTAAATTCTTCATTCATTTCTTGTGGGTCATAAGTCACACCACCTTCTCCCTTTACTATCAACGCTCCCCTCTCAGCTCTCACACGCAAACCATAAGCCAACAGTTGACTACATTTCTCTCCTCCCTCATAATATGCACATATTGCCTTAAAAAGGGTGCATTCTGATTTTTTACTTAGGTTTTTATTCAATTCATACTTCATTTTCAAGCGCTTGAATTTGTTTCCCAATTTGTTTCCCTCATCAGAAGAACACATCACGTCTTTTTCTAACTCTTTCACAGATGCACTCAGAGTCACCAATTCCTTGACCTTTTCTTTCCTCTTAATTCCCGAAAGCCTCATAAGCACCCTTTTCATGATGCACTTGAAACTTTCCCACACTGTCAATTTCTACTTCTCCATTCAAATTAAATGTTATGTACTCCTCTGCCTCCTTCACCAAAGCATCCCTCATTTCATCATCATTCAATATTTTAGTATTCATTCTGCAAGTATGAGTTTTATTTGATGAACAATCTAGTGCTAGATGCATCCTAATGGGAGAGTGATCTGAGACAACAGCTCTTAAAATTCGGCCTCACTAACCCTGAGGTCAAGATGTTATCTATTCTATATCTATATATCATGCGCCCCTGAATCGAAAGTATATGCCCTCCTGCCATCTCTGAGTCTATGGCTACACGGCCAGTACCATATTGAAGTCACCCCTAATAAGGAGATGTTTTCCTTCCGTAACAAGCAGGTGCCGTCCTACTTTGCTAAAAAAAGTTCTACTGTTAACATTCGGTACATAAACATTACAAATTATCATAACTATGTCCTGAATTCGTACGGCCACTGATATCATCCGCCCTTCCTTAACTGCATTAGAGTTTATTATCGTTCCTAGAAAATGTTTCCTGAACAGGATTATAACTCCTCTTCAATTTCACAAATAAGAGGAGTGGAGCACTTGATCAACCCACCTCTACTCATCTTCTCTGCCTCTTTGTCAATTAAATGAGTCTCCTGTAACATAGCAATGTCAGCCTCTAAGTGTCTTAAGTGTGAAAGCACCTTTTTCCTCTTTATTGGATTATTAATCCCATTTACATTACATCTCACAACATTTATAGAGTCTGTACAATTTGTTCTTGGAACCGCCATTTCCTTCAAATTCCTCCTCCTCAATTCCCCATAAATAATGTGGTACTAAAAAAAAAGAACCAAATAGAACACAAGCAAATTACAATGAAAAAGTAAAAACAACGTAATTTATAAAACATACTCCAGCTCAGAGCTGAAACTGAGTGTGTTTGCCACCACACAACTATACGCTTTAATTAGTTTACTAAGCATTCCCCTCCCTTTATCCATTATCATTACTTATACCATGAACAGAACCCCCCTAGTTTTCCTATTTCCTAACATCCAATTAATTCAATTTTCTATCCTTTCCAGCCTTATTAATAATATCCTATGATCACATCCTCTAAATTTTATATTTATGTTGTAAATCTTCTACTTAACCTATTTTTAGGAATCTTCGAACCCATTTACTTTAGTGTTCCCGACCATCCGTGATTGGACAGCGTGATACCTATTTGCCCCAATCACAGCACCATAACCTAAAGTCCTCTTAATTGTAAATCTGCAATTTGGTAGGAACACTCCCTTATTAGTGTACTCTGACTTCCCCTGCAATGGAGAAATGCTTTCCATCTAGAAAATATTTATGTCTGAAGCTACAATTATCTACTGCAAAGGTCTTAACAGCCAGAGAAAGAGCAATCACAGATTTGTCACATTGCAGCAAAGTCAATGTGTCACCACCTAAATCTAAACAAGGGAGTATTATCAAAACATATGCTGTTGCCCCTTATTGTTACTGGCCCTAACGAACAAATTCAACCCCGTAGGAGTGGCGGGGGTCTGTCAATTCATGACTACTGGAGTTCTGAATTAGCTTCTTCTCTTTATCTCACATATACACATGAACACATATAGCTGGCGTGATAGCACCAGCTTTTGTGAATCAGTCGCAACATCGGATCCTAGACGTAAGGTCAATTTGAGATATAGACAGAGCTTCAAAAACATACTTCTCACTTTTGAAAAACACGGTACATTATATGCGAAATAATACTTTTTTGTATATCTGGCTAAAATAAAGAGCAGCTGGTTTTGAATGAAGCTTGAAAGACTTGTGCTGCTCCCATATTCAAAAGACTTATGAACCAAAAAGAACCAAACAAACTCTTATCAGGTGATAATGTAACAGCGTACCCGCAATTAAACGAGTCATGGTGTAAGGATATATCTGAAAAGGACAGAAAAATCATCATCCAGTATAACTTTTAATCCGATTCAATGAACCACATGTGTTTGTGTTTCAATGAAACCTTGCACTGCAATGCAATGACTCCTCTTTCTGCCCTACAGGTACCACTTCAACTGCCCTACAGAGCCAACTTCTACAAAACCATAGGTACAGATCCTGACGCACATTCGTGACAACCACAGCTGCAATTGAACCAGTCAGGTGGCCCTTTTGAGGAGTCCCATTTGCGGCAGGGACGACCGACCACTACTCACTGACTGCCACTGTTCAAAAGCCATTCCCAAGGCTGTGACAGGAGCAGTCCCCCCGCCGCACCCAGGACACACCCGTAATGCAGCAGAATCCATGCCCGCATGCAATCGGAGTACAGTAGCATCCCAAAATGCATTTGATACTGCACCACACCATTCCACGCCAGAATACGACCTGCAGCAGAGGAAATGTTTCCCCTGTGTGACCGTGCCTATATCATCCCATCTACCACGCCCACGTTGGGACTCACTTGTAAGTAGGAATGCTCCACTGTCTCATGATGGAAGGCATGGTTACGAACCAGAGCCTGCATTAGATTAAGACATCTAATGAAACATAATGCGTGTTCTCCTTCCCTTCAATCCATCATCATGGAAGGTGCGCGTCATGGGGAAAGAACGCCAGGATCAATTTAAATAAACATTTGTGAACTGAATCCAAACGATTCAGTTATCATCACCATTTTGCACGAATGTCATTAATGCCAGCCTATTAATAATTCAACCTTAAAACGTGTCAAGTGGACAGTCAGCAACCAAATCACATACACGTTAAGTGTAATAGAATTATAATTGCCCCAACACAATCATACCTCAATCAAGCCTATTCATCTGCTAATACAACGCCCATCCGTCAAACACAATAGACAATCCATACTCATTCACATAAAAAAAGCATACTGCAAAGAACCGTTGGGTTCTGTGGTCCTAACACCATTTGGCAAGAAAAGCTTTAACATTTCTTTTTTAACTAGTGTTGTCTTCAAGTTTTCCTTTTCCAACTTCTTTGCCTCTGTGAATAGCTTCCCCTTTTTTACTAATTCCTTTGGAAAATCCAGGAATATTGCAATTTGCAAATTATAAAAAGCACAGCCCTTCTCCTGGGTAGCCTTCAATGCCTTTTCCTTTGCACTTGTTTTTGTGAAAACCATTAAAATGTGTCTTGGTCTAGTGCTAGCATGCTTTCCAACTCTAAAAGTATAGTCCAAGTCTACTGGCCGTACAACAACATGATCATGAATCCCTGACAAAACTTGTGTAGTGACCTGGCACCTGGCAGGGTGAGCTGTGTGTGTGTGTGTATGTTTGAATGAATTGGAGTCTGGAGTGTGGTGAGGGGCAGGAACCTGGGGCTCACTGGGGTTCCAGAGGAGGATGTTTGGGGGAGAGAGAGAGAGAGAGCCAAAGGGAGTAGAAGCTTGTACCTGCTCTATTACATACCTGGCTATGGAGTGATTCCTGTGTCCTGCCTGATGATTTAGCCACTCCAAGATACTACAATTTGTTGGAAAATCTCTTCCCTTTGACCATCTCCAGCTGTATTCTCAGGTAAACCCATGGGTCTGAGATTCTGCATCCTTGATTTCAAATCCAGAACCAGGTTCTTAGCTTTCTGCCAGATCTTTCCTTAAATCAGTATAAGCTCTATAGCTACCAGCAATCTCTGTGGAAAGACCAGTATACTCCTTTTCTACCTGGCTAACCCCTCTCTCCAGGTTAGATACTATCTCACCTTCAGAAGCAGAGAATAAATAACCTGTGTCCTCGTGCTTCCGCCATGTCAGCTTTGGTTTTTTGGGGGCCGGATTCTCGTGGGCATCGATCTTCTTTTTGGTATTCATTAAAGCTTGTATCTTAAATATCAGAGATCAGGGAGACAGGAGCTTGAAGCTCGAGTTGCTGCCTGCTCAGCCAGCACTTCCGGAATCACTTATGCTTTTGGTCTGTTATGATGTCCACAGACCATTGCGGCTCCACAGTCTCAGACCCTTCTTCTTGCAAGCCCTTCTCAGATATGAGAGGATCTTCGTTGCTTCCCTGAAGGGTACGAGGCGGGACTCAATCATTGATCTCTCTCAGTCTTGAATCTAGCTGTTGGTGGGAGCATGGATGAGGGACAAGATTCCACGCCTCTGGCCTCTCCTTAGCACAGCTTTCCTGTTGATGGGACGAGAAGAATTCTTTTAACTTGGTTTGTATTCCAACGTTTTAAGACTCCAATAAAGTTGAATGCTATTGGACTCAGCCTGCAACCCCTCATAGAGTGAGACAAGTGCACACAGGACTTGATTTATTTTCGAGCAGGAAAGCATCATGACAGCTATTTCCCTCCTGTATCCTTCTAATGACGTGTTTTAACATAGCACTTTGATACACTGTCTTGCTGTATGAGTGGCTTATAAATATCCAATAAATAAATAAGTAGACGACAGTCTTCTTGGAGGTACTGGGGCTGGGCTGGATGCAAATGAGGAGATCGAGGTCTCCGAATGATAAACCGCGACTTTTGTGAGTTGATAGTAGTTCTCTATTTGTGGCATCAGTATTCCCCACCTGTGCCTCCACCACAAACTATTGCTTTCATGAACTCCCAGCTTGTGCAACTGCCTCATGATTGTTTGATGGTATTACTGTATTACTAGGGCTTTTGAAATAAGAACAGTGCTGCACTGGCCTATAGAATATTCTGGATATTTCTCAGTAGGCCTCTGTACCTTGGGCCTCTTTTCTGTGAGTATTCTGAATTTCTGCTTCCATTACCCTCTCTTCCATGCACTCCAACCCTTTGTCCCATCTGGCCACATTAGTATTTGGATCCATATTTTCACATTTGGTTTTGGGAGAACCCGCATTCATACTTACAAGGGGTTGCCCTTGCGCACATGCTGTAATATTGGGCCACTTTGAAAAACATTTCCAGGGCCACTTATGGTTGTCAGTCCAACCCTGAAGAAGTCATTTTTTTGAGAATGAATAGCTTTTGGTACACCCTCACCAGCATTGCTCCAATTCGTGCCTCCAGTCACAGCACAACTTTCCGCACGGCCAATAATGTAACTCACCAATCAGTCCAGATGGTCCTTGGATTATGACCATGGATCTCTTTCACCACGTCAGGACAACTGCTCTCTCTTGTTGACTGTAGGACTTAAAAGGAACTTTATTTCCCATCATGCAGCCTTCATTGGTTTCCCAAACACTCCTAGGGCCTAAATCAGGGAATGTTTTGCACGGGTCAACGTTACTTTTCACTGGTGCAAAGTGACGATGCACTGCCAACAAAAAACACCCGATTCATGGTACAGTGCAAAGTGTCTTTTTGCCGTGCAAAGTGACTTTTTGGCTTACTGCACAAAAACCCAGACTCATTTAAAAGTGGAAAAGGTCACTTTAATGTGACAGGCCAAAGCTTACAATCAAAACGCTTAACTGGCT
The DNA here is from genome assembly GCF_040938575.1 of Ambystoma mexicanum. Lineage (NCBI taxonomy): Eukaryota > Metazoa > Chordata > Amphibia > Caudata > Ambystomatidae > Ambystoma > Ambystoma mexicanum. The sequence goes on along the minus strand of NC_090926.1, from coordinate 1,086,659,522 downwards.
CCATGGCCTAACAAACTAAAGAAATATTTTAACAACCAATTAAATAAATTAAACCTTTTCATTTTCATTTCCCCCCAACAATTAAATAATTAAATAACCCATTTCCTCCCTAATTATCCCTTGGACCCTACCGTCTCCTTGCCCCTTTTCCAGGCGTCCCGCTTTCTCCCAGGGGCCATGCCCCTCCAGGCTCAATACCTGTTCCCCCGGGGTGACCTGCTTGTGCAAACAGCGCCACCCCATCCTTTCCCGTGTCATTCCCCCATTGTGCTTCCCTCCCCCCACATCAAAAGGGGCCATGCCCCCGGCACCAGAAAAACCCTCCCCCGAGGAGTTCTTTCTGCCCCACCCCCTCCCCCAATTTTTTCTACCTCCAACTTTTTACCCAGTCTCCCAGCCAAGAACCCAAGTCCGCCAGGTAGTGATTATTCCCATACACGGACAAGTGTACCCCATCCTCTCTAAAGATAAGGAGACCCTCATATGTTATTTCCTTATGGTCCATGACCTGCACCGCCACCGAGGCACAACATTTGACCATTTCTCTGTTTATTCCCTTCCTGGCCCGCTCTATTGCTCCCTCACTTCTCGCTCCCCTCCAAACTCTTCTCTGCTACAACTTAGTCCACACCACCACTGCTTGAGGCCACATTTCCCGCACCCACACTAAGTCCCTCTTCATTTTCTTTAGCAGAGCCACCCCCGTATCTCTCACCAGGTCATTCTCCCCTGTATGCACAATCACCACCTCTGGAACCCCATAGCGTTCCCTCATCCCTGCCAATATAGGAAGCAGCTGATCGCAGCGCAGGCCCCCCAACCCGTGCCATCTCACCACCACTTCTTTGTAACTGCACCCCAGTTGCCTTCCAAACACCCTTTTCTCCGCCTCTTTCCCAGCCCACTTAACACTTGAATGGCCAACAATCCAAACTTGCACCAACTCCCCCTTCTTTCGCGCAGCATCTGAAAAAGAAATTACAAAATCACTGACAAGTCAAAAATATTTCAACAACAACAGTTGGCCCACAAAGACCTACTCCACCTTTCTTCAACATTCCCCTTTATCAAACTCCCTGACGTACCCCTTGTATTTCCCAGACCTCCAACGCCCCAATCTTTTCCCTTGTCTTCTGAAAAACCCAGCCTGGTACCCTCAGATGCTGCGCCCATCCTAAAGTAATGAGTCCCAAAATCCTCTGCCTTTTCTCCCACTGCCACCAGCGCCTTCCGCAATACCCCTAGCACCTGGGCCGCTGAAACCGGTGATTCATCCGCATGCTGAAAAACCAAGCCTGTCTTACCCCCACAGCGCTCTTTCCACACCTTGCCTGCCTGAACTGGGCATAAGACCTTGCTCCCTCGACCCAGCAGAACCCAAGAGCCCCTTCCCTTCTGATCCGTCTTAGACCTTTAATCTTGATGTCTAAACCTTCTTCTGTAATTTGAACATCTTCCCATTGCAGTCCCCTACCCCCCCTTTCCCCCGACCAACTCAGAAACCCTGAAAGCCCCAAAGAATAACCGCGTAAAACAAGTCGCAAACAGTTCCCCTACAAGCAATAAACCATTTGTTCAACTTGTTGTGCCCAGTTTATTGCTTTACAGTCCTGCGTTGCCCCCCCTGCACCGGGGGCCCACGTGCACCCCCGTCCATGCAGGCCCTTTAGTTTATTACTCCTCTCGCCACTGCACCAGGGGCCAAACCTGCACCCCCATCCATGCAGTCCCTTCCATATAACTAATCTTCAAGCTCCTTGCATCCATTACCACCTGTTTCCCACCTGCACCAGGGGCCCTAGTGCACCCCCGTCCATGCAGGCCCCTTTTCTGCCTTACTCCTCTCCACCGCTGCACCAGGGGCCAAACCTGCACCCCCGTCCATGCAGTCCATTCCACATAAATTCCTCTTCCAGCACCTTGCTTCGTTGCTCCACTTTTTTCCCCCAGCTGCACCAGGGGCCCTAGTGCACCCCCGTCCATGCAGACCCATCTCATCACTTCCCCTTGCTGCACCAGAGGCGCTCCCGTACCTCCGTCTATGCAGCCTGAAGCCTACTCACCTTGTCGTGCGGCAAGCGTGAGGGCTTCACCACCGTCGTCCATGCCCTCCAAACGACAGCTACCACCCCTTAACAATTTCCACCGTTACATCCCCCCTGCGACCCTCCCCTACCTACGCGTCTTCCTCCTCACCCTTCTCCTACCCCCTTTAAATTGCCCCCAAAAACCTTTCATCAAACCTTGCGCCCCCCCTCCTTTTACGATAAACTGAGCCCGACCTACCAGCACACCCCAATTTACTTGGCATGCAGTCCTTCCCCCCCACCTACTTGCCCCGCTCCTTGCCCTGACCCACTGTCCCCTGCCTGAAAACAATCTGTAACCGGATGCCGACCCGCAAACCTGCTGCACTCGTGTTTAAATTTGCACATCCACCTCGTGCAGCCTTCTTTATTGAACGCCCAACATGCTGTCGCGGACTGACCCCTGCCTCCTCCCTCTGCCCCCTCATGGGCGGGGCGACCAAGAAAGGGCCGGAAAGGCAAGGGCAGCCCACTTGCTGTGTGCAATGTCGGGGCAGGCCTCGTTGGGGCCATCTATTGCAGCCAGAGATCCATGTCTATCTCCCCCCAGACCGCCTGACTGTCCTCTGCCCTTCTCGCTCTGAATTCCTCATCATACCTTACCCAGGCAAAGCCCCCAAAACTCGTGAAAGCCTTCCTTATTACATCCATATATTTAAGCAGGCCCACGCAACGCTCCGGGAATTTTTCACAGTACACACTGGCATAAATGATAAACGCTGACGTCCAAATCTCAATAGTCACCGGGACCCTTGGGCGTGAAGCCAGTTCCCTCTCTTCCTCCTTAGACCCCTCCTTTGCTCTCACTTCCTTATGGAGCAATTTAAAAACATCCACAAATTCCCCCGCCTGAATCTTCTCCCTGGTCGCTGCCATCAAGTGCGCCACCAATGGTTTTGTTATCCCCATATATGGCAATTTTTTCTCCTTTCTTTTCACTTCACACTCCTTATCTTTTCCGGCTTGCACTTCGAGCAGCAATGGCTCCACCACCTTGTCCGTTTGAACCTCCACTGAGCAAATGCTCTTCTCAACCCCTGCGGCACCAATGGCCTGCACACCACCTTCTTTCCTTACCCTTTGCAGTCCCGACCCTTCATCCCCTGTCCCCCTTCTTGTGACCCCTCTCTGCCATGCAGATGACCATTCCCTTTCCCGCTCACCTCTTTCCACACCTGCCGCCAGTGGTCTGGCGTCCACACCGATGCTCCTCCTCTCCTTTCTTAGAGGGCTCCTACATTGCGGATGCGAGCTCATGCCCGAGTTGAGTTGATGATCTTCTTCCGGGCCCGGGGCGTCCGCCCCGCCACTCCTTTGACGTCTTCTCGGCGGGGTTGTGGAAACCCCTGCCTGGTCCTCTTCTCTCGGGCGAGGCGTTCCGTCCTCCACCCTGGAAACCTCATTGCTAGGGGCTGTGCTGCGCCCTCTAGGCTCTCCTTGCGCTGACCGAGGAGGGGCCATACTGAAACCCTCTACCTCCACCTGACCAGCGGGGGCTGCGCAGCACCCTCCGCCCTCACTCCTCCTACCCGGGGGGGGCCGTTCCGCGCCCCACTCTAACCTCCTCAAATAACGGTGACCTCTCCCTCCTTCTCCCACCTGCGCTCTTCTGCAGGTATTTACCCCCTCTTCCCCTTTGCCCTGTCACCCCCCTCTGCACCCCTTCACTGGCTCCACTCTGATTCCTTTGAGCCCCCTCCATCTGAGAATTCCTATCTTCCCCAGAACTATTACTCGTTCCCTCCCTCCATGTCTGCCCACCCGAAATCATTTCTCCCCTTGACGCCCTCCTGTCTATCTCCTTCCTCAACTTCCTGCCCCTATTTTCCCAAACCCCCCCTCTCCCCGCCGATGGGGTGCAAGCCACCACTGCCGCGAGAGCCCCATCTGCCGCTGCTCTACGCTGCGGCCTACCCCCACTTATCTCCCCCTCCCCCGTGACCTCTCCGCCAGTGACCTCCCCCACTGCTCCCTCCAACTGGGCCCTAGATGCCCTACTAATTAATTCTAATGCCTCCCTTAGAGCCGTAGCATCCACAAAACCCTTCTAGCTCGCTCCCTGGCCCACCATTGTGCACTACCAAATTGCGCGAGCACTAATATCTATTCCCCCCTTTCCTACTTAACCTAGCAACCTAAGCCCCCGAGCCAAAAACTACCCGTGGACCTGTGCCCAAAATGCAACACACTAGCTATATAATGGATAACTATGCCCTTCACAAAACCCAAAACGCTAATAAAATACCCAGAAGAAATCTTAATTAACTGCTGTATATTTCCTTAATAAAAAATGTTTGTGTTTTTTTTTAAATTATTATTTTTTTTATATATTTTATAAAATTACCCCTAAAATACCGCCAAACTCCTTAAGAAAACCCCCCAGCCTGAAGACTTAAATTGCCCAGGAAAAACCCAGCCCTAAAAACAGAAGCCAGCAACTGTGGAAAGATGTGACAATAATGCACTGCCCCCTGGTGGCGTCTGAGCCCCACCGCACCCACTGGCCACAAATAAAAACGCGGCCCCTTTAAGAGAAGCTACACTACACGGCGCTCCCTCTCCCCAAACCCGCCCCTTGCAACTAACGAACGCTGGACAGGGAACAGCTGCCTGACAGCCTCCCTTTCTTTCACCCTAGATCACTCCCGACGAAAATCACGTGCTGCTAACTAGACTGGAGAAAGTCTACCGGCCCCTGGGTACGCCGAGGGAGAATGAATTAAACAGTAAGGGGGGGTACCTTATATACGGTACCCCCGGCTATGACAACCAATAATTATGATGAAATTAAAAGATTTTTTTTTTTTTTTTTAAATCTCCCCCCCAACTCCCTCTCTCCTTCTCCTAACTAACTCTCACCTACGCTATCCTTCACGAAGGCCCGGCTAGCTCAGGGAAGGCTCGGGAGCAGGCGACAGGACCGATCTACAATCACCAAGTCCTAACCGTCGCCTGCCTCCCAAACCTTCCCTGAGCCCTTAAATACCCCCGGGAGGCGCTCTGCCCCCTCGGCCACTCGCTGGCCGTGTGCAGCGCCAAAAACTCCCCGGGGGGAAACGCTTCGCGTTCCCCCCGGAGTCCCCCTTGCGTGGCAAAAAGACGCTTTGCACGGTTCCATGAATCAGGGTTTGTGTCGGCAGTGGAAAGTCACTTTTCAGCTGTCCAAACAATTCCATGAATAGGGCCCACAGTCTTTGATAAGCCTTTGTTTCACAGTATGGATTTGACTGTAACTACGTCACTGATTATTATACTTTGTTTCCCATCCTGCATTACAATTTGTATCACAATAATTATACATGTTGCCTATTCAAATTTCTAATCATACATCTAATTTTGGTATCTCAGTGCATGATATAATTTGGAAATACTTTTTTGGGCCGATTCATGGAATAAATGTGCACCGAAAAGGGGAGCGCAAGCGTGAAAATTGCAGTGCAATCGTGAAAATCACAGTGCACATGTGCCAAAGCCAAGCACATCGATTCAGGGAATTCAGTGCGGGTGTAAATCCTGGGATGTGCGCTAAAATCATGGGTGGCGCACGCGGGCGGACACGTCATTAAAGGGCATGCGCTATGCGCACAGGGAAAGCGCACATAGCGCAGCGCACACAACAAAAGTGGGCGTAACACGGGGCGTAACATGCGGAATGGGGAACAACGCGCAAAAATGTGGGCGTTACGGGGGAAGTACAGGAGGTAAATGCTTGCAACGCCCACACGCGCGCCAACAACACGTATTCATGGAATCGAACAGGGGAAAGGCGTGTGCCAAAAAAGACGCACTAATCCTGAAACACGTACGCCAGCAGGAAGCAGGCGTAAGCGGCCCCGCGCAGCATAAAAGTGCGCTCAATCAACAAACAAGCTCAGACGCTACGATGAATATACCTTTCCTCGCAGCAGTGGTCGTGGGACACCGCAGGAGGAGGAGGATAGCCAGGCCCCGCATTTTTTTACCCAGGACCAGCCTTTTTGGGATGCCTGATGACCAGGTGTATGGGAGGTACAGGTTTACACCACACATAATCCTAGAACTGGTCAGGGAGTGGGAGGATGACCTCATATCACCCACCCTGTGCTCCCAAGCACTGAGCCCCTTGGAAAAGGTGCTCAATGTACTGCACTTCTTGGCTACTGGGTCATTTCAGCGGACAAGTGCCATAGTGGATGGTGTGTCACAGGCCACGCAGTCACGCTCCTACGCCAGGTGTTGGCCATCATGACTGCACGCCCCTCAGTCTGCAGGCACATATACATGCCCAGAACACCTGCAGAAAGGCAGGCCATGGTGCAGGACTTTTACGGGGTGGCACACTTCCCCAAAGTGCTAGGTGCCATTGATTGCACCTATGTGGCTCTACGTCCTCCCAGGGCCACTGAGCACATATATCGAAGCCGCAAGCACTGGCATTCAATCAACGTGCAGGTAGTACGTGATGCCAAGGGAATAATCACTTCAGTATATACCAACTATCCAGGGTCAAGCCATGATAGTTTCATTTTCAGAATGTCACCCCTAAACCGGGACCTGGAAGCTGGGCGGCATGGCGACACATGGCTGATTGGTGAGTATAAATGCCTCTGCACATGCATGCATGTCAGATACTGAGTAATGTGACAACCCCACTAATGATAGCCATCATCACCTCCCCAGGGGACAGTGCCTACCCTCTGAACACCTACATGATGACGCCAATTCGGAACCCCACCACACCACCCGAGGTAAGACACAACACAGCCCATATTTCAACCCAGGGCATAGTGGAGCGCACATTCGGAGTGCTCAAGTCATGCTTTCGCTTCCTTGACCGCTCTGGTGGGCAGCTGCTATACATGCCCCCAGTAGTATGCAGGATCACAGTGGCAGCATGTGTCCTGCACAATGTTGCAACATGCCGGCACGTGCCGGTGGACATGGTGGTGCCCCCACATCCCCAACCACATGTACGGCAGCCCGTACCCAGCTTGTGGCAAACTACTTCACCTAAAATTCCACCCCTGCGGAGTGCACACAGGCCTGGCACATACCAGCTGACAATTAATGATGATGACAAAAGCGACAGTCAACTGTCACAACCATATCAGCCAGAGATTGTTCACCTGGAAGTGTTACATTGTGTGCATCCCTACCTACTTAAAGACACCCAATGCTGTGTCACAAAAAGACACACATTCATGCAGTAGGAATGACTACCCCCTTGCAAAATACCACATCAAAATAGTGCCATGTCACCCAACCCCTCCCCATCTCAGCTACCCAACACACCATGGCATGGCATGCAATGTGAAAGCAACTAAATGAATGCACAACACATGACACAAGTGTCACAAAGTGCACTGTCCCTAATGTAAACAGTCCACAGACAATATGCTCTCAGTAATCAATAAGAAACACCACACATGAACAAATACCAGCAACACAAAACATCAGTACAGGATGAAACCGTGGCAATATATGACAGTAAAAAATTAAAGTAGTGCAAGTCTCACAACCTGACTAAGGCAGCACATTGACCCCTTCCAACTGCAGAGTTTTGCTGTTAGGCAAATGTCTTAGTGTACTGCATACAACATGAACTGCATCTGCAAAGGAGACGGCCTTGTGAAGACATGAAGAACCTACATGTATATAAGGAGAAAGACATGGATGCACAAGCACATATCAATACACCATGCAGTGTAGAATCCAACAACAATCCCCACTAGGGAAGTACACACAATTTTGACTACAGACTGCCCACACAACTCATGGGAGCCCAATGTCACTGTGTAAGTTACTGTCACTTGGTCACACCCTTTGCAAGCCCATGGAAAGGGGAAGCAGGAGGGGTGTGTGTGTCAGGAAACCAAGCATCTAACCCAAAGACAGGACAAGCCTGCATTTGCCCAGCTGGAATACACAGTGGAAGCGCACGGGAGCCACACAAAGCAAAACACTGTAAAAACTTTTTTTTTTTTAAACAAAAATCAAAAATGGCCATGTGTGGACAAGGGGGAGGGGGGAGGCCACCCGGGAGGGATGAGGTACAGGGTGCATCCCAACACCCACATGTGTGGATGTTGAAAAAAAACAAAACTCCATGGGCTCATGGCCTGCACGGCTACGCTACAGTGGGAGAACTGCCGTCGCTGTCATCACCCTCTGCTGCTACATCAGGAGGTGGCCGTGATATGGCAGCCCACGCAAAGCCCTGGTGTGGTCCTCCATGGCAGCAAGCATGCGGGTCTGGAAGGTTTGGTTCTGCAGGATGATGGTACAGAGTTCCCCATGCAGCACCTCACGGGTAGCACGCATTGCTGCCTGCATGGCCTCGCGCGATGCCCGGATCTCCTGACGAGGTGCCTGGAGCTCAGCTAACAGTGTACGTGTCAGCTGCTCCAGCTGCTGTTCTGCCCTTGTACTCTGGGACACCTCAAGTTCACCCAGAGTATCTCTGAGGGAGCTGTGTTCTAACCTGAGGGCTGCCCTGTGGGCCTGTGACTCTACAGATATGGCTGTGCGCAGAGTCTCCAGTCCAGCCTGTCAGTCCCTGTTGAACGCCAACATGCCCTCCCTGTGTGAGCGGCAAATGGAGTCTGTTGCCAGCTGCTGGAGCTCCATCTGCCTTTCAGGGGGGAGAATGGAAGTGGCCACCCTATCCATTGCCTGAGCCATCATTTCACACAATGCCCCCTGTTGTGCTGCTATACTGTAAATGGAGTTCTCCCACACAGTATTGCCTGGTGGCGCACGGCCACCGCGTTGGCGGGCACCACACCTGTTTGGGGCAAGGCGATCTTCGCCTTGCTGTGCTGGCACTGCCTGAGGCTGCAGGACTGCATTCCTCCTTTGATCTGCTGGCCCAGGAGCAGGAGCAAATATTGTGGAGTGTGACCCTGCATCTGTAACCTCCACAGGCGGACTTTCCAACACTGAAATCCCCAAAGAGGGGTCTACCCCCGTTGCAGGTGGGTTGGACAGAACAGCATCCCTGCCAGAAACACTCACCTGCGATGGCACATATGTCTCACTGTCCGATTCAGCACCTGATTCATAGAGGTCTGCGGAGGTGTACCCAGAGACACCCGTGGACAGAATGGTCTGCAGGAGGATTGGGTTTTCACCCACCACCACCCCACATCCTCCACTGGGGCCCGGTTGTGGCTGAGATTCCTCCTGGGTCTGCACCATCTCCTCCTCCTCAACAGCATCAAGTGCCTCATCACCTGCACAAACATGAAAGACAACAAATGGAAACAGGCATGAGCACCATAGCACACACATAGGCCTGATGAGGCAGAGATCCAGTACATAAATTGCACATGTCCCACATGACTATAACCCTGGTATGCATGCACTGTCAATGAGTTGGAAGGTGAGGCAAAAAGCACACACTGAGGACTCCTAGATGGAAAAGCAACACATGTGCAGCATGCTGGATAGCACTGGCACCACACATTAGCCTGTGAGTGGCATGTCCAATACACATACATGACACATGCCATCACACTGATGGCACGTAGCATAGCCATGGTACATTTGACAACTACAGCCATATGGTAGGAAATCAGTACTCTCACCCATCCATGTGAGATGGACATGATGAGATGAAACATCCAAAATAGTGTGACAAAACAAGCATGTGCCACACGCTGCAACAGATCCAGTGTTCACTGATACAGTGATGGCAGGCAGATGAATACATCAATGGTTGGTCACTTCAACATGACAGAACACAACACAACAGTCATGTTCAACATTCAAACAGGGCCCAAAAATGATTGTGTGCAGCCCATTACTCAATCAGCCTGAATGGTTAAATCATTCCCATAACAAGCTAATAAATGTGGGCCAGTGTGGGGTGTAATGTATGACAGAAGTATGTCACATTTGTGGCAGTACGTCAAAAAGATGTGTCCTAAAAATGGCAAGGATTGAAACAATCAGGCTGAATTAACAGGAAAACATTTTGAACAATGTAGTTGCAAGATGACAGTTGAAGGGCAACTGCAGTAATCTGGTGCAAATTGGCAACTGTGGTCAGAAGGGATACTGCCATACCCAAACCCAAGGCTGGGGAATGGTTTGTAGGGACCACATGGGTGGCCTATACCAGTCATGACTACACAGCCTCACCTGGCACTCAATCAGAACACATCACCCAAGCAACATACACATGGATTGCACACACATGCATGGGCACTCACCGGACAATGCTTCAAAATCTGGTAGGTCTCCCACGCCTCAGATCTGTTCCTCTGTGACGAAGGCTCCAGCGACAGACTCATGTTCAGTGAGTTGGTCGTCCTCTGGTGGAGACCCACCGCCAGTCACCAGAGTAGAGGCATGATTGGAAGCCAGCTTGTTCTTTGCTCTGCGTTTCAGGTAATTCCACCGCTTATAGCAATCATCAGCTGTGTGCCTCACAAATCCAAGGGCACTAATGTGGTCCTCGATGGTCTGCCAGTGGGCCCTACGTTGCGCAGGCGTAGTCTTGCACCCTGCAGTCACCACCATTTTGCGGCTATGTGCCAACACATAGGCCACAAGTGCATCTAGTTCGGCGTCATTGAAGCTAGGCTTCCTTGACGTGCTGGTGTATGTAGCCGTGTCTGGGGTCTCAGCCTGTAGTGCAAGAGCACCCTTCTTCTTCTTGGAAGGTGGTGCGGATCCTGAGTGGCTTATGCTGCTCTGGTTGGTAGGGGCAGAAGCGCAGGTGGACTGGGTACTTGAAGTTTGCAAAGGCACAATGACCAAAGGTCTCGCTGCAGGCATTGGCTGCAGAGGGATGTTGGCAGGACCAACCTCGGTGTGAAGGACTTGGACCGACACTGTCCCTGCTGGGAGACTCGGAGCTGCAGTCTCCTCACCCTGGCTACTTGGGGCAGCAGATGACATTGCTGCCCCAGATCCACGTGGCCTGGTAACAGCAACTTTCACTGCCACACGTGGCTTAGACTTGGTGACACGGAAGTCAGCCTGGGAGTCATCCTGTGCCGGTTCAGTTGACAATATGGGCTGGTTTAACAAGGGCTGAGCTGGGATGGTGTCAGCTACATTTCCCACAACCATGGGGGGGATGGGGGTGTAGGTGGCCCCGATTGGTCCTCCACACACTGGCCTCTTTGGCCACCCTGCACATCCTGGCCACGTCCCCTACCGCGCCCACCTTTTGGAGGTCGGCCACCTTTCCCTCCCTTACTGCTTGGTCGCCTCCCAACCATGGCACTGATGTTGTTGTGAGTATGGGAGTTGCAGTAAACAATTGTCCTGGGCAATTGGGGTGAAAGGGGTAGGGTACTAGATGGAATTCCTACCCTAGTGCTCTAGCAAGGCTGTCTGTGACCCCTGGGGGAAGATGACGGGTCACGCAATGCACAGGCACCCCAAAAACAAAATGAAACGTGCACGCAACCCCTAGTAGACCACGTGCGTGGAAAAATGTATGTGGAAAAATGAACCTGCGGTGGCACCCAGAAACAAAAAAATAAGCGTACGCGTGATACACGCAGCCTAAAATGACCTCTGAAGGGGTACACAACACACGGGGGCAACCACAGTTGGAAAATACATGCGCGACTCACCGTCTGCCTGGAAAAAGAACGTGAAAAAGACGCACGTGTGCGCATTGGCAACACCCCCGCCAAAAGAAGAAATGAACGCTGTCTGAGTAAATAGGGAGTACGAACTGGAAGCGTTGTGAAGTAATCGCGTGTGAACCGACAAGCAGTACAAGAATCACCCGCTCGCTCTCCACAAAAAGCACGTACAAGAAAATGGCATCCGACGCATACCTTTTAAGCCAGCCCACACGTGCCACGTCACTTACGCGCGTACGCGCTAAGGGCCTTTCCTCCAATTACACACAGTGCCACCCGGACGTGCAGTTTTTTCACCTGTACAATGAACATGCATCCGTGTTGAGGGAAACTCCTGTTCCTTTCCTCGAATTACACGCTGACGTGCACTTTTTTCACATGCCAAATCACTCCGTATCAAGCTGGCCACATGACAACACACGGAAGACCACGCTCCTCCCCAAAAGGCCATTTTCCTGCCCCCCAGAGCCCCGAGCACGCTCCCACCTGCCATCTGCTGCTGCCTGCCTGCCTGCTGCCCACGTGCCCTGCTATTTGGTGCCTGCACGTCAGCCATCTGCAGGGGTCCAGTTGCTGTGTCCACCCCTGCTGGAACAGAAGACTCCCGACTGGGATACCATCGCTCCACAGCCCAGCCCCAGGACCCAGTTGCCCACCCACACCTGCCTAGGGGGTCGCCATGTCGGGGCAGACACCATCAGAGACCACTGGCGACCCCCAGCCAGAGAGGCAGAGGGCTACCAGCTTCAGTGACAAGGAAGTTGGTATCCTGGTAGAGCAAGTTCTGGGGCATTATGATGCCCTCTTCACACCATCGCGCGCCGACAAGGAAGGACGGGAGAGGATCTGGGAGGACGTAGTGGTTGCCATCAACGCGGCGGGGGTGGCAACCCGCGACATCAAGCACGTCCGGAAGCGCTGGGAGGACTTCAGGTCCAGGACCCTCAACAAGGCCCGGCGCCTCTTGAAGGCAGAGGATGCAGAGGGGTGCCGGGTCAGCCTGACCAACATCCAGATGAGGGTCCTGGAACGCATAAGGCCAGCGCTCCACGTCCAGATCCTTCGAAGGAAGACCCGTCTGGAGTCGAGTGGTAAGTGGCCATGCATTGCTGTGTGAAACAGGGCATGTTGCAGTGTGCTGGTAGTGAGCTGCTTGCCTGTATGTGTTACATAGGCCATGTATGGATGTGTGTGTGCAGGGACATCATGGTAATGCATGTGAGACCAGTAATGCGTAAACCACATGGATGGTGCATGTGTTCCAATGCAACATAGGGAGCTGCATGTGGAATGCACACATGAATGCATGCCTATCTCTGTTCTTGGACATGGATGGGGGTGGGAGATGGGTGCTGCTCTCATGTACATGTATGGTGTACATGTCTGTGTGTCTGAGAAGCGTGTGTGTGACTCTTAAACGCATGGATGCATGACACATGTCCATGACGATGTGTTCATTCACTTATGCAGTCTAGTCACCCTTGTATCCACTGTGTCTGTGGTGTACGAGCCCTGATGCATGACCCTCCGGTGATGTGTGTGCATGGGATCAGTATGAGCCATGATGCATGTGAGTTTGAAACCAAACCTTGATGTCAATAGAGGCCCTTGTACATGGATGCTGATGTTGATTGCATGCGCCGTGCCTGTTTCTGCATGTGTGTTGCCTGCATTGACCCATGTGTTGTGAAGGGACAGGATGGAAGTGACGTTTCACAGTGCCACTCATGTGTTATTGCTTCCTGTCTAGGGGAGTATTGTACAGTACCCTGATGCTTGTGTTCTATGTCTCCCTCTACACAGCGTCGAGTGAAGAAGAGGGCGGAGACGGCGCTGTGTAGCAAAGCGGCGGGGTGCCTCCACCGGGCGGCGACGCAAGGCGCAGCCACCCTCCCAGGAATTGCCATCATCCGGGAGCGAGGGGTCTGGTGCCGCGTCTGCCACTACGGCTGTAGCAGAAGGGCTGGATGAGCCCCCACAGGGGCTTGCAATGGCGGAAGACAGTGCAGAGACATCCAGGTTGGTGGTCTCCACAGAGGAGGAGGAGCCGCACATGGGGCCTGGTGGGGGTAGTACCACTGGTGCAAGTGGTGCAGTCCAGGGCCAGAGGCAGGAGGCAGCACAGGTCGCCGCAGAGGGGCCTGTGCATGTCGCTGTCCCTGACCCTGTGACTGCACCACCATGCACCAGCAGGGATGCCCCATCCCAGGTCCGTCCGCAGGTAGGGGGGAGACCCACATCATCTGGCACTCCACTACCTGTGGACGAGGAGTCCCATGACCGTATGGTCTCCGTCCTGATTGGTGACGTGTTGCACACGCGTGTCATTCGTGATGACCTGCGTGCTTCCTGGGGGGACCACGCACGCCATCACGAAGAGCTGCGTGGCAACGTGGTACAGTTGGGAGGGGCCATGGTCGGAGGGTTCCTACATGTGTCGCGCACTCTGGCGGACCTCTCCTCCCCTGTGGAGACTATGCGCCAGTCGTTCTCCCTGCCGTCTTCCGGCCCAGATTCCACCAGGGCCCCCTGTGGACCTGGCCCGACCAACACAGCCAGCTTGGTGGAGATCCCATCCCTGCCACAGTCGGGAGTCAGAGGTCCAGCAGGGGTGGACACCCCACCAACTGGAGACCAGCAGATGGAGGATGTGCAGGCATCATCAGACAGGGCACATGGACAGCAGCAGAAGCAGGCTGATGGTGGGAGCAATGATGGCTCGGGGCCATCAACATCAGTTCTCCATGCGCCAGGCGTTGAGGTGGGCTGAGTGCCTCGAGGCAACTCGCAGGGAGTTGTAACAGGCCATGACTGCATCCCTGCAAGACCTCGGGGCCAGGGCAGAGGCCCGCCTCCAGGAGATTGACATGGAGTTCGATGATGCCCTGGCCCACGACATCACAGAGTGAGCCGTAGGACTTGCCCGCGGCCATTGTATATAGTTAGTTAGTGTTTCCTTTCTGTTTTTATTTCTTTTGGGACGCTTGGACAATGCCCCACGTTTTTGTATATAGTTCATTCGTTGAGCTCATGGACCCTGGTTTCAATCGTTGTACATAGTTGAACTGGGGATTTCGGAAAAATAATTTATTTTAAATCACCATGGATCAATGGATTTTACAATTTACGTTTCCTTTGGATTTGCTTTGGTGGACAGAGAGTTTGGACTAACTTTCTTTTGGATTACTTTGGATTGAGACTTCATTTCTTTTTTTCATTTTTGGACATGCATTTCTTTTCTTGTTTAAAATCATTTTCATGGTTTCATTCCATTTGCTTCATTTTGTGCAAAATACATTTTGATGTATTACTTCCATGTGTGGTATTCGCATTACTGCATGTCACAATGTGGGTTTACACAATCACTGGCACCCAGTGTGTGTGTGTGTGACGGACATGTGTTGATGTGCATAGTTGACTTTTGGTTTGTGTCATGAAATAGGCCTTTCAGTGTGGGGTGGATGGGAAACTTGATTGGGTCTCAAGACTGGGGTGGCGTACAGTGGGATTTTGGTGGACATGAGGCCCATGAATGTGCATCTTTATAACATGTTGGGGTGGGACATGAGTCGGGGCCTGCTGGCAGGTGCCCGTCAATGCTGGATGGGTGCGGGTGCAGGGGGACATGAGTCGGGGCCTGCTGGCAGGTGCCCGTCATTGCTGGATGGGTGGGGGTGCAGGGGGACATGAGTCAGGGCCTGCTGGCAGGTGCCCGTCAATGCTGGATAGGTGGGGGTGCAAGGGGACATGAGTCGGGGCCCGCTCGCAGGTGCCCGTCATTGCTGGATGGGTGGGGGTGCAGGGGGACATGAGTCGGGGCCTGCTGGCAGGTGCCCATCAATGCTGGATGGATGAGGGTGCAGGGGGACATGAGTCAGGGCCTGCTGGCATGGGCTTGGGAGGGGATAGAGGGCACACCTGTGAGGACCCACATTGACAATTCACGTGTGAAACTCCCCGCGCACCCCCCAAATACACGTACCCCGCCCGCACAGGGCCTATCGGGTGTGATTCTCCACGCGCTCCCCCCAAATACACGTACCCCGCTCGCACAAGGCCTATTGTGTGTGATTCTCCACGCGCACCCCCCAAATACACGTGCACCGCTCGCACAAGGCCTATCGCGTGTGATTCTCCATGCACACCCCCAAATACACTTACCACGCTCACACAAGGCCTATCGCATGTGAAACTTCCCGCGCACCCCAGAAATACACGTACCCCGCTCGCACACGGCCTATCACGTGTGATTCTCCATGCGCACCCCCCAAATACACATACCCTGCTCGAACAATGCATATCATGTGTGATACTCCACGCGCACTCCCCAAATACACGTACCCCACTCGCGCAGGGCCTATCGCATGTGAAACTTCCTGCGCACCCCAGAAATACACGTGCCCCACTCGCACAGGGCCAATCGCATGTGATTCTCCATGCGCACCCCCCAAATACACGTACCCTGCTCGCACAATGCATATCATGTGTGATACTCCACGCGCACTCCCCAAATACACCTACCCCACTCGCACAGGGCCTATCGCGTGTGAAACTTCATGCGCACCCCAGAAATACACGTGCCCCACTCGCACAGGGCCAATCGCGTGTGTTTCTCCATGCGCATCCCCCAAATACACGTACCCCGCTCGCACAAGGCCTATCGCGTGTGATTCTCCATGTGCACCCCTCAAATACACGTACCCCACTCGCACAAGGCCTATCGTGTGTGATTCTCCATGCGCACCCCCAAATACACGTACCCCGCTCGCACAAGGCCTATCGCCTGTGATTCTCCACGCGCACTCCCCAAATACACCTACCCCACTCGCACAGGGCTTATCGCATGTGAAACTTCCCGCGCACCCCAGAAATACACGTACCCCAGTCGCACAGGGCCTATCATATGTGAAACTTCCCACGCACCCCAGGAATACACGTACCCCGCTAGCACAAGGCCTATCGCGTGGAGATTCTCCACGCGCACCCCCAAATACACGTACCCTGCTCGCACAAGGCCTATCACGTGTGATACTCCATGCGTACTCCCCAAATACACGTACCCCGCTCGCACAAGGCCTATCGCCTGTGATTCTCCCTGCGCACCCCAGAAATACACATACCCCACTCGTACAAGGCCTATCGCGTGTGATTCTCCACGTGCACCCCCCAAATACACATAGCCCGCTCGCACAAGGACAATCGCGTGTGATTCTCCCCGCGCACTCCTCGGAATACATGTACCCCGCTCGGCCAAGGACTATCGCGTGTGACACTTCCCGCACACCCCCAGAAATACACGTACCCCGCTCGCACGAGCCCTGTCGCGTGTGATAATTCCAGCGCACCCCAGAAATACACATTACCCGCTTGCGTGATTGCAGTGGAGCGGACCTGTAAGCTGGTCCAGGGTTAGCATGGCCCTTTATGCTGCATTGGGGATTTCAATGGCTTTTCCTTGCGCAAGGGGCGTTCTTGGGGGCCTAACTGGCGCTGCGGGATATTCTCTGTGCCAGCGCTCATTATGGCTTGGGAATTCCATGAATACGCGGTGCGCCAGAATGCTGTTTAGCGCACACGGCTGGCGCACAATCCCTCTCTGCGCTGCTCGCGTGCTCTGCCTCTGTGCTGAAATCTATGAATTACCCTGTTAGCGTTTTCAAATATACACAAAATCCCCCCTCTCTCTCTCTCTCTCTCTCTCTCTCTCTCTCTCGCTCTCTCTCTCTCTCTCTCTCTCTCTCTCTCCCTGTCTCTCTATTCCTCTCTCGCTCACCTATTTCCATCTCCCCCACAGTCTCTATCTCCCTTTCTTTCTCTCACATCTCGCTCTTGCTCTCTCTCTCTCTGTTTCTCTCTCTTTCTATATCTCCACCTCAATCTTTTGTTTACTTCAGCTACATTATTTTACTTTGTTTCTCAGCATTCTTCTTCTCATTTGTGTTGGACTTCTTGTCCCAACATGCATCATTTTTATCATGTACTTATGCCCTGTTGTATGCATGACCCCCATGTTTTCCACTCTCTGCGGGCCTTGGGCAGACTGTTAATTTACTATTTTGCAGCTCCTGTTCCTGTGCCACCTACTCTGCTTGTGACACCTCAGTAATCCACCCCTTTAACTTCTCATTTCTATGGCATGTTCCCTATTTTCAGCACTCATTTCTCTCCCCATATATAATTCACCAGTTATGGAAACCTATGCAAATAACTCGTGCCACCACGATGCACTGCTGTGACTAACACCCAGGACATCAAAGATGACATCACAAATGGCATTACCATAACTGGCAAATTTCTTTGGTTTTTTGATTTTACCTTGCAACCATAACGTCCTTTCAAAAATGTTTTTTCAGTGAATTTCATAAGGTTTTATTAGTGCAACTTAACCATAACGTCCCTTTTAATTAAATATGTTTTACTAAATTTCAATGGTTTTTATACGTGAATATGTTTTATGATGTGTTACATCACTTTATATAAGTTATTAATGATTCCTCTTTTAACAATTATGAAAGGACTATAAACCTGCTTTAACAAACATTTTGTGCAGCGCATACTGAAGTGTCATTTTCGATCGCACATGCTGGGGGTGCAAGTCATGGTTGAATTGCCTTGGGCATGAGACAACGATGAATCCCCACCCCACCCCACCCCACCAAACCACCCTCGTTATCCACTGCACCTAGCCTGCATCCTGGTCCTGTGTCCACTTTACACCCATAATGTTACCAATGGCCAATGTTCATGACTTGCAGCCATCGGCATTGTCCACAATCCATGGGGCATGGAATTTGCCCATGTTGCAGGCCTCAATATGCAAATCATTTTAGACAGTCGTCCTTGCAGGGTCAGGCCAATTATGCCACTATTATTTTGTACCTACATTTTGAAACTTTAAACAAAATGAAACACAGGACATGTTTGCAAAATCATGCTTTCGGGTCCTTGCAGATGCTCCTCTCAAAGGTTTGCAGCAAACTTGTACAGCACTTCGGGCTGAAGCCACAAGCAGAATTTATTTTCCCATTCAAGCCTATCCTGATTTAGAAAAAGATACCACATAGCTGGTCCCACATGGATATGCCCACTTTCAACCCCTGGTCCCTCGGGCCATGTTCAGTGGTCACTGGCCAGAACCACAGGCTATGCTTCATGCATCAAAGTTATATCGCTATTTTCTGTACCTACAGTTTGACACTTTTCAAAAAATAAAAATAGGACAGATTTGCAAAAGCATGCTTTCAGGTCCACGCTCGAGTTTGCTTCAAATCGATCTGTAGCCACAAGCATTATTTTTTTACGCTTTCAAGCCTATCCCGATTTGAAACATTTTGGTACCCCCCCTAAAATGTTGCCCTGTCTTGACAAAATCCCTTCAGTCTTCGCTCACACATTCAAATCTTTTTGAAAACTTTTGTGTGGATTTGTCAAATGGTGCTAAAATTCTAAGTCGTCCAAAAACTTTTGGAGCCCCCATCCAATTGTGCCCCATTTTGGCGAACAGACACCACATTTTGTTAATGTTAAAATTCAAACATAGGTCTATTTTTTTATTGAAAAGTTTTATGAAGTTTCGTTCAATTCCGCCAAAGCTATAGCCATCCAGAAACTGCTCTTCGCCGACCCTGTAATGCACACAGTTGTGGCCGGCTGTGCCTAGGAGCATTAGGCATTTCTGTGTGGTTTGCCATTGTAAAACATTTGTGTGTGACAGTTATATGCGGAACATGATCTAAATGTTGAGCGCTTTGCCCTTTTATGGCCTAATGAGAAATATAAAAATAAGAAAGAAGTATGCACATGGTCCACTGGGTTGTGAATTCTGTATATTGTGTGCAGAAACTCTCAAATTACATGTTGATTTTAGAAAAGATGACGGCATTGAGTGGGCGTTTGTTACATTTGATGTGGATGGGATTTGGAATATCTTTTTAGTCCTCTTTCTATGATTAATGGATACGGTCTTGGGCAAGCTCTTGTCGGCTGTACCACGAGTATAAGTAGTGTGCGGAGAGACCAGACGTGCTTGGGCATTTTGTCGCTGGAACTAAACGTAGTGCTGGTCGTTTGAAGTGAGGTAAGCAAGCAGTAGAGTTATTGGTTATTGAATGAAGGTATTTAACGTTGGTGCTGGTAGTACTGCTGACACTTCCAATAATATAAAGTTTAGCAACCTCTATACAACACCCAGAGAAGAGCGTGGGAATTCTACATTTTGTTTTCCACATTAACTAATAGCAGTTGATCCAACGAGAGGAATACATTACTTTGAGATCTTAGTTTCTGGTTATGTTGTAGGTTTTGTAGATAGAAACGCTGAGAAATTAAAAAGAGCACTTTGATATGTTGGGACATGATGCCTAAGGTGTTGTCAGTCCACGGTACATGGATTATTATGGTTGTGAAGGTATAAAATCAAGTGGTATGAAATATAGTGGGGTAACCGGGTGTTTGCAGTGTTAACTCAAATGGAAATGTGATATATACTTTGGGTTTTTCTTGTGCAGTGTACCCATCTTATACCCATTTAATGGGTTGTTGAAGTAATTATAGAGTCCGACTGAGAAGGATTTTTGGAATATTTGCTCCCCATTGAATGAAATGTTGAAACGCGACCTTTGTAGGTATTTCCTACCAGTAATTTGGTGCTGGTATGCCTATTAATGCATGCTTGGATTCTTCAGTGAGTGTTTATGTTTATAGCAATAGTGGTCAAAAAGAATAACCCTCACCAGGATACAAGTGTTCGGACACGGAATGCAAGCCGAAACAGGATCTCCCCTGATGAATGTCTGACACACAGGGTCTTTTGACAGAAACATGTTGGGTTTGGTGTAAACACAACAAATAGACCTATTTGATTGTATATGTTGGCGCTGTTGTGTGTCAAGTCAAATGTTCAGTGGTGTTTTTCTAATGTGCATTTGTGGTTTGAAGGTGTTCGTATTCTGACCTGGGTATAGGATTCTTATTAAAAAAAAGAAAAAAAAAAGTTTTTTATAAAATTGTATTCAATTTTGTATTGTGTACTAAATTAATTACAAATATACATTTTATACTGAATATAATGTTTGTGTACATTGTCTTTCATTGTTTCATTTGTTTGACAAGTGTAACGTGTAATGTTGGTTTTTTGATATATTTTTACTACGATGGTCGGGGACTGTGAGCGCAGTTCGCAAACCCAACATGGCATCAGTTTCAAAAGTTTTGCTGCTCCTCATTGCTCAATTGACTAATCAGCAGCAGCTTACATGTCTGCGAAAGTTACGCGGCTCCCTGATTGGCCTAAAGGCATCCGCGGATACGGAACCAGGAACTGAGTCCATATACCGAATGGAGATATCACATATTGTACTTACTTTAGGGGCATATTTAAATTAAAACATCAACTGGAAAGATTAACAGCAGATTTGCAAAACTATGCTTTCAGTAGCAGCTCGCCGCTCCTCACGTAAGTTTGGTGCAACTCCATCCATTGGCTTGGGATTTTGCCACAAGCAGCTTTTGCTATTCATGTCTATCCAGATTTGCCAAGAAGGCCCATTTTCAACTCCACCTCTTGGGGCCAATTTATAACTTTTCCCCCTGCACGAAACTGTACCACACTTTTCAAAATAATTCAGTCTCTGATCTATACTTTTTTTTGCAAAATGTTGTGTGGATTCGTCCCAAAACTGCTCTTCCTATAGGAAAGGCTACTTAACCATTACTATAGGGTCACTATCGTGGACCCTGTAATATGTATATGCCTCTTCTTTGTTTTTAACAGGCTGTCTGTGCAGGAGAACCCTTCGGCACCTTCCTTTGAAATACCTCCATTGTTATTCTGGCAACTCTATCCTGGAATTTCTTTGTTCCTCTTCTTCCCTTCAGGTTACTAGCTCTGCTGTGCTGTTGACTGGCTTCTGTTCAGTTCATGTCTTCAGTTCTGTTTCAACATATACCAGCCTCTCTTAATTAGTATTTATATTTAATAGCTCAGATATGTGATGTCATCAGTGATGTCAACGATGATGTCATTTGTGATGTCATCTTTGATGTCCAGGGTGTTACTGTTAACAGTGCATGGCAGAGGCAAAAGTTATGGTTGCATAGCTTACCAGAACCGGCACATTTCTTGGGTTTTTCGATTTTACTTGTAACCATAAGGTCCCTTTAACACAACTTTTTAAATTAATTAAATAGGTTTTCATTAGTGCAACTTAACCATAATGTCCCCTTACCAAAGTGTTTTCACTGTATTTCAAAAGTGTTTCCTAATGCAACTTAACCATAATCTTTTTTTTTATTGATTCAGCTGAAATAAACAACTTTTCAATGTAATTCATTAAAAATAAAAGTTTTACATATTTATACATTTTAGCTAAATAAAATTTACATATGATTAACATAAAACCTTCAAAGAGAGAAAACGAAAAGGAAAAAAAAAGAACCAAACAAAAAATAAAAAGCAAAAAATTAAGAAATTAAACAAGTCAAGAGAAAAGGAGATGGCAAGATAACTAGACACAATAAAAAATGGATTGCCATATCTTACAGGGATTTACATCTTGTTTAATATTTTAAAATTACTAAACTATTTCATGTCATGTGGCTATTGATATATTTGGGAAAGATCCATTGTAATAATGTCAATGGGTTGGTCAATCTTCCTCGTGGCTCAGTACAATTATGGCATTCGACCACTTTATCCTTGCAATGGATGTATTCACAGTACACTAGAAATAACTAACTAAATAATTGATGCCTCTTTTATCAGTTCAAGTTGATTGTGTGTTCAAATTACTAAACGCCTTCTCTGAGAGGGTCCTTCTATTGGGAGGTTAATTAAAAACTGTTGCATTGTGGGGCACCAAATTGTTTAAGCTAGGCATCCGATTAAGTCAATTGTTCATATATTGCAGCTGCAATGTTAATCACAATTTATAGTCACTGCATGGTGTAAAGAAGAAAAACACACTGCTTAAGATGATTACATTTGGTCAATCATTATTCAGTGACAACAAGTTCAAAAAGTTTATAGTAGCTATTCTGATGCTAGTGCTAGGAGTGCATGGAATGAGCTGCCATCTGAGGTCACTGTCCATTCCACTTAGATATTCATAGTACTCAGAGTAGAATTTTTTACATGCTGGGAACAGTTTGGGACACTTGAGTTATTAGATGATGTAACGTATCCTTACAAGCATGGTCAGAAACAGAAATTCATGTTCTCGTCTATTAGTTTTCTCTCAGTCAGGAAACTCCTGACCGGCCTGAGATTCAATCTTAGGTGCAAAATCGCAGCTCTATGCAATGGTGAGGGATGAGCACCGAGATAGGGCTCCATAACTCGGAATTCTTTTTCACTGAAAGGGTGTTCTGCAAAATGTTTATATCCGAGACAATTTCTCCTTGTTTTTATCCAGTCAGCTAGATATATTTTTATTTTAGCTCTATTTGGATCTGCAATTAATACATCAATAGTAACATCAGCATCAGCCATCACTTGGTAGATAGTCGTTTTCCATGCTTTTACAAACTTTTGGTCTGCACAGAAGGTGTAGTTGGATAATGTATTCAACAGGATGTCTAAATTGGTCGATTTGAGGCATTTCCTCAATAAGGCACAGAGACGCCACTGATACAAGGCATGCAGAGATATGAGACCCAATTCGTATCTCAACCACGCTGCCGGTGTGTATTGTGGAAGTTGCAAAATTTGCCTCCAATATTTCCCTTCAAGCTTGGCAAAGAATGCCTCAGGCACTATCACTCCCGTTTCTAGCTCTGTATAGTAGCACGGGAGTGACTTTTTGGTTGTAATAACGCAAAGCTGGACTTAATGAGAACTTCCCATATCTACTTAATATGATCTTTGTTTGGGAAATGGCCGTAATTAATTTCTGTTCAAGATTCACGAGGTGGATTTTATTCTGATTAATTGCTACTAATAATCATCCCCAGTTATGTGTATTGGAATACTCTCTATCTCTTCACCCCTTTCATGGTCCATAAGAATGTCTTACGAGAGGTTTCCCTATGCGAGGAGATCAAGATATTAGTTTTTTGTAGGTTTACTTTTAGTTGATTAGCTTCAATGTACTTGGTCAAGGAGTCAATTAATTTCTGAAGATCCATTGGTGTTTTAGAAATAAGGGCCAAATCATCGGCATACAGTAATGCAAAAATTGTCTTGCCATTTAGCTTAGGGGAATCAGCAATGATGTGCTCAAAAACACCCTCCATATCATGAATGAAGAAATTAAAGAAGGCTGAAGTAAGGATGCACCCCTGCTTCAGCCCTCTAAATTGTGAATCCTAAATATGGGCTGTGCTATGTAAACAAAACAGAAGAGAATAACAGAGACACAGGAATCGGATGTTTCCAAGCAAAATGCATCTTTATTGTATGCAATGCAAAAATGTCACTAATCTCTATACAAGCAAGCAATCAGCACTCTCTAGCTATGAGTGCAGTTACCCCAAACCTCCCAGCATTAGCAAATAGCAAAACTCCTACTAGCTCTCAGCATTAGCTATATACACCCCCTCACAGCCAGCTCTCTTGCCCTAAGACTGTGATGAGCCTGCTCCCTTCTCTCTCAAACAGAGCAGCATGGTTATACAGAACAATGACACATTAATTGTGCAATTGGGTGCGTAGAAAGCATTCCATTGCAAACTGCATGCATGCTATATTATGTGTATACTATGGCTACGTGCAGGCATATTTCAACATTCTATACTGGATCATATTGACATGACATGTTCTTGATTCTAAGGACAAAACAGCAAGCCTATCGCTAACATTCTCTCTCGCCTCGAGACTGTCTCATGCAGAAACATAAACAAGCATTTCTACGCAACTAGCAAGGTTGTCTCTAACAGTCTACCAAGAATCCCTTTTGTTATGAAAACATCTACATTGGGCCTCATTACAAGGTTGGCGGTAAGGCAAAAACGATGCCGGTATGGTAATACCGGCATCGTTTACGGCTCTGGTGTATTCTGACCCGGCAACCCGGTATTAGCGGCACCCTAAATAACAGTGCCGCTAATAGCGTACATGCGCCCCTTCGAGGAGCAAATACCGGCATGCCGGTAATAGGGGGACATCCCAACCCACGCGGACATGCAAATACCGGCATCGCAAAGCCGGTAATCACGGGTTGCGCGATGCCGCCCATACAGGCATTGCGGACCACCCGCAAACAGCAATCAGCGTACAAGGCAACTGCCACAGGTGCACACAATCCCCACAGGTGGAGTCAATGGACGCTGGGCCAGTATAAAATGAGCACACCCACACACCACACCAGAATGCTACCACTAGCTGTTGCAATCATGGCGCTGGAGGACATGCCCATACTGCTACAACTACAGCAACAACAGCAACAACAACAACAACTACAGCAGCAACAACAGGCAGCACAGAGGAGACGCAGGAGGAGAATGAGGGTGAGACAGGCCCAGCAATTACCACCAGCGCAGCGAGAAGTGCCTCGCAGGCAACCACCAATCCCTCGCACCAGACCCAGCCCTTTTAAACTAACCCCTGAGCAGATCCACACCCTGTACCGGTTGGACCGTGACACCATCACCACCACAGTGGACATGATACAGAACGACATTGCCAGCCTCATAGAAATACACACTGTTATCCCCCCGCTACTAAAGGTGGTGATTGTGCTCCACTTCCTGGCCACAGGCACCTACCAACACACAGTGGGCCAGCTGCATGGCATTTCACAGCCACTATTTTCACGCATGTTGAACCAAGTGCTGGATGCCCTCCTGAAGCATGCAAGCAGCCACATATCCCTACTACGGACTGCCCAGGAGATAGCCGACACCAAAGTAGGCTTCCATGCACTGGCAGGCATGCCCAATTGTGTTGGTGCCCTCGACTGCACCCATGTGGAATTGGTAGTCCCCCATGCCATAGAGGCGGTGTACCGCAATCGCAAGCAATACCACTCCATCAATGTGCAAATGGTATGTGACTCCAGCAAGATCATCACACATTGCTGCGCCCGATATCCCAGATCAACACATGATGCCATGGTACTGCGCAACTCCACGCTACCCCGTCACATGGAGCGACATGCTGGACCACGTGCCTGGCTGCTTGGTGAGTTGCACAACTGTCCCATGGCAGTGCTTTGGGGTACTGATGTGTAGGGATGCATAAGGGGGGGCATACTCCACCTGGGTGGCAATTGCCGGTGATTGGAGAATGCATGCAGAGCTAAACATTCCTGACCTGAACCGGCCAAACGGAACATGACACATCACTGGGCCACATTGCACAAATGATACATATCGATGACAACAAGTAAGAGGCACAACCAGGCCACCATGGTGATGGCAAGCAATGCATGAATGAACAGGATGGCAACTGAGCCAATGTGGTCAGTGTGACCATGCATAGTGAAGAATGAACAGCATGAATTGGAGGCTAAACATTGTTGCACTACCACAGCACATCTGCCTCAGCATGCATGATTACACCCTGCATCATCTATTGAACGCCATCCAGACTACCACACCTCATGACAGTATAGATTGCATCTAGGTAACATTTTTGCATGCGTACAAGGACATGTGCATGCCCACACCAAATAGCTGCCGCCATGACTGTGCTCCCTGAAGGTGGCAGTTCAGAGTGACACACACCTATTTCTATCTGCTTGCAGGTGATGGAGGATATCCCTTGAGGCCGTGGCTACTCACCCCTGTGCAGAACCCGCAGAACAGCCATGAGGAGGAGTACAATCGTGTGCACACCCGTACCCGTGTTGTGATTGAGCAGACCTTTGGCCTGTTGAAGGTTCCGCTGCCTCAGCAGGTCTGGTTGGGCACTCCTATATAGGCCTGAGAAGGTGGCAAAGATCACCATGGCCTGTGTCATGCTGCACAACATGTGCGTCCGGAGAAATGTACCACTGCCACCTGACATTGACATGCATGGCCCGGGTGAGGATGATGAGGATGGAGACGGAGGTGAAGTAGCCCCCCTGCCAGTACGTGATGCACGGGATGGCCATGCTGTATGCCAAGCACTAATTCACGAATACTTCTGAAACACAGGGACTATGATAGACATGTGTCATGTATTGTTTGGAGTTGGCCACTGAACACCATCACACATTAAAAGTACATGCACAAAATGAAAAATGTCCAGACATTGAATTTTTGGCACACAACGGGTGTATTTTTCAAACAGGCAACAATGTGAACACTCCCCCCCAATGCCCAGTGAACTCCCTAACCCACCCTACAAACCCCAATTACCCCCAGTGAACCCCCTAACCCACCCTACAAACCCCAGATGTCCCCAAATGTACTCTGAAGATTGGTCCCTTCACCAACGTCCATGTGTCCAACGGCCATTGTCTGGCCACCCTACTTCTTGGCCTTTTTGGTATCCGGGGGTGGCATGTCTGAGTGCCGTGCACTCCTCCGGGTCATCCGCACGGGGCTTGAGTGGGCAGAGGTTGAAGGGGTTGTAGCAGTGGACGTGTCAGAGGCTGGTCCCACGCCTGCTCCAAGGCGTGGCCGCTGCATTTGGAGCAGGATGGACGTTAGGACTTGCGTCACTGCCCCCAGACAGTCCCTCATGAGAGTTGCGGACGCGTTAACGGCAGCAGTGTTTGCAGCTAGGGCTGCTGTGGTCTCCCCAATGGCAGTAGCGATGGCCCTCCTGGAGTCCTCCCCATCGGCAATATATTGCCGCATTAGATCCAGCCTCGACTCCTGTCGTGCCTCCACCCTCGACAGGCGAGCCTCAAAGGGGTTGTTGATAGCGGGAGTGCTGGTAGCCGGGGTGGTGGTAGCCGGGGTGGTGGAAGGCGCTTGTGTGGGGCCCACATCCAGGGTGCTGTCCACCTCGAAGGGGCACATGTCAGAATCTCAGAGGTCGGAGTCGTGGAGGCAGGGATCGTCACTGCTGTCGGCCTCCAAATGGGGTGGGGGGTGGTCATGCAGCTTGGGGTGGGTGTAGTGGACACGACTGTGACACCCTCGGTGTTCACATTAGCATCTGCAACGTATGCGGTGGTTGGCGGTGCAGGTACGGGAACACCTCCCACTGTTGTGGGTGGCTGCTGCTGGTCTCCATGTGTGTGGCCCACACTGGCTGCAGGTGTTCTTTCCTGGGTTTCAGCCCGGTCTGGCACAGTGTCTGTTGGTCTGGCCTGTTTCTCAGGCTGGGGGGTGGTGGTGGCGGTGGCCCTTGTCCCTTGCTGTGATGTTGATGCCCTTGCACCCCTGTCCTGCCTGGCATCTTCCTCATCGGTGCCTGGGGGATAGAAGAGATGCAGGTCATCAGTGACGGTGTCACATACCAGCGACATTCTATTGCGCTGTGAAATCTCCATACATTCATGCATCCATTTATTACAGGGGTGTGGCATTTGGTGTTCTGAGGGGGCATGTAGGCTATCAATGCATGGCAGGTGGCATGCCATTGATATGGTGTCTGTGTGTTGGGTTACATGGGCACGGTCGAGTTATGTTGCCCGTGTGTTGGTATTGGGATTGGCATGCATTTGTGTGTGGCAGGGTCTGGCACGCATTCTTGACTGGATATGTTGATGTGGGTCTGGGACATGCATTGCCTTGCCTAGTCTCACTTCCACGTCACTTGTGCCACGTCATGGTTTCCCCTACAGGGATGTGCTGTGTCACTCACCTCCTTCTGTGGATGATGCGGCGCCCATCTCCATCTCTCCGAATCCCTCTATGGACTCGGGATCAATGAATGAGCTGGCAGTCTCCTCCCATGGCATCAGCTTTGCTGGTGAGTATGGTCCCCCGCCTGTCGCCATGGCCGCCCTCCTGTTGACTGCCAGGATGTTACTCACCCTCAGGCGGAGGTCGTCCCACTGCTTGCGACAGTCGCGCACTATACATGGGGTGGTCCCCACAGCCGACACCCTCTGGGCAACCTCCTGCCAGATTTGCTTCTTTTTCATCTGGGCAGCATGCTTCATGTCGTTTGACCTGATGATGTCTGCATGCTGGGCCAGAGTGTCTGCCAGCATATTGAGCTCAGCATCAGAGAAACGCTTTTTCCACTTCCGGGGGGTCATCTTCCTGGTTGCCTTGGACATCCTGAGTGTTTTCTGACGCAGCACAACACGAAAGGACTGCTGGTTGGGGAGGATGGCAATGGATTGTGTTTTTAAAGATGGCTGCCGGCCCATTTCCCGTTCATGCGCGATGACGTAATTTCCGGGTCCATTTTTGTGAACCCGGTATTTGCATGGTGGTATTACCGTGCCAGTATTTAGGGGTTGCTCTGAGGCGGTGCCGGTATCGGCAGGTCCCGCGATGGAGGGCCTTTAGTGTCATGCCGGTATCTCCATTACCGGCACGGGGGTTCGCGCATGCCCGCGCACTCATAATCACCCGCTATTGGCGGGTTCATACGAGCACGGACCCGCTCTTACCGGCATGCCGGTAATGAACCCGTTTTTACCGGGGTACTCGTAATGAGGCCCATTGTGTGTTCGGCATTTCTTTCCACGCTCCGAATGAGCCAGATTCATAATGGACAGAAACACAAAGCAGACCTCTAGCGCCTAGAAGCACACTACAATGTGCTATACATGACAAGTACATATTTCTTCAGCAAATATTGAACCATGATAGCTTAGAACAAAACTATAGTGCTTAAACATAGCCTATACTAAATAGATGCAAAATGAATGCATGTGAATGGATGAATAATGAATGGATTAGGCCATGCTAAATAACCATAGAAAAATGCAGATTGACAAAATGTCCAAAAGGGAGAGGACAGAAGCCCATCCGTGGTATGTCGGATTTGTAATGAAGTATTTGAGTGTGGGCATTGATGATGTCATATAGGGTAGCAGGACAACCAGAATTGCGCAGCTTGTTCATGAGGAGCACTCGCGAGACAGAGTCAAACGCTGAGTGGAAGTCCACAAACGCAAAATATGTTGGTTGTTTGGTGGTCTGTGAGTGGACTTTGACAGCGTAAAGACACATTAAATCGATCTTAGTTCCCATGCCTGCGATGAAGCCAGTTTGATTAGGGTCTCGTTTTCGTTTTTGTGAGGTCCAAGCATTGAAGTCACAAAGAACGAGTTGGGCAAAAATTTTGCCCGGGGCATCTAGCAATGCTATGGGTCTGTTTTTTTTTTTATGAATTTAGTTGAATTTAATCAACTTTTTTCAATTTAAAACAGCAATTTATCAAAAGGTTTACATATAAAACACAGTGAATTATAAAACATACAATCATAAAACCCCACAAATCACCCCAAATGACACACCATCACTTCCAATGCTAATAATTACATTTGGTTTTGGCATTATTAAACGATTGATGCGCAATGAACAGGTATGACAATCATTGTTCCAAATAGCAGCTATTGTTAAGAAACGGGCTATTTTAGTAGATTTAAGGCTCGCAGAAAGTTAATTGCTATGTGTCTGTAATTGGCTGCAAGAGAGCAGCCGCCCTTTTTAAAGATCAGTACGATCACCAATCTACACCAAGACCTAGTTATTGTGCAACTCTTCAGTACATGCTGATAAATATTATTCAGAATAGTAGACCACTTCTTTGGGTGCGCCATAAACATTATATTACTCAGGCCATCCGGGCCAGATGCTCTGGACCGACTAGCACTTTTAATGAGGTCTTCGATTAGACCTTCAGAGGAAGCAAGGTCCCATGATGTGGACAAGGATGAAAGACACGTAACATTAGTGTTGTTGGGATCAGCATACACATTACTATAATGTTCTAACCACTGTTGTTCCATGACTCCATTCAATTGCATAATATTGCAGGTGGTATGCTTTCTGTAGTTAAATACATTCCAAATCTGGGTTGTGTTTTTGCTTGCTAATGATTTTAGCACGGATTCACTATCCTGCTGATACAAAAGAGCATTTCTTCCTCGGGTTCCAATTTCTGTATTTACATTTGAGTGTTTTTAATGCGCTCAATCAATCAATGGTATTTGACTAATGACCTTCTTTTCTCGTCAGAAATGAGCTTTTCTTTGTTTTAGTTCAAAATGATAATTATGTTTAAGAATCGGATAGATAAATGTGAATGGTAAGATTTTAAATAAGTTTAGGGCTACAGTGTAGGCCATACTCTGAGCTCTTGATTGGTGTTGTACAATTGTGTTGTTTAAAGTGCATAGTTTGTCTTCTGTCCAACAGAAGCATGTTTTCGCATTATTAAGTGCGAGTGAGGTCTTTATCCATCCATTGAGTGGTGGTGCTGGCAATTGGGCTGTCCCAAGTCCAAAACAGCGTAAACATGTGATGATCACTCTGAGTTTGTTCTAAAATTTCGAATTTATCTACTACAGAAAATAACTGATTATCCATGTATATATAATTGATGATGCTATTCGAGGAGCCATGACTCCAGGTATGATGTGGAGGGACATCACCAGATAGTGTGCCGTTGGTCATTCTATGGCCATTTTCTGTGATCAATTTGGTCCATCTTTCTACTGGAGGGTCACCATTTTGTTTACTAATAGTAAGGCAATGTAAATTTAAATCTTCTGCAACAATGGTGGCAGAAATGTTAGGAGTGACAAGTATGGTATCTAACAAAGATAAAAGATACTAACGCCTTGAAGAAGCTATCATCGTATATTCCCACTGGATTTTTATAAATGTTAAAAAGTGCTATTTGGCAGTCATGATAAGCAATTTTAACTCATTGAAGGAAGTTATTCAGGGAAACCCACAGTTGAATTGACAGTCTGGCCCTTTTTTGGACTCCTACTAGAAGACCTGAGGTGGGTCTCCCCCAAACAGAGGATTTAGCTAAAACTAAAGCAACTTCATGATCGTTCCATATGGGAGTTATTGACAACCACGTTTCCTGAAACACTATGATGTTGAATCTATCAATGTGGTTATCTCTAGATGATTTTAAGTGTGCATGACAGCGGCTGTTGCAGCTAGCAAGATTAAGGCACACAGTTTTCTTGATTAATAGTTGTTATGCATTCATATCTGGCCGGACCGTTGTTTGGGAAGAATCTTCATGAGAGCATTTAGTGCATTTAGTCATCGATTTGTTTGTGACCTTGCTTAAATTATCGACTCCTCCCATGGTGGGGTCTTGGGTAACAAAGAAGCCCAGCCTAAATAAGTCCATTTTGGCTTTCAAAATTGCAATCAGGACAACCCCTGAGGGGATCCATAGTCTGACAATTGATAGATCGGTGTCACTTAGGAATTCAACTTGCTTCACATCAACTGATGTGATGCCTTCCTATGCTAGAACGTCACTAAATATGTTCATGATACTTGATCTACATAAATCAAAAGAGGAGTACGGTGAAGCACAGCATTTACTAATCAAGGCATGAGATTTAGACTGAGGATTTTTTTTACTATAGTGGAATCACGCGTCTTCTCATTCAGGCAGCTTTCAGACATCAGAGGGTACCTGTCACTAGTTTTGGGTAGTGTAGATAGTTAGAATCGCGGACCATGAGGTTGTCTACTAGTTGTCTACTAATTGAAAATTGCATGAGTGATTTTGTGAAGAGCAGTCTTTTAATGTGTGGTCTTTCCAATGCTACTTTGGTCTATTAGTTCATTATGCGTGGGCTGGCTTATTTTAGAGTAAGAGTTTAGATATAAATCCACTGCTCTTCTTATTTCATCTTGTTTCGGCACCTCGCTCATTTTGTCAGAGTCAGTCCACTTTTGGTCCTCCGTACGCTTCCTTCGTTCTGCGTGCGCCTCTGGTTCAGCTACTTCTGTCACATCTTTGGGTAACTGGCAGCTTTGGAACCGATGGAAACGGCATCCTCCATTGCTGTTTCCATCATGTTCTGTGCAACGCAGAGTGCCGGTCTACAGGCCGATTCATGGAATAAATGTGCGCCGAAAATCCCGGCGCAGAGGGGCCAATACGTGCGCTGCGCCTAAAATTAGCGCAAAGCGCAGGGAAACCAGCGCACGTCGATTCATGGAAGTCCCTGCGCAAGAAAAGCAGAGGACGTGCGCGGAAAAAGCGCGCGGCGCAGGCCGGCGCACAGGTCAACCAACGTCGTGCGCCACGGCCACTGCGCCATCACTCCGAGCGCAGCGCACAGCTCTAAAGTAGGCGGGACACAGGGCGGGACACTCGGAATGGGGAATAAAATGGGGCACAACACTCGGAATGGGGAAGAATGTGGGCGGCACGGGGAAAGTTCAGGAGGCAAGTGCGCGGAACGCCCACACGCTCGCATACAACACGTATTCATGGAATAGAATAGGGCAAAAAAGCGCACGCTCAAAGCAGCGCACAGGCACAAACAGGCACAAACACGACCGCCACAAGAAAGCAGGCGGTAGCGTCTCTGCGCCTGCTAGAAATGTGCGCTAAAAGGTGCGCCAACAAATAGCACCTATATACAGACATGATCAATGTCCAATACTGTGGCCCTCCAGGACAAATGACGTACAAAGGGGTACCCACAAACACAGACACGCGCAGAGAGAAAAAATAAACGTGTGCGTGCATACCGGGGTGCGCGGTAAGTTGCACACGCGATATGTCCGGGTACGTGGATTTCAGGGGTGCGCGGGAAGTTCCACACGCGATATGGCCGGCTACGTGGATTTCAGGGGTGCGCGGTAAGTTGCACACGCGATATGTCCGGGTACGTGGATTTCAGGGGTGCGCGGGAAGTTCCACACGCGATATGGCCGGCTACGTGGATTTCAGGGGTGCGCGGGAAGTTCCACACGCGATATGGCAGGGTACGTGGATTGCAGGGGTGCGCGGGAAGTTCCACACGCGATATGGCCGGCTACGTGGATTGCAGGGGTGCGCGGGAAGTTCCACACGCGATATGGCCGGCTACGTGGATTACAGGGGTGCGCGGCAAGTTGCACACGCGAAATGGCCGGCTACGTGGATTCCAGGGGTGCGCGGGAAGTTGCACACGCGATATGGCCGGGTACGTGGATTCCAGGGGTGCGCGGGAAGTTCCACACGCGAAATGGCCGGCTACGTGGATTCCAGGGGTGCGCGGGAAGTTGCACACGCGATATGGCCGGGTACGTGGATTTCAGGGGTGCGCGGGAAGTTCCACACGCGAAATGGCCGGCTACGTGGATTCCAGGGGTGCGCGGGAAGTTCCACACGCGATATGGCCGGGTACGTGGATTTCAGGGGTGCGCGGGAAGTTCCACACGCGAAATGGCCGGCTACGTGGATTCCAGGGGTGCGCGGGAAGTTCCACACGCGATATGGCCGGGTACGTGGATTTCAGGGGTGCGCGGGAAGTTCCACACGCGATATGGCCGGCTACGTGGATTTCAGGGGTGCGCGGGAAGTTCCACACGCGATATGGCAGGGTACGTGGATTGCAGGGGTGCGCGGGAAGTTCCACACGCGAAATGGCCGGCTACGTGGATTTCAGGGGTGCGCGGGAAGTTCCACACGCGATATGGCCGGGTACGTGGATTGCAGGGGTGCGCGGGAAGTTCCACACGCGAAATGGCCGGCTACGTGGATTTCAGGGGTGCGCGGGAAGTTCCACACGCGATATGGCCGGGTACGTGGATTTCAGGGGTGCGCGGGAAGTTCCACACGCGATATGGCCGGGTACGTGGATTTCAGGGGTGCGCGGGAAGTTCCACACGCGATATGGCAGGGTACGTGGATTGCAGGGGTGCGCGGGAAGTTCCACACGCGAAATGGCCGGCTACGTGGATTTCAGGGGTGCGCGGGAAGTTCCACACGCGATATGGCCGGGTACGTGGATTTCAGGGGTGCGCGGGAAGTTGCACACGCAATATGGCCGGCTACGTGGATTTCAGGGGTGCGCGGGAAGTTCCACACGCGATATGGCCGGGTACGTGGATTTCAGGGGTGCGCGGGAAGTTCCACACGCGATATGGCAGGGTACGTGGATTGCAGGGGTGCGCGGGAAGTTCCACACGCGAAATGGCCGGCTACGTGGATTTCAGGGGTGCGCGGGAAGTTCCACACGCGATATGGCCAGGTACGTGGATTGCAGGGGTGCGCGGGAAGTTGCACACGCGATATGGCCGGGTACGTGGATTTCAGGAGTGCGCGGGAAGTTCCACACGCGAATTGGCTGTGTGCTCCCAGGCATTACCTGTACACCCTCCACGGCCCCTGCAGGCAGCACACACCACAGGGAACTACCCTGCACACCTGCTCATGTCTCCCACCACCCCCACCCCCCATCCACCAGGGACACCCTCCACCAGGCCCCCACCCATGTCCAACCCATGTCTCCCACCACCCCCACCCCCCATCCACCAGGGGCACCCTCCACCAGGCCCCCACCCATGTCTCCCACCACCCCCACCCCCAGCACTGTGGGGAACCTGCCAGCAGGCCCCCACCCATGTCCAACCCATGTCTCCCACCACCCCCAACCCCCCATCCACCAGGGACACCCTCCACCAGGCCCCCACCCATGTCTCCCACCACCCCCACCCCCAGCACTGTGGGGAACCTGCCAGCAGGCCCCCACCCATGTCCAACCCATGTCTCCCACCACCCCCACCCCCCATCCACCAGGGGCACCCTCCACCAGGCCCCCACCCATGTCTCCCACCACCCCCAGCCCCAGCACTGTGGGGAACCTGCCAGCAGGCCCCCACCCATGTCCAACCCATGTCTCCCACCACCCCCACCCCCCATCCACCAGGGGCACCCTCCACCAGGCCCCCACCCATGTCTCCCACCACCCCCACCCCCAGCACTGTGGGGAACCTGCCAGCAGGCCCCCACCCATGTCCAACCCATGTCTCCCACCACCCCCACCCCCCATCCACCAGGGGCACCCTCCACCAGGCCCCCACCCATGTCTCCCACCACCCCCACCCCCAGCACTGTGGGGAACCTGCCAGCAGGCCCCCACCCATGTCCAACCCATGTCTCCCACCACCCCCAACCCCCCATCCACCAGGGACACCCTCCACCAGGCCCCCACCCATGTCTCCCACCACCCCCACCCCCAGCACTGTGGGGAACCTGCCAGCAGGCCCCCACCCATGTCCAACCCATGTCTCCCACCACCCCCACCCCCCATCCACCAGGGGCACCCTCCACCAGGCCCCCACCCATGTCCCCCTGGCCCCAGGTCCTGACGATACACAATAATGGCAGTAATGGCCAGCATACCCAGCACAAACACCCAGGCAAGGATTGCATGCACCCACATAGTGAATGCAATCACATGACACAACCCCAAAGGCAAGTATGCAAAAGAACACATGTCCGTCACACACACATACACAATGGGTGCAAGTGAATGTCAAAACCCATATCATGACATGTAAGAAACCAAAGAAAAAATGACACAAGTGTAAGATAATATAAAAATGTATTAAAAACAAAAAATAAGTAAACTAATACAACTATCTGGCAAAGTAAATAAAAGGTCCATGTCCGAGAACAAAAATGATAAATCAAAAAACAAAGGATAGAAAAATCAATAGATTTTGTCCAAAGCAAACACATGTAGCATGAAATCAAAGAAAAACCATTACGACATGGTGTAAACAATATGAAATTCAAAAAATGTATCTCCCAAAAAATAACAATATATACAGGAATGTTCAAGGGTCCATGAGCCCAACACCACTAATGAAACCTAATACTAACTAATTAAAAAAATATGTACAAAAAAGTGGCCATTGTCCAAGCGGTCCAAATTAATAAAAAGAAATAAAGGAAACCTAGCACTAACTAACTAAAAAACTATATACAAAGGCAGCGGGCTAGTCCTGCGGCTCACTTGGTGATGCTGGCCAGGGCATCCTCGAACTCCATGTCAATGTCCTGGAGGCGGGACTCAGTCCTGGCCCCGAGGTCTCGCAGGGACAACCCCATGTGCTCACCAAATTCCCTGCGAGCCTCCTCGAGGCACTCAGCCCGCCTCAATGCCTGACGCATGGAGATCTCCGCCCTGGCCATGGCGAGCCGCTCCTCTTCCGCCCGCTGCCGCTCCGCACCTATCCGCTGGCCAAACTCCTCCCACACGGAACACACCGCCATGCCAGGGTTGCCCTGCCCTCCGGCCGATGCCTGCCCCTCTGATCTTGATGGCCCTGAGCCATGATGCCTCCCACGTCGAGCCCGCTGCTGCCTCCGACGCCACTGCCTCTGCCAGCACGACGGCATCCAGGCTGATGGTAACCACCGACGCCGTCGTGCACGTGCCCTGCCCGATGATGCCGGCACATCTTCCATCTGCTGGGGTCCACTTGCTGTGTTGTCCACCCCTGCTGGACCTCCGACTCCCAACTGCGGCAGGGATGGGATCCCCACCGAGCTGGCTGCATTGGTCGGGGCAGGTCCACAGGGGGCCATGGTGGCATCTGGGCCGGAAGACGGCAAGGAGAACGACCGGTGGATAGCCTGCACAGAGGAGGAGAGGGCCGTCAGATTGGCCAACACATGCAGGAACCCCCCGAACATGGCCGATCCCAATTGGGCCACGTCGGCACGGTGCACTTCGTGATGACGTGCGTGCTCCTCCCGGGAAGCACGCACGGCATCACGAATCACAGCCGTGCGCATCGCGACCCCAATCAGGACCTGCTCCACGCGGCCAGGGGTTCCCACGGCCGCAGGTGGAGGGGAGTCAGTTGACATGGACATCCCCTCTACCTGCGGACGGGCCTGGGACGGGGCATCCCTGCTGGTGCATGGTGGTGCACTCACAGGGTCAGGGACAGCGACATGCACAGGCACCTCCACGGTGACCTGTGCTGCCTCCTGCCCCTGGCCCTGGACTGCACCACTTGCACCAGCAGGGATGCTCCCACCAGGCCCCATGTGTGCACCAGTGTCGGCCTCCTCCTCCTCTGTGCAAACCACCAACCTGGATGGCTCCTCACCGTCTCCCGCCGTAGCAGGCCCCTGTGGGGGCTCACCCACCCCTTCCGCTGCAGCCGTGGGGGCATCCCCGCCGCCTTGCTCCACAGCGCCGTCTCCGCCCTCTTCTTCACTAGCCGCTGCGTAGAGGGAGACAAAGGACACAAGCATCAGGCTACTGTACAATGGTCCCCTAGACAGGAAGCAATAGCAGATGAGCACCCCTGTCAAAGTACACTTCCATCATGTCCCTCCACAACACATGGGTCAGTCCAGGCAAAACACACACAGTAACAGGCATGGTGCATGCCATGCACATTTCCATGCATGACCAATTGACTCTTGAAACATTCAATGATATGTAACTCACATGCATCATGGCTCATGCATATCACATGCACACACTTCACCTCAGTCACATCCATCTGGCCCCAATCACACCGAACACAGGCGAAACAAGGGTAAGTTGGGTGCGTCACTGAATCTGTGCATTGTCACACACATGTGTCATGCATCCATGGCATGCACAAGTCACAGACATGCAGGTCATGCACACAGACATGGCTACCATATATGTACCTGGCATCAGCACCCATCCTTCACCCCCATCCATGTCCAGGTACAGAGACTGGCATGCTCTCATGTCCCAAATCTGCATAGTGCTCCCCATGCCGCATTTCAACACATGCAACAACCATGTGGGTCACACATCACTGGTCGCACATGCATTACCATGATGTCCCAGCACACATACATGCATACATGGCCCATGGCACACATACAGGCAAGTATCATAGAACCAGCACACCGCAACATGCCCTGTCTCACACAGTAATGCTTGGACACTTACCGCTCAACTCCAGACGGGTCTCCCTCTCAAGGATCTGGGCGTGGAGCGCTGGGCGTACGCGTTCCAGGACCCTCTTCTGGATGGAACTCATGTGGCCCCGGCCCCCCTCCACGAGGCGCCGGGCCTTCACAAGGGTCCTGGACCTCAAGTCCTCCCAGCGCTTCTTGATCTTCAAGACGTTGCGGGTTGCCACCCCCTCCGCGTTGATGGCAACCACACAGTCGGCCCAGATCCTCTCCCGTCCTTCCTTGCTGGCGCGGGACGATCCAAAGAGGGCATCATACTGCCCCAGGACATGCTCCACCAGGACACCAACTTCGGTGGCAGTGAAGCTGGTGCCCCTCTGCCCCTCTGGCCTGGGGTTGCCACTGGTGCCAGATGTGGAAGTGCCCGACATGGCAACCCCAGAGGCAGGTGTGGGTGGGCAACTGGGTCCTGGGGCTGGGCTGTGGAGCGATGTAATCCCAGTTGGGAGTCTTCAGTTCCAGCAGGGGTGGACACAGCAACTGGACCCCTGCAGATGGCTGATGTGCAGGCACCAAATGGCAGGGCACGGTGGCAGCAGGCAGGCAGGCAGGCAGGCAGCAGCAGATAGAACGTGGGAGGCTGCTCAGGGCACTGGGGGGGCAGTAACTCGGCCTTCGGGGCAGGAGCGTGGTGTTCCGTGTGTTTTCGGGTGGCCAGCTTGATACGGAGTGATTTGGCACGTGAAATTCCTGCACGTCAGCGTGAAATCCGAGGAAAGGCCCTTAGCGCGTAAGTGCGTCAGCACGCATACGCGATTCTATTGGACCAGAGTCCCTCATCGCGTAAGCGCGTCTGACGTGATCCGCACGGGCGTTCCCCACTCAGCACGTGAAGACGGAGCACACGTGGAAATACTGCACGTCAGAGTGTCATCGCGTGTAATTGGCCAAAAGTGCGCGTACACGCCATTGGCCTATGTACGTGTATTTCATCGCGTGTAATTGGCCAAAAGTGCGCGTACACGCCATTGGCCTAAGTACGTGTATTTCAGGGGTGCGCGGCCACTTACACACGCAAGTACGTCAGCGCACCTGTATGCCTGCTGCGTGGGAATTTCCACACGCGATTGGAGTGGGAACTCGATTCCAGGGGTGCGAGGCTCACACGCTCGCCTACAACACGCGCAAGGCATTAATTTGCGCACTTTTCAATAAACAAGCCAGATGCCAGGATGAACATACCGTTCCTAGCAGCAGTGGCAGTGGGCTACCAAAGGAGGAGGAGGAGGAGAGTCAGGGCCAGAATATTCACACCCAGAACCAGCCTATTCGGGATGCCTGATGACCAGGTGTATGGGAGGTACAGGTTTCCAGCACACATCATACTGGTCCTGGTCAGTGAGTGGGAGGATGACCTCACATCACCCACCCTGTGCTCCCAAGCACTCAGCCCCCTGCAGAAGGTCCTGAATGTACTGCACTTCTTGGCCACTGGATCCTTTCAGCGGACAAGTGCCATAGTGGGTGGTGTGTCACAGGCCACGCAGTCACGCTGCCTACACCAGGTCTTGAACATCATCACTGCACGGCCATCAGTCCGCAGGCACATATATCTCCCCAGGACTCATGCAGAAAGGCGGACGTGCATCCAGGAATTCTATGGTGTGGCTCAATTCCCCAAAGTGCTTGGTGCAATTGACTGCACACATGTGGCTCTACGTCCACCCAGGGCAACAGAGCACATCTATAGAAACCGCAAGCACTGGCATTCCATCAACGTGCAAGTTGTATGCAATGCCAAAGGAATAATCACATCAGTATATGCCAACTATCCAGGGTCCACCCACGACAGCTTCATCTACAGAATGTCTACCCTATGCCGGGACCTAGAGGCTGGCCAGCATGGAGATACATGGCTGCTTGGTGAGCATGAATGCCACTGCACATGCATGCATGTCAGATACTGGGTCATGACACAACACCACTAATGATACCCATCACCACCTCCGCAGGGGACAGTGCCTACCCTATCAGCCCCCACATGATGACCCCAATCCGGAACCCCACCACGCCACCCCAGGTAAGGTACAACACAGCCCACATTGCAACACGGGGCATAGTGGAGCGCACATTCGGAGTGCTCAAGTCACGCTTTCGCTCCCTTGACCGTTCTGGCGGGCAGCTGTTATATGCTCCCCGAATAGTGTGCAGGATCATAGTGGCAGCATGTGTCCTGCACAACGTTGCAACACGCCGGGGCCTGCCCGTGGACATGGTGGTGCCCCCACATCCACAACCACATGCACGGCCGCTGCGCATGGGAGGGGAAAGGGCACGGGGGGAGGCAGCCCGTACGCAACTGGTGGCCAACTTCTTCACCTAGGAATCACAGTGCTGGCTAGTGCACACTGCTCTGGCACATACCATCTGACAATCAATGATGACACTACCTGACAATGTCTGAAAATTACTTGACAATAAACTGTCAGATACACATCAGCCTGAGATTGTTAACATGGAAGTGTCAATATGTGTGCACCCCTAGCTACACATACACCAGCAATGCATCACAACGCAAAGACACAACTCCATCAATCAAATATGCATTGCCACAAGCAATTCACTACATGACAACATTGCCATGTCACCCATTCCCTTCACAGTCCCGCCACTGAGGACACCATGTCATGGTATGTGACAGCAAACAAACTGGCCATCACAACATGACACCAGTGTCACAAATAGCAGTGCCCCAAATGGAACATAGCCGCACTTGAGCAGCTAACCGCCCTGGAGCCACTACTACACACCTGTGTAAGAGTAATTTCAATCAAATTACACACCAACCCACCCTGAAGCCCACCCAAACAAGACACAATGCATGTAATCAATGGTAGTCTCATTACCTGATTCTGCTGGTATGTCCTCACCGTCCAGATGTACAGTGATGGCGCCATGCAAAAGTGTCAGTGCACATCTACCGACATGTAGTCTGACTCCAGAGAGTATGCCCTTGTGAAGATCTGTGTGAAATACCTGCAAAACATGAGCAACATATGTAAGTAGAGGCACATATCAAACCATCATGCATAGTTAGGTGCAACAACAATGAACACTATGAATGTCTACACAGTATTGACTATGGACTGGCCAACAGCTCATGGGAGTCCAATGTCACCGTGTAATTTGCTGTCACTTGGGCACACCCTTTGCAAGCCCATGGAAACGGAAGCAGGAGGGGTGTGGATGTCTGCTACCCAAGCATCGAAACCAAACTCAGGACAAGCCTGCATGTGCCCAGCCACAATACAGTGTATGCCCAGGTACCCACACAAGGCAACACTCTTGCAAAATAAAAATAAAATTGAGAAAAAATGGCCATGAAAGGGCCGGCGGGGGGGGGGGTGCCACCTATGAGGTCCGAGGACAGGATGCACGCCACAATCCACCTGTGTGGATCATGGGAAACTAAAACACCCCATAGGCTCGTGGCCCACACGGCTACTCTGTTGTGGGAGATGAGTCGCTATGGCTCTGGCCAGACCCTGCAGCTGACTCTGGAGGTGGGGGAGCTGCCTCAGAAGATGGTGTGACAATGGGAGGCAGCCCACGCAAAGCACGAGTTTGCTCCTCCATGGCTGCAAGCAGGCGGGTCTGGTAGTTCTGGTTCTGGGTTATAATCATGCGGAGGTCCCCATGCAGTAACTCCCGGGATGACCTGACCTCCGCACGAGTTGCCTGCATCTCGGCCGAGAGCGTCCGTGTCAGACGCTCCAGCTGCTCCTCTGTCCTTCTATGGGATGAAGCCTCAAGCTCTAACAGGGTCGACCTGAGGTGACGGAGTTCTTCCCTCAGGCCTTCCCTGTGGCGCTGGGACTCCATGGAAAGTGATTCCCGCTGAGTCGCCAGTGCCGCCCGCCTGTCCATGTTGGACGCCAACATATCCTCCCTGTGTGCCTGGCAGATGGACTCTGTAGCCTGCTCCAGTCGCTCCATCAGCCTTTCTGGGGGGACAATGGAAGTGGCCACCCTATCCATGGCCTGTGCAATCATCTCGGATGATGCTGCCTGTTGGGTGGCCATACCGTAGATGGATTGCTCCCAAACGGTATTGCCAGGTGGCATACGGCCACCACGTTGACGGGCACCACACCTGCCTGGGGCAAGGCGGACTGCGCCTTGCTGTGCCGGCAAGGCCTCAGGCTGCAGGACTGCATTCCCTCTCTGATCTGCAGCCCCAGGAACAGGATCAGAGATTGGGTGGTGTGGCCCTGCATCCGTAACCACCGGAGGCTGATCTGCCGACACTGACATCCCCATTGAGGGCAATGGCCCGGCTGCAGGTGGGTCGGACAGAGGAGATTCTCTCCCAAGAACACTCACCTGCGACTGCACATAGGTGTTATCCTCCGAGTCTACACCTGAATACTGCTCGGGGGAGGAACCCCCAGAGACACCCCTCGACAGCACGACCTGCAGCACTTGTGGGTTTTCACCCACAAACACACCACGTCCCTCACTTGTGGTAGGTCGGCCCGGGTTGCCCTCCTGGGACGGCTCAACCACCACATCCCCAGCATCAACAAGTGCTTCGTCCCCTGCAAAGACATGAAAGAGAAAAATGGAAACAGGCATTAGCACCATGGCATGCAACAAGGGCTGATGAACAACAGAGGCAGTAGTTCTACGACACATGTCCCACATGACTGGGAGACCTCCTATGCATTCACCATCACTGGGTCTGTAGGGGAGGCTCAGGGCATACAATGTACAGATTGGAGAGCAACGCCTGCTCACCATGCTGCCTAGCACTGCCATCACACATTGGCCGGTGATTGCCATGTCAAAGGCACATGCCATCACACACATGGCATGTGACATAGCCACCAAGTGAAGAGGGAGAGGAGGGCTACTTTTTTGGATTTCAACCACTCTGGTCCTGACATTGCATCGTCACATCAATAAGTAAACATGTTGTACATGGATCTGCTAGTCCAAATTGGCCACGATGCACAGTGCCTTGTCTACATCAACAAAATGCAGTAAACAATGTGATTCCACCTCCCCATCACCTGTAAAGGATTCATATTGCATTCTTGAAGCACCGGTCCAGAAATGTATGAAGGTACAGCGGAGCACTGAGGGGTGGTGGGGCAGAAGGGGATGCCAGTCAACAATCCTACTGGTGCTGGTCTCATTCATGTCACGCAAGTGCAGGGGTGGGTGGCACAATGAAGTGCAAGGGGAAGTGGCGGCTGGAAGTGCTGTACAAGGTAAGTAGGACTTGACGTCAAGGGCAGATGGTGTTAGGCGCAGACAAGTGCTGGGGGGGTGGCCTATAGGGGTACAGAGACAATCATGCAGTGCTGTGGGCTCGGAGGGGACAGGGGAGGTACACACTGCATCTGGCTCGGCAAGGTCCTTGCAGATTTCTATGTGTCCTGCAGAGTTGTCACATGCCGCAGATATGTGCCCTTGGATTGGGGATCTCATCTTGGTGAAAAGGGTGAGGCGCTATTGCCTTTGGAGCATGTGGCAGGCCAGTTTGCCAGAGGATGGCCATGATGCAGGACATTCCCTCTCTGCCACCCGGCACCTGTGGTTTGGGTTCACAAGATCCGAGTCATGCCAGGACTCTGCATTGGCATGGGGCTTCAGACAGGTGGTCATGACCGTGGCAAAGACATCCAGTGTACCTGACATGGAGTGGAGCATGGAGTGGGCCCTGTCAGGATGGGAGTGAGCCTAAGGGGGAACTGGATGGGGGGGAGATTTTGGCAGCATGA
This sequence comes from Ambystoma mexicanum, assembly GCF_040938575.1. NCBI lineage: Eukaryota > Metazoa > Chordata > Amphibia > Caudata > Ambystomatidae > Ambystoma > Ambystoma mexicanum. Next base: position 1,086,615,394 of record NC_090926.1, on the reverse strand, counting down.
GCCTCGACTGACACACACTTCATGGGTCGGAATACCAAGAAGGTGTGTGACAGTGGTGAGGGTGGCTTTGCCTGTGGGGTGGTGAGGGTGAGCTGGGAGGATAGGAGAATGTGATCACTCCAGGAGAGAGGAGTGCAGAGATGGACGGAGAGGGGAAAGTCAGATGAGATCAGAGCATCAAGAGTGTGCCCTGCAGAATGAGTAGGGACAGACGGGAGTCTAGAGGGTGAGAGGGAGTTGCTGAGGTCACAGAAAGGTCACGTGGGGCGTCAACAAGCATGCAGGTGGATGCGTACAGCACCAAGGAAGAGGATTTCTGTGTCTGGGGACATGAGTGAGGAGGAGAGGTGAGGACACTCAGAAAGGAAGTAGTACATTTGACCAGTTTTCCCAGACACAGTACGCACAGTTTGTGAATGTCAAGGTGTGGTGGAGAGAGACGTCACACAAGCCATTCCAGAGTGGAGTAGGTCTAAGTAGGAGTGACAGTGGCAGGAATACCCTCAGGGAAGCCAAGGGCACACCCCCCCTGCACAGTAGTGGCGGGCCAAGGAGAGGGTCTCCTGAACATCAGGTAGGAGTGTGTGAAGGATGCAGACAGAGCTGGCCGTCAGACATGTTTCCATGAGACCAAGGATGTCAAGGTGCATAACCTCATGTAAGTGACAGATATCGGAGGAATGCCTGATGCAGCCGCAGTGAAAGGAGTGTAATTGTGGAGGAGGTTGACAGCCTTGTAGGACTTACGGGGAGTGCTAGAGATCAGAGGTGCAGCATGTGTAGGAGTTGGAGTGGGAGGCGGAGAAGGTTCATGGGAGGGTGCAGGGAGGCAGTGCAGGATTGATGAGGAGAGAGGAGGGGGGACAGCAGGAGAGGTAAGGAAGTTGATGAGATGTGGGTAGCATTTCTCAAGGAGATTGAGGTTGGCCTAAGGGCCTTGGACTGAGACGCTCCCATTACCATGCACATCAATAGTGGCCTCTGAGGATTGGAAGGAGGCCAGGAGTACACCCCAACGGGTCCCACCATTGATGGTGGAAGAGGAGCAAGGAGAGAGGACAGGGACTATGTGAAGGGTCTATGGGACAGGCAAAGGCATGTATGAGCAGATGTCAGTGAGAGTTAGCTTTGAGTAGGCTCAGATGCACTGGTCAGCAATAGGGTGGGTCGCATTGGAGGGCAGGGTGCCGTCATTTGACTTTTGGCAAGCAGGTGTCGTGAGTAGGGCACGATGGTCTGAACTGTAGAAGTCATGGAAGATAGACCATGAAGAGCAGCATGGAGTGTGAGGGAATGGGGCTCGAAACCAGACGGTACCAAAGCCCACAGGTAGGAGGTGGATGTCAAGGCAACATCCACAGTATGACAGCATGTTGGTTGGCATTTATATACAGAGGACGCATTAGCATGTGGTATCATTGCATGTCAGGCATGTGAAGATGAAACTTGAATGGCTGGGGGAAAGTATAGGAATGGTATGTAAGACATCAGATGAATAGACAGGGGAGTATGAGCAACAATGTAGTGACAAAATGACAATTCAAGGGCAACTTCCATGGTGTCGGGCCATATGTGCACTGTTGCCAGTAGGGATAGTGCTGTGGGCAGATGGTGTTGCACTGAACATACTGGATGAGGCACATGGGTGCCACTATCAACTCTGCCACACACCCCCTTGACAGGCACCCAACATGAATGCTTCACACACACACCATGCACATGGATAATACACACATGCATGTGCACTCACCGGATGATGCCTCGTAATCAGGGAGATCTCCCACACCTTGGAGTTGTCCCTCGGTGACGTAGGATCCAGCTACGGACTCGTGTGGTGTGAGTTCTATTTCCTGTGCTGGGGACCCACCTCCAGTCACCAAGGTTGCGGCATGACTTGAGGCCAGCTTATCCTTTGCCCTGCGCTTAAGGTCATTCCAGCGCTTCTGGCAATCACTAGCTGTGCGCCTCACTACTCCAAGGGCACTTATTCTGTCAGCAATGGTCTGCCAGTGTGCCTGGCGTCTGGCATGTGTGGTCTTGGACCCTGCAACGATGACCATTTCCCTATCATGATCTGACACATACTGAACAAGTGCATTCAGTTCGGCGTCTGTGAAGCTTGGCTTCCTTGATGGGCCGGACTGTGCAGCCGTGCCTGGGGCATCAGCCTGTGCCGGACGTGCACTCTTCCTCTTGCGCTTGGAAGGGGGTGGGGATCCAGAGTGTCCTACGCCGCTGTGGACACTAGGGGCAGGAGCCGTGGTGGACTCAGTACTGGGTGTGTGGGATTGCCCACTCAGCATGGGAGTAGGTGCAGGCATTGGGGGTAGTGGGATGGGGTCAGGCCTGATCTGAGGTGCATGAACTAGGACCGACACAGTCTTGGCAGGGTGTATGAGAGGTGGGGTGGATGGAGCCACACCCTGGCTACGGGGGCCAGCAGATGACCTATCTGGCATAGATGCGCGTGCCCTGATGACACCAATGTGCACCGGTGCACGTGCAGTGGACCTGCTGACCTGGATGTCAGCGATGGGATCACCCTCGGACAGGTCTGGTGCCACAATGGCCTGGTCCGACAAGAGCTGATCAGGGTTGGTATCAGCCACATGACTCTCAACTGGGGGGGGGGGCATGGGTGTCCCTGACTGGTCCTCCAGACTGGGGGGGACAGGGGCACCCTGCAAGTCACAACCACGTCCCCTAGTGGATCCTCCACGGCCACCACGTGTGGCTCGGCCACCTTTGCCACCCTTACGGCTTGCACGCCTCCCAACCATGGCACTGATGGTATTGTGCGTATGGGAGTCGGTGTGCACAATTGTCCTGGGCAATTGGGTGTCAAAGGGGTTGGGTACCAGATGGTATTCGTACCCTAGTGCAGTGGCAAGGCTATATGACACCCCTGGGGAAAGATGACGGGTCACGCAACGCACAGGCACCCCAAAAAAGTTAAGGAACGTGCACAATACCCCTCCTAGACCACGTGTGCTGATGGAAAACCCTGCACTACGCTGTGGCATCCAGTAACACAATGAACGTATGCGTGTCACACGCAGCCTAGAATGACCTCTGAAGGGGTAGGCTACACACGGGGCAAGCACAGAAGTTAGATACGTGCGTGACTCACCGTCTGCCAGGTAAAAGAGCGTGAAAAATGAGCGAGTTTGGTTGGCAACACCCCCGCCAAAAGAAGATGTGTACGCTGTCTGAGGAGACAGGACAACAGTAGAAGGGGACACTGTTTGAGGGAACAGGCCCAGGTAAACCAGTACAAGAGGAAAAAGAGAAAAAGCTGTCAGAGGTAACAGGGAGTACGAACTGGAAACGCCGTGAAGTAAATCGCGTGTGAAACGACAAGAAGTACAGAATTCACCCACTCGCTCTCCACGAAAAGCACGTACAAGGAAATGGTGTTCAACACTACCTTATATACAGGCCCACACGTACAGCGTCACTTACGGCGTGTACGTGCTTGGCCCATGTTCACCAATCACACGCTTTGTCACTTCTGCGTGTGGATCCTTTTTCACCAATCACACGCTTTGACACTCCTGCGTGTAGCTCACTTTTCACCAATCACACGCTTTGTCACTCCTGCGTGTGGATCCTTTTTCACCAATCACACGCTTTGACACTCCTGCGTGTAGCTCACTTTTCACCAATCACACGCTTTGTCACGCCTGCGTGTAGATCCATTTTCACCAATCACACGCTTTGACACTGCACGTGCAGGTAACTATAGACGCACATATGCTGGTGACGGGTTTTCGCGCGATTCGCTGAGTGTGGGGTTTTCACGTGCAAAATCACTCCCTATCAGGCTGTCCACGCGTTCAAACACGAAAGACCACGCTCCTGGCCAGGAGGCCGAATTAAAGTCCCCCAGAGCCCTGAGCACGCTCCCACCTGCCATCTGCTGCTGCCTGACTGCCTGCTGGCCACGTGCCCCACAGTGCTGGTGGGTGGGGGTGGTGGGAGACATGGGTGGGGGCCTGGTGGAGGGTGCCCCTGGTGGATGGGGGGTGGGGGTGGTGGGAGACATGGGTGGGGGCCTGATGGCAGGTGCCCCTGCACTGCTGGGGGGTGGGGGTGGTGGGAGACATGGGTGGGGGCCTGGTGGAGAGTGCCCCTGGTGGATGGGGGTGCAGGGGGACATGATCAGGTGTGCAGGGTAGTCCACTGTTTTGTGGGCTGCCTGCAGGGGCCGTGGAGGGTGTACAGGGTACACCTGTGAGGGCCCACCCAGCCTATTCGCATGTGATAATTCCCACGCACCCCTGTGATACACGTACCCTGGCCAATCGCGTGTTGAACTTCCCGCTACCCCTGTAATACACGCACCCTGGCTGTTCGCGTGTGATAATTCCCGCGTACCCCTGTGATACACGTTCCCTGGCCTATCGCGTGTTCTACTTCACGCGTACCCCTGTAATACACGTTCCCTGGCCAATCGCGTGTTGAACTTCCCGCTACCCCTGTAATACACGCACCCTGGCTGTTCGCGTGTGATAATTCCCGCGTACCCCTGTAATACACGTTCCCTGGCCTATCGCGTGTTCTACTTCACGCGTACCCCTGTAATACACGCAACCTGGCTGTTCGCGTGTGATGATTCCCGCGTACCCCTGTAATTCACGTTCCCTGCCTAGTCGCGTGTAGTACTTCCCGCGTACTCCTGATTTGAAGATTGCCCGCTTTGCTTTCCTTGTTTGCCTGCCCTGTGAAGTGGTCCAGGGTTAGCGCAGCCCTTAGCGATGATTTAGCGATTTTGATGGCTTTTCCTTGCGCGAGGGCGTTCTTGGGGGCGTTACTGGCGCTGCTGCAGGCTCGCTGCGATTCTCTGCGCCACGGCTGGTTTGGGAGCTTGAAATCCATGAATACGCTGTGCGCGGAAATCTGTTTTAGCGCACGTGCCTGGCGCAGACTATCGCAGGCGCACGCTGTGCGCCAGCCGCGTGCGCTACTTGTGCGCTGGATTCTATGAATTACCCTGCTAGTCTTTTCATTGCAGCACGTCCGACGCTGGTTGTTTTCTTTCTGCACTTGCGGCATTCGGGTGCATTGCAACGTCCTGAGTTCCAGTTCGTCTGCGTTAGCCTGCGTTTCTCTTGCTATTCCATAGCTCCCTCATTTTCCCACCTTTGCTTACTTTTTGGTCTGATTTCTCGACCGCTCTCTCTGTTTTCTCCGCTGTCCCATCCCGGCTTGACTCGTACCTCCTCACCTTGTTCCTTCCTTTCCGCCCATCTCCCGTTTATTCTTTCTGCTCCCTCTCTTTTGCCTTTCTTATTCTTCCTTTCCCCCGTTCTTCTGATTGACTTCCCGTGTACCGACCTTGCCTGCCTTTGGATTGCTCGCGCTCGCCCTGTGTCTTGATATTTCTCCCAGTATACCTGACCTATGCCTGTCCCTGGACTGCTTCTTCTTTTCCCTGTGCTGCTCGCTGAGGCTCCTTCTAGTACTTACCTTCCTGAGGAGTTCGCACGGAGGCTCCGTTCTACATCCCGTTCTGCTGCCGGACCAGGCCACAGAATATACTTCCCAGATCTACTTCAAGAACTCCTGGATTTTGTTCTCGCCTAACCGCTCTGTGTGGACTTCCTTGCGGTTTGTTGTGCCACCGGCTTTTTCCCCACATTCAGGTGGCCGCGGAGGATAGCCACAGGTTACCTCTAAGGTGACACTGTGGCGTCCTTCCACGGTCGCCCCTATCTACATAAAAAAAGGAGAAGACCAGACCCAAAGGAAGACAAAAGCCAGCACTCCGGTGGAAGGACAGAGGTGAGGTGGAAGTGGAGGTGGGTGAGACGGAGTCTTCGGTGGAGGAAGAAGATATTACCGACCATTCTGACAACTTCTAGCAAAACAGGCTGTGCATTTTGTTCTATTATTGTAATAAGGTCATTGAGCAGGGCCTGAGTTAAAGAGCAATCGCTATTTTTTGGCAAACCTATTTATTGCGAATTGAAGATACTCTTCGATTGCTTCGCTTCTACAGACTTAACATTCGAAGTACATTTTTAAGAAGGACTGATAGCGCATATGAATTGCTTAGAGCTTTTTGCATTAATAGTTTGAACTTTCTTGGGAATTTTGTTTTTTTTCTCAGAGGACCTGATTGATTTGGTCTTTGTTTGATTTCTTTATCATTTTCTCACTGCAATTTCTTTTTAGCAAAAATATCAAAGGAAAGAGGTGAACCACTAAGCTCTTGGACAGTGGTTTCATGTTCTACACTTATCCAAGAGTCATTGACATATTGGGTCTCAATTTCAGGTAAATTGTCCTCAATGGGGCGTATTATGTGATCAAATACAGGTAATGTAGTTGGAAGGGAATCTCCAACAGAAAGTTCTGGAGGATGCTTAGATAATTTACAATGAGAACTCGCCTCACGACCTTTGGGCGGAGTGCTTTTATGAGTTCTATTGTGTAGTTCTTCCGCAATCCTGTCCGAGATGGTCTGGATCTGGACAGATTGATGGGTGATTTTCAAATCTAATGGCCCTCATTACGACCCTGACGTTGGACCCGCAAAGGGACCTCGTAATCAGACGTTAAGGGGTTAACGGCGCCGCCACCTTTTACGGCGCTGTTAACCCCTTAACGCCAGGGTTGTAATGAGGGCCAATGTCTGGAATAGTTTGAATAGGCTAGTTAAAGCCATATTTACAGCATTCAGGTTAATTTCAATCATTAAGGTATTTTTTGTATCTGACTTCAATGATTGTTCTGTTCTAGTATGCGGACACATGCATCTGTGAGGGGTGGGTTGGGCATAAGATACTGAGTTAACTGTGGAATCTAAAGAACAATGGTTGAAATGTATTGGGGACCGAGATGCATTCGAGCCGTTAGGTGATTCTTGATAACTAGCATGGAGAGAAATGTCTAAATTCTGTCCGTTGTTACTTAGTGCCTCAGTGGGTTCAGTCGTGTCTTTAGTACAGGGTGAAGAGGGCGGAGACATAAATAATTCTATGGTTAATATGGTTTGGTCAGAAAGAACCTATAGTGGAGCACTCTTAGATAGTAGCGGTCTGGCCGCATCATTTAGTACTTCGCTGACTGCTCCAGTTACAGTAGAGTCGGAGGAACCATTTGCAGCTGAATGCAAGTTAGAATGATTCATACTGACATTATCTGAAATGTTGTTACGAAACAAACATAATTTACGAATTATCACCTATGTCAGAACAGGAGGTTTTAAGGCTTGAGTGCGATATGGGAGTTAACGTGATTACCTTTTTTGAAGTTCGGCTGGTTTTGCTGGCTGCATGTGCCTTTTCTGGACAAATAGACAATGAGAGTCAAGTACAATTAGATCTCCTCAAAACAGGGCAAATGACCCACAAGCGCTGCTTCATCCGAACACTGCACACTGCAGTGGTGAAGCGGCAAAGCGGTACTTGTGGGTACTTGCCGGTGTGCACGCGGCTTCTAGCTTTGTAGGAAGGGCCAGTAAGGGTCGTGGCCACAGTGGTGTAGTTGTAATATTGACTCTGTAATGAACAAAACGCAATATATAAGTATACTGAAATATATATAATGTAGACAAACATTCAGTATGAAGTCCTCAGTGAAATTCACCTTTATATTTCTAATAGTCCTCAAAAGGAAAGGATGCAGCAGGGAAGTCCAACAGCAGTCACTCGCGGCAAAGCGGTACTTGTACAAAGATTTTTTTACTGAATTTCATAGGTATTTATTAGTGCAATTTAACCATAATATCCCTTTAACAACGTTTTTTCAGTGAATTTGATGTTCTGTTTCATGATGTTAAGCCATTGTATTTAAGTTATTAATAATTCCTCTTTTAACATATATAAAAGAACTATAACTCTCCATGAACAAACATATTTTTTGCAAAGCATGCTGAGGTGTCTCATTATCAGCAGTGCATGCTGGGGATGCAAGTCATGATTTAATTGCCTAGGACATGAGGCTCGACCATGACCGCAGCCCCAGCAAACCACCCCTGTTATCCACTGCACCTATCCTGCATCCAAGTTTATTGTCCACTATATCCTCATAATGTGACCAATGGCCGGTGCTCATGGCTTTTAGCCATGCCTAGTCTACAAATTTAATGGGGCATTGGCTTTGGCCATGCTGTATGCGTTAAAAAGCAAATCCGAGTAGACATGTGTCCTTGTCGAGGGCCAGGCCCACTGTCTAGGCACACAAGTTAAATCACTATTTTTTGCACTTACAATTTGATACTTTGGAAAAAATAAAACACATTACACATTTGTAAAATTATGCTTTTATGTCCTTGCTGATGCTCTTTGTGCAAGTTTACTGCAATCCTGTCCAGCACCTCGGGCTGTAGCCACAAGCAGAACATTTTTATAAATTCAAACCTATCCCGAAAATGTTACCACTTAGCTGGGTGTTAGAGAGAATTCTCATTTCTGTGATAATTCCCTTCAACCTTAGAGACCCCAAGCTATTTTGCTGGACTTTAGGACTTTTTAATTTTAACCCTGGAATGAGTGAGACCTTTTTTTCACTCTCTCATGTATTTTGACCTGATTTGGATTATGTGTTTCATTGTTTTTGGAGTCTGACAAACTCCATAGGCATCTTCTCTTTTTATGGTGACACACAGCATTTTCAGTGCAGTGTCACAGAGAAATCCTTTAGATTTCTCTTGAGGTTTCAAATGCCGTTTCTTGGGAGAACTACTGTTCCCAAGAATAGTAAAGTAATATTGACTGTACCTACGTTTTCTCTTTCTAGGTCAGCAGACCCCATCTTATGTGGAGTGACGGGGGTTACTTAAAAGCCCCTTTCCTATTTTCTCATGTAACATTTTTTATTTTACCCTCAGCACTTTAAATGGATAGTGGCAGTGGTTTAATTTTCCTACCATTGTGCTTTTCTACCGCAAGTTGAATCCTCAGCTGCAGTATAGCTCCCACGGGTGACCATTGTGTCAAAATGGCCTTGGTCTTATTTTTTCCCCATTTCTTGTTTGTGAGTTCTTTCTTGGGTTTTACTTTGCGCACCAAACCAGGTTTAAGATCTTTGTTCATTTTGTCTTTGGGGGGCTTCAGTACTGAAACCTGCCTATGGCTCCAGTGTGTCTGGCAGGGCAGGAAGTGAGGGGGTGCCCGAAACTCCCCTGTCCTTACTCCCCAGGGTAACATGAATGCACACAGTCCAGATTGGCTGGCTGCTCTTGCAGGACAGCCACCCTGTTGTGTGAGTGACAGCTAGGCTGTGCATGAATGGGAGAAACCTGCTTAAAAGACGAGGCTTCTTGGGCTGAAGACAGAGTCGACCACTGTGAAGAACAACCCAATGATGAAACTGAGACAGAAGCCTGCTGAATCCTCCTGGACCATTGAATTTGCCGGTGAAGCCCCGCTGCTGTGATGAAACTGTGTCAAAATGGCCTTGGTCTTATTTTTTCCCCATTTCTTGTTTGTGAGTTCTTTCTTGGGTTTTACTCTGTGCACCAAACCAGGTTTAAGATCTTTGTTCATTTTGTCTTTGGAGGGTATCAGTACTGAAACCTGTCTATGGCTCCAGTGTGTCTGGCAGGGCAGGAAGTGAGGGGGGGGGGTGCCCGAAACTCCCCTGTCCTTAATCCCCAAGGTAACATGAATGCACACAGTCCTGATTGGCTGGCTGCTCTTGCAGGACAGCCACCCTGTTGTGTGAGTGACAGCTAGGCTCTGCATGAATGGGAGAAACCTGCTTAAAAGACGAGGCTTCTTGGGCTGAAGACAGAGTCGACCACTGTGAAGAACAACCCGATGATGAAACTGAGACAGAAGCCTGCTGAATCCTCCTGGACCATTGAATTTCCCGGTAAAGCCCCGCTGCTGTGATGAAACTTCTGAAACTGTGAAGTGACCTACAAGCTCTCAACAGCCTATCACCCCCACACCAATGGGTTGGTGGAGAGGTTTAAGAGAACTATGAAGAGCATGAAAGGTGCTTTAGAGGAACCCCTTAGAAGAAAGTGGGATCTTCTACTGCCATGCCTTCTCTTTACTTATAGAGAAGTCTCTCAAGCAGTGGTTGGGTACGACCCTTTTGAACTTCTCTATCGTCATCCAGTCAGAGGCCCTTGGGCCCTATTCAAGGAAGGGTTGGAGAGTGTTCCTTCCCTACACCAGTGAGAGTCACTGACTATGTGCTAGGCCTCAGGAAAAGGATGGCCCTCATGATGACTGAAGCTTCAGATAACTTGAAAGCAGGTCAGGCTCTAGTCGAACATTGGCATGACCAGAAGACCAACATGGTGGAGTTACTCCAGGCCAGCTTGTTTTGGTTATAGTACCTACAAGGCAGAGGGCCGTACAGGACAAATGGATTGGACCCTTCAAGGTTGTGGGTAAACTTGGAGAGACCAATTATTTAGTGGACTTTGGCAATCCATGGAAGCCCCTGGGATCTATTACACTAACCATCTCAAGGCTTATATTTCGAGAGCAGAACTAGGAGCTTTACTTCTAGTATCTGATCAAGAGGAAGAGGAGAGGGAGACTCTCCCTGATCTCCTCAGGGACAACCCTCAAATGAGACAATTGAAGGAGTAAAACTCTTCAGATTTGACTATGCAAAACAGGAGGAGTGAAAGGCTCTGTTGAATCAGTTTGCACCCCTGTTCTCACTGACACCAGGCTTGACCCCTTGAGGCCATCATGACATTCTCACTGGTGGTGACAGTCTCCCTGTCGAAAGTAGGGGTTACAGTATGTCAGATCATGTAAGATCCCACATAAAGGAAGAGCTCAAGAAGATGCTTGATCTTGGGGTTATTGAGCCATCTACAAGTCCATGGGCTGGGCCAGTTGTACTAGTCCCAAAAGCAGGAACCAAAGAGTTGTGATTCTGTGTGGACTATAGAGCTCTTAATGCAGTCACCACGACTGATGCCCATCCTTTGCCCAAGACAGATGAGCTGGTGGACAAACTTGGTTCAGCCAAGTCCCTCAGTACATATGAAATGACCTCAGGTTATTGGCAAATAGCTCTTACAGACCGTGTCAAGGAGAAAACTGCATTTTCCACTGAGGAGGCCTCGCCCAGTTTAAGGTTATGCCTTTTGGACTAAGAAAATGCACCTGCTACATTTCATAGGATGGTGAATAAAGTTCTGAATGGGTTAGAGGACTTCAGCATGGCATACTTGGATGACATTGCAGTGTTCTTCCCTGCCTAGGATATGCTTTTCAGGCTCTGGAGCAGGTCCATCTGACCATAAAGGCTAGTAAATGTCAAATTGGTCAGAGTAAAGTGTTTACTTGGACATGAGGTTGGAGGATGTGAAATAAGACCATTGCCTAGCAAAGTACAAGCTGTACAAGACGGGCCACCCCTACTACTCAGACCCAAGTGAGAGCCTTCCTGTCTCACTGGGTGTTACAGGAACTTCATAGAGAACTATGGGACCATAGATTCTCCCTTGAATGTGACCTCCTCACACAAATTCCCCAAAGGGTCAGGTGGAATGAGGCATGCACTAAGGCTTTTGAAGGATTAAAGAAAGCCCTTTGTCAAGCTCCAGTCTTGTGAGCTCCTGACTACAAATCCTTCATTTTACAGACAGTTGCTTCTAACACTGGGATGGGTGCAGTTATGAGTCAACGGGATGAAAAAGGCAAGGAACACCATACCTGCTTCACCAGTAGGAAACTGTAAGACCATGAGACAAGGTAAGCAACTATTGAACGTGGATGTTTTGCCATTGTGTGGTCTCTGAAGAAGTTTAGGCCATACTTGTATGGTTCTACTTTTGTCATTCAGACAGACCATCAACCCTTGAGATGGTTAATACAGATGAAAGGGGGGAATCCACAATTGTTAAGGTGGTCAAGCAGCCTCCAAGGGTTTGATGTCATCATAGAACACAGGTCAGGGTGTAATCACCAAAATGCTGATGTTCTCTCCAGAAAGTATGACCGACTGGATTAGGAGATTCATCCAGGAGTGGATTAAGTCCTCCTGTCCCTTAGTCTGGGGGCGGGGGTGAGTGTTAGGGAGAATTCTCATTGCTGTGCTAGTTCCCTTCAACTTTAGAGACCCCCCAGCTCTTTTACTGGACTTTAGGACTTTTTAATTTTAACCCTGGACAGAGTGAGACCTTTTCCTCACTCTCTCATGTATTTTGACCTGATTTGGATTATGTGTTTCCTTTGTTTTTGGAGACTTTGTAGGGTGACACACAGCACCTTTAGTGCAGTGTCACAGAGAAATCATTTAGATTTCTCTTAAGGTTTAAATACCTTTTCTTGTGAGAGCTACTGTTCCAAAGAATAGTAAAGTGAAATTGACTTTACCTACCTTTGCTCTTTGTAGGTCCAGCCCACCCCATCTTATGGGGAGTGCTGGAGGGTATCCTAGTAGCCCCTGTCCTACTTCATCATGTAATATGTGTGTGAGTGACAGCTAGGCTGTACATGAATGGGAGAAACCTGCTTAAAAGGTGAGGCTTCTTGGACTGAAGAAAGAGTGGACCACTGGGAAAAGCAACCCAATGAAGAAACTGTGACAGAAGCCTGCTGCATCCTACTGGATCATTGAATCACCTGTTGAAGCCCTCCTGCTGTGCTGAAACTCCTCTGTCTGCTCGACAAGAGAATCTCTGGAAAGGACAACTTCTTCCCTTGGGTTAATGAGACCAACTAACCCGGAGACGAAGTTTGCTAGAAGACCTTCCCCAACTGGATGTACTTCTTTGCTGCTGCAGAACCCGACTGTCAGGGGTCGAGAAATCCATAGTCGAGTGCAACATCGACTAAGCTGACCACCTGCTCCAGGAGTCTTCTAGGACCCTCCTTGAAGCAGGATGACCAGAGATCGAGTCCTCTCACCAAAGTGCAAGAAACAAGGGGTGAAGGAAGCCCAACCGTTGTCCAAGATCCGCTGTGGTGCTGTTTACGGCGCTGAAACCGCGAAGTGCCACTGAACTGAAAAGGCTGCTGACCTTCATATTGCTGTTCAGGAATCCTCTAGACGTCCTCCCACTTGCCACCATGACTGAGGCCCAGTTACACTGAATCTGCAACACTGCAACCAAGACAGAAACCTGCTGGATCCTCTTCTTCTAACCTAAGGGACTGTTCTGACTAAGGGGATACTTACCTCTTGGTCTGTAGCTTGCTTTTCTCAGTTGAGACTTGCAGTAGCTGCTTTGGTAGAGTTGATCTGAGCTCTAACTTTCACAAGTATAACAGCATGTGAACCTACAGTGATTTGTCTACAACAAACTCTCTAACTTTGTGCAATACTTTTTGCTATATAAGAAGTGCCTCAGGTCGATAGACTGTGCTCCAATTGACTGTGGCTGTCCTGGCTCCCTAAAGACTCTTCTAGTCCATTGACCTTGATTGTTTCTGTCCCTCATAGGTGATAACCTTGTTTTTTAACTAGTATTGCTTGGAAAGGTTTTAATATGGACTTCATTGGGAGATTGAGAAGTGCTCACTTGCTCTGAGAAACTGTTTAAGCTTTTGTCCTTCCTTTAAGCTTTCCTTTCTGCCAACCTCTGAATTGACAAAGTATATAAGTGATATATAAATGCCATTACTGTCCAAGTTAGTGAAGCCACCTCAGGGTGTAGGAAGGGTGTAATAAGCATCTCTAAAGAGTATATACTTGCTTTGTGTTCCTTCTGAGAAAGTATTTTGAAGTGTATTTGATTGCTACAAATATTGCCCTTTTTAAAGAATGTTTATTTAAAACTATTGTTAAATAAATAAATAAATAAATAAATATTTGAACTGCAAACCTTGAGTATAAGTGTTACTTGGCTACTTATATTTGTGGATTTGAATGCTACAGCTCACATTTACCCCTCTTGAGACAAGTGTGGCTGCTCAGCCCCCCTACCAATTTGTGTAGTACAGGTCTATACCAATAGGTAGGTTACCTAATACCAAGAGGACAAGGGTTGTGTAGTCTCCCAAAGGGTTAATACATCAATTCTTGCCTTACACCAGTCCCTTGTGGTCATGCCCACTTTAACCCCATTACCAGTCCCTTGTGGCCTTCGGCCATGACCCAGACAACATGGCCGCTGGCCATGACCACAAGCTATACCTCAGTCAACAAAGGTATATCACCCATTTTTGTACATACACAGTGACACTTTAAAAAAAATAAAACACAGACATATTTGCGAGACCATGCTTTCTTCGCATAAGTTTACTGAAAATTCGTTGAAGTTTTATTTTTGGAAAAATTGTCAAAATAATGATATAACGTAGCCGCCACTTGACAAAATCCATTGAAACTTTGCACAAAGGTTGGGTCTATAATCTTTTTGCAAACTTTTGCACAGACTCGTCAAAAGGCAGCAAAATTATAAGCCATCTAAAAATGCTGAGACGCCCCCTCTAATTTTGCCCCCTCTGTACAAAATCCCACCAAACATTTCAAGAACTTTCAAAGTTGGGTCTTAAATCTTTTTGCAAACCTGTACGTAGATTTGTCAAACGGCACAAAATGTATAAGTCATTTAAACGTTTTGGGACCCTCTCTTTAATTTTGCCCCCTCTTGGCGAAACAGCGCCACACTTTGCAGAATCATTTAGAGTTCGGTCTAAAATGAAATTGCATATATTCATGCGGTTTCATTGAATGGCGCCAAAGTTATAAGCCATCCAAACACTACTTTTCATCGACCCTATAATGCAGAAATATGCATGGATGTTCTCGAACTTTTGTCAAGTTCCACGAATATCCCTGCTACGAAAAGTACTAACACATGACTGTTGTGTAGAGTCGCAAAACTATCTCAATGTACAGTGTATGCTTTTATGTTACTGATATCTATGGGGTCATGTTCGTTTTTGTGTTGATCCTTTAGCTGTGTGTTTAATTGTGGAACTACAATTATGTTCGGTGGCATCCTGGTTCACAGGGTGTGAGACTATGGGCCTCATTACGACCCTGGCGCTAAGTGTTTAACGGCGCCGTTAAAGGTTGCGGCGCTGTTAAACACTTAGCGCCTTACTACGAGGTCCCTTTGCAGGACCCAACCTTAACGGCTGGTCTACACCAGCCGTTAAAGTAGGGACCCGCAAAGGGACCTTGGTGCTAAGTACAGTACCGCAATTTGCGGTACCGTACTTAGCACCTTCCCCATTCCCATAGAGCCCTATGGGGCGAAAATGGGAATGGGGAAGGGCCATGGTTCAATGGGGAATTACCGCCCCGCCAACCTTGGAATGGGGTGGTTATTCCCCATTGAACCATGGCGGACCCGTTACAACACCGGCACCAACCATGGTGCTAATAGCGCCATGGTTTAGCGCCGGTGTTGTAATGAGGGCCTATATGTTATACACATTTGATTATGTTTAAGTGATTGTAGTATATTAAAAAAAGCCATATATTTTTTTTTTGGTAATTGTGAGTATGGGTGGTATATAATTTTAGTACTGCACCCAGGTGTTGAATGTGCGTATATTGTGTAGAAAGGCATGTACTCTGTCTTAACCAATTACTTTTATTGTACAATTTTGGACCGTGCAACGTTGCCATTTCTAGTGATGATGCATACTAGCATTTCATACAAGCCATCTATGTTCTGGGTGATATATGTTCACACAAGGTCATCATATGCAAAACCCTGCTTTTACACCTGATCCTATCACATGTGAATAAAATGAGGGAATCGTCTGACTGACTCCAAGTAAAAGTCCTACTTTCAAATACCAATAGAGGAAACATCCATCGTTGAATATCATTTGTTGAAGTATTCAAGCATGCTAATAAGTGTTATCTTCTACACAAATATTTGTTGACATTTAAGTCTGTCTCTCCTTTACTTTTATTCTTGCAGTGTGAAAGACAGATCACTGAAAATCTAACGCTGTGCCCAAAAAACAAATGGAATTCGATGCGTGTGATGCTGCTTGTCTATATAGTAGGGTTGCGGGCAGGACTTTCTGCGACAAGGACTGCACCAAAGGGCGCGTGTGCTCAAGATGAGTCACGATTTACAGATTATAAATTAAGCGCCTACAGGGAGGGAGACTTGATGCTTGGAGGGATTCTCCAGCTAGCAAGCAATGCCGTGCATTTTGTAACACACTACAGCGGCGAACCTTACATTCCACTTTGTGAAAAGTAAGTGTTTATTTTATAAATGAATGCTGGTATTAAATTGTGTTTTTTCTTACATTAGCAAGGGTTTCATGGTTTTTTGTAGCAAGTTACATGCAATCAAAAAATGTTGCTTAATGGACTCTCCATGTTATTAGGACATTCTGCAGTGTCCTAGTCACAAAGAGATCATGGCCATAATTATAGGTTTGCCGGTATCCTGCCAGTAATTCCGGTGGAATACCGGCAAACCTTACCTTACCGTCTCCCCGCCAACGTCCCGGTATCATCGGAGTATTACCGGGGGTGGATTCCCAGTATGTTCCCGTTCCCATTGAGTCCCATAGGACTCCATGGGATGGGATTGCCTGAATCAGTGGCACGGTTAGTAATGGGGCCGGTGAATCAGGCATTTATTTGCAGGTAGAGGCCCGGACTCCTGGCACATCAGGCTTGCTGGGCAATTTGTGGACGTTGTCAGCAAATTTGAAGTGTACCAGTTGGGAAAAAATGCTGGAGCCTGTATTACCGTCATTTTTTCCAGCTTTTTTTCTGGACCGGCACACTTATAATGAGGCCCCATATTTAATTCATAAAGCCTGCTTACTTTGTCACAAAATCTGCCATTGTTTTATGAATCGGTCAGTTCTCCCCTACTGACAGTGTTTGCTTTGCTATTATTGTATAACAACACGTCCACTGTTATTACATCTCCAGTTCCCAAGACATGAGAACTTCCACTTATGTCGGAGAGTCATTCAATTGAAATTAATGTGTCATGTACATACTGATTACATTTCATAGTTTTATTATACATGTCAGCCTGCAATAACCGTACAAAACTGTATGTCATTTTCTTATAACAGATGGCAGCCTGCAATACACGAATACAAGTGTGAATATCTTCTTACTATGGCTGGTTGTGACATCACTACTGACTTGTAAGAAGAAAATGACATCACAGCTGTTTTTTTTTGGGAGTCCCCCCTCCCCCACCCAAACCCCTGTTTTTGGTGTAAAAACCACTTTTGTTCCCTATACAGAAGCCAAAAAAAAGAACATTTAAAAAAAGGCATTCAACCTTTTTTTTCGGTCCTTTTGACTTGAAACTATTGTAATTCGAATCAATGTATTCAACCCTTTGACTGGACACCTCTGTTACTTGAACCAACACACCGAAGAATTCCAGTTTTGACTGCAGGGCTTTATTATAGACATGACAAGGTTTTCAAATTCCTTTCTTGTAAAACAGCAGACTATGACTTTTTAAAAACATTAATTGATTATTTAAAGCAGGACTCCTTTGATAAGTAATTCAACAAAGTAACTTGAAGACAAGTATACACAGTACAAGAAGGAACACTGCTTTATTTCAAAACACAGCTGGGAGAAGGTATTCAGACAGTCCTGTAACACTGAACTGGGTGACTGAATTCTCAACCTTGCCCACTGATGAAATGCTATTTATAAACCAAACATTCATTAGATTTGGTGCAGGTCAAAATAAATGATTGATTAGAACAGGGGGGCGCCCTACCCACGGATTTCAGTAGTTGCAATCATTTTATGCAAGCTTATTTCCTTTGTAATATATCAATGGTACAAGACCCTCTTTGTCTCACTAATACCAAAACTGAAAAGGCACACTTTTATTATTAAGCTGCTGGTTCATACTATGATTATTTGAATTTTTTATTTTCTTTAGGAAAGCTGTTCTATATGCGAACAGTTGTGATTATCTGACTGTTAGTCAATTAGACAGTTTTTACAGATACAATAAAAGCAGGACTTTTCGGGTCCACAAACAGATGCTCTGTGGTTTTGACCACCATATACAAAGTACATACAGAATTACATCAATCAAAAACAGTGCCACATTTCGTGAAAGTGCGTTATGACATCAGTGCTTAACAACTTGACTAAATACATGAACTAAATTGATATACAGTCCATTATTTCTTTCACACACAATCGAGGCACCTAGCAGCCACCCCTTTTGTAGATTCGGGACAGACCTGGGCTTGGAAAATAGACAGAGCCATTGGAATGTCTATTAATTACACATGTATTCAAAGTCCCGGGAGTATTGTGAGGAGTCTCACTCAAAAAATGGAGACCTAGAGAAAGGTCTACCATAGCCTGGCAGAAGGCTGAACTATATGATTGGCCAACATCACTGAGCTTCCCAAGGGACTCTATACATTAGTCAGTGCTGATTGATAAAGGCACTTCCTGGTACAAAACCCTCTACCGCCCTCTCATGATGTCATGATATCAAATATCCTTCCCCATAATGACATCACTTAAGCTGACCAGCCGAAAAACTCTTTACTATAATTGGCTGGCTCAGTTCAACACAAATATAATCGCTACCAGCTAATTGGATTCTGTGTTTGGAGACAACACACGCTACAGATATTGTTACAGTCCCTGGAACTTCAAATCTCAATCTCCCGATTTGTTCCCCTGCTCCCTTCCCTTTTCCCTTGCATTGTGCCAGCTTTATTTGGAAAAAACGTAGCAGGACACTGTTGGTGGATTTCTATTTCTCATATTTAATCCTTTTTTGATATTGCATTTTTTAGGCCCTCAGTACCCAGTACAGTGGCCTTGAAACTTAACTAAACCTGGGGTCTGGCTGGAGCTTTCATCCCATGAGAAATTATTCCCTTGGCAACAAATAATTAGCTGATGTGGGCTGATCCACTGTTTCTTCGTGTCAGCAGAAATTCAAGTTTACTGTGTGCTTAATTATAATGACTTCTGTCAATTCTGTCCTTCGCCTGCTAAAATATGGCTATGCTATAGTTCATTAATTTGTTATACTCCTATTTTACTTCCTACTACTACTTCTAGCTATTTCAATGTATATGTGTTGTTAATGCAACCTAGGAGTGAAAGACCAAAAAGAGGTTTACTACAAAGAAATGGAAATACACCAGTCATGAGGTCGTACAGTCGTACGAGTGAGTTTCCGCACCCCACGATGCATGCACACAGACACCATGAAGGGGAGAGCGAGAGTCACAGAAACATCAGACATATATACAACCAGAATAACATACAATAGGCTTGTCCAGCCCCTTCATGTGATAGGGACGATAGGTTTGTGACCTGTCCACGTAGATGGTGTTACCATGACAACATACTTGCATATTTCCCCGTCTTTCCACAGACAATTTACTGTTTGGGAACAGAGCAGAATGGAGCATCGGGGCATATCGTGTTCTCTAGTACAAGGTAAAATTCCTGGCACTGCTTATCTGTATTGCTCCTAGAGCCTAAGGTCAGTGTGCTCTATAGTTTAGCAATATGGTTTCTCTGGAGGAGCACGTTTGAGATGCACATTATTATAATTAACAGTTGGGGGGAGAAGACATGACCAGGACAGGAAGGCACCTAAATTGCAAATTATCAATGCATCTGCAAGGACTTCACGGTAAAACAAACAAAACGCTCAGCAGAATGTGCATTCCTGTCTGTTAGTGTCGAAAAGTTTATGCAGAGGTCTCCTACTGCATTCAGAGCAAAATACAAAGCTATCCAGGAATAGAGCAGTGCAGCCAAGATGGTGGAAAAACAAAATGGCAACATAGCCAGCTTTTCAATGCAGCAATGTGGTGTGATGCAAATGTGCTTAGGCCAACATATATTATGGGGTACCAAACTGAATATGTTTTCACAAACCCTCCTTTTGGCCTAAACTAAAGCATTATCAGAACATAGCATCATCAGAATATGACGACCAAGATGCAGTGTTGCCGTCAGAACACCCTGAATCATCACTTTCGTAAACACTTATAGTCATAAACTCTTTAATAGAAACGCCCTGCATGATCAGGCATTAGTGACATGTATAGGCAGATGTGGGCCAGGCTTCAGTCTGGCCATAGTTTGTGCGCAACAATCACCTAGCATAGAATCCAGGGCAGGTAAGCATTGGATGCAGCAGCAGCAAAATAACATGAAACTAAGGACAACAGCTAGAGCAGAAAATATCTTCCAGCCCCAAGTTAGCAATAAACTCCAAAACCATGTACTGAGATGCCAATCCCCTTCAGGAATGTGTACTTCAGAATCCAAAATGTGTAGTCTCTTGATGGCTTGGAATACGGTGGGGGAGGAGTCAGGTACATAAACGCAACACATGGACCTGACCATTTTGCATACACCTCCACATTCAGCTAGGATGACGTCTAAGACCATCCTATTCTGAAGGGCAACTAACCTAATTGCCTTTTGTTCCAATGTCATGTTGAACAAAATATCAGTTGTCTCATTGATAGTGTGTTCCAGAATTTGGGGCAATTTCCTGATGTCTTGTGAGTTAACTATTTGCCCCCAAAATGGAATCATAGACTTTGCAATGTCCCCCAGAATCTGTAGTGGATTGTCACCTTCTATACCTTCACACCCCTCCTAGGACAAGTTCTTAATATATCAGCAGTAGAGGTGATATATACACCAGGTAAAAGTATTCCAAAATAACATGTACCCTTCCACTCTTTAGGTAACCATAGATAAGCTTCACTCCCACAAACAAAATAAAATGAACCCCCTATATACAGAGGCCTATCCTCTTTCACCAGAACAGTGGTGTTCATGCACTTATCATACGTGCCCATAGGTCGGGAACCTTCTTTTCATAAACAAAATGGGGCAGAATCAGGGTCATGATTAATGATGTACGATAGAGAAGCAGCCTCCTTATTCCCCACTAGGGCCATCTTGAAAGAGATCATTGAATGATATGGTCGGGAATGTCTGTCAGAGTGCTTAGTAGAGGAAATATTGAGTGTGCTTTTGTTTGAAAACATGGAGCATCCCAGAGGGAACTGAACTAATCAATCAAATTCATTGATATTTGTACCATTGAAGTTACCAGTAGCACTGTCATTTCAGCATCCGAAGAACAGTGCCCTAAATGATGCATAACATGCAGTGGACAGATGAATATACCAGCCTAACCCCTTCTCACCATGCTGGGGCTGATGAGAACAAACCCAACAATTAGTTTTATTCAGAATAGCATGTGTAGCATTTATAATTATGATAACCCCCTCTATGGCTGAGATCACGTGTAGCAGAGACATAGTGGATGCACTAATAGTTGGCATTAGAGTCTCGAGCGGATGTACACTTTCCAAATACCATAGTATAGGTATCAGTGTGACCATTATACAAGTTATCACCAGAATGATTATCCATTTAGCCCTCGGGGACCATGGCCCTTGTTAAACGGACCCATCGATTTGAAATTGCACCATGTCCTCATTTCTACGAGCAGCTCCAAATGTGGGCATAGTCCTTCAGTGTCCGATAAGAAGCCTTCTTTGCCGTTCCCTGCCCCTTCTCTTGTCTGAAGGGGAATGACGAGGGAATGGCACAGCGTTGGTTTCTTGTGGGCGCAGTATTCCTACTACAATTTCCTATTCTATTACAAAACTTAATGTCAATCCCTGAACTAAATCCGATTTCGTGGACGAAGATTGTACCTCAAAGCTCAAGGTACAGAATGATCAATGAACAAAGACTTGTCGATCTCTGAAGAAACAAGGTCGGTGGGTGAAGATGAAGAAGAAGAACAGCTGTCTCCCAGGCCCCACAGGCTCAGGAAGTGGTTTCATATAGCACTATGTGTCGATCAGGACAGGTACACGATGAACGTCAGGATCATACATTTCTTTCTCGTCCCACTTGTCGTAGGGCAAGGGCACTAGTTTCATGTGCGTCGCATGGAACCAATGTCATTTGCCAGTCACACGTACAGCTGTCTGTGTGACCAATAGCACTTGGTAAGGCCCCTTCCAGTGAGCTACAATTCAGTTACCCCTCTCAAAGTTTTTCAGCAGCACAAAGTGCCCAGTTGAATTTGATGGCCTGGACGCTCATATTTCGCTGGCAAAGCTGCTCACACATCTTGGTGAATCAAACACAGGTTTTGAGTCAACTGGTCACAATAATCTCACAGTAACGGATACTCAATTTCAGCCCACTTTTTAGGTCTCGGTGCATTCCATACATTAGCAGGTTTCCCCATTACGATCTCATAGGGAGAAAGTCCCATTTTAGATTGTGCGGATGTACGCATCGGTAAGGCGTCAGGCCATTTATGTTTACTGTGTGCCTGCACCTTCACTAACTTATTCTTCAAAATACTGTTGTGGTGTTCCACCAAACCGGCACTCTGAGTATGCCTTCCTGAGTGGAAACGTTTATCAATCTGTAATCCTGCACATACTTGCAGAATGACAGCAGGTTAAAATGTGATAAAATGCAGTCCATTGTCGGACCAAATGACTCTTGGCAGGCCAAACCTAGGAAAATATTCCTTCAGCATGGTTTTAGCTGTTGACATAGCCGTGTTAGCTTTCAGTGGGAAAATCTCAACCCATTTGCTAAATGCACAGATCACTACTAGCACATACTTATAGTTCTGGCAATGCACCAACTAGATGAAGTCGAATTACTTCCAGCGACGTAATTAACCAAAATGCCAGGGGTAGCGGAAGTGACATCACATGACCCTTGACCCCTGGTGACATCACAGGAAGTGATGTCATTTGATCCCACCCCAAAGTGATATCGTGGGATGGGATGGAACACAACCTTTCACCCATTGACAAAACAGGAAGTTCTATCACATAGCATTGTACACTACAAAAAATATGGTTACGATATCACTATAATGTGATGTACATTTCATACAAGTATGGATCGCCATATGTATCGTTAAGACCAGTGTGTATAGGCCCATATTACCAATTTACTGTGAATGCAAGCAGACGTCCATGACCAAATGATAATGATGTGTTATTATGTAGCACTTACGCTTAAGAGCTTTATATAGAAAAAATATACACCCAATATCACCCAACCTGTGTTGGTACTCATTTATCAACCTCAGAAAGATGAAAGGCTGAGTTGAGGTGTTTAAGAACAGACTAAATCAGTGATTCGCCCCCTGAATTGTGCCTGAAATAAACCTTTAATGAGTCCATAAATTAGTGTATAGAATTCCAGAAAGACACATTATTTGGTATCCCTAATCTTTCTTATTTAGGGTCAGTGCTGAAAGTGTTAGACTTCTGTCACTCCTTTTCTTCTTTTTCTTCTTTTTTTAAGGGGCTTTAATGAGAAAGCCAGCCACTCCAAAACTAAAGAGCCACATGGTGCTGGCCACAGCCCATAAGCTTGCAATACAAAAAAAAACCAACCTTTTTTTCCTTTTTTTTGTTTCTTTTTTTTCTAGAGGTCGCAAGCGTGACCACAGAGGTCGCAGTTCCGACCTCTGGCGACCCCTGAATGACATCCCTGATTACTTCAAATGGCATGGAGGGAGGTCCAAAACGACCCTTTGGTGTTGGCGTTCCCTTTCCAATGTTGTGTTGCAAGCATATCATACAGCTCTGAACCAAATGTTCAGCGATTTTGGGAATATTGTCATTCTGCTCTACAGGATCTAAATGTTGACATTTTGTTTTGCACATATGTGTGCTGGCCTATGAGCCATGGTAACTACAGCAGTCACATAAGCATTGGGCAGCATCCATTTTTGTTTTTCATTGTCCACCCAGCAACCCTCATTATCCAACCTCGCTGGACCTTCACTCCATTCTTTAATCTCTTCTGCTGTTGCTTCGGCCTGAATTTCTTTCACACTGTTAATCCCTTCCTCCATCATACTGGTGTCAATAACCCATCAGGCTGAATCTAGCACATATATCCCTGAGTGTGGATCGGTAGCAGTTTGTTTGGCAATACTGTCGGCAAAATTGTTTCCTTTCCCTATGTTGTCTGTCACCCTCTGGTGCGCGTAACATTCCATTATTGCTAGCTGTACAGGAAGCGCTAGTGCTGATAACAATTGTACTGTCAAAGTACTGTTTTGGATCTTGGTGCCATGTGATGTTAAGAATCCCCTTGCAGCCCATAATCGTCCGAAATTATGAACCACCCTGAACTCGTACTGACTGCCAGTGTAGATGTTTATGCTAATCCCCTCAGAAATCTCATAGCCTCTGGTAAATGCAACAATCTCCGCAGCTTGAGTGGAATTATGCAGTATTCGTTTTCTTTTAACAATAGTGTCTAATGTGGCAATTGCATTGGAAGCAGTTGAAATACCATCAGGCAGTTTGAAACAAGAGCCGTTACAAAATAGTTCCCCATCTGCAGACTTCAAAGGTGTATCACTCAAATTGATTCTACCCATAGTCTCTTGTTCTGTAACATATAGGCAATCATGGGATATTTCATTAGTGCGGTCTCTCATAGTGCGTGGCCCTCATCTTCAAAAACACCCTCTCCATCAAAATGTGTAACCAACAGTGGGAAAACAATGCTGATCTTC
Organism: Ambystoma mexicanum; assembly: GCF_040938575.1. Lineage (NCBI taxonomy): Eukaryota > Metazoa > Chordata > Amphibia > Caudata > Ambystomatidae > Ambystoma > Ambystoma mexicanum. The sequence goes on along the minus strand of NC_090926.1, from coordinate 1,086,590,970 downwards.
TCATTGCCAAACTAGCTTTCTCCCCCATCTGTACCATAAACATCATAATCACCTATAGACCACCAGGTTCACCCCCGGACTACCAAAAGCAACTCCTCCAAATCTTAGGTAACAACCTCAAGAGCTCTACGAAAACTATCTTACTCAGTGATCTCAACCTGGGCTTACTGGACCCCAAGGACAAAGCAGTCACCTCCCTCAGCAAAGAACTCTCACACATGGGGTTCGAACACAAAATCTCTGCACCTACTCACTGCAAAGGCTGGTCCATTGATTGGATTGTGGACCATAACTGCTTATCCTCCATCACCAACATCTCAGCCGTCCCATGGACAGACCACCTCTATATGCAATTCTCCATACCCACCACTCCCACCACAAGACATTCACTCATGCCCCTCCCGCTAAAATCAGAAGCTCAAAAAAACTCACCACAACCAACCCCGCTCCTCTCCTCAATATCCCTGAACTCAAACCTCCATTTAGCAATGACCCCACCTCTCTTGCCAATACTTATGCCCATTTTCTCACCCAAGTCATCGAGTCCATCGCCCCCCTAGAAGGAAAAAAAGAGAAAAAATCTATGCACTCAAACTCTTGGTTCAAAGAAGAACTATCAGCCCTCCGCACCAAGAAACGTAAAGCTCTAACCAAGTGGCAATCAAGGCTCAGCCAATCCTCCCTTAATGAATTCAAAGAGATATCATCGGCATACAAAGAAGCCATATTTCTAGCCAAATCCGAATCCTACAACCAAAAAATCTCTAAAGCCAACTCCAAAGCAAGAGAAATGTTCTCTATTTTTAAAGAACTCACCACACCCGCCTCCAGCCCAGATGAAATCACTAAGGACGAAGCCTGGGGCAAAGGCATCTAGACTGCCCTCATCAAAAAAGTAAAAACGCTCCATGATAAAATAGCATCTCAATGCAAGGCACTCCCCAACCAAGACAGTCCTCCCCCTCCCTCCTCTCACAATCCTCTCCCGCAAACACCCCTCTTGCTTTCAGAGACGTCACAGAACTGGAAGAGCCTCCCCCAACAACTATCGCCCCATCACCACTGTTCCCTTCCTCCTCAAAATCCTGGACAAAGCCACCCACAACCAAATCCAACACTACCTGGAAACTAATGCCATCTTAGGTAGAAGACAATCAGGCTTCCGCAAGGAGGATGGGACAGAAACCGCCCTCCTAAACTTAAAGAATCAAATTACCAAAATAATGGACAATGGCAAACCTGCCCTCGTGCTCCTCCTCCATCTGTCTGCCGCATTTGATCTTGTTGACCATGACATCCTCACTTCTCACCTATTCAGCGCAGCCCACTTCTCTCACAAGGCCACCACTTGGATAACCTCATTCTTAGAAGGAAGGTCCATGAAAGTGTACTCAGACCAGGCCAACGCACCCCCACCACCATCAACTGTAGAGTCCCGCAAGGGTCGTGCACTGCACCTACCTTCTATAACCTGTTCACCAAACCTCTCTTTGACTTGTTGGACACGCTCGGCATAGCATAAATAAACTGTACCGATGATACCCAAGTCCTCCTCGCCCTCACCAGAGACTATGACCAAGACACAGAAGCTCTCCTTAGGATATATGCCACCATCCAATCTTGGATGGCTATTAACGGTCTTTGTTTAAATGGCGATAAAACCGAGATAATCATCTTAGCCCTAAGGAAATTCTATCCAAAATCAGCCCTGAATACTCACCCATCTCCATTGACAACACTAACATACCTGTCTCCACATCGGTTAAGACCCTAGGAGTCTACTTAGAAACTACACTCTCCATGACTAGGCAAGTCAGAGCCATCTCCTCTGCCACTGCACTCACTACCAAACTCATCTATGCCATAGAACCCTTCCTAAGGTCTGCTAATTGCCTCTCCATCGCTAGAGCCACAATAGGAGCTAGACACGACTATTGCAACACCCTCCTAGCTGGCACCTCAACCAAAAACATAAACGGCTCCAAACAGTGCAAACCAACGCGCTCCGCGCTGCACTGCACATCCCCAAATTTGACCATGTGACACAGGCCAGAAGAAATGCGTACTGGCTCCCAGTCAAAGAAAGAATCAATATCAAAATCCTCACCATCACACACAAATGCATCAATCTCACAGCACCATCCTACTTAGCAGAAACCATAACCAAGAACTCCTCCGTCTGTCCTAAAAGAAGCCAGCTCGCGAACCAACTTCGCATACCCACCATAAGAAGAGCCAAAACCGGTGGCATTGGCTTCCCCTACATAGTTCCCAAGCTCTGGAACACCCTTCCTAACTCTCTCAGAGCAGAACCTCTCTGTACTCCTTTCGTAAATCCCTCAAAACCACACTATTCACATAACCCTAGCTACCCTAGCCACCTCCCCTCCCGCTCTAAACTGTAATGTACCGCACCAATTATGTAATGTAATCCTATGTAAGTACTGTAACGCATCATATCTGTGATGTAATCCTATGTAACAAATATGCTCCTGAAATGCAAACCCCCATGTAACCACTAAAACCTTACTCTGAAACCTTACTCTGTATGCAGCAATGATGTTAAATCTGTAACAGCGCCACGATGCCCACAGGCTGTTGTGCGCTTTAAAAATATGAATAAATAAATAAATAAATACCTCTTGCGGAGACGGCAAAAGTTCAGCCGGATTCAAAGAACAGCATCTCTTAATTTGGTTGTGCGGTGAAAATAGAATCAATTTATACCTTGTGAGTCGAGCAGATGGGAGATGCTGAGTCTGTGTTCTGTTTAGTAGCACATCAACAGAGGGGGGTACCATCATGGTTAAAGAGTGACCATACCCTCACTTTGTTTCACCGATGCTGCAGCAGCAGCTGCAGCTCTCAAACATTTCAGCAAAGTGCATGCAACAGGGTCTAACGTGGAGGAAAAATAGCCACACGGTTTGCTTCGTCCCCCATGTTCTTGTGTCAATACAGCCAAAGCACAACCTTCTCTCTCATGCACATACAAAACAAAACCCTTTTCATAATTTGGTGTGCCCAATACTGGCGCTGAGGTCAACGCAGCCTTGAGCAGTTCAAAAGCGTTCTGGCAATCTATGTCCCATGGTAAAGGCAAAGGAACATCCTTCATTGTCAATGCCAGCATAGGTTTAATCAAAAGTGAAAAATTTGGGATCCATTGTCTACAATAAGAAGCATGCCAATAAAAGCTCTGACTTCCTTCTGCGTATTTGGGACAGACATGTCAGAGATGCTTTGTTTACGTTCAGGTGTCAGACGTCTACCCTCCTTCGACAAGAGATAGCCTAAATAGGGAACTTCCTGTCAACAATACTGACATTTCTTCAACGATGCCTTGTGACCATGCGTCACTAAATGAATAAGCAACGACACAGTACCCTCCTTGCAAGCGCCCTCAGAGTCTGCAGCAATAAGTAAATCATCAATGTACTGCAACAACGTGCACGTGGAAGGTAACTCAAGCATATCAAGTTGTTCTTTCAATGCCCTACTGTAAATGCTCAGACTCTCTGTGTACCTCTGTCGGCCACGTGTAAACGTGAAAGGGTGTCCTCCTAAGGAAAATGTGAACAAGTACCTACTATCAGTATGTATAGGAATGCTAAAGAAGGCATTCTTTAAATCAACAACACGAAAATGTGTGGCCGTAGTTGGAATCATGGTCAAAATTGTGGTAACATCAGGGACAAATGGAAACTGTGGCACTACAATCTTGTTAATTGCGTGCAAATCGATAACAAAACAGAAAGGTAAAGCATTATCCCCTTTCTTATAAACAGGTAAATTAGAGCTATTGCACACACTTCCAGAAATCTCTTCAATCACTCCTCAGTGTATCAAATCAGAAAAAATACTCTTCAAAGCACATTCCCCTTCAACCAAACTTTTGTACTATGAAATACGTGGCAGTGTAATACCCAATTTCATGACAATCTGTACTGGTTCAACGTTAAGGATCCCTACATCATTGTCATTTACTGTCTATAAATATGTGGGAACACTGCTCAACTCCCGTGGTAAAGGCATAGACAGAAATTGTGAAGCAGAATTTTGTTGGGGAGAGATCGTCAAATACACTCCATCCGGAGAACAATAAATCACAGCATTCAATTTCTTCACCAAATTCAATCCCAACAAATTGTCACCACAATTCGTCGTTAAAAGAAACCGACATGAATCAGTGAACGGCCCGAGTACAATCGATACTGGCAGAGAGACCAGACTTACCACTGGCATACTGGAAAACCCTAAGGAAACATTACTCTGCCCTGACAGTGGAATATCTTGAACACACAGATGGTCAATAGAACACTTCTGTGCTCAGGTATCCACTAAAAAGATAGGCTCCCTATTCCCCATCTTCATCTCTACGTAGGGCTCCTTCTGATCAACGGGAACAGGTGTTGGTTCCAGTAACTGCTTCGGGCTGTCCTAGCGAAACAGTACATCTGCGGATGGAAAGTCTTCAGTGAAATAAGCATTGGTAGGATTATCAAAAACATTTCCACTACTCGCGTTCTGTTGCTGAATATTGAACACTCGTACCTTGAGGTTGAATCTGCTGATTCTGCGCAAATTGGTTTCTACAAAGACCCGCTATATCAGGGTGACCCCTTAACCATCTTCCTATCGTACCATACGGGCTGGACTACTCTAACAGCCTCTATCTAAATCTTCCTGCCTCTACTCTCTGCCCTTTGCAACTCATCCAGAACAGGACTGCGAGACTTGTCCTTGGCCTCAAGCCCAGGGACCGTATCTCTCCAGGACTAAAATCACTACACTGGCTCCCAGTGGCTGCAAGGATTAAGTTAAAAACCCTCTGCATTGTCCACAAGGCCTTCTGGGACCTTGGGCCAAAATACCTGCAACTCTCTCTTCCTAAATATCTTCCTTCTCGAGCCCTTCGCTCATCCACCTCCAACTACCTCAGGGTCAGCCGCTTCTCCATGCAACGAGCTGGTGGTAGATCTCTTGCCGCAGCAGGGGCCTCCCTCTGGAACAGCCTTCCTGCCTCCCTGAAACTTGAGGAGAACCATCTCCGGTTCCGGAAGCACCTCAAAACCTACCTCTTTGCCTCCGCTTTCTCTCACTCTCTCCCCTGCTAAAATCACTGAACCTGCACTAAATCTGCAGCTGGGCCACTCACCGATCTCATGTCCTGGCCCAGCCACTCTTCCTTGCACTGCCTACATGCACTACGGGACTGTCTCTGTATCCTACAACCCCTTCTCCCGGCACTTACCTTTGCACTTGCCACAGCTGGCCCTTTTATGTATCTTGTATTCTATTAACCATGTACCGCACTTTCCTTGCACCTGCCACCAGCTGGCCCTATTATTTATCTTGTATTCTACTAACCATGTACTGCACTTCCCCTCTCCCCTTCTCCTGCACTTTTTCCCAGTCCCCCTACCCTTGCGCGATCTGAATGACACCTTGCCTAGTAGGATCGTTGTCGGTCTCCCTTTGTACCCCCACCCCCTGCCTCGTCGCGCCTTGAAACACTTGTGTATAGGTGCGTTACAAATGCCATATCATATCATATCATATCATATCACTAAAGTCTGAAAATACTTGTTTCGAACCTATTAAAATATTCAGTCGCACCCTCACTCTTTCCTTGCATCCATGCTGTTAGCTTGTCCCATATAATCATTTTCTCAGGTACCAAGGTATTCAGCTTGGTGACTATGTGATTTGGTAAGATTAATATTACCTGAGGCGGCTTCTCGCCTGCTTTCCTAGCCCCATCAGCTTGTGCTAAGGTATCCCAAGTATCACCCATCCCTGCTTGATCATTCACGGTCCTAAACTGCTTCTATAAGTCTGCAGGTAGGATCACACGAAACAATAGGTTGATATCACCCAAGGTGAAAACCGATGAATTCAAAACTGATTCTATCTCCTTGTAGAACCCTGTAGGATTCTTCCTAATGTCACACCACCTCTCATTCAGTAACTTGTTTATTAATTCATCTGATGCATGCAAATCTTGTGACGGGTATATCTTTTGCACATCTAATTTAAATGCCCTATCCATGTTTCTAATGGCTTTTAATTGTTTCTGTTGGTCATGCACTAAGCCTTTCTCAGCATTCGTCATATGTCTACACACTTGCTTCTCTCTACTTTTAAGTCACTGAGTAGCTTCCTTTCTCCAATCTCTAACAGCGTCATATGCAGCTGGTCTCGCTTTCTTACGCAATAATACAGTCTCCAAATGTTCTATACTAGCCACCTCAATACTACCTCACTCTGTGCACTGAAGGTCTGGAGCATGTCTGGTTTGTTGAAGCCAAATACTGTTAAATACAATAGCGCCAAGGCCGTACGTAATATACATGTCATACGCCGGCGACTTCCTCATGTGGCGCGGGTTGACCATGTTCCAAGTTACTAGGTTGTCTTCCTCGGCAACAAAACATTGCTAAACAGGATGACAAAGTACCAGGCATACTAAAATCACAGTCTTACCTAGCCAAAATATTTACGTGTAAATACTATTTCCAAACAAATCATCAGGACATTTCCGGTCTGAAATAGACTCACCTGATTCCAATCAAGTCCAACAGACAATTGTCGTGGCTGGCGATTTCTCCAAACAAGACACGATTCCGGAACCCTCGCAGCCTCTAAACGCTGCACATCGGCTGGAGATCAGGCGTAGAAGTGTGCGAGGAAACATACTACAAACAAATGGAAATACACCAGTCACAAGGTCAAAGAGCAGTTCTTATTACAGTTGTACGAGTAGGTGTCCGCATCCTACGACACCATGGAGGGGAGAGCAAGAGTCACAGAAACATCAGACATATATACAACCAGAATAACATACAATAGGCTCGTTCAGCCCCTTCATGTGATCGGGACCATAGGGTTTGTGACCTGTCCATGTAGATGGAATTACCAGGACAACATACTTGCATATTTCCCAGTCTTTCCGCAGACAATTTACTGTCTGGGAACAGGGCAAAACAGAGCGTGGGGGCATATTGTGTTCTCTAGTACAAGGTAACATTCCTGGCACTGCTTATCTGTGTTGATCCTAGAGCCTAAGGTTTCTCTGGAGGAGCACATTTCAGATGCACATTATTATAATTAACAGTTGGGGGGAGAAAACATGACCAGGACAGGAAGGCACCTAAATTATAGATTACCAATGCATCTGCGAGGACTTCAAGGTTCGGAAGTGTAAGACAAACAAAACGCTCAGCAGAATGTGCATGCCTGTCTGTAAGTGTTCATGCAGCAGTCTCCTGCCACATTCAGAGCAAAATACAAAGCGATCAGGGAATAGAGCAGTGCAGTTAAGATTGTGGAGAAACAAAATGGCAATGTAGCCAGCTTTTCAATGCAGTAATGTGGTGTGATGTGAATGTGCTTAGGCCACCATATATTATGGGGTACCAAACTGAATATATTTTCACAGGAGCAACAGTTATGCTCCACCTATGCTAATAAAATAAAAGACAAAAATGACATATGTACATAAGTGTGCTCTTATATATTGCCCTGCAATACGTCGTACTCCCTGACGTGTGACACACTAGTTGTATTGTGCATGCATCATGATGTCACTATCCAAGTTACTTTTTGTTGTTACTGTGTTACTTCTTTAGCTTATACATGCACCCCCACTCTACCTCTGGGCAACATTAAATGTACCCCTCCACAATAAGGAACTCTTTGTGATAGTATTTTATTTTGTGCACTGCTGAAGTTAAACACACGAAAGCAAGTATATATTTGAATGCTATTATAAAGCAAACAACGTTTTTAGATGCATTTTATTAAACTGCTTAAACTATTTATCTCTAAAACATTAGAAGCAGAATATTATATATGTCAACAACTGGAGAAACTTAGATTAAGCAAGAGGCCATGTATTAAAGTGCATGACACTGTGTGGCCATGTAGTATAAGGAATAAAATATCATCTACCGTACATAAAAAGTTGATGGTTCTGTGCCCTTATTAAGGAACTCACCCTTCAGATGCATTGCTTTATTTAGTCACAGAACTCCTCAGTGACTTGAACCATCCATAGAACCTGTGGTAGGGGGTACTTTATACTGTTTGATGCAGGCTAGTTGTGACATTGCTACTATTCTGCACTAAAAAAAGGGCATTTCTACTGCAGTGTAATCAGGTTTTACACTTCAGTTGTGGCATTACAAGGCCTACTGGTTGAGCCATGACAGAGCGTAGGTCAAGCTGAAACTGAAGCAACTAAAGTTGTGACAAAGGCTTTGACTTTTCTGTGCTTTCTACCTGCTCTATATTCCTACATGATATCATAAATGTTCGAGTGTGGGCTGTGTAAGAAACCTGTTGTGTGTTCTATGCATGCCAGTTGGAGAGAGGCTGGTTGATGAAAATGCAGCTAAATGACTTCGGACACATAGAAGTACAAGGAAGAGTAGTGGCTAAAGCGTCTACTCTGCCATCCCACTTCTACAAAATAACAATGATCCCAATCCTAAAGGTGAAATAGGCACAAGGAGATATACCTCTTTCACCTTTTGTGTTAACGCAGGATGAGGCCAAGCTATAATCTTAAGAGGAGGTGTGCATGTGAGTCAGTAGCAACCCAAATAACAATAGTACACCAGTCTAAAATAAAGGAATGTCTAATCATGGTTCGATATATAATTATAAATATATATTTTTATTAAACACAACAATATGCAATACAAACTGTACTAGAAAACACTAACAAAATCCCACCACTATAAAGGAACACAGAGGAATGCAGAATGTAATGGATACTTAGCAGGTAGAAAAACGGCACTACATCACTTCAGTCTTCATAAAGGGGGATTAGCTGGTATCTAAGGTCCAAAGAAAATGGACTAGGTGGCTGGAGCCTTCCAACAGTACATTAATCAGTTATTGATGGTTCAATGGCATCCAAACAGGATTCTTATCTTTGTGAGAGTGGGTTGAGCATGTTCGGATGCAGCGAGCTGTGTTGGTCAATCGGCCAGTGGGCATTGAGTCAGTTTGAATGGTAACTCAAAGCAATTTGCAGGTGGCATTCTAGCAATGCAATTCAGAGAGCTCACCAGGGTCAGCTTGAGGGTCAAATGGAGAAGAGGCGGGCACTACTAGTAGTTCTGTTTTTTTCAAAATAAGTTCAATGTGTATTCCTTCATACGCTGCTGCTTATATGTGGAGCTACCAGGTAAAAAATACCCCAATGACACTCGGGCTATGTGAAAAACTGACCAAACGAGAAACGGAGTGGAATCCACCCGTAAAGCCCAATGCTCCTCCTCGCTCCTAGTTTGGAGCTAAATGTGTTCCTCTGTAAATTCAAAAAAATTGTATTGCTTATACTTATATTCAAATTATTCTTTTCTCAATGTTGTAGAATTCAAGTATTAAAGGTGAAAGTTGTAATAAAATTCCAAACACTTCCTCCGAGTATTTGTTAAGTAGATTGTGTTTTATTCACACAATGGTTCAGGCGAAAAATAAATTCCAAACTTTAAAGTATAAGCTGCTGCCAATGCATTTCAGTGCCTAGCACCATCTTCGGGGGTAAATTCATCAAAATCAATATAAATCAATATAATTACATTACAATAATCCATTTACATTATAGTTCATTCCAAATGTACATACCACCATGTAAATACATATTGAAGGGCGCGTCAATTCATACAGGTGGGTAAAAAAGAAAGCACAATACTTTCATTAGTTTCCTAAGGCGGATAGTAGAAAAACTGTTTTCAAAGCCGTACAAGAATTCTCAAAGTTTGTAATAGTGATTAGCTTAGCTTATTTTTGAACTTTGTCTCGCCTTGTAAATAAGCGTGTGTGTCGGGAAAACCTCGCTGTCATGGTAAAAAATGCAATGAGACTCTCTGCAGTTAGATCTAAAGAATACTTTCAGTGCAACCTCCGCACCCAGTCAACGTTGCTTACCTTCACACTGCTTATGACACTACGCCTCGTAAAACGCGTTGCGAATGCGCACGCCCGTGAGGACTTTTAGCTTTAAGTTTGCCATGGTGATCACGGCGACGTCCAGCGACCTGGATTGGTCATAGCGGACGCGCCTCCAGTCTCACCCTCCCATGGAAATGGGTAGACGGGACTGTTGGTCACCATGGTTCCCACACGTACATTCGCACAACGGGATTGATCCTTTGTGCTCAAGACATCCCATTACCCTCTAGGGTGCAGGGTACCATAGATTGTTAAAAGGACAGGTGGATGTATTGCTGCGAAGTTCTGTGAGAAAATAGCGTCATGTTGAGATATGTACTGAATTCGCGTTACGGATCGTAACGTGCTGTGTATTAAAAAAATGACTATACCCGTGAGGGTGCAGAGTGCCTTAGGTCTTTAAAGTGACCGCACATAAGAAGATGTGTTGCTGCGCTGTTCTGCCAAAAAATAGAGCCGTGATGTGACAAGTGCTGAATCACGTTACAGAGCGTAACGTCCTCATATGTATGGGCTGGGAGGTCAAGGTACTAATTTCCATAGTGCTTAGATATGTGAGATATGCAGTATCCTAATGTAAATAAGTCATAGTGAAACACGTTGCAAGTAGTTATGCAAAATATTCCATCCACACCAAGAGTCAAAAAAGAGGCTTCCTAATGTGTTGAAACCATGTTCATCTCTGGGAGGGAGCCCAAAGTGAACCCCAAGTACAATACCAAAAACGTGTAATAGCTAGCATGTCTCTCTCCAATCATTTTACAATTTAGGTAGTTCATCCATCTTATCACATATACCTTGGCTGTCGGGTGCATACCTCTCAGTAACCTAGTGTCTACAGTGTATCCTCCCTCCCCTATACATATATGTTTGTTACAGACACTGCTCCAAAATTATTAAAAAATGAACAAGCCAAATTAGTTACTTCCTACAGACAATACACAATGATTCAAAGAAAACAGGAAAACTGAATCTCCTCACTCAATCCTCTTGGTGTGAGTGTTCCAAGTTTATCTATCCAAAAGGATTCTCTTTGGTCAAGTCTTTGTTGTAAGTTCATGTGTGGTTCTCTTTTCTTCACCACCTCAAGTATTTGAAATCTTATCTGGGATAGATTGTGCTTTTGTATGTCCCAGTGTCTTGCCACTGCAGAATTTTTATTGTGATCGCGTATATAGGAGCAGTGCTCGTTCCATCTCACTTTGGCAGTGCGTGTCGATTGTCCCACCTAATATAATCTGCAAGGGCATTTCATAGAGTAGATAATGTTGTTTGAATTGCATGTCCCAAAGTGTCTGAGTTTTATCTTTTCTCCAGTAATCATGTGGATGATTTACTATATTCCCCTTGAGTATATATCCACAATTAGTGCCGTTCAGGCAAGGAAATTTTCCAGTTTTTGTCATGTACTTTATAATGTTCAAACTCCTCGTTTTCAAAAGTTCTTCTAGCATGAAATTTGAGGAAGTTATGGACATTTTCGTGGAGGTCATTGTTTTAGATAGAGACAAATTTGAAAACAAGGATGCACTTTTAAAAGACAACAGGATTTCTTTACACTAGGGATGGACTATGGAGAAGCAAATACTACACGACAGCATAGCCACCAGACCAAGACGCCTCTGGATCAGGTTTTTGCCTGACGAGAGCTTGCCTTCTCCAGATGAAATATATCAGCGCAAAGATCGGTTTAACAATATTATTACAGAAGGAAGATAGTAGGGATGAGATAGAGAGTTCAGGCAATACAAGGATATTTCTAACAATGCAGTTTTGAATATAATAGAGGATGGGTTTAGATAGGGATTGTTATGGACAGTATATAGGCTAGTGACAGTCCTAGATTAAGGATACTGACTATATAGGTTTGAACAAAACCATCAGGAATTCTGGTCAGAAATTCTGCTGGGCACACCAGACTGGGACAGGCTGCTAGGCACACTGGACTGGACTGGTCGGCAATGCCTCTGGTTCACATCTATCTGGTCACAGCACGGTTCTACTGGGTTGGGTCTCTGGATTCTGGTAATAATAACTAGCAGGAAAGCAGATACAGCACAGCCTGGCTGTTCTTTGATTCCCCTTAGATGTGTGGGGTAACTTCTGATTTCTGGAATTTTAAGGCCTAGCTGAGAATGGTTCAGCTATAGAAGTGGGCCTTTCTGCTTGCACAGTTTCTGCGGTCTGGAGCAAGGAGTATGGATGGATCTCCTTCAGGGTGCTTCGCCAAGATCGGGATGGTGGGTGGATCTGTCTCTCCTTCTAAGACCTCAGCTGTCTCTATTTATGCATTTGATAAAGGGGTGTGTATGCTGGATTATCCCAAGCGTGCCCCCTAGGTTGGCGATAGGTTAGAATCTTCCCTCTCCCTTGATTGGAGGAGAAAACAGGGTGTCACCATGATGATGTGGGTTTATGAGTCAGGGAATTCTCCACATGGCTTTTGAACATGAAATCTGCTTTTAGTATAACACATATTTACAATTTTACAGACTTTACAACAATAAAATATCTAGATCACATATTTTGTGGAGCAAGTGCTCTTCTAATCCCCGTCATTGTAGGATCTTGTTTTGGCTTTTGACAGAATTCTGCCCTTTTGGGCCATAACACAATATCTAGTTTGTCCAAAAATGTGTACAACTGTGCGCATTGCATATGGGCATAAGTGTGTGAAGTTTCATACTTTGGACATAAATACATTTGCTATAAAACCACAATTTTTACAGTTGCTTCTCAGAACATAGCACAGAGTTCTGTCTCCTCTTAAAATGTGCAGCCAATATTTAGATTCAGAAGTCTGGGGTTTTCATATTTTTTTTACAATTGTCCACAGTAAATTATCAGTCTTTTTAGAAATATACTTTCTGTCTATTGTGAATCAACAAAAGTTGTCTGTCCCCGCTTCCTTTTCCTGCTTGCAGCTCAGGGGCAATCTCCGCCCCCTTCCTTCTGGCAGAGGCCCTTTACGTCCATCCTGATTAGCATCTCCTTGGCTGAGAGGAAGTCCATTGTGTCCTTCCCAGAGCAGCGCAAGTGCTCCTCCCCTCTTAATCAACACATGAATTTGAGTTCCTGGTCTAGAGAGCAGAAGGTAGGTGACTGGCCCGGTGGGGGAAGTTGTTTGTAGTTTTGTGCTTTGGAGTCAGGCTGACTTTAAATGTCATTTTGTCACATTTTTCTTTGTTTAAAATAAACTTGCAATTTTAAAACAAACATCTAGAACACTGATTCCAGGCTCTAAACCATGAAGTTTAAATACATGTTTCAGAAGTGCGCTCTCCATTCCACCCCTGACAACATGCATGGTAGATTTGGCGGCCATCTTTTTGTGCTTTGTAGAGCGCAATTACCTTAGGTTTTGGCGCGCATAGGGGTTTTGCTGCCATTTTGATGATTCTGGCACCACCAGGACACAGTGATACCACAGGGTAGAGCATAAGTGGGTTAAGACATCCCACAAAGCCCCCCCTCGCGACTTGACTTTTGACCGCCAGTCAAGGGGAAGTCAGAAGATTTGGGATGTTCAGTTTTTCTTTTTGGTCCAAATGGACAAATTCGTCTGCTTCTCCCATCAGTGGTGGATCGACAGGTTCTCCTTGCCGGTTCCGGATGAGAGTATGGAGTGATTGCCCGGGCCTCTTGGGTCTTCCCTTCCGGTCCCTGAGTGGTCCTCCTTGGTTGTTAGGATCCATGGTTTCAGTCCTAGGATGAAAAAACAGAGCAGATTTGTAGACATTTCCCCACCACTATTCATGTAGGGAGGCAGATGCATACATTTGACATAACAATGACAATCTTTCCGACTTATACTTATTACAAATTTTAACAGGTGTAAGGGTTTTTAATAGTTAGAATTGTCTAGGGTTCTGGACGGTCCCCCTCTGGGTCTCTAGATGACTCCTCTAGTTGCCGCAGAGTATGCCTAGGATGGCAACACTTCAGCCAGTTGATGTGGACCCACTTATCTTCCCCTTCTGCCAAACTGCCTTTGGGGATACGGATTTTGTAGTCGATTGGTGATATTCTACTACAATTTCAAAAGGACCCCTCCAGCTAGGAAGAAATGTGCGCTGTTTGGCCTGGTTCCATTGGAAAGTGTACAAGTAGACACGGTCCCCTACTTGGTATTCTTTTATAGTAGCCTTAAGGTCATAGTGGGTCTTCATACTGTCTGCAGATCTTTCTAGATTCCGCTGAGCATAGGCAAAAGCATGTTGAAGGTGTTTTCTCAGATTGTCAACATACTCATGAGTTGTGGAGACATTTATCAAGGTCTGCTCTTGGGTTCTGTAGAGCAGATGCTGGGGAAGCACCATCCTTCGTCCAGTCATCAGCTCAAACAGCAACATTTTTGTTGCAGAAGAAGGGGTAGATCTGATGGCCATCAGGACAAGAGGTAATCGAATGTCCCAAGTTGGCCCAGAATCTGCCACAAAATGTTTTAATATGCTCACAATTGCCTTGTTGTATCTCTCAACTCCACCACTAGAGGCTAGCCGGTAGGCAATGTGTAGTTTCCTTTTGAACCCAAGTATCTCCCACATTTTTGTCATCACTTCGCTAGTGAAGTGGCTACCTCGGTCTGACTTAATCCTTTGGGGTAGTCCAAAAAACGAGAAGATGTGGTTGATCATCAGAGCAGCTGCTGTTTCTGCCTTGCAATTTGGGGCTGCGAGACATTCCACCCATTTAGTGAACAAGCATGTCACGGTCAACATGTGCTTGTTCCCCCTAGAGGAGCGAATCACGGCCCAATAAAATTGACTTGTAAATCTGACCAAGGCAGTGTCATCCCCCTCTTTTGGAGAGGTGCACGGTGTGTGAGGAATGTTGGCTGAAATTGTGCACATAAAAGACACACCTTCAAGTATTGGTCGAGGTTCTGCCCTATGTGTGGCCAGTATGCAATCTCTCTTAAGATTTCTAATGTCGTATGAAACCCCCGATGACTGGCTTCGGAATGAGGTAGGGACCACCCACTGATCATGGTCAGCAAGGGATCTCCTCACCAACAAACCGTCTTGGATTCGGAACATTTTTGGACATTTCATAAACACTCTGTGGTCCTCTTTCCCAATGTAATCGGTATCCGTCAGGGGAAAGTTCTCAGGGTCCTCATTGTGTTGATAAAACCTATCAATTATTGGATCCCCTTTTTGAGCCACAATCAAATCAGCATCTGAGGTCTCCTTACTCCATTGTGCAGTTGAGAGTTCATTGTGAGCAGTTGTCTGGGACCTAGTGATTGCAGTGACCTGGATTTCCCCCAACAGGGACTCGATCTCAAGCCGATCCCTTTGGATGGCTCTGGTTTTGGCCAGCTGATCAGCTAGGTCATTTCCTGTTTTGTCTGGTCCCTCTACTTTAGAATGACCCTTGATCATTTTCCAGTAGATGGTCATCCCATTGAGGGCACCAGATCATCAATATTCTGTATTAATTTCCCATGTTTCAATGGTCTGTTATTAGCACATAGCATGCCTCTGGTTTTCCAGTTAACCAGGTGCTCCACGAACCCGTTCCGTACATAATCTGAATCAGTGATTATGACCAGTTTGTGGAGTTGTTGTTGGACAGCACTGAGGATGGCTTGATGCACAGCCATCAACTCTGCCACTTGACTACTTCGGGGACCGATTTTGTACCCAGCGGAGGGTTCTGGGGCATCATTCACCCATGCATTCCCTACGCCGGCCACAAATTCTTTTTCCCCGTTGTTGTCAACATGGTAGGAGCACCCATCAACATAGACAGTGGGCATTCCCTCACACTGGTCTTCTTCATAGACTTTGTGTGGGGAATTAAGGTATGCCTCCATGTTGTCCTTGATTGTAAGACTTTCGTCCTAAAGACAGTTTTCTCTGGCACAATCATGCAAGTCAGCCAGACCTTGCGCGAGGGGACTCTTCTTGTTTTGGCCATATTTGACCACCATAGGAAAGCCTTTCATTGACAGACCGGATTCTGTCACTTTGGAGATATTGCAGAGGCATGTGTGGAGTCTCCACTATGATGTGTTCCCTTCTGGATAAAACAGGCTGTAATTCTTCAATGCCCACACCGTTGCCAGGAGTGCCTTCTCACAATCGTTGAATTTTTTCTCCACAGAGGATAAAGTCTTACTCGCATAGGAGATGACTTTATTGACCCTGTCATGCTTTTGGTATAATACTGCAGTCAAGCATGTATTTGAGAACCCTGTTTTTGATAGGGTAAGCTAGGCAAGGCGCTTGTGAGAGGCTTCTTTTGAGTTGTCTTACTGCCTCTGTTTGTTCTGGACCACACTCTCACTTGACCCCCCCCCTTCAAAAGATGGATCAGGGGTGTTGCGTTCTCTGCGTAGTCCTCAATTAACTTTCTGCTGTAATTAGTCATTTGAAGGAGGCTCCTTAGTTCCCGCAGAGTTGTGGGGTCTTTTAATTTCTGAAGTGCTTCCACTTTCTTTTCCTGGGGACAGAGTTCCTGAGGAGTTATCTCATGCCCCAAGAAATTGACACAGGTTCTGCACCACTGTGCCTTTTGAAGGAGAGTTATGCTCCGGCAGCACTCAACTGTGTCAGAACATAACGGATCTCTTCTCTGTGTTCTTCCATAGTTGAGCTTTTGACTAGAACATCATCTACATAGGCCAGGTTTCCCTTTCACCCAGGTCGGGCATGGCCTTGTGTAGAAAAATGTTAAATTTGTTGCCAGAGTTGATGTATCCGAAGGAAGTCTGGGTCCATGTGTACTGTTGCCCCCCAAAGGTGAAAGCCAGCTGGTATTGGTCCTCCCTACTGACAGGTACAGTCCAGTACCCATTGGTCAGGTCTATGGTAGTGAAACCTGTGACCCCTGGATCAGGGCCAGGCCTTGGTCAATATAGGGAAGAGGCCATCGGGAACATGAACCCGTTTGTTGAGCTCCCTTAGGTCAGCAACGAGTCTCCACTGGCCATTTGGTTTCAAAATCCCCAGCACCGGATTATTGAAGGTGCTGTGGACTGGATGAATTATCCCACAGGATTGAAGGTTATTAATTATTTCAGTAAGTGAATCCATTGATGCGAGAGGCAAGCAATATTGCTTCACAAACCCTGGAGTCATGCCAGGGTCCGTGGGAATTGTTGTTGTGTGGATGTCGGTGCGACCACAGTAATATGAGTCCACCGCAAAGAGATCTTGAAAATCTAAGAAAACTTGTTTAAATTTTTGCTTTTGCTCCAGAGTCTCACAGGCATCAGCTAGGTTGACTCTCTCTCCAACCATCTACCTGAAGCCTGGAAAGACTTCCGGTTTTGCTATCTCAGCGGCCTCTTCCAGCTGGGTGGAGAAGTCCCTGGTCAAAGTGCTGATTTTGACTGGTGGCTTCACTTGGGGAAGGCAGTCCTCGTGCGTGGACTTGGAAGATCACCTCATCCCTCCTGAGGTCACAGGTCACATCTTCCTTACCATAAGGGCAGGAAGTGTACACCAGGAAATTCCCCCCATGCCGGATGAAGATCCTGTCTGGTGTTGCATCATCGTCACTATCACTGTCAAAACAGTCCTTGGGGATGGGTCCTAACAGTTCATTACCTAAATCCATGGAAAAATGTCGGTCATCAACCGCCATTCCAATAATGGTGCCTGCGGCTAGATTGATACTCTTTAAGCCGCAGTTATCCACCTCTGTTGGAATGGTGTTGTGTTCTATGTTGACTAATGGTGTTGGGTTTAGCACCAACCCTTGCTGTTGGAAGTGAGCATTAAGATGAACATAGGCATCTGGGTTTTTCAGTTTCTATTCTCTTTTAACTTTCACTTCCAGTGAGAATCGTTCTGGGATGGTGACTTCCTCTCCTAATATGAATTTCAACTGCATAAGGCAGCAGTTGCGCTGGCCTAAATGCTTTCTCTGGGTCATCAAAGTCCATGGGATTATCCGCTAATCGGGACCAAGCTTTGAAGTTTATTAGGTCCAAACTAATGGCAAAGTGATTGAGAAGGTCACTGCCTAAGTAAAATGCGGAAAGGGACATCTCACACGACCCAACAATTATAAGGATATGGATCATTTTGAGAATACATCTGCTAGGCAGGAGATGTTTGGAATTGGGTGTTTCCAGGTCCATTTCCCATTTGTCTATCAGTTTAAATGTGGGAATGGCTGGATCTTTTGGGAGATTGCGGAACATGGCTTCGCTGATGAAGTTCTTACCGTTGTTATCACACTACGAGATAGTATCTGAAGTTTTACTCACGTAGCTTCTAATGTGATGGAGGTTGCTGGAGTTTGTTCGAAGAAATTGGTATGTCCCCCCCAAGTCACGAAAGAGACCAATAATTGAGCTCTCAGTGACCGAAGGGCGGCATCCACGGGAAACCCTCTGGGGAAGAAAACCCGCCGTAGAGATGCCTTAGCTGTTTCCAACACGTATCTGCGAAGCTAAAGGTAAGATGGAATCCTTCCGTGAGTAGATCTGCCGTGGCTGTAGGCAGTAACAAGGTGGAGAGAGATGGTATCATTCTGGGAGCAGAATTCCGCAGCGGCTGCAGGCAGCAACAAGATGGAGAGAGATGGTATCCTTCCGGGAGCAGAATTCCGCAGCGGCTGCAGGCAGCAACAAGGAGAGGAGGAGCCGGGCAGGAATGGGAAGGCACCGGCAACACCGTGGAAGGAAGGAAGGCAGGGAAGCTCAGAGAGGATGGACTGCGAGGAGGAAGGAGGAAAAGTGGGAAGGCAAGGTAGGAAGTGTAAACAGGTAACAAAAGGAGCAAAGCGAATTAGCACACTAGGGAGCAAAGTAGCGACGCACCTATCCGAAATTCAGAAGGCACTACATAGATTTGGGTAGGTGGCGGTCACCATCATTAAAAGAACTACGCATTGGAACTGGAAGAATGGAACAAAAAAGCCACCATCTTGGTTTATTTTGAGTGTAGCTGGGATGATGCCTTTTCCATTGCATCCATAAGGATCTCCATGAGGTTCTGACAATTGTTCACACACACTCGGGCGAGAACAGAGTCCGTCCCCTCATTTAACTGAATAGGGATGAACAACTGCTCTCCAATTTTCTGAATATCAGCCAGGCTTTGAGCTGATTTCTCATCTTTCTGGACTATAGGAGTGGGATTTTCTGATTGTGAATTTGTAAAGAATTCCAGTGTGGAATGCCACCTTAGACTGGAAGGAAGGTTGATTTTCAGAAATAAAGAGGATCCCCCATCACCAGTTTGTTGTCCTACTGCAATTACTGTCGCGTCTGGGATTTGATTATTCTGGAAGTGAAATTTTATTTGGTCAGGTTTTTGTTCAACCATGTGCCGTTTAAACTAACATGGTTGACACTCTGTTTCAATTTTATTGGGCGGTTAGTCTGGGTCCAGAGGACCTTGTTTACACAATCTATGAGGGGTGGCAACCTACGCAGGATGTCATTCCCTAGTAAACAAGGTGTGCCCCCTAGAGTCACAACTATGACCGGGTGCTTCACCTTGTGTCGCCCAATTTTAATGTCCAAATCCGCAGTCCCCTCGATGGGAATTTCCTTCCTGTTGAAGTTCTGAAGTTGTCCAGGAAGAGGGGTGAGAGGAATTTGGTATTTCTCCCCCCTTCCCGAATTCATTTAATCAAAGGCCCTTTTTGACAGAAGGGTAGCTTGGGATCCAGTTTCCACCAGTGCCAAAATTGTGCCAAAATTGTACACTGCCCCTGTATTTGACCGGGGCATAGAATCTCCCCTCCTTCTGTTCAAGGGGGCAAAGATAATGTACATTTTTGGACAACTGGTGGGTTAGTTTCTTGGTACTGACAGAAAGGTGATTTTGGCAGGATTCTGTTGGGTGACTTGGGAATCTGAAAGAAAAATCTGACAGCTAGATATGTGGGAAGTTTTGGGTTCCCCTGGTTCTGATTCTGGGCTGCCCCCCTTTTTTGGAGGAGTCACTAGGATGGGTTTGAACCAGGGGATTTTCATTCCGGTGATTCTGGGGTTGGATGAATGGCGGTGCTAACTTGGTCCCCACATCTACCAGTCTGGATTTGGATCCTTTGGGACCCATTTCTCTTTGGGAGGAGCTCCCCCATCTCTGAAGGAGAGGATCCTTTTCCCAGGATCCTCTGATGATTCCTCTTCTTCAAACTGGAAGATGTGTGCCTCCTCCTCAAATGGGTCTTTTTGAGGTCTTTATTTCTCCTACCGCCCTCTGTTCCTGGGGTGGCAGACTTTCGGGGGCAAGAGATTTTGGTTCTGGTTCCTGGGTTTCCAGGTGGTTTTTACAGGTAGGGAAGGAAGCTTCCTCCAAGGCTTTACACACCCCTTCCCCTTGTGCCTCCTCCCAGGGAACCGGTGGGTTGTCAGGGTTCTTCTCCCGTCATTGCTCTGGAGCACCAGATCCTGGATTTGGGGCATTATGAGCCGCCATGCTCATCTGAGGGTTCTGTTGAGCCCTCAGCATTCGACCCAGATCCTGTGACATGTTCTGGACTTGGCACTCTAGTTGGGACACTCACTCTGGCTGGTACGGGGCCCTCATGTCTCCCCTGGGTTGATCACAGGAAGGGTAGCTATCCCTTCTCCCAATATACCCCGGGTTCAGAAAGTTTGGGTACCCCTCCACCCTTGGACTCCCCTCTCACGGATTTGGCTGTCTGGGATCAGGAAAGTGGGGAAAGAAGGATGAATTGTTTTGGGGGTTAAAGCTTTGCGGGTACCTTGGGAAGAAATTCTGTCCGGTATTTGGGGGATTACTGCCCTCCTGGGGAAAGTGTGGAGGGAAGTTCCCTGGGTTAGCTGCTGTCTGGTTGGATCCCCCCCTTGGGCTGGAGGAGTCCATACATAACCCAGGATGGGTCTATTGCCCTTGTAGCGCGGGCTGATGTAGTCAGGGGAGTAAGGGGTCCCATTTGTAGGGTTGCTTCCCTGGCTCCCTGTTTGTGATTGGCCCGAGGGCCTTCTGGGTTTGGCGTTGTTTTGATTCTGTGCGTGCAAGTTATTAGGCCCCGCCATCTCCGAATCTAAGATGGGGGCAACCTTCACCTCCGCCATCTTAGCAGCAGCAGGGGTTTTGGTTGTTTTGGGGCTTTTGGGATTATTTTTATTTTCCACTGGTTTTTGCACCTCATAAATGCCCGTGGCTTGATCAATGACCTAGTCTAGTGATCTTTTCTCATGAAAGTCCCTCACTAGCTGGGTCATGATATACTTAGGAAGAGCATGGAAGAAAGTATTTACAAACTCTTTGCTGTCATTGCGCACACTTCTAGTGGTCTGCGCAAAGGCACGTTTTAACTCTTGAGCAAATTCTTGAATTCTTGTGGGGTCTGTTCTTCCCCACATTGCAAGTTGTAGGCTGCCTTGCGAGCCTCCTGAGGATTCCTCTGAATAGAAAAATGTTTCAAGATGGCCACCCTATAGGTGGACCATCTGGAATGATTCTGAGTACTCAGGAGAAAAGGTCCACTTTACATATTGAATACAGCTTTCGCTGTCCTTCAAATGGAAAGTTTCCATCATTTGTTCAAATAGCTCAAGGTGCTCCCAAACCAAATACTTGGCATTCCTGTGATAGGGCGTGATAACGCTCCTAATGGCTTTTATTTGTTTTGGGGGATCCTTGAGCAAGGCCCTCTTGACCTTGTTAGCTTTTTTTAGTTCAGGTAACCATGGTCCACTCCTCCTCTGACTCAGAGGCACTGCTACCAGAGGTGCCTGTCTGGTCTTCTAGGCTCTCCCCGATTCTGCGAGCTTGGAAATGGCTGGTAGAATGTAGGGGCCTAGTTTCTTGAGTCCTGTGGCACTCAGAAGAGTCTTCTGATTCTTCCTTGCTCCCAGGATTGGCTGAGTACCCCCCCTCCCACTGTCCTAGCTGGGAAGAGGTTTTCAGGATGCCCTTAGTGGGCCTACTCTCATGGAGTTCCCCACCAAATTTGACCATCTGGTCTCAGGGTAAATTATATTTTTGAGGATCCATTTCTCTGACCCTCCCCTCATTGGAGTCTCCCTGACCAGAGAAGATGGCCATAGTACTTGGGAACCCATACACAGATGCCCGCCCATCCATTCCTGGAAGATGCTGATCTATGAGCCCCACATTCCTCATTGGGTTGAAGTCTGACATTCCCGTGGCCCTTGGCTCATGTGCGCCAGTGGACATGGGGGTGGCAGAGTCCATGGAGTTGAAGAGATGAAAGTCTCTGGGAGCAGGGTTCCTGAGGTTATGCTCAGGTGTTTCCCTCTCCCAGCAGACCTCATCTCTCTCAGGCCCTACTCCCTGTTGCCATGCAAGAATCTGGCTCTTATGCTCTTCTGTCAATGCCTTACTAGTCTCTATCAGTTGTTCCTGCAAAGCGACCTGTCTGTGGAGCCTGCCATTTTTCTCACAGAGAGCCTCATTGTCTCTCTGTGCTTCCTGGGTAATTCTGGAGTATTGGGCCAATTTTTGCTGATGGAGGGTTACCTCCTGAGTCCTGTCCTTACTGGCCTGGTCCTTCTTTGCTAGAGCATCTTCCACACTCTTGGTGTGCTCTAACAGTTTTTTGTGGTCTTTTTGGAGTTCACCCAGTCTCTGAAGGGCTAGGTGATTTTCTTCCATTTTGGCTTTTAAATAACTGACCTCCTGGCCTAAGGTGTCTCTTTTCTGAATTAGAGTACCCCTCTGTGCAGCCAGGTCATCCCTTTGTTTTTGTATTGCACCAGCTTTCTGACGCTCTTCATCAAATTCTGACTGGGTGTCAAGGTCTTTGAGAATTAATTTATTATTTTCTTCATTTACTTGGTCTAAGCGGTTTTGCAGGGTGACTATCTGCTCTGCACATACTCTATTGTAGTTCAATTGCTGCTCCAGCTTTTGTTGGCTACGTAGTAGGGAGTCCAAACTTTCTTGGCACTCTTTTTGCAGCACCAGTACTTTGGTATCCTGCTCTACCTTATCTTGCTGCAGGATATCCAGATCTCCTTTTATTTTTATCAGGTACTGCTTGGTTTCATTCTCTGATCCTAGACTCTTTTGTAGCCTTTGCTCTGCAGAGCTAGGGCTTGCCGCTTCAGTCCTGTCCGCTTGCTCTCGTCTGTCTTCCCCCCACTCCCTCCTTATTCGATGGTGCTCTCCATCTCTCCTATCTTCTCTAACTGCTTCTCCATTGACTATCCTGCTCTCCTCACTAAATCTGGTAGGAAAAAGTTTAAAAAGGATATCCTGGTCTCCATCCCAGGCCTCCCTATTGCTGACACCTACACCAGTGCCTCTTCCAAGGAAACTCTTACTGACATCCTCTTTTTCGTGCCTTCCCCTGACCAATGGACCCTTCATATGGTCTCTGTGCTCTCTCCCTTCTCCTCTTCTCCCATTAATGGTGGCACCCATTGGGATGTCCTCCTGGCCCCCTTCCGCTCCTCTAAGGCCATCATTAATGTCTACGCTAATGGGACCGTCTTGGTCCAAGGCCCTCAGGCCAACCTCCACCTCTTTGATAGACGCTTTCTGCGCCTCATCAACTTCCTTTCCTCTCCTGCTGTGCCCTCGTCTCTGTCCTCGGCTACCTTGCCTCCACTCTCTTCCCCTGCACCCTCTCTGGCTCCTTCTTCTTTACCTCCACAGGACGTACCTCTGATTTGTACCCCTTCCTGGAAGTCCTTCAAGGATGCCAACCTTCTCCACATTGCCACTCTCAACTCTCGCTCTGCTGTCAAACATTCCTCTGATATCTGTCGCCTTCTTGAGGAACTGGACCTTGACATCCTCGGTCTCACTGAGACATGGTTCATGGCCAGCTCTGTCACCAGCTTTGACACACTCCTACCTGACGGTTACAAGATCCTCTCCTTGCCCAGGCCCAACCGTGCTGGCGGGGTGTGGCCCTTATCTTCTCTGAGTGGATTCCTGCCACTGTCACTCCTACGCAGACCTACTCCTCCTTTGAATGCCTTGTCTGCCGACTCTCTCTCTCTCCCAGCCATTCCCTGACCATGGCTACTATCTATCGGCCACCTGGTCACATTTCCTCCTTCCTCTCTGAGTGGGCTGACCTCTCCTCCTCACTCCTGTCCTTAACCACTCAACTCCTCTTTCTTGGAGACTTCAATATCCACCTTGATGGCTCCTGTCCTCCCTCTGGACCCTTTCGTGACCTCTGCGACTCTCTCTCACTCTCTATTCTCCCGTCTGGGCCGACCCATTCTGCAGGGCACACTCTTGATGCTCTGATCTCTTCTGACCTTCCCCTCTCTGTCCCTCTCTCCACTCCTCTCTCCTAGAGTGATCACTTTCTCCTATCCTCCCACCTCACCTTCCCTACCCCACAGGCAAAGCCACCCTCATCACTGCCACCCACCTTCGCGGTCTTCCGACCCATGAAGCGCGTGTCAGTTGAGGTTTTTGCTACTACCTTCTCCCCCCCCCCCTCTTCGGCTGACTCCCACCCTGACACAGCCCTCTCCACTCTGCTATATCTGATACCCTTGATATCCTTGCCCCTATCATGAGAATCCACCTGAAGCCCAAAGCCAAATGTAACTCCTTGTATGACTCGGATCTCGTCACCCTTAAACGCAAGTGCAGGGTGGCAAAGAGGAAATGGAGTGCTTCATGTTCATCCTCTAACAAACTGGTTTGCCACCTGCTCAAAAGGCAATACCGGCTCTCCGTTCTCACTAAGAAGAGAGCCCTTATCCAAGCCCGCATCTCTGCAGCATCTAACAATTCGGCCGAACTCTTTAAAATCTGCAAGGAGCTGGCCAACCCTGCTACAGTCTCCACCTCTCCTGTCCCCTCCCAGGCCCTCTGCACGGCACTGGCCTCTCACTTCATTTAAAAAACTCGGGACATCCTGTCCTCACTCTCCTCCTATCACCTCCCCCCACTATTCCCTGCTCTCCCTCTGGCCCTTCTGCAGCCACCCCTCCTCCCTCCTTCTCTGCCGTTCCCCTTTTTTCTGCTGATGAGGTTTCGAGACAAGTCCGATCTATGAAAGTCTCGTAAAGACAGGTCCACCCCTGTTCCTCCAAAACTATCAAGGACCACATCGACTCCCTGGCTCCTGCCCTGGCTGACTTCTGCAATCACTCCTTCGCCTCTGGAGTCTTCCAATCCCCCCTCAAGCACTCCCTTGTGCACCCCCTTCTTAAGAAATCCTCTTCCGACCCCTCCTGCCCAGCTAACTATCGCCCAATCTCTATCACTCCCTTCCTGGGCAAGCTGCTTGAGAAACTGGCCATCTCCCAGCTTAATCTCCATGCTGAATCTCTTGGTAGTCTTCATGACCTTCAGTCTGGCTTCAGAGCTGCCAGAAGCACGGGAACTGCTCTCCTGAACATCCGTGAGGACCTGCTCTCAAACCTTGACTCTAACACCCGTTGTGTTCTCATTTTGCTTGACCTCTCTTCTGCCTTTGACACTGTCAACCACACCATCCTGCTCAACCGTCTCCGTGATAACCTGGGTATCACTGGTCAGGCTCTGGCGTGGCTGACCTCCTTCCTCTCCAATCGACCCTCCCAGGTCCAAATGGGTCCCTTCCTCTCTGACATCTTTTTCTCTACCTGTGGTGTCCCCCAGGGATCTAACCTCTCCCCCTAGCTGTTCAACCAGTATCTTGTACTTCTTGCTCACCGCATCGCAGCTCTCTGTCGCAACTTTCAGTGCTATGCGGATGATACCCAGCTCATTTTCAGGCTACCTTCGGCCTCCTCTTCCTCTTCCCTCATCTCTGACTGTCTTTCTGCTATCCAGGAATGGTGAGCCACCAACGACCTCTGCCTTAACGCCAGTAAGACTGAGATACTACTTATCGGCACACCCACTCCCTCCTTCCCTGCAGCTCTCTGGCCCTCTTCCTGCTCCTACCTGCAAGGCAAAACACCTCAGGGTCATCTTCGACTCCACACTCTCTTTCTCTCCTCACATATCTGACATCTCTAAGAGGTCACACTACCAGATACACCTCCTCAGAGGTATCATTCCTTTCCTCTCCTTCCCCCAGAAACTCACTGTCTCCAGAGCCCTGGTTCTCTCGAAGCGGGACTACTGTAACAGCCTCTATCTAAATCTTCTTGTCTCTACTCTCCGCCCTTTGCAACTCATCCAGAACAGGACTGCGAGACTTGTCCTTGGCCTCAAGCCCAGGGACCGTATCTCTCCAGGACTGAAATCACTACACTGGCTCCCAGTGGCTGCGAGGATTAACTTCAAATCCATCTGCATTGTCCACAAGGCCTTCTGGGGCCTTGGCCCAAAATACCTTCAACTCTCTCTTCCTAAATATCTTCCTTCTTGAGCTCTTCACTCATCCACCTCCAACTACCTCAGGGTCAGCCGCTTCTCCAAGCAAGGAGCTGGGGGTAGATCTCTCTCCGCAGCAGGGGCCTCCCTATGGAACAGCCTTCCTGCCTCCCTGAAACTTGAGGAGAACCATCTCCGGTTCCGGAAGCACCTCAAAACCTTCCTCTTTGCCTCCGCTTTCTCTCCCTCTCTCCCCTGCTAAAATCACTGAACCTGCACTGAATCTGCAACTGAGCCACTCACCGATCTCAGTCCTTGGCCCAGCCACTCTTCCCGGCACTGCCTACCTGCACTACGGGACTGTCTCTGTATCCTACAGCCCCTTCTCCCGGCACTTACCTTGCACCTGCCACCAGCTGGCCCTATTATTTATCTTGTATTCTACTAACCATGTACTGCAATTTCCTTGCACTTGTCACCATCTGGCCCTATTATTTATCTTGTATTCTACTAACCATGTACTGCACTTTCCCCTCTCCCCTTCCCCTTGCACTTTTCCCAGTCCCCTCTATCCTTGCACTTGCACGATCTGAATGACACCTGGCCTAGTAGGATCGTGTCTGTCTCCCCTTGTTCCCCCCCTGCCTCGTCGCGCCTTGAAACACTTGTGTATAGGCGCGTTACAAATGCCATATCATATCATATCATATCAGAGTCCAGATCAGTTTGGGCTTTTTCTAGTGATTGCACACGCCTATTTGCCAGATCTAGGTTTTCGGCATATTTTTCCTGTATTGCTCCAATATGGAGGTACAGATGTGCTGCTATTTTGGCAATTTTACTTTGCTTTTCATTTACCTTAGGGGCCATGTACAATTCACTCAGTGCCATGTGTAATGGACCCTGATCCTGCCATATATCTAATCCTGTGCCCGTGTCTTGTTCTTTGATTTCCTGCAACCAGACATTCTGATCCTACTCTGTCCATTCACCCCTGACAAATAATTTGTGCAGTGGGTGTTCTTTTGCCATATTAATTTCTACTGGGGTCGCCATTTCGGAAATATTAATTTCCTTTCTGACTTACAGGAGTTATTTTATTTTTGCAAAACAGACCAAATTCCTAAGAGGGTTTCTATTAAAGGGTGCTTTTCACAGTGTGGCACAGTGTGGTAGCCCAACAGGGTTTATGTACCCCATCAGTTAGCACGCTGTATTAGACTGTCACAAGTGGTATGTCTAATTCAGAAATCCCGTGACGAGCCCCCAATCTGTAAGTGATTTCAGTCCGGCACTTCACCTAAGTCAATGCCTAGCATGTAATGCACAACTGAAATCCTTATTTATTTATTTGTGTCTAAAAGTTCTATTATTCTGAACGATGTACCACTTATATCACGCCCCTCTCTTGGAACCCCCTCCCCTCCCGGTCACACTGAACCAGGAATCAGGCTGGTTTGCAAAGTTAAAATATTTATTTAAATAGTCACAATATAATTACACTATTTTCAATGGGGATACAATAATCACCAATGGGGTGATGTCACACTAAGCAATCTCTTTATTCACAAGGAGTAATAATAAGCAAAAGCAATGCAGCACATCAATAATACTTTTGTGGGTGTGTGTTCAGATCAAATGGCAATGTGGTTACTATTTCCCCCTGCACACCTCTCAACCCACCAATATTCAATAGAAAGAGATAGGAGGCAAGAGAACAGGTTTCAGCAATGCAGAATTCAAGCAACTATATCAATCCCAATTTCCCTCCAGCAAACACAAGAGAGAAACAGAACTAATTGGCAAACTGTCAAAATGGTTTTAAAGTTGGCTTTGAATGGACTAGGTAAAACACTAAATATGGGCTAAATCACTGAAATTGTTGAAATTCTAATGGGAGCCGCTTTGTCTGGTTTCAGACAAACACTAGCAATTATTTGACACTAAGAAGCAATGTGCAAACTGAAAATTGAGGTTGGGTGCAATTAAAAACTATTTTACACGTTTTACATTTTGTCAAAACGAAAATTCACTGCAAACTTTTCCGCATGCAGTAATTGTGTTCGTGGGATAACTATAAGGATTTGAGATGCAGTTTTTTTGTTCTATGGAAAGCTTATGATGTTTGCTACAAGCAGACACTTACATTTCATTTGTAGCATGATATTTGAAGAAGTTATGGACGTTTTCGCGGAGGTCGTTTTTTTAGATAGAGACAAATTTGAAAACAAGGATGCGCTTTTAAAAGACAACATGATTTCTTTACACTACGGATGGACTATGGAGAAGCAACTACTACACGACAGCACAGCCACCAGAACAGGACGCCTCTGGATCAGGTTTTTGCCTGCCAAGACGCTTGCCTTCTCCAGATGGAAGACTCCTCTGTCTGCTATCAGCAGCTAGGGCGAGTAAAGTAACAGCAACAGGCAGGAGAATAGCCACAAACAGTGGACCAAGTCTATACCAGGGAAGCTGTCCATCACACGCTGTCACTACAATCAATTTGTGACCGGGAAGATACATCTACAAAGAGGTGCTTTTCGATAAATCACGTACCCAGCAGTCCCAACTCAGTGGTCCCAACTAGATGGTGCGGATCACAGATTTGGCACTTTATGTGAATGGGGAACGAAATTAATCTTCTAAGAAAATATGATTGTCCTAAAGATGGCCCAACAGTTGTTTTTCTGACCACCGCAGACAACGGTGGTACTCCATCAAGGGCCGAAACATATGTCGACCTAAAAGGGAAACAAAATGTTTTTTCCTATGTCATGCATATCAAAAACAACCAATATGTTGGAAGAAAATTCAAATTGTAGAACCCCGTTTTTTTGTAAAAAGTATGAGTGGAATGAATGGTATGATCGGTTTGAGTAGAAGTTAACAATGTGTTTTAAAATGTGTTTATAAAATAACATTAAAGAAATAAATGTTTTTGTTACATTGGATTCAGTCAAAATAGTTTTTTCCCTACAAGGTGTTTCAGTCTGTATAATAAGTATGCAGTCTCTCTGTATCTAAACCTGTGTCTGCACAGGATCTCTAGAGAGGGGTAGTCAGTCTGTTATGCACTTTTTTTTCTCTTCGTAGATTCTCCCATCCAACAGACTTGACCCCCCGTCAACAAAAATAAGGGTGTACCCATATAAAGAGCCCCCCTCTTTTATATACAAAGGTCCAAAGATTTCTAAAGTATACACAATGTCAGGCTTAGGTGTACAGCTGGTCTGTTTGGCCACTTCAGGATCCAACAATAGTAATGGTGCTGTTAATCCACATGAGTGGAGTATGTTCAAATCAGTAAAAAGGGGAATCGGGGACCCCTGCTTCCCCTGTAGTTGGTGTTTGGTTAAGGTCGCAGTTCACTGGATTGACGGTAAGCCCCTGGAAACCCGTCATGAACTATGAACAACACATAAATATAGATCCAGGATTCTGCGCCCAGTAATATCAATGCGTGTTTTAATGAGTTGCCCTTTAGATAACACGTGTTTCGGCCTTCCTTGGCCTTTCTCAAAACAGGGCTGTTGTATTTATATAGTTCTCTATATTCGTCAATTGGTATAATTAACATCATTAAACCAAAATATAAGTCCAACAGTACACACCCAACCCAAATAACAAAAATACGGTGGGCATCTATTGAGAACCATTGTGAAATCACAGAAAAGAAAATTACATATAAAATATATCCATAACAATGTGTTTAAATCACCACAGAAATACGGGTTGGCGTTGGGAATGGATGCAGAGGGTGCAAAAATTATTTTCACAATAAAGCAAAATTATAAATATGCAATATATCAATATAAGGTCAATGGATAAATGTGAAATAAATTTAAAACATATGTGGCAGGGGGAGAGGTCAGAGAAAAGGATGGAGACAAGACAAACAAAAAAGGAGGGTAAGAGAGAGAAAAAAAAGGTAAGTATACTGTCATAAATTCCCAATTCAAATCGAGTATTCAAAGGTAATTAAATGCTGCAAGAAACTTACCCTGTGTAGGGTTAACTTTGTTAATTCTTAGCCTTGTTGCTCACGCTCTCGAATTATTGGCACAATCCCATGCTCAAAATTCTGGTTGGGTGTTGTTTAATGAAAAAACCATTAGGTCCTAATTAGAATTATTACTGATCAATTGTTCAGTATCATAAGCCGAAATACTAATTATATCCTGATTAAGGAACACCCAATAAAAGTCAATGGAAAATTATAATAAAGAAAATATGTCCAAGTGTACCATTACATCTTGTCCTACTTATGTTGACATTATGTAAACAACACACCCCGAATGCTCGTCAGGATCGTATATGTCAGCCAAAAAGAAATGCCAGTACGTGCAAGTATTAACGTTGTGTGGTCAGAAAGCTCCCAGTGCTCGTCAAGATCATATAAGCAAACAAAAGAAATTGCTAGTCTGTGAAAGTATCTATGTTAAACAACGTGTGTATTTCAGCTTGAAGATTTCTACTTACAGCTCCATGCATATCCACATGCATATCCACATGCATGATTACAAAGTACAGATATGCATATTTTATTTAGAGTACATGTACAACTCTTATGAATCCATATAAAAAAAGTAATGCCACTAAATCTGCATAGCCAATACATACATGCAAACGCTCCCGCTTTAAGCGTGTGACTTCTGATTCATTGAAAAATCGCACTACTTTTTACTATCTCCCCCATAACCTATACATGCATGCCAACCCTCCCGATTTAGGCGCGAAACTTGAATTTTCATTAAAAAATGTCACAATTTTTTAGTGTCTCCCGCCTAAATCCAATGCGATCGTATGAGAAAAATAAACGTTCCCGATTGCTGTGGTGAAATCTCCCTCAGGTGCTTCCTATCTTTTGCATGTCTAGTTATAATATGAAATTATTCAAATTGTTCCCATCTACTATAATGAACTATCACTTCCAAACTTCGCTGCTATCTACAACACAGCTGCAATACAACAAGTGAATTTAAAATTGTACTCATTTGCGAAGCAGGTTGAACTAACATACTACAAATAACATATAAAGGCTGCACATAGTCAAATAAAATGGTTGCATACACTATGTTCAGATATCAAATGAGAAAACTACCACAAAAACATAAAAGTTAACGTGTACATTAATATCAGTGCTATAAACACACAACATTACTAACTTCTTGCTTTTACAATTGCAGTGAAGACCACTCTCCTGAAAATCAACAGCATCTAAACTAACAACAACATATCTGAAGAAACCTGCTCATTCTGCAACAAAAAAAAAAGTAAGTGGATTAATACCTTTATATTCTTACTGTTCCGCAAAGAGACTGTGTGGGTCATTCATGTAATTTGCGCACCAAAAAAAACATACATTTCTGAACCATTTTGCCCACAAATCCCCATTTAAGAAACAGAGAAAAACAGGCAGAATGGCATAGACATCCCTGTTTTTTTGGAACACAAATAACAAACTGAAGACTAACAATGTTAGTACTACAAAACAAATAACTGTTTTAATTTGATACCATTACGTTTACTATTAGTGCTTCTCCTCACCACTAGCTCACTTTCTACTCTCATCTGAACCAGAGTGTAGTAACATACAAACAGAAAAATAGCCTTCCCAACTCATTGTAACTGCCCAATGCACATTCACACACCACCACAAACAACTTCCCCATCAAACTCATACACGCATGCACACAGCACACATACATTGTAAAACAGACCAACCCATACCTTCTTTTTTTTTAACAGACCTCAAAGAATGCCTACTGAAAAGCAACTCCGTAGAAAGGAACGCAGAAATAGAGCAAATGACAATAAAATTGTCCAAAACAAGCATTCATCTCTACCAGACTTTGTACAAAACATTGAAACAAAACAGCTAATGCAGTCATTTAGCAAAACAAAAGAAGCTTCAACTACAGAAACTTTGCCTCCTCTATCAAAATGTGAAACGAAACAGAAAATGCTTAACAAGAATTCGGCTGCCACTACTGCTAACACTGCTCCTATAAATCCTCATATACTAGCACTAAACCATACTAAAAAAAGTATTTTAGCAAAAATGTTCCGCCACAGAGTCCTTCAGAATCTAATAAGAACAGGAGCAAAACCATCCACAACCCTTAAAACCTACAGTAGAACATTAATCCTAGAAGCTCTCATAGACAGTGCAATCCTTCTCAAAAGGAAGTTATTTATTTTAGTTTTAAACAGGATGAAACCACTAACAAAACTAAGCACTAAACTACAAAAGAAGCTTCTCAATAAGCGGAATGTCAACAAAAATAACTTCTTGAATATCTGTGGAGGTGAATGGACTCACACCACAACCACAGAACCATATTTTAATGAAGAAGCATACAAACAAAACCAAACAAACACAATTGCTATCCATAGCAGTGGACGAGGATATGAAAAAATCAATAATACTATCATGGAACAAGAAACACTGCTTACAAAAGTATCCCCAGAAAACTCAGAATTACCTCTCCATTCGACTAAACCTAAACGTCCAGTATACAAATGGCCGTGCACGTCAATGTGTAACATTCCCAACAAATGTTTCAAATCTTTACGCCAGTTCCTCAATCAGTATGTGAAAGGTAAAGACAAAATCAAAATGAAAGTGCTGCAAAATATGGATACCTGTCCAGTGCGCAAATACACAGGACTACAAGGACATTCATTAGCCTGCATTTCAGGACCTATTTGCAAAAGCACCTTCCATGAAATCAAAATGTTATCAACACATCATTCAAATGTAAGAAATTTAGTGTATAAACTGCGCTATGCTAAAAGTCCTGCTTTTGAACTAGCCAATTTAAATAACACTCTTCTACATGGTACACCCAAATACCTACAAGAAGAAATCGACCGTATCCAGAGAAAATATTTTGGAAGTGAAAGCCACTTACAAAATGCAATAGCTTTAGAACAGACTAGCAACAATTGTACACATGGCAACCTTCTATTATACACATACATAAAAGAAATACGAACATTTAAAAGTACATCCGCTGAAGTACCAAACCATGTGTGCGTGTGTTGCCGCAGAACTTTTTACAAAAACACTCATGTCCCCTATTACCCCCACCCCCCTGCAGTGCAGGGGCAGCCTCCACCAGGCCCCATCCATGTCTACCACCACCCCCACCCCCCAGCCACCAGGGGCAGCCTCCACCAGGCACCCACTCATGTCCCCTATTACCCCCACCCCCCAGCACTGTGGGGCACCTGCCAGCAGGCCCCCACTCATGTCTCCCACCACCCTCACCCCCCAGTAGTGCAGGGGCAGCCTCCACCAGGCCCCCACTCATGTCTCCCACCACCCCCACCCCCCAGCCACCAGGGGCAGCCTCCACCAGGCCCCCACTCATGTCTCCCACCACCCCCTACCCCCCAGCAGGCAGGGGCAGCCTCCACCAGGCCCCCACTCATGTCACCCACCACCCCCCACCCCCCAGCAGTGCAGGGGCAGCCTCCACCAGGCCCCCACTCATGTCTCCCACCACCCGCACCCCCAGCCACCAGGAGCAGCCTCCACCAGGCCCCCACTCATGTCTCCCACCACCCCCTACCCCCCAGCAGTCAGGGGCAGCCTCCACCAGGCCCCCACTCATGTCACCCAACACCCCCACCCCCCAGAAGTGCAGGGGCAGCCTCCACCAGGCCCCACTCATGTCCCCTATTACCTCCACCCCCCAGCACTGTGGGGCACCTGCCAGCAGGCCCCCACTCATGTCTACCACCACCCCCACCCCCCAGCCGTGCAATTTGCCTGGGTACGTGTACTTCGGGGTGCGCGTGAACTTCCACACGCGATTTGCCTGGGTACGTGTACTACGGGGTGCGTGGGAAGTTCCACACGCGATAACACGTGTACTTCGGGGTTCGCGGGAAGTCCCACACGCGATTTGCCTGGGTACATGTACTTCGGGGTGCACGTGAACTTCCACACGCGATTGGGCCTGTGAGAGTGGGGTACATGTATTCCAGGGGTGGGCGGGAATATTCACCCGCGACTGTGCCTGTGAGAGCGTGCTACGTGTATTCCTGGGGTGGGCGGGAAGATTCACACGTTCGCCTACGACGTGCCGAAAAATAAATGGTCCAATCCTGAGACACGTATGCCAGCATGAAGCAGGCGTACGTCGACCCGCGCAGCATAAAAGTGCGCGCAAACAACAAACAAGCTCATACACCAGGATGAATATCCCATTCATAGCAGCAGTGGCCGTGGGTTACCAAAGGAGGAGGAGGAGGATAGTGAGGGCCCGAATTTTCACTCCCAGAACCAGCCTTTTTGGGATGCCTGATGACCAGGTGTAGGGGAGGTACAGGTTTCCCCCACACATAATACTGGACCTGGTCAGTGAGTGGGAGGATGGCCTCACATCACCCACCCTGTGCTCCCAAGCACTCAGCCCCCTGGAGAAGGTCCTCAATGTACTGCACTTCTTGGCCACAGGATCATTTCAGCGAACAAGTGCTATAGTGGGTGGGGTGTCACAGGCCACGCAGTCACGCTGCCTACACCAGGTCTTGAACATCATCACTGCACGGCCATCAGTCCGTAGGCACATATACCTGCCCAGGACAACTGCAGAAAGGCAGGCTGCCACCCTCGATTTCTACGGTGTGGCACAATTTCAAAAAGTGCTGGGTGTCATTGACTGCACCCATGTGGCACTACGTCCCCCCAGGGCATCTGAGCACATCTATAGGAACCGCAAGCACTGGCATTCCATCAACGTGCAGGTAGTATGTAATGCTAAGGGAATCATCACCTCAGTATATGCCAACTATCCAGGGTCCACCCACGACAGCTTCATTTACCGAATGTCTACCCTAAGCCGGGACCTAGAAGCTGGCCGGCATGGCGATACATGGCTGCTTGGTGAGTATGAATGCCACTGCACATGCATGCATGTCAGATGCAGAGTTATGTCACTACCTCACTAATGATACCCATCACCTCCTCACCAGGGGACAGTGCCTACCCTCTGAGCACCCACATGATGACGCCAATTCGGAACCCCATCACGCCTCCAGAGGTAAGATACAACACAGCCCATATTGCAACCCGGGGCATAGTGGAGCGCACATTCGGAGTGCTCAAGTCACGCTTCTGCTCCCTTGACCGGTCTGGCGGGCAGCTGTTATATGCGCCCCCAGTAGTGTGCAGGATCATAGTGGCAGCATGTGTCCTGCACAATGTTGCAACACGCCGGGGCCTGGCCGTGGACATGGTGGTGCCCCCACATCCCCAACCACATGCATGCCCGCTGCGTATGGGAGGGGAGAGGGCATGGGGTGAGGCAGCCCGTACGCAGCTGGTGGCTAATTACTTCACATAGAAATCACACCCCAGTGGAGTGCACACAGGCCTGGCACATACCATCTGATAAGCAATGATGACTCGCCCTGACAATTAAGTCGAACAAAGGGACTGTCAACTGTCAGAACCATAGCAGCCTGAGATTGTTCATGTGGAAGTGTCACAATGTGTGCATCCCTACCTACACAAACACCACCAATGCAGTGT
The DNA here is from genome assembly GCF_040938575.1 of Ambystoma mexicanum. Classification (NCBI taxonomy): domain Eukaryota; kingdom Metazoa; phylum Chordata; class Amphibia; order Caudata; family Ambystomatidae; genus Ambystoma; species Ambystoma mexicanum. The sequence continues at coordinate 1,086,555,273 of NC_090926.1, read as the reverse complement.
CATGAAAAGACACTTCCATGCTGCCGAAATGAATACCCACTTGCAAAATACAACATGAAAACAGTGCCATGTCACCCACCCCCTCCCCGGCACGGCCACACAAAACACCATGGCATGTCATGCAATGTGAGAGGAAAGAAATGAATCCCCACAACATGCCCCAAGTGTCAGCAGCTACAGTGTCCCTAATGGAAATCTATCCACACATGAAATGCTCACAGTAATGCAGGACCTACAACCCACATTACCAAATACTTACCAAGAATACCAATCACCTACACAACCTCCAACCTACCTTAAACATGCCATTACAGACTTCAAAATTAGCTAGCCTCACCACCTGATGATGACAGCCCTCCGAACACTTGCAAGTATACAGTGTTAGCGCCACGCAAGAGTGTAGGTGCACTGCTTACAACATGGACTCCAGTTCCAAGGTGGACCGCATTGTGAAGACATGAGGAATGTACCTGCAAATATGGAGGATGAGATGGATGCAGAGGCACATATCAATACACCATGCAGTGTACAATACAACAATATGCACTATGAATGTATACACAGTATTGACTACAGACTGCCCACACAGCTCATGGGAGTCCAATGTCACCATGTACGTCAATGTCACTTGGGCACACCCTTTGCAAGCCCATGGAAACGGGAAGCAGGAGGTGTGTGTGTGACAAAAACCCAAGCATCTGAACCAAATCCATGACAAGCCTGCATGTGCCCAGCCACAATGCAGTGTATGCCCACGGGAGCCACACAAGGCAACACACTGTCCCAAAAAAAATAAAAATAAAAACATTTTAAAAAATCAAAAATGGCCATTAATGGGCCCGGGGGGGTTGGGGAGGCCACCCAGGAGGTCCGAGGACAGGGTGCACACCAAAACCCACCTGTGTGGATCTTGCGGAAAAAAAACACCTCCATGGGCTCATGGCCTACACGGCTACCCTATTGTGGGAATATCACTGCTGTCACTATTCTCACCCTCTGCAGCTGCATCCGGAGGTGGTGGCACTATGGGAGGCAGCCCACGCAAAGCCCTAGTCTGTTCCTCCATGGCTGCAAGCATGCGGGTGTGGTAGGTCTCGTTCTAAGGATGAGTTTTCGGAGGTCCCCATGCAACAACTCACTGGATGCCCGGACCTCCGCCCTAGTTGCCTGCATCTCAGCTGAGAGCGTACGGGTGAGACGCTCCAGCTGCTGTTTTGTCCTTCGGTTTGTTGAAGCCTCACGCTCAACAAGAGTCGTCCTGAGGTGAAGGAGTTCCAGCCTCAGGGCTTCACTGTGGCCCTGGGACTCTATGGAGATGGCTTCCCGCAGAGTCGCCAGTGCCGCCCGCCTGTCCCTGTCGGACGCCAACATGTCCTCCCTGTGTGACTGGCCGATGGAGTCGGTTGTCTGCTGTAGTCGCTCCATCAGCCTTTCGGGGGGGACAATGGAAGTGGCCACCCTATCCATGGCCTGAGCCATCATCTCTGATGATGCTGCCTGTTGGGTTGCCATACCTTAAATGGATTGGTCCCATGCGGTATTGCCAGGTGGCATACGGCCACCACGTCGGCGGGCACCACATCTGTCGGGGGCAAGGCGAACTGCGCCTTGCTATGCCGGCACTGCCTCAGGCTGCAGGACTGCATTCCCCCTCTGATCTGCTGGCCCAGGAACAGGATCAGATGTCGCAGAGTGTGACCCTGCATCCGTAACCACTAAAGGCGTACCTGCCAACACTGACATCCCCATTGAGGGTTCTAACCCTGGTGCAGGTGGGTCGGACAGAACAGAATCCCTCCCAGGAACACTCATCTGCGACGGCACGTAGGTCTCATCATCCGAATCAACACCTGAGTACAGCTCGGGGGAGGTGCAGCCAGAGACACCCCTTGAGAGCACGACCTGGCAGTTGTGGGTTCTCACCCACCACCACACCACGTCCCTCACTGGTGGTCGGTCGGCCCTCAGACCCCTCCTGGTTCTGCACCATCTCCACAACCCCAGCAGTATCAGGTGCGTCTTCCCCTGCAAAGACATAAAAGAAAACAAATGGAAACAGGCATTAGTACTATGGCACACAATGAGGGCTGAGAGGCTACAGAAACAGTACTTGATTGACACATGTCCCACATGACTAAAACACTCCCATGCATGCACCGTCACTGCGTGTGATGGGGAGGCAGATGGCACACATTGATGACACCAAGATGGAAGATGAACACATTTGCTGCATGCTGCCTAGCAGTGGCATCACACATTGGCCAGTGATTGGCAGGTCAAATACACATGCCATCACACAGATGGCATGTACCCTAGCCATGAAGTGAAGAGGGAGAGGAGGTCACCAATTGTTCATTCAGTCCAGTTTGTTCATATGATTGATTATTTTCATTGTAATGATTCTAATGTTTAACATGCAGCTGCCAGTCAAAAATGGTCCAATAGCACAGGGACATGTCCAAACTAATCATGTCCACGAAACTGAGCCAGTCCACTGTACCATAGCCATGTCAGACATGTGACAATAGGACTGAGAAATCCCGAGTAAAAGTGGTGGTATGCAAACAATCTGCCTGAATAAACATAGGTAAATAAGCAACAGTGTAGCGGCAAGATGACACTCCAAGGGCAACTGGCGTGGTGTTGGGCTGGATGTCTAATGTTGGCCGAAGGGATGCTGCTATACCCAAATGCTGTTGCCAAGAATGTTTAGGAAGAGGCACATGGGTGAGCCGAACCACTCAGGCACACACACCCTCCCCTGGCACCCAAACAGAAGCCCTCCCACACACAACATGCACATGGATGACACACACATGCATGTGCACTCACCGGACAATGCCTCATAATCTGCCACTACTCTCACGCCTTGGATCTGTTCCTCCGTGACGTAGGTCCCAGCAACCTGCTCATGTGGAGTGAGTTCTATGTCGTCTGCTGGAGACCCACCTCCAGTCACTAGAGTTGCGGCATGACTTGAGGCCAGCTTATTCTTTGCCCTGCGCTTCAGGTCATTCCAGCGCTTGTAGCAATCATTAGCTGTGCGCGTCACGATTCCAAGGGCCCTTATGATGTCCGCAATGGTCTGCCAGTGTGCCTGACGTTGTGCAGGTGTGGTCTTGGATCCTGCAACAATCACCATTTCGCGATCATGTGCGGACACATACTCTACAAGTGCATTCAGTTCGGCCTCATTGAAGCTAGGCATGTGTTGCCGCAGAACTTTTTACAAAAACACTCATGTCCCCTATTACCCCCACCCCCCGCAGTGCAGGGGCAGCCTCCACCAGGGGGCGTGGTGGGGATCCGGAGTGTCCTGCACCATTCTGGACACTAGGGGCAGGAGCGTGGGATTGCACACTCAGCATGGGAGTTGGTTCAGGCATTATCTCAAGTGTGATGGTGTCAGGGGGAATGTCAGCATGATGGACTTGGACCGACACTGTCCTGGATGGGTGTGTGAGAGGTGGGGTGGATGGAGCCGCAGCTGCCCCTGCAGCCTCCCCAGCCTGCCTACGCGGGGCAGCAGATGACCTAGCTGCCCATGATCCACGTGGCCTGATGACACCAACGTTCACAGGCGCACGTGGCCTAGACCTGCTGACCTGGAAGTCAGCCATGGAGTCACCCTGTGCCAGGTCTGGTTCCACAGTGGGCTGGTCCAACAAGGGCTGAGCATGGATGGTGTCAGCCACGGTACCCTCAACCAGGGGGGGGGCATGGGTGTCCCTGACTGCTCCTCCACACATGAGGGGCTAGGGGCACCCTGCAAGTCACGGCCACGTCCCCTACCGGATCCACCACGGCCACCACTTGGGGCTCGGCCACCTTTGCCACCCTTATGGCTTGTTCGCCTCCCAGCCATGGCACTGATGTTATTGTGTGTATGGGAGTTGATGTGAACTATTGTCCTGGGCAATTGGGGGTCAAAGGGCTCGGGTACCAGATGGTAATCGTACCCTAGTGCTCTAGCAAGGCTGTATGTCACCCCTGGGGAAAGATGATGGGTCACGCAACACACAGGCACCCCAAAAAAGGGAAGTAAGCTGCACGCAACCCCTCCTAGACCACGTCCGTGTAAAAATAAACCTGCACTACGCTGTGGCACCCAGGAACACAAAAATGAACTTATGCGTGTCACACGCAGCCTAGAATGACCTCTGAAGGGGTACGCGACACACGGGGCAAGCACAGATGTTAGATATGTGCGCGACTCACCGTCCGCCAGGAACAAAAGCGTGAAAAATATGCGCGTGTGCGCGTTGGCAACACCCCCGCCAAAAGAAGAATTGTACGCTGTCTGAGGAGACAGGACAACAGTAGAAGGGAATGCTGTTTGAGGAAACAGGCCCAGGAAAAAGAGGAAAAGAGAAAAAACTGTCAGAGGTAACAGGGAGTACGAACTGGAAACGCCATGAAGTAAATCGCGTGTGAACCGACAAGAAGTACAGATTTCACCCACTCGCTCTCCACGAATAGCACGTACAAGGAAATGGCATTCTACACGTACCTTTTATACACATGTCACAGACGCGCATACGCAATGAGGCCATTTCCACCAATTACGCGCTTTGACACTCGGACGTGTATCTCTTCATTTTTACACTCGCCATTCTCTACGGCCATGCGCGTGACGTCACAGCTGCGCATGGTGGCCTTTGGGCCAATGAAATCGCATATTCGAGCACACGTGGTAAAACTGCACGTCCGAGTGTCATCGCGTGTAATCGGAGGGAAGTGAGCGTACACGCGATTGGCCTGGGTACGTGGATTACTGGGGGTGCGCAGGAAGTTCCACACGCGATTGGTGGAAATCCACGTGTGCTCTGTCATCACGTGTAATGAGGGAAACACCCGTGCTCCTCACGTCACAGACGCGCTCACGCCCTAAGGGCCTTTGGTCCAATGAAATCGCATATGCGTGCTGACGTGCATACACGCTTAGGGCCTTTCCTCGATTTACACGCAGACGTGCAGGATTTTCACGTGCCAAATCACTCCATATCAAGTTGGCCACGCGTAAGCACACGGAAGACCACGCTCCTGCCCAGAAGGCCGAACTACTGCCCCCCAGAGCCCCGAGCACTCTCCCACCTGCCATCTGCTGCTGCCTGACTGCCTGCTGCCCACGTGCCCTGCCATTTGCTGCCTGCACATCAGCCAGGGGTGCTGTTGCTGTGACCACCCCTGCTGGAACCGAAGACTCCCGACTGGGATTCCATCGCTCCACAGCCCAGCCCCAGGACCCAGTTGCCCACCCACTCCTGCCTCTGGGGTTGTCATGTCGGGGCAAACACCATCTAAGACCACTGACAACCCCCAGCCAGAGAGGCAGAGGGGCACCAGCTTCAGTGCCACCGAAGTTGGTGTCCTGGTGGAGCAAGTCCTGGGGCAGTATGATGCCCTCTTCGGAAGTTCCCGCGCCAACAAGGAAGGACGGTCTCGGATCTGGACTGACATCGTGACTGCCATCAACGCGGAGGAGGTGGCAGTCCGCGACTTCCAACATGTCAAGAAGCGCTGGGAGGACTTCAGGTCCAGGACCCTGAACAAGGCCCGGCGCCTCTTGAAGGCAGCGGATGCCAAGGGGCGCCGGGGCCACTTGTCGGAAGAACAGATGAGGGTCCCGGAACGCCTATCCCCAGCGCTCCACGTCCAGGTCCTTGAGAGGCTGACCCATCTGGAGTCGAGCGGTAAGTGTACATGCATCCTGATTGCGAGCTGTGCGTGTGGTGATTTTTCAGTAGTGTGCAGGTTGCACATCTGTTTGTATGGGGTTGAGTATGGGTGGGGGTGTACAGGGCCATGGGGCTAACACATGCAAGGGCTGGAATGTGTGAGACATGGATGGTGCTTGAGTGTGTAGGCTTGCATGCCAAATGCAGTTGTGTGGGCACACATGTTTGGATGAATGTGTATGTAAGTAGACATGTCTGTGATGTCACGCATGTATGTTGTTTTCAGCTGCATGTATCAGCACTGTGTACATGTGCATGTGTGTGTATTTGACAAGGGTGCAACAGTGATGCAACATAGATGCATGTGACAGCGGTATGTGGAAGCCTGATGGGCAGATGTGACATGGATGCCCATCTGAACACTGCGACACTTGGCAGAGGTGTACACATGCATGCAAGTGTGGTGGTGTGTGTACATGTGTGGTGCACTTCCTGTGTTGCATGTGATGTCTGGCTCACCTTTGCCTGCCATGCTGTTGTATGTGTATGGATGGTGCTGGCAGTTGCGATATGGCTGTGGTATGGCTCATGTCTGCGAGTTGAAATGACATGTGTGTTGGGGATTGTGATGACATGTCTGAGGTTTGCCAATGCCACTCATGTACAACTGTCATGTGTGTATGTGTCCATTGTACAGTGCCCTGATGCCTGTGTTTTATTTCTCCCTGTCTGCAGCGTCAACTGATGAAGAGGGCGGAGAAGGTGCTGTGGAGCACAGCGGCGGGGATCCCACCTCCAGCCGGAGACGCAAGGCCCGGCTCCCCTCCCATGTTGTCATCTCGTCGGGGAGTGAGGAGTCCGGTGCTGCATCCCAGGCCGCAGCTGCTGGGGGGAGGTCCAAGAGGCGGAGGTTGGAGTTGGACTCCTCGGCAGCAGAAGGGGCAGCTGGGACCCCACAGGGCCCAACGGGGGAAGATGGCACGGAGTCATCCAGGTTGGAGGGGGGTTTGGTGGAGGAGGAGGCCGTGCAAGCAACAGAGACGGGGTCTGGAGGTGGGGATCCCACTGGTGCTAGTGGTGCAGTGCAGGACCAGGGACAGGAGGCAGCACAGGCCGCCGCGGAGGTGCCTGTGTGCAATCCTGTCCCTGATCCTGTCCCTGCATCATCTTGCACCAGCAGGGATGCCTACGTCCAGACCTGTTTTCAGGCAGGGGATGAGCTCACGACAACTGGCCTTCCTCTGCCTGTGGACGTGGCTATCTGGGTCCGGGTTGAGCCTGTTCTGAGTGGTGTGGCGTTGCGTCAACGGGCCATGCGAGGTGACCTGCAGTCTTTTCATGAGGAGACTGCACGACATCTCGAATGGCTCGTTGACCACGTCAGCCTGCTGGGACAGGTCACCCAGGCCGGATTCCTCCGTATGATGGGGCTTGCTACGACCCCCTCCTCAACTGAACCCCCTACGCGCCAGTCGTCCTCCGTGCCATCTTCCCACCCATCAGTCACCTGGGTGCCCTGTGGAGCTGCCTCTGACGGTGCGGCCAGGCTGGTGGAGGAGGCATCCCTGCCACAGTCAGGAGTCGGACGTCCAGCAGGGGTGGCCACGTCAACGACTGCACCCCAGCCGGTGGAGGATGTGCAGGCAGCAGGAGGCAGTGCACGGGCAGAGGCACAGCAGCAGCAGCAACGTGGTGGGAGCCATGAAGGCTCGGGGCCTTCAACATCAGAGGGGCAGGCATCGGCCGGAGGGCAGGAGGACCCAGGACAGAGAGTGTCTTCTGTGTGGCAGCGGTTGGGCCACGCCATAGATGCGGAGCGGCAGCGGGCGGAAGAGGCACGGCTCACAATGGTCAGGGCGGAGAACTCCATGCGGAGGGCCCTGAGGTGGGCCGAGTGCCTCGAGGCAATCTGCAGGGGTTTGGAGGTGGACACGTCAACGGCCCTGTGGGCCCTCGGGGCCATGGAGGAGGACCGCCTCCGGGACATTGAGCAGGAGTTCGATGATGCCCTGGCCCGGGACATCCACAAGTGAGCCGTCAAACTAGCCCGCTGCCCTTGTACATAGTTATGTAGGTAGTGTTAGGTTTCATTTTTTTTGGATTTATTTTGGACCTTTCGGACATTGGCCATATTTTTGTATATAGTTTATTTTATTAGTCTGTGTAGTTAGATAGGTTAGCTTTCTTTTGTTGGGATAATGGACCCTGGCTTGTTCGTATGTACATAGTTCACTGTTGGATTGTATTTTTCTTTCACATTTACACCATGGAGCAATGGCTTTCTATTTTATTTCCCATTGGATTTTGTTTTCTGGACAGTGACTTTGGACACCATTACTTTGGATTTTGATTTTTGGTTTTGCTTTTTTTCACGGACATGCTTCTTTTCATTTTTGTACATTCCCATTTCTGTTTCTTTATTTTTGATTCTATTTATGTTTCCTTCAATACATATTTTTTATCACACTTCAATGTGTAGTATCATCTCATTGGTTTAATGCATATCATGATATGGCTTTGGAGATTCACTGACACCCATTGGGTGTATGTGAGGGAAATGTGTTTGTTTCGGAACTTGCAATTGGTGTTCTGTCATGTGATTGCCAATTATGAGTGGGTGGATGCAATACTCGGGTGGGTGTTTTGCATTTGGAGGCTGACCATAGGGACCAGGGATCTAGATTGTGGTGACATGTTGGCTGGGGAACATGAGTTGGACATGGGTGGGGGCCTGCTGGCAGGTGCCCCACAGCTCTGGGGGGTGGGGGTGCAGGGGGACATGAGTGGGGGCCTGGTGGAGGCTGCCCCTGGTGGCTGGGGGGTGGGGGTGGTGGGAGACATGGGTGGGGGCCTGGTGGAGGCTGCCCCTGCACTGCGGGGGGGGTGGGGGTAATAGGGGACATGAGTGGGGGCTTGGTGGAGGCTGCCCCTGGTGGCTGGGGGGTGGGGGTGGTGGGAGACATGAGTTGGGGCCTGGTGGAGGCTGCCCCTGGTGGCTGGGGGGTGGGGGTAATAGGGTTCATGTGGGGGGGCCTGGTGGAGGCTGCCCCTGCACTGCTGGGGGGTGGGGGTGGTGGGAGACATGAGTGGGGGCCTGGTGGAGTCTGCCCCTGCACTGCTGGGGGGTGGGGGTGGTGGGAGACATGAGTGGGGGCCTGGTGGAGGCTGCCCCTGCACTGCTGGGGGGTGGGGGTGGAGGGAGACATGAGTGGGGGCCTGGTGGAGGCTGCCCCTGCACTGCTGGGGGGTGGGGGTGCAGGGGGACATGAGTGGGGGCCTGGTGGAGGCTGCCCCTGCACTGCTGGGGGGTGGGGGTGGTGGGAGACATCAGTGGGGGCCTGGTGGAGGCTGCCCCTGCACTGCTGGGGGGTGGGGGTGCAGGGGGGGCCTGGTGGAGGCTGCCCCTGCACTGCTGGGGGGTGGGGGTGGTGGGAGACATGAGTGGGGGCCTGGTGGAAGCTGCCCCTGCACTGCTGGGGGGTGGGGGTGCAGGGGGACATGAGTGAGGGCCTGGTGGAGGCTGCCCCTGGTGGCTGGGGGGTGGGGGTGGTGGTAGACATGGGTGGGGGCCTGGTGGAGGCTCCCCCTGCACTGCTGGAGGGTGGGGGTGCAGGGGGACATGAGTGGGGGCCTGGTGGAGGCTGCCCCTGGTGGCTGGGGGGTGGGGGTGGTGGGAAACATGAGTGGGGGTCTGGTGGAGGCTGCCCCTGGTGGCCCGGGGGGTGGGGGTAATAGGGGACATGTGTGGGGGCCTGGTGGAGGCTGCCCCTGCACTGCGGGGGGCTGGGCGTAATAGGGGACATGAGTGGGGGCCTGGTGGAGGCTGCCCCTGCACTGCCGGGGGGTGGGGGTGCAGGGGGACATGAGTGGGGGCCTGGTGGAGGCTGCCCCTGGTGGCTGGGGGGTTGGGGTGGTGGGAGACATGAGTGGGGGCCTGGTGGAGGCTGCCCCTGCACTGCTGGGGGGTGGGAGTGGTGGGAGACATGGGTGGGGGCCTGGTGGAGGCTGCCCGTGCACTGCGGGGGGTGGGGGTAATAGGGGACATGAGTGGGGGCTTGGTGGAGGCTGCCCCTGCACTGTGGGGGGTGGGGGTAATAGGGGACATGAGTGGGGGCTTGGTGGAGGCTGACCCTGGTGGCTGGGGGGTGGGGGTGGTGGGAGACATGCATTGTTGGTCAGTGGTGCAAGGTGACATGTGGGTTGGCTGGGGGGCATGCCCATGGTGGATGGGCTACCTGCGGGACATGAGCAGGGGTGCAGGGTAGTCCCTCGTGGTGTGGGCTGCCTGCAGGGGCCGTTGAGGTTGTAGAGCGAACACCTGGGAGGACCCACATGGCCAATTCACGTGTAGTACTCCCCAGAACCCCTGCAATACACGTACCCTGCTGAAATAGCGTGTGGAACTTCCCGCGCACCCCTGCAATGCACGTACCCTGCTCAAATTGCGTGTGGAACTTCCCGCGCACCCCTGGAATACACATACCCTGCTCGCACGGGGCCAATCGTATGTGGAACTTCCCGCGCACCGCTGGAATACACGTACCCTGCTCGCACGGGGCCAATTGCGTGTGGAACTTCCCGCGCACCCCTGAAATACACGTACCCTGATGGAATCGCGTGTGATATTTCCCGTGCACCCCTGATGCACACGTACACAGGACAATCGCGTGTGGAACTTCCCGCGAACCACTGTAATACACGGTCCCCGCTTGGCGTTTGCTGTTTGCCAGCCCTGTGAACTGGTCCAGGGTTGGCGCAGCCCTTTGTGATTATTTGGGGATTTTGAGGGCTTTTACTTGCGCGAGGGCGTTCTTGGGGGCGTAACTGGCGCTGCTGCAGGGTCGCTGTGCCACGCTGCGCCACGGCTGGTTTTGGATGCGAAAATCCATGAATACGCTGTTCGCGGAAATCGATTTTAGCGCACGCGGCTGGCGCAGACATTCGCACGGGCATGCTGTGCGCCAGTCGCATGCGCCACCTTTGTGCGAATTTCTATCAATTACCCTGACAGTCTTTAAAGAAGGCATGAGCTACGTAGCACTATCATGCTTACGTACACTTGACAGTCTATTTCTAATGAACTTTGATGCAAGTAAAGTGAACGCTGATATTCCTTGCGTTTTAGAATACAATAGACTACATTCACTGTACACCCCCCATCTGAAATCATATCCTGTTCCAGAAAAAAAGAAAACGTTGTAGAAGAAAACTAATTCAAACAGAAATGCAACATGCTCTGACTGCAAATCCTTCAAAGAGAGTAAAAGAAGCTAATACTTCATCAATTACCACAATCAAAGAAGAACCTATTAGTGAAAGTAAATCAGGTACTTCTTCAAAGAAGGAACACAAACTCCGAAAAAATCACTCGGACACAGAACTATCTGGTCCATTCAAATGTTCAAATGTAACTGGTATACATTACTGTGCAAATGTAGCAATGAATATTCTATTTCAATTGCCACCGATTGTTAACAACATTTACTTACACTGTACAGACCAATTGTGTTTGCAAATGTTAGTCCTTCATAAAAACGCAACAAACAATCCTGACAACACGTATAGTGTTCACGGAAAAAGACAAGAATTGGACTACTGTGCTGGAATGGTGAGGTTCACTATAAACTCACAAGAAGATCCACAAGAATGTCTAATGTACTTACTACAAGTACTTGAAAACAAAAACATACTTATAAATATACATGTGGAAACATACATGAACTCTCTGCAACAATGTGACACAGGAACAAATCCCTAATGAGCGATTTGTGTATGTATCCATACCTAATTGTGAATCCATTCCATTTCAGCAACTTGACAAAATGCAAACGATAGCAGATTATGAACTATCTGCAATTCAGATCATCGCTCCACCTTACTGATACAAACACATAGTAACTACATAATACTAATGCTTCTACGTTACAATGAAGATGGTACGAAAAACAACTGCAAGCTGACTGGATTCACACACAGTCAAGTGTCACTTGGTAGAAAACCTTCACAACAATAGGTATAATCTACCATGCAGGAGCCATAACCAATGCAGGTCGCTACACTGCATATATTAAAAAGAAATGTGGATGGTTCGAATGTAATGATAGTAGCATTCATCTAAAGCAGAGATTACCAGCAAATCTTACAAACGCTTATTTAATCTTCTTAAAGCCAAAATTTAATAACTAATCTGTACTTCAACATTAACAAAAATGCAATTAAAAGACTATAAACAGTTAGAATACCCCAACAGGTATCTAACTGGCCCAACATTGTATAACAACCACACAGATAAATGAATGGCACTGAAGTGTAACAAAAAATAGACAGTTAGAATACGCCAACAGGTATAGAACTGCTTCAAAAATGTGCAACAAGCCAACAGATAGAACATTAACCAGAAACAACAAGTGAACACTCAAAGGAAACAAGCAAATCGTGTGTAGCATAACAAAAAAAGGGTTTTTTTAAACCGACAAGGATTTTTTTCCCACAGACCCAATGATTTGAAAAACATACACAGAAACTGAGCAAAATGCACAGTACACTGGTTTTTTAAACTAAATATGAGGGTCGAAAAAAAGCTAAAATGTCTATTATGCAAGGTAATAAGTCTTTATAAAATACATACACTAACATGCTCTTTTCTTTTATTACAGAAATTGAAAAAGAATATTTCCTCCAAGTACTAAAGTCATGTAAAAAAAATATTGAATCTCAACAAATGAAACAGTAAGTATATTTTCAAACATTTCATACATATTCGAATCTATATTTGTGATCTATAGCTGTAATATGGTGCAGTGTTTGTGGCCAGAGCCTAGAGTCTTGTATGTATAGCCTACGGCCTACAGCCTTCAGCCATGCACCCAAGACTCTAGGTCTTAGCCACAACTACCGCAGCATATCACACCCATTGTGGCTTATAACTGCAGTACTTACAACTTTGGTCTTGGCCTTTGGCCATGCACCCAAGACTCTAGATCCTGAACACAACAACTACAGTTTATGAAATCCATGATAGCTTATAACTTCAGGGTTTATAACTTTGATCTTGACTCTAGGCCCTGCCCACAACCACCTGATCGATATTAAATTCTATGGGTGTATCTATGAGTGTCATATGCGGCAGTGGTTGTGGCCAGGGCCTAGAATCTTGGGTATATGGCCTACGGCCTATGGCCTATGGCTATGTACCCAAGATTCTAGGCCCTGGCCACAACCACCGCAGCATATCACGCCCATGGCGTCTTATAACTCAGTACCACACCCATAGAATCAAAAATTTTAACTGCGGCATGTACTCAATTTTAATGACTGCTGACACCACGCGTGTCCTTAGAACAGTTTCAACTTGTCTGCGCATAGCACGGACGGAAATGCTATCCTTATGAGACCCCTCATTTTCAGTAATTACAAACATCCCGGACAGCGCGGCCATGGCGCATACATCATTAGCACCTGCCGCCTAAACAAATACAGTATTTCACCCATCTCTTACTCTCTAAACCTCCGCAAGCACTCTGACACACCAAAACACTCCCCAAAACTGCATTTCGCCACTGTTCTCCGCCGCGCTGCAGATCCAAGATGTCGGGCGCATCCGAACAATCTGACGCAGATCACGGCTCACTCCAGCCAATCAGCAGACACGTCGCATGTCCGTGGTCATGACGCGATCCCATTAGCCAATCGTTATCTTGTCTGCGAAGCAAACAGGGAAGTTTGACCACGGAGCGAAAATAGATATCACACATTTTTTCAGATATACTTTTTGGTTGTTTTAAAGAAAACTACTGGACGGATTGGCACCAAATTTACAAAAGCACGCTTTCATGACCAAACTCCTGCCACAAATTTGGTGAAAATCCGTCCAGCGGTTTGGGCTGTAGACGTGCACAAAGTTTTTCCCCCATTCAGTCTATGGGAAAAAAGACATTTTTGGACCCCCCATATAACTTTTCCCCCCCTGGACCAAACCTCACCAAACTTTGCATAAAAATTTAGAGTGGGCTATATACTTTTTTTTGCAAAGTTTGGTGAGGATCCGTCCAGGGAGAGTGAAGTTATAAGCTGCCCAAAAAGTGCTCTTCCTATGGAAACAGCAACTTCACCATAACTACATGGCCACCATACCTTCAAGAAACACTGTGTCGAAAGGTAAGCAGTGAAACAGTGCTTTATTCTTGTTACCAATATCGTCCCGTACATTGAAACCTGGTAGGCAACGTACGACAAGCCGTTAATGTGTCTATGTAACAAGCCACCACCAAAAGTAGTGAGGTTAGACTGGTGTCCTATGTTTTGGAATCTGAGGCTGCCACCTGCACGGATTCGTCAACACAGCACGTTTGCACGTGGTCGGGAGTAACGGTTGTCATTATTGACTGCTGATATGTTGTTGCAAAATGGGAATGTATTTGTGTTCGGAGTGAAGGTCAGTTCATTTCATTTCATTTTTTCAGTAGGTGCTCGGTATGGGCGCACGTGTAGCAAACCTCATAAGGGTAAATTGTTTATTTTGACCTTGACGTACACGGAACAGAGACAGAAAGAATGTAGGGAGTCACAGTTTATGAAACATTCCCTTTGATAAGTTATACTTCAAAAAAGGTTTGTGAAGCTCATGATATATTAGTTCCCGAGGACGTCTTACTGCAAACAACTACTGTGTGACTGCGGAGGCCGAAATGGAGCTGGTGCACATAATGTAAGCTTATTTTTCAGGCCTTTACACCAAACTACCATTATTTACTTAGTCTTAGTGTGAAAAAAATATATATATATTACTAGTAATGCATTGTACATTACTGTTACTACTAATGCATTTGGAAGTTTGTGTGGCGATGAAATTTCAGATTGAACATTACAGCCGTCTGTATGATGTCACTACAATTTCCGCTATGACCTACGAAATTGATGTGGCACTGATAACTTTTTACCTAGCATCTCTATTGCTCATTGTCGCCGTTTGTATGGAGCCAGTATATTTCCCCATATAACATTCTTTATTTATAAAGATGCTATGTAGTACGCCTTACATTTCCGCAAGTCACACAAAACAATGCTCTAAGAGCAGCCCTAAGCATCCCTAAAAAGGAGCACATCTCCCAAGCCAGGAAAGAAGCCCACTGGCTACCAATAAAAGAACGGATACTATTTAAATCCATGGCCATCACCCACAGATGCCTCTCAGCCAAGGCTCCGCCCTATCTTTCTGAAAGAATCACCCTTAACACATCCACTAGACCCACAAGGTCACACATGACCAACCAGACCTACGTACCGACATTCAAAAGAAGCAAAGCCGGGGGGTCTAGCTTCCAACACTTAGCACCCAAAAACTGGAACGCTCTCCCCACAGCGCTTAGGAACGAAAACTCTTACCATGTCTTCCGCAGACTACTCAAAACCACGCTGTTTAACTAACTCCACCCCACCGTCCTAACTGTTTTTTCACAACTGTATATAAATAAGCACAACTGTATATAAACATGCATATATGGTCAGCAATGTATCTATATCCATACCATGTTTGCCTGTAATAAGTAAGAATGCTTTCAGCGCCACGATGCCCCTGGGCAGATGTGCGCTATACAAATCCAAATAAATAAATAAATAAATAAAGGCTTCATATCATTCAGTATTGCCAGTGTCATGGATTGCAGCGTCCGAGTGATGGGTTTTTCAATCGTCAATTGCAGCTATTCGTCACCGTTTGTATGTGCGTCCTCATTGAATGGGATGACACCATCAGACCTCTATGTCCCTACGCAGTTGTAGCAGTAAGAAGCAACATACCCTCCTTTATGCTGTCATAGTTCACTGCCATTCACGTCACCTTGTAAAATCATCAGTGATGTCATCAATGATATTTGTGATGTCATCTTTGATGTCTTGGGTGTTAGTCTTAGCAATGCACGTAGATGGTGTGAGTTATGGTTGCTTAGCTTACTATAATGGGGGAATGTGCAGTGGTGTTTGGTTGCACTGTAAAGTATAACATTCCTTTAGTGAAATGTTTTCACTGAATGCACAAATATATGTATGGCAGGGAAGGAAAAGTGAGTGGCTAAACAAGTGATGTCGTCATTGATGTCATCATTGACATTTGAGATGACATCTTTCATGGTCTGGGTGTTAGTGTTAGCCGTGCAGAGGGCTGGTGGCAGGGTTGGGGGCTTAGTTTACCAGTGGAGAGTGCTGATGGGAAAAAATGCTGCTTAGCCTACCATAACTGCCGAATTTCAGGGGTTTTTAGATTTCACTTGTAATCATAACGTCCTTTTTACAAATTTTGTGTACAGAATGGCATACGCTTTTAATAGGGCAACTTAACCATAATGTCCCTTTAACAAAGTTTTTTTTGTAGTGAATATATATATATATATAATTTAGGTGAGATGGTGCTTGGAATATTCATGTGACCTACCAGCCACTAGGTGTTATCCTCACCTGGTCTCAGTGGGAACGTTGGGGCGTGGTTGCAGTCCTATCTGGAACTGGCTCCCCTAGGTCAGGCTTCTTCCCTGGCTCCTGTGTTGTGGACTCTGCTGGTTGTTGATACTGCCCCTGCAAGAATACACAAGGATGTGAGAATGCTGTGATATGGCTGTGGTCTCCCTCAAACCCTTCTTCCCAGAATGTGGTGAGCATGCGCCTACCCATATAGTCTCACCTGTTTAATTATGATGGCGAGCTCTCCATCCTGCTTCTCAAGTGCAGGGGTGCCTTAGATAGACTCAGGTCCTCTTCTCTTCTGGCCAATTTGTCTGTGCTACGAGACTGTTAAAGGTAGCGATAAAAGTCAGCAGATCTTGGCCTTGGGTGTGTCTAGCAAACAATTTTTCCATTTCCCACTGGAATTCCCCAAAGTTTCGGAGTAGAGGATCATCCTGGTTTACTAATGGTATCGACCAGTCTGCTGCACTGCCTCCTAAGTATGAAAGAACAAAGGCGACTCTTGCGCTATCGTTAGGAAAATCCCCAGGTCGGCACAGAAAGTGAAGGTGACATTGGTTCATGAATATGGCATACTTATTGGGATCGCCAGTAAAACATTCGGGCGAAGCCAGTGGCACTGCACCTGAAAGCACCACTTGAACTGGTGGCGATGGCTGCGGCATAGGAGGCTGTGCAATTCCAGGTAATGGAACCTGACCTGCATGTGTCTGAAGCATCTGTCTTGCCAAGTCATCAGTTAATTCTCGGGCTACAATAAGGTCCCTTCTTAAAGCATTAGTTTTTCATCTGGAGTCATGAACTTCGGCCCGCAGTTCCCCCAGTAGTTGGGCCAACTGGTCAGTTTCCGAGATCTCCATAATGCCCAGGCAGAGATTTAGAGAGGCTTTGCATTCTATTAAGCTCACATGGTCTCTGCAGGGACGTTGGGGCACGGTTGTAGCCCTCCCTGGAACTGGCTCCCCTGGGTCAGGCTTCTTCCCCTGCTCCTGTGGTGTGGACTGCGCTGGATGTTTATACTTCCCCTGCGAGAATACGAGAGGCCTTGAGAATGCTGTGATATGGCTGGGGTTTCCCTCGAACCCTTCTTCCCAGTGAGCATGCGCCTACCCATATAGTCTCACCTGTTTATTTATGAGGGTGAGCTCTCCGTCCTGCTTCTCAAGTGCAGGGGCGCCTTAGATAGACCTAGTTTCTTCACTGGTCCATGTGCGTGGCTGCCCAGACCGGCTGTGGCTGAACCACTTCAAAGGTAAGTGTTATTCAACAATGATTATTGTCCGTATTCTTTGCAATGTTTTTTTTCCGTGATTATTGTCCGTATCCCTTGTAATGTCTTTCCTTCTCCCCAATAGGTGATGAGAGGCCCAGCAGAGTCGCAGTGCTGGAAGCGAGCCCCAATGGAGGCCCGAGGAGTTTACGATATCCCAAATAGATGGTAAGTTTGGTTATAAGGTCAAATGCAAGCATTGTGATGCGTGCAACCTTTGCGTAATGTCTTTATGTTGTTTTTAAGCTTATTTGTCCTTTTCTCCTGCAGGGATGGCCTGGCAAAGTCAGACGGGGAGCAGCTATGCGAAGATCTGCCGGTGGGTGATGGATGGCTGGATCCACAAGGATGCTGGCCGAGATGAGCTCCCGAGTAAGTGTTGGAAGCCCGGAACAGGTAAGGATACGCTCGGTCTGCGGTGACTGCTAGGACCAGGTAAGATGCACTGCAGGCGATGATTATTGCTGAAATCTGGTAAGATGCGCTTCGGGCGATGGTATTGCTGAAGTCAGGCAAGATGCGCTCCAGGTGATGATTTTGCTGGAATCAGATTCATCCCGCCGAGAATAGTAAGAGAGCTTTACACTGCACGGTCACATCGTACACCCGTGCATCGGGAACGAGTATTCTGCTCCCCGCACAGGCGCATACATGTAAAGCATCGCTGCATAGATCTACGAGCCTCTACAATCCTTGCCTAAGCTACGGACTTGAAGTCCATGCATGAGAATTTACTATTACTACCCACCTCTCCTTACCTTGAATCCTGATACTTCCCCAGGCAACAAGGTGCAGAAACGAGGCAGGTCGTAGCTGGTAAATGGAGTGACCACAAAATCCCCAGAACTGCACGGACCAGTAGTTGCTCCGCCATGGAAAAAGGAAGAATGTAAGGTACATGACTTGACAGCATCGAGCACCGAAAGTACAAAGGCTAGAGAGGCACAAAGACCTTCCGTTGCTAAAGTTTGTCTGTCATCACTTAAACCGGAAGAAAGTCCTACGGTGACCTGAAAGAAGGAAAGCGGCTGTAAACAAAAAGCAACAGATAGCGGGAAATAACACCGCCGCAGACTAGGTTGTGCACAAAGACCATGTCAACTCCTGACATGGCTGTAATAAACATCAATGAGAAAGAAAGACACGAGACTGCACAACAGAGCTCACCAGACCTACCACATGACGACCTTGCAAACGAAAGTCGCTTCAAGTCACAACAGCATAGCATGCCCTGAACTCTGTGCCAAAGCTGCTGCTAAATTGTACTGGTAAAGGACATATCGGGCAAATAACACGGCATAGCACAGAGAGACAACACCAGCATATAAGGATACAAGAGAAGGGCAATCAGGAAAAAACAATGATTCCGACTGACGAAATTGAAAGTACAGCTGTGATAGCTGCAACAATTTCACAAGACAGCAAGCAGACACCAGCTGAGCTAGTTATTCTAGCGCCCAGCGCGGACAAATTAACGAAGACAATGGAATTTAAATGCGCAGACGATTGCGATTTGGAAAGTGTACTTACTTCTACGATTGATGCAATTGCCAAGACGGCCTTCCCGCCAGTAGAACAGGCATCGGATGCACAGCTGTCAGGCATTTCTAATGGACATGTCACCGGTAATCAATGGGAAACACAGAATGAATACAGCAGAACTAACCCATAAAGATAAAGCAAAAATAGCCAGAAGGAAATGGCAATCGTTATATGAGAGCTGACGGCACTCCCAATTGGCACCAGAAAGGATCCCTGCGCAGCTGAACCCAAAAGCAGTGCAACAGTCATTAGATATAGCAGAAATCGAGAATCGAATAAAAAATCTTGAAAAAAGAAGGGAATTTTGCAGAAAGAGACAATGCACTGGAACGCTGTTTGCCATGGATATATCAGCCCCTGATCGACTAACCACCAGAAAACAAGACCACAGCGAACCGAGACCCAGGCATAATCAAGCAAGTGCCTTCAAAAAAGAGCAACACATGCACAAAATGCGCCATTACGACACAGGAACCTACCATCAAGATGATGAACTTGATCAAAATAGATGCAGTTGCGAGGCAGCTTCCAACCAAGAAGTGGCATCAATTCCAACGTCAGTGCTAGACCTTCAAAATATGTTAATCACAACTAAATCACAATCATTGATTCCATACATGAAAATGCAAGAGGCACTAGTGGAGACGATCAAGGATCAAGCGACCTTACTTGCATTAATCCATTCTAAACAAATGTATTCAGAAACATGCATTAATAAAATACATGAACGTCTTGAGACAAAAGCCCAAGATAGCCTTATGTGACAATCAAGGCTATTTGATATTGCAAGAAGTGACAGATCTGAAAAACACTGACCTGACGCATGCACTGATCACAATGATGACATTGAATAACATACAGCAGAAATCTACCATAAAGGAACTGCCAAAGTACAAACATGGAAATGGCACTGCGCCAAGTAGGATATGTGGTGACGATATCCTACCAACCAAGACAAATCCATTGGCCAGGAATCAATCTAACCTCCAACACATCAAAGATGAGAATTTAATTGATGTGACCAATGAAGTGATTCTCCCACCAAAGAATAACAACCAAGCGATGATGTAAAATGAAGACCATACAACTACAGAGAATGATGAGAGAACAAAGATGAACAACAAAGTGCCAGACGCCTAAGGGATCTTCACTAAGGGAAACAAACAAGTAACGGAAAAAGCAACAACAAAAAAGAGGGCCTAAACCAAAAAAAAAGCAAACAGGATTCTGTGTGTTCCTGCGAAATTTTACATTTCCTGCAAAGGAGAGTCAAGAAAATAAAGTAAAGATGAGCCAGCATAAGTACAAGACACCACAGCAGGAAATGACCGTAGAGAAGAGCTCAAACGCGAGTGAAAACATAACTGAAAACAGTCCTGAAGAAAGAACAGTAGAAGATCTAATGGAGAAGTCAATATATATGGAAGAAGATAATGACCAATCAGAGGAAGCGCAAATACAAATGAGTCAAGATTCAAAGATCATTCTGGATCAATACGACGAACGTTGCTCCCAAGACACCTTAAGAATTGATCTAACACTTGATGACATATTGAACGCTGAGTTTGAAGATGAATTAACAGAACTGTCAGAGGAAATTGAAAGGACAATGCAAGATGAAAGCTCTAATGAGATATAAACGCCATTAGATCGCAGGAGATGAGAAAGGGATTGAGAAATAACCCAAAAGAAGATTGTGAAAGAATACTAAAATCCAAAGGAAAGGTACATAGGACAAAATTACAAAGAATAGTGACACAATGTGACAATTTTATATTGAATAGAACAAACGTCCTGCGGCTATTCCATGTCATACCTAATATGGAAGACATAACATCATAAGACATACAAACTATACAATTCATTGACAATGACATTTTGGATCAAGTCTGGATAGACTGTACAGCTGGCAAAACACTTTGCTTAATGATGGAAAATAAGCCTCAATTTCTTCAACTAGGATTCAAACTTATGTTGAGCGAAGGAAACATAAACTCTGACGTGAACCAACGAGTGAAGCCATATGGCCAGGGTCATTTGAGTCCAAAGGCTTGCGTGAACCGTAACTCAGATGAGCTCCAGACAAGGTCTTGCGAGTCCAATCGAAAGAGGAGAACGATTGAGAGTGAGGGACATGATGACAACCACACTCAAAAGCAATACGAGGCACATACAAATCACGGCGTACGGAGACAAATGGATGATACATCAACTAATGACCATGATATGTATAAACAACATCTGTTACAATCAAACAAAGATAAGACATCAATGATCTCGCTCTGCTCCTGGAATACACGTGGACACAGCCACTTATTCAGAACAACAGACCACAATCTCAATAACCACAACTTACTCTGTATACAAGAATCTTGGCTATGTGAGCAACCGAGAGGCGATGGATATACTGTGTTAATTAATCCAGCAATTCAAAGAAAAAGAGGCCGTCCATCGCCTGGACTTGTGACAGTGGTCAAAAAACGGGATAAATATTGAAATAATTGAATCTGAAAATCTGCACCTGTGGGCACAACTGACGTTTGTTAAACAAATGAGACCCAGCTCGTAGAACATAGCGCCGAAGTCCAGCTCAACTAAGTCAGAAACATGGGGCATAATGAACCTGTACTGGAATCCGACGGCCATGGCTGAGGAAATCTTTATCGATACAGTCTTCTCAGAAATTGATCAAGCTAAGACAAAATACATTGATATAGAGTTCATTATCTGCGGTGATTTTAATATATACCTCTGTGATACCAATGGTGAGGACCTCGAAAAAGACAATCTACACTCTCGAGCCAAAAGCTGGAACAAAGAAGTAGCTAACAGGAACATGTTCAGATCTGACAGTATCGATATAACTACAGGTCGTCCCATGGAAACCTGGGCACGAGGGGGGACAACTGCAACAATTGATTATATTTTTTTGTCGAAGGGAATCTATGACGAAATTAGCAGTAGCCGGAACCTCAAAACTAACAACAGTGATCATTATTTCATGATAAGCAACTGGCATTTCCAACAGCCAGGTAATGAGAAAAGATGCCTTCCACCAATGGATATCAACAACGGTAGGAATTGATTTAGAATAAGACAAAGTATGCTACAAAAGCTACTGAGCATCCTACTGAATTCTAAGATGGAAGATACACAGAAAATGAACTTTGAATGGTTGCTCTATCCATTTAGGAAACCTATGAAAACAAACCAAATTGCTACACGCAAACATATCCATTCATATAATCCCAAGTTGGCAGAGAAGAAGAAGGAACTGAGGCAGAATATAAAATGGCAGAGAAACAACAAAATGAGTGTATTAGAAGAGGACGCAGAAAAGATGCTACAAATCCTGAAAAAGAGTAACACGAGGCAACTGTGGTCTCTGATAAATGTTCAGACGTTCACACAAGACTCAATGATTGTCGATGTACCTGCAGCGAAAACAAAAGGTGATGGCTGGAAGGTTTAGACTGAATCTTAACCACTGGCTTTGCTCTGGGCAACCTTCCAGACCATCGTTCTTCACCTGCCAAGCCATTACAGAAGGGGAAAACCATATGCAAATCAGGCTTGGTCCCACCCCAAAAGGGACAGTCCAGCCTGAACTGCTAGGTCACATCCCTTCTGCACGAGACCACAAGCATCCCCAAACATGTTTCGCCCTTGTTGGGGCTCATCAGTAAGGAGTAGCTTGTGTCTCTAGGCCCAGCAGGCACGGGACCCACGTCTGGGCATACCCGTCCCACTCAGGGTGACAAAGCAAAAACAAAGAGGTGATGGCTGGAAGGTTTAGACTGAATCTTAACCACTGGCGTTGCTGTGGGCAACCTTCCAGATCATCGTTCTTCGCCTGCCAAGCCATTACAGAAGGGGAAAAACCATATGCAAATCAGGCTTGGTCACACCCCAAAAAGGACAGTCCAGCCTGAACTGCTAGGTCACATCCCTTCTGCATGAGACCACAAGCATCCCCAAAAATGTTTCGCCCTTGTTGGGGCTCATCAGTGAGGAGTAGCTTGGGTCTCTAAGCCCAGCAGGCACGGGACCCACGTCTGGGCATACCCGTCCCACTCGGGGTTACAAAGCAAAAACAAAGAGGTGATGGCTGGAAGGTTTAGACTGAATCTTAACCACTGGCGTTGCTCTGGGTAACCTTCCATACCATCGTTCTTCGCCTGCCAAGCCATTACAGAAGGGGAAAAACCATATGCAAATCAGGCTTGGTCCCACCCCAAAAGGGACAGTCCAGCCTGAACTGCTAGGTCACATCCCTTCTGCACGAGACCACAAGCATCCCCAAACATGTTTCGCCCTTGTTGGGGCTCATCAGTGAGGAGTAGCTTGGGTCTTGCGGCGAGCTGGAAGGAATATTTTACTGAGCTATATAGACCACGGCCAAATAAAAGCGAGCATACACAGCAAGTGAAGGATCAAATATGGCAATTTGACTGTGAGCTCTCCAATATACAGAAGGCAATCCGGAGTCTAAATACGTCTAGAGCGCCAGGCCCTGATGGCCTTTCCAATGTGATCATTAAGCAGAACCCAGCTATTTGGAGATCAATATGCAACGGCATATTCAGGCTAATCCAGAAGATCAATAATATTCCATCAACATGGCAGCAAGCAACTCTAATCCATATATTCAAACATGGGTCCACCAAAGAGCCACAAACCTATCGCCCACTCACTCTACTAGGCCCACTTGGGAAGATGTTTGCGAAACTGCTACTAGATAGCCTGAATACCTGGGCAATGAAAGAAATGAAATACACCACAAGACAAACAGGATTTGTGAAATCCACAGGAACGAACATTAACCTTTTCTTGTTGAATTTATTAAAACATAAAGCCATGAAATCTAGAATTCAGATCTATGCAGCCTTTGCGGATCTAAAATTAGCTTTCGACTTGGTGAACAGAAACTGTCTGTGGAATAAACTGCATTCATGGGGCTGTCCGAGTAACATCTTAGAACCTATCAATGAATGAGTGTATGTGCTTTTACTTCATCTTTAATTATTATATGAAAATATTACTATCAGAATTAGAATGTTCAGGGAAGGCATTCGCACAGATTCTATTAAGACATGGAACGGCCTGAAACAAGGCTGCCCCTTGGCAGCCACACTGTTTACTTTATTCAGAGCTGATTTTGAAGCAAACATTTACACTCCGCTGATGAATCCACCGAAACTTAACAACACAAGAATATTGTGCATCATGTATGCAGATGATATTGTATTACTACACAAACTCCAAGAGGGCTACAGATAGCCCTAAAGAAACTAGAAGAATACATCACTAAACACCAGCTCGAAATACATCATGTACAAAAAACAAAAATCATGCCCCTGGTGAGACAAAACAAACAGAAAGGAGATAATTTCCCATTCTTCATCGGGAAGGAAAAACTGCAACACGTAAAGAAGGTAAAATACCTTGGAGTATGGCTAACGCAAAAAGAATGGTTTCAGCATCTTAAGGTTAAAGCGCTATCATTAGCGCGACAAGCCAAAATACTTCACCGGAAATGCTGAATGTTTTCTCTGTCTCCATTAATAACTTTTTATGGACAAAAGTTGATGGCAATTTTAACATATGGAGCGGAAACAATGATAAATATCGAAAATACGCTCTGCCAACAATTTGAAGGCATTTTCTGGAGGAACGTATTAGCACTACCAGCCTCATTTCCAATGCCACGTATACGTTCAGAGCACGCTCTTCAATCCTTGGTCTCAACCGTAGTATGGAAACAACTCGATCTATATTGAAAAATAATGAGCGACACATATGTGCCACCACTTGAAATCCTACGATGCAGGTAAAACGGAAGTAATGAACAACCATTGGCCATCTGGAAAAAATCTGTAGACGCTAAAAGAGAAGCAGTAGGCATTACTTTGGACAGGCTGCTCAACAGACCACAAAAGGCAAAAACGAGAATTGCGGACAACGATTGGATACAGACGAATGCCATGAAAGCCACCTAGCAGCATGATCTCCCATGCAAATTCGACCTCAGATCCATTAACAAACTGCCATCATACTTAAAGATATTTCCATCGTATAATATAAGAAATACTTTTATGAGATTGAGGTTAAATATCTTACTAACATGTGAAATTATGGCAGCTAGGAAAATAATTTCAGGAAACCAAAAACACGGTGGGTTTTGCAGCGATAAAGAGACAATTGAAAGCTTGCATCATATCATCATGATATGCCCAGCTCTAACGGGAAAAAGAAACCTATGTAGAGGATGGTTTATTAACAATCAAACGCAACTCTCCCCAAAAACCGATGGGCCCAAATTCCATCGGGAATTGAAAAAAAAAACAAAAAACATTTGTCTCTTTTTGGAATAAAATCGTGGACATCATTAAGCCTGGATGAAAAACAATAAGGACAATGGAAACAGGAGAATGAAGAGAAAGTAACTACTTCAATATGAAAGACTCAAGTTGACATTTGTGAATATGATGACATGAACTAAGAGTTATGTATGATTTCATAATAAGATGAAAGTTTTGATTTGCAAACCAAAACATTTTAATACAAATAAATTTAAAAAACTATGCCTTTGGAGTGGAGCTTAGGGAAAGTGGCTGCTGGTTAACAGTCTATCCTTTCTGTTATGGAATTGCTCAAATCATTTTATTAATTAATACAAATCAAAAAGCTGCAATTTCTCATGAAAAGGGTGTGGTTGTGTAAGTCCCCTTAACTGATGTACTGATGTATGCCCTGTGCTACTACTCACCCGATTGGGCATGTACTTTACCTGCTACCTGTAACCAGGAGAATAAAGACTTCTTGCTTCTTCTTGCTTTGTACCTGTGGCTCCTGACTTGCTTTCAAGGTGGCTAAACTCAAGAAGGTTTTCTAAAATAGCTTTCTGTGACACTTTTCAGACACTAACAGTCGTATGTTTGTAAAAAGCATTTCACAAAACTGCTTAAACTATTTTTCTTCTACACATTATAAACTGTCTATTAGTGTTTTAAATCCAAACAGATTCTCTATTTATAATCTGACTAGATTAATTTACTAAATAACTTGAAGATATCTTACATTAGATTAAGCAAGATACCATGTATTGAAGAGGGTAATGATGTGTGGCCATATATTAAAAATAATTAAATACCCTTTAATGTGCATATAAAGAATATTTGAAGTCACACTAGAGTGTAATGGCTTTATAAAGGAATTCATAATTCGGCATCATTACTTAAAATGGCTGCAAAATTCCTGTGACTTACAATATCCTTTTAACCTACAGTAGGTGGTTATTTGCCACATATATTTATTTAATTTGCTTTTGAGTATTTATTTACTACAGACCTTATCTCAAGTGATTAACCGAGTACTTTGCAATCATAGAGAAGAAAAATAACACCAATGAAAGCCACAAAACAATATCAATATATATTCAGTGAAAACACTTTGTTAAAGGGATGTTATTGTTAAACTGCACTAATAAAAACCTATGAAATTCAGTGAAAAAACTGTGAATACAGTACAAGGTTAAGCTCTATATACACAGTACCTCTATAGTATGTGTATCATGGTTTCAATGTAGTATAACCAGATGACATGCTCAGCTCAAAATTAATACTGTCACTGAACAAAAACAACCACCCCAGATATGTGATGTCATCAGTGATGTTATCAATGATGGCATTTGTGATGTCATCTTTGATGTCCTCAGTGTTATTGTTAGCAGTGCATGGTGCTGGCACAAGTTATGGTTGCGTGGCTTACCATAATTTGCAAATTTCCTGTTTCATTTTATTTTACTTGTAACCATACCATCTATTTAACAATGTTTTTTCACTGAATTTCATAGGTTTTCATTATTGCAACTTAACCACACCATCCCTGTAACAAAGATGTGTCACTGATGTTCATAGGTTTTTAGCAGTGCACTCTAATTTCCTATAAGTTCCTTGTATCTATTTTTGATGGATACACCTAAAAATGACACTCACCTCCAACGTAGCAGCTCTACCATCTGCGGACAGTATAACCGTCCGTGGACCTGCCTGACACCAGGTAGCATCAACATAACCCAAAAGCACAGGCGACAATGCAACAGTTTGTACCATTCTTTTAACAAAAACATACATAAAACAACATTATTATTATTTAGTACACCCAAATATACATCTTTATACAATTCAATATTTACAAATGTAAACATGTATTTTTTCATTTAGCACATAATATTATGGAATATACCAAACACAAAGCATAACTGTACACCTCATATTATCAGTTTAGTACACCTCTTCATACACACTGAGGCACAGCAACCACACATTGGAAAATAATCTGTTACAATATAGTAAGTAACCTTTATTTATTTTTGCATTATTACCATTCATTGTATAAACATTTCTCATAAGCAATTCTATATTTTGACAGGAATGGCAAACACACAGATGAGCACTTTCCCAAAGATGAAATGAGTGATGACCAAATGTCCAACAGTAAACAATACATGTTTGAAAGCAGCCAAATAATGTAACTTATACAGAGCTTTTTTAAATATTAATTTCTTATGTTTTATATTACATAATGTAGATAAAAAAACATACTGAACAGTAATCATGAAGAACCTCAACAACTACAAACACAATCCCAATCCCCACTGTACAAAATTAAATCATGAACTTGTCTTCAAAAATAGATGAATTAGCAGTTACTTTAAAGAACTTGTAACGTATGTTAAAAATCATGTGATTAGAAATCCCTTTCCCGTTTGGATTATGGGAACACACTTATGCTAGGAGCCAACAAAAATAAAATCCAAGCGTTCCATATTATCCAAAATAGCGCAGTTAGGATAATCAAATGCAAATCTAAATCAGACCACATCAGTGCATCTAGGAAGGAACTACATTGGCTCAAAGTGGAGAGCAGAACCCACTTCAAGGCTCTCACAATAGCCGACAGATGCATCCACGCAAAGGCACCAGGCTATCTAAAATCGAAAATACGTTCTTATGTTCCAAGCCGCGCCTTGAGATCCTCGGATCAAAATAGGATCGCAGTGATGCCACACAAACTTAGATCTGGACTGGGAAAATCCTTCCCAGTCATTACAGCAGGCATCTGGAATAATCTGCCAGCCCACATAAGGAAAGAATCTAACTACTTACGTTTTCGTAAATTAGTGAAAACATATCTTTTCAACTGACCACGTTCATGACCCACTAAATCATTGATTCCAGGAACTGTCCCGTCCATTTCTGTTGTCTTTGAGTCCACGTTTCTGCGCCCCGAAACTCGTGAGTTAACGGCGCAATACAAATAATTAAATTAATTAAATAAATAAATCTTGATTTTCACTGCCCTGCCTGTGCTCCTTTCCCCAGCAATCAAATCCTGGAAATATAAATGACAGATGGTTTTATAAAGATTCCCCCTGTCCCTCTCCTGATGATGACTTTATACAACTTCCAAACACTCCTATTTATGTTTCCCATTCCAATTCCGCATCCTTTTCTTAAATTAAGTTATTCTGTATAGTATGTATATTTTGTATGTTAATCTAAAAAAGAAATTGTTTAAAAATGAATGCCAATTAATAGTCTGCTGATTACATACATGTTTGTGTCTGCATTCATCTTTCACAGTGATGTCATGCAGGTGTCCTCTGACATTCGAGGTTTTCGCGCCTAGTTTGTTCTCAAAAGGCTCACTTTTAATTAGTTTGCAAACCTATGCACCCAATCGTGGTTGTCACTGAGCATGCACCCTCTGGCTTTCGGTGCCATGGCCCACGGTAGTTGCTCTGGCAATGGGACATCCCCGTACACATTCATGTGACCGTGTGGCTTAGTGACTTGTCTGCGGTCGGTGTCCAGACTTTGCTGACATTTTGGAACTGTATTTTCAGCCAATCTAGGACGTTTCAAGTTAGAACATTACCATTCCCCACCCCCTAGCAACATTTCTAACACTTCAATCACCTTTCTAAAACTTCTTTTGCCTTTTTTCCGTCTTTGATATTCGCGGACATATGATGGCACCCTACCTTACCTCCTTGCGTCTCATTCCAGGAAAAACCACATAAAAAAAGAAAAAATATCAACCAAAAAAAGGGTTCATTGGGAGCCATCTTTCAATGTTAAAAATAGAACTAAAAAAAGGTAATCTTAGAGACTCAATAAGATTCTCCAACATTTTCTTTAGCATTATGTTCTATGCTAATGGCAATAATTTAGCTTTTGTATGCTCAAAATAAAGAAGAAATCACAGAAATCATTTTCCCCCCAAACACGTTTCTCTATCATACAAAAGACAAACTTGAAGTGTAAAGTGCATGATAAGTGTTTCAGCCATATCCAAGGCTTTTACACTGCCATACCCATTACACCACCCAACACCATAACTTCCTAAAGACCTTTTCTGGCTATATTTAGTCAGTGGATAGTATAATAGTCCACTGACTAATCTGCATTAAAATGGGGGTATTTTAACTTCACTTGACTGCTTTTTTACTTACTATTGTGTTGGCTCTGAAAACCGAGTTTTGTTATGCCCTTTCTAAAAAAAAAAATATATTTCTACTATCACGTGTTTTTCTACATCGTCTTATTTCTTTATTATTTCTTTCACAAACACTGTTTCAAGCCATTCAGAAGACTGGAAAGAAAATGCTCCTTTTCAACATCTGTTAAATGAACTCCATCTCTTTGAACAATGTTCACTCCATCATGTTTTATATTGTGGAAAGATGCCATTCCTATATCTTGTAAACAAGCACATACACTTGAAACACTTGTGTAAAGGCGCATTATAAATGCCATGTCATATCATACCATATCATATCCTACAGATGTATTAACATTCAGTCTCCCTTTTTCAATTTGTGGACAAAACAAGTTTGATCTTTTCCACATTTGCCTTTGAGTAATCAGTGAAAAAATAATCTTTGTGGCTGGAACTAGTTCTGTTAGCCTTCTGAAAATATCTTTCATTGCAACTGCAAAAATATTGCAGTTCCATAGCCTAAACTATTTCCTCCACAATGTCTAGAATCATTTCTGGAGGTTGCAAATGCACCATCTCTTCACACATGGGTAACAATTCACTCCACTTCAAACTCCATGCCATAACACCTCCACTTCTTTTAATCACCAATCACATCCAAAAACTGTACATGTAACCATGTCACCTCAGTTCAGCATTTCAGATGTACATTTCAAATTTGAGGGTACATTGTAAGTGATTTCAATCCGGCACTTCACCTAAGTCAATGCCTAGCGCGGGATGCACAACTGAAATCCTTAATTATTTATGTATGTCTATAAGTTCTTTTATTTCTGAATGATGTACCCTTATATCACGCCCCTCTCTTTGAATCCCCCCCGGTCACAATGAACCAGGAGGCAGGCTGTTTCGCAAAGATAAAATATTTATTTTATGGATTTGCACAATATATATATCACACTACTTTAATGGTTCTACAATGATCACCAATGGGGTGATGTCACACTTAATCTCTTTAATCACACAGAGTAATGATAGGAAAAATAATGCAGCATAGAATAATACTTCGTGTGGGTTCAATCAAAATGCAATGTGATTACTCTTTCCCCCTCAATCCCCCAATATGCAATATAGAGAGATGGAAGGAGAGAAAACAGGTTTCAGGAAATACAGAATTCAACAACACAGTATCAATCCCAATTTCCCCCCAGCAAACACAGAGAAAAACAGGAATGATTGCAACTTGTCAAAATGGTTTTGAATGTAGCTTTGAATGGATGGGAGAAACACTGAAAATTGATTTAATTTACTAAAATGGTTCCAATACTAGTGGGAGCCGCTTTGTATGGTTTCAGATAAACACTAGCAATGATTATTGAGTAACTAGCAAGTTGAACACTTAATTCTGAGGTTGGATGCAATGAACAGCTATTTCACAGCTGTTTCACACGTGATAGATTTGAGCCAAACGAAAAATTTGCTGCAAACTTTTCCACGCGCAGTAGGCATGATTGCGGAATAACTATTGAGATACGGTTCTGGGTTCATTGGAAAGCTGAGGATGTTAGTTTCAATTTGAGACTTAAATTTTGTTTCTAGCATAGAAGAAGTTATGAAGGTTTTTGTGAAGGTCGTTTTTTTCAGAAAAAGTCAAAATTTGCAAAATAAAGATGCGCTTTTTAACATTAACAAACAAGATTTGGGGCCTCATTCCGAAATTGGAGGTAGTCATGGCGCTATTTGCGCCATGACTGCCTCCAATAAGGGTACCGGCACCGGTCTCGTTCAATGGGGACTTACCGGTGTAGTCTGACCTTTGCAGGACTGGTAAATCCCCATTGAAAAAGCCATTCCGCATTCCCATTTGAGCCCTCGTAGGGCTCAATGGGAAGGCGCCAATAACGGTACCGCAATTTGCAGTACCGTTATTAGCTCTGAAGTCCCTTAGCGGGTCCTGTCCATAACACCTGGTAAAACCAGGCATTGAAGGAGGGACCCGCTAAGGGAACTCGTAGTAGGGTGGTAAGGGATTACCGGCACCGGTCTCCTTAACGGTGCCCGGTATCCCTTACCACCCTACCTGTAATGAGGCCCTTCTTTACACTAGGGAGACTATGAAACCGCAAACTACACAACAGCGCAGCCACCAGCCCAGGATATCACTGGTTGATTTGGCCTGCTGAGACGCTTGCCTGTCTTCTGAAAATATATTAGCGCAAAGATGATTTGAACACTACTATTACCAAAGGACTATAGGGCGGAGAGAAAGTTCAGCTAAGACAAAAAGATTCTAACAATGCAGTTCTGGATATAAGAGAATGGGATTGGATAGGATTACTTATGGATAAGATATTTGCCAGGGACAATCCTATGCTATGGATACTCACTACCACTGTTTGGAATGGACCCATCAGGGATCTGGTCAGGGAGACTTTCTGGACAGGAATTCAGCTAGCACACCGGACTGGACTCAAGGCGCTCTGGTTCTGCACTCGGCACGGCACTCTGGACCTTGCACAGCGGAATTGGACTGGATCTGATGGTTTGGTTCTGGTTCCCAGCTATCTGGTCACAGCTCTGCTCTATTACTGGTTTGGATCTTGGGATTCTGGCAATAGTTTGGAGCAAGAAAGCAGCGCAGCTCAGCCAAGCTGTTCTTTTTGTTCCCCTGAGAGGTCTGGGGTAAAATCTGGTTTCAGGATTTATTAAAGGACAAGCTGAGAATGGTTCAGCTTTGGAAATGGGCCTTACTGCTTTCAAAATTCTGGAGTCTGGATTTCTCTTGCAAAGTGCTCCGCCAGCAATCGGTTGGTGGGTGAATGTATGTGTGTCTAGGTCCTAAACTGTCTCTATTTATGTATTTCCTAAAGGGGTGGGTATGCTGAATTATATTAGGCACACCCCTAGGGATTCTATTGGTTAGGGTATTTCCTCTCCCCTGATTTCAGAAGAAAACAGAGTGTCATCATGAGGCTGTATTTTACGATCCAGGGAGAACCTCCCCTTTGTTTCTGCACAGAAAATCTATTTTTCATACAAGACATATTTACAATTTTACACATTTGCTAGCAATAGCATATTGATATCACAGATTTGGTGGAGCAAATATTCATCCCAGCCCCGTCTCGGTAAGAGCTTGGGTCTAGATTTGGCAATTTTTTGAACTTTTGGTCTGGTACCGAATGTCAGATTTGTCCACATTTTTACACATATGTGCGCATGATATCTGGGCATAATCATATGAAGTTTCATGTTTCTGGCATCACCGCAATTGCTACAAAACCACTAATTCTCAAGTCTTGTCCCTGAACATAGCACAGAGTTCTGAGTACTTTTAAAACGTGACCAGAATTTTCATATTAACCATACTATATTTTATAAATCTTTACAATTTTGCACAGTCCTCTGTCAGTCCTTTTCAAAAATATACTTTCTTGTGCTTTAAGAATACACATAACTGTCTGTCCCACCCCAAAGTTTTGGTGGGTCAAGAGCAATCCCCGCCTCTTTCCTCTAGCAGGGGTTTCTCTTGACACTTGCATCTGCATATTCTTTTCAGCCAAGGGAATCCTTTGTTTCTCCCCAGTGCAACAGGCCAAAATCTCCTCCCCTCTCCATTAACACCTGAATGGGAGTTCCTGGGGCAGAGAGCAGAAGGAAGGAGCCTGTTCTTTGGGGCACACTGTGGAATTTGCTTTGAAGTTCTGTGGCTGGCATCAGAGGTTACTTAAAAACTCAATTTGTTTAAAATTGTCTTTGATAAAATAAACTTACATTTTCAAAATAGGCAAACAGATCTCTAATTCCAGTCTTTTTAAACATAGAGATTAAATAGTTGCAACCTCTATTGTTTTTGATAGCAAGTCACTTAATTTCAACCATGTGATTTTAACTGCACAAGTTAAGCTTCTAATGTAATTAACTGACAGCTGTCACACAGGCGGCCAGTGGTACTGCGCCCATTTCTGACAGATTTTACAGACCAGCACACTTTTTAATGTGGATATTCTTGTGATGGAATCTGCTTTTCCTGACATTGTGTGCTTATGTGGATTCTTTGAATCAGGTGACGGGTATCACCCAGCAAGGATGTTGGATATTTTCTGATGCTTGGAATCATTATTTTGTAATTTCAGCAACCAAGGAAAAAAAGGATTTCAGAGCACCTTTGGGTTTCCTCACAATAAAATACTGCCTTTCATGTAGTTTCCATTTTCACTCTGTGGGCAGCCCAATGACAGGTTTCAGTAGTGTGGTCTCCTGTTCCACCACTGACACAGGAAAAGTAGATTGGCGGCCAACTTTCTGGTTTCACAGCGCAATTTTCAGAGGTTTAGCGTGAATAGGGCTTTTTGCGGCCATTTCGCTGGTTCTGGTGCCACCAGCACACAGTGATATCGCAGGGCAGAGCCTAGTGGGTCAATGCATCCCACAACATGTCTCCTGCCATTCAGAGCTTCTTCTATAAAATAATCTACTGTGGAACTGCCCCAGATTTCTATTCGTAGATTCAACAATATCTACATTTAAGCAGAAATAGTACGGGCATGCTTCTATTTTAATATGTTTTTTTTCACCACCTTTTTATATATATACCTGGTTGCTACCACTTATACCTTGTAAAAAGTTTCTCAATAAGCATATGCTCTTTTCTAATCACTGCTATCAAATGCCATGTATTGCAAAATTCACCACCTGCTCACATTAAGTGGCAGTTACTTACTTGTACTGTCATCGTATTGCACTTCCTCACACAAACTGCCACTTAACAGTGTTCTACCACATCTTTTCCAAGTGCATTTTGCTTACTTGTAAAAAAAACTACAAATGGTGGAGCTCCAAATGCACATATACATTCTCTTAAAAAGAAACATTTTAAAAACAACAGCTTTTTTCCTTACATATACATGTAATATTTTCCAACCTTTGTTACCACATCCCTTATAGTGCCACCATTCTCCACATGCTCACATTAACTACCACTTAGTAGTACCACACTAGTGTTTACCAACTGCATTTCCTTTTCTTTATAAAAATATGAAAATGTTCATACTACTGCTGTACACACTGTGCATTTCTTATTAAAATACAAATCAAAGTAGACATTTCTAAAACATATCAGCTTTCCTCACATCTAAATGTACAGTGCTTTACACCCAATACTACCACATTTCATGTAGTGACACAATATTACCCCTAATTACAAGTGCCACTGAACACAGTGTGTACAATATTTTGCAAATACATGTTCCTTTTTGATTTTATTTTTATAGTAGTAATCATTAGTTGTCATTGTGATTTTGATAAAAAATTGGATCTTTTACACAAAATTACATTTATACATTTAGTGAGTAAAAATGTTAATATAGTTACTACATGCATTATTATACATTTAGTACAAAAAGGAAAAAAAATAAAGTTAATACAATCACTACATTCTTTGTTACAATTGTTGCATTTTAAAATCACATCAATGGGCCTCATTACGACATTGCCGGTCAAAAAAGAAAATTACTAGCATGCCAGTGCTACCGTGTCCGTGTAGCAAAGCTGCCGGAATCTCCGGTACATTCAGAGTCAGTGTGCACACGCATTCCGGCATGCCGGAAACGGTAGCACCGGCATGCCTGTAACAGCCCCAAAACCCCTGTACCGGTATCGTCGCTGCCGCAAACACTGACTCCGGAACCGAGGACGCCGTAATTACTGGTGCCGGTAATACCAGCACCGGAAACAACGTCATCTCACCGGAACTGGAAATGCACCAGCGGCAATTCATTGCAATCCTCATACTACAGGAGTGGAACTGAAAAACGGAGATCTTACAAACACTCAGGAACATGTCTGCTAATCAATCTGCCATCCGTCGCTGCAAACCCCAGTTCAGTGAGCAGGAATTCAACATGCTGGCAGACACCCTTCTGGAGCACGCTGATGACGTTTTCTACGCAGATCTGCGGCGCCAAGCCCAACTCCCAAAAAGGCCATTTGGGAGGATGTGGCTCTCAAAGTCTCGGTAGTCGGTAGTGGGGACAAAACCCAGGGCCGTCCGAGACTGTAGGACGAGGTGGGACGACCTATGTCTCTGTGTCCTCAACCTCCTTGCCGCAGAGCTCAGCCAGGGCCTGGCCAGGTGGAGGCCATCAAACTGCAGGCATGGGAGGAGACATGCAGCACCAGCATATGGAGACCATAGAGGGAGTGGGAGATGTGGAAACGGGAGCAGCGACATCCGATGATGCCAGTGAGTGTCCGTAACCGTAACCCAAAAGTGACATCACGCACCTTGTAGCCCCAATGCCAATGGTAAAGTCCAAATGTCAAGTAAGTGGTACCAGATCCCTGCTGCTATATCACCCACCGACAACCCCCTCCACACAAGTCCAATGTACCTGGCCACAAGACAAGAAACAAACCCCACTAACACACCCCACATGTCCCCTGTATTGGTCACACAACTACCATCTGCATGCGCACAGAAACACAGCACCCAGACAATGTCCAACTGCAGTTGTAACCGCTGTGCCACCGCATGGCCAAAGCCACCCCATGCCAAGATGCAGACTTAAATGACACCAGTCACACAGTTGTCACACCCACCATGTCCCTTCCCTCAGAGTCAACATCATTGCAGCAATGTCCACAAGTGAAACACATCTGTTTCACAATCTAACTTTACATGTCACACAGCCCCTCTGGCATGGCCACAACATACAAACCACTAAGCAGCAGTACCCCAGCCAACACACACTGCACACTCCAATGCCGCACCACAAACTTCACGCCCCAAGCTCATCTTGCTATAATTGATCAGGTATTTTGCCAAGGGCTGTCCTTTCTCTGTTTTTTTTTAAATGTAATTCCAAGTTCTAATCTTTTTTTTCTTGCCATCCAACTCCTGAAATCTAGCCTGTGGTAGATATTTCTGGCCTGGTGCGTCTAGTACTTGATTCTTATCTGATGGGCCAGGCGCGTCAAATCCATCTTCTATGTTTCCCTCACTCTCCTTATTGTTAGGCATTTGCACTAATCCTGGGGGGTCTTAGACATGACATGTCAGGCAGTTTTGTTATTTCTACTAATCCTGGTCATGGGTTGATATTCCTATCCCCTTTCCAGGTTAAGTCAATGCAATCAAGGCTCCCTAAATCCTTCTGCAGGCCATAAGTCGTTTGCATCTTCCCCTCATCTCAATTTATGCCTTCACCCTCTTGGCTCATAGTCTTGTTCCAGTATTCTATCTGTACGCATTGTATCTACCAATGCGTTTCTTAGGAATTTTCTGGAGTCCAGACATAGCTGGTTTTTCCTGCCATTTTTATTTTTTCCTGGCCTTTTTTGGAGTTTCTTCCCCTGTTCCCCCCTTCCTTCTGTTTCTCCTTCTAATGTTTCTCCTGTTCCTC
Organism: Ambystoma mexicanum; assembly: GCF_040938575.1. Classification (NCBI taxonomy): domain Eukaryota; kingdom Metazoa; phylum Chordata; class Amphibia; order Caudata; family Ambystomatidae; genus Ambystoma; species Ambystoma mexicanum. The sequence goes on along the minus strand of NC_090926.1, from coordinate 1,086,518,416 downwards.
ATGTGTATGTATATTATCTAACTCATTATTATTTTAGTTTGAAGTGTCTTGTGTACCCCCCTTGTATTGTTAACTAGATCTTCAGTTTCAGTGTGTTTATCTCGAGTGTGTTTTTTTCTCAGTATTCGTATGTTTCAACATTAAGGAAGACAGGGTGCCTCATTACAAGTCAGCCGGTCCAGAAACAACAGTGGCGATAAATCTGCCGCGACCGTTGTTTCCAGACCAGCTGATTCCGAGTCCTGCACGCAGGAGGTGTCACTCCCGCCAGGTCTGACCTGGCGGGAGTAACACCACCTGCCTGCAGGCGGACATGGAAACACTGGCTCTGTCATAGATGGGAACCGGTGTCCTATAGGACTCCATGAGAATGGGGATTTACAGATTCCGCCTTCGGAATTATCAGGTCACCTGGGTTTTAATGCCCCGGTGATTCCGGCAATCACGGAGGTGGAATGGTATTATGGGCTTGCTGCCGGTTTTTCCGGCACGGCTACCGCCGGACTCGTAATGAGGCCCTGTATGTCTATTTTTACATTTAATTCACACAGAATGAGTGTATGTGCTTTTACTTCATCTTTAATATTCTCATATAGTTCAACTGATGTGCTAAGTACTGTATTAAGTGCTGAGCTAGATGGTGAAGAAAGCGTAATGAGGTCATCTGCCTCCCGTAGAGTATGATGCAGATGCCTTGTGTTTGCTTTATCTGTCTTGCTCACACTCATCCTATTCGTCACTTCGGGCAGTAGCTGTGATGGTGAGCCCATTACCAGATCAGAGACCTCATATAAGGACTCAAACTCTTGGTTTCTCTGTTGGGGAACATGTGCAACTCCATGTGCAATCTGACAGGACTCTATATCTACCTCTCCTTGGCTATATACCAAGTCCCCAGTATAGCTGCCCCTTGCAGAATGCTAATATCTGTATGTCTCCAGGGAACCCCAGGATGGCAGATGTAGATTGTGCCATTCTTCTGAGATCTGTACTAGAGCCTATTTGTTTTTAGTACACCCTAGTTGTAGGATCCGTACCTGCTGTAACATTCCATTGGGATTTCAAACTCGGGGCAATATACCGCTTCTTTCCACATTCTATTGTATAATCGACACAAACACTAGTGATAGCAATACTATTAATACTATTGGCCTGTTATTCCTGATGATCATTTATCATTTTGTCTGACATTCCTAAATTACAGCAGATTGAATTTAGCAACTCATCTTCAGTGTTTTGTTTTGTGTAGGTTCGTTTGTGCTTTAGCAACATATTCAAATGTGCGTAATTGTTCTTCCGCTTCCTTGTTTTGGGGGCTACAGGTGTTTCTCCAATACTTCGAAAACAGAAGGAGTCTATTGTTTCCTTGTTATTGGTGGCATATTTGTGCAGTTAGACTTGCAAAAACACAATAATGGTGGCCCCCCAAATCAGTTTCTACAGATTTGGACCCAGGAACAGAGTGTTATTTAGCTTCAAAATCTTACCACACCCATGGGCAGTCAGCAAAGTGTGTATGTATTTTACAGTAACCTGGCACAGTGAACAGTGTCATATAAGCTGAAAATCACCACCTTATAGCAATTTGTTTTAAATCAAGTTGAGAGTGGCTCCCAGCTATGAGCCCTTAACAGCTATTGATCATCCTTAGCAACAATTAATAGTATCAGATGTTCTTAGGATTGTTTGAATTGTTTGCTTCAGCCAAGCTGTAAATAATCACCCGTTGTTAGTCATCAACAGCTATCCAAATGCCATAATAGAATACATTTCCCCGTATTTAGTTGTGGACCCACAGTCACTCAAATGTGAACCCAGACAGCGGGATGTACTTGATTCAGTGCTGGTTGACAATAGATGACCAGTATTTTCCCACACTGAGTTCAAAGGCGTGAGCCCACAGTCACTCGGGTGTGGTTCAAGGGCCCGAGTCAGTTATGCGGGTACTATGGCTGCTTGATTGCCCATTGTCAGTAGTTATTTAGATTTTCCCCAAACCAAGTTCAAAGGCAATGTGCCTGCAGTCACTCGATTGAAGAACCACGCAGTTGGAAAAGTACATTTGCTCCCCAGCCGAGTTTTTTCCGTGATGTCACCGAAAATAGGCGCACCGTTCAAAACAGCACACCGCGTGTCAAGTTCTAAATGGGTACATTACAGTGTGGGATGTAACAAATACCTTAAGTATCCACGTTGTCACTGTCACACTCTATGTTCCGCTCTTGGATTGTGATAGCAGAGCTCCGAATTCACTCTCCCATGCGAACACAGGCTCCACCAAGCACTGGGGTTTTATGGGTGCCGCCCCCTTTTCCAAGAAGCAGCAATTGCAGACAGACTCCAAGTCTGATGCAGTGTAGGATGTAGCGCATTGTAGCGCAAAGAAAAAGACTCACAGGAACATTCAGCCTCACATCACAGAAATATGGTGCAAGTGCCAATGTATGTATACATGTTTCCCTTTCAATAAATTCCTACTAAAACACACAAGTCTAAATGCAACACCTTTCCTTACATAAAAAAGACTAGTCTGTTGCAACCACTGCCATAATACACTATATAATAAAAACATACACTGCTGCCACTGCAAAGTTCCACATTACTACCACTAGACGACAGTTTGCCCTACTTTTCAATAACACTAGAGCACATTAGAAAATGATTGCACCATGACAAGTGCAGTTCCCATATTAAAAGCACAAGGGCAAACATTGCCCTACTGCAAAAAAATATTTTTTAATGCATTTTTTTTCAAGGCAAAGTTTTCCGTGCAGCTAATATCGTTCCATAGTAGGGTTAGTGCAAACTTTCCTCTGCTGCAAAAATGCACTAAACATACATCCTTTTTTCACCATGCAAATGTGTACCTGTTGCTTATAATATGCCAAACTGCACTTGTGATGGTGCAATCGTTTTCTAATGAATCCCGCTGTTTTTAACAATAAGGCACCCTTTACCCTTGTGCTAATAATGCAACTTTCCACTAGCACCAGTGCAAAGTATACATAATCTCGCCCCAGATTGAAACAACATAGTTAACATACTTTAGCACACCACACTAACGCAATAAATAACAACCTTTGCTACTTAAACTACTTAACCATTACCATATATACCAACAAACTTTCTTTTACAATTACCGGAAAAAAGAAGATTGACAAACACAGCTACCGCTGAAGAAAGACAACTCTCCACATCCTGCAAAGTAAAGATATTAATAAAGCATGTATATCTCTCATATTCAAATTGAAATAACATACTTTCACTATGTATTAGCGGTGAAGGCATCATGAATTAGACACAAACAACAGATTCAAATTTGAACTCAAAGGTTTTATTTAACTTAAAATGCAGTATGGAGTAAGGCCTAACTTTCCCTATGCTAAGGTGGGATTTCCTACCTAAAGAAAAACAAGGATAGTCTGTGTTAGAATGTCCAAATCAAATAACAGTCTTTGTTCAAATCCTATACGTTCCCTCACAACTAATGTGTAGGGATGTCAGCATCAAAGGAAATAGTGTTTGAAAGGAAGTTCAGAGCTTCTTCTAGCTCTTGACTGGTGATCTGCTTCCCTTTCTCCAAGTTCAAAACAGTTCACAAAATATCAGTGTTCCGTTCCCCAAGAGTTCAAATTGTACAGCTTTTGAAAACAGTACTGTTAGGCAGAATTATATGCCCCTTGGGAACAGCACACACAATTAGGACTACAAGCGACAGTACAAATTCAACTTTGGTACAAGCCTGTACTACACAGTAAAGTGGTAGCGATGGCTGAGCAGCCAGATTTATCTCAAGAGGAAACTGAGCATTATCAATAGTTACACAAAGGACTGCAATTACTATGATTCAAACAAACACTGACTCAAGGTTTCTAAGTAAAAGAATATACATTTCAGTTAGTAAACATTTCACTATTATCAAGCAGTTCAAAAATCATGTTTCTAATACACTACACCACACCCAATAGATTCTGGACAAGTTAGGCTCAAAATGAAGTGTGAGCAAAATGGCACTACAGTAATAAAAAGGGAGGGAAAGACAAAGTTAGGCAGAGGTTGAGCAGCACCAACAAGTAAGTGAGCCGGGCAATCTAGAAAATGTAACTACAGTGAGGAAATCAAATCAAAAGGCCAGGGCCAAAGTCAATGGACCAAAGTCTTTGCAGAGGATCACACAGTTCAGGGTAGTTTGCGGTTAAGTCTTTGCCAAGATTTCAGAACGAAGTTGCTCATGTGTAAAGTTACTTTAAAGAATAGAGAAGGACAAGCCCTCGGATTGCCGAAAGATTTCACGCACTTTCACCGCAGCTGGATGAAATGAACAACCAGGTTAGCACAGTACCTTTAGAGCAGAAGAATGCTGTAGCTGAGGCAGACGTTCCTGGAAGGACCTGCAAGCTCACAGTTCCTGAAGCAACTGTCAGACTGACAAGAAGGAGGAAGACTGGAGGGTCCTGCACTGCCCTGAGAAGTAACCAGCAGCAGAGCAAAGCGGCCAATAAAAGGTGTGCTCCTTAAAACGCAAGCAGGGTCCGTTCCTCCTGGCTATCCTGTTCACTGTAGCTCTGTACAGCAAATTCGACCAGAGGAGGGAGGTCTGACTGGCAGTTTGGTGAACAAGTTGTTCCTACCAGCTCAAGGGGAGAAGATTCTTTGCAGATATTCCCTGTTGTCGAAGTTTGGAGATTCAGACCCGCAGCAGGGCTTCACTGGGAGGTTCAGCCATGGTAGAGGTCCTCTTCTGTTAGCTTCTCTTCGGTTCTCTCGATCCAGTGGCGACTCTGCCTTTTCAGCCCCAGAGACCTGCTTTTTATGCAGTTTTCCCCCATTCACACAGCATGGCTGTCAATCACACAGAAGGGTGGCTGTCCTGCCGGGACAGTCACCACAGCCAATCGTATCAGAGTGCGACATGGGTCCAAGGAGACCCTGTGCAGGGAGTCCTAAACCCCTGCCTCACATCCTGTCACCTCAGACATTCAGGTGCCAAGTGAGGGCTTCTGTGCCGACGCCTGTGAAAGGCCGGTGAACAATGGAACCAAAACCTCGTTTGGCGCACAGAGTAAAACACGAGAAAGACTTTTACAAAAAGACATGGTGAATAAACCCAGGCAGAAATGTATAAAATTGTATATGGTCCAGCGGGTTTAAGTTTGAGGCAACCAAGATAGCCTAAATAAATACCAGGACTATATTAAATTAATGCAGTGGGAAAAGTAGGGTAAATACCACTGCCACCAGCGAAGTCTTAATGAAAAGGGAACGAAACAGTGGTCCATGAGAACCAGACAAAACACTACAACTAGTAACCCTTTCCAGAACTCTAGACTAATAAAGTCAATGGCAACTTTGCATGTTCTGGGAGACAGTAGTCAGTCCCAGAAAATGGAGTCTGAGTTGGGAAGTCGAAAAGACAACCCTGTGTCGCTGCACTTAAGGTGCTGTGTAACACACAGTAAAAAGATGATGCCTATGGAGTAGGTGAGGCTCCACAGTCTATGAACACAAAAATGTTAAACACACACTGCAAAACACATGCAAGAGTAGGAAAAAGGCTCAAAGTCTCACCAGGTGAAAAAGACAAATCCTATAAATCCAGCAAATCAGTAGGTAGGGGAAATTAGCCATTCTGGAGAATTCTCCCTAACAAGTACAATCCCTTGGACACTTCCCAGCTTTCTTGTCGTTAGTACTTTTCACTGGTTCACAAAGATGTATATATTTCTTAACTCCAAAATCACATAACTGGTTGTTGGAAAACACATACTTCTTTGTAGATACTTTCATGGGCCTTTTCCCTAAAGGGGGCAGTTGGTTTAGGCACAGTTGCCAGACCACAGGGTCCACCCATTACAGGTCACGCAACCGATACACCTTCTTATCTACTTTTCATTAACAATTGTCCACTGCCTTCCGTTGTCAGTGAAGCTGGTCTCTTTCATCACTGTCACACTCTTCCAACACTTTACCATTGTGTGGTTAGCCACTATGCACTTTGTTACACCTACTGTATTCTTCTGGCTCCTACCAATACAGGCTTTCCCTTAACCAACAGTACCTTGAACTCTTTCAGCTTTGGCCAAGACTTGGTTCCTTCACTCATAACCTTTTTAGTATTCTCCTGGCTTTCCCAAACCATTCATTCTGTGGTATCTGCTACTTGCACCACCTTGCTTTTAATTCTATTCACAAGTACTCATAACTTGCTTTTGTTCTGAGCGGCATTCAACATGTCTTTCAATTTGTTCGATATTCCAAAGTATCTGTTTAAGCCTTCATAAGTGCTAATAACAACTTTCAGTTTGTTTTATTTTCGAAAGCACTTGTTTCAGCATTTAAAAGTGCTTTTAACCCATTCGATATTCAAGAGTGCGTGTTTCAGACTCCTGGAGTCCGAGTGCCCTGGTAGGAGTGTTTCCCTGGTTTCACTCAACGGCTCCCTTCGGTTTCCCTCTCTCTTCGCACTGCTTTCCGGTTTACATAACTCTGCTCTCCCTTTGTGGAGGCAAAAGAGAATACCACTCGCTCCCCTGGCTCTTGGGGTGACTGAAATGCTTTGGCGCCCCACAGCTTCCACTGTGTGCACCCAGCACGGAGGGCTTACATGGTTTCCAGACCCTCTAGCGGCAAGCCTCTGCCACAGCATTCCTCTCTCCTGCTCGGCACGGCTCCTGACTCTGTATCTCCTGCTCCTCTTTCTTCAGCTAGCTTCTCTCCAGCCCGCTTCTGTGTTCCCCTTATTGATGTGCAGCAAGGCTTTTTATATTCATTGGAATTGTAAAATGACCACAGGTGTGGGTCATTAAGTTCAATTGCCTGACCATAGTGAAACCCATAAACTGGACATGCCTGACTGTTCCACTGGTACCACTCCATAGCCCTCTTCTTTGTCTCAGTACCAGAGAGGTGTTTGGGGATATCTGAATTAAGTTATAATTCTGTGTTGGTTTTTCTTTGTCTTGTTACTTGACTGATTGTCTATATTAACAATATAAGGCTGACATCTATTTATCTCACCCAAATGAAGATATGTCCTCCTAGTTGGTCTGTTCCTGGTCCCAGTGTTGGGGTGGTGTTTTTGGTGGACATTTTGGAAGGAACAAATCTAAAAGATGTAGGAGTCATCTGGGTATGAATGAGGTCAAGGTGGATTGTGACAGGTCTGAAATACTACATACAAAGATCACCATGAACCACAATAACAGTGTCAATTTCATGCTGACCTGCAGACCTCCTATAGAAATGCATTAATTTAATGAAAATATCACCCAATTGCTATCTGCATTACTGAAATCCAATTGTTCCACAATTTTCCTGGGTGACTTAAATTGTTGGGAAGGTGACCTGAGAGATAAGGCGGCCATTGACTTAGAACAATTATTAAATAATATAGATATCTATATACAAAGCTCTGACCCTGTTCACATAAAGGGCAATATTTTAGACTGGATTTCAAGTGGAAATATCAAGGTGGCAGATCTGGTTACGGCTCCAATTGTATGGTTGGATCATTTCTTCATTACAGGTTTTTTTGAGCTTCCACAACCTTACCAGTACAAACATGAGATCCCCCATAAGGTCCTAGGTATAACATTTCAAACAATCAAAACCTCACACCTAGCCAGATGTCTGAGAGACCTGATGTCCCATACCACTGATCGAGCCTCCGCCATTCTCTTAGTGAAGAATTACAATTCTCATTTAGAACTGCTGTTAAATAGAATTCTACTGCTGAAAATTAGAACAGTCAGGGACTGTCCTAATCATCAGAAATGGTTCACCCCAGACCTTACTCTGCTTAAACAGAAGAAAATACAGGCCAAACGCAATTGGCTCAAAAAGAAAGTACAGGTGAATAAAGATGTCTGGAAATTTAGGGAGAGGGAATACAAACTCAAGATTATGGCGGCCAAACAAAATCATTATAATGATCAAATCACAAGAGCAGGAAATGAAACTAAAGAGTTATTTAAATTATTCAAGGCTTGGGAAAAAAACAATGCCTTGAATCAGGCCTTTAATTCAGACAAAGATGATTGACTTCAGGTACAGAAAGCCGTTTACGGATAAAATTACATTAGCGTGTGCTAGAATCTGCAAAGACCTGGACCACAAATTCTGATGGTAAACCTCTGGCACTGGTGGGTTGCAACAAGTTCAGGGTTCTCATATCATGTTTAACTTTGTTGCCGTAGCTGTCACCGAGGTGGCAAATTTACTGAGTGATATGCACCCAACTAGTTGTCCAGGAGACCTTCTTCCTTCAAAATGTAATTGACAAAATGGCCACTAACCAGATGCAACATCATGTGGAGGCCACTGGCCTTCTCCATAAGAAGCAATCAGGCTCTCATTCAGAGTGCTCATGGGACCGAGAGCACTCTTCCCGATCTTCGCACCCATATGCTTTATGCCTTAGAAAGGAGTGGTGCAGGACTGCTGATTCTTTTACACTTATCGGCAGTGTTTGAACAACTCGATTATAAAAGGTTGCTGTACCGGTTGAACAACATAGGTTATTTTTCAAAGAAAGCCAGAGTCTGGATGGAATCTTTCCTCTGTGGCCATAAATCTAGAATGTGTTGTGGACATGCTTCCTCTGAGCTAGAGCCTATCCTGTGTGAAGTCCTGTAGGGGGCATGTTTATCCCCATTTCTTTTTAACATTTACATCAAACAACTGTGTGATGAAATAGAGAAATTGGGAGTATTTTTTGCTAACTATGCAGATGACTTCTGGAACTGAGTGGGGATTATGAAAATGACCAGGAGAAGCTAAACAAAATCTACACGCTTGTCAAAAACTGGATGTCTTCTAATTGGCTATGTCTAAATTCTGGCAACCAAATTCATGGTTTATGGGTCTAAATATGCCTGTGGTGGTCTTGGATTATAAGTGTTTTTGCATTGACAGAGATTGCATTACTGTGGCCGGCAAGGTCAAAACCCTTGCTATCTTTATGGAGGCATCGCTTAACGCGGATGCACATTTCTACTATGTAGTCAAAAATTCCAACTCCTTCTTGAAAGTTCTGAGACAGATTTGCCTTCTGGTAACTCAGACAAAACATGAGAAGTTAGTTCAACTTGACTATTGCAATTTGTTGCTTGGTGGAGCAAGCAAGGGTACAATCATGTCAACCTACTGTAGAGGGCCCCGTAGCAAGAAGTACTATAGTTTGAAAGCCAACATTGTGTATTTTTATAACGCGGAAGATGACTTGCACTAGGCGTGGACATAGCTGTCCACCTGACCTTAGAAACCCAATCCCAGTCCAGTCCACCAAAGAAAGTATACTTATATGTACCTTTTAAGCCTACCACAATCCAGCTTACGTTTCCTTATTTTGGCACCCAGTACATCACTTATGACAAGTTTTTAGTATAAAGGTTGTGTTTTTTTAATTAAATATATTGAGAATGCTTGGGCGGCATCTGTTGATGCCAGTTGTACTCCCTGTTTTAGAGAACTGTTATTAAAACAGTTTTGCCAACTTCCTGAGTCAGTCTGATTATTGATGTATGAGTAAGATCTGCGTACCATCCATCTCAGATAGCGCTACCTCGTCTTAAAGGGCTTGCAGGTTCACTTGGTAGCAGAGGATGGTTCAGGTCCATCGGCTAGTAGGTCTTTAGTGTTTTCAGATAGTCGGACACACTCCAGCATTTAGCCAGAGGATCGCAAGGTTTCATGTGAAGAGCAGCCGATATAGAAATCTTGCAAGAAAAACAATACAGGTGGGACAGGTCCGTCTTTTACAAAATCCCTCCTGGTTTCCACAGGCGCTGAGTGGACTTAAGGTGTTGGAGGAGGGGTCGATTCTGAGGATCTAGAGTTGAAAAAAATGAATGGTGAGTAGATTGAGGCGACTGGCAAAATAAAGGGGATGGGATTGTGGTAACAGAGGTTTGTTTAAACGTGTTTGGTATATAAGACGAGGAGCGTCTAGACAAGGAGCTTCTATAAGAGCCCAGTTACCTACTTCAAGGCAAGTCAAAAAGGAGTCATTTCAAAACTCCACGGGGATACTTAGGCAGCACATAAACAGGTCTATGATAGAGAATGTCTCAAACTCCAATCAGGGTATCGTAAGGGCTAGATGAAAAAGAGTACCCTGGTGTTTTCTTTGAAAAGTCGACTAGTTTGTCTGTTTATGTATTTTGTAATTGAAAGGAGGTGTTGAGGAGCGATGGGAGTAAAATTGTGAGGTTAAGGATGAGAAAAAGTTATCTATCTTTTACTCATTGTCAGCCCGACTGAACAGGAAGACTGAGATCATTGAGAAGTAGAGGCTTTGAGCGGCGAGAATTGGAGTATTTGTTATTTTTCTGAAACGTATTTGTGTAACTAACGGTAAGTATTGGCAGTCAATTGAGACTTGTCACAATGGGGGATGTTACTCCACTGATGCATCTGTGCGAAACACTGCCAAAACACGCATCCAAGCTTAAACAGTATAGTGCGGAGTGGGTCAAAGGCACAGCAGATAAGATGTTCAGGCCATGGCCACAAGGGGGATCGCTGTCAAAAGTGGTTTTGCAACAGATGACCACATACTTGCACGCTGCATACACAGGGACGACGTTGGAAAAGAGGTTAGCTAGTTTAGAGCTTTGTAAAATGTACCAGGAGGAGCGAGAGGACCTGCCTCCTGAGGGTTGGATGCTTAATCAGTGTAGGGAGGAAGGTGCTGAGTCTTCTGCTCCCCTTACCTCGCCCGAAGTAAAGGGCTATGGTACAAAAGATGAAGGATTGTACCCATTAAGGGAATTAAAAGAGGCAACAGGTTATAGTAACCGATACATGAACCGCCTGCTTATAGCAGTGACGAAAGTCCAGAAGAGGGCAGAAGAAAGCAGGAGGTCTTTAAGGTCTCAACAGACAAGGAGGAGAAAAGTGATCGTCCAAATACATCAGTAGATATAGAACAAGAGATTAAGAGATGGAAAGGAAAGAAGGATAAAGCTGATGAGGTAACGCTTGTACAGAACAAATGGGTGGACAGATATTGTTCAAGCTCGATGGGAAAAGTATCGAGGAAGTTAGGCAAAGGGAAGATCAAGAAGAACAGGACAGAAAAGACAGGGAACGAGAGAAACGATTGAAAGAAGATGAGCACAAAAGAAAAAGCAGGCAGAGACGCGAACAGATGCATCAGGAAGAGCAACAGAGAAAGGAAGAAAGGGCAGAGGAGCAAAGGAAGGATGACAACAGGCAGAAAGCAATCGAAGAACGAGATAGTCAAGACAAGATGAGAGAAGAAGAGGAAGAATAGATTTTACAGAATAAAAGGATGCAAAGACGAAGGGAAGAAGAGGTGCATAGAGCAAATGAGAGAAAAGAAGGGAAGAGGCAAGAGTTAAATGGGAAAGAAAGCGAGGGAATTAGATAAAGAAATGGAGCAAAAGACAAAGAGAAAGCGATATCGATCGCATTCAGAAAGAGCTGATGAAACCGAGTCCAGTAATATCATGGGGCAACATAGATGAGTTTCTCCTGTCGCAGGGAGCAACGTCACGGCCATATATGGAAAACCTAGACGAGAATTATGAGATAGGAAGTATCAGCGATAGAATTGATAAAGCCAATCAGGTTATGAGAGCGAGAGGTGGATCAGGAAGCAAGGGATAAGAAGATTGATCTATAGTCTCCCACGAGGCGAAGAAGGAAGCTCACTTGATTTTGAGCATAGAGCTTTGTCTCTCAGCAGGCTAACTTTAGATAGGGGTAAAGGAGGGAGAAGCCATACTAGTTGGGGACAAGATATGTCAGATGAAGAAAGGCAATCCTTCCATGGGGAGGAGGGAGAAAGTGCATGCGGTCCTGCGTGATGTCTGCTGACAGACAAGGAAGTAAAATGGTCTGATCTAGAGCAGCCCAAGGACAGGACACCGGAGCCTATAGCACATTTAGAGTGACCTAAAGGACAATCACACAGTGTGAAGGGGGAATCACCACCATAGGTGAGTAGGTTGAGGTCATTGCCAGATAGAAGGCAATCAGGAACCATTGTCCCTACTATGGATAGGCAGACGATGGGACCTGATTGCGGATTTGGGGTTACGCAGTTACCTTTATTGGAGAAAGGAGGGGCCAGACCACAGTGCATTCTTTGGCCACAAATGGATAACGATAATTTAGGGTGTAAACTCCACAACTTAATGGCGGGGGTGGGGAAATGGATTTATGAATTTGAGAAGATGACAGGAGGAAATACTCTAGCTATAGGGGACATTAAGGGTCACCTAGCAGCCATTTTTGAGGAAAGGGCTGATGACATTTGGACGAGCGCAGGATATTCAAGTGTCACATCACAGAACACAGCGCACAATGGAGCGCCGTTTAACAATTGTAGAGCAGCTGTCTGGAAAGTGCTCAGGGTACAGTCTCCTGATACATCAGATATGGGTGCAATTATGGCATGTAAGATGAAAGCTTACCAAGATCCACTTGCACTTCAAAGTATTCAGGAATTGGACTTTGGACGTGAAGGATACGTAGGGGAAATCTGTGCCAGTATTTTACCACATTCTGTGTCAGGGATTACCAGAGCAAGTGCAGAGACAGCTCAAGAAATTAGTAGGAATTGAAGCGAAGCCATGGTCAGAGATACATTTGACTATAGTGCATCACTGTCGGCTGCTGCAAGAGAAAAATAAGAAGGAAGATGCTAGAAAACCAGAAGAAACTAAGTTAGTTCAGAAGAAATTGTCAAAGTATACCGTAGAAGGAGCAGTTTTGACAAGCAGAGAAGGATTGGGAATGCAGCAAGCAGTGGGTGCATCACAGGCAAATAATCAATGCCAAAGTAGATTTGGGAGGGAATGGATTTATACCGCGAGGCAGAGGAGCGGGTTACAGAGGAAGAGGTGGTATTTTAAATAATCAAGGTGTTTTTCAGAATAACGGAGGGTTTCAAAATATGCAGAATGACAATCAGAATAGGCGGGAGGGTCTAGTCATAAGATTCCCTCCTGTATGTTGGACATGTGGAATGACAGGACACATCACGCAAACATGTGTGAGCCAAGGGTATGTACAGTATGGGCAATTCTCAAGAGGGGGGAAAGCTTATCCTCCAGCATATAGTTCAAAAGCTAGGGATGGGTTCCCCCAATATCAAACAGTGTATCAAGCACAAGCGCTGCATATGCAACAGGCAATGCAGCCACAGCAAGCTTCATTGAGTCCACCACAAGAGCAGTCAAAGCACGCACTCATGCAGATACAGAAGAATGCAAACACAGGACAATTATTGACACCTAGAGTAGAGGGTGTCACTGTGGTGGCAGGAAGTCCATTCACAGGTACTGGGATAAGCATGCATCCACAATAGGACAGCTCACAGGACGACTTGATGTGTTCAGTACTGTCAGTGACACAAGACCCCCAAGAGGAACCATGGGTTGATGTGACCGTAGGAGGCAAATCTTTTTCTATTTTAGTAGACACTGGGGCTACTCGTTCATGTATACGAGAGGGCAAATATCCATTGTCGGGCAATGCCATGAATGTGCAAGGATTCTCTGGAGCTACGAGTAGAGTTCATTTTACTGATGAAATACCAGTCTCCATAGGAGAGTGTGACATGTCAGTTCTATTATTATATTTAAGGCAGACGCCAGTTAATATTCAGGGATGAGATTTAACGACCAAGCTTAATATGATGATTTCTTTCACTGACAAAGGCATAGTGTGTTCTACTCCGGGGATACACTATATGAACGTAGGCAAGTTTATATTGGCGTTTACGTAGAAAATGGCTCTGCGAGGAACGCCATAAGAGCCAGATGTTTTCCATTATGGGGTGCATATTCTGTTGACATGGCTACCCATGTGGGAAAGATTATGAGGATACCTGATGAATTTTTTTTTAGACCACAGATGCCTATGGACGAAGAGTGGAGACAGATTATTCCCCTAGAGTTATAGGAAGCCATAGTGCAAGGGTAATTGGCCATGCTCGAAGGCACCAATGACGAGGACAGGCCATGGAGAACAGTGATTGCCATTGGGGAAGGGTATAGACTGACTGATGTCACTCATGAGGATATGTTTAGAGACGATCCATCAGATGATGAAGTAGCACTCGAGATGAATATTACCGACTGGATTAAGATAGAGAAAAGAGAGATCTCACAGCGAATGATGATCGTGCACCAGGGCCCAGCATTTTTGATGAAGACTTGGAAAAAGTGGCAAACACTTTAAGGACTACAGGCCCCTATGATGTTGGACTATTGAAGGGGTTGGGGAGATTAAGATTAAACTGAAACCAGGAGAAATTTTACCTCAAGCAAGACACTACCCCATATCTCGAGAGGTGGATGAGGGTATTTTTAAGACTATATCGGCCCTTAGAGAACAGGGCATCTTAGTGACATCAGAGTCACCTTACGGCTGTGTACCCTGTGAAAAAATCAAGGGGGGGTTGTGGAGATTTATCCAAGATATGAGACCGATTAACCAGATTGTAGAGGCAGAGTTTCCTCTGGTTTGGAATCCTACGATGGTACTATGTAGTATCCCAGCAGAGGCATGATATTTCATGTAATTTGACCTGAAAAATATATTTTTCTCACTCCCGTTGCACAAGGACTCCCAAGATCTGATGTCATTTACGTTTCATCAGACTAAACTGAAGAGCACTCATTTGCCCCAAGGGTACTGTGAATCTCCATCGATTTTTAATAGGGTCCTCCAGATGGACTTTCGCAAAATATTGATTTAAAGAGTGTTTGGATACAGTATGTAGATGACATTTTGATTTGTAACACAACAGAAGATGAGTACAGACAAAACTGGATTCAGTTAATGACTATCCTAGCAGACAAGGGATGCAAGGTAGTCAAATAGAAGGCGCAGTATTGTCAGGAAGAAGTATTGTACATAGGTCAGATTATTTCACATAAAGGTAAAAAGGTCACATCTGAGAGAGCTGAGGCGATTATGAAAACATCAAAACCACACACGTTAAAGCAAATGCAGCAGTTTATGGGATTATGCAATTATGCTACAGCGTGGGTGTTTGATTACAGTTCACAAGAACGCTTTTGCAGGCTCTAAAGAAAGTACATGCGGATAAGGGAAAAATAGAATTGACTGAGAAAATGGAAGAGGATTTAAAGAGTTGAAAAAATAAATTTGTACAGTTCCAGTTTTAGGGATTCCCAACTATTCTGAGGAGTTTTTTCTGATTTTACACACAAATGGGACAGTCATGACAGCAGTGCTTACACAGAGGAATACATTGGGGTACAAACCCCTGGTATATTACAGTGGGATTTTACATCCAGTTATGAGAGGGCACTTTCCTTGCAAACAATCGCTGGCAGCTTCCGTGTTTGTGATAGAGAAGTCCACCAGTATCGTGATGGGGTGTTCTACGACAATGTTTGTTGAGCGTGCTTTGTTTGCCATTTTGGAAAAGCCTGAGGGTACATTGACATCTCAAAGAGTGTTTGCATATGAGGTGGTTATATTGAATCCAGCTATTAAAATAGACAGGTGTAAAAATAGTAAATCCTGCCATGTTTATAGCTGAGCCTGAGGTAGAGGGAGAACATGTTCATGATTGCTCTAACTACGGGGAATATTACAATGAAATCTTACGTGTAAAAGAAAACCTGTTGTACGGAGGGGAGATGCTTTTCATTGGTGGTTCTTCAAAAATTGATCAAACTGATGGGGAAAGGTATTCTGGTTCAGCTGTGGTAAGATACAGAGCAAATGTGGAATTTGAAGTGGTAGCAAGTGCAAGACTACTTCTCACATTTCGGCACAGGCTGCTGAATTGGTGGTGCTTATGCGCTCGAAAAATATAAAGGACAGGAAGTAACGATGTACAGTGACTCCGCCTATGTGACGTCAACCGTACACGTAGGTTTAGCATGTTGGAAGACGGAGTCTATCTCAGAGTGGACAGCACTCCAGTGCAACACGCACCATTATTGGACAGGCTTATTAAGGCAATACAACTCCCAGTAGCTATAGTGATAGTTACATGTGCAGCACTTACTAAGTGAACTGACTTTATCTCATGCGGGAACAAAGCCACAAGGCCAAAAGGCTTGCATATTCTCCAGACATTTCCAGTTTTGATACTCCAGATGTAAAAGAGAAAGTGGTCACAATTATGATTGTAAATGAAGGGTTTAATCACTTATCAAGAACACAGTTGATGGAAGTTCAAGGCAGTGCACCAAAGGAAGAGCAGGAATTGTGGACAAGGAGGGGGTGTTCTTTATCCCCCTCTGAAGCATTGTGGCGACAGGACAGCACTGGAAAGCCGATGATGCCTGTAGCCTTGTTATGGGTAGCGCTTCAACAGCTGCACTACCCCGCGCATGTAACTAGGGAGAGTCACGCTGCAACTATTGTAGAAGACTGGTTTGCACCGAACCTGTTAGAACACATTTCATTTTATGTAGTAAATTGCATCGTATGTCAAAGGTTTACAGCTGGGCACACAGGAGTGATTCCTTGACCAAATGGTCCTTTTCAGCATTTACATATCGACTATGTTGATATGCTGTAGGTATGTAGTGCAAATTATTATGCATTTCTACGGGAGCCACTTTGAACAGATGCAAGCAATCAAAAGCAATGATTTAATCAAAATAAAACAATTGGAATCTCAAAGGCAAAGTGGGAAATCATTTAAAGACAATTCACACATGTAAAACATTTGCAAACTGTAAATGCGCAGTAACTTTTTACTATGCGATTTTTGATAAAAACGGGTCAACTACACTGTTTCGCAATGTGGTTTTGGTTAGTGGATGTAGCTAAGGATGTTAGGTATCAGTGGGAGTTGATTTCGTTTCTATCTTTAAAACTGAGGGAGTTATGGAGGTTTTAGGGAGTTCGAAAATAAAGACACACATTTTGTAACTTTAAAACCGGAAATTATGGATTATGCTTTTACTCAAGACTAGAGCATGCAGGCTAGATAACCAGGTTGGGACGAAGTAAGCTCTGAGACTGATTCATGACTTCAGTAACAGATGCCCAGTGCCTTCCCCGGCGAAATCAGTCGAAACACCCGAAGTGGGATTTTTTTACACAAATAAAAATGACTATGAAAATGATGCTTCAGCAAATAGACAGAATAAGATAGCACTAAAGATTTTGACACTGTCACTGGTTATGCAAGTAAGGATAGTTCAGATATTAGGGTGGAACAAGATAAGGCAAGGTATACAATAGTTCTCTAGCATCCTGTTAATACTCACAATCCACTGGGATTTAAGATTTTTGGCGCATCAAGATTCTGGTCAATGGTCAGGGACTATCAGGGAATTACAGCACATCAGCTATGATCAGCTAGGCCGGTCACCGGAACTGCACGGGATATGCCCTTCTTGTTTCTGGATATTTCAGATCAGCGGGATGGCGAGTTCATCAGGCAAGAGTTATGGTAGCAAGCCAGATAGTTTCAGGATGCTTCCCCACACCAGAGCGCTTCGCTGGGTTGTAAGGATTAGTTGAGGATTAATTGAGGATTGAGGCCTAGCTGAAAATGGTTGAGCTACTGCTTGGCCTGGAGATTGGCATCTGGATCTGGAAGGATGTTAAAGGCTGGATATTGAATGCTGGATCAGAGTGCTTCGCTGGAATCAGAAGAGAGATTGTGTATGTGTTGTCAGATTTCTCTATTTACCCTTTCAAATGACATCACAAAAATGGGTGTATGTGCCAGCTTAACTAAACTTGCCCCTGTAAACTGGGATTGAATCAGAGCCTCATCTCCGCCTTGCATCTGAGTGATTGCATCAAAGACAGATGATGTCAAGTTTATGGTTTCGTTTTTACAATCCTTAGAAACCTCCCCTAGACAGTAGTATCAAAATCGAATTTTGTCCTAAATACATATTTATACATTTGTAACCTTTACGAAAATCACATACAAGGATTACATATTTTATTGAGTATCTGTTCATCAAAATCCCACAGCTGTGAGACCTTGTTTCACCTTTTTGCAGCATTTTGTCTGTTTCGCCATTAACACATTTTCCAAACTTTCTCCAAATGTTCACAAATATGCATTTTTACCATAAGCATGTGTGTGCAAAGTTTAACAATTCTAGCATAAATACAGTTCCCATAAAACCACAAATATTGTCATTCCTGTTCAGAATATGCTATACAGTTCCACAAAGTTTTGAAATATAGGGCCAAAAATTAGATTAATAAATCTGCCCTTTTGATATTTTTCACCACTTCTGATAGCTAGTTTATAAGTCTCCAAAAAATGTCTGTCTCTGGAGGCAAGGAGCAGCCCCCACCTTTGGGATTTCCTTCTGCAAGCCTAGTTTACGTCCTCTTCACACGTCCGTTTCCTGGCCTGGGCAATCTGCCATTGTTCAGTCCTTGGTAGCAGACAAAAGTCTGGCCTACCCCACACTTATCATTTGTCAGTGAGCACCTGCTGAGATCAATGCCCTCCCCTTGGGTGGAAATCTGTTTTTCAACCTCTTGCAGGCCAAGCCAGCCTAAGTTAACTTTTAATTTCTTGACTTGAAATCCAGCACAAAACAAACTTGTTGCATCAGATGACATAGATAAATGACATTCTTAGGTTTAAACCTGTGGGATCAAAACAACTGAGATCCGTGTTCCTTTCAGCAACAATCCTTTTATATTTGCTAATCCGGCAGATCTTTAGTTTTTGACAACTTTAAAGTTTAATCAGGAGAGTCCATTTGACGGGCTGTCACTCACAGGTAGCCCAGAGAGGCTGCACAGATTTTTGACAGGAATTATCATTCACAGGCAATCCAGTTTTGCTGAGAAAATGTTTTGCTCTTAACATTTGAGGACTTTGTAAATTCACAGTGCTTCATTAGATTAACTGAATTTTAGCACCAAGCAAGATTTTGAGTGTTGTAAATTGTTATGTACAGGCATTTTGAAGTTTCAGCAGCAAAGTAAATGTCATTTACAGGCACATTTTGGAATTTCACTTGCAAAGCACTGCTTCTCCCTCTGTACTCCATGTTTACTTGCCATGGAGCCCACAGGCACTTTTTCGGCAGCGTGTGCTCTGTTCCACCACACATGCACCATGGGTGGTAGGTTGTGCAGCCATCTTTTTGTGTGTTGAAAAAACGTGGTTTTGGAGGTTTTGGTGCACACAAGGGTTTTGCCGCCATTTTGCTGTTTCTCGCACCATAGATAGCAGAGTGAGGCCGCATAGTATAGCAGAGTGGGTCAATACATCCCACATATTCTCCCTCCTGACTTCGTTTTGAGTTCTAGTCGAGGGGGAGTTGGGAGAGTGGGATGTTCTTTTCTGTCCATGTGGAGAAATTCAGTTGCTTCTCCCGTCAGCGATTGAGATGGCACGCTCTCCTCGCCGGTTCCGGTTAGGATGGGACGATACTCCGGATTCCTTGGGTTTTTCCTCCCAGTCCCCGAGTGGTCCTCCTTGGTGATTCTTGGGATTTAGTGCCAATACTAGAAAACAGAACATAACACAGTTATGAAAATGTTCCCACTACTGTGCCCACACATCTTCGGGGAATCTCAGCAGTGGGAAAGACAATTGCATTCCATAACAATTGGCAATATTCCCCATCTATTATTCAGTGATAATTTGCCCATTTTCTCAGGTGTAATCAATGAATATTTAATAATTTTTCTAGCTGTCCGGATTTTCCCCCTCTGGGTTTCCGGTGAGCTCTTCTATCTGCCGCAAAGTATGCCTCAGGTGGCATCTCTTTAGCTGGTTTATGTGGACCCACTTGTCTACCCCCATTGTCAAACTGCCCTTGGGGATGCGGATTCTGTAGGCGACTGGTGAGATTCTGTCCACAATTTCAAAAGGGCACCGCTAACTTGGGAGGAATTTGCGCTCTTTGGCTTGGTTCCTTTGGAAATTGTACAAGTACGCCTGGTCTCCTACTTGATATTCTGTTTTTGTTGTCTTAAGGCCATAGTGGGTCTTCATACTGTCTCTAGATTCCGCTGAGCATACGCAAAAGCATGTTGAAGGTGTTTTCTCAGATTCTCAACATACTCATGAGTTGTGGAGGCATTTATCAAGGTGTGCTCTTGGGTTCTGTAGGGTTCTGGGGTAGCACCATCATTCATCCAGTCATTAGCTCAAATGGAGACATTTTTGTTGCAGATGAAGGGGTAGATCTGATGGCCATCAGGACAAGGGGTAATTGAATGTCCCAACTTGGCCCAGAATCTTTTTTATTATGCTCACAATAGTGTTATTGTACCTCTCAACTTCACCACTAGAGGACTGGTGGTAGGCAATGTGTAGTTTCCTTTTTATCCCAAGTATCTCCCACATCTTGGTTATCACTTCGCTAGTGAAGTGGCTACCTCGGTCTGACTCAATCCTTTGGGGTAGTCCAAAATGCGAGAAGATGTGATTGATCATCAGGGTATTGGTCGAGGTCCTGTACCATGTGTGGCCAGTATGCCACCTCTCGCAAGATTTCTAATGTCGTATGAAATCCCTGGTGACCGGCTGTAGCTGCATCATGGGCGTGATTTAGCATCAGCCTTTGGAATAAGGTAGGGACCACCCACTGGTCATGGCCAGATATGGATCTCCTCACCAACAAACCGTCTTGGATTCAGAACATTTGTGGGCATTTCATCAACACTGAAGGTCCTCTTTCCCAATGCAATTGTTATCCGTCAGGGGAGAGTTCTCAGGGTCCTCAATGTGTTGATAAAACTTACCAATTATTGGATCACCTTTTTGAGCCATAATCAAATCAGCATCTGGGGTGTCCTTATTCCATTGGGCAGTTGAGAGTTCATTGTGAACATTTGTCTGGGATCTAGTGATAGCAGCGACCTGGATGTCCCCCAACAGGGATTTGATCTCAAGTACATCCCCATGGATGGCTCCAGATTGTGCCAGCTGATCGGCTAAGTCATTTCCAGTTTTGTCTGGTCCCTCTACTTTAGAACGACCCTTGATCTTTTTCCAGTAGAGGCTCATCCCATTCAAGATGACCAGATCATCAATATTTTGTATTAGTTTTCCATGTTTTAATGGTTTATTGTTAGTACATAGCATGCCTCTGGTTTTCCAGTTAACCAGGTGCTCCACGAACCTGTTCCGTAGATAATCTGAATCAGTGATTATGACCGGTTCGTGGAGGTGGTGTTGGACAGAAGTGAGGATGGCTTGATGTACAGCCATCAGCTCTGCCACTTGACTACTACTGGGACTGATTTTGTCCACAGTGGAGGGTTATGGGGCATCATTCACCCGTGCATTCCCCACGCTGGCCAAAGTTTCCTTTTCACAATTGTTGTCAACATGGTAGAAGCACCCATCCACATAGACAGTGGACATTCCCTCACACTTGTCTTCTTCATAGACTTTGTGTGGGGAATTAAGGTATGCCTCCATGTTGTCCTTGATTTTAAGACTTTCGTTTCTGTGGCACAATCATGCAAGTCAGCCAGACCTTGCGCGACGGGACTCTTTTTGTTTTGGCCATATCTGATCTCCACAGGAAAAACTTGCATTGACAGAATCCAGGAAGTAATTACTCACATTTCCGGCCCAGATTCTGTCACTTTGAAGATATTGCAGAGGCTGGTGTGGAGTCCCCACTATGATGTGTACCCCCTGGATAAACGGGTGCTAATTTTTCAATGCCCACACCGTTGCCAGGAGTGGCTTCCCACAGTTGTTGAATTTTTCCTCCACAGAGGATAAAGTCTTACTAGCATAGGAGATTACTTTATTGACCTTGTCATGCTTTTGGTATAATACTGCAGTCAAGCATGTATTTGAGAACCCTATCTCCAAGAATAACTCCTTGTTTTTGACAGGGTAATCTAGGCAAGGTGCTTGTGAGAGGCTTCTTTTGAGTTGTCTTACTGCCTCTGCTTGTTCTGGACCCCAAACCCACTTGACCCCCCTTCAACAGATGGATCAGGGGTCTTGTTATTTCTGCGTAATCCTCAATTAACTTTCTACTGTAACTAGTCAGTCCAAGGAGGCTCCTTAGCTCACGCAAAGTTGTGGGGTCTTTTAGTTTCTGGAGTGCTTCTACTTTTTTTTCCGGGGGACAGAGACCCTCAGGAGTTATCTCATGCCCCAAGAAATTGACATGGGTCCTGCACCACTGTGCAGTTTGGAAAGAGAATTTTGCTCCGGCAGTCTTCGACTGTGTCAGAACATAACGGATCTCCGCTATGTGTTCCTCCACAGTTGAGCTTTTGATTAGAACATCGTCTACATAGGCCAGGTTACCTCTTTCACCCAAGTCGGGCATGGCCATATGTAAAAAGATATTAAATTCATTGCCGGAGTTGATGTATCCACAGGGAGTCCGGGTCCAAGTGTACTGCTGTCCCCCAAAGGTAAAGGCCAGCTTGTATTGGCCCTTCCTACTGACAGGTACAGTCCAGTACCCATTGGTCAGGTCAATGGCAGTGTATACCTTTGACCCCTGGATCTGGGCCAGCCCTTGGTCAATGTAGGGAAGAGGCCATCGGGAAATGTGGACCGTTTGTTGAGCTCCCTTAGCTCAGCACAGAGACTCCACTGGCCGTTTGGTTGCAAAGTCCCCAGCACCGGATTATTGAAGGTGCTGTGGACTGGACGAATTATCCCACGGGACTCAAGGTTCTTAATTATTTCTGTAAGGGACTCCATTGATCCGAGAGGCAAGCGATATTGCTTCACAAACACTGGAGGCATACCAGGGTCCGTGGGAATTGTTGTTGTATGGATTTTGGTGCGACCACAGTCATATGAGTCCACCGCAAAGAGATCTTGAAAATCTAAGAAAACTTGTATCAACTTTTGCTTTTGCACCAGAATCTCACAGGCATCAGCTAGGTTGACTCTCTGCCTGAAGCCCGGAAAGACTTCTGGTTTGGCTATCTCAGCGCCCTCCTCCAGCTGGGTGGAGAAGTCCCTGGTTAAAATACTGACTTGGACTGATGGCTTCAGATGGGGAAGGCAGTCCTGGTGGAATTGAAAGATCACCTCTCCCCTCCTGAAGTTACAGGTCACCTCTTCCTTACCATAAGGGCAGGAAGAGTACACCAGGAAATACCGGGTGAAGATTGTGTCTGGTGTTGTGTCATTGTCAATATCACTGTCAAAACAGTCATTGGGGATTGGTCCTACCAGTTCATTACCTAAATCTATGGAAAAATGTCGGTCATCAACCGCCATTTCAATAATGGTGCCGGCACCCAGAGTGATACTCCTAAGGTTGCTGTTTCCACCACCATTGGAATGGTGTTGTGTTCTGTATTGACTAGTGGTGTTGGGTTTAACCCCAACCCTTGCTGTTGGAATTGGGCATTGAGGTGAACATATGCATCAGGATTTTGCAGTTTCTGTCCTCTTTGAATTTTTACTTTAAGTGTGAATTGTCGGGTCCGTTCTGGGATGGTGACTTCCTCTCCAATCTGAATTTCAACTGCATATGGCAGCAACTGAGCTGACCGAAATGCTTTCTCTGGGTCATAAAAGTCCATGGGATTACCCGCTACTCGGGACCAGGCTTTGAAGTTTATTAGGTCCAAACTAATGGCAAAGCGATTGAGAATGTCACTGCCTAAATAAAATGCAGCAGGGACATCTCGCACGACCCAAAAATGATGGACTATGCTCTTGTTGCATATGGTAATTTTTTAGCATACACCTGCTAGGCAGATGTTTGAATTTGGGTGTTTCCAGGTCCATTTCCCATTTGTCTATCAATTTAAATGTGGGAAAGGCTGGATCTTTTGAAAGTTTTCGGAACATGGCCTCGCTGATGAAGCTCTTACTGTTATTCACGCATACTCGGGCGAGAACAGAGTCCTTCCCCCCATTTAACTTAATGGGGATGAACAACTGTTCTCCAATTTTCTGAAGATCAGCCAAGCTTTGAGCTGATTTCTCACCATTTCGGACTGTAGGAGTGGGACTTTTTTTTTTTAAACACACTTTATTAAGTTTGCAATAAACAACAACAACTGCAAATAAAGTAAACAATGTCTCACAGCAAAACGCCATATCTTAATTTGCTGAACAATTTAAGCATCACATATCATCTAATCCATCAAAAGAGCATTATCCCGTGAAACATAATATTCAAACTGACAGGTATACACAAAACAACACAAGAGACAACACAAGTGGGAAGAACTAAAAAAAAAAAAAAAACTATTCTGGGAGGTGATTTTAATATAGTGATGGATAGTAAGGTTGATCGGAAATCAGAATGCAGATACTACAGTGAAAAGATTAGTGAAGATTTAAATACATCTGTATTTAAATATGGATTAACAGATATATGGAGAGAACGTCATCATAATGAAAATAATTATTTGTTTTATTCAACTGTACATGATTCGCACTCAAGAATTGATTCTTTTTTTATTAGTAATACACTTAGTGATCAAATAGTGTCCTCAAATATTCTGGAAAGGGGTATCTCTGATCATGCTCTATTGGATATGGAGGTGATATTGAAAACTGTGAGTGACAAAACTAGAAGTTGAGAATGCAAGCCAATACACTAAAGGATAATTTGGTTACGGTGGGATTCAGCGGGTATCAAATCAGTCTGCGATTGTTTTAAGGCGGTACTAAGGGGGGGGGAAATGATAAGTAGAGCGACTCATACGAAAAAGAAAAATCAAGAAGAGATTAGAAATTCAGAAGTGGAAGTTAAAGAAATGCAAAAGGTTTGTGCTAATGATGATCAGAGTCGAAATAAGGTAAAATTGAAAAAGTTAGTGGCGGAACTAAAGAATATAGTACAGAAGTTGGCATGTAAAGGCATGTTTTATTCAAAACAGCGGTATTGGGAGTTTGGGGACAGTAATTGCAAGATATTGGCTACTAAGCTTAGAGGGATGATATCTGATACATGTGTTTCGTCTATTGAAACAGAAGAGAGTAATACTTTGCACAGAAATAGAGAAATTTCTGATTATTTTAGGACATTTTATGAGACACTGTATAGGGAAGATCCTAATCCTGATACAAATAGTTTAGAGGCGTTCTTTGAAAAGATTTCAACTTCAAAATTAGCTCTATAAAAACAAACCTTACTTGACTCTGCTATCGAGGTTTCTGAGGTATGTACTGCCATATCTCAAATGAAAGCTAGGAAATCACCTGGGCCAGATGGGATAGTTTCAGAATTTTATAAAAAATATGATGCTCAATTGGCACCAATTTTATGGGAACTTTACAGTGAATTTATTGAGTCTAGACTAAGGTGTGATTCAATGAAAGAAGCATTTATTATAGTGATTCCGAACCCTAATAAAGACTTAGAGTAAGAATTGTGGAAATTACAGACCTATTTCATTGCTTAATGTAGATTTAAAAATGCTTACAAAAATTTGGGCAAATATACTAAAGTTAAGTGTGAGAGATCTGATTGATGAGTCTCAGGTGGGTTTCATTCCAGGACGGTTTGGGTATGATAATATTATGACTGTGTTGAAGTGATTGGTGAACATTATGGTAAGAACTCGAATAAGGTTATTGTTTTTTCAATGCTGAAAAAGCCTTTGATAGTGTTAATTGGAAATGTATGGAATATACTTTGAAAAAGATGGGATTTGGGACAGTTTTCATGAAGACGATAGTGTATACATCATGATGTTAAGGCTCAGGTACTGGTAAAAAGAGTTGTTTTGAGCTCATTTCCATTGATGAAATGTACACGACAAGTGAAGGTGAGAGGCCCCCAACCCTGCTGGCAAATCACCCAACAGAGTCAATTAAGATACATCCCAGGAGGGAATGAGACCAAGACCAAGTGAGAGTGTGGTTAAAGGTTTTTATCTAAAGTTAGGGCAAACAGAATATACTCTGCTCACGCCGAGAGCGCTCTACAGAAAACATGTTACAATACACTTTTATACAGTTCTTTGCCATTCAAAGTGGGAGGACCTATGGGGCACTGAATCAATCGGGATTGGTCACAATGAGTAGGCACCTATAGGTGCTGTAGGGTCGGTGACGGTGGATTGGTCCGCAGGCACGTGGTGAGATGACATGATGCTCAGGTCAAACGTTCAGCTGGGCTCAGCATCTTGGCATCCTGAGAGTGACGTGTAGACACCCTAGCTGCAACATTTTTGCCCTTGTGGCCATTCATTCAGAACTCTGAGTTGTTTGTCCAGTGGTAAGGTCTGCATCGTTACACTTGTAAAAACATGGGTCTACGACAAGTTAAGTTCACATCTTGATCATGAATTAATTTCTGTCCTCAGAGGTATCACTTTTCTACCAACACACATTCAGAATATACCAGACAAGGGGTGGAGATTATGAGATCAGCGGGTGATCAGGGGTGTCCATTCTGTATTCACAAGGGGACCTTCAAAGTACATGGCCAAAAATGACCGAGCTACAGGAAAACACATATCATGGTAAACAGACATTACATTGTAGGGGGTTCAGGGTTTGGATAACCAAACATCAATAATCTCTGCTGGGGTCACGGTAATTGGCGGGTGAACTGGGACCTCCTTTGCAATCTAGTCTTAGACTACGCGATAGCTCAAATCTCTCAGAGTACAGAGTACAATTAACATGCAGTTGGCTTCATAAGGCTGACAGTTTTGCACGTGAATAACACAGGTAAAAGGCATGCCTTCATTCTTATATGGCTAAGTGTTTTCACGACGAAAAGGAAAATTCACTCACTCATAGGCTAACTTCTAAATTACGTTCATCTAGCGTTATGCGTAATTGCATTCAACTTATGTCAGAAGTGAGGTAGCATTGTGTGAGCACATACAGATGTACATCCCGCTAGCCGTTGTACTATGGTAATTAGTATTATAAGCATTTCAAGAATGTAAGTCGGCACTGGCTATGCTTCCAATATGGCAGATTAACATAGAAACTTCCAGTTACACATGCATAAGTATTTACATCTACTCATAGGCTTTCTCAGCTCGTCAACAAGTTTGTATATTTTATATAGATGAAAAAGACATGCTTTCTTTTATGTATGCCAAAAGAAAAATAGGTTCATTGATTTAAGAATGTTCTTTCAAGTGTTGACTTTGCAATGGGGTACACAGGGATTATATTTCTATGGCTGGAGTCTGTGGGGTGCAGGGCAGGTTTATAGAGACAGATAGCCCTTGCTCCGGCCGGTATCTTGAGTCATACATTAGACAACGTGAATTAATTAAGGGAATTATGGTTGGAAAGGTAGAAGTTAAAATGTTATCATATGCGGATGATATGCTGCTTTTGTTGTTGAATCCAGAGGCATGTGGGGACATAATTAAAGATATGTTTATGTAAGTAGGTGAACTATTGGGACATAAAGTAAATTGGAATAAATCTGAGATTTTGGGGGGCGCTGTTGAGCAGCCAAGGGAAATGGCCGCTTAGCCTGTGAGCTCCGTCGTGGCCCACCAGAATCCTTCCAACATCGGCGTTAATCCTGACTGCTTGCTACAGCCACTACCACGTTCTTGTTGCTGGCATCACCCTCTACGCGTACCTGCAATTTGGGGCTGAATCGGTGCCCGGGGCCCGCACATCTGACATCTGCGTGCAGCCTCCCTGTGAGGCCTCGTCGCGGCCTACCGCGATCGCTCGCGGCTGCGGGCTCCGCCGCCACCTGGAGGTACGGCGGCACCTGATCCTGCCACGCCACTGCCTGCGGCCACCTGTGGTGCTTCCTCGCTGCGGGGACTGGCTTCCTCCTTGGTGCCCGGGGGGACTGTACCCTGAGGCTTTTTGCCGTCTGGATCGATAACTTGCAGCGGGCGCCCTGGCGCTTCTGGCTCCTGGCTGCCGTGCGGTGCGGTGCAGCTGCTTGGGGGCTGGGTACCCAGGCCGTCCGGTGGGCAGGCGGTCGCTCCCCCGCGGCAGGGGGGTGCCTGCGACACCCTCCGAGAGGCACCTGTGCAGAGACTCCTACCACCTTCCCTCGTCCAAGAGGATCACGCCGCTGGACTGCTGCCGACTGCGGACCTGCGTCCATTGGCCTCCAGAGGACACACGGGTCTAGCCACCTAAAGGCTGTAAAGTGGGTGCTGGGGGCTGCGCTGTACCCCTCCTGGTGGGACCCCCACTCCCCCCAGCTACTAGTATCACGTCCTGTGTGCCCTCATCACCCACGGTGGGGCTGCCTGCACGGGAGCTCGGTTTCCGGCTGACTTTCTTGCCCGTGGAACGTGTCTCCTGCGTCTTACCTTGCCACCGGTGCCGCAGCCTACCTGGCGGTGGTGGTCGCGCGCCCACCTCCTCGCCCCCGCCATATCTTGCTCCACAAATCATCGTGCCGGGGCTCCCACAGCGAACTGACACACCTTGTGGTGCCATTGTAAGGGGAGGCGCCCCACTCACCATATTGTGCGATTGATTGCGGTGTCACTCCCTTGGTTGTGTGTGGTCCCCGGGTCGACTGGCCGTCGGCTCGGCACCCTGGCCTGAGCCTACCCTAGAGAGTCAATACTCACACAGAATATGCTGGGGACCCTCAGTTCCTTCTATCAGCGAGGCCTGCGCTCCCCACGAGACCCGCGCTGTTCTGGACCCACGTATACCCCCGCGACGCCTCAGCCGCCGTCCACCTCCAACTCTGCCAGGTTGAGCGGGACTCCCCACCACAGTAATGTCCAACAGGGTACGAGGTGCTAACAAGATGCACGCTATGGACAAGTTTGCCAAGGCGGCACCTCGGGCGGACCTGGCGTCCTCCTCGGTGGCACAGGAGGATAGCGAGATACTGCCGGACTCACCGCAACCGGACCTAACCACCATGTTGGAGTCCATGGCAAAAAACTTTGCATCCTTCCATGAAAAGCTGGACGACATCAAGGCTAATGTAGCCTCCTTACGAGCTCAAATCGACCAGCATGGGACCAGGCTCACGGAGACGGAGCAAAGGATAGGGACCAACGAGGATCACATTCATACTCTTCAAAACACAGTTACAGAGCTCGTCCGCGACATGAAACAGGTCAAAGCCAAGAATGATGACCTCGAATCGAGGTCACGGCGAAATAATATTCGCATAGTGGGGGTTCCTGAATCTGCACTGAAGGGACGCATGGAACTCGCGGTCGAGCAACTCATCAAAGATCTCCTTGGCAACCCCGAGCTCTCACCATTCTTTACAGTTGAAAGAGCGCATCGCTCTCTGGCACTCCGGCCTAAACCAGGCGATTTCCCCAGGCCAATCATTGCGATATTACTGAGCTACAAAGACAGGGATCACATATTCCGTTTGGCCAGAGAGAGAGGGGAGTTGCGGCTCGAGTCGCAAATCATCAGGATCTTCCCTGACCTTCCCGTGGGAGTCCAGATGGAGAGACGCCGATTTAGCGGGTAAAGAAGATGCTGAGAGATAGAAAAATTGAGTACTCTTTGCTTTTCCCTGCCCGACTGAAATTCAGTCATCGCAATAAAAGCTATTTCTTTACGGTCCCTGATGAGGCTGTTAAGTTTATCGAAGCACAGATCCCACTGTTGAATCCTCCAGAGGAACCAATGGACGACGATTGATGCTGAAACCTCCAGGTTCCTTCGCTGGCCGCTGGTGGACTGGGCGACCAGGAGACTGATCAGCTGGCATACGGATGCCCGCCCCCTGGACATCCCATTTGTTGGTCTGCCTTGGTCCTCTGGCGCCTTATCTAGTACCTTATCACCTGCGGGAATTATCTCCCTATATCCCATGTATCTGTTGCCACATCCCGGGCATGCACTCCGGAAACTATGCCGCACTGTCATGCACTGACCTGTGGTAGTTCCAATTTCGTCCTCGCTATCCTGAAAACTATGGTTATCCTTTTCTTGTAACCTCTACTTTACTACTCGAACAATGCTGAAAAATGAAAATGATGTCTTATCATGCAAAGCTTTAACATTGGTGGGCTAGACGGCAGCAGCAGCCCCCACTGCAGCTGTCAATGCACTGCTGGTCATTACTGGGCGGTGAGGGTGGGGGGAGGGACAGTTGGGGTTTGTTTTACACAAAATGGCAGGATGGTCCTGACTGGTACTAAAAGGTGGCAGATCTGCCTCAACACAGCGCTCCTGGTGATTTTCGAAGTGAGATTCCACATCTGGGATGTTCCTTAACTCTTTAGTATGGCTATTAGAGTGTTGACGTGGAATGTACGGGGGCTGACCAATTTTACCAAATCTCGTAGAATAACAGTGTATGCACAGAGGCATGGGGTCAAAGTTCTCCTATTGCAGGAGACACACGCTAAGAAACTCTTGTCATCAAACCGTGCACAGACCTGGGGCCCCAACAGATACTATACTCAGTACTTCACTCAGTCCAGGGGAGTCCTTACCCTCATCCACAAATCGGTAGGGTTCACACTTCACACATCCCACATCGATCCAGAAGACAGATATGTGATTCTACATTGTACCTTAGCTAACGAAGTATGCCTGCTTGTGAATTCGTACGCTCCCAACATTGATTCCCCTGAATTTATAGATACAGTATCTGCCATTCTCATCAAATATGTAGATGTCCCCATTATATGGGGAGGAGACATGAACCTTATACTCGATACGGCCCTGGACAGAACAACCACTGCCCGCAGACCCATATCCCGAGCGGCCAAATGGCTTCTAACCCACATGGGCTCTTTGAATTTACACGATGCTTGGAGAACACTTCACCCCCAGGAGAGAGACTACACCTTTTACTCTACGGTACACGATAGCTCCTCAAGAATAGATCTGTTCCTCCTGTCGGGCGACCGGATGGGTAGGGTTTCGGATGTTAAGATCCTCCCGCGCACACTCTCGACCACTCCCCCTTGCTGCTACAGATCCAACTTGGTAATGCCTCTGGGGTCCATCCCGCCTGGCATTTCAAATCTGATGCCCTATCAGACATCGTCTTTAGGGCTGAGATATTAGCGGACATAAACTTGTTCTTCGAAAACAACAATGCCTCCAACACGCCCGAGGGGACCCGCTGGGAGGCCTTCAAAGTTTACATCAGAGGAATGCGCATATCTAGGGAAGCAGGGGTCCTCAAAGCCATAAGGCAGGCTTTAAATCACTCCGAAAGCAAGCTTAAAACCCTAGAACAAGAGTACGCTTCCAATCCAGCACCTGCTACCCTAGCGAAGATTAGGTCAGAAC
The DNA here is from genome assembly GCF_040938575.1 of Ambystoma mexicanum. Classification (NCBI taxonomy): domain Eukaryota; kingdom Metazoa; phylum Chordata; class Amphibia; order Caudata; family Ambystomatidae; genus Ambystoma; species Ambystoma mexicanum. Next base: position 1,086,487,326 of record NC_090926.1, on the reverse strand, counting down.
TGGAACAATTTGAAGCACATGCCCTAAGTGAAGTGAGATACTATGCCCGTCCCGCGGCTGCCCGCAGGTATGGTGAGGGGGATAGGCCGGGCAGGACCTTGTCTAAACTGGTGCGGTCTGAGGGCGGTAGGACCCGGATAGATAGTATTATCGATGAGAAGGGGTCGAGACACTGGTCGGACCAGGCCATCCTTGACACTTTCGCCAGCTTTTACGCCAACCTATACGGTCCCCAGCCTGAGCACACAGCCCGAGACCTTGACGACCTACTAGAGTCCATCACTATGACCTTGATCTCTCAAAGCACCAAAGAACTTCTTGATGCCTCGTTTTCCCTAGACGAGATAGTCCAGGTGATCTCGGACCTCCCTAAGGGCAAGGCCCCGGGCCCCGATGGGCTCACATCCGAGTTCTATCAAGAGCATATTGCCATATTAGCGCCCATACTACATGGGGTCTGGACTGAATCACTCTGTTCACATACCCTCCCCCCCTCTTTAAGAGAAGCATTAATCACCATCCTCCCTAAACCAGGGAAACCTCCAGATGAATGTAGTTCCTATAGGCCCCTGTCCCTCATCAATACTGACATGAAGATCTTTGCTAAGGTAATTGCCAATAGGTTCCTTCCATTCATGCCCCACTTGGTCCATGCCGACCAAAGCGGATTCGTCCCTGGTCGCTCTACGGCACTTAACATCAGGCGTCTATTTAACGTGTTGTCTAGAATCGATCCGAATGCGGACGTAGTGGCAGTTACATTAGACGCTCAAAAGGCGTTCGACATGGTTTCATGGCAACATTTATGGGCTGTCTTGGAAAAAATGGGAATAGGGCCAAATATGATCTCCTATATAAAGCTGTTGTACACAGGACCGTCAGCAAGGGTGCTAGTCAACTCCGTCCCCTCCTCCCCCTTCGAATTACACAAGGGTACCCGACAGGGCTGCCCGTTCTCCCCCATCCTCTTTGCGCTTGCCATTGAGCCCATGGCCGATCATGTCAGGGATCGACATACTCGTAAGGGCGTTCGTTTGCAGGATACACCGGAAATCATCTCATTGTACGTGGATGACGTACTCCTCTACGTCAGATAACCTTCCATATACTTGGACCCCATCATTCGAGACATAACAAAAATAGGCACATATTCGGGCTTCACCATAAACTACTCTAAATCCGAAATCTTCCCTCTCACTAAAACAACCCAGCAACCGTTTTGCGAATTCCCCCTACGCTGGTCCCCGGGCGGAATCAAGTACCTCGGGGTGCAGGTGTCACTGGCTAAAGTTTCCTTGCTAGCAGACAATTACGAAGCAACGGCACAGCTCATCGAATCCAAGTTGCTCAAGTGGCGCAATCTCCCTCAATCCCTTGCAGGCAGACTCTCCCTAATAAAAATGATCGCGGTCCCCAAGCTTTGCTATATATTTGCGAATGTGCCAGTGTGGCCAGGCAAGCAGTATTTCAAGAGGCTGCACACAGCGTTTGCTCAATTTCTCTGGCACTCCGGGGCGGTCCACAAGACGTGGCAACATATGACCCTGCCTTATGAAAAAGGGGGATTTAATGCCCCTGATCTAACCTTATACTGGAACGATGCACAGGCCCAACATGCTACCCATTCGTACACACACCCAAATCCGCCCCCACATGTTAAATTGGAGAAAATGGCGGGGGACGGCACCCACATCATGACCTTACTACTACACAATGGATTCCGTGCGGATGCCCCATTAGACCCGGTGGCTACCACGATCAGGGCGTGGAATAATATCCTTCCCCCCACTCAAGGGCAGCGTCCATATTATAAGTGGCTCCCCTTATGGCAATTTCCCGGCCTCACCCCTACACATGATCCACATCTCTCTCAGCGTTGGGAAAGCCTGGTATATCGGGCCCTGACTGACCTTTATCCTGATGGTTCATTTATTGCCCCCCGAACATTGCACCCCGGCCACCCCAGCTCTGCCCTTGACTTGCTGCAATGCTACAGGCTGAGAGCAGCGGTACAGGCAATGTGGCCCTCCTTCCCAGAGGAAACTCCAGACTCACCTGAACTCCAATACATAGAAAACTCCACAGGCTGTAGGGGCATAATATCCTCCCTGTACAAAATACAGATGGGCAAACTAGAGAATATGTCCCCGGAACCACGGGAAGCATGGGCCAGGGAGCTCGAAACGGAGATCACTGACGAAATGTGGGGCAAAATGTGTGCACACACGCGCAAGGTCTCACTTAGCCCCAGGTTCCGCTGCATACAATACAAACTTCTCAATAGGCTTTACTACACGCCGTACAGAGTTGCAAAATTCATACTCACCTCGGCACATACATGCACGAAATGCAAATCGAACGAGGCAGATCATGTTCATATGTTTTGGTCCTGTGCTGCTCTGAACACATTTTGGGTGGAGGTGACGGAGGCGCTCTCGGAGATAATTGGCTCCCCAGTGGAGATGGACCCATTAGCCTTGCTGTTTGGTATTTGGAGTGGAGAAAATATAAGGAAAATGTCAAAATTCTTGAATGTAAGTGTTATTGTGGCCAAAAGATGTATATTGCAATGCTGGAAGCGCCACATCCCCCTTCCCCCACCCTCAGCATGTGGTTGAGGGCCCTCACGTGGGTACAAACGTGCAAGGAGGAGTACATCGGTTCCTTGCCCATGCCTTCCCGCCCTAGAAATGTGTGGCCGGAATTTTGCAGTTATCTGAATAACAAAGACGAGGTCGAGTGGACCTCCGCCCCCTCACCAGCCCAGCCAGACTCATCCTGATGTACGACCCATACGTGCTATTCCACAATGTCCACACCCTCTAAGATGTGCTGTTGTTAATAGCTGTGAAGCAATGTGTATACGTGTTGTGATGTTGTTTGCTTGTTTACATGCTATCTGTGCTGTACCTGCTTAACCTCCTGCCAATAAACAAAAGTTAAAAAAAAAAAAAATCTGAGATTTTTCCGTTGTCTAGAATGTGTGATAGTAACATCTTGCTCTCATGGAATTGTAAGTAGTCACCGGGAGGGGTCACGTTATTAAGAATACATATTACAGGGAATTTGAGTAAATTGTTACAACATAATTTGGACCAAGTAACGGTGAACATGTCGTTACTAATAAAGAGATTGGAGAGGTTGACATTAACTTTATGGGCAAAAATGTATGCAATCAAAATGGTTCTCTTGCCTAAGGTCTTATATGTTATTCAATCCGTCCCTTTATTGTTATTTAAAAAACAATTGATAAAGGTTGATAAAATCTTTCAATCCTTTTTATGGGGTCCTGGGAAAAAACCTTGTGTTCCAAAATATGTACTGATTCAAAGTATTGAAAAAGGGGGATTTGGATATCCAGACTTAATGAAGTATTATAAAGCATTTTTGCTTAAAAAGAGTACATATTGTTTTAGGGAAAAAAATGAAAAGGAACTGATTTGGCTGAGTATGGAAAGGGGTATATGTGCAACATATGATTTAGGGAATATTTATACCATGGGTAAGCTGCCGAATAAACAATTGAAACTGATCCCAGTGGTGGCAACTAGACAGGTGATGGGGTCATGGGTTAGAGAAAATGGACTGGGCTATGCCTTCAGCCCAGATTCTTCTCTATGTTATAATGAAGCTTTTCAAGTAAAAAATAAATGTCTGAGTTGGATTAGTTGGATTAATAAGGGAATTCTGAAACTGGGAGACGTGATGGAAGGAAACCAATTGTTGGGATTTGCGGACCTGCAGTGTCGATATGGTTTAAATCAGAGAGAATCGAATAGATACTTGGCTTTAGCTTCCATGATTAATTTGAGGATAGATATGGCTGGTGGTTCTGTTGGGGGGTAAACCAGAAATGAGCAAATTAGTGGAAGGTCAGAAATATTATGTACAAATGTATATACAATTTATGCCTATTGACGAGAATTTTCAATCAGCCTGGACTAGATTGAAGGAATATTGGTCACATGATATTGGTAGGGTTATTACTGATATAGATTGGAGTGACATTCTGAAGGTGAATTTGAACGTGGGAGCAGACATGGGTTTACGTCTGATTCGACAGAAAGTCATTGGACGGCTCTATTGGATACCAGTTAAGATGTTTAAATTAGGGCTTCAATCTAATGAAGTGCTTCTTCTTGCCTCTTGGCCAAATCTATATCGTCTGCATGCTTTTCCTGTATGGTTCCTATGTGGAGGTACAGATAGGCCGGTATTTTGGCAATTTTACACTGCTCCTCTTTTATTTTTGGGGCCTTGTACAGTTCGCTAAGCGCTTGATGTAATGGGCACTTGTCCTGCCCAATATCAAGGTCGATTGCAGTGACTTGTTGTTTTATTTCCTGCAGCCATACCTTTTCATCCTGTCCTAGCCACTCACCGCTGACAAGCAGTTTGTGCAGGAGGTGTTCCCTAGCAATATTAATTTCCACTGGGGTCGCCATCTCAGAAATGACAATTTCCTTCTGACTTATCTCAGGGTTAATTTACTTTTGCAAACAGGCCCAATTCTTTTGAGTATTTGTTTTGAGGGTTGCTTGTACAGTGTAGCACAGTAGCCCAGCCCAACAAGGTGGATGTACCCTGCTGGCTAGTATGCTGTGTTAGACTGTCACAAGTGGTAGGTCAAATTCAGGATCCCGGACACGAGCCTCCAAGCTGTAAGGGATTTCAATCAGGCACACACCCAAGTCTCGCCCAACATGTAGTGCACAAAGGAAATCCTTATTTATTTTTGTCTATAAGTTCAATATTCTGAATGATATACCACTCATATCACACCCTGTAAATTCGGTAAATATGTATTTATGGATTAAGAATGTAAAACACAGTGGGCCTCATTACACGGTAGGCGGTAGGGATTTAACGTTACCGGTAATGGAATACCGGTAATGTTAAATCCCCATGCGAATTACGACCCGGCTCACCGCTATTAGCGGCACCGCTAGGTACGGTGCCACTAATAGCGGGCAGTCCACGTGCGCGCGACCCTCCATCCCATAAATAACGCCATGCCGCTAATAGCACAGCATCACAAGGTAAGCGGACATGCCAATAGCGGCATGGTAAAGCCCCCAAAACCCCTTACCGCCATGGCGCTAATACCGGCATCGCAAACCACCCATTAAGAGAACTGAGCAGTGTTCCCACCTGCCACAGGTCAACACAATCAGCACAGGTGGAGGCAATGGAGACTGTGGCAGCACAAAAGGATCACACCACACACTTCACACGCCAAGATGGTCCCAATACTAGCAGCATTACATGGGCTGGAGGACATGATTGCAGCGCAGCAGCAACAACAACAGGCAGCACAGAGGAGACGCAAGAGGAGGAGGAGGGGGGCAAGACAGGCACAGCAAGGACTACCACGGCACCTAATCATACCACAGAGGCACCCACCAATCCCCAGGATCAGAGCCAGTCCATTTAACCTAACGCCTGAGCAGATACACACCCTGTACCGTCTAGACCGGGATACCATCACCAGCATCGTGGACATGATACACAACGACATTGTGAGCCTCATATACATCCGAACTGCCATCCCCCCTCTACTCAAGGTGGTGACTGTGCTCCACTTCCTGGCCACAGGCACCTACCAGCATACAGTGGGGCAGATGCATGGCATCTCACAACCAGTATTCTCACGCACGCTGAACCAGGTACTCGATGCCCTCCTGAAGCATGCACCTGAACACATATTCATGCCACGTACTGCCCAGGAGATTGCAAACACCAAAGTTGGGTTCTATTCACTGGCAGGCATCCCAAGTTACATCGGGGCCATCGACTGTACCCATGTGGAATTGGTGGTCCCACATCACAATGAAGTAGTCTACCGAAACAGGAAGCAATTCCACACCATCAATGTCCAAATGGTATGTGACGCCAACAAGATAATCACACATTGCTGTGCCCGATTTTCCGGATCAACCCATGATTCCATGGTCCTGCAGAACTCAACTATCCCACGCTACATGGAGCGACAAGCCGGACAACGTTCGTGGCTACTTGGTGAGTAGCAGGGCAAGCACATGGCAGTGTGATTGGGGGGAGAGATACTTACTCCAACTGGGTGTGATTGGGGGGGAGAGATACTTACTCCAACTGGGTGTGATTGGGGGGGAGAGATACATACTCCAACTGGGTGTGATTGGGGGGGAGAGATACATACTCCAACTGGGTGTGATTAGGGGGGAGATATACATTCTCGAAATGGGTGCAGCTTATCGTCCGTCGGACAAATGCACATACAGATGTACGGCAATGTCCATCTGGGAAGGCCGCAACGTACTTGAGATGAACGGACATGCAAGTATAAGCTACACAACATAGATGACAATCCAGGTCTAGAAACATTAAACATCCATCCACATCCACATTGCACAACATTCCACGCCACAAAATACACAAATGTCATACATGCGTCAAGATAGTCATACAGAATTAGCCCAGCACAACATCAATAATGCAATGTGCCCTTGAATGCATGCAAAGGGATCACCCCTAGCCATAGCATTGTGCCACGCACCTATAGCACCACTGAAGGGATGCCTCGCAGCATGGCAACATCAATGTTGGAATGGCAGTACACCAGCAGTGTGGTACCAAATCTGCCTGGGCCCAGGGACACCTAAGACCTGGCCTCACCCAGAGCATGTCAATTACTGTTGGAGGCATTAATGGGGCATGTCTACTTGCAGGGTCGAGCTCACCTTTGCACATTACAGTCACACAGACCATCTGCATGTATGCTGTTAATTGTGTACTTCAATCACAATGCAAAGTCAATTTGTGTGATATGAACAGGCCGCTCTTGAGGTGAACAGTAACAGGACCCCATTCGTCCCCCCATACAGGTGATGCCGGCTATCCCCTGAGGAGGTGGCTCCTCACCCCTGTACGGAACCCACAGAACAGGCACGAAGATCGAGCAGACTTTTGGCCTTTTGAAGACACAGTTTAGGTGCATTAGCAGGTCTGGTGGCGCTCTCCTGTATGGCCATGAGAAGGTGGCCAAGATCACCATGGCATGTGTCATGCTGCACAATATGTGTCTCAGACGGAATGTGCCACTGCCCCCTGACATTGAAATAGAAGCACCTGATGAGGATGATGATGGTGATGAGGACGGAGGTGACGGGGATGCAGGTCATGCAAGAGGGGATGGCCAGGAGGGACGTGCTGTGAGACATCATCTGATCAACCAAATATTCTGAGTAACATGGTTTCGTATTGTCACATGGATATGGGTAGTAATGCACTGGTGTCTGTTTGGAAGCGCACAATGGACCCTGCCGTCAATAAAGTACACATTCACAATGAAGAAGTCCAAGCCTATGTTTTGATCAAACACCAGTGTATTAAGGAACGTAAAGAAGAAAATGTGCATGTCCCCAAACATCCCACCAACCTTCCCCCAATCCCCACAACAGTCCCATAACACCCTTCCCCCGAACCCCAACAGTCCCATAACACCCTTCCACCTACCCCCCACAACAGTTCCTCATGTGTCTGCCACAATGTTTCCGTCCAGCCATGCATGCGCAAGCTTGACCATGCACTCCCTATTGGCCATTGCCAACACCAGCATTGGGAGGCTGCCTAGACGTACGCCTGGTGGTGCGTGAGGAGCGGCGGAGGGGGCTTGTCTGCCTCGAACTGGCGGATGAGGAAGTAGCTGACTGTCCTGATGGTGGTGGTGGGAAGTGGTGGTCCATTGCATCCGCTATCCGTGTGAGGACCTCCCTAAATCGGACAATCTCCACACACAGCCTCCATCCTCTCCCTGGAGTGCCTTGCTGTCTCCGTAATCTCCGCCCTGAGACGGGCAGCCTCCTCCACATGCTGCCTAACCAGCACAGTTATTTCCTGTTGCCGCTGGCTGATGCTGGCCAGGTCGAGGGCAGTGTTGGGTTCTGGTGATGTGGCTGCTGTGCCCTCTGATGCAACCAGGTCAACAGATGAAGCCAGCGGGGGGCTACTAAAAGCTCCCATGTTGTCCTCGCCAGTGACATTAGACCCAGGTGTCTGCTGTGGTGATGGCTCGGGGATTCCAGGGGGTGTTGGGGTGTGCATCTCCATGTGGAAATCGGTTGTATCCTCCACATCTGATAGTGGTGCAGTGGCTGCCGCCTCTCTTGCGGAACTAGCTGCAGCTGAGGGTGGGCCCTCCGTGGCTGGGATCGGTGGTGGTGGGTTAACCTCCGGAGGTGGGGCAGTTGTTGGTGGTGTGGCAACTTGTGTCTTGGCAGTGGCGCTCCACCGATGTTTGACACTCTGCATCTGGACCCTTCTACCTTTGCCCCTTGATGTTGTGGGGGTGTCCTCTGTGTCCTGTGCCCTTGTTTTCTTATTGCAGGGGGTGCCTGAGATGCATTGCCAGCATCCTCACTGTTTGTATGTGAGCCTGTCGGGGACAAGAAGGGGGATGGCATTGGTTACGGTTCTCTGTACTTAATGCAGTATACATCAATAATGCAGTTGTGGGCATTTGGACTTCATTGTTAAGGATGCAGGTGATGTGTCAATTCAGTGGCTCATCCATGCATGGTTGTGTGTGGCACTTGGCTCTGGTGATGTGTGCATGTGTGTGTGTTTGGGTCTGACACTGACATGGCTAGGGTTGGATGCATGTGTGGATGTTTGGCCATCCATGAGGTGATTCTGGGCTCACATTTGGGGGGACCAGTAGATTCACATTGCATGCTTTCATGTGTACACTCACCTCCATCTGAAGTGGTTACCACGCCATGCTCCATTGTCCCGATTCCCTCTATTGATTCCACTCCAATGAGGTTGGTGCAGGTCTCCTCCCATTCTTTCAGTTTTATGGGCGAACCAGATCCACCTGCTGTGGCAATGTTGTGGTTTTCTGCAAGGATGCTTCTCACCCGGAGTCTGAGATCATCCCACCTCTTTCTGCACTCACGCACATTGCGGGTGGTGGTGCCCACAGCACTGACTTTCAAGGCGACCTCAGCCCAGATTTCCTTCTTTTTGATGAGTGTCTCCCGCCGCATGTCACTGGCAAAGACCACGGTGCCATTGTCAGCTAGGGTCTGGGTGAGCATTAATAGCTCCTCTGTGGTAAATTTTTCCTTCCGTTGCCGGTCAGTGTTTTTTTTTACATCCTTAGGCATGTCGAGGGTGTCCCTGTGGATTTCCTACTGCAAACTACTCAGAATAGGTCCAGGGGGCAGAGGATGGCAATGGATTGTGTTTTTAAAGATGGCCGCCGTGCTCTTTCCCGTTCCTGTGCGATGACGCTGTTTCCGGTTCTGCAATTTAACGGTCACCGCTAATAGCGGTGACCGCTATTTGCATGCAGTGTGAGTGCAGAGGTGCTATCTGCACTTTCGTCGAAGCCGGTAAGAGACTTTTTGGGGACTTTAGCGGCATGGCGGTAGGGTCATTACCGGCATGGCGCCATGCTCGTGACCGCATACTCGTAATGGTACGCTATTAGCGCCCTCTTGCGAGGGCGGACACGTTAAGAGCGCCATGCCAGTAATTTGAGATTTTTAGCGCACAACGTGCAATGAGGCCCAATATATTTTTAATAGGTAACAACAATCACCAAGGGGTGACAAGGACAATTAATTATATCTTTAATGCACTGGGAATTAGGTAATGAACACAAAAAGAATGCAGCAAAGAAATACTTTTGGATTGGTTTGGAACAGATAGCACTATGGATAGAGGTTCGCTTATGACACGCCTCGACCCACCAATAGGCAATTTAAATAGATGTGAGGAGAGACCAGGTACTCAGGAATAATATAGACCAAACCAAATATCGCCCCACCTTCCCCCTTAAACACAAGAGAAAAACAGATTTGACTTTTCAACTGTCAGAATGGCTTTGAAACTGGCTGAGCAAAAACACTAAATGTGGTCAAAAATGCTTAAATTATTATACATTTCTATGGGAGCCTTTTTGAACAGATGCAAGCAATCAAAAGCAATGATTTAATCAAAAGAAAACAATTGGAATCTCAAAGGCAAAGTGGAAAATTATTTAAAGACAATTCACACGTGTAAAACCTTTGCAAAATATAAATTTGCGATAAACTTTTTGATTAAAACGGGAATTGAAATTACGTTTCTATCTTTAAAACTGAGGGAGTTACAGAGGTTTTAGTGGGAGGTGTTTTTCGAAAATAAAGACACAAATTTGGACATAACTTCAGTTTAAAACCAGAAATTATGGATTATGCTTTTACTCAAGACTAGAACATGCAGGCTAGACAATCAGGTTGGGACGAAGTAAGCTCTGAGATTGATTCATGACTTCAGTAACAGATCCCCAGTGCCTTCGCCGGCGGAAAAAGTCCAAACACCCGAAGTGGGATTTTTGGATCAGAGTTACAAAAATAAAAATGACTATGAAACTGACGCTTTAGCAAATAGACAGAATAAGATAGCACTTAAGATTTTGACGCTGTCATTGGTTATGAAAGTAAAGATAGTTCAGATATTAGGGTGGAAGAAGATAAGGCAAGGTATCCTGTTAATGCTCACAATCCACTGGTTTTTAAGATTTTTGTCCGTCAAGATTTTGGTCAATGGATCGGGTATATCAGGGAAGGACAGCACATCAGCCAGGATCAGCTAGGCCGGTCACCAGACCTGCACGGGATCTGCCCTTCTTGTTTCTGGATATTTCAGATCAGCGGGATGGCGAGTTCATCAGGCAAGCATTATGCTAGCAAGCCAGATAGTTTCAGGATGCTTCCCCACACCACAGCGCTTCACTGGGTTGTAAGGATTAGTTGAGGTCTAATTGAGGATTGAGGCCTAGTTGAAAATGGTTCAGCAACTGTTTGGCCTGGTGATTGGCATCTGGATCTGGAAGGATGTTAAAGGCTGGATGTTGAATGCTGGATCAGAGTGCTTCGCTGGAATCAGACGAGAGTGTGTGTATTTGTTGTCAGATGTCTCTATCCTTTCAAATGACATCACAAAAATGGGTTTATGGGCTGGCTTAACTAAACTTGCCCCTGTGAACTGGGATTGGATCAGAGCCTCATCTCCGCCTTGCATCCGAGTGATTGGATCAAAGACAGATGATGTCAAGTTTATGGTTTAGTTTTTACAATCCTTAGAAACCTCCCCTAGCCACTAGTATAGTATAAAAATCGAATTTTGTCCTAAATACATATTTATACATTTGTAACCTCTACAAAAATCACATACAAGGATTACATATTTTATGGAGTATCTGTTCATCAACATCCCACAGCTGTGAGACCTTGTTTCACCTTTTTGCAGCATTTTGTCCTTTTCGCCATGAACATATTTTCCAAACTTTCTCCACAAATATGCGTGTTTACCATAGGAATGTGTGTGCAAATTTTAACAATTCTAGCATAAATACAGTTCCCATAAAACCACATATATTGCCATTTCGGTTCAGAATATGCTACACAGTTCCACCACGTTTTGAAATATAGGGCTAAAAATTAGATTAACAAATCTGCCTTTTTTATATTTTTCACCACTTCTGACAGCGAGTTTATAAGTCTGCTGAGATCAATGCCCTCCCCTTGGGTGGAAATCTATTTTTCAACCTCTTGCAGGCCCAGCCAGCCTAAGTTAAATTTTAATTTCTTGACTTGAAATCCAGCATAAAACAAACTTGTTGCATCAGATGACGTAGATAAATTACATTCTTAGGTTTAATCCTGTGGAATCAAAACAACTGAGATCCGTGTTCCTTTCAGCAACAGTCCTTTTATGTTTGCTTATCCGGCAGATCTTTAGTTTTAGACAACTTTAAAGTTTAATCAGGAGAACCCATTTGACAGGGGCTGTCACTCGCCGGTAGTCCAAGGTGGCTGCACACATATTTTTGACAGGAATTGTCACAGGCAATCCAGTTTTGCTGAGAAAATGTTTTGCTCTTAACATTTCATGACTTTGTAAATTCACAGTGCTTCATTAGATTAACTGAATTTTAGCACCAAGCAAGATTTTGAGTGTTGGAAATTGTTATGTACAGGCATTTTGAAGTTTTAGCAGCAAAGTAAATGTCATTACAGGCACATTTTGGAATTTCACTTGCAATGCGCTGCTTCTCCCTCTGTACTCCATGTTTACTTGTCATGGAGCCCACTGGTACTTTTTCTGCAGCGTGTGCTCTGTTCCACCACACATGCACCATGGGTGGCAGGTTGTGCAGCCATCTTTTTGTGTTTTGAAAAAACATGGTTTTGGACGTTTTGGCATGCACAAGGGTTTTGCCGCCATTTTGCTGTTTCTCGCACCATAGATAGCAGGGTGAGGCTGTATAGTATAGCAGAGTGGGTCAAAACATCCCACAATTCACCCCGGATATTGATTATAGATATTTTAGCAGGAGTGCGAGGCAAAGTTCTTGCGTCACAGGAATGTTTTGAATTGGACTTTAGCAAGTGTTGTTGTTCTAAATAGGCCCAACCTGGAATTCGAGTTCAATGACTGGAAGCGCAAGCAGTTTCCAGACTCCTTTCACACTGAGTTTTTCTTTGGTTAAGCCCAATGGTTCTGTCAAATGTCGTTGCCCATAGACTACTTATCGCTATTTCTGTATACATAGTCCGAGTTTATCTTGTTTGGCGCAACACTAATATACATGTGTTTCTACAAGATCCTAAAAATGGTCCTGCAATTAGGCGGTTACTTATGCAGAAATTTGAGCAGATCTGGCAGCTACCTGAGCATTTAACAGGGTTTCCAGATTAAAACGTTTTTCTCCTTCCTTAGAAAGCAGTACACAGGCACAATGCAGACTGCTGAGAATAATGCATTTCCGGAGAGTGAGCAAACTCAACAACGTGTGAAGAAACGCGAAAGGTGGGGTCTTATGTATTGGTGCATAATATATGTGTGTGTTTATTATTGTTTTTCTGATTTTGCTGGTCCATACTGTCTATTTTGTTGGTCCAAAAAAAGATAGTAATCCCTTTGATTCTTCCCACTCCAGTGACTTTTACAGATTTGTCTATTGCTGAAAGGCCAAGGCCATGTGTGATTATCCCCACACCAGTGACACATGAAAGATCACCCATTTCCATGACAAGTGTCCCTATGATTCCCCCTTTAGGAAGGATGATGACTGAAGTATTACATGAGATTTTTGCACAAGCTCACTTTGCAAGAGGAAGACCCAAGAGAAGTACAAGAGAAAATGATTATGAGTTAAATGACATCCAAGGAGAGCTGCTATGTTTTTTCTCTCTTACCTTATTCTGTCGGAATTGCAAGGTATTCTTAACTATAGAAATAGAAGTTCAGAAAGCTCATTGTCTGACGCACCTTGCTCTCTGCCAGGCAAGAGGTCAATTCCAGGGTCGAACAGCATCCATGGTATGGGTGACTGAATGGACAGCTCCAGAAAAAGATGATTATGTGCAAGATTTGAAGACAAGGGAAACACCACACACCAGAGATCATGTGATAAGGTATGAACAGCCTGGAATGAAGGGAGCAGGAATCAGATGGGAAGCGCAATTGTCAAGGAAAGAAAAATGAAGAAATATGAAGATGCAAGGAGAGAGGCTAGATGCAAATCTGGGGAACAGTACATTCTCCAGATGGTTGGGAGGAAGGCATAGTTGAATACAGAGCGGTGGCAGTAACAGGACATTACCAGCCAGTTCTAGATCGTGGGGAGAAGGGATGCAAACCTCTCTGGCTGAAGTTTGCTCTAGCCATTCCAGACATGTGCTTCAGAAACATTGGCACAAGAAAATAAGAAGTGCAGCTGAATTTTCGATGTACCAGGAATGAAGGATGAGGCAGTAGTGGTAATAGACCACTACTGGGCCTGAGGTTCCAGAGCATACATGAAGGTGCCCAAAGACTGGGGAGGGTTGTGTTCTATGGTAATTGTCCATGTTCCAGTATAGGTGATTCCAAAGAGTGACCTGAACATTGGAGAGTGTCCAAAAGCAGATGCTCACTTGAGAAAGAGAAGAGCAATTGAATTTCTCAATCGAACAAAGAGGGAGAACTACTTCTGAGCAAAATCGATAGAATCCTTAATGACATTCGTATGAACACAGATTGTTCAGCCAGACCTCAGTGATATTCACAGCAATCTTCATGCCAGCGATCCAGACGATGGCGAATTCTAAATGGTTACAGATAACCATATGTGAGTACCTACAGAAGATCAACACTACTGTCAAGAAATGTTCTGGAGCCAGCAGAGCCGTGCCACTGGTCCGCAGACTCCCTGCTCACAGAGGACTCTGACTCCCTCCCGGGTCCCAAGACACCAAGGTCCACACAATGAGCAAGAGTCTACTGTGGTTTATTCAGAAAATACAGAGGGTTCAGATGCCAGCAAGATCCGGGCAAATCACACTGATCACTAGCTCGCAGGCCAGTTTTGTTAGTCTATGGTGTCATACGCTGCATCAGCCCTGGCTCTTCCCCCCAAAACCTAACCACACTCAGGATAGGCCACTGAGTGGTAGGTCCCCTATAGGGACATAAAGAAGGCGTTGTTAGTGGCTACTGCAATGTCAGATGATATGCTTGGAACATCCCGAAAATTGTTACTGCAAAACAGTTACATTGAATGAGCTCAGTGATAGGCTAGAGTCCCCCCGTCACCTTGCATGCAATCCCCTGATTGGTTATACTGCTGCTCCTGCACTTGGGACAAACTCTGAGCCCAGCCCACAAGACACCTGTATCTCTACTATGTCTCAGTAAGTTGCAACTATGTGTCTACGTATTACAATGGTGTCTGGGTGGCTAATGCCATGAGAGCATTCCATTGCCATCTGTGAGGCACCTGTCCCAGGCTCCAAGCCTTTGCTGTTTGTTAGTCACGTAGTTGTGGTACACTCTTGCAAGTTCAATTACTTTGATTTTTGGTGGTTTTAACAGGGGCTTTGTGTTGCAGCTGCCGATGTCACCTTGGCTGGGGAGGTGGAATGTCGAGTTTCAACATGCTGGCCTTGATGGTCTGCATCTCTTTTGCCAGGGTTTGTCCTGTCTGATCAGCATCTTGCATCTGGAAATGTACTGAGCCCATCATGGCACACCTCACCTCTTCTGAGGCCTGTGCTAGCTCTTACTTGAGAACTGCCGTATTGTCCATGGGTTAACAGGGTCCGGTGATTAGCCGTGTCCCATACCTCCATAAGCTTAAGTGACTATAAGCACCGCAAGCACAGATATTGATTCTTCTTGCTTCTTGCATTCCACGTTACTATGATGCCCTATTTGTAAAACAATAAACATGTAGCTAATGCATGTGCGTTTTACTGTCCTCTAGCTTGCAAACTGTTTGTGATCTTCTTGTAGGTTGGGGCGTGCATGTCCAGTTATGGGGACATGCGCATGTCATTCATGTGTAACGCAACTATGTTGTCATGGTGTCACTAACGACCAGTAACATGGCGCGGATTACTCTGCCTCTAGTCAAGTGCGTCCAGTCGGTTGACTTCAGCTCGCTCCTGTTGATCTTCGTCCACCTTGGGTAGAGTGCGTGGTCTAATAGGAGCATGTGGCAGGCAAGCAGAATGCTTTCCATGGTAAATCCTTGTAGTCGAGGCAGTAGGAATCGGCATAAGCTCATATGCCCATTGACAATAGTGTGGCTGTGCTCTTTTGCGGCTGGGGATCCATTCGGTGCAGGGGACACGCTCAGTTTTCTCCTCCTCAGTCCTCCCTCTGGTCGACTTGTCGACCAATAAAATTGTGGTATCTTTTATCTTCCATCAGCCGCCATACCTTTCTTATGCCACCCAGATGTCCGTAGTGGTCTACTTAATCTTCAAAAGACCAGCACGTGTAGACGCAGCCTCCTCCAGGTTTGCAGTACACCCACTTCCCCATGTACGTCCTTGGGTTACAAGGGTTTTCCGACCTCATAGTAGAGGAGGGTATGTACATCGGCTTGTGCTATTTGCTGTCTCAACCATTCATTCCTACTGCCTCTTCTGTTGCCTTCTTGCACCTTGCTATGCAGAACTTGACGCTGAATACAGATGCTAGTCCCATTACAAGCCCTCCTGCTAGCACCTTCTCCAATTGTGCCACAGTATGAGACATCGTTCCATTGTCCTCGTTGTTTGCTGGTGTGAATGTGCAGCAGGAGCTTCCAATCTTGGATCAAACTCCTCCCTCTATTGCGGTGAGGAGGTCTAGGATGTAATTTTTCTGCAGTGCCACAGGTCTTATTGCTCGGAGTTCCTCCTTTATTGCGTTGAACCCGTTCACGGTTGAGTTGATGGTCATCATCAGCTTCCAGCGGGTGATTTGGAGCCATTTTGCATTAGCATATGTCTGGAATCTGGGGTGTATGAGCACTGAGAAGAACATTGCTGTCCTACTGAACAACCTGTGAGAAGGCAGTATTTCGTTGAGCGCTGCCTCAGATCATCCCCAAAAATAATTGCCTCTTTTCTTCCTCCTCAGTTAGCTACTTTGTTCTTCAGGGTTAAGTGCAGTATCTCGTCCACCCTCTAATGACCTCTTCTTCCTTCGTCCATCTTGGGGAACTTCTCAATATTGACATGCATTTTTGGAACTACTAGTGAGGGTATATTGACATGTGCCAGGGAACACACCCCTCTCCAGTTTGGTGGGATTTTCACATATTCTTTAGAACCACAAGCCCAATAGTGGTCCATCAGTACTGCCGTTCCTGCCTTTGGTTACAATATCTGCTCTATTCTCCTGCATCCTTCCTTGCGCTCCACCTCTTCACTGCCATCTTGCAAGTAGCATAGGCTAGGTGTAGTTAGAGGTATTATTGTTAGTGGCCCATCTTGCTTGTCTACCCATGTCAGTAAAACTCACACTTTTTGTCCATTCCTTGAGGCATTTGTCTTTTTCTTCCTGTACTTTACTCACTGGACCCTTGGATGGTGTCAGGGCCTTGCTCCCTACTATTCCATCTTCCCACCCGTTCTTTGTGTATACCTTGCCATAAATTAGTATCTGTGGTCGTACCCAGCAGCCGGGCTCTCCTGCAGTCTCCTTCGCTCCCCACTAGCATGGCAGGTATTGCAGCGTCACCTCCTTAGTTTCTCCTTTCTCAGGACCGTCGGTGACATATCTAAGAGCTTCCACCTGCTGCCAATAGGTGTTCTTCATTGTTAATGTGTTTATAATGTGGTCTTCATATGGGAATGTGTCTCTGGATCACCATCTTAGAGTAGCCATTTTCCCTTGGAATCTTCCTCTCGTTTGTATGAGAGAAAAAAAAGAGAACATGCAAATAGTGTTACACAGTGTATTCTTGATGGGGGTATGCATGCTGGCATGACATTCTATTCATATGTGTCTTCTCCATTATCCGCACATTGTTACACATCATTTACATCACTGCCTTGAGGACGCTCCCCTAGTCGTCTATAGCTTGTTCTGACACAATAGTGGGCAGGGGATCAGATACTTGTGAGCGTCTAATCATCAGATGACCAGTTCGTTCAGGGGGGTTGTTAGGTATTTGTGTGCTATTGGAGTTATCAGTTGGTTCTCCCTTATAGATTTTGATGTCCTGGATATGATTCCAGGCTGTCTTTCCCTGCACTCTTATGGCCTTAAAAATCTCCTTAACAATGTGTGGACCTGTGAAACATGGTGCATTCCAGTGTCACATATAGTTCTTGAGGAGGACTCTATTCCCCCTTTTAATGCATTGCTCCTTTCCTGATGTTGTATTGCCGTCTCTTTGTTCACCATCTTCCGCCGGCCCTTCAATCCGCTGAATCTGTTGAGAGATAAAAGAGGCACTAGTAACAAGGGAATTAACATACTCGTGCATCTCAGTCCCCAACACTTCTGCTGCCCCTTCAAAGTTCCTGATAGCCATGCAAGGTCGGGCCAGAGGGAGGCACATATGGCGTCCAGTTACCACCTTATGGGGCGTGAGGTGGTGGTCCTGAGTTCAAATAACACCAAAGACAAGCAGTGCAGCCAATTTCTCTTAGTGCTTTGCTGGATTTTTGCTATGCTTTCCTTTAGTAGACCGTTGAGGCGTTCACATACGCCAGTGGCTTGTGGATGGTAGGCACATGAAAATTTATGGTTGATTCCCAACAAGGGTGTTATGTGTCAGAATAATTCATTGGCAAAATGGGGGCAGTTGTCTGATAGAAAAACCCCACAAACCCCCACAGAAAGACCTCTCGTACCAGGAACCTGGCAGCCCTTAATGCAGGGGCATGGGAGCAGGGTCCTGCTTCTACCATCTTGAGAATGGGCATACCACAACTAACATGTATCAGTATCCTTGACACACATTAATCATATACACATAATCAATGTAGAGGTGCAGAAATTGGCCCAAAGGCTGGGGTATTACAACTGCTAATATCCTTAGTATGTGCCCCGCCGTGAACTGCTGACACGTCAAGCAGTTGCTTATAGAATTTGAAACTTGTTCATTTAAATCAGGGCAGAACCATAAATCCTTAATACGTACTGCAATCACTTCTTTTCCCGTATTTGGGGTGATGTAGTTGAGAGAGAGCCATGTCCAGTAGTGTGCGGGGCATCACTACCTTTCATGTGTTGTTCTGTCCCCATAATGCATCAGTAGGGGACATTGAAAACCCCCTCTTCACCCAGAGGTCCTTCTCTTCCAGGGGTGCTGCTGCTTGCAGCTCCATTATTTGTGTTTCAGGTAAGTGGTTGTACCCGTCTGCCATTAGCATCATCTTTACCCCCCCCTTTCTCTCCATCTCTGGTCAATATCTCACATTTCCCCAAAGTATGAAACCTGCTTTGCATGATAATCTGCCACCTCATTTCCCTTTTTTCATATCGGGTCTTCTCCGTTAGTATGTGCCTGACACTTTACTAGGGCCAGTTCCACCAGATCTGCGATTGCTGCAATTACCTCTCCCAAGAGTAAGACATGCTGTACTGGGGCCCCATCAGCCTTTTGGAACCCATGTCTTATCCACCGTGCAAGTCCGGAGTAATAAATGGTTACTCTCTTCCCCTCACTCTCCTTTAGTGCTAGTATGAGGGCTACTAATTCTGCTGGTGGGCTGAGTAATGTGGCAGGAGGCGAACGCTCCTCACTACCTCTGTTGTCCAGTCCTCTTTCATCCTCACCACTGCCGCACCTGTTCTCCTCATCCCATCCCCTTGGTCAATTGTCGATGAGCCATCAATGTATAACACCTCTCCCCCTTCAAGATGGTCTTCTTCTACTTTCCGAATTTCCATATATATTTCTAAGACTTTTGTACAATCGTGTCCACACTCCCCTCCGCTGTACCCTTCCGCTAGGAATTGTGCCGGATTTACATTGCATCACACTATTTTTGATTCTGGCCTTGATAGGATGATTTCATACCCTGTTGCTCTTTGTGGAGTGAGTGTGCTTTTGGGCTGGAGCATGATCGCAAAAATGGCATGCTCCACATAGAGTGTGGTGAGGCAACCCATAGTTATTGATGACGCCTTCTCTACCGCAGAGGCTGCAGCAGCCAAATGTTGCTCGCAGGGGAAATGGCCTAACATCACTGGGTCCAGTTGGCTGCTATAGTAAGCTATGGGCTTGTGGCCTAGGCTTGTTCTCTGTGTCAGTACCGCCTTCATCGTTTATCCATCTGAGTGTGAGAATATAAAGAACTCCTTCTTATAATCAGGCGTCCCTAGAACTGGGGCCGTGTATATCGCTAGTTTAAGCTCATGGAATGCCTCTACCATTTCTCTTGTCCACTTTAATTCTTTACTGGCTCTTTGTGTCTCCTTGAGTGCTGTGAGGAGGGGACCTGTGTATGTGCTAACCCATGCCTTACAATAATTGCACAGGCCTAGAAATCGCTGCAGGTCCCTCACTTTTTTCGGCTGGGGCGTTTCAAGTATCATTTGCACTCTAATATGGGGCTATACCCTTGCCATTCTGGGGTATTATCTGGCTGACGTATAATACCTCCTTTTGACAATACTGCAATTTTGCCTTGTCTACTTTGTATCCCTTCTCTGCTAGGACGGTGAGCATATGTACCGAGTCTTCCCTGTACTCCTCTTCCGTTGTACTACAGATAAGGTTTTGTCCACATACTGCAGTACCGTGCTGTTTGTTTTTACATTTGCCAAATCCATTTGTATTATTCTGTTAAATATTGACAGTGAGGGGGCGCTGTTGAGCAGCCAACAAAATGGCTGCCTAGCTTTCCAGCCCCGTGTGCCGCCGCTCTATATCTGCCTTCATCTGCGGTCTAACATCTTGCCCCATCCTCTATGCCGGCTCCTGCCTTGCAGGCACTTCGCCCCACCTGCCCGTGAAATTCTGGCCCGAATCAGACCTCCTGGGCCTGAGTTCGGCCGGTGATGCGGCCCCGCGTTGGACTGACTGGGTCGCCGCTCTGCCGCTGGGCTGGGGGACGGGTTGCGCAGCTAGGCCCCACCGCTGCCTGCGGCACTACTGCTCGCTTATTCTTGCCACCCGCCTCCCTGGCTCGATCGCTGGCCTCACGGAGCCTGGGGGCTGTTGCTGCATTTCACGAAAAGCTAGACGATATAAATGCTAATGTGGCATCTCTTAGGGCCAAACTGGATCAACAGGGGACGCGGATCACTGAGGCTGAAAATAGAATCGGTGCCAGTGAGGACAATATAGTTACACTGCAGAGTACAGTGGCCACCCTTGTCACAGACATGAAATCAGTAAAGGCTAAGTGTGATGACATTGAATCCAGATCAAGGAGGAATAATATACGCATTATTGGGGTCCTGGAAAATGCGCTGAAGGGCCGACTTGAATTGGCCGTCGAAAACCTCTTGAAAGTCCTGTTGGGCAACCCGGATTTATCCCCCTTCTTCACAATCGAAAGGGCCCACAGGGCACTGGCCCCACGCCCCAAACCTGGTGACTTGTCGAGGCCCATTATTGCAAAAATTCTGAGTTTTAGAGATCGTGACCAGATTCTCCACCTCGCATGTGAGAAGGGTGAGCTCAGAATGGACTCGCAGGTGATCCGAATTTTCCCTGACTTCTCGACCGGAGTCCAGCAGGAGCATCGCCAATTTCTTGGAGTTAAGAAACAGCTCAGGGAGAGAAGCATTCCTTATGCCATCCTATTCCCTGCGTGTCTAAAGTTCACATTCAACAACAAACTTTACTTCTTTACGGTGCCCTCAGAAGCGGTGAAATTCATAGAAGCGCATATTCCCCATCATCCAACCGCTGAGGATATGATGGAGAATGACTGAACTTTGTCCGAAGCTTGCTCCCCTTGATCGTCCTTTGGCCAGCCGGTCTGCTGGCTCCATCGCTCATTAGCCTCCTCCACAACTATCCTGCTGTCACATTCACATGTCCCATGCAATCCGGGCTGTACTCACAGCATCTAATCTCTCAGATATGCACTGTTAAATTACCATAATGTTGAACTACTCATCGTGACCATGTTGACTTCTTATTGTTGTTGAATGTAACGTTCCTTTGATTCACATTAAGGCCTGGCACGGCCACTGTTAGATGCAGCGACATGCATTACCAAACCGCAAACACTGCTTGTCTTTTCACGGATCCCACTGGGTTCCAAGCGTGCTAGCACACGGCAATAGCGCACCCCACTGCGATTGCACTGTTCTTCATATCGTTGTTCTGGGTTAGCCCCTGTTGGGCTCCTGCACAGGCTGGATCATGTTGGGGTCGTTCCGACTGTGCGCAGTTAAGGATGGGTGGGGTTCACACTGCTAAACTAGGGTTGGTGGTGAGGGTGGGGGATGGGTACGGGATGTTATCTAAAAAAGGCACACGAGGTTGCATGGTGCGAGCACTGAAGGGACACGATTGCAGGATTGACTCCAAACTTTGGGGCACACACTATTGCTGGATCCGAGATGTCCACTGAGAATATGTGTGGTATAATGGTTTATTTGTCACTGCAATGTCTACCCTCATAATGTCCTGGAATGTCCGTGGGTTAAGGAATCATACCAAGGCCCGCAAAATCATAGCTTATGCCAACAGACACAGCTGTAAAATACTGCTCCTACAGGAGACACACTCCAATGGCCACATACCTAGAACTCTGGCCCTGGCATGGGGACCTGCGAGATTCTTTTTCTCCTATTCCACTCAATCCAGGGGTGTACTAACGATGATTCATAAATCCATTAAGTTCACATTGCACAAAAGTTACACCGACCCAGAGGGTCGTTATGTAATACTACATTATACTTTGGCTAACAAAGAATATCTACTTGTCAACACCTACTGCCCCAATGTGGACTCTCCCGATTATTTTGATAATATCTCTACCATACTGCTGGGATATGTGGGCATACCGATCTTTTGGGGTGGAGATTTAAATCTTAATCTTGACACAGTCCTAGACAGGAGTGGAACTGCTCCCCGCTCTTTGTCCAGTGCTGCACGCAGACTGCACTCCCACATTAAGACCCTTGACATCTGCGACGTTTGGAGAACGTTACACCCCCAACTGAGGGATTACACTTACTATTCATCAGTGCACGATAGCTCTTCTAGGATAGACCTATTTTTTTGTGTCAAGGGGAGTCATGGGCGGGGTGGTGGACTCCCAGATCCTACCTCGCACACTGTCTGATCATGCCCCGATCATAATCTCGGCAAAGTTGGGGATACTTGTCCCGACATTCAGCACCTGGCGCTTCAAATCCGAGGCCCTTAGGGATGTTGTGTTTAGGGCTGAAATACTTGCTGACATTCTGTCTTTCTTTGAACACAACACTCTTCGGGACACCTCTGCTGCAGTCTGGTGGGACGCCTTTAAAGTGTATATTAGGGGTATGTCCATCTCCCGGGAGGCTGGGGTGCTGAAAACAATCAGAGCCGCATTGGGTCGATCTGAAACCAAACTGAAGCAATTGGAACTGCAATGTGCCGCGAGGGCTGACCCTGCCATACTTGCACAGGTTTCCGATGAACTCCAGGCATTCAACAAACTCGCCGTCAGCGAAATACAATACCTTAGCCGCCCACAAGCAGCCAGGAAATATGGGGAGGGGGATAGGTTCGGGAAAACGTTAGCGACACTGATCAAATGGGAATCTGGCCGAACGCAAATCACCTCTATTAAAGATAAACACGGTAACGCTCAATGGGCTGACCAACAAATCCTAGACACATTCACTGAGTTCTACAGGTCTCTCTACTCTCAACCTGCTGAACACACTGAACAATATATGAGAGAACTCCTCGACCAGATCCCCACCACAGAGATCTCCTCCACTACTCGAGACAAATTGGACTCCCCAATTACACTGGATGAGATAGTAACAGCTATCTCCGACTTACCCAAAGGTAAAGCCCCGGGACCTGACGGCCTAACCGCTGATTTCTACCAAGAACACGTCGCCATAATCGCTCCCAGGCTACTTGAGGTCTGGGATGAATCGCTCCGACTCTCTATCCTCCCCCTTTCCATGCGCGAGGCAGCCATTACAGTGCTGCTCAAGCCTGGTAAACCTGATGATGAATGCGGGTCCTACAGACCCCTTTCTCTTACGAATCTTGACACAAAGATCTTTGCAAATATTATAGCGAACCGATTTCTGCCCATTGTGACATACTTCATGAAGACCAGGCCGGTTTTGTACCTGGAAGGTCTACCTCCCACAACATCAGAAGATTGTTCAATGTGATGTCCCGCATTGATCAGGATGTGCAAGCGGTGGCGGTCACGCTGGATGCCCAGAAGGCCTTTGATATGGTCTCCTGGAAATACACATGGCTGGTGCTGGAGACTATGGGCATTGGCCCAAACATGCTTAGCTTCATCAAATTGTTATACACCTCTCCTGTGGCGCGGGTTAGAACCAATACGTTGACATCTGATCTTTTCACACTCTTCAGGGGTACCCGACAGGGATGCCCCTTTTCTCTGATTCTATTCGCTCTAGCAAAAGAGCCGATGGCAGACTATGTCCGTGCTCATCACGCCCACAGGGGAATAAGATTGATAGACAGCCCCGAAATTATATCTCTATATGCGGACGATATTTTGCTATATATCAGAGACCCCACAACACATCTTGACCCGATATTGAGAGATATCACTCGCATTGGCACTCACTCCGGCTTCACTATTAATTACTCAAAATCAGAGATCTTCCCGCTCACTGAATCCACCCAGCAGTCCACCACCGAATACCCCCTCCGCTGGTCACCGAATGGCGTTAAATATCTGGGTGTGCAAATATCCTTAGCCAAATCCACCCTCCTTGCTGATAATTACTCTGCGGTAGCACGAATAGTTGAGACAAAAATCCTACGGTGGCGTGCCCTTCCACTATCCATTGCTGGACGGCTCTCCCTCATCAAAATGATCCTACTCCCCAAACTCCTTTACACGTTTAGTAACGTACCCGTGTGGCCCGGGAGGGAATATTTTACTAGACTACACACACTGTGTGCACAGTTCCTCTGGCACTCTGGCGCAGTATGCAAAAAGTGGACGGACATGACAATCCCATACAGACAAAGGGGACTCACGGCTCCGGATCTGTCACTTTATTGGCACGTGTCCCAGGCCCAACATGGCACTCATTGGTACCCAGGTACTCCGGTGCGTCCCCATATCAAACTGGAGCGACTGGCAGCTGCTGGTATCGACCTAATGTCCATCATACTACATCGGCAATACACGCCCGACTCTCCCATTGACCCAATCAACACGACCCTTCAAGCCTGGGCTCACCTGCTATCTCAGACACCCGAAGCCTCCCCGTATTACAAATGGCTTCCTGTGTGGGCCTTCCCCGGTCTAGAACCCACTCATGATGCGGCGCTGGCCCGACACTGTGGGAAGCTGGGATACCAAGCACTGACGGACCTCTACCCCCATGGCAGGTTCATTGACCCCCAAACCTGGAAACCGGGACACACCGGGACCGCCTTGGAGACTCTTCAATACTATAGATTACGGGCCGTGTTTCGCACCAAATAGCCCACATTCCCTGCTGAGCCCCCAGACAACTCGGCCATTGCATATATTGCCAACTCGGGCGGTGCCCATGGAATAGTCTCTTCACTTAACAAGATCCTACAGGATGCTACCCCTACTCCCACTCTCAAGGCACGTGTTGAATGGGCTAGCAAACTAGACCTAGAACTATCAGACGGGGCCTGGGGCTATATGTGCCTACACACCCAAAAAGTCTCCCTCAATTTCCGTTTTCGCGCCATGCAGTACAAACTTTTAAATAGACTCTACTATACCCCGCATAGGACCTCGAGGTTCACTCGCACTACGGCGCATCTCTGCCCCCGTTGCGGGGCCACAGAAGCTGACCACTTACACATGTTCTGGTCTTGTGACAAGTTGCTTAGATTTTGGGAAAGTATCCTAGAAACACTCATGGCCATCACTGAAACGGTTATTGACCCTGATCCTTTGGCCGTCCTGTTTGGAGCCTGGAATACTGATGACACCAGACGTTCGGCTAGAATTCTCAATATTGGGTGTATGATAGCCAAAAAATGCATTCTCCAGAGCTGGAAAAGTCCCTTCCCCCCGGTCCACCAGAAATGGCTCCATATGCTTACTTGGTCGCGAAACTGTGAGGAAGAATTTAAATCCATGCTCCCCGCCACCTCTCGCCCCAAGAACATCTGAGTGGAATTCAACTCCTACCTTAACAGACAAGGCGAGGTCGCTTCCAGCTCTGGCTCGTCCCCCACTTCTTCAATGACCACTCCTACTACAGGATTCCGTACTCGTATGAATCGTATGTGACCATTACCTGACAATGCTATTATTAGTGTACTATGTTTTATGTATTGCTCCACCTTATGTTGCTTAGTCATGCTTGTTGCCTTGATGTGTGTACCTTGTTAAACCTCTGCCGCCAAAAATAAAAGTTTTAAAAAAAAATATTGACAGTGATTCACAATAACTTTGTGGTAACCGTCTATGTTTCCACTTTTGGTTCCTGTACATGAAGCTTGTGAGGTCTTGTGAATCTGGATGTAGGGGTATTGAAAAGAAGGCATTTTTGAGGTCAATCACTGTGAAACATATTGCTTCCGCTGGGATGCTGCATAGAATTGCTGCCTGGTTGGCTGCTAAAGGGTACTCTGCTTCTACAATGCTTATTAGGTTTCAATTTTCAAGTTTTATTAGATATACATACAGCCATACAGGCTTTGTATAACACAAGACATACAAACATTACATATAAAAATTCACCATTTAACTAAAAAATACCTAAAACATTGACTAAGCACATTATTCAATACATCATAAACTTTCAGCACATTTATAAATAAAATGTATATATGAAAAACACCTAAAACATTAACTGAGCAAATTATTCAATATATCTTAGGATTTCCAAAATGATGCAATATAATAAATAAGGTCAATATCATTCCCTCTCAAAAAAGACATCCATAGTTCCATGATTTCATTCAAGTCAATGGCATTATTATATGATTTAAGGTACTTATGTCACAATTGCATTAGACTATCACAGTACATAATCAAATGGTATAGCGACTCAATTACTTCATTTCCACATAGGCGACACTTCTGGCACTCATATGGTAGACCTAATCTGTCACCCTTAGTCTCTAGCATCTCTAATGTATTGAATTTAATCAATAGGTAAGTGTGAAACGTTCTTGTGCTGGGATATGCTTTAATATACATTGGGGACATAGATTGAGTTAGTCGTTCTTGACAAAATTCCCCATTGTGTACTCTAGAGGCCAGGTTTCTCAGATTTTGCTCATAACCAAAATCACACAATTTCCTTCTTAGCCAACATTTCAAATCCAATATTTCAGTTAGCAAAACTCTCTCTACCGTCCATTTTCTATGGATAATTTGCAGAGTACCCAATGTCCCAACCAACACATTACCTTCGAACCTCAGAAACGCCTTTACATAGGGGACAGTAATCGTATCAATTTGCAGCTTACATACATTCTCATAACACATTATACATTGACTTATGTAAGCATACAGAATTCCCTTTATATCAAACTCCAAATAAAGGTATTCGACACTCACACTTTGTGGAAGTCGAAAACAATTTACGGAGTATTTTCGCCTCAAATACCACTAGTTTCCTTTCAAATTTGTGACCCCATATTGCAACAGCATGCAGTAGAATCACATTTACCTTTGCGGTATAGATAGTCACTTATAATGCATATACAGATGTGAGGCACCGTATTTCCAAAGCAGACCAATGTGCTTCCCAATTTAGCTTCTCACCTATTACAATGCCAAGGTACTTATACATCTTGACTTGTTCAATCATTTTGTTCTCCAATTTCCAAAAATATTTCTTAGGTCTACATTTTTTCGAGAAGACCATTATTTTACTTTTGTCTATGTTAATAGTCAAACTATTGGCATTAGAGTAGGTCACTAGGGAATCAAGCATACGCTGTAGGCCTGCTGCAGTATAGTCTAAAATTAGGAGGTCATCACCATATGCAAGCGACCCAATGACAACACTATTTATTTTTATTTTTTTCAAATTTAATTTGATTAATTTTATCAAGTTAAAATTAAAAATAAATTGTTGGCTTAAGCATCAAATTCAAACCGTAATCTAGTCTTAGGTTCAGAATATTTACTTGTGATACTGTACCTTAACAGATAGTCAAATGTTTTGCCTTCCCTAACCCCTCCCTCCCTAACAGGACAAGGCTCTAGTCGGATCACATTATGAGTCATACATTTCTATATCTCTTAAGGTAGGCATACTTCATAATCAACATGTTTATCATTACATAACAGCACATCATTGTTGGCATGGCATTATATATGTTGCTATGGGCATCTTAGTTTGTGTACACCTCACAGTGGAACTGGTGTCATCAACAACTTCAATTATGTTCATGCAGAGTGCTGCTCAGCAGTGGTAATAAACACATTTGCAAAGTCGTTCCATAGTGTTTCGTGTTGGGCTGATCTCCCGTGCAGGGCAGCTGTGATTCTTTGCATTGTCCATATGTTTGTGGTTACCCCAACCCACTCTCTTTTTGAAGGGAGGTGTCATGCTTTCCTGCTGATCACCAGGCATGCTCGTCCCGCAAGCAATAGTGGGGCTACAAGTCCCCTTACTCTTGACATATCATCTTCATCTTCGTCCAGACCAAACAGTATAAGAAGGGAAGTTGCTACCCTGGGAATGCCATCAACCTGCTTTATCCATCCCAGGACTTGATTCCAGTACACCTGCACTCAGGGACATTCCCACCACATGTGCCAATATGTGGCTTCATACCACATTGCCTCCAGCACATAGGACTAGTGGCCTAGAACATTTTTGAAAGCCTGTGAGGATCGAATTGCCATCTGTGCAATAGCTTGATAGCGTGTAGTTTGTATTGTGTGGCAATTGATATCTGTGATGGTGTTTTGCATATCTGGGTCCATGCGCGCTGGTCAAATTCCCTGCCAAAATCTTGTTCCCACATTTGTTTAAGGTTCATGATGGGGTTTGTGCTTGTGTCTAGGAGTGCTCGATATATATATGTGATCAGGCCCTTGGTCTCGACAACCGAGTTAAGGATCTTCTCGAATGGAGTTAGGTCTCTTTGGATTTTAGTTCACCATTCTTCTCTGGATATCACCCCTGAAGTCACAAATAAAGAAATACTGAGATTGGATTTATTTGGAGTGCCTCCACAAGTTCTAGGGATGTAAGGAATATGCCACACTTCCATAGCTGTCCCACCCTCTCCAGGCCTGCATCAAACCATGACTGGTATCTTGGATGATCAGGTATTTCTTCTCGTATCCCCGGGGATAGGAACTTGGGGTTGGCCACTTTGAGTTACCTGGGGGCAACCAGACGTGGACTCTGTGCTCACTTTGCTCAGAGAAACACAGCTTCACCTCACTGATGAGGCCCAACAAGGCTGAAACATGTGTATGGGGTTGCTGTTGGTACTCTTGTTCAGAGACGAATTGCCATAGCATTTCGGTGCTTGACTACCCATGTGGGCGGGTCAAAGACTGATATGCAAATGGATATGTCCCATCTGTGAAAGGTACAGTGAGCAAAAACCGTGTGCTGCAAACTCTCATCTCAGAACAGGTTATCATGCCATGTTCTTTCTGGAGAGGAGTGCCTGCTACCTTTTTTGTAATATTTGCAAGGAACTTGGGGTTGGTCACCTTGAGTTACCTGGGGGCAACCAGACATGGACTCCCTGCTCACTGTGCTCAGAGAGACACAGCTTCACCTCACTGATGAGGCACAACAAGGCTGAAACACGTGTATGGGGTTGCTGTTGGTTCTCTTGTTCAGAGACGAATTGCCATAGCATTTCGGTGCTTGACTGCCCATGTGGGCGAGTCAAAGACTGATATGCAAATGGATATTTCCCATCTGTAAAAGATACAGTGAGCAAAAAGCGTGTGCTGCAAACTCTCATCTCAGAACAGGTTATCATGCCATGTTCTTTCTGGAGAGGAGCGTCTGCTACCTTTTTTGTAATCCCTGGGGACCATAACGACTCAATGGAGATGGCCATGTTGTGACCCCTGCCATGTACCCCACCTCTCTCCAAATATCCCATATAGTACCAAGTATGGGATGCTCTCGGAGCCTGCGCAAGAGTTTAGTCTGTGGAACAAATAACCATTCCGACAACGTGGCCGGGGTGAGATTGTCATTATCTAGCTGGACCCACTGAAGGTCTTTCCTATCCCTTAAACGGGGGATCAGCACCCATAGTTGAAACGCCTGGTAATATAGTTTCAGGTCAGGGAGGCCCACCCCACCTTTATCTTTCGGGAGTGTAAGGACTTTGTTCGATATTCTTGTTTTTTTCCCCTCCCAAAGGAAGGGTAGCATAGCACATTTCACTTCATTAAAGAATTTGTCCGGAACATTCAGGGTGAGGACCTGGAAAGGGTACAAAAAGCGAGGGAGGCATACCATTTTGAGAGCGTTTAATCACCCCATCCAAGAAATTGTGAGGGGTCGCAATTTTGCCAGGTCCGCATGAAATGCTTGGAGCAGCCGTGGGTAGTTAGCTTTGTATATTTCATCGAGGTTTCTCGTTAGGTTCATCCCCAGGTAAAGCAGTGTGGGGCCACCCATCACCAGACCTAATTGTGAGAGTACTTTAAAGGACTTTGGGTGGGCTCATGAAGGGGGAACATAATCGATTTTGACCTGTTTATTTTAAACCCTGATAAGGCGCCGTAGGTCTCGATAAGGTGTATAGCCTGGGGCACTGAGGTTAGTGGGTTCTGAATATGGAGTAAAATGTCATCTGGGTAGAGGGCTAGTCTATATTCTCTGCCATGGACCCTCAAACCTTCTACTTGACTGTCGGCTCTACGTTTTTGGGCAAGAGGTTCTAGCGATAGAGCAAATCGCTGAGATGGGACACCTTTGTCTCGTTCCTCTCTCAAGAGAGAACCATCTAGAATATTCTGAGTTTACCATCACTGATGCTTTAGGCGATGTGTACACTGCTTTAATTGCTCTTCTGAATGTCGGGCCAAGTCCTATCTTGCGCAATAGACTCGACATTTTTCGTGCCTCATGTATTAGGTGTAAGGTCTTATAGATGGAGTCGGCTCTCTGACGCCCCAGGATGAATCCAACCTGATCGGGATGTATCAGGGTTGGCATATGGATTTCTAGTCTTGCCGCCAATACCCGCGTATAGATTTTCGTATCAATGTTGAGTAAGGAAATGGGCCGGTAGGATGCACATTGTTTGGGGTTTTTGCCCTCTTTAGGGATAACAGAAATGAGCGCCTGTCTAAAAGATTTTGGTGCTATTCCTGTGCGTAGGATGTGGTTGAACAGGTCTACCATAAAAGGGCCGGGGGTGCTATGGAAGGTCTTATAGAAGCCTGCAGTGTATCCATCTTTCCCCGGGGCCTTTCCCAAGGGTAACCGTTTGATGGTGTTGTCAACCTCTTCTGGTGTTATCGGTCAGTCTAACGATTCCACTTCAGCTGGGGTGAGTTTTGGCAAGTGTATCCTCTCCATGTATTGATCAATGTCTGTTCTTCGTGTGTGGTCTCAGATCTATAGAGGCTTTGATAGAAGGTTACAAAGGCCTTGGGAATACTCTGGGGGTGAAAAGCTGCAATCACTCTCTTTAGTTGCGACCCAGCGTTCAGCTTGTTGTCCTCTCTGCCTTGCGATTAGAAGCGCATCAGCCTTGTCTTCTTTCTCATAATGCTTCTGCTTAAGGAATTGAAGCTTGCGGATGACTAATCCCTCCTCCACCCGGCAAAGCTCTTCCCTCTTTTGAACCGCCTTGGCTATTCTCTCGCTACTATCAATGTCACTCGATTGTGTGTGCAGATCTACGAGCGCTATTTCTTCTCTAAGCCTATTCTCCACCAATGCCCTTTCTCTTTTTTACCCCGCTCCCTCCCTGATGAATATGCCTCTCCACATTGCTTTCCCGGCTTCCAAAACTGTATTTGTAGATATGTCTCCTCTATCATTTCGTTCGAAATAGTCAGCTATCTCCTTTGCGAGCTGCTGGTGAAGACAGGGTCCTTCCACAGCGACCAGGTATTTGGGGAGATTCCCGCAGTGGATGCCGCTTCTCTTAAGCCAGGGGTGAGATACAGGTAGTCAATCCTTGTATATGTGGAATGGGTGGCTGAGTAAAAGGTATAGCCTGTACGGTGGGGATGTAGCTTGCGCCATATGTCGCTTAACCTATTCAACTCCAACATTTTGATCACTTCCGTGCGGCCTCCCTCAGCCAGCATAATGGAGGCCGGGTTACTGGCCTGTCTATCAAGTACGGGATCCGCCCACATATTAAAGTCACCACCTAGGAGGACCTCACCCTCTGCTTCAAGCATAATCTTTGGAACCATATGCTGAATGAAGCGAGGCTGTCCTGTGTTGGGTGCATAGAGGGATGCGAGGGTAAGAGTAGTGTTGTGATATCTGCCGACCAGAACTATGACTCTACCTCCCACATCAGACTAGCTTTTTCTGATTTCAAACTTAAGGCCTTTTCTGATCAGGATGCCCACTCCTGTCTTACGCAAGGGGCCTGACCCCCAGTATTCACACCCTAATTTGGCATATAAGACCCTTCTTTCCTCCCCTCTCACATACCTGGTTTCCTGAAGAAAGAGTATATCAAGATTAGCCCTGCTAAATTCTCATGAGACCAGCACCCTTTAAGTGGGAGAGTTGAGCCCTTTAACATTAAGAGTGCCAACTTTAATACGTCCCGATTTGCCAGCCGTGCTATCAACTGCTGTAAACATGGTTTCTGTTTGAATGTGTGTCTGTGGATCCTGCCCTTTGAGCTTTTAACATGAGAAGTATGACTCTGGTCTTAACTGCACAGTTGCCTGTTTCGTTCAATTCCCTCACCCAATTCCCACCCCCCACATCCCCCACCCTTTGCGGCGTCCGATCCATCTGGGTTATCCTCACCCAGTCAGTCTCGGACCACCAGTAGCGACCATACTCTTCGGTCCGTTGTCTGAACACTTCTAAATAAAATGAGCCCTTCTCGACCCCCCATGCCCCCACCCAAAATCATATCACTTGTTGACCCATGGTTATCTTACTTCCTCACAGTGTTTTCAGAGTAGTTCCATGCGCGGTTATGTCGAACCTCGAGGAGCTTGGTCTCATTTAAATAAAGAGTGGCAAGATCTTCTCTCGATGTCGCTTGAACAATATTGATGAGCCACGGGGTGTTCTATGTTCCATGTCTGGAGATGCATTCATCCTCCTGAACTTCCACGAACCAGGAATCCTTCAACGCTTGGGATCCTTGATCTTCCATTTCCTGTCCTTATTTCTGTTGTCGTCGGTTGCTGAGGTTCCTGCTTGTTCGTCCACCAAGTCTGCTATGCAACTACTAATGTCTTTTTCATATTTGAGGCTTACTGTGCTCCCCTCCCATTCAAAAGTCAATGAGAAGGGGTATCCCCAACAATACCGTATTGCTTTTTCTTTCAAGAATTTGGTGAGCGGGAGGCATTTCCTTCTCATGGCCAAGGTAAGGGTGGAGAGGTCCTGATAAATTGCTGCATTGGCTGTATCCATACGAATCTGTGTGCTTTGTCTGGCCTTGTCAAGAACACAGGCTTTGTCCGCAACGTTGTGGAATCAGGCCAGTATCGTTCTAGGGCCTCCTGCCGCACCGCCTGCTCGATGGCTGCAATCGAGCTTGGGGTCATCCACAGATTCATCCTCGAATAAGAGCTATAATAGTGTGTGAAGAGTTATCTTTAAGCCAGACTCCGTTTCTCCCTTTCTTTCAGGGACACCAAAGATGCAGACATTATTGCGTCATTCGTGATTTTCAAGATCATCAACTTTCATGCAAACTTCCTCCACCCTCATTTCAATATCTGCAATTCTGACATCCTTTTGCGTTTCTAGTGTGGACAGGGAAAACCGATTGTGCTCCACTTCCTCCAGTCTCCTCCATTTTATCAATCCTGTGGGTTTATCTTTCCACTGATGTCAGCTTGCATACTCTTCATCTCGGATAGGAGGTCGGCTGCGTCCGCCTTATTTGCAGCAGATTCAGGCCCAGAGGATGCCATTTTGTTGCTGTGGCAAGGAGTGTTGCCGGTGCGTTGCGGGGAGAAATTGTAAGGAGCAAGTTTATCTTTAAAATTAATCTGCGCAGAGCGCACTATAGTTGTGCCGATGATACTGTGGGCAAAATGTTGGTGCGCTGGAGGGTGCACTCAGTTAGTCTCCTCTTTAGTGGGGGAAGGTGATTGTGAGTTCTACAAGGAGGGGGCTTTACTTGTTCAGCCTTGCATATCATTAAGGGTAACGGAGGAGAAGGATGTTCGTTATTGGTTCCTGTGTCTAGCAGTGAGGATAGTAGGGTCCTACTAGTTGTTGCCGTGTGTCAGTGCCTATTCTCCAATAATGGAGTGTAAGAGATATCCAGGTATCTCATTGAGGATCGTGGTGGGCTGTGGGGCGTGTGGACTGGCCTCTGAATCATATGCAGTACCCTTTGGGAACACCACACACAGTTAAGACTACAAGTGACAGTACAAATTCACCTTTGGCACAAGCCTGTACTACACAGTAAAGTGGTAGCGATGGCTGAGCAGCCAGACTTATCCAAGAGTAAAGTGAACAGTATCAATAGTTACACAAAGGACAGCAATTACTATGGTTCAAACAAACACAGACTCAAGGTTTCTGAGTAAAAGAATATACATTTATTTATTCAGGTCAGCGGCCCATTTCTCAGGTGACGCCATAATCTGGGTACAGTTCTCCCTAGCAAACCGAACAATGAAAGTCTTTTCCCCCATCCGCTGACCCTATACAAACGTCATGGAGCATACCACAAGGATCCTGCGTCTCACCTACTATGTATAACATCTTTACTAAGCCCCTATTCGACAAGTTGAACAGATTGGGTGTCACCTACACAAATTTTGCAGATGATACCCAGATCCTCATTCCCCTTTCGGCCAACTTTCTCGCGGACACAGCCTTGGTAAACAAGATATACCTCCTCGTTCAGGCTTGGATGGCATCCCATGGCCTCTGCCTGAATGACGAAAAAACTGAGATACGGATCCTAGGCTTAGAGACTAACCTAAAAAAAACTCAGCCCTAGTTATGCCTCCTTCAATATTGACTGTAACTCTAACAAGGTGATGCCCGTAGTTAAAACATTAGGCTTCTACTTTGATTCCACACTAACCTTTAAGAAACAAGTTAACTCATTAGCATCCTCAACTGCTTACACTTGCAAGCTTATCCGGGCCTGCAGACCCTTTCTCTCCGAAACCAGCTGCATAACTGTGGCTAATGCACTCATAATATCCATACTGGATTATTATAACGCCTTGTACTCAGGCGCTAACAAATACATCACTGATAAAATCCAAAGGTTGCCCTAAGAGCCATCCTAAATATTCCAAATAGAGAGCACATTACCAAATTCAGAAGAAATGCCCATTGGTTAACTATAAAGGATAGGATCCTTCTCAAAGCAGCTTCATTTATATCTAAGTGCCTGAACAATATAGCACCACCATATCTCTCAGAAAGAATAATCAGGAGAACCTCAACTTGATCTGCCAATGCCCACCTCCTAGAGATTCCTAGATTCAAACTAGCCACAGCTGGTGGTTTGAGAATACCGGTCAAAGCAGGCTTACCATGGAATGCACTACCTCTAGACACTAGAACTGAACAATCTTACCCTAAATTCAGACGAAACATGCTGAATTGGTTACGTACAAACAACTGCTAACACTCTCCCCACCTCACTAGTACTGCTTTAGATATCCGCCACCCTATCTCTGTTCCACCTGACTGTATTATGTGTATGTGACCTATTGCACCACGCCCTCAATGTAACCTTCAAGTGATAGCAAGTTATCTCTGTATGCCTGTACCCATTGCAATTGCTGTAACTAAGCTCTAAGTGTACTCGTCCTGATTGCGCCCAGCTACCTAAGGGTTTGGTGCGCATTACCAAATAAATAAACAAACACAAATCAGTTGTAAAATAATTCATCAAAGTAAAGCAGTAGAAGAATCACACTCTTAATATACTACACATCATCCAATAGATTCTGGACAAGTTAAGCACAAAATGAAGTGTGAGCAAAATGGCACTCCAGCAATTTAAAAGGGAGGGAAAGACAAGGTTAGACAAAGTTGAGCAGCACCAACAAGTAAGTAAGCAGGGCAAACTAGAAAAGGCAACAACGGTGAGGAAATCAAATCAAGAGGCCTGGGCCAAAGTCAATGGAGCAAAGTCTTTGCAGAGGATCACACAGTTCAGAGTAGTTCTTTAAAGTTACTTTAACGAATAGAGAAGGACAAGCCCTCGGATTGGCAAAAGATTTCAAACAGATTCACCACGGTTGGACGGAACGAACAAACGGGTTTGAACAGTACCTTAAATGAAGAAGAAGGCTGCAGCTGAGGCAGACGTTCCTGGCCAGTCCTGCAGGCTCACGGTTCCTGAAGCGACTGTCAGACTGACATGAAGAAGGAAGACTGGAGGGTCCTGCACTGCCCAGGGAAGAAACCAGCATCAGAGCAAAGCAACAAATAAAAGGTGCACTCCTTAAAACCCAAGCAGGGTATGGTCCTCCTGGCTATACAGTTCACTGTAGCTGTGCAGAGCAAATTCGACCAGAGGAGGGAGGCCTGGCTTGCAGTTTGGCAAACTGGTTGGCCGCACCAAATCAAGGGGAGAAGATTCCTTGCAGATCTTCCCTGTCGTTGAAGTTTGGAGATTCAGTCCGGCAGCAGGGCTTCACCTGGAGGTTCAGTCATGGTATAGGTCCTCTTCTGTCAGCTTCTCTTCGGTTCTCTCGATCCAGTGGTGACTCTGCCTTTTCAGTCCCAGAGACCTGCTTTTTATGCAGTTTTCCCCCATTCACACATCCTGGCTGTCAATCACGCAACAGGGTGGCTGTCCCGGCGGGACAGTCACCACAGCCAATCATACAGAGTGTGACAAGGAGACGCTGTGCAGGGAATCTCAGACCCCTCCCTCACATCCTGTCCCCCTCAGAAATTCAGGTGCCTAAGGAGGGGTTCTATGCAGAAGCCCGCCAAAGGACGGCGAACAAAGGAACCAAACCTGGTTTGGCACGCAGAGTAAAATACGAGAAAGACCTTTACAAAAAGAAATGGTGAATAAACCTAGCCGGAATCAAATAAAAGTAAATGTGGGCCAGCGGATTTAAGTTCGAGGCTGCTAATTTAGCCTAAAACAGTACCAAGGCTATTTAAATAGACCGCAGTAGGAAAAATAGGTTAGATACCAATGCCACCAGACAAATCTTAAAGAAAGGGGAATGAAATAATGTTCCATGAGAAACAGACAAAAAGGGATAACTATTAACCCTTTCAAGAACTCTATGTAAGATAGTTTGTACTGGGTCTGTGAATTTTAAAAAGACTGATAAAGTCAATGGCATCTTTACATGTTTTGGGAGACAGCAGTCAGTCCCAGAAAATGGAGTTTAAACTGGGAAGTCTGAAAAAGACAACCCTGTGTCACTGCACTAAAGGTTCTGTGTAACACACAGTAAAAAGATAATGCCTGTGGAGTAGGTGAGGCTCTACAGTCTATGAACACTAAAATGTTAAACAAACACAGCAAAACACATGTAAGAGTGGGAAAAAAGACTCACACTCTTACCAGGTGAAAAAAATGTATCTCAGAAATCCAGCAAATCTGCTGAGGGACTCAGTAGGTAAGGGAAATTAGCCATTTTGGAGAATTCTCCCTAACAGCCTCCAGAACGAGTAATGCAGTGGTATTTTCACCGTCGGTTCGGAGTATGACCTTCTTCCCTGTAGTCTTGTTGAGGCGTTGGCATGGGTGTCATTAGTATTGGGAATCCACTCACCCCTGTTCTGCCGCATACCAAGGGGTTATCAGCGTCCCACTAGTGTCTGATTATCCATCCTTTGTTCTCTGTCCACGGGTAAGTAGAATTGGGTGCCTTCAGTATGATTCCCGGATTGTGGAAGTCCGACAATGCACACTGATCATCTGCGTAGGGAAGTCTCTGTGGTAGGAGGGCAGAACGTTTGGGTTGTTCATATAGGTTGTGGGATGTATTGATCCACTCTGCTATACTATGCAGCCTCATTCTGCTATCTATGGTGCGAGAAACAGTAAAATGGCAGCAAAACCCTTGTGCGCGCCAAAACCGCGTTTTCAACACAAAAAAATATGGCTGCACAACCTGCCACCCATGGTGCATGTGTGGTGGAACAGAGCACACGCAGCAGAAAAAGTGCCAGTGGGCTCCAGGACAAGTAAACATAGAGTGCAGAGGGAGAAGCAGCGCCTGTAAGTGACATTTACTTTGCTGCTGAAACTTCAAAATGCCTATACATAACACTTTCCAACACTCAAAATCTTGCTTGGTGCTAAAATTCATTTAATCTAATGAAGCACTGTGAATTTACAAGGTCCTGAAATGTTAAGAACAAAATACCTTCTCAGCAAAACTGGATTGCCTGTGAGTGACAGCCCCTGTCAAATGGGCTCCCCTGATTAAACTTTAAGGTGGTCTAAAGTAAAGGTCTGCCAGATTAGCAACTATAAAAGGACTGTTGCTGAAAGGAACAAAGATCTCAGTTGTTTTGATCCAACAGGTTAAATCAAGAATGTAATTATATATGTTATTGGATGTAAAAAGTTTGTTTTATGCTGGATTTCAGGTCAAGAAATTAAGAACTAACCTAGGCTAGCTGGGCCTGCAAGGGGTTGACAAACAGGATTCCACCCAAGGGAGGGCATTGCTCTCAGCAGATGCTCACTGACACATGATAATTGTGAGGTATGCCAGACTTGTGTCTGCTGTCAGGGACTGAACAATGGCAGATTCTCCAGGCCAGGAAATGGACGTGTGAAAAGGTCATAAACTAGGCTTGCAGAAGGAAATCCCAAAGGTGGGGACTGCTCCTTGCCTCCAGAGACAGACAAAAGGCTGACCATTTGCTGCTAAAGAATATGTAATGAACATTATTAGACATGTATAACTCACAATCAGAAGTGGTGAAAAATATAAAACAGGCAGATTTATTAATCTCATTTTTGGCCCTACATTGGAAAATTTGGTAGAACTGTGTAGCATATTCTGAACAGGAATGGCAATATATGTGGTTTTAAGGGAACTGTATTTATGCTAGAATTGTTAAACTTTGCCCACATATTCCTATGGTAAAAGCGGATATTTATGGAAATGTGGAGAAATTTTGGAAAAAATTTTCAGGGCGAAATAGATAAAATGCTGCAGAAAGGCGAAACAAGGTCTCACAGCTGTGGAATTTTGATGAACAGATACTCCATAAAATATGTAATCCTTGTATGTGATTTTTGGAGAGGTTACACATGTATAATTATGTATTTAGGACAAAATTTGATTTTAGTGGCTAGGGGAGGTTTATAAGTATTGTAAAAATCAAACCATACACCTGACATCATCTGTCTTTGATCCAATCACCCAGATCCAAGGCAGAGATGAGGGAGGCTCTGATCCAATCCCATTCACAGGGGCAAGTTTAGTTAAGTTGGCCCATACACCCATTTGGTGATATCATTTGACAGGATAAATAGGGACATCTGACAACACAGACACAATCACTCTTCTGATTCCAGCAAAGCATTTTGATCCAGCATTCAACATCCAGCCTTCACCATCCTTCTAGATCCAGATGCCAACCACCAGGCCAAGCAGTAGCTGAACCATTTTCAGTTAGGCCTCAATCCTCAACTAAGCCTCACAACTCAGTGAGGCGCCGTGGAGGGGGGAAGCATCCTGAAACTATCTGGCTTGCTACCATAAATGCTTGTCTGCTGAACTCGCCATCCAGCTGATCTGAAATATCCAGAAACAAGAAGGGCAGATCCAGTGCAGTTCCGGCAACCAGCCTAGCTGATGTGCCGTCCTTCCCTGATAGACCCAATCCATTGACCAGAACTTTTATGGTCCAACAATCTTAAATCCCATTGTACTGTGAGTATTAACAGGACGCTAGAGAACTAATGTATACCTTGCCTTATCTTGTTCCACCCTAATCTCTGAACTTTCCTTATTTTCATAACCAATAACGGTGTCAAAATCTTTAATGCTATACTATCCTGTCTATTTGCTAAAAAGTCCTTTTCATAGTCATTTTTCAATTGTTTAACTCTTATCCATAAATCCCACTTCAAGCGTTTGGACTGGTTCTGCCGGGGAAGGCGCTGGGGATCTGTTACTGAAGTCATGAATCAGTCTTAGAGCTTACTTCGTCCCAACCTGATTTGTCTAGTCTGAATGCTCCAGTCTGGAGTCAAAGCATAATCCATATTTTCTGGGTTTAAAACTGAAGTCCTTGTCCAAATGTGCATCTTTATTTTCAAAAAACACCTCTCACTAAAACCTCTATAACTCCCTCAGTTTTAAAGATAGAAACGACATTCCAACTCCCACTGATACCTAACATCCTTAGCTATCTCCACAACTAAATTGCATCGAGGAACAGTGTATTTGACCCGTTTTTCTTCAATATCATATAGTAAATGTTTGCCGCAAATTTGCTATTTCAGCCAAAGTGCACGTATATTTTGCCCATTTCGAAGTGCTTTTTCCATCCCATCCTGATCTGAAGTATATTTTGTGGTTCATATTATAGCCCATGCATGTTAGGACTGATTAGTGTTGCTTTCTTTAGAATTTGTGTCCATTTTAGTATTTTGACAGTATTTCACAAAGTCATTTTCACCTGTCATTTCAAAGTGTCATTTGCCAAAATAAGGTTTTTTCTCTTGCGTGGGAGGGAGGATTGCCTATAATTCTAGAAATTATATTTAATTCCCGAAAACCTGCTGATTACTCTCATTGGTGTAGGATTGCTCATTTGTATTGCTCATTTGTATTTAAACAAAAATATGCAGGGGGAACATTAACCTAAATGCTATCTGTGTGCAAAACAAGACTGTTCTTTTTCTCTGTGTTGCCTCCTTATAAATAAATTCAATTGCTTTGCTTATTTCTGAATTGTATTGTCACCCTTTGGGTGATCGATGCCCCATAAACATATCTGTAGTAAACCTGATTTAAATATTAAAATAAATAAATATTTACCTTTGCAAACTAGCCTGATTCCTGGTTCAGTGTGACCTGGGCGGGGGGGGGGGGTATTTTGAGAAGGGTGTGATATGAGTGGTTTACAATTCAGAATATGGAATTTATAGCCAAAAATAAATAAGGGTTTTGTTTGCGCACTACATGCTAGGCGAGACTTGGGTGTGTGCCTGATTGAAATCCCTTACAAGGTAATTCTACGTGAGGAATTGGAGAGTTCTATGGTGTGGAGGGAGGATTCTCCATGAACCTGCCTTTAACAGTTACTCTGTGGGGGTTGTGTAACTACTTTCCATTAATTGCCTTACTGTTCAATCCGGTACTGGAATGCTGAGGCTTCTAAGTGTGCAGCGCCATGACGGTGTCCTCGTGTGTCGGTTAGGACTCTCTGTGCAGGGTCTCTTTCTGTCCCCTCTCAACTGAAGGAGAGCTGGGGTCCCCATACGAAGTGGACAATCTGAGCAGTGAGGATGGCAATAATTTACAGTTCTGCCCATCTGGTGTGA
Organism: Ambystoma mexicanum; assembly: GCF_040938575.1. Classification (NCBI taxonomy): domain Eukaryota; kingdom Metazoa; phylum Chordata; class Amphibia; order Caudata; family Ambystomatidae; genus Ambystoma; species Ambystoma mexicanum. The sequence continues at coordinate 1,086,446,288 of NC_090926.1, read as the reverse complement.
TTATATGCACTGAATGCTTTGTCTTATATTAAGCACCTCTCGTGTACATTTGAAACAGAGTTTCTGTCTCTCCGTGGGTAGGCATCAAGGAGGGGCGGCGTCGGCAGTTGGTTCTCTCAGTGTTACGGTGTGTATATTCTGTTTGTACCTTTGGCGTCAAAGAGTGACGTGGGCTAGCAACAGTCTTTAACAGTGTCTTCAGACGGCTTGAGTCGGGCAACGGTTCAGATATTGACTGCTGCGTTGTTATTCCAGTGCCCCTCAGATGCAGAAAATGCCTTTAACAATGTTCTGGAGTCTTCAGTGGGGTGTGCAGGGGCTGACCGCCGGTGCCGGGGGGAGGGCGGGGGGGGGGTTCACCCTGTGTTTCCTCTCCAACACCAAACATGAGCTGCTATGTGTTTGGCAGACCAGGATCACACCTCTCTGTGGTCGCTGGGAACTATAGCTGCATGCTAAACTTGGGCAGAGCAGTGCGGGGAGGAGGGCGTCTGCGAGGCTTAGCCTTGGCACTTCTAGATCTTGGCAGTATAGACGGTGTGGGTCGTTTGTCTCCCCTTCAACTGGGGACGCATTCCTTCGTTCGCTTGTGATGTTGGGCCGTCTGTATAACTCGGCCTTCCAAGGTGTTTCAGCAGGGTTTTCAGTGTGGTTGCGTATTCCAGTAATGTCTCTCTGGGGTCAGACGCGCTCCGGCAATGGTTTGCTTTTGTTCAAATAGGACATCTAGTGCCCTTATCTTGCCACAATGATTTCATCTGGAATACTGCTCCGATTTTCTCTAGGTTTTTTGTGGCGTGGGGGGCCACTTTCCCACAGCACCTGCTCCCTTGTTCTGCTATGGGGGGTACATAAGTGGGTGCTCAATCCAACTCACGGACTGAAGAGGTAGAGCTCATACAGTGGACAAGCAGAAATGCTTCTTTCATATCTGCCAAATATAGGTTAAATAATATGGCCACTATCATACACCCTTGTTTTACTCCGCTACTTGTGTCCATGGATTTGGAGAGTCTACCCACGGCATTCAAGCTTATACGTACATTAGTATCTGTGTGTAATAATGGGAGCATTCTTAATAAGCCCTGCAGGATTCCCCAGGAATTTAGTTTCCACCTTAGTCGGTTTCTCAACACTGTATCAAATGCGACGGAGAAATTGATATATGCACAATATACATCTAAATTACATTTTACCCATGCATGTTCTACTGCAGATGTTAACATCAGCAAATTGTGTATAGTGCTGGAGTTCTCCCTCAATCCTATTTGATCCGATGGTAGGATTTCTTTCTCAGCTATCCATAGATTCAGTTCACGTAGTAAGACCTGAGTGAAGATCTTAGAAGAAATATCAAACATCGCTAGCATGCGAAAATTTGCAGGCTTATCCTACGCTCCTTTTTTATGTACCATTAAAATATGACGGATTTTCCACGAAGTGGGAATTATTCCACGTTTCCCTATTTGTGTGAATAATAAGTGTAAGTCAGCTCCCCAAAGCTCGGGTTGTTTTTTAATCAAGATGTTACAGAGACTGCCGGGCCCAGCCGCTCGTGATTTTTTAAGGATTTCAATTATCACAATTATATCTAGCACAGATGCTGTGCAATCCCAGCTCTCTTTTAGGATGGGGAATACTTCTCAGTAGGTTCCACTCTACCCAGAGTGTCATGAATATATTTTCCCCAATTTTCTTCAGTCATACAATTAACCGTCAATTACACGTTTTTTATTTTTGCGTAACACTTGCCATATCCCATTAGTATCATCAGTTAAAGCTGAATTTGCAATTAAATGCCATTGCCTAATTTCACATTCCTTCTTTTGAATTTTTAACCAACGTCTATAATTCCTTTTGATAGATTTAATGTGGCAAGCAACTGAGTACTCCATAGTTCTAGTATTGCCGCAAATAAAAAACACTCCTAATCACTTGACACACCTTCTTTTCTCCTTCTTTTATCAATTTATCATTGCCTTTCCTTGAAGATATTGCTATATTCGACCTTTCTGATGCAGATTTATATGATCTCTTCTCTACCACCTGTTTTTGAATATTTTGCATTAATTTATTAAAGTTGATCATCATATGTTCCTTGGTATTCTTCCCTGTCATTCCCTCTTGTATGGACTCAAGTAGTAATGCAGTAGCCACTGAAGTTGCATGCTCTATATTACGATGATGCCATAATATTCGATTTTGACCCTCACTTAAATGAACCATCCCATTTCTATCATATTTGGGACCATATTTAGTTTGTCTAGGAAATGCAAGCAGAAGACACAGTGGTAAGTGATCACTCTCACATTCTACTATACTCATGTCTCTAATGATATAAATTCCAATATTATTTGAGAAGATGTAATCAAGTGTCGCTGCAGATTGACCCTCAATTCTGGTAAATGCCATATGAGCGTCACCCGGGGTGAGTCCTTTTAGTTTCACTAATTTATGGGTTTATAAAGGTTTGTGCCATTTTAGACCTTGCCTATTAGATTCCAATTTGTTAGTACCAGATTTTAACAGACTTGCTGACCAGTCTTCACTCAGTGGAAGATCACCAATCTGTGCATTGAAATCGCCCATCAGCAATACTGAATAGCGGTGATTTTACATCTGTAATATATTATCAACTGTCTTTACATTCTCATTTGTCATTACCATGTTCGGAGCGTCATACACATTAAGCACAATTATGGTATAAGTCAAGCGTGATAGCTTAGTTACCAATACATTCTGTGTCGAATGAGGCATCTTCTGATTATCCCATGGGGATTGGACTGATACTAGCAGACAACCTTTAGGCCTCCCAAGATGACCTCTGGTTGCTATCTGATAAACAGTACTTCTTCCATCCAGCTGAACTTCAGCAGTCAAACACGTTTCTTGGAGTGCCACAATCATGAACATCTCCAAACTGGCAACCAAACCATCCTATTCAAACAAATGGTTATGCCCTCTAGTGTTCCAAGAGTATAACATTTCTGTCGTATCAGCTCAGTGCCGTATATCGGAGAAGTGTGGCCTAAATGACAGTGGTAACCATTGCCAGTACCCTTCAGGTAGTTCATTAGTAGTTTAGTTTACTTTATTGTGTACCAGTGTACTCACTACCTTCTCAGCAACCAGTTTCTCTTTTCCATCCCGGGTATTGGAAAGCTTTGTAGCTGACATACTTACTATGTTCTTCCCATTTGGTAGTGGATTTATACCACCAGAAACTGCTTTAGGTAAGGTGATTTGCCCTTGTAATGGAAGATCCCGCCGCAGTTTAGCAGCTGGAATCTCTACTCTGTCTACTTCAAATCCCATGACAGAATTTAATGTTGCCCTTGCTTCGAAGCATACATTTGTTATGTACTGATTCATAAGTTCTAGCTGATTTACTAATCGTATATATCTTTGGAGGTAATTACCCACAATGGCACAATGGATTTAAAGATACATAGTACAGCCATCCGATTTAAAGGGTGTAAAGGCTTTTCCTGATGTACTTGACTTAATTGTAGGGCTGCCATCATTCCATTTTCTACTAACCCTTTTGATTTCTTATTGACATCATTAACTACCTCTACACTACGATTTTTCGACGCCCATACAACAGGAATATTCGTTTGTACCTTTTCAATAGTGCAACATGATGTTTGCCTAAGACCATCCTTTCTTTGCGGCTGGCTATCATTCAGCGGTTTCATAGGATGGATCGATATAACATCCTCTGCCTCATGTATATTCACAGTTTCCGCCTCAGCAATATCTTTTGGCAATTCAGTAGTTAGGCGACTTGTGTTAAGAGGTACCACTTCATAGTTCTTAACAGGGACTGGGACAAATTTCCCGACAGGACAATTTTTAGTATTCATTTGCGTGTTTGTTTTTGCTACCAGCCTGGTGGCCCTTTTTTGGCTTCACGGTTTCATTGCAGTACATAAACGCATGATGTACGTGAAACGGTTTACATTTCGGGGTCTAACTGTTTTCGCATCATTCCCTCCCAGACTCATATTCTTTATATTTTCGTGTAGGCATTCTACTTTCTTCACAGGTTGAGTGCAGGTCTTACTTGCACATACTTCACAACGACTCCCCATAATATTGGAGTGGATTAACAGTGATTGAATATCTATCTTTTTTTCTAGATGGTCACATTTTGCGAGCAACATAGTCAGCAAATTTTCAAGGACATAGAACATATCATCAGAGTTCATACTGATGTTGTCTACATTCACACATTTCACTTCACTTGGATCATTTATCACTTTCGTAATGGGTAGCTTAATATCATTCCTATCTACCACACAATTAGATTTGAAAGTGAATTTAGGTATGGCTGCTGAATTATGGTCCTCAATGGTAGTCATCATGGACTCTACTTTAGAGAAGTGAAGATCATCAATTGCAGTATTCGTGCATATCTTGTTGGGTTCTATTAAGTGGTTGTAAGTCTTGTATGAAACGCCATAACCCCCCATTCGCCTTGCGCACAGGGTACACCGCAGTGTTACACAGGGATTCTGATGGTACTAAGATACCCCTGTCAATGAGAGCACTTATTGACTCATAGATACCCTCATCAGCCTCCTTTGTTAGAGGGTACTGCCGTGCCTGGGTAGTATTGCTCCTGGCTTTAGTTTTATCCGCACTCCTCCTATGCTTTTAATACATCCAACATTATATGGGCTGGCCGTCCATAGCGTCTCAGGGACCTTTACCAGATCGTCCTTGCGAAAGGAAGGTGGGCTTCTAAGGCCAGTGCCCTCCTTTGCGCCACTTCCCTGTAAGTTATGCGTATCCAGAAATACACGCTAATTTCTAACATCATTTCACTTTGCCCTCCCTTCTGAGAGAACAACTCTTCGTCTGGTACCTGTGTCAGCCTGCATCCCTCCGCCAGCGCTATCACACATCTCCATGACTTCCCTTCTTCATCCAGTGCATTCACGGCCACCCAATCTTCCCTTGCTACTATTCCCTCAATATATAATGATATGAAGGCTCCCTCCTTCTCCTCAACTGGTATTTCTGGCCTGAAGAGATACTCTCCCGGGTTTCTTCACACCTTCCATTCAATTCCCGGCAGCCATTAGAGGGCCATGTCTGTCCCGTACTGGAAGACCTCTGGGTCAACAGGCTACCCCCTCTGTACGCACTGACCACAGTATGCCTGGAGTATCTGCCTAGCTGTGAGCATGTGGATGCCTGTAATAGAACAAATGATGCCCTTGTCTGTGAAGGAGATGGTCATGTTAAACCTACTCATTATGTCATGTCCCAGTATATGTACAGGAGCTTGCTTGGACTACAGTAAGGGTAGTGATAAGACATGATCCCCAATCCATAAGGAGATGTTATCAGTAAATGGAACTACTTCTCGAGCCCCAGAGAATCCTTGCATGTTCATGGCATTGCCTGACAACTTATATTTCCCCTCCCTTATACATGACCTAGTTGCCCCAGTGTCAACCAGAAAGCAAAATATCTTGTCACCTATAGCCACCCATATGCGTGGTACCTCCGCAGGGTTACCTTGATAGGATGTGACACAACAAGTTCATCTGTAGGCTGTCCTATTGGGGGGACAACAACTGTCCATTGCCCGTATAGGGGTTTGGTCCTACTAGCATCACCCCACACCCATCCTTGTCACCGGCACCATCGTTGTTTGCTCCACAGTTTATGGGGAATGATCTTGTATCTGTGTCAGCTGCTGTGCCAGCTGTGTATGGAGTATTACTGTGCCTTGTGGCTGTGACTGCTACTGAAGTTGTGCCTGCATGCCTTGGGATGCAAGGCAACACGAAAAGCCTTTGAGAAGAGGTATCCATTGAGAAAACCATTCTTTATGTATCCACAAAGTGCTGACGTTCTGTTAGGAGAAATCCTGGAAGAAGTGTGAAGCGATGAAAGCAAGAGCCTGGTGATTTCACATGAAGTAAAGATGACGCACCAAGAAGGGATGTCAAAGACGAAAATATATAAACCTTTTAGATCCTGATGACGAAGTAAAAAAATGGAGTGACATTTCATGTGTAGAATGAAGATTACACGAATGAAGAGCATTGAAGAAAATGTGAATCGCTTTATAACTGTACAGATGCTGAAACGTAAGTAGATTAAGAAATTATGAGCCTGGGTATACGTAGTGAATAGAATGCAGGCGGTGTCACCATTATATATAAGTGTGAATCTGGATGTTCCACGTTGTGTTTTAGCAAACAGCTGATGCTGAACAAAAATTCGAGAAGGGTTGTCTGGCTCAGTGTTAAGAGTTAGGACCGCCAAGAACCTTGTTATCTATTTGAGAAGATACAATGAGGGTTTTATTCATTTAATGGCATTAAATGGAAGAAGGAGCTCAAAACACGGTCTCCTTTCACATGGTCAAGATGAGAATAGACTTTGGGGTGAGCTGCACCGAGACCAGAAGATAAGGCCATGTTCATACTCCCTTCTATCCTCAGGTGCAGTGATACTTGCAAGACCTAGTTCAAAATACTAATTAAATGGCAGATAGTAGGAATGATGATGGACGATGGGCTAATTAGGTGAGGAGGCATTATCAGGCCAACCCTCCAGCACCTGGGGTACCAGCTTGCATGTGGCTAGTGAGTGCAATACCTCAGAAGGGTACAAGTGTGCCAACTAGTTGTAGAGGGCAACATATCAAGAAGCCCAATAGTTTGAAAGCCAATAAAACATGTATTTCTATGATGTGGAAGATGACTTGCACTAGGGGTGGGAATAGCTCTCCACCTGACCTTAGAGACCCAATCCCACTCCAGTTCCCCTTAGAAGGTATACTTAGATTTTCCGTTTAAGCCCACCACAATCCAGTTTAGGTTTCCTTATTTTGCCATGTAGTATGATGTCACTTATAACAAGTTTTAGTATTAAGGTTTTGTTTTTTATGAAATATATTGAGAATGCTTGTGTGGGGTCCGTTGAGGCCCGTGGTACTCCGTGTTTTAGAGAATTGTTATTAAAACTGTTTAAGTTTTTCCAACTTCCTAAACAGTCTGATTATTGATGTATGAGTAAGATCTGCACCCCATCCATCTCGAATAGCGCTACCTCATCTTAAAAGGCCTGCAGGGTCACTGTTGTCGCAGAACTTTTCATAAAACGAGTACAAAAATAGTAGTGTACCAACAAAAGACAAAACAATGTGGCAACAACGAGTTGACCTGAACAAAGTTAGACAAGGTCTAGAATATCTTAAACAAAACAATGAATACTACAGAGATGCATAGAAGAAATCTTACGAGAACCCACTCAAATAATTGAAAGACACCATAGAAGATGTATTAGAAGGTTATCAAATGCGTCAAGCCAAAGGATCTCCAAGGAGAATATGGGAGAAAAATGTAGGAGCACCGTATTTTCCTCTACTCTTTCCCAAAGGAAAAGAAGGACAATATGATGAGACACCCACACAAATTAGTGCATCAGAATATTGTTCTTTATGAATGTATTCTGAAGACCCAAGGTTCAGACAAAATATAGAATTCATTTTCCAACTCCTGATCGAAAGTGAAATAGCAACTCTTTGTTCTGGAGTTGCACATACATTAAAGTAAGGCTCTCATTTCTTAAACATTTCAGCTACCCAACTGCTTCAAAAGATAAAAGACAAAGTTGAGGTTTTGCAGTCAAGTATCGGCAAACGTGTGGTACAACGGAATAATGTAGAATAGTCTGCTCTATGAAGGTCTCATCTGAATATGTGTCTCCCTGTTCTTCCAGAACCATTAAGGACAACATCTCACTCCCTCGCTCCAGCTCTTGCTGACTTCTTCAACCGCTCGTTAGCATCTGGCTCTTTTGCTTCGTTCTCTGAAGCACTCCCTTCTGCACCCTCTCCTAAAACAGCCTTCTGCTGAACCTGCGTGTCCAGCCAACTACTGCCCTATCTACACTACACCAGCCCTTGGGAAACTCCTGGAGAAGTTGGTCTTCCCCCAACTGACCAAACACACTGAGCTCACTAGTTATTTACATGACCATTAGATCTGGCTTCCGAGCATCCAGAGACATGGAAACTGCTCTCTTGAACACCTGTGAAGAATTGCTCACAAAACCTGACTCTAACTCTCCTGCTATGCTCACTCTAGTTGAGCTCTCTTCTGTCTTTTATACAGTCAACGATTCTATCCTCATACATGGACTATGAGATACTCTTGGTATCTCAGACCGGGCACTGGATTGGTTGACCTCCTTCCTCATTGATCACCCTTCCCAGGTGCTCCTGGACCCCTTCTCTTCATCCACCACTCTCTCTACATGTGGTATTTCCCAGGGCTCTAGCCTCTAGGCTTGGCTTTTCAACATCTACCTTGCAAGTCTTTCTCACCTAATATCTGGTTTCTCTCCTCATTGCCAGTGTTATGCAGATGACACACAACTCTTCTTCAACCTCTATCATCTGTGACTGCCTGTCGGCTATTCATATTTGGTGCACCTCCAATGATTTCTGTCATAATGTCAGCAAGACCGAGATTCTTCCTATCAGGACACCTTCTCCCTGTTTCCCTCTGGCACTCTTGTTGCTCTCTATGGGCTCACCTCCCTCCACTGAGGCCAGAAACCTTGGAGTCATCTTTGACTCCTCTCTCTCCTTTACTCCCCATATCTTGGACACTGCCAAGCAGGCCCGCTTTCAACTTCACCTCCTTAGAGGCATTCTCCCTTTTCTTACCTTCCTCCAGAATCTCAATGTCCTCTCCAGGCTAGATTACTGTAACAGCCTCTTCCTCAACCAGCTTCTTTCTTTGCTATGTCCTCTTCTGCTAATCTAGAATAGGGCTGTGAGACTTAACCTTGGCCTCAAGGCCTGGTACTGTATCTCTGCAGTTCTAAAATCTCTCCACTGGCTCCTGGTTACGTCAAGGATCAAATTCAAGACCCTTTGCATCATTTACAAGGCTGTCTGGGGCCTGGGACCACGCTACCTGCAACTCTCTCTTACTAAATACTCTCATCCCATCAATCTTCAGGCTCCAACTCTCTGCTGATCAAATGCTTTTCCAAGCAGAGAGCCGGGGGCAGATCCCCCTCCTCAGCTGGCTCCCTCCTTTGGAACAGTCTCCCTCTCTCTCTCTCTCTCTCTCTGTCTTGAACCGGATCACCTCAAGTGTCACAAACAACTCAAGACCTTTCTCTTCTCCTCTTGCTGTCCCCCTCCCATGCTAACCATCCCCTCTGTTGCTGAGATTGGCAGCCTAGTCCCTCAAGAGTCTGATTGGGCCCTGGTCTTCTGCCCAATCACCCCCAGCAACTCCCTGCACTGCCCTCTGGACCCACACCTACCTGTCGGGTGGTTTTGCCTTCGCCCTGCACTTACCTGGTGGGTGGTAGATGTCCCTCTTCGCCTGGGATGTCTCTCCCCATGCACTTAACCATTGCCTCCCCAATGGGCACCTCTGCAACTTCCTCCTCTAGGGGACACTAATTGCACTTACCCCCACCCCACACCCCCTTTTCATTTCACTATACCTGCACGCTCCGAATGTCACAAGGCCCGGTAGGACCCCTGTTCCTTTCTATTTATTCATTGTCATTTTCATCGTTTGTTCACTCCCTTGCTCCCGTCCCTTGTGCATTGTGCTACTTTGAAACACTGGGCCTCATTCTGAGATTGCTGGTATCCTGACATTTGAGCCACTAGCATTCCGACAAATGAAAATACAGTTCCCCGGATCAGTCTGGCACCATTGCTGCTAGATTCCGAGTGCCATAATGATGGTGTAAATCTCCATTCATGGAGTCCAATAGGACTACATGAGAGGATTTGCCTTGTTACTGGCACTGGCTTTATTTGCTGGTAGTGCACCTTGCTTACCTCAAGCTTTTAGCTGGCAGTAACCCAGGTGCCACACCGGAAATACCCACAGTTTGGTGGTCTGGTAAAGTGCCGGTATCCAGAATACTGACACTTTTTTTCTAGACCGCCCAACTTGGAATGAGGCCCTGTCTTGTTGTATAAGAGCCTAATAAATATCCAATAAACAAAGAAAAATATAAAGGAATGTTGGTTCTGACTTCATGCTGATGTATGTTGCATGCTAAGGAACCTCAGCTCACCCACATTGTTTGTTACTTTAAGTTGTGCAGAATATGCATGGGATGATTTGAGTTACTTGCCCTACAAACCAAAATAAAGAGGGAATAGACATAAAAACACCAGAAGAACTCTGTTATCTTGACCCTGTTAATGTTTCAAGATACTTTCAACATTGCTTCATTGCCATGCTGCACTTCGTCTACAATAAAATCACCCCACCACTCGGAGAATTAGAACACTTCTTTTGCAAAGAAGAATATCAATCCAGAGGAGTGAGCATATGGCCCTTTGGGTATCGTGCATGCAATAGATGGGGATGCAGAATCACTACAACACCAAATAATCAAACCAACTCAGGAAGATGGCAAAAGCGCTGTTTTATTAACAATTATCTAAAACAGGGAGTTATAACGGACATCAACGCATGTTCGCTCGAGCTCTCAGCGCATTTCTCATAAAAGCATCCTAATATGCAAAAAATATGTCAGATGTGATGTCATGCTACGTGGCAAATAAGAGAAAACCTACGAGGGATTTTGAAAGGTTCAAGGGGAACATCTAAATGTACTTTCTATAAGGGCTGGGATTGTGACAGACTATCTACTGTCAGGTGGACAATTTATGCCTACCTTTAAAACATGCCATCTTCAACACTATTGAGTACACATATATCACTGGTCTTCAAACTATTAGGCCCTTCATTATATGGCCCTCTATAATTGGTTGGCACGCTCGTTCCATATCTGGAACATTCAGTGCACTTAGCAGCACGTAAGCTCAGACCCAGGCGCCAGGAGTTGGATTGACTTTACCTCCCCACCCAATTAGCCCATCATCTCTCAACACCCATGCCTTCTGCCATGGGTGATGAGAATGTCTTTGAACTTGGCCTTACAAAGTATTCTTGTCTCTGGGAATATAAGGGAGTGCGACGACTCACTATCGGTGTTCTAGGACTCCACGCTTGACTCTATTTCCATCCTCACGTAAAAGGAGACCATGATTTGGTCCATTTTGCAGCATTTAAATCTCGAAAATGAATACAATTTGGCGCGCTTGGTGTTCTTTCTTTGCAATTTAACAAGGGAAGATTCAGCTTCACACGTTTACTGGCTTCAAGAATAGATAACTGATCTTGGCTTCTTCAGCTTTGGTATGAGGTCAGACAGCCTCGCCATTCTTTTCCACAATCTCAGTTTATTCTTGCTGCGACGCATTTCTTGCCCTTTCTCTCCATGGGTCCTGGCTTACTAAATTCATGACACTGATGTCCAGTTTCTACTCAATGGCTGCTTCACCTGCAGTCTATTCACTAAATATATCCAGATTCTTAGATTACTTAATCTACTTGCGTTACAGCATCTGTACAGTTATTGAACGGCTTGCATTTTCTGTAGTGCTTCGCACACATGCAATCTTCTTTTCGCATATGAAAGTTTACTTGAATTCCTAACTTCATCATCAGTTTCTTAAATCCATGCATTCTCTTCAGCCAGTATTATCAGGGTGTCACGCTCGTCTCTTGTGATGTCACCGGCTTCTCTTTCATGCTTTTTTGAATTCCTTCCGGGAGTTCCTCAGATTGTCGTCTCTTTGGGGATACATTGATAGGGCTTTCTCAGAGGATAACTTCTTTCAAATACTCGCCGTGGTATGGTCCCAACTGCTGGTGTTAAGCATGGCACGATCTCAGGCTTCCAACATATAGGAGGTAGGTGGGGTGGGGTGGGATTTCCTGCAGAGGCATGCAGCTGATCCTTTACATTCCCCCCTCTGGTTGAGTCATCGACCATCTTTCGCGCCTTGAAACATTTGTGTATAGGCGCGTTACAAATGCCATATCATATCATATCATGTTTCCACATCCCGGTATTTTCTTTTGAAGAAATGCTTCTTCGGAGTCCAAATCTTCATCACCCCCTCAGCTGATTTGACATGTTCATCTAAACTCCAGGTCATGTAGTTGCACTGTCCATTCGGATTCCAATAGACCCATCATCCCACGTACTTCTTATGATTCTTTGGGTACAGAAACTACGTTCCTTCATGTGCTACGATGCTGGCCTGTATGTATTTTCTGACATCTTCATCAGTCAATTCCTTGGGTCCAAACCCAGATACATCATCAATCATGATCTTTACCATCCACTGCGGAATCCATGAAAATATGGAAGCAAACCAACTGTCATCCACAATGTCCTCTGTCATGTCTTCCATCCTATTATGCAGGTTTGTTAGAAACGTTATGGCCTCTGTCAAGGTCCCATTCTTGTCATCGTGAGAAGGTATGAATGTGCAACATGATGGCCTGATTTTGGCGCAAACTCCTATTTAAATCACTGTGATCATGTCAAGGACATATCTGTTCTGCAGGGTCATCAGTCGTATGGCCCTCAGCACTTCCTTGATAGCATTGAATCCCTTTATGGTGGTGTTGATTGTCTGCAGAAGCTCCCATCCCGTAATCTTCAACCATTTGGCATTGGCCATCGTCTGGATCCCAGGAATGAATATGGTCATAATTATTGAAGCAGTCTTTCTGAACAACCTGTGTTCATAAGGAATGGGGTCATATGCTTCTGTTGATTTGGCTGAGAACTATTTCCCTATTCTGGTTGGAATGAGAAATTTAACAGATTTTCTTTTTACGCAGATGGCCATCTACTTTTGGAAATTCTCCATTGTTCAGTTCACTTTGAGGAATCACTAATGCTGGAACATGGATGAGCACATTCCTCCCCAATCCTTGGGCAGCTTCATGTAGGCCCTAGGTCCACAACCCCAATATCGATCCATCAGTACGGCTGTCCCTGCTCCCATCCTAGAAACGTAAACTGTAGTTTTGCAGACTTGTTATCTCCCAAATGCTTCTTGCCCTCTCTTCCGAAGAACAGTGTCGTATTCGCCAATGGGATCACAACCATTGGACCTGATTCCCATGTCAGTAGTTTGGTATGTTTAGCCCATGACTTCAAACATCCATTGTTCACTTTCTGCACCTCTTGCACATATTTTGGCTTCAGTAGATGTGCTGCACAGGACATCAGTTCTCCTTCCCATTCCTTCTTGGACTTCACTCATCCATAGACTAAGACTTGAGTTTGTTCGCAACAGCCAGGCGATCCAGCTTTTTCTGTTACATCAGGGCATTCCATTCTCTTCATGTCTCCAAAGACTTCCTCTTCCTGTCCTGCATCAGGGTACACAAGCATCTTGCTCTCCCATCCAGGTTCCTTTTCCATCTGTGTAGTGTTGATATAATCATCCTGGAATGGAAACAACCATTTCGATCTCCATCGTAAAGTGGCCCAACTTCCCTGAATTTGTCCTCTGGTCATACATGCTACAAGATGAATGAGGCACCTGGCATCGTATTCTGGGACTTCTCTGGAGATTAAAGTTTGCACTGTATTCATGGCATATGGGATGAGAGCCCAGACGTAGCAACTCCTTAGATGTTTTTTCCCCTGCTTCCTCATGTGCTGGTACCACGTTATTACCCAAGTGTGCTGCATTATCTTTATCCCCTCATTATCTTCCTCTGCATCTCTCCTGTGTCTTTTAGAAGCCTTGTACCATTCATGAAGTATATCAAAGGAAGTTCCAATAGTAGGACGAACATAGGGACCTCTATCTAAATGGAAGTAATAACATGATTGAGACTGTGAAAAATTAGAAACAGAAAGACAACGAGAGTACTCATACAGGCACATATTATGCACAAAAACATAGGCATCCACTTCTTGCGCCATCCTGGCACTTGTTAATTCTCTAGAACTGTGCCAGCTTCTATATTTCTCATTTGTAATACAATCATCAAATGTCTTTATACTTGCAACTGTAAAATCTGCTCAATTGTTGCAATGAGACGCCATCTTATCACTTGGCCATTTTTAGGATCCTGTAAAAATCCTGCTTTGGGATGACAAAGGCCTGGACCCACTCTGGAAAGATCAAAGGTACTCTACCACCAGTACGGTTGGTTCTGGGTTCAGAGAGGATCTTGTAGCCCACAGAGAGCAGCGTGTCAAAACTTGTGACAGAACTGGCTGTGAACCATGTCTTGGTGAGAGCAAAGACATCTGGGTTGAGTTCTTCAAGGAGGTTACAGATGTCAGAGGAGTGTTTGACAGCAGAACGAGAGTTGAGAGTAGCGACTTGGAGCCTGTTGCCACATTTGAAAGACTTCTGTGGAGGGGTACAGGCTTGAGGTACATCCTGCGGAGGTGTCAGAGGGGCTGAAGGGTGGGCAGAGGAGGAAATTTAGGGTGAAAAAGAGGTAGCAGAAGAGTAGCAGGAGAAGGGAGGAAGTTGATGAGATGCGGGAAACGCCTATCAAAAAGGAGGAGATTAGGCTGAGGGCTCTGAACCAAGACTGTGTCGTTTAGGCAGACATTAATGATGGTTTTGGGGGATTGGAAGGGGGCCAAGAGGACCTCCCACCTAGTGCCACCATTAGTGAGATAGGAGGAGAAAGGAGAGAGAACAGAGACGATATGAAGGGTCTATAGGTCTGGAGAAGGGACGACAAAGACGATGTCAGTGAGAGTCTGTCTGGAGGAAGCACTGGTGTAGTTATCAGCGATAGGGAGGCCTGGGTTGGAGACCAGGACATACCTCTTGAACTTCCTCCTTCCAGAATTAGTGAGAGGGATAGGGTAAGAAATAGAGTAGCAGTTAGAGAAGATGGGAGAGACTGAGCGCACCATAAAGGGTGCGAGGGAGGTAGGTGGCGGAGAAGGGGGTGAGAGAAGAGAGAGAGAGAGAGATGCACAGCCCTGTGGCACACAACTCAGATGGGATAAGGGTGTGGGGTCACAACAAAGGAAGATACAGGAGGAGAACAAGTAACTCACAACAATGAATGGCACGCCATCCAGGGGGGTCTAGGTGGGAGACTAGAGAGAATCAGCAACAATGGCACAGTTACCGTTATGCGAAAAGACTCACATTTGACTTTTCCGTAAGGGGGAAAAAAGGCACATTTTTGAGCACTGCACAATACAACACACCCAGATTCGACTTTCCCAGAAGGGGAAAAAAGGCTATGTTTATTAGCACCACACAATACGGGGGATGCTTACCAATGGACCAATTTACTGTGGGATCTACTGACAGGCACCCACGTCCCCAAGCAGAAAGTGTTTTGTCCCCATTTTCTGGCAGGACCGGTGATTCGTATAGCCAGGGATAAAGAGGGGGCAGAACCTTGGAGAGATGGTATGAGGCGCTCAAGTTCCAGCATCATGCCCAATCAGTCCCGTGCATTAGATGTAATGACTGCAGAAAATATGGCCACATATCCCATTCTGCCCAAAACAAAGAAGAGAAGAAACCATGGAGGCCTATTTTCCCCGGTCTGCTTCAGGTTCAGAACATAGCAGCAAACTACTTTCTGTGGATAGAGGAAGATGAGGGTAATGGAGTACAGACTGAGTCAGAGAAAAGGTCCCAGAGGTTAATTCATAGACAACGATTGCAATAAGGGAGTGGTGTATACAGCGTAAAGCCCCAAAAAATGAAGGAGAAGGTGGCCCTATTAATAATGAACCCCTGTGACAGGGTGTTATGTTATGGTTGAATCTGGTATGAAAGGGAGATGTTATATATAGTCTTGTACATTGTCACTGGCCTGGAGTGATGGCCATATAATGTGATGTATGATGCAGCCAGGAGAATGTTGAGTGCATCAGTGCATGAATGTTCTGAGTGAGTCAGTTGGGGGCCTGAGCTGGAGTGAGTGGATGGCCGGTGGGTCTTCTCCTTCATGTGTACTGTACTACCTATCCCTGTCCTTGTCCTGTCATCCAGACTACTGTAAATACCTGAGAGTAACTGGAACTGTACATATTGTACCAATAAAGCATTCCTGGATCAACATCGGTCTCCACAGCTGGTCTGTGTGTCCCTTGTGACTAATAAGAGACTTTATTACATTGGCGACGAGGGTTAAAGAACCCAGGAATATGGACAAATACAACTTAAAAGGACAGAGTGCAACTGAGGAGCTGCAGCTACAAAAATGTACAGTAAGGAGAGCTGTGGGGGGGAAGCAGCCTAAGAGTGACCCACCGTTCCCCCAAAGACTCAAAAACAAACATCCTGCCAGCTCCAGGGTTGAAAATGTATATGTGCCACTGGACTCTGGGAGGGAGTTCCCCAGCAACCAATAATTCCCCCAGAGTTCCCTCATATAAATGTGCACTAAAAGGAAGAATATGCCCCAGAGATCTTAGTGGGGACAAAAGGGCCCTGCTAGCTGAGGATTGGCCTTTTGCAGGAGCCCCGTTCAAATTAATAAGTAAAAAAAAAAATAACTCTCAGTGTAGGAGTTGGGGGCAGTGTGTGTCAATGAAATGCAATAACTTCATGGGAGCATTTTACAGTTTCATTGACCACCCTGTACATTCTGCAAACCACCGGGTAGCGCCAGAGCTCCATGCACTCTAAATATTAACTGTGAAAATGAATACATAAAGGCAGTGTGCAACCCGTAATGAAAGACATTTTTGTTGTGCCAAGTTTTTTGTGTGTATTAAACATTGTCTCCCATGTGGAAGGAACATGGATAAAGTTTGGAGTTTGATTTTATCCAAGATCCTGCCTGTATTTCAGAAAAATGCTCCCTGAAAGGACGGTTGACAGCACAGGCCCAGTGAGGTCTGTCCTCCTCCAGCCCTTCTATAGAATGATGACGTGTGTTAACATTCAGTTGGTGATGGTGATCCATGGAATACGGAACTAACAATGAAAGGAAGTGATACGTGTCAGTTTCGTTTCTTCATGTTAAATGGATTGATGGAGAAAACACTTGCTGCCGTGTGCGTACTTTAAGGAAGCTTTAGTTGGGGCACTGAAAGGAACATTTTGCAAGACATTTTCTTTATTATTATATACATCAATGGAACTGAAGGCACAACGTGAGCAAGCAGCATACTTGTGAAATAAGCCACGAGAAACCCCTTCCCTTGGCATCATTATTTTGGATTGAATTATGTTTGGCAATAATGCAAACGTGATAATTTACATTTTTTTCTTTATTTTAATTTTTTTTTCTTAAATAATCTGGAAAAGCCACCATGGACTTATGCAACACTTATCAATATAAATGGAAAAACAAATTACATTTTTTTTTTTAAGCACAAAGTAATAATAATATTTTTTTTATTTTCTCAAATTTCCACCATCACCAAGAAATGTTTATATACTGAATAATGATTTTTTTTTCTCGATAAGACTGTTCTAAAATGGCAGGACTGATGATACTGATAAAAGAAAAATTGTTGTTGTTACAAGAAATCACATTTTAATGCTGTTCATGGGTTTTTGATATACACGGCTGAGTTACACACTTTTAAGTGAAATGTAGAAATGTGAGCTTGGCCAGCCAGCATGTTTTCTGGTAGTTTAAAGTTTCGAAATTTTATTTTATTTTATTTATTTTTTTCACAATCTTGCAAGTGTATCCGGAAGAGCCACCACCACATCTTGAGTTCAAATGGTGGACATTATGCAAAAGATGAGTATTATAAATGGAAATAACAATTTAGAATTCTTAAGTACAAAGTGAATAATGAATGTTTTTTTTTTTCTTCTCAATGACAATTTATCACCATCACTAAGAAAGGTTTATGTGATTGAAAAGCCTATGGTATGGTTATGGTGTTAAGGGTCATGATTTACCCTTTGGAGAGATGTTGAACAACACATTAGATACCCTGCAATTGGCGTTGGGCCATTGTCTTGCTCAGTTTGTGTAATGTTGTGGCCCACTGTTATGTGTTCCATCCCGGCCATGACACACGTGTTGTAGTTCATGGTCGCGGTGCAGGGTATTCCTGTTAATGTGTACTAATCAAATAGTCTTGGAGATATTTGAAGCCAGGTGAGAATTTTAAATTTCCACCAGAGCCACAAAGAAAAATGTGGCGGTATGTATACTCTTTTTTGAGGTATATGTTATATGCGTACGCTCTAATGTGAGATGCTTAAGTGGCCAACCGACTGCATAAGGGTTGCGTCATGAAAGAGTTTGGGCAGCTGACTGAATAAGGGTTGCACCATAAAGAGTTTGGCCAACTGACTGAACAATGGAGATATTTGAAGCCAGGTGGGAATTCTAAATTTCCATTAGAGCCACAAAGAAAAATGTGGCGGTATGTATACCCTTTCTTGAGGTACAGGTTACATGCGTACGCTCTAATGTGAGATGCTTAAGTGGCCAACCGACTGCATAAGGGTTGCGCCATGAAAGAGTTGGGCAGCTGACTAAATAAGGGTTGCACCATAAATAGTTTGGCCAACTGACTGAACAAGGGTTGTGCCTAAAAAAAAAAGATTTTTTTTTTTTATTGCCGGCAAATGTACATTCTGTATATATATAGTGCGCACTTTTGCATTAGTTACTGTTAAGCATTCACCATTGTTCCTTTAGCAATAGTTTTAAGCTTAAGACCTCCGGTGCTGCCAGGAGCACCTCATCTGTTACATGTAGTTCATCTGTGTGAGATTCTGGTTGTGTTTAGATTCATGAGTGGGCGAGTGATGTGTATTTGGCTGACTTTCCTCCACCTCGAATGAAAGGATGATGTTTGTGTGTATGAACCTGATATGAAAGGGATATGTCATGCGTGGGTACATCCGGTATGAAAGGGAGATGTTATGTTATGGTTGAATCTGGTATGAAAGGGAGATGTTATATATAGTCTTGTACATTGTCACTGGCCTGGAGTGATTGCCATAGAATGTGATGTATGATGCAGCCAGGAGAATGTTGAGTGCCTCATTGTATGAATGTTCTGAGTGAGTCAGTTGGGGGCCTGAGCTGGAGGGAGTGGATGGCCGGTGGGTCTTCTCCTTCATGTGTATTGTACTACCTATCCCTGTCCTTGTCCTGTCATCCAGACTACTGTAAATACCTGAGAGTAACTGGAACTGTACATATTGTACCAATAAAGCATACCTGGATCAACAACAGTCTCCACAGCTGGTCTGTGTGTCCCTTGTGACTAATAAGAGACTTTATTACACAGGGTCATGAATCGAAACCTGTCAAGGGGACTAAGGACTCCTCTCAACCTGAGGTAGGTGGCCCAACAGTGCAACACTGCACCCAGGCCTTCCCCAGAGGCTGTGTGGAGAGCTGAGAGGTACCCCTGTCCCTGTCTCCTAGGTATGCCTGGAACCGTGGATCCACATTGATGGCACACACTCTGACCCAATGCTTATCAGCCTCAGTCCTGGCCAAGTTTTTTTCTCTGCTTTTTCAGGTGATTCTCGAGAGACTACAACTAGTAGAATTCACCTCAGTCCTCAGATCTCATATATGGATAATGGATCCCAGGTAGCAGCACCATCTGAAGAGAATGGATATAACCTGAGCTGGGGAACAAACTGGTTGCCATTGTATAAATGGACAATCCTTCCCCATACAGGAGCAGTATAAGAGACGCAACACACAACCACTCAACTATCTACAGGGAAGCAGTGGGGCAGCAGCAGTGGAACTGGAACGAGCATGTAACTGAACTGGAATAGGGGAGACACCACCATTCTCCAACCCCTGTTCGAATAGGGACTCACCAAGGACAGATGAGGAACAGAGAACAAATGAACAGAGTGACCATTTAGCTGCCTAGAGGAAAATAGCGACTGGAACTGGGTGTGCTGATGGCACTTAAGAAGACATCCAGGGGAAGTTCAGAACCCGAAGGGGAGAAGATGGTAGAGCGGGATTAGCTCAGTCAAAGATTGGCCAAAGGAAGCACCTGTCATGCCCTCGCCTGTCACGGTCGCGGCCTGTGGCAACTTACCTGGTGGTGTTAACCACGCTGGCATTTGAGGCTTGGGGGGCGGCAGGCAAGGAAGTGGCTGATGGTTTTGATCTCAGCTACTGCCCTGCAGGAGGAATATTTTAGGCGTTCCTGTTGTGGGCACCACCATGTTGGGGTTTCATATGCATGTGCAGCGACACATTACTGATCGTCACTAATCGTTGCATGCGGTGTGCATGCGGTTTGTACACATCACCTTTTGTTCTGATGGCAATGGCACCTGATGTGATGAATGCAGCATGGGAGCAGAGGACTATTCAAACCTTTTACGAATACATGCAGACATGTCTTAATGCACTTGGTATGTTTCTATACTCCTTTTTCCCTGCTCTTTTGCTACTCTTTGCGCTGTTATCTTCTTGCTTGCCTAGCCCGGCATTGGCCTTCTTCTGAAGCCTCTCTGTACCATCATTCGGCAGCCTGAATTACCAGTCATTTTGCCCGGCCAGAGCTCTGCTCTGTTCCTGCGCCAGTAAATCCAGGGAAGCTGTGCTGTGACATGGAGAATTGGCCTCTGGGTTTCTTTTATGTTCATCTGCAAAGAAGGGTTTCGAGAGTTGACCCCTAGCCCATACTTTCAGCTTGGCGAGGTTCTGGATCATCAAGGGACGTTGAAGAGCGAAGCTTCACGCCCCTGAATACATCTGCAACTTGACAAAACACGTGACTGTACCGGACTCAAGCACCCAATCGGAGATGAGAGAAGTTTCTAGACAGGAAGGGGGTGACTATAAAGGTCAGCAGAGTTGGTTGTCAGTGAGATGTGTTTGGGTGAGGTTGCAGGAGCTGGCGGAAGATCACGAGACCAGATAGAGGAGTGTAGCAGGTGAGGAGGACTTGAAGGAATGTTTGGATGGAGAGAAGGAGGAGGGTTGAGAGTAGGAGTGAGGGGAAAAATAGGAAGAGAAAAAAGAAAGAGAAATGGAGAGATAGAGAAAGAGAGAGCGAAGTGAGGAGCAGGATGCTGTTGGAAAGTAGTGACAAGAGTAGGAGGGAACATGCAGGTGGGAAGTTGAAGAAGAGGCAAGGATAGTGAGGGGAGATGTGAGATCTAGTGGGAAGAGAATATGATTAGAAGGGAGTTGGAGGGTGAAGACAGGAGAAGGGAGAGAGAGTGATAAGACCTGGAGATCAAATGTAGGGAGGAGAGAGACAGTCAGATAGAAGGGCAGAGAAAACAGGAGAATGGTCTAGGGAGAGGAAAGTGAGGAAAAAGTGTTGCGAGAGGATAGAGTATGCCCGGGCAATCAGCCTACTCCATCCACTAGGTCATCTTGGAACTACCCTAGCAAGGCAGAGCAATACGATCAGAGTCTTTAAGCCTCCATGGGATGTGGTAAGACTAGGCCGGGGAAACCTGGCTATACAGATTCAACGCTGTGATAATACCTGTTGGAGTAAGGTAACTGGGCTAGAGAGGTGGTTGCCATTTCAACGTTTGAGGGAAAGGTGTACAGGGACCACCCCTAGACTGCATATACCAATTGTCTATTTTTGTAAAACTATTTTTGTAATAAAAAATGAACATGTTTTGGACCTGTCTTGTGATTCATTGAGAACACAGGTAGCCGTACCTGACTGATTTGCATATGGCGCAGACGGGTTAAAAAACGGTGGTGTGGAAGGTTGCCCAGAGCAATGCCAGTGGTTCAGATTCATTCAAAACCTTCCACCCATCATTTTTGTGCTTACTCATTGAGAACACAGTCACGCAGGATGCTAGCCATTACCTTGAGATCTGAGTGATGGGTATTATTTCTAGAATTCACTTAAATGGGTATTGTACGTTTCTTCAGAGGTCACCGTCAAGTGCATTTTATGCCAACGTAGCCCCCTCTACACTGAAAAACACTATAGTTAAGTGTGTTTTAAATCATACGTGTAGAAGGGATGTGGCATAGCAGTTCGGGATGGAGGGCCACTTTTGGGTTGGGCCCAAGCCTGATTGCATATGGTCTTTCCCCTTCTGTAATGGCTTGGCAGGCTGAAAAACGATTGTTTATAGGGTTGCCAATAGCTTTGGCTGTGGTTACCATTGAGTAAAAACCTTCCAACTATTGGTTTTGCTTAAACTCCTAAGCGCAGAAGCTATTGCTATTTATTACCCTGAAAAGAAGCATGACCATTTGCAACAGACGTTTCATCAGCCACGACAGTCTACACTTTGTCTCTCTCTTGACTGCTTTTAACGGCACATGACCTGAATGTCTATGCTCATCCGCAGTGTGGGCCCAGTCCAAAACATGACTACCCATGACCGCTCATTTGGCCAATCTGAAAAGGGGTCATACTTTCTCAATAAGAACTTTGGAGCCATTTCCAAGATGGCAGATGGTGGATGGTCTCCTTGCATGTCCACTTCACTTGCATCACTCTGGAAAGGCCTGGATTTGCCAGGGTGTCCACTTCAATTAGGATGCATTATGAAATCTAGATGCATAGGAACCTCTTTGTGTAGCATATCTCTTCTTCTCCAATATTTGAATGGTGTCAGTAAGCTTGCAGGATAACATAAAGTACTGTAAATGGATCCTATTCAAAATGAATGGGTCAAGTGACTACAGTGTATGTGATGAAGGTTTGTAATATTGGCTGCAAGCAGTATACTTTTTGTGCCAATAAGAGACCCTTCTACCCTGCGAGCAGCCTCTGTTTTGTTAAATCACCATTCACATAGGGCAGGAAAGATTTCATCAATATTTCTCATTCTAGATTTCGCTATTTTTCAGGATCCAACATCTATTAGACAATACCTTCTGTCATATTTAAATGGATTGATTCAGTCTACTTTCGAGTACTTATTGTATAGATGTCATGAGCATATCTGTGATTCGTTTGTGCCTGGAGTAGTGCCGCAGCCAAAGAACATAATTCTGAATTTCAGAAGAACACAAATAAAAAGACTTGCTAAAACTTTATTAATATAAAAGAAAATAGCAGTGATTGTGATGTTGAGTGATCGAGGAACTGCATGTTACATGTGTGCTTCTTTTCTGCAGTCCCAGTTTTCGTTACTTGCGTCACCTCTTGGCATTCGCATTTGCAATTGAAGAGATCAACAAAAACAGTAAAATCCTACCAAACATCACGCTTGGGTTCGAGATTTATGATTCCTGCACCAGTCCTGAGCTTGCAGTGGATGCTCTTCTTCAAATGTTATCTGTCCAAAGAAGGAACGCCTTCAATTACAACTGTAGAAAGAAGCAGGACGTGGCTGCCTTTATTGGTCATCTGTCATCTTCTACATCATTTGCTCTTACTCTGCTGACCCGACTCTACAAGTACACGCAGGTAAGGCACAGCAATACAATGAATGGTCTAATGAATAGGTCATTAATGACATTGGGCCTCATTACAAGTGGTAACGTCACCAGCACCCTTGTTTCCGGACCGCCACACTACGAGTCTGCTTGCCAGGGCGGAAGCGCCAGGCAGGTCTGACCCTCCTGGGTGCATAGGCCCCAGTCGGCAGATTCGTCACAGAAGCACCAGCAACGGTGTTGGTGCTTCTGAGTCCCCAATCCCGTGTCGACCTACAAAATCCGCTGCCTGACTTCCCACGCCACCGGGACTTGTAATGTCCCGGTGGCACCGAGAAGTCCGGCGCCGGATTCGATGTTACGGGGTTGGCAGCAATAAATATACTCATTGATGATGTACTGACCTCTCCTGCCTCCTCAATCTCCCTTTTCTTTTCACATCCTGTAAATTAGCCAAACTAATCATATTGTCCAGGGACACCTCTGGCCATTCAGACCATTTGCTGTCCCTCTAATCTGCTCTACCTCGCTGCCCCCTCCCTGCTTCAATTCCCCCCCCCCTCTGTCCTCTTGAATTCAAATCACCTGTCTCAGCTACTAGGCTAAGCACAGCTCAGCATAGAGCTCACAAGATGACTGCCTTTAGAACTTGCTAACCAATTGCCATCAAGGTCAGGACGAAGGCAGTAAGTTATTAATAATCTTTTCTGACAAATGATGAGTGAAAACTGCTAAAATTATAACAAAAAAAAATCTCAGCAAAGAGAAGATTAAACAGCGTAAACATAAGCATTATTTTTTTTTTTTAAAAAAATGTATTGTGTTATAACCAAATTTTGTTTTTTCACAAAACAACATAAAACGTAAAATAGAAAAAAAAGAAATACAATTTATACATCCAATCATTCTTACTCAATTGATAAAATTCATCCATTATTTCATCATTTTTACAGTCGATTAATTAAAATAAGCATTCATAAAAAAAACATAAGACTTGGCTTTTCACTTGTATAATTTGTGTGTTTTAAATAGCCTGTTCTGGTGCTGCAAACAATATGTAACCACAGCCTCCCAATCCTTGCGTAACGCAAACTAGTGCCAAGTAATATCCCTTATGCATTGTAAAGTTACCAAGTTCATTTTCAATGGGTGCATAACGTTAACGGAAGGTGCAAAAGCCTTGTGTAACACGTTTACCCCATCCACTGAAGTTACCCCCAATTTGTATTCATTTATATGGCAGAGAGGAGGGGCTGAATGCAAATTGCGTTTCCTCATCCCTTTTTTCCTCACCGATAGACAAAAGCTTCAGCATTTGCGCCAACATGGACTTTATGCTAGTGCAAATGCTGGAAATCCCTATGGGGCCACCCTCTTTGTGCACCACCATAAAGAAGGCAGTCCCTATAGGAATCCATTGTACACACTGACTGCTATACTCACATGCCGATGAAACCACTTGGCCTAGTTGGTTGTTAAAACAGAGATCAGCATCCCGGACTATACCTGAATTATTCACCTACTTAGAGCGGGCGGTGGGTAGTCCAAATAGGATTGCTGGCTGGAGATAGCAGGCAGATATTTTAGAAACTGTTTTGGCTACAAAAGTCTGACCACGGTTTAAATATGAGTCTGATTCTTTAATATAGACCAGTGTATCATGAGCAGAGGAATGGAAATGTACTCAAAATGTGTCAAGATTAATCAATAGGGGACAAATGTAAATATTAAACAATAGAGGATAAAGTGGGGAATGCTGTGAACCCCTACAGTTAGTCTCGACTAGGTTAGTTGTCCAGGTACCAGGTAATCCATCTGAGATATTTCAGGCAAAAAAAGAATGACACCATGAGACCCGAGATACCTTGAGTAGAGGCACCCCTCATTGGTACTGGCAAGAACAGCACCCAAGAGTGCAAAAAAAGCAGAATCAGTATTTTTCACATGGCCGTGGACTTTGATTCCCAACCTTCTTCAAAGGTCAAGGCAGGCAGGCAATTTAGGTATTGGTTTCTTAAGACTGTTGGGTCCAAAGATGGTGTACTTACCATGAGTTTGTTGTAAGGAAAACTAGTGAGGAAATTAGCAACAGTGAAAGGTAAGACAGTGGCAAGTTGTGATGCCACCAGTGCTTGCAAATCATCTTTGGCAAGACAGGTTGGCTCAAGTTAATGGAGTAAAGTAGCAATTTTATCATTGGCTGAAAGTATGAAACAACCTGGAGGAAATCAAAACTAGAACTAGGATTCCAAGATGGGCGACCACAGGAGGAGGGCATGTTCAACACAGTTCTTCCCCTGGCCCGGTCCGAAAAGTGGTCAAAATAGCACTTGGCGGCAGCATCACCCACGCAAATATGGAAGAGACACTTGGGGGCAGGTAAACACCCCCCACCCCTGATATGGTGCCAGCCAGTGAGCCATGAGATCGGAACCCCGAGGAGGCATGTGCTAATACCGGGGGAAGTGTGAGGCCTGTGGTGGCTACCCATTCGCTGGGACTCCCGTGATGGCCCGGGACTCCGGAAAGCGGCGGATGGCTCAGGCGGTGCACCCGACACTAACAGAGCCGGAGACTGATGCAGAGTGACTTCGGGAGATGGAGCAGGTGGGAAGAGAAAGCGGAACTACGCCGATATGAGAGGGGCACATAAACAGAGGACTCCGGCAGGGTGGATTTCATAGCCAGCCGCAGTGGACACTACCAGGCCTATAAAATTCAGCAACAGAAGTGGGGGCTGCCTGTTGGAGGGTATTGTGAGGTTGCCCGGCTGACCCTCGTGGAGCAGCGTTACGCTGCCGGCCCTGGCTCTTAGAGGAGGAGGACGGATCCTCTAACGAAGAAGATCACTCTCCGGCAACAGTGAAGTGGACTGGCAAGGAGCCTTCATGATAGTGAAACATCCAGGAGAGGATCCTCCTATCCCCTACCCCATGCTCCCCTCCCCACCTGCCGCCAGAGGTGATTAGAACGACTCCAGTGACCTCACCTGAGAGGAAAGCAAC
The DNA here is from genome assembly GCF_040938575.1 of Ambystoma mexicanum. Lineage (NCBI taxonomy): Eukaryota > Metazoa > Chordata > Amphibia > Caudata > Ambystomatidae > Ambystoma > Ambystoma mexicanum. Next base: position 1,086,420,127 of record NC_090926.1, on the reverse strand, counting down.
AGCGGAAACCAGACCCCAGTAGGCGGACCCTGCATTTACCTCCAGAAGGAGCACAGGAATGGTGCCTAAGGTACTACCGGCCACAGTATCAGAGGGACGCACATCTTGGATATGCGGGCACATAACTGCTTCCCTCATCTAGGGGGATACCTAACTACAGCATGACCAGAGGACAGAGGAGGAGGGGGCATGGTCACCGACACAGCATAGTGTGTGACAGGAGAAGAGGACAACCGGGAAGGCAACCCTCCGGGAGGCATATTTCAAAAGCCAAAGGAAGTGGATATTAATAAGGGCACTCCGGCACACCCCAATGCGAAAGCTCGGGGGGAAGAGGGCACGATTGGTAGGTGCTGGCAGGCAGAGGCGCAGCGTGCTCCGAAATTCATCTAAACCCCACAAACACTAGCCCAAAACAAGTTGATGCCACTACTTCGGGACGCCATAGCAGTAACCAAGGAAGAATAAATGCAGTGCCTGGCGGCCACCAGAAGCCCCTCACAAACTCCACTCACAAACTCTCTACAAGAATATTTTCAAGACAGATCTCCTGTCTAAAAATGGACTTAAAAGAGAGTCAAAGGAGAGCTCTCAAACTGGGAGAGCGAGTAGACACAAACGAGCGAGCCTTGCAGGAAGTGGCTGAAGACTCTCTGAAAAACTATGAAACTTTGGAACAACTAGCACAGATATTGCACGATCTGGAGCTCCATTGTGAGGATCTCAAGAATAGGTCAGGGTGCTCGAACTTTCACTTCAAGAATGTTCCAAAAGAGATTGTGGATAAAGAGCTTAAGAAATCAATCCAGACCTTTTGTACCGACCTGCTCTTAGAGGTCTCCCCGGAATAGATCCACCTAGACAGGATTTATAGGGTTGGGTCAAAAAGTATATAACCCGGGGCCCCACCGAGAGATGTTCTGGCAGCATTTACTTCCTATGGACAGAAAGAAGAAGTTTTGAGGGCAGCACGGACAGGCAACTCATTGACCATTAATGGTTTAGAAGTCCAACTCTTCTAGGACTTGGCACACTCCACAATACTCAAAAGGAGGCTGATTGTGCCGGTCACCGGAATTCTCAACCAGGAGAAGGTTTGATACAAGTGGACCTTTCTGTTCGACCTGCTATACTTCCGGAAAGGCAGGCAGTTCAGAGTGACTACCTCAATGTGGAAGGCCTCAATGTGGTGGCACCCGAGAACAGTGACAGGACCGTGGTCCAAGATGATGGTGGCCAAACCCTCCATAAGCGGCCAAATGACAGTGGTCCATGGTGATGCAAGAAACTAACAAATCTTGGGCTCCGAGAGGCTGGGGAAAACCGGCGGACATGCCACATATGGAGGGGTGGTGGAGGGGGGCTGGCTCATCAGTGAGTGCTCTGGTGTTAGACATGGTGTCTTGAGTAAGGATAGTTTCAATGGGGGTGGGTTGGGGTGGGGGAGTTGAGACAGTTGGTTTAACTGGGGGGAGTTGAGACAGTTGGTCTATCTGGAATGTTAGGAAGAGGTTTAGTTCCACATCTCTGAAGATGTCTTTAGGAGCCATGTACAGGCCTGGGTTGTTGCAAGGAGCAAGGGCTATGGGGGCATAGGAGGGGGAGCTGCTGTTCATGCGAGTTGAAGCAGGAGGATAGGACTTGAAAGGTGGGCAAGATAGAAAGGGCCACTCACACCCATAGGGCCAAAGGCTCAGGTAACAAAGGGGATCCCTACGGGGAGCAGTGATAAGAGGCCAAAGGAGGGTGATGGAAACGGGTAGGGCGGGGATCAACTATGGGTTTTAAAATAACCACTTACAATATCAGCGGGTTGAATTTGCTAGTACAGCGATGCAAACTGGATTACTTTTTGAGGCAGCCGAAACCTTACTTTGTCACGCTCCAAGAAACCCACATATGGAAGAAGACAATTTGCGAAATCGACTGAGATCTTTTAGGCTAATTCGAAAGATAAACAAGCAGGGGGTTCGATGAAGGATAACAAGGAAGATACCTTTTTGTCAAGGTTTGTATTAAGGCAGACATATTTACTGTAGCGACGGTGTACACACCTAACTACGGACAGGATATATCTCTCAGGGCCACTCTGCAGGTACTTGAAAATATAGCTGAGGGGTATGTCATACTAACAGGTGTCTTAAATATAGCCTGGGAACCAGAGGAAGATAGAAGTAGAGTGGGATATGCAACCCAGGGTACGCTATCCCTATGACAAAGGAGACGTTTATGCGATTGAGGTTAGCGGACGTCTGGTGCACCTGCAGAGGTATGGAAGTAGGATTGTGGTTCTACTTGCATGTACACGTACGCCGTCACACTAGACTATATCTGGGTATCAGCCCGATTGGCGGTGCGCCTCCAAAAGTTACCCCTGAGCACGATCACTCTTTCTGATCATTCACCCCTGGGCAGATGTTGGACATGAGCTATGGGTGGAGGGGGCTCTGGCAGTGGGCATTACTGGAATGGATACTAGCATATACGGTCTTGTCGGCTGTTGTAGAGGAGGAGATTCAGACATACTTTAAGGAGAACGCTATGTCAGATACCTCTCTGGGCACATGGTGGGACAACTTTAATGCGGTAGTCAGGGAGGAAATGATTGCACTTAAGGTCTCAAGGGTAAGGCAGAATAGGACATTAGAGGAGGACTTGGAGGCACAATTTAAGGAAATCATGCCGAAAATGGAAAACCATCCAGTGATGGACACAATGAAAACCTATCGAGCAATTTGTGGGCAGCTGAACTTACTAAGGGCCAGAAAGGTGGAGAGGAGCCTTCTTAAACCTAAACAGCATTATTATGTGAAGGGAATAGAACAGGGAATCTCGTGGCGTGATGATTGTGATAGAGGGGGGAACCCACACAATCTTAAGAATCAGGAAAGGGGGGACATGGTAGACATGGATGGAATTATAGGGTGTTTTGAGGACTTGTATGGGGCTCTATACTCTTCCGATAAGCCTCAAGGAGATCTGCAGAAAATTTACTTGGATGCGTTAGCTCTCAGGACGCTTTCAAGGGAATATAGGACAGACTTAGAGGAGGATATTACAGAGGAGGTGGTTCAAGTGGCTATTGGGAAAATCCCCTTGCAGAAGGCACTGAGACCAGCCAGCTCATGGACAACTTTTATCAAAAATATCAGAAGGTCCTCATCCCTCACTTAACCCAGCTATATAACTCATTTGAAAGGAGAGGGAACATTACAGATTTGATGGAATGCACCAAATTGGTGGTATTTCCAAAGTTCCCAGTGAAAAGAGATTTTTCTAAAGATCTCTTCACTGAAAGGTTGCTTTAGAAAGACCACTGTGTGACCGCACAGTGTGCTAAAGCAAACTGTCATGCCCCTGCTGCCCACAAGTGCACGCCGGGGCTGACAGGCTCTGCGGGACTCGGAAGCACAGGCCCAGGGGAACAGGTAGTTTTGTGGGTGCGCGTGTGTTGGTTTGTATGTTATGAGTATGTATGTGTTTTTGTTTGGGGGAGTGGGAGGTGGGGTTTTGGGGGTGGGGTTGGTTGGTGTGTGTGTTGTTTGTATGTGTTTTGGTTTAGGGGTGGGTGGTGAGGGGGCTGAGACAGGATATCCCACATGAGAGGGTGGCGGTGGGAGATTAGGGGAGAACAATGTGACACCCCCCGAATATTAAAATACATTGGAAAAATGCATTTTCTCCAGCATGGGGTCTGGCATGGATTCACATGCTCATGAATATTCCCCGTCGTCAGGCTGGGAATCCTCGGTAAAGAAAAAACCAGTATCAGTTTCGTTTCTGATCTGTCTTTCGTAGTAATAACCAATCACTGGTCTCTGCGTCATACTGACCACAGCCAATGACTGCCCTCTACCTAAGCACCGCCTCTGGCAGCCATCTTCAGATTTTTACCGCACGTTCATGTGTTGGGATCCTCGTGCTATTGCTCTCGAGCGTTAGTGCTATTTTTTCGCGCTTTTTACAAAAAACTTCGATTCTTTCGGTCAAAAGAGCCTCAAGCTCCACCGATTCTACATCCGAGCAACGGGGACCCGTGTCGGATTCATCTGTGCCCCTCAAGGGTGAAGATTTCGTCGAGCTACACTTCGGAGGACTCCAAAAGCTTCTCAGGCCCGGTCTCGGAGATGGCCCAGGAGAAGGGAAGCTCGACGCCCGGAAAGCTGTTCAGGGCCTGCCCTGGATGCCAGCTGCAGAACGTCTTCAAGGAGGACGAACACTCTTTCTGCCTTTACTGCCTTCATGAGGACAAGACGCACGTGGAGAAGGACTGTGCGTTTTGCGGCAACATGTCGGAACGGACCATGAAGGACCGCCATCAACGTCTCGCCAACTGGCTGGAGGGTAAGAGCCCGTCTGGCGAGAAGAAGAAGAAATCCGAGCGGTCTTCTAAGACCTTTGAGGGCGCCCCGGCGACGGGGGCCCAACATAAGGCCAAGCACCGCGAGTCCGCTGGCACCGGGAGCGCCGAACGGTCGGGCTCTACGGGCGCCAGGCAGGGCGCACCCTCCCCGGAACCATCAACCACGAGCCAACGCTCTGGGTCGGGTAAGAGGAAGGCCGAGCACCCGGCGAAGCTCCTGGAGAGGCCCCGGTCGAGCTCTAAGGCAGAGGAGGAGCGTGGCAGTGCCCCCTCCCTCAAGGATAAGGCGGTGAGCGCACCTAAGGTGGTGAAGGCCTTGATCCATCCGACCAAGCCCTCTATCGAAACGGTCGCGGCGGCCCTGGCTCAGCCTGTGGTGGCTGCACCAGTGGTGGCGACCTCAGGGCCCAGAATCTCCCTGCCTCCTCGGAGGGAGTCTTCCTTTGTGCCCATCGATAGGACCCCCGTGAAACCCCCCGTGGGGAAGAAGAAGGGGGGGCAGGGCGTCGTCGTAGAGTCGGCCTCAACCTCAGAAGAGGAGCTGATCGAGGTCTTAAGCCACGGCCTAGGCGTGGAAGAAGGCCAGCCCGTCGGAATGGACCCCGACGCAGGTGACGACGACGACATCGTCGAGGATACCGACGGGGCCCCTGCTCGCCCGTCGGATTCCCCTCTGCCAGCGCCGCAAGACAACTCGGCGGCCATTTTGTTGGCCATACAGTCCTTATGCTCCGAGATAAGGACGAGGCTACCGTTACCGACGGAGGAACCTCTCCCGTCGGGGGATCCAGAACCGGGACCTTCTGGTGTTCCCCCTACCAAGAAAAGAAGGATCCATCCACCACCTCCTTTTCAACCGTCGCGCCCCTTCCAGCCCTCCTCCCCGTCCACCCGAGGGGATGATACGGGGACTGACACGGCAGCGACGGGTACGGACGACGAGGCATACGACGAGGATTTTCCGTCGTCGCCTCCCACCAGGGCCTCTCCGCCCGACGAGATCGGATCTTTCCACTCCATGATCTCCAGGGCTTCCGAGCTTTTCCAACTCTGCCCCGAGGAGAAGAAAAAGGAAGGCTTCCTTTATCAGCGGCGCGAGGCCAAGAGGAAGACGGTCCTCGCAGTGCCTCTGTTGGACGACATTTGGGATGAGAGGGCCTTTCCCTCCTCAAGAACCCTTCCACGACGCCAGCTAGAAGAGACCGGTACGAGAAAAAGTACCGGGTCCCGGACACGGCCCCCCTATGCCTCCGGGCGCAGCCTACCCCGGACTTCGTCGTCTCCGCGGCAGCCAGGAAGAAAGCGGGGGGGGGGTGCGGCCTCCACATCGACTTCCCCGCCGGACGGCGAGGGAAAGAAATTGGATGCTATGGGGCGTAGAGTCATCTCGTCGGCAGCGACGACGATTAAAGCGGCCAACGCCTTGGCTATCGTGGCCCGCTACGACAGGGAGCTCTGGTACAAGATGGCTCCCCTGCTGGATTTTCTGCCGGACGACAAGAGGGCGGAGGCCCTTGAGATCCTGCAGGAAGGTGAGGTGGCCTCGGACCATGCCATCACCGTGGCGACGGACATCGCCGACACTGGGTTCCGCCAGCTGGGCAACGGCGTTTGCCTTCGACGTCGTGGATGGCTCAAAGCTACGGACTTCCGGCAGGACGTCCAGACCAGAGTCCTGGACATGCCCTTCGACGGGAACAACCTGTTTGGGAAGACAGTGGACGATTCCCTTCAGGCCATCAAGGCGGATACGGAGACGGCCCGGGCCCTTGGAGTCCTGCAACGACGGACGCCCTTTCGGAGCGGCGGAGGCAAGGGCGCCTCCAAAGGTTCCGGCGGCGGTTTCGCTTCCTACCGTCAAGCGGCCCGCTCGTCGTCGCAAGAGGCCTACAGAGGACGAGGCAAGTCTAGCGGACCCCGCCGTCGTCGCCAAGGAGGTCATGGCGGCAAGGCCGCGTCCAAGCAGGATTGAACCGGCCGTGGGGTCGGGCCCCCACCGAAGCACCCCGGTGGGAGGCCGGCTGGCGGGCTTCGTCAGCGTGTGGGAGTCCATCTCCACCGACCGTTGGGTGCTGGACGCCCTGGCCCGGGGCCACGCGCTCGAGTTTCAAAGAAGGTGCCCGCGCGTCCCCCCCGTGGCCAGGAAAGAACTTCACGTCCCTCAACTTCTCCTGGAGGTAAAGGCGATGCTCAGAAAGGGCGCCATCGAACTCGTCCCAAAGAGGCTTCGGGGCTCCGGAGTCTACTCGAGATACTTCCTCGTGAAGAAGAAGACGGGAGGATGGCGCCCCATCCTAGACCTGCGACGTCTGAACAAGTTCATCAAGGCGCAGAAGTTCCGGATGGTCACCCTCCAGCACGTCCTGGGTCAGCTGGAGGAAGGAGACTTCCTATCGTCGTTGGATTTGGAGGATGCCTACTTCCACATTCCCATCCTAAAGGGGCACCGCAAATTCCTCAGATTCGTGGTCCAAGGGCGTCATTACCAGTTCAAAGCCCTTCCCTTCGGACTACGGTCGGCACCCAGGGTATTCACCAAGTGCCTTGCACCGGTGGCGGCGCAGCTGCGCCGCGAGGGGATTCACGTCTACCCCTACCTGGACGACTGGCTCATCCGCGCCAAGACGAGGGAGCTCGCCGTGGTCCACACGGCAAGGACCGTCCAACTCCTCACGGACCTGGGATTCTCCGTGAACTACGCCAAATCCCACCTGGTGCCCGCGCAAGTCGCACTGTTTCTGGGAGCGAGGCTCGACACAGTGTCCCTTCTGGCCTCCCCGTCGGAGGAGAGGACCAGGACCATCTTGGGCAAGGTGCAACGGATGTTGGTGGCCGACGCGGCCAAAGTGAGGTCCATCAAGTCCCTCCTCGGGATGATGTCTTCCTGCATCTACCTCATTCCCATGTGCAGGCTCCGGATGCGCCCGTTGCAAGAATTCCTGGATGCGCGCTGGATCCAGACGACGGGCAGCTTCGAGGAAAGGATCAAGCTCGACGAGAGTTTCCGACGAGCGATACGGTGGTGGGGCACCCGCGCGCATCTGACGGCGGGCATGGACTTGCAGACCCCAGCCCACCAGGAGACTGTGACCACGGATGCCTCCCTGGAAGGGTGGGGAGCGCACACCGAAAATCTGCACGCAAGGGGACTCTGGCTCCCGACGGAGAAGTCCCTACATATCAACGTCCTGGAGCTCCGGGCAGTGTTTTGGGCCCTCAGGTCCTTCCTTCCGTCCCTCAAGGGCAAGGTGGTGAGGATCTTCACCGACAACACCACCACCATGTTTTACATCAGGAAACAGGGCGGAACCAGGTCCCCGGCGCTGTCCAAGGAGGCGCAGGACCTGTGGCATTGGGCCGTCGCCCAAGGGATTTTTCTGGTGCCGTTTCATCTGGCAGGGATAAAAAACACCATCGCCGACTCACTCAGCAGGGAGCTGCGCTCGTGCCACGAGTGGGAGCTACGGCAGGATCTGGTGGATCGCCTCTTCCGACGGTGGGGCACACCCCAGATCGACCTGTTCGCGACGGCGACGAACACCAAGTGCCGGAGGTTCGCCAGCAGGTTTCCCCAGACGAGGAGCATGGGCGATGCTTTCTCGTTCCCCTGGGAGGGCCTGTTCCTCTACGCGTTCCCTCCCTTGCCTCTGCTAATCCGGCTCATCAACCAGCTCAAGAGGTCACGGTGCAGGATGATCCTCATCGCACCTGCGTGGCCGAGGCAGATATGGTTCCCGGACCTTCTGGACTTGTCAGCGTCCCCGCCGATCAAGCTGCCGGCGGACGCGGATCTACTCTCCAGGGAAGGAGGCGCCATCCTCCACCACGACCCGAAGTCGCTGAACTTGCAGGCCTGGCTCCTGCAGCGCTAGAGTTTGGAGGATACGACATACCGGCCGATTGCAGAGAGGTTCTTGCAAAGGCCAGGGCGTCCTCGACTCTTAAATGCTACGGACACAAATGGAAGAGGTTCTCTGTCTGGTGCCACGCACAGAAGATTAACCCTCTACGGATTACGGCTCCCCAAGTACTGCCGTACCTGCTGACGCTGGCCAAAGCTGGTCTGGCACACGCGTCCATCAAGATTCATCTTGCTGCGATCTCCCGATACACCAGAACCACGGGCCGGACGTCCTTGTGGTCTCATCGTCTGGTGAAAGAGTTCATGAAGGGACTGTTCAGATCGTTCCCGCCGGTGAAGGCTCCGGCCCCGGCGTGGGAGCTCAACGTGGTGCTGACCAAGCTCATGGGACCTCCGTTCGAGCCTCTGCACTCGGCCCCGTTGAAGTTTCTATCGTGGAAAACAGCTTTTCTTGTGGCCATCACCTCCGCACGACGAGTGGGAGAGATCCAGGCCCTTTCCTGCAAGGCCCCGTACTTGACTTTCCACGACACGAGGGTAGTGCTCAGGACGCACCCCTCCTTCATGCCCAAGGTACCGTCGGACTTCCATCTCAACGAACCCTTGGTGTTACCTGTGTTTTTCCCGTCGCCTTCGTCGCCGGCTGAGAGGACTTTGCACTCGCTGGATGTAGCTAGAGCGCTGAAGTTCTACGTGGACCGCACGAAGGGTTTTCGGAAGACGTCACAACTCTTTGTGAACTTTGGACCTGTCAATCAGGGGAAGGCTCTCTCGAAGGCTTCCATCTCCAGATGGCTCTCCGGCTGTATCATGTGCTGTCACCGGTTGGCAAACCGACCGCTGCCTGGCCGTCCGAGAGCCCATTCCACCAGAGCGATCGCAGCTACCACGGCGTTCCTATCTGGTGTGCCCCTGCTGGACATATGCAGGGCTGCTACGTGGAGGTCGACGCACACCTTCACGAAATTCTACTGCGTCGACCGGGATTCCAGGGAGGAGTCCAGGGTCGGCCAAGCAGTGCTGCGCAACCTGTTCGCCTGAGGTGAGCCTGGTGAGGAGGTAAGATGCTTAATGTTGAGTTTATGTGATGCTTAATGTTGAGCCTTTGCCACCTCCCGTGGTTGTGCATGTGTGTACTGCTATGTATTCTTTATTCATGAGCATGTGAATCCATGCCAGACCCCATGCTGGAGAAGGAACAAGTTACTTACCTGTAACTGTTGTTCTCCAGCATGGGTCTGGCATGGATTCACATGCGAACCCTCCCGCCTACCCCTCTGCGGCTCTTCACTTGGTCATACTGCCACCTCACGTGCTTCCAAATCTGAAGATGGCTGCCAGAGGCGGTGCTTAGGTAGAGGGCAGTCATTGGCTGTGGTCAGTATGACGCAGAGACCAGTGATTGGTTATTACTACGAAAGACAGATCAGAAACGAAACTGATACTGGTTTTTTCTTTACCGAGGATTCCCAGCCTGACGACGGGGAATATTCATGAGCATGTGAATCCATGCCAGACCCATGCTGGAGAACAACAGTTACAGGTAAGTAACTTGTTCCTTAGTCTCTTGAGACCTTTAAAAAAAGGTCAATTCACATAGAACCATTTCCAAAAATGGTCATATCACCAATAGTGCTGATTAATATTGACGCTAAAATATATACCAAAATTCTGGATACTAAACTGGAAGATAGACTCACAGATCTTATAGGCCCTGATCAGTCAGGATTCATTAAACAACGTCAAACATTTGATAACACAAGAAGATTGTGTCACCTACTAGAGAAGGGCAAGAGGCGTAGGATCCTGGCAGATCTCCTCCCGCTGGATGCCGAAAAGGCATTCAACCGAGTGGAGTGGTAATTTCTTTTTCATACTCTCGTATGCAAAGTTTGGGGCACGTGTTAGGGAGAATTCTCATAAATGGCTAATTTCCCTTATGTAATGAGTCCCTCAGCAGCTTTGCTGGATTTCTAGGATTTATTTTTTTCACCTGGTAAGAGTGTGAGCCTTTTTCCCACTCTTACATGTGTTTTTCTGTGTATGTTTTTACCATTTGTGTGATATTGGGCTCTGGAGCCTCACCTACTCCATGAGCACCATTTGTGTGTGTGTTACACAGCACCCTCAGTGCAGTAACACAGGGTTGTCTTTTAGACTTCCCACTGACTCAATTTTTCTGGGACTGACTATTGTCTCCCAGAAACATTTAAAGTTGCCATTAACTTTATGTAGTCTCTTTAAACTACAGACCCAGTACACCAGATCTAACATGGAGTATTGGAAAGTGTTAATTCGTATCCCTTTTTGTCTTTGTCTCTTGGAGCACTGTTTCGCTTCCTTTGCATTAAGACTTGGCTGGTGGCAGTGGTATCTACCCTAAACTTTCTACTATGATTATCTTATATAAATGTGGTAATGTTTTAGGCTATTATATTAGCCGTGAACATAAACCCACTTGACCAAATACATTTTATTTTGGCTCCGGTTGGGTTTCGTCACCAATTCTTTTTGTTAAAGTCTTTCTCGTGTTCTTCTCTGCGTGCCAAACCGGGGATGATTCCTTTGTTCGCTGTCTTTTAGCGGGCTCCCTGTCCTGTCTTCAGGACATCAAGTCGTAGTCGGACTTGGTTAAGTAAGAAGAGCGTCATCCATGTGCAAGTAAGTTGACGCCATAGCGGTGGTCTTGTGTTTATCCAGCTGTCGGTAGATACGGCTGGGGTGGGCAGTCTGCGTTTGTCAGATGCCCAATTCTGTGCCGAATTGAAAAAGAGCTGTATCACTGCAGGCTAGTGACGCTCTTCTTACTTAACCAAGTCCGACTACGACATGATGTCCTGAAGTCAGTTCGGTACTACCTTGCAGCGCTGCCTCATTTCATCCAGCCACTGCCCTTTGTAACCTACCGAACCAGAAACACCAACCTATGTGTCGACAATGTTAAATGTATTGTGAATGTAAACGATACATAGAATATCTGGTCACTATTGTATGATTACTAACTCACCGATATTCAACCTGTAAATGTATTTCAAGTACACATACACCATGTGCCACGGCACATAAAGAATTGTGTAAACATGTCTTCCTGTTAAAATAAACCTTCTTGTTTATTACACTCCACGGTGATCCCTTTTTCTCCAGCTAGTATTTTCCTAGCTCCACTGCAAGGAATATTGCAACCCCCCGTCACGCCTTAGGCCTGGGTAGCCGTTGACTCCACTCTCTATTTCTGTACCTTCCAACCCTCCAGAGTCAGGCCCCCAACAAAAAAGAGGGTCCCGCCCATTTTCCTCTCTTCCGGGACTAGGAGCAGGACAGCCAGTCTTGATTAGAACATCCTCTTCAATCTGGATTGGGCGGTGAGTTGGAGGCTTGTGGGTGAAGGACCCACTTGTGAAGGAACCACTGGTGTCAGGTGGCAAGAGCGGCAAGAGCAGTAAGCTTCCTCTCTATCCGTCTACCCCTTTCCCTCACCATTTGACTGGTTAATGTGGCGATAGGGAATAGAGGGGGTCGCCTAGTTTGTGGAAGTGACAGTGTGTGTCTATTGTTTTCTGTCTGAGGCCAATAACCCCAGTGTGAAGGGGTGAATGAGTGAAGGAAGGAGGAATTGAGAGATCCAGGCCCTTGCCTTTGCTGCTGTCCCACCGCTGGAGTGGTCTTCTTGGTCCTTTGGAGTGGAGTGGTGCTCCAGCCAACTTTGGTACTTGGTCTGATGAGGAGATGCTGTTAAAACCCAGGAAACGGAGAGCAGTTGCGGGAGGCCAGGTCGAGATCAGGGTCGCAGTAACCCACACCTCTCTGCTGTAAACTTAAATGGGGGGTAGGCTGGTGCATTCTACCATCAGATGGGCCCTGAGAAGCCAGAGGTTTGCAGCCACAGCCGACGAATTAAAGGCATTAGAGGCAAGTCTAGTCCTTCCTGTATGTGGGCAGGATGAACATGGGTGCATGGGGGATACCACTGGTGTCCTCCCTCGATTCGAGAGCCTCTCCGATAGAGTGCTACACAAACCCCTGTAGAAAGTACTTGATATGTACTTTCAGAGGGAGAACACATCGGAGTAAGAACGCTTATAAATGATCCCTTGTGAATGCTTTCTCTGAGATCTTGGGGGTGAATGATATGACAAGTAGCATTTTCACAATCTGTCGCATTTTGTCGGACTGCATGTTTTGTGGCAGCTGTAGCGTCAGGTTTGGCTTTATTAATCCATATGTGAGAATGTGCATTTGGAATTGTAAAGAAGACTGAGCCTCCAAGGGGATTATGGCTTGTTAAAACCTGTCACTTGCATGATGCCTGGCTTGAGCCTACCTGGGGAGGGTGGCAATGTTGTCTGTTATATCACTCTCGGAGGCACAAGCTGTGGGGGCCATGTTCAGAATCTGACAGCAAGTGGGCTGCTCTTGGATTGTTCGCGTGAAACCCTGGAGGTTGCTCTAATCTAATGTAGCCATCTCCAGAGCTGCTCTGGACACAGTTTATTAATGCAGGAGGGTGTCGCCACCGCCTACAGTTTGATGCCAGCTTTGATTACTTGAGGGTCCTAAGGGAGCGGGCAGTCTCTGGTCCGGAATCTGGGCTAGCACAAGTTGGCAATACATTAGTAGACATAGTCTGGGAAGAAGTGCGAGCCCCAGTCACGCCTTCAGTGGGCGGTCCTAAGGGCTAGAGCGCAGTCAATAGCGTAGCAGTACTATATTGGAATCGCGGCAGTACTATCTGTCTCCAGAGCTCTGGTTCTCTCTAAGCTTGACTACTGCAACAGCCTCTTTTTAAATCTACCTGCCTCTACTCTCTGACCTCTGCAACTCATCTAGAACAGGACTGCAAGGCTTTTCCTTGGCCTCAAACCCAAGGATCGTATCTCTCCAGCCCTGAAATCTCTCCATTGGATCCCAGTGGCTGCAAGGATCAAGTTCAAGACCCTCTACAATGTCCACAAGGCCTTCTGGGGCCTGAGACCACAATTCTTCCAACTTTCTCTTCAGAGGTATCTTCCTACTCGAGCTCTTCGCTCCTCCACCTCCAACTCCTTCAGGGTCAGTCGCTATTCCAAGCAACAAGATGGGAGCAGATCGCTCTCTTCAGCTGGTGCCTCCCTCTGGAACAGTCTCCCTGCCTCTCTGAAACTTGAGCAGAATCATCTCTGGTTCCGGAAGCATCGCAATGCTTCCTCTTTGCTTCTGCCTTTTCTCTTCCTCTTCCCTGCTGCTCTCCTGTCTGATACTGCACTGGTCACCTGGCTACCCTCTGAACCACGGACACAGGTCCCTGTTCTCCCAGTTGTACCCCTGCACTGCCTCCTGGCAACCCTGCACTTGGGTCTGTACCTGCATCCCCTCAGCCCCCCCTACCAGCACTTATCAGACACTTGTTGTCTGCGCCTTACCTTGTACTGCAACCTGCTGGCCGCACTACTTGTTATTTGATGTTTGATCCTGTCTCTTGCACTTGCTCCTCCTCCCTTCCCTTGACACTTTTCCCCTTCCCTCTCCCCTGCACTTGCGTGATCTCAATGTCACTGGGCCTAGTAAAAGCATTGTCTGGTCCTCCTTTGTTTCCCCTCCCTTGGCTCAATGTGCCTTGACATACTTGTGTATAGGCACGTTATAAATACCATATCATAGCATATCATATCATATTAATGGGCTTTCCAACAAACCTTTAGATCCTGATTGGCATGCCCTTATGAACAGCCACCGGGTGATATGCATGCAGGAGATGTGGTCACTTGTGCAGGTGCATATGCACCAATTATCGTTTTTTTTTTTTTATTCCACAGGTAAGATCTCTAAAGGCCCGTCCCAAAGGAGGGTTAATGATTTGGATTCATGTGGGCATTAAGGCTATATGCAAGGTTTGGGACATTGGCTCGCCTGATTTGCTTTTTGTGGCGTGCAAGTTTAGGAATGGGACAACTGTATTCTTTCTGAATGTTTACTTGAGGCAAAAGCAGAGTGCCATTAAGCATCTGGAGCTGGCTCTGAATAAGCTGGCTCTACTAACCACAACATCCTCTAATTCCCTTATATTTGTGTTGGGTGATTTTAACCGTCAATTGGAGGAACCTAGTCAGTCCACTGTGACTATTAAAGATGAATTGTGGGGCATCCCATGGCCACTGGTCCCCCCCTGTCTCATCACATGTTGATTTTTATGCATTGATGGCCGAGATATTGTCTCTGTTTATCACTAGGAAGAGGTGTCTTTCAACCCCGGACAATGGCAAGTCCTTTGGTAGGTATGATCGTGAATGTCGGGAGGCCAAGGTGGCCTTGCTTAACACTCTCAAGTGAGGGTGGGTGGTTGCCCGGGGGGTTGTTACAAAACTTAGGCCTAATTGTAAACTCATGTTAGCCAAAAAGAGTAACAAAGAAAGTAAAAACATCTGGATAGCCGCTGCGTCAATTGACTCCAAGGAGATTGGGAATCTGGTGAAGAGAAATATCAAGCCAGAAAATCCTTGCACTGTAAGTAACATCTCCTTGGATGCCTGGCATGATTATTTCACCCCCTTATATGCAGGGGGCGGACTGGGTCGGATAGTGGGGAGGTTTGGGGTGGGACATTGGTGTCCACTTTTCCCCCCAATGATAAGGAGGTTGACCCGATCACAGTCCAAGAGGTAGAACAGGCTTTGTCTAAGGTAAAAAAGGGAAAGGCTCCTGGACCGGATTGTATTCCCATCGATCTTTTTAAAGATGATCCTATGCTGTCGCCGCATTTCTTGACATTTGTCAATGGTGTCTTCTTAAATAATTGAACGGTGAGTAGCTGGAGGGAGGCAACAATCATTCCAGTATATAGGAAAGGTGATCAGAACCTCCCTTATAACTATAGGTATATATCTTTGATTGACTCACTAGCAAAACTCTATCCCAGGGTGATTGTGCACTGTTTGGAGGACTGGGTGGCAATGGAAGGTAAACTTTCTCATGTGCAGGCGGGGTTCAGAGAAGGGGACTCAACGTTGGATCGGACGATGAGGCTAGACCTCCTATGCCAGAAATATGTGCTCCTCAACTCGCAATGCCTGAATTTGTCATCTGTTGGCCTAGAATCGGCCTTTGACACAGTGCCGAGGACCTCTTTGTGGGCCCTTCTGACAGAGATGGGCATTCCATCTCCTCTGGGTATTGGCATAAAATCTTTATGCTCAAGCAATTCAGCATGGATACGGTGGAGGCCGCTGGGAGAGCTCTCCCCCCAGTACCTAATTGTATCGGAGTTAGGCAGGGCTTTGTTGTGGCCCCATTGTTAATTTTACTATGCATTAACAGCATAGTGCCCGCATTGTTAGAGGTTGCTAGGGATGCCCCAAGTTTGGGTAATATAAAATGGAGCCTATTGATGTTCGCGGATGACACTGATTTACTGTAAAAAAAAAAACGCTGGTTGGTCTGCAGAACCAGCTGGATGTTTTCAAGAAGTTGTGTGACGCAAAAGGCCACTGCCACAATTTATCCAAAACTAAAATCATGGAGTGTGCTTGCGCGGGGAAACAGCCCTGAATTCAGGCAAACTTATATTTTAAAAACCAGCTGTTGGCTTCTGTGGACTCTTACACGTACTTGGGGTTGATCTTACAGATAGAGAATAGCTTGCTATCGCATCTGCGCCAGTGTGGGCTTTTTAGGAATCTAGTAACATGCCTGAATGGTGAGGTTCTCACTGTACCCCTCAAGATCTATCAGGCTCAGAGAATACCGGGGGTAACCTATGGGGCTGAGTTGTGAGGTGCAAATGATTGTACCTCTATCCAGATAGCTGAAAATCGATTTCTGAAATCTTTGCTTGGTTTACGTTTGAGTGCCCCGTCTATGCCAGTGGTATGCAAATTTGGTCTCTGCCATTATGATACAGCCAGTCTTATACTGCCTTCGGATATGGAATAATAAAGTTCTATCCCCTCTTAGGGAAGTTTAGGCATGTAAGAATTCTGCTCTCTAACATTGGGTTAGGGGATTTATGGGGTGACCCACAAGCTTAGGCAGAAACTATAAAGTGGTGGTCAAGCACAAATTTAGAGCGAGGACATGGTGTCGGAAGAATCACAACTGCATGCCGGGTGGAAAAAGCTAGGGCTTATTTACAGATCAAGGGGCCGGAGGCATATCTGGACCTTCAAATGTTTGGTTCACAAAGTTCAGATCGGACATACTCCATTTGCTTATTTGTCCGCAAGGTGGAAAAACAGGTCTTGTTCCACAATCCTGTGTCCTTTTTGTGGCAAGGGGCGAGAAGATGAGGCGCATCTTTTTTGTCTGTCGTGCTCATCACTGGGCAAGGGGGCATTGCCTCATCCCAGCTTGGAGTCGGCTAGATTCGCCCACAATGTTGTCTGCCCTATGACTTTTAAAAGTTGGCACCTTGCCTGCATCAGTGCCGGCATTTTTATCCTTTTTAAGAAGTGTTTTTAATAAGAGAATGTTAGTGTCTAGATACGTTTTTGGCCCACATATGTACTTGGGAAAGTTGTTGGCCAAGGACTCTGTTATTCACTGTTTTGAGACATTTGATGTTTATGATTACAGTTGTTTTATTGTGTATTGTGCATTGACATTAATTTACTATGCTAACAAGATATATCTTGGCATGCCAGACTTCTACCAAAGCAGCAGTAATCTAAATCATAAAGGTGAAACAGGAACAACATGAATTGTACAGATGTATTGCCTCTTTTAGGTAGCATGATCCAAGGGCAGGCTATATACTCTTCAAGAGGTGTGTGTGAGACAGCAAAGACGCATCAAAACAGCTATAATACTATGATACCAACATAAAAGAAATGTCCAACAAATGTTCTATAAAAATACAAAACTTTAATCAAAGTAATAGAACAGGCAAACTAACAAAAACACTTACAAGTCACCCATGTAATGAAATACACAAAATATGCAGACCTTTGGTTGAAAGAGGCCCTCTAGGTGTGCATGCAATTGCACTTGCAGCAATATTCAAGTTCACATGTATGTCTTTCAAGAAAGTAAAGAGTGGGCTCTTCATTGCATTGTTAATCGAGCCTTTAAAACTAGGACAGATGGACAGAACCGCTGTGCATACCATTACATCTGCTAGGGGCTTGTCAGCGTTAAGGCAGGCTTTTTAGTGCTCTCTTTCGGTTCAAGACATTGTTGCGATAGTCAAGCCAGTTCAACAGGAGGGAGAGCTGTCAGGTAATCAAGCAATTAAAATAATGGTTTTCCCAGCAATATCACACGTTACGAAGAAGGGACCCTGTGGATACAAAACACTATTGTCAGATCAGTGCTAAATATGTACATATGCGTGTTGGGATGCACGTTCGGATCCCTGCCCCTCCAAACGATCCAGACTGCAGAAAATATATGAATGCACAGGAAATAAAGATGAGCGGGTATAGGGGAGTGGGTGGAGCTCTGTGCGAATTGACAAGTAGTACAGGGTGTATTGAATGTAGCAAACTAGATGGGTTCAAGGTAAATGCAAAATATTCGGCAGGTATATTGAGTTTGCATATTGCATATGAAATTAATTCCTGCAGCATTGACGAGAAATATAGAATTGCCACCATGCATGAAGTTAGGCCTGGGTCCTCGCAGGCCGTGTTGAGAACACAGAACAATGAGGCCTCACACGTCAATATTTCACCCCTACCCCAGGCGAGGAGAGCACCTAGATCCTTCACAAACTGGACTGATTAGTGGGGACCGCAGGAGAACCAGGCCTGCCCTTGGGAGTAGCTGATAAAGGGGGAGCAGAGAAAAACTGGGCCTTTGATTTGTACCATGGAGAGCAAAGAGTGGTGCCAACTGACATAAGATTGTGACAGGGAGGTCTGGTTGGGGCGCCTGTGTGCCTGGGATGAGAGAAGAGTTGGTTTATTCACAAGGACCAGACTGACCTTGAAGTTATCCACTGAGCACATGTTGATGGTCAGGTGTACGTCACATGATTAGGCCAAAGGGCAGAGTAGTGACTTCAGTAATTTGAACAATCACCTAGCTGTAACCCAATGTGAAGAATTGTGTGAAGAAGTTGGAGTCAAAGAGGATGTGGCCAATGAATTGGGGCACTGTATGTAATCCGCAGTATATCTTTAGGTGGTAGCCTATGAGGGTGGTAACCTGTGGCACCCTGTATTTGCAGCAGGGCTTATGTCGCATGGAAAGCCTGGCTGAAATGGGCATGGAATCCCTGTGCCACTGTGACTGTTTCCTTTACAGACTGACAGTTGTTAACAAAGCATGTGACAAACAGGTGCAGTACATGTGTGAAACAAGAGGAATGCATATTATTGCCAATTCTTAAGGCAGCAATGACATTTCATCAATTGGCTTCCAAGACAAAGGGCAAATTACGAGGCATTAGCCTCTTTTGCCTGTACCTCCACCACCTTCTCCCAGATATCAACACCTTTGTGACTTCTGCCCTGAAATACTTTCAAGCAAATTGTTGCCTGGTGTCAAACAAGCATGTTCTGCCCCCTTGCATTATTCTGAGATCCCTCTCACCATGTAGATATTGGAAAGGCCAACCAGTGCACAGTGGTGGTCATGCAGCTGATGCTCTGACCACTGGTCCACATGTACATAGTGTGAGAAACCTGATGGTGGTTTCACATATAGACACCAGGGATTCTTTGTTCAAGTGTCCAGGGCACGGCCATCACCTTTGGAACCAGACCCGGGGCGTGGACCAGTGCTGGAGGGTCACCTGGACAGGGGTCTTTGGGGACTGTTGGAGGAATGCCATAAGGTGAGATGCTGTATTCCCCCCCTTTTGACCGACACGCCCAAACCAGATTTCCCCTTTGTCTTTGGCGGATATTGTTTGTTTGTTTGTTGGTTTATTTATTTGTATGGCGCACCTGACTCGGGGGTATCTGTGCGCCTTTGCACAGTACAAGAATACTTTCAGCTTGGTTACAATATTTACAAATAATGGCTAGTTGCATAAAGTTGAATACAGTGACAGACGACATGATAGTGTAGATACAAATAATACACAATACAAGTCATACACAAGTGTTTATACAAATGTACAAGTGAGCACAGGTACTAGTGGTCAGCTAGGGAGGCTGGATAGATTACAGGCACTAGGGAAAATGCTAGTCCATGAGTATATAGGACTATGCCTGACCGTGGTTATCATTGTTGACGAGCCATTTTATGGTGTTGCGCCTGAACATGTCAAATGGTTGGTCCGCTTGCAATGAAGGGTGTAGGGCGTTCCATGCTTGGGCTGCCATGACAGGGAAACTGGTTCCACCGGGCATTTTCAGCTTGAATCTGGGCATGACCAGGCGTGCTGTGTTAATGGTCCTGGTGGGGCGTGTAGAGGATTGTTTGGAAATTCTCTCTGATACATATGTGGGTGCTGCGTTGCTAAGGCATTTATGCATTAATGACAGGATTTTGAGAATGATTTTGTCCTTAGTGGAGAGCCATTTAATGTGTCTTCGCAAGTGAGAGATGTGTGCTCTCCTAGGTAGACCTTGCGCTGCTCTAAGGGCATTGTTTTGCAAGGTTTGGATTGTCTTAATGATGTATTTATTAGCCCCTAAATACAGAGCATTACAGTAATCCAGCTTGGATAGGATAAGAGCTCGTACAACGGTGGTGCAGCTGTCTTTTGACAAGTATGGTCTGCAGGCTCTAATCAGCTTACATGTGTAAGCTGTGGTGGAAGCCAAGGCCCTTACTTGTTTGTTAAGTATGAAGGCTGGGTCGATGTAAAAGCCTAAGGTTTTTACATCTTTTGCCACTTTAATAGTGTTACCATCAATGTTAAAGGTGGTATATTTCGGGCCTAGTTTATTGAGGATGGAAGTGGAGCCAAGTATGAGCAGCTCGGTCTTATCATCGTTCAAGCATAAGCTGTGTGCTGCCATCCAGGCTTGGATGATGAGGTACATTTGATTCACTAAGGCCAGGTCCTTGTCATACTCGCCCGAAAGGGGTATGAGGAGCTGGGAGTCATCTGCATAATTATTGTAGGTGAATCCCAGGTGGTCTAGGTCGTCGAACAGTGACTTAGTGAATATGTTATACAGAGTGGGTGATATACAAGAGCCTTGTTGCACACCACAGGTTATGAGGATTGGGTCAGCCGCTGCCATTGGTGAGAAGTCTCTCATGGTCCTGTTGTTGAGAAATTACTTAATCCAGGTAATGGCACAATCAGAAAAGTGACTTGCTGCAGACAAGTTTTTACAAAGCACTAAGTGGTCTAAATCAAAGGCAGCCGAGAGGTCGAGAAGTAGCAGTAGTGCTGTTTTTCCCGTGTCCTTCAGACCATCAATCTGCATTTTCAGGTGTATTAAAGCTGTCTCAGTTCCGTGTCAGGATCTGAAGCCCAATTGCCTAGTGCAGAGGAGATGGTTTGCCTCTAAGTATTCCTGAATCTGAAAATAGGCCACTTTGTTAAGGATCTTGAGTAGAAAAGTTACTGTGTTAATTGGCCTATAGTGGGTGGGTATTGAGGGATCCAAAGTCTGTTTCTTCAGTAGAGGTAGGACCCAGGACTCTTTTAGATTACTAGGGACAGTGCCAAAGGTGAAGGATGAATTGGGCAATTTGGTTATAAATGTTGCCAGGTCTCTGGCGGCATCTTTAATGATCTGTGCCGGGAAACTGTCGCCTTGACAGTTAGAGGTTTTAAGTTATCGGATGACCTTTTCAACCTCAAAATGCGAAATTTGAATAGGTTCAAAAGTTTGTTGATGGCTGTAATGACCGGGTCAAGTTTGTCTAAGGTAGGTAATGAAGCTTTTTCATTGGCGATTTTACTTTGGAGTAAGGTGATATTATTTTGTAGGGCATTCTGGATGCTGGTGCACCAGGGTTTTTCTTTGGGATGGGAGCTTCGAGTTCCCTTAGTATGGTGAACAATTCCCTAAAGCTAGAACAGGCTTTCTTGATTCTCTCATTATAGGATTTTTGTTTGGCCTGTATGATTTCCTTTTTATAGAAGGATGCTAGGTTGGTTAAGTACGTTTTGTTATCGGCAGTGGAACTGACTTTCCACAAGGATTCGAGTTTTCTTTTTTCTATTCTGAGGGCTTTAAATTGGGGGTTGAACCATGGATTGAGATGGGCTTTAGGCTTGCTTTTCATCAATTTGAGTGGGGCAGTAGCATCAACTGCATTTGTCGTAGTGGTATTTCAGGCTTTTATAAGGTTGTCTGGGCTGGTTGATTTAGGAAGTGAGTTACGAGTGGGCAGGATGAGCGGAGTGATCTTGTCTGCGGTAATATCCTTTTTCTTCCTAGTGGGGATTGATGGGGCGGTGGAAATAGCCTGTTTAGGGGTTGTGGCTAATACCGTAAATGAGATCAAATGGTGATCTGTCCAAATTACCGGGGATATCGAGGTGATGGCAGTTACACAATTGTGGTATGCTACCCAGTCGAGGATTCTCCCTTTGTTGTGGGTGGCGTGGGTCACTCTTTGGGTGAACCCTTGTTCTAGTAGTGCATTGGCAATGGCCATGGCTTGATGATCTTTGGGATTGTTGAAACCTAGATTAAAATCTCTAAGCAGGAGAATTTGGGAAGACAGTTTGGTGTTTTCAGAAAGGATGGCGGAGAGGTCTTCTTCAAATGAACCAATTGGGCCTGGCGGTTTATATAGGAGATAGATAGTAAGGGTATCGTTGTTGGAGGTCGGGAGTTTGGCTGTGAGTAGTTCGCATGAGGTGGTGGCAGGGGAGGGGACGGTTTTGAGGGGCAAGGTAGACGATGTTAAGGGCAATGCCACCCCCTTTCAAGTCAGTTCTGTCAGCTCTTAGGATTGCATAGTTATCTGGTATAGCAAAGAGGAGGGAAGGGCCGGCGGCAGCATGAAGCCAAGATTCCGTTACAGCTTGGAAGTCATAATATTCTTTCGTGATCAGGTCAGCTATTTCAGTAGGATGCGCTACTAGAGATCTTGCGTTGGTAAGGGCACCCTTAATGTCAGGGACCTTAGAGGCGATTTGCTGATTCTTCAGGAGTGGTTTAGAATAGGGCTGAGTAATTGCGTAGGCAGTGGTAGGATTTCCACTTAAGGCAGTGGCAGTAGCAGTGGTAGATGGGAAGATTTGGCATGTATTTAAATGTAGGGACAGGGGTAGCTTTTTTATTGCTGATATGAGTTTTTCTGGTGGTAGTGTTGTTATTGGTATTAGGTTTGGATTGGGTGGTGGTTTTGAAGAGTGGTTCGT
The DNA here is from genome assembly GCF_040938575.1 of Ambystoma mexicanum. NCBI lineage: Eukaryota > Metazoa > Chordata > Amphibia > Caudata > Ambystomatidae > Ambystoma > Ambystoma mexicanum. The sequence goes on along the minus strand of NC_090926.1, from coordinate 1,086,397,708 downwards.
AGAGTTTAGTTAGTCTAGCCCTAAGTCTGGTGTTTCTTGTGGGGGGATCACATGTTAAATTAGTTTGGTGAGTGGGATAATAGGTCTTAAGGAGAGTGGGTGGCTAGTGTATATCTGCCATACTGGTGTTGTTATCTAGATGTGTGAAGGTAGTCAATGTCTTTGTTTTTCTTAGGCATTTGTCATTATTGTCAAAATTGTTCAATTTTAATAAAACATAAAATAATTTTACCATTACAGATGTAGAGACATACATAGTGTTAGTAGTGCTCGTGGTTACCACGTTAATGACTGTGCATGCCAAGGGCTATGGCAGAGACAGATAATATCGTTGTCACTTGGATCCGGTAATGTGGACAGCAGTGCACCCCAGAAACAACAGTAGGTCTAGCTAAATTGTGCTTGTATAAATACTTATACACATATAGATGTCAGGGTTCTCTGTAAAATCATACGTAGTACAACAGGTTCAAAATGAGCATTGCTTAGGCATATTAGACAATAGGCAATAGCACAGTTCAGCAAGGGCCATGCCTAGGCATATTAGACAATAGGCAAGTTTATGTAGGAGCGACATGGCAGGACACTCCGGAATATGGTGCTGGGCTTTGGACAGACAGCGCAGACTTAATAAAGCTATGGGCTAGGATCTAGTCCAGCATAAGTCGCAGAGACATGGGAGAGTAATCACGATCCAGAGCAGTACATGCATGGTATTTTATGAATAGTCTCGGGACCTTTAACACAGTTTCCAAATAGTCTAGAACATAGGATTGTGTGGTGTTGAACTTGTACGTACTTATTTCAATCTGTATTGGGTCCATCAACTTGATAAGCGTTGGGCATGGAGCAGAGTGTGAGACACAGTTGCTGGAGGCGGATATGAAATGAGCCGAATTGGCTGCCAGAGACGTAGCGTCTTTTTTCAGTGGCTTTGTGGAATTTTGCGGTACCTTAGTAAGTTGCAGTTTCAGTGTTCGTAATAGTTAAGCAACATTACTAGAGAGCAAGAGGTAAGGTGGTCGAGGAGGCAGAGGGTAATGTATATGTAGTACGCAGTTAACTGAACAGTGGTTTAACGTGGCATTATATGTGTTACTGCTTGTAATACAAACAGAAAAAATATAATTTGCAGTGTAGAGCAGTAAATGACAATCATATGGCATTAGGCAATATATGCACAAATGAGAACACACACTCCAAATGGTAGAGTCACAAGGCTTAAGGAGCCATACAATATGAGTAGTGGTTCAAAACAAGGAGCAGTTATCAGGGATATCTAGTCTTAGTAAACGTAATAATGTCCGATGAGTCGGGAATGTCAGAATGGCTTTCCCAGTGTTCGGTGGCAAGCAGTATATCATAAGATATTGTGGAAGCAAGTCAGCATACTAGTGTCCCAAGGCCGCGGATCGGCCTGGACAGGCACAGACAAACGAGGTGCCTTAAACGGCGTGTCTTCAGTAGGCGGCCCGGCTCACGCCTTCCGGCGGGGTCGAGCCACCGGTGTAGTGAGGTCGCTCCAATCAGCGGTGAGACTGTTGCTAGGCAACTTGTAAATAAACACTGGCAGCAACCATTTTCAGGTGGATTACACGTTGTCAATGCCGATTTTCAGCCAAAGTGGGGCAATCGCATATTCTGTATAGCGTGGTAGCAGAGTAAAGCGGTCTTCTTGGCTGTGATGGGCAGTATGTAGCCAGTATGCAGCTATGGTGCGCGGTCAGATCGCACATTGTCAGCCAAATCATGTTGCACCCCAACTCGTTAATTTAGAAAAGGGAAAGAGAAAACACCATGGGAAAATAAACCATCTTTTGACCCTTAAAAGTAACCTAGTCGCCTCCTCTTCTAAACCCAGAGGACATCCCTCCTTTTCTGACATGTCCGTACACGAGCTATCTACCGTCACGACAGGAAAATACAACTCCCGTAATTCCCTTACCCCACTGAGTTACCCATGTACTACAACTAGAAAGAATACCTCTAGTAATATGCAGTGGCCCTGCCCCACTGAGGCCAAGCAGGGTCAAGCGGCAATCACATTCACACTCATTCTCCCTTTAAAGGACCATTTTCCATCACAACTCCCCGTCCATCCATTTTCGAAAATCACTAAGAAGAAGAGGAGGCGACTAAGAAGAAGAAATATTACTCAAAACCACACTGACAGGAAGAAGACGGACTGCCTCATGTTAACACTGGACTGTCCAACTAATAGAGTCAGGCAAGGACAGGCAGACCCAGCCCAGAACTCAAACATGCAACCTGTTAAAGAAACCCAGGTGTATAAAAGGTAGAGTTCCTGGCAGAACATGGAGCAGCAGTTGGGAGAACTGACGGGAGGCTGCATGGCTGAGTCCAGCAGGGGATCCCTTCTCAATCCCAGCCGCACTTGCTACTTGGGCCAAGGAAAAGCAGGATGCTGGAACAGTGACTTGGTGTGGCTGGAGGCTTGCAGCCTGGAGAGAGAGCCAACAAGTAAGGAGAGCTGCTTGCAGCAGGGCAGATACAGTCCAGTGCTGCTTTCCCTGGGTGGATGTTGAACCCCAGGAAGTCAGAGGGGCAGGTGGTGAGTCCCTGACCGCAGACTGGCAAGTCTTTTCCCGACACCATTGTGTGGCTGGTGAGTTTCTGAGTGAGAGGAAACCCATCAATCGTGTGAGGCTGAAGCGGGAACTTGTCAGAAATATATGAACTTTTCTTGTGAGCATGACATCTACTATTTAACCATAAAAAAATGTTCATCTATGGACATGTAGTGAAAATACAACTCCGAAGACTTCTGCACCTTGCCTATAACTTGTGAACTGTGGACATATGCTACAGAGTACCAGAGTGGATCCGGGATAGTAAAAGCGCCCAATTTTCTTTTTTTTTTTATTGTATATTGTATACAAAAGAAACCTTTACAGATACATTGAAAAAAGAAAAAAAAGAGCATAAAAAGAACATACATTACAAATAGATTTCATTAAAGATACATTAAAAGATACATGAAAACCCCAATATCGTTTTTCCAAAAATGAGAAACATAGAGCAAATCAATTTAAAATTCAGTGCAGAATTAAAATTCGATACAATGTTTGGAAATTAAAAAGCAGCTTCCCTCTGCATATAAACCAATTTTAACAAAATGTCAGTAACATTTCAGATTTTTATATACATACACAGCATAGTCGATGATATAGGAAGTTAAAATTCATCATATAAATTGAGTGAAGGAGCATACAAATCTAATGATTTAATAAAACCCACCCCAGAAAGTCCCTCTATGATTTTAGAGATGGAAAGACACTGAGACCAAATAAAGTTTTCTGCCCCCAATAATTCCTGAGTGTTGAATCTGCCTGGATAAATGTCCCTAGGACCTTTCAAAGGAACGCAAGCTAGAAAGAAATGACGTGCAGATTCAATAACCCCAGGAGTGTGGCAGAAACGGCATGAAAGGTCCAAGTCACTAATCTCCTTCCTTCTATGAAGAACTTCCTTGGTAGGTAGAAGATTCCATCTGAGTTTCAGGAGAAGTGAACGATAGTGGCAGTTAGGAAATTGAGTCAAAATAAAAGACAAGCAGCCTCTCTTCTTATGATCAAATTGTAAGTCACAGAGAGATGAGTAAGCATGCAGTTTATCCAGCGTATTACTCCAATCACAACAGAAAAGACACTCTTTAACTTCATTAGGGTTAGCCAACAGGGTATCCCTATCAGTGGAAAGATCTAATAACGTCTTGCCGCAGAGGTCCCTAAATTTTGAAAGAAATAGGTTTCGGTCTGGGGATCCCTGCGAGAAGAGCGCCTTACCCACATCAACATAGAGGGTGTCCTGTTCAGGAGAGAGCAGGGCAGAAAAAAGTGAGAGCTCTCCAAAGGATTCTGGCTCGCAGAGAAACTAAACCCAGTTCATACCTTAAGGCCGCTATTGGGACACAGTTAGGCAGTTTCATGACTTTTCTCCAATAGATACCCTCAAGGGTGTCCCAAAAGGTCAAGAGAGCTAGATAATGCAGTTCCATTCCATATATTAGCTTCGGAATCACCTTTCCCTTGAATAAATCTACAATAGGTTTAAAGGAGAACATGCCGCATTTGTTATCTAACTTAATGGATTGTGAAATAAGCGGGAGTATTTTATGTCTAAGGGAACGTCTTAATTCAATGACCGATGGTTGGGCCAGAATAAGGAATCCCAGATAGATGATTTTATATGCTCTGATGATGTTTTCACCACCAATTTTCCATACTTGTTTGTTCCATTTTTCCCCCTAGAAAAGACCATCATACGGGTTTTGCTCGGGTTACTTTTTAACCCGTTAAGTGTGGCGTATTCTTCAAACTTGCATATAAGCCTTTGCAAGCCGACTCTGGTCTGATCGAAGAGAAGAAAATCGTCGGCATATGCCAACCAAGAGAGCCTGAGATCCCCCAATTTTGCATTCAGCATGCCTGTGTTTCCAAGAAATTCCCCTACATCTGCCAAATAGAGGATAAATTGGCATGGAGCTAAGGAACAGCCCTATCTGAACCCAATACAAGTCCTTATCCTTCTAGAGAGCGTTCCTTCAAGATCGATCCTAATATGGACCCCCGAGTTCTCGTACATTGCCATGATTAGATTGAGAAGACCTGCTGGGATCCCCCACTTTGATAATTTTTCCCAAAGTCTCGACCTAATTACCAGGTCAAATCATTTGACAGATCGATTGAAGCAACATAGAGAGAACCACCATATTTTCCCCATGTTGTACTTTGTAGGGCAGTTAAAATAATGCCGTTGAGATTGGTTGAATGGCCGACCCTGAAGCCTGTTTATTGCTTCGGGAGGATATGATTTTCCTTAATCCAAACATTAAGGTGGGAGAGAAGCATGGAAGCAAAAAGCTTACAGTCCGCATCGATGAGAGAGATTGGTCTATAATTCTTGACCAGAGTTTGTTGGCCTCTCTTAAAGATGGGAAGAATGTGGGCGGTCTGCCAACTGGTTGGGGCATTACCGGTATTTACTACATCTTGGAATAGCAGACACAAAAGTTTAGCCCAAATTTCCGGTTCCGCTTTCAATGCATTGTTTGTTAAGCCATTAGGGCCAGGGGCCCTTGATTTCTTGGCTTTGGCAGTAATGCCAAGTATTGTCTCATAGTCAATGACAGGCTCCCAAATATCATTTAGAGCATTCTCCCCCATTATACAGAGTTCTAGCCCCTCTCCCCCTGTATCAAAAGGTTTGGTGCAGTGCTCTGGCCATTGAACCTCTGGGATAGCATTCAACTGGTCGACCACAGCACCGTCATCTTGGCTAGAAAAAATAGCCCAAAATGCCCTAAGATCTCTTTTGACCAGGACTCTAAGCATAAGTTCTGTGTCATTTTGTAGCAAACTAGATTTTCTTGATTTGCAGTTATTTTTATATTTTTGACGGATGGCTTTGATTTTAGTTTTTTTGTTATCCCAGTCAGTATCAAGAACTTGAACCTCTCTGATAAGTTTTCGAGTATAGGCCTTTTCATTGGCCAGCTCTTGATCAAACCTATGACCATGGGATTTTTTAGGGATACCCTTCCTAAGTAAACTAGAGATACTGCTGTGGAGAGCATTGAGAAAGCTATCAAAATATAGAGTGTTGAATACTGCTTGTTTCCAGGAGAAGGAAGTATGGTTAAACGAAGAAATAAATTTGCAATTAAGGAGATTAATATTAGCAAGTGACCAATGTACCCTTATCCCTTGTCTCACAGTGTTGAGATGGCGTGGTCCCCCAGTGGGCAAAAGCTTCATGGGAAAAGGAGATAGAAATGTAACTAACAGTGACCCATGGTCACTCCATGGGTTGAAGGAGACCTCAACCTCAGACGAAAGAGAAGACAAAAAGTGATATACAAAGACATTGTCTATAGTAGACGTTGACAAACCTCTATGCCAGGTAGGGCAAAGTGGGAGAGTTGTATCATAAGAGCCATTAAGAAATGTTAAGCCAACCGAGTCCAAAGCAAGATTCCAAAGTCTACCCCAAACATATTTCTGACCTCGCCGATTGTCATTCTCCAAAACCAATCCCACGTCGTCATAGTTGGCCTCGGATGAAATAGAACAGTCGGAATTAGGGTCACCAGCCAGGATCAATTTTCCCCTGGAATGTAAAGATCTCCATGCAAGTACCATATCCATTAAACTTTCCAAAAAAATCTCAAGGGCAGCAATGCCCTCGTGCCAATATACATTGATCAAAAGAAGATTAACCAGTCGATCTACAGAAGTGACCTCCAGAGCCAAAATACCAAATGGTGTGTCCGCGAGGACCTCATTCCTAAAGCTAAAAGAAGCTCTAATTCCAATGAGAAGACCCCCAGAAGCCCTCCCTCCCAAACTAGATTTGGCATTTTGAGAATAGATATCAAATCCATCAACAGCGGGGGGTGAGAGCAGCCAGGTTTCCTGTAGAAAAAAACAGTCTAAAGCACTGATCATAAGTACTGTATCAGTATCCGTGAAGAAATGTAAATTTACCCTGGAATTCCAGGCAAGAAGAGTGAATTTGTTCCGGACCATGACATTAATGGGTGTAACAGGGCACTTAGGAGAAAGCTAATTTCCACAGACCTGAGCCCAGTTTCTGGCATTACCATTGAATATAGGCATAAATTGCCTCCGTTGGGGCTGTGGAGCTCTTTCCGGGTGATATACCATTGTAAGGTTTCCCCTATACTCTTCAAACCCTCCATATTTACCGGGAGGCTGATTGGATTGTAGCAGATTTACCTCAAAGCCAAGATGGATTAGACCTTCCTTTTGGCCCATTATTAGTTCTAATAACACTCTTGATTTCAGAACAATATTGCTCATGTCTACGCATCCTTTAGTAGGAAAGAAAATCCTTTCCATATTGTAACTTGAAATGAGTGAAAGAGAAGGAAGTTGATGAAAGATTTTTAGAATATTTCCGCGATTAAGACAAATAGACATGTCCTGTCCCCAAAGGCTAGTAAGTTGCAGGATTTCCAGAGAGTCTTTAGCCCCCGATGATTGAGGTAGTGAATCAATTATACTTTTTGTAAATTGACTTAAAGAGTCAACTTCCAAGTCGGTACCCCTTGGACCCCTTAGTATAGTCCTATTTTGGGATACATGGGGTCCCACTGGAAATCTTTCATACAGATTGGGAGAGTTCCTAATTTGGGAAATATCAGGCCCGGTGGGAAAACTTCATGACCATTGAGAGAGCCTCCATTTGGCGGCTTTCAGTGAACAGAGCTAAGAGAATTGGGAACATAGAGACCCCCCACTGGTCTAAATCCCATAGCACGCTCCCCCGTTACAGACTCTGCGTTAGTCAAATGACCATCAAGGTGGTGGGGTGGCTGACCATCTATAGAGGAGGAAGTAGTTGTAGGGGCCCTATCCTGAGATGAACCTAGAATCGGATTGACATCCACCCCAGTAAGTAAATTTGTGCTGAGGAGCTCCTGAAATAGTTGTTTCACCATGTCAAGGTTAACCAGATTTGCCGAAATTGGAGTGGTAATAAGCTCAGAGTGAGTAGGATTTAGAGCAGATGAAGAATTGCCCGGGATAGTTGAGGGTTCTGCGTCCAAAGAGGATGCCATCAAATTACATACGATTTGGGTGTACAAAATAACTGAAGCAATGTTATTTATAGGCTCCAGGTAAGTTGAAGTTATTTTTGGATGGCAGGTGACATGAGTTTCCTCAGCACGCACAATATTCCCCACCATCACAGGGGGAATATTGTCCTTTGGCATAGAACTAACTCCCAAAGTTTCAATCTGACTGGGTACAGCTAAAATAGTAGGTAATGAGGTCAGTCCGACAGGAGCAGAAACCGCGTTGGGGATAGCGGTCACAGGTACCGCTGATTCCACCGGAATATTAACCCCCTTAGAAGGGGTAAGAGTTGTTGCACAGACAGGAGCACTTGACAGAAACAAGTTTTTAAAGAATTGATTAGTAAAAGAATTAATTTTTTTCATATTTTTCTGGTTTTTAGTTTTCTTTATTTGTTGATTAGGTTTTTTTTTCCCTATATGAGCAAAGCCCTTTAAGTGTACCGTTTCTTTCGTAAGGTCAATGAAGTCAAGCGACTTCTCCAAAATGAGATCAGGTTTAGAATCAAGAGAGGGGGCATTGTCTCCCTTATACGGTTTGGCCATTTCTAATGTAATAGGTTCACAGGATGGCCCCTGGGAAGTGGAGCCAAGAGAATTGACAGGCAACCCCTCTTGGACTTTTCACACTAGGGGGTTAATGATCGCATTTATGGAAGTAATTGGCAGTTTTACATCCGTGACATAATCCACATGGACGCCCTCATCATTCATGGGCGGGATCACAGAAGGTTGATCACAAATACCCCTGTCCGGACAGAGTGGGACAATTATAAGTGGGACCGTATTAAAAACATCCCCCGGGATACAGTCCCTTTCCACATTAGGGGCTTTTTTATCTATTGGCCCTTCCATAAAAGGTTGGCTTGGGAGAATAGAGTCTGGACACTGTTTTGTTTTTAAGGAATTATCTTCCTTAATAATTTTTACCAACTCTTCAAATCTGTTTAGTCCTTCTAGCCTAGTATAGATGTCAGAGAGTAAAAGAGAGTGTGATCTAACCTCTGACCAAATATTTTCATACAGACTCACAAATTAGGACCATATTCAATGCAGAGACTGTAGGTTGAGTTAGTTTTATTCTATCATCCGCCTCTTTAAGGGTATGATGCAGTATAGACTCACTGGCATGTTCCTTTTTTTTATATCTGGGAGTAAACCCCTTTCTCTAAGCCAATTTTGCTTCTCTGTATACTCATCAATTAAATTGGTGAGTTCCGAAGGAGAACCCACGTAAGAGGCATCACAAGTTTGCTGGGTTACATTGTTTGTATTAGCAGGATTAGGTTCCAACTCACTCTCAGCTATTGCCTTATCTGCACATTCGATAATACTGATATCATCCATATCATTATCTGCAGGATCTTCAGTCTCCAATTTCTTTTCTATATCCGCCAGGTGCATATGGTCCAAAGTAGCCACTGTTAAAGCTGAATGCGGAGGTTTAATAAGGGTACTGGTGGCTGTCCTTTTTCCAAAATAGTTGGAGACTTTTTTCCCTTGGATAGGTTTACCCAGGGTGCCCATATTAAATTGTATTTTAGGGGTATAGATTGGGGGTTTTGTGAGTGGAGTTTTAAAAACTATAGATTTCACTATAGGAGTGATGGCGGTGCCAACAGGAGTAGCAGAAAGATTAACATGAATAGAGGAAGTATGGTTGACCCCCCCTACCAGAGGGGAAGTTGTGGGACAATAACCTCCTTAGACGCAGCAGGAGGTTCTATAGAATTTACAACAGAGTCATCCAGCATAGAGGCAGGTATAGGCAGCCTAGGTTGTGGCAGGATGGGGGTTGGGTGGGTAATGTTAATCGTGTTATTGTTCAGGTGATCAATGCCCGTCCTTGCCCTTAATGAGCTACCACCTTCCTCCAAATTCAAAGCTATAGTAGCTGCTCGGCGTTCTTCCTGTACATCTATGGAAATATCTTGTTTTCCAATGAAGATGCAGCTATTATTAGCTGGAGTGCGTGGAATAATACCCATCAGATTAAATATCTCAGTCCTATCTTGTGAGTGGGTTTGGGCATGGGCCATACTTTTTTGAAGAGAGGACTCCAAGGAGCTATCTACTAGTGTGTGTGTGATGGCTTACCCAAAGAGATAGGAATGGGGTTCACTGATGGGGTACAGTCTTTCAAAGCAGGAGAAGGAACCACCACGGAAAAGTAGAATCGAGAGAAGCCTCCATAGTTACCTGGCTCCTAAATCCCTTGAGTGTCATCCAAAAGGGGACAGAGCCAGCAGAAGCGAGTGCCAGGGAACAGGAGGGTAACAAAACAATAGCTCAACGGATGATAAAGCACGGGAATATATATCACAAGCAGGAAAAAACACAGAAACTAAATCCTTTAAAACAACAGAGAATATTTTAAAAATGCACTGAATAAAAGGAGTAGCTAAAACACATTAGAAACTACCACAAATACACTTTAAAATAGAATACAAATAGATATGGATCCCATCCTAAAATCGGGAAAGTAGGGAAAGATGTATCATAGAGTATGTCCTTTGATTAATGCAAAGAAAAGCTCAAAAACTGAGTAGAAGTCCCATAAATCAGCATAAGACTGAAGGAGCACCCAGTCTCAGGGTAAGGAATGCCTGACAGCTTAAGGAGCTGCCAGAGTCCGACGCTCCCCCCTTACCCTAAAGACTGGTTAAAATTGAAGTGAAGAAGCAGCGTAGCACCACAGTCTGAGGTACTCACGGAACCGTTGCAAAGGCACAGGTCACAGCCAAACAGCAAAAACAGCGGCTCCAGCCCTTACTGCCCCCAGGGCTTAACGCTGCAACGGTGATTGGGCCGGCAATAAATGCTGGATAAAAGTCACGTGATTAGATACGTGACCGCAGCGAAGTCCGCCTCTTCCAGGAAGCAGAGTTGATCCAGCTCAGCTCGGAGTGCTGTTCCTGGATAGAATGCTGCAGTCAGTAATGAGCGTTCGTGCTACAAAGCTGTTCTTCAGAGCAAACAAAACAAAGCGCCCAATCAAAAGTCTCTGTTTAGATGAACATTTAAGACTGTGAGAAACTGTGAATTGAAGGGAAAGTCAAAGTAGTCCTGCGGAGGTCTGTATCAAAAGCCTTGCACACTCGAATGTCTTCAACATCAGGAAACAGTCCGGGCCCGACTGAGGGAGTCCGGAAGTCTAATATGTTAGGGGTAGGGAACCCCTAAAGGATGTGCATTAGGCTTGGGGAAGGGAACCTCAGTAAGTGTTTTGTTTTTTGCTTGAAAGGTCCGAGCTCGAGGGAGACCTAAATGGAATCGAGTGGTTCTTGTTGAAAGAGGCCCGAGCACGACCGAGTGAGACCTATTGAGATTTTCTGTTTAAAAGGGTCTGGGCCTGACCAGGGAGACCTATTGAGATTTTGTTTGTTTTTTTATTTATTACATTTATAAGGCGCACCAGACCCAGGAGTAGCAGGGCGCAACAAGGATATGCGAAGCTTACAAAAGTTACATAATGTACAGGCCATATATGAGTAGTCACATTACACAGGCAGATAATACAAAATACAATATACAGGTCAAATTGCACAGAGAGGCAAAGTTATTTACATCTTAGTATGAAGGGATGTACACATTTACAATCAATCAGCAGGTCGTACTGACGTGCCTAAGTTTCCAAGGAGACTAATTCTCAGTCAGGTTAGGGTGTGTGATCAGGTTCTTTCTGAAGAAAGAATAGGGCAGGTCAGCTCTCATCTGATGAGGCAGGGAGTTCCAAAGTTTAGCAGTCTTCACAGGGAAGCTATTGCCACCAATCTTAGAAGATTTGAATCTGGGTACTACCAGACAATTAGTGTTGTCAGTTCTAGAGGGTCTACTGGAAGTTCTTCTGGATATTCTGTTAATTAGGTAACTCAGTGCGACATTGTGTAGTGCTTTATGTGTCAGGGAGACGATTTTTAGCTGTATTTTGTTAAGAGTAGATAGTAATTTGTGATGTTGTCTGATTGCAGAGATGTTCACTTTTTTGTTGATGCCTAGTGCAGCTCTAATGGCATTGTTCTGTAGTATTTGGAGTTTTTGGATAATGGTTTTATTGGCACTGCTGTATAGGGCGTTACAGTAGTCTAGTCTTGATAGAATTAATGCCCTGGCCAGTATAAGGCAACTGTCATTAGAAAGGAAGGGCCTGCCTGCTCTAATCAGCTTACATGTGTAGGCTGTGGTAGAAGCCAGAGAATGTATTTGTTTCTTGAAGGACATTGTTGTGTCGAGGTAGAAACCAAGTGTTTTTACCTCTTTGGAGACAATGGTGTTGTTACCGTCGATGATGAAGGAGGCATATTCATGACCTAGTTTGGAAATGTTGAAGGGGGAGCCGAGGATTATCAACTCTGTCTTGTCATCATTCAGGCACATGCCGTGAGTGGCCATCCATGCTGAATGATGAGATAGATTCTATTCACCAACGCCAGGTCCTTGCCATGATCCCCAGAAAGAGGGAGGAGAATCTGAGTGTCATCTGCGTAATTAGTGTAGGTGACACCCAGAAGGTCCAGATCGTCGAACAGGGGCTTAATGAATATGTTGTAAAGAGTGGGGGACACACACGAACCCTGAGGGACACCACACATGATAGGGGTGGGATCCGCAGTTGCAGAGGGTGAGAATACTCTACTGGTTCTGTCACTCAAAAATTATTCTATCCACTTAACAGCGCCAATGGAGAAATGGGCTGCTGTGTCAAGGTGCCTACAGAGGACCTTATGATCGACCAAGTCGAATGCAGCTGAGAGATCAAGTAACCGCAATAATGCTGTTTTCCCTTGATCCCTCATCTCATCAATCTGAGTCTTCAGATCTATCAGTGCAGTTTCTGTCCCGTGTAGTGGTCGGAATCCTGATTGTCGGACCCCTAGTAGTTTGTGCTGTTTGAGATGTTTTTGGATCTGCAAATATGCAATTTTATCCAGAATTTTGAGTAGAAATGGTACTGTTGTGATAGGGCGGTAATTGGTAGCGATAAGTGGGTCTAAGGTTTGCTTCTTGAGAAGCAGGAACACCCATGATTGTTTGAGATTGGCTGGGACAGTGCCGGAGGCAAAGGGGGCATTAATCAGTTTGGAGATGAACGGGAAGAGGTCTCTCGCAGCCTCTTTTATGATGTGCGCTGGGCAAAATGATTTTGTGTTTAAAAGAATGGTCTGAGCCCGACCTATGTGAACTTTTACGTTGAAGGGGTCCAAGCCTGATAGAGGGAGATGCAGTATGAACTGTGAACCTGAGCCTTGAGAACTCTGAGATCCTAAAGAGAAGGAACTTTGTTTTATGTATGTCCAGGCATTCTGCGAATAAGAGAATTTGTTTTAGAAAAACCTTTGTCGCTGAAGGCCCTGGCTTATGTCCTGAAGTGCATCCTCGAGCCGAAGAAGTCAGAGAGTGTTCCAAAGCCTGAGTGTGCCGTTTTATCCCGTGCTGAAAACGTGGGGAAGGGCACCCCACTGTTCAATCATCCTGATACACACTTTTCTGAACACTGTTTTCTTTTGAATAAACCTTTTTCATGCACACATTTGTTATAGCATAAGTATTGGTAATAGTTATTCTTTAGTATAGGCCATTTTGATTTGACAAGACACTTCTAGGACTGGGTTCTTTATTATTTGATGATTGAGCTTGCTCTTATCCTTATATATGGGGCTACATAGGCGTTCTACCACCCCATCTTTGCTAAATAAGCACCCTTGAACTGTGATTCATTTGTGTCTGTCTTCATTCATGATACCATGCCTTGCTTACAATAGTAAGATGCATTTTTGGACACTCAGACTTTTGGAGTATCCATCCTGGTGTGGACTTAACATGGTTGCACAATTTGAGTACCACATTCCGTGAGTAAAAAAAAAACACTGCTGGGAATTTCCCTGCGGTTATTGGCTATTCCCAAAAACCATTGGAATCCAGGTTTCTCAGTAAAAGATTAGGGGAAAAGTTCTGTTACTAACATAATGGCAAGATTTGTATCGAGCAAGCGCTGTCAGTCATGTGAACTGTGGTATTTATGTCACACTGGTCTGGCACAATGGGATGCTACTGTATGCATTGCTGGAGTAGTAGGGGCAAGGTTTTTTTTCTACTCCCTAATAAAGCAACAGTGGTAGTATTTTCAGGGCTAAATGTCCTGACTGGTGCTGGTGTGCTGCTTTTTATGTGGTATATGCACTTAAGGTTTTTGGATTGCTGCCCATGCATGTGCATGGTGCTGCATTAAATTGGTTGGTAAAGTTGTGGTGCCAAAGTGGGTCCATGACCTTCGTCAGCATGCAGATTAATGAATTATTGAAATAAGTGGCATGAATCATTTGCATTTTATTTTTTGTGAAGTACTGCCACATTTTGTATTTTCATTGTGGGCTAACAACACACAGAGTGGGTTCTTCTGAATGCAGTGCTGGAGGTGGTGATGTTGGGAGTGGCGGTGCTTTTTTCTTTGGTGGCACCTGAGGACACTTTGCCAGTTAGCTTGTTTTTGAAAGAGACTGTACACTGCTTGTTGGTGTGCTTATACTTCTGCCTCTCTGTCTGTGGTCAAAATGTCCTCCTGCTCTGCATCACTAGTGACACTACTTTCCAAAAGCAAGGCACACCCCTTGCCGCACTCTAATGCATTATAAACCTTATCATGATCATAATCAACTATGTCATCCCAAACATCTTCATTTTTGTCAGAATACTCCTCAGCTGTTGGGAGTTGAGGACGCAGAGGCCTGGAGCTTTCAATTTCAAACTGCAATTCATGTGCATTTTCTGTTGTTCTGTCCTGATCTTCACTACATGAGATCTGCTCCTCACCCCTTGCAATAGTGGATGGATTTGAAAGTACAACCTCCTCTGAAGGCCCTCGTTATGAGGTTGGTGGTAATTCAACATGTAAATCTGCTGAATTCCTGCCAAAATCGATTATCATTTCTGCCACTCGGTTGCGTGGATTTACCACGGGATTATGAATGGTGACAAGGCAGTGTTAATTCGCATTTTGGTGGAATTACTGTGCAGTAATTCTGCACTTTATTTCCACCAATCCAATTGTTGTACTTAAAGTGGAGAATTTTCCTCCAGCATAGTGCTGGAGCTAAATTATCCACTTTAAGATCAAATTCAGAATCCAGCAGTGCTGTAAAAAAGATGGCAAAGTGCCAGTAATGTAATGACCTCTAGTTTTTCACCACATAAGCCCTAGAAGCACAGTCGTGTGGTTGAGTTCTTGTGCAGGTACTTGTACTGTTTGCACCGCAGACTGACTTGAGGTGGTGAGGATGGAATATTGGATTGTGATAGGCTTTAAAGGGCCACATGACATTCTGACATAGCTATGACACACGGAAAGTGTTGCATCTGGTGTAGAGACCATGTGCAGCATGTATCCCCTCTGCCGTTAGGTTGTTTTAGTACTACAGACATACTGTTTGCATCTGCAAAGTTCACCCAATTCAAGAGATGGGTGATCATTGATAGTTTTCTCCTGCCACCCTGGATGTCTTTAACTTTCTCCCACACCCAAATGTTACATCACTGTCTCAACAAACACAATAGCACAAGATGCACTCAAGGATTCTCTTAATGTTGCCCTCGAACATCTTGACAGTATCCCAGAGTTCAAGAGATGTTATCTCCTGTTGTGACTTTCTTAATGTCTACTTTTGCACATGAGTGTCATCAAGGGGAACATGTGCAGTTTTTCTGATTTCAAGAGATGGACGGTGACTTAATGCTTTTCCCTTGCTCCCTGGATGTCTGAATTTTTTTCACCATAATGGTCACGTCAGTGTCTGAACGCACAAGATAGCACAATTTGCACTAAGGAATCCTCTGCTCCACTCTGCACCTAATTGTCACCCTAGGACATCTGATCAGTTCCCCGCAGGGCAAAAGATGGTATCTCATATTGTGACTCCTTGAATGTCACCCTAGAACGCATCTGTTTACTCACTTCTACACTCTGAATGTCTTGCCTCCCTGCAGGTCTTTACAATGTATCCTCATAGGTGTCACTGTTATTTTCTCCAGACCCCAATAAGTCTCACACAATATCAAATGTCTTCTGCATCTGTCGCAAGACCAGATCTACTAGCTGATCCCACTCTCAGGGATTTCCACCCTGTACACTGATGCCATGTGTGCAGTTGTCTGGGACAAACTGTATGAATCACAAAGCACAATCAAACAAATATCAAATATATATGCATTTCATTTTTTTATCTCAAACCCTCACGCCTTCACCAACTCTCCAACCCTTCCACTCTCTCAATTACTCTGTCAATTCCCCAAATTTCTAAAGCCTGCCACCACAAAAGGCTCCTGCCTCTCTGACAGCGGGCTCAAAGTTTTGGTTTTAAGATTTCATAAGTTTGACCTTAGTTCAAACCTTTCATACCAATTGAAATTCGAGTGGTTCAAAGTTTAAATGGTACATGCATCCACCTCCACAGCGGTCCTTCTACCAATGAACCTCCCCTCATCTGTCTGGTACTTCTTTGTCTCAACTGCAGAATCTCTCTACCTGCCCTGAAGGTCAGTGTTGGTGTAATTTGCTGCTGATGGGTCCTCTGGACATGCATGTATCATTGGGTTCATCCCATTTTGCTGGGTGCTTTGTCGTCAGGCACTTGTACCTTCAACTGCAACAGTGACCTGTGGAAAACCAAATGCCTCCAATCACCTATGCACCCACAAACCCTGTTCTTCATAGTGTAGCGGCCTTCTCCATACCTTTGGTATCGTTCCACTGTGTACCCATCGCTGTGGCTTTTCTTTGGTGCACAGGGACTATAACTACAGATCTTTTTACCCGGTTCCACCAATGCAACTCTGTCTGCATCTACGTCCTGTAGTTACCTATGAAATCCTGCTTTCAAGGCCCACTGGCCATTGGACCTGGGTCTTCATTTTCTGTTGCAGGATCTATCAATATCACCAGCCTGAATGTTACCTCCTCTTCATCTCTCCCTGTAACCTTGTCCCGCTTTGATTACTTGTTCCTGTAGCCAGATGTCTAATGACATTATCCTATTCACTCCTATAAACACACTTTCTAAAAGTATATACACTTGACTAAATTAACTACACGTCATGGTTACCTGTTAACTTGTGCTGAATACTTGTTTAGATTGTTGTTTGTGCCATTGTATGCATTACTTGATGCACAACCTTGTGGGAAGAGGGTCATTTCAGGGGGGGACCTTCCTTTATGGTGTGCTGATCTGTGCACAAGTTGTATTTTAGTTCCACCACCGCCCCCTCCTCAGAGTGAGTCTTGTCTGCACTAGCAGACGTGAACCCTCCAAAGGCCTTGTCAAACCTACTAAAACATAAAAAATACCCAGTGCTCACAAGATTCAGGGCCAAGCACTGTCGGGTTAGCAAAAGAACAATGACCCATAACCCACTCCTCACCTTTCAGGTGGTTCTTCCTACTGCAAACAAGTATAACCCATGCTATGAACCAGGCGCTGTGGGGAAGAAAATCGGATCTTCTCTCTCTGCATTAAGAAAAAGGAAAATAGGAAACGTGCTATAGAAGACTCACAGCGGAACTCTATGTTTAACACTGAAGACAATCCTCCAAAGCGTAATAAGAAGCAGAACATCTTCGGTATCTCTCCTGATGAACCATAGGAAACAATATGGGGAAACATGTGTTGCTCGATGAATGAACTAATGTTTGAAACCAATACCAAATTAATTTAAGCAAGCAATATTGTATGAAACCAATACAATGAGAGACGATTGAAAAAAGTGTATGCAAACAATACAAAAAACACTAGAAGAAAGTTAATTGTATGGAAAATAATACAATATAACTGATGACAAATGGAATACATATAATTTAAATATAAAAGTCAAGCACGTATGTGGTTCTTTGAAAAACAATTTTGCATTCGGTACTGAGAGCGCACAGTCATAAGGTATCAAACCAACATAAACATTATTTTCGATTATTGCTACGGTCACAATAAGGGTGCCAGACGTGCCGATCACAGTCAAATCACAACATGCTATTATGAAGGAATCGCCCAAGGGAAAAAAGAAAAAGCCAACCGTGACCGGAATCAATACAAGGAAATATCTTTGCCTCCATGTCCTTGACTTTGCTTTCTGTTAATGAAAGATCCCAGTTTTTTCTTGAACGATTTCTAAAACTCAGAATACTCGCTGTATTGACCTATTCCTACACCCTCCTTCTTTATTACTCCAATGCAAACCCCTTCCCTTTCAAGCTCCTTCCCAACTTGTCCTACTGAATTGCAGCCATCCTGATTACAGGCAACCCCTTCTGCACCTATGTTGTTCTGTTTGTTCAAAAGAGGGTCTGAGCATACGTCTTTGACCACTTTAAATTCTCCCTCTCTCTTGAGATCATTCTTATTTGCCTCGAGGTAGCTACTGTTCTACCAATCATAAAGCCTTTGATTGACTCTCACAACAGCTAATAATAATAATTAGTACACGTGTGGTACCCCTAAAGGTAATCATTGTGAGGTACTGATAACCCAACAGAGTGATACTCATCTCATCGATCTCAGGAGGATTAGTGGACCTGTGATAGTCCATACATGTGATCTTCATGTGACATACATTAACAGACTGGGGATGCATTATTCTAATGTGCTATCTTAGTGGCATTGCCCACTCAACCTGTATCTCTACATCATCATTATTCTAAAATCCTTTAAAGGATTGTCTCCACCTAGCTGAATACTAACAGACTCCATTGCACTCTATGCTATGGACTCCACAGTCATAATTCTGCTGAATTAGTGCTCACACATGTCTCCAATCTTCGCTGATAACACATGGAGCTTCCAGTTGACAAAAAAAAGAGGGTGATCTACAACTCTTGGTTAATGGTATAAATATTTGTCGTTCACATTCTAAACTGCACACAGCATAAGGTGGTTGCGGAAGAGATGCACAGACAACTATGCAAGTGACAAAGAAAGCTGCATCATTCATATATGTCCCAACCAAAGTAGGCCACGGTACATAAGATAAGGTTCTTTATTTTCAGTGTGTTTTTTAGATCCCAGTTGCTCTTGTTAACATATAACGGCACACAGACATATGCAGTCCATCTTTCAGAGCTCAGGGCACAACTGACGCTTACTGAGAACATTAACTCAATGCAGTCATAAAAGGCTGACTGAGTTGTACACACACAAACATTTCAACTCTCACATGATGGACAGTAGTACAGGCAAGGCAGGACGTTACTGATTATCCACAAATGCCTGATGATGGACAAGTGCTGACACCAGGCAGAGTGTGTAGTTATTTGTTCTATGGACAACACCCACTATCAATCTCCAGAGTGGGTGCATACACGCGCATCAGAGATAGAAGCAGATTTTCTGCAAATTGCTTTGTACCACCCAAGTAATGGGGACCTGGGCAGATTCTCTTGCCTATTAAGGCATGAGGACAACATTGTAGCCCTTGCAACAGCATTGGCCAATTTCTGTAATCACTCCTTTGCCACTGGCACCTTCCACCCACCCCTCAAGCACTCCCGTGTGCATACTCTCCTCAAAAAGCCCTCTGCTAACCCCTCCTGCCTGGCTAACTACTGTCCTATCTCCATTACCCCAGTCCTCAGCAAACTCCTGGAGAAGCTGGTCATCTCCCAATGGATCCGACTCCCAATGGATCCGACATATTGAATCTGTTTGTTGTCTCCACGACCACCAGTCTGGCTTCAGAGATTCCAGAGGCATAGAAAATGCTCTACACCCGTGAATACTTGCTCTCAAATCTTGATTCCAACTCTCCATCCGTTCTTATCCTTCTAGATCTTTCCCCTGCTTCGACAAGGTCAATCATGCCACCTGATAAATCGGCTCCATGACACCCTTGGCATCACGGGCGGGCACTGGACTGGTTGATCTCATTCCTCTCCGACCGAACTTGCCAGGTTGAACTGGGCCCTTTTCTCTCCCCTATTACACTTACCACCTGCAGTGTCCCTCAAGGTCCTATTCTGTCACTGTGGCTCTTCAAAATCTACCTTGCTCCTGTGGCCCACCTGATCTCCTCCTTCTCTCCTCACTTTCAGTGTTATGTAGACAACACCCAGCGCTCCTTCAAGCTTCCCTCTACTGCCTCCTCTTCCTCTTCTCTCAGACCTGACTGAATGCTATTAAGGCAATGTGTGCTGCCAATGATCGCTGCCTTAATGCCTATAAGACTGAGATCCTTCCAATTGGGACCCCAGTGCCCTCCCTCCCTCCTATTAAACATTGGTGTTAAATATGACTCCTCTCTCTCCTTCTCTCCTCGCATTGCAGACCTTGCCAATAAGGCCCACTATCAACTGTACCTCCTCAGAGGCATTCTCCATTTTCCTCACCTTCCCCCAGAAACTCTGTCTGCCGAGCTCTGGTCCTCTCTAGGCTGACCTACTGCAAAAACCTTTTCCTCAATCTTTCTTTATCCTCCCTTCACCCCTTCAACTAATCCAGAATGGGACTGCAAGACGTATCCTTTGCCTCAAGCCCAGGGACTGCATCTCTCGAGCCCTAGAATCTCTCCATTGGCTTCAGGTTGCTGCTAGAATCAAGTTCAAGACCCTCTGCATCATCCACAAGTCTTTCTGGGGCCTGGGAGCCCACTACATCCAACTCCCTCTCCCTAAATACATCCCTGCTAGAGTCTAGCTGCAGATCACATGCTTCTCTAAGCATAGAGTGGGGGATACTTTAGGTGGGCTGATTCTTATTCATGTATTACCATGAGGTTCATGGTAGGAACTAGACATCCTCCTCAACTGGCTCTTTCTAAACCTAGTATTTTGGGGTTTTGAAGAAAGGGGTATCGGAAAGGGCAGATCATAGCCCATGAAGGCTGAGGGAGGGGATCACAAGTCGGAATCAGGAAGGGGTAAATACTGTGCCTCACCTTCAGGTGCTCCTTCACCAATCCCCAAGGACCATCCACTCAGGTGATCCTCCATTGCTAGTCCACCACCAGGGTTGGCATCCAAAAGTGATGGCCCTTCCGTGGCCACCTGAGCAGAGGATCCTCAGGAAGTAGATGTGAGAACGTCCTTAGGTTTCTCACAATATGTACGGATGTTGTAGTTTGTGCTCAGTAATCATTGCCACCTCCTTCCACCATGCCTTCAACTCCCTCAATGCCGCCCATGTTAATTACTGTCGGGCCTTGTTCTTAACACAGCTGCAGATCCAGTGGTGCTGGTGGAGAGCTGCATTTTATTGCTAGGCATGCCAGGGTTCCTGCCACTGCTTTTGTATGCGCCAGCAACCACGTTCCACATGGCACAGATGTTCTGCTATAGCTTGGAGTGAAGACCCACCTTGGACTCCTTCACAATGCAATACACACGGACACAGAGCACATCGGCAGAACATTTTCTATTTCAGGACTTTCCATAAATGTTCGAGTTGTCAACGTGATGTTGTGGGAAGGACTGCAACTATTCTAGCAAGGATCAGTCCACACATTTTTCTCACAGCAGCAGGTAGTTGCAGTGGCAGGAGCAATGATGGCAGATCAGGTCAGGACACAATTGGGAGGAGAGCAGTAGGGGATAAGTAGGGAGGGATGGCAGTGGCCAGATGGTTAACGAGCCAGGAGCTGTGTGGAGACTGTTGCTGCAGTATGGTAAAAACGTAATAAATGAGGGACTTATCTCAGGTTACTCTGCTTCCATCATTGTGCTCTTCCCACTATGATTGTAAAGTGCTCCTTTGCTTCCCAAAGGTAGGTTCGCCCTCAATAAATAATATTATTATATTATTATTATTATTATTATTATTATTATTATTATTATTATTATACCTATGTCAGAGTCCTCTCAGTGCTGCTTTGATTGGGATGGCCTTCACGCATTCAAACACTTGTGCATAGGCGCGTTATAAATGCCATATCATATCATATCATATTGTGGAGTCTTGTTGGGGGGGTCACAATGCTTCTTCCCCTGTTTTCCGCAAGCGTGGAGGTCTGGATATTGCTCCAAACCTTTCATAACACTAACCACTGTGCTTTGTCAGCAGTCAAGCATACCTTATATGAGCTAACTCAGCAGTGCATACAAGCTGTGTGTCACATGCAAAAAATGAGAATTTGATGGACAGGCATAACGCAATTGCAAGCTGAAGTAGTGGGTTATTCCTGTCTTATTCTCCTCCCACATCAGAATTAGCATTTTCTTAGTAAAAGAAATGACCTGCAACTATGTTAACAGTTCATAATGTTATTTAACTTATGGCATGCTGGAATGGAGGCACATCCCGTGAATACAAAAAAGGAAGTCTGGTTTTCACCTCCACAATGGTGGAGACTGTACACTCTGCAATGGGTGAGAAGATTAGTTTAAAGTGTTCAATCAAGACATTTTGGAGGAATAATTTTTTGGGGGAGTGCAAGCGAGTTGCTTATCTTCTGGGCGAGGACTCACCTGATAGAGTAAGCACTGTGATAATGGACACGGATGGAAATAAGAGGAGATCATCCATGTTTCTTATTTGTACCAAATGTTATCGTGAATTGGTGAAAAGAATGATCAGGATCATAATGTGATGCAACACATCCCCTCTCCTGTGTTTCTCCACAGGTCAGTTATGGAGCCATGGACCCTTTGTTCAACGATAGGGGTCAGTTTCCTGCATTTTACCGGACTGTACCAAATCAAATTCGTGAAAACGAGGTGATTATACGCATACTGAAACGATTTGACTGGGTCTGGGTTGGCATGATCATATCAGACGATGAGGTCAGCCAGAGAGCAAGTGAGCTATTGAGGGCGGAATTGATAAGAAATGGTTTATGTCTTGGTGTCTCCATAAGATTAATCCATAAAATGAATATACGAGAACCAATCAAAGCATTAAGGAACTGCTCTGCAAATGTTATCATTATCTACACCAATGCTGAAATATTAAGTCACTTGTTAGTGACTTTGGAAATGACTTCCATCACTGGCAAGGTTTTCATCATTCCAACCACTGCAGTGTTTGATGCAGGAAACATAGCAGGACCTTATAGACAACATTTAAATGGCTCGCTGGTGATTTCTTTAGCAAGGAGACAGATTCCCGGCTTAAAGGACTTCCTCTTGAATGCCAATCCCATAAACACACCAAATAATACTTTTCTTGAGCGCCTCTGGTATCGAACATTTTTTT
Organism: Ambystoma mexicanum; assembly: GCF_040938575.1. NCBI lineage: Eukaryota > Metazoa > Chordata > Amphibia > Caudata > Ambystomatidae > Ambystoma > Ambystoma mexicanum. The sequence goes on along the minus strand of NC_090926.1, from coordinate 1,086,374,926 downwards.
GTTATCCTAACGGCACAAGAAGGAAAACTCGTTATATTTGTGATGGGAACATTAGCCTGAAGAATTTGCATTCCTCCTTGTATGATGTGGAGAGCTTCCGGCTTACCTTTAGTGTTTACGCCGCGGTACAAGCAGTGGCATATGCTTTGCACAATCTACATTCCTCGGAATTACAACCAAAAAGATTTCAGGTAAGGGATGGTCTTTAACATATATCTGTGGCAGGTAGGTTTTGTAATCAAACCTTCTTTTAAAAAAGGCACTTGCTTTGTTGTTGTTCTACAAATTCGATAATTTATTGTGCTACTTTACACCAGTTTTATAGGCATCTTTAAAAGTTTGGCGGTGTGTTAGGCAGAATTCTCAAAAATGTGCTAATTCCCTTCTCCTTAGAGACCCCCTGCAACTTTGCTGAATTTTGAGGACTTGATTTTTTTTAACCTGGAGAGAGTGTGACCCTTTTTTTTGTGTGAATTTTACCTCTGTGTTTCTTTTGGTTGTGGAGTCTGACAAACTCCATAGCCATCATCTTTTACAGTGTCACAACGCACCTTCAGTGCAGTGACACAGGGAGGTTTTCCCAAAGGTTTAAATACCTTCTATGGAATAAACTACTGTTTCCCAAAGCAGTAAAGTGAAACTGACTTTACTTACCATTGTAACTTTCTAGACCCAGCACACACTATCTTACAATAGCATGCTGGAGGGGTTACTTAGTATCCCCTGTGTCTAGCTCTCATGTAACAAGTTCATGTTACCCTTTCCATACTGAATGGCTGGTGGTAGTGGTTTCGTTCGAGCTACCATGGTATATCTTTACAGCGGGCTGCACTCGCGGCTCCGGTAAAGCAACCACGGGAGCCATCTTTTTCAAAATGGCGCAGAGCCATCTTTGACAAAATGGTCCCTGATCTTTTTTTGCCAGTTATTTGTGGAAAGGTCTTTCTAGAGATGTTCTCTCTGTGCCAAACCAGGTTTGGTCTCTTTGTTCATTTCGCCTTTGACGGGCTTCAGGAGTAGACCCCGCCTCTGGCTCCAGCATGTCTGGGGTAGGCAGGAAGTGAAGGAGGTGCCCAAAACTCCCTGTGCTTAATCTCCTAGGAGACCTGAATGCACTCTGATGATTGGCTAGCTGACTGTGCAGCAAGGACAGCCACCCTGCTGGGTAAGTTGACAGCTAGACTGGAATGAATGGGAGAGAACTGAATAAAAGGTGAGTATTTTGACTTGGAAGAGAGAGTTAACCATTGGACGATGGAACCGAAGAAGAGTTTGAAGAGGCTGCCTGCTGCAACTCCTGAACCGGTGAAGCCCTGCTGCAGTGCCTAATCGCCAAGTTTGCATAAAAAGAGAAGCCCCTGCAAGGACTTCTCCCCTTGAGTTGGTGGGACCAATCAACTCCAAAGTAAGCCTCCTGGACATCCATCTCAGAGCTAGTTGAATTTCCACAGAGTGCTGCTGGAAACCATATAGCCAGGGAGAGGATCACCAGATTTTGTGCATTGATTTTAAGCTGGCCTAGAGCTTTTGGAAGATCCTCCGGACTCCAAGGAAGAAGGACTGATCGAGCTTGACCCCCCTCAACTGAGTGCGGGACCCCAGAAGCAAGGAAGGTCCACCTCAACAACCAGGAACCGCTGTGCTGCTATATTTGCGGTAGTGTCAATGAGCTAAAACACGATAAAGCCACTGAAAGTGAAGTTTGCCGGTTGCCAGTTTTGACAGTCCCAGTGCATTGCAGGAGTCCCCCAACGTCCTCCTTCTGCAGAGCTACAAAGGAACATAAGACATCAGCTACATCTTTTCTTAATTTCCAAGGTACTGAAAAACAAGCTAAAGAGAACTTACTGTCACGGCCCTCGCCCAAAACCCCTTTGGCAAACCCATTGGCCAGGTGGAGTCAGGACTCGGGCCTCTAGATCCTGGCATCCTCTTCAAAAGCCCTCATGGCACCAGGCTCATACACCATGAAAGACAATTTGCTTGGGAACTACTTTATTGTATTGTCAGCCAACATGGAGGCATCCACATAGCTTGGTTCCTAAGAACCAAGCTATGCGGTCTAGTGTTTTGGGTGTGGTAGCCTAGGGACTACTTTACCTGGACTATTTTGTTGGGGCTATTTAAACCACACCCGAGCAAGACAACATGCTTCGCGTTACCTTGCAGCTTGCAACGTGACGCTCACCGTGTCCAGCTATTCCCTCGAACCTCGAAGAAGCAGAACCTGCAAGGAGACAAAAGGAACATCATTAGCAGCAGCATCTTACCTGCAGTCTTCATCTTTAAACACTCGCAGCTACTGAGAACAGCTTCCTCGAATCTGCACGCTTCCGGACAGAACGACCTGAAAGAGGAAGTTAGAGGCAACATTAAAGAAAGCAGTAGAGACATTTACAAATTACAAACTAGTCAAAAGGCTTACCTGGCTGGTCACCTCTCGGCTGGCACCAATCCGGACATTCCACTCGCGCTGAAGAACACTGCGACCTACAAGGAAGGAAAACACAGGTTAGCAAAGGCAAGACTTCGCAGCTCTGTGCATAGCGCTTACTTACCGCATCATAGCGCTCTTAATGCGCCATCATTTACCAGCGGGGCTCAACCAAGCCAGTTCGCCGCGCCGAAGCTCTGCATACCTAAGGGAGCAAAAAGAGACATTTTTAAACAAAGAAAGGCATGCAGGATAGCAACAAAACTAAAGAACAGCAATAAGACCTACCTGAACAATATCAAACGGGCTGGCGTCAGTGAATTAACTGGACCGCACTCGCCCAAGAAAGACAACGCGCCCCTGCAAAGAAGGCAGGACGGAGAGCACGCCTAATTCTACCACAAGGTGAGGAGAGGGCGCCAGAGGGACTAAAATCATACGGGGGTGGAGGGAGGATACTTACCCCAGTCGGTCAGTTTTGAACACAGTCCTCCTGTATTTTCAGGCAGAACCTTCCCCGCAGACCACATCAGGGCAAAGCTGAGAAGCATACCAGCGAGTAACCCGGCTGGGTGGCGTACCTGTGGATACCAGGTGAGCGTAACACTTACCTCTTACTGTAGAGTTGCTTTGAAACTTCTACAACTCACAAGCCTAATCCACTTGTGGTCCTACATTTGAGTCTTCTTTTTATCAAAGACTCCTAATAACTTGTGCAAAGACGTTTCCATTTACTTACCAGAAGTGCTTCATCCTATACAAGCCCATTGACTTTGGCTTAGCCTATTGCATTGTATGACTCTTCTTTAGGGATCGGAAAATATTTGCCTCTTAGGAATATTTGTGATCTCTTCTGTTCTAATAACCTTTGCCTTTTACCAATTTCTAAAAAGTATTCTGATTGCCAACAGTAATGTCCCCAGCACCCTAGTTATTGAAGTCACCTGTGGGTGTAGGTTGTGTCTGTGGGCCATCCCAAAAGGGTTTTAGCTGGCATTTGTGTGTTACTAGTATAATGCTCCTTTCTAAAGAAGGGTTTATAATTGACTGATAAATAAATTATTATTTGTTTTATGCAAGAAACCTTGAGTGTAAGAGTTTATTTGAATACCTGTAACTGTGAATCGCTGTGTAAGTCCACTACAGCTCATATTTCCCCTCTTGAGATGAGCCTGGCTGCTCAACACGCTACCAAAAATGTGTAGTACAAACTTATACCAAAGGTTGGGTTGCCTATACCTGTAGTCATAGTTGTTTGTAGTGTTCCCAGAGGGTACTGCATGCAAACTTTGCCTAACACTGTGCAGGAAAAATGTAGTGGTAGTTCTGTTACTTCCACTTGTTTTGATGGTAATGCAATTACTGCAGGTGTTACCTCACCACCAACTTCTGAGTTTGACCTCGAAGTGGATGGTTTACATCCAAAATCAGGCTGAATGGAAATCCTCCACTTTAGGGTAAAATTCAACAGAATATGCTGGTAATGGTAAACGAGTTAGGCAGACAATCGGAGGATATACAAGCAAATTGCCACTAAACTTGTAATGAGGCTTAATGTACCCATTTTAAACACTTGGTTCACACTTGTAGTGCATTATATTTAGTCATGTTTAGCTTTGGTGACAAAACCTCTTCAAAACACTGCAGTTGTTGTTAGGTTGATAAATGAAATTGATCTCACGTCCAATGTGCATTTTTCTTTTTTACAGTAGTTCAAAGATTCGGTTGGTGACATTTTGGAAAGTATCTTTAGGCATCCTGCCTCCTCATCTTTCAGAATTCATCAACTTAGACTTTCATACTAGAGTTCTGCATATGTCTAATCTGGCATCAGGCCAAAACTTTTAGGTTCTAATCAAAAGATGAATTGGGACAAATTACACTTTTAGGCATACTTTATATATAATTGGTTGACAAAAACCATAACAATCTCCATTAACATTTCATGAATTATTAAAATGTCATTTGATGTAATACCAATATCAATGAGAATATTTTAACATGGAACATACGCTTGATGTTTCACAAAGGATAACGCTCGATCCAATACCAATATCAAATATAAAAATGTAAATGTTTAAATCAACTGACTTTTAGCACAGATTAAAGAACCATGGCTTCTGCTCTCTTGCTTTCTCCTTGCAGCTTAGATGCAGAGTTGAAAACTCACACGGTATCTGCGTTATGTCTAATTCCTAGTGCATTAAAACCTCCCACTCAATGCAAAAACTTTTAGTCACAAACATAGCATATGATCGGCCGTATCAATTGTGATATTATCACTACTGCATTTGTTTTATATACACACCACTGGAAGATTTGAATTATTGATTGCTGTGACATTTTATTTTGTCTTCTGGTCCAATGAAAGCTCTGTCGCACGACCTTTGGTACTGCCAGAAAAATAGTCCATGATCCCACTTCACAATCAGCAATTTATTTTGAGTGTTCAATAATGTATTCAAGTTCTATTCACCAGTGCCTCTAATTGAAACAGTTTGATGAATGTGAGTTCGGTATTTTCAGTCCTACACAAAAAGACTGGAGCCAATTTCTTCTGATGGGCCCCTTTATCTGAACCAACTTTAGTACTCCATACAACTGGCTACATCTCAGCCCTTAAAGATTGTGTCGGACGTGTGTTTAGTTTTCAGAGACCTTTTTGGGTAATTACTTTTTCAGTATCTACCCCTGCATTTCCGAGTGAAATTAACACACAGTAATTTAAATACAAAACTCTCAAAACCTATTATTTTGGACAGGTCCGGCAGCCAATCAGGTTGCTGCAAACCTGGTATGACTAAAAGCCTGGGTTGGAAGCACGTTGTGCGCTGCTCACATATCCCCTGCCTCTTCATGCCTCTCCTCATATGCTTCCAAATCTCTCTTCCTGGCTCTCCCTCACCTGTCAATGTTCTAGTGCCACTGGGCCGCCGGGGCTCTCCTCACCAGCCCCTGGACAGCACAGACCTCCCACCCCCTCCCATTTCAGCCATGTACTCGCCATAACACATTATTTAATATGCATATGTTGCTGTTAGAAACCAGGGGTGCTCGTAGCAAAATGTCTCACCTTGCTTGAGCCTATAACTTGGTCTCTGGGCCTCTACCTGGTGGTGCAGCCCTTGGGTGTGGTATTGTTGCTTAAATAGTGATTCTTCTATAGTGGCTCATTTCTACACTCTTCATAATATCATAATATCCAGTTCTTGGGTAAAATTCTGGAGAATATTATGTCCACGCAATAAAAATACTTTTGCGAGTCAAGTAACCTTCTGCATGTTATCCAATTGCGTTCCTGACCCCAGAGAAATAGCGAGGCATTTTTAGTCAACATGTGAGAGTTGTTCCCAAAGGCTTTCAGTATAGGGTATTGGTGCTCATACATTTCAATTTCTTGCCAGCCTCATATACAGTAAACCGTGCATTGCTATTGAATAGATTAGTTGGCAGCAATAGTGCTCATGGTACTGCCTAGAAGTGGATTACCAGTTATCTCTAGGACTATATCACCCAAGTCACAATAGGTCCTTTAATATGACCAGTTATTCCTCTCTCGTGGAGTTCCTCAGAGGTCTCTTATCTCCCTTTGGTACGTCCCGGGCAGACCCAACTGTGGGTCCCACATTTCAAAGCTTTATTTTGGCTAATGGATATATACCTTTCCAGGTGGACAACCCCAACCTAATACCCTCTAATTATACACTCCCACCACACAACTCTGTGCAACAAACAGGCAGTTCTATCAAAACTCAAGACTATTTAAAGAAACAACTTAAAGTTGAAATCAAGGCAAATATGGTATCCAGCTTTATGTAGGGGATGTTACCACAATGTCACAATCAGACAGCTGATACAAAAAAATAATGGACATGCCAGCATTTACAAAACATTTTTCACACACAATTACTCATTTCCATGCAGGGACATCATTTGGGGATCACTAGGGGTCGCAGCAGAGACCCCTGCGGCGCCCGTTGTGAGCCCTGGTTTGGCCTTTGAGACCCCTTCTTATATTGAAAAAAACTGAAACTTCGATCAAGTTAGGTGGCTTTTTGGCCTGCACTGCTGCAGCTAGCGCCTCTCGGTCTGGTGCTGCTTTCAAGCGTTCTGTCTTTTGTTCCATTCAGTGGTTGCTAAGCAACCACAAAAAGTTACAGTCAGAGCTCTTGAAAGCATGGGGGTATTCCCCTTAGGCGCTGGTGGCTGGAGCAGTGGGTCCATGTGCCTCTTCAGCTCAGAGATCGCCTCGCACTGTCAGCGGGTATGGAGCCCGGCTGCCCAGTACTATCATCGAGGTCCTGCTGCGGGGCACTATGGACCCAGCGCTGCGAGAGTCCACCAAGCACCAGACGGAGCCTGGGGATTATATCTAGGTCTCCGGAGAGCCAGGCCTGGTGGTAGCTGGTAGCACCATGTCTTGGCAACAGGGCGGAGACAGTAACTGGGGAGCACTGTCAGAGAATGGGTGGGGGAGTGCCATTTGACTGGGACTTGGAATGTAGCACTGTCAGGGATAGCATGTCTTTAGTCCCCAAATGTCAGAGTAGGACTGGAGAAACTGCTGAAGTTTTGCTTCATGTGGTGTGCTCCAAAACATTGAAGGTTGAGTTAAACATCACTTTCTTGTTTTTTACCTAGCCACTCAAACATTGGTTTCGGTGGGTTTTGGTTGTACCAAATTGTAGGGAGACCAGATGGCGCTGGGCCATCCCGTATTCACAACTGAGCTTCCAACAAACGGATGCTTTCTGGGAGCTGCTGCCTCGAAGACCTTACATTCAACAAAAGGGGGGACTTGGGCATTGTGTCCTAGTGAGACTGGTTCATCTGTTCAAATCTTGGCAACCTGTCACTGCCTAGATCGGGACATGCAGTCACTCATCTGTGTGGAAAAGGTTAATGCGTTGATATGGAGCCAGGTGTTAGAATTAGGGTAGATTTTCTTTTCAGAGAGAGGGTACCCTGGTCCTGTTTTCCACTGTGCACCCTGGAACTTTTGCTCTTGCCTTTTTAATGGGATTATCCAGACAGCAAGACAACAGACAATAGAACTGGCTGACTGGTTTCTTCCTCCCCTGTTTATTTTTATCCTGAATGCAAAGGGGACGCAGCAGGAGGGAGACTAGCCCTGAGTCCTGGAATTGGGGAGCACCAGTATTGCTGCCATGGTGGTTACCAGAACTCACATGACAGGTCGGGATTCTCTCTGGGGCCCAGTTTTAATCTTTGCATTCTGCTACTTGTAATTTTGATTTTGACATTATGAGGTCAGGGCTACAAGTCCTAGAATGCACACAATCGCAAAGATTGGGTTGGCTAGTCACAGCACTTAGGGGACATCTTAAGTGCCTTGGCTCACATGCTAAGACCAGTTTTTCCAAAAATGAAAGGCCACAGATCTCAATTTTCTGCATGCTTAGGGTCTCTACATGACCCTTTCCACCTTTTTGTAATCCTGGAAGTGGTTTTTAAGTGAATGCAGTCTCCTGTTCAGTGTGGAGGCCTCAATGTATGTCGCTGAAGAAGGTACTTTGGTGAAGGTTGGAGAAATTGGTCAGAATGTTCTGGTATGCATTGAATTTCTTGAGTAATGGGGTGGTGATGAGAAATACTACAATATTTGAGAGAGCTGTTGGTGAATTCAGTGATGGGTTGTGAAAGCATTGTTGGGCCAGGTTTAATGTATTTTTGCATTGCAAATATTGGCAGGTTGGAGCAAATGATTTTAATTCATTGAAGATTCCGTCACGGTACGTTTCCTGTACAGGTGTGAAATGATAGAAGCAAGAATTGATTGAGGTGTTGACACAGTATTGACACAGGAGTTTTGGCAATGGGAAGAATGGTGTTTGACTTCACATTACTCATTCTAGTTGATAAGCTAGCCAGATCACCGGAAGAGCTCTGGGAATTCATTGTTGCCCATATGTGTCTGAGTTTGGAATTTATTTGTTTGAAGACATTGATTTTTCAGCTCCCGTTTTGGAGGCTGCATACCAACCACCCAACCAACTGGAACCTTTGATTTTAGCTATTTTCATCCTAAGAATCTGTCAGTTACTCTGTTTAACGTATCTGGCTCAACTGCTTTGGAAGGACTTTGAAGGACTTGCTCAGCCTTGCTGTGAATCCGTGTACAGGGAGGCACCATCAGAGTACAACATCACTGCCGGAAATAGGCTGTGTGAGCGAGAAGGGCTCCATCAAACCTCAGCAGGACCGCAAAGTGGCGCAAAGTGGTTGTTAAGTGGACGTAGCCAGGCAGTCAAGTAGGCAACAGGTGAGAGGGAGGCCTCTCTCCTGCATTATTTACATTTCTTGTGGAGGGCTCTACTTACCCATAATCCATACGCCGTGCCTTGTTTGCTAACAAGTGTCAATAAGCGGAGAAGGACGCCACATTCTTAGCAACACAACTTACACTCTACGTTCTGTCCGGCTTGACTGCTGATACAAAGCATTTGATAACTACCAACAACGCAGTCACTTGCAAAAGAGTGCGCGGAGACTGCGGGGCTTAGGCCCTTTGATCCCGCACTCCTATACAAGCTTTGGAAAGCCAGCAGTGCTGTCGGAAGGACTCTGTCTAAATCCCCCTAGTGGGAAACAGGGGTGACAATCTTCAAACCGACGGACCAGCATCCGCTCTCGTTTCACCATTGAAGGAGGCTCAATCTATCAGCCAATAGATGTACAAGTGGAAATTGGCATGCAGACGAACTCCCCATGTAATATTTTGGAGCGTGTCATTGACTCCTCTGCTCCTTACTTATTGGAAATTACAACTGATAAAAGCACAGAATTCCGGAACAAACGAAGGGGCCCAGTGATTGTGACACAGAACCCTTCACTGAGAGCAATCAAATTCTGGCTCAAGGAGAGCCTGTGGAGTCAGAACTAGCTCCTAAGTTGTACACTTTCAGGGCTTTCGCTCAAAATAGACCTAAGACAATTCAATGCAACCTTTCCGCCCGTCAGCTTGGAAACCGAGGGGCTTGACCCCAGTTATCCTACAGGCGAAGCAACGCTTCTTTTACACACGTACAAACACTGCAATACCGCCCAGTAGCACCACTGGTAGCAAACTCTCCTCGTCCAGTAGCACCCTGTCTTCGCAGGACATAGAGCCCTCTAATTCCCTGAAGTGGACATGGGTAAACAAAGAGGCAGAGAATGTGAATTCACAAAAACGCCTAACTGGGCTTCCCTCATTCGAACGGAAAGACCTTAATGCCAATTCTACAAACATATTTACCTCGGACCAGTTGAGGGCGGGGCATGATGTAGCATCTGAACCTTGTGAAAAAGTGGGGGGAAAGTAATTTACGGCGACTGGGGTCCCCTAAATTGGAAACCTTAGGGAAATGACTGAAGAGCAACTACTCATGAAGCAATTGTCAAGACCTCAGAAACTGCACCTACAAAGATGAGACCTTTTCATTTAAGAACCCCAGGATGGACGGACACAACCACCTAGCACCGTGGACTAACATCTTGCACGGATGATTTAAACACAACAGTGGACATAAACCTATCAGACGAAGACCTGTTATAAAAACTTGCTGCTTCTCAAATTGAAGACAGAACACTGCCTAAACCTGCCGTAGACGCCATCAAGATTACAGCCTTTTCGCTAACAATGGCTCCATTTATGAAGCTTCATGAAAGCATGTCGGTCTAGCTTAAAGACCAAACAACACTACTAGCCATGCTACACTCTAAAATGGTCTTCGTTGAAGGCTTCATATCAGCACTCCAGGAGAACATGGGCAAAAACTCGGAGCACATAACAAACTTCCTAAGGAGCATCTTGGACCCTTTAATAAAGGAAAAAGAGAAAAGAAGGTCATCTCTATTGAACCACCAAAACACTCCCTTTCTCACACAGGTCATTATGGAGGACGCTAACGTCTCCGTTGAAGTGGATGGAAATGTTGCAGTCAAAACGGGTTCCAAACCGGCTACGGATATAATTAAACCTTTAACACCTGAGAATGTTAGAGGGTCCAACATTAAGGAGGCTTAAAAAACGAAACAAAATAACACAAAGGCTACTTATACAAAGAAATCAAACAGTCTCATAGTCCAGTCTCTCCCTTACCTACCCCCGACAAGACCTATGAAATTTTCTCAAACCTCTCTGAAGTAACAAACAACACAAGGACTAAGGGCAGCTCACCAAATACAAAAAGGACAGCCCTAAAATCAGCCTTGTCCAAATAAGCGAACCCCAAAACAAAGCGCACAATGCCGAGTGGAAAACGGCAGATTGTGCTAGTCAGGAATCTCAAGGAAGCAGACTCAACATTGTGTCCCACAGGAAATTCCCACAGGATTGCCCAATGGTGGGACACATTGGAGATACCACTAAGAAATCTTTGGTGGACCCAAATATTACGGAAGAAGTTAAAAGTGGAGCCCATTGCACAATGAATGGTTTGCAGACTGCGGCAACAACGAGAGACTGCAGCATTAACTCACAAAACGAGCCATCAGATGAGTCTGTGGAGTTGATCAACATATCCACGTACTCGGATGACCTGGAAGAAGATCTCTCCACCAGGGGAGCGACAATGGAACGTTCTGTTGAGCTGATGCCTAACATTCTCTCTAGTGCACAAATGAACGACACAATAGATTAAGTAAGGAACGACAAGAGAGAAGAGGAACTCGATAGGCAGAAAGACCGGGCCCTGAGAGATAAGTGTGATTCTTCATGGATATCTAACTCAAGATCAAGAGAGAAGATCAGGGAGCGCCCACAAGTGCGCAATGGTAAGACCTACCTAATGCACAAGCAGGAAACATTGACCCATAAATTAAGGGGCGGCTTCAGGACTCTGGAACAAAGAAATCGGGATCTGAATCGCCGAGTCCATTGGAGTGATAACGGCGAACTTCGACGGTCCCCTAAAGAAGACTGGAGCGCTGATCGACTGAATCAACGTACTCAAACAAAAGGTGAAGAGACGGCCAGAATGCAATTAGAAAGGATACTCCAAAATTAGAAAGGATACTCCACATAAACGAGGATCTAATACTTAACAGAGCCAATGTGCTACGACTCCTTCATAGTGTCTCAATACTGACTGCTATTTGCTCTAATGATCTCCACTTGATTGACTTCCCTGAGGAGTCAAGAAAAGACAAGGTTGTGATCTACTTTTCATCAGCAAAGATCAATCAACTCTTGGTAAGCGAAACCGCTCAACTAAAGTTAATGGGCTTTTCATTAAAGGAACTAGACCCACAACAGGCTGGCTCCACCAGATCAACAAAAGTACTCGGATGAAGGCCTTCTAAAGGTCAACTACAACTGAAACACAGACCCAATATATTTTGCACCAGCGACATAAAGCAGAACACAACGGTCATTGACCGAACTTGTGAGGATGGGCCAAGGAAATAGCTCTATTGACACCCACAGAGAGGTAAACCTGAGAAGCGAAATGAAAAACCTTGCAGCACAGGCTAAAATTATCAGATTCCGATATTGTAAATTCTCGCTGGTTCCGGTCATCACTTTTTACCGGATGAAAGACATGACATATGGGACAGAAGCCTCATTCTCACTGGAAATTATGGTCAATTATAGAAAGCTTGTTCTGGAGATATGTTCTTTCTTTGCCCAACTCCACGCCTACAGTGATAATCAGAAAAGAGCTTGGCCTAACTTCCTTCTCAGTAAATGTTTGGAAGACACTTTCCTTCTATCTCAAGTGTCTATTACCACCATCTGAAGGAGGATTTACCCTACTTAGTTTGGCATTACTTGCGAGAAGAGAAAAAACACTTGTAGAATGGAGCAATAAATGTAAGGGAATGCTGGAAAGCTTAGTCCTGACAGAAGAATAACTAAGGGAAAATCTGCAGAATGTAAATTGAAAACTTTATGACCAGGACTGGATCGAAAAATTGGAGGCAGTCTTCGGTCATAAACTTTACGGGAAGAACTGTACGGACCTCAGAAGGTGAGGTACAACTCTACATTACTTGACAAGATTCCCTTCGGATCATTTATGCAACCAATTCTTAAGAATGCATTTCAACTTGTTGCCAACAAGGGAGATGCTTGAGGTTAGGAAAGTCAAAACCTTAGAGATTATCACTGCAGACTTTGTAACCATACGTCAGAATCCTTTGGTCACTTAATTATGAGCTGTCCTGGTGTTGGGGACACTAGAAAAAACCTGATGGGGAAATTTATTTGTGAAAACCATACTTTGACGGAGAAGGATATTTGGTCCCAGATGATGCAGGGATCTACGATTTCTCTAACATTTGCCCTGTTGGAATTTGTGACTCTCATTTTTGAGAAAATTGAAGCAAGGAAACAGACAGACATCTGATTCTCACTGAATTGTATTTGACCTTTAGCGATTAATTTTTGCTTTGTTGTTTTATATTTTTGGAAAGATGTAACTGATTGAATTGTAATAGCTGAAAGGTTTCACTTGAGAACCGTATACTAATAAAAAATAATAATATTTTATTTAAAAAAATTGTAATCCTGGATTTTGTTTTACTTTAGTCCATGGTTCTCATGTGATGTTACCCAAGACTATAACTCCCAGAATGCAATTGAAGGAGAAATGGAAGCTCTGAACTGGGGCATGCTGTCACCAGTAATATGGAGATGGAAACCTTTACCCATGCCTTGAGATGTGGTGGCTTGTTGCCCTCTGTGTCTCCACAGGCACTGCAAGGATAAAGGGAGCAGTGTGAGGGCAAAACCATGCGCAAGCTCGGACTGAGGCTGCAGGGGAAGGCAACATGCGTAAAATCATCATTAAGGCAGGTGCTTGACAGTCTTGGTGAGGCTGAATTAGAATTGTAGTCTTGAATTCGAATACAGGGATAAAACTACAAATTGCAGAATACAAAAAATATAACATGGGCAGAGAGACCTAATATGTCTTGGCATGGAGAGACTAGCGCATCTCATAAGACTTATTTTATTCTTTCTGTTGCCCTGTTTCAGCTCATGATGGGAGCATCTGCAACCTCACCCCGCCTATTGCTGGTTCAATCTAAGATATCCAGTTTTCCATTATGGAGGTGTTTTTCAGTTTTCTTGAGTTTGGGACGGTAGAGCACAGAGGCAGCCAGGTTTAATCCTCCACACACCTGCCTGCGTAAGAGATCTTTCGGTGGATAAGGTTGTTTTTTAGCGGGAAAGTATGTGCTCTGCTGGACGGATCCGCATCAAATGCCCAGCACCGCCAGCACAGAATCGTCAGCATAACCATAGAGCGTCCATTTTGTACCAACAGAATTCGCTATTTTGCTTTCTCTTGCTTTTCTGTACAAACGTTTGCAAAAATGAATTCTATTTCGTTCTGCCCCTGCAGAGAGCGAGGCCACAAGTTACATGTTGAGAGACTAGCCCAGACAGAAATACATTGCTTTCCTCCCTCACAAGTCATTGAAGGCGAGCAGAGTGGCATCTAATCACCAAGCAGGTGACAGCTGGTCTCGCTGAAACTGCATAAACTGTAGAAATAGACAGCTAAAGTCATGAATTATACTCTCTTTCATGGCCCCCCTTACTGGGCCCCTTTAGATCAAACTGACCCTTAGCACATGAATAGAAACTAGAAGATGGCATGCTTTGGAATGTGTCTCTCCTACGAACACAGCTTGCTCACAGAACAATAGCATTATTTTCTCTGTAACAAAGAATATTGTCTGCCCCTTCGCAGATTGCAAATTGTTGTTGAATAAATGACTTAGAATGTGTCATACTCATCATAATTGTCAATCACTGAACCCATGCTAAAGAAGATACATTATGTGCAGTTTTGACATGTCACTGACTGATAATTTGATGATCTTTTTGTATATCTATGACTGTTGTAGAATGATCGCTCTCTTGTGTCTCACAAGGTCTGGGTGACTCACGTTGCGAGGTGTGAGATCCAGTCGGCCGACTGAGATTATTTGCTTTGCAATAAACCCTAGATTTTGGGAATTGAATCTTGTGTCTGGCGTATCAGTTCATGTATGGTGATTGTGCCTTGTTTCCATGCGCAAGGGTCTTCAGGACCCGTCAAACAAAATGGCACCCGAATAGGGACCCTCCCCCATTTGCTCCATTGTGTACGTTGAAATTTTAAGAAGGCTGAAAAAACGAATCGAGGACGAGGCCGTAGAACCGGGATCGAGAGTTATTCGGGGGCACCCCTGTGAAAGTGATGAGAGACTCCTTTGTAGATCTGTACACAACCGGTCCCTGATCGACACATCCACTCAGAGAGGAAGAAGGCAAGGGTCCCGAAATGAGGCAGATTGAGCCAGATACGCAGACACGACGATCCTTGGTTGCGTGTGTATACAGACAAATTGCGTCTTGAGAGACGAGTTGATTGATCAGGTGAGTTGTGCCCCAATTCTTAACATCCCTGATATTGGAAGATCAAATGCCCAGGGTAAGGTACGACTAAGATCAAACATGCCTGGGAAATTGTCTTCATGTCTAGTGGGATTTTTCCACAGCGGTAGACAATCTTTGGAAACTGGCCAGGCTGCGCCACCCGTAGGGTCACAAGCATTCGAGATGTATGTGAAGTATGAAGTAGGGGCAATAATGTTTTGTGAAATTTGGCATAGGCAGACCAGACACGTAGAAGATTTGCAATGGCCAAAAAAATGGTCGTTTTGAGATGCCACGAATAGAGCATTTGGAATCAGTATTGCTGCTCAAGAAAGCACGCCCTGTGACATTTGACGTCATAAGAGACAGGGGGAAGGAAGCTAACCTCCGTTTAAGAAGTAGAGAGAAACATGCGCGTAGGCACAAATCTAAAGCAGATAGAGCGTTAGAATAGGAAGAAAAACAGTGGGATGAGGATATCAGAAGGGCAGATAGAAGCCTTCAATTAGGCATAGAAAAAATATATCCTCAACAAGAGTTGCATGCATCAGATGAACTAATCAATAAGATTTTAAATGAGAAAAGGCAAGAAAGCCCCAAAAGTAAGATTGACAGAATTCCATCAGTGCCCATTGCACAACCAGAACCCAGATTGCCACCCACCCTTCTAGTTGTTCCATCTGCACCAGCCCTTCCTGAACACGAGATCCCACTCCCCCCTCCACCTACCGAGCTTTAATCCGCAGCTATCAGAGAAGGCAGCGTTGGAAAGGCGATGAATTATATTCAGATTAT
Source organism: Ambystoma mexicanum (assembly GCF_040938575.1). NCBI lineage: Eukaryota > Metazoa > Chordata > Amphibia > Caudata > Ambystomatidae > Ambystoma > Ambystoma mexicanum. The sequence continues at coordinate 1,086,359,321 of NC_090926.1, read as the reverse complement.
GTTTTCTGCTCCTGGGTTTCGGTACAAAGAGGCAAAGAAAGGGAGACGAGGGATCGGCAACATATATACAAAGAGTGGGGGACCCGTCGCAGGCGCACCGTCCCTCCTTAACAGTTCCTCTCTACCCTTTGGCCATTTCTTTCTTTTTCAATTTTTCTTTTAATTTTCTTTCCCCATCTCTATTTAAGTGCATTTTCTTTCCATGTCTTGATTTCGTTTCATTCTCCATTGTCTGCTTTGGCTCCTTTTTTAAGGATGCGTCCAGGTCTCCTTTTCCCCCCACTTCCCCAAAGTGCTCGGTGCCATAGATTGCACCCATGTGGCCCTACGTCCACCTAGGGCCACTGTGGACATCTATCGAAACCACAAGCACTGGCATTCCATCAACATGCAGGTTGTATGCGATGCCAAGGGAATCATCACCTATGTCTATTCAAACTACAATGGGTCCACCCATGACAGTTTCATATACAGAATGTCCACCCTGAGCCGGGCCCTGGAAGCTGGGAAGCATGGCGACACATGGCTCATAGGTGAGTACAAATGCCTGTGCACATGCATGCATGTCACACACAGACAAATACACAAACCCAACTAATCACAACCATTATCACCTCTCCAGGGGACAATGCCTACCCTCTGAGCAACCACATGATGACGCCAATCCACAACCCCACCACACCACCCCAGGTAAGATACAAAGCTGCCCATATTGCAACCAGGGGCATAGTGGAGCGCACATTTGGAGTGCTCAAGACACACTTCCACTCCCTTGACCCCTCTGGCGGACAGCTACTATATGCACCCCCAGTAGTGTGCAGGATCATTGTGGCAGCATGTGTTCTGCACAATGTTGCAACACTGTGGGACGTACCGGTGGACATGGTGGTGCCCCCAAATCCCCAACCACATGCACATGCGCTGCCCATGGGAGGGGAAGGGAACGTGGCGAGGCAGCCCGGACCCAGCTCGTGGCCACATTTTTCACCTAAACTGCAACCCCTGCGGAGTGCACACAGGTCTGGAACATACCAGGTGACAATCGATGATGACAAAGAGACAGTCAAGTGTCACAACCTTACCACCCTGAGAATGTTGCCACGGAAGTGCTACATTGTGTGCATCTCTAGCTACTTAAACATAACCAATCCTGTGTGACCAAAAGGAACACATGCAAAACAGGCCATGACAATCACTGGTATGTCACTCAAACCCTCCCAACCCACATCACCCTTGTCTGCCACACCATGACTTGGCATGCAACAGCAAAAGCCCAACACATGACCAATTACATACGAAGTGACATGTCATAAATGGAAAGAGGCCCGAGACAATCACGCCTGACATGGAATCAGATGAAATGACTGACCCACAACCTCCCACACATACAAAGTCATACACAAATGCTTGCCACCAGTGGTAGCATCATCAAAAGACTGAATGCCTGTTCACATGCACATTGGCCAAGCCAAATTCGCTACTCCCTAACCCGTGTGCTATGTGTGTCTCCTGCAACACGTTGCTCAGCAAACAGCACAGTGAGCAGCCATTGTGTTGGGCATACACTGAAGTGGGAGAATGGAAAACCAGGCTCCCGTCCTTCACCTCTCGCGCTTGGCCTAGAGGGTCACGACCCAAACACCCGCCACGAGAAGAGTTTGCCCATTTACCAGACGACCAGATACCCTGGTACAGGAACATACGGGTGTGTCCATCTGCCTGCCCAGCAGCCCGCACTGGCCATGCCGACACCTGCGGCACGGATCAACTAGACTAAAATCTACACGTCGTTAGAGATGCCATGACGACCTAGACGACGGGAAGCACATCTGTACAACGATACTCACTGGACATTCCCACACCAACCTACACGAAGAATATACTCAGTGCTATGACGTAGGCGACAGGCATATTCACGGACGTGCATCTTTATTATTTTTATATAGGTTTTCAGAATGCAGAAACGCAAGACGCGTCATGAACTTTTACTAGCTTGCTCACGCTTCTCTTTGAAATCAGGTACAACGATGGAAAATATAATAAAGACAATACCGATTATGGAATTATATGCTCCTATAACTTAAAGCACCTGTGCACCAAACGGACAATTTATGCACCGGGCCAAAGTAGGCCTCAAACAAGAGCTCCCGTGAACATCAACAAGACAAGAGTCAGTTGCTGATCCTGCAGAATGAGCTTGGCGAAGCAACCAGCCAAGGTCGCAATGTTGCAAACCCACGTTCCAAGAGCAAATCATCAAAGGCACGATGTTGCAACCTCGCGCTCCGCGCACCAACGTTAAAGTCACACCGACAAATTAAACCAGACGCACAGTAGAAAAACAATATTAATTGTGCAGAATTATGCCTCTTTCACGGTCCCTCCCCACGTGATCAAGCCGAAACTGACGAGATGCCAAACCCTGGAGAACAGAGGCGTCTGGATCCCTCGCTACGAGACACTGGCAGATACACTTGAAAGGCTCAATGGACATCTGCAACAGTGGGAACGGTACCCCGTCTAGCTATGAATAAGTCCTCACATTGTCTGCATGTACCCATAGTGAAACATTGTTGCAACTTACAGGTACACCGAGAGCTGGGAACGACGGTGGTCCCAGGCTGGGAAGCTCACGGGTGCACCAATCAGAACTTGGGGCTCTTATCACTGACGCCAGCACATTTAGCCAATCCTCAGGAGCCTTCATGTAACAATTTTCATGTATCTAATTGTAGGGACAACCCAGATATACCACCTGACTACACCTTGTCCACTAATATCTTTCTCTATATGTGTGCTATACTAACCCTACCACTCGAACACCCAATTAAGAGTGGCGATAGGTTTTTTGTTAACTTTCTGAAGTGACGCAAGTAGCGCGTCATACTACAGTAAAAAGGGCCTGCGAGCCCCACAATTGAGTGTGTGTCAGGACGAACGTGTGCGCTCCTTGACCCATCCCTGCCGTTTTGTCTAATAAACAGCAGAGTCACCTTGCTCCTTGTGTGCGTCTCATACTCTATCTCATCTTATCTGGGATACACACGGGAGGAGTTGGGGCCTCCCTGCCTGGAGGTCTGCGGACGGCCCAGCCGACCCCGGCAGAATTTCCCCCCGACAAGTTGGAGGCACTGCTGAGATCTGTTTAAGATCGACTTTTATTTTTACTTTTTCCAGGCACTCCCGTTGCGAGGAGGCCCGGCGGCGCGGCCCCCTCTGCCGTTGCCCCCTTCTGAGGACTACAGGACCATCGCGGAGCTGCGAGAAGACCGGACAGCGCAATCCGGATATTGGCCCTCAGGAGCCGGTTGAGAAGTATCCCGCCCGCGGTTGGCGAGTGTCCAGACGTGGTCCAGACGAGGGGAGGTGGCGAGCCGCTTGGAGGGGTGCACGCAGTCGAGCGGCCCTGCATCGAGAGAACTTGGTGAGCATGGCACACACAACGAGCAATGCGAAATTGTGAGGGAGGGGGAGGAAGTAAATGAGGGAGGAGGGAGGTGTTACACAGGTGCGCGGCGAAGGTTTGACAATATAGTGTTGGCAATGGAATGAAAGGGAGTGAAAAAAAGAGTGCGAGAGCAGTGACGTGAAAGAGGGGGGGCGGAGCACGAAACATCACGTGTGGCCGCTCGTAGACACTGATTGGCCTAAATCGCGACTAACGTGTAGGGTTGGGCGTGTGTGGTTTCCTACGATTTGGCATTTATTGATCAATGAGTAGATGAGGTTCCCTATTGTTCGAGCAAGAAACTCGATAGGTAGATGAGGTTTCCTATTGGTCGAGCAAGAAACTCGATAGGTAGATGAGGTTTCCTATTGTTCGAGCAAGAAACTCGATAGGTAGATGACGTTTCCCTGTAGGGGGTAGCTAGTTGCATAGTTGCCAAATACGGAAGATAATTGGCTGGTTAAGCCCTCCTGTTGAGGGGCGTATCACACGCGAGGCGACGCAGCGTGTGCAGTCCAATTATATTATTGATGAGATTACCTTGTTCCAGGAGAGACAGGAAGACAGCTGTAGGGTTAGCGGGGGTAAATTGCAAGTGTATTTTGAAACTAATAATGAGACTGTACTAGTAGCGTAGAGACATCGGTGACGTCACCAGTAGGGATTTTATAGGATATCACGAGCACAAGGAACATTGAGTTTTGAAAGTGGTGGGGAAGAGAAAAATGATGAGGGAGCGGGTACGAAGATAAGCAATAAACGAGTGGATTGGAAGAGGAGAAGGGGAGAGGGGCGTGGCTGAGCACGGAGAACGCCAGCAACGGCAAATGTAAAAGGGGGAGGAGAACGAGGAATAAAGGACGACTGTATAAGATCGTCGTAAGGGGTACGCAGTCACAGGGGGCTGCGTGCGCTTCGGCCGCAGGGGGCCGTAGGGGAAGGAATATACAATACAAAATTATACATATTTGTGTTTTATTATTTCTTGTTTTTTATTATTATTGCATACTTTGTAAAGGATTGTCGTAAGTCCCCACACTTACGGGGCCAGGTAAACAATATAAGGTTGTAAATTGCAAACTGATAGCGAAAGGAGGAGTAACAAGTGGGGCACGACTATGTCATATGGGACAGGGTCGGGAGGGTGGGGGAACACCCTCACTACCCCACTACAACACATATGCACAACACTGCCACCCCATAGGGAGAAATTAATTAAGTACAGCATAGAGTGGACCCAGGGGACGGATAACAAAATGTTAACACCATGGCCGCCTAATGGTAGTTTCGATCCATATGCCCAACATTCATTGCTAAACCATCTGCACAATACATACAAGGGGAAGAAGTTGGCGAGCCATATGGAGGTGTTTAACTTATGGAGGATGTTCCAGGGATCCCGACCAGGACCAAATGGAATGTTCTCTGTGGGAGAAACACCGGAAGTAAAGGAGATTATGAAAGAGGGAACGGATGGGGAAAAGGGGTGTGAAAGGAAAAAGAATGCGGAGAATGAAGGAGAGGGAAGAGAAAAGATTGACACTTTAGAAGACATAAAAAAGGAACCGAGCAACGAGATACCCATAACACCGGGAGTGAAAACAGAGAGAGAAGGGTTGTACCCTTTAAGAGAACTAGGAGAAATGGAAGGACAGTTAAGGGCGGCTGAAGGATACTCGAACCCGGCTTACAGCCCTCCACCATATGTGGCTCACAGGAAGATAGTGGGGGAGGGGAGGATTGGAGAAGAACAGATTGTAGAGATAGGACATGATGAGTGGGTAGCTGCACAGATATTATTAAAATTACGGGGTTCACTAACGGGAGAAGAAAGGGAGGCTGTAAAGAGAACAGGCGAGGATAGTAGAAGGGAGAGTGAGATGAAGGGGGAGGAGCTACTAATACAAAGAGAAGAGATTTTGGAGGAAAAATTGGCAAAACTAAGGGATGAGCAGAATGAATTACTAACACAGCTTGAGAAGGGGGAAAAAGAGAGAGTGAGGAAAAGGAAAGAGGGTAAAAACGAATTGGACAAATTAAGGGAACGAAATGAGGAGCAAAGGATAGAAGATGGAAGGGTAAGAGCAGCAGCAGAAAGGGTGTCAAGAGTAGTATTGAGAGAAAAAAAGAAGGAAGAAGAGGAAAAGGAAAGGGAATTGGAAATATGGAGGAGGAGGGTAGTATCAGAGGCAGCTAAGAAATATGAAGAAGAGAAAGCAATAGAAAGAGAAAGGGTGAAATGGGAAAGAAAGAAAGAAGATGAAAGAATATTGGAACAGATGAGCAACGAAGTGATGGAGGAATTAAAAAGGAAAAGGGAGGAAAATAGTAGGGAAGTGGAGGAGAGGAGTGAAGGGGAAAGAGGAGGGAGAAATAAGGAGAGTGAAAAATGGGGGGATGTATATAGAAGTAGAGAAGTAGCAACAACATCAACACCAGGGGGAACAGTTGGTAACAAAGGAAGAGGAGAAATGGAGCTAATAGACTTAGAAACAGTAACAGTAAAGGGGAAAAGAACAGAGTGGGGGATACCATCTATGACTGATTTTTGCAGTGAGGAGGAAGAAGGAGTAGAAAGGGTAGGAAGAAAGAGTGAAAGGGAAAGCTTAGATAAGCTGTACCTCACTAGAACCAATATAGACTCGCCATGGATCCGTAAGAGAAGGGAGGAGCTGGAACAAAGTGAGGAGAGGGTGCAACAACTAGTGGAAAAACAAACCCATGAAGCCACACCATCGCCATCTCCATCACGCCCTCCCCCATCGCACCCTACATGTTCAACAACCACACGCACGCTGCGCAAAATAAAGCTTGCGCCATTCATGGACGAAGTGACTCCCTATGCGTGCCGGCTTAGGGACCTCCCTAGCCACAGGCAAGACAGACAGATAAGCATACCCATATTAAGCACAGAGGATGACGAAACAAGGGGAAGGGAAGGAGAGGTAGGTAGGAGGAGGGGTAGCAAGGAAGAATTTGATGTGGTAAGGGAAATAGGGGAGGAGGAGGGGTGTGAGGACTCAATATTATGGAACATAAAGGGTGACACAAGACACAACTTAATGCCACTGTTGGAGAGAGGAGGGGTTAGACCGCAGTATGTACCATGGAAGCATACGGATAAAGAAAATATAAAATGTAGGCTCCCATCACTAAGTGGAGGTGCGGGTAAGTGGATATATGAAATGGAAAAACATACCGCAGGGCAGAAACTAGCAGTAGGAGATGTGAAAGGCCTGTTAATATCAATATTAGGGGATAGAGCGGACGACATCTGGAAGAGAGCGGGATTCCATGGGATAACAATAACGAACACATCGCATGATGGGGCGCCATTTGCAAACTGCAGACATGCGCTATGGCAGGCACTGAGAGTACAGTACCCAGACACATCAGATATAGGAGCAATCACTTCCCGTAAGATGCGTGAGAATGAAGATCCCGTTGATTATATACAGGATATTCAAGAAAAGTGGCGCATGGAAACGAGAGAACAATGGGATAAAACACCAGCCATATTTTATCATATACTAGTACAAGGGCTCCCAGAAGGAGTACAGAAACAACTAAAGAAAGTAGTGGGAATGGAAGTAAAACCATGGCCTGAAATACAGCTGACAATAGTACATCACTGCAGGATATGGCAAGGAAAAATGAAACAAAAGGAAGAGGACAGGAAAACGGAAGAGGCCAAACTAGTACAGAAAAAACTAACTAAATATACAATGGAGGGGGCACTAATAACTGCGCCCACAACAATGGCCCAAAGCCCCACGCAAATAGTGGCTGCACAAGACCCAGCTCTAATAGCACCTCGACAAAGTATAATACAGCAAGTGCCGCCACTACAATTACACGCACAAAACGTGGGAGGAGGGTACCAGATGCAAGGAGCTGGGTATTATGGTTATAACAGAGGTAGAGGAGGATTTATGAGAGGGAGAGGATACGGATATAATACCCAACAGCAGGTGGGGGGAGTTGGAAGTTCATACCCCACAGGGCAACAGGTATACCAGGACAACACAGGGAGCTTTCCATGGCAAAACAGAGAACCACCCGTGTGTTGGAGTTGTGGACTACTAGGACACATGTCACGCACATGTAGGGTCAGGCCAGGAACACCAGCATGGAATGAGCAGGCACAACCTAGGCCACCACAAGAACAGCAGGGCATACAGCAACAGCAATTAACACAACAACAGCCACTGCAACAACAGCAATTAACACAACAACAGCCACTGCAGCAACAGCAATTAACACAACAACAGCCACTGCAACAACAGCAATTAACACAACAACAGCCACTGCCACAACAACAAGTATTGATAACACAACAACCCCAAAATGAACAAACACAATTGGGTAGGGTGACGGTATTGGGACACAACCCTTACACAGGAAATGGCCAATCATTGTACCCCCAATAGGACAGCCCACAGACGGCCTTGGTGTGTCCCATCCTGTCAGTAACACCTAATAGTGCGGAGGAGCCATGCATAGAGGTAACGATAGGTGACAAAAAATTATCTTTCCTTGTTGACACCGGGGCAACCCGGTCTTGCATAAGGGAAGGTAAATTTAAGATGTCAGGCGAAGCCATGAACACCCAAGGATTTTCTGGGGCTAAAGGATTGGTTCCTTTTACTGATAACGTTCCCTTATCTATCGGAGATTACGATCTGTCAGTTCCACTCTTGTATTATAGTGCCTCACCAGTAAATATACTGGGGAGGGACATAATGAATAGGTTAAATATGACAATCTCCTTTACAGAGGATGGTATAATTTGCTCTACTCCAGGGATTAACATGCTAGCAGCACGACAGATTATGCAAGCATACTGTGGGCAGACAGCGATTAGGGCGGAACCAATAGATGGCGAAATATTCCAGTATGGGACGGACATGGCAATTGCATGGATGCCAGGGATAGAAGGGAAAATATGGAGGAGGCCAGCAGCTTACCTGTTCCGACCAGAAACACCCGTTAATGAACAAGAAGGAAAGGTGTTTGCAATAGACATTGAAAGCATTATTACAACAGCCGAGTATATTGCTGTGCACGCCCAAGACAAAGAAGGAAGAGCATGGAGGGCAGTGATAGCACTAGCAGAAGGATGTAGGTTGACCCAGGTGTCAGATGAGGAACTGTTTTCAGAAGAAAAAGAGGAGGGGGAAATGGTGTTCATGATGAGTGTAGAAATATGGTTACGAGTGGCTCACAAACATATAGCGCAGAAAATTGCTATGGCACTTGTGGCACCTGCATGCACCCCAGTCCCCTTCTTTAAGGAGGATATGTCAAAGGTGCCCAAATCATTATGGACTATTAGCCCTTATGACGTAGGATGCATTAAAAGCATAGGGGGTGTACGGATAAAATTGAAAAAAGGTGCAATACTACCAAGAGTAAAACAGTACCCATTGTCAAAAGAGGCAGATGAGGGCATATATGAAACTATAACGGCCCTTATAAACAATGGCATATTGGTCCCCTCAGAATCACCATGTAACACGGCTGTGTACCCAGTGCGCAAGGCTAAAGGGGGGTCTTGGCGCTTCATACAGGACCTAAGGCCCTTGAACAACATAGTGGAAGCAGAATATCCAGTAACAGCAAACCCGGCCACAATATTGTGTGGCATTCCAGCAGAGGCATCACGATTTACAGTAATAGATCTTAAAAATGCTTTTTTCTCAATACCACTACACCCCGACTCACAAGATCTAACAAGTTTCACTTACCGAAATACTAAATGGAAACATACCAGGTTACCACAAGGGTATTGTGAATCACCCTCAATTTTCAATAGAGTGATACAGATGGATCTGGGTAACGTTGAGGTGGAAAGCACAGTGTTACAATATGTGGATGACATAATAATTTGCAGTATAAATGAAAGTAAATGCAGAGAGGACTCGTTAAAAATGTTGACTATATTGGCTGAAAAAGGGTATAAGGTAGACATGGAAAAAATACAATACTGTCAGGAACAGGTGCTCTACATTGGCCAACTGATATCCCAATATGGAAGAAAGATTGCACCACAAAGAGCACAGGCCATCTCAAACACTCCCATGCCACAGACTGTGAGAGAACTGCAGCAATTTCTGGGGCTATGCAACTACTGTAGAGCATGGGTATTTGATTACAGCTCATACATAGGACCCCTGCTTGAGGGGTTGAAGGAAGCAAATAAAGGGGAGAAAAGGTTGGGGTGGACTATGGAAATGAGGGAGGCATTTGACGAATTGAAGGACGCGATATCAACAGCTCCAGTACTGGCATCCCCAGACTATGAGCGACGATTTTTTATATTTTCACATTGCGACTCAGCGTTAATGAAAGCAGTATTGGCCCAAAAAACAAGCATGGGCTATAAACCATTAGCATTTTATAGCGGTCACTTAGACCCCGTGATGTTAGGCCACTTCCCTTGCGAACAAGGCCTCGCTGCAGCTGATTTTGCAGTAGAAAAGGCATCAGCAATAACCATGGGGTGTCCAACTACACTGTTTGTGGAACATGCATTATTTGCAATATTGAATAAACCCAAGTCCACACTAACGACACAAAGGGCATCAGGTTATGAGATCATTTTGTCTAGGGCTGAACTAGCGATTGTTAGATGTAGCACTGTTAACCCTGCAAGATTTCTAGCAGAAATAATTGAGGAGGGAGATTACGCCCACGACTGCACCCAACTAAATGAAATATATTCATGTACTAGAAAAGTTGAAGAGAATGCACTAGAGGGAGGTGAGCTTTTGTTTATTGATGGGTCATCAACTATTGATCAAGGAGATGGGATAAGGAGAACTGGGGCAGCAGTGGTAAAAATGATGGAGGCTCCGGTGTGTGTGGCTATGAAATGTGTACAGTTACCACAGCATTACTCTGCTCAAGCCGCTGAACTAGTTGCACTAATATTGGCATTGAAAGAAAGTTTTAACAAACGTGTAACAATATATTCCGACAGTGCATATGTTACATCCACTGTCCATTCAGGGCTAACAAAATGGAGGAGAAGAGGGTTTAGGAGAGCTGACGGCACCCCAGTGCAACATGCCCTCTTGTTGGCTGAATTAATTGAAGTAATAAACGACCCACAAGAGCTAGCCTTAGTAAAATGCACCGCACACACCAACGGTGAAGACCATGTATCAAAAGGGAATGCAGCAGCAGACGCACATGCGAAATATGCTGCATACTTTGGTGAGATATGGGACCCCACAGACTCACAGAGAGGGAGAGGGAGGGGAATGGCTAGGGAGATGTTAATAAGAGAAGGGTATACCCACCTCCCAGCCACACAGATTATGGAATTACAAGCAGCAGCACCAATGGCCGAAAAGGAAATATGGGTAAAAAGAGGATGTACAATGTCACCAACCGACGCACTATGGCGTCAGAGTGGTACTGGGAAAGTTGTAATACCATTGGCACTTTTAAATACCGCCCTGAGCCAATTACATCACCCAGCCCATACAGGCAAGGAAATAATTGCAGCACGAATTAGAGATGATTGGTTCTGTCCCGAGTTAAATTCTCATGTTTCAAATTTTATTAGCAATTGTCTCACATGCCAACAGTTTACGGCCGGTCATACCCTAAAAGTGATAAGAGGTACCATACCCCGGCCAGAAGGACCCTTTCGGCACCTCCACATTGACTATGTTGATATGATCAACATATGTCAAGGTAATAGATACATGATTGTAGTAGTATGCCCATTTTCTAGGTGGATTGAAGCAGGGCCCTGTTCACACCCAGATGCATTTAGAGCAGCCAAATTCATAGTAAGAGAGGTCTTCCCCAGGTGGGGAGTGTGCGAAGTATTAAGATCAGATAATGGCCCACATTTCGCAAACGAAATGTTCCAACATATCACAGCCCTGCTGAGCATAAAGCACAAATTTGCATGTGCATATCACCCACAGGCTAACGGCGTATATGAACGCCTAAATGGTTTATTGAAGGAGGCAATTGCAAAGATACAACAAACAACAAAGAAAAGTTGGTTGTATTGCCTTCCGTTAGCATTGTTCGAGCTGAGGAACAGGCCAGGGTCCGACCACCACCTCACCCCACACGAGGTGGTTACTGGACGTCAAATGCGCCTTCCTCTAACGCCAACGTCAAGGGCATTTACTGACCACGAAAGTTCAGCGAGTATACTAGGTGATGAAATGTATCAATATGTGTCATCTTTGATTACTAGTGTTGTGTTTGTGTCTCAACAGCTCGAGCGCACGCGGGGCGGGTCCACCAGAGATAAAGAAGAAGGCGCCAGTACAGAATTAGAAAAAGAGAACTTGTGCAAAATTGCCAAAGGTGACCACGTGCTACTTCGCAATTTCAATAGAAGGTGGAACGACAAAAGGTTCACCGGTCCACATCTGGTAGAAGACGTATCAACAAGAGCAGTAAAACTAAAGGATAAGCGTGCTTGGAACCACCTACATGATGTAAAGATATACAAACTGCAGACCCGCCCCAGTGCCAACGACAGGTCCATTGGAACAACAGCAACAACATCCCTGACAGCGGAAGGAAGTTCTACCACAGACAACGACCCAATTGTCCCCTTACCTTCTCACTACCCAGACACCCCAGAGACAACAACTGACAAAGAAAGGGGTGATCACTACACTGCCCACCCCATGGTCACACGTTCAAAGAGTAAAAATAATTACGCCATCCCCCCCCCCAGGACAGTTGTAAACATAAACTGAAAGACATTGGTCGCACAAATACACATGTAAACACGTGAATGTTCTCTTTTTTCTCTCGCACATACAGGAACTGCGTATTATTGTATTGTTAAGTAGAAAGCTAACTAATAAAGTCCACTGTCCAGGCGTAGATGGTACTCCCAGACGATAACTACCCAGAAGAATTGTCACACCAATTTGTATACGAAATAAAAAGGCCAACATACCTAAAAAGAAGAAGGGTACGTGTTTACTACACAGCCTTCCTCCTGGCCATAGAATATTACATGCCCCACCTCCGCCCATACTTGCCGGTCTTAAGAGACCAATCACTTAGAGTAGCATGGGAGCAGCTCTTCGCCTGGGCACTGAATGACTATTTGATAGGGAGAGCTTAAACAAAACAAAACTAACATTTAAAACGAGCATTTCTGAGAATTTTTAGGCGGGCAACTTTAACGTCGCAAGAATAAGCTGCCAGGACTGCAGCAAGGTAAGAGCAAAATGCCGGTGAGATTAGCAATTGTAATAAAAATAATAGGGATTTTGATAATCACCGGATTTTTGGCTGCTTCTGTATGGCAGTATAGCTGTGCTATCAATTTTGTTGCTGCACCCAAACCTAATATACCCCCGTTCCTTGCTGCAACAGGTGTTACGTCAGGTGGTAGTAGTAACATTGCACCAAAGAAAAATAGAGTTAAACGCAGCACATACTCAGACAATAAAGGTATTGATAATTATGTACAAGATTCAGCACACGTCACAAACAATATATGGTACCAACACATGACCCGCATTGGTAAGCAGACAACTGAGGATAGCTGCTACGTCTGCTCATTAATACCATACGCCATGAGTGCTTCACGAACATTTGTTGCCACAGAAATAAATGAGAAGATAGCACAGTGCATAATATACTTGGCACTGTTCCAGACGAAAGGAAGATTTCAAGGAACTGTAGTGCACATGACATGGAAAACACGAGACTCATACCCATATGAAAACAACTTCCTCAAGACCTACTTGAGTTATCACAAGACCAGTTTACATGCTGAAGCATTCAAATATATAACAAGTGGCCCTGCAAAAGGAGAAACACAGAAAGTAACACTGCAGTATCTACCATGTGATTGGTACGCCACTGAAATTCCGGGTAAACAAGGATGCTGGGAGAGGCCGCTACTTACGATAACAGGAAAGGTGTATCTGGATAACAGCTGGGAGATAGGAGTGATTGGCAGCAACATGGTAACAAAAGAAACTATCTCAACCATCGAGACACACAATCACCGATGTTGGACGACGTGGATCAAGTATGTACCAATGCTCACATGGGTAGAAGAAGATGAAGACCCAATAACGATACTACCGTTGACTGCACCCAAGGTATGTTACCAGCATAAAGGAGAGGTGGACGTAGGGTATAACACCAATTGCGCAAGTGTGACGGAGTTACCTGAGGGGGGAGCAGGAACAGCAGTAATAATGGATCATTATTGGGCCTGTGGAGAAAAGGCATACCATACACTGCCTCCCCTGTGGAATGGTGTGTACACAATGGTACACGTCAATGTACCATCATTAGTGGTACCTAAGAAGCACGTTGATGTGGCGAAATTTCCTAGAATGAATGAAGGGGATAAGAGAAGAAAGAGATCTGCACCACTCCAGGAGGAGCAAGTGAACAGGACCAACAGCAATGGCACTGTACTAAATAGAAGAAAAAGACAAGGAGAGCCGCTGACAGGAAATTACCTGTGGGGAAGGTTGGAAACGGCACTAACATCAATACCGCCAGAACACAGACTATTCAGCAGAGCAGCAATGTTCTTCTCCTCAATAATACACCCGGGATTACAGGCTTACGCAAACGCAAAATGGCTCCAAATAACTAGATGGGAACTAATGATGACCATCAATTCTACAGTAAATGGGTTCAACGCAATAAAAGAGGAGCTGCGAGCTGTAAGGATGGTAGCACTACAGAACAGATATGTATTGGACCTTCTCACAGCAATGGAAGGAGGAGTTTGTGCAAAGATAGGACAATCATGCTGCACGTTCATACCTGCCAATGATGCTGACAATGGTACACTGACAGAAGCAGTTTCACAATTAGCTCAGATGCACTCCAAAATGACGGATGAAAGCAATGGTGTGAACAAGGATGAGAGCTGGTTTTCACTATTATGGTCATGGATGCCATCCTGGCTGTCAGATGGACTGAAAATAATAGTGGGCTGTACTATATTGGCTGGAGCTACCCTGATCATAATTAGATTTTGGAAGGCACGAAAGGCACGCACTACTGACGAATTGCTGGAAATGGTGGGAATGCACCCCTTGATGCCAGCAGATGACGGCCAGCATACAGGTGTAATTATACAGGAAAGGGAGAAGCTGCGCACCCAAATAATTACCAACCATCTAGACCCACCGTCAGTAAAGACCGAGAACCCAAGAAACCCCAGGAGCTACATAGGAAGATGGGTATATTGTACTCCTGGGGGTACCTGTGAATATATGTATTGGTCATTTGAAGATCATGTAAACCACTATGGACATCTCGGAGGAATAACTAAGATATGGCGAGTAAGAGGAGATAACGAGAAGGATATGTTTGTGGTCGACAAGTCGACCAGAGGGGGGACTGAAGTGGGAGAATGGAAAACCAGGCTCCCGTCCTTCACCTCTCGCGCTTGGCCTAGAGGGTCACGACCCAAACACCCGCCACGAGAAGAGTTTGCCCATTTACCAGACGACCAGATACCCTGGTACAGGAACATACGGGTGTGTCCATCTGCCTGCCCAGCAGCCCGCACTGGCCATGCCGACACCTGCGGCACGGATCAACTAGACTAAAATCTACACGTCGTTAGAGATGCCATGACGACCTAGACGACGGGAAGCACATCTGTACAACGATACTCACTGGACATTCCCACACCAACCTACACGAAGAATATACTCAGTGCTATGACGTAGGCGACAGGCATATTCACGGACGTGCATCTTTATTATTTTTATATAGGTTTTCAGAATGCAGAAACGCAAGACGCGTCATGAACTTTTACTAGCTTGCTCACGCTTCTCTTTGAAATCAGGTACAACGATGGAAAATATAATAAAGACAATACCGATTATGGAATTATATGCTCCTATAACTTAAAGCACCTGTGCACCAAACGGACAACTTATGCACCGGGCCAAAGTAGGCCTCAAACAAGAGCTCCCGTGAACATCAACAAGACAAGAGTCAGTTGCTGATCCTGCAGAATGAGCTTGGCGAAGCAACCAGCCAAGGTCGCAATGTTGCAAACCCACGTTCCAAGAGCAAATCATCAAATGCACGATGTTGCAACCTCGCGCTCCGCGCACCAACGTTAAAGTCACACCGACAAATTAAACCAGACGCACAGTAGAAAAACAATATTAATTGTGCAGAATTATGCCTCTTTCACGGTCCCTCCCCACGTGATCAAGCCGAAACTGACGAGATGCCAAACCCTGGAGAACAGAGGCGTCTGGATCCCTCGCTACGAGACACTGGCAGATACACTTGAAAGGCTCAATGGACATCTGCAACAGTGGGAACGGTACCCCGTCTAGCTATGAATAAGTCCTCACATTGTCTGCATGTACCCATAGTGAAACATTGTTGCAACTTACAGGTACACCGAGAGCTGGGAACGACGGTGGTCCCAGGCTGGGAAGCTCACGGGTGCACCAATCAGAACTTGGGGCTCTTATCACTGACGCCAGCACATTTAGCCAATCCTCAGGAGCCTTCATGTAACAATTTTCATGTATCTAATTGTAGGGACAACCCAGATATACCACCTGACTACACCTTGTCCACTAATATCTTTCTCTATATGTGTGCTATACTAACCCTACCACTCGAACACCCAATTAAGAGTGGCGATAGGTTTTTTGTTAACTTTCTGAAGTGACGCAAGTAGCGCGTCATACTACAGTAAAAAGGGCCTGCGAGCCCCACAATTGAGTGTGTGTCAGGACGAACGCGTGCGCTCCTTGACCCATCCCTGCCGTTTTGTCTAATAAACAGCAGAGTCACCTTGCTCCTTGTGTGCGTCTCATACTCTATCTCATCTTATCTGGGATACACACGGGAGGAGTTGGGGCCTCCCTGCCTGGAGGTCTGCGGACGGCCCAGCCGACCCTGGCAGAATTTCCCCCCGACAACACCTTGAGCATCACATAAAAAGGACAACCCAAAAAAATAACATATTGACGCATGTACACAATCCCCAAATGGTAATTGATCATGCGCTGCAGGGACACAGCGTGCCAGAGAAGGCAATCTGTGTGCACCTGTGGGCATGGAAGGGTGGTTGTACATGTAGTGGAGCATTGTGTAACTGTGTGTGTCAGTAGGGACATACACTCAATATATGCATGTGAAATCAAGTGACCCTCAGTGTCCTGTACACATCACATGCAAACATTGCCCATGTGTACACCCCAGCATGTGAAACCACAACAATCCCCTGACACCTGAAAAGTAAACACAACACAGGAACAGCCATGCTCTCAGCGATGTTATCAATTGCTGCCCACTGGTGTTTGGAATTGGCAACCATGGCTTGCTCCCATACAGCTTGCCCCAGTGGCGCGCGGCTACTGCGTTGCTGGGCTTGACACCTGTGGGGCCCAAGGAGCCGCCATTCTTGTTTGGTTGGCACCGCCCGCAGCTGCAGGACTACATTCCTCCATTGACGTGATGCCCCAGGCACATCAGCAACAGGTGTGGAGCGTGACCCTGCATGCCGATCCACCACAAGCGGAGGTCCCACCACCGTCTGGCCCCTCAGTGCAGGTGTCACGGACAGAGGAGCATCCACATCAGAATCACTCACCGGTGACGAATGGACCTGACGCACATCCAGCTCGACATTGTCGTCAGAGTGATCATCCGGGCTAGACTCATTGCCAGCCCTAGACACGATGGTCTGTTACACAAGTGGGTTCTCGTGGTCTACCACCCCACGACCCCCACTTGTGCTGGGTTGCTGGTGTGATAGCAACCTTGTGCCTGGCATGACAACACCATCCTCTGGCTCCAGTGCGTCATCATCTGAAAAGTGGAGAAAAAAAAACATGAGTACACATGTCCGAAGCACATAACCCACACACACATAGACATCACATTGACAGCCAACACATGAAGCAGACATGTCACACACAAAAGAAAAGAGAACCTGGCATGCATCCAGTGGCCTTGATATGCAAACACATCTCAAAAGCAGAAATGGATGTGTCTAAATAAAGCCTACACAAGTACAAAATGTAGTATATGAACTCCATCAGACACCACCTCTGTCAGGCACATGTCACAGGCAGAAAAGACAGATGGCAACAAAGAAATGGAAAATACCATAAGCATGTCTGAACTGCGAATTGACCACTGCTGCAAGTGAATCCAAACACACAATGACACACGTAATATGCATGTAGACATGCATCACTAAAGCATCATCAGCAATATAGACCCATCCATCTGCAGTTCGGCCTGTACCGGGTGGCATGGGCCATGTAGCTATAGTGAATGTCCCATACAAAGCAAGCGCCTGCAACCAGGCAAAAGGGACCATAGTGGCCAGTATGGTCCGAGCTGCAGGACATGAGGCCTCCACAACACCCCTCAGGGCCTGATTGAGCACATTGGGCTATGAATGTGCCCTATTCCATCATTCCTTGTGTAAAATCTCCACGGCCAGGCCCCACCATATTAACTAAGAGGGCCTGGGTGTATACATACTGCAGATCACTGCACCTTCAGGATCATGCCAGTTCAATATAATGTGCGCAATGCAGAAATCTCACCACCATTAACGTCTATCAACTACATATCAGTCAGTCAACAAAAAAGCTGTGGAAGGCACATGTGTAAATGAACACTTTCACAAACACATAAGTGAGTAGTGGCAATGTTGCACTACACAACTTTGAAGCTGCTTGCATATGTACATGTGAAAGCGTTCAAAACACCACTTTCCTCATACACCTGTATTGTGAACATGAACAGCATCCGAAACAGCAAAGCAAGCAGCTACAACTCTGCTTGCTTTGATGTATGTGAAAGTGTACACATAAACACGTGAAGGCAGCTACACCGTCATTACAACCCAATTGGCAGGCTAAATTCAATCTGCGCCCTATGCCAGTTGGTATAGGCTAGAGATTGACCAATCAACTTTGCTAAACAACCACTAGGGAGTTCAAATACTGAGTACATGTGTCACAGGATGCACCTGTGCCCGTGGCATTCATGACAGAGAAGGGATGAAAATCTGACCATACATGCCAGGTGACATTGACATTGCAGCAGTGAGTAGGCATGTAGAACGGTGTAGCACTACTAGAACAAAAATGAATGGGTTGGAAAACAATCTTACTATGTATCCTCCTCCCTTCTGTGTTCTGTCTCTCCTTGTCTGCAGCGTCAACTGATGAAGAAGGCGGAGACGGTGCTGTGGAGCACAGCGGCAGGGATCCCACCGCCTGCCAGAGACGCAAGGCCCAGCTCCCCTCCCATGTTGTCATCTCGTCGGGGAGTGAGGAGTCTGGTGCTGCGTCCGCAGCTGCCGACGGCAGGTCCAAGAGGCGGAGGTCGGAGGTGGACTCCTCAGCAGCAGAAGGGGAAGCTGAGACCCCGCAGGGGCCTATGGAGGAAGATGGCACGGAGTCATCTAGGTTGGTGGGGAGTTTGGTTGAGGAGAAGGCCGTGGAAGGCCCATGCACGGGGTCTGGAGGGGGCGAATCCACTGGTGCTAGTGGTGCAGTCCTTGGGCAGGGACAGGAGGCAGCACAGATGGTAGCGGAGGTGCCTGTGTGTAATCCTGTCCCTGATCCTGTGACTGCATCATCCGGCACCAGTAGGGATGCCTTCATCCAGACCCGTTTTCAGGGAGGGGATGCGCACACAACAATTGGCCTTCCTCTCCCTGCGGACGTGGCAATCCCGGACCGTGTTGAGCCTGTCCTGTCTGGGGTGGCATTGTGTCAACGTGGCATTCGGGATGAGGTGCAGGGTTCTGGTGAGGACACTGCACATTATTCCGGATGCCTCGTTGACCGTGTCAACCAACTAGAATGGGTCACCAGTGCTGGGTTCCTCTGTGTGCTGGACCTTCTACCGACCCCCTCCTCAACTGAACCCTCTATGCGCCAGCCGTCCTCCGTGCCATCTTCCTGCCCAAGTATCACCTTGGCACCCTGTGGAGCTGCCCCTGAACCAGCGGCCAGGCTGGTGGAGGACACACCCCTGCCACAGTCGGGAGTCAGAGGTCCAGTAGGGGTGGCCACCACAACAAGTGGACTCCAGCAGGAGGAGGACGGGCAGGCATCAACAGGCAGGGCACATTCACGGCAGCAGCAGGCTCAAGGTGGGAACGATGATGGCTCGGGCCATCAACATCAGAGGTACAGGCATCGGCCAGAGGACAGGGGGATCCTGGATTGGGAGTGTCTTCTGTGTGGCAGCGGTTGGGCCAGCAAATAGATGCGGAGCGGCGGCGGGCGGAAGGGGCACAGCTCACTATGGTCAGGGTGGAGAACTCCATGCGCAGGGCATGGAGGTGGGCTGAGTGCCTCGAGGCAACTCGCAGGGAGTTGGAGGAGGCCATGGCTGCATCCCTGCAAGACCTCGGGCCAGGGAACAGGCCCGCCTCCGGGACGTTGAACAGGAGTTCGATGATGCCCGCCGCCTTTGTAAATAGTTCTGTAGGTGTAAGTTTCCTTTCTATTTTTTTTTATCCTTTGGGGCAAATGGACTATGCCCGCCGTTTTTTAAAATAGTTATTTATTAGGTAGGATTTAGGTTAGGTTTCCTTTGGATTGTTGGGCTCATGGACCCTTTGATGTTTATTTGTAAATAGTTTTGGACCTGGATTTCTTTTTCTTGGACCATTGGAATACTTTTCCTTTTGGAACTCTGATTTTTGTTTGATGGACGGACTCATTGGAGCCATTTTACTTTGGATTTTATTGGTTACAGGATTCATTTTTTATTTCCTTTTTTGTACTTCCAGACTTGGAATATTTTTTATTTTATTATTGTCTGCTTTTGTTTTATTCATTTGGTTTATTCTTCAATACACTTTTTTTCTATACTTTACTTGTGTGCTCATCTCTAATTTGTTTTGTGCATGTCACCATGTGTTTTTTCACAGTCATGTGTCGCCATGGTGTAGGTCTGAGGGACATGTATTCATGGGCATGCTGGTTATTTATTTTCTATCATGACATTGGTAATTCAATGTGGACTGATACGCTGAGGGATACGCCTGTGCGTGTCACTTCACTTACGCGCTTAGGCCCTTTCCTCGAATTACACGTATTAACACACGGACGTGTTGTTTTATCACGTGCTGATTCACTATGCACCCATCATGAGGGAAACACCTGAGCACATTACGTCACAGATGCGCTTACGCGCTAAGTGCCTTTCCTCGAATTACACGCTGACGTGCTATTTTTTCACGTGCCAATTCACTCCGTATCAAGCTGGCCATGGGACAACACACGGAAGACCATGCTCCTGCCCAGAAGGCCATTTTCCTGCCCCCCAGAGCCCCGAGCATGCTCCCACCTGCCATCTGCTGCTGTCTGCCTGCCTGCTGGCCACTTGCCCTGCTATTTGGTGCCAGCATGTCAGCCATCTGCAGGGGTCCAGTTGCTGTGACCACCCCTCCTGGAACAGAAGACTCCCGACTGGAGTTCCATCACTCCACAGCCCAGCACCAGGACCCAGTTGCCCACCCACACCTGCCTCAGGGGTTGCCATGTCGGGGCAACCACCATCAGAGACCACTGGCAACCCCGAGCCAGAGAGGGAGAGGTCTACCAGCTTCAGTGCCACAGAAGTTGGTATCCTGGTGGAGCAAGTCCTGGTGCATTATGATGCCCTCTTCGGAAGTTCACGCGCAGACAATGAAGGACGGAAGAGGATCTGGAAGGACATTGTGGCTGCCATCAACGTGGAGAGGGTGGCAGCCTGCAACATGCAACTCGTCCGGAAGCACTGGGAGGACTTCAGGTCCAGGACCCTCAGCAAGGCCCGCCGCCTCTTGAAGGCAGCGCATGCAGAGGGGTGCCGGATCCCCCTTACCAACATCCAGATGAGGTTCCTGGAACGCATCCACCCAGCGCTCCACCTCCAGGTCCTTGAGAGGCAGACCCGTCCGGAGTCGAGCGGTAAGTGTCCATGCGTACTGATTGGACGCAGTGCATGTTGAGGTGTGCCAGGAGTGTGCAGGTTGGACATATGTCTTGAAAGGCCCATGTATGGATGTGTATGTACAGAGACATGAGCTTGCTGCATGTGAGTCCAGTCATGTGTGAGGCACATCAATGGTGTATGTGTTCAAATGCATGATGCCCAAATTCATGTATGAGTGCACACATTTTTACATTTATGTGTATGTACTGTGGCATGTTTGTGGTGTGACACATGGATGCTGATTCCACCTTCATGTATGTGCACAATGTACATGTGCGTGTGTGTGTATTTGACATGTGTGCCACTGTGATACACCATGGATGCATGTGACACCGACATGTAGGAGGCTGATTGGCAGATGTGACATGGATGCTGAGGATTTCACTTTGACAGGTGGTGGAGATGTACAGATGCATATATGTCTGATGGCATGTGTGCATGTGTTTGGCACTCCCCGTGTTGCATGTGACGTCAGGCTAACCTTCGGATGCTCATGCTGTTGTACGTGTATGGATGGCGCTGCCTGTTGCAACATTCCTGTTGATTTGTGCATGTGTGTGGGTTCAAATGAAATATGTGTTGGGGAGTGTGATGCCATGTGTGAAGTTTGACACTGCCACTCATGTGCAACTGTCATGTGTGTATCAGACCATTGTACAGTTCCCTGATGCCTGTGTTCTGTCTCTCCCTGTCTGCAGCATCAACTGATGAAGAAGGCGGAGACGGTGCTGTGGAGCACAGCGGCAGGGATCCCACCGCCTGCCAGAGACGCAAGGCCCAGCTCCCCTCCCATGTTTTCATCTCGTCGGGGAGTGAGGAGTCTGGTGCTGCGTCCACAGCTGCCGAGGGCAGTTCCAAGAGGCGGAGGTCGGAGGTGGACTCCTCGGCAGCAGAAGGGGAAGCTGAGACCCCACAGGGGCCTATGGAGGAAGATGGCACGGAGTCATCTAGGTTGGTGGGGAGTTTGGTTGAGGAGAAGGCCGTGGAAGGCCCACGCACGGGCTCTTGAGGGGGGATTCCACTGGTGCTAGTGGTGCAGTCCTTGGGCAGGGACAGGAGGCAGCACAGATGGTAGCGGAGGTGCCTGTGTGTAATGCTGTCCCCGATCCTGTGACTGCATCATCCGGCACCAGTAGGGATGCCTTCATCCAGACCCGTTTTCAGGGAGGGGATGCGCACACAACACTTGGCCTTCCTCTCCATGCGGACGTGGCAATCCGGGACCGTGTTGAGCCTATCCTGGCTGGGGTGGCATTGTGTCAACGTGGCATTCGGGATGAGGTGCAGGGTTCTGGTGAGGACACTGCACATTATTCCGGATGCCTCGTTGACCGCGTCAACCAACTAGGACGGGTCACCAGTGCTGGGTTCCTCTGTGTGCTGGACCTTCTACCGACCCCCTCCTCAACTGAACCCTCTATGCACCAGCCGTCCTCCGTTCCATCTTCCTGCCCAAGTATCACCTCGGCACCCTGTGGAGCTGCCCCTGAACCAGCGGCCAGGCTGGTGGAGGACACACCCCTGCCACAGTCGGGAGTCAGAGGTCCAGTAGAGGTGGCCACCACAACAAGTGGACCCCAGCAGGAGGAGGACGGGCAGGCATCAACAGGAAGGGCACATTCACGGCAGCAGCAGGCTCAAGGTGGGAACGATGATGGCTCGGGGCCACCAACATCAGAGGGACAGGCATCGGCCAGAGGACAGGGGGACCCTGGATTGGGAGTGTCTTCTGTGTGGCAGCGGTTGGGCCAGCAAATAGATGCGGAGTGGCGGCGGGCGGAAGAGGCACGGCTCATTATGGTCAGGGTGGAGAACTCCATGCGCAGGGCATTGAGGTGGGCTGAGTGCCTCGAGGCAACTCGCAGGGAGTTGGAGGAGGCCATGGCTGCCTCCCTGCAAGACCTCGGGCCAGGGAACAGGCCTGCCTCCGGGACGTTGAACAGGAGTTCGATGATGCCCGCCGCCTTTGTAAATAGTTCTGTAGGTGTAAGTTTCCTTTCTATTTTTTTTTTATCCTTTGGGGCACATGGACTATGCCCGCCGTTTTTTAAAATAGTTATTTATTAGGTAGGATTTAGGTTAGGTTTCCTTTGGATTGTTGGGCTCATGGACCCTTGGATGTTTATTTGTAAATAGTTTTGGACCTGGATTTCTTTTTCTTGGACCATTGGAATACTTTTCCTTTTTGGAACTCTGATTTTTGTTTGATGGACGGACTCATTGGAGCCATTTTACTTTGGATTTTATTGGTTACAGGATTAATTTTTTATTTCCTTTTTTGTACTTCCAGACTTGGAATTTGGAATATTTTTTATTTTATTATTG
Organism: Ambystoma mexicanum; assembly: GCF_040938575.1. NCBI lineage: Eukaryota > Metazoa > Chordata > Amphibia > Caudata > Ambystomatidae > Ambystoma > Ambystoma mexicanum. Next base: position 1,086,335,584 of record NC_090926.1, on the reverse strand, counting down.
TCTGCTTTTGTTTTATTCATTTGGTTTATTCTTCAATACATTTTTTTTCTATACTTTACTTGTGTGCTCATCTCTAATTTGTTTTGTGCATGTCACCATGTGGTTTTTCACAGTCATGTGTCGCCATGGTGTAGGTCTGAGGGACATGTATTCATGGACATGCTGGTTATTTATTTTCTATCATGACGTTGGTAATTCAATGTGGAGTGGATGGAATGCTTGTTTGGGTGTTTGGACTTGGGTGGCGTGGGGCTGGATTTTGGTGGCCATAAGGGCCATGGGTCTGGAGTGTGATGACGTGTCGGGTGGGGGACATGAGTCAGGGCCTGCAGGCAAGTGCCCGTCACTGGTTGTTGGGTCATTGGGGGACATGAGTCGGGGCCTGGTGGCAGGTGCCCATCACTGGTGGGTGGGTGGGGGACATGAGTCGGGGCCTGCTGGCACGTGCCCATCACTGGTTTTGGGGGACATGAGTCGGGGCCTGCTGACAGGTGCCTGTCACTGGTGGGTAGGTGGGGACATGTGTCGGGTCCTGCTGGCAGGTGTCCGTCACTGGTGAGTGGGTGGTGGACATGAGTCGGGGCCTGCTGGCAGGTGCCCGTCACTGGTGGGTGGTTGGCCAGCTGGGGGACATGAGTCGGCGCCTGCTGGCAGGTGCCCGTCACTGATGGGGGACATGAGTCGGGGCCTGCTGGCAGGTGCCCGTCACTGGTGGTTGGGTGGGGACATGAATTGGCAGCCTGCTGGCAGGTGCCCGTCAATCAGACATAAGTCCGGGCCTGCTGGCAGGTGCCCGTCACTGGTGGGTGGGTGTTTGGGTGGGGGACATGAGTCGGGCCCTGCTGGCAGGTGCCTGTCACTGGTGGGTGGGTGGGGGACATGAGTCGGGGGCCTGCTGGCAGGTGCCCGTCACTGGTGGGTGGGTAGGGGACATGAGTCGGGGCCTGCTGGCAGGTGCCCGTCACTGGTGGGCGGGTCCTTGGGGGACATTTGTTGGGGCTCACAAGTGCATGGTGTCATGTGGGATGCCTGCGGGGCATGGGGAGGGGGGAAAGGGAAAACCCGAAAGCCCACACTGCCAATGCCCGTGTAAAACTCCCCGCGCACCCCTCAAAATACGTGTACCCCACAAGCGCTAGCAAAAATGCGTGTAAAACTCCCCTCACCCCTCAGAATAGGCGTACCCTACCCGCACTGCACTAGCAAAAAAGCATGTAAAACTCCCCGCGCATCCCTCGGAATACGCATAGCCCACCTGCGCTAGCAAAAATGTGTGTAAAACTCCCCATGCATCCCTCAGAATACACGTAGCCCACCCGCACTAGCAAAAACACGTGTAAAACTCCCTGCGCACCCTTTGGAATACACGTACCCCACTCCCATTAGGTAAAATGCGTGGAAAAAGTCCCTCCTGTGGTTTGAGCTGCCTGTGGGGCATGGGGAGGGTGGATGGGCTGCCTGTGGGGCAAGGGGAGGGAGGATGGACTGTCTGCGCGTATTCCAAGGGGTGCACGTGGACATGAGCAGGCCCCCGACTCATGTCTCCCTGCACCCCCACCCACCCAGAAGTGAGTGGCACCTGCCAGCAGGCCAGGCCCTGACTCATGTCCTGCACCCACCCTTGATGGGCATCTGCCAGCAGGCCCTGACTCATGTCCCCCTGCACCCTCACCCACCCAGCAGTGACAGGCACCTGCCAGCAGGCCCCGACTCATGTCCCCCACCCACCCACCCAACCACCCTTGACGGGCACCTGCCATCAGGCCCGACTCATGTACCCCACACAACGACCCACCCACCTTTGACGGGCACCTGCCAGCAGGTCCCAACTCATGTACCCCTGCACCCCCACCCACCCACCCTTGACGGGCACCTGCCAGCAGGCCCCGACTCATGTCCCCCTGCACCAGACGGGCACCTGCCAGCAGGCCCCGACTCTTGTCCCCCTGCACTCCCACCCACCCAGCAGTGACGGGCACCTGCCAGCAGGCCCCGACTCATATCCCCCACCCACCATTGACGGGCACCTGGTAGCAGGCCCCGACTCATGTCCCGCACCCACCGACCCACCCTTGACGGGCACCTGCCAGCAGGCCCCGACTCATGTACCCCACCCAACGACCGACCCACCCTTGACGGGCACCTGCCAGCAGGCCCCGACTCATGTCCCCCTGCACCCCCACCCACCCAGCAGTAACGGGCACCTGCCAGCAGGCCCCGACTCATGTCCCCCTGCACCCGCACCCACCCACCCTTGACGGGCACCTGCCAGCAGGCCCCAACTCATGTCCCCCTGCAACGCCACCCACCCAGCAGTGACGGGCACCTACCAGCAGGCCCTGACTCATGTCCCCCACCCACCATTGGCGGGCACCTGGCAGCAGGCCCCGACTCATGTCCTGCACCCACACCCACCCAGCAGTGACGGGCACCTGCCAGCAGGCCCTGACTCATGTCCCCCACTCACCCGCCCAACCACCCTTGATGGGCACCTGCCATTAGGCCCCGACTCATGTACCCCACCCAACGACCCACCCACCCTTGACGGGCACCTGCCAGCAGGCCCCGACTCATGTACCCCTGCACCCCCACCCACCCAGCAGTGACGGGCACCTGCCAGCAGGCCCCGACTCATGTCCCCCTACACACCCACCCTTGACGGGCACCTGCCAGAAGGCCCCGACTCATGTCCCCCTGCACCCCCACCCACCCAGCAGTGACGGGCACCTGCCAGCAGGCCCCGACTCATGTGCCCCTGCACCCTCACTCACCCAGCAGTGACGGCACCTGCTAGCAGGCCCCGACTCATGTCCCCCACCCACCAATGATATGCACCTGGCAGCAGGCCCCAACTCATGTCCCGTAACCACCCACCCACCCTTGACGGGCACCTGCCAGCAGGCCCCGACACATGGCCCACCAAACAACCCATGTCCCTAATGCCAACCCTATTCCCCCTTGCTCCCCAGTACAAGCAGGCAAACATCCACAGAACCCACTCCCAAATTACCCATGCCATGACAGTCTTAAATGGACCACCATGCCCATGCAGGAATGCACAACGGAGCCACACAGTGGCAACATATGACTGAGGCAATGTTCATTGAGACATGCACAAAACCAATGATAGAACACAAGACCAATCTTGAAGTTAGCTAAAATGTATTACAACATTATGAACTGACATTGAAGAAATTAAACTTGAAAAACAATGTCCAACGAGAGAAATAAAAAAAAAGAGAAAATGTAGATCCAATGAATGAAAAATGAAATATGTCATGCTGGATTAAAAAGTGGTCCATTGCCAAAGTCGATTAGAAAAACATAATCCAAATTAAAGAAAACCATTGATCCATGGGAACATTTAAAATAAAGTATCTACAAGTCTGTAACTATATACAATGGAAGTCCAAATAGTCCATGATCCACAAACAAAAGGAAACCTAAAAAAAGTCCTATGAATAATGAACTATATACACAAAGTGGAGCAGTGTCCATGAACTCCAAAATAAAATTTAAAACAAAGGAAACCTAACACTAATGAACTATGTACAATGGCGGCGGGCAAGTCCAACGGCTCACTCGTTGATGTTTGGGGCCAGGGCATCATCGAACTCCACGCCGATGTCCCGGAGGCGGGCCTTGTCCCTGGCCTCGAGGTCTCACAGGGATGCAGTCATGGCCTGTTCCAACTCCCTGTGAGTTGTCTCAAGGCACTCAACCCGCCTCAATGCCCTGCGCATGGAGTTCTCTGCCCTGACCATAGTGAGCCGTGCCTCCTCTGCCCACCGCCACTCCGCATCTATCCACTGGCCCAACCGTTGCCACACGGAAGACACTCCCAATCCAGGGTCCTCCTGCCCTGCGGCCGATGCCTGCCCCTCTGATGTTGATGACCCCGAGCCATGATGCCTCCCACGCTGAGCCTGCTGCTGCCTCCAACGCAACTGCCTCTGCCAGCACGACGGCATCCGGGATGATGGAATCCACCGTCGTGCATGTGCCCTGCCTGATGATGCCGGCACATCCTCCATTCGCTGGGGTCCAGTTGGTGGGGTGTCCACCCCTGCTGAACCTCAGACTCCTGACTGTGGCAGGGATGGGATCTCCACCAGTCTGGCTGCGTTGGTTTGGGCAGATCCACAGGGGGCACTGGTGGCATCTGGGCTGGAAGATAGCACGGAGAAAGACTGGCGTATGCTGTGCACAGAGGAGGAGAGGGCTGCAAGTGTAGCCGACACATGGAGGAAACCTCCGACAATGGACCCCCCCAACTGGGTCACATTGGCCCACAGCTCTTTTTGATGACGTGCTTGGTGCCCCCGGGAAACACGCACGTCATCACGAATGTCACGTGTGCGCAACGTGACACCAATCAGGACGGACTCCATCCGGTCACGGCCCCCTCGTCCACAGGTAGAGGAGTGCCAAATGACATGGACCTCCCCCCTACCTGCGGACGGGCCTGGGATGGGGCATCTCTGCTGGTGCATGGTGATGCAGTCACAGTGTCAGGGACAGAGACATGCACAGGCACCTCCGCGGCAACCTGTGCTGTCTCCTGCCCCTGCCCCTGGACTGCACCACTTGCACCAGTGGTACCACCCCCACCAGGCCCCATGTGCGGCTCTTTAGCAGCCTCCTCCTGCTCTATGGCCACCACCAACCTGGACGGCTCTGTACCGTCTTCTGCCGTTGCAGGCCCCTCTGGGGGCTCATCCGCCCCTTCCGCTGCAGCCGTAGTGGCAGACGCAGCACCAGTCCCCTCGCTCCCGGATGATGGTATTTCCTGGGAGGGTGACTGGGCCTTGCGTGGCCGGCCGGTGGAGGCATCCCTGCCGCTTTCCTCCACAGCGCCGTCTCCGCCCTCTTCTTCACTCGCCACTGTGTAAAGGGAGACATTGAACACTAGCATCAGGGTACTGAACTATAGTCCCCTAGACACAAAGCAATGGCATATGAGTGGCACTGTCATACGTCACTTCCATCATGTCCTTCCACAACACATGAGTCAGTGCAGGCAACACACATGCATGCATAGCACATGCAACATACATTGGCATCCATATCCAAGGCACCACAGTTGCATCCAATGGTGGGCTGATTCTCGCATGCACCATGGGACATGCAGGTCACATGCACACGCGTCACCGGAGGGTCGTGCATTTGGCCCGGTATATCCCGAGACACAGTGGATGCAGGGATGACTAGGCTGTATCAGTGATTCAACACATCATCACCATCATGTGTCATGCATCCATGGTGCACACACTACTCAAACACACGGACATGTACATCATGCATGTCCATGACAACAGCACACATCTCTCACACCCCAAACATGTCAAATTACAGACACAGTCATGCATACATGTGTGCGTTCCGCATGCTGCTCTGCATGATGCATTGTTACACATGCACCATCCAGGTGGGTCACACCTGACTGGGCTCATATGTGGCACCATCATGTCCCTGCACACACATCCAAACATAACCCATTTCACACATGCAGCCAAGTAGCTAACTACCAGCACACTGCAACATGCTCTTTTTTAAACATAAGTGCATGGCCACTTACCTCTCGACTCCAGACGGGCCTGCATCCTGAGGATCTGGTGGTGAAGCACTGGGCGAATCACTCCAGGACCCTCATCTGCTGGCTGGTAAGCTGGCCCCGGCGCCCCACTGCATCCTCTGCTTCCAAGAGGTGCTGGTCCTTCTTGGGGGTCCTGGACTTGTAGTCCTCCCAGCGCTTCTGGACGTGATTGATGTCGCGGGGTGCCACCCCCTCCACGTTGATAGCACCCACTATGTCCTTCCAGATCCTCTTCTGTCCTTCCTTGTCGGCGCGCGATGGTGTGAAGAGGGCATCATAATGCCCCAGAACTTGCTCCACCAGGATACCAACTTCATTTTCACTGAAGCTGGTAGCCCTCTGCTTCTCTGGCTGGGGGTTGCCACTGGTGCCAGAAGGTGTTGTGTCAGACATGGCAACCCCCGAGGCAGGTGTGGGTGGGCAACTGGGTCCTGGGGCTGGGCTGTGGAGTGATGGTACTTCTGTTGGGAGTCTTCTGTTCCAACAGGAGTGGTCACTGCAACTGGACCCCTGCAGATGGCAGATGTGCAGGCACCAAATGGCAGGGCACGGTGGTAGCAGGCAGGCAGGCAGCAGCAGATGGCTCGTGGGAGGCTGCTCTGGGGGGCAGTAATTCGGCCTTCTGGGCAGGAGCGTGGTCTTTTGTGTGTTGTTGCGTGGCCAGCTTGATACGGAGTGATTTGGCACGTGAAAAAACAGCACGAAGCGAGTAATTTGAGGAAAGGCCCTTAGCGCGTAAGCGCGTCTGTGAAGTAACACGTGCAGGCATTTCCCTCGCCACGGGTTGAAGGTCCCATGTGGGTTTCCATCACTCAGTACGTGCTCTTTGTGTGATACGGTTCGTGAATTCCGAGGTATGCATGGACTTTTACACGCCTTTTGGCTGGCGCGAGCAAGGTATGTGTAGTCTGAGGGGTGCTCGGGGAGTTTTCCACACGTTTTTGATAGCACGAGCAGGGTACATGTATTCTGAGGGGTGCGCAGGCAGTTTTCTACACGTTTTTGATAGCGCGAGAGCAGTACGTGTATTACGAGGGGTGCGTGTGGACTTTTACACACGTTTTTGTGCTTGGGGGGGCTGTATGTTGGTCCCCTGGCCTTTGCGCCAGGTAGGAGATTTGTGCAATGTTTTTGACGCATGGGGCAGGATTGGGGGCGTTACTGGCGCTGCTGCAGGGTCAAAGCGCCGCTCTGCGCCACGGCTGGTTATGGATGTTAAAATCCATGAATACGCTGTGTGCTGAAATGGGTTTTGGCGCATGTGGCGGTGCAGACTGCCGCACGCGCACACTGTGCGCCAGCCGCGTGGGCCACTTGTGCGCCGAATTCTATGAATTATCCCCAAAGTGTTTTCATTTATTTCTGTTTGCCAATGAATCTCCAAAGACTGCTTCTCTTTTTCTCCTTGCATTTGATCCTGACACATGAGAATGACAATAACGCTAGGCACACAGCCATTCTGAAGTTATACTTCCACTGCACTTTCTGATTTAGCAACGGTGTGGCATTCTTTTACACTGTTGCTTTGGGTCGTTTTTTTCTTAGGTCTCAATGGTTTTTTAGCTAAGTACCAAAATTCTCCATTTATCCGATCAATGAGGGGCGATAACCTCTTCAGGCAATTCGTCCCTTTTAAAGAAGGTATTTTATCAATGGATGTGACCAACACTTCCTGCCTCATCCGATGCTTCCCTATCTTTATGTCAACCTCAGGGACACCTTCAATAGGTATTTCTTCCCCATTTAAATTGTGCATAGGTCATTCATTTAGCCTCACCTTACGTGGTTCTACGGGTATCTCCCCTCATTGATACTTTTCACAAGTTCTTTTGATATTATGGTTGCTTGGGCACCTGTGCCAATCACTGCAAATGTATTACATTTTACTTCAATAATGATAGGAGCATAGTACCTATGCTCAACCTCTTCTAGTCCCCATACAAAATGTTTGTTAATTTCAGGACTTACTTTTCTTAGCTCTTTTTTTACTCTTTGCTAGGCAAGTGGGCATATGAAATGACATTTTAGCCTCCTTTTTGACCACTTAGTTTCAAATACCTTCGTCTATTCTCCTGGGCTCAGAACCCATTTGGAGTGTAGCCACTGACTGCCCTTATGACTTGGGAGCACTAGTGTTCACACCCCAATTCCTCATTGTGTCTTTCCTATTGTCCAGGTCCTCTCTTCTTACTTACACATCGCAACCTATAGGATGGGTATTTTCACAAGTGTCACATGATAGCATGCCAGCTTCTGTTGCGTGCCATTTATCTGCGTTTTGTACAGAGCCTGTCATTTATGTCCCTTGGAATATCCGTAGTTCAAAATACTCCTCAGGTAACTGACCTGCACCTGCCTTTTGGGCAATTATTTCTTCTTTGGGGGTATCAGCAGTATTTTGATTATCAATTAGGGATAATTTAATTGTTGATCCTATTTCTTCATTTTTTGTTTTATTTTCACATTGGATATTCTTTTTAAATCTGCTTCTATGTTCTTTGTGTTTTTCTTGTTCATTTTCCCCTTTCTGTTCTTGATTTTCACACACCTGAATAGTCTGGTTCAACTCTAAATTGAGCCACAAGACCTTTTTGTGTGTGTTGAAATTCCCTGTCTCACTTTCATTCGTTTGGTTTCTCATTTTTAATTCAGCAAGCAATTCAGTATTTTCATTCAAGGGCAATTCATGTGCATCTGGGTTTTCATCAGTGCAGAGGTCATTAGCTAGTCACTTGTCGCTATGTACAAGATCACTCCTATGGCCTTCTGCACCTTCACTTGGCTGTTATTTTTGGACTGCACATAAATTTCCTATTTGTTCAGACAACATTCTGACTTGTGCCTCTAAGCATTGAAACCTGTCCATGTCTCTGCATTCTTCTCTTTGTGATCTGGGCCAGTAATGATGAAACTAACGCTGATTAGGCCTGTTTTGATATCTCTCAAGAACATGATTTCTATTTGTGTTACCTCTGAATTCACGTGACGCAGGAGGTGGAGAACGTGGAGCAACCATCCTTTGATCATGGTCGACTAATGGTGGTGATTGATTATATTGGCAAGGAACATAATTCATATTTTGTCTTTCATTTGGTGGGAATTGTTCCCAATGCTGGCTTCCATTTGCAATGCATCCATCCACATATCCTGGTCTTTCTTGGTGGCCATATACCATTCTATTAGGGTCAAATCTACTCAGGGCCCCTAGTGTCTGGTATGGGCCATTGCACGTTTGATTTTGATTGTTATTTAGGACTGGCATATCATGGCCATACCTCACTCTGGGAGAGATACCAAGATATCTAGGACTAATGTGAGGTCTTCTATCACTGCGATCCTGGAAGCCCTAGCATGACACATAGCAGAAGAGGCATGGAAAATGTCTAACCAGTTAAATGGTTTAGTGACCATGCTGCATACAAGGACACACTGGGAAAAGAGTGATACTATGGAACAAGAGAAACAAAGAGGAAATAACAGCAATAGCCCATAGGGAGGCCATTTATAATGAGGTGGGCTACATGAATTCTGTAGATAAGAGTAGGAGTGATGCAGCCATAAATGCAGCCATACATACAAAACAAAGCGTTAATAACCAAAGATTTGAGATGCAAAACAATAGATGGTGTCGTACAAGCAGGAGGTGTCGGTATTAACAACAACAAGAACCTGCTCGACAGTTTGTCATGGAATATTGTGGGGTTAATAGATATGGTTTGGGAAATTTGAGCATGAGAAATATCTGCCTCCCTTGGAACCTTCTAATAGTGGGTCTTGTGTGATTTGGCACTATGTCCTTCTGAAGAAATACAATGTGGCATTAAGTGGCTATTGCTCCAAACTCTTTAAAGGGGTGAATGGGTTGTTATTAGGTGCTATCACCGTGGACATATATTTCTGACATTGGACTCTGGACAAATTACAGTAATTTCAAGTTCCATCGGTCATGGCTGAACAAACCTAGAGAAGTAGTTCTCAGTACATAGCTACATTTCCTTCTCAGAGGATAAGGAATCAGAACTTTTACATGTGACCCTCATACCTGGAAGTAATGCGACCAAGAAGAAATATTGATATATAGAAACATATATGTAGGTATATATAGCTTATGTAAGATGACCCAAGTGGAGACCAAAAAACGTTTATAACTGAATTGTCAGAAGACCCTGGTCTCAAGAGATAGCTTCTTATGCAAATGTGTGCATGATTTTACATATTCTTCTGCAGAATTTGTATGGGGGCCCTTAATGACAGGAGAGCAAACGTTAATGATTATAGCATTAGCCAGATTTCTAACTCTCATTTATGAATCGCTATCCAAGAAGTGCTAGAAATCTTGTTTGGGTTAAGAACAATTGTATAGTATTTGTATGTGTGGAATGGAAGTTTTATTTCCTGTTAATAGTATGAGATGGGATATTTATTGTAATTTATAATTGAGAATTATAAGATTATTATTTGAGAATTGGTAGACCTTGCGTCTTTTGAGAATACTTGTACAGTATTTTAATTTGTTATTTAACATGTTATTTTATATGACCAGTATGAAATGGGTTATTTATCATCATTTAGGAGTGAGATATAAATTTCATGTTTCCCTTGTATTGTGTAATATATGCAAAGGTATTGTTTCCTAAACCATAAATGCATAATGAAAATAAAGATAAGGTTAAGTAAGATGAGGGGTATAGGTTTGTACAACGCTTTGATATTCTAGATTTCCAAGAAACAATGGTTATTTCTACTGCTGAGTCTCCCCGGTGAACAAGAAACAAAGTCAGACTGTCAGGTGGACTCAGCATTTTATCGCTGCAAAATTTCACTGAAATCGGGAGGAGTGAAAACTTGAAAACTAGGTAAGAATGTCCTACAAATTGTTGAATTGAGTGATAAACACTGTATGACATTTAGGATTGCAAATGTGTATAATAATAGGAGGAAATGTATTCACATTGCTGATACAGAGGGATTTTAATAACTACCCGAGTTATTAAGTGTGATTAAAGGTGAAATTGCCAAGAAGAGGGTTGTGATGATTTTAGCTGGTGATTTCAATTTGGGGTTGGGTGAAAGGACATATTTACCTATGGATGTTGGAGAAGATCACACGTATTCAATTACGTTGAAAGATAAAAGGACGCATAACATGGGATTAATTATGTTAAGTGCCGGTCAAGTGGCACAGGCGAGTGCTCGCTTTGGCATCAGTGCAGAGCTTGCTAACGCAGGTTTGAATCCCGGCAGGGCGAAACTCATCCTTCCGAGGTCCACACACCGTGGGTAATAATAAGATACCTGAGGGTTTGTACCGCTAAATGAATGCCAAATTATTATTATTATTATTATTATTATTATTATTATTATTTGATCCTTAATGTTAGAATATGGCTTGTAATGTCATTGATGTGTGTACAAAATGTATGCACATGTCAAACTTTGATAAAGGAATGGCAAAATGAGATCACTACCATGAGCTGCCTCACCCAAAAAATAAAATTGTGGCCAGGCCTGGCTATAAAAATGTAATGAGACAATTTCATCATACTTTTCATTTTCATTTTCGTTTAGAACAAAAGTGTGTTTGTTGCTGGATCAATACCAATAATGGTGTTTTTCAATGTCACAGAAGTAAATAAGAAAAAGACGTTTTAAAGTGTTGTAAGCTGTATACATATTCTAATTTTGTAATTGCAAGTCCCACAATACATTGAGATGAGACCTGGTCTTAAACTCTTATCTTTGGAAGTAAGAAATTAAATATTTTGGGGCCGGTCAGTGAAAGCAATATGTCTGCTCCCTAGAAAGTCATACAAGGGCAGGCTTGTGTTTTGAAATGAGCAACATAGGCCTTGGCCTGGCTAAAGAAGTAGTGCATGTTCTTGAGAACTCAGTAAGAACAAATGTAGGTCAAGAGCACCAATCCATTTTATTTTTTAGATTTAACTTTACATACAGCAAATCTCATTCTTTCCAGTGGTCCTCTTAACAATCTCTACACAACCTCCCCATTATCGTGACAGGCTAATGACACCACTGTATCAAGTGCATTGAAACAGTGTGTCTGTTTGAAACAGGTGCCCTTCAGAATTCATGTATCCCATTTTCACAGATGAGTAAGGCCATGAATAGACCAGCTTCAACCGGGATATTGGTTGGACGTGCCAATTTAGCTGGCATTTTGTGCGATGGATAGGGAAGGGGCCAAGCTTCAAAAGAGTAATATCAGACCTTCAGATACAATTGTAATATATAGCTCACAAGTCACATCAGGAAACCAGTGCTGCACATGGCAATTGCCATGACTTCTTTAAATATAATTAGCACTCGGGCGGACGTGGCAGCCAATCAGTTTGCTTAGATCATGGGTGGAATTCCATGTACCAAGCAAGTGTTGGAGGCAAGATGACAGCTGTTCACACCTGACCTGCCATCTCCCCACTGCTCCCCTATTACCCTTGCACCTCCCATCAACAACCCCCTCCTTACCCATGTAACTTTTTTTCTGGGTTCTCAGTGACTACGTAGCCTTGCCATATGGAGTGAGTATATGCGTGAATCAAAGGGTTGCTTGCACTAATAAACTGCTATCAGCAGCCAGCGTGCTAATAGCAATAACAATAATAATGTAGCATTTATATAGCGCTACTAAGCCTCAGGCATCTGAGTGCCTCTTATTATTACCCACAGTGTGTGGTGCTCATTTATCGATCTCGGAAGGATGAAAGGCTGAGTTTGGCCCTGCTGGGATTTGAACCTGCGTCGGTGATGTCATAGCGAGCGCTCTACTCGCTGTGCTATCTGACCAGCAATAATACCTGGGCTGGCGGGCTGGATCTTGCGGCTGTTATTGTTATGATATTGAGATGCACAAATACATTAAGACCTCTGGAGGTCATAGAAATAAATCAAATAGATTTCTAGATGTAACCCATTTTTCCCATTGAGCCCATATATGTAAGGGCCAAAACATTTATTTATTTATTTTGCATTTGTAAGGCGTTTATACATCAAGTACATTGTGTTTCAAAGTGGCCACAGGGCAAGAGAGAGGGAACATGAGAATGAAAGCAAATAAACAATAAAACAATGAGAGAGAGAGAGAGAGAGAGAGAGAGAGAGAGAGAGAGAGAGCGAGAGAGAGAGACAGACAGACAGACAGACAGACAGACAGACAGACTACTAGGCCTTGTGAGCATTTAGAATGTGCAAGTGCAGAGAGGGATGAGGGATTGGAGGGGCAGTAAGTGCCAGATGTATCAAGAGGGAAGTGCTAGGGAGTGAGCAGATGTTAGTGCATAGGGGGCATGGTCAGCTGACAATAAATATGTGCAGGCCGGTGGTGACATAGGGCAGTGAGTGCCAAGGCAAATTGCTGGGAGGGGTGGAGGCTGTAGGTGATTGGGTGTGGGAGGCCAGGACCCATGGAGGACACATAAGGGCTCTAGTCACCAAGCTCAGCAACTGTGGGAATTTAGCAGAGGAGGGAGGGAAGGAGAAGGTAAAAAGGAAAGTCTTGAGGAGCTTCTGAAACTTGAGGAGATTCTTGCAGCAACCGGGAGCCAATGGAGAGTGTTTAGAGCTGGAGAGATGAGGTAGCTGGGCTTGAGGCCATTGCTAATTCTCGCAGCCCTATTCTGGATTAGCTGGAGGGGTCGTAGAGAAGAAGAGGGTCGATTAAGGAAAAGCTATTGCAGTAGTCTAGCCCAGAGAGAACCAGAGCTCTAGAGACATTGAGCTTCTGGGGAAAAGTGAGGAAATTAAGAATTCCTTTGAGGAGGTGGAGTTGAAAGTGGGACTTCTTGGCAAGGTCCTAAATGTGAGGGATGAAGGAAAGAGAGGAGTCGAAGATGACTCCAAGGTTTCTGGCCTCAAATGAAGGAGAAGGGGTATATCCCATGGAAGATGGCCTGAGTGAGGGATAGAAAGAGAGAGCAGGGGTCCCAATAGGAAGGCTCTCAGTCTTGCTGGCGTTGAGGCAGAGATCATTAGAAATACACCAGGACTGAATGGCAGTTGAGCAGTGAGGAATGAAGGAGGAAGTAAGAAGAAGAAAATCCAGCAGGGCAAGGTGGTTGTTAAAGAGCCAAGGAGAAAGGTTGGAGCCCTGAGGGACACCACAGGTACAGAAAGAGGTCGGGGAGGAGATAGTGCCCAGAATAACCTGGGATGGACGGTCACAGAGGAAGGAGGTCAGCCAGTCCAGTGCAAACTCTGAGATACCTTAGGGTATCGTGTAAGCCATTAGGATGGAGTGGTTGACCGTATCAAATGCAGAGGAGATATCAAGTAGAATGAGAACAGATGGAGAGTTGGAATCAAGAGATGCAAGCAGTTCCTCCTCGGTTGTTCAGAAGAGCATTTTCCGTGCCTCTGGTTATCTCGGAATCCAGATTGATGGTCATGGAGGCAGCCAACAAATTCAGTGTGCTGGGTCAGTTGGGGTAAGACCAGCTTCTTCAAGAGTTTCCCAAGGAAGGGGGTGATAGATATGTGGTTGTATACTAATTGACCTTTTCACAATTGACCTCGGGAGAATTGACCTCGGGAGAATTGAACCCCCCGCAACTCCCCACCCAATCTCAAAACCCCAGCAACCCCACCACCCAATCCCCTTATATTATTTATAATCCAAAACCAACCCAATACATATATAAATTTACTAAAATAACATAAAGGTCAATTGTGCAGAAGGTCAATTAGGACTACTATAATTCGGTCAATTGTGCAAAAAGGTCAATTGTAAAAGGTCAATTTGGGTAATACCAGATATGTGGCAGTAGTTGGCTGGAGAAGACGGGACTGCAGAAGGTTTTTTCAGGAGGGGGCACACAAGGCAGTTCTTGAGGGAGGAGGGGAAAGATCCAGGAGCAAAAGAGTGGTTGCAGAAATCAGTGAGGGCAGGGGCAAGGGAGCCAATATTGTCCTTAATGGTTCAAGTAAAGCAGGGGGAAACCTGTTTGAGGGAGACCTTTATGGTTCGTCACACTTTCCATCTTGGTTTCGCTCGTGGCTGCGTGTCCCTGACCACATGGTCCCTCGCAACTCCTGGTTCCGTGTTCCTCGCACTTCCATCTGGTTTCGCTCATGCCTGCAAATCCTTAGCCTGCGTGGTCCCTTGCAATCCCTGGTTGTGTGTTTCTTCACACTTTCCATTTTGGCTTCACTTGCGGCTGTGCGTCCTTGACCATGTGGTCCCACGCAACTCTGATTGCGTGTTCTGCGCACTTCCATTATTGTGTTTGCTTGCAGCTGCGCGTGATCATGTGTGCCTCGCGGCTTCCCTTCTCCAGCCTCCCGCACCCATGTGCCCCACCCCAGTGTCCTTGCACCCTGTGAATAAATTAGAATGTCATCAATAAATACAATCACAAATAAGTCGGGAAATTATTCCTGTAACACCTTCTGCATGAAATGTTAAAATGCCGCTGGGGCGTTGCACAAACCAAACAGCATTACTAGATATTCAAATAAACCAAATTTTGTTCAGAAAGCCATTTTCCACTTATCCCCCTCCTTCACCCTGATGAGATGATATGCTCCCCTTAGTTCCAACTTGGTATACATCTGAGCCCTCTTGAACTGATCTAATAAAACAGAAATTAATGGTAACGGGAACCTATTCTTTACAGTAACTCTGTTCAGTGCTCTGTAGTCTATACATGTCTGTAAGGTAACCTCCTTCTTTGGCACAAAAAACAAGGGAGATGAGACTGGGGATTTAGAGGGTCTGATAAATCCACATGCCAACATCTCTTTGAGATATGTGTCTCCTTTTCTGATAGTGCATACACCCGACTACATGGTAATCTAGCTTATGGTTCTAAGTCAATAACACAATCAAATGGTCTATTGGTGGTAACTGGGAAGCACCACCCTTGTCAAAACCACTAGCGAATGTCTGATATCTTTCTGGTAAACTCGTAGTCACTGCTCCAATCTGAATATCTGAATAGGCTGTTGCACCCCTTCCACCAAAAATGCAGTTGGACCACCCACGCCCGAGCTTTACGCCCCTCACTTCCAAAAACCAATGTCCTTTCCTGCCAATCTATCATAGGATTGTGTGTTATCAACCATGGCATACACAAAAATACTCTAAACTGAGTTGCTGCAATCAAATCAAAAGTGATTCCCTCCTCATGCCCTTCACCACACCCAAGCCTTAGTTCCAGCGTCTGCTTGGTAATAGGTCCTGATGTCAGACTTGACCCATCCACCGCCTGCACCATCTCACTCTCCTTATTGATTGTAATAGGAACTCCTAAATTGTTCACCAATGCAATGTCCATAAAATGTCCTGTAGTCCCTGAGTCCACCATGGCCAAGACCATTATTCTACTATTGGCAAAAATGAAAGTTACCAAAAGATAAATGTTTGGAACCTTCATCTGCATGGTATTTGCTACAATTGATGGGAACTCTGGTTCCTGCTCGCTCGGGAAAGTTCCCTCACTTACCGCGCTCCCTCTTTTCCCGCCTCCGCCTTCTTCCTTTCCCCTATGCGTGCAGGTGTATTTAGACAGTTCCTAATGTAATGTCCTGCCTGCCCACAGTACAAAAACACATTTCCAACCTTTCTTTTTTCTTTCTCAGCAGCAGACAAAATACCTTTAACACTACCTATCTGCATCGGTTCCCCTTGATCACTATTAGAATGTCCTCCTGTCTCCCTACTCCTGTCTAACCGCACAAAAGGTGCCCCCTCTGGCCTTCTTTTTTCACCCTTGAATTTATTTAACCGATGATACAATCGCAAAGCTAAATCAACGAATATACTACATGAATCTGGTTGTGGTTCCACATGAGCTATGGCGTCCTTCAATTCATCTTTCAATCCTGATAAAACAGAACTACTTGCTTGGGTTCCGGCCATGCCGTCTCTACCACTAACCGATTGAATTGAGTCACTTAAGTCGCTAGATCCTTAGTACCCTGTCTCAAGGCTAACAATTCCTTATCCTGAGCCAAAGATATATTACGTCTGTCGAATAGCCTTGTAAACTCCACAAAAAACCCTGCCCAATTATACACTATAGGTTCATCCTTCTGTACCAGAGGAATTGCCCAAGCTGCTGCATCCCCTGTCAAATAAGGGATGACAAATGCCGTCCTAGCTTGTGCCAACTCAAAAGCTGTGGGTTTACATAAGAAATATAACTTACATTGTGTTAGGAATGTGGAAAATGTCCTGGGATCCCCACCAAACCTTCATGGAGCTGCCAAAGGAACCCCTAACTGCTGTTGAACCACCACTGTATTGAACCGATCAGACGATCCTGCTGATGACGTAGCTGCTTCACCCTGAAGTGGCGTTCCTTGGGCAATTAGCCTACTAACTTGCATCTTTAACGTGTTGGTCTCCTGTCTAGATTGAATTAAATATGCCTGTATGTCCTGCATTGCCTTGAGCACTTCCGTTAAGGATGGAGGGGACTCCATCTGGCTTGGGTGGCTTAATTATCCCAATATGGGGTTTGGTGATTATGTGACACCCCTGGAGTATCACCCAATTCCTTTCAAGCCACGGAAGCCAAATGAAGTAGACCCCTCCCACCTTGGTTGGCACGGGGTCCTGGTCTTGATGAATACATGTACCACGAGGGAGTCAAAGGGGGGAAGAGGGTTAGGGAGGGGTTGTGGATAGGTAGGGGGTGGTAGGGTCACCGGATAGAGGGTTAGTAAACTTGCATAAGGATAGGGAATGGGGAGAAAGGGAAGAAACATACATGAACATATATCTTGCAAAACATAACACTTGTACAACCTGAATTTTGAACCCTTCTTAATTAGATTCACCCTTTCTCCTGTACATAAGCACATAGAACGTTATTTATGGCCATGGAAAACGTTTAGCAGCAACATGGAATACATCAAACATAACTCTGAACACAGCGTGGTCCCTAAACTCAGTGAGTAAAGGAAATGCCCATAGCACCCTTCTGCTGTGCCATTTAACAGAAGTACATGTAACTGTATAGAACAGAGGTTTTCACCAAAAACAATAAGCAAACAAGCAAGCAAGCAACAAACAATAGCAGATAGCCCAGTCTATGTATGCTTGAATTCAACTATTGTGAGTCTTATGACGCATGCCAATGAGCAGGTCACCGTCTGCCAACAGATTATTAATACAAACAACATTTGGTACTCTGGCTCCTTCTTTGATCCTGAAAAGTCTCTGCACTCTCAGCGTGGCATATTGCACCACAAAATAAGTATTTAACTGAATTCTTCCCCGCTCTCAGCACGCATATTCATAGCACCCAAAATGAGATTAGCAACAGTGCCTTTTTCTTCTGTAAATCTGAACATTCTGCAAATCAAACGAAACATCATGCGCACATAACTGAGGCCTGGGGGGGGCTTGCCAGCACCTCCCCAGGCGAAGCGTGTTCCAGTGTTGGCAGCCTCACTGCCACGTGTGTCTCTGTGTCTCCGTGCCTACGAGACCATAGAAGGCAATGCCCTTCAATGCTTGGGCCCAGCCACCTCAGCTCCAGCATAACAGGATGATTCCCATGAGAGAGCAGTTACACGCCGTCATCGCCGGGCCCGTAGCTCCTTCACTTCTCCTGAACGTCAGAGCCTGACTCCTCCGACCCGTGCCTGCATACCAAAATCACCAACAAGCAGCACGGGGCGGAAAGAGGCTTAAGTGCCCTTTGAATTACCTGCACCTGTGTCAACTGACAAAGGTGTTAATGGGAAATATAGTTTTCCATTCCTTTTCCATCCAGCAGCTCTTTCTTGCTGCATTTTCACCAGCACTGAAACCTGTTTCCTTACAGCCAACTTCTGCAATCACTCCTTCACCACTGAAGACTTCCCTTCCCCCCTGAAGCACTCTCTTGTTCACCCTCTTCTCAGAAAAGCCTCAGCCGACCCCTCTTGCCCGGCTAACTATCGCCACATCTCCATCAATCCTTTCCCGGGCAAACTCCTGAAAAAGCTGTCCATCTCACAGCTTAATCTTCACACTGAATCTGTGGGTTGTCTCAATGACCATCAATCTGGCTTCAGAGAAGCCAGAAGCATGGAAACTACTCTCCTGAACATATGTGAAAACCTGCTCTCTAACCTTGATTTTAATCTCCTCTCTGTTCTCATCTTACTCGATCTCTCTTCTGCCTTTGACACGGTCAACCATGCCATCTTGCTCAACCGTGTCCATGATAACCTGGGTATCACTGATCAAGCCCTGGCCTGGCTGACCTCTTTCCTCTCTGACCGACCCTCCCGGGTCCATCTTGTGTCCTTCCTTTCTCTCTCAATGTCTACCTGTGATGTTCCCCGTGGGTCTAACCTCCCTGGCTTTTCAACCAATACCTGGCACCTCTCTCCCACCGCATTGCTGCTCTCTTCTCCAACTTTCAGTGCTATGCGGATGACACTTAGCTCTTTTTCAGGCTCCCCTCTGCCACATCTTCTCCCTCTCTTATCTCCAACTGCCTGTCTGCCATCCAGGAGTGGTGTGCCACCAATTATCTCTGCTTTAATGCCAGTAAGACTAAGATCCTCCTCATCTGCACACCTGCACCCTCCTTTCCTGTCATTCTCTGGCCGGCCTCCCTTGGCCCTCTTCCTTCTCCCACCTGTGAGGCTAAGAACCTCTGGGTCATCTTCGACTCCACATTCTCCTTTTTTCCTCACATTTCTGATGTCTCTAAGAAGTCAAACTACTAACTGCAGCTCCTCAGAGGTATTCTTCCTTTCCTCACCTTACCCCATAAGATCGCTGTCTCTAGAGCTCTGGTTCTCTCTAGGCTGGACTATTGCAACAGCCTCTTTCTAAATCAGCCTGCTTCTACTCTCCGCCCTCTGCATTCATCCAGAACAGGACTGCAAGGCTTGTCCTTGGCCTCAAGCCCAGGGATTTCATTTCTCCAGCACTGAAATCTCTTCATTGGCTCCCAGTGGTTGCAAGGATCAAGTTCAAGACCCTCTGCATTGTCCACAAGGCCTTCTGGGGCCTGGGTCCTCAATACTTCCAACTCTCTCTTCGGAAATACCTTCCTACTTGAGCTCTTTGCTCCTCCACCTCCAACTCCCTCACAGTCAGTCGCTTCTCCAAGTAAAGAGTTGGCGGTAGATCTCTTTCTTCGACTGGGGCCTCCCCCTGAAACAGCCCCCCTGCCTCTCTGAAATTTGAGCAGAACCCTCTCTGGTTAGGAGCATCTCAAGACGTTCCTCTCTCTTCCTCTCCCCTGCTGATCTCCTGACTGGTACTGCACTGGCCGAGAAGTGACCTTGCCGGAAGTGACATCAATTGCACTGTGTGCTTGTTACGGGCTACTGCACACATCTGGCCACAGTAGACTGCATTTCCTGTGGTGAATCCAAGCCAGAGAAAGCATTAGTTGACACAGTGTCTGTTTTGTTTCACTCAAACCAAAAAAAGGCTTCATGCAGGAATTGGGACTATGGCATTTATTACAGTTCAGCAGACAAAAACATTCACCCCAAGAGAAAAAAATACATATTGCATTATTTTTTTCTTTTGTATTTTTATTGAACTTCTATTGCGCTTAATGTCCAACCGCTGCACAGAGGAACCAATGGTACAATTTACACGAACAGATAAACTGAAAACCAAAGATCAACAAGGAGATATGTTTTTAAACAGGATTTGAAAAGAAGAAATAGAAGGAAGAGGAAGAGAAGTCCAGGTCTGGGTCAAGAAGAGCAAATGAACGAAACAGCCAACAGAAGAAGATTCAGAATGAAGTTGATAAGCTGTTGAATAACAAGAAACTACAGAAGATAGATAAGGGGCGAGGCCCTAAAGGCATTTAAAAACAATACAAAGAAAAGTATAAAATAAGAGATTTCCGAAGGAAAGCCAATGGAAGGAGTGGAGATGAGAAGTGATTAAATGCATGAGTATGTACCGAGAGCCACCATAATAGCAAACGAGGGCGCTATATAAAACCACTTTACATTACAGTCTAAAATAAAAATCTGCGTAAATCAATAGACCGGGCTGACCCCGGGATGCACCATCATCCCATTAAGCCTACATAGGCTCACCTGTTACCATGCACCCAGCCAGAGTCGGACTGGGACATAAAATAGTCTCGGGCACCAATGAAAAAGTGGCCCACAGTTGCAAATGGCTATTCATTCCTTTTGTGGCACTGTTTGAATAGTAACCACGGGGGAGTTGTTTTAATCAAATGTGATGCAAATTGTGCATTTTAAAGAATATTTATTCAGCAACACTGGTCAAAACTACTAGCCGCAGAGTGAAGTAACTCATCAAACTGGGCCAAATTAGCCTAAAAAGTAGCCCACTTCGACCAAAAATATTGGCCCCACCAGCATTTTGTGTTTTTGTAACCAGAGGCACAATTTCCATTACGTATACCTTTGCCCATAATATCGTACAAGGTATCTTTGGGACTAGTAGTCAATTTTCTGAAGAGGCAGACCATTCGCTAATTGACCACATTTCCCATAGAGTACAGTCCTAACTCATAACGTATTGCAGCCAAAGGTACACACTACGGTAAGCACTTAAACACAGACCTCAATATGCGTGCTTCATATTTAGCCAGTTTCGCGATCACCCATGTGGGAAAGAGTTCGAGACCATAGCAGAACTGCAGTATTATCTTGCATTTGTAGTAGCGCACAGTAGAAAGAAAGGAGAATTTCCCAAATTTCATATCGATCTTCTTAAGCTGTGCTATTTGGGATGTGACTTTCCCTTCTAAATATTGCCTGTAGTTCGACTTCTTTTTGTCACCAAATATCAGAAACCCCAAAATAACATAGATATGGTCTCACAGCCAGTTTTTCATGATTCAAAAACCATGCAGTATTTAACCTACCAGATCTGGAGTGCAAACGAAGAATTACTTTTTTTTTTGCATTAATCAAAAGGCAATTGGCCAAGGTGTAATCTCTGAACACAGTCAATAGACGTTGCAACCCTCGAGGGGTTTGGTCGAAGAACATAAAGTCGTCAGCATACATGGTCCAACAGATCTTAACTCCTTCTACCGTGGGGGGGACAAAACCAGCCGCCTCTGAAATACCACCGGCATCAGATACATAAAGGTTGAAGATAGTTGGTGCAAAAACGCACCCTTGGCAAAGGCCATTTAGGGCATTAATTGGTGATGACAATATTCCAGTGTTGCTAAGTCGAACCCGCAACTTCAAACCCTCATGCAGATGATACAAAATTGAAAGCAGGGCGGTGGGTATACCAATTTGTTGTAATTTGCCGAAAAGTAAGCTCCTATCCACCATATCAAATGCCATTGTGAGGTCAATTGATGTAACATAAACCGGAGTACTATTAGCCACCCATGCTTTATCTTGCAGTATGTTCAGTAATAAGCCTCCTGCGTCTGTTCCTACAGGCTTCCGAAAGCCAAATTGGAACCATTGACAAAACATTTTAGGTTTTGTGTTTTTCACATTATGGACTATATTTCACAACTACATTGAGCCTGATTCAGGGAGCGTTTTCCGATGGGATTGTTCCATTATGAAACGCTTCTGTGAATCAGGCCTATTGTGTTTTCCCTACATCTCTCAACACAGAATAATATGATGCCTTTTGGGGCTCGTTCGGCACATTTTATGCATGCAAAAATAGAAAATAAAAATGAATAGAACACTGCGTCAAGCTTTAAGACACTGACATATTTTACCTCAGTTAATTGACTCTCCGACGGTGGCGAATGTATTAGTGCTACTTGATAGATCCCTCGCTATGTGCCCTAGTCGTGTGTACCCAGCTGCCAGACGGCAGCGCAAGTTCCAGAAGCATCTGGACCACTGCCTCTGTCAGCTAAGTCGCAGCACACATTCCATTGCATTCCCTGTATGTTTGGGTTGCAGGTTTCAAAGAAGGCACGCTGTTTACCTCAGCACATTAGTTCATACCCAGCTGCACACTGTATTCGCTGGGGTGGGTTGTGGGGCACGCGTGGCGGATTGACAGCACTCAGCAGGGTTGCTTGCGTTGAATCACAAACACGTTTTGTCAGGCCCAGGGCTGGTCAGGGGATGGGGTTTGCTCTTGAACGTTGTTAACATTAATCTGAGATGTTCGTGGCAGGCACAGGTACCCTCAAAAGTGGTTCACGCACTTCATTCCACACCTTTGCACGCGTTGGGCACCATCTCGCACTGAGCAATACCAACTGGCATATGTTTCAAAAGGAGCTTTTACGTGTAGAAACAAATATCACATGTAACTGAAAACAACACGCTTTTCCAGGGTTACCTTTGCACTGCTGCCATACGGGGTCCCACTCATAGCCGTCTGTGTATTGCTGTGTGCGGAAAACAGGGAAATAAAACTGGCAGATAGTGGTCAGAAATCGAATCATCTGTGCGCCAAATTAAAGTGGCTCCACTACACTCTCGTGCCACACGCCACTGCACCCACCCACACTCAGTAGTGTTAACAAATTTCATTGGCTGATAAACAGCTAATGAAATTAAGGCAAGCTTTTGTTACCATGCAGATCCAGGCCTGGCCTGTCTGCTTTAAGACTGTTTGTTTGCCCTTCTTTCATCAGACACAGGGATGGTGCAGTGATGAAGACCCCATCATGTTAACCTGGGGATCGTGGTTTGAGTCCCTTGGGACGGATGAATGAAAAAAATAATAATAATGGTTGTTTCTTATTATTATAATAATTCATCCATGGACTCTAAAATACCCAGGGGGGACGGCGTCCACCCTGTGAAAATAGTGGGTGGAAGCCGTGTACCCTCGACTTGAGCCCTGGTCACCTGGCTACCCTATGAATTCGGGCTCAGGTTCCTGCCCGCCCAGTTGCACATCTGCACTGCCTCCTGGAAACCCTTGCACGTGGTCTTTATATGCAACCCTACAATTCCCCTACCTGCACTTATTGGACACCCGATGTCTGCACTTATCGTTGCACTTGCCACCTGCTGGCCACACATCTTGTTATTGTTTGATCCTATGTACTGCACTGCCCCCCTCCACTGGCACTTTTCCCCTCCCCTCTTCCCTGCACTTGCGCAATCTCAATGCCACTTGGCCGAGTAAGATCATTGTCTCTGTCCTCCCTTTGTCTGCCTCCCTTGCCTCATCGCGCCTTGAAACACTTGTGTATAGGCGCATTATAAATGCCATCATGTCACATCACATCATGGAGCCGACAACTCTGGTGACCTCATCAGGTGTAATAGGAGAGATGGAGGAGAGAGAGGCAAAGGGAGGATGGGAGACCATAGGAGAAAAAGGGGTGGGGTGAGGAGAGGGGGACAGGGACGCAAGGGTGCTCAGTATGTCCTGAAGTTTTTCAGTCAATTGTGTGGCCAGTGCATTGCAAAGGGCCTGGGAGGGAAGAGGTGAGGAGGAGACGGCGGAGCTGTAAGCTATTCCCCTGCAGATTTCAAAGAGTTCAGCCATATTGTTGGATGCACCAGAGACACAAGCCTGGATGTGGGCCCTTTTTTGGTGTGGATGGAGAGTCTGTATTGCCTTTGGAGCAGGCGACAGGCCAGTTTGTCAGAGGGTGAGCCTGAGATATGCCATTTCCATTCCGCAGCTCTGCACTTGCGTTTCAGGGCTGCAAGTTTAGAATTGTACCAGGTATTACACTTACAGGCATGTTTCAGGAGGATCCTTATGACTGGGGCAAGAATGTCAAGGGTATTAGTAATAGAAAGATGGAGGTTGCTGAGAGCAGAGTCAGAGGTAGGGTCTGGAGTGGAGAGAGAGTGGGATGAAGCTAGATGCGAAGGTAGCAACTGACACTAGTTTCATCAAACGGATGTTTGTGAATGGGGTTGGCAGGGCTGGAGGAGGTGCGGTTAGAGGGTAGGAGGACTCAGGTGAGAGCAGATGAGAGAGTGTTCTGACCAGGAGAGTGGGGTGATCATCGGGGAGGAGAGTGAGAGATTTGTTTGGATGAAGGCATAAAGAGTGTGTTGAACTAAGTGGGTATTGAAATGAATTGATATTTTATTTATATCGCGCTCATACACAAGTGTTTCAGAGCGTGACAAGGTAAGGGAGGGGAACAGGGGAGAACAAAACAACGATCTTACTAGGCCCAGTGACATTGAGAATGCGCAAGTGCATGGGAAGAGGCAGAGGAAAAGTGCAAGGAAGGGGGGAAAAGTGGAAAGTGCAGAGCAAAAGTAGAACAGAATAAATAATAATAAATAAAGGCCAAAAGGGCCAGAAGGGCGTATGGAGAGGGAGAGAGAGGTGCAGACGTCATGGAAGAGAGTGGATGCCGTGATTGAGGAGTCAAAGTGGATGTTAAAATCGCCCATGAGAAGGAATTTGGTGGTGGCTGTGAGGAGAGAGGAGGAGAAATCAGCCCATTCAGAGAAGAACAGGGTGGTAGAGCCAGGTGGCCTGTAGATGGTGGCAATGGTCAGAGAGGAGGTGCGAGAGATGACCAACTTGCAAACCAGGCTTTCAAAGGAAGAGTAGGGCTGGGTGGGTATGAGGGAAGACACTGAGGGCAGATCAGAGCAACCCCACCACCTTGGAGATGATCTTACATCCATCAGGGAGAAGGGAGTCAAAATCAGTGACTGAACAGGCCTTGAACCACGTCTCAGTTACGGCATGGATGTCAAGGTCAAGGTCTTCAAGAAGGTGGCAGATGTCGGCTGAGTGTTTGATGGCAGAAACTGGGAGCCAACTGGATTGATTGCAAAGAGTTTTGCTGTGGGAGAGAGCAGATTTAATGCAAAGCCTTATCAAGGGGCACTGGATGGAAGAATTATTCCAAAGCGAGAGTGCCCAGACTGAGAGGACCAAATGATAGGACAGGGTCCAAAGAGCGAGACAATTGCCTGGTGCCTGCTCTATGTCCCTGCATGCATTCCTGAATTAGAGAGAGACAGAATCAAAGACACTGTAGATGATCTGAGGAATTTCATTTATTTTCTCTGTAATTAAACGTAAATCCCATAAACCTTTTATAGAATGTAAAAGTGTATTTTGGTGAACCCTTTCTAAATGTTAGATAACTCTGAACAAGCATGAGGTGTAAGTACCCTTGTGAATCCAAAACCATTTGAAACCTCTGGTCTAAGCATTGTTAGGGTCTTCTTCCTACCTGCTCTGTGACACCCTAAGAGCTCAGGGTTTTACTAATTGTAATTGGAAATAAAGGATCAGAGACCTTGTGACGGCCATAATCAATCAAAGTAAATGAATCTTCCTTTCCAAAAACAAATGATTTGTGGGGTTGATGCCAAAAACCCAGAAGGAGTTAGGTTCATTGACAACCCTTTCAATTAACAGTTGAATTTGAGAAAACTACTGATTTAAATGTTGATAAGTAGCCCAGAGTTTAGAGCACATATAGACACATCATAGAATTAGGAATCGAAAATGGTAATTATTGAAGATCCATGCAATTAAATGGTGTATAAAATAAGATTTAGAAAATTGAATTTTACTGAAGTATTACTCTGAGCAAAGGCTCGCCTATATATAATTAGTGGGGGTTTGCTCAGAGCCAGGGAATCCTGCCAAGATATTGGAAATGAAAAAATGTGTTTATGTAAATGTTATTATCAATCTGTTTAAAGAATCTATGTTCCGATCATAAACCCTCCTCTTCAATATTGGGTGGATGAGTGATTAAAATAACCATGGTATATTGTGATGTTTTGTATTCAGTATAAAGTGATTTGCTACTCAGGACCATTCCCTTTTAATAAGTGGGGAATAATCTATCTTAATATTGCATCACCTGAATTATTTGAAATCAAATCTATTATTATTGCAAACCAGCCTGGTCATTTTCCCACAGTGGGGGCGTGCCATTGTTGCACATTAACACCATTATATTAGAATGTTGTTAGTTCATAAAATTACCCTAAAAAGTTGATAATTGTGCACGTCTTAATTGGGTTGGTTGGGTAAATTGCCCTGAATTAGGGGTCACCCAATTAATTAGTCCTAAAGGCTAAAGGTCTGTTCATTGAAGAATACACAATGATATTCCAGCAAATTGTACCTTTAACAGTGGTAACTCAAGCACTTTGACAATGTGTTAATGACTGTCGAAGATCGGCACTTAACTGGCTTATTTGAAATTCTAAAATGTCTGGGAATTGACCATGATGTCTTATTCTTTATTTTTTTATTTATAAAAACCTTTAAAAAAACACATCAAAATTACTATGTCTTATTACTATGTTTGACAGGAAATGGGAACTCAAAGGTTAAACCTGTGGAAGTTTTCACTTTGAGTAAATCATCAAAACATAATTCTATGAGATGGTCCAATATTTGTAATCTCGAATTGTACAGTAAGATCAAAGAGACAGGCAAGTGTGTAATTAATATTTATCTGAATGAGTACTTGATAGAAGAACATAGAAATGTGGTCTTCAAAAAGTTGCTGGAACAATTTGGGGCCAATTTAAAGAAAAAGGTTAGTAAAAGGAGGGGAGCAAAGAGAATATACACTGTACAAAGGAAGGTAGAGCTTCTCAATTTCTTGAAAAAAGTGCCAGTGGTAACTGGGAATGTACTGCTAGAAAGAAGCAATTACAAAAAGTCACATACTTGCAGGAGAAAGAAATTACCTAAAGAATCATGTGAGGAATTAATAGAAGCAGCAAGATATAAAAATACATCACATTTTTGGAAGATTGTGGCTAATTACAACAAATAAAAATATGGATATTGGTGGAAACATAAATGCTTCAAGAAATAACGAGTAACCTATTTTTTCTCTTTATCGTACATAAATGTTAATCATAGAATTGAGTTTCAATGAAGCAGGAACCATACAGAACAGTATATAGAATGGGCAATGATTGCTGCCATTATCTGGAAAGAGGTTGATTTGGCCCTGTGCCTCCGGCATAGGCATAAGCGGCTGAAAGTGAGGGAGTCCCCATTGATATTTACAAAAATGAACCTTAACTTTGGGTATCATTGCTGACTTTACTTTTTACTTCTTGTCTGCAAGTTGGAAAATGTTTAAAGATTTCGAAAAGAAGGCTTGCAGTGCTCATTTACAAAAAAGGAAAAACAAGCTTGCCTGACTCCTATAGGCCAATCTTGTTCTTATTAGGTGCAACCAAATTGTTTGATACAATACTTCTTGGAAGACTAATACATTGGTTGGGAGATGCTCATTTATTATGTGATTAACAATTTAGCATTCATAAAGACGAGGTGTAGTGCCTCAGGGGCTGAATACATCATTCATTATCTTTAAGTATGTATATGGTTCAACATCTACATTATGTGTAGCCTCTACATTATGGACTTCACAGCAGCCTTTGACCACATTGATAGAGCACTGCTGTGGGACTGTCTTTGGAAAATGTGAATCTCTCCAGCCCACTAAATATTATCTCGGAGCTCCTTAATGATAATGAGGCACATATGGCATTACTGGCAGATTAATGAAAGCTTCCCCACTAAATAAAGCAATGTTTCAGGGGTGCACTTATTCCCTTTAATTTGAACAGCAATAATGTGCCTCAATGTCCGAAGGAAGTAACCATTGAGTACCCAAAGCACATTCCTGTACTTAGATATGCTGATGATGCCATTTCAATGGCAAGAACTCCTATGCACTGACTTAATTAGTGAAGAACATCACACCTTTATGGAAGAAATTGATCTGATAGTAAATTTCAGTAAAAAAAACTCAAAGGTATATGGCAAAACAAATATTACTATCAAGGCATCACAAATAAGACAATAAAAATTGACGTCCTGCAACAGATTTGGCTACTTAGGTGTTCGGTTTAATTTACTTTGTAACTGGAAAAATCATCCTGTCGGCCAATCCATTAAACTGGCCAAGCTAATTAGAATACATTTGGGGTTTCATGCTCTAGGTAAACGGGTTGAAATGTATACAGCAAAGAGTCTATTATGTCTAATGTGTTTTATGGTGCAGCTGCTTGGGGTTTTCAACAGGCAGGCAATCATACTACAAGGTGTCCCAAATACGTTCTTTTTGCCAGCATTTAAACATGCTCACTTCAACACGTATTTATATAATTCTTGCAACGGTGTGGATGGAATATGTTTATGATATGATTTTACCTCCAGTGCACCAATTTCCTTTTGGGTGACAATATTGCAGAATATAATGCAACACACCCACTATATTGCTCTTGAAAGACCTCTATGGAGTAATGTGCCCATGTATGGAAGGCTGGGAGTCTGTGCAATGATTTATCATTTTCTGTAGACTAGAGACATTCAGAGGACAACATTGAAAAACACAAATGCGAAATGTCACAGAAGCTATGGATAGCATAATGTTGCCAAATAGCCCTTTCAGCTGCTGGCTGGTTGCAGGGTAGTTGTGATCAGCATTGAAAACAAGGCAATGTGCACTGAAGCAATGCATTGCAGATGAAGCTGTAAAACATTGATTGCTGGCATAGTGGCAGGATTAGGGGTTAAGAGAACGCAATGTTTATGGCAATGACAGGCTTCGTTTACATTTTCAATATAGACATAAGGTATACATTTATGAAATTAATTTAGTTATGTTATGACTTGTGTTAATTGGCAGGCTAAAGGGTAAATGTGAAAGTATTTGGTTGTTGTTCTGTGAAACCTATGTAAGGAACAGGTATAATTTTGTATTTATGAATGTTTATGTACATCTAAACTATTTAAAAAAATTAAATATTACCAATCTGTAAATAGCGTAATATTATTAAAGCAAATATATTTTGTTTTAGAAATATGTTGTATGCATTCTAATATTTGTACACTTTATAATATTTTTGGGAAATTTGCTGAGCTTGTCCTTGAATGTCATGTTACATTTTTAATTAAAGACAGTCTATCATACATTTTTTTAAATAGTTTAAAAGTACATATAAAAAATAGACGGATGAAGCTGGAAGAAGGCTGAGCATCGCAAACAAGGAAAACAGGTACGATGAGTTGCAGAGAAACACTGGGAATCAGTGACGGTAGTGGCAAGCAGAGAAGGGGGAGGAATACCCCAAACCTAAGGTCTGGGACCCTTTGAAGCAGAGGAAGTGGTGGCAAACAGAAGAGGGGGAGAAATACCCCGAACTAAGGGTCTGGCACCCTGAAAACAATATTAAAGAAACGTTCACATCTATGATAATATATGGTAGTGCTTGGCAGGAGATTAAAGCAGGCCCACCTAGAAGGAGAAGTACCTAAGACAGGTGAGTCTGAGACTCGCACCCATAACAGAAATACATAATTTGCTCATCGTCATAGTCACAGTACCTGAGAGAAAGGTGAACCAGGTTGGCTGTGCAATAGGTAGTACTTGACAGGAGAGTACACCAAGTCTACCTAGAAAGAGAAATGTTGAAACCAGGCGAGTCTGCGTCTCACACCCATAGAAGAACGATGATCATTACTCCTCTTCATAGTCACAGTACCTGAGAGAAAGGTGAACCAGGTTGGTTGTGCAATAGGTAGTACTTGGCAGGAGAGTTCACCAAGTCTACCTAGAAAGAGAAATGTTGAAACCAGGCGAGTCTGTGACTCGCTCCCATATGAGAAGGACGATCATTACTCCTCTTCATAGTGACAGTACCAGAGAGAAGTGTGAACCCTGTTGACTGTGCAATGGAAGAGAAACCTGGGGATGGAAAACAACCCCAGGGATTTGGAAACATTGTAGCCATTGTCTGTAGTGAGACTTTAGAAAAGGTCCATCCAGTCCATGGACAGCTAAGAGAAGGAAGACATTCTCTTGGCTCTTCAAGGAAGTGGAAACAAAACTAGAGAAAGGGAATTATTCCCCCTGGGACTGTTGAACATTGTGAGAAGTCAAGAGAAGACAAAGGCTTAATTTGTCATGTGTTGTCCTAAGTACCCCATATTTCTACTAGGGGAGGAGTACTGTACAATCCTCATTTTGACCCTGTGTGAGCCCCCTCACACAGAAGGTGTGTCAGGGTTACAGGTTGGTAATAGCTATCAATGTTATGTTTGGTGGCACCACAGTGTGGCATTTCTACCGCTAGTGTGCCCATTTACTCCCTGAAATGAAACATAATGTCTACCTCGTGTTTTTAAAATGACGTAACCTGCCCATTTTTTGGTTGTGGTTCATTTCTCATGGCATGTGGCAGAAATTGTTAATTTAGACATTTCTGCCCATATGTCCTGTAAATCAGAGCTCGCAATAACTTACCTGGTTTGATACAAGCGTCTTGAGTTGGATGAGGGTCCCCCAGAAACCTCAATCCTTGTATAGACACTAAAACTTTGAATTTTGCACCAATAGAGATTGGAGGTTTGGGAAGTTCTCCGATATCTGTTTCTGCATATCTGTGGCAAGCCCAAGCCATTCAACATAACCACCTTTGAACTTTTTGGAGAGGAAACACATACTGTGGGGAATCTTTATTGCTGGCGGTGCTACTGAATCCTGATCCTCCTGCTAGTGAAGCTCTGCCTCTCTGTCTGTGGGAATTCTGTGTCATGTTCTTCCTCATATTGCAGGAAGACCTGAGCCTAGGTCCTCCTGCACTGCAGTCCCATGTGCGAGCCATGAAGGTCCTGACCTTTTACAAACACTAGAACAGAAGTGATACTCGCTGTTGTTGCTGATGCTCAGAAAAGCCTGCTCCATCATGGGAAATCATTGAATGGACCCCGGAAACAGTCCCCCCTCCAGGCATCCTCCTGCAGCCTTTTTTGTCAGCCTTTGTCTTCACTGTAGAACCTTCAGACATGTTTGAAATGCTCACCCATGGGTGTACCTCACTGCTGCTGACATGCTCCTCTATAAATTGAATATCTCGCAGGGGTCATGTATGTTCACACACATTGTTTTCCTCACGTATCCATCTCCCAGTTAATGTGCGTGTAACCCTGCTACAGGAAACAGCACCACGACCAAAGCTAAATCAGGCATCCGAATTAATAGCCTCTTCTAACAGCCTGGTCCATATCCTTGAGATCTTCTAACTTCCAATGTGTCAGTGGTTCAGTTAGCTAGAAGTTTTACTTGTAGGGCTTCTCTGAAGGCACTTTACCACAATATCCACTTCAAAGGAGATCTGCTTCATCTCAGCAAAAGTCTTGGCACATGCCTTTTGTCATCAAACCTTTGCCTCAGTCTCCTCTAGTGGTGTCTCACATTCTCTCCAGCCCGATGATGACTTTTCCTCCAGCTGCCTCTGAGAACACATACCTGTTTTTATCCTGTAACTGACAGCTACCTAAATACTTTATATGGAGGAACTGAGGACCTCTTACACTTTCAAGGGCACTATACTCCTGCTGTTCTGCAATTTTAATTGTATCCAGTGCAGACCTGCAATGCATGTTCTCATACTTGCTGACTCCCCTCTGGTTTCTTGGACTCTATTGGCATACATGATAACTGCTTAGATCATTGGGATAAAGCTCCTAATGGTTTTCTTCCTTTAAACATAACTTTATCTGGTTATCTGGTGGTATTCATAAAAGCATTTCATTGTCACATACACACAATAAAAACACAGCAATGAATAAATACATAAATACAATGGGACATGGGAAATAAAAAAAAGAACATCGAAAAGGAGGAAAACGTTAAAACACCTGGAATCTTCAAGGATAAGTTCATTTTGGGGTTAATAGTCGTGACCTGCGTAGCCATGCCCGATAGACATACTTCGAAACAAAGTGAACTGCGTTTAGGTCCTCCGATTGTATACATAATTCCACAGCCATGGCATTGGATCTGACAGTCTTGCTTCTAAATAAAGGCAGTAGATAACAGTTCCTCAAATCATATACATTGGGCAGAACACAATAAAATGAATTAGGGTTTCCCTGGGTGCACCACATGCCTTACAACTACAATCATTGGATCTGGATCATTATGCTAATGCATAAAGTGCCTGTGCTTAATTTACAACATGCCATTACATAATGCAATACGACAAGCTAACTTGATCTTTGTTTTGGCATCAGTTTGCATAATCTCCGGAGCAAGCCAAAGGTAAGCCATATCCATTTCTTCACGCCCTCTGCGTACAAAAATCAACCACCACAGATTGCCCAAACCAAGCACATTTAATAGGCCTCTGAGTGCATTTCTGTACGTTTCAAGTTCCGGGCTATTCCATATTCTACAGCAATATAACAATGGTTTTGTCACCAACACCTCGCAAATTGGTATTATATTACACTCCAGGCACAGACTGGCCAGGGGTGAGCTTTTAGGTGCTTTAAAAGGGCTCTAATGAAATTGTTATCTGCCCTTTTCAATGTGGTGGATTTATTGACAGCCCACAACTCCGGTCCGTACATAGTTGCTGTTAAGCCTTCAAATATATAAAGCCTAATGGGAGGGGAGATTGATCCTCCACCATGGCTATGATGGAAACGACACACCCCCCGCTATATTTTTCAAGACTAGCCACTGCCTTTGTCAATTGAGCCGCCCAACCCAGGTCTTCAGCAAACCTTATCCCCAGGTAGTTGTATTAGCTGACTTTCTCCAAAACACACCCCTCAACTTCTATAACCAGTTAATGTTTTTTTGCAGATTTTTGGGCAAACACCATGACATTGGTCTTCACAGTGTTCAGCTCCATAGAGAGATCCTTGCACTTCTCCATGAAGAGCTTCAGGTTGTGTTTCAGCCCCATAGGAGATGTCGTCAAGATCACTGCATCGTCAGCATAGAACAATGCAGGCAGCTTGTCAGCGCCTAATTTGGGGGGTCAAGACCATCGGCTACAAGTCCCTTAATAATCACACTTATATATAAACAAAATGAGAGGGGGGCCAGCACACAGCCCTGGCGAATCCCCCTCTTTCTACCTTAAATGTGGCAGTGGTCTTCCACCCAGGCCCAACCTCACAACAGCCTGGTTCTCATGGTATAAAGATTGAATAGCGGCCAATAGGTGTCCTGGAATCCCCTTGCTTTTAATAATTGATCAGAGCTTGTCTCGTGATACACAATCAAATGCAGGATGTAAGTCTCCAAGGATAGCATAGATTGTAAGGTGTTTAATTGAAACATATTTGGATTTGGTGCTTACACCTGGCTGGAACCCAGCCTGTAGATCATTCAGGAGGCCACCTTCCATTACCCAATGATGGAGACGTGACAGCAATACATTTGCATATATTTTGCACACAGAGTCTAATAAAGAAATAGGCTTGTAGTTCCCAGGATGTTTCTTATCACCTTTCTTATAGATGGGTAGGGTAATAGCCTCATGGCATGATTGGGGGACATTCTTAAATCTGGCAACAAAATGAAATACTTTAGTGAGTAAGGGGGCCCATACTCCTACTTAGTCCATGAGCAGGTCGATGGGGGTTCCATCTGGGCCAGGAGCCTTCCTTGAGCCCAGTCCAAGAATTGCCTCCTCTACCTCTCCAAACTCAAAGACCAAAGAACCCTTCCCCTCATGGGCAGCAATGGCACTCAGAATATGCATCAGGTTCAATTCGGTATAGGAGGCTAAAGTGCTGGTGCAATGCTCTCAAGCAGATATGATACAGGCCAGACCCCACCATTTCCAAATCTCTCCCTCTAATTAATTTCCAAAAACCTATGTGGTCACCACTGTTGCAGCAAGATAAGAGTTCACTCTATTTGTCTTGTGTGTACTCAGATTTCTTCAGGACTTGTACTTGCTTGTAAGTCGTCACCAGGGTGCTCAAGCGTTTTTTTATCTAATAGGCCAGTGTTTTTTAAATAATCTATCAGGCGTTGTATTGCAGCCTGGCAGTCTTCATCGAACCATCCTCTATTACCAAGGGTAACCTTTCTGGCCTTCCACACGTGTGTTGTAAAGAAACAATGTAGTAATTGGATCTGCTCATTACAACTTGGTCCAATACTAACATTGTTCACATCCGCCAAGCATATGCCTTCCAAAAGAGGGCCAATACAACGGTAAATTGTAGGTTTCACCTGGACAGGTACATAGAGGACCGTTTAATTGCCCCACCTCTTGAGTCTCAAGTCCAGTCACCATGTGGCCCAAACTACCTCGTCCACTGCACTGGGTAGAGGTCACTCTTGCTTCGAAGAAGAATCTCCAGGCTTATTACTAAAGCCCAATGAGTCATATTGATCAGAGCATAATCGATCCTAGAGCTCCCCTGATGGCGCACATAGGTGACTGCAGCAGGTAGGACTGGGAATACTCGCCCATTGCATGCTCGTAATCCAGACTTGCACATTAATCTCATGACCTCAGTAGCACGCGGATGTCATCTGCCCGGTTTAGCCAACACCAGTGAGGGTATGCCATAAGCTACATGTTGGTCATCCAACGGACCACTTAGCTTGTCAAGTGGCTCAAACTGGACATTAAAATCTCCCATTGCTAGGATTGTATACACTTTATTTGTCAAGGCTTCATGTTCCCTAATTATACAGTTCATTTTGTATATACCTTCCAGAGCGGTGTCCCCACCCCACCATTCTAGAATAAATGTTAAAAATCAGTAGGTCTCTTCCCGTGACAGTACATTCTTCCAAGAAGAGTAAATCATCTGAGTCAGTATGGATAGTTTTGGTTATCAGGCCCAATCTTGTTTCAACCAAAACAGCCAAACCCTCTTTTGGTCTGCCTTTATTACCCTTTAGGGTGGGTTTGCAAAAGGAGCAAAACCCCCGAAGCTCAATATTTTCCACAGCCCACGTTTCCTGTGGGTAAACTAAATCGTATGTATGTACGAGTATAACCGAGTCTAAGTCCTGCATCAATCTCTTAACCTCTGCCAAATTCCAAGACAAAATCTTACATTCTTCGGGACCTCTTATATTGTCTCTGGTGTCAATCATTATCTCTGACTTGCTGGGGTCATCCAAGGACAGGTTTACCGGGCCTATAGGAGACTCCATAGTGTCTTCTACACCTACTGGTCATTCCACACCCCTCAAGCCATCAGCACTCCCCTGTGTTAAACCAATCATCATGGACTGCCTGGGGGGGTTATAAATAGCGAGATACCTGAGCCTGCAGGGGGTAAGTACGGGATTCGATGGACAACAGACCCTCCACTAGATATTGGTCGGCCAGATGAATCTGAATATAATCCGTCCCCCCATTGGGCATCCATCCTCTTTCACATTTGATTAAATCTTCCCTTTTCAGTTACCTGCAGTCTCTAACATGTCGCAGCCAGTGTTTTGTTTTGTTCACCAGCGAAGCCTGGTTTTCGTAATGGCCTGCCCCCAACCTCTGGACATCATACATAAACACTCTGCCTGCAGTGATTCTCGGTAAATCCCCCCCTCCTTTCAGCAGCATAAACCATATGTGGTTGTCTATTTTGGGCTATATATCCATCCCAGGGGTTGGAGAGATTTGGCCCGAGTTTGTTCCCAGGCCTAAAGTCTCGTAAGTGATCCCCACTTGAATGTATGCTCATAGAAGGGGGTCCGAGTGGCGGGGCATCACCTCGCAGATTCATAGAGCCACTTCTTAGATCCCTTTTTAAAATCAGATTAGGCCCTCCAGGGAGAGGGTCTGATTACTGGCCCTTACTCTCCATCAATATACCAGAATCCACTGAAAAGACAGGTACAAGGCCTCTTTGCCCGCACGTCCCCACTCTACTGGGTGCAGGGCCCTAAGTACAAGGCATGGCTGCCTCGCTCTGTGCTATGCTAGTAGTACTATCTAAGATGCCCCTTGTTTGACCAGACACATGAACTCTGGCCAGGTCAGTTACAGTCTTCTTAAGGCTAGTAACTTCTTCCGTAAGCAGACGCAGGGTTGCAATAATTTCTTGGAATTTGTTGCAGGCACATTCCTTGATAGGCTTCCCACTGGTAGGGGGATCGGGCCTTATCACTGTACTTGTCGACTGGCCTGCCCAAGTGCTAATTACCAGCCCCTATGGCCTAGATTTAGGGCCCATGGGTTTTCTCCCTTTTGCCCTAATCCGCTTATTTTTCGCCACCTCCACTCAATCGTCAACCAGAGCCCCTGTAATGTTCTCATCTCCCAAGATCTCATACTGGTTTGACAGCAAAATGGGCACATCTACTGCCACTGACCCATCCTTTGATCCTGTCCCCACTCCCCCTCCTATGATGTCCATCCCCATGCCAGACCACACTGCCTCTGTCCCCACGGCCGTATGTTGGTAATTTAAAACTATAGCGGCACACAGGGGCAGGGAGGGCATTCAACGCCTCCTCTCCTCTTGTGGGAGTCCAAGTGTGACACTGGGATTAAATAGGTCCTGCATTCCACGGGTGCCACCGGGTTCGTGACCCTGAATTCTTCCAGCAAGTCAGTGCCTTTCTTAGTGTTACCATTGTATGGCCTAGGTAGTTCACGTGTCAGGAATCTATTACAATCTCAGACAGGCAGAGATCAGTGGATTTCTCAACAGAGTTGTCATTAGCAACAATGGCGACATGCCCCTCCCCCCCTTTCCCTTCCTGGAGTCAGCAACAGTGTCAATAGCTTATATGGCCTCAATATCTCCCACCAGGTCCCCAGTCTCTGTAATCAGTACATTAACGTCGTCAATCGATTTGAACAGTTCAAAACGTTTTTTATGGCCTTTCGACAGGGAGATTTGGTTTACAGCTTTCCTCTTCACCATAATTGTATGCCCAATTCCAGTCCTAGTTTTCCAATTTCAGCAGTCTATTTAGCTGAATAGCTATTGGAATGGAATTAAGTTTAAAAACGTAAATGGCAGTCCCAGTTAAAACAGTAATGTGTTAAAATATTAAAACAAAGTAAAAAGAGGGTTAGAACCTGTCTGGCCATCAGGTTACTCACTAAGTTCAGTCATACAGGGCACTGCCTGCAACGATCACAAGCTTCAGGGACATACAGTGCTGGGACACAACCACATCAGCGGTTAGCACCTGTTGGATCTTTTCCGCCTTGCACCATGCGCCAAGACGCAGCTCGGGCCGCTACGATAGAAGTTCCATAGGATCCTGGCCACGGGCCACTTCCAGCCCATAGACGGCCACAGACAGCAGCGCCCTTACAGCAGGCTTGTGCCTCAAGGGTAGGGATACTGGGATTTTATCCCTCACTTCCTTCCGTTCACAGGGCGGCAGGCTTGCTCCTCTCCACTTTGCCGGGTCACGGGGCTGCCTCGACAGCCACAGACAGCAGCGCCCTTACTGTGGGCTTACGTCACAAGGATAGGCATAGTGGGATTGTATCCCTCACTTCCTTCTGCTCACAGGGGGGCAGGGCTTGATCCTTTCCGCTTTGCAGGGTCCCTGAGCAGCCTTGACGGCCACAGACAGCAGCGCCCTTGCAGCAGATGTTATAGTCCCACACTGAACATAATGTTCACCTTTTATACACCTTACCTGCTATTTAAATGGTGCCAATTTAGATCATGGAATCTTTTTGCTATTAACAGGCAAGGATGTTTTAATGTTTGACATTTGTATTGTGATTTTATGGGACATTTTTTACAGAAATGAATCTGACTGACTGATTCACCCCAACAGAAACACGTTCTAAAACGTTTACAAAGTTTCCTAACGATTGATTAGTCTTTCTATATTTAATTAGCTGGGGGAATTGTGTTGTATATTGCTTTATATTGAAGTTGGTGTATTTTAAAGTTAGTTTTTGTCTTACCCCTTACTAGTTTCTAGACAACTTATACAAAAGCAGTAATACTCTACTTTAACTAAAGTACATTAGTAATTTACAGTGTGGACTTTGGTTTATTGTGTGCTGATGAATGAGTGTAGTAGAAGGCCACTCCCCTCCTGAGATGGAAGCCCCACTCTGTCTCGCTACCATTGAAAAAGTCATGCTTATCTCAAGAGAAGCCCTGCCAAGTACTAATCTCTCACCATAGGACTTTTGGAAAAGCTACTTAACAGTAAGGAATAGAGAAGTTATAATGAACAAAGTTGAAATATATAAAGTTACAGTTATTTCCTCTTAAAGCAGGAATAACATTTCTGAGAACATCAAATAACCCTGGGAAAGAGATTAATTGAGTTACCGTTATTAAGGACAATACTATACAATGACCACAACTTTCACAGGGCTTTGTGACACTGGAAACACTGGCATGTGCTTTCCCTTGTTGTTTTTAAAAGAAATGTTCTGCTCCCAAAGCCTTGCCTGACACATTTTAGACACACCACACCCTTACCAACCTGCATCATATCAAGATTAACCGAATTCAGGAAAATTACTCCAGAAGACCTAACTAACATTCTTGGAGCCCACAAACTGAAGCATTCTGCCTTTACCCACAGAAGAAACTCGCAATCAACCAAGATGACCTGGCAAACTATTGCCCCATTATACATCTACACCTCTTCAGAAAAGTGATTGGGAAGACCATTTCCATCCAGTTGCATGAACGGATCAATCAACTGAGCTCTTACTGGACTACAAATCTGGTGTCTGACCACAATGCAGCTCAGGACCATCACCATTCAAGTTATTGAGGACACTCTATATATTCTGGACAAAGGGGACCCCAGCTCACTTGGCCACCTACACCTCTCTACTGCCTTCAATTCCATGAAGCCCTCCTCAAAATCTGTGCCATGCACATGCTCTTTAAC
Source organism: Ambystoma mexicanum (assembly GCF_040938575.1). Taxonomy (NCBI): domain Eukaryota; kingdom Metazoa; phylum Chordata; class Amphibia; order Caudata; family Ambystomatidae; genus Ambystoma; species Ambystoma mexicanum. Next base: position 1,086,296,503 of record NC_090926.1, on the reverse strand, counting down.
AAAGCAGTTCAGCAGTGGTTAATAACATACCTGTCTAACAGAGACAAACTCATTCAGAGGGGTTGAAACAGATCTCAACACTGCCCAGTGATAGTCTGCTACCCTGTCTGAATGCTTTGTCTTACTTCCTAAAATGTACCAGTGTCATGAAACCTCCAGGTCTGGGCTCTGTCAACAAATGCAATAAATAAATAAATAAAGCGCTACAAAAAAACCCGGCCCAGTAACCTGCAGAGTTTCACAAGATTCCATACTGTTGCCAGACGTATTCCACCTCTACATGTAACCTCTCTCTGAACTTCTCGTGAACACCTACATCAAGATGCACAAAAATGCAAATGCCATACAACTTAACCTGCAGAAGAATTGCATCAATGACATCCATCTATTGAAGAACGGTCTGCCCCTCACCCAAGCCTGGTTGTAAAGTGTCTATCTGCAAATCAACCCTACAAAGACCAAATTCCTTAACTTAAAAACCCCACCAATCATGCCCAAGTCCAGAATTGGCTGACTGACATAAAGCTTGACCGATTCATCACTCACCTATCACCCAGTGCCAAATACCCCAGCTTCGCTTTTGCCTGTGACCTTTCTTTCAAAACACACATCCACAAGAAGACCCAAATAGCACGGTACCAGCTTGTGCTCTTGTACAATGCCAAGCCGTTCATCCCTACACTTAGTTTCAGAATAGTTCTCCAAGCCCTGGTCACCTCTAACATGGACGGTGGCAATGCCCTACTTGCAGGGGTCACAGATACCACCTAATCTGCTGAGAAAGCCCTCCAGTATGATGTAACATGACTCATCACACCATTAAGAAAATGTGACCATATCACTTCCATCCTAGAGGAGATGTACTGGCTACCCCTTCAGGCATACGGCATGTTCAAGACTACAAGCATGACCTACAAAATAGTCACAACCAAAACAGCACTCTACTTGGCCAATGCATTCACCATTCCCAGAGGCCCATGTACAACCAGAAACCCCAACATCAATGGGCTAGAAACAAATAACTGTAAGAGGTGAAACATCAAGAAACAGGACTTTTCCTGCTATTCACCTGCCTCTGGAACAAGTTACCAATGCATATAATACTGCCCCCCCAACCTACACTTCATGAAGGAGCTAAAGGCCCAACTCTTCAATCAACATCTCTCCAATCAGAATCCCTCCCGCCATTCCCGTATCCACTCCAGCTCCTCTTCTTCCCCGGCACCTTACTTTTAACTCCTTATTATCCCAGTTAGGTCAATGGTTTATAAACCACATAGATACATACATATAGACAGATGCTCACAAGAATGTATGATAACTAAAGCACTACATTTGAAGTGATTTTTAAGATTTTTAAATATACATGCAACTCCACCCACTTTCTTAATGTGTTGATAAAATAAAAAACAATAAGTAGAAGCAGTATCAAACATTGTTTTAGCTCGAAAGAGTGATGGCTTTGAGTGTTTACAAGTCTGAGAAGGAGCTGAGGGCATTAAAGACCTAACCATTTAACGGGTATCCTGTGTTTTGGAGACCTTTCCGTGGGTGCCAGTGACTAAATGACTAATCTTGAGAACCACCATCCTAGGTTTCAAAAGTTGGGACCATAAGAATACGAAAAATAAGACAGGAAACGCACCTTCTACTTAGGAAGGTGACACGTTTGAGGTTAAGCTGAGATTTGTGGCAACAGCTCCAGCAACATTTAGGGTTGCATTGCCGTCTTATTATACAAAGAAACAGAGACAACATTCAGGGACCCTCTGGAAACCACTTTGGAGAATGCAGTGGAAATGATACCCTGTCACCCTTCAGATACACATTTTCTGCCCCTGAGGATTGTCCAGCATATTTTAGCCATATAGGACAGAAACTTATATAAGTCGGGCTAAGACGATCATAGTGTCTGAACTGTGTGTAAAATAACTAACACTATGTACAATCAAGTCATGGGGACTTGATTTTCTATGTTTCAACTATGTACATAATGTATCATCATTTTTGTATCATTTTTATCTCAATTATTATACCATCAGATGTTGTATACTGATGTGGGTATATGCTTTTAACTAATCATTTTTTATGTGAAATAGCAGGTGACTACACCCGTGTTTTGGTTTTTTGGTGTTTTGATGTATTATTAAATAAAATGGACAAATGTGTTTATATGTAACATCGGTTTGATCCTTTGATATCAACCTTTATTTGTTCCATGGTTGAATTGCAGAGCGTCATAAGGACTAGATAGGGTACATATTTTAACTGCGTTTGGGGACCTTTTCTTTTATTGCATACATATATTCCCACTTAGTAGGAAGGTCTAACACCCTGTAGTGGGGTGTGTCCGTGTGAGAAGAGTGATTAGCTAGAAAGAGGCCATTTAAATTATTTACATTCAGCAAATATGCAACATATTCTGAGTTTGGTTGATACACATGGCCATTAACAAGTGCACTGTGAAGTACAAGTACTGAGTGGCGGACATCTTTAAAGGGAAACAAGGGCCAGAGAAAAGGGTATGAAATTCAAACTATGCGAGCATGCCGAATGAACAAGGCAGAAATATAGTAAACACATGGTCCAGGAATATGACAACATTTAGTAACACTCATTATATAACAATGATGCCAAATATATGTATATGTAGGTGGGAAATTGTTTCATTGGGGTGGGCCTTGTAAAGTTGTTCAGAAATGAACACTGTGTTATTTATTTTAAAGTGAAAACAAAATACACCCAATTGATTTTTTGAAAGCTTTAAAAACGAAAAAACAATGTATTTTGTTTAAAAGAATAATATGTTGCAATTAAGACTGGGATGGGAGTTCATTGGTTACTCCTGTGGAGAACTTAATACAAAGATGTGGCAGACCTTTGCACTGAAGTTTGACCACTAGTGTATGTCCTAATGTGTACATTCTTTAACACAAGCTGAAAACATGTATGTGCCGCCCAATGACTCGCCTTACTGTGGTAGTGACAGTGAACGACGTTTGGAAAAGCAGATTGAGAGATGAGCAGAGGGGTAAAAGATTTAATTTGCAGATGTGAGAATGTGGGCCTTGTAGGTAGACAGCACGAGACAAAATACAGATATGAGAAACCTTGGATTGAAAAATCCCTTTAGGTTGGAGCTGAACTGCCTTTGCTCTACCAGACAAAACTATAGAGACTTGAGTTATCCATTGAGTGCAGTGACACTGAACAGCATCTTTAGGATCTACCACAGTTGGGGTGAGGGTGGGGGGGAGTCAACATAATGCACTGATCCCCAGTCCATGCATTGCTTCAAAGGGAGAAGTATCAGAGTGATGTGAGCCCTTTACTCAATATCGGAGCCGGGCACTTATTTCATGAAAGGGCCTTTCTCTTAATCTTACATTTGTTTCCAGCCTTACACTTGGAGGATGCTGCTCTGGGACTCGGGCAGCCAGCCCTCATAAATCAGTAGGTTTTGACAGGAAAATCAGTAGGCGGTAGGACTGCTTAAAAGGCAGTAGCCTACCGCCTGAATCGGTAGGGTTGGCAAGTATGACACTGGAGGCAAATTGTGTGTTAAAACTGCTTGTGTTGTTGCTTATGCTTTTCTCAGATGTTTTACACTGTAGCACGCTCGGTTCTAGCACTCGGCTCTGACGTAAGAATGGATACACTATGCCAGGGAGCCCGCTCTATGTTGCAGCTCAAGTTTTCCCTAGACTTAGATATTCATTTAAAATTAAAGGAGACACATTTGTTTTTGCAGTGTCACCAGCAGCAATTAGAGGCGTTGCTCTTTTCTGTGAGGAACTGATATTTATTATACACTTTGCTCCTGTCCTTCAGGAGCCCTGTAGATTGGAGATGTTGCTTTTAGCTGTCCGGCAGCTAGTGTAATCCTCTGTAGGCGGAATACTTTACAGATACCGCCAAACATTGTGCTGGCACAAGAGTACCAGAAACGTACATTCTCTGGGCACATTCGTAAGTGACACATCTATCTTGCCTTGGGATTCTGGATTGTTCAACGCTACACACAGATGGGGATCTCCTATTATAACACACAGACATGGTGCTGTACCAAAGGTTCTCTCTGATGGGACACTAACAGGGAAGGGGGCACCTTCCAATGGGAGCCATGCAGAAAAGAGGGCTGTCCCCACATACATACTGTTGTACTAATGCTGCATTTACGTGCTTGCTCACAGCTGCCATGTGTCTGGTAGATATGGCAAGCAGACAACAGATGATTTTCACACTTTTTGAAGTCACATCCCCAAAAAACGTGAATCTATTAGACTCTATTAGCATCTCAGTGAAGGGCTGTCTGGCTGCCATAAGTGTGAACAGTGGGGACTCTCCCCAAACCATAAACAAGGGATGAATAGATAGTATTCAATCTTGACCTGTCTCCCTTTTCTCTCAGAACATCTGTTCCTCCAGTTGCTCCCCCAAAAACCTTTCTTGAGGCATGAGTCTATGAAAGACACCATGGCCCTCATTACGACCCAGGCGGTAATGGTTTAACGGCGCCGTAAAAGGCGGCGGCGCCGTTAAACCATTACCGCCTGATTACATGGTCCCTTTGCGGGACCCGTACTTAACGGCTGGTGTAGACCAGGCAGAGATCATATGGGCCAAAGGGGCCTTGCAGGTATTGAAAAACCAGGGGGGTAGATTAGATACCTTGGGGACACCACAAGGAGAGAGAGCGATAGTTTAGAGAAAGGAACTGAGTTTTACTTGGGGAGGATGGTCAGGGAGAAAGGATGCTAGCCATGCCAGGGCCTGATCAGTGATGCCCAGGGTCTCACGGAGACAGGAGATCAGGATGGTGTGGTTTACCGAAAGAGTGATGCACAAACTCTCATCCTCCCCCTCCTCCCATAAAGTACATGACACAAAAGAAGAACAGGAGATCCTGTGATCGCCCATATTATTTCAGACCAATTCCTAGTGCTCTGATGATAGATTAGTACGTCGAGAGGTACCCACTAAGCAAGCCCTATAGAATGGGAGTGGTACAACCCATGCCAAAGAACCTCAGGCTGCAACTAAGGAGACTTAAATTACAGTATTGATTAAAGTTCCAAGAAGACACGATACTGACGCCGTTAGAGACACCACGACATAGCAGCGTTAGACAGGAAGCACATGTGCCATCCGAACATCAGGACAAAAACACACACCTGAATACATGAAGAACACATGCGTAAAGGTTCTATGAGTTAAAGGACAGATACAAATACATACTGTCTCTGCTTTTATTATTTTGTCATTAGCACAGCAGCAGCAACACAGAAACTACAAGAAGCAAAGGATCCTGATTAAAGGCTTGCAGATGCGTGTATGTAAATAACCTTATGGAGGTGCTGGAGCACCTATGGGACCTGACAGAACCATCTATAACTAACATATGGAAAGTATAGAGTAGCACGAACATGTAGAAGCCAAGCTATGGCTTAGGAAAATTACAGTAGGCCACAAGACCTCAGCAAGAGCTGAGCTGAGCTGAATTCAGGCTGCACAGAGAAGCAAACGTGTGAGCCCGCTGCCAAGGCCACCAGATACAAATGACATTCCATTCCCTGATGACAGTAACACCAGCTGTAGTAAATGTGAATAACTCCTCATAATTCAGAGTAATTCAGAGCCGCAGAAGCTCAAATCGTGGTCCTTAAGCACGTGACCCGTCCGACTCAGATGATGAATCGAAACCAGAAGCTGGGGTAGAGTCGATCTCACGCCGCCAGACAGAAGCTTGCAACAAAGATGTTACAACGAGAGACAAGTGTTGCACGATGTGAACGGGCACTCACATAGACTATGGTGGTACACACACATTACAATGCTGACACATAGTTCTTTTTACCTTGAGAAGGTACACCAAGAACTGTGAATCATTTCGGGTCCAGGGCCTGGTAACGTCAGCTGTAGCCAACCAGAGTTAAGTATCCTAGGGCTGGGTAGCAATGGGCAAGAACCAATGGTAAGACCCTCACACTGCAACATTGTTTAGAAGTAGTAATTTGGGGAAGGACCAGGCCAGCTCCTGGCCTACAACAGCCAGTAGACTATCATGTATAGGGTCTGCTATAAGGGGACTATCACTCAACACCCAAACCCAGATGGTGATAGGTTTTCTGGAGAGGGGCCCAGGTTGTGATGTCATTGTGACACAATGTAGTAACAAAACAGGCCTGCGAGCCAGGAGACATTGAGTGGTTCTTGGATTCCTTCGATCCTCGTACTGATCCGTGTTGATTTTGGCTGTAATAAACCGCAGTTTGAACTTTCTGTCTGGCTAGGTCTGCATTCCTTTTGGAGAAGGTATTTGGCCTTCCATGAGTCCTGCAAACTCCTAGTAGCCCTCAAACCTACCTGGGAGTTTGTCCAACATACCGTATCAAAAGCAGAGGAGAGGTCAGGAAGAATGAGGACAGAGGGAGAGCTAGAGTCAAGATTTGAGAGCAGGTTTTCACAGGTGGATGCCAGATTGATGGTTATGGAGACAACCAAAAGCTTCAGTGTGGAGGGCAAGCTGAGAGATAGCCAACTTCTCCAGCAGTTTGCCCAGGAAAGGAGTGATGCAGATCAGGCGATAGTTAGCCAGAATAGTAGGGTCGGCTGAGGGTGGTTTAAGCAGAGGGTGTACAAGAGAGTGCTTGAGAGAAGTGGTGAAGACTCCAGCGGCAAAGGAGAGGTTGCAGAGGTCTGCCAAGGCTTGAGCTAGTGAGCCAATGTTGTCCTTGATGGTTTTGGAGGGGCAGGGGTCCACCTGTTTGGCAGAAGCTTTCATACACTGGAACTTCTCAGGTGTGGCAGGGGAGAGGGAGGAGAGAAGAAGGTGAGTGGTGGAGGCAGCCAAGGGGGGCCACAGAGATGATGGTGCACGAGTGGGTGCGGAGGAGAGAGAAGATAGGATGTCCTGTGTTTTGGTGGTGAAGTGTGCAGCCAGGGAATTGCAAAGGGCCTGGATGGGTGAGGAAGAAGCTGCAGTACGATTGGCCATTTCCTTACAGATTTTGAAAAGGCTTTCCGAGTTGTTGGGTGCCGCAGAGATGCAAGCTTGAACATGGACTTTTTTTTTTGACCGGATGCAGAGTCTATATTGGCTTTGCAGAAGACGGCAGGCCAGGTTGTCAAAGGGTGTGCCTGAAGATCCCCATTTCTGTTCTGCTGCCCTGCACTTGCATTTAAGGTCAGCCAGGTTGGAGTCGTACCAAGAGGGGCACTTTTTGGTAGGCTTCAGTCGAACCCTCATGACAGGGGCAAGGATGTCAAGGGTATAAGAGATGAAAAGGTGAAAGTTAGAGAGGGCTGTATCAGGGTGGGAGTCAGCCACAAAACAAAGAGGAGGAGAGTAGGTGGAGGCAAAGGCAGCCACCAACACTTTTTTCATAGGTCAGATGACCTTGAAGGTCGGGGGCAGTGCAGGGTGTGCCGGTGATAAAGGAGAGGAAAGCTTCAAGTGAGAGGGGAGAGAAGAGAGTGATCCATCCATGAGAGTGGGGTGGTAAGAGGAATAGAGAGAGCAATGTCTGTGGAGATAACAGCATCCAGAGCGAGTCAATTTAGGACACTTGGATGCACCATTCAGTTGAAGACCGGCTTTTTTTTGTTTTAGTAAATAACAAATAGGCCTCACCAGTAGATGATTTTGTTCTTTGCAATTTGTCAGTCCTCCCCGACCTTCCCAGGTCAAGGCCACATGGAGTTTTCTCTTGGGACATGCCAGCCAGCCCATCCACTCTTAATGGCAGTGTCACCAAGACAGGTTCTACATTAGTTGTGTCAGTCTCTTTCACACTTCACTTAGCTGTGGATTTATCGTCCGGGAGCCCTCCACTGTTAGGTAATGATGTACATCATCAGGCGTCCTGGTCCTACAGTATACAGAGGCTTCACCAGCACCACCCCGATTGTTTCTGATGGTTTCTGATGGTCTCCGATGGTTTCTGATGGTTTGCGGCTAGGATATAACCTTCTATATAGATCATTTTTGCATGAACCATCGCCAACAACATTTTATGATCCTTTAAAGTGTCGTTTATGGCTTCATACAGCTTCATAAAGGGAGCCTTTGCAATGCTTACTACAGACATCTGGGTAGCGGGTCAGCAGATCCCTTATTGCCTTTTCCTTGAGGTGTTGAAGGTCCCCATCTTTGGTTTGATACACTTCTATCCTTTGCAGAGGGAGGTGGGGGTGATTCTCTAGTAATTTATTTGCCTAGGACAGGACAATCCATCCCAGCTGGGACTCCCCCTAGTGGCCCTTGGGCCTGGAGGCCATTGACTGCCCACCCAGTGGGTAGAGGTCCCTCCTGTGTACTTGATTTAGCATGAACACTGTCTAGAAGGATTTGGGTATCGTTGGTAGTAATAGTGAAGGCAAGCGTCCCCAAACAGCACGATCCTCCCCGCAATGAGAGACAATGGAGGACTCTCCCAAAATGGGAATAAGGCCAAGACAGAGTGCGGGAGGGCATGCAAAGAACTCTGCAAACTCCGAGAGCGCTCTGTCTGACAATAGCAAAGACAGGCGTATATATTTACAAAAAACGTCATAAGAACCTACACACTATAGGGGGCACAAATTCATGGGGATTGGGTGGCGACGACTAACTATAGGTGCTGCTGTGATGTGGTTGGCTTTGGCTGGAAGACGTCATTGGGCAGCCTCGTGGGTTGGGCTGGGCCTGGCCGGGTGGCGGAGTTCATCCAGGCGGTGTTGTGGGGCCATCGTGGCCAGTGGCAGAGATGAATGTCTCTTCCTGACTTATTAGCCCTATGCCATGCACACCGCAGTCATTCGAGCATTTTTAGCATTATCTTCTTCAGTAAATCTTACAATAGGTTATACAACAGGTTAATGCAACACAGGAGGAATGCACCTTGTGAGGGGACTGGAGGCAATACGTCAGGGCATGGTTACCAGTGTCCTGTTGACCGGGGCCATAGGTCGAGGGGCTAAGCTTCAGGGCCTGGCACGGGCGGTACATGTCTTTCTGCCTTGTTAGAAGTTGTTATGGATGTTCCGCTGTGTGTTGTCAAAGTGTTGGGTGTCTTTATTGCACAGGGCCATAAGTCCGAGGTGGTCCGGTGGGTTGTGAGGTTTACGAGGGGGCGCGTACGTTCAGGCAGAGGTTTACTGCTGTGCTGTAAATAATGCAGGTGGCGGGTGGTGGCCTTGGGTGCTACAGAGGGGGTTACAAATCTTTGAAGCGGCTCCAGTCTGGTTGGGGGAGGTAAAGCAGCGCGGCGCGGTCTCTGCTCTCATGCCTTTGGCAGCCCTCACAGGGTGGGAGGGGGAATGGCCTTGCAAGTATTTCACAAAGGTATCTCCCTCGTGTGTTGCTGAGTTAGGAAAAAACATTAAACATTTGAACATTCTATAATACTTATTCAAATCCTTTTTAAAACATGCATTTCAACTTTGCTGGATGTGTCTCGATTATATCCAGTCTGAACACCGTATTCGTACACTATGTTTTAACAACTACAGTATTTAATTATATGCATATATATTTGCAGTAAGTGAGGTAGTAGTCGGGTTGGTGGAATACATAGGAAATGACTCGCCACTGTACGTGACGGGGGTGGCCCATAAGAAGCTTAGACATACACACATAACAAGTGCATTTCTTGCGCATCCTTCACATGAGTTCCACAGTCTGGTTACATTCGTTTCCTCGTGTATTCTAGCAGCATTAGTTCAGTTATGGCGCGAGCCCATGGGGTGTAAGTATCTCAGTAGTACACGTAACAAATAGCTTCCTGGTGCGTTCCTTTATTATTTGCAACCAACTGCAATGGTATATGCTCATCATTGCTTATACCATGGGGGCATGATCTCTTTTAATCATACATCTTACGGGCTTTTATAATATCAGGGATTTTATGAGAGGAAAGCATCCTTTGCAAGTATTCTACACATTGATATGCGAGGATTGTCAGGCCTGTGACGACCATTTTACTGTTCATTTTCATTTTGCCTAGGCCTGCTGGCCGGGTCATGCTGGGAGCGATGATACGATACACTGCGGGAGGTGAACTGTTACAATGTTAGTGTATTACACTAGCTCATATCCTTCTGGTTCGTGGGAACGGGCTCGCAGCGGATCTACCAGGGTGCTGCGGCAACAAGGATGACTGAAAACCCTCCGAGGGTGGGGGCCGCGCTACAGTGCGCTGAGCTCACACCATTTTTACCAGACAAAATGGTGTCTAGGCCTAGCTGAATTTTAATACGTGTGGGCAATTAATACGTGCGGGCAATGTCTCCAGTGGGTGAGCCCTCCACCACCTGGGCCCGGGTGGCATGAGGAGACGCCCAAGAGAGCCATAGTCCTTACCTGGGGAGAAAGTGCAGGCGAGGGGGGTCGTCTTGGACCAGTCCTCCCCTACAATAGCAAACCTTGTCGACTTCAGCATGGTGCTTAGCAGGTCTATACTTTCTTTTAAGGCATCAATGTCTTGCTGAAGCTCACAGCCATGATCGGGAATGGTTTGAGTATTTGGTGCTTCCTTAAAACAAGGTTGATGGTGGGACCTCCACGTACTCTGAGAATAGTTCCTTTTCTTGTGTGGCAGTATCTAGCTCTACGTTAAAGCATGCTCTTTTCTGGGTGGGAGTTCAACCCCATAGTCCCGAGTCATCCAGCAGCGCACAAGCAAAAGATGAAACTTGATCTACCGGAACCTCCAATAGTTCTTCATTAGTTAACTCCATAGTGGAGGCTCGGTAGATAGCGGTTTCCCAACCTGTTTACTTGCAAAAGGCGCTGGCACGACAGGCACCTTGCTCCTGGCCAGACCAGAGGTCTCTGGGTTGTTAGGCCCTCCTGCAGATCACTTCCACCTCACCGGAAGCGATCTGGACATTAATTTTTCTGAGTTCTTTGCAGGGTTGTGACCAAAGGTAATCTTTTGTTTCTTCAAGTCCACAAAGGAGGCTGACTCCATAGGTTTCAACCTCCTCCAGGGTTGGATCAAATGCCCTATGATGGACCACAGGACTGCCTTACTCTCTTATTGCCAAGGCTTTTTATATTCTCACTCCATTTTTGATGGATTTGTCTCCAAGGAGACCTATTCTTTTCTGTTCCGGTGCGATATCTCTTGTCCTTGTATTTAAGTTTGCACTTATAAGAGCACTGTAGTTGTCAGCGTAATATTAAACCCCAGGGAGAATGGGAATCCTGAAGCACAGTAACAGTGCCAGTGCCTCTGTGATTTGTTTGCCGTAGGGGCCTAAACTCTTGGCAGGTCAGGCCTTCCGGTAGCTCACAGCCCCTACCAGCAAACATGGAAGGAGTCGGTCTGGAAAAGGTACCGGAATGTTGTTACTGGCACCTTTATTTCCTGACCAGCTCACTCGTAATGAGGCCCTTTCTTCTAAGTGGGAGAGCAGCGGTGTGAACAACTGCTATCCCACTTGCATGTCTATCCTTCCAATGAGGATAGAAATATGTGTACATTTGTATAAGAGCATTTCACAGTGACAGGTGCTTGCACGGCCTGTTGCTGTGAAATGTGCTCCCAGTACCTTTACTGGTGCTGGAAGCCTGAAATACATTAGTGTCAGCAGCAATGTTCCCCTTAAGCTGTGCATATGTGCGCTTACCCAGCTTTCTTCTGGGTGCCGCTCAGAAGAATTTTTACAGCGCATACAGACAATTTCCATCTAATCAAAAATATATAATAAGGCACAAGCCACAGCAGGTAGCTAATATTTGTTTCTCTCAATATGAAGCTAAATTATAATAACTAGTCTTGATGTTCTGGTCCAGCCTTCTTACTTTGCCCTACTATGCAAGCTTGATCTTAAACACCCAATAAAAAGAATATACCCACAAGAGGTTAAAAACGAATATGAAAAAGTGGCTCCATGAACAGAAGGTATAACTAAGATATGCCTGCACACATTAACCAAATTATCTTCCAACCCCACCGGTGACTCCTATACTTGACTCTACCCTATGTATACCTTATGACTCAAATATCTGCCCCAGGCAACATTCAGATTTTACCAGACAACCTTGACTGTCTACAATGGCTCTGTAAAAGGTTACCAGACTTTGACCTATATCCACTTGTTTTATGTTTGTTATAATATGAATGACATTCAAACACATGAATTATCTCTTTACTCATGGTGCCTCAGCAAAAGCATCACCCAGACTATGTAACCAAACTATCAGCTCAGATATCAGATATTGATTGTAAGTAAGCAGGCGACTTTGATGTGTATTGGATATATGTCACACAAGCACTTCGAAGATGACCCTTAACACATTATAAAACTCAAATATTAATTTGCCCTCTAATGAGTAGGCACATGTCATGCTCAACGTCTCCTACTTTAGCATTGCTAACATTACTGTATAAGTGGAGAGCAACATTGCAACATCATTGACTTGACCTGCAAGCGGTAATCGTTAATGCTATGCCTGGCATTATTTGTATATACTATTAGGGCAACAGATGTTCAGATAATTAGAATGATTTTCACACAATCTGCAGCCTTCCCAAGTTTTCAGAGTTCCATGGGGCATAGAACTTAACAAATTATATGGCAATTCACTTCTATACAAAAACGGTTGCACTGAGCACTTGTATAATCCTAACCATCAATTTAAAGATGGACTATGTTGCAAACAATCTTGTCTCCACTGCATACTAACTATGCACATACAGATTGATGACATTTTCTTAAACTGCACGTGATATCATGGTGAGGCTTTACATATGTTTTGCTCACAAAGCATTGTGGGTATGCAAATATCCCAGTTAGTGTGTTACTGCTACAATCCCTCAATTTTTACAGAGCCCTGTACACTAGTATTGGAGGCTAGCACAGGAGCAGTGGAGGGGTATGGTTGGAAGATCACAGGAGAGCAGTCTGTTGGGGTGAAGTAAAAATCTACTTTTCGAAAACTAAATCAAAGGTTTTGGCAGTACAGTACAGTGAAGAAAATGCATTGATTGTCTGCTAAAGGATTGGAAACTCTAGTAATAGTCTAGGAAACTGCGCATTCTGTTTATTTCTATAGTCTGCTGCGGGTGGCTTTTCAATGTAATCATGTGCTTGCATTTATGCCTCTAGCAAACCTAATGCATCTTATTCAACAAATAGCAGTGAAATGCAGAAGTGTGGTCACTAGTTAAAGAAGAAGGCTCTGAATCTGTTGTATCTCTGAGCATTGCTGCTATTGACTTAAAAAGCAAATATATGCGATTTTCGTCAACGTGGCTCCTGAAGAAACCTCAGAAAGGCTCTTGTTGAATTTTGCCTAGGCTGTGGTGAGGAAGGGTGGGCAAAACTATAACCTTTGTTATGTGCCTTGTCATTTCACTTCATATGTCAGCGTTACAAGCATGGTTCTGATATGATTTTGCTCCCTACTTGGAATCAAATAATTTTTCAGGGAATAAAAAAGTAATTAGCTAGGGATATTTCATGCTTATTAAAATGTTGGTATTTCCCTTAAAATGCCTCTTGAGATCGGACAGTAATATTATTTGAGTTCCTATCAATGCCACTGCTCTACTAGTCACATATTCGAAAACATATCAGTGGAACTTTGTGGGTAGAAGCAGAGGGTAGGCTCCTAGATGTTCATGGCTTCCCGTTTTTGTTGGTCACCTTTTCCTGTTTTTAGGAAGTAAAACATGGATGGTGTATATGCCTCTTAGCTCTAAGCCAGGTTTTGAACAAATGTCACAACTCACATGACAGCGTAATGTGGATAGTAAGCAGAGCCCCAGGAATTCTGATCATCATATTCTGTGGTGCAGTTATTGTGATGCAATTGTCAGTACACAAATTATGAGAGGCGTGTTCTCTTGGCCCTTGAACTACTTCATTAAAGTGGTACATGAACTATTGTTTTCTGACACATTCCTTTTAGTTGCCATTATTTCCTTTCCAAAAATCTCATCTTGTCTAAATTTTTTGAAAGTCACGTTAGTGATAAGCTATATGTTTTTTTGTAATAAACATGAGTGTTCTTTTCCAGTGGCATTAGACACTTTCTGTAATGTCTCTGAGCAGTGTCGACAAATGAATAACCAGAACTAAACCTATTGTTTATCCTGAGCATACCAAGCTTTTTTTGCACATACACTTTTTTTCTCTGTACAGGAGTACGCTTGGTAGGTATTATAGCATATCATGAAGTCCTGGACTGGATGAGGAGCTCTCCTTCTAAGCACATATAAAATATTTTGCTGTTTTAGCCTATATGTTTGGAAAACATGTTGTAAAATGCACCTTTTACACTGATTTGTAACAAATAGTGGCTGGGAAGGGAACATTTCCTTCCAAGCTCTTTGGAGATTGTAGCTCACTAACTACGGATGCTCACAAAGTGGGTTACCTCATTATTAAGGTGTGCACATGGAAAAATAATGTGTGCATGAAAGCTAACCATTTCCGCACTTAGGGAAAAATAATTAGAGGGAACATTGGTCAGCAGCACACTGCAGACCTTAATTTACTGAAAGGAGTTGGCCAGCAAATCTCTGTGCTACTGTTTAGGCCTCTCAGAAATGCAAAGGTCACCTTTGAGAATAAGGTGAGCTGTGCATTTCTGAATGAGTGTAGATTTTTCCATGTGCAGCCATTTTTAAGAATCTGCCCCGAGTATGAAATTTGACATACCTGCTCATAAATATTCTCACATTGGTAGCTTCCTTTGACACCTCAGCCTATGTGTACGGTTGGTTCGCTTTAAGTGCTGTGTATACACCAGTTTACTTTCTCTTTCCTGTGCAGCTCTTGTACTCTTTTCCTTGGTTTGCAAAGTCACATGAAATGTTCAATACGATCATCTTTCAATAAGGTAGCAGATAAAAAAATAATACTTCTATAGAATAAATGTATGTCACTATTTAGCCAATTTAACAAATTAACTTAGCTTGTGTCTTAAAGTAGTTCTGGTCCTCCTTTTTTTGTAGTTGAACAGTTATATGAAGACTCTCCACTTTAACACTACCGGCGGGGAAGAGATTCTCTTTGATGAAACCGGAAGCCTTCCAAGCCATGTTGACATTTTAAACTTTATCGTATCAGAAGATGGAACCAACTATTTTCGTGAAGTTGGTCATTCCTTCACATCTGGTGGTCATGAGGAGCTGTTCCTGAATGAAAGTGCCATTTGGTGGGGTCCCGCCTTTGCACAGGTACTTTCAGAGCAATTTGTAAAATTACTTATCTAAAACACACTTGCTTTTTTTCACATTTGTATATATGAAAACCTTTTCCTTAACCAAGTTGCAAATGTTAAGCCTTCCAAAGGACATCTTTGTTAGGGAGTTTTACACAAGATACTTTATGTGACAGAACTTGGAAAAGCCCACCTTAGGTGATAGGGTTGTAACCCTTCGGTTTAACCTGAACTACCCAAAGGTTTGGTAGGAATGGCTCAGCAGCCAGGCTTATTCTAAGAGGGAGAAGGGCTGTAGTGAGGCACACAGTACAGAGAGCAATCAGTTCAAGGAAACATTGAAACACTAGCAGTTATATAAAAATAGTAATTTATTTTATATATACTATGGCTTTTAATAATACATCATTTAAGTACTATTCACACAGTAATATCGTAGTAGAATTAAAGGTAGCGCATGTTAAATAAAATGTAAAGCAACACCAAAGTAAGAGAAAACGACTGATACTATTAAGCAAACTTAGATCAACTCTTGCAACTTTAGTTAACCCCTGCCCCAACCGATATTCAAAAGTCCAACCCTATACTAAATTGGTCTCACAGAGTCAGGAGGGTGACTGGGGGTCCCTTCCATTTTTCAGATAAGTAATAGTTTTCCACTCAGAACACTTTGGCAGGCTTTCCAAAAGACCCATGAAGACCTCCCCCACCCATGAAGGTAGAGGAATGCTCAACTAAGAACAAGTCATCAGGAACAGGGCTTATAAAAGTACAGCCACCATTTTTCCCCTGTGTCCCTACTGTAGCAGCGAAGACAGCCTGTGGTAGAAGCCCACAAAATGTGCAAATATGTACACTGCCACCAGCTTGTCAGATGAACTTGCAACAGTAAGTAAACGTCACTGAAACAGTGGGAAGAAGGAGACAATGTTTCCACTCAGCACTCCACATAAAGTAAGATGTGCTGACCTCCCAAAATAAAGTACAGGAGGGAGACAAGGGTTTCCCCCTGTCTTGGTAACAGTTGTTGACCCAGGTAAAATAAAAAGGGAAGCTCAAGGAGCTCCCAGCTACACTGCACAGAAAGTGCCTTGTGTTGCAATAGTAAAAGGTAGATGCCAGAAAATGTGGAGGAAAGCATAACTCCAAGAAATAGTATCAAATAGAGGTAAAAAGGATTACCAATTTTAGAGTTAGAGAATCAATGAGTGTGGAAAAAGTTTTCCACTTACTCAGGCTAGTCCAAAAATACATTTGTCCAACAAAAATGATGGGGGACTCACAAAGTGGGAAGAATTACAATCAAAAAGGAAATGCTACCTAACACTTTTCGTTCCTTCAATTTACTCAACATTTGGAGACAGGAAATTTCAAGAAATCCACTCACATATTGTTGTATTCTAATGCACTCGTTGGGTAATGTATTCTGGGCAACAGGATATGCCTTGTACATTATATTGTGAAGAAACTGTTTATGCAAGATGAATGAAAATATGATATAGAACACTCATTTTTTTTATGGCCACATAGAGCAAAAGAAAACAAAAGAAAAAGTGCAAGTGGTGGGGCGAAGTGAAGTGCGATACAGTAAAAGAAAAAGTAGAAATCATACACGATATAAGGCCTCATTACAACAACGACAGTGCGGATACAAATGGCAGTAAAGTGGCAGTAATTCTGTCGCCTCCACTTTACCACCGCAATTACTGCACTGATTTACTACGAGTTTGGCGGTAGGAAGGAAGATTTACCTCAAGCGAAAAATTGGCTGATTTACTGCACAGTAATTCCTATGCTGGTAAATCTGACAAAAATTCCCATGGTGTCCAAAGGACTCCAAAAAGGGCTATCACCATCACCGGAGCAAGTGGTGGTAAAATTAATAGATTGTGGTTTTAATTCTGCAGAAGAACTGCCGAATTACTGCCAAACTATAATGAAAATAATGTTTAAAACATCTTCTCTGAGTGACCCTCTACAGTCTACCACCACTGTTGCATTAATAGTAATTTAGTAAACCCAGACCTGAACGTCCCGGTACAATTGATCCAAAGGCAGACATTGGCCCTCATTACGACCCTGGCGGAAAGTGACTGACCGGACCGCCACAGCGTAAATAGCGTTTCCGCCATTGCACGATGGAGCAAAGTGCGGCCCATTCCGACCCATCGGGCACGAGCACCACGGCATGGCGGAAGTGCAAAGTCTGCGATGGCGGAAATTACCCCAAAACGGCCCACACCGCCGCCGTACGGCGCCCTAGGTGCAATACCGCCACCCATCTTAGCGGACACCGCAGTGAGCGCCAACCGGAAAGTACGGTGGCCGGAAATATACGGAAACGGAAGTAAAAACATGGGCCCGGAACGGGAAACAACACGCCGTACACCTATAAACCACAAAATCCACACAACCACTAAAAACACTACCCTGAGACACATCCCAACCCGTCATCCACCCTAGCGAAACCAAGAAAAATGGGAAAAGTAGCGAAGAAAGCGTGCGACCGCAAGCGGCAGGTCCACTTCTCCCGTGAGGAACTCACCGTGCTTACAGAGACCCTCCAGGAGAATGCCGCCGCCGTCTTCTCCACGCAAATGACCAGGACGGCACTTGCGAACAAGAAGGCCATATGGGCCTTGGTGGCACAGCGGGTAAGTGCGGTGGGGACCGCACCCCGCAACCCACAGCAATGCAGAAAGCGATGGGACGACCTGCGGATACGCGTCCGTAGCATACTTTCTGCCAACCGCAACATTGCCACAGCCACCGGGGGAGGATCGGAATCACCCATCAAGTTGACCCCCTGGGAAGAAATCTGTGCCTCCACCATTGGAATGGAGAGTATAGAGGGAGTCGGAGGGATGGAGAAAGGAGTGCAGACATCCGAAGAATCAGGTAGGTGGCCCAAATGAAACAATGCTAAATCCACAATGTCCAATCATGTGAAGTACCATGTGTCCACATAGTGCAACAGAAACACATGTCCAGGAGAACGTCCACACACATTGGCCTGATAGCGCACTTTAAAACTCACAATAAATACATAAATAATTAAAAACCCCAAAAACACCCACTACACGTGCAGCAGGCACACCCTAACTGCAGGCTGCCAAACAACTGCACCCTCACTCCACACACAAATGAAAGCACCTCCAAGGCCCCGACCCAAATCACCCTCAGGTACCACCCCAATGCATGTGATACATTGCCATTCCAATTCCCACAGACCCATTAATAACGCTCGCCCTCCTTTACTCCACCACAGGGTCCGATCCAAACGACGAGCTTCAGGACACCCCTACCAGCACACCTGCAAAGAGGGCCAAGACCAACGGCCAAAGACCCTCCACCTCAGCTGCACGCATCAAGACACGGCAGCAGCACAAATCAGGTGGCAGCACAGAGGAGGGAACATCAACAGGCACCCCAGCAGCCAGCATGCCCACAACAGCAGCACCACAGGTCCCCCCAATGGATGCCACAGAAGGCACTGCCTCTGGTGGCAGCAGCACCATAGGTGACACCCCATTAATGGCAGCATGCTCCGACACAGAAGACGGGGATCTCGAAGTCAGATCCATCCATGACCTGTCCCAATCCCCCTGTCTGTCCCATCCCGTACACCATGAGGATACCACGCAGGGGCACCCACAAAACGACGACTGGCCATCCCCCACAAGCCCTGTGGCAGGGCAACATGAGGCGAACAGCCACTCTGTGACACCACCGCAAATGGCATGGCCCAGCAGAGGCAACAGTCCCTCGACCAGTTAATCGTGCAACAGCAGCAACTGGCCACGCTCCTCAAGGACCATGCCGATGAATGTGGGGGCACTAAGGCAGACATAGAAACATCAACTGAGACACTTAGGGCAGAAATGGAGAGAAGTACAGAGACACTAAGGGCACAAATGGAGAGTAGCACCGAGTGCCTGAGAGTCCAAATGGAGAGTAGCACCGAGAGCCTGAGAGTCCAAATGGGGAGTAGCACCGAGAGCCTGAGAGTCCAAATGGAGAGAAGCACCGAGAGCCTGAGGGGGGAACTGCATGCGACGTCCAAAGACGTATGTGCCGAACTTGCCGCAGTGCGCCATGTGATCACTGAGCTCTCACAAACCCTTAGGGACATGCATGGACGTGAGCAGGCAGAGACATCATCCGTTGCAAGTTCCGTCCAGGGCAGCCCCCAACGTAGATCTGGGAGGAACCTGCGCTCCACAGGCAGGGGTGCCCCTGATACCCGCAGAGGGGGCTTGCAATAGCGACTGCCCACTGACAATGAGCATCTTTGGACACTGGTGTTCGGGAGGGAGGTAGGAGGGTGGAGGGGGTGTGTTGGGCTCACTTGGGTGGCGGGTCGATAGGGTGTTCAACATGATATCACATATGCCATAAACAATGCACGATCAACCAATGAGATGTGTGGACAATGATCTTTGTGTACTAGGCCATCATAGGCGTACAGTCCATATTGTGCATGTACCAGACACACACAGTGCCACGAGTCCCGTGTCCATGTATCAGCCACCAGGCGTGAGTGCTAGAAGCATGCATCAATGAGATGCTGACGAATGTCACGGCCCTCCTGTGCCTCGCGGACTCCTTGAGGTGCTGCCACATCCCCACCCTCATCATGACCATCTTCAGGTGCTTGCAGTTCTGCGTCAGGGGGCATGGGCACATTTCTACGTACGCACATGTTGTGTAGCATGTCACATGCCATCACCATCTTTGCAACCTTCTCATGGCGGTACAGGAGTGCCCCGCCAGACCTGCTGAGGCACCGGAAACGAGTCTTCAGTAGGCCGAATGCCTGTTCAATGACTACACGGGTACGTGAGTGGGCATGGTTGTAGTCCTCCTCATGCTGGTCCCGTGGGTTCCGGACTGGTGTGAGGAGCCATCTCTTCAGTGGATATCCAGCATCACCTGTATGTGGACGATAAACGAATTATGTGGAATGCCATTGCTACGTACGCACCCCCCCCCCTTCCTGCCAGGTCATTGCCGCATCACATACCCCACATCATCATGCATGAAATGAGACTCACCGAGTAGCCAGGATCTGTACCCTGCGTGTCGCTCCATGTAGCGTGGTATTGTTGAGTTCCTCAAGACCATAGAATCATGGGTTGATCCAGGGAATCGGGCACAACAATGTGTAATGATCCTGTTGGAGTCACACACCATTTGTACATTCAGAGAATGAAATTGTTTTCGGTTGCGGTACTGGGCCTCCATGGCATGTGGGACGACCAATTCCACATGGGTGCAGTCGATGGCACCAAGGCAACCCGGTATGCCGCCAAGTGCATGGAATCCCACTTTTGTGTTGGTAATTTCCTGCTCCGAGCGTGGTAGAGAGATGTAGTCGTCTGCGTGCTGCAGGAGGGCATCGAGCACTTGCAATAGTGTCCGTGAGAACAGTGGCTGAGAAATGCCATGCAACTGTCCGACTGTGTGCTGGTAGGTGCCTGTGGCCAGGAAGTGTAGTACAGACACCACCTTCAGTAGGGGTGGGATGGCGGTTGGGCTATCTATCATGCTGACAAGGTCAGCCTGTGTCATGTCCACAATGGCGGCTATGGTGTCCCGGTCCAAACGGTAGAGGGTGTGGATCTGCTCATCAGTGAGGTTGAACGGATGTGCTCGGAGGCGTGGGATTGCGGCTGCCTGCGTGGTGGTAGTGGCTGTGCTGGCGGCCCTTGCAGGCCCTGCCTTGCCCTCCTCCTCCTCCTGCGTCTCCTCCGTGCGGCCGGTTGTAGTTGGTGTTCGTCTTCTTCTTGGAGTTGGAGTACTTGCAGTGCTATCAGGTCCCCCAGGGCCAACATCGCGAGTCCTGCCGGTAGCATTTCGGAGTGGGTGTGGTTGTGGGAGGAGACTGGGTGTGCAATTTATGTGTTTTCAGGCTGTATGGCCTCCACCTGTGGTGATTCATTCCACCTGTGCAAGCTGCTCTCCCCTTTGGCCGAGCACGTCCCGCACACAACGCTGCAATTCGAGGAATGGCATCTTGCTATTGCAATCATGTATTTGTACCCGATGGCCGTGTAACATTGGTTGATATGTTCATTCGGCTATGGTCCCATTGTTTCACATACAATCTTTGCAGTCGCGAACAGACTTGTGAAGGGTCAGTGGAACGTAGTACTCGAGTAACGGTGGACCCTCATGCATCACTGTACCGAGTTGCAACGACGGCCGGGGCGTCCCATTTGTGAGTGAAGGCAGTTGCCATTTTCACACACAGCCGCACTAGATGGATTAATTTGTGATTTCAAGCGGCCACAGATGCCTTTTCGACGTGATGTTGCAAATGAGGAATTCGAAGGGCTGCGCTTTCGGTTATCAGCTAGCGGCGAGGAGATGCCCACAGGTCTGACTGCAAATATAACGTTCTATTGTTCAATGTCCTTGGGACAGGGGCCATGGCGAGGATGCATGATTGATTTGAATAGTTTGGGATGCGCAATAGCGAAGTGGACGATGAGGCCGGACGTTCCCAAATACATGTTACTTCACAACACTGGAATTACGGGCTGGGGCACAGTGGATTTTGCAGGCTGCATAACGCACAGACTCAATGGAATTCTCACATGTTATGTGAGTATGGAAACAGGCGTTTTCATTACGGGATGAGGGAATGATGAATGGATGCATGGGCAGATGATTTGATACAGTGTTTGCCATGTACAGGGCTTCTTGGAATCTGTCCGCCTCCCCTGCGCTATGTGATGCAGGGCTGCCATAGTGGGACCATCGTCTATCTGGCCTTGTTGAGCCCTCCCTGTCTCGACGCGCCCTCAGACACTTGTGTCCATGCACGTTACCAATCCCATCTGATGGATTCTGTTTTCACAGACGCATGCACAGGTACACTCGTTTGTGATGGTGTTTACACCTCGATATAGATAGTTATGAGTCGCAAGTGGTTTTGGGGTGGTGATGATCCTTTGGAGTGGGCTAGCATGCATATGGCTGTGGATTTAGTGTGATCATTGAAGTGAGTTGTTCGAATGTAGTTCTGATGGCCATTCTGTTCTTTTTCTTTTCTTTTGGTTGACAGGTATCTCCTCCCCTTTTGCCACTGCCATCTGTATGCCACTCCTGCAGATGGCTTTTACTCCCGACACCTGCTGCTTCGTGTTAATCAGTGGAGCAGCATTACGATCTTATGGGACGATCGCCAATGGGCCACATGCCCTTACGCAGTACTAGTGGCTCGGAGCAACATTTCGGCCTTTCAGCTGGACTAGTGCCTCCCCATTGGGACGGCCCTGCGGTTCTGTGCGCTTCCATGTTGCCTTTTCGTACGAGAATGTGGCTCTGTGTACCATGAAGGAACAGGGCGTCACACAAGAAGTAGCTGGTCATTTCTTGCGGATGCAGCCCACAATGGTGAAATGTGTTTTGGAGTTCATGGCCTAATGGCTGTATTGGCTTGGTGAATTTGTTGTGCATTAAATTTCTATTCTGATATGGGCCGTGTAGCGTTCTTCTTTCCAAGTGATGTGGCATATTCCTATTTGGGGAGCGATGTATTGTGAGGAGATCTGCATTGGGTTCCAGCTTCGGAGTATAGTTGCGTGGTACTGTGCTGGGCGCGTTTGCCTACGAAGCCCAGTGAGGTCAGGGATGAGGGCTGCCAATATGACTGTTTGAATGATGTCATGCTCAGGGGCGGGGGATTAGGTTTTGTGTAACAGATGCCGGTCAGCCAGGTGGACTGGTGGAATGATGTGATTTTCGGAATATTGCTGGTCACAGGTGCCTGTGTTTGCGTGCGTTCCTTGGTGGGGGACTGTGGTCATGTCCATTGGAATGGCTTCTGTATTCGTGCCATCTGTGCCCTGCGGCTCCCATTGGCCCCTCTTGAGATTCTTTTGTTCGTTGGCATGCATGGGTGACTTGTACATTTCACTGGTTGCATTGTGACTTCATTGCACCTACGGGGAGTTGTACTATGTGGCCAGGGAGCGGTGTACAGGCACTCAGTGGGGCCGTTTACGGTTGATTCGCGATGCCGTACTTCTCACCATGGCGGAATGGTACTTTCCGCCGTGCTTGATGGCGTTAGGTACATGTCCGCTAGGGTCGGAATTCGCGTACCCTTGCGCCATGGTGGTATTTACGGTTTGGCATGGCGCGCGCGCGCGTACTTGGTGCAGTTAGCGTTGGCGTTCACTACGGTGTCGCTAATGGCATCGTACTTTGCGGTGACGGGTCATAGTCGCACCGAGCGCTATTCGATGGCGGTATTGCATTTCCGCCATCGTTTTTCGATTTCCGCCAGGGTCGTAATGAGGCCCATTGTGTTTAGATGAAGTGCTTGCTACTAAGGACCTGGACAGGCAGACATCCTCCAATTTCACGACAGCTGAAAGCCGATATCAGAATTTTTGGCAGCGGCCCTCAGAACATGGAAAAGTGCACCAGTGCGTTTTGCATCTCATCGTGGGCAGTGCTACATTAACCCTATGTTACTAACACCAATGTTTGCTTACCTGTCAAAAAACTCTTTCTGCTCTACGGGGCAGCGCTACATTAACCCTATGTTACCAATGTTCCCCCAAGTTTTGTATTAACCCCATATTATCTATTTTAACCCTACGTTGTACAGGGCAGTGCAGAATTAACCCGTCAGAAAATGCTTCTGTTGGCATTTTTTGACAGTGTTTTTTGTAGCCAACCCTATGTTGTACAGGGCAGCCAGCATTAACCCTATGTTAGCAATTAGTACCTCATTTTTTTTACTAACCCCATGTTATCAATTTTAACCTTGTGCTGTACAGGGCAGTGCAGCATTAAGCCTATGGTGGCAATTTTGAACCCCATTTTGTGTCATTTATGGCGTGATTGCAAAATTTGATGGCAGGGTAATCAAAATCTGATGGCAAGTAAAAAGGAATTTTCTGCTGCCCTGCAAAGCCGCCTGTGAGGAATTATGTCAACTTAACCCTATGGTGGCTTGGCGCTGCCCTTCTCGGGCAACTGGAGCTGTGCCTCATCATTTTTAACCCTATGTTGCCTCATTTAGGCAGCCTAAGCACATTCTGACGGCAGCCTAAGCAAAATCTGACGGCACTTAAAATGGCATTTTCTGCTGCCCTGCAAAGCCACCTGTGAGGAATTGTACCAACTTAACCCTATGGTGGCTTGGTGCCGTCCTTCCTGGGCAACTGGAGCTGTGCCTCATCATTTTTAACCCTATGTTGCCTCACTTAGGCAGCGTAAGCAAAATCTGATGGCAGCCTAAGGAAAATCTGACGGCACGAAAATTGTCATTTTCTGCTGCCCTGCAAAGCCGCCTGTGAGGAATTGTGTCAACTTAACCCTATGGTGGCTTGGCGCTGCCCTTCTCGGGCAACTGGAGCTGTGCCTCATCATTTTTAACCCTATGTTGCCTCATTTAGACAGCCTCAGCAAAATCTAACGCCACGTAAAATGGCATTTTCTACTGCCCTCCAAAGCCGCCTGTGAGAAATTGTGCCAACTTAACCCTATGGTGGCTTGGCGCCACCCTTCCCCGGCAAATGGAGCTGTGCCTCATCTTTTTTAACCCTATGTTGCCTCATTTAGGCAGCCTAAGAAAAATCTGACGTCACGTAAAATGGCATTTCCTGCTGCCCTGCAAAGCCGCCTGTGAGGAATTGTGGCAACTTAACCCTATGGTGGCTTGGTGCCATCCTTCCTGGGAAACTGGAGCTGTGCCTCATCATTTTTAACCCTATGTTGCTTCATTTAGGCAGCCTAAGCAAATTCTGACGGCAGCCTAAGCAAAATCTGACGGCACGTAAAATGGCATTTTCTGCTGCCCTGCAAAGCCGCCTGTGTGGAATTGTGCCAACCTAACCCTATGGTGGCCTGGCACCACCCTTCCCATGCGACTGGAGCTGTGCCTCATCATTTTTAACCCTATGTTGCCTCATTTAGGCAGCCTAAGCAAATTCTGACGGCCCCCTAAGCAAAATCTGACGGCACGTAAAATGGCATTTTCTGCTGCTCTGCAAAGCCGCCTCTGTGGAATTGTGCCAACTTAACACTATGGTGGCTTGGCGCCGTCCTTCCTGGGCAACTGGAGCTGTGCCTCATCATTTTTAACCCTATTTTGCCTCATTTAGGCAGCCTAAAGAAACTCTGACGGCAGCCTAAGCAAATTCTGACGGCAGCCTAAGCAAAATCTGACGGCACGTAAAATGGCAGTTTCCTCTGCCCTGCAAAGCCGCCTGTGAGGAATTGTGCCAACCTAACCCTATGGTGGCTTGGCGCCGTCCGCTCTGGGTAACTGGAGCTGTGCCTCATCATTTCTAACTCTAGGTTGCCTCATTTAGGCAGCCTAAGCAAATTCTGATGGCAGCCTAATCAAATTCTGACGGCAGCCTAAACAAAATCTGACAGAACGTAAAATGGCATTTACTGCTGCCCTGCAAAGCCGCCTGTGAGAAATTGTGCCAACTTGAGCTGTGCCTCATCATTTTTAACCCTACGTTGCCTCATTTAGGCAGCCTAAGCGAAATCTGACGGCAGCATAAGCAAAATCTGACGGCATGTAAGAATGACATTATCTGCTGCCCTGCAAAGCCGCCTGTGAGGAATTCTGCCAACTTAACCCTATGGTGGCTTGGCGCCGCCCTTCTCGGGCAACTGGAGCTGTGCCTCATCATTTGTAACCCAATGTTGCCTCATTTAGGCAGCCTAAGCAAATTCTGACGGCAGCCTAAGCAAAATCTGACGGCATGTAAAATGGCATTTTTCTCTGCCCTGCAAAGCCGCCTTTGTGGAATTGGGCCAACTTAACCCTATGGTGGCCTGGCACCACCCTTCCCAGGGCAACTGGAGCTGTGCCTCATCATTTTTAACCATGTGTTGCCTCATTTAGGCAGCCAAAGCAAATTCTGATGGCAGCCTAAGCAAAATCTGACGGCAGCCTAAGCAAAATCTGACGGCACGTAAAATGGCATTTTCTGCTGCCCTGCAAAGCCGCCTGTAAGGAATTGTGCCAACTTAACCCTATGGTGGCTTGGTGCCGTCCTTCCCGGGCAACTAGAGCTGTGCCTCATCATTTTCAACCCTATGTTGCCTCATTTGGGCAGCCTAAACAAATTCTGACGCCAGTCTAATCAAAATCTGACGGTACGTAAAATGGCATTTTCTGCTGACCTGCAAAGCCGCCTGTGAGGAATTGTGCCAACTTAACCCTATGGTGGCTTGGCGCCCTCCTTCCTGGGCAATTGGAGCTGTGCCTCATCATTTTTAACCCTGTGCTGCCTCATTTAGGCAGCCTAAGCAAAATCTGACGGCACGTAAAATGGCATTTTCTGCTGCTCTGCAAAGCCGCCTATGAGGAATTGTGTCAATTTAACCCTATGGAGGCTTGGCGCTGTCCTTCAACTGGAGCTGTGCCTCATAATTTTTAACCCTATGTTGCCTCATTTAAGCAACTTAACCAAAATCTGACGGCAGACTAAGCAAAATTTGACGTCACGTAAAATGGCATTTTCTGCTGCCCTGCAAAGCCGCCTGTGAGGAATTGTCAACTTAACCCTATGGTGGCTTGGCACCGCCCTTCCCGGGCAACTGGAGCTGTGCATCATCATTTTTAACCCTATGTTGCCTCATTTAGGCAGCCTAAGCAAAATCTGACGGAAGCCTAAGTAAAATCTGACGGCACGTAAAATGGCATTTTCTGCTTCCCTGCAAAGCCGCCTGTGTAGAATTGTGCCAACTTAACCCTATGGTGCCTGGCACCACCCTTCCCAGGCAACTGGAGCTGTGCCTCATCCTTTTTAACCCTATGTTGCCTCATTTAGGCAGCCTAAGCAAAATCTGACGGCACGTAAAATGGCATTTTCTGCTGCCCTGCGAAGCCGCCTGTGAGGAATTGTGCCAACTTATCCCAATGGTGGCTTGGTGCCATCCTTCCCGGGCAACTGGAGCTGTGCCTCATCATTTTTAACCCTATGTTGCCTCATTTAGGCAGCCGAAGCAAATTCTGATGGCAGCCTAAGCAAAATCTGACGGCACGTAAAATGGCATTTTCTACTGCCCTGCAAAGCGGCCTGTGAGGAATTGTGCGACTTAACCCAATGGTGGCTTGGTGCCATCCTTGCCGGGCAACTGGAGCTGTGCCTCATAATTTTTAACCCTATGTTGCCTCATTTAGGCAGCCTAAGGAAAATCTGACGGCAGCCTAAGCAAATTCTGACGGCAGCCTAAGCAAAATCTGACGGCACGTAAAATGGCATTTTATGCTGCCCTGCAAAGCTGCCTCTGAGGAATTGTGCCTACTTAACCCTATGGTGGCTTAGCGCCATCCTTCCTGGGCAACTGGAGCTGTGCCTCATCATTTTTAACCCTATGTTGCCACATTTAGGCAGCCTAAGCAAAATCTGACGGCAGCCTAAGCAAATTCTGACGGCAGCCTAAGCAAAATCTGACGGCACGTAAAAAAGGCATTTTCTGCTGCCCTGCAAAGCCGCCTGTAAGGAATTGTGCCATCTTAACCCTATGGTTGCTTGGGGCCGTCCTTCCTGGGCAACTGGAGCTGTGCCTAATCATTTTTAATGCTATGTTGCCTCATTTAGGCAGCCTAAGCAAAATCTGACGGCAGCCTAAGCAAATTCTGACGGCAGCCTAAGCAAAATCTGACGGCACGTAAAATGGCATTTTATGCTGCCCTGCAAAGCTGCCTCTGAGGAATTGTGCCAACTTGACCCTATGGTGGCTTGACGCCGTCCTTCTCGGGCAACTGGAGCTGTGCCTCATCATTTTTAACCCTATGTTGCCTCATTTAGGCAGCCTAAGCAAATTCTGATGGCAACCTAATCAAAATCTGACGGCACGTAAAATGGCATTTTCTGCTGCCCTGCAAAGCGGCCTGTGAGGAATTGTGCGACTTAACCCAATGGTGGCTTGGTGCCATCCTTGCCGGGCAACTGGAGCTGTGCCTCATCATTTTTAACCCTATGTTGCCTCATTTACTCAGCCTAAGCAAAATTTGACGCCAGCCTAAGTAAAATCAGACGGCACGTAAAATGGCATTTTCTGATGCCCTGCAAAGCCGCCTGTGTTGAATTGTGCCAACTTAACCCTATGGTGGCTTGGCGCCGCCCGTCCCACGCAACTGGAGCTGTGCCTCATCATTTTTAACCCTATGTTGCCTCATTTAGGCAGCCTAAGCAAAATCTGACGGCAGCCTAAGCAAAATCTGACAACCCGTAAAATGGCATTTTCTGCCCCCCTACAAAGCCGCCTGTGAGGAATTGTGCCATCTTGACCCTATGGTGGCTTGGCGCAGCCCTTCCTGGGCAACTGGAGCTGTGCCTCATCATTTTTAACCCTATGTTGCCTCATTTAGGCAGCTTAAGCAAAATCTGACGGCAGACTAAGCAAAATTTGACGGCACGTAAAATGGCCTTTTCTGCTGCCCTGCAAAGCCGCCTGTGAGGAATTGTCAACTTAACCCTATGGTGGCTTGGCGCCGCCCTTCCCGGGCAACTGGAGCTCAGCCTCATCATTTTTAACCCTATGATGCCACATTTAGGCAGCCTAAGCAAATTCTGACGGCAGCCTAAGCAAAATCTGACCGCACGTAAAATGCATTTTCTGCTGCCCTGCAAAGCCACCTGTGAGGAATTGTACCAACTTAACCCTATGGTGGCTTGGCACCGTCCTTTCCGGGCAACTGGAGCTGTGCCTCATCATTTTTAACCCTATGTTGCCTCATTTAGGCAGCCTAAGCAAAATCTGACGGCAGCCTAAGCAAAATCTGACAACCCGTAAAATGGCATTTTCTGCTGCCCTACAAAGCCGCCTGTGAGGAATTGTGCCATCTTGACCCTATGGTGGCTTGGCGCAGCCCTTCCTGGGCAACTGGAGCTGTGCCTCATCATTTTTAACCCTATGTTGCCTCATTTAGGCAGCTTAAGCAAAATCTGACGGCAGACTAAGCAAAATTTGACGGCACGTAAAATGGCCTTTTCTGCTGCCCTGCAAAGCCGCCTGTGAGGAATTGTCAACTTAACCCTATGGTGGCTTGGCGCCGCCGTTCCCGGGCAACTGGAGCTCTGCCTCATCATTTTTAACCCTATGATGCCACATTTAGGCAGCCTAAGCAAATTCTGACGGCAGCCTAAGCAAAATCTGACCGCACGTAAAATGCATTTTCTGCTGCCCTGCAAAGCCACCTGTGAGGAATTGTACCAACTTAACCCTATGGTGGCTTGGCACCGTCCTTTCCGGGCAACTGGAGCTGTGCCTCATCATTTTTAACCCTATGTTGCCTCATTTAGGCAGCCTAAGCAAAATCTGATGGCAGCCTAAGCAAATTCTGAGGGCAGCCTAAGCAAAATCTGACGGCACGTACAATGGCATTTTCTGCTGCTCTGCAAAGCCGTCTGTGTGGAATTGTGCCAACTTAACCCTATGGTGGCTTGGTGCCGTCCTTCCCGGGCAACTGGAGCTGTGCCTCATAATTTTTAACCCTATGTTGCCTCATTTAGGCAGCCTAAGGAAAATCTGACGGCAGCCTAAGCAAATTCTGACGGCAGCCTAAGCAAAATCTGACGGCACCTAAAATGGCATTTTATGCTGCCCTGCAAAGCTGCCTCTGAGGAATTGTGCCTACTTAACCCTATGGTGGCTTAGCGCCATCCTTCCTGGGCAACTGGAGCTGTGCCTCATCATTTTTAACCCTATGTTGCCACATTTAGGCAGCCTATGCAAAATCTGAGGGCAGCTTAAGCAAAATCTGACGGCACATAAAATGGCATTTTCTGCTGCTCTGCAAAGCCGCCTGTGAAGAATTGTGCCAACTTAACCCTATAGTGGCTTGGCACCGTCCTTCCCGGGCAACTTGAGCTGTGCCTCAGCATTTTTTCTTTTCTTCTTTTAGAGTATTACGGCTGTTCTTGCTTAGAAGTTTACACATTTTACTGTTAATGTGATGATTGTTTTGTAAAGGTACATTTTAAACAAACACAATAAAAAATGTTTTTTGAAAAAAGTATTGAGTCCTTTCCTTTCGCCAGCTGTACAACCTGAAGGCTTGTCCGAGCCCATTTTTTATTCCAAGAGCCCCCCCCTGTGGTGTTATCTATTGTGGTGGTTGCCCTCCCCGGGCTTTCATTTTGCCTTAAAGTTTAGCCTCCCTGGTGCTTTTATTCTGGTTCTGGGCCTCTCGGACCGCTCGAGGCTCATGGGGGGGACTCCTTTATGTAATGTCTTTGAAGCCCGGTCTTGTAGTGATGAGGTGCTGGTGGGTCCCCCTCCTACTCCCCTGAGCCTCCTTTTGTGGGACCTCTGTTCTTCAGCTACTTGGAGATTCTCTCCTTGTGGAGGTGCAGGGGGCTATACCTGGTGGGTTGTCTCTCTCTCCTGGACCAGGTCTGCGGGGCCCCTAGTCCTTTACTTCCCCCACTTTTAGGGGGCAATATCTCCCAGCGACCCCCCCCCCCGCCTGGGGTATCAGCTTTGCCCCTCTTGATATTAGAGGCTTCATCTCCTGTGGTTGCCACCGTTTGTATGGTTAGGTGTGCCTGCCCCCCCCCAGAACCTCCACCTTAGCTCCTTTATCCTGCTCAGGGGAGCCGGGGTGTCTGGCGTCACTCTTGTGGGCCCTTGATCGTATCTTGCCAGGGCCTCCAGGGTGTGGTGCCTTTGCCCTTCCTGGCCTCAATCTTCTCCTGGATGGTTGGTGTGGTGGGGGTTTTGAGGTAGTCCTCTAGGTATAGCTGATTGCTTTGTGGCCCGGAGCCTCCTCCCTCCCTTGCTATGTCCTACGGTATCTTCCTCTGTGTGTTCGCTTTAATGGAGGGTCCTCACCTGTTGCACTCGTCGGGGTTGCACTTGTCGGGATCCTTATGAGGCTCCACGGGTGCTCCTGCTATCCCCCTGTTGCTCGCCTCTACGCTTGCCCTTTCAAGGCTCCCGCTATCCCCCTGTTGCTCTCCTCTACGCTTGCCACTTCAAGGCTCCTGCTGTCCCCCTGTTGCTCTCCTCTACGCTTGCCCCTTCAAGGCTCCTGCTGTCCTCCTGTTGTTCTCCTCTATGCTTGCCCTTTCAAGGCTCCTGCTATCCCCCTGTTGCTCTCCTCTACACGTGTCCCTTCAAGGCTCAGGGCTGGCTCCAGCTGCTTTCCCACTCATAAGGCAATGGATGGAGGGAGAGGCTCTTTGCAAACAAAACTAGCTGCTTAGGTGCTGCAGGTAGATTAAAGTGCCTGAACTGCCTGGGCCAGCCTTTCAGGGCCCAAAGAGGAGATGAGTAGTGCCTTTGAAGAGTTAGTGTTGCCCGAACTACGTAATGGGATGCTAATGAACCTGCTAATAAAATAACTACCCTTTTGTGAGGGTCCAATAAGTAATGATATTGAGCATTGATTTCTAATAATTTAAGGAATGTAGCAAGCACACTTTGTTGTGATATGCACATAGTTGGCAGGTCACACCATTTTTTAAATGTTCGTAGGTAGGCCATCCCTATCAGGTTTTAGACCATGGCCATCATTCAAGAAATGCCTCCAAATGAGCCCCCATCCCCTTACTTTCTTACCCCACTTAACGCCCTGGGTGTACTTGAAGCATGGTATGGGTAACATATAAAACATTCTTGCAGAGGGCCGGTTGTGGGTTCACTGGATTCATGCTCAAACACCGCCTGGGGACCGTATGGGAACCTGGCGCATAAAGTGTTGCTAAGTATCACACACCAGGTGAAAAGTGCGACTTCCCTCTCATGCAATTATCACACCATTGACGAGAAGTCCTGTCCCGCCTCCCCTCACTGAAACAATTACACTCATGCTGAAACCAACGCTACAAGTGACTGCACACTACACATCCCATCTTGCAAAACCGCAGCTATCTGGACAATTGGAGACACTCACTGCCATCTTTGCATCCCTCAATACCACATTGTATGTGCCTCACTGCCTCTGTACTCGAAACCCTTTCCGACTGAAGCACTCCTCTTTTGCCTATCATTAACTGCTCCCAGTAGGACACACCTGTATTAGTTCCGGAGGCAAGTGGCCTTCACAGAATCATAGTTGACTAGCCAAACCCTCCGATTGGGTTTATAGCTCTTTGGTGACTATTAGCCAATTAGGAGAGCCGTTCTGTTTGGGATATGAGGCACACTGTGAAAAATCAACTTCCGGTGCACCAGTGGTGCAGGGATGAATATCTATTTCTAAACCATCAAACAACCCCACAACCTCTAGTACACCATAAGGGATCTGAACAGATTGGAAACATAAGTAAATTATAAACCTTGTTCAATTTTGGTAACATGGACGGAGTGGCAGGCTTATCTGCGAATAGTCGTGGATCGTTGGTTAGTTGCAACAGAGCGAAAATACAATTATTACCCAGTGTCTTTGCTTTGGGTAATAATCGCTTCGTGAAAGCAAGGTGAGTGGAAAGCATCTAAAAGCTCCTCCAAGCCTGTTTTTTCCATTTAATTGTATTAATCTGTGCTCTGTGCCTCAGTGAATCCCTCTCCCTACCTTCCCCACCCGCTTCTTCTTCCTGATCTCTGTCCGTCTCCCAGCCCGCCCACCTCCCTGATTGGTCAGATGATTGGTCAGATCACTAGTCTTAACTGATATGAGTTTCTTGATCTACTATCCGCCAGTTGTCGCTGTGTACCCCCGCCCTTATTTCCCTTGTCTTCACTGTGTGCCCACAACCCGTTAGGTCCCAACGTTTCACTATATGTCAAGACCCCCTGGTTCCCATCTCGTCACTGCCCCTCCAACAACCTCTGGTCCAGTGCGATGCCCCCAGCTTCTCGCCTGGTCCCCCAAGATATTGCTGTCTACCCCATGCCCCTCTCGTGTCCCATGTTGTCGCTGTGTGCCCCCAGGCCCTTCTGGTCTCCCTTGATGTCGCGATATACCCCCAGGCCTTTGGTCCTGTGATGTCTCTCTGTACCCTCTGGCCCCCTGCATGCTGTTGATGTTTGCCCCTACCTATGGTCCCCTGCGATGCCGCTGTGTACCCAACCCCTCCGGTCCTCGTTTACAGTTCCCAGACATGCCCTCCTGTCTGTGCCCTAGCACCTGCACTGTCTAGGTGTCTCTAGACCGAGTGCAGTAGCTAGTCTTCACATTTGTGCTGTTCATGCCCTGTGGGAGTGTCTTTGCTTTCTCCCTCTTTCCCTCGCTTGTCATCGAACGCCTTTGAAGTGCATTGCTCTTAGGCGCTGTGTGCATAAACATCAAATCATATCAGTATGCTTACTCTCTACACCATCACACAATTAGAGTGCACCTATACCCCTCGATCAGTTCGGCCTAGCTGCTCACATACGACCCACTACCCCACAAACACCTCATCACGCTAATAAAACACAGCTATATCCCATAACAAACCGGCCTAGCTGCACACATAAGCGTCATACAGGACAAAAGCAGCCAGAACTCAGTCTGGGTGTCCACCCAACAGACTGCACACATTCAACTGATATCCAGACTGCACACATTCAACTGATATCATCAATACCACACCTAATGCAAGGAAGCAGCTACCATCAGGCAGTTACATAATCTCCACACATAACTGGTGCACCCTACAACACCCATGCACCCTACAACACTTACTCTATCAACGGACCTGGACTGTGGCCCCCGAGGGCGTTCAACCTCGTAGCACTTTGAGGTCATACCAATGATATAGAGCGCTATATAAATGCCAAATAACATAACAATAGGGGCACAAGAGTGTCAGGCTGTTTGCCTAGACATACACCCCAGTCTGTTGAGTGTCATATAACAGATTCAAAATATATATACTGTATAGTTTATGAATTATATCTTCTTTACCACTACCAAGGAGTTCTCCAGGCTGAAGTTTCAAGGCACAGCTAAATAGTTCCTACTGAATAGTATGTGATGTTCCATCCCACTCTGTTACTCCTTTCAGCAAGCATAGATGTACAAGCCCCCATTTGCTTTATTGGCCCACATTCTGTATAGTTATAGGTCATTTGTAGCCAGAGAAGTTACGCTGATTTGATCAATGTTAACACAAAAAAGCAAAGTAGTAGAGAAGCAATCAAGTTTTACGCTGATTATTTTATTCTTTACAATGAAGTATTTATTAACAGAAAATAAATTGCAAAAGTTGGCAAGACAACTTTTTTGGACAACTTTGAAGCAATGGCACTCAGAAGGAGGTTGGTGCGAAATTCAGGTCACCCACACAAGCCAACGCTGAATGCTCCAGTGGGGATGACTTCTCTCTAAGTGTCAAAAAATGAAAAACGTAAGGCTCAACAAAGATTGCGATGCATACAATAGCCACCAAAATGTAACGTATGACAGCATGAACATATTAATCAATTATGTATTGGGTATTTATAATGCAATGTGAAATTCAAAATTACAATGTACATGTCATCAGAGTGAACTGGACCTTCCAGCCCTTTAAGATGAGATAGCAATACCCTTGAGATAGATGGAGATGCAGAATTGTATTCAAACATCAATAATCAAAACAACTCAGGTAGTTGACAAAAGGATAACTGTTTTAATATCAATTATCTAAAACAGGCAGTACAACGGACATCAGCAGACATCTCTCATCACAATCTCAAAGCGTTTTCATAAAAAAATCACACCTTTATAGTAACTATTCGTCATTGATGATGCTGTGTATCACTGACGTCATCCTACATGGCAAAACTTACATACCTACGGGTCAATGTGATAGGGTCTGAACAAATCATCTAGGTATATGATCCATACTCGTTTGTGCAGTGAAATAAAGTGATAGGTTTCTTAACATTAGGTGGGGCAACTAAGCCTTTCCCTAAAATATGTCACTATGAACGTCACTAAATATACAACGTCTATAGGACCCTTGATCATGTGGTCCTCTATCATCGGTTACTTTCCAAACTCCATCAGTACCTTCCCAACCTACGTTAGCAGCGCGCAGGCAGAGCGTCCAGGTGCAGATAAGCTAGTCTTAACCACATCTTCCCAACAATTAACATGACTATCCATCATCACCTCAGTGGTATGCTGTCAATTAGGGCTTTGAACTCATCCTTAGAAATGTTCCTTGCTACTGAAGAATTCAGGGGAGTGAAGGCACACTCTGCCCTCGTGCGTAGGTGTGACCATCATGCTTTTCTGACTTCTTCTCCTCACGTGACTAAAGACCACGAAATTCAGCTTTCAGTGTATTAAAATGCTATTTTCTAATAGACCTCTGACATCTTCTTCTGTCCGTCCATGCCTTTTGAACAGAAGCTTCGTTCTTTCACACAATTTGTATCCAATATCGGCTCTTCCCAGTCTGATAAGGCCTTGGCTTCTTGGTTCATCCAACCTCGCCTTTCTGAGTTTTCACCTGTAATTCACTTGTTTTTCTGATAGCGACAAATGAAAAAAAGCAGCCTTCCTTCTTTTGC
Organism: Ambystoma mexicanum; assembly: GCF_040938575.1. Taxonomy (NCBI): domain Eukaryota; kingdom Metazoa; phylum Chordata; class Amphibia; order Caudata; family Ambystomatidae; genus Ambystoma; species Ambystoma mexicanum. Next base: position 1,086,260,925 of record NC_090926.1, on the reverse strand, counting down.
TCAGCACTGCTATTGTACATATTGGGAACATCCATCCTTTACTAACTCCAATATATATATGTACATGTTGGCGCATGCCGCACTCTATTCACTATAAAGCTAGCCTCAAGGATACTTCATCTGCTTGCGTTTCTTTGCATATTTACACAATGAAATTGCTTGGTATCATCATTACTTCTGTAGCATATGCTTCTTCATCTTGATCCCAAGAGGTCATTCATCTCGATACTTTCTTGATGCCTTATAGAATTGTCTACAGCCTCTGATTTCTGCATCTCTTCTCTATATACGTCCGCTTTGCATTTGCATGACGTCATTATTTCTCTTCGTTTCTTCAATTTGTCCTGCTTTCTTCTGAACTTTCACTCGGACAGCCATCATACTGTCTCATATGCTGGTATGGTTGTCTCAAAGGGAACCTTGCTTCCAGGATTCTCCTTGGTATTTGCAGTTCAAAGGGCTTTGTACGAGTGTCATAATCCGGTGTCCAGCAGATAGGCAATATGGGCGAAGTGATTGAGGTGGGGGTACTTAGCTCCTTCGCTACAACAGTAAGCACAATCATCTGCAAGTTCAGGCCCAGGTATCCTGCGGAGAATCATACAATATATTGTGAGCCCAATTTCACAGTTCTTGGGGTCTGTTTGCCTGAGGTGCTCCAGCACACTGTTTCCCACAGTTCTGAGTTTGTTTTCTCCTTAGTTCTCTGTCCCAGGTGCTCGTACAATAATTGGAGCCTGTTAGTGCATTCAAGATTTATGGGATATTGTTATTCCTGTCTCATTAACTAAGTAAACTTCCACGAACCTCCCCAAACTAGAAACTATTCCTGTCTCATTAACTAAGTAAACTTCCACGAACCTCCCCAAACTAGAAACTGTTGAGCCGCAGCTGCCCAGAGGATGGAGAACGGGATGCCGAGATGCTTACCAACTGCAGAGTGAGGCAGTTAAAGGAAGTGTGGCAAGGAAGCCGTGTTTCCAGGTGTCAAGGGTCCTCTGTCTGTTACGCAGGGGCAGCACAAACGTATGCATCCCTAGGGTTTGCACCTGCACTATAGTAGTAACCAGGCCACTGTAACCCCTCAGAGATAGAGGGTTAGGGTGCATTGGATTGGATAGGCACAGGGAGGTAGGGTAACTGGAAAGAGAGTTAGGTAGAGGGTGTGGAAAGCAAGGGGGAAGTAGGGTAAGGAACAAGTTACTTACCTGTACTGTTCTTCTCCAGCATACATCTGGGAATTCTCGGTATAAGAAAAAAGTTTCATTTTTGTTTATAAACTGTCTTTCTCCTATAAGCCAATGACTGAGCTCTGGGTCATACTGCCCCCAGCCAATGACTTCTCTCTCCCTAAGCCTCTCCTCTGGCAGCCATCTTTAGATTTGCTAGCACGTAAAGCGGCAGTATGACCAAGAAGAGCCGCAGTGGGCCAGAAGGGAGGGTTTGCATGTGAATCCATGCCAGACCCAAGTAAATTGTTGCTTCTCCAGCATGGAGTCTGGAATGGATTCACATGCTCATAAAGAATACATAGCAGTACATAAATACACGACCACAGGAGGTGGCAATGCTAAACAGAAGGAATTACTCTTAGCTCCTCACCTTCAAGCAACTAGGTTGCATAGCACGGCTTGGCCGACTCTGGAGTCCTCTCTGAAGTCCCTGTCAACGCAGTAGAATTTCGTGCAGGTGTGGATAGACCTCCACGTAGCAGCCCTGTAGATATCCAGCAGGGGCACACCAGACAGGAACGCCGTCGTTGCAGCAATCGCTCTGGCGGAGTGGGCTCTCAAACAGCCAGCGATTGGTTAGCTAACCAGTGACAATAAGTGATGCAGCCGGACAGCCACCTGGAGATGGAAGCCTTGGACAAGGCCTTCCCCAGGTTCACAGGACCAAAGTTAACAAAAAGCTGAGGTCTTCTGGAAACTCTTTGTGCGGGCCACATAAAACTGTAGCCCTCAAGCCACATCCAGCAAGTGCAAAGTCTTTTAAGCCGGTGACGAAGGCTGCGGAAAAAACACAGGCAACACCAAGGGTTCGTTGAGATGAAATTCGGATGGAAACTTGGCCATGAAGGAGAGGTGCGTCCGCAGCACCAACTGCATCTCTTGGAAAGTGAAATAAGGCTGCTTGCAGGACAGGGCCTGGATCTCACCTACTCTCCTGGCAGATGGCCACAAGGAAACCTGTCTTCCATAGGCTCGAAAGGGGCCCGCGTGAGCCTAGTCTGCACCACGTTGTGTTCCCATGCCGGGGCAGCGCCTTCACCGGCGGGAACGATCGGAACAGTTCCTTGATGATCTCCTTGATTAGACGGTGCAACCAAATCGAAGACTGTCCTGGAGCCCTGGTGTTGCGGGAGATAGCCTCCAGATGCACCAGGATGGCGGCGTGCGCCAGCCCCGACATAGCCAATGACAACAAGTTGGAAGGATTTGTGGGGCCGTGACCCTCAGCGGGTTAATCTTCTGTGATCAGCACGAAGTCGCGAAACGCTTCCATCTGTGTCTGTAACACTTCAGAGTCCACGACGCACCACGACGCAGTCCAGAGTCAGATGCACCAGGATGGCGGCGTGCGCCAGCCCCGACATAGCCAATGACAACAAGTTGGAAGGATTTGTGGGGCCGTGACCCTCAGCGGGTTAATCTTCTGTGATCAGCACGAAGTCGCGAAACGCTTCCATCTGTGTCTGTAACACTTCAGAGTCCACGACGCCATGGCCTTGGTGAGGACCTCCCTGCAGTCTGCAGGCAGCTCCTAACCATCGAACTCGAATGCTGCAGGAGCCAGGGCTTCAGGTTCAGCGATCCTGGGTTGTGGTGCAGGATTGCGCCTCCTTCCGTGGCAAGAAGATCCGTGACCACTGGTAGCTTGACTGGAAGGGAGGCTGACATGCTGAGACGGTCCTGGTACCAGATTTGCCTCGACCACACTGGCGCAACGAGGATCATCCTGCACCGGCACCGTCTGAGTTGACTGATGACTTGTAGTAGCAGCAGCAATGGAGGCAACGCCTACAGGAAAGGGAAGGTAAATTATTTCCCCATGCTCCCTGGTTGGGGAAGCTGATGGTGAACCTACAGCACTTGGTGTTCGTCGCCATTGCAAACAGATTGATAGGGGACTTCCCCACCTGAGAAAGAGGTTGTCTACTTCACCCTGCTGAAGCTCCCACTCGTGGTAAGAGCACAGCTCCCTGCTGAGGTAGTCAATGTTTTTGACTCCCGCCAAGTGAAAAGGAATGAGAAACATCCCCTGGGTAATGGCACAGTGACACAATTCCTGCGCCTCTCTGGAGAGCGCTGGGGATCTCGTGCCCTCCTGCTTCTGGATGTAAAGCATTGTAGTGGTATTGTCTGTGAAGACCCTCACCACTTGCCCTTGAGGGACAGAAGAAATGACTTGAGGACCCAAAACACTGCCGGTAGTTCCAGAACGTTGATGTGTAGTATCTTCTCCCTTAGCCACAGGCCTCTGGCGCGGAGACGTCCGTTGTGGGCTCCCCGGCCCTCCAGGGAAGCATCCGATGTGACCCTCGTCTGGTACGGCAGGCTCTGAAGTCTTTGACCCTAACAATGTTGGAGCGCACGCCCCACCACCTTATTACTCGACAGAACTCATCGAGCATGATCCTGTCCTTGAAGATTCCGGACACCTGGATCCAACTGGATTCCAGTAATTCCTCCAGTGATTGCATGGTTACACATGAATTCCCTGTATTCGCAGATGGGCTGCCAGCCAAGCCAGGCACTTCGTAAAGACTCTGGGCGCGACTTCAGTCCGAAAGGGAGAGCTGAAAAATTGTTCCCCGTTAATCGGATGAAGAAACAATGGAGCACATGGGCTTGATTGAACAAAAATACTTTTCTGAGTCAAAAAGTGCAAAAAATACAGAAGGCTCTAAGAGTGAAACACGAAGACTCCCGACACTTCAATGTACAGTAAAAATCTGAAGATGGCTGCCAGAGGAGGGGTTTAGGGAGAGGGCAGTCATTGGCTGCAGGCAGTATGACCCAGCGCTCAGCAAATGGTTTATAGGAGAAAGACTGTTTATAAATGAAAGTGAAACTGTTTTTCTTTTATTGAGGATTCCCAGCCTGATGACGAGGAATATTCACAAGCATCAGAATCCATGCCAGACTGTAAGATCAGAAAAAACAAACATTTTTCAATTTTTTGGATTGGTGGAGAGAAGAACTGTGCGGCATGAAGACAGTAAAAGATCATTCTAGGACCATCACCAGGTGTCAACCCACTAAAGGTAGGTGTGCACCAACTGTCCAGCTTTCTGAGCGGGGATGGATAGGTGGGGAGATGTGGAATCTGCGGGAGAAGAATCCATAGAAAGAACATTACGGTAAGTAATTTCTCCTTCAATGGATTGCCTTTCTCCCGCAGATTCCTATAAATCTGCAGAAAGCTATAACAACAGATTTTGGAGCACTGCCCTGCCAAAACATGCATCAGCCCCCCTGACAACGTCTAGACTGTAGTGTCTAGTGAATGTGTTTAGTGAGCACAATGTTGCCACACGACAATTATCCCTAACCAGGACTCCCCTTTGTAAGGTAGTCGATGCCGAGACCATACCAGAAGGTAGGTCACTACCTGCTGACTGATAGCACTCCACAATGCACAAAATGATCCATCAGGATATAGTTTGTTTTGTTACTGCCAGACCTTTACGGGCTAGTGAATAGGCCATGAAAAGTTGATCAGATTTTGTGAACTCAGACGTCCTTGCGACGTAGAAGGTTTGTTTGTTTGTTTGTTTTAATATTTGTTTGTTTTAATATTTATAATGCGCACCAGACCCGGGGGTATCAGGGCGCAGAAGGCAAAAGAGGGCTGTTCAGCTTTGGTTACATTGCTGTAAAGTAACATACATTGTATACACATTAAGGCATTAAGGGTTGTTCAGCTTAGCTTACATAGCTGTAGAGTAGCATGCATTATATACATAATTAAGGCAGGTTACATCAAGAATACAAATATATACAGTGGATACAGATAGGGCAAGTAGTGCCGAGTTCACATGGTCACTATGCTCGTGGAACACTAGAGGGAACCTACACCTTTTTACAAATCCATCTACTGAACTAGAACAATATCAAATTATATGCCTTCAAGAAACCTGGCTCAGCGACCCACCGGCATGTGATGGTTTTATCACCTTTCTTAACCCAGCCATCATTCAAAAACAAGGAAGACCTGCATCTGAGTTACTCACTTTAATCAAGATAAACCCATGCAGTACAGTAACAATCTCTGAGAACATAAACCCTTGGACCCAACTTATCACACTAACCTCCACAAAGATTGACAAAAAAGGAGAAAGTAAAAACGACTTAATAATCCTAATTGTAAACCTCTACTGGAACCCAGCAGCAATAACAACAGATGCCTTCCTAGATGGAGTGTACCTCTCAATTGACAAAGCTACAACAAAATATCAGACATTGGAAATAATAATCTGTGGCGACCTGAATATTAAGTTATACAACAAGAATGGCTGTCTTGAAACCAACTCAGAACTCTCTCCAAATGCAAGGAGATGGATAAAAGAAACCACGACACGAAATGTAATACTTCTGAATCATGCAAGCACCTCTAAACCCTACACTCCAACATGGAGTAGAGGTTCATCCCACGCAATTATCGATTACATATTTCTATCTGAAAGCCTACATCAATCAGTCACAAAAGTACAAACGGTACACACCGACAGGAGTGATCATAATCAACTCACTGTCCACTCTCAACCTTCTTTACAACAAAGAGACCCAGCAATATCAAATCTGCTAGAATTAAATGGTACAACATCAAGATTAAGGATCCCACAACCAACCATAGCCACTTTACCGAAACAATTCCAAGACGCCAACCTGACAGACTCTGCAAAACTTAACTATGAATGGATTTTAGTTCCTTTCCGACAAACCACTAAAAACCGTCTTCATAAAGACCACCATCATTCATATAATCAAGAAATTGCTGAAAGGAAAAAATCCCTAAATCGAACAATACGACAACTAAAGAAAACCTCAACTGCAGAGAACATTAACCAGATCAAATCTCTGAAACAGAAGTACTCCAATTGGATGAAAGCTCAAAAAAGCGCCATTCAACAAGCTGACGCAGAAAACATATTGAAACTCCACAAGACTCACAATACCAGAGAGCTCTGGAATTTGCTCAAAGAAAACCATCAAAAACAACATAAACTCACAGCCAATGTAGCACAAGAAACTTGGATAACTCACTTTGCCACCATCTACGCATCACGTAGAACAGATCTACAGAACACACTGCCTGCAATAGAACCAACATGGAAAGTACATGAGGAATTCGAAGACTTCATTCAACTGATCAAAAAGCTTAACACCTCCAGAGCACCAGGCCCTGACGGTCTATCTAATGCTGTCATTAAACAAGACCCGATTGCCTGGGCGAACTTCTTGTGTCACATCACAACTTTGATCAATACACTACACCGAATACCAAACTCATGGAGATCAGCAATAATTGTACCAATCTACAAGCAAGGATCAAGAGAAGATCCCCAAAACTTCCGTCCGATTGCCCTCCTCGATCCACTAGGAAAATTATTTGCAGCAGTACTACTAAAACAACTAACCACGTGGGCCACAAAAAACAACAAATTCTCGACTAGGCAAACAGGTTTTACAGCTAACGTTGGAACAAACCTTAATCTGATACTATTGCAATTAATCAAGCATGAAGCTATCAATTCCAACTCTAAAGTATATGCAGCATTCATTGACCTAAAGATGGCCTTCGATGCAATTTCACGTGAAAAACTATGGTCGAAACTTAGAGCATGGAATTGTCCACCGAACATTCTTGAACCGATTATTCTACTGTACTCAAAAACCACTATAAAAGTAAGACTATCAAAACAAGGAGCCACAACATCTGCCATATCAACAGCAAACGGTCTAAAACAAGGTTGTCCTCTGGCAGCAACACTTTACAATCTGTTCACTGCTGACATCGAAGAGCACCTAACTTCCAATAAAACCAACCCTCCAAAAAATCAATTCGATTCCAGTTCCGGCTATGGCATATGCAGACGATATCGTCTTACTAGATAAAACACCAACTGGACTACAAGCTACGCTGACAGCCCTGAGCCAATATATGGGAACAAACGAATTAACGATCAATACTGGAAAAACTAAGACAATGACCCTCACCAAACCATACGGAAAAAAACCATACCAACCGAGCTTTATGATCAACGCCTCCAAAATTGAAAATGTGACATCCTTTAAATACCTTGGCATCCCAATAAATCAATCGAAAGCAGAAGATCAATGGATAGACAAAATTGACCAAACAGCTCAAACTCTATCAAGGCAAGGCTGTATACTTCACAGAAAATATGGCAAGTTCTCTTTCAAGCCCATTATTGCCTATCACAGACAGAAGTACATCCCAATCTTAACATATGGAACAGAAGCAATGCTGAATGCCTGCAAAATCCACTGGACGAAATATGAATCAATCTTCTGGCGTAAAATCCTCCGACTTCCACAAACATACCCAATGCCAAGAATACGCTATGAAATGGCACCTCAGTCAATCAAATCCTTTGTACAATGGAAAAGATTAGACATCTTCTGCAAAATACTGACAGACGAAAAAACTCCAGCAATCCAAATTCTACGAGCTAAAAAAAACACCTTCAATACCACAATACTTCAAAAATGGAAATCTTCAATGAGAAATGAAATGGAGATCGAAGACATTACAGAAGAACTTCTCACGCTCCGCCCACAACATGCAAAAATAAAACTTCTGCACAATGACTGGATAAAGACCATTCAAAAAAGAATACTTACAAACAGAATCTCCAATGTACAAATGATAATAGGAAAATCCACGATCCACCAGCCTACTTGCAAATCTTCCCAGACCAAACCATTCGAACAAAGTTCTTAAAAGTACGTCTGAACATTCTTCCCACAAAATCATACTTATCTACAACAAGACAGATTGATGCTGGAAACAACTACTGTAGGTTCTGCAAAGATAAAAAATCGCTGAAACCATATTTCACCTAGTCATGGAATGCAAAGAACTCTCCCCACAACGTAAACAATTTGGAACGTTTTTTCAACTTTCAACCAAACAAATGTCTCAGTAAGTACACCTACACAATTGTTCTTTTTCTAAGTGCTATATTGGAACTAAACAAAAAAACAATCACCGACTCTAAACCCTAAAGAATTAAACTCAAACACTAACGAACTTTCTGTAAATGATGAAAAAGTTTCCAAACAAACTAAATCATCAAAAAAAAAATAGGGCAAGTAGTGTTGTCTGAATGTAGTAAGGATTCAAATTTCATTTTCCTTGATCCAGTGGATAAGGTTGGATCTAAAGCGAAGATAGGGTATGTCTTCTCTTAGTGTCGGTGGGAGCGAATTCCAGTATTGGGCAGTTTTGACCGGAAAACTGCTTCCACCAGTCTTTATGCGATTAAATCTAGGGAGTAGTAGGAGGTTGGCGTTGGCTGTTCCCGAAGGGCGATTGGAGGATTGTCTGGAGAATCTGCCAATGAGGTATTGTGGGGCAGCATTGTGTAGGCATTTATGTGTCAGGGATGCTGTTTTGAGAATAATGTTATCTTTTGTAGAGAGCTAGTTGTTGGATCTTCTGAAGTCAGATATGTGTGCTTTCTTGGGGATGCTTAGGGTTGCTCTCAGGGCATTATTTTGAAGAATCTGGATCTTATTGGTAATTTATTTATTACTCCCCACATATAAAGCATTACAATAATCCAGTTTGGATAAGACAAGGGCTCTTGCTAAGGTAATGGAGTTATTAGGTAAAAGGAAGGGCTTGGCTACTCTGATTAGCTTGCAGGTGTAAGCTGTAGTTGAGGCCATGGAGTTGACTTGTTTTGTGAAGTTTAAAGTAGAGTCTAGATAGAATCCAAGGGTTTTGACTTCCTTGGCTACTGTGATGTCATTGTTGTCTATTTTAAAATTCGAGTAGAGATGGCCTTGTTTGTGGAGGTTAGCAGGGGTGCCGAGAATGAGGAGTTCCGTTTTGTCATCATTAAGGCATAGACCATGAGAGGCCATCCATGCCTGGATGATGAGGTACACTCTATTCACAAAGGCCAAATCCTTGTTGTAATCTCCCGTCAACGGGATGAGGATCTGTGTATCATCCGCATAGTTAGTGTAGGTGATACCCAGGCCATCTAGATCATCAAAAAAGGGCTTGGTAAAGATGATGAACAGAGTAGGAGAAACGCAGGAACCATGGGGCACACCGCAGGTGATGGGTATGGGGTCAGTGGCTGCTGAGGGTGAGAAGACCTGCATTGTTCTATTGTCAAGGAAGGATTGAATCCATCCTATAGCTTCTTGTGAGAAGTGAGCAGCAGAGTCCAAATGGTTGCAGAGAATCTTATGGTCGACCAGGTTGAAAGCCGCCGAGAGATCAAGTAGCAGTAATAGTGCTGTCTTACCATTGTCTCTGAAGGCGTCTATTTGTGCTTTGAGGTCGATGAGTGCAGTTTTCGTTCCATTTTGTGGTCTAAAACCTGACCTACGCACTCCTAGGAGATGGTTGCATTCCAGATTTGTTGGATTTGGAGGTATCCCACCTTGTCTAAGATTTTAAGCAGGAACGGAACTGTGGTGATGGGGCAATAGTTTGTGGGTGTGGAGGGGCCAAGTGTTTGTTTTTTGAGGAGTGCAAGGACCCATGAGAGCCCTTCTAGGATCCAGGCGATGGAAACGTTCCTCCTCTTTAGAAGGGTGTGGAGGTGGATAAAAGACTGGTAGGTCTATGGCCTTAGATAGGTGAAACTCAGATACCATCTTTGGCAGAAATCCTGCTCTTACTTTTAGTGAGACCTTCTCTCGAAAGAACCGCAAAAAGGGCGGTTTTCAGGAAAGAGCCTGTAATTCACTAACCCGCTTGGCGGATGTTATAGCAACTAAGAAAGCTGTCTTCAAAGAGAGCAGCCATAAGGAACAGGAATGCATGGGCTCAAAAGGAGCCATCGTCAAGAAAGTTAGAACCAGATTAAGGTCCCAATCTCGGACGACAGAGGGAGTTGGTGGAAACATATTTACAAGGCCCTTCAGGAATTGGGCACAGACAAGGCCACCAAATATCATTTGACTGTGCTGACTGAAGGCCTGCTGAGGCCAGTGACAGAAGAAACTCCATCACTGAAGTGGTGGGACAAGAGATGGGGGTCAGTATCGCATTGCCTGCACGACGCCTCAAACCTTATCCACCTGCACGCGTACAGAGAGCTTGACCTTTGTGCAGCCAGCAACACCTCAAGTACTTCCTCAGAGAGGTCCCAGTCATTGTATCTCATCCTCTCAAGAGCCACAAATGAAGGTTGGGTTTGGTTGAAGAACCCGACCTTCTGACTGGGTTAGGAGATCTGGCCACCGAGGCAACCGGAGAGGTGGGCAGATGCTTAGATACAGAAGATCCGGGTACCACGTCCTGCTTGCCCATTCCGGGGCGGTCACGATCATGGGGACTCCAAACCTCTTGAGCCTTCTGAGAACCCAAGGAATGACGGGAATTGGAGGGAAGGCGTAGTGGAGATGGAAGATCCAATTCACCAGAAACGTGTCACCTAGTGGACCATTCTCTGGGAAATGCCTTGAGCAAAACTGTCTGCACTTCCTGTTGGATTTGGTGTCAAAAAGGTCCACTGACGAGGTACCCCATCGAGAGAAGACCTCCTCCAGGACTTCCTGGCACACTTCTCACTCGTGTGAGACTGTGCTATGCCTGCTCAGAGCATCCGCCAAACTGTTCTCTGTCACCGCCGAGACCGAGATCCGGTTCTCCAATAGCCTAGCCAGAACCACAGCTGCATCGTCTCTCTACACAGGGAGAGGGAGTACACACCACCTTGCTGGTTCAGGTAGTGCATGGTCACTGTATTTTCAGTCAGAATCAGGACATGCTCCCCTCCAGGGACAGAATACGTGCCCTCAGGGCTGACCTGATGGCTGGCAACTTCAGCCTGCTGATTTGCCACCTGCCTTCCATCACTGACCAGAAGCCGCTCACCTGCAAGTCCTTGCAGTGGGTGCCCCAACCCTTCTGAGTTGCATCCGTGAGCATACGGGCCTGTGGCCACGGAAGCCAGAAGGGATCCCCCGCCATGAGGTTGCTGCTGTTGGCCCACCAACTAAGGTCATCGACCACTGCCCTGAATACCTTGAAGGAGTCTGAGAGAGCTCTGAGGTACTGGGACTACTTGCCCCGTAGGAGCCATTGAAGAGACCTCATGAGCATCCTTGCCTCTGCCACTAGAAAGATGCAGGAGGCCATGAGGCCTAAGAGGCGGAGGAAGGGCACTGCTGGTAAGGCGACGTGGTTTCAGAATTGGTCTACCATCTGCACAATGCTATTGACGCTCTCCTGGGGGGAAAGGTCTTTCCCACCTGAGTGTGTAGGACTGCCCCGATGAACTAGAACCTCTGGACTGATGTCATATGTGACTTCTTCAAATCCAGGGAGTAGCCCAGCCTGTGTAGTAGTAAGCAGGTGTCCTCTAGGTGAGACAGACATCCCCTGGTTCAGGCAGTCATCCAGGTACGGGAATAAGTGGACTCCAGATCTCCTGAGGTTAGCCACGACTACCGCCAGGAGCTTGGTGAAGACCCTTGGACCAGAGGCCAACCTAAAAGAAAGCACCTTGAACTGATGGTGCTTGTCCCCTATAAGGAACCTCAGGAACTTCCTGTGCTTTCGATGTATCGGCACATGGAAATAATTGTCTTGTAGCTCTATGGACACAAGCCAATCCTGCAATTCGAGAGCATGGAGAATTTATCTCAACCACACCATCTTGAACTTGTCTTTCCTTGTCTTTCCTTTGGAACTTTTTCAAGGCCCTGATGTCCAAATCGGGACGGCAATCTCCTCCCTACCTGGACACTAGGGAATACCAACCCAATCCTCTCTGATCGGGAAGAACCTCTTCCACAGCACCCTTCAACAACAGGGCTCTCAGTTTTTCCTCGAGTTCCTGTCCCGGTTGACTTGGAGGTGGTGGGGCTCTGTCCGGGTGTTTTCTTAAGAAGGGTAGACAATAGCACCACTGTACGAGCTCCAGGGCCCAGGTGCCGGGTGATCTCCTGCCATTGGGGCCAATGCTCTGCCAGTCATCCACCAACTGGTAAGTTGTGGGAGGGGAAAATCAAAGTGGCTTAGAGGGCAGAGTACCCACAGCCGCTGCTTGATGGCCTCTGGAAGCCCACTTGCCCCTTCTGAGGCACGAGAAATGCTTCTGCCCTTGCCTGGCCTACGGGAGCTGCACCTTCCTGCCGTAACGGACATAGCGCCTGTAGCCCCTGCCCCTAGAGGCGAAGCTGAAGGCAGGGTTGGCCGGCTGCAGAGCTAGGCCCAGTGGCTTTGCAGCAATCTTTGACTCCTTACATTTTTCTAGGGAGTCCACGGCCTTCTGGTCAGTCATAGTGGAGCTGACCGGGGGAGACGTAGCAGGGATGCTGCCACAGGGAGGCTATTGGGTCAGCAATCGCCAGATTCAGAGGCATATCCCTTTTGGTAACTGGACCCTCATCCAGTATATCAGTCAGCTCCTATCCCTGGACTGCCGCAACATGCAGCCCTAAGGTATTAACCACCCTATCTAGTAGTGTCTGAAACTTGGCACGAGTCTGAGTATATGGTTGGCCTTGCTGAAACACTAAGCCAGGTGATGTGTCCAGCCCGCTGGCATTGTGAAGCACCTGTGCCAACTCTAAATGTTTGGCTTGGTCATCGAAATATTCAATGCCCCCTGTCTCCATGTACGTGGTATCGGTTCCCCCTTGATCATCCGCATCTTCTACGTTGAAAATTGACAATATGGTACAGAAAAATGTGGTCCGGGAGAGCAGGCTAAATGATTTTTCACTGACCGTTGGCGCTGAGTGCTTGTCCTTAGGTGCCGACAAATTGACTGTCTGCATCAGCCTGGCTGTGACAGCGAGATGGTGTCATGGACGCTCAGCATTGAAGGCTTCAGCGACTTCTTCAGCGTCGAGCCCAAAGGCTTCCCTGGCGCTAATAGTGTCAGCGCTGGGGCTTGTGTGGGGTCGGATGTACCGAGCGCTACTGCTGCCTCCTTGGCCTGCTGCTTGGGGGGATACCCATACGTGCAGTGCATGTTTTTGTAATATTTAGAGCATTTGGACCTTAAAATCTTCACACTCCTGTGAAGTGCTCAGCCCAGGCGATGGCTTACCTGGTTCCACAGAAGATTTGGAATCCCGACAGTGACAGTGGTGCCTCTTGGTCTTGTGGCTTGACGACAAGAAAGAATGACTCCTAGAATTCGACCTCTTCTTCGTCTTATGTCGACGCTACTCACTCTCATTTTTGGGGGTAGGCCGCTCTGTCTCGGCCCCAGAGGACCGGATGGTCAACCGCGGCAGAGATATTAAAGGCAGTCGGCCCAACGCGAATTTAGCTGCCAGCTCATTGACCAATTTTGGGTGCATCTTGGCGCATGACACACACTCCTACGTGTCATGACCTGTGACGAGACACCAGAGGCATAACTCATGCAGGTCGATAACTGACATATTGGAGTGGCAGTTGGAACACTGTTTGAAACCCAAAACCAGAGGCAAGGACATCTTGCAGTCGAATGAAGAAAAAATGTTAGGGCGCAAATGCATCAAAGAGTCAAAGACTTGATAACCGTGTTACTAAAGCAGCATGTCAAGCGTGTGGAAAAAAGGAATTGGGGTATGGGGCGTAGTGACATAGTAAATATACAACGCCCAACGTAACGTCCGGAGCTGATGATCAAGCACCAAACCAAGGCGGATCGACGGGTGAGTCAAGGTCCACTACGCCCCCTGTAGAAGACTTTGTTCAGAAGAGCTGGAGAGGATATCTATCAGACGAGGAATCTGCGGGAGAAAGGCAATCCATTGAAAAAACAAACTAACAAGGGGGAGTACAAGCCCTCTGAGTGCGGCTGATAGTCTACTTGGACGATACCTGCATGATGGCACAGGATGCCGAGCTGCTGCGCGAACAGGTGGAAGAGGCAGCACAATTGCTGGAGCAGCTGGGGTCTGTGGTGAACTTGGAGAAGTCCCAAGTGACCGCCATCCAAAACATGGAGTTCAAGGGGTTTGTTGTAGAGTCAGTGCAGGAGACGTTGAGTCTACCCTTGCAGAAAGTCAAGGTCTTCAGAAAAGAAATCAAGGGGATTCTCGCCAAAGGATAAGTGTTGTTGAGGGAGTTGGGCAGGGTAGTTGGGAGGCTCACATCCTCCATCCAGGCAATGTTCCCCAGCACTCTGCATTACCGAGCACTGCAGCGGCTGAAGATCCAGAAGCTGCCTCAGGGCCGCTCGTACAAGCACAAGGTCCCGCTAAGCCAGGAGACAAGGACAGAGCTGTATTGGTGGATTCAGCACATGGAGGCCTGAAATGGGAAGACCATTTTTGGTTCTCGACGGGAAACCATCTGTAAGCGCTAGGGATCCCGCTGCTGGGCAATGTTGACGGGGGATGCTGTTCTCCCTCATAAAACAGGCTGCATATCAATTGCCTGGAACTGCAAAATGGCTCCTTTGCAATTCGGAGCCTGACGCAGGACAGAGTACACTGCTACATCTTGCTGAAGATGGACATCGTCTCAGCAGTAAGGTACATTAATCGGCTGGGTGGAACAAAGTCCATGATGTTGGCAGAGATAGTCAAAGAATTCTGGCTCCTCTGTCTAGCCAGGAAGATCAGCGTGACAGCAGAGTACTTGCCCGGGCTGGCGAACCAGGTAGCGGATTGGAATTCCTGGTACCTAAAGTATTCCAGTGACTGCCAGCTAGACAAGGAAGTCTTTCACAGCCTGATTTTATGTTATGTTATATAAATGTTTAAAGCGCCCTACCACCACAAGGCACCTTGGTGCTAGGACAGCTGCAATATGGACCCCAACTCTAACCTCAAACAGAAAAGTTTTCAGGGACCGTCTAAATGCAAGATGACCCGAAACCTGTTTCAATACAAGCGGCTGGGAATTCCATAGCCGAAACGCTGCTACCGAGAAAGCTCAGCCCCCACCCTGCATCGTCTAGAAGTAGGGACCATCAAAAGGCCTGCTGTCTGTGAGCATAAATTGCGACCTAGAAAATAGCAAATTCATTTTTCCTGCACGTATCAGTCTCCAAGACCTTGCAAAGCGCGGTAACCAGACACAATGATTTGAAATCAATACGCTTGAACACTGGAAACCAATGCAGGCAACATAGGGTGGTGGTAGCATGACCTCCATATAGGGAGCCTGTCACCACCGGAGCTGCTAGATTTTGGAGAAGCTGCAAATGCTAGATCAAGTCCCTCGGCTAGACCAGATACAGTGAATTGCAGTAGTCGATTCGACTGAGTATAAGGGCAGCTACCACTGGTGGATGGAGGAGAGACAGAATCAATGGAAGCACCTTCCGTAGAATCCTAAACTGGAAATGACAAGCTTTACAAACTGCTGCCATTTGCTTAGTCATAGACAGGGTAGCTGAGAACATCACCCCCAGATTGTTTTTTTACTACGGGGACTGGAATTGGAATACTCCACAAAGGGGAAGGCCAAAAGGCAAACACCCTAAGTGACAGATTAGCAGAAGCGCCCACCACCAACACTTCCGTCTGATGAGCTGGACAGACCCCTGCGAGATGGACCTGTTCCATCCAGGGTCACCCGACAACTGGTGTGCTTTTTCAGTTGGAGGCCAGACTCAGAGGTAGCCACCACGGATGCGTTCCTACAGAAATGGAGCTCAAAGACAGTTTATGCTTTCCCGCCATTCCCAATGATAGCAAGAACCCTAGCGCAGGCTAGGAGGCAACACATGAGGCTGGTGCTCATCACGCCAGCTTAGAGGAGTCAAGCCTTCTTCCCCGATCTGCTAAATCTGTCATGTGATGATCTGGTCTTGTTACCCAGTTGGCCTGGAATTCTTTGGGATCCGCAGGGGCTTCCCCACTCATTGATGCTCGTGGAGACCCTTGAATTGGTAACCTGGGTGATTTCAGGGGTGCCGGGAACGACCAAGTGCTATAGAGCAGCCTGGGCGAGATGGCGCGATTGGTGTCCGGCTAGGGACGTCCATCCGGCTTCGGCCGATGTGATTTATGTGGTTAATTGCTTGGCAGCCCTAGCGCACAAGCGAAGGCATTCAGGACGTCGATACCTTCCGGTCCGCCATCTCAGTGGAGCATGTTCATGTAGCAGACACCCCTATAGGTGAGCACGCCCTGGTCATGAGGCTGCTCAAGGGAGTACAGGCCATTTGACCTCCCAGGCCTAACAATACACATGTGTGGGACATGGTTATTGTATTGAAGTTCATGCTGAGATGGCCAGACAACCACAAGCTGACCAGAAAGGAGGTCTCTGCCAAGTTAGCAATGCGTCTGTGTTTATTTCCATGCAAGAAAGTGTCAGACATAGAGGCTCTAGAACTGGACAGCAAGCCCTTCACCCTGGAGGGGGTAATGTTTCATGTGAGGAAGAAGACCAAGATGGCTATCACTTAATTGTCATTCCCAAGTTTCATGGGGCAGCCCAAGTTGTGCCGCGTTAGAAGTCTCACAGATATGAGCCCAGGACTAATCCGCTTAGGCCCTCTAGAGAGAGCGGCCTGTTTATCACATCGCAAAAGCCTTTCTACGTGGTGTAAGTGGCCACCTTAGCCCGGTGAGTCAAATGGTTCATGTTCCAAGCAGGGATCAACACAGAGTTTTGGGGCCCACTCAGTGCGAAAGGTGATGGCCTCAAAAGCCTTTGTTAGCGGAGCAAGCCTCCAAGACATAATGAAGGCTGCGAATTGAATCAACCTTCAAAATGTTTTATTTCAAGCCCGGAATCGTGTGGCCTCGTTGGTGGTAAGTAAGCTTTGAACAAGCATACGACAAGCCTCCGCGTCTCGACGTAGAATTCAGATTTTCCAGACTAACGTCCAGGAAAGTCCTAATTGTATAAAAATTCTATATTCTATGCGGCTAGTAGTTTTGACCATTGAAACTGAATACATATTCTAAAATTTCACACAATTTGCATCACATAGTATCAAAAAAATCCTCATTGGTGCCTGAGACAATTGTATGCCCCAGTCCAACCCTGGTGGCCAACCATGCTTGGATAGTGTCATACATTCTGTTGATGTAGCTGGAGTCTTGGTCAAAAATCCCTGAGAGGGGAATGAGGATTTGGGTATCATCGGCATAGTTGGTATAAGATATGTCCAGAGCATCTAGATGGTCGGAGAGTGGTTTTGTATAAATGTTGTATAATGATGGGGAGACGCATGAGCCTTGAGGGACCCCGCAGGGAACTTGAGTTGGAGGGGCAGCAGTGCTTCCAGCATAGACACTTGTCTGCCTGCAAGAAATTAGGCAATCTATTTGGTGAAATGTTGGCAGCTAAAGTGAGGTGGTGGCAGAGTCTTTGGTGGCTAACCAGGTCAAACACTGCCGATGGGTCGAGAAGAAGGAGGAGGGCTAGGTTGCCAGTGTCGTGGATATTGTTGAGTTGGTTTTTCAGGTGAAGGAGGGCGGATTCTGTGCCATGGACAGGTCTGAAACCTGGCTGGTGAGGGCTGAGGATGTTGTGTTGTTTCAGGTAGGCTTGTATTTTAATGTATGATATGATATGATATGGAATGGCATTTATAACGCGCCTATACACAAGTGTTTCAAGGCCCGACAAGACAAGGAGGGGGAAACAGAGGGAGGACGAAACAACAATCTTACTAGACCTTGTATCATTTAGATCGCGCAAGTGCAGGGAACGGGAAGGTGAAGGGGAGAAGTGCAAGGGGGGATGGAGAAGTGCATCTAATCAAAAGTGCAGCCAGCGGGTGACTCAGTGCAGGTAATCAAACGTGCAGCCAGCGGGTGGCTCATAAGTGCAGAGCGAAGGGACTGTAGGGTTACAAATACAGACCCCAAGTGCTGGGGCAGCCAACAGGCAGTGCAAGGTGCAACTGGACAGGCAGGGACCTGGGCCCAAGTTCAGAGGTGGCCAGGTGACCAGTGCGTGGACCCGACGGGTCATCAGCAAGGGAGAGGAAGAGAGAAAACAGAAGCAAAGAGGATGGTCTTGAGTTGCTTCCGGAAGTGGTTCTGATCAAGTTTGAGAGAGGCAGGGAGGCTGTTCCAGAGGGAGGCACCAGCTGAAGAAAGAGATCTGCCCCCAACTTTCTGCTTTGAAATGCGACTGACCCTCGGAGTGTTGGAGGTGGATGAGCAGAGAGCTCAAGAAGGGACATGTTTAGGAAGAGACAGTTGGACGTAGTGCATTCCCAGTCCCCAGAAAGCCTTTGCGGACAATGCAGAGGGTCTTGAACTTGATCAGTGCCGCCACTGTGGGCAATGTAGGCAGCACAGTCAAGAATGCTTTGAAGGAAAGGGACGGTGGTTGATGGGAATAGTAGGATCAAGGGAGGCTTTCGTGATAAGGGCGGGGAAATCCATGCTACCTTAAGGTTTGGTGGGATAGAACCGTTTGAGAAGGAGGAGTTGACAAATGCAGTGATGATGGGAATGAGGGCTTCTGCCAGGTCTTTGATGAGAGTCGCTGGCCAGGCATCGCTTTGGCAGCATGAAGATTTAAGCCCAGCAATAACATTTGTGATTTCGGGTTCAGTGACAGCCTGGAAGCTGAAGGCAGTGTCAGTGGAGGAGTGCTGGGCAGGCCGCAGGGGGATGTTAGGTCCAGATCTCTTTGTCTTGAAGAGGATAGTGGCTCACTTCTTTTCAAGTTTCACTTGGTGGGTGTCAATATTGTGGGTAATATAATCTTGGATATTTTGGCACCAAGTGTTCTCTTTATTGATGTTGGCAACAGGTGTCACAGGGGTTTCAAGCTCACATAGGATGGAGACCATTCACCAAACCAGTACAGCATGGGTAGTAGCTGTGCAAACTGCCCTCACTGGCACTGTTAACAGTCACATACAGGGCAGGAGTGCTGTAAAGTTTCCAAAAGATTTCCTCACAAATGCTGCACTTACAGTTACTACATGGTTACCACTAACACAGGCTTCTCCCACAATTATAACAGCGCAGCCACAGAACAGGCAAAGCCAGTGCAAGCTTTCCTCAAGCATGTAAATGGACCGGGCTAGTGCAGGCTTCCTTAAGCATCCACTAGGTGCAGAATGGGTAGGGCCAGAGGAAGCTTTCCTTCAAAATGATTCAGGTGTCCCCCTACTTGGACGATTGCTTGATATGGGCCTGCTCCCGGCATCAGGTGGTGGCTTAGCTTCATCTGGTCTGTCCTGCCCTGGTCCGGGGGGGGAGGGGGTTTGCTCAATCTTCTGAAGTCTATCTTATCTCCCTTGCAGACTCTTCAATTCATCAGGGAACAGTTCTGCTCCAGGGAGCTGTTTGTTGGGCTCCTGCTGGATCGGGTCTTTCAGCTCCAGTCACTCCTGAAGGTTCTCGGTCGCAGGTCTTGGCCTTCAGCCAGGGACCTTTTGTGTCTCCAGGGTCACATGGCTTCCTGTGCCTTTGTGGTCCCCTGGGCCCGGCTGCATTTGAGACCTTTGGTGCGTCACCTACTGTCCCACTGGTGTCGGGAGTCCCTTCAATACGACTCCTTGGTACCAGTCTCTCCTGCCCTGTGGACGTCGCTTCACTGGTGGTTGGTCTGGTCCCATCTACAGAGAGGTGTACCCTTTTCTCCAGCCTTGCGGATCATTCTTACCACTGATGCCAGTGGCCTGGACTGGAGGGCGACTCTCCTGGACTTGACTCATCAGGCGAGGTGATCTCTTCTGGACTTGGGGAGGGCCTCCAATTGGAAAGTGTTGGCTGCTGTTTAGTGGGCCCTGGTGGTCTTCCGGCCATTGATCCTGGGAAAGGATTTTCTGGTTTGGACGAACAATGCTGCTGCCTTGACTTATGTCGACCATCAGGCGGGTCACAACACACATCCGGGGACCAAAGGTTGGTGTTAAACCTGGCGATATACCCAAATGTTTTCACACAAAAGACGACAGGTGGGCAGCTTATCTAGGGTTAGGGGATAGATAAAAGAGGCTTGCCCTAACTGTTTCAGACAAATGACTGTTTTATTCAATTTCTAAGGCATCAGCATACACCACCATGAATGCCTCTACCAACTCTGAACCCACAGGTATGATCAGTGCCTTACAGGTGAAATATTGTTCTTCTTTTCCCTGGTTTGGCAACAAAATTGGACTTAAAAATGGAAAAGCTCATTAGCGTTTATGATCCATACTTCGGAATTCACCAAAATGGTGATTCTGGAGTATTGTTTATCTGTGACAAGTGGTTTATCTTTCACTTGTATCTCCTCCGGACATTGAATATAGTCCTTTCTAAATGGGAGGTCTGAACGGGCCTACCCTAGATAAGCGGCTCCTCAGTGCTAACTAAGGTAAGGCACGACCTAGATAGTATGGATGGAGGGCAAGCAGCTTCAAGCCTTGAGAAAGAAAAAGAAATATAACCACTTACCTGTCGTCTTTTGTGTGAAACCAACAGGTGGGAACAGGGTCCAGCTCCCTGGAGGATTTGGCTTTGTCCATCAGGTCCTGGGCAGAGGCTCACCTGGTCTCATTGTACGCGGTCCATATACGGGGGTGGATGCTCTTTCCTTAGCCTAGGCCTGGGGCTTCTTTATGCCTTTCCTCCAATTCCCCTGGTTCTGAGAGGCATCCGCAGGATCAGGGTGTCTCCAGGGGTGTTTGTTTATTTATTTTTTATTTTATTTATTTAAACATTTATACAGTGCTCAAAACCCAGAGGCATCTAGGCGCTTGAGCTTAAGAATTTTGTTACATACATGTGGATCTTCTTGCAGTGATCATATCAGACATACGTTTCTGTAACGCTCACCTGGTATCCACGGGGACGTCACTCAGCCTGTTCTGACCTCTTACGACCTTGAACCCTTCCCTGGAGGCTATTCGACTGGAAACTGGGCCTGAAACACAGGATTGGTAGAGTTTAACTCCCTATTATCTCTGTGTGCTTGAACCCCTTCTTCCCCGGGGTCCAACCCTTCCCTTTGATCCACAGCTCATCTTGTTTTCTTGGATAGTGGGCACTCCGTCCTGCTTTCAGCGCAGGGGCGCGTTGACTGATGCGGGCTTGTTGCTGCCTAGTTACTTCACTGGCAAGAGTCAGACAGGTAAGTATAATGAGTCTTTTGAACAGTCATCTAACTTCTTTCCTTTCCTTCCTTAGATGATGGCCGACATCCGGGGATGGCGGCGTGCTGCTGAGATGAGTAGCGCTGAAGGTGCGTGAGAGCGCGATGCGCGATGCCCCCTTTCGTATTTGCATTGAACTGAGTTCTTTTTCTGTCTTTTAGGTGCCGCAACGTTTTCAGCGTGGATGCCGGTTATGAAGAACAAATGCGGTGGGTAAGCGCGGTATGCGGCGCCTCTAGATGTTTTCACGCTAACCTGGAGTGTCTTTTCCCTCTTGCAGATGGATGAGAAGTTCCGGAGACAGAGTTCCCCCAGAGCGGCTGGGATTCAGGTAAGCGTTTGAAGCTCGTACAGTATTTAAAAATAAGCGAAGATTTGCAGAATGCTTACTAATGCCTTTTTTCTGTTCTTTTCCCTTTTCCTTAGGAAGCGGCGTGCCGGGATGGGAATGACACCGCCGAAAATGCCCGCAGAACAGAAGGAGCGATGACTGATGGGCAGAAGCGCTGCAAGGTAAGGCTGTTCCTAACGGTGTTCTTGTTCTTGCAGGAGCTGAGCGCAGAAGAAAGATGCAGGCCTACTGGAGACCGATCCGAACACGGTGAGTGTCACGCTGCAGGTGCAGAAAACGCAAAACATGTTTCTCAGCCTGGGTGTGGCTTAAATAGTCTCTGGATATCCCAGGTGTCTCTGGGCTGAACCACACCCAAATGACTAGACCGACCATGCAGTTCTGGGAACCGAAATATGTGGGGGCATCCATCTTGTTCCCATCAATGCACTACAAGTCCAATCCCCAATGTTATCCTATGGGAGTGAGTGAGTCCGGTGCCACAAGCGCCAAGACCGACTCCAAGTGGGTCTTTGGAGGGATGGAGAGGCCCTTGAGGGCCATGTAGGTGATCGTGGCCTGGCTCCAGCCTGACAACTTGGAGGGCTGGGGACATGAGGGGCAGGAATCATGACAGCTACATGGATACATGCATTAGTAGTAGTTACACTGCAGAAATGTACAGAAATGTATTTGTTGTATAAGCGGCGAGGACTCGTTCCATTCTACGGGTTGGAGTTCACGTAGATTAAGAGCTAATTTAAGATTTTGACCAATTTCTTTAAGGAGAGTCTTGTTTGAAGAGCAGGTTTTTCAGGACTGTGAGGTATAACCATAGTGAAAGGTCATTCCTCAATGGTGTGGCCAGGGTATTCCACAGTTTGGCTGCGATCACTGGGAAGCTAGATCCGCCTGCTTTTTGTCTCCTGAATCTCGGTGTGACAATTAGGTTGGAGTAGGTAGATTGTGTGGGTCTTTTGGATTGGGTTTTGGATATTAGGCTGCATAGGTAGGCTGGTGCATAGGTAGGCTGGTGCATTGTAAGCGAGACATTTGTGTGTGAGTGAGAGGATTTTGAATTTGATTCTATTATGTACAGGAATCCAGTGAATGAGTAGTCTGGATAATGAGATGTGATCGTGTCTAGGTATATTAAGAGCTGCGCGGATTGCGTTGTTTTGAACAACCTGGAGCTTGCTGATATTTCTGCTATTTGTTCGTGCGAAGAGTGAATTGCAATAATCAATCCTGCATAAGATCAACACTTTGGCCAGCGTGATGCAGTTATCTGGGGAGAGAAATGGTCTATTTGCTCTCATAGGTTTAGATGTATATGCTGCCGACGAGATGATGGCATTAACCTGTCTAGTTAGGGTGAGTGTGGAGTCGAAGTAGACCCCAAGAGTTTATATATCATTCGCAACATTAATGGCATTGCCATCAATGTTAAAGGATTTGTAGGGGTGAGGTAGGTTGTTTAGTTTGGACCAATGATGATTAACTCTGTTTTCTCATCATAGTGGCAGAGTTCATTTTGTGCCATCCAGGCCTGGATGGTGAGGTATACTATCCCTTACTGGCCTCTGTGGGGGGGAGGGGGGGTCGTTCCTGTGTCTTCTGGAGATGCACTTGGTATCTCTATGGGTGTTGCCCAGTTGACTGTCTCCCATGAGTGTGGCTGATCCCACATTCTCCTCTCTCATCTATTGGGGGATCTGGTAACTGAGAGGAGAGTTCTGCATCCAATACGCCTTTCGGCAGCTGTTGCTGGATGGTCCAGAGGGCACCATGGTCCTCTACGCTTAAGTCTTATGACCGTCATAGGGCCACTTTTCAATCTTGGTGTTCCCTGAGGGTTGTTCTAGCCCTGGTCTGTGGGCTGCCTGACATTTTTCAGTTTCTACATGAGGTGGTTGAGAAGCGGTTTTCTGATCTACTCTCCAGTCTCAGTGAGCAGCCATTCGGGCCTTTCGGGTTTCCTGGTCCCCGCCTGCCTGGGGGAGTGCCCACACTTAAACACATAAAGCAATCATAGAAATTGCCTCAAATTGTAAATCCACTAGGCCAAACTCCCTTTCTACAATGCCACAGCATGATTTTCACTAGCTGCAGGCCAGCACTAATAAGAGTTGCCTAGGCCAGCTATTTTAGATAAAGCATGGGCCTGCTCTTTTTTGCTGAAATAACCTCTGAGGCCTGTGTAATAGTGAGGCGATAGTGGCTGAGGAACTGTGTACCCTTTACCGGGCATTAGAAACCGATTTTGTTTAAAATGCTTCATTAACTTATTACTGGTAAAGCTAAAGTTTGAAAGAGGTACAATCCTTTCTGTGTAGCGATTCTGTGCATTGTTTATTGGGTCTCTCTTGTGTGGTATACTGCCCTATCTGTAGATAAAATTCCCTAAATATGTTTCTGTATTAGGGTTGGGAATGCCCACACCAAGACTCAGCCCTTCCTCCTCTAAAATTATTCAGAAACAAGAAGCAAAAGCGCCCTTGTACCCCATTTGAGTGGCTGATGTTGCAGCCATTTTATACTCGCATCCAAAAACGTAAGTTGTCCAAATGAGCATGTATGGTTTATGGTTAGAAACATTTTAATGTTAGGGTGAGTATTGTGAACCGTGATGTGAGCACCAAGCCATGCACCAGTTATGAAGTTAGAGATTCACACATATAATCCTTTTATCACAGACTTGTTTATCAAATGTATAGATCTCTGATCACTGTTATAGTCCTGAAATGCTCTGTGATTTAATGCAAAGCATACATGAATCCTCATTGGTGCTATTTGTCCCCTTTCCCACTCTCAGAGAGGTATTTTGAAAGAGTACAATAAGAGTGTACCAGACTGTCCATCTTTGAATGATAACCTTCTATCAGAAAATAATTCATATAGTTAATCTAGTATTGCCCCTTTCGAAATACAAGTGAGGTGGTACGAACAGAACACCTGCAACACAGGGCCAGGTCAGTGAGCCCTCAGACCCTGGTAGGCTTTTCAACCACAGTGTGCCAGTACGAACAGTTGGAAACTGCATTTAGGCAAGGCCTTCCCTAAGAGCAGGTGACAGAAAAAACATTGACTTGGGCAGCAACAGCTGTGTTTCCACATTAGAATTCTTCTGTTAAGTACTTTAATTACAATGTAATGAACCCAGCTTCATGTATATACCAATTATTTATTCATATTGACGCAGAGGGATTGTCACAGGACCGAGGTGTGGTTTGGGAGTGACTTCCACCTGGCAGCGGGGGCAAAATCTGATGTTTCGCCCTGGGCACCAAGTTGGCTAGAAACTGCCCTGATTAGCTCTCTTAAAAGGCATCATTATTTCCCCTAAGTTGTGACGAAAACTTACAAGGTAGGACATAACTCAGAGAAAAAAAAACAGTAATGTGCAGTGACAATTAGCAGCACTTCTCACGGGAATTGTGACTAACTCAATGTTGTAGCAATTGACGGAGTGGATCACAGGTTTGCTGTGCCTCTAGCCACTTAAAAAGTCCTTATTTGTTCATTTTGTTACGAACGTTCCTTCAGGTGTCTCCGCTCAGTAGGGTCCCTTCGGGTGCATGCATGCAATTATGTTCCTGCAACTGACATTTACTGCTTGGTGTAATGATGAGTCGGTGCTCCTGAAACACGGAGAATCTGCCCAGACGACTGAGAAAATGTGTTGCGATGTAGACTTTCGAATAATGGCAACGTGAAAAGATCCAGTCTCCTTTGTTCCTCCTTGTTGACACTTCAAAAACATTTCTAATATGTACCGAGTCACTAAATGTGGGTACGTTGGCAACAGCACCTACCGTCTTCTCTGGGCTGTTGTTAAATGCCTCAGCATAGCATTTCAGACCGTGTAAGATGCAGTCAGACACTATTGAAAATCACTCTGTAACGTCGGAACATGCTTATCACCTGGTGGGACGCGGGCTGGTCACGCAGGCCGATTTTACAAAATGCACTTAAAAGAGGGGGCGCTGCGGGAAGGGAGGGGGAAGCACGGAGCAGGTATCGTGGGGAAATTATTTAAGTGGCCGAAATTACTTGAAAATGCCCGTCGGAAATGCTTCGCTGTTAGTACTTTACTGAGCATGCTGCAGACACACTACGCATGCGCAGTAAGCAGCCAAAGCATTTTTCGATGTTACACTGGCAGTGATTGGCGTTAAATGTGCATGAAGATTTTTAGGGTGTAGACCGTTGACAGCCCAAGAGTTCACTGTCAATGGAATTTTTATATTTTCATCTCTTTCAGAACTTACAAAACACAAATCTGAATGAGTAAAATGGCACACCAAGTAACAATGTCCCAATAACTTTATTTGAGACTTACATGGGTGGAAACATTGAAAAATATGGAAAAGCTAATTTTAAGCACAAGCTTTGCTCTTTGGCAAACATTAATGCAGTTATGCCCCTGAAGACTTCTGTTTGCATGGCACTTTCCCTGGGCATGCCTTCTACATCGCAGACATAGGGTAGCAGAAACTGTCAGAGGCGATTCACAGAGCTTATCCTGCGGCATTTCACCTACACTCAATAATGTGGGTGCAGAGAATCTGCACAGGCAACTTCACTTCACACCAACCACAGAATGCAGGACTTCTGTCAACTTGGGAGGGAACCTGTGCCTGTCAAGTGTCAAGTGGACAGCCATGTTTGTGGATTGGGACCAGAGTGTTTGCAATCATATATTCCTTAGTAACAGTTGTCTAAAATCTGATGATGGTGCAACAGGTCTTTAGAATGACTTGTTTGAAGAAAGTTGGGTAAGTTAACAAAATGTTGCTTATTTGTGAAATCAAAAATATAGACAGAAGCCAAGGAGGAAAAACGGCCACTGACATAGTGTTCAAATTATTATCTACCCATATAAAAGTAGTTTGGGCCCTCCTGAGTCTATATGCACAGCGATTCTGATGGATGTTAGTTGAATGCGTATGCTCTCAGCCGCCAAAAAGAAAATCGGGGGTTTTCATCCGCCTTGGTGACTCAAAAAGTTGGCAGCTATGGTATGTACTGTATGTTAATACTAGGAGCAGTTTGGAAATGTATACCATTAGTGGCCAATATAATGTAATTCCCCCAGTTTAGTTTCCTGACAGAATCAGTGGAAAAATCAAAACTGTCTTATGCATGGCTATTTATTTATAATTAACATCATGGGAACCAGTAATCATCAGAGAATTCTGTCGTCAGGTGCGTAACTGATGTAATCCCGGAGGCACGAGTGGAGATCAGTCCGAAATCCAGATTCAGGGCTGATGTTGGGGGTAAACAGGAAACAACCCACCCTCGGCTCCTGGGGGTAAATACCAGGATCACAAAGTGCCCCACTCCCTGCTCCATAAGGTCTGACTGAAAGCAGCCAAAGGCCCAATAATGAGCTGCAGGAGGGCTAATGATGGACCACAGGAGGTCTGATAATGGGCTGCAGGAGGCCTAATGATGGACTACAGGAGGTCTGATAATGGGCTGTGGGAGGCATAATGATGGACTGCAGGAGGTCTGATAATGGGCTGAGGGAGGCCTAATGATGGACTGCAGGAGGTCTGATAATGGACTCCAAGAGGTCTAATGATGGACTATAGCAGGTCTTATAATGGGCTGCGGGAGGCCTAAAGATGGATTACAGGAGGTCTGATAATGGGCTGAGGGAGGCCTAATGATGGACTGCAGGTGGTCTGATAATGAGCTGAGGGAGGCCTAATGATGGACTACAGGAGGTCTGATAATGGGCTGAGGGAGGCCTAATGATGGACTGCAGGAGGACTGCTGATTGGCTGCAGGAGGCCTAATGATGGACTGCAGGAGGACTGATGGTAGGCTGCAGGAGGCCTAATGATGGACTGCAGGAGGACTGCTGATAGGCAGCAGGAGGCCTAATGATGGACTGCAGGAGGACTGATGATAGGCTGCAGGAGGCCTGATAATGGAAGAACCCACATGGCCCGAGGAAAGGGGAAGACAAGAAAAGCCAAGCAGGGACAGAGAGGCTCGGCAGAAGGCACGGCAGGGCACAGCAAAGAGAGACAAAAGGGCAAGCAGATTGATGGGACTCTGGACAGGGTTAGAGGGATCAAATTTGAAATGGCTTAAATGTATGACTTTAATTGTATTTTAGATTTTTCTGAAAAAAGCATCTTAAATTTGAGCACACAACGTTTGGGCCATAGTGCATCTTTTTTTCAAGGAATGTCGTTGGGTCAGAGAACCATCAACTATCTGATAATCAGAGATACATGGAGTCTTGAACTGTAGTTTAATTGTTTAGTAAACCCCCATATGACAGTGTTCCTTAGAACATTTCGATTGCACATCATGCCACTTGCAAAGTTTTTTTTCAAATAGCATCCAACTGTCTAATAAGTATCACATGGGTTTACATGAGACAGAGTCTGACCGTACGCCCTGTGGCTTATTTTAGTCTTCGACGAATACGTTTTTCGCAAAATGTGTGAATTAGCTGATGTTGGTGCCATGGCAACGTGCACATTCATAGGTAATGTGCTTGAGGGCTGTTTGCTATAGCTATCTACTACATATTAAAAGAATATCATTAGTATAAAAGGGTGATGTTTTTAGCTGCCTGTTTTTAACCTGCTACTTTTTTGTAATATACATTCACACATTTTATGATTTATTGATGTATGATGTTGACAAGTGAGGTTTTTGTTGTCTTTGCTAAATTTGGTATGTATTACAATCGTATGACTGACATAAACTGGTGCGCACGTTTGGATTTTTCATCTTGGACTTAGTTATGTATTATAGTATATTGTTGTGTTGCTGTTTTTGGGTAGGTGTCAAATTGTGTATTCTATGTACTACTAGCAAAAAATATTGGTTCTCTGAAAGGGTTCTGTGAACAGACATGACAACACTCTCATCAATTGTTGAAAATCAATCATCCTGTAGGTCACTGTTCCAATTCGCTTATTGTTTGATTTGCCTTGCACTCTGAAGTGAACTGCACTGAGAATGGGTGTGTGTGGCTGGCCGGAGAAGACGGGGAAGGCGAGAGTTGGTGAGCTTCACCTTGGACCTTCTGTGCTCTCTCCCCACCTGTCGCCTCACCCTAGCGTGGTGCAGTTCATTGTGTTGCATTGCGGTGCAAATATCTTGGAAACCATGCAGCCTAGGCCAGTAAACGTGGTTTTCAAGTTCCAATTATGACCACATTGATGTTTTGCCGATTTTAGGCAACCTTCTCATATGTGAAGGTGTTAAAATCCGAGGAATGGGATGGGATGGGGTGTCCAAATGGCCTGTAGCCAGTAATGTCTGGAGAGTCCAAACAGGTAACCATGCAAAATGTGGTGCATTCTGGTGAAACATTGTCAAATTGTTTAAGGATCAACACTTTGCCAAGCCACAAACTCACAAACAAATGTTGATGTTTGCTGAAATCCTGCGAAAGCGGTGGGGTGGCCACGTATTATGTAGCCAGTAATTAATGTTCGGCGGTTCCTAACAGGTATCTATGCAATATTTGGTGCAGATTGGCAAAACTGTATGGAATTGTATAAGGAACAACGTGCCAAGCCACACACCCACAAACACATTTTGACTTTTGCTGAAATCTGGGGAAAGAGGTGGGGTATCCACGTGTTACGTAGCCAGTAATGCCCAGAGGATCCTAACAGGTAACTATGCAATATTTGCTGCAGATTGGTGCAATGGTGTGGAATTGCATAAGGAACAATGCTTTGCCACAAGCCCAGCCACCCACAAATGTTCACTTTTATAAATGTAGATGTGGTATTTATTTGAATACAGTTTTTATTTATGACCTTCAATGGCATGATTGTAGTACCAAGTATTTTCCAGGGTCTCATTATTTCTTAAATGCACATCAAACCAATTACAATCATATTTTTTCAACAAGCAGAAAGATAGTAGTGAGATTTACCCAACCTTTGAGCATAATCCTTCAGAAACTGCAGACCTCAAATCTGGTATGTGATCTGCCTGTGGGGAATTTAGAGGATAGAAAGAGCAGCATTGCTAAAAGTAAAATATAAGAATGATAGGTATTTTTCCCCATTCAGATTAAAAAAATCTGAGGTTCAAGTTTTTTCTAAATGATGGTTTACCTCATGAAGGGGGGCACCACAAATGCCGCTGACATGTTCATGCCACCGACATTTGTAAACATGCTTTCCCAACTCCCTTGGTACTATGTAAAAGATGGACACATTAGTGTATTTAATTTGTCTAAGGATCTCAACGGGAAAAAGATCTCAATCCTACTGCAAATCTGTGGTTTCACATGCCACATAGATGCGGAGGATAGTTAGACCTTTGCTTCTACAATATCCCGAATATTAGGTTATTAAATTGAATCTACATCGGTAATCACCCCCTGCAGTATATTTAAATCTGAAAGGAATGGACCATTTAAATACATATGGAACTATCCTCTTTACTACCTTTTCAAAACCTGTGGTTAAGAGCTCAACAATGAGGCCTCAATGCAAACTGGCGTGTCCGTGTCTCCCCTGTCTCTTTCTATCTGGGTGTGTTCTGATGCGTTTTCTTCCCATTGATGGAACTTGTCAGAGCCTCAGAAACACTGGAAACCAGTAGCTAAATCCCACTCCCCTCATAGACTTCTAGGGGCTTGGACATTCTTATGTTCCAACCTGGCCTAAGGCCTTCATCTAATTAATTTTGTTTTCCCCAATCCTGAGCTTCTTCTTCGTTCTCCTCCTCTCCTTCATTCATTCTTTTTTTCTGTTTGTAAAATCTAAATCGTCTGAATCTTGGTGTGAAATCCCTTGTATGGATGTCTATTTTCCCTGGGCCATCTTTGATATAGCCATCTTGCCCGCCAACATCAGAGATTCTCACATATGGAGGATTCTTTTGGTCAACAATAGGTCCCTTTACTCAAGGGAACATGCAGACGTGTCTAAGCTCAGGAAACAGATCTCCTCTTGAAAATACACCTTTTATGACCTTAAAGGCTGTTATTTGTCACAGCAATGTGTGTTTCTATCAGTAAAATTATTTGCAAACATTCTACATTTTGTCTAATGGTGGCATTTTATTGGAGGGTGTGAGATGTTAAAAATACAATACGTTTAAGATTGCCCTGCTACAGGAAACTGGATATTTCTAATATTTCTTGATACGTTAAAACCTACTCTAATTAATAAGAATATAAATGCTTAAATGGGTTATATTCACCTTTATAAACATGTGGAACTCCTATACCTTCTATCTATATACAAACAATTGCAGGATTATTTTCCTGTCCTGAAGTTGTCTTAAAAGTACGATTTGTATGCTTCAGCAAGCAAGCAGATTTGTCATTAAATATTGTTGAATGTCTGAAACTTGTCAGCCTAGTTATCTGCAAAACACAAATCATTCTTTTACTGAGAAAAGGTTCATCATAAAGTCACTTAACATACTTCTCCCTTACTGCATAACTCTGGAAACACTAAGCAATACTTGCTTAGCAAACCCAGCATTATTATTATTCAAATAATGCAGGGACCGCATACACACATTCAAATCATTGTTACTCTTGAAATTCAAATTAGAAACAATTGGTTAAATACTGCAAACTCATCGTCAGTGACTTCATAACATAATTTCAATTTACAAAACCTATGGAGAATGGGGATAGGTTAGTGGGATTCACTACATATAGACTCTATAGGTGTTGAGCATTCTACTGGGCTACAACTAATAATGGCTCACCTAAGGCCACTTCTATTTTGATAAAGGTATAAATACATCATCCCTCCAAGTGATTGGTTGTCATGCTACTTAATGTGCGGCCTAACATTAGGGATTCTGATAGGATGGTGTCTTGCTAACCAACCTTGGACTTGACAGGTTGTCAAGCTATGGGCCATACAGGGAGATAGAAGCCTAAGAATGCTCCTTTGTTCAATTAATGAAGTTACCATCCCGTATTCCTAGGCCATGAGCCAGGGTGATCTCTTTGTACTTGGCATTGTATGGCCTTACATGTCTGTGTGTGCTGTAAGGAAGGCATGGGTATCAAACAGTAAGACAGATACAAGTGATAACAGTTCAAGGGTGTTTAGTGAACTTCAATTGGGTTTGAAAAATGCCTATCTAAACCTAAATCTAAAGATGGGATCAAGATATGACCATCAAATCATAATAACGCAGTCCTAGTGGTGTCTTTGTCAAAATAAAAGGGCCTATAGTAATAAACCTAAACCAGTCCTTACTTGTAAATACAAATAGTGTAGGAAACAATGTTATGCAAAAGAAGAGTTCAAGAAATTATATGTCAGGATATCAAGCCGTTGGCTTCGCTACCCCACATTTTAAGCATGGGACAAGGCAGCACACTCATGCTTGGCACACTCTCTGGCTCCTTTATTGTATGTTATATTATGTTATGTTAACTTGCAGGGGGTTATTTAATGCACTGCTACCAGGTTCTTGTTTTCTTGGCACTTTGGTACCTGCAATAAAATTGGTTGGGTTTGGTTAGTATGTTCAGAAAGAGGATTGCAATATCTCTTTGCTGTGGCGTTGATGCATGCAGTTCCAAAGGAATGTTTTTTGGTCTGGCTGGGCACTTGGGGTATGTGTATCCAGAAGGGTGCCCCATGTGTCGTGTCTTGCTCAGTTTGCAGCTAACAAGGTATTCACTGACTTTACTTAACACTGTTCGATTAACCAGAGACTTTGTAAAACAGTCATGTCAAGAGGAGAACGGTGTCCTACATTACTACAGCTATTTTGACACATACTCAACATGTGTAGCACCACCCATTGGGCGGGCTAAACACAAAGTTATATATAATAGCCTGGACATTAATAGTGAAAACTGCTTATCTGTGCCCATATATCTAACTGTGTTTTACAATTTCCTGTCACAGACTCCCACTTCAGTATGCAACCCAAGCTGTACTCCTGGATCCAGAAAGGTCCCACAAGAGGGTAAACCAGTGTGTTGTTATTCTTGCTACATTTGTCCAGAAGGGGAGATTTCCAATCAAACTGGTGAGGTCTGTTTTAACTAATTCAACTGCATAAAACACCCCAAAATAGTTTTGTTAATTTCATTATATGTTACTGTTTTTTTTCTGACTTCAAATATAAAACTATGTTTACCTTAACATTCCATAACGAGAAAATACTTGTAGAGATGATTCTCCTATTGAATTACAGTATTTGTTTTAAAAAAACATTAGTTGCTCATTGTCAAATAATCTTACTTTCGGCATGAGTAACACCAGGCATAAGAGAAAACGGTATTCACAAGAAATGTTTGAACATGTTACCCACAATTCATAAAATATGGCTGCATACATCAAAATGATAGTCTGTTCAGGGAGTGCCTTTCACTGGAGTAACTTACTGTATAAAGGACATGAATAAAACAAAAGAATTATAAAACTTCCATAAACATTTTCTCTGTCACTACAAACTATTTTCCTACTACAGATTCCTTCTGATTACAAATATCTAACACTGGGATTTACTTTAAGTCACTTTCACCTCACACCTAAGGTTCACCTGCAGTGTTATGGCATGTTATTATTTTATAATATTATACAACATATGTAAACTGCACATAGTCTTGCCAGAAAAGTGGTGTATTGTGCTCCTGCCATGGTCTTTCAGACTGTAGTCCAAAAGGAAAGCACAAATGTTTTGCAGTGGAGGAAGAGGAAAAGGCGTAACAAATGAAGCTTGAACATGTGTATGGCAAAGATCCGAGGATATGCTTAAGGAATTCTTTTGCTATTGATCCCAGCATTCAATTCACATTAAATATAGCTAACCCTGGTGTACACTTTTTGGATGTATATGTAATTTACCCCTATGTAACTGAGACTTAGATGTATTGTTTCAGATTCAATTAGATATCATGACCAAAAGATTCCTAGAGCGAGGATATGACATGCCGCAAATTTCTGAAGCTTAAAATAAAGCAATTTCCAAAGACATATAATATGCTCTTTCGAACACAAGCTCTAAACTTCAACCTGATCTTATTTAGGTCACTCACCTGCAGAAGAAGTAGTAACTTACGTCAACAACTAATACTAGCAGAATGCAAAGACATACATTCTCAAACTTCTTTGGGAACACGGAGAACAGGTACTTATCCCTGCTTGAAATGTGGAGATTGCAATTCCAACATAAAGGGCCCTTCCATCTATCACCCTCTAAAAATGAATTCGATATTTCTAGGGCATTTTGCCAAGTGTGATTCACAAGGGGTAATCTATGGTATTAAATGTCCATGTCCATGTGGCAAATTCTATGTAGATAAAACCACTGATAAAGCAAACACAAGATAGAATGAACATTGATCCAAAATCTTTAGCCCTACAAGGCCTAAATGACAATCATGAATGACAACACTTCTTATAAACCTTATTGTGCAGAAACAATGGGCATCATTAAGAGTCGGGTGGTCTGGTAAAAAAGTGCCGGTATCATATGGATCCACTTTACCGGACCGGCCGACTACGGATTTGCTGGCGGGGCACCAGCTAAATGCTGGAGGTAAGCCAGGTGCCCTACCAGCCAAAAAAGCCCTTGTTACTGCCACCGGCTTTGTTGGTGGTGATAATGATGGAAAATCCCCTCATGGAGTCCTATGGGACTCCATGAATGAGGGTTTACACCATACTGAGTGCCGGTAAAGGTAAGTACCAAAGGCCGGTACCCTGCGGCTCTACCGACAGGATACCAGCATACTCGGAATGAGGCCCAATGTACCTTCATTATGTGATCAAGCACACAACAGTGTTCAAACTTTAACTTGTAATCTGATTTCAGCCATGAGAACTATTTTAATATGTTTGCTTTCAATTGACTCCTTGTTAAATGGTGTCTGTAAATACTCTAATATAAAAAATGTAATATAACACTGTTTTTTGCACATTGATGTACAGCTTCAAATTGATCTACATGTATTATTATTTAGTAGAATAGATTTAACGTGTGTTTTAATAATATTCTGATCGCAGGAATTCACTTAGTGTCTTAGGTTTTGTAATTTACATAATTATGTACAATTCTACTATTTTCTAACTCTGATTAAGTGATATTGTATTCTTTAGGCTCAATCCGTGCGATCCATAACATGATGACAGTCTGCACTGTGACGTCAGCACACCGTGCATTATGACATCATAACATGATGACTGGAGCCTGGTCATGCGCGGTTGCCATTTTTGTAGTCTGTAACTGTAACACTGATTCTACCAACATGTACAATTCTACTCTTTTGTAACTGTTATTGTAATGCTATTGTACGTATTGAGCTCCACCCTGGGATTCATAACATGGTGATGGTCCGCATTGTGACGTTGTCACGCTGTGGGTGCTATTGTCATAATCTGATGATGTAATCAAGGAGAGCATGGTGGCACGCGGCTGCCATTTTGTATTTATATTGACTTGAATTAGTGTTAACACAAAATGCATTGTATTCCATGACTGCAACGCTTATGCTATCACGTATATAATAAGAATGGGAACTGGTAAGATTGAATAAAAGGTTTGTTCTACTATAATTTATTTTTTGTTGTGCTTCTTAATAATATTGTCTCTCTGGACACTTTAAAGACTCAAATACTCTTTGATGCTTGATGTACAGGTGAGTAACCCCTTACCTTTTTCTGATTGACACAAAGATCAAATTATCTGGTAAATTTAATACAAATCAGAAACTACTTTACTCTTAATTGAAAAACTACACAAATAAAATGACCTTTCATCCTCTCTTTTCAGGGAGATTTTAAAATATTTTAAACAACATTGAAACACAGGCAGTGTTTATAAAAGAATTCAAATCAGAGAGTAGGAGTGTACTTTGATCCTAAAAAATATGAACAACGAAAAATGTGAATGTTCATGGTATAAAACATTAAGTAATATATCCGTATTGGATCTCTCCCCATTTTGACCCTACACTTTAGCCGAGTGGAGCTTTTGAAGAAATGTGTTAAACACTAAAACTCAGATGGTCCTGCAACTTTATGTGATTTACGTTTTGAATTATATGTTAATATTTATTACTCAAACTGGAACCACAATATATCATAAATATACAATGATTTATTACATTGAATTACTGTCACAAGGTAAGAATGTCTACATTGAGTTGAGCATTTAAGGCCTCACCTTAAGTTAGGAGAGCCTTATTCTGATAAGTGGACACCACATACCCAGATTCCGATTCCCCTTTTCGATTTATTAAACATGACCCATCCACATAATATTCCACCTCAGGGTGCCATCTATATCAGGGTCTCAAACAGATCTAATTGGAAGCACGGCAGTCACCAGAACGCAATTGTGTGGCTGCCATCTGCAGGGCTTGGCAACAGTGAGCCGGGGTTATATACTGAACACATTTATTATTGTTTTGAACAATAATGTTGTAACTGCCTGTGACACCGCTAAAATGCAGATGACCCTACCATTGCATGTCTTATTGACTGCATGGCTAAAACAGCCTCTGCGACTGACCTGTGAG
Organism: Ambystoma mexicanum; assembly: GCF_040938575.1. Taxonomy (NCBI): domain Eukaryota; kingdom Metazoa; phylum Chordata; class Amphibia; order Caudata; family Ambystomatidae; genus Ambystoma; species Ambystoma mexicanum. The sequence continues at coordinate 1,086,224,862 of NC_090926.1, read as the reverse complement.
CAAGTTTGCAGGACAGCTGCAACTGTGTCGAATTCAGTACTATAGTAGGCAATAGGACTGGGCTTGTCACTGTGTTTCTGTGTTAGCACAGATTGGACATGTTCCCCTATCTCATGACTGTGCAAAACACATGGCTTTTTATAATCGAGCAAACCAAAGGCTGGGGCCCTAGCAAGTGCCAGTTTATGCAACCAGAAATGCTTCCTCTGCTGCTGGTATCCATTTGAATGGCTACTGTGTCTGTTAATGCATCATTACCTGTAAGGGGCTATGAGGTGCACCATGGCAACATAACCTAATATCCATTTCCAATAGCGTCAAGTTATTTCCAGGAAATATCTGATTTGTGTAATTTATTAATTGCTTCCATACAAAAATCTGTCACATCGTGCCTAATAAGGTGTTGGGGGCCAAATAGTAAACTTTGATTTATACAATTGCCATTTTGGTGTGATGCTTTATGCCCATTTTCGACAAGTGCAGGTAGAAACACCAACCTGTCTTGTTTACATGCCTCATATGAAGGGGATGTGACCAGTAGGTTGTACGCATATGGGTCCAATACCGGACTACCTGAACTGTATTTCATCCAAAACATTCTTGAGAATATGTGAAAAGAATCTGTGTCTTTCTGTGTACCCCTGTGGAAGACTAGACCATGTTTATTTCAAACCAGAATGAGACATGGTGAACACATATTGGATGACAGGGTGTACAGGGGTAGCAAAGCAAGCTGAATGCAAATCAACAACAAAGAAAGTGGTTTCTGTAGGTGGAATGCAAGAAGGTCATGTTGCTAGTTTTTGAACCACTGGAATTGTAGGTAAAACCACTTTTTCAACAGCTTACAATTCAATATTGTATGTCCACCCATCAGTCTTGTTCACTGGCAACATGTGTATATTACATGGGCTGGTCATTTGGGCAAATTTGCCCTTACAGTAATAAAGACTATGGCCCTGATTCATGGATTATTTGCGCCGAAAAAAACGTGATTTGTGTGCCATTCTGCCCGCAAATCCCAATTTGTTAAACAGGGATTTGCGGGCTGAATGGCGCACAAATCCCTTTTTTTTCGTCACAAATAATCCATGAATCAGGGCCTATAACTATCAATATGCCCTTTACTGCATCTGGTTTGAAGGAGTACTATGTTTTTTGTGAGAACAGTTTCCTTGAATGAACCTGAATTCAAACTGACTTGGCATTTCTTATTAGCACCTACCTCATTTGCATGTTGCAACCACAATGCCTCAGGTACTCTCTCTAACATTGCAATGAAATATGATTTTTCTATGCATATCCGAAATAAACATGATGATAAATTCATCTCCCCAAAATGTTGTGATGGCAGTAATTCTGTTTTCATTTTTACTGGGAATATACAAAAACACTACTTCTAAGGTTGAATAGATGGTGCACCGTAATGTATGCATCAGGTTAGACTCCAATAAATACCCTGAGAAAGGACTCACAAGAAAAACACATTTATCTAAAATGGATCATATAGTAACTCTCAAAGGGCAGTGGCAGAGTGTATCGCATGGTTATGGTTATAGCAGCAGCTTTTATCGTTTAAGAATAAAGCAGCACACTGGAAGAATCTCTAAACCTGATTGCTTGCTAAGTAAGGAACAACCTTTCCTTTAATTTCATACTCAATAAAGGGTCCTTCTTGACCTATGGGTATTCATGTATGAATGGCATTGTCATTTTTTCTCTTGCTGCTTTAACATTAACGCTTTATCTGAGGTTAAAGTTCTGCCCATTCACATTTGGGAATGGAGGGGAAGTGGGGGTTACAATAGCCTGAAGCTATGGTGTGTTGGGACACCCAGTGCTGTCTAATGACACTGCATGCTCTGCTGCTTGTCACAAACACATTCTACAAGCTCTGTTGGGGAGCCTCTATTGCGTCCTGTCTCTTCCACATATGGGTGCTCTGGCAATCACCAGTGCTCTTCCACCCAGATAAGGTTTCATATTTGGATTCATGTTCATTCCTCATCCCCACCCCTTTATGCTCTGTAATTGAATGGTCATCAACTTACATTAATCAATTTCACATTTCAGTTCTTAGCAGGAAACACAATGATTTGCTACTGCAACTAGTTTGTGAAGGGCTTAATTTGCTACCCCTTGGAAGTAGTCGTCAGCAACTACTGAAGCTGTGCCATTAACCGCTAAAACGTGCCTGCAGCCATGGGCTCTTGAGTTGCAACACTTATTTAATGAATCTCAGAATTCTGCATTAGCAAAACCTACAAACTATCAAGAGTCTGCCGTAGAAATCATTCTTAATCTGTTTGCAATTATTTATTTTCACCCATCCTATCTTTCTGGGGTATAACACCGGAATCATTACCAAGAACATCTCCATTGAATGTAAGAATGATGCCCCTATCCCTATACCTAGGTCTTCTGGAGGCCAACCATACTCCTGGGTCAAACGTTGCCACACCTCAATGGGCATTATTCTTCTTGTTAACTGGTCCATGTCAACATTGGGAGGGTTGTGACACTAGATCACCGTTTTAAAATCAGTAAATTTTTCAGGTTCCTCCTTAATGATAGAAAAGCCTTTAGAAAAATTACTTAAATCACAGGGAGAAGATGGAGCATACGCATCATACACCGCAGAACGAGATGCCATTGTATGCTGTCTGCACCAGACAGCTTGCCTGTATGTGCATGTGAGGGACTGATAGTGGATTCAGAAGTGCACTCTTGCTTAGCTAGGGGGAACCTGGGTGTTGCTGTTTGATCACCCAGATCTGTTACATTTTGAGACTGCATGCACTGCGCAGTTGCATCACAGGAGCATGTTGTTGTTGCTGTGAATACTTGCGATCCCCAGCTTCCTTCACAACTGACACAAGGGAAAACTGAGGGGGGGTTTGAAATAAAGTGGCTGCACAAGAATGAATGCAGAGAATAGAAGAAATTGTATCATTAAGAGAAAGCATAGTCACATAAGCATTTTGATGACACAAAGTCATAGTTTGAAACCGTAAATAAATAATGAAATCCCTGGCAGACTGTTAGTCATGTAGTCATGAGGCAACAGAATTTACCAGCAACAAAAGGACTCATTACAAAATATGCTAGTGCAAAGTAAAGCACAAATAATAATTTAAATGAATACTAACGCTAGATTGAGACATGAAATTACAAATATTGTATTGTATTGTATTTATTCTTATAAAGTGCTTTACAGAAGCAAATTACAAGCATGAATCAGTCACCAAAACAGAATGTAGAGCAATTATTCGGAAGGGGAAGGGAAGAGGAGGGGGAGGGCTAGGAAGAATGGGGAGGGAAAGTGGGTGGAGGTTGGAGGAGGGGGAAGAGGATAAGGGGGGGAGGAGTGAAAAGGGGGTAGGAGAGGGGAGTGAGAATAGGGGGGTGTCATGGCGGGGAATAGAGAAGGAGAGATTTGAGGGAGGTGCGGAAGGAGGAAAGGGTAGGAGACGAGCGAATAGAGAGAGGCAAGGAGTTCCAGTGGAGGGGGGCCAGGAGTTGGAAGGAGCGGAAATGGGAGGAGGCACAGGGGAAGGGAGGAACAGTGAGGAGGAAGTGGTCAGCAGAACGAAGGGAACGAGAGCACATGTAAAATGAGAGAAAGGAAGAGAGATAAGGGGGGTAAGATCGTGGAGAGATTTGAACACTAGACAGAGGAAGTGAAATTTTAGTTGAGAATGAAAGGGAAGACAGCCAATAGAGGAAAGGGAAGCAGAGATGAAGTCGCGGGGTGAGAGGAGACAGAGAGTACGGATGGCCGAGTGATAAATAGATTTGAGGGGCGCAAGATGTGAAGTAGGAAGGCCAAAAAGTAAGGTGGAGCAGTAGAAGAGGCGAGAAAAGATAAGGGAGCAGATTAGGAGTTTGGTAGCATGAAAGGTTAGAGAGGGGCAAACTTTGTGAATATTGTAGAGGTGGTAGCGACAAGCACGAGAGGTGAGCAAGATGTGGTGGGAAAAAGTGAGAGAAGAGTCAAAGTGAAAGCCGAGGTTACGAGCATGGGGGGAGAAAGTGAGATTAGAGCGAGGGAAATTAATGAAAGGGGGAGGAGAGGGAGGGAGAAGGGAGTTAGAAGGGAAGAAAACTACTTCGGTTTTGTCAGAGTTAAGGGAAAGAAAGTGGGAAGCCATCCAGTTTTTAATAGCAGTGAGACAGGAGTAAAGTTTAAGGTGGAGGTCAGGAGAGAAGGAAAAGAAGGAAAGAAAGAGCTGTGTGTCATCCGCGTAGAAATGGTGAGAGATGCCAAAAGAGGAGATCACAGGGGCAAGGAGGGAGGTGTAGAGTGAGAATAGGAAGGGACCAAGCACAGAGCCTTGGGGAACTCCGTAATCAAGGGGGTGGGAAGGAGAGGAGCGGCCGCCCCAGGAAACAGTGAAAGAGCTGGAGGAGAGGTAAGAGGAAAGCCAATTGAGAACAGAGCCTTTGAAACCAAAGGATGAGAGTGTTGAGGAGAAGGGGGTGATCAACAGTGTCGAAGGCGGCCGAGAGATCAAGAAGAATAAGGACGGAGGATTGTTTAGAGTGTCGGGCAGTGAGGAGGGAGTTAAGGATGTAAGTGAGGGCAGTTTCAGGAGAGTGTTTCGGGCGAAATCCGGATTGAGAGGGGGGAAGGAGAGAGAGATTAGTGACAAAGGAAGAGAGCTGAGAGTAGGCAATGCGTTCAAGAAGTTTAGAGAGGAAAGGGAGCAGTGAGATAGGGTGGAGGTTTGAAGTGAGCAGGGGATCAGCAGTAGTTTTCGTCAGAATCGGAAGGATAGTGGCATGTTTGAATGCAGAGGGGAAGGAGGCCCAAGAAAAGCAGATATTGAAGAATGAAGTAAGGTAGGTAATAAGTAGTGGGAAAATCTTAGGGATAAGAAGGGAGGGGACAGGGTCGGATGGGGCAGATGAGGGATGGGCTTTGGAGAGGAGCATAGAGACGTCAGAGGAGGAGACTGGGGAGAATTCAGTCATGCAAGAAGAGGGTGGAGAGGGAGAGGAGTTTGAAGGGAGAGTGAGGAGGAATTGATTGTCTGATGAAGGGCAAGAATCTTTGAGGAGAAGAAGTTTGTGGAATCAGAGGGAGAGAGGGTGGAGGAATTTGAGGAATCAGGGGAAGGGGGAGAGAGAAGACGAGAGAGAGTTTGGAAGATACGACGGGGTGGGAAGCTTGGGAATGAAGAAGGTTAGAGTAGTAGGATCGTTTAGCTGAGGTGAGACAGGAGACATAGAGGGAGTGATAGGAGAAATAAGAGGATTGGTTGGAGGGAGATGGGGATTTGTGCCAGAGTCTCTCGAGACATGGAGAGGAGTTGAGGGGAGAGCCAAGGTTGAGAGGGTTTCCGGGTTGGACAGAAGAAGAAGATGGGCTGGAGGAGATCAAGAGAGGAGGAGATAGAAGAGGAAAGAGTAGAGAGTGCATCATTGGCAGAAAGAGTGGAGAAGTCGCAGACGGAGAGGAGAGAAGAAGAGCAATTTTCAAAAAATAGAGAGGAATCAAAGTTACGAAGGTCAAGACGTGAGAAAAAAGAAGGGGAAGGTTTAGAGGAAGAAGGATGGGGGAGAAATCCAAGCGACTTTGGACTTACAGTCTAAAACTTGCAGATTGATCAGATTCATGGACATGGGGAGAGTATCACTAATACCAAAGACACATCCCAATGTATCCTGTGGAAGAATACAAGCATACAAGAATACAAACAATCGCGCATGACCACTAAATCCAACATCTACAATACCAGAATCACCAAAGGCAACTCCAAGTCCAAAGAGCTTTTCAAAATTCTCAAAGATTTGGTGAATCCCGTCCTACCAACATCTCAATTCCCTAAAGACAAGGGCTGGTGCACAACCATTCAAATAGTCCTTATACACGAAACACGTAAATTGAGAGAAAAAACTATCACCAAGGAAATACAGCTCGCCATAAATAAAACTAACTACAGAAAAGACCACCACCCCCACGTCCTGCCCACCACGCCCTTTTTCCACTCCTTGACAGTCACCTCCTCTGATATCACCAAGACAGTCCAACTCCTTAAACCTTCCAATTGCAAAGGTGATGTCTGCCCAGCTCCCACTGTCAAACTCTGCGCTGAAGCCCTCCTCTCCATCATCTCTGACTTCATAAATGCTTTTTTACTACAGACATCATCCCTACTTGCATCAAAGAAGCCTGAGTAACCCCCTTACTCAAGAAACCCACCCTTAACCCCACACTCCCCACAAACTGCGTCCCATCACCACAGTCCCTTTCCTCCTCAAATCCTGGACTGCACATCTTACACCCAAATCTAATCCTTCTTCGAACACCACAATCTGCTTTTCTCCCGCCAGTCCAGCTTTGGACCCAAACACAGCACAGAAACAGCAATCCTTGATCTCAAAATACAACTTGACAGCATCCGTGACTCAGGCAACCTAACCTTTCTGCTCATCCTTGATCTCTCTGCTGCCTTCGATCTTGTCAACCATGACATCCAATGCCAGCACCCAATAACAATGTTACACTTCTCCCCAGAGGATGCCACCTGGATAAATCCCTTCCTGAGTGGCCACACGTCCAGAGTCTTCTCCGGGAAGCTGCTGCCAACCCCATACCGATTCCCAATGGGGTTCGTCAAGGCTCCTGCATTTCCCCCACCCTTTACAATATTTACACTAAACCCCTATTTGACCACCTGCAGAATCTCTGCATCTCATACACCAACTTCGCTGACGACACACAGTTACTTATACCCATCACGGTCGACCACTCACAACACTTTTATTAATCGGATCTTTGACATCATCCAGAATTGGATGGTCAATCACCACCTTTGGCTCATCAATGAAATAACTGAGCTACTTATGGTGTGGACCCTTAATCACTGAAGAACCTTGATCCTGCCTTCTTTTCCCTGTTTTGAAACATTTACCTGGATGTGGACATCAACATGTCCAAAAACGTTAGCGCCATTGCATTCTCTGACACCTACATAACCAAACTCATCAATCTTAGAAGACAATTCTTGATCCGGGACAGCTGCCTAATGCTGCCTAATGCTTGCTGGATCCATTATAGGCAGCAAAACTAATTACTGCAACACCCTACTCGTGGGTACCTCTGCCAAGAAAATAACTAAACTACAAGTACTACAAAACAACGCACTCAGAGCAGCATCAGGCATGTAACACACTGATCATATCTTGCATGCTAGAGGCAATGGTCATTGGCTATCGATCAAAGCTTGCATTGAATTCAAAACCCTGGCATTCTCTCACTGATGCATCCACAGTTCTGCCCCTTCCTGCCTTAATCACTGTCTCTCCAGAAAGTCCACTTCACGCTTGCTACGATCCTCCTCCACTCTCTCGCATCTTACCCCCAGATTCAAATGCAAGCGGGTGGAAGGCTCTAGCTTCACTGTCACCACTCCCACCCTCTAGAACTCCCATCGGTAATCAAAGATGAACAACCTAATTTACCATTCAGGAAACTCTTAAAAATGTGGTTGTTTAAAAAGGTTAAGAAATATGACTGATGTATTCTATTGTATGCTCTGCTCTACAAATACGACTGATGCATGCCTATCGATATCCGTAAAAAATGACCGAATCACAAAAAGACGAGGACGAAATTACTGAATTTCTTTGGCTGATTTTTTTAAAAATGTTGTTACCTTTTTATTATAAAATAGGTGTGGGATGGGGTAAGAGTATTAGTTAAGGTAGGGGGGAGGAAGGGATTTGGAGGAGTCTCTCCCCTCCCAGCATTATAAAACAAAAAAGGGAAAATAGCATGCAGGAATGTTGGTTTTTAGACCAAAACAATTTGGTAAATTCTCCCTTTTTTAAATACATTTAGTTAATTCATGGACAACCCTGCCTATCTAGTTCTGACACACCTCTCTACCTCTCTTGGTACAATCGCTGTTGTACCTTCAGGTTTGGGTGCTACTCAGATGCATAAAATAAAAGAAATAAAATAAATGGCCAGAAAGTGCCAGACCCATACTAGTGGTTTTGGTGCACCTAGCCACATGCAGGCTATAGAAGGTGCCAGACACACCTTCTATTTTTCACACACTCACCCAGATAAACAGGAAGATGTAATGTCCCTGTCGGATATGAAAAGAATTCTAGGTGAGCTATAGGGGAGGTGCACACTTAGCATGTCAGGGGTAGACATGAGAGTCAAGAGATTACCATTTTATTTATTTATTTATTTATTTATTGGGTATTTGTTACGCGCCTGTACAGCAATATAGTGTTTCAAGGTGCCAATGAGTGAAGGGAACAGTGTATGATTCGACATTTGCCTATTTGCTGACTCACATTGAGAGACAGAAAATGCAACCTACAAAGAGCATTTTTAAAGCATCTATTCCATGCCAGGGACTATGATGATGCCCAAGAGCCCTTAGGTTGATGGAGAAACACTGCAATTGAGTGACAATATAATGATATGCCATACTATCCTGTCCCTCAGAAAAGGATTTAAGGCCCATAACCCAGAAGACCAATAAGAAAGAGAAATGGCATAGGGTCAGTAGCACCCTACACATAGGCAACCACCTTACAGTCGTAGTGACAATGGGGGGAAAGATGCAAGTAGTGAAGGGGACTTGAGCAGCGCCTCTGATTGAGACATGGGTAAAGAGCATAGAAAAAGAAAGCCACAATAATATTTAGTGAAAACTCCAAACAAGCAAATTAAGGCCATAAAAAGCTTTATGATCCCCCTCAGCCCAAAAATGCTACATTTCTGTTTGGTAACATCTAGAAATGTACAAACAGATTTTGGCATCATTTGGATTGAACCATGATCAAAATAACATAAGATGAACATCATAGCAACTGGTCCTCTTACAAGGTGGCCATTTTTAAATATTTTTCAACTTACATTAAACTCCAAAAATCCCGCAATGCAGCCTTGAATTTAATGTGTGCTGAGGATAAATCTCCTACAAACAATACATCTCTCTTCATAAAGTTTACAATTGAAAACCACATTCTTCCATGCCCATCCAAAACACGTAGTGACTCAGTTAGTCCATGATGTTGATGATTCAAGAATTTTGGAATGGGTCATCACCAAAGCTATGAGGAGCAATGAGGTACAGAACGCAACATCACCAAACAACAAAGAAAAGAACGCCAAACCAAAGCCTGTTCCAGCCACCATTAAGGTACTCATCAGTCCAAAAAAGAGAAAGGGGGGACAACAAGGTATACCTCTGCTGTAACAGAACCTAAAACACGAAGAAAACCCTCTGTTTAAAGCCAGCTGACTAGTCCTCCACCTTGCATGCAAAATAAAAACCCTAAAAAAACAGAAACGTACTTAGGTCATTGGTATTTAGGCTCAAAGCTTATCCTAATCTACTAATAAATTCGTCCCACGAGAGAAAAACTCAGAAACTAGGAGTAGGTTCCCAGGGAAATTTGGATCCAAATTTCTACAGCAGAAGAAGCCAAACACCACCTCCTAGAACTAATTACCCTCCACCTCCTTCTAGATTCCAAGACAGCAGATGCCAATACCAGGGTGAGTGGAGCTCCAACAAAACATACAACCACAATTCCCAGAACTACAAGAACTACTTCCTTAGAAGAGACAATTACCCTTCTAGAGCAGACCACATAGTCTACAAAGTGAAGAGATTCTCACAACTGGAGCTGCAGTACAAATAGAGCGCATTGGTCAATACATGCGATCCCTCAGGGAAATCCTGATTCTATTGTTATAGAAACCTTTGCCAAACGAATCAACAGGTCAGGGTAGAAAATTATGAAATTGTTCAAGTTCAAAGTATCCAAGGAGAAGAGGAAAGGGGGGCAAAGGGGCAGAAAAGATATGCTAAGCTTTAGAAAAAGCTTTGTTTACCTCTCATGAACATCCCCCTGAGTATGATGATAAATTGGGAAAGGCCAATGGTGAACCCGCTTTATCCCTTGAAAGAAAATTCAGAGAAACCTAAAACAGTGAAATTTATTGAGGTGAATAATATAACCATTGCCCTGGAAAAATGAGAACCACTCTGTAGAAGTGATACCAACAAAGAACCTGAATCAAAAGACAGAGTAAATGAGAATCCCCTAGATGAAAGACTCAAGATCCAAGATCAACAAAATTCCTCTCTCCCCAGGTTTTTCTAGGCCACACAAACAAAGCTGTTGCAGTGACATGATACCCGCAGAAAAGGGGGAGGTTGCTGCCATCATGTTAATTTCTAAATGTTATTTAATTCCTACAGAGTATTTTACTAACCCACATGAATTTGACCCTAAGGAGAATGCCCGGGGGGACTGCCCAAGGTCAAACCTCTGATATCCCAAACATCCACCGAATGTGATTTTAATTATCTGCTAAATCACACTTCCTTTGTAAATTGGAGATGAAAGATTAAAGATTTTTTGCCCCTGTCCAAGTTCAAGGACAGTGTGAGTTACTGGCTCTCATAGTGACAAGTGTGAGGAACTGTGATCTGGCAAGGGTGCAAAGCCCTTGATTTTTAGATTTTTATTAATAAACAGAATGCCTAAGATAATTCCATGTTCAGAAGGGGCAAAGGCATAGTGTACTCATGCCCTGCTGCATCGGTAGCCTGATCTGGTACACCCGCTCATGGCACAGAGCAGTTTTCAAGGACACGTGATGCCTATTTGACAGCTGCAGAGACATCCAAGATGCTGTTGTGCAGAAACAGCATTTAAGATATGCTCCTCTGTCCTCAAAACTATGGTGATCATGGGTCACCCATGATGGTGGCAGGGCAAACTCAAAATAAAAGATATGCCTACATTTAGGCATAGTGCATGGTGTTACTTATTCCAATTGATATTGCATATGTGTCAACTACTGTGAGCCTGCTCAGTTTATAGAAGGTGATGGGAATTCTGGTCAGCCGGGTGTAGCTCACCGAATGGCAGGAGGAGAACCTGGAAGGCCGGTCCTCCTCTTAGATCTCTCTGTGAGGGCTGGTAGCACATCCCCCCGAGACAGCCGCACAGCATACATCTGTCCCGGGACTGTGCATCGCAGGAGCACACCCATTCAGAAGGAGTAGACTCACACCAGAGTGCTGCATATGTAAGGGCCTTTGTTCTCAGTGAAAAGGCAAGGGGCTAAATCATGATAGACAGGAGGGCTCTGGTGAAGGGAAGGAGGCTTCCACCATCTTGAATTTCCCTGGCTCTCTCTCTTTCCTATTCCCTCCACTTCCTATGCAGCAAAGCGCTTTGGGTGTGACATCAACAGAGCAACGTCTACTCCATCCTGGAGCAGGGATTGGGCCACTAAGGCAGGCTAACTGTAGGCCAATCACCTGAGGACATTTGCCCTTAAAAGAAGGGGGCTTCCACCCCTTCAGCATTTTGGCTCAGTTTCTCTCAGATCCTTTAAGGCTGCAGAGTCATCCTGAAGAACTCATTGGACTTCCTTTGGGAGAGTTGTACTCTCGAAAGCCCTCAGCCTGAAGCCCTCAGCCTGAGGTGAAGACGAATCATCCATGGCAGAAGCAAGATCTGTTCCCTAGTGCCCATAGGGCACTTCTGGAGTACTCCTTGCTGTGGATCACCACTGTGCTCCGGAATCTCCTAAGCTGAAAGAGCAGACCCTGAACAGGAATCATCCTATACTCCAGCACCCCTTAAAGGAACTCACAGCAACTGGAGGACAAAACTAGCTGGGCTCCCTGTCATTCCGTGTTCATTGCACCTAGAACAAGAGCTAAATCACTGGCACCGGTTGATGTGCACCTCCACCAATCAAACATTTGCTTGCACCTTCAACCAGCTCGACAAAGCCTTGTGTCCCAGCCAAGCTTGTCACCTGATAGGCCCGAAGCGACTGCTCAATGCCAGAATCCAAACCAAATAACTGGATAGTCACTCGCTGACTCTAACTGGGGTTTACAACCACGGCATGGCCCAGCTAGCCCGTGAGCTAATGCCTCATTGATCGCACACTGATGCACCCAGGATCACCATTTTGACAACCTTGCTGTCATGATGCCTACCCCCGGAGCACCAGGCCAGGCCCAGCACCCCCGGGAGCAGGCATCATGCCCCCGGGTAAAAGCCCAGCGGCCCCTTATAGGGGCTCTTTGGACTCTGTCCTGGCGCCTTTGGCGCCAGGCTCATGTTAGACATCAGTCCTGGCGCCATAGGCGCCAGGCTCATAAAGGAAAGTGTTTGGTGCACTTACCTGATGCAGACCGTGCTGCATACTCACCTGATGCAGACCATGCTGCATGAAGACCCAAGCCAAATGAGGCTTAGGAGGGACTATTTTACTGAATGGACTATTTTGTTACTTGGGTGGGGCTGTGGAAGAATACTTACCTAGGACTTCTACCAAGGCTATTTAAGCCACGCCCGGACAGCCACACGTGCTTCGCGTTGTTCTGCATCCCAGCAGCTGAACGCTCACCGTGTCTGCTCCTGCACCTGGACTCCAGCCACGCCCGCCTCGAACCTGGAACACCTGTAAGGAAAGAAGAGAAGAGAAAGGTGAAAACCAAGAACTTATTCAAACTTCCTACCTGCATCCGCAATCTTCACGCCAGCATTCTTGAAGAAAGACTTCCATTTAAAAGCATTGCGTTGCTCGCTGCAGCGCCGAGCTTCACTCACCTGTTCTCGAGACATCTCCCGGCTCCATCGCGGCTGTCAGCACCGGTCGCCACATCTCTGCACCTAGGGGAGAGAAGAAGAGACAAAAGGTGAGCAGAGGGAACACAGGAGGAAAGCCGAATTTTCAGCCATAATACTTACCGGCTTTTCTTGGTGAACCATTCCACATTTCGGGTCGGCGCCGCTTCGTTGGCAGTTACCGCACCCCGGCCCCTATGGGGAAAGGACAAAAGACATTACTGGAGAATTATAAAGACATTTAGAGGGGTCGCCCTCATCACTAACTCACCTGATTTTACCATCAGCAATTTAACCCCTCAACGCATCGCCTTCGTTCTGCACCTGAAAATAAAGGACAGATCACAGGTTAGGAAGACAACATAAAAAGAGGCTCACACTTGAACTTTTGAATCTTCATACTTAGGGCGTATCGCTCAGAAAAGTTAAGTGGATTTTGCCAGCGCCATTCTGAAAACCAGTGAAGTAACTGAACGAACGCGCGCCCCTGCACCAGAAGCAGGATGGAGAGTTCATCCTTCCAAACCATAAGGTGAGCTTAAACCGGGGGTTTTGGAGGAAGTCAGAGAAGAACGAAGAGGGAGAGGGGGGAGCAAGCACACTAGTCTGCAGACAGTTAATCCCCTTTCTCATCTGCAGAAGGATATTCCTACGGGCCAGACAAGCAAGATTTGGGGGTCCTGTTCAATCGGTGGTCCGAGTTCTGCGCATCACGCTTGAAGAGGCCACAGCAACCCAGACTAGACCAGCGCCTCCGTGGGAGCCAGGTGAGCGTTACACTTGCCTGCTGTCTTGAACTGCTAAAGCATCTCATATCGACCCTGCACCGCCGCTAAAGCCCAACTCGGCCTGGCCAACTGCAAAGCATTTCTGGGACCGCCCAAGCTGCATCATTAAAGAGCCACCATTCAACCGCAAGAGCACCCGCATTCGCCCCTACTCAATATCCGCTTGCTGTTGACCCTGATCAGTATGCATTAACATTCAAACCTGGGTCTGACTGTGTTAGCCCACCAAAGAACTGAATCCATGTACTGTTGACAGGGAACTGCCCCTTCAGTCCTGGGGCCAGAGAGACTGGTTAGGTCACCATCACTCCTGTTTTCTACAAGATATCCGTTTTACGGTAGTACCTTTCCTACCACCCCTGAAACTATGCCTGCCATTTGGACCGGAATTTCCATGCCTGTCCGATGGGCCAGAAAATGCAAAATGCATAGCTCTCAACTCACCCGCTTTTGGCGGGTGTCACCCGCCTTGCAAAGGGCTGACTCACCCGCCATGCCTCCTGCACGCCCATTCATTCCAATGGGCGTCTCACCCGCCAGAAACAAAATCGGGTGATTTCACCCGCCTTTGCAAGAAAAATGGTTGAGAGATATGCAAAATGTTCACAATCGCATGTCAGCTTTCCTTATACCCTTATACAGGGGACCCCGCCGAAGGCAACGCATTTCATTTTTTGGTTCAGACATGATATTTCTCAAGCGTGTTTGCCCTGTATTTCGCATGGGACTGTTGATTTGCTTTTGCGTTCATGTGCACCTCTGCCCATTTAATTTCAGTTTCGGTTTGGGGTCATGCGGGACACATATTTGTGATTGTGTACATACCCTTTATGTGGTGCTTCTGACGCATTGTATCTGGAGTGTGTTTGTCCCGTATTTTGCGTGGGGCACACAATTCGCTTTCTCAGACACCGGAAACTTTGTCCATTTCATTTTCGGTTTCAGGCCACCTGGAACAGGCATTCATGATTGCACGCATTCACTTTGCATACTGCATCATCCCGAATTATTCAAACCATGAATATATGATTTGTGCGCAGGCGCACTATGTCGTGAGAAAACCTTATCCGTGCCAGCAAAAGGCTTTGTGCAATCGATTTGTGCTAAGTTTCACAGCGGGCTTGAGTGAGAATGTGTAACATAGATTTTGGGCACGCAGACACCGATCTAAGCCAAACTAAAGCAAACTTATCAGAGTACCAGAGGCTTTCGAGAGCTCTGAGAAACAGTCATTAAGTAATGAATCAGACATTGTCAAGCACCAAGTTGGATATGGGGGTATTGTATTAAGAAAACCTTTCTTCCGGAAACGAGGGAATCATATGGAGTTAAGATTTGGCATACAAAAGCTACACAGAGGTTGTGAAATATGCTGCGAGACATTGACACACTTTTAAAACTTAGCAATAAGGTTTTAAAAGACTTCCTGCAGACTTGCATATGGAGTGGGGTTCTGCTACGCTCAGTTTGTGGGTGTTTAATTGCTGCCAGTGATGTGGCAGAGTGGGCTTTCTGCTGCTAAGTGCTGTTGGCAAACTCTACGCAAATGGCATCTTCACTTTTTCCAGCATGGGGTCTGGCATGGATTGACATGCTCATGAATATTAGTATTAGACGGCCGCACTGCCCTAGAAGGCCCAATCGGCTCAGAAGAAGTCGTCATCGACGATAGAGCTGGTGGTGGCCGCTCTCACAAAGGCGAAAGGGGCTGATCCTGTGAAGGTAAACCCCACAGCGCAGAAGGTGTTTCAGCCTCCGAGGCAAGAAACCGCAGCAGTGACTTTGGAGAAGTCTGCTGGCACGCCGGAGGAGGGGATGCTATCTCTGAGCCCGGCTCCAACTCCTCAGGGTGGAAAAAAAGGGGGGCAAGGAAGTCCCAGACCAGCACCAGGTGGTGTCACAGGCCATGGAAGTTTCGTCCACATATCATGAGGACCTGGAGTCCTTACACACTGTTCATGAGGTTGTGGAGGAGGAGGACGACAACAGCAATGCCCGCAACAACAACAGCGTGGGGCCTAGTGTTCCCATCAGCCAGCCCAGCCGAGGGATGTATCTCTGGACATACTGTTGATGCTCCACATTTTGGTGTTGGAGA
Source organism: Ambystoma mexicanum (assembly GCF_040938575.1). Classification (NCBI taxonomy): domain Eukaryota; kingdom Metazoa; phylum Chordata; class Amphibia; order Caudata; family Ambystomatidae; genus Ambystoma; species Ambystoma mexicanum. The sequence continues at coordinate 1,086,209,340 of NC_090926.1, read as the reverse complement.
TCCAGAAGAGGATGCCGCAGGGCCAGGTTCCTATAGCCCCCCAGACCCTCAATCAGACCGCGGCAAAGAAAAGGAAGCGTCATCCGACGCCCCCGTTTCAGCCTCCACATACGTGCCGGGCGCCCTCCCGCCGATGGACCTGTGGACGGATACGGCCACAGCGACAGTTGCCGATGACGACATCATCACAGCGGGTGGTGGGTCTCCGCAACCAAGGGCGTCCCCACCAGAGGAGGTGGGGTTGTTTCATTTCATGGTCACCAAATCCTCTGACCTTTTTCAGCTTGTGCCAGAGGAAAACAAGGAGGAGGGTTTTCTGTACCAGACGTGCGAGGTCAGGTGGAAGACCATCATGGCAGTGCCCTTTTTGGATGACGTGTGGGAGGAGTGCCTGGCCCTCTTGAAGAACGCTTGCACAGCTCCAGCCAAACCGGGATAGGCTGGAAAAGAAGTACTGGGTGTCAGATTCTGCACCCAGGGGCCTGAGGTAGCAAACATCGCCAGATTTGTTGGTTTCGGCGTCTGCGAGAAAATGGTCAGAGAACCCGTCCTCGTCATCTTCAGTACCTCTGGTCAGTGAGGGGAAGAAGGTGGATGCCATGGGAAGGAAGGTCATCTACACTGCGACAACCACCATCAAAGCAACCAACACACTGGCGATTCTGGCCAGGTTTGACAGGGAGCTGTGGTACAAGCTGGGCCTGATTCTGGAGTTCCTTCCCGACGACAAGAGGATAGAGGCGATCGCCCTCTTCCAGGAGGTAGAAGTAGTGTCGGATCACGTCATCACAGTGGCATTGGATTTTTCTGTCACAGGATTCCGGCAAATGGGGAACAGTGTCTGCCTTCGTCGTCAGGGCTGGTTGAAGACCACACATTTCTGCCAGGAGGTCCAGGCGAGGGTGCTGCACATGCCTTTCGACTGAGATAACCTTTTTAGGACGGTCATCACCGAGTCCCTGCAGGACATCAATGCGGATACAGAGATGGCCCATTCCCTGTATCAGCAGCGCTGCTCTTCCTTTCGCTCCTTCAGAGGAAAGTCGAGGCTGTCATCAAAAGGTTTTTCCTTGTCGTACTGCCAACCTTCAAGATCCATGTCTCAGGAAGCATACAGAGGCCATTCCCAGGCCTACGGTGGAGGAGGAGCCCAGCGCCACCGTCGCCCAAAAGGCAGGACGTCAGTGCCAAAGCAGGCCTGAACTGGCCACGATGTCGTGCCCCCCGGTGGGAGGCTGGCTGATGGGATTCGTCAGCGAGTGGGAAAAGATCACCACCGACACTTGGGCGCTATATGCTCTTGCCCAAAGACATAACCTGGAGTTTCAGGACAGGTGTCCGGGGATCACTCTGGTGGCCCGGCAGGAACAGCACATCCCTCAGCTCTTGGAGGAGGTATGGGACATGTTACTAAAAGGGGCGATAAAGCTGGTTCCCCGAAGACTCTGGGGCTCCGGAGTATATTCCAGATACTTTTTTAAACAAAAAGAAGACCAGGGACTGGAGGCCCATCCTGGCCCTGCAACGTCTCAACAAGTACCTCTAGTCCCAAAAATTCATGATGGTTGCATTGCAGCATTTGTTCGGCCAACAAAAAAAAGGAGACTTCTTGATGTCGCTGGACCTGGAGGACGCTTACTTCCACATCCCCATTCACAAGAACCACCAAATGTTTCTAAGCTTCATAGTGCAGATATGGCACTACCAGTTCAAAGCCCTTCCTTTTGGCTTAAAGTCGGCCCCCAGGGTGTTCACAAGGAGGATACATGTGTACCTGTACCTCGACGACTGGCTCATCTGGGCCAGCTCAAGAGAGTTAGCCGTCGGATACACAGAGACGACTGTGCAGCTGTTCCTGGATGCTCGCTGGAGACAGACGTCCGGAAGCTTCGTGGACTAGATACCGCAGACTAGATCCCACTCGACAAGGAATTCCATTGAGCGATACAGTGGTGGGGCATTCACACCAACATCGCCAGGGGCACAGGTTTTCAGAACCTCCATACCAGCAAACGGTTACCACAGACGCTTCCCTGGAGGACTGTGGAGCCCACACTGGATGTCTTCACGCCAGAGGCATGTGAGTGCCAGAGGAGAAGGATCCCCATTTAAATATTCTGGAGCTACGGGCAGTATTCTGGGCCCTCAAGTAATTCCTTCCGTTTCTGATGGGCAAGGTGGTGAGGATCTTCACAGACAACACCACCACAATGTTCTACATCAGGATACAGAGGGGCACACGATCCCCAGCGCTCTCCAAAGGAGTGCAGGACTTGTGGCACTGGACCTATGGACAGGGATGTTCCTCTTCACCTGGCGGAGTCAAGAAAACCATCACAGACTTCCTCAGCAGAGAATTGCGCTCCTGCCACAAGTGGGAACTTCAGCAGGACCAGGTGGACCACATCTTCGTCAAGTGGGGCAGGCCCCAGATAGATCTGTTTGCGACAGCAGCGAACTCCAAATGCCAGAAGCTTGCAAGCAAATTCCACCAACTGAGGATCCTCGGGATGTGTTCTCCTTCCCTTGGGAAGGCCTGTTTCTGTTTGTGTTTCCTCTGTTGCCTCTCCTACTACGAGTCATCAATACACTCAGACAGTGCCACTGCAGGATGATACTAATCACAGAGGCAGATTTGGTACCCGGACCTTCTCAGTCTGTTAGCGTCGCCTCCAGTCAAGCTGCCGGTGGTTCCGGATCTTCTCACCAGAGAAGATGGTGCAATCCTTCACCATGACCCAGGATCGCTGAGCCTGAGGGCTTGGCTCCTGCAGCCCTAGAGTTTGGAGGATATGAGTTGCCAGTGGACTGTAGGGAGGTACTTGCCAAGGCCAGGGCATCGTTGACTTTGAAGTGCTACGGTCACAAATTAAAGCGTTTCGTGGCGTGGTGCCGGTCTCAGAAGATTACCCCTCTGAGGGTCACGGCCCCACAGATTATTCCATACTTGCTATCCTTAGCCAAGGCCGGACTGGCGCACGCCTCCATCAAAGTACATCTACGGCTATCTCCCGCTACACCAGGTCCCTGGGAAGATGTTCACTCTGTTCTCCTCAACTCGTCAAGGAGTTCCTCAAAGGACTGTTTTGATCATTCTCACCGGTGAAGGCTCCTGCCCTGGCATGGAAATTCAATGCGGTGCTGACGAGGTTCATGGGGGGCTCCCTTTGAGCCTATACATAAGGCCCTTCTCAAGTTTCTCTCGTGGAAAACTGCTTTCCTTGTGGCCATCCCCTCTGCCAGGAGAGTGGGTGAGATCCAGGCCCTATCCTGCAAGCAGCCGTATCTGACTTTCCACGAATCGAGGATGGTGCTGCGGATGCACCCCTCTTTCATGCCAACGCTTCAGTCGGAATTCCCACTCAATAAACCTTTGGTGGTACCAGTGTTTTTCCCGAAGCCTTCGTCAACGGCTGAAAGGCTTTGCACTTACTGGACATTGCTCATGCCCTGAAGCTCTACATGACACCCACAAAGTGTTTTCGGAAGACTTCTCAACTGTCTGTGAACTTTGGTCCTGTGAACCATGCAAAGGCCTTGTCCAAGGCTTTCATCTCAAGGTGGCTCTCCAGCTGCATCACGCACTGTCATCTGTTGGTGAATCGACTGCTGCCCGGCTGTCCGAGAGCCCACTGCACCAGAGCGATCGCTGCAACGACAGCATTCCTGTCTGGTGCACCCCTGCTGGACATCTGTAGGGCTGCTACGTGGAGGTCCATGCACACCTTCACAAAGTTCTACTGCGTCGACAGGGATTCCAGGGAGGAGTCCAGAGCCAGCCGAGCAGTGCTACACAACTTGTTCACTTGAGGTGAGTCTGTTCCAGAGGTAAGAGTTAATTGCTTCTGTTGAGTCTTGCCACCTGCCGTGGTTGTGTAATGTGTTACTGCTAATGTATTTTTTATTCATGAGCATGTGAATCCATGCCAGACCCCATGCTGGAGAAGGAACAAGTTACTTACCTGTATCTATTGTTCTCCAGCATGGTTCTAGCAAGGATTCACATGCCAACCCTCCCTCCGACCCCTCTGTGGCTCTTCTTGGTCATACTGCCACTGTACATGCATACCATATCTGAAGATGGCTCCCAGAGGAGGGGCTTAGGGAGAGGACTGTCATTGGATGGGGGCAGTATGACCCAGAGGACAGTGATTGGTTTAAAGGAGAAATACTGTTTGTAAATGAAAGTGAAACTGTTATTTTACAGAGGATTCCCAGCCTGAACACAGGGAATAATTATGAGCATGCAAATCCATGCCAGACCCATGCTGGAGAACAATAGTTGGAGGGAAGTTACTTGTTCCTTATTCAATCTCAGAAATGTCTTCAAAAGTTGAGCCATATCAGCCAGATATAGTGCGTTTGTTAATCCGTTTTTTTGTATTTTGTACAGCTCTCACCGGTAGCACTTCCTGTGATACTGAAATAGGTTGCTGCTTTGCGTTTGCTTTGGCAAACAACATCACTGCTGGTCACCGGTGCCACTTCCTGTGACTTAGTTGACTCACAAGAATGTAGAGGAGCATCATCATCTGTCTCGATTATGACAGCCAAAGCTTGTGCGGCGGACATATGGTGCATTGTGTTGGCCATGTTATTTTATTTGCTCAGGTTCCATGAAAAAGCATATGTAGACTTTGAAGAATGGCTGCAGGAGTCCTGCGCTTATCAACAATCCAAGCTAGAAGCAAGGCTAAGTTTACCAAATATAAGGATCTGCACTATTCAAACAGCCAGTAGTTGTCCAATCAAGGACAACTATGTTTCACATCTGCCCCAGTCGCAGACTTTCTGGCACCAGTGATGTGGATAGGGACTAGACAGTTGCAGCCCCCTTCCTGAGCCACACACACACAAAGGGCCTCATTACACGGTAGGCGGTAACCATGGCGCTATTAGCGCCATGGTTGCCGCCGGTACCGTACCAAGTCCACCATGGTGAATGGCGGAATTCCCCATTCACCATGGCACTTCCCCATTCCCATTTGAGCCCCCATAGGGCTCAATGGGAATGGGGAAGGCGGCAATTACGGTACCGCAAATTGCGGTACCATAATTGCCTCCAAGGTCCCTTTGCGGGCCCGTTCCTTAACGGCTGGTAAAATCAGCCTTTGTGGTCGGGTCCCGCAAAGGGACCTCGTAGTAAGGCAGTAAGGGTTTACCGGTACCGGTACCCTTACCGGTAGCGGTAAACCCTTACCACATTCCGTGTAATGAGGCCCAAAGGCTTTCTAGCCTGGGAAAGCAGGCAAGTGCATGCTCTTATAAGAGATTTCCGGAATCTTGGCAAGGCAGGAAGAAGGCCAAACTAAATATGACTAAAGAACAAGCAAAAACCTCTGCCCGACCCATTTTAGGGCACTAACCTTGTTTAGTAGCCATACACGGTAATCACGAATGTGCACTCCAAAAATAATACAAAAACAGTAAAAATGTAACTGCTGCCACCAGCCTGTCTTAAGGCACATATAAAAGTAACCAAACAAAGTGTAAAAAGCTGGGTTGATACAAAAATATCCCCATTGATCTACACTGTGTGCAATGTTACAAAGCACAAGAATTCAAATGGGAAACAACGTTTGACAGTACTGATAGTCTGAAGAACTTGTCAGTTTCCCCATAACAATAGGCAAAAGGTAAGGGAAGTGAAGCTGAAGACTTAACTTCCTTTCAGGAAGTCAGGTCATGATCTAAAACAGAGCAAAAAGAATGTGGTTCCATAGAAAACTAGGGTATAGGTCAGAGTTTGAGTTTTTTGTGTTTCATGGTCAGACGCATGTTATATAGAAAGGAAACTGGGATTTGACAATCACAATTCAGTCGACCCAGCCTCCTGAAAAGCACACACAGGTGTCATGATGCCTACCCCCGGGGAACCAGACCAGGTCCAGCAACCCCGGAAGCAGGCATCAAGTTATTTTGAGGAAGCCCAAAAACCCCTGCTAGGGGCTGTTTGGGTCCGGTCCTGGCGCCTATGGCACCAGGCTCATAGAGTTGAACTTACCTGAGGCAGACCATGCTGCAAGCTTACCTGATGCAGACCATGCTGCAGAGCTCCAAGCCAAATGAGGCTTGGAAGGGACTATTTTACCTAGGGACAATGTTTTACTCGGGTGGGGCTGGGGAGGAATACTTACCTGGGACTACTTTGGGGGCTATTTAAACCACGTCCGAAGAGCAGCACAAGCTTCGCGTTATTCTGCATCCAGCAGCGTAATGCTCACCGTGTCTGCAAGCCTGCATCCAGTCTTCTGCCCGCCTCAAGTCTGCAGCTCCTAGAAAAAGGGAGGAACAGAAGGAGAAGAGGTTAGAATAAGAGCGAAACCTTCGATCCTTATCTGAATTCCAGATCCACCGCGCCTTCGAGCTGGAAGAAAGAAGCATTTTACGTGCTACGCCCCGCCTGCTGCAGCGCCGCGCTGAACTCGCCGGCCTTCGCAGCATCCTCACGATCCACCGCATCCTTCTGCACATTCCCGCCGCACTCTGGCAACTAAGGGGAACACAAGAACAGCAAAGGTGAGCCAAGGGAATAAACAGAGGCAATAGTAACTACCCCCATAGACTTACCTGATTACTGCCGGGGGTACTATTCCTCTTCACAGGTCGGCGCAGTCTCCATTGCATCCTCACCGTACCCCGACCCCTAAGGGGAACACAAGGACAAGGTGAGACGAAGGGACAAACAAGGGGAACTCTTCTCACCACAATAGACTTACCTAATTTTACCGCCAGAGGCATTATTCCCCGAACTTCATATTTTCTCTCCACACCTGAATAAGGGAACAAGCAACAGGTTACATTCTGGCCTTATTTTATTGAACTGTGTAGGATGAGCCAAATCCTTACCTGAACTTCGTCAGATACCATGAGGAACTCTTCGCTGAGGTCAAGCTGCAAATTGCAAGGAATCGGACAAGAGTGAAAGTCAGACATGTGAACTCTTACGAACTACATACTTTTCGGAGTCAATATTGTTCTGGAACTCACCAATTCCTTTGAGCCAGTGAAGCAACTGGTTATCAACGCGCCCCTGCGCTCAATGCAGGATGGAGAGCTCATCTTTTCAAACCATCAGGTGAGACTATAAGAGGGGACATCAAAGGTGATCTGTGGGGAGAACAGCGGGGGCGGGGGGATTTACGCTCAACCCCACGGGTGGTTAATTCCCTTTCTCCATTTACAGAAGAATATTCCTACGGGCCAAGCAAACGAAGCTAGGTGGGCCAGTCCAGTCCGTTATCTCGGCCCTATGCGTCACATTGGTGGAGACCGCAGCTGTCCAGTTCCGATCGACGTCTCTGTGGGAGCCAGGTGAGCATAACAGAACGCGAAGCCTACCCACAAATTCCCACCCGGGCGTTATGGATACCTCAGAGACTGACCAATTGGCCCAATTACTAGGGGAACTGAGGGCTGAAGTGCATTCCGCCCGTCAAGAAACCAATGCTATTAGGAGAGAACTGATTTTGTCAAAGGAGCAAACTGATGACCTTGCTAGGCAACTATTGCAAAGCCAGGCTGGACAAGCACCCCTACTTGGTTCTGGGGGAAATCCAGCTCCTCTGTTATCGAGTAACCCTGTGCAAATAAACCTACCAGGAAATATTCCATTAGCCCCACCCGAACTCTTTGCCGGAGATCCCAAGAGGTTTGCCGTGTTTATGAACCAATGCCGCTTGCACTTTTTATGCAGACCTGGAGCCTTCCCAAACGATCAAGCCAAGGTAGCCTTTGTATTGTCATATCTCAGCAGCAGTGCAGCTGATTGGTCAATTCCACTAGTTACTCAGGATGACCCAATTCTTCGGGATTTTCAGGGCTCTCAAACTAGCATGGAAAGACTATTTGCCCGGCACTCCCAAGGACAGGCCCTGGATAACAAACTTTTGTCCCTACAACAGGGTAACCAAGACCTTCTATCCTACATCGTGACCTTTAATAGGTTAATAGTGGAAACTGGATGGCCTGAGGTAAAACAAATCACGTTATTTCATCGAGGGCTTCGAGGAGAACTCAAGGATGTCTTGGCTCAAGTCGTGAACCCACCTCAAGACTGCGCTAAATATATAGACTTAGTGGTCCAGTTAGATCACAGACTTCAGAACAGAAAGGCTGATCGAGCCAAGTTTGAGAATCAGGTGTTGGTCAAAACCCATGCAAATCGGAGGGGTTAAATGACCCTTAACCCAGAAGGAAAGTGAAAGGAGACGGCAAATGCAATTGTGTCTATATTGTGGAACTTCTGGACATTTTCTATGGGATTTCCCTGTAAAACCACACAAGAAGGTGGTAGGAGCTGCTGATAAAAGCCATATGGAGTCAGACTTGGGAAACGACCACGCCCGAAAAGCGTAGAGGTCCGCTTGCCAAGCTTAAAGAAGGATACTCAGACCTCGCATTTCATCATACTAATGGTCCTCTTAGATCCAGGGCAGCCATCGCGTATGCACCCAGTAAGGGCATACATTGATAGCGGGGCCATAGGAAACTATGTGGACTATGAATTGGCTTCCAGGATGAATCTACCTCTCTGCCGAAAAACCACCTCAGATGTCATCACCACAGTTGATGGAACTGAAATAGCCTCTGGGCCTGTAACTCAGTCCACCGCAGAGATGACACTATTGGGTCAGGGTGGGCATCGAGAGACTATTGTGTTTGATCTAATGAAAGCCCCACAGTTCCAAATAATACTGGGGATACCTTGGTTGGAAACACATAATCCTTGTATTGATTGACGAGAGAAGAGAATAACCTTCCCGGATTGTGCACAAACCTGTTACCCAAAGAAAAATCAGAACGCAGGCCTGGCCACAGTAACCACAGCAGTCATGCAACTACCTCCAGAATACCAAGAATTCCAGGATGTCTTCCAAAAGGAACAGGCAAACACCTTACCTCCTCACAGATTGTACGATTGTCAAATCGATCTCATACCTGGTGCACAACCCCCTTATAGCAGGATCTATGCCCTTACGGAACCTGAGAACCTTCACCTACGACAATACTTAGACCAGTACCAGTACCTTGCCAATGGCTTTATTCGCCCATCCAAGTCCCCTGCATCTTCAGCTTTGTTCTTCGTGCCCAAAAAGGAAGGTGACCTCAGAACGTGCATAGACTACCGCGCATTGAACCAGATAACTGTTAAGAACCTATACCCTTTGCCTCTGATCCCTGAACTACTAGACCAAGTGAAGGACGCTTGTATATACACTAAATTAGATCTGCGGGGGGCATACCATGTGGTACGTGTAAAAGAGGGCGACAAATGGAAGACTGCTTTCCGCACTAAGTATGGGTTATTCGAATAGCAGGTGATGCCTTTCGGGTTGTGCAATGCACCCGCAGCCTTCCAATACTTCATGAACGATGTCCTTCGTGAGCTCATTGACGTTTGTGTTGTCGTGTATATCGATGATATTCTAGAATACTTCTCTTCAGAATCTGACCATGTGAAGCACGTCCGAGCAGTCCTTGAGAAATTGCGCCTGCACAAACTATATGCAAAACTAGGAAAATGCGTTTTTCATGCCACAGAAGTTGAATTCCTTGCGTTTATCCTGACCACAAAGGGAGTCCAAATGGACTCACGAAAGGTGGACGCAATCCTTAAGTGGCCATCACCAAGTTCAGTTAAAGGAGTACAAAGCATGCTCGGCTTTACCAATTTCTACCGCAGATTCATCCCAGATTTTTCAAATGTCGTACAACCCATCACAGCACTCTTGCGAAAAAATAAACGCTGTATGTGGACTGAAGAAGCTGAAAATGCCTTCCAAGAGCTGAAAGCGAAATTCACGTCTGCACCTGTGTTAAAGCACCCGCGCCCTAAACCTCCATACATAGTGGAAACTGATGCATCCAGTCTAGCCATGGGAGCTGTCCTGTCTCAAAAGGACCCTGAAACTGGCCAGCTTCCCCCAGTAGCATTTTGGTCCAGAAAATTCTCGGTACCCGAGTTAAACTATGCGGTTACCGACAAGGAGTTATTAGCCATTAAATCCGCCCTCAAGGCTTGGCGGCACTATCTTCTCGGTGCCAGGCATACCATTACTGTGATCACCGATCACCGGAACTTACAGAATTTAAAAACAGCCAAGGCCCAATCGTGACGTCAACTCCGATGGGCATTGTTCTTTGCCGAGTTCGATTTTGTGATAAACTATCAACCAGGTTGTAAGAATGGTAAAGCATTATCGGCATTATCGGCCTTATCCCGAATAGGGATGGGAGAGGCAGAAGTGAACCCAGAACCAGTACCTATAATTTCCGAACAAAGGATTCTTGGCATGACTACTCTACAGACACTAGAGGACATTCAAGTAAAGATCTAGCAACTCTGATCCTACAGCCCTGCAGGACTGGGTAAAGAAAGGCCCGGACTACTCTGTCACCAATGGTCTGCCATATTACCAAGGGCGGCTATTTCTGCCACACAAGGAACTACAAGAGCTAGTCATTTCCCGTTATCATGATACCCTAATGGAGGGGCACCCAGGTATTGCAAAAACTGAAGCTAAAATTAAAAGACAATTCTGGTGGGCCACCTGGCGAAAGGATATTAAATCATTTGTGATGTCTTGTGGCATTTGCGCCCAAAACAAAAGTCAGGAGAAAAAACCAGCTGGACTCTTAAAACCTTTAGACATTCCGCCTACACCATGGCACACCTTATCGTTAGACTTTATTACCGATCTACCTCCTTGTAATGGGTTTAACACCATTCTAGTTATTGTGGATCTTTTTTCCAAGATGGCCCAATTTATTCCTTTAAAAGGACTACCTTTAGCCTCAATCCTGGCCAAAGAATTCCTCGAAAACATTGTTCGCATACATGGATTTCCATCCGTGTTGGTCTCTGACCGGGGCAGTCAATTCATTTCACATTTGGCACAAATCGACGTGAGATTATCGACCAGTCACCACCCCCAGACCGATGGTCAAACGGAGAGGACCAACCAGACTCTTGAACAATACCTGTGTTGTATGTTACATCTGACTGAGAGTAATTGGAAGGACATTCATTGGATCGCCGAACATGCATACAATAATTCAGTACATTCTGGAACTGGACAAAGCCCCTTTTATACCCTATATGGGCACCACCCTCAAACCTCAGACCTTGACTCACCCCAACACTTAGAAATGCCTGCAGTGGACCATCTACACGCTACGATCACACAAGCCTTTAAGGAGGCAAATGCACATTTAAAACAGGCGAAGGAGAACTATAAGAAAGATGCTGATCGGCATAGAAGTGATACTCCACAGTAACAGATAGGAGACCAAGTATGGTTGGCCACAAAACACATACCTGTCAAGGGAACGCGTACCTTTAACCCTAGATATTTGGGACCTTACTCTATTAAGGCCATTATCAACCCGGTGGTCGTCAAGTTGGACTTACCTGCTAATATGCGAATTCACCCCGTCTTTCATGTGTCACATTTGAAGCCAGTGAAACCAGAGACAAGACTAACCAAGCCACCAGACCCCATCCTTATAGACGGGGAACCCGAATTTGAAGTTAAGAACATCCTGGACTCCAAAATGGTGAAGTCAAAACTTTTTTATTTAATCGACTGGAAGGGTTACGGACCACAGGAAAGGTCTTGGGAACCTAGTGACCACGTGCATGCACCTCAATTGGTGAAAAGATTCCACTGAAATTTCCCAGACAAACCAAAACCACGGGGAAGAACAACTTTAGGAGGGGCCTTGGGGGGCCTTGGGGGGGAGTGCAGTCATGATGCCTACCCCCGGGGAACCAGACCAGGTCCAGCAACCCCGGAAGCAGGCATCAAGTTATTTTGAGCAAGCCCAAAAACCCCTGCTAGGGGCTGTTTGGGTGCGGTCCTGGCGCCTATGGCGCCAGGCTCATATGGAGAGTCAGTCCTGGCGCCATAGGTGCCAGGCTCATAGAGTTGAACTTACCTGAGGCAGACCATGCTGCAAGCTTACCTGATGCAGACCATGCTGCAGAGCTCCAAGCCAAATGAGGCTTGGAAGGGACTATTTTACCTAGGGACTATTTTTTACTCGGGTGGGGCTTGGGAGGAATACTTACCTGGGACTACTTTGGGGGCTATTTAAACCACGCCTGAAGAGCCGCACACGCTTTGCGTTATTCTGCATCCAGCAGCGTAACACTCGCCGTGTCTGCAAGCCTGCATCCAGCCTTCTGCCACGCCCGCCTCAAGTCTGCAGCTCCTAGAAAAAGGGAGGAACAGAAGGAGAAGAGGTTAGAATAAGAGCAAAACCTTCGATCCTTACCTGAATTCTGGATCCACCGCGCCTTTGAGCTGGAAGAAAGAAGCATTTTACGTGCACCGCCTCGCCTGCTGCAGCGTGGCGCTGAACTCACCGGCCTTCGCAGCATCCTCACGATCTGCCACATCCTTCTGCACGTTCCCGCCGCACTCTGGCACCTAAGGTGAGGCGAAGGGACAAACAAGGGGAACTCTTCTCTCCACAATAGACTAACCTAATTTAACGGCCGGAGGCATTATTATTCCCCGAACTTCATATTTTCTCTCCACACCTGAATAAGGGAACAAGCCACAGGTTACATTCTGGCCTTATGTTATTGAACTGTGTAGGATAAGCCAAATCCTTACCTGAACTTCGTCAGCTACCACGGGGAACTCTTTGCTGGGGTCAAGCTGCAAACTGTAAGGAATCGGACAAGAGTGAAAGTCAGACATGTGAACTCTTACGAACTACATACTTTTCTGAGTCAATATTGTTCTGGAACTCACCAATTGCTTTGAGCCAGTGAAGCAACTGGTTATCAACGCGCCCCTGCGCTCAATGCAGGATGGTGAGCTCATCTTTTCAAACCATCAGGTGAGACTATAAGAGGGGACATCAAAGGTGATCTGTGGGGAGAACAGCGGGCGTGGGGGGATTTACGCTCAACCCCACGGGTGGTTAATTCCCTTTCTCCATTTACAGAAGAATATTCCTACGGGCCAAGCAAACGAAGCTAGGTGGGCCAGTCCAGTCGGTCATCTCGGCTCTACGTGTCACATTGGTGGAGACCGCAGCTGTCCATTTCCGATCGACGCCTCTGTGGGAGCCAGGTGAGCGTAACAACAGGCCACAGTTCCAAAGCCACAGACATCAGTGTCCTTGAGGCCCCCGAAGAAAGAGGTCTTGGACTCTAATCCTAAATTGGATTTGGAAAGTTCGGATGACAAGCAGGCTCTGTCACAGTTGAATTTGGAATCATTCACATGATATATGGCCTGGAGTGTGCTGAAAACAGTAGGAGGTAATACTGAGCGATCCTCTCTATCGTAGTGGCACGACTGTGAACACAGAACACATTACATGATTTATTGGTCAGGATGAAATGCATTTGCCCACAACAACCAAGCTGCAGGCTCAGAGCTGAGAGCCTCCACTGCACATTATACAATATGATTATATGTGTTACTTTTAGTAAAAAATGGGTAATAACATCTTTGCATCAGCCCACTATGTGTTGCCACCCCGGGGTGGAAGCCCCCGGACTCGGCATGTGCCCCCTTTGCCCTCGAATAAAGACATTGTTGGTGCAGATTGTTGACCAAGTTACTATATGTTGTATATAAAATATTAGAGACTTTAATTATACATAATTACAGGTTGAACCACAAAAATGACTAACAATGGTCAAAAACTATCTTAAAATCAATAATAAAGTTTTAATCAATTATTAACAAAGTTAATAAGTTGCTAAATCACAAGGTTGTCAAAACCAACACATATGTCGCATGACAGGCATAAAGCATAGGAAATCGTTCATTTCAATCAATGATTATTATTCACAGATTGGCATGTGTACACCCTAGAAGACTCTTATTGTGTACAACTCTCTCCTTAATATCAGGTGAAACAATGTATAACTCTGTTCAAATCCAGAGAGTTATCTCGACATGTTTCGGTTTATAGGCAATTAATCAAGAACATTCATCAGGAGGGTAAAAGGTCACGAAAATCCTAGTCCAAAAAGCAATATCCAATTTTAATAGAGCTGGATTAGTGCAACCTTCAGTGGTGCTTGTGGGGGCTCTCGGCTTCTTTTGTTCAGTCAAAGTAGATTGATTAGTAATCCCTACTATGTATCTTTACGAGGCTGCGATCACTCTCACAAAAAGATAGGGAGTGATGTGGCGTGGTGCTGTATACAGGACGAAACTTAATTCGGAGAGTGTCAGAGATTTAGAAACGTGGACTTAGGTGTAGGTGTCCTTGGTAGTTGTTCCAAATTTCTAGTGGGAATCATAGTAGACTCATCAAGTTTGAATAGTAAGAGTCGCTTTAGTTCAGTCCAGCCGTACCCTGTAGTCGTGACATCAGTGACTCCAATGTCAATGGAGGGCTTTGTGGTGTCTCGAATGGCCGTAGATGCCTGGTTTGCTGGCTTCCTTGTAGGTGGACGCGACAGGGGCAGTAGCATCTGCTAGAAGTGGGTATACACAGACTCAATATATTGTACCTTTCTTCTAGTAACCCTTAAATTCCCCCAGAAATTACCATACAATAGGAGTGCACCCAAATCCCAAATAAAGATGCATGACAAGCTCTGCAGTTTAGCGTGCAAGATGAAAACCTCAAGGATTACGCTAAATGTACAGTTCAGTGTACCAATAATGGTGAAAATGGTTAACATATACTATGTGTGATGTTGGAGGATGGTATAAGGTGGAGAAAAGTGAGAATTGATAGTGATATACAAAGTGATGCAAAGAGTAGCCTGCAGAAGAAGAAACACTACTTTATCCAGAGAGGTTAATGGCATTGACACAAATGGTAGTAACTGAAGAGTTAGTCTTTTTGTGAATAGGGAATTTAGTTGAAACTGGGTGAAGGTTAACCCAACACTGGCTATAACATCTACAGCATGTTAACATTGTTCTGCTCAAATATGTGAGTTTTGTTCTGGCAGGAAGTATAATGTGTCACATTGCAGTGTGCAGTTGATATGCATGTTTCCTTGTCTGTACATAAGTCTTACATTTGCCTCATCTTTTGTTACTTTCATAACATGGTAATGGGGCAAACCCATGCCATTGCTTCCTCGATGGTTTGCATGCCTATCCCCAGCACGTACAGCTGCTGACTTCAGAGTTGGAGGAGCATCATGAGGATGTTCAGAATACTGACACGGCATGCATATAGTAAAGGACCATATGGATATTATTATGGAGAGCATGGGCATGTACCACCCAGCCCCCTACAGTTGCCTGTAATCAAGGAGACTCATGTGGGTCACTGTAACTCTGAACCCACCTTTGAGACTCCTTCTTCCACCACCTCGATAGACAGCAGTTCACTCTTTCTCACCATTGCATCCACTCGTTGTTCTATAGCAAGGCCACACATAATCATGCCTCCTTTGGGACCCTTGTCATCAACTGTCCACTCCTAAAAGCCCAACCTCCCCACCAGGCCTGAGACATGAAGAATATTGCTGATCTGGTGCTGCGTCACGTTGTACTGAAAACCATTTCACATCAGAATGAGCAACTGCATATTGGTACACACTTCCCAGGTGATGCAGTGTGGAAACTGTTCAAACATTTGGTGACCTTTAAATTGTTTCAGAAGTGGTACAAGTAAGTCTACTTTAATGGCATTGTTATCAAGTATGGCCCCCCTCTTGTTCTGGAAACGCCTATCCTCATCTTTGTAGATGGAAAATTGAAAGATTCATATTTACAGTTGAGTAAGTATGCAATCAAATATTTTTGCATATACGAAGGTGAAATCCCTGGCCCGCACACTGCCCAAAGACTCCCACTCCAGCCCTCTCCCCTTGCAACAAACACTCCCGCTCCAGCCTTCTTCCTTTGACCGGCAGCGCATTTTCCTCCACCACAACACAGATGGTGTATCACTTTTGACTCTAACTCTGTTAGTTAACACCATACCAGTCCTCCCTACCTTGACACGTAGCCCCTCATCCACATCTGTGTTTCCATCATTTGCTCCCTTGTCCACAGTATCAACCTCACACCTACCCTTCCTCCAGATTGTACACTTCTCATAGCCTAGCACAATCCCTCCCACAAACAAATTGGCAGCACATTTAGTGAACTATGACCCTCTTGCTGGTTTACAGCTATGCCTGACACTCCATAGTTCACATAACTAGTTAGGGCCCCTACATGATTTTTGCTCCAGCTTAAAGCACAGCATGCAATGATTGTCACTCATGTATCATTTACAGTGTCTTCTTTGCTGCACACTTGTTGACTCATTACCATTTGGAAAATGTGCAAATAAAGTATCAGTGTCTATTACTTTGTTTCATTACTCAGGGTACTGTTAGCACCAATGTGGCTGTGGATTTACTGCCATATTACAAGGCTATGGCCATGAAAAAATCCATCTTGTGGTAACAGCAATTCTGCTTGACGGAATGACCGCCAAAATGCAACACTGAGTGGTAATTCTACCGATTTGCAGAGGAATTACTCTTACCGCCATCAATTTTTAAGGAATTACCAAGCAGAATGTTTGCCAAAAATCAGCACCAGGCGGGAAGCTGATCAAAGGCCTGTTAGGGAGAATTCTCCAGAATGGCTAATTTCCCTTACCTACTGAGTCCCTCAGCAGCTTTGCTGGATTTCTAGAATTTATTTTTTTCACCTGGTAAGAGTGTGAGCCTTTTTTCCCACTCTTACATGTGTTTTGCTGTGTGTGTTTAACATTTTTGTGTTCATAGACTGTGGAGCTTCACCTACTCCATAGGCATCCTCGTTTTACTGTGTGTTACACAGCACCTTTAGTGCAGTGACACAGGGTTGTCTTTTTCAGACTTCCCACTTTAAACTCCATTTTCTGTGACCGACTACTGTCTCCCAGAGCATGTAAAGTTGCCATTGACTTTATTAGTCTTTTTAGATTCACAGAGCCAGTACAAACTATCTTACATAGAGTTCTGGAAAGGGTTAATAGTTATCCCTTTTTGTCTGTTTCTCATGGAACATTATTTCGTTCCCCTTTTTTAAGATTTGGCTGGTGTCAGTGGTATCTACCCTATTGTTCCTACCGCAGTCGATTTAAATAGCCTTGGTACTGTTTAAGGCTACGTTAGTAGCCTCAAACTTAAATCCGCTGGACCCCATTTACTTTTATTTGGTTCTGGCTGGGTTTATTCGCCATTTCTTTTTGTAAAGGTCTTTCTCATGTTTTACTATGTGCTGTGTTACTAAACCAGGTTTGGTTCCTTTGTTCGCTGTCCTTTGGAGACCCATATCGTACTCTGTATGATTGGCTGTAGTGACTGTCCCACCAGGACAGCCACCCTGCTGGACTTCCCCTTTTGGGGGTGGGGCCAAGCCTGATTTGCATATGTTCTTTCCCCTTCTGTAATGGCTTGGCAGGCGAAGAACGATGGTCTGGAGGGTTGCCCCGAGCAATGCCAGTGGTTAAGATTCAGTCTAAACCTTCCAGCCATCACCTCTTTGTTTTTGGTTGATTGACAGCCAGGCTGTGTGAATGGGGGAAAAGTGCATAAAAAGCCGGTCTCTGGGGCTTGGAAGGCAGAGTCGCCACTGGATCGAGAGAACCGAAGAGAAGCTGAAAGAAGAGGACCACTACCATGACTGATCCTCCCGGTGATGCCCTGCTCCGGGTCCGAATCTCCAAACTTCGACGACAGAGAAGATCTGCAAGGAATCTTCTTCCCTTGAGCTGGTGGGACCAACCAGTTCGCCAAACACCAAGCAAGGCCTCCCTCCCCTGGTCGAATTTGCTGTGCACAGCTGCAGTGAACCGGATAGCCAAGAGGACCAGACCCTGTTTGGGTTTAAGGAGCACACCTTTTATTTGTTGCCTTGCTCTGCTGCTGGTTTCTTCCCTGGGCAGTATAGGACCCTCCAGTCTTCCTACTTCGTGTCAGTCTGACAGTCGTTTCAGGAACCGTGAGCCTGCAGGACCTGCCAGGAACTTCTGCCTCAGCTCCAGCCTTCTTCTACATGTAAAATACTGTTCTAACTCGGTTGTTCGTTCCGTCTGACCGCGGTGAAAGTGTTATAAATCTTCACCAATCCGACGGCTTGTCCTTCTCTACTCTTTTAAGTAACTTTTCTTCCGACCAACGTCACTTCAAACTCTTGGCAAAGACTTAACTGCAAACTACTCTGAACTGTGTGATCCTCTGCAATGACTCTGTACCAGTAACACTGGCCTCATTGTGGCAAGCCTTTTCTAGATTGCCCTGCCTACTTACTTGTTGGTGCTGTTTCATTTTGTATAACCTTTTCTTTCCCTCCCTTTCAAATTGCTGGAGTGCCATTTTGCTCATACTTCATTTTGAGCCTAACTTGTTCAGAATTGATTGGGGGTTGTGTGTCTATTAAGAGTGGGATTTTTCTGCTGCTTCACTTAGTGAATTGTTTTACAACTGATGTGTAAATAAATGTATATTCTTTTACTCAGAAACTTTGAGTCAGTGTTTGTTTGAACCATAGTACTTGCTGTCCTTTGTGTAACTATTGATACTGCTCACTTTACTCTTGAGATAAGTCTGGCTGCTCAGCCATCGCTACCACTTTACTGTTTAGTACAGGCTTGTACCAAAGGTGAATTTGTACTGTCACTTGTAGTCTTAATTGTGTGTGGTGTTCCTAAAGGGTACTGCATATGATTCTGCCTAACAAGGCCATTTTTAAAACACAATCCATTAGCTATCAGCAGTTGTATCAGCCATCCAAGCCTAAAGAAGTGCCCAAAAATGTCAGGGGACAAAGGCAAATCCTGTGTACCTGAAATGAGGCTGCACAAGCCACAATTCACAGTGGTGGAGCTAACAGTACTGGCTGATGAGGTGGTGGCAAATGCAGACTCACTGTATGGAGCCACTAGCAGGAAGATCACACTGCAGTGCAAGGCTGCCATCTGGATAGAGGTCTGTGAAAGGTGATGGCAGTGGGGCGGCACCCCGGAATGTCGACAACATAAAAGAAAGAAGGTGGAATGACCTGAAGACCACTGTGCATAGTCTCCTTGCACAACATTACAGTGAGACAGCTGCCACAGGAAGAGGCCCCTTGTTCTGACCCCATGGGAGGAGATGGTCAGCAACATCCTCCACCTGGCAGGGGCCAGTGGGATTAGGATCATCCATGTGTGGAGCTGGCAGCCAACCTGAGCCTGGTAAGTGAAATGTGAAACATCTGAACCACAACATATAGTACAAGGCCTCCACTGCTTGTTAACCTGTTGACTTTGGAGCAATTCTATGCACGATGGTGCAAGTCAATGTGCAGACCCCCTGGCAGCTCACGCCCAGGAACACATGAGTACCATATACATTGCCACATATATCGTGAATGGACCAACAACTCTCCAGTGCATGGTCATGCAGCATCACCTTTCACGCTCACACAGAGGCATAGGCAAACATATAATGAAGTGGCCTAGAAAGACATTTGTGAGGCAAATGCCACCTATCCACACACCAACTAGAACTCTGAAGGGCTGTAGGGATGCTACACACATTAGTGAATGCCTACTCAATCCTCACCACTCTGATCCCTCCCTGTGTCCACTAGACAATCCCTTTAGGGCCAGGGCACCTACTGCATTCAGGCAGTCATAATGCATTCACCAGTTGCATGGTACAAAGCTATCAAGTCCCAAGGGTCCCATGTGAAACACACATAACATTTCCCACAAGAAATGTATTGTCTGGATGGGCTGAGATCAACAAGGTAAGGTAATGCATAAACAACACCTTTTGCTCACATGATCTGATGTGGCATGTCCCTCATCTCCTCACAGGTTGCCATGGCAGCGTGGGGGTGGAGGGTGGGGGGGGATGCCAGCACAGCAGTCACCTCTGGCACCTGAACTGTAACCCCAGCGCCACTCCCCTGCAAAACCCCCAGGGTTGCATGGCAGAATGCTGGCAGAGATAAAAAAAAAAACAAGAATGGCTGATTCATCAGCCACCACAGTGCCCGATGCCCCAACAGCAACAGCAGCTGCAGCTGCCAGCACTGATGCCACTAGCGCCATCCGCACCTCCGGCAACTGTGACTCCGTGGCCACCACCACCATCACCTTGTCCACAGCCATGTGTGCCTCCACGACAGCCACATTAGTGAACACCAGCAGAGCTGCATGTTTCTCTGTGTCACACACCCGCAGTGTGCCAATCCAAACCTCTGCAACAAGGGTGGCAGTGGATACCTAGGGAGACATTCCCACACTCCTGTCATCACAAGGGGTGTGCCCCATTAGCTTGACTCTTCACCACTTTGCTCCCTCTCCCCTCTCACCACCATGTCATCGCCATGATCCGGAACGTGATGCCACTCCTGATGAGGATAACACTGCAGATGGTGGGCCACGTGTATCTGGGGGGGAAATGCCCCATGACCCACCATCACCAATCCACAAACCAACACTGGATGTCATCGGGCAAAGTCTGAGCCAGATGGAGCAGAGACAGGAGCGAATGGAGGCCATGGCACAGGCAAAACGGGGGCACACTCAGGCCATGCCTGATGCCATTTAGAGGGCCTTGATAAGGGTGAACTCCGCTGTGGAGTTGCAGAGCAGGAGAGTTACAGATGCCTCTGCAGCAGTGGCAGTAGTGGGCCAAAGGGTGCAGGAGATGGCAAACTCCATTTCCTCAACCAATGAGACCTTGCTGAGGGCAATAACTTTGACTCTCCAGCACATTTGTGGGGTGGCAATGCCAGTTTCATCTCAGCCATGCCCGCTGAGGCATCTCTGCCCAGCACACTATTGAGGCACTCCAGGAGGTTAGAGCCTCTCTTACCAACTCTGGCACTTGGACGTGGCAAGAGCCAAAGGAAATAGGAGGGACCATGCCACAGGGAATCTTTTGGGGATGTGGGTGTTGGATGGCCATGGGACTCTTGAGGATGTGGCTGGTGGTTGGGCAAGGGACTGTTCACATAAAATAAAAAACATCACTCCTACAAATGAGTACAGTAGTCATGGAGACATTGTACCTTACAGTATTATTCGTAGTAATGTTATTTTACAGTGCAATGTGGATACACAGGTGTAATCAGTCAGTCATAAACTGTATTTCAACATCAAGCCATGAACGTACATTCAATAAAACAATTGTCGTTCAATACATGTTATAAAAATAAAATATAAAACCTTTGTACAACGACACATAAGTGTAATCAATTTATTTTAGGAATTAGCACCTGATGGAGGATGTGCCCTTCCCTAGCATCCTCATGTCCACCATGAGGTGGCCTCTGATTACCTGCATCATCAGGGTCAGAGTCTGGGTGGCCAATATCTTCCTCAGGAGGCTTAGCGACATTCATCCGAATGCACATGTTATGCTGCATTGGACAGACCATAACCATCTTTCCCACCATTTTAGGAGTATGCAAGAGTGCCTGACCTGTCCGGTGGAAGCACTGGAATCTTCCCTTGAGCTGTCCAAATGTGTGCTTGTTATAAGCCATCCCCTGTGGAGTCGTAGGGGTTCTGATCGTGGGTCATCAGCCATGGCAGCAGTGCATAGCTTGATTCACCTGCAGTAGGTTAGTGTCATTATTAATGATGGAAGTGATTATTGTGTACACAGGCCTCGTACATTTCATCATCAGTAATTATTACATCAGGTACATCAACAGGGATACAGGTAGCTTCTCTCTGCATTATCTTAGGGCTGTCTGGACCTTACGATGATAGTGAAGGATGAAAACAGAGGTGATGGCTGGACAGTTTAGAATTAATCTTAAACCTCTGGCAATTGCTCAGGGGGACCTTTCAGACCATCGTTCTTTGTCTGTCAAGCCACTACAGACAGGATAAAGACCATGTGCAAATCAGGCTCAGTTCCACCACCAAAGGAGCAGTCTGGCCCGCACTTCTAGGTGACATCTCTTCTGCACGAGACCACAAGCAACCCAAGAAATGTTTGGCCTCATTGGGCATAATCAGCAAGGTGTAACTTGAGTCTTTAGGCCCAGCAGGCACGTGACCCACGTCTCAGCATACCTGTCCCATTCAGGGTGACAAAGCAAAACCAAGAGGTGATGGCTGAAAGGTTTAGAATTACATTTAAACCTCCGGCAATTGCTCTGGGCACCCAGCAGAGTATCGTTCTCCACCTGTGAAGCCATTACAGACAGGGGAAATACCATATGCAAATCAGGTTTGGTCCCACCCCCAAAGGGGCAGTCCAGCCAGAAATGCTACGCCACATCACTTCTGATAAAGACCACAAGCAACCCCAGATATGTTTTGCCACAATTGTCAATAATACTGGCACATGGACTATTTTAGGGCAATATCACCCCTAGACCAAAAATCTTATGACTTCAGACTTGATGTGTGATCTCACCTTGTCTGACATTCTGTAACTCCAACTGTTGCTAGGCACACTATCACCAGAGTCTATGTCAAGCTGACTCCAAGGGGTCACACCTGGAGTAAGTGAAAACAAGTTAGGAAATTGTCTAAGAAAAATGTTCATCTCACCTTGCTGTTTCAGAGTCAGTTAAGGGTACAACTTGACACCCTTAATGGAGCTTCCTGAAGGGCTGCCTTAGAATAGATGAATGAGACGTTCGGATGCCCCTTTCTCCCTATCTGAAGTCAGAAGCAGGTCTCTCATTTCAATACTTGGGATGAAAGCCTTTAATCTGTTCACATGGAACACTTTGGGAGACAAGTTAGACCTGCCAAGCTCTACTATAGAGTTCACCAACTAATAAGTAAGGACTTGTCCATTTGCCCTGCAAAGCTCTAGGCGTTCTAGGATTCATGAGTAGGATTTCTTGTCCTGGGGTAAAATGAACAAGAGAAACTTTCAGGTCATACCGGTGTTTCACCCGTGGTTGACCAGACTTCAGTTTGTCATTGGCCTTAGCCATCAAAAGGGCCATCCTCTTACCCAGACATATCAGATAGTTGACCACATTCAAGGCAACAGAAGGGGCATGGGCTTCTCACCCTTCCTTCACTATAACTAAGGGGCCTCCGATAGGGGGAACAAAAAGAAGTTCAAAGGGCTAAAGCCAACGCCTTCTTGAAACATTTTCTATAGGCAAAAAGTAAGCATTACTTCTCTAGGGGTCCTCAAAAGCTTCAATTATGCTTTTTGTTTCTATTATTATTTTTTTATTTGTGTTTATCAAATTTTCATTTATTTTACAAAAGTGTTGTCAAAGAAATCTTCATTTCTGTGTTTTATGTTTTGTCTTACAACAGTAAATCCATTTGTCCTTCGTATCTTTAATCTTTAATCTTCAATCTTTAATCTTGGTCTTCTGTTTCTGTTTCTGGGGACCTTGTCAGTTGGCTTTCTGATCTAAGGCACTCCGCCAACGCTGCTTCAAGAATCTTGGCTGTCGCGATCGTCCAGCTTGTTTTGTTCCCCCTTATGAGTCGATTCCACCAGGTTTCTTCTTCTCGTAGTTCAAACGGGTTCAGCAGAGGAGTTAAATAGGCCTTTCTCAAGGCAGAAGTTTCCGGGCATTTTGTAAGAAGGTGGTGCACTGTTTCGATTTTTGTGGGCTCTTTGCACAATCTGCAGATGTCAGAATTGGTTTTACCTCTTATTACTCTTATCTCGTTTGTTCGGAGAAGGTTTAGTCTTGCCCTTATGAAGGTTGCCTTAAGCCTTTATCTGGGAATCTTCTAATGACTAGGTTGATATCATTTAGTTTTTTGCTTTGCCACGGAAGATGGGCGAGAAGTTTGTTGAATGCTGTTATTTCTTGCGTGTATATCCAATCTTGTTCGTCCATCTTCTTCTTGATTTTGGTTGGATTTATAAGGAAATCTTCTTGGGTGCAGCCAATTTGTTCCAATGTGCTTTCCTTTCCTTTTGCCCAGGTTAATAGTGCTTTGCATTGGCCCTTTTGAATTTCTCGGTTGATCAGTTTGTAATGCGCTGGGGCTTCTGTCATGGTTACTTTCCTGTAAAGCGACATTACATTAGCATCTACTGACGCTTTCAGTGAAAATAATCCTAGTTCTCTTCTGATTCCTGCAATAGATGTTGATTTTGGGAGGCGCATCACTTCTCTCCAAAAGTGTCCTTCTAGCTTTGCCAAGAGACTCGATGGGATGGCGAGGAAAGCTTCACCTCCATAAGTCAAGGAGGGGACAACTTTGGCTTTATAGAATCTTATGACTGGGAGCATTGAGAAGCGTCCACATTTTCTATCCATGGCTCGTGCTTGAGCCTCACGACCCTCGCCCAAAACCCCCTCGGGCAAACCCATTGGCCAGGTGGAGTCAGGACTCGGGCCTCTAGAGCCTGGCATCCTCTTCAAAAGCCCTCATGGGCCAGTCCTGGCACCTATGGCACCAGGCTCATACACCATGAAAAACAATGTGCTTGGGAACTACTTTATTGTATTGTCAGCCAACATGGAGGCATCCACATAGCTTGGTTCCTAAGAACCAAGCTATGCGGTCTAGTGTTTTGGGTGTGGAGCCTAGGGACTACTTTACCTGGACTATTTTGTTGGGGTTATTTAAATCACACCCGAGCAAGACAACATGCTTCACGTTACATCATTAGCAGCAGCATCTTACCTGCAGTCTTCATCTTTAAACACTCGCAGCTACTGAGAACAGCTTCCTCGAATCTGCGCGCCTCCTGGATAGAACGAACTGAAAGAGGAAGATAGAGGCAACATTAAAGAAAGCAGTAGAGACATTTACAAATTACAAACTGCTCAAAAGGCTTACCTGGCTGGTCAACTCTCGGCTGGCACCACTCCGGACATTCCACTCATGCTGAAGAACACCGCGACCTACAAGGAAGGAAAACACGGGTTAGCAAAGGCAAAACTTCACAGTGCTGAGCATAGCGCTTACTTACCGCATCATAGCGCTCTTAATGTTCCATCATTTACCAGCGGGGCTCAACCAAGCCTGTTCGCCGCGCTGAAGCTCCACATACCTAAAGGAGAAAAAAGAGACATTTTAAACAAAGAAAGGCATGCAGGATAGCAACAAAACTAAAGAACAGCAAAAAGACCTACCTGAACAATATCAAACGGGCCGGCGTCAGTGAAGTAACTGGACCGCACTCGCCCATGAAAGACAACGCGCCCCTGCAAAGAAGACAGGATGGAGAGCATGCCTAATTCTACCACATGGGGAGGAGAAGGCGCCAGAGGGACTGAAATCATACGGGGGTAGAGGGAGGATACTTACCCCAGTCCATCAGTCTTGAACACAGTCCTCCTGTATTTTCAGGCAGAACCTTTCCCGCAGACCACATCAGGGCAAAGCTGAGAAGCTTACCAGCGAGTAACCCGGCTGGGTGGCGTCCCTGTGGATACCAGGTGAGCGTAACAGTTTCCTAGTTTTTTCCCACAGGTAGGTCTGCATGTTTGCCTCATTCCCTGTGCTGTCAATCATCACTCCTAGATATTTGAAGTCTTTTACGACTTCAGCTGTGATGTTCTCGTATTCCAGCAGTGTGTTTTCTTCTTTTTTGCTATTTTTTCTAGAATTAGGATTTTTGTTTTTTCTATGTTTATTTCAAGGTTGTTCTTTGAAATGTAGCTGGCTAGGTGTGTTTAGTTGACGTTGCAGCCCAATAGGGGTTTGGTCAAGGAGCATGATGTCATCTGCGTAGAGCAGCCTTGGGACTGTTGTGTCTCCCGGTTTCGGGGCGAAAGTTCTAAGCTCTTTGCCAGAGTCCTTGGAATCGCCGAGAAATGCAGTAAAGAGAATTGGCGCCATCGGGCATCCCTGCTTCACCCCTCGTTTGATTGGGATTTCTTCCGATAGTGCTCCATGTTGGTTTAGCTTTACTCTTATTGATGTTTCCCGATGTCGAGCTTTAATTGGTTCCAGGATTCGGTTTGGGCATTTCCATGCTTCCAATTTGGACCATAGCAGGGTGCTTTTCGAAGGCCTGTGTTAGATCGACAAAGGCAACAAAAACCTTGGATCGTTGTGCCCACGTTTTGTTCTTTATGATGTTCAAAAGCATAATGTTTGCCGATGCTCCGATGTTCTTTGTAAAGCCCGCTTGGAATGGATCCCAACTAGGGGATTTTTTTTGCCCATTTTTGGAATCCTTTTTGTAAGAGTGAGCCGTAGAGTTTTTCAATTGTGTCCAACAATGCTATCGGCCGATAGTTGCTGGGGTCGGATCGATCTCCCTTTTTAAAGATTGGCACCACCGTCGCCGTTGTCCAAGATCGGGGTATTGTCTTTGTATTTGTTGCTGCTTTGAATACAAGACTAATGAACGGGGCCCAATCGGTGGGGTTGTTTTTCAAGGCAATATTTGTTATTCCGTCTAGGCCTGGGGCTCTACTTGACTTTAGTTTGTGGATGGTTTCTTCAATGTCTTCGATGTTTGAGAGGTCTTCCCAGGGAGAAATGCAACTAGGATTGTCCGACGAGATTGAGCCTTGATGTCTTTGGAAAAGGGCTGAAAAATGGCTCTTCCATCTATCTTCGCTCACTGTGTTGGCTAGTATGAGCTCCTTTTTTTTGTCCACTGATTTTATGAGACCAACATTCCCTGGAGTTTCTTCCCATGACCTTTTTAAGCATCTCCTCCGAGTCATTTTGACAAAGTGTCAGGTGGTGAGATTTTATCCTCTGGACGTTTTAATTTCCTTATCTTGCGACGTTTGTCCACGAGTAATTTGTCGTATTGATGGGGTCCTTGTCCACCTTTTTTCTGATGTTTTAATGGTTTCACCTGATATTGAATCAGAAGTGGTCGGTAGTCAATTTCTGCCCTATTCTTATCAAATGTTTTTTCAAGTTTCTTTTTATAATTAGAAGTCAAATCAGATATCCTTTCTGCTGTTAATTTTAGGCGATTTCCTTGATTCGACACTTCCACCTTTTCCTTCATTATGGGCTTTGTATGAGGATTCGTCGTCCATGTTATTTGTAGAATGTTATGGTCACTTGCTTCCGTTCGTAGAACGTTGAACGAGGTAATGAGATTTAACATTTATTCTGAGGCAAATATATAATCAATGGTTGCCGTTTGTTTGGTTCTTTCCCAAGTTGGGATTTGAGGTGTTGGTTTAAGGTGGGCTGCATTGTGAATATTTCTTGAATTCATTAGTTTTAGCCATTGCTGTCCTCTTGAATCGCCTCAGAGATTGGCTCTGGTTATAGGCAGGTGGAGGTTTGTATTAGGGCATTTGGCGTTTAAATCGCCACAGATGACTATCTGCTTGATTTCTGACTTGGCCTGAATCTCGTCGATTTCTGATTCGATTGTTTGAAGAAATGTATCGTCCAAGACTGAACTGGGGTTCCAGTAAGTTGTTATGATTATGATTTGGGATTCCCAGGTGTTATTTGTCTTTTGGTCTTGTTGTTACCACCTCACCAGTACCGATAAATGGCTTTGCGAGGCGGATAGTTGCTTTTCAATTGATAGGCCGCTCTCTGTGCGCACTGCGACCAGCAGGCCAGCAGAAGGGCGGACTTTTTGTCCTCTTGTAGCTGGGGAGGCAGTTATTTCGTATCCATTGTTACATATCGGCCCGTCCTGAAGTAACTCCCGTTTCTTGTGGCCACATACGGGGGCAAGCGCGTTCCAGAACTTCGTTGTGGCTTCGGTATCGGTTGCCATGGCATCTGGCCGTACAGCAGAGAACGTCGCATCAGCTGAGACGTCCTGTGCGTAGAGAACGCGTAAGGAGGCTCCGCCCTCTGCACCATAAAAGCCGAAGGGACTCAGCCTCTTGTTGCTGCTAATTGTGGCGTTACGCTCCTACGGTTTCATCCCGTTAAAGTGCCTTAGTTCCTTTCGTCTTGTTATTTGACTTCCTGGTTATTCAACCCACCTTTGTCTACTTGGATAGCCCTTGCCTGTTCCTTCAACCTGATCTTTGAACTCTGTTGCCGACTTCGGATTGTCCTTGGATTGCATTTGCTTTTTCCTCCATTTTGATCAGTGAACTAGTTGCCGAACTCAGACTGTCCTTGGATTTCCACTGTGCTTTCGCCTGTCTGGTAAGATTACTTTTCTTGCCGCTCTACGCAGTTTGAACTATCTTCCTACGCGGACTACCATGCTGCATATTACAAGACTGCCTCACCAACTTGGTCTGTGTTTGTGTAATTAAGGTACCCATTCAATTCACCTGTATTGTTCATTACCTGAAATCACCAGTTTTTCTCATACGTGTGGATTCCTGGAACTATATCCTCCTTTTCTACTTCAACCAAGTGCATAGTAGTGATGCTTTCCAGTGTATACACCATCCCATCACTAGTGCGACCCTCGTGCCGCCCGGGTATATTATTCCTTACTAACCTTCCCATTTGTTGTTTTGTACCTGCCATTGTTTTTCCTTTCGACTGGTACCCGACTTCCCTAGGAATCCCACTAATCAGGTCTGTTGGGGGTTGTATCAGTCATAGTTAGTTTGTGGTTATCATTTGTGCATACTCATAGTTTTGGGTTTTCTTGTAGGTTCATCTATTAAGGTCCAACACCACTTCAACCATTGTCTAGGTACTTAGAAAAATCTGATTGTCTAAATAACTCCATATTGCCTGATTGCTTCTAATCATACTGTCTTTTCTTTGCAGCATTGGTTATTGGCGGTGTGTGTTCTCCCGCTCTTTTAGGCGATAGACATCTCTGCTGGTTTTACTCAAACAGAAGAGAGGTACATCGTAGAAAAGAGCCCCTCTTAGAGGTAGCCTGAATCACAGAATTCAGGGGAGCTGGAATCCTGGAGGCTGAACCCGAACCTGTTAAATCCTACCTCCCTCCGCGAGGTCGTCTTACCCAGGCTCCAATCAGCATACGGAGCGGTGAGTAACATCCGTCCATTGCTGGGTGGCAGTAAGCCAGGTCTCTTGCAGCGCTAGGATATCAAAATCTCCCAGATTTGTTTTTCCTGTTCTCATCAAGTGTTTAAACCCCTGTGTGTTCCACAAGGCCAGTTTTAATGTTGTTAAGGTCGAGAGCGGTTTTATCGGTTTCTCTCCTTATGCTTTTGAGAGTTCTATTGAATCTCTCTACTAGACTATTGGTTTGTGGATGGTAGGTGGATGAATATGTTTATGACAGCCCACACTTCTTCCACATGACCTGCAAATTGTCAGACATAAATGTGCTGCCTCTGTCAGTCATTACTTCTGTGCTCCGAGACCCCCGACCAACCGATTTTTGCACAAACTCCTCCATCCATAGCTGTGATCATGTCAAGTACATATATGTTCTGGAGAGTCATCAGGCGTACTGTCCTTAACTCTTCTTTGATTGCGTTGAACCCTTTTATGGTCGTGTTGATGGTCTGCAGTAACTCCCATCTGGTTATCTGCAACCATTTAGTATTAGCTCCAACCTGGCATGAAAATTGTTGTGAACACTGATGAGGTGAGGCTGAACAGCCTGTGTTCATATGGGATTGCATGAAAGGCTTCTTCTGATTTGGACGAAAAGTAGTTCTCTCTCTTCATCCGAGTTAGCAGTTCCACTGATCTCCTTTTCCTCAGGTGAGCATCTGCTTTTGGGAAACTATCAATATTCAGGTCACTTTTCGGGATCACCAATGCTGGAATGTGGACATTCACTATTGT
This sequence comes from Ambystoma mexicanum, assembly GCF_040938575.1. Taxonomy (NCBI): domain Eukaryota; kingdom Metazoa; phylum Chordata; class Amphibia; order Caudata; family Ambystomatidae; genus Ambystoma; species Ambystoma mexicanum. The sequence goes on along the minus strand of NC_090926.1, from coordinate 1,086,179,796 downwards.
GCATATACTTCCCCAGTTTCTTGGCAGCCTGATGTATGCTTTGGATCTGCATGCCCAATAATGATCCATAATTACTGCAGTACCCTGTATCATTCCGAGAGCATCAAAGACTCGTCCACAGTTCTGATTCCCATCTTTCTAGTGCCATTATTCCTGAAGCATAGTTTTGGGCTTTCCAGTCGCACCATCTGCAAGGGTCCTCCTCTGTCTTCGACCCATGTCAATAATTTTGTAAGTCTTGGCCATAAGGGCTTGCATAGTCTTTGTGAATTCTCAATTGCTTCTTTGCAGGCTCCAAGGACCGTCCATTCCCTGCAAAATACTACTCCTCTCTCCCATCCGTCTGGTGAAAGCAATGTTCCCCAAATTTGGCCTCTGTTTTTCCAACTTCGAGCCTCTTCTGGAGTTTTTCCTTGGACATTTCCTTGGACATTTAGCTTCTGATTCACTTCCCATCTGATTTCAGCTCCTTTTACTCCGCTTTTCTCGTACCTGATTACATGATGCTTAGTATGAGCTCTGTCTCTTGTCTTTATGTCTTGAACATAATCATCTTCATCAGGATCAGATGCTTCAGTTGCCCATTTCAGTGAGGCATCACTACCCATGAACTGGCCTCTGGTCTTGCACATTGCTACGTGCGAAAGACAATGTGCTGTCTGGACATCAATTTCTACAGCTACGAAGATCTTGGACTTCCCCATGCTGTATGGTAGGAGTGCACAAACAAATCATTCCCCTTCTGAACTTCGTCTTCCGACTTCTTTCATGTGCTGATACCAAATGTTGTTTCCCAAATGTGCTGTACTCTCCAAGTAATCGTTTAGTTCGTTGTCGTCTCCGTGCATGCTTTTTTTGATTCTTAAGGTTTTCATGTAGTTTGCTATAACTACATCCCTGAATGCATCTATATGGCTCTTTTTTACTGGAGGATTCTCAGGTATCCTGGTCCATGGTACAGGCCTCCTCATCTGTGCCATTTAAGTAGACAAAAGTCTGGCAGTTCTTTCCTTGTCCTCATATATCTTTTTCATTCTGGTTAGAAATATCAGCATCCATTCTGGCATTGGTTCACTAGTTTATTCTTCAACTCCTCTAGTCTTTTCCTTTCACAGGCTGTGAAGAGCCATAATGAATCTATTATCAATTGTGCTCATGCAGAGATCTTCTCTGAGTTTGCTTTTGCCTTTCTTAGTGTTGGATCAAGAGTTTCTGACACTGCGGTTTCTGTTGGCTTTCTTTCCGACCCTTCTTGTCTTCCCATGACATCCGCTTTTTTCATTTGGCTCTTTACTTTGCTTATAGTGGGACTTCTCATAGTAGGCAGTCTTTTCTTCTACCATACTTTGGATAGCGGTTCTCCATTCATTGACACTAGACCTGGTGTATGTGCATTCAATGTTTGCATGCGTGTGGTTGTCAGTGCTCTTTTTTCCATTCAGATTTAGCTGACTCTGCCTCCGGCTTTTCAATTTGCTTGTTACCACAAGTGTGTGTGTGTCATTGCTAATCACATCCATCTCAACTTCACTCACTCCCTTGTCAGATCTCTTAGGGACTGGAATTACTATAAAGGGTCTGGGTGCTTTTGTGGGTGTCATACATACATCATTAGGTGGATGTACTGGGATTGGAACGCTTCGTACACCAATGAAAAATGCAGTTCGAATTGTCAGTGATAATAAAACAATGATGAATATGATACACAAATACATAATTCCTCTGTAGGTAAGTCAGCAGCATCTACTTCCAGAAAAATATGACTGTCTCTCCTCCTGGGGGAGGACGATACTGCTGCTCTGGGTCCCCATCTCGATCATCGGTTGAGAAATGCTAACCTTTAATATATATTTTACCCAATGTTATCTCTGGATTCTGTTGGTTCTATTTGTGAGCTGTAGAACCTAAATAATTGTCTCTTTTAGCTTGATCACTGGATTGTCTATTATTTCTGGATGCAGTTCTCTTGTTTAGGCTATGGGGAGTGTCAAAATCAAGCAATAATTCAAAAAGCCTCTTTACTGTGCATGTTCAAAATGTATCACATCCCAGTCTACGCCTCTGATCTGCTTCATTCCCGAAGACATGCTGTGTCCTTGTCAGTACAACAAAAATAAAAATAAAATAAATGAAATCTTTGACACTGCTCTCTCGATCTGTCCCTCGGTGGAAAGTTTAAAATCTTCTCAAATAGATCTGCTGATGGTTAGAAAGTTCAATTTGCATCACAATACCATGCCGGAGCATGCCCATCTGTGCGGAATTTGCTGGGTCTCTGATGTATGTGAGGACGTCAACATCGACAGGTCTCCCCACTAGCTCTGCAAAGTCGTCGATTAGGTGGAAGAACACATTACTTACCAACCTGCTGTCTTCTGGTGACAGGGACATCTGTCCTGTTTTTTCTGGGATTTGGGACTGGTTGCTTTTCACTTCACTGTGAAGAGTGTCTGCAATTTCCGTTTGCGTGAAGAGCAACTTGTATTACTATGCGCCGCAGTGCAAAGAATTTACATCCTCATAGTGTGGTAGTTTGATTTCATTTCTTTTATTTGAGAATTTTTTAAGATAATTTTTTTGTATTGAAGATTTTAACAGCATAATGACATTCAGCATGGACCACCTGACACAAGGAGGACCTATTCGCACAAGTTGGGATTTAACCCCTGACTTGTCTTATACCATTGCATTATGCTGTTATCCACGCAAGTGAGCCAGGCCTGGATTTGAAAAAGGCAACACAAATTTGCTGAAACACGTGTCATCCACAAAGGCTACAATGTTTAAAATCTTCAATACAAAAAAATTCTCTTTAAAAAATGCTCAAATAAAAGAAATGAAATCAAACTACTACTCTATGAGGATGTAAATTCTTTGCCCTGCGGCTCATCGATATGTGTAAGCTCATCCAAACAACACTATTTTCACAAATGGAGTAGAGGGTCTCAATGTCTCCATAGCAGCTTACATCGACACAACGCTGTTCTATAAAGTTGAGCATCTAACAACTTTTAATATCAACGTAAATTGGTCGCGAGGGATTTCGTGGTGTCAACAAAAAAGTCCCTTACTAGTAACCAACTTGTATACTATGCTGTTTAGGATTATTCTGAGATGTTCTGTATTTGCTGGATCTCACAGAAAAGATAATATATCTGTCATTCTCCTGACAAGATTTGGACAGTCTTCAATTAGGTGAAAGAACAATATGTTGATAAGTTCATTTGTTTCCTTCCCCGCTTGGGACATTTGTTTTTTCCTCGCTGTATTCAGGAAGTATAAGGAACTGCTCGGTAATTACAATAAGCAATCTCCTTATAGTCTTTTCGTTTTCAGGATCTTGAAGAAAGTCAGTGACACTGGTGAGCCTCCCCACCACTGACGGGTACGATCTTAGCACTAGATCGAAGTATGTCACCACATCTTTGGTGATGTCGCTACTGTGGGACACCATAAGTGATTCCGAACAAGGTTATCATGCGGAAAGAGTCAGTATACTGGTTTTTCTTCCAGCTTATGTGTCCTCGATCAAAATTTTGCATGTTCTCTTTTCCTTATTAAGGCTTCAGCGTGCCTCAGTCCAAAGTTGACAGATTATGTTGTGGTTTGTAAATGCAATTTTCTTCTTCACCCTGCAACTAAGATGCACAGAGTGTCCGTTTTTATGTCCTTATCCTCCTTTTTGCTCAGAGGAATGTCCAAAATGAAACCAAAACTTTTGCACTAAAGCTCTTTGTCTTTGCTTTGCTCCTGCTCATGTGTCCTTCTTCCTCATCATGAATCTCGTCTGTACGTGCTCTGGTTCTTCCCTGTCGTCTATAGTCTCTTCTTGCTGGGGTGCAGGCAGGGAGTCTTCTACGATGTATTGTTTGACGTCGCCCAAAAGGATTCAAGCTCTTCTTCCTTGTAGTTTTACTGCACAGGGAGTGCAGCCTTCTCCTGTAAAGGGACCCTTAAGCCTTGGCTCGTCCAACCTTTTCCTCATATGGTTTTTTACCAACATGGTGTCTCTGGGGAAAATTGATGGAACACAAAGTCCTTGAGCTGTGCTTTCAGTAATATCTCCTTCTGTGTTCCGTGCTGCCCTGCACCCTTTTCGTCATCGCAGCATATGGCCTGAAATTACAGTAAGACAAGATGTCATGCAATTCAAGTAATTTTGCATTTCAGACCCTAAGATTTCTTCTGTTGACTGGACATCACATCTAGCTCTGTCTCGGGGTGTCAGGGGAGTGTGCATTCTTCTTCCTGTGGCTATTTCATGCGGCGTAAGAGGGTGGTCGGTACCGGGTTGATTCCGGAGTGCATACAATGCCAAAGGAAGGCAGTGCAACCATCCCTTTCTTAGAGTAAGCTTCAACTTGGCTATCCTTTCCTTTAATAAGCCGTTCAGCTTCTTACATATTCTGTTACTTTGCGGATGATACGCCGATGAGAACTTGTGCTTTATACAAAGCAACAAGCTAATCTGCTCGAAAACTTCATTCACGAAGTGGGTCCCATTATCTGATCTCATGACTTTGCATACCCCCCACCTAGGAAATACCTCCTTCACTAGAAATTCGGACGCACGGGTAGAGTCTGGGTGTGTACAGGGACCTGCTTCTATCCATCTAGAGAATGGACACACCACAACAATTAAATACCTGTACCCGTTACATACTTGAATCATATCGACATAATCGACATGCAAGTGTTGAAAAGGTCTGTTAGGCCTTGGGATGACTCCTCTAATTACCTTCAATGTGTGCCCAGCTGTGAACTGTTGGCAAATGGTATAGTTCACCAGAAAAAGTGCAACATGCTCCGCTAAGGTCGGTATGAACCAGTCTTCCGCGAGTGTTGCCGCTAGATTCTCTTTTGTCATGTGTGCTGGGTAGTGTAACTGCTCCAGCACTATTTATAACAGGGCTATAGGCATTACTGGTTTACCAGTGCTGTCTTGTCGCCACAAGAGGGGTTTAAAGAACACCCTTGCCGCTTCAATACGTTTTTCTCCTCCTGTGGTGCCTCCCCTTGGAGTTCCATCAACTGTGTTTGTCCCATATTGTTGCAACTTTCAGGTGTATTTCGTGTGACACTCATTCTCTCATTCGTGTTAATACCTTCCATATCCATGATCGTCTCATTCTTGGATGCCATACACTTGCTGCTTGATGCATCTGCTGCTTGATTTCCTCATGAGATAAAATCTGTCCCCTTCGTGTGGGCGGCGCATTTCATGACCGCTATGACCACTGGGAGCTGTAGTGCCTTAATCAGTCTGTCTAACAAGGTTGCATGCTGTACTGGCGTGCCGTCTGCTCGGAGGTAGCCCCTCCATTTCCAGCGCGCTAAGCCTGCGTGCACTGTTGACGTAACATAGGCGTTACACCGTTACTTCCTGGTCTGCGTGATTCTCAATCGTGAGTACCAACGCCGATAATTCTGCAGCTTGTGCTGAATAATGAGACGGCATTTGTGCAGTGAGGAGTACTCAAAACTCTCAGTTTGCTGTGTGCTTCATTACAGCAACGCCTGTATATCGTTGTCCATCGTTTTGATCGATTCTTGAAGAACCGTTAATGAAAATAATTTCTCCTCCTGCCAGTGCATTCTCTTTCACTCTGGGAATTTCATCATAGAATTCTTTATGATGAGCACAGTCATGTATTGGCTCTCCTTCAATGACTGGCTCAGCTATGAACATAGCTGGGTTCAAATTTTGCATCGAACTATCTTGATTGAGGGATTCGATATGATCACTTCATAAGCAGAAGCTCTCTGAGATGTCAGTGTGCCTTTAGGCTTTTCTACGATGGCAAATAGCAAGTGCTCAATGAACAATGTCATTGAGCATCTCATTACAATGGTAGTAGCTTTCTCTATGGCGAACGCTGCAGCAGCTAAACTTTGTTTGCACGGGAAATGGCCTCTCATTACTGGGTCCAAATTTCCACTATAGTATTCTAGGGGCTTGTACCCCAATGTGGTTCTCTGCGCGAGTACTGCCATCATAACGCTGCCATTCGTGTGGGAGAACAGGTAAAATTCCTCTGCATAATTAGGGATTCCTAAAACTGGTGCCGTGCAAATGGCTCTTTTGAGTTCAGCAAATCCTTCCTCCATGGTCTCAGACCATTCAATCTTTTCTTTTGTTACTTGCTCTCTCTTTAGGGCCTGAAGCAAAGGCTTGGTGTAGGAGCTGTAGTTGAAGACCCATGCCCTGATATAATTTCAAAGGCCTAAGGAGCTCATCTGCTTTACTGTGTGTGGCTTGGCTGTGTTTAGTATGGCTTCAGCTCTTTCTGGGGTAACTCTTTTCCCTTCATGAGAGATCAGCTGACCTATGTAGAGTACTTCTCGTTGACAATACTGTAACTTCTCTTTGTCAACCTTATATCCTTTCTCAGCCAATATAGTAAATAACTGAACAGAATCGTGTCTGAATTGCTCCTCTGTCGTGCTACAAATTAATATGTCATCCACATATTGCAAGACAACACTCTCTAATGTAATATTGCTTTGGTCCATCTGCAGGACCCTGTTAAAGAGAGAAGGAGACTCACAGTACCGCTGGGGTTGCCTCATGCTTTTCAGACGCATCTGTCTGAACTTGAATGACGTCAGATCTTGTGAGTCACGCTGCAACGGGATTGAGAAACATGTATTTTTCAAATCAATCACTTTGAAATATCTTGCCTCAACAGGTACATTACATAGAATTGTAGCCGGGTTCGGGACTAAAGGCTTCAAATATATCATTTATTGGCCTCAAAGACCCCCCTTTTGATTTTTTGATAGGGTAAACCGCGGTTTTGCATGACGACTCTGACGTCACTAAGATGCCTTGCTCCATCATAGCCGATATTGTCTTAAAAATCCCTTCATCTGCCTCCCTCGACATGGGATATTGTCATGCTTTCGGTAGAATTACTCATGGCTTCAGTTTGATCTTCACTACTCCGACTCCTTTCAATAAGCCTACGTCATAGGGTCCTCTACAAGATCCTCTCTGTGCCTAGGCCCAACCGCTCTGGTGGGAGTGTTGCCCTTGTCTTCCCTGAATGGATTCCTGCCTCTGTCACTCCTACGCAGACCTACTCCTCTTTTGAATGCCTTGTCTGCCGGCTCTCTCTCTCTCTCCTAGCCATTCCCTTACTGTGGCTACTATCTATCGGCCACCTGGTCAGATTTCTTCCTTCCTCTCCGAGTGGGCGGACCTCTCCTCCTCTCTCTTGGCCTCAACCACTGAACTCCTCCTTCTTGGAGACTTCTACATCCACTTGGATGCCTCCTGTCCTCCCTCTGGACACTTTCGTGACCTCTGTGACTCTCTCTCACTCACCATTCTTCCCTCCGGCCCGACTCATTCTGCAGGGCACACTCTCAATGTGCTGATCTCCTCTGATCTTCCCCTCTCTGTCCCTCTCTCCACTCCTCTCTCCTGGAGTGATCACTTTCTCCTATCCTCCCACCTCACCCTCCCTACCCCTCAGGCCAAGCCACCTTCATCACTGCCACCCACCTTCGCGGTCATGCGTCCCATGAAGCGCGTGTCAGTTGAGGCTTTCGCCGTCACCTTCTCACCCCCTCCTCCCCGTTGGCTGACTCCCACCCTGACACAGCCCTCTCCATGCTCCACTCTGCTATATCTGATACTCTTGATATCCTTGCCCTGTCATGAGAATCCGCCTGAAGCCCAAAGCTAAGTGTAACTCCTGGTATGATTCCGAACTCATCACCCTAAAACGCAAGTGCAGGGTGGCCAAGGGGAAATGGCGTGCTTCATGTTCATCCTCTTACAAACTGGCCTGCCGCCTGCTGCAACGCAAATATCGGCTCTCCGTTCTCACCAAGAAGAGAGCCCTTATCCAAGCCCGGATCTCTGCGGCATCTAACAACTCGTCTGCACTCTTTAAAATCTACAAGGAACTGGCCAATCCTGCTGCTGTCTCTACCTCTCCTGTCCCCTTACAGGCCTTCTGCTCGGCACTGGCTTCTCACTTAATTTCTAAGACTCAGGACATCCTGTCCTCACCCTCCTCTTCTCGCCTCCCTCCCTCTATCCCCTGCTCTTCCTCTGACCCTTCTGCCGGCACCCCCCCTCCCTCTCTGCCTTTCCCCTTTTCTCTGCAGATGAGGTTTCTCGACAAGTCCGATCTATGAAAGTCTCGTCAAAACAGGTTCACCCCTGTTCCTCCAAAACTATCAAGGACCACATCGACTCCCTGGCTCCTGCCCTGGCTGATTTCTGCAATCACTCCTTCGCCACTGGAATCTTCCCATCCCCCCTGAAGTACTCCCTTGTGCACCCTCTTCTTAAGAAACCCTCTGCCGACCCCTCCTGCCCAGCTAACTATCGCACAATCTCCATCACTCCCTTCCCGGGCAAACTCCTGGAGAAACTGGCCATCTCCCATCTTAATCTCCACACCGAATCTGTTGGTTGTATTCATGACCATCAGTCAGGCTTCAGGGCTGCTAGAAGCATGGAAACTGCTCTCCTGAACATCCGTGAAGACCTGCTCTCCAACCTTGATTCCAACACCCCGTGTGTCCTCATCTTGCTTGATCTCTCTTCTGCCTTTGACACTGTCAACCATGCAATCCTGCTCAAGCTTCTCTGTGATAACCTGGGTATCACAGGACAGGCTCTGGCGTGGCTGAATTCTTTCCTCTCCGACCGACCCTCCCAGATCCAACTTGGGTCCTTCCTCTCCAATACCTTTTTCTCTACCTGTGGTGTCCCCCAGGGATCTAACATTTCTCCTTGGCTGTTCAACCAATACCTGGCACTCCTTGCCCACCGCATCGCCGCTCTCTGCCCCAATTTTCAGTGCTATGCGGCTGATACCCAGCTCATTTTCAGGCTACCCTCGGCCTCCTCTCCTTCCCTCATCACTGACTGTCTGTCTGCTATCCAGGAGATTGGTGTGCCGCCAATGACCTCTGCCTAAATGCCAGTAAGACAGAGATTCTACTGATTGGCACACCCTCTCCCTCCTTCCCTGCAGCTCTCTGGCCGGCCTCTCTTGGCCCTCTTCCTGCTCCCACCTGCAAGGCTAAAATCCTTGGGGTCATCTTCGACTCCACACTCTCCTTCTCTCCTCACATATACAACGTCTCTAAGAAGTCACAATACCAGCTGCACCTCCTCAGAGGTATTCTTCCTCTCCTCTCCTTCCCCCAGAAGCTTACGGTCTCCAGAGCCCTGGTTCTCTCTAAGCTGGATTATTGCAACAGCCTCTATCTAAACCTGCCTGCCTCTACTCTCCGCCCTCTGCAACTTATCCAAAACAGGACTGCGAGACTTGTCCTTGGACTCAAGCCCACGGATCGTATCTCTCCAGGACTGAAATCTCTGCACTGGCATCCAGTGGCTGCAAGGATTAAGTTAAAAACCCTCTGCATTATCCACAAGGCCTTCTGGGGCCACATTACCTTGTTTGTTTGTTTGTTTTATTATTTATAATGCACAGTTATACTCAAGGGTATCAGGGCGCAGCATTTACAAGAATATGCAAAGCTTAGTTACAAAGTATAACATGTACATGTTGGCAGAGGGAGAATATACAAAGCAGAAGAGGAAGACAGGCAATATATACAGTATATACAAAGTAAAAAGTGGTACACAAGGTTACACAGTGTACAGATCGCGTGAGGGGATAGCCTTGGCACTTAGCTATCTTGGTGGTCCTTTGATTTCAGCCATGACACTATCTTAGAACGGAAATTCAGGTAAGGCATGTCTACTCTGAGGTTGGGAGGCAAAGAGTTCCATAGTTTGGCTGCTTTTACCGGGAAGCTGTTACCTCCTATGGTGGCCAGTTTGAAGTTTGGGACAGAGAGGCAGTCTTTGTATGCAGTTCTGAGGGGTCTCAAGGAGGCTTGTCTATGGAATCTGTTAATCAAGTAGATCGGGGCGGCATTGTTAAGAGATTTGTAGGTAAGTGATGCCGTTTTTAGGAGATTTTTGTTTCTAGTGGAGAGCCAGTTGTTCTGTTGGCTGAATCCTGAGATGTGCTGGAGAGTTTGTAATTTGCTAGTGGTAGTCTTAGAGGTTCCCAGGTAGATGGCGTTACAGTAGTCAAGGCGGGTTAGTATGAGGGCTATAGCGAGTGTGAGGCAGCTAGTGTCTGATAGAAATTGTTTAGCTGATCGGATTAATTTGCACGTGTATTCAACTCTCTCTTCCTAAATACCTTCTAAATACCTTCCTTCTCGGGCTCTTCGCTCGTCTGCCTCCAACTCCCTCAGGGTCAGCCGCTTCTCCAAGCAACGAGTTGGTGGTCAATCTCTCTCTTCGGCAGGGGCCTCCCTCTGGAACAGCCTTCCTGCCTCCCTTAATCTTGAGGGGAACCATCTCCGGTTCCGGAAACACCTCAAAACCTTCCTCTTTGCTTCTGCTTTCTCTGCCTCTCTCCCATGCTGAAATCCCATGCCGAATATGCACTGGTTACCTGGCCACCCTTCTGACCTTGGGCCCAGGTCCTACCCTTGCACTCCTGCCCTACCTCCCTGGATACCCCCACACTTAGGGACTGTTTTCTGTATCCCTACAGTCCCCCCGACCAGCACTTGTCTGCTCTAACTTGCACTTGCCACCATCAGGCCGCTTTTACCTATCGTATTTATTCCTCTATCCCATGTACTGCACTTCCCCCTCTCCCTTCCCCCAGGCACTTTTCCATTTCTCCCTACCCTTGCACTTGCGCGATCTGAATGAAACTTGGCCTAGTAGGATCGTTTGTCTGTCTTTCAACTGTTTTCCCTCCCCTGCCTCGTCGCGCCTTGACACACTTGTGTATAGGCGCGTTATAAATACCATATCATATCATATCATACCTCTGGTCCACACTGAGACAGGCACCTGGGCCATGTCACTCTCGAAATATTCGGGGCGGTTCTGTGCTAACATCATTCTCTGAGGTACTTCTCTTTTGATCATTTTCACCCAAAAGGTGAGGTTTACCTCAACTGCTGTTTCTCCCTCGTCTGCTTGCTCATCAAACAGATCGTCATCAGGGATGTCAGTTAATTTATACCCTCTTCAATGGCGATTAATGGGCTAAATTGTCGGCCTTCATCATCATGACCATCAATCAAAACTTCTTTTTCTCGCACTGTGGCTGTATGTATTATTAAAGGAAATACGTGTCCCCTTTCCTCGTGCATAGGTATTCTTGGCCTGAACAAAAATGTGTCTGGGGTCCTCATGGTTTTCTCAGCAAGGCCTGGCAGCCCTGCCATTAGCACGCACATTCCATACACGAATATTTTGGGCTCCAATGGTACAGCCCTAATGGCTGTGTGTCCTGCGTATGCTCTAATAATTTTGCATATGTTTGAATAGTGCATTCCTGGAGTTGAGCATACTATGCCCTCCTCCGTGAATGAGATTGTCATAATTAACTTTGTCATTAGATCTCAACCCTAAATGTTTACTGGGGTTTGTTGTGAATATAATAGAGGCACATTCATCTCACACTCTCCTATAGAGACTGGAAGTGCGTTTGTAAAGGGAACATGACTTGTAGCTCCTGTGAAACTCTGAGTATTTATAGCATCGCCGGACAAGGAAAACTTGCATTCACGTATACACGAACATATTGCACCCATGTCAACGAGGAAGGAATATTCTTTATCCCCTATAACGACATCTACCCTTGGTTCCCAGTGAGCGTCTGGTGTCAATGATAGGATAGCACAAATCATGGTTCCCAGTGAGCTGTCCTAGTCTATATATATTTTTTCCCACCTAGGGCGAATGGACTCCCCCCCATCACCGGTGTTACTCCTCATACCGGTGTTCACGGTCTGACCTGTGCTCACTGTCTGTGACAGTTGCACCAGTGACTGTTGAGACTATCCTTGTTGAAAACTCACCGAACTCTGAGGCTGTAAGCCTTGTTGCGCTCCTGGCGTTTGTTGTTGCACTGTGTGATTTTGTGCAACTCCCTGCTGTAAGAATGCAGGTGGATTCATTGTACCTGCTCCTATCCCTTGGCCATTCTGCATCATGCCTTGATTTGTGCATGTGCGCGCTAAATGCCCTGTCATCCCACATAACCAACATGTTGGTGGGGATCTGATCATTTGCCCATTGGACATATCTTGGTTGCCATTTTGCACATTTTGAAAACCTCCTTGATTACTCTGAAAACCTTCCTGATTACTCTGCCATCCTCTCCCTTGAAATCCTCTTCCCCTGGGGTAAAACCCAGTATTTCCCTGATTTCTGCTATGGATTATTGACTTGCGGCATGCTCGATTCAGATGTACTAGTTATCATGGCTCCTTCAAGAGCATATTTTGACAATTTCTAATTTTGCCTCTTCACCCTTTCATGCAGCTTCCTTTTTGTGATTCTTTTCTTGCAGCAACCTGCAATAGTGTATGATGGTCAACTGTATTTCTGACCATGGCTTGGCCTTGATTCCCACAAATTTCCTGAGCTGGGGTATAGATTTTCCCCAAGATTCCCGAGTCTCGAGCACCCACACGTCTTGAAAATTCTGTATGTAAATCAAAGGATCTTCTGACTCTTCTGACTCCTTCATTTTACGTGTCATGATAGCTCCCATGTCGGAAGTATCTGGGTATAGCACTCGTAGTGCTTTCCATACCGTGGCTCTGTAATTGTTAAATGGAGCTCCGTCATGCGCTGTATTAACTGTGGTCACACCAGGGTAACCTGCCTGTGTCCACACATCGTCTGCTCTATCACCAAGTATGGCGATTAAGAGACTTTTGATATCCCGATAGCTAACGTGTTCCCTCCTGTCCTTTTTTCAAGCTTGTGTATCCATTTTCCGACTCCCAATGTTAACATTGGAAGCTTGTTTTTCAGGTTTTCCTGATCCATGTGTGGCCATTGAATATATTGTGGTCTTGCTCCACCTTTCTCAAGTAACGGAAATTGGGACGCGTAGCCCTCTCCCTCCTCTCTCATTGTTCTTCTGTCTATTGCAGGCATAATATTCCCACATCGCCGTCTACCAGGCAATGACCTTTGTCGGCTCATGTGTGGTGGTGGCGGCACCTCCCTATGACCGTGAGATACTTCTTTGCGTCAGTCTGACTGTGTGGCTAACTCTGATGCCCTCGCTGTAGATCCCCTAGAGTCTGACCATCTTATCCCTTTGCCTCCTGAGACTCACTTTTTGTGTTTTCTCTCCTTCTCTTTTTCTTCCCGCTCTTCCCTCTCAGTGTCAGACATCGTCCGTGCCCAACTCGGGCAACTTCTTGCGTCCTCTTTGCTCCTGCTTATTTCTAACCTATCTAGGGAAAGTTCTCTATTCCCACTGCTTCGGGGTACATCCTCAGTGTCATAAAGCTAAGTGTTCACCAGGCGCTCGTTTTCCCCTTGCCATTGGGGTACTTGTTCTAGCCCCATTTCATCATATATCCTATCGATCGTTTCTCTGATGCTTCTGGTGTCGAAGTCATCCTCGATATTTGTTCTAGATGTGCCTGCTACTTCATCATACACAGGAAAAAATTATTCTATGTCTTCCCAGTCTACCACTGGATCAGGTTTTTTAACCGCTCTTTCCAGATATTCAAGAACGCGTGCTCTCTGTCTTCACTTTCATTCTATATCGTCACCAAACTCTCTGCGCTTCCTCACTTCCTCTCTGGCCCTATCTTCCTCCTTTTTCTTTTCGTCCCTACGTTCATTTGCCCTTCGGATCTCCTCATTCCTTCGTCTCTGTTAGGAAAGATTTCTTAATTGTGGGTAATTTTCCTTCCATGTGGCAACCCCTAAACTTTTTGCTGTTGTTTTCACCAGGATCTAGACTTTGCCAGAGAAGTGCAGCCTTCTGCCGCACTCCTCTGGGCTTTCGCTCCATTCTTACGGGGAAACTGACATGCCCTTAAGACAGTCAGTACCGGGAAACGCTGTTTTCCGTAGTTTCTTTATCATGTTGCAGCTTTCGTGCAACATGCAACATGACACAAGAGGGCACTGTAAGCTACGTTACTGCTCTCTTGGGTCTCTAGTCTTCTACAGGCCCTAGATACTCTTTTTGGATTGTAAATGATCGGTGCAAGGGAATCACGGACGGGACTGGTGGTGTGTTTTTGAGCTCCTTTTGGCGTTTTAAGCACGTTTCTCGCGCTTAGCCCAAAATGGTGGCCTGGCTTCCAAAATGGCCTGACCACGAGGCTCTTTGTCCTGTCTGCTGACCGTCTTGCCCCCTTCACCTCCCCCAGGTCGAGCCGACCCGGGGCCTTCCTTATTTGGGCATGTACTTTCCCGCGAAACACAGATGCTTTCGCGGGCTTCTACAGGCCTTGTGTGTGCCTCCAGGATGTGGGCTGGGATGTCTGGTCCCAATACACATCCTGGGTGCCAGAGAGTCTAGTGTGGTATGAATGCCTAGGACCACCGTGGTCAGTGATAGGTCCACGTATGGTGTGAGTGTTTTGTGAGCAGATCTCCCATTGGATCCTCTCCGTTTTGGCACGAAGGGAACCGTGGATAATAGGAGGCTGGAAACACCACTACCATGTCGATCTCCTGAGTTCTCACGAACAAAGGAATACAGGAGCCAAGTATCCTGCAACCACAAGGCTGAACCGAGGAATCGCTGGTGACCCGCTGAAGGACTGCTCCTCTGCACTGCTGTCGCTTGGTGAAACCCTTTCTACCTCTGATCGAACGAGAAGGCCTGCACTGGTACTTCGACCCTTGGAATAGCGGGAACAGCTATTCTCGGCACCATCACCATCTCCTGCACGTAAGCCTTCGGAAGTGTCTTTGGGCCATCCAGGAGACTGACCAGCCTACCCAGGAGTCTGGCTCTGTAACCGCCGTCAGGTTGTGTTGTATTTCGAGTCCTTGTCACTCTCACACGATTCGTACACTTAGCATTCCCAGGTCTGAAGTGAGTAGTGTACATTTGGCTGAGATACACACGGCCGCTCCGTTGACCTGCTGTGGTAACAAACTGTGCGGGTTCACTGCGTTTGGGACGCCCTCAACTCAACTCTGCTGCTGCAGAATCTACACGACGACGAGACGTCCCCTGCTCCTATCTGAACCTGCCAGCACTGAAACTGACACGGAGAAGCCTGGGTCTGCCTGCATCGGGGACCGGTGAGTAGCATAGCTAGGAACTGGTCGCCCTCCTGCAGTAGCCCATAGCTTATTCTCGCTGTGTCAAACAGCACGCCTTTCCGTACTCGCGCTCTGCTTCTGCCCACAGTGGAGGCTGCGCTTGAGTCGCGGAGCTCTGTTCATCTTCATTTGTTCACCGAACTGAACTGCCTGATTCCCTCGAAGAGACTCCCCTTTTTGCCCGTTGGCACCAGCGTGTGCAGGTACTTTTGAGCACAAGGCTCCACTCTTCGTAGGGCTTGGACTTCCTTTTAGTTAGGTGCCTCTGAAGGCGGACTGAGTCTGATTATTATTCGCACTGCCTGTTTACCTCCCCATCTAGGTGGTCTACACATTTTGTGCGTCTAACGCGTGAGACGCGTTAGTATTTGTATATATATTGTATTGGTGTGGTATGTGTTGGTTTACTTGAGTTTTATTTTGATTTCTCGCTACGGTCATTGTTGCAAAGGCCTTGGAATAAATGTGTCTATATTTTTAATATAACACCTGTTTGGAGTAATCTGGAAGTGTCCTTGCTTTGTGTGCTCATTGCGGGCTTTCAGTCACCCTCACCCCTCTTGAGACCTAGTCTTGACCGCCGTGATCGCTACCCTGATTGGTCTGGCTTGTCCAGAGGTTACCCTGTTCCAAGAAATTGGGCTGGCCTACTGAACCTCTGCCCCTCCCGGACAGAGTTCAGAAATCCGTCTTAACAAATTGGTGTACAGCGGTGGGATACGACTGAAGGTATCCAGTGTTGCGCACGAGCGAAGGCATTTCAAGTCATTCCTACCAGGACACGTAGTGAATTGTCGTAGTATAACTTTTTAAAGGCCATAGTCCTATCTAACTGTATGGAAACAAATACCTTGTTAACTTTAAATGCTTCTAAATCCAAAACATTGAAAAAGATGTGTGCGGAGAGAGGTGTCTCCTCTCAAGGCACCAAATTGGATATGATCCAAAGAATCGTGGCTTGGCAAGAAGCGCAGCTTGACGCTATAACTTCTGAGGACAGTGCGGAAGGAGGTGGGGCTGCTCTCACTGGTAGAACCGACGGTTCTTCCGCTGCACTGATCCACCGCGACCACGAGGACAGGGAGGATGTGATGTCTAATGTTTCCTCTGCCAGTGTCAATGGGGAGGCCATGCTTGAATTCAAGAAGCAAGAACTGCTGTTTAGGCAGAAGGAGCTTGAGTTCAATATGGCCAAACTACAGGAAGAGCTTGAGTTCAATAGGGTCAAGCTAAAAATCAAACAGGCAGAAAAACAGAAAGACAGGGATCACCAGTTGGAACTGGCCAAGCTTCAGGTTGCAAATGAATCCAAGGGTCCCAGACATGGGTCTGGGGCCTCCTCTCATCCACGGTTTCCGAAAGATTTGCTCAGTGTGTATGAGGAAAGGAATGACATTATGGACTGGCTGAATACGTTTGAGTATGCATGTGAAGTTCAACAAGTTGACAATGCTGATAAGATTGCCTGGTTACTCAGCAGACTGCCCCATTCTGGCTGTAGTGCCATTATGGAAATGTCGAAGGCTGAGCGAGCTGATTTCGCAATGTTAAAGCAAACTCTCATTTTAAAATTTGGAAAGACTCCTGCCCAATATTTAAAACGATTCCGAGAGTACAAGAAAAAAGAAGGTGGTACTTGGGTATCTTATGTAACCGAATCCTTAAAAAACTTGACTGGCTGGGTCGAAGGTTATAAGGTTTCTACCTTTGAAGGCATGATAAATCTTGTCATGCTGGAACACATTTTTGCATCTTCTTCCCCGGAGCTTAAGCAGGATTTGGCCGATTCGAAGGAGATAGATCCTAAGAAGCTGGCCATTGCAGCAGACTTATGGGTGTCACATGGAGTGTCCCATAAGGACAAAACTCATCCTGGTAAGCAGGAGGAAGGGAAAAAGTCCAAAGATAAGGAGGGTGGAGAATTTGATAAATCTTCTTCTCAAAAGGGCCACAAAAAGAAAAATAAGGGTAAGACACAAGAGAACTCACAGGGTAGTGGAGGTCAGCCTCCGAAACAGAACTCTGGTTACAATAAGACTCCCTATGTAAACAGACCCAATGGATCTTGTTTTGCTTGTGGAGCAACTGACCACGTAAAGGGGGATCCCGGGTGTAAGGTTAAACCTTTGGGGGTCCACTCCGCTAATCTGGCCTTCTCCTCCTACGAGGAAGAAGAGATTACAGGAGCATCCTTCTCCTCCGACTCCTTCCCCAGTGGGATAGAAGCTGAGGTAGTTTTAGTTTCCCTGGGTTCCTGGGAGCCTAAAGTCACAGAGGCTTATGCTAGGATTCCAGATAATACCAAGCACTACTTTAAAGACAGTGTGCTGATCAATGGAGTAGATACTCCAGCTCTTAGGGATAGTGGGTGCAGTCGAACTGTAGTGGATTCTATCTTGGTAGACTCAGAGGAAGTTGCCAGAGCTACTCTGATGCCCACTAAGTTGGCTGACGGCCCACCTGGCATGTTTCCAGTAATACCTGTAAATCTTACTTTAAATGGTACAGCAGTCAGGATTCCAGTGAGCATTCAGAGAAACGTCCCAGGAAAGGTCTTGTTAGGCAATGATCTCAGAGCTTTAGGGCTCGTAGGAGACACTGCCGACAGACCCTGCACACGGTCTCAAACACGGGCAGCATTGGCCAAGACCAATACGCCGCCCCCGCCGACGGGGAAACCCAAGGCGAAAGGAGTAAGAAAGTCAAGACGAGGGAAAGAGAACATTCCCCCAAGCTCGCCTACCACTGCGGTGGAGGAAGTTGGTCAATCGCCCGGGCCTGATGAGGAGGTGGCGATGCCTGAAGTATTTGACCCCAACGGCCATCTGGAACTAAAAGACTTGTTAGTAGAAGGTTGTCCTGACAGGGAAGAATTCAGTAAAGGCCAACGTGAGTGCCCATCTCTGGAAGGCCTAAGGAGACAGGCCTGCTCCCAGCTTGAGGGTGAACCTCCTGGGACGCATCGGATTTATTGGGAAGGTGGACTCCTGTATAGTGAGCCCACAGAGTCTACAGAAGTAGATCATAGGAAGTTGGTGGTTCCCCTTGCTGTAAGAGCCTTCCTCCTGCAGCTGGCGCATGAAGTGCCCCTTGCTGGTCACCTTGGTATTAAGAGGACCAAGCAAAGGTTATCCATGCACTTCTACTGGCCCAAGATGGGGGTGCAAGTAGAAAGTCACTGCAGGAGTTGTGCCTCCTGCCAGTTATCTGGTAAGGTTGGCTCGACAATCCAAGCTCCATTCGTACCACTCCCAGTTGTGGGAGTACCATTCGATAGGGTAGGGATCGACACTGTTGGTCCCCTTGACCCGCAAACATCCTCAGGCAATAGGTTTATCCTGGTGCTGGTCGACCATGCAACCAGATATCCTGAGGCCATCCCATTGAAAACTGTAACTGCCAAGTCAGTTGCAAAAGCGTTACTTGGCATATTTACTAGGGTTGGCTTCCCTAAAGAAGTTGTGTCGGATCGTGGCAGCAACTTTATGTCAAAGTATATGCATGCTATGTGGAAAGAATGTGGGGTCACCTACAAGTTCTCTCTGCCTACCACCCCCAGACCAATGGTCTGGTGGAACGTTTCAACAGAACGTTAAAAAGCATGATTGGGGCTCTGGAAGAACCTCAGAGAAGGAAATGGGATCTTCTTTTACCATGCTTACTGTTTGCCTACCGAGAGGTACCACAGGAGGGTGTTGGCTTCAGCCCCTTCGAACTTCTGTTTGGTCATCCTGTACGGGGACCCTTAGCCATAGTCAAAGAGGGATGGGAGATGCCCACTCCCCCTGTTACTACCAACGTAGTAGATTATGTGCTGGGGCTCAGAAAACGGATGGTACTTCTGATGGGCTTGGCTAGTGATAAATTGAAGGCAGGACAAGCGCTAGTGAAACATTGGTACGACCAGAAAGCTTCCCTCATCAATTTTACACCTGGTCAGCAAGTCCTGATCATGAATCCCATAAGGACTCGAGCTTTACAGGACAAATGTTCAGGCCCTTACACAGTGGTGGAGCCCCTGAGTGAGGTTAACTATTTAGTGGACCTTGGAAGGCCTGGACAGGCTCCAAAGTGTTCCACGTAAATAGGCTGAAGGCTTTCGTCCCAAGAGTCGACATCGCAGCACTGCTACTGGCTTCAGGTGTTGAGGAAGAGGAGTCTGAACCTCTCCCCGACCTGTTCCAAAGCGGTCCCTCAGATAGCTCCTTTGAGGGTGTCCGAGTGGCCGCTCACCTGACTTCTAATCAGCAGGCTGAGGTGAAAAGTTTGCTTAGGCAGTTTTCCCCTCTGTTTTCACAGTCGCCTGGTTTGACACCTTGGTGCAAACATAACATAGACACAGGAGACAATGTACCTACCAAATGTAGGGGATACAGGATGTCATTCTATGTCTTCCCAGTCTACCACTGGATCAGGTTTTTTAACCGCTCTTTCCAGATATTCAAGAACGCGTGCTCTCTGTCTTCACTTTCATTCTATATCGTCACCAAACTCTCTGCGCTTCCTCACTTCCTCTCTGGCCCTATCTTCCTCCTTTTTCTTTTCGTCCCTACGTTCATTTGCCCTTCGGATCTCCTCATTCCTTCGTCTCTGTTAGGAAAGATTTCTTAATTGTGGGTAATTTTCCTTCCATGTGGCAACCCCTAAACTTTTTGCTGTTGTTTTCACCATGATCTAGACTTTGCCAGAGAAGTGCAGCCTTCTGCCGCACTCCTCTGGGCTTTCGCTCCATTCTTACGGGGAAACTGACATGCCCTTAAGACAGTCAGTACCGGGAAACGCTGTTTTCCGTAGTTTCTTTATCATGTTGCAGCTTTCGTGCAACATGCAACATGACACAAGAGGGCACTGTAAGCTACGTTACTGCTCTCTTGGGTCTCTAGTCTTCTACAGGCCCTAGATACTCTTTTTGGATTGTAAATGATCGGTGCAAGGGAATCACGGACGGGACTGGTGGTGTGTTTTTGAGCTCCTTTTGGCGTTTTAAGCACGTTTCTCGCGCTTAGCCCAAAATGGTGGCCTGGCTTCCAAAATGGCCTGACCACGAGGCTCTTTGTCCTGTCTGCTGACCGTCTTGCCCCCTTCACCTCCCCCAGGTCGAGCCGACCCGGGGCCTTCCTTATTTGGGCATGTACTTTCCCGCGAAACACAGATGCTTTCGCGGGCTTCTACAGGCCTTGTGTGTGCCTCCAGGATGTGGGCTGGGATGTCTGGTCCCAATACACATCCTGGGTGCCAGAGAGTCTAGTGTGGTATGAATGCCTAGGACCACCGTGGTCAGTGATAGGTCCACGTATGGTGTGAGTGTTTTGTGAGCAGATCTCCCATTGGATCCTCTCCGTTTTGGCACGAAGGGAACCGTGGATAATAGGAGGCTGGAAACACCACTACCATGTCGATCTCCTGAGTTCTCACGAACAAAGGAATACAGGAGCCAAGTATCCTGCAACCACAAGGCTGAACCGAGGAATCGCTGGTGACCCGCTGAAGGACTGCTCCTCTGCACTGCTGTCGCTTGGTGAAACCCTTTCTACCTCTGATCGAACGAGAAGGCCTGCACTGGTACTTCGACCCTTGGAATAGCGGGAACAGCTATTCTCGGCACCATCACCATCTCCTGCACGTAAGCCTTCGGAAGTGTCTTTGGGCCATCCAGGAGACTGACCAGCCTACCCAGGAGTCTGGCTCTGTAACCGCCGTCAGGTTGTGTTGTATTTCGAGTCCTTGTCACTCTCACACGATTCGTACACTTAGCATTCCCAGGTCTGAAGTGAGTAGTGTACATTTGGCTGAGATACACACGGCCGCTCCGTTGACCTGCTGTGGTAACAAACTGTGCGGGTTCACTGCGTTTGGGACGCCCTCAACTCAACTCTGCTGCTGCAGAATCTACACGACGACGAGACGTCCCCTGCTCCTATCTGAACCTGCCAGCACTGAAACTGACACGGAGAAGCCTGGGTCTGCCTGCATCGGGGACCGGTGAGTAGCATAGCTAGGAACTGGTCGCCCTCCTGCAGTAGCCCATAGCTTATTCTCGCTGTGTCAAACAGCACGCCTTTCCGTACTCGCGCTCTGCTTCTGCCCACAGTGGAGGCTGCGCTTGAGTCGCGGAGCTCTGTTCATCTTCATTTGTTCACCGAACTGAACTGCCTGATTCCCTCGAAGAGACTCCCCTTTTTGCCCGTTGGCACCAGCGTGTGCAGGTACTTTTGAGCACAAGGCTCCACTCTTCGTAGGGCTTGGACTTCCTTTTAGTTAGGTGCCTCTGAAGGCGGACTGAGTCTGATTATTATTCGCACTGCCTGTTTACCTCCCCATCTAGGTGGTCTACACATTTTGTGCGTCTAACGCGTGAGACGCGTTAGTATTTGTATATATATTGTATTGGTGTGGTATGTGTTGGTTTACTTGAGTTTTATTTTGATTTCTCGCTACGGTCATTGTTGCAAAGGCCTTGGAATAAATGTGTCTATATTTTTAATATAACACCTGTTTGGAGTAATCTGGAAGTGTCCTTGCTTTGTGTGCTCATTGCGGGCTTTCAGTCACCCTCACCCCTCTTGAGACCTAGTCTTGACCGCCGTGATCGCTACCCTGATTGGTCTGGCTTGTCCAGAGGTTACCCTGTTCCAAGAAATTGGGCTGGCCTACTGAACCTCTGCCCCTCCCGGACAGAGTTCAGAAATCCGTCTTAACAAATTGGTGTACAGCGGTGGGATACGACTGAAGGTATCCAGTGTTGCGCACGAGCGAAGGCATTTCAAGTCATTCCTACCAGGACACGTAGTGAATTGTCGTAGTATAACTTTTTAAAGGCCATAGTCCTATCTAACTGTATGGAAACAAATACCTTGTTAACTTTAAATGCTTCTAAATCCAAAACATTGAAAAAGATGTGTGCGGAGAGAGGTGTCTCCTCTCAAGGCACCAAATTGGATATGATCCAAAGAATCGTGGCTTGGCAAGAAGCGCAGCTTGACGCTATAACTTCTGAGGACAGTGCGGAAGGAGGTGGGGCTGCTCTCACTGGTAGAACCGACGGTTCTTCCGCTGCACTGATCCACCGCGACCACGAGGACAGGGAGGATGTGATGTCTAATGTTTCCTCTGCCAGTGTCAATGGGGAGGCCATGCTTGAATTCAAGAAGCAAGAACTGCTGTTTAGGCAGAAGGAGCTTGAGTTCAATATGGCCAAACTACAGGAAGAGCTTGAGTTCAATAGGGTCAAGCTAAAAATCAAACAGGCAGAAAAACAGAAAGACAGGGATCACCAGTTGGAACTGGCCAAGCTTCAGGTTGCAAATGAATCCAAGGGTCCCAGACATGGGTCT
The DNA here is from genome assembly GCF_040938575.1 of Ambystoma mexicanum. Lineage (NCBI taxonomy): Eukaryota > Metazoa > Chordata > Amphibia > Caudata > Ambystomatidae > Ambystoma > Ambystoma mexicanum. Next base: position 1,086,157,356 of record NC_090926.1, on the reverse strand, counting down.
GGGGCCTCCTCTCATCCACGGTTTCCGAAAGATTTGCTCAGTGTGTATGAGGAAAGGAATGACATTATGGACTGGCTGAATACGTTTGAGTATGCATGTGAAGTTCAACAAGTTGACAATGCTGATAAGATTGCCTGGTTACTCAGCAGACTGCCCCATTCTGGCTGTAGTGCCATTATGGAAATGTCGAAGGCTGAGCAAGCTGATTTCGCAATGTTAAAGCAAACTCTCATTTTAAAATTTGGAAAGACTCCTGCCCAATATTTAAAACGATTCCGAGAGTACAAGAAAAAAGAAGGTGGTACTTGGGTATCTTATGTAACCGAATCCTTAAAAAACTTGACTGGCTGGGTCGAAGGTTATAAGGTTTCTACCTTTGAAGGCATGATAAATCTTGTCATGCTGGAACACATTTTTGCATCTTCTTCCCCGGAGCTTAAGCAGGATTTGGCCGATTCGAAGGAGATAGATCCTAAGAAGCTGGCCATTGCAGCAGACTTATGGGTGTCACATGGAGTGTCCCATAAGGACAAAACTCATCCTGGTAAGCAGGAGGAAGGGAAAAAGTCCAAAGATAAGGAGGGTGGAGAATTTGATAAATCTTCTTCTCAAAAGGGCCACAAAAAGAAAAATAAGGGTAAGACACAAGAGAACTCACAGGGTAGTGGAGGTCAGCCTCCGAAACAGAACTCTGGTTACAATAAGACTCCCTATGTAAACAGACCCAATGGATCTTGTTTTGCTTGTGGAGCAACTGACCACGTGAAGGGGGATCCCGGGTGTAAGGTTAAACCTTTGGGGGTCCACTCCGCTAATCTGGCCTTCTCCTCCTACGAGGAAGAAGAGATTACAGGAGCATCCTTCTCCTCCGACTCCTTCCCCAGTGGGATAGAAGCTGAGGTAGTTTTAGTTTCCCTGGGTTCCTGGGAGCCTAAAGTCACAGAGGCTTATGCTAGGATTCCAGATAATACCAAGCACTACTTTAAAGACAGTGTGCTGATCAATGGAGTAGATACTCCAGCTCTTAGGGATAGTGGGTGCAGTCGAACTGTAGTGGATTCTATCTTGGTAGACTCAGAGGAAGTTGCCAGAGCTACTCTGATGCCCACTAAGTTGGCTGACGGCCCACCTGGCATGTTTCCAGTAATACCTGTAAATCTTACTTTAAATGGTACAGCAGTCAGGATTCCAGTGAGCATTCAGAGAAACGTCCCAGGAAAGGTCTTGTTAGGCAATGATCTCAGAGCTTTAGGGCTCGTAGGAGACACTGCCGACAGACCCTGCACACGGTCTCAAACACGGGCAGCATTGGCCAAGACCAATACGCCGCCCCCGCCGACGGGGAAACCCAAGGCGAAAGGAGTAAGAAAGTCAAGACGAGGGAAAGAGAACATTCCCCCAAGCTCGCCTACCACTGCGGTGGAGGAAGTTGGTCAATCGCCCGGGCCTGATGAGGAGGTGGCGATGCCTGAAGTATTTGACCCCAACGGCCATCTGGAACTAAAAGACTTGTTAGTAGAAGGTTGTCCTGACAGGGAAGAATTCAGTAAAGGCCAACGTGAGTGCCCATCTCTGGAAGGCCTAAGGAGACAGGCCTGCTCCCAGCTTGAGGGTGAACCTCCTGGGACGCATCGGATTTATTGGGAAGGTGGACTCCTGTATAGTGAGCCCACAGAGTCTACAGAAGTAGATCATAGGAAGTTGGTGGTTCCCCTTGCTGTAAGAGCCTTCCTCCTGCAGCTGGCGCATGAAGTGCCCCTTGCTGGTCACCTTGGTATTAAGAGGACCAAGCAAAGGTTATCCATGCACTTCTACTGGCCCAAGATGGGGGTGCAAGTAGAAAGTCACTGCAGGAGTTGTGCCTCCTGCCAGTTATCTGGTAAGGTTGGCTCGACAATCCAAGCTCCATTCGTACCACTCCCAGTTGTGGGAGTACCATTCGATAGGGTAGGGATCGACACTGTTGGTCCCCTTGACCCGCAAACATCCTCAGGCAATAGGTTTATCCTGGTGCTGGTCGACCATGCAACCAGATATCCTGAGGCCATCCCATTGAAAACTGTAACTGCCAAGTCAGTTGCAAAAGCGTTACTTGGCATATTTACTAGGGTTGGCTTCCCTAAAGAAGTTGTGTCGGATCGTGGCAGCAACTTTATGTCAAAGTATATGCATGCTATGTGGAAAGAATGTGGGGTCACCTACAAGTTCTCTCTGCCTACCACCCCCAGACCAATGGTCTGGTGGAACGTTTCAACAGAACGTTAAAAAGCATGATTGGGGCTCTGGAAGAACCTCAGAGAAGGAAATGGGATCTTCTTTTACCATGCTTACTGTTTGCCTACCGAGAGGTACCACAGGAGGGTGTTGGCTTCAGCCCCTTCGAACTTCTGTTTGGTCATCCTGTACGGGGACCCTTAGCCATAGTCAAAGAGGGATGGGAGATGCCCACTCCCCCTGTTACTACCAACGTAGTAGATTATGTGCTGGGGCTCAGAAAACGGATGGTACTTCTGATGGGCTTGGCTAGTGATAAATTGAAGGCAGGACAAGCGCTAGTGAAACATTGGTACGACCAGAAAGCTTCCCTCATCAATTTTACACCTGGTCAGCAAGTCCTGATCATGAATCCCATAAGGACTCGAGCTTTACAGGACAAATGTTCAGGCCCTTACACAGTGGTGGAGCCCCTGAGTGAGGTTAACTATTTAGTGGACCTTGGAAGGCCTGGACAGGCTCCAAAGTGTTCCACGTAAATAGGCTGAAGGCTTTCGTCCCAAGAGTCGACATCGCAGCACTGCTACTGGCTTCAGGTGTTGAGGAAGAGGAGTCTGAACCTCTCCCCGACCTGTTCCAAAGCGGTCCCTCAGATAGCTCCTTTGAGGGTGTCCGAGTGGCCGCTCACCTGACTTCTAATCAGCAGGCTGAGGTGAAAAGTTTGCTTAGGCAGTTTTCCCCTCTGTTTTCACAGTCGCCTGGTTTGACACCTTGGTGCAAACATAACATAGACACAGGAGACAATGTACCTACCAAATGTAGGGGATACAGGATGTCAGACAAAGTACGGTCTTACATTAAGACCGAGGTCAACAAGATGTTAGACCTTGGGGTGATTGAAGCCTCTAGTAGTCCTTGGTCCAGCCCCGTGGTTTTGGTTCCAAAGGCAGGCACTTCTGAATTGAGGTTCTGCGTGGATTACAGGGCTCTGAATGCTGTCACCAAGACAGATGCACACCCTTTGCCTCGAACAGATGAGCTGGTGGATACTTTGGGTGCCTCCAAGTACCTCAGCACGTTTGACCTCACTGCTGGCTATTGGCAAATAGCTTTAGCAGAACATGCCAAGAAGAAGACAGCGTTTTCTACTCCAGACGGCCTTTACCAATTCAGGGTAATGCCGTTCGGGTTGAAAATGCACCTGCCACTTTCCAGAGGCTTGTGAATCATGTGTTGAATGGGTTGGACGAATTCTGTCTTGCATATCTGGACGATATAGCAGTTTTCAGTGGCACCTGGGAAGACCATGTGAAATACCTCAGGATTATGCTCCAGGCTTTTCAGAAAGCACACTTGACCATAAAGGCTAGTAAATGCCAGATTGGACAAGGCTCAGTGGTTTACCTTGGACATGAAGTAGGTGGAGGAAGGATACAGCCTCTTCCCAGTAAAGTACAAGCACTACCCCCACTACACAGACCCAAGTGAGAGCCTTCTTAGGACTCACAGGGTATTACCGCAACTTCGTGGCAGACTATGGCACCATAGCTGCCCCTCTGACTGCCCTCACCACTCCGAAGAAACCCAAGAAGGTAACTTGGACCGACGAGTGTGAGAAGGCCTTCAACGGCTTAAAAGAATCCTTGTGCCAGGCCCCTGTCCTCAGGGCCCCTGATTATCAAAGACCTTTTATTGTTCAGACGGACGCCTCTGACACTGGGATAGGAGCTGTACTATCGCAAGTAGATGAGAAGGGTAAGGAACACCCTATTGGTTTTATTAGTCGTCAGCTTAAGGACAGAGAGCTCAGATGGTCCACAGTGGAGAAAGAATGTTTCTCTTTTGTGTGGGCCCTACGGAAGCTGAGGCCCTACCTCTATGGGACCCACTTCACTGTGCAAACTGACCATAAGCCCTTAAAGTGTCTAATGAACATGAAGGGAGAGAATCCAAAGTTGCTTAGGTGGTCCATAAGTCTACAAGGCTTCGACTTCACTATTGAGCATAGGCCAGGTGTCCAACATAGCAATGCTGATGGGTTGTCCAGAATGTTTAACCGACCTGAACAAGAGACTCATCCAGGGGTGGATTAGTTCCCCCTGTCCATAGTCTAGGAGGGGCAAGTGTTAGGAAAGATTTCTTAATTGTGGGTAATTTTCCTTCCATGTGGCAACCCCTAAACTTTTTGCTGTTGTTTTCACCAGGATCTAGACTTTGCCAGAGAAGTGCAGCCTTCTGCCGCACTCCTCTGGGCTTTCGCTCCATTCTTACAGGGAAACTGACATGCCCTTAAGACAGTCAGTACCGGGAAACGCTGTTTTCCGTAGTTTCTTTATCATGTTGCAGCTTTCATGCAACATGACACAAGAGGGCACTGTAAGCTAAATTACTGCTCTCTTGGGTCTCTAGTCTTCTACAGGCCCTAGATACTCTTTTTGGATTGTAAATGATCGGTGCAAGGGAATCACGGACGGGACTGGTGGCAGCGATCGTTTCTTGTGTTTTTGAGCTCCTTTTGGCGTTTTAAGCGCGTTTCTCGTGCTTAACCCAAAATGGTGGCCTGGCTCCCAAAATAGCCAGACCACGAGGCTCTTTGTCCTCTCCTCTGACCGTCTTGCCCCCTTCACCTCCCCCAGATCGAGCCGACCCGGGGCCTTCCTTATTTAGGCATGTACTTTCCCGCGAAACACAGATGCTTTCGCGGGCTTCTACAGGCCTTGTGTGTGCCTCCAGGATATGGGCTGGGATGTCTGGTCCCAATACACATCCTGGGTGCCAGAGAGTCTAGTGTGGTATGAATGCCTGGGACCACCGTGGTCCGTGATAGGTCCACGTATGGTGTGAGTGTTTTGTGAGCAGATCTCCCATTGGGTCCTCTCCGTTTTGGCGCGAAGGGAACCGTGGATAAGAGGAGGCTGGAAACACCACTACCATGTCGATCTCCTGAGTTCTCACGAACAAAGGAATACAGGAGCCAAGTATCCTGCAACCACGAGGCTGAACCGAGGAATCGCTGGTGACCTGCTGAAGGACTACTCCTCTGCACTGCTGTCGCTTGGTGAAACCCTTTCTACCTCTGATCGAACGAGAAGGCCTGTACTGGTACTTCGACCCTTGGAATAGCAGGAACAGCTATTCTCGGCACCACCACCATCTCCTGCACGTAAGCCTTCGGAAGTGTCTCTGGGCCATCCAGCAGACTGACCAGCCTACCCAGGAGTCTGGCTCTGTAACCGCCGTCAGGTTGTGTTGTATTTCGAGTCCTTGTCACTCTCACACGATTCGTACACTTGGCATTCCCAGGTCTGAAGTGAGTAGTGTACATTTGGCTGAGATACACACGGCCGCTCGGTTGCCCTGCTGTGGTAACAAACTGTGCGGGTTCACTGCGTTTGGGACGCCCTCAACTCAACTCTGCTGCTGTAGAATCTACACGACGGCGAGACGTCCCCTGCTCCTATCTGAACCTGCCAGCACTGAAACTGACGCGGAGAAGCCTGGGTCTGCCTGCATCGGGGACCGGTGAGTAGCATAGCTAGGAACTGGTCGCCCTCCTGCAGTAGCCCATAGCTTATCCTCGCTGTGTCAAACAGCACGCCTTTCCGTACTCGCGCTCTGCTTCTGCCCACAGTGGAGGCTGCGCTTGAGTTGCGGAGCTCTGTTCATCTTCATTTGTTCACCGAACTGAACTGCCTGATTCCCTCGAAGAGACTCCCCTTTTTGCCCGTTGGCACCAGCGTGTGCAGGTACTTTTGAGCACAAGGCTCCACTCTTCGTAGGGCTTGTACTTCCTTTTAGTTAGGTGCCTCTAAAGGCGGACTGGGTCTGATTATTATTCGCACTGCCTGTTTTCCTCCCCATCTAGGTGGTCTACACATTTCGTGCGTCTAACGCGTTAGACTCGTTTGTATTTGTATATATATTGTATTGGTGTGGTATGTGTTGTTTTACTTGAGTTTTATTGTGATTTCTCGCTAGGGTCATTGTTGCAAAGGCCTTGGAATAAATGTGTCTATATTTTTAACATAACACCTGTTTGGAGTAATCTGTAAGTGTCCTTGCTTTGTGTGCTCATTGCGGGCTTTCAGTCACCCTCACCCCTCTTGAGACGTAGTCTTGACCGCCGCGATCGCTACCCTGATTGGTCTGGCTTGTCCAGAGGTTACCCTGTTCCAAGAAATTGGGCTGGCCTTCTGAACCTCTGCCCCTCCCGGACAGAGTTCAGAAATCCGTCTTAACAGTCTCTTTATTCTTTTCTCTCGTATCCTTTGTTCTTCCTCTGTCCTTAGCTGCTCCTGTCTGTCTTGCTCAGTGGCTGCTTTCTGATTGTGATCGCGTTGCCTTTCTTGCTCTTCGCGGTATAACTGTTCTCATCTCTGTCTATCTCTTTTCTTTATTCTTTTGTCTCCCAATCCTTTTTCTTTTTCCCTCTGTAAATCGTCTAACTTCTCCTTTTGTTTCGCGTCATCAATGCCTTTGCCATCGAGTTTCAATAAAATCTGCCCTCCTATCCATTCGTTCTGCTTGAGTGCTATCTCATCAGTTCTATCCTTGCGTCCTTTCCATCTTTTGCCTTCTCTTTCTGCATCGCAAACTGTTCTTGCTTGTGCCTGTTCTTTCCTCTCGTCATCATGTACCTCATTGCCCCTCGGGACCTTGGAGGCAATATCTTTTTCTCTATCTTTATCTGCATTTTCGTCACTACTTTGCATAGGTGACTCATATGCTGGGTTGCTATAACCCGTGGCTGCTTTCAATTCTCTCAGTGGGTATAACCCTTCGTCCTTACCGCTCTCAATCTTTGTTTCAGATGGGGCAAGTGGCGCTGTGGGCGTCTCACCCCCGTCTGTGCATATGTTAAGTATCCAGTCTGATCGCAGTTCCTCTTCCTTGTCTTGTTGATACATTTTCCACAACACTAGGCTAGCTAGGTGTTTGTCTAACTTTTTCCCCGTGTATGTGGGGTGACCCGCCCTGTGGCCAAGGCAAAAACATTTTGTGGGCGGTTCCTTTAACCCATTTCAGCTTTGGCGCATGTTTCGACAACTGTTTCCACATGTGTGCTAATCGAGTTATGTCTTTTCTCCCGCTCAGCTGCCCGTAGTAGTGGAAAGGGGTTATGTGGGGAAGCGCAGGTCCCTTCAGACCTCGTTCTGCAGATTTTATTTTTTACTCTACCACTGTCTACGGGGAGCTTCACGGTCTACTCAGCCAAATGGCAAAGGACTTGTGAAATTGCCGAGGACCTAGAGTTACTTTATGTCGACGGTCAATGGGTGTCTTTGTCTAATCGATAATCGATAACCATCCTCTGCTACCAAGTGTGCTCCGAGACCCCCAACCGGCCCATAGAGTTGGCGTTTGCTCAGAAGGACTTTAAGACAAGATAGCAGCACCCGTGAGATGGATGGGGGTGCAGATATATACTTCAACACCAATCAATAAGGACAACTCAACGGTTTGGCAAAGGGAGTCCGTTTAATGACAAGTACAAAAAATAGGGAGTCATGAATATCAGCAATGGTGCGATATTCCTTCTCGCTTCTACTCCAATGAGCTTCACAAAAATCATAGCATTTATACTGAAAACTCATCATCATTGACGTGTAACACTCAGAAGTTAAGATACAATTCTATTGGTTCGGAGAAGGTAACTTTACTATAGGTACTATATCTATATATGGTAACGGAGTGAGGAGATTGGGTAAACACTGTCAGGCGGACATCTAGGCCCTTCCATCGAAAATGACTACTGCAGACATCACAAAAAATACAACGTCCCATTGGTTCTACTAACTATAGGACCCTAGATTACTTGGTCCACTGTGATTGGGTCGGCACTAACCCCATGCATACTTTTTTACTTTGCTTAGCAGCACGCAGCATGGTTGGCCCGGTGCAGGGTGCCCCTCAACTCACCTGGCCTTCCTCCAATCAATCAATCATCACTTTAGTGGCTAAGTGTCAATTATTTCTCGGTGGTTGGCCTCGAGACTGTATCTTTTGTCTAGATATCTTCTCCTGGCTCACAGTCATGCGTAGGTGTGGGGGTCTTGCTTCTGTTAGTTAGGCTGGTCAACTGATTCAGACACCGTGGATTTGCCTTTTCTTCAACAATGAGTGTATTTGATTTTATGTTCACCCACCACCTGCCTTCACCTTCTTATCTTGCTCCTTCAAAGCAGTATATTCTGGTCCTTGCTTCAGTTAATTGTAGCTACTGCTCGTCCATTTTGATGGATACGACCTTGGTTCTCTAGGCATGAGTTGCCTCTGCTGAGTTTCGTTTCTGCCGCTCAGCTCCTGATTTCGTTGAATGTGAAACCTTTCTTGAATGGCCTTAGTAATTTTGGTTAATTCTGCTTTTTGCGCAAAGTGGAAGTATACTTCATATAATGTGTTTTATTTGAAGTAGATATGTATATGGTACTTGCCGCACTATCCCTCTACTAAGCATAGCAAGCCGCATGATTCTCTTAGCTTTCTTGCAGTTTCAAGCATATGTACACATGTAAACTGGTTGAATATCTTCGCCATGCTCATAGCTAAAACTTCTTACTTTGACATGGTCTTTTTACTTTAGGTTCGCGATATCCTTTATTCACGGCGTTTCGCCTCCTTATGTCATTCTCTGGTCATCATTTCTTCTACATGTGAGTCAGGTTTAGGTTCTTATGACATCACCATTCGTCTTCCATTAAAACCTTTTTGGTTTCTTCAGGGACTGTACTCAGGCGATCTTCGGTTCGTCTCATTTGTTGATATGGCTTTCTCAATGGGTACCTTACTGTCCATGGTTTCCTCGGTACTGGTACTTCAATAGGCATTGTTCTTCTGATAGGTACTGGACAGAGTCCCACTGCGTCTCTCTGCTGGTTTATTTGCTCATCATACGTCACATATCTCGGTATGAACATTCCTGATACTTCAAAATGGACGGTTGGAGTGCAGGCTGTATTTGGGACCTCCTGGACACTTCTTTAGGGAAAACAACTCTAGTATAGATGCCTAACAATGCTGGATCAACTGACTTGGCAGTCACTGTTTTCAATGGTATGGCTTCAGGATAACTGGTGGCATGATCACCAACCACCAGGATAAACCTGCCGCCAGACGATCTTAGAGAGCCAAGGGCACCAACAATGTCAATCCCTACCCTCTCAAATAATACACCAAATCAGAACGTTTCTACTCTTGCTACAACTTTACCTGGTGCGTTGACCAGCCCTGTACTTCTGGGCCTCCCCCAAATTAGGCCCTCCCCTCCCCTTTCACCCATTCTATGATATAATAGATTTTCAGTGAGCAAGCCTCCACCTGATTAAATATAGCCATCATCCTTCCAGAGCCTGCCTCTGATCCCCGGCATGTAAAACCTTCGTCCCTCCTCTCAGTAACATCCCTTCCTCACTTCACAACCCTGAATGATTTATACTTCCCCTCCAACAGGTTCTTTTGACCATGCCATTTCTTGAATGGTATCTGAACTTCTCTCGAAGTATGTCCACATTGGAGTTGTCTCTCACCATGTGCTTGTCACCTATTAGCTTGCAGTGAGCTCCCTGACCCCTCTCAACTAGGTTTCACTTCTGTTGGTGCCCCCCTCTATCATCATCTTTCAGCATATCTCGGTTGTGAAGTGTCCATGGCTTGTGTTTCCAGACCTTGCAGAGAATCCCATAAGTGGATGGTTCTATAAAGATTATGGTTTTCTGATGGAACAGCATCCTGCAATATTTAGCATCTATAACGGTGGATATAGCACTTCTGCAGGAGACACACCTAGGCAAACAGGAGGCCGAGAAGCTGCGTAGAGACTGGGTGGGCAAGGTGTATCTTAGTAGTCTGGAAAAAGAGAAGAGATGTGGAGTTGCAATTTTTATATGAAGAACACTTCTGATTCATGTTACGAAGACCTGGGCAGATGAGGGAGGTAGGTTCATTGCGAACAAGGCATTTATAGGAAATTACAAACTAATCATAGAGTCGACGTATCCACCAACTTTAGATAAGCAAGACTACGTCTTAGATTTTCATGACTCCTTAGCTACGCTGGGTAAAGGTTCAATATTAATGGGGGGTGATTGAAACATGCTGCTTATGGACACCCTAGATAGGTGCATGGGACTCAGCAATCTTGTCCTACGCTGGTTCAAGTCTTAACTCGCCAACCACCAGCAGTTTGTTCAGATGGACTCCTCTAGATTGCCAATGTTACCTGTCACCTGTGGAGTCTTGCAGGAATCCATCTTCTCCACAGTGATCTTCAATATATACATGGAGCTGCTGGGATCCCTCCTAGCCACATACACCATCCACATCCACCAATACGCAGATGACACACAGCTATACCTCAAGATCGACTCCATCAAGGACATCCATAGGTTCAAAACCCACCTCTTGCCGAGTCAGTCTTGGATGCCCAGTGCATACTTGAAGCTCAAACGTTCCAATACCTAAATCCCACTCCTCACCAACAACACTGACACCCAAACATACAGGACTGGCAATCAACCATGAACTCTGAGGGATTCACGCCTGAGCTTACCTCGGATCCAAGTCCTTCGGGATCCACATCGACAACAACTCTCCTTCAAGTGACACATATCTAATAAAACCCAGACAGCTTGGTATCAGCTCTCCCTCCTGCGGAGAGGCAAGCCCTTCTTCGCTGCGGACAGCTTCAGATCTACCGTTCAGGCACTGGCCCTATCCCACCTGGAATGGGGCAATGCACTTCTCGAAGGCCTCCCATCGTCCTCCCTTGTGCGCCTGAGATGTGTCCTACACATGGCCGCATGCCTCTACCTTCAAGTCTTGCTGCATCCTCTATAAGGCAGTCACCCTCAAGTCACCCAGCTACCTTGCGGAGAAACTCAGCACATCCGGTGGACAGTGCATCACCAGAAGCCAGGACATGTGCAGACTTGAAAACCACCACTGCAAAAAGGAAAGGACCAGGAAACATGCCTTCGCTGGCTACGCCCGAAGACTATGGAACCTCCACCCCGTCAGCATCAGGCTTGCCCCCACGCTCCTAAATTCAGAAAAGAACTGAAGACCCACCTCTTCAAGGAATCTTTCCACCTCGACACCTAGACCACCACATTGCTCCTCCTGCCACCTGACTCACTAGACGCTGCCCGCCCCTCTACTCCCTGCCACCTGGTACAGCTGTACCCCTCCTCTGTGCTTATCTGTATCCCACACCCCGCTGTATATCTGTTTTGTTCTTAGCTCATGCATCTGTACTGTTGTATACCTCTGTAAAGCACTCCGTTATGCACCTGCATTGTTGTATAACTCTGTAAAGCACTCTGTTACTTCTCAAAACCTATAAATACCAAAATAATAATAATAATTATTATTATTATAATAATAATATATCCCTTCCTTGATAATTCAGATAATCCCAGAGATGGTAATGCCAAGGAGAGGGAGCATCTCAAACAGCTATTAGAAACTCATAGCCTCTGTGAACCTTTAAGATTACTGAATCCCTCAGGTAGGTAATACACATTCAAATCGTGCGTACATAGCACGAGATCAAGTATTGACTACTTTCTGCTTTCCAAGTGACCATTAAACAATGCAATGCAGTGCAACATACTACCAGGAGAGGTGTTGGATCATGAAGCAGTGAACATCTTGCTAGACACATCCCTCACGAGACCGCGGGTAAAAAGGTGGAGATTGAACAGGAGCATGATTGAGCTTCCACAGGACGAACAGGCCCTTCAAATATCTGTAGAGAAATATTTCTCTTTGAATTAGTGTTTAGTTAGCAATGTAAGTAGCTTATGGGTAGCAGGGAAGGCATACATTATGGGGATCATGATGCAAAGGAATGCAAGAAAGAAAAAGGAAGATGCGGTAAGGCAGGAGGCGCTTGAAGGTCTTCCATGAGTCTAAGATGAGACATCCTCACAGGTGAATCTGATAAAAGTTAGACTGGCGAAATATGAATGAAATGCACTTTTTACAAAGAAAACAGAGTATGCACTGTTTGGGATAAAAGTCACCACTTGAGAACAGGGGCAGTAAGCAGGCTGTTTGTTCGCTACCCAACTAAAACAGAGGAAGAAGTAGGCTAGAATTGCCTTAATTAGAAATGCGTGTATTGGGGAAATATCACTGACCCAAAAGACATAGGCACAATCTTCGGTAGGTTTTATATTATCCTATCCTCTGTTGAAGTAGCCATCAATTGGAGGCAGGAGGATGAATGCCACAACCCTACCCACCTTAAGCGATGAATACAGGCTGGTGATAGGCGGACCATTCTTAGTGGATGGAGCTATCAACGATATGCAGGCAAATACATCACTGGGAAAAGATGGGTTGCCCCAGAGTTCTTTAAAGCAGGAAGGATTTAGATTGCAGAAATGCTAACTACACATTTTAATTGAAGCAGCAAAAGAGGGACTTTAGCTCAACATTTTAACAGGGCTCTGACCACTGTCTTACCCAAAGCAGTGAGGGATCTGACTTACTGTGGAAACTATAGGCCCATCTAATTGATTAACATAGATGGAATAATCCTGGCCAAGATACTGGCAGCAGGACTGAAATAAATGTGTAATTAGACAGGTATTACATTGAGCAAGAGAAGAGCAAGAACTATTATATCAAGAGCTAAAGCATTCCAGAACTTCAGTGAAAGCAGCTGTAAGAAATGCAATCATAAAGAGGTAGGAAAGCGCCAGAGCATAAATACTTTTGAAGACAAGACAAAGAAACTGTTAGTCGAAACGTTTCTTAGTCTGCAACCAGTGGACACCAGTTAGGTAAGAAGTTACATGATTAGAAAAGAAGACAAAAAAGAAACCTACTTGCAGAATGTGAAATAGAACATAAAGGAGGAAAGGCATAATTTGAAAGCCCAACATAAAGAGAGCAACAGCAATGAAGATGAGATAAGACCATAGTTTTCAGCAAAGTTTTAGTAGAGGAGAAAGTAAACGGATAACATTTAACACAGTTTAAACTTGAGCTTGAAGAGAAAAGGAAGAATCCGCAATATAGCCCGCAATGCAAGCCTGATGGGAAATATAAAGCTGGAGTGGCATTCTAGGAGAAGCAGGAAATTAAGTTTTTTTAGGATCAAAGCAAAGAAACAAATGAGGACATACAAGATTTAACAGCAGATAAACACTCAGAAAGACGCTGATGAATACAGTCATTGCAGGAAGGAAATGAGACTAAGCACCTCATTATAACCCTGGCGCTCCCGTAATGATGGGGGCCGGTACAGGACCGGCCCCCTTCATTACGGGAGCGCCGATTAAGAAGTTCCTTTGCGGGACCCTGTAAGGAAGCCTGGTAAAACCAGGCATCCTTTCTGGGTCCCGTGAGGGGAAGAGGGAGGTAATAACGGGTCAGTTGTTATGTGCCCATTATTACCTCCCTCCCCATTCCCATTGAGCCCTATTGGGGCTCAAAAGGGAATGGGGAATGGTTCCTGCAAGGAGGAATTACCGGGTCCTCCTATGTCGGGATGAGCCAGTACGTCCTCATTGCAGGAACCCGGTAATGGAGCCCGGTTTGGAGGCAGCCATGGTGCTAATAGCACCATGGCTGACTCCAAACTCGTAATGAAGCCCTAAGAGTTGTGTATCATCGGCATAATGGTGCACCTGAAATCAAAAGTCAGATATTATGGAGGCTAAAGAAGAGGTATGAAGAATGAAGAGCAGTGAGTCAAAAATCAATCACTGAGGAACACCATAAGGGGACAAAAGGAGCTGGAAAAGGAACCCTTCCAAGACACAGTAAAAGAACAATTAGAGAGGTAGGAAGGAAACTAACTGAGAGCAGATTAAAAAATACCCTAAGAGGAAAAAGTACAAATCAAAGAATGGTGGTTAACTATGTCAAATCCTGCACCGAGGTCAAGCAATATCAGGATTGAAGATAGCTTAAGATGCTGGCCGAGCAGATAAAAGTAAGAGACAGATAGAAATTGAGTGTCAGTTGAGAAAACAGAACTGATGAGGGGGGAAATGAGTATTAAGATAGGGAGAAAAATGAGAGTAATTAACACTGTCTAAAAGATTATACAAGTAGGAAAGGTCTGCATTCACACACTGTACAGGTTACACAAGATCCTGTGGACCTTTGTATGTGAGTATGTGCAGATTCGTGCTTGGGATGATAAGTCCCACTATCAGTAACATGATCTCTACTATGTGACTTCTTCCGCTCATGAAATTTTGACTTATTAGGGTGCATGTTTTTCATTAGACCGCACCCTTTCTTTGCCTTTTCCCCTAATCATGGTTATTATAAGCACTTGTCCTTAAGGGACACCCTATGGGACACTCATTGCTCAGAAGCAAAATCCAGCTCTTTTGGATCTAACTCATTCAAATCTGCCAAATGCTGTTGCAGCTCAAGGAAACAAGAAACAACATGTTCCAGCACAACAAGATTTATCATGTCTTCAACCCAGCCATGCAAGTTCTTCAGAGAATCATTGACATTACTGACCCAAGTTTTATTCATTTGTTTTGTGTGGTCTATAAAACTGTTTAAGTATTGGGCAGGAGTATTCCAACACTTTAAGAGGTCAGCCTGCTTTAATGTTTTCAAATCCTTTCTCTCAGGCTTCGAAAACACCATAATAGCAGTGTAACCACTCTGGGAAAGTCTGCTGAGAAGCCAAGAAACCCCTTGTACCAAGTAAGGACACTTAAATGCAATTAACCAATCAATAATGACATTCTTTCCATCATAAATATTCGACAGATCCTTAGGAATTCTTGGAGGAAAGAATGATCCAATACCACTCCTAAACCCTTTAGAGGAGCTTGAAGGCTCATCCAGCCTATCCAACTCGAGCTGGAATGCTCTGTCCTTCGATTAATCTTATTGGAATCCAACTTTGCTTTGTTGTATTTGATCTCCATTTCTTTGAGCATTAGCTCCTCTTTGCTCAAATCAAAAATAACTAGCTTCACAAGTGGTAACAGAGGATTGAGAAGCACTCTCTTCAGATGAACTAGTGCCTTCTGTGGCTTCAAGAATAACCTGCCCATTACTACTGCAAGGCACTGCCCCCACAGCATCTGCACCACAAGTAACAGCTACAGGCTTTTTCTATGATTCCAGATGATATGTCAGATTCTGCACTAAATCAGCTTTGTTATCAGAGGTAGGTAAACTAACCAGGGATTAATTAATTATTAATTAATTGCTGCATGAAGGCCTGCCACTAGTCCACCAGGGATTATATTTGTATTAATAAAAAGCCACCGTGAAGGCCTAACCCACTATGCCACCAGGGACCATATTATTTTAAAGGGCTTACAGCTCTCTATTGTTCCAGAATCCTGGGACCCCAGCAGGGTCCATGTTGGAAAAGGGGTGGGACTTACTAGCCCTTTTAAACCCTCCCCTGTCCATCCCCGTCACACCCCTTGGAGCCAGTAAGCTATTGTATAGTGTAAGTGGCCAATCCTGGGAGGTGGTGTGGTATTTAAGGTGGTGCAGGTGAGTATGAAAGTGTGGGTTAGTTGGGTGAGGACAGGAGGAGGTGGAGGACGTCCGAGAGGATATTGTTAAGGAGGGGGTCTGTAGATTGTTTGTGTGAGAGAGGAGTGTGAGCAGTAGGGGTAGAGTGGGAGTGATAGAGTGGGATAGTAGTAGTGGCGGAGGTATAAGTGGTTGGGAGTAGAGCATGGGTGCACAACATACGGCCCACGGGCCAGTTGCTGCCCGCCATGCTGTTTTGTCCGGCCCGCGAGGCACAAACACTTTCCTAATGGAGGGCGGCCCGCAAGCAGCATCGGCCGTCTCCATTAGGAAAGTCTTTGTTGTCTTCCGGGCCGGACCAAAACACTGACCATCATTAGCTCAGCACACACGCACCACATCGCTCCTACGAGCCACATAGTGCGTGTGTGCTGCACCAATGGAGGGCCAGCACTACGGCTGGCGTGGCCAGTAAGGCTTGATGGCGGAAGGCATTTCAGCCTTGCTGGCCACGCCAGCCGTAGTACCACTCACCTCGCCAGCGTTCCAGCTTACCTGCCTTCCAGCACGTCCGGTAAGTGGTCTGTTTGTTTGTGTTTGTGTGTCGGGTCTGTTCTGCTGTATGTTTGTGTTGTATATGTTGAGATGGGGGGGGTGGGGGTGGGGGGGGGTGTCGGATGTGTATGAATGTTTGTTTTTGAGTGTTTGTGTTGTGCATGTTGAGATGGGGGTGGGGGGGTCGGATGTGCATGAATGTTTGTTTTTGAATGTTTGTGTTGTGTATGTTGAGATGGCGGGGTGGGGGCTGTCGGATGTGTATGAATGTTTGTTTTTGAGTGTGTTGTATAGGTTTAGATGGGGTGTGGGAGGTGTCGGATGTGTATGAATGTTTGTTTTTGAGTGTTTGTGTTGTGCATGATGAGATGGGGGTCGGTTGTGCATGAATGTTTGTTTTTGAATGTTTGTGTTGTGTATGCTGAGATGGGGGGTGGGGGGTGTCGGATGTGTATGAATGTTTGTTTTTGAGTGTGTTGTATAGGTTTAGATGGGGGTGTGGGGGGTGTCGGATGTGTATGAATGTTTGTTTTTGAGTGTTTGTGTTGTGTATGTTGAGTTGGGGGGGTGAGGGGTGTCGGATGTGTATGAATGATTGTTTTTGAGTGTTTGTGTTGTGTATGTTGAGTTGGGGGGCGGGGGGGTGTCGGATGTGTATGAATGTTTGTTTTTGGGTGTTTGTGTTGTGTATGTTGAGTTGGGGGGTTTGGGGGGGTGTCGGATGTGTATGAATGTTTGTTTTTGAGTGTTTGTGTTGTGTATGTTGAGATGGGGGGGTGGGGGGTGTCGGATGTGTATGAATGATTGTTTTTGAGTGTGTTGTGTATGTTGAGATGGGGGTGGGGGTTTGGGTCTGTATGGGTGCATGCTTGAGAATGTGTGTGCTGAGTTGGGGTGTGGGAGGTTTGGGTCTGTATGGGTGCATGCTTGAGAGTGTGTGTGCTGAGTTGGGGTTTGGGTTTGTATGGGTGCATGCTTGAGAGTGTGTGTGCTGAGTTGGGGGTGGGGGTTCAGGTCTTTATGGGTGCATGCTTGAGAATGTATGTGCTGAGTTGTGGGGCGGGGGTTTGGGTCTGTATGGGTGCATGCTTGAGAGTGTGTGTGCTGAGTTGGGGGGTGGGGGGTTTGGGTCTGTATGGGTGCATGCTTGAGAGTGTGTGTGCTGAGTTGGGGGGTGGGGGGTTCGGGTCTGTATGGGTGCATGCTTGAGAGTGTGTGTGCTGAGTTGGGGGGTGGGGGGTGTCGGAAGTGTATGAATGATTGTTTTTGGGTGTTTGTGTTGTGTATGTTGAGTTGGGGGGTTTGGGGGGGTGTCGGATGTGTATGAATGTTTGTTTTTGAGTGTTTGTGTTGTGTATGTTGAGATGGGGGGGTGGGGGGTGTCGGATGTGTATGAATGATTGTTTTTGAGTGTGTTGTGTATGTTGAGATGGGGGTGGGGGTTTGGGTCTGTATGGGTGCATGCTTGAGAATGTGTGTGCTGAGTTGGGGTGTGGGAGGTTTGGGTCTGTATGGGTGCATGCTTGAGAGTGTGTGTGCTGAGTTGGGGTTTGGGTTTGTATGGGTGCATGCTTGAGAGTGTGTGTGCTGAGTTGGGGGTGGGGGTTCAGGTCTTTATGGGTGCATGCTTGAGAATGTATGTGCTGAGTTGTGGGGCGGGGGTTTGGGTCTGTATGGGTGCATGCTTGAGAGTGTGTGTGCTGAGTTGGGGGGTGGGGGGTTTGGGTCTGTATGGGTGCATGCTTGAGAGTGTGTGTGCTGAGTTGGGGGGTGGGGGGTTTGGGTCTGTATGGGTGCATGCTTGAGAGTGTGTGTGCTGAGTTGGGGGGTGGGGGGTTTGGGTCTGTATGGGTGCATGCTTGAGAGTGTGTGTGCTGAGTTCGGGGGTGGGGGTTTCGGGTCTGTATGGGTGGATGCTTGAGAGTGTGTGTTCTGAGTTGGGGGTAGGGGGGTTCGAGTCTGTATGGGTGCATGCTTGAGAGTGTGTGTGCTGAGTTGGGGGTAGGGGGTTCGGGTCTGTATGGGTGCATGCTTGAGAGTGTGTGTGTTGAGTTGGGGGGTGGGGGGGTTCCGGTCTGTATGGGTACATGCTTGAGAGTGTGTGTGTTCTGAGTTGGGGGGTGGGGAGTTTGGGTCTGTATGGGTGCATGCTTGAGAGTGTGTGTGCTGAGTTGGGGGGTGGGGGTTTGGGTGTGTATGGGTGCATGCTTGAGAGTGTGTGTGCTGAGTTGGGGGGTGGGGGGTCCGGGTCTATATCGGTGCATGCTTGAGAATGTGTGTGCTGAGTTGGGGGGTGGGGGGGTTGGGTCTGTATGGGTGCATGCTTGGGAGTGTGTGTGCTGAGTTGGGGGGTGGGGGGTTTGGGTCTGTATGGGTGCATGCTTGAGAGTGTGTGTGCTGAGTAGGGGGTGGGGGGTTTGGGTCTGTATGGGTGCATGCTTGAGAATGTGTGTGCTGAGTTGGGGGGTGGGGGGTTTGGGTCTGTATGGGTGCATGCTTGAGAGTGTGTGCTGAGTTGGGGGGTGGGGGGTTCGGGTCTGTATGGGTGCATGCTTGAGAGTGTGTGTGCTGAGTTGGGGGTGGGGGGTTTGGGTGTGTATGGGTGCATGCTTGAGAGTGTGTGTGCTGAGTTGGGGGGTGGGGAGTTTGGGTCTGTATGGGTGCATGCTTGAGGGTGTGTGTGCTGAGTTGGGGGGTGGGGGGTTTGGATGTGTATTGGTGCTAGCTTGAGAGTGTGTTTGGGGCATAGTGTTTGCTTGGGGGTGAGGGACATGGGGCATAGTGTTTGGTTGGGGGTGGGGGGGCCATGGGGCATAGTGTTTGGTTGGGGGTGAGGGGGCCATGGGGCATAGTGTTTGGTTGGGGGTGGGAGCCATGGGGCATAGTGTTTGGTTGGGGGTGAGGGACATGGGGCATAGTGTTTGGTTGGGGGTGAGGGGGCCATGGGGCATAGTGTTTGGTTGGGGGTAGGGGACATGGGCATGGGTATAGTGATTGGTTGGGGGTGAGGATGCCATGGGGCATAGTGTTTGGTTGGGGGTGAGGGGGCCATGGGGCATAGTGTTTGGTTGGGAGTGAGGGGGCCATGGGGCATAGTGTTTGGTCGGGGGTGAGGGGCCCATGGGGCATAGTGTTTGGTTGGGGGTGAGGGGGCCATGGGGCATAGTGTTTGGTTGGGGGTGGGAGCCATGGGGCATAGTGTTTGGTTGGGGGTGAGGGGGCCATGGGGCATAGTGTTTGGTTGGGGTGAGGGGGCCATGGGGCATAGTGTTTGGTTGGGGGAGGGGGACATGGGCATGGGGCATAGTGTTTGGTTGGGGGTGAGGGGGCCATAGGGCATAGTGTTTGGTTGGGGGTGAGGGAGCCATGGGGCATAGTGTTTGGTTGGGGTGGGAGCCATGGGGCATAGTGTTTGGTTGGGGGTGGGAGGCATGGGGCATAGTGTTTGGTCGGGGGTGAGGGGGCCATGGGGCATAGTGTTTGTTTGGGGGTGGGAGCCATAGGGCATAGTGTTTGGTTGGGGGTGGGAGACATGGGCATGGGGCATAGTGTTTGGTTGGGGGTGAGGGACATGGGGCATAGTGTTTGGTTGGGGGTGAGGGGGCCATGGGCATAGTGTTTGGTTGGGGGCGGGAGCCATGGGGCATAGTGTTTGGATGGGGGTGAGGGGGCCATGGGGCATAGTGTTTGGTTGGGTGTGGGAGCCATGGGGCATAGTGTTGCACTCCAAGAGTGAACCCAATAATAAAGCTAAAACAGGCACAGTTAGGAGATGTACATCCTTTGCTTCTTTGAGGAAACCTGACTCAACGAAGGCTATACTCCTCTTGGCAACCCAAACAGCAAACTATAGCATTCCAAAATAACAGAATGTCCAATCATAGGTCAATAAAATATATATTTATTTAATTAAACAGACGATATACAATAACTAAATCGAAATAAATTATAACAATGGAAAATGTGTAGTACAAAATGTAAGTTTGAAATGCAATAAAAATCGTTACCCCTCAAAAACATATTCTTTTTCCATGTGTTTAATACAAATTGGGGGTTGAAAAAACCTCCTGCCACGCCCCGCCTACCACTCCGCCCACATTTACTTTTCGGCCCACTATAGCCCTCATGTAAGGTACTTTCGGCCCTCTGTCAGAATTAGTTGTGCACCCCTGGAGTAGAGGTAGTAGGTGGTGGTAGTAGAGAGCGAAGGATATTAGTAGTCGAGTGCGAGCTATATGGAGAAGGGTGAGCAGGGTGCCATATCCCTGGGTGAGCAGGGCACCATATCTCTGGAAATCAATGAGGGTCACACAGGGGCTGGTATAGAAGGTGAGCAGGGCACCATGTCCATAGGGGCTTGTAATAGTGAGAGAGGTGTTCAGGGCACTATATACCTTACTAATCTCGAAGGTAGTAGAGAGAGGTAGAGGTAGTAGCAGAGTGGGAACAGTTTTCGAGGTAGTAGCGTGACAAGCGTGAGTGAGTGGGAGAGCAGGAGTAGTTATTGGTATAGAGGTGAATAGGAGTTCGGGTTAGAGAAATAGGAGGCAGAGAAGTAGAGTGGGGGGAGAAGAGCGAACAGAGGTCGAGGAGTAGCCAGAGACATCAGTTGCAAGAACAAAAGTGGGAAAGGAAGTAAGATTGAAGGGTGGAGGTGGATAGGCGGAATAAGAGATTGGAAGGGACAGTGACATGGTGGGAGGAGAATAATTTACTAGGTCAGATTAGCAAAGGGTCAGGAGTGAGAGGTTGTGAAAGTAGTGTACGTGGTTCTGGGGGAAAGAAGGCACTATTTCCTATTTTCCCCGGCAACTAACAAATGATAGGAAGGGGAAAGGTAGAAGTTCTCTAGGGAGTCAACGACTTAGGGAGAGCACCATTAGAAGAAATGAGACGAGAGACAGATAGGGGTTACCAATTGGTAGATGACTAACAGCCCAGTAGAGATGTCTGGGGCTGGGAGGTGAATTCCAAGCCGGGGTTATGCGAGAGAGGATAGGCCCAGCCCTAACCCCAATCTTCCCCAATCCCATAGACCCTTAGAATTAAGGAAACTGAAACACCCTTCTGACAATTTATTTTAATAAACCCCCTTGAACTTTTGCTCAAGAATCAGCGTGGTTATTTGTGGCGTTTTGCCCTGTCACACAAAGCTATTCCTTACTAAGAGATTGGACAGTGCCAGTGGATATGAGGAAAAAAGTCAAAAAGGTAAGTAAAGTTCAGGTAAGTGAACTCCCTCAATTCCAGACACTAGGATAGGCCTGGGAAGGGGTACTAGACCAGGCCTCTGCCAACCAAAGCCAGTCTTGAGAGACTACTGCTGAGGAACCGGAATCCGTTGGGGTACACAATCATCTGCACAAGATTTAGTGTTGATCAGTCTCTGTGCTTAGGAATTGGTTCAAGACACCTTCGAGCTGAACACATGAATAAATACAAGATAAAGATTTCTGCAGAGTAGGCAACCTCAGGACACCTCTAAGATGCAAAGAAGATGGCTTGCAATGGGAGTCACCACGAGCAGGTGGTGACAGGAATGCTCCCGTTGATACAAGAAGACTGAAAATGTAGTAGCAGGTGCCTTGTTGTACAAGATGAAGATCCTCTAAATTCCAAGGATGCACTCAAAACAGTGACAGCTGCAGTGCGGGAGCTCAGGAGAGGGCTATTAAGTCCACTGATTGGTCCACGAACAATTCCAAAGGCTCCGAAAGTATGGATCCTCAAGCACGGGTCAGAACTGGCTGTTCCCACTGGTCCAGGGTTTGATGCACGGATGAGTGTCTTCTTGGGAACAGACAGAGGAACAGGGCTGCACTGAGAGTTCACTATAGTTGGTGCTAGTCAGCTGCAAGGTCGTCAACATGATGCTCTTCTTCGGAGATTACTTGGCTCCATCGATGATCTGCATAATGGATGCAGGAGTCCTCCTTTTATCCAAGATCTGGAATGAAAGTTACCGCACGTCCACCAATGATAAGGATCTGAAACATTCAAACTGGCAGTGGCTATGCAGTCATGGCCATCTGCCCAGCAACAGGCATTCAGGCACCAGGATGTGGGTACTGGGACCAGACTGTCCCAGCAGAAAACAACAGCAGCAGCTTTCCCTATAGCAATTCCAGACAAACAAAGGCAGGAAAATAGCCAAAGAACAATATGGTCAGAGGACATGCAAAAAGCTTGTGGCAAGGTCAGCTTAATGTTGCTAGCCACCTTTAGAAGTGATTTGCGATAAATGCATACAAGCATAAGTAGAAAGTATAAATACCGGCTAGCACCAGCTCATCGTAGGCAAATTGTAAATGTAAACAAAAAGCCAAAAGAGAAAACATTATAAGTATACAAAGTATCCTAACCAGAATTCACTTTAATGTGATGTGCGTAATTATAAAAATACAAGGATTTCACGAACACATAGCCTCTCAGTACTGATGATCTTATCGACTGATCAGCATCCCATAAGAAAGAGCAAACATACAAGGTAGGTAAAGCAGGAAGCTTTACTTACCACCAAAAAGTCAGGACACGAGTCAAAACAAAGAAAAATGAAAGGGTATCCTTTAAAACTCATAGGGAGGAAAGCAGCAAAGAGAACAGCTTTCCTAACACATACACCATAATTAACGCAGAACACAAAATATTGTATAGAAAAGTATATAGTGCATTCATTCATGTGTGTACACCACAACTAGAGACCAAGGGAAAATTACGTTTTTAGAAAAATATAGTGCATTTAATGTATTTCTTCTTACAAATTACTTAACCATTTAATATATTTTGCATCTATATCACCTGAATGACCACAACAAATATCCCACTCATTCGTGTCACATCCACTTTATCTAATCATACACTTTTGTTATTCCACACCATTCAATTCCTTGATCACACAGGGTATGTATCCATTTACTTATTACTATTGTGAGACAGGCATGGCATCAAGAGATGACACAGACAAATAGATAGATTTGGAAAAGCTTTTTTTTTGGTGGTCAGGATGGAAAAATGCGTATCTTGCCCGAACTCTATGGTGGGAATGCTCCCTAATGAAAAGAAAACTAAGGGAAGTCTACGTCTGGCAATCAAAAATCAACTACTGTCTGTGTCTAAACCTTGCCCTCACTTCTACAAAGTAATAGGGTGTGTGGGTGTGGGATTTGGACAATGTAAGAGCGTTCAAAGCAAGGTATATGTGTATATAGAGCTCTTCCACTGATCCCTTCCCCAAGTTAAAGAATCTTAGAGTAAGAAAAGGTCTACAAGTTCTTAGGATTCACTTCTTCACAGGGTCTCTCGGGCTCCCTTTGTCTTGAGCTTAGACCCTCATTGTTATCCTTCAAAATGTCAGTGTTCAAGGTTACTTTGTTTTCAGACACACAAGTATATTTCCCAACAGTTCTTTCCTAAAGTATCTTGCGGGACTCCCTTCCCCATGCAATACCAAGTCCTTCTTAACTTTGCCCCCACCCCACCCTTTTCATGGCACAGTTTACAGACCGCAGGATCCACCCATTTCAGGTTGTGCAATCAGAGGTCTAACTATACTCACATTTTATTGGGGTGAGGTATCTTTGGCCCTCCTGGACCAGCTGTAAGGATTCTGGCTGATGGGCACGGGGCAAAGGCTATACCTCAGAGAATGCACTGTATATTAGGAAATATGCAGTTGGTAATGCTAACATATAACATAAACAGGGTACATACCAAGCTGATCTGAGTTGTAACAGGTATTTGCAGGAGCTGCAAGGGCAGGAGCTGGCTGTAAGAAAAGAAACACAGATAGAGCAAAGGCAAGCAAATATACTGGGCAACACAGATTAATCAGAATCAAGGGTTTACTGAAATATGATAAGGGGCTCCAGGGATTATGGAAAGCCCTTGGGATTGGTACCAGCAGATAACTCTTAACAACTGTCATACAGCAGCATCATGAGTTAGGCGTGCTGAAGAGACTGTTGTACTCAGTGAAAGGGTGAAACTGGAGGCCATATACTGAGGCAGATGAAGCAACAGTCTTTCCCTTTTCTGATCTGAAGGGAGACCAACCCAGGGGTCACACTGTAAAGGAATATAGAGCAGAGGAACAAAAGTGGACCAAGATGTAATACAGGTGGAAATCAGAGTAGAAAGAAATAACCAGGTACAGGATAGAGAAACAAAATACAAAGAAGAGACTGGAATATCAGAATACACAAGGCAAATGACTCATGCAAAATACGTTGCTACCAACACAGCGAATACATGGGATTCAGGAAACTCTGAGTAGTTAAGAACAGGCCCTAGAAAAATGGACTGAAGTTGGGAAATATCGCAGACAAGGAACAAACAGGAAAACTTCGAAAAGCTGGACTTGCAGAGAAAAAGAAAGGAAAGCTAGACAGAAACAGAACAGGTCTGTGAAGCAGAAATGCTTACAGAAAATATGCTGTTTACAGAAATTCAGAAAGGCAGAAAAGAAATCAGCAAAGGGCTGATGTCCTTAATAGCAAAACTAGACAGGTGCTATAACACCGCAGCAAAGGCAAGCAGGGTTTCAGAAGTCAAAAGCTGGAAAACCAAGGAAAGGTTAAAAAACAGGCAGACTACAAAAGCAGACTGGAAAGTGTGCTGCAAGGCAGCAACAACAAACAGGATTTAAAATCCAAAATCAGGATATTCAGGAAAGGTTCAATAACTGGCCACAGGCGCACAGAATGATCTCCCAGCGAAAGCAGTTGACCGAACAACTGCTTCTGTTCAAAGTGAGCTTATAAAGACCCTCCAAGCCAACAGCCCAACAGGGTGGAGCTGATTGGAGTCTAAGGCAGCTGTGTTCAATCAAGCCCAGACCCAGCTTCAGTAACCTGCAGCAGTTGATTGTAATTAACGTCTCTTGAGCTCTCAGCAGCCAAGCCTGCAGGATTGGAACAGGTGAATGCAATCAGGGCCTTTCGAGCTCTTAGTAGCTCGAAGCAAACAACAGTACTTTGTATGCCTCCTCCAGCCATCTGTTACGCTCACCTGGCTCCCACAGGGGCGTTGATCGGACCCGGACAGCTGAAACCTCCTCCAACGTGAAGCGTAGTGCAGAGATGACAGACTGGACTGGACCGCTTAATCTCGTCTGCTTGACTTGTAGAAATATTCTCCTGCAAGTGGAGAAAGGGATTCAGCCACCCGTGGATTTTAGTAATGGCACCCCACTGTTCTCCCCACTAATCACCACCGATATTCACTTTCTGTAAGCTCACCTTATGTTTGTAAATGATGAGCTCACCATCCTGCGTGGAATGCAGGGGCGCGTAGATACCAGTTACTTCACTGGTTTGAGGGCGGTGGAAGAATTCCGGATGAATACTGACTCCGAGGTCCCAGACGGTAAGTATAAAGTTCAAAGAGTTCAATATGTCCGATGTTCACTCTTGTACATTCCTTTCTTGTGTTGCAGTTGGGTCCAAGGGAAGATTGTCTTGTGGCAGCTGATGGTGTTGAGGTAAGAGTCTGTATTACTCAACACTGTCCGGCAAAAGATGCATGTGTTTAAATTGCTGGTTTCTCTCTCCTTACAGGTGTGGCGTAAGAAGTTGCGGTTTGTTACAGAATAATGCCTCCGGTTGTTAATCAGGCAAGTCTATGGTGGAGAGGTTGTATTTGTTGGCTCTCTCGGCTCACCTTATGTTTCTTTTGTCCCCTAGATGGTGGAATTCGGTGGAGAAAATGATGGAGGCTGCGCCGGATCGAAAAATGCTGTGAGGACTGGTGAGTATGGCGCGGCGCTGCAGCTGGCGATGCGACGCGTGTAGAATAATGTCCTTTTCAAGTTCGAAGACGTGATGGATCCGGAATCCGGGTAAGGATTGAAATAATATCTGTTTTCTAACCTTTCCTTCTTCTTTCTTCTATTGCTTGGAGCTCTGGATTCGAGACGGGCGTGGATGAAGACTGGATGCTGACTGCAGGCACGGTGAGCGTTACGCTGCTAGATGCAGAATAACACGAAGCATGTGCTGCTGTTCGGCGTGGTTTAAATAGCCTCCGAAGTAGTTCCAGGTAAGAAGTCCCTAGAACCACACCCGAGTAAAAATAGTCCCTGTAGAAAAATAGTCCCATCCAGGCCTCACGTTGGCTTGGATTCATTTGCAGCATGGTCTGCATGAGGTAAGTAAAGTCTATGAGCCTGACGCCTATGGCGCCAGGACTGATTTCTCTTATGAGCCTGGTGCCTAAGGCGCCAGGACTGAACCCAGACAGCCCCCAGCTGGGGCTGCTGGGTTTTTATTAAATACCTGGATGCCTGCTCCCGGGGCTGATGGGCTTGATCCGGATGCCCGGGCGTAGGCATCATGACACCATCTGCCTCTTAGAAAGCATACATGTATGTCATGGTCATAGGCATGCAGGGGTTGCATGCACAGGAGACCTGGGTGGACACTGTCCTGGCGCCTTTGGCGCCAGGCTCATGAACAAAAGTAAAGAAGAACATCCATTTAACACCAAAAGGCTTTTATTATGTGTTAGGCAGAATACTCCAGGACGGCTAATTTCCCTTCCCTACTGAGTCCCTCAGCAGCTTTGCTGGATTTCTAGGATTTATTTTTTTCACTTGGTAAGAGTGTGGGCCTTTTTTCCCACTCTTACATGTGTTTTGCTGTGTGTGTTTTACATTTTTATGTGTTCTTGGGCTGTGGAGCTTCACCTACTCCATAGACATCATCTTTTTACTGTGTGTTACACGGCACCTTCAGTGCAGTAACACAGGGTTGTCTTTTTTAGGCTTCTCAACTCCGACTCCATTTTTTGGGGCTGACTACTGTCTCCCAGAAACATGTAAAGTTGCCATTGACTTTATTAGTCTTTTTAAACTCACATACCCAGTACACACTATCTTACATAGAGTTCTGGAAAGGGTTCATTATCATCCCTTTTTGTCTGTTTCTCATGGAACATTGTTTTGTTCCCTTTTCATTAAGACTTGGCTCGTGGCAGTGGTAACTACCCTATATTTCCTACCGCGGTTATCTTAAAAAACTGAAACCCGCTGGTCATATGGATTTTTGTACGGTTCCG
This sequence comes from Ambystoma mexicanum, assembly GCF_040938575.1. NCBI lineage: Eukaryota > Metazoa > Chordata > Amphibia > Caudata > Ambystomatidae > Ambystoma > Ambystoma mexicanum. Next base: position 1,086,130,062 of record NC_090926.1, on the reverse strand, counting down.
GCTGGGTTTATTCGCCATTTCTTTTTGTAAAAGTCTTTCTCGTGTCTTTCTCTGCGCGCCAAACCAGGGTCGATTCCTTTGTTCACGGTCCTTTTGCGGTCTTCTGTACAGGCGCCTGAATGTCTAAGGGGGACAGGATGTGAGGGAGGGGTTTGAGACTCCCTGCACAGGGTCTCCTTGGAGACCCATGTCGCACTCTAGCATGATTGGCTGAGGTGACTGTCCCGGCGGACAGCCACCCTGCTGTGTGATTGACAGCCAGGCTGTGTGATTTGGGGCAAACTGCATAAAAAGCAGGTCTCTTGGGATTGGAAGTCTGAGTCACCACTGGAACGAGAGAACCGACGAGGAGCTGACAGAAGAGGACCCCTACAACGACTGAAACGACCGGTGAAGTCCTGCTGCAGGTCAGAATCTTCAGACTCCAACGACAGGGAAGATCTGCAAAGAATCTTCTCCCCTTGAGCTGGTGGGACCAACCAGTTCACCAAACTGCAAGCAAGGCCTCCCTCCTCTGGTCGAATTTGCTGTACAGAGCTACAGTGAACCGGATAGCCAGGAGGAACGGACCCTGCTTGGGTTTTAAGGAGCGCACCTTTTATTTGTTGCTTTGCTCTGCTGCTGGTTTCTTCCCTGGGCAGTGCAGGACGCTCCAGTCTTCCTACTTCATGTCAGCCTGACAGTCGCTTCAGGAACTGTGAGCCTGCAGGATCTGCCAGCAACGTCCGCCTCAGCTACAGCCTTCTTCCCCATTTAAGGTACTGTTCAAATCCGGTTGTTCGTTTCGTCCAGCCTCAGTGAAAGCCTGTGAAACCTTTCGCCACTCCGAAGGCTTGTCCTTCTCCATTGTTTAAAGTAACTTTTCGTCTGACCAACATCGTTCTGAACTCTTGGCAAAGACTTAAGCGTGAAATACCCTGCACTGTGTGATCTTGAGCAAAGACTCTGTTCCATTGACTTTGGGCCAGGTCCCTTGAATTTGATTTCCTCATTGTAGTTCCTTTTTCTACATTGCCCTGCTCTATTAACTTGTTGGTGCTGCGCAATTTCTGCCTAACCTTTGTCTTTCCCTCCCTTTTAAATTGCTGGAGTGCCATTTTGCTCTCACTTCATTTTCAGCCTAACTTGTCCAGAATCTATTGGGTGCAGTGTACTGGATTAGTAACGTGATTTTTCAACTGCTTCATAATAGTGAATTGTTTAATAACTGATGTGTAAATAAATGCATATTCTTTTACGCAGAAACCTTGAGTCACTGTTTGTTTAAATCCTAGTAATTGCTGTCCTTTGTATAACTATTGATACTGCTCACTTACTCTTGAGATAAGTCTGGCTGCTCAGCCATCGCTACCGCATTACTGTGTAGTACAGGCTTGTACCAAAGGTGAATTTGTACTGTCACTTATAGTCTTAATTGTGTGTGGTGTTCCCAAAGGGTACTGCATATAATTCTGCCTAACACTGGTGTACAGCGGTGAGGATCAAGTACAGTGATTACATTTAGAGTGCTGCTATTACCTTGGATCAACTAACTACAAGGCTAAACATCACTAAAAAGCAATATTAATCATGTCTGATGTGGAGAGCTACAGTCAGGAGACCCTCCTTGGTTACACTGTGGATTATCTGAAAAATCTGTATAGAGAAAGGAATCTCTCTGTTAAAAGCAAAAAGTCTGAATTGATTGAAAGGTTGTTAGAGAAACAAAGTCTGGAAATGTGGAAAATAATGAGGATGATAATGTATCTGTTATTGTTGAATCAGATGAGAAAGATGTGTCTTCTAATGTAGGCCTCACTGCTCCTCTGCCTACTCAGCAACCTCAACCTTTGTCCCACGGAGGCACCGACCCAATCTGGACTGCTACAACTACTTCCACGGTAAAGCGTAGTGCTTGGAAGATGGACTGGACTGGACCCCCAAACCTTGTCTGTCTGGCCCGTAGAATAATCCTTCTGTAGATGGGAAAAGGGAGTTAACTGTCTGCTAGATTGTGTGTGAGATTCCCACCTTTCCCCTCTCACCCTCCTCGAACCCTAGCTGTGCCTTCCGCAGACTCTCACCTTAATTTCTATATGGACGAGCTCTCCATCCTGCTTCTGACGCAGGGGCGCGTAGATTTCCAGTTACTTCACTGGATCTCGGATTTGGCGAGGGTTCGATGTCTGCTTGCCTTTACCAAAATGCTGCCGTAAGTATATAGTTCAAAAGATCAAGTCTTATTTGTCCCTTGGCCTTTGTTTAATTTTCAGGGACTAGGTGAGGAATCCGTGTGGAGGAATGGATTCGCCGAGGTAAGCTCAGGTGAGTACCTTTAATGAAGGTGTGCCGTAGTGGTTTGCTCCGACACCTTAATGAGTGTGTCTTATTTCCCCATAGGGGCCGGGGTACGGAAAAGCCAGAAAAGCCGCTCCGACCCGAAAAGGGAACTGAGGTCCCAACAAAATTCAGGTAAGACTTAAGGTGAGTAATCTGTCCTTTTGCAATTAGTTCGTTGCTCACCTTGTTTTGTCCTTTTTCTCCGTAGGTCTTGAATGTGACCGATGTCGCCTATGGGCACTGAAAAGGTTGCTGGCGCCACGTGAAGGTAAGTGGAAGCGGCGCGGCAGCGTGAGAAGCGGAGCGCTTCTAACTATTATCTTTCTTTTCCGTAGGTGCTGGGTTGCGGCCGATGTTGCCTATGACCGCTGAAGAGCTAGACAGCGCCACATGAAGGTAAGTGGAAGCGGCGCTGCAGCGAGCGATGAGATGCGTTTCTAACCCTTGACTTTCTTTTGCAGGATCGACGGAGTGAAGAATCCGGATGCTGGATGAAGGTAGGTAATGTCCTAATGCTTGCCTTTCTCTCCTTGCAGGTGTTCCAGGTGCTGGTGGGCGTGGCAGGAGCCAGGGTGCAGGAGCCGACTCGGTGAGCGTCCTGCTGCAGATGCAGAATAACGAGAAGCACGTGTGGCCATCCGGGCGTGGTTTAAATCGCCTAGGAAGAGCTTCAGGTGAGTGTTCTTCCACTGGCCCCACCCGAGTAAGAAAAGAGTTCCTGAAAGAAAATAGTTCCTCCCCAGCCTTAGTTGGCTTGGAGCTTCTGACAGCAGTGTCTGCCTTGGGTGAGTATGCAGCATTCTTTTATGTAACTTTTCGTCTGACCAACATTGTTCTGAACTCTTGGCAAAGACTTAACCGCAAACTACCCTGAACAGTGTGATCTTGAGCAAAGACTCAGTTCCATTGACTTTGGGCCAGGTCCCTTGAATTTGATTTCCTCATTGTAGTTCCTTTTTCTAGGTTGCCCTGCTCTATTAACTTGTTGGTGCTGCTCAATTTCTGCCCAACCTCTGTCTTTCCTTCCCTTTTAAATTGCTGGAGTGCCATTTTGTTCTCACTTGATTTTGAGCCTAATTTGTCCAGAATCTATTGGGTGCGGTGTAGTGTATTAGTAATGTTATTTGTCAACTGCTTGATAATAGTGAAATGTTTAATAACTGATGTGTAAATAAATGTATATTCTTTTACTCATAAACCTTGAGTTAGTGTTTGTTTGAATCATAGTAATTACTGTCCTTTGTGTAACTATTGATACTGCTCACTTACTCTTGAGATAAGTCTGGCTGCTCCACCATCGCTACCACGTTACTGTGTAGTATAGGCTTGTACCAAAGGTGAATTTGTACCGTCACTTGTAGTCTTAATTGTGTGTGGTGTTCTCAAAGGGTACTGCATATAATTCTGCCTAACACTATGGAGATATCACTTCAGATGCATTAACCTTGAACATTCCATCCATTAAGCAGGATGCATTAACCTTGAACATTCCATCCATTAAGCAGTCCCAAGTGTATTCTTGGGTGTGGCTGCTAATGGATTGCCTTTGCATGTGCTCATTCTCTAGGAGTGGCAGGGTGTGGCTGGTAAGCCGGCCCTAGTAGGCGTGCCCACGATCTCAGCTATATAAGCTGCCCCGATCCTCAAGACAGACGCTTCACGTTATTCTGCACTTCCAAGCAGCGTAACGCTCACCGTCACCTGGGGTCAGACTTACCATTGCAGATCTTGCTTCCTGGACATCCTGCTTCCTGCCAGCATACTTACTAACTGGCGGAAGCTGTTCTTACCTGTACATCTCTTCGGCGAACCAGGTATTCATCTTTACACTTTCCGGAATGCCGAAATCTGCATCTTGGCACCGCAGCACGACACGCTCCATCGTCGACAACAGAGCCTGCAAGGAAAATCAGAAGACAAGGTTAGACATCGAAAAAACAATCAGTTTAAAGTTGCGCTTCGGCCATACTTTGCGCTTTTCCTTAAACCATCATTTACCTGCTGTCGGACATTGCGGTAGCATCCATCTTCCATACGGCCGCGTCTCACAGCTGCATTGAGGCCGCATTTCCATCTAAGGGAAGAAAACAGAAGAGAGCCATTCTTGCAGGCATAAATAGGAGCAACATGTAAAGACATTAAACAGAACAAACAGCATCACAAGAGCTCAAGAAAGACTTATCAATCATAAGGAGAAGCATAGTCGCAGCTGAACTGGACTAATCCTTATCAGGGATCAGTGAAGGAACTAGATCCCATTCGACGCGCCTTTGCCAGAAGTAGCAGGGTGGAGAGCTTATCTTCCATAATTCACAGGTGAGCTTTATAGACCGGCATATGCTCACAGAAACCACACTTTGGGATGAAGAGTTCGAGAGGTACAACAATCACAGATTGGCACACTCACACTCTCTTATCTCCACGCAGGAGCAGTATCACCACGTACCACCGCTCACAGCTTTTCTACTGAGGGAGAGGCCTGAAGGGGGTGATTCAAGTTCAGGGAGGGCTGCAACCGTGCCCCAAAGCCTCCGCAGAGACCAGGTGAGTGTAACAGAATGCAAAGCCTCTAATACTCTCTGCCTGGGACTTATGTAAACTTCAGAAACAGATCAGTTAGCCCTCTTACTAGGAGAATTACGGGCTGAAGCACATGCTTCAAGACAGGAAACCAATGCATTATGGAGGGATCTTATTGTAACTCGAGAAAGAACTGATGAGTTGGCAAGACAAATGCTGCAAGCACAAGCAGGACTGGTTCCACTGCCTGGAGTGACCCATTCTTCTCATTCTTCCACACCACAACAATCAACGCCGGGTCATGTGGTTCTTTCAGGAGCAATGCCTCTATCCCCTCTTGAACGCTTCATCGGGGACAAAATAAGTTTGCTGTATTTATGAACCAATGTCGCCTTCATTTCTTGTGCAGGCCAGGAGCCTTTCCTAATGACAAAGCCAAAGTGGCGTTTGTACTCTCGTTTTTAGGAGGTAGTGTGGCGGACTGGTCTATACCTTTTGTAAATCAAGATAACCCTTTACTCCGGAACTTTGGGAATTTACAACAGGAAATGGAGAAATTGTTTGTCCGTCATACTCAAGGACAAGCTCTGGACAACGAGTTGTTGTCACTCAGACAAGGGAGTCAAGATCTATTAACCTATATTGCAACCTTCAATCGTCCCATAGCCCAGACCACCCAAGAAAACAGTTGGGACAACAGACAAAACTGATGAAGAAGAAGAACAGTACTCGGGAAAAGTCAATGCTCACCAAGTGTAGGGGCCGCTTGTCGAGCATGAAAAAGGAATCCGTACAGACCTCACATCTAGTCCTTCCAGCGCTTTTGGTCAATCACAAGCAACCATCACAAAATACATGTCTTGGAGGCATATATTGATTGTGGAGCTGTTGGTAACTACATTTACCAAGATTTGGCTCTCCGAATAGGCCTTCCTCTCTAACAGAAGCAGAAATCGGAAAACGCCACTGCTGTGGATGGTTCTCAGCTCTCATCCGGCCCGGTGACACAATACACCTAGAAAGTCATGCTTCTGTGTCAGGACGGGCATCAAAAGGACATTACTTCCATTCTCATCGGTGCTCCTCAGTTGCACATGATATTGGGAATGCCCTGCTGGAGACCCACAATCATAGGATCGACTGGCGAAAACAATTTCTGACATTTCCTCATGATTGTGCCAACACATGTTACAAAAAAGATGACACCAATCTGAAACCGAAGAAAGGAATCGTGTTGTGCCTCATCAGCTCCTTACTGCTTGAATACCAAGATTATCAGGATGTCTTCAAAAAAGAGCAAGCTAACGTTCTGCCCCCGCACAGACCCTATGATTGTCAAATAGATCTTGTACCTGGAGCCCAGATCCCTTGCAGCCGAATTTACGCTCTGACAGAACAGGAAAATCTGCATCTTAGAACTTACCTGGATCAGTACCTGCCGAACGGTTTCATTCGCCCGTCCAAGTCACCTGCCTCCTCGCACTTATTCTTCATGCCGAAAAAGGAGGGGGACTTAAGAACTTGCATCGACTATAGAGCCATCAATCAGATCACAGTAAAAAATCGATTTCCTTTACCAGGTATGCCAGAGCTCCTGGATCAAGTGAAGCATACTCAAATCTACACCAAACTGGATTTCAGAGGAGCATACCATCTTGTAAGTGTAAAAGAGGCAGACGAGTGGAAAACGGGCTTCTGCACAAAGTACGGCCTCTTTGAATACCAGGTCATGCCCTTCGGGCTATGCAATGCCCCCGCGGCGTTCCAATTCTTTATGAATGATGTACTCCATGAACTACTGGACGTTTGGGCTCTTGTTTACATTGACAACATTCTTCTCTCCTCAAATTCCATGGAAGAACATGTAGGCCATGTCCGGGCAGTCTTAGAGAAGCTTTGACAACACCAATTGTATGCCAAGTTGGAAAAAATGTTTTTCAATGTAACCAAGGTTGAGTTTCTCGGTTTCATGCTCACACGGCAAGGCGTACATATGGAAGGTGGATGCAATCCTCCAATGGCCCTCACCAACATCTACGAAAGGAGTGCAAATCGTGCTCGGATTCACCAACTTTTAGTGTCGGTTTATACCTGGGTTTTCACAAATTGTACATCCAATTACCTCCTTGTTAAAGAAAAATCAAAAGTTCCATTGGTCGACAGAAGCTGAAGAAGCCTTCTATAAGTTGAAACTAGCATTCACTACAGCACCAGTCCTTCAACACGCATGACCAGACCTACCTTACATAGTTGAGACAGATGCTTCAAAAATTGCCATGTGAGCAGTATTGTCACAACGAGACCCTGAAACAGTATAACTACACCCTGTCGCATTCTGGTCCTGCAGCTTTTCAGCAGCCGCGTTGAACTATGCAATCACATATAAAGAATTACTGACGATTAAAGAAGCATTCAAGGCCTGGAGACATTACCTTCTTGGGGCGAGACATATGGTTACTGTCATCACGGACCACCGTAACTTGCAATACTTGAAAACAGCCAAAGCACAATCCTTGTGTCAACTTTGTTGGTGTCATGGCCACTAACCCAGTGCCATTACTTTTATCCTACAAAGGGTCCAAATGGACCCAGTCCTGGCGCCTTTGGCGCCAGGCTCATGAGAAAGTGTGCTCTGCACACTTTGTGTCCAATGCACTTGCATCCAGTCTGGGCGTGGCCATTAGGAAGCATTGCCAGAAGTCTATGGGAGTGGTGAGGTGGGGCCACGTGGCGGAGCTAAAGGGGAGTAGCTAGGGCCAGGCTATTTAAGCCAGCCAACCTGCATGTAGAGGCTTTGCGTAAGTCTGCTGTGTGCAGCGTAACGCTTACCACCGTCTGAAGCTGTTACTAGTTTCCAGCTTTGCATCTTCAGCACGCTCTTACCTGATTCCAGCCCAGCATCTTCAGCGCGAATCTTACCTGAATCCAGCTGTACCATCACTCGAGGTGCAGCTAACTTCAACTCAGCATCTACAGCGCGCTTCTTACCTGTCTCCGCAAATCCATCGCCTGCAGCATGTCTCATCCTCACCTGTCCGAGCGTCCAGCTATGCAGGAGTCTTCTTCTCATCCAGCATCCTCATGGATCTTCCATCTAGCAACCGCTGACAGGTTCTCGGATAGCCGTTCTCCATCATCCGACACCTGGCCATCCCTGCAAGAGAAAAGGAACGCACAAGGTTAGAGATTGCATAAACATTTAACGCTTGGCCACGCAACACCTAAGCCTTGCGTACCACCTTGAAACCCTACCTACCTTTAGTGGGGTCCGTTCTATTCCCTTCTGGCAACGTGTCGACTCGCTTCAACACCACGACGCAGCATGGCCATCTTCACACCTATTGGTTAAAGCGAAAACATTATAAGAATTACGGACAGTAATCATTGGGAAAGACTTTGCCAAAGCACACGGACAATAATCATTGTTAAGAACACTTACCTCCAAAGAGGATTGGTCGCAGCCGGTCTGGGCCATCACGCATACGGACCAGTGAAGCAACTGGGTCTATCTACAGCGCCCCTGCTGAAGAGAAGCAGGACAGGGAGCTCATCTTTACAAGACAACAGGTGAGATCTTATGGGATAACGCATGCTCATCGCATTCTGGCACAAGGGGCTCGAGGGGGATCGCAATTCAACCGCAGCATTCTCACTGCCTCTTACCTTCTCCTAAGGGCATTGCCAGCGACCAGAGCAGTCCATACTACAGCAGCTGGGGCTAAACCCGGATCCAGGGGAGCCAAGTCCAGGGAAGGCTCCAGCCATGCCCCAACGTCCCCGTAGAGACCAGGTGAACGTGACAGAACGCAAAGCCTCTACGAACCTCTGCCTGGGCGTTATGGACACCTCAGAGACTGACCAGTTGGCCCAATTGCTAGGGGAACTACGGGCTGAAGTGCATGCCTCCAGGCAAGAGACTAATGCCTTAAGAAGGGATCTTATTGTTGCTCGAGAACAAACTGACGATCTGTCGGGGCAGATGCTTCAAAATCATGCAGGGCAAGTTCCTTTACCCAGAATCATACCAACCCCTTTGCCGCAGCCATCACCACCAGTCCAAGTGGTACTTCCGGGGGCTGTGCCTTTTGCCCTGCCCGAACGTTTCACTGGTGATCCCAACAAATATGCCATATCATGAATCAGTGCCGTCTTCACTTTTTGTGCCGCCCTGGAACCTTCCCTAACGATAGTGCCAGAGTTGCCTTTGTACTTTCATATTTGGGAGGTACTGCAGCGTATTGGTCTATACCATTAGTAAACCAGGATGATCCAGTAATTCACAATTTTGGGGAATTCCAACGGGAATTGGAAAAGTTGTTTGCTAGGCACACCTAAGGACAAGCATTAGACAACAAACTGTTATCCCTCAGACAGGGAAGCCATGATCTGCTGACTTATATTGCCACCTTTAATCGTCTCATTACACAAACCAACTGGCCAGAAGAAAAGAGAACCACACTGTTCTATCAAGGATGGCGTGGGGAATTAAAGGATGTACTAGCCCAAGTGGTCAACCCTCCCAAATGCTGTGCAGAATACCTTAATCTGACGATACAACTGGATCATAGGTTACAAGACCGAAAAATGGGCCGCACAAGAACTGAAGGGAGGTCGGTTTATATGCGACCCAGAGACAACCAAGTTAAGACTCATGAGACAATCGAACTGATGCAGATTGGGGGATTATGGGGCCCTATATCCAAAGCTGAGAGAGAAAAAAAGGAGGCAACAACAACTTTGTTTATATTGCAGCAAGGCAGGACATTTTCGTCGGGATTGCCCAAGAGAATAGTAGGTGCAACTGACAACAGCAATGATGAAAAAGATCACACCCTGGAAAATTCCAACACCCGACAAGCGTAGGGGTCCACTTGTCGAGCGAAATGAAGAAAGTTGTTCAGACCTCGCACATGGTCATTCCGGTCCTCGTAGTTCACCAGCAGCAACCATCAAAGGACCATGCCTTGGAAGCATATATTAACAGTGGAGCAGTGGGAAACTATATTGCTCAGAATCTGGCCGCAAGAATAGGCCTTCATCTCCACCAGAAACTACAATCGGAAACCATCACTGTATTGCATGGCTCTCAGTTGTCATCTGGCCCAGTAACGCAACATACCGACAAAGTTATGCTGATGTGTCAGGACGGTCATCAGGAAGACATTTATTTCGATCTTAGAAGGGCACCCCAGTTCCAGATGCGCCTAGGAATGGCGTGGCTAGAAACCCATAACCCCAGGATTGACTGGCGAACACGAGTGCTGACCTTTCCTCAAGAATGCGCCAAAAGTTGCTACCACAAGAGTGTGAAGAGCCCGAAAGTAAAGGCTAAACCCATCCTGGGGCTCTCTGGTGCCTTGCCCCCGAGTATCTGGACTATCAGGATGTGTTCCAAAAGGAGCAAGCAAATACCCTGCCACAACACAGGCCTTATGACTGCCAGATCGATCTGGTTCCTGGAGCACAAATTCCTTGCAGTCGAATCTACGCTTTAACAGAGCAAGAAAACCAACATCTAAGGACTTACCAAGATCAATACCTAGCTAACGGTTTCATCCGCCCGTCTAAGTCTCCTGCCTCCTCGGCTCTCTTCTTCGTACCCAAGAAGGAGGGAGACCTTAGAACGTGTATAGATTATAGGGCATTAAACCAAATCACTGTTAAGAACAGATACCCTCTGCCACTCATCCCCGAATTACTAGATCATGTGAAGAATGCTTGAATCTACACAAAACTGGACCTACGAGGAGCCTATCATCTTGTGAGAGTTAAAAGGGGTGACGAATGGAAAATGCCTTCCGAACCAAGTATGGGCTTTTCGAGTATCAGGTGATGCCCTTTGGTTTATGCAACACACCGGTGGCGTTCCAATTCTTCATGAACGATGTACTTCACGATCTGTTGGACGTCTGCGTCCTCGTTTACATCGACCATATCCTGAGATACTCAAAGTCTAAGGAAGATCATGTTGGGCATGTAAGGGCAGTTTTGGAAAAACGTTGTCAGCATCGGCTGTTTGCCAAATTAGAAAAATGCTTCTTCCATGTCACGAAAGTCGGGTTTTTGGGCTTCATGCTTACCCCATGATGAGTTCATATGGACACACGCAAGGTGGATGCTATTCTTCAATGGCCATCCCCGACGAATACCAAAGGAGTGCAAAATGTGCTCAGGTTCGCTAACTTTTATAGACGGTTTATCCCAAGCTTTTCACAGATCGTCCATCCAAACACTTCTCTCCTGAAAAATAATACAAATTTATTCTGGTCTTCTGAGGCAGAGAACGCCTTCCAAGAATTGAAACAGGCCTTCACCTCAGTGCCTATTCTTAGACATCCTCGACCTAATCCGCCTTATACGGTTGAAATAGACGCTTCCAGTGTAGCCATGGGGGCAGTACTATCACAAAGGGATCCAGAGACGGGACCGTTACATCCCATAGCATTTTGGTCCCGTAAATTTTCTGCGCCAGAAAAGAACTACGCAATCACTGACAAGGAATTGTTAGCAATGAAAGGAGCCCTCACAACCTGGAGACACTACCTTCTAGGGGCAAGACACACGGTCACTGTTATCACAGATCACCGTAATCTGCAATATTTGAAAACTGCTAAGGCTCAATCTTCGCTGGGCCCTTTTTGTCCGCTGAATATGATTTCGTCATAACGTACAGACCAGGTGTGCATAACGGCAAAGCAGACGCCTTATCACATATGGGGGAGGACAAAGATGCCTTCACTCCATCTGAACCAGTGGCCATTATTCCTGAAGAACGGATTCAAAGCCAGATTGCTGCAACAGCCTGCTGGGAAGACTTAAAGGCCGATCTACAATCTCAAATGGATCAATCAGCCCAACAGGAATGATTGAGTAAGGGAGACCAGTACTCCATCAAAGACACATTACCCTATTTTCAAGGAAAACTATATACCCATGACAAGGAAGTACAAAACAAAATAATATCCAACTACCATGAGTCGTTAATGGAAGGACATCCCAGAATCGCTAAGACTCAAGCCAAGATCCAAAATAACTATTGGTGGCCCACCTGGAGAAAAAATGTTACCCAGTTTGTTACAACTTGCAGTGTTTGCGTGCAACTCAAATCCCAGAAGTCACGTCCCGCAGGGTTATTGCATTCATTAACCGTACCACCTGCACCGTGGCATACACTGTCTATGGACTTCATCACCGATCTACCACCCTGCGAGAGGTTTAACACAATCCTGGTCGTGGTGGACCTATTTTCTAAAATGGCACATTTTATTCCACTAAAAGGACTTCCCACTGCTGGTACTCTGGCCACAGTATTCTTGGAACAAATCATCAAATTACACGGTTTTCCGTCTGTATTGGTTTCTGACTGGGGAACGCAATTCATCTTTGCTTTCTGGAAGAGGTGTTGTAAGGTAGCCCACTTCACTTAAAGAAGCTACCAAAAACTTGAACCGAGCCTAGGAGCAACAAAAAAGGTTTGCGGACAGACACAGGAAAGAAGCCTCGGAGTATCAAGTTGGGGATAAAGTTTGGTTGGCGTCCAAAAACATCCCATTGAAGGGACATCGGTTCATCGGGACACCAGGTCCTAAGATACCTAGGACCTTACCCCATCAAAGCCATCATTAACCCGGGTGCTATGAAATTGGAATTACCAGTCAACATGCAAATCCACCCAGTGTTCCATGTTTCCCTTCTAAAACCAATGAAACCTGATACTCGGATCTCAACACCACCTGAGCCAGAGATCATAGAAGGTGAACCAGTATGAAGTCAAGAACATTCTGGATTCCAAGATAGTGCGATAAAAACTATACTACTTGATCGATTGGCAAGGTTATGGACCTCAAGACCGCACATGGGAATCCGTCGAGTTTGTCCATGCTCCACGACTAATCAAACAATTGCATCAAGACAATCCCACCAAACCGGGACCAGAAGGAGGAACGCCCGTGAGAGGGGCCTTGAGGTGGAGTGCTGTCATGGCCACTCATTTCCAAAGGGTCCAAATGGACCCTGTCCTGGCGCCTTTGGCTTTGCCTTTGGCGCCAAGCTTATAAGAAAGTGTGCTCTGCACACTTTGTGTCCAAAGCACGTGCATCCAGGCTGGGCGTGGCCATTAGGAAGCATTGGAATGCATGTGCAGAAGTCTATGGGAGTGGTGAGGTGGTGCCACAACGCAGAGCTAAAGGGGAGTGGCTAGGGCCAGGCTATTTAAGCCAGCCCCACCCGCATGTAGATGCTTCGCGTTAGTCTGCTGTGTGCAGCATACAGCTTACCGCCGTCTGAAGCTCTAACCTGTTTCCAGCTCTGCATCATCAGCGCGCTCCTACCTGATTCCAGCTCAGCATCTTCAGCACGCATCTTACCTGAATCCAGCTGTACCATCGCTCAAAGCGCAGCTAACTTCAACTTCAACTCAGCATTTCAGCGCGCATCTTACCTGAATCCAGCCATACCATCGCCCGAAGCGCAGCTATCTTCAACTCAGCCTCTACAGCGCACATCTTACCTGTCTCTGCACCAGCTACGCGAGAGTCTTATTCTCGTCCAGCATCCTCACGGATCTTCCATCTAGCAACCGCTGACAGGTTCTCCGATAGCTGCTCTCTATCATCCAAAGCCAGGCCATCCCTGGAAGAGAAAAGGAACGCACAAGGTTAGAAACTGCATAAACATTTAACGCTTGGCCGTGCAACACCTAAGCCATGCGTACCACCTTAAAACCCTACCTACCTCTAGTGGGGTCTGCTCCATTCCCTTCTGGCAACGTGTCGACTCGCTTCAACACCACGACGCAGCATGGCCATCTTCACATCTATTGGTTAAAGGAAAGACATTATAAGAATTACGGACAGTAATCATTGGGGAAGACTTTGCCAAAGCACACGGACAATAATCATTGTTACGAACACTTACCTCCAAAGAGGATTGGTCGCAGCCGGACTGGGCCATCGCGCATACGGACCAGTGAAGCAACTGGGTCTATCTACAGCGCCCCTGCTGAGTAGAAGCAGGGCGGAGAGCTCATCTTTACAAAACAACAGGTGAGATCTTATGAGAAAACGCATGCTCATCTCATTCTTGATATTGATATTGATATTGTTATTTTATTTCCATCGTGCTCATACACAAGTGTTTCAGAGCGTGACAAGGCAAGCGAAGGGGAACAGGGGAGAACAAAAACAACAATCTTACTAGGCCCAGTGACATTGAGAACGCGCAAGTGCAAGGTAGGGGCGAGGGGGAGAAGTGCATGGAAGGGGGAACAAAAGGAGAGTGCGGAGCGAGCAGGAAAAAACAATAATTAATTAATTAATAAAAAGGCAACAGGCCGGGTAGGTCTGAAAGTGCAGGAAGAAAAGGGGAGGGCTCTATGGGTACAGATACAGACCCCAGTGCAAGGGGTGGCCGGAGGCAGTGCATGAGGGTGGCAAGATGAGCAGGTATCTGGGCCCGGAGGACAGAGGATGGCCAGGTGCATGGTGCCGAGGGAGAGTAGAATCAGCAGGGGAGAGGAGGTGAGAAGGCAGAAGCAAAGAGGAAGGTCTTGAGGTTCTTCCGGAACCGGAGATGGTTCTCCTCAAGTTTTAGAGTGGCAGGGAGGCAGTTCCAGAGGGAGGCCCCAGCCGAAGACAGAGATCTACCCCCAGCTAGTTTCTTTGAGAAACGATTGACCCTGAGGGAGTTAGAGGTAGAGGAGCAGAGTGCTTGAGATGGGAGGTATTTGCAAAGGGATAGCTGAAGGTAATTTGGACCCAGGCCCCAGAAAGCCTTGTGGACAATGCAGATGGTTTTGAATTTAATCCTTGGATCCACTGGGAGCCAATGGAGAGATTACAGAGCTGGAGAGATACGATCCCAGGGCTTGAGGCCAAGGACAAGTCTCGCAGTCCTGTTCTGGATATGTTGCAAAAGGCGGGGAGAGTAGAGGCAGGCAGATTAAGAAAGAGGCTGTTGCAATAGTCCAATTTAGAGAGAACCAGAGCTTGGGAGACAGTGAGCTTCTGGGGGAATGAGAGGAAAGGAAGAATACCTCTGAGGAGGAGCCGTAGGAAGTTTGACTTTTTTGATACATCAGCGATGTGGGCGGAGAATGAGAGTGTGGAATCAAAGGTGACACAAAGGTTCTTGGCCTCACAGGTGGGGATAGGAGGAGGGCCAAGGGAGGCGACCAGAGAGTGAGGGGAAAGGAAGGTGATGGTTTGCCAATGAGGAGGATCTCCATCTTGCTGGCATTCAGACAAAGATCGTTGGCGGCACACCAATCTTGAATGGCAGTTAGGCAATCAGTGATGAGAGAGGTGGAGAAGGTGGCCGAGGGCAGCCTAAAAATGAGTTGAGTGTCGTCTACGTAGCACTGGAAGTTTGAACAGAAAATGGCAATAAAGCGGGCAAGAGTTGCCAGGTATTGGTTGAAAAGCCAGGGCAAGAGGTTAGACCCCTGGGGGACACCACAGGTAGAGAGGAAGATAGATGATAGGAAGGACCCAAGTTAGACCTGGGAGGGCCGATCAGAGAGGAAAGAGATCAGCCAGGCCAGAACTTGATCGGTGATGGCCAGGTTATTCCGGAGCAGTTGAACAGGATGGTATGGTTGACGTGTTGAAGGCAGAGGAGAGATCGAGTAGGATGAGAACAGAGGGAATGCTAGAGTCAAGGTTGGAAAGCAGATCTTCTGGCATGAGGAGTTCGAGGGGGGTCACAATTCAACCACAGTATTCTCCTCTGCCTCTTACCTTCTCCCAAAGGCATTGCCAGCGACCAGAGCAGTCCACACTACAGCAGCTGGGGGTAAACCCGGATCCAGGGGAGCCAAGTCCAGGGAGGGCTCCAAATGTGCCCCAACGTCCCCGCAGAGACCAGATGAGTGTAACAGTTGGGCTCTCTTTTTCGCGGTATACAATTTTATTATCACTTATAGACCTGGAGTACGCAATGGGAAAGCAGACGCTCTATCACGCATGAGTGAAGAAAAAGGGGCTTTTACAGCATCCGACCCCATGGCAATACTTTCTGAGGAAAGGATTCAAACCAGAACAGCTGTCACCATGTGTGTGGATGACCAAAGTACCAGTTTCCAATGCCGATGGATCAATCAACACAACAGGAATGGCTGTTAAATGGTGACCAGTACACCATCGAAGACAATCTACTGTATTTCCAAGGATGATTATATGTCCAAGACCAAGAACTGCAAAAGCAAATCATCACAAATTACCACGATTCATTAGTGAAAGGTCACCCAGGTTATTCTATAAAAGATTGCCCCGAGGGGTTATTATTGAATAATTAAACGTCACACTGTATATTTTCTATTTCGAATTGTGAAATGATCAACAAAGTGACATATTGTAAAATTCGGAATTCAACAATTTGGTATTGTATATGGTCTAACATAAATGAATAAGTGTGTATATATACATTTTTTTGAGTAAAGAATTTCTCATAAGACAAGAGTTACAAGCAAAGCGTTATTTTTTTATTACAGAATTGAACATATAGAAATCATTCATTAATTGTTTGTGTTTACAATATCTTTTGGGTGTGCAGGGGACGGGAGAAATCTACAAGTGTGTGGTTATCTGTTGTCTATAGTATATTGTATACAACCTAGTGTCAAGGTTGGTTTTCTCCCTGCCACCCCACTACTAAATTTATACTTTATCAAATTTTAAGCAATAAGAGGAGTGCACTGTGATAAATTGGCTAGAGAAACTGAACAAACCAAACAAACTTTAGAGCAATATATCAGATGTATGTTGCAACAGTCCGAGGATTCTTGGAAAAATATACTGTGGATAGCTGAGCATGCATACAACAACTCAGTTCACGCAAGCACAGGGCAAACCCAATATACACTGTGCATGGAAGACATCTGAGGACATCAGTATTTGATTCACCCGATACCCTGGAAATGCCAGCCATAAAAAACTTGCATAAAACCATCACTCAGGTTCTTAAGGAGGCGACAGAGCATCTGACCAAGGCTAAGGAAAGACAAAAACTGTTTGCTGATCGACATCAGAAGCAAGCTCCCGACTACCAGATTGGAGAAAAGATGTGGTTAGCATCCAAATATATTCCCCTGAAGGGGCCAAGAGCTTTCCACCCAAGATACCTGGGCCCCTATACTATAAAGTCCATAATCAATCCTGTCGCCATGAAATTGGAGTTACCATCTCACATGAAAATTCATCCCGTATTTCATGTCTCTCTCCTCAAACCAATGAAGTCCAATACACGGCTTAGTTCTCTGCCAGAGTCCGAAGTAATAGATGGAGAACCAGAATATGAAGTCAGATCCATCCTGGACTCCAATATGGTTTGATCAAAATTGTATTACCTCTGCGTTTAATCAGACAGTTCCATCGCAATAATCCCACCAAACCAGGACCGGGAGGAGAACCACCCTTGAGAGGGGCCTTGAGGGGGAGTGCTGTCATGGTCATGAAGTCAGGGGCACAGGCATGCAGGGGTCGCATGCACAGGAGACCTGGGTGGACAATGTCCTGGCGCCTTTGGCGCCAGGCTCATGAACAAAAGTAAACACAACATCCATTTAACCCCAAAAGGCTTTTATTATGGGCATAGCACTTCAGATGCATTAACCTTGAACATTCCATCCATTAAGCACTATGCATTAACCTTGAACCTTCCATCCATTAAGCAGCCCCAAGTTTATTCTTGGGTGTGGCTGCTAATGGATTGCCTTTGCACGTGCTAACTCTCTAGGAGTGGCACGGTGTGGCTGGTAAGCTGGCCCTAATGGGCGTTCCCACAATCTCAGCTATATAAGCTGTCTCAATCCTCAAGACAGATGCTTCGTGTTATTCTGCACTTGGAAGCAGCGTAACGCTCACCGTCGCCTGAGGTCAGACTTACCGTTGCAGATCCTGCTTCCTGGACATCCTGCTTCCTGCCAGCATACTTACCAACAGGGGGAAGCTGTTCTTACCTGTACATCTCTTCGGCGAAACAAGTATTGATGTTTACACTTTCCGGAACCCCAAAATCTGCATCTTGACACCGCAGCACGACACGCTCCATCATCGACAGCAGCGCCTACAGGGAAAAACAGAAGACAAGGTTATACATCAAAACAACTGTCAGTTTAAGGTTGCGCTTTTCCATAAAACATCACTTACCTGCTGTCGACCATTGCAGTAGCATCCATCTTCCATCCGACGGTGTCTCAAAGCTGCATTGAGGCCGCATTTCCATTTGGGGAAGAAAACAGAAGAGAGACATTATTGTGGGCAACATATAAAGACATTAAACAAAAGAAACAGCATCACAAGAGCTCAAGAAAGACTTAAAAATCATAAGGAGAAGTATAGTCGCAGCTGGACGGGACAAATACTTATCCGGGATCAGTGAAGGAACTAGATCCCATTCGATGCGCCCCTGCCAGAAGTAGCAGGACGGAGAGCTTATCTTCCATAATTCACAGGTGAGCTTTATGGGCCGGCGTACGCTCACAGAAACCACACTTTAGGGTGAAGGGTTCGAGAGGTGCAACAGTCACAGATTGGCGCACTCACACACTCTTATCGCCACGCAGGAGCAGTATCACCACGTACCACCGCTCACAACTTTTCTACTGAGGGAGAGGCCTGAAGGGGTGATTCAAATTCAGGGAGGGCTGATACCGTGCCACCACGCCTCCGCAGAGACTAGGTGAGCGTAACAATGTACCAGAATGCATCTGCTGGTTTGACCAAAAACCCGGAATGGAACATGAAATTATATTGGTCCAAAACTAATGTGATAAAACAAGCAAATGAATACAGAGGCAGTTTGTATGTCTAACTTCGCAATTATGCCATAAACAAAGTCCCTGAATGTGTGCCTGTAGCAGTGGTGATTGACAGGTGGAAAGGATCGTGACATCAGCTTCCTGCATGAAGGCCTCCCCAATGCTTCTCAATACTCTTATATCACTCACAATGGGCCTCATTCCGAGGTTGGAGGTAGCCATGGTGCTGTCAGCACCATGGCTACCCCCATGCCGCATACCGGGTCCGGGTTCTCTGAATGGGGAAATACCGGGCCATTTCAACCTTGGAGGACCCAGTATTTCCCCATTCAGGGAACCCATCCCCATTCCCATTCGAGCCCCCATAGGGCTCAATGGGAATGGGGAGGGAGTTAACAACGGGCCCGTTTGTTGTTAGCTCCCTGGTCTGCTAGCGGGACCCGCTAAGGGAACCTGGTTTTACCAGGCTCCCTTTGCGGGTCCCGCGAGCAGACTCACAATAGGGTGGTAAGGGGTTAACGGTGCCGGCACCATTACCGGCGCCGTTAACGCCTTCCCGCCCAGCTCGGAATGAGGCCCAATGTCTCTTTTAGTTCAATTGTCTTCCAGTTCCCCTTCCACCAAGGAGCTTCTGTTAAGGATTTCTATTTTGCTCAGTTTTCAGCCATGCACAGCTCCCTCGCTGTCACATCGCTTTCCTTTACTCTCACAGCGACTTTCATATGTGTATATTCTTATACGTGGCCACGCTGTGATACTGTTTCCCTCCAAAATGTATTTACCATTGTCCTCTTGTTATCTGTATTCTTTTTGCATTGCTCATTTGTTAAACTGGCTACCGGAGACTTTCAGTAAAAAAGTGCTTTCACTCACAGTCACTCCAATACAATGTACACTGTCTGTTCTTCACCAGCAAAAGAGTTAACAGCCTCCTTCAGCTTTCCTTCCTTAATGGTCCTTGAGTCCAAGGTCAGGGTCTCTCCACCTGCCCCTCATACCCACTGGGCTCTTATTCTTCCCCAAGGGAACGAGCACGGGGTTAGCAGCATGCACCTTGGGAGAAGCATGCCCCTTGGCTTCCTCCTGCAGACACCTTCGGCTCCCTGGAGATACGGCTCCCTCGCCACGCTTTCCTCAGCTTCCCGCTTCCAACGCCTCAGCGTTTCAGCATCCCATTCTCCTTGGCTTGGCTTGCTTCCCAACTCATTGTCTTGACAAGCATGTGTGTTCTTTTTATACTCATCTACATAGCTAACAGGCTGCAGGTGGGCATAGTTGAAGTCAATTGCCTGACCGTGTCAGGCCTTGTTAGCGGGACATGTCCATTGGGGAAGTTGGAGTACCTTGCTCTGCATCTTCCTCGTCCCAATACCATAATGGTGTTTCTCCTGGGAAATCTGCATTACTCTTGATTTCCTCTTCTTCGTCTCAGTATTTGGATAGTGTTTAGGGAAAGGGGGAGTGTGCGTTTGAATGTAACCTATAAAGGCTGGGGGTTTGGAACGGTTACGGTTCCAGAACACGTACGTCCATCAATGCTGCACTAATAATAGTGCCCCAACAAGAAACGCAAGGAGGATTCTCCTTTTCATTTCTGGCCACAGAACTGTGGCACACCCTAGCCAAACCTCTCTTCCTGGAAGTGAACCATCTGACTTTCAGGAAACAGCTCAATACATGGCTTTTGCACCAAATACTTTAAAAAAAAAGAAATATAATAGCAACTGACTCAAGCCTGTGCACCACAAACTTGGACTACAATTGTGAAACTGTTCACACCACCAACTTTGGGAAAACAATTGTGTAGATGAATACTCTACTGCATGACACTGGTACACCTGAATATCAGTGAAATCTACGATCAAGAGGCAGGAAGCAATACCCAAACTCCCCTCCACTTCTATCCCCTCTTATTATGCATCAATACACTACCCACACTGCTTTAGAGGACCAATCTGGTCTAATGCACATAATAGACTCAGACCCTAGCCATCTTCTATCAACAACAATCCTGTCAATGTTTGCACTTTGCAATATGGGGGCTGTCCATACGGCTAAACTACCAACCACACACAACATAGAGATTTTTCACATCAGCAGACAGGTAATTGGTATTTCCGACCACCATCCATCAACAACACTAGTCTCTCCATCTTCCTTCCTGCTATCCGATTAACACAATCTGCCCTTCTCTCTTACAGAGCTATGTGCAGCAAGGCCAACATTATTGACAGAAAGGCAAGATATAAGACAACATTACATTACACTACTCTGCATTAACAGAAAGCCTCAACTTGCTGTTTTCCATTCCCACCCCAATGCTCAATGTACATGGTAGATTACTCATGTGGTTAGCTTCATCCACCGGTTTCTCAAAATGTATTATTTATTTATTGCATTTTGTAAGGCGCCTATACCAGAAATGGTGGTTCAAGGCACCACGATACAAAGAAGGGATGGAACAAGGGAACAGGATAACAATAACGGTTCTATTAGGCCTTGTGACATTTGGATCGTGCAAGTGCAGTAACTAGAAGTGCAAGTGGGAGCGGGAAGAGCAAGTAAAAAAAGAGGTGGGGGGAAGAGGGCCACAGGGCCTAGGTGAGTGCTAAGGGAAGGCCAGGAGGGCATGTGCCAGGGGTTGTATGGGGTGCAGGGGTGATGGTCCACATGCTAAGAGCAAGTAGGGGGTGGACTTGGTGGGGGGCAGATGCCCTATAGAACTCAGAGGGAGCCAGTTCACTGCAGTAGATGGAGTGATAGCAGGGGAAGGGGAGAGGGAAGGAAGAAGAGAAAAGGAGGGTCTTGAGGAGCTTTTAGAACTTAAGGAGATATGGCTGAAGCCTGAGAGGGGCAGGGAGACCATTCCAGAAGGAGGCTCCCGTGGAGGAGAGAGATCTGCCTCCATTCTCTGCTTGGAGAAACGTCTGATCTGCTGAGAGGTGGAGCTAGAAGACCGTAGGGCTCTAGCAGGGAGTTATTTAGGGAGAGATAGTTAGATGTAGCAGGGTTCCAGGCCCCAGAAGGCCTTGTGGATAATACAGAGGGGCTTGAACTTGATCCTAGCCACACCCAGGAGCAGGTGGAGAGATTTAAGGGCTGCAGAGATGTGATCCTTGGGCTTAAGGCCAGTGATAATTCTTACAGCCCTATTCTGGATTAGTAGAAGGGGGCGAAGGGAGGATAAAGGGAGATTGAGGAAGAGGCTGTCGCAGTCGTCCAGTCTAGAGAGGATCAGAGCTCTGGAGACATTGAGTTTTTGGGAAGGTGAGGAAAGGAAGAATGCCTCTGAGGAGGTATAGCTGATAGTGGGCCTTCTTGGCAAGGACCGCGATGTGAGGAGAAAAGGAGAGGGACGAGTCAAAGATGACACCAAGATTTATTGCCTCACAAGAGGGTGAGGAGACAGGACCCATAGAGGGCGGCCAGAGGGAAGGACGGAGCTTGGGTCCCAGTGAGAAAGATCTCAGTCTTACTGGCATTACGGCAGAGATCATTGGCAGCACTCCATCCTGAATAGCAGTCAACCAGTCAGGGATGAGAGTGGAGGAAGAGGAGGAAGTAGAGGGAAGCTTGAAGGAGAGCTGTGTGTTGTCTACATAACACTAGAAGTGAGGAGAGAAGGAGGAGATCAGGTGGGCAAGGGGCAAGGTAGATGTTGAAGAGCCGTAGCAAGAGGATAGACCCTTGAGGGATGCCACACATGAAGAGTGTGATAGGAGAGGTAAATGGGCCCATATAAACCTGGGAAGGTCAGTCGGAGAAGAAAGAGGTCAACCAGTCCAGTGCTAGGACCGTGATGCCAAGTGTGTCACAGAGCTGATTTGTCAGGGTGGCATGATTGACCATGTTGAAGGCAGAGGAAAGATCCAGAAGAATAAGAATGAATGGAGAGTTGGAATTCAGATTTGAGGGCAAGTCTTCACGGGTGCTCAGTAGAGCAATTTCAATGCCTCTGGCTGCTCTGAAGCCAGAATGGTGGTTGTGGAGACAACCAACAGATTCAGTGTGTTGGATCAGTTGGGAGATGGCCAGCTTCTCCAGAGGTTTACCAGGGAAGGGGTAATAGAGATAGGGCAGTAGTTAGCCAGGCAGGAGGGGGTCAGCAGAGGACTTTTTGAGGAGAGGATGAACAAGGAGTACTTGAGGGGTAGGGTAAAGGAGCCAGGGGCAAAGGAGCGATTACAGAAATCAGCCAAGGCTGGTGCAAGGGAGGAAATGTTGTCCTGGAGGAGAAGGGGAGCACCTGTTTGGAGGAGACTTTCATAGAGAGAACTTGTCTAGAGGTCTCATCCGGTGCTATGGGCGAGAAAGAGGAGAGAAGGAGGCAAGGGAGGCGGGGGACCAAGGGAGGCCAGAGAGCTGGGGGAAAGAGGGAAGATAGTAAATGAGAGTGAGGACAGGATGTCCTGAGTTTTGTTTAAGAAGTGGGAGGCCAGAGAAGTAAAGTGGGTCAGGGATGGCATGGTAGAAGTGGAGACTGCAGTAGGATTGGCGAGTTGCTTGCAGATTTTAAACAGTATGACCATGTTCTTAGTGGCCCCAGAGATGCCGGCTTGGATACGGGTCCTCATGTTCGAGTGGATGGAGAGTCTGTATTGCATTTGGAGCAGGCGGCAGGCCAAGGTTGTGCCTGATGCTCGCCACTTCCGCTCAGCAACTCTGCACTCTCACACTGACTTTGCGTTACAGAGAGGCTAAGTCGCAGTCATACCAGGTGCTGCCCTTGAAGGCAGACTTCATGTGGATCCTCATGACAGGGGCAAGGATGTCCAGGGTGTTGAAGATAGAGAGGTGAAGATTAGCAAATGCAGAGTCAGTGTGGGAGTACGTGGCAGGAGTGGGAGGGAAAATGAAAGTGGCAGCAAAAGCAGCAACTGACACTCGCTTTATTGGTCACTTCACCAGTGGAATGACAGAGAAGGAGACTGACAGTGCAGGCAGAGGCTTAGCCAGGGGACCTATGAGATCCAGGTGAGAAGACAGGAGAGCATGGTCAGACAAGGAGAGAGGTGTATTGAGAGGGTTGGAGATGGGGAAGTCTGCTGAGATGAGAGCATCCAAGGTATGTCTGGCTGAGTGCAATGGACCAGAGGGATGAATCGTGCAGGAAAGAAAGTGACAGAGGCTTTGGAAGAGTCCAGTGGTCAAATCAGAAGAGTCAAGGTGAAAATCGAAGTCTCAGAGAAAAAGTTTGGAGGTGGTGGCAAGAAGAGGAAGAGGTTGAGGTCAGAACACTTTGAGAAGAAAAGGAAGACCGGACCAGGGGTCCTGTAGATGGTAGAAGTGTAGGTCTGGATATGAATGATAGTATTCAGGGAAGATCAAGACCACCCCAACTCCAGACCGGTTGGGACTGGGCTTAGAGAGGATATTGTAGCCCTTGGGGAGGAATTTGTCAAAAGCAGTACATGAGCTGGCAATGACGCACATCTCAGTGAGAGCGAGAATGTCAAGGAGTAAAAGTATTCGGGAAGGAACCATATATCAGAGAAGTGTTTAACAGCAGAGAGAATTATTAGGGTAGCTAGTTAAGCTGGGTGCCTCATTTGACGGTCATCCATGGAGGTGTACAGGGATGTGGTATGCCCATCGGAGGTGGAGAAGGGGCAAGAGGGATGAAAGATGGAGGAGTGGCAGGAGAAGGGAGGAAGTTGATGAGAGATGGACGCCACTTATCAAGAAGGAGGAGGTTGGGCTAAGAGCCCTGGGCCATGACAGTGCCATTCTGATAGACATTAATGATGCACCTAGAGGATGAGAAGCATGCCAAGAGTACTTTCCATTGGGTGCCACCATTAATGGGTAACGAAGAAAAAGGGGAGAACACAGAGACCCAGTGGGGAGTCCATAGGCTAGGAGAGGGAGCAACAAAGAGGATGTATGAGACAGTCTGCCTGCAAGAAGTATTGACATAGGTGTAAGTGATGGGTAGGCCTGAATTGGAGACCAGGAGATCTTTTTTTGACCTTTTTGCTTCCAGGGTTTGAGAGAGAGGTAGGATAGGTGATAGAGTAGCAGTCTGAGTAAATAGGATAGATGGCGAGCACCATGGAGGAAAACAGCTGAGAGAGAGAGGGAGAGAGAGGGAGATAGAGGGATAGAGAGAGACGAAGAAACTGTAGAAGACACAGGCCCTCATTACGACCCTTGCGGAAAGGGGTTTACGCCGGCGTAAACCATGGCGTACCTTTCCGCCTGAGTACGAGTTCCCGTAGCGCCATGGTGATTTTTACGCCTGCTTTTTGCAGGCGGAAAAATCCATGGCGCTACGGGACTTGTTGTTAATTACGCCACCGTAATGTACGGTGGCGTAATTAACGCCTTCCCCACTCCCATTATACCCTATGGGGCAAAAATGGGAATGGGGAAGGGTAAATGGGGATTGGGGACTTACCGCCCCGCCAAGGTCGGGATGGGGCGGTAAGTCCGCCAACCACCATGGCGGAGTTGGCAGCTTAGCACCATGGACCATGGTGCAAATTGCACCATGGTTCTCCGCCAGGGTCGTAATGAGGGCCACAGAGAAACTGCACTATGCACAAGAAACTCACCAGGAGGCGTAGCAGCAAGACAGGTGTACAAGACATCCCAGGTCACCGAAAAAAGGGGGTAGCTTGATGCATGGAGAGACTTTATTTATTAGATGCTTGGGTTAGCAGGGCCTCCAAGGCTTTCCGAAGTGGTGTGTACCAAACAGTAGCCTTCCGCCATTGAGGCCACTTCACTATGTCTGCAGCCAGCCAGCCAGTCTGCAAGGCTCGGCAGAAATGCTGGTGTGAAAATCCAGCTGGTTTTAGTCTACAATACTGGATGGGGAAATAAAATCATCATCACCCACAAAGGAAGATGCAAACTCCATTAGAAGAAATTGAGAAGAATTCTGCACACATCAGTTACTGCGCCACAATAATAAACAGGTTTCCGAAGGTTGGTTTGTTTAATGTGTTAAGTCTTTAATGTGGTCCTTTAAGATGACACGTGTTTCGGCATTCTTGGTATGCCTTTATCAAGTCAGGGCAATAACTATCTGCTGTATTCTGAAGTGCATAATATCGTAGTGGTAGAAAGAGTCCCTTCAGACTCATGAGAAATGTAGGCGCTGCAAACTCCAGTGCTGGTGCTTCACGCGTCGGGTAGAAGAAACACTTGTGTATAGGTACTTTATAAATGCCATATCATATCATATAATATCTGCCATTGTAATCACATAGATTTGTGTATTCCTTGCTCCACAGCACCTTTTGGGAGTCCTCCCTTGGACATCCCTACCAAGGCAATTTGGCGAAATGTGAGAAACCTGAAGGTGTTTCCCTAACTAGTCCTCGGGTGTCTGTCATCCAGGTGGCCAGGACATTACCATCGCTATTGGATCCAGTTCCTGGGGGTGGACCAGTGAGGGAGGATCACCTGGATGGGTGGTCCTCGAGGATTGGATGTGGGACACCGACGGGCAAGATGCGGTATGCCCATTCTTATGACAACTTTTCTCCAACCTACCACGTAGGATACACAAACACCTTACCCTCCCTTTTGTGACACGATCACTTTAGCATATTACGAAAGACGATGGACTAAACACTTGGGCCATTTACCTGACATGTCACAACACCAGGGCCAGGCAAATACAGGCAACTGACCAGAACCACACACACCTGACGGCCCTTTCCCTTCCTCATCAGGAGAAAAGGTGGGGCACAACAGTGCAATACGAGCAAGGCAGACTGCACAAGGAG
The DNA here is from genome assembly GCF_040938575.1 of Ambystoma mexicanum. NCBI lineage: Eukaryota > Metazoa > Chordata > Amphibia > Caudata > Ambystomatidae > Ambystoma > Ambystoma mexicanum. The sequence goes on along the minus strand of NC_090926.1, from coordinate 1,086,103,731 downwards.
AGAGCTAACTCAACACAGCAGTTCAAGAGGAGGAGAAAGATGGCGCATACCGAGAGGGTGACAAGGAAAGAAAAGACCTTGCCCTTTCTGACCAAGGTCTGTGAAACCTCCACAGAAGGAATTATAAGACCACAAACAATAGCCAGTGTGTGTTGCAGCAGATGTCTAAAGTACACAAGACCCTCCTCTGCTGATAACCAAGCCGGGGAGAGATGCTAGTCTCTGTGGTAACAACCTTGACTCCAAGAAGAAAGAAAGCCAAGCAGTTCATCACAGCCGGTGAGTCGAGGGTAGCGTCAATAAGAAACTGAACTGTGTTGAATGAAAAGTAACAAACGACTAATTGGAATATTAAAGCATAAAGAGCTATTGATGCAAAAAGGGGGAAAACTAGCAACAGGGGATTCTGGCACCATGTGGGTGCTCAGTAAGGAAACTCTGGGCGATTACCCGATTGTTGAAACTACCATAACCAGAAGGCCTTGGGAAAGGCAAGACCGACAGATGATTGTGAAGCTAAGGGAAGTGAATCCTGCATCGTAAGAGTTGAATGAGCAAGCCACGACTGACAAGATTGGCCAGAATGAACCCAAAAGAGGGATACCGATAAAAAGGGGGCAAAGTCTAAAGTCCCGAACTACAGTGGGCCTCATTACGGGTCTGGCGGTAACCGTGGCGGTGAAACCGGCAGGTAGCTGCCAGACCCAAAATGAATTACCGGCACCTGGCTTCCCAGTGCCACTGAGCTATTCCAAGTCTGGCGGCCGGGAAGTCAGGCGCTGGTAATTTTGTTAGTCCTCATTCCCATGGAGTCCTATAGGAGGGTAAAAAGGTGCCGGTGCTCCTGTGAGAATTCTGCAAGTGGGTGCCGTCCCGCCCGGCAGGGCTGACCCTGGCGGGCGGGACGGCTCCCGCCGCAGAGTTGTACTGTGCCTACTGACACTGTTTCCGGAACGGCACAGTTGTAATGAAGCCCAGTGTGTTGACAAGAGTGAATCAGCATGAGGGATGTCCACAGTGAACTGCACAAAAAGACATTAAGATTCGTGAATATCACAGAAGAGATTGCAGTTAAAGCCGTAGTAAACCCGGAGGAGGGACTCTAACTGTCAAGTCTCTGAGGCCGGAAGAGGGGGATCAAGGGGTGAAAAGCCATCATCCATCGACCGTGAATGCAAAATAGAACATCTTTGAATGCATGCCAGAGTGAACCTGATGGCAGGATGATATTCAAGGGAGGTCTGAACCCGGAAGAGGGGGACCCAGGGGTGAAGAAGTGTCACTCAAGTATAATCAGAGAAGAACTTTGTAACTTTGTTAAACTTTGTTTTGATACTTTGAACCTGGCAGGCCCTCGAAAGCAAGAAAACATAGCGATCAGAGGTCCTCATCTCATCAAGGAACTTTCTAGGGATCTGAGGGTGAAAGGCATCACCCAACATACAAGCAGAAAATAACTTTTGTTTATTATTTTAAATATATCAGGCCCACGGCATCAAGAGACTTTTTGTAGAAAAGAGACTTACCCACCGAAGACCCTAATTGCTGTAAACGTAACTGTTGGCTCATGCGGGGTAAGCTTGAGCGTGTGCTGTGCTCCAGAATCCTACCTTATCCCATGCTGAAACCGTGGTACTACATCCTCACTTATTATTTGTGAACACTTCCTTCTTTCTTAAGAACATTAGTCCACACTTCTTTTTGTATTTAGCGTAAGGATGGGCAATCATTTTTTTTTTAGTATAGGCCCTCTTTATTTGACAAAGACACCACTCGGACTGCCTTGTTATTGTTTGATGGTTGAAGCTTGCTCCCATCTTAGATTTAGGTTTAGATTAGGTGTTTTTCCAACCTACCTATACAGCTTAACAAACACCCTTTAACTGTGATCACTTGTGTCTGTCTTTACTGTTGCCACATTGAGTTCCAGAACGCAGCGCCGCCGGGAGACAGTCATCGTCTCACTCTCCCAGCTCAGCCTCTAGGTAATATGCTGGTTACTATTCCTTTATGAATAGAAGGCATCGGCTCCACCGAGATCATCAACATCAATGGGAGCCCATCCTATGTAATCAAGTTAGGTGGCGCACTGACTGCCCCTCCATGCACAGCAGGCTACAGGTAGCCCCAGCGAAAAACCAGAATCCGCAAAAATATTCCCTCTTCTTTGTTCCCCCTTCGGGTTGGCTGCATCCATGCCTCTGTTTTGGGTGGGTAAGTGGTATTGGCGTAGGCTTCTCCCTGTTACCTGTAAGGATTCCTTTGATGACAAGTTTCTTGTCAACTGAGTTGTGCGTTATAATCCAACCGCACATTGATGTAGCTGATCAATAAGGGCACACAGATGCCTAAAAGAAAGGAGAGGAAAGAAAAGAGAGAAAGGAAAGTCAATGCTAGCATAATATACTGTATACAGAACCGCTGCTCCCCCATTGCATCAAAACACTCATCCAAATGCTTCCTAATTCTCTTCTCTGGTTTGGGATTTTACACTGGGGAGGTAATAGATTGAGGACCGCTTCATAGAAATCCAAGTGTTAGTAGCCATTGATGGGCCAGCACCATGATGTACCCACCACGATAAAACTCCTTCAACTTATTACTCAATGATGGGCCTAGTCATTGCAGAGAGTGCAGTAAGAGCAGTAACAAGCATTATTAAACTAGGTTACCAGTGAAATTGACAATGAATAGCTACAATGTCGTCCCACAAAGGCAGCCTTGAAAAGGAGTTGCAGGCTACAGAGGAGAGTGAAAAATATTGAATTGGTTGGATCACTGCTTGACCATTGAAAGCCACATTAACAGGTAATCCAGTCTCCTAGAGTTTGAGGTGCCCGCAATGAAATGTTAGCACTTGTTTACGCCACACTGAATAAGCCCACCTACTCTCTTTAGAGGTGTCACTGACAGTAAGGCACACTTTTGTGTACAGCCCTGAGCCAGCCACGACAAAACCAAGCCCTGCCAAAACATGCTCAATGGTTCATTTCGATAAAAAAATGACCACTTCAGAGACTCCCAAAAACACAACAGGCAGCTAACATTACCATTTGACAGGCACACAAGCAGTAGAATGTCACACGTCCTTCCTCAGCCCTTCATCCTTTGAAGATGTTCCAATTATGTTAGTAAAATAAATTAATAAATGAAGAGAACCCCACTCTACTGCTTACCGTTGTTAGTATGGAGATTTGTATTTTCAGCCAATATTCCCTGTCCACCTGGATCCTAAACAATAAACCTTGTACTGCACTTTGTGCTTAGTAGGCACTTGTTCAAATGAAAAAAGTGAAAAAGTATTTAGCGTTCTATACTCTACTGTATACTGAAAGGAGAAAAATAGCTGTGACCAACGCCCTGTAGTGCAGTGCGTTTTCCACGTGACGCTTTTCTAGCAAAAGACAAGTATCTCCTGTCACAGATTGGAAAGGGTACTGTATCCTTGTTACGGGACAGCTCTGCACAGCACAATATACTGCCTGTTACCCTCAGAGGATATAGAATGCGCACCATATGTAGAGCTGATTCAGGTGCCTGCCACCCTATGGAGGTCGGAGAGATGCATGAAGTTTCACCACACGCCCATCAGCGATGGTAAAAAAAAAGAAAACAATTGGCCTGAGGCCAATCGACAATACAACGGGTGTCATTTATGGTCAAGGTGGCAGCAAAATATCAGCTGAAATTACAAATCTCGATGACTCCATCTGAAAGTGTTTATTTAAAGGCAGGTTCAGCTTCAATATTCTTTTATATCAGAGAAGGAATTACCAGTGAAGAGGATCAAGCATGGGAAAGAAGCAGCAGCAGAGGCAGCCCTGATGGTGTGAAGACAGAGATAGAGAGGAGTGCCGGAGGAGATGTTAGGTGTTGGAGAAGCAGGTGACAGCAGAGTTTAGCCAGAGTTTGAAGAAGGATTAATGATACATATAGGGTGATCATTCTTAAATATTTTGAATTCTATCTTTTTGTAACTCCCACCTCCCACACTCAAGCATCAACTATGTACCAGCCAACAAATAACCCCTGCCCTTTACAGTTCAAGCGGTAGGGGTACTATGGCCATATCTGAGCACGAGGCCCTTGTTTCACTAGTTTTGACGTTACTATACTATGTAGTATACTTCACACTTCTATTAGATCCATATTTACAAACCAAGAAAATCTTGCCTTTTACTGATTTCTGTTGCAATAATTAAATGTTGGGCACTTGGGCCGAGACAACTTTGCATCCAGGAAAGGCTTCCTGTAGAATCTTATAATCTATCACTATGGGCCTCATTACGAAGATAGCGCTAACCCGCTGGTGCTACCGGCCGGTTGCTGCCTTCCTCGTAACACCAAATTCACCGCCTGACTTCCCGGTGACACCGGGACATTACAAGTCCCCGTGGAGCAGGAAGTCAGGCGGCAGATTTGGTAAGTCCCCATTCCCGTGGAGTATAATAGGACTGTTTGAATGAATCAGGCTGTTTTTAACATAAAGGGGCCAATTCATAGAATTCAGCGCAGAAGTAGTGCACACGCCTGGTGCAGAGAGGGAGTGTGAGTGACGCGTGCGCCAGCCGTAGCGCAAAACAGTGTTTTGGAGCACCTCATATTCATGGATTTCCCAAGCCGTTTGCATCCGTAGTGCAGCGAACACCCAGCATCGCCAGTTACGCCCCCAAGAACGCCCCTTGCGCCAGGAAAAGCCATAGAAATCCCCAATATGGCACAAAGGACCACGCTAACCCTGGACCAGCATACAGCCCCCCCTACACTGTTTTACTTGAAAAACAGCATGTACCCCGCTTGCGGCAGCCATATCGCGTGAAAAGAGCCATGCAAAACCCCACAAAATTTAGTTCCAGGTTCAAGCAAGCAAAATCCTGTGAAAATCTCCTCGCGCACACCCTTAAATACGCGCACCCCGTTCACGCCAGCAAAATCGTGTGAAAATCTCCTTGCGCACCCCCTTGAATATGCGCACACGCTCGCCCCAGCCAAATGCGTGAAAATCTCCTTGCGCGCCCTCTTAAATATGCGTACTCCGCTCGCGCCATCCAAATTGCATGAAAAGAGCCTACCGTAACCCCACGAATACGCGTAACACGCTCGCGCCAGCCAAATCACGTGAAAACTTCTTGCGCACCCCCTTGAATATGCGTACCCCTATCACACCAGCCAAAACGCGTGAAAATCTACCCGCGCACCCCCTTGAATACTAGTACCACCTCGCGCAAGCCTGATCGCGTGAAAAGGGCCTACTGTAACCCCGTGAATATGCGTAATCTGCTCGCGCCAGCCAAATCGCATGAAAACTCCTTGCGCACCCCCTTGAATACACATACGCCGCTCCCGCCAGCCAAAACACATGAAAATCTACCCGCGCATCGCCTGGAATACACGGAACCCACTTGCGCAAACGAAAATGCGTGAAAAGCGCCTCGCACACCCCTGTGAACTCCTCGTGCTTGCCGAATTGTATGAAAAATGCCTCACGTGCTGGCAGCACCTGCAGCTCACACCACAAGGGACCTCCAAACACCCATGACCATGCCTGCAGGCAGCCCATATCACAAGGGATCCCCCCATCACCTGTGACCATGCCTGCAGGCAGCCCCCATGGCACCATACACCGCATGCAGGCCCCGACTCATGTCTCCTCACCCCACCAGTGATGCCAACCTGCAGGCAGGCCCCGACTCATGTCCCCCCACCAGTGATGGGAACCTGCAAGCAGGTCCCGGCTCATGTCCCCCCACCAGTGGCGGGAACCTGCAAGCAGGCCCTGACTCATGTCCCCCAACCCCACCAGTGACGGCAACCTGAAGGCAGGCCCCAACTCATGTCCCCCCACCAGTGATGGGAACCTGCAGGCAGGCCCTGACTCATGTCCCCGACTCATATCCCCCCACCAGTGACGGGAACCTGCAGGCAGGGCGACTCATTTTCCCCCCACCAGTGACGGAAACCTGCAAGCAGGCCCTGACTCATGTCCCCCTACCCCACCAGTGACGGCAACCTGCAGGCAGGCCCCGACTCATGTCCGCCCACCAGTGACAGGATCCTGCAGGCAGGCAGGCCCCGATTCATGTGCCCCCAACAAACACATTGTTAAAACATACAATCATGCAGCAAATGTCCACCCAAATGCCACACCACGCTGCCCCTCCACAGTGCAACTCACACCTTTGGCTCCATTCGCCCCACTTCCCAGTACAGGCCGCATGGCATGTTATTCACAAAAGCACACATGCATGCATCCAAAGACATGCCCAACATGGCCCCACAGCATGCCCCAAACAAATGAGAGCAGACAACACATAGTTTGAACAGCCTGCAAAAGCAAAATACACCAAATGAAAATCAAACATGAGAATGAAAATGAAATTAATGCAAATAGAAATGAAATCGTAATCCAAAAGAAAATCCAAAAACATGAAAATCCACAAAGTGGTCCTTGTCCAAAGTAATGTTTTACATTCAAAACGTAAACCATAAAAAACCATTACTCCATGTGAACAAAAAAATCCAAAAATCAAACGAAGCCCAACTATATACAATGAAAGGATGAAGGGTCCATGATCCCAAAGGTCTGACGAATGCACGAAAAAACACCACAAAAAACAAACTATACACAAAAAGTGGAGCATGGAATCCAAAGAAAAAGAAAGGAAACCTAACACTAAAGAACAATTTACAATGGCGGCGGGCTAGTCCTTCGGCTCACAGTTGTTACCAAGAGTTTTGGCCAGGGCATCATCGTACTGCGTGTCTATAGCCCAGCGGTGGGACTGTGCTCTATCCTCGAGGGCTCACAGGGACGCCGTCATGCTCCCCACCAACTCCCTGCGAGTCTCCTCTCTGCCCGCCACATGGAGTTCTCTGCCCTGACCATGGTGAGCCGTGCCCTCTCTGCCCGCCGCCACTCTGCACCTATTTGCCGGCCCATCCGGTGCCACACGGAAGACACACTTTGTCCAGGGCCCTCCTGCCCTTTGGCCGATGCCTGCCCCTGTAATGTAGTTGGCCCTGAGTCCTGACGCCTGCTGCTGCCTTGATGCCATCTGCCTTTGCCACCACGACAGCCTCTGGGACGATGCCAACCCCCGGGGCCTATGTGCACATGCCCTGCTCGAAGGTGCCTGCACAACCTCCATTGCCAGGGGTCCTGTTGCTGGGGTGACCATCTCTGCTGAACCTCTGACTCCTGACTGTGGCAGGGATGGGATCCCACCAGACTGGCCACGATGAAGGAGACAGGTCCACAGGGGGCCCTGGTGGCATCTGGCCCAGACTGGAGAATGACTGGCGCATAGTGGGTGAAGAGGACGAGGGGGTCGCAAGAATGCCCCGCACATGGAGGAAACCCCCGACAATGAGCCGTCCTAGCCAGTTCAGGATGGCATACACCTGGTCGTGATGACGTGCGTGGTCCTGACAGGAAGCAGGCACATCATCACGAATGAGGCGGGTGCGCATCAAGACACCGACTAGGACAGGCTCAATCCTGTCACGGATTGCCTCATCTGAAGGTAGAGGAAGGTCAGGTGACGTGGGCTCCTCTACCTGCGGACAGGCCTGGACTGAGTCATCCGTGCCCATGCACAGTGATGCGGTCATAGTATCAGGGACATGATTAGGCACAGGCCCCTCCGCGGCAACCTGCGCTGCCTCCTGCCCTTGCTCCCAGACTGCACCAATTGCACAAGTGCCGTCACCCCCTCCAAGCCCCATGTGTGGGTCTGATGCAGCCTCCACCTCAACCACCACCAACCTGGATGCCTCTTTACCGTCTTCTGCACGGGAATGCCCCTGTGGGGGATCACCTGCCTCTTCCGCTGCCGAGGAGCCCACGTCCAACCTCGCCCTTTTGGGCATCCCCTCGGCAGCTGCAGCCATAGTAGCTGACGCAGCACCAGTCCCCTCGCTACCGGAAGATGTTGTAGCCTGTGAGGGTGACTGGGCCTTGCATCTATGCCTGGTGAAGGCATCCCTGCCACTTTGCTCCACAGCACCGTCTCCGCCCTCTTCCTCAATCGCCGCTGTAGATAGGGAGACATTGAACACAAGCATCAGGGTACTGAACAATAGTCTGCTAGACACAAAGCAAATGCACATGAGTGGCACTGTCAAACGGCACAGCCATCATCACCGTCCACAACACACGGGTCAGTGCAAGCAGCACACATGCACAAACAAGCATGGAACGTGCAACAGACATTTGCATCCATGTCCAAGGCACTGTTTAAACATCAGAATGGGGGCTGAACCTTACATGCATCATGGGACATGCCAATCACATGCACACAAACCAGCGGACAGTCATGCATCTGGCCATGTCTACCTCCTGTCATAGAGCACTCATTGTCAACTGCGCCGCATCAGTCAATCGGCAATCGAGATGGCCATGTGTCATGCATTCATAGCGTTTCACAGTCACACACTCACCACTCAGACACACGCACATGTACACTGTGCACGTCCATGAAGGTGACATAAGCATCCATGTCTCACACCCCAAACATGGGCGAGTACAGACACAGGCATGCAAACATGTGTGCGTCGTCACATGCTGGTGCACACCATGCATTGCAACACAGACACCATTGATGTGGAACACGCTTGACTGGACTCACATGCAGCACCGTCATGTCCCTGCATACAGACATCCATACATGGGGCATGCCAGAAATACGTCCGAGGTACCCACTCCTGCCACACCTCAACAAGCACTACGCTGGACAAGAACACATGGACACTTACCACTCGACTCCAGAGGGGTCTGAAACTCGAGGACCTGGTGGAGAAGCGCTGGGTCTGTGCGCTCCAGGACCCTCATCTGGATGTTGCTCAACCGGTCCCGGCGCCCCACTTCTCCACCAGCTGCAACGAGGTGCCGGGCCTTGCTGAGGGTCCTGGACCTGAAGTCCTCCCAGAGCTTCCGGACGCGTTAGTAGTCATGGGATGCCACCCCCTGCGCCTTGATGGCATCCGTGATGTCCGACCAGATCCCCCTCTGTCCTTCCTTGTCGAGGCACGATGTTGAGAAGAGGGCATCATAATGCCCCAGGACTTGCTCCAGCAGGATGCCAACTTCATTGGCAGTGAAGCTGGAAGCCCTCTGCCTCTCTGACTGGTGTTGCCACTAGCCCCAGATGTTGCTTGGTCTAACATGACAACCCCCGAGGCAGGTGTGGTTGGGCAACTGGGTCCTGGGTCCTGGGGCTGGGCTGTGGAGCAATGGTACAGCAGTTGAGAGTCTACTGTTCCAGCAGCAACAGGACCTCTGGCAATGACTTCTGTGCAGGCACCAAATTGCAGGGCATGTTGGCAGCAGGCTGGCTGGCAGCAGCAAATGGCTCATAGGAGACTGCTTGGGGCTTTGGGGGCAGGTAAATGGCCTTCTGGGCAAGAGCGTGGTCTTCCATGTGTAGTCTCGTGGCCAGCTTGGTGCAGAGTGACTCCGCACATGAAAAAACATTGTGTTGGTGTGTAATTCGAGGAAAGGCCCTTAGCGCATAAGCGCATAAGTGACGTGACGCACGCGGGAGTTGCCTTCGGCACGGGTTAAAGGTCTGCGCAAGACAGCAGTTCGCTATACGTGCTTTACGTGGAGACCAACGCGTGTGTTTCTTCTTCTTGTGGGTTCACACGCAATATCTTCACTACGGTTAGAGTTTGTACTACTTGTTTTGGCCGGGGAGTTGCCTATGCGCCCACGTTATTTTTCCCACTGTGGTTCCCGCTGTGTGTCGTGTGCCCGTTTTTTGAGGTCAGAGTAGCCTGCGTGCTCCATGCTTACGGATTTTTTGTGTCACTCGGTGCCATGGCGTACTGCAGGAGGTTTATTCCATGCATGTGGGCTACCGGGGGTTGCGTGCACGTTTGTTTTGTTTTTTTGGGGTGCCTGAGCGTTGCGTGACCCGTCATTTTTCACCATGGGTCACAAACAGCCCCGCAGGAGCACAGGGGTGCGTCTACCATCACGTACCCTGCCCCCTTCACCCCAATTGCCCAGGACAATTGTTGTGTGCACCTCCCATTGGCAATAGTCCATCTGTGCTATGGTTGGGAGGCCACCAAAACGTAAGGGCGGCAAAGCTGGACGACCTCCCAGGGCTGGGCGGGTGGGGCACGTGGCCAGGGTGTCCAGAGAGGCAAAGTTGGACGCAGAGGGGGACATGGTCAGGGTGTTCCACAGGGTCAGGATTTCCAGCCACATACTGGGACAGCCATGCCACCACCCCCAGTGGTTCACGGAGATGCTGCTGCTGCAGACATCCCTGGCCACATCTGACCCCACAGCCAGTGTCATCTGCTGGCATGGCCCACCAGGTAGTGGAAGCTGCAGGTGCAGCTGCGGCAACCAACACCCAGGCTCGGGGTCAGCCAGCGCAGGCTGCCTTGCACAGGAGGACTCCCAGGCAGATTTTCAGGTCAGGAATGCCAAGCCACATGTGTCTAAGGTTGCTGTGACCAAGGCACATGTATCTGGGGCAGTGGTGCCATCTGCTGCCCTGAGCAGCCAGATGGTGGGAGCTGCAGGAGCAGATGCAGCTAACACCACCCCAGCTGTGAGTCTGCCATCCAGGACTGTGTTGGTCACAGCACTTGGCACTGAGGCAGTTGTGCCGCTGGGTCCTGGCAAAAGCACCCAGCAGCCAATTACTCATTTCAGCCCTTCCGTCCTCATACCATTGACTACTCCCATTGGCCAGTCCACCAGCACCACTGCCCCTACTGACCAGTGTGGCATTAGCCACTCAGGGTAGGCACAACCAGACAAGAGGAGGAAGTGTGTTTCTGCGCAAGAGGCTGGGACCCCAGACATGGCTCCGACCTCCGGCACGTCAAGGAAGAAGTCTTTCAATAAAGAGGAACTGGACTTCCTTGTGGGCTGCATGTCGGCACACGACCTCGATAGACTGGTTGCCATACTACGCCTGCCCAGCGACAGGTCCACTGGCAGAGCATTACGGAAAGTGTCAGTGCCATGGGATTTGAGAGGCGCATAGCTCATGATTGCTACAAGCGTTGGGGTGACCTCTGACGTTGTGCAAAAGAAAAGTGGGCCTCTACGCATTGACTCTGGTGACTGGCAGTGGACCACCACCAGAGGAGGATGAACTCACTACGCACGAGGAAATTACTGCAGAGTTCATTGATGAGGGACTAATCCAGGGAGTGGGAGAGATGCCGGATTATGATACGGTGAGTGTTGATGCGTATGTGTGTGTGTCCAGCCCATGTGTGTTTTTCTTGTGTGATGTGTTGTGATTGACTGCAAGTTCAGGCTATGTATTCATGAGTGCCATGTGTAACACATGCAATGCTTGACTGATGCGTGCTTGTTGTGATGCAGTCTGCATGCTGCACACGGGGCAATCCTCATCACCACACACCCTACTTACATGCATGTCACTCTGCAGCCTCTCCTGTCCATGTTCAAGCTCACTGACATGTTTGCATATAGCCTGTGGTATTGTTCCACTCAACACTCGGCCTATATCGTCACATGACTGATGGCTATGTGAGGTCACCCTGCAAGCTGCTCCTCCTCACAGGCATGCGTCCTTGCCTCTCCACCACCCTGCAGCTCACTGTCTCCATGGTACTGGTAATTTCCGTGTTGGACTACTGCAATGGCCTGTTCCCCATTCCTGTGTACATGCACACTTCCCTCTGCAACCCAGCCAAACCTGTACTGTGCGGTACATCCTTTGTCCTTGATGCAGGGTGTGTCACTTGGACCGTGCAGATGGCACAGGCTCAGAGTGGACATGAGTGTTCATTCATAGACCATGTGCATTCCCTGCAAGCCCCTGTGGGTCCGTGGCAGGCTACTCAATGTACCACATCTCCGGTATTTTATCCGTCTCATGGTATTTGGTCATCCATTTCATGCTCACTCAGGGTCACTTCCTCATCACGCACATGTTTAGGGTGTCCTTGTCTGTGTCGTGCACAGGCCTCCCTTTGTTACAGCCACCCTACCTCTAGGCAACTGGTGTTGTGGCTTCTGCGTGTATGGGTGTACTTCTGATGGTTCCTCATGTGTCCTGCTTTCTGTCCCCCTCTCATCTGCTGTAGTCTCAGTTGACTGAGACGATGCAATTGACACCTGCCAGCACTGTCTGCAACTACACAGTACTCTGGTCAGCCATTCAGAGCCATGCACTGCATCCCTGCCATTCCCGGGGTGTTGGGGGGTTCACTGTATCCCTACAACCCAGTGCCAACACTTTGCACATGATGACTGCACTTGCCCTTACACTGCCGTCATGTCACGAAATTGACATCACTACGTTTTTGTTTATGTTGATAGTTGAGGCCGTACACATGTACTGCACTGCACCCATGCACGGCTGAGCCATGTTTCACCCTTCAACATGCCTATTCACTTGTGTGATGTCAAAGTGACCTGGCATGTATGAGTAAATACATTGTTCATAACATAAACAAAGAAATTCAGCAATTTATAATCATTATGGGCAAACATAAAGATTTATGACATTAACATTATCTCAGTAAAAAACATGAGATTCAAATTCTCACAAAACAAATGTACGACACGTTTCGGGACTAGCCCTTCTTCAGGTACAATTTTCAAGCTTTACTTTTCCTGTAGTTTAGAATAAAGATAAGAAAATATAGGGCTTGTGTTCAGTTGAAGAGTGTATGTTGGATGGGCTTCCGTCATATCTCTGGCCAGTCAGAACTATTGTGTACATCCCTAGTGGGGATTCATGATGGTTTCTCCAGTGTATGGTTGGACTGAATTTTGGAGAGAATATTGTTGACTGTGCATGATTACATGTTTCCTATTCATATAGTGCCTTGACTGTATACATTGTTGATGCACTTCATGCTATATACAGTCCCATGCCCCCTTTAGCTGTCGAAGGGGGACGTGTGGTGGCAATGTCACATTGAGGCACTTGTGCTATGGTGATTCGTCACTGACACTGTTGGGTCCTGTGTTCATGATATTTTATGCTGGTAAATTGATAGTCCTGTGTTGGTTTTGCTTATGATGTGTCACAGGATCGGCAATATGTTTCCATTGCAGATGTGTCCACAACGGAGTAGTTCACATGGAAAATCTACGCAACACTGTAGGTTCATGCATTTCCGAAAGGTAGCATGAATTGAATAGCCCTGCAAACACACCCCTACAACACACACTACACACCCCCAGCCCCACCCCCAACACCACCCCAACATCCGCCCATGCACGCACTACTTGCCTTCTGGGACATGCTGTGTCCCTGCTGCACAAGTTCACTTTGACTTTCATGATCGTGTACTGGCGCCGCTAGCTACTTTTTTTGCTTTGTTTTTTTATCCAGCTGCAGGGGTTTCCAGGCCGCAAACACCATTCACTGTACTGTGTTGTGTAGTGAGTGGGGTGTTGCGGGGGACAACCCTGCAGCACCCACATTTTCTTTTCTTTTTTGTGATTCCCTGAAATGCATGTCACCAAAGGTTCAAGCTTTTGGTGTTCACTCCTTTGGTGGCATGCATTTACGTCCTTTTAGTATAGGTTGGATGTTTTTGCTCACTCTTTTCTTCAGAGTCCGTGTCTGAGGAGGGGATTGTCTGTGGCCTCTTTCCATTTGTGACGATGCACTTTGTGACAGTTGTGTCATGTGTGTTGATTTTTTATTGAAGTTTTCACATTGCATGCCATGGCATGGTGTGTTGGGTGGGTACCATGGGGTTGAGGGAGGTTTAGGTGACATACCAGCATTTGGATGTGCTGTTTTGCATGGGGGGGTGGAACCTGTAACTACGGGATTGTATTTGTTTAAGTGGCTAGGCACTCACACAATTCTGATATTCCAAGGACACATTCTCAGGGCGTTAAGGTTGTGACAGTTGACTGTCCCTTTTTCATCATTGAGTTTAGGGGAAAAGTTGAGCCACAAGCTGGGTATCCTTTCCCCTCCCATGCGCAGCGGCCGTGCATGTGGTTGGGGACGTGGGGGCATCACTATGTCCTCCGGTATGCCCCGCCGTGTTGCAGCGTTGTGCAGGACACATGCTGCCACAATGACCCTGCACACTACTGGGGGCGCATATAGTAGCTGCCCACCAGAGCGGTCAAGGGAGCGGAAATGTGACTTGAGCACTCCGAATGTGCGGTCCACTATGTCCCTGGTTGCAATATGGGCTGTGTTGTATCCTACCTGGGGTGGTGTGGTCGGGTTGCGTAATGGCATCATCATGTAGGTGCTCAGAGGGTAGGCACTGTCTCCTGGGGAGGTGATAATGGTTGTCATTAGTTGGGTTTGTTTATTTCTCTGGTGTGACATGCATGCATGTGCACAGGCATTTGTACTCTCCAATGAGCCATGTGTTGCCATGCCTCCCAGCTTCCAGGGCCCGGTTTAGGGATGACATTCTGAATATGAAACTGTCATGGGTGGATGCGGGATAGTTTGCATAGACAGAGGTGATGATTCCCTGGGCATCGCGTACAACCTGCACGTTCATGGAATGCCAGTGCTGCGGTTGCGATAGATGTGCTCAGTTGCCCTAGATGGACGTACAGCCACATGGGTGCAATCAATGGTACCAAGCACTTTGGGTAAGTGTGCCACTCTATAAAAGTCATGGACCACAGCCTGCCTTTCTGCGGGTGTTCTGGGCATGTATATGTGCCTGCAGACTGAGGGGCGTGCAGTCATGATTGCCAACACCTGGTGTAGGCACCGTGACTGCGTGGCCTGTGAGACGCCCCCAACTATGGGAGTTGTCCGCTGAAATGACCCAGTGGCCAAAAAATGCAGGACATTGAGCACCTCTTCCTAGGGGCTCAGTGCTTAGGAGCACAAGGTGGGTGATATGAGGTCATCCTCCAACTCAGTGACCAGGTCTAGGATGGTATGAGGTGGAACCCTATACCTACCATAGACCTGGTCATCAGGTGTCCCAAAAAGGCTGGTCCTGGGTAATAAAATGCAGGGCCTAGCTATCCTCCTCCTCCTGTGGTCTCCCACGATGGACTGCTGCAAGAAATGAGACATTCATTGTAGCTGTATCTGCTTGTTTGTTGTTTGTGCGCACTTTTATGGGGCACGGAGGCGCTTCCACATGCTTCGCATGGTGGACGTGTTTCCGGCTTTGTGCGTCTTTTGGCGTGTGCGGGTTTGCCCTGTTCAATTCCATGAATATGTGTTGTTAGTGCGCGTGTGGGCGTTGCAGGGATTTCGCTGCTGAACTTCCCCCGTTACGCCCACAATTTTGCATGTTGTTCCCCATTCCGTGTGTTCCGCCCCCTTTTTAGGTGTGTGCGCTGGACGTTGTGTGCCTTCACTGGGCGATTTGCGCACAGTGTTCGGGATGTCGCAGTGACGTGTGTGCCACGGGCTGATTCGGCGCAGGTCTGCGTTTTTCACGCTTCCGCCACCCATTTCGGCTCACATTGATTCCATGAATCACCCCGAAAATGTTTGTTTTCTCTAAATGGAGAATGTCCTCTCAATCAAAATGCTGGGGAGGTCCCCTCAAAATACTACAAAAGCAAATATGAATGAGTATTCATATTCAATTTTTGACTTTTGCTGGAATCTGGTGAACGAGATGGGGTGTCCAAATGTCATGTAGCCATTATTGTCCGAATGGTCCTAACGTGTAACTATGCACAATTAGGTGAAGATTGGTGAACCTTTGTGGAATTGTATAAGGAACAACACTTCACCAAGCCACAAACCCAGCCACAAACCCACACATTTTCACTTGTGTAAATATAGGTGAGAAGATTTAAGGATATAGTAAGAATTGGGAATTCCACAAAGTGTAAGGTTATTTTTCTCAACAGGTATTACTTCTCTGCACTTAATAGTCTACACTGTCTGATGATCTCGATCACCCAAAAACCACATACGTTCATTTGCAAATCATGTTTTTTGGATTGGTGGTTTGTGAAATACCATGGGCATTACTATGTCTATGGAATCAATTAAAATACAGTTTAATACAACAACGTTTCTGGGATGTGCCTTCTGTTTTTCTACTTTTTCACTCCAATACTTTCATTGCTACTTGGCCGATTTATATTTTCAGTATTTTAATAGTGTCCTCAGGCTGCGTCTACATTCTTTAAAACATCATTCTGTTTCACTATGCATGTTGTTTCTTGAGTAAGCAATTAATTCTGCTTGCTAATGTGACCTTAGATGAATGATAAAACATTTGCTGATTTTCATGGACAATGGTATCTGTGTTAACTTATTAAATAACATGTTCACCCTTTTTATATTGTATGAACCAATCTGAATATTTGCCAATCATCTGTTTATCTCCCTCTCCTAGACATGGAGAACTGTGTGAAGTGTCTCAGAGAACAGTGGCCCAATGACAGGAAAGACACATGCATACCCCGGACCACAGAAGTCTTGTCTTATGATGATCCATTGGGTCTGGTATTAGCTACCATTGCCATACTCTTCTCCACACTAGGTGCTGGGATTCTGGGAATCTTCATAAAATACCATCATACAGCACTGGTAAAAGCCAACAACAGAGACCTAAGTTACATTATACTGATTTCTCTCATAGGATCTTTCCTCTCTTGTCTTACGTTCATTGGCCGTCCGATTCATGTAACATGTCTACTACGACAAACAACCTTCTCAATTATTTTCGCAGTTGCTGTTTCCTCTGTTCTGGCAAAAACCATCACTGTCATCATGGCCTTCAATGCAACAAAGCCTGGCAGCCATTTAAGAAAATGGATTGGATCAAAAATTGCCATCACTTTAGTATTTTTTTTATCATTGGGAGAAGTTGTAATATGTCTTGTTTGGCTCATCATGGCCCCACCCTTTCCAGATATCGACACATCTGAAATGCGTAAGATAATTCTCCAATGTAATGATGGATCGAGAACCGGACTGTACCTTGTTATTGGGTATATTGGTGTTCTGGCTCTACTATGTTTTGTACTGGCTTTTTTTGCTAGGAGATTGCCTGATAGTTTTAATGAGGCTCAGCTCATTACATTCAGTATGATGGTTTTCTGCAGTGTTTGGGTTGCCTTCTTCCCGGCCTATCTAAGCACAAAGGGAAAATATATGGTGGCCGTGGAGGTTTTTGCCATCCTAGCGTCCAGTGCAGGACTACTGGGTTGTATTTTTATTCCCAAATGCTATATCATTTTTCTACAGCCTGAACTAAGCAAAAAAGTATCTCTAATTGGAAAATCAACTGGTTTTAAAAAGTGACTGATACTGTCAAATAGTTTTCGCTAAAAAGTGACCGATACTGTCAAATAGTTTTCGCTTATTGAAATTTCAATTTCTATTAATAATATGTCCATTATTTAGCATGTGATGTACAATATATGTAAGACTAATATATGAACAATATTTTTATGAAACTCCCCAAACTATTTCCCATAACAGTACATTGCCCTCTGTTACAATGCACACTTTTCCCATGAATCAAGAAACTCCTTAAAATAGAGTTTCATTACCAGACTCTAGTCTTCCTCATCCTGCACCCACTAGATGCCACTGTCTAATCCAACATGAACACATTTGCTTCCAGGAAATGTTTCCCAACCAGTAACCAGACGCCGGGAACCGGGATGAATCCAGATATGCGGGGAATCATCAGGACATAGCTCCAATATGTGCAGTCCATACATGATCTGTTTGGTAGAAATGTCCACTGGCAGTCAACATTATAACAGTGGCTAATATCATTTTTACCAGCTCCCCTCTATCATTCTGGCTGATTGTGACAGGTGTTTGCTGGCACAGCAGAACCAATCCCATTCCACCATGATTATCCAATGTTTGAATTTCCCTTCTTTCCCACCTGGAGGGCCTCTGCAACTATGTGGTGGGTCTGCACACATGCAGCTGGTGTTTATGACCACACATTTACAGACAAACAGGGACATCACGAGTTTGGCGGTAACCCTTAAATGCGGCGGTAATGCCATTACCGCTGCATTTAAGGGACTGCCAGATCACGGGTCTGGCAGGATTTACCCCTAGCTCTGAGCAGGGGGTAAATCAGCCGTGAATTTGTCGATTTCCGGTGCAATTGCCGCACGATAATACTGCCGACGGTAGTCGCGCCAAAAATTCCCCATTGGGCCCAATGGGGAATGGGGAATTCTGGTTCTGCCAAACCGGTGATACAGCACTAATAGTGCCGGGGTGAGGTTTGGTGGTAACGCTATTAGCCCCGGCAGTATCGCGGTGGTAATACTGCTGGGTTACCGCCCAACTAGTGATGAAGCCCAAAATATTTCTGCACATAAAACAATATAACATCATAATTTGTGCATCTTGTCTCTCCCTGTTAGATTTCAGGTTCATTCCATTGGTGTCACATTCCAGAGCTGTGGTGGTGATTCCCAACTTGCCATTGCTACGGGTAACATTCCCTGTTCAGTAGGGATGGAGTTAGACCATAACTACCCTGTGGCTGCTCCCGGAAGGCACAGAATAATACGCATAACTAAGGTTGCATTAATTTTCATAGTGATTATTTTATTATGGAGGAATGACTCAGATTTAATGCCCCCCACTACAACAATACTACCTCATATTCTGGGAAGACAAGAAACAGGCTGTTTTTAACAGAATATTTTTGTTTCATCTAAATACAGATTGTCCCCTCAATCAAAATGCTGGGGGAGTGAACTCAAAATACTACAAAAGCAAATATGAATGAGTATTCTTTATAATATGCTCAGAGTTTTTATTTGACACATCATTCATTATGAGGAACTTTTACTTGTAAGGTAAAATAGAATGTATAAGGACACAGTTTGTAAAAATTCTTATAAATAAGCACTTAAAAAAGTGAGTTGACTATTCTATAGCACTGTGCAAAAGCAAGGTATTGCAGAGCTTAGTTATATTGTATTGTGAACCTAAAAAGAAATTCATGCAGCTTCATTTCATCTCTTAGAAATAAAATGGGCTCCTATTCAGAATGCATGAGCAGAAATTTAAAATGGTTTGTGTTTTGAAGATGTCTATTAGTGAAAGGAAATGTCAAATGATTTTATTTTCGTTTTGAAGGGCAGACAACCTTGTAGGGAATGCAACATCATGAATAAAAGGTGTCGCCTCAAAAAAATGCTGAATGCAAGTTTAATACGTAGTTTAGTTTAGTTCATTATTTGTATAGCGCAACCTAACCCTGGGGTATCTGGGCGCTTAGAACACTTGTTACAGTAGCAATACTGTACTGTGTATTCGGCAGTAGCGAAAATGCTGAATCCGATTACTTCGTAAAAGGGGGGGCAGGGTTTGTGGGGGTATCCCCCACTGCTCTTATTTGGTGTACTCGGAGCAGCGGTTGCGGGGATGTCCCTTGCAGTGACAACGCAGGAAACTGGCGACTTGAGCACAGCGCGACTCCATTATCGCATTCAGAATTTCCTTTTGCTAAATTATTCGCCGTACAGTGATCACACAGATCCGAATAAAAGGTTTCCAAATAGAATATCCTATCAAACTATTCCATCAATATTTAGCATCCTTTGAAAAAATCATCTATTTCATGGCATTTAATAATAATAGAGCAGTTTTTGTACGTTAAGCCATTTAATCATTTAGTTCGATTTGCAATGGGATTTGTCGCGAATAAAGGTCTAGCATAAGTAATAATGAAAAATAAACTGCATAGCCTGAACCAAGATTAGAGACAAAAATTGATGCGCAAAACATTGCAACATCTGAGGAGGGCTAGTAACTGGCTGTTGGAGGCAAGGTTGGCGAGGAGGTCCAGAGCGTCCCCCGGCCTTAGTCGCATCCCTGGGTTGATCATGTTGGATCTGTAGTGCCATATATTTAGCAACACCATCTTGTCTTTTTTGTTTATCATAAAATGTTGAGCAGCCTCTAGGGCCTCATCAGTTGAGCCTGCTTGCCATTCTATCTGGGAATTTTATGTTTATAGCTCAAACGGCTTTATCATAACATTCATAAAAACAGTAACTTTCATACATATTAATTCTCAAAATACTTCCGTTAAATCTAAATGATCAAATACAATTATCAAATCAGATCAAGCCACAAATTGAGATACTTGCTAAAAATACACCCATGGACAGTCCATTCATTGCATTACAGCGAATAACACATTTTCATGATTTCATTTACATATTCAAGTATGGGTTACAAGACCTGCACCTCATGTCATCGCATTTTGGGCAGCCGTGAATATAATGTACCATTATACAATCGACGCATTATTTCCCCCTTTACCCAACCTGAAGATGGCCTTCCAGAATTTGAACAAGGCTATATGCATAGATTTATGCCTAGAGTTCAGGCAATAGTGCCAGAAGGAGTCACTCTTGATGTTATTGTAATCAGTCACAAAAGGGCCCAAACCCTTTATGTACAGGGTTCCATGTTCCCTACATTCAAACACAATATTTTGGCCGGTCTCCAGTTATCCCACAGCTCCACATGATCGACATATTCTCCTCTCTTTAGGGATGCCCCGCTTTGGGCCAATAACCATTAGTAGCGTCAATCTACCAATGTGCAGCAAAAGTATAAACCTACGCAGCTCTGCAGAGGGGGACAGTTTGATTTAGCTTTGAACCGACTTGGGATTATGGACCAATAAGATAACAATAGGCCGATAACTGCTTAAAGTGGCAAGATGGTTATAGTTAGCGCACCATTCCCATTGTGCTAACTTAATATTGGATTTCTTGGTCAGTTCTTGCATTTCTGTTTTTTCAGAGCAATAGCGGACAGGGACATTAGACCCAGCTCCAGGCAAATAATTTTGACCGGGACCTGAGAGCCAAGTCCAAGTCCTAACATTGAGCCAAGCAAAATCTTTCATACTGATGGCATCTAATCCATATAATACTGATGTGCAAAAACATTGTTTATATAGGGTGAGTATCCCATGATAGCTGAAACCTGATGCCACTCTCACACACTTATACATCCTGTTCAGCTTGGTTATTGTTTTGTTTTTCCTAGCATTTACCAGTTCTACATAATCTGTTTTAGTAGAGAATTCGACAACCAAGTATTTATAGCCGGAGACTTGCTCTATAATATTTCTGTCGATAGCTGGGGTAGGAACCTTGGTGCGCTTATGTGAGAAATACATGACCTTCGTTTTCTCGTAATTCAATATTAGGTCATGGTCGCTGGCAAAGTTTTGTAGTGCTTCCATGGATCTCTTAAATCCTGCAAAGGTGTGTTCAAACAGGATCAGGTCATCTGCATAAGAAAGGCAGTGAACCTTACACCCCAGTATCTTTTGACACGCAATTATGTATCTTCTCTTTTGTTTTGTAATATTTTTATTTTGCAATATGAACAAACAACATATAACAATAACTAGTTGAATACCCGGTAGTAAAACATAATGAAGTCAAGAGAAAGAAGAAGAAGAAAACAAAAAAAGAAGGAAAAGAGAGAAAGTCAGTGAAAAGCCGCATATAGTCGATTTAAAAATTCCAACCATCAGATATATAAATTATGGAGAGCATCATACATTAATATATACATGAGAACCATGGAATGTACAGAACAAAGGCATAGCGAATCAAAAACAATGGTAATGAGATCTTCCAGGGACCAAAATTAAGTCATTGCAACTCACATATCAACCATACATATCGAGGAAGCATCCCCAAATATCCCAAAACTTTACAATGTCACCTGCTTGTTTGTGCATCACTTTTTCATAAGTGGAGATGGAAAGCAGTTCCTCTACCCAGTCATCAATACAAAAGGAACCGCTCGATTTCCAGGATCTTAATATCATTTTCTATGCAATCATGCAAGAGCGGAGGAGCCCAACCTTTTTGCAGAATGAAACTTCCTCCATCAGGGACACATCTCCCAAAATCAGTAAAGAGGCAGTCAAAGGGACCGTACAACATAGAACCAAACCTAGAACCAAACCTAACCTCTCACAGACAACCTCCCAAAATGCCTTAGTCTTTGGGCAGAACCAGATCAAATCACTGAGGGTGCCTCTCGCGTTCTTACACTTCCAACAAAGTTCGTTCTCCAGAAGGTGTCTCTTGAATAACCTTATGGGTGTCCAGTAAGATCTAAAAAGTAGCTTTGTCTGTGAAGCTCTAAGGCCTCAGTCCATACTCATCAGGCCTGTGTTATCACACCATCGTCGCCAACAACGCATATCAACCTCTTCCCCCAGTTCTTCAGTTCTTCTTCCCCCAGACTCCATACATTGTAGCTGCAGGGTGAGAAGCACTTTTACAGGTCAATAGAGTTGACCAGGCTATGTTCTGATCTGCTAGTTGAGACACATACAAACTTGCCATAATAATGCCCTTTAATTTCCTATATTCTGTAAATGTGCAATCAGACATGTTAAATGACCCGTTCAATTGTGCATATGATATCCATTTACCACCTTCAACTAGATCTTTAAGGTATTTAATGCCGACTAAAAACCACCCAGGCCAAAATAGGACTTTTCCCTGTGATTTCAGTGCCCGGTTAAACCAAATAGAATCATCAGGGAATAGATAAGGCTCTGTATTCATGCGCTTAGAAATTTCATGCCAACTGTCTTGTAAAAACTCAGTTAGTGGATTAACTCCCTTAGTTTGTTTCCTCTTGTTCGTCAATAAACCTTTGGGATCCAACTGTGACACAGCACTGCACTCCCAAACTAAGTAGTTTGTTTGCTGTTGTTCCTCATCTGTTTCAATGACGTTACATAGATGACGAGTGGTGAATGGCAAGTGACAGTCAACAAAGTTTGGTAAGTTCATTCCCCCTTGCTATAAAGGGAGCTGGACTTTCCACATTGCAAGTCTTGGTGGTTTTTCGTCCCAAATTAATTTTTGCATGATTCTGTCAATTTCCTTAAAAAAAATACCAGGCACTTTTATAGGAAGCATAGATAAAATATAATTCACCCATGGTGCCAGATTCATTTTTATACAGTTAATCTTTCCCCATGCGGACAGTTTCAGAAGTCCCCACCTATCTAAGTCAGATTTGAGTTTTGGTAAAAGCATTGTAAGATTCATCACTGGCAATTTGATCACCTCAGGACTGATCCAAATGCCCAGATATTTCATCTTTTCCGGACACCAGGTGAACTTGAATTGGGCACAGGTGAGTCGCAGGCAAATATTCTTTACTGGAAGAATTTCAGACGTACTCCAGTTCACCGTGTTACCAGAGACTAGGAAGAATTGCTGGATATCTTGCATCATGAACAGTATGCAACCTGTTGGGTCCTGTAGGGCCACCAAGAGATCATCTACATAGTGATAGATAAAATGTTCATGATCATTCCCAATTATTGGATGAAGCCTATCATCAGCTCGTAATCATATTGCCAATGGCTCCATCGATAAAAGGGCAAAAGCGGGCAGCCCTGCCTGGTACCCCTGTGAAGTGAAAAAGCGCTCGAAATAAGGCCATTCGTAAGTACACTTGCAGATGGATTTGCATATAATAACCAAATAATAACCGTACCCAGAGCTTAAAGTCCTGGCCAAATTTCAATTTTATAGAAACATTTCATTTTGTCTAAACATGAGAACAAAAAGGCCCATTCCACACGATCAAACGCCTTCTCGGCATCCAGCGATATAACAGCAGTCGTGATTGGTTGCTTATGCCCTTGCTCCATTGATAATAGGCGTCTCATGTTGTCAGCCATCGTCCCCCCAGTGACAAAGCCGACCTGATTCTCATGGATCAACGACGGTATAACTGCTCCCAGTCTCAAAGCCAAGCACTTAGCAAGAATCTTGCAGTCAGTATTAATCAGACTGATTGGCCTGCAGTTTTCACATCTTGCAACAGACCTATCTTTCTTCTTCAAGATCGTTATTAAAGCATGTTGCATCGTGTCTGGCATGGAATTAGTCTCAAAGGCATTGTTATAAACATCACAAAGAAGCTGTAGAGCAGAATCAGGTAGTATCCTATAAAACTCTACAGGCAATCCATCTGTGCCTGGTGATTTGCCCACAGAAAGTTTATAAATGGCCATACGAATATCCTCAACTTCTATTCTCTGTTTAAGACTAGCTGCTTGATCATTTGACAGATGGGAGACGTCTATCACAGCATTTTCACAATTCAATTCCGATTTGTAAAGTTTTCCATAGAAGTCATGGAACAGAACATTTTTTTTTTTGTTGTGTTTTCAGGACTTCGCTTGGGTCGCTGATTGCATTGATAAATCGATCACTCTCGGCTACTTTTAACTTATGTGCCAGGAGTTTGCCTACCTTTTCTTCATTTTCAAAGTAGTTGATTTTCTGCCTGAATAAGGCATAGTCTACTTGGTCGGATATCAATTTATTTAATTAAAATTTAGCGTTCCTCAATTGAGACTTAGTTCCTTCATCTCGGCTAACAGCAAAGCAATTGTCTAGATGCTTAGCCTCAGTAGACAACCTTTGAATTTCTTTGATTTTCAGTTTCCTTTGCTTGCCAGTTTTTGATATTAACACACCACAGACAAAACATGTCATAGCTTCCCAGGCTGTGGAGACTTTGACATCCTCAGACCTATTGATTTGAATGAAGTCTTTAATTTCCTCTACAACTTCATCTTTAGTCTGCTCATTTAGCACAATGTTAGAATTCATTCTCCACCTGGATGACTTGAGCATATTATGTTGTAAGGAAAGACGTAAAGATACAGGTGCATGGTCTGAGTGCAATGAGCCCAATACTAGAGTCAAAACAGCTGGAGGTCACTTGGCCCGAGGTCAAGAAGAAGTCAATGTGGGAAAAGGTATCATGACACAATGAGTGAAAGCTGTAATCTCTTTCAGACGGGTGCTCTAAGCGCCATATGTCCGCTAAATTGAATTTATTCATCAGGCATTCTAAAGATCTCCTGCCCTTCTTCGGGACACGCGTATTGTCTCCATTTGAGCGATCTAATGCTGGATCAAACACCTGGTTAAAATCACCAGCTAACACAATTGCACTAACACCAAAACTTTTAATCAATTGTGCAAGTTCGTGGAAGAAAAGGGGGTCATCCAAATTGGGTGTGTACATATTGCATAAAAGTATCGTTGTATCTTGTACTTTTCCTTCTTCCTTCCTTGTCTGTTTTGCTTGAGATGATTGACAAAGGCAGGTTTTTCTTAATGAGTATTGAAACGCCTCTTTTACTGGTCGAATGAGTTGAGAAAAAGGTTTGGCTGACCCATCCCCGTTGAAGTTTTTCAGCTTCTTTACAGTCCAGATGTGTCTCCTGGAGGAAAGCGATGTCACATGAAGTTGATCTCAAATAGGATAAGATTTTGGTCTGCTTCGCCACAGTCTTTAGGACATTAACATTGCATGAAACAATGTTAAGATCATTTACAGATCTGGAATTCATGCTGTCAATCTTAATCAAGGTAAAAAAATAAGCGTGATCAGTATAGAAAAGAGATCAGAAAAAGGAAAGGAAAGAAAAAAGAACCCACGCCCCATCAGGGCATGAGTAAACCAGATAACACTGGTACTAGTTACAAATAGATGGCACACTGCTCAGACGTAGCACTAAGGTAGTTCAGCAGAAACAATAACCTTAGCAAACTACTATAAAATTAAATCACCAACCCCAGCTCCCCCCCATTCCCACCCTATATATTTATTCAGTGGGTGACACCAAAATGTAAGAAGAATCGATACCCCCAATAAACCCCTATTTCAAAACAGTAACATCTATGGACGTATGCCATAGTCAATCAATGTACTAACCTAATAACAAGGGGTGTCAATCGTAACATGTGAGGTACAACAGTCATAACCCCATTTACGACCAAGCAGGCTCACTTTTTCACCCCAATACATCTGCCCAAACCATGCTGTCTAAATCAATCCAGTAACAGATCACACCTACAACTCAGCATCACTAATACTTGGTCTTCATAAAGGCAATGCAAAAAGACCATAATAGCCGGCTAATACATATAGCGAACTCTGGCACCAGACACTGGGGTACAATAATAATAAACACCTGGTTCTCTCGCATGCGATTCAGAATCTCATTCATCACCAGTTAGTGCATACGGGCCAAGGTCCCCTTTATGAAATTACATATGTGTCAAAACGCTCAGAGATTCTGCCTTCAGAGAAGCCAACTATGTGCTGCCTCACACATGAATTCTGTAATACATATGTTCTAATGGCTCACCCTTCCCTTTCTTATTTACCCTAATAACACATTTCACCTATAAACACAGTGCAACTCTATCAAGGAGAAGTAGCGGCACAAAAACAAATCTATTTAAATTATAAATATGAGGAAGTATTGGGGTCATATATGTACCTTCATAGGAAAATCCCTGCTTCAAGGCTAGCTCGTGCATCCGCTAACAATTGTTTTTTCCTGGCAGCCACAATCAGGGTTAGGTTTTCATTTCTGTCAATGGTCTGTAAATTAAGCAGAAATTTTAAACAGCCTGTACCAGCGATTATCTCTACAATCACTAACGATTGAAGGAGGTGCGCAGTTCTTTCAAATATTACAGTGTATCAATCCACCCCGGCCACCTGATACACTTCAGATTCCCATCACCTGGTCGCTTTGCGGGCACGACTTCCCCAATAATACCACC
The DNA here is from genome assembly GCF_040938575.1 of Ambystoma mexicanum. Classification (NCBI taxonomy): domain Eukaryota; kingdom Metazoa; phylum Chordata; class Amphibia; order Caudata; family Ambystomatidae; genus Ambystoma; species Ambystoma mexicanum. The sequence goes on along the minus strand of NC_090926.1, from coordinate 1,086,077,171 downwards.
CCAGGATATACTAAAATGTGCTCATCCTGAACTTCAAACATATAGAAGTGTGCCAAAAATCAATCATGCATTTATCAAAAATCAAACATTATGTATCTACTCAAGTACGCCCAGGAGTTCAGATAGATATATTAATAATAATAAGGGGGCAAGCGAACACCCCAGTTTTACACCATTGTTAGTGCTGTTTGGTGCCAATATCATACCCATACTGTCCAGCCTGACTTGCACTGATGTGTTCTCATGCAATCCCATAGCAGCCAGAAACAGATCCCGTGGGCAGCCCAATTGATTCATTTTGGCCAGTAACGTACTCCTATTTACTGTATCGAAGGCCGCCCGGAAGTCTATCATGGCGACATATAGGCCAGGTTGACGCTTAGTTTTAGTCTTCCTTGTTAGGTAGTCAAGTAAGCACAAGTAACCACAGAAAGTGGTATGTTCCTGAGCCTGCACAGAAACCCATTTGGAACTTGCTTAGTAAGCCTATAGACTCCACCAGTTAGTCAATTTGTCAAGTAACAGTGAAACAAAGATTCTTCCTGTGGAGTTTAACATGGCAAGTGGTCGAAAGTTCTTAGGGCATGTTCTACACTCCTTCTTGTAAATAGGTACAAAAACAGAACAACGCCAAGATTCAGGGACCATGCCCTTCTCAGACACTTTCCTAAACAGGAGGTAAATAAGCATTCCCCAGTATTCCATATCATTTATTTTTTTATTGCGTTGGGGAGCGCATTAGGGCCGGGTGCTCTAGAGTCTTTTGACATGATCTCATAATTTGTGAAGTTCAGACAGACCCTTGCCCCAGGCCATAATAGATTTTGCATGGGAGAGTGTGGGTCATAGAAGGCCTTGTGAACATGCATAATCCACTCTGTCTCACCAATCAATAGCACTTATCTCATGAGTAATTGTTTGCCAGTAACAAAATGCGAGACAAGAACTCTTTTGGCTTGTTCTGTCTCATTCTCAATGGCAGAGTACTTGTTAAAATCGCAATTTATCCTAGAGATGTGGTCTGATGGGGATTACTGCTTTTTTTGTCCAATTAGATTTCTTAGAATTTTTTTCTTTAATAAGAATTGTCAGTCATTCTGTTAGCAACCGTGTCAGCATCAGTCAATGTGTCTGGCCACTGCAGTTTGTCCATGAATTGTTTGTAGAGCCTTTCTTTGAGGGGTGCTCTAAGTAGCTGTTTGAGATCAGCAATATTGGGGTTATAGTGTGTTGTAACTGTGGCTCGTTGTTCCGAAAATGCTATAGGGTTTTCTGGCAGTGATGGGAATTGCTGTGCCTTATGGTAGAGGTCTGTTGAGCTTGAAGTGTGTATGATCTGAGTGGCACCATGGGCGGTGGCTGCAGGATAAGTTTGCATAGGCATAATGGAAGCATCTGGTGATGGGATAGGAATTGCTAGGACCACAGGTGTCCAGTGTGGGAGGTCGTGAAAAAAAAGTGTGGAAAAGTTGCAGGTCTTGAGGCGATCGGTCATGTTGTGTATAATATTTGGATAGAGACCCTCAAATTTCTGCTGCTAGATACTTTTGTATGCATTTTTCTGATAAAATATTGTGTAAGCTTTTGGGGCAGAAAAGATGAGCTGGGGTGATTTAAAAATAAGGGTTGAATTTGGTATAGCAGCTGGTAATGGTGTTGAAGCAGCTAGCGTAGATTTTTTTAGATACATTGAGGGAGACAGAGTGAGGCAGGAGCTTATAATAGTTTGCTGACTGAAAGTAAAAAATGATGCCAACATCCGAAAAACAACTGGCACTTCTGTACAGATAATTGCTACAGTTTGCCATTGTAGTGTGAAAGAAAATAACATCAATCTGTTGGAATACAGGTTCTGGTTGTTGTGATTATAGAACCTGGCTGCTCCAGGAATGGCAGCTTGAAGCTGAGCTCCTGTGCCCTGAGCTTATCTGCTATTGCTACAGTGGCTGACCTTACCACTACTGAATCACCTCAACCAGCTAAAAGACAAAAAGGAGGGGATATTGATACTACAGAGAGTGAAAGAAGAGAAGATAAACTTCTGGAGCTTTTAAACCAAACCATATCTGACATTGCAGACATCAAGACAACATTGTTTGCTTCAGAAGAAAGATATACTGAGTTGTCCACCAATGTCGACTCAGTGGAAAGTCACCTGAACAAGGTGGATGAAAACACACAGAGAATGGCTGAGCAAATAAGGGAATTACATATTCAAAAAGAGAAATTAACCCTTAAGGCCTAGGAACAGGAATACTTCTCTAGAAGAAATAATATTCGAATTGCAGGATTTCCAGAAAATGTTGAGAAGAATTGTCCTATGGATTTCCTGTAGAAATGCCTATTAAAATTACTTAAACTGGATCCTAAAATGCCTTTTGAAATACATTGAGCTCATAGTTCTCTGGACCAAAACCAGCATTAGGACAGAGACCTCGACATTTTATTGTGAAGTTCTTAAGATTTCCTGTAAAAGAACTAATCCTCAGAGTGTTTCGGAAACTGGGTGATCTCTCTTGGGGAGGTCACAAAATTTATGATTTTTGGAGACTTGGGTAGAGATGTACTCGACAAGAGAATAGCTTTTAATATGGCAAAAGAGAAAGAAAGCAAGGAGCAGGAACCTAAAATATTACATGGTTTGTAGGAGGGTCTGGGTTGGCTCTAGAAATGGAACCTGCCCGTGCTGAGCGCCACTTTTATTATGGGTTGGAGGACTGTTCTGGTGTCGCAAGATCACAGGAGTGGTTTGGGGTTTAGCCTGGACCCCAATTTGGTGCGTAGGAGAAGTGAGAAGTGGGTTTGCTCCTGGTTATCTTGCTTCAATTTTCGGGATAAATAATCCTTCTAACACGGTAGTTAGTGCGATACAGGTTCGCTTTTATTAATGGTATTTTCTTAATACAGTGGTGAGTGTTTAGAACACTGTTCTGGCATTTGTGCACTAGCTCGGTCAGCCAACACGTGTTTCGACCCAGAGGGTCTTTCTCAAGGCAAGTAAGTCATGCTGCGATCCCCAGGTGGGGTCCTTGTCGTGTTTTAGTGGCTGTCAGTGGAAGCCGCAGGAAGCAACCCAACACGGGATTTACTCTTACTCAGAGCCCAACATGAGCCGGACTGCCTTAAGGACCGAGCTAGTGCACAAATGCCAGAAAGACTCAAACATGTGGACAGAGTCTGACCAATAATGTCAATTGATTGGATTCATTGTTGTTTTTTTTAGATGGAATCAGCAGTTGGGAGCATATTGTGATTGCATTATAATAATGTAGCAGTTTTTATCGGCCTGCAATGGTGTCCATGTTGCTTTTAATATGATCTATGTTATGCTTTTATGGCTATGATGCCAAAATAAAGGTGCTACTGACTGACAAAATGTATATTCTTTCTGTCACATAACAAGAAGCCAGGTCAGTGTTTAGCTCAGCAATTCTGTAAACCAGTGCAGTGTGCTATCGCTTATGATTAAGGGTGTGTGTCAATATTGCAGTGGTGGACACAGAAGTGTGAGATAAAAAGGGTGGGTTGGAGCGTCATTTGAACATTCATAATGTGTTGCTGTTCATGGTTATTGAACACATGCTCTCTTATGTGCGGTGCAAGTGTATATTGTGGAATATTTTGACCCATTCCAATGTGCCCCACTGCATCACTTTCCAAATGGTGAAAGAAACAGCCGAAAATTGATGCGCTGACTCCCGTGCGCGCCAAAATCTGCAAAACTGCGTTGGTGTCGCCACCAGAAAAGGCTGCATACCCTCCACGCACAGTGAAGGGAGGGGGGAAAAACAGAGTTATCACTACAGGAGCATTCAAGTGGGCTTTGCCACATTCAACATGGAGCAAAACAGCAGAAGTGTGCTGAAAAACGAAATTGCTTTTAAAATGCTAGCTTTGCAACCTTCAAAAGTGCTGTTTTGGCTCTAGATCCATTTATTTCCATTGAATCATTGAGAGTAAAAGGGTACTGAAATGCCAGGATCACCCAGTGTGGCTCAGAGGAACCGGGCCTCATTGACTGACAGCTATAGAAAATGTATGGAAGGAAAAAAGCAGCCCAGGAACAATTGTTGTCACTTCCACTGGGAAAATGCGGCTAAAATTGCAACATGTAACAAAATCAGCTGTGCAGACAGAAACTTTAAACCAATACCTACAACGATTACATGATTGATTAACATCTTTCTGTACCTACCAGGGTAATTTTTCAAACACCCTGGTATTCCTGACTCTGTAGGAACAATTTGTCTCCTACTGAGATTTTTTTCCCAGATAAATTGTTGAAATTTACCCTAACTGCTTTTAATGAATATATTTCATTTTGTGTATTTATGTATATATTGTGAATGCTTTGTTGAATGCTGTTGTCCCTTCTTTTCAATTCTTTTTCATTCTTTTCAATATTTTTATGTAACTTTTGTTAAAAGTGATCTGACTCAAAAATGCATTTAGTTTATTAAATTTCTGTACTCTATGACTTCTTCTTTGGTTTCTTTCATGTGACATTTTTAAGCACATTCCTTTTGCATTCCTCTGGAGATATAGTTGAAATAATTGACAGAAATCAGGACTGTCCTGAGCGTGGGTACCTTGGTTGGTTCTGCTTTATGAGAAACTTTAAACCAAGGCAGGATACATGCATCCAGACTGCAAACAATCCCAGCACTCAAGGTAAGACCTAATGCTGAATAAATTGTGTATGTGCTGCAGAGGAAAATCTGATTTAAAGGACTCAGTTTAATGTGCTTTTTCAGGAATGAAGTGCAAAATCGCCTGTTTTGAAAGCAAGTTTTTGTTTAAAGGTTTAATTCTTTCAGAATGATTAAGGATTGCTAATGTAAAAATCCACCGATAAACTGTGTTCATTTTTATATGTTTTAATGAAAGATGTAGGTGAAAACTTAAAGTAACCCAGCTTGGAGTTAATACATTATTTTTTTTTAAATTCTGCTTGACAGTCCTCAGCCTGGGAAAGGGTGACACTTCAGGTTGACACCTCACTGCTGGCAGAAAGGCCTAATTGCTGGAGGGAGGCCTCACATACTCAGAACAAAGGACCTCATTAGACATTTGTCTTTGCCCCAAGCAGGGACAACAGAAGGCTTGGACAATCATCCTTCCAGGGGAGGGGCAGGATACTGGGAGAGGCTTCTCAGTGAACTTCAAAGAACTGGTCATTTATTCCCACTTGGGAGGGAAAGAAAAAAAACTGATTTGTGATTTTAGAGTTAATTACTTACTTTGCCACAGAATTACATGACATTTAACTTGCCGGCAAAAATTAGTAAAGGAATGAAAAGTACATACATTGAAATCTGAATTTATGGTAGACATGTGAAGACTTGGTAGGATTTCTTACTGTGTAAGGAACTGAAGTTATGCAAAAAGACTAATTGCGCCAAAACTATTAATGCTGCATATCTAATATTGTGTACCCATGTTGTAGGGGTTATTGCACATATATGTACCGAATTAGGAATTGTTAGGCCAAACCTTTTTGATAAAAAATGACAATATTTCATAGAAAGACAACACCAGGTCTCACCGATTTGGGAGTTGGAGGTAAAGGTAACCCGCAAAATTTGTAATTTATGTGTCCGATTTTATTAGAGGGCATAAGTATGTAAATGTGTAGTTGTGGGAAAGTAACATTTTGGTCCAAATAACTGGGAGGTTCCCAAGTCACATCATAAAACATGAAAACACTTTCTGTCATCCTACCAGCAAAGATAAAGGCGGGAGCTGTTCCTTTGACCAATCATAGCCTTGTGGGTGTGGGTGGTAAGTCTGCCCCTACCATAAACTGAGTGATGTCACTTGGCAGGATAAATAAGGGAACCTCACAACACACAGGACACACTGTGATTCCTGATCCCATCCTGATTTCCGCGTGACGCTCTGTTCCAGACTTCTTCATCTTGTTCCTGAATTCTTCATCTTGACCAATCCAAGACCTCAGCATTTGCTGAACTCTTTTCAGCTAGGCCCAAATCCTGAAACCATCCCAAAACTCAAGGGAAATAATTCTGATCCAGTCTGGCTTGCTACCACTAACGCTTGCCTGCTGAAACTCACCATCCCGCTGATCTACAGTGTCCAGCAACCAGAAGGGTCAATCCAATACAATCCAGTCTGAGGTGCCACTCCGTGGACCAGAACCACCCAGCTGATCCAATTCTGCCAGATGTGCCCTGCTGTCTGTAGATCCAATCCGTGATGACCAAAACCTTACGGTCCAATCTTAAATTACAGTGGACTGTAAGTATAAATAGGAATCATAGTAAACCATAGTCTATTTGCATTACTTGTCCTATCCCAATCTATAACCCATCCTCTCTTTAACTTAAGAACTTGTAATAGTGTCACACCAGTCTTGAAACCTTGCTTTGATTCCTTGTGCTAGTAATAATTTCTTTAAAATCCTTTTGTCTTGTGAAATCCCAAACCCTTAAATTCTCCCACGGGTAATCAGACTGAGTCCTCCAAGGTGGACACAGAGGTGCTGGGGTTGGTTTCCGTGGACCACTCTGGAGCTTAGTGTGTTTCAAACTGGTAACCAGCCTGAATACTCTAGTTTAGAGCATAATTGTCATTGTAAAAACTGATTTCTGTTTTCATTTTCACGCCTTTATTTTCAAAAACAGACCTGTAGCTACATCCCTACCCTAAAACTGCATCTTTGACCTGTTTTTCTTAAAAATCGCATAGTGAAAATTAGGCGGGAATACGCAATTTTGCAAAAGTTTTACACGTGTGTTTTCCCATACAAAGTATTTCTAAACTTCGAACCTGATTCAAAGTGTGCGTTGTTGCTCATATTGTAGCTTATGTTTGTTAGAATCTTTTCAGTGTTGCTCCCATAGGAATTTATATCAATTTAAGGACTTTTTGCACACTTTTCATTGTTCTTCTCAGCCATTTTCAACTGTCATTTTAAAAGTGTGAAAGTTCCAAAAACGTTGTCTCTTTTTCGGGGAGGGAAGATTGCATTCAAACCCTATACACTGTTCTATATTCCTGAATACCTGCTGCTTACTTACTTCTGTGTAGAATTGCTTCTTTGTGAGTTGAGAACTTTGCAAGGGGGAAATCTTAACTTTCAACAAGCCAAAACTGTTCTTTTCCTTGTGTTTTATCTTCTGTATTGATATAAGTGAATTCAACTGCCTTACCTACTTTCGGATTTGTATTGTCACCACATTGGTGATTGCTGCCGTATATATTAAAACCTATGTTTGATTTGAATTTTATATAAATAAATCTTACCTTTACCAACCAGCCTGATTCCTGGTCCATTGTGACCAGGGGGTATGTTGAGGAGGGGTGTGATATGAGTGGTATATCACTCAGAATATTGAACCTATGGACACAATAAATAAGTATTTCATTTGTGCATTGCATGCTAGGCTGAGACTCGGGTGTATTGCCTGATTGAAATCCTTAACAATGTGCGGCCAGCATATTAAGGAAGCCAGTGCCGGCAAAGAAACTGGTGTTAGCTTAATCGCTATCCTCCTGTCTACTGGGCTTGGAGGAGGGGTGATGGGCTTGGGTAAGGAAACCATCTGGAAACTGGCTGAGCAACACAGAAAATACCACTTGGCCAATTGTGTTGAGTAGTCCTGTGCTCTTTCTTGATTTCCCTGTGGCAGGAAGTTAAAAACTGACAGTAGATTTGTAGAGCGGGCATCATATTCTGTATGCAGATTCTCCTTTGTAGGACATACTGAATGTGCCGGAGGATCATTATGATGATCTCATTATCTGGCTTGTATAGAGTCAGTGTTGTTCATAACCATGGCACAGAGGCTCACCTTCTCCCCTTCCACATTCTCAACTAGACCAGGGGCCTCCTCTCCTCCTCCCACTGAACTGCCATGGCATCCTTTGAGACCATCATCACCTCCTAAAAATGCCTGTTGATGTGACAAGCCCCATTCATGTTTCTCCATGGGCCGCTTCTTGGCCTATGCCCTTTGATGCCCTTTTTCATGGAATTATGTCCACCAAGCCTTATCTGGTCTCACAGTATGTGAACTGCTTACATTCATTAAGCTAAAATGCCCTGCTAGTCTCAGTTTGACACACTGCATTTTTCATTTAATTTCTTGAGGCACAGAGAGCTTTTTCTGAGTGTTTGCAATGTGTTATTTTGCTATTGTTCTGCAGTACTGTTGATGGTTTTATGTCATTCAATCGCAAGGATTTTTTTGTAGCTTTCTTGCCGATCTATTTTCTTTTTTTTAAAATGTTGGAGATTCCCCTCAATTCATCCCTTTCCAGTGTTGTACTACCTATTCCCCACACCCCTTACCCCTTGTGTCCCTTTGCCGCCCCCCACATATTTTTCATTCGTTTTTTGCATCCGCAAATCAGCAGCAAAAAACTCAGCCAAAAAAAAAACTGGCGATGAATGAACATCATACCCTGTGGATATAACACTCAGAGAGTGTTTGACTGTGCTAAATAGAATTTTCAGGCCATTTCCTTGTTTTTAGAAACATAGCATTCACTGAACGTGTGGATTGTGATTGGCATGGCTTAACAGAGTGTTTAAGTTTAACATACAAATGAAGGGTACCGGTGCAGAAAATAGGGGATTGGAAGTCAGGAGATTTTTTGGTTAGACTCAACCCTGGGGCAATAAGAAATGTTTGTGTCAAAAAAGATGATGGGGAGAGGGTATGGACGGTCCTGGGACAAGAAGTAGAACAAGCAAGGGAAAATGAATCGGAAGATCAAGGTGGCAGAAATAACGAAGAGGCCGAGCAAGAAAGAGATCAGAAAAATACTAAAAAAGGGGTTGAAAACAAAATAGACATGCAGATGCCCCTTATACATAAAGGAGTAGGGATAACGCAGTATATGCCATGGCCTCAAATGGACAAAAAATATTTGATTTAAGCTTTCTCCCAGCTTACAACCAGAGCCAGTAAATTGATCTATGAATTTGAAAAACTAACACCAGGGGTAGCTTTAGCATTAGGAGACCTTAAGAGTTTACTGGTCACCATAGTTGGGGACCAGGCTGGGGACACAAAAACAAGGGCTGGGTACCCTGGGATAATTCTGCAAATAACAAACATGATGGAGCAGCCTTTAATGAAGTAAGGGCAAGTGTATGGGATGCCCTATGAAAGATGTACCCAGATACCCTGAGTTCACACAAGAGGGCAATGGGACCATTATTTTATTTTATCGTACAGAGGGGATTACCAGAAGAGGTCCAGAAGGCACTAGATAAAATTGTGGGAGTTGAAGCCAAAGGGTGGGGGAGATACAAAGTATACTAGCCCACCATTGTAAAAGAATCATGGAGCGGGACAGGGAGACCGCCCAGAAGCGGCAAAAAGGACGAGGCAAAACTAGTGGAAAAGAAACTAAATAAGGTTGCCATTCAAGCACCGGTGACAGCACCCGCTCAGGGGGGAAAGACAGGAGATACTCAACAGATTGTGAATGCCACAATTGCGGCTTTATGGGTTGAAGAAGGACAGGGACAATGAGGTGGGAGGGACAGTACCCCAACCAATGGTGGCAGTATGACGGTGCACCAATGGGAAGAGAAGTATTTCGAGGAGGAAGAGCAGGAGGCTTTGTGGGGATAGGGCCAAAGTGAGGAGGAGTGGGAACATCACAGTCCTGGAACAGGCCTGGGATGGGATTTAATTATGGGCCATCACCTCCAGGGCAGGGATTCCAAGGGCCTCAAGGAATGCGACACCCGCAATTTGGGAGAGGGGGGTCAAAATCAGGTTCCTAATGGGGCTGACAGGAAAGGTCAACATGGGCAGCAACAGCAGCAGGGTGAGGGAACACAGTTTAACAGGATGGCAGGGGGAACGGGTGCCCCATTCCAAGGAGTTACTATGGCGGTGGGTGGCCCTTTTTCATTCCCTGGGACATGTGCATATTCTGATTAGGACAGACCACAGAGAGCACTTGCGTGTCCAATCCTATTGTCAACTGCACACTCTAAAGAGGAGATCTTGGTGGAGGCGGAAATGATATGATATGATATGATATGGCATTTGTAACGCGCCTATACACAAGTGTTTCAAGGCGCGAAGGGGCAGGGGGGGGACAAGGGGAGACAGACAACGATCCTACTAGGCCAGGTGTCATTCAGATCGGGCAAGGGTAGAGGGGACTGGGAAAAAGTGCAAGGGGAAGGGAGAGGGGGAAAGTGCTGTACATGGTTAGTAGAATACAAGATAAATAATAGGGCCAGCTGGTGGCAAGTGCAAGGTAAGTGCCGGGAGAAGGGGCTGTAGGATACAGAGACAGTCCCGTAGTGCAGGTAGGCAGTTGAGGGAAGAGTGGCAGGGCCAGGGACAGAGATCGGAGAGTGGCCCGGTAGCAGATTCAGTCCAGGTTCATTATTTTTAGCAGGGGCGAGAGGGAGAGAAAGCGGAGGCAAAGAGGAAGGTTTTGAGGTGCTTCCTGAACCGGAGATGGTTCTCCTCAAGTTTCAGGAAGGCTGTTCCAGAGGGAGGCCCCTGCTGCGGAGAGAGATCTACCCCCAGCTCGCTGCTTGGAGAAGCAAGGAAACAAGCTATTTATATTTATGGTAGATTCAGGTGCAACTAAATCATGCATTAGGGAGGGGAACTTTCCATTATCAGGCAAAACTGTTGACAAGTAAGGATTCTCTGGGGCTATTTCTATGGTTCCATACACTGATGAGCTGATTATAAAAGTGGGAGGGAAGGTAGTACGAGCCCCCTTGTTATAGTTTGAGAGTTCCCCTGTTAACTTGTTGGGTAGGGATCTGCTCAGTAAACTAAATGTAACTATATCATTCATAGATCAAGGGGTCTTGTGTTCCACTCCAGAGATGTATGTAGCTTGAGCAATGGTAATAATCAATGCAATGGCAAGGGAATCAGTGGTCTGTGGGGTTCCTGTGGTCCTGGACATATTTGTCTATGGCATCAAGGTACTAGCAAAAACAGTGCCTCAAATTGCGACAAAATGTTGGCGTGTACCCACAGATTTTATTTTCCGACCCATGGTGCCACCCCAGATGGTGGCAGGGACAATATTGTCATGAGATTTGCAAGGACTAGTAGTGTCAGACAAAAGAGTAGTCCAGATTGGAACAGAGCAGGATGGGTGCGAGTGCTGCACGGTACTATGTGTAGACCCGACATTACAATTGAAGGAAATTACTGATGAGGAGTTATTTGAGGATAGTGAGCAAAATGGGGAGACCATTTATTAAATCTGCATCCCTTGTGATGTGATATGGTACAGTATAGCAAGGTACAGTGCCCCTGATGGCAGTGGTAACCCCGTCTTTATTTTTTGAGGAGGACATGAGATATGTGCCAGCACAATTATGGACTGTTAATCCACATGATCTTGGGTTACTGAGAGATGTGACCCCAGTGCATATTACATTAAAGTCAGGAGCAGTACTCCCGAGGGTGCGGCAGTACCCGTTGTCAAGGGAAGCAGAGGAAGGGATAAAATACACTATTCAGGCTCTATTAGAACAAGGGATCATTGTGCCATCCACGTCCCTGTGTAATACAGCCATACAACCAGTCAAGAAAGCAACAGGGTGTAGTTGGAGGATGATCCAGGATCTACATCCACTTAATGACGTGGTGCAGAAGGAGTTTCCGGTAGTTCCAAATCTGGTGACGATCCTATGTAGCATTCCCAAAACAGTGACATACTTCACAGTGGTGGATCTGAAGAATGCGTTCTTCTCAATCCCACTCCATCCTGATTCATGGTATCTCACTGCGTTTATGCATTGTCAACTGCACTTCAAGCACACAAGATTGCCCCAAGGGTACTGTGAAAGTCCAAGTAATTTCAATATAGTGCTGCATGCTGACTTGGGAAATATTGAGGTGCCTAGCACAATCATCCAGTATGGGGATGATCTGCTGGTATGTAGTGAAAATGAACATCAGTACAGGAGGGATTCTATTGCATTATTGCAATTTCTGGCTCACAAAGGGTACAAGGCAGATAAAAAGAAGCTACAATACTGCTAACAGGAGGTGCTTTACTTGGGGCAACTTATTTCTGCGACCGGAAAGAAAATATTACCAGGTAGGGAGGCGGCAGTACCCACCACCCATAGGCTCAGTACTGTCAAGGAAATGCAGCAGGTTTTGTGCTAATGTAATTATTGTAGGGCATGGATCCTAGACTACGCAGACTACATAAGGCTGCTGTTACAAAGTCTCAGAGAAGGAAATAAGACAAAAAATGGTTAATTGGAATGGACTGAAGAAATGAATAGACAATTTGAGGACTTGAAACAAGCTATTTGTATGGCCCCTGTTTTAGCAACTCTGGATTATACACAGGAGTTTTATTTATTTTCCCACTCTGATGTACGGCCCATGACAGCAGTATTGACCCAAAAGAGCACAATGGCCCATAAGCCATTGGCTTATTATAGTGGGACACTTGACTCAGTCATGCAGGGACAGTTTACATGTGAACAAGAACTCACATCGGCTACATTTCTTATAGAGAAATGTTCAACGATTGTCATGGGGTGCTCTGTTACCTTGTTTGTAGAACATTCACTATTCTCCATTTTGGAAGATCTAAATCAACCTTAACAACTCAGAGATCCTCTGCATATGAGATTGTACTATCCGAACCTCATATTCATACAATAAGGTGTAGGACGGTGAATCCCGCCACATTTTTGACACAGGCATCCACTGATGAAGACCTAAAAATGCATGATTGTGCTACATACAATGGTGAAGAGGATGTTAAATCTAAAGCTAGAGACAAGTGCATTGACAGATGGAGAGATACTATATGTTGAAGGGCCATAAATTATTGACCAGAAGAGGCATACAGGGGCGGCAGTGGTGCGTGGTAAAGGGTGGATCATGAAGTTCAAATCATGAAAAGATTACCTATGCATTATTCAGCTCAGGTAGCGTAACTTGTCGCTCTCATAGAGGCATTGAGGCATTGAGAGCCTCTCTAGGGCAGTCTGTCACCATCTACTCAGACTCGGCATATATCACGACAACAGTGCATGCGGGTCTGTCTCGGTGGAAGAGGAGAGGGTTTTGAAGGGCAGATGGCTCTCCAGTGCAGCATGCAAGTCTGTTGGAAGAACTGATTGAAGCCTTATCATGGCCCTCTGCTGAGGCATTTGTCAAATGCTCTGCCCATACTAATGCCACAGATGAAATCTCTAAGGGCAATGCGGCTGAAGACCAGACGGCCAAGTTGGCAGCCTATCTCCCAGATACAATGTTAACAAAGTGTAAAGTGACTACCCCTGTAGAAAGCAAGACCACAGTTCCATACACAGGATTGCCCATATCACAGATTATAGAGTTGCCAGGGAAAGCGCCTGAGGAGGAAAAGGAGCTATAATGGCAGAGGGGATGCAAACAGTCTCCCACTGATCTACTGTGGAGGCAGGAGAGCTCTGGGATGGTGGTGATGCCCCAAGAATTACTCTGTGACATTTGACCAACTACATTTCCCCTCCCACAGCTCCAGACAACGTATTGTGGCAGATATCCAGGAGGTCTGGATTGTACCAAACCTCTAGGAGAGCATTTCGGAAAAAGCAATACACTGTCTGACATGCCAAATTTTCAGCACAGGTATGACATTAAGGACATTAAGAGGTACATTACCTCGCCCTATGGGGCCGTTCCGTGAACTACATATAGATTATGCAGATATGAGGGAAAGGTGCAATGGCTATGGGTACCTTATTGTGGTGGTTTGCCCCTTTTCAAGGTGGATGGAGGCAGGACCATGTGCACACCCAGATGCAAAGAGCGCAGCACGGTTCCTGGTAAGAGACGTGTTTCCACGATGGGGCTTGTGCAAAGTACTGAGATCAGAAAATGGCACACATTTCTTTAATTTATTTCTTTTTATTTTCTTTTATTTTTTTTATTGTATAAAGTTTATTACAAACTTTTACAAATTTGTTCACATTGGCTTATTTTTAAATCGTTCCTTAAAAAACAAGTATCTTTCTTACAGTTTTTGAAAAATTAAAAATAAAAACAGATCAATTAAATGGCAAATGGTCCATTTATCATTTCACATTCCATCAATAGCTCTGTATCTTTGCTTTAATTGCTGCTAATGTTCCGTCCTTGTCTTCACCTTTTGGAACAGTAATTTTAAGAAGTTGGCAGTGGCATAGTTCACTTTCTGGTCAGCCATTCCATATATCCGGTCCCCTCATTTTTCTGCATCTAGCCCAACTTTCTTATGTATCACGTTCAGCAGATGAATAGATCTTAAGTCCTTCAAATTCGGGCAGAAGAGGCAAAGGTGCGTCAATGTTTCATTCTCATTCTCGCAGAATCTACAACCATCAGATTCTTCTTTTCTATATCATTTTAGAGTGGTTCTGTTTTGCAAGACATTCAGCCAGAATCTCATTAACAAGTTTCGGTCAAAACTGTTCGGGAACTTTTTCAGATAAGTTCTTGTTTGGTTTAGGTTGCCAGTGGGGATCTTATTGAAACTGTGAATTTTTAAAGACAGTCTTTTTCCTGATGTAACATCCCAATCGATTGCCAATATATTCTTTGTTATTAACATGGGCTTAGTACAGAGGGTTGCTTTCGAAAGTCCTGTGCCAGTAAGACTGGAATAACATTCTGTTTTCCAGGTCTTGATGAAAGTATCATCTTCACTGTTCCTTCTGCTTTTTAGAAATTCGATATGTAAGGGGGCTGGATTTATTATTGCTTTCCTGTATAGCGCCAGCTTACTCCTTTGAATTATGGCATATGCAATGTAGAGACCTAATTCATGAAATATGATGGCCACTGGTATTGATTGGGTGAGTTTTAAGATCATGCGTGGGCAGACTTCCGCTCCATAAATTAGAACAGGTCTCCCCTTTTGTTCATAAAAGTTCAGGATCAGCCTCAGTGAGAATGTGCTGAATCTTTTGTCCATGGCGGTCCCTTTGGCAGTCAGCTGTTGAAACATTTTCCGTAGTTTTTGTATCCATGGAGTTTCACTTTTATATGTGCTTATTTGTACTCCGAGATATTTCATATCTTTGACTGCATGAAGTCTTACATTGTCAAACCACCAGATGTTTTTTAGATGTGTTTGTCTGACCGTCTCTCCATACACCATAATGAAAGTTTTCTCTGCATTTATCTTCAAATGGTTACTTTCTAAGTAAGATTGGAGTAATAGAAGCTTTCTTTGTATACCAATTTTGGTTATCTCTAGCAGGATTATGTCATCTGCGTAGAGGAGCCATCCCACTTCTCTACTGTTTATTTTCGGTGGAAAGGTTGTTTTATTGGTTAGGTCTTCATTGACATCTTGAATGAAGAAGATGAACAGGGTTGCTGCCAACGGGCAACCCTACTTCAACCCCTTTGATGTTTCAATTTTCTTTGACAGATTGCTGTGTCTGTCCAATCTTACTTGTAGAGTTGTATTTGAATACAATTCATGGGTCGCTTCCAGTAAATCATTTGGGCATCCCTTTTTTTTCATTTCCCCCAAAGCAAAGTACAGTCAATGCTATCAAAGGCCTGTCTTAAGTCCACGCTCGCGAGGTAGATTTTTTCTTTATTTTTAGCAGCACAGTGCTTCAACAGATCTAAAGGTTGTAAGTTTAAATTGCATCCTATCTCGCTCACAAATCCAGTTTCATGAGCGTCTATCGACTTTGACTCTTTAATCCAATCTTTTGGCCTTTTTAAAATCACCATAGTAAAACGCGATAGGTCTGCTGTTTTTAGCCTCATACCTGTCCGCTTGCTTGAAAATGGCGATTATTATTGCAGCCTTCCATGGCTGGGGATTCTTTTTTCCTCATAAATTCTTGCAAAGTGGATTTCACAAAAAGAGGCTCAGTTTACAGGTGTTTCTTTCATGAGGGTAGGACCGGGTGCTCTTGAAGAACCAGACCTCTTGATTAAACTTAGGATTTCCTCTTTATCAGATGCAATAGACCATCTACGTGTTTTTAATGATTGGACATTACTCGAGATAGTTAGTGGTTTTTCATCCGTGTTTCCAAATAAGACTACAAAGTGATTCATCCATGTCTCTTCTGGTATTGGATTATCTAAGGACGAAGTTGTTGATTCACCTTTTTCTTTCCACAGTTGCCAAAACTATCTATTATTGGCAAGAGAGATGGTTCTTAACATGTTTTCAGCATCATTTTGCAATATGCTTGCCTTTTTGCTCTTCATCCAATTTCTGTACTTCTGCCTTCTTTTCTTTATATGATCTTTATTATTCAATGGCTTTATTGCTTTAAGGATCTTTATGTCTTTCCTTAAAGGTTTTTTCTTTTCGATTATTTTTTTGTTATAACATGGGCATGTATACAGTTTGGCTTTAATGAGCTTTTATTAATTTCTGTATAGGCTGTTAGAGTGTGTTCGTATTCCACCTCTTTTCTGTTGTTGATGAAGGAAAGTCCTAACTTTTTGGCTATAGTAGCTGCGTCTTCTGTTCGTATTCCACCTCTTTTCTGTTGTTGATGAAGGAAAGTCCTAACTTTTTGGCTATAGTAGCTGCGTCTTCTGTTCGTATTCCACCTCTTTTCTGTTGTTGATGAAGGAAAGTCCTAACTTTTTGGCTATAGTAGCTGCGTCTTCTGTTCGTATTCCACCTCTTTTCTGTTGTTGATGAAGGAAAGTCATAACTTTTGGGCTATAGTAGCTGTGTCTTCTGGGTGAATACATATTATTTGCTCCTCTTTCAGCTTCTATTTTATGTTGGCATCCAGGCCTTTGATTTGACCCCGGTCCTCTTAGGGTTACAATAAGCGGATCATTGTGCTATAAACCGATTTCTCAACCTTCAGGCTTATTGCACTCGAGAGTATGTTGCCTAATACAAAGCAATAGTCAAGGGTTGCTTGTGTTTGCCCGTTAGACCAAGTGGGGGCTGCCGGGATGTGCCCTTCAGTATTGCCATTTAGAATGTGAAGGTCCCTCAATTTCATCTCTTCTATCCATCCACTTCCTCTACTATCTTTAATCGAATCTCTGAGTCTATGTATTTGCTTTCCACTTTGCTTTTGTGTGAGGCAGTTTGACTTTAGGTCTCCACAGATGAAGAAACCTGCATTCGGGTTATCTTCTGAGGCTCGATCTATTAAATCCATAACTGTTTCCAAGAATGCCAGTCCCTCTTTTGCATCTGGATTCCAGCATAAGTTCATAATGTTTAAAACATGTTTTTTATCAATATCATTAGGCGAGCAGATGGTCTTCCTTTTTTTCCTCACCTTTGCAGAGTTTAAGTAAATTGTATGAGCATCTAAGTGCGGTGGTTTCTTTAACCAGGTATCCTGTAAAGATGTTATATCAACCTCTCTTATTTTCGGAAATATGTCATTAAATAGGTGACTGGAGCCTTGAGGGTTCCAGATACCTATTTTCCAGAGTCCATCCGAGGTGTTCTTCTGGCTCTATTCATGAGGTTTCGAGACAAGGACTGCTGTTAACCATTCCCAGGAGTTGTCATTCTTTACTCTCATTTCTACATCCTTTGGTCTTGCAACCATGTTAGATTTGCTGCTTCAGTCTTTGCATTGTACTGTTATTTTGATTTTTTGAAGATCTATTTTTGTTCCCATTGACACCGACTGATTTGGATCGAAATCTTCATGTGTCTTTGAAACTTGTTTTTCTGCAACAATCATTTGCTGCATATCTGAGTTTTCATTTCCTATGCCGGTCCAAAAGATTCCTTTTGATTTGTGTCTATTACTTTTGTTGACTGAAAAGTTTTATCTGGTAGTGTTTTCCATTTCCATCTCTTCGACGTCAAAGCCGAGCGAACGAAAATCATTTCTTGCATCCATGATTGTTGACAGCAGAATCGGGAAACACAAGGACAAAATGATTTTACAAGTTGCCTTCTCACCCGGGAAAATAACCGTTTTAATATCTTTGGAAGAGACTACTCGTAATCCTGCTACATTATGTAATAGTGTCATCAAGTACGAACGGTTTAGAAGCGAGCCATCATTTGATTTTTGGATTATTTACATAAGTAAGCAGTCTTTATCTGCAGTCTCCCACTTTTTCGGTAAGTTGTCTCTTTGCGTTGGGTTTTTCTGCTTCTTTTATTGGTTGTTTGTTGCTGTTCTTTCTGTGAATTAATGTATCTCCTTGATTGCAGGTTTAATGACTTTTCAATTAATTGTTTCATCAAGCCGTCATGACCCTCTGGTTTTGCTATTTGCGGTTCGATGGAACTTATTTTATTCCATCTATCACTTAATGCGAAGAAGGGGGAGATTTAGAGACGGCTCATGTTTCTCTCAGAGCTTCCCGTTCTTTCATTTCTTTCAGGGCTTATTTATAAATCTGTTTTGGTGTAATTGGATTGTCTGAACCTCCATCTTCATATGTCGATAAGTCCAGTAGTTCTATTAGGCTCTGATTCATTTCATCTTGAAGAGAGGTCTCGATGTTATTAGGAATTAACCCTTGTCCGTCTGTTTTAGATTTTATTTTTGGTTGATTCACTGAGTGCTTTTAGTTGAACTTTAGCTTGTTTAAGTTCATTATTGGCAGCAGACGAGACAATTCGTAAAAAAAATGTCTTGATCCACATGGTTTATTTTTAATCCATTTTTTATATTTTTTGTTTTCTGTGGCCTGTTTTTTATGATTGGTACTCTTCCTTTTTCACCTACTTTTTGACCTTGCTGAAAGATAGAAAAGGGATGTACATTTATGTCATTCAATGTCCCAGAGAAATTTTCAAGTGAAATAGTAGGTATAATTGTTGTTGGTATTTTTGATGTTGTTACTTTCTCGCCACTTCCATGAACCATGGCCTGTGCTACCAATTTTATCAGGTGGTTTTCTTTTGATGTCTGAGGTGCATCTTCACAGACTTGCAGAGGAACCGTAATTGTTTCAATTTCTGTAACAATTTTATTTGTGCACATTTTATTTGTAGTTTTTGTCGAATGCACAGTATTACCTCTTTTTCCAGGTGTTACGGGTGCTAATTTTTCCCGACCTACTATTTACTTGATTCCCTCGAATGAACGCTTTTTTTGTCAGCATTAGCATCTTGGAGCGCGTGTTAAGATGGATTACTGAACTCTGTCCTGGAGGGGCAGAGGTTCAGAAGGCCAGCCTAGTTTCTTGGAACAGGGTAACCTCTGGACAAACCAGACCAATCAGGGTAGCGATGGCGGCGGTCAAGACTAGGTCTCAAGAGGGGTGAGGGTGACTGAAAGCCTGCAATGAGCACACAAAACAAGGACGCTTACAAATTACTCCAGACAGGTGTTATATTAAAAATATAGACACATTTATTACAAGGCCTTTGTAACATCGACTATAATAAAGAATCACGGTAAAACTCCAATAAACCAACACATCACAAGTAATACAATATATATACAAGACCAAGGGGTCTAAAGAGTTAGAAGCACGAAATATGCAGACCACCTAGATGGGGAGGAAAACAGGCAGTGCAAGTAATCGTTAGACCCAGTTCGACATCAGAGGCCACCTAACTAGAAGGAAGTCCGAGCCCTACGAAGAGTGGAGCCTTGTGCTCAAAAGTACCTGCACACGCGGGTGCCAACGGGCAAAGGAGAGTCTCTTCAGGGAGATCAGGCAGTTCAGAGAGGTAAACAAAACGATGATGAACAGCTCCCCGCTACTCAAGCGCGGCCTCCACTTGTGGGCAGAAGCAGGGCGCGAGTGCGGAAAAGGGTTGCTGTTCACGACAGCGGTGGAGAGCGACAGGCTCCTGCGGGAGGGCGACCGGTTAGGGTATTCACTACTCACCGGTCCCCGATGCAGGCAGACCCTGGCTTCTCCGGTTCCGTTTCAGAACTGGCAGGTTCAGATGTGATCAGCAGGATGTCTCGACGCCGTGTAGATTCCCTGACAGCAGGAGTGAGGGTCGAGGGTGTCCCAAAATGCAGCGAACACGCACAGGTTTGTTACCACAGCAGGGCAACTCGGCAACCGCAGGTATTCCGTTCCCAAAGCACACGTCTCTCTTCAGACCTGGGAATGCCAAGTGTACGAATCATGTGAGAGTGCCGAGGACACGGGATTAGCAGTAATCCAGACGGCGTTGACAGAGCAAGGTTCCTGTGTAGGCTGTTCAGTCCACTGGATGGCCCAGGGACGCTTCTGAAGGCTTACGTACAGGATTTGGTGAAGATGCCGAGAATAGTTGTTCCCACTATTCTAAAGGGTCGAAACGCCAGTACAGGCCTTCTCGTTCGATCCGAGGCAGAGGGGTCTCACAGGACGACAGCAGTGCAAGGTGCCAAACCTTCAGCGGGTCACCAGCGCTTCCTCGACTCAGCTTCTTAGTTGCAGGATACTTGGCTCCTTATCCTTTGTTCGTGAGAACTCAGGAGATCGACATGGTAGTGATGTTTCCAGCCTCCTCTTATCCAGAGTTCCCTTTGCGCCAAAACATGGGAGATCTGCTCACAAAACACTCACACCATACATGGACCTATCACGGACCACGGTGGTCCCAGGCATTCAAGACACTCTAGACTCTCTGGCACCCAAGATGTGTATTGGTAACAGACATCGCGGCCCATATCCTGGGGGCACACACAAGGCATGCAGAAGCCCGCGAAAGCTTTGTGTTTCACGGGAAAGTGCATGACCAAATAAGGACTGCCCCGGGTTGGCTCGACCTGGGGGAAGGTGAAGGGGCAAGACGGTCAGAGGACAGGACAAAGAACCTCGTGGCATGGCAATTTTTGAGGCCAGGCCACCCATTTGGGCCAAACATGGGAAGTGCGGTTAACATGGTAAAAAGGGGTCCAAACACAAAGAAACGATAGCTGCCACCAGTCCCGTCCGTGACACACTTGCACATTTCATGATAAGTCCAGCGAGAGCTTCTAGGGCCATTGGAATGACTAGAGACCCAAGAGCGCGGTAATGTAAGTTACGGTGCACTCTTGTTTCATGTTGCTCAAAAGCTGCAACATGAGGAAAGGACTAAGGGAAACTAAGTCTCCCGGTACTGACTGTCTTGAGGGCATGTCCGTTTCCCCGTAAGAATGGAGCAAAAGCCCAGAGGAGTGCGGCGGAAGGCTGCGCTTCTCTGGCAAAGTCTAGATCAGGGTGTAAAACAACAGCAAAAAGTTTGGGGGTTGCCACATGGACGGAAAACTACCTACAATCATGAAATCTTTCCTAACAATTTCAAGATAATTTGTTCTAGTTGCTTTGCTCTTCCTTTTTTTCTCCTGGCTTCAATGACATTTTCTACATGAATCAGTTTTGAATTCATTAGAGCCATCAAGGTCGAGAGATATTTATAGCTGTCACTTAGAGTCTCATAAAGTTTCAAGTAGGGGCTAGTGTAATCATCACAGCCAAAATTATTGAGGTGTGGATGGTTTTTCCAGCTTCTTGGCAGGCCTCAGGATCTTGCTGTAATCTATAATTCACGGATGTTTGTTTTCTTTCTCTCATAGTATATGTTGTTTTCTGAGTATTGTAGCATCTGTCTTGGCTTTCCGAACTCTCTGTATATGACGTGTCTGAGTTACTAGATGATCAACAGTTTGGCCGTCTGTAATGGTTTGTGGGTGTTAAATTTCTGTTCTGGAGACAAGAAGCCAACTTCGTCTCAGGTCTGTCTGTAACTCTAGTGGACCAGTTAATCTGACTGCAATCAATATACTTGTTTGCTTTTAAATCAGTTTGTTGCTGCTTATGATCCATTGGTTTATACTGTACGATTTACCCGGTATTTGTTTTAATACCCCGGGAATGGTTTTCCAGAGCTTGTTCATTATTTGACATGGTAGGCAATATTTCTTTGTTTGCGCAGATTTCACTTAATGTTGGGTTTACCTCCAGGTTCTATTTGTTTACCTGGTCATGTTCTTCCTGTTCGTGGTCAGTCTGAGTTTGAGTGCCGGCTGGCATTTTAAACACAATGTCCAAATCAGTTGCCTTTAGGGGAGGCTCGACTCTTTCAGTCGAGGGTGGGTATACAAGATTTTCCTCCGCCTCTCGGTCAAGGTGGGAGAGTGCTGCCGTGGTGGTGTCTGTTGTGTCCAATGTAATTGGAGTGAAGATCGTAGATTTCACATCCACAATAGGTGTAGTCGGAGCGATGTTATCTCCCACAATATTTGCAGTTGATTTTAATAAATCTTCATCAGTGACTTCTATGAGTGCCAAATAAGCTTGAGACTGCTCATTAAATGGACTTTGGCTGCTGGAGGGCGATTTTGTCTCTGTTTCCAAATCGAATATCTCCTGAGTTTTGGAAATCTTTGGGTTACAATGCCATTTTAGATTCCCCATATCAGTTACTGAGAAACTCGTTTTTTTAGCTAATCGCGTCCTATCGGGATCTCAGTTCTTCAAATGCTTACGTTTATTGATTCGTAATGTCCAATCCACATATTTAATGGGGACTATATTGGCAGTATAGGGTGTTTGTGTGTTTCTCTTGTTTTGAGGTCTCATGCTGTCCAGAATTTCTGCTGTTTCCAGACTGTTGGCAGTGTTTCCTTGCAGTGTCGGCTTACTTTGCCAGAAACGTTGAGTATACTGTCAGTATCATTTATGGGCTGATTTGCTACATCTACCCGAGGTCGGTGGAAGGCTGCCTCCTTACGCTGCACTACAGTCTCTTCGTTCTGCAGCCCGAGTGATTCCAGCGGAGAGAACATGCACGGAGCCATCAGCTTGACCACAGACAGAGTGGCCAGGGCGTCTTGTCCCTCTTGTTCCTCCACGGTAAGGGGTTAGTTTGAAATTGTTGCAGGCGAGTGGGTGGTATAGGATGTAATATTTGCCGTTTACTGGACGAGGGAAATCCCGCACTCAGAGGGGGACAGTTTTGGTTAACAAACATGTTTTCACCAAGCGCAGGCATTGACTGAACCTCGTTCAGTCCCTTTCCAATCCCGCTCCCACTTCCCGATTCTATACCCGACATCAATGATTTACTGTCAAGTAGATTGGACTTACTTCTTGTCCTCTGTTGGAGTCCTCTCTCATCGGGATCTTCCATGTCGCTCCCCAGGTTTGCAGATGCAATCAGGACGGAGACAGGTGGAGTACTGAGAGTGGTGCTGTGTGTTTTGTCACACGTCAGCGAACCCTCAGCAAACACTCTGCGATGCTCCGCATCCAGAGTAGAGGTTTTATGGATGTTGCTGAAGTAGAGAGTGTAGAAAGAATCACTATCTCTCTTTTCCAAATCCAAAAGCAGCAAGGTAGCGGTATTCCTTCACGATAGAACACTCAGCAAACACATTTCTTTAATGCTCTATTTCAGCATGTTGCTGCGCTATTAGGCATAAAACATCAAATGTGCTCAATTTACCACCCTCGGGCTAATGGCCTTATGGAGAGGATCAATGGGCTTTTGAAGAGTAAGCTGTCAAAATTGTGTTCCACGTTGAAAAAAAAACTGGGTACACTGTTTGCCCATGGCCTTCTTGAGTTTACACACATTGCCTAGTAAGGACCACCATTTCACACCACATGAAATAGTCACAGGCAGACACATGCAGACCTCCATATCCCTGTGAGGAAAGCATCATATGAATATCAAGCAGCAACAGTACTAGGATAAGAATTTAGGGAATATTTAACAGCACTAACACATGCTATATATCTCCCAATAGATCGTTCCACCCAAGAGCAAAGGCCAGGACACACCGGAACAGACAGCAACTGCAAACATATCTTCCACAAGGGGACCATTATTACCTGGGGAGCAGATCTATGTAAAAATATATAAACGTTGTACATCGATGGAAAAATCCAAGGTTTCAAGGTCCACATGAGATGGTGTTCTGTATGCCTCTCGCTGTCCGCGTGAAGGAGTTACGATATTGGGTGCATTTCTCGGATCTCCGAAGAGCACCTCAGACAAGCCAAAAAACTCAATCGACAGTGTAAGGACATAATTGAAGAAAATGACGTTTGGTAAAGGATCCATGGTATGTTGGTGTGCAGTGATTTTTCTTTTAAAAATGTTCAGTTTTTGAAGGTCTAGAACCCAGTGGGCCATAGTGGGGTGGGGCCTGAGTGGGTCGGTCTCTCTCTCTCTCTCTCCCTCTCTTTCTCTCTCTCTCTCTCTCTCTTTCTCTATCTCACTCTCTTTCTTTCTCTCTCTCTCTTCCTATCTCCCTCTCTTTCTCCAGGGATAAGCAAGGATGCCTGACCGACGTGTTCAAACATCTCTCTTATGTAGGGATAATGTTAAAAAGAATGTAATTGGTTCTACGAATTATGCATTATGCTTTTTTGGTATTATATTGTTTTATGTGACACTGATCGTGGTTGTTGGCATGTCTGTTATATGGAGTAGCCATATAAAGAGAGGGGTGGACAGTTATATAATGCTAGTATGAATATATTTATGATAAAAAAAGAATGAAACAATGGGCCTCATTACACGGACGGCGGTAAGGGTTAACGGTCACCGTTAATGGCAACGGTGACCATTAACCCTTACCGCCGTACTACGAGGTCCCTTTGCGGGTTGGAGGATTTAACGCCTGCTTCTTGCAGGCGTTAAAATCCAACCCGCTAAGGGACCTCGGAGCTAATTACGGCACCGCAAAATTGCGGTGCCGTAATTAGCGCCTTCCCCAGTCCCATAGAGCCCTATGGGGCAGAAATGGGAATGGGGAAGGGCAATGGCGGAAAGGGGATTTACCGCCCCTCCAACCTTGGAATGGGGCTGTAAATCCCCTTTCCGCCAAGGCGGTGCCGGTATTTTACCGGCATGAGCCATGGCGCTAACAGCGCCATGGCTCACCGCCTACCGTGTAATGAGGCCCAATGTCTCACTTTTTGCCGTCCACCCCTACAGGTTTTCTTAGATGAATAAAACGGGACGTACAAATGACATATGATTTAGATAAGGGGTTGGGCTTTGACACCATTTCTGACAGCTGGTTTTCCAATATGCATACTTCAGGAAGAAATGCAGTAAATGAAAACTATTACTTGTGTGCACTTATCCCGCATGTGTCAGGGGCTTCTAAGGTTTTAGTTCCACATCCAGTCCCAATTATAGAGGCACAATTCCTTGTACATCTTGCACTATGTAGGATAAATGACCTGATCCAGGCACACAGTATGCGGTTGAGGAGCATTGATCTAAGCCCAGTGCTATGCAATGGCAGTAGGAACTACAGCAAGTGTCTACAAGCACCGTATTTTTCTTTGTGAGGTCACTCACATGTCAATGGCAAATGGCAGGGCACCACAGTGAAGTGCCCGGCAGATGGACTGATGGAGTATGGTAAAGAAACAATAGCCCAAGTAGAGAATATGTGTGCACAAATATGGTCCCAATACATCACAAGGCTGACATGGACTGCAACAATGGAGAAGCCAGTGAGAATGCATAGAGACATGGACTATGAACTTTGTTTTAGAAATAAAGGAACAGTTCATGTTTGAGCAAACACACAGTGCAACCACACTCTTGTAATCCCTGATATGGCAAAAGGTACTGCAGCAGTGATGGATTACTACTGGGTTTGTGGCTGACAAGCTGACTAGCACCTCCCACCATCCTGGAGGGGCAAGTGTTACCTGGCCACACTGTACTCAGTACTACTAGTAATCCCGGAAGAACACCTGAAGGGAAAAGAAATGTCTGTCAAGGCCCCAACAGCCACTCCACCACCTAAAGAAGCAGAAAGTAACTTGCAAATCACACAAGAATTTTGTATGCTGCCAGAAAAAGAACAATTTCAACAGCTGAGAAGAAGAGATCAAATTAGATCCCGAAAGACTCTTCCGCACTGCTCAGAGGAATAACTGACAGGTATTGACTTTTTAGCTCAGCAGAGACTTTCTTTTCATATTTTTTTGGCTTCTGCGGTACAAGCTGCTGCTAATGCCAAGTGGGTGAAGATCGCCCCATTGGAACTAGTCCAGCTGGCCAATGACACAGAGAATGGGTTCAACGCCATCAAAGTAGAGCTCTGTGCATTGGGACTCATGACGATGCAAAACCACTGCATGATGGATTTGCTAACAGCCAAAGAAAGAATGTGTAAAAAGATGGGAAGCAGCTGCTGCACTTTTGTACCCCTGGAGGATACTGAGAAACGGTCACTATCCCATGTCATTGAGGCGGTGCACAATCTAGGTTTTCAAATGAAGAAAGAAGGTGGAGTTCAGAACACAAATTGGCCTTTGCTTGCCTTTGATTGGGTCCCGTCATGGCTTGGTTATCGTATTCTTCTTGGTCCTCTTCTGCACGTGCCAATTAGGTCTCCAATGTTGTGTCAATATCATTCCTAATAGTGCAAAGATGATGGTATCAATTGGGGGATCTAAAACACCATGTCATACAATAAGCTGTGAAACTCAAACTGATATTTTTGGGGTTGTAGATATGTCGGGTGGGGATGAGTGTTTTACTGTAGAAGTAACGAAAGGGGGGGAATGTTGGGAAGGAACCAGGGTCCTCCCGCACCCCAAAGAGCTTTAGAGTCAGGAAAAACCTCTTTTAAGCACTATAAGGTATTAGGGGAAGAAGGGGCACTGGGAAGGCTCCCTCATGTAGATATAATCACATACACAGACATGGGCAGGCATTGAAGAAGGACATGGGCAGGCACTAAAAAAGGGGTTATTGTTTAAATATAAAGCACAATTAACTATTAGCTGGATAGATTTGTAATGTCAGATCCTATGCATTGTAAAATCTTAGTGCAGTATGAGTCAAAAACTCCTTCTCCCTCCCAGGAAGAATGTGGCCCATGCTAAAAATGGACTGCCAGTGCTTCCACTGTGTTCGCCACTGAGGTTAGCACTGGCAGAGCACACAAAGTGACTCATCAGCTGTCTACTGTCCGTCACGGATCCATTTATTTATTTTATTTATTTATTTATTACATTTGGTATACGCCCAGACCCTGAGGTATCACAGCGTAGTTACAAACAATGGAAAAACACAATCTTAGAATATAGTAAGGCAGTAACAGAAATAATACAGTAATACTTTTATAACAGTTATGTACACATGGCATGTGGGTTTGGTATGCGCTAGTCAGGTTCTGTATTCATGTTAGAATTGATTGAAAAGCCTGGTTTTTAGCGACTTTTAAATAATGGGTAAGAAGTTTCATTCTTGATATTAGTGGGAAGGGCATTCCAGTGCCTGGGGGTGAGTACTTTGAAACTACTACTACCTGCTTTTTCTCTTTTGTATTGTGGGATTTGTTCGATCTGAGGAGTCTAGTGTGATGTTTCTTAGTGACTGCATTAAGGAGATATTTTGTTGCTTTGTTAGTGATACATTTGTGTGTGATGCTGAGAGTTTTGAACAATATTCTAGCTTGAATGGGGAGCCAGTGGTTAGTTCTCCTGATATTAGAAATGTGGTCAGATTTTTTTATGCCTAGTGCCGCTTGAAGGGCTTTGTTCTGCATAAATTGGAGTTTGGCTAGATTAGTATTAGATGTGCCTAGGAAGAGGATGATACAATAGTCAAGCTTCGAGAGTATGTGTGCTCTTCCTAGTGTTATGCAGTTTTTGGCAGAGAGGAATTTACGGCTGAGGGAGATGAGTTTGGCCGTGTAGGAGGTGGAGGAGGCTAAAGTGTTGATTTGTTTGGTCATGGTTAAAGTGGCATCTAGGTATACACCGAGTGTCTTCACTTGTTTAAGTACTGGGATTGTGGTGCTATCAATGATGAAAGATGAGTAAACATGCTGTAGGGAGGCAATATTAGATGCAGAGCCTAGTATGAGTAACTCTGTTTTGTCATTGTTGAGACAAAGGCTATGGTTAGCCATCCAGTTTTGGATTAGTGAGTGGATTTTATTTATGAGGAGTGTGTCCTGCACGTGATTCCCTGTTAGAGGGATAAGGATCTGCGTGTCATCTGCAAAATTGTTGTAGATGACACCCATAGTGTCCAGTGCTGCAAAAAGTAGCTTGGTGTAGGCGTTGTAAAGGGCGGAGGATAGGCAGGAGCCTTGTGGTATGCTTAACGAGACTGGTGAGGGATCGGCTGCTTCTTTGCCTATGGCCACTCTTGTGGTCCTATCTGCGAGGAAGGATTTGATCCAGTTTGTGGCATTGTTTGACAGGTTGAAGTTATTGGCTAAGGTGGCACAAAGATTGTCATGGGCACTTACAGGCTAAACATGGGATTAACATGCTCTGTGTGACAAAATGCAGAAATGGGACACATTATACGTTTTAGTGTGGGGGCACCTACAGGTCCCAGATAACATGAGAATTCATATTATGGAAGGAGGACGGATTGGGATGAAGCCATGGCCCGTACCCATTGACGCCACTACAGCAAGACAGGCCCATATAAACTCCTGCCCGGCACCACTTTGGCAGGAAGGAACGGAAGATGGACAGTAGAATACCATTCACGCAGCAGAGTCCTTTGCTACCATCCTCATTTTTGTAAGATTAAATGTGTTATCCTTACAAGACTTCTGGCCCCATTTCCCAGGAGGGGTGTATTGTGAGCATTATTAGGGACACCCTTACTTTGGGCCACATTACAACCCAGGCGTTAACCATGGCGCTATTAGTGCCATGGTTGAGACGGTAATTTACCAATTCCACCATGGTGAACGGCGAAATTACTGCCCCATTCCAAGGTTGGCAGGGCGGTAATTCCCCATTCACCATTGGCCCTTCCCCATTCCCATTTCTGCCCCAATAGGGCTCAATGAACACACATTGCGGTACCGTAATTACCTCCGAGGTCCCTTTGCAGGTCCAATCCTTAACGGCTGGTAAAACCAGCCGTTAAGGTAGGGACCCGCAAAGGGACTTCGTAATTAGGCGGTGAGGGGTTAACGGCGCCACCACCTTTTATGGCGCCATTAACCCCTTACCGCCTGGGTCGTAATGATTGTACGACCACCTTTATTGATGATACCCTCTGTTTATTTGCCAGGTTATCTATCTTCCTCTCTCTCTCTTCTTTATCCTATGTTATCAGCTGGAGCAGACTGGAAGTCAGATGGCAGTAAGGGCATGTTAGTTGGGTTTGTAGGGAACTAATCATATGAGATTGTATGAGATCACAGCCACCATCAGACTTAATAAATGACATTAATAGGACTAGCAAGGCAAAACAGTGCTGCATTTTCAAATCTAATAAGAGAGTATGCTGGGAGCTGTGTAAAACCTGAGGGTTTTTCACTGCTCAGTCCTGGGGATCTCTTATGCAGGTGGCCTGGGAAGGGCCATCTCTATTGGATCCTGACCCTGAGGGTGGACAAGCAAAGGAGGATCACCTAGGTAGGGGGTCTTCAAGGGAGTGGGAAATAGACACCTGAAGGTGGGATATGTTAGCCCCAATTTCTGGATAGTTGTTTCCCACACATTTCCTCTATGTTTATGGGATACTGCAACTCCCATAAATACCCTCCTTTCTTTACCGACCCAACTACTGAGACGAGGAAGAGAAGGCCTGAGACTAGGAAGATTACCACTAGTGACATGCAATGGCCCTGTCCCACTAATGAGGCTAAGCACGGTCAAGCACTCAGTCACAATCACCCACGCCTGAACCTCATTGACAACTACTTAGAGTATAAGAGGTGGAGCACAGAACAACGGGGGAGGCGAGAGCAGGTACGAGAAGGAGCATCTGAGCAAAGTTTGTTGAACACCAGGCTGCGGAGAACAGAAAGCAGAGATAGTGACATATTGCGAGTGAGAGCAAGAGGAAGCAAGGCAAGGGAGTCGTATCTCGAAGAAGCCAAAGAGGTGGCGAGCAAAAAGCTGAGAAACTGGAAAAATCCTTCCCTTGATGTGCCTGAAGGTTACTTGTTTCCCCAGAGTGACAAAAGTACCCAGGAAGGTCTGAGAAGGAAAGGGAGAGAACCTGGCCTTGGATGTGATAGCAGTGAAGAGAAAGATACGAAAGGCGCATTACAATCTATCAGAGCCAGTGAGTTTTTGAATGAAGGGAGAGCCCGTTTTGTGAAGACGTGAATGTTAACAATCTTGCAAGCAAGCCAACGCCTCTGACGCGAGAAGAGAAAGTCACAATTGTGGTTTTGGAAATACAAAGTAATAGAATGGTCGTGCGGAGAAAGAAAGACGCATTACCGAAAGTCTCTGAACTGTAGTCTCCCTCAGAAAAGGGAGATGAAAACTGTGTTAAAAATGGATGTTTGAAACAAGTCGAACAGGGAGGCTGACAAGAAAACTAGCCGTGATCCCAAAAAGGCTTGTTGATAAACTAAGTGAATGTTTAAAGATTTAAAGAAGTGAGACTCCCAAAAAATGCCAAGAGGGCATATGGGAAACCAGGGTGCTAAGGGAACATGTATGAATATAAGGAACTACAATAACCAAGATGCATTGTGTCGAAGTGGTCATGCATAGGCCTGAGTAAAATCTATGCAGTTTCAATAGTCTTTGACATGAAAGTAAATTGACAACCAAGAGGGTAGGGAATCCTAAGATGAATTGAAAGAACATAAAGCCTGAAAAAGGCCTACACTCGGGTGAGGGAAACCTGAGGGGCATATGGTGAAAGAGTCACCTGCAGAACTGTGTTATATTGATGATGGTTAAACCAGGTGCGGGAAGCCTCAAAGAACTGTGTTATGTGAAACAGGCAAGGAAAGCCTGAAGAGAACTGTGACACTTGATGAACTGATGTTGAGCCAGGCGGGAGAAGCCTGAAGAACGTATGTGAATTCTTTGAACTGTGCCTTTGAACTGTGCCTACTACCCACCTTCAAGGAACTCTTATAGAACCCCATCGACTTGAACTTGGGGAAGGGAGTTAAGAACCAACTCCGTTGCCATTCTGACTTTCTTTTTGATACACTTTTATTTTTCATACATTTTCCCACACTAAGTTATTGGAAAGCGTGAGTGCAAGAATAGATTTCTGAGAGACTTTTTCCTTGGTTTGACTGACTGTCGTATACTATGTTATTTTACTTTGATGGATGAGACTACTCCCATTATAGAATTAGGGCCAGCTACAAAGTCTCCAACCCCATTTAAAACTTAATAAAGATGTTGAAACTTGCGTCTTTGTGTCTGTGTCTAACTTCTGATACCATGCCTACCTCACATATGGTGTCAGCAGTGGGATGCGTCTCAACTGAAACATGTTGGGGAAATCCTGATGTTTCAAAAATTTAGTAACAGAGCCTCAGACTCAATGGTAACTACAAACGGCTCCACTGGGTTTGATATATGCAGTGGTAGGGAAGTATCCATCCCTCTGGGAGAAAGGCGATTGATACCTACTGATTTGGTCCTAATACCTCCCCCAGATGTTATGTCAGATTATCTCCCAAATCAGGACTGGCCTGGAAATTTGGATTAGATGTACTACCGAGAGTCATTGACAGGGGATATGACAATTTCTCTTATAGAACTATGGGAAGACAGCATTTGAAATCCAAACCAGGGATAAAATAGCATAAGGGATCCTTGAAATAGCCCTATTTCCCCCTGTTAAAGGAAGAAATAGAACAGGAGAGCAAACACAAAGAGGTACATTGGGCTTTGGAGAGGCTGATTAAAGACCACAACTAATTTTACCATCTGAAGTTGGTGAAGAAGAACCAAATGCTTTCCCCGATTTAGCCTTTGCACTCAGGAATGATCCTTTGCTATCTGAAGCCTTTCTGCAGGTAATACCAGAAGCAGAGGGTAGAGAAAGGGGAGGTATTTTCTTTTTCCTGAAACAGGGAGTGTTATATAGAAGAGAAAACTCAGGGGAAGGTCTGTCTAAAACCCAATTAGTAATACCTCAAAGTCACCGAAAGATTGTACATGAAATTGCCCATTCACATCTAACAGGGTGGCATTTAGGACAAGTAAAAACTCATGCTCAGATTAGTGGAATATTTTATTGCCCAGGAAACATGCAAATATCAGAAATTGTATTCAAACATGTGCGATCTGCCAATAAATGAAGTCCCTTTTTCCAGTATTGTAATTGACATAATTGGTCCACTTGAAAACTCTAAGTTCGGCGATAAATATGTCTTGTTTACTACCACAAGAAATGGATAACCTAATCCTAATTCCACAGGAATTCAAAAACAATTAGAAAGAAAAACTAACCGATCTTATTTTACAATTTCCTGAAGTCTTTAGTGATAGACCAGGAAGAGTAAGAGAAACCTACCATTGCAAGCATACTCCTGTAGGTAAGGTTGTGCATTTGAAACCAGAAGCCAGAAAAAAGATGGTCGTTGAGGAAGTAGAAAATACGTAAAAAGCTAACATCATTGAACCCTCTTCCAACCTGCCGTCCTCTCCCATATTCTGGTGAAAAAAACTGACCTCGAGATTCTACATAGACTTCAGAAAAGTAAATTCCATTTCATCCTTCTATACCTATCCCAAGGCCCAAATTGACGACTTAATGGATACATTAGGGGATGCAGTCTATTTGTCAAAATTAGAGCTTACGAAAGGGTACTGGCAAATCCTAGTAAAAGGGCCTGACAAAGACAAAACAGCCTTTTCAACCCCAATAGGACTATTCCAATTTAATGTCTTGCCCTTTGGACTCCATGGTGCCCCTGCAACGTTTCAAAGATTAATGGATAGAATTTTGCAACCTCTGCAGGCCAAACATTAATGACATAGTAGTGTATAGCAAGACATGGGAAGACCATCTATATACCATCGTGTGAGCCCTATGTAAAGCTGGGCTAACAGCCAATCCCTAATATGTAAGTTGGCCAGTCCGACATAAAATACCTATGCTTCATCCTAGGGAGTGGTAGTGTACAACCCTAAACAGAAAAAATAAAAGCAGTCCTTGAAGCACCAAAACCTAAAACCAAAATAGATTTAAGAGCCTTCCTGGGATTGATAGGATATTATTGTAGGTTAATTCCAAATTCTTCTGATAAAACCTTCATATTGACTGATAAGCTTAGAAATGCCAACCACCAAGACAGTGGAAAGATGAGGATGACATTTATCGCAACAACTTGAAGCAAACCCTGTGCCTAAACCCCATTCTAAAAGTAGCAGACTTTTCCAAAGATTGCATTCTTCAAACCAATGTTTCCCTGACTGGATTAGGTGCCATCTTATCACAAAGTCATGATGGCTTAGAACACCCTATACTATTATCCAGTAGAAAACTCTTTCCCAGGGAGAAAAATTACTCAGTTCTGGAATTGGGAGGCTTTGCTATAAAATGGGCCAACCTGCATCTCAAGTATTATCTATTTGGAAGGAAGTTCAAACTAATCACTGATCATTCTTCCCTTGTATGGATAAGTAAGTGAAAGAAATCTAATCCGCGGGTTAATGCAATGGTTTCTGGATTTACAACCTTACTGATTCACCGTTGAACACAGAAAAGGAAAGGACTCAGGTAATGTGGATTTCCTTTCAAGGTACCTTGTGAAGCAATTCTGTCAATATTACATTAGGGGAAGGGTATGTGAAAAACCTGAGGGTGTTTATCATGCTCCGCTCGCTCCCGAAATCCTCTCACTACTCAAGTGCCAGACAGCATAGTCTGCGGTGGCTGCAGTGGTGTTTGGGGCAGCAAACGCTCCTGCATTTGACACGGACTACAATACCCAGCAAACCTGGTAACTTGCGCTCATGTGCCGTGTCACATGTTTTCTCTCCCAATGCTGCCCGGAAGAGGCTGCATTTAAGCAATGGAAATATGCCAGGTGGCACTGCTTAACCATCACCCTAGGCCCGGTAAGCAGCTTTCCTGTTCTTTGATGTTCTTGTTTCTTCAACCGCCTCCAGACCTTGTTGGGTCACATCCTTTTGGACTCTGATTTGTGCCTTGCCCTTATCTGCTTCAGACACTCATTCCCCTTGGACGGATCTCCTAGTTCCCCTTGATGTTGTGTGTTTTCTGGACTGCTTCTTCTTCATACATGTTGGTTGCGATATTTCTGATTTTTCCATTGGATTCTCCCACTGTTTTCTTCTATGGACTTTTGTATCTACGCTTTGTATTGCTTTTTGTTTTTTCTGTTTTTTATTCATTGGAACCAAACTTGGTTTCTTTCTGAATACGTCTGGTTCTTTTTGGGCATTTGTTGTCATTCTGATCTACGGCTCAGAGACATCCTTTGGGACTTCCTTTATACTGGAACTGTACATCTGTCCCGCCCCTAGATTAAGTCCTCATGCCATTTGGGTCAGGTTTCTTCACGAAGAAGACTTTGTTGGAACTCACCTGGACAATGTTCCTCCTTTGGTTATCCCAGAATCCTGGAATCTCTGGAATACTCTGGCAGGAGCTTGCAAGTAGGTTCATTGCCTCCATCTACATTACAGCAGGTAGGAGGTGGGTATAGTCTGAGGGAGTTGTGGTTTATGTCATTTTAAGACTAAAAGGGATACTGATCTGTTATATTGTTTTTTCCCTTCTTTAGCTTTGTTGGCTGCTCTCCCCTTTTCACTCAAACCCCATCTGTTCTCTGCAGGCTGCGTTCTTGGGGGGAAAAATCTCCCTGTGAAAGGAGATCCCTGTTGTCAATTGAAACCAGGGTTATCAAAGTCGGACTTGAACCTGACAGATTAAGGAGACGACCCTGGCTGTCTGTGATGGATCAAGGGGCAGTTCCCATTGGCTGCTGTTTTGCAGGCTGTCTCTGCCCTCCGCACAGACATGGCAGCCACCCATGCCTCTTTGCACCAACGCTTGGACGTAATGCAGACCTTGGTCCAACCTTCGCCCTCAGACGAGGCATTTGGGGATGGGGCATGCTGCGGCGTCACCTCCAGCTCTGCTTCCCCCGAACCCAGGACTTGACCCTGTCATTTTGCCTTGACCATTTCCATTGGCTTCAACAGAACGGTTTACTGAGGGCAAACAGGTCATTTTATTTCTGTTTGCCCAAAACGGCTTGTTAAGCGACCAGGAAACACCAAGTCTCACCCCTAAATAGGGCCACTGGGATGAGTCCCCCTTCCACTGGCTCTGAGACTACCCTGTCATCTATGCACATATATTTGTCCTTTGCGGTGCTCGACTCTCTAGTGTTCACCCTTCCGGTTATGATCAACTTTGGGGCAACAGGTAACTACATGGACTACCAGTTCGCAAAAAAGATTGGGGTTCCCACATGTGGTAAGGAAATCCCGGAAATAGTGCGAGCAGTGGATGGTTCATGTCTAGTGTCCAGGCAGTTGACAGAACAGATTGAACCTGTTTGATGAGCACACAAGAGGGACATTCTGAATGGGTTGTCTTTGACCTGATAGCTGTCCCCCAGTTTGGGTTTATACTGGGTTTTTCTTGGCTACAGCAAAACAATACAGCTACCGACTGGGTAAATCAAACTGCATGCTCCTCCTCTCCGCATTGCAGAGACTGATGCTTATCCTCCAAGACAGAGACTACTCTTTCTCCTTGTTTAGCATTGTTGTCCGGTATGTCCACAGTCAGTGCTACCAATCAAGGTTCAACGGCTAGCATACCATCAGAATACCAGGATTTTGCAGATGTTTTCAACAAAGGTTTGTTTGAATGACTTTCACCATACCGGGAGTTTGACTGTCCCATAGATCTGGTACCTGGAGCCTATATACTCCCTCCCACACAAGGAGGAGGACTTCCTCAAGGACAATATTTAGAAGGTGCTACTTCTGGGTCACATACGTCCATCCCGGTCCCCGGCCACTTCTCCCATCTTCTTCGTGCCCAAGAAGGATGGGGAGCTGCGGCCATGTATGGATCTCAGAGTGTTGAACGTGGTCACGGTTAAAAACCAGTACCCGCTGCCTCCGATTTCAGAACTGGTAGATCAATTGAGATCTTTGGTCTTATGCACCAAACTCGACCTGTCAGTCTGAAAAACCAAACCCCTAACCGTCGTGTTGCCCACCTCTTGGGCAACCAAGCTGCAGTCTTCAGACAATCTTTGATAATCTCCTATTGGGGGTGTGGATCACTATACACCCCCTTTGGCTGCATTCGTATCAGGCCCCATGTGCACTGTGTACTCCTAGATTACGCCAAATAACATACACCTATCTTACTACCGTGGGCAATAACAAATAACACTAAGACACAAAGAAAACACAAAGAATCGATTCAATTTATAACAATGGGATACATTTATTTATATACACACAGCTAAGCCTAATACATGACAATGCAGGCAGTTCTAATGCTATGTCTAATTTGCACCTTTTATACTTCTGGTGCAAAGCTACCATGCAGTATCTATAAGCCTGTGCAGCGAGTGTGTGGTTCTAATGTAATCTAATGCAAGCTTCAATCATCCATCATCCATCACCTTCATGGATAAATCCACACCTTCAATCCACACTCTCCTCTCCCAAAGCTCTGTGTGTGTGTGTGTGTGTGTGTGTGTGTGTGTGTGTGTCGGTTCTTATCAATCAATTTAAGCCTAGGCCAAACCCATACTTCCCATTCTGCTGTCTTTCTAGCCAGGCCTCAAGACTGCCAACTGCCAAGCTCTCTCTCTGCCTCATTGATCTCATCAAGGTCCATTAGTCTGCTGCACCAAGCACCATCTCCAGCCAACTCCTTCTTTGTGGCTCTCCCGATCTCTCTGGCCAACTCTCGATCTCTCGTGCAGTCCCCTCTCTTCAGACTCCCACAACTCTTCCGTCTCCTCACAACTCTTCCAAACTCCTCTCTCCCTCTCTCTCTCTCCAGCCCTCCTGGTTATAGTCTCCAATGACGCACAGAATGTCTAAGAATGTCTCTTTCGGCGTATTGCAAAATGCCTGCCTGTCTCCTTGCGTGTTACTTGTCTCGGCATGTCCTGTTACTTCGTGTGCTGTCAGCGTGACCTCATATCTCTCCCTCTTGGCCTTCCGAGTATGTTGCGAAATACATCATCTATTCCCTGTTTCTCCATTCTCTCCACTGTAGGCTTCACTGTGCATTACAAAATGCTCTTAGGCCCCATCCCTCTCATACAAAAGCACCTTCTCCCATCTCTCCATCGTCACTCCCTTCATGGCCCCAACCCTCGGGGTTGTTTCCGCAAAGCACACCACCCAAGCTGATAAGCTTCCCTCTCGGACAAGGGTTCATGTTATCTGTGTATGTCTGACAATGTTTACGAACAATGTACCATAACATTTCTCCACACTGAGCAACTTCTGTCTTTCTCCATCAAAAAATGGCTCATAGGCCTCGTGTCTCATTCTGAATGCTTCCTAGGGTTTACCGCAAATCTCTCGCAATGCAAGCACTAAGTAAATGCAAAACTTATTCTAGGTGCATACTCAATCATACATACATACATACATGACAGTCTCTAAATGTGTCTCTACAAAGCATAACAATGTGTGAATGGCTTTTCATGAATTTCAAATATGAGAGTGTGTGTGTGGTGCAAGTAATGCATTTTCTCTCTCAGCCTAAGCGCTATATCTAATGCAAACATAGATACATAGCATATCATATCGTGTCTCTAAAACACTACATGGCACTTCAGATATATGTGCAAGTGCAAGTGGAGGCAATATCATTCTAAAAGCATATTGCAAATGCATACAAAGGTGACAGTCTAATATGTGGACCGTGTCTACTTCAGCAATGTACTAATCAGAACTAAACAGAATGCAATAATGGAATGGTTCCATTGCAAAGAGTAATGATTGGGTAATGGTGATTCTAACAGAGAGTCTAATAATGGGTAATGGTTCTCTACAGATAGTACCTATTCTTCTAATGGGTGTTATGATTTCTAATAATGATAACAATCCCAGGCTTCTCATTTTACCCTATTCCACAGACCTCCGGGTGGCATACAACTTGGTCTGAATAAGGCATGGTGACTAGTGGAAGGCCGCATTTAAGACCAAATACAGTCTTTTTGAATACCTCGTCATTCCTTTTGGTCTGTGCAACGCCCCCTCCACTTTCCAGTATTTCATCAACAATATTTTTGTGGACATTCTAGACTGCTTCGTCCTGGTATATTTGGATGACATCCTGATCTTTTCGGAAGTATCATGAAAAACACGTCCAACATGTATGCATAGTTCTAGAAAGACTGAGGGAAAGCGCACTATATGCCAAATTGGAAAAATGCATGTTCCATGCTTCCTCAGTGGAGTTTTTGGGATTTGTGTTGTCCTCACAAGGAGTTTAGATGAGTGACAATAAGGTCCGAGCAGTGCTCAATTGGCCAGTGCCCTCATCCATAAAGGCATTAATGTCATTTTGGGGTTTTTCTGAATTTTTATAGGCGGTTCATTGCCTCATTTTCAGAAATAGTGGTGCTGCTTACTCGCCTCACCAGTCCCTCTGTCCCGTGAATTTGGAACACAGAGGCACAAGCAGCTTTCCAGTCGTTAAAGGATGCCCTTACATTAATTCCCTGGTACTACAACACCCAGACCCTTCCTTGCCGTACAGAGTGGAAGCTGATGCTTCAGCTGCGGCAAAAGGAGCCATTCTTTCGCAGAAGTGCCCTACCATGCATCGCCTGCACTCGGTAGCCTACTTTTCCAGGACCTTGTCAACATGTGAAAGAAATTACACGATCATGGAGACAAAGCTCTTGGCTATCCAAGTCTGCTTTCAAAGAATGGCGACACCACCTTTGGGTGCCAGGCATCCGATAACAGTGTATTCCAACCACCGCACCTGCAGGCCCTATTACACGCTAAATGTACGAATGCACACCAGATCCGTTGGCATTTGTTTTTTGCCATGTTCAGTGTTGTTTTTACTTACATACACAAAATCAATATCTGGATTCTGAAGCTGATAATATACACTGTCAACATGGGGCAGTATGTCATGGAACAAAAAAGGAAGAAAAGAAACCCCCTCTCTTTAAGAGTTCTAACGAATCCCTGGGCCCCAGGCACAGTAACTCCCTCAAAATCATCCTGTTTTTCAATGATCTCAAGCATCTACGGAGTGCGTCCCTATGCTGATATATGGCTTCTAATACCCGAATATGGTAGCTTCAGTGATTGCGAGATGGTCTTGGAAGTCTTTTATGTGATACCTCATCTAGAACTTTGGTTCTTTTTGGAGAACGAGAAAAAAATGCACAGAAGCCAGAGATATCAATAAAGAAAATGTGAGCTTCTGATATTTTGGAAACAGCTTGTTACATGATGAGGTTATGCTTGTGTGTATAGCAATCCCCCCTCATTACACTCCCACCATCATATGTTTGCACAATTACTTTTTTTGTGGCAATTCAGGGAATACTTTGTCCAATTTTTCCATTAAGGCAGTAGTAATGGTCTGCTCACTAGAGTTTTTCAGATGAGTAAAACCATAAAACCTTTCAACAATTCTGTATCGTACATCAATGTAGTGATAGACTAGCACAGACTGAGTCTTAGTGGAAACATTGGTTGCAACATCTGCCTGAATAGCCACATAATCTATGCATTTACAAGTATCTCTCTAGTGACTGTGAGCATGCTGTCCAACAACTAATTCTATGGCAAGACTGGAGGCGAGCTGCTGCTACGTGCAACACAAACTTTGTATGGACTTGCATGGATTTGGACTCAGCTTTTGAAAGGTTTTACTTAGCGTGTGTGCTCAGGACATGCCTCCTTTTTTTTTAGTCACTCTCAACGTGACTACATATTTGAAAATCTCACGCTCCTGCGCGCGCTCCTGCTTAGCAAGCACCGCTTTTTAAGTACCGCTAGTCCACTTGGGACGCTGCTGTTGCTGCTGCTACGTGCAACACGAACTTTGTATGGACTTGCATGGATTTGGACTCAGCTTTTGAAAGGCGTTACTTAGCATGTGTGCGCAGGACACGCCTCCTTGTTTAGTCACTCCCAACGTGACTACATATTTGAAAATCTTGCACTCCTGCGCGCTCTCTCCTGCTTAGCAAGCACCGCTTTTTAAGTACCGCTTGTCCGCTTTGCCGTGTGAAGCATGGAGCTTAGCACAGCCATTATTCATTTGTACCTTGATATTTTACGTTTACTTCTTTGGCTTGTATTGTAATTTTGATTCAGTTTTCTTTGTTTTCTATCTAGATTTTTATTTTTATTGTATTACAATTTGGATAGTGCATGCTTTATATGCTATACTCTTTCAATTCCAACATGCCAGACCATTTGGGTCTGAGACCCACACTAATTCTGCCGGTCCGTTCCGAAATTTCTTGCAAAACTATTTTCCTCACGCCAACAAACTCCTGCTTTAGGGCTGGCCGTGTCAACTCCTTACCGAGCAGTGAGCTGAACAAATCTACCAAAGACACCCTGTTCAGTCTAGGAGTCAGTCTGTAGCACATACTTTGTCGGATCATACTATGCTACAGACACCAGAGAACAGGGTTACTCCTTCCAAAAGGATGCCCACTCCGCCGTTAGCACACTTTTCGGTGAGCGATGATGATATGAATATTTCAATCTACGCAAGTCGACAATTTCTATCTATAGCGACCGCACCTTGCAGAAGGGACATCAGTCCAGTCCCTCGTCGGCGTTGCCCACTCACTTTCTTTTGTACACCCTACCCCTAGACCCTGTAGAAACATCCATGTAGAAGATGCCACTCCTGCCTACCAGTGCTAGATTAATACCACTCTATTAAATCTATTCAAACTGTTCGAAGTCCTAGATGGCAAGGTGGTCAAGCAGGCTACACAAACTGACCAACTGTTTGATTAGTTAAAAACACACATGGAAAGCAGGACTCTGAACAAGAGAAATATATCCAATGTATCTTTTTTTTCCTTTTAAATTGATTTAGTTGACATTAATCAACCTTTCAATGTTATTACATTAAAATATAACAAATTCAAATTCATATTCAAATCCATATTCATATTCATATTCATAATAAGACTATACATATATATACACATTGTTAAAACAAAAAGCAGACAAGAAAAGGAAAACTAAAATAAAAAGTTAGCACTCTCATACCATTGCATTCCATGATCTAAAGTCCATATCCATATGCACGTGTTTCTAGGTAAAGTCAACAGTAACTTCTAGCACCAGCTCCAACGGTCCTACTACATTGTTAAACATTTACACAACAATCACATTCTGTTGCAATATGCACCAGAGTCTCGTACCAGTTGTAGACTTTCTAAAAAATGCACTGTGTCCAATTGAATCGGTAGTTGAGAAAAATTCAGAATTATAGACCAACTCACCTTCCCCTCAAGACTTCCCAGATATTTACAATGTTTCACAAAGTGGGTTTGTCCACTGTCCCTCAAACCTGGGCACTGAGTTATCAGGTGTTCTAAAGTCTCTGGAAACTTTCTTGTAGTGCAAAAACAACAGATGTTATCGCTGGGTAACATCAGATGCCGTTTTGTCAGGACCTCTTTTGTGTGTCATAGATTGAACCGTAAACGTATAATTGCGAATCTATCAGAAGGCGTAGGTGCTCTCATTAAATAGGGAGGTAAGGTGCGCAATTTTTTGGGTGGAAATCTACTAGCGTCACCTCTTTCATATCGCATACATATATCGCAAGTATTGATCCAATCGGCCCAATATAGCTTCTCTTTGGCTTTATCAGGATTTGACACCAACAATTCAATGGTTATATCAGCAGTACACAAAGTTTGACAGACCTTGTTTACCCAGGTTGTCATGAACCGATCTTTTGTTCCAAACATATAAGCAGATAGTAATTGCAAAGTAACATCGGCATTGGTCGATATAAGACATTTTCTAAAGAGGGAGCAGAGTCGCCAGTTATAGAGCAAACTGAGGGAAACTAGACCCAGTTCATACCTAATCCAGGCATGAGGCACACAACCTGGTAGATGAATAATTTGTCTCCAGAATTTGGCTTCCCATAGGTCAAATTGAAAATGAGTGGCAATAGGGAGGGTCTCCAGCCCATATAATATCGCTGGGATCGCCTTCTGGTTCCAATATGACCACGCTGGCTAAATGGAACATTTTCCAGATTTGAACATAATTAACTTGGTTTGAGCTATAGCTGTGTCAAGTTTCCTCTCCAACCACTCCAACTGGGTTTTCACATTATTAACGCCCTCAAAACACATTCCCAGGTACCTATAATGCGCCACTCTTTGCAATTTTACCTGGTTGATTGACCATTGAAATCGTCTGGAACCCGCCCTTGTCGGCGCATACACCACAATCTGCGTCTTCGGTGTGTTGACTATGAGTTCATTCTGGTGGATATATGTCTGAAAGGCTGCCAGAAGATTTTGAAGGCCCATCTGAGTTTTGGAAATCAGCACCAAATCATCTGCGTACATCAATGCCTTAATGGCATACATGCCCAACTTTGGTGAACCTGAGATAATGTTATTAAACACATTTTTGAGGTCATGTATGAAATAATTAAAGACAGATGAAGTCAGCAGGCACCCATGTTTGAGACCCCGAGCTGTTTTGATTGGAGCAGACAACACTCCATCTAGCGAGAGCCGAACACGAATGGATGTGTCAGAGTGCAACACATTGATAATTTCAAATAGTGTAGTGGGACATTGTTCTCTTACAAATTTTTTCAATAATAGCACTCGGGAGATTGAATCAAATGCAGAGTGTAGGTCTATGACCGCAAAGTATGTTGGTTGTTTCGTAGCCTGACACTGTGCCTTAATTGCATTCAAACATAACAGATTAATGTGCATGCCCATCCCAGGTACAAAACCTGTTTGGCACGGATCACGCAGGTGGTTTGCCTTAGTCCAGGTATTGAAATTACGAACCACCAGTTTTGTGAAGTTCTTGCGTCCAACAAGGCGATGGGCCGGTAATTTTGGGGCAAAGATCTCCCTTTTTAAAAATGGGAATGATCACTGATGTTTTCCACGACCCCGGCACCCTGTACATTTTCACTGTCAATTGAAAAATCTGATCTAGTATGATTGCCCACTCGTGAACATTTGATTTTAGTGTAACATTAGTGATGCCATCAGGTCCAGCAGCTCTAGATGTACTTGTCTGTCGTATAAGCACTTCAATACTTGTTGGAGAGAACTCCAAAGACCAACCAGCTGCTTGAGGATGGGCCACAGTTTACAGATCAGAAAAATACCCATTTATCTTCTTGGACGGCCATAAGTTGCGCATCAGCCCGTGAATTACCGGCTTGGTTGTGAAGTAACATCCACATCTGCGCAGAATTTCTGTTCGCCATCGCGCTTGTCATGTGTTCACTGTCGTGTTGGAACATGATGTGTTTTCTTGATTTAACCTAGTTTTTGTACACACATTTAGCATGATTTAGATCTTTTTGACATGATATATTTCCTGCTGCTAAAATACTCTTTCTTTTTTTACGGTAGGCAGCACGTACAGTTTGTATATTATAGCCAAAAGCATGCTGATGCTTCACACAAGCTTATGAAGGCCCAGCGATGGTATTGATAAATGGCATCAGTAACTCTGTGTAATTGACTGGCTGCCCTTGCATTATTTTCCTATAGAATATCTATAAGCCGACACCTTCGCATCAGACTATTTTAATCGACAATAAATGGTTTCTACAGAGTCTTCTATCCTGAACACAGTCTCTTGCAATGGACAATGATAGTAATTTGTGATCACTTTTTGATGATTCGTAAACGTTCAGGCTCTCAACCTGTTGAAAGAGTAGATTGTCTACATATATGTAATCAATCATACTCGTGCTGCGATTTCTAAACCATGTGGTGTGGGCAGGAACATCACCACTTACTGCTCCATTTACCATATGGAATGAACGACATCCATTTTCAGACCTCTTTAGTCTGACGGTTCGGGTTCCAACAATCCAGGTTTAGGTCTCCTAAAATGATATATGTGTTATGTTGGGGGCAGTATTAATTAAGTGCAAGATTCTGTTTAAAGTAGTATAAAAAGCGTCATCTGGCATTGCCACCAGGTTGCGATATAAATTGACTAGAGCTATAATCCACGCTCCAACATTAATTTTTACCAGAAGGATAAAAGCACTTTCTGTCGCCCACTCGCTAATAGTCAGACCCATTTTCAAATTCACTGCAACCACCAGTCCTGAAGAAGGACGCCCTCCTGTTGATAGAGCAGGGAGCAAGACAGTGTCAAAGCCATCCCACACTGGAATGGAGGTCAGCCAAGTTTCTTGCAGGGCAATGATATGAAATGC
This sequence comes from Ambystoma mexicanum, assembly GCF_040938575.1. Lineage (NCBI taxonomy): Eukaryota > Metazoa > Chordata > Amphibia > Caudata > Ambystomatidae > Ambystoma > Ambystoma mexicanum. The sequence continues at coordinate 1,086,033,167 of NC_090926.1, read as the reverse complement.
CACCGGAAACTTTTGTAGAAAGCTTGAAAATGGGAATGACCTCTTGAATTCCAGCTTGCGATGTTCAAAACTGTAAATGCGGCCAACTGTTGTGCTCGATGTTATGTGTGCTTTGATAAATGTTCTGCTTAGGGACTACATATTGTGGTTCAATAGTCGCACACTCCGGATCTTCTGCAAGCAAAAAACCCATATCGAAAAATCGCATTTTTTCCTGCCATATCAAATTGGCCACAACTCCAGACAGTATCCACAATCTGATTACCGAATTAGTGGTCTGAGAAATAAATTCAATTGATATCGTTTGAGGACACATCTTGCGGAGTTCTCATGTCGCTGAAGATATTCAACACACTTTTTCGATTCAGCACATAGGAAGGAAAATCCCCTTCTCTACATTTCATAATGAAAGAGTGTGAGTTCCCCCGTTTTTGCTGTATTGATTTGGGAGCAGTGGGCAAGGATGCAGCAGAGGTGATGTTATATACACGGGGAGTCTGCATATTTGGTGTCCTTATAATTATGCAAAGTCTCATGTGTAGTCGCACCTGCAACAGGTAATAGCGAGGGATACTTGATTGCTCCCTTCTCCCCTTGTTTATGCTGACCATCAAAAACCACTTGAGGAGGTAGTGCAGAATGTACTACAGTGCTTTCTGATAGGTAAGCGTCTATCATTTCCTTGATGGACGCAACCATAGACTGGGACTGCTGTTGCTGGTACTTGCACTCAGATTAATATCTGCCTGCCTTATCGCCACTTTATTGGGCGGGGGAACAGTGGATGTTCTCCGTTCTGCAACTGTTCCCAACCTCAGTGAATCAACAAGTTGATTCAAGGGTGAGTGCACTGGAGGACAGGCAGATGGAGCAATTACTCCCCCGCCCCCCGCTTGGTTAGCAGTCGTATCATGCGGTGATTGCTCCTTCCTTACAGTCACTTGTGAATCTACACCATTTGTAGCATCGCTGATCATTGCTGTACAAGGGATGGGAGGCAGAATGGTGCCACTGATGGCCTGAAAAAATGCATTCAGGGTCTGTTTAGGCCCTTTCATGCTAGGCATATTTTTTGTTTTCTTTGAAATGGCCCTCGGCCCTTTTAACTTTGTTTGCGTGCTATTTTTCTTTTGGGGTATGTTGCCAGGCTTTATGGGCAAAGAAGCCCTTGTATAACCTTCATGAACCAACTGTACATCTTCCGATGAGAGATCAATGTATGAAGAATCTTTATACATTTGTGAAAGCTCAGCCGTTAAGGGACCCTCCATATCACGAATGATCTCTGCTATGACTGGCAGAACCGGAACATGCACCACATCTGTCGGAGCTTTATCCGGGCCAGCCCTAAGTTCCACCTGGAGAGTATCAGGCCCCGCGCACCCCGCTGGGTGATCATCCTCACTCACTCTCACACATCTTAGTTTATGGTCAGTCAAAAGTTTGTGGTTTGCATTCAGGCCGCATGTTAGTTCTTCTAGCAGGGTAGCTTGTTTTGCTAACCTATTGTCCAGGGTTTTAAACAGTCTAAAAAGACTTATTACCGAGTTGTTGATAGCTACTAATGCTAGTTCCATCATTGTGGATTTGGGTGAACTAGTAATTTTACTTTCACTAGTCAATGAGATGTTCCTGCGTGCCCTTGGAGTGGGCTGCACAAATGAAGGAGAAGATACCCGTGATAGAGAAAGGGAGGAAGAAATTGATTCTACCACGCCCTTACAAGCTTCAATCTCCTCCATTATGGAGATTGGCGACTCGCATTGGCTGGCGTAGATCGAAATAGCAAAGCAATCACCCGCATCAGATGGAGAAGGGATGGGCGACAATGCAAATGGCATACAATTAACATTTTTGGTACAGTTTGGTTTAATTGAGTCTAGAATCGTTTGATCAGAGAGTGTGCGGCTCCTGTAGGACTTCGCTGTGGAGACAACTTCTTTCTGTGCAATGTTATGGGAGTGCAGTTGTACAGATAACCCATTGACAGCAAGAGGCGTGGATGGGAGACCACACCTTAGAGCTTTAACAGATGTGCTAGCCGGAGTAACCCAAGCCCCCCTTTGGGCTTACCCCATAGTACTGCATGGGGTAAGCGTAATTGCAATATGAGTGGAGTGTGACATTTTCGCTGTCTCCGCTATCTATGCAATATTTACAATACCCAATGGCATATTTGATTTCAGAGTATACATTTTGAATGTCGTGGTCATGTAAGTAAAAAGCACAAATAACAAAGACAACTGAACACCCCCACACTTCTCAACCTTCAATACAAGATAACCCAGGCACAACTCAAACCTCAAATCAGCAACCGGGCTGCAATTGGAGACCTGACGCCGCTCGCCGCACCCCTGTGGCGAAGCAGCAAAGCGGTACTTATACCAGTACTTGCCTGAGTGCGTGCGCGCTGTGCGCGGGCATACGCATTGAGTGGGCAAGTTCAAAGTTGATGCAGGAGCCAATCCCTGATAGCCCAAGGCGGGACAAACACAGTCTGTCAATCACTGTGACAAAAGGAAAAGAGATGGCATCAATAGGCGTCAACAAATGCTTGTTCCGAGCAAAACATGCAACATGTGACTTCCTTAATAGGTTTGCAGCAAAGACACCAGCACAAAGTCACCTTCTTAAACACAGCTGCCAGGCAGTTCCAAGCAATTCCAACAATAGCAGTAGCAGGAGCGGGCGTAGCTACGAGTCTCTGCGGCAAAGCGGTACTTATACCGGTACTTGCGCAAGTGCGTGCGCGCTGTGCACGGGCATACTCATTAAGTAGGCAAGTTCAAAGTTGATGCAGGAGCCAATCCCTGATAGCCCAAGGCGGGACAAACACAGTCTGTCAATCACTGTGACAAAAGGAAAAGAGATGGCATCAATAGGCGTCAACAAATGCTTGTTCCGAGCAAAACATGCAACATGTGACTTCCTTAATAGGTTTGCAGCAAAGACACCAGCACAAAGTCACCTTCTTAAACACAGCTGCCAGGCAGTTCCAAGCAATTCCAACAATAGCAGTAGCAGGAGCGGGCGTAGCTACGAGTCTCTGCGGCAAAGCGGTACTTATACCGGTACTTGCGCAAGTGCGTGCGCGCTGTGCACGGGCATACTCATTAAGTAGGCAAGTTCAAAGTTGATGCAGGAGCCAATCCCTTATAGCCTAAGGCGGGACAAACACAGTCTGTCAATCACTTCTTAAACACAGCTGCCAGGCAGTTCCAAGCAATTCCAACAGTAGCAGTAGCAGAAGCGGGCGTAGGCAATGTTCCTGCATTCCATGCAGACATAATTGATCTAGCAAGCTCAAATATGGGGTGCCGAGAGACTCCATGAGTCTGCCGGCCTTTTCGGATGTAATACGTCCGATTTATGACGTAACCTGCCTAAACACCACTCAAAAGGAGGTGGATATCCCAAACAGGGAAATTAATAATCTTTCGCCTATTGTGGTATTAGGCGACACCTTACAGCATGACAGGTCTCCCTCTCCCAACTGTAACATCTGCCCTAGTAAAGAGATTGCTAAAGGCCGCAAACTTTCACAAAAAAAAACAAGAAAATGCCTATGATCAGATACTCCAAAAATTCAGTTAGTTCCTTTTTTTGAACAAATAACATGATCCAAAATGCAAATAAAAAAGGCTTGAGCCAACCGAAAAAGATCTCCCTAGTGACAGGAGAGAGTGATCAGGAGCCGGAACATCAATCTAGATGAGGCGCTGGTTCTACCACTTAAACAGAATAATAGTACAAATACACCAGTATCATACCCTCCATTAAATGATTTAGTATTAGAAATTGAAAAATCTTCCAGTGGTGTTGCGAAAAATAACACCACCGAAGAGCAGGTGGTGCTGGGTCAAACCAACAATCCACTCCTGCATGTGGGCCCAAAGATTGATTCTACAGCTAGTTTGCCAATGGACTGCATAAAAAAAGCAGTTGATGACTATTTAAGTCAACGTTTGGCAACCCCAACCACCCTATCTGAAAGTCCTGTTGCCTGTGAACGCCCAGGCTTGCTTCCTACATGCAACTCAGTGCCCCGGCTGGCCAACACTCTGCCCTTGAGTAATTCAGACATGGTGTAGGCGTGGCAATTATCTAAACATGCGCCCCCCCCCGTAAGAACGGTTGTTCATGGTAGCACTGTGTATGAGCAAGACTCCTCTATTGATCATGTGTGGTCGAATCTGAGGAGTGCAAAGGGTTTTGGCACGTCACGCCATGGTGGCTTACAATCTCCTGCCATCATTCAGGACTTGAAACAGCAAACGAAAAAAATGCCGTCCTGTGCCACTCACTTATCATGAAGTGTGGTATGGTCAGTTTCCAGCTTATGATTTGAATAGGCAGCGTGTTTTAAACATACTTAGAGATGTCCCCGATCTGGAAGACATATCCTCATGTGACATTCAACAGGTGGAATTTCTTTCTGATTCTGAATGGTCCATAGTGCGTCTGTGGATTCCCTCTACAGTAGTCTGCAACTCTATCTGGAAAGTCAAAATGAAACTCTTTGACATGGGATTCTTGGTGGCACAAGATCCTGATAGATCTGCAGTGGAATCTAAGAAGCACATATATTAACCGAGTATATATATGGGAATGTCAGTAAGAAATATAAACACAAATGTGAATCCTGCACATGCTACTTCTAACTAACCATTAAAGCAAAGTATTACAACAGGTTTTGCGATTGCTATCTGGAATACTAGAGGGTATTCCCACCTGCAATCTTCGATTACACAGTTGTTATCTACATTTCAGGTAATTGCATTACAGGAAACCTGGCTCACCCATATCCCTGTATGGGACCATTTTGATGTACGTTTATTACCAGCAATTTCTGGGAACAAGGGAAGACCTTGTTCTGGTCTCTTAGTCGCTGTAAGCAGGAGTGCAGGCTTCTCAATTGCAAAATGGGCCTCCGTTAATGCTCACATTCAATTGGTTAAAATCACTGGGGCTGAGCACCAAATAGCCTTACTAAATGGATATTGAAACCCGGCTGCTATTGCGGAAGAAAAGTTCAACGAAGGATTAACCAAATTGTTGGACTTAGTTCTGATGGAAAATGCTGTGACTCACACTGTGTTGGTTGGGGATCTTAAAAAGACAGTTCCAGACATACATCGGAATTGCCTCGTAGAGAAGTACAAAGATGGATTTCATTTATGGCTGGGCGTAACTTTTTGTTGGTGAATGGATATGTGAGTGGGGATGGTCCGGATCAGCCCACGTGGCACCGAGATCATGTGCACAGCATTATTTATTATATTTATGTCGATGCATAATTGTTTGCTAAAATAGAAACGTTTAGAATCATTACTGCACATCAGAGTGATCATAATATCTTATCTCTCACTTTCAAATGGTCAATCAAAACAAACAATAAGCAATATGTGCAGTCGCAACTAATAATAAATCATGCAAGAACGCGCTTTCGTTGGTCTCAGGAAGCGTTGGCAGAATTTGAGGGAACTATTATTGAAAATGCTAGATCTGGCAAGCCGGTTCGCTATCCCAACTTATTGCAACATTTCAGAAACACAATATCCTTTCCGGGCACCGGACATATCAAGCACTTCCATGTTTTTGATCTGGTATTCAAAGCTAAAAGGGCTGAGTTTTGTAAAGAAAAATAATTGATCTTTTCCAATCTTGGGGTACATTGTGGTCCTGTCCTGCGATCTCTAAAATGTAAATACAAAAATTGGAGTAAATCAAGAAAGGCTCTGCTCTTTCAGAAGGACAGTGAGCTAATGGTGCATGCCATGAATAATAAAAATTCTGCTAAAACATGGCAGTTACTAAACAACCACTCGTTCCATTTGCAACCAGATCCCCTATTAAATGGGGTACAAGAACATGAATGGATCATGTATTTTTCTAATCTATATGCTGATCAAAATAATCATGCCATGCGTTATACACAAAGATCGACCTGTTCTTGGTCGGTTGAATGCACTCAGAGTTTGATAAAAGATCTGATTATGCAAGCTTGTTCTTTCCGCGCTGCAGGACCCGATGGTCTTAACAACCTGATGTTTAAAAGGCCATCTCCATCAATGGTCCCATATTCTATATATAATCTTCATGCAGGTGCTGAAATCTCAGACTCTTCCTCTTTCTTGGAAGACGTCCTTGATTGTCCCGATCTTCAAAAAGGGCGATCGCACTTTGCCACAGAATTATCGCCCAATAGCGCTCTTGGATGCACCAGGCAAGATCTTTGCCAAATTAATTCTTTGCGATTTTAACACATGAAACTAGTAAATCAACTACGCGACCCCCACCAAACTGGCTTTGTTGCAGGCATGGGCACTCATGTAAATCTTCTGTACCTTAATGCTATTAAAACCCAATGTCAGATAACTAAGCAGTCAGTATTGTTTACATTTGTTGATTTGAATTCTGCCTTTGATTCTATTTCGCGAGTTTTATTGATGGCCAAGCTTAATAGAGATCATTGACTGTCAACCTTGCTAGACATCATTTACGCATTCCATTCTGAGACCTCAATACGTATCCGCCTATCACTTGACAGACACTTAACAATACCCATACCTACCCACAGGGTACTAAAGCAAAGTTGCCTTCTGGTGTCCTCGATCTTCAACTATTTCATCCATGACGTCAGTAATTCCTTTACATTAATCTGTTTGGATTCTCTCATTCTTAATGGGGTATCAATTAAATCATTGAGGTACGCAGACAATCTTGTTCTCATATCAAAAACACCAGTAGGCCTGCAGAAACTGCTAACAGCATTTAATGATTATGTCCAAGTAAATGAACTATAAATGAATACGAGCAAGACACAAATTGTGCTATACTCAGCCTCTAAGAGATCAGGTAACAAATTTAATTGGACAATCAATGATACAAAATTATTGATTGTTCCACAGTATACCTATTTGGGCATGATCTTTGAAGGTATGCTGTATGCAAAAGGCCAAGTTAAGTGCATCTAGCGCAAACTAATTACCGCCATCTCGCAATCCAAAATTGTCCTGCATAGGTATGGTAAATTCTCCATAAACCGACGATCATATTCTGGAATCAAAACGCAACCCCATGTATATTGTATGGAAGCTTGTAGTTAACAGTGCAGCGTTGTGCGAGGTGGCCGGCCCTGTGCCATATTCCCAGTACGCCAGGGGTTCAGCCCGGCCTCGCGGAGACGAGCAGCAGCTTCCCCCCACCTTTGTGTGGGTGGAGCGTATCGCTCGTGGAGCGCCTCGGCCCCCACCATTTGGGAGGGCGAGGCGGAGTTGCGGTCCTACACGCATCGCAGGAGTAGAAGCGACAGTGTATCAATTGGAAGACGGGCCTGGTGGTGATAATATCAAACGTTATATTGGCGCACCAAGTTATATGATTTAACTGGAGACAGTCGCTGCATCAACAGCAGCATCCGTAGACACTCGCTGCTTCAAAGACAGTGCGAATTAGCTGACAAGAGGGCTGAGGAGCGGAACAATATCCGCGTACAGGGAGGACACTCCCCCCAATGAGATCAGGCTCATTAGCCTGTTGAGAGACAGTTATCCCCTAGAAGAAGTGGAACATTGACCCAAATAGCCTATTAGAAGGACAGAGAATTAAAAAAAAAAATAGCCTGGTGCAAGCCACGAAATAATTATATTTTGTCATATTAATAAAAGGGAAGCATCAGATCAAGCAGCGTGGGCGTGCAGAGACACCTGTTTCAGGTACCAGGAACACAGCACCCTAAAGAATGTCAGATTTTGAATGGAGCAAGGAACAGCCCGCTCTAGACCTCGCCACTAGCTTTAAGGAAGTGCTGGGAAGCTCGCTGGTCGATGCAGTGTCACAGGGAGTGAGACCCTTGCAAGAGGGGCTGGAGACACTTTTCACAATACTCAACCAGCCCCGAGAAAGCACTGAGGATACTGTAAGCACACCCACAGGACCATCGAAGGCAGGGTCAAAGGGGAGTATGCAGACCTAAAAGAGGAGATCCTCTTATGACCCCCTAGCTCAATTAGACGGGGTGAAACAGAAGACCCCAGAGGCAGCCAATGCATTTGCTAAGCTGAAGGAAGCTTACTTACAATGTCAGGCAGTGCCAAGGCTCATGACCCCCGCTCCAGGGGAAGATAATATGGGAAGAGATGACCCAAGCTCGGAAGAAGAGCCAGCAGAAGGAGACCCGCCCTCTCATGAAGAGGAGGGGGTAGCATAAACCCAGTGGGGGTAAGAGAACTCGCAAAGAAAAACATCTAGAGGAAGATCAGGAAGAAACTATAGACATGTTTAGATCCTGACAGTATCCGAAACTCCAGATCCTCGGACTGGCAGCCCTCCCCAGAGTCACGCAATATATGGCCCTAAGACTGCGGAAGGCGCTAGACAAAGAAGTGAGGCAGTGTCTGCACGCAGAACGCCCACGGCCTGATCTCCCAGTGAAGGTAGCGGAGACTCCAGAGCTAGACCCTAAGATGCTGACCTTCGTATCAAAGACCAGTAAGGATCCACGAAAGGGGATTGACAGGTCATGGAGGAGCTGCCAGGATCTGTCAGGACCTCTTGCAGGTCATGGAGGAGCTGCTAGATCTGTCAGGACCTCTTGCAGAGATAATGGACCTGGCGGAAAGGGCCAAGGGTACGGGAGAAAAAGTGGATCCCGATGCCCTAGCGAGCTGGGCACAAAGAGTGGTCTGCCTTCTAGGCAATGCAAACTGTGTTATCTCTTCGGAAAGAAGGAGAGGCCTACTGCTCAAAATAGATCCGAAGTTAAGCGACCTTGCATCATACGAAGCCGGAGAATCGGCACAAGGTCTCCTCTTCAGAGAGACATTTGGGAAAGAGATGGGTCAGTTTGTTGGCACAAACACATGTCTGGAAAAGGCACGTGCGGCCATTTGGAAAGTTTTGCCAGGCAGAGTTTTTGCCGGGACCGGCCGATTTTGGGGTTGTGCAGCCGGCCGTTTTCAAGGAGGAAGAAGACCCCCCTAATACCAGAGCTCAATACTGGGAAAACAAACAGAAGGACACCTTCTTCCCTGCCAGAGGGCGATTCCCAAGGGGGAGCAGAGGAAGAGGGTCCAGGCATAGACAAGGGTTTACACCAGGTAAGAGCAGCAAAGTACCCTCCAGTAGGGGGTAGATCTGGGATTTTCTGGGGCAATTGGCGGGCACTTTCCAGCGATACGTGAATTTTGCAAACCATAAGAGGTCTGCAGCTGGAGTTCATTCAGCCGCCCACTCAGTCAAGCTAGCCCCATCAGCAGCGCTTAGCGCAAGCAGAACAAGAATGTTTAGATTACGAGCTAAGCCAATTACAAAGGAAGGGTGCCACAGAGAGGAGTGCAGCCTCTCTCCCCCCAAGTTTGTGAGCAATATGTTTCTGGGGCACAGAAAGGACAAAGTACGGGCGGTTATAAATCTAAAAGAATTGAACAGCTAGATTGTGTACCGGCATTTCAAAATGGAGGGTATACACCAGCTCAGAGACTCCCTGACAGAGGGAGACTGGCTGACAAGGTTAGACTTGTGAAGTAGGCGTCCTTCAATCCCAGTCCATGAGAGTTCCAGGACCTTTCTAGCTTTTCGCTAAAACGAGCAGCTCTGGCAATTCCGGACGATACCCTTCAGGCCTGCCTCAGCTCCCTGGGCCTTCACCAAGCTGATTAAGCCAGTGGCAGCAGGGATTTGGGAGAAGGGTATAAGGATGATCATATACCTAGACGACCTGTTACTCATAGTCGAGGACCGGGAAGCATTGATCTACCAGACAGCATGGGTGCAGAAGCTTCTGTTATCACTAGGATTTCTAGTAAACGTGGAGAAGTCAGATACCACGCCACCGCAGAGACTAGACTTCCTGGGATTTGTCTTAGACACCAAAAAAGTGGCGTTAGAACTACCAGCCCGAAACATAAGAGATATCAAAAGGGATGTAAGAGCCTGCTTGAACTAACAGACAATTTCGCTCAGAGATCTAGTGAGGATAGTAGGTCTGTTGGCTGCCTCAATTTAGGCTATTTTTCCAGGCCCTCTACACTATCGAGTGCTACGGTGGCTAAATATAAAGCGCTTGTAGCAGGGCTTGAAATATCACCAACAGGTACCCTTAGATCAGGAGTCTATTACGGAACTGGAATGGTGGATGAAGAATATGAACGCCTGGAATGGATGTGCCATCTTCGGAGATCGACCAGACTTAGTGATAGAGGTGGATGCCAGTCGCATAAGCTGGGTTGCAAAATGCAGAAATCTGGAGACACGTGGAAAATGGAGAGAATAAGAGACTTGCATTCACATAAACTGCCTAGAACTCCTAGCGGGGTCATTTGCGATCAAAGCATTCACGAGAGGGAGAGGGAGTTCATGCGTCCTTCTGAAGATGGACAATATTTCGGTGGCCCAATACTTAAATCACCTGGGAGGCAAATTGCTGGCGGAACTTGCGAAAGATTTTTGGCACTTCTGCCTCCAGTCAGGGACTTCGGTGACAGTGGAATACCTGCCAGGGGCATTGAAAGTAGTGGCTAAGTGGAACTTGCAATACCTAACTGACTCCAGCGACTGGAGACTGGACCCAGCTGTATTCCAGAGACTGAATCAGTGGTGGGGTCCGATACACATGGTTCTCTTTGCATCTCGTCTCAACGCTCAGACACCCAGCTACTTCAGCTGGAGATTAGACCCAGAGGCACAAGGCACAGATGCATTCCTCCAGCAGTGGGCAGGAGGCCTACACTCCGCATTACTCCCCTTTGTGATGCAGAGCAGAGTTCTAGCGAAGTATCGGAGGGAGAGAGCAGAATTGATTTTAGTAGCACCACTGTGACAATCACAGGTGTGGTTCCCGACTCTAATGGAGCTAGCGGTGGACATTCTGCGAGCTTTTCCGGAAGGAGAACGACTGCTCACGGACCCAGTTGGGTCATGTCGTTCTCTGAAAGTGAGAGGGCCTCTCCCACTCGTATCAGGAGACACTGGGTGCTGCCAGGCATTTCGCTGCAAGCTGCAGAGCTTATCACAGAATCCTGGGCTCCATCCACTAGGAGGAGCTACAACGCGGATTGGGCCAAGTGGACGAGCTGGTGTAAAGGGAGACATTTTCATCCCATTTCAGCACCTATAGTAGATATATTGAATTTCTTGTCATAGCTGTTGCAAGACGGGAAGGCATTTCATACCATAGGAGTATACAGATCAGCGATTTCAGCAGGACACCTGCCAGTCGAAGCGGTCCCAGCTGGAGTCCATACAGAGGTAGCGAGGCTCTTCAGAGGAGCAAGGTATAAGGTGCCTCCAGAGCTGAGATATAATAAAGTATGTGATGTGACAGTGGTGCTGCAACTTTTGGAGAGCTGGCCAGCAGATAGGTATCTGTCACTGAGGCAATTGTCGGGCAAGTTAGCATTGCTATTATGCTTAGTATCTTGCAAGCGAGTGGCAGATGTCAGAGCTCTCGAGATTAACAGGGATTCTTTTGGTCCGGAAGGAGTGACATTCTCAGTAGTAAAAAGGACCAAGACAGGGACCACCACAGTGAATTATCCTTATTTTCCGAGTAACCCCAAGTGGTGTGTAGCGAGATGCATTAAAGAATACGACGGTAGGACGGCAGAATATAGGGCACCCCGTACTACTCAATTGTTATTAGCGCATAAGAGCCCTTTTAAGGCAGTAGCAACAGCCACCATTGCTAGGTGGTTGAAAGAAGTGATACAAGCAGCAGGTGTTGATTTAGGAATGTAGGGGGCACATTTATTGAGAGGCGCTATGGCATCCAGGGCTTTCACGACAGGAGTGTCATTGCGAGAGATTATGCTAGCAGCAGATTGAGCTAGTGATCATACATTTAAAGAGTTTTACTTCAAGCCTATTTAGAGCTTGGGTACAACAGTATTGGGGAGCTTTGAACAAGCATAAAGCTCGCCTCCAGTCTTGACATAGAATGAAGATTACCCCTGCTATCTGCGCAGGGAGTATTAATTCTATTAAAGACTAGGAGGCGAGCATTACATTCCCGCCCTGTCATGTATTGTTTATAATGTATGTAAGATATGTAAATTACAACAGTACATGGACACCACCCTGATTTTGTTAATTGTATGTTCCCTAGGGGAGGAGCAGAAGTATAATTAAGAGGCAAAGCCAACAGGCGTCCAGGTCTAGGACGAGGAGTACAGCTTACAAGGAAGCAGCATTGTTTCAGTTGTCAAGTATCAAAGTTTTCGCCCTGTTGGCGGACTTGCTAAAATAGTTCAAGATACAGTTCAGAGCATATAAAAGACAGGAGGAGCCCAGGAACAAGAAGTGTGTCATAGCTGGGGTGTGGTGTATAGGACTAAAGAGACTTTGTGATTTGTAGTTTCAACAAAAGTAAAGTTGGATGTGGATACTTTTCAGAGTTTTCTTCTGTTTTGTTGAAACTGCTGAGGAGTAATAAATTGAAGTTGAAGCATAATGCTCGCCTCCTAATCTTTAATAGAATTAATACTCACTGTGCAGATAGCAGGGGCAATCTTCGTTCTGATCTGTTTTTGAAGTACCCTTAAATACTGTTGCATTACTTAAATACAGTTCCATTGCACTGTCTGTGCTGGATACAAAATCCACCAGGTCTCTAAATACACCTGGATTCAAAGAATCTTCAGTTTCATCATGGCCACGTAAAGCCAATTCAAATGTTTGTTTGTTTGTTTTATTACTTGTATTGCGCACCAGACCCAGGGCTCACCGGGCGCATTGCATATGAAAACTTGCAGCTTAGTTACAGAAACACAAGGCAAATATGGAGACAAAAATATATACAAGGCAAAAAGTAATAATACAAGGATTTACAGTCCTACTCAGCCAGGCGGTAAAGGCTGAGAGGTAGGTGAGTGCAAGAGTACAAAACGGTGGAAGGTCATACGGAATAGGTCAAGGTCAGAGCAGTTAGTAGTCTTTTATTTGTCCACATCTTTGATCCATCTTGTTAGGTTGTGTCGGAAAGTGGGGTATGGTTGATCTGTTTGCAAGGTGGATGGTAAGGAGTTCCATAGTTAGGCTGCTTTGACCAGGAAGCTGGAGCCACCAACTCTAGATAGTTTAAATCTAGATGTTGAGATATTGTTAGAGTTTGAGGACCTGGTGAGTCTTGTTGGATTTATTCTCGTGAATCTCGTAGAAAGGTAGCGAGGTGCGGCATTATTGAGGCATTTGTAGACGAGTGAGGCTACTTTTAGCTGGATTTTCTCCTCAGTTGAAAGCCAGTTATTGGCTTTTCTAAATTCAGTGATGTGGGCTCTTCTGGGAATACCTAGTGCTGCTCTAAGCGTGTTGTTCTGCAAGATTTGAATTATTTTGATAACTTTCTTATTAGCTCCAATGTAGAGTGAGTTGCAATAGTCCAACTTCGATAAAACTAGAGCTCTAGCAAGTGTGATGCAGCTATTGTTAGATAGGAAGGGTTTGCCTGCCCTGATCAGTTTGCAGGTGTAAGCGGTGGCAGAGGCCATATCGTTTACTTGCTTGTTGAAGGATAGAGTAGAGTCCAAATAGAAACCCAAAGTTTTGACCACGTGAGCAGAGGTGATTTGATTGTTATCAATATTGAAAGAGGAATAGTTAGGGCCCAGTTTTTTTAGGGTAGGGGGTGTGCCAAGGATAATGATTTCAGTTAGTCGTCATTCAGGCATAGTCCATGAATGGCCATCCATGCCTGGATGATGAGATACACCCTGTTCACCAAGGCCAAATCCTTGTCATAATCACCAGTAAGTGGTAGGAGAATCTGAGTATCATCTGCATAATTAGTGTAGGTGATACCAAGATTGTCCAGATCATCGAAAAGGGGCTTCGTGAAGATGTTGTAGAGTGTGGGAGAAACACAAGATCCTTGGGGCACGCTGCATGTGATGGGGATGGAGTCTGCTGCTGCTGAGGAGGAGAATACTCTCATGGTCCTGTTATTGAGGAAGGATTGGATCCATGCTGTGGCTTCTTCAGAGAAGTGCGCAGCCATGTCCAGATGCCTACAAAGGACCTTGTGGTCGACAAGGTCGAATGCAGCTGATAGGTCCAGGAGGAGGAGTAAGGCAGGTTTCCCTTGATCCCTCAGCTCGTCGATTTGTGCCTTTAGGTCTAAAAGGGCTGTTTCAGTACCGTTCTGGGGGCGGAAGCCAGACTGCCGTACTCCTAGCAGGTGGTTAGTTTCTAAGTGTTTCTGTATTTGTGAGTACGCCACTTTATCTATGATTTTTAAGAGGAATGGCACAGTGGTGATTGGGCGGTAATTCGTGGGTATGGCTGGGTCTAGGGTCTGTTTTTTAAGCAGTGGGAGTACCCAGGATTCTTTTAGGTTATTTGGTATAGACCCTGTTGCGAATGAGGCGTTGATAAGTTTTGAGATGAAAGGAGCCAGGTCTCTGGCTGCGTCCTTTATCAGTTGGGCTGGGCATTGGTCTCCCTGGCAGTTTGATGGTTTGAATGACAGTATAATTTTTTCAGTCCATGGCGCTAAGGGACCTTGTTGTTAATTACGCCACCGTAATTTACGGTGGCGTAATTAACGCCTTCCCCACTCCCATTATGCCCTATGGGGCAAAAATGGGAATGGGGAAGGGTAAATGGGGATTGGGGACTTACCGCCCCGCCAACCTCGGAATGGGGCGGTAAGTCCGCCAACCACCATGGCGTAAACATAGTTTACCCCATGGTGGTAAAGGTACGACCCAGGCGGTAACTTACCGCCTGGGTCGTAATGAGGCCCATGGTCTTGTTTCTGCCGAATCCAGACTGCTGGCAGGTAACAAGTATTGAAGTTCAAGGCTCCAACCTGCGGGCGCTCCAAGGAGTCAGAGAACATTCAGAGTTCCAGGAAGGATCCGGGAAGGGTCTGGGACAAGAGAGGACCTAACTGGGAATGACTACCAGCGGCACGCGCTGCTCTGAAGGTGGAGGTAGCAGAACCGCTCAGGAAAGAATACCAGGAAGGAGGTAGGATAATGGTACTAGCTAGACACAAGGGCAATAACAAGGATGGAAAGAGAGAATGGTACACAACTTGGCGGGACGAGGAGTACAGACAAGCGTAGCGTTGAGACGCACCGAGCCGCGGGGCGTGTCTAATTTCAAGGAAGCATGAGAGTGAATCAGAAAGACTAGACCGCACAGTTCTCTGGCATCGGCCATGTTAGGAAGGGTCGGAGAGAATTAATCATTGATTGAGGGACCAGGCTGACCAGAAGGGTCGGAATCGTCGATTCATGACAGCATGCCCCTTTCTAAACTCCAATCCACCGGGCTTGCCCGGATGAGTCTGATGAAAACACTGTAACAGGTGGGGAGCATTCATGTTGGAGACTGATCCCCAAGTCTGTTCGCTTGGCGGACAGCCTTTCCTTTCCACCAGATATTGGAGACAACCTCTTCTGTACCTGGAATCACAAATCCTGGAGACCTCAAATTTGACTTGGTCATTGACAAGGAGTGGGGGGGCCGAGGTGTTGACTTGGTTGATTGGTGAAATGGTTTCAATAAGGATGAATGAAAAACAGGGTGGATTCTTCTCCAGGATTCTGGTAAGAGTTGGAAGGCCACAGGGTTGATGATTTCAGTCACAGTGAAAGGTACGTAAAAATGAGGTGCCAGTTTGTTGGGTCTCAGGTGCCTGGGTAAATATCGAGAAGATAGCCAAACTTTATCTCCAATAGTATTGGAAGGACTAGGTCGCCTTTTGGCATCAGCAAATTTCTTTATGTCCATCCTTGCCTTTTCTAGGTGTTCCTTGACTTGTTTGTGTACTGAAACCAGCTGGGAAATCCAAGAATCCACTGATGGAGTTAACGTGGTCTGAGGTAAGAGCGTGGGTAGCACAGACGGATGGAACCCCTGAGTGCAAAAAAAAGGACTGGTCTTGGTCGTGGAGTGATCAGAGTTGTTGTAAGCAAATTCAGCTACTGGAATCAATAATGACCAATCGTCCTTCACCTTCGAAGCAAAGCACCGTAGATACTGTTCAAGGGTTTGGTTTACTCTCTCAGTGATACCATTTGTCTGAGGTACTATATCCTGAAGACAAGGCACATTGAATGCCTAACTACTGACAAAGGTGTTTCCAGAACTTGGAGATGTATTGGGGTCCACGGTCGGAGATGATCTTGGAGGGCAGGCTGTGCAATCGAAAGATGTGAGTAACAAAGATACCTGCCATTTCATGTGCCGAAGGTAACTTGATTAGAGGAGTAAAATGGGCCATGTTTGAGAATAGGTCTATAGTAACCATTATGGTGGTATATCCTTTGGAGGGAGGAAGATCCACGATAAAATCAATGGTAATCGTTTCCCAGGGTCGAGATGGCAGGACAGGTTGTTGAAGCAATCCTACTGGTTTCCTGTTGCCGGTCTAATTCTGGTTACAAACTGTACAGACTTGTATATATGCACGTATGTCTGAGTTCATTTTAGGCCACCAGAAGTTCCTCCGGATTGTTTGATATGTGGCCTTGATTCCTCGGTGCCCGGAATGGAATGTGTCATGGCAAAGATTCATGATCTTGGTCCGAGTGTTCTGAGTAGGAATAACCAGATTCTTGTCCTTGAAGAGATATCCATCCTTGGATGAAAGTGCCCAGTGATTGTCCTTGGTGTAATCCTTCCAAATGTCCGAGGCCGCAGTCTCTGAGCGTATGCTGTCTAAATGTGAGTTGGCCTGGGCTATGAATACCTTGTCAGGAAGCATCTTGGGAAAGGTGAGTGCTTATTCTGTCATGTAATCGGGTCTTCTGGAGAGAGCATCAGCAATTACATTGGAAGGACCAGGAACATGTTGAATGCAGAACTGATATTGGGCGAAGAAAAAGGCCCAACGTGCTTGGCGGCTGTTTCTACATTCCATAGACTGTTAAACCTGGAGGTTTCGATGATCAGTCCTTACAACCATGGGATGTTAAGCGCCCAAAAGGATGTGGCGCCATTCTGTGAAGGCTTGTCTGATGGCAAGCAGGTCCTTTTCCAGGACTGAGGAATGGGTCTCACTAGGATGTAAGGTCCGCGACAAATAGGCAATGCGATGCTTATGTCCATCTTCTGCTTCCTGTTTGAGGACTGCCCCAATTGCATATTCTGACGCATCAGTCTCTACCAGGAAGGGTTTGGTGGTGTCTGGTTGAGCCAGGACGGGTCCAGTCATAAATTGATGTTTAGGTTTCTGAAAGGCGTCTTCCTGAGTTGCTGTCCAGCAAAAGGGCGTGTTTTTCTTCAGTAGACTGACAATGGGTTGCACGATAGATGAGAAGGTAGGGATGAATTTCCTATAAAAATAAGCAAGTCCTAAGAATGACTGTATTTGTTAAACTAAGGCTGGTGCTGGCCAGGAGAGGATGGCTTCGACCTTGGTGGGGTCCATAGCTGTCAGGATCACGGGCAGGTCACTAGGGGTTAATTCCCATAAGAGGGTCTTGAAAGGTTGGGCTCTGGCATGGCATGTTTGGCAAACTGCTTCAGAGTAGGCATAGGCTTTAAAGTGGAATGGAGATACTATGTCCTTTCATCATGGCCGCCTGCATTGTCCTCTGTATTACTATCTCGCAGGTCTAGGTTTCAGATCACTCCTTCCTTTTAAGCCCGCCCCCCTGGAGGTCCGCGCTTCGCGTCGTGACTGCTTTATGCAGAGCAACGCTTACCGCGAGCTCCGAGTTCCACAGAGTTTTCCTCAGAGAAATTCCTAGTTATCTCCGTATTTACAGTCAGAGTTTTAGTTCCTATCCATGTTCCCTTAGTTTCCAGTCTGTTCGTAGTTTTCAGTATTCTGCTACAATTCCCGTTAGATTCCTGTCAGCCGCTTCTCAAGTTCCAGTCAGAGTCTACTGATATTCCTGTCACTCGCGGCTAAGAATCCTTGTCAGCCGCAGCTGTTACAGTTTCGTTACAGGGTTTAAGAACAAGATTCCAGACCTTTATTTTTCTTTCGTGTCACGCAAGTACCGTTCACTTATATGTTACTTTTTTCATATGCATTAACTCCGTCTGTACTAGCGGTTCCATGAGTTGATTTAAAGGTGCACAGCCGGTTGCGTATTCCTTGATTTTATTTTAGGATACATATGAGCGCTGTTCACTAATGTTTTTCTATGATGTTTTGGCTAAGCCTCCTGCACTATTTCCTTGGTGAGTTTAGGGTTGTGACTGGTTTAGTGAATGAAAGTCTTTCCTCAATTTGTCTACAACAAGAGGTGTTTTTAGACACTTGCCACCTTTTTTAGTGCCAACTTGTTAATGCTCAATTAGGAATTCCCATTCCTTCCTCACTGCATATCTTATCCTTTCCCTGTCCCGTAACCCATTCTAGATTCCATATCACAGTTGTACGTCATGTTTTCTTCAGAACTAGCGCCCCTGCTTAAGTTCAGGATGGATAGCTCCACAAACTAAAAGCTAAGGTGAGTTAGTGATATTACTAACAACCGAGATGGAATCTATTTACTAAGATTATTGGTTGTTAAAAGTTTAGCAAGATAGCATAGACTTCCATGTTTTTTCTTACAGAATTACCCAGAAACTTTTAGAAAAGGAAGGCATCACCAAGAACTTCCAAGGCGCTCCTGCAGATTTATCTCAGGTAAGCGTTACAATAGCCACTCCTTGAGGACTCAGTACGAATCCTAAGTACTTAACCGTGGATACATGGAAGATACACTCTTCTCGGGTTTGGCCAACAGATCTCGTAACCGTTGTAAGACCAAGGTGACGTGTTCCTGATGCAGAGCCGGGTCATGTGAATAAACCAATATGTCGTCCAAGTAGACTATGACAAAAAGGAACAACATATCAGAGAAGACTTGGTCCATAAAACGTTGGAATACAGCAGTAGCGTTGGCTAGGCCAAATGGCATCACTAGGTATTCGTAGTGGCCGAAAGGAGTTCGAAAGGCCGTCTTCCATTCGTCGCCTTCCTTGATGCGAATCACATTGTAAGTTCCTCGCAATCCAGTTTAGTGAAGATCACTGCTCCTCGTAACGCCTCCAGTATATCCGAAATGAATGGTAAAGGGTATCTGTCTTTTAGGGTACATTTATTCAGTCCCCGATAATCCATGCATGGACGGAGTTCCTTAGTATCCTTTTTTGGTACAAAGAACAGGGAGGCTCCAGCAGGGGATTTGGATGGACGGATAGTTCCGTTGGTCAGATTGGTGTCTAAGTATTCACGGAGGGCAGATTTCTCGGGCTCAGTCAGAATGAACATCCTCCCAAAGGATCCTCCCAAAGGATCAATAGCACAGTCTTCAGGGCAATGAGGAGGCAGTGACGTACAATGGCGGAAGAAAATACATCTGAAAATCGATGGTATACCTCAGGTACCTGTGTAATGCTAGAAACAGTGATTTGTTGCGAGTCCAGGAACCTTTTTCCTGTGGACTCTTGGGATTTCCCGGGAAGGCAATGAGTGAGACAAAACTCAGAACCCAAGAACAAAGATCTTGCTGTCCAGTTGATGTATGGATTATGTTTCTGTAACCAAGGCATGCCCAGCACCATGGGGTAATGACCAGCCCTAATTATGTCAAAGCGCAATAGTTCTTGATGGTTGTGAATAGAAAGTAATAGCTCGGAGGTTTGTTGAGTTATTGGTCCGGAGGATAGGGGTTTTCCGTCTATTCCTTCGACCGCCTGAAAGATGTTCTTGGTTTCTCGTGGAATGTTATGTTTCTGTGCCCATTCGTTATCAAGAAAGATGCCCATGGCCCCACAATCCACCAAGGCCAAGATGGAAGTAATTTCCTTGTCAGATGTAAATAGGGACACTTGGAGTAGCACCAAGGAATTCCTTAGGGAGGAGTCCAGGGTTAGAGGAACTTTGGAGCACGAACGTTTCTCCCGAAGCTGAGCTCCGTTCAGGACCGTGAGCTGGCGTTTCCCGAACGTCTTGGAGGAGCTATCGGGCAATTTCTTACTAAATGTTTGTCCGAAGCACAATACATACAAAGACCACTGTTGATCCGCCGGGTCCTCTCCTGGGAAGTGATGGGACCCCTTCAAGGAACCCAGCTGCATGGGCTCTGGCTCTGCCGGGCTTGCATTAGGTGTTTCTTTTTCCTTGGGGCTGGTGTATTCAGGTAAGGGTTTTTGTAGAGGACTCTGTGTCTTCCTCTTTTCATCCTTTCTTTCTTGTATCCTGAAGACGATCTGTAGAGACAGATCTAGGAGGGCCTGGAAGGATCCGGGATAGGCTAGCCTGGCCAATCCATCCTTAACCTCTTCATTTAATCTGCGTTGGAACAAGGTAAAGCAAGCTTCAGAGGTCCAGTCAGCGTCTTTAGCCAATTGTTTGAATCGGGTCATGTATGTCAACATATCCTGGTTGCCCTGCTGGAATTCCAGCAGTTTTTCCTGGGCGGAATACACCTGTTCTGGACGGTAAAAAATGGCCTTAAGGGCGGTAACAAATCTGTCATAGTTGTCAAGTAACGAATCCCCTGCGGATACCAAAGGGGTCGCCCAGGTCAATGCATTGCCAGATAGATGAGAGATCATAAACCCCACCTTAGCCCTGGGAGTGGATAAATAGTAGGGTTTAAAGGTAAAATGAACCAGGCATGAATCAAGGAAGGAGCGTTATGATTTTGGGTTACCATCATATTTATCCACTACACCTCCTACTGATGCACTTTCTTGATATGCCAAATCCCTGGATAGAACGAACTGTTTTAAGGCCATGTTTTCAGATTTAAGGTTCTGAACTTCTGTAGACAGTTCCTGCATTCCTCTCATGAGGTCTTGTACGGCAGCCTTCATTGTGGAAACAGTATTAGTTTACTGGTGTCTCAAACTGTCAGAATCCGAGTCTTCGGATTCATGACTCACCTGTTTGATACTTGTTGTTTTCTTTCTGGTGTTCACAGGCTTCTTTTTCTTGGAGGAGCGGGTCTTGTAGAGGTATGGTCTTGTTTCCACCGAATCCAGACTGCTGGCAGGTACCGAGCGTTGAAGTGGGAGGCTCCAACCTGCGGGAGCTCAGAGGAGTCGGAGAACGTTCAGAGTTCCAGGAAGGTTCCGAATAGGGGCTGGGACAAGAGAGGACCTAACCGGGAATGACTACCAGCGGCACGCGCTGCTCCGAAGGCAGAGGTAGCGGAACCGCTCAGGAAGGAATACCAGGAAGGAGGTAGGATAACGGTACTTGCTACACACAAGGACGAGAGAGAAGGGTACACAACTTGCCCGGGACGAGGAGTACAGACAATCGCAGCGCTGAGAAGCGCCGAGCCGCTGGGGGCATGTCTAATTTCAAGGAAGCATGAAAGTGAATCAGAAAGACTAGACTACACAGTTCCCTGGCGTCGGCCATGCTAGGAAGGGTCAGAGAGAATGAATCAGACTGAGGGACCAGGCTGACCAGAAGGGTCGGAATCGTCAATTCATGACAGATATGAGATTTGCACGATTCATGTCTCTTGCTTTTTTCTGAAAAATGCTTTAAGTCAGTGACTACTGTTTTTGCCCATGCAGTTCACCTCCAAACAGCTGGCACGGGAAGCAGAACAAAGACCGCTTAGCAACACGACCAGTGAGCCATGTCTTCTTTTCATACAAAACCATGGAAAATGTGCATGTGTAAGCCTTTTCCCCTATCTTTGTTGGACTGTTCCATTTTTAAATCTGGCCGATCATTTCTCCTCCAGTTTTTCACTGTGTTTGAGTCTGGAAAATGGTTTTGTGAGTAATTGATCCACCAAATTCATTTTCAGCAAGAGTGACACCTGATAATAAGCAACATATAGTGTACATATTTGTATGGGACCCTGAAGTAATTGTTCAAAGGTATGCTCTTTCATAACACAGAAGTATAATTTGTTGGTACTTGGCAAAGATAACATCTGCAATGATACCCAGCTCAGCTGTACTTGTCATTGACCAGTACAGCGGAGCTGGGTCTAATTGTAGATGTTATCTGCATGAGTTAAAATACATGCCCGTTAGCAACTGTGACACCAGCTGGTATTGGAGCTTGTTTGGCACATGTGTGCTATGGAAGAAATGAGCATGTTTGTTCGGTTAATATGGTTCTAAAAAGTCCTTTTTTACAATGTGGGGAGAAATGCACTTTGATTTTTCCGACTGCATCCCCCTACCCCTCCCAAGCACTGTGGGAGTAATGGGAAAGCAAGAAGGCATTCTGAGGTTTCAAAGGTCATGAGATTTCTAAGCTGTAAAATAAAACTGAAATCACTGCACACTTTTCAACTGGATGATACCAGGACGACAACAGGCAACAGACGCCGCAATCCTATCCTTGCAAAATCAGTTTCCAAATGGACAATAGGTTTGCTTCTGTTTGACCCGTATGCAGGTTTTTTCGAATTATATGTCTTATATGACTTTCCATTTTTGCATGCCACCCTCTCGGCTAGCTATAGATACCATTCTTTAATCTGTACTGTTCATCTGATTTTCCCCACCACTTACAAACATGGGCTTATTTTCTATTTCTTTTTAAAGCTGAGCAGCCAACCCTACAAAAGACTCATGCTAGCTCACCTGGCTTGTCGTTCTGGAAGCTAGTCACTGCATTTAACTATCCGGAACGTGCAATATGCAGGTTTAAGTCCGATGTTTTTGGTTCCGCAATTAACCTGGACTGGTTGAATTTGTTCATGAAAGGTGTTTTCGATGGTCTGTAAAGAGAAATTGAGAGACTGATCTGAGAAAGGGAAACATAGGCTGAGAGCAGGATGAACATGGTTTCAGACGTGAAGGAGAGAGTTAACTGCTTAGATGCCCCCACATAAGTAAGTTTGCCCTTCCCCCCAAATTCTCTAGAGTTACCTCTCCCTTCACAGCTAGGGAGAAATGGCACATGAACAGGGACAGCTTGTAAGTGTTGCATGGTTATTTACCCACCCACTGACTGACCATAGTTTCTTTTTTTGTAGTGCTACTTATCTACATGTGATATGCTTATTGTTGTTTAAATTCCAAAATCTGCTTCTTTTGCCCATCTTTTGTTCTCCACCTCCTTACGGTTTCCACATGGTCCTTTCTTTTTATCCCTTTCTGTATTTTTGACAGCAATCACACTTTGCCCCTGTGCTCATGACTCGTGTCTGATTTATGCATCAGCGCCACTTCAAGGGGCCGATGCTTGCTGTCCCACCTGCTTGTGGTATAGTCTCTGGTATGTTTTTGTTACGAAGACGCTCCGGAAACAGGTAAGTCTTCACAGTAAGTATTTATTTAGATAACAGGATATAAAGGCCCCCACAACACAGAAGCCTCCTCTTCTCCCACCAGAGGCTTCAACTGACAAACCTAGAACCTTGAGAATAATATAAACACACACACAGGGGCTGTGACATCATCAGAACCTGAACAGGTAAACATTCCACTGCATGGCTTTCCATGCAGCAGTAATCAACATCATAACAGTTTTCTTCAGGGGAGTGAACTTTCTGGGGTCAGAGTCGGCATAGTGAGATAGTCGGCCTAGCATGTCTTGTCTGCCTGGCAGACCTCTTCACTTACTGACTGCTTAGGTTCGGAACTGGAGTTAGCTTGAGAAAATGCAGGTACCACTTTGACTTCCATTTCTACTACAAATGACCCCTACCTCTCCAGGGCCACATTTGCTTTCAAATCATATTTGGCAGAGCCAGCATGTTTAAATAATAGAGGAGAATAGGGCATCAGTGCACCACTCATCAGGCAGGAGTGCTGCACGAGGCTGGGGATGGGTGATCATGTGGCTTAAGCCTTGTATGATTCCACCCCGACACCGGATGCCCAGTTGGCAGTTCCAGAGACCTTGAAGACCCCAGTCCAGGATCCATAGGCATCAGCAGCTCCTGGAGCTTTGGAAAAGCCAGAACAATGATATGCAGGTTGCCCGGAGCAATGACAGAGGTTGAGATCAATTCTAAACCAGAATTAACCTCTTTTGTTTTGCCTGTACTAAGTGAGACATTGTTGAGAGACATATATTAAACTGTACACTTAGGTTTGCCTTTGTTGGCAAGAGAGCCTGAGTGGTACTACATTTCTGATGCTGGTTTACGGGTATCTGTACGTATGTGTAGAGGGTGTCGTGGCATGAGCCTAGGCAGAAATTATTATTTTAATGCTGTTTACTCCTTTTACTGGCTCCATTCTTTGTTATGTCGCCAAAGGTCCTTGATGTAAAGTTTGTACTTTACTTTCTTTCTGCTGAATTTTGTGTTTTTTATTTTTATCTCATGTGTGAACATCACTATCCTGTGCAGGCCCGGACTATAGGGCAATAGACCCATGGCTAAACCAAAAACACAAAATGCTGGGGTGGGCCACTTTTATTGTTCAAAGTGGGCCACTTTCTTGGCCAATTGGGCCAGTTTGATGAGTTAATTAATTCTGCGGCTTGTACTTTTGACCAGTGTTGCTAAATAAATAATCTTTAAAATGTCGAAGTTGCTACACGCTTTATTAATAATCTCCCCCTTGGTTACTATTCATACAGTGTCAAAGGAATTAATAAGAGACAGACACCTCTCTGGGCTGCTTGGAATGCATGGCCTCCTAGACTAGAGTCCTCACTCCCTCCAAGCAGCCCATATCACACTGGGTCTGAGATACCCAGTCACCAGCCACACTGCTAGGGCTCTCCCGTCCTGGGCTGGTCTTCCCCTCTGGAGGGACTCCAGAGGAGGGCCAGCCGAGGAGAGGACAGTCCTGCTGGAGCAAGCATGGTGACTGAGCCTCTGAGCCCATCCTGCCAGGGCTCTCTGTCTCCCGTCCTGACTCAGTCTGGACTCCAGAGGAGGACCAGGCCTGCCAAACCCAGACTCCTGGGCTGTATTGGCCTAGTCCTCCTCTGGAGTCCACAGTCACTCAAGATGGGAGACGGAGAGCAGTTCTGGGCTTTGCACTGTTCTGAGTAAGTCCTGCCCGCGGCCCGGCCTTCAGCAGGTCTCAGTGGCAATGTGTGAGCCATGACAATGGCACTGCATCCCGCAGATATAGGCCAAGTACCGCGGCCGCCATTAAAACTTAAGTTAAGTAAGGTTAGGGAGTCCCTCAGCACTTTTGCTGGATTTCTGGGGTTTATTTATTTCACCTGGTAAGAGTGTGAGCCTTTTTCCCACTCTTACATGTGTTTTGCTGTGTGTATTTTTACCATGTGTGTGATCTTGGGCTCTGGAGCCTCACCTACTCCATGAGCATCATTTTTGTGTGTGGTACACAGCACCTTCGGTGCAGTGACACAGGGTTGTCTTTCAGACTTCCCACTGACTCCATTTTTCTGGGACTGACTGCTGTCTCCCAGAAACATGTAAAGTTGCCATTAACTTTATGTAGTCTCTTTAAACCACAGACCCAGTACACCCCATCTTACATGGAGTATTGGAAAGGGTTAATTCTTATACCTTTTTGTCTGTTTGCTTGGAGCACTGTTTCGCTCCCTTTTCATCAAGACTTGGCTGGTGGCAGTGGTAACTACCCTATTTTTCATACCGCGGTTGTCTTAAATAACTATGGTATTCTTTACGGCTATTTTATTAGCCTCGAACATAAACCCGCTTGACCAAATATATTTTATTTCGGCTCCGGCTGGGTTTATTTGCCATTTCTTGATTTTTAAAGTCTTTCTCGTGTTTTACTCTGCGCGTCAAACCAGGTTTGGTCCCTTTGTTCGCCCTCTTTTTGCGGGCTTCTGCACAGAAGTCCTCCTTAAGGCACCTGAAAGTCTAGGTAGGCAGGATGTGAGGGAGGGGTCTTAGGACTCCTGCCATGGGTTCCCTTGGTAACCCAAGTCGCACTCCTGTTTGATTGGCTGGGGGACTATGCTTGCCAGGACAGCTCCCCTGCTGTGTGATTGACAGCCAGGCTGTACAAATGGGGGAAAACTGCATTAAAAGCAGGTCTCTGGGACTGGAAAGGCAGAGTCGCCACTGGAACGAAAGAATCAATGAGGAGCTGACAGAACCGCCCTGTGAATCCCTGCTGCAGGTCCGAATCTTCAGAATCCGACGACACAGAAGATCTTCCAGAAATCTTCTTCCCTTGAGCTGGTGGGAGCAACCAGTTCTCCCAAACTTCAAGCCAGGACCCCTCCTCTCGTTGAATTCTCTGTACAGAGCTAAAGTGGGCCAGATAGCCAGGAGGTTCGGACCTTACTTGGGTTTTAAGGAGCGCACCTTTTATTCGTTGCTTTGCTCTGCTGCTGGTTTCTTCCCTGGGTAGTGCAGGACCCTCCAGTCTTCCTACTTGTTGTCAGTCTGACAGTCGCTTCAGGAACCGTGAGCCTGCAGGAACTACCAGGAATGTCTGCCTCATCTACAGCTTCATCTCCATTTTAAGGTACTGTGCAAATCCGGAAAACTTGAAACAGGATGAACATGTCATTTCAAGGGAATCACAAGGTGGAAGGCAATGGGATTGATACGTCTGTTGAGCAAGTATGGACAGACATCCCAGGATACATAAGTATTTGGTGGACAGCCAGACCTTATCCCCAAGCTGATAAACTGGAGCCAGACAACAATGCTTATCGGCCTGCCGCTTGGTGTGCTCTTGGGTATTTCGCAGATGCTGCACCACTGCTGTGCAAATGGTTGAAAGTGAGCAAACCAGCCGAAACATGCACCGGACTGGCAAGATAAGAGGCAGGATCTATGGATGTTGACCATACTGGGCAAAGAAAGGGAAACAACTCACTGAGGAATGCAGAGAGTTGTTATATGCAAACTCGGCTGCCCCTAACACCGTGATCCAGTGTGACTGATACTGAAAACAAATACAACAAAGGTACTGTTCCATAGAGGCATTTAGCCCTCTTGGTTGGCCTTCAGTTTTGGGATGGTATGATGAAGAGAAACATGCATCAATTCCCAAAGATCTGGTCAGAGCCACCCAGAATCAGGAAGTGAACTGCGATCCACGGTCTGTGATGAGAACAGAGGGCAGACCAAAAAACCTGACAACATGGGCGAAGAACAGAGCGGTCGATTCAGAGGCAGAGGGTAAGCCCCAACAGGGGATGAAACCTACTGTGTTGGTGAAAGCGGCGGCCACCACCAGAATGGTGGTCATACTTTGTACTGGTGGCATTTCAACCACAAAGTCCATAGAGACCATAAACCAAGGTTTATGTGGAATAGGCACTGCTTGCAGTGGCGGGTGTTTACATAGAGCAGGGTGGCACCGCCCCCTGCCACCACAGAGAGAGAAGAGACAACTCTTATCAGTGCTGTGCCGGAAAATGCAAATCAATTATTGTGCAAAGCGGCAGATGAATTATTTATTTATTCATCTGCCTATTAAGCTGCTGCTCTATAATGTTAAATGTGTGCTGGGCAGCGCTGCTGGCCTGGGCCAGGCCTGCTGCCAGCCCTTCAGAGTGGTGGGGCTTGTCTGGGTTTACGTTATTTCTGTCATTGTAGAGTGCGTGAAGCTCATAGCTCCACACACTATATGTAACCCATCCTCTCATTCATGAGGCTGGTGGGGCACTGAAGGGGTGGCCCCTCACTATTGGCATTGTACGCAAACAACACACCAGTCTCTGCGTCCTCCTGAGGAGACCTCCTGTGCTAGCAGGCCATGCAACATAGGAACAGGTTGTGGATTGTCATTGGCTGTTTGCCAGCTGATGACAATCCATGTGTGGGTGGAGTCGGGTCATGGGCACATGGTGTGCCTCACCTTCTCGTTCTTTCTAGCCTAGCTTGCTGGTGTGGTGGTGGCCTTCTTGTAGGACTCGCGCCCAGCTGCCCAGAACCAGGCCCTCACGTCCACATGTGCTGCTACAGCCCTACCAGACGGTCCGTCGCCAACTCTAAGGTAAGTGTTCACGCTCATGCAACTCGGGCTTGTACCTTGTGGTAATTGAGTTATTAAGTTAAGTAAACTCTTAGTCTTCAGTCACCATGCGGTATGAATCATGCCGTATAGTGAAGACTAAGGCCCTCATTACGACCCCGGCGGTAAGTAATGTACATTACCCGCATGGCGCAACTAACGTGTCCGTGCTGGCCTGAAGCCGTAAAAAGCGGCACATTACGACCCATCGGGCACGAGCATTGCGCCATGCAGGTAATGTAAACTGCGCCATGCCGGTAACGCCCCCAAAATGGCACCTACCGGCATCGTATGCCGCGCAAGGTGCACCACCGCGGCCCCTCCCACCGATATTAGCGGTGACCGCAATCAGCGGTGACCGTAAATAAGCGGAACCGGAAGTTGCGTCATCGCGGCGGAACGGGAAAGAGCACGGCGGCCATCTTCAAAAACACAATCCATTGGCATTCTCCGCAAACAGTGGACATCTGACCCTGAGAACCGCCAGAAAACATCAGCTACATCTACCCTTCGAGAAAATGCCTAAAGTTGTCAAGAAAAGTTGTGATCGCCAGCGGCAGGACCGTTTCAGCAGGGAGGAGCTGAACATGTTGGCGGAGACACTCCAGGAAAACGGAGCTGTAGTCTTTTCCACCCAAATGACCAGACCAGCAATTGCACAGAAGAAGGCCATATGGGCCCTAGTTGCACAGCGGGTCAGTGCAGTGGGAACAGCACCCCGCAACGTGAGACAGTGCCGTAAGTGGTGGGATGATCTCCGGCTCCGCATTAGGAGCATCCTGTCCGCCAACAGGAACATGGGCATGGCAACCGGCGGAGGATCAGAGTCCCCAATAAAATTGCAGCCCTGGGAGGAAATCTGTGTCAGTATAATCGGCATCGAGTGCATCGAGGGGGTAGGAGAAATGGAGAGAGGAGCCCCGACATCATATTTATGTGAAGCACAATGTTGCCTAATAGTGTTAATGCGACACATCAGCAGAAGACTGCCTACAGCCATTTCTGACCTCCACCCTGTACACATGCAGTATGTACACCCTAACTGTAGGCACCCACATACCTCCATGCTACTTCCACACAAAAGGGAGACAACCTGTATGTCCAAGCCTCCAATGTGCAGCATCTAGTAATCAAAATGATGGCAGTCATCACAATGCCCGCTCAATGTCCGCAGACCCATCAATAACACTTTCCCTCCTTTGCTCCACCACAGGCTCCCATTCCGACCTCGACGAGGAAGACACTACTGTCACCACACCTGCCAAGAAGGCCAGGACCGCAGTGCCAGCACACCAACCCTCCACCTCTGCTGTACAGACCAAACCCACACAGCAGACAAAATCTGTGGGAAAAACACAGGACAGGGCACTGACAGGCACCACAGCCAGCAGCACGGTAACCAGCAGCAGCAGCAGACATACACCAACTGGTGGCCACAGAAGGGACTGTGTCTGCAGGAAGCAGCACAATCGGGGAAATTGCTGCCATTGCAGCTTCCTCTGACAGTGATGCGGGGATTGATGAGGAGATCGTTGTAGGCCCCCCACTGCCCACCCTCATTCTTCCTACCTGTCCCAAAGCAGCCAGCATGAAGATGCCACACAGGGGCAATCAGATGTTGAGTCTTGTCCAGGCTCTCCATGCTCAGTGCAAGATGTGCGGGAGGCGAGCAGCCCAATGGAAACACCACTGCCAATATCCATGGCCCAGAAAAATCAACAGTTATTGGAGGAGATTATCACACGGCAGCACCAACTCTCCTCACTTCTGACTGAGCATGTGGCAGAATGTGGGGGTGCAAGGGCAGGAATGCAGCAATGCGCTGAGACTGTGAAGGCTGCAATACAATCTTCCACAAAGGACATCTGTGCGGAACTCGCGGTGCGGCACATGCTCTCTGAGCTAGTTCAGTCAATTAGGGACATGCGTCCCAATGAGCAGCCAGGTACCTCCTCCGCTGCAAGTTCAACCCCAAGCAGCCCCGTCCGCCAATCGGGCAGGAACAGGCAGGGGTGCCCTGGGGCCGGGAGAGGGGGCTGCCAATAGTGGCCGCCCAGTGAAAAAATGCAACATTAGCCACTTCATCACGGACATCCTCACACCTTTGCAGGGAGTTCAGGGGGGAGGAGGAAGGAGGGAGTGGGTGTGTTGCGGAGTTCAGGGGGGAGGGGGGAGTGGGTGTGTTGGGGAGTTCAGGGGGGAGGGGGGAGTGGGTGTGTTGGGGAGTTCAGGGGGAGGCAGGAGTGGGGAGTGGGTGTGTTAAATCAATTCACATTTCCAATACACTTTTTCCTTTTGCACAAATCAAATGTGTGGACATTGCTCATTGCGTATGTGTGCTTTATTGGTGTACAGTCCACAGTGTGCATGTCCCAGACACACACAGTGCCCCAAGTGCCATCTCCATGTTACACACACCAGCGTGTGTGCTAGAAGCATTGGTTAATGATATTTTGACGCATTTCACGCCCCTCCTGTGCATCGCTGCCTCCCTGAGGTGCTGCCCCATCCCCACCCTCCTCATCCTCATCGTCAGGTGGTTGTAGTTCAGCGTCAGGGGGCAGGGCCACATTTCGTCTGATGCACATATTGTGTAGCATGACACATGCCATGACGATCTTTGCAACCTTCTCATGGCGGTACAGGAGTGCCCCACCAGACCTGCTGAGGCAGCGAAAACGTGCCTTCAGTAGGCCGAATGCCTGCTCAATCACCAAACGGGTACGTGTTTGTGCACGGTTGAAGTCCTCCTCGTGCTGGTTCTGTGGGTTCCGGACTGGTGTAAGGAGACACCTCTTCAGGGGATAGCCTGCATCACCTGTATGTGGGCAACAATGTATGTGTCAGTCATGACATCAAATACCAAACATGATGTGCCACCATGGCATGCATTTGACTTTTACTTCGTACCAATTTTACATGCACAAATGGATTCACACTATGTGACCGGTATATGTGTATTGCTCTCATGGACTGTTTCGCATGCCAACAACCAATGTATGCAGGGGGGTCAAGTGCCTTGTGAGTGCCCATCCACTGTGTTCGTTCATGGCATTTGTTTTGGTGACCTGGCACGTGTCCTGTGATATCAACGCTCACATTATGGCAACATTGCTGTCAGCCTCATGATGACCCCAATGAGCACTACTGATATTGATAGGGACATTTTTGGTGCCTTGGTGTCTATGTAATGGTGTATTGATGTTTCTGTCCGTCATGTGCCTCCTTTGTGCGCAGTTATGGGCGACAGACCTTTCAGTTGAAGGTGTTTGGTGCTGTGCATGTAGGTGCATTACGTTGAAGTCAATGTGGTCGGAATCGGTACAATGCACTTGCAGGCGGTTGTGTCATGGTTGGGACACACCTTCATTCACATGGTAGGGCTGCTTACATCGGGCATTATGTGTACAGGTGTCAGCTGACGTTTGTGCTGCTTTAGGGTATGAGCTGGCTCCATTGCCTCTGCTACTCGCAGCCAGGTAATGTATGCATCACCCCCCCCCTTTCAGCCAGGTAAAGTATGCATCATTCCCCCCCCCTTTCAGCCAGGTAAAATATGCATCATTCCCCCTCCCTTTCAGCCAGGTAAAGTATGCATCATCCCCCCCCCTTTCAGCCAGGTGAAGTATGCATTGGTACGTCGAT
The DNA here is from genome assembly GCF_040938575.1 of Ambystoma mexicanum. NCBI lineage: Eukaryota > Metazoa > Chordata > Amphibia > Caudata > Ambystomatidae > Ambystoma > Ambystoma mexicanum. Next base: position 1,086,001,721 of record NC_090926.1, on the reverse strand, counting down.
CACCTACCCACTTCACATTTCCATGTCCATGACATGAGACTCACTGAGTATCCAGGATCATGTAGCGTGGTATTGTGGAGTTACGCAGGACCATTGAATCATGGGTTGATCCGGGGAAACGGGCACAACAATGTGTGATGATCCTGTTGGAGTCACAGACCATTTGCACGTTGATTGAGTGAAATAGTTTACGGTTGCGGTACGGTACCTCCATGGCATGTGGGACCACCAATTCCACATGGGTGCAGTCGATGGCACCAATGCAACCAGGTATGCCAGCTAGTGCATGGAATCCCACTTTGTTGTTTGCAATCTCCTGGGCAGATCGTGGTAATGAGATGTGGTCGTCTGTGTGCTTGAGGAGGGCATCAAGCACTTGGATCAGTGTACGTGAGAATAATGGTTGTGAAATGCCATGCAAGTGCCCCACTGTGTGCTGGTAGGTGCCTGTAGCCAGGAAGTGGAGCACGGACACTACCTTCAGTAGGGGTGGGATGGCGGTGGGTGTTTCTATCATGCTGACAATGTCGTTGTGTATCATGTCCACGATGGTGGTGATGGTGTCCCGGTCCAAACGGTACAGGGTGTAGATCTGCTCAGCGGTGAGGTTGAATGGACTGGCTCTGATGCGTGGGATTGGGGGCTGCCTGTGTGGTGGCACTGGCTGTGCTGGTGGGGCTTGCTGGCCCTGCCTTGCCCTCCTTCTCCTCCTGCGTCTCCTCTGTGCTGCCTGTTGTTGTTGTTGTTGTTGTTGTTGTTGTTGTTGTTGTTGTAGTTGTAGCACTTGCATTGCAATCAGGTCCTCCAGCCCCAACATTGCTAGTCCTATTGGAATCATTGTGGAGTGTGACTGGGTGTGGGAAGGGGTGGGGTGTGCTCTTTTTGTACTTGGTGAGTCTGTATTGCCTCCACCTGTGCTGATTCTGTGCACCTGTGGCAGCTGGATACACTGCACATGGCCATTTACGGTTGGTTCGCGATGGCGGAATTAGCACCATGGTAAGGTACTTAACAGCCTTTGTGATGGCGTTAAGTGCATGTCCGCTTGGTTGGTGATTCGCGTACCTTTGCGCGATGCCGGTATTTACGGCGTGGAAGGTCTCGTGCGCGCGACCTTGGTGCAGTTAGCGGCACCGTTAACTACGATGCCGCTAATAGCACTTTCACGGGTCATAAACGGACCTAGCGGAAAACGATGCCGGTAATCATTTACCGGCATCGTTTTTCGCTTACCGCCGGGTCGTAATGAGGGCCTAAGAGTTTACTTGTTAGGCAGAATTATATGCAGTACCCTTTGGGAACACCACACACAATTAAGACTACAAGTGACAGTACAAATTCACCTTTGGTACAAGCCTGTACCACACAGTTAAAGTGGTAGCGATAGCTGAGCAGCCAGACTTATCTCAAGAGTAAGTGAGCAGTATCAAATAGTTATACAAAGGACAGCAATTACTATGATTCAAACAAACACTGACTCATGGCTTTCAAGTAAAAGAATATACATTTATTTTACTCTTCAGTTGTACAACATTTCACTGTTATTAAAGCAGTTTAAAAATCACACTCTTAATACACCACACCACTCCCAATAAGTTCCAGGCAAGTTAAGCTCACAAAATGAAGTGGGAGCAAAATGGCACTCCAGTAATTTAAAAGGGAGGGAAAGACAAAGTTAATAGAAATTGAACCACACCAACAGGTAACGTACTCAGGGCAATTGAGCAAGAGGAACTACAATGATAGAATCAAGTAAAAAAGGCTTAGGGCCAAAGTCACTAGGTCAAAAGTCTTTTGCTCAAGATCACACGGTTCAGGATTGTTTGCGGTAAAGTTCATGCCACGGGTTCCGGACGAGGTTGGTTGGCAGAAAAGTTAGTTCAAAGAGTAGAGAAGGACAAGCCCTCGGATTGGAGAAAGATTTCAAACACTTTCACCGCGGTTGAACGAATTGAGTTGTGATATTTCTGATTCCTCCATTGGATTCTCCAACTGTTTTCTTCTGTGGACTTTTGTATCCCCGCCTTGGACTGCTTTTTGTTTTTTCTGTTTTTTATTCATTGGAACTGAACTTGGTTTCTTGGATATGTCTGGTTCTTTTTGGGTATTATGTGTCCTTCTGATCAACGGCTCAGAGACTTCTTTTTGGACTTCCTTCATTTGGAACTATACGTCTTTCCTGCCCCTAGATTGCGACTTCATGGCGTTTGGGGCAGGTTTCTTCATGAAGAAGACTTTGTTGGACCTCTCCTGAACAATCTTCCTCCTTTGGTTAACCTGGACTTGACAACTTTAAGCAAACCCTGTGCCAAAAACCCCATTTTAAAAGAAGCAAACTTTTCCAAAGATTGTATTTTTCAAACAAAGTCATGATGGCTTAGAACACCCTATACTATTTTCCAGTAGAAAACTCTTTCCCAGGAAGAAAAATTACTCGGTTTTTGTATTGAAAGCTTTGCTATAAAATGAGCCATCCTACATCTTAAGTATTATCTATTAGGAAGGAAGTTCAAACTAATCACTGATAATTCTTCCCTTATATGGATAAATCAGCAAAAGAAATCTAATTTGCAGGTTAATGCAATGGTTTCTGTGAAGCAGTTCCATCAATATTACATAGGGGAAGGTTATGTGAAAAACCTGAGGGTGTTTGTCATGGTACGCTCGCTCCCGAGATCCTCTCACTCTTCAAGGGCCAGGCAGCATAGTCTGTGGCGGCTGCTGTGGCGTTTGGGGCAGCAAACGCTCCTGCATTCGCTGCAGACTACAATACCCAGCAAGCCTGGTTACTCGAGCTGATGTGATGTGTCACGTGTTTTCTGTCCCAGCTCTGCCCGGAAGAGGCTGCATTTAAGCAATGGAAATATGCCGGGTGGCACTCCTTAACCATCGCGCTACGCCCGGCAAGCAGCTTTCCTATTCTTTGATCTTCTTGTTTTTTCAACCGGCTTTGGACCTTGTTGGCTCACATCTTTTTGGACGCTGATTTGTGTCTTGCCCTTATCTGCTTCAGACGCTCATTCCCCTTGGACGAATCTCCTGGTTCCCTTTGATATTCTGTGGTTTCTGGACTGCTTCTTCTTCATGCCTGTTGGTTGTGATATTTCTGATTCCTCCATTGGATTCTCCTACTGTTTTCTTCTGTGGACTTTTGAATCTCCGCTTTGGATTGCTTTTTGTTTTTTCTGTTTTTTATTCATTTGAATTGAACTTGGTTTCTTTTTGGATACGTCTGGTTCTTTTTGAGTATTTTTTGTCCTTCTGATCTATGGCTCATAGACTTCCTTTGGGACTTCCTTTATACTGGAACTGTACATCTGTCCTTCCCCTAGATTGCATCCTCATGCCATTTGGGTCAGGTTTCTTCATGAAGAAGACTTTGTTGGACCTCTCCAGGACAGTGTTACTCCTTTGGTTATCCTGGACTCTCTGAACTACTCTGGCAGGAGCGTGCAAGTAGGTTCATCGCCTCATCTACATCACAGCAGGTAGGAGTTGGCTACTGTCTGAGGGAGGTGTGGTTTATGTCATTCTAACACTAGAAGGGATATTGATCTGTTATATTGTTATTTCCCTTCTTTAGATCTGCAGGTTGCTCCCGCCTTTTCACTTGAATCCCTAGCCTGACAGGTCCCATCTGTTCTCTGCAGGCTGCCCTCTCGGGCGAAAAGGCTCCCTGTGAAAGGAGACCCCGGTTGTCAATTGAAACTGGGGTTATCACTACTCAGTCCCCGGAGATCCCTTATTCAGGTGGCCAGGGAAGGGTCATCACTATTGTGTCCCAACCCTGGGGGTGGACAGGCAAGGGAGGATCACCTGGGTAGGGGACTTCGGGGAGTGGGAAAGAGACACCTGAAGGTGAGACATGGTATCCCCCATTTCCAGACAGTTTTTTACCCCACATTCCCTCTACCTTTATCGGATACCTTTCTTCAATGACCCAACTACTGTTATTAGGAAGAGGAGGACTGAGACTAGAAAGATTACCTCTAGTGATATGCAATGGCCCTGTCCAACTAATGAGTCCAGGCAGGGTCAGGCATTCAGTTAGAATAACCCACACCTGAAGCTAATTGACAACTACTCAGAGTATAAGAGCTGGAGCACAGAACGACGAGGGATGCGAGTGCAGATACGCGAAGGGGCAGCAGAGCAAAAGCTGTTGAACACCATGCTACGGAGAACGGAAAACCGAGACGCTGTCATATTGCAAGCAAGAGAAAGCAAGGCATTGAAGACTTATCGCCAAGAAGCCAAAGAGGTGTCAAGCAGAAGGGGAGCAGGTGCAAGTGGATCTAGGTCACCAGGCCTAAACTCCACCCACCTTCCTAGCCCTGTCTCCTCCTTTCTGCTCTTGACTCTTAGATCAAGGGCGTCCAAAGCAAAGGGCAGACGAAGAAAAGTGCAATTCCTGTTTGGATCTGTTCGGACCAGGAGAAGCCAGGGCCCGAATCCCTGTCCAGACAGCAGGTAAGCATGCACCAACATGTGTTTAATCGCTCTGTCCCCACAGGTCATCCCCACCATCATAAGGCAACGCCATCGTCAACTTCTCCGGTGCTGGGGTGAGGACAGATACTCTGTGGCACAGTAAGTTGTGCATTTGTATAAGTTATATTCTCACGCTGTAGCGTGTGTGGTTCGCTCGCAGCGGTGCCTTCCTGACCGCACACCTCCTGAAAAACCTTGGGACGAAGAGACATCTCCTCTGAGACCGGAAACACCCTGCTGAGCTGGTCCGCAGTCACATTGTCCACCCCCTGAATATGGACCGCTCTCAAGGAGACCAGTTGTGCCACGGCCCAGGTCCAAATGGACAAAGCCAGATCCTGTAGGGAGCAGGACCCCGTACTCCCTGAAGGTTGATGTAAGCCAAAGCTGAGGGGTTGTCTGTCCGTTCCAGAACATCCTTTCCCTGGATCGAAGATCTGAAGACCACCAAAGTCCTTAGAACACCTGGCAACTCCTTCCAATTGGAGGAGGCCAGCTTGAAAAGAAAAGCGTTCCAGTGAGCATGGAATGTACTCAAAGGTAAGTACTGGGAAGAGGAAGAGGGAAATGGAGGTAATATCTTATTCATTCAAATGGATGTTATATTAATTTTAATATATATTACATTCACTTCAATGTGTGTCATATTCATTTCAATAGGTTTCATATTCATTCCATTGCATGTCCTATTCACTTCAAAATGCGTTATATTCATTTCAATGGGTGTCATATTTATTTCAATGCATGTCTTATTCATTTCAAGGCATGGTATATTCATTCCAATGCATGTCTTATACATTCCATTGCATGTCCTATTCACTTCAACATGTGTCATATTCACTTCAACGTGTGTCATATTCATTTCAATGCGTGTCCTATTCACTTCAATGTGTGTCATATTCACTTCAACGTGTGTCATATTCATTTCAATGCGTGTCCTATTCACTTCAATGTGTGTCATATTCATTTCAATGGGTGTCATATTCATTCCAATGCATGTTGTATTCACTTCAACATGTGTCATATTCATTTCAATGGGTCTCATATTAATTCCATTGCATGTCCAATACATTTCAACGTGTGTCATATTCATTTCAGTCGGTGTCATATTTATTTCAATGCATGCCTTATTCATTCCAATGCATGGTATATTAATTTCAATGCATGTTACATTAACTTCAATGTGAGTCATATTAATTTCAATGGGTGTCATATTCATTCCATTGCATGTCGTATTCACTAAGCGCGTCATATTCACTTCAACCTGTGTCATATTCATTTCAATGGGTGTCATATTCATTCAATTGCATGTCCTATTCACTAAACGCGTGTCATATTCATTTCAATGGGTGTCATATTTATTTCAATGGGTGTCATATTCATTCCATTGCATGTCATATTCACTAAACGCGTGTCATCTTCATTTCAATGGGTGTCGTATTTATTTCAATGCGCGTCCTATTCATTTCAATGCATGTTTTATTGATTCCAATGCATGTTATATTCACTTCAACGTGTGTCATATTCATTTCAATGGGTGTCATATTCATTCCATTGCATGTTACATTCACTTCAACGTGTATCATATTCATTTCAATAGGTGTCATATTTCAACGTGTGTCATATTCATTTCAATGGGTGTCATAGTTACTTTGTGTGTCATATTCATTTCAATGGGTGTCATATTCATTCCATTGCATATCGTATTCACTTCAACATGTGTCATATTAACTTCAATGGGTGTCATATTAATTTCAATAATCTTTTTCACTGAATTTCAGTGTATGTCATACTCATTTCAATACATGTTTTACTCATTTCGATATGCATTATAGTCATCTCAATGTATGCCTTACTAATTTCATTGCATGTTGTATTCATTTCAATATGTCACATACTCAAAGGTGTAATTTTGACCTGAACGGCTTCCAATAGCACAGCCTTCTGCTGCACTCCACTGGGTTTTGCTCACTTTGTTTTGTGGAAACTGACATGCCCTTAAAGACAGTCAGTACTGGTAGACTTTGTTTGCCTTAGCCCTTGTCATTGTTGCAATGTCTTTGCAACATGTTACCAGTGCACAAAGTACCTTACAGTACAGTGCGCTAGGGTCTTCTTTTCGTTTTTAAAGGCCCTACATGCCCTCAAAGGATCGTTTGGTAGAAGTGCAGATGTGCCTTGGACAGGGCTAGTGGCAGTTTAGACTTTCGCATATTTTTAACCCTTTCCTGCCATGCAAACAATGTTTATCGCGGTTGGCACAGAAAGGTGGCCCGCCCCAAAATGGCCATACAACGTGGTTCTTTGTCCTGTCCTTTGGCCATCTTGTCCCTTTGACTTCCCCAGTACCTGGGACAGTCCTTATTTGGTCATGCATTTGCCCATGAAACGCAATGCCTTGTGTGTGTGCCTCCAGGATGTGGGCTAGACTGTTTAGTTACAATAAAGATCCTGGGTGCAGAAGAGTCTGGTGTGCTGGGAATGACTGGTACCATATGGTCTATGGTTGGTCCACATCTGGCATGCCTGTATGTGAGCAGATCTCTCATTGGGTCCTCTTAGTTTTGGCACAAAGGAGATTCTGGGTAAGAGAAGGATCCAAAACACCCATGCTAGGTCATTCGCCTGAGTTCTCAACGAACCTTGGATAGGAGCCAAGTCTCCTGAAACTACAAAGCAGAGTTGCGTAACCGCTGGTGACCCGCTGGAAGGTTTGGCACCCTGAGCCCGCTGTTGTGCCACAGGACCTCCCTCTTTTTGGATCGAACAAGAAGGTCTGCAAAGGCAATTCGACCCATTGGAATAGTGGGATCAACTATTCTCGGCACCCCTAACTTATTCTGAAAGCGAGCCTTCTCAGAAGTGTTCCAGGGCCAACCAGCGAACGGACCAGCTTGGACATAGCCCTGGATCTGGTGCTGTCTCGAGTAGTCACTTGAGACTTTGCAAATCTCTAGCTCTGTCTTTACAGCACTCTCATACCGAATTTCGTACAATTGGTATTCCCTGGTCTGGAATAAAGAGAGAGCGCCAGAACCTGAGTACACGTGGTCACTGTGTCGCCTAGCCCTGGTGATGAACTTCGAGGGTGCCTTGCTGCTTTGCCCCCCTGTGCCCTGAGACGTGTTGCAGTGAAATTGAGTCGATCCCTTCACCAGGAGAGGAGAAATTGTCATTGTCCCGCCATGGAATCATCCCTGGAACTCAGCCATTGAAAGCCGCAGAGCCTCACAATTGCAGCATTTGAATCTGCAAAGTAAGTGTACTTGACTGGTGAAGTTTGGTCCGGAGTGTGCGCCTAGGGTCGGTTAGTACTTGCAACACTTACCTTGGACCCTAGCGCATCCTTCCATTTTTACACAAAAGTGTCCCCTGAGGGCCAAGCTTCCTTTCTCGAGGTAGCCTGTGCTACCAACCTATTCCCATCTTTTGGAACCTGTTCTGCCCTCTTGGGGAGATCCTTCCCGAATAGTGTGACCTTTTCTTCACTGACTCACCCACCTTCCTCAACTACTACAGCCCCTGCAAGAGAACCTGTTTTGCCTCTACAGCACAATCGCGTGTACCAGCACTAAACTGCACTTTTGGCACAAGGCTCCACTCTGCTTAGGGCTTGGACTGTCTCTCAGTTAGGGCTGATAAAGTGAAGAACTACTTAAAAGTATTTACGCTGTATAATCCCTTTCTTTACAGGTTGTGGACCCTTACAGTGTGCAATCTCTTTTAGGACTGGTTACTGTATATATATTGTATGATAGTGTTGTGTTGGTTTGGTTGAATAAATGTATATGTATTTTTGATATATACACCTGACTGAGAGTAATTTGTAATCTCTTTACTGTTTGTGCTCATTGTGGGCCTTCGATCACCCTCACCCCTCCTGAGACCTAGTCTTAACCGCCACCAATGCTACCTTGATTGGTCTGGCTTGTCCAGAAGGTTACCCTGTTCCAAGAAACTAGACTGGCCTTCTGAGCCTTTGCCCACCAGGTCAGAGTTCAGAAATCCATCTTAACACTGCCCACCATGGCGCAGCCTGTCTTATTGTGGGTGTCCACAGAGCCAACCATATCATCCACATCCTACGTGATCTCCACTCACAGAAGGTGTATAGTGCAAAATGCACCATTTAAACCCATTATGTAAAAAAGAAAAGTCCTGAGTGGAGCCAACCGCCAAACCACAATTGGTTGGGTGGGACGCCCTCACAATGCTCATTTGCTGATAAATATGCATGAGAAATATGTATGTCCCTTCAATTGAAAAGTTCACCACTGCGTTTGAGTGGAGAAACGTGCTTTTGTTTTGCTAATTGGATTGACTGTACCGAAACATACACAGGAGGAGGATTTTAAATGAAGGTGTTGCCATGAATGTCTCAGCCATTATGTCTCACACTACCTGCTTAGTGGTCTGTAGTGCAGGGACGTATGTACCCATTAGAACAGTACAGGGCACTGTGAAAGAAGTGCAGAAGACTGGCCAGAAGAGCACTGTGCGACACGGCCAGCGACAATGCAATGATACCGGACCCTTCGAGCCAGAGTTACTTGAGGGCATGCACGTGGTGGTGCCTGTAAAGTTGCTCACCACAAAAGTGGGTTTACGCTGAAACGTATGGTGAATGGTTTTTCTTTCCCACATTTTAGAGATAAAAAGTAGACAGAGTAGAGTAGTATCTATGTCTTAGCGCTTGCACTATCTGAAATGTCGTCAGGCCGAGTAGATAGTTAATTTCACATCCTTACTGTTCATGGCCTTTAAGAATGTGGTTGTATTTTCCCTTGTTCCCTCCGTTGCCTTGAAGCGCTTTGAAACACATTGTTTAGAGGCGCTATATAAATAAACGATCATATCTTAATACCTACTCAAAAGGTATGCATTTGATTGATATGATAATAAAAGAGGTTTGACCGGGTGTACGAAGCGATAAACTAGAGATGCACACATAAAAGAAGTGGGAGAGTTACATAAAGGTTACATAATAGATTAAAAGACTGGTTTAGCAAGGGGTAAACCTGGATGTGTAAACCATAAAACAAAGGGAAGTTAAATAAGGGTGTACAACCAAGCAAATTCAAAGTCTGCTTTGATAAGTGTGACACCTGAAATATAGAATGGAGGCAGAATTAGTGGGCTGGGCATTAAAGAGGGGCGGTACTAAAGAGATTAAATAGATCAAAAGGGTTAGACAGTGGCTAAACGATGGGCAAGTCATTAGACATGTTTTAAAGGTGCTCATATATTATTTATTTATTCATTTTTTATTAAACCTGATGTATTTATTCCCTCGCAGATAATGATGGTCCAAGTGGCCGTGGCACCTCCATGATGGCAGAGAAGCAGGTAGCACTGGGGAAAAGAGGGCGCCAATGTGTGGCAATGGAGGTGGTCTCCTTTCACCAACTCCGAGCCAAGCAACAGGTAACCAGCACCCAAGGCCGGCAGCCCACCCTTGCTTATGGGTCAAGGAAACCATGTGACACGCTATTACCAGGCACGTCACCAGTGCAGGCAGAGTAGAATTGTCTGCATTAAAGCCCTTAACAACAAAATTCCGCACATAGAAAAAACACTGGAATAAATGGCGTATCGCCTGTGGGCGATATTTGGGAGACACGTGGAATGGATCGAGGTTACCCTCTGCATGGGTTATAGTTTTAGGAATAACACGGTACCCTTGAACTGCTCTATTCTGTCGATAGGTCGTTCCGCTGAAGAGTCTGGAGTGGACAACATATTATTGGGGCCTTGGGGAAACATTGTTAACTTGTTGTTTAGTTGGGGGGGTGGGTGTTGATTTTATTTATTTATTGCATTTATAAAGCGCGCCTAACCCTCAGGCAAGAATGTGGTTACAGGTGGTGCTTAGTTGTACATGTCAGTTCATAGGTCATATAGTGCAGGAGCATGTGTATACGCTGCGACACAATTGCTTTACATTTATTTAACAATCTAATGTTTAATAAATAACGGGCGCTATCTCTGTGACATGTGTCAATATCCTCCTTTTCCACAGCATCTTTGTCAGGTTTATATGAGTGATGATACGACATGTCCAGGCCTTAATCAGGGCAGGATTTTTCAGCTGAGCAATACTGCTGTTACCACTAGTGTGACTGGTGTAAATGTAAAAAGCAAGAGCGTGTTCCGTTATCAAACTTTGAGACAGAGAAATCGAGAGTGAAGAAGAGTCCATGCTTTCTTGGGGCTGGGCACAGGGCATGGGAAATATCTTTCCCTGCTGACAAGTTTCACAGTCAACTAGGGACACATTTCTTTTGCTTGTAAATCATCACCAGCCCCACCAGACCCCTAAGTCCTCAAACTGTTTAAGCATTATCAGCCTCCCAACACTGTCAGGGGTCAGGCTGTCCTTCCAAGCGGCTACACTGAAGATATTGGGCCTCATTACACGGAAGGCGGTATTGATTTAACGTTACCGGTAATGTATTACCGGTAATGTTAAATCCCCATTTGGATCACGACCCGGCACACCGCTATTAGCGGCACCGCTAATTACGGTGCCACTAATAGCGGGCATGCCGCGTGCGCGCGACCCTCCATTCCTTTAATTACGCCATGCCGCTATTAGCACAGCATCACAAGGCCGGTGCACATGCAAATAGCGGCATGGTAAATCCCCCCAAACCCCTTACCGCCATGGTGCAAATACCGGCATCGCGGATCACCCGTTAAGGGAAATGGGCAGTGTACCCACCTGCCACAGGTGGACCAAATCAGCACAGGTGAAGGCAATGGAGACTGTGGCAGCTCAAAAGGAGCACACCACACCCCTTCCCACACCCCTCCCCACACCAAGATGGTTCCGATACTGGCAGCATTACATGGCCTGGAGGACCTCATTGCAGCGCAGCTGCTACAACACCAGGCAGCACAAAGGAGACGCAGGAGGAGGAGGAGGAGGGCAAGACAGGCACAGCAGGCACCACAACGGCACCTAATCATACCACAGAGGCACCCACCAGTACCCAGGACCAGAGCCAGTCCATTCAACCTGACCCCTGAGCAGATACACACCCTGTACCATCTGGACAGGGCTCCCATCACCAGCATCGTGGACATGATCCACGACGACATTGCGAGCCCCATAGACATCAGAACTGCCATCCCCCGCTACTGAAGGTGGTGAGTGTGCTCCACTTCCTGCCCACACGGCACCCATCAGCATACAGTGGGACAGATGCATGGTATCTCACAACCAGTATCCTCACGCACGCTGATCAGGGGTGGACTGGGATCTAAAAGAGGCCCTGGAAATAATTACTGGGGCCCCATATGACACATTTTGAGCAAGCCCAATGCTTCTCCTATGAGAAAATGTGCAAATACCACACAAAAGAGGCCCAGGGTGCAGAGGCCCACCGGGAAATCTCCAGAGTTCCCTATAGGCCAGTCCACCCTTGACGCTTATCCAGGTACTCGATGCACTCCTGAAGCATGCACCTGAACACATATCCATACCACAGACTGCCCAGGAGATTGCAAACGCAAAAGTTGGCTTCTATTCACTGGCAGGCATTCCAAGTTGCATCGGGGCCATCGACTGTACCCATGCGGAATTGGTGGTCCCACATCACAATGAAGCAGTGTACCGAAACAGGAAGCAATTCCACTCTATCAATGCCCAAATGGTATGTGACGCCAGCAAGATAATCACACATTGCTGTGCCAGATTCCCAGGATCAACACATGATTCCATGGTTCTGCGGGACTCAAGTATGCCACGCTACATGGAGCGACACACCGGACAACGTACGTGGCTACTTTGTGAGTAGCAGGGCAAGCACATGGCAGCGTGATTTGGGGGGGGAGAGATACATACTCCAACTGGGTGTGAATGGGGGGGGATACATACTCCAACTGGGTGTGAATGGGGGGGGAGATACATACTCCAACTGGGTGTGAATGGGGGGGGGAGATACATACTCCAACTGGGTGTGAATGGGGGGGGGAGATACATACTCCAACTGGGTGTGAATGGGGGGGAGAGATACATACTCCAACTGGGTGTGAATGGGGGGGGGGGGATACATACTCCAACTGGGTGTGAATGGGGGGGGAGATACATACTCCAACTGGATGTGAATGGGGGGAGGAAGATACATACTCCAACTGGGTGTTGACTGGCGTCCATAGGGAAAATGGACATACAGATGTACGCCAATGTCCTTCAGGGAAGGCCACGATGTACCTGAGAAGAATCCACATGCAATTTGAAGGTGCACGACTATGAGAACAATGCAGGCTGCAAAATATTACACATCCATCCCCATTGCACATCATGCCACGCCACATATTACACAAATCATCAACATGGCGTCAAGATGGTAATACAGAATCAGCGCATCACAGCATCAATCCAGCAATGTACCCTTGAATGCATGCAAAGGGAACACCCCTAGACATGGCACTGAACCACACACCTATAGCACCACGGAAGTGATGCTTCACAGCATGGCAACATTGGTGTCAGAATGTCAGTACACAAGCAGTGTGCTACAAGTTTTGCCTGGCCCAGGGACACCAAAAACCTGGCCACACCCAGGACATGTGAAAACTACTGTTGTAGGCATTATTGTGCCATTTCTACTTGCAGGGTCGGCCACACACTTGCACGTTGCTGTCACACAGACCATCTGCATGTATGCGCTCATTTTAGCACTTGCATCACAATGCTATGTCAATTTGTGTGATGTGAACAGGCCGCCCTTGAGGTGAACAGTAACAGGACCCCCCCCCCCATACAGGTGATGCGGCCTATCTCCTGAAAACCTGGCTCCTCACACCGGAGACCACAGAACAGGCACGAGCAGGTAATCAATCGTGCACATACCCGTACCAGCATCATGACTGAGCAGGCCTTTGGACTTTTGAAGTCACGTTCAATGTGCATTACCAGGTCTGGTGCTGCTCTCCTGTATGGACATGAGAAGGTGGCCAAGATCACCATGGCATGTGTCATGCTGCACAATATGTGTGACAGACGGAATAGCCCACTGCCCCCTGACGTTGGGATAGAAGCACATGATGAGGATGATGATGTTGATGTGGACGGAGGTGAAGGGGATGCAGGCGTTGCAAGAGGGGATGGCCAGGAGGCACGTGCTGTGTGACAGCATCTGATCAGCCAATCAATCTGCAGAAAATGTTTTTGTACTGTCACATGGATATGGGGAGGAATGCACTGGTGTATGTCTCAGAGCACGCAATGGACCCTGTCGCCAATGAAGTACACACACACACAATGAAGATGTCCAAGGCTGTGTTTTCATCAGAAACCAGTGTATTGACTAACATAAAGGTGAAGAAGTGCAAGCCCCACATCATCCCACCACCCTTCCCAACCCCCCCAACAGACCCATAACACCCTTCCCACCACAACAGACCCATAACACCCTTCCCACCACCCCCCACAACAGTACCATAACACCCTTCCCACCACCCCCCACAACAGACCCATAAAACCCTTCCCGCCACCCGCCACAACAGTCCCTCATGTCTCTGCCGTTTTAGCCATGGCCAATGCACACCGGGGTATCCCCATTAACCCCCTAATTGCAATTGTCCTTGGAAGGATCTTGAGGGTTGCCAGACGTGCGCCTGGTGGTTCGCATCGAGCGCCTGAGGGGGCTTGTTTGTGTCGACCCGGAAGTCGAGGATGGGGCAGACTGGCCTTGTTGGTGAAAGTGGTGGTCCATTGTGTCTGCCATGCGGACAAGCACCTCCCTAAGACTTGCAATTTCATTGCATATCCTGTCCGTGTTGGCGTCCATGCGCTCAGTGGAGTGCCTCACCGTCTGGACTATGTTCTCAGTGAGATTGGCAGCCTCAGCAACATGCTGGCCAACCAGCACGGTCAGCTCCTGTTGGCGCTGCAGGATGGCGGAAATTTGGAGGTCAGTGCCGGGTGACCGTGCATTGGATGCCGTGCCCTCAGATGGCTCCAATGCAACAGGTGATGGTAGCATGGGTGAAATTATTGCAGGGTTGGTGTCCTCGAAAGTCCCATCAGAACCAGGGGTCTGGGATGCCACTGCCTCTGGGCTTCCTGGGGGGCTTGGGGTGTGCATCTCCATGTGCTGGAGTAGGGTGTCCTCTGGATCGGACTGGGGGCCAGTGGCGGCTGCCTCACCAGCAGAGCTTGCCGCAGCTGATGGTGGGCCCTGGGTGTCTGGCATTGTTGACAGTGGGTTTGCCTCCGGTGGTGGGGCCACAGTTGGTGGTGCAGCTACTGCTGCCCTGGCAGTGGCACTGTGACGTAGGCTGCCACTCTTCAGGTGTGGCCTTCCCCCCTTACCCCTGGATGTTGCAGGGGTATCCTCCGGCTCCTGTGCCCTTGGCCTCTTGGATGTAGGTGGTGCCTTTGATGCATCAGCAGCATCCTCCCCATCTGTATGTGAGCCTGTCAGGGACGAGAAGGGGGATGGCATTGGTTGCGTTTCAATATACTCAATGTAAATTACAGGAATGATGCAGTTGTGGCCATTGGGACTTAACAGTTGTGGATGCAGGTGATGTGCCAGTTCAGTGCCTCATCCATGCATGGTTGAGTTTGGGACTTGTCTCTGGTGATGTGTGCATGTGTGTGTGTTTGGGTCTGACACTGACATGGTGATGGATGGATGCGTGTGTGGATGTGTGTCCATGCATGAGTGGGGTCTGTGCTCACATATGGGGGTGACTGTACATTCACACCGCATCCTGTCATGTGTACACTCACCTGCATTGGAAGTGGTAGCCACGCCGACCTCCATGCTGCCCACTCCCTCGATGCTTTCGGTGGCAATCATGTTGGCGCATGTCTCCTCCCATTCCTTCAGGCCTATTGGGGAGCCATCTCCACTGGCACTGGCAATGCGGTGGTTCTCCGCCAGGATGCCCCTCACCCGCAGCCTGAGGTCGTCCCACCTCTTCCTGCATTCGCGCACAGTGCGCGTGCTGGTGCCCACGGCACTGACTTTGACTGCCACCTCCTCTCAGATGGCTTTCTTCTTGAGCAAGGTGGCGCGGCTCATGTCATTGGCAAAGACTACCTCTGCATGCTCTGCAAGGGTCTGTGTCAACATGACCAGTTCCTCGTTAGTATACTGTTCCTTCCGCTGCGTGTCACAGGTTTTCTTCGGGGCCTTGGGCATGATGCAGGTGTCACGGTTGATTTCACACAGCCCCCAACTCCAAAACTATTCAGGGGGCAGAGGATGGCAATGGATTGTGTTTTTAAAGATGGCCGCCGTGCTCTTTCCCGTTCCAGTGCAATGACGCTATTTCCGGTTCCGCAATTTAACGGTCGATGCTAATAGCGGTCACCGCTAATAGCGGTGACCGCTAATAGCATGTACAGTGAGGGCGGAGGTGCTATCAGCACTTTGGGCGGGCCCGGTAAGGTGCTTTTGCGGCATGGCGGTAGGGTCATTTACCGGCATGGCCCTATGCGCGTGTCCGCTTACTCGTAATGGTACGCTATTGGCGGTCTCCTGTGAGGGCGGACACGCTAATAGCGCCATGCCGGTAAATCCCGTTTTTTAGCACCTACCGTGTAATGAGGCCCATTGTCTGAAGATACACGAGCTGCAGGGCACATGAAGTACTTTGAAGCTAGTGTGTGCAATTCTTGTTCCTCAGCCATCTTCTCATTCCATTAAAACAAAGATTCTTGGTCCAAAAGCAACTGTGCATTGTAATTCATGTACTCCTTCATTGTCTTCTCAGCAGGCCTGCTCAGGCTTCTCATTACTCCACTTGATAAAAAGTTGTTTTTTAGAAGAGGATAGATATTGGCTCTGCCATTGTTTTCAAGAAAAAAGATTAGCTTGCCGGCCAACTGTGTTCACAAGAACAGTCAAAATAACTAAATGTTCTTTCGGTCCTGCATGGGTGATGGTGGTGAAGTTGGCACTACTGTTTGAAGATGACAAGGTAGAGAGAAGTGCTCCAGTTGCAGTTGCCAGGACCTCACCCTCTCATGTTTTAGGATATACTTCAAGCATTTTTGCCTCTCAATGAGGCACAAAGAAGAAAGATAACATTTGTATAGTGCATCAAAAAAAGGTGGCAGGACCTTTAATCACCAAATTGTCCATGGATCCGTGTCGTAGAATATACAAACCTATGCTCTATTGTATTGCAACTTCCTATAGGAGGTGGTGTAACCTGCACAAGACCTTCTGTGTTCCAAAAGTATGACTGAAATGCTTACAAATCCTCGTACATATCTCAAATTGCCAACATCTGGTTCCTTATGAAGATATTCATGGATGATGAGATGTAGGCACCGTGCCATCAGCCAGTGCTTATGCAATATTTGTATGATTGTGAGAGGAAACAAAATTGACATTCAAATCCCTTGGTTACAGCTATTCAATAACCTTGAATGGCATCAATAGACTGGCAGCTGTGCAACAAATTGCCATTCTGAGCACCCTACTTGTTACCGTCTAGCTGTGTTCCCTTTGAGTTGCGTCCCAGCTAGATTCTCTCTTTATCAATCACATAAATACATGCATTCTGTCAGATTCAGGAAAAAAGGCCAGTTTCTCTGGTTTCTTGGACGTTGGTATTTTACCCACTTTATCCTGGCCTTTATGAGGAGAGATATTTCATTTACTATAGTACTGCGAAGGTGCGTAGAAAGTATTGTGTTGTAAAAAGCTTTGTTTTGTAAAAGGTGTATACTCCACGGAATGCTTGTTAGAAATATATCAATCTAGTATAGCTGCTAGTGCAACCGATGGACTGTAAGTATGTCCTGCAAAGTAAACCGCATGGCTCTCCAAGTTGGAGGGGAGATTGTGGAGGGCTACTTTGGGGTTTGGAAGTTATGGCCATGCAGACAACTAAATAAATTGTGATGGGTTATTGTTTATTAAGATATTAAATGAAGAGGTAAACGACAGGTCTCTACTCATATTTTGGTGAAACCCAGTGTGGGTCCGGCTGCTATTAAATCTTGGTGGATGGATATAGAAACTTGTTCTGATGAAATAGGTTATTGTTTTACTTATGCTATCAACCTTGGTGTAGCCATTAAGTTGATTAAGCAAAATGCGCAAGTCTGGGATAGGAATAATAGGATGGTGACTCTCGGTCAAAGAAGGATGTTCTGTGATTATGGAAGACAAGGATTTCCAGTCAATGCCCCATTTAATATATTAAAAAGTGGGAAAAAACGCCTCACTATACCTACCCTGATGAGGATTTCCCTGCCTAAAATAAACTAAAGGAAACACTTATACAAAAGCTTTATGTCCCTCACACTTATACAATAACTCAACAAGGTGATGTATGGCCATTTCAAAAGCAACACATGTAACAGTTAAATTCACAGTATGATAAATATCTCTCCTAAAAATCTGGGTGAATAAGGAAATCCTGTCTTGTAACAAAGTTCCAACACAGTTCTTGTTGATTCCCACTTGGCAACAAAAGTTCCAACACTTCAGAATTGTTCAACAGGGTTTCTTTTTCTTCCACTTGTGATATTAAGAACTCAAACAACCTTCTTTGCACAAACCAAGAATAATTCCTTAGTTCATCAGGATTAACATAATGTGTCTTTGTCAGGATTATTCAGGAACAACGCATTTCTTAAAAAATGTTAAACACTTCTGCAAAGTTCATACAACACTTGCTTCAGCAATTCACGTTTGTCAAGAGTATTCTATAATATTTCACAAAAACATTTCAGTGGTTCTACCACTTCTTCTTTATGACTTGTAAACATCACTTCACAATACCTCATCAACTTCTACCTGGTATACTCCCATACCATAGCTACTAATTCAAGGCTTTCTGTTCTGGTATACTCTCTTGCCAAAACATAATAAAGTGTTACCACACTCTCTGACCTGGTGTATCCTCCTGCCAGGCCAGAACAAACACGAACTACAAGTACTGCTGTGGTAAGGCTCAGTTTACAACAATGTCGCAATGTATCTTGCTTCACAACACCATGTTTAAGAATTTCTTTAGGGAAAACAAGATTCACATTGGGGTTATTTATCATACACCTGTGATTTCCACACACTCTGCAAGTTATGCTCCACTCATTCTGAGCAGCCTTTACCAGAAAGGCAACCTTATTGCCACTCTTGCTTCCCCACTCATTCATTAACCAAATACTAATAATAATTCTGTTTCACTCTGACTCTTCTTTGGCTTTGGCAATGTGGGTTGATATGATATGATATGATATGACATTTGTAACGCGCCTATACACAGGTGTTTCAAGGCGCGACGACGCAGGGAGGGGAGGAAACAAGGGGAGACAGACAACGATCCTACTAGGCCAGGTGTCATTCAGATCGCGCAAGTGCAGGGGTGGGGGAGGGGGAAAAGTGCAAGGGGAAGGGGAGGGGGGGAAGTAAACCAGGGGGGGTTTAAACCAGTTCCTTGTATGATCTTCTTCCAACATGGGCAATAGGTTTCACAACCATTTAGATTCTTGTTTGCACACTCTTGACTTTGGCAATGTTTTTTATTTTTTTTATTTGGCTTGTTATAACTCTCTTTTGGATTTGGGAATGGTAGTTTGTATAGGGTTCTGAAAGTTTGGCCCTTCTTGTTGCTGGCTTTCATATTTACCCACATGTATATAATCACACATCTTTGGTCTGATAATCAAGCTCTTATTATTTGAATTGCTCCTTTCAAAGTCAGTTTGGTTTAGAAATATTCATTGATCTGCTTTATGTCAGTTAAGTATTCAAAATTACTTATTTTCTTGTATATCCCTCTATGCGTGTTGTTCCCTGCTTTAAAGTACCTCGTCTGATTAAGCGGGCGGTTACAGAGCACTACAGTGTCACAATATCTTAGTGAATGCACTGGGTCTGGCATGCGCCTCCGTTCTCCTTGCTGCTTCCAAGTCTTCTGTCTCAGCTGCTTCCTGTGGTCTGGCAACTGGCTGCTTTCAGTCTTTTGCGGCCCGCGCTACTCGCACACAGAGCTTTCTCGCCTCCAAAGGCTCTACGGTGCTAGCCTGTCACTGGAGACAGCCTTGCTAAAGGCCCTCTCTGGACTGGCAACTGCACGCCACTCAACAGTGGTCCTGGCGACTTCTTCCTCCTCCAGATTCTGCTCTTGCTGCAACATGGATAGGTCACAACTCCTCCACCTATGACTACTAACCTGCTCCTTCTGCTTTCTCTTGGCCTGAAAATGTGGACATCTTTGAAGACTCCCATTCTCCCTCAGGTGTGGGTCATTTCCATCAACAAGCTGCACTTTACAGTTTTGTTATTCTTCAGCTCTTTTCTTCATCACAGTACCTTAGGGATTATGGGGCTTGGAGTTCATAATGTAAAAACTAGCTTTTCTATGTTGATTTCATGCTCATTTATTTTCCTAATTATATTCCCGAAATGAATTATCACAAGGATAAATGAAAAGACTTGGCTTTACAGAGAAATAACGATCTTCAGAGTCTAAATTGGTATTCTTTACAGACTTATCTTTAATGTTTCTTTATGAGTCTCCATGTTTTTAAAATGCCTTAGTGTTTTTGATTGTTTTCACCCACATTAAGATGTTCAACTTGAGAGGTAGAAAGCTCTCGTTGACAACAAGCCATTACAAATTTTGGTATCACTGATATTTCTTCCCTAGAGGAAGACAAATACAACGTCCCACCCAACAAAGTCCTCCTGTTCCCCAGCGCCCTGTCTCCTCCCAAGTGATCTTCCCGCAGAACACTTCTCCCCCCCCCCCAAGCTCAGGATCAGAAACCGTCTGCCTTTTCCTGATCACTTGGGAGGAGACTTTAAGTGGGGTATTTGGGAGGACTCTGCAGGATTCATCACACTGTGCAGCAGTTACTTTGGCAAATGTAACCTAGAGGTCCTGCCACAAGAGCTAGTGGTGTATTGAAGAGAGTGTCTAGGGACTGATCGTAGCCACCAAATCTTATACCAGAAGGAAGGGCTGAAGGTGGGGTGCATCCTTTAAGAAGCTTCAAAAGATGAAGCACTGTCAGGAGGAAAATATTGCTGAATGCGGTGGGTGCCCATTAATGTTAAGAGTGTTGCGCTGAGAGAACCAAAGTTCTTGCAGAGTCCTCTGAGAGGCCAGTGAGAATCAAACTGCAGCACATTTTAAGCAAAACAAGGTCAGGCTTTAGAGAATTGCAACAAGGCCTAAATATCATAGTGTCCACAAAAAGCATTCCTATATTCAAGACAGGAACGGCTAGCAGGGTTTTACTTTGCATTTAGTTTTCTGAGAAATTCTCTAACAAGGGATGATTTGTTTTTTTTAAAGAAAAAAATAAGTGTACTCGAAAGTTAAAGCCTACATTTTTGCTAACAAGTTGATTGATAAATCTTCGAGCAAAAGTTAATTTGCAGATTTGATTTCAGGTAAAACTTTATTTGGAGAAGTATTTCTTCAGCAAAAGTAAATCGATGTGTGTTTGTGTAGGACAAAATTAATTCTCAAATTTGTTTTCCAGTAAAAAATCAATATGAAGGTTTTTTCCAGCTAAAGTTAATTTGCATTTTTTAACAGTAAAATAAGTGGAAAAATCAGCATTCAGTTTTTGAGAAATTCTCAGGCAAATGTGAATGTTCAGATTTTGAAAGCTGCATTTTGTGGATTTCATTTCCCACATATGTTGAATTATTTTTAATGTTTTCGCCCAATTTTGCCTTTTTTGTGAAATTTCCTTTATTTTTTGTGCACATTTTTCAACATTGAAATGACCGCTTTGACACACTCCTAGTCATCAGGTCAGTAAATTCACTTCTACGACTCCTAGCATTTTAATAAATTGATAACGCTGATGATCGATGATATTGGCTGTCACCCTAAGATATAACTGTGTGCCCTCTGCATACTAGTGAATTGAGATGCCAAGCTGACTGATATTTGACCTGCTCTCTACATAGCTTAAAATACAAAGGTGATTATGGAAGGTTCTATACTTAAGATTTATATAACCGGTCCGAGATCTGTAGCAGTCTGTAGGGTCACTGAAGACCGAGTTAATGGCACAAAAGTAGTGAGGGCATTTAGCGAGGTATGAAGGATGTGACTGCCCAGTAAGGCCCGAAGGCAGGGTCTATAAAGCTGTTATAACCAACATTGCTCAACAATGTGAAATAAAAAGTGTCAAAAGGACATAAATGGTGAATGTTAGATAGGCCTTTCTATGCCTATATAACAGGCAGTGTAGGATTCTCTACTTCCTGGGTGTAATGTTTTTGGGATTTACATTAACTTGGCTATGCAGGGCCTTGTGATGGTATTTAGTTCTGTTTTGAACGTTGTGGCAATTTGGTTGTAGATACATGTTTTCAGTACTGTTGTTGGTATAGAATCGATATGAGCAGACAAAGGCAATTGGCGGTGGCCGGTAGGCTCTGCGGTGCTGGTGACCTTTGATTGTCACGGTGTGAATAATGGCGCGATATCTCACAAAGTGTTCAATGAGAACAGATAAGGACATTTCCAAGAATTAGGATTGACATTATTGATCATATGAACTTCAAATGTATCCTGAACAACCTCTTCTGGACATGGCTTCACGAAGGGCTTCTTTTACTTCCCTGTTCCTCACACTGTAAATCATGGGATTCAGCAGTGGAATGATGATGGTGTAGAACACAGACACCACCTGATCCCGATCCATGGAATGGCTGCTGCTGGGAAGAACATACATGAATAAAATGGTTCCATAGAAGACTGTGACAGCTGTGAGGTGGGAGGCACAGGTTGAGAACGTCTTCTTTCTCCCAGTTGCAGAACTGATTTTCAAAATAGTTGACCAAATACATAAATAAGACACAACAACAACTAACAGGCAGATCATTGTAATAGAGCCTGTAAAGACAAAAAGCAGAAATTCAATGAAGCGAGTATTGGTGCAGGAGAGCTTAAGAAGAGCTGGGACGTCACAGAAGAAATGACTGATCCTGTTGGACTTGCAGAAGCGTAGTTGGAAGACAGAAGCCACATAGATGATGGAATGCAGAAATCCAACAAGGTAGGAGACACCCACAAGCTGCGCACTGCGTTTCATGTTCATAATAACATGATAAAGCAATGGATTGCATATCGCGACATAGCGATCAATCGCCATCGCTGCTAAGAGTACACACTCTGCAGTTCCCAAGGCGACAAAGAAGTACATCTGGACAGCACAACCAGAAAAGGAAATAGAGGGGATTGATATGAGAAAATTCACCAACATTTGGGGGGAAATGACTGAGACATAGCATGTGTCCACAAAAGACAAGTTACTGAGAAAAAAGTACATTGGAGTGTGAAGAGCGGGAGCAATTCTGATCAACAGAATCATGCCAATATTTGCTATGAGGGTGGTGACGTACACAGCAAGGAACACCAGGAAGAGCAGCAGCTTCAGGTGGAGGTCATCAGTGAACCCGCGCAGGATAAACTTTGTTAGGTCTGTCCCATTCCTCCATTCCGCTATCTGCCCAGTTCTGGAAGGAGAAGGCAAGAATACATTAATATAAATCTTGGACAATAGGTATGTCAGAGCTCAGATATTATTGTCAGTCAAATTGCTTTATTCAACAAAATTGTCATTAGGCACACAATATAAAAAACATCATATCATAAATGCAACTTAAAACCCTGGTAAAAACTGCTCAGCATAAAAACATCAAATCGCTTAAACTCATAGTTCATCAACAATATCAATAATTGCTAAAAAAGAATATACCATATAATATCTCCCATTAAAATAGCATTTAATGCACATAGCAGATATTATTGCAAACCAGAGAGATTATGAGATTTACAATTTCTGACACATCATTTTATGAACACTGCAGATTGAGAATGCTGCTTTATTCTGAAACAAATGTGTCATTCAAAACTTGTGAATGCTTGATTGTCTTGTAATGATTAGACAAACACACTTGTGGTAAAATGTGATTCATACTGAATCATAACCATGTTCTAAGTGGAAGATGGATGTGGAGGGCAATGTTGCTTTGTAGGAGGGTATAGAGTAAAGTGGGTATCTGTCTGGACCAGGACTAGGCAAAAGATGCGGCGAAACAGCAATGCATGACGTTAGCTGTAAATCAATGAAACCTAAAGAATATTTCTGGTGCGCGAGGCCTCTCATTTCTGTATAACCTGAGGTATAGCTGTGGTCTATGAGACATGCATCAGATTTTTATTTTGGGCGGCATTCAAAGAGATGCTGTCATTGCTGTTTCGATTTTGGCTTAACTCTGAGCAGAGGAGCACATGCTGGGGCTCCAAATCTGTGCATTCGTATCCTTCCAAAGCCAGGATTAAGTGAGGGAAGTTGTCAATTAGCTCTAGGCATCTAGGGGTGGGATTTGGCACTGCGCGGCAAGTTGGAAGAGAACTGGGCTAAGTATTAAATTGAGGCTAATTCCTCACTGAGGGACAACTGGGGTGTAATTGAGCAGTGGGGTGAATTCGGGCAGAACATGGCCATGAATAGCAAATTGGGACAGGAATTGATATGGATGGGAACACTGGAGCAGAAGTTGGCACAGTGGAAACATTCAGGGCAGAGCTCAGTATTGAGCGGCCAGTTGGGCCTAACTTGACACTGTGGGTTGAATTGGGGCAGAACACAACAGCAAATTGCTCACTGAGATGCAGATGGAGGTAGAACTATGCACTGAGGAGTGCATTTGGGCAGAACATGGAAATGAGCGGAAACATGGAGAAGAACTAGAGTTTGAGGGGCAAATTGGTCAGAACTCAGCACTGAAGGGTACATTTGGAAATATCCCTGATCCGAGGCACAAAAGGAGCACATAGGAGCACAGAGCAGCACTGTGGGATAAACCCTGAGTTGCAGCTAGCACTGATGGAGTAGGTGGGACAGAACTGGGCTTGAGCGGCACATTGGGATAGTTCTGAGAACGTAGTGGTAATTGGTGCAAAACAAGGCACTGATAGACATGTCCTGGGATAAACTCAGTGAATATCCCATTGAAACAGAACGTAACACTGTGAGGCAAATTGGGACAGAACACAGCTCCAAGTGGAAAACTGGGGCAGAATGTAGCACTCAGGGATACATCGGGAAGAACTAGAAATTGAGGAGAACATTGTGGTAGAACATGAAACAGAGGGGAGTCTTGGTGCAGAATTCAACACCCAAGTGCAAACTGGGACAGAACTCTGCACTGAGGGACACATCGTGACACACTTTGGGGAGAAACGAGGAGCAAATTGGCCAGAGTTGGACACAGAGGGATCTTGTGGACCAAAAGGAAACATATTGAGCCACAATTCAGAACAAAGTGAACTGGGGAACAATGCAGAATTGACAGGTACAGAGTGGTGTAACTAAGCACTTGTAGAAAAATAAGAGCACCTCTCTTTACTGATGGGCACAGTAAGATAGAACTGGGCAATGAGGTGAAAAACTGGTCAACACCTGGATGCTCTGGTGGGTTGGATGAAGGAGACGGAAACTTGACGGACATTTTTAATTTGTATTTGTATTTATTATGCGCTATACACCAAAGCGTAGGAGTGGCCTGGACCATAGGGAACACTGGAAATTTCCTGGTAGGCCTCAACACCCTGGGCCTCTTTTGTGTGGTGCCTATTTTATTTCCACATAGGAAAGGGTTGGGTTACTGAAAATCTGTAATATGGGGTCACTTTGAAAATTATTTCCAGGGCCTCCTTTAGTCCTCAGTCCACCCATGCCAAAGTGCTGTACAAATCATCAGATCACAGTACAATTAATATGAAAACAACAGCAATTAACCAAAGAAAGCTAAAGAAGATGTGCTTTAAGTGCAGAATGGAAAAGGAAATTAGAAGAAACAAAACATAGAGTAAGTGGGAGCGCATTCTCATATATGGAGCAAGTAAAGGGAATGAACGGAATCAGAACTGGGGACATGGGGTAAGGGACATTTAAAAGAAAAAGAGATTGGGTGCGAAGAGTACGAGTGGGAGAATAGGAGGCCACCAAGGAAGAGAGATGGGAAGGGGAAAGATTGTGAATGGATTTAAAAACCATACAAAGGAAGTCGAATTTAGGATGAGTATGAAAGAGTAGCCAACTGAGAGAAGATACTGAGGGAGAGATTGAGTCAAGAGGCAAGAGAGAGCAGAGAAGACGAATAGAAGAGTTGAAAATAGACTTAAGAGGGGTGAGATGAGAGGCTGGAAGGCCAAACCGAATGCAAGAGCAGTAGAAAAGAGGAGAAAAGATGAGAGAAGAAATGAGTAGTTTAGCTGCACTGAAAGTTAGAAAGGGCCTAGCATATGAATGTTAATAAGCTGGGTGTTAGGTAGATTTTCATGTTTATGTATAATCTCCTCCACCTGTGAGACCCCTAGCATTTTTTCCTGGACTACTGGATTTTTTGTTAGATCACCTGAGTGAGTAGGAACCTTTTTCCCCACTCACTCATTTTTTTACTCTATGGGATCTTTTTGTGTTTCTTTTCACACCTTTTTCTTAGAGTGATTATTTCCTTCAAGATCTGTAGCAGCTATCATTGAATTGTGCAGCAGACAGCACTCTCTGTGCAGTGTTGCTGGAAGCCTGTTGGGTTCCCTTTTTATTTTATGTCATTTTGCTTGAAAGAATGCATGTTCCCAAGGGCGGGGGATATTTTTTATCGTTCTAACATTTTATATTGTCAGATCAGCATGCACCACCTTATGTGGAGTGCTGAGGTATTACACAGTATCCCCTTTCTCACTGCTGATGTAACATTCTGTTACAATGACAGGAACACCTGAATGGCTGATGGCAGTGGATGCATTGTTCTACCAGTTTTGTGAAACTTACATTGCAAACTGTATTCACAGCTGTGGTAAGAAACGCATGGGACACGCTTTTTCCAAAATGGTTCCTGTGTTCTTTTTCTTTGTCCTTCTTCTATCGTTCAGGGTAGGGGAGGTATTTTCTTGGCATTTCTCTTTGGTGGGTTTCCATAGAAAATCCTGCCTAGGCTCCAGTGTGTCTGTGAAGAAAGGAAGCAGGGTAGGACTCTGAAACTCTGCTGGTCTTTATATTCTGCTGGAACCAATTCCAACTGTGAGGCAAGCTGTCCTGAAAGGAAAGCCACTACCCAAAGTTTAAATGTTGCGTGGGTGGTGATTGGCTGGGTTCCTGTATAAAAGGCATGCATTATGAGTCTGAAGCATGAGCTGACCACTGGAACTGAAGAACCAATGATGAAGAAGAGGAGAGACAGCCGCAGCCACTTCCAGATGACCGTAGATGACTTCTGTGTAACTGCTGCTGTACAACCCTGCTGTCCAAGTGTCAGGAGAGCCCTGAAGAGGGTGACTCTCTCCCTTAGACTATTCAACCGGAGTCAAGACAACCTGCTTTTTGAGCCATCCCACGATGACCTGTGACCTTCGTGGGTTGAAAACAACCAATACCCTGGGACTTGCAACCATTGTGCAGTGTACCATCTTTCGAAGATTTAATCTCTCTCCTTGAAGTCCCCACATCAGAGTGCTGGACTGAGAAAGCAAGGCGAATCGACCGGGTGGTAACCGTTGTTCACTGATTCCTTTCAAAGTGTGCAAAAATCACAGAACCACAAAGAATATTGTGATGGACATCCCTGCACTCAACTGCTGCTGCCAGATCCACTCCAGTGTCCCTCCTTTCAGCACATGGACCAGGAATCATGTGATTCCTCTGCTGCTGCTGCTGCTGCTGCTGCATCATTAGGAATCTGGCTGCCTCATGTTCTTCACTTACAAGGTACTGTGGGACACAATATAGAATTTGCCTAGAGTTGTTTTGCTTTTCCTGTGTTGCTGGGGTGGTGATGCATGTGTTTGGGAGTTTGCACATTCACGTTCATCAAGGCTACCGCTTGTGCACATTCAGGGATCCATACCGACTTCCCTGAACCCTTTAATTAAAAAAAACTTTACTTACTTGTGACTCAAGTCTCCTCTGGAACTTTTGGAACTTTCTACAACTTGTGCCTTGGTGGTTTTGCTCTCGGATTTGACTCTCAGACTCTCATACCTAGATAGGGATGGACTACTACAGCATAAGGCCTCTGAAAAGTATTACAAGTCTTGAAACATATTTACCTTTTTTATCGTTGGTCTTCTTCACTCATTCCTACCTGAAAGAGATATTCTGAATGCAATACATAGTGGTTTTACTTACCTGTGGAATTGCATACTGCAATTCTAAAGTGACTAAAAAAGTGATTACTTACTGGGAATATTGTTGTTCCTTCCATTATGCTATTATATGTTCTTAGTACATACCTTAATGAAGATGTATCTTTGCCTCGTTGTGTATATAGGAATAAAACATTATTTTGTGGCAGTGGGAAAGAAAAGGACTTCTGTCTTAGAAGAATTGAGAACAAGATAATGATGGGACATGCAAGATTTGAGAGCCAAGAGACATGAAGTTAAGGTGGAATGAATAGCAGGGGGAAAAAGAAGAAAAATATAGCAATATTGAGTGTCATCGGCACAGCAATGGTGAGACAACCCAAATGAAGAAGTAATTTAAGCAAGAGAAGTGTAAAGAGAAACAAGAAAGGGACTCAATACTGAGCTGTGGGTAACGCCATTTTGAAGAGGGAAAGTGGAAGAGGATTTACTAGCTCAAGAAGCAGAATAAGTGTGATTCAACAAATAGGATTGAAAACAGAAAACCCAAAATGGGGAAGAGAGGACAGAAGCAATGAGTGATCAACTGTATCGAAAATGGTGGATAAATCCAAAAGAATTAGTCAGGAAGAGTGCTTATAATAACTTGCCGAAAGTAAGGAATCACGGGCAGAAAGTAGTGCAGTGTCAGTAGAATTGTGAGAATTAAAAGAAATATAAGGCAAAACTTGAGAATAGACAAGGTGCTCCAAGAGCTTGGAAAGATAAAGGAGAAGAGATGCATGCCTAAAGTTAGAAGGAAGAGAAAGGTCGAGAGAAGGCTTTTTCAAAATGGAACAATAGTCGCATGCTTAAATGATGAAGGAAAAGTTGAAGAAAGCAGACAAATATTTAAAAGAGAGGTAAGGTAAGACACCAGAAAACTACAGACCTTGGGTATTAGAGAGGCCCAAGGATGAGGACAAAGACAAGAAATACAGGAAGAGACAAACAGCGGAGTATTAAAAGTGCAGAGATCACAGCAATAATAAGTATGGTGGTGAGAGGAGCAGGAGGTGCCAAAGAAGGACAGGGAGAGAAAATATAGAAAAGAGAAGTAGATGATGATCAGAGGAGTTAATAGGGACAGCCAAAACAGAAGAGGTTTATAGGGAGGAAGAGAAAAGAACCGGAAACATGGGCAGGAGGGCCCAAAATAGGGGAGAGATGATAAGAATCAAGAATGGACAGCAAAGGAATTGAAGAATGAGTAGAAGAGAGATGTAGAGTGAAATCAGCTAAAAGGATTAGAGAAGTAGAAGGAAGAAGGACAGAAAGAAGAACATTGAGGTCCTCACAAAAGGAGCTGATAGGGCTAGTAGGGTGGTAGATCAGCAAGAGAGCCAAACAATAAGGTTTCAGAAATTGCCCTTTTCTTCGGATACACAAATCATCAATCCTGTTTGGGTTCAAGTGAAGCTACCTCGTACTTGGAGGAGGCATGCATTTGTTCATATTTCTCTTCTGAAATTGGTTCACCTTCATGCTTTATCTCAACACTGCCACCACCCCCACCCTTTATCATTCAGGGACTCCCAGAGTATAAGGTGGAGGAAATGTATGAATACAGATTGCGGGGGGGTAAACTCGAGTATCTGATTTCTAGGAAGGGTTACCCATCTTCAGAAAGGTCTTGGGAACCAATGTCCTTGGCTCATGCTCCTGCTTTGGTTCAAGACTTCCACATGGCTTTTCCAGATAAGCCGAGAGTTTCTGAAGCACAGGGAGGGGGGTCCTACTGTCATGGCGCCGAGCCACATGAGAGCCCTTGAGAGAATGAGGCATCACTGCGGCCCACCCACTGCAGCAACAAAAAAAGAAAGGGTTACCACTTCCCACCCACTGCCTTCCTTACCTGTTTCTTCACCTTGCCACTGTCGTTCATATGGACATGGTGGACAGCTCACTGCCACCCAGGATTCACCATCTTGCAGCTCTGTGATGAACTATGGCAGGCATCAGCTAAAAGCTTGCGGGGGCGAGGTGCACGCTACGTTGGGCCAATAGAGGGAAACGGTCATGGAAACAAATGATGCATCTCCATCCTTCTAGTACAAATGTTTCAAAATCCCTTATTGATAAACAGATCACACAGGGACACCAGTCAGTACTAGAAAGGGCAGTGCCTCACAACGAGTCCTTTACACTTGTCTGTTCTTTCTCCACTTTGTTCACTTTCTCTTTGCGTCACACATGTGTATAACTTCATTCCAAGATGGCCACCCCATTACACCTATCACACTCATTATCCCTCAGGATTGGTGGTGGTTGGACAAGAAGAAGTATGGGATGCAAAGTTTCCTGTTTCTAGGTTATTTTAGGAGAAGTGGACCACATCTTTGTGCGTCTCAGTTGTGCTACTTTGCATTCCTAACGTGTCACTTGTTTTTTCCATTGTGTCCACTCTGCAGAGATCTTTTGCCACGGGATATTCACTCTCCTGCATGGTTTTCCTCTGCCTGAAATTATCAGGCTCCTAGCTCTAGTTCCTATGCCTAGAACTGGTTCTGGTCTTGGGAGCGTAGCTTGAATCCATATCTGTCAGAAGCCTGGCTGCAGCTTCCCTGACTGAATATTACAAAGTGGACAAGGAAGTAACAGGAGACCCGGGACAACCTCCAAATGGAAAGTCTACTGAATGAGACCCGTGAAGACCCACACTTGAAAGAAGCACCATTTAAGAGTCAGAGTGGTCTTTATAGGTGATGCCCCATCACACATCACTCTTGTTACTACCCCTGAATCACTTAGCTCTAATTGTTAAGTTTGGAGTAACATAGAGCTCAAGGAATTCATCCTGTCTACAATAATAAAATAATCCCTGCTGACATGTATTTTCAAGGTCTGCCCATATTATCCACACATCTGAGACGCAAGCAGGCCTTTTAACTGTAATGCACAGCGCAATGGAAACACTTTGATATTTGCTGAAATGCACAGCGCAATGAAAACCCATTTAAGTGCAGTCCACAAGATTTGCTTTTCCATGTAGCAATGACATTTTTTTATTAATCCGGACTGTGGTCAGCATCCTTGAAGCTGGGTACGCTGCACTCTGCTTAAATAAACATAGCTGTCAGTTGCTATGTAAGCTCTCTCTAGGAAGGACAGCAATTTTATCACACAATTCCAAAACATAACTAACGGCAAACACTGAACTACAAAATGCAGTCCTTTCTGTAGTATTATTCAGTAGTTTTTAATGGGATTCTGTAGTTTGCTGACTTTCAGGAACCCACGCAAACATACTCCCAGGGTTTTGCATACACCTACTGTGACATACCCACACACTGTGAAACCGTCCCTGCCCATGATTGTGTAACCCTGATCCTCTGAAAGGCATTCCACACACATACAGACAACGCCGTCCCTCCTGCCTTGGAGACGATGGAAGCCCCTGGATGTACGACATCACAGAGATGTGCATACGAAAGCGAATATCTTTCCTCAGGGACACATGACATGGACATCGTTGCGTGCATCAAAGGATAAGAACCGCCTTCCTCGGCAATCCGGTGCTTCTGATTACAGTTGCTTTTTTTATTCCTGGTTTGTCTCTGCTGTTTATTGGATTCCACATTGCTAACCCGATTCTGCTAACCGGACGTTGCCCTTGCCTAATCCTTGGAACTATTGCCCCTCTGTCTTCTGACTCGGCTTGCTCACGGACTGTGCTGTCTACCATTTTGCTTCTTGCTGTCCGCCCAACCCCAACTGCTGCTACGTCCCTGGATTCCCTCCGCTTTCCACTCCTGCTTCATTACTGCTCGCACGTTGACGGCTACCTTTGATCTTTGGATTCCTTTGCTGCTCTGCCTTCGGATTACATCATTCAGAGACACTTTGCTGCCCTTCGCACTTACCTGATTCCTCTCACAAATCCCGAATTTCCCTCTGTGCTCATCCGCATTCCCGTGCACGGACTAAATACACTTGCGGCAATTTTACCACCATGTGCGCTTAGGCGTCCTCGTGCCTTCGGGATAGGTCCCACTGACATCCCTTACTCCCATTCGGTACGTTCTCTGTTAGATTTATTGGACTTTTCACATTTTCTACGGTTGCTCCACTCCTGGTAAGATCATATTTTCCCACACTATTCACAGCCCATAGTCCCCATTTTACCACCCCACTCTCTGGCATCCCTTACTCCCATTCGGTACGTTCTCTGTTAGATTTATTGGACTTTTCACATTTTCTACGGTTGCGCCACTCCTGCTAAGATCATATTTTCCCACACTATTCACAGCCCATAATCCACATCTTACCACCCCACTCTCTGGCATCCCTTACTCCCATTCGGTACGTTCTCTGTTAGATTTATTGGACTTTTCACATTTTCTACGGTTGCTCCACTCCTGGTAAGATCATATTTTCCCACACTATTCACAGCCAATAGTCCCCATCTTACCACCCCACTCTCTCACCTGGCATCCCTTACTCCCATTCAGTACGTTCTCTGTTAGATTTATTGGACTTTTCACATTTTCTACGGTTGCTCCACTCCTGGTAAGATCATATTTTCCCACACTATTCACAGCCCATAGTCCCCATCTTACCACCCCACTCTCTCACCTGGCATCCCTTACTCCCATTCGGTACGTGCTCTGTTAGATTTATTGGACTTTTCACATTTTCTACGGTTGCTCCACTCCTGGTAAGATCATATTTTCCCACACTATTCACAGCCCATAGTCCCCATCTTACCACCCCACTCTCTCACCTGGCATCCCTTACTCCCATTCGGTACCTTCTCTGTTAGATTTATTGGACTTTTCACATTTTCTACGGTTGCTCCACTCCTGGTAAGATCATATTTTCCCACACTATTCACAGCCCATAGTCCCCATTTTACCACCCCACTCTCTCACCTGGCATCCCTTACTCCCATTCGGTACGTGCTCTGTTAGATTTATTGGACTTTTCACATTTTCTACGGTTGCTCCACTCCTGGTAAGATCATATTTTCCCACACTATTCACAGCCCATAGTCCCCATCTTACCACCCCACTCTCTCACCTGGCATCCCTTACTCCCATTCGGTACCTTCTCTGTTAGATTTATTGGACTTTTCACATTTTCTACGGTTGCTCCACTCCTGGTAAGATCATATTTTCCCACACTATTCACAGCCCATAGTCCCCATTTTACCACCCCACTCTCTCACCTGGCATCCCTTACTCCCATTCGGTAGGTTCTCTATTAGATTTATTGGACTTTTCACATTTTCTACGGTTGCTCCACTCCTGGTAAGATCATATTTTCCCACACTATTCACAGCCCATAGTCCTCATCTTACCACCCCACTCTCTCACCTGGTATCCCTGTTGTTCTAGATGACCCTGGTCCACTTTGGAATATAAGGGGACACTCCTGCACCACAATCACATCTGCTGCTTAACTACATCTGCTGCGGACTCGTTTAGGGGGATCACTTCCTATGTATAGGTTAGCTCTTTCTTGGCATTTTCTGCAATTTGGGTAATTCAGGTCTGTGTTGCTAATTGCAGTTTTTCTGCATTACAGCTGGCGGTGTTCGTGGTGCGTGTCACCATTCTTCCAATTGATTAATCCCTCTGATTGTTAATATCTCTCAACAGAGGGGTACATTGATAGGAATAACTTGTCTATGGCTATAGCAAGTATCTGTCAGTCTGACTTCCACCTCCTGGAGATTCCTGGAGTTCTTCAGACTCTGTGGGGGCATCGCAGATGGTGAGTCATAATAAACTGACATAGGGCCTCATTATGAGTCTGGCGGTAGCCATGCCAGTTAAAACGACACGACTGCCACCAGAGTCATTTATTTTCCGGCGCCTGACAATGGGGATTTACCAGGGCATTACAGCCCCGGTGGTCCCGATAATCCCCCATTGCCGTGTGCCAGAAAATATTACTCCCCATTCCCATTCAAGTCCCATTGGACTCAAAGGGAATGGGGAGGACGGATGCAAAAAAAAAAAAAGAAAAAGAGGACGGGTGCACCGGCACCATTTGTGAATAGTGCCGGCGCATCCGTCAAGCCCTGTGAGCGGGTGGCGCACCCGCCCGCAGACCTCGTATTTTGCCGGTCCAGTAACAACTCTGGCAGTAACTTACCGGCACTATTGTTACCGGAACGGAAAACTTGTAATGAGGCCCATAGTCAGGAGCAAATTCCAAACAGCCAAAGGCAACTCTTTTCACCATGTTGTGCAAGTGGACAGTGTAGTCAGCTAGTCGGCTAAAATACCATTGTTGGCAAAATCCCTAAGTGCCGCTGAAGGACAGAAGCCATGCTTTTCACCAAGCTGCGCACGTGGAGAGTACAGTCAGCTAAAAATAAAATTGTTGGCAAAATCCCTAAATGCCATTGATGGACAGAGATTTATCCTTTGCCTGTCTGTGCACCAGTACAGTGCAGACACACAGAAGTCTATTATTGGAAAAATACCTAAATTCCGCTGAAGGATAACAGCCATGCTTACCACCACACTGTGCATGTGGACAGTGCAGTCAGCTGAAAGTTTATTGTTGGAAAAAAATCCCCTGTTGTCGCTGAAGGACAGAAATAGTAGGTGTAAAAGGCATGTAAAATGTATGTAAAATAGGGAGGTCCAGAGGGTATATTACAAGGTGAACACAGCTCCTGCACACTGCTGTTCGGGGCAACAGAGCTGGTAAGAAGACTGAGGCAGGTGCAGATGGCTGAAAGGAGAAAAAAACAGTCAGGCTTGTTCTTTTTCTGGATTTCTGAAGCCTTGAACTTCGTTCTGGATGTTTGATTTCTTTTGGAGCAGAATTGTAATTCCTTTTGAGCTGCTTGAGGAAACATCTTTAGTTTTTCCATCCAAGGCACTTCAGCTCACTGCCGTAAGGCCTAAGAGCAGACACCTTATTCTGAAATGGCTATATGCTGAGCACCAGTAAGGATAGGACAGTTCATTCTTTTTAAAGCATGTTCATGCTAATTGTAAGCATTTTTGATGAAAAGCCCATGGTGCAATAATTTTTGTCTTTTGGGATTTTTTCCGATATTTCCTTTTTTCCATTTTTTTATTTCTATTTCAAATTGTGCATTTTTTCCAGGCATCCATTCTTTTTCCAGTCCTCTTCAACTCCCTACATTCTATGTTAATGAGTACAAGGAGGCCTCTTTTACCCTGCATTTGATATCACATTGAGAAAGGTATTGAGGTATTGAATATTATTTGAGGCAGATGCCTCTCAGAGATTGCATATCTTGATTTGTTGACGTAGGTGCTAGATAGCCTATCATCCCCTATGAGATTGCATATCATAATTTTGTGAGGCAAGTGCTAAATAGCCCAGCATGCTCTATGAGATTCCCTATCATGATTTGATGAGGCAGGTGGTTGGTTTTTGAGGTGACTTTGATTTCTTGGAGAAGGTTGAACAATCTCAGTTTTGATTTGAGGTAGAGGCAAAGGACAATGGATCAGCTTTTCCATTAATGGTTTATTGCATTTTAAGTGTGTTCTTTAAAGAGATGATAATAATGATTACACATTTCTCATCATTTAAAGATTAATTTTTACATGAAAGTGAAAGACACATTCATTGAGTGTTCATTACTGAGTGTTATCAGATGACTTTGAACATGAATATTAAGTGTGAAGTGTGGGGCATTTATTTGAATTAATGTCTATGATGTGTTAGACAAAGTACATGTCTTTTAATACATGCCAAGGGTTAATGGATGGTGTGAGAAATGGACTAGCAATATAAATATATGTGACATTGGTAAACATTGCCTGTGTTGGTAATTCTGAGCAACCACCTGCTGCAAGGGTTGTTGCGTGCTTTCATGTCTGTTACACAGCGACAGGTACATGTTTTTCCCCTAGGGATGGAGACAAGGCTCTGTAGGTAAGGGTGATAAAATCACATCACTTTGGTGACAACGGCAGGACATTGCTGACCTTGCCTATACCCCTACAATATTCTATATTCTCCCCACCTGGTTACTGAAGGGGGGTCAGATGGGCTGCTTCAGGCCTGAGCAATACAAGGAATAACATACACTCTAGTGAAGAGCATGGTATCTTGTCAAGCAGGTCTTTTATACAGCTTTCAAGCTATTAGACATTAAAATACTGTAGTGAAGGGCAGGGTGTAAACTAATGCTTTAAACAGTCTAGTGAAGAGCAGGGTGCCTTTTCAGGCACATCCTCTATTCAGCTATGATGGTAGGAGGCATTAATACACTCCAATGAAGAACAGGGTGTAAATAAAATAATCTTGACAGCTACCTAGCTAAAAGGTATTAGAATGGCTAACTCACATGATGAAGTCCCTATACCTGTGAACTGCCGGTGTGCAGAAATCAGGTAGTTACAGGAAAGAGGTGTTAGGAATATCAACACCACCTTGACAGTGGCAGTGCCTGGAGGATTTCCAGGGGAAACCCTGTTCATCTACATAAAGACACCTGGTACGGTGAGGAATCCTGCAGATCCCCTGCTACAATCCTACCTAGAGTCTCGTCCCAGGTGGCCAGGAAGAGCAGACACATCCTGATATGATATAATATGTCATGCATAATGCACCTGTAACAAGTGTTTCTAGGTGCGACAAGGCAAAGAAGGGAAAACAGGGGGAGGACAAGACAAACGATTTTACTAGGGTGTTTGTCATTCCGATCATGCAAGTGTGACAATGCAAAGTGTAGGGGAAGGGAGAGGGGGAAATGCCAGTGGGAGGGAGTCGGGGAGTGCAATCAGGGCAGCTCTGAGCAGTGTGGGCAGTGTGGTTCTGTATAAGAGCAAGGAGGCAGGGGACTGTAGAGGTTACAGCCCCTAAATGCGTGGTAGGCCCGACAGCAGTGCGGGGAAGACTGATCATGGAGGATCCTGGTACTCAGTGAAACTCAGTGGGTACCAAGCAATCAGTCAGTGCAGCAGATAGGTAGATCAGCAGCGGAGGGAGAGAGTGAAAGCAGAGGAGAAAAAGAAGGTATTGAGCCGCTTCTGGAACTTCAGGTGGTCTGGCTCAAATTTGAGAGGGTCAGGGAGGCCATCTAAGAGGGAGGCACCTGCAGAGGGGAGATATCTAACCCCCTTCTGAACAAGTGTCTGTTGGATGTAGAGCGGGCCCCGGCCCCAGAAAGTCTTGTGAACAGTGCAGAGGGTCTTCAACTTGATCCTTGCAGCCACCTGGAGCCAGTGGAGAGATTTCAGTCCCTGGGCTTGAGGCCAAGGATAAGTCTTGCAGTCCTGTTCTGCATTAGCTGACGAGAACGGAGAGTAGAGGAAGGCAGATTGAGAAAGAGGCTGTTGTATTAGTGCAGCCAGGTTGGAGTCCTACCAAATGTTGCACTTGGAGGTCTTACCATTTCTGATACTGCACTTTCTTTTAGTTTCTTTGAGATTCATCGGATGTAATGGGACTGGCCCACATACCTGCCTAGCTCACCGGCCTAACAGCTGAACACCCATGCCAAGCGATGTTGCATAGCAGAGCACAGCTGTGCTGTGGAATGCGTGATGCCCCAGGCCTGAGCCCCTCCTGAGAATGTACATGACGACGCTGCTCAAATCCCAAGGCTGCCAGAGGGCAGAAGCAGCCTGCAGTTGCGAAATGTACTTTCGTCCTCTTGTTCCGCCTGTTCTCTTAAATCTACATGTTTGTTATCATACGTGCTTTATATGTGCTGTGTCATGGGTGGAGAATGGCTTTAGCAACTCCACTTGTATATAAGATGAGCCAGGCCTGGGAGGGGCAGAGCAGTGAGCACCTTCACAGGCACTGGTGTGTGTTTGCATTACAGCCAATTTCTCTCTACCTCTGGTCTCCTGTGTATAATTTGTGTCCAAGTGTCGACTGCCTGCTGTGCCTGAGGTGGCGTGGGGCAGCTGGATGAACACTGGTATTGGGGGAGCAGGACAAGTCTGTAACAGATGGTGCCGATGTACATGACTGGGGTTTACAACAATACAATGGGTAAGTGAACAAAAGTGTTTTTTTTGCTGCACCTGTTGTGCGCTTGACGAGGGTCGCTGTACTTGTTGCGCACTTGACTAGGGGAAAAGAGTATTCGGGACTATACAGAGACAGTGCCTCAGAGTTCTGCAGTGGTACAGCAGGTTACAAAGGCAGCTACAGGATTGCAATCGGGTCAGAGCATTCTTAAGCACCTGTGATACAGTCAGAGAGCTGGTAGTGGAGAAACGGTGTAGGGTCAATGCTGCAGAGCGCACAGGGTAGGAGTGCGAGGTCAGAAGCCTGAGTAAAACGTCAGTAGGGCAGATACAAGTTACAGATTACAGTTGCAGATTAGAGTTACAATATGGCCGACACCGGTCCATGGACCAGGCGAGAGGAGGGGGCAGACATGTCATATAAATTAGGTTTGACGGCAGTGATGGAGAGGCTGAGGAGCATGCTGGACAATTGGGATGTGGTCCCCAGATGGTGCAAAAGAATAAGGAGGTGGGGTTCGCACAAGAACTGAAGTTCCAAATTGTACTGCAGGGAAGGGAAGAGGAAGATAGTGCTAAGCTATACGCAGAGCCCAAAGATATCCCAAAGGGGATGAAGATAGGGAGGTATCAGAGACCCTCGGATTTTGCAGAAATGCTTGCACAAACTTTCATGCGGGCCACAATAAAGCAGAGTGGTGGAGGGGAAAGTGGATGTGGAGGAAAAGTTAAGGTCCTCCCAGGGGTGGGTGTACATTATGAAAACAGCCGATGACGCATGGCTGACAGTGAGAAAAGCAGTGCCAGTGAAGGATTGCAAGGAGTGGAAGGAGGGAGCACACACAGAGGGGCAGGATAGTGAGGTGCTAGCCTATGCGGTTTGGGGTGGATGACGCAAAACTCTATGGGGGGTGGCTCTATGTATTTCCATGAAAGGGGAGGAAGATGGAGGAGACATGGACTGGCTGATGTAAATAACTCATGGTGGCAACAGTAAAGACAGACACAAGTGATCACAGATCAAGGGTGTCTATTAAACTGTACATGAATGGTGGAAAAACGCCTAATCTAAACCTAAATCTAAGATAAGAGCAAGAGTCGACCATCAAATGAAAAATAAGGCTGTCCTTGTGGCGTCTTGTCAAAGTAAAAAGGCCTATACTAAAGAAGCCAACTAATTGTAGAAAGAGTGTGGATAGGGTTTTCACTAAAGAAAGAAGTGTTCACAAATAATAAGCATCAGGATGTGATTGCCAGGGGTCTCCCATCCCCACGTTTTCAGCACGGTACAAGGTGGGTCTCCTGAACACAGCACAGACTCGAGCTTTCCCAGCACGAGCCCACAGTTCCACCCCAGCTATTCTGGACTTCACCCCTGGGTCCCCTTCTTCCAGATGCAAACCCCAACCATAAAGTTCTGTTTCACGTATGGTTTTGGATGATGGCTTAACCCCTGGGTCCACCTCTTTCGGGTGCAAACCCCTCTCAAGTCGTGATCGACAAATCAAATACACAGCTCCTCTCTCAAATAACTTTGGGTGGTAACTTTCCACCCCTGGATCTCCCTCCTTCGGGCCTCAGACCCCTTGTCAATCGCCAGCCTCCCTCCTTCGGGTTGACAATGGCTTTTCTTGTATTCACAAATCACAATGGGCCTCATTACGACCCAGGCGGTAAGGGGTTTACGCCAGCGTAAACATCGCCGACCCTTACCGCCTGAGTACGAGATCCCTTAGCGCCATGGCGGATCTAACACCTGCTTTTAGCAGGTGTAAAAATCCATGGCGCTAAGGGACCTTGATGTTAATTACGCCACCGTAATTTACGGTGGCGTAATTAACACCTTCCCCACTCCCATTATGCCCTATGGGGCAAAAATGGGAATGGGGAAGGGTAAATGGGGATTGGGGACTTACCGCCCCGCCAAGGTCGGAATGGGGCGGTAAGTCCGCCAACCCCCATGGCGGAGTTGGCAACTTAGCGCCATGGTCCATGGTGCCAATAGCGCCATGGACCTCCGCCAAGGTCGTAATGAGGCCCAATGTCCTTTTACACCTATCACTGTGGACATCCCTCCGCCTGGATCACTCCTGTCAAGACAAATCGGAGGGGGACAATCCGCTTCCCTTGATCTCACGCTACTATTCGTATTCACAAAAGTTAATGTCTCTTTTAAAAAGTTATTTTTAAGCCTTGCCCCTTGCTGTTGACTTCCCTCTGCTGGGTTCACACTTGCCAACTTTTGAAATGCTAGTTGAC
Organism: Ambystoma mexicanum; assembly: GCF_040938575.1. NCBI lineage: Eukaryota > Metazoa > Chordata > Amphibia > Caudata > Ambystomatidae > Ambystoma > Ambystoma mexicanum. The sequence goes on along the minus strand of NC_090926.1, from coordinate 1,085,961,912 downwards.
TATGGACATCCCTCACCCGGGTTCACGCCTGTCGACACAATGTTCACAGCACACACTCGTTTACTACTTCTACAATGAGAGATTAGTTTTCCTTAGTTACCCAATCATCTGTCGGTCAAAGACCTTCGACTGTATGGAGCCTTTGACATGACCCCTGTATGACCACTTTGACCCCTTTTCTCGGCTTTCTCCCAAGGCCTTCTGGTTACTGTAGTTCAGTAGCAGTATAATCGCCTAGCGTTTCTCAAGTGATCACCCACGTGGTGTTTGATTCTGTTATGCTGGCTTTCCTCTTCCTCATATCAATAGTTCTTTGTTCATTCAAAGTTCAATTAGCCACTTGCTACGTTTGTTCAGCACAGTTCAGTTTCTTTATTGGCTCTCCCCTCAACTGTGATGAAATGCTTTGCTTTCTTGTCTGTAGAGTCAAGGCCGGTACCTTTGGGCCATGTGTCTCTCCTCATCTTGGCTGTCAGCGGAGGAGGTGCCCGAGTACCGTGGACATCTGCTGCAACACACTCTGGCTATTGTCCGTGGTCTTACAATTCCTTCTCTTGAGGCTTCACAGGTCTTTGTCGATAAGGGCAAATTCACTTCTCCCCTTGGTATCCTCTTGACTCGTGCAATCTTTCGCCTTCTCTTGACCTGCCGTGCTGAGTTAGCTCTCACGAAGTGCGGTCTGCTTGCTGTCTGGGGCTGTCGTGCTCCATCCTTTATCTCTGTGGGGAAAGGAAAAGGCCATCAGGTGTGTGTGATTCGGGTTAATTGCCTGACTCTGCCTGTCCCTTGGGCTGGGACATGTCAGGTGGACTGTTTTAACATTAGTCTGTTTTTTTATCACTGTGTAAAAAGGTTTTTGGGTTGGAAAAGGTGGGTGGTAGAGATTCCAGGTACCCTACAAGATAGGAGGGGGGAAAAAGTGTTATATGAAATTATAGCTTCCCTACAAGGGGGTTCGGAAAATTCAGAAGGGCACGATTTGTAGGGTTTGAGGAACAAACAGGAATGACCAGGATTACTGTCAGAAAATAAAAAGGGGGAATTGTGGGAACGGTAGTGTTTGGTCCAAATAGACTGTGAGTGTGACAAATCATAATGAAAGGGACGTGGAGAAGAATGACTGAGAGTGTTTGATAGGAAAGAAAAAAACAGGGATTCTAGGAGTTGTGGTTTTTGAAAGTAACAGGTTGTGGGCTTCTAGGGGATTTGCCAGATGTGTAGGGGTGCCGGGATTTGACTAAGAGAGCTTCTTTAGAAGAAAGGAAGGTAATTGTTGCATAACCAAGGAAAACCCCCAGGACTTTGTCCTCCTCACTTTCCACTTCGGTATTATACATCATCACACCTGGGGCATTCCTCCAAGCATAACCCCAGGCTCCCCAACCCAGGTGATCCTCCCTCGCTCGTCCACCCCTAGGGTTGGGAGCAGAGAGTGCCAGTCCTTCCCTGGACACCTGAATAAGGGATTCCCGAGGTCTACCTGAGTGAATAGCCTCAGGTTTCTCACACTGGATACTGGTGGGGGCAACTGTGTGCAGCAGAGTGGCGGGAGGACATTTTGGAAAAAAGGGGTCCAATGATGCATTTGGCAAATAGGTGGCTGCAGGGAGAGAGAGGCAGGACACTGGTATTTCCAGTGGTTGTGGTGACGGCTGATACTAAGAGTACCACCCACATTCTGACACACACAAACAGGGTCCTGAAAGCATATGTGGAGACATACCCGGACAGAAGGCCAAGAAATAATTTGGATTTCAGAAGGACGGGTGACTGTGCAGTTTGCATCCTATACAGGGCAGTGAAGAAAATGCCGGTGGACGTGCAGTCATGTAGTGTCAGGGAAAATACATGTCTGCATGTCAGAGACTGTCAAAAGACAACAGGCCATTTTCAGGGCATGGGCACCAGAGAAGGACATTGACAGGCACACATATAAAGAAGGTTGTCAGTGGCAGCGTGACTCAATAGTGTTTGAGGGGAAAGAACACAGTATGGTGTCTTACAATCAGTGGTGTTGGCTCAAAGAAGAAAGAAGATAATTCCATCTGAGCAAGAGGGGTCTGTGACTCCTGACAATGACCTACAGCCACAGCTAATGGCATCCATAAAAGGTAAGGTGTGGCAGAGGGCCCACAGCTTGAAGTGATGAAGATTATTCTAGAGAAGAGCAAGAAGGAGGGTCAAATGAAATGTGTGTGGCTCCTTGCTGATTGGAAAGGGGAGGATGAACAAATGATGCAATATATCAATGCAGAGAAAGAGTAAGACAATGCGTTTCAGTGCCCAACAGAGATGGCCTCGTGGCCCACGGTCAAAGAGGGCTGGCAGGAGCATGTGGACATTTGTGTTACTTTTTGGAAGAAAAGACAGAAAGAGGAGCCAAAGAAGGAGAAGTGCAAGCAGATGGATGTGAAAGGCACACAGTGGAATGACTGGCTGTTGTTTCTTCTCCATGGCCTACAAGTGGGAAAGCGGTCAGCGACCAGCGGTCAGCGACCAGATGGTTGTGAAAGGCACACAGTGGAATGACTGGCTGTCGTTTCTTCTCCATGGCCTACAAGTGGGAGAGCGGTCAGCGACCAGGTATTCACCATGCAAGATGCTATTTGTGAGAATTATGACAAGCACTGACAAGTTGTTGCTGACACTGACTACAGGTGCACCTAGGGACTCGGAGGAACTAGAGCCTGACTATATACTGTAAAGTAAGAGAAACATTGACTTTGACAGTGCACACAAACATGACAGACACATGAAAGGGGTGGTGCTGGATGTTAGAGTGACAGGGATGCTGAGAGCTAGAAAGGGAGGGGCATGTCGTTATGACTGTTTTTGTTGTTTTAGATGAAACCTGGATAATGGTTGATGATGTTGGGGGTGTTTATGCAATACAGTACAGTGAATTAATGGCTTTAGAGGGGTTAAAACATAAAGTAGTTGTCTTGTTTTGATGTCTTATTTTTTGCTTCTTTATTTGGTATGTATATATGAGAATAGTTTTATTGCAGTGTGCTTTATCTAGAAAGAGTGCAAGGTTTTGGACAGATTTTATAGTGGTTCATAGATTAAATGTGAAGAGAAAAAATTGGGCATATGTTACCATTTCTGATACTGCACTGTCTTTTGGTTTCTTTGAGATACATCGGATGCAATGGGACTGACCTAAAGACTTGCCTAAGAGACTGTCCTAACAGCTGAACACCCAGGCTAAGCAACTACAGAGAGTTGAGCACAGCTGACCTGTGCAATGTGTGATGCCTCAGGCCCCGGCCCCTCCTGAGAATGTACACAGTGACAAATGTACTTTCTTCCTCCTGTTCCTCCTGTCCTCTGAAATCAGCATGTTTGTTATCATACGTGCATTATACACCATGGGCTGAAAATGGCTTTAGATACACCATTTGTATATAAGGACGAGCCAGGCCTGGGAGTGGCAGCGCAGTGAGACCCTCCCATGAACTGGTCTGTGTTTGCATTACAGCCAATTTCTCGCTACGTCTAGTCTCCTGTGTATTATTTGTGCCCAAGTGACGAGTGCCTGCTGGGCATGAGGTGGCGTGGGGAAGCTGGATGAACACTGGTATCGTGGGGAGCAGGACGAGCCTGTAACAGGAGGTAGACTTCAGACGGATTCTCATGACAGCGGCACGGATGTCGGAGTATTGTATATAGAAGGATACTGGTTAGAGAGAGCTGTGTCAGAGTGTGAGTCAGCCACAGGAGTAGGAGGAGCAGAGAAAGTAGAGGCAAAGGCATCTACTGACACACACCTTATGGGCTGAATGACCGAGAAGGTAGATGGCAGTAGTGGGGTGGACTTTGCCTGAGGGACAGAGAGTTTCTTTTTTTTTAATATATTTTTATTGGTTTGTTCAACCTTTAAAAAACAAAAGACAAAAAGGACATCACATATAAAATTCATTTGATTTGCTTCCCTCCCTCTTTCTCTCCCTCCACCATTTCATCGTAGCAACTCATTTGACATTTCCATCATATCATATTGAGGGATAGTATCATGGCAACTACCAAAGAGTTCAAGACTTTACTTGCACCAGATTTATATATTGATCGTCTAGACGTCCTTTTACTTCCCGAAGAAAATTTGTTAGTGCAAATAAAACTGCTCTATTGGATCCCTCAAATAACACTGCCCACCAATCATCAGCCGTCATATATCGATGCTCATTAATCAGCCCTCCAAAGTGGATTTGCCTTTGATGTTGGAAGAATTGGCAGAACAGCGTTAGATGTTTTAAGGTCTCCCTATCTTTGTTACAGAAGCTACACCTTAGATCGATGATCGCGCCGTTCGCCCATCTGTTCATATGCTCCTTTGTTTTTAGCATGTTTAGCCTAAACTGCATATATAAGGATCTTGCATGGTGATCTGGAAACAGAGTTAGATAAGTGAGCCTCTGATGATATGCTTTGGCTTCTCCTGGGACCTCTTGCATTAGAGTTGAGTTGGCTCTTAGGTCGCAGGTTTTAATCCAATCAGCTCTCCAGATTTTAATTTTTGCCAGCTCAGGCGTCTCAGATAACGTTGTAACAGGAATGTCAAACTCCTTTAAGAGTGTTACACAAAGGAGGTTCCATTGAAATAAAATCGTATGTTCTTTAGCAGTATCAGGCCTATGTAGTATTTGAAATTGGCTCACTGGGTTTTTTAGCATTGTTTTCCTAAAGAGATTCAATAGGTTCCAGCTGACTCTTGCATTTATTGAAATGAGGCCCAATTCATATCGGAGACAAACCGTCGAGGTACCTTTAGGAAGTTGTAGAACTCGCGTCCAGAATATATTTTCAAGTGAGTTCCACAGATCACTAGAACAGCCAAATGCGTTTTCACCTCCATAAATTAAAGCAGGTACCACTTTTTGTTGGTACAATTCTATTACTGGTTTTAGGGAGAACTTTCCAAATTTTGTATTTATTCGGATTGCTTGACAAGCCATCTGTCGGCATTTGTTCTTAGCCAATTCTGCCCAAGGTGCATCATTTCTACTGGCACTGATCTTCATACCCAAATATGTCGAGTTTTTTACAATCTGAAGCTGTTCATTACCAAGACGCCATCTGTTCTTTATCCGTCGAGTGCTGCGGCCTTGCAGTTTTTCCAGGATTAAAATTTCGCATTTTTGTTTGTTGATTCTAAGGCCGTTATCTGTGGTATAACTGTCGAGACAATTTAGTTTCCTCTGCAGACCTATAGGAGTCAGATCGACTAGAATAAGATCGTCAGCATAGACCAAGTAGTTAATCGGCGAGCCGTGTAGTTTCGGAGGAAATGTTGTTACACCAGTGAATGCCTCATTTATATCAGATATAAAGAGGTTGAAAATACTCGCTGCCAAAGGGCAGCCTTGTTTCACACCCTTTTGTGTACTGATGGGAGCAGATAATGTGCCTTTAGTGTCCAAGCGGATCTGTATAGTGGTATCCGTGTGTAATTCTCGAATTGCTTCCACTAGACTTAGGGGGCAGTTCCATCTAGTGAGTTTCTCCCATAACAGCTCTCTGTCTATGCTGTCAAACGCATGGGACAAATCTATCAGCGCCAAGTAGATCTTTGTGTTAGTTCTGATTGCTTCCATCTTTATGAGGTTCAACATCAGCAGATTCAAGCCGCATCCCACTCCCTTTACAAACCCTGCTTGTCTGGGGTCTACATGGTTGTTATCTTTAGCCCATTTTAGCAATTTCTGTTGCAAAAGAGTAGCATAAATCTTTCCCAACACGTCAAGCAGAGCTATGGGCCGATAATTTTTTGGATTCAGACGGTCTCCCTTTTTAAAGATTGGGACAACTACTGCACATTTCCAAGACTTTGGGGTTGATCGACTCGCGATGACTCGGTCAAACAGAGTAACACAGAATTCCGTCCATAGCGCTGGAGTTTTTTTCAGTGTGTAATTTGTTAGGCCATCAGGGCCGGGCGCTCTCGAGTCGTGTACATTTTTGATTATATTCAAAATGTCACTTCTCTCAAACGCAATGTCCCACTTGTTTGCCATCGTAGGTACCCAAGATGATACGTGTTTGTCGCTGCCAAATAGTTCTTTGAAAAAGGTCGACCACTCAACTTTGGTTACTGCTATGGCTTGAAGAGCTTGCTGTGGAGCCATAAAGTTATTTATCAATTTCCAGTATGCTGCTGAATTTTTACTGGTCATTTTTCGCAGCATTTCTTCTGCGTCATTTTGATGCATAATTGCTGCATGTGATTTAAGCCACTTTCGGTATTTGGCCTTGATCGCTCTTGTACTCTCTTTTGGGTTGTCGATGTGAGAACCTTTGAGTTTTCTTAGATCTTGTCTCATTTCTCTTTTGCGTTGCATAATGGAAATGTCAAATTTGTGTTTTGGGCGAAACTCGGCGTGTTTTTGCTTACGATTATGTTCCTCAAAATTAGTCAGAAGGTTTTGGTATTCCAGAGATTTGACAGTATGTTGAAAGGCATTGGAGATAGCCGCTACTTCAGAATCCAAGAGATTTAAACGAATTCTACTAGACCCAGTACACACCACAAATGGCCAGCAGATCTGCTCGCTCACACCGGGGTGGTACATTGATAATTTTACCATATCGTGGTCGCTGTGTTGCATTTTAATGACTTCCAATTTCGTTGCTCTCTTGTGGATATTTTCAGTCACAAATAGGTAATCAATGACCGATTTTGATTTTTTCTTCTCCACGTAGGGCATGCTGGAATATCGCCAACCGTTTGCCCATTAAGCATGTGTAAGCCTCTAAGCTCTAGTTCCAAACACCATTGAGCTGCCGCTTGTTCTCGTTTGCAGTCTCCTCTCTTCTTTTCCTCAATTTGTATAATCTCTGGAATACAGACACAATTTAGATCTCCACATACAATTAGATCTAACGGTTGCTCCTTTGTAAGTAGTTCATCGATCAACGTTGTTACAGTATCGATAAAATTACGCCCTTCGTTGCGTTTATGGTTCCAATATACATTGATAATGTGCAAGCATGCTTCTTTGTTTGTTTCTTTCTGGTAAACGCCAATGGCAGAAGTCTGGATAAATGGTGAGGGATTATCTGAGTTGAGAATCCGGAATCCAACACCTTTCCTCACCGCCAGGAGGAGTCCGGCCATCGGCCTTCCCTGTGTTTGTTTTATAGCGGGATTAATAGCAATTTCAAATCCTTCCAACAACGGACTTTGAGAGAGCCATGTTTCTTGTAGACACAGAATGTCCAATTCTGAGGCCCATGTTGTTTCAAAAAGATGCATAAAGCCTCTGGTGTTCCAAGAGCCTATATTACATATATTGGTACTTCTCGATTCCTGGCGTTATGCCATTGGATCAGCATTTAAGGTTTTGGCCAACCAGGACCAATCGTCGTGTTTGTTTGCGGTACTGCCAGGGTTCCTTTCATTATCTCGTGTGATAGATGAATTTGTCACTCCATTAACTGTAATTCTTATCTGATCACATCCCTCTTGATGAGTTGCTGGATTCCATGTTCTCGGCGGACTGAACACTTGGCTTGCCTTTGGTTGATTCTCGGAGCTATTCACCAGATCTTGCGTAGGACTTTTATTCGCGTTAATCAATGGTCTACTACGAGACTTTTCTTGAGAGTTTTCAAGCCGCACATTATCGGCGTTGGTTATGTCAAATCCTAAGGACATCAGTACAGAACCGGCATCCAGTAGTGCATCTGCTATAATCTTAGAATGCAAGTGTAAGATCACAGCGTCAGTTTTTTTTTCATTCGGAAATTCTACAATTTTTAAGTCTTCAGACGTTATCGCACGAAGACTAGGAATCAGTTGACATAACCGCAACACGTTATATCGATTTAATATTAGGTCATCAGAAGTTTCTATGCGTTCTAGTATTAGACGGTGAGATGCTTGACGCGTCTCTGTTTGGTGTGTTTTCTCTATAATCATCGGTTTTTGAAGGTGTTTTATAGAACGGTTCATCCACACTGCTTGATTTTTATTTTTGTCTATGGTCGTAGGTATTTTATACCCAACGTTACTTACCAATTGGTCCCTGATAGGTGCCACCTGTGACGGGCTTGTAGAAATTTGCAACGATTTGGCCATGGTAGGTGGATCAGACCTGACTTTCAGGCCAAGACACGGGCCCTTTATACGGAATTTAGCATCAAGCATCCGTCTTTTTTCGTCCAAGGTCACAAAATGGGCGCTCTGCAGATCCTCAACTGTGTTTTGAACCGGAGTTGTTTTGATCAATTTACAGGTTCTAGATGTTCCTTCGCACGCTTTCTCGTTAGTAGGCCTATGTTGACTAAGCTTAGAAAATGAGGTACAAGCACTCTTGCCCTCTTCGTGTTGACTAAGCTTCACAGGTGAGGTACAAGAGTTCTTAACTTCTTCCTGGGATGAAATATCGGGCATATCAGAGTCAATGTAGGAAGGAGCAGCCAAGCCTAATTTGAGTCAATCTAGCGACGATACCATAGGCCTATCTCTTGTGGTATGATCTGCCTCATCATACACAGATACATTCAGTAAGTCGTCGGAGCCATCACTGGCACAGATTGATGTCTCTTTGGGATCTAATTGCATGGATTTTGTTAAGCTTGCAACCTTCTTATTTCTGCTAGTGGAGTCTGTAGTGATGGCTCTGTTGACAGTTACATTGACAGTTTTGATGTTGCGTAAAAATCTTCGAGCGTCAGTTCCTCTTCTCGCCTTCCTTATGGGCTGGTTTTTGGATTTTTTAAGTGAATTATCTGTAGTTTGTTAGTTAGGTGCAGAAAGATTTTGTGCGGCACTTGGTTTCTTGAAGATGTCGTAGATTGCAGACACAGGATTTGCCCTTGAAGGTGAAACCCTCGGTTGCAGTTGTGAACCAAGCGAATCTTGATTGATGGTCAACTTAGAGGTTGATGCTTCTTGGGAATTTTGTAGTGCCAGGTTCGTAACTGCTTGACTCTCTTTTAGGGCAGTTGCAAATGGGGTTCTAGGCTGGCATTCTCCACCCGCAGTGGTAGCAACCTGCAGATTTGTAGCCGTTCTCCTAAGTTTCTCTGTTGTCTCAGGTGACAAAGTGAGGTCTATTGAATTTATGGTGGCGATACGAGTCACAGAATGCTCTGGCGATTCCTTATTGCTTACAGTAGGCTCTTTTTGCTCGTTAACAGGCCCACATAATATATTGGCAGCAGTAGTGTTGTCGCTTCCATCTTCGATCCTCTCAGGTGGGTTGGATAGTGAACCCCTTTTGTTGCAACATGAGGATCTTAACATAACTTGTGACTTATTCTCTTGTGTTACAGCATTGGAGGAGCCTAACCTCTGGTGTCCGTATTCTTTTTTTTGCTGTTGAAAGATACTCAGCGCTTCTTTAGCTACTTCTGCTAGAAGTTTTTTATCTAAATTTGCATTTTTAGCATGATCTAGTAATGTTTCAAGTGCCCAATCTGTTTTTTTGTGTAGCTCTTGTAACACTTCTTTACAATGGAGGTTTTTGTTTTCCATGCTCCCCAATTTGTGATTCATGTCAGTAACCACCGTAGAGAGCTCTTTTATATTGTCGTTAAGGTTCTCGTACATTTTAATGAAAGGTGCAATGGAAATAGCCATGGAGGAGATTATAGTTGCTTGTAGGTCCTTGGTATACTGAGCAGATCTGGGGCCTGCTGTATTTCTGGAGTCCGGTGGTGGTATTCTCCTACCACGGTGTGTCGATCTTCGAATCTTGGGGTATGATCGTTCCATTATGGATGAATCCGTTGAGCTTTGATCAGATGAGGAATCCATTGTACAAACGGTATCTTCGTTAACATGCCTTGGCGTTAGGACTGTAACTGGCGACCTCGTTGTATTACTAGGCTCTGTCACACTTCTTTTCAGTTTCTTATTTTGTGAGCAGCTCAAACTGGGGGATAAGCTCCCCCCTAGCCTCCTTCGTTTATTCAGGGAGCTTGACCTCAGAGTTAGCAGTATGGGTTGCGTGGTAGAGGGGCACATCCCCGAGCCAGAGTAATTTCTTGTAGAGTCCTTTGTCGTCAGATTACCGTTTGTACTGACACCATTTGTGTTGTTTTTAACAGCTCTTTCTTTGTTTAGGCGAGTAAGGTCCAGGAGCAATTTGTTAGCTACCTCAAGTGAGTTTCTTCTTTCCGCTCCTATTGTGAGTTTTGCAGTGGCAGGGCTCAGTGTAGAAAGAGGCAGGGCGCCACTCAAGATAATATTTCGCCCTAGCTCCGTGCCCCTCTCTTCAACTTGTCGTGCTACAGGACACATAGGCTCCTTGGTCTCACACATGACTTCGCTCATAAGTACTTCTGGTTCTCCAAACGGAAAGGCCTCTTTGTTGAAATGAGCTGCAGAGATGTCAGGATTTCCTGGTGAGTCCAAGGCACTGTAGAACCCTGATCGAGGTGACTCGTGGGTTATAATTGACTGTCCGTTCGCAGACAGACTGGTGGTTCCGGGAGGGTTGTAAAAAAGCCCGGAAACCAACTGTGAGTCACTCGACACAGTCACGGCGTCTGGGGCCCCGCCAGATGCGCATCGCTCTCTGCGCAAGCAAGACTGTTGCGAGACCGGATCCTTCGAGACAGTCGGAGACGGAGACGATCCCTCCGTTCGCCCAGCACGGGCCGCTTTACGCGGAGCAACCATCCCGACCCCGGGCGACTCCAGACGTCCCGCAAAGGCAGGGACCTCCAAATCAGCAACGGAGACTTCACCGTCTTCACCATTCACGCCATCCACATTGTCAACGGCGCCGCAGTCAGCATCATCAACACACCCATCGCACCCACAAACCCGGCCGGTTTCTTCGACCATCAACAAGGTAGCGGGCAGCGATGAATGCATACAGGAGACGGGGGTTTGAGGTATCTCAATGCTTTTGCTGATGCAATTATTATGTGTAGCACAGTATTTATGCTGAGAATCACTCACCTCTATCCCCGATGCAGCTCGTACAAAAGAGCATCGTCTTGATGGTGATAAAGGTGGTGCTGTAGCAGCTGCCGCAATGTCCACACCTCGAGCATCGTGAGTCAGTGCATTCACGGCAAGGATCCCGGGGCTATCCACGGAAACAGTCTTTTCTGCTGGAGAGGTCAGTTTTCGTTGAGCGCGTGTTTCGCGCATTGTCCCACTGAGGCTGTGACTGCCAATTAGATATCGGACCAAGAGGACCAGGAGGACTGCACCCCACCACTCCTCCGATCCTCTGACTCCTCAGACTCTGCCCTGACTCCGCGCCCGCGCCCGCTCCGCGGGGGGACTGAGTTTTTGTAGATAGACACTCCCTCAGTTAACGATAGACAGGGTAGACAGACTCCGCTCCACTCTCCACAGCTCCTCAGACTCTGCCCTGACTCCGCGCCCGCTCCGCGGGGGGACTGAGTTTTTGTAGATAGACACTCCCTCAGTTAACGATAGACAGGGTAGACAGACTCCGCTCCACTCTCCACAGCTCCTCAGACTCTGCCCTGACTCCGCGCCCGCTCCGCGGGGGGACTGAGTTTTTGTAGATAGACACTCCCTCAGTTAACGATAGACAGGGTAGACAGACTCCGCTCCACTCTCCACAGCTCCTCAGACTCTGCCCTGACTCCGCGCCCGCTCCGCGGGGGGACTGAGTTTTTGTAGATAGACACTCCCTCAGTTAACGATAGACAGGGTAGACAGACTCCGCTCCACTCTCCACAGCTCCTCAGACTCTGCCCTGACTCCGCGCCCGCTCCGCGGGGGGACTGAGTTTTTGTAGATAGACACTCCCTCAGTTAACGATAGACAGGGTAGACAGACTCCGCTCCACTCTCCACAGCTCCTCAGACTCTGCCCTGACTCCGCGCCCGCTCCGCGGGGGGACTGAGTTTTTGTAGATAGACACTCCCTCAGTTAACGATAGACAGGGTAGACAGACTCCGCTCCACTCTCCACAGCTCCTCAGACTCTGCCCTGACTCCGCGCCCGCTCCGCGGGGAGACTGAGTTTTTGTAGATAGACACTCCCTCAGTTAACGATAGACAGGGTAGACAGACTCCGCTCCACTCTCCACAGCTCCTCAGACTCTGCCCTGACTCCGCGCCCGCTCCGCGGGGGGACTGAGTTTTTGTAGATAGACACTCCCTCAGTTAACGATAGACAGGGTAGACAGACTCCGCTCCACTCTCCACAGCTCCACAGACTCTGCCCTGACTCCGCGCCCGCTCCGCGGGGGGACTGAGTTTTTGTAGATAGACACTCCCTCAGTTAACGATAGACAGGGTAGACAGACTCCGCTCCACTCTCCACAGCTCCTCAGACTCTGCCCTGACTCCGCGCCCGCTCCGCGGGGGGACTGAGTTTTTGTAGATAGACACTCCCTCAGTTAACGATAGACAGGGTAGACAGACTCCGCTCCACTCTCCACAGCTCCTCAGACTCTGCCCTGACTCCGCGCCAGGTTCGATGGAAAGCAGAAAGTGGTCAGTCTAAGAGAGAGGAGTGAGGAGAAGGTTAGTTAGGGGGATGTCTGAGGAGGCGAGAACATCCAAGCTGTGTCCAGCAGAGTGTGTCAGACCAGAGGGTAGAATGGAGAGAGATAGTGTGTCGGAGAGGCTGCAGAAGCATCCAGGTGGATATTGAGATCTCTGAGGAGGAGAAGTTGTGAGCTAGAGGCAGGAGCGAAGAGGAGAGGTCAGTCTATTCTGAGAGGAAGAGGGCAGAATGGCCAGGTGGCCTGTAGATGGTGGTCAGAGTCAGAGATAGGCCAGGAGGAATAGAAAGCCTGTAGACCAGGCATTCAAAGAAATTACATCAGCAGGTACACAGGATGTGTATTGGAACCAGACAGCTCCAACCCACATCCTGGGCACACACACACAAGGCATGCAGAAGCCTGCAAAAGCTTTCGTTAACACGGGGGTCTGCATGACCAAATAGGGAATGTCCATGGTCTGCTCGGCCTGGAGAAGGCAAAGGGACAAAATGGCCAAAGGACAGAACAAAGGACCTCGTGGAATGGCCATTTAAGGCACTGTCCACAATCCTAGGCCAAACGTGCCAACGCGGTTTGTACCATACAAAAGAGGCAACAATGCTTTAAAAGTAACTGCTGCCACCAGCTCTGTCCTGGACACACTTGTACATTCACCAAAAATCCTTTGAGGGTGTCCAGGGCCTTAGAAAATGAAAAAGAGACCCCAGCGCATTGTACTCTATGGTACATTGTGCACTGGTGTTGCCAACAAATGGCAACACATTGAAAGACTAAGGTCTGCCACTACTGACAGTGTGACATGTCAGTTTCCCCATAACGAAATGAGCAAAACACCCAGCGGAGTACAGCAGAAGGCTGGGCTCCAATGGTAAAAATCAGGCTAGGATGGTCAGACAAAGGCAAAAAGTTGGGGGGTCCACAACTGGAGGGAAAATTACCCAGAAAAGGAAATCTTTCCTAACACTCGCCACTCCCAGACCAAGGACAGGGGGAACTAATCTACCCCTGGATGAGATTCTTTTTCAGGTTGGTTAAACATTCTGGACAACCCATCAGCATTGCTATATTGGACACCTGGCCTATGCTCAATGGTGAAGTCAAACACTTGCAGGCTTATGGACCATCCGAGCGACTTTGGATTTTCTCCCTTCCTGTTCCTGGGCCACTGTAAGGGCTTATGGTCAGTTTGAACAGTGAAGTGGGTCCCACAGAGATATGGCCTCAGCTCCCTTAGGGCCCACACAACAGAGAAACATTCTTTCTCTACTGTGGACCACCTGAGTTCTCTGTCCTTAAGCCGGCGACTTATGAATCCAATAGGGTGTTCCTTGCCTTTCTCAAATACATGTGATAGTACAGCACCTAGCCCAGTATCAGATGCATCTGTCTGCACAATAAAAAATATTTTGTAGTCAGGGGCCCTGGCACAAGGAGACATTGAAAGCCTTCCCACAATCCTCAGAACAAGAGATCTTCATGGGTTTCTTTGGAGTTGTGAGAGCAGTCAGAGGGGTAGCTATGGTGCCATAGTCTGCCATAAAGTTCCTGTAATACCCAGTGAGACCTAAAAAGGCTCTCACTTAAGTTTAAGTGGTGGGGGTAGGCCAGTCTTGTACTGCTTGTACTTGACTGGGTAGAGGCTGAATCCTCCCTCCACCTACTTCATGCCCAATGTTATATCCGCCCTCCGATCCGCGGTGATGAAGGGCGTCTTAAAAAAAGCCCCGCCCCCGCGCAAGGGAGGCAGTTCCGGGCACAGACTCCAGCAGCGTGTGTCGTGCCTTTCTTTCGCTCTGGCTGGAGCTGCGTCACTGAGGCCTACCCCCGATGCCTACCACGTTCTGCCTCCGTGCGGGGCCGGAACATAACACTGGCGACGAGGGAAACGGGACCCAGCACGAGTGCTCGGCGCGCGACTATCTCATTCCTCCTGCATCGCACGACCGACAAGTTTTCCTGCGAGCCGATGGGACCGCTCTTCGACGCGTGGGCCTACCGCACACGCAAAGCGCACGTGCGTTCACGGCTGTAGACAGTGGAGGAGAGGCAGCGGCCCTATCCGCCAACGGGTTCATAGGTTGGCCTCAACAGGGACCGTCAGGGGACGACGTCACATGACATGGCGACCGGCACGTCCACCCCTGGGCCTAGCACACCATCCAGAATCGCAGCGAATCTGTCGATCTCGCCACCGCCAGCTCGCCCACAGAGCAACTCGTTCACAATGATTCAACCTTTCGATCCATTCACAGATCCATCCTCGGTTGGCCCCCGCTGGCAGCTATGGCTCCAAAAATTTGAGATGGCTATGGAGTGCAAGGACGTAACCTTGTCTAGGAAGATGAGATCGCACCTACTTTTGAACGTGGGGGACGAGGTGCTACGCATTTTCAATGCGCTAACCATCGCGGATGGCCTGGACATCTACCAACGATCGAAGGACGCGTTGACGGCTCACTTTCTCCCGCAACTCAATCCTGACTATGAGACTTTCATATTCTGCACCACGTTTCAGGTGGAAGAGGAGACCTTGGATGCTTTTCACACCCGGCTCAGGAAGCTAGCAATGTCATGTGAGTTCACGGATGTCGAGCAAGAGATCCGGAGACAACTCATCAATGGCATCCATTCCAAGAAACTAAGGAGGTTGGTGCTGGGTATGAGGGGCATCTCTTTGACGCGCATTCTGGAGCTGGGTCGTCAGAGGGAGCTAGCGCATGCCAGGGCCGCTAACATGGGTTTGACTCTGCACAAATTACAGCCGGCCCTCGCGTCATCCATGGTGGCCCAGGTCACGAACAGACAATCCACAAGGGATGAATCCGGTGGTAACTACGCACCGCCCAGATGGCAGCCGCAGATCCCGGGGCCCACGGAGTGTGGATGGTGTGGTGGACCGCGTCACGGATGGCAAAATTGCCTGGCACAAGGCACAACGTGCGGGGCATGTGGCAGGAAGGACCACTATGCAAAGGTGTGCCGTTCCTCAGGCGCTCCACTACCGCCTCTGCCGAACCCTCAGGAGAGGAGTGGTACAAAGAAGAAGAAACAGGGAGTCACGAGGCGCGTCGAAGCTAACAACTCGTCGACTGAGGAAGACGGAGATGACATCACAGAAACTCCACTAGACCCCGGCAGAGAGCAGTGGACCAAAGGAAGAAAAGTCTACCTAGTGTCAGCTCTGGATCGAGGACGCGGCACACAGAATAAAGGGCTCTGGAGGTGAAAATGCCAGGTCACCCTCCAAAACCAGCAGATATGGATGACCATTGACACGGGAGCCTCGGTGAATGTCATGCCCACGTCCACGTTCAAGACATTGCAGCCGCAACCATCCCTCAAGAACACTGACACTCTCCTGTTCGCATATGGCTGCAAGAAGCCGCTAACGGTAGTTGGCAGATTCCGCACGACCCTCAGCCACGGTGAGAACAGGCTACCGTCTAAAGTCTACATAGTGAACGCTGGGATCGAATGCCTTCTGAGCAGTGATGCGGCGGAGGACTTAGGGCTCGTACAGTTTGTCAATCAGATCGGGGAAGCCCAAGAGGTCGAGAAACTCCTGGCGCAACATCCGAACCTGCTGAACGGGATTGGGTGCCTGAAGGGAAAGACAATTAAACTCCACATTGACAAGTCTGTCCAGCCAAGGGCCGTCAGACATCGGAGGACCCCATTCCACATGCGCGAGCAGGTGGAGATTGAACTAAAAGCACTGGAAGAAGCCGGTATCATCGAGGAGGTGACGGGGCCAACACTATGGGTGTCCCCGATGGTGGTCACACGAAAACCCAAACAACCGGGGAAGGTCCGCATTTCCATAGACATGCGCCTCCCAAACACTGCCATCAAGAAGGAGCGCCATATCACACCAACCCTCAACGAGATTGTGGCTGATCTCACTGGATCGAGAGGCTTCTCAAAAGTTGATCTGAAAGCAGGGTACCATCAGCTGAAGCTACACAAGGACTCTCGGTACATAACGACTTTTTCTACACACTTGGGTCTGCGAAAATACAAGCGGCTAAGCTTCGGCATATCTTCGGCAGCCGAAGTCTTCCAACAGACCATCCAAGAAGTCATCCGGGACATCCCAGGTGTCCTCATTGTCAGTGACGACATCCTGATCCATGCCCAGGACAAAGGAGAACACTCGAGAAGGCTAAAGATGCTCTTGGACCGTTTGGAGGCTGCGGGCCTAACCATCCACAAGGAAAAATGCGAGTTTTTCAAGACGGAGATATCTTTTTTTGGCTACAAGTTCAGCAGCTGTGGCATCTCGCCGGACCCCCAGAAGGTCGCTGACATACAGGCCGCAAGTCCGCCCAAGACAGCCACCGACGTCCGCAGTTTCCTGGGGATGGCCACGTACTGTGGAAGATTCATCCGAAACCTGGCCACATTGTCCGAACCCCTTCGTGAACTCACAAAGCTCAACGCGAAGTGGGAGTGGGGAAAAGCTTGCCAAGATGCCTTCGAGAGCATCAAAGAGTCGCTGTCCGTAGAGACGAGAATGGCGTACTATGACACCGCTCTTCTGACGGAACTCTACGTGGACGCCAGCCCTGTCGGCCTGGGGGCCATCCTCATGCAGGTTACCAACAAAGGCGAGAAGAGACCCATCGCCTATGCGTCGCGTGCTCTCATAGCGACGGAGCAGAGGTACTCTCACATCGAGAAAGAGGCGATCGCCGTACTGTGGGGGTGCCGCCACTTCCACCTGTATCTGTATGGCCGCAAGTTCACGGCGATTACGGACCACAAGCCCCTCTTACCCATCTTCATGGGCACTTCCTCGCACCCACCGGCCAGAATAGCCAAATGGCTGCTACACCTTCAGCAGTACAATTTTGAGCTCCTTTATCAACCGGGATGTGGCAACCCAGCAGACTTCCTCTCCAGGCACCCGAGAGCGGCAACGCCACAGGAAGTCCAGGTGGCCGAAGAGACCGAAGAACATATCTGCCAGGTGGTGCAGGCAATGAGGCCGAAGGCGGGAAGCATTGAGGACATTGCGGAGGAAACATGCAGTGACCCCTGCTGCGATTTGGTGAAAGATGCCATCATTTTGGGCGACTTGAGGTCATTTATGAAAAACACGCACAACAGGACGGAAGAGGCAAAGTCGTTCCTCACAGGAACATTCACCGTCCGCCAAGACTTGTCGATAACAGACCAGGGGCTGCTGCTCCGCGGAAATTGCATTGTCATTCCGCCAGGCCTGCACGACCGGATAGTGGCACTCGCCCATGAGGGCCACCAAGGGATGGGTCGAACGAAGGCTCACATTCGACACCGAGTGTGGTTCCCTCGAATTGACGAAAAAGTGGAAAAACTTGTCAACACCTGACTGCCGTGCCTCATAACCGGAGCCCCACCAGATCCGGAACCTATCCTATCGGCGGAACGAGGCTCTGGCAGGTGGGACGCAATAAGCATTGACTTCTGCAAACTACGAGAGGGCCTGAACCTCCTGGTGGCAATCGATGACTACTCCCGATACCCCGAAGTCGAGGTGGTCGAGTCCACGGCAGCGGAAGTGGTCATACCGGCCATTGAGAAGATGTTCGCGACACATGGACTCCCAACCACGATCAAAAGTGACAATGGAGCACCCTTCCAAGGGGTGGAGTTCAAACAGTACTTGCAAGATTTGAACATCCGGTATCACCACATCATGCCCAGGTGGACCCAGGCTAACGGCGATGTAGAACGATTCATGAGAACAATGAACAAAGGGTTGAGGCTGTCGAAGGCAAATGCCAGTCCGTGAAAGGTCAACCTCTATCGTTTCCTGAGGAACTACAGGGTCACCCCGCACAGCACAACAGGCGTTCCCCCAGCGGATCTCATGTTCGGCACCGTCATCAGATCGTCCATTCCACATCATCCCAACAGAGGACCGGACGAGCTGGACGAGAGGCGCACTGACAGAAGACGAAGGGACGCCAATGCCAACATGAGTGCCAAGAGGAGGTCGCGACCATCCGACCACCAGGTGGGTGACCAGGTGGTCATGTTACGGAACCTGACAAAGTCCAAAATGGATTCCCGCTACGAGACTCTCCCATGGACTGTCCGTGAGACACGAGGGACCATGATAACTGCACAAAGGGGGCACGTCAGGTGACAAGCAACGCGTCATGGTTCAAGGCGGTGCCGCGCAACCTCTGGACTGATGGGGACTGTCGCCGCGGATCGAGGACGGACCCGAGGATCACCAAGGCGAAGTAAATGCAGGTGACAGAACATGGGAGCAGGGGAGCGAACAGGACCTGGGTGAGCCGGAGGCGGAAGGTGAGAGATCTGGTGAGACTGTAGAAACCACCTCACGGGGTGGAAGATATGGCTTGAGAGCTGCCACTCAGCCGCCATCTCGGCTCAAGGACTATGTGTTGTAGTGTGGACTTTGAAATTTGTAAATGGGAATTTTCGTTTGTATTTTGTTGTACTCATGAGTAGAAGCCTACTTGTGTGGGTGTGTTCCGTTGTGTTTTGTTTATAATAAAGGAGGAATGTTATATCCGCCCTCCGCCCCGCTACACAGTGACGTAGGGCGTCTTAATAAAAGCCCCGCCCCCACGCAAGGGAGGCAGTTCCGGGCACAGACTCCAGCAGCGTGTGTCGTGTCTTTCTTTCGCTCCGGCTGGAGCAGCGTCACTGAGGCCTACCTCCGGGGCCTACCACGTTCTGCCTCTGTGCGGGGCCAGAACATAACACCCAAGGTAGACAACTGAACGTTGACCAATCTGGCACTTGCTGGCCTTTTTGGTCAAGGGAAGCTTCTGAAGGCTTCTGAAGGGCATGCAACATTATTCACATGATCCTCCCAGGTGGCACTGAAAACTGCTATATCATCCAGATATGCAAGACAGAATTCATTCAATCCATTAAAGACATGATTCACAAGCCTCTGAAAAGTGGCAGGTACATTATTCAATCCAAATGGCATTACCGTGAACTAGTAAAGGCCTTCTGAAGTTGGAAATGCTGTCTTATCCTTGGCATGATCTGCTAGGGCTATTGCCAATACCCTGCAGTGAGGTGAAATGTGCTGAGGTACTTGGAGGCATCCAAGGTATCCGCCAGCTAATCAGTTCTAGGCAAGGGGTGTGCATTTGCCTTGGTGACAGCAGTCAGAGCCCTGTAGTCCACACAGAACATCAGCTCAGAGGTACCTGCCTTTGGCACCAGAAGCACGGAAATGAACATAGGACTAGTGGAAGGCTCAATCACCCCAAGATCTAGCATCGTGTTGACATCTGTCTTGTTGTAGTATCTCACCTTGTCTGACATTCTATATCCCCCACTTTTGGTAGGTACACTATCTCCTGTGACAATGCCATGTTTGCACCAAGTTGTCAAAACAGGAGCTAGGGAGAACAAGGGGGAGAACTGACTCAGCAAGGTTCTCACCTCACCTTGTTGAACAGAAGTCAGGTGAGGGGCCACTTTGACACCCTCAATGGAGCTGTCCGAAGGAATGCCTTGGAACAGGTCAGGAAGCGGTTGTGATTCCTCCACTTTTATGTCTGAAGGAAAGAGCAGTGAAGCTATTTCAACCCTCGGGATGAAAGCCTTCAGACTATTCACATGGAACACTTTTGGAGCCTGCCCAGCCCTTCCAAGGTCCACTAAATAGTTTACCTCACCCAGTGGCTCAACTATTAAGTAAGCACCTGACCATTTATCCTGTAAATCTCTAAGCCTTATATGGTTCATGTTATGTTATGTTATGTTATTTTGCATTTATATAGCGCCTTATATACCATTGGTATGGCCTGAAGGCGCTGGTAGGTTGAACGCCCTTGGGAACCAAAGTTCAGATCAGTATAGAGAGTAGAGGGAGTCAAAACATGCATGTGAGCACCGGGTATGTGTGCAGCTCGTGCGGTATTCGTGTAATAACTGCTTCTTAGCGGTAGGTGTGGTGGTTGAGAGATCAGGAGTATGTGTTCGCTCTGGCAGGATTTATCCAGACCGGATGTGGCTGCGTTAGGCCTGAGGAGAACGCCTGGCTGGGGGGGGTGTAACCAGCAGTGTTTACTTAGAATGATGTGGAGTGAGCGGCGGATGTTGGTATGAGAACAGTTATACCGAATGGTGTCATAGTATCTCTGTGTTCTAGTTGAGTGGTGATGTAAAGGAGAGAGTAATCGTGGTGGTGTGATATGATGGGTTGTATGCTCTTTCAAACGTCCTCTGCATTCCAAACCATACTATATACGTCACGCAAATCTATGCGCTCCAGTCTGTTCCATGCACTCCTGTCCACTCCATGCACCCCAGTCAGCTCCATACACTCCGGTCCGCTCCACGCACTCATGCATTCCAGCCCACCCCGCACGCTCCAGTGCGCCCCACGCGCTCCAGTCCGCCCTGCGCACTCGTCTGCCCTACGCATGCACTCCTGTCTGCCCCATGCATGCACTCTTGTCTGCCCCACGCATGCACTCTTGCCTCCCCCACGCATGCACTCTTGTCTGCCCCGCGCATGCACTCCTGTCTGCCCCACGCATGCTCTCCTGTCTGCCCCATGCTCTACGCATTCAGCAGTTCTACGTACTCATCCATTCTATGCACTCATCGGTACTGGATGCAATCTGTGCTCGTTCGTTCTATGTACTCGTTCGCTCTACGCAACACGTCCGTTCGCTCTGGGCACTCGTTCGCTCCAGGCACTCATCCGCTTTATGCCCTCACATGTACTATGCATTCATCTGTTTTATGCACTTATCCCCTCTACGCACTCATCCCCTCTACGCACTCATCCCCTCTACGCACTCATCCCCTCTACGCACTCATCCCCTCTATGCACTCATCCCCTCTACGCACTCATCCGCTCCCCGTACTCATCCGCTCCCCGCATTCATCCGCTCCCCGCACTCATCCGCTTTAAGCACTCGTGCTTTTCACGCATTCAACAGCAATATCCTGTTCTAAATAATCATCTCTACCCTCATCTGCTCTGTACACTCATCCGCTCCATATACTCATCCGCTCTATACACTCGTCCACTCTGTATGCTCTATACACTCGTCCGCTCTGTACGCTCTATGCGCTCGCCTGCTCTATATGCTCTATACACTCGTCTGCTCTATACACTCGTCCGCTCTATACACTCGCCAGGTCTGTACATTCATCTGCTCCAGCGATCTACACACTCTCCGCACTTCCGTATTCATCTGCTATCCACACTAATGCGCTCTACTTGCTTCTCCTGCGGATACCTGCAGATACAACCTGGGGTTCTCACATGTTCTATGTACTCATCCGCTCCACATACTCATCTGTTCTACACACTCATCCGGTTTACGCTCATCCGTTCTGTACATTCATCTGTTTTACGCACTCCTGCATTCTACTCGCTTCTCTGTATTTACGCACTCATCCGCGGTACACGCTTGTCCGCTCTACACACCCAGCCGCTCTACACACTCATCCGCTCAACATGTTCATCCATTCTATACACTCATCCAATCTACATATTCATTCGATTTCCACACTTATTCGAACTATATAGTTATCTGTTCTTCCACTCATGCATTCTTCCACTCAGCGCATTCATCTGTTCCACTTGCTTCATCCATTCTAACTATTTCATCCACGCCATTCACTTCGTTCACTCCTCATGCATTCTGTCCATTTCAGGAGTTTAAATCTCTTTATTGTTTCTGTATGATCTATTCTTATTAACCATTTCACTGCTTTGATCTACTTTATTTGTTTCATTCTGGTTGTCCTTCTAGTTTATATTAGGGGTTATTAGCTGTCAATTTCTCGCATCAGGTAGTTTGTTGGATTGGTGTCGTTGAGTTGCTGTTAGTCTGTTTGGGTTAGTTTAGTACAGGTTGGGTTTTAGGGGAAGAGCCAGGTTTTCAGCAGTTTGCGGAAAGACGTTAAATCCTCAGTTAGGCGGATGTGGGGTGGGAGTGAGTTCCATAGCGTGGGGGCCAGGCTGAGAATGATGATCCGCCTAACCTGGCTGAGTTTGTCTTCGGTATGACTAGGAGGCTGGCTGAGCTTGATCTTAGGGTGTGTGGGGGGTGATAGGGTTTTAGCTTGTCTTGAAGATATTGAGGTCCGGTTTTATGCAGTGCTCGATGGGAGATGCATAAGGTTTTGAAAGTCACCCTTCGGGCTACTGGAAGCCAGTGCAGCGTCTTAAGGGTAGGGGAGATGTGGTCTCTTGGGCCGAGCGCAAGTAGCAATTTGGCTGCTGAGTTAGGTCAGATTCAAGGGTGCATCCAAGATTTTTCACTGATTTGGAGGGGGTCGGTGAGTTGCCCATGGCGGATGGCCATGGTAGTGGGTGCGGAAGAAGTTTGGAGTTGCCACATACCATGATTTCTGTTTTGGAGGGGTTTAACAGTAGGTGGCTTTGGGTCATCCAGAGTTCTATGTCAAGGAGGCAGGAGGCCAGGTCAGGTCGGGAGTTGGGTTTTGAATTCAGGATTTTTAGAATTAGTTGAGTGTCGTCGGCGTAGTTGTAGCACAGGATGTTGTGTGAACGAATTATTGGTGGGAGGGTGATCAAGTAGAGATTGAACAGGAAGGCGGATAGGCATGCTCCTTGTGGGACTCCCGTGTCGACTGGTCGGGTTTGGGAGGTATAGGTGGAGAGTATCATTATTTGGTACCTATCTTTGAGGAATGAAGCTATCCATTTAAGAGCGGTTCCACGAATTCCTAGGGAGTGGAGGCGGTCTAGCAGGATTGAGTGATTGATTGTGTCAAAGGCGGCGGATAGGTCAAGAAGGATTAGTGTGGCGCATCCCACGGAGTCTGCCGTCATTTTAAGGTCATCCCAGATTGAGGTTAGGGTGGTTTCAGTTCCGTGACGGGCTCTGAAACCTGATTGGGTGGGGTCTGGGAGATTGTTGGCTTTGACAAAGGCATTTAGTTGGGAGTAGGCGCTTCGGTCAATGAGTTTGGCAAGAAACCTGGTGTTTGAGATGGGGCGGTAGTTTTTGGGCTTCAGAGGGTCGAGCGAAGGTTTTTTAATTAGAGGTTTGACATCAACCGTTTTGAATGCATCGGGAAAGATACCAGAGGAAAGGGAGGCATTTATGATGAATCTTGCGTGTTCTCCTGCGCAGGTGGAAGCGAAAATTCCTTTGAGGCTGGGCAAGGGTCCAGCGGCAAGCCAGATGGTTTGCGGGCAGATAGAAGTTTGAGAAATTGCTCTGGTGATATTGGACTAAAGGATTTGAACGTTGGTTGCATAGTGGTCGCAGCTGGTGGGCTGGCCAGTACGAGCGGAGAATTGCCTGGTGGATGTAAGAGAGCCAGTTTGGTGGCTAGAGTATTTGTTCTTTCGAGAGCCGTGGTGTAAAAGTGGAGGGAGAGTGAGTCGCACAGTGATTGTGAGGGGGTCGCCACGGTCGTTGTGCAAGCCGGATTGGTGAATTCGGAGATGATTTTGTGGAGTTGTTTGCTTGGGTTTTTGCAGTTTAGGATTCGGGAGTTGTAGTGGGCTTTTTTTGCTCTCCGGGTTTTGGCTTGTACTGATAAAGGTGTCGGGCCAAGGTGGCCCTGCTCTCCTGGGTTTTGTCTTTCTGCCATTTGTGTTCTAGGTATTTATATAGTTGTTTAGTGATCTTCAACTCAGGAGTGAACCATCTGGGGAAGAGGCCACGGCGGGTTGATGGTTTGCAAGGGGGTGTGAGCCACATCAGAGATGCGTTGAGCCATGAGTCAAAGGCGTCAGGGGTTAGTTGTTTGTTGAGATCGCAGGTAGGTGGTGGAGACTGGAGGAGTGCGTCGGCTAGGTCCGAGGCGATTGTTAGTTTTTTCCAGCATTTGCGTAGATTCAGAGGTTCAGATTCAAGTACGGGAAGGGGGTCGGGTGAGCGAATGGCGAACGAGAGAATGACATGATCGGACCAGATGATAGGGGTGGGGGGCTTTAAATGAATCAGGGTGTTGGAGCTAAAGATGGCATCAAGAGTGTATCCTTTATAGTGAGTCGGGCCATTTATGTGAGGTTGGAGGTTAATTGCGTCTAAACCGTCAACCAGAGAGTGTGTCATAGGGTTGGTGGGGATGTCGAGCCATATGTTGAAGTCTCCAAGAAGGGTGAGGTTGGGATGGTTTAGTTGAAGGGTGGCAATAGAGTCGCAGAGGTTGTTTGCGAATTGTCTATCGTAGCCAGGGGGCCTGTATATTATTAGGAAGCTGTGTGAGAGCGACGGGGAGAGGGATAGTTTAACGAGGACTGATTCGCAGGAAGGAATGGAAGGTTGGTTGTCGATGATTGAGGCGTGGAAGAGAGACTTGAAGACGAATGCTACTCCCGCTCCTCTGGAGGGACGGTTCAGTGGGATGAGGGAGTAGTCAGGGGGGAAGGCTTCATTAGCGATTGGGGCGAAGTCGTCAGAGAACCAAGTTTCGGTGATGAAACCCAGGTCTGGTTTGTCAGAGGCGAGGAGGTCAAAGATGCAGTGTCTGTTTTTTGCTACGGATCGGGTGTTAAATAGGATGCAGTTCACATCGGTAGGCGAGGTTGGTCTCGGAGCTGGAGCGGAAGGGGGTGGTGGCGGAGAGAGTGGAGACTGGGGAGGGAGAGGGGTAGGGTGGGTGATCAGGACTTGGTTGCATGGTGTAAAGTTGACAAGGGAAGCCTTCTGGTCATACACGTGTTTCACAAGAGCTTGCCCAGCCTTCAACTTATCACTGGCCTGAGCCATTGGGAGGACCATTCTCTTCCTCAATCCCAGCACATAGTCCACTACATTGGTAGTGATAGGGGGAGTATGCATCTCCCACCCCTCCGTGACTATAGGCAAGGGTCCCCTGACGGATGACCAAAAAGTAGCTCAAAGGGGCTGAAACCAACCCCCTCTTGAGGTACCTCTCTGTAGGCAAAAAGTAAGCATGGAAGAAGGAGATCCCATTTTCTCGTCTAGGGCTCTTCTAGAGCCCTAATCATGCTTTTGAGGGTTCTTTTGAACATCTCAACTAGCCATTTGTTTGTGGGTGGTATGCTGAGGAAAACTTTTAAGTAACCCCACACTCCTTTCACATGGCTTGCATGTACTTGACAAGAAGTTGCTGCCTCTATCAGACACAACTTCTTTAGGGAAGCCAACCCTAGTGAATATGCCAGGCAAAGCTTTAGTAACTGACTTGGCTGACCAGCATCAGGATAAACCTATTTCCTGAGGATGTCTGAGGGTCAAGGGGACCAACAATGTCCATCCCTACCCTCTCAAATATGGTACCCCCACAACTGGGAGTGGTAGCAATGGAGTGTGGATTAGTGTGCCATTTATTCCAGATAGCTTGCAGGTGGCACAACTCCTACATGCGAATCTCCAGATGAGGATGATGACACAGGAATAGTGAGGCAGGAATAAGGTACATTTGGAAATTACTAACCCATAAAGGGTGGTGGAAAGTTTCCACTTACCACTGATATGGGAGAGTCCTTTGTGGAATATTTAACACAGGACTGAGAGTGCTTACCTTACTGCATTACAGACCAGCATTGAGATAGAAAGGAGAGAATAAGGAAACGCAAGAATTCCTTAAGAAATTGGGAATCTGCAGCGAATTACAGAATAGGCCCTAGATTGATCAATGGGATGAGAGGTTTCTCCCCTAAAGAAGAATTATTAATTCCGGCACAAGACAATTTCCCCTGAAGAATGTCCCACATTATTGTATCTGAAGGACAGAAACTTGTACAAGTCGGGTTGTTTACATTACACCAATAGGAAATAGGCCTTTAGTAGTGTGGCATAGGAATCAGAGTGTATGATCCTAAAGAAATGACTACAACATTATTCACTTATGGTGTTCTTACTTGTGTGGTTTTAACATATTATATATGTTTTATGTATTATGATCATTTTTATGATTGTTTTTATGAAATGTATTAGATTTAAATAAAGTGTTTGTGATAATTGACTCCACTTTTGATGGGGTAAGAGTGTTTAGTGACACCGTTCGAAATACTGGACTTTCTTTTTGTATAAAAAAAAACAACTCCTACAGTGCCTTTCGACTTGGACCCCCATATTTGGCCAGTAGAAGTGCATGGCTAGCCTCTGCTTGGTTCCCTTGATGCCAAGGTGACCAGCAGGGGGACTTAATGCGCCAGCTGCAAGAGGTAGGGTCTTATATGAAGGGGAACCACCAACCTCTTGTGGTCTCCTTCCGTAGACTCTGTGGGCTCACTGTACAGGAACCCACCTTCCCAATAGATTATATTCTTCCCAGGAGGTTCAACCTCAATCTGAGAGCCGGCCTGTCTCCTTAGGCCTTCCAAAGATGGGCACTCTTGTTGGCCATTACTAAACACAGCCCTATCAGGACCACCTTCAACCAATACACTTTGGAGTTAAGGATGGTCATGTAGATTGAGAATTTCAGGCAACACCTCTTCCTCGTCAGGTTCCAGTGTTTGCCAACTACCTCCACCTCAGTGGTAGGTGACTTAGGGGGAATATTTTGTTTCCCTCTCTTGTCTTTCTTGACTCCTTTAGCATTGGGGTTACTCTTTGGCTTGGGCTTTGCCTTAGTCTTGGCTAAGGCAGCCCTTGTTTGTAAACATGCGCATGGTCTCTCTGATGTGTCACCCACAAGACCTAAATCTCTGAGATAATTCTCAAGCAGGACCTTACCTGGGACTTGCCTCTGTATGATCAATGGAATCCTGACCATTGTACCATTGATAGTAAGATTTACAGGCATTACTTGGAACTTGAGAGGGGGGCCATCAGCTAACTTGGTGGGCATCAGGGGAGCTCTGGCAAGCTCCTCTGGGTTTACCAAAGTGAAATCCACCACAGTTCTGCTGGTCCCACTATCCCTATGGACAGGAGTATCTACTCCATTGAGTAGCACACTGTCTTTAAAGTAGTGATTGGTATTGTCTGGAATGCTAGCAGAAGCCTCTGAGACTTTAGGCTCCCAGGAACCCAGGGAATCTAGGACTACCTTAGATTCTATCCCACTGGGGAAGAAGTCTGAGGAGAAGGATCTCTGTGATCTCTTCCTCCACATAGTAGGGGAAGGTCAGACTCACAGAGTGGACCCCCATGGTTTTGACCTTACATCTGGGCCCCCCTTCACATGGTTACCTGCTCCACAAGCCACAAAAGATATACTTGGTCTTGGGAAATAGGGAGGCTTACTGTAACCAGAGTTCTGGCTGGGAGTATAACTCCCACTACCCTGACCATTCTTTTGGGACTTACCCTTGTTTTTCTTTTTGTGGCTCTTTTGGGAGGACATTTTATCAGATCCCCCACCCTCCTTATCTTTGTTCTTTTCCCTCTCCTTTTTCTTACCAGGAGTAGGCGTGTCCTTATGAGACACTTTGTGTAACACCCACACATCTGCTGCACTGGCCAGCTTCTTAGGATCTATCTCCTTTGAATCAGCCAAGTGCTGCTGAAGCTCAGGTAACAAGATGCAAAAATATGTTCAAGCATGACCAAACATATCATACCCTAAAAGGTGGAGACCTTATTGCCTTCAACCCAGCCAGTCAAGTTATTCAAGGAATCAGTAACATAGGACACCCAAGTGTTACCTTCTTTCTTTTTGTACTCTCTAAATCGCTTCAAGTATTGAGCAGGAGTCTTCCCAAACCTTAAGATGACAGTTTGCTTCAATCTTACAAAGTCTTTTCTGTCAACCTTTGACATTTCAAAAATGGCACTGCAGCCAAAATGGGGTATCGACTGAGCAACCATGAAATCTTGTCAGCATCCACAACCTCGTGTACTTCACATGCATACTCAAATGCAGTAAACCAGTCCATAATGTCATTCTTTTAATCATACATACTCAGCAGATCTTTAGGAAACCATGGATGACAGAAGGACCCACACCCATTCCCAGATCCCTCAGAGGAGCCAGTTGTAGCTTGAACCTTGGCCAGTTCAAACTGGTGATCCCTGTCCCTTTGCTTTTCTGCTTGCCCAACTCTCAGCTTTGCCATGTTTAACTCAAGCTGCTTCTGCTTAAACAGCAGTTCTTGCTTCTTGAATTTAAGCATGGCTTCAGCATCAGAGCCAAGAGACAGAACCTGGGACTCTTCATCATCCCTGTCTTCATAGACCCCATGGATGAGGGCAGCAACAACTCTGTCAGTGGGAGCAGCCCCACCACCTTCTGCACTCTCATCTGAAGTAATGGCATCAAGCTGAGCCTCTTGCCAATCCATGATCCTTTGGAGCATTTCTCCTTTGGTACCTTGAGCGGATAAGCCCCTCTCAGTACACAACATTCTCAGTGTCTCTGGTTTGGAAGCATTCAAGGTAATGTTATTGCATCCATGTTTTAAGATATGTCGTTAGCATTTACAGTTAAGTTTCTACTAAGGTCACTATGTGTCCTGCGTATGTGTAATCTGGGTACCTTTACCAGTGGGCAACACTGGGTACCTTCGATCAGATCCCATCGCTGTACACCAATTTGTTAAGATGGATTTCTGAACTCTGGCTTGGTGGGCAGAGGTTCAGAAGGCCAGCCTAGTTTCTTGGAACAGGGTAAGCTTCTGGACTAGCCAGACCAATCAAGGTCAAGACTAGGTCTCAGGAGGGATGAAGGTGATTGAAAGTCCATAATGAGCACACACAGCAAACAACACTACAAATGACTTTCAGTATGGTGTATTTATAAAAAATACATATACATTTATTAAAGGCCTTTTAGCTCAAACACAATATGAAACTCTGCGATATTAACAATACAAACACAACACTATACTGGGAAACATATATACAGTGACTATTAGTCTAAAGTAATATTCAACAAGTAGAGATCCACAACCCGCAACATAAAGGAGTCATACAGTGCAAATATACTTTAGGCAGTCATTCAGCAACTCATACCCTAATTAATAATCAGTCCAGTCCCTACAAAGTGTGGAAACTTGTCTTGTACTCAAAAGTACATTCAGTGTCAGGGGCACTTGATCGTGCAGTTAAGTACAAAATGGGTCTCTTCAAGAGGCTTTAGTGACTCAGGAAGGTGGGTGAGTACATTCACCAAAAATCCTTTGAGGGTGTCAGGAAGGTGGGTGAGGTGATGAAGAATAAAGTTCCACTATTCAAGGAGGGTCTCCACAAGAGGGCAGAGTGATTTTCAGGAATCGGGAATAGGGTGGTAGCACAGGCTACCTTAACAAAGGAGAGTGGCCCTTGGGGGACACTTGTGCGTAAAAATGTCTATGGATGCACCAGGGGCCACCGCTAAGGGTTGCAAGTACTTACTGACTCTCAACGCAGTCTAGACCAGACTTCTCCAGTCTAGTCCAGTTCGCTCACAGGTTAGAATCCCGCAGTTGCGCGTCTCTCTGGCTTTCAAGGGCTGCTTTCTGGGACCTCAGTCTGTGGTGGGACAGTGGCGATTTCTCCGCTTCTGGTGAAGGGATCGGGCCAGTTCCACTGCAGCTGATCTTAGGGCACATGGGGGCGCAGCAGCAAGGCACCCACAAATTTCGTCACCAAAGCTGGACAGTTTCGGCTCGGGCTCAGGTGGACTCTCCTTTGCTAAATTCGGTGTGAACTCAGAGGATCGATCTGGAATAGGTTTAGACTGCCTTCTTTTATTCAGAATCGACTTCGCGCCAAAACGAAGAGAAACCAACAGGAGATCTGCTCACATTCAACCATCCCAGACATGGACCAATCACGGACCACAGTGGTCCCAGTCATCCCAGCAGACCAGACACCCTGGCACCCAGGATGTGTACTGGAACTTGACAGCTCCAGTCTACATCCTGGGCGCAGACACAAAAGGCATGCAGAAGCCTGCAAAAACTCCGGTTTGCACGGGGGTCTGCATGACCAAATAAGGAATTTCCCGGGTCTGCTCGACCTGGGGAAGGCAAAGGGACATAATGGCCAAACAACAGAACAAAGGACCTCGTGGCATGGCCATTTTAGGCACTGGCCACAGTCCTGGGCCAAACACGGTTAACGTGGTTTGGACCATAGAAAAGAGTCAAAAATGCTTTAAAAGTAACTGCTGCCCCCAGCTCTGTCCTTTGAGGGTGTCTAGGGCCTTAAAAATGAAAAAGAGACCCCAGCGCACTATCCTGTAAGGTACATTGTGCACTGATAAAATGTTACCAATGAATGGCAACAAAGTGAAAGACTAAGGGAAACAATGTCTCCCAGTCTGAAGGGCATGTCAGTTTCCCCATAACAAAATGAGAAAAAGCCCAGCAGAAGGCTTGGCTTCACTAGTAAAAGTCAGGCTAGGATGGTCAGAAAAAAGCAAAAAGTTGGGGGGTTCACAACTGGAGGGAAAATTACCCATAAGTGGAAATCCTTCCTAACATTTATTCTGGACAAAGCAAAGTGTGCTCATAGAAAGAAAACCTTTCTCTTTCCGTTTGTTGCATATAAACTATTACCAAAGGGTTACGTGTCTCCTATTAAGCAGGGGAACGTTGCCAGTTATCATCCAAGAAGTAACAGCTGACTTTCCCAAAGTGTTACAAGACCTGTCTTCATCAAAGGAAGGTTGCGCCTAAGGACCTTGTTTCCCGAAACACATTGAAGCAGAACGCTGCACAAACAACAGTGAATGCAACTCTTTAAGTGGAGCTTGGACATCAAAGAGAGATGTTGTGTACCTAAATTCATTTTTATGGTAAAACTTGACTCTTGTAACAATAAGAACAATTATTTAGAAGTTGTAGAAGTTGTTGAAGTCACGAGAAGAACAAGCATTGCCAAAGTCAGTAGACTGATCCTTCCTAAGGGGAAACCAGTCAATTTAAGATCTGTACACCAACATTTTGAAGTTTTTGTTAACCCAGAGTCCTCTGAAGCAAGGTGACAAGGTTATCCAAGGCTGCAAGAGTGGGAATACAGCTTTGGGGTAACTGCTGGAAACAGGAAGGTCTGCATACATATGGGAAGTGAGCTGGATGCATGTTAAGAGAACTGAAAAACAATCTGTGAAGTTGAGACTGTTGAAGCTGAATAAGAGAATCAGTCTAGAAGCAGAGACAGATTTTTGTGACAACTAGAAGAGGCAAAAGAGGCTGCTCTTTCTTATAGTATAGGAAAGAAGAGTGCCCTGCTAACCTGTAGAGGTTGATGAGGATGACGAGTCTTGTTGAAGTTGCCCAACATATTTACCAAATATTTACCTCACCTTATCCGGCAACTACAACACGGACGCCAACCGGATCAATGAAGTCTTCTCCATCATTCAGGCATGGATGGCCACACATGGCCTCTGCCTGAATGATGACAAGACCGAACTGCTCCTTGTCGGCTCACCTAATACTATCCGGAAGCTCAGCCCTAGTTACTCCAGCTTCACCATTGACAGTAACACCATTCCTATCGATAAGAGTGTAAAAACTCTTGGTTTCTATCTAGACACTAACACCAACCTCGCCAAACAAATCAATATGACCGCCTCAGCCACTGCTTACACTGGCAAACTAATTAGGGCCTGTAGACCTTTGATCTCCCCCAACAACTGCCTCATTTTAGCCAGAGCTCTTATACAATCCAAATTGGATTACTGTAATAGCCTTTATGTAGGTGCCAACAAAATGGTAACCAATAAACTGCAAGTTCTACAAAACAATGCACTCCGTGCTGCCCTCAACATTCCGAGAAGAGAACATATCTCCGCCACAAGAATTTCATGCAAATGGCTCTCCATCCAACAAAAAATAGACCTAAAAACCATCTGCCTCACCTACAAAGCTCTCAACCACCTAGCCCCGCCCTACTTAACCAATAATTTCACCTTAAGACAGAACATCAGAACCACCAGATCCTCCAATACTTTACAACTGACGGTGCCCAAATACTCCCTTAAAAGAGCAGGTGGATCCAGCTTCCCAGTTCTAGCCTCACAACTGTGGAACACCATCCCACTGGACATCAAATCTACCCCTACATTCCAACCCTTCAGAACTAAGGTCATCACCTGGTTACTCAATAAATAACCAACTATGTATATATGCCTAATGTATGCTTGTATCCTCTACTATGTCTGCTTGTTACTATCTGCTTTCTTGTAACCTTACTTATGCTGCACAAATGTACAAATGTTCCTCACCTTTGCCTGTAACCTGATGTTTAAGCGCCCATATACCCCTGGGTCAGGAGCGCTATATAAAATAAATAAACAAATAAACAAACAAAAATCAAGTTGCAGCAGAAGCAGTAGAACTGCGGTTGTCTATAATCTTGTCAGACCATTTTTATTTGAATGTAGTTGAATAAGTAGTAGACCGTGAAGCAAAGGAGCCTGCTTTCACAGTAACATTTGCAGAATTGAGTTCTCACAAAGAAAGCAACCCCCTTTGAGGAAGCGCCCTGACAAGTTATGTTAAGATGCTGCAGAAGTGACAAAAGAAGAATTGTTGTTAAATCAGAAGTTGTAGATTTGTTTTGAGCTTCATTCATTCTATCCTGGAAGGAGGTTATCCGGGATTGCCATTGGTGCTGTTTTCCTTGTAGAACTTGGAAAGGGTACGTTTCAACAAACAAAGAAAATAACTGTTACCAGTGGGTTTTTGTCTTTTGTGAACTTTTTGTTTCTTTTGAACTTTTTAAGATCTGATTTAGAACTTTGTTTTTTTCCCTTGGGATAAATTGACTTTGGACATTCCTGGGGGATCAAGATTTACCCAGGACAAGTGGAAGTCATCCAAGAAACTGGTTATTTGGTCATCTTTCATTCATGTTGTTTATGCTTTGTTTTAATTGTTTTGATATTTAGTGTGAGTGCCGGTTTTGCACATGCTAGGAGATTTTCCCATAGATCCTAGACTAGGTAGGGAATCCCCTGGTAGAGTAGGCTTAGTTAGGGTTTTTTGCCATTTTTGGTTACAATAAAATGTCAAATACTGAGAAAACTACAAGCAGTTGTTCGCCTCACATTACTGACACCTCACAGTACTAAGCCAGGAGATATGGTTGAGACCCTACACATTGGGAGATCTAGATCAAATACAATAATACACCACATGAGTATCCAGCAGGTAGACCACCAGAACAGGTTCCAAGGGGCTTGACATACCCCACTACAAGGGCTAGATATGGTCATTTTGATTTTTGCTATGGAAGGGCTAACCTTAGAAAAAATCCTCATGCTACTCCCAAATAGGGAGGCAAATGGCCTTTTGCCGGAGAGCGCTGGTGATATGTTCTGGTGAGACAATGCTCCACTGTTCACGCTCAAGCTGTAGAATATAGAACCCTGGAAGCTGCTCCAGCAGAACACAGACCAATACTAGCAGGAGAGGAAGGAACACTTCCATTCCAGACCCTAAATGCCTTATTGGGCACTTGCCCTACAATGCTGGTGTCATGATCACCAAAAAGGCCCATGGATTGGCACTCTCCCCACAGTGTAGCAATTCTACCTTGAGTAACCATGTAGGGGCTAGATGGGTCTTGGCTTGGTGTGCCAGGCATTCCTCGTGCTTATCATCACACAAACATTAGTGAGACTCATAGGAGATACACAGGTTTGATGTTCCCCCAAGATGGTGGCTTAATGAGGCTCTGGCTGGTCTGCAGGAAAGACTAGTGGTTGGGCGTGGTGGCCTACTTAAGACACGCCCAAGCTTTCACATGTGCTTTATGTTGATACCGCTGTCAGCGGCACAACGCTTACCAGCACTCCTGATTCACAGATCTGAAAAAAAAGAGCGAAGACATGTTAAAGACTTTAGGAATCTACAAGAAATCCACAGACAACAGAACCATACGTACCTGACACGATTTACAGCAGTTCCTTGCAGCGGATCTCTCTCCTGAGTTACGCACTGGAGTTCAGCAATACTTCCTCAGCCCCCGTTCCAGTCGCAGAGTGGCAAACTCCAATTGCAGTGAAACCTGAAAGACAATGTACAGACATTAAAACTCAGTTAGTGATTGCGCATTTAAAAGGCATCACGCGCATACTTACCGCAGCATTCCACGAATAAAGGGACATAAGATTCCCACGTGAGCCTTCGGGACTGAACCACGCTGTTCCAAATCACACGCTCAGACTTACCTCAGTTCCCAAGACTCTGTGGCCATTCCGCAGCACCAGTATTCCTCCGGGTTACCTTTTCTCAACCTGCGAGAGAAGGAGATAGAAAGCAGAGAATTAACCATGGCAGAGGCAAGTTAACATCAAAGACTCATCTTTTGACTACAGAAAACACAAGACACAGTATACAATCAAAACAAACTGTAATATACTTAACAAGACGCGGCCGCTCCGTACTCTTCAGCAAAGCAGTCCTATTCTCCAGTGTCGAGAACTGCAGCCGCCTCACCAACAACTTGCGCTCCTGCTAGACAGCAAGACGGAGAGCTTCCTAATTTAAACACACAGGTGAGAGAGGGTGTACCTGAGCCCAGATTAGAAGCACTGAAGAGTGGGAAGAGATTAGAGGAGGTTTTTATTCAGCAGATATTCATTCCTTGTTCTCTCTCTCCACTACTGCAGGGGTACTACCATTCCCAGCAAGATCATAGCCGCAGCCATAGAATCAGTGAAGCTCAACGCTCCCGAAGAGATAAGGTAAGCGTTACAGCTGGAGGATATCCATCCATGATATTCCAGTAGACTGAGCCAGCTAGAAGCAGCCAACGTTAAAGTCACTCCTCAACAGAGGCAGAGGGTGATTGCAATCGCAATACCAATAGGTTTGAATCCTCCCATGGATCACTGTGATAGTTGGGTTTCAGTATACAGTTGGTCGTACCTTCATATAATTGGGACTCATTCAATTACAGTACTAACGTGAATTCGGAAAGAGACATTAGACTCCCAAGGAGCAGGAGCAGCAATCAGTTTTGGGCTGCCAATAGCTGGGGGCAACTATTCCACGGTGGAAGGAGAATGTATGCCCCTTGTAAGAGATGATGACAGTAAGTATAGTAGTTGTCAGGCTCTAGCAGCCTTGCCCAGGGACCAAGAAAGCTAACTCCAGTTTAGTCACAGCTACTTACAGGTCCCTAAGCAGGGATCACCTGGGAAGAACACCCGGGGAAGGCAAAGGAAGTAAGTAGGTAAGGTTAGGCACTCTAAAGGAGCAACACCTAAAATCATCACAGGTGCCAGACAGGAACCAGACAGCCATACCTTCTCAGCTAGAGGCAGAAAGGGAAGGACAAGGGCTTTCAGCATGCCTCCCTGCAAAAGAAGAAAGGGAGACCTTTAGTACCAGAACACTATCTGTAGAAAGTGATAGCACCAGTCCCAAGCTAAAAAACTGGTTGGGATAGAAGTCCCTTTAGGGGAAAGAGGTAGTAAAAAAGATACATATCAGTCAGAAGGTGGGGCATAGCTTAGGCGGCCACAAAGATACAGAGATAGAGACTATCCTTCAGGGCACAGCACCCAAGAGACACCACAGAAGCCTGTTATGATGAAGGAGAAAGAAAGCTGCAGCTTTGGGAGCGGACAATGGCAACAATGGTAGGAACTCTAAACCAGCCACACAAGATAACACCAGAGACTAAAAGATGCAAGGGGTTTGTTAATGGTACAATTAGACTCTAGCACACAGGTATTCATATTCAAAGAGAGAGACACGCATCTGATACCTCATATACCTGCTAATCTAACAGTAGAGGTTATTACTCCCACAAGAGAAGTGGTTAAGAAAAATATTGTGTGTATAGCTACAATTCACCTTGAAGGGGAACCGGCAAAGGAAACAGAGGTACTATTTTGGTCTGATTTGCATATAAGATGGCCTTTTAGCAGAACATAATTGGCCCAGGCTATATGTTAGGGAAGACCCTAGAGGGAAAATAGTTGTTAAACCATTTTTACAGATAAACCTGGAAAATGTAGTGAGCTCCTATGCAGCCTCACGGGCTGTTCTAGGTGCAGCACTGGGATACAAAGATAATGTAGGACATGCCATTGATAACCATCCACATGCAATACCCCAGTGTTTGCAGCACCAAAGCCTCAGACACAATAATCCAATTAAAGCACAGGCTATACCATATTTTAAAGTATCAGTTATTGGAACAAGGTGTTCTGATAGAACAGGCATGCCCCTACAATACATCATTAATTCCACACAAGATGGGTTAAATTAATTAGTAATAGATCTTAGAATGTTCAATGCTACTACACGCACAGAGGCTGTAGTGAATATGCATGTTTCATGGCTTCTGGGTAACATACACAAATTCAAAAATAAGACTGTATTGGAACTGAGGATTGATCCATTACACAACCCTTGGATTCAGAGAGCTGTGCATACACAGCTATAACCTTTAAGAGGAAAACAATGCGCTACATTAGACTCCCACAGGGGTAAAACACAGTCCTGGGCATTATTCTAGTAGAACAACATCCCTCCTAGAAGGCATGCAGACATATGTAGTTAACATATATTGTACAAATGATGACTAGGATAAACATGGCATTTATCATTAGGATGCTTGCAGCTAAAGGCTGCATCTTTCAATTCCAAGAGGTCTTAGATACTCCATAGAGAAATCATATTTCTAGGGATTTCATTATCCGACGAGGGAAGAGACCTTTTTAACTTTGGTAAAAAAGATACATATCAGTCAGAAGGTGGGGCATAGCTTAGGCGGCCACAAAGATACAGAGATAGAGACTATCCTTCAGGGCACAGCACCCAAGAGACACCACAGAAGCCTGTTATGATGAAGGAGAAAGAAAGCTGCAGCTTTGGGAGCGGACAATGGCAACAATGGTAGGAACTCTAAACCAGCCACACAAGATAACACCAGAGACTAAAAGATGCAAGGGGTTTGTTAATGGTTCAATTAGACTCTAGCACACAGGTATTCATATTCAAAGAGAGACACACGCATCTGATACCTCATATACCTGCTAATCTAACAGTAGAGGTTATTACTCCCACAAGAGAAGTGGTTAAGAAAAATATTGTGTGTATAGCTACATTTCACCTTGAAGGGGAACCGGCAAAGGAAACAGAGGTACTATTTTGGTCTGATTTGCATATAAAATGGCCTTTTAGCAGAACATAATTGGCCCAGGATATATGTTAGGGAAGACCCTAGAGGGAAAATAGTTGTTAAACCATTTATACAGATAAACCTGGAAAATGTAGTGAGCTCCTATGCAGCCTCACGGGCTGTTCTAGGTGCAGCACTGTGATACAAAGATAATGTAGGACATGCCATTGATAACCCTCCACATGCAATACCCCAGTGTTTGCAGCACCAAAGCCTCAGACACAATAATCCAATTAAAGCACAGGCTATACCATATTTTAAAGTATCAGTTATTGGAACAAGGTGTTCTGATAGAACAGGCATGCCCCTACAATACATCATTAATTCCACACAAGATGGGTTAAATTAATTAGTAATAGATCTTAGAATGTTCAATGCTACTACACGCACAGAGGCTGTAGTGAATATGCATGTTTCATGGCTTCTGGGTAACATACACAAATTCAAAAATAAGACTGTATTGGAACTGAGGATTGATCCATTACACAACCCTTGGATTCAGAGAGCTGTGCATACACAGCTATAACCTTTAAGAGGAAAACAATGCACTACATTAGACTCCCACAGGGGTAAAACACAGTCCTGGGCTTTATTCTAGTAGAACAACATCCCTCCTAGAAGGCATGCAGACATATGTAGTTGACATATATTGTACAAATGTTGACTAGGATAAACATGGCATTTATCATTAGGATGCTTGCAGCTAAAGGCTGCATCTTTCAATTCCAAGAGGTCTTAGATACTCCATAGAGAAATCATATTTCTAGGGATTTCATTATCCGACGAGGGAAGAGACCTTTTTAACTTTGGGCACCCCTATATGGCAGACTTTGCAAG
Organism: Ambystoma mexicanum; assembly: GCF_040938575.1. NCBI lineage: Eukaryota > Metazoa > Chordata > Amphibia > Caudata > Ambystomatidae > Ambystoma > Ambystoma mexicanum. The sequence goes on along the minus strand of NC_090926.1, from coordinate 1,085,923,664 downwards.
AATACCACTTGTTGAAGCCCAACTTCCGTCCAGCAGACAGGGAGGGAGAGCACACACGCATCCAATCCTACACCATCTCTACCAACAGATGACCCAAAGTAGTCTTCTTCAAGTCAGGAACACAGACAAGGATTTAGAAATGAGGAATGGGACTGTTTAATTGGTCCAATAACTCTTACATATGTAATAGGTAAACATAAAGGGACAAAACCCATAGCATACAAATCACATGTCTATAGAATTACTGGGTTAGACATTGCTTAAGAAGAAAAGATACTGGTTGTTGTATAAAAATGATAGTGCAGAAGCAACGCAAACAACACCAGACATAAAGCATCATTATAAACCAGAATAGCTACAAACAAATGTATGCACTGGAATAGTCCCTACAACCAAGAGCAGAAGCTGCAGTACAAATCATCCTGGTTTGGATGTCTGTAAACATACTATACGCTGCTAGAAGTGCTGTTCCAGCAATTGGGACACACTTTAAGTATTCTGCTGCCTGTGCTGCTGTAAAAGGTAGTTTCGACCATGACAATGTGTTTGAACACCAGGATACACACACAAAAAACACAGGGGTTACATCAGCTCAGGTTGATGAGTTGGAAGTCCTCCTCCTTGCACTAAAACGAATTGGTCCACATAAGCCCATTTTAATTGTGTCTGATACAGACTATGTAATATGAGGTTATAACTTTAGCCTCTAATGGTGGCAAGCCAACTCATGCAGAGATGCTAAAGCAAGCCAATCTTGTCAAATCCTCTCATCTGGGTAATGTGAACAAAAGCCCACAGAATTGATTATGTGGCACAGTGCAGGCAATATGCTTGCTGATCAGTCTGCAAGACAGAGGATTGTACAAAGTGGTAGTGGCATTAACACGCACAGCCACATACATAGATGAAGACATAAATGCATGACTAGATGCAAATAGCTCTAATCCTCAAGGGTTCTCCGCAACTTATAACATACAGTGACAGTCACTACACCCAAATCAAAAGGAGGCCCTGCTGACAGGATACTACCAAAAGAGCAGGATGGATTCAAATGAATCTCCACTGCACATGTAAGTGTAGCCTCAACTAACTTTTGGATTGCAGCTATTACACGAAGCTTACAGGTTAGCTACTGGTGGCCAGGGCTGAGTAGCGAGCATTACTGTACATAGCAAGATGCCCCCCAATGTTTGCAGATAACAATGAACAATTCCCCAAACCACCGGTAAGCAAACAAACAAGGACAACAATGCCTTTTAAATGAAAATATATGGACCACATAGGCCCACAGACACCCGTTAACAGGTACACATACTTGTCATCTAGTGCACAAGGTTCACTTGGCTTATTTTGTCAGAGGAAAGCCAATTGTAAAGTGGTCATAAAGGATTTGCGGTCCTTAATAGCAATGGCAGCATCAAATTCACTCCAAGCTGACAATGGGCCAGCCTTTTCAGGAAGACCCTTAAGTGAGGCCCTGTCAAGCTGGGGCTGTACTCTGCAAGTCACTAAACCCATTTTTTCCCACAAGCTAATGGTGTCGTAGGAGAGAGCCAATAGGATAGAAAGGTAAGCCTTGACTAATTGCATCCTTTTTCTGGTATTAATTGTTTGAGTTACGTTCCTTAAGTGCAGTATAGTATAAATAATCCACCTTGCCTTTCTCAATGTGAGGGCAAAATACCTTATGAGTTGATATTTGGCGCTCCAATATATATGCCTGATTTACACAATTCTTCTGAGTTCTCTCAACAGGCCAGACCGGCCACTCTTCATAAACCTCCTAAGAGACTCCATCAGTGGTGAAGAAGAACCACAGCATCAAGGCAAAGAGAAGTCACAAACTGACCTTGAAATCTGGGGACTAAGCCCTAGAGAAGAATCATGAAGACTCATGACAAAGAAGCACTTGGACCGCGCTACCAACCTCCTGCAAAGGTACTAAAACATAAAGGGTCAATAACAGCAGCCCTACCAGCCATGCCTCCTGATAAAGGTACTCAACAAGTGTCCGTCGACCACCTTAAACCAACTCCAGATGGTATCTCTTTCTTGAACAGCCTGACAGGCAGACAAGAATAGATGAAAATATAAAGTCAACAGTAACTACATAAATCTCTATATTACATGAAAACATGTATTATTTTCCAGGAACCAAAGAGACAGAAAAAAGGCTAGTAACAAAGACAAGCGTAAGTTCCATCATGAAGATGAAGATGAAGATTTTTGACCAACCGACCATCCAAAGTGCACGGAAACGTGCAAACCTTTTTGGGGAACAGTGATCCTGTTCTACATTTTGCTATGGATACTCTTCTCACCTTCTTTGTCTTTTGAATTTGGGATCCCAGTAATCAGCCAACAGTTAAACAATTTAACCTTAGTAATAGCACACACTCCAAACACAATACATAGGAGGGAAGTGCAGGCTTTTATGGGGAGGAGTCTCTACACAAATAAGCATATACTGTAAGGGACTCATGGTGGCAACAGTAAAGACAGACACAAGTGATCACAGTTCTAGGGTGTTTATTAAACTGAAATAGTAGGGTGGAGCATGTCCAAGATATTTCTGGGTTCTCTTTCCTAGAGCAATTCAAAGGGAGAGAAACCTGTGGAATCTTGGGGGGTTTTCCTTACGGCAAATAATGCCCATGGGATCTCCCAGTCCTTCCTGTCCTGGTCTACTAATTTCCATAAAATTAGTTTTAGGGTCTTATATTATAATCTTTCTACCAGGCCACCAGTTTGTGGATGGTACACAGAAGTTCGTAAGGTAGTGATGAGGAGGAGCTCCTTGACTTCGCCCATAAGCTTACTCATAAAATGTTAACCTTGGTCTGTTAGTATTTCTTTGGGAAGGCCAACCCTGGAGAAATACGGTAGAAGATGCTTAGGGATCTGCTGGGTGGTGTTATTTCACATTAGAAATGCCCCGGGATATCGGGTTGCATAGTCTACAATTACTAGGACATATTTATTGCCCAATTTAGATGTCTCTAGCAGTCCTATTATGTTCATGCCAATTCTACAAAACTGGACTTCTATGATTGGTAACAGGTGAAGAGGGGCAGGTAATGGGATGTGCGTGCTGGTCTTTGGCATATTTCACATGTCTGGATGAAAGTTTTTATATTGGCATGGATACCCGGCCAATACAATTTCCCACTAATGTGCGCAAGTGTTTTAAATTGTCCTAAAAGCCATCCAGTAAGAAGGGAATGTGCGATCTCTAGCACAACCTTTCGATGACTCTTGGGTATTAATAATTGGATTTTTACCAAACCTTCGGTGGAGGTTTCTCTTATGTAAAGTACCCTTGATCTAAGAAGAAAAAGAGACTGCCCTTTTCTTTGCCTTCTTCTTCCGGAATCGCATGTAAAAAAGCTTCAGCAAGGGCTGGGTCATTTCGCTGGGTAAAGGCCAGGTCGGGATAGATGGTAGGTTTGTCTCCCTTCCTTTCTTCGATATCAAGAGATTTATCAGGTACTCCAAAGCCTAATTGACCTCTCTCTGGTTCACTTTCTTTAAATTGAGGGACTAGAGCTCTTTCTAAAATTCCCTGGGCAATCTAATCTCCTCGACGTACCTCAAAAGGGAGTTCTCCATGATTCTGTAAGAGAACCTTCACGTCTCCCTTGAAATCGGGATCAATAATGCCTCCTATGACATCTGTCCCAAACTTCCATGCTAAGCCATATTTTGGGGCTAGTCGGATGTAGCACCCCTGAGGGGGTATCCAAACTAAAGCCGTAGGAATCATTCCTCTTTTCCCAGGGGGAATAATAGCTTCCCAAGTGCTACAGATGACAAACCCTATTGTTTCCTTGGTGGCGATGTAAGAGTTAGAAACTCTCTGACTAAGTTTTTGAAATTTGGAGGGTTCCCCAATATCTTTCAATTGAGTCACATCCCATTTCTGACACCATATGTAAGGAACTCATGGTGGCAACAGTAAAGACAGACACAACTGATCACAGTTCAAGGGTGTTTATTAAACTGTACATGTAGGGTGGGAAAACGCCTAACCTAAACCTAAATATAATATGGAAGCAAGCGTCAACAATCAAATGAAAAATAAGGCTGTCCTCGTGGCGTCTTGTCAAAAAGGCATATACTAAAAAAAACTATTGACACATCCTAGCAACTAATTACAGAAAGAGTGTGGGATAGGGTTTTCCATAAAGAAAGAAGTGTCCACAAATAATAGGGCATGATGTGATTGCCAGGGATCTCCCTTCCCCACATTTTCAGCATGGGACAAGATGGTCTCCTGAGCACAGCACATACTCGAGCTTTCCCAGCTCGAGCCAACAGTTCCGCTCCAGCTATCACATTCTTCGATGGTTAAAGTCTCTTTTTCAATAAAAAGTCTCTTGCCTTCGAGAGCCTGATATTTTCAAAAAACACAACGTTCTGTTGTACCTATGGCTTTGGGTGATGGCTACACCTCTGTGTCCCCCTCTTCTGGGCACCGGCCCCTCACAGTCGTTCTCGACAACTCAATTAAACAGTTCTTTTCTTAACGAACTTTGGGTGGTGACTTTCCACCCCTGGATCTCCCTCCTCTGGGTTCGGACCCCTTTTCAATTGCCAGTCTCCCTCCTTCGGGTACAGGCTTGCCAATTGTTGCAAACCAGTTCACTGTGGACATCCCTCCGCCGGGTTCACTCCTGTCAACACAATGTTCATGGGACCTCAGATTTCATCCCCTCTTGTTAGCATCCCTCCGCCGGGTACACTCTTGCCAGCCTTAAACAGTTTGTGTACGTACTTTTCAGGATTAATGCAGGATTAATTTCCCTTAGTTTCCCAATCATCTGCTGGTCAAAGACTTTCGGCTGTACGGAGGATTTGACAAGACCCCCGTATGACCACTTTGACCCCCTTTTGCCTTTTCCTAAGACCCGAATGGTTGCTGTAGTTCAATAGCAGGGTAAACAGCTAGTGTTTCCCGAGTGAACACCCACGTGGTGTTTGATTCTGCTGAGCTGGCTTTCCCCTTTTCTTATATCAACAGTTCTTTGTAAAGGTCCATTAGCCACTTGCTACTTTTGTTGAACACAGTTCAGTTTCTTTATCAACTCTCCCCTTGACTAACCGGTTGTGATGAGCTTTACTTTCTTGTCTTGTAGAGTCAAGGCCGGTACCATTGAGCCATGCGTCTCTCCCTGGCTTGGCTGTCAGCGGAGGAGGCGCCCAGGTACCGTTGACATCTGCTGCAACACACGCTGGCTATTATTTGCGGTCTTACGATTCCTTCTCTTGAGGCTTCACGGGTCTCTGTCAAGAAGGGCAAGGTCACTTCTCCCCTTGGTATCCTCTCAACTGGTGTCATCTTTCTCCTCCTCTTGAACTGCTGTGCTGAGTTAACTCTAACATCATGCAGTCTGCCTTGCTCGTCCTGTGCTCTTGTGCTCCATCTTTTATCCCTGTGGGGAAGGGAAAGGGCCTTCAGGTGTGTGTGTAATTCAGGTTAATTGTCTGACCTTGCCTGAACCTTGTATTGGGACATGTCCGGTAAACGGCTCTGGTGTTAGTCCGTTGTCTTTCATGTTGTGCAAAAGCGTTCATGTCAGAAAAGCGGGGGGGGGGCAATGTTTTAGAATAACCTACGTGGTAGAATGGGGGAAAGGTGTATAAAGAAGGGGGATACCTCATCTCACCCATCGGTGTCCCACTCCCACTCCGCAAGGACCCCTCACCCAGTTGATCCTCCCGTACTGGTCCAACCCCAGGAACTGGATCCAAAATCTATGGCCTTGTCCTGGCCACCTGGATGACATATCCCTGGGGACTAGGTAGGGAGACCTCTTCAGGTTTCTCATAATACCCACTAGAGTTAGGACAGTTCTGGACATGCCAGTATAACCCTACCATGGGCCTAGTATGTAACTCTAGGTACATACACTATTGGTGACAGATGAATCTATGCTAGAGATACCTACGATACACATCACAAACACCTATAGGGGCTGGTTGAAATCAAAGATAGAAGCTTTTGCTCAAGGAACATGTGTAGATCCTGAAGACCTAGAAAAGCTAGATGACATGGCAGACATGGCAGACCATGTGCCTCATTACGACCCAGGCGGTAAGTTACCACCTGGGTCGTACCCTTACCACCATGGTGTAAACTACGTTTACACCATGGTGGATGGCGGATTTACCGCCCCATTCCAAGGTGAGTGGGGCGGTAAATCCCCATTTCCCATTTTACCCTTCCCCATTCCCATTTTTGCCCCATAGGGCATAATGGGAGTGGGGAAGGCGCTAATTACGCCACCGTAAATTACGGTGGGGTAATTAGCACCATGGTCCCTTAGCGCCATGGATTTTAACGCCTGCAAAAAGCACGCGTTAAACTCACCATGGCGCAAAGGGACCTCGGAATCAGGCGTTAAGGGTCGGCGCCGTTTACGACGCCGTTAACCCCTTAACGCCTGACTCGTAATGAGGCCCCATGTATGTTATGTGATATATGTTGACACCTTCCTTTCCTATAAGCGGAAACCTGTGCAGTGGTTAGACACAATCTTCTGGTAGCATTGTTCTTTTATGAACTCATCACCAGAGTTTAAGACACACTTTCCTTACATACCAAATTCCCTAATTGAAAGAAGAATGTATATTCCCACTACCTCCTACAGAGAGCCAGTATATGTGGTTTACACTTTCTGTAGACCATGATAGAGCAGTCTATGCCACAATGACAGAAAGTGCATTACAAGACACAATCCATCTCAACACAACATGGGGGTTGAATCTTGGCAAGTACATGCAATAGACACGCTAAATGCACCCCCCCCCCCCCCAATCACCCACCCTTTCACCACCTTTCACTCACGTATCCAATAGGGAGACCAAGGAGGGTGGCTTTTAGTGGACAACTAAACAGCTTAAAGAAGCGTGTAAGGAAGGTTAATATGAAAACATTACAAACGCCTCATGCCTTCCAGTAGACTGTAATCTTGGATGCAATGAATGTAATAAATGACCCAAAGGTTTAAGCGTGGGGCGTGACATAGCTTGGGCTTAACAAAACATTTCACAAACCTATGCTATTCCATAGGAAAAACATTCCAACTGATGGCAAAGCAAGCACCTTTATATAAGGATATTGGTATAATAGACATATGTGGAATGTCAGGGAGACAGCAATCCTGGACAGGATAGGTCACCTAGGACAGGCTAGGGCCAGAAGGGAGGGAAAGGAAGCTGAACTGACTTTGAAGAATATCATCCTGGAAACCTGTCTAGAAGGTCAAACAAGATGAGCCATATTTGAAGCCAAAGATGAATACATTGCATTGCAGCAGGGAATCTACAAACTGAAGGGATGTGTTAGTGAATATGGTGCATATCATTCAAGAGGATTTGGTAACATTACAGGATGAACAACATCTACATGTGTCCCAGCCTGGTGTATCAAAACAAGGCCAGAGCAGCTGGCATAATTGAATCTCTCAAGACAAGCTAAGAAACGGGCCATTCAAGGTCCATCTATACTTTGCTAAGGGTACTCAAGAGATCATTCTACAGAACATTGTGATGGAACAATGGCTTATTGTCATGAACAGTGCTTGGGCTCCTGAATATTCCCATGCCAACAGAAACACCTCGGTTGTGTGAAGAACTGCAGCCCTGCGGCACCATGCAACAATTAGAGAGGTAATGGATGCAAACTCTCTATAAGGTTCCCTACACCCATGCCTGTGTGAATCGTGAGAACTCTGAAGTGAAACTGTATTCCCTGAAGAAATGTATAGGAACATCCCATACAAGATGCCAGGACATTCTAAAATCATTCAAATGAAGGAGAATTCAAACTCAACCAAGTGCATGCTGAGTGCAATGTCAATGTATACCTGCAATAGCAAAACTCTACTACTACTGAAATGATGCACATTGTGCAGTTTAATGCTTCATGCTGTGGTGTGCCTGTGGGGATTGCCAGCTTGTTCACTGTTGCAATTATGTTCTGCAGCCACCAATACGAACTGAGCTGAGCTAGTGCTATTAAACTGGCCTAAAGGGAAGCTATCATCACTGAAGTTCCCGTGACTAAAACTAAGACTGGTAATTGTCCTGAATGTGGAAATGCACAGCACTGGCACCACAGCAGCGTTTATTGAATCATTAACTGCCGCTGGCCAAAGTTCTACTGGAAGACTACCAGAATGGGCAGCAAAAGGAGATTCAAATCATGGTGGAAAGCTCTGTTTCAACAAATGGGAGCTCCATTTTAAGCTACATCTACTGGCTGACGAATACAGTTGCTTCCTTCCGTCCATTGAAACATTTATTGGACTTCTTTGGAACCTCAAGCACGGGGATCACTCCTGTACTCTATATCCTTGCAGCTTGATTCATTCTGGTCCTGATCATCGTTTTCACTTTGTCATGACAAGCAGAATTGAACTTGTCAATGCACCAAGACTGTATCCTGAATAACAGAGGACAACTGTTTGGAACTCCTCATGTGACCAACATCTACTCATCCCTAATTCCTCAGTGATCGCCAGCAACTGAAGTTTGTCTGCTGACCAATTCTTACAGTAGAAAGGCCTGTTGGTGACTCAGATGTGTGGCTAACTTGGGCAGGCATAGAACATACATGTCAGCCCCTCATGAGGTGTACAAGAGGCCATGGAGGCATCATAGGTATAATGGGAATACTCGTGAAGAGACAAAAGGGCATATATCACATAGCAGAATACTTATTTTCTAAATGTATTCACTTAGAATCTTCACAAATTTACTAAATGTCAAAACATAAATATTTCATTCTTGAGATGAGCCAGCTGTAGCAGGTATTGGCCAGCATTGGTATAGAATATTTGGGGTTGGTATAATGGCTAACTAGCTCTAGCTCTAATATGGGTTTTTCCTGATCTGATGTTTCTAAGGATAGTCGAGGTCCATAAGTCCCAAAACAAAAACTGCCTGTGTCAAACCTATGCTTGCCCTCACTCTGAAAACACATTTTGTTCAGGGTTTCTTTAAAAGAAAAATAGTGTTCCAAAGAAATGTATCTAAAACTGGATTCAAGTCGACTTCTTGTCAGGATTAGCGCTGTCAATACAAAAAGAGTTCAACTCAAAAATTACTTTGGAATCTTTCCGTCAATGTTTCTTTAGAATCAAAACACCTTGGTTCCCAAAAAGCTCTTAGGTTAGCTTGGTCTCCCTTTCCCAAGCTTCTTGAAGCACTCATTTCACTTAGGCATCTCAGGGTTCCCTTCCCCAAACTTAGGCCCCTCTGGGTTGAAGACTCACCAAGAAGTTAATAAACACAAAAGTTCTGCTTTTCAAAGTAACGTTCACTTTCCAAAACACAATTCTTCCTCTTGGGTCAATCCAATTTCTTATAACATGTTGTAGATTTTGCTCGCATTTCACCTTTCACAAGTGGAGCTCTTGGTATCTTATTTTCAACACTGGTACCATACCAGAGACTTTCGAAAATGCATAGCTCTGCTTCACCTATGCGCAACCACTCTAATACCCAGTCCCCTCCTCTGTTCTCTGTCTTTCTTTGCTGCCATTGTCGTGTCTCTAACAAGAAGGGCTTAATTTTCTTATTGGGTTCTGTCACCCTCTTTATCTCATCCGGTTTCTTTTGCTCCTTACGCTTCTTGCATACTTTCTTTCTCCTGCTACTTTCTGCCTCACTCGCCCTCTCTTTTCTCTTGTTCTTCGTGCTGCTTGCACGCTCTTATTTACTTTCCTTTCATTCTGTACTACTTGTACACTTTGACACTTTACTTTTCATTCATGACTCTTGCACGCGTTTACTTCTGTCCTTGCTTTTTGTACCGCTTGCCCACTTTTAACTCTGTCTTTTCCCTTAGTTCATGCCGATCGCACATTTTCCTGCACTTTCAATCTCCTGCTCCAGCCTCACACGTTGACCGGGTTTCTTAGTATTCAGAAACTCACTGGTTAACGCGATGCTGTCGGGAAAAGCTCACCGGCTTCAGTGCTGAGGTCAGGGTCTCACCAACTGCCCCTCAGGCACCCCTGGAACCTGGACTCTTCCCAAGGTAACGAGCATCTGCCTGGCCACGACCCATAGGATTCAGCACGCTCTGAACTGGCTTCCTATAGACACAGCTCCCTCGCCACGCTACAACCTTAACACAGCACAGGGTCAGCGTCCCTTCATCCCATTTTCCTCTGGATTCCACAGAGTCCTCCTGCTGCAGCTTCCTGGTCTCCAGCTTCCAAGGCTCGTTCAGAATTCACAACGCGCTCAGCTTCTCTGGCAAAGCTACACCTTTCATACTATGGTCAGTGTTCAATAAGAGTCAGGTGTATAGTTGTTGTCAGGCGCCTGACTCTGCCTGACTTCACTAATGGGACATGTTGGTAGTGTAGTGTGGATCTGTGTGAAAAGACCAGATTTTGTTTATCTTTTTTCCCATTTATCCGCATATATATATGCAGGGAGAGACCCCCTTCAGCCTCCCACCGTACCCCAATACATTTTTGATTAACTTTATCCCCCATATATATATATATATATGTCGACAAATGGGGCCAGGCTTTTGAGCTTCAGTGTTTTTGCCCTCAGTCTTTTTGGGTATTTCCGCGTAGTGTAGTTGGCCTCTTCATTCATCTTCCTCCTCATAGTACCATAGGGCCATTTCCCATAGATAATCTTTTGTACTCTTGGACATCTCTTCCTCATCCCAGTAAGTGTTGGAAATGGGGAAGGGGCAATGGGACAGGATTGGTACTATCCCATTAAGGCCGAGGGAGAGTGGGGTGATGGACAGCTGGAAAAGGGGGCATACCATGTCTCGCCATCTGGGAGTGCCTCCCCAAACTCCAGGGACCCACCACTCAGGTGATCCACCCTTGCTTCCTCACCCCCAAGGTCGGGATACAAAAGCGATAGACCTTCCCTGGCCACATTAATGGAAGATCCTGAGGGAATAAATAGGTGAGAGAATACCATCAGGTTTCTGACAGTATGCACTAGGATTTTCAGTGTCACTTTCCGCCCTCTATCTATCTAGTTGAAATGTCTATGTTTTGCTCAACATCCCAAATTGGCTGTATTTAGCTGATTTCATGTTCTCTTCGAGGGTTGCAATACTTTAAGCCAAGCTGTCTCATAGTTATATAGAAGCTGAGCCTTAGCTTTTTGTTTGCTCACAGTCTCTGTTAATGGTGTATCATGGTGTAGGGTAAAGGGAAGGAAGATAAAGACTTGTGGAAATATAGAGCAAAATGCTGAGTAAACAGTGGTACACACGGCAAGTTAGCCTGCAGTTTTACCATCATTGCCTACCGTAGTATGATTGCTCACCTCCTCATGGACAATTTGACAACATTTGTCCACTGTTCCATGAATGGCCTTGGGCACACCCATCTGAATAGAAGCAAACTGCTGTGATGTGCTTTACTTTTATGTGGTGTCTGTGGAAGAAAGAGAGATGTGTAGTGAAGTGTTTGCAATGTATATGTGTACAGGATGTGCTGAAAGAATGTTGGGTGCTGCAGCGGAATATTTGGGTCTGAATGTTGTGTCAGGGTTCTAGCTAGAGTCAGTTGGGAGAAGGAAGCGTGGGTGATGGGACCCAGTGGTTCGCTCTATAACATCTTGAAGTATTTTATAATAAAGCATAGCTGATGAGCCATACCTGCGTGTCCAAGGAGACTGCTTTGTAACAATGGGGACAAGCATTTCTTCATATCTGTAAAAGAACCATGTGTGCAAACAATAATAAAAAGAAAATATGAAGGTGAGCCACCTGCTGAGGGGGTGCAGCAGAGAAGGGGAGGAACCACTCCCTCCCCCCTCCCACCCTCCAAGAGAAGGTAGTCCCATCACCCAGGGAAAAAGGATGGGGGAGATAAGCCCAAGAGTGCACCCAAGGAAAAGTAAAGAGAAGAAGCCCCAGTGTAACATCCAGGGGAGAAGAGAAGGAGGACCGAGCAGGCTTACCCTGGCCCAGATGTACTAGAAGTGAGGTCCCTACAAGAGAAGGACTGTAACGAGAAGCAGCCCTACCCTGACAATGAAGCTGGAAGTCCCTGTTAGGTGAGTGCGCTGAGACAGAAAGCAAGCATAAGCTTTGTCATAGCTGAAGGAGAAGGAGAGAGGTTTACACAGGGCAATCAAAAATAGGCTCTAACAGGGTGCACAAGTCGGAGAGTGCCTAAAGACTTGTGTGCCAGTGTCTTACGAGACAAGAGGAGAAGGTGTGACTTCAGCCGAGCTCTGTATGCGAGGTGGGCTCCCAGGCATGAGGATGGACATAGCACATGAGTTCCCCAGGCAGGTTATGAAATCTACATGACAGTACAGTTCAGAGGTGTCCATGCACTCAACATGGAGCTGTGCGGACGTCCGAGCAGCAGATGACAGTTGGAGGTTTTTTTTCTGTGAAGCAGATCAGCCGAGTTGAGGATCACCAGAGCAAATGGTGGCATAGCCCATTAGTGAAGGAGTAGTGCAGAGGTTGGAACACCAGCCTCGGCATTCATTGTAATTGTTTAGCTCCGGCCGTTTAAAGTAAAGAACCCTTCAGCTCTGATGAGCCGCACGTAATATGATGTAGGTTCCATCAAAACGGAGCGAGGAATGGGAATGGACAGTGGATCGTCTACGCCACAACCCGTTTTTGTAGTTGCACCACGTTGATTTTTTCATGGACGATGGAGCTGCACAGGCGATGTGACAACCGAGCGGAGCAGCAAAATAATATGTAGTGTGGCGGCTGTCAGTAGAACAAAGCGGCGGTGGGAACCCTGTTTCATTATGGGTTTATCCGCAGAGTTCTGGGAAGAAAGGTTATATTGATTCCCGGGTGGCAAGGATAAGAAAAAAAGGGTGGGCAGAGAGGCGAGAGATCCAAGAAGTGTATTGTGACTAGCAGTTTCATTTGGTTAATGATACAAAGAGCGCCTGGATCAACATAAAGTACTGCAAGAAGGACATTTACAGTCAAAGGTCTGTGGCTGTGTATGATTGTGAAGGCAGCATTGCCTGAGCCGGATGTATGAAAAAGATGGCATCCAGCCGTGGATTGATATGTGTGCACATGTTATGTGCCCTGCAGTGTGTCGTGAAGATGGACATATTACTTGTAGGATAGAGGTGCACCTAAAATTCTCCATTAATATACATAGTTCTCGTACTAATCGTGGGGACATTTTGAGAGATAATGTGTGTTCGGTGTTGATGTGGATGGCATCGTAGATGACTGCGAGCCTCTATGAAAAGTAATTTTAGCTCAAATATATGCATTTTAAACCTAACCTTTTGAGGACTTCTAGGTGTAGAGGTTCAACTCACCTATGGACTTTTATGAATTAAAGTAATTTGGGATAATAAGGGCATGGGAAGTGCCAGAGTGTTGTAAGAAGCTAAGAGTTGAATTAGTATCAACCTGTTGAGGATTTCCAGAGTTAGAGCTGGTAATCAGCATGGACTTTTAGTTGTGCAATTTTGAAGTTTTGAAGTAAAGAGTTAATGTAGTTAAATGATGCCTGTTGAGAAGTAAGTAGGCATAAATGTGTGGAAGGGTATGTTTTCTATAGACTGGGTGGGGTCGCGCCTCCCATGTGAGAGTGGGTACATGGTATCCACAAGAATGGAGGTTAATGTCTTCCATGTTGAGAGTGGGTACATGCGTCTCACAAAATTGGAGGGTAGCGCCTTCCGTGAGTGAAGTTAGGGTATGGTCTCCCACAGAGTGGAGGGCAGGGCCTTCCATGTGTGAGTGTGGGTGTAATGTGTCCCACAGAGCAGGGTTGCACCTTCCATGTGGGAGTGTGGGTGTAATGTGTCCCACAGAGCAGGGTTGCACCTTGCATGTGTGAGTGTGGGTGTAAGGTGTCTCTCGATGTTGGAGGGTAGCGCCTTCTGTGAGTGAAGTTAGGGTATGTGTCCCAGTGCATATGTGGGTGTGATGTCCCACAGGGATTGGAGTGTTGCGCCTATCGCCTGAGAAGTGAAGTTAGTAATGTAATCCGTACCAAGCTAGGGATGTAGGTACATCCAGAAATGTTTGAAGAGTGCGAAGTAGGTTGGGTGGGACGTTCTCCACACTCTTACGAGTTGCATCGCTCATTAAAAAGATGCAAGGTTAGTGTGTTCCCCATGTGTTTCCCTGTGTGGTTTTGTGAGTGTGTGTACAGAGGGAGATGTGCTGTGATGTGCTTTACGTGTACGTGGTGTCTGTGGAAGAAAGGGAGATGTGTAGTGAAGTGTTTGCATCCTCTGAATGACTCCCCATATGCTGCAGTAGGCCATCTTGATTAACAACTTCATCCCCAACTTTCTATAGCTCAAAATCTAACATTATGATACCCATAGTAGGACCCGGGTCAGTAAGTATTGTTTCTTAGCACATTAAGGTCTTTAGGTAATAGCTCATAATCATTCTCATTATCAGCTATATTTGCTCTTGAGTCTCTCAATCGCTGCCTCCTTCATACACTCTCAAGAACCTCTGTTAGCTGGATCCTTCTAGATAACGAGGGAGTAGACAGTGTGCTGATAGAGCATATTTATTCTTCCTAGATGCATGTGCTTCTTGTGAACACTCCAACCAGACTCCTCAATCAACAGTTTTGAGCTGGGTGGACAATTCAAATGTTCCTTCTACCAAATGGGCAGCTCAAGGTTCAGATGTAATTTTTATAAGAAGCGATCTGGTAGTGGGCCTACAGTTTTCTGATGGTCTTAATCACAAATGCACAAAATCACCAATGCACATGTCTTATACAACCTGCTACCTGCTAAATGCCTCCAAACAGGAGAGAAAAGCTCTCATCAACATAACTAAGGTTACAAAGTCATCCCCTCACCCACATTGACTACCACCTACATACCATGTTAATATTCCCCTATGTGCCTTTGCCCCATTGGCCACGCATTAACTAAACACATTGCTTTTCACAAGTTACTTGTTATAACGTCACCATCAAAACTGATACAATGATTGATTACTACATAACTTGTTTACCAAAGATCTAATTGAATTGTGTATCTCATCATGTGATGTACACCCTTCCCGTCCCAACATGATCAAAGTGAGGACAACGAGGACAACCCTGCTCGATCCGGACAATGGGCCTCCTCTTAACACCAGACACTGAGGGCCCACACATTGTTTTCTCGACTTTCGCATTAAAGTTTTTGGCAGCCTCCTTGGGCTCGCCCTGTCCCAATTAATAATACCTCCCGAGCATGCTCTCCATCATTATTTCTCGGGGAGCCCAGGGGCCCATGTATGGCATAATTGAACACCACTCTTGAATCGAAATCTCTCGTATTTACTTACTCTCAGCAGGCAGCAGCCTGTAGCTCAAATGGGATAGCCACTTCAGGAGAGGACAGTAGAGTGCTTACATCTTTACCATGTCTCTGGGGAATCCTAGACCTACTGCCCTCTAATTCAACCTTCAGAGACACTTCCCTACTTGTTCTCCTTAAATCTAACATTCCATTCCCATATACGCTTCATATGACCTCAATTAATGTATACATAACTTCATGCTGCGGGCCTCAGAGAGGAGGAGGAGGAGGGTTTCCTCTTGGACTGAATACACCTTGCTGGGCTTTTTCCACCTAAGGTCTATTTTCACGCTTTCTAAAACCCATCATTTTCCATGACGTCAACTGCAAACATGGTGGAACTACAGCCCACCCCCATGCCTCGAAACCTTCTTTGACTCCATTTCACATTATCTTCCCTTCTAAAAACTTATTTGCAACCCAGCTACATCCCATTTATCAAGTCTGTGTGCACTTATTGTAATAACTTTATACAAATAAGATTGCTTGCCACAAATTATCTTTCGGCAAATGAGAATAACACTTACCTCTGTGGTGATCGGGATTCTTGAAACTAGAAGCTAGAGGGAATTACCTGAAAACTCCTCCCCAATCCAGCCCAAGGCTAGATTGAGGTGAAATCCCCAGGGGAAACCCCGAAGGGAAAAACCCCGTGAGGAGCTGCTAGAGAGCGTGGATTCCTGTAGCAGCTGGTGGAGTGGTGGAGGGGAAACACTAGTTGAGCTGAATTCCGGAATCTTGTCAAGGTGGTTTCTGATAGAGAAGAATAGAATCTAGATGAGTAAGATATCAAATGGAGTAAGTAAAGTGGTAGGGAAAGAGAAAGGATCTTACCCTGAAAAGCCTATGTTCTACTGAGGAGTTCTAGTCAGTCGGAGGTAAGGTTGGTATTAGACCGGATGGTGACAGCCCAAGGAAAAGATTGTTCAGAGCCAGGTGAAAGGCTTGTGGCTCAAAAATACTGAAAGGCTGATATGGATAAAATAGAAACGTTAGATCAAGGAGGGAATCCTAGTAAGAGACTTGATGAACGAAAGTTTGATAGAAACAAAGACACTACCGGAGAGGACAGTCGGAAACACAGGTAGGTGAACTTCCGTTTATCCGCTGTGCTCGAGAAGACTTTGAATTCTGATGAGTCCAAGAAAACGGAAGGGTAAGAAGAAAAGAAGTTAGGTGAGAGAAGAATGATCCTCGGGGAGGTAGCTGCGGAATTACTTCAGGTAGGAAGTTTAGCGAAGGATAGCGAAAACTTACGATGCGCAGCGCGACTCTGAGTAGAGAAGCAACGCGTAGTGCAGAGGATCCTGTTGCCGGAAGTACCATTCCGGAAGCTTGGAGGCGGGGCTAGTCCCGCGGTGTGAGGAGTGAAAACAACTAGAGCGCGG
Organism: Ambystoma mexicanum; assembly: GCF_040938575.1. Taxonomy (NCBI): domain Eukaryota; kingdom Metazoa; phylum Chordata; class Amphibia; order Caudata; family Ambystomatidae; genus Ambystoma; species Ambystoma mexicanum. Next base: position 1,085,906,961 of record NC_090926.1, on the reverse strand, counting down.
CTTACCGTCTCCAGATCCTCCATATTGAAAGTCCCGATTTCGGGTTGAGCCATAGCTGTTCCCGGTATTGATTTCTCTAAGTGTGCGGCAGTTCGGTTACACAGAACAGTCGTAACAGTATGCCCCCTCTTAAAGTCATTATCCCCTGGTTTACCAGGATGTCTCTTGTGAAAACTCTTGATTAGTTTAGGAGCATGGATACTGGATTTTGATTCCCAAGTCCGGTCTGAAGGGGCGTAACCCTTCCAGTCTACCAAATACTGAAGTTTCCCACGGTGAAAGCGAGAGTCACATAACTCTGAAACTTCGTATTCCGCATCAGACTGGTGTAGAATAGGTGGTGGACGAGAAAAAACCATGGGATGGAAAATACTTCGAATGTCTTGCTTCAGCTGAGAAACGTGAAAAACTGGATGTATCCGAGTCCATGTCTTGGGTAACTTCAGCTTGAAGGCTGCGGCCCCTATGGCCGAGATCACCCGAAAAGGCCCCATGAATTTAGGAGAGAATTTGGAAGGCCTAAGGTGTCTGGGTAGAAAACGGGAAGATAACCAAACCAGATCTCCAGGTCGTATTACGGGTGCCTTAGATCTAAGGCGATCTGCCATCTTCTTTGTTCTTTCCTGAGTAGATTTAAGAGCCTGAGAGGCAACCTGTTGACCCCGATGTATCCCTTCCAAGAGAGACTTCACGTCTGGACATTTGTCATCCAAAGATCTTTTGTCCGGGAAAGAGGCAGGATGAAATCCATAAGAACAAAAGAAAGGAGAGGTCTTAATTGCTGAATGATACGCATTGTTATAGGCATATTCAGCGATTGGTAGTAGACTAAACCAGTTGTCGTGGGCTGCTGAGATGTAGCTTCGTAAGTATGCTTCCAAGGTCTGATTTAATCTCTCAGTTTGACCGTTGGTCTGTGGGTGATACCCTGAGCTCAAGGCCCGGGTGATACCCAAAATTTGACAGACCTGTTTCCAGTATTTTGATGTGTATTGAGAGCCTCTATCGGAGATGATAGTCTCAGGTAATCCATGAAGAGAAAAAATTCGGGAAATGAAAGTTCGTGCCATTTGAGCTGCCGAAGGGAGGCCAGAGAAGGGAAGAAAATGAGCCAGTTTGGTAAATGAATCAATTACAACCATTATAGTTGAACATCCTTCGGAAATGGGCAGATCCACAATAAAGTCTGTTGAAATGATTTCCCACGGTCGAGTGGGTATTGGCATTCTGACCAAAGTTCCAAAAGGTGAGTGTCTAGGACTCTTATTTTGCAGGCAGACCGGGCAAGATCTTACGTATGTTAAAATGTCTTTTCGCATTAACGGCCACCAAAAATATCGGGAGACTAATTCACGGGTGTTGGCATTACCTCTATGTCCTGCAGATTTAGAGTCGTGGCACATATTTAGAACTTCCTTCTGTAAGGCCTTGGTAGGTACAAAAACCTGTTTCCCATGGAAAAAACACCCTTCCTTTTTGGACAAGAAACTCAACTCTTTCTTAGTTAAGCTCTTCAAAATGGAGGGAACAGAGCTGTGTTCCAGGCGTTTTAAAAAATCCGTTGGTTTGTATTTCTTTTTGAGATTTAGAACACAGCGAGGAAAAATCGGTTCAGGTTTGACTGAAGATTGAAGAGTGATCTCTTTACGTGACAAGGCATCGGCTTGTAAATTACATCTCCCAGGTATAAATGAAAAGATTATTCTGAAAGGGGAGAAAAAGTGAGCCCATCTAGCCTGTCGGCTGTTGCATGTCTGAGCGTATTGGAGGATCCTTAGGTTTTGATGGTCTGTACGGACCTCTACAGGAAACTGAGCTCCCAACAGCAAATGTCTCCACTCCTCAAAAGCCCTCTTAATCGCCAATAACTCTTTCTCAAGAACGGTGTAGTTTAATTCTGCCGGAGAGAGAGTCTTCGATAGATATGCGATAGGGCGTTCTAAACCTTGGTCATCCTCTTGAAGGAGAACCGCTCCTAAGGCATATTGGGAAGCATCAGTTTCGAGAATGAAACGGCGAGATTGATCAGGAGTCATGAGAATGGGTGCCGAAGTAAATCTCTTCTTCAAAGTATCAAAAGCTTTTTGCGTCTTCTCATTCCAGACATACGGAACTCCTTTCTTTAGAAGGTTGGTTAAAGGCTGAGTAAGAGCCGAGAAGTTGGGGATAAACCGACGATAAAAATTAGAAAATCCAACAAAACGTTGAATTTCCTTGATTGATCGAGGGTTAGCCCAATTTTGAACTGCCATTATCTTGTCTGGATCCATTGCAATACCTTTTGCCGAAAGAATATAACCCAGGTAAGTCACCTGGGGCTGATGAAAAGAGCATTTTTCCAGATTGCAAAACAGGTGATTGTTCTGGAGTCGGTGTAAAACTTCTTGGACCTGGAACTGATGTTCAGAAATGTTTTTTGAAAAGATCAGAATATCGTCTAGATAAACGATAACAGAGTGTAATAGTAAATCCGAAAAAAGATGATCCATAAATCGCTGGAAAATAGCTGGGGCATTGGACAACCCGAATGGCATGACTTGGTATTGAAAATGACCGAAAGGGGTGCGAAAGGCGGTCTTCCATTCATCTCCTTTCTTGATCCTGATTAGATGGTAAGCTCCCTTTAAATCCAGTTTTGTATAAATGAGAGCTCCCTTAACAGCCTCTAAAATATCTGGAATCAAAGGCATCGGGTATCGGTCTGGAATGGTGATCTTGTTCAACCCTCTAAAGTCTATGCAGGGTCGGAGTTCCGAAGAATTCTTCTTGGGTACAAAGAATAATGAAGCCGCCGCTGGAGACGTAGATTCAGTTATAAGTCCATTCTTTAGATTTAGATCTAAGTATTCCCTTAGGGCAATCTTCTCAGACGAAGAGAGAATATACATCCTTCCGAAGGGTAACGGTTGGTCTGGAATAAGATCGATTACACAATCATCTCTGCGATGAGGGGGAAGCAAGGAATATTCTGAGGAGGAAAAAACATCCGAAAATGTATGATACTCCGCAGGAAGGCCAATGACAGACCCCACAATAGAGACCTGTCTGTCTTCCTCTGGTCTTGAATGAACAGTCCTGTTATCTTTCCCCAAACAATTATTGAGACAGAACTCTGATCCCAGGAAGAGAGAACCTGCCGTCCAATTTATGTAAGGATTATGCATTCGTAGCCAAGGTAATCCTAAAATGATAGGGTAATGAGCAGTTCGTATAACATCTAAGGTAATAACTTCCTCGTGAGTAAGAACTGACATGATTAAAGACCCGGTTTGGTTAATGATAGGTCCGGATGTTAAAGGGCTACCATCTACACTTTCAACAGGAATGGCTTCACCTTTATGAAACAAGGGTAGATGATGTTTTTTAGCCCAAATTTCATCAATGAAATTACCAGCAGCGCCACTGTCCACTAAAGCCGGAATCTCTGTCATCTTCTGATTGTCAAATGAGAGGGTAATATGTAATACAAACATTAGTGTGTGAGAATGCTGGTTACCTTGTAAGACTGGCATGTTTAAAGAGGAACCTAAAGAAACTTTAGAATCCCGGAACGCGGTTCCTCCTACGACCGGGAACTGGCGTTTCCCGATCGTCTCGGAGGAGTAATAGGGCACTCCTGAACAGTGTGAGAATTTGAACCACAATACATGCACAATCCCTGAGTCCGTCTGCGTGATCTTTCCTCAGGAGATAAAGGTCCTCGACTAGCTGATCCTAATTGCATAGGTTCCTCATTAGTGTTTCCTCTGTGTGTTACAGGAGTAGAGGGATATGTACGAGTAGAGGGTTTCCCTTTACGTCTTTCACTGTTCCTCTCTTTTATCCTGTAGTCCACTTGCATTACTAAAGCGATGAATTCTGTTAATGACGTGGGACGTGGAACCCTAGATACCTCATCCTTGAGATCCTCAGACAGGCCTCTACGGAATAACGTAACCTGTGCATCATCCGACCAAGTAGATTCACTAGCAATCTGTTTAAATCTAGTAATATAAGTCAGAATGTCCAGATTTCCCTGTCTGAGGTCTAGAAGTTGTTCCTGGGCTGCTATCCGAATCTCCTGCCTACCGAACATAGATCTTATGCTATTGCAGAAGGCAGAATGAGAATCTAATATGGCATTATTGGTTGTGACCAAGGGAGTAGCCCAGGCTAGGGCCGGTCCCACCATCTGTGAAATCATATATCCTACCTTGTCACGATCAGTAGGGAAGAAGGCTGCCTTAAAGGCGAATTGTACTGAACAAGCATCAAGGAATTCCTTTATCTTATGTGGATTACCATCAAACTGACCCCCTGGTAAGGGACCAGGTGGAACTTCTGAGCAATGCGGAACCCTGCTAGTTGCTGCCTGTTGGGAAGCCAACTGGGCAGTTTGTTGCTGAGACTGATGCTGAGCCTGTCGAAGATTGGCGTTTTCTTGTTTCAGACTCTGTACCTCTGAAGTCAGAGATTGTACTGCAGCTATGAGCTGCTGAATTTGTTGATCCATCACAGAAGTCGTCTTTCTCAAATGCCGAAGATAAGAGAATTCTAGGTCAACTGGGCGTTGCTTACTGTAATAACTTTATACAAATAAGATTGCTTGCCACAAATTATCTTTCGGCAAATGAGAATAACACTTACCTCTGTGGTGATCGGGATTCTTGAAACTAGAAGCTAGAGGGAATTACCTGAAAACTCCTCCCCAATCCAGCCCAAGGCTAGATTGAGGTGAAATCCCCAGGGGAAACCCCGAAGGGAAAAACCCCGTGAGGAGCTGCTAGAGAGCGTGGATTCCTGTAGCAGCTGGTGGAGTGGTGGAGGGGAAACACTAGTTGAGCTGAATTCCGGAATCTTGTCAAGGTGGTTTCTGATAGAGAAGAATAGAATCTAGATGAGTAAGATATCAAATGGAGTAAGTAAAGTGGTAGGGAAAGAGAAAGGATCTTACCCTGAAAAGCCTATGTTCTACTGAGGAGTTCTAGTCAGTCGGAGGTAAGGTTGGTATTAGACCGGATGGTGACAGCCCAAGGAAAAGATTGTTCAGAGCCAGGTGAAAGGCTTGTGGCTCAAAAATACTGAAAGGCTGATATGGATAAAATAGAAACGTTAGATCAAGGAGGGAATCCTAGTAAGAGACTTGATGAACGAAAGTTTGATAGAAACAAAGACACTACCGGAGAGGACAGTCGGAAACACAGGTAGGTGAACTTCCGTTTATCCGCTGTGCTCGAGAAGACTTTGAATTCTGATGAGTCCAAGAAAACGGAAGGGTAAGAAGAAAAGAAGTTAGGTGAGAGAAGAATGATCCTCGGGGAGGTAGCTGCGGAATTACTTCAGGTAGGAAGTTTAGCGAAGGATAGCGAAAACTTACGATGCGCAGCGCGACTCTGAGTAGAGAAGCAACGCGTAGTGCAGAGGATCCTGTTGCCGGAAGTACCATTCCGGAAGCTTGGAGGCGGGGCTAGTCCCGCGGTGTGAGGAGTGAAAACAACTAGAGCGCGGCTTACCGTCTCCAGATCCTCCATATTGAAAGTCCCGATTTCGGGTTGAGCCATAGCTGTTCCCGGTATTGATTTCTCTAAGTGTGCGGCAGTTCGGTTACACAGAACAGTCGTAACACTTATGCATCCTTCCGCACATAACCCTGTCTTAGACCTCTGCATCCACAACATATGTACATTGTTGCTCTTTTAGTGTAGCTATATATTTGTCTGTAATACGTATCACATTTAACTAGAACAGATGCATGCGCATTATATTTTAATACAGGCCACATTATTACCTAGTTTGTTTTAGTCAAGGAATGTCCTTTCTCTTTTACACTGTTTATGGATTCTGCAGATTCTTGTATATGGCTTTTAATGTGTAATGTTTTTCATTCATATTTTGCTGTGATTTGTATCTGCTCTAATGGCTTTGAGCCAAAATAAAGCTTTATTGATGATGATGATGACATGCGCATTCTGCTGTGCCAACCTAAAGCAACCAGGGCTCACCATATTCAAATATTTTTTTCAGAGTCTGAATTTCTTCGATTGTATGGGACGGTGAACCTGCATTCTTGCCTCCATCCCAACAATCCCCCCTCTAGTTACTTCTCCAGTAACTAACCCTGCAGCTGCCCTCCTTCTATATTGATCATCCTTGGGCACCCATACCTTACACAGATGGTGCAAGCTTTCACGCATCTGGGCATATTCCTCGGGTGTGCATGTCATAAAACAGCATTCCTCATCTCCTGCTAAATCAACAGAGTGCTTCACATAGTTAATAATTTAAATAATATTCTTCAGCAACAAGATCTGTCTCTACACCCCACTCTCTTAGTAGATCTCAAAGATGATACCATCCGAATATTGTTTGACAACAATGATACTCAAAGCATAATTTTATCACAAGATGCCTCCACTGTGATGGGATCCCAGGCACTTTTCTATGGACTTAATAAACCCCATGACCGGTCCCATATCTGAAGAATTGTATAACAATACTGATGATAGTAGACTAAGAAGCCCTCAACAATGTGGAAATGGTATGTTGTACTCCCTCTGCTGGGCTGGAGAATGTTACCTGTTAGATGCTAGAAGTTAAGATTGTACTCAGAGTCAGTAGTAACTCATTTAATGCCAACAGGCCACCCATTGAGGTAGGTGCCTTAGGCAAAGATATTGCAATCTAATTCGAAAATATCACATAAAGTGCCACCCCAGAAAAATGTCCTGGTTTTCTTCAAATGGTCAAATAACAGAACAGTATGGCTGATGCCTGTGTGACAGAAGAGCAAAAACAAAAACTCAGATTTCCAGAAAATGTTATCTGACGATTCATAGAATTGTGGACATATGTCCCTTAATTATACAGTTATAGCTGCAGACCCTAACGTGTCACCTGTATTTCTAAGACAATACCAAATACCTCTGGCGTACATAGAATCACTCACATAGATTATTAAACATTGGGAATGCCATGAGAATATTCAGCCAATCCACAATACTTTTAATAACACATTACAAGGAATAATGAAACCCAAAGGACAATTAACACTCTGAGAAGACCTAAGGGAACGAAACAAGATGTTACACCTGTCACTCTGGCCTTTCCCCTATATACAGCACAGGCTTGCACAAATCAATCGATTTGACTAGTGGATATTGGATTGTCTCGCTACTCTGTGAACACCAATATAAACCTGCCTTTACATTTTGGGGGGCAGAAATACGTAAGGACAAACACCCCTTTTAAGTATATTAACAGCAGAAATTATCTCAATATATGCCCACATAAAGCCATGCTTGATCTTGTAGATATAGGGTATTTGGCCTTTGTAGATGAACTATTAATCAAAATGTAAACTGTGGAAGAACATGGCGGAGATCTGCCAGGTCTTGACTTAATTAAGAAATAGAGGTGCAAAATTATCATTTTAAAAAAACACAATGGTGAAGAACTAAAGTAAACTTTCTAGGTCATGAAATCACAGCAGAGGGCCTTAATCCCCAGAAAAAGAGGCTGAAGCTCTACGAAAACGGAAGAATCCCACCAAACCATGTGATTTACCAAGTCTCTTATATTGACCAACTACAGGCGTAAATTCAAAGCAATTACGCATCGATCACTCAGCCCTTGGTCCATGTTTTGAAGGCAGGGGTGAAATGCGAGGTACAACATTGTTAAATCAGCAGTATTTATTTTGGATGGGTTTTTGACCACGTTTCTTTTTCTTGAAAAACTCATCAAAAAATATATGCGGTTGTGGATAAGGGTATATAAGCGGTGATGGCATAGGAAATAATATAAAATTAATAGGGGAGGGAGTTTGTGGGAGGACTCTGTAAGGAACTGATGGTGGCAACAGTAAAGACACACAAAAGTGATCACAGTTCAAGGCTGTTTATTGAACTTTATAATGGGTGAGATAAACGTCTAATCTAAACCTAAATCTAAGAGGGGATTAAGCTACAACCATCAAATAATAATAAGGCAGTCCTAGTGGCGTCTTGTCAAATAAAAAGGGCCTATACTAAAAAACCTATTGCCGATCCTTACAACTAAAAGAGTGTGGGATAATGTTCAGTAGAAAAGAAAGAAGTGTTTCAGTATGGCATGGCTGGGTCTCGCTTCCCCACGTTTGAAGCACAGGACAAGGCGGGACTCTCGACACAGCACACTCCCTTGCTTCATCAACACAAGGCTCATAGTTCAGTTCAACAAGTTCAAAAACCTTCAGAGGCCAAGTCTCTTTCTTGCAAAAGTCTTTTGCCCCTAGAAGGCCTGTGGCGTTTCACAATGACAAACAAACAAAATGTTCTCTCACTGATCTTGTACATTGGGTGATTGCCCTTCACCCCAGGATCTCCCTCCGTCAGGCTCGAATCCTTCTCTTAATTTGTGCCCCCCTCCATCGGGTTAGCTACGGCCTTTCTTGAACACAGTTCAGGTATTGCTCATTTTCATCAGTAAGCAAGGTTTTCATTCTACTAGCTTTCTCTCAGTATCCCTCTGTCGGGTTCACACTTGCCACAATTCACAGTTCACAACCTTATTGGAAAGCAGGGTTCCCTTCCCCTGTCTTTCTCCCGGCATCCCTCTGTCGTGTTCACACTTGCCTGTACTCGAAAAAGATTCCTCTGTTGCATTTGCATGTCGGTGGGGTGATGGTTCTTCACCCCTGGATATCCTTTTTCCGGGTTTCGACCCTTCTCAAATAGTGGCCTCCTTCTGGCAGGTTCACTATGGGTTTTGTCAACTCAATTTCACTTCTGGCATTCACAAGTCTTAATGTCTTCTTAAACAGTTCACTATGGACATCTCTCTGTCGGGTACAGCTTTGTCAACACACTGTTCATGGGGACTATATGATTTGTCCCTTTCCATCGGCAATGGGTCAGAGACTTTCAATTGTACGAGGGATTTGACGTAACCCTTGTAGGCCCACTCTGACGCCATATGCCACCCTTTCCTAGGACATTCTGGTTCTTGTAGTTTCAAAGAATAGGTCCCGGTCAGAGTCTTTCGAATGAGCCCCCACATGGTGCCAGACCCCTTGCACCTGGTCCTCAAATGGGCTTTCTTTAAAGTTCAATCACATACACAATTTCTGTCCCTTGCAAATTCCTTGCTTTAAAAAATGTTGCTACTTTCAACCTTGGGCTCAACACAGTTTGGTGTTCTATCCTGTTCCGATGACTCACCAGCTGTGCTGAACCCGTTGGCTTCTTTGATCTCTGGAGTCAAGGATAATACCATGGTATCCAGCTTGCCCCTCTGCCAGTGTTATCAATGTGGGAGGCCCCCATGTACCATTGTCATCTGCTGCTTTGCACGCCAGCTGGAACTCCTGGTCTTTTGATTCCCCCTTTGGGGGCTTTTGTGGGTCTGAGTTGAAAAGAGATAGGATAACTCTCCCTTCAGCATTCTTCCTTGTCTCACCACTTTCCTTCTCCGTACGAACTGACGGTTTGGTGTAGCCGTCTCCTTGTGCGTTCACCCTTGCTCGAAATGTGCTTTTGTGCTTTGCCTTTTATCCCTGTAGGGAAGGTAAAGGGCTGTCAGGTCAGGTGTGCATGGGTCCTGTCAATTGCCTGACTCTGCCTGACTCTTGTGACAGGACATGTCAGTTAAACAACTCTAGTGTTCATGTCAGAAAAGGGAGGGTAGAGTTTCTAAGTATCCTACAAGGTAGGATAGGGAAAAGGTGCCATGAGGGATCATATTCCTCGTCCTAGGGGTGTAGGTGAATTCGGAGTGGTGAATCTGGTAGGGTTTGTGAAATGAATAGAGGGGACAGTGATGTTTTGTCAAAGCAGATTTTGAGTTCGGGAAATAATAAAGGGATGTGGAGGAGAATGATTGGGAGTATTCGGGTAGGACACATGGAAATAGGGATTCTGGGAGAGATACTTTCCACATGCAACAGAGTTTGGGTTCCTAAGGGATTTACCATACTGAGAGGGTTTGTTGGATCTGGGTAAGAGTATTTTATTGTGAGGAAGAGAGGCAGATGTGGTACAGCCTACAAAGGTCTCCAGGATCTCGTCCTCCTCTCAATCTTCCGCAGTTTAGTACTGCGTCTCACCTGGGGCATTTCCCTGAGCATAACCCTGGCTTCCCCTACCCAGGTGATGCTCCTTCACTCGTCCACCCCAGGGTTGGTATCTGAGAACACCAGCCCTGCCCTGGCCACCTGAATAAGGGATTCTCAAGGTCTACTCAGGAAAATACCTTCTGGATTCTCACAACTCCCCCCAGACATTTTTTTAAATAATGTCGATACTTTTTTTAGAAAAATGTTTTCTGTAAAAAAACATCAAAAGAAGACAGATGACAGATGATATCCATATACACCTTATGAGGAGATTGAATGGCCTTGCTACATTCAATCTCATTTGCATGCCTCCCCACCCCAAATTCCCAGGATGTAATACGCGGTGTCCTGGAACTACCACCATGTCCGCAAACGTATCGTAACATGGACAGCCCTTCTACCATTTCCACTTCACTCTCTGTGCCATTCCCTCATTGGATGTAGCTAATAAATCACATGACCATCCACCAATCAAATCCTCTACAAGTAAATGCATCATCATAGCTCAGCACTGCAAATGTACGGTGAATCTCTCGGACTACAAGTCTCATACCATTGGCAACCACGATCTACGAGAAATACTAGACAAATCTCCAAGATTTCTACTTGCAGCTTCGTCCATATTCATATGCATGAACACAAACTACAGGTATGCATATTTTCTATACAGTACATGAACACATTTTCTAACCAACCTTGTATAATCTGTAAAATGAATCTACGATCATTTTTTCATTATCCTAAAAAGAACTGTGACTTACAAACCTTTATACCGTTTAATTTCTTCGTACACACACACACACACAAATAATGTTAAACTAATCTTTTTCAAATAAAATATATAGACTACATATAATCAAACAAAATTACATGAACACTCTATGATCAAATCTCAAAGAATGATATTTGTACAAACACATATTTAGTTTTACTTTTTTTAGTTTATATAATTACTTACATTTATATAGGACAAGCAGGCTATGACATTCACTCACTATTACGTGGAAAAGCAGGCTATGACATGGACTCACTATTACGTGGAAAAGCTTAGTTGCAGGAATAGTGGTATAGAGTGGTACATTATGAATTTAACAAGCCATAGTGAATATATTTTCTTTCCTACAGTTAGTCATAAAATAGTTTTAATGGTTTTAATGAAGGCGCTGAGCATTTCAATTTAAAAAATCTATGTCTACATTAAAAAGAGTGCTATATACAAACCAAATTACTAATTTCTTTCTTTTACAATTGCAGTGAAGACCATTCTCCTGAAAAGAAGCAGCCGAATTGGAACTACAAACAACAACTAAGAAGCAAACTGCTCATTTTAGAAAAAAAGTAAGTAGAATGTTACCATAATATTTGAATTATTACTCACACTGCTTAATTCATGCTATTTCTGTGCCTAAAAATAGAGATTCTGCACCATTCTGACCGAAAATCCCCCCGTCTTAAACAGTGATTTACTGGCAGAATGGCCCACAAATTCCTATTTTTCGACACACAAATTACCCAACTCAGCCGCTAGAATTTAGATGTTGTAGAAAAAACAACTGTTTTAATTGTATAGCTTTAGATATACTATTTATACTTCTCCACACCACTAGCTTACTTTTTTCTGTCATCTGAACCCCAGTTTAGTAACACATTAATTCAAGAATAGCCATCCCTACTAGTTGTACTTCCCAATGCACAATCACACACCATTACATACATCTTTATCACCTTACTCAAACACTCATGCACACACCACACATGCATTGCAGAACACCCCAACCCATAATTTATGGATTTTTTTCAACAGACCCTAAAGAATGCCTACCAAAAAGCAACTCCGTAGAAAGGGACGCAGAAGTAGAGCAAATGAAAAGAAAAGTCTCCAACATAAACATCCATCTATAGCAGAATTTGTAAAGAAAAGTTGAAACACAACAGCTAATACAGTCATGTAGTGAAACAGAAGAAGTTTCTAGTACAAAAACTTTCCCTCCTCTATCAAAAAGTAAAACAACCCAAAAAACAATTAACAGAAAATCAACTATCACTACAAATAAAACTTCTTCTATAAATCTTGATATAGTACAAAGTAAGCATACCAAGAAAAGTATTTTAGCCAAAATGTTCCCTCACAAAGTCCTTCAAAATCTTATGAAAACAGGAGAGAAACCAGGTTCAAGACTTCAAACCTATCGTAGGAAAGTAATCTTAGAAGCTTTGATAGACAGTGCACTTCTTCTCAAAACAAAGTTATTTGTTTTAGTGTTAAACAGAATGAAACCACTAAAGAAACTAATAACTAAATTACAAAAAAGACTTCTCAATAAATGAAATGTCAACAGAAATAACTCCTTAAATATCTGTGGAGGTGAATGGAGTCACACTACAACCACAGAACCATACTTTAATAAATAAGCCTACAAACAAAAGCAAACAAATACAATTGCCATACATAGCAGTGGTCGAGGTTATGAAAAAGTTAATAATACCATAATGAAACAAGAAGAACTCCTTACAAAAATATGCCCTGAAAACGTAAATTTACCCCTCCATTCAACTGAATCAGAACATCTAGGGCCTCATTACAACTCAGGCGTTAAGGGTTAACGCCGTCGTTAACCCTTAACGCCTGATTCCGATTTTAATGGATGCTTTTAGCAGCCGTTAATATCCATGGCGCTAACCCACCATGATGCTAATTACGCCACCGTAATTTACGGTGGCGTAATTAGCGCCTTCCCCACTCCCATTATGCCCTATGGGGCAAAAATGGGAATGGGGAAGGGAAAATGGGAAATAGGGATTTACCGCCCCACTCACCTTGGAATGGGGCGGTAAATCCGCCATCCACCATGGTGTAAACATAGTTTACACCATGGTGGTAAAGTTGGCATAATTATCGCCTGGGTCGTAATGACCCACCTAGTGTACAAATGGCCATGCACGTCAATGTGTAACATTCCCAAAGAAATGTTCAAGTCTTTACGCCAATTCCTCAATCAATATGTGAAAAGCAAAGACCAAATCAAAATTAAACTACTGCAAAATATTGATGCTTGTCCAATACGCAAGTACACAGGACTACAAGGACATTCCTTGGCCTGCATTACAGGACCTACTTGTAAAACACCCTTCCATGATATCAAAAGGATATCAACACATCATGCAAGTATTATAAATCTAGTTTATAAACTGTACTATGCTAAAAGTCCTGCTTTAGTACTAGCCAATTTAAATAGCATTCTTCTACATGGTACAGCAAAAGACCTCCTAGAAGAAATCGACTATATCCAGACAAAATATTTTGGAAGTGAAACCCACTTACAAGATGAATTAGCTGTCAACCAACTTCGTAACAATTCTGCACATGGCAACCCTCACTACAGACATACAAAAAAGAAATACAAAAATTTGAAAGTACTTCAGCTGAAGTACCAAACCACGTGTGTGTATGTTGCCGCAGAACTTTATATAAAAGTAGCACAAAAACTATAGACCTATCATACAAAATAGAAGACAATGAAGATTCTAAATGGTTTGAATTAGCTCTCTACCTTATAGCAGAAAACAAATACGAAATAACTGACCCCATAATACTTTGCACTTACTGCACTACAAAACTTGACAACAACCAAACTCCTTCACGTGCTATCACAAATAACTTGGAATTGTATTCACTACCAAAACCCCTTCAACAACTTAATTTATATGAGAGCATGATAATTCAAACAGTGCACCCATTTAAAGCAATAATACGCCTTCAACCAAAAACTGCAAAATTACCTCCCTCTGAATTAGTGAAAGGTATTCGTGGAAAAGTAGTGTATTTACCATTAGATCTAATAGAAAATGTGCACACTCTCGGAGTGCAACGTCCAATGCAGCAATCTTTAATTATCTTGGTAAATGGAGTACCTACAAAAGACAAAACAATTTGGCAACAACTGGTAGATTTACATAACGTTAGAGAAGCCCTACAATATCTTAAAGAGAACAGTGAATATTACAAAGAAGTTAATATTGAAGAAAGCTTGCAAGATACAAGTGAAATAATTGAACAGACACAAGAAGCTGGTCAATTTGAGCTCCTAGACCCTGCTACAATATCAAACACTTTAGACCATTATACAATTCATCCGTTGCACTATAATGACACCATAGAAGATGCACTGGAAACGTACCAAATGTGTCAAACAAAAGGATCACCAATCATCATATGGGAAAAAAGTATAGAAGCACATGCTTTTCCTCTACTCTTTCCTACTGGCAAAGGAGGAAGGTACGATGATAGACCTATTCAAATATCAGCATCAGAATATCGCTCATTACGAATGTATTCTGAAGATCCCAGATTTCGACAAAATGTGGAATACATATTCCACCTACTCTTTGAAAGTGAACTAGCAACTTTATGTTACGGAGTTGCACACATATTAAAATCAGGATTACACTTTCAAAATATGACAGCTACACAATTATTACAAAAAGTTCAACAAAAAGATGAGGTTTTACAAGCAAATCTTACAAATCTATTAGCAAATATGCGTGGTACCAAAGAGTACTGGTTTCGACGTCATGGAGATGTACGTTGTATGATCAGAAACCTTGGCCCACCCACTTGGTTTCTTACATTAAGTTGCGCAGAATATGCATGGGAAGATTTACATGCTTTCCTACGCATATCAAACGAAAACAAAACAAACATAGATATACTAACACCTGGAGAACTTTGTTCACAGGATCCTGTTAATGTTTCACGATATTTTCACCATCGCTTCATTGCTATGCTACATTTTATTTGTAACAAAACTGTTCCTCCCTTGGAGAAGTGCAACACTTCTTTTGGAGAAAAGAATACCAAGCCAGAGGAGCACCACATATCCACATGCTTTTATGGATTAAAGAAGCTCCTAAATTTGGTCCAAGACAGTGATGCCACTGTTTTACAGTTTATTGAAAAATATGTCTTTTGTGAAATTCCATCAGAATCCACAAATAGTGATCTTCATGCAAAGATTTTACAATTCCAAAGACACAAATGTGGCAAATATTTTCGTCGCAAATACAAAAACATAGGGAAATACTACACCAAATGCCGATTTGGTTTCCCTAGACCAGTCACAAATACAGGTTAAGGGAACAACCTCATGTCTTCAGTTAGACATAGTGTTAAAGGTAAGTCACCTAAAAATACATATTGCATAAAAAGAAAAGAAGAAAAATATATCAATGATTACAATGCAATCATTGCCTACTTATGGAATGCAAACATAGACGTGCAGTACATTGCAGACAATTCTACTGCAGTTGCACGATATGTCACAGTATACTTAACCAAATCAGAAAAGACAGAGCTCCAAGACCTCTGGAATGACCTGTCAACAGATAAAACAGTGTCTCAGAAATTATACAGCGTGGGCATAAAAATGCTGTCCCATAGAGAATGTGGATCCTATGAAGCAGCTGATCGATTAACTGGTACTGCATTGTATGGTAAATCTGCAAATATAGTATGGCTAAGTCTTGGTCCAGCTAAATCTAGAAAAAGAGTTCTAAAATCATACGAAGATATAGAAACAATAGCCAAACATGATCCCAACAGCCAAGACATTTTAAAAAACAAATTTATTGGACACATACTACCCAAACAGGAGTACCACTTTGGAAACCATGAGTCTATACCACATAGCCTAAAACTACACATAGAAAAATAATATAAAACCTGATGAACAAAACCGTAAATACAAAGTGACAAACTGTGAAGGCAGCTTAGTGAAACTCACCAAACCAAATTTAATTAATCATATCAAATTGTCATTAAAGACTCCTTAACATAAAGTATATTACATGTCCCTGCTACAACTCTTTAAACCATGGAGAAAAGAAGAAGAAATACTAGATAACTATGACTCATATGAAGACGCTTTCAAAGCAAATGAAAGCAGTATAACTGATGTAAACTTTGGACAGTACAAAACAATGTTGCACAATGAACAGCAACACGAAGAAGAACTCCGGGCCCAACTAGATAAGGACACTCCTGACAGTAGTCAACCATCTGTCACAGGAAGCCAAGAACCACTGGGCGACCCACTAATAACAAATGAGGCAGAATTAGCTATGATAGAAGTACAAAACACCATGTGTCAGTATGAAGATAAAGAAGACTTAACTATACTAGAATCAAAGCTAAACAATAAGCAACGTAGCATTTTTCAAGAAGTAACAAAAGAAATTGCACATGGTGTACAACATGAAAACAAAGAATGCACCTATACTATTGTATGTCAGTGGTGAAGATGGTTCTGGCAAAACATTCCTAATCAAAATCATCAGTAAGTTCCTTCAACAATTCACAAACAACAAACTGTCAGCTATTGTCACTGCCCCCACAGGTTTAGCTGCCTACAACATAGGTGGTGTCACTTTACACCGATTACTACTCCTGTCAGTAGAACACCAAAACAAATTAGATTATTACAAACTTTCTGCAGAATCTGCAATGGAACTACGCAGAGTGTTAAAACAAATGAAAATGCTATTAATCGATGAAGTGAGCATGGTGTCCAACCTAATGTTGGCTTTGATTCACCTCAGATTACAGGAAGTACTCAAAACAAACTATGAAGAGCTCTTTGCAGGAAAACACATTATTGTTTTTGGAGATCTTCTTCAATTGACACCTGTAAAAGTTGAGCCTATTTTTAAAACATTAGGACACAAACTCTGCCGTAAAACTGTTGGCAGCATTGGAAATGTCAACCTTTGGCAACATTTCCAATACAGAGAATTAACACAAAACATGCGCCAATCTGCAGATCTCACTTATGCCAACATCTTAAAAAGTATCAGAGTTGGTATAGTTTCTAGAGAAGCAGAAGCAATATTGAAAACCCGGCACATTCATGCACTTTATGGTGATAATACATGTGCTACAGATGTTATGGAACAATTAGACCACAACAATGTCAATTGTATGGCCTTAATGCCAACTCTTGCAAGCTGTTTCAAATTCAATGAAATCATGTTAAGTAAAGAAATGCCACCAATAATGGAAATTAGCGCCACAGACAAACTAGATGTACATGGAATGACACTACCCATGTGTGACCAAGCCACAGCAAGACTAAACAGTTTAGAAAAATCAATCTCAAACACAGCAGGCTTGGAAAAGATATTAAAATTATCCTTAAACTGCAGAGTAATGCTGAAACGTAACCTTGACGTAGACCAAGGACTAGTTAATGGAGCACTGGGTACAGTTGTTGACTTTCAAACATACCCACGTGACAACAAAATTCAGTTTGTCAATATTGTCTTTGACAAACTTTCAGAAGTTAAAAGAATAGGACACGCTCAACAGCTCGATTCCTTCTCTTCAAAGACATGTATGTACGCAGAGAACAATTTTCTCTAACTCTTGCATACACAGTCACCATTCATAAATCACAAGGTCTTACCATAGACAAAGCAATGATAGACATTGGTAACACGGTCTTTAAAGAAGGCATGAGCTACGTAGCACTATCACGCTTACATACACTTGACGGTCTATTTCTAATCAACTTTGATGCAAGTAAAATAAACGCTGATATTCCTTGTATTTTAGAATACAATAGACTTTGTTCACTATACACCCCCCATCTACAAACATATCCTGTTCCACAAAAAGGAAAATGTTTTAAAAGAAAACTAAATCAAACAGAAATGCAACAGGATGTCACTGCAAATCCTCCAAAAAGAGTAAAAGAAACTAAAACTTCATCAAGTACCACAATCAAAAAAGAATCAATTAGGGAAAGTAAACCAGGTACTTCTTTAAAGAAGGAAGACAAAATCCAAAAAAAGCAGTCAGATACAGAACTACATGGTCCATTTAATCTCTCAAATATAGTTGGTGTAAGTTGCTACGCAAATGTAGCAATGAATATTCTATTTCAATTACCATCAATTGTTGAGAACATTTACTTACACAGTGCAGACCCATTGTGTTTGCAAATGTTAGTACTTCACAGAAATGCAGCAAACAATCCTGACAACACGTATAGTGTTTATGGAATAAGACAACAATTGGACTACTGTGCTGGAATGGTGAAATTCACTATAAACTCACAGGAAGATCCACAAGAATTTCTAATGTACTTACTACAAGTACTGGAAAACAAAAACATACCTATAAATGAAATCTTCCAGATTTCATACATGTGGAAACATGCATGCACTCTCTGCAACAATGTGACACAAGAACAAATCCCCAATGAGCGCTTTGTGTATATATCAATACCAATACCTAATTGTGAATCCGTTCCATTTCAGCAACTTGTACAAAATGCAAACCACGGTAGATTATGTTCCACCTGCAATTCAGATAATCGCTCCACGTTAGTAATGCAAACATATAGTAAAAACATAATACTAATGCTTCTACGTTACAATGCAGATGGTACCAAAAACAACTGCAAGCTGACTGGATTCACACATGGTCAAATATCACTTGGTAGGAAAACCTTCACAACAATAGGTATCATCTACCACGCAGAAGCCACAACCAACTCAGGACACTACACTGCATATATAAAAAAGAAATGTGGATGGTTTGAATGTAATGATAGTACCATTACTCTAAAGCAGAGATTACCAGCAAATCGTACAAACGCTTATTTAATGTTCTTAAAACCAAAATTTGATAACTAAACTGTACTTAAACATTAAGTACACTTGTAGTAAAAAAATATAAACTGTCACAATATTCCAAAAGCTATCTAACTGCCCAAAGATGCTACAACAACTAAACAGATAAATTAGGACTACTCAAATAAATCAAAAAATAGACAGTTAGAATACGCCAATTGGTATCTAACTGTCCCAAAATTTAGAAATATTCAAACAGATAAATCAATACTACGAAATTGTATCAAAAAATAAACAGTTAGAATACGCCTACTGGTATCTAACTGCTCCAAAACTGTACAATATTCAAACAAATACCTAATATCTTACTGCTCCCAAAAACTGGAACAATCCAATGTATAAAGCATTAGCCAGAAACAACAAGTTAACACTGAAAACAAACAAACAAATAAACTGTAGCATAAGAGAAAAAGTTTTTTTTTTAATCCAACATGGATTTTATTTCTCCCACAGACCCAATGATTTTAGCAACAAACACAGAAACTGAGCAAATTGCACAGTACTCTCGTTTGTCATTGACTAAATATGAGGGTAAAAAAAAGAAAAAATGTTGATTGTACAATGTAATAACTCTTTATAAAATAGTAATACTAACATGCTATTTTCTTTTATCACAGAAATGAACAAGAAAAACATGGACTCCCATTACTAAACCAAATAGTAAGTATAACATCATAAATACAACCATCGCAGCATATCACACCCATACTGGCTTATAAAATTGTTCCTTATAAATTTGTTTTTGACCCAAAGTTATAAGCCACTCTGAGTGTGATATGCTGCGGTGCTTCTGGCGAGGGCATACACTCCTGGGTGCATGGCATATGACTGTGATATGCTGCAGAGCTTCTGGCCAGGGCATAGACTCTTGGGTGCATGGCAAATGACTATGTCACACCCATAGATTCAAGCATTGCAACCATTTTAATGTCTGCGGACACAAGGAAGGTCCTAGAACACATTCAACTTGCCAGAGGACAATACGGACAGCGTCCTCAGGACACCCCCATTTTCTTTGTGTACCTAAACACCGCGAGTGTTCTTAGAACACTTTCAGCTTGCCAACGAACAATACACACAACGTCTCCAGGACACCCCCTGCTAACATTCCAAGACCCCACAAGTGTTCTTAGAACACTTTCAACTTGACACCGAATCCATTCTGTTTATTTACGAACATTTCAGAACAGCCGTGTTGTTCACAGACAAATCGAACAAAAGCGTCTAGCACATAAAAAAAATACATTGAACCTATCTCATACTCCCCCACCCTCCACAAACACTCTTACACACCAACACACGCCACTAAATACAATTTTTAATTCAAGTTTCACTGCGCTGTCCGAGGTCGGCCGCGAATGCAAGATGGCGGGCGCGACAGAAAATCTGACGTGCATCACGCACCACACCGCCCAATCAGCGAACACGTCGCATGTCCACAGACATGACGCAAGCCCATGGGCCAATCGGGGTGCTGTCCGCGGAGCGAACAGGGAAGTCCGTCCGCAAAGCGAACACAGATATCACTAATTTTTTTGCCTTACATTTTGGTCATTTTTAAAAAAACTACTGGACGTCTAAATGTCTATAGGAAAAAACAAAAGTTTTGGGACCCCCCTATAACTTTGCCCCCCCTGGACCAAACCTCTCCAAACTTTGCAAAAAAATTCAGAGTGGGGCATATACTTTTTTTGCAAAGTTTGGTGAGGATTCGTCCAGAGGGAGCGAAGTTATAAGCCACCCAAAAAGTGCTCTTCCTATGGAAACACCAATTTAACCATAACTACATGGACGCTACGGCGTCCATGTAATATATACAATTGATTATGTCAATATGTTCAATCACTCGCGCTCTTAGTTAATTCTTGAACTTATTTCTAGTTTAGCAAAGGAATGAGCGAGTGGACAAAGGGGTACCGGCCTCGACTATGGAGGAAAACAGCAGTTGAGCATAATAACATCCTTGGCCCATAAGAAAGTAATTCTTGAGATGGATCGTTATGGATAATCCAAGATGCCCGTTGAGACCCTATAAAGAAAACATTCCGAAATCAAATTATTTCCTTGGGATGGATTGTGATCCAAAGCCAAATAAATGTAAAACCACCTTTCCCCTACACTAAAGTGATTACAATCTCTGCCCCAATGTGTTCCCCCTGGAACAATGGTCCTGGGGTGGAGTCTCTAGAGGAAAGTGAAGGAAGGTAGCGACTGCAGAATCAAACAAAACGTTGCAAAAGAGAAACCTGGAGCATGTGAAATACAGGTAGGTAACTTCTCATATAATAGACAACACCAAATAAATTAAGCAGATTTCCCATGGACCTTACGTCAATATTTTAATTGCACTGGGCTGAAAAATGAGACGGCCCAAGGACTGGGTTCTGATATACTTTAAACTAATAGCAAGACTTGTTGAAAGATAGTTTTCTAAATAAGGCTTTTTAAATTCATCTTGAAGATGTTGCCATATGTTGTCAAATGGAGCACATCTTACTGTTACACATGGAGAAAATTACTTATCATCATGATCCTAACACTATTGTTGCAAAGTATGCATATGAAAGATGCCATTGTTTTTCAATTGTAATGGACATCTCATCCAGAACAACTGGTTCAAAACAAATATATGTAAATAGTGCATTTATTTTTCCAACAGTAGTAAGATTTAACAAGCGTATTTTCATTAAAAAATTACATTTTTAATATTATTATTATTATATAGGTTGTATGCAACCATGAATGGAAAGAACTATTTTTTTCAATGTTTCAGATATCGAATTACATGTTATACTGTAAGAAATTATATAGGGCGTACAGTGCAGTATCGACAAATAGCTTTGCATGCCCATGCAATTGTATTCAGCTTGCTTTTCAAATAGACCCATGACATGAGGAAACCTCAGGTCCAAAGTGTATATGAATAGCATGTTTTAAAAAGGAGAGGTTTGAGGTGATCACGAATGAAGGCCATTTGAACAAACACAAAAATACACAGAACTGCTTGAGTTAAATTGAAAAATGTGGTCGACAAGATGATATGACCTAAGTGCCCTCATGATGAACAGCTAGTTTTTACAAACCAGGTACTTCAAAGACATATCATGGAAATGTACCATCTGGAGTTAATGGAAAGCTTTAGAAAGATACCTGTCAGACCCTATGATTAATCATTAGCTTCACAAAAGGTCTCTAACAGATACTCACATTCTTCATTAGCCTGGCACAAGTCTTAACATGCCCAGTTCAACAGGAATACAGGAATACATCTGACTATTTAAATCAGGATTATTTAGTGAATTTAAAAACAAGCGTGCCTATAACTTCCCAATATAGAGGTTTAGAATCAAAAGAACAAGTGTTCCAAAGGTGTGAGTCTCTTAACACATGTTAATGCTCATTAATAAAATAAAATTATAATAATATTATTAATTTCATCATATTACATCACATAAATGACTGTCAAATGTCACTGAATTCTGAGCAAAACGTGAATCTAGAGATCTATAATTTATTGATTGAAGGGATTCCGGTCAGGGGATATGGGAGAAAGTATGATTATGAGTAGAAATTGTTTACAATACACCCCTTTCATACGTTGAAATATGATCAACCTATGAAATTAAGCAGTATATTCTATTGTAGTGTCAACCTGTAAAGGCAACCAATGTGAAAAGTACACCAATTAGAAATTTTGATCTCACTATGACATAGTGTGGTTGAAATAAGAGGGTATTTAAGTTGAATTCCACATGAAGTAAACCCTAACTTCCATTACGTATCCTCTTCTCCCATCTACCGCCAGCGCCTCTCTTTTTCTCAGACTCAACTTTGCTATGCTTCTACATCTCACCCACCTTCTAGTGCCCTTTGCACAGTCTGTCTGCAATAAAAATCCCTTTACCTCTGACTTTTTCCTTTCTCATTCTCCTTCTCTTGACCTGGATCCCTCCCTCTGACTCTGTAACCCTTGCTGCCCTTCATGACCCTGCCTACACCTTCACACACTCTCCCTACCCCACTGGCAGTGGTGGTTGTGTAGGACTGTGTTCATCCTACAAACTTCCTATCTCTCCTACTCCGTTATCTCCCCCTATTTTTCCCACCTCTGAATACACAATCTCCACAATCACTGCCCCTATGGCATACATACTGGTCTGGTAGGTCAATTCTTAAACCACAGCTCCAAACTAATTGACTCTCTCCCTCCCGATCACCACCTCATTGTACATTCAACCTCCCCACATTGTGACTTCAACCTCCCCTCTCTCTCTGCTGCTCTATCCACTGACTTTAACTCTCTTAATAATAATAATAATAATAATAATTTCGCATTTATATAGCGATACAAACCCTCAGGTATCTGAGCGCTGCTTATTATTACCCACGGTGTGTGGTGCTCCTTTATCGGCCTCGGAAGGATGAAAGGCTGAGTTTGGCCCTGCCGGGATTCAAACCTGCGTCAGCAGGCCCTGCACAGATGTCAAAGCGAGCGCTCTACTCGCTGTGCTATCGGACCAGCTTGACTGCTACTTAACCACTCACTATCTCCTATCCACACTGTGCCCACCCATTCAAATGGAAACCCCCTTGACCTTATTCTCTTCTCAACTCCCTGCCTCTAATATCTCCACTGCGCTTTAGCCCTCTGACTACTCTATCGTCTTTGCCTCAATCTCTACTCCTGCTTCTTTCTCACTCTCTCCATCTACTACAACTATTATTAAGTGTGAGTTTCCCTTCTCGAAACTCCCCTGAATATCTCTCATCCTACGCTAAACTCACCTTTCCATCCACTGAAGAAGTCTTCACTAACTTGAACACTGCTCTTTATGCTTCCTTTTCCTCTCACTACCCTCTTTACTACACTCATTCCTAAATCCTCCCCTCCAAAACAACAAGGCAGAAAATGCTTTGTTGCACTTGGCCAAGGTCAAGACACTCCTCTGATCTCCAACTCTATCTCACTGCTCTTCAAAACTATTCCTCTACTCTTGACACTCCCAAACGTGACTTCTATATCATTTCACCTCAATCCTTTCAACATAGGAGCCTCCAAAAATCTCTCAACTCAATTCTCTGTCCTCCTAAACCCACTTCCATCTCCTATACTCTTTCTGAAAATGATCATGCTCTCTACTCTGCATCTAAAATTACTAGCATTCACAATACCGTTCATAATTACTTTCTATCCTCTCTGCCTGCACACTATTCTCCACCACTCCTACCCTCCTCTCCTCAAACTATGTCTTCCTTTGATCCCCACCAACTCAGATGAGATTATTACCCTACCTTTCAGGGCTAACACTTCCTGTGCCCCCACTGAACCACTGTCCCCGCACACGGTGAAGCTCCCAGTGTTGCTCCACATTATACTTCCCTCTTCAACTCCTCTCTTGACAGTGCCACTTTTCCTTCATCCTATAAGACCGGTACTGTCATTCCTCTCCTTAAGAAACCTGGTGTAAATCCTAACTGTCCTGCCAACTTTCGCCCTGTCTCACTTCTACCACACTATTGCAAAATCCTAGAGTGAGCAATATTCAATCGACTCACTAACTTGCGTGATACTCATTACATCCATTACCCTCTTCAATCTGGCTTCTGACCTCTATATTCTAACAAGATAGCTCTTCTCAATATCAGCAACTTCGTCTCTTCCGCTTGGCATGCAAATCTTTTATCTATTCTTATTTGTAATCTTATCGACCTCTCTGCTGCCTTCAATACTGTCGACCAGTCTGACCGTCTCTACATTATCTCTTCTTGGCATCAGAGATAAGGCCCTTGCTTTGTTTGCTTCATGCCCCAGACACTTCTACGTGCCCTGGAACAGCCTTTCCTCCCCACTCACCCCCCTTACTGTTGGAGTTCCTCAAGGGTCTGTTCTTGGTCAACTTCTCTTCAATCTCTCTATTTCAGCTCTTGGTGCCCTGATCTCCTCTAATGGATTCCCCTACCAACTCTTTGCTGATGACACTCAGATCTTCTTCTACTTTTGCTCCTTATCCAACAAACTATTGTCAAAAATGTTTAACTGTCACACCACCATCAAATATTGGATGGTGTCTCGCTCGCTCATGCTCAACACCACTATGACTGAAGCTCTCTGCTTCCTGGCCAAACAGGCTCTCTCCTCTCCTCCACTTCTTCGCTTCTCTCCTGACTACCTTCCAAACTCTGTTTCCACTCGTACTTTTGTTGTCATCATCGGCCCATCACACAATTTCTCACTCTTCCTCTTCAAATCTGCCACTGCAGCTAGACTCAATCTCCTCAAAATCAAATTAATCTGTCATCTACACCCTTTCTTTCAATACTTCTAAACAACTCATCTTCTCCTTAGTCGTTCCTAGATCTGACAACTGTGCCAGTCTCATCTACGGCCTTTCCAACTATACTTTTTCACCTCTGGACAAAGTCCTCAGCTTCGCAGTCCGCACACTTTTCAACCTTTCTCGTTTTACCTCTTCCCCCTCTCCCCGCTGGAAAGATTGGCGGGCTATCTAGGAAACAACGGGCAAAATATAAGCTTCTACTCGTCATCTTTAAAACTATCCATGAACTCACCCCACTCCCTACTCTCCTCCTCACTCTTTAAGATCATCTTCAGCTCACCTCCCTGCCACCACTTTGGCCCCCTGTGCTCCCTCTCGTTTCCACTCTCTCTCTCCATGGGATGTTGAAGGTTACAGAAAAGGAAACCTCTGTCCAACTGTATGAGTGCTGAACAGGGATAATATCTGGAGATTAGAGAGACCATGGTCCTTATCCAAGAGGTAGCCTGAATCATATTTTACCTAAGGCAGACTCGATCCCAAGAGACAGAAAAAGCAGAGAACAGAGAGCCCTGCTCATGGGATATTCCCATGAGGTTGTTTGTGCCACAATGATATTAGATATATGTCCTCTATAATTTTCTTATCAAGTCCCTGGCATAAGTGGAATTGGGAGGGAATGCCATTAGGAGGGTAATAATTCCAAATAGAATGCATTAGCAATTGATTGTGAAATTAACCTTTCTTTCTCACTTTATTCAAGCCCAAGTGAAATCTAATGTAGAGTGGAACAAAAAGCATCTTCTACTGCACAGCACAAATGTTTGATAAACTGTAACCAATTGAATGCAAGTAGACGGTTATAGCATGCTGGTGTGAAATGTATCTGGGTTTATGAGCATATTTAAAGCCAAAGGAAGTTTAGTTTAAATTGGAACGCAATAGCATTTCGGCGTAGGTTATGCAGTGCTTAGCAAACAAAGCTAAGTAAAGTGAACTCTGGAGCGTTTTCACAGGTTTAGTCAATTACTGAGGCTCTGGACAACATGGCAACATGCCGTAGCCTAACAGAGAATTTGTAAATCAACACTTGTGAAAGTCTAGTCATTGAAAAAGAGATTTGGGATGAAAGGGAGTTTAGCTGAACCCTTTCTCAAGTGCACAGTTACATTTCACCAATTACATTATGTTTAAGTGAGAGGACCCATAATTAAATACAGCCAAGTCATACAAGGGAAATGGGGGGATAGTTGATGTACTTTCAGAAAATCATAATTTAGTTGATACACAGTGACGATAAATTATACCATGCACAGTCTAAATTGATAACACAGATTCCCTAAATTGAAGCATGTAGATTTGGAAGTAGCCCACCATAGCTTTCATTTCAATATTATGCATAGAAAAAACCATACCACATTGCACATGGGAACACACTCCTAAATGGAAATATCTAGCAAATGCATTTTTCCATGTAATATTTCTCTGATACTAATACTTGTTTTTACTGGGGAAAATGAAAGCAAAGTGATTTATGTTGTACATTTATAGTGAAAGCATAACCTATATTAGCTGGCAAGAAGAATGCAACGAAATGTACATTGTTCTGTGCTAGCAATACATATATGCTTAGAAATATATAATAATATATTGAATGTGTGTGTAAAAGAATTCAAATGATTTTACCGGCGAGTTCATTTCTTCTAAATGTTTGTAAAATTATATTTTTGGTACTTCCTCAGCATGAAGTTACGGCACTACCTTTGAAATGAATCTTTATATTAAAGGGATAGTCCAGTAAAAAAAAATATTTTAAAAATAGATAGGCAACATTAAAAAAATAATACTAGTCCTTTTTTTAAAAAACTTCCTATGTAAAATTTTGAGCTATTCAAGCTCAAAATTCGCAAAAGCAAGCACATGGGCGCATCCATTTTGTGAAATGGAGGCCCTCCTGTGCTGGCTTTTGCTTTTGCGGCACTAATGAAGGAAAAGCCAGCCAGCTGTAGTAAACAAAAGCTACCCCTGGGTGGCTTTTCCTTCATTGGTGCTGTACGTGGAGGACGCGGAGTGTGTTGTTTGTGTGCCAACAACCCCTGCCTTCAAGGGGGAGTTAGACGAAGTGGCCTGACACTTTGCCACCAGAATATGTTGATACGTGCCACCGTCAGCAACCAGGTCTGCCTGCACCTACCATACTGGTGCTACCGCTGCTCCCAGGCCGTGGACGGTGACTGCCAAGAAAAAGTAAAAAATGGAAAGGAAAGAGGATTGCAGCTCCCACGAGTGCTTGTGTGCCCCCTAGGTCTGGCAGCTTCATGGCAATAACCCCTGCAAAAGGGGGAGGAAAGTGAATGTCTGGTGCCACTCCAGGAACAGCAACGGCCTGCCACCTTGCCACCTATACTGTGCTGCTGCCTGCCCACCATGAATGTACTGGGCCAATGTGGCCCCCGGCAGCAGCTTTTCCGGCCACTGAACTGTGGCACGGGGCTGTCCTGAACAGATTCCAATGCAAGCTGAACTGGTCTCCTGCAGCCCCGAACTAACTGCTCAAAATGGACATATCAATGCTGTGTGCCTGCAGACTCTGGACATGCTTAAATGGCCCAGTAACAAGGATCAAAAATCTGAGCTCCTGCAAATTGTCTGCATGCTTTAAATGGTGCCAATAGTTTACAATGATGACGTTCAAAGTGTTGAATTGTGTGATCTCACAGCCCCACAGACAGTGAAGTGTGTGAGATGAAACTGGTATCGTGCGCTGCCACAATTTGCCTAAAGTGGGATCAGTGACGATGTCTATTTGATGCTGGGGGCCTGCATGATATTAAAATGCTCAAAGTGGTCCCAGTAAGTGTGCTTGTCTGTAGCTGTGATCCTGCAACTAGTGGCAGGCTTTAAGTGCACTGAGGTTTGGGCACGTTATTGTCTTTGGGAATGCACATTTGCCCAGTCTAATAAAGGGTCCTTTGTGAAAATGTAGTGAGATTCCTGCCGTGCCGCCAGTACATTTTCTATCATTCTTTTTCCAAGTCACATGCTGGGCACACATCATACCTTGGCCAGACCATTTGCAAGTAAAGCTGGCGATATCGAGAACATTGAATCTCATCTTTAAAACGAGTGTGCATGCAAAGGGCTAATGATATCATCTAGATATGTCTCAAAGCCAAGTGCATGCTTTCTTTCCAGGTAGTTTGCTCCTGTGGATACACTAGTGCATGCGTCTACAGGTTTTCCTCTTTTACAATCTAATGCTACTCTCCTAACCAATGCTGCCCTCAATTTAGTGATGCAAGAGAGATGAATCCACAAATTGCTCAAATTCAGGTTATATAAAAAATGCTTTCAATGCATAGACCATGGCAACAACATCCCCTCTTCTATACTCAATATATGAGAAAATGACTCCCTATATTTGCCCAGGGGAAGCCCAAATCCTTATCCAGTATAATATTGATCTCAAATTAAGGTCATCATCAATTGGGGAGGAAGGATAGCTCAGGGGTAACGCGTTTGTCTTGGAAGCAATGCAACACAGCGCAACACAAATACGAATCCGGATCCCGCGCTCGGAAACCACACGGTATTAAGTGCTTTATAAAAGGACGAATTATAATTGGTTTAAAGCCAAATTCCAAAAAGAGCAGAGGATTAGGGCAACTAGTAGGCCAGTGATGGTGAACCTATGACACGCGTGTCAGTGCTGACACGCGTAGCCATTTGGGGTGACACGCGCAGGATTTCATGCGATTCATCCTCGGCTCCTGCACGGCTGCCGAGGATGAAAGAATCTGTGCTGGAGGAATGGTAGGGGGGGCGGCAGTGGCGGCCGCTATCATAGGGCGGCAGGGCGCCGCCCCCCTATCTAGGAACCCCCCACCAGGTGCGAGTGTTGTCACAGATTCAGAAGACATTCAGAAGTTCTTCTGAAACGGTTTGTATTTGCCAGCAGCAGGGGGTGCTGTGGTGACAATTACCTTCCTATTGTTGCTGCCGGCCCATGAATAGGATTCCTATTCATGGGTCGGCTCACTGGAACAGCGGGGCTCATCCCATTTTGCATTGTTTTTGCCAATAGCAAAGTGCGTGGAGCTCCTAGCTCCACGCACTTTACGTAACCCTTTTAAGTTGGAGGCTGGCGGGGCGCTTGAGGGGTGGCCCCGCCAGTATCACTATGTGCGCAAACAGCGGACCGAAGATCTAATCTCCCTCCCTCCCTTCCTAGATACAGTAATGTCATTGGCTGTTTGCCAATGGCTGACAAACAGCCAATGAAATTACTGTATCTATGCAGGCAGCAGCCAATGAGTTGAGCGTGGGGGTGGGGTGCATGAGTCATCCACACTTCTCTAGTCTATTCCATCGTCGTCCTGCACGTGTTGTTCGTGTTTGTGCTGTGCTGAGCTGCCCTGCCCTGCCCACCAGAGAGAAAGAAAAGTGAGCAGAGCAGGCCAAAGAAATGTTCCCTCCTACTTAGTCCGCTGCAGTAAGTACACTGTTCACTGTTCTGTATTGGCCAAGGCAACTTTTACTTGTTGCTTGCAATTCTTGGCCTTATAGTGCAGAGCTCGCGTGAGTCCGCTCCATTAGAAGCCAGTCGGGCACCTCTCGTCATGTGAGAGAGGTGTCGACCGCTTCTCAAGGTGTACTGTCTCCAGCACTGCTGGAGACAGTACACCTTGGGGCCTGTGGAGCAGCCCTGGGCCCTGGTAGTGCAGTGCTCCCACAACTGTCGGTGCGCTGCTGGAGACAGTACACATTGAGGCCTGTGGGGCAGCCTTGGCCCTGATAGTGCTCCACCGGAGCCTCTGACTTCGGGCCCTTCTACTAACAAGCAGCTAAAGGGGCCTTCGAGGGCGAGGGGCCGGCACAACCAGAGAGGAGGCCTCAGGAAAGGAGGGTGGTGAGAGCTTCTGGTGAGTCGTGTGTCTTACTGTCTTCCTGACTGGAGGTGACGACACATTGCTGCACATTTGTGGTGCGGTTGGTGTGGCGGTTTATGGAGCGTGTGTAGAAATGCTGCATCCGTCCCAGGGCAAACCTGCAGTGCCATTTGGTTTGGAGTGTGTGTAGAATCATGTCTGAAAAGTCTCTTATTGGCCAATGACCGCACAAGTTCTCTGCAAGCAACACGTTTGTAAATGGATGACGGCAGTAAACCCTTATTCTGTGTGGTTTAACGATCCGCTGCTTGCAGACGCCTGTACAGAAAGGAAGGTTGCTACCGTGGACGCAGAAAGGCATACTGTCACAGGACAACACGTGCTTATTCTAAAAAACAAGTGCAAATTAAAAAAATAAGTGCCGAGATTGCACCTTTTTTATTTGCACTTGTTTGCCAAATGTGCAAGTAATCTTATTCATTAAGACCACATGCATATTTCAGTGGAGCAGGACCACAGTGCAAAAGATGCGCTATCCAGGAAAGCACCCTTGCATAAATTAGTGCTACCGCCCTGGTCGTGTTGGCCGACGCTGTGCAGTGAATGATAGGCTGAGGCCGGCCTGGCAGGCCATGGCCTTCCCTGGTTAGTGGGTAGGTTTCCTATAAAGTCCCGCGTGTGTATATATAACTCAAACTATGGTGCTGCTACTTTATAGAAGCTTGCCCATCGGTGCCCGGGGCTGCCCCCATCCTTTTTGCAAAGGTCTGAAAATGTGGACGTTTAAAAACCGCAACATGAACATAAGGAATTTCAGGGCACTGACTGCTGTGTGAATCATCTTGCCTGCAGCCTTAGACACTCTGCAATGCACACTTTAGTAGGCCACGTGTAGTCTGTCAGTATTACTTTGTCAATCCTTAAATGTGCAAGAACTTGTGGCATTTGGGGTACATGTATGTAGAGTGGAAAATAAACATTTTCTTGTGGCACAACGAAACCAGCACAGTATGTTATGTGGCAAAAATGCTTACAGGCAGCACGGCGAGGACGTTAGGGAGGACCCGCAGGAGAGGAGCACGGGAACAGTGCACGCCTCTCTCCAGACAGGCCGCAATGCAGTCGCTACCAGACTGACCTTCACAGTAAGCAGGGGAAGGAAAGTGGGGAAAGATTATCATTATTAGCAATAATGCTACTTAGGTTTGGGGTCTGCTGCAGACCCCAAACCTATCAGGGCATGCTGGGCGTTGTAGTTTTGGCTAAACTGAACTGCTGCAGAGCCATAGGCTGTATAAGATCATGCTGGGCATTGTAGTTTTGGCTCTGCAGCAGAGCAGCTGAGCCAAAACTACAACTCCGAGCATGTTGCACCATAACCTATACTACTATATAGTCAAGTGCAACATGCTGGGAGTTTTAGATTTGGCGTAGCTGCAGAGCCGTAGGCTGTATACAGGCATGCTGGGAGTTGTAGTCATATAGTAATAAAAGTTTCAACCCCTTTTGTCTGTAGGCCTGAACTCCGGCACAGAGAGTCTACTCCTGGGACTTCCGGTTACAACCGCACCACAGCAGAGAACAGCGGAGTGCCGAGGGGAACTGTGAGCGCCATTAGCAGCAACTATTGGGGTGCCATGGACTTGTAATTGCCCACAATAACTGAGATAAGTGAGGGGGAGGTTGTGTTAGCCAATTAGGGGTTAACTAGCCTAACAAGCTATCTATAATTATATCTGCTGTCACTGGCCCACTGATGGAGCACCCATAAAATAAAAAACAAAGGTTAAGTAAAGGGAGTGGTAGTAGCAGTGGCCGACCCTTTCAAGAGACATGGAGCGAGATGTATGGCATTATAGAAAAAAATGGCAGATCATTTTGCGTTCTATGTACTGAAACGGTAGTAAGCAGAACGTGGAATATAAATAGACATTTTGAAACTAATCATTCCCAGCTCTTGGAAAAAAGTGTGGATGAAAGGAGGGAATACATTTCCAGGAAGCTACACCTTTATAAGAGCCAATCTAACTCCATCCTTAAATTTATAAAAGGCTCTACAAATTTAAACTCTGCAAGTTTGAGCATTGCTCACTCCATAGCTCAGCATGCAAAAGCGCTTAATGAGGGAGAATTTATTAAAGAAACTCTCCTAAAATGTGCGCCAGTTCTATTTCACGATATGCAGAATAAAGATGCAATTATTAAGAGAATATCTGAGTTACCACTCAGTAGAAATTTCATAAAAGACCGAATAATGAGACTGAACACAAACGTACAACATCAATTAAAGAGTGACATAAGGAATTGTAAATATTTTTCCATCTCTCTTGATGAAACTACTGATGTCACATGGCATGCTCAGTTGGCCATTATTGGTCGATATTCTGATGGTCACACAATGAGAGAAGAGTTGATAAAGTTAGTATCAGTGCCAACAAGTACATCAGGAAGCGAAATATGTAAGGTTGTTATGCAAAGATTCTGCGACCTAAGCATTGATATATCTAAAGTTGTGTCAGTGACGACAGATGGTGCCCCAAACATGGTGGGGAAAAAAGTTGGATTTGTGAAATTGTTTACAGAAGCTATTGGACATCTGATTGTGCCTTTTCATTGTATTATCCATCAGGAGGCTTTATGTGCCAAGGCAGGATTCACTGACTTAAATGACTTAATGTCAGTTGTTACAAAAATAGTTAATTTAATAGCTGCTCGCCTCCTTCAAAAGCGAGAATTTTCAGCACTTTTACAGGAGGTTGATTCCACCTACAGTGGACTGCTGATGTACAATAATGTAAGATGGCTGAGCCGAGGCAAGGTTCTTGAGCGCTTTGTGGAGTGCTTTGAAGAAATTAAGGTATTTCTTGAAGAGAAGGATCTGAGAAACTTTCCTCAGCTCAATGATGATAAGTGGGTCAACACCCTGATGTTTTTTACAGATCTCTCAGTTCATGTTAATGAACTGAACTTAAAGTTACAAGGTTTTGGCAAAAGTATTGATGTTATGTTCGGATACATAAAAGCTTTTGAAAGTAAAGTAAACATTTTCAAGCGAGATGTAGAAACTAAAACGTATAAGTATTTTCCTCGAGTATAAAAGCATTTTGAGAAGGCCAGTGCAGCTGTACGAAATGAAGTGGAACTCTTGCATATGAAGTACCAGCATGTTTTAGACTCGTTACTTGACCAGTTTACTGATAGATTTAGTCAATTTAGAAGCCTAGAACAGACCATGAAAATAATTAAGTATCCTGATGTAGTAGTCTACAATAGTTTGGAATTAAATGGTTTCCAATGGATGCAAATAGATGATTTGGAGATGCAGCTTGCAGAATTTCAAGACAGCATCTGGGCTCAGGTGTTTGTCGACTTGAGGTCAAAGCTTGAGAATCTGGAAAGGGGCCGCTTGGAGAATAAAGATGAGTGCCACTACGAACAGGAAATTTGGAGTGCCTGGAACAGACTACCAGACACTTTTAGCACCCTGACAAATATAGCAACAGCTTTACTCACAATTTTTCCTTCTACGTACTTTTGTGAGACCTTATTCTCAGCATTAAATAATATCAAAACCAACAAAAGAAACAGATTGACAGATGAGGTTAGTAGCGCTTGCTTGGGCCTGAAGTGTACAAAATACCAACCTTCAATTGAAGATTTAGCCAATGAAATTCAGCAACAAAAAAGTCACTAATAGGCAGGTTAGTTAAAGAATTCGCCCTCCCCCTCACTTATCTCAGTTCACGGCAGGGCTGTGGAGTCAGCTGCTTCCAGCTCCACGTCTTCATCAGCATGCCGCTCCGGCCCGCCCCCGCTATGAATATTCATAATCTTCGCCCTCACGTCACTAGGAATATTCATAGCAGGGGCGAGCTGGAGCGGCATGTTGATGAGAACGTGGAGCTGGAAGCAGCCGACTCCACAGCCCTGGTTCACGGCACCGCAAACAAGTTCAATAATATCAAGGGCAACATACGAAATTGACTGATGAACAAAGAAGTTACTAAGCAGGTATGTTAAATAATTTGTTTTTGTTTTATTAAATACAATTATATATTGCAATTATACATTTTTGTAGTTTAAACTATAAATTGCGCAAAATTATGTTTTTTTGTCGGAAGTGACACACCACGCGAGTTATGCTCGATTTTTTGCCGATTTTTGACACACCACACCAAAAAGGTTGCCCATCACTGTGCAATGTGAGTACATTTAAAAAAGAAATACCTTTTCAGCCACAGAGAGATTATGACAGTTCTCATACCCCCAACTGACCGCCCCATACAGGGCAGCTGATTTGGCTTGGGCCCGGTAAATCTGGAGATATCTTTTTTCCATTTACCGATACCATGAGAACTATTCATACACCTCTACAAGAGATTCCATGAGATTAAAAACACTTGCAAAATACAAGCTCAAAGAGTATTTAATTACGGGCATGCCCCTGGTGAAAGTGTATCAATGAGTAAAAGGACTGAAACCTGTCAGGTTTGTTAGCGAAAAAATGATGATACACGGAGCAGGAAAGGCAAGATAATGGTGTGTAAAATAAACAAATATGTTTTAATGAGTTTAAAAGATAAGATTACATCATATTGTGAGAGAACCATCAAGGTGCAAAAACACAGGAGTCGTTCAGCGCATAGACCTCTGATGGATGTTCCATAAACCATAATAATTTAAATGATGTTCTAATGGCAGTGCATTTCCCAAAGTAATAGATCCGAATAATGTGCAATTAAGTATGTATTTTCATTAGAAAAACAAAGGGATCCTTCTCATGACTGAACAAGTTACAAAAACATTAACATCTAATTGTAGTGGTTTAATGTTGTTCAACTGTGTAATATGCTTACAGGGGTAGCTTTATATATTGCAATTTATATAGAAGGTTTATCAGGACACCAATATAAGTCCAAGTGGTTGGGGTATTATGTTCACTCTTGTCAATTTCTGAAAAATACAAGAGTAGCATGGGTGAATTGAGTATGTTATGTTCCTGTTTGTCCATATATGAAGTACATTCTCATCTCATCACCACCTTATGCAATTATGCATATACATAGTAGATATGTACAGTGATCCTCTGTCCTTCCCAATACAGTTTTATAACTGCCCTGATTGGCCCTGATGCTAAGAATTGTTCCAACTTAATTTCTTATGTCCTCAGAATCAGCATAAATTACCACATTCAGTGTCACCATGTCTGGTGTTGTGGACATGTTTGTTGGCACTGCATTCCCCCATGCCCAGAAAAAGTGGTAGGGGAGGTAGTGGATAAAGTAATTTTGCCAGAGAAGTTTTCTTTAGCTGCTTCTGTTTACAGGTTAAACTATGATAGCAATCATTTTATAATCTGCACCCTACTTCTTTATTATTAAGAAAGGATCCAGCCCTCCATCTAATCTCACTCTTTGACTAAACAGTCAAATCTCTCTTCTATATGTTTTCCTTTATCACACTTCACTGTTCACATCTCTCAGTTATGGCCATCACAGATCACGGAAACACGTCTCCCCATGGCAATGCAGTTCCAGCCCCCTACACACAAAGTATGCTACCGTCTCACAATCCCTTCAACCAGTGAAACAAGGCCAAGGGGTTTGTCTGTATGCTCAGTAGGTCTTTGAATCTGTCCCTCTTCTGCCATGTGACTCCCATCGCCTTTCAAGCACAATGCTGTCCAACTACTGGTTCCTACCACTCTGACTGTTCCAACCATCTGCTGGTTCAAAGCTCCGTCAACATCTTCTTTCCTGACCTTAATGAACTCCTTGATTCCTTCTCCACTGAGGCACCTATTGTACTAAAGGGAGACTTCATCCATCCCAACATCTCACTGCCTCCTGTGTCAACCTACAATCTTATCTCGCTGTCCACTTCCTGATTGTCCTTAACAAGCTACTCAAGCCATCTGCCTTGAATCACCATACTTAGGCTGGAGCGGGAAACTACGATGTGTTCAAGCCACCACCACAGTCACAAGTCTCACTCTTCTATACTTCTTATCTCCTTCAAGGAGTCCCAGTCTGCCCTCACTACAACTCTTGACTATGACAAATCAAACTGGTACACAAATCTAATCTCATCTCTTCATTAGCATTCCTGCAATTTCTCCTCTAGCCCTCAGCCCATGCTGGCTCTTGCTTGCCCACACTCAATATACACCTCGATATCTTACAACAACTTACAACAACTTTACCTTCTAATTCTATTTAATCACAAAAGACTGACTTCTACATTACCTCTCCCTCTATCCTCACATTTCCAACATTCCCTTTAGCAAATATTACTTGTGTCTGTCTGTTACTCTCTCAGTGAGTTGTATTTCAGCCTGAGGGTGGCCAAACTGTTGTGTTCTCTTCTGGAATGCTTTGTACCTGAGGCAGGCAGACGCCTCTCACCCTTTACCTGCTCCCAACATGACACTTCCTTCAACAAATGTTGTGCCATAGTTTTGTCTGCCTCGTATAAAGTAGCAAGTGACCCCCCTATTCTCTGCCCACCCCAAGGATATTGCCAACAGTCAGTGTGTCTCTCTCCCCACTCACTACTCCAAAACCCATTCGGTGTTCACCAGAATCACTGTCTATCTGATAACTAATGTGTTCAATCTATCTTTTGATGAAGCAACTTCACTGGGACTGGACTCACACACTTCTTGGACTTCCTCACTTCATACCAATAATCAAGGGCTGCCTCACTCGTGCTCAAGCACTCAAAAATAGGCATCCAGGAAGTATTATCTAACTGAAGTGTGTGAAGAATCTGGATGATTCGTCTCTTATCCCCATGGGGGAGTCAAACTCCTAATCCAAACCACCTTGTCTGCATATATAGATATGGAAAAGACTTTATCTCTCACAACAACTGAATTTCACAACAAATCCTTCTTTACCTCTCTTGGCTGCAGACAATGCTGAACAGCCTGAATGCCCTAGGCAATGAAGAAAGACACTGTTTCAGTTGTCTTTGTGACATGTATAAGAAGAGGAAGAGCTGTAAAGCAGGAAGGAACTCCTATGGAGGCAGGGGAATTGCAATGCAGATGTGATCCTCCGCAGTGTTGAGGTCCTGGACGGGCAGAGCCACATTGGGCCATGGAGCTAGTGGAAACAGTGAGGAGGAAGAAAATGATAACCAAACGCCTACAGGTTGGGGGTCTATGTGACCGAGAAGCCCAGGTCAGAACGGGAGTGGAGACAGAGAGATCTCTGTCCCGTTTGGTGGCATGAACACAAGAGAGCTGCGGTGGCCAGGAAGGCCAGCAATGGATGCCGACCCAATACCATATGAGGGAGCTTCATCACTGAGTTTTGCACAAGACAGACCATGGTTGAAGAGGTGCGTAGCCACAAGGAAAGCCGCAGAGGTTTCAGGAGCCTGAGAAACCCAACAAAAAACCTACCGCTACAAGGTACGAAACTTGTAAATAACAATTGGTAAGCAGGTTAAGTTTATGGAAACCTGAGAAACCCAAGAGTGGAAACACTCTATGAAAGGAGAATCGAGAGAAATACAAACACTGTAATTAACTGGGAAACTCCACAGGTTACAAGATCCTAAGCGTGCAAACTCCCTATGAAAGGGGGAGTGAGAGTAGACAAATACTCTGAAAATCTGCTGGAAAAGCTAATCAGGGCACGGGAGCACGAGAAACCCGAGAGTAAAAACCTCTATGAAAGGAGGACTGGGAGAAGTATCAACACTATGTATAATGGCCGGGAAGCTATCTAGGTTACCGAAACCTGAGAAACCCAAATGAGCAAATATCCTATAAATCCAAAAAAGCCACAGAGAGAAATTTCGAACTCTGAACATCCCAGGGTAAACCACCAACCCTCAGGGTAAACCACCACCCTATAAATATATAAATAAATCCTTTGTGTAAAAGAAAGCAAATGCGCTGAGGATTTAGCGGCTTTGGGGTGTCCCAGTGCTTCGAAGAAGGAAAAGTCAGATACATTTTATTTTCTCAACAAACCTTGAGGAATGGGATTGTTTCTTCAAGAAACCCTTTTCATCAATAACAAGCAGCGACTGAAATCCTTAAACCTATTATCAAAGCTGGGAAGAATATCCTGGAAGACAAGAACATTTGAAGACTAAGAACAAGTCAAGTGTAACCTGGGCCATACAACTGCAAACTATCCTGGACAGCAAGAGCAGCGGTCTTCTTGCATTCATATCTTGTCATGTAGGTGCCTTGATGTCATTGCTCTCCGTCACAAGTGACATATGTGCCCATTGAATTGCACATGGTTGTTTTTGATGTTTACTCAAGGAAACTGGACTTGCATAACTAAAGTGAGGGCCACTTTGAGAAGAAGTGTTTCCTTAATCAACAGGAGTGGAAATTGTGTTTCTGTACTACTAATGTTAAAACCATTAGCTACAACGTAATTATGTATGAGAACTTTGTGCTAGGACCAGAATCGTGTACAACTATTAAGAGCACGTCCTGTACATGAATCACTGTATTTGTGTTAATAATAAGTTCCAGATCAGGTGGAGGTTAAGCTAGGCTGGGAGCTTTTACAATTCAGATTGTTTTGCAAAAGGTTTCAAACAATTTGTGGCAGCTAACCTATAAGGGGTTGGAGTGTAAAATCTGTGCTTTACAGACTGAGCCTACTTATCACTTGGTAAGATAGTGTAGTAGAGTTATTCATGCACATTCACAGGGCACTTGCTGCTATGCGTGTGACGGAATGGTGAGCATATAGAAGAGAGAAAAGCATATTTGTAATTATCATTTTCATCTATACAGCAGACACATTTGCAAAACTGTTCAAAGAAATAGAATTGGTAGCCGTCGGATGCGACCAACGCCTCGTCAGAGGCTAATGTGTAAACCTACTGCTGTTCCAATCTTCCATTTGAAACAGTGTCCCTAATGCAAGCATCCCATATGATGCCTAAAGTCGAGTTCTGCTGAGGGGCTGCACCTTTGAGAGCATGCATTGGGTACTTGTTGCAAAGTGGCGCTCTTCTAGCCCCCCTGCCTAGAAGTGAACACAGAGTTACTCAGAACTTGACAGAGGAACCCCAGTCTAAGCACTGCAGCTAAAACCTTGGGGATGATCTTAGTGTATTCATTTTGAAGAAAACTGTCTGCCGTGCTTCCCCATGAAAGAAGACTTCTTAGTACTGATGGGTTCAATGAAGTTATCCAGGAACAGCTCTCCTCCAAAGGTCCTCTATGTGAATTGATACCAATTGGTGCAGTGTAAAGTGTATTCCTCTGTGTTCGCCATATCTCAGCAACTAGCTTACACTCACAAGTGTTTGTTTTTGTTCTTCCAGTGGTTTACATCCCTCCTGCTTCCCACTACATAAAACCCAGGAAAACATTTGAAATCAATTCTGACAGGACCTGCATAAAGGTAGGTAGGCCAAGGTAGGACTCATCTACCTTGGATGTTCACCAGTGTGGACATCCAGCATTGTGCCCTCCCCCTGAATACACTCCAAGTTTAGATCATGTAGCGCTGTAAATATAGTGTATATGACTGTTAATTTCTGATTTACAAAATTAGCTGCTAGTCATTGTCATCCTAATACCATGTTCTAATGAACTTTTGTCATCTGCTCCTCTTGACATTACAAGTGTACCCCCACCTATGCAAAACACCATTTTACAGGGTCGCTCGGTCTATAGCACCACCACTGCAAAACGTGCCTGGTAGGTGCACTATCCCACTGTCTCAACAAATAGAAATAAATGCAAATAACGAAATGCATTCAAAACATAAGATCATCTGGCACAGAATATTGGCGCACCACAGACGGGACCCTCAACAGAATCTAATGAAAAGTTGAAGGTTATAGGGAAGAAGACCAGGTCCTCAAGTACACTGATGGAAGTGTAACATCTGACATACCAGTATGCTTTTGAATTGGGTGTTTGTTTAATCACATGGTTACCAACTCTTCATCCATATGTTGTATGATGTGCTCACATGCCACTACTAGCACTCCTTGCAAATAAGTATTGTTTCATTAGATGTATCATTACTCAGATGGATGTGTGCCATTGATAGTTGTTCTTGCTTTGCTGCAGTGGGGCATCTGTGTCTAAACGTAAAAGACACAAATTGCCACAGAAGCCAAAGAGGTGAAGTAAGACTATTTTCTCTTTGGAAAACAGACATTAGATAAAGTTTGTTGCCTCCCAAATCCGAGAGGGAATAAAATATTTGGACGCATGATGGGTGCAGGAGGGTTCCCTGTATCAGTACTCTGAGTGGTTTGTAAGACCAGTTTTGAATGCTGCCATTACAGCCCTCTGGGTGCAAAGAGAGCAATGGAGCACTGCATGCTTGCAAATCCAGAACCAATCGTGATCCACTGTGGTCTTAGATCTTTGACCAACATCTGTTGTCAACAGTGAGAAAACTACTTCTGGTGACATCCGGTAAAAAGAGACCTCTGTTTTGATTGCTTTAAATTCCACATGTCTGGAAAAGCTGGATTAGTGTTAGTGTAACTGGGGGGAGTAGACAGTGGGAATGCAAGAACATAGCAAGGACTGCAGGATGGAAGAAAGCAGGAAGGTAGAAAGAGAGAGATGGCAGAAAGGAGGACTGAGGAGAAGATTGATAAAAAAAGATGAGATGCAAGACAAGAAGGCTGGAAAGGGGGACTTAATTAAACATGGGAGGCGGGAATAATTCTATTCCTCCTTCCGTTCCTCCTTAAAATCACTCTTTCTTCACCCCACTCCCTGACTTCTCTCCCCTTCCTCCTCTTCTTTCTCCTCCCTACTCCATCTTCCTGTTCCTTTATCTTTCCCTGTCTCCCCTAGGATCTTCACCCTCCCTACTACTCTCTCTACTCCCTTTTCCCTTTCCCTTTTCTCCTTCCCATACCCTTCCTCTTCTCTTCCTTCCCAAATGCAAATTGTTCCACATGCTGTTTTTCTGGTTTGATTCATGTATATTTTATTGCTTCTATGTTTGATATTTTTCTTGTTGTTAAACTGTAAAGCGCTTTGGAGTAAAGTGCTATATAAACAATAAAATACAAATACAAATACAAATAAAGAATCAACTAGGGAATGGTGAGTGAAAGAAGCAAGACAGCAGTTATAGAGATGAAGAAGGTAAAGAAGGGAGAGGATAATTTGCCGAAAAAAAAGATAGACCAAACAATTGGAGGCAGTAAGAGAACGTAGGAAGGAGGGAAGGAAAAGGAAGAAGCATGAAAGATAAAGTAATAGAGGGAGTGAGGGTAATGACAAGCTAGAAGAGTGGACACATGGAAAGAGAGAAAGTAAGAAGGGAGGGAAGTACATAGATGTTAAGAATGGACATACGAAAGGGCAAATGAAAGGCAGAACAAAGGAAACAAATGAATGAAAGACGACAGGAAGGAAGATAGGAAGAAAGTAAGAGAGCGAGGGGGAATAAAGAAGCGCGAAGCGACTGGACTAAGGGAGGGTGCAGCACAGAATCATTGAAAGTGATTCTATCTAAAAACATTACAAGTATTCCTTCTTACCCTTCTGCCTTGATCTCTGGTCTTGATGAGGAATACACCATGTTTGTATAGTATGGGCTAACCACTCTGATAGTTAGATTCCTTGCCTAGCTAAAAATGCAATGATCTGCCATCAAATGTAGTCAAGCTTAGTGCATCTGTGACACAACATCTCCAGACTGCTTTAGTCCATTTCCTCAGTTCTGACGAGGGAAAGACACATTTACTGATAGAATTGCGTCATTTTATAGTCTGTATCTCTCTGCATGATTCCATCACTGGGGACAATGGAAAGTGCCATTGTTGTCACAATTTAAAATATCTTCCCATAGGTACGAGTCCTAATTGGAGAGCACAGGTTGTATATTATATTGGTGCCGTGGGTATAAAACACCCAACACGTTTAAAGATTGTAATCCGCAATGGGTGTATAAATCCCACAACCAATTTACGTTGTTATTCCCTTGGCTGTCTCATGCACAGATTAAAAGTGGTACAAATGTTGACAACTTAAATAGTCAATTAAGTCAATAAATAAGCTCAGATTTTAGGCTAATAACACAATAGGTACCCAATCTAAAATGCTACCCTTTATTAATACTTGGCACAGCTTCTCTTCATGTTCCGCTAGTACTCTGTATTTTCTTGTTCTACTGTGCTACCTACAGTGAGTAGATGACGTGAACATACTCCTTTTCCAAATCTTTATCAAACCTATACTTTTTTTACCAAGCATTTTTTTCCATTCATCAGTCAATTCTTGAGTCGTAAGTTGGTTTCATGTAAGGTGCATGAGTGAAAGTTATAGGGGAATTATTGGAGATTGTGGTAAGTCTGTGGAGCAAATGCCGCTCGAAAGACCTTTAGATATCCCTGGCATGAGTGTTTAGGTCCTTTTCTTTGCATCTGAAATTTGAGCAGAACCCTCTCCGGTTCGGAAGCATCTCAAGACTCTCCTCTTTGCTTCTGCCTTCTCTCTTCCTCTTCCCTGCTGATCTCCTGGCTGTCACTGCACTGGTTACCTGGCTACCCTCTGAACCTCAGGCCCAGGTCCCTGCCCCCCAGATGCACACCTGCATCACCGCC
This sequence comes from Ambystoma mexicanum, assembly GCF_040938575.1. NCBI lineage: Eukaryota > Metazoa > Chordata > Amphibia > Caudata > Ambystomatidae > Ambystoma > Ambystoma mexicanum. Next base: position 1,085,864,470 of record NC_090926.1, on the reverse strand, counting down.
TGGCAACCATGTAGATAGGGCTGTATCTGTAACCCTACAGTCCCCTTAGCGGCACTCCCTTTCACTTGCTGCCTGCACCTAACTCTTGCACTGGCCCCTGCTGACCACACTTCCTTTTTCTTGTTTTGTTTGCGCTTTGTTGATCCTATGTCCAGCACTTCTCCCCCTCCACTTCCCCAGGCACTTCTCCCCCATTCCTCTCCCTACACTTGCGCGATCCAATGTCACTGGGCCTAGTAAGACTGCTGTCTTGTTCCCCCCTGTTCCTTTCCCATGCCTCGTCATGCCTTGAAACACATGTGTATAAGCGCGCTATAAATTAAATATCATAACATATCTAAGATACCAGTAACGTTTTACATCACTTTGAAATGTGAGGAATGAATACACATTGGGCGAAATGTAGGTTCTGGTCTCTAAAAATGAAATGAGGCCTAATCAAAGATCAATTGAAATGTGCATTTGGTGACGCTACAAGAACAGAACCTAGTGTTAAAGTTGATGAGTTATTGTGCTGAAACCATAACGATGCATGTAACACTGCTGCCCTCTTTAGAGACAGGTTGTCTAAGGGGAAGATGCCCAGTTCAGCTTGCATTAATGCAATGGGAGTAGTCCCATTAAGTCCAAGGGCTTTTCAAGTCTATCATCCAATTAATCAATCCATGCACACCACTAGAAGCAACAACCTGTTCCACTGTGGAATAACAGATATTATTACCAGAAATAAACTACAAACTCCATATTGCAAATCAAATCGACTGATGGCTACTATAAGCTGGCAACTTCGATTCTCAAATGCCTCCCTATGAGAATGCGACGTCAGACAATTATAACACAAAATTCCAGGATATTTCAAGTACTTCTCTAACTGTGCTTGGCGATCACCAATTTGCAATTTAATCATTGTAAGCTTTTGCCTACATGTGAAACATTTTACCTTTGCCTCTAGGGGCTTCAGTAAGAGATTATTGAGCTGTGAATCTTTAATTCTTCCATGAGATCTAAGCGTCTCTGCAGACCAGTGGGGGAAAGTGATCACATTCTGCGCATTAACTTAGCCATTCCATTCGCTCTAGTTCCAATGTTGATGGGAATGATCAGCCTTGTTCTAAATAGTTCCCAGATTAACAATATCGAGATGTCAATGCAATAGTGAAAGAAGTCGATTATTATATTTTTACAAGAAACCTCACCTTAAAGTCAATCGAGCATTCACTAAGATTGGCACATACGAAATCATTATCGTTTTTAACAATGCTGGCTCACTCCCCCAGTGGTGAAACTTAGATCATCACTTTTAACAAGATATATCACAATCTTACTAATTGTTCATGTAGGACGGCGAGTCAAAGTCAGGCAGGATCCCCTTTTTACTGACCCCCTTCAGTTAACTCGACTAACAAAATGACAACAATGTGCACAGTATGGTCCAATGGTGCAATTAAATAGTAATTGCCAATAGAACACGTTTCTAAAGCTAAAAGAAAAAGTAAACTAAAAGACTGCTGTTGGATCCCTCTCATGGTGCTTTTGTACTTTGGTAATTTCATCACTAATAATCTAATATTGTATATGTGTTTCATAGCACACGCAATAGTCTTTTAATCCAGTACATTCAATGCAAATTACTCCTCAACCCAGTGTTACAGGTATGATTTATTCAATTGGACAAAATTACCGGCTGGTACTTTATGTTAAAACATTTCAACACTGTCTCCATTTCTGATGTGGTGTTAAACGTAACAGTAGAACAATAAAATAAACAACAGATTTAGCACTAAAGCAGCATCTGGCTCTACATACACATGTTCTTACAAATACTGCAACACATTGGTGGTATTTGAAACCCCATTCCCAGACTCAATAACTATTTGATCCTCTAGGCTTGACATGCAGCATTAGTGTTAAGCATCTTTGCAATGAGTTGGATCCCACCTCCATACCTTGAATCCATGTACCATAATTATTTTTGTCAGAGGATGATAGCAAAGTCTCCTTGTACCGCCCAGGAAACTGCATCCACAGATTCATTATGCTTTGTTTCTTAGCTCCATAAAAGGTAGGTTCTCCTCAAGAAAAATGGAGTCCTGTGTGGTTGGGCCTTAGTGCAATCCCAGTGAAGGTCCTTTCTTCTCTTGAAAAACGAGAGGAATGTGGTTATATTATTGTAGTTAGTTCTCCAATAAAGCCCTACACGTTGTGAAGTCCAAGTGGAAGCTTTGAATGGAGGTATCCACACTGTGATTGGGGGATTAGCCCCGACCCCTAGGCTGGCATTTCATTGATCTGACAACGAGGGGAATGTAGAGAGAGAGAGAGGTGTCAAGTATTTTCTGATTGGCAGGTCAGATGAAAAGAGAACACAGGGAGATATCCTGTCTTTTCGGAATGGTGGGACATGTGAAGAAAGAGAAACACGGGTTACCTGCACTTTCTGAATGATCCAGAAAGATACTGTATGATTGAAGAGACGCAGCAACAAAATAAAAAGGCAGCAATAATTTCTCCTTTTGAGGACTTCATCCCATGGACTAATATGCACTTGTAGGTGTTCGACAAAGCATATACATTTAGATGAAGGTTTTGTACAGTTACCGTTGCACCCGACTGCAAAATGGGATATCTAGTTAGTTTCAATTCAGAGGGAAGTTTTTGCACAGTTGCTGTTCCACCTGAGTGAAACATGGGATGTCGGGTTGCTCCTGTTAGGCTCTCCTCATCGTCTGTTCTTTGGATACGCCACAATATGTCACAGTTGGAACATACTTTCAGCATGCCCTGATGGCTGAATCTTTAGTACAGCCAGGCATCATATAAACTTACAGGATTGACACTCACTTTAAGGCAAGAAGTATGCTGGTCTGAAAAACTTGTTTTAGGAGGATCAGCTGTCTGGGGACTAGTTAGAAACGAAGATAGACAAGGTACTCAAAGGAAAATGCTCCATCATACTTGAGATTGAAAACACATGAGCCATCAACATTTTCTTCGACAATCCTTTTCGGCCAACCCCCACATAGGCACCATATGCAAATATTAACAATGCATGCAAAAGAATATATCATCATCATCATCCCAGGTTCCACAAATACCTCTTTTTCCTAACCATCAAACGTTTATCTTCTCTAACTTCCTCAAAGAAGGCCTGAAGAACTTGTTAGATGTCTCCTCAAGTTTATTTTGAGAAGGTATGACAAGGATTGATTGATTGATTGATTGATTTATTTGTAGAGAGCTTTACACCAAGGCGCTGTACAATGGAACAACAAAAAACAGAGTAAAAACAACAACAACAAATAACAATGTGAGCAAAGTGGCAACTTGAATCATTCAACAACAAAACAGTGCAAAGAGCAATTGACTGAGAGGGGGAAGAAGTGGAGTGCGAACAGGAGAGTGAAGGGAGGGGCGGGGAAGGATTGAGTGAGAGTAGAAGGAAGGGAGAGAGAGTGTAAAATAGAAAAGGGAAGGTGGAAAGGGAGGGGAGGGATTAGAAGAGGGAAAAGACGGGGGGAGTAGAGAGGGCAGGGGGGGCTTCAAGGTGGGGAATGGAGGAGGAAGGATTTAAGGGAAGTGCGAGATGAGGGTAGTGGAAGAGCGGATTGAGAGGGGGAGAGAGTTCCAATGCAGAGGAGCAAGAAGTTGGAAAGAGCGGAACCGGAAGGAAGCGCAAGGGGAAGGAGGTACAGAGAGCAGGAAGTGGTCAGCAGAACGAAGGGAGCGAGAGGGGGAGTCGAAGGAGAGAAGGGAGGAGAGATAAGGAGGGGCAAGACCATAAAGGGATTTGAAAACAAGGCAGAGAAAGTGGAATTTTAGTTGTAGGTGGAAAGGTAGCCATCCTAGTCGAGAGAGCGAAGAGGAAATGGAGTCACGGGAGGTAAGGAGACAGAGGGTTCGAATGGCAGAGTGTTATATAGATTTAAGAGGGGCAAGCTGAGATGAGGGAAGACCGAAAATTATAGAGGAGCAGTAGAAGAGGCGTGAAAAGATGAGTGAGAAGATTAGGAGCTTGGTAGCATGGAATGAGAGGGAGGGACGGATTTCGCGAATATTGTAAAGGTGGTATCTGCAGGAGCCGGAGGTGAGTGAAATGTGTTGCGAGAAGGTGAGAGAAGAGTCAAAAAGAACACCTAGGTTGCAAGCATGAGTGGAGATAGGGAGATTGGAAGGAGGAAAGTGGATGAACGGGGGAGGAGAGGGAGGGGGAAACAGAGAGACACATGTGCACAGCTAATGGGACACGGACAAAAAAGCAGAGAGACATGCAGAGAAATGACACTGATGCTTGCCAAATCTTTGGCCTTGTTGGTTTGTTGTGAAATTTGTTCATCATTCCATGTGTATTCAACGTTAAAATTGTCACTCACGGTGAGACGACTGGGGGTGTGGAGCAAGATGACCATGTGAGACTGGAGCTCTGCACCCCGTCAACTATAATATCTACATTTCCACCCCCAGTCATCTTGCTGGCAGCCCCCAGTGTTGTCATGGTATTTTGGAACACCTAGAGAGGGTTCCCGTCGCATCCGGTGTTCAAGAAGGACATGGGGCCTGGAATTGGGCTCTGAAATCTGGAGAGAGCCATCGAATGGTACAGCGAGCCGCAGAGTGAAATGGCAGTTCGAGTGCATTGAGCAGAATGTCTGACAGCGGATCTGAGGTCCCAAGGGTGTGGCTACCTCAGGAGGGATCGGACGGGGGGCACCCAGGTGGTGACTGAAGGAGGAGCAAACAGCTGTCACGGCCAGCCAAAAGATGCCGGAGGACCCATAGGGGAGAGGCTGTGGCCCCGGAGTAAAAGAAAGTGCAGCACAAAAAGGTGAGATGGTGGGTAGGAGTTGGGCCACGCACCACTGGCACACCCACTTTACTGCTTGAACTGCCGCAGTGCAGAAGGGCAGACTGCAGCCTTGGTTGAGGAGTGAGGTGGCAGCAGCTCCAGGGGCACCTTGAGGGAGCCACCAGGAAGTACACTATACTGCACGGAGTGGCAGTGAGGAGCCCTAAGAGTGTACCCTGGCAGTAATGGAGAGAGTCTGGTAGTATGTAACCAGGGGCTTTGACTGCCATACTTCACGAGACCTTGAGGCCAGGCAGTGATTGCAAAGCCTGGTCTGTTCAACTTGCTCGAGAGGTGAGATGCACCCATATCCTACATCTCTGAAGAGCTGTGCTAGCCTCTCTTTTCAGTTATTGACGGTTTGCGGACAGCCTGGGAGACTTTGAACTGGCCTGGGGACACCATGTTGGGGGCATCTTCAGTGCGTAGGTTGGGAGGCCAATTTGGCACCTCTCAGAGCACGCATATATCAGATTGGAAGTTGCAAGGAGATTTGCCCCCACCTTGGAACACACAATCCCCTGGGGATGTGCATTAAACTCTGCAGCAACAAGCCAGGATTTGCTGTTGGGAGTCAGTGGCCTCGCTGATAGGCGTCAGCTGCGGGATAAAGATAAAGTCAAGGTAATAAACGCTCTCCTCCTTAATTAGTGGAATACAGTGGGAGAAAGGGAAGGAGTGTGGCTATGGCGGCAGCAGCTTGGGAACTCTGCCACACGATGTCCAGACAATCTTGTTAGAGCTCAAGGCATTCAGGGTGGAAATGCAAACTTCTAAGGGCGCCATCACGGACAGGGTCTATGAGGTCGAGGAACGGGTAGAGACCCTGGAGCACAATCAGCGGACATAGCAGAAGTGGGCTTAGAGGTGCAGATAAAAGAGCTTGAAGGCAGGGAAAGGGAGATGAAGAGTGTTGTATTCCATGTTATGTGTGAGCGTGGAATACCACTGCTGTGGGATTCCACGCCTCGTGTTCCATGACTTGTTGTTTTATGCAGGGAGTTCCAGAAGTTGTCAGTTGGAGGTTTATGGTGAAAGTGGAGTCACTGGTCTCAGGCTGATACAATAAAGGAGCTTACCTTATGCCTTGTGTGTCTCCTTATTACACTGGCGACGAAGGTATCAGCCTGCAAACCCGCGCGCCTTAATTGGTCCCAGCGACTCCCTTCATATCCTCCCTGCTGCCGGGCTGAGAGTAGCCGTGGCTGGCCACCCCCGGTGGAGTGCGTGTGGCCCCGCATCGATGGTGAGGAGTACTCTGGGGTAAAACCGAGAGTGAAGCCGAGCCCGGAACCCTGTCTTGTTGCCGAGCTAGCAGAGAGCTATGACGCTTCCCAAAGGCGTCCCTGCGCTGAGAGGAGAAGCAGCACTTCCGGATCGCTCCATTCCTGCCGTCGATTGGTGAAAGCCCATCCAATCTTCGACCTCATTGGGCTGCGCTTCCCAGAAGTAGCCCGTCGGAGGAGAGCTCCACCCTCAATCCATCCTGAAGCAGAGCGGCTGCTGGAAGATACCTGCTACCGTCACGAAAGGCGCGTTTGCGCCGAGGCTCTCACAACAGACGACTCCGTTATTTCCGACCGAGGCAGGCGCTCCCCTATCCGGGTAGAGAGCGGGCCCCAGCTCGGTCAGTCTTCCCTACTACTGGTGACAGGTGAGCCCCGCGAGTGCACTGGCGATGTGTGCAGCGTGTGTATGCGTAAGCCCTTAACTCATTTATTGGCGCCGCACGGCAGCGCAGCGGACCCCAGCTACGTTTGGCTTGATATTCAGTGCGTTGGTGGTGCCATGGTTACTCGCCAAGAGAAAAGAAAGTAGTTCTGCATCGGCAGCTCTTACAGTGACTTGCAACAAGCGCTTAGCCTTTGGAGCAGGAATTAGTAGAGGCCCACCAGTGTTTGCTTTGAGTCACCTCCGCGATACTTTGCTGACAGGCCCCTTCGAGCACTTGTTTTTTTTTCAAAACCGCCAGAAATGCAGAACAACAACGCTCGCCCTCCTCCTGCCTTCCTCCCTACCCCGAGTGAGCCTGCAATTGCCTGGGACTTATGGGTGGATACGTTTAAGGTGTACCTCAGGGCTGCAGGTGGTGCAAGACTGTCTGATGATGATAAAGAAGCTGCACTATTGAATTGTCTGGGCACAGAAGGGCGGAGAATCTTCAGACATCTCCCTGGACCTGATGTACTAGCACCCCACCTCCTGGACGTTGAAGGAGGCGATGCCGTCCAGGATGTAGTGCTAGCTTATGAGACTACCCTCAGTAAATTGGAGGCCCGGTTTGGTAAAAGGGCAAATGTGGTGCTCGAAAGGTACCACTTCTTTTCTAGGGCGCAGGGCGCTGGGGAAAGCATTGATTCTTATATAACTGCCCTTCGTACTTTGCAAGCAACTTGCAAATTCACAGGCCTCATTGATGAGTACATTCGGGATCAGGTTATGATGCGAACAAGCGACTCAAGGGTCAGAGAAAGGTTGTGGATAGAAAAAGACCCTCCTTTGGAGAAAGTAATAGAGATATCCGGTGCCATGGAGGTGTCCAGGAAGAGTGCAAAGGCAATGTCTGACAAGAGTGATGTTGTGCATGCAGTAATGCCCCGTAAAAATGAATGCCCTAGAGGCAAACCCAAGGAGGTCAGAGGGACGCCAGGTCCTAGGGAGCTGTGTAAGAGATGTGGGTGGCGGGGGCATACTATGGGGTCTAAAGAGTGTCCGGCTTCTAATGCAGAATGCAGAAAGTGCAAAGGGAAGGGACACTATGACCGTGTGTGTAAGAATATGGTGTTCAACAAGGAATCAGTGAGGATGGTGGATGCAGGTAGTGAAGACGATGACGTTACGGTTGTGGGATATGTGGGTTGTTCCAACGTTCACAGTGAGTCTTCCAAGGAATGATTGTTATTGAGTGTGGGGCAGGGAAGGAAAAGTGCATGGGCCACCCTTACTATAAATGGGCGGCCGGTTGAGCTAATGGTAGACACAGGGTCGCCCTACACTATGGTCTCTCCGGAACTGTACGTGTCTAAATTTCAAAAGAAGATTGCGGATTTGTCTCCTTCTGACACCAGACCATGCGCATATGGTCGCGTACCCATCAAGGTTTTAGGTTTTGAGTGGGTTGACATAGAATTCCAAGGGCGCAGGACCCGGGGGAAGCTTTATGTTGCTCATAAGGGCGATCCAGTTGTTGGATGGGACGAGCAAGCGAGTTTAGACATTGAGGTACGCCCTATGAAGGCTGTTCCGGTGCTGAGTGTCAGTGATGAGGGCAACTGTGACGATAAGCTCAGGCCGTTGACAGCTCAATGTCTTGAAGCTAGGTTTCCCATAGTGTTCACGCCTAAATTAGGCAAGCTAAAGGGTTTTGCACACAAAATAGTTCTTAAAATAGGTGTTGTTCCCAGCGTCCATAAGGTAAGGAGGGTTCCCATAATGGCACGAGATGCTCTTAAGGCGGAACTTGCCAAGCTCACTGATGATGGGATCATTGAGGAGGTGGAGTGTTCAGAGTGGTTGGCCCCAGTGGTCCTGGCGCGAAAGGCGGATGGTGATTTAAGGATGTGTGTAGATCTAAGAGATCTAAATTCCAAAATCTAGGTCGATAGGCATCCCCTGCCAAACATCAATGAGATGCTTTCCTTAGTAAACGGGGCCTTGTGGTTTTCCACTTTCGACCTCTCGTCAGCATATCATCAGATAGATTTACATGTCAATTCGCGTCCTCTCACTTCTTTTGTCACTCCCTTTGGGGCGTTCCGTTTTTGTAGGATGCCATTTGGGTTGGCATCTGCCTCCGCCGTGTTTCAGAGAGTGATGCAAAAGTTATTTGCTGGTGTACGGAGTGCAGAATGTTTTCAGGATGATATTCTAGTTTGGGGTGAGACCCGGGAGAAGCATGATGGCGCGGTTGTGAGAGTGATGGAAATCCTTGAAAACAGTGGTCTAACTGTTAAACTCAGTAAGTGCAAGGTAGGAGTGTCTAGTGTGACATACTTAGGGCACACGTTAGATTCCGGGGGCATATATCCTAGGAAGGATTAGGTGAAGGTTCTGTGTGATGCCCCGCCTCCCAGTGACAAGGAACAACTTAGATCCTTTATGGGTTTAGCTGAGTATTACAGCCGGTTTGTGTCAGCGTATGCGGACAAGACAGTTGCTATGAGGGCCTTGCTCAGGAAGGGTGTCCGTTTTGAGTGGACGGACCAATGTCAGAAGGAATTTGAGTGTTTGAAGCAGGAAGTTGACTTGGCCCCTTCTTTGAGTTCTTTTTGTCCGTTTGGGAAAACGTTGTTAACAGTTGATGCAAGTGAGTATGGACTGGGGGCTGTGCTCGAGCAGAAGGACGGCAGGGTGTTTCGCCCAGTGGCTTTTGCATCTAGGGTACTTAAGGAGGCAGAACAAAGGTATGCTGTGATTGAGAGAGAGCCGTTAGCGGCGGTATGGGCCTCAAAACATTTCAGGACATTCTTGTGGGGTGTTGAATACACCATTCGCAAAGATCACAAACCCTTAATTCATGTTTTGACAACCAAGGGGCTATCACAGTCCTCTTCGAGGATAATGAGATGGATGGCTGACATGGGTGAATACAACTTCACTGTTGAGTATGTTCTGGGCGAAAGGAATGCCGTTGCTGATTGTCTGTCGTGGTTTCTGCATTCTGGCGATTCCGAGGATGTGCTTGTGGTGCCCGATGATGGTCGGATGCTGGTCGCGGCCATTACGCCTGCAGTGGGCGGAGAGGTGTGGAGTGAGGAGTGTTCTCGCGATCCAGTTTTGACAGACATTAGAACTTCCCTTAGGAATGTAAGTCAGAGTGAAGTTTTGTCAAGGCACTATGGCCATGTCTGGCATAAGTTGTCAGAGGGTCCTTGGGGCGTTGCCTGAGGGCTTAGATTGATTCCGCCAGAGTCACTTAAGGGAAGGTTAGTGGCTCTTGCGCATGAAGGGCATCTAGGGAGGTCCATGACCAAAAGAAGGCTCAGAGAGGTGTACCAGTGGCCCGGAATGGATGAAGACGTAGAGGCGGTTGTCAAGGATTGTATGGCCTGTTCCACAAGTGATAAGAGCAAGTCCACCTCTACCCAGCCCATTTATCCGGTTGATATTCCTGGGAATGTATGGTCCAAGGTAGCTATCGATATAATTGGTCCCATGGAGGGTTTGGGTGGTGGTCTAAGGTACATGGTGGTGCTGGTAGACTACACGTCTAGGTGGGTGGAGGCTGTGGTCTTGTCTTCTGCTACGTCGGAGAAGGTTGTGGAATTTTTGTCCAAGGTGTTTGATAGGGAAGGCATCCCAGCGGGAGTTGTCACGGATAATGGGGCACAGTTTGTATCTGTTTGCATGTGAGAATTCCTAGAAGGTTTGGGAATACGCCACCACAAGGTCGCGTTGTATAACCCCATGGCGAACGTGTTGGTGGAGCGCATGAACCATTTTGTGAAGGGGGCCATACAATTGCCGTTTGCCAATGGCCTTCCGTGGTGTGTTGTGGTCTCGGAAGCCCTAAAGGCATACAGCTTGACCCCTTCGACATTCACAGGTTTGTCCCCGTTTGAGATGATGCGGGGGAGGAAGCCTGGGTCTAAGTTGAGAATTCCAGCATTGGGTGGGGGGTCTCAGTCACAAGTTGACATGGAGGAGGTGTTGAGGCGAGTGCGCCAAAAAAAGTACACCTTTTTACAAGGGCAGTTGTGGCATACCAAGCCTCTTTCTGTGGAGGTTGGCGATTGTGTGGTGGTCAAGGATCCGAGATTTGTGCCGAAGGGCGCTATCAAGTCCATGCAACCCCGGATTGTAGTCAAGGTTGGCCGTGGCTATGTTAAATTGGAGGATGGAACTAGATGGAGTCGGAGGAGAGTGGTGGTGGTAGATAAGGGTTCCAAAGGTGGTGGTGCTAGCAATGAGAGGGAGGTTGCGGGTCCTAGCACTAGGGATAACAAGGGGAGCCACAATCACATGCCCAGGCCGTTACGTGGTGAAGTGTTTGTGGATAGCGGTTCCACTGTGTCATCTGATCTTCTGGATGTGTGTGAGGCAAGCGTCCCGACTCATCAGGGTGGGCGGGACATGGATGCATTGACTGTGCCCATACACAATTCCAATGAGAGTGTCCAGGCTGTGACCCAAGATGCAAGTAATCGGGAGTCTATGATGACTGGTGTGGTGGTGGGGTGCAGGTCAGTAGTGCTGATGCATCCTCTGCTAGCGAGGGGATTGTTCCTTCTCCTGACGGAGCTTATAATCATCCTAGGAGGGTGAGGAAGTTACCCGTTAAATATAGGGAGTTTGTGGTGCGGTCAACTGTAAATTGATTGCCTGTAAACATTTCTGTTCATTGTTTTTAAGAGTTGTTCTTTTCCCCTCTTTCCCCTCCTTCTACTGTTCCTCGTTTCACCTTATTCCAATTTTCCTGTTTTGCTGAATCGTGCGCTGGGTAAAGGGGGGAGAAGTGTTGTATTCCATGCTATGTGTGAGCGTGGAATACCACTGCTGTGGGATTCCACGCCTCGTGTTCCATGACTTGTTGTTTTATGCAAAGAGTTCCAGAAGTTGTCAGTTGGAGGTTTATGGTGAAGGTGGAGTCACTGGGCTCAGGCTGATACAATAAAGGAGCTTACCTTACGCCTTGTGTGTCTCCTTATTACAAAGAGCAAACTGGACGATGAGAATATTAGAGAAAGGAGGAACAATTTAAATATATGGGTTTGACAGAGTCCATAGAGGTACTGGAGCAGCATTGGGCCTCGGTCAGTGGTGTCTAAATGTCACTACCACAAGGATAAGGAGGACATTTTTTTTAAAAAAAGCCCTTTAGGTGGGAGAACGAGAGTAGGAAGGCGCTTCAGTGAAAATATTCCAGGATTTGTCAATGTACATTCTGGAACAGAGGAGAAAATGCAGTCCCTTAATGAAATGGCTTCAAGAGGAAGGGGTTCCCCTTTGCCCTATAAGCTTAAACATGGCGAGGAGGCAGCCCAGCTGCTCTCGGTGCTGCAGAGGGATGGAGCGATGCAGGACCGGGAAGGCCAACCCAAGTACAGGGACATTTTAACAGTGCTTTTGCACAGCCAAAGTGTTGCAAGAAAGACGGTCGAACCAGGAAATCCAAGAAAATCAGGCATCTCAGTCAAAAGTTCATTGTTGAGAAAGGGACTCCTTTGAAGAGTGTTATTCAGCCTATGGTGGAAAGATTATAATGAATCATAGTTTTGATGTTCAACGTGGCTGCAATCTCCACCTTATCCTGGTGATTCGGGCATGCCTGGGTGTCTCAGGGAGGCCAGGTGTGGTTTCTCAGCCAGGTGTAACTACCTGAGAATGCTGAGTATGTCATTCGAGTCCTGGGGCATAAGAGTGGGATGGGGTGAGGGAGATGCATGAATTATTCTGTCACAACCACAGCTGGAAGTTAGCTTGACCATGAAGGGAGATTGGGAAAGCCTTTTGTGGTGAGAAAATTGATAATTCGATGGCTGCTACTCAATGTGAAAGGGTTGAACTCCCGAAATAACATGTTATGTTATGTTAACAAAATATATACAGTGCATGTTCACCCAGAAGTCATCTTGGCGGTAGGGCACAACAATACCTGAAAGGTACTCTGACCTAGAATAACAGAGTTTTTTTTAGAGCAACTTTATTACAGGTGGTTCTCCATGCCCTAAGGGCAATGGGGTGGTCATTGCATCGTTTCCCGGCTGCAACTGAGAAAGCCTGACCTCCAACATTAGTCAACCAAAATTTCGGGATGACTACTAGGCCAGCCAGACCGGAATGGAGAGTCCAGCCAGGAATAGAAGGCTGAAATGTGTCTTGCAGATAATCTGCCCCCTGGTGGTAGTACACCCAGTGGGCTAAGCACAGGGATTTTAATTTGCTCCTCTCACCCACTAGGAGTCAGTGAAGAGAGTATAGAACAGGGCTCATGTGGGTGCCAAAAGGAGACGAAGTAGCAAACCAGGCAGCAAGATTCTGCAAGTGCTGAAGCTGATGTATGAGGTCCAAAGGCTGAGCCAAGAATAGGGCATTCCAATAGCCTATGCGACTAGTGATTAGTGAGGCAATCACTAGGCGTCCCAAAGAGGCAGGCAGGAATGGTAAGATCTTGCGGAGCACCTTTAAGAGATAGTGGGCCAACTTACACACAGCACTAACCTGGGGAGCCATTGACAGTAAGGAAGAAAGATAGACACCCAGATTTTTGACTGCTGTCAGTGGGATGGGAGAGTCACCCAGAGCAGATGGCCAGAAATATGGGACCCAGAGAGTAGAGCCGGGGGAAGAACTCACTACCTGCAGCGCTCTCTTGTCCCCATTTAGCTTGAGCCAGTTGTTGTTCATCCAACCATTTATGACCGCCAGGCACCCACACAAGCGCACCAACACCTCAGTCTGGTCAAGACCTAAATGGACCAGAATCTGGGTGTTGTCAAAATAGTAGCACTAGCATCGGAAACCAAGAGAGCATATGGGACCAATCAACAGCTGGACAGATGTTGAAAAGCATCTGGCACGGGGAAGAGCCTTGAAGAACACCACTAGAGAGTGAGTGAGTGAGAAGCAGATAGAAATGGAAATCGAGAAAGCAGATAGAAAGCGATTGACCACTATCAGTCAGGAAGGACGTAAACCAGTACAGGACCAGAGAGTCCAGCCATGGTCAGGCAGGATAGCAGGATGGAGTGGTCAGCAGTGTTGATCGCAGATTGGGGTTAGAAGCCTGTGACGGAAATGTTCGAAGGAGAAAAGACCAAATGTTATTTTTTGGAAAATAACCTTCAATCTTTTCAACCCTGAACATTTCCGACTTGGCCCCTGCCCTCGCCCACATCCACACCCACACCCCTACTTACCTTGCAGCAGCACACAGCGAAGTCACTGCAACGCCTGCTCCCTTTGAGTTCTGTGATTAGGAACTGGTGCCGCAGGGTCCTTTACTTATTTTTATTTGTTTTTACTTTTTTTGGGATAAGCTGCGGGAGACACCCCTGCAACCCGTACTCACAATATAGTGAATAAGGATGCAGGGGACACCCCCCCCCCCCCCAGCCTATGCAGCCCTTGCTAGCGAATAGGGGATTTGGCCGAACTTTTCAGCCTTTTGGAATTTACGAACTGCCAAAATCCGGAAAAATCTTCCATTCAGGCTTTTTCTTTTTCCAGGCTTTTTGGACATTTCCATCGAACACCACAGATAGATCAAGCAATATCAGGGATCCTACTCCACCCGATCATCCAGCATGGCCAGATCATCTACCACCAACCCCAGGACACTTTTCAGTTTGATGCCCTGGCCGGAACCCCGACTGAAAGGGATCAAGGCCAGAGGAGGTTTCCAGACAAGACAAGAGAAGAGGTGAGACCAAAGACTCCATAGGTTTCATGAGAAAAGTACGAAGAGAGATGGGATGAAAATTAGTCAAAATGAATGGGTCAAGTGTGGGATTTTTGAGAAGGGGAAGGATAGTAGCATGTTTAAACTCCCCTGGAATAATTTCAAGTTGGCAGGAGATGTTGACTACATTGGTCACCCATTAAAGGGGAAGGAGCATGCTTTGAAGGGAACAGACACTGGGCAAACGTACTGGGTTTCACACAAAGCAAGGAAAAAGGAGGGATTGGCGATTGGTTTAGCAGGGTCTATGCAACTGAGGGAGGTCCAAGACAGACCGGGGTTCAGAGGTAGGTGTTTAGCAGTTAAGCATCATCTAGAGGGGTGACTGCTCACCTTGGCGTCACTATATTCCCCAATGTGAATCAACTAGCTTTTCCTCAGAGGGTGTTCATGGTGTTGGAGGATTGGGGTGAAAGATCGATGATTGTGAGAGGGGACTTCAATGTGATCACAGACCCAGCAGTGGATTGGTGGTCAGTATGGGGAGAATTAAAACAAAGGAAAGGAAGCACAAGGCATTTGCACAGCTACTCCAGGATCACCTTTGGACCAATGTATGGAGGTCCAGGTTCCCCAAGTGGACGGTGTACCTTCTTTTCACCCCCACAAAAAACATACACTTGGATTGACCTATTGCTAGCCCCTCAGGAACAGGCTGTTATGGTAGCTTCTCCTAGGGTGGAAACTGTTAAATGGTCGGACCATGAGATGGTCAAAACAGAGTGGTGGGTAGAGATGGGGAGGAAGGGGATGCTTTGATGGCACTGCAATGATGGTCTCCTTCAGGACCCTGTATTTCAACCCTTCTTGAGAAAGGAGATCAGTCATTATTTTGAGACCAATGTCCCAGGTGAGGTACATATGAAAAATTTGTGGGAAGCAGCCAAGGCAACAATGTGTGGCCTCCTCATAGCAGAAGGGGTGCAGGAGAAAATCGACAGGGCTCTGGTGGAGGGGCGACTGAGGGAGGAGTTGCATGGTATGAATGCAAAGCTAACAAAACAGGGAGTGGACCGCACAGGACTATTAAGTGAGATGAGGGATAAAAGGCAAGAACTGCATTCGCCTCTGATTGGGGAAGTACTCTCTGATTGGGGAAGTACTCAAAACCCTTTTGGCAGATGGGTATGTAAGCATAGAGTCAAGAGGAGAGTTGATCACATTCAGGATGCAAAGGGGAATTTGACTTATACCCAAGGAAACATCCCGGATTGGTTCGCTGACTATTACGAACATCTCTATGCTCAGTTCCCCTGAGTGGGAAAGGGAGCATACAGGTGTATTTAGACAGACTTCCCATTCTACAACAGACCACGGGCGACAGGGCAATGTTGGAGGCAAACACCACAGGAGAGGAGATCCTTCAAGCCATAAGTCAACGTAAACCAAGTAAGGCGCCAGGGGGAAGACGGCTACACTTCAGATTTTTACAAACAGATTCAGGAGATCCTGGCAGAGCCCTTTGCCAAAGTCTTCAACTCAGTCAAGGGCGCTGATGATATACCGCCCACGTTCCTGGAAGCACCAATAGTTGTTATCCCCAAACTGGGCAAGGATTGTGCTCAGTGCATATGTTCATGATACATATTGGCGCCAAGTTATTCACGAGAATACTGGCATCCAGGTTAGAGACACACCTTCCTAGACTGATCCACTCGGACCAGACAGGGTTTATTTATATTAGGCAAGGCTCGGAAAACATGCGGAAGACCCTTCACATATTGAACATGACGGAGGTGAGGCAAAGGTGGGGGTACACTTTCGCTCACCCCACTTCTGTCAAAGGGGACCCCACTCCAAAAAAGACTCAGACGGTTGGTCAAGTCATCCATTTATTCAATTTCAGCATTCGCGAATGGGCATGACTTCCTGCACATTCAAAAGATTGCGCAGGAGTGAGCTGATAAGCATTAGGTCTGCATGGTTTATATACATTTTCAAATATCATTGGTTCCATCTCTAGCACGTGCACAACGAAGGAGTTTACATAAGCATAGCAGTTAGTCACGTAACCTTCGTGCAGAAGAGTTCCTCGTAAACACACTCCTGGGGTGAGCTGATAAGCCTAAAACTGCAGTCATTACACCCTTCTCTGCATCTCAGGGGCACTCTTCGGGAATTCACTTCTGCTGTTCATGACTATTTTGTATCTGTCGTGTCAGGCCTTTACCACCCTCTGCCCTTCCCTTCTTCTTAGAATTTGACATCTGATTAACAAGAACACAAACTTTGCAACACTGCCTAGTTGCACGCAATCACCCTTTTCTGCTCTGAGGCTCTACAGGATTCATCTTGCTACAACATGGGCAAAATCTTACAAATTTTTGTAACCCCAATTTGCCCCTTTTGCTCATGTTGAGCAAGATTATACGTCAATCTTATTCAAATCCTCCATTTCCTTCAACCACATTATCCGCAAATGCTCCTTTTCCTGATGAGAGGGGGTATCCTGTACCTTGCGGGCTGTCCTGCTACAGCAATCCATACAACCTCCAATAAGCATTGGAGAACATTGTATGCACAGGCAGCAAACCAGGGCTAATCCTATCACTACCAGTATTGGGGTTAGCAACTTCCAGCCAAGATCTTTCAGTAACTTCACCCACCAGCTATCTCTGACCCCCTCCTCATAGTGGATTGTCTCGGCTATCTTATGTAACCTGGATATCCCGGACAACACTCCCTCACTTGCATCGGGAATATACATGCAACATTGGGAACCCACCATAGTACAAAACTCTGCCCCTTTTTGCTGTCAACACATCCAACACGTACCTATTCTGTAATGCAACTAACCGTATGGCCTTCATCTCCTATGTAATATTAGTGAGTATATCAGCTGTTTCACTAATCGTGGTCTCCACTGCCCTACTTAGTCTGCGTACCTCTTGGGCGTTCAGGGATATTCCTACAGGGAGTGTCATTGCCTTTACTATGTCAATAAACATATCCAGATCAGTGTCTGATTGGTCAAGCCCTTTCCTTATCTCTCTCTTATACCTGTGCTTAGCATACATTTCTTTTGGGGTATAGATCATAGCAGCAGGTATTATCTTGGCAAAAGAACATGTTCCCGAAAAGTTCCTGGGAAGCCATAGATAAAATCTTTTTATTACAAACATAAGCGTACCCTTCAATCTCACCTATACCCCTACTATACCTAGAAAGATTGTATATTATACTACATCCCAAAATAGTGTCTCCTTTCATTCCCTTGAAACAAATGTTCTTCCTTGAGTACTCTCTGGTTACCATCAAGGGGGTTGGAGGTAATTTCCCTACCCTTGCCTGACCTACAAGGTCTCTTAAAGAGTAGGTTACTACCTCCTGTTTCATATTATGAACTATACCTGCTGATATGTCTGGCCATTCCATTGTAAAGCACCTGGAAGTATTTGGCACATACTTGTCTAGTGAGAGAACCCTCATCCAAAGCAAAATACACCTGTCAACTACTGGTACCGCAAAAGCATACATAGGTATTCCATCTCCTGCATGGCGGGGAACATGACTACATATCCAACAATTTGATAAATTCAACGCCTTCTGTGTTGCATTCATTAAGCGTATATATGCATTCCTACTATACTCTTCATCTTCATGACCATCATGCTCATGCCTGTCTGTACTATATACATAATTGATATTGGTATCATTTGAGGAGTTTGCCACGGAAAACATATTCTTAAATTCATACATTGAAGGGTGTTCCAGATACCATAAAAAATACACCAAGCCCTGTTACCACCAAGACACCTGCCATACATAAAACAGTCTTTTCCTTCCTTGTACACCCATATTTGTCCACCTTCATCTAACCTTGTGGGTGGGCAGGCAGAGCTAAATCCTGCAGTTCCATCTCACTTATCATTGCTTCTGCCACCTTACCTGAGCTTATGCTGACACTTGCAGGTTAAGTTCCGTGGCTTGGCTGGGTCCTAGCGCCTAGCGTTCTACCCTAGTGAGCAGCCTCTCACTCTTACAGCTTACGTTCCCAACCCTATTTAAAGCTCCAGTGTCTTTGTACCCTAAATGTACAGGGCGCACCAGCAGCCCTTTCACCGATCTGTCCCACGCCTCATTGTGCCTTGTCCAGGAGGGACGCCGGAGGCCCTTCAAGCAACTGCTCGTTGTCTTCAGCAAGGCTGTGCCCTGCTCTTACTGACAAAAGAGTGTGTGTCTCTCTAACAATCAAAGTTCAATTCACAGTCCTTACTCGTTGCCTGGCACATATACTTTCCGTGATCTCAGGTTGTACCTGAGGACATCCATTGGGAGAGGGGTATGGGATGATTCCAAACAGGCTCGTTTGTACCCCAGTTGATTGCAATGGTTCTATAGCAGCAGCTTTCTTCACATGACTTGCATGGTACCAGTGTGGTTTGCCGTCAATTTTCAGTGCTGTCTGCATTGTCAGCAACACCTGGTAGGGTCCTTTTAAGCATGGCTGCAGGCCACTAGTTCTGTCAAAGGCTTTAATTACCACCCAGCCCCCGGGTTTCACATCATGGCCTGGCCCAATTGGTGGTACTGGGGCCGCATCTTTCACCTGCGTATGTATAGAAAGAAGCCTGTTAGTCAATGCAATACAATGTTGTTGCAACGCTGGCCAGGTTTGTTAAGACAATCTTTTTTGGGTGTTCAGTCCATGGGTGTGTTTGGGCGCAGCTCTCATGCTCAGCAATGCCAGGGGCAAGGCACCAGGCCACTTCAAACCTGTTTCTGCACATGCCTTTACAAATTTGTTCTTAAATATTATGTGGTACCCTCAATAATTCCTGCTGACTGGGGGTGAAATATGGCATGAAATCTTTGATCAATCCCCAGTGCCTTGCATGAAATGCAACCCATTTTCTGACCATAGATAGGTACGGACTGTATACAGCCGTACCCAATGGTTCAATATACACTTTGCAGTTGAGGCACCCATCCTGAATAACCACATTTCATTACCAAGCAGTAAGCAAACTTGTTTACAGGTTCCAGATGTATAAAATCCATATACACCACTTCAAAGGGTTGTGTGGGCAGTTTACAGTGCCCTGCTGGGGCCAGCACACCCTTTCCAACATTGTACATTACACAGATGTTACCCTGCTTTGCCCATTGCCTGCAATAGGGACCAATTATTTTGTTCTCCCAGACAGTTTTTAACACACTTTCAGTGTTCTAGCATTTACATGTGTTGGTCCATGTGCCACGCTTACTACAACAGGGAGGTATGCATCTGGTAACAACCAACTCCTTGTGTTCACATTTGCCCATGCCCCACTCTCCAGTTGTCTTATATCTTCATCCGGGTGCCAGGTTTTCCTTTCTTCCTCTGTTGCATCTTCCTGGATTTTTACTACCTGCTCCCCCACACCCAATTCCCCTCCTTCAGTTTCACACATATATTGTCCAAGTGCCGCTGCCACCGCCCTCATACATGGAGGTAATCCTCGGGCAACTGCATCCAATCTAGTTGAGAAGTAGGCACATGGCCTTTTCCTCCCACCTTGTTCTTGGGTTAATACAGACACAGAACACCCATTCACCTCATCCATAAATAAATAAAACATTTTCTCATAATAGGGTGTCCCCATATCTGATGCATTACACAAGGCGCTCTTCAACGCCACGTACCCCTCTTCCATCTCTTTGTTCCATTCGAAGGATACGTGGTGTTTCTCATCCTTCAATGTTTTTAACAGTGGTTTAGCTAATACTGAGAACTCTGGTATCCTAGTACCTACAATATGACAACATTCCCAACACCTTTCATGTTCTGGGAATCGGCATAGCCTGAATCAACGCTACTCGGTCTGTTGACAATGACCGCCCTTCTTTTGACAAAACATAGCCCAAATAGTCAACTCGTCGCTGTACATATTGCATTTTTGCTAAAGGCACTTTGTGATTATGTTTTACCAGGTGAAACAGTACCATAACAGTTGCTTCCGATGTATCATCTATTTACTGGACCGAGGATGTCCCTGTTGGTAGCATTTACCCACTCAGCAGTTCTTCTTCACATCACCAAGCTGCACTTCAGCAGAACCAGCAAAATGGCTTTGCTGGCTCCTGTAAGCACCATTGCCTCACCCCAAAACTGCGTTTTGCAATGACAAAAAAACTGCTGCACCACCTGGCCAAGCGCATATTGGGCAGGATGGAACAAGGGGGGCACATTGAAAAGGCTTGTCAGGGTGTCCTTACATGTACAAACGAAGGGGAGAGAAAAAAAACAGCGCCGCTCCACTGCAAGCCCAAAATTCCCATTGAAAAAGGGAATATTTCACAGTCCTTCATCACACCACCTTTATCAAAATCCCATTAAAAGAAAGGGGCGGGGGGGGCAGGCTGTGGTACCTTAGCATCCTGAGACCAGACTGGCTTGTCCACTACCTGTGCCCTCCAGTGTCCCGAATCGCCCAGCCACCTCTCCACCAAGAGAGTCCGCCACCCGGCGACCCGAGCGGTGCAGTGACCAAACCCTGCTGACTGCTCCAAAATTCCCAAACCCCAAGCGTAGACTGCGAGCATCCCACACCCCACAACACACAGTTTACCCCATCCTGATCCGTGTGTCCCTGTTCCACTTCTCCAAACAATCCCATCCCCACCCCGGAAACCCACTGAAACTGCTAGAATTCTCTGCATACCCTGACGCTGAATCTCCCAGCGCCAGGGCCACTTTCCTATTTTCCTTTTGTTCTGCATAAATCATAAGTCATTAACGATATTTTGACCAAACAAATCAATTCTCCCCAAAGAAAAAGGGACAGACCGCACAAAGGGCCACAACTACAGCGCACCCTGATATTCACAGGTGGTGCCCCTGCCCTCCCAGCCACCAAATCCAATTCAAGTAAAACCTGTCCTTCACCTTAAAACTGACCCTCTCTTCTTTACTGCTACACCCTCCCCCAAACGAACCTCACTCCACCTTTCAAATCTCCCTCAAACCATGAGCTAGAGATCTATTTCCACCTCTATACCATCCCTGCGATATACATCTATCCCCCAGCCCAAAAACCGCATTAAGAATTCAAGTATTTCACCCGTTTTCCTCAAATTCGTTTGTGTCATTTTTAAACGGGAATTAGGTAAATTGCAAGTTTTCCAACGTGTCATTTGACTGCAGCATGTTCTAAATTTCTACTTGTTTTCAAATTGTATGCCTTTTGCTGATCCTTGCCTTGTGGTTGCCAGTGATACAACATACCTCCTATTGTGATAAAACATATGTATATCATAATTTTGACCACACATTAAGTAATTATTCGTAAAATTTGAGTGCCATTTTAGACCTATGCAAAGGGTTTTGCCTCTTATTGTATGATTTTGATTCTGTTTAGTGCCTCCTATTCCTGACTACCTGCTGCTTCTTTCTATCCATTCAGAATTTGATTACTTGTGGGTTGAGGGAACATTTCAGGGGGAACCTTAACTTGGGTGCTATCTATCCTAGTTCAAAAAGTGCTCCTATTCACTTGTGCCTCATTTATGTTCTAGGAGAAGGTCAATTAAGTGCGTTGCTTCCATTTTCATTGCAAATATCACCCCATTGGTGAGTGCTGCCCCACATAGAAACTGCATGATTTCTTTGAATTATTATTATTTTTTTTATAAATAAATATTGTTTTTTTTTTCAGCAACCAGCCTGGTTCACGGTCCATTGCGACCAGGGGTATTTGACAAAGGGGTGTAATACGAGTTGTGTACCATCTCAAATTGAATCCACATAAAAATAAAGAGAAAGGCATCGCAGTTGTGCGCTACATACTAGGCTGAGACCAAGGTTTCACACATTTGAGACAAGGTACACATTTGAGACATCCTGTCACTGTACCCTGTGGCTTCTTATGACTGAACCGCATTGGGACTTTACCTTGGATCCACTTGTATGTAACTGATAAACATCATTGTATCATTAGCCTACTCACATATCATGGTACCTGTACAATACCTATCATGTCTTTACATAACTTTCTGTACTTTCACCTTCATATGCCTGTAAACCTACCTCACTGCAATGTACTTTCATTTATGGCATGTATGTAAACTACCTTTCTATAACATGTATCTTATGACATGCGCCCAGATGCCTTTAGCCAGGCTCACTATATAAATAAACAAAATACAAATACAAAATAAAAGGCGTGTTAACTGATTGAAATCCTTAAACTTAACAACAAATTCCCCATGACTTTTGTTTCACTTGTAACTTCTACATCTGGACCGGTCCTTTACATCAAACATCCATCCTTCCTTCCTTTCAGTCTTCACAACAGACCTCATCATTAATACGTACCAGAAAACTGATACTCTTGTCCCAACGGCCTTACCAACCGTTTCTCCTACCTGCACTCACCTCTTGTGGGGTCTTCGCCTCAAAGTCTGCTGGACCCAAAGGGCGACAGCCTGCTGTCCTGTCATCCGGCGGGGCTGGCGGAGGAAAGGTAACGTGTTTGTGCAGTCAACGGTGCTTCTTCATTCGTTGGGGCCCGGATACCATTACTCCTCCAGCCTCGCCCTGGAAGGCCTCACCCAGTGAAGGGCTGCCACACCTTTGGGTCCCTTCATGGTCGCCAGTAAATGGGGGTACACTTTCGCTCACCCCACTTCTGTCAAAGGGGACCCCACTCCAAAAAAGACTCAGACGGTTGGTCAAGTCATCCATTTATTCAATTTCAGCATTCGCGAATGGGCATGACTTCCTGCACATTCAAAAGACTGCGCAGGAGTGAGCTGATAAGCATTAGGTCTGCATGGTTTATACATTTTCAAATATCATTGGTTCCATCTCTAGCACGTGCACAAAGAAGGAGTTTACATAAGCATAGCAGTTAGTCACGTAACCTTCGTGCAGAAGAGTTCCTCGTAAACACACTCCTGGGGTGAGCTGATAAGCCTAAAACTGCACAGTCATTACGCCCTTCTCTGCATCTCAGGGGCACTCTTCGGGAATTCACTTCTGCTGTTCATGACTATTTTGTATCTGTCGTGTCAGGCCTTTACCACCCTCTGCCCTTCCCTTCTTCTTGAAATTTGACATCTGATTAACAAGAAAACAAACTTTGCAACACTGCTTAGTCGCACACAATCACCCTTTTCTGCTCTGAGGCTCTACAGGATTCATCTTGCTACAACATGGGCAAAACCTTACTCCTTTTTGTATCCCCAAAGGGGAGCTCTGATCCTATCCCTTGACGCTGAGAAGGCTTTTAATTGGGTACACTGGTCCCATATGAAGGGGCTCTGAGGAAAATAGGGATGGGCTCAAAGTGGATAGGGTGGATGTCTGCCTTGTATTCATCCCCAATGGCCAGAGTGGTGGCCAACTGGGGTATGTCGAGGACACTGCTGTTGAATAGGGGTATCAGGCAAGGTTGCCCCCTGTGACCCCTGATGTATGTGCTGGTGATGGAGCCATGGGTAATTGGGCTATGGGGCAATGAGGGAATCACAGGGGTGGTACTGTGAGATCTGAATTATAAGGTGAGCCTGATGCCCTACTTCATCTCATGAACCCACGTATTTCCATTCCTAGCCTGCTCCGGGCCTAGCGTTGTATGGCGAATTGTTAGGGTACAAGATACATTTTGACAGTGGCATACCTATTAGGGAGCTGGTGCCAGGCGGATAGGGAGTTTGTGGGGTGTAGTTGATTGAGGGTGCAACTGGCGGGGTTCCGACATATCTGGGGATTAAAATTACGAGGGACAGCAAAGACCTGTTTGATAGGAACTATCTCCCTCTCTGAGAAAAGATACAGCTAGACCTGCAGCGTTGGGGATGACTAAACCTCTCTTGGATGGTACGTTTAAATTGTGTCACGATGACGATCCTCCCCAAGCTGTTGTTCCAGATGCTCCCAACGGAGGTACCGGCCCCCTTTTTGCCCAACCATTCATAGGGCTCTCCTGTGTTTTTTATGGGCAGGAGCAAAACCTAGGCGTACCTATAAAACACTGGTTCTTCTGAAAGACCAGGAATAGGTGGGATTCCCAGACCTCATGGGATATTAAAAAGCAGCGTAATTGCACTTTGTGGTGGACCACCTAGACCCAAGGTCATGGGGAGCAATAGGTTCCCATGGACAGCTCAGTCCTTGCACTGGTCAGGTTGGGGGAGTGGCTGTGGGTTCCTCAGAAGGAGATCCCCACAAGGGTATTGACACATTCTGTATTAGAAGTGTTCTCGTCAATATGGAGAGGAAATAGCAACACATGCTGGCTGTTGACACGGTCCTCATCCCTTAGTTGTATTTGGGCCCCACATCCTAAGGAACACAGATGCGGGAGGAGGGTAGTTTTGTGTCCCTTGAACGATTGGAAAAATGCTGACATATAGGTAACCGCTTGAGCATTCATGCTTACAGATTAAAGGGGTACTGACAGAGCCACAATGGGTGGATAACCTACAATGGCACCTCACCTCCTTAGAGGAGATATTACTGAAAGAAACAGACACAAAGGATTGGATAGCTAAGTTATATGGGGAGCTATGGGGTAGCGCCCCTATTGACATCCTGCCAACAAGGGCAAAATGGGCTAAAGATTTGAATAGATAGATAATTGACTGGTTGTGGACCAGAAGGAGGGTGAAGTTTTCTACATTGTCTTTGCAATATAGAATGCAAGTGATCAAAGTGATACATCGCTGGCACTATCCCCCAGCTGCGATGGCCGGAATGGACCCAGGGGCAGACTTGCGCTGCTGGCGCTGTAGGCAACCCCAAAGTGACTGCTGTCATCAGTGGTGGGGTTGCTCTCACATACAGAGGTACTGGACAGAGGTCCTGGATTGGATTACAGATTTGGATGGGATACAGTCGACACTGAAGCCATGGTTACTGTTGTTTAGGCTGCATTCGGAAGGGTGAAGCTGAAGAGGGGGAGGGCCAGATGGTGCAAACCTTGTAAGTGGCACTGAGAATCATCACTGGAAAATAAGAAGCATCCCCACTAAAAAAGAATGGGTGCAGAAAGCATAGGCCATGTATGAAATATCTAACGCATTTAATAGGCGAGGCGAGCGAGGACATAGAGGGAGCTTGGCTTCAATTTATTACCAAATATGGATGCTAACCTGCTATGGGAAAGTGAAAACACTGAATATCTATGTGTGAGTTGTGGCAGGGTTACAGGTTGTTCTGATTGCAATGCAGTGGGAAGAGGGGTGGGAAGGTGGGAGAAATTGACAAGAGCAAGATGTTATTGGATTGTAAGGTCTTTTATTGAACGATTGTATACTAAGAAAATGCCAATAAATTTTATTAAAAAAAAAGAAATTGTCACTCACGTTAGACCTTTCTTCATAACACCTACGAGAAAATAGACGTTTGTGATCTATTTTTCAATCTAGGGACTTCCTTAGTGATGTTAATGTTTTCGTCCCCAGCTCGCTTACTTACTTGGGAGCGTATCCTTCCCTTGGTTTTTCGTAATAGACGCAACATCTGGTCAGCTACAGGGTTATTTATTCCCAGAGTGTGCACAGCATACTGGTTTCTCACTTCTCTTTGCCTCCCCCTTTCTGATTTTCCCTTGATTTCTCGTTTTCTCTTTTTCTTTTCTTCTTCGCTATGACAGATTCTGACACTTGATTGTTACGGAGGATCAGCATTTGCAAGTTCTCAGAGGTCCTTCATTCTTTAGAATTGAACTACATGGCCACTTACTAAATAAATATCGGGGGTTAAGTCACATTGCCACTAAATGTAGTAAAGATCTCATGCTACACACTACAAACACGGCCTTACGTTTATCAGTTAAATTAGCAATAATTTGTGGAAAATCTGCTGTTTTCTGAAGCTACCGCCAAATTTGAGGCAGCTCAATTAAGAAAGTGCAAAAAAATCAAGAAAGACATTGTTTCTTTCTCTAGAGAAAAGGTATATGCTTACCTTGCTATAAATTATTCTTCTTACACACAGGGCCCACAGGCAGATGGCCATACACTAACATTAATGAAAAGAAAAGATCCACAAAGACATCAGCAATCCACCAGGTAGACCCAGTATTTCCCTTTGTGGATCCATATTGGAACCTATTGGGAAGTATCTGGATTTTTTTCTTCAGCCTCAGACCATGACTACTAAAGCCTTTCTGAAAGGCACAGGTGATGTCATTAGCCTTGAAGAAGGTCTTCCGTTCCATCCATCTGAACAGTTACTTGTGTCTTTAGATGTCAATGCCTAAACTAGAAGTAGCAGAACATTCACTCAACCAACATCCAACACTGCATGAAGTGCCAACATCATTTTTGGTAAAACTTCTCAAAATAGCACTAAGCAGAAATGCCTTCACCTTCGGTAACAATCATAGCTAATCTCTACATGGCTCCTTTTGAAGACACATTATTTTTTTTCTAAGCACACCTACTAACTGAATATAAAACAACGGAGAAGGTATATAGATGATATTATGCTCATATTGGAAGGTACGGCGGAGTGCCTTAGTTCCTTCACTGATTGGTTGAATGGACTAAACTCAAACTTGACAAATCCTTTGCAATTGGGAAATTGCTTTCCTGGACATTTCCACTAAGTGCAAGGAACTTAAACTATACACCACACTTTTTAAGATACCCACTGACAGGAATACTATTTTGCATTCCCTGAGTCAACATCCCAAAAACCTTGCCGACAACTTGCCATGCAGTCAATTTCTATCACTACGCAGAAATTGCACCACTACAATAGACTACTCTGAGCATATTAACAACATGATATCAGGTTTCATTGCATGAGGGTATCCATTGAAACCCTTGAAAAGAATGGCAAAAATTGTTTGTTATATTGATAGAGAAGCCCTACTTCATTCGAAAAAGACGCCCTCCACCCATTCCGTCAGTGCTTGCGTCACCACTTTTTCTAGATATACACCGAAACGTAAAAAATGTATTCGCAGATTTTCAAGCCTTTCCTTGAGCGTACTAACAAGGTCCAAAACTGATATTTGCCCTCAGGCGAGGTTCTAATATCAAGGACAAATGAGCCCATGCCAAACACATTGGACACAGCATCTCTCACACGATTCCTGAGCTCCTTGGTTTTGACTCATGAGCACCTGTATGACATTTTCCTTGTGGAAATTGTACAGCCTGCTGGTTCAAAACCAAAACTAAATAATTTACAGACGAGTTGACCACATAGCAACACGGATCTTTGACCAGGTGCCAAACCAAAAATGTAGTCTACATCATTTCATGCACTTGTAATCTGATCTATGTGGGGATGACTATACGAACAGCATCCACCAGGATCTCAGAACATCAATCCCAAATCTGCAATGGCAACACACAAGCGCCACTGGTGAACATTTTTGGGAATTGGGTAATTGTTGACACCATGCAACCAGATCTGAATAACTACAGTACCATCAATCGTCTGGTTGAACTGGAATTGAAATGGATTTTAAGACTACACACTCACTTGACAGGTCTGAATGAACATATCCAGTGGGAGTTCATATAGTGACAAATGTATCTATACTGTTTTTTATATTTGATATGTTGCAGGTCTGCGCTTTTATTTTGCATGCATTTCTATTTGCACATTTTCTCTTCTGCAGATTTAACTTAATCAGGTACTCGTTCTGTAGCATCCTTTCCAATATGGCAGCACTAATCAACATCCTGCACACACATTAATAGTCCCCTGCACCTTTGATGTTTAATTAATGTACACGTGTGCTAGTCCTCTCTCTATATCCATAGGGAGCTGGATGGCACACAGTGCAAACTTAACATATAAATTATGTGGTAAAGGCCTTTCTCCTGGCAGCCACCCAGCATATACCTTAAACCTTTGACTGAAACCTTGTGCTCAGTGGGTCGCATCAGCAACAGATAGCAGGGATGAGATTTGATGGCAGTAGCCATTATCTGAACACTTAACCCTGGTATCTAGTGGCCCACACAGACACAGTCATGCAGGCTTCAACAAGAAGCACTGGCTGGTTCTTACCTCCACAATGACGAGTAAGCTAAAAACAGGTCTTCTTTACAAATATGTTTACACGTGCTGCACATGTGTTTGTTTATAGCATTGGAAAACAGATAGCAACCTCTTCCTGCCTTTGCTCCAACAAACATATTATTGGCACCAAATCTTCACCTTATGTGGTAATCACATAGGTATTATACAGACAACTTCTGCCCTTTCTTTTGATAAATGAACTAAAAGAAAATCGTTTCTTTTGTCACTGTGTTTAGTCTCTTTTCATTCTTATCCTTGCTTTTGGCTGTCCTCTATTTTTGTATTTCTTTGTGAAATTCAGGTAGCATGCCTCGAATAGTGATTGCTTGTCCATTCAGAAAAGGTACCCACTTCAGACTCACCTTTGTCTCTGCAGGAGCGATGGACGAGCCTCCCTTGACCCCAAGTCTTCACTTTCCCCTGTTTTACCCGGAGGAATACCTGTCAAATACAAGGTGTACAATCAGACCTGAATTCACCCGATTCCCCTGGGCCCCTCCCTTCTCTTTACTGTGTGCTGTGATGTCCCCCTATGGGTTTACCTTGATCTTAGGGTGTGCACTCCATCCTGCATTTGCAGGGGCGCGATTCACTCATGTGATTGGTGCCAATGTCTGTAGGCTGAGTTCAGATGCCAAACGCTGTTTTGTGCCTTCACAGCGAGGTGGAGAGTTCAAGGCGCCAGTTTCGTCATGTTAGGGAGAATTCTCATTCTATGGCTAATTTCCCTTACCTATAGAGTCCCCCAGCAGCTTTGCTGGATTTGAAGGGTTTGTTTTTTCACCTCCTAAGATTGAGACTCTTTTTCCCACTCTTAGGCATGTTTGCTATGTGTATTCTAGGCTATTTTTTGTGTTTAATGTCTATGGGGTTTTTCTCACCCTCATAGGAACCATCTTTATACACATGTGTTACACAGCACCCTCCGTGCAGTAACACAGGGGTGTCGTAGCAACCCCCAAACATAGACTCCATACCCTGGGACTGACTACTCTCTCCCAGGGTATGTAAAGTTCCCATTGACTTTACTAGTCAATCTTTATGAACAAAACCAGTACAACCCATCTTACTATGGAGGTACTGGCAAGGGTTAATATTTTTTCCCTTATGTTCCTTTTTGAGAGGTACAGTCTCTCTCTCAAAAGTTTCTGGCTGGTGGTAGTGGTTACTACCAAAAATATTCGACCGCGAATATTTTCCTATGGGATTTTCCCATTGTTCGAGGCTACCACATTTACTGACAGCCTCTAACATACCGCCGGTTTATTTTTATATTATCTTTACTCCGGTAGGTTTTATTTGCCAGAACTTTTATATAAATTCTTTCTCATGTCTTTCTCTAAGATCCTAACCAAGGTCGGGGATCCTTTATTCGTACTTTTGACAGGCTTCTGCCAAGAAGCCCTCCTTTCGGCACCACTGGGGTGGGTCCATTGTGTGGGAAGGGGAGTAGGACCCATGGACAGGGTTGCCTCAGCAATCCATGTCGCACTCTGCCCTGATAGGCTGGAGGGTCTCCCACCAGGATGACCACTCCACTGTGTGAGTGACAGCCAGGCTGTATGAATGGGGATCTTTTTGCATAAAAGCAGGGTCCTGAGGACTGGAAGAGCAAGACGTCGCCACTGGAACTAAGAAGCCAAAGAGGAGAGAAGCCAAAGACATCTGCATCAACTGAACCACCGGTGAAGCCCTGCTGCAGCCTCTCACCACTTTTCTTCACACAACGAGAGAAGATCTTCATCTGCAAGAGCTTTGTTCCCTTGAGCTGGTGGGGGCCACCATTTTGCCAATCGCCTTCCTGACCTGCCTTGGTCGAATCGCCAGTGCCCTGCACTCGGAGACAGGATAGCCAGGCACCCGTCCACCCGGACCGCGATTTAAAGGCGCGTACCTTTTATTTCATTTGGCAGCACCGCAGCTGGTTTCATCCCTTGGCAGTGCAGTAACTCAAACCTTCCTCCACAACGAGAGCCTCTCTTTCTCTGCTGGATCTCCCGAACTGCAGGAACTGCCAGGAACAACCGCCACCGCAGGAGCCTCTTCTACATTTTAAAGGTACTTTGTTCCGCCAGGCCTCCCTTTTCGTTTGGTAGCGCTAAAGGTGTTTTAAATCCTTTACCTACCTGTTGGGTTGGCCGCCCCTATCCTCTAACTTTGTCTTTCACCTTCTGCAACCACCTTTTTTGAATCGTTTAACGAAGACTTGACTGCAGCTACAAGAACATTTTACTCCTGGCTCTTTGCCCTGTACCACTGACTCTGGCACAGGCCTATTGACTTTGGCTAAATCTGTTAAAACTGCCTTTTCTAGATTGCTTCTCACCTAGAAATGTTTTGGTGCACCTAACTCTTAGAACCACCTTTCCTTCCCACTTTTTAAACTTGTGAAGTGCCATTTTGCTCAGTTTTCACCTCAGTATTATACATGCTAAAGTACTGCCTTGCCTAAACTTGTTCACGATCTTATTGGGAAGTGTCACTAGGGTGCCTAAGAGTATATTCCTGCATAACTTGTTCTTTCGCTCCCTTGTGAGAAATTGGTAGAGTGCCATCTGTGTTTGTTTTTCACTGTGCCGTTTTGCTCAGTTTTCACTCTTGCTCAAACTTGTCTAAAAGTTAACTAGGGATTTGTGTATACTTTTCTTGACTGATTTTAACTTGCTTTAATAACTGTGATTTACGTGTTGAACTAGAAGTGTGTAAAATAAATATATATATTCTTTTAATACAAAGCTTTGGTCAGTGTTTCCTTGTGCCATAGTACTGTAGCCCTATTGTTTAAACCCTGAATACTGCTCATCTCCCTCTTGAGATAAGTCTGACTGCTTAGCCACAGCTACCAACTAAATCTTTGTGGTACGGACCGATACCAAAGGAGATTTTATTGCTCATACCTGTAGTCTTAATCTTCTGTAGTGCTCCCTAAGGGAACTGCACAGGATTCTGCCTAACACTTCACTGGCTAGTAAGTTCTTCCCACAAGTGAAAGTTGCGCGGAGAATGTTGATTGTCCAAAATTGTCCGTATTGTCTTTGTTTGACGGTATTTTTGTGGGTGAGTAGCGATGCGTGTAGAAGCTAGCTGCTGGTAGGTTTGCGCAGCGCCTTCAATTCGAGCGCGCCTGGTAATGTCTCTCCCTTTCCCTTGCAGGAGAAATTATGTGGTATTAGCGCCACAAGTCCGGGTTCAGCGCTACTGGAGACTTGGTGGTTAGATCAGTTTGCACCGAGGCTTTTGGTAAGTATGCACCGCGTAGAGAGAGAGAGAGCGCAGTGAAATAAGTGCGTTATTGGAGCGAGCGCAATGAATAATGTCTCTTCTTTCTTACAGTGGTTTGTGCGCTCGTGCAACTAAACTGGATTCCAGCGTCGCGGGAAGATTCGGTGAGTATGCACAGCGTTACTGATGTGCGCGTGTTAACGCTGTTCTTCTTTGTTCTTACAGGTGCCGTTGTAGAAGTCCCCTCTTGACTGGAGATAGCTGCGGCATGGAGTAAGAACCAGGTAAGCTGAAGCTGAATGATCCAGAGTGGGTAAGCAGAAGTAGGATGATCCGGAGCAGGTAAGCAGAAGCAGGATGATCCGGAGCAGGTAAGAAGAAGCAGGATGATCCGGAGCAGGTAAGCAGAAACAGGATGATCCGGAGCAGGTAAGCAGATGCTGGCTGATCCAGAGCACAAGTGTGTTGCTGATACAGCTCACAGTAAGCAACACGAAGCACTGGAAGAATCTTGGGTGTGGCTTATATAGCCAGCCACACCCAAACACTAGAGAGCTCATGAGTTATCATGCACTTCCTGTTTGGCAACAGGAAGTGGTAACCAGGAAGTTACTACAAACACTAGGAAGGAATGAAAGGAGGGATTTGTTATGGGTTCTTTGTGTGCCTATGCCAGGCCTGCCAAGCCTCCACCCAGCTTGCCCCAACTACCTGCCTGATACCCATGACAGGCGGCCATGACCCCCCCCCCATACCTCACTTAACTCAGCTTCAGCATCACCCATTGATCATTTTTTGTGGTCCACCCCATCTCCAACAACCCTGATCCCCTTCCTGAGTTTGTGAATGTCTGCTGTTTCGGAGTGCAAGGACTCCTTAATGTCCCTTTTCAAAGTGTCCAGTGAGTGGGTGAGGAAGTCTGGCATAAGTAGTGGTGTGTCAAATATTGATAGCAGAGCCCTCTCAGTGTCTCCCTTAATGCTGCCTGCTGGTAGTGGCTTTTTAATTGGATGCTCCATGTATGACTGTATATCATTATTCCTACTCTTCTTGCCGGGCTTGAGCATCTCCACACGACTCCTGAGTGGATAGGAAGGCACCCTCACCACTGTGGTTGTCCCCATGTGTATTTCGCCCCTCAATTCGCAATCAATCAGAATTCAGATTATTTTCAAACCTTTAGTGGCACTGTATTAACAGGTAATCATGGAGTCTTTACACATGCAGTTAAACCTCGAAGCATGCACTCGGTAGGTTGATCCCAATTATCACTCACATTTTTCAGATCTTCCCAAAGTTAAGTGGAATTCACTCACCGGCCAGCAGTCCGAGTGCCCCCAAGCAAAGCACACGGCAAGGAGAACAGGGATTTCAATTGCTGGCAAGCTATGGCTCCCTTCCTTTATCAAAGAAAATGTTTTCCAGGGCAAGGCTTTCCCTCTGCCCAGATCAATGGAAGTGCCAGGATTGCAAGCAGTGTCACCAATTAGTGATTAACAAAAGCATAATCTCCCGGAGGGCCAAATACTTCTGAGCAGCGGAACCCCAAAAAGAGGTGTTTCATGGAGCATAGATGATATCCCCCGGTCAAGCTAAGTATTGTCAATGCCTACGGCACCTTCAGTGTGAAACTGTCCTCAGACTGGCATATGCACCGAGGTGCTGAGGAGCAAATATCAAGCACCCAAGGAGGTCTCTTCCCACCTTCCACCAAGCCACCGGTGCACCGGATAGACAGTGAGCATGGTTCGCTACAGCACCACCCATGGGAATACCGCCCTGCCAGAAGAGCCCTGAGCCATCAGCATGGTGACTCTCTCCTGCCAACAAGGTGCTTGTCACTGGGTACACCACCACTCCCTACGCCGTCCAAGCCTGATCTGTCCGAGTCAGTCCCGGTTGCACTCCGCCACCACCAGCGGTGGGCCCGGGTCTGCTCCTCCGCACCTGATGTCACCAGTTGGGCGCCGAATTACTGTGGAGCCTAGAAGCATTCAGTGGCAGCAGCTGCCATTTTAATCCTCCAGGCCGTCTCTGCTCGGCTGCCGGCCATGCTGTGCCTCGCTCCCCATCTGGTACCGAGGAGGGATTGGGCGATCACCACAGCCACCCCCAGGTGTAGGGGTGGTGTCAAGTCCCTTAAAGGGCTAAATGATTGCCACCAACAGCATGTTTCGGCCGGTGGACAGAGAGGGTCGAAGGTGGACGTGTCAGGTCTATATCATCTTGGCCACACCCCCCTCCATTATTTAACATTCACTAAAGCTCTTGATTATTCAATGGATACGTTATACTGTCGACAATACAAGTCGTCTTGACAATAGCATTTTGAATCAGTTTTGACTTCTGGGCTCAAACAGAATGCTACCTCACGCTGAAGCAAGCATCTTATGTTTCAATGTGCTTTCTACCTAAAGATAAGTCCACAAAATACAGAAGAAAAAGATACTATGATAACACTCAGTGTGAAATTCAGAGAAGCCCAAAAGACTATGCCCAATCGGTCAAACTCATGTTACACATTGTTTTCCCTGAAGAAGGTTCTAAGCTCCAGGAACAGAAACATTTTAGCGTGAAATGGTTTCTCTAAATACCTTTGTAAAGAAACCTGTTTTAAGTGATTTTATTAAGATAACACAGTGTGGTGATGTACTTAATTACTGTAGGTTTTAAAAAAAATATGTTCAATTACCATGATATATTATGTAGAAACGTATGTCATGGTGTAGGGATTGGTATTCGCACATCTTCTTGACATTAGTTTTCCATGGCACCGTCAATTGGACCAATATGACATATGCAATACATGTTTAAAGAATAATGATATCTACATACCAAATTAGAAATGAGTAACTGAAGGTGTTTTGTTGTATGTTGATCTTGAAACCTGCTTTAACCTCCTTCATGGATCACTCTCCATGGTAAATACCTATGCCGCTGAGAGCATGATCGGGAAACAATTGAAATGGTTCACGGTTAACTCTTGGGGTGTTTTGTTTTGACGGATGAGGAGCTCTGGAGCTGCTTCACTGTGTAAATACATAGTTCCTGTGGAGAGTCAGAGTGGACCCTATTTTTTTAAGACATTAAGATATGTTTACGTTTTGTTTAATTTGGATATTTTTAGGGATATTCTTTCTATGCCTTGACCCAAAGGCAGACCTTTCATTGACGTAGCCATTCAATGTTTTATACATTATTTGTACTATTCCCGTTACGTGTCAATATTGTATTCTTCCATGGCAACTGTGCCTGAAGAATGTATGTTTTTTAACTTACGCTTAGTTTGGAGGTGAGGATGAATGATAATGGGACATATGCTGGTTAGACTGAGGACTCGGCTTTCTCAACAGAGAAGCACCAGTACTACTAACATTGCTTGTGTGGGTGCTGCACATGGATTACCAGGAGTGTTTTTTCTTTGAGAGACAATGAGAAACAGAATGATAACACATGATTTCCATGTAGCTAGACATTGGGCTGGAGAAACATCTTCAGCGGTTGAAACGTTTCACAAATAGTCAATCGGTACACATTTTGATTGCTTATAAAACAATATCAGCCAGATTTCTGAAAAATGACAAGTTATTGGGCCACACTTTCACTCTTAAGAAAGATCGGATTCTTCCAGTTTAATTCAATTTTGGGCAGTTTTGGAACTTCATCAATGTAGATATAGATTTAACGTTTGATTATATTATAGCATGAATGACGTGTCTCTCCAAAACTGACAACAAAAGAAGGTGCCAAGTTCAATGTACAATAATCTCTTCTTGATCATTTTGTGCTTCTTAGAGATGAACATGGTGCATTCCAAGTCCAACATCAACATCTGTAAATTCAGTCAAGCCCAGAGACTCTTTATCTGAATCTGGAGACGTGTACAGTTTAGGCTGTAGATGTTTGTCCATGCGAACCATTTGCAGCCTTTCAACATTTTCAGTGGTCATTTTCTTCTGCGTGTTGCTATTAACTAACCCTGCAGCACTGCAGACATGTTCTGGAGATAGACTGCATTGCTGCTGGACGTACCAATTAATGTGCATCTAGTGTGCTGAATTCTGGACTCCGATCTGTCTTCTCTTGCTAGTAAGGCAGTTTAACAATAGTCCTTCGTCCATAACTTAACAGTACATTGTCATGTGCTCCTGGATCATCTGATCTGCTGCTGGCCTACTTGTCCTTGGTATTACCCCATTTACTCTGGAAGTGGCCATGATTACAAACATTCTGAAATTATTCCGAATCGGGTTTGATTACTATAGCAGAAGATACTGGTTCTGCTGTTGTTTACAAAGGTAAAGTGAACCTTGCAGGAGAACTTGGCTTTCTAAGAATAGGTAAACTCACTACATATCCTTTTCTCCTGGCAGCATGGCAGTAAAGCGGTCATTAATATTTGAAGAAGTGGATGTAGTGGAAGTGTTCTAGATGCATACCTGTTTCAAGCTGTTGCAATACATTGTAAAATCTACCACTAGCATTTTGCCATATTGGCCACTAACGGTGACACAGACGAATAAAGTCTGCTTTTGCATAAAGGATCAAAAATGTTGCACAGATATATTTTTTTGAGGTCCAAATATTATTCTTGACCCAAACATTTGAGTCTATGTTCACACGAAAGCTTACTACCACGTATCACAACTGCTACATGGTTATTGTCTTTGAAATCAGTCACCATCGGCTGCAGCTGGTCACGTATAATACACCTTGAGATAAACTGGCCGAGGGTTACTGCTGACTGACTGTGCAGCATATTCAATTGGTGAAAGAATTTGGAGCAGTCAGTAAATGAATCCCCATTGTCAAGCAGACAAACACATGAGTAAGCTTTTCGCACTTTTATCCTGCATCACAAAACTCTTGATGGCTTTGTGTTGTTAGACTAGAAATAGCAGCCTCAACAAACTACCATGCCATGTTGTCACAACTTGATGTATGAGTCATTGCAGCGGCAGCCCATTCTTCTTGGGTAACCTGGCAAAATCTGTGCTTTAAAAAAATTACTGAAATACCTAGAAATGTTTAAGCATATTGCCTCTTTGCAACTTAAGACTCCTTTTTGAGATAGTGCTGGAAGATGGACTCTGATGATGGATAGTCCTTGACGATGAGGTGCAGGCACTGTGCCATAAGCCAGTGCAATTTTATTGTGTACACCATTTCTGGAGGCACATAAAAAACTCAAAGCCCTTGGTCAAAGTTATTCCATGATCTTGATATTAAAGACCAACATTTTGTTGGCACCGGTATTCGGAGAGTCCAAACCTTCACATGTTTATGGAATTTTATACATATTACAATGCCGAGCTTGTTCATGTTGATGGTGGACAAATCCCAAACTAGGGATGTGGCCTTCCTAACAATCGCATGTGAGGCTCCTGGATCTGGAATTGCGGGGGTGGGAGATTTGAGGGGCAATTACATGATGAGATGCAATTTCTTTTTGAATTTGAGTGCTGATCATGGTGGCTGCTTTTATGACTACTGCCTAAGTTAATTTACAACATTGACTGTGGCTTTCTTTTTCAGAGAAATGGAGCATGAGTTCACCAAAGCTAGTGCAGCTGTCTCCATCAGTGTTTCATCTTCCTCAACTCCAGGCACAGAGATCCCATGTGCAGGTGTAACATCTTCCGCAGAAGTATGACAAGCCATCTTCATTCTGTTGGTTGTCTCCACGACCACCAGTCTGGCTTCCGAGATGCCAGAAGCACAGAAACTGCTCTCCTGAACACCCATGAAGCCTTGCTCTCTAATCTTGACTCTAATCTTCCTTCTTCAGTCCTCATTCTCCTCGATCTATCCTCTGCATTTGACACGATCAACCATGCCACCCTGCTTAATCGCCTCTCTGACAACCTGGGTATCAATGTTCAGGCCCTGTCCTGGAGGACCTCCTTTTTCACTGACCGACCCTCTCAGGTCGAACTGGGGTCTTTCCTCTCTTCTATCTCTCTCTCTCTCCTTGTGGTGTTCCCCAGGTGTCTAATGTTTCTCCCTGGCTATTCAAACACTACCTGGCACATCTGGCCCACTGCATCGCTACATTGTTTACTAACTTTCAGTGTTGTGCAGATGACACCCAGCTCTCTTTCAGGCTCTCCTTAGCCACCTCTGCTCCTTCTCTCATACCAGACTGTCTGGCCGCAATTCAGGAATGGTGTGCCACCAATGATCTCTGCCTTAATGCCAGTAAGACCGAGATCCTGCTCATCGGGACACCTGCTCTCTCCTTTCCCCTCTCTCTCTCTGGCCGCCCACCCTGGGCCCTCTTCCTGCTCCTTCCTGTGACGCTAAGAGCCTTGGTGTCATCTTCAACTCCACCCTCTCCTTATCTCCTCACTCTCCGATGTCTCTAAAAAGTCACACTTTCAGCTGCACCTTTTCAGAGGTATTCTGCCTTTTCTCACTTTCCCCCAGAAGCACACGGTCTCTAGAGCCCTGGTTCACTCCAGGCTGGCCCATTGCAACAGCCACATTCTAAATGTGTCTGTCTCTACTCTTCGACTTTTACAACTCATCCAGAACAGGACTGCAAGACTTGTCCTTGGCCTCAAGCACAGGGATCGTATCTCTCCAGCTCTGAAATCTCTGCACTGGCTTCCTGTGGCTGCAAGGATCAAATTAAAGATCCTTTTCACCATCCACAAGGCTTTCTGGGGCCTGGGACCGCACTACCTCCAGCTTTCTCTTCCTAAACATCTTCTTTCTCAACCTCTCCACTCATCCACTTCCAATTCTCTGAGGGTCAGACGCTTTTCCAAGTAGAGAATGGGCGGGGGGGGGCAGATCTCTTTCCTCGGCTGGGGCCTCCCTCTGGAACAGCCTCTCTGCCTCTCACACACTTGAGCAGAACCACCTCCGGTTCCGGAAGCAATACAAGACCTTCCATTTCACTTCCACTTTCTCTCTTCCTCTCGCCTGATAGCTCTGCACACTGGTCACCTGGCCACCCGTGAACTCGGGCCCAGGCTCCTGCATGTCCAGTTGCCCTTGCACTGCCTCCGGGCTCCCTCAGGACTTAAGGGTCTGTATCTGTAACCCCCTGGCAGCACTTATTGAGTCACCTGCACATCTCCTAACCCCCCCACCTCCATTGACACTTCCCCCTCCCTTCTTCCCTGCACTTGCACAATCTGAATGACACAAAGCCTAGTAAGATCGCTGATTGTCCTCCTTCTGTTTCCCCCTCCTTGTCTTGTCGCACCTAGAAACACTTGTGTACAGGTGCCTTATACATGACTTATCGTATCATCTCCCTCCTGGCCCTAAGTGGTCTGCTCAATATTTTCATCTTCATCACCTAAAATTGCATACGGAAATGGCTTGTCTGCTTCTTTTCCCTACCACTCTCTATTGGATAGTTATTCTGCTACGGGAGTGGACTATTAATTGTTATCTGCGTTTACTGCTACTCAAAACTATGCAGGCTTCTATATCCAACTCCCCCTGCTGATGGACGTCCAGAAAGTTGGCCTTGCCATGGGACTATCAGAGATTGCTGCTGCAACCATCAGAGCAGCAGGTCTTTGGCTGCCCAGTATCCACCATCACCCCATTCATACCCCTAATCGACAAAAATAGTAACCGTAGTAAATAAAGAAGAAATATATATGTTTAGTTGGTTGATTCATTTGCCTTCTTTTAAGTTGCATATAGCAAGCCACAGTGGCCTACTACATGTCATGAGTTTAGATTGTACTCACTTTTCGCACTGCTTCACACTCACAAATTGCGTTCACTAAACTTAACTTTACACAGTGAGTTACACTGGTGATTGCTGCGAGTGCTAGAGTGTGCACTGGCGTGCTGCCTCACTTCAAATAAGCCAGCATTGTGAGCATGCTATCCCGCCACCAGCCCCCTCGGCTCAAGAGGGACAGAATCAGAGCGAGGTCAGCACTCGGGAGGGGCTGCCTTACTTGCGCATGCATGCATGATTATTGATGAAACAAAAAGTGGCAACTATAGCAGTCAGACTATATATAAAACATGAACTTCACACACTGCGAACACGAAATAGAAAACAAGCAGTGACTGTCTGTGCCCAGGCTTGCCTGTCTTTCTTATGGCCAAGAAAAGGCCATACATTCAATTGATATTAATTATTTAACAAGTAACTAATAAACAATATATACCCCTTCTCCTGTGTACCCTTGCTTCACGTGCCTATAATCATGGGATAGCCCATGCACCCCTCCCTCTCATTCTCTAACTTAGTCTTACTTGGACCCAAAAATAAAATCAGAAGCAGATCATTTGTAGGGTACTTGCTCATGCTCACAACCAACTAAATGCGCTCATGCTAATCAACAAAAGCACTAACCATTATAAACGATTAAAACATAATAAGGTTAGTACATTGATTGATTTACCAGGTTTGGTTGACGCAGTACCAACAGACGGCCTCCCAAGCATCCTAAGAAAGAGGGAATAAACAAACCACAAAGTACAGAGAATGCCTGCGTTTATCTTTTCGGCAGAGTCTGAAGACAAGACCCATCATGATCATAAAGGGAAGTAAACACTCGCCGTCATGCTGTGCCCATGACCTGCTCTCCTTTATCGCAGCCATAACTCTTGACCTGCAGCCACAATCCACCAAAAGATGTTCAAATACCATTTCTACAGGAACAATATTATCCAAACACTTTTTGCAGAATCATATTTGCAAATAATGCTTTTTGCAAAGTAGTATGATTGCTGCAAATGTATTGAATATGGAAACTGCAAACAACTGTTTTCCTGCGACAAAAAAATAATATTTGCTGTTACCAGCCTCTGTGCCTTTAAGGCACAGTGAGGAAACTGGCGGGAAGTGGGGGAAAAGGGAGGAGTTGAGGGTTCTGGAGGAACGGCAGTTCCTGAATGTTAGTTGGTGGGAGAGGAGAGAATATAGCAAAGGTCCTGTTAAACAGCCGGTGTCGTGTCCTTTGTTAGTACGATAGTAACAACTGGTGATGAGGATTCTTGCTTGCGCACCGGCATCCGCTCCTGCCAGTCCAGTGGTCCCAGTGAGCCTGCTCCTTCACATGGCGATCCCGCCCATGTTTCCGACGTCGGCCTCCACTGAACCATCCTGCCCGGCGATCCCGACTGCACTCCGGCGTCCTCCTCCACAGGGTGATCCCACCCGCCCCCAGAGCCCCTGTACTCCGGTAATCCCGCCCACGTACATATCTCTTCACGGCGATCCCGCTCGACAAGGACTCCAGCGATTTCACCCACCTACATCTCTTCAGGGCAATTCCACCCGGCAAGAACATTATTATAAGCACAGCGATCCTGCCCTGCACACGTAGCAGCAACACAGTAAGGGGCACATTTTCAGCTGCTGTAAAACGCAGTGTGGCAGCCACCACCCCCCCCCAACAACATCAGGACCCCAGAAGAGGCAGAAAACCACTTCAAGGGGTATACCCACCTGGAACCTGCACAAAGAGCGGACACATTTTGGCCTGGCCAGAGGCTCCAGGTGACCAGTGGACACAAACATACTGTGATTTCATTAGGCCAATATCTATGCCCCAGAGACAATGAGCGGCCCTAGCTCCCCTGCCCGCCCTGGAGCCATAGCCCCCACTGTGCTTCCTACATCTAAGGCAGCCCTGCTGAGGAGACTGCTCCCTTTTACTCTGACACCTCAAAGTAACAAAGGGTGGA
Source organism: Ambystoma mexicanum (assembly GCF_040938575.1). NCBI lineage: Eukaryota > Metazoa > Chordata > Amphibia > Caudata > Ambystomatidae > Ambystoma > Ambystoma mexicanum. The sequence continues at coordinate 1,085,823,367 of NC_090926.1, read as the reverse complement.
TAGAGGATTTCAACCATTTTGTCAAGGGGGCAGGTGAGGACAAATCCCCCACTCTATGTGACATGTTCATCAACCTCGTGGGAGGGCAAATCAAAACCATTGTAAAAACCATACCCCCTGAGGAGAAGAATGAGTTCACCACCCTTATCACTGCCTTCAACAGGAAACTTATCATTGAGCCAAACCGCAATTATGAATGATACGTGTTCAACCAGTGCAAACAAAAACCGGATGAATCCATTGATGAGTTCATCACGCGCTTGAGTGTGAAGAGTACCCACTGCCAACTTCACCTTTTCTACACTGATGAGGCTATAAGACTACACGTAATAGAGGGTTGCACATCACCAGCTTTCCGGAAACAATTACTAAAGAAACCGCTGACCATAGACGAAGTGAGTGAACCGGCCAGAATATTCGAGAGGGTGGATGCCCAGACTGCCCCCATTGAAAACAATCTAGGATCGAAGCATGACCGACATGAATCCATTGCGGCGATGCAACCACAGACACAAAGGTTGGGCGAGAGGGGGATGCCAACAGGAAGACCAAGCAGCCAAGCACCTCCCAGGTCAGTCTGACAATGCTACCGTTGTGGCATGAACTTCTCACATTCGGGTACCTGCCCAGATCTGACCCAGAAATGCTCCAACTACGGGAGAGAAGAACATTGGCAATCCATCGGCAGAGAAGGGAGACCACTTCCCACACCTCGACCATACACAAAACCACCAGGGAGACCATACCATCGGCAATCCCCACCTCCAGGTTACCAGCCAAGGTTCAACCCGTCACACTACCAAGGCCAGATAAGGTATGTGAGAGCAGTGGAAGAGATGCCAACCCAAGACCCGAACCAAGAGTATGACCCGCAAGAGCAATACAATATCTACAATGATGAATATGACGAACCCCCATAGCCACACTACACATACAGGGACCAACACTACCAGTACCAATATTACTACAATGCTGAATATGACCAGAGCCAGATGGATGAACATGTCATTCAAGATGATCGAGAAGCGAGAGAGGTGCTGAGGATCCAGGATCCCTACAAACATAGGAAAAGCCTCTACTGCTTTCTGGTCGATTCAGGTGCAACAGTAAACATTATGGGGGAGCAGGAATTTATACACATGCCAGAAACCCCAGAACACTTGAGAAACAACATTAGAATGCTTCAATGGGGCACAGCGGTTCCCCTGCACTCAATCAGGCAGTTCTGATTAAGACAAACACACGAATGACAAACTCTTGACACCACCATTCACGTCATACGCAGCCCAACGAAAGGTTGCTCCCTACTCAGCTACAACACAGTGAGCTGCCTGGGGCTCATCGACATCCGATTTCAGGAGATATAATTAAGTCAACCACAGCGCCTAAAACCAATGCAGTGCAGTCAGCAAACTCCCAGAAGGAGGCAGCGCCATCATGAAGGAGCTCATCCAGTCAAGGTTCCAAACCTATGCACTGAACATGGTAAACTAAAAGGAATTCTTGTCAAACTCCATGTCAACAAAAATGTCCGCCCAGTTCTCCAATGCCCAAGAAGAGTAGGGTTGCACGTTCAGAACGTGGTCTCACAGGAGCTGGACCAACTTCTCCAAAAAGAGATCATAGAACCCGCCACTGGACCGACACCGTGGGTGCCCCCATTGGTAATGGTCCCGAAAGGTGAAGGTCACATCAGGATCTACATCGACATGAGGATGGCCAATACCGCCATCCAGCGGGAACAAAACCCGGGACTTTGTATCAAGGACATGATTGTCCAACTGAACAGAACAACCATGTTCTCAAAGCTGGACCTCATGCAAGGATACCACCAGCTTGAGTTACACCTGGAGTCCAGAAGCATTAACACGTTTGCCACGCTCGAAGGCCTTTTTCCCTACCGCCGACTGAATTTTGGCATTTCCTCTGCAGCAGATATCTTTCAGGAGACCATCAAGCAAGTCATCAGCCCTGTCAAAATGGCGCTGAATTATAGCAATGACATCCTGGTCTTCGGGACGTCACAAGAAGAACACAACGTGGACCTACTAGAGACCAGCACTGCCCTTCAAAAAGGAGGTTTGACCCTGAATTTAGAAACATGCAGATTCAGCACAAGAAAAACTCAGGTTCTTTGGGCAAAAAAATTCGGACGAAGGTATGACCACAGACCCGTATAAGGTAAACACCATCATCAACCACCAGGCCCAGACGCAAGTGGCAGATGCAAGATCTTTCCTTGGCATGGCCGGGTACTGTGCGTGATACATCCCGCATTACGCGACACACTCCCTGAGCCCCTGAGAAGGCCACTACAAAAAGACACAGACTTTAACTGGACTGAAGAGTGCCAAGCAGCATTTGAGGACATCAAAATAGTGCTTACAGAAGTGCAACAACTTGCCTACTTTGACCCGCTGTTGCACACTGAAATCATCGTCAATGCCATCCCAGTGGGAATAGGGGCCATCCTAGCCCAAACCAGTAGTGAGGACTCTCACCCCAGACACATAGTTGCGTACGCAAGCAGAACCCTATCACAGACAGAATCAGCATACTCGCAGGCCAAAAAAGAAAGCCTTGCAGCGGTCTGGGCGTGTGAGCACGTTCGCAACTTCATCATCGGCAATATGTTTACCCTGGTTACCTATCATCAGGCTCTACTCTTCCTATTTGGGAAACCTCACACGAAGATGCCAATCAGGACTGAGAGATAGGGCATTCGCTTACAGGAATATGATTACGAAATCATTCATAGACCTGCGGTGACCAAAACCCTACAGACTACATATCACGTCACCCGACAGGTGCCCCAACTAGCCGGAATGAAGACACAGAGTACATCAACTACGTCGTAGCCAATGCCTTATACCTGCAGTGAGGATGTCACATGGCTTTGGCCATCACCCTCATAAACAATAACAAGTGGAAGGACTACCGACCAGCCATAAAAAGCCATCCGGGGGTGAACCAAGAAGAGACAGAGAGGCTAGAAAAAATACACAACAAACTAGCAGTCAAGGATCAGTCCATACTATTGAGAGGGTGCAAACCTGTCATTTCCACCAAACTCAGATCGGAAGTCATCATGACAGCACATGAGGGACACTGGGGAGCTGTTAACACTAAGAAACAGGTATGGTGCAACATCTGGTTTCCCTTCATGGACTCATTGGTGGATGACTGGTTGAAGAGCTGTCTGCCGTGCCAGTGCACTGTGAAATCAGAGGCCCCCACACCATTACAGACAACACACATACCAGTCCAACCATGGGATCGGGTTGCCGTCGATTTATCCAGACCGCTGGAATCGGGAGAATACCTTGTGGTATTCATTGACGAACATTCCAGATTCCCCATCATGAGGGAAAGTTGCAACCACAGCATTCCCCCAAGAAGCCCCATCTTCGATGATGTACTAAGCGAGTGGGGCATACCGCAAACAATCAAATCAGACAATGGGCACCCATTCAATGGACACGACTCCTCCACATTTGCAAAGCACATGGGGGTCACCCACCAAAACATCACGCCACGATGGCCCCAAGTGAATGGAATGGCCAAAATCTTCATGGCCTCGATCAAAAAGACGATACAAAGAGCATACATTGAGGCCGCCAACCCATACCAGGCTTTATGCAGGATGCTCAGGGATTATCGCAACACACCCCATGAGGCAACCAACAAGGCCCCAGCTGAGATAATGATGCGGTACAAGGTCCACACCCGACTTGTGAGAAACATTGATTATGAGGAGTTAATCGATGAGGAAACCATACTGAGAGATACCCAAGGAAATAAATGGGCAAAGCATGATACCAACGTCAGAAGGAGAGCTGCACCTAAAGAATTTGTGATAGGTGAAGAGGTACTGGTGAAACAGACACAGATCAGGAAGACAGACGCAAGGTACTCGCCTAATTCCTTCAGGGTAACAGCCCTTAAAGGACCAATGGTGACGGCCCAAAACGCAACACAGGAAATTACAAGAAACATTTGACAGTTCAAGCATCTCATCAAGAGAGAGGAAAACAACACATCCCAAGTGGACCATGAGCCAGAGGCAAAGGAACCTTGCGATGACCCATGGATACCCCCAGAGGAGGCAAGGAGAATGCCACCAGGCATTCCCCCTGACCCGGAGAGCTCGCGGCAGAGGGAACAATGGGTTTGCCTGCAACGCACCATAAGGAAGCCAATGCTTCTAGTGGAGCTGTGCTGAGCTAACCACAGAACATTTGTCTGAGGGTGATGTTACCAGCCTCTGTGCCTTTAAGTCACAGCGAGGCAACTGGCGGGAAGTGGAAGGAAAGGGAGGAGTTGAGGGTTCCGGAGGAACAGCAATTCCTGAATGTTAGTTGATGGAAGAGGAGAGAATAAAGCGAAGGTCCTGATCAACAGCCGGTGTTGCGTCCTTTGTTAGAACGATAGTAACATTTGTGGGTATGTTTTCAAGAAATGTTAATTATTAGCTTTATTTTTTTACAGCAAAATAAGTTAATTGCGTTGAATATCATAGTCCTGACTCCTGTATTTGTGTAACAGTAGCTTTGGGATTAACCGGTTCTCAGAGAAGGCTCCTAGTTGGCTGACTTGTTTGAGCAAGAAGGAAGATGGAGAGAAACTGACGAATACATTCATGAATGTGAGGAGAAGACACTGTGAAGGTGCAGCCAATTATGAGCTAAACAATTAACGCCTTATAGGGTTCCAGTAGAGAGTAAATACCAAAATGTTTGGCAACAAATGTCTTGAATGCAGGAAAAGAAACGCAGGCAGAGTTTTTCTTTTCACAAGGAATCCCAAAGCAAATGTTATTTGGTTGATGTTTGATCAAACAGAATAAGTAAACATTCATCTGAGTCTGACAGTGAGTGTTAAGTTAAAATGTAAAAAAAATGCCTCTTTCCCTTAGCAACAATCTTCCAGCAAAAGTTAATTTGCAGATTTGATTGCCAGTAAAAAGTAACTTTTTTGGATTTTTGTTGATGCCAAATTTATATCGTAGGTATTTTTTCCAACGAAGTTCAGTATGTGGGTTTGTTTTCCAGAAAACTCAGTCTTTAGTTTGCCTCTTGGTTTGTTGAGTGTGTTGAGAAATTCTCAGGCAAATATTACAGTGGAGATCCTGAAAGCTGCAAAACCTATTTTTGTGGACTTCGTTTCACAAGCACCCTGATTACATTGTGTTTTACTTTTGTTAACAGAATTTTGCCATTTTGCAAAAATGGCAAAATTGAGTTAACAAAGGTACGTTTGTGAAATGAAGTCCTCAAAAATAGGTTTTGCATTATTCAAACCTCCAGCATGCAGAGTGTGTTGCAGAAATGTGTGAAATTAGTGAAAATGAAACTTACCAATTTCACACACCTAGCCTTCAGGTATACTTGGGGTGTTGACTGAATCATGCTCATACATTTACAACTTTAACACAAGTTGGTAAGATGCCTTGAGATGTCTTGGGGAAATGCCAGGAGTCAGAAGAAGTACTTCACCCGCCTCCTAAACTTGGCCGCTGCTGTGTGTGCCCTCTGTGACCAGAAAAACAATGGTACATTGCCCTCCCTCGGTATCATGCTAAAATGGCTGAGACATTTTAAACGGGATGTGCAAAACAGAAAGGAAGCCTGCAGCTCCCTGAAAAGCAGGCAAAACAGCATTCATGTGGATAGAATCAGGCCTCTTCTACTGATTCAGTACCATTACAAACAATTAGGCAGCATTTGAGTTACACCTGGAGTCCAGAAGCATTACCACATTCACCAAGCTCTAAGGCCTTTTTCCCAACCGCCGACCGAATTTTGGCATTTCCTCTGCAGCAGAAATCTTTCAGGAGCCCATCAGGCAAGTCATGAGCCCTGTCAAAATGGCGCTGAATTATCGCAATGACATCCTGGTCTTCGGGACGTCACAAGAAGAACACGACGTGGACCTACTAGAGGCCTGCACTGCCCTTCAAAAAGGAGGTTTGACCCTGAATCTAGAAATATGCAGGTTCAGCACAAGAAAAACTCAGGTTCTTTGGGCAAATTTTTTCGGACAAAGGTATGACCACAGACCCGTATAAGGTGAACACCATCATCAACCACCAGGCCCAGACGCAAGTGGCAGATGTGAGATCTTTCCTTGGCATGGCCGGGTACTTTGCGTGATACATCCCGCATTACGTGGCACACACCATGAGCCCCTGAAGAGGCTACTACAAAAAGACAGAGACTTTAAATGGACTGAAGAGTGCCAAGCAGCATTTGAGGATATAAAAAAATTGCTTACAGAAGTGCAACAACTTGCCTACATTGACCCGCTATGGCACACTGAAATCATCGTCAATGCCATCCCAGTGGGAATAGGTGCCATCCTAGCCCAAACCAGTAGCAAGGACACTCACCCCAGACACATAGTTGCGTACGCAAGCAGAACCCTATCACAGACAGAATCAGCATACTCGCAGGCCAAAAAAGAAAGCCTTGCAGCGGTCTGGGCGTGTGAGCACGTTCGCAACTTCATCATCGGCAATATGTTTACCCTGGTTACCGATCATCAGGCTCTACTCTCCCTATTTGGGAAACCTCACACGAAGATGCCAATCAGGACTGAGAGATAGGGCATTCGCTTACAGGAATATGATTACGAAATCATTCATAGACCTGCGGTGACCAAAACCCTACAGACTACATATCACGTCACCCGACAGGTGCCCCAACTAGCCGGAATGGAGACACAGAGTACATCAACTACGTCGTAGCCAATGCCTTACACCTGCACTGAGGATGTCACATGGCTTTGGCCATCACCCTCACAAACAATAACAAGTGGAAGGACTACCGACGAGCCATAAAAAGCCATCCGGGGGTGAACCAAGAAGAGACAAAGAAGCTAGAAAAAGTACACAACAAACTAGCAGTCAAGGATCAGTCCATACTATTGAGAGGGTGCAAACCTGTCATTTCCACCAAACTCAGAGCGGAAGTCATCATGACAGCACATGAGGGACACTGGGGAGCTGTTAACACTAAGAAACAGGTATGGTGCAACATCTGGTTTCCCTTCATGGACTCATTGGTGGATGACTGGTTGAAGAGCTGTCTGCCGTGCCAGTGCACTGTGAAATCAGAGGCCCCCACACCATTACAGACAACACACATACCAGACCAACCATGGGATCGGGTCGCCGTCGATTTATACAGACCGCTGGAATCGGGAGAATACTTTGTGGTATTCATTGACGAACACTCCAGATTCCCCATCATGAGGGAAAGTTGCAACCACAGCATTCCCCCAAGAAGCCCCATCATCGATGATGTACTAAGCGAGTGGGGCATACCGCAAACAATCAAATCAGACAATGGGCACCCATTCAATGGACACGACTTCTCCACATTTGCAAAGCACATGGGGGTCACCCACCAAAACATCACGCCACGATGGCCCCAAGCGAATGAAATGGCCAAAATCTTCATGGCCTCGATCAAAAAGACGATAGAAAGAGCATACATTGAGGCCGCCAACCCATACCAGGCTTTATGCAGGATGCTCAGGGACTATCGCAACACACCCCATGAGGCAACCAACAAGGCCCCAGCTAAGATAATGATGCGGTACATGGTCCACACCCTACTTGTGAGAAACATTGATTATGAAGAGTTAATCGATGAGGAAACCATACTGAGGGGTACCCGAGGAAAGAAACGGGCAAAGCATGATACCGATGTCAGAAGGAGAGCTGCACCTAAAGAATTTGTGATAGGTGAAGAGGTACTGGTGAAACAGACACAGATCAGGAAGACAGACGCAAGGTACTCGCCTAATTCCTTCAGGGTAACAGCCCTTAAAGGACCAATGGTGATGGCCCAAAACGCAACACAGGAAATTACAAGAAACATTTGACAGTTCAAGCATCTCATCAAGTGAGAGGAAAACAACACACCCCAAGTGGACCATGAGCCAGAGGCAAAGGAACCTCGCGATGACCCGTGGATACCCCCAGAGGAGGCAAAGAGAATGCCACCAGACATGCCCCCTGACCCGGAGAGCACACGGCAGAGGGAACAATGGGCTCGCCCGCAACCCACCATAAGGAAGCCCATGCTTCTAGTGCAGCTGTGCTGAGCTAACCACAGAACATTTGTCTCGGGGTGATGTTACCAGCCTCTGTGCCTTTAAGTCACAGCGAGGCAACTGGCGGGAAGTGGAAGGATAGGGAAGAGTTGAGGGTTCCGGAGGAACAGTAGTTTCTGAATGTTACTTGGTGGAAGAGGAGAGAATAAAGCAAAGGTCCTGTTCAACAGCCGGTGTCACGTCCTTTGTTAGAACGATAGTAACATTTGTGGGTATGTTTTCAAGCAAATGTTAATTATTAGCTTTATTTTTTTACAGCAAAATAAGTTAATTGCGTTGATTATCATAGTCCTGACTCCTCTATTTGTGTAACAGTAGCTTTGGGATTAAGAAGGAAGATGGAGAGAAATTGACGAATAAATGCATGAATGTGATGAGAAGACACTGTGAAGGGGCAGCCAATTATGAGCTAAACACGCCTTATAGAGTTCCAGTAGAGAGTAAATACCAAAATGTTTGGCAACAAATGTCTTGAATGCAGGAAAAGAAACGCAGGCAGAGTTTTTCTTTTCACAGAGAATCCCAAAGCAAATGTTATTTGGTTGATTTTTTGATCAAACAGAATAAGTAAACATTCATCTGAGTCTGACAGTGAGTGTTAAGTCAAAATGTTAAAAAAAAAGGTGTCTTTCCCTTGGCAACAATCTTCCAGCAAACGTTAATTTGCAGATTTGATTGCCAGTAAAAAGTAACTTTTTGGGATTTTTGTTGATGCCAAATTTATATCGTAGGTATTTTTTCCAACAAAATTCAGTATGTGGGTTTGTTTTCCAGAAAACTCAGTCTTTAGTTTGCCTCTTGGTTTGTTGGGTGTGTTGAGAAATTCTCAGGCAAATATTACAGTGGCGATCCTGAAAGCTGCAAAACCTATTTTTCTGAGCTTCATTTCACAAACGCCCTGAATTTTGCCATTTTGCAAAAAAGTCAAAATTGGGTTAACAAAGGTACGTTTGTGAAATAAAGTCCTCAAAAATAGGTTTTGCAGCATGCAGAGTGTGTTGCAGAAATGTATGAAATTAGTGAAAAATGAAAATTACCAATTTCACACACCTAGCCTTCAGGTATACTTGGGGTGTTGACTGAATCATGCTCATACATTTACAACTTTAACACAAGTTGGTAACATGCCATGAGATGTGTTGGGGAAATACCAGAGGAGGCAGAAGAAGTACTTAACACGCCTCCTAAACTTGGCCGCTGCTGTGTGTGCCCTCTGTGACCACAAAAACAATGGTACAATGCCCTCCCTCGGTCCCATGCTAAAATGGCTGAGACATTTTAAACGGGATGTGCAACACAGAGAGGACGCCTGCACCTCCCTGAAAAGCAGGCAAAACAGTATTCATGTGGATAGAATCAGGCCTCTTCTTCTGATTCAGTACCATTACAAACAATTAGGCCAGGAATTACAAATCCAGCGAAGTGCATCAAATATATTGCAAAGTCATTGGCCAAAAAGAAAGGAGAGGTTGCCTTTGACAGAGAAGGAGTCAGCATGGTATGGAGGACAGTTTGCGTGGATTAAAACAAAGATTTGTAATTAAGATGGTGAGTTATTTGTAATTAAGATGGTGAACTAGGAAGTTTTGGCACATTTTAGGGTTGTGGTAAAGGAGAGAGGACTTGCTTGTACTTGAGAAGAGAGGAGAGTCGCTCTTTCCACCCTTTGCAAATGTGTTGTTGCATTTTAATTTTAAATATGCAAATCTGAGAACTACTCATTGGCTGGAGGTAAAGGGAAGAGCGGGTAACAGTACCAGAGTGAAAGCGGAGGTCAAACAGTCGATGGAGTCAGACTAAAGTCAGAGAAGGCATGATCACCAGAAGAGGCAAGATGAGGGGAAAGAGAGAGCAAGGAGGACCTGACTTAATTTACGTAAGCAACAAGGGGGTCAGGTTTGAATTTAGCAAAAGAGGGAGGACGACATTCTGAAGTGGATACAGTAGCCAAAGGCAGATGCTTGGAAGTGGGGACAGAGGAGGCGAAGCATACAAGACCAAGGTAACTTAATTGGAGATCATCAGCATCTCCCTAACTCACGGCACCTTCCCAAATATTCCTTCTACTAAAGAATCCCACTCTGGATCCCGACAACCTAGGTAACTATCGCCCCATCACCCATCGTCCCTTCCTAGGTAAAATCATTGAGAAAGTGGTAGCCGCACAACTGCAGCAACACATCAACACCAACAATCTCCTCCAAACCTACCAATCCGGATTCAAACCCAAATGCAACACAGAGACAGCAACCATACAGGTGGTCGATGACGCCCTCAACATCCTTGATGAAGGCCACAGCTGCCTCCTGTTTCCACTCGACCTCTCAGCAGCTTTTGACACAGTAGACCACCAGACGCTTACGGGCACCCTACATCAGTGCATGGGGATCAGCAACCTTGTCCTACACCTGGTTCAAGTCCTACCTCGCCAACCACAAGCCGTCTGTTCAGATGGACTCCACTAGATCGGTAATGCTACCCGTTACCTGTGGAGTCCCACATGATTCCTTCCTCTCCCCAGTGATCTTCAATCTATATATGGTGCCACTGGGAGCCCTCCTAACCACACACAACATCCACATCCACCAATATGCTGATGACACACAGTTATACCTCAAGATCGACTCCATCAAGGACATCCATAGGCTCAAAACCTGCTCTCGCTGATCCAGTCTTGGATGACCAGTGCATACTTGAAGCTCAACCCCTCCAAGACTGAATTCCTACTCCTCACTAACAACACTGAACACCCAGACATACAGACCTGGCTATCAACCATGAACTCTGAGGGCTTCACACCTGAGCTCCAAGTCCCTCCGGTCACACATCGACAAACACCTCTCCTTCAAGGCACACATAGTGAAGAAAACTCAGAAAGCTTGGTATCAGCTCTTCCTTCTCTGAAAAGTCAAGCCCTTCCTCCCTACAGACAGCTTTGGATCCACCCTTCAAGCACTGGTCCTTTCCCATCTGGATGGGGCCAATGCCCTCCTCGACAGCCTCCTGTTGTCCTTCCTTGTGCTCCTAAGAAGTGTCCTACACGCAGCCACACACCTCATCAATGGTCTACGCAGATACCATCACATGTCCCTGGCCCTCATCGACCTTCACTGGCTCCCACTGCATGCACCTATCACCGTCAAGTCTTGCTGTATCATCTGTAAGGCAGTCACCCTCAAGTCACCTGGCTACCTTGCAGAGAAACTCAGCATCTGCAGTCGACAATGCACCACCAGAAGCCAGGACACATGCAGACTTCAAATCTGCTGCTGCAAAAAGGAAAGGACAATAAAACAAGCCTTTCTCTGCCTATGCCCCAATACTATGGAACATCCATAGTATTGAGGCTAGGCAGGGGGTCAGCATCAGAATCACCCCAACGCTTCTAAAATTAAGAAAAGAACTCAAGACCCATCTCTTCAAGGAATCTTTCCGCCTCAACACCTAGGACATCACATCGCCCCTTCATGCCACATGACTCGCTAGACCCCGCCCGTTCCTTTCCTTCCCGCCTCCCGGGAACAGCTATTTCTGCATCCCACACCCCACTGTATACTTGCTCTATTGTAGTAAAGCGCACTGTTCATCTGTACAGTTGTATACCTCTGTAAAGCGCTCTGTTATGTGTCTGTATTGTTGTATACCTCTGCAAGGCGCTCTGTTGCTTCTCGAAGCTAAGTCCACAATCAATAAATACCATAATAATAAAGAATGTGTGCATTCCTATGCTTTTATGTTATCCCGTTGAACATTTGCAGAATTCAGGGGGTGTTTCAGTGCCTTTTAAAGCGCATCCCAAATTCACAGATGTCGTATGCTTTAAAATATGCAGAAAACTAAGACATCTCCCTGAATCTGTTTGTTGTTGTTGTTGTTTAATACCTTTATTCGGCATAGGCCATATCGGTAAAACGCAGCATTGTTTGCAATACACGTTTGTAACACATTCAGAAGAGTGCTCAGTGAATGACAGGGTTTCTTCTCATGCTGTCAATCATGTTCTTGTCTGAGAACAGTGTCATGAAGCGCTGCTGTCCCCTTTAAATATATATCCCTCAAGCAGGGATGGAAATGCTTTTTTTGTTTCGTTAATAATTCACAGTGATAGTACCTTTAAACTTTATTGCAGAAGTGGCAATAGCCTACAATCATTTTTCATGAGAATTCAGGACAAACATTTATTTTCTATTTGTATTTCATTTCATTTATTTATTAATACAAATTACAGGGAAAGCAATGCATTTTTGGTACAAAAACAGAATTACCATTGATAACAGAGTGGAAGACATGGGTGCTTTACAATGAGGTGAGAGAATATGAATTGAAGACCAGAGGTTGCAGGGGAAGGCGGAAATATAAACCAGGGGTCAGACTCGACGGAATGACATAGCAACGGGATGGTAAGAAAGTGCAAAATTAAGGATGAAGGGGTGACAGAAAAGTACTATAGGGTTGTCCATGAAGGATAGGGAAAGAGGTAAACAGGGTGATGCAGTAGAGAAGGGTGCTAGGAAAAAGGTTCTTCAGACAGAAGGGGAGCTTCGATGTTGGAATTAAATAGAGTTGGAGTAGTACAATAAGGGAGAGGCAGAGCATTCTAGAGTAAGAAAGCGAGGAGAGAAAGAGCAAAACGAGATGGAGCTCAGGGGGCACCAGTGGTGACTGGGAGGTGACTTGAGGATTATCATAATGAGCAAGGAGCACAGTAGGCAGTGAGATGAGCAGATAGGTAGGTGTAGGACGAATCCATGGATAGTTTTGAAGATGATGAGAAGATGTTTATACTTAGCCCTGTGTTTCATAGATAGCCAAAAGTGTGTGGGCTGCAAAATTGAGGACTTTGTCCAGAGGTGAAAAAGCATAGTTGGGAAGACCATAAAGGAGACTGGCACAGTACTAAGACATAGAAAGGGTGAAGGAGGAGATTAGCTGTGTAGCAGTAGTGAAAGGAAGTAGATGACAGATTTTTCTGATATTGAGGAGGTTGAGTCTGGCTGCAGTTTCAGATTTGGAGCTGAAGAGCGAGACGTTGTGTGATGGGTCGAAGGTGACACAAAGGTTACACGTGGAAGCAGAGCAAAGAAAGTATTCAGGAGTGAAGAGAAGAAAAGGATGGGAGGAAGAGATAGTGTTTTTGGCTGAGAAGTAGAGAACTTCAGTGTTAGTGGAGTTGAGCATGAGTGAGTGAAACGCCATCAGATACTTGATGGCGGAAAGGCATTTTGACATTTTTGACAGCTTGTCGGATAACGGGTGAAAGGAGAATAAGATGGGATTGTCATCAGTGAAGAGTTGATAGGAAAAGCCGTAAGGTGAGATCAGGTCACCAAGAGTTAAAGTATAGATAGTGAAGAGAAGTGGACCAAGGACAGACCCTTGGGGACCGCCCACCTCTAAGCGGGAGGTAAGGCTGTTCAAGGACACTTGAAAGTGTCTGGGGGCTAGGTGGGAAGCAAACCAAGTGAGGGCCTTATCTCTGATGCCAAGGAGAGATAATGTAGAGAAAAGGTCAGAATGTTCGACAGTATCAAAAGCAGCACAGAGGTCGAGAAGAATAAGAATAGATGAAAGGGTTGCATGCCAAGAGAAAGAGTTGAAGTGTGAGAAACCTGAGAGTATCCAACCCTTCCCCCGTCTTCATGGTTTATTGTGAGTCAACTCCCCTGACTTCCTCATATATGACCACTGACAGTACTGGGATGAAGAAGAGGCCACTTGGAGTAATGAAGACTAGGTGTTTTTACCACTCTGGTACTGGGACGAGGACGAAGCCTGCTGAGAGTTGTAGAAGTCAGGCATGTCCTATTAATGATGGTCAGGCAAGGCAAATTGCACATTGGGACCTGCAGCCTGTCAAAGGGCTGCAGGTGTTTAAAAGGAACCACAATCACATGGTGTTAGGAGAGGCGGTAGCAGTGGTGTCAAAGCAGCAGCAGGGAGGCCAAGATAAGCAGCAGTGAGCTGTGTTTGTGAAGCATGCTGATAGTTCATGGAAGTGCGCCTGGGAGCTGGGGCTCAGTGGAGCTGATCGAACGCTGCAAAGGGAGCCGTGCAGAGAGGCTGTCCCTTTTTCTGGTGTTAGCAGTGCTCGTTCTCCTGTAGACAGAAATTGACCAAGGAGTGCCTGAAGGGAAGGAGGTGATGTCCAGAGATGGAGAACAGAAGGCTGAGCCATCTGCGCTGCTGGAAGACCTGTGAATGCAACCAGTGAGTGTTTATGAAAGAGGAAACCTGGTATGCAACTGTTTGAATTTACACAGAAGATTGCATTGTATTGGAGTGGTTGCGTGTGTGATAAAATACATTTTCGAAGGTCTCTGATCTGAATTCTTGAACAATTGAGAATACTTTGTAGCAGAGTGGTCACGTGTATAAGAAAGCACGGTTTCGAAAATCTCTGAGTGCTGGGCACGTTATAAAAGGCAATCTACAAAGATATGAAACAACAGGATAACTTGAATGAAAACTTTAACACATATGTCTTTATGATTATTGGATTCTGACCTGAATGAAAACCCTAATAAATAAGCAGAACTGTTACATATGAGGATTACAAATGAATGGAGCTTTACATTAAAATGAAACCACCATGTGCCGAAGTGAGAAATAAATTAAACTTTAATTCAAGTTAAATCTATTTATGCTGAACCTTCAAGTGAACAGAACTTTTAATTTAAGTAAAGCCAATACACATTGAACTTTAAAGTGAAGGAACCTTAACAATTCAAGTGAACCTACTATATGTTGAACTTCAGGGTGAATGGAACTTTGGAGGTGAACTTTAACAATGAACCAAAGAGAGGCATATTAATTAACAAAGTGGGAGAAATTGTATATAATAAAATATACTCTGAAAACTGAATGAACTGTAACTATCAGTCAAGATATATTTTGTACAAAGACCAATCATATAAAGAGGGTGCAAGGCTCAGAACTTTAAGAAGACTGGGTCACTCTGAGTCTGCCGGTAGAGGCAGTGAACAACTGGCAAGCATGACCAGCCGGTTGTTCAGGCCCCTACAGGTAGATAATTCAGTGAAGTACCGGCACCATCACTGCGGTGCGGATGCTTCAGTGTTTCCATTCCCATGGAGTCCTATTAGACTCCATGGGAATGGGAACTTAGCATACCGCCGCCTGTGATATCCCAGTAACACCGTGATGTCAGACGGCAGAAAAAACGGTAATGTCAGATCGCCGGTAACCAGCCGGTAGCACCAGCGGGTTATTGTCGGGTTATTGTCATCCTCGTAATGAGGCAGGAGGAAGGAGTCTCAAGATATTTTTGTGTTTTGGAACTGTGTTATTTCGAACTTGGGGAAGGGAACCCCTAGTCTTGGTTACAACTCTATCATTCTGAACTTAAGACATTCTTAAGACTTTTTGTTGGAACTGTTTTATACCTGGGGAAAGGAGATGAAAGGAAGCTGCAAGCTGGGTGGAGCTCCGAACTTTATGTTGAACACTGTTTTCTTTGGTTGCTGACATCCCTACACCTTGTATAGATGAGTTGTGAGGACAAGTATAGGTTTTGGACACAGACAGATTCCTAAGTTGAATTCTCTGACTCCGACACTCCTTAGTTTTATTTCGGTAGGGAAATCCCACTAGAGTATAGGTCAAGTAAAGAGTAAAGGTTCCATCCTGACTTTTAAGTTAATAAAGTTTTATTTAAATTCAGAATCTGTTGTCTGTGTCTTACTCCAAGATGCCTTCACATGAAGTTGCTAACATTGATGAGAGCTGTCTGAGTAGAATGCAGAGGTCAGGAGCCAGATTGAAGAGGGTCCCAGAGGTTCTGAGTGTCAAGGAACCCATTTAGTAAATTGAATACTACTCGCTCTAGGATTTTGGAATAATGTGGTAGAAAAGAGACAGGGTGAAAGTTGTCAGGACAGTTCCAATCTAGACCAAGTTTCTTAAGGAGTGGGATAACAGTAGCTGTTTTATAGGTTGAGGGAAACGTGTAATTGTCAAGAGAGGAGATAAAGAGGGAAGCAATATGTGGAGCAACACTGGGCGCTATGTGTAATTTAGTGTAATGTAATATAATTTATCAAGCGCAAGCCACAGCCAAAAGACATCTGGGCGCCAGCCAAACAGGTAAGTAAAAGACACCCTCTCAAATCTCAAAACAAGACAGTCTTGAGTGCTCTACAAAAGCAGAGATGGTCCTGAGTCTCTCTTAAAGATGCTGGAAGGGAGTTCGAAAATGCTGGGGTGAAAACCAAAAAAGAACAACCTCCTGTTTAATGGAAACAAGAAGCTTCAAGCAAGTTAGCAGAATACGACCTCAAGGAGCGTATAGGAAGGTTGCAGGACAGTTTAGATTGAAAGAAAGAGGGTCCTGTGTGAAACAAAACACAATGTGTAATGCACAGTTCCTTGAACTTTATCCGACTTTTAACCAGAAGCCCATGAAGTTTGGTCAAGAGTAACGAGGCAGTGGATCAGCTAGGAGCATTCAGCACAAGGTGCCCCATGGCGTTTAGGAGGATTTGGCGTTTAGGAGGATTTGAAGTTGGTGGACCAAGAATTCAGGTTGGACGAGATAAATACCATTCCATTTGTCCAAGGCGTGCGTGATGGAAACTGTAATTACCATAGCCTGGAGCTGTGAAGGCACAAAAGCAGTACTTTTCTGAGTAGTCTCAATTTATGGAAACCCTAACTACAAACTGCCACAATCTGTTCCTCTCGGGACCCAGAGTATGAGAGTTTAACCTCCAAACTCTTAACCAATGGGCAAGGAGTGGGACAAGATCCCAGTGAATCCAAAAGGCCAGAGAGAGTGAGCATCAGGAGGGCCAGCTTTCATAATCTCTGTTTTGTCACCGTTGTGTTTAACCAATTTTGAGACATCTAGCTGTCGATCTCCGCTAAACCGAATTTGATTTCAGAGGGCGGGTCTGACGCAGGGTATTCAATTTAAAAATGAATTGTGTGTTATCAGCGTATGTATAAAAACACATACGCCAAATAACTCAATTAAATTGGCCAGCGGACACAGATATAAATTAAAAAGCAGAGGTGACAAAGAAGAATTGTGCAGCACCCAGCACACAATTTGTGTAGATGAGGAACGTAAACCTGAAAGGGGCACCGTTTGCATGCGGTCCCGCAAGAATGGGGAAAACCAGTCAAGGACTGGACCTGACAATCCGGCATGTTCCAAGCGTTGCAGGTAAATATGATGGTCAATGGTATCGAACGCTGCAGACCTGTTAAGGAGGAACAAAACTCTAACCTCCCTGCGGTCCAGGAGCAAAGTTAAATCATCCAGGATTGAGCCCATGACCAATTCAATCCCTCTGAGGGGTGACAATGGCTTCCATCAGCTTCATCATAGCCGGGAAAAGAGAGATCGGGTGGTAGCTGGCACAGGACACAGGATCCAGTAATGGCTTCTTCAGTAATGGAGTGCTTCACAATGTTCGGGGCCAGTGGGCCAGTAGGGGAACAGGAAGGGTTAGCTTTGAGGAGTACGCCAATAATCTCTTCAGGTTTGGTGGGGGCAAAGGAAGACATAGTAGCTGAAGAGGAGGGTAGGAGTGGTAGAGAAAAGTGAGCAGGAGGAGGGGATAGAAGGTAATTAGTAAGGGTATTGTGAATAATAAGAGTTTTACCTCTAATACTAAGGGTCTTCCCCACATTTATTGATATTGAGGTCCTATCCCTGAACAGGGGATTAAAACCAAATTACAATACACAAAAGCGGTAGGTTAAACCTGGCTCTATTTATAACATTAAGCCACCTGAGGAAAAAATTCAGGTATAATGTATCACTGCAACCTGTCTTCATCACACATATATACTCATAGTTAAAACCACATTTTATTTGTACTCATTAAACATCATACACATCAACAATTCATCGTTTCAGACATTAATAAATCTTAAACATAACAATACGCAAAAATGCTCAACAAGTGCAATCAGTGCAACAAAAGTGCTACAGGGTTAGTATTAAAGTTCAAATCATGCGCTAAAGTAATTTCCACATCAAACTTTTCTTTTCATTTACTCATAACTTGAGGGAGCATTGAGTCACTCCGGAATTACTGCTTTAACTGTCCACCAGACCCATTTATATGCTAACAACATAACTATTTAATTGTTTTCTTAGTGGACAAACATGAAATCATAGCATTAGAGAGGAGTGAACTAGCCAAAGTTTTCCCTGTGGGTTTTCTAGGCAAATATCCTGCTTACATAAGATATCATTCTTCAAGAGACTTATTGACACAACGTGTTTCGGACCTTTTTACGACATATGCCAATCCCGTAGTGTTCTGCTCGGTTGTATGCAAAGGCCTTCATCAGGACAGGAAACTTCATTTCACAACAAGACCTATTCTCTATGCTACCTCTAAACATAGCATCCGTTCTGTAAAAAATATCAAAACCAAAAGTGCAGCTCATACGCTCGTAAACACATACCACTAAGTCAGTTCCTCAGGTCTGCACCAACCTCAGTTTTAAGTTTGCACTACAACAGATGTTTGACTAGAAAGTGTCCCTAGCGGTGGTGGCATGTATATACTCCCAACTTCTACACATCATCATGCTGCAATGCAGCCAGCCTGTCATTTAGGCTACTCACGTGTGACCAGCAGTCTCATAGATAAAAATTGACTACAACGAAGACTGGCTGCTTAAGCACGGAAAGTACGCTGTATCTATTAATGTAACGCTGGACTATACACAGCTCAATACAATCAGCATTGAGAACACTTACGTTAGATAAACAATCTCCTCACGGAACATTCTGCCGCCATCACAATACTAATCTGGCCATTAAGATAGCGTCTACGGTCACGCGGTCGATCATCATACCTTGTGAGCTTGGGTGGTTAGAGCGACATGTATAGTTAAGAAAATGTGCAAGATGGAAGCCTTTTTGTAATGTGTTTAAGTGTAGCTTCATAAACTGTATATGTTTTGAGTAATTTCTGACAAGAAATGTGAACAAAGCATATAATTCGTAATGAGACACCCATTATGGTTAAATCACAGGAAACTAAACTAATATATGGGACAAAATGTCTTGCTGCAACACCCACTCTCTATTGAAGGCACCCGGAATCCAACTCATACTGCGACGGGACGGGGTAAGACATATGTGTAGCTTCATTTTAACAAGGATTTGACTCACATCATAGAAGAATTATAAACGGAAACATGTAGTTCGTTTCGAGATACCCATTTTGATTGAGTAACATGAAGTTAAATTTAGTTGACACTAGCTTTGCAATTTTCTCCAGCCACACCCAGAATGAAATTGTGTTGCACAATGCTATTGTATACTGTTGTGACCTGGCTTCTATTGGAGCATCTCATTCGTTCCCCTTCGGAAGAGAGTGCATATTCTTAAGCTATTTACTAAACCTGTCTGACATTTGTGCTCTACAATTCTACATTAGCATGAAAAAACATAGTTCCCTTGGAAGAGCCTGAGGCCAGTCCTCCCATATTATGGATTGAGCTCACTTGATGTGCTCCATATGGTCAGATCTGGAAAACCAGCTGCAAGCTACCTTTTATTAAATTCATCAGCCCTGGCTTCTTCAGAAGATGACAGCTCTTCCCTCTGATTTGTATAATCCAGTGGGGTTCCTGTGTACTGAATTATGTGATTCTGAGAGTGTGACACGAAATATGAACGATTTGTGCATGTCCAGTAAGACGGGTGAAGCCTTGGCATAGGTTACTGCTCATTTGGGGTCACCCATGTGCTAATTCAAAAAAATGTTTATGTTTCCAATTTGTTCACTGGCTTTTAGGAAGCTGTGTTCGTGCACATTTATGTATTGCTTTTCTTAATCTGTAGAACACACAATTTACAGGGAACTAATTCGCTGGGCTGTGAAACCAGTCAACAATGTCTCGCACAATAGCCTAAACAGTGAAGGGAGTAAGGAGTGTTTTCCCGCCTTATATTTTGTCTGTCCTAAAGACGTAAAAAAGGTGGATCTTTGAAAATTGGTTGAGCCCTTTAAAGGGATATGGAAACTGGTTAGCCCTCATGATATGATAAATGACTTATCATATCACATCCTATCTAAGACAACACGAATAACCCTAAGTAGTACCTGCATTTAGGTAATCATTAACAGAAATCTAGCATGTCACATATGTTACACCAAGAAAAATGCTTGCATCCGGGAATATAGTCACGACGACGGAAACCCTACGTGTATGTTCTCCTTTGACATATAGCCTTCTTAAGAGCCTGTTTCACGTCTTCATTCCTCAGACTATAGATCATCGGATTTAACATTGGGGCAAAAACAGTATAAAACAGAGAGGCAAGTTTATCCTGCCGCATTGATTTGCTTGAAGGTTTCAGGTGTGTCCCAATCCCGGTTCCAAAAAATAGGAAAACCACAATGAGATGCGCAGAGCAGGTGGAGAAGACCTTCCTCTTCCCTTCCGTTGATGGAATAGTAAGGATGACTCGTATAATGTGTATGTATGACATAAAAATAATTACAAATGTCATCAAGGACACGCCCCCAGCCAGAGTAAAGAGCACAATCTCATTGGGCAAAGTGTTGGCGCATGCAAGCTTCAGCAATGCTGGAAATTCACATAGGAAATTGTCGATATTGTTTTGCCCACAGAAAGGTAATCGAGAAAGAAGGAAAGTGTTTACGGACGAGAACACAATGCCGCATAGCCAGGAATAAGAAACAACCTGGATACAAAAGCTCCTACTTACAAGGAGGGTGTAATTTAAGGGATGGCAGATAGCGACATATCGATCGTAGCACATGGCGGTGAGAATTAGGACATCAATGAAGGGTAGTAGCAGGATCACAAATACTTGGGTCATGCATTCATTAAAAGCTATGTGCTTCTGCTGGGCTAATAAGTCCTTCAGCATTCTGGGAACAGTGACCGACACAGAGAGAATGTCCAGGCAGGAGAGGACAAAGAGGAAGAAGTACATGGGAGTGTGCAGCTTGGTTGAGGTCACAATGAGTGCAATGACCATGAGGTTCCCCAGTAGGGCAGAGATGTAGATAAGTAGGAAGGCAGCAAACAGTGTGGACTGGATGTCTGGGCGGAAGGAAAATCCCAGCAGCTTGAATCCCATGACTGAGGTGTGATTTTCCATCTTTGTCTTCATGAGGCTGGTATCAACAAAGGCAGAGTGACTCTGTAGAAATACAAGGAATACAATATTTGAAACATATTGTTTTAAGCGTTAAACCTTGGTCAGATCATCAACGTCAATTAATTGTCATCGGAACAGAGGACATCAGTGGAATTAATCTTTGACACCAAATAACCTCAAAGGAAATGACACATAACCTTTCAGCCTTGTGACATTGTAGGAAGTGTCATTACGGATGGGATAAAACTGTAATAAGCATAATCGAAACACAAAATGTTACTAAGAATATATTATTTAGGGTGCTGTTGTGATATGCCACTGGTCCAGCCGTAACGTGGCAGGGGTACCGTAAGTAGAAAAATATTAGGCCTTTGGTAGTGCCTTCATGTGCCAGTAGGGTTTGAGCCTCACATGAGAGGTTTGCAAGGTAGAATCCCCTGTGCAGCTAAAGTGCTACGTTAGATGACCAGCTAATGCTATCTAATGCTAGTTAAATGCTCACACGGTTGGTACAGTGACTATATGTAAGGCGGAGCCGCACAAATCCAGGGGCTGCCATCATATGCCAAAGGCATCCTCAAATGACCAAGGATCTAAGGTATTTCATGTTTCTTTTGCCTGAAATAGACACGGTCCACGGGCAGCCATTATATGCTAAGTACTGTCCTAATGGCACCAGTACTGATATCTTTGCCAATTAGTTTCTCATATGCATGGTATAGTCAATATAAGTAATGTGGAGCAGAGCATGACCAAGTGCTGCCATTGTATGCCAAGTATGCCAAGTGCATCCTCTGAAGCTCTAGTTAAACAATCCTTTTTCAGTTAATACTTCATTGCATGGCATCGTCATCCTATGTACGGTAGAGGGTAACATGATCATGTGCAGACATCGCATGACAAGTACAGTGGGAAATGCCCCTTTAAGGCCATCCTATGACCAATTACGTCTCATTTGTATGGTAAAATCACCATTTGCAATGTGCAGCCTCACATTTGTATTCGCTGTGGCTCACCTGATGCACAACAACATTCCTTACCTAATCACATACACCAGGGAAGCCAGCAGCCGTTGCTGTTAATCTCACCTCATCTGCCCTCACTGTCCAGACCCTCGCAAAAGAGAGACCACAAATAATGAGACAACGCCATCCTTTCTGCTCCACTGGACAAAGTCCACTCCAGCCGAACAACTTCTAAGCCTCCAGTGCAAATATCTCACACCACCTCTGTGGACACAAGCCACAGGCACGGCCAAGCATTCATGCACCGTAGAATGCTGCAATGGCTGCGCTCTTCCGGTCTAGCATTGCATATAGCCGTCCAGACTGAAACACCTGACGTACCTCAACACCTCTGCCACTAGCATACAGTGACTATCAACCAAAAGGAACTCAGTATTGCTGGCCACACATCAACTCTCTCAACTCTCTCAACAATAGCCCTCTATTGCAAACCACCAACAGCACCCACCCACGTGCCTATCCTTTTTGGGCTGCTTAGTCTAGCCTAGCCAGCCACCTAAGACCTAGTCCAGCGGAAATGCACACATGCATCTTCTAATTTAAAACTCTTAGAACCTCCAACTCATTATGAGTCAGCTGGTCCGGAAACAACAGTGGCGGTAAATCCTGCAAGTTCTGCAGGAGGGTGGAGGGTGGTGTCACTCCCGCCAGGTCTGACCATGGTGGAGGAACAATACGCAACTCTGAGGACAAGCCTCTGCATTGTTAGACCAGTACGGTGGTGACTAGTTCAATATGAAGAACTCTCAATATAAAATAGCATGTCAATAGGAGGCTGCTAGGGACAGGACAAGGTGGCTTAGTTTTCCCTTACCTCCTGAACAGCTTCTGATTGGCTGAAGAGCAGGAGAGGAGAGGAGCAGAGTTGGAAAGTACATAAAGTAAATATGCCCTGTTTTTTCCTGACCCTGGCCCTGGCATACCACTCTGCTGTGACCCAGCAGTTGAAAGGGCAGGGAGAGGGGCTTCAAAGAAGAAGCCGGGGGTACATGGTGGTACCTACCACAGGTGACCCCCCAAATGATGTCCCTGACAGCCTATAGAAACAGTTAAAAATACGTTCTTCATAAAGCAAGGCTATTTTACCACCATTTCAGATTCATGAGCCATTCTCTATGGCCTTTGGCCACTTTGCTCATGGTGTGACCTTAATGCTTGAGGCAGCGAACAAGCCACATAAACTGTCTACTGTGCCCGAGTGCATGACACAACTAGTGACCACTTTACCCGTATTTCATGAAAGTGGTATATTCTCAACCATACCATCTAAAGAGTGAACACTGCAATTATTCATTTAACTTTGGGGAGACACTGATGTAGCACTTTATATATAAAGTACTTAAAACACACTGGGCCTCATTACGAGGTAGGAGGTAGCCATGGTGCCATTAGCACCATGGCTACCCCCTTACCGCATTACGTGTCCAGGTTCCCGAAATAGTGACTTACTAGGTCATTCCAACCTTGGAGGACCCGGTAAGTGCCCATTCCGGGAACCATTCCCCATTCCCATTTGGGCCCCCATAGGGCTCAATGGGATTGGGGATGGAGCAAATAACGGTACCGCAATTTGCGGTACCGTTATTAGGTCTGAAGTTCCTTAACGGGTCCCATCCATAACACCTAGTAAAACCAGGCGTTAAGGAAGGGACCCACTAAGGGACCAAGGGAATTGGGTGGTTAGGGATACCACCTACCTCGTAATGAGGCCCAGTTACTTCAGGAATTCAAGGTGTACTTCAACTGTAGTAGTTTTAAAGAAGAAACCGAAACCAATAACCTATAAGAATACCTTGCCATGAACTTAACACTTTGAAGTAAATGGGACACCCTTTGATATATTCTCAATGACAAAGTGAAAAAAGAGTACACACTGCGGACATATACATAACCTTTAGTAGAAACAGGAGATATACTTTTGGTGAAATGTATGGACACTCACTCATTATGTAATTTTTTATTTCAGAAGATAATATTTGTTTGTGGATGATGAGTTTATCTTTAGACTTAAGCCGACCACTGTTGTGCTTTATGTAGACCCGACTAAATATTGAAACCTCTATGATCATTCCCTCTACTGTGGGGAATGTTTTTCCACCAGAAAATCCTCGTCCATAAGTGATTTGGATTATTTTAGAGTTTGTTTTGTTCCAACTTTTGTGACCATCTTCTTTTAAAAGTTGCTGGAATGGAAAGGGTTAATAATTTGGCATGGATAAATTGACAAAACCACCCACACTGCCGGTCACACCCTTGATGCAATTTTTAGCTCAACCAACCTCATTACCGTATCGACCCTAAAACCCCTCATTTGGACAGACCACCCAGCTACCCCTTTCTTTCTTTGTACACCCCCACCGCCTCGCAAGGCTTTCTCCATCCCTCCCTCCCTCACAGTTCACAAGCTGGAACAAGGTTAGAGTAATCGCAGACCTGGCATAAGCCCTGCTTCTCGCCCTCCCCTCATTCCTTGCCACAGAAAGACCTCAACCCATAGACCTTTTTGATTCCTGGCTCCACGATGCACTTCTTCATTTCACCTACACTAGCTCCACTCCGTCCTGCAAAGGTCCGACCCCCAAGTGGTTCACCCCCAACTCAGGGCATTAAAAAACCAAAACCTCTCTGGAGAATGCAAATGGCGAGCCACCCGATCTCCACAAAATAAATCAGCATATGCCCATCATCATCTTAACTACAAAACCGCAATCCGCAATGCCATCAAATCCTATTACAATAACAGAATCTTGAAATGTCGCAGCAGCAAAGAGCTCAACAGGGTCATCTCTGAATTCCTGAACCCAGCATGCACTGCCACCCCAACACCTCCTCCAAATCTCTCTGCAATTCCCTTTCTGAAAAGTTCCACAAAACAGCCCTAGACAGGACGGCCACAATCAACGCTAAACTAACCAACCTCACCGCCCGTCCAATATCCAATGTCCAAGAACCAACCCATGTGACCTCAGAGACCTCCTCGCTCTGCTCTTTTAGCCCCCTGTCATGATGCCCGCTCCCGGGGAGCCGGTTCAAGCCCTGCGTCCCCAAAAGCGGACATCCAGTCCCCAAGGAAGGACCCAGCAACCCCATATAGGGGCCCTTTGGACAGTGTCCTGGCGCCCATGGCGCCAGGCTCATAAAAGACATCAGTCCTGGCGCCATAGGCGCCAGGCTCATTATGGGAGTGCTTCGGTGCACTTACCTGATGCAGACCATGCTGCAGGATCCCGGCCTCCTTGAGGCCTGAAAGGAACTACTTTACCTGTGTGACTAATTTACCATCCGGGCGTGGTCGGGGAAGGATACATACCTGATTGGAGGAAGGATACATACCCCGTCTAGCAGCTGGACGCTCACCGTGTCTGCTCCTGCATCCTGACTTCTGCCACGCCTGCCAGCATCCTGAATCACCTGCAAAGGAAGACAAGAAGAGAACAGAAGAAAGAAAAGTCCTTACCTGCTAAAACCGCATCCCGGAGACATCTCGCCGACAATCCTGAAAAGGAAGACTTTTATTTAAAAGCTCATCGCGACGATCGCTGCAGCGCCGCATTCCACTCACCTTTACAGGGCGCCTCCATGATCATCCGGATTCGCAGTCACGCCCCAGCGCCTAGGGAGAAAAAGACCAGAACAAAAGATGAGAGAGAGAAGGGAATAAGGAAAGCTAAATCTCCATGTTAAGACTTACCTGCTGATTCATTCCCTCTCCATTTCGGGACCGCGCCGCTTCCTGGCATTTCCGGACCCCGGCCCCTAAGGGGAAAAAGAGACATCAGCGTTAATGAGCGAATGAAAAGACATTACCAAAAAACGCTCATTAAAGACTTACCTGATTTCTACAAGGATTTCACCTCTCATCTCGGGTCGGTGCCTGTTCCACGGCATTCCGTACCCCGGCCCCCTATGGGGAAAAAGACACTAGCATTAGTACATTAATGCATGGACACAAGGGGAACCTCTTATCAAAAAACTTACCTGGAAGCCAAGCAAATTTGGTTCTCATCAATCCGAAAATCCAGTGAAGCAACTGGATACCAACGCGCCCCTCAGAAGCAGGATGGGGAGCTCGTCCTTCCAGACCCTAAGGTGAGATGCTATGAGGAATCACTGAAGGGTTTCGAGGAGGGTGAGAGGGTAAAGTGGGAGGCCGATTGCATTACCCCGCAGACAGTTAATCCCCTATTTTCGCCTACAGAAGGATACTTCTGCGAGCCAGACAAGCCAGATTTGGGGGCCCGGTCCAGTCCGTCTTCCGAACCCTGCGCATCACCTTAGAAGAGGTCACAGCAGCGCGAACCAGGCCAGCGCCTCCGTGGGAGTCAGGTGAGCGTTACATCCCCTCTCGAGTTTGGAGTCTGTCAAACTGGTGTTTGAAAGCCGACTATCTGGCTCACCCCTCAATCCCTGTCCCGCCTCACTCCTTAAAGAAATCTTCACCTCAACATGTGCTGAGGAACTGGCCAGGTCCATCCTAAATGGCTCCCTCACCTCTGCCATTTTTTGAAAAACCCATCAGTCTCACACGTCAAACCCCTTCTAAAGAAACCATCCTTTGACCTTCTCCAACCGACTAACTACAGACCCATCTCCAACACCCAATTCTTGGTGAAACTCATTGACCGCACTGAATACTTTCAGCTCAAATCCTTCGTAGAAACCAACCACTTCCTGGACCCCGTTCAATTAGGTTTCTGTCCTCTTCACGGAACAGAATCCCCACTAGCCTCTATCTGGAATGACCTTAAAGTCATCACAGTCACAGACGTCTGTGCCACACTCATTCTTCTTGACCTCTCAGCAGCCTTTCGCACTATCTACCACACCATCCTCCTTGACAGACTACATTCCCTCGGAATTTGAGACTCTGTGCTCAACTGGATTACATTGTTCCTCATGAACAGACACCAAATCATTTATCTCCACACTTTCTCCTCCACTGGACGTCAGTGATCAATGGAGTACCCCAAGGTGCCTGCCTATCACCCCTATTTTTTGACCTCTACTTGACCCCTCGGCCTGCGCTCATCCGCTCCCACAACCTCCCATGCTATAACTTTGCCAATGACACATAAATAATTCAGAAAATTCCCAAATAGGCCTCCGCTCCTCGCCCCCACTCGGCAGCATGCCTGACTGACTTTGATCTCTGGATGACGAGTAACCATCTCCTTCTCAACCCGGGAAAAACAGAGATCATGGTGGGTGGAAAAACGGCCCTATTCCCACAACCGTCTCCCTGACGACCCTCCCTTGGCCCTCTCCCCGTAACTCCACCTCAGTCAAAAGCCTTAGCTCTGAACAATGATTTCTAACCTAACCATGTCCTATCAAATTAATAATGGATCCAAATCCTGCCACTTCCACCTCAAGCTACTGAGACGCATCTTCCCTTATCTCACATACCACCATAGACAGACAGCAATTATTTCCATTGTCATGTCTTGACTTGACTATGCAAACTCCCTATACCTGGGTGGACCTGCCTTCCAACTAACCAAAGTCCAAAGCGTCCAGAACTCTGTAGCCAGGCTCCTCCTTGCCCTTGGCCGAAGGGATTACATTAAACCTTCAATCCACTCCCTACACTGGCTTCCGATTGGGTGGCAAGTTACTTTAAAAATAATGTGTATTACTCACCGAGCTTTGTACAAAACTGGGCCCAAAGAGAAGATTACACCATACCTTCCAACCCATAACCTGAGGTCAAGCATTGCCAACCTCCAGGTGGTCCCCCCTCCTACAAATCAGTCAGGATCAGTGGGTCCGCCTTCTCAACCCTGGCACCAACAATCTGGAACTCTCTGCCCCCCCCCCTCATTTGACACACTCAAGACTGTATGGCAATCTGAAAAGCACTCAAGGCCTGGCTCTTCCCCTAAATTGTCCTAAAGGACCCACCAAGACTTTAACCGTCTGTGAAACCATGCCTCCCACCTAACTATCCGCAGCCAACTAAAGGCAAAGAACCCTCAACAACGGACAGGTAAGAACATCTAGGACATGGAACCCTGGACCTAGAAGCACTTAATCATGCATGGCTTTGTACCATACTTAGACGTTTGGCATTGTACTACACTCTGTTGAGCGGTGATGGTCTGGCAAATACTGCCCTGGGAAGGTGTGTAAAAAACTTTCAATCAGGGTGAGAGATCCTCAGACAAACTATCAAGTTTTGAAGCTATTTTATTTTGCCTACAAAACGATTTTGCACAGGTGTATATATTTAAACATTTACAAGACTTTTGCTAAGCACAAATGTTTTCAGGACAGACATTTCCTTTTCAGTGGAAATACAGGTAGGGAAGGGGTAGGGGAAGGGACAGTGAAGGGACAGTGATGCACTGAACCTAGCAACCTTTAGCCAAGCATTGCACCTAGAATACTCAGCCATCCACTGCACCTGAAAATCCAGACATGGACAGCACTTAAGAGGATGGCATGGTTCAGCACTTGAACCTGTGTGTTCTTGTTAGATCCAGCCAGGCATTGCAGGAAGTATTCAAAATCCTCTTGATCTGGACATATCTGCCAATCCAGAAGCTTATAATCCACAAGCAGTACCCAATCAGACAGACATTAGGATGGTAGGCAGAAGATCTGTAATGCCTTAGCCCTGTATTGCACAAATAAGTACTGTAGAATTATATTTACACTCAGCAGCCCCAGCCATGCCTGGACCTAGATTATTCTACATTCCTCTGGTGGGAGGTGACTAACACAGCATTGCTCGAAGTGCTAGCCATGGGAAGGAACAGGCAGGTAGTGCAGATAGAGCTCAGATTCATACTAAACTTAGAGGTTCCTTATGCACCAGACACCTATAAATGTGATCATAGTTAAATTGGTCAGGAATGCATTCAGTGACAAGGAGGCCTTTTTCAACTCCATGGAAACTCACAAATACCTCCCCTACCCAACTCTCTGTTCAGCACCTACAACACTAGAGTGCAGCTATACCCCACGATTAATTCGGCATAGATGCACACATAATTATATACTACCTTGCACACCACAATGGCCTTTAGAATGCAGCTATCCTCCACAATAAATTCGGCTTAGCTGCACACATTATCACACATACATCCTACACATGGCACAGCACCACCTCCACTAGAATGCAGCTGCCCCATGACAAATTCGGCCTAGCTGCACACATACTGCTTATCTCACATTCCTTGCACACCACTTCCAACATTAGAATGCAGCTATCCACCACGAAAAATGGGGCAATACAAATGCCCATTAACATAACATAACATTAGCCCCACTGGCAGATTGCTGCTCGGAGTCATGCACGTACATTCTATCGATAACTGGTGATAGTTGAAACAGCAGATTGACAGCAACATTTACATAGCAATTGACTCAAGATGTGGTTTCAAATTTAAATAAAATACCATGTGTGGAGTGTGACTATGTTGGTAATTGTGTTTTGCTTTTGCTTTTTTAGTTGATGTGATGAGGAGTTCTGATGTACTGTCATATTTTTTCATTTGTTTTGTAAGTTTTACATTTTAGCGGTACCGGAAATAAGTCCATGTGTGGGTTGTACATAGTACAAAATTAGTTGTATTCCACAATTCAGGTTTAGTAGGAAGAGACCTTTTAGTGTAATTGCATGTGATACTGCCATGCAACTCACACCTTATTTGAAGACTGTGTGACCTATCCCTATAATTGCATGCTAAATGCCCATTTGACTGTTATAAATGTGCCACCCCAGAACCAACTAAGCCCCCATCCGGCATGTGTGCCGGTTGCTCACTAAGGCTTTGTCGCTCAGAAAATATAGAATGATCTGTCTGAAAAATTCCTCTGATAAATTATAGGCGATCCCGGATCAATATAGATTTTCGAAAACTGAGAGTTTTTTTTACCTCCCTTATAGTGCCAGGTATCTAGACTGCAGCAAACGCCAAGTGACTGCAGATCACCATGTAGGAGACCAGATGAAGCAGAGTCTTAATTTGATAATGACTGAATTGTGGGCAATCAGGCGTACGACCCATCAGAACAGATACAATCTGGATCTGCTCACGGTTATGAGGGGGGTGGTGGGTGTGATTGTCTTATCAAAGCAGAGTTGGCCTCGCCAGTTTACTTAGATTGTATCTGGATCGGAGGGGTGCACATCACGTGGCGGTCTTGATTTATTAATGTGTCAATAAGTTCAAACAACCAATCCTGTACCTGTATTCAATAGTGACAATGTAGTGGGCTGTGTATCTATGGGAATGGTTTTATATAAGGTGTGGTCAATTGGTTGAGGGACAATATAGGAGTATTTGTATGTTCTATAGGTGATAGCCAATGAGGGTGGTAGGATACCATTGTGGGATACCATTGTAACCTATTATTCAGATTTTGCAGTTTACCGCTATATATCCTTCTTCTTGCGTAGTGACAAGTTCTTTGTCAGTTTAGTTCTACTGGACCATCGGCATCGGTGATTATTGGGCCTTTTGGATAATTTTTACCGTTCAGGTTTTGTGTTGTTATTCTATTTACAGGAGGTGAGGTTTGAGTGCTGATTTAATAGAGCGGATGGTAAGGGAGATTTTAACAGTTGGAAAAAGGGAGTTCAAACGGAAATATACGAGGAGGGAGAAATAGCAAAAGTGAAGGGAAGCACAGGACGGGTATGGAAGTGAGAGATTGAGGAGGGAGTGATGGGTTCATGGAAGGGAGTAAAAGGAGAGCATATCAGCTAGGTAGGGGGAGAAAGGACAAGCAGAGATTTGTAAAAAAAACAGGAGCATGGATGCAGTCTTTGGCGGTGGGAGAAGGACCACGTTGAAACATTGCCTCCATGCCTGCTGGCTGTCTATGAGACATATAGAGGATGTGGTTGGTGACGTTTGGGACTTTGTAATACTGAAGAGCAGGATAGACTGATCAAATGGAAAGGGGTTGATGGAGAGATTAGGATATGAGAGTGATGTGGAGTGGAAGAAAACGTCAAGTGATTTGCCTTTGGAATGACTGGGAAGGTTGTGGAGATAGGTAAGACAATGGTCAAACAGGAGGGAGCCAAGTTCCATTTGAAGAGTGGGTGACATAATCGGCGGTTGAAGTTTCTCATTAGAAGCACAGAGACATCATGGGAATGGAGTCAAGTAGGAGATAAAGAGCAGAGAAAAAGTAGCTAAGAGGGCCTGGGGGGCACTTATGGTGGGATAACTGTGATTGGGATGGGAGGTGGTGAATTCTGAGGACGGGATAAAAAGTCAGAATTTTGAGGGACGCAGTGGGGTGAGTCTTGTAATCAGTAAACAAGGCCCTTTTGCCTTGTTTAGAAGCGCATTAGGGGTGGGGAAAGGAGACTGCATTGATATTTATGGCAGCAAGAGTTGCTGAATCATAGGGGATGAGCCATGCCTCTGTGATTGCCAGGGATTCAAGAAAGGAAGAATCAAAGCGGTCACTTGTCAAATGTCCGTGTAGTAAAGGGTATTAGGGAAAGGCAAGAGGAAGGGAGAAGATTCAAGTAGCTGTGACAGGTGGGGTGCCCTTTGTGTATGGGGCGAGTGGCTGGAACAAGTTGTCAGGAAGAAAATAATAGTGAGGAGGAGATGCGATGCATGGTTGCGGGGGAATGGCTCCTCAATAGATGGGAAACCGGAAGAAATTGACCAAGTACCAACAGAAGTGGGAGTGAGTCTTATAGAGGGGAGAAGGAGCGGTTAAGTGGTGAGGTGCCGAGAGGAGGGGGAGTCAGAGTGGGGAAAATTAAAGAGGCAGGGTAGGAGTAGTAGTTACATTCAGATGTGGGGTAGCACAGGAATAATACTTTTAAAGCAGTGGCATACATGACTGAAAAGGCTGTAATACAATACATTTAGAGGCATAGGCAGTCCAAAATCTAATAAAACAACCATTAAAGCAGGGCTATAGGCGATCAAAAATGCCATAATATAATATAATTAAGGGTGTGTTATTTTCATGTTGTTAAACCTTGTTTTACAGTGTGCCATTTTGCGGTAGGGGATTGCTGAAAAGGTTACTCAATATGAAAAGAAGGTGAGAATGGAAGCAAAAGGCACCTGTGTCACATTAAAGTTGTGTGGAGTTTAAAGTGGAAGTTGTACATGGGTTTGGTGTTTTGTGGAATTTGCATATCTGTTTACTTTGTCGTTAACGTGACCACATGACAAAGAGAAGCATTCATTTAGGCTTTAACAGAAACGTAGAACTTGAACTTAATGTTTATGGCCGTCGAATCAAGAAATTAGGTG
Source organism: Ambystoma mexicanum (assembly GCF_040938575.1). Classification (NCBI taxonomy): domain Eukaryota; kingdom Metazoa; phylum Chordata; class Amphibia; order Caudata; family Ambystomatidae; genus Ambystoma; species Ambystoma mexicanum. Next base: position 1,085,790,866 of record NC_090926.1, on the reverse strand, counting down.
AAGAACAAAAGAGAAGCATGGAAAATAAGATTTGTTCAAATGAATACAATACACACCAGAGGGGTTTATTGGGTCATAGGTGACTGATGTACAAGTTAATGGCTCTGAAGCCCATGGAAGTGTCTCTAATGTGTGCAAAAGTAGCATATTATTAAAAAGAGGCTACTGGTAACATGAAAAGTCAGATAAGTGAAATTACTTTCATCATGGAGCTGGAATAAAGAACATAATGTAAGGGTCGTGTTAGTCAGCAACTTAAAGTCATGTACTTGTAGTTAAGAAAAGGAGGTTGCTGTCCTGGAATATACGTCTGTGGTTGCTTCAATTGTCTAAAGGAATAATTGAAGAGGTTTATTAGATGAAAAGAGTTGGCTTCTGGATTTAAACCTGTATGTAGAAAAGGTTTCTCTTTTGTATTGTAAACTAAAGAAAGGTTTGAAATTGGGTATTGGTTTCTTCCCTGCAGTAAGACCAAATGATGCCGAAGTGTTGTTAAAAAACAATTACCAAACAATTATTTGCATTTGTCTTTTACATTGAAATGCTTTATTCTGATTCATGAAGCAAAGAAGGTGGAATGGCTATTGTTAGGCTATTTATTAGTATGAAAAAATATTTAGTTTATTAATAGAAATCTTGATTCTATTACTCTAATAATGTGGTTAAAATGCCTCATTATAGATTGATGAATTTTATAGAAACAGTTGTAATTTACCATATTTGCTTGACATTTTGAAATAAGAATTGGAACAACACATCATTTAATTGTTTGTTGATGACATAGGTGAAAATAGGCAGGTAATTAACATGTTGATAATTAACCCTTGATAAATGCTTTTCTTTGTAGTAGAGAGTGATTCAGAGTAGGCAGATTACAATATGACATTCCATTGCTCACCCCACAAGTACTTCTATTTTAGGGTGGCACATTGTAAGATTCAGAAGGAAATCATGCATGCATATACGTTTTTAATTGAATTGGGGAAAGACAGAAGGTTTGGTTTACAAGAGATTTTTTGCAAAGAAAGTATTAAGGAAAGAGACAAACCCGCCGAAATTTATTTTATTGCTTAGATAAAACTGTCTTATAATGCCACCTATTTTGAGGTAACTATGCTTTCAAATTAGGTTTGTATTTTTTAGAATGTTTATTTGTACACGTACCTTTCAGTAGCTTGCATGGATGTTGCTGGATGTAGCGGCTGGAACTCTGAATCTTTAATAAGGGTTAAATACAATTCTGAGAAAGAACAGTCTCTGATTTGTAGCCCAAATCCTCTCTCAAAAGTGAAACATCCATCCAAACAATTGATCTAAGGAGACTAAGTCAGGTGAGAAGCTTTATAATTTTTTTGGATGCTCCTGTGACTGCTTGAAATTAGCCAAAGAACGATAATTGTAGATACATGAAAAGAAAGTGAAGATAAACTGTGTTGGCACTGAGTCGGTCCATGAACCCCCATATTGTTTGCAGACTCGAAATTCAGTGCCCATGCTGTGATACTTCTGAATACATTGAGATTGCTTTAATGAGATACAGAGTACAGAGTGCGCTGACCAGTTTACAGAGGTACAATGTATGTTAATAGTCTAGGTTTTTTGTGTGGACGTGTGGTGAAATACTTGGAATAATAGGCAATGAAGATATTTGTTTATGGAGTGAGAACTGAAGTTAAAACATAGTGGATCAACTGGAACACTTAATTATCTGCATTACTGAAGAGCACGAGCTCCATACAAGTACGCTGGGGTAACTAGAGACCCACTGGTGCATTGGCAGAAAGTAAATGCTGAGAGAATGGGTACTTCTCATAACCTTGACTATCAAGATTGTAGGTTTTGTTGGTATAGAGTATGAGACAGGAAATAGCGCCAGGTGTTCCCATTATGTGAAAGATTCGTGAATTTCAAACACCCACAAATGATCATTATTAGTTGTCAGGTAATAATCAAGGGTATGTGACTGGAACATCTTTGTTATTTGACACACATTTGTAGCTCTGATGTAATTTTTCCACAAGCCACATGTGTTTTCCAAGCTTGTGCCAAGGCAAATGCAGAAAAGGGTTGTGAATTCTGCCCACAAAGAGAGATGTGTGTTAGGAACTATGCAGTCTCAGCTTTTCTGTGTGACCATTGAATAACATTTACTGCTAATAGGAACTAAACCCTAATATTGTTTGAGTAGATGCTGTACATTTCACTGATCAAGGGAATTAGCTCCTTTTATGGTAAGAAGCGTAAGTCTCTTTTTCTAGGAGATATACCAAAAGGGCTCATTTCTAAAAATACTTTGATTTAGAGGCCTGTTTCAGGCAAGTTATCTATTCATTTCATTGTTGCTAGTTGCAATATGGTACAAAAAAGTAGTCTACTGAAAGAATCACAATTGAATGGTGTACATAGATGTAAACGCCCACCATTGGATATGCTTCTTAATAGATTTGTTGTTACATATCTTAGCATCCCATTCTGTTTTCTTTGTGATCATCTAGTCTGTGCACTAATGCATAGTCTTTACACCACATGTTATAGGAGGTGGAATCTATTGTGAGAGCAGGAAAAAAGGAGATGTTGAATGTAATACATTTTTAGGACATTTATTCAAGCACCTAGAATAAAGTAATTATAAATTAATAGACGTAATATAAATTAATAGAATTACTCTTTCAAAATTGTAAACTAAAAAAGAGTGAGACTGTGGTTTACACATGCTGATCTTGTGAAATTAATGCACCAAGTATTGAAGTGCACTGTGTCAAGGGTTTTGACCCATGTTGAATGTAGACGGGGTAGATGTGGGGATGAGCTGTCGCCGCCCATCATTCTATCCCAGAACAAAACTAAATCAATAGACTGGGTGGATGTGGGGATGAGCCGTCGCCGCCCATCATTCCATTCCAGAACCAGGAAAACCGCGCAGTTTGTGCGCACACCAAAATGGTTGCCTAACCTGCCACCCACCAGTGAAAGCATGATGGGCCAGGGGTGCCATGAGTGGAATGTGTGCCAAAGGAAAAACAGCAGTGCCTGTTAGCTTAAAAGCGCTTTAAAATCACCTTTGTTTCCCTGAATGCAAGCTCAAAATGCCTATTTCAAACATTGCAGGATATTCAAAAATCTTACTGAACACCAGCAGGCATCTGGCAGAATTAAGTTTTGTGTGCATACAAAATCTGGAATGATGAAGAGCCCAAAACAATGTTTATAACAAAACTGGCTGAGCTGTGGATGTCAGCAGCTTAACTGAAGTTGGATTTAAAACCACTAAAATCAAAATGTTTAAATTAAATGAGTGACCTACTTTTGAGTGTCACATAGTTTGCAACTGTTAAATGTCATAGTTTTGAACTTAGAATCAGCATTCTAGCTGCATGTGTAAAACTTGTAAGTTTGATTTGAATGTAGAAAACTGGGAACAAACATGACATTTAGCTGAAGCTTGGCTTAAAGAGATTGAATTTTGCCTGACAACTACCCCTGACAGGAGTTGAACTGGCTCAACAACTCTTCCCAGGCCTGGCTGCATCCTGCTGCCCCCACCAAAAGGAGGTGACACCTCTCTGATTGAATTAGGGGAGTGGTACCTGCAGACTGCAGGAAGTTGAACAAAGCCCTGTCCTGGACTCAGGCAAATGTTATATTGGGGGGGTCGTAAAATGGCTTCCTCTTGGGAGAACCTGGGAGGGCAGTGCATCTGTGAGCAAGCTGAGCTTGGGGGAAGTGGATAAACCAGAAATTCCACCATGTGCTTTGGAAAACCACACCCCTTTGGGGCCAGAGCATGATTTTAAAAAGATGGATAATTCATAGTGCCGAATTGTAAAAATTATATAAATAACATCATCATTCTCTGGATTTTTCTGTGCACATTGTAAGAGGTGTTAGGACCCTGTGGTATGTTCTTGGGGATAGTAGCAGAAAAAAGGTTGTTACTCCAAATGTATGCATGTTAAAAATCTGACACTTTATCATCTGAAACCCATATCCCTGGTGCACATTTGTGTAAAATCTGGAAAGGTTTAGAGGTCGTTATCTGGATGAAAAGGGGAGAATTCTGTCATAAGTGGACACGACATCGTACAAAGACAGGGATCGGATGGTTTGGTGCTACAGAAAATATGTTAACTGAACCTATAATATTAGAAAAATGGTACATAGATAAATATGTATTTGGGTCAGAAATAGATTTGTGTGCAATTTGACAAGGGGAGGTTCCTTTGACCATAAAACCTACAGCATCATTCTGACACTCCATTTCCTTCCCTCAATCAAGGGAGAGAGGAAAGCTTGGTCAATGATAAGTGAGAGGGGCAGGCTTAGCTAGGCCCAGGCACACACCCATTTTCAAAACACATAAAAGGAACATTGAAATCCAGGTAGACACATTCACTTTCCACTTTCTTGCGGGACGCTTTGCCGGGAGACTCCAGACTTCAAATCCAGAACTCCAGGGATCCAGAACTTTACTTCAGAACTTGTAGCAGAGAGGCTAACCCACAAGCTGAGTTCTCTTCAGCAGGCCTCAAAAATCATTTGCAAACTATTCAACCGCCGGGATGTGCGGTTTGCTGCTTGCTAAGAATCCACTTGATCCACACCTGCAGAACCAGAAACCGCTGTATCTGGAACCGCTAGCAGAACCGATAACAGAACCGGAGACCCAGAGACCAGATCGCTGTGAAGAACCGCTAGCAGAAGTCCAGCCAATCCTGACCCGATCGGTGACAAAGCCGCATTCCTGTCTAAGTTTATAGTGTGAGTACCCAGTCAGGACTGTGAAAAACCCAATCTCTTAGTTTAAAATAATCTAATCCAAACTATTTTAACCTATTAGAACTGCATCATCAGAAATCGTGTCTATTCTGTTGATCCAAAACCTTCCAAAGCGCATCTGTCATTCTGAAACTGTGATTTCATTTCTGAAAAACTACCTTCACATAATCATCTGTATCTCCGGAACCGTTTGTGCTAGGAACGAGATTCAACTTTCATCTTAAAGCTAAGATTCTAGGCTTTCCAACGATCCTACTCCTTATATAGTGCCTCCGTATTTGCGCTCGACGCACGCGACTAAATTGCCACGATTTGACATTTTGCTTAATTTCAGCCACGTGTAAAAATATTTGTCCTGCTTTCCTTTGCTGAAATTCATTTGCAACCTGACAATCATTCATAGAGCATTGCTAAAGTGATCCTGAATTAATTTAAAGTATCTCTCACTCACCATGAACCTCCTAAAGGGAATTAAAAGCAATTTGAGTATATTTTTCACTTCACTGCCACCACATTTAAAAGGATTTTGCCTGTGTTTAAAACTCCTACCTGTTTTCCTCTAAGATTGCTAGGGGGGAACTGAATTATATTTGATTGCATTCCTGAGAACTGTGTGCTTTCCTCCCATCTCTTTACCTTGCATAGAGGGGGGGGTGAATTGTCAAAGAAAAGTGATTACATTGTCTTTTGTTGAAGTCATATCAAGTTTATTTTCTGTACTGCATTTTCATTCATCATTGCATTGTCCTTGAAGCCATAAAAGCATTCTCAGCTACTTTATCCTCTCTATATCACTTCTAAGCCATCAAAAAGAGTGTACCACTGTAACATTATCCATTGTTGATCACTACCATCTTCACAAGTGTGCTATCAAATCTTAATTTATTATAAAAGTGTGATATATATATATATATATACATATATATATATATATAGTTTAATTTTCAAATAAACCTTTTAATTTGCAAAACAAACCTACTTCTTGGCTCAGTGGGGTCAGGGGGATTCTAAGAGAGGGGTGTTATATAAGGGTTGTCATCCAGAGTAAACGAACTGGACATAAAAATATATCAATAAGGTTTTCCCTCAGCATCCCAGACTAGGCATTGACTTAGCTGTAGTGTTGAATTGAATCCGCTTACAAAGTGGGGGCTCGTGCCGGGAGATTCTGGATTAGATTTACCACTTGTGCAGCTTAATACAGTGTGCCAACTGACCGTATACACATATCCGGTTAGATCACCACTCTGTTTTACACTGTGAAAGCACTCCTCAAAGGAACGATCTAAGGAAACGGTCTGTTTTGCAAAATAAAATACAAACTTCTGTAAGTCAGGAAGGAACTAAAATTCCAGAATGACGACACTGGTAGACATCAAAATAGCCAGAGAGCACTTCTTACATAAGCTATTTGTGAGAGGTGAATGGACTGAGCAGGGCCAGGATGCGTGGTTGCAGGCAATCACACAACAGGTCACTGCAACTGTGTTAGATATCTGGAGAGATCAGGGTCCCTTACATGTGGCCCTGAGCGAACTATGCATGGCTCCTAAAGCTAAAGATGAACACGACAAGATGGTTAGGATAGCGGCATATTTGTATCTATATATGGGAGCCATGCAGGACAAATGTGCTGAAGGCCAAGATCTGGCAAGTAGGCAACTGTTGGCATTAGAGAAGGCCCAATCTGACCTGGTCTCTTCTGAGCAGAGGCTGCAGAGGAGCCAGGAGTCAGAAAGTAGGCAGTATATCATTAAAATAAAAGAGGACATGGATATACTGCAACAGGAAAAGGCAGACCAGGATACCAGAATTCTGGCTTTGCAGAAGGAGCACCAAGACAGTTTGGACTTCTTACTGCAGAGCCAGAAAAAGCTGGAGCAACAGATCAATTTCAACAGGGCATGCACAGAGCAGGTAGCCACCCTGCAAATCCAACTAGACAGAGAGAACGAGGAAAGCAATAAATTGATTTTGAAAGACCTGGATACCCAGGCAGAGTTTGATGAAGAACGCCAGAAAGCTGGTGCCTTTCAAAGGCAGAGGGACGACCTGGCGTCACAAATGCAGGCTCTTGGTCAGGAAAGGGATACCTTAGGCCAGAAAGTCTGCCATTTAAAAAGAAAAATTGAAGAAAATCACTTGGCCCTCCAGGGGCTGGGTGACCTCCAAAAAGGGCATCAGGGCTTGCTAGATCACACCAGGTGGGTGGAGGAGGCTCTGGCAAGAAAGGAGCAGGCCAGTAGGGATGGGATTCAGGAGGTAACCCTCCTGCAGCAGAGACTGGCCCAGTACTCCAGGACCAATCAGGAGGCACAGAGAGAAAATGAGGCTCTCTGTCAGCACAATGATAGGCTCCAACAACAGGTAGCCATGCAGGAGAGACTGATAGAGTCTAGTAAGGCCTTAACTGAGAAACTGAAAGTGCAGGCTCTTGCATTGCAACAGGGAGCAGGGGCTGACAGAGATGAAGTTCGCTAGGAAAGGGAAACACCTGCGCATAACCTTAGAAGCCCTAGTACCAGAGGCCTTCATCTCTCTCAGTCCCTGGACTCTGCCACCCCCATGTCCCCTGGCGCGCATGAGCACAGGGCCACAGGAATGGCAGATTACTATCCAGCCAAAAGTATGGGGCTCATAGGCCAGTACCACCCAGGAATGGATGGGTGGGCACCCGGGTATGGGCACCTAAGTACAGTGCAATTTAGTGGGGAACACCAGGAAATTAGGTCCCCTAAGGGCATCCTAAAAACCTCTGCCCAGTTAGGGCACTGGGGGGGTACCCATCAAATCCTGGTAGCAAGGAGGGATCTGAAGACTCCTCTGAGCGTCACAGGACACATGAGGCCAGGTCCCCACATTCTGCCAGCTATTCCCAGGCTCGCAGAATCCGGGAAAACCTGGAAGATCAGACGGGCACCTCTGGGAGCAGTGCTTCTGAATCAGAGGATGAATAGACCAGGGTTACCCGAACCAAAAAGGCCAATAAGGTGAAAAGGGCCTTGCTTAAGGACCCCTTAAAACAGATTAAGGCAATCAGGAGTGTCATCACGCCTTATCATAAGAATGCCAAATATTCTGTTTAGGAACACTTGGAGCTCTATGAGCAAATGATGGAGACTTTCCGTTTGAAGGACAGCAGTAGCTGCATCCAGTACGTCAAATGGACATTCTCCCCTGAATACTCCAGTTTCTTTGCGGGGCTGGAGGACCAAAACCATTCAAGATGGTCCACATATAGGGTGGCCATCTTGAAACATTTTTCTGTACATAGAAATCCCCAAGAGGCTCGCAAGGCAGCCTACAATTTGCAATGTGGGGAGGATCAGGCCCCACAAGAATTTGTACAAGAATTGAAGCGTGCCTTTGCGCAGACCACCAGAAGGGTGCGCACGGACAGCAGAGAATTCATCAACACATTTTTCCATGCTCTCCCCAAATACATAATGACCCAGCTTGTGAGAGATTTTCACGAGAAAAGATCTTTAGACTGGGTCATTGAGCAAGCCACCCGGATCTATGAGGTGCAGAAGCTCATAGAAAATAAAAGTAATGCACAGAAAAACCCCAAAACCAACAGCACCCCTGGTGCTGCCAAGGTGGCGGAGGTAAAGGTTGCCCCCGTTTTAGATTTGGAGATGGGGGGCCTAAAAACCTGCCTACGCAGAATAACTCTAAAACCAGAAGGCCCTCGGGCCAGTCCCAGACAGGGAGTCAAGGAGGTAGTCCCACAAATGGGGTCCCTCGCTTCCCTGATTATGTAAATCCCCGCTACAAGGGAAACCGACCCATCCTGGGTTATGTGTGGACTCCTCCAGCCCAAGGGGGGATCCAGTCAAGCACCTAACCCAGAGAACTTCCCTCCAAACTTCCCACAGGAGGGCAGAAATTCACCAAACCCTGGGCCAAACTTTTTCCCCAGGTATCCACAAGGTTTCCAGCCCCAAACTCATCCACCCTTCTTTCCCCAATTCCCTGAGCCCAGACCACCTAATGCGGGAGAGGGGAGGCCAAGGGTGGAGGGGTACCCAAATCTTCCCAACCCGGGGTATTACCAGAGAAGGGATAGCTACCCTTCCCGGGATCAGCCCAGGGGAGAAAATAGAGCCCCGTATCAGCCTGAGCAGGTTTCCCAACTTGAGCGTGAGGTCCAAAACATGGCACGGGATCTGGGTCACATGCTGAGGGCGCAACAGAACCCTCAGATGAGCATGCCAGCGCAGAATGCCCCAAACTCTGGGCCTGGTGCTCCAGAACAATGATGGGGGCAGCACCCCGATAAACCACCGGTTCCCAGGGAGGAGGCACAAGGGGAAGGGGGGTGTAAAGCCTTGGAGGAAGCTTCCTTCCCAACTTGTAAACAGCCCCTGGAAAACAAGGAACTGGAAACAAAATCTCCTACCCCTGAAAGTCTGCCACCCAAGGAGCAGAGAGGAGGTAGGCGAAACAAAGGACCCAAACAGACCCACTTTGTGGAGGAGGTACAGGTCTTCCAATTTGAGGGAGAGGGATCCTCAGAGGATCCTGGGAAAAGGATCTTCTCCTTCAGAGATGGGGGAACTCCTCCCAAGGAAAAATGGGTCCCAAGAGATTCCAATCCAGACTGGGTAGATGTGGGGATTGAGCTGTCGCCGCCCATCAACCTATCCCAGAACCAACAAAACCAAAAACCCCTGGTTCAAACCCATCCTGGTGACTGCCTCCCAAAAGGCAGGGGGGCCCAGAACTGGAACCAGGGGAACCTAAAACCGAATCAACAGACTGGGTAGATGTGGGGATTGAGCTGTCGCCGCCCATCATTCTATCCCAGAACCAACAATACCAAAATCCCATGGGTCAAACCTATCCTGATGACTGCCTCCAAAAAGGGGGGACAGCCCAGAACCCGAAACCATTTCCAGTTGCCAACTTTTTCTTTCAGATTCCCCAGGCTCTCCACAGAATTCTGCCCAAATCTCTTCTCTCGCCATGTCCAAAACCAGAAAATTAGCCCACCAGTTGTCCAAAAATGTGCATTATCTGTGCCCCTTTGAGGAGAAGGAGGGAAGATACTATGCCCCGGTACAAGTACAGGGGCAGGGTACAATTTGGGCACTGGTGGACACTGGATCCCAAGCTACCCTTCTGTCCAAAAGGGCCTTTGATGAACTAAATGCAGGAAGGGGGGAGCATTACCGTATTCCTCTCACCTCTCTTCCTGGACAACTGCAGAACTTTGACGGGAAGGAAATTCCTGTCGAGGGGACTGCAGACTTGGACATTAAAATTGGGCGACACAAGGTGAAACACCGGGTCATAGTAGTGACTCCAGAGGGCACCCCTTGTTTACTAGGGAATGACCTCCTGAGAAGGTTGTCACCCCTAATAAATTGTGTAAACAAGGTCCTCTGGACCCAGACTAGCCGACCAATAAAATTAAAACAGAGTGTCAACCATGTTAGTTTAAATGGCACCTGCCACATGGTTGAACAAAAATCTGACCAAGTAGAATTTCACTTCCAGAATAACCAAATTCCAGACGTGACAGTAATAGCAGTAGGACAACAGACTGGTGATGGGGGGGTCCTCTCTATTTCTGAAAATCAACCTTCCTTCCAGTTTAAGGTGGTATTCCACACTGGAAGGAAATATTCTGAAATTCTTTACCAATCCACAATCAGACACTCCCACTCCTATAGTCCAGAAAGAAGTGAAATCAGCTCAGAGCCTGGCTGATATTCAGCAAATTGGAGAGCAGTTGTTCATCCCTGTTCAGTTAAATGATGGGAAGGACTCTGTTCTCACTCGAGTGTGTGTGAACAACAGTAAGAGCTTCATCAGCGAAGCCATGTTCCGCCAACTCCCAAAAGATCCAGCCATTCCCACATTCAAACTGATAGACAAATGGGAAATGGATCTGGAAACACCCAATTCCAAACATCTCCTGCCAAGCAGGTGTATGCTCAAAATCTCCATTGGCAACAAGAGCATAGTCTATAATTGTTGGGTCGTGCGAACGTCACTGCCGCCTTTTACTTAGACAGTGACATTCTCAATCGCTTCGCCATTAGTTTGGACCTAATAAACTTCAAAGCTTGGTCCCGATTAGCAGATAATCCCATGGGCTTTGATGATCAAGAAAAAGCATTTAGGTCAGCTCAATTGCTACCTTATGCAGTTGAAATTCAGCTTAAAGAGGAAGTCACCATCCCAGAAAGGACCCAACGATTCTCCCTGCAAGTGAAAGTTAAAAGAGTACAAAAATTGAAAAACCCTGATGCTTATATTCATCTAAATGCTTCTCTCCAACAGCAAGGGTTAGGGGTAAACCCAACACCATTAGTCAACATAGAACATGACACCATTCCAATAGAGGTGGATAACAGCGACTTAAAGAGTATTACTCTAGCTGCAGGCACCATTATTGGAATGGCGGTTGATGACCGACATTTTTCCATTGATTTAGGAAATGAACTGTTAGGACCAATCCCCAAGGACTGTTTTGACAGTGACAGTGAGGACAATACAACACCAGACAGGATTTTCACCCGGCATGGGGGGAACTTCCTGGTGTACACTTCTTGCCCTTATGGTAAGGAAGATGTGACTTCTGACTTCAGGTGGGATGAGGTGATTTTCCAGGTCCATGAGGGCTGCCTTTCCCACCTGAAGCCTCCAGTCCAAATCAGCACTCTGACCAGGGGCTTCGTCGCCCAGCTGGAGGAGGCCGCTGAGATAGCCAAACCAGAAGTCTTTCCAGGCTTCAGGCAGATGGTGGAAGAGAGAGTCAACCTAGGTGATGCCTATGTGACTCTGGAACAGAAGCAAAAGTTGAAACAAGTTTTCTTGGATTTCCAAGATCTCTTTGCGGTAGACTCATATGACTGTGGTCGCACTGACATCCACACAACAACAATTCCCACGGACCCTGGAATGACTCCAGTGTTTGTGAAGCAATATCGTTTGCCTCTCGCATCCATGGAGTCCCTTACTGAAATAATTAAGAACCTTGAGTCCCGGGGAATAATCCGTCCAGTCCACAGCACTTTCAATAATCTGGTGCTGGGAATATTGAAGCCAAACAGCCAGTGGAGACTCTGCGCCGACCTTAGGGAGCTCAACAAATGGGTCCATACTTCCCGATGGCCTCTGCCCTACATTGACCAAGGGCTGGCCCAGATCCAGGATTCACTGCAATAGACCTGACCAATGGATACTGGACCGTGCCTGTCAGTAGGGAGGACCAATACAAACTGGCTTTTACCTTTGGGGGCCAGCAGTACACATGGACCCGGACTCCCTTTGGATACCTCAACTCCGGCAATGAATTCAACATTTTCCTACATAAGGCCATGCCCGACATGGGTGCGAGGGGTAACCTGGGTTATGTAGATGATGTCCTCATCAAAAGTTCATCTGTGGAAGAACACATAGCGGAGATCCGTTATGTTCTGACACAGTTGAGGGGCGCCACAGCAAAACTTTCCTTTCAGAAAGCACAGTGGTGTAGAACCCGTGTTAATTTCTTGGGGCATGAGATTACTCCTCAGGGTCTCTGTCATCAAGAAAAGAAAGTGGAAGCACTTCAGAAACTGAAAGACCCCACAACGCTGCGGGAACTAAGGAGCCTCCTTGGACTGACTAATTACAGCAGAAAGTTCATGGAGGGCTACGCAGAGATCACTAGACCCCTGATTCATCTCTTGAATGGGGGGGTCAAGTGGAAATGGGGTCCAGAACAATCCGAGGCAGTAAGACAACTCAAAAGAAGCCTCTCACAAGCGCCCTGTCTAGCTTACCCTGTCAGAAACAAGGAGTTTTTCCTGGAGACAGGGTTCTCTAATACGTGCTTGATGGCAGTATTACACCAAAAGCATGACAAGGTCAATAAAGTAATCTCCTATGCGAGCAAACCTTTATCCTCTGTGGAGGAAAAATTCAACGATTGTGAGAAGGCACTCCTGGCAACGGTGTGGGCATTGAAGAATTACCACCCGTTCATCCAGGGGGAACACATCATAGTGGAGACTCCACACCAGCCTCTGCAATATCTCCAAAGTGACAGAATCCGGGCCGGAAATGTGAGTAATTCCCGAATTACTTCCTGGATTCTGTCAATGCAAGGCTTTCCTGTAGAGGTCAGATATGCCCAAAACAAGAAGAGTCCCCTCGCGCAATTTCTGGCTGACTTGCATGATTGTGCCAGAGAAAACTGTCTCGAGGACGAAAGTCTAAAAATCAATGACAACATGGAAGCATACCTTAATTCCCCACACAAAGTCTTTGAAGAAAACAAGTATGAGGGGATACCCACTGTCTATGTGGATGGATGCTCTTACCATGTTGACAACAACGGAGAGAAAGAACTGGTGGCCGGAGTAGGAAATGAATGGGTGAAGGAGTTTCCAGAACCCTCCGCTGGGTACATAATTGGTCCCTGAAGTAGTCAGGTAGCAGAGTTGATGGCTGTGCATCAAGCCATCCTCACTGCTGTCCAACATCAACTCCACGAATTGGTCATAACCACAGATTGGGATTATGTACGGAACAGGTTCGTGGAGCACCTGGTCAATTGGAAAACCAGAGGCATGTTATGTGCTAATAACAAACCTTTGAAAAATGGGAAGTTAATTCAAAACATTGATGACCTGGTCACCTCGAATGGGATGGCCATCTACTGGAAAAAGATCAAGGGTCATTCCAAAGTAGAGGGACCAGACAAAACTGGAAATGACTTAGCTGATCAGCTGGCCAAAACCGGGGCCATCCAAGGGGATCTAATAGAAATAGAGTCCCTGTTGGGGGAAATCCAGATCACTGCTATCACTAGATCCCAGACAAATGCTCACAATGATCTTTCAACTGCACAATGGAGTAAGGAGACCCCTGATGCTGATTTGATTACAGCTCAGAAGGGGGATCCAATAATTGGTAAGTTTTACCAACACATTGAGGACCCTGAGAACTTTCCCCTGACGGATACCGATTACATTGGGAAAGAGGACCTAAGAGTGTTGATGAAATGTCCAAAAAGTTTCCGAATCCAAGACGGTTTGTTGGTAAGGAAATCCCAAGCTGGCCATGATCAGTGGGTGGTCCCTACCTCATTCCGAAGCCTGATGTTAAGTCACGCCCATGATGCGGCCACCGCCGGTCATAGGGGGTTTCACACAACACTGGAAATCTTAAGAGAGGTTGCATACTGGCCACACATGGGGCAGGACCTCGACCAATACTTGAAGGGGTGTCTTGTGTGTGCACAATTTCAGCCATCATCCCTCACACACCGGGCGCCTCTCCAAAAGAGGGGGATGACACTGCCATGGTCAGATTTGCAAATCGACTTCGTAGGCCCTGTAATTCGCTCGTCTAGAGGAAACAAGTACATGTTGACCGTCACATGCTTGTTTACCAAGTGGGTGGAATGTCTCCCGGCCCCAAACTGCAAGGCAGAAACAGCAGCTGCCCTGATGATTAACCACATCTTTTCCCGTTTTGGTCTACCTCAAAGGATTGAGTCAGACAGAGGTAGCCATTTCACCAGTGAGGTAATGACAAAGATGTGGGAGATACTGGGGGTCAAAAGGAAGTTACATATTGCTTACCGGCCAGCTTCTTCTGGGGCAGTAGAACGCTACAAAAGGACAATTGTGAGCATATTAAAAAAGTTTGTGGCAGATTCTGGGCCAAGTTGGGATATCCGATTACCTCTGGTCCTAATGGCCATCAGATCTACCCCTTCATCTGCAACTAAAATGTCATCATTTGAGCTGAAGACTGGACGCAAGATGGTGTTTCCCCAGCATTTGCTCTACAGAACCCAAGAGCAAACGTTGATAAATGCCTCCACAACTCATGAGTATGTGGAGAATTTAAGAAAACACCTCCAACATGCTTTTGCCTATGCTCAGCGGAATCTAGAAAGATCAGCTGATAGCATGAAGACCCACTATGACCTGAAAACCACCAGGAAAGTATACGAGGTGGGGGACCGGGTCTATCTATACAATTTCCAAAGGAACCAGGCCAAACAGCGAAAATGTTTGCCTACATGGAAGGGACCGTTTGAAATTATAGACAAAATCTCCCTAGTAGCTTACAAGATCCGCATCCCGAAAGGCAGTTCGGCAGAGGGGGAAGATAAGTGGCTCCATATAAATCAGCTAAAGTGTTGCCATCCTAGGCACACTCTGCAACAACTGGAGGAATCCTCTGGAATCCCAGAGGGGACCGCTCCAGATTAATCCAGTTCCAACCTAAATTATCCCATGTATATAGTCTCTAAAATATTATGATTCTTGTAAAAATGCTTCCTGTTATATCTTGTTTTTTAAAAATATGACTGCAACATGTATCCGGATGTATAAAATGTAGATGTTCGCCACACCATTAATAGTGGTGGAAAAATGTTTAGGAATGTGTATTGCCGCTTTGCTTTATCATCCTAGGAGAGATGAAATCATGGCGACTGACCAAGGAGGACGACCCGGGGACCGGGAGCAAAGATCTGAGGGGTCCGGGGTACCGCCCAATATTCCCATCAGGACCGGCGAGGAGAACCGATCGATCCAACTGGATGGAGGAAAAGATGCTGAACTGTGCCATCTATGGAATTTGAAGAAGATGATGCGGACATACCAGCGCGTGGATCAAAACACCCCTTGCACTCGACTCCCCCTCGACTCTAAATCAAAGCGCAGTCGGGCGGGGGGGTTTGTCAAGGGTTTTGACCCATGTTAAATATAGACGGGGTAGATGTGGGGATGAGCTGTCGCCACCCATCATTCTATCCCAGAACAAAACTAAATCCATAGACTGGGTGGATGTGGGGATGAGCCGTCGCCACCCATCATTCCATTCCAGAACCAGGAAAACCGTGCATTTTGTGCCCACACCAAAATGGTTGCCTAACCTGCCACCCCCCGGTGCAAGCATGATGGGCCAGGGGTGCCATGAGTGGAATGTGTGCCAAAGGAATAACAGCAGTGCCTGTTAGCTTAAAAGCGCTTTAAAATCACCTTTGTTTCCCTGAATGCAAGCTCAAAATGCCTATTTCAAACATTGCAGGATATACAAAAATCTTACTGAACACCAGCAGACATCTGGCAGAATGAAGTTTTGTGTGCATACAAAATCTGGAAAGATGAAGAGCCCAAAACAATGTTTATAACAAAACTGGCTGAGCTGTGGATGTCAGCAGCTTAACTGAAATTGGATTTAAAACCACTAAAATCGAAATGTTTAAATTAAATGAGTGACCTACTTTTGAGTGCCACATAGTTTGCAACTGTTAAATGTCATAGTTTTGAACTCAGAATCAGCATTCTAGCTGCATGTGTAAAAATTGTAAGTTTGATTTGAATGTAAAAAACTGTGAACAAACATGACATTTAGCTGAAGCTTGGCTTAAAGAGATTGAATTCTGCCTGACAACTACCCCGACAGGAGTTGAACTGGCTCAACAACCATTCCCAGGCCTGGCTGCATCCTGCTGCCCCCACCAAAAGGAGGTGATACCTCTCTAATTGAATTAGGGGAGTGGTACCTGCAGACTTCAGGAAGTTGAACAAAGCCCTGTCCTGGACTCAGGCAAATGTTATATTGGGGGGGTCGCAAAATGGTTTCCTCTTGGGAGAAACTGGGAGGGGCAGTGCATCTGTGAGCAAGCTGGGCTTGGGGGAAGTGGATAAACCAGAAATTCCACCATGTGCTTTGGAAAACCACACCCCTTTGGGGCCAGAGCATGATTTTAAAAAGATGGATAATTCATAGTGTGGACTTGTAAAAATTATATAAATACCATCATCATTATTGTGATTTTTCTGTGCACATTTTAAGAGGTGTTAGGACCCTGTGGTATGTTCTTGGGGATAGTAGCAGAAAAAAGGTTGTTACTCCAAATGTATGCATGTTAAAAATCTGACACTTTATCATCTGAAACCCATATCCCTGGTGCACATTTGTGTAAAATCTGGAAAGGTTTAGAGGTCGTTATCTGGATGAAAAGGGGAGAATTTTGTCATAAGTGGACACAACATCGTACAAAGACAGGGATCGGATGGTTTGGTGCTACAGAAAATATGTTAACTGGACCTATAATATTAGAAAAATGGTACATAGATAAATATGTATTTGGGTCAGAAATAGATTTGTGTGCAATTTGACAAGGGGAGGTTCCTCTGACCATAAAACCTACAGCATCACTCTGACACTCCATTTCCTTCCCCCAATCAAGGGAGAGAGGAAAGCTTGGCCAATGATAAGTGAGAGGGGCAGGCTTAGCTAGGCCAAGGCACACACCCATTTTCAAAACACATAAAAGGAACATTGAAACCCAGGTAGACACATTCACTTTCCACCTTCTTGCGGGATGCTTTGCCGGGAGACTCCAGACTTCAAGTCCAGAACTCCAGGGATCCAGAACTTTACTTCAGAACTTGTAGCAGAGAGGCTAACCCACAAGCTGAGTTCTCTTCAGCAGGCCTCAAAAATCATTTGCAAACTATTCAACCGCCGGGCTGTGCGGTTTGCTTTTTGCTAAAAAATCCACTTGATCCAGACCCGCAGAACCAGAGACCGCTGTATCCGGAACCGCTAGCAGAACCGATAACAGAACCGGAGACCCAGAGACCAGATCGCTGTGAAGAACCGCTAGCAGAAGTCCAGCCAATCCTGACCCGATCGGTGACGAAGCCGCATTCCTGTCTAAATTTATAGTGTGAGTACCCAGTCAGGACTGTGAAAAACCCAATCTCTTAGTTTAAAATAATCTAATCCAAACTATTTTAACCTATTAGAACTGCATCATCAGAAATCGTGTCTATTCTGTTGATCCAAAACCTTCCAAAGCGCATCTGTCATTCTGAAACTGTGATTTCATTTCTGAAAAACTACCTTCACAAAATCGTCCGTATCTCCGGGACCGTTTGTGCTAGGAACGAGATTTAACTTTCATCTTAAAGCTAAGATTCTAGGCTTTCCAATCTAGAACCGACTTCCTACTCCTTATAGTGTCTCCGTAACTGCGCTCGACGCACGCGACTAAATTGCCGCAATTTGACATTTTGCTTAATTTCAGCCACGTGTAAAAATATGTGTCCTTGCTTTCCTTTGCTGAAATTCGTTTGCAACCTGACAATCATTCATAGAGAATTGCTAAAGTGATCCTGAATTAATTTAAAGTATCTCTCACTCACCCTGAACCTCCTATAGGGAATTAAAAGCAATTTGAGTATATTTTTCACTTCATTGCCACCACATTTAAAAGGATTTTGCCTGTGTTTAAAACTCCTACCTGTTTTCCTCTAAGCTTGCTAGGGGGGAACTGAATTATATTTGATTGCATTCCTGAGAACTGTGTGCTTTCCTCCCATCTCTTTACCTTGCATAGGGGTGGGGAGGGGGGTGAATTGTCAAAGAACAGTGATTACATTGTCTTTTGTTGAAGTCATATCAAGTTTATTTTCTGTACTGCATTTTCATTCATCATTGCATTGTCCTTGAAGCCATAAAAGCATTCTCAGCTACTTTATCCTCTCTATATCACTTCTAAGCCATCAAAAAGAGTGTACCACTGTAACATTATCCATTGTTCATCACTATCATCTTCACAAGTGTGCTATCAAATCTTAATTTATTATAAAAGTGTGATATATATATATATAAATATTGTTTAATTTTCAAATAAACCTTTTAATTTGCAAAACAAACCTACTTCTTGGCTCAGTGGGATCAGGGGGATTCTAGGAGAGGGGTGTTATATAAGGGTTGTCATCCAGAGTAAACGAACAGGACATAAAAATATATCAATAAGGGTTTCCCTCAGCATCCCAGACTAGGCATTGACTTAGCTGTAGTGTTGAATTGAATCCGCGTACAACTGGTGCCATGGTGTCAAATTTTCATCTCAATAACTGAACACCATTATGTGAGAATAGTCAAAAATTAGAGGTGTTGCTCTGATTTGTGCAATATACTTCTATAGCATATCTATAGTGTCTATGTTGCTCCCTTGATTAAAGCACATCCCACCTTGTGATGTATAATTGTACTATTTAAACTCAAAAACACCTTTAGTATTTACAGTGTGCATTTATGACATAATAAAAAGTATACATGATGAAAAATCAATTCCAGACATTCTAATTGCAACACATGAAAAATTAGGGTAAATATAGCCTTCAAATTAATTTTTCAAAGGTTTTGTATGTGTTGTGAAATGAAATAGCAAAACTAACAGTTAACTTATCAACTGGGTGTTTTCCACACAATACAATATCACATAAATAAAAGAGAATGGAACATGAATTACACCGTCCCTGGGCAACATTATAAAACTGAAAAAAACGAAATAAAAACACATTTATGCTGAACACTGGCTTCGAGAACCCTGGCCTGCAGGAGTTCGAGACACAGCACTTACCAACTATGCTACAATTACTTTAATGTTTAAATTCTCACAAATTTCATACTTAGCCTTTTAAAATTGGACAAATTAAATTTTAGGCTAAGTATGAAATTAATGCACCTTGGGGCACTAAGCTATTGTGACAAAGTCGTTGAATGCTGATCCTTGAACTCTGCCAGACCACGGTTCAAGACTTTTTATTTGTATTTAAAACAGTATATGTTGGTAAACACTCTGTATTCCGGACTGTGCAGTCGTAACAGGCATGCCTTTGATCCATGTGGCCTCCTTCAAGGAAACGTTCACCCAATCACTGCTTGATTTTAAGAAGGCATTTTTAGCTGCACTACCAATGGGTTAATAATAGTTGTGCGTCTTCCATTGCATGTGAGTCAGTGCAAACAAAACATCATTTACAACTCAAGGGAGGGGCTTGCCACACAGTCCCATTATTCCCTTAATATATTGCGCTACTTTTAGACTCTAAGAATGGTGGGGGCAAGTAGATATCACTACTCTATAGCCTCTTATTCTCAATATCCCCAGCTGAAAAAAACATATTTTATTTTTCCTCCTCTGTTTCTACACTACGTACCTCCTCCTGCAATAACTTACAGATTCCCTACTGCCATTCAACCCAAACAAATAGAGGTGCAGGAGAAATCATGAATATAGCCAAGTTCCATGTCTTGCATATATTGTTATATGCCACCCTCCCCCCTTGTTATTTGTAGAATGCTCATTCAGATTTCCTTTTTACTTAGTATTTTGAGACTTGTAGTACAGGATTCTTGATGGACAAAACAAAACAACAAGTCACAAATTTCACAAAAAAACAAGAACTAGATGGGCATCTTCTGTATTACATGGAGACATACAGACTCACACTCACACCCCCCACACACACACACTGACACTGAAAACTCACACTCGACATGTCATAATGCTCACATACGTACACGGGGCACACACGTGTGACACACTACCATTCGTCTTCACAGAGCTGTCATGATTCCTGCCCCTCTTGTGCCCAGCCCTCCAAGATGTCAGGCTGGAGCCAGGAAAACAATCTCCTACATGGCCCTCAAGGGCCTCTCCATCACTCCAAAGACCCACTTGGAGTAAGACTTGGCACTTATGGCACCAGACTCACTCACTCCCATAGGATAACATTGGGGATTGGACTTGTAGTGCATTGATGGGGACAAGATGGATGCCCCCATATATTTTGGTTCCCTGAACTGCGTATCCAGTCTAGTCTTTTGTGTGTGGTTCAGCCCAGAGACACCTGGGATACCCAGAGACTATTTAAGCCACACCCAGGCTGAGAAACATCCTTTGTGTTTTCTGCACCTGCAGCGTGACACTCACCGTGTTCGGATTGGTCTCCAGTAGGCCTGCATCTTTCTTCTGCGCTCAGCTCCTGCAAGAACAAGAACACCTTTAGGAACAGCCTTACGTTGCGGCGCTTCTGCCCATCATTCATCGCTCCATCTGTTCTGCGGGCATCTTCGGCGGTGTCATTCCCATCCCAGCACGCTGCTTCCTAAGGAAAAGGGAAAAGAGCTGAAAAAAGGCATTAGTAAGCATTCAGCAAATCTTCGCTTATTTTTAAAGACTGTACAAGCTTCAAACGCTTACCTGAATCCCAGCCGCTGTGGGGGAACTCTGTCTCCGGAACCTCTCATCCATCTGCAAGAGGGAAAAGACACTCCAGGTTAGCGTGGAAACATCTAGAGGTGCTGCATACCGTGCTTACTCACCACATTTCTTCTTAATAACCGGCATACACGCTGAAAACGTTGTGGCACCTAAAAGACACAGAAAAATAACTCAGTTCAATACAAATACGAAAGGGTTGCATCGCGCATCGCGCTCTCACTCACCTTCAGCGTCACTCATCTCAGCAGCACGTCCCCCTCCCCGGACGCCGGCCATCATCTAAGGAAGGAAAGGAACGAAGTTAGAGAACTGTTCAAAAGACTCATTACACTTACCTGTCGGACTCTTGCCAGTGAAGTAACTAGGCAGCAACAAGCCCGCATCAATCAACGTGCCCCTGCACTGAAAGCAGGACGGAGAGCACACTTTCCAAGAAAACAAGGCCCAATCTCCAGTTGAGTAGACTCCAGGGAAGGGTTTGAGGTCGTAAGAGGTCAGAACAGGCTGAGTGACGTCCCCGTGGTTACCAGGTGAGCGTTACAGAACACAAAGCATCACATCAAAATCCACCTGGGCGTCATGGAAACGTCAGAAACCGACCAGTTAGCCCACATGTTGGGGCAGCTACGTTCCGAAGAACATGCAGCCAGGCAGGAGACCAACACCCTGAGGAGAGAGCTGATAGTAGACAAAGAATGCACTGATGATTTAAGCCAGCAATTTCTCCAGTCACAAGCAGGGCATGCACCATTGCCGGGAAGCGTGCCCTCGATGCCAGCACCATCAGCCAATCCCGTTCAGATAACCCTTCCTGGGGCAGTTCCCTTGGCCCCGCCCGAACGATTTACGGGGAATCCCAAGAGGTTTGCAACGTTCATGAACCAGTGCCACCTGAACTTCCTTTGTAGACCAGGGGCCTTTCCAAATGACCAATCACGGGTCGCTTTTGTGCTATCCTACCTGAGTGGTAGCGCCGCAGACTGGTCTGTACCCTTTGTGGCCCAAGACGATCCTTTGCTGCATGACTTCAGGGGCTTTCAGCAGGAGATGGAAAAGCTGTTTGCCCGTCGTACTCATGGGCAGACATTAGACAACGAACTGCTGTCCCTACGCCAAGGGAATCAAGACCTATTTACATACATAGCTACGTTCAATAGACTCGTAGTTGAAGCAGAATGGCCAGTGGAGAGGAGAACCACGTTATTTCATCGGGGGTTGCCGGGGGAGCTTAAGGATGTTCTCGCACAAGTAGTGAACCCCCCGAAAGACTGCTCAGAATTCATTGACCTTGTTGTTCAACTGGATCATAGGTTGCAGGACCGAAGAGCAGATCAAACCAGACCGGACCCTCGCCCTATGTATGTGCGTTCAAAGGACAATATTGCCCGCACAACGGAAGGTTCAGGAGAACCAATGCAAATCGGGGGGATCAGATCCCCCTTGACTAAAGAGGAAAGGGATAAAAGGAGACAGCAGCAGTTATGTCTGTACTGTGGAAGGTCAGGTAATTTCCTTAAAGAGTGCCCTGTGAAGCCACTGAGGAGGACGGTAGGGGCCACGGACAAGGAAGATACCATCAAGGAATCGGAAAAACTCCCCAGCCCGGAAAGTGTAGGGGTCCACTTGTCGAGCGAAGAAAGTGAACTACAGACCTTCCATTTTGCACTATCTGTGGTCTTGATCAATCACCAACAACCATCTCGGATGCACGCAGTAAGAGCGTACATTGACATTGGAGCCATTGGGAATTACATCGACCAGGATCTTGCGGCAAAGATGGGGCTTCCGTTACACCCTAAATCAACCACCGACACTGTTACCACTGTCGACGGCACGGAAATAGCTTCTGGTCCAGTATCCCAATGCACTGCAGCTTTAACCCTTCTGTGCCAGGATGGACACCAAGAATCTATCGTTTTCGACCTCATTAAGGCACCACAGTTCCAGTTGATTTTGGGAATGCCATGGTTGGTAGCTCACAATCCTCGAATCAATTGGCGAGCAAAAGAATTGGCCTTTCCCGAGACTTGCGCCCACACGTTATCCCCAAGAGAAACAACCAATGGACACCAGAACCTCCACACTTGCCACTGTAGCAATTGGCACCCTACCAAGTGAATACCAGGACTTTCAAGATGTCTTTCAGAAAGAACAGGCTAATACCCTGCCACCGCATAGACCATACGATTGCCAAATCGACCTGATACCTGGCGCACAAATCCCTTGTGGGCGAATTTACACACTCACGGAACCAGAAAACCAGCACATGAAGGCCTATCTTGACCAATACCTGGCCAACGGGTTCATCCATCCCTCGAAGTCTCCAGCAGCCAGTCCTCTATTCTTCGTACCGAAAAAGGAGGGGAGCTTGAGAATGTGCATCGACTATCGCGCACTGAACCAGATTACCATAAAAAACCGCTACCACCTGCCACTGATCCCTGAATTGCTTGATAACGTCAAAGATGCCCAAATCTACACAAAACTAGACCTGAGGGGGACATATCACCTTGTTTGCGTAAAACAGGGGGACGAATGGAAAACCGCTTTTCGCCCCAAATAGGGCTTGTACGAATATCAAGTAATGCCCTTTGGCCTTTGCGACGCGCCTGCAGCATTTCAATACTTCATGAACAATATCCTACGGGAATTGATTGATGTCTGTGCTCCAGTGTACATCGACGATATTCTAGTATATTCCACATCAAAGCAGGACAACGTTAAACACGTCCGTTCCGTATTGGAGAAACTCTGTCAACACCAGCTCTACGCCAAGCTCGAAATGTGCTCTTTCCACATCTCTGAGGTTGAATTCCTGGGCTTTATTCTCAGCCAGAATGGAATCCGAATGGATGTACACAAGGTAGATGCTATCCTGAACTGGCGATCCCCATATTCATTCAAGGGGGTTCAAAGTATGCTGGGTTTTGCAAACTTCTACCGCCGGTTCATCCCAGGATTTTCACAAATCGTGCATCCCATCATGTCATTGCTAAGGAAAAGCAACAAAAAGTTCCAGTGGACAACCGAAGCCGAGGAAGCTTTCCAGGAACTCAAAGCAAGATTCACATCTGCCACAATCTTACGCCACCCTCGCCCTGATCTCCCATACCTGGTGGAAACGACGCCTGAAGCATGGCTATGGGAGCCGTCCTCTCACAAAAGGACCCCGAAACTGGCCAGTTACACCCTGTTGCCTTCTGGTCGCGTAAATTCACTCCCCCTGAACTCAATTACGCTATCACAGACAAAGAACTCATGGCCATTAAGTCAGCCTTTAAGGCATGGCGGCACTACCTCTTGGGTGCCAGACACACAATCACCGTAATAACTGACCACCGGAAACTCCAATACATAAAAACGGCAAAGGCCCAATCCTGACGACAACTACGTTGGGTTCTTTTTTTTCTGAATATTACTACGTGATTACATTTCGACCAGGGGTGAAAAACGGGAAGGCCGATGCCCTATCCCATATGGGGGTGGAAGAGCAAGGGTATCAGACCCCTGACCCAATAGCAATCATCCCGAGTGATAAGCTCCTAGGAATCATAGCAACCATAACTCACAAAGAATTACATCAAGAAATCCAAAACCTGATGAGTCCGGAGCAATTACAAGCGTAGAGTGCACAAGGAGAACATTACATGATAAAAGATCAGTTGCCCTACTTCAGGAATCGTTTATTCTTACCAAACCAAGAACTACGAGAACAAGTCATATCCGGTTATCATGATTCCTTGATCGAGGGCCACCCCAGAATCGCTAAAAAGCTATTACAACCATTGGAAATCCCACCAGCACCCTGGCACACGTTGTCCCTCAATTTTATTACTGACTTACCACCCAGTCGAGGGTTTAACACTATTCTTGTGGTCATGGACCTATTTTCAAAAATGGCACATTTCATTCCTCTTAAGGGGCTCCCAAATGCTTCCACTCTGGCAAAGGTATTTCTTGAAGGCATCGTACGGCTCCATGGGTTTCCTTCAGTTTTAGTCTCAGACCGAGGTACTCAATTCGTATCTAACTTCTGGAGAAAATGCTGCTGTATGGCCCAGATCGACATCCGCCTATCCACCAGTCACCATCCCAAACGGATGGTCAAACTGAGAGGACAAATCAGACGCTCGAGCAGTATCTGCGTTGCATGTTACACCAAGCTGAAGGAAGCTGGTTCGACCTATTATGGATAGCTGAATATGCTTATAATAATTCCCTACATGCCAGCACTGGACAGACACCCTTTTATACCATATATGGCAGGCACCCACGTACTTCTGAGTTGGACATTCCTAAAACCCTGGAAATGCCAGCAGTCAAACCCTTGCACACAACCATTTCTCAAACCTTTAAAAGGGCAGCTGAACACCTACTTCAAGCTAAGAATCGCCAAAAGAAGTTTGCTGATCAACACCGAGCAAAGGCCCCCAACTACCAAGTGGGAGACAAATTCTGTCTGGCGTCAAAACACGTGCCCATTAAAGGAACCCGAACTTTCCGTCCAAGATACCTGGGTCCATTCTCCGTCACCTCTGTGATAAATCCTGTGGCGGTCAGACTAGCTTTACCGTCAAACATGCAGATTCATCCTGTGCTCCACGTGTCTCTCCTTAAACCTGTTCAACCTGGGACCTGGGTAGCAACGCCACCGCAGCCAGTAGTAGTCGCCGGGGAGCCAGAATTCCAAGTCAAGGACATCCTGGATTCAAAGTACGTCAGATTCAAATTATACTACTTAGTAGACTGGAAGGGGTATGGTCCAGAAGACAGGACATGGGAGCCTTGTGAGTACATCCATGCACCTCGATTGCTTAGACGATGTCATCAAAACCATCCAAACAAACCAGGACCAGACAGAAGAGCCACCTTGAGAGGGGCTTTGGGGGGGAGTGCTGTCACGATTCCTGCCCCTAATGACCCCAGCCCTCCAAGATATCAGGCTGGAGCCAGGCCACGATCACCTACATGGCCCTCAAGGGCCTCTCCATCCCTCCAAAGACCCACTTGGAGTCAGACTTGGCGCTTATGGCACCAGACTCACTCACTCCCATAGGATAACATTGGGGATTGGACTTGTAGTGCATTGATGGGGACAAGATGGATGCCCCCACATGTTTTGGTTCCCTGAACTGCATGTGCAGTCTAGTCTTTTGGGTGTGGTTCAGCCCAGAGACACCTGGGATACCCAGAGACTATTTAAGCCACACCCAGGCTGAGAAACATCCTTTGTGTTTTCTGCACCTGCAGCGTGACACTCACCGTGTTCGGATCGGTCTCCAGTAGGCCTGCATCTTTCTTCTGAGCTCAGCTCCTGCAAGAACACAAACACTGTTAGGAACAGGCTTACCTTGCGGCGCTTCTGGCCATCATTCATCGTTCCTTCTGTTCTGCAGGCATCTTCGGCGGTATCATTCCCATCCCGACACGCTGCTTCCCAAGGAAAAGGGAAAAGAACAGAAAAAAGGCATTAGTAAGCATTCAGCAAATCTTCGCTTATTTTTGAAGACTGTACGAGCTTCAAACACTTACCTGAATCCCAGCCGCTCTGGGGGAACTCTGTCTCTGGAACTCCTCATCCATCTGCAAGACGGTAAAGACACTCCTGGTTAGCGTGGAAACATCTAGAGGCGCTGCATAGCACGCTTACTCACCACATTTCTTCTTCATAACCGGCAACCACGCTGAAATCGTCGCGGCACCTAAAAGACATAGAATAAGAACTCAGTTCAATACAAATACGAAAGGGTTGCATCGCGCATCGTGCTCTCACTCACCTTCAGCGCTACTCATCTCAGCAGCACATCGCCCTCCCCGGACGCCGGCCATCATCTAAGGAAGGAAAGGAACAAAGTTAGAGAACTGTTCAAAAGACTCATTATACTTACATGTCGGACTCTTGCCAGTGAAGTAACTAGGCAGCAACGAGCCTGCATCAATCAACGCGCCCCTGTGCTGAAAGCAGGACGGAGAGCACATTTTCCAAGAAAACAAGGCCCAGTCTCCAGTCGAGTAGACTCCAGGGAAGGGTTCGAGGTCGTAAGAGGTCAGAACAGGCTGAGTGACGTCCCCATGGATACCAGGTGAGCATTATGCACACTGTGCACTCCATCCCTCACAAATAACTTCACACCATGTGTACACATACACACACTAACTGCATGCCCATCCTCTCAGATGACATGCACATCGTCACACCACACATTCCCCCTTGCACTGCAGATTTATTCAAAAAGAGCACAACACCGTCTCTGGGTAACATTATAAAACAAAAAGAAAAAAAACATCTAATTTATGCTGAAATCAGAGAAACATAGCTTGAATGAGTTTGAGACGCAGCACTTAACCATTATGCTACAATGATGTTATTGTTTGGTTTCTCACAAGTTTTATACCTAACCTTTTATCATTGAACATATGTAATTATAGGCTAAGTATGAAATGTATGCTCCATGAAGCAGCAAGCCACTGTGGCCTCGTGGTTAAATTCTAGGCTTTAAACTCTGGCAGACCAGGGTTCATGGCTGCATGTTTTTATTTTATTTAACTAATTTATTTTCATTAAAAGAAATGCAGCTCAACTGGGAGGTGGCAAGGTTTGTTGCACTGCAGTACTGTGCTCTTATTTGGTATGAGGGTGTTTGATGTGACTGCAATATCAGACACATCCAACCAGCCGTGGTGTCAAAATAACAGCGCCGGAATGGCTTTCGTGCCGAAAAGGGCGCCGCCGAAATGGGCGCTGCAGCGGAATGGCCATGCCAAATAGGCCCACGGCAAAATGATGGTGCCAAAAAGGGGAGTACCGCTTGGAGCACGCTGCTAAACCAAAGTGTGTCCTCCACGGCAAATAATTTAATCTCACTGTGCAGTTCCTAAAAACATTTTGAGTTCTCAAAGCCTGCAATCCGAAGGCCATGGCTAGTGGTCTGGTGGTGTTTTAAAATGGACAGTGGACACAGTCAAAGGCAATGCCCGCTGACCATGGGCGAATACCATGCTAGTGGTCTGGAAGCAGTCTAAAAATCTACGTAATAACAAAACCCTTGAAATTCAAGGAAAACGTTAGTTGCAGGGATGTTCAGGTGAGCAATACGTTGTAGCAAAACCTTTGAAAGTCACGGAAATACTTTAGTTGCAGGGACATTAAGGTGAGAACTTAATGCAACAAAACGACTGAAAGTCAGCTAAAGCCACCTTAACTCCAAACCCCCTATTGGGCAGCCTATGGCCACAATGATGACATCACAGATCACACCACTGATGACATCAATAACTGCATTACAACAGTAAATGGCATTAAGAATGGCCTTCAGTCATGGTCAGTGTGCATGCCCAAATATATGTTAACACATGAATGGGTACTAGTGATGGCCTTCAGCTATGGACAGCGGTCACAACCTTCAACCATGTGCACTGAATATTTTAAAACACTAACAGGCTACCAACCATGCATGTTGGCCTTTACCAGTGGATGCAGCTTTCAACCGGGTCTACTGTATAGTATATATACTGATTAAGCACTAGCCATAGACGTCAGCCCAATACTGGCCACTGGCAACAATCTTTGGCGGTGCCCACTATATATTATAACATATAAATAGCCCACTAGCCATGGCCTTTGACCTTGAAAAGTGTGTGCATCTTTTGGCCGTGTTCACTGGATATTTTAAAATGCAATAATCTATGGCCTTCGGCCGTGCCCACTGTATATTATACACCACTAACCAGCCACTAGCTATGGCCTCCCGGCCGTGCCCACTGTATATTATATACACTACCCAGCCACTAGCCATGGTTTTCAACACAATACTATCCAGAGGCCGCAGACTTTGGCTGCGTCGACTGTATATTCTAAAATATTAATGGGCACTAGCTATGGCATTTAGCCATGGTCTCTAATACAGCTTTCAACGTTGCCCACTGTATATTTTTAAACAGTGATGGGCTTGGCTTTTAACCATGCACATTGGTATTTTTTAACACTAACTCACCACTAGCTATGTTCTTTGGTACAGGCCAGTGACCCAAGCATTTGTCAAGGCCAAGTCCACTGCCTAAATTTTTATTATGGTAATCAAACTTTTCATGAGATAACTGATAAATGATGTTATGTCTAATTCCATTATTGATGTAACCAATTATATTTAATGTACAATACAAATAAAATAAATAATAATATAATATGCAATTAGTGTTGTCACCAGTTATGTCATTAGTGAAGTGATTTATTATGTCATCAGTGTTCTCACACTACATGTAATTAGTGATGTCATCAGTGATGTGATCATTCTGGTCATAGGCTGCACAACAGGGGGCACGAAGTTAAGGTGGCTTTAACGTTTAAGTTCTCACCTTAACGTCCCTGCAACTAAAGTTTTTCCTTGAATATATAGATTATCACTGCACAACACACACATTGGATCACACCAGAAATTCTAAAAGGGAACATGTGAAATACCTTTGAAGTGTATTTGTTTCTCATTCAAAGAATGCTTGTGTGCAGATGTGTAATACAAAATGTGGATGCAATGTACGTGGGGGGTCACACCTGCCTTCCGTGCATCAAGGATACACCTGTTGCAAACACAAGGATAACAGAATGTACGTGGTGGCCACACCTGTGTTCCGTGCATCAAGGATACACATGCTCCAAACACAAGGATTACAGAATCGGAAGGACACGTTGTGAACCTATTAGATTGGATTCTTCTATAATTCTGTTTATGGGCTGTAACAAATAATATCACAAATCACTAAATGATCACACCCTTGAAGTGCCGGACGTCCAAAGATGTTTAGAAACTCGGACAGCATTGGTAAAGAAAATGCTACGTTCGATAAAGGGGTAGGTGCCTCCCACACAGATCATGACAGACTGTGGACATGCACCCCATGGCCCACCCACATCACCTGCTTCACCCCTCGAGTCTTGGAAAACTAGGTGCTTCTTCTCCATTCCCACAAATGCACCCAGAAATATACACATGGCTAAGGTATCATTGGACGCCCATCATCCCCAACTGTGTGAGCGCATTTGATGCCAACACTTGGTATACAGTGGGGGTGTCTGGGCGGGAGATGGCTGTCGTAGAAGTGCTAGCATGATATGGGCGTATGAGCCTAATATTTGCTGCAGGATCATACCATCCTGGCAATGAAATGGCACTAACAAGGCACCTAATACAACACTTTGCAACATCTATACAAGCCACACACCACACATTCCAAACGAACCCTGATTTACAAAAACACACCCCAAACCACACATCCATGCACTCTCCAACAATGTGATACGCTATCATCAAATACACTTAAAACAAGCCATAGCTACTAGCTTTGCCAGTGCGTGTTTGTCGTGTGGGAGCTGCAAAAGTCTACGTGGAGAAAGTCAGCCCTAATGGCTTTGCCAATGCTTGTTTCATTTGGAAACATGGAACGTGTAATACTAAGACCTTCGTCGAGTTTTGCAATTGCAGTCACATATAAAAGGGCAAATGATGACCTGCCTGCAGTGCTGCCTACAGCGGGCACTGTGTGTGTATAGAGTTTGCACGCGCTGTCTGCTGATCCCGCGAGCCACTTGGGGAGCATGGCTTTCACCCCCACCACCTATGATTCAGAGGCTTCTTTCATTCGTGTGATATTGAAAGGGCACGTTGCGCTGTTCACATGGTCATATGAGTGGCAGGAACAGTCCTAGTCTTGGGTCTTTTTGCAAAATATGTTATTAAAGAAATAGATGTTAGAATTCTTTTTGGGGTTGGGGGGAGGAGGGGCTCTGGGTGCTGTGTAACCGGGGACTCACTGCCACGTTCTGATGGCATTCCCACACATATTCCAATATTTCACAAATACATACAAAGGCGTGGGGAGAGTAGAGTAGTAGTGGAGGTCACTGGGGCACCCGCCCAGGAAAGGGAGTAGTGCATTAGCCTGGTCTGCATTCCTCTTTGGACAGGAACGGCAATTTTAAATAATTTGTGTCGGTTCTTTATAACGCGCTTATTACGCGCACCGGGGCTCAAACCTGTCATCTTTTTTCCATTGCTTCCAAAACGAGGCGTTGCCACTGAACTGAGATATATTACCCAAGGCAAGCATGACCCAAAAGCTCCCGATTAGTATTCATTGACTGCAGTGATCGAAGTGAGCAGGAACGGTTGGGAGCAGTGTTCCACTACTTTTATTTTTTTCTGTTTACCATCCCACTACTTTTTTACGACCATATTCAGCATTCTATACAGAGGATGTGTCCATTCGTGTCCCTGTGCAAGTGTAAAGTTGTAATAGGGGCGTTAGTTTCCATACACTTAGACTATTGCAATGCCCCGGCAGCAACACCTTGTCACATGTTGCACTTTGCATCCCCTGCGAGACCACAGGTCACTACTTTTTTCGATACACTTCTACCGCTGATTTGACTGTCAGATTTCAAAGTTACATCTCTCAGTTGCTGCCAAAGCAAATAGGACGTCCTTAGCATGACATGAGAAATCAGAACACTAATGAGAACACTAATGTTCATCTCATATAAACATACATCAGTCTGGTGTGAATGTGTTTGCAACTGCACGGAGTTGTCTTAGTTCTAATCCAACAGGCATTGCCAAAGGCACTTGTGTATAAGGATTCGCCAGACGGAAATTAACGCCATTGTTTTCCGGTGGGTGCATACACAGAAAATAGGGAGTCTGTGGTGCAGTGCCGGTCAATCCACCGGAGCTCTGCCATGCACATGGCAATAGTGGGTAATCGATGGCTGCACCACCAATGATCCATAACTAAATGGAGTATGTTGGGTTCAGATCTGTAAAAGCCTCATTTCAAAGGACCAGGAGTATGCCATTCACAGAGTTTACGCTCTATGATCAATAATTGCAAGAACGGTAAACACGTGGCTAATGTTGATGCCCCTTTGTACCGCGAGAATGAAGACGCGGAATTTACTGGGGAGGCAGTGGCGCTCTCGCAATCACGTGCGTGGAAGGTTTCCTGGGGCTGAGGCAGCACAGCCCTGTACTTGCAGGTGGCCTAGAAAGGGCTAAGAGGAGCTGGAGGGAGCTCCACGCAGGCATTTGTTGATAGGATGGTTCTGCAACCTCTGCAGATCACCGCCCAACACCCTTGACTATGCTGGCCAGGACTGATGGGAGCTGGAGTCCAACACATCTGAAGAGTCTACGGGCCTGATTCATGGAATGTTTAACACTGGTGCAAAGTCACATTGCACTGCCAACCGACACTCTGATTCACAGAGCAGTGACAAGTGTATTTTTGCAGTGCAAAGTGACATTGCACTGCAAAAATACACTGCACCGTTCTGTGAAAGAAGGTGTTTGTTGGCAGTGCAATGTCACTTTGCACTGGTGCAAAGCCATTTTGCACCTTGCAACAAAAAAAATCCACGAACATGGCCCGACGTTTGCAGAGCTTGTGTACAGGTTTGGTTAAGCACCCGGAACTGGCATGCAGCGGAATCCCCAAGCAGAGGCTCCACTGGGCAGGGTGTACTTCACAGGCCACCATACCAGATTGGCAGCACTTTCAGATATAGCTGGCTATCGAATCTTTCCACCTCAGAACTCTAATATTAGCTTACATGTCTAAATAGGGCTTGCAAATGTCTTGTCTAATTTTATGGCACTGTACTTTGTGTGTATTATTTTTAATCCACTTAAGGGTGAAATGCTGAGTTCGCCCTGCAGCGGCCACACAGATCTTATACAATGTGCTACTTTTGCTGCCTTTGTATTGTATTTTTATCAATTTTTCACATGGTAAAATACATACTTGCCAACCCTACATATTTAGGCAGTAAGCTACTGCTTTTTAAGCAGTCCTACCGCCTACAGATTTGGGTGACAGATCCTACTGCTTTTTACAGGGGCAGGTAATTTATGTGACTCTAAGGGCCTCATTACGACCCAGGCGGTAAGTTACCGCCTGGGTCGTACCCTTACCACCATGGTGTAAACTACGTTTACACCATGGTGGATGGCGGATTTACCGCCCCATTCCAAGGTGAGTGGGGCGGTAAATCCCCATTTCCCATTTTACCCTTCCCCATTCCCATTTTTGCCCCATAGGGCATGATGGGAGTGGGGAAGGCGCTAATTACGCCACCGTAAATTACGGTGGCGTAATTAGCACCATGGTCCCTTAGCGCCATGGATTTTAACGCCTGCAAAAAGCAGGCGTTAAAATCACCATGGCGCTAAGGGACCTTGTAATCAGGCGTTAAGGGTCGGCGCCGTTTACGGCGCCGTTAACCCCTTAACGCCTGTCTCGTAATGAGGCCCTAAGGCAGGCTGCAGGACAAAGCATGCAACACGGTAATTAGACTGTCTGTACAGTGGGCTGGTAGGTGAACACTTTGATTGGCCTCAGATCAATCCACTGACTTGACAGCTACTTGATTCTGTCCTGCACTCTTGAAGGTACAGCCCTTAGGTGAACCACCAGAGAAGACAAGTGTCAGAGTGTATCACCATCACACAGCATCTGCATATCAGACTGAGGGTTTCAGTCTCCATGTTGTTCAGTTATTAATTTTGCACTGCATGAATATATATGTACTGCCCATGCTGCTGTTACAGAGCAGTGGCAAACGTTGCCTACCAGCTCTGTGGGATTACCTTCTGTGAGGTTAGGTAATTGAATTTGGTGTTAAGTTTCCATTCAGAATTATACATTTTTAACATCTGAACATCTTTCCATGCATGCTGTTTGATGGGTTGTGTATTTTAGAATGCTCCAGTGATGCCAACAATGTACATTTCGTATTTTCCTGTGATGTAATTGTTATGCGAGT
This sequence comes from Ambystoma mexicanum, assembly GCF_040938575.1. Taxonomy (NCBI): domain Eukaryota; kingdom Metazoa; phylum Chordata; class Amphibia; order Caudata; family Ambystomatidae; genus Ambystoma; species Ambystoma mexicanum. The sequence goes on along the minus strand of NC_090926.1, from coordinate 1,085,757,228 downwards.
TATTATTTTTGAAACGTGAAAAATCCTACATCTTTTTGGTCACAGAATGTTGGCAAGTATGTAAGATACGCGATAACGTATACATAGTGTGCAACGATGCTCTCCACGGCAGACCATAGAATACAAGCTTTCGCAGGGGAAGCTGTGGAGAGCGGAGGCCGCCATGACTTCTCTCTAACGCACTCTACTTCACGCAGAACAGGAAGGAGTCGGTGACGTGACCCAAGGAAAAGGGTCCCCTTACCTTTATACTCAGCTCTCTAGTTCCGGGCCACCGCTTACCTGAACCTAAGGCGATAAAAGGCCTGTAAAGCTGGACTGGAAGCATTGAAGGGACGGCGATGTGGCTGGACGTCAACGCCTTCACGGTCAGCGTCAAGCGAGCAACATGGCGCCTCCGTGCTGTGTATATCGAGTCCATGTTCCCTGGGGAGTCACCCCTGGGATCCGCAATGCGCGCAGCTGGCCAAACTTCTCACGAGTGAAACTTAAGAAACTTTCTATATTTGCCTGATTACCTAGGATAGGTGTGCGCATGCACTACTCCTCGAGCTGCTATGGACTAAAATAATCCTGTTGTTTTTTATTTTTGTAAAATGTTTGCTGTAGTACTTACCTCAGATAACAGGCCAATCGTTGGAAGCAATACAGTAGCGTGACAAATATAATATGAGAACAATGCAGAAAACATCTATTTCTATATGTTCGGTAACCCCTCAAACACACAAGTACTTTATCCAAAAAATGTGCAACTATTCAAAGTGCTATTAAAATAGGATGGTTGTGCTTCCTTCTGAAGAGGAAGCAAAAAGAAGCTGTTGTAGGTAGGACTGAAAGTTCGCCATACCTACCTTGCTGTGTATACGTTTGTTTGTGAACCCTGGAGCATTTTTTGTTGTAAAGACTTGCTGAGAGCAACACTCTTATGGGGGTTTGGAGGCGAGGGTCTAAATATAAGACGGAATTTGATAGCCGTCAGTGGCCGTGACTGTTTTGTGGGTCACCTCAGATTTCTAAGGAGAACCTCTAAATATTCACCATTAAAAAAAAGGAACTTGGGCCTCGCTAATTCTGAACTGCATGCAAAACCTTGCGGGTGCATCAGGCACAAGATAGGGAGTGTTCTTCACTAACTGATCAGCACTTGCCCCAGCACTACTACATCCTGGGTATAGTCTTGTACGAGGCCCATCCTGATACAAATGTATTTTGTATTGTTTAAAGTGTGTTGATTGCTCAAGAGAAGCAGAGCGCTCTACAGGCTGTGGGCAGCGAGCATTTGGGCTGGCATTTTTTGACAGTATTGCAGTACTGAAGTGGTGGGGTCTTTGGGTCAGTATGCGTGTGCATTGGGTTAAAGGTGTTGTTGAACAACCCACTTTTGAAGAGATTTGCGAAATTGAAGCATTGTGATGATGGCACTCCAAGTCGATACAGAATCGAGTTTCATAGGGCGGGTGTGTGTCAAGAGAAGGATTGTTTGCAGGTCCTCTCCTTGCTGATGAGTTGTGATTTGAGCCAGTTGGTAGATTTTTTATGCGAGGAGCATGTGCCACTGGATAGGAGGAGTTTAGGCCCAAGGTACGCCAGGACACATTTTTGTCTGATGAAAACCCATGTACAATCCATAATACTGAATTAATCGTCATCCTTCTTTTGTCAATCAAGACACGTGGCTCACTCGAAGATACAGCTTAAATTGTCAAAGTATTGTAATGCAGAGTTGGTTGAACTTAGGTGTGATTATGGGCATATGCCAATGATAAGTGTCATGAAAGTACCTCTGAATCTTTCAAACGCAGATTCTGCGCTAATATGTGGCCCATTAATTATTTGTGCTCCATCCCCATACACCTACATTGAGTTATCCCTTTTTGTTGCCTTCTGCAATATGCCATAATCAAATCCTGAATCCCATCAATCACTGCGGGGCTCATTGACCAATATGGGGCTTCCACTAAGCTGTCTTCCTACCTAGGATTCTGACCCATCACTGCACATGGCGGACACAGATCAGGAAATCACAACATGCCTGCTGCCACAGGCACAAGAGCGCAGGATCTGCTTTGGTTCCCATGACTTTCTCCATACTGGGAGATCTTTTGTCACGCATGTGTGAACGTGGCTGAGATCTTTAATGGCAGCTACCACAGACATTGTGGCAGCCGTCATAGCCTCATTAATTTCCATGGCTTGCACCAGGTGGCTGCTGGCACAGGACATCCAGCCACAAGCCGTGGAAATGTAGCCACTTCACAAACAACACAATGATGAACTCAGTGGAGATAGGTAAAACTCTTCTTGAGATCTCTGGTGCAGGGATTTCTCACTGTCCACAGCCATTAGACTGGGGTGGAGTGGGCTGATACTGAATGCTGAATTAGAAGAACTATCCAACTATCCGAAAAAGGCACTTATTGCATTGACAATAATAGACTCATCCCCAGAAACTGAGTCATGACCAACCTATGTGACCACTGTACACTCTCCAATTAAGAGCAATTCTACAATAACAAGAAGCACACATGAGGAGCTAGTAGTTCAAATTACATTCACAGAGAAGGAATCCAATGGGAGTGGGTAGGGCCGTGATCCCTCTCTATACAGCGCTTCTTTCAGTAGTGAAATGGTATTGACCAGTGCCCCATACTCTGGCACCAAAAATTGTCTGCTCCACTACACATTTACCTTATGTCACATTGTGATTTTTTAATGTTTATAGGATTTATTGGAGCAACCCAGTTGTATTAGTTAGTCTCGACCTTTGGTACTCTTATATTCTCTCTTTATACAATTCCTCTTTCCGCAGCATCTCTCCCTTTAATCTAGCCTGTCACTTATTTGCTGACGGTTCACAGACCTTTCTTTTTCATTTTCCTGCTTTCTATTCCTCCCACTTTTTCCCCTCTGCTCCTTTCCTTCCCCTCCCTCTCAACTCCTCTTTTCTTCTTTTGCGTGCAATCTTGGTGTAAAGTTGAATTACAGAGTTTCTTTTTCTCTTAACATTTTTAATACTGCTCGCTCCTGCCGCTTCCATCTCTATAGTGTGCATGAAGCTGATCCATTTCTTTCATTTTGTGTTGCTAAACTTCTCATTTCTTCATTCATGTTTTTTCCTCTTAACCATTGCTCTACTACCCTGATTGGTCTCCCTGCCTATCAATCAGCCTCCCTTTGTTCAATCAACAACACTTCTATTGATATTTTTCGTTATTCTCCTCATGATCCTATTAATACTTTGCGTGTCTTTCTGTCTCTGCTCCTCTTTAATACTCACCTTCTTTTTCATTTAATTTATGTTGTTTTTAAGGGAAGTAATAGTTTAGTCCCCTCTATCTTTGCTTTCTTATCGTTGCCTATAGACCCTTGCGTTCTCTCTGAAACCAATCCCATTTCCTAAAATTCTGGAGACCAGTCTTGCCTTCCCTAGTTTCTCGCTTCTGGCTGCAAAGTACTGGAAATAGTTGCCTCTTCCCATTAGATCTTTGCCTTCTTTATCTACCTTTCGTTTACATCTGAAGCAATATTTTCTTTCTCTTTTCCTGCTGTAACATTCTAAGCTTATTGTAGTCATTGTCATAATCTATTATAGTAGAATCAATTATGTACAGCACTTTCGAGGAAGCTCTATACGAATTCAATAAAATACAAATATAAAATGTGAAATCAAAATGTAAAAAGGTGTTCACTGATCTATTATGACAAGCCTGTTATAGGAGAGGGTGAGCTGGCACCAGAGTGTTGATATAACTTCTGTACCGCAATTCTTTAGTTGCAATTAATTATAGAGTGAGGTACAACCCACTATATCATGCTTCCGTGCTGTGTATGTGAAATAATGAAATAAAAATGACCTAGGCTAGATAGCCATCAGTGTGGGTTGCACACCCTATTTACCACTCAAGTGGGGCTTTCAAGTTCAAGATGCAGTTCTCGTGTTTATTTAAATTCTGTTGTATTCATCTAGGAATGCTGACATTGCAAGCAGCTTGTAAAAGATTCAAAGCACACATTTCTTGATAATCAGCATATTTCTGTTTAATTCACATATGCAAAATTGCCAATGCATTTCGGACTTAGATAAGTCCTTCGTCAGGGTGTTTCTTTGTGTGTAATGCCTAATTATCCGTGCTATTATGACAAGCCTGCAAGTTTCTTACAGTGCTCATCAGTAATCTGTTTACCTATTTCATTTTGGGACACCATTACATTTAGGAGCTATTGAAAAAGAAATCTATGCAACATATTGGGTTTAACATCTGAACCATAGTTCCTTCGTTGTCTTGGGTTTACTTTGCCTGTCGCATGCATACGCTGTGGGTGGAATCTTTTATTTTTCTAAACATATGTAATAGAAAAAACATTTGTATCCGTTTCACAACACTTGACCATTGTCAGTGTACGTGTGCAGCAGTGACACAAAAGTACATTTTAACTACAAGAAACCTAAGCACAAATAATTCTGTAAAAGTTTAAACAATTGTGGAGAAGGTGGACTCCATTGCCATTATGATTGGCTCGTTTTTCTTTTCTTGTTCCGGTTTCTGGGTTGCTTATGAAATAGCAGCAAGATATTTTAGTAGTAATGTTACTAATATAGCTGCTAAAATGAGTGAAGAAGTGACACGAGTTAGACGAGCAGTGGTAAATGACGAATACATACTCAGAAAATAAATAACCTTTTGTATAGTCGCATGACCAAAGTGGGAAGGGAGAAATGTATGCTCACTCCTTCCATTCGCCTTGAGTGTCTCCAGATTGTTCATGACTGAGGTAACACCAGAAAACAGGGCACATTGCTTAACTCACATTGCATTATGCAGAACAAAAGGGCAATTCCAGGGAAGTTTGGCTTCCTTAAACTGGGTGACAAAAGAAGATTCCCTTTATGAAGATAACTTTAGTAAAGAAAAGACAATGGTGAATAAAGTAATGAAATATACACTCAAGGCCACAGACAGGTGCAGTAACAATAACTGTTCATCCGTTATTGAGATGCACTAACGAGCAAGGACAAGAGATATTCTTTTTCTGGGATAGACCACCGTTACACATAGCGGGAGAGGGGTATACCTCTCAGGTTGGGTAAAAGGAATAATGGGATGTAGAGAAGCGCTTACAGAATTATCATGACATGCTGTGGAAAAAGCGAACAAAATGCATGTCAATGTGGAAACAGTATGCAAGACTGTTGACTTAGGTGGAGGGCGAAGAAGGGCCAGTACACATAACAATGTTACAAAACCCATTGCTGTGTTATAGAAATAATGGCAAACATAGGGAACAATGTGGATGTAAACGCATCATGGACATGCCAGGCATGAAAGTAGGCCCAGCACAAATAATGGACCATTATTGGGTCCGTTGTTCATGAGCTAATCTGCCGCTCCCCCCAAATTGGGGTGGTATCTGCTCACTAGCAGTACTCCACGCACCGGCACTGGTGGTGCTCCAAAGTGACTTGGTGCAAATAGTAGATTACCCTATGGTAAAAAGTGCTCAGAAGTAGAAAGGATGCGAAAAGGTCACAACACACCAAAAGAGGCCATTATCTCTCGAAGGCATCGATCGACACACTAGACACTATCCCATCTAAGCACTGGCTGTTCAGCAAGGCATCAATGTCCTTTACATCTTTCCTCGCCCCTGGTGTGCAAACGGCAGCAAATGCCAAATGGTTACAGATAAAATGGGAGTTACAGCAAGCAATAAATGCTACTGAAAAGGGGTTCAATGCCATTAGGGAAGAGCTGAGAGCAATCAGATTGATGACCCTCCAAAACAGGTATGTCCCGACCTCCTCACTGCCATGGTGGCGTGTGTGCAGAAATTGGCTCAAGTTGCAGCACATTTTAGTCCTGCACACGATGAGCAGAATGCAAGCTTGTTAGAAACGATAAAGGCTTTACACAATGTGTATGTATGTTCTCGCCTACCTGGCTAGTTAATACATTCAAAATACTAATAGCAGTCCTGGTACTCGTATTAACAGGTTCTTTTGTCCTGCAAATATCTAGCAAAATGTAGAACAGGGAAGAAGGTTGTAGAGCAACACATAATTACAGTAATATTGGGTAAGGACAACGTGGTGCACATCCACACTCAAACTGATGAACCTCATCAGATGCACCCCAATGACAGACCCATTGGACCCCCGGGCACAAGGTTCAAACCTCCTTCTGACCATCAAAACTATACCCAGCAGTGGGTCGATTGGGAAAGAGATGGGGACTGGTGCTTTATTGCAGTTGGACCAGAGGAGTACGTAGAACAAGGAGGCAGCCTGAGGGGTGCGCATAAGGTGTGGGGTCCTAAGTAAGGGTATAACTGCATGAAGGAGAATGGAGGTGTGGTCAATAATCCAGAGGGGGGGATGTGATAATGGAGCTGAGAGTTGCACCAGATCTAGCCACAGCCCCACCCGCTTCCTGGAAATGAATGAAGGTATAAGCTGAGAGCCAGGCAATAAAACACTATGAGCCACATACTCGCCATTAAAAGTAGAATAGACTGTGCAACTTAAGTAGTGAACCGGGTAGATTGCATTTTGCTGCATACTGTGAGGAACATGATGGAGTCCTCACTTCCTTCCCCCATCATCCTCTGCTGAGGTGGCCAGGGAAGGGCCATCGCTCTTTGCCTCCCCCACGCATGCGCTCATTCTCCCTTCTCACTACCTCTTCATATGGTGGGGTTCCTTTTTCTGGTATCCATGCCCTACACACAGACTGTAGACTATGCCTGCCAAATATACCCATACCGCCTTATCATTCTCAGGATCAGGGGGTGGAACAATAATGGTGTGGTACAATTGGTCTACTTTGTCTCCAGAGGGGATGAGGACCATGTGAGGGATGGGGTGCAGCCCTCCCTGGACTTGAATCTCCCCCTTCAGGCCTCTCCCTCAGTAGTAAAGCTGTGAGTGGTGGTACTGCTCCTGCGTGGAGATAAGAGTGTCTGAGTGAGCCTGTGATTGTTGTAACTCTCAAACCCTTTTCCCCAAAGTACGGTTTCTGTGAGCATACGCCGACCCATAAAGCTCACCTGTTTGTTTGTTTGTTTGTTTATTTATTTGGTAATGCGCTCCAAGCCCGTGGGCATCTGGGCGCAGCAATACAAGAGGACTCGAAACTTAGTTACAATGCCTGACACAGGCTATTACAGAAAAACAGTGGTCGCTTAAAATGGGTGATACAATACATATAGAATAGCAAGGGTTAAGCGCATAAGAATAACATCTTAACAGGTTGTAACGTTTCCGCTAGGATGAGGATCGTTGCATGTCGTTGTTGTGCAGCCATTTGAGAGCGTAGGATCTGAACCTTGTGTAAGGTAAAGGGCGTCTAAGGTCGGATGGGAGTGTGTTCCATGATTGTGCAGCTCTAACTGGGAAGCTCGCTCCGCCGGCTGTGGTAAGTTTGAATCTAGGGACTTCCAGTAGGAAGGTGTTGGCAGATCTCGTCAGTCGGTTAGAGGGTCTCCAATTGTGAATTATGGAAGGTGAGCTCTCTGTCCTGCTACTTCTGGCAGGAGCGCATTGAATGAGATCTAGTTCCTTCACTGATCCCTGATAAGGATTAGTCCAGTCCAGCTGCGACTATGCTTCTCCTTATGATTGGTAAGTGTCTCTTGAGCTCTTGTGATTCTGTTCATTCTGTTTAATGTCTTTAAATGTTGCTCCTTATGCCCGCAATAATATCTCTCTTGTGTTCTCCTTTAGATGAAAATGCGGCCTCAATGCAGCTGTGAGACTCGAGACGCGGCCGGATGGAAGATTGATGCTACTACAACGTTCGACAGCAGGTACGTGATGGTTTAAGGAAAAGCGCGAAGTATGGTGAAGCACGACCTTAAACTGACTGTTTTTTCGATGTCTAACCTTGTCTTCTGTTTTTCCTTGCAGGCGCTGCTGTCGATGATGGAGCGTGTCATGCTGTGGTGCCAAGATGAAGATTTCTGCTTTCCGGAAAGTGTAAAGATGAATGCTCGGTATGCCGAAGAGATGTACAGGTAAGATAGCTTCCCCCAATTGGTAAGTATGCTAGCAGGAAGCAGGATGTCCAGGAAGCAGGGTTTTCAAAGGTAGACAGGTCTGACCTCAGGCGACGGTGAGCGTTACGCTGCTGGTAAGTGCAGAATAACGCAAAGCATCTGTCTTGAGGATCAGGGCAGCTTATATAGTTGTGAATCCATTAGCAGCCACACCCAAGAATACACTTGGGGCTGCTTAATGGATGGAATGTTCAAGGTTAATGCATCTTAGTGTTTACTGGAAGGAATGTTCAAGGTTAATGCATCTGAAGTGCTTAATGGATGGAATGTTCAAGGTTAATGCATCTGAAGTGCTATGTCCATAATAAAAGCTTTTTAGTGTTAAATGGATGTTCTTGTTTACTTTTGTTCATGAGCCTGGTGCCAAAGGCGCCAGGAAAGTGTCCACCCAGGTCTCCTGTGCATGCGACCCCTGCATGCCTGAAACCCTGACTTCATGACCATGACAGCACCCTTTCTCAAGGGTGGTTCTCCTCTCGGTCCTGGTTTGGTGGGATTATTGCGATGGAACTGTCTGATTAAACGCAGAGGATGGACATGTTCACTGGGTTCCCATGTTCAATCTTGATGTCCGTAACCTTTCCAGTCAATTAGGTAATACAATTTTGATCGAACCACCTTGGAATCCAGGATGGATTTAACTTCATATTCTGGTTCTCTGTATATTACTTCGGGCTCTGGCCGAGAACTAAGCCGTGTATTGGATTTCATTGGTTTGAGGAGAGAGACATGAAATACGTGATGAATTTTCATGTGAGATGGTAACTCCAATTTCATGGCGACAGGATTGATTATGGACTTTGTAGTATAGGGGCCCAGGTATCTTGGGCGGAAAGCTCTTGGCCCCTTCAGGTGAATATACTTGGATGCTAACCACATGTTTTCTCCAGTCTGGTAGGAGGGAGCTTCCTTCCGATGCCGATCAGCAAACAGTTTTTGTCTTTCCTTAGCCTTAGTCAGATGCTCTGTCTCCTCCTTAAGAACCCGAGTGATGGTTTTATGCAAGTTTTTTATGGCTGGCATTTCCAGGGTATCGGGTGGATCAAATACTGATGTCCTCGGATGTCTTCCGTGCACAGTGTAGAATGGAGTTTGTCCTGTGCTCGTGTGAACTGCGTTGTTGTTTGCATACTCAGCAACCAGAGAATATTTTTCCAAGAATCCTCAGACTGTTGCAACATACACCTGAGATATTTCTCTAAAGTTTGGTTGGTTCGTTCAGTTTGCCCATCAGTTTGAGGGTGATGGCTTGTGGACAACGGGAGGTCGATTTTGGCAATCGTACAACACTTTCTCCAAAAGGCAGAAACAATTTGAGTTCTGCGGTCAGATACTAATATTGATGGAAATCCATGCAATCAAACAATATGCTCTAGGAACACCGAAGCGAGAGTTGACGCAGTTGGGAGTCCCTTCAGAGGGATGAAATGGGCCATTTTGGAGAATAAATCCACTACGACTAATATGGTGTTGTATCCATTTCAGGGTGGAAGATCTGTGATGAAGTCCATCAATAAGGTATGCCAAGGTGCTGGTGGTACTGTTTGGGGATGTAGTAAGCCAGCGGGGTTCTGTTTCTGAGACTTGTGTTGTGCACAGACTCTGCAGGTTTCAATAAATTGGGTGATGTCTTTTCGCCAGGTTGGCCACCAATAGTTTTGTTTTACCTTAGCCTGAGTTTTGGCTATTCCTGGGTGTCCTTCCACTAACAAATCGTGGTAATTTGTGATGATCAAGTATTGCAAGTTACGGTGATCCATGATGACAGTGACTGTCTCGCCCCAAGAAGGTAATGTCTCCAGGCCTTGAATGCTGCTTTAATCGTCAGTAATTCCTTATCTGTGATTGCATAGTTCAACTCGGGGGCTGAAAAACTGCAGGACCAGAATGCGACAGGGTGTAATTGTCCTGTTTCAGGGTCTCGTTGTGACAATACTGCTCCCATGGCTATTTTTGAAGCATCTGTCTCAATTATGTAAGGTAGGTCTGGTTGTGGGTGTCGAAGGACTGGTGCTGTAATGAATGCCTGTTTCAACTTATAGAAGGCTTCTTCAGCTTCTGTTGACCAATAGAACTTTTGATTTTCTTTAACAAGAAGGTAATTGGATGTACAATTTGTGAAAACCCATGTATAAACCGACAGTAAAAGTTGGCGAATCCGAGTACGCTTTGAACTCCTTTCGTGGAAGTTGGTGAGGGCCATTGGAGGATTGCATCCACCTTTCGTGTGTCCATATGTACGCCTTGTGGTGTGAGCATGAAACCGAGAAACTTGACCTCGGTTACATGGAAAAAACAACTTGGCATACAATTGGTGTTGTCGAAGCTTCTCTAAGACTGCCCGGACATGGCCTACATGTTCTTCCATGGAATTTGAGTAGATAAGAATACCGTCAATGTAAACAAGAGCGAAAACATACAATAGTTCACAGAGTACAACATTCATAAAGAATTGGAACGCCGGAAGGGCATTACATAGCCCGAAGGGCATGACCTGGTATTCAAAGAGGCCGCACTTCGTGCGGAAGGCTGTTTTTCACTCGTCTCCTTCTTTTACTCTTACAATATGGTACGCTCCTCTTAAATCCAGTTTTGTGTAGATTTGAGCATGTTTCACTTGATCCAAGAGCTCTGGTATAAGTGGTAAGGGATACAAAATGTTTTACTGTGATCTGATTGATGGCTCTATAGTCGATGCAAGTTCTTAAGTCTCCCTCCTTTTTAGGCACGAAGAATAAGGGCGAGGAGGCAGGTGACTTGGACGGGTGAATGAAACCGTTTGCCGGGTACTGATACAGGTAAGTTGTAAGATGCTAGTTTTCATGTTCTGTTAGAGAGTACATTCGGCTGCAAGTGATCCAGGCTCCGGGTACAAGATCTATTTGACAATCGTAGGATCTGTGCGGGGGCAGAACGTTGGCTTGCTCTTTTTTGAAGACATCCTGATAATCTTGGTATTTAAGCGGTAAGGAGCTGATGAGGCCCAACATGATTCCTTTCTTCGGTTTCAGATTGGTGTAATCTTTTTTGTAACATGTGTCGGCACAATCATGATGAAATGTCAGAACTCGTTTCCGCCAGTCGATCCTAGGATTGTGGGTCTCCAGCCAGGGCATTCCCAATATCATCTGGAACTGGGAGCACCGATGAGATCGAAAGTAATGTCCTCTTGATGCCCATCCTGACACAGAAGTTTGACTTTCTCTGTGTATTGTGTCACCGGGCCGGATGATAGCTGAGAACCATCCACAGCAGTGACATTTTCCGATTTCTTCTTCTGTCGGAGAGGAAGGCCTATTCGGAGAGCCAAATCTTGTTCAATGTGTAGTTACCCACCGCTCCACAATCAATATATGCCTCCAAGGCATGTATTTTTGATGGTTGCTTGTGATTCACCAAAAGCACTCGAAGGACCAGATGTGAGGTCTGCACGGATTCCTTTTTCATGCTCAACAAGCGGACCCCTACACTTGCCGGGTATTGGCGTTTCCCGAGTTCTGTTCTTCTTCTTCATCAGTTTCGTCTGTTGCCCCAACCGTTTTCTTGGTTGGTTTTACCAGGCAGTCACAGAGGAAGTGACCTGCTTGTCCACAATATAAGCAAAGCTGTTGTGTTGTTGTGTTCTTTTTTCCCTTTCTGCTTTGGGAAGGGGACTTCGTAATCCACCAATTTGCATTGGCTCAGACTGTTCACGTGGTTTAGTCTGATTCTCACAAGGTCGTATGTAAACTGACCGTCCTTCTGATCTAGCCGATCCATTTTCCGACTCTGCGACCTATGATTGAGTTGCACCGTCAGGTCTATGTAGTCCGCACACCTCTCAGGGGGATTCACCACTTGCGCCAGCACATCCTTAAGTTCTCCATGTAACCCTCGGTAAAAGAGTGTAGTCCTCTTCTCATCTGGCCAGTTGGTCTGGGGTACGAGACGATTGAAGGTTGCTATATAGGTTAATAGATCTTGGCTCCCTTGTCTGAGTGACAACAATTCGTTACTCACAGCTTATCTTTGAGTATGACAGGCAAACAATTTCTCCATCTCATATTGGAAATTCCCAAAGTTCCGGAGTAAAGGGTCATCTTGGTTTACCAAAAGTATAGACCAATCCGCCGCACTACCTCCTAAATACGAGAGTACACATGCCACTTTGGCTTGGTCATTAGGAAAGGCTCCTGGTCTGCACAAGAAATGAAGGCGACATTTGTTCACAAATATAGCAAACTTGTTTGGGTCGCCGATGAAGCGTTCGGGAGGGGCTAGAGGCACTGCTCCAGGAAGAACCACCTGAACCAGTGTTGATTGCTGTGGTGTGGAAGAATGAGAAGAATGAGTTACTCCAGGTAGTGGGACCTGTCCTGCTTGTGCTTGTAGCATTTGTATTGCCAATTTGCCAGTTCTTTCTCAGGTTACAATAAGATCCCTCCGTAATGCATTGGTTTCCTGTCTTGAAGCATGTACTTCAGCCCATAAGTAAGAGGGCTAACTGATCTGTTTCTGAAGTTTCCATAATGCCCAGGCAGAGAGTTGTTGAGGCTTTGCGTTCTGTTACGCTCACCTGGTCTCTGCAGAGGTGCTGGGGCACGGTTGCAGCCCTCTCTGGACTTGAATCACCCCCTTCAGGCCTCTCCCTCAGTAGAAAAGCTGTGAGTGGTGGTAAGTGGTGATACTGCTCCTGTGTGGAGATAAGAGTGTGTGAGTGCGCCAATCTGCGATTGTTGTACCTCTCGAACCCTTCTCCCCAAAGTACAGTTTCTGTCGGCATACACCGGCCCATAAAGTTCACCTGTGAATTATGGAAGGTAAGCTCTCTGTCCTACTACCTCTGGCAGGGGCACGTTGAATGGAATCTAGTTCCTTGACTGATCCCTGATAAGGATTAGTCCAGTCCAGCTGCGACTATGCTTCTCCTTATGATTGGTAAGTGTCTCTTGAGCTCTTGTGATTCTGTTCATTCTGTTTAATGTCTTTAAATGTTGCTCCTTATGCCCGCAATAATATCTCTCTTGTGTTCTCCTTTAGATGAAAATGCGGCCTCAATGCAGCTGTGAGACTCGAGACGCGGCCGGATGGAAGATTGATGCTACTACAACGTTCGACAGCAGGTACGTGATGGTTTAAGGAAAAGCGCGAAGTATGGTGAAGCACGACCTTAAACTGACTGTTTTTTCGATGTCTAACCTTGTCTTCTGTTTTTCCTTGCAGGCGCTGCTGTCGATGATGGAGCGTGTCATGCTGTGGTGCCAAGATGAAGATTTCTGCTTTCCGGAAAGTGTAAAGATGAATGCTCGGCATGCCGAAGAGATGTACAGGTAAGATAGCTTCCCCCAATTGGTAAGTATGCTAGCAGGAAGCAGGATGTCCAGGAAGCAGGGTTTTCAAAGGTAGACAGGTCTGACCTCAGGCGACGGTGAGCGTTACGCTGCTGGTAAGTGCAGAATAACGCAAAGCATCTGTCTTGAGGATCAGGGCAGCTTATATAGTTGTGAATCCATTAGCAGCCACACCCAAGAATACACTTGGGGCTGCTTAATGGATGGAATGTTCAAGGTTAATGCATCTTAGTGTTTACTGGAAGGAATGTTCAAGGTTAATGCATCTGAAGTGCTTAATGGATGGAATGTTCAAGGTTAATGCATCTGAAGTGCTATGTCCATAATAAAAGCTTTTTAGTGTTAAATGGATGTTCTTGTTTACTTTTGTTCATGAGCCTGGTGCCAAAGGCGCCAGGAAAGTGTCCACCCAGGTCTCCTGTGCATGCGACCCCTGCATGCCTGAAACCCTGACTTCATGACCATGACAGCACCCTTTCTCAAGGGTGGTTCTCCTCTCGGTCCTGGTTTGGTGGGATTATTGCGATGGAACTGTCTGATTAAACGCAGAGGATGGACATGTTCACTGGGTTCCCATGTTCAATCTTGATGTCCGTAACCTTTCCAGTCAATTAGGTAATACAATTTTGATCGAACCACCTTGGAATCCAGGATGGATTTAACTTCATATTCTGGTTCTCTGTATATTACTTCGGGCTCTGGCCGAGAACTAAGCCGTGTATTGGATTTCATTGGTTTGAGGAGAGAGACATGAAATACGTGATGAATTTTCATGTGAGATGGTAACTCCAATTTCATGGCGACAGGATTGATTATGGACTTTGTAGTATAGGGGCCCAGGTATCTTGGGCGGAAAGCTCTTGGCCCCTTCAGGTGAATATACTTGGATGCTAACCACATGTTTTCTCCAGTCTGGTAGGAGGGAGCTTCCTTCCGATGCCGATCAGCAAACAGTTTTTGTCTTTCCTTAGCCTTAGTCAGATGCTCTGTCTCCTCCTTAAGAACCCGAGTGATGGTTTTATGCAAGTTTTTTATGGCTGGCATTTCCAGGGTATCGGGTGGATCAAATACTGATGTCCTCGGATGTCTTCCGTGCACAGTGTAGAATGGAGTTTGTCCTGTGCTCGTGTGAACTGCGTTGTTGTTTGCATACTCAGCAACCAGAGAATATTTTTCCAAGAATCCTCAGACTGTTGCAACATACACCTGAGATATTTCTCTAAAGTTTGGTTGGTTCGTTCAGTTTGCCCATCAGTTTGAGGGTGATGGCTTGTGGACAACGGGAGGTCGATTTTGGCAATCGTACAACACTTTCTCCAAAAGGCAGAAACAATTTGAGTTCTGCGGTCAGATACTAATATTGATGGAAATCCATGCAATCAAACAATATGCTCTAGGAACACCGAAGCGAGAGTTGACGCAGTTGGGAGTCCCTTCAGAGGGATGAAATGGGCCATTTTGGAGAATAAATCCACTACGACTAATATGGTGTTGTATCCATTTCAGGGTGGAAGATCTGTGATGAAGTCCATCAATAAGGTATGCCAAGGTGCTGGTGGTACTGTTTGGGGATGTAGTAAGCCAGCGGGGTTCTGTTTCTGAGACTTGTGTTGTGCACAGACTCTGCAGGTTTCAATAAATTGGGTGATGTCTTTTCGCCAGGTTGGCCACCAATAGTTTTGTTTTACCTTAGCCTGAGTTTTGGCTATTCCTGGGTGTCCTTCCACTAACAAATCGTGGTAATTTGTGATGATCAAGTATTGCAAGTTACGGTGATCCATGATGACAGTGACTGTCTCGCCCCAAGAAGGTAATGTCTCCAGGCCTTGAATGCTGCTTTAATCATCAGTAATTCCTTATCTGTGATTGCATAGTTCAACTCGGGGGCTGAAAAACTGCAGGACCAGAATGCGACAGGGTGTAATTGTCCTGTTTCAGGGTCTCGTTGTGACAATACTGCTCCCATGGCTATTTTTGAAGCATCTGTCTCAATTATGTAAGGTAGGTCTGGTTGTGGGTGTCGAAGGACTGGTGCTGTAATGAATGCCTGTTTCAACTTATAGAAGGCTTCTTCAGCTTCTGTTGACCAATAGAACTTTTGATTTTCTTTAACAAGAAGGTAATTGGATGTACAATTTGTGAAAACCCATGTATAAACCGACAGTAAAAGTTGGCGAATCCGAGTACGCTTTGAACTCCTTTCGTGGAAGTTGGTGAGGGCCATTGGAGGATTGCATCCACCTTTCGTGTGTCCATATGTACGCCTTGTGGTGTGAGCATGAAACCGAGAAACTTGACCTCGGTTACATGGAAAAAACAACTTGGCATACAATTGGTGTTGTCGAAGCTTCTCTAAGACTGCCCGGACATGGCCTACATGTTCTTCCATGGAATTTGAGTAGATAAGAATACCGTCAATGTAAACAAGAGCGAAAACATACAATAGTTCACAGAGTACAACATTCATAAAGAATTGGAACGCCGGAAGGGCATTACATAGCCCGAAGGGCATGACCTGGTATTCAAAGAGGCCGCACTTCGTGCGGAAGGCTGTTTTTCACTCGTCTCCTTCTTTTACTCTTACAATATGGTACGCTCCTCTTAAATCCAGTTTTGTGTAGATTTGAGCATGTTTCACTTGATCCAAGAGCTCTGGTATAAGTGGTAAGGGATACAAAATGTTTTACTGTGATCTGATTGATGGCTCTATAGTCGATGCAAGTTCTTAAGTCCCCCTCCTTTTTAGGCACGAAGAATAAGGGCGAGGAGGCAGGTGACTTGGACGGGTGAATGAAACCGTTTGCCGGGTACTGATACAGGTAAGTTGTAAGATGCTAGTTTTCATGTTCTGTTAGAGAGTACATTCGGCTGCAAGTGATCCAGGCTCCGGGTACAAGATCTATTTGACAATCGTAGGATCTGTGCGGGGGCAGAACGTTGGCTTGCTCTTTTTTGAAGACATCCTGATAATCTTGGTATTTAAGCGGTAAGGAGCTGATGAGGCCCAACATGATTCCTTTCTTCGGTTTCAGATTGGTGTAATCTTTTTTGTAACATGTGTCGGCACAATCATGATGAAATGTCAGAACTCGTTTCCGCCAGTCGATCCTAGGATTGTGGGTCTCCAGCCAGGGCATTCCCAATATCATCTGGAACTGGGAGCACCGATGAGATCGAAAGTAATGTCCTCTTGATGCCCATCCTGACACAGAAGTTTGACTTTCTCTGTGTATTGTGTCACCGGGCCGGATGATAGCTGAGAACCATCCACAGCAGTGACATTTTCCGATTTCTTCTTCTGTCGGAGAGGAAGGCCTATTCGGAGAGCCAAATCTTGGTCAATGTGTAGTTACCCACCGCTCCACAATCAATATATGCCTCCAAGGCATGTATTTTTGATGGTTGCTTGTGATTCACCAAAAGCACTCGAAGGACTAGATGTGAGGTCTGCACGGATTCCTTTTTCATGCTCAACAAGCGGACCCCTACACTTGCCGGGTATTGGCGTTTCCCGAGTTCTGTTCTTCTTCTTCATCAGTTTCGTCTGTTGCCCCAACCGTTTTCTTGGTTGGTTTTACCAGGCAGTCACAGAGGAAGTGACCTGCTTGTCCACAATATAAGCAAAGCTGTTGTGTTGTTGTGTTCTTTTTTCCCTTTCTGCTTTGGGAAGGGGACTTCGTAATCCACCAATTTGCATTGGCTCAGACTGTTCACGTGGTTTAGTCTGATTCTCACAAGGTCATATGTAAACTGACCGTCCTTCTGATCTAGCCGATCCATTTTCCGACTCTGCGACCTATGATTGAGTTGCACCGTCAGGTCTATGTAGTCCGCACACCTCTCAGGGGGATTCACCACTTGCGCCAGCACATCCTTAAGTTCTCCATGTAACCCTCGGTAAAAGAGTGTAGTCCTCTTCTCATCTGGCCAGTTGGTCTGGGGTACGAGACGATTGAAGGTTGCTATATAGGTTAATAGATCTTGGCTCCCTTGTCTGAGTGACAACAATTCGTTACTCACAGCTTATCTTTGAGTATGACAGGCAAACAATTTCTCCATCTCATATTGGAAATTCCCAAAGTTCCGGAGTAAAGGGTCATCTTGGTTTACCAAAAGTATAGACCAGTCCGCCGCACTACCTCCTAAATACGAGAGTACACATGCCACTTTGGCTTGGTCATTAGGAAAGGCTCCTGGTCTGCACAAGAAATGAAGGCGACATTTGTTCACAAATATAGCAAACTTGTTTGGGTCGCCGATGAAGCGTTCGGGAGGGGCTAGAGGCACTGCTCCAGGAAGAACCACCTGAACCAGTGTTGATTGCTGTGGTGTGGAAGAATGAGAAGAATGAGTTACTCCAGGTAGTGGGACCTGTCCTGCTTGTGCTTGTAGCATTTGTATTGCCAATTTGCCAGTTCTTTCTCAGGTTACAATAAGATCCCTCCGTAATGCATTGGTTTCCTGTCTTGAAGCATGTACTTCAGCCCATAAGTAAGAGGGCTAACTGATCTGTTTCTGAAGTTTCCATAATGCCCAGGCAGAGAGTTGTTGAGGCTTTGCGTTCTGTTACGCTCACCTGGTCTCTGCAGAGGTGCTGGGGCACGGTTGCAGCCCTCTCTGGACTTGAATCACCCCCTTCAGGCCTCTCCCTCAGTAGAAAAGCTGTGAGTGGTGGTAAGTGGTGATACTGCTCCTGTGTGGAGATAAGAGTGTGTGAGTGCGCCAATCTGCGATTGTTGTACCTCTCGAACCCTTCTCCCCAAAGTACAGTTTCTGTCGGCATACACCGGCCCATAAAGTTCACCTGTGAATTATGGAAGGTAAGCTCTCTGTCCTACTACCTCTGGCAGGGGCACGTTGAATGGAATCTAGTTCCTTGACTGATCCCTGATAAGGATTAGTCCAGTCCAGCTGCGACTATGCTTCTCCTTATGATTGGTAAGTGTCTCTTGAGCTCTTGTGATTCTGTTTGTTCTGTTTAATGTCTTTATATGTTGCTCCTTATGCCCGCAATAATGTCTCTCTTCAGTTTTCTTCCCTTAGATGGAAATGCGGCCTCAATGAAGCTGTGAGACTCGAGACGCAGCCGGATGGAAGATGGATGCTACTGCAACGTTCGACAGCAGGTAAGTGATGGTTTAAGGAAAAGCGCGTAGTATGGCGAAGCGCAACCTTAAACTGACAGTTTTTTCAATGTCTAACCTTGCCTTCTGTTTTTCCTTGTAGGCGCTGCTGTCGACAATGGAGCGTGTAGTGCTGCGGTGCCATTATGAAGATTTTGGCGTTCCGGAAAGTGTAAAGATGAATGCTCGGTATGCCGAAGAGATGTGCATTGATTGATATTTTATTTCTATCGTGCTCATACACAAGTGTTTCAGAGCGCGACAAGGCAAGGGAGGACAGGGGAGAACAAAACAGCGGGCTTACTAGGCCCAGTGACATTGAGAACGCGCAAGTGCATGGGAGAGGGGGAGGGGAAAAGTGCATGGAAGTGGGGAGAGGTGGAAAGTGCGAAGCAGAGGAGAAACAGATAAATAACAATACATAAATAATAAAGGCAACAAACAGCAATTTGCAAGTGCTAGGTAAGAACAGCTTCCCCCAGGTGGTAAGTATGCTGGCAGGGAGCAGGATGTCCAGGAAGCAGGGTCTTCAAAGGTAAGCAGGTTTGACCTCAAGCGACGGTGAGTGTTACGCTGCTGGTAAGTGCAGAATAACGCGAAGCATCTGTCTTGAGGATCAGGGCAGCTTATATAGCTGTGAATCCATTAGCTGCCACACCCAAGAATACACTTGGGGCTGCTTAATGGATGGAATGTTCAAGGCTAATGCATCTGAGTGCTTAATGGATGGAATGTTCAGGATTAATGCATCTGAAGTGCTTAATGGATGGAATGTTCAAGGTTAATGCATCTGAAGTGCTATGTTCATAATAAAAGCTTTTTAGTGTTAAATGGATGTTCTTATTTACTTTTGTTCATGAGCCTGGCACCAGAGGTGCCAGGACAGTGTCCACCCAGGTCTCCTGTGCATGCGACCCCTGCATGCCTTTGCCCCTGACTTCATGACCATGACAGGTACCTTTGAAACCCCATTTGGCAACATCATCATTGCGCTATTAGGCACTGCTTTGGCACAACACCAGAGGCCCATTTGCCAGCTGCAGAAGATGACTAAGATGAACACAATGATGGGCACTAGCATCTTCACAATGGCACCTAACCAGGGCGTGGCCCAATCGAATGCGACATCAAACCAGTAATTTCCTTGTATTCTTTCTTCATTCAAACTCCTTGACCAAGTACGGCTGCAATTGTGTAAGATAATGACCCATTCTCTGCGTCTTCGGGAGGTACGTATGTGCAGCAGGAATCACCAATTTTTCAGTACACGCCTCCTTCCATTGCCGTCAACATACCAAGGACATATCGATTTTGCATCATCATCAGTCTCCTGGCATGCAACTCAACCTCTGTGACACTGAACCTATGCTCAGTGTCATTTGCCAACTGGACAGGTCCCAGTGTATAATTTGCAGCCATTTTGCCGTGGCCACTGCCTGCTCGCCAGGTAACAATAGCAAAGTGAAGAACGTTTCTGCTGAGCTGAAACATCTGTATTCATCAGGGATTTCAGTGAGCAACACAGATGAGTCTCTAGATAGGTAGTTTGCTCTCTTCTTCCTCTGCAGCTTCTCATATTGCCCTCTTCTGGTTAGGATGAAAAACTCTGGTGGTGGTAATGGGCTCTGTTCATCAAACACAGAAAGAATGGTCAGGGGTGTATTTGCTACTGGCACCCCCTTGCAAATGTTTTTCTGGGATTAATATTAGTGCTGAGTGCAGCATTGCCAGCGAACAATAGCACCTCCATGATGGTCGGAGGTGCAAGTACGCTTGTTGGCTGTAGACCCAGTAGTAATCCATCACTGCTGCCGTACATCTTTTCACGTCTGGAATCGGGAGGGTCTTATTGCAGCGTTTGTTAGAGCCGATTAAAATAGTTCCTTCACTGTGGAAGCAAAGTTAATGTTTCTTCTCTGTGCACTTTCATTGGTTTTTCCATTGCTGCAATCCATGTAAACTTTGCAATATGCTCTGTCCAAATTTGTGCGCAGGTTGCTTACACTCGAGCCAGGAGCTCCTCTTCATATCCAAGGAGGCCCTCCACCATGCAGCTGAGTGTGGTCTCTTGCCATCTGTTGTTTATATATTGCTGCAAGCATTTAATGTCCCTCGGATTATTGTTCTCAAAAGAAATTCTACCTTTTCTCATTTTCCTCCAGAGGCTCATTGTTACTCAAGCCCTGTTTCTCTATAGGCATGACTATTTCAACAGCCTCCTCCTGAACCTTCCTTCTTCCACTCTGCGACTCCTGGAGCTAATCCAGAATACGGCAGCGATACTTATCCTTGGCCTTAAGCCCGGAGACCGCATCTCTCCTGCCCTAGAAAGTCTTCACTGGCTCCCGGTTGCTGCACCGATTAAATTCAAATCCCTCTGCATCATCCACAAAGCTTTCTGGGCCCGGGGACCACACTATCTTCACCTTTATCTTACAAAATACTCTCTCCACAGACCTCTACGTTCCTCTGGTACCAACTCTTTGTGTGTAAAGCGTTTTGCAAAACAGAGGGTAGGAAGTCAATCGCTTTCCTCAGCTGGCTGCCTCCTTTGGAACAACCCCCCCCTCAATTTGCGCCTTCAGCAGGGCTTTCTTAAATTCCCAAAACTCCTCAACCTTTCTCTTTACCTCCTCCTAACAGCCTTCTCTCCTCTGCTAATTTCACAGTGGCTGTGATTGGAGCCTTGGGCCCTTATGCATCCTCAGGGCACCTGACCCAATCGCTCCAGCTTCTATCTGCACTCAGCACTCTCCTTGGACCACCCTCCACCCTGGAGACTTGCACTTTCACTCTGGCAGACCTCCCTTGGTCCTGCACCTTCACATACCGATGAGGCAAAACATCTTGGGGTCTTCTTCGTCTCCACTCTCTCCTTCTCTTCTCACATCTCAGACATCTCCAAAAAGTCCCACTACCAACAGCACCTCCTCAGAGGCATTCTACCTTTTCTCACTTTCCCCGAGAGGCTCACCAATTCTAGAGCCCTGGTTCTCTGTAGCCTGGACTATTGCAACAGCCTCTTTCTCAATCTTCCTACTTCTACTCGCCATTCTCTACAACTCATCCAGAACAGAAAAAAAAGACTTATTCTTGGCCTCAAGCCCAGGGACCGCATCTCTCCAGTGCTGGAATCCCTCCACTGGATCCCAGTGGCTGCAAGGATCAAGTTCAAGACCCTCTGCATAATCCACAAGGCTTTCTGGGGCTTGGCCCGCACTATCTACAAACTCCCTTCCTAAATACTCTCCCTCTAGAGCCCTCCGCTCTTTCTCCTCCAACTCTCTGCGGGTGAGCCGCTTTCACAAACAGATTTGGGGTTGATATTTATCCTCAGCAGGTGCCTCTCTCTAGAACAGCCACCCTGCCTCTCTCCGCCTTGAGCCAGAGCACCTTAAGTTCCAGAAAATCCTCTAGACCTTCCTCTTCACTTCCTCCTTCTCTCTCCCTCTCCCCTGCTAACCTCTGTTCCCTTTCTCCCCAACATCCTTCCTCCTTCTCCTCCCTAACTCTGTTCAGTTTTCAGTTTGTGTTGACTGGTTGCCTGGCTGATAATTGACTTTTGGTAAAGAATAGACCTACAGAAGGTCATACCACCTAGATGGAATACATTGAATAACGTTCCACCTAAGGAAGATATAGAATACCTCCTAAACTTTTGGAGCTTCTATCGACATGAAGTAATGTACTCATTTTTGTTTTAGGAAACTTCATGTTTACACAGGAAAGCAATGAACACTTTGATGACTACAGTATGTTTCCCAAACTATGGGAAAAATTGTAAAGGCATACAATATCTATGCTTAGTACTGTAAATGTTTGATGTTTACCAGCTGTACCCTATACATCATTTGTAGAATGTCTAGATTCATGAGATGTTATGTATTGCACTCTGCGAAAGTCTAGCTGCGCACTCTTCAATATGTTATATGGTGCTCTTATTTTAAGTTTGAATATATTTCACAAAAAGTTGGCCAGTCACTAATAATAAACTGAACTCCAACTTTACTGAGTTTCTCATTGCAGTTTCTTACACAACCAGGCAGTGCATGCCAGTTAATGATATACTGACAGACAGCCTTACAAGAAATAATAGTTGTACTGGAATAAAGTGCAAAGGAATAGCAATTATATAGGCAGGACTCCACCCCTTTGTTTGTAGCTGGTTCACCTCCGGAGCCTTACAGGCACCAGGCTCCCCCGCCATTCTTTCTGCACTTGCCTGTTAAGACGGATTTCTGAACTCTGTCCTGGAGGCGCAGAGGTTCAGAAGGCCAACCTAATTACTTGGAACAGGGTAACCTCTGGACAAGCCAGACCAATCAGGATAGCGATCGCGGCAGTCAAGACTAGGTCTCAAGAGGGGTGAGGGTGACTGAAAGCCCGCAATGAGCACACAAAGCAAGGACACTTACAAATTACTCCAAACAGGTGTTATATTAAAAATATATACACATTTATTCCAAGGCCTTTGCAACAATGACCGTAGCGAGAAATCACAATAAAACTCTAGTAAACCAACACATACCAAAACAATACAATATATATACAAATACAAACGAGTTTAAAGAGTAAGACGCACGAACTGTGTAGTCCACATAGAAGGGGAGGAAAACAGGCAGTGCGAAATAATAATTAGACCCAGTCCGCCTGCAGAGGCACCTAACTAAAAGGAAGTCCAAGCCCTACGAAGAGTGGAGCCTTGTGCTCAAAAGTACCTGCACACGCTGGTACCAACGGGCAAAAAGGGGAGTCTCTTCGAGGGAATCAGGCAGTTCAGTTCGGTGCACAAAAGAGGATGAACAGAGTTCCGCGACTCAAGCGCAGCCTCCACTGTGGGCAGAAGCAGAGCGCGAATAAGGAAAGGCGTGCTGTTTGACACAGCGGGGAAAAGCTATGGGCTCCTGCAGGAGTGCGACCAGTTCCTAGCTATTCTACTAACCGGTCCCCGATGCAAGCAGACCCAGGCTTCTCCGCGTCAGTTTCAGTGCTGGCAGGTTCAGGGGAACAGGGGACGTCATGTCGTCATGTAGATTCTGCAGCAGCAGAGTTGAGTTGAAGGCGTCCCAAACGCAGTGAACCCACACAGTGTGTTACCACAGCAGGGCAACGGAGCGGCCGTGTGTATCTCAGCTAAATGTACACTACTCACTTCTGACCTGGGAATGCCAAGTGTACGAATCGTGTGAGAGTGACAGGGACTCGAAATACAACACAACCTGACGGCGGTTACAGAGCAAGACTCCTGGGTAAGCTGGTCAGTCTGCTGGATGGCCCAGAGACACTTCCGAAGGCTTACGTGGCTTACGTGCAGGAGATGGTGAAGATGCCGAGAATAGCTGTCCCCGCTATTCCAAGGGTCGAAGTACCAGTACAGGCCTTCTGGTTCGATCAGAGGTAGAAAGGGTTTCACAAGGCGACAGCAGTGCAGAGGAGCAGTCCTTCAGCGGGTCACCAGCGCTTCCTCGGTTCAGCCTCGTGGTTGCAGGATACTTGGCTCCTGTATTCCTTTCTTCATGAGAACTCAGGAGATCGACATGGTAGTGGCGTTTCCAGCCCCCTCTTATCCACGGTTCCCTTCGCGCCAAAACGGAGGGGGCCCAATGGGAGATCCGCTCATCAAACACTCACACCATACGTGGACCTATCACGGACCACGGTGGTCCCAGGCATTCACACCACACTAGACTCTCTGGCACCCAGGATGTGTATTGGGACCAGTCATCCCAGCCCACATCCTGGAGGCACACACAAGGCCTGTAGAAGCCCGTGAAAGCATCTTTGTTTTGCGGGAAAGTACATGCCCAAACAAGGAAGGCCCTGGGTCGGCTCGACCTGGGGAAGGTGAAGGGGGCAAGACGGTCAGCGGACAGGACAAAGGAGCCTCGTGGTCTGAACATTTTGGGAGCCAGGCCACCATTTTGGGCTAAGCGCGAGAAACGCGCTCTAACTGCCAAAAGGAGCTCAAAAACACAAGAAACGATCGCTGCCACCATTCCCGTCCGTGATTCACTTGCACCGATCATTTACAATCCAAACAGAGTATCTAGGGCCTGTAGAAGACAAGAGACCCAAGAGAGCAGTAACTTAACTTACAGTGCCCTCTTGTGTCATGTTGCACGAAAGCTGCAACATGATAAAGAAACTACGGAAAACAATGTTCCCCGGTACTGACTGTCTTAAGGGCATGTCAGTTTCCCCGTAAGAATGGAGCGAAAGCCCAGAGGAGTGCGGCAGAAGGCTGCACTTCTCTGGCAAAGTCTAGATCATAGTGAAAACAACAGCAAAAAGTTTAGGGGTTGCCACATGGAAGGAGAATTACCCACAATTAAGAGATCTTTCCTAACATTGCCTTCGGGCCGTTGCACTATTCTCAGTAATACTGCACTGTCAGCTTACGCTCCATGAGGGGAGCAACCTCTCTGCACTTAACCCAGAGACGTGTTGGACTGGACGCACTTGTTCCCCCTCTCCTCGCACGTTCGTCTATATGCATGCATGACCTAAATGTACTATGACTAGTAAGGTTGTCTGTTCTGGTTGCCCCTTTTTTTGTTCCCCCTCCCTAACTTGGTCGCAACTGTAACACTTCATGCACTTGCACAACGAGAAATGCTGTCAGGCCTAGTATGCTAGTTGCGGATCCTTCGGACACATCAAGGCTTAAGAATGATTACTGTATTCCCTTGTTCCCTTCCCGACTTGAAGCGGTTTGAAGTGCTCCACCTGTGTATAAGCGCTGTATGAATAAACAATTACAATTACTATTACTTACACCCAAAACGGCTTCAGGCCGTGTAGCACTCACCTTACCATGCACTTCATCTGTGGCTCACCCATGAGCACGGACACGCCAGTACCTTCCCCCTCTGCCCTCTTCCTTGCTGCACTTGCACATTCTGAATACTCACAAGGCATAGTAGGTTGATCAATTTCCTTTTCCCTCCACTGTTTGTTTTTTGAAAAACATTGTTGTTTATTTGAATGTATTTCACTCCCTTGTTCCCTCTCTTTGCCCTGTGGGTGCTTTTAAAAACAATATTTACTTGCTGTATAAGTGCCTAACAAGCGAACAATAAATAAATAAATAAATAAATTGGTACATTGCAGGGGATCTGGGTCCATGAGCTCTAGTTGTATGCTGTGTGCCTGGAAGGTGCCTTTAATCCTACGTAGCGCAAGATGAACCAAGCACTGTGCCTCTATGAGTGGTACTTCTTATTGTTCTAATACCTTGGGAGCTCCCGACATGTGCAGGATTAGTGAACATACATAACAGCTACCATTTGCAGTTTCTCTCCTTACCACACTCATATCCATATACCAATTGTTGGTCATCTTGGAGTGTCGCAACTCTTCAATAGCATCAAGGCATAGCCCATGGTAGGCATCATATTTTGCCCTTCCTGCTTGCCTTCTCATTCTCTGTGTGGCACTATGTGTTTGCTTGCAACACTTCTAAT
Source organism: Ambystoma mexicanum (assembly GCF_040938575.1). Taxonomy (NCBI): domain Eukaryota; kingdom Metazoa; phylum Chordata; class Amphibia; order Caudata; family Ambystomatidae; genus Ambystoma; species Ambystoma mexicanum. The sequence goes on along the minus strand of NC_090926.1, from coordinate 1,085,731,260 downwards.
GCTAATATCATCATGAACGCTTATGTTACAAAAAATATTCTTAAAAACCAATGGGAAAAACGTTTTCTAATATCATAGTCATACGTACAGGTGTACATTTTGGTTTGATTTCACTATTATTACGTTCATTACTATTGTTACATATTTACAGTGATGTTGGTGATGTTTGTGTATTCACTGCCCCTCCCACCTTTTTATATGATCTCCCCATATAAAAGATGCTCCCCAATAAATTTCCAATATGAACATTAGAATGGTGAATATTCCTGCAATAAAATGCATGCCACACATATATGAATGTGAACATATAGGAGCAATCACATAGCTAACATCTTTTCTAATATACACTGAAGTATCTGAAGCTGCTGGTTCAATCGTGTTCTCACCTAAAGGGGGGAAAAGAATGCACACAAAAAAGATAGGGCAGGGGATTTGAGAGGGCAAGAGAGAGAGAGAGAGTATGGGAGAGAGAAAGAGAAGATGAGAAAGAGGGTGAGAGAGATAGAGAGAGAATACAAATAATAAAAAAGAAAGAATTTGTATACATTTTCTATGTTGGAACAGCTGTGCGTGCACACTAACGAGATAAGGGCTTTAAAGAATTGAGCAATCTGGCCATATAATTGATGCCAAAGTAAATAAACAATGTCAGGTGCCTTTAAGGTGATTGTGTAATGTTAGGGGGTGCCCTGTGGACATTTGAAATGTGTATCCAATAATGAAGCTCCTTCACTTTTATTGCAAGGGGAGTCGAGAACACTACCTGATAGGAGCCATTTATTTTTAATTTATTTTAATTGGTTATTTATAACGTCCATATTATACCCAGAGGTTTATAAGCGCGGACCTGGGGATCAAACCTTTGTTGCTCTGCATTGTCTTGCTTTCAAGACGAGCGCGTCGCCCCTGAGCTATTCTCCCGAGATCCTATGAAATCTAGAGTTATTCCATTTTTGAACAAAGCTCCTTAGATAGATAGGTTCTCCAAGCAGCAGCGGTTGGGATGGGCAGGGAGCCTGTCAATGTCGTGTCTGTAGTGGCTGGTGTGTCCTCTGGTCGGGGCGGTGCAATCTGTTGGGAGACACATTTAATTGCACTTGTTAGGGTTGTCAAATACTCTTTCAATTCTTCACCCAAAACTGCTGCCGCCCTATGGGTATCTGATGCCATCCTGTCACGGGATATGGGCATGTTCATGCGCCGACCAGTAACCACCTCAAGGGGCGATAAATGGTGGTACTTGCTGGGTTGTGTGCATAAACTGAAGAGTGCCAAGGGTAAGCAGTGCACCCAGTTCTTTATCAACGTGATGCAAAACTTAGGTAATTTGCTCTCTAGAAACCTGTTGATCATCCTCTCCACAATGCCGTTGGCATGGGGTGATACATTGAACACATCCGGTGCTTAATGCCAAGTAGTCCTGTGATCTCCTTAACAAGCTAATTGAAAAAAATGGGTGCCATTATCGGACCTTAACACATCAGACACACCCCATCTTGGGAAGACCCGACGAACAAGAAATTTGGCTGCACACGTGGCATCCGGGTTTGCACAAGGTCCTGTTTTGACCCACCATGAAAAAGGACAGACCACAACAATTAAGTATCAGGACCCATTGCATCTGTCTCCCATGTCCGTGTTATCTATGTGCAGTTTGCAGAACATCCCTGTGCTGCAGGTTTGACACATGGTGCAGTGTAAGATCATTTTAGTGAGGTGTTCATGAATATTGGCCACGAACCAGTCGTCTGGTATGTCAGATGCAATGTGTTGCTTTGAACTGTGGGAGTGGTGATGGATTGGTCAAAAGCTTTCGTTAACAGCTCCTGAGGCATTACTGCTTTACCAGTACACTCCTGTCTCCACCACAAGTCAATCAGGGATTGTTTGCACCCTCTTTGTACCCATAGTTATTTCTCTTTATTTGGTGATTTGCCTTGTAATTCAATAAGTTGTGAAATAGGCACTGCTGTATAAGAGGGTGTTTTGCTTATTATTTGGAGGCGTGGACACAACATACTCAGCGGGTGCGAGTACCAGGAGATAAGCCGCCATTTTGGTCAGCACGTCTGCAGTGGCGTTTCCCAGTGACATTTCATCTGTTATTGGTGTGGGCAATGCACTTAACGACTTCCACTACAGAGAGTTGGGACAATACAGAGAACCACTGCGGCATGTTGTACTAGGGAACCGTTCCCTCTCTGGAAGCCCCTCCTCTTCCACCGTGAGCGGCATGCTCTGTTGTCGTGACATATGGCGAGCCAGAATAAATGATCATGTGACACCCCTGTGATGCCCACAGCGCTTCAATGAGCGCGATGAACTATGCTGCTTGGGCCCAATAATGCATTGGCAATCTTTTCTTAATCAGTGTCTTATATTCACCTGCCTCAAGGTGCAGCATTAAGATGCCAGTATGTCTCTGGCCCGTCTCTTGCTCAATTGTTGCTGACCCGTCAACAAAGAGAACTTCCCCCTTCTCCAATGGGCTGTCTCTTGCCTTGGGGATGTCATCTCCCCCCCTTCATACACGATACAGTCATGGCTTGCTAAGTCCTCTTCTGTAGTCAAAAGGGTGGCAGGGTTCACTGTTTTGCATCATACAATATGGATGTTTGGGCTTGAGAGGATAGTTTTCATACGCTGAGGCTCTCTGTGTGGTCGGGGTAGGTTTTGATCTCTCTAGATTGGCGAACAGTGAATGTGCCACATACTAAGTGACAGAACACCCCATCATGATAGTGGAACGTTTCTCGATCGCGAATGCAGTTGCAGTGAGTGCTTGCTCGCACGCTTGCTCGCACGCAAACTTTTCTTGCATCGCTGAGTCTAGCGTGCCACTGTAGTAGGCCAGTGGTATGTGGCCCATTGTACTGTTCTGGGTCAATACTGCAGTAATAAGTTGACCGTTAGAATGTGAAAATATGTAGCATTCCTGTGTGTAGTCTGGAGTGGCGAGCACCGGGCTGTAGATATCACAACCTTTAAATCATAGAACTGCTGTCCATTCGACTGTTATTGTTTTTTTGTGCTTCCTTGAGTGCCTGCAGGAGCAGCCTGGTATATGCTGCATAATCTAAAATCCATGCTCTGCAGTAGTTGCATAGCTGTAAAAATGTGTGCGTGTCTTTCACTGTGGTAGGTTGGAGGGTGGCGCGCACAGACTCAGTTCGATCAGGTATGATCCTTTTGCCTTTTGCTAATATTAACTGATCAGGATACAGCACTTCCTGTTGGCAGCACTGTAGTTTTGCTTTCTCAACCTTGTAGCCCTTGCATGCCAGTAGTTGCAGGAGTGTGATAGAGTCCCTCCGGCAGTGCTGCTCACTGTCACTATATACAAGCAAATTGTCCATGTATTGGATGATTGTACTGGGTACTTGAATGCTTCCTAAGTCAGCATGCAATATTCTACAGAAAAGTTGCAGTACTCCCGAGGCAAACAGGTGTGTTCGAAGTGCATTCCGCCATGGGTAAACAATGTAATATACTGTTAATTGGGATGCAAAGGTATCGAAACAAAGGTGTTTTTTTAGATCCATCAGTGTAAAGTGGTTGCTGCTTTGGAGATTCTACACAGAATAGTCGCAGGGTTAGGGACCACAGGAAATTCCTTCGGTACCACGTTGTTTAGGGGGCATAAATCCTGGATCATCCTCAAATTGCCATGTTGTCTTTTTCGCAGGGTAGATAGCTGTGTTACATGGGGATGTGGATAGCACTATTATGCCTTGATCGAGCAGGGCATGTATCGTGTCTCGAATTCCCTCCTCTGCTTCTCCTGCCAGTGGGTGCTGTTTTACCTGGGGTAGCGCTGCCCCTACTTTTAGTGTTATGTGTACTGGTGTCACTTTCTGTAAAAGCCGGACATTGTGTGGATTGGTGGTCCACAACTGTTCAGGTGCATATTTTAGGTCTGCTTCAATGAAGGGGGCAGGGCCACAACAGCCATCAGGAGGCATTGCACTCTTCGACACTGCACCATAATTTCACAGGGGATACAAATCTCTAGTATTAGCTCTCCATCACTGTCATTATTTTCAAACAGGTCTGCATCTGTCACCTCCTCCAGAGGTACAATGGGGTCAATGGAAAGCACTGTATGCCACGCGCACCCATCGATGTCTGTCCCTAGTACGGCCACTCTTTTTGCTGACAGCAACAACCCTTGCAAGTCTAGGGACAATTGTGCCCGCCACCAAATCCAGGGACACCACAGGACGAAAGATAAAATCTGACGGCAATCTCCAGCAGCTCTTGGCAATTTGCGACACCGCCTACACAAGTACTGTCATTCCATATATGAACATGCCTGGATCTACGGGTATCCCACGGACCACTACCACCCCTGTCATTGCATGTATTATCACCATTGCTCTTATTGTGCGCATTCCTGGTGTGGCGCAAACAAAGCTGCGATCGGTGAATGATATTGTCATGTTCAACTTGCTGAGCAGGTCACTGCCCAACAGGTTGACAGAAGAACTTTCAGAATACAATAAGGGAGCATGCACCACCCTTCCTCCCACCTTTACATCCAGCTCATCAGTGTATGGATCTGTAGAAATAGCCCCAGAGAAGCCCTGCATGTTGAGAGTTGTGCCCGATACTGGGAAGTCCGCCTCACTGATGCATGATTTCCCTGCACCCGAATCTACCATAAAAATGAATTGCTTGTTTCCTATCTATATCTCCACCAAGGGTTCCTCTTCAGGGTTGGAGGTAATTGACAAGAATGCTCTGTGGGCTGTCTAAGTCAGAATGTGTGTTTGTCCCCAGAAACGAAAAGGGGTTTCTCCCACCATGGCTGCGCCTCGAAAGGGGGCAACCATACCATTTGGTGCTCTGTTGAAAGGGGTTGTGCCACTTCCCTGATGGAAGGTGTGCTGGGGTGCGTGCTGTTGTACTGTTTGGTGCTTTTGCGCTGGTGGACCAGGTATCTACGAGGGTAACTGGGTATAGGCCTGGTGTATCTCGTAGGGTATCAAAGTCATTCTTGGCATCATCCCATGGGGGGATCCCTGGGGTGATGGGCCGTAGTTATATCCCATCCCTGATCTGCTCCTTCATTCTCTTGAGAAATGCCCTCACTTCCCACAGTTCCAACATAGAGAGGGCCCCATTCCTCCCTCTCTGGTCCTATTCCTCCAAAACCTCCCCCCCTTGCTCCTCGGAACCCACCTCTTCTTTGCTGCTGTCCTCCTTGATGCCACTGTGGGCCAGGGTACTGTGGACCCCTGCCCTGCTGTCCTTGCCCTCCTTCTGACCAAACCTCAGTGATTCTACTGTTTGCAAACTCTTGGCCATTTCCTGCCACCTCCGTCTGCACTAGTGTGGACACAGACGCCTCCACAGCAATTTTAGCTAATGTACTAGTTTTGATTCCTTTGGTTGCCACCTCTGGTCTGTTTACTTGTAACGCTGTTTTATCCTCTTACAATAGTGTATTATTATGCTCTATATTTCGGCCCACCCCTTTGCCTTGATGCTTGCAATTTTGTTTAGTGCTTTTTGCACCTCCTTTGGCAGGCCCTTTTTAACAATAAAGTAGAAAAGGGGTATTGACCAATTCCACGAGTCACCCATTTCCGCTCTCCACATCTCCTGAACCTTCTGAATAAACTGAGATTGGTCTTCATTGTCACCCATAGTACATAGCATTATCATCTGTAGGTCAGGTGTGTCAGGGAATGCTCGCTGTAGTGTGTTCCATACCTGTGCCTGAATCTTGTTAAACGATGCTCCATCGTGTTCATCGTTCCCCAAATTCACTCCCAAGTATACTGCTTTTACCCACACATCCCCAGCCTTGTCTCCAATAGTCGCTACAAGTAAGCTTTTCATGTCACCGACCCCGGCTGTATGCTTCTTGAATGCAGAAATTCCCTTACCTACAATCGCCGTGAGGTGGCGAGAGTGCATTTATCAAATTATATTCATCCATCTGCGCCCATGGCACATACTGCGGCCCCTTATGTATAAGGGGCGTCTGCCTCTGTACCTTACCCCTGTCAATCCTTTTTCCACTTCCTTTTTTCTTTGCTACTTTCATCCAGCCAAACCTGCTCCTTCATCTACCATTCCACAAGCTCTCCATCCGGGGAGTTTGCTCAGGCGCTTGCCCTGCCTCCTTTCCCTCATCCTGAAACTCATCAATTGTACTCCACCCATCTTCCTCTCCTCTGTGAAATCCTAAATTCTCGTAGCATAAGCTGACTGCCCCCTTCTCCATACTTCTCTATATGAATTTTTTTTATGGCTATGTTATCTATTCTGAACAAAAAGTCCCCTGTTTTCCACCCATCTAATCCTTGCCATGCTGGTTTGTCAGTCTTCACTTCACTCTGTGCTGCCCACAATCTGGCCAGTTCTGTTTGTGCCGATGCCAATGCTACTTCTATGTCTCTTTTATTTATATCAGCATCCGCTGGGATCCAGAGGGGGTGCATATGGGGGTGTGGGGCTTTCGCTGTGCTGAACACATAAATTGGGTTAATATAACCTACTGCGGGGTGAGCTATCAATGGATATATTCACCTGTGCTCCACTGGCACCCCGTCCTCTTTTCCTGGGCATTTGTCTCTGCTATTATTTTGCACTACTCCTCTATCAGAATTTTCCGTATCTTTGAACATTTTCCAGAGTTCTAATATTTCTCTCCTCTTTTGCAACTGTTTCCGCTTGTATTTGGCTGTCAAAAATATGGACATGTGTTCCAGAATACCCTTATTATGGGATACCTGTTCTGGCCACTAGCAGGGCATCGCCCCTCCTCTTGTTTGCACCGCCTATTGTTTGTGATACTTTTTGATTCTGTCACAATATAGTGGCAGGGCCTTATGCATATACTCTATGGCCGTTTCTCCTCCCATTATAATGGTCCTTGCGCCTCATTCCATTATGCCTTTGTTAGTGCGCTGCGCACGCTGAAGCTGCCCGTCAAAAAAGACAGTCCTTCACCCCCTCCTCCCTGTCAGAAAATCAAAAATATTTTCCCCCCTTTTTCTTCCCACACACCCACTCTCACACTCCACACACTCAAAACACACTAACACTTACACAATGCCCCTCCTCGGGCCTCTACCTTACACAATAAAAATGCAAACGAAACAAGCTAAAATAAGAACAACAAATAATCCCAAGCCCACTAATTATGCAGAGCTCCTACTTGTTGCCTTTTCATCCGTTGCACAATATAAGTGGTACCACCTTCTCCCCTCACTCGGGAAGGCTCCCTAACACTCTGTTATCCTTTCCGTAATATTCTTCTTAAAAAATAAAAGAAACCACCTCCACAACACACCAACCACCTCACTTTCTACATGCTCAAAACCATCACACTTTCCCATATACCCGTCCCCTACTTGTTATCACTTGCAAGGGTATACTCACATGTGCGTGTTAACCCAAACTCCTCTAACATGGGGTCCCAATAATACCAGCATGCACTCTCCTCGGAGCTGTGCCCCGCTCCAAAGAGTAAACAGGAATTCTGCAAAGACGGCTCTGTATAACCACTTGAGAATATGAGGTTTTTGGGATTGGTTGATGTAGGTGGGCACGGCCCCCCTGGGCAAGCGGCCAGGAGCCTATACAGGCACGGGGATCAGGTTGAGGTTGTCAAATGATGGCACGCCCCTAAATGTTCACAACAGAAAAAATACAATCTGCTGGGAGAAGAAAGCCCAAGAATCTCTTGCAAGGATAACACATGTTTATTTCTACAAAAATAGGTGCATCAGCAAAGAACTCTACTGCCATGGAAAGTTCTGCCAAAAAGTGTACAAGCAGAATCTTATAAGGAGACACAGCGTAAAAGGGGATGTCATTATATACAGTGAAAACCTGCTCCACAGGGGATGCCAGGTCATTGGACCCAGCCCAGTCCGTCCATCTTCCATCACATGGGTTATGCAGGCTCATCGCCTCCAGGGAACGAAGGCCAAAGAAGCAATAAGCCATTTTTGTGAACATTGCTACCATTGTACAGTGCGCCTGCCAGGCTCGAAGACTGTCACAGGAATCTTGAGGTAAACCGACCCACACATACTTCACTCATTCCAGATCGCCTCATCAGTTCCCAAGGCTTCCACCCTCGCTTTTGAAATATAATGTATCCCTCCCTGTACCTCGCACTACAAACCATGTCATTAACAAATAAAGGTGGAGAGATCATACTCTCAGATCTTTATGGTTGATTGGTTTATGGCCGGTTGTCTGGGGTCAACTGATATCTTGGAAATGCAGGGGTCTTGGGACGAGGGCAGTTGTAAAGGCTATCATTCGTAGTTAGCTGGGTGGGGGTCGGAGACCTGCTTCGGCCTGTTTGTGATAACACATACACCAACGCACCCAGTTCTGTCTCGTGGCCTTGCAAGGCACATTCCTTTTGGAACAAACATATTGGCAACAATCTTAAAACAAAGAAGGGTTTCTGTGGAAGTCGGTGGCGTGGGCCTCTCTTATCAGCGCTTGGGCCTATCCAGATTTCCCCTTCAGGCTTGCGGCCTGTGTTAAGCACACTAAATACTGATGGGCTCCCCGGCCCTGTGCTTTGGGTATGGCTACTAATATCTACAAAAATGGTGTTTGCTTATATTCATGCACTATGTCTAAATGTCTGATTTGCATATATGATTGTGTGGGGACGTTTAAAGCACCTTAAAGCACCTAGGGGGGTGGGATGGGCTTCCCAACAATATGGCCTCCTTAACTGCTGTACTGTAGTTGTTCTGTAGCACATGATTAAACATGCCCATGTTTGGAAATGACAGACAAATGCTAGAGCTTCTGTGTAGCATCTGTTCTGAAGGGAAATACTTTTTCAAATGAAACTTAAAGCTTTTTCGCTGATGCTTTGGAGTGTGCGATTTGTTTGTTATGTGGACAGACTTAAAACATTTAAGAAAATTGTATGTAGTGTAGCACTGTGATGCTGTAGGACCTCTTCACAGCCAAAAATTGTATTTGGTTCTCGGCTGGTGAAAACATACGATGCCAGGTCGCTGAAACAGGGAGCACAGACTCCAGTCCTTCTCGGGCGTCGTTCCTGATGGAATCTCGAATATTATCAATGTTTCAAATCCAGGTTCCCAAAGGCAGGGTGAAGCTCTAGCATAGTTTCACAATAAGTTGTAAACTCGAGTGATGTGTGAACGCCAATGGGTTGATAGAATTGTGTTGGCTACACACAGAAACAGCTCCATTAGATTTATTAGGAAAGTTTTGAATATTATACACACACATGACTAATGAGCCTGGATCGGAAAACATGATTTTCCACTTGACTATAATTAAGCACTAGGGACAGACAGGTGAGTAATTAAAATCCACCTGCCTGGCACAATCCCCAGCTGTTGCTCAGCTGGGGCCGGTGCAGTCCCCATGGCCTGCTCTGTCAGTGTAAACCAGTCATCTTATTAGCAACATTTCCGTCATCTTATTAGCAACATTTACGTTTGGAGTACAGCCTTGGGACCTGTGAGATTGAACACAAAGGCGATACATGCTAGAAATGATTGCTAGCTTACTCTGTCCTCAACAGACACTGCACTCCTCCTGCACCCCGCCTATGGGGAATGGTGGGGTGGGAGTAGTCAAGTTGAAAGGGTTGGAAGAAGTATCTTCAAGTTGCAGGTTCAGCTCTCCCCTGATGTCTACTCTGTTAAATGTATCTATTTTCTGTTTAATATGAATAACTAAATTGCAGAATTACAGGCAAGCCAACTGGATCACCCCATACCACCACTTATTCATGGACTAAATCTCCATCATCTTTTATGCATCCACATTTTGAAAGTTATATTTAAGTACATTTTCGGCTAATGTGAATATTTTGAAGGACAAGTCTTTCATTTCAATGTACTACTTTGGACCAGACATAAAACATTTAAGGACATAGCAAAGTAATTGTCAACCTATAGCAAACCTTTTGAAAAGCAGTACAGCCCTATATTTGGGTCTGTGTCCATGAAGACAGCTAATCATTATTGAGCACAATTAATTTGGTGTCAGTAGCTGCTAAATGACTCTATTATTTAATGACATTCATCATTACACTGAGGCCCTAATCCTCCTTGTTAAAGTACTTAGATCCCTTGTAGAGCAAAGGCACCCTAAAACAGACACTACCTACTACCTTTCTACCTTTCAAACTATTACAAGAGGAATCCCATACACTGCCTCAGTCCTTCTTCTATGTTTATGATTCTGTTCCTGGAAAAACTAGGAATGGGATTAATGAAGATTTACAGTGAATAATTGGCTCATTACCCCTGGTATGGCTCCCTCCTCAGAGTCCTTAAATGAGGGCCTCCCAAATAGTATGATTGATAATATTCTCCGAGCAGCAGAGTCTGACCATGCCATAGAGATGGTGAACTTCCTGCTTAAAGTTGACAGATTAGGTTGGTGATCTTTCTTACAAGTGTTGAAGGTCACCAAGATGCTTCAATATGTTGGCTCCATGTACTCGAGGAAGATCTACTGTGGCCAGGCTACATCAGCAAGAGTGTGTGGAGTCCTGGCAGTCACCACTGTGGAAACAGTGTACGAAAAGAACATTAGGATTCTGGATAAGGAGAGACACATTCATCTGTGTTATGATCCAATGGAGTAGGATAGATAAGCCATTCAGACCATTTCAAGAATGATATTTCATTTTTCTTGAGCATTATCTTGAAGGTAGTCATTTGAAGTAGTCGGAGAATACATGTAGAATTTTTTGAAAGAGTGGTACCTAGGAGGTTCGAGTATTTAGAGAGTTTAGTGCCAGAAATGAACAAGATTACATGTATACAGAAAGGGCTGCAAGTGTTGGAGGTACTGTTTAACCAGCAGAAGAGATAGTTTGCACAAGCGCGTCATACAGCCACTCTATGCACTCCAGGGGATATTGTATGTGCAAGTAGCAAAGAAGTGGCTGATTGACCGTATAAAAGCAGCACTGTGTGTAACTATTCCATACTTTTAATGTAATTAATAATAATTTAGCATTTATCTGAGCACTGCTTATTATTACCCACGGGGTGTGGTGTTCATTTATTGACCTCGGAAGGATGAAAGTCAGAGTTTGGCCCCGCCGGGATTCGAACCTGAGTTGGCAGGCTCTACACGGTTATCAAAGGGAGCTGTTCTACTCGCTGTGCTATCTGAGGGGCAAGTAGGCCGTGTTTATTGCTGATGTTCTAACAGAAAAGGATCCATCACGCCATTTCTGATCGTCTGGACTGACCGCTGAAATGCTTCCTACTTTTGCGCTCTTGGGGGTGCCTAAGTGAGCACATGTTCTGCTGCACGAGTTGGACTTACTCATAAGAAAAGGAAGCCAATCCGTATTGAGAAAGATTATGCTTCCTCAGGCTATTGAAGTTGAAAATAAAGGTTTAATGTTGGTGGCCCTTTTAAGAAAAAAGCACTATCCTCTGTAAGGAAAAGGAAGGATAGAAAAGAAAATTATGTTTTCTTCTATGCGGTGTTAGTAGCACAAGAAGTGCAAAAGGGGGTTCTGTTTGGGCTTCCTGCTTCAGGAAATGATAATGAAGTAGAATGATGTAATTGTAGGGCGCTATCTGTGTGGGTGGGGGTCGGTAATGGAACTGACGGGATGGTTCAAAGTTTATTTATATGGAGGTTTTCTTATCCTCTCTGTTGCTGTAGCGGTTGGATACTAATTGACCTTTTCACAATTGACCTCGGGATGGTTGTATACTAATTGACCTTTTCACAATTGACCTCGGGAGAATTGACCTCTGGAGAATGTACCTAATTTAGAAGGTCAATTAGGAAATATATGCAGGGGGAAATCCCCTGCAAACCCCACCCAATCCAAAAACCCCTGCAACCCCCCCCCACCCAATCCCTTTATATTATTTATAATCCGAAACCAACCCAATACATATATAAAATAATATAAACGTCAATTGTGCAAAAGGTCAATTGTAAAAGGTCAATTTGGGTAATACCGCTTTAGCCACTACCATGTGCCTCAAGCCCTAGTGATTGCTATTTTCTTTAAATCCCAGCGGACTCTGAGTGTTTTTGTTTCATTTACTGAAGGTAATGCTTGTATGCAATAATAAGAATGGGGCATTACAAGTTTGGCTGTAATACAGTCATAATTCCGCCCCATGGAAATTACTGTTAGCTCTGCGGTGTCTGGTGGAAATAACACCGTATTAGAAGTCGATGGGAGTGCGCACACACTGTTGGAGGTATTGAATTACAGCCATAAATGGGTTTGTGGTGGTAAATATGCTCAGGATCAGCAGAATACTGTTACCACCATCAAGAATGGAGTAATTACCAAAAGGTAATTCCACCAAAAAACAGCAGAATTACCGCCAGGCGTAAATAGCCCCCCTTTAAAAAGGGGCAGCTGATGGGCAGCCATTTTGGAAAACACAATCCACTGAATAGCTCAGGTACCAGCAGCCATCCAAGGAAAATAAAGTCATCAGCAATGTCAGGGGAGAAATCCAAAACCTGTGTCCCGGAAATGAGGCAGCACAAGCCCAAATTCATGGAGTCGGGGCTGACAGTCCTGGCCGATGAAGTGGTGGCCAACTGTGATGCCAACTGTGATGCATTGTATGGGGCCAATTTGCAGAAAGACAACACCGCAGTGGAAGTCCACCATCTGGTCAGAGGTCTGTGACAAGGTTGTGGCAGTGGAGACTCTACCCACGGATGCAGAGGACATAATAAAAGGTGGAATGACCTAAAGGGTATGCAGTCTCCTTGCCCAACACCACAGCGAGGCAGCTGCCCTAAGAGGAGGAACCGTGGCAGCCTTGGTCCTGACCACCTATGAGGAGACAGTCAGCACCACCTGGCCGGACTGAGGGAGTAGGAGCAGCTGAGTGTGGAGCTGGCAGCCAACATGAGCCTGGTAAGTGCAATGTGAAACATCAGACTAGCAGCATGCAGCACAAGGCTTTAACTGCTCATCAACCTGCAGAGTATGGGGCTGGCAATAAATTGTACAATGGCCACCTGCCAGCCCATACCCAAAAACACTTGATGTGCAGTGAGAAGACAATGTAAAAAAGTACCATATCTGTAACATATGAGTAGCCATATATACCCTGAATGGACCAAAACACACTCGTCCATGGGCATACTACATCATCACCCTCACACACAGAGGCACAAGTAAACATGTAATGCAAAGGGTCAGAAAGACATATGTGTGGCATATGGCACCCATCCACACACCACAAACAAGTCTCATGAAGGGCTGTAGGGATTCTGCACATATCTGTGAAGGCCACTCAATGAAATGCTGCAACCAGCCATAGCGCTATGATCACCCCTTGTGGCCACTACATAATCCCTTCAGGGCCACGCCACCTACTGCATTCAGGCAAGCAATATGCATTCACCAGTTGCATGGTACAAAGCTTGCAAGTCCCTGGTGTCACATGTGAAATACCCACAACCTTCCCCATAACAACTGTATTTGGTAGGTGGGTTAAGAACAATGCTGTAATGCAATGCACAAGTAACCCCTTTTGCAAATTGCATCTGATGGCATGTCCTTTATCTCATCACAGGTAGCCATAGCATCCAGGAGGAAAAGGAAGGCCGCAACACCACCCTCCAGCCACATTTTCAGGGACACAGGCCAGAGTGCTGGCAGAGGGAAAAAAGGCTGGAAGTCTGCTTCATCCACCACTGGGCCTGATGCCCTGACAGCAACAGCAGTTGTGCCTGCCAGCACTGGTGACAGTGGTGCCATCCCCAACTCCGGCAGTTGTGATTCCGTAGCCTCCACCACCACCCCAGCCACAGTGGCGAGCACTGGCACAGCTGCATCTGTGGCTGAGGCCCGCAGTGTTCCAATGCATGTAACAGTGATGAACCAATCAAGATGAGAGAGAGAGCGCGCGAGAGAGCCTTATGCAGGGGATGTCCTCTGATGTAGCAATATCTTGGAGGGGGGAGCAGTGTAGAGCCTGTGAAGGAAGGAGCACCAGAGGAAGACGCCAGAGACCCGGCACAGTGGGGAAACTGCTGTCAGGACGGAATGCTGGAGACCGTCCAACGTGGTGGCGTGACCACGGAAAAGCTGTGGTGGGCCTGGAGCCCGATTAATAATGCTGAAACCGAAGAGAACAGGAGGAACGAAACCAGCCGAGCACACCGACACCACAAGATGCTGAGAGCGAGTCCACAGTGGAGTTGAGAAAGAGTAGACAGAGTCAAGGAAAGAGACCCGTGACAATGCCAAGCCCCGAACATTCACCCACCAGAAGTGAAGGTACTGGGGTGGAACACAGAGGGGGGAGGGAACTGGAATCACATATATTAATTGAGAGGAACTATAAAGAGGACTGTATATCATTGAGAAAGCACAAATGTGTATATGGCGAAAGAGTGAGAAAGTTACCAAGAGACTTTGAAAAACGATCTGAGTTAAGTTCAAGTATCAATCTCAAAAATCAAAGACAAAGGGCCAGTTAAGAGGCCCCAGGACTGCTGGTGTCATACCATCATTAAGGGTATACCAAACCCCAACCCGAAAGAGCATCAAGAAGAGCCTGAAGGACTAATGTACAGAGGAAGGAATGTAAAAGACTACATCCAGAAAAACAGTAAGAATGACATTGAAAGGTCTCGCACACTCTGGGTTAGCCGACCTATGAATATAAAGCATGAACTACAGAAGCACATGAAAGAGACACTGGGAACCAGGATCAATAGTTTCTACTAACTCCTTTTCAATTAGTGGCAACATCAGACTTGTTGCAAGTGTAAAAACCCTGAAATAAAGCGCCAAGACATACAGTGCCAGAAGATATAGATTTTGGCAATTTTTTGTTAATAGTTTTAGTGGTCAACACCTCAGTACCAAGGCCATCACGTCACCACTCGTGCCACCTGACTCACTAGATGACACCCGCCCCTCTACTCCCCGCCACCTGGTACAGCTATACCCCTTTTCTGTGCCCCTCCATATCCTACCCCCCTGTTCTGTTGTTACCTCTGAAAGGCGCTCTGTTATCCATCTTTAATGTTGTACACCTCTGTAAAGTACTCTGTTATGTTTCTGTATTGTTGTGTACCTCTGAAACATGCTCTGTTGCTTCTCGAAGCTAGATCTGCGCTCAATAAATACGATAATAATAATTGTGGCAGGGCCAGATAGAAGTAGGTTTTGTACTGAGGAAAATCTTCTTTGGACTTTTGACAATTGACGGGCACCCTTAGTTCGTTTGGTTAGGTAGAGAACTTTCCCATAGCACTAGGGCGAGGTAGGCATTTTTCTTATTATTTAAATAAATGAGTTAAAAATGTTCAATGCGAGCCCGACTCCTTCTTCTGCCGCACCATATATGGCGTCAGAATTGGGATGCCCGATAGAGTGAGACCCATGTGTTGTTCGTATGGCTAGACCCATAAATAAACTCCCACCCATAGGCCATCAATAAAAGTAAAACCCAAATGCACCAGTCTAGAGAACTTGGAACCTACTGCAGTCTCTTTGAGACTCTGTATGAATTCTGACAAAGAAAAAGAGGTAGGTAGCACCGCCTCAGAAATGTCTTTAGAGCCGAGATCCCCATAAAGCAAAATGAGTATGCCAGAGACCCTCCTAGAACACATTATAGACCACCAGATTCAAGTGAATCAAGATCTCCAAAAGAGTCCTGACCAACTGACAGCAGGCCCAAATCATTGGGCAGTGCCTCATGGCGTAGTCCAACCCTATCATAATGGAGACAATCTGGGAGCTTTCTTTATACATTTTATAAGAATAGCAGCCCAATTTAATTGGGATGAGAATCTAAGGTCTGCTATCTAGCCCCGCTGTTAAAAGAAGAAATAAAGGTTGCCTATTAAAATATAAATCCTCAAGAAACTACCGCTTTCTCACATATTAAAAGGGCGTTTTTAGAAATGGTAGGACAGATGGAGACTCTTTATCGGCTTACATTCCGTAACATCATGGTACTTCCAAATGAGAGCCCCCTAGAACTCGCAGCTCGGGTGCAAAATGTTTTCACCCAGGGGCTCGGAAGAAAAACCCTACTAGAAGTCTTACGTGCTATTGCATTAGAGTAATTTGTGAGCACTGTAAGGAATGCATGGTGGCAATAGTAAGGCAGACACAGGTGACCACAGTTCAAGGGTGTTTATTGAACTTTTGCAAGAGTGTGAAAAACACCTATCTTAACCATCAAATAATAATAATGCAGTCCTATTGGAGTCTTGTCAAAATAAAAGGGCCTATACTAAAATACGTATTGCCAATCCTTACCACTAATTTGCAAATAATGTGGGGTAATGTTCATGAAAAAAAGAAGTGTTCACAATTGGGCTGTTGGCCTCCCTTCCCCACGTATTCAGCACAACGCGAGGCGGGTCACTCGAGCAAAGCCCACCACACTCTGGCTTCTGCAGCACAAGGATACAGTTCATTTTCCCAGTTCAGGACCTTCTGTGTCCAAGTCTCTTTACTTCTTGCAAGTCTCTTGATGCAGAGGGCCTGCTGTACCAGAAACAACATGCAAACATTCTCTTCAGTATTCAATTTGGGTGTTCACCCTGGATCCCACTCAGCCGGGCTCAGATCCTTTTCATAAACAAAAAGTTCAATGTTGGATCCACCTCTTCCAAGCTCAGATCCCTTTCAAAACAAGATTCAGAGAAATCCTTTTTGGGTGACTCTCGGTTCACGCTGGATCCCTCTATTCCAGACTCAGATCCCTTCTCTTTGGTTGATTAGTTTCCCTCAGCTGGGCTTGGAACAATTTGGATTTATTTTAAACTATCGAAGACTTTTGAATGTGCACATGTAGCTTGACCCATTGCATGACCACTTCAATCTCAATATTTCTCTCACACTCAGCATCAGTTGGATACCTAACAGAGACTTTCGAATGAGCACCCACGTGGTGCGGGAACTTTTTGTGTATGGTATCTTTTCTTGGATTCCCAAAATTCAGTTACAAAGTTCAACTATTTCCTTTGGCTTCCAATTGTATTTGTGTCGCTCACCCAAATGCCTTACACACTGTTCTCTTTATACAATGTTGCTGCTTGCAACCTTGGTTCAAAACACAAGCTGGTTTTACAAGGACAATACCACAGCGGCAATCGCTCCTCACCGCCTTGGTTATCAAGGCGGGACAGCCCCGGGTACCTCCGACACACTGTGCATGTATGATCAGCCTTAGTTCCTGGTCTTCGGTTTCTTACTTTCCAAGGTTCACAAAAGTAACGTTCTTTACAGAATAAGGGTGCTTCCCTCCTTGTAACCCTCTCCAGTCTCACCATATTTCTCCTTGTATTAAACTGCCATCTTGGAACTGCTGTTTCATGTTATGTTTTTCCTCACTCAGAGTGTGCTTTCGAGGTCTGCCTTTTATCCGTGTGGGGAAGTGTGGTGGAAGTCAGGTGTGTGTAAGGATCCGTAATAGCCTGACCTTGCCTGACCATGGTGTTGGGGCATGTCAGTGCTGGTGTTAGTCCGTTGTCGCTCATGGTGAACTGTCCATGAGAAAGTGTTTGTGTCGGAAAAGGGGGAGGTTTATTTCGTAGGTAGGATGGGGAAAAGGTGTTACAAGGAAGGGGATACTGTGTCTTACCCTCTGATGTGCCACTTCTACTCCCCGAAAAGTCCTCATCCAGGTGCTCCTCCCGCACTGGTCCATCCTTCAGGAACTGGATCCAAAAGCGATGGCTGTGTCCTGGCCACCTGGATGACAGATCCCCGGGGACTAGCGGGTGAGGCACCTTCAGGTTTCTCACAGCACCCTATCCCCATCCCGTCAGCAAGGTATTTTCCAACAACCTCAGATTGCCCAAGTCCATTCAGAGGCCGCCAAATACTTTAAAAATACTTGCAAAATCTAGGTGGGACGTTAGATCCCCCTCCCTGGTTCTACCCCACTGAGAAAACCAATACACTCAAAATAAATGATCCGCAGGAAGCCATTGCAAAGGAGGAGCATAGTAGAAGAACCCCATCCTTTCCCTTACTGAAACCCAGACAACCCGCTAAAGAGGAGGCAGGACGAGTAACACCACCTTCACCCTGTCCACCGTCTGCTTCTCCTGTGGAGAGAATGGTCATCTTGCCTGATTCTTGCCTGATTCTGTCACAAAAACATCCCAGAAGAACCCCTGGAAATAGGGTGGATGACAGCAGAACAGTGAGGCAGGCAAGGAAGAAGGGGAATTTGAGTATGATACTGAAAAAGCAGAGGTCTGTTATTGCACACCCCAACCCTTTCCGAGTCATGAAGACGTCCAAGTCAATGCTGTTTGGCCCAAAGACCTTATTGACTCTGGGAGCAAATAAACTGCAATACGAGCTGACTTACTATACCCTGAAGACTTGCACAGAGAATAGGCTGTCAAGATTACATGTGTCCACAGAGATATGGAGACCTATTCCCAAAGTCCCTCTTCTACTAAGGGTCAGAGGTTACACTACATATATAAAAAACACTGTGGTACCCAGCCTTCCTGAGGAAGTGATTATAGGTACTGTCATGATTCCTGCCCCTCATGTCCTCAGCCCTCCAAGATGTTAGGCTGGAGCCAGGCCACGATCACCTACATGGCCCTCAAGGGCCTCTCCATCCCTCTAAAGACTCACTTGGAGTCAGACTTGGCGCTTGTGGCACCAGACTCACTCACTCCCATAGGATAACATTGGGCATTGGACTTGTAGTGCATTGAGGGGGACAAGATGGACGCCCCCACATATTTCGGTTCCCAGAACTGCATGTGCGGTCTAGTCTTTTGGATGTGATTCAGCCCAGAGACACCTGGGATATCCAGAGACTATTTAAGCCACACCCAGGCTGAGAAACATGCTTTGCGTTTTCTGCACCTGCAGCGTGACACTCACCGTGTTCGGATCGGTCTCCAGTAGGCCTGCATCTTTCTTCTGCGATCAGCTCCTGCAAGAACAAGAACACTGTTAGGAACAGCCTTACCTTGCGGCGCTTCTGCCCATCATTCATCGCTCCTTCTGTTCTGCGGGCATCTTTGGCGGTGTCATTCCCATCCCAGCATGCTGCTTCCTAAGGAAAAGGGAAAAGAAGAGAAAAAAGGCATTAGTAAGCATTCTGCAAATCTTCGCTTATTTTTAAATACTGTACGAGCTTCAAACGCTTACCTGAATCCCAGCCGCTCTGGGGGAACTCTGTCTCAGGAACTTCTCATCCATCTGCAAGAGGGAAAAGACACTCCAGGTTAGCGTGGAAACATCTAGAGGCGCCGCATACCGCGCTTACCCACCGCATTTGTTCTTCATAACCGGCATCCACGCTAAAAACATTGCGGCACCTAAAAGACACAGAAAAAGAACTCAGTTCAATGCAAATACGAAAGGGGTGCATTGCGCATCGCGCTCTCACTCACCTTCAGCGCTACTCATCTCAGGAGCACCTTGCCATCCCCGGACGCTGGCCATCATCTAAGGAAGGAAAGGAACGAAGTTAGAGAACTGTTCAAAAGACTCATTATACTTACCTGTCGGACTCTTGCCAGTGAAGTAACTAGGCAGCAACGAGCCTGCATCAATCAACACGCCCCTGCACTGAAAGCAGGACGGAGAGCACACTATCCAAGAAAACAAGGTGAGCTTTGGATCAAAGGGAAGGGTTGGACCCCGGGGAAGAAGGGGTTCAAGCACACAGAGACAATAGGGAGTTAAACTCTACCAATCGTGTGCTTCAGGCCCAGTCTCCAGTCGAATAGCCTCCAGGGAAGGGTTCGAGATCGTAAGAGGTCAGAACAGGCTGGGTGACATCCCTGTGGATACCAGGTGAGCGTTACAGGTACATACTTTCCAACTTTTTCTGACCTCCTAAATCCTCTCTCAGACCAGGGTGCATCAAAAGAATATTCTCACCTGTTGGCCTGGGAAACCTTCAAAGGAATCAAGGAATCACCTGTCTGGAGCTGGGAAACAAATATGTCCCCAAATACTGAAACCTCAAAAGGGTCAAATCAATGTCTGGGGAGTGAGGCAATGCCACCAACATGGGGAAGAGGAAGCCATACACATAAGGGGAAGATTATGTCATGAATGGAGAGTATTCACCCCTTCTCCCTCTGATGAATCCTATGGAGTCCTCACGAAAACCTTACCTAAAGGAGAAAAAGGAGTTTGGTGGGGAAAATATTATTGAGAATACTGACTTTTGTGTTAGTGGCTTCAAGTCCCAGAATTCCCAGTGATGATTCCTCCCAGAAACCTGGTCTGGGACCCTCCTCAGGTGGTTAGGGATTGGCAGACACTTCCTGATCCTGACCTTGAGGGCGGTGAACTGCAGGTGGATCACATGGCGGGGGGAAACAAACTAGGAAAACTGGGAAACCCCTTTTTAACTTTCCCCATAAACCCACACTTTTAATGGCTGTTTGCCAAACTACAGAAGTTGAATGAAACACATTTATTGAAGGGGACTACAAGTCCCATAATCCCATAGGTACTGGGACGAGGAAGAAGTCTGAAAAGGCATGCAGCTGCAGTAGTCAGGCAATCAAGCCTAACAGCCCATGCCTGAGAGAACCTGGGAGGCATAAAAGGCACCCTCAGGTACAGGCAATTGGAAGGAGCTGGCACTGTGACTGGAATGCGAGTTGTAGCAGTAGTAGCAGAAGGAAAAAGGTACGAGGCTGGCAAACCAAGCAGAAGTGGGAGAACAAGAGGGACGCCCGAACGTGGACACAGCAGATATCACCTGCTTATTCTGAGAGGGTCCTGTTCCCCCAAACTCTGAAGTGTAGAGGATACGCAGCGGAAGGAGTGCAGGCGAGCTGTCTTTCCCCCAGTCTTTTACTATGTGTTAATTAAATAAATTTGATATATATCTTTTGTAAATCCCGACCCTATCTTCTTTATATTTGCTTGTAAGACGATAGTTGGCTTTGCCTGCTTCTCTGGCTACATAATCTTCAGCCAAATACAACATTAGCAGGTAGTTTGTTGTGGATCTTGGGTATTTGACATGTTATTGAGTCTTCCACCAACAAGCCCCTAAAAAAAGGGGACACCTTATTGCTCGTTTGACGATTGCACTTTCCTCATATGAGCCTGACTGCCATGTTTGCTGCTCAGAGAACGTGCTGGAGACTGAGGTGAGGAACAGATGTCAAACCGTGGGTCTCAGGAGCGAGAGGGGCTCTAAACTTGCTGGTGTGGATTCCATAGACTTTGATTTTGTCTCTTTATTCCTAGGCCCCTCCTCTTTCTGATTAAATATCACCTCATACAGTTTGGTCGCCGGTTCAATTATCCATTCTTATGGTTTTTCCCTGTCAAATTCATGGATTAATTGGAAGACCCTTTCTTTTTGGAGCCCATAGAACTATGCAGTTTTACATTCTACTGAGTTAGAGTTAAAAGTCACATCAAAACGTGCGAATGCCCTTTTTATGTTTTGAAAGAATTGGCGAAGGGATACATTTTGTTGTGCAGCCATGCTATAAGCAGATTTCTTGGCTTGCTGTATAGACTGATAGGCCAAGAATTGGTATCTAATATCTTTCTCAAAGTCTGCCCATGACAGATTTTCCTGTTAATTCAGACCACAGATAATACTAGCAGAAACCTCATCTAGAGTGAGGTGAAAATACCATCCATATTGTTCCCTAGGAATCTGAAGGGTCTTGAATATATCATGGACCACCTCCAAATGATCTTCTATGCAACAATCTCCTTTTTTGGACAGTCTAATCATGGTCTACATGGTGTATTCTAGTGCGTGCCATGTTGTTGCTCATTCCTGTTCTCTTGTGGGTGAGCAGTTGCATGTGATTCAGACCCTAACATTGCATTATAACTGTCACGCCGATGGGTCCCTCCCGATCCTCCTTCTCACCTGTCTCTTCAAAGGAGCTGTGCTGAACCTCGGAATCTTTTTTCTTACGGATTTTTCGGGCTCCTTGGATTTCTTGTCTTTCTTTTTCTGATGAAGGTAAGGACGAGCTCCCTGGAAGGCCACCGTGACCAGAATGGAACCTTAGTCCGCGGACCCCCGGGGAGCCCACCCCAAATGCAGGAAAAAAGCCTCAAAAGCAGAAAAACCCTAGATGGTCTTAGACTTGATAGGATGTTTCTTTAGTCTTGAAACAATAGAGGTCATCAGCACAGAGATCTTGTTATAAGTGAGGACTGGGCAATATATGTTCTTCAATCCTTAAACAAATATACAAAGCCCAGAAAGCAGTTCTTGGAAGAATAATGGTCTTCAAAGGAAAACAAGTCCAACAGGCTACGTCCCTCCTTTCGTATCAAAGCCTGATGGAGTCTTGGAGGGCTGTGTTGTTAGGAAACAAACTACGGAGTGGAAGAGACAGATGCAAGAATTGGATGACACAGTGAGCGGTTTTACAGCAGACGCGCGGTAATAAAAGCTCACAGGAAGCAGCCTTGCAGCAGACGCGCGGTAAAAATATAGAAGAAAGAGATGAGAAGGAAATTACAGAGCATCATATAAGTAAGGTAAGAGAGAAAAAGGAATACCGAAAGGTAAGCAAGCGGAAAGAAAGGAAGTAAACGTAAGACACAAAGCACCGTCTCTGCCCACAAGAACAGATGAAAAAAGAGCTTCAAGCCGCAAAGAAACACACAGTGAGAAAGGCAAGAGAATGAACCAACGAGTGACCGCCGAAAGTGGTAGCTATCTGAAGGAACCAAAGAGTAACACAGGAACAGTAGTTTAGCAGCATACACAGGAAAGTTAGCAGTAGAAAGCGACAGAGCGCGGGTGAGCGTAACACCTGAAACGGATACAATGCAAAGAAGCGTGTCTCTGCCCCCTACCTATAACCCGGCGGCCATATTGGAAGAAGACTAGACAGCTGCCCCTGCAAAGTAAGGAATGATTATAAGTGCTTCCAGCGCTGCCACAATTTCCAGTGTCTGCGCATGACAGTATGCCCCTTCCTATTCACACCCTCTCCTGGTTTTCCCGGGTTGAGTCGATGGAACTGTTGTACCAGTCTGGTAGCGTGTATGTGAGCCTTGGGTTCCCAGTTTCGTTCGGAGTCAGGGTATCCTTTCCAATGTATGAGGTACTGAAGGATTCCTCTCCTGTATTTGGAAATGATCAGTCAGGCAACCTTCTCATATTCTTCAGGCTCAGTTGGTAACAATAGAGAAGTCTTCTTGTGTCTTCTTTTGAAGGGGTCTTCAACATAGGTCTAAAGAAGGGAAGCATAAAAGACCTGATGTACTCTCTTAAGACTCTTCGGAAGTTAGAGTTTGTAAGCCACTGGATTGACCTTTGATGAGATGCAAAAGGGCCCATGTGAGTCCATCGTGGTAAATATTTGGTGGATAACCATACCTGAGTACCTGGCTTCCACTCAGGGTTGGGACTCCGTTTGAGATCTGCGTATCTCTTGTATCCCCTTGTGCTATCTTCCAAGGACCTTGAGGCGTCTTGGTGAACCTTACGGAGCCCTGTTAGAAGACCATCTACTGTAGAGGACCTTGAAGTGCTGAATCCCAAACCAGCAGATGTTGAGGGTTGTACCCGTAGGTACACCTAGATGGACTCATCTTGATGGCTGTATGGTAGGTATTATTGCAGGCAAATTCGGCCATTGATGTACAGTCTGCCCAGTTGTCTTGCGTCTGATTACAAAAACAGCTTAGATACTGCTCCAAATTGGCATTTAATCGTTCTGTTTGGCCGTTTGACTGGGGATGATATCCCAATGACAGGGCCCTTTGGATTCCGAGTTGATTACATAAGGCTGTACAGAATTTGGAGGTAAATTGTGTACCACGGTTGCTTACAATGGTCTGAGGTAGACCGTGCAGTCTGACAATATCGCAAAGGAATACAGCAGCTGTCGCAGATGCTGAGGGTACTCCGGAGAGGACAGAGAAATGTGCCAATTTGCTGTAGGAATCGATCATGACAAGAATCGCGGTCTTGCCCTTGGATAAAGGCAGATCAACAATGAAGTCCAATGAAATATGCTCCCAGGGTCTAGCGGTTAGGGAATCTTGTTGAAGGAGACCCAGAGGCTTACTCCTGGGAACCTTGTGGGAAGCGCAGACGGGACATGCTTGTACGTATGCCCGGACATCGTGACTTTACTGGGGCCACCAGAAGTGTCTAGCAATCAGTTCCGACATTGCCTTTTGACCCTTATGACCCACCATGGGAAGGTCATGACACCATTGTTAAGCTCTTCTCTGAAGAGTCTCAGTTGGGAGGTATAGGGCTTCTCCCTTAAAACAGAGTCCTTCCTTCGTCTTCAACTGGAGACGGTCAGATATTCGTATATCCTTGGAGCCTTCCTGTACTTCCTTCAAAAAAGGGTTAATCATCGCCAAAAAGGACTTTTCCGGCCGCAACCTTTCCTTACCCAGGTAAGCACCTGTATCGTTTCCCAGACTGTGTGACAATGCGTCCGCTACAATGTTGTGAGAGCCTGGTATATAGGTGATGGAAAAGTCGAATTGCAAAAAATATATGCCCAACGGGCATGTCTGGGGTTGGCACATTCCATCTGCTCCAGAACCTTCAAGTTGCGATGATATGTGCGGATTATAAAGGGATGTATGGCTCCTTGAAAGAGATGTCGCCACTCCTTGCATGCTTGCGGATGGCAAATAGCTCTTTCTCAGGTACGGAATAATTCCTCTCGCTGGAAGTCAGTGTACGTGAGAAATAAGCTACTGGGTGTTCTAGACCATCTTGGGTCTCTTGTAGGAGGACTGGTCCGATGTCTCCTCCAGAGGCATAAGCTTCAAGAATAAACTGAAGGGATTGATTTGGCTGAATAAGGATGGGAGCCCGAAGTGAACAAAGTCTCCAATTTCTGGAATGCCCTCCGAGCATCTTCATTCCACGTAAAGGCAACTCCTTTCTTCAGTAAGGATGTAATGGGTAACACAATGGCTGAAAAATTTTGTATAAATCGACGATACAAATTTGCCAGTCCAAGGAATCTTTGTATGTCTTTCACAGAGGTGTGTTCAGCCCAGTGCAAGATTGCACTCACTTTCTCAGGGTCCATCTTCACGCCATCAGCAGACAATATATAGCCCAAATAGGAGACTTCAGATGTTTTGAATACACATTTTTCCGGCTTTGCATATAGTTGATTTTCTTTCAAGCGTTTGAGTACTTCCCTTACATGGCAGCGATGTTCCTTAATGTTGGTGGAAAATACCAGAATATCGTCTAAGTAGACGACCACTGAGAGATAGAGGAGATCAGAGAATAGCTTATCAATGAATCTTTGGAATACCACTGTGGTGTTCACTAAACCGAAGGGCATGACCCGATATTCAAACAACCCCAGCGGGGTACGAAACGCTGCCTTCCATTCATCTCTTCTCTTTATTCTCAACAGGTGGTATGCTCCCCTAAGGTCTAGCTTGGTGAAGACATGCGATCCCTGAACCACTTCCAATACATCTCGAATGGGGAGCATTAGGTAACAATCACGTAGAGTGATCTTATTCAAGCCTGTATAATCAATACAGGGGCGTAGCTCTGACGTCCTCTTTTTGGAGATGAAAAATAGAGAAGCATCTCCGGAAGACTTGGATTCTTGTATGAGTCTGTTCTGCAGGTTGGCATCCAGATAGTCTCTCAAGGCCTGCTTCTCTGGTAATGACAATGGATACATTCTGCCAAATGGTACAGGACTGTCAGTCTTAAGGTTGATACTACAGTCCTCTAGGCGATGTGGAGGTAAGAGTTTGGGATTCTTATCTTCAAATACCTCAGCAAAGACCTGGTGGACTAGGGGCATGAAGGATACAGAGATTTGGGTTAAGGTAGCAGAATCTCCCTATAAGTTTTTGGGCCTTGCTCCATTATGACAGTGCTGGGTGCAGCAACCATGGAATTCCCAGTATAGCTGGGAAATGAACTGCTCTTATTACATCAAAGGTGAAAGTCTCAGTATGACCTACCATGGAGATCTAAACCCGTTCGATCTCAGTACTGATGGGACCAGAGGATAAAGGCTCTCCGTCTACACCTTCCAATGGAATTGGCCGCTCTTTCTGTCGCAGCCTAAGGTGATGTTCTTTAGCCCAGGTGATGTCTATAAAGTTTCCGGCTAGTCCGCAATCGAGCATAGCCAACACAGTCATGGGTGGATCAGGAGGGATGTGGAAGGTGATTTCGAACAAAATAAGTTGACAATTGCCTTGTACCTTTGGTTGAGCATTGTTGCAGGGACTCCGGATGTTTTCCCCATTGCCTTCCCTGCTTTGGAACGGGGCAGCGCATTTCCCTGATGCCTAGGAGGCACCTTGGTACATTCTCTAAGTAGATGTTGAGACGAACCACAATACATACACAGTCCCTTCTCTCTACATCTTTCCTTTCTTCTGGTGTTAGAGTGCCCCGGGCAGCTCCTATTTGCATGGGTTCTTCGGGTGTAACCTTCTTCCTGGTGGTTGTAGGTAGACCTGGTAACTGACTCTGGCGAATGTCCAACATTGCTTCATAGGAGGAGAGCTGTACTTCAGGTCTCTCGAAACGGGCCTTGAAATTGTTTACGAATTGATTATAGTTACCAATGGAAGGATCAGAATTGGTAACTACAGGGGTTGCCCAGGCCAAAGCATTCCCGGTCAGATTCGAAATCACGAATCCTACTTTAGCTCTGTCTGTCTCAAAGGTCCTTGTCCTAAAGGAAAATGAAACAAGTGGTGGTGCCGGAAACACAAGAGCAACTGAAGAACAAGGCAAAGGATATTACATCAAAAATTCATTTTATTTTGTTATAAATTGTAAAAAATCTTTAATTAGTTAATTTTGTAAAACACATCCTATATAGCAGACATTCATACATTCATTCATACTAATACAGCTCTAAAAATAGTACATTTACATTTTTTAAAGGGAAATGTGAAGCAAATGCAACAACTGTTCCATTGTTAGGATAAAAATTACACTTTCAAGAAAAACAATTAATGAGATCAAAAGCAAACAGATACAAATTCTGTATAATGGAAATGTAAACAACACTTCCAGTGTTCAATGATAATGGTTCACTCCAGACAAAAGTTATCGACTATTAGTGCCCAGACTATTGATGCCAATATAAATGAGTCTTATTAGTCAAACAGGCTTCTTAATACATAGTTTCGACTTGGATAGTTATCTATGTCTTCATCAGGATAGGGATGAACCTAACAACATTTCTAAAAAAGAAACAAAAAACAACAATACAGTTAAAATTGGATGCTAAAAAACCTTAATTCACTCAGTTGCTCTCTGTGAATAGCAATAGTCCAAATATGGGGAGAGGACAAATTAAGTCATACTCTGAAACCAACCCAAAATTTGACTAAATGGAGAGGGTTAACTCCAATTCATTTAAATGTTGCCCACTGAAGGGCAGTGCATATCTCAAAGGCCTCACATAATGTCCATACCTCCATCACCCTCAAAAGGATAGAGAATTCAATGCAAAAGGAAAGAGAAAATCATTTCCCATTGATGGGACACTATAATTTCGTGTCGCTATATTTTCCCGAATCTAACACCCCGCTCCCCCCATGTCTCCATTTGGAATTCCATTCAAAAATCAACTAAAGTAATATCTGAAAACCATACACGAGATGGTAAAATGGTCTTGTCTTAGCCAGCTTCTCCTCTGTATTAGAGATGCTGGGTCAAATACAGGTAGTCCTCGTTATAAAGCACACTGCAGGAAATTTGTAAACATCAAAGATCCCTAAAACGCAAAACAACAAAAAACAACTCTTCTTTCACCACTGTATCACAATCCTACTTTGAGAATATTTGATATAAGGCAAATGAACACCACAGAAGATATGCCAGAGAAATTACCTCAATAACAAAAAGGATAACTCTCCTTGACTTTGTATAGATGAAGTGTCGGCACCGTCTGTCTCTTATAGAGGCCAACTTCGTAGTGATGAAAGAGGGATAGACAAAAACTGTGACCGCCGTAACGGCCCCACTGTGTCGCAGTTCCTACTCTGCACGCGACACAGCTTCTAAACGCGAAAAACAAAATCAAACATATTATATCAGTGCTACGTGTAGCGCTGAGACTGTAGAGAAATGCACTCCAATGTGTGCTCTTCGATTAGAAAACAAGAGAGAAGACCACCCTTCTTACCCAATGTGTGCTTGATAATAGAAGAAAGAAAAAGAGGAAGTTCAAAGCATATTGCAAAAAAGCGCTTACCTCGCGCAGAGTGACCGTCGTCCACGGTGAGTCCCGGCAGACTGAGGAGACCAGGCGGAAAGCTCTAGTCCCTCTTTTGTGTCGTGGATGTTAGAGGCATAGATACAAACGAAGGACCATTACCACGTGTCCCCAAGTCACAGACACAGAAAAAGGACCAACACCGTGTGTGCAACTATTGAAGGAGAGTTATTTCTAGCGCTCGCGTATTCTACCACAGTATAGGCATTCTGTCACCAGATTTTAGCAGCTAAAAGGCAGGTTAGTGTGCAAATGAGGAATATCAAGTGTCCTCATTTTATGTGCTTCTTGTAGCCCAAATATAGGTGTTTTCCAAACACATAATGTGTAACCAGAAAGATGTATAAAATAAACTGTGCGCTGTCGCCAGGATCTAGAAGATACGCTCAGTTATGGGGTTAGAAAACCAGACATCGTACTGGTAATGCATGGAGGAATGAAATCCAAATAACTTTTCTTTAAAAAAATCTTTTCCAAAAACAATTCTTAGCTCCATTCCTCCTGTTGATTCAGGCCTACAGTAAGGCTATTGGTGTGGTATATCCACCACTGTTCTTTTTGCGCAAGACGTGTAGCCACGTTAGCCTTATCTGTGCCGCATACTCTTTCTACAGCCCACCATTGCAGGTCTTCTGGGCTGTGTTTTAGTTCCAAAAAGTGTATGCTCAAAGGGGCATTGAGTTGTTTGGTTCTAATCTTCAAACAATGTTCACCTATTCGTAATTTAACCGCTCTGGTGGTCTTTCTTATATATGCCTTATTACAAGAGCAAATAATAGCGTAAATCACATTAGTACTGAGGCAAGTGGTGTGTTGCCTAAGTTTCCAGTCCCTCCCATGGATATTAACAGTGGAGGTGGCTGAAGTGCTAGAACAATTGCAACAATTACCACATGGGAAATGGCCAACAATAGGGGACATGCCCCAAGTCATAGTAATAGTGGGTTGTGTATCTTGTAGATGGTTCCTATCTGCTTTAGAGACCCAGTTTTTGATGTTCTTGCCATTTTTAAATGCATACATTGGTTTAGGTAATTTCTGCATATTTAGTTGAAGCAAATGCCAGTGGCTAGAGATGATTTTCTTGATTTGGTTGTGCTGCGAATTAAATGTAAGCGCACACACTATTTAATCATCTTTCAGCTTTCTTTCTTGTACAACATTTTTTTCCAAAAGTATTTCTCTATGTTGGTAACGTGCTCGTTTTTTACAGCGTCTGAGAAGTTGTTTAGGGTATCCTCTTTTTAATAGTCTCTCTTCTATAATAGAGGCTTTCTTGATGAAATCTTCTACTTTAGTGCATTTCCTAAGGGCTCTAAGAAACTGCCCATAGGGAATATTGGATTTCAGAGATTGAGAGCGAAAACTTTGATGGTGCAATATTGTATTCCTATCAGAGTCCTTTCTGTACAGGTCCACAACCAATTTCTTATTGTCCACCTTTATTAATTAATCCAAGAAGGCAATCTCTTTGTTGCTGGTCTGGATCGTAAATTTCAAATTTGGATTAAGGTTATTAATCCAAGTGAAAAACGTATTTTAGTCACCTTTTGAACCGTCCCAAATGATAAGTATGTCGTCGATGTACCTTTTATAGAGTTTTAGAGCCTGTTTAAATGGATTGGACTCTGTGAGAATATTAGAGTCTTCAAAATCCCACATATATAGGGTAGCATATTTTGGGGCAAAAGATGCCCCCATTGCAGTCCCCTTTATTTGCATGTAATATGTGTTTTTGAATCTGAAAAAGTTCTTAGAGAGAGCATTTTCTAATAGTTCTACCAGGAACTCACTAGGTACAGAAATAATATCTGTTCTAGTTTGGAGAAATCTCTTCATAATCCCCAGGGAGTCTCCTTGTGGGATATTAGAATACAGCGATTTAACATCCAATGTGATGAGTATGTCATGGTCCTTGTTAAAAGGGAAAGATTCTACTAACCTTATAACATCCGTTGAGTCCGAAAGGTAAGTGGGCTTTTTTTTTGCCAATGGTTTCAAGAAAAAATCTAAGTATTGACCTATAGGTTCCAAAATGGAACCACTCAAAGAAACAGTAGGTCGACCAGGGGGCGCACTCATACTCTTGTGTATCTTAGGTAACATGTAAATAAGAGGAGTCCTGGTATTAGAGGGCAGCAGGAAATTAAGTTCTTTTTGAGAAATGATGTCTCTTTCCAATGCATCTTTGCCCAATGTTTCAATTTCCTTCCGAATCCTAGGGGAAGGATCTCCTTGTAGTTTTACATAAACCTCTTTATTTTCGAGCTGTCGAGTAACTTCATGGTCATATTTCATAGCTTCCCAAACTACAACTCCTCCTCCCTTGTCGGCTTTTTTTATCACAATCGTTCTATCTGACTGTAATTCCTTAAGTCCTGCCCAATCTTCTTTGGTGAAATTGAAGCATTTTTTCAACTTAGTCTTATCTTTGTTCGCATAGATAGCATGGAAGTCTCTAAGCACCACTTTCTCAAAAGTAGCCGTTTCTTTAGATATCATATTCAATGAAGGAGTAAATTTAGAAGGAGGTCTAAATGGCGTACTAGGGCTTGATTCCGTAGAGGGAATCTGAGTATTGGAAAAGAAATCTTTAAGTCTAATCTTACGGAACATGTTCCTGAGTTCACCTTCTGCTTCCATTTTACTAGGGTCCCTCATTGGAATAAAAGAAAAACCTTTTTCTGGTATAGAAACTTCATTAGGTGTTAAGTTCTTGTTTGACAGGTTGTATACCGCAGAGGGAGGGCTTACCTTCTGTACGCCCTCCTTCTTGTCTCAAATACATTTCCTAACGGGGGCGGGCCTGTCTGAGGTGGAGGAAAAGGGAGTTCACGAGGTGGATAAGGTTGCATCTGCCCCTGCTGGGCAAACCCCTGAGGATAAAAATAAGGAGGATATTGGAAGAAGATGTTTTGTCTTCCTCTCCTTCCCCCTCTTTGTAGGCCTCTGCCCCGTTGTCTCTGATTTTGTTGGGTACCTCTCCTACCCTTTTGGTAGCCATCTCCCTCGTCGGAAGAGGTATCTGAAAAGGTAACCTTCTTGCGGGAGAACGAATTCCCTGTATTGTCATCTGGGTCCCTCCAATTGGCTGGACCCTGATAGTCAGTACTGAGATATGGATATGCTGTTTCTTTAGAAAAGTTTTTGACATCTTTGATCAGTTTCTCCATTTATTTCGCCGTGGTTGTTTTGATAAAGTCGGTGACTAGATTTTCGATGGTCTCTAGTTTTTCTTTAATATTCATAATGGTAGTATCAGCCGTAAATGCAACTTCTGCCTTTTCTATCTCTTCTCCAACTGCTGTGCTTTTTTTCAAGGCTGTGTTTATAGTGAGCGGCATCCAGTCCCTACTGCACTTTGTCCCTATTCCAGAAAATGCACTTTTGTATTCAACATCATCTATGAACAAACAAGGCTCATTACGGACTAATAGTCCTTTAGGAATAATATTCTTCTTTAAATATTCTGTGAGGAGATGACTGTGCATTTCCATTCTAAATTTCTTTTTCTTGAGATGCAAAATGCTATCACTAGTGATATTCAGAAAATCGCCCGTCACATTGTCTAACTGTAATTTGTCAAAAAAAGACGGGACCTTAGCGATCTCCACCAGTTGTTCTTCACTAAAAGAAACTGAATCCAATGCAGACATGGTTGAGCAGGAATGAAAGGCCCAGGGAAATGACGCAATGGGGTACAATATACTCCACTGACGAAAATAGAAACTTGATCAGTATCTCAACAAACACTGAGACAAGAAACTACATATATCAAAGGAAAAGTAGACAGCACATGCATTGAAGAATTCCTTCAGTAGTTTGAGATTTCCTTCATACTTCCCAAAAGGAAACAGGGTGGGGGAAGGTCACCCCGATGTTCATCTCGGGTCACTACTTGCTGGCATAACGCCACGTTCTCCGCCCGGAGGTTCTTTACCTCCACCGTCAATCCTTGTAGGGCATTGCACATCTCTTGAAATTGTTCCAGAGATGCCATGGGTGTGATGGGTTGGCGTTGTATACTGTCCTGCCCTATGGGTCCCTCCCGATCCTCCTCCTCACCTGTCTCTTCAAAGCAGCTGTCCTGAAACTCGGAATCTTTCTTCTTGCAGGTTTTTCAGGGTCCTTGGATTTCTCGTCTTTCTTTTTTTGATGAAGGTAAGGATGAGCTCCCTCAGAGGCCACTGTGACCAGAATGGAACCTAAGTCTGGGGACCCCAGGAAGCCCACCCCAAATGCAGGGAAAAAGCCTCAAAGGCGGAAAAAACACTGAATGGTGGTAGACTTGATAGGATGTTTCTTTAATCGTGATACAATAGAGGTCTTCAGCACAGAGGTCTTGGTAGAAGGGAGGACTGGGCAATATATATGTTCTTCAATTCTTAAACAAATGTACAAAGACCAGAAAGGAGATCTTGGAAAAATAATGGTCTTCAAAGGAAAACGAGTCCAACAGGCTGTGTACCTCCTTTCATATCAAAGCCTGATGGAGTCTTGGAGGGCTGTATTGTTAGGAAGTGCAAGAGACCGATGCAAGAATCAGATGTCACAGGGAGCGGTTTTACAGCTTGCGTGCGGTAATAGAAGGTCACAGGAAGCAGCCTTGCAGCAGACGCGCAGTAACAATATAGGTTGAAGAGATGAGAAGGAAATTACAGAACAGGCAATAAGTAAGGTAAGAGAGAAAAAGGAATATCTAAAGCGGAAAGAGAGGTAGTAAACAGAAGACGCAAAGCACCGTCTCTGCCCACAAGAACAGATGAAAAAAGCGCCACAAGCCGCGGGGAAAACACTGTGAGAAAGGCAGCAACGTAGAAGTTGAAAGGAAAGCCCGAACACCTGGATAGATCAGAAAGCAAGAAATCGAAGTAAACAAACCTTAAGCCCGAACTGTAGAAAGAGAGAGAATGAACCAACAAGTGACCGCTGAAAGATATTCGAAGGAACCAAAGAGTAACACAGGAGCAGTAGGTTAGCAGCATACATGGGAAAGTTAGCAGTAGAAAGCCACAGATCGCGGGTAAGCGTAACACCTAAAATGTATAAAAAGCAAAGAAGAGTGTCTACACCCGCTACTTATAACCCAGCGGCCTAGTTGGGGGAAGACTAGACTGATGCCCCTGCAAAGTAAGGAATGATTATACGTGCTTCCAGCGCTGCCACAATTCCAGTATCTGCGCATGACAATAACCAGGCCTAGCCAACTGGACAGCTGCTGGTAAATTTCCCTAGCTAGGACTGTGACCAAATTCAGATTCAGTGAACCTGGTGCATTACTGTTTTTCTTGAGGCTTAATATCAAATATTTGCTGTTTCAATTCTATGCACTGCTCATGAAGCTGCTGTGCTTCATGGCAAACATTCCATACATACACCAGAATTCTCATCCATGACTTAAGTGACTATCCCATGCAAATCTTTAATATGTTTCTGATAACGGTCAACTGTTTTTGCTTTTCCTTCGTTCTCATCCAGCAATTTAAATATGTCTTGTTCCACAGCACGGAATTCCTTATCTCTTTCACTATTATCTTTTCTACGGGTTTCAATTTCTGAAATAGCAACCTGTTTGCCCTGCCTTACATCATCTAATACTGTTTTTAAATGGATTAATTATTGCTTACATTCAGCAACTTGTGTATGCCTATGAGCCAACCGAGCAGTTAACTCGTAACATTTGGCCTGCAATTACGTGTCTAATTCCCAATTTTCTTCCATTTGGACCAACCGTTTTTTCGTTCTGCATCGAAATCATCTTGCAACCTACTAATTACCTCATAGTTTTTAATTTTCAGCCTTATGGATCTCTGTAGCAGAAACCAAAGGTGTGCACACAGCCTAATGATGCAATCCTTCTCTTTCTTGCGCTCTGATCTTGGAATAGTCTAAGGAGGCACGTTCTCACAATACTGCCTTCAACAACAAATACCTTCAGAGGCTTCTTTTTCCACTTCAGCACTAACCCTATTTTTCCATATTATCAGATTTTCAGATTACCTGGTTGCGTAAGCATAGAAATTTGCCTCTAGGTAATCTGATAACTCAGAAGATTCATACTGAATCTGAGACATGGTGGTACTATTGCCAATAATACTATAACAAAAGTCAAAATTGCACACAGCAGTGAACTACCTCACAGCTCTAACTCAGAGAATTACTGCACAATATGGTTATTCATTATGATGCAAGGCTATGACCAGTAATCACTTCACCACTTCCCGGTCAATGCACCAAAATGTTACAGGTATTTTGGTAGTTTTTTTAATATTTTGTGTATAGTGGTGAGCCTAACTTCAGAGTAACGCCTAACAATTGTTCTTATACCGGGGTCTCTACTGGTAAGGAAAGACTAGACTCAGTACACTCTAAATGATGAATGTATGCCCTTGCAGTATATTATTTACAATACCATGTTATGCCCTTTTGTCAGTATCTGAGAATACATTTACCATTTAAATAGAATATTGTCATTCACACCCATAGCTCCTCTGAAAACACAGTTCACAACAATCAGTTTAGATTTTATCTTACCACACGTGGCAAAGTCATTTAGTGCGAACGGTTAAAAGAATTCATCATTTGTTATTCACAGTACCCTATATTACCACCACAGGCCATAACACATAATAAGCACATGGAAGCTAATTCAATATACTAATTTCAATTTTTTGATAAACAATTAGAATTATGCAGAACATTCAAACAGAATAAACAAAACATACTGTTCTCTAAGAGTGGTTTACATCTGTGACTCAATACGAAACTGAAACATACCGAAATGCAATTCATCTGCAGTTACTTTCTCTGCGATATGTGCTTTACATTTCTTAATAAAACTTCCCTCACAGTAGCTGGCTTTTCTCGTAACCAGCTATAAATCCTCCCTTTTTTGATAAGTGCCCAAAGTCCTGTTAAAACTGACCTTGACACTCACAACTAAACTTGGCAGAATACAAGCTTCTGTTACATCTGAGTTTTATCTCATGAATGGAGAGACATGAACACAGCTGTCTAGGTTTAAAATGTACAGTGCAGCACCTAAGAAAATTAATTACCCACCCTGCACTATCTGATCACAAATCATTCACTCCCTTGCACCTCAATTAACGGAACTCACCTAGAAGATGTCTGGTTCAGCGTGTGCCTTGACACAGCAAGGTTAAGGATTTCCCCTCAGGTTGGCTGCTGCGTAACACCCCCACAGAGGCCTCTAGACAGCGCTCGGACTGGATCTTCCTTTCTCTGCCTTCTCCCCTTCGTGCTTTTGATAGCTCACAAAGACTTTTCCCCAGCCTCGCTTTCAGCACTAGTCGCACACCCTCAGAGTCAGCCAGAGATTAAGAGTGCCCGAGATTGCAAACTCTTCTGAGACAACTGCCAGCCCAGGAGCCTGAGAGAGAGAGAGCAAGCCTCTTCCTGCCAGCCTTTTAAAGCTCTCTCCCTAAGCCTGCCAATGTATATAAGTTGCACCAATATGAAATGTAATAGTGCCAGTCTTTTTCTGTGATGTAACATTTCAGTCAGAACCATCTCCCTTGAAACTCAGCTAACCCTCTCGAAAGTTCTAACTGTGTTTCTCCTGACTGCTTAAAATACCAGCAACAGAAGCAAATAGCCACATCTCAGTGCTGTTTACTGCACTGAAAGTCGTTTAAACAATAAACTAGTTTTGGGCAAAACAGATTTCACATTCTGCAAATCTCACTTGTGACGGTTTAATTCAAACACAGCGCAGCTTTAATTCTGCAAGTTTTATTTATTGCATTTCCAACCTAACCTTGCACAGCCCAAATGCCTTGCACATTGGGCTTATCAATCTGCACCAAGTTTATATAAAAGTAATGAAATTATTTGCTCTGAATGTTAATAGGGAATATAAGTTAGATGGATAAGGTACATTAGTATATGTTAGTCTTATGGGCCACAACCATTCAGTCCATGACTGTGATATGGAATAAGATCCATGTGTTGCAGCATTCAATTCAAATTCATTTTTAGCAGGCATGTGTTTTGCACATGCACAGTATTGACATCCACTAGATTCAGCCTGAGTCTCACACATGAGTCTCACATTCTTGCTCACTACGGGAATCAATCTTTGATCCTTATTGAAATGTTGTCCCCTAGCTAAAATATGGAGTCACCATTGAAATTCAGAGTCACCTCTCCCTACACTCCCAACGCATAATCTGGAGTCATTTGGCATTTGTGCTCATCTGTACTGCTGGAACGATAGATGCATAGAACATCTCAGTTCTGCTAAATAGCCTGTGCTCTGGTGGTATCACATCCAATGCCTTTTCCATATCTGATAAAGCATAGGATACTCTTTTTATTCTGGTCAACACTACAAATCTCTTCTTCCTTGCGCTCGTATCCATTTTGGGGAATCCTTCTATTTGTATGTCTTTCTTAGGCACTACTAGTGATGGGTTGTTAAGATGTATGAGTGAACATATCCTTCCCCATTTTATAGGAGCTGCAGGCATGCCTTCGATCCATGCCTGGTATCTTTGGCATCTGCTTACATCCTCAATTTTCTCCAACCTCTACTTCACCATCATTCTGGAATGAGCCTGCTTCATTTTCTACCCATGTGAGCAGTTTGGCACTTACTTCCCATTCCTCGAGGCACTTGTCATTTTTCTGCTGTATTACTTCCACAGGGACCATTAGGAGATCATGTGCTTTGTTCCCAACAACTGCTTCTTTCCATCCATCTGTTGTGTATAAGTGTCCATACACCAGTATATGTGGCCATTCCCAGCATCCTGGCATTCCTCAATTTCTATGTGTCCTTTCTTGTGACACTGTAACTCCTTATGTGTCACTGTTTGTACTTCCCCTTTACACAGACCCTCTGTGATGTACTCTATACTTTTGTCTGTATTGCAGTAATCGTCCAACATTTCCTGAGTCTTTATGTAGTTGTGTTTGCATGGGAACATCTTTTTGGACATCCACCTAAGTGTGGCATGCTTCCCTTGATATAGACCTCTTGTGGTGCATAGCAATAAATGCATGAGGCATTGTGCTCATGCCGCTGGATTTCAGTTTCCATGAACATTCTGGATGCGCTCATGGCATAGGGGATGAGAGAACAGACATAATAGCTCTCTTTTGTTGTTTGTTTCCCCACTTTGGCCATGTGAATATACCACATGTTGTTTGATACACAGGTCGAATCAGCTATTTATGAATTTATCTGGTTGGAATCTACTTCTGCACTGCACCTAACTCTCTTTACTTCTTTAGCAGTGCTTATTGCCTGCCCAGATATGGCTTCCATAACAGCATGGATCGGGGTTACGTTAGTAAGGGTCAAAGCTTGTGCTTGAGAAAACATCTTCCTTTGTAGAACAAGGAGTGAAAAGAAGTAAAGACAGCAGAAGGCACAAAACATTATCACAACATTATGAATTGCATTCCCCATATTGTTGTTCTTGAGTGTTTGTGTTGATCCGAGGGTTTGTGCAACTCACCGGAAAAGCCTAAGAAATGCGTTATTGTCAGGTTAGTGTATGTTAGATTAAGCTCTACGCCTATAGTATTAGGCGAGTGCTGCGAAGAACAATCGCTCCCACACCATACAGATTCCCGAATCACCAAGAAGAGTAATGATAGACAGATTTCCATGAGTCAACTGTGGGGATGTCTGGGCTACATAAAGCAGAGAGGCATGAAGAGACAATCATGGAGAAATCATTTTCTTCAGTTTCTGTCTCTATCACAAAGCAGATAAAGCATTCCTGAAATGGGTTACGTCTATTAAAAACCATATAGCTTGGATAGTCCTTACTTTCTCGACAAATACCTATTGTAAGGAAAAGTTAGTGGGCATATTCTAGGTGTGCGTATTGTCCTTCCCTAACTCTCTGGGTCTGGACCTTATCTGAGGATGCTGTTCTCCTTCCTTGTCTTTGTCTTCTTCTTGCATCAAATCATCTTTTAGGTGGGAAAAGGTCTCACCTCGGCAGGGTTTAACGTCTCCAATGTAGTTCCATGCTTTTTTCCATGTAGTTTGACTGTATGCTATGTGGCTTGCTCTACTGTGTTGGGCCCCTCAAACCTTAGTTTAGATTGGGGCTTTGCAAAATTGCAGAATAGGACTATGTCCCCCGGATAAAGTAGTGGTTGCTTGAGGAGTCTTTCACTGGCAGCAGGGTTGATATCTTCCTCGCTGTTCTTCGACCACTCCCCATGTGCATGCAGTTGGCGAGAAATAAAAGACACACTAGCCATTGAAGAAGCCGCAAATGATATGATATGTCATTTATAACGCGCCAATATACAAGTGTTTCAAGGCGCGACGTGCCAAGTGAGGGGGAACAGAGGGAAGACAGAGACAGCAATCCTACTAGGCCAAGTGTCATTCAGATCGCGCAAGTGCAGGGGAAGGGGAAGAGTAAAAGTGAGGAGTGGAGGGGGATGGGAAAAAGTGCAGTACAAGGGGTAGTAGAATAAATAAAACAATAAGAGAAGTAGGGCCAGCTTGTGGCAAATGAAAAGGATAAGTGCAGACAACAGGTGTCAAGTGCAGGTGGGGGACTATAGGGATACAGAAAAACAGTCCCCCAGTGTGGGGGTTGCCAGGGAGGCAGTGCAGGTGTGTAACTGGCAGGGGAGGGGACCTGGGCCCGAGATCAGTGGGTGGCCAGGTGACCAGTACAGTTTCAGCCAGGAGTTCAGCAGGGGAGAGGAGGAGAAAAAGCAAACTTGTACATTTCATTTCCAAACACATCAGAGGCTGCATTTGCATCTGTCAATGCTCTGGTGGGAGGAGCTAGGGGTAGTCAAATGCTTTGTACAGTTACCACCTCATGGGGTGTTAAGTGATAGTCGGATCCGGGCAGATTGTTCAATGCGAACAGTGCTAGGGGCAAACAGTGAAGCCAACCCTTTTTCAAGTAGCTTTCAGTTTTTAATTTTTTCTTTGAGCAGGATGTTGAGGCGCTCACACATCCCATTCACTTGTGGGTGATAGGCACAGGAGAATTTGTGCTGTATCCCCAGTAGGGTTGTTATGTGCTCAAAAGTCTAATCTCATTCACGCAATTTGGCCCATTGTCTGACTGCAGAACCTCACAAACCCCCCATCGTGGGAACACCTCTCTAGCAGAGGAATTTTTCTGCCCTGAGGGCATCGGGGTGTGAACAGGGACCAGCTTCAATCCATCAGGAGAACAGGCATACAACCACTATCGAGTGCCCTTATTATACCATTTACCTTGACAACCGAACCTCAATTGGGCAAATCACCACCGTCGGGAGCGCACAATGGTCACATCTGATACTAGAAATAAACTGAAACACGGAATCATGCCTTCACACTATGGCCATCAGTTCAGTCAATGGGCACAAACGATTTACAATAGTGTACAACATTTCCTTTCCTTAGGTATTGACCTCTAGTAACCGTGCACTTGGGCGGACCAAACCCTTGCCAACCAAATTACCCAGTAACAAACTGACCTGCCCACAACAAGCAGGACCCAAGACTATCCCACCTTATTACCTACCAGGTGAGACCTAATACTACTGACCTAAGCATTACCTAATACTCCAAACCACTTAGGACCATGTCCAACCAAACTTACAGAAATCTTTTCTTTTCTCTCCTTAAACTTGTACTAAGTACTATGTATTAAAATGTGTCTTTTGTTGTAAAATGTATGACCTAATCTGCAAACTATTATGAAAATGTGTATACACCAATATCACTGGGAATCACCCACAAATAATGTGTCCACAACACAAATGTCACACTATATCAAACCAATCACGAATGGTGAATGCCTGAACTGGGAACTAT
This sequence comes from Ambystoma mexicanum, assembly GCF_040938575.1. NCBI lineage: Eukaryota > Metazoa > Chordata > Amphibia > Caudata > Ambystomatidae > Ambystoma > Ambystoma mexicanum. The sequence goes on along the minus strand of NC_090926.1, from coordinate 1,085,691,257 downwards.
ATTGTCACCAAATATATATCCAATCCTTATGTATTAAAAATAATAAATGGCAGCCTAGAAAAAGACCTGTTAGGTCGAAACACGTGTCGGCACTACCTGTTATGTCATCAATTGATGAATTCGAGAAAATAAAAGATTGGAAGAAATGAAAATCACAAATCTTGTGGAATTGCATGATTCAGGTGCGGAGAAGGCATTGGGGTAAATCCCAGCATAATAAACCGCACAAGCGCCGAATGAGTGAAAACGACAACAATTCTCTCTGGACACACACAATAGGCACCACGAGCACGGGCCTGTTTACAAGTTTTCCCCAACTGGCTGCTAGTGCACCGGTTACAGAGATGGAGGTCGCGGCAACCCATGGTTCCTGGTGCTCTTAACACTGTTAAACTATACAACCACTATCATATGGCGGTAGCCCTGGCAAACCTGGATCATATTGACATAGTCTATGTGGAAATGTTGGAAAGGCCCAATTGGCCAGGGTATGACTCCTCTCACTACACATGAAGTATGTTCTGCAGTGAACTTTTTAGAGGTGACACACTTTTCCATGAACGTGGCTATATGCGCCACCATATTGGGACAAAACCAATCTTCCCCAATGTGAGCAGCAAGTACTTCTTTGCCCGTATGAGTAGGATAATGCAATAACGCTGCTGGGAGTACTATCTTGCCTGTGCTTTCCTGTCAACACAAAGAACATGGAGGAGATACTGAACTTCCCGGAACATGCCTTCGGGTACCACTTGGCCTGTGCTGCCCCACAGGCCTGTACCTATTGTGTGGTCTGGTAACCACTCTGCCATCTAGTGGTCACTGCCTGACATGTTCCTGTTGCCCTCGCAACCAGCTCTTGCACTTATTTGTTGCCTTGGAACTACCTCCCTGGCACATCACCCTCTATGGATCCTTCAAGTACTTACACCGACCCTTCTCCTCTCTGTACTTGCAAAATCCAAATTTTCACAAGGCCTAGTCGGACCGCTTTTTGTATTTTCCATATTGCATTGTATTGTATTGTTGTTTCCCTTGTTCCCTGCCCTTTGCCCTGTGGTTGCTTTGAAACACAATAACCAATTAATAAATAAAAATACATCCCCTTCTCATCCATAAGTCCTTCTCCTCTGTCGGAGCCCATCCCTGAAACTCCATTATCTGTGTGACAGGTAACATATTATAGCCTTCCTTTAGAACCATATTACGTAAACGGATGCGTGTGTTTGATGGGATATCGAAGACTGAAATTCCTGGAAAATAAGCTGCGCGCATTGCTTTCATGTCTGCTGCTTCGTTGCCCTGGTAGACTGTGTCCTCCCCCCTCATGTGGGCCTGGCACCTTATGACTGCTATGGCTGATGTGAGTTGAAGCGCGTCTATGAGCCTGCCCAATTGGGGCACGTGCTCCATAGGTGTGTCATCAGCAAATTGGAAGCCTCTCCTACTGTAACTGTCACGTAGGCCAAATCTGAATACACTGTGATATCCTGGCGCCCGTGTGCTTCTAATGCCATTATGAGAGCCATTCATTCTGCTGATTGAGCTGAAAAATGTGAAGGCAATCTTACGCTTGCTATCACTTCTGCTGTACCATCTGCTTTTAGTCTCACCACTGCTGCCCCGTATGTCTTTCCCCCTTTGTCTGGTCTATTGTCGATGACCCTTCAATGTAAAGCACTTCTCCACCCTCAAGGGGCTTCTCCCCCACCTTGGGAAGGTTGTCATACTGTTCCATGTACGTGGTACAATCGTGTATATACTTTACTATACTTTACTTTATTGCATTTATCTTGCGCACCAAAATTCCCAGAGTTTATGGGCGCAGCACAAACACACAGATAAGAATACATCAGAAATAAATACATATATACAATCAAAACATTAGACCTGCATTACAAATCAAAATCTTACTAAATAAAAAAAGTTAATTTATACATCCAACAGGGTAAAATAGATTAGGCTGAACCTGGCAGTCCATGATTAAGTCCCCCTCCTCTACCTGCTCAGCTGAAAATGTTGCTGGATTGACCGTCCTGCACCTCACTACCTTGATTGCTGGATTTGAGATAATCACCTTGTATCCAGACGGTCTTTCGAGAATTGCAAAGAGGGCGTGCTCCACGTTAAGTGTGGTTCTGCACCCCATGGTGATACTCGCTAACTTAACTACCGCAAATGCGGCAGCAGCTAGAGCTTGCTCACAAGAGTATCGTCCACTCATTACTGGGTCTAAACGTCTACTATAATAAACATATGGTTTGTGCCCTAGGATACTCTTCTGTGTGTGCACCGCAGTCATTACTACTTCATTGGATTGTGAGAACAAATAAAATGTGTCGTGATAGTCTGGGATCCCTAGTACTGGAGCTGTGCATATTGCTTTCTTTAGTTCCTCAAATACTTCAGTTATTTTGTGTGCCCATACCAACTTACCATTCCTTCTCTGTGCCTCCCTAAGCCCACTCAACAAGGGTCTTGTGTATGTGCTGTAGTCAAAGGTATCCAGTGATTTTAAAGAAAACATTTTTAGTGGAGATTGCATAAAAAAAATATATATATATGAGGTGTGGTAAGGGGTTGAAATAGGTAGGGAGTGGGTTGGGTGTGGTTATTAACAGAGGGAAACGGGGGCCTTAGGAGGATAAAAAATAAAAAATAAGTGATTTTTTCAATAATTTCTTTTCAGTAACTAATGCTTTGCTAAACATGTTTTCTGTAAAATCACATAGAGTCATAGTTGAACACCTAGGCTCTGCAATAATCTGCAAGAACTGATGCATTTCTCTCACTGTCTTTGGCATTAGCGTTCTGCAGATAGCCTCAGCCACCTTTCACCTTTCTTGTGATATCAATTGCCCTATGTATAGCACTTACCTTTGGCAATATTGTAATTTTGCATTGTCCACCTTGTAACCCTTTTGGCTGCTGATTCTGTACTGACAGCTGGACACTTTTGTCCTTTTTGAAAAGAGCTATGTATCAGAGAAAGGGGAGTTTGGCTCAACTATGATGTCTTTTTTTTTATGTTATTGGACATGTACTGCGTTTCTTTTTTTAAAACTGTTTTTATAATGAAGTGATTCCACTGTGAATTTGGAGCGCAGACATTGTTGTTTTACAATTGTGATGAAATGGTTATTTTTGATATTATATGTGTAACTGATTTTTGTGTGTCTGATGGATGTTCTTATCTGAATAAACATATTGACTGACTGACTGTCAATATTGTCAGCAAGTATACCGAGTCATTTCGACACAGCTCCTCTGACTTTCTACAAATTAAAATGTTGCCCACATATTGTATGACTGTGCTCGCTATTTGTATGTTGCCTAAATCCATCGGAAGGACCCTGTTAAAGATTGAAGGAGACTCACATGTCATGATCTCTGCTTCCAAAAGATCAGGACATGCCCAACTCCCTTGGAAGCAGACCCATAACCCCGGTTCCGAGTGCCAGCCAGTCCCAATTGGGACCTTTTGGACCCTGTCCTGGCGCCAGTGGCACCAGGCTCATAAAGATGCCCAGTCCCAGCGCTGGAAGCGCCCGGCTCATAATGCTTGGGTGGACTTACCTGCAGCAGACCATGCTGCTTACTTACCTGCCAGTTGAACCCCTGATCCTCTTCTGTTTGGGACTACTTTTCCTGTTGGGTGGGGCAGGAGCCACTCCCTAGGTTCAGAACACTGGAACTCTTCTGGAAAGCAGGAACTCTTTTCTTACCTAGGCGTGGCTGTGGAAGGAGACACCTAAGCACTACAGGAGGCTATTTAAACCACACCCGATGGATGAATCTTGCTTTGTGTTATTCTGCATTCTCTGCAGCAGAACGCTCATCGTGTCTTCTGCTTCTGATCCTGGGCCTAAGGGAACAAAGGCTTACCATCCTGGAATCCAGTCTTCAGCAGCACCTGTAAAGACAAAGAAAGAACAGGTTAGCACTACAGTCTTCAGTGGCAGCGCATCTCTTACCTGGTCCATCGGCTGTCACCAACGCCTCGCGCTGCATTCCGGCATCTGAAAGACAAAGGCTTACCTACTCTTCGCACGCTCCGGAGGCCTTCGGCGCTGCATCCCGCATCTGAAAGACAAAAGAAGGTGCGTTTAAAGACATTGGGCAACTTTATTACTCACGTGCCATTACTCCTTCCCACGCCGAATCCAGTGGGTATTCCAGCACCCTTCAGCTTCTCTAAAGCTCCGAACTTGTACCTGCAAGATAAAAGGGACAGTTAGTGCGCATCGTGAAGCAGGCTACAAGCGCTTACTTACGTGCTTCCAGGCGCTTCTATTCCTCACGCGGGTTCGATCCTCAACTCTCATCAGCCCGCCATCCGCCATCGCCGGAACCCTGCAAAACAAGAGATATCATTACAAAAGACTTTTAAGACATTTGAAGTGCCCAGAACTTACCGTTCGTGCAGTTAACGACGGACAGCAGTCCTCTGAGGTCAAGAGGCCTGCACCCTTATCCAGTGGAGAAACTGGTTACGGCACCCTGCCCCGAGGCAGATGGAGAGCTCGGCGTTCACTTACCTAAGGTGAGGGCGTTAACCTTTGGGGTTCTACAGGAGAAGAGAAAGGGAAGAGGGGAGAGGCACCCAATAACCCCAGTTCATTAATCCCATATTTTCAATCTGCAGACATCTTACTCTTCAAGTCAGACATACAGTGCACAGAGGTCCAGCCCAAAGAGCCAACTGTGTGTTACACATCACCTTTGAAGATACGGCATTCACCCAGTCAAGACCGGCGCCTCTGCGGGAATCAGGTGAGCGTTACAGAACACAAAGCCTACCGCAAAACTCCCACCCAGGCGTTATGGAAACCTCGGATACCGACCAGCTAGCCCAGTTACTTGGGGAACTAAGAGCAGAAGTGCATGCAGCCCGTCAGGAAACAAATGCTCTAAGAAGGGAACTGATTATTTCCAAGGAGCGAACAGACGATCTCGCTAGACAATTGCTACAGTCACAAGCCGGACAAACTCCATTACCCGCATCAGGGGCAAATCTTCCTTCAACATCCTCTACGAACCCAGTGCAGATCAACCTACCTGGGAATGTACCTCTGGCTCCGCCCGAACGATTTTCTGGTGACCCAAAGAGGTTTGCAGTATTTATTAATCAGTGCCGGTTGCACTTCTTATGCCGGCCAGCAGCCTTTCCAACTGATCAAGCTAAGGTAGCTTTCGTGCTTTCGTACCTTAGTGGCAATGCGGCAGACCGGTCGATCCCTCTAGTTAATCAAGATGATCCGGTTCTCCATGATTTTCAAGCTTTTCAGCTCAGTATGGAAAAACTGTTTGCAAGACATTCACAGGGGCAGGCCTAGGACAATGAGCTCCTTTCATTGCGACAGGGTAATCAAGACCTTTTGGCTTATATTGCGTCTTTCAACAGACTGATAGTGGAAACTCGATGGCCTGAGGACAAAAGGATTACGCTGTTTTATAGAGGTCTACGTGGAGAGCTTAAAGATGTGTTAGCCCAAGTAGTGAATCCCCCGCAAGACTGTTCGGACTATATTGACTTAGTCGTTCAAATTGACCGCAGACTGCAGAACAGGAAGGCCGATCGTTCCAAGTTTGATGCTCGAGTATTTTCCAAACCACCAACTCCTACCAAAGGAGTAGACTCCGGGGAACCCATGCAAATAGGGGGCCTGAAAGGACCACTAACACAAAAGGAGCGGGAAAGGAGAAAACAGCTGCAATTATGCCTCTATTGCCGAAACTCGGGGCACTTTCTTCGAGACTGTCCGGTGAAACCAGCCAAGAAGGCAGTAGGAGCTGCAGGTACCAGGGTCACAAACTCTGAGCAGGGAAACAACCTCGCCCGACAAGAATAGAGGTCCTCTTGCCGAGCGTTAAAACCAGTTCAGTGACCTCGCATTTCGTGATACCTATGGTCCTCATTAGCCCTGAACATCCGGATCGATTACATGCGATTGAAGCTTACGTCGACAGCGGTGCCATCGGCAATTATGTGGATCATGAAATGGTTTTGAGGATGAATCTGACTCTTTGTCCAAAGGCTGTAAAGGACGTCATTACTACGGTGGATGGTACGGAGATAGCCTCCGGACCAGTAACGCATACCACCCAAGAAGTGACGCTAGTAAGTCAAGATGGACACCATGAGAAGATCGTGTTCGATGTGATCAAGGCCGCTCAGTTCCAGATTATTCTAGGAATTCCTTGGTTAGAGAAGCACAATCCTCAGATCGATTGGCGAGCAAGAACGGTTCAGTTTCCAGAATGTGTCTCTACTTGTCACCCTCGACCTGGTGTTGCACTGGCAGCAATTTCCTCGGAGGCACCCCGGTTACCTCCTGAATACCTAGATTTCCAAGATGTTTTCCGGAAGGATCAGGCTAACTCTCTACCTCCTCATAGGTCTTATGACTGCCAGATAGACCTGATACCTGGATCTACTCCTCCTTGTAGTAGAATTTATGCCCTCACCGAGCCTGAGAATCTTCACCTCCGACAATACCTGGATCAATACCTAGCGAATGGGTTTATTCGTCCTTCCAAGTCCCCTGCTTCCTCAGCTTTGTTCTTCGTTCCAAAAAAAGAAGGGGACCTTAGAACTTGTATAGATTATCGCGCCCTGAACCAGATCACCGTTAAGAATAGATATCCGTTACCTTTGATCCCTGAACTCCTGGACCAAGTCAGAAAAGCATGCATATATACAAAGCTGGATCTTAGAGGAGCCTACCCCTTGGTACGAGTAAAAGAGGGCGATGAATGGAAGACGGCCTTCCGCACCAAGTATGGGTTATTTGAATATCAGGTCATGCCCTTTGGACTTTGCAATGCCCCGGCCGCCTTTCAATATTTTATGAACGATGTCCTCAGAGAGCTCATAGATGTGTGTGTTGTTGTTTACATTGACGACATCCTCGTTTATTCTTCATCGGAAACTGAACATCGGAAACACGTGAAAATGGTCCTCGAGAGATTGCGTCAACACAATCTTTTCGCTAAGTTGGAAAAATGTGTTTTCAACGTGACTGAAGTTGAATTCTTGGGATTCATATTATCACCTAGCGGAGTGCGTATGGATTCAAAGAAGGTCGATGCAATTCTCAAATGGCCATCGCCATCCTTCGTAAAAGGTGTTCAAAGCATGTTAGGCTTCGCTAACTTTTACTGCAGGTTTATCCCCGAATTCTCTCGAATAGTCCAGCCCATCACCGCCTTGTTAAAGAAAAACAAACGTTTTGAATGGTCTACCGAGGCGGAACAAGCTTTCCAGAATTTGAAGACTAGATTTATCTCTGCACCGATCTTAAAACATCCTCGCCCAGAACTCCCCTACATCGTTGAAACTGATGCTTCGAGCCTTGCCATGGGGGCAGTTCTATCACAAAAGACCCAGTAACCAATCAGTTGCATCCCGTCGCATTTTGGTCCCGCAAATTCTCCCCTCCTGAAATCAATTACACTATTACTGATAAGGAACTTCTAGCTATCAAGTCCGCCTTTAAGGCTTGGCGGCATTATCTTCTGGGGGCCCGACACACCGTTACTGTGATTACAGATCGCCGAAACCTGCAATATTTGAAAACCGCAAAAGCTCAATCCTCTAGGCAACTCCGTTGGGCACTATTCTTTGCCGAGTTTGACTTCATAATTACCTATCGACCTGGTACAAAAAACGGTAAAGCTGATGCCCTTTCTCGGATGGGAGTGGAAGAACATTTGATCAATCCTAAACCTGTACCTATCATTCCCGAACAAAGAATTCTAGGTGTAATCGCCACACAATCCATAGAGGAAGTTAAGGATAAAGCCAGGCTACTGGTAACTCCAGCAGACATACAGAATTGGCATCTGCAGGGAAAGGACTTTACAGTGAAGGACAACCTATTATATTTCCAAGAACGGTTATACCTGCCCAGCACAGGTTTACAGAAAAAGGTAATCTCTTGTTATCACGATTCTTTAATGGAAGGACATCCCGGTATGACCAAGACCTCGGAAAAGATCAAGCGCTACTTCTGGTGGCCGTCTTGGAAAAAAGATATCAGAGACTTTATAATGTCCTGTGGAGTATGCGCCCAAAACAAGAGTCAAAAGGAAAAACCAGCCGGCCTCCATGCTCCGGATACAATACGATCCTAGTAATCGTGGACCTATACTCGAAGATGGCGCATTTCATTCCACTCAACGGCTTACCAACAGCAGCAACTCTGGCCCGAGAATTTCTCGAAAACATCGTCCGACTGCACGGTTTTCCTTCAGTTCTAATTTCGGATCGAGGTAGTCAATTTATTTCTCATTTTTGGCGAAGTTGCTGTCGCTCGGCTCAAATTGATGTGAGACTTTCGACCAGCCACCACCCTCAAACCGACGGACAAACCGAGAGGACCAATCAAACTCTGGAACAGTATTTGCGCTGCATGCTACAACAAACTGAAAAAACTTGGAAAGATATCCTTTGGATAGCCGAATATGCCTACAATAACTCTGTCCACTCGGGAACTGGGAAGACCCCGTTTTTTCTTTTATACGGTAGTCACCCTCGAACCTCGGAGTTGGATCCACTCCAAGATCTTGGAACACCAGCAGTAGACCACCTGCATTCTACAATCACCCAAGCCTTTAAGGAAGCCGTTTCTCACCTTCAAAGGGCTACAGAACAATACAAGAAAGGAGCAGACCAACATCGGAAGGAAGCCCCCCAATATCAAGTAGGAGATCAAGTCTGGTTATCCACCAAATATCTACCTCTAAAAGGACCACGCACATTCAACCCAAGATACCTTGGTCCCTATTCCATCACTACCATAGTAAATCCAGTAGCGGTCAAGTTGGACTTGCCCCCTCACATGAAGATGCATCCGGTCTTCCACGTCTCTCTATTAAAACCCGTGCAACCTCAAACCCGACTAACTACATCTCCAAAACCTATTCTAGTTGATGGAGAACTCGAGTTTGAAGTCAAAAGCACCCTGGATTCCAAGATCTCCAAATCTAAACTATTTTACCTGATTGACTGGAAAGGCTACGGTCCCCAAGAAAGATCCTGGGAACCTGCAGAATATGTCCAAGCGCCTCGTCTAATCAAAAGATTTCATCGAACATTTCCTAACAAGCCCAAACCCCCGGAGAAGCCCGGTTTGGGAGGGGCCTTGAGGGGGGGTGCTGTCATGATCTCTGCTTCCAAAAGATCAGGACATGCCCAACTCCCTTGGAAGCAGACCCATAACCCCGGTTCCGAGTGCCAGCCAGTCCCAATTGGGACCTTTTGGACCCTGTCCTGGCGCCAGTGGCACCAGGCTCATAAAGATGCCCAGTCCCAGCGCTGGAAGCGCCCAGCTCATAATGCTTGGGTGGACTTACCTGCAGCAGACCATGCTGCTTACTTACCTGCCAGTTGAACCCCTGATCCTCTTCTGTTTGGGACTACTTTTCCTGTTGGGTGGGGCAGGAGCCACTCCCTAGGTTCAGAACACTGGAACTCTTCTGGAAAGCAGGAACTCTTTTCTTACCTAGGCGTGGCTGTGGAAGGAGACACCTAAGCACTACAGGAGGCTATTTAAACCACACCCGATGGATGAATCTTGCTTTGTGTTATTCTGCATTCTCTGCAGCAGAACGCTCATCGTGTCTTCTGCTTCTGATCCTGGGCCTAAGGGAACAAAGGCTTACCATCCTGGAATCCAGTCTTCAGCAGCAGCTGTAAAGACAAAGAAAGAACAGGTTAGCACTACGGTCTTCAGTGGCAGCGCATCTCTTACCTGGTCCATCGGCTGTCACCAACGCCTCGCGCTGCATTCCGGCATCTGAAAGACAAAGGCTTACCTACTCTTCGCACGCTCCGGAGGCCTTCAGCGCTGCATCCCACATCTGAAAGACAAAAGAAGGTGCGTTTAAAGACATTGGGCAACTTTATTACTCACGTGCCATTACTCCTTCCCACGCCGAATCCAGTGGGTATTCCAGCACCCTTCAGCTTCTCTAAAGCTCCGAACTTGTACCTGCAAGATAAAAGGGACAGTTAGTGCGCATCGTGAAGCAGGCTACAAGCGCTTACTTACGTGCTTCCAGGCGCTTCTATTCCTCACGCGGGTTCGATCCTCAACTCTCATCAGCCCGCCATCCGCCATCGCCGGAACCCTGCAAAACAAGAGATATCATTACAAAAGACTTTTAAGACATTTGAAGTGCCCAGAACTTACCGTTCGTGCAGTTAACGACGGACGGCAGTCCTCTGAGGTCAAGAGGCCTGCACCCTTATCCAGTGAAGAAACTGGTTACGGCACCCTGCCCCGAGGCAGATGGAGAGCTCGGCGTTCACTTACCTAAGGTGAGGGTGTTAACCTTTGGGGTTCTACAGGAGAAGAGAAAGGGAAGAGGAGAGAGGCACCCAATAACCCCAGTTCATTAATCCCATATTTTCTATCTGCAGACATCTTACTCTTCAAGTCAGACATACAGTGCACAGAGGTCCAGCCCAAAGAGCCAACCGTGTGTTACACATCACCTTTGAAGATACGGCATTCACCCAGTCAAGACCGGCGCCTCTGCGGGAATCAGGTGAGCGTTACATCACAGTGCCGTTGTGTGAGTCTTGTGTGTTTCTACTTCCAGTTTCTATATAGGAACGATGTTAAGTCCTGTGACTCATTATGGAGTGATATAGAAAAGAAGATGTTCCTCAAGTCTATTGCTGCGAAGTGCATAGCTTCTGTTGGGATGCTGCACAAAATTGTTGCTGGATTCAGACGAATGGGAATTCTGCCTCAGCAATTTGGTTCAGAGGGCGCAAACCCATGAATAAATCGCCATGATCCCCCTGTCACCTTTTTCACGCATTGAGAACACTATCCCTTGGTCCATGAATGAAATGGTCATGTTAAATCGGCTCATCATGTCTCTACCCACTATATTTACTGGTGTCTGTCAGGAATAGCACACTGGTATGGTCAAGTCGTGTTCTCCCACAGAAAGTGCTAATTCATCAGTAAAAGGAACCAAATACACTCCAGTGTTACACTGCGATTCTGAAGGCACCAGAATACCCTGCTTCACTAATGCGGTGATCTGTCTCAGAAAATCCCTCGTCTGCTTCTCTTGATAGGGGATACTGTCTTGCCCTTGGTAAAATAGACCCTGGTTCAAGCTTTATCTTGAACCGTCCTATCCCTTTTAACATACCCATGTCATAGGGGCTATCGGTTCATAAGACACTGGGTACCAGCCCTAAGTCTTCCTCAAGAAAAGGTGGTGGTGGTTTTTTGCAACACAGCCATTCTCTGTGGCACTTCTCAATAAAGTATTTCCACCCAATGTGTAATGCTTATGTCAAATGCCACCTTGCTATCTGATCGGTCGTCTTGGAATAGTTCCTCATCAGTCATGTCAGTCAACCTGTATCCTTCCCTCAATGCGATTACAGTTCTCCACGATCATCCTGGATCGTCTGTCCCATGCAGTACTATTCTGTCATCTCTCACTATTTCTGCCTCATATTATATTGGGATCCCTTTTCCTTTTTTCTCATCTAGAGGAACCTATGGTCTAAATAAGAAATCATTGGGTATGCATAGCAGCCTACCCTATATCCCTGGGAGCCATGCAATTAATACTTCCACCCCATATTAAAACAGTTCAATCTCCACTGGCACCCCCCTCTGTACCGCCTGGCCACAATAAGCTTGGATGAGTTCCCTCACATTCATGTAATGAATCCCTGGCATTGAGCACACTATCCCTTGGTATGTGAATGAAAAGGTCATGTTAAGCCGGCTCATCATGTCTCTACCCATTATATTTACTGGTGTCTGTTGGGAATAGAACAGTGGCATGGTCAAGTTGTGTTCTCCCACAGAAAGAGGTAATTTGTCAGTAAAAGGAACCAAATCCATGGCCCCAGAAAATCCCTGTGCGTTTATGACAATACCTGACATTGGGTATCTCCCCCTCCCTAATACAGGACCAAGTCGCCCCCCCCATATCCACAATAATGGAAAACGTCCTGTCACCTATAGTCACCTCTATATGTGGTTCCTCAGCCGGATTGGGTGTAACAGACAGTATTGAACACAGGTCTATCTGTGGGCTGTCCTATTGTGGATATAATGACATTCCCGTCCCTGTAAATGGGTTACCCCTACAACAGTCGCCCCTCCTGGCTTTCTCACGGGAGCCGACATTGTGGAGCCCACATGTGTTGTGGTTATGATGTTCTGTTGAATCTGTGCCTACTGTGCTGGTTGTGATTGCTACATGTGTCCATGCATCTGTAATGCATGTGTCATGGGCTGATAATGCTGCGTTTGCATGTCTTGGGTATGCATCTGTTGTGGTACTTACATTTGCACCGCCAATTGGTCTTTGCTGTCCCCTATGAAAACCTCCTGCATTCTGCTGCAATGGGTGTCCAAACCCTCTTTCCCGAGGTATCCCTCCTCGTCCTCTCAGCCACTTATTCATATCTCCTCGTCCTGCAAAACCTCACCCTCTCATCTGTGGTCGGCTTTGCCCATGCTGAGCAACTACTCCTTTGGGGTAATCAATATCGCCCCTTCCATGGTATACTTAGATCATTTATTCTGCACTAACTTTGCTTGTTCTTGTTTCCTCTCCTCACGCTTCTTTCTCACATTCTCTTGCATTAGCCTGCAATAGTGCACTATATTCCGCGGGATTTCTGACCACGGCTTTGCCTCCATCCCCATTAGTTTCCTCAGCTGCTTTTGCACTTGATCGGGTAACCCCTGACATAATATATAATAAAATAACCCCACTGTTTTGTCCCACGGCACGGTTCTCTCATCTCAAGATGCCATTTCTCTTGAATCAGTTGAATATATTAAAGTGAGTCTTTTTCTTCACATATTTTGCGAGCCATAATCGTGCTTATGTCCGAGCTGTCTTGGTATTGCACCCATAGAGCTTGCCATACAGCCACTCGCCCGTTATCGAACGGCACACCATTGTGTGCCATGTTTTGTGCTGTCACTCCTGGACCCTGCTCTTTTCTATACTTTTTATTATTATTATGTTTATTTGTTTATAGTTAAAAAAAACCTTTACAAAATTGTTCAAAGATACAAAGATACATAAACAATTTCACAAGTTACTACAAAAAAGAATGAATACAGAATTTCACATCTCAGATTCAACAAATAATAAAAGGATCAATGCAAAATTTCATCTAAAATTCACCAACATTTCCTTAGAACATTTACTCTAAAACAAGCTAAAAGATAACCAAAAACTACAATATACAATGATTATTGTCTAATACTCAAATTCATATTAAAGTGCGTCGACCTATTTATAACAAAATCATAAAACAGAGGAAGTTTCCATTTTATTAACAATCATCTATATGAAGGACTAAAACAGACCACACTCTATCTTCAGAAATCTTACAACCGCTAATTGCAATGTTTTTTTTTATCGAATAACATGCATTTCCACACCTGATCCAAGTCCACTTTTGATACATCGGGGACAAAGCGAGTGAAATAATGGAATCTCTTTTGGCTCAGAGTAGGGCACTCTAAAAGCAAATGTCTCAATGTTTCTTTTACTTCCGGATCCTTGCAAGATCTACACAATATAACAGAGGCCGGCGGTTTTGCTCTTGCCGCCAATATTTCCCCAGTAAGTAAGATATTGAATCTGAATCTCATATACAGATTTCTCCACACTCTGTAAGGAAAAGCATATAAATAGGGTTCCATGGAGCCCATATATTTATAATAGGACACCATATGGTAATACAACCTATATTGGGACAATTTCTTAGTTGTATTGAACCAATCCTTATTTTGCAATAACTGTTTCACTTTTTTAACATTCAAAATGAGTGTAATCAGGGATACTCCAACAGAACTCAGTAAAGTCTTACAAATTACTCATCATTTCATCACCAATGTTGATTTGGGGGTACCTTGTCTCAACAAATCGGGCAATTCATTATACAAATTATTTTTAGTTTGAGAAATAAGATTGCGGAATAAAAGTAAACATTTCCACTCTACAATGCTCCTCAGTGATTGTAAACCAAATTCATTCCGGATAGCGACAAGAGGGACACATTTCGGGAGGCAGATCATTGTTTCTCTAAGAATCTTCACCTCCAGTTTGGCAATGTCCAATTTACCCATAATATATAGAATTTCACTACCATATAAGATTTTAGGAATAGTTTTCTGTTTATAAAAGCTTAATTATGGAGTACCAGAAAATCCACCAAATTTGCGGCCCACTATGCGCATTTGTGTCGCACATACCTTGACAAAAAATGGTTCTGCACTTGAACCGTATTTAATTTAGCGCTCACAAAGAAGCCTAGATATATTATTGAATTTTTACTTCCCCGTTTATAAAAAAAAAGCTTTTTAGAGGGACTTTTCTCTTTCCGCTAAAGCACAAGATGGGCGATTTTTGAGGATTTACTGCTAGACCGTTCCATGACATGTAAGTTCCAGGGGTTGTTAACAAATATTGTAGGCCCACAGGAGACAAATCAAACAATAGAAAGTCATCCGCATAGGAGCACCAACACATTGTTTTGCCTTCCAACTTCGGTTGAATAAAGGAGGCATTCAACAGTGATGGCCCAATATCAGATCTATACAGATTATACAAAATTGGAGCAGATATACAGCCTTGTCTGAGGCCATTAGACGTCTTAATTGGCGTGGATAAAAGACTGTCGTTATTTAATTTAATTTATATCATTGATCATTCGTGTCAGTGAATCAAGATATGCAAAAGATCTTGTGGTAGACCAAATAAATACAATTTCTTCCAAAGAATAGGATGATTCACCAAATCAAAAGCAAGGGAGAGATCCATGCACGCCAGATAAACAGGATTTCCCCCCTTTTTCCATTCCAATTCTTGTAATAGGGAGATTAAAAGACCCCCTGCCACAGTGCCAACTCCTTTTCTAAAACCAAATTGAAAGGGTGATAGAATCTGATTTTTAACTGCCCACTGGTCAATTTGTTGAAGAATAAGACTTGCGTATATTTTAGAATCAGAATCCAAAAGGACAATAGGACGGTAATTTGATGGCAGGGATCTATCCCCTTTCTTATAAATAGGGATTATATAACTCATATTCCATGATCTAGGAATGATCTTGGTGCTGTTGATATCTTGGAAGAGAAGAAATAGAGCCTTTGACCACTTGTCCGGATTGCCCTTAAAAAGAGCATTCAAAAGCCTGTTAGGCCCTGCAGCTCTGGAGGAACTAGCCTTAATAATCCTCTCTCTAATCATGCCAATTGAAAAATTACATTTCCACTGCGGGACTACTTGCAAATAAGATGGTTGCTCTATCCTCTCACTTCTGCTTGCATACAGATTTTTGTAATGTCCCACACATATCTGTTCCCCAATAGGGTTAAGATTCTGTTCTACTTCAGATTTGGAGATTCTATTTATGAGTAGCCAGAATTGTCTTATTGAATTAGCTTTCAGCAAGCACAACATGTCCCCATTGTCTGATTGAAACATCTTGCATTTATAACTTTTAAGCCAATTTGTGTGTGTTTGTTTCAGGTATTTGGACGCCTCACTCCAGGCAATTTCAGATATTTTCAATACTTTCAGTTGCCTTAGTGATCTACGTAATAGAGCCTTACTTGCTTGCACAATAGAGTCATATTTATGAAGATGCTTCTTGTTAACCTGTTTTTTCCCAATTGTCTTTACTGAACTTTCAATCAATGTTTTGACATAAGGGCCAAAATGCTCATGAGTAAACCTGATTTTCTTTTCTTCAAAAGTAGAATCCTCATGATCTTTACAGAATAGATTATTATACAATTCTACATTGCCCGAATGCCAAATAAACCTGTTATTTCCAATATTCAAAACCAAATGCCATGGCATCTGGTCAGGTACCACCTTAGGGCTTTGTATACGTAAGTTCAGCTCTAGCATCCTATGATCACTCATCTGTTTAGATCGTACTGTAAAGCTCTCTGCCAGATTATAGCTATACTCAGAAACAAAAATATTATCAATTGCTGAGGACCTATCTCCCAGGGACCAGTTAATATATGGTTTCTCTGGTTTCATCATTTGATGTACTGATTTAAGGCCCCAGATTTTACACAGCATATTCCAACCCATTAAATCAATTTTTTTGTATATCGTGCTCAACGATTGAAGGTCAGGATTCCCAAAATGCTCACCATTAAAATTCATAGGGGCGACATCTGATATCCCTTCATGCTCCGTTACACAGTTCATGTGAGAATTCAAATCCCCCATCAATAAAATTTGCAGCCCTGCATATTGAAAAAACATTTCTCCATGATCTCCTCCATTTTTGTGATCACCTCATGTAAATTAGATCCTGGCAACCAGTAAATATTCCAGATTAATATATAAGCGATACTATCTAACTTTACCAATGCCCCCAAAACATGGGGAGAGATTGTAAAGATTTCCATCACACAAATGCCCTCTCCAAGCTTGAATGCTATGAGTAGCCCACCCCTTGGCCGGCCTAGTGGACCATGGTGGCCAAAAGGTGGTGACACTCAAATCCATCGAACTGCGCATAGGAAGTCATCCATGCTTCCTGACTACACAGAATATTTTTAGTACGCAATAAAGAACATAGTTCAAAGGATGAAAACAGATGAAAATTCCCTCGTGAGTTCCAAGAGAGTATTGGGAATGCATTATCTGGGACTATGTTTGTTGTTTTAGATTTTGCGACTGTGAGATAGAGTCTCGAAGGCTCAGGGCAAGCAATCTCCAGCTTGAATCCTTGTCCTGGAAACTCTCTGATTCTTTTTTTTGGTTCTGTCCTCCCATATATCCCGATCCCCACAAGTCATTACGGGCGTATCCCTCTTAGGGTTGCAGGCCATCACCAAAAATCAGTATTTCAAAACCCCTCTTGTTAAACTGATCTAACTCTGCTAAGATGTTTTGAAATACAAGTTTAGAATAAAAACTATTCTCACGTGATCAAAGCACTGGGGATGATTATAATCCATCCCTTTTAACGTCGGCAGAAGTCAGGTTTGCCAGAGCAGGGATATCATTGAAGAGATGTAGGGACCTGTGCCTATTCATTGCCGGTTGCATACCGCAATCAAATAGGGGATACAGTAAAATGCTGGGGAAATCTAAAAGGCATGGTTTCCTCCATGGAATATGCTCAACTCCGTATCCAAATAGATTTTGGGAAGCCTTTTATCCGCCTCTCCCACAGATGCTCTTGGGGGTGTAAAGTGGGCTTATCAAAAGGATGCATATTGACTGAGTGGATTTTATCTATTCCTTCCAAAATGGGCTTGTCAGGTAAATACGGATTCACCGGAAGGTTTTTTTCCGCTACTTCCAGAGAGGGCAGAGGAACAGAGTTCATGATACTAGAATCGGCTAGTATGCCCTCATTTTACCTGTAATTCTTGAGATGTAACTGGATCAGAGTCCTTTGGAACCTGACTTAAACTTTTATTCTCTAAGGGAAATCTACCCTTCAGGGCATCTTCGACTGCTATATGACTCACAAGGGCCACATCATTATTACTCAGTAGAGTTGTATCTTGGAGCCCAGTCAATGGTTCACTGACAATTGCTTTATCTCCCGAAGAGTTAACTATCTTTAACGTATCTCCCACCGGTAGATGACTTGACTGCGCATTGTCAGGCGCCAGGAGATTAGCTTTTGACTGGGGCACACTAAGTGACAGATTCGATACAGTAGAGACTTTCCCAGAATTAGATGTGACAGGCTTCAAAAACAGGCCATAACTTTCTTTGGGTTCACCCCCTGAGACACATTTGCTCCTATCTAGGTGTTTATCTTTAAGAGCTATAGTTGTTTTAGGAGGATATGTTTTATGAGTCATTTCTTCAGATAAAGTGTTTGAGGGGAGGCTATAAGCACCTCTCTCGGAATTACTAATCACCACGGATGGCTCTATTATTTCTACCTCTGCATCAGAGAGTAGTTTAGGAATTGTATCCCTTTGTTTAAGGAGTGTTAGGGTCCCGCCCTTGCTATTTTTCTTATTTTTTTTGTTATTTTTATTTTTTTTATCCGTGGGCCCCTTTTCATCTGGCAGGTTTTTCTTTATGGCCGGTGATTCTGGGACTCTTGATTTTGCAATGGAAGTAGTCAAAGGGTTAGGAAAGGGTTCTTTTGGTGCTAATTTTCCGTCCACTTCTTGTGGATTGGTATTCCCAAAGCCAGCATTCTGGTGACTATTTTTGTAGGCAAAAGATCCATTGCTTCTATACAGGTTTTGGCCTTGGTGATCTGTCTCTCCATGAGTATTCTAATTTCTATAAACCCCATAGAGTGACATTTTTGTTCTTGTAATATTGATGACAGAAGCCCCCTAGTTTCTGAAATCTGACATGATTGCTGGGAGGATGGGCAACAAGGTATATCCTGAAGATGTTGTGACAAATCGTGCAGATCCGCATCTGCAGTGAAGAAGGCAGGTGGAGTATCCCAAAAGGATGTCTCCAGTAAGGCTGAGGTGACCTTCTTGGGTACAGTTCCAAACATGCTGGAGCTAGAAGCTTCCTCCTGTAAAACCTGCCCTTTACCGCCCAAAGATAGCAAGGAAGAGTGTGCCATTGCCTCTGCATCTAATAGGAGAGAGTCACTAGGCTCTGGAGGGGAGGGAGGCAAAGGCATATTCATTGCCATCCTTAACATGTTTTTTACCATTGTAAGACAGTATATCATCATATAGTCTTATGCCCTGAACTGTTGAGCTCCTTGTAGCGGGGCCTACAGAGTTAGCCCGAGAATACACCTATTCAGTGCTGTTCCGATGTCGTGACATAGCAGTGAGCAATATTTATTTCCAACATTCACCTGTTATGGCAACCTCTGATAATTAGACAACAGCACTACTGTAAAATAGGTCAAAAGCAATGCATCATCAACAAAATATCCAGGCATCTCACATAGCCTCCATGGCGTGTTTATGAGAGGTAATAAGATACCACTCACTCCTGTGTTACTAATCCAGAACAGAAGTGACTATAGTACAATAAACACAGCCAAGCTGCAGTCTGCTACCAACAGACTGTAGATCTAAAAGGTAGACAATTGCTAGGCTGCACTTCATCACTCCCTCTATTACAATCAACACAGCAGAGAGGGCTTCAGCTGGCACTAAAATACCTGCCAACTAACCCAGAATTTGTGCATAATGGAATACAAGCCTTCATTTCTCAAAGATACATTAAATATAATGGTCAATCGTTCTAAACCCAATTTAACCACACGCGCTAAAGACACACAAATTAGGTTTCCATATTACTCATAACCCGTGCAGCTCACCGCTAGCCACTAAATTTTTCAACCGTGGGAACACGGGAACCCCTGCTGGAGATGTAGCCTTAGCCTTAGCCTCAGCTTCCGTCAAATAAAGAAATAAATGGAAAAAATAAATAAATCTGCGGGCTCCGTGCACCCGCCACACACCCAAACAGCCTAACAGCACCACTTAGCGATCACTTGGGTGCACGCGTGCTGGTGCGCAATCCCACTAAGGTTATAGAACGTAGGGCAGGGGGGCGGGTCCAATTAGAAAAAAGAAAAAAAACAAGATCTGCAACAAAGAAGAAAAGGGACACAATTAAGAGCTCGCACAAGAACTCAAAGGAGTTAATGAGGTAAGTTCAGCAAAAAGTTCAGCAAAGAGTCCAGGGGACAAAACAGGCGTAATTACTTCAGGCCGTTTCACTTCTTTCACCGCTTGCGCCTTCCTTACGCCGACTGCCGTCCACACGAAGATAGCCGCAGCTTGGAGGAGAGGCAGGGGAGCTAGCCTAACAGCGCCACTTGGCGACCACTTGGGTGCGCCCGCTCGGGTGCGCAAGCCCGCTAAGGTTATAGAACGTAGGAGCAGGGGGTGGGTCCAATTAGAAAAAAGAAAAAAAAACAAGATTTCAGGCCGTTTCGCTTCTTTCACCGCTTGCGCCTTCCTCACTCCGACTGCCGTCCACACGAAGATAGCCGCAGCTTGGAGGAGAGACAGGGGAGCCAGCCTAACAGCACCACTTGGTGACCACTTTCCTATACATCGTCAGCTACCTCCCCGAGAATGGCTGAGAGTAGACTCTTCATGTGCCCTACCACTAATGTCGTCCCGGCTGTCATACTTTCGATCTCATAAATCCACTTGCCAGCCCCAGCATTTAATGAAGGCAGCTTGCATCAAATTATCTTTGTCAATTTGCTGCAATGCAATATACTGAGGTCACTCCCCACCCTTTTCCAGTAATGGGCACTGTGTCAGTGACAGCCCACCCTCCTGTCTTCCCATGTCTTTAGTGGTGGTGAACGCCCTTGCCATCTTTGTCCTTTTCTGTCCTGGCTGAGCCCTGAGCCTTTGCGCATACAGAGTGATATTGTCCGCGCTCCGCGGCCCACCCTCGGGATGTGGTAGTCACCCTTCAATGTCCTTCTCTCTTCTACCCATGTTTTCTTCGCCTTCCCATATTATGTTTCTGTCTGGGCTTGCTTCACTAAAGCGTTGAGAGTGTCTTCTCTCCTCCTCATTTTCGCTCCCCTGTGAATCCTCGTCTGACCCCATGGTCCCAATACTACTGTCACTGTCCCCTTCTCTGTCTTCATCAAAGCAACACCTCCTTAATCTTTTATCTTCCTGCTGCTTTATCTTCGTTCGGTCTATAACTCCACGCTTCCCCCTCACTGAGGGTTCAGCAATCCTGGTTGCCTGTGGGGCAACTGAGCTGATTCTCCTGCTCCTATAGAGTTCCCCTATCCTTCATCGTATACCTTCCCCATCCTCATCTTCTAAACATGAAGTCCATTTCAATTTCTACCACATTTGAATGATGTCTTTCTCTGCTCTCGTCTCTGTCTCGTTCGCTTCTGCACTTCTCTCTTTCCCTGCATCAGTGTTCTTTAACAAGCTGCTAGACTTCTAACCTCCTTTTCTCCTTCTTCATTTGCAGTTGCCTATCCCACGCTTCTGCTTTCATCCTTGCTATGTCTTTTAGCTCTCTTTGTTTTCTTCTCCCCCTTTACTCTTCTCTTCCCTTTCCCTTCTGTGCACTTTCTCCATTATCTCAGCCCATTCTTTTGCTTCCACCTCTGCATCTTTGTTACTCATTAATTCCTTCCCCATATGCACTGTCTCTCTTGCTGTTTTCCCATCTAGTTTGAGCAATATTTGTCCACATATCCATTAATTTGGTACTACCAATTCTTGGACTTCACTAAGCCTTTTTCCCCCTAAGGCATTATCATTCAGCTTTGCTTGCATCTTGCTGTGGTCCTTACATTTGCTGCTACTGTCTCACACTGTTCTAAATGCTTGCTTTGCGCCATCAGGTGCTCCGTTGATACTATACGCTGGGTGTGTGAAGTGGGATTGGTCTATCCCACTGCTACTTTTAATTCCTTCATGGGATAAAATCCCTTGCTTTCTGTTGCTATGTCCATGTCTGTTGTTTGAGGAGGGGGAGGGGGAGCCAAGGGCGGTTCATCCTTTGTATCCCATAGGCTCAGTATCCAATGCCGCTGAACCAAGTTCACTTCTTCGTCCTGAAAGATTTTCCATAATTCTAATAAGGCCAATCGTTTGCTTAGTTTATTCCCCTTATAAGCGTCCTGCAAATAAGTGTTCATTTGTTGCTGTACACATTTGGAAAAACATCTGTCTTTGGGCCATGGCTTTGCCAATTTGCCTTCTGTATCACGAGTCCATTCTGCACTACCTTGCATAATGTGTCTTGATACCGCGGGAGGTATTTGCACAAATGCTGAAGAGGTGTATCCCTCATTTTCGTCACCTTATGTAACACTTGATCAATACTTACTTGACCTCAAATCGGGATTTCGATATATCAAATGTTAATCAATACAATATACCAAATCTTTTTTTTAGCCTCCCCGGCTCACCACCAAAAATACATGCGTGCTCCGTGCACCACCCCTCTGTGGGTTTCCGTCCTGAAGGATGAATCACAATTGCACCTGTACATCCCAGCTGTTTACAACTGCAATAAAGTGTGGCTGCTAAGAGGTGTTGAAAACAGACTTTCCCTAGACCTACTGGGCCTCATTACAACTGAGACGAACGGGTTAACGGGCTCCGCTAAAAGGTTCCCTCGCGGGACCCGGTAAGGAACGCCTGGTCAAACCAGGCGTCCTTACCGGGTCCTGCGAGGTGACCAGGGAGCTAACAACGGGCCGGCCGTAATCAGCCCGTTGTTAGCTCCCTCACCCATTCCCATTGAGCCCTATGGGGGCTCAAATGGGAATGGGGAGGTCCGGGCCCGGGTTCCTGGAGGGAGGAATTACCGGGCCCTCCGAACATCGAATGGCCCGCTTAATTCCCCATTCAGGGACCCGGACCCGATTTTGGCGGCAGCCATGCCGCCAATATCGGCATGGCTGCCGCCAAAGTCGTAATGAGGCCCACTGTCTCTGAGGGAAGTTCTAAGTTCTGAGCAGGCCAAATGCTCTGGCTGGTGCATGTCCAAAGTAGGGGGGAGATGTGAACACAGGAGCTATAATTAAGGCTGAACTCTGAGTGGGGATCTCTGTGTATCAAATGCATCCCCATTTACGATCTGCACCCTAAACCTCAAACAGCAAGGTGGCCGGCCCACAGAGACAAATGGCCTGGAGGAAGGAAACCTTGTGTTTGCACATATGAAGATTATTTTGTTTAAATGGACTATCACAATAGTGGCTTTTCCCCAGAAACTACAAATCACACTGTATACATGTATGTTTTATTTTTTAGATAATTTCAAGGAGATTTTGGTGATATAAAATGTGTCCATCTGCGACTTAGGGAATTGTAATGGCAAGCTAACATGTCCAGAATGTGAGAGTTTGCGTGCTGGTGGATGGTATAATTAGGAATATGGTTAATAAATTACATGTTCCTACCTATTATGCTTTTTGTAAAAATGGCTGAAAAATGCCAAACAGCAGAGCAAAAGGGTGCAGACCCGGCTATAGTTATATTAAATTCCCCCTGATTAGCTGAATCAGAAAATATATATGTTATGGCAGTTGCTAGTAAAATTCTGAAGTTTTTCCACATAACAAGTTGGTGTCAAACATTTCACATGAAAACAAAGGGGATTGCAAATGGGAATTGCCATATGTCTGCTCCAGACTCCTAAACCAATCCTTGGAGAGAGGCTGGAGCTGGGAGGAGAGAGAAGGGTTACTGACCAATCCTATTTGCGAGAACTCTTGTAGGGTACTCCCCAAGATTGTAAACTTGATGGTGTCATTGCTGCTATATCAAGTGGATGCACTATAAGGAAGGGACAGAGCTGATAAAATTTACCATTGGGGAGAGCTGCTGAAAATGACCATCTGACAGCTGCCAGGAAACACCCAAAGGATACTTTGCAGAGGTTTCCTCTGAGTGGAGCTGTCTATTTCTGGGAAGGCCTAAAAGCAGACTGGGTCCTATGGTGGAGAGCTGGGGATCATCCTTAAGAGTGGAGTGACCAGACTCCTACCATGCCTTGTACTGTCCTTCCAGAGGGTCCTGACATGCAACTGACTTCCCTGCACTTTAAACAGAGGTTTTCTATTGAAGTAGAATTGAACCCTTTGCAACCAAAAAAGGTGGGGGATCTGCTGTCCTTAAATCCTTTCCCTTTATAACAGATGATGGGGGTCAAAACTGTGTAGATCCTTAGCCTATTTAACTAAAACAATATTAATTAATTCCCCTTGTCAGAACACCATGGGTGATTTTTGTTGAAATTCAAAATTAACAAAGCTGATTCCCGGTGTGCACTAAAAACTTTAGAGTGTAATTTCATTGCGTATTGTTTCTGTTTGGCTTCCCTCACACTGGCCTTTAAGTGGAAGGGGCCTGAAATCGAAAATTCCCAAACCATCCCATTTTTTACCATTCAGCTTCCCCAACACAGGCCTTTAAGTTGAGGGGAGTCTGAAATCCAAAATTCTCTTAACCATCCACATTTTTGCTGTCCAGCTTCCCCAACGCATGCCTTTAAGTGGAGGGGTGTCTGAAATCCAAAATTCTCTAACCATGCCCATTTTTACCATCCAGCTTCCCCAACAAAGGCCTTTGAGTGCAGGGGGGTCTGAAATCCGAAATTCTCAAACCATCCTCATTTTTACAGTCTAGCTTCCTCAACAAAAGGCCTTTAAGTGCAGGGGGTCTGAAATCACAAAACTGCTAAATCATCCTGTGTTTATTTTAAAACAAAAGTGTGGGTGAAATAACAATTGCTGTATTCATTCACACACATTTGTCAAACTAAAGTGCTAGCCTTTTAAGCGCACATGAAAATGGAAATTGCACAGCATTTCATTTGCTTATTGATCAGTTTAATTAGTTTAATAGTTTTTGAAGTGAAATTTTAGAAAGTAAAGAATTGTGATTTATGTTCTTTTCATCCCACTTGTGTGATTTATTTATGTTGAGAGAAGTTTATTGTGCTGTGTTAAATATAAATATATTTCCTGTACACCGGCCTGGTTCTTGGCTCATTGGTAGCTCAGGGGGAGCGATCCTATGGTTATTAGATGAATTGGAGATAGGGCGGAAATAAGAACTAACATTAACCGTTTATTGTTTTAGCTTGCAGAGGGAAGGAACTCCCTGTGTTGAGGGTGGCCTCTCAATAAACTGTAACAAATTGGGGGCTCGTGGCAGGAATTGGCTGGCTATTTCTGATTCATAACAAGTGCATTCTATTCTATTCTATTACATTTTTATAAAGCCCCAACTCGCCCGCAGGTCTCAGACCGCTCACATGACAATACAAACAGAAACATGAAAAGCTGCAGAAGGCAGGGATACGGTAAAGGTGCAATCAAAGTCCAGAGTAGAGAGAGGCGGATACCTAAATTCCTTCTCCATCGAACAAGTGGGTTTTAAGGGCTCTCCTAAATTGGGCGGCAGACGGCAACTGCCTAATGGTCAGCGGAAGATTGTTCAAAATCCTTGGTCCCCATGCATCGGGGCACAGGTCCCTGTATTTCTTCAGTTTGAAGCATGGTTGTAAGAGGAGGTCCTTGACGTTAGATCGCAATGTTCATCATTGTGGCAGTCTCTTAATGCGTGCCTGCAGGTACCTGGGGGCTGTGCCTTCGAGGCACTTATATACCATATACTAGGCATGATGCTTTAATTTGGACTCTTTGTTGAACGGGGAGTCAATGTAAATTCCCTACGTCCTATGCCGACGACAGCTCTAAAAGCCCCGTTCTGAATTGTCTGTAGTTTGTTTAGATTTGCTGATGTAGTGCCAATCAATCGTCCATTACAGTAGTCCAGCCTAGAGTTAATGGTCCCTGCTGCTATTACAGCTCTGTTGGAATCTGAGAGATATGGGCGAATTTGCCACAGCAAATGGGTTGTGTACATGCAACTGGAGCTTACGTAAGTAACATGCTTATTAAAGTTAAGGTTGCAGTCAAAGACAACTCCAAGTTACTTAACATGGCCAGATGCCTGAACATTTGTTCCTCCGACCAGAACAGCTTCGTATTGAGGACCTAGAGTCTTAAGTTTGGCTGCACTGCCAATAATCAAGATCTCTGTCTTCTTGTCATTCAATGGCAAAACATTGTTTCTCATCCAGGTTTTAACCCCCTAACTGAAAGGGGCCCCTAGGGGTCCCTCACGTCTATGGAAACAAGGCAAGTCACCACACACGAAAGATACGCCAGACACAAGGTTGTATTCCCAAAGCTAGGGTTTATTGCAAAGCAAATAGTCTCAGTTGGGCAACTCGGTCTCACGCCCCGCGACGTGTATCTCTAGACCTCGAGGGACGCAAGAGAGTGAATTACGTACATCAGTTACATATATACAAAATGCATATCATACAATCAGCTATGACATGTTTAACACCCCCCTTTATTGGGTTTATTTGAACTTGGTGTGATGATGGACACTTTCGACAAATATGACACCTTCAAATATCTATTCTAGTAACAATATGCAATTTTGCAAGTGCGGAGGCATCTTTTAGTTGTTGAACAGAACACAGTGCTTCTGTTCTTGGAAGCGAGCTACATACGGGGGAAGAGTCACATTCCAGACCTTGCTATCTATGAGGTGCTGTTCGTGTCCTGGGAGCCGACACGCTCTACAGGGCTCGGTAAAGGGGGGCCGTAAGAAGAGCATAATTCAAGGCTTTAGCTGCTTTATTCTATCATATTCTACCATATAACGAGACTGGCTGGCAGCTGTGAAATGATTAAATGCCCTGCGGCTCTGCTTCAAGGCTACATTCAGGAGGGAGCCGGGCATTCCTTCCTGGCGCTGCCTACGTTGTGTTTCAACAAACTCTTATTAGCCTCGCGGCCCTGCGGCCTTGTCCTTTCACGTTCAGACAACAATATTAACAGTCGAGCAGTGTAAGCAGAAAATGTGCTGCAAAGCAATTTGAACAGAAAGCGAGGAGCAATTGTTAGAAAACAAAATGGCGATCCTTGTTACATCAAAATGGCCGTTCATTGGTAAACTCGGAAACCTGTATTTCTATCGTATCGTGCATGAGACGGTTGGCCCACGGCCACCAAAATAGTTTGCCGTCAATCATGAGAGGTATCCATTTTTCTAGACTAACAATCCCTCCTTTGGCCGTATGCCAAACGTCTCATTCATTTATTGTATCCTCCTCTGATGACGACAAGTCTAAAGCACTTATGTCTGAGTTTGCATGCTACTATAAGCATCATCATCTTCATTAATATCTATAGCCATTAATTATTTCACTGTTTTCATTTCATTTGTGTCTCTGTCATCCCGGCCATAAGTTTGTTTTCTTCTTGTTATCATATGCATACATCCCTTTGTACATCCCTCAGTTACCTCAGTGCAAACTAACGGTAGGCAGTGTATGCAACAACAGCACGTTATGAATATTCCAAACACCACTACTAATATCGAGATCAACTTCCATCCCCAAGAACGCAGTATTCCCCAAAACCAGGACTCTATTCCCCAGCCCCCTTCTCCAGTAGGGAGCTAGGCGGTAAGGACATGCATTTTCTTTATTGCTTCAAAAATCGTAGGGGAATAGTCATCTACAAATACACAGCACGCTGATGCCACAATCTTGCAAATTCCCCCACGATCAACCAGGATCACATCGAGAGCCATTCTATTTTGCAGTGTCATTAACCTAATTCCTTTTTCTTCCAACGTCATGTTAAATAGTATATCTGTTGTTGTGTTTATGGTATCTTTTAGTATTCTGGACAGCTGCTTTATGTTATAGGAGTTCGCTATCTGGGACAAGATTGGAATGAATGATTTTACTACGTCAGTCGCTATCAAAACACCTTTGCTACTCCTTTTGGTTCTAGATCTGGATAGTCTGGCCATGTCTGCTGTTTCTAAGAGGAACACTCCTGGGAAGACTCCAGGGATAGCACATCTTTCCGAAAATCCAAAAGTGTTTCTATTCCCTGGTGTTTTCTGTCTGTTTTACTAAAGAGTTGAATTAAGTGCATTGCTTACATTCCTATTGTTATTATCATCGAATTGGTGATTGCTGCCCCATTTATTAAAACGTGTATGATTTCTTTTGAATTTTTAAATAAATAAATAAATATTACCTTTACCCACCAGCCTGGTTCCTGGTCCATCGTGACATGGGGTATTTG
This sequence comes from Ambystoma mexicanum, assembly GCF_040938575.1. Classification (NCBI taxonomy): domain Eukaryota; kingdom Metazoa; phylum Chordata; class Amphibia; order Caudata; family Ambystomatidae; genus Ambystoma; species Ambystoma mexicanum. The sequence continues at coordinate 1,085,663,632 of NC_090926.1, read as the reverse complement.
AAAAGGGGGGGGTCATATGAGTGGTGTATCTCTCAAATATGGAATCTATATATAAATAAATAAGCATTTCAGTTGTGCGTTGCATACTAGGCTGAGACCAGGGTGTGTCGCCTGATTGAAATCCTTAACAGTTACCAACCGTTTTGTGAGAGGTAGGCGATTTTGGCCTTTTTTCCAATAGGACATGCGTGGACGGAATGGAAGTGAAGGGTAGGAAAGCTCAATGGGAAGACAGGAAGTCATACATTTCTGAAAGTAGACCTAATTCCAAGTTTAGGAAGGGGTGATTTGCACAGGTCAGGCAACAACTATGAGGGAAAAATTCCATAGTTTGGGGAAAAATTGGGAAAATGACAGAAAAATATGTTATGTGGTGGACATGGTTGGGCTGGTAAGGCAAATGGCTTCTGTGAATTTTGAGAAAAACAATGCTCCGCTACATTCTCTGACTCTTCCGGTTAGGAAATCACACATTTTTCATAATGTTTCACAAAACAAGCAATACCATAAGCCGTACTTAGCATGTGTAAATTAGGAAAACAAATGTGGTGAGGAAGGGCAAGCATACATTTTTTGAAAGAGCACAGGCAGGCCTTTTGAAGGGTAGGTGACTTGTGCAGGTTACAAAAGTGTATAGTACCTAAAGCAGTGACTAAATGTAGGTCACATTTGGGAAATATAAGGGTCGTGTGACAAAGTGCAGCAGCAAGTGTGTTGAAAAGTTATGAAAAACACGCAAACACAACAAATGTCATAACTTCCCGCGTTTCCACAAGCCTCTCGAAGAAAACGGTACCTCACATGTGTGGGCGCACCTACCTGGGCACAAAGGGAAAAGGTTAAAACACTGGTAACCCCAAGTCTTTCGGCAGAGCAGATTTTCAGGAATTTTGCTCATGTGGACAACCTACAGATTTGGGCCTAGGGTGTCGAAGCCACCAAGGAAAACAGGGAACCCCATACATTTACGAAAATTAGGACACCCGTGGGAATCCACAGAGGTCTGACTTGCACAAATCGCCCCAGAATGTATTACCCACAATGCCCGGCAAAGTCCGAAATGTGGCGATTTTTTTTTTCCTGCACATTTCACTCTGCCCACCCACCGAAACACGGCGCCAACAACACATGGCCTACCTTCCCGCATTCCCACAGGTGTCCCGACAAAAACAGTACATCACATGTGTGGGTGCACGTACCTGGGCGCAAAGGGAAAAGGCTAAAACACTGCTAACCCCAAGTCTTTCTGCAGAGCAGTTTTTCAGGAATTTTTGCTCGTGTGGACAACCTACAGATTTGGGCCTAGGGTGTCAAAGACACCAAGGATAACAGGGAGCCCCATGCATTTCCGAAAAGAGGACACCCGTGGGAATCCACAGAGGTCTGACTTAGCGCCAATCGCCCTAGAAAGTATTACCCACAATCCTCGGCAAAGTCTGAAATGTGGCGAAAAAAACACTATATTCGCACATTGCTCTCTGCTCACCCACCGAAACACGCGGCCAACAACACATGGCATACCTTCTTGCATTCCCACAGGTGTCCCGATGAAAATGGTACCTCACATGTGTGGATGCACCTACCTGGGCGCAAAGGGAAAAGGATAAACACTGGTAACCCCAAGTCTTTCAGCAGAGCAGATTTTCAGGAATTTTGCTCATGTAGACAACCTACAGATTTGGGCCTAGGGTGTCGAAGCCATCAAGGAAAACAGGGAACCCCATGCATTTCCGAAAAGAGGCCACCAGTTTTAATCCACAGAGGTCTGATTGGCGCGAATCGCCCCAGAATTTATTACCCACAAACCCGACAAAATCCGAAATTTGGCAGAAAATTTTCAGATATTTCACTCTGGCCACCCACCGAAACACGCTGCCAACAACACATGTCCTACCTTCCTGCTTTCCCACCTGTGTCCTGATGAAAACAGTACCTCACATGTGTGTGTGCACCTACCTGGGTACAAAGGGAAAAGCAGTGGCGTAACAGGGGCCCCCGCAGCCCCCGCGGTGCGGGGGGGCCCAAGGGCTGCAGGGGCCCCCATGCCATCGTCACTGAGAGGGGCCGCCTCTCCCAGTCCCAGCACAGCAATATCACTGTGTTCTCTCAGTCAGAGCAGCCCTCAGTGGCACCATATAACCCAGAGAGACTACAGTCTGGCCCTCTGTCTCTGGATCTATGGTGCCGTTGGGGTGCTGCACTGACTGTCTGCACTGCAGTGGACCCGGCGCCTGGGATGCAGTGGTCACACTCACACGTGAAGTTACTGTCGCTCGGCAGGCTCAGGCACACTAACTTGCCTTGCAGATTTGCTGAGCTGAGTCTGCGCGTGGGCTGCATCATGCTGCAAAGCGCATGCGCAGCTGGCAAGCTAGCCCTGCCTCCGCACGAGCCGAGAGCGAGTCACACAGCCCGCACCCTGACACACTACGCATGATTGTAGTGAGACACCGGATTATAGTGTGTGTTACCGGCCCGGGTGGTAATCCATTGTAATTCGGCAGGCAGGATCTACTGAGGCTTCAGTTTGAAAGGTCGGAACTCGGGACTTCACTAACGTCGACTCGTCGTCAACTAAGGTAAGTTATTTTTTTATTTTAACTTAGCAGCAGGGGCAGCCTTACTATGATGGTGCATGCGTGACTCTATTGGCCGGGCTAGGATAGGGAGGGGTGCTCGCAAGCACCGTCCACGTTTCTCTGCCACAGCACAAGTCACAACAGCACATTCCGACATGCAGTGTTTTGCTGAGGCCTATGACCTGTCTGAAATGGGGTTTATTTTACATTTCCTTCGATGTTGTTCCAAATCCATAGGCCTAATGTGGAATTTCACGGGGTCGTCCTTTTAATCTTGCGTGATTTTAAATAACGCTCCATGGTTAGCAGAGCACGCCAGAGCAGCTCATGTTAATTCATCCGTTTGAAAACTCAACTGATCTTACGCCTTTAATGCTGTACATTATTCGGTCTGTGCGCTTCTGAATGTGTGCAATTATCAATAGCTGCTTGAGAAATATTACCTCCCGTAACTAAATGCCATTAGAATATGAAACCAGAAAACCATCAAAAATAAAAAAGAAAGTGCAGGCCCTGCGGAGAAAAGTGCCGTGGCAACACCAATTCGAAGGAGATGCATTAACACTGTTCATTATTCCTCACGCATTATCTAAATTCGATCCGAGATTATCCTTTTTTTTAAATCACCATTACCATGCATCCGCCTATGTTTACGTGATTATATAGCGAATGACGTGTGGTTGTCAAATAGGAGACCCGCAACAATATTCACGGACTTCATGGCTATGGTTGGCAAAGGTAAGGATGTATAGCCTCATTTTAAATTAACATTCTCAATAGTGCTTTAAAATTGCAGGGATCAGTAAAAAAACGCGGGTACACATTTTCGGTGCATTTTCGATGATCAGAGCCATTTTGTTTAAGCTTAATCTGATGGGATAAGAGTGGGAAATACGCTCTTTGGGTTTCCTCAAGCAACAGCATGTATATCCCATCTATTTTGGTGAATGTGGAGAGGCTTGAATGCCTACGGAATTCTCACTGCCTTTGATAATCCATCAGGAATCCCTGTAAGGATGGGCGCAATATTGGCGCCATATTCCCACATGAAGGCCGTCGTTACTGATTGCACGCAGTGACCGAGGAGTATATTCTGACCGAGGCAGTTAAAAAGGGACAGGGAGCTACAAATAGCACATAGTCGCATGCATTTTTCCACACCACCCAGAAAATGCCTCATATGCGGTTGAGCAGGCGGTGGAGACAAACGTGGTCACAAAGGCAGTTTGCGTCGTGCTATTGAGAGCGTCATTTGAAATTAGCCTGTTACAGGTGCCATGCAAAAGCTACTCCTACGTGTGGTAGTAAATTATGACTGTACATTGAGTTAAGGGACAACCATGTCTACTATACATGTGTAACCTAAGCCTGTTGAAAATGGTGCTTTTTATTGGTCGAGAGTGTAAAATATTATGGGCCTGCTGCCCTGCCCTCATTCACAAAAACGTTTTACAGGGGGAAACGTCACCCCCCAAAAAAACGTTTTGCAAATCATTGCAAAGGACATGCTGCACGCACTTAATCAGTTTTGTTAATTATGTTTGTAGGCCAGACACTTCATCACTGCACTTTATAACTTGATGAAAAATGACAAACAACTAAAGGTGAAATGTTTTATTTCGGTTCTGCAAGTCCCAGGGAAAACATTTGTATTGGTTCTTGAAGTTTAAAACATGCACACCATTTAAAGTTTTAAAAACCACTATGGGGGACGGAGTCCACCCACTTAATTCAGGTGGTGTACTCAGTCCCCCCCAGCTATTGAATGTCCTCTTTGAATTCATGAATTAAATCCGACCTTAGGGATCACACCACAGTTGTCAGGTTTGTAGGCCAGACACTTCACCACTGCACTATATAACCTGATGAAAAATGGCAAAGAAATAAAGATGAAATGTTTCATTTCGGTACTGCAAGTCCCAGGGAAAACATTTGTATTGGTTCTTGAAGTTTAAAACATTCACACCTTTTAAAATTTTCAAAAACACTATTCGAAGAAAATATCCCCTCTTAACTTTTGTGTGTTTGTTGATTTTATGAAAGACAAATGCCATTTGTCCTGTTTAATTTGGGTGGTTATGCAAAGCCAATTTAATGAAATGTGCATATTTCACCTTGGTATGCTAATTTCTGGTGACATCACCTCCTATTGCATTTGTTGATGAGTCCCCCACTTTAATTTTTAGGACTTGACTTGATACACATGTGAATGGGTTCGTTGCTAGAAAACAAGATGTTCTTTGTTTTTTACCTTATATGACGTATATGGTAGGGTGGGGTGTGTGGACGGTAGACGTTGATGAAGCAGAGCTACGTGTAGCAGAGGGTAGGTATACCGACAAAGCCAAGCGCAGAGAAGAGCAGGCACGCGCTAAAGTTCAAAAGACAATCATGTATCATGGGAATGCTAGTTTTGCGCATGTGACGTGTTTCTTCATTTATTTACCGGCCTGATTCCTCTGGTGGGGTTGACTACTAGAACATCTAGTCTGGGTCTGCAGTTTAGAACCGGCTGACGAGGTGCCACGGAAAGGCACCTCTTGGCCTGATAGAAAGACAGCGAGAGAGAAAGGGAAACCAAGAGAGAGTGGGTGGGGGAGAGAGAGCGAGGGAGGGAAAGAGAAGAGAGAGAGTGAGAAGGAGAAAAACGGGGAGAGGGAGAAGTGCAGGAGAAGAGGGCGTGGGGACACAGGGGGTGTGGTGAAGGTGGATCAAAGGCTGCTAGAAGATAGTAGTTTCGTTAAAATGGGTGCTCTTCCCACATATGTCACAAATGATGGGACCCTACCTGAAAAGTGTATTTCAGGTTTTTGGTGCACACTAAACACAAATGTAAATTAATTGATTAATAAGCCTATTATAGTTAGTGGTTGCCGATTGCAAAGTGTTCTAGGTATTTCAGTATGTGTCAGTCGGTGCATGTCACGGAGGAGCCAGCCCTTATAAGCAGCCATTGACAGGGCACAGGATGAGGTGGTTGGGCTGAATTGATTATACTCATAGCTGATAGTAAATCTATCACGGCACACGCCTTAACCATGGACCGTCATGCTTTGGAGACTACCAGAGTGTGCTATCCTACATGTTGTCTGCTGGGTGCGGCCTGGCATGGGCCATACCGTCACGGCCTCAGGCGTATTTTGTATGGGCCATGCACAGGCGCAGACGCACCACCATCATAGTACAGGGCAGCCTCCTGTGTGATAAGGTGGAGAGGTTTTGTGCACGCATCCCTCGTATAGGAGCCCTTTATTTTGGTGGTATTCTCTTCTTAGCACCCGCTGCAGGGAATAGGCAGGTTAGGGCTGTCAACCTCGGTGTGAGGGATTGAGCCTCGGGCTAGACTCGCAGAGCCTAATGGGGAACACGGTTTGCTTAGGAGAAAAAAGGGAACAGTCTTTCAACATTGTTGTTTTGTCTACAAAGCAACAGCCTAGCTGTAGCATGAGAACCACTAAGGGACAGCGCAGACTGAAAAGTTATCAGTTGCGTGCAAATCCCTTATGTCTCAAAGCACGGCGAGGGATCCGGCGAGGGAGGGGGGATATGAAAGCAAAGTGGGAGCAGCGAAGAAGGAAGTGTGAAGTCAGAGAAGGGAACTCTAGATAAGCCCCATTTTTGCTGGAGGGTAACCTGGGTATTTTAAGATAAAAGTACCAATGACAACATTCCACCCGGGTGTCCACATTCCTACAGAGATTTTAAGAACTGTGGTATTGAAGTACCATCCACACTAAGTCAGTGTCCATCCTGGCTCATATAAAGAAGCTCCTAGATCATGTTTCACTCCCGGGCCGCTACAGTTTGCGGCCTGATGTAGAAGAACATTTTGTACGGTACCTCATTCCCACTGACAGGTATACATTTTGAATTTTAGAGTTGAATAATCATGTGCCATTTGGCTGAAATATATTTGATGTGTGCCACTCACTCTCATACTTGGGTATCTTGTGTGGGTGCATGTCACTTTGGGCCCAGAATACCAGGTTAAACTGAGATAAATGAATCCATTGCACTCTCCGCTGGCCTGAAACGTGACACACAAAAGGCTGCTGCAAGTTGACTACCATTTTTAAAGTCTTGACACATCCTCTCTTTTCTGTTATCACCTTACAGTGACTCGAGGGCATTTCCAGGTAGCTTGAAACCAGGCCCAGAAATTAGCCCATGTTTTCTTATTTCTTGTAAGGAGCCCATTCTCAAAACTGCTTTGCTTCTCTTGCTGCGGCGGCTCTTGTCCTTTTTCCCTCTTGCAACTATGCTGTGGCTGCTTGATAAAAAGGGCTCAGGGCTGCATTATCAGCTATTGCGCCGATCAAGCTGCATTAAGGGATGGCAGATTCCACATAATGTGCATTAGCTAAAGTGAGACATTGCACACTTCTGACACGATTGCATTCATGATGTGTATTTCCATATGCGCAGCCATAATTTTCTCTAAAATCCATAAACCACTCAATAAAACTCATCTCATTAACCAAATGTTCAATCTGAGACAGAGAGGGGGAAAAACTAGTACTAACAAAAACAATAATGTATGCCAGCGCCCACAGCCATCAATCCTGGAAGCATTTTTACATTTCATCACAGTCCACAAGTTCATAGCGCACCCAATACAAAAATCAATCACAATTCCTGATTTACTTCAAACTGGTCTAGCCTATCGAAAGGCACAACAATCAGGACATTTGGTGAAGCCAATGCTCGTTTTAACAGGACTTCCGTGAAGAACAAGCACTCTGCTTATGAATCAAGCAGCTTAAGGAGCACTAAGTTAAATATGTTTTTATTACACCAGCAGCACATGTACAGTTCCAAATAAACCTTTACCTCACAGATAACTTGTTTGAAATAACCCATGTGAGGCACTTTGAGCACACAGTTTGATGTTACTGCTTGATAAAACTAGCTCACACAGACACTATAAGGATGTGTTTGGAGGGGGGGAGAGGCAGGAAATGGGTGCGAATAGCCATAGTCATTATGGCCAGGTACAGTGAATGGGTGGGTAAATAAACAAACACCTACCTGCTTTGTGTCCCTCATATCTCACCTCCTACCTATGTATTAAAATGCAATCGTTTTGGCTTGTAGATGTCCCTTTGGCACCACCGAGTTGTGAAAAATAAAAATAGGGGCTCACATTTACATCACTTATTACTGCCGTACACATGGATATTTGCAAAGCGAATTGGCCAGGTTGTGTAAATGAGTAAATGAAGAGGACCTTTTTTTTATAAAGTCCACAGAACAAAAAAAGGTTATCCTTTACATTTGCAAAACAAGGCTTATTGGCTTTACCAATGCTTGCTATATATATATGGGGTACTGAAGTGAATTCCCAATGCTTCCATGATGGCCTGATTGGCAAGCTTTGCATTTGCCCTGCAGCCTTATTACGTATGTAATCATTTTTTTATTTCTGACCACAACAATCGTACACGCTCCATTAATCAGTCAGATCACATCTGCATGCCCATGAAAACCTGCTCGGACTAAACACTTTAATTCTGACAAGATTAAAAAGTTGCTTCAACAGGCGTGATTAGCTCACAGCCATCCCACCCCAGCAGTCCCTGACCGTGTATACTAACTCCACAGTAAATATCTCCATCACATAAGCATTTTATTAGCTTACCAATGCTGGTCTGTGATGTCTAATTTGTTAGTATGAAACCAGTGTGCTATTAATGCATTGTGCTGCTTGCACATTTTTTTCACAAAATGCTTGTGTGAAACAATGACTTAAAACAATGGTGTGTAGTATACAGCAGTCTATTTACCGTAGTTTTTCATCTATGTCTCTACAGCCTTCAAGGTACATCGCCAGGCAGCGAGGACACTTGTGTTGAACAAGAGAATTGTGACTGACTGTGCGACCAACATCTTGCAGAAAGTATATTTCAAGGTAAGTCTAACTGTCAAAAATGTAAAGAGGAAGGTGTTTTATATTGTCTAATCTGTGGCTAATGTCCCTCTCCTTGCATCCCCCCATTCACTACTCCCTCCCACTTCTCTTGCTTCTCTTGCACTACTATTTTTCACTGCTCTTCTCATTTAGCCTGTAACGTGGAAAACATTTTGTTCATGCACTGGCTTAGCGGGGGGCCCACAGACACTCCCAGTGCAATGCTTTTGCAGTGGTCACTATATATATCAGTGACAGTAAAATGAAACACCAGGAAATAAAGAGCCACATTTATTCCATTCATACTTTGACACAGGTAAAATAACTGTTTCATTTTTATTTTTCTATTGCACGTTTAATATTGCTGGTGATTAATACTACATGCTCTCTTCATTTTGAATGTTTGCAACTTGGCATGTATTATATGCATGAATAATTTCAAATATTTTTCCTTACTTAGGCCAACAAATATCCAGAATAGAGGAGGTAGCTTACAAGGGACACCACAAGCACCATTTAAATTAACTACAATCATTTACAAATTCATAAAGTAAGAAAATGAGTAAACCAAGGAAGTATTTAAGTGGTGCTCAGAAGCGACGTAAAGCTAGTGATGAAACTCCTAAGAGCAAACAGCCAAAAATGTAATCTTTATTTAAGCCTAGAAGCAGTGTTCATGCATTATCTTGTGCAGAGCAACAACCACAGATGCCACTGCCAGCAGAACAATCATCCTGCTGTGGTCTAAACTTAGCTGCTTTGCCTCCAGTACTTACTGCTTATTTGCCTGCAGTTGAAGTGCCAGTAGATCAACCAACCTGCTCTGGCCAAAACATAGCTACTTTGCTGCCAGTAAATACTGCTATATTGCCTACAGTTCAAGTGCCATCAGACCAACCATTCTGCTCTGACCAAAACTTAGCTGCTTTGCCTTCTGTAGATACTGCTTCATTTCCTGCTGCTGAAGTTCCAACATCCTGCTCGGGCCAAATGTTAGCTGCGTTGCCTCCAGTGATTACTGCTAATTTGCCTACGGTTGAAGTGCCAGTAGAACAACCAACCTGTTCTGGCCAGTTGTTAGCTGCTTTGCCTTCTGTAAATACTGCTTCATTTCTTGCTGTTGAAGTGGCAACAGAGCAGCCATCCTGCTCTGGCCACGATTTGCCTGCTTTGCCTTCTGTAAACACAGCTATGTCAATGAGGTTCATAGATCCATTAACTGTTGATGAATATGGAGGGACTGAGACAGTGACTGTAATGGAATCTGACATTGACGTTGAAATCATTCCATTGACTCTCCCAGATGTATTCCCTACAGATAGAGCAAACTTTCCCAATAACTTTGACCATAATACTGCTTTAAAGAAATTAATTCTTAAAAATGGTCCCTGCAAACCAACAGGACCCTTCCCAAAAGATTTAAAGAAGAGGCCATTTTCAAATGAGTACTATTACATATTAACAAAGGCAGGGAAAAAGTTACCCCGAAATTGGCTATGCTACTCAGTTAAATTGGATTGCGCATATTGTGAGCCCTGTTGGCTGTTTGGTGACAGAAGACTTTCTTACCAACAACAATCATGGGCTGTCGGAATAAAAGACTGGCAAGGAATTTCGAAGAAAATTAAAGAGCATGAAATGACACAATCCCATTTAGGGGCTTGTGTTGTTTATGACATGTGGAAAAATGATAACACAGTTGACACAAAATTGCAATCTGAATTCCGAGAACAGGTTAACTTTTGGACTAAAATTATGAGAAGAATTATTGATGTCACCCTCACATTGGCTACATGTTATCTAGCTTTCAGAGGACACAGGGAAAAATAGGAGAGATTGATAGTGGTCATTTTTTGTCAATCATAGAGCTGTTAAGCAAGTATGACCCAGTTCTTAATGAACTAATTGAAAAAGTCACAAGAATAAAATATCTAAGCCCAAAAATACAAAATGAACTAATTGAATTGCTTTCACATAAAGTACAAAATGAAATAGTTGCTGAAATTAAAGATGCACAATTTCACTCCATCATCATGGATACGACACAGGACATTAAAAAACAAGAACAGCTAAATCAGGTTTTCAGATACATTACAGTCATCCATGATGAGAATGAAAAACCAATTGAGGTGAAAATCAATGAATGTTTTTTAGGTTTTCACACTATAAAAGACCAAAGTGCAGAAGGCCTTACAGTAGAAATTCTAAAAATTATTGAAAATAAAGGATTGTCAATCGAAAAATGTAGAGGCCAAGGATATGATGGGGCTAGCACTATGAGTGGGATATACTCAGGTGTTCAAACTAGGATACGCTCTAGAGAGCCGAATGCTGTCTATGTACACTGTGCTGCGCATAATTTAAATTTAGTATTAAATGATGCCTGCATGAATATTTCTGAAATTAGAACATTTTATGATGTTGTGCAGCGAGTTTATACATTCTTCAGTGACAGCATCAAACGGTGGGAACTTCTTACCAATTTAAGGGAAGTAGCTTCATCTTCAAATCCCACATTGAAAAAGCTGTGTCCAACACGCTGGGCATCAAGACATGATGCTCTTCATGCGCTACGTTTTTGCTTTCTGGATGTCATGAAAGCGCTGGCTAAAATAATTTTGCTGTCTAAAAAAGGAGATGAACGTACCGAAGCTACTGGGCTTAAGAAATGCATGGAGACATTTGAGTTTGTTGTTATGGTTGTAGTACAAAGCAAAGTTTTAGAAAATGTGAACATAGTTTCAAAACTGCTACAATCTAAGAATGTGGACCTTTTGCAAGCAGTTGGTATGCTGAAGAGCACAACTACAACTTTTGTAAGTCTTAGAGGACATTTTGACGATATTAAAAACACTGCCTGTTCTCTTGCAACTGCTTGGGGAATTGAACCAAAATTTACTGAAAAAAGAATCCGGCACACAAAAAAACATTTTGACGAATTGTGCGAAGACAAACGATTATCCAACCCTGAAGATAATTTTAGGGTATCAGTATTTTACACCAATATTGATATCATTCTAATACAGTTACAAAAAAGATTTTCAGGCATAGATACCATTGTTCCAAGATTTAATTTCATGACTCCATCTGAAATTCTAAAAGCAAATGATGATTTGTTTTTTAAATCGGCAGAATCCCTTGCAGCTCAATACAAGGATGACCTATCCTCAAACTTCCCATTGCAACTTCTAAAATTCAGGACTGCATTGAAAGGGCAAATCAAAAACATGTCAGGGGGAACAATGAAAGATTTTTTATTTTTGAAAAATAGTGGAATACTGCCTAGTTTTTTGGATGTTGTAACAGCTATTAAACTTTTCCTAACCATTCCGGTAACTGTTGCTACTGCGGAACGATCTTTTTCTAAGCTAAAATTAATAAAAAATTATCTTAGAAGTTCCATGACACAGGAGAGACTCACAGGACTGTCCATTTTGAGTATAGAGAGCGCAAGAGCAAGGAAAGTAGATGTTAAAGAGCTAACAGAGGAGTTTGCACAAAGAAAGGTAAGCAGACAAACTTTATTCCAACACGGTACCGGAGTTTCGAAAAAAGGTGCCAGCAACCTTTAAATTCTAATCCAAGGTGTTTTTCAAAATCACAGATCAACATAACCTCTCCTTCTTGATTGCAAGTGGGACTGTCTAATAAAATGCATCTTTTATCTAGTCATAAAAACATGGTCCGGGATGCATGGATACCTGGAGAAAAAACAATGTTAAGAAAACCACAAACCTAAGTAGTGGAAAAGTTAAACAAAACAGTATTTTTCAAACTTGCAGAGCTTAAAGTGTGCTTGACTAACAACATGAAAGTGCATAACTAATGACGGTATGACGACAGTGCTTGACTAACGGTACAAAAAGCGTATTTTGCCCAATACTCTACAACTTTAATTTACCAGCAAATCAGTCATCAATATGTAGTTCAGTATGAGAACAAAGCAGTAATTGGTGTAGTCCATTTTGTCAACCAGTCAACAGTCAAATGTGCCAGCAAGCATCCAAAAGTCTGAAGTCCATGTTGCCAGCCAAGACATTATCAGTCCAGTGTACCAGCCAAGCAGTCATAATTTCTTCCAGCCAGTCAGTCATCAGTCTACATTTGCCAGACGAGCAGTCATCTGTCAGGTTTGCCAGCTGAGCAGCCACAAGTCTGTATTACAGTGGGACAACAGAGTAGTAATTTGTGTAATCCAGTTTGTCTGCCAATCAAGCAGTCAACAGTCAAGCTTTCCAGCCAAGCAGTCAAAAGTCAAGCTTGCCAGCCAAGCCGCCATGAGTCTGTAGTCCAGTGTGACAGCAAAGCAGTAATTGGTGTAGTCAAGTTTGTCTTCGTCAAGCAGTCAACAGTCAGGTTTTCCAGTCAAGCAGTCAACAGTCAAGTTTGCCATCCAAGCAGTCATGAGTGTGCAGTCCAGTTTGCCAGCCAGGCAGTCACCAAGCTCTAGTCCAGTGAGCCAGCAAAGCAGTCATAATTTCTTTCAGTCAGTCATCAGTCTACATTTGCCAGATGAGCAGTCATCTGTCAGGTTTGCCAGCTAAGCAGCCACAAATCTGTAGTACAGTGTGACAACAAAGTAGTAATTGGTGTAGTCCATTTTGTCTGCCAATCAAGCAGTGAACAGCCAAGCTTTCCAGCCAAGCAGTCAACAGTCAGGTTTGGCAGCCATGAGTCTGTAGTCCAGTGTGACAGCAAAGCAGTAATTGATGTAGTCCAGTTTGTCTTCCAATCAAGCAGTCAACAGTCACGCTTTCCAGCCAAGAGGTCAACAGTCAAGTTTGCCAGCCAAGCAGCCATGAGTCTGTAGTCCAGTGTGACAGCAAAGCAGTAATTGATGTAGTCCAGTTTGTCTGCCAATCAAGCAGTCAACAGTCAGGTTTTCCAGTCAAGCAGTCAACAGTCAAGTTTGCCAACCAAGCAGTCATGAGTGTGCAGTCCAGTTTGCCAGCCAGGTAGTTACCAAGCTCTAGTCCAGTGTGCCATCCAACAGTCATAATTTCTTTCAGCCAGTCAGTCATCAGTCTACATTTACCAGACGAACAGTCATCTGTCAAATTTACCAGCTGAGCAGCCACAAGTCTGTAGTACAGTGTGACAACAAAGCAGTTATTGGTGTAGTCCATTTTGTCTGCCAATCAAGCAGTGAACAGCCAAGCTTTCCAGCCAAGCAGTCAACAGTCAGGTTTGGCAGCCATGAGTCTGTAGTCCAGTGTGACAGCAAAGCAGTAATTGATGTAGTCCAGTTTGTCTGCCAATCAAGCAGTCAACAGACAAGCTTTCCAGCCAAGCCGTCAACAATCAAGTTTGCCAGCCCAGCAGTCAACAGTAATGTTTGCCAGTCAAGCAGCCACAAGTCTGTAGTCCAGTGTGATAGAAAAGCAGTCATTGGTGTAGTCCAGTTTGTCTGCCAGCCAAGCAGTCAACAGTCAAGTTTTCCAGCCAAGCAGTCAACAGTCCAGTTTGCAAGGCAAGCTGTCACCAGGCTCTAGTTCAGTGTGTCAGCCAAGCGTTCACCAGTGACAGTCAAGTTTACCAGCCAAGCAGTCAGTCTCAGTCCAGTGTGACAGCCAAGTGTTTCATAGATATGAGGTATTCATTATTTGTAATGTTCCTTTTTTCTCTGAAAATGTCTTTTACAAGTGATGTTGAAATTACTTTAATAAGCAGTTTTGTTTTAAGCAACCGTTCACTTAGCATTTTTAACAGTGAAGTAGGGCCTCAGATTATGTGTTAGGAAAATAATCTAAAGGCAGTTCATATACAGATACATTACTACTTTCTAATTATTGGGTAGATTCTAGATGGTTAAATCTATGATGTGTATGTTGTTGGCAAGGCACTTTATTTCATTCTTGTTTTTTTCCTCAAATTATAGTTCTGGACTCCAGGTACAAGGATCTGTCACTGTGACATTTTTAATTGATGGGACTTCATTCACTAAATCGATGGGCTGTCACACTGTCTAGCTGGTGAGACCATTTTGCTCTTTCATCATCCTGCTCAATTGCCTTTTTTGTTTCCCACTGATGTTAATACACTGTCTATTGACATGCACACATGCCTTTTCTTTGTATTTATATGTGAATATACATATGTCATTAAGATTGTTTTATTTTTGGATACCTGCAATTCCAAATTTCCATTACTTGATTTGGGATAATGACTATATTGTGTTACTGACAAGCAGAAACATATTTGATAATATTTGACTTCCATCACTATACTCTGATTTGGAGCTTGTTATCTTTATCACTTCTTTATATATATTTGCTTAGTTGGTATGTGTCGTAGGATAATATATGTTTTGCATTATATACTGACTGTGCTATATATTAAATACAATACATTGTACATTAATTGGTAGCAATGTTTACGAAATAAGAGTGAGAACATTGTACTTGAGTGCAGATGCTCGTCAAGGTATGAGTGGGACGAATGGCTCGTAAATATACGAGTGGAGCAAATGTGTATGGGCGGAGCATATCGTGGTGGGCGTGGTCTAAACTGGTAGGCGGGGCATACCTATGTTGGGGCGGAGCTTAGGGGGCCCCCATTGGGAGGTCTCGCAGGGGGGCCCCCACATTTTGTGTTACGCCACTGGGGAAAAGGCTAACCCATTGGTAACCCCAAGCATTTCGGCAGAGAAGATTTTGCTCATGTGGACAACCTACAGATTTGGGCCTAGGGTGTCGAAGCCACCAAGGAAAACAGGGAACCCCATGCATTTCCGAAAAAGAAGACACCAGTGGGCACCCCCCTTTCCACTAAAAACATCCATGGTGGTTTAGTGCCCCGCCCACACCCACCCAAAACAAGTTATAATTTGTTTTATTTTTGTTTTTGTTTTGGCCCTTCCCTAGGGGCAGATGGGCACATGAATTGGTGGCCATTCCAATGTTTTCTGGAGGCCCTTCCCCCCCTGTTAGGCAGAATCCTGTGCAGTTCCCTTGGGGACCACTGCAAGAAGATTAAGACTACAGGAGCAAGCAGTAAACCCAATTGGTAGCAGTCTGTACCACCCAGATTTACCTGGTAGCTGTGGCTGAGCAGTCAGAATTCTCTCAAGAAGAGTTAGGCAGTATACAGAGGATACACAATAGGGCCAAAAACACAGTAGAACAAGCAAACACTGACCAGAGCTTTGTATCGAAAGTATATAATTATTTATTTAACACACACTTTAGAAAATACACTAGCACTATTAATCAAAAGCAAGTTTCAACACAATCAGAAAAGTATTTACACTTCCTTTAGCAATTACTAGACAAGTCTAAGTCAAAACACCACTATTTGTCAAAACAGGTGAGCGCGTAACTCAGATGGCACTCCAATAATTAGGTTAAAGGGAGACAAAAAGGCTGGTCATAAAAATAAAACAGTTCCCAACACTTTTAAGAGACAAAATCAAGTTACTGAAGGCAGGGTATATTGTACAGCCAAAGTTCATAGGCCAGGCCCACTTTGAAGGGAGCAAGGCGAAATGTGCCCAAGATCACACGGTTTAGCAATGCATTCAAGTCTTTGTAGAAATGTTCAAAAGAGGTTGGGGTGGTTCAAAAGATAAAGTTAGAAGGTCTGGGGGCAACCCAGTTGGAAAGCCAAGGAACTAAGGGTCACCTTGGGCAAACCGAAGAAAGGGAGGCCAGGTAGAACACACTACCTTTAAGAGTGAGGAAGCTCCAGTGGTAGCAGTTGTTCCTGGCAGCGGGTGCAGTTTATGGTTTCGACCAGGGGAAGAGAGGATCTCGTTGAGGAGGAAACTTGGAGTCGTTACACTGCCCAGGGAAGAAACGAGCCGCAGAGTTCGTCGGTGAAAAGGTGCGTTCCTGGTATTCGCGGTCACAGTGGTGCAGCTTGGCTATCCGGCCGCCGGGGTGCTTGGCACGGGCGATTCCACCAAGAGACGTCCTGGAAGGCGAAATGGCGAACTGGTTGATCCCACCAGCTCAGAGGAAGAAGACTCTTTCAGCAGAAGATATTCTCTTGTCGTTGGGAAAGTGGTGAGGTCGTTGCAGCAGGGCTCCATCAGTGGTGTCGTCGTTGCAGATGGCTCAGCTTCTCCCCGCTTCGGATTTCATAGGTCCTGTGGCGACTTCTGAAGTTCCAGTCCCAAAAACCCTGCTTTTATGCAGAAAAACCCCCATTTAACAGCCTAGCTGTCACTCATACATGCTAAGTGGTGGGCGGGGCGGCTCACCACTGGGTTAATCAGAACAGAGTGCGACTTGAGTTGCTAAGGCAACGCAGTCCAGGGTGCCAATTCCCCCACCCACACATCCTGTGGAACCCAGACAGAGTGGCACCAGTTGGAGGGCTGCTGTGGAGAAGCCCGCCAAAAAGTGGAACAAAGGGCCCAACCTTGGTTGGAGTTACAGAGACGGACACGAACGCCATTTTAGAAAAGAGTTCTGGCAAAAAGACCCAACCGGTGATTTAATATTAAATAAATAAACCGGCGGTATCTTTAACATTGCACCAAAAAGTGGTGCATTTAAAATCAATGGGAAAATCCCATAGGAAATATTCCGGTGGAATATTTTGCGTGGTAACCACTGCCACCAGCCAGAAACTGGACAGTGCCCCCTTGGAAACAGACCCAGGGGCAATCGAATTAACTTCTTCCAGTACAATATGTTGGTTTGTACTGGTTCTGTTCACAATTTTGGACTAGTAAAGTCAATGGTGACTTTACATGCCCTGGGAGACAGTAGTCAGTCCGAGGGTATGAAGTCTATGTTTGGGGGTCACTATGACACCCCTGTGTTACTGCACTGAGGGTGCTGTGTAACACATACACAAAAACAGATGATACCCTATGGAGTAAAAACCCCATAGTCCACAAAAAGTCAAAGACACACCTCAAATCATGCCTAAGAGTGGAAGGAAAAGAGTCTCACTCTTAGCAGGAGAAAAAAACAAACCCCAAAAATCCAGCAAAGCCCCTGGGGGACTCACTAGGTTTGGGAAATTAGCCTTATAAGAGAATTCCCCCAACACCCCCACCCCAAATAGATGGGGGTCATCCCATGTACTTCTTCCTAGGGGCAGTAATCTAGGTTGGTGGGAGAGGGCCAGCCCCGTTTGAAGGCACACAAAATGTTGGTGGTCTAGTGGGCCCCCCCTTCCCTCCCACCCCTTGCCAAATCATTATATATATTTTTTTTCTTTTTCCCTGGTGGCAGATGGACACCCATCTGCCCCCAGGGGGCCCAATACTTATGGCCCAATGCTTCGGGGGCCAGGGGGAGAGGGCTGCTTACTGTAAGCAGCCCCCCCAAATCACAAACAGATTCCGGGTGGTCTAGTGGCATTGTTGGGCGCAGATTGAGCGCTCTGCGCCAGATCCGCATCCAGCAATGCTTAAAAAAAGGTGTTGTTGTAAAGGAGAGAGACTTCCTTTTCCAACAACACCTCCCTCGATCTGAACGGCACAATAGCCGTTCAGATCGAGGGGGAGAAAGGTGGAGACCCACCTTTCATTTTCACTGTGGCAGCCCGAAATGGCAGCTGCAGTGAAAATTACTTTCAATTTCATGTCGGCGTGCATTACGCACGCTGACGTGAAACTGACAGAAATCCAACCCCCGGGTCGTGAGGAGGAATCTCCCCCTCACATAGCCCAGGGGTTGGATTTAAGTTTTGTGCGATCCCTGCTTTTCAGGGATCGCACAAAACAGAATGTCAAAAAAGGACGAGCTATCTCGTCCTTGGCACTACAAACATAATGTCAAGGACGAGATGGCTCATCCTTGGCATTTAAAAGGTTAATAGCATCAAAGAGTCTGGCAACTAACTGTGAGTCAGCCTCATAACAACCAGTTAATACCAGGACAATCTGGGTGTCATCCGTATAGTTTGCATATTTGACACCCAGACTGTCCAGTAGATCAAAAACCAATTTGGAGTAAATGTTGTATAACAGTGGCGACACACTGGATCCTCGGGGGACACTGCAACAGAGGGAAACCTCCTCTGACTTGGAGTTCCATCGAGCTACCTTGGCTCTCTTGGGTCCCAGAAAAGATCTAAACCAGGTTGCCCCTAATTTAGAGCATCTGCCCACCTCAGTTAGCCTGTCCGCTAGCCTATCTTGGTCGACCAAATCGAATGTGGCAGACAGGTCCAACAATAGCAACATGGCCACCCTACCCTGATCAACAATTTCCATTATAGTAGATTTAACATCCACCAGCACTGTTTCTGTTCCATGATTTTTCTAGAATCCAGACTGTCCATTGCACAGAAGGCACCTTTCCTCAACAAAAGAATCATATTGCATACAAGCAACTTTATCAATGACCTTTAAGAGGAAGGGGACATTAGTTATGGGGCGATAGTGCAATGGATCTTGTGGGTCCAATCCTTCCTTTTTTAGTAACTATCTGATCCAGGCTTCCTTGGTGCATTCTTGGACTTTCCTTTCCTTAAAGGAACGATTTATGAATAGTGAAACTGGGGTGGCCATGCTGGGGAAGTATTTCTTAAACATTGATGCCGGGAATATATCTCCCATGCATGTGGTGGGTTTGAGGTTCTCAACAATTGCGGATAACTCCTCAACTGTAACCTGCCTAAATGAGAAGACGTCAAGGCTGCTGTTATCATCCTTACTGAGCAACCTAGTTTCTACACCAGCCGCCTGATGAGCGTGCAGATTTGGGAATGTTGTCCTTTGGCGCTGTTTGACCTATTGTATAAACGTGTCATGGATTTTCTGGAACCATGCTTCATCCACGGCTAGTTGGGATTCCTGAGTTCTTCCCTTCAGCTCACTTAAGATATTAAACAATTCTCTGGTGCTAGATTTAGCTCCAAAAATATGCTTGTCCAGTGTAGCCTTTTTTGCTTCCAAGATGACATCTTTGTAGTACTTAGCTGCCTCTTTATATAGGCTTAGGGTGTTTTTTGTTGGAAACATCTGTCATCCTCTTGAAACTGCTTGTTTAAGCTGTATGGCTGTCAAGACATCTGGAGAGAATCACTGTGTGGCATAATATGTATTTCTTTCTTTCCAGGACTGAATTTAAGAGGCGCTAGCTTGTCGAAAGCAAGATTCAAGATGTTACGTAGCTGAGCAGTGTAGGATTCAATTGAGTCATTATCCTGAATAGCCAGAAGTTGGGGGGAAGTAATAGATGTAAAGGCCTCGTATGAGGCACTACGGGTACATCTAGGTAAAATGAGTTTGGAGTTTACACATGCTCTCTCCATAGCATAACCAGATGTGGGAATCAAAAACGAGATAAGATGATGGTCAGACCAAACACAAGCTTTGACGTTTATTGATGAGATGGTCTGATTTCTGGAAAATATCCAGTCCAGTGTGTTGCCGCCTTGATGTGTCGGGACAGTAATGTATTGTTTAAAGCCCACACTCTCAAGGAGGTTCAATAGAGTACCTGCCTCTAGATCAGAGGCATCATTTGCCCATAGGTTAAAATCTCCGGCCACAATAAATGGAGTCTGGGATTTATATGAGAGCATAGGAAGGCCAAAAGTTGTTCCTGGAAGTCTGGTAAGGTGGTAGGGGGACAGTAAATGATAAGGAGAGTTAACATGGAGGTTGGGCTCAGATGGAGCTTAACCAATAGGCCCTCGCAGCCTTCTAGTATCAGTGTGCTAGATATAAAGAAGCTGAGACTTGCTCTCTAGATTATTGCCACCCCCCAGCCTTTTGCCCTACCCGGTCTGAGTGCACGATTTTGTAGCCCACCAGTGTGGCTACTTGTAAAGAATGTAACTAGGCCTAAGTCAGCCAGGTTTAAGTAAGTAGCATAATATCTACGTCACCCGACAAGATATAATCTGCTACCTCTGTAGCACTGTTTTCAGGGATGTGCCTGTACTAGGGTAGCTATTTGCTAGCACATGGATGTTTGGATTCTGAGCAGCCTCCTTCCCAGTCTCTAAAGTGACGGTCTCTTGCGACTCCGCCGCTGATTGAGGGGGCTCCACCGTGAGTTTGTTAACGTCGGGAATGCCCGCCGTGCAAGCAGAGTCTGTGGCATGATCACGCATTTCATCCTGCAGCCTTATTTGGTGGTTTTGCCGAATGCGCCTAATAAGATCGTTTTCTTGACATATTGTCTAAAGGTGGAAGGTATAATAAATGCTAGTGGGAATTTACGGTAATATCTGCCATCGCTAGGCTGAGGACAAGAAAATGTGGGGCTCTCCTGCCCTCTCCTTGCACGAACCGGCACAAACCGACCCGTTAGCGCCAGGCACGTTCGCGCCTACGTTCCAAAATTGAAAACTACAAGGAAGTATGGGAACTCAGTTTCCATGCCGTGCGTGCAGAAACTAGGTTTCTGTTTCAAATCGCACGGAGCATATGAGCAGTTATTACACAGGAAGAGACAATGAAAAACAATGAACTGTGATAGTTAAAAGCAATCCAGTTGAATAAAAGAAATAAAAAGACACAACAGTCTGGTAAGTAAAAGCAAGGAGCAAAGGTACAACGTGGGAGATACAAGTGGCTAATACAATGTGGCAGCGGCTATCATGGTGACAGATCTTTCATTTTGATGTAGGTGCATTAAGGTGGAGGGAAAGTCCTGTTTTATTTTGTTAAAGTGCTGTGAGGACTTGAATCATGAGTTCCAGGGTGGTGTACAGGTGAAAAATTAAGATGGAGTAAAAAGTGATTTTGATTTGGCATTCTGAGTGGAAATTAAGCAGGAACAGGGTGCGATTTTGCTCCTGCATAGAGAAACTTTACAAGGTTGTAGAACACTTTTTAAAATGAGCACCACTGAAGTTACAGATGCCAGGAAGCGCCTCCTATCTAAATTATTCCTTAGAGGGGAATGGAAGGAGGAAAAACATGAAATGTATCTAACACGAATGATGCAGGCGGTCACTTCTGTAAGTGCTGACATTTGGCAGGATAATGGTCTGTTACATCAAGTTCTAAAAGACGTTTACATGACACAAATGACTCATGATGAGCAGATTAAAATGGCTCAGTTCACAACGTATTTGTACTTTCATTTACAGTTAGTAGAAGAATGATTCCAGAAGAGTGAGGCCTGTGTGCGGAATCAGACTGTTGTTTTGAAAGAGAACTAGCAAGAACTTAAACAGTTAGAAGATAAAGCACAACAGAGCCACATCTTCAAATTAAAACAAGTAGTTCTCCTTTAGCAACTCATAAAGGAGATTATAATACGGCAACAAGAGAGTGCAGAGCGTGAATTGGATTTTTCTGCACTGCAAGATACACATAAAGAGGGAGTGGAAAATGTTAGCACACTGCAACATAAGGTAGATGATCATTCTATTTATAATAGAGGGCTGTTAGATGGCATTATGCCCCTCAATTAACAAATCAGTTAATTAGAAAAGTAAAATAGTCAGTTCATCATCAAACATATGGACTCACAACAGGAGTTTGGTGAAATGCGTCAGAATGTAAATGTTCTGAAGCAACAGAATTTGCAGCTGGTAAAAGACCATGATGCAGAAAAGGAATCGTCACACTCTCAAGAGCTGACCAGAATTAGAGAGGAAAACCGAGAACTTGTGGTGCATGTGAAGGAAAGAGAGGCGAATTGTAAGGGCATGTTGGAGAAAAAGATCAATCTCTTGAAAGACAAGCGCCTGCAATATGCATGTATCATACAGGACTCCCAGAAAGAAAATGTAGCATTTCAGGAGGAATTACAGCACATAAAAGATTGAGACATGGTTCGGAGCAGGGTGCTCGAGTCTACACAGGCCTTGGTCTCAGAGTTGAAAAGCCAGCTATATGAATACCATCAGGATATCAAGGATATCAAGAAATAGAGAAGCAGGTGTGAGAGTTTGACAAATGAAATTGAAAAATACAAACATGCATTGAGGTACCCTGACTCTTCAGGGTATGCAAAAGTGCCCACAGAGGGACCACTTAGTCCACTTGGTAGAAAGAAAAGATCCAAAGCTTCAGGCTAGGAAGAGCATTCTGGAAACCTTTGCGCCATCGGAGAGAGGAGTCTAGACCCTTTGACTCTGGGAGGCATTCCTAATCTCACTGAGATTGGGAGCGCATAGAGGAGAGGGAATGGACTACAAACAGTAGCAGCTCTGAGTCAGAAGTGCAGAGGAAAAGGAACGCTGACAAACAGAAGAAGGGTCTTGTTAAAAACCCAATTCGACAGATAAAGGCCATAAAGAGCTTCATGATTCCCTACCGCAAGAATGCATAATATTCGGTATGGAAGCACTTAGAGCGTTATGAGAAAATTACATCATTTGTAATACAAAATGATGTGAATTGTATGGAGTTTGTCAAGTGGACATTCTTCCCCCAAATAAAACAGCTTGTTTGCAGGGCTGGAGGATGAGGAATACTACAAGGCGGCCATATTGAAAAAAATGGCCACCCACCGGGACCCACAAGCGGCCAGTAAAGCAGCATATAACTTGCAATATGGGCTGACCAGGTGCGTAGGGAGTTTGTGCAGGATTTAAAACAAGCATTTGCTCACACTTCCAGACATGTGAGCACAAATAGTGGGGTGTTGGTGACCAAATACTTCCATGCACTCCCCAAATACATCATGACTAAGTTGAAGCAGGATTATCATGAGCAAGAAAAAAACCTGGAATGGGTGATAGAACAGGCCACCACGATCTATGAGGTCCAGAAGTCTGCTGAGAGTAAAGACACCCCTAAAACCCCCCAAACCATCTAACACCCCTGCTGCTGCGAAGGTGGCAGAGGTAAAAACTACTCTTCCGTTGGATCTGTAAAAGAGGGGGCCTAAAAATACTCTTTCTGCCAACAAGCAGAATGAATGGCAGAGGAGACCCTCTGACCCAGCCCAAACGAATGGGAGTCGGCAGGTATGAGAATGGTGACCCATCTGACCCTGCCACCTATGTAAGCCTGAGATACAAGGGTAATATGTCAATCCTGGGTATGTATACACTCCCCCCGCACAGAGGGGGGGCAAGCAGGTAAGTACTGCCCTCAGCAAAGAAGTATTACTCTGCCTCCCAACCTGAAGTATTTCCTCAGGTAACCCCAAACCAGAACTCCCAGAATAATCCTCCTCTCCCTCCCCACTTCCAGGACAATAAATGCCTGAACCCAGGAGAAGCGAGACCCAGGTTGGAAAATTATGTGGTAACTTCCAGAACCCAAATGACTCTGGGAGAAGGCACAGTGCACAGTTACCCTTTCCGGGAGCTGCCGAGGTATGACCATAGACCTGCTTACAACTCAGAAAAAGATTCCCAACTGGAGCGGCAGGGCCAACAACTGACCAGCAATCTGGGACACATGCTGAGGACTCAGTCGAACCCTCAACTGGAACTTGCTGCCCATATAACCCCAGGTGGGAATGACTGAAGTAAAATTCCAACAACCAACAGGTTCCAAAGGAGGGGGCCCGGATGGGAGGGAGATGTCAAGCCCTAGAGGAAGCTTCCTTTCCTACCGGAAAAAAACCCCTGGAAACCTCTGAGCCTGAATATGAATATTCGACCCTCGAAAATCTGGAACCTAAAGAAGAGAGAGTAAGTAGGAGAAGTCAAAAGAGAGCCCACTTTGTGGAGAAGCTCCAGAGCATTTCCTTTAAAAGAGAAGAATCCCTTGAGAAGGTAAGGAAATCTTCTCTTTCGAGAATGGGGGGATACTTCCCACAGAAAAATGGGTCCAAAAAGACTCTGAATGGGACAGGATAAGTATGGAGACTGACCCAGAGCAATAAATTCAACCCCCAAAATGTGTGCCAGACCGAATTGAATTTTAGGGGGTGTCCATTCTCCAAACAGATACTAAGAACTGTCACCAGGTAAAGGGGGACAACCAAGGAGCCGGGGAAAAGAAGAATTCCCCAACGACTCCCATTGCGAGTTCGAAGTTTTCTTTAGAGATTCCTGGACTCTGAAAATTGCCCAAGATCACACAGTGTTGGAGTCAAATATTAAGAAAATCACCAGCAGCCTGTCAAATAACACACACTTTCTTTGCACCTTGGTGGAGAAACAAGGCTGATTTTATGCACCAGTTAAGGTGCAGGGTCTGTTTGAATTATCAACTCTGGTGGATACTGAAACCCAAGCCACCCTCCTGTCCAAAAAGGCCTTTGACCACCTAAACTCAGGACGGGGGGAGGGCCACCAAATTCCCCTCACACCACTTCCCGGACAACTCCAAAATGTTGACAGGAATGATATTTCCGTCAAATGGACTGCGGATCTAGAAATAAAAATTGGGTGACATCGAGTTTAACATCCGGTGATAGCTGTGACTCCAGAGGGCACAACGTTTACTGGCGAACGATCTCCGGAGGACGTTATCACCTCTGATCGACTATGTAAACAAGGTCCTCTGGACCCAGAAGTGGTCTGAGAATGGAGAATTCCATTTCCAGTATAACCAGGTTCCAGACATCACTGCCATCTCTGTAGGAGAACACACTGAGGTGGGAACACTTTATCATTCTTGAATATAAACCTTTCTCAGAGTTTTAAGTGGCAATCCACACTGGAAGGGAACACCCTAAAATTTTACACCAGTCCAAAATCAGAAGAACCACTGAGTCCTGTAAAACCAGACAAGGAAGAACCCACTCAAAGTCTGACAAACATTCAGAAAAAAGGTGAACAGTTGTTTTTCCCCATTCAGTTAAATGAGGGGGAGGAGCCGGTGCTTGCCAGAGTATGCCTGAATAGTGGAAGGAGTTTCGTCAGCAAAGAATTATTCAGGAAACTCCCAAATGATCAGACCATTCCCACATTTAAAGTGATTGACAAATGGGAAATAGGTCTAGAGACCCCAAATTCGCAGCATTTCCTGCTTAGCAGGTGTAGGCTAAACATTTCTATTCGTAACGCAAGCTTAGAGCATAATTGTTGGGTCGTGAGAGATGTCCCTTCCGCCTTTTATTTGGGCAGTGACTTTCTCAACCGATTCGCTTACAATTTTAATAATAAAGCCTGGTCACGACTGAGGGGTAACCCCATGGGTTTTGACAACACTGAAAAAGCATTTTGGTCAGCTCAATTGCTGCCTTATGCCAGTGAAGTTCAAGTGCGAAAGAGGATACCATCTCAGGACAGGTGTGACAATTCACTATTCCCCTCAAAATTAAGCAAGGACAGAACTTCATACATCAGGACACATATATAAATTGAAATTCCCATCTCCAACAACAAGGTTTGTATTTAGATCCGACACGCACAACCCCATTCGAATGATCACAGTTCAAGTGTGTTTATTGACTTAAAATGGGTGAGATAAACACCTAATCTAAACCTAAATCTAAGATGCGAGCAAGCTACGACCATCAAATAATAATAAGGCAGTCCTAGTGGCGTCTTGTGAAATAAAAGGGCCTATACTGGAAATAAAAATATTCCCAATCCTTACAACTAAATACAAAAAGAGTATGGGATAGGGGTCACAAGAAACAAAGAAGGGTTCACAAATGTTAAATCAGGATGTGGTAGCCGGGGGTCTTCCTTCCCCACATTTTGAGCACGGGACAAGGCGGGACTCCTGAGCACAGCACACACTTGAGCTTTCCCATCACGAGACTACAGTTCTGTTCTCCAGTATCATGACCTTCGGTCGGTAAGTCTCTTCTCTACAAAAAGTCTCTTGCCTCCGAGGACATGATGTGCTCAAAATAACAAACAAAAAGTTCCTCTCCGTACGTACTTTGGTTTAATACTTTTCACCTCTGGATTCCCCTCTTCTGGGCTCAGATCCACAAAAGCTGCTAGCGATAGGTACTGCTTGTATCTGTCCCATATGTTTCTGGGCCTAGAAGTGGGTAGTACCGAGTCTATATATAGCTCCTCTGTGTCGTTTGTCCACAACATATCTCTGTCCCAGTCTGCCTTGGTCAGCGGAGCAGCGCATTTCCACTTCATTAGTATTACTCTTTTAGCTATCAACAGGCACAAGTTCAAGAGATTTCGCCATGTCGGGTTCATGCTAAGCAATCCTCTATTCTTATTCTCCTTGACCTTTCAGCTGTTTTCGACACTGTCGATCACCCACTCTTGCTCCATACTCTCTCCTAATCGGGTTCAGAGGCCCTGTTTTAAAATGGCTATCCTCTTACCTTTCCAACCGTTCCTTTGCTATTTCATGGGGAGGCCAGACCTCTCCTTCCTTCCCTTTAATTTACGGTGTTCTCAAGGCTCTGTACTTGGCCCTTTCCTCTTCTCTCCCTACACCTCCCTCATTGTGCCTGTTATCTCCTCCTTTGGCATCTACCATCATTTCTACGCGGATGATACTCAACTCTTTCTCTCTTTCTCCTCCTTCACTCATGACATCCATCTTAAACTCACCTCTTGTCTCACAGCCATTAAGAACTGGATGTCTTCCCGCATTCTCTCTCTCAACACCGATAAAACCAAAGTCCTTTTCTTCCCCTCTAATACTCTTCCCCCTCCCGCCCCCCCCTTTTATCAATTTTCCTCCCTCTGATCTTCCTATCTCCACCTATGCTCGCAATCTAGGCGTTCTATTTGACTCCTCTCTCAACTTCTCGCAACACATTTCACTCACCTTGCAGATACCACCTCTATAACATTCGCAAAATCCGTCCTTCCCTCACTGCCCACGCTACTAAACTCCTAATCTCCTCACTCATCTTTTCCCGCCTCTTCTACTGCTCCTCTCTACTCTTCGGACTTCCCACTTCTCAGTTTACCCCTCTCAAATCCATATATCACTCTGCTATTCGTACCCTTTGTCTCCTTACCCCCCCCGTGATCCTATCTCCTCTTCGCTCTCTCATCTCGGCTGGCTACCTTTCCACCTACAACTAAAATTTCACTTTCTCTGCCTCGTTTTCAAATCCCTCCATGGTCTTGCTCCTCCTTATCTCTCCTCCCTTCCCTCCTTCTACTCCCCCTCTCGCTCTCTTCGTTCTGCTGACCACTTCCTTCTCACTGTACCCCCTTCCCCCTGTACTTCCGCTCTTTTCCTCTTCTTGCTCCTCTGCACTGGAACTCTCTCCCCCTCCCAATCCGCTCTTCCACTACCCTCACCTCATTTCGCACTTCTCTTAAATCCCTTCTCCTCCATTCCCCTCCGTGAAGCCCCCTCCCTACCTTCTCGACTCCTCCCCCCGGTTTTCCCCTCTCTTTAATTCCTCTTTCCCCTCTCCCTTCACTCTCCACCCCTTCCTTCTACACATATTCAATCCTTCACCTGGTCCCCTCAACACACCAATTCCCACTTCACTTCCCCCTCTCAGTTAATTGCTCTTTGCACTGTTTTGTGGAATGATTCATGCTGTAATTCTTGCTCACAATGTTAATTGTTGTTATTTCTCTGTATTTGTTGTTCCAATGTACAGCGCTTTGGCATAAAGCGCTCAATAAATCAATCAATCAATCAATCAATCTTCCCCACCGCGCCCAACAGGCACAGCCGAGGTATCCATTCCATGGGCTGGTCTGCCATTTCACCCAGGGCTATGCAAACCTCTGCCCAGTAGTAGTATCTCAGCTTTATGCATGCCCAGAGCATATGGTAGATATCTGCGTCTTCGGTTTGGCACCTCTGTCAGGTTCCCGGAGCCGCGGGGTAGATGCGTTTGAGTCTTACAGGGGTATAGTGTGTCCTGTGTACTATTTTGTAGTGTATTAGTTTGTATCTAGAGTTACATGATATGTGCTTGGTCAGTGTGCAAATCTGGGTCCATTTTTGATCTTCTATTTGCTGCCACAGACCTTGTTCCCACTTATATTTGGCTGTGTGGTTTCCTGCTGGGCGTGTTTGAACTATGGTTTTGGATAGGGCAGAGGCTGTGATTTTCTGTGTCCCACCTGTAAATATATATCCCAGCCCCATGTTTATCTCTGGTTCTTCTGGGAAGGTGGGGTTTGCATTTTGTATGGTTGCTTTTATACAAATATATTGTAGCTTATGTGTGGTTGTATTTCCCACTATATCCTAAAGATCTTCCCATGTCGCAAAGCGCTTGTCTGGGAATAGCTGCCCCCATTGAACAATGCCTCTAGTACTCCAGTGTGTGGCTACCTCACCCTCCAGGGTGAATGGCGTATGGGGGTCACCCCAGATCGGCATACTCGGGTGGTATAATCTGTCTGTACCAAAAATATCTGCTATTCTGGCCCAGGATGTGGTCGTTACCTGCGTAGGGTCTATAGAGTTGTGGTGTTTGGGGCCTGATCTCATCATTTTATGCAGCATTATGGTTGATTCTCGTGTACGCCGCTCTTGAGGTGGACTCCCCGGGTCGAGAAAGTTCATGACCCAGTGGGCAGCATAGTGTGCCTGTGCTGCCAGGTAGTAGAGCTCTAGGTCCGGCGCCATCAGCCCACCCCAGGGATATGTGCCTGTTAATGTTCTCCAGCTTAGCCTGGGATGTCCTCCCCACACAAACGTGATGCAGGCACTCTTCATTTTTGTGAATAGTGCACGACGTGGCCAGACCGGCACCATATTGAATAGATAGAACAGTTTGGAAGTATTATCATTTTGATAAGGGCAATTCTTCCCATCATTGAGATGGGGAGGGCGCTCCAGCGTTTCATCTTTGCGCATAGGGTATCAGCTAATGTGCTGTAGTTTAAGGGTCAGGACAGTTGGGCGGTTCTAGCCACGTATGCTCCCAGATACAGTATATGCATCGGGCTCCAAATGAGACCATGTAGGTCTTGGGGTTCTACTGTGTTTTTTGTGAGTGGGAATATCTCTGATTTATTGGCATAGAGCCTTAGGCCGGAGTAGTCGCCGAATTTCTTAACTTCTGCCAGTACTTTGCCCAGTGCACGATCTGGGTTCTGGAGATACAGAAGAATATCATCAGCGTATAACGTTATAATCTGCAGTTTACCCTCAACCCATAGACCATGTGAACTGTATCGAGCCCTGAGAATGTCTGCCAGGGGTTCTATCACTAGTGCAAATAATAGTGGCGACAGCAGGCAGCCTTGTCGGGTGCCTCCTAGTAACTCTAGCGTGTCCGTTAAAGTGCCATTTATTTGGATCCATTTAATGAAGTTGGGGCCGAATCCATAGTTTCGTATTGCCCCGAATAGGAAAGGCCAGTAGACTGTATCGAATGCTTTTTGCATATCAAGAGAGACCGCTATCCCTTGGGTTTCAAGGGGTATTGTCACCAGGATTTTGTGGCACCATCTGATATTCAACACTGTGGACCTACCTACAAGAAATCCAGCTTGGTCCTCATGAACCATGTAGGGCATTAGTGGGGTTAATCGGGTTTCCAGTATCTTTGCGAAGATCTTCTCATTGGTATTTATTAGTGACAGCGGCCTGTACGATCCGCATTCTTCTGGTGGTTTCCCTGCCTTAAGCAATAATGTAATTACTGCTTCCCTGGTGGTTTCGGGCAGTTCCCCTTTGTTTAAAGCTTCCACCCATACTCCATATAGCCTGGGTACCAACAATTGACTGAATTCTTTATAAAATTCCACCCGAGACCATCTGTACCTGGTGCTTTGCCATTAGGGAGTGTTTGTATTGCCTCCAATATATATCAGCCCCGGTGATCGGGCTTTCTAGTGACTCTCTAGTAGCGTTGGAGAGTAGTGTCGTTGGTATTTTAGCGAGGTAGTGGTATATCTCCTCTTCAGTGGCAATACAATGAGGGGAGTACAGCTTTTTGTAGAATTCATAGAACGTTTCCTTCACCTTAATATTCTCCGTGGCCACTGTACCATCGGGTAATTTTATGCATGGTATAGTTGTAGAGCCCCTTTCACCCCGCACCATTCTGGCCAACAGCTTCCCGGGCGCTCATTCTCCCCATATCGACGTGCTGCCATTGGTTTGTCGAAGTAACGGATCTCTCGATACGCCGCTTCTTTATATTCATCTAACTTAATTTTAATCTCCAAACTTAGCTGCAATGTTGGGGAGTGTGTGTACTGAGACTGCAAAGAGGCTATTTGTGCCTCTAGGTGCGCCAAACTACCACGGATAACCTTGAGGGCTCCGTGTTCAGCGGATTTTGACTTGCCTCTTATACAGACCTTAAATGCCTTCCATAGTGTTGCCTTACTGGACACAGAGCCCTCATTGATGTCGGGGCCAATGTCGTTCTGTAATTCAAATCTTGTAGGGCCGCAGGTTTAAATTTCCATGGTGGCCTGTTCACTGTAATGTCAGGTATTCGTAATGTTAGCTGTATTCGCGAGTCATCAGAGTATGTTCTGGGATAGATATAGGCACTGGTGACCCAGCTCAATACCTCGCTGGCAACCAACCATAGGTCTATTCTGGAATGCATGTCGTGCACTGAGGAGTAGTACATGTATTCCCTTTTTGTGAGATTTAGGGCTCTCCATGCATCCTTTAGATTTAGGTCTGTCATGTGGATGAGTATCTTCTGTGCTGCCTTGGTCAGTGCTCTAGGTTGTGTAGATGTGCGATCTAAGTGTACAACTAGGATGGTGCTGAAGTCACCGCCACATATCAGGTAGGCCATGGGGTAGCTCACCAATTTTTCAAATAATGTACAATAGAAGTCAGGGTCGTCTATATTTGGACCGTATATATTTAGTAGGACTATCTCCCTATCATGGAGAGTGCCATGAATCAGTATGTATCTTCCCTCGGGGTCGCATTCAGGGTTAAGGTAGGTAAATGGCAGAGTTTTATGTATAAGAATCGCCGCCCCCCTTGCCCGTTTAGAGTATGTCGTGTAATACTGGTGTGTCCCCCAGTTCGGTACAAGGTGTCCGACTTGCTGCGGTCCTAAATGCGTTTCTTGAAGGAAGATTATTTTAGGGCTCTGCCTATTAATGTATGCTAGTTTCTTCCTTTTTTTGATCTGGGATCCTAAACCACGAACGTTCCAGCTCAATATTTTTATGTCATCAATGCTTGCATACGCCATCATCTATAAAGTGGGTGTGGTCATATGCATCACGGTCCATTTGGTTGTGTACTTAACATCAGTAGTGCTTAGTGCCTGCATGCTTTTTGTTTTGAAACCTTTCATTTCGTAACTGAACCTCAACAAACACACCGTGGTCCCTCCCCCACCCTCATACTTCCCCGAACTTCAACTATGTCCGTTGATCCCCCCCACTCCCATCCCATGAACTTCTTGTGCACCTGCTACATGGGGAGACTGTAGCGACACCCTGTGCCATCACTGTGAATATACATCTACAATATGTCTGGTTACTTATGTTGTTACTCTCACTCTTGTCGACACATGTGGGGATTTGGCACTACAACATGATCTGCAAGGTAACACGTATTCACCCCCTATGTGGGCCACCCGGAGGGGGCCTTCATTTTCCCAAGTTCATTATTCATTATTTACGTGCCTGCTGCTGTGCGACTTCGGGGTTTCAAGAGTCTTGTTCAGTTCTTGGTTGCCTAGCCGGAGCTGGAATGTGTGTTTCCACAAAGCTCGCCGCCTCTTCGGGGAACGTAAAGAAGTAGGTTTTGTTCTGGTGCTGTATCTTTAGCCTCGCCGGGTACAGCATGGTGTATGGGACCTGTTGCTCACGCAGCAGCTTCTGAACCCCGGTGAAGAAACGTCTTTCCTGTTGCACCGACAATGTGAAATCCGGAAAGATACGTATGGTGTTGGATTCCCACCTTAGTTCTTGTTTTTCTCTGGCAGTTTTCAGTATGAAGTCTCTGTCCCTGTAGTTTATCATGTATAGTATTATTGGTCTAGGGTATGCACCAGGTTTTGGCTTTGGGGCGAGTGACCTATGTACTCGCTCCACGATGAACATTGCAGACCATCCAGGGTCTCCCAGGAGATTGCGCAAAAGATCTTCTACTACCTTTTCCATAGACCCCTTCAATGCCTCTTCCGGTACTCCAACTATGCGGATGTTGTTCCACCGGGATCTAGCCTCTAAATCTTCACATTTGGTTTTCATCGTCCCCAGTTCTATTGCCATAGTGGACACTGTGGTCTTCAAGGCCTCTAGTGCATCCTCTGTGCCCGAGATTAATGTCTCTGCCTCAGTGATGCGTGATGTGGTTTTATCCAGTTGTGTTTTAATGGAGGTGACATTTTCCGTTATCCCATCAAGGGTGGAGAAGCCCTGTTGCATGGTCAGAAAGACCTCCTGGGGGTCCATAATTGATACAGGGGTCGCTGGTTGCTCTTGTGGGGATACTTCCTTGGACATCGTAGGTTCTGTTTCTTTTCTTGTTGTCGTCGTGTATTTTTCCATGGCTCCTTTTCCTTTCTTGGGACCAAAGCCCTTGGGCATCGTTTTTTCCATTTCCTTTGCGTGATTTCTTTACTCTACGGCTGTAAAGTGGTGGTTTATACAGTTCTCATGGAGGGGCTTGACTTGTTGTCACGGGTTTCTTTGGGTGCCTGTTCGCGCCTAATCTATTTATGTTTCAGTTCTGTTGTTTGTTACCCCCTCCTGTTGTCAGCCTCTTGCCTTTGTCAGCATCTTCTTTGATCACTTAGTGAGCTTAGGGGTTCGCTCGTTGTTGAAGAGGTAAGGCCTTGTTCTTGTCTATTCGTCGGGGGGCATGGGCTTGTTAGGTCTTGGAGTTATATCACTTGCGGTCCTCTCTCTTGCAAAGGCCTCCTCGACTGGCCAGCCTCGGCAAGGGTTAAATCTGCTGCGATGGACAAGCTCAATACGCCTCCAAGCGTGTATATTCCTATTGGGCCGCTGTCTCCTTGCTCCACTTGCTGCTTAGCTTGGAGGTTATATTCTATAGGTGCCCCAGTAGCCTATATATGGGTTACTCCTCCTCGCAGGGGGGTCTCAATATCTTAATTGCTGTCCTCTAATGTCTGTTTGCAGTGACACCTGGGGTCTGCTGACGCTGTTTCATCTGAGGGTTATGTGGTAAGGGGTGTTTATACTCATGGAGTCCTTGTAGTTTCCCTCCTGCTGTGCCAAGATGTTATAATGTGGGGCAGTGTTGCTCTGAAGAGAAGTGACTTTTTTCAGCAGGGAGGACTGTCTCTTGGTGGCGGTTCAATGTGAGGAGTCCCCGACTCGGCCTGAATGGGGCTGCATGGCCCTCAGAGTGGTGGTACAATCTGCGTCCCATGGGTCCCGCACGGTATCCGCCCTGATGATCACCGGGGGGTGGGAGGGACCACCCCTCCGCGCCTCTCCCCGGCGCTCTAGTGTCTTCAGCACTGGGGCCTGACCTCGATGAACACGTTTGGACTCCCTTTCTTTTCCCTCCCGCGCCCCTCCGGATGCTCAAGGCTGCGGGCGGGGCAACCGAGGGAAAGGCCGGCGCTCGGGGCCCGATGGTGCGTGTCTCCTTCCTCCTACCTGCTGGGTTATGGGTCTCACGATCCTCGGGCACCTCTCCTCTCGAGCCCCCGAGGGTGCTTCTCTGGAGTCAGCGAGCGCTCAATGGTAGTCGGAGCGCCTGCAACTTTCCTGAAGGTATGGGCACAGTATCTGGCTCCCGGGGCTCACAAAGTTTTGGCACCGGACTCCTCCTCCCGTCCTTCGGCGCTTCAGGGTTGCTTCCCATACAGCGCGTAGGAGCTTTTCTTTGCTGCAACTTCGGATTCTTGCCACAAATTGTGCCCAAACTTTGTGTGCGTGGTCATCTAGTATTGCGGCACGTTTCCTTCGATTTTCAGGCGGAGCCGGGTCTGTCAGTCGTTTGTAACGGCATTGTGGCCCAGGATGTCGCCGGAGCTCACACGAGAGCGGCCATTTCTTCTCGTGCGCAACAGCGCCCCCCCATGTTAGCAGTTCTTTAAGTACAGTTCAAGGGATGTTTTTTCACATTTTCGGCGCTGGGAACCTTCTTTTGACACAGACCAGTTTCACACAGTTTCCTCGGACTCGACGGCTGTATTGAAGGCTTTGTTTGCATCTTTTTCTTCACCAATGGGTCTCCCACTTCAGGGCTCAGACCCTTTCAACAAAAATATTTTGGGACTTCTAGTGCCAGAATGCACTGGGCTAATTTTGCTCTCACTTCATTCTCCCTAAAATAGCATTTTCTGTCATTGGGAGCTGCAGGACCCGAAAGGGTATGTTAGTAGGAGGTCCGTGTCTTTCCCTCTGCCCCTCAGAGACCTGGGTTCTCTTGCCTGGTGCAGGAGAGGAGTTTCACTGTTGGTTACGCCAGGCAACCTCAAGTGACCCTGATATTGCCTTCTGGAAGTGGTTTCCTCCTCCACACTGCAATCTCCTCTCTGGTAGCAGGGCTAGTGTTTGGGTGGTCGATTCTTTCGTCTTCTTCTTCTGTGGCTCAGTGGACTAATCCATCCACTACAGGGACCTGTGTTTGACCTCATGGTCACAGGTTCAAATCCCGGTAGGTCATCTCAGCCCTTCATCCTGACAAGGTTGATAAAATGAGTACCATTAAATTGGGTAACAATAAACATCTGTTATTAGCGCCAAGATGCCCCTTTGGGGGTGAAGGTGCACTTTACAAATACACCTGCTATGTTATGTTCTTCTTCTCCTCCTCCTCCTCCAGGTCTCTCAGGGTCTCTACAGCTTACTAGGGCTTTATCTGCTCTCCAGCACCTTGCAGAATCCCCGACTCGCTCACAATGCTGTTTCTGGTTGCTGCTTTTATACTCCCGGCTAGAGTTGATTGGAGTCAGGTGTGAGTAGCTGTCCCTCCCTGCCTGACTCTGCCTGACCTCATTATCGGAAAAACATGGAGACTGCCCATAGGAATCCATTGCCTATGGATTCCTATGAGTAATACTCATGACTCCCATCTGCATCTTCCTTGTCCCAGTCCTTGTGGATTTCAGTAGGGGAATGGGATTACAGGAGTTAAAATGAAGATATCCCCTGTGTGTTAGTTTACATCCCCCTTGATATTCTAAGAGAAGAAGGGGATTATGGGATTTGTAGTGTTGTGGAGAGGCAACATTCCTATTGGGGTTTAGAGATAATCTTGAGTTCCCCTGTTGTTTTCTCCTTCTTTTCCGTAAGGGAATGTACTGGGGGGATGGGATTTTGGTGGCAATATCCCATAAAGACTGCTGGGCTATCGGGTAGGGGTGCATCAGAAAAAATTGAATACCGCGTCTCACCCACAGGCGCTTCTCTCCAAGGACCACCTGCCCAAATGATGCCCCCCCCCTCGCTCGTCTGCCCCCAGGGTTGGGATCCAAGAGCGATGTTTTTCCCCTGGCCACCTGAACAAAAGGTCCCTGGGATTAACCCAGAGAAAAACCTCAGGATTCTCACAGCATGGGGGTCATTTCAAGGTGTACTCTTGCTGCCCCTATGGGGTGGAAGAAGTGACCTGTGACATTAGGAGGAAGGGGGTAGTATTCATGGTCAAAGACCACTACCTCCAACCCCCTGTCCAGGTTAACACCATCAAAAGAGATCTCTCCACACAACTGGGGGATACTGCTCAAATTGCCAAGCCCAAGGTCTTCTAGAAGCAGATGGTTGAGGAAAGGATCAATCTTGCTGAGGCCTGCGAGACTGAGGTGCAAAGACAAAAGCTAAAACACTTATTCCTGGAGTTCCAAGATATAATTTCATTGGACTCATCCGATTGTGGAAGCAATCAATTTTTTCAACAACCATACCCACGGACCCAGATATGGCTCCAGTACATATCAGGGGATCCCCATAGTTTATGAGAATGGCTGTTCCTACCCTGTTGGCAACAACAGGGGAAAATAACTGGTGGCTGGCTTTGGGAATGCTTGGATGAATGATACCCTGGAAACCTCTGCTGGTTATAAAATAGGACCCGAAGTTGTCAGGTTGCAGAGTTATGGCCGTACATCAAGCCATCCTCACTGCAGTGCACCACCAAATCAATGAACTGGCCATATTCACTGACTCTGATTATGTCTGAAATGGGTTAGTGGAACACCTGATTAACTGGAAGAATCGTGGCATGCTTCGTACAAACAATAAACCCTTAAAGCATGCACAACTGATCCAGTCAATTGACGATCTGGTGACCGCCAATA
The DNA here is from genome assembly GCF_040938575.1 of Ambystoma mexicanum. NCBI lineage: Eukaryota > Metazoa > Chordata > Amphibia > Caudata > Ambystomatidae > Ambystoma > Ambystoma mexicanum. The sequence goes on along the minus strand of NC_090926.1, from coordinate 1,085,627,258 downwards.
AGATGACCACCTATTGGAAGAAGATAAGCTGTGATTTCAAAATAGAGGGGCAGATAAGACTGGGAATTTCCTGGCTGACCGCAGGCTAAAATCAGAGCTCTGCACATGGATTTCATAAAAACGAAATTCCTGCTGGGGGAAATCCAAATTGAAGCTGTCACTAGGTCACAAACGCGTGCTAATAGCGAACTCTCGATTGCCCAGTGGAGTAAAGAGGACCTGTTCATTGGGAAATGTAATCGACACATTGAAGACCCTGCGAGCTTTCCTCTAACAAAGTCGGATTATACCGGTAAAGAGGATCTCCGGGTGTTGATGAAGTTTTTCAAGATGTTCCGGATCCAAGACGGTTTGCTGGTAAGGAGAGTCCTAGCTGGCTGCGACCAGTGGGTGGTACCTACCTCATTCTGAAGCCTGATGTTGAACCATGACCATGACACGCCACTGCCGGTCATAGGGGGTTTCACACAAAATTAGAAATCTTGTGCAAGGTTGCCTACTAGCCACACTTGGGCCAAGACCTCAACACTTACCTAAAGGGGTGTCTTGTGTGTGCTCAATTTCAACCCAGTTCACTCTGTAAGGGAGGCTTGGTATAAACAGTGAAGACAGACACAAGAGATGCAAGGTTCAAGGGCATTTATTGAACAAGGGAAAAACCCTTATCTGGCCCTATATGTAAAGATGGGAGCATGCTCTGCCATCAAATAATAAATAACACAGTCCTAGTCATGTCTGTAAAAATAAAGTGGTGTGAGAAACCTAAATGTATTCTCCCAAGTAGAACTCGAGAATCTCTTATTCAGGTGGCCAGGGAAGGGCCGGCGCTCTCAGATCCCAAACCTGGGGGTGGCCGAGTGAGGGTTGATCGCCTGGGTAGGGGAGCCCAGGGTTATGTTCAGAGGAATGCCCCAGCTGAGACGCGGTACTATACCAGGGACGAAGGTGAGGAGGACGACATCCCTGAAGCCTTTTTTTGGGAATTCCACCTCTACCTCCCTTTCACCAAAGAAGCTCTCTTAATAAAATCCAACCACCTCTACACCTTTGATAAACCAACTAGAAACCCAACCCCAAACCCTGATACACTTGAAAATTATAACTCCCAGAATCCGTGTTTTCCAAGTTTACACCCAAAACCTCCCCACCCTTTATCCGTGTCCCTATGATTATTCTTTTCTGAACTCCCAGTCTGCTTTAACAAAAAACTATCATTCCCACAATCCCCCCTGTTCCTTTCACAATCCTGGCTATCCCTATGCTGGCTATCCCGGTTGAGCAGGAGAGTACAGTACGAGCGAGGCAGATCGCACGACGTAAGAGCTAACTCAGCACGGCAGTTCAAGAGGAGGAGAAAGCCGGCACACACCGAGAGTGTGACAAGGAGAGAAGCGCCCTTGTCCTTTCCGACAAAGGCCTGTGAAACCTCCACAGAAGGAATCGTAAGACCGCAAGCAATAGCTAGCGTGTGTTGCAGCAGATATCAACGGTACATGATACCCTCCTCTGCTGATTACCAAGCCAGGGAGAGGCGCTTGTCTCTGTGGTACCAACCTTGATTCCAAAGAGAAAGAAAGCCAAGCGGTTCATCACAGCTGGTGAGTCGAGGGTAAAGTCGATAAGAAACCGAACTGTGTGTTGAACGGAAAGTAGCAAACGGCTAATTGAACTTTGAAAGAAGAGCAATTGATGTGAAAGGGGGAAAACCGGCAACAGAGGAGTCCGACACCACTTGGGTGCTCATGCAGAAAACTCTGGGTGAATACCTGAGGGTAGAAACTACCATAACCAGAAGGCCTTGGGAAGAGGTGAAAAGAGGTGAAAGTAGTCATACAGGGGTCTTGTAAAATCCTAGGTACCGTCGAAAGTCTTTGACCGACAGATGATTGTGATGGAAAGGAAGATGAATCCCGCTTGGTGAAATAGTGCATAAACAGTGTGTTGCAAAGGTTAGCAAGAGTTAACCTCAGCAGAGGGATGCAAATGAGAAGGGGCCAACTCTAAAGTCCCATAGAGTATGTTGACAGGAGTGAACCCGACCGAGGGATGTCCAGAGTGAACTGTTTGGTAAAAGTTGGTAAGAGTGAACCCGGCAGCGGGATGCTAACAAAAAGGGGCAAGGCCTGAAGTCCCTATGAACAGTGTGTTGCCAGGAGCGAACCCGACCGAGGGATGTCCAAAGTGAACTGTTTTGCAAAAGTTGGCAAGAGTGTACCCGGCATAGGGAAGCTGACAAAAAGGGGTTAAGCCTGAAGAATTGTTTAAAAAGACATTAAGATTTGTGAATACAAGAAGTATTATAAAACCAAGGGAAGTTGATTGTCCCCCTTGGCATTTGGATCCGAGCCCGGCAGAGGGAGATCCCGAACGAAAGGCTTGAGCCTGATCGAGGGATGCCTAGGGGTCCGAGCCCGAAAAAGGGAGATCCAGGGGTGGAAAGTCATCACCCAAAGTCCATTTGGAAAATAACTTTTGTTTTGTTGAACACATCAAGCCCTCGAAGTCAAGAGACTTTTATTAAAAAGAGACTTAACCATCGAAGAACCTGATTGCTGGTACAGAACTGTCGGCTCATGCTAGGAAAGCTCGAGTGTATGCTGTGCTCAGGAGATCCACATTGTTCTGTGCTCAAAACGTGGGGAAGGGAGACCCTGGTAATGACATTCTGAGTTATTATTTGTGAACACTTTCTTTGTTGAAAACCCTATCTCACACTCATTCTGTAATTAGTTGTAAGGATTTGCAATATTTTCTTTTTAGTATAGGTCTTATACTTTGACAAGACACCACAAGGACTGGCTTATTTTTCATTTGATGGTCAAAGCTTGCGCCCATCTTAGATTTCGGTTTAGGTTAGGTGTTTTTCCACCCTGCTTTAACAGTTTACTAAACACCCTTGAACTGTGATCACTTGTGTCTGTCATTACTGTTGCCACCATGATTTCCTTACAGTGGCCTATACTAAACAAACCTACGGCCTGCCCTTACGCTCTAACAATAAATGGGTGCATGGAAAAATGTGTATTTAAAGGAAAATCAGTGTTATAACATAAAGGAACAAGATAGCTGAGTCAGGTCTCCTCCCCAGTGGTGTGACCAGACCCTTCCCTGTCCTTCCAGAGGGTTCTGACATTCACTTGGCTTTCCTGAACTCTAAACATAGGTTTTAAGTAGAACTGAACCTTTTGCAACCAAAAAGGTGGTAGGGATCTGTGGCCTTAAATCCTTTCCCTTTATAATAGATGAGGGGGGGTGTGGGGGAGGGGCAAAACTGTGTAGATGCTTAGCCTATTTATCTAAAAAAAAAATGTAATTAATTCTCTTGGCAGAACACCACAAGGTGATTTTTGTTAAAATTCAAAATTAACAACTCTCATTCCAGGTGTGTGCTGACAACTATAGACTGTAATTTAATTGGGTAATCTTTCCGTTCAGCTTCCCCAACAAAGCCCTTTAAGTGGAGGGAGATTGAAATCCAAAATTTCCAAATCATCCCAATGTTTTACCATCCAGCTTCCCCAACACAGGCCTTTAAGTGGATAGGGGTCTGAAATCCGAAATTCTTGAACCCTCCACATTTTTGCTGTTCAGCTTCCCCAACAGAGGCCATTAAGTGGGGGGGGGTCTGAGATCCCAAATTCTTAAATCAGCTCAATTTATCTGTTTGACATCCCCCAACACAAACCAAAAGTAAGGGGGGTCGAAAAACAAACTGCTAAATCACCCTGTGTTTATTTTAAAGCAAAGGTTTGAGTGAAAAAGTAATTGCCATATGCATTTACACAAATTTGTAACACTAAACTGCTAGCCTTTAAAGCGTGCAGGAAAATCGAAATTGCATAGCGTTTCATACGTAATTGTGTTGTTTATTGATCAGTTTAACTATTTAGTGAGATTTGTAGAAAGTAAAGACTTGTGATTTGTGTTCTTTCATCCCACTTGTGTGATTTATTTATGTTGAGAGAAGTTTATTGTGTTGTGCAACGGATAAAGTGGTGTTTGACATTTTAGTGCTATTTTCTAACATCTAATTCTAATAAAAATAAACATATTTCCTGTACACCGGCCTGGTACTTGGCTCATTGGTAGTTCAGGGGGAGGGATCCAAGCGCTATTAGATGAATTGGAGATAGGGCTGAACAAAGAACTAACATTAACCGTTTATTGTGTGACACTTAGCTTGGGGAGGTAAGGGACCTACTGTGTTGAGGGCGGCCTCTCAATAAACCGTTACACACCAGATCGCTGGGGGAGGTGCAAGGGCTCTGGAAGTAGCAGACGCGAGAGGCAGGAAGCTGTGCAGGAGAAGTTGCTGAGCCTTGCAGGAGAACTGAAGGAGACGAGCTGGAAGCAGCGAGGGGTATCAGGTAATATTATCCCCATATATATAGGGTCGCCTTAAATAATATCGCTGGGAAAAGGTTGTGGCGATATTATTTGGGTGACCATATATATGGGGACAGGGGCCAAAAAAAAAATGTAAAAAAAAAAAAAAAATAGGGTTGCGGGGGTGTTCCCTGCATGTTCCATGCAATAATGTCACCACAAAAAACGGCCATTTTTCGGCGATATTTTTGTATGGCGAGATTTTTGTGGCGACATTATTACATGGAACCCAGCGAGGTACGTGGACGTGCACTCCAAACCCAGTGAGTTCACTATTTTATTGTGAGCCCGGAGTGCACCGTCACTACCCATTGTTGAATCCATACTCCCTTTTGAGTATATAAAACTAGGCAGAGGGCATAAAAACACTTTAAAGATCCCACCTGAAGGAGGTGATTGTGATATAGTGGGTAATAATAACCACCAACCACATGAAGGGGCAATATCTTGAGAAGGGACCACAAACCACTATTGCTAAAGCCAAAAAGGGATGCACATTAAGGCAACGGATAAGCAACCAGGGTTGCCTAAGCCAAAAGAATATAACTGAGCAGAACAGTGGGTGTGAAGAATGTTGCCCATGTATAGAGAATGTCTTAAACCCACATGCCAAAGACAAAGAAGTATGAAGAAGAGAAAGTTATTATCAGCATTTGGTCAAAAATGCAAAGTTGGAACAAGATTGGCATGAGGGCTGCCCTTCTGATAAAAGAGGTTCAGGAGAAGGAAGCAGTGCCTGTCTTGTGTGTGGCAAACACTCAGGTGAAATATATAGCACCAGTGTGATTCTTGTATCATGTGAAGAGAATCCCAAACCTAATTGTGCGAAGCAGAAGAGATTATTAAAACCTTTGAAGTTGACCCTTACAACAGAAGTAACTAAAGGTAGTAGTTGGGCCTGAAAAGGTAATATACCAGGTCCTATAACTTTGTGGCAATTGGTTCTGTTTGGGCAGCAGAGTATACCCGCACAGAGAACTGCAGTAGTTTGTCCTGGCTGGCAGGAGAGTATATACCAGGTCCTATAACTTTGTAACCATTGGTTCTGTTCTGGCAGGAATACACTGCAGCAGAGTGTTATAGAAGCGGTAGACCTGGCCGGAGAGTAAACCAGGTGGAAACTCATTGAATAATCACTGAAGTGTTTTGATTAAATAGTACTGAAGCTAAAGTGGTGCCAGAAATATCCTGACAAAGACATTTGTTTTGAAGATACTGAAGTTCTGAAATACTCATTGTTGATGACGAGAGGCTTTCCCAAGACCTTGAATGGAAGTGGAAAGAGGAAAGCTGTGTTAGCAATTGTGAATTACCTTTGGAATCCAAATTGAAACTTTGTGGAGCTTTTTGTTATGACACAGGGTGTCCTTATCCTTTTTGAACATTTAAAGAAAAGCCTGCTTGAATCTGGGGAAGGAGAGTTCGGCCAGGTCATCAGAAGAAGCAGCTATTGTAGTGTGACTTATACTGTTATATTTGTTGTTGTCAAACCGTCATACATTTCTTCATTGATTTATTGTGTATATAAGTGTGAGGGACAGAAAAGTTTTTGTTACAGTGTTTTCTTTTAGTTTATTTTAGACAGGGAAATACTCATCAGGGTAGGGATAGAGAGGCATTTAACCAACTTTTTGAGTTAATAAAATGGCATCGGGGCGTATTGCCGGTGATGCAGACGCTTCTTTGAATATATAGCATGTTAAGCCAGTAATTGACCCAGTGCAGGGTCTGTAAGCAATCCAATGAGACCTGCATTGTCAGGGAGCAACCCAAGATGAGTGGCAGCAGCTGAGGTCGAGGAATTTGCCAGGCAGATGGAGCAGAGACCCTAGCTCGAGAACCTCAGCACCTGTCCAAGGTGGTGACCATCATCCAGTGGGACTCTTGGCATGCCGGCTAGCCACTGCCCCAGCCCACTTGACACCTACAGGGGCCTGGGTAGCTGGGGGAGCCCTGTCAGCACTGAGGAGTTTGTGGGGGGCCCAGCCGGCCCTCGGGACAGAGCAGGCGATCCCAGTGGCAGAGGAGGAGAGTGCCATGCTGAGTCTTGGAGTCTGGGAGGAGGCGAGGTGTTGCGCAGGGGAAGCCTGTGAGCTGCGGTTGTTGTGAGGGCCTGTCCAGCAAGATTCTGGTGCCAGGATGGTAGCGAAGGGGACCCCTCCCAATAACGCCATTCCATGCTGCGGCACAGAGGAGACACAGCAGCTCAGTGGGAGAGATAACTCTGCACACCAGCGATGCCAGGCTGAAGGAGCTACAGGTTGGTGTGGGACGGAGGATGGCTGACAAGAAGTTGGGCTGAGACGGAGTGGGCGATCCACATGACAGAGGAGAAGAGTGCCGTGCTGAGTCTTGGAGTCAGCGAGAAGGCAGTGCAGGGAAGCCTGTGAGCTGCAGTTGTTGTGAGGGCCTAGCCAGCAAGATTCTGGTGCTGGGAAGGTGGCGCCTTACACCCAGTGAGGGGTGAGTGCTGTGGTCCCGGCCGACACAAGAGACATGTTCCCAGCATGGGAGGACTGGACATCTGAGAGGAAGAGGGCAAAGAAGTGGCAGTTGAAGCTGGGGGAGTAGGAGGCACCAGTTAGAAGTGAACAGCTCAGCCGGGAGGCCTGCGGAGCACCCCGTGAGATAGTGGTCTGGGGGACCCTTCCCACTAATTTCATTCCAAGCTGCTGCACAGAGGAGACAAACCAGCCCATTGGGGGGGACAGCTCTCCATACCAGCGATGCCAGCCTGAAAGAGCTACAGCACAGAGACGCCGCAGCTCAGTGGGAGAGATAGCTCTGCATACCAGCAACGCCAGTCTGAAGGTGCTACAGGTTGGTGTGGGACAGAGGAAGGCTGACAAGAAGTTGAAATGAGGTGGGTGCTGGCCTTAACACACCGGCCCAGCCACCTGCGAAGGAGAGGCACAGGCTGTGGGAGCCCCCGTGATCACCTAAGTGGAACTGGTGGTGTGACTTGGGTCGGGCAGCTGGACCCGCTGGAATCTCCTGGGCCCCCACCCCTTCCTGCCCGCAGAGAGATAAGGAAGATCAACCGTCACCCAGTACGATTAGGGTGGGGGGTGTCACTCACCAGCCGTGAGAGAGGCCCTGGTAGCAGCAAGAATGGCTAAGCAACAGAAACCGCAAAAGAGCACTGATATAACTGCCCGCCTGCAGCCACAAGAAAAAAGGAAGAAAATAGATACTGTGCGAGATATACTCCACTTTCCGGAACGTCCACAGGGCATCTGGCTATGAAAGGGGACATCATTGCTTCATGTCTGAAATGAAAGCTGAATTCCAGAACTGCATGCTGGAGATCTCGTAGAAACCAGAAAGCCCCTCTTCGACACAAATTAGCTAGACCCAACTCTGAACACCAAAAATGGTATTCCCCAGAATTGTCAATACAAAAAAGGAAAAAAGGCGTAGAGAATCACGATGGTTGAAGAACCCTACTGCCCGTAACAAGATCAGTTGGAAAGACTCAGAGAAGTTCTATAAAAGAACATCACTTAGGCAAAGAAGAACTTCTTCAACAGTCAGATAGAGTCTGCGTCTAACGCGGTAGGTAAACTCTTTGAGATTCTTAAATTCATAGACAACCCTCTGGCCTTAGCTCCTGTATTTATACCATCTCACATAGAGTGCGAAAATACACAGGCAGCTTTTACAAATAAAATTACTAAAGCAAGGGAACGGATAGCTCTCGCCCAACTTAATAAGTTCAAATCAAATCAACCCCCAATGACTAGGAGAACTGAGCACACTGTGAAATTTCACTTCCATTAAATTTCCACGGTTATGGTTATGTATGTACAACGGCCCCAAGAGGCTTTTTTATGACGTACTAGATAATAAAATTTGTCAAATGTGTGAATGTAAATTTGGTGCTCTCTAATTTATGTATAGATCAAATGCTATGATCGGTCAATTTGTGCTGTAAAGACTCCCGGCAAGTGCCAGACTGGTGGGGTAGCCTATGTCCTTGTGTTATATAAACTGTCCTATACCCTCATGACATAGGCCCCCATATCAAAAAAGAGGACCCCTTACCCCTTATATATTGTAAACTAACTTCGCTTCAGCCTTCTGCGCATTGTCCACCACTTCCTTCTCTTTCTCCTGCCTTCACCTGCAATGATGTACTATAATTGCCTAAATCTCTGCTCAGCCGTTCTCCCCGATCCCTACTACCTTATCCAAGCCGTTATGAACCTCTTTTGGAAGTCCTTTCTTTAACATATGATAGAATATTGTTATAGTTTTATCCCATGGTACCCCTGTCTCCACCCACCACAGCTTCTGAATCTGGAGTATATGTTGTGCCGGTTCTTCATCCTCTTTCATAGTACCGCTAGTGTAATGCCAGCAGTCTGTTTTTCGAGTGCATATATCCACTTGGCTGTTCCTGCCGCAAGTGAGGCCAGTGCCTTCATAAAGTTATTTCTATCCATATGTGGCCATGGTACATACTGTGTCCTGCCCGGACCTTTATGTAACAATGGAAACGTGTGTTGTCATCTGCTTAGCTGGTAACTTTTTTCCCCACTTGCTTCCCCTTCACCACCGCCATGCAGCCTGGTCACACTCTCAGTCTTGGACCCCACAAGCTCTCTAATCTTCTTGTCACCCTGGGTGGCATCTCAGCTGTGCCCCATTCTTCCACCTCTGCTGTTTCTGCTTCAACATTTGTTCTGATCGATTCTTACTTTAAACTGCCCACTCATGGTAATCCCTCTCCATACCTCTCATCGTTATGGCCTTCATCCTTCTTTTCAACATGCACATCCCTCATCACGGTACTATCAATTCTAAATAAAATATCACCTGCTCTCATTCATCAGTGCCTAGTGGCGCTCCTCGCCCCCTTCCCTTTCTAGCTTTACTCGTGCCAGATCTGCCTCTGTTCTTTGCTGCGCTATTTCTAAATCTCTTAGTGCCCTATTTTCTGTTTCCATAACTAATGGGTTGCGTGTGGTATCTGCTGTTGGGGACTGCCAGACTTTTTCATAAGAATGCAGGGTTCTGGGCCATGGTAGTGAATGGGCACATGCTCAGGGTTGGTATAATCTGCAGTTGCTTGCATGGGGTAACACCCCTGTGGCTATATCACAGGACTCAGGGGCTACACTAGGTGTGGGGGTGACGCAGGGTGCTTTGGTTAAAATGTCTCCCTTTTTAGGGTCCTCAAGGACATCTTCCTCGAGGACTAGTCTCAACCAGTCTCCAAAGTTCGAGAATACCCTTTCTATTCTTCAGCTTTCTCCCCTTATATTTTTCAGCTAAATATGCATACATGTAGCCAAAATATCTCTATTATCAGAATAATAATTAGCATTCCAGAAAGTAGATATTTTATTAACCTCATCATAATCAAGTATGATGTGGCCAGTCTAGGATTTAATCAATCTCTGCAGCAGCTATTCCATCGAACTTCACAAAGAGCCATGTAGCACTGAGCCATTCTAAACTACCCAAAAAGTTACATTTCTCATTGATGAACTTCCCAATAAATACACCAAAAGAAAGCCTATTCTAATAGAGACCACTTCCAATCCGTTAACAACCACTTGCCTCTTAAATCTTAAAACATTTTCGAACACTAAATATGTTATCTGATGTTGAGGAAAAATTAGGTGAAAATCTCAACAGGTAGACCTAGCCATCTTGTGGTCCATTCTCACAGCTAGCAGGAACCTGATCACCACCAGCAAAACAAGACAGCAACCATAACTAAATCGCTGGACCAGTGCAAACGTTTGCTAAAAACACAACTTTTTGCATAACGCACTGACTTCTTGGTTCAGTGTTTTTGCTCAGCTTAATTGATCCTGATTATATGTTTGTCCTGTTCATTATTGCATTTTGTGTTTATGTGCGCCCCTATGCTCACCAGCGGTTGGGTGTGTTACCAATAAATAAATAAATAAATAAATAATGTGATAACCCTGAATGGTCAAATTTCAAAGCAGCAACCCAGGAAGACGTAGCTGCTATCCTTAACACCGTCAGACGTACCTCTTACAACGATGTGTCCACCACTCTTGTAAAATTCCTCACAGCAGAAGCCCCCATCCCAACCCACCATACTATCAACACTTGCTCACACAAGGTAGCTTGTCAGATGCTGCTAAAACTGCTAAAAACCACACTCGACCCCTACTGGCATGGCCAACTACCACCCCATCACACACCACCAGCAAACACTTTGTTGTTAAGTTGATCAGGAAACTGTTGCACTGCAATTACTCCCATGTGCTCTGTTGTGTACAACTCATTTCATGCTTTCATTTTTGAAAGACAACTCATACTTCTATCAACCCTCCATCTTAGCAATGAGAAACAAGCTTTGGAAAAGCCAATAGTGTTTTGGCGGTTACTGCTATTCTTTGCATTTTTTTTATTTTGTATTTTGTTATTTAAACATACAGTTTCAACACAAAAAACGTTTGTTTCTTTTCCTATATCCCCGGAACAAGCCTGTAGAATGTAGTAACAAACTTATATTAAGTCCTTCCTTAGAAATTTTTGAACACATAGATCCAGCTGCAATTCAAATAAAAATGAGAATGAACATGGTTTCCCGTGCAGGCAGTAAAGAGTGGGGGCAAGCGATCCCCTCAACAAGGGGAACACCTTCACCCTCTTCAATTTAAACTCCCCGCTAGGTCATCAGCATCTGTTATTACTTCCTTGTCCCAAAATGCTGGGATGTTACCAAGGCTTGATTTTGTGACCATCACGGACCTATGGTCTCGCTGAGTTTGTTTTTAAAGATTCTCTCCAGGAATGATACCAGGCATCTAGTAGCAGCTGAGTTGGTAGCCCCATATATGGGCTCCCACCAGAGGTCTGCGTCTGTACCTGCTGTATTCTTCAGTCTTTCATAGAGTATGATATGATATGGCATTTGTAACGCGCCTATACACAAGTGTTTCAAGGCGCGACGAGGCAGGGAGGGGGGAACAAGGGGAAGACAGACAACGATCCTACTAGGCCAGGTATCATTCAGACCGCGCAAGTGCAGGGGTAGGGGAAGGGAAAAGTGCAAGGGGAAGGGGAGGGGGAAGTGCAGTACAAGTAAGTAGAATAAAAATAAATAAATAGGGCCAGCTGGTGGCAAGTGCAAGGTAAGTGCAGACAAGTGCTGGGAAGGGGGGGCTGTAGGGATACAGAGACTGTCCCGCAGTGCAGGGGATGCCAGGGAGGCAGTGCAAGTGGAGAGTGGCTGGGCCCAGGACCGAGGTCGGTGAGAGTGGCCCGGGTGCAGATTCAGTGCAATTTCAGTGTAGAATTTAGGAGGGGAGAGGGACAGAGAAGGCAGAAGCAAAGAGGAAGGTTTTGAGGTGCTTCCGGAACCAGAGATGGTTCTCCTCAAGTTTCAGGGAGGCAGGAAGGCTGTTCCAGATGGAGGCCCCTGCCGCATAGAGAGATCTACCCCCAGCTCATTGCTTTGAGAAGCGGCTGACCCTGAGGGAGTTGGAGACGGATGAGCGAAGGGCTCGGGAAGGAAGATATTTAGGAAGAGAGAGTTGAAGGTATTTTGGCCCCAGGCCCCAGAAGGCCTTGTGGATAATGCAGAGGGTTTTGAACTTAATCCTCGCAGCCAGTGGAAGCCAGTGTAGAGATTTCAGTCCTGGAGAGATACGGTCCCTGGGCTTGAGGCCAAGGACAAGTCTAGCAGTTCTGTTCTGGATGAGTTGCAGAAGGCAGAGAGTGGAGGCAGGCAGATTAAGATAGAGGCTATTACAGTAGTCCAGCTTCGAGAGAACCAGGGCTCGGGAGACAGTGAGCTTCTGGGGGAAGGAGAGGAAGGGAAGAATACCTCTGAGGAGGTGCAGCTGGTAGTGTGACTTCTTAGAGACGTCAGATATGTGAGGAGAGAAGGAGAGTGTAGAGTCGAAGATGACCCCGAGGTTTTTAGCCTTGCAGGTAGGAGCAGGAAGGGGGCCAAGAGAGGCCGGCCAGAGAGCTGCAGGGAAGGAGGGAGTGGGTGTGCCAATGAGTAGAATCTCAGTCTTACTGGCATTAAGGCAGAGGTCATTGGCGGCACACCATTCCTGGATAGCAGACAGACAGTCAGAGATGAGGGAAGGAGAGGAGGAGGCCGAAGGTAGCCTGAAAATGAGCTGGGTATCGTCCACATAGCACTGAAAGATGGGGCAGAGGGCGGCGATGCAGTGGGCAAGGAGTGACAGATACTGTTTGAAAAGCCAGGGAGAGAGATTAGATCCCTGGGGAACACCACAGGTGGAGAAGAAGACGTCAGAGAGGAAGGACCCAAGTTGGACCTCGGAGGGTCGATTGGAAAGGAAAGAAGTCAGCCATGCCAGAGCCTGACCAGTGATACCCAGGTTATCAAGGAGACGGTTGAGCAGGATGGCATGGTTGACAGTATCAAAGGAAGAAGAGAGATCGAGCAAAATGAGAACACAAGGAGTGTTAGATTCAAGGTTGGAGAGCAAGTCTTCACGGATGTTCACGAGAGCAGTTTCCGTGCTTCTGGCAGCTCTGAAGCCAGACTGATGGTCATGAAGGCTACCAACAGATTCAGCATGGAGGTTAAGCTGGGAGATGGCCAGTTTCTCCAGGAGCTTGCCCAGGAAAGGAGTGATGGAGATTGGGCGATAGTTAGACCGGCAGGAGGCGTCGGAAGAGGGTTTCTTAAGAAGAGGGTGCACAAGGGAGTGCTTGAGGGGGGATGGGAAGACTCCAGAGGCGAAGGAGTGGTTGCAAAAGTCAGCCAGGGCGGGAGCCAGGGAGTCGATGTGGTCCTTGATAGTTTTGGAGGAACAGGGGTGAACCTGTTTAGACGAGACTTTCATAGATCGGACTTGTCTGGAGACCTCGTCAGCAGAAAAAAGGGGAAAGGCAGAGAAGGAGGGAGGAGGGGTGGCTGCAGAAGGGCCAGAGGAAGAGCCGGGAAGAGAGGGAGGGAGGTGATAGGAGGAGAGTGAGGGCAGGATACCCGGGGTTTTAGAGATGAAGTGAGAGGCCAGTGCCGTGCAGAGGGCCTGGGAGGGGACAGGAGAGGTAGAGACTGCAGCAGGGTTGGCAAGCTCCTTGCAGATTTTAAAGAGTTCAGCCGAGTTGTTAGATGCCGCAGAGATGCGGGCTTGGATAAGGGCTCTCTTCTTGATGAGAACGGAGAGACAGTATTGCCTTTGGAGCAGGCGGCAGGCCAGTTTGTCAGAGGATGAACACGAAGCACGCCATTTCCTCTATGCCACCCTGCACTTGCGTTTAAGGGTGACGAGATCCGAGTCATACCAGGAGTTACATTTGGCTTTGGGCTTCAGGCGGATTCTCATGACAGGGGCAAGGATATCAAGAGTATCAGATATAGCAGAGTGGAGCATGGAGAGGGCTGTGTCAGGGTGGGAGTCAGCCGAAGGGGAGGCGAGAAGGTGGCAGCGAAAGCCTCAACTGACACGCGCTTCATGGGTCGGATGGCCGAGAAGGTGGGTGGCGATGATGAGGGTGGCTTTGCCTGAGGGGTAGGGCGGGTGAGGTGGGAGGATAGGAGAAAGTGATCACTCCAGGAGAGAGGAATGGAGAGAGGGACGGAGAGGGGAAGGTCAGAAGAGATCAGAGCATCAAGAGTGTGCCCTGCAGAATGAGTAGGCCCAGACGGGAGAATAGAGAGTGAGAGAGAGTCGCAAAGGTCATGAAAGAGTCCAGTGGGGGGACAGGAGGCATCCAGGTGGATGTTGAAGTCACCAAGAAAGAGGAGTTGAGTGGTAGCGGACAGGAGTGAGCAGGAGAGGTCAGCCCACTCAGAGAGGAAGGAGGAAATTTGACCAGGTGGCCGATAGATAGTAGCCACGGTAAGGGAATGGCTGGGAGAGAGAGAGAGTCGGCAGACAAGACATTCAAAAGAGGAGTAGGTCTGCGTAGGAATGACAGTGGCAGGAATCCACTCAGGGAAGATAAGGGCAACACCCCCCCAGCATGGTTAGGCCTGGGCACGGAGAGGATCATGTAAACATCAGGTAGGAGTGTGCCAAAGCTAGTGACAGAGCTGGCTGTGAATCATGTCTCAGTGAGACCGAGGACGTCAAGGTCCCGTTCCTCAAGAAGGCGACAGATATCAGAGGAATGCTTGATGGCAGAGCGAGAGTTAAGAGTGGCAATGTGGAGGCAGTTGCCAACCTTGAAGGACTTCCGGGGAGGGGTACAGATCAGAGGTACGCCCTGCGGAGGTGTAGAAGAAGGAGGTGAAGAAGGAGCATAAGAGGGGGCAGGGAGGGAGGGTAGAGGCAAGGTAGACGAGGACAGAGGAGGGGGCACAGCAGGAGAGGAAAGGAAGTTGATGAGGCGTGGGAAGCGTCTATCAAAGAGGTGAAAGTTGGCCTGAGGGCCTTGGACCAAGACGGTCCCATTAGCGTAGACATTAATGATGGCCTTAGAGGAGTGGAAGGAGGCCAAGAGGACATCCCAATGGGTGCCACCATTAATGGGAGAAGAGGAAAAAGGAGAGAGCACGGAGACCATATGAATGGTCCATAGGTCAGGCGAAGGCACGAAAAAGAGGATGTCAGTGAGAGTTTCCTTAGAGCAGGCACTAGTATAGGTGTCAGCAATAGGGAGGCCTGGAGTATCAAGGTTCTCTCGATACGCAGCTCTGGACAGTAGAGAGTCAGGTGTTGGAGTGTTTCCTCGCTGTAATTACATAGTCTGCAGCTTTTATCCATCACCCTTCCTCCGTAACGGTACAGTACTGATCTTGTGTTTACTACGTTAAGGTGAAATCTTAAAAGCGTATCTCCGCATCTAGGATTCAGTGATTTCTTTAGGTATAATGGCAGGACGTTGGGGGGATTTGACAGTAATTTTAATAGGGTATGATGTTTTGAGGCCGACCTCTTTGTTTCTGTTTCAATCCAATCTACAGCCCATAATGATCTCTTGATCAATAAAGGATTATCGCACAAGACAGGCCCAGGTTATCCAAAATGTCCTGACATTTTGTGATCCATTCTTTCAACACCCAGTCATATGAACCTTCTGGTCTCTTCTTAATGATGTCATATTGGGGGGGCAGTCCACAGCATTCACTTTGCCAAAAACTGTGAGAGATTTCCAGATGATTCTTACATGCATGGATAAAAGGCCCAACTCGTGCCTTATAATTGCCACTGGGATTGATTTAGGCAACCTTAGTATGCGTTTCCAGAATTTGCTCTCTATTGATTCCCAAATTTCCCATGTTAGGCCCAGGCCGCTTCACCCCCGTAGGTCAGCACAGGCACCACCTTCTGATTGTAAAAATGGACCATCGGATATAGAGAGAATTTACCATATTTGCTGGCAATCACAAGAGCCTGTGCTATCAGCTGGTCAGTTTCCATAAACTACGTTTGCGACCCAGGCCGTCTTCTTTCTGCTGTTGCTTATGACGACTCCTAGATATTTAATGGACCTTGTTGGAAAAACTATGCTGTTGCCCAACCTCCATCGAAGGGGGTTTTCTTCCTTCCTCCCAGGTTTCGTATTAGAAGGATCTCCGTTTTTTCTTCATTTATATTTTGATTGTTCAAGGCAACGTAGGCCGTCAGAGCCTCTAGCTTTTTCTGAAGTCCATTGGGAGTCCTGTCCAACAAGACCAGATTGTCTGCATACAAAAGCCAACCAGCCAATCTGGCGTCAATCCTTGGCGGACAAGATCTTGGGGGGTCCAATATATACATCATATCACTGATGAAAAGGTTATAAAGAATTGGCACTAAAGGGCACCCCTGTTTCAATCTCTTGGTGGTTAGAATTTCTTTGGTAAGACATCCCTCTTTGTTCACCATGATCTGTAAAAATGTTCCCAAATAGAGGTCTTTGATGGCATCCACAAGATCTTTCGGGCAGCCTCTTTCGGACAGTTTTTTGCCATAGGCGTTCTCTGTCGATTGAGTCATATGCTGCCTCCACATAGACCACGTAAAGGCACTCCTTTGCTTCTAATGTTCTGGTCTTTGACAAGCTAAGGATCAGCAGGTTTAAACTGCAGTCTGTTCTGCTCACGAAACCCGTTTGCCTAGGGTCAAATAATTTTGACTCTTGTATCCACTCCTTTAGACGTTTTAACAGGACTCCGGCAAAGATTCTTCCAAGTACATCCAAAAGAGCGATTGCCCTGTAGTTTCTGGGTTTCAGCCAGTCTACCTTTTCGAAAATTGGCACTATTATTGCCTTTTTCCAGGATGGTGGAAACTTTACCTTGGCGTAGGATTCTTTCAAACAGTGTCATACAAAAATCCATTGACCTATCCTGGGCTAGTTTCAGTATGGCGTTAGTCATTCCGTCCGGGCTAGGATCTCAGGACGTACTAGCCTTTAAAATGATGTTTTTGATTTCTGATCGGTCGAATTTGATGTTCCACGGGCCAGTAGACTTTTGTCTGGGTGAAGGCTCTGTGATTAACCGCTGGGTAAATAGGGCCTCAAAATGAAAGATCCATCCTGAGTCTTGAATGGGGTTAAGCTGTAGAGAGCAATGTGGTTCTTCCCTACCGTTCAGTAGAGCCCATAGATGTTTTCCATTATTAGACAGTACTGCATGCCGCATGTGTTCTAATTCTTTTTTTTTTTAAAAAGGCATGCTGTATGCAAGATGGCCCAATTTTGGTATCGTTGTTTTAGTTTCTTTTTTCCAAAATTCCTATTTCTGTTGGAGGTTGCTTTAGCCTCTTGAGATCGTGATGTAGTTGGGTCTTTCTCACTGCCATTGAACTGTCATAGAAGTGTTTGTACTTCGAGGAAGGTTTACCGTTTCTCCCAGGCCCTCTTTAAAAACCGCCAGACACGGTTTGTATTCTATCCCATTTGCCTGGTTCACTTACCACCTGTTTAGGATAGACACCAGGGCTGGGGTTGATTTTTGGTTGATACATAACCTGCCACGATTTTGTTCCACTGACACATTATGTGCCCACACTGTTGTTTTGTTTCTTGTGACTATGTGTGCTTTGGGTCATTGTCAGGTTAGAATCATGGGGCTGTGGTCGCTCTTGTCTGAATTAAAGATCTTCAAGGAGATTACCCTTGAGAAAGTTCCACCATCAACAAAAAAGTAATCTAGTATTGCCCTGGTGAGAGTCGAGTGCCAGGTTATTGCACCCTCAAGATCATCATTCACTTGGCCGTTTAACATACAGAGGCCTCTGATCTCTACTTCTTCCAACCATTGTTCTGCCCTTGACAGTTTTTGTTTTTGGGACGATTTTCCCAAACTCTTCTTTCTATTCAAAGTCAATGTGAGACAATTGATGTTCAAGTCTCCACACAAGATGATCCAAGGATCGGTATATTCCACTCTGAACTTATCAATCCATTTAATTGTTTCTGATATGAATGAATTTGAGTCCTTGGCCTGTGGGTTCCAATATAAGTTAAAAAGAGCTATTACTCCATCGGTCAAAGACTCTGAATCCATAAGTTTACTAACAAAATTTGAATCAGGGGTTTGGGGTGAAGACACTTTACTACACGGCCTATGGTGTTTTTGATCATAGTTAATAGTCCTGAACTCGGCCTTCCCTTCGTTCCCTTTATGGCAGTATTCAAGTGTCCGGTATAACCATCCAAAAAGGGGGTTTCTTGAAATCATGTTTCCTGGAAACAAAGAATGTCTACGTTCTTCAATCTGATGTCAATTGCTCTTAACAAATGGGGGGAGCACCTAGTATTCCAGGAGGCAATTCAAAGCACTTCTTCCTCCCTGTCTTCTTCAGTGTAGGCTCTCATTGTATCCACTAAGGCTTTTGTCAACCAGTTCCAGGAAGCCTTGGTTGAGATCTTGGTGATCAGAGCCCTTGTTTTTTTTTCCCCGTTTATGGTTGAGTCTTGTTTACTAGTTTCTGCAGGTCCGTTGATGGTGATCTTCATTTTCAGGGTGTCCGGTCCGTTTAGCAAAAAAGGAATGTCTCTAGTCGGCTTTAAGGTTAAATCCTGGTTCAGTGGGCCTTTTTTTGAGGCGCTTCCTAAGAGTCTGTGTATCTTGGGATAGTCAACAAGATCCAAAGTAGCCGAATCTGCCCCCTCTCTTATGTCGTATCCAAGGGCTCTTAGCTCGTCCGAGGTTGAGGATGTCATGTGCAGCAAGACACCATCATGCTCTCTCTCGCATGGAAAGGCCACGATCTTTATGTCATCTGAGGTGGTTACTCTCAGGTGGGTGGTGTTGTATATGAGCTTCATGACGTTTGCTCGATTTAATATCAGACCGTCATTGTCCTTCAGCACTCTTTCCAGGTGGAGCTTATGCTAGATTTTAGTGCCTCTCCTGGATGGTGCTGGGTGTTCTTTGCATTTTGCATTTATAGGCACTAGGGTGCAAGCATGAGAGTGCAAAGTTCAAGAGGAGGATGCGATAAGGAGTGCAGGTGTGCAAGAGAATGAGAAGGGTAATAGAGCAAGAGAGGAAGCCATTGACAGAGGGTGCCATCAATGAGCAAGAGTAAATATGAGCAAAAAAGAATGCGAGTGAAAGGGTAAGAAATAAAGTGAGTGTGATAGGAAGGAAAAGAGGGTGTACAGTGGGTGATTCTAGAGTGAGATAGGGGGTTGGGTGCATTGGTGGGAGTAAAAACAGAAGCAGTAGTGTTGAGTAGAGAAAGAGGAGGGTAGGTGTTCGCAGAGAGACGGGTTAGGGTGGGTGTCGGCAGAGAGAGGGGGTAGGGTGGATGGGTGAGACTAGGGTGGATGAGAGTAAAGAGAGAGGAGGTAGGGTAGGTGGGCTATAGGGAATGGGAATACGGTGGGTGTGGGTGGAGAGAGTGGGGATAGGGTGGGTAGAGAGTGGGGTAGGGTGGGCGTGGGGATGTGGGTGTAGATTGACTGGGGTGGGGTGGGGTGGGTGAGTCGGTGGGGTAGAGAGAGTGGAGGGTGAGTGGGTGGTGGTGGTTGGGGGCAAAAAAGAAGAACAAAGCAGCCTCGGGAGGATCATTGAAAGTAGCCCACAATAGCCCAAACAAAACCTGACCAGCACACATAATGGGGGTGGTTTGGATGGGGGCAGAGTGAGTGGGGATGAGGCTAGAGTAACAGCCTCTGTGAAAGACTAACAAAAAAAGAAAATCTACTGTCAAAGGTAGCCCCTTATAGCCCAGAATCCCACACATGCTGCTGTACTTGCTGACATAAATGGGGTATTAATAGCCCAATCATGTTGCGAAATAGCCCAATTGTTTGGGGGATAGCCCAAAATAGTCCAATATCGCAACTTTGCAAAACACTGCACGGCTGAGAAATGGAAAGCCCAAAGCAGCCGATTGGAGCAAATATTGTTAGGGAATTCCTCAATGGGTAATAGAGTATGGAAAAAGAAACTTTAGTGATTTGGCATTTTCATGCCATGTCATTGTGTGCCATGCCAACCAGAAATTCTCAGTGCAGAACCATCCTTCACTCTCTCTCTCTTCTGTAACAATTGTTTCAGCACAGTCGCCGCTGTGACCGTCTATTCTCCTTCTGTTGATAACACGCATGCCTGAGCAATTTCCTGTTTAGTGATTGGGTAAGAAGACATTTTCTGAGTGATAACTTCTTACTGTCCAAAGCATAACTCTCAATAGCTGTTTCTAAGTTATCTAACCACCGTGCCTCGGGTTGTTTGCAATGGAAAGTAGCCTGCAAAAGGGGTGTGGCCGAGGCAGATTGTCTCTCACTGATGTTCTTTGGACATGTTACCTAATGGAGCCAGCACTGATCAGTAGTACTGTCCTTAGAGCAGTGCTGACAGTATTTGGCGAGGGAGAACTGGGAACCCTACTTCTTCAATTTCAGACAACCAAAACCACCAACCGAAGATACAAAAAAGAGCCCCAGAGTTTTGCTATGTTTTCTCATCAACAGCCTTACTGCATTCATGGTATTCGCTGCATTACAACACTGTCTGGTCCCCTGTGGCATTGAAGGCTCCACGTTACCAAGAAAACACATCGAACCTGGTATAATATCCCACTGCTTTCCTCCCCTTCAGGCTTCCGGGCTACTGTACAGTCCAGGGTTCTCTCTCATCTAGACAGTGGCCACGTCATCCCCACAGTGATCGGAGCATTTTCCCTGGTCTCTCTGAAAGCTGTCCACCACGGCACAGTTTGCCTCAGCACTGGTGCAGAGATATTCAACCACATCACCAGATCTCCACTTGCTATCCCTGAAAGAATGCATCATCTTTAAAACTGCTGGCGTTTCCTATAATCAACACAAAGAAGGTCCCATTTGTATCAACACAATATATCAAATGGCCACAGACAGTATAAAATAGAATGTATTTGTTGCACAGGTTGTCAAAATTCCTACAAATATTAGTTTTAACACATGACAAAGTATTATGAAAAACAATGAAAATTCATGAAAATGGTGTAGTGCACAACCCTACCCCTACCTACATAACCCATGCCTCCATCATACCTAAACAGCAGACAATTAATGACTCAAGGCCAAATGGGTAAATCCAAAACTTCCAAGCCTCTGGTGAAGGAATCCACACTTCGGGCACGCCACTTCATTGACAGCAAAATTTTTGAAATTAATAGATCAATTAGTACAGGCCAACTCGTGTTTCGGCTTGAGGTAGCTCTATTTTCACATAACCTCTTCCTTCATCAGGGCCAAAGAAGGCAGCTTCAGGTAGGGAGGTGTTCTGCCAACAAAGGAAATACATATAATCAAAAACTAAGGATTCTCTAAATGGTGATATGAAAACATGCAGACCTTGTTCTGCATTTTAAGCACGCGAGTATGTGCCGGAGTGTGCGTCCATTGTTTAATAAAACGGCCTGTGCCTATGTCAACTTCCTAGTGCGGACCACCGCTCAACCCCAGAGTATACATCGGCCTACTACGACACGTTAGCTAGACACCACATTCCTATAATACATTCCCCCAACGTCATATTGAGAATCTCATCAAGTCCTCTATCTTTAAAAGTTCACACATCACAGCTAGGTGATATAGGAATCATGATGGAAACATGTTGTCGCAAAAGCAGTATGACCGTCGCTTTTGTCTCATCCTGGCGAGATTTCAAGACGCAGTGGAAGACAATGTATAAGGACACGTTTGAAGCCAATTCTTTACACACATTATGGAGCTTGTTATACAGCCCTCTCCTTTCTGACCACTCAGCAGCCACTTAGCACCAATCGCCCGTTTGTAATGATCTGCTGATATAGAGACGCCGCATGCGTTTCTTCATATTAGAAATGTAAAGCACAGAAAACCGAAGAACAGAGCCCTTAATACTGCCATGAATACGTTTTGTCATTTATTTCTGATTATTTATGTAAAATAATCTGCAGCTTTGGACTTGCCCAGAGGGGCTGATGCTACAATAAATACCGTTTTGTCCCACTTTGGGGGGACATATAATGTTCTGTACAAATAGTAAGGGCAATATTTATCACTCAGGCACATACTTGGCAGGATAAATGCTGGAGTGGCTTACAACCTCTGCTGTGGTGGTTCATGGGAGTGCCTAGCCCACTCTTTCATGCTGTACAGACAAGTCATAACTATGTCACATCTGACTCTGCGGGTAAACGGTATTTAAAGGATGTGACGAACCATTTAAAGTCTCGGAGATCAATGTCCTGTCTTGTGTTGCAGTGTAAGTTATGCGTACGCATGCGCGAGCCTCGTTTGGGCTCACGCATGCACATTTGCAATAAACGCATCCCGAACGGCAGTTGCCGCCGGAACCTCAGAAGCACCAGACGCGTCTCCGCATATTCTTCCGTTTGAGTGTGGGTGCGTGTGAATGAGGCGGCCTGAGGCACCAGCCAGCACCAACATTGGCGACGAGGACGGCTGCTCGCGGGAGGAGCATAGTTGCGCTTGTGAGCGTAACTATCACTAATCCTTCCTCCGACGCAGCCCGAACCCGAAGCTGTGACGGTCGGCCATTTTGGATTCGGCTCGTGGCGCAGTTGCGGCCCGCGAGGGTGCATGTGCGTTCCCTATGCACTAGAAAAAAAAACCACACATTTTTTGAACTTTCGTGGTTCTCCAGGTTGGAGAGCCGCGATTTTGGCCTGTGGGGCCATATTCTTCAATATCAGAAATGAAGAGCCAGCAATCCAGGCCTAGGGGCTGCAGTGGGTCACTGAAGGTGGAGCCTGCATACAGCACAGACAGAATGTCCAGGTCAGTGGTCTACAAAAAAGGGTAGGTCCTGAAGAACAGGTTTACGGCCTCAGTCACGTGGGTGCGGTGCCTGTGCAACCTGCGAGAATGAGTGACACAGATGGGGAGACTGCTGCACCTGCGAGAGTGGCACGTCAGCAGCATGGCTTTCTGGTGCCCATGCCAGAGTTCGAAACCTCTGGCCCACCCTCCAAGTTGGGGCCCAAGTGGCTCATATGGATTAAAAAGCTGGACATGTTCTTCAGAGCGACAGGGGACGATGATGATGATGCAAAGGTCACTACGCTTCTGTACACCGCAGGTACTGAAGTGCTACGCATCTATGAATCTTTAAACATTCAAGTGGTAACTTATGCAGCTGTCAAGACTGCTCTTTGGAATCACTTAATTCCACTGTCGAGTGTAGACTTTGATAGGTTTGTGATGTGTGGGGAAAAACAACACGATGATGAGTCCCTGGACCAGTTCTGCGCATGACTGCATCAACTGTCAAGCACGTGCAGGTGGGACAATGAGGAGGTGATGATCAGGAACCAGCTGATACAAGGATGCAGCTCCAGTAACTTACGGAGGCAAATCCTGCGAGAACCGGGAATGACATTAGTCCAGATCTTGGACAATGGCAGGAAATACGAGCTAGCAGAAAGCAGGGGAGTGAAAATGGACGCTGCTGTACGCCTGAGCAAACGGGAGAAGGCATTCGCCCTAAGGAAATCGACCCTGTCAAAATCCCACTGCAGCCAGAAGCGCCAGGATGTGTCTCCTACCCAGGGATCCCCAGCAGTATGCCAATATTGCGGGTACAACCTACCACACGCTGAGGACTGCCCTGCGAAGTCAAGGGTATGTGGGAGGTGCAACACACCAGGCCACTACGCAAGAATGTACCGAGCTGCAGCTCCAGTGATGACACAAAGAGGTCCCGCGAGGGTGAGTGGGAGTAATTTCAGGAGGCCGCGTAGCATAGCCACGTTTGAGCAAGACACACAGAGACTAAATATCGTTGAGGAGGAAGAAGACGACGAAGACATTTTCTTCATATCGAATATCACCACAGGAGCCAAGAAAAGGAGGCAACCCACCTGTGTTGTGGACATCAAGGGCACCCCTATACCAGTCCTCATTGACACAGGAGCATCTGTGCTTGTGCTGGCCACAGAGCACTACATGGCAATCCTGGGCCCTCCGCAGCTGGGCCAGTCAGTCACAGGCGAGAATGTACACGTTCGGAGGTGACACGCCCCTCCCAATCCAAGGAGTATTCATCGCACCGGTTACACATGGCCCCAATGCAACCAAGGCTCGTTTCTATGTAACCGACGTCAGTCCCCACTCTCTTCTGAGCTGCGCAGCGTCAGAGGCCCTCAACATCGTCCACTTTACGCTGGTAGTGTATCAGGCGGACATTGAACAGCTCCTGAGCATATTTGAGAACATTTTTCAAGGGGTGGGCAAACTCAAAGCGGCACCGGTTCGCCTACACATCGACGAGATGATAAGACCTACCGCACTTAAGCACCGGAGGATACCCTTTCACCTCAGACTACAAGTGGAAAAAGAACGGCAGACATTAAATGAGATGGACATCATCGAGAAAGTCGAGGGGCCCATGCCCTTGGGATCACCAATTGTAGTAGCGCCCAATCCAAAGCAACCAGGCACTGTCCGCATCTGTGTGGGCATGCGGCTACCCAATGCGGCAATAAAGAGAGAGCGCCACATTGCGCCAACGTTGGACGACATTGTAAGTGAGTTGCAGGGGGCCAAGGTTGCGCATGTGCGCTTGCACAGTTTCCTTCTGGGTGCCGCTCAGAAGAATATTAGCAGCACACACAGACAATTCCCACCTATTCAAATAAGATTTAATAAGGCACAAGCCACAGCAGGTACCTAATATTTGCTTTCTCTCAAAATAAAGCAAAATTATACTAACTATTCTTGATATTCTGGTGTAACCTATTGACATTGCCCTATTATGCAAGCTTGACTTAAAACCCTAAAAATTCTAAAAATAGAATATACACACACAAGGTTAAAAATGAATATGAAAAAGTGGTTCCATGAACAAAAGATATAACTAAGATATGCCTGTACGCATTTTCTAAATTATCTTCCCTCCCCACAACATTTGTGGAGAACCATATCCGGTTCAGGAAGCACCTCAAGACATTCCTCTTTGCTTCTGCCTTTGCACCCCTTCTCCACTGCTGATCTGCTTTCTCTCTTGGCACTGTGCACCTGGCCACCCTCTGTCCCCTGGGCCTGGGTACCTGCTCACCCTACCACCCTCTTGCACTGCCTCCGGGCCACCCCTTGCACTGGGGTCTGTATCTGTAACTATAAAGTCCCCCGCCCCGCTTTTCTTCTGCACTTATCAGATATACCCTGTCTGCTAAACCCAGCACGTGCCACTCGCTGGCTGCACTACCACCATTTATCGCCTTTATTTATTAATATATTTTATTTATTATTATTTATCTGTTCCGCACTTTCCACTTCTCCCCTCTCCATGCACTTTTTCCCCTTTTTCCCTTTCTCATGCACTTGCACGTTCTCAATGTCACTGGGCCTAGTAAGATCGTTGTTTTGTTCTCCCATGTTCCCCTCCCTTGCCTTGACGCGCTCTGAAACACTTGTGTACGAGCGCAATATAAATAAAATATCATATCATATATCATATCACCCAGGATCCTATTCTTGACTTCACATTACTTATACCGTATGACTCGAAGTCTGACCCTGGCCACATTCAGAGATTACCAGACAACCTTGACTCTGCCTACCTTAGCTCAGCAAAAGGTTACTAGACAAGTCGTGGTTTAGGTTATAATATGAAGTTCAAGCACAAGAAATTCTGTTACTCATGGTGCCTTAGTAAAAGCATTACCCACATTGTGTAGCCTGAGTGTCATCTCAAATATCGGGTACTGACTGTAAGTAAGCAGGCTACTAGGATATTTAACCTCAGCCCATGCTTCCTATTCTTTGAACATATGTCACACAAGTACTGTGAAGATCCCCCCTTGCAAGATAACGCATTGTAAAACTCAAATATTAATTTGCCCTCTAAGGATTTTGAGTAGGCAAATGTCATGCTCAGCGTCTCCTACTTTGGCATTGCTAACATTACCCTATGAGTGTAGGGCAACATTGCAATATCATTCACTTGGCCTGTAAGGGATAATTGGTATGGACTCTCCCTCAAAACGTTAGTTCCATTGGGGATAGAACTTAAAAAAATATATGTTAACTCGCTCCTATACAAAAATGGTTTCACTGAGCACTTGTCGAAACCTACTCAACAATTGAAAGGTGGGGAATGTTGCAAACAATCGTGTATGCACTTCATAGTAATTGTGCACATGCAGATTTATGACATTTTCTTAAACTGCACATAATATTATCACAAGGCTTTAAATTGTATTTGCTTGCAAAGTATTGTGGGTATGCAAATATCCCAGTTAGAGTTTTACTTCTACAATACCTCATTTTTTACAGAGCCCTGTCAACTAATAATGGAGGCTAGCACAGTGGTCTGGGAGGAGAACGGGTGGAAGCGAACAGGAGAACACTCCTTCGGGGTGACGAAAAAATCAGCAACTCTAGAAAAACAAATCAGATGTTTTCGCAGTGAAGTACAATGAAGGAAATGTTTGTTTAAGAAAGGATAGGAAACTATAGTAATAGTATAGGAAACGGCACCTTCTATTTCTTTCTATGTTCAGCTGCTGAGGACTTTTCAATACATTGATGGGTTTGCATTTATTGCTTCTAGCATCCCCATGCATCTTGTTCAGCTGATAACAGTGAATTTCAGAAGAGGGGTCCCTAGTTAAAGAAGACTCAATATTTCGCAACAGTGAGCATTGCTGCTGTTGACTTAAAGGGCAAATATATGTGATTTTCTTCAATGGGGCGCCAGAAGAAACCCTGTTGATTTTTGTCTATGCTGTGGTGATCAAGGATAGGCAAAACTATTGGCTGTATTATGTGTCCTGTAATTTCACTTCCTATGTTAGGGTTACAATGAGGGCTCCGCTATGATTTTACTCCATACTTGGAATCAAAAGAAAGTAATTGGCTTTGCCAGTAGGGATATTTCATGCTTATTAAAATATGTTCTTTCCCCTTAAAATTCCTCTTGAGGTCAGGCAGTAATATTATTCAAGTTCCTACCAATGACACTGCTCTGCTGGTCACTGATTCGAAAAGAGATCAGTGGAACTTTGTGGGTAGAAACAGGGAGTACATTCCTATATCTTCATGGTTTTTTCTCATTTTTGTTGGGAACATGGCCTTGTTTTTAGTTAAATAGTATAGACCTTCTAGCTGTAAGGCTGATTTTGAGTAAATGTCACAACTCACAGAACAACATAATGTGGATATAAAGCAGAGGCCCAGGAATTCAGATTATCATATTCTGTGATACAGTTATTCTGATGCAATTATCATCCTTTCATAAATGAGAGGCATTTTCTCCTTGCCCTTGAATTACTCCATTAAAGTGGCACATGAACTTCTTTTGGCATTATTTCTGACACATTCCTTTCAGTTGCATTTATTCCATTTGCAAAAATTGCATGTCTGAATTTTTTGACAACCACATCAGTGATTAGCGACACTTGTTTTTTGTAATAAACATGAGGTTTTTCCCAATGGCATTAAACACTTTCTGCATTGTCTCTGAGAGGTGTAGACAAATGAATAGCAACAACTAAGCCTATTGTTATCCTCAGCATGTAAAGCTTTTTTGTACACACACGTTTTTTTCTCTGCGCAGGAGTACTTTTGGTAGGTACTATGGCATATCTGGAAGTCTTTGACTGGTTGATGAGCTCTCCTTATAATCGCATATAAAATATTTCATTTTTTAGCTTATATGTTTGGAAAAAGAGTTGTACGATGCTCCTTTTACACTGATTTGTAAAGAACTGCGGTGGTTGGGAGGGGAAAATTTCCTTCCATACTCTTCGGAGATGGTATCTCACTAACTATGAATGCTCACAAAGTGGCTTGCATCGTTATTCAGTTGTGCACATGGAAAATAATGTGCGCACTAAGGCTAATCATTTCCGCACTTAGGGAAAAATAATTAGAGGGAACATTGCAGGGGGCCAAGGTTTTTTCAAAGTTAGACCTGCGGTCCGGGTACCATCAGCTTGAGCTCCACCCGGAATTGCGGTACATAACAACTTTCACCACCCACGAAGGGCTCTATGAATTCAAGCGACTCAGTTTTGGCGTGTTCTCTGCCGCCGAAGTGTTTCAGAACACGATAAGGGGTGCGCTGGCGAGCCTACGGGGAGTGCTCAACATGAGCGACAACATTTTGGTGTTCGCGTCGTCGGAAATGGAACATATGAAACGGCTGCATTTATTCCATTTGCAAAAATTGCATGTCTGAATTTTTTGACAACCACATCAGTGATTAGCGACACTTGTTTTTTGTAATAAACATGAGGTTTTTCCCAATGGCATTAAACACTTTCTGCATTGTCTCTGAGCAGTGTAGACAAATGAATAGCAACAACTAAGCCTATTGTTTATCCTGAGCATGTAAAGCTTTTTTGTACACACACGTTTTTCTCTCTGCGCAGGAGTACTTTTGGTAGGTACTATGGCATATCTTGAAGTCTTTGACTGGTTGATGAGCTCTCCTTATAATTGCATATAAAATATTTCATTTTTTAGCTTATATGTTTGGAAAAAGAGCTGTACGATGCTCCTTTTACACTGATTTGTAAAGAACTGCGGTGGTTGGGAGGGGAAAAATTCCTTCCATACTCTTCGGAGATGGTTGTCTCACTAACTATGAATGCTCACAAAGTGGCTTGCATCGTTATTCAGTTGTGCACATGGAAAATAATGTGCGCACTAAGGCTAATCATTTCCGCACTTAGGGAAAAATAATTAGAGGGAACATTGCAGGGGGCCAAGGTTTTTTCAAAGTTAGACCTGCGGTCCGGGTACCATCAGCTTGAGCTCCACCCGGAATTGCGGTACATAACAACTTTCACCACCCACGAAGGGCTCTATGAATTCAAGCGACTCAGTTTTGGCGTGTTCTCTGCCGCCGAAGTGTTTCAGAACACGATAAGGGGTGCGCTGGCGAGCCTACGGGGAGTGCTCAACATGAGCGACAACATTTTGGTGTTCGCGTCGTCGGAAATGGAACATATGAAACGGCTGCATTTATTCCATTTGCAAAAATTGCATGTCTGAATTTTTTGACAACCACATCAGTGATTAGCGACACTTGTTTTTTGTAATAAACATGAGGTTTTTCCCAATGGCATTAAACACTTTCTGCATTGTCTCTGAGCAGTGTAGACAAATGAATAGCAACAACTAAGCCTATTGTTTATCCTGAGCATGTAAAGCTTTTTTGTACACACACGTTTTTCTCTCTGCGCAGGAGTACTTTTGGTAGGTACTATGGCATATCTTGAAGTCTTTGACTGGTTGATGAGCTCTCCTTATAATTGCATATAAAATATTTCATTTTTTAGCTATACGTTTGGTAAAAGAGCTGTAAGATGCTCCTTTTACACTGATTTGCAAAGGACTGCGGTGGTTGTGAAGGGGAAATTTCCTTCCATACTCTTCGGAGATGGTATCTCACTAACTATGAATGCTCACAAAGTGGCTTACATCGTTATTCAGTTGTGCACATGGAAAATAATGTGCGCACTAAGGCTAATCATTTCCGCACTTAGGGAAAAATAATTAGAGGGAACGTTGCAGGGGGCCAAGGTTTTTTCAAAGTTAGACCTGCGGTCCGGGTACCTTCAGCTTGAGCTCCACCCGGAATCGCGGTACATAACGACTTTCACCACCCACGAAGGGCTCTATCAATTCAAGCGACTCCGTTTTGGCATGTTCTCTGCCGCTGAAGTGTTTCAGAACATGATAAGGGGTACGCTGGTGGGCCTACGGGGAGTGCTCAACATGAGCGATGACATTTTGGTGTTCGCGTCGTCGGAAATGGAACATATGAAGAGGCTGGAACTGACACTGCAGAGACTGAGCGAGCTAGGCCTGACACTGCATCGCAGCAAGTGCAAGTTCTTCCAGGATTGCATAGAATGTTTCGGATTCATCTTTCATGTAAGGGTGCTCTCGCCCAACCCGGAAAAAGTTTGCGACATTCGCGAGGCCGCTGCAAATGAATCGCCTGCAGAAGTGCGCAGCTTCCTCGGAATGGTGAAATACTGCGGACGCTTCATAAAAGGACTTGCATCACTCTCGGAACCCCTCCATGCTCTAACAAAGAATGATGTGCCGTGGACGTGGGACAAAAAGGAACAAGAAGCGTTCCAAGACATTAAGAAGGCATTATCTGATCAGGACACCATGGCATACTTCGATCCCACGGTGGAATCAGAAATAGTAGTAGATGCCAGCCCTGTGGGGTTGGGAGCCGTACTGATGCAGGCGGACGCCCAAGGAAGGATGTGCCCAATCGCGTATGCAAGACAGGCACTGTCAGAGACGGAAAGAAGATATTCCCAAATCGAGAGAGAGGTGCTTGCGATCTTGTGGGGCTGCTGGCACTTTCACCTCTACATCCTTGGGAAGCCGGTGGTCGTGGTCACCGACCACAAACCGCTGTTACCCATTATGGCAGGGGCCTCATCAAAGCCTCCACCACGCATTGAACGCTGGATGCTGTCTCTCATAGAATATGGGGTGAAACTATTGTACAGGCCCGGGACTAACAACCCCGTGGACTACCTGTCCCACCACCCAAACAGCAAATGGGAGCAAGGTCAAGGGTAGATTGTGGCATGTCAGGAGATCATACATAACATCGTGGAAGTGGCCATGCCGGTGGCGCTGTCCAGAGAGGTCGTCGCCAGAGAGTCCAACAATGACAAAATTTTCAAAGTAATACAGTCGGCCATCCGGAGCGGAGAGTGGAAGGAGGTCCTGAATAACAACGCAAGGTGGGAGGAAAGAGCACAGAGAGATCTGCAGGCACTGTGGAAGGTCAGAGACGAACTGTCAATCTCAGAAGAAGGCCTACTCCTACGAGGCAAACAGATAGTTATTCCCTGTGCACTGGTACCCAGAGTACTTGAACTGGCGCATACTGGTCATTAGGGATCCGCGAAAACTAAGGCGACACTGAGGCCAAAGGTGTAGTTCCCAGACGAGAAGACCGGGTGGAAGGACATGTGCGAGATGCGTACCATGTCAGGCCGCAAGCCCGGCAGAAAGGGCACCTCCCATAAAATCCATGGAAAGGAGCGAACTCCCCTGGGGGACAGTCCACGCAGACTTTGGCTCAACAGGCAGAGGGATGTATTTCTTGGCCGTGGTAGACCAGTGGTCAAGGTACCCCGAAGTAGAGCTGGTGGACTCCACCGCGTGGGATCACGCCATTTTGGCCCTCGAGAAAATGTTCGCGACTCATGGGTTCCCAACCATCCTCTGCTCAGACAATGGGCCCGCGTTCATGGGGAATCAGTTTGCAAAGTACCTGGAGGAGAGGGGGATACAACACAGGAAGGTAACACCATTATAGCCCAGGGAGAACAGAGAAGCAGAGAGATTTATGAGGACATTGAACAAAATATTCTGCATCTCCGCTAATGGAGGGGGCGAACTGAGAAGAAACCTGTTCTAATTCTTACGCGAGTACAGAACCACTCCCCACCAATCGATGGGAGTTGCCCCAGCTGAAGCCCTGTTTGGACGCTGCCCAAGAGGGCTAATTCCTGAAATGGTGGGACGTGCGCCAGGCGTGATCGACGACGACAGGATCCGGCAAGAAAGAGTGAACAGGAATGAGAAGGAGAGTGAGAGGAGAGGCCTACAGGAAAAAGAGGTGACACAGTGCTGGTCAAGAACCGCCACTCAGAGGGGAAACTGTCGCTTACGTATGAGCCACAACCGTGGACAGTAATTCACGTCAAAGGAGCAATAGTAACAGCGGCCAGTGAAAGAGGAACAGTAACCCGAAACAAATCCCTCTTCAAGAAAGTGGATTTGAGTCCCATGGAGAGGTTAGCGGAAGAGACTTCAAGATGAGAGGCAAGCAGAGGCATCCCAGAGTCCGACATGCAGGCAGACCTCCTGCCAAACGAAGTTGCACCGCTGCCGACCCAAGGGAGCAGCAGCCGGTACCCGACGAGACAGGGGCAACAACCCCTGATGCAATTGAAGGACTACATCATGGACTCAGGAGACTGAGCCGGTAGCACACTGAGGGGAACGACTCACGTTGAGTCCTGTTTAAGTTACATGTGGTTAATTGTTTCTTTTTAAAGAAAAGGAGGGATGTTGCAGTGTAAGTTATGCGTACGCATGCGCGAGCCTCGTTTGGGCTCACACATGCACGTTTGCAATAAACGCGTCCCGAACGGCAGTTGCCGCCGGGACCTCAGAAGCACCAGACACATCTCCGTGTATTCTTCCGTGTGAGTGTGGGTGCGTGTGAATGAGGCGGCCCAAGGCACCAACCAGCACCAACATCTTGCATCAAACTTTGATCCAGCTAAACCTTGTTTGAAACTGGAAAAAAAGACAGGGCCACATATATCTGTAGTTAGTTAAGGGGGACTGAAGGGAGCCCCAGCAAAATCAGTCTGGGAACAGTTTTTGGAGACAACAATTCACCATACCTGCCTACATTTGAAAATCAAAAACCCTGAGATGTATGCCCCGCCCACAGCCACACACGACTCTGCCCCTTTGCACACGGCTCCGACCAAACACGCCAAAAAGGTAAACTCAGTTGTTGTAGCTGTCATTAGAAACCCGTTTGTGGTATGAACTTTAAAGTGGAATGCAATAAATGTCATTAAATTGGCTATTCATAACCACCCAAATTGCATAGGACGAATGGCATACGCCTGCTATAAAATCAATACACCCAAAACCAATAAAGGATATTTTCTTCAAATAGTGTTTTTGAAAAACGTTAAAATGTGTGCATGTTTTAAACTCCTAGAACCAATACAAAGGTTTTCCCTGGAACTTGCAGTACCGAAATTGGACATTTCACCTTAGTTGTTTGTTATTTTTCATGAGTTATATAGTGCAGCGCTGAAGTGTCCAGCCTGCAAACCTAATGGCTGTGATTTCATCCCTTATGTAGGGTTTAATTCATGAATTCAAAGCGGACCTTCAAGGTTTCTCACTTTAGCTGGGGTGCGGGGTGGAAGTATACCCTCAACTTGAGCCCGGGCAAACTAGCCAAAACGAATGAAAAAGCTGAAAAAATAAAAAACTTTAAATACTGCGGATAGAAAGCAGTATTACGCGTTTGTTTTGCTTAAGCTTTCATTATTTTTGCCCAGTTTGCCTTATGTTTGTGTCGCCAGGGTGACTAAAACATAAGGCACACTAGCCAAAAAGAATAAATGCTTAAGCAAAATAAACGCGGTAATGCTCGGATTACCTACCAGTACTCTTTATTACTCCTAGTACTACTCTTCCTCGTCACAGTACTTACCTCATGAGGCCTGTGACGCCGCTCCCCCTTCCATTTCTTCTATTTCCTGTAACTCCTCCCCTTAACCCACAGCATCCGGTTTAACATATCCAAGCCGGAGCATGGGGCCTTCCCCGCAGGGAGGGAGAGGAGGGTCGTGAGTACTGCGATGAGGAAGGGTAGGACTAGGAGTAATGAAGATTACCAGTAAGTAACCAGAGCATTAGTTCCACGTCCACTCTTCCTCGGGGAGAGGTCCCAAAGAGACACAGAGCCAGAAAAGTGCAGAAAAACTCACACCATTAAGAACCTAGTTCTGATAACCTTGAGTCAGAAGCAGAAGAGGAGGGTGAAGATGATGTAGTTGTCTCCCCTGGGCCTCTACCTGCTCTGCCAGCTGTACCTACTGGACCTTTGCCAGGTCCCACACTTAATCCTCAATATGTTGAACTAGAGAAAATGAAACTTGAATTAGAGTTTACGAGACTTAATACTCAAGCAGAACAAAGACACCAAGAATGGAATCAAGATCTAAGGCTCAGGGAAATGGAGCTCAAGCATGAGTTAGAGATGAAGAAATTGTTGAAAATGCTTCTCTCTCCGGATCCTCTAGGAGTTCCAGTCCCAAAAGTCCCCGGATGCCTAAGGAGTTGGTGGGTATGTATGAGCCTAAATTGGATGTGTTGGATTGGTTGAGTTTGTTTGAGTATAATCATGGGCTTGCAGGACATCACAGGAAATGCGTTGCTTACCTGGTTGTTCTCTAGGCTCCCCCCTGTTGCAACTGATGCGGTAATGGAGTTGGGGGAGGAGGATAGGAAGGATTATGAATATGTGAAGCTAGCTTTGATAGCTAGATTTGGTAAGACCCCTTCCCAGTACCTTAAGAGGTTTAGGACCCTCAAGAAGCATGATGGTACCCCTTGGGCTACCTGGGTGAGTGAAAGTGTGAAGAATTTAGAGGGATGGATCAAGGGTTACAAGGTGAACACTTATGAGAGAATGAATAATCTTGTGATGTTGGAGTCAATTTATGATGCCAGCTCTCCTGAGCTCAGACAGCACTTGGCTGATTCAAAGGAATTAGATTCCAGAAAACTAGCTAAGGCTGCTGACTTGTGGGTTGCCAACCGGGCTACACACAAGGACTCTGGGGTAACTCAGAAAAAGGATGAGGGGAAACAGCCATAAAAGGACTCCAAAGAGAATTCTAATAATTCCAATCCCAAAGAGGGCCCACGACAAAACAATAAGGGTAATCCACAAGGGAAACCGAATCAGAGTAGTGTACATTCTGGTGGTAAACCAGAAGGAGGTCAGAGCAAGCCACCATTCCAGAAACCATTTGGTAAATGCTATGTTTGTAGCTCGCCTGACCATGTGAAAGGAGATCCCAGGTGTACGGGTAAACCTTCAGGGGTCCAGCTTGTCTCCTTAGCCATCGCTCCAGAGGAGGAAGTACAAATGGAAGTGGAAACTTTCTACTACTGGCTGATGAACCCATTGGAGTCTCAGCCAGTGTGTCTTTAGTGTCTCTGGGTCTGTGGGAACAACAGAATTTAGATGTCTATAACTCTATCCCATATAATACTAAAGAGTATTATAATGACAGTGTCAAGGTGAATGGTCAGGAGACTCCTGCATTAGGGACACTGGGGCCAGCATAACTGTGGTGGATAAATCTTTTTTTCAGGCAGAGGATGTTGCTAAGGCACCCAAACGCCTCACCAAGTTAGCTGGAGGGGCTGTGCAGATGCTTCCCCAATTACCAGTTCTCATCCAGTGTAATGACATGACTGTGAAGATACCTGTCAGCATACAAAGCGAGGTACCAGGAAGGGTTCTGTTGGGTAATGACCTGATGACTCTTGGAGTAGTGTTTCATACCCCCAGACCTCCTAGTAAAAGGTTACGGGAGCTCACCAGACCAGCACGGGGGAGAACCATGAGAGGTACTCCCAAGGGGATGATGAAGAAGGATATCACTCCTACTCCACTGGAGTTACAACTTGCTATCTCTGAACAACAAGAAGCAAAGGGGAAACCCAAGACTTCTAGGAAACAGCCAGCAGCAAGCACTCCAGTGCTTCCAACAAGGACTTCCCCTAGGTTATCCAAAGTTACACCTGTAACTCCACCTCCAGCTGAGGCTGAGAGGGAGGTACAACCCTTGTGTGGTTGAGCTAGACTCTGAAGAGGAGCTAGTGGAAGGCCAAGAACTCATTGGAGATCTGGATCCTGTTGACCATCCTGAGCTGCAGTCTTTACTGGCAGAAGGTGGACCCAACAGGGCAGACTTCAGTAAGGGACAGAGAGAATGTCCAGCTCTGGAAGGTCTTCGCCAACAGGCAGCTTCTCAGGCTGATGGGCAAGAGCCTGGGAAGTATAGGTTGCACTGGGAAGGTGGCCTCTTCTACAGTGAACTGACTGAGTCTGCACCTGGAGACTACAAGCGGCTTGTAGTACCTCAAGAAAACAGACAACAGTTCTTGCAACTGGCCCATGAGATTCCTTTGGCTGATCACTTGAGTTTCAAGAAGACCAAGGAAAGGCTCTCACTCTACTTTTATTGGCCAAAAATGGGGGCTGAGGTAGATAAGTTTTGCAAGAGCTGCCACACCTGCCAAACGTCTGGTAAGGTTGGTTCCAAGAATGTGGCACCTTTAGTGCCTCTCCCAGTTGTGGGAGTCCCATTTGAGAGGGTAGGGATTGACATTGTTGGTCCCCTTGATCCCCCAACCTCCTCAGGCAACAGGTTTATCCTTGTTGTAGTAGACCATGCTACTAGGTACCCTGAGGCAATTTCTATGAGGACTGTTACAGCTCAGGCTGTGGCTAAGGCCCTCCCTGGTATTTTTACCAGGGTTGGGTTTCCTAAGGAAGTAATCTCTGACAGGGGGTCAAATTGTATGTCCCACTACATGAAAGCCATGTGGAAAACCTGTGGAGTTACTTACAAGTTCTCTACCGCCTACCACCCTCAGACAAACGGGTTGGTAGAAAGGTTCAACAGAACCATGAAGAGCATGATATGTGCTTTAGAAGATCCCCTTAAAAGAAAGTGGGAGCTCCTATTGCCATGCCTTCTCTTTGCTTACAGAGAAGTCCCTCAGGAGGGAGTAGGTTATCCTCCCTTTGAACTTCTTTATGGCCATCCAGTCAGAGGTCCATTGGCCCTGATTAAGGAGGGGTTGGAGAGTGCTCCTTCCTCCAAGCCAGTCAGAGTGACTGACTATGTGATAGGTTTCCGGAGGAGAATGTCACACATGATGGCAGAAGCTAGTGATAACCTGAAAGCTGGACAACCTTTGGTCAAACATTGGCATGACCAAAAGGCTAACATGTTTGAGTTCACTCAAGACCAGCTAGTTCTAGTTATGATCCCCACAAGGCAGAGGGCCTTGCAAGATAAATGGATGGGACCCTTCAAGATTGTGGGTAAACCTGGAGAGGTGAACTATCTGGTGGACTTGGGCAATCCCAAGGAGGCTCCCAGAGTCTTCCACACCAACAGACTAAAGTAATATGTCTCCAGGCCTGAAGTAGGAGCCTTGCTTCTAGGTTCAACAGAAGTGGAAGAAGAGAGTGAAGCTCTCCCTGATCTCCTCAGAGGCCTACCCTTAGATGAAAAGATTGAAGGAGTAAATCTCTCTTCAAATCTGACACCTGAGCAACAGGAAGAGTGCAAATCTATGTTAAATCAGTTTGCCTCTCTGTTCTCACTTTCATCAGGCTTGACCCCTTGGGGACAGCATGATATACTCACTAGTGACTGTCTGCCAGTCAAAAGCAGAGGATACAGAACGTCAAAAAATGTAAGGACCCACATCAAAGGGGAGGTCAAGAAAATGCTTGATCTCGGGGTAATAGAGCCCTCTACTAGTCCATGGTCTAGCCCAGTGGTGTTAGTAGCAAAGGCAGGATCCAAAGAATTGAGATTCTGTGTGGATTATAGAGCTCTTAATGCAGTCACCAAGACTGATGCCCACCCTTTGCCAAGGACAGATGAGTTGGTGGATAGACTTGGTTCAGCCAAGTTCCTCAGCACATTTGACCTTATGTCAGGCTATTGGCAAATAGCCCTGACAGACCATGCCAAGGAGAACACTGCATTTTCTACCCCAGTCGGCTTATACCAATTTAAGCTTATGCCTTTTGGACTGAAAAATGCACCTGCAACATTCCAAAGGATGGTAAATTAAGTTCTGGCTGGGATGGAGGACTTCTGCATGGCATACTTGGATGACATTGCAGTATTCAGCCAATCCTGGGAACAGCATGTTAACCACCTAGGACATGTTTTGCAGGCTCTTGGACAGACCAATCTGACCATAAAGCCAAGTAAATGCCAGATTGGTCAGAGTAAGGTGGTCTACCTTGGGCATGAGGTAGGAGGTGGAGAAATAAGGCCTTTGCTCAGCAAGATTGAAGCTGTGCAAATTGGACAACACCTACTACTCAAACCCAGGTGAGAGCCTTCCTAGGCCTCACTGGGTATTACAGGAATTTCATAGAGAACTATGGGACCATAGCTTCTCCACTGAATGTAATCTCCTCTCCAAAATTCCCTAAGAAGGTCAAATGGAATGAGGAGTGCAATCAGGCCTTTGAAAACCTGAAGAAAGCTCTGTGCCAAGCACCAGTATTGAGAGCTCCTGACTACCACCAAACTTTCATTGTGCAGACAGATGCTTCTAATGTAGGTATAGGTGCAGTCCTTAGCCAACTGGATAAGAAAGGTAGGGAGCACTACATTTGCTTCATCAGCAGAAAGCTGAAGGATCCTGAGACAAGGTGGGCAACAATTGAAAGAGAATGTTTTGCTATTGTGTGGGCACTGAAGAAGTTTAAGCCATACTTGTATGGTTCTACTTTTGTCATTCAGACTGACCAGCAACCCTTGAGATGGTTGATGCAAATGAAGGGGGAAAACCCAAAACTACTGAGATGGTCAATCTGCCTGCAAGGGTTTGATTTCACCATTGAGCACAGGTCAGGGTGTCACCACCAAAATGCTGATGGTCTCTCTAGGATGTATGTCATCGACTAGAGGTATGAGATCCATCGAGGAGTGTATTAAATCCTCCTGTCCCTTAGTCGGGGGGTGGGGTAGTGTTAGGGAGAATTCTCTGTTAAGGCTAATTTCCCAAACCTAGTGAGTCCCCCAGCAGCTTTGCTGGATTTTTGGGGTTTATTTTTTTCTCCTGCTAAGAGTGAGACTCTTTTTCTCCCACTCTTAGACATGATTTGAGATATCCTTTGACTTTGTAATGTGTTTTATGGGCTGTGGGGTCTTTTACTCCATAGGATGTCATGTGGTTTTTGGTAAGTGTGTTACACAGCACCCTCAGTGCAGTAACACAGGGGTGTCATAGTGACACCCAAACATAGACTCCATACCCTGGGACTGACTACTGTCTCCCAGGGCATGTAAAGTCACCATTGACTTTACTAGTCTTAAATTGGGAACAGAACCAGTACAAACCATCATATTGTTGAAGTACTGGTAGGGTTAATTAGATTGCCCCTGGGTCTGTTTTTCGAGGGGGCACTGTGCAGTCCCCCTTCATCGGGTTTCTGGCTGGTGACAGTGGTTACCACGCAAAATATTCCTTAAGAATATTTACTATGGGATTTTCCCATTCATTTTAAACGCACCACTTTTTGGTGCAATGTTAAAGATACCGCCGGGTTATTTATTTAATATTTATTCCCCGGTTGGGTCTTTTCGCCAGGACTCGGTTTTAAAATGGTGTTTGTGTTCGCCTCTGTAACTCCAACCCAAGTTGAACCCTTTGTTCCACTTTTTGTCGGGCTTCGACACAGAAGCCTCCAAAAGTGGTGCCACTCTGTCTGGGTATACAGGATGTGTGGGAGGGGGGTTTAGGCACCCTGGACTGAGTTGCCTCGGCAACTCAAGTCACACTCTTGTATGATTGGCCCAGTGGTGAGCCGCCCGACTCACCACTTAGCATGTTTGAGTGACAGCTAGGACTGATGAATGCGGGTTTTCTGCATAAAAGCAGGGCTTTGGGGACTGGGACTTCCGGCATCACCACAGGACCAAAGAATCCGTAGAGGGAGAAGCTGAGCCAACCTGCAACGACGACAGCACCGGTGGAGCTCTGCTGAACCGACTCACCACTTCTTCCAACGACAGAGGAGATCTTCATCCCGAAGAGTCTTTTTCCTTTGACTGGTGGGGATAACCAGTTTGCCCGCCTTTTCGCCTTCCCGGATCATCTCGTGGCCGCCTTGCCTGTGCCAAGCAACCCGGCAACCGGGATACCACGTTTTACCACTACCGCGAATAAAAGGGTAGTACCTTTTAACCGGAGAACTCCGTGGCTGGTTTCTTCCCTGGCAGTGCAACAACTTTCAGCTTTCCTCCACGTCAAGATCTTCTGCTCCTCTGGACAACGCCGTGACTTGCACACACTGCCAGGAACAACTGCCCCTGCGAGAGGATTCTCTCCACTTTCAAGGTACTGTGTCCGCCTGGCCTCCCTCGCAACGGTCTGTGTGGGGTGTCTCGTAAATCCTCAACTTACCGCTTGGGTTGGCCCTAGGCTGGCTAACTGAACTTTTCTGAGCTGAACTGATTCCTTTTTAAACTCTCTGCAAGACTTTTCAAGCCTTTTAAACTGTGTGATCTTGGGTGCATTGGTGTTCTACTCTCTCTAAGAGGGAGCTGGGCCTCTGAACCTTTTGCTCACAAGTAGACTTTGACTTTCCTGCCTTGCTGCGTGCTTCTAAAGTATTGTGTTGTGCGCTTTTCTAATTTCTGCCTTTTTCTCTCCCTTTTTCTCAATTTATTGGAGTGCCATCTTTAGTTAAGCGCTCACCTCTGTCTGAAAATAAGTGGTGTTAACTAAGACTTGTCTAATAAGGAATAAGGGATGTATATATAGTAATAGTGACTGTGTTTTTGAACTTGCTTATAATAATAGTGCTAGAGTGTTTCTAAGTGTGTCTTTAAATAAATAATTATATACTCAATACCAAAGCTCTGGTCAGTGTTTGCTTGTGCTACTGTATTTTGGTACCTATCTTGTATACTCTATATACTGTCTAACTCTTCTTGAGAGAAATCTGGCTGCTCAGCCACAGCTACCAGGTAAATCTGGGTGGTACAGACTGCTACCAATTGGGTTTACTGCCAACACCTGTAGTCTTAAGCCTTATGCAGTGGTCCCTATGGGAACTGCACAGGTTTCTGCCTAACACTGGTGTACAGCGGTGGGATTTGTATTGAGTATATATTTTAGTGTGCTTATAGATACCTTAGTGCAACTAACCACAAAGCTTAGCACTAAAAAAAGTTATTTTCTAACCTGTCAACTATGGAAAGTTATAGTCAAGAGTCCCTTGCTACAAAAACTGCTGATTGTTTAAGAGTTCTCTGTAAGCATAAGAATCTCCTGACTAAAGGCAAGAAAATGGAGCTAATAGAAAGGTTGTCAGCAAACCAAAGTCTGGATGGTGGTCCAGAGGAACCTACCACTCTAGCAAATGTAGATAACAGCAATGACATTGATATTGAACCTAGTATTGATAACCTTGAGTCAGAAGCAGAAGAGGAGGGTGAAGATGATGTAGTTGCCTCCCCTGGGCCTATACCTGCTCTGCCAGCTGTACCTACTGGACCTTTGCCAGGTCCCACACTTAATCCTCAATATCTTCAACTAGAGAAAATGAAACTTGAATTGGAGTTTAAGAGACTTAATACTCAAGCAGAACAAAGACACCAAGAACTGAATCAAGAACTAAGGCTCAGGGAAATGGAGCTCAAGCATGAGTTAGAGATGAAGAAATTGTCTGTTGAAAATGCTTCTCTCTCCGGATCCTCTAGGAGTTACAGTCCCAAAAGACCCCAGATGCCTAAAGAGTTGGTGGGTATGTATGAGCCTAAATTGGTTGTGTTGGATTGGTTGAGTTTGTTTGAGTATAATCATGGGCTCCAGGACATCACAGGAAATGCGTTGCTTACATGGTTGTTCTCTAGGCTCCCCCCTGTTGCAACTGATGCGGTAATGGAGTTGGGGGAGGAGGATAGGAAGGATTATGAATGTGTGAAGCTAGCTTTGATAGCTAGATTTGGGAAGACCCCTTCCCTGTACCTTAAGAGGTTTAGGACCCTCAAAAAGCATGATGGTACCCCTTGGGCTACCTGGATGAGTGAAAGTTTGAAGAACTTAAAGGGATGGATTAAGGGTTACAAGGTCAACACTTATGAGGGGAATGAAGAATCTTGTGATGTTGGAGTCAATTTATGATGCCTGCTCTCCTGAGCTCAGACAGCACTTGGTTGATTCAAAGGAATTAGATTCCAGAAACCTGGCTAAGGCTGCTGACTTGTGGGTTGCCAACTGGGCTACTCACAAGGACTCTGGGGTAACTCAGAAAAAGGATGAGGGGAAACAGCCAAAAAAGGACTCCAAAAAGAATTCTAATAATTCCAATCCCAAAGAGGGCCCAAAACAAAACAATAAGGGTAATCCACAAGGGAAACCGAATCAGAGTAGTGTACCTTCTGGTGGTAAACCAGAAGGAGGTCAGAGCAAGCCACCATTCCAGAAACCATTTGGTAAATGCTATGTTTGTAGCTCGCCTGACCATGTGAAAGGAGATCCCAGATGTAAGGGTAAACCTTCAGGGGTCCAGCTTGTCTCCTTAGCTTTCGCTCCAGAGGAGGAAGTACAAATGGCAAGTGGAAACTTCTACTACTGGCTGGAGTCTCAGCCTGTGTTTCTTTAGTGTCTCTGGGTCTGTGGGAACAACAGAATTTAGATGTCTAATACTCTATCCCAGATAATACTAAAGAGTATTATAATGACAGTGTCAGGTCAATGGTCAGGCGATCCCTGCCATTAGGGACACTGGGCCAGCATAACTGTGGTGGATAAATCTTTTATTCATGCAGAGGATGTTGCTAAGGTACCCAAACGCCTCACCAAGTTAGCTGGAGGGCCTGTGCAGATGCTTCCCCAATTACCAGTTCTCATCCAGTGTAATGACATGACTGTGAAGATACCTGTCGGCATACAAAGTGAGGTACCAGGAAGGGTTCTGTTGGGTAATGACCTGACGACTCTTGGAGTAGTGTCACATACCCCCAGACCTCCTAGTAAAAGGTTACAGGAGCTCACCAGACCAGCAAGGGGGAGAACCATGAGAGGTACTCCCAAGGAGATGATGAAGAAGGATATCACTCCTACTCCACTGGACTTACAACTTGCTATCTCTGAACAACAAGAAGCAAAGGGAAAACCCAAGACTTCTAGGAAACAGCCAGCAGCAAGCACTCCAGTGCTTCCAACAAGGACTTCCCCTAGGTTGTCCAAAGTTACACCTGTAACTCCACCTCCAGCCGAGGCTGAGAGGGAGGTACAACCCTGTGTGGTTGAGCTAGACTCTGAAGAGGAGCTAGTGGAGGGCCAAGAACTCATTGGATATCTGGATCCTGTTGACCATCCTGAGCTGCAGTCTTTACTGGCAGAAGGTGGACCCAACAGGGTAGACTTCAGTAAGGGACAGAGAGAATGTTCAACTCTGGAAGGTCTTCGCCAACAGGCAGCTTCTCAGGCTGATGGGCAAGAGCCTCGGAAGTATAGGTTGCACTGGGAAGATGGCCTCTTCTACAGTGAACCGACTGAGTCTGCACCTGGAGACTACAAGCGGCTTGTAGTACCTCAAGAAAACAGACAACAGTTCTTGCAACTGGCCCATGAGATTCCTTTGGCTGGTCACTTGAGTTTCAAGAAGACCAAGGAAATGCTCTCACTCTACTTTTATTGGCCAAAAATGGGGGCTGAGGTATATATGTTTTGTAAGAGCTGCCACACCTGCCAAACGTCTGGTAAGGTTTGTTCCAAGAATGGGGCACCTTTAGTGCCTCTCCCAGTTGTGGGAGTCCCATTTGAGAGGGTAGGGATTGACATTGTTGGTCCCCTTGATCCCCCAACCTCCTCAGGAAACAGGTTTATCCTTGTTATAGTAGACCATGCTACTAGGTATCCTGAGGCAATTTCTATGAGGACTGTTACAGCTCAAGCTGTGGCTAAGGCCCTCCCTGGTATTTTTACCAGGGTTGGGTTTCCTAAGGAAGTAATCTCTGACAGGGGGTCAAATATTATGTCCCACTACATGAAAGCCATGTGGAAAACCTGTGGAGTTACTTACAAGTTCTCCACCGCCTACCACCCTCAGACAAACGGGTTGGTAGAAAGGTTTAACAGAACCATGAAGAGCATGATAGGTGCTTTAGAAGATCCCCTTAAAAGAAAGTGGGACCTCCTATTGCCATGCCTTCTCTTTGCTTATAGAGAAGTCCCTCAGGAGGTAGTAGGTTATTCTCCCTTTGAACTTCTTTATGGCCATCCAGTCAGAGGTCCATTGGCCCTGATTAAAGAGGGGTTGGAGAGTGCTCCTTCCCCCAAGCCAGTCAGAGTGACTGACTATGTTATAGGTCTCCGGAGGAGAATGTCACACATGATGGCAGAAGCTAGTGATAACCTGAAAGCTGGGCAAGCTTTGGTCAAACATTGGCATGACCAAAAGGCTAACATGGTTGAGTTCACTCAAGACCAGCTAGTTCTAGTTATGATCCCCACAAGGCAGAGGGCCTTGCAAGATAAATGGATGGGACCCTTCAAGGTTGTGGGTAAACTTGGAGAGGTGAACTATCTGGTGGACTTGGGCAATCCCAAGGAGACTCCCAGAGTCTTCCACACCAACAGACTAAAAGCATATGTCTCCAGGCCTGAAGTAGGAGTCCTGCTTCTAGCTTCAACAGAAGAGGAAGA
This sequence comes from Ambystoma mexicanum, assembly GCF_040938575.1. Lineage (NCBI taxonomy): Eukaryota > Metazoa > Chordata > Amphibia > Caudata > Ambystomatidae > Ambystoma > Ambystoma mexicanum. The sequence continues at coordinate 1,085,583,497 of NC_090926.1, read as the reverse complement.
AGAGAGTGAAGCTCTCCCTGATCTCCGCAGAGGCCTACCCTTAGATGAAAAGATTGAAGGAGTAAATCTCTCTTCAAATCTGACACCTGAGCAACAAGAAGAGTGCAAATCTATGTTAAATCAGTTTGCCTCTCTGTTCTCACTTTCACCAGGCTTGACCCCTTGGGGACAGCATGGTATGCTCACTGGTGACTGTCTGCCAGTCAAAAGCAGAGGATATAGAATGTCAGAAAATGTAAGGACCCACATCAAAGGGGAGGTCAAGAAGATGCTTGATCTCGGGGTAATAGAGCCCTCTACTAGTCCATGGTCTAGCCCAGTGGTGTTAGTACCAAAGGCAGGATCCAAAGAATTGAGATTCTGTGTGGATTATAGAGCTCTTAATGCAGTCACCAAGACTGATGCCCACCCTTTGCCAAGGACAGATGAGTTGGTGGATAGACTTGGTTCAGCCAAGTTCCTCAGCACATTTGACCTTACGTCAGGCCATTGGCAAATAGCCCTGACAGACCCTGCCAAGGAGAAAACTGCATTTTCTACCCCAGTTGGCTTATACCAATTTAAGCTTATGCCTTTTGGACTGAAAAATGCACCTGAAACATTCCAAGGGATGGTAAATCAACATTCCAAAGGATGGTAAATCAAGTTCTGGCTGGAATGGAGGACTTCTGCATGGCATACTTGGATGACATTGCAGTATTCAGCCAATCCTGGGAAGTGCATGTTAACAACCTATGACATGTTTTGCAGGCTCTTGGACAGGCCAATCTGACCATAAAGCCAAGTAAATGCCAGATTGGTCAGAGTAATGTGGTCTACCTTGGGCATGAGGTAGGAGGTGGAGAAATAAGGCCTTTGCTCAGCAAGATTGAAGCTGTGCAAATTGGACAACACCTACTACTCAAACCCAGGTGAGAGCCTTCCTAGGCCTCACTGGGTATTACAGGAATTTCATAGAGAACTATGGGACCATAGCTTCTCCACTGAATGTAATCTCCTCTCCAAAATTCCCTAAGAAGGTCAAATGGAATGAGGAGTGCAATCAGGCCTTTGAAAACCTGAAGAAAGCTCTGTGCCAAGCACCAGTATTGAGAGCTCCTGACTACCACCAAACTTTCATTGTGCAGACAGATGCTTCTAATGTAGGTATAGGTGCAGCCCTTAGCCAACTGGATGAGAAAGGTAGGGAGCACCACATTTGCTTCATCAGCAGAAAGCTGAAGGATCCTGAGACAAGGTGGGCAACAATTGAAAGAGAATGATTTGCTATTGTGTGGGCACTGAAGAATTTTAGGCCATACTTGTATGGCTCTACTTTTGTCATTCAGACTGACCACCAACCCTTGAGATGGTTGATGCAAATGAAGGGGGAAAACCCAAAACTACTGAGATGGTCAATCTGCCTGCAACGGTTTGATTTCACCATTGAGCACAGGTCAGGGTGTCACCACCAAAATGCTGATAGTCTCTCTAGGATGTATGTCATCGACTAGAGGTATGAGATTCATCCAGGAGTAGATTAAATCCTCCTGTCCCTTAGTCTGGGGGGGGGCGGGGGCGAGTGTTAGGGAGAATTCTCTGTTAAGGCTAATATCCCAAACCTAGTGAGTCCCCCAGCAGCTTTGTGGGCTTTTTGGGGTTCATTTTTTTCTCCTGCTAAGAGTGAGACTCTTTTTCTCCCACTCTTAGACATGATTTGAGATATCCTTTGACTTTGTAATGTGTTTTATGGGCTATGGGGTCTTTTACTCCGTAGGGTTTCATGTGGTTTTTGGTAAGTGTGTTACACAGAACCTTCAGTGCAGTAACACAGGGGTGTCATAGTGACCCCCAAACATAGACTCCATACCCTGGGACTGACTACTGTCTCCCAGGGCATGTAAAGTCACCAGTGACTTTACTAGTCTTAAATTGGGAACATAACCAGTACAAACCATCATATTGTGGAAGTACTGGTAGGGGTAATTAGATTGCCCTTGGGTCTGTTTTTCGAGGGGGCACTGTGCAGTCCCCTCTCATTGAGTTTCTGGCTGGTGGCAGTGGTGACCACGCAAAATATTCCTTAAGAATATTTACTATGGGATTTTCCCATTCATTTTAAACGCACCACTTTTTGGTGCAATGTTAAAGATACCGCCGGGTTATTTATTTAATATTTATTCCCCGGTTAGGTCTTTTCGCCAGGACTCGGTTCTAAAATGGCATTTGTCTTCGCCTCTGTAACTCCAACCCAAGTCGAGCCCTTTGTTCCACTTTTTTGGCGGGCTCCTAACAGAAGCCTCCAAAAGTGGTGCCACTCTGTCTGGGTATACAGGATGTGTGGGAGGGGGGTTTATGCACCCTGGACTGAGTTACCTCGGCAACTCAAGTCGCACTCTTGTTTGATTGGTCCAGTGGTGAGCTGCCCGGCTCACCACTTAGCATGTTTGAGTGACAGCTAGGACTGATGAATGCAGGTTTTCTGCATAAAAGCAGGGCTTTGGGGACTGGGACTTCAGATGTCGCCACAGGACCAAAGAAACCGAAGAGGCAGAAGCTGAGCTGACCTGCAACGACGACACCACCGGTGGAGCCCTGCTGAACCGACTCACCACTTCTTCCAACGACAGAGGAGATCTTCATCCCGAAGAGTCTTCTTCCTAAGACTGGTGGGGATAACCCGTTTGCCCGCCTTTTCACCTTCCCGGATCATCTCGTGGTTGCCTTGCCTGTGCCAAGCACCCCGGCAACCAGGATACCATGTTTTACCACTACCGCGAATAGAAGGATAGTACCTTTTAACCGGAGAACTCCGCGGCTGGTTTCTTCCCTGGCAGTGCAACGACCTTCAGCTTTCCTCCACCTCGAGATCTTCTCTTCCTCTGGATGACTCTGTGACTTGCACGCACTGCCAGGAACAACTGCCCCCGCTGGAGGATTCTCTCCACTTTCAAGGTACTGTGTCCGCCTGGCCTCCCTCGCAACGGTCTGTGTGGGGTGTCTTGTAAATCCTCAACTTACCACTTGGGTTGGCCCTAGGCTGGCTAACTGAACTTTTCTGAGCTGAACTGATTCCTTTTTAAACTCTATGCAAGACTTTTCAAGCCTTTTAAACTGTGTGATCTTGGGCGCATTGGTGTTCTACTCTCTCTAAGAGGGAGCCGGGCCTCTAAACTTTTTTCTCAGAATTAGAGTTTGACTTTCCTGCCTTGCTGAGTGCTTCTAAAGTATTGTGTTGTGTGCTTTTCTAATTTCTGCCATTTTCCCTCCATTTTTCTCAACTTATTGGAGTGCCATCTTTAGTTAAGCGCTCACCTCTGTCTGAAAATAAGTGGTGTTAACTAAGACCTGTCTAATAAGGAATAAGGGATGTATATATAGTAATACTGACTGTGTTTTTGAACTTGCTTATAATAATAGTGCTAGAGTGTTTCTAAGTGTGTCTTTAAATAAAAAATTATATACTTGATACCAAAGCTCTGGTCAGTGTTTGCTTGTGCTACTGTATTTTGGTACCTATCTTGTATACTCTATATACTGTCTAACTCTTCTTGTGAGAAGTCTGGCTGTTCAGCCACAGCTACCAGGTAAATCTGGGTGGTACAGACTGCTACCAATTGGGTTTACTGCCAACACCTGTAGTCTTAAGCCTTTTGCAGTGGTCCCTAAGGGAACTGCACAGGTTGCTGCCTAACACACATCAAAGGCAGGCCAAGCCACCCCTTTCCTGTGACTGTGGGAACCGAAAACGCAGGGACAACCAGATCCTGAAAGGGGCGAAACCGAGACACAATCATAGGCAGTAACCTTGGAGCACACCGCAAAACCACAGAGACCAGGAGAACCCGCAAGAAAAAAGGCTGGGCTACACAACAGAGCCCCAATCCCCCCAACCCCCAGCCTACGGGTAGACATGATAGCGATCAGGAAAACAGTCAGTAGAGTAAGGAGTTCAATGACAAGCCAGAAAGGGCTGCCAAAGGTGGCCCAGCAGGAACCTCAAGATCAAGGGAGATCTTAAGGGTGAAGGCCCCTATCAGTGCAAGGACGGGACGAAGAGAGACACCGAAGCAACTTCCCCCACCTGAAAAAACCCTGAAGTACAACAGGCCCCAGAGAGTGGCACACAATCCCTCCAAGTGGACGAACGATGGCCCTCCTCCGGAGCCCACAACCCCAGAGCCAAGAGGACGCCCAACGTGCCCACCCCGCCTGCTGGCGCCTGGAGAAAGAGGGGTCAAAGGAGGACGACCAGGGACAGCCCCGCCTGGAGGTACGGAACCCGCAACCACCACAGTAAGGAGGTCCACAGAGTCTGAGACACCAGGACCAAGGCTGCGTAAGCCAGAGAAGACAGAAGCCAGTGGAAGGGTAGGTAAGACACCAGAGGATGCAGGTTACGACCTGCCCACGGAACCAGAAAGATGTAAGTCGCAATGGGCCCCTGAAGCATGATCAACAGGTGAGTCGTGACACACCGCCACCTGAGAACTCTGCCCAGAACAGACAGCAGGCACTAGACTGCATGAGCAAACTTGAGCCCTGACAAATATCAGATCCCGAGAGACTCCACAAGAGACAAACGCCAGTACCGCAGAAAACCCCCAGTCCTGCAATGCCCGGTAAACCAGCCAGAGACCAATCAGGATCGACCGCCGGAGGGCCACCTCGACCAACCAGGTGTCCATGTAGGGAAAAACTGTAGGCCCATCAGGCCAAAATGCGCCACCAGGGGAGCCACTAGCCCGGGGAACACACTGAGGGCCGAGCCCAACCCAAACGGGAGCATTCAGAACTGAACACTGAGATCCCACTGTAAGGCAGAAGAACTACATCTGGCGGGGGCGGAGAGACACGTGGTAACAGACAACCCAGAGAACCAGGGAAACCAACCAGACCAGACCCCTGTGAACAACAATTGGGAGAATTACCTGCAAAGGACCCATCTTGGAGCGTTCCTCCCGGATGACACAGTACAGAGCCTCGAGGTCCAAGATGAGGCGAAAAACCGCCCGAAGGTTCGGGGACCAGATACACCCATGAGTAAAAACCCCCGACCCCGCTGTGGAAAAGGAACTTGCATGAAAAGCTGCCTTCAAAAATAACTCAGCAGAGCCGTTACAATCGCCAAGTACTTGGGCAGCGAGCGGGGAACAGCAGTACGAACCATGCAAACTAGGACAGGGGGAGACAGGAAGTTCACCTGAGAACTCCTCTGGACAGTGTCTTAAGCCCAAGACTCCGAACACCACTGGACCCATATCGGAAAAACACTGCAAGCAAATCACTAAAAAGTTTGGAACCGTCACAGGAAGCTAAAGGGCAGCCGCCCACTGAGACCCCTCCGTTTTCCAATCCCACAGACGAACATGCCTGGGGGCCGATACACCAGCACCAAGGCCGAGCCACGCACTCCTTCTAATGCCAGATCGGACAAAAGGGAAACCTGCCGTAGCATGTCAGCCAGCAGCGGGGTACAGTCAGAGCCATCGTCAATGGCCACCTTCAACCTCCTGAACCACTGAGCACATCCTCAACAGCGTAGGAGCCATAGATATTCACCCGGAGGGCCATGTGTGCACCAGCATGAACTTATTTCAGGCTGCAATCCACCCTACAGTCCACCAGGTCCCAGACAGCCACCTCCTCCGCCGACCCAGAGGAGTGCCCCATCAGACTAGAGAGGACATCATCAATTGTAAAGTACCAAAAAAGGAGTGGAACTGTGACCCCGGTGGGGGACAGAGTAGGAAGGAATGAAGCAATGTGCAACACAGCATTCCAAGGCTGCAGCCATACTGGTAGACTTTCAATTTAGTTGAAAACAGAGGTCAGATTAGCTGCAACTGACATCAGGTGGGAAAAGGAGAAGTGTGCTCCAATTTCACAAAAACAGGGCCGGAATGATGAAAAAAAGGGTGCAAAAAGTAGAGGAGCTGTGAACAGCAAAAAACAAAGTAGCGGAACACCAGCGCCCAACCGACCCCGCTCACTTTGACCACTGCACCCCCCCCCCTTTCCTTTCCCATGTCCTTCCTGGACAAAGAAAAGAGAGCCGACATTTTCTTCCACAGGAGAGGAGGAAGATGAGGAAGAGGAAAAAGGGCAAGGAGCCTGAGCTGAGCAGTTTCCTGGCCTATGGCGCAAGCATCACAAAACACAGCAAAAACAGAAATGCCAGCATCACATGTACCTCCATCAAACTCCAGGAGCGAGCAATCACCCAATTCCCCCCTGGAATGGGCCGTCACTGCCATTATTCAACTCCAGGCCAACCCGCCCTCGGAAGGCACAAAACACCACCTGTAGTCCACCGGGTCCTGCAGCGCTCCGGAGACAACAGCATGTGCCGTCACTTCTTCATATGAAAGAAAAAGGTCAGGGCAAGGTGCCCTAGTGCAGCAGAGCGCACACCCAAGGAGTGTAGTTAACAACAAACAGGCACATCACTAGCCGAGTTTAAAATATTTACTTGCACCTCAATTAGCCATTTTACTTTCACATGTCTGAGAGGTGGCCTGAACCCTGCATGTTGTAGCAGGGGGACCCACATGCCACCTTTTGAGCTATCGGGAAACCCAAAATCTTCAACTGCAGGCCAGGAGAAAACCCACCAACAGGGGAAACAATCCACCCCAATGGGAACAGGCCGTTACATTCAGCGTCCCCCTCGCCCCCCCTATCTCCTTACAGCAGCCCGGGGCCCTGCAGGACCCAGGCATCGATGCCTCTATGCCGGCTTTGGGACAGGCAAAAAAACAGAGAGGCTTCCTGCTCAAACGGGACCCAAGCCCCACAGGGGGCCCGGGAGCACGCCGCACCTGGAGGAAACCGAGGCCCCGCCACACAGCCCCACCATGGGACCAGTAACTATAGCTCCCCAGAGCCCCGCTCCGGGAACAGTCCAACCTGCCGGAGCCAGGAAAAATTATTATTTGGGAACACTTGTTTCTTTTTTGAAAATGATCCCAGACCCTTTTTCTATTAGTTGGAAGGCTTGGCAATAGGTTTCTTAGTATAGGCCCTTTTTCATTTGACACAATGCGACTAGGACTGCCTTATTTTCATTTGATGGTTGACGCTTGCTCCTATCTTAGATTTAGGTTTAGATTAGGTGTTTTTCCAACCTGCATACAGTTTAATAAACACCCTTGAACTGTGATCACTTGTGTCTGCCTTCACTGTTGCCACCATGATTTCCTTACACCGCCCTCCCCCTTTATCTATCTGCCCCCTCATCCACAGAACTTCCTGACAAGAGTTCATATCTGCCAACTAGATATGTGACACCACTCGTAGGTAATAGTGCTATGGGTCTATAGGAGGCACAATTAGTGGGGTCTTTCCTGGGCTTCAGGATTAGCGTGATCATGGCTTCACCATAGAAGGAGGGAGGAAGCCTTGCTGGAAAGCTTCTTGCCAGACTTTCAACAAGTGCATGGACACTTTAGGACTAACTTTGTTAAAAAATACAGCCGTTAGACCATCCGATACCAGGACCTTTGAGGTGGGTAGCGCTGCAATGGGATTCATTATATCCTTTTCCATGATTGGGGCATTTAAGCGTATAGGGTGCTCTGATTTAACTTGCGCATTGGTATATCGCATAGGTTTGCTTTGAGTTCCATAGGGAATTGTGTATTCTTCCTAGCATACAGTGTCTTGCTAGGAGTATGACACATATACACTAAGTCACTCAGACCTGACATAAGGGTCCCTTCATCGTTCAATATGGTTGCTATGTTTGGAGGCCCCCATTCAGGATGCAAAACAAAAGAGGTGATGCCTGGAAGGTTTAGAATTAATCTTAACTACTGGCATTGCTCTGAGCAACCCTCCAGGCCATTGTTCTTTGCCTGCCAAACCATTACAAAAGGGGAAAGACCATATGCAAATCAGGTGTGGTCCCACCCCAAAAGGGGCAGTCTAGACTGAACAACTACGTCACATCCCTTCTGCACGAGACCACAAGCATCCACAAACATGTTTTGGTCTTGTTAGGCCTCATCAGTGAGGAGAAGCTTGGGTCTCTCGGCCCAACAGTCACGGGACCCACGTCTGGGCATACCCGTTCCACTCGGGGTGACTACAGCAAAACAAAAGAGGTGATGGCTCTTTCAGAACACAACAGTAAGGCTAGTAAGCGGCAGGTCTTCCGTCCTCTTCATATTTCCGGTCTGTATCTGGGCAGAAACTAATTTCACCTCCTGATCTGCCAGTGAGCGGAATTGGTCCAGTTGAACTTTTATTGATGGAAGCAGGTTGTTATTGCTGGACCTGATCCATTTCAATCTCAAGTTGTCTGATCGCTACCTCGAGTTCCGTCAAACTCCTCCTTATGGCCTTATGGACTCCATTCTCTATGCCTATGCAGCATGAAGATAAACCTTGACTGTGTCCCAGATAGTAGATATTCAGGGGGGCCAAGCCGATATTAGTTTAAAAAAAGGTGTTAATGACCACGTTGATGTCACTTTTAAATGCTACATCCGACAGTGCATGCAGTTTAAAATGCCAGAGAAGTTGCTCAATCACATTCTCCTCAAGAAGAAATGTCCACAATAAGCGTGGGTGTTCTGATAGAGTCCTAAGGAGCAGAATACACTCCCGAGACCTATGTAACAGTCCCGTCCCTATTAAGATACATTCAATCCGTGACTGCATTTCATGGACTGAAGAGTAATATGAATATTCCCATCACTTGTATGGAGTGTCCTTCACAGGTCTAAAAGCTCAAAATCATACATGCCCTTGTGAATTTCCTGTGCAGGCAATGAAAGAGCTCTAGGAACTCTGCTGGATCTACCTAGGGAGGTGCATAAAATGGTGTTGAAATCTCCAGCCTTTATAAACTGGGTATGAAGATGATTAGCACATTTACTGCTGTTTTTGCTGCCTAAGCTCACGTGAGGTGGAGGAGGAGGAGCATTTAACCCTAACACGAGCGATGAGTGCTGTACAGAGGTGAAGTGGAGGCACAAGTGGTTATTGGTAGTTCGTGGTGGCGCGCCATGGGGGGTTACTCCAGTCACCAAGGTCTGCAAGTAAGTCATTGGCCGACCTCCGTTGGTAACCCGGGTTTCCCCGCCCCTCTGCACTTTGGTACTTCTGCATGATAGTGGAGTGCAGAAAACCTGTAAACCGAAAGCGGGAAAGTGAAAGCTGGACTGTTGAAAAACTGTAGGTGAATATATTTGCACTCCCCTCCACTTTTGCCTGCTACTCTATGTCCAGCCATTTGAGTGGCTATTTACTTATTCCGGCAATTGGATAAGGGGGAGTGTGCCAAGCTAGAATCCCTCCCGAGAGCCGTGCTACTGGTTGACTATTGATTTGCCGCAGAAATCTATCGCTCTCCAATGCCTCTGACTGTTTCAGGTTTTCTGTTTATGAGAGTGGGTTTGGGGGAGACAGACAGACTAAGGCTGCTCCTTGAGCAATCGAGCGTTCCCTGTCCCCCCTCTCTGGGTCTCTGGAGGTTTTTCCTGAGGACTGGCTGATGGTGGCCATCTGTGACCGTGGGTGTTGTGGCTGCCTTTGGAGCCGAACAGTTCTTACTAAGCTATCAATCCAGGATGGCGGGTGGCTATATTTGTCCCCCAGATGGTTGTGGTCCTTTGTGGTCAACAACCCATTACCATTTGTTTCTTATGTACTGGTGCATGCCGGAAGGTCCCACTGTATAGTCACCATTTAGACATTGACGTTTTAGCAGTCTGTTTACTCTTTTTAACCAATTCTATAATGGCTCAATTTTACTGTTCTTAGGTGCATTTCCACCATGGTGAAAAGAAAAGCAAGTGATGATCGGAAACCGGGGGCGCTGACAGAAAGGGCAAAAAATCTAAACAAATTAAAATGGCCCAGGAGCTTGCCAAGGTTAAGCCCCATCTTTTGCAACGCTCCCTTGATTCGTATTTGGAGACATGGCCAGCAAAATAGTGAATCGCATTACTGTTACTGGAAAAGCCACATGGAATGCTATTTCAGGTCCAGGAGGGAATCCCAAAGGTAGCACCGCTGAAATAAATAGTTGTATTCAGGGGATGGGGGCCTCAGGTGGCACAGTGGTTCAGGCAATGGCTCTACAGGAGCAGTTGCTTGGGGTGTGTATGCCTCGGGATCCTCTGCACCCTGGTACAGAGGCAGATAAGGAAGCAGGAGTGGAAGGGGAGGTGGTGAGCCTAGTGGTGGGGGACCGGATGGTGAATGTTAGAGGTTACACTTTATCATATTAGAAGTTATTATATTTAAATGTCTATTTATTGATGGGCTTGTTTGTGCAATACATCTCATCCATAACTTGGTTACTGTTGTCATAATGTGTTCACTGACATCACCTCCTGGAATGTGGAGTCTCAGCATGTGGGAGACTCCACATTCCACTTGGTCAGTTGAGAAGATTGAAAATGAAGAATGTGGCTCTGGGTGTACTCCTAGTAAAAGAAACTAGAACAGTGAAAGGGGAAGAAAGGCGCATTCCAGGTTCACATGTGGCCCAGATATTCTGGGCATCGGGCCCCACCATAAAGGGAGGTGTTGGGATCCTACTCCGCAGAAGCCTTACGCTCACTGAGTCATCAGTTTGGGGCAGAGCAGATGGGAGATCGGTGGTGGTCTCGGGAAAACCTGGAAAACTCCCGAATCACCATAGTGACACAAATATGGGTCAGATGCAATTCATCAAGGAGGTACTGAGGGAGGTATTGGCTAGGGCAGAGGGGCTCCTCCTCTTGGGAGGCGATTTTAACATGTGGGCGGACCGGGGATTGGATCATAGTGGGAAGCCGATCCCCACAGCTAGTGGGGGGGGCAGCCATACAGAGGGTTCTTGGACTTAATGTGGAACCACAGGTTGGTAGATCTTTGGAGGGAGACTCACCCAATTATGAAAGGCTATACATTTTACGCCGTAGTCCATGGCTCCAGAACCAGGATTGATTATATATTTCTGGAACACCAGCATATGAGCAGAACCAATCCTTGTGACCATCACCCAGTTAGCTGGTCAGATCATGACCTGGTTTGGGCAGACATTATTATATCGGGTTTAAAACCGAGGGAATCATTGTGGAGGTGCAACAACCTCCTATTGATGGATGCGGTTTTTAGAGAGGAGATGATGGCAGTCATTAGAGAGTACTTTGAGTTAAACAACACTGGTGAGGTTCACTTGGAGACAGTATGTGAGGCGGCTAATGCTACATTGTGGGGTAGATTGATTAGTGAAGAGGCGGCCAAGAAGAGAACTAGAACGCTCTTGGCCCACAAACTAAGATCTTAGATACGCCTATTGGAGAGAGTCAAGGGGATGGAAGAGGAAGAGAAGGAGAGAGACCTGGGGATCACCAGAACCAAGAGACAGGAAGTTAGAGAAATGGAGATGGGTAAAATTGTAGCAGGCCTTCAACAACTGAGACAGAAATATTACGAAAAACGGGATAAGGCAGGTGCCAAGCTGTCGGAGATGCTCCACGCCCAGCGGCCAGACAGATGCGTGGCAAAGATCAAGAATGGGAAAGAGGGGGACAGATTGGACCCAGAGGCGATAGCGGGAGAATTTGCCAGTTTGTATGAGATATTGATCGAGAAGGAAGGAGTTATTGGAGGGGAAACATTTGAATCCTATTTGCAGGGAGTGACCCTCCCGACCCTTAGACATGGAGAAGTCTCCACCCTAGAGGCCCCAATAACAGATGAGGAAGTCCTCCGGGCAATATCAGGTTTGAAGCTGGGGAAGGTCCCGGGAGAGGACGGGTTCACGGCAGGCTTCTATAAGGCATTTTCAGGCCAACTGGCGGGACTCCTGGCAGATCTGTTCACAAATATTATGTCCACAGGGAGGTCCCTCTGTCGTTTGGGAAAGCATTAATCACGGTCATCCCCAAAGAAGGAAAAGACCCTGTAGACTGCTGATTTTATAGACCAATCTCCGTCCTGAATGTGGATGGAAAGTTGTTCACCAGAATAATTGCAACAAGACTAGAGGGCCTCCTTCCGAGGCTCATCCATTCTGATCAGGTGGGCTTCATACAGGGGAGGCAGGGAGCAGAAACCCTCAGGAAGACTCCCATCTCATGAGGGAGGCAGCACCCATGGGGGGCAACCCAGTCTTTGTGGCCATAGATGCCAAAAAGGCCTTTGACCGAGTCGACTGAGGGTGTCTACATGGGGTACTAGAGAAATTGGGTTTCAGTGAGGGTGTCCGACGAGCGATTAAGGTTCTGTACACAGACCCGTCAGCCAGATTTACAGTAAATGGGTGGCCATCACGTAGATTTAATCTTCAGGGAGGGACCCGACAGGGCTGCCCCCTCTCGCCCCTATTGTTTACAATGACCATGCAGATTTTGGCGGAATATCTGAAGGGGTTCCCTGATGTGAGGGGTATAGATGTGGGGGACAGCACCTTTAAACTCGGTCTCTATGCAGAGGATATAATGCTCCATGTGAGGCAACCAGCCCAATCTGTCCCAGCCGCCTTGCGGGTGATATAGGAGTTCAGGCATTTTTCAGGTACCAAGGTGAATGTGGGCACATTTTGTCCCCACCGGTGAGGGACGCGATCCCTGGCCACGAACATTATCAGTCCTGGTTTGAAGCGAAAAACATGAAAATACATTCATAAGCATCCAGGAACTGGAGGAAGCATTGGGCATTGGCAGGCTATCCCCACTCATCTAGTTAAGATTGAATGGGGTATTCATGGCAGGGAAATGGAAGCAGCATATACAGAGGCCTCTCACCCCAGTAGAGAAGGTCTTGGACACGCATGTAGATATGAAAGGTCTCATCTCCCTCCTGTATAGGGAGCTTTTGTCCCCCCGTGAAGGAGCAATCAGGGTTCTAAGAACGAGATGGGAGAGGGACTTGAGCTATGAAATTGGGGACGGTTTATGGGTGCGACTCTGTAGTAGGGCATTTAAGACCTCAATTTCGTGTCAATATAAGATGCACGCCATAAAACGACTTCGCAGGTGGCAATATGACACAGTAGTACTCTCCAAGATGTTTCCAGCGGTGATTCCCCGTTGCTGGCACAGATGCAGGGAAAAAGCCAATTGTTGGCATATGTGGTGGACATGTCCATATTGGACATAAGTGTTGAGCTGGATCAAAGAGGTGGATGGAGGATCCCACCCACTAGACCCAATCTTAGTATTATTTGGACTTGAAAGAAGGGATGAGCGGTTGGACAAGCTTCCGCACCTGTCACATTGTTTACTTTTAGCAGCCAGAGCCTGTCGAGCTAGAACTTGGAAAAGGACCTGCCTCCCCATGAAGAAACAATGGGTGGCAGTGGCCAGGGATATTTATTTTATGGAAAAGATCACAGAAGCTATACAGGGATACAGCGTTCTGATAAAGACTGAATGGCTCAGGTTCTTTAATGCTTTTAGTAACATGGAAAGTACAGGTTGAAATTCCGGGAGAACAGTGACTCGGCCCCACCGAATAGTTTACTTGGAAAACACAGACTTTAATTAAGAGGAATCAGCCCATTGCCGACGATCTAGTGCCTGGTCGGGACTGCCGATAACGGATTGAACACTATAAGTGAAAGCAGCAATCAGAGACTGTGCCTTGAAAAAGGGGAGGGGGGAGGAGGGAGGGGAGGGTGTATAGGCCAGGGAATTATCTTTTTTTTTGTATAAGGTTTATAGGGACACGAGTCCCTTTCATGTTTGCTCCGAATGTTCTCTGTTGTTTCATAAAACCAATTAAAAAAAATAAAAATAAAAAAAACAACCCACAATGTCATTCTCCTTCAAGAGACTTGGGCCTTGGAGACCACACTGTTAGATGGCTACACATCGTAGGGGATCTCAGCAAAAAAAATGCTAGAGTAAGATGTTATGGGGGGCTGGCCATTTTGATTAAAGCCTCCCTAACCTGTAGGTTTAGGGTAGTGGAGACTAACATGACTACCTACAGGTGCTCCGTATTTTACCCTCTAGGGGGGACCCATTAAACATTTTGAACCTCTATAACAGCCCCCATAAGGCTGAGGCAGACAGGTTAGCCAAAGTCAAGGCGGTTATTGATGAGTTATTTTTAAATAGGAGGAATCGTAATGAGCAATGCATATGGGGGAGGAGATTTTAACCTCAAAATGTGTGTAGATCTGCCAAAGGATCTGTTAGATCCGCTGGAGGACTGGTCACTGAACATCCCCCTGCCCACAATGAAATATGGACGGGTGTGTGCAAAGGGTCTCCAAATGTGTTTATGGCTCATCGAATGGGGGCTGCACACGGTAAATGGACGCAAAGCACCCGATATACCAGGTAACCTTACCTTCAATAATCACCACGGTTGGAGGGGGGTGTGGCCAGCAAGTGGGCAATGAAGACGTGATTCCTCGCTGCTCCTGGGCGGTCAGCTAGATCCTGCCTTTATCCTAACAATTCATGTTGTTAAACTCACGAAAATAGCTTCCAAAAGCAGCGGAACCCTTCTCCAACGGGTTGCTGCACTGTGGACCTGAACCGACGTGTGGTTCCGGAGATACACGCTGTGGAATCCAGAAGCGGCTGACCGCGTATGCCAGACAAGATGGCCGTCGGGATTGCGAGCTAAGAGGAAGGTGCGCATTACGTTAAAGGCTAAACTGAACCAAGCACCCCGCAACAGCAACTACCATCACATCGCTGAGGCCGAAATCAGGAAGACTAAACACTGATCCCAACCCCAAACAACACTGCGAGTAGGCGGCGAGCGCGCCCATGAAAGCAGGTGGGCACTGGCATCCCCTGCTCCGATACGAGGTGGAGCAACCCTGCTTGAGGACGATGGAGAGGACCAGCTGACGTTACGATCATGATCACTACAGTGACAAGGTGGGCCGTGCTATGGGCCCCTCCCGTTGGGATCTCCAAGTGCCAGCGAGGCTCGGCTCCTACCTGCTGCCCCGGCAGTCGATGGGATGGTCTCATCTGAGGCAGCGAGAAGCTGCTGTGGGCCGCTGGGAACGACGCGACCCGAGCTAGCAGGTGAACCGAGGAAGGCTGTCTGAAGGCGCTCCGGTTGCAGCGACAGCGAAGCGAGCAGCGCCTGCGACAAGGAGTGAGCGGGGGCAACCAAATCAAACAGGTCTCCTACCCAGAGACAGTGCGAAGAAGCTAAACTGCCTACCAACAACGATACGCAGCAGAATTATCCCTGGACCCCAACCGCTCACAGTGGGACCCTGGAAGTGGAACGCGACACGTGGATTGCAATGCATGTTCCACAAAGCAACCGAGAATGGAAGGTAAACTGCCTACGCTGAGGGCATCGCTGTTATAAGGTGAATGAGAACTGCGCACTGAATCTACAACGCTGCAAGCTCCCTATAAAGTAGTGATGTGGCTGAGCGCTGAGTGTCCAAGTTGAACTCAATAAGCCTAATATCGTGTGAATACATCACCTAGCCGCCATAACACGCAGTAATAAACGTGGTTTACACACTTGAAATCGCTTGTGAGCCCAGACCGTTATCAAAAGCGACCACCTGCTGGGAGGCGAGCTTGTACACAACCGGTGTGCCGACCTGAGTCGCAGCACACACTTCAGAAGCTGCAGGGATTTGAGAGAGCAAACAACATTCTGATATCACCGGCCCCGATCAAAGACTACTACTTTGGACAACTGAAACTAGCACGTCTCCCAGTAAAGGAGGCAACTGGAGTACTGGCCTGCTTGTCCGTTGCGTGAAGCGGAAACAGGGCCCCTAATGCTGCACTGTACGAGTCTAAGACACACGTTTGAACTGAGACTGATAGAAACACCTCCTTCCCGAAAGATAGGGTGCCGACCGAGCCAATCTTCAGGCCAACAAGACAAAGGATGGAGAGGGCATAGGTGAGAACGCAGCGGACTTCTGGGAAGAAAACACGAAGTGGACAGTGCATATAAACCGTAAGAGAAACCAAAAGGAGGGAAGAGCTGTTAGAGATTACCAAGGCACCTCCCTAGCGAGATAGAAGCCAAGGCTTGTGGCTCCGCCGTCTTCGGAGTACTGCAGCCGGGTGGTCACGGACAGCACCATTTGGTAATAAACGCTGGACAATGCACCTGCGAAGGCGGAACAAGTATCTCTGGTGAACCACTTGACCAGTATCCACAATATCCTGAACCAACAGCAACAACTGGATGGTGCCTTGCCGAATCATTGCGCCCGACGCGAGCACCCCACTGACCTAGACAACTGCACAAACATCAGCTGAGAGGGAAGGGAGCAACTGCAAATCAACACTGGTTTGACCACCATGGGGAAAGAAAGGGCAAAGAACGTGCAAAGCAGAGCAAAATGGAGCAGTACACAATTGCTACCCAAGTTCCCTCGCAGGAGCAGGGCAACTCTGGCGATGCACTGGGACCGAAGGATGACAAAATATCCCTTTAAGACATCATGAATGCTATCGCCAACTCAAGGACCTCCATGGAAAAAAAGATGGATGGCATAAGTACTTAGGTGTCGCTATTGCGCCATGACCTGCAAAAACTCACGGCTCGTACCGTGGAAGCAGCGGGCCGCATATCGGAAACAGAGGACAACCTGAGGACTGTAAATCACCAAATAAACGGAGTGTTGGCACGCCTCAAGGCACTGGGAGAACGAGTGGAAGAGGGTGAGGGCAGAGCAAGACGGAACAACATCTGGATCCTTGGATTGCCCGAAAAGTCTGAAGGCCCGAGCATAGAGCTATTCCTAGAGCAATGGCTTGCGGATCTATTCGCTCCCAAGAGCCTATCAAAATTCTTCTCAGTTGAACGTGCTCACCGCTTACCAATGGGCAGGCAAATACCCGTAGCTCCCCCGCGCACAGTAATAGCAAAGCTCCTGAACTATAGGTATCGGGACGCCATACTGCAGATGGCCAGAACTAAGGTCTCCATAACATTTAATAGTTCCAGAATTGCCTTTTCCCCAGACTTCACCAGGGAGGTTCAGAAAGCGAGGCAGTCCTTCGACCCACTCAAGAAACGCCTTCAAGCTCTTAACATAAAATACGGACTTCTGTTCCCAGCACAACTGAAAATATACCACAACGGTACGACAGTGCATTTCATGGATCCCAGAGAAGCGTGGAGCTGGACGGAAAGAAACCTAGAGGGTGACTGGAGGCCGAATCAGAGGTAAGACATCGACAGGAGTCGCCCACGACCAGAGAGAGCACCACCTGAGCAACCACAACAGGAGATGGAAGCACTGCCAAATGGAGGCAATGACTTCTGGAAGCAATCTCATCCTTTTTGAAGGGGATACCAAATATAATTTCTAATATAGGGTTGTAATATTTGGTGTCCTCCTGATGTTGAGGGGCAACATTTAACAAAGCACTGCTTGAAATATTCCTTGCATTGGGGAGGGGAGTACATCATAAGCCTACACTGTGACAGCTTCTGGAAGCCTCCAGTGCCGCCCCTAGCCCTATCAAATGCGGTGTCCCTCAAGGGTCCTGCATATCACCTACTCTCTACAACCTCTTCACAAGGCCACTGTTCCAACTTCTTGACGCCATGGGCATCGCATATACCACCTATGCGGATGACACACAGGTGCTCATACCTCTGACTGGTGACTACCAGATAGACATGAATACTCTCAATCGCATCTATTCCATAATCCAGTCCTGGATGGCTGAAAACTGGCTGTGCCTAAACAGCGAGAAAACAGAACTCTTGCTAATTGGATCCACAACCACACTCAGTAAACTCGATGCGCAATACAGCGCATTCACAATAGACAACATCCCCATTACCGTGTTCCACGCCATCAAGACCCTAGGCGTATACCTGGAACCTAGCATGACCATGGACAGACAGGTTAATGCCATTGCTTCCTCAGCTGCTTACCACTCCAAACTAATTAATGCAGTGAGGCCTTTTTTATCACAAGACAACTGCATCACCATTGCAAGGGCCATTATAGGTTCGAGGCAGGATTACTGCAACGTACTCTATGCCGGTACCTCCCAAAAAAACCTGGCAAAACTTCAAGTTGCTCAAAACAATGCCTTGAGGGCCGCAACGGGTATAGATCGCAGAGAGCACATATCTGGGGTGAGAAGGCAGGTCCATTGGCTGCCTGTCAAAGAAAGGATCATTTTCAAAACACTGGCCATTGCGCACAAATGTATCCAGGGACTGGCACCTACCTACTTAGCTCAAAGGATCTCCATAAAAACACCTGCCAGACCGTCCAGGTCTGTGTATGTCAATCACTTCACTGTTCCTCATAAACGAATAGTCAGAGCCGGTGGCTCCAGTTTCCCTACCTTGGCTGCAAGTCATTGGAACACCCTCCCTGCCCAATTCAGGATGATCGAATCACACACAACCTTCCGTAAAGCCCTGAAGGCTAAGCTATTTACCTATACTGTCTCAGTCTATGACTGTCTATGCTTACTTCACCTGACTTGTAACCTACTGCATTCGATGTAACTGTTCTATTAACTGTACTGGGCCGCTATCTTGTAACCCTCAAGCAAGCCTGCATATGTATTCTTCTCAGCGCCTCTATGCCCACGGGTTGCAGCGCGGTATACAAATACTAAAATAAAAATAAATAAATCTCATCCTGTTTTTGAAGGGGATTCCAAATATTACAGCTAATATAGTTTTGTAATATTTGGTATCCCCTTGATGTTGAGGCGTAACTGTTAGGCAGAAACCTGTGCAGTTCCCTTAGGGACCACTGCAAAAGGCTTAGGACTACAGGTGTTGGCAGTAAACCCAATTGGTAGCAGTCTGTACCACCCAGATTTACCTGGTAGCTGTGGCTGAGCAGCCAGACTTCTCTCAAGAAGAGTTAGACAGTATATTGAGTATACAAGATAGGTACCAAAATACAGTAGCACAAGCAAACACTGACCAGAGCTTGGGTATAAAAGTATATAATTATTTATTTTAAAACACACTTTGTAAAATACACTAATATGGCAAGCAAGTTCAAACACAGTCACTATTAATATATATACATCCCTAATCACTTATTGAACAAGTCTCAGTTAAAACACCACTTATTTTCAGACAGAGGTGAGCGCTTAACCTAAGATGGCACTCCAATAAGTTAATTAAAAAGGGAGGGAAAAAGGCATAATTAGGAACATACACAATACCAACTCTTTAAGAAACCAGGGCAAGTTAGAAAAGGCAGAGTTCACCGTGGAGCAAGAAAGTCATGGGCCAGGCCCACTCTTGGAGAGAGCAAGGCAGAATGTGTCCAAGATCACACAGTTGAATAGTACTTTTCAAGAGTCTTTGCAAAGAGTTCAAAAAGGGTTGAATCAAGTCAGGTAAAGTTAGTTAGGAGGTCGCAAGTCACCCCAGGATAGAAAGTCAAGGATTTACGGGACACCTTGGACAGTCTGTTGCAAGGTAGACCAGGCGGGACACAGTACCTGAAATGGTGAGAAAGCTCCTGCGGGGGCAGTTGTTCCTGGCTTCGGGTGCAAGTCGGGCTTCGTCCAGGGGAAGAGAAGATCTCGACGTGGAGGAAAGCTGGAGGTCTTTGCACTGCCAGGGAAGAAACCAGAGGAGGAAGTACAGATGGGTTTAACCGAAATCGATTTCCTCGACCTCACCATTTTTCATGAGCACGGGCGCCTGTTGGTTAAACCCTACCATAAAAAAACAGAAAAAAATTCACTCTTACATTACTCCAGTCATCATGTTAAACACCTGAGAGATAACCTTCCATACGGCCAATTTTTAAGACTCAAGAGAAATAGCAGCCAAAATGCAGACTTTGAAACAGAAGCAAAAAATCTGACAGCCAAATTAAAACAAAGAGGATACCCTAAAAAACTGATCAAAAAGTCAGCCAAAAGAGCGGTGAACAACAACAGGGAAGCCCTCCTAGAAGCAAAAATTAAACAACCGCAACAAGATATGCTAGTATGTGTTAACACTTTCTCTAATTTGAGTCTGAAAATTAGCCAAATAGTAAAAACCCAATGAAAAATCTTTGAGAAGAGTGAAATAGGGATTCCTGTTCCTCTTTTTGCATACAAAAAATCCAAGACGATTGGGAACAGAGTGAGTAGTAAAAAACTCAAAGAAAAACCAACAAAAACCCTGAGCCTGACTGAATCCTGGGGACTTAAACCTATAATTGGACATTACCCATGCACTAATTGTGCAATGTGTAAATTAACCCAAAAAAACCAAAGAAATAGACATAGGGTTACTCACCCCTTGGAATCAAAAACTAATGACTAATTGCAATTCTGAATATGTAGTATACATGATCACATGTCTGTGTAATAAACACTACATAGGGAAAACAAACCGGAAGGTAAAAACCAGGATGCTTGAACATAAAAGCTGTTTGAAAAATAAAGTCACTAACGCACCTCTAGTAAAACATTTTGGGGAAGCACAACATGGTTATGAAAACTTCAGCTGGACCGTTTTACTAATGGTACAAGGGAGAGATCACAATACAAAAAATAGAATCCTACTTGAAAAAGAACAGAGATTACTTTTTTAACTAAAAGTGACAAAATAGGACACAACGAATCTATAGATTGGTTAAAAATCTGATCGCCCTAATGTATAATTTATAATCATCGGCACAACCTTCTTTTTGACTGTTAATAGCAGAGCCAGAGAACACAATTGAAGTAGAGGCCCTTTAATGACATAAACACTAAAAAAGGACTACCAGAGAGCTATATATAGACCTCTCAAAATGGCGGCCCAAACATAGATACTAACCTGAACAGGCGCAGGCACCCATGAAGGAGGATCTTACAGAAGGAGCTAAAATCAGCCCAAAGAAGACACCAGCCCACATGGATACCACTCCACCCTGTAGTGGCACCATTGGGAATGACTAGAGACCAAGAAACAGGTAAATCATGATACACACGGTAGCCTGTGCAAAGTATTGAAATACAGAGAAGTAAGATAACACTTAGATTTAAACTCAGCATTTGACTTGCATTTTTTAACATCCTTTTAGCATTTTTTTAGCACTTTTCTAGCTTTAAGAATAGCTGGAGAACAGTTTTACTGAAGTCTTTTTCCGAACTGTTTTCAGTAATGGGAAACAGGAATCCATTTAGAACTAACGGATACAACCTGTGTGGTTTATTTCAGAAACCAATTGTAGAAGCCTCTACACAGAAGCTAAAACTGCATTAACACATCCGCAAAACATCGCGGCAAGGAAAAGAACAGAGAGAGTTTTCTGACTAAACTACTGGTAAGCTGACTAAAATGCGACCTTTTAAAGAACCCATGCATAAGGGATAAGCTATTATGATCTCCCCATTATGTTTAAAATACGTTTAAAATATATAGAAACCATAACCAATTACTAAAGAAAGGACAGCACTCCTCTCCAAATTAAACGACCTCGCAGAGGAACTGCAATTACCAGAATGCTTTGTGTTTTCTAAGCTGAAGGCTGGAGTAGACTTTCTTGTAAATAAAATAATTTGTTGTTTGCAGATTCGGTAGGAATAACCTTCCTCCCAAGAAAATGATGCCCAACACATGTGGACATTTTTTCGCCTGCTAATCAAGAAAGCCCCCACACTAAGAAGACCAGGTAACCAAATGGACCCTGTAGTCTTTCTTGACACCTCTAAATGTGTCTAAAGAAACATAAATTGATTCTTTTTTAATGTTTCTTTATCAACAGTTATTATCATCTTAAAGAAGAGGCCAGAAGAGTTCATACTTAGCTGAAGCCCATTCTAAACCCCCCTTATTGACCACTCCTGAAGAAAGTCCCAAGACCTACACAGAGGACTGAAACATGTCGAGAATTTTTTGTCAGTCTAATTAGTTAAACTGTCTGAGTGAATTGAAAATTCCAATGAAGGGACAATCTAATCCTAATTATTGAATAGAATTAGAATAGAAGAATTAGAGATTAGAAAGTCATTATCTCTAAGATCTTTTAGAATTATATGTTCTTAATGTTTGTCTTTGTCAACACGATACACTTGTATCTTTTTAGAGGGTTTAATCATGTATTTTAGACTATTTTGCTATCTCCATTAAAATTTGTACTTTTTGAATTAACCAATGGCATTCAGATGAATGGATAACTGTTGATAAAGGACTAAGTCCTATCTTTTCGAGTCTTGTATAACCTTAAGTCCTAAAAACAAGATAGGACTCCACAATCGTGGAATTTGGGCTCTCTTCATTGTATTCCTTATGTTATAGTGGCGATCTGTCACAGAGACTTAACAAGTGTAGGATACAGCCCTAAACCTTGAAGAAACGAAGCACTCGGGTATTGAGTAGGTCCTTAGGCCGCGCCCCTCTCTAGACTTTTCCGGCCCCCTATCCAGACATATTAAAAAGCTAATATGTCGGAAGACAGAACGCTAGGCTATAGCGATGACTATGCAACGGCACTCATGAACGCCATCTCGATCATCAATAACAGTGAACTGGGCGATATCCCAGATGAATCAGACGAATGGGATGAAATAATCCAACTTCGCAAAAGACTGATAAGGACAGAATTACATGGCGCCATAATGTTGGAATACTTAAAGAACAAAGCCTTACCACAAGGCTTAACGGTTCCAAATGAGCCACGACTGTTCTTAGACAACGCCAAATTCATCCTACAATGGAGCTACATAGCTAACCGTTGTGGGAGAGATTGGCTGATATTAATAATAGATACAGCAAAAGAAACATCTAGTAAAATAGAAATCGACCTAAAAAAACTGGAAGATGACATTAAAAACTAATTGCACTAGACGTAGTCAAAAAGAGACTGGAAGAGATAGAGAAAGAAATGAAAGACTTCAAACAAACTAACACATTAGAAAGAATTCAAAGATTAAAAAAAGATCTGGGTAAATACTCACATGAAAAGGCATATCCCTACACTAAAGAAGGATATAAAACACAGATGGCCCAGATACAAGGACTACCACGAAACAACAGACGAGTTAGATTCAGGGCGATATCATATAGCTCAAGCAATTCAAGTAGCGATCCAGATAATACTAACCCAGGTCAAAATCCACCAAATCGTGGAAGAGGAAACCCCAATCATAGACAAAAAAGAGGAAACAGGAATCAAGGGACACAGCCTTTTTTTATACCAAGGGCCCAATCGGGGCCAATGGAACGGGGACCAGAGATACCTGAGGAGCGGAAATCAATTCTAGTGAATTTATCCACGTATACGCCTACTAACATGGAAAAACAAGTTCTGGAAAAGGGCCTAGGATTCGTTATTTCGAACAAACATGATCCTTTTCTGTTCCGCACAGATTTTTTTAAATTTATGCGGAAAATAAGACTCAAAGAATTCTTTGCTACACGTAACGAAACAAATAGAGAACCCAACACTCTGAACCACCCAGGGCTCAAAAATCCCTCTAATTTCTGTCCCCCCTCATACACTTACTCGCCAGAATCAATAATTTTTGAAAAAAGAGTTCTGGCGGAAGTAGCCAAGTTGGAACAACAAAACATCCCTATGTATCAAAACTTGACCACTAATGAGAGAACAGCGATCGAATCACTAGCTTCCAATGATAAGATCATTATTAAAAGAGCAGATAAGGGGGGAGCTATAGTGTTGCTAAATAAGACAGAATACATAGAAGAATGCCACAGACAACTAGAAAATGAGAACTATTAAACAAGATTACCTACAAATCCCACAAAAGAATTGGAAAACCTCATTGAAACTAAAACTACCAAAGCTTGTGATAGAGGATGGATTAGCAAACAGGAATGGGCTTTTCTGAATAAAATGGAACCAGCAACACCCAAGTTCTACTGCCTACCCAAAATCCATAAAACGCTGACTAAACCACCGGGTCGACCCATAGTTTCAGGGATTAATTCTATTTTAGAACCGTTATCTAAGTATGCAGATCACTACCTGAAAGGATATGTAGAGAAAATGAGATCTTACCTAAAAGATACCAAAGATGTGATCAATAAATATGAAAATCTCCCATACGATCCCGCGAAAACACTCCTTATAGGTCTAGATATTGTATCCCTATATACTAACATCCCTCAACAAGCTACACTTGAAACCATCAGCGAAATTCTACTCAATAGACTTGACAACGACCCAGTACCCAGCTCTTTTATTATGTGGTGTATAGAAATAGCTCTTACACGAAATTATTTCGAGTTTCAAGGCTCATACTTTCAACAAATAGAAGGAACAGCGATGGGGGCTACGATGGCCCCGAGCCTAGCTAATCTATTTGTAGAATTTGTTGAGAAAAAATACCTTTACACAACAAATCCTTTTGAAGCACATATACAGTCATGGGCGAGGTATATCGATGATGCCCTGTTAATCTGGGCAGGGACAGTAGAAAAAGCAGAGGAATTCTTAATTTGGCTCAACAATTGTAACCCACATCTTCAATTTACCATTAATATTCAAAAAACCTCCATCGATTTCCTCGACCTCACCATTTTTCATGAGCACGGGCGCCTGTTGGTTAAACCCTACCATAAAAAAACCATAAAAAAACAGAAAAAAATTCACTCTTACATTACTCCAGTCATCATGTTAAACACCTGAGAGATAACCTTCCATACGGCCAATTTTTAAGACTCAAGAGAAATAGCAGCCAAAATGCAGACTTTGAAACAGAAGCAAAAAATCTGACGGCCAAATTAAAACAAAGAGGATACCCTAAAAAACTGATCAAAAAGTCAAAAGAGCGGCGAACAACAACAGGGAAGCCCTCCTACAAGCAAAATTTAAACAACCGCAACAAGATATGCTAGTATGTGTTAACACTTTCTCTAATTTGAATCTGAAAATTAGCCAAATAGTAAAAACCCAATGGAAAATCTTTGAGAAGAGTGAAATAGGGATTCCTGTTCCTCTTTTTGCATACAAAAAATCCAAGACGATTGGGAACAGAGTGAGTAGTAACAAACTCAAAGAAAAACCAACAAAAACCCTGAGCCTGACTGAATCCTGGGGTCTTAAACCTATAATTGGACATTACCCATGCACTAATTGTGCAATGTGTAAATTAACCCAGAAAACCAAAGAAATAGACATAGGGTTACTCACCCCTTGGAAACAAAAACTAATGACTAATTGCAATTCTGAATATGTAGTATACATGATCACTTGTCCGTGTAATAAACACTACATAGGGAAAACAAACCGGAAGGTAAAAACCAGGATGCTTGAACATAAAAGCTGTTTGAAAAATAAAGTCACTAACGCACCTCTAGTAAAACATTTTGGGGAAGCACAACATGGTTATGAAAACTTCAGCTGGACCGTTTTACTAATGGTACAAGGGAGAGATCACAATACAAAAAATAGAATCCTACTTGAAAAAGAACAGAGATTATTTTTTTTAACTAAAAGTGACAAAATAGGACTCAACGAGTCTATAGATTGGTTAAAAATCTGATCGCTCTAATGTAACGCTCACCTGATTCCCGCAGAGGCGCCGGTCTTGACTGGGCGAATACCGTATCTTCAAAGGTGATGTGTAACACACGGTTGGCTCTTTGGGCTGGACCTCTGTGCACTGTATGTCTGACTCGCAGAGTAAGATGTCTGCAGATAGAAAATATGGGATTAATGAACTGGGGTTATTGGGTGTCTCTCTCTTCTTCCCCTTCTCTTCTCCTGTAGAACCCCAAAGGTTAACGCTCTCACCTTAGGTAAGTGAACGCCGAGCTCTCCATCTGCCTCGGGGCAGGGTGCCGTAACCAGTTTCTTCACTGGATAAGGGTGCAGGCCTCTTGACCTCAGAGGACTGCTGTCCGTCGTTTACTGCACGAACGGTAAGTTCTGAGTATTTCAAATGTCTTTAAAAGTCTTTTGTAATGATGTCTCTTGTTTTGCAGGGTTCCGGCGATGGCGGATGACGGGCTGAAGTGAGTTGAGGATGGAACCCGTGTGAGGAATAGAAGCGCCTGGAAGCACGTAAGTAAGCGCTTGTTGCCTGCTTCACGATGCGCACTAACTGTCCTTTTATCTTGCAGGTACAAGTTCGGAGCTGCTGAAGGGTGCCGGAATACCCACTGGGTTCGGCGTGGGAAGGAGTAATGGCAAGTGAGTAATAAAGTTACCCAATGTCTTTAAACGCACCTTCTTTTGTCTTTCAGATGCGGGATGCAGCGCCGAAGGCCTCCGGAGCGTGCGAAGAGTTGGTAAGCTTTTGTCTTTCAGATGCCGGAATGCAGTGCGAAGACCTCCGGAGCACGCGAAGAGTAGGTAAGCCTTTGTCTTTCAGATGCCGGAATGCAGCGCGAGGCGTTGGTGACAGCCGATGGACCAGGTAAGAGAAGCGCTGTCACTGAAGACCGTAATGCTAACCTGTTCTTTCTTGTCTTTATAGGTGTTGCTGAAGACTGGATTCAGGATGGTAAGCCTTTTTCCCTTAGGCCCAGGATCAGATGCAGAAGACACGATGAGCGTTCTGCTGCAGAGGATGCAGAATAACGCAAAGCAAGATTCATCCATCGGGTGTGGTTTAAATAGCCTCCTGTGGTGCTTAGGTGTCTCCTTCCACAGCCTCGCCTAGGTAAGAAAAGAGTTCCTGCTTTCCAGAAGAGTTCCAGTGTTCTGAACCTAGGGAGTGGCTCCTGCCCCACCCAACAGGAAAAGTAGTCCCAAACAGAAGAGGATTAGAGGCTCAGCTGGCAGGTAAGTAAGCAGCATGGTCTGCTGCAGGTAAGTCCACCCAAGCATTATGAGCCCGGCGCTTCCAGCACTGGGACTGGGCATATTTATGAGCCTGGTGCCACTGGCGCCAG
This sequence comes from Ambystoma mexicanum, assembly GCF_040938575.1. NCBI lineage: Eukaryota > Metazoa > Chordata > Amphibia > Caudata > Ambystomatidae > Ambystoma > Ambystoma mexicanum. The sequence continues at coordinate 1,085,556,785 of NC_090926.1, read as the reverse complement.
GACAGGGTCCAAAAGGTCCCAATTGGGACTGGTTGGCACTCGGAACCTGGGTTATGGGTCTGCTTCCAAGGGAGTTGGGTAAGTCCTGACCTTTTTGAAGCAGAGATCATGACAGCACTCCCCCTCAAGGCCCCTCCCAAACCGGGCTTCTCCGGGGGTTTGGGCTTGTCAGGAAATGTTCGATGGAATCTTTTGATTAGACGAGGAGCGTGGACATATTCTGCAGGTTCCCAGGATCTTTCTTGGGGGCCGTAGCCTTTCCAGTCAATTAGGTAAAATAGTTTAGATTTGGAGATCTTGGAGTCCAGGATGCTTTTGTTCAAACTCGAGTTCTCCATCAACTAGGATAGGTTTTGGAGATTTAGTTAGTCGGGTTTGAGGTTGCACGGGTTTTAATAGAGAGACGTGGAAGACCGGATGTATCTTCATGTGAGGGGGCAAGTCCAACTTGACCGCTACTGGGTTTACTATGGTAGTGATGGAATAGGGACCAGGGTATCTTGGGTTGAATGTGCGTGGTCCTTTTAGAGGTAGATATTTGGTGGATAACCAGACTTGATCTCCTACTTGATATTGGGGGGCTTCCTTCCGATGTTGATCTGCTCCTTTCTTGTATTGTTCCTTAGCCCTTTGAAGGTGAGAAACGGCTTCCTTAAAGGCTTGGGTGATTGTAGAATGCAGGTAGTCGACTGCTGGTGTTCCAAGATCTTGGAGTGGATCCAACTCCGAGGTTCGAGGGTGACTGCCGTATAGAAGAAAAAACGGGGTTTTCCCAGTTCCCGAGTGGACAGAGTTATTGTAGGCATATTCGGCTATCCAAAGGATATCTTTCCAAGTTTTTTCAGTTTGTTGCAGCATGCAGCGTAAATACTGTTCCAGAGTTTGATTGGTCCTCTCGGTTTGTCCATCGGTTTGAGGCTGGTGACTGGTCGATAGTCTCACATCAATTTGAGCCGACCGACAGCAACTTCGCCAAAAATGAGAAATGAATTGACTACCTCGATCCAAAATTAGAACTGAAGGAAAACCGTGCAGTCGGACGATGTTTTCGAGAAATTCTCGGGCCAGAGTTGTTGCTGTTGGCAAGCCTTTGAGTGGAATGAAATGCGCCATCTTGGAGAATAATTCCACGATTACTAGGATCGTATTGTATCCGGAGCATGGAGGTAGATCGGTGATGAAGTCCATAGAAAGCGTATGCCAAGGGCGAGGCGGGATGTCAATAGGGCGTAAGAGGCCAGCTGGTTTTTCCTTTTGACTCTTGTTTTGGGCGCATACTCCACAGGACATTATAAAGTCTCTGATATCTTTTTTCCAAGACGGCCACCAGAAGTAGCACTTGATCTTTTCTGAGGTTTTGGCCATACCGGGATGTCCTTCCATTAAGGAATCGTGATAACAAGAGATTACCTTTTTCTGTAAATCTGTGCTGGGCAGGTATAATCGTTCTTGGAAATACAATAAGTTGTCCTTCACTGCAAAGTCCTTTCCCTGCAGATGCCAATTCTGTATGTCTGCTGGAGTTACAAGTTGCCTGGCTTTATCCTTAACTTCCTCTATGGATTGTGTGGCGATTACACCCAGAATTCTTTGTTCGGGAATGATAGGTACAGGTTTAGGGTTGGTCAAGTGTTCTTCCACTCCCATCCGAGAAAGGGCATCAGCTTTACCGTTTTTTGTGCCAGGTCGATAGGTAATTATGAAGTCAAACTCGGCAAAGAATAGTGCCCAACGGAGTTGTCTAGAGGATTGGGCTTTTGCGGTTTTCAAATATTGCAGGTTTCGGTGATCCGTAATCACAGTAACGGTGTGTCGGGCCCCCAGAAGATAATGCCACCAAGCCTTAAAGGCAGACTTGATAGCTAGAAGTTCCTTATCAGTAATAGTGTAATTGATTTCAGGAGGAGAGAATTTGCAGGACCAAAATGCCACGGGATGCAACTGATTGGTTACTGGGTCCTTTTGTGATAGAACTGCCCCCATGGCAAGGCTCGAAGCATCAGTTTCAACGACGTAGGGGAGTTCGGGGCGAGGATGTTTTAAAATTGGTGCAGAGATAAATTTAGTCTTCAAATTCTGGAAAGCTTGCTCCGCCTCGGTAGACCATTCAAAATGTTTGTTTTTCTTTAACAAGGCGGTGATGGGCTGGACTATTCGAGAGAATTCGGGGATAAACCTGCGGTAAAAGTTAGCGAAGCCTAACATGCTTTGAACACCTTTTACGGAGGATGGTGATGGCCATTTGAGAATTGCATCGACCTTCTTTGAATCCATACGCACTCCGCTAGGTGATAATATGAATCCCAAGAACTCAACTTCAGTCACGTTGAAAACACATTTTTCCAACTTGGCGAAAAGTTTGTGTTGACGCAATCTCTCGAGGACCATTTTCACGTGTTTCCGATGTTCAGATTCCGATGAAGAATAAACGAGGATGTAGTCAATGTAAACAACAACACACACATCTATGAGGACATTGTTCATAAAATATTGAAAGGCGGCCGGGCCATTGGAAAGTCCGAAGGGCATGACCTGATATTCAAATAGCCCATACTTGGTGCGGAACGCCGTCTTCCATTCATCGCCCTCTTTTACTCGTACCAAGTGGTAGGCTCCTCTAAGATCCAGCTTTGTATATATGCATGCTTTTCTGACTTGGTCCAGGAGTTCAGGGATCAAAGGTAACGGATATCTATTCTTAACGGTGATCTGGTTCAGGACACGATAATCTATACAAGTTCTAAGGTCCCCTTCTTTTTTTGGCATGAAGAACAAAGCTGAAGAAACAGGGGACTTGGAAGGACGAATAAACCCATTCGCTAGGTATTGATCCAGGTATTGTCGGAGGTGAAGGTTCTCAGGCTCGGTGAGGGCATAAATTCTACTACAAGGAGGAGTAGATCCAGGTATCAGGTCTATCTGGCAGTCATAAGACCTATGAGGAGGTAGAGAGTGAGCCTGATCCTTCCGGAAAACATCTTGGAATTCTAGGTATTCGGGAGGTAACTGGGGAGTCTCCGAAGAAATTGCTGCCAGTGCAACACCAGGTGGAGGGTGACAAGTAGAGACACATTCTGGAAACTGAACCGTTCTTGCTCGCCAATTGATCTGAGGATTGTGTTTCTCCAACCAAGGTATTCCTAGAATAATCTGGAACTGAGGGGCCTTGATCACATCGAACACGATCTTCTCATGGTGTCCATCTTGACTTACTAGCGTCACTTCTTGAGTGGTATGCGTTACTGGTCCGGAGGCTATCTCCGTACCATCCACCGTAGTAATGACGTCCTTTACAGCCTTGGGACAAAGAGTTAAATTCATCCTCAAAACCATTTCATGATCCACATAATTGCCGATGGCACCGCTGTCGACGTAAGCTTCAATCGCATGTAATCGATCCGGATGATCAGGGCTAATGAGGACCATAGGTATCACGAAATGCGAGGTCACGGAACTGGTTTTAACGCTCGGCAAGAGGACCTCTATTCTTGTCGGGCGAGGTCGTTTCCCTGCTCAGAGTTTGTGACCTTGGTAACTGCAGCTCCTACTGCCTTCTTGGCTGGTTTCACCGGACAGTCTCGAAGAAAGTGCCCTGAGTTTCCGCAATAGAGGCATAATTGCAACTGTTTTCTCCTTTCCCGCTCCTTTTGTGTGAGTGGTCCTTTCAGGCCCCCTATTTGCATGGGTTCCCCGGAGTCTACTCCTTTGGAAGGAGTTGGTGGTTTGGAAAATACTCGAGCATCAAACTTGGAACGATCGGCCTTCCTGTTCTGCAGTCTGTGATCTATTTGAACGACTAAGTCTATATAGTCCGAACAGTCTTGCGGGGGATTCACTACTTGGGCTAACACATCTTTGAGCTCTCCACGTAGACCTCTATAAAACAGCGTAATCCTTTTGTCCTCAGGCCATTGAGTTTCCACTATCAGTCTGTTGAAAGACGCAATATAAGCCAAAAGGTCTTGATTACCCTGTCGCAACGAAAGAAGCTCATTGTCCAAGGCCTGCCCCTGTGAATGTCTTGCGAACAGTTTTTCCATACTGAGCTGAAAAGCTTGAAAATCATGGAGAACCGGATCATCTTGATTAACTAGAGGGATTGACCAGTCTGCCGCATAGCCACTAAGGTACGAAAGCACGAAAGCTACTTTAGCTTGATCAGTTGGAAAGGCTGCTGGCCGGCATAAGAAATGCAACCGGCACTGATTAATAAATACTGCAAACCTCTTTGGGTCACCAGAAAATCGTTCGGGCGGAGCCAGAGGTACATTCCCAGGTAGGTTTATTTGCACTGGATTCATAGAGGATGTTGAAGGAAAATTTGCCCCTGATGCGGGTAATGGGGTCTGTCCGGCTTGTGACTGTAGCAATTGTCTAGCGAGATCGTCTGTTCGCTCCTTGGAAATGATCAGTTCCCTTCTTAGAGCGTTCGTTTCCTGACGGGCTGCATGCACTTCTGCTCTTAGTTCCCCAAGTAACTGGGCTAGCTGATCGGTATCCGAGGTTTCCATAGCCCCTGGGCGGGAGTTTTGCGGTAAGCTTTGCGTTCTGTAACGCTCACCTGATTCCCGCAGAGGCGCCGGTCTTGACTGGGCGAATACTGTATCTTCAAAGGTGATGTGTAACACACGGTTGGCTCTTTGGGCTGGACCTCTGTGCACTGTATGTCTGACTCGCAGAGTAAGATGTCTGCAGATAGAAAATATGGGATTAATGAATGGGGTTATTGGGTGTCTCTCTCTTCTTCCCCTTCTCTTCTCCTGTAGAACCCCAAAGGTTAACGCTCTCACCTTAGGTAAGTGAACGCCGAGCTCTCCATCTGCCTCGGGGCAGGGTGCCGTAACCAGTTTCTTCACTGGATAAGGGTGCAGGCCTCTTGACCTCAGAGGACTGCTGTCCGTCGTTTACTGCATGAACGGTAAGTTCTGAGTATTTCAAATGTCTTTAAAAGTCTTTTGTAATGATGTCTCTTGTTTTGCAGGGTTCCGGCGATGGCGGATGACGGGCTGAAGTGAGTTGAGGATGGAACCCGTGTGAGGAATAGAAGCGCCTGGAAGCACGTAAGTAAGCGCTTGTTGCCTGCTTCACGATGCGCACTAACTGTCCTTTTATCTTGCAGGTACAAGTTCGGAGCTGCTGAAGGGTGCCGGAATACCCACTGGGTTCGGCGTGGGAAGGAGTAATGGCACGTGAGTAATAAAGTTACCCAATGTCTTTAAACGCACCTTCTTTTGTCTTTCAGATGCGGGATGCAGCGCCGAAGGCCTCCGGAGCGTGCGAAGAGTTGGTAAGCTTTTGTCTTTCAGATGCCGGAATGCAGTGCGAAGACCTCCGGAGCACGCCAAGAGTAGGTAAGCCTTTGTCTTTCAGATGCCGGAATGCAGCGCGAGGCGTTGGTGACAGCCGATGGACCAGGTAAGAGAAGCGCTGTCACTGAAGACCGTAATGCTAACCTGTTCTTTCTTGTCTTTATAGGTGTTGCTGAAGACTGGATTCAGGATGGTAAGCCTTTTTCCCTTAGGCCCAGGATCAGATGCAGAAGACACGATGAGCGTTCTGCTGCAGAGGATGCAGAATAACGCAAAGCAAGATTCATCCATCGGGTGTGGTTTAAATAGCCTCCTGTGGTGCTTAGGTGTCTCCTTCCACAGCCTCGCCTAGGTAAGAAAAGAGTTCCTGCTTTCCAGAAGAGTTCCAGTGTTCTGAACCTAGGGAGTGGCTCCTGCCCCACCCAACAGGAAAAGTAGTCCCAAACAGAAGAGGATTAGAGGCTCAACTGGCAGGTAAGTAAGCAGCATGGTCTGCTGCAGGTAAGTCCACCCAAGCATTATGAGCCCGGCGCTTCCAGCGCTGGGACTGGGCATATTTATGAGCCTGGTGCCACTGGCGCCAGGACAGGGTCCAAAAGGTCCCAATTGGGACTGGTTGGCACTCGGAACCTGGGTTATGGGTCTGCTTCCAAGGGAGTTGGGTAAGTCCTGACCTTTTGGAAACAGAGATCATGACACCTAATGTATAATTTATAATCATCGGCACAACCTTCTTTTTGACTGTTAATAGCAGAGCCAGAGAACACAATTGAAGTAGAGGCCCTTTAATGACATAAACACTAAAAAAGGACTACTAGCGAGCTATATATAGACCTCTCAAAATGGCGGCCCAAACATAGATACTAACCAGAACAGGCGCAGGCACCCATGAAGGAGGATCTTACAGAAGGAGCTAAAATCAGCCCATAGAAGACACCAGCCCACATGGATACCACTCCACCCTGTAGTGGCACCATTGGGAATGACTAGAGACCAAGAAACAGGTAAATCATGATACGCACGGTAGCCTGTGCAAAGTATTGAAATACAGAGAAGTAAGATAACACTTAGATTTAAACTCAGCATTTGACTTGCATTTTTTAACATCCTTTTAGCATTTTTTAGCACTTTTCTAGCTTTAAGAATAGCTGGAGAACAGTTTTACTGAAGTCTTTTTCCGAACTGTTTTTTGTAATGGGAAACAGGAATCCATTTAGAACTAACGGATACAACCCGTGTGGTTTATTTCAGAAACCAATTGTAGAAGCCTCTACATAGAAGCTAAAATTGCATTAACACATCCGCAAAACATCGCGGCAAGGAAAAGAACAGAGAGAGTTTTCTGACTAAACTACTGGTAAGGTGACTAAAATGCGACCTTTTTAAGAACCCATGCATAAGGGATAAGCTATTATGATCTCGCCATTATGTTTAAAATACGTTTAAAATATATAGAAACCATAACCAATTACTAAAGAAAGGACACCACTCCTCTCCAAATTAAACAACCTCGCAGAGGAACTGCAATTACCAGAATGCTTTGTGTTTTCTAAGCTGAAGGCTGGAGTAGACTTTCTTGTAAATAAAATAATTTGTTGTTTGCAGATTCGGTAGGAATATCCTTCCTCCCAAGAAAATGATGCCCAACACATGTGGACATTTTTTCGCCTGCTAATCAAGAAAGCCCCCACACTAAGAAGACCAGGTAACCACATGGACCCTGTAGTCTTTCTTGACACCTCTAAACGTGTCTAAAGAAACATAAATTGATTCTTTTTTAATGTTTCTTTATCAACAGTTATTATCATCTTAAAGAAGAGGCCAGAAGAGTTCATACTTAGCTGAAGCCCATTCTAAACCCCCCTTATTGACCACTCCTGAAGAAAGTCCCAAGACCTACACAGAGGACTGTAACATGTCGAGAATTTTTTGTCAGTCTAATTAGTTAAACTGTCTGAGTGAATTGAAAATTCCATTGAAGGGACAATCTAATCCTAATTATTGAATAGAATTAGAATAGAAGAATTAGAGATTAGAAAGTCATTATCTCTAAGATCTTTTAGAATTATATGTTCTTAATGTTTGTCTTTGTCAACATGATACACTTGTATCTTTTTAGAGGGTTTAATCATGTATTTTAGACTATTTTGCTATCTCCATTAAAATGTGTACTTTTTGAATTAACCAATGGCATTCAGATGAATGGATAACTGTTGATAAAGGACTAAGTCCTATCTTTTCGAGTCTTAAAAGGGAAACACCACAAATACTCCCACTATGCTATGAGATGTGTAATATATATATTGTCAGCCTATTTTATTGTGTGATTTATCTGCGTTTCATGTCAACCCTGTAAAATGAAATATTATTTGTATGTGTTTTCCGTGCCTGCCATGATGACTGCACCGCTACACCACACCCTCTACAGTGAACCCATCTATCGGGTCAATTTCCCTAAGGAGGTAGTTTTCTGGAGTATTTTTTCAATTTCCAAGCGTAGTTTGTGTACCCATTTCCATCACTGTTGGCAGCTGTGATTTATTAAGCTACTAATAACCATATAACCCACCAAGTGTTGGCAGCTGTGATTTTTTAAGCTACAAATAACCATATAATCAACTATGTTTCATTTAACTCAATGCAGTTCAGCTGACTGATCAAGTAACAGTGGCATACTGAGCCAGGGAGTGGGGGGGGGGGGGCAGCTGACACCCCACAGGCTCTTTTTAGAGCCTGACTGGGACTTTCGTCAGTGGACCACCCCTCCCGTTCGGCACCTCAATGAGGGTGCCCAACGAGAAAGGTGTCCCGCTGGCAGGACAATGTGTGCTCAGTAATTCCTGCTCAGCACAGTAGGACAATGTCCCAAGGAGCTCAGGGCAGCAGCAGAGGGGCTCTCAAATTGCTCTATGTCAACAGAGCATTTCAATGTGAGCCATTAGGCACTGCTGAGAGGGAGGGGTACTATTAGCAGGGACTTTTGTCCCTTTAGAAATGTGCATGGCAGGGAGTGATCAGGTGTGAGAAGGTTGCATAATGCTGCAGGCTTTATGAAATAATGACTATGGCTTTACCCAAGAGGGATTTGTTAGGCTCACATTAATCTGTATGATGCTATTGTGACCTTGCATGCAGGATGGGGAGAATAAAACCAAATCCATCCTCTTATTACTCAACGTATTTCTATAATGATGTATAGTGTAAAGTTAATAATGAAAGGGAAGTTTGTTATGTAATGTGCTTTGCTTCCAAGGCATTGATATAAATAAAGTATTATTTAAGCACATGAAATGCAAAGGGAAACCTTAATAAATATCTATATGAACTAAAACTGTGAAGATGTGCTCAGTTGCTTAAATTGTCCACATCCCGGTTTCACTATTTAACCAAAGTGTGTGATCATGGGCAGATCATGAAATCAGACTGTGTCTTATCTGCAGCTCTGTAAGTGATTCACTTCAAAGCTTATGTGTTAATATATGCTGCTGTTATTTTTTTTTTTTAAAGCCTGACTTGCTCCATATATAACAGTGCATCTTAGGTATTTTGCATCACAAAATTATTTGCCTCTTGGCGTACTTATGACAACTTATTCTAAAGCCACTTGCATGGCGCCTCCAAGTATCAAAGACTGATGATGCTCCTTCCAATGTGCTTTCTGTGAAGTAATGTCTGTTGGTGCAATCCATATGCAAATCAGGAGATGTGCATTTATTTTGCCCAGAGCGCCTTGACAGAGCTCTAATAGACGAGTTCCCTGCATTTGTAATGATTCTGTCGTTTATTTTGTTGTTGTGTTAAAATGCGATATGCCACTAGTTATGTTACCAAAAAAAGTACATTGGGGACATGGTTGAGTGGTTTGTGGGCGCGATTGAGACAACCTGAAATTGCGTGCACTGCATTTGAGGCGAAAGTAGCAGGAGTGTCATGTGGCTGTCCCCCCAGCTCTTACAATGCTGAATACTCCCCTGACTGGACAATACCGAGGCACAGAACTCTCTTACTTTGGGCTGCGATCTACGAAGACTGCCGAAGACAGGGGATACCGGATCGGTATGGGATACCAAATATTACAGAGCACCGGCTTTGGTATCGGTGTGTATGCACAATGCTCGCTACATGTAAAACTGAAAGGAATCAGTTGTCCATCTAGCGAGCATTGTGCATTGCACACCACTGCCAAAGCCGCGGTAAAAGGCAATGCTGCCGCGTGTGCGCTTTTCTGTTTTTTTTTTACTATTCCAGCGCGGTTCACGGTCTTGGGCGGCTGACTCTGGCCGGATCCCGAGACCAGGCTCCATATCTGGTGCCGGATTTCGGATCTGCCCCAATGACGCGCACTGAAAATATTACATAACACCGCCTCTAAACGACAGCTGGACTTCGGTGGACTGTTTCAATGTTTCCAAATTATTGAGACTGCGGGGTAGGACTTCTGCCCCAAAGAGCAGCACAGAGAGAAAAACAAACGGAAAAAACAGCCCTCCTTATTCTTCAGAAAACAACTGTCCAGTCTGATTTGTTGTTCTGGATCGGAATCTGGGTAACCACCTGAAATCTTTCTCTCTTTTCCGCAAAACTCCAAGGAACCTATCTTATGCTCTGAGCATGCGCGATAGAGGTTCATGTTACAGCCGTTGGTAGTGTCTGGTTTATTGCGCATGCCCGTTTACTCGGTGTCTCTAGGCACGCGCTATAGGTCAGCTGATTTCACCAACACACGCACTTTTTTTTACGCCCATGGTCGTTGCCAGGGAGCGAGGGGAAAACTGTGTGTAGGTGGTCCGAGTCTGATACTCGGATTCTATTTGTTTACAGCTAAAACGACTTTTCATTTCGAAAAACCTGTAACGTTCGCAAGAGCCATGTGTGATAAGGTTAGTGATATTCGGCCCAATATTGTGATCCTCCTAAGAGACGAAACAATGTTAGCGAACTGGAGTTAGTTAAGAGTAGCCCTCGTGATCTTGTGGCCCCCATAAAAGTATGTTTTGACGTGAGAATATTGATTCTGAGGTGCGGGCGTGGTGATCTCTCTCTTGGTGAGCTCAGGGCGGACAAGTGACTTTCAGCAGTAAAATGGCTTTAATCATGAGACCATACCTGCCTACGTCTGAAAATCAAAAACCCTGAGACGGATGCCTCGTCCATATAGCCAAACAAGATTCCGCCCAATTGCTCAATGCTCCGCCCTCTTGTCAAAAAGGCAAACTATATAATGTGTGATCGATTCCACAAAACTTCATCAATTGAAACTGCTGTCAAAAAAAGCATTTACCATTTTTACAGCGCCCTTTGCATTTGGAAACCTTACACTATTCCAGATGAAGGCATTTTTGCCTGTGTAGTCAGGTTTTCTCAGCTGCAGGCAAGGGGGCCTCCACACATAATTTTGAAATGCACACCCAGACACCATTCCATTCAGAGGCGGCCTTCCAGCCTCTAAGGTGATTCTGGGAATATACCCCTGGTTTCCCTGTTATAAATACAAGACTATGAGTCCCACAATGCAGTTCAGTCCATTTACACCGGCATGCATCTTGTTGCGCAGGTCGTAACCTGGGCATTTGTCCATTTTTGTACCAACATATATCATACTTGCTCATTCCTCTCTGCCCTTTTCCACTCCCAACCAGTAATGTGCAGAATGAGACATGTCGTCTTTTTTGGCATAAAAAGGTTGCAGCTTTATTTTCACAACATAATAAATTCCAAAACACGCCAAACAATTTTGTGAAAATAGTTCCAAAGGTGCAGCGACTGCTCCGTGTCCAAAACCTGCTTCCTCTTTTTCCCAACAAAGTCCACAGTAGGCAAAACTCCCTCTACCCCTGCCCCTGCAGGTGTTCCTGGGCTGGGAGAGTGCCATTTATTTGGGGGAAGCTGAGCCCTCATCGCTACCACCAGACGCCCCTGCCGCTAAGGCTCCCAAGAAGCGCTGGTCCCGAGAAGAGCCAAGACCTTCCATGGCTCATTCGAGTCTCTCTTGTCACTGGTTGCCAAAACACTGCCACGCCAAAGGTGGGTTACCGCCCACCTCGGCTCCCCCCTTTCCAGCTTCATAATTCCAGGAGCTTTGTGCAAACATTCCAATAAAACAGATCCATCCCGGTTGTAGACAAATGCACTCCATCTGGGGATTTCAAATTGATCAAGCGGTGCCTGACCTGAGGAAAACCTCTGCCCTTGCAGAATTTTGAGATTGCGCAATGGAATTTCCTTCTTGATTTCTGCACCGCACAGCGACTCTCAGCGCCCCTCTGTTCCTGTCTCGGAATGATTTCGGACCACAAAATCTCGGTCTCACCCATCTGTGAGGACAACTCCTGCAAAGAAAACATCATCTCCCTCATCAGGGCCCCCGTCCCCTGGCTTGCCAAATCATTTCCCCCTAGGTGTATGATCAAGACATTCAGCTTTTGCTGCCTACTCAGCAATTTGCGGGCGTGCCAATGCAGTTGGGCCCATCTCATCCCGGGCACCCCGTGCCAGCATATCCGGTACTCGCCAGCGGTCAGCTCCTCCTGCTCTGCCGTCCAGCTTGCCCCTGCCCTTGACACAAAGGAATGCCCTACTACCCAGACAGACCACCTTCTCCTCTGTGTTGCTGCTAGTAGGAAGAGAGATGAGGCGGAAGCTGTTAATGCTACATTTTGTCAGGGCCTGATGTATCTCCTGAAACACCCAGACTTCCATCTCCCTATTTGCTTAATTGCCTCCGAACCTAGGCCCATCTCTGCTGCTGACGTGGCTGCCTCTATCCTAAAGGAATGAGTCCCGGACACCCCTTTGGTTACCCACATCTTCTCTAGTGCCATGTCCATGACCCTCCTGAATTGGAAATGGCTCAAAGCCGATCCATCACTGTGCAAGAGAAGGGGAGACTCCTCACCAGTAGGCAGCCTCTGCTTGAGATAAGCCGCCAAGCCCGCGACCGGGCACACTATGCTTCCTTCTGTGCTAAGGAGTGTAACTGTCCTCCCTTCCCCCTTCTGATCAGTCTTTGACCTTCTTAGAAAAATGCTTAACTGACCCTCTGTTAAGTGAACGTCTCCCAGCCTTGAAAACCCAGAGCCCCTGCCCTCCCTATTTTCAGGTACCAGTTCACTCACTCTGAATGCCCCAAAGAATGCTAATGTGAAGGATTCCATGAACAAAACCCTCTCAGACCCGCTATGGCATACCACCCTTAAACATTTAATCAGACTGTGTAATTTAAAAACATCAATGGGCCGCCTTGCATCTGTCTTCCTATCGGCCTGCTTGGCCCAACCTTTCATTGCCATCATAATGTAATGCTCTTTCGTGGGGTCTGCTTTGCCCCCCAGCTTGCAATAATGAGCTATTGCTGCCAAATGATAAGCCATCCACGCTCTAGTTTTCCCAGACCGCCAGCACCATCCAACAATGGCCTGTACTGGCAAATCCCTCTGCCCTTCTGTTAACCTTGCTCTGAAAGGCCAAGAACCGCTCCCAGCACACTTGTATCTTCTCGCTGTACTTGGTGCTAGAGCGGTATGGATTAAGGAGCTCAGATCCCCCCAATCATGCCCCACCACTGAGCCTTGAATGGGGTTATCATCTTGCTTGCTTTTGGACAGTTCCCCCGAAACATATCCCACTGTAAACGAGAGAGTCAGTGGCCACATTTTTCACCCCTGGAATATGCTGTGCCCTAACCTTGGTGTTTAATGTCAGCAAGCTCTTTGTGAGCTCTCTAAGCAGCTTCAAAACCCTCGAATTGCTAGATGACCCCTGATTGATGATCTGGACTACTGGCAAGTTGTCGGACCAGAGCAACACCTTCTTGTTCTTCAATTGCCTGCCCCACAATTTAAATGCAACCACGCTGGGGAAAAGCTCTAGCAGCATGATGTCCCTAGTAATCCAATTATGATGCCATGCTGCTGGCCAAGCCTGACCACACCAATTGCTACCCAAAATGGCACGAAACCGTGTGAACCTGAGGAGTCAGTGAATAGTTGGAGCCTACTGTTGCTGGCCCACTCCTCCCTCCATAGCAATACCCCATTAAACGTATCTAAAAATTCGTCCCACATCCGGAGGTCATCCTTTACTTCAGACCCTAGTCTGACATGTTGTGATGCATGCTGTAAACCCACTGTTTTGAGCTCAATACTCCTAGCAAACACCTTACCTGCTGGGATTAATTTTCCAGAAAAATTTAGGTTACTCGCCAATGATTGAAGCTCCCACAGGGTAGCCTTGCTCCTGCCCCTCAAAACTTTGATTGTTTCCTTTAATTTCAGCACTTTATCCCTGGGCAGCCTGCACTGCCCCTTTACTGAGTCGATTTCGATCCCCAGGAAAGTCAGTATCGTGACCGGGCCAACTGTCTTAGCCCTGGCTAGTGGGACCCCCATTTCCTCCATCAATCCCTGAAAAGAGCTCATGAGCACCCAGCACTCCCCCGTCCCTTCTTTCCCGATAAACAAGAAATCATCGAGGTAATGCAGGACCTGCCCTCTTGAACCCCAAAAGGGTGCTGAATTTTTCAAAGTATGCACAAGAAATAGCACAGCCCATTGACGAGCATTTGTCATAAAAGTACTCATCTTTCACCTTGAAGCCCAGCAAATGGTAACTCTCCTTGTGGATTGGTAATAACCTGAAGGCAGACTCTATGTCGGCCTTCCCCACCAGAGCGCCTCTCCCCGCTGACCTCACCAATTCTACTGCATCATCAAACGATGCATAGTGCACAGCTTGCATCCATCATTTACAGATTCCCCCTCAGGGAAAGAGAGATGCTGAATTAAGTGGAACTGGCCCTCCTCTTTCTTTGGGACCAACTCCAATGGTGAGACAACAAAATTATCTAGTGGTGGGGAGGTTAAAGGGCCAGCAACCCTCCCCAGCTTGATTTCCTTTTCTACCTTTTGTGCGACCATATCAGGCATCCCCAATGCTGACTTCAAATTGTTGGCTTCCCTGCCAACCTTAGTCCCTGTTAAGGGAATCCTGAATCCCTCCCAGAGCAGTTTTGCATCAACACTGTTGTAGACATTTAGAAAAGGAATGAATGCATGCAGGTGAACTGGTGTGGGTAACTGAGTTTTAATCTTGCTTCGGCTTTCCTTTGGATTTGTATGCAGGTGAACAGGTGTGGGTAACTTGGTTTTAATCCCGCTTTGCTTTTTCTTTGGGTTTGGCACCGCTTCTCTGCTTCCCTTCTCCTGAAGAAGAGCTGCGGTCCCCTGAACTTCCACCTTTTGAGTGCTTGAATCTACAGGCCTTGCCGAAGGGGCAGTGCCCGTCTGAAAATTTCCAGCAATCAGCTTGCTCCCCCTGGTAGCTGGGATGACTTTTGCAGGAGGAGTGCCCACGAAAGGACACCCTACCCCGGTGCGAATAAGACCCTCTGGTTTTCCAGAATTGAGGTTTCTCCCCTTGTGTCTTATCCCCCGCTTCCCTGGCAGGTACCATCTTTTCTACGTAACCCCTGATGTCCACCTCATCCCAGGACATTGCGGGCCAAACCTGCATCTTGCGCCTAAAGCCCCTGTCGTAGTTTAGCCAGGCGTCGCCGCCATAAATTAGGGACAGATTGTGAATATATTGCTCATATGCAATCATTGCCCCTGCATCCTGCGGGAATTTTTCAATCATGATACATATTCATCCTAAAAGCCCTTAGCCAATTGTGGATGGCTGCCTCCACCATGGGTCTCTCCCTGTCCCTCTTCTCCTTTTCTTTCTCAGATAACTCCAGCAAGACCTCACCCTCTGGTTCTATTGCCATCATGGCCAGGATATCACAAAACTCTTTTCTCCAGATCTTCTCCTTACTGGCCCATGGGATGTGCCACACTAAAGAGTTTCCTCCAACCCTAGCGGGGGGAAAAACCTGGCATCTGCCTCCCATATTGTGTGACATTGCACCAACTCCACCCTGTACCTGGTTGCCTGCTGGCGCCGCTACCGGCTGTGCTCCCTGGCTGACCCCACTAAAGGAAGTAACCCCGGGAGCCACCACCCCTTGCATCCCCCCAGCTGGCACCTGCCCCTGTGAGCCTGCTGGTGTAGAAAGACCCTGTGGTAGTTGCCCCACCCCTACTACGGGGCTTACGGGGCTTGCTGTGGGCAATGCAAAGGCTTGATTTACCCCTGAGCCCGAACTCCCCAGCCCCAGGTTCTCCCCCTGATGGTGAACAGCTTCAGAATTCCTTCCTGATTAAAGGCATTCACATTACCACATAATTTGACCATTGCCACCATTCCCCCATGCTTGCATACACTGCATAAACATACCTTTTACCAGCTCCAAGGATGTAGGTCCCTCCGCTGCTACCACCGCCGAGTTGGCTACAGGAGCGGTGGGTGCACTGCCACGGTTCCTTGGAGCCTCATCAGGTACAGGGGCCCTCAAGATACAGACTCCTGCGCCCTCCTCTTTCCTTTTGCCACAGCCAATCGCTTTCTGGTAGCTTCTGCTTGCTGGCCTTGGCCTTGGCCTTTTCCGTCATGTTCCTTTTTCTCTTAGTTGGTGGCTCCTCTTCTTCGCTCTGCCCATCTTCTCTCCTCGCCTTCTTCCAAAGCCTGAATCTCCTGCAAGGCCTCTTCATTGGACACACTTGTAAACATCAGAGGTGATTCAGCCCTCTGGCTGGGGCCGGCTGCCTCAGCCCCCAGGTGTGAGGTTACCAGATTCATCCAGTTTGGCCCATGCTTGGCCGCCACCAACCGTGCCATGGACAAGAAGGCCCTCCAAGTCCTTCTCAAAGCAGGAAAACCCTGTAGCACCCTGACCTTGCGTGACCATTCTTGTTGTTGCACTTTTTGTGCAAAAAGCCTCCTTCTAAAACCCAGGCACATGCACTGCCGACCGCAGCAGCCTTACTGGTTATTCTTGTTAATATCAGAACTTGGGTGTTAAAGTTTCCTTGAGGTGCCCCCAATAGCAGCTGATCCCGTTTGCTTTTACCTTCAGCTAGTTTGCCCCTTATCAGCTGTTATTTTGCTTGAGCGGGTAGACTGCAACACTTCCACCCAGGCAGCCTGTGTCCTGTTGCCTTACTGAGAGCAAACAGATTAATTGTTAATTTTTACCCACTGCGGCTCGGCAGCTCACTTCCACGGTCCGTAAAATATGCGAGTAGTATTACTTCCCCAATCTACGGCCGCAAGAGATTCCTTGTTAATTTTCCACTCGCAGTGGCCCGGTAGCTCGTTTTACATTAGTTACTGTCCCCGGAATATTCCGGCACTATATAGTTGTTAATGACCTTGAAATATGCGTTCACCAGCGGCTTACACCGAGGCGGGCCGGAAGTTTGTTAGCAATTTGTTAATGTCCCCGCAAAATATTCACTGCTGCAGCCCGGGTCTGCCTACCTTGGCTCCCACTGCTGTTGCGTCTGACTGCCTGGTCCGCGAGCTCCGATGCAATCGGCTGCTCCAGCTGATCGTAGCCTCCCGCTGCACAGTCTTCGCCCCCGGATCCCACTCCGCTGATGGTTGCCCTTCTTCTCGCGCTGCCCAGGGCAGCTTCCAAGCACCAGCACTGCGGCTACGGCCCTCCACAACGCTCCACCCGCAGTAGCTCCCGATTCCTCCAGCTCCGGCAGCACCTACGAAACAAAGAAAACCAAGTCCAAACACGAAATTCCTCCTGTGTTGCGGCGGGTGTCCTTCTGCTGAGGGCTAGATGCTTCCTGCAGCACGAAGCCAGCCGCTTGTATGGGGCTTGGCACACCCCCATCCATTGTTGTCCTTTGCGGGCTTTCCCAGTGCTTTGGTGCTCTGCTTACTAACCCTCCCAGAGAGGAGGGAGACCCTGTTCGGGTTATCAGGGTGCCTCCTCCATTGTTTTTCGTGTTGTCACCTTCATAAAGGGTGAAACAATGTTTTAATTGCAGCCAAGCAGGCATGGCACAGACTAGTATGCATTGTTAGTCGGGTATTTACTTGCTGATTACGAGGCTTTTAAATGATAAGTAGACAATCCCAGTGAGCTCTGTGGCTTGACTGAGAGATGAGCCATTCCCACACACTTAATGCCTGCAATAAGACGTGCCAAATGGGTTACTTAAAAAAAACAAAGAGAATGAGGGGAAAATGCCTGCAGCCTGTGTATTCTGCTGAGACATCTCTTTAACATTTTATCAATCCTTTGATCAGCAATTCCCTGGCAGGAACAAATATTAATAACCCTTAATTAGAACATCACGTACGCATACCCCCATGCTTTATAATTTAAAAAACACACTTTTCTGAGTTTCAGGGAAGCAGGTGCAGCAAGTGCGGCCATAGCCACTTCAAGGTTCACTGCTCCAGGCCTTCAAGCCCCAGAGCCCCAGCAACTCGGCCCTGCTGTGAAAACCTGGAGACTGGATGCTCTTCCCCGGAGAAGAGCGTAAACGCCCTGAGTCTCTGGGCTAATCCATAATGCATGAGACCGCCAGAAGAACTAACATTGCCTTACTTTCACAGCCCTCTTCTTCGTCCCAGTGCTTCGTTTTGAGGCCCCCAGCCCCATGATGGGAACCTTCCTTCCCAATTAGTGTTCTGACCCTCCCACCTGAAGATATAATACCATCTGCCATCCACACTACCCACTTAATACTATCCTGACCTGCCAGACAGGGACCGGTAATCCTCTTGATGCTTGGTTTTGAGGGGCAACGTTGGGGGAGAAGCGGACAGTGCCTTGATGATGCCATCCCTTGCACCTAGGTAGACTCCCAAGCCCCTTCTTAGGCAAGAGGGTTTGATCGAGATTTCCAGGCAACCTGCACTCTGTGCTGATGTAGGGAAATGCATGTGGCGTGGCCTTGTCAGTGGCATTCTTGGAAAGTGAGTTGCCCTCTGGCCTGGAAATGGGAAGGAGCAGTGCTTTAAGTGGCCTTTAAGGGGTCTGTGCCGCAATAAGGACGCAACACTTACCTCACCTGAATGCTGCTCGTTAGACCACATCCCTGTAAGAGCCCCAGCTCAATTGTGCAAATGGGCATTGGCTGTGGCCTAATGGGCACCATTCAGGTCGGGTAAGTGTTTCCTTTTCGTTTAATTTCTGGCGCTGGCCCCTTGCCCTGAAGCATTCCTCATGCGATAGGGTAAGAATGTGGACCTGAGAATGTGGATCTGAGACAGTGGAACGGAGTAGAAAGATGCAAGAGTGATAGGCAGTTAAGAGGGGACCAACGAAGAAGCCAGTGGGGGGTGCATTTGCTCTTAATGAAAGGAGTCCTTAATCACTTACCTCTCTCCTGGATCATTTCATTGGCGACAAGGACCAACACGACAAGCCCAACAAGTAGATGTGATTGGCCGGACCTACGTGAGGTTTGTGCCATCCTCCTTCTTCTGCTCTGATCGTGCCTGCCCCGTTACTGCTGATTCATGGGCATGTAATTTTGTGAGAGCAAGACCAGCAGGTCCGGAAAGGAACAGATAGCTGTAATCCTGACTCATCCTAGAATTGTTGTGGTCGTGCTGAAGGAAGAGAGGTGAGTTGTGAGTTATATTGCATCCCTGCATTTACTGTGCATTCATTGGGAGTGTTGCACTCCCAACGAGTAAGGGGACCCTTCACCGCTGTCATCAGGTGTCGATTAGGCAATTTAAGGATACAAGTCAGCATGGCGTGAGCAGAGTTAGCATGCAAGGCACCAGGTAAAATCATAGCAACGCGCAAGCACAGAGACTGCAGGAGGCTGAAATTCAGCGGCCGAACGGAGCTGGCACACAGTCTGACAGAACAGCGAACATATCACTGCTGCGGCTGTAGTACTCTGCAACGTAGCTTATTAGTTGCTCTGACAAAGCACGTCAGCAGCTGAGGAAAGGACCTCACCACCAGTTTGGTTGCCATGGTTACCACCTGGCCACATAGAACTTTGTCGTATTTGTTTACAGCGCATCACATAACGCAGGATAGACTTACCCATGCTTTATCTGTATTACTTTGAAGCGCTGTGTGAATAAAGTGCAAATCGCAACAGTCCTTCTTGATTATTGAAAGTGTGTAAGCACAGTAATGACAAACCAAAGGAGTGAAGGACAATTAACCAAAACACAATGACCACAGTAATTATTAAGGGCTTGAATAGTGTGCAGAGCCCAAGAGATGCACAACTACTGGTGGGGAACATAAGTATGTCAGCTCCCACAATTGGTCAAGCCTACATATAAGGTAAAGCAGTTACACTGTATCTTCACTAGAGTGGCATAAGTATGCAAAGCGTGCCTCCTCCACATTACTTTTTAGACACTCCAGGTGAGACCGACATACCCTGGAAAAGATGGAAGATAGGTTTCGAACAGTATTTACTTTCTGTGCATGGTTTCATCTTTGCTAGTGAAAGGAAGATATCCCTTTTAATGCATTGTCTGTACAACTATGGCCAGGAACAATTTGAGAACTTGCCACAGCTGTCTGAGGAGGAGTTAGCAAACCTCTCGGTATATGAGAAATGCATAAAAATGATTGGTTAACATTATGAGATCTGCAAGCCTTTTCTTGGAAAGTTACCATTTTTGCAAAAAGAAACCGCCTAGTGGATAATCTGTGGAATAATATATCACAGCTCTTAGAGGTCTGGTGGGCCTCATGTGAATTTTGCACAACCTTAATTGAAAGTCTGCATGACTAGTTCATGCAGGAGTGTAATGATGAAATGGTGAGGGAGGCATTGTGGTCCAAGCGTAACCCATTCATAGATGAGGATATTAGAGTTGCAAAGGATGTGGATCATACATACAAGTGTGTGAAGGAGTTAGAAAAGAAAATTGAATCGGACATGAAGAAAATTGAAGATGTTATGGAGATCTCAGCAGTACAAGCAAGGGCATTTGACAAAAGGAAACGGGCATCAAGAAAGAAGGTTAAAAGGAGAACAGGGAAGCAAAGGGAAAACAAAGAAGATGAAGCGAGGAAGCAATGCTTTCGATGTGACAGTTTGTTTCATTTTGCAAGTAGTGAGAAATGTCCTGCAATCAAAGCTATATGCAAGAAATGTAACAAACAGGGGCATTCCACATCATGCTGTAAGACCAAGAGTGAATCTGTTGACTGTGTGGATGAATTGTGTGAGGACATGGAAGAGTACATGTGTCTCATTGATGACACACTTGAAATTACCATGATTCAAGATTATGATGCTGATATTGAAAAGCCCATGTCTACCATTCAGATTGAGTGGGTAAACATGGGGTGGAGATTGATTCTGGCGCAAATAATACTTTACTGCCTAAGTCAATTTTTCAGAATAAGCTGAGAAGAGGTACTACTCTCAGTGTGGTGGATATTAAACCTGTGGCCTACGGAGGAAAAGGGATTCAACTAGAGGGATGATTCCAGGCGGTTATGCCATTAAAAGACAGGGCATCTAAGGGAAAAGTGTATGTTTCTAAAAAAGGGAATGATCCACTTTTAAGTTGGTAACACCAGAAAAGGTTGAAAATGAAGCTTGATCCCAATGCCAAAGAGACCGTGTATGCAGTATAGAGTATGAATGATAAAGTAACAAAGAGTTGAATGCCACATCAAGAGTTGGGCAATTTGAAGGGATTCATGCACAAGATTAGAATGAAGGCCAATTTGTTTCCAGTTCTGCAAACACTGAGAGCAGTACCATTAGCCATCAGATCTGCTGTGAAGGAGGAGTTGGCAGGGAGTGATAGAAAGATTAAAATTTTCTGAGTGGGTCTCTGTTGGTAGTTGTGCGTAAACCCAACGACAAGCTGAGATTATGCATTGATTTAAGATCAGTCATTAGGTGTGTGATACCGGTTAGACATCCTTTACCCAACATAACAGAAATGCTAGGTACTATAAGGGGTGCACAAATTATGAGTACATTGGACTCCACCTCTTACCAATCATGTATAGCCTGATACGATGTTCGCTTCCTGCGTCGTATACTCTGATTTTAGTTTTTCATTCCATATAAGTAGATGTGCTGTATCTCACGCAGGTGATCGTCATGTGAGATTTCATCGCGTCCAAATTCTTATTCTTTTGTCACCACATACGTGCTAGCAAGATTATGCCTCAGGGTCATTCATATGAGGCAATCTCCTGCGATATGTTTATTTTATATTTAACTTTGGTCATTGATGCACGCACAGTGTTTTTTGCCCTTGGGTGACCTGATCATGTGATCACCTCCAGATCACGTGACTAACACTAGAGTTAATTTAAATGCGATGTGAAACAAACATATTGTGTATTGTTCTATTTCTACCATGCAATTTGTTGAATTCCTTGTTACATTTATTTAAGAGTGTGGGAAGGGTCTTTGACCCAATTCGAGAGACCAGGTTTGCACCTCAGTGGCTTTCTGAGGTTATATGTTTGTTGGTACATTGGACTTATAGTCAACCTATCATCAGGTTGTGCTACATCCGACTTCCAGGAACATTATGGCATTCATCACTCCAAAGGGACCTTTTCAATGTAAGTGCATGCCCTTTGGTTTGGTGTCTGCTGCAGCTGTGTTTCAATGCATTATGTACCAATTATTTAATGAAACTCAATGCACCTATCACATTATCTTAGCGCCGTGAGCCACTCGCGATACCCAGCAGTGCTCATAACCTAAACCGACACGGCCGGCAAGCTTCACGGATTAACCGTGATTGTTTCACGCTATATATGGTCAATCACCTGCTATCATACAAATCATTTGTAAAGCATACTACACCTCTCCATTTGCTGCAAATATATATTTCCTTGACCAATGACCCATACAGAGCGCCATCGCCAACCTTTGCTTCATCTATCAACAGTTTTACAAACTTACTCGACTGTTCTGAAAACGTAATTTATTGTCAACTGCACCCTGCTTACCTAGAGGCAGCAATCTAAATTAACCTACTACCTAATCTGTATCTGTTTACTCTGAAATAGCCTACTGTAAACAGTCTCTTTGCATTTCAAATTAGCCTACTGTGCTTAACCCTTTCAGTGCTGTGGGTTTTCCCCCCAGTGCCAATGCCTTTTTTGGTGGTTTCGGTATGTGGCCATTCATGCCTTGTAACCTTTTTGTTACATGAGATATCTCGGCCAAATTTGGCTCCTTTTTTTCCCCACATGTAGGCGGTTGTAACGCCATCCAGGAATCCTAGGTTGCTGTAGGGAGGTGAGAGAAAATAACCAAAAAGGGCGAACATTTTGTGTTTTTTCAAAAAATGCGAATAAAATGATGTACAAAGAAGCCTGTGGTTTTTTTCCTTGTAAGAGCTAGGAAAAAATGGTTTGCTGTGCTGAATTCCCCAAGTTCCTGGCTTTCAAGAACAGGTTGTGTGGAAACGAAAAAACATTATATTGATGTGGTTATCAACCGTTTTGTGAGAGGTAGGCGATTTTGGCCATTTTTGCCAATTGGACATGTATGGACGGAATGGAAAAAAAGATTAGGAAAGCCAAATTGGAGGACAGAAAGGCATATATTTCCGAAAAGTAGACAAAATTCCAAGTTTAGGAAGGGGTGATTTGCGCAGGTCGGGCAACAACTAGTTAGGGGAAAATGCCACAGATTGGGGGGGAAAGCGAGAAAATGACTGAAAAAAGGTATGTGGTGGACATGGTTGGCTTGGTACGGCAATGGCTTCTATGAATTTTGAGAAAAGCAGTGCTCCGCTACATTCCCCCTACTCCTGCAGTTAGGAAAGCACAAATGTTTTGTAGTGTTTTACAAAACAAGCAATACCACAAGACAAACACTGAGCCATGGTACACAGGAGTTTTATGCTTACGGTCTGAACAGACGCACTTAGCATGTATAAATCAGGAAAACCAATGTGGTGAGGAACGGCAAGCATACATCTTTTGAAAGAGCACAGGGCAGCCCTTTTCAAGGGTAGTTGACTTGTGCAGGTTACAAAAGTGTATGGCGCCTAAAGCAGCGACTAAATGTAGGGCAAATTTGGGAAATTAAAGGGTTGTTGTCATGACCCTGGCCCTCGCTGGCAAGTCAGCCTTCCAGTTAGGGCCAGGTCAAAGGCCTTAAAAACTCATCCAAGACTCATGGAGTCAGTCCTGGCGCCTTTGGCGCCAAGCTCATATCCATCATGAAGACCAACATTAGAATGGGACTATTTACTTGGGACTATTTAACTTGGGGAGGGGGGGTTCAGCCCACATGGAGGCACACACATAGCTCAGTTACAAGGAACTGAGCTATGCGGTCTAGTCTTTTGGATGTGGCAGGCCTGGGACTACTTTACCTGAGACTATTTAAACCACACCCAAACAGCAGAACATGCTTTGCTTTATTCTGCTGTGGGCAGCGTAACGCTCACCGTGTCCAGTTCTTTGATGCCAGTTTACCTAAAACCAAGGACCTGCAGAGAGAGAAAGAACACTACAAAACTTACCTGGAACAGTATCCTGTCTTCAATCCATCGCTGACTTCAGTTCCACTCACCTGAAGGTACGAACTCCATCATCTGGCACCGCATGCATCCTGGAATACCATAACCTGGAAAGAGGAGAAAGAAAGACAGCATTAGTAAGCGTTTACTCAAGTTTGCTCCCGAATGAAAAAAGCCACACAATCCCTACCTGGGTAGTCATCTCCTGGTCAGTATCATTGCTGGAACCTTACGGCGCTTGGCGTGGAACATCACAACCTGCAAGGAGAGAAAAGACACAGGTTAGCAATATAAAAGGCGAAACAGCACCGCACATCGCGCATTATTCACCGGACAGCATCGCGCAAACCGCGCTTTCGCCTACCGGCCCATGCTCATCTTCAAACTGCATGACAACACCAAAATACCTTTCCATACCTAAAAGGAAAGAAGCAAGACATTATTATTCTAACTAAGAGGAACATAAGAACTGCATATAAAGACTGTAAAGCAGCAAACCTACAGAGTCGCAGCAGGCCTGGATTCCCACAGGGGGGCTTGCACCAGTGAAGTAACTTGGTCGCCGCTCGCCCCCCACATCTACGCGCCCCTGCCACAAGGAGCAGGATGGAGAATCCACCTTTTACACTATTAAGGTGAGGAGAAGGCCCAAGGGGGAGGAAGGAGTTGAGGCCAAGGGAGGTGGGAAAACATAAAGACAATCTGGTATTGAATCCAGCTCTCCTATATTGCAGACCCATCTCTAACCAGAGGCCTTACCAAGGGACCGGGAGAGGGTTCGAGAGTGCAAATCATCCAACCAGGGCTGGGTTGCGTCCCGTGGATACCAGGTGAGCGCAACAGTTGTGTGACAAAGGGCACCAGCAAATGGGTCAAAACGTTATGAAAACCACACAAACACAACAAATGTACCTTCCCGCGTTACCACACGTGTCCCGATGAAAACGGTACCTCACATGTGTAGGTGCACCTACCTGTGCGCCAAGGGGAAAGCTGAACACACCCCTAATCCCAAGTCTTTTCAGACATCTGAATTTCATGATTTTTCCAGACGGGCACACCGTACAGATATGGGTCTAGGGTGTCCAAGCCACCAAAGAAAACAGGGAACCCCATGCATTTCCGAAAAGAGGAAACCCGTGGGAATACGCAGAGGTATGATTTGCGTAAATCGGCGCAGAATTTATTACCCAGACACCCCTGCAAAGTCTGAAATGTGGGGGGAAGAAAACACATTTTCTGCACATTTCACTCGGCTCACCCACCGAAACACGCTGCCACCAACACATGGCCTGCCGTCGCTCGTTCCCACCGGTGTCCCGATGAAAATGGTACCTCACATGTGTGGGTGCACCTACCTGGGCACCAAGGGGAAAGCTTAAAACACAGGCAATCAATGTGTAGGTGCAAGTCTGTTCTGAAAGCTGAATTTCACACTTTGTCCAGACGGGCACAGCATACAGATATGGGCCTCGGGTGTCCAAGCCACCAAGGAAAACGGGGATCCCCATGCATTTCCGAAAAGAGGACACCCATGGGAATCCGGAAAGGTTTGACTTGCGCAAATCGGACCAGAATGTATTACCCAGAAAACCTGTCAAAGTCCGACATTAGGTGAAAAAACACCCCTTTTCCACACATTTCACTCGGCTCTCCCACCGAAACACGCCACCACCAACAAATGGCCTACCTTCCCGCGTCCCCACACGTGTCCCAATGAAAATGGTACCTCACGTGTGGGTGCACCTACCAGGGGCGCAAAAGGAAAAGGGTAACCCACTGGTGTAACCCCAAGTCTTTCGGCACAGCAATCTACAGATTTGGGCCTAGGGTGTCGAAGCCAGCAAGGAAAACGGGGAACCCCATGCATTTCCCAAAAGAGCACACCCGTGGGAATCCACAGAGGTCTGACTTAAGCAAATCGGCCCATAATTTATTGCCCAGAACCCCCAGCAAAGACCCACATGGGAGAAGGGTGCCCAAAGCCAGGGATATTACCGCTGACTTTGCTGGAGCCCTGGCTGCCCTGCGTTACAGCTTCTCTCCCACCAGGGAGTCTCGGCAGTGTGCCAATACCTCCCCAAAGGGAAAAGGTGTAATGCAGCCCAGCCGCAACTCCAGGATGGTTGGAGGTGATGTCCCTGGCCTTGGACATCCATGTACCACGTGGGTGTACCGTCCCTAAGCACAGCAGCAGCTCCAGGGAGCCCCAGCAGGATTCCCATTCCTCCCACGGAGGTGACATCTGTAACATAGCACAGCCAGAGGTGGAGATTGGGCTTGCAGACAGACAACCCACATGAGAGGGATCCGCTCCTAGGGAAACACCAATGTTCTGCTGGCATGGGGGGCAATTTGTGGCCTGCCCCTGCAATTGTGTCCCAGCCCATCAACATATCTGCCCAGACGGCCCATTTCCACCCACACCACCAACAATCCAGCCCCAGTCTCATCCACCCCACTGACAGTGGGCCCTAACCATAGAATAATAAAAAACAGTACTCCCATAACGTTGCAGCTGCTCGCGTAGAAAAATGCTGTAGAAAAAACATGTTACCTACGGTCACACCAGCAAAATGTTAGCCCTCCCTGGGGGCAGATAAAGGGGAGGCTGTCCCGCACTCCTCCCTGTGCTCAGGCGTCCCTTCCTAGGAGCAGATATCTGGTCCCAGGGAGGGCTGCATGATATGGCATCCACTCCATTGCGGGTGGGGGTCAACGCCCCATCCCATTAGAAAATTCCCCATCCCTTTGGGGTGCCCAACAGCCCCCCTAAAATGCGTTCCACCATTTTCACTTTTTTCCTTTGGTAACCTAACTCCCCTTGGTGCAGAGGGGCATATTAGTGTGCAAATCTGGCCCCAAGGTGCCCAAACCTTACTGCCCCACCCACTTGGGGGCCTGTCCTCCAATTTCTGGGGGCCCTCTCCCCCATCACCCCAAATGGGTGGCGGGGGCACCTCATGCAGGCCTCCCTGGGCCTCCTACAAACAGCTGTGTGAGGTACACCGCCACTCCATTTGGGGTAAGTGGGGAAGAGGGCTGAGGGGCACCCTAAACCGCCAGGTCATTTTCTAATGTAATGGGGGGGTGACCCTCTTTCCCTCCCCACGCCAAATGCAGGGGGGGCATCTCACTCGGCCCTGCCTGGGGGCAGATAAGAGGGGGGCAGCCCCTTCCTAGGAGCAGATATCTGCCCCCAGGGAGGGCTACAAGGGGTGCCCCCATTTCTCCTTCGGGTGAGGGGGAGAGAGCCATCCCCCTTTTCTGTAAAATAAATCCCTGGTGGCTAGTGGCCCCCCCACTCCCACCCAAAAATCCCTTTTTATCTTTTTTTTCCCTTTTCATTTTGCCCCCTTCCCTGGGGGCAGATGATCAGCCATCTGCCCCAGTGAGGCCCTAACCTGCAGGCCCCATTCTTTGGGGGGCCTGCACACTTATTCCTGGTGCCCCCCCAAATTGGATGGGGGGCCACCTCATGTACTCCTGCCTGGGGGCATAAATCTGCCCCCAGGGAGGGCTATGAGGGGTGGCCCCCCTTTCCACTTGGTGTGGAAGGGGGAGGGCCACCACCCTTTCAGGGGTGCAAAAACAATTCCCACCCCCACAGCCCATCCCAGTTGTTTTTTGTTTATTTGTTTTTTATTTTGCCCCCTTCCCTGGGGGCAGATGATCAGCCGTCTGCCCCCAGGGTATATCAAATATGTGCCCCCATGCTTTGGGGACAATGGGGGCGAGGGCTTCTTACTGTAAGCAGCCCCCCACGTCACAAACGTATCCCTGGTGATCCAGGGGGATTGCTGGTCACGGATCAGCGATCCGTGACCAGAAATGCGTCATAAATGGAGTCTCTGGAAAGGGGAGAATCTCCCAACGACGCCACTATTTCCAGAATCCCAGGTCGCTAGTGGGCCCCAGGGCCCCAAACCCCTTCCCACCGCCCCCCTTCCTTCGAAATGTTTTATTTTTATCTCCAGCGCTGTGGTGCCATGCTTTGGGGGCTTGGGGCAGAGGGGGCCACTTACCCAGTAAGCAGCTCCATTCCCCGCGCTCCCAAACCAGATCCCTGGTGGTCCAGTGCGCATTGCCGGCCACGGATCAAGCTCTGCGCCCGATCCGTGACCAGCAATGCTGTCACACAAGATGTCGTTGGAAAGGGGAGAATCTCCCCTTTCCAACAATACCTGCCTCGATCTCTGGCTTGAAATACAACCGGAGATTGAGGCAGATGCAGCAGGGCTTTTACATTCTCTCTTTCACTGCGGCAGCCGAAAATGGCTGCTGCAGTGAATTTACTTTCAATTTCATGTCGGGCACGCCAACGTGAAATTGAAGGTGATCCAACCCCCGGGCAGTGAAGGGGGACCTCCCCCTCACATAGCCCGGGGGTTGGATTACAGTTTTGTGCGATCCCTGCTGTGCAGGGATTGCACAAAACAAAGTGCCGAAAAGGACAAGATACCTCGTCCTTGGCACTAATGAGGTTAAACAGTTTCCCTGTATTTTTGAATTAGCCTACTCCACATTAGTGTTGTAGCAGCATCTCAAATTTAGCTTACTCTGTTTAAACGGTTTCCCTGCATAACTGAACAAGCCTATTTCACCCTAATATTGCAGCTTCTTGAACAGCATACTCTGTTTAGCTGTTTTTCTGTATTTTGAACTTGCCCATTCCACGTTAGTGCTGTCGCATCTCCTATCAGCCTGCTTTGATTCATTTGCTTTCCTGCGTTTTTGGAATCAGCCTAATCGGCCAGAGTGTTTTAGCACCTCCTACCAGCCCACCCCGTTGAATTGTCCTCCGTTCTTAGAATCTGCCCATGCCACCTTAGTGCCTTAGTATCTCGAGTCTTACCTTGTTTATACATGTATGCCTTAACTGTATTTTGTGTTCATGTGCTCTCAAACTATACTCTATGCTCGTGAGCCTTTAGATGCATGCTCGTACTAAGCACCGCACCTGCATTGTATGACTGTGTGTGCCCTTTCTACAATGGCGCCTTTTTGAAAATATACCTCATTGTTGTATGCATCCTACAGTACAGATCATCTTTTATTATGTTGACACCACCTTCTCTAAACACGCCTTATGACACGTCGGTCACCAGCTAATGAAGTTATGCCCCTCCAGTCGTATCGAGTATCTAATATGTACTCTTTTTAACTTACCGTCAAATGTACAATCCAAGGTTAAACTGTACACACTGTTATTAGACATGATGCCCGTACAAATAACGTTGCTCCTAGGTTTCCTTAGTGTCCTTAACCATTCGACCTTACCTAATCTAACTCTCAGGGCAAGCATCTACCACTTAAATAACATGGATTCCCTTGCGTATCATAATACACCTATCGTACACCTTTCAATGACAACCAATTTGCCATCTTCGAACGATATCCCTCCATCGAAAATCCTACAACCTTGCCTTAATGTGGTCACACATGTTCCACAGAGGCTCCCTCCACGGAATTATTCTGCCTTGGACTCCAAAATAGTGCCGTATGACAGAAGGGTTGAACTACATTCTACATTGCGCCCTGATCTCACTACAACTTAGCACTTAGTACCTATATGCTCCCCCACACATATTAAAACAGCCCCATGCCTTACACCATTGAGAAATCTTAGACTTGGCTTTAGAACTTTACGACAACAGATACAAACGCCCAAAGCCGATAATACAATTACTACTGCAAAAAAATATCGCTATTGCAAAACCTACCAAACCTCTCAACAATTGTAAAACACAAATACCCTCTCCCGGGAACATTACCAATACTATTAAAGTAGGGCTCATCAATGCCAGATCCCTTCAAGCACACGCCCTGGACATAGTGGGCATCCTGACCCTCCATGACCTTGATGTCATTGCCATCTCTGAAACTTGGCTAAATCCTACCTCAGGGCCTTCATTAGCACCAGCCCTAACAGACATTTACACTATCTTACGCTCGGACAGAGAGGCCAATCTGCCAAAGGTGGCGGAATTGCATTTATCTATAAATCGGTGTTAGAGTTAAGAATGATCAACAAACAACATTTACCACCCGCTGAACTACTTTCCATCAAATTATCCACCTCTGCCACATCCACCATCACCATGCATCTGATTTACTGACCCCCGGTACTACCTCCCACTTTCGAAAATAATATCACCACTTCTATCCACTAACAAGAAAAGTAATTCACAAGTTATAATCCTAGGAGATTTTAACTTGGGCCTTGATGATCCTAAAGACTCTAAAGCGTCTGCCCTTAAGGACACCATCACTGAGCTCGGATTCACACATCGTATAACCAGCCCTACCCATAACAAAGGTTGAACGCTTGATGGGCTAGCGGACCTGAACTGCAGCATCAATGTACTGGCCAATACTCCATGTGCATGGACCGTCTACCACCTAATCACATTCACCATTGATAAGGTAGCTCCCCTGAATACGCATCCACAAGCCCCAGCCATGTTGACAAGAAGTAAACAGAACATTACTCTAGAAAACCTGATGCCACTACTACGTCCAATCACTCATCCTAAAACCTCCCATTCAGACCCATCTGATCTAGTGAATCTATACAATGAAACTATCTTCAAGGCTATGAACACAATAGCATCTCTTAAAATGCATAAATCCAAACCTTGCGCCCACCTTAATAAATGGTACACACCACACCTAAAGACTGAGGAAAGAGAAATGTACAACGGAAACTGCTTGGAAAAATTCCCCATCAGAACTAAACAAAGATACTTTCACAGTGGCCTCACTTAACTATAAAATGGCCATTGTGCACGCAAAAAAAGATAACTCCAATGACCGTATTGCCATAGCTAATTCCAGTACTAAGGAATTATTCAACATTCTGAAAGAACTCTAATCTCCTGCTCCCATACTACACTCCTGTACGAAGGATACACTATGGTGTACTAACATACAGAACGCTCTCCAAGATAAAATCACCTTGCTACTAAATAATAACCTTATAGACAATGCCATACCAAAGGACTTGCCTTCAGCACCCACTCCCAATATGCCACAATTCAACTTCAAACCTTTATCAACTAAAGAAGTAGAGAAGATCATACACAAACTTAAACCTTCCAACTGTAAGTGTGATGTCTGCCCGGCTACGCTTATTAAGGAAGCTGCCAATGTACTCGCTCCTTTCATTACCACGTTCATTAATGCTTCATTTGACACTAGCATTGTACCTACTAATTTGAAAGATGCATGGGTCCTCCCACTTTAAAAAAGAAATTCTCTGGGCCCCAACAACCCCTCTAACTTCAGACCCATTACTACCGTCCCGTTCTTGCAAAAAATTCTGGATCATGCAGCATACCTCCAGATACAGCAGTAGTATCTGGAAACTAACAACCTGCTGGGACTAAGACACTCAGGCTTTAGACCCAGACATGGGACTGAGACGGCGCTCATTGACTTAAAGACACAAATTCAGACATTAAAAGATAAAGGGAAATCTGCCCTGCTCCTACTACTCGACTTAACAGTAGCATTTGACTTTGTGAATTATGAAATTCTATGTAAACATTTGTCATCTGCTGCACGCTTCTCGAGCTAAGCCAACTCTTGGATCAAATCCTTCCTTAGCAACAGATCTATGAGGGTCTTTGATCCTTCTGCATCAGCCTCACCTATGCCAGTTACCTGTGGAGTCCCGCAAGGTTTGTGTGTCCCCAACTCTCTACAACGTATTCACCAAGCCATTATTCGATATACTTGATCATCTGGGTGTCACGTATACGAACTATGCGGACGACACCCAGATACTCCTCCCTATCACCGGTGACTATGCTGTAGACAGCAAACCAATGAACGATATTTATAGCACTATTCAAATTTGGATGGCTAAGCATTGTTTATGTCTGAACGACGACAAAACCATTACTCCTCCTTGGCTCTCCAACTAAACTGAACAAATTAGGAACCCCATTTAAAGCATTCAATATTGACGGTAACATTATTAAAGTAGCTAATGTTGTGAAAACATTAGGTATTTACATTGACTCTGCACTCTCGTTCAAGAGACAAACTAATGCCCTGTTTTCATCCACAATGTATACATGCAAGCTTATTACAGCCTGCCATCCCTATCTAACTACAACAAATTGCATTTCAGTAGCAAGAGCCCTAGTCTTATCTAAGCTTGACTATTGTAATGCTCTCTACTTAGGAACTTCCCAACACGCAAGTTATGCAAAATAATGCAGTTAGTTCGGCCTGTAACATTCCAACGAAACTTCATATTACTGCCATCAGACAGCTATATAAACTGGCCTAACATTAAGCAAAGAATAGACCTCAAATCGCTCTCTCACCCACAAGTGCTCTATAAGCAGGCACCCATGTACCTCTGTGACACTTTTTCACGCCATACATCATTGCGTCCTAGCAGAATAGCGCAATCGCACTGTGTTGTCATCCCACGGTTCAACCAACAACGGGCGGGTGGAGTCAGTTTCTCTGTCCTTGCCGCAAAAAAAGGAATGCGCTTCCTATTTCCATAAGAGAAGAACCTTCCTTCTCGCTTTTCCGCAACAAGGTCAAAGCCTGGTTCTTGGATCAGGACCATAAACTACCCACCTCCATAAAACATGCTCTATACTATTGAGGTTATTGTATACCTCCACAATGTCACTACTGTATATATGCCCTAAATTGTATATTATTTGCCATTGCTTGTATATAGTTTGACTGAGTAACCTGCTTTTTTTTCCTCTCTGTATTTTTTTTTCTCTTTTTGCCGTGTGGACCGTGCTAGTCTGCATTTGAAGCAGTATATCCTGTGCGCCCACCATTCAAGTATAGACCGTCTCTGGCCGCCTGGCTGCATACGAAAGCGCTGGCATTCATGAGCCGTTTAAACAAACATCAGCTCGAGCGCACCAGAGGCATAAGACTAGACAGACCTTGAACGCTATTGATGAGCATCCGAAAGCTGTGACTTCCTGGCTACAATCCGAATCCACATTGCCTACTTAGTCAGAACGTTACCCCTGCCAGATCTGGGCTCCCTTCATTTTGGGCTTCCAGAATCAGGACCACGTATTTAAAAAGCCCAGTGGCCCCACCTCTTCATGTTCGCTTACATTGTATGCACCAGCAGACTCCACATTCAATAAGCTTTATTTTTACATACCAGTAGATCCTGTGAGCTGAATCCAAGCGGGGCTAATCATTATCCTAGGCTCCCCTGGACCAACGAGAACACACCTACATCACTCATGGGGGCTGTCGCCTAAACACAGACGGGGTGCTGTCACCGAAACACAGAAGGGGTGCTGCCATGAGATAAAACAAAGGCATTGATACAGGGACTAAGAGCAGAACGGAGGGGAACAGAACGTTTTCGATCCTCCCAGACCTTCGGCGTGAGGTCCAAACCGGCGGTACAATTCCACCAATTCTTGTTTGAGTTTTCACCAATCTGGCGCAGCCCGGCTTGACAACAACACAGTTGTAGGGTCGGAGTATGAATCACAGAAAAATCAATACATTTTGAACAGCTGTGCAATGAACTCAATCATTCACCAGCTTGAGTTGCTTTTTTAAAAACTGTTTTTTATATCTACATGTCCTGATGAGGTGCACTAGTCGGAAAGTGTTAATTGATTAGTTGCCCGAGTCCACACAACCATTGTTCCGACTCCAACCAGGAGTTGGACATTACTTGGGTTATTCATATAAACACTGTGGCAATTGAATATATTGAAAACAATGAGACAATATATACCAATTTTCAGAATTTACATTGATGCACCTTATGACTACAAATGCTTGTTAGCATCCAAAGGTCAATGGGTTAGACTGTTTGTTCTTTTCTTAGAACATATAATACAGATTGCGGTTGTTGCACAAGTATGAATGCTATTGGTTTGAATGGGTATGAAAGGTTATGTGATGAATATTTTTGAAACTTGCGGGCACAGGTTGGTGTGCTGCTTTTTTATAACTGTTTTTAAGTTTGTTAATGAATTGATTGTAATGTTTTTTGTAGACACATTTCTATGATATCGGTGAGATTACAAAAAGAAAATAAAACAAAATAAATGAATTCTTCATTTTTGCCTATAATACTTTTTTCAGGAATTGGTCCCCATTGGAAGGGATTGGTTGGTTTTCTTCTGAGTGTTTTACATTTAAATGCTAAGAGGGTTGGTACTTGTCAATTGACATTTGTACCTTTTTGTATGGTCCCTATCTAACTAAAAAAAATCGTATTTCAGTAGCAAGAGCCCTAGTCATATCTAAACTTGACTATTGTAATGCTCTCTACTTAGGAACTTCCCAACACAATATCAATAAAATGCAAGTTATGCAAAATAATGCAGTTAGATCGGCCTGTAACATTCTAAGGAAACATCATATTACTGCAATCAGACAGAATATAAACTGGCTTAACATTAAGCAAAGAATAGACCTCAAATCACTCTCACTAACCCACAACTGCCCCTATAAGCAGGCACCTATGTACCTCTGACACCTTTTCACGCCATACATCATTGCGTCCTAATAGAATAGCGCAATCGCACTGTGTTGTCATCCCACAGTTCAACCAACAACGGGTGGGTGGAGTCAGTTTCCCTGTCCTTGCCTCAAAAAATGGATTACGCTTCCTATTTCCATAAGAGAAGAACCTTCCTTCTCGCTTTTCCGCAACAAGGTTAAAGCCTGGTTCTTGGATCAGGACAATAACCTACCCACCTCATAAAACCTGCTCTATAATATTGAGGGTATTGTATACCCCCACAATGTCACTACTGTATATATGCCCTAAATTGTATATTATTTGCTATTGCTTGTATATAGTTTGACAGAGTAACCTGCTTTTTTTATTCTCTGTATCATACTATTCACTGTTATGTCTATAAACTTGTATTTTTATTATTTGTACATTCATGACTGTATAACATGTAAGTTTCAATGCCCAGACGCCCCAGGGTTTTGGTTGCACTATACAAATAAATAAATACAAATACAAAAGGGGTCCTGTGTTTCCAGGATGATGTCCTGGTGTATGGGAGTAACTATTAAGAACATGATGTGAGATTTAGGATGCAGGTCTAACTTTGAGTAGGGATAAATGTACATTTAGCAAAACTGTCATTCAATATTTAGGACATGTAATCTCAGCGCAAGGTATCTGGCCAAAAGTTAATTTGGTGAACAGAATTGTGAGTTTTCCTAGTCATACAGATTAGGAAAAGATTGTGCATTCTTGGTATGGCTGAACATTATTCAAAGTTTATTCCGGGTCTAGCAAGCAAATCTGTTAATATAAGAGTTCTGGTAATATGAGAGGTCTGGTAAAGAAAGGAGTGACATTTCAGTGGAGTGAACAGTGTGAGCGGGAATTTCGAGGGATCAAATTGGCTTTGACGAAAGCTCCCACCTTGAGCAATTTTGATCCCAGCAAAAAGTGTAGTGACGACTGATGCCAGTAGTCATGGGCTAGGTGTGGTGCTTTTCCAAAGGAGTGAAGAAGGAGAATGTATGATTGCTTTTGCATCTAGAGTATTCAAGGATGCAGAAAGAAATGACTCTACTATTGAAAAGGAACTATTAGTAATTCAATGGGCAATTGAAAAATATCACCCTTTTCAATTTGGGTGTGAAATGTTCTGTTTGGTCAGACCATAAGCCTTTGAAAGAAATTATGACCACGAAAGGGTTGAATAAGGTATCACCCAGAATCCACAAATGGGTTGCAAGTATGCAAGATTACATTTGGAAAATCGAATATCTGCTAGGTGTAAAAGGTAAGGCAGCGGGTTTTCTCTCGAGGTTGACCAGTGTTGTTGAGGAGGATGAAGATCAGGTCCTAAATGTCAGTCAAGAGGTAGTGTCAAGAGAGTGAGTGAAGCAATGTTAGCAGGTGTTGTGTTGATTAATGTTAAGGAACGACTTGAAGGTGGAGTAAACAGTAAGGAGATCAGGAAAGGAGCAATTCTTGACGTTGTCAGACATATATTTGATGAACTTCTCATTAGAGATGGAATAGTGTTGGGGGGAGATAAATTGTTCCCTCCTGTTGAGTACGAGGAAACATTTTAGAGATAGTGCATGAAGGTCTTCTGGAAATGACCAAGACATAGCAGTTAATAAGACAGGACTATTGGTGGCCTGGTATGGATTTGCAGGTTGAGAGAGTCATCATAGAATGTGTGGTGTATGTGAAGACACTGCCAACCTATGACGTTGATGTCCATGCCATCTGTACCTTGGGAACGAGTGGGGCTGGATATTGTGGGTGCAGTAAGGACTCATGGAACACTGAGGTATTGCATTGTATTTGTGGACATGCTATTGCATAGGGTGGAGATCTCATGGGTGAAGAATGTGTGCACCAAATATATCATTACATTCTTGGTTGACAATTTTAGAAGGGAAGGCTATCCTCCTTCCATCATGGTGTTCAGCTTGTTTCTGAGGAAATTTAGAGAAAATTGTTTCTGAGGAAATTTAGAGAAAATTTTGTGAAAGGGAATGGCATAGAGCACAAAACCTGTTTGTATATCATCCAGAAGTCAATGGTATTGTCGGAAGATTTAATAGTCATTAAGAACAGCATTAAATATCTGCCATTTCGGAAGGGGGGTGATTGGAGAAAAGCCACTGAGGACACAGTAGTCGCTTATATTTTACCCCTCATGCTACGACAGGAGTGTCGCCTTTTGAAATGTTGAGATGGAGAAAAGCAAATACCAGGGTCTGTCCAGCTAGGTTAGGCACAGCATGCCTGAAGGACATTGATATGGATTTAGTTAAGGAGAACATTAGCAAAAAGCAAATATGCAATAAGTATTGTTTTGATGTTAAAGGCCTGTTAGGCAGAAACCTGTGCAGTTCCCTTAGGGAACACTGCAACAGATTTAAGACTGCAGGTGTTGGCAGTAAACCCACTTGCTAGCAGTCCGTACCACCCAGATTTACCTGGTAGCTGTGGCTGAGCAGTCAGACCTCCCTCAAGAGAGTTAGGCAGTATGCAAAGTATACTCAATAGGCACTCAGATACAATAATACAAGCAAACACTGACCAGAGCTTTGGTATCAAAGTATTTAATTATTTATTTAAAAACACACGGTTTGAAACACTCCAGCACTCTTGTTGTAAAATATTCTAAACACAGTTACTATTGTAATATATACACCCCTTTTTCCTTATCAGATAAGTCACAGTAAAACACCACTTATTTTCATACAGAGGTGAGCGCTTAACTAGATGGCACTCCAATAAGTTTGTGAGAAAGGGAGGGAAAAAGACAGAATATGGCAAGGTATACCACTCTAAGGTTCAGGAACACTGTTAGCAAGGCAGAAGAGCAAAAGTCACTGGTGAGCCAAAGTCCAGAGGCTGGGCCCACTCTTAGAGAGAGCAGATGTCATGACCACTGCTTTCAAGGAGTCAGGACCTACCCAACACCCTTGGAAACAGGCTCATAACATGCCTTATCGGCACCAGCAAGTCCCAATAGGGACCTTTTGGACCTTGTCCTGGCACCGGTGGTGCCAGGCTCATAGTAAGGACCCGTCCCGGCACAGGAAGCGCCGGGCTCATATCAAGTGTAAAAGTGCTTGGGTGAACCTACCTGAAGCAGACCATGCTGCTTACTTACCAGCCAGATGATGCTTTACCCTCTCCTAACAGGAACTACTTTTCTTTCTGGGTGGGGCAGGCACCACTCCCTGGATCACTGATGCTGGAACTCTTCTGGAAGCAGGAACTCTTTTACCTGGGCGCGGCTGCTGTGGAAGAAGACACCGAAGTACTCCTATGGGCTATTTAAACCACACCCGATTGGTACCACATGCTTCGCGTTATTCTGCATCTGCAGCAGGACGCTCACCGTGTCAGCTCCAGCGAATCTTCAGCTCCGGATCCTGTAGTTACGAAAATTACCTGCTGGGAACCAATCTTCAATCTTCAGCAGCTCCTGCAAAACAAAAGGCACAGGTTAGACAAAGGCAAAGTTAGCGCTTCAACTCACCCGAGCCATCGGCAGCATCCAAGTCGTTTTCTTTTCTGCATTCCGCGTCCGGCATCGGGCCTGCAAAGACAAAGAACATTGGTTAGTAACGTTCAGTTACAATACTGCTTACCTGTGTTGCGCTTGCTCCAACTTTGTTCGCGGTGCATTCTGGCACCTGCAAAAACAAAAGGGGACATTAAGGTGCATTCTACGGCCCTAAAGCAGTCTTCCTACTTACGTGCCTTCGAATTCACCATCTTCTTGTTACGCTCTCTGCCACGAATCTGGGAGAGCATCTTCTTTGGCATCGACAGCATCCTAAAAGCAAAAGACATAGACATAAGGAAAAAGACATTTAAAGAGAGCAATCCAAAGAGAACTTTAATACTTACAAGTCACGCTCGTGCAGCAAAACGGCGGCATCGCTCTCACCTACCCTCTGCAATCAAGAGGCGGAACTCACATCCAGTGAAGTAACTGGACCCAGCGCCCCTGCACAAGACGCAGGATGGAGAGCTCAACATTCACTTACTTAAGGTGAGCACAACAATCATCTGAGTACCACGGGGAGAAAGGGAGAGAGGGGCTAGGAACTTCTCCCATCCTTCCAGCCACTAATACCTTGATTTTCCACTTGCAGACACCTCACTCTGCAGGTCAAGCTTTCGGTGAGTAAGGGGCCAAATCCGGGAGCCAAACGAACCCTACGCCTAACTTTGAAGACGTTTGCAGCGCCCAGCCCAAGACCAGCGCCTCCGAGGGAACCAGGTGAGCGTTACAGAACGCGAAGCCTCCCAAACATTTCCCGCCCAGGCGCAATGGAGACTTCAGACACAGACCAATTGGCCCAGTTGCTCGGGGAGTTGAGAGCAGAAGTACACGCAGCACGCCAGGAAACAAATGCCCTAAGGAGAGAGGTAGTGGTTTCTAAGGAGCGAACAGACGACTTGGCTAGACAATTGTTACAAGCCCAAGCGGGACAGACTCCTCTGCCTACCCCTGGTGGAAGCCATGCCCCAACGGCTTCCTCTAATCCGGTGCAAATTAATCTACCAGGAAATGTACCTTTGGCTCCGCCCGAACGCTTTTCAGGTGATCCGAAAAGGTTTGCTGTGTTCATCAATCAGTGTCGTTTGCACTTTCTGTGTAGACCTGCCGCTTTTCCAACAGACCAGGCTAAGGTAGCCTTTGTGCTCTCATATCTTAGTGGCAGCGCCGCAGATTGGTCTATTCCTTTAGTGACTCAGGATAACCCTATCCTTTATAATTTCCAGGACTTCCAAGCTAGTATGGAAAGATTGTTCGCAAGGCATTCTCAGGGACAGGCTCTGGACAATGAACTTCTTTCACTACGACAGGGCAATCAAGATCTTCTGGCCTACATTGCATCATTTAACAGACTAGTGGTTGAAACCGGATGGCCTGAGGATAAGAGAATCACCCTTTTCTATAGAGGCCTTCGTGGAGAACTTAAAGACGTTCTGGCCCAGGTGGTGAATCCACCACAAGACTGTTCCGAATACATTGATCTGGTGGTGCAATTAGATCATAGGATACAAAATCGAAAAGCCGATCGTTCCAGGTTTGAAAATCGAATTTTTTCAAGACCACAGAGCTCCGTTAAAGGAAATGATACCGTGGAACCCATGCAGATTGGGGTGGTGAAAGGACCTCTAACCCAAAAGGAAAGAGAAAGGAGAAGACAACTACAATTGTGCCTCTATTGCGGGAACTCAGGGCACTTCCTCCAAGATTGCCCAGTGAAACCAAAGAAGAAGACAGTAGGAGCTTCCGATAAGGGTGCCAAAGGTTCAGAGTCGGAAAACGACCTCGCCCGACAAGTGTAGAGGTCCGCTTGCCGAGCGTAAAAACCAGTTCTTTGACCTCGCATTTTACCATGCCCATGGTCCTCGTGAGTCCGGAACAACCCAATCGTATGCATGCCATTAAAGCATACCTTGATAGTGGCGCAATCGGCAATTACGTGGACTGTGAATTGGCCGCCAGGATGAATCTGTCTCTTTGTCCTAAGTCGGTGAAAGACGTCATCACCACCGTGGATGGTACGGAAATAGCTTCCGGACCAGTTACTCACACCACCATGGAAGTGACGTTGGTAAGCCAAGATGGACATCAAGAGAAAATCGTGTTTGACGTGATCAAGGCTCCACAGTTTCAAGTTATCCTGGGAATCCCTTGGCTGGAAAAACACAATCCTCAAATTGATTGGCGAGCAAAGACAATCCGGTTTCCAGAATGCGCACCTACCTGCTATCCGCAGCCCCCCACGAAACTAGCTGCAACTGCTTCTGAGAGTCCTCCCCTGCCTCCTGAATACCGGGAATTTCAGGATGTCTTTCGAAAAGATCAAGCTAATTCACTGCCTCCTCACAGATCATACGACTGCCAAATAGACTTGGTTCCAGGATCCACTCCTCCATGCAGTCGAATTTATGCCCTCACAGAACCTGAAAATCTTCACCTAAGGCAGTATTTGGATCAGTACCTGACTAATGGATTTATCCGTCCCTCGAAGTCCTCAGTCTCTTCAGCTTTGTTCTTCGTGCCAAAAAAAGAGGGAGACCTAAGAACATGCATAGATTACCGTGCCCTGAACCAGATTACGATTAAGAACAGATATCCGTTACCATTGATCCCTGAACTTCTTGACCAAGTTAAAAGTGCCTGTATCTACACAAAGCTGGACCTCAGAGGAGCTTACCATTTAGTACGAGTAAAAGAGGGCGATGAATGGAAGACGGCCTTTCGTACTAAATATGGACTGTTCGAGTATCAAGTAATGCCCTTTGGGCTTTGCAACGCTCCGGCAGCCTTTCAGTATTTTATGAATGACGTCCTCAGAGAGCTCATTGATGTATGTGTAGTTGTCTATATTGATGACATTCTGGTCTACTCGTCCTCTGAGGCGGAACATCGAAAACATGTCACCGCAGTACTGGAGCGGCTCCGAAAACACAGACTCTTTGCAAAATTGGAAAAATGCGTTTTTCACGTCACGGAGGTCGAATTTTTGGGATTCATTTTGTCACCAAATGGAGTCCACATGGACTCAAGAAAAGTGGACGCTATCATTAAGTGGCCCTCACCAACGTCAGTGAAAGGAGTTCAAAGCATGTTGGGCTTTGCTAACTTTTATCGAAGATTTATCCCAGATTTTTCTCGAGTTGTCCAACCCATTACAGCCCTCCTCAGAAAGAATAAACGTTTCGAGTGGTCTACAGAGGCTGAACAAGCCTTTCTGGAACTAAAAACAAAATTCACCTCGGCTCCAGTTCTAAAACATCCTCGCCCGGAACTTCCCTATATCGTAGAGACTGATGCTTCCAGTCTCGCAATGGGAGCAGTGCTTTCGCAAAGAGACCCGGAAACAAATCAGTTACACCCAGTGGCATTTTGGTCCTGCAAATTTTCAGCTCCTGAAATCAACTATACCATTACAGATAAGGAACTTTTGGCGATTAAGTCCGCCTTTAAAGCTTGGCGGCATTATCTCTTGGGAGCCCGACACACAGTCACCGTCATCACGGATCATCGTAATTTACAGTACCTTAAATCAGCCAAAGCTCAATCCTCTAGACAACTTCGCTGGGCATTGTTTTTCGCCGAATTCGACTTTGTGATAACTTACCGACCAGGCAACAAGAATGGTAAAGCAGACGCTCTCTCCCGAATTGGAGTAGATGAACTCACGACCAATCTTGAACCCGTACCTATAATTCCGGAACAGAGAATCCTGGGTTTAATAGATGCACAATCCATTGAAGACATTGAAACTAAAGTTAAAGATCTTCTGACTCCAGCAGAAGTGCAAGACTGGCAGCTCAAGGGAAATGATTTCACAATGGATAAGAACCTATTATACTTTCGAGGAAGATTATATCTACCATTTACCGATTTACAAAGACAGGTGATCTCTTGTTACCATGACTCCTTAATGGAAGGACATCCCGGCATTACCAAAACGTTGGAAAAGATAAAGAGACATTTTTGGTGGCCATCTTGGAGAAAGGACATTAAGGACTTCATTAATTCTTGTGGCGTGTGCGCTCAAAGCAAAAGCCAGAAGGAGAAACCAGCAGGCCTCCTACATCCAATAGACATTCCTCCACATCCATGGCATACTCTCTCCATGGACTTCATCACGGATTTACCACCATGTTCCGGATTTAATGCAATCTTAGTGATTGTGGACCTATTCTCGAAAATGGCTCATTTCATCCCATTGAAAGGGTTACCTACAGCTCCAATTTTGGCCCGAGAATTCCTCGAAAACATCGTTCGGTTGCACGGCTTTCCTTCAATTTTAATCTCAGATAGAGGGAGTCAATTTATTTCTCACTTCTGGCGGAGTTGTTGTCGTCTAGCCCAAATTGACATAAGGCTTTCGACCAGCCACCATCCCCAGACCGACGGGCAGACCGAGAGGACCAATCAAACCTTGGAACAGTATCTACGCTGCATGTTACAACAATCAGAGGGCACTTGGAAAGACATTCTCTGGATTGCGGAGTACGCTTATAATAATTCAGTCCACGCCGGAACAGGAAAAACTCCGTTTTTTCTTTCATATGGAATCCACCCTCGCACCTCAAATCTTGACCCACCTCAGACTCTTGGAACACCCGCTGTAGATCATCTGCATTCGACAATCACTCAAGCCTTTAAGGAGGCCACATCTCACCTTAAGCAGGCCAAGGAACAATATAAAAAGAGTGCGGATCTACATCGAAAGGAAGCTCCTCAATATCTTGTGGGAGATCAGGTCTGGCTATCCACCAAACATTTACCCCTAAAAGGACCGCGTACTTTCAATCCACGATACCTGGGGCCTTACCCAATCACTGCCATAATCAATCCAGTGGCGGTAAAATTGGGCCTACCTGCTCATATGAAAATACATCCAGTTTTCCACGTTTCACTACTGAAACCCATGCAACCTGGAACCCGTTTGACAAAATCTCCAGACCCTATTCTCGTGGACGGAGAACTAGAATTCGAAATACAAGACATATTAGACTCCAAGATTTCCAAATCTAAATTATACTATCTGATTGACTGGAAAGGTTATGGCCCCCAGGAACGATCTTGGGAACCGTCGGAACATGTTCATGCACCCCGTCTGGTTAAGAAATTTCATCGAACTTTTCCTGATAAACCAAGACCCCCGGAGGGAACAAATTTGGGAGGGGCCTTGAGGGGGGGTGCTGTCATGACCACTGCTTTCAAGGAGTCAGGA
The DNA here is from genome assembly GCF_040938575.1 of Ambystoma mexicanum. NCBI lineage: Eukaryota > Metazoa > Chordata > Amphibia > Caudata > Ambystomatidae > Ambystoma > Ambystoma mexicanum. The sequence goes on along the minus strand of NC_090926.1, from coordinate 1,085,513,889 downwards.
CCTACCCAACACCCTTGGAAACAGGCTCATAACATGCCTTATCGGCACCAGCAAGTCCCAATAGGGACCTTTTGGACCTTGTCCTGGCACCGGTGGTGCCAGGCTCATAGTAAGGACCCGTCCCGGCACAGGAAGCGCCGGGCTCATATCAAGTGTAAAAGTGCTTGGGTGAACCTACCTGAAGCAGACCATGCTGCTTACTTACCAGCCAGATGATGCTTTACCCTCTCCTAACAGGAACTACTTTTCTTTCTGGGTGGGGCAGGCACCACTCCCTGGATCACTGATGCTGGAACTCTTCTGGAAGCAGGAACTCTTTTACCTTACCTTTACCTTTTCACTTACTTAAGGTGAGCACAACAATCATCTGGGTACCACGGGGAGAAAGGGAGAGAGGGGCTAGGAACTTCTCCCATCCTTCCAGCCACTAATACCTTGATTTTCCACTTGCAGACACCTCACTCTGCAGGTCAAGCTTTCGGTGAGTAAGGGGCCAAATCCGGGAGCCAAACGAACCCTACGCCTAACTTTGAAGACGTTTGCAGCGCCCAGCCCAAGACCAGCGCCTCCGAGGGAACCAGGTGAGCGTTACAGCAGAGCACAAATGCACCCAAGATCACACAGTTACACTGGCTTAGAAAGTCTTGCAGAGGGTTCAAAAAGAGTTTAGAGAGGCTTAGGAAAGTTTAGCCAGGGTGTCCCAGGCTAACCCAGGTTCGAAAGCCGGGGGCTAAATCTACCCCGTACAGTCGGTATCAAGGGAAGCCAGGCGGGACACGGTACCTTAAGTGGGAAGGATCCTCCAGCGGTGGCAGTTGTTCCTGGCAGTGGGTGCAAGTTGGGTCATCGTCCAGGGGAAGAGAAGATCTCGACTTGGAGGAAAGATGAAGGTCGTTGCACTACCAGGGAAGAAACCAGCCGCAGAGTTTTCCGGTTAAAGGTGGTACCTTTGTTTCGCGGTCGTGGTATCCCGGTTGCCGGGGTGCTTGGCACAGGCAAGGCGGACACGAGGTATGTCGGGAAGGCGAAAAGACGGTGAAACTGGTTATCCCCACAGTCAAAGGAAGAAGACTCTCGGGCGGGAGATCTCCTCTGTCGTTGGGAAAAGTGGTGAGGCGATCCAGCAGGGCTCCACCGGTGGTGGTGTCGTGGCAGGTCGGCTCAGCTTCTCCCTCGTCGGATTCTTAGGTCCTGTGGCGGCTTCTGAAGTTCCAGTCCCCAAAGCCCTGCTTTTATGCAGAAACCCCCCATCCACTCAGCCTAGCTGTCACTCAAACATGCTAAGTGGTGAGCCGGCCGGCTGGCTCACCACTTGGGCCAATCAGGACGGAGTGCGACTTGAGTTGCCTAGGCAACTCAGTCCAGGGTGCCTAAATTCCCCTCCACCACTCCTAAGTACCCCAGACAGAGTGGCACCACTTTGGAGGGCTTCTGTGCAGAAGCCCGGCAAAAAGTGGAACAAAGGGCTCGACTTGGGTTGGAGTCACAGAAGAGAACACAAACGCCATTTTAGAATCAAGTTTTGGCAAAAAATACCAACCGGAGAATTAATATTAATTGAATAAACCGGCGGTTGTTCGAGGCTACCGTAAATAATTAAATAAAGGTAGTAGCCTAAAACAATGGGGAATCCCATAGGAAAATATTCGCGGTTGAATATAAAAAGTAGTATCCACTGCCACCAGCCAAAACGCGATCAGGGGGGACGGAGACGTGCCCCCTCAACTAACAGACCCTGGGGCAACTGAATTGCCCCAGCCAGTACGTCCACAATATGATGGTTTGTACTGGTTCTGTTCAGAATTTAAGACTAGTAAAGTCAATGGTGACTTTACATGCCCTGGGAGACAGTAGTCAGTCCCAGGGTATGGAGTCTATACTGGGGGGGTCACTATGACACCCCTGTGTCACTGCACTGAGGGTGCTGTGTAACACACATCACAAAAACACATGAAGCCCTATGGAGTAAAAGACTCCATAGCCCATTAAACACATCTAGATTCAAAGAAACACACTCAAATCATGCCCAAGATTGAGGGTAAAAGAGTCTCACTCTTGGCAGGAGAAAAAAATAAACCCCAAAAATCCAGCAAAGCTGCTGGGGGACTCATAGGTTAGGAAATTCAGCCTAAACAGAGAATTCTCCCTAACAAGGCCACAAAGAAATGTGCTGTCAAAGAAGGAGATTGGGTGCGCGGTAAGCTTCCACAAAGTAGGGTGGAAGGAGTTTTGAGTTGGTCTAAGCTGGATGAGGTCGTGAAAAGATTACATGGAGCTCTTAAGGTAGCAGGTGATTGAGTGTGGAATGTCAACAGAGTGTGTAAGTGTGGTGATCCTGTGGAGCTACAGATGAGGGGAGGAAAACAGTTTGCTCAGGGTGTTCATAAAGAGAAGGCTGTGTTAGGGCAGGATGGTCCTGGTCCAGTGTTTCGTCCCAGACAGGTCTGTGAAAGGCTGTTCTATTTGAGACTGTTGAGTGATTACCCTGTCATTGTGAATGAGATGTGGTGGTTATAAAAAACACAAATGGTTATAAAGATGCAAATACAAAACTTTCTGTGATACACATTTAATGTGCTAACCAAATTCTTACTGTATTAGTACTTTTGAATTATGTAATCGTGTATGTTGTAAATAGTGTTTTGTGTGAGCATAGGTATGGTAGAAGGGCATGTTTATATTGTTTGGATAAGTGTATTGTTTCAATATTGTAAAAAAAAGGGAGATGTGTAGCGTTCTTGATGAGGTAGGGTAAAAATGTTACTGAGAAAGATGCAAGAGTGAAAGGCAGGTAAGAACAGACCAAAGATGAAGCCGGTAGGATGTACTTGTGCTCTCAATAGAAGGAAGCCTTAATCACTTGCTGGTCTCCTGGATCATTTCACACCCCTTTCACTGTAGATGCAGGGATCATAACCCTCTCCCTAAGGGTGATTATCTCTGGATCTCTAACGAAAGGCTTAACTGGCACGGGGTCGGAGATACAATTAAAACTAGGCTTTTTTTTTTCTTTTGTAAAGCCTGAAGTTCTCGCTTGCACACAACATCCTCGGGCTTTAAAAAAAAGCCTTGCATTTTGATTGTTTCACTGAAACCCCATTCATTAGAGATGTAGGGAAGTTGGTGATTAAATGACAAGGCAAGGCTTGTGTACTAAAGCCTGAAGCTTTTGCTTGCATGTGTGTGCTTCCAACTTTACAAAAAAAGCCTTGCCTGGTGGGCTGGGGTTTGCAGCGGTCTTCGGGGGCCCTGCCTCAAACACAATTTTTGGCAGTCTCAGATCCACAAAGGTGTGTTTGTTTAGCATTAGGAGGCCTGGGAGCCAAAAGTAGCTCCTGGTAGTTGTATGTGCCAAGCTAACCAGGCTCTTCTCGGCTAGAAGCAGGAGCTAAATAGCCCCCAGGACCCCTCAATTCCGAACCCTGTAGATAGTCCTTGCCCTTTTATGCCCAGGGCGTTGTGGAGCAAGACCTTTCCTTTTGGGAGTGAAATCTTCTACATCTAAAACTTAAATGTAATTTTAGAATGTCACTAACCCCTTTGACCTTGCTTGGTGGGGCAGGTCCATTTAATCCAATGCATGTGTGTTTTACAATGATTCTCCCTACCAGTAGTCTTGTTGGAAAGCAATTGCTTTCCTCTTGCAGGGCCGTAGTGTTATGTCCTTTGCCCGATCTCTGAGTCATTCATATACCAACCGTAGTCAGTGAGATGATGTGTGCAAGGAGAGGCAGCCCCGCTGGGGCCGGTGCAATGATGGTTTGCCTCTGAGGATTGGGCGCGTGTGTCGTTCTCTTTTTACTTCAGTGGGCCGCTGCCTTCTTTATTTTCCACCATGCTCTGCCCATCATTAGATACACTTTTCAGACCCCCTTTTTTGGCTTTGACACATTTGGTGGTGCTAGCTCCACCTAATGCTCAAAACATTGGTACTGTAAAAGTGAAAGGGGAATTTGGGAGCAGTCTATGGTGTTGGCATGGCAATGTGGCGATGAAAAGGCCGAAGCACCAGCTGGGCCTTGTTTTTTCAAGGAGGGCTGTGCTTCTGCCATTTTCCACACTGCTTTAATGAGTTCCAAGCTTTACTCAGCCAGGTGCGCTTAGTATACTTCAATGGTGATACAGGGAGTGGGTGGGAAGTAAGCATGCGGTAGCTAGGGACACTGAGCCTACCCGGTAGGGAACATCGTAACTTTGGCCCAGTGCTTGCGTGCGTGCGTGCGTGTGTGTGTGTGTGTGTGTGCGTGTGTGTGTGCGTGTGTGTGTGTGTGTGTGTTGCTGCCGGAGTAAGTAGTCTGTATGCTTGGGTATACTAGGAGGATTCTGCGTGTGCAGGACTGGGATCGTAGGGTTATGCTGGGCCAAGTCGGGAGGCATCATTTTGTAATGAGACTCGCTGTGCAGCACGCCTCCTCTCCGGTGGCAGTGGTATTACTTATTGCTAGGTTTTTCCCCTACAATAAGTCATTGAAGTTGGTCACGCTGCAGCCAAGGTCTGCTGGCACGTAGCATCGCAGATAATCTGTACGGGTTGTCTTCTGCCTTCTGCAGACATTAATCTCGCCATATATTCCGGCCTTGTTGCATGGACTGGCTGAGTTCCTTCAATTCAGAACCTTTATCATCTAGTGGTTTGATTAGTCTGTCACTGGTATTTTCAGGAACAGGTAACTGACGGTCAAAGGGAAGAGTAAACAGTAATGCAACAGCTTGAATGGGACTCTTTCAGATCTTCATCAACGGGGATGATTGTGCAGTAGAATGGCATTACACTACCAACAGTAAGTGCGATGATGCATCAGTCTTTGTAGTAGTATATGACGGCCAGAGCAGTGGCTTTAGATGTCAGAAACAGATAAATACGAGAATCCCAATGTCTTGCTCTCTGTGCATCTTAGTCGCCCTACGGGGTAGAAAGGGTAGAAACACACTTGAGGTTGTTGACTGCTGGTACCTATACTCCTGTTTGTGCCGGCGTTTCAGACTGGACTGCCTTTATCAGTAGACCTGCACATTGTGGCCTAATGCACTGCCTTGACCAGGTGGAGAGCCTGAGCAGTGAAACACAGCGGGTTCGAGTATGCTTTAGGAAAAACATCACCATGCTTTCTGAATAGAAGAGGCTTTCATTTTTATACTTGGGCCAACACGGCAGATCTGGGGTTTTTTGTAACCTCCCAACATTGCCTTTCTACACCCACCTACCACCCCACACGCTCTCTCTACCCCACCCATCGACTCCAACTGTACACTCTACGCCCACTCTCTTCCCCACTAACCCTGCTCTCTGTCAACCACCCACCATCACACTCTACCCACAGCCACCAAACCTTAAGTCTCTACCTCCACTCACCCTAACGCATCCTACCTTCTCTTATCCCCTCTCCCTATCTCTGCTCATCCTTCCTCTCACACTCTTGCTTTATTTCGTACCCTCTCACTCATACCCTTTCTCGCTCATATTTCCTCTTGCTCATCATCAATGGCACCCTCTATCAATGGCTTCCTGGCTTACTCTATTCCTGTGTTCGTTCTATTACACACCTGCACCCATTAGCGCATCCACCTTTCAAGCTTTGCACTCTCCTTGCAAATAGGTGCCTATTAAATGCAAAGAACAACCATAAACACCAAACGCTATTGACATTGGCAGTTTTTTCACTGCCATCTCTGTGCCCTCCCATTTCTGGACGTTGTTGGTAGGACTCCTATGGTGCTCTTCCTAATTTCAGAGGTGTCTGTCATGGTTGCCATTTGCACTCTGTGTCGTTCTTTTGAGCGTACACCTTTTCCTCTTGTGTGTTTGGGATTACTCGGGGAGCAAAATCATGAGGAATGTGGGTGGAGGGGCAGGAAAGTAGACGGTCGTTGACGCATTTGGGCTGATTGGTCCCCAACTTATTCAACCTTCCTCCCCCTCAGCTTCCTTCTGGGATGGCACAATTTAGTAAGACTTGAGTTTGTGGGAGAAGAACTGGTCGTAATCCTGGGTAAATGGGTTTTAAATTCAGCCAGCTCTTATTCATCCTGAACACTGCAGTTTGCAGCCTAGTTCTCATATGGAAAAGCTTTCCTGTCTCCCTCCCACACTTAGTGTGTGGGGCTGATATGGCCATTCACATGCACGGCTCTGGTGCAACAACGGAGGGAACAAAGTCAGGCTGGCAAGAGGCTTTGCTGTCGTATTAAGAAAACCAGGCTCCCAAAAACTAACAAACCTACGCCTTTGCTTTGGGGGGGATGGGACCAAGTGTAAGGCGAGAGGTATAATATGGTATGCAGGATGATATGTTAGTTAAATATTGTAAGTCAGCAAACGATGGTAGCACTGTTTTAGTACTTGCCTTTTCATCCCTGATTTTGCTACTTTTTCTACGTTGACGTTTTGTCATCTGAGCATTATTGAAATTTAGTAGGGGGAAGTGACACGGCCACTGCATTTTCTTACACTGCTCAAGCACTTATTTTTAAATCACCAGGCGCGGGTGGTCATTAGTTAGTTTCCAAGTCAGGGCTGGTGTGGGACGCACAAATGGTGTGTAATCCTCCTGTGCTGTACAGCCTGATACACTAATAAAATCCTAAACCTATGTATATTCTTATCAGAGCCTTTTTTCATGCGTGATGGGCATCTGAAAGACCTGAATATCCGAGAAATTATTTGCCCACCTCAAAATGAGCTAAACCAGTAGCCGAATGGTGCCCCTTCTAAAGGATTACTGTCTGCTAGCATGGCATGCAATATGGCATGCAAAAAAAAAAGATATGGGTATGTTTGCTTTTTTTTAAATTTTTTTTTTGTAAATGTTTTTTTAGGTAATTATTCTCTAAACCCATTTTAATTTCACTGAACAGCGTTTTCTGTTTCTGAAAGTGTTCAAAGTAACTGCTCTTAATCAAGAGATACATGGTCATTGGTTGTAGTCATACATCATGCGCACCTGATTTAGTAATTAGAGTTGAAAGAGTTTATCAAACAAATGTTTTTATTTGTTCTTTGTCAACGTGGATTTAGATAATTCCTCACAGTTAATTCAAGTGTTCCCTCAACTGTTATCGATAAAAAAATGATGCTTCTCGTTCTCGTGGGCCCGCGGATACAAGAACGAGAAGCATCATTTTTGATCACCCGAAAGGAAAAAGATATTATCAGCGCGACCAGACGATGCCAATAAGCACACATTCGAAGGGATTGTGTCCTCCGACGTATTCCTCATCTTAGATCTTAGATATATCCTTCCAGCTCTGCTGGCCTCGGAAAATATTTTCTCTAGAGGGCGCTGCGCGTCGACGTCCCTCGAGTCGATGTCCCTCGACAGCCGCCGTATCGACGTTCGACGTCATCCTGCCTATAAAGGCCGCGCACAGCATCCGTTGCTCAGTTCCGTTTTTTCCACGCTTACTCGGTGCCTCGGAATACCGTTGCTCAGTTCTTAGTCAGATTAATCCTATTTACCTCGAGTTATTCGATCCATACTCGATGGCTTCCTCGTCGGAACCGACAACTCCTCGATCCGGCTTCAAAAAATGTCGAGATTGTGGGAAAAAGATGTCGTTGACCGATCCTCCAGAGAAATTGTCTGTGGTGCTTGGGAGCTGAACACCATTGTTCGGAATGCGAGGACTGTATGTCCATGACAGCTAAGGGCCTGAAGGAGCGTAGGGGGAAGCTGGAGAAAGGTAAGACTTTTAAAGCTTCTTCTTCGTCGACGAAGTCGAGACATTCGTCTCCTCGTCACCATTCGCGCTCCAGGTCTCGGAGTGGGTCTCATCACTCCTCGAGATCGAAGCACTCGAAGAGAAGGCGTCGAAGATCCCCTTCTCCGTCTTCCTCTTCCTCTGTTTCGCCAAAAAGAATCCCTTGCCCCACGAAACATAGTTCCCGGGCTGAATGGGAGGAATTCCAAAAGAATATGATGAGCGTCTTCGAGAAATGACCTCCAAACCTTCCTCGAAGATTCCGTCGACGACGAAGGTCCCGTCGAGGTCGATGTCTTCGGTGCCGTTGTCGAGGGGACCTTCGACACACGGGTCTGTCGACTCGACGCCGGCCTCGACACCGGCGTCGACGCCAATAAAAGTCACGGTGACCACACATCCAGTGACTATCCCCAGGCCCTCGACGTCGATGGCGTCGATATTGTCGAGTAGAATTCCAATTCTGTCGAGGTCCTCGAGGCCTCCCTCTGTTTTCGACGCCAGGCTCGAAGCCTTCGACGTCGGCGTCAACGACATCGACGTTTTCGAGGCCAATAATGACAAGTTCGGCACCCTCTGCCTTGGAAATGGGATTTACTCCCTTTATGAGTTCAGAACAATTGAGAACTATATCCTCAATTTTAGAAGAGGGTGATTTGTCTGAACAAGACACATTTGAGTTACAGGGACCTGTAACCCCAGTTAGAGAGGAATTTTCCTCTGAAGAGCGCAGATTAAAGGATCTTCATGATTCTTTACATGAGGCAAGTGGGTTAGACACTTCCCCTGAGGTGGATTTTGCTAAGCCAGACCCGGGGGAGCATGCTGAAACCCCCTACAGAGCCTTAATGGCCAGGATTACAGAGTTCATGGGGTGGTCTGCACCTTCACAATCTTTCCAGCAAGATGACCTCACGGATATTCTCGACAAAGGCCCACAAGAGGATCCTGTGGTGCCCTTTCATAAAGCTCTTCAGAGAAAGATCATGACAAACTGGGAAACCCCAGATGTAATACCAGCAGTAAATAAAAAACTGTCTGCAAAGTACAGGGTATCTTCCACAGACCCAGAGTTTTTGTCTAAACATCCATCCCCAGAAAGTCTGGTGGTACAAGCAGCATCCTCTACCGATGTAAAGACGGCTTATCCTACAGTCCCACAGGACAGGGACGATAAAAAATATGATGCTATGGCAAAGAAAGTCTTTTCAGCATGTAGCATGGCGTTAAAGTCTGTTAATGCTACTTGCATCCTTGCTAGGTTCAGCCATACACTTTGGGAGTGTGCTTCTACAGCGGCTGACTGCATCCCGGAGGGAGAAGAAAGGGATGCGTTCCTGAATATTATACAGGACGGTAAAGACGCTATGTGCGAATCCCTCCAGACGGGCATTGATTCGGCTGACAGTATCAGCAGAGCAATGGCGGCAAGTACATCAACCAGGAGATTCGCTTGGTTGAGAAAGTCAGGTTTTGCCCCAGATGTGCAAGCCAGGCTCTTGAACATGCCATTCGATGGCTCTTCTTTGTTCGGGAAAAAGGCGGATGACCGTTTAGAGAAACTGCAAACTTCAAAAGCTGCAGCAAAATCCCTAGGAGCTGCAATCCGTCAGACTCCTTTTCGTCCCACAGGAACCTCTGCGAGGGGCAAGTCCTTTCGCTTCTACTCCACATTCGGAAGAGGTAGAGGACGACCGGCTCAAAGGGGTCAAAGAAGAACTACCCGAGGTGGACGGGGTAGATATTCTAAAGCCGCAGCAACAGCAGGTGCCTCTTTACCATCGGCATCTGCATCAGCCGCCCCAAAACCACTCTGAGGACTCCCCTCACAGGACACCTGTAGGAGGCAGGTTGACTCAACATCTGACGGTATGGCAGGCTATCACGTCAGATGCTTGGGCATTGGAAACAGTCGCCCAAGGTTACTGCCTGCCTTTCCTACGTATACCTCAGAGTCATCCACCGGGGATCAGCTCTCAGAAAGCTCCCGATCCGCTCCTCTTGCAGGAAATTTTTGACCTGCTAGAGAAAGGTGCCATAGAACCGGTACCTGTAGCGGAGAGGGACAAGGGCTGGTACTCCCCTTACTTTCTCATTCCGGAGAAAGACGGAGGACTGAGACCATCTTGGACTTGCGAGAATTGAACAAATTCCTCAGAAAAGACAAATTCAAGATGGTCACTCTTTCTCAGATCCTCCAGGCCCTTCAGTTTCAGAACTGGTTGGTATCTCTGGACCTTCAGGACGCTTATTTCCATGTGCCTATCCATCTCAAACACAGGAAATACCTGAGGTTCGCAATTGGCAACTCTCACTATCAATTTAGAGTACTGCCATTTGGGCTGACCTCTGCCCCGAGGGTCTTCACCAAGTTAATGTCGGTAGTGGCTGCAAGTCTAAGGAGGGAAGGGATTCACGTCTACCCCTACCTGGACGATTGGCTGATCAGGGCTGTTTCTCCGGAGCAAGCTCAGATCCAGCTAAATCACGTGTGCCATTTCCTTCAGACTGGGCTTCTCCCTCAATTTAAAGAAGTCACAAATGATACCATCACAGAGACTCCAGTTCATAGGAGCGATCCTGGATACTTCCCTGGGAAAAACCTCGCCACCAGAGGTGAGGGCTCAAGATATTCTACAGATGGTTACCAAGTTATAGCATGCCCAACGTCTCCCAGCCTTCGACTTTTTGAGGTTGCTAGGCCTCATGGCATCCTGCATTTTCCTTGTGCCAGAGTCTCGCCTGAGAATGAGATCCCTCCAGTGGGCACTGAGGACTCAGTGGTCACAATTCTCAGGGAGAATGACAGATCTTCTTCAGGTTCCCGGCAGGGTGGCTCGAGACCTTCAGTGGTGGGCCTGTCAGGAGAACATTCTGAAAGGAGAACAGTTTTGGCAACCCTGGCCGGAGATAACAGTAGTCACGGATGCCTCACTCACGGGGTGGGGAGCCCACGCCAACGACTTGACCATCAGCGGTCGTTGGTCTCCATCGGAGTCCAGACTACACATCAACCTGTTAGACCTGAGAGCCATCAGACTTGCGTTGAAGGCTTTCCTGCCAGCTGTACAAGGGAAGAACGTCCTGATAATGACGGACAACACGGTGGCCATGCATTACCTCAACAAAAGAGGAGGCGTAGGATCACTACCCCTGTGCAGAGAGGCGATGCAGCTCTGGTTTTGGGCAATCCAAGAAGGAATCTCTCTATCGGCAGTTCACCTAGCCGGAGAGAATAACTTGACAGCGGACGCTCTGAGCAGGCAGAACACAGTCTCCCACGAGTGGGAGCTAGCTCAGGAAGTCCTTCAAGAGATCTTCGCCCTTTGGGGAACCCCTCAGGTAGATCTGTTCGCCACCAGCCTAAACAGGAAATGCGACCTGTTCTGCTCAAGGGAATTTCCTCCAAGAGGAGCTCTGGGAGACGCGTTCATAGTGGACTGGGAGTTTCCGCTTCTGTACGCGTTCCCACCGGTCCCTGTCATTCCTCAAATGATCAGGAGGTTGAGAAGATTCCGGCGAACCATGATCCTAATTGCCCCGGATTGGGCCAGGAGAACGTGGTACCCGGACCTTCTAGACTTGTCCATCTGCCCTCCAATTCGACTTCCTCTCAGAGAGAACCTACTCTCACAGAAGGGAGGTCAGGTTCTCCATCCAGACATCAAAACCCTCAACCTTCACGCTTGGCTTCTGAACGGCTGAGGTACAAGGATTGGGACCTCCCTGATGATGTTATGGAGGTGTTGCTTTCGGCAAGGAGGCCAGCAACAAAGTCTTTATACCGCTGCCGTTGGAACAGATTTTGAAGCTGGTGTAGAGAACAGAATATCGACCCATTTTCATGTGGTACACCAATGGTTTTGTCCTTCCTACTATATTTGGCAAATTCAGGCCTTCAAGTTGGCACCATTAAGGGCTATCTCGCAGCGCTATCTATCTTTAAGCGTACTGCGGAAGAACCATCCTATTTCAAATTACCCTTGGTAATACAGTTTCTAAAGGGGTTAACCAATGTTTATCCCCCAAGACCATTCCAAGTTCCCCTATGGGATTTAAATTTAGTACTAACTTTCCTGATGGGTACACCTTTCGAACCTCTCCATTCTTGTTCGTTAAGATTCCTTACCCTTAAAACTGTTTTATTAATAGCACTTACATCTGCTAGAAGGGTGAGCGAATTACAAGCTCTTTCTTGTAAACCCCCTCATACAATCTTTCACAAAGACAAAGTTGTCCTGCAAGTGAAGCCTAATTTCCTCCCAAAGGTGGTTTCTGAATTCCATATCACTCAGACGATTACCCTACCATCTTTCTATCCTCCTCCTCACCCGGGGAAAGAGGAAGAGAGGTTACACAGACTAGACCCTAGGAGGGTTTTAAGTTTTTACATTAGTAGACTAGCCAGGATAAGACAGGGAGACCAGCTGTTTGTAGGTTACGCAGGTCACAAGCTGGGGTTACCAATAACTAAGCAGACCATTTCCAGATGGATCATTCTAGCCATTCTGGAATGTTATAAACTGGCAGGGAAAGAGCCCCCTCAAAACCTTAGGGCTCATTCGACCAGAGGTATTGCAGCTTCATCGGCCCTCAAAAGAGGCGTGCCGGTTAAAGACACATGTGCAGCCGCTACATGGTCGTCTGTCCATACCTTTACACGTTTTTACAGTCTGGATTCCTCCTCCAGTCAAGAGAATAGGTTTGGAAGGGCTGTACTGCATTCTATTCATCAATAGAAGACAGCGTAAAGTCAGTACTCCCTCCTCCGAATATAGAATACTGCTATGGGAGCCTATCTAAGATGAGGAATACGTCAGAGGACACAATCCCTTCGAAGAACAAGTTACTTCTTACCTTGTAACGTTCTTTCGACGGGATGTTCCTCCGACGTATTCCTCATCGACCCTCCCATCCATCCCCGCAGTTCTACTTCCCTTGTTGTTGCAGCTTACGCTCCTTCAGGGTGATTAGTCTAGTCCAGACAGTAATACTGTGGGCTACAAAACGGAACTGAGCAACGGACGCTGCGCGCGGCCTTTATAGGCAGGATGACGTCGAGCGTCGATACGGCGGCTGTCGAGGGACATCGACTCGAGGGACGTCGACGCGCAGCGCCCTCTAGAGAAAAATTTTTTCGAGGCCAGCAGAGCTGGAAGGATATATCTAAGATGAGGAATACGTCGGAGGAACATCCCGTCGAAAGAACGTTACAAGGTAAGAAGTAACTTGTTCTTTGTGACGATAACGGGCACCATTACCCCAAACGTTTAAGCAGCATTTGATCTAAAGAAGGGACACACTCTATGAAAACTATCTTTTGGATTATTAGTCCGTGAGCAAGAAAATTGTATTGTTTGATTATCAATAAATTTGTCAATGAAATACTTTTATTTGTCATGAAGAGAACACCCTCCTGATGAACCAATGCACTTGGGGAAACACGTGGAGGGAACACTTGAATTAACTGTGAGGAATTATCTAAATCCACGTTGACAAAGAACAAATAAAAACATTTGACACACACTGCAGCCTGAGTGATTCAGTCATCCCTTCGCAGCACCTTAAACCTGCAAAAAAGAAATTTGATGCACTATCATAAAGCCAGTTCGCCAACAGCTGTCCATAGGTTGTAAGACTACTTATTTCTAATCAAGAGATATAGTTTGGCATGCATTGGGACTGATCGTTTTCTTTCACGATGTGGGAAATTAAGCTACAGTGGTGTTCTTTAGCTTAACATTCCATCAAGATGTAGATGTCTAGTTTCTCTTTCTCCCTCTGTGCGCTCTGACTCTTTCGCTCTCTCTCCAAAGTGACTCTCTTTTTATGAGCTTTCGCGCTCTCTCTGTTTGAGCGGTCACGCTTTCACTCTGTTTATGTGATGTCACGCTATGTAAAGTTGCATGCCAAGTTGTATGCTGTTCGGCTGTTCGCAGCGCAGCTTGCCAGCTCCTTTCCTGGATTGTAATTTCTCGCTAACAAGCATACCGAATTAATCATATTGGGCGATCTACAGTTTTATAACTCTTGTGAAGAATCCATTTTAATGGTGAGTGAGAGTGTGAATTTCTGCTAGTAACATATAAGACTTCTCACAGTTTTTAATGCGTGACGTTTTATGCACTCTAAAATCAGGCATGCTGAGTCACGTAGTTGTTTCCTTTGCGTCTGTTTCATTGAAATCTACGCCAGAGAAGGCTTCTCCCGTGATTGCCAGAAAAAACATACTGGCATTTCCTCGTTTATGCTAGATAAAAGAAACTTAGCAGGGGACATAAGAGGTTTCTGTGTTCCTTGCCTTGTTGAACCTGAGGTCCGGGCGGTGGTGGTGGGGTGTGCTCCAATTCTTTGCTTACAGATACACAACTCCTGGTCAGTGTCGACTCGGTAGTTGCTCCCATGTGCAACCTTCCTGTTGTGATAAATGTGTCCCTCCCAACCAACAGTCAGCAGTTTACCGTGTTCTGGTTTTCCCACACAACCTCTTAACCTAATTGTATGAAATGAGGTAATTTGTGTTTCAGATAAATCGTGCGTTCCAGCTTTTGGGCAACTTCCATTAGAAGACCACCCAGATTGCAATACATTAATTGGTGTACCAGCTTGTTTCTCCCCAATTGAAAATCAGCCGTCGTGCAATGAGAGCTCCGACCAATCTCCAAGTTTGTTTGATGATACTAAGCCGGTTTCCATCACATCATTGTCTTGCACTCCTCCAACTCCATGGAGACCACACTCTCATTTTGAGCATCCGGTGGAGACTCCTGACCACCCGCCTTGTTTAGACACACATGGTCCTTTGTTGGAAATCATATTGAATGCAATGAATTCAACAATGTTTCACTTATGAAATCATTAGAAAATCTTGATGAAAAATTGTCACGACAATCTACCCAAATAGATAGCATTGTCATGTGGATGCAAAAGTATGATAAAACTCAAGAAACTTTACCCAAATGCCAGACTACAGCTGATGTTGCTCAGAACTCCATGAATGCATGTTCGGTTGTTACCGGAATGCCAAAAAAGTTATGTGCACCTGTTTCAAGTGTATTACCTGAGTTTGCAGCAATTATTTACCCAGTTTTACACCATGACAGTGAGAATCCAAATGAAATTGTTGTAGAGGCTTCTGAAATTGTGCCTGTGCTCGACAAAGAAGCCAATCTCCTTAAGGTTCCAGCGGTATTGGACACACTGCCTAATATTAAATAATTTTCTTCTCCTGCAATGCCTTTCAAGATGTTTCATGGCAAGACCACTTTGAAGTCACAAGTAGGTGGTTGTGGGTCTAAGAAGTCTAAGAATGTAAAAAAAATCCTCCTTGCATGTAAAATCTAATGTGAAACTATTTGTTAACTGCATAGCAAATCTTTCTGCTCGCTCAAGCAACATTGTAATCAATAAATACAAACTTTTGACTAACAACAAACAAAAAACAATAACCACCCCAGTTATACGTCCTTCGAACGATTATCCACCTCTGAATGCTTTAATCTCTGCAATAGCGAGTTCAGATCTTAGTGAAAGTGCTTGAAACAAAATCATCACTACTGCTCCCACAGGTATAATAAGCCACAAGACACCTATTCACAGATCAAATGCTTCTTTGTTGAAGGGTTCAGTTTTAGTGAATAAAATACTACCGCAAATTAGAGGATAGATACAGAAATCCTTAGAAGATTTCCTACTATCTAAACAGAACATCATACCCAGCTCTATTCCTCCTATTATTCCTCCTGCCCAGAGTCAATCAATCTCAATCAATCTCAGCCACTGTGCCACCTGGTGTCACGTTCGCCCATGAACATACTATGTCGAATAATGAAAGTTCTTCTCGAACATCTCTAGCTATTGCTCCACCTTGTATTCTGCCCACTTATGACCTCACTGAGAAGAATCAGGACAGAACTTTTTTTGACAAACCAATCAAAACAAAAGCAAGTTGAAACTCGAACTAAACAATATAGTAATGATAATCATCATCGGTTTTTATTAAAATGTCGTCTGGCTCCTTTCCCTGCTTACGATCTGAATAGATCAAGTGTTCTTGCAATATTCGTAGCTAGCAGGATTTTACTTCTACAAACATTACTCGGATAGAGTTCTTAAACAATGATGGCCTGACAATAGTGAGGCTATGGATAACTTCTAACTTGGTTAGAAACATTCTCTGGCAGGCTCGTATGGACCTCTTTTTGCTGGGTTTTGTTCTGGCCATTGACCCCTCCACTCTCAGTGGCGACTCGTCCACTCGAATGCCGGTAGGACCTAAACTGACAATTTTACAAAATCATATGATCCAGAGCCAAAATCCAGCAAAGCTGTTCCCGATCGAAGAGTTCAAAACTAGTACCCGACCCTGTAACTAGCCCCGACAAATGTCGAAAAGATGGTCTCCCTTGCATGCTGCAACACCTGCGGTTCCTCTCATTTGTTTGGACCGAGTGCAAGTGTTCTGGCCACCTTTGATGTCGTGGCTTTACAGGAAACGTGGTTAATGGAACCACAGGTCTGTAATTATGACATTATGCCACAGGCTGCTAAATTGAATGAAAAAGGTCACCCCCTCCTCGGGCTTGCTAGTGGTAGTAGCTACGGGCCGAGGTTTTGAACTACACCCATGGATGGCTCCCAACTTTTACTTACAAATAGTAAACATTCAATATCAAGGTGGGACGATTGCGCTCATAAACATTTATCGCAACCCATTAGCCATTCGGGATGAGGGTTTTTTGGTGATCTTGAATTACTTTTGAACACTGCCCTTGATGACATAGCGATCACCAATTTAATATTAGTTGGAGATCTTAATTTACAATGTTTCCAACAAAGTGAATTAAATTCCACGAGCCGCGGGTGGCTAACAATAATGCAGAATCATCATCTTTTTATGCTCAATGGAGCAGTACTGGTGACATCCCGCCCAAAGAGCACTTGGCAGCATTTCAAAAGTGATTCCACCATTGATTATATCTTTACTGATGGACGCACTTTTGGGCAGGCGATCTCATTTGAAATAGTGGGTCAGTCTTATAGCGATCACAGATTACTGTCTCTGAGGTGGGGTTATAAGTCACCCTTATTGCAAGCTGAACAGAAATATTGGCCGACTCTCTCTGTTGTTAACTCAAAAACACAATTTCATTGGACGGAACAATCCTTAATGAAATTGAATGATAATATCTGTAAGAGGGCGTTGGGTAGGTGAACCCTATACCTCTATTTTACAGATGTTTAAACTTCATTCTTCTCCTTTAACATATAAATATCATCAGCCCACACATTTTTGATTCTGATGTTCAGGCAAGAAAATGTGATTTGAGAAAACAAGTTATCCACTTTTCTTCCAGCCACTGCATGGGCGGGAGTGATTCGATCCTTAAAATGCAGGTATGAAAACTGGCTTTGCTCTCTTAAAGCATATCTGCTTCAAACCGATGCTGAGAACATGCTACAAGCATTGTGCGCTAGAAACACTGGGCATGTTTGGTCATTATTAAATTTAGCCATTCAACCAAGACAACTGGCGACTCAAATTAATGGTGTTCTTGAACATGAATGGGTAGCCCATTTCTCTAAAATGTATGAACTCCCCGAACAGCTTTTTAATTTTGAAGTAAAGGTCAAAGCAAATTATTCAGAATTACAAATCTTAGAAGAAGACATTTATCATTATATCATCGGATCCAGCAACTCCAGAACTCCAGGGCCCGATGGCCTGAATAAGAAGATGGTAAAGCAACATCCGTATCTTTGGGCTAGACTATTGTTTAATGTTTTCCAACAAGTTTTGACCTCTAATAACATCCCTGAATCGCGGCGCAGTTCAGTGTTCGTACCTATTTTCAAGAAGGGTGATCAGTCATCTCCGACCAACTACGGGCGATCACCCTTCTTGATACACCAGGATTTTTTATTCCCCCCGGTTTATACTACGAGATCTGAATCAATGGTCTACTAAGACTTCTCAGAGAGATCCGTTCCAACCGGTTTTATTACTGTTATGGGAACTGCTATTAACCTACTAAGAATAAAAACCTTTATCTCTCATCATGATGCGAAGAACCAACCGTTATGCTTTACTTTTATCGACCTACGAGCTGCCTTTGACTCTGTGTCAAGGGAATGATTGATTTATAAACTGATACAAGCTGGCTGCCTCTCTTATTTGGTCAGCCTGATTGAGTCGCTTCACAGCAATACTAACATCCAGGTCAGAGTGAACAGAGGGTAGGCTATCCCCTAGTATTAAGACTCGAAGGGGGCTGAGGCCGGGATGCATCCTGGCTTCGGCCCTCTTCAACTTTTGTATATCTGACATCCAGGGGGCTTTCACAGAGGTTTTATCTGATGGCCCTAAATTGAATTCCGGGGTAATCTGTGCTCTCCTATACGCAGACGACTTGGTTTTAATTTTTTTTAAAAAAAACATGGTCTACAAGGCTTGTTGAATGCGCTAGCCAATTAAGTGCAATCTAACTTACGATCAACCTAGATAAATCTAAAACTATGATTTGCAATAAACGCCCTAAATGTGTATCTGCTAAATTTAAATGGACGCTCCAAGGTCAAGAACTTGAACTTGTTCAACAATATACATACTTTATCGATAACCGACATGACGATAAGGTTCATTTTGAATGTCTACACTTTAAACTCGATATGTTGACTTCTCAAGCTCTCGTTCTCCAAGGCAAATATGTGAAATTTTCATTGTCACCTACATTGACTTTTTATCTACCGAAAGTTACTCCTATTTTACTTTATGGTTCTGAGACCAAGGGGGTCACATCTGAAGTGACTTGGAACAGTTTTGAGAGTAAATTCTGGAAACAACTGTTAAGATTACCCAATTGTGTACCTGTTGCATTGATCAGATTTGAGTTGGGTCTTCTATCTTTGTATGCCAGGTACCTTTGGCAAATAATCACTTTGTTCAGAAAATGTATTGTGGCCCTTTGATCGAATCAAGTTATAGGTATTTTGGCCAGACAAGTCTTCCTCTCTGAAAACATCTTTGTGCAAAGATGGAGATCTGTGGTGATTTGTGCACTAGCTCATGCTAATGGCTCCCTTTATCCGTTATTGAAAAATCCAACCAAGGTAAAAACTAAAATATTTCAACTGGATTGGATGAAGACTAAAGAAAAGTGTATGAGCTATCATGATTTTAAGAATAATCCTTTCCCACATAAGAGATTCAGTTCATCACAACCATATTTTATAGAGATCTCCCTCTTTGTCACATCGTTTAGATTTAATGCGTTTAAGATTCAATTTGTGGCCTACTAAGGATATTCAAACCAGATGAAAAAGTATTCAGCCGCATGAAAATGTTTGTCGATTTTGTTAATGTATAGATCAACCTCAAACTTTATATCACCTGTTGGTTGAGTGTGAAGCATCGCTTGCAAAACACACACAATATCTGAAAATACCCACTCAGAGATATAAAATGATGTCACCAGAATTGTTTTGGCAGTTAATTTAGAGGAAACACAATCTCTTATAGAGCTGAACCATTAGATTTCTGAATATTCCAAAACGTAATAATAATTGAGTACATTTTTTTTACTGATGATTTTAAGATATGTGAAATATGACAATGGACTATGTTAATGAAATTTTATTAATATTAATTGGAGAAAAGTTATTTTCCTTTTAACAAAATGTCTTTATTAGTTTTAAATATTGTATGTGTGATATTTAAAGTTGTTTAAGTTATTGTAAAGTTGATTCATGTCAGCTAAATCAATTTAAAAAAAAAAGAGATGTCACTCTATTTGTGCATTATCACTCTTTCTCACCCGTGCTTTGCGCTTCCTTCCATGACTCAAAACAAACACACAAGACACAACGACACAGCAAATACACAGACAGACAAGCACACACACAATCACAGAATTCACCATTACAAATCCAGACATTGTACATCACAAAAAAACCTATGTAGCATACACATAATTAAATGGTGACCAGCGTTCCAAGTGAAGGTCTTCTCGATCCTATCTATGAAAAAGAACTCTCACAATCCGATAACACTTGTACGCCATTCAGCCAACCCTCCACCAATGGCTTTTACCTGTTTTTTCATATCTTCAAAATGTGTTTTGCTCCCACCATCAGAAGTATATCAACCCATTGTCCATATTGTCTGGCAATCTCACATCTTCCTCTGCCAGATAATAGGAGAATTTGAAAGAGCAATCTCGGAAAATGTATGGCTAACACTGCATCCACTCTATCCACCAAATTTCCCCAAAAGCCATGCAACCTATGGCAACGCCACAACATATCTAACAAAGTGCCACTTTCCTTTCCACAGCCCCAATATACATCATGTCTACCAAACCCAAACCGTGCGTACGTACATGAGTTTTTTTCATTAAAAAATCAACGGTAAAAAACCCTGCGAAAAAATGAAATGACATGGAACCCAATATAGGTGACCCAAAATCATCTGTACTTGCTGCAATTCCTTCTCTGAAATACTACACACTAAATCACTCTCCCAGGCCCGCTGCAATTTCTCCCAGGAACTGACAAACAAGGGATCCATAGGCATCATAGCAAGGCATGTGGACACCATACAGGGTGATGATGAAAATTGAGCACATCCACTTGTGCAGCCCCTAAAGGAGTAGATAGCATATCAAGTATTTTCATTAAAAGTGATTCTGACTTCCTAAGTCTACCCACTCTCCTCCCGCTCGTTTGCTGTCTCCTGGGGCAGTTGTTCCTCACCTACCCTCCCCTTGGAGTATGGCATACCCCAAGGTTCGGTTCTCAGCCCTTTCCTATTCTCTCTACACCTCTCTCCTTGCCCCTATCATCTCTTCCTTCGGTATTTCTCACCATTTCTATGCTGATGACACCCGACACTTCCTCTCCTTCTCTTCCTTCTCCCCTGACCTCCACCTTAAGCTCTCTTCCTGTCTTACTGCCATTAAAAACTGGATGTCATCCTGCTTTCTTTCTCTCAATACTGATGAGACTGAAGTCTTATTCTCTCCCTCCAACACGCTTCCCCCCCTCTCCTTCACCTTTCATTCACTTTCCCACCTCTGCCTACGCTCGCAATCTAGGCATTCACTTTGACTCCTCATTCTCCTTTTCCCACCATATTTCTCTTACCACTCGCGCCTGTCGCTACCACCTTTTCAATATTCGCAAAGTCTGCTCCTCTCTCACCTTCCATGCCACTAAACTTTTAATCTCCTCCCTTATCTTCTCTCGCCTCATCTATTGCTCCTCTTTACTCTTTGGACTACCCGCTTCTCATCTTGCCCCCCTCAAAACTATCTACCACTCAGCCGTCCGTACCCTCTGTCTCCTGGCCCCTCATGACTCAATATCTTGTGTCCTGGCCCCTCATGACTCAATTTCTTCTTCGCTTTCGTACCTTGGTTGGCTATACTTTCACTTCCAACTTAAATTTCATTTCCTCTGTTTAGTCTTTAAATCTCTCCATGATTTTGCTCCCCCTTATCTCTCCTCTCGCCTCTCTTTCTACACTCATTCCCGCGCCCTTCGTTCTGCTGATCTCTTCCTTCTCACCGTCCCTCCTTCCCCATGTGCCTGCCCCTATTTTCGCTCCTTTCAGCTCCGAGCACCCTGCACTGGAACTCCCTACCTCTCTTAATCCGCTCTAGACCTACTTTTTCCACCTTCCGTGCTTCCTTGAAATCTCTCCTTCTCCATTCCCTGCCCTGATACCTTTCCCACCTCTCATTCTCTCCTTCCCTCACATCTTTCCTCTGTACCTCTCCCTACCCACCCCTTTCCCCTTACCCTGCTTGCATCTTCACCCTTATACCCTTTCTGTTTCCCTCCACCTTCCCTTCCTCACCCCTTCCCTCACAGATTAATTGCTCTACTTACTGTTTTATTGGTTTGATTGATGATTGTAAATTGCCTCTACTGTTATAAATTTTGATGTATTTTGTTATAATGTAAAGCGCTTTGGATTAAAGTGCTATATAAACACAATAAATACGAATACCCACTTCCTTATGCCCTAAACAAAAAATACATTGAGGTTCTGCAAATGGCACCCTCTGCCCCTCCCTTAGCACATCACCTATCTTCAATATTCCTCTCGATATCCAACTCCGCCAATATAATGTTTTATTCGCATATTGAAGACCCGGATTATGACAAAGGCATGCCACGTAATACAACCGCAAATTCTTATCCAAAGCAGTTGGCCATATTGCAAGAGCCTCCTGTGTCGCATCAGTGGAATGTAATTTATTGCTGGTATTTTGCATTCTTTCCATAGAATAAATGTTAGTCAAACCGAACGGCGAAAACCTGTCTTTCTCTATTGTCAACCAAAGTGGTTCCAATGCTTTTTCAGAAGCATAATAGCGGGCTGCTTTTTTTAATAGAGATCCTCTATGATATTTAACAGGGTCAGGGTAGCAGAACCATCCTCTCGTACACTACGCATCAGAATGTACCTGAGTATTTTCGGTTTCTTCCTCTCACCCCACAAAAAGGTCTGAAAGATATTATCAGTTCTCTTCAACAGTTTTTTTTCTAGAATCTCAAGGGAAGCGATTGAATGACCTAATGAGCATTTGGCAAAAGGGACATTTTAATGACGTTTATCTTAGCCTAAATCCACAATGGTAGTCTTTCCCATTTCCTCATATCCTTCATCAACACCCCTATTAGTCAATCCACATTATATTCCTCTATCTTTTTATATCACTAATTATATAATTCCCAGAAATTTTACACCGGAATTTGACCATTTGCAATATCACACCTAGAAAGCCCCCCGTCGCCCCTGTATACAAGTTGCAGAAAGTGGAAAAACCTCAGTTGTATCCCAATTAATCTTATATCCCGAAAGTCTACCCGCCCTTTCAAAAGCATCCTTCAAGGACACACTTCCCCCTTTTCGGGTTAAAAAGAATCACTGCTGTATCATCCGCATACAATGGATAACACCTTAATCTCTTTGTTACCAAAACATAGGCCTCAGATCTCTTGTCCCTGACGAATGTAGGCTGCTAGTTCCAGAGCATTGTTAAATATAAAGGGCAACAAAGGACATCCTGCCCTGCGCCTCTTGTAAGAGTGATGGAATCAGAAAGTTCACTGTTCACCCACATCGTTGCCGTCACTCTGTAATGCAGACAACTCGCCACACTCAAAAATCCCGAGCCAAACCCCATGTTCTGCATTGCATATTTCAAGAATTCCCATTTGACTCTGCTTTCTAAGTGTCTATAAATACTAATAACATATCTGAAAGAATATCCTGTCGAAGCCTCATCACTTTAATGTGTCTGATATTGTCGACACCAAATCTACCCCTCATGAATCCTACCTGAGAACATGAATCAAAGTCCTTACACATATATCCAATCTGCCAAAACATTTGAAAACAACTTCACATCCACGTTCAGCAGCAAGATTGGTCTACAATTCCTGCACTTCCTATGATCCCTGCCTGGTTTAGGAAATGGCATAATCAAAACCTCTCGCATAGTTGGGCATAAAGCCACATCCTGTACAAAACAATTAAACATTTCACTCCAAAACGGAGCCAACTCTTCTCCAGCATGGGGTCTGGCATGGATTCACATGCTCATGAAGATTCCCTTCAGTTTCGTTTCTGAACTGTCTTTCCTCGACACCTGTTGGATGCAAGCGAAGGGCAGCTTCGAGGACAAGATCTCGCTCAACAAAGTATTCCGCCAAGCAATTCGATGGTGGGGCACCTGCGCGCATCTCGCAGCGGGCACAGACTTTCAGACCCCAGCATACCAGGTGACGGTGATGACGAATGCCTCCATGGAGGGGTGGGGAGCGCACACCGGAGATCTTCACGCGAGAGGCCTGTGGCTGCCGGAGGAGAGGCCGCTCCACATCAACATACTGGAGCTCCGAGCAGTGTTCTGGGCCCTCAAGTCATTCCTCCCGTCACTCAAGGGCAAGGTGGTGAGGATCTTCACCGACAACACCACATGTTCTACATCCGGAAGCAGGGAGGAACCAGATCACCAGCCCTGTCCAAGGAAGCCCAGGATCTGTGGGGATGTTCCTGGTACCTTTTCATCTAGCAGGGATAAAAAACACCATCGCCGACTCACTCAGCAGGGAGCTGCGCTCGTGCCACGAGTGGGAAGTACGCCAGGATCAAGTGGATCAACTCTTCCGGCGATGGGGCAAACCCCAAATCGACATGTTCGCGACAGCGACGAACTCCAAGTGCCAGAGGTTCGCCAGCAGGTTCCCTCAGCTGAGGAGAATGAGCAATGCTTTCTCGTTCCCCTGGGACGGCCTGTTCCTGTATGCGTTCCCTCCGTTGCTGCTCAGGCTCATCAACCAACTCAAGAGGTCCCGGTGCAGGATGATCCTCGTCGCACCAACGTGGCCGAGACAGATATGGTTCCCGGACCTTCTGGACTTGTCAGCGTCCCCACCAGTCAAACTGTCGACGGACGCAGATCTTCTCTCCAGAGAAGGAGGCGCCATTCTTCATCACGACCCGGTGTCGCTGAACTTGCAGGCCTGACTCCTGCAGCACTAGAGTTTGGAGGGTACAATATCCCGGCTGACTGCAGAGTGGTTCTTGCAAAGGCCAGGGCGTGCTCAACTCTCAAGTGCTACGGACACAAGTGGAAGAGGTTCTCTGTCTGGTGCCGTGCACAGAAGATTAACCCTCTACGGATTACAGCCCCTCAAGTACTACCGTACTTACTGTCGCCGGCCAAAGCTGGACTTGCTCATGCTTCCATCAAGATACATCTGGCAGCGATTTTCCGATACACCAGAACTGCCGGACGGTCATCCCTGTGATCTCATCGCCTGGTGAAGGAGTTTATGAAAGGACTGTTCCAATCGTTCCCACCGGTGAAGGCTCCAGCCCCGGCGTGGGAGCTCAACATGGTGCTGACCAGGCTCATGGGGCCCGCCATTTGAGCCCTTGCTTTCGGCTTAGTTAAAGTTCCTGTCGTGGAAGACAGCGTTCCTTGTGGCCATCACCTCTGCACGACGCGTGGGAGAGATTCAGGCCCTTTCCTGCAAGCCTCCACTGCAAGACTTTCCACAAGACGAGGGTGGTGCTGAGGACGCACCCCTCCTTCATGCCCAAGGTGCTGTTGGACTTCCATCTCAACAAGCCCTTAGTGTTACCAGTCTTTTTCCTGTCGCCTTCGTCGCCGGCCGAGAGGACTTTGCACTCGCTGGATGTAGCTAGAGCGCTGAAGTTCTACGTGGACCGAACAATGAGTTTTCGGAAGACATCACAGCCGTTTGTGAACTTTGGACCTGTGAACCAAGGGAAGGCTCTCTCGAAGGCTTCCATTTCCAGATGGCTCTCTGGCTGCATCATGCTCTGTCATCGGTTGGCAAACCGACCGTTGCCCGGCCATCCGAGAGCCCATTCGACCAGAGTGATCGCTGCTACCACGGCGTTGTTGTCTGGTGTGCCCCTGCTGGACATCTGCAGGGCTGCTACGTGGAGGTCGTCGCACACCTTCACGAGATTCTACTGCGTCGACTGGGATTCCAGGGAGGAGTCCAGAGTCGGCCAGGCAGTGCTGCGCAACCTGTTCGCTTAAGGTGATCCTGGTGAGGAGGTAAGAGATGCTTAATGTTGAGTTTTATGTAATGCTTAATGTTGAGCCTTGCCACCTCCCGTGGTTGTGCATGTGTGTACTGCTATGTATTCTTATATTCATGAGCATGTGAATCCATGCCAGACCCCATGCTGGAGAAGGAACACGTAGCTTACCTGTAACTGTTGTTCTCCAGCAAAGGGTCTGGCATGGATTCACATGCAAACCCTCCCTCCTTCCCCTCTGCGGCTCTTCACTTGGTCATACTGCCACTTTACGTGCTATCAAATCTGAGGATGGCTGCCAGGGGCGGGGCTTAGGGAGAGGGCAGTCATTGGCTGGGGGCAGTATGACCCAGAGACCAGTGATTGGTTACTACTAAGAAAGACAGATCAGAAACGAAACTGATCCTGATTTTTTTCTTTACCGAGGATTCCCAGCCTGACGACGGGGAATATTCATGAGCATGTGAATCCATGCCAGACCCATGCTGGAGAACAGTTAAAGGTAAGTAACTTGTTCCTTAAACTATCCTTCCGACAGGTCGAAGCAGCACATAGTAGCAGATATACAGGAAGACTGGTTTATACCAGACATCCAGGAAAGCATTACAGAAATGCACTGCCCCACATGTCAAAGTTTCAGTACAGGGATGACATTACGGGGCACATTGCACCGCCCTATTGTACCGTTCTGTGAATTAAACATAGATAATGCTGATATGGGTGAATGTTGCAATGGCTCCAGATACCTCATAGTAGTTTTGCCCTTTCTCAAGGTGGCTGGAAGCAGTGCCTTGCGCACATCGGGATGCCAAATGTGCTGCTAGATACTTGGTATGTGAGGTTTTCCCTCAATGGGGTGTGTCCGAGGTTTTAAGGTCACACAATGGCACACATTTTTTCAATGCACTGTATTAGCACGTCTCAGCACTACTTGGCATTAAGCACTAGATGTGTTCAATTTACCACCCTCAGGGCAACTGCGTACTGGAGGGGATGAACGAGCTCCTCAAAAGAAAATTGTACAAACTGTGTACCATGTTGAAGAACTGGGTGCAATGCTTGCCCCTGGCCCTCTTCAGTTTACGTACACAGCTCAGCCAAAACCACCATTTGTCACCTCACGAGGTATTCACTGGTCGGCATATGCATTCCCCCATATCCTCTTCAGACGCACATACGGCAGCAGCGGTGTTAGGTGATGAGTTAAGAGATTGCTTGACCACACTAAAGCAGGCAATTAAATGTGTCTTCTGAGAGATTGCACCTCCCAGAATTGAGACCGCAGACGCACCGGATGTAGCAACCACGACGGTGACAGATCCTGAGTGCAGGACCACACAACCGCTGCTGCCTGGTGACTTTGTGTACATTCGCAATTTTAGGGATAGGTAGAACAACCCTCGGTTCCATGGGCCCTACGAGGTGGTGTTTTGCACTCCCCTCGCTATTAAGGTAAAGGGCTTCAGATAATGCGTACGTCTCTCCGACATCCTCAAGGCACCTCCAGACAGCACGTTTTGCAGATCAGTTATCTTAAAAGGAGGGACAGCAGTACCTGTATCTACCTCGCCGGCCTGTCCAGGCACGATACGTGTGCAGTTTCGCACTCTGTTGACGGGCCGAAGCCCAGCTGCTAGCTCCATATGCTTTTTTTTTGTTGTTGGGATCTCTCTCTCTTTCTCTCTTTCTCTTTTTCTCTCTTTCTCTCTTTCTCTCTTTCTCTCTTTCTCTTCTCTCTTTCTCTTCTCTCTTTCTCTTCTCTCTTTCTCTCTCTCTCTCACACACACACACTAGGTCTTGTACGTTTCTTTGATGTGTGCCTTTTTGCTTCCATTTCAGGGGAGATGATGAATCTTGCGAATGTAAACAATTGTTCAATAAGTAGGGTTCCGAAGTGGAGGTGCACAAATGACAATGTATGGGCCTATGCTTACTAATGTGGGATGACCATTATTGCAAGTCTGTATGATATTGATGGCACTATAGGGGGGTGGGGGGTCCTATAAAGCGGCGGAATGGGATTATATATTCAAACGGGACAGTACATATAAATGTTAACAATATTAGTGGATTTACATATATCAGTAGCAATATGAATGCAAACAATGGAAATGAATATAGAGTAACAATAGTGTTGATATAAATGTTGTTGATGATTATAACAGGCACAAAACGACAGAGTACGTGCACAATTGGCAATGGGGGGAAACAGTGAAAAGGTTGTTTCCAGCAAGTTGAATATTGTTTAATAATTTGAAACAATGTTATTTTCGATATTACTGTTAAAACTGGCACCCCTGAGAGCGTGTATAGAATTAGGAAAATTGTAATTGGTTATTTCAAATGCGCTTAGTACCCAGAGGTTTCTAACCGCGGACCCGTGGCTGGAACTGGTGTTGGTCCGCGTCGTCTTACTTCCAAGGCGAGTGCGTTGCCCCCTGACCTAACCTCCCGAGCTGAAGGGAAAAATTAAAGATACCTATCAAGGGTTGGGTTTGGATGGGATTGAGGATATACGTCATCCCGAATTTACACAATCGCAGTATACTGATGTGAGTGGCGTGGGAAGAAATGTTGTGAATGGAAGCTGTTATGTGTGTTCACTCATTCCACACGTGTCAGGGGCTCAAAAAGGTGTTAGTAACACAAGCAGTCCCAATTATAGAGGCACAATGCCTAGTTCATCTTGCAGAATAAAAGGAACGTGCCAGGCACACAGTGTGCAACTGCAATTGGTGGGTCCAGATTTTGTGAAATGCAATAACAATCCAAACAACATCAAGTGTGTAGAGTTGCCTTATTTGATGGTGAAAGGACGCAAACGCATTGATAACAAATGGCAGGATACCACACTACCTTGCCTGGCAGAAGGACTGGTAACCTATAACAAGGACATGAGTGGACAATTTCTGTGCACAAATATGGACAGATCATATCACAAAGCTGACGTGGATTGCAACAATGGAAAAGCCGGTGCAAGTGCACAGGGAAGAAATGTATGGACTATGTTTCAGCAGCAAATTGAATATTTGGCGGCTCGAATGAAAGTTACAGTAAGACTCTCCTGATTGCAGAGATGAAGACTGGAACGGCGGCTGTGATGGATTACTATTGGGTCTGTGACCAACAAGCTTACTTGCATCTTCCGCCATCTTGGAGGGGCTGGTGTTCGCTACCCATACTGCACTCAGTGCTACTACTAATCCCAGAAGAACACCTGAAGGAGGAGCACTGCCTGCCGAGGCACCAACTAGCCCTCCTTTATTCAAAGAAGAGAAAAACTTGTCTACACAAGAGCTCCGCAGCCTGACAGGAAAAGGACAGTTCCAACAACTAAAGAGGACAAAAAGATCAAATTATATATCCAAAGACTCCTCCGCATTGCTTGCTGAAATGCCAGAAGAATAGAGACTCTTCAGCTCAGCAGAATCCTTTTTTGCAGCTCTACTGTGGCTGGAATCACAGGCCGCAGCCAATGCCAAATGGTTGCCGATTGTGCGCTGGGAACTGGTCCAACTCACGAATGATACAGAGAACTGGTTCAACTTGATCAAGGTTGAGTTGCATGCATTGAGCCTTATGATGATGCAAAACCACTAGTTGTTGGACATCCAATTACAATATATGTTAACAGGAATGGAAGGCAGGGTTTGTAAAATGTTTGGTGATTCCTGTTAAACGTTCAGGCCTACAGAGGATGCAGAGAATTCTTAGTTATCCCACGCCATTGCAGACATCCATGGCATGGTTGTTCACATGAAGAAGGAGAGAGAAGTACAGGATAGTGGCTAGTT
Source organism: Ambystoma mexicanum (assembly GCF_040938575.1). Lineage (NCBI taxonomy): Eukaryota > Metazoa > Chordata > Amphibia > Caudata > Ambystomatidae > Ambystoma > Ambystoma mexicanum. The sequence goes on along the minus strand of NC_090926.1, from coordinate 1,085,484,810 downwards.
CACCATGGCATTTGACTGACCCCCACCATGGCTAGGTGCGATCATGAAAATATTGATGCCTATCATCGGGTTTATCCTTGTTATTTTCTGCCCCTGCCAACTGGGCCTTCAATGATGTGCCAATGTAGCACCCAATAGCGCAAGAATGATTGCATCAATTGGAGTTTCAAAAGCACCTCGCGAGACAAAAGGCATGGAAGTACAGAGTGAGTTGCCACATTGTGGCACTGAGCATGAAATGCTCCCCATCAAGTGTGGAATTTAAGTTGATCATCTATACCACACTATCCTAACTCAGCTACCTGATATAGACAATTGTATAGAGGTTTAGGTGAACCTGGCAGGTGATGGGGGTTGCATCTATATGACTTGCTAACCTGAGGAATATGCACCTAGGGGGGAGAGTTTGCGGTCAGTATACAGGGTGTGGGTACTGATGAACGGGACACAGCCATAAGTGGAAGCATAAAGGAGACGGCATGAGCGAAGGGGTATTTAATAGTTTGTTACTGTAGATGTAACGAAAGGGGGTATGGTGGGAAGGGATTGACCCCCGTCCCACACCCTAAACATTTTAGAGTACGGTGAGCGGCATTCAAAACACTATGATGGGCTAGGGCAATATAATCAACCCACATAGTGTAGCCCAAGGCGCAAGCAAGACTGACAAGACTGCCATTTTGTATAGATGTTAGTGCATTATGTTAGTAACTATAGTTTGGAATGCATCATTTCATGCACTAGGCCCCAATTGTGAGACAATGGAAATCTCCAACCATGCCCGAGCTCCCATGAGGACAACCCACACCCCCAACCACAATAAAGCTCATTCATTTTTCTAACAGTGTTGCAAAGATGTTTTTCTATCCGCAAGGAATGTGCCCTACAAGGCCGCGATCAAAGTCCGGTGCCTGGTGGGCATGTTATCTCACACTGGCCAAAGCATGGCCCGGCCCATCCCCAGGCGACCACGAGTTATAACCCATATAACTGATTAAACCTCAAGATCCCTGAATTCCATGGCACCAGGTGCCCTTTGACCACCAACCCCGAAGCACAAGTCCTGAAATGTTCAAAGAGGACGGACAGCTCCCGTCTTTGAGTGACAATGGTAAGATTGGTTTTGCGAGGTGGTTGGAGGGATAAATTATAGTTCAAAACGAGGGTAGAGACCTTTGAGCAGGATGGCTTGGATGGGAGTGAGTGAAATGTATGTGTGTGATGATTAGAATGCCCCAGAATCATCTCTTTTGTGCCAGTCTTTAGGCCTGCCAGGTGCACAGTATAAATGATAAAGTAGCATTGTGTTAGGAGTATAGTTAATTTGTTCTTTGACCTTCGTCAGTGAGATCATCATCTCCGCGGCACCCACGTGATGGAAGATGGACGGACTGGGCTGGAACCAATGACCTTGCATCCCTTATCGGGCAGGCAGATCCTGTATAGGCACACATCAATTAACCACGCAGGTTTTTACTGTATATTTTTACGTCATTAATGACAATGTGTTTCTTTATAATAATCTGCTTGTAACCTTTTCCGGCAGAAGGTTCTTAGCAACAGAGTTCTTTGGTGTTGCTCTCATCTGTGTGTGAGATTAAAACTTGTTATCCTTACAAGATCAACTTGGGCCTTTCTTCCCTAGCGGGTTGTATTCTCTCTGTTGTGAGCATTCAGGGACTTGCCTTCACCATTGGGAAACACCAGGCACCTTTTTATACTTGCCCCAGTCCAATTTTCACTCACAATATGCAAGTGGAAATTTTGCTCCCTGGGCTAGATCATTATCAGTAGGAACAATCTATTGTTTTAAAATGTTATTTAACTTGATACATGAATACGTTATTAGTTTGTTCTTCATTAATGGAACACATGCACATTCTTTCTAAATTTTGGCTATTAAAAGTTGACTCTGCGTAAAAAGAGTATGCTATGCCTATGTAGAACACTTAGGGGGTGAGTGGCTTTTAACCCCTGTCTGATAGCTTGCCCCTTTGGTATGCTAATATAGGTCTGGACATTAATGTTTGGTAGATGGATGTCTAATGGATAATTTTGCATGTAAAAATATGTTTTATTCGTTTTCAAAACTATGGGATACATACTCTCTCAGATGTAGAAGTGTTCTGAGCTTGTAAATAAAGTATAAATTCAATTTTCTTTTACAATGACACTGCTCTTCAAGAAGCATCCTCAATGCCATCAAATATGTAGCTCCGTCTAAATAAAGTTGCCTTTCGGTAAAATTCTATAGGAGGAATTTATTAAGATTGTTCTTTTCCAAATGTAGAGCATTCGGGAATATGTTTTTTTTGAGCACCTGGTGGATGTCTACATGCAGTCCACTAGTGGAACTTTCTGAAGATCCCTTGAGTATATTTCATGTGGCTATGCCTAATTGGCATAAATGTTCTGTCTGTGGTTTCTCTGTCTATGTTTTAGATCTTGATGTCGACTAACAGTCTCTTACATTGTGGAGTTCATGTTATTTTTTCACAAACTGATTATGAAATGTTTCAAGCACAAAAACATAATTTCAACAAAGTAATCAAACTATGAAATGTTTTTAATTTGAAAAGATAAAGCTGCTATTTTAAATTACTACCTCCACATAACGTATCCATTTGCAACCTTTTTTTTCTTTATAATAAATAGCCAAAGGAGATTAATGTGGCAAAATATGGCCAAAAAGGCCAAAATATGGCATGAACAATGCATAGAGAAGTAGACACTATGCACTAAATAGGTAAGCACACCTATGAAAATGTGTAGCAGCCTTCCAAATGGGAGTATTGAGACCGGCGGTTATCTTGTTTACATACATACAGCATCAAGACATATAGCATAGACCACTCATCTCAGGGATAACAATAAATGTGTGAAAAGGAGGTCCTGCATATCTGGCATAAATCAGTAATTTGAAGCTTCCTCAGGAGATCTCCTGTGGAGATCTCCTGTGCTAGTAGACAGCATGCCAGAGATCTAAGTTCCAAAACTAGAAAAGGAGATGTTTAAATGGGGAAGGCAGGTATAAGTGGCATAACCAATATGAATACAGCCAGTCACAGCTTAACATAGCCTATACAAAATAAATTAAATTATTGAAAAAATACATAATTACAAGCAATATAAACATTAAAATACCAATATAATGAAGACACATGACCTAACTGGTGAACATTCAGCAACAAAGGTCATAGTACATTGTTTAAACAACAAACACATATGTGTTACAATTGGATCTTTTAAACAAAAACCAACATGTAACTATGTTGTAAAATAACCCCTTATTAATATTGTGCAATGTACAAATGTACCAATATATTGTCCACCACTCCTACATGTTTCTGTTCCAATACAGTCAATGTAGGGCATTCCTCAGGTGTATATAATTCTGTCCCTAAACAATCAATGTAGGGCATTCCTCACATTTATATATTTATAATTTCATTGCTGCCCAATCTTCTCCAAACGGACTGAGCTTCTGTTTATCGCATGAGGCTCAATGCAATACTGAGCCGGATATTCTTTCTCAAACATTCATGGGGATTGCAGAACACATCCAAACCAGTACTAACACAGGATATGACAGTCCAACTCAATTGTCTCACTGAATTACTCTTGGGTAATAGAATCTCCACCCCGCAACATCATCGTATCACTCATAGTAGGCACGCAGCATGGAAACGCTGAGAGAAAAATATGAAGTTAATGTTGTATATGTTTGTATGATACTTGTTGGCCCGGTAACTGTTCATATTCTTTAAGGGCAAGCAGTGGCTAAATAGCTCCCACTATTTTCAGACCTTGTTGTGTAATGAAAGGATCACTTGGAATGTATTGTGTCCTCTAACGTATTCCTCATTTTAGATGTATTCAATGTATTCATCCAGCTTTTGCTGCTTTGGAAAAAATGTCTTGCCAGAGGGCGCCGTGCGTCGATGTCGTCGAGTCGAAGTCGCCCGAAGGACTCTGGCGAGGGTGACGTCATCGGGTATACAAGTAGCACGCGCAACGCCCGTTGGCCTCAGTTCTGTTTTTCCGCAGTATAGATCTGTGTCGCAGTTATTGTGAAGAAATATTCGAGATGTCCTCATCGTCGACCCCGACTACCCCGCGTTCAGGGTTCAAGAAATGCAAAATCTGTGGTTCCAAAATGTCGATCACAGATCTGCACCGAGAATGTCTGTGGTGCTTCAGCGAAAACCACGACATGGAGGCCTGTATGAAGTGTTCAGCAAAGACGGGCAAGGCCTTGCGAGAGAGGAAGGGAAAGCTACAGGTAGATTGAAAACCTGACTGAAAAACCTCAAGCGTCGAGTTGAGAACTCATGAGGAGAAATCTCCTTGACACGAAAGGCGAAAACATGGGTCTAGGTCCCGAAGTGGTTCCCACCACTCTTCGTCTTCGACGAAAAAGTCTAAAAAGAGACGCCATCGGTCCCCTTCCACCTCGTCTTCTGACGAATCCCCCCCAAAAATGAAATGCCCAACAAAACATTCTTCCTCCGAAGAATGGGAAGCATTTAGAGTTAAAATGATGGAGGTTTTTGAAAAGACTAAGCCTTGGTACGTGGAAGCCAGCCGAGAGCGTTACCGTTCCGACACTCACGTACCTTCGAGCCTGGGTGACCGAAGGAGAAAAAATCGGGACCCTTCCAGGACCCCGAGTGATAAAGATTGCTCGAGTCGAGTCGACTGCTCGAGGTCATCGATGCCGTCGAAACCCGACACACCTCGAAGGACGAGCCTTAGAAGAGTGTCTCAATGCCCTCGAAGCTAGCTGCGTAGACGACTGCTATTTCCTCGACACCATCAACGCCTTTGTCAACGTTGACCCCGAAGCCTTCTGTGCCAAAAGTTTCAAAGGCTCCAGTTCAGCCAGAAACGGACAAAATAACAGCAAAAGAAAAAGCTTGTCAGGTACTGTCAGGTTGGAGTGACATATTCTTTACATACAGTATCATATACTCATTTACATTGGGTCAGGGGAGACACATATTTAGTATAGAAAGGTTTTAGGAAGTTATTATGGGTTATATTTTTAAACAGCCAATTTTGCCCTTAACCTTCATTGCAGTCTATGGAAATTGCCCCAAGCCAAGATGGAAAATCTGAAAGTATAACAGGAGTCGTGTATGGAGTTTGGTGGAGACACAGGACAGGAGTCAGAAACTTCAAATTTTCTGAGAAAAGAAGTTTTCAAGTCTCAATCACAAGATAAGTGACTTTCCAGTTTTGTTGAACTTTGTAAAAATGTTATATTTATTTAAGGGATTGAAATTGCAAATCTGTATCTAAAAAGATTGAAGCGCGTACGTTTGTTTTTATCGCTATGTGTCAATTCAAACTAGCGCGTGAGTTTTTTCCCGTTACTTTGAGCCTGCGCGTGTGTCTCTTCGCGTGAGAGTGAAGCGCGAGCGTGAACTTTGGACTCGCGTTTACTGTTCGTTTACGCGAGGGTTTTTTCTGCGTGATAAAATAAAGCGTGTGTACTTTTTCCCGCGATTTGTTTTTTTGCGCGTGTGGGTATTTATTCGTGAGTTGGACTTTAGCGCGTGTAATTTTTTATCGCGTCTTGGACTTAAGCGCAAGTGCGTTTTACCCGCGAATCGGATTGTCAGCGCGTGTGCGTATTTCCCACAACTTGGAGAAAAGCGCGTGTAATTTTTTTTATTGCGTCTTGGACTTTAGCGCGAGTGCGTTTTACCCGCAAATTGGATTGTCAGCGCGTGTGCGAATTTCCCGTGAATTGGAACAAAGCGTTTCTAATTTTTTTTCCCGCCGTTTTGGATTTTAGCATGTGTGCTGGCTTTCCACATGAAAATTCCATCGCAAGTTAAATTCGTTCCTGAGTAAAAGACACTCTACAAAGAAAATATTAAAAACAAATACAAGAACTTAAAATAACTTCCTTAAACTTATTTGAAGACCTTGTTCAAGAATCTTAGGGTTGAGCAGACTAACTACAAAGTTAAATTACATTCATGGACCTACTGAGAAGGCTGAATGATCTATAAGATTCTGGTCCACAAGTAAGGAAGTCTTGTCTGCTTATCACTTCTTTGGGCATTCTGAAGAGAAGTACCAGGTATGGTTTTTAAACTATTTTGGTAAAGGATATAGAGTTTAAGATTAGTATAGTAACCCATGAATAATGAGGTGTATTGCATGTTTATGTTTTAACTACAGGTGAAGAACCAGCGAGTTGATAGCTTCCAGCCTGGTGTTTGTTTCTTTGTCCCTTTCCCCTTTGCCCTGAAAGTGAGGTAAACTGAGCAGTTATATATATGTCAGCTCAGAGTGCCACATTTTGGGTGGATTGTCGGGGGTTCAGCAGCTTCTGCAGACACCAGATTCTCAGCATGACAAAGCTGCAAAGACTACAAAACTTCAGCCTCCACTGTAACAGCTCCTCCAGAAAAAATGTATAAACCTCTGCCAAGGAAGGAATATTTTAAATCCTTACTTCAATTTTTGAAGAACAAGAAAGGTCTAAGGAGGAGGATGTTCCTTTTGGCCTAGAGTATGGCACCCCTAATGTCCCAGAATGTCGAATTTCTGAGGAAAGCAGAATGAGGGATTTAGTGGAAACTTTGCATAACGCTAGTGGAGTTGACACATCACCTGAGACAGTATTTGGCAGACCAGAACCATGGGAACATGCCAGTCCCTCATACAGACAACTGGTGGATTATTTAGGATGGGCTAGACCACCAACTCAGTTCATCCAGGATAGCCTTACAAAATAGGGTGGCCAGAAATTGGGAGACCCCGGACTCAATTTCTCCTGTGAATAAGTCCCTCACTTCAAAATACCGCCCTTCCAGTAGTGACCCCGGCTATCTGTCCAAACACCCCAATCCCGAGAGTCTGGTGGTCCAGGCAGCCACAGCTTCAAATAAGGTGGCAAACCCTTCCATCCCTCCAGATAGGGACAAGCAGCGTGTGGATGGTTGGGCACGCAAGGTATTTTCAGCTAGGAGTATGGCATTAAAATCGGCCAACTCCACATGTGCCTTTTCGTACACTCTGTGGGAGTGCATTGCAATGGCGACGAAGCACATACCAGAAGGGGAAGAAAGGGAAGGATTCCTAGCCATCGTTAGAGATGGAAAGGAGACCATGCAGGAATCCGTTCAGTCTGCATTGGACACTGCAGATAGTGTGAGCAGGTCCATGGCCACTAGCACAGTGTTGCACAGATTTGTATGGCTGCGAAAGTCAGGTTGCTCACCAGACGTGCAAAACCATCTTTTGAACATGCCTTTTGACGGGTCTCACCTTTTCAGCAACAAGGCTGCCGAGAGCCTTGAGAGGTTGCAGACCTCGAAAGCGGTAGCCAAATCTTTAGGAACTGCTATTAGGCAACCTCAACCTTTTTGTGCATCAGGACAATCTTGGAGGGAACAATCCTAACCTTATTACTTATCATATGGAAAGGCGAGAGGAATGGTCAGTCAAAGAGGCCAGAGAAAAACCACTCGTGGTGGACGAGGTAAACGTGCTAAGCCAGCCTCAGCTGCAGCCTCTTTACCATCAGCAGCTGCAGCAACCGCCAAAAAACCGCTTTGAGGATTTGCATCACAAGAGTCACAGCTTCTGCAAGAATTGCGAGCCATTACTTCAGATTTTTGGGCTCTAGAAATAATAGCCCATGGTTGCTGCCTTCCTTTTCTAACGCAACCTCAAAGCAATCCACTGGGGAGACAATCTTTGAAACTTCCAGACACGCTCCTACAGGAGGAAGTCTTAACCCTGCTAGAGAAAGGTGCTATAGAACCAGTACCTGTAGCGGAGAGGAAAAAGGGATAGTACTCCCCATATTTTCTGATCCCCAAAAAGGATGGAGGACTGAGATCCATCTTGGACTTAAGAGGCTTGAACAAGCTCCCCAGGAAGGACAAGTTCAAGATGGTTACTCTTTCTCAGATCCTTCAGGCCCTTCAATTTCAGGATTGGTTGGTGTCATGGAACCTTCAGGATGCTTATTTTCATGTGCCAATCCATTTCAAGCACAGAAAATACCTTAGGTCCGTTATTGGCAACTCGCATTATCAGTTTCGAGTCCTACCATTCGGGTTGACCTCCGCCCAAGGGTCTTCACCAAGTTGATGGTAGTGGTGGCAGCGCACCTCAGGAGAGGGGGGATTCACGTCTACCCCTACTTGGACGATTGATTGATCAGGGCGCGTTCTGCCGAGCAAGCCCTGAATCATCTGAAAGTCACCTGCCACTTCCTCCACAGACTGGGCTTCTCCCTCAATTTCAAGAAGTCACAAATGACACCTTCCCAACAGCTCCAGTACATAGGGGCTGAATTAGACACATCCTTGGCAAAGAGTTTGCCTCCCAAGTCGAGGGCTCAAGACATGGTTTCCAAATTCCAAAATGCCCAAAATCTCCAGGCCTACGACTTATTGAGGTTGCCTGGCCTCATGGCATCCTGCATTTTCCTAGTGCCAGAAGCACGCCTGAGGATGAGATCACTTCAGTGGGCTCTAAAGATTCAATGGTCCCAATTCTCAGGACAAATGACGGATCTCCTTCAGATTTCGAGCAAGGTTCGGCAGGATCTTCTGTGGTGGACTTGGACAGAGAACAACCTAAAAGGAGAACATTTTTGGCAACCATGGCCGGAGATTACAGTAGTGACGACTCCTCACTCATGGGGTGAGGAGCTCATGCCAACGATCTGGCAATCAGCGGTCGTTGGTCTCCATCGGAGTCCAAACTACACATCAACCTTTTAGAACTGAGAGCAATCAGACTAGCGCTGAAGGCTTTTCTACCATCTGTCAGGGGAAGAAATGTCCTGATAATGATGGACAGCACAGTGGCTATGCATTACCTAAACAAAAGAGGTGGTGTAGGGGTCACTACCTCTGTGCAAAGAGGCAATGCGGCTCTGGTATTGCGCAATTCAGGATGGAGTCTCCTTATCGGCAGTTCATCTAGCAGGGGAGAAGAATATGACGGCGGACGCTCTGACCAGGCAGAGTACTGTGTCCCACGAGTTGGAACTGGCTTAGGAAGTCCTTCAGGAGATCTTTGCCCTTTGGGGAACCCCTCAAGTAGACCTGTTTGCGATCAGAATCAACCGGAAGTGGGAAAGGTATTGCTCAAGGAAATTTCCCCCGAGAGGAGCCATAGGGTACGCGTGTTTGGTGGAGTGGAACTTCCTACTTCTATACGTGTTCCCTCCGATCCCCGTCATTCCTCAAGTCACCAGGCGGTTAAGACGGTTCAAAAACCACATGATCCTAATTGCCCAGGATTGGGCCAGGAGAGCATGGTACCCGGACCTTCTAGATATGTCCAGATGCCCTCCGTTACGTCTTCCTCGACGAGAGATCCTTCTCTCACAAAAGGAGGGCCAGGTTCTCCATCCAGAGGTCAGGACTTTCAACCTTCATGCTTGCTATCTGAAAGGCTGAGATACAAGGATTGGGACTTTCCGGATGACGTCATAAAGGTGTTGCTTTCGGCAAGAAGGCCAGCAACAGAATCTTTGTACCGTTGCTGCTGGAATAAGTTTTGCAACTGGTGCAGGGAAAAGAGTGTTGATCCTTTTCTGTGTTCTATTCCAGAAGTGTTATCCATCCTCTTATCATTGGCACATAGAGGTCTCAATGTTGGGACCATTAAAAGTGATCTTGCAGCTCTTTCCATCTTCAAGCGCTCTTCCGAAGAATGTTCCTATTTTAAAATTCCTTTGAAAATACAATTCTTAAAGTGACTCACAAATGTGTTCCCTCCTTCTTTCCAAGTCCCAGTTTGGGACCTTAATCTGGTTCTAAAGATTTTGATGGTTGCCCCTTTTGAAACTTTGCACACATGTCCTTTAAGATTACTAACACTGAAAACCGTTTTCTTGGTTGCTTTAACATCTGCACGAAGAGTGAGCGAGTTGCAGGCACTGTCTTCTGGGCCACCCTACACTGCGTTCCACAAGGACAGAGTTGTATTGAGGGTTAAACCCTCGTTCTTACCTAAAGTTGTGTCTGATTTCCATTTGAATCAGAAGATCATTCTGCCCGCGTTTTATCCTCCACCTCATCCCAGCAAGGAGGAGGAAAGATTGCACAGACTGGACCCGAGAAGAGGTCTAAGCGTTTACATTTCTAGGCTCTACAAGCTTAGAGTGGATGATCAACTTTTCATTGGCCACACCGGAAGGAATTTGGGTCAATCGATGTCAAAACAAACCTTATCACGTTGGATTGTGCTTTGCATTTCAGAATGCTACAGATTGGTGGGCAAATATCCACCAGAAGGCTTGAGGGCCCATTCAACCAGAGGCATAGCCTCTTCGACAGCCCTTCAAAGAGGTGTTCCCATCAAATCTGTTTGTGAAGCGGCAACTTGGTCTTCGCTGCACACTTTTTCTAAATTCTATAATCTGGATGCTTCCCACTCTAAAGAGCTCGCTTTTGGTAAAGCAGTGCTGTATTCAGCTATATAATATTAAACATCTACTCCCTCCTCCAAAAAACCGTTTACACTGCTTTGGGAGTCTATCTAAGATGAGGAATACGTTGGAGGACACAATCCAAATCGAAGAACAAGTTACTTACCAACTGGTAACGTTCTTTCGACTGGATGTTCCTCCAACATATTCCTCATTGCCCTCCCATCCTACCCCTCTGTAGATTTTCCGGTGTTATTACCACTTCAACTCTCGCAAGGCTGACACCTGGCTACCTACACTATCTATACAGCAGAGCAAGAGGGGAAAAACAGAACTGAGGCCAACGGGTGCCGCGCGTGCTACTTGCATACCCGATGACGTCCCCCTCGACGGAGGCCTTCGAGGTACTTCGACTCGACGACATCGACGCACGGCACCCTCTGCAGAGAAACATTTTCCGAAGCAGCTAAAGCTGGATGAATACATTGAATACATCTAAGATGAGGAATACGTTGGAGGAACATCCAGTCGAAAGAACGTTACCAGTTGGTTAGTAACTTGTTCTTCTAACACAATGGGGTATACAATACCACATTAAAAACAAGTCTGGCCATACCCCAACTTTGACGATGGAAAATGATTCAAATACACTTTTTCAATCTAAACTGCTTCATTCTGTACCTTCTCTTCACTGGAAACATATTTATTTATTATGTGTAATTGCATTAATTTGCTTAAATGTCTCTACAATACAGTTATGGGAGTACAAACTCCATCTCGCCAATGCCCTGTGCTGTTTTTTCATACTTTTTGGTCTTAAAGCTAATCTAAGCCAAAAGAGTATCAGGATGTGGTAAATTAAACAGTTATGTTTTCTAAGCTAATATGGCTGTGGCTCTCCCTCTGAGTCTCTAGTATATGCTTTATTTTATTTAAAAAAAAAAGTTTAACATTTGTAAAGTGTACAAAGCAGCCCTTGGGCATTGCGCTGTTGCAAGCAAGAATACTTAGCTTAGTTACAATGCAGAACATGAAGGTAGGGTGAGCAGACATAAGAAAAACATGGCCCGTAGTGGCAGAAAACCAAAACAACAATGAAAACACAAGTGGAGGTTCATGGTTACATTGAACCTTTACATCAGTGACAAGAGGAGAGTACCCCAAAAACACAGTTAGGCGTCACACCTAGCCAGGTGAAAGGTGCTCTTTGGTGTAGTAGGAGAGGCTGTTAAGGACAGCAAGGGACAAAAAGGGACAGGAGTGGCTAGTTGAAGAGGGTGATTTGGGGGCTTTTCCGGAAGGAAGTGAGGAATGTAAGATTCCTGAGGGTGGTGGGAAGAGCATTCCATAGTTTGGGTGCAAGAAAGGGAAAACTAGCACATTTTGCTTTGGCCCGTTTTACTGTGAGGATGATCAGCTAGTTGGTGTATTTAGTTATTTTGGGTCTTGCCGAGTTGTTTGACAATTTTATCACAGAGGTACGATGGGGCTGTGAGTGCAAGGCATTTGTGTGTAATGGATAAGGTTTTAAAAGTGATGCGCTTTGCTCTAATAGGTGATATGACGTGTTTAGGTTAAAAGATTATAGGGTTTAGGAGCATGACTTCCCTATTGCTCAATACAATTAAATAGAATTGGGGCGCAGGACTTAAATAAGTTGAATACTAATGGTTGCACCTCCACTCCAGTGTCAAACCTTCCTGCTGAATGCGGGTGTAGACTGCAGTTGCTCACAGGAAAGGTAAGTGTATTTGTCCTATAATTGCAGGTTATCCAGAAATGGAGGACCGCTTGCATGCGCCTTGTGGGGCTACTGAATAGGGATTCCCGAAGGCGTACTGTGTAAATACAACACCTGTGAAGGCCAAATGCGATTAGACCATCAGAATAAGCACTCCTTCTCTCCAAAGGATAGATGTGCTGAAAAATTTGACCATTATTAGTTCTGCATACCACAAAAGCGACTTGGGGAGGAGGAGCTTTGAGGAACCCCAACGTTTAATACCTCCAGGTAGCACTTTACATAGCGGACATCACACGTCCCCAGAACCTGAGTTCAAACTCAAGACTTGGTCACAGCCTTAAGGGTACTAATATTAAATCTGTGTAATAACGCCCTGTTGAACCAAACTTTATTTGTCTCATTTGTTCAATATAGCAGTTTAATAATGATTGATTTCCTTGTGCACATTCCCAAGAAATAATAGTTAATAGGGGCTTTGTTTAATCAGGAGTCCACGTTCAGCACATGACTTGGTAAGATTGATTTCATGTTATCTGTGCTCTTGAATTTAGTGAGCTGGTCACTATCTGCCAGTGTTGACCTCCCCTTGTTCCCCACACACTTTCTTTGCTACCAGTTTTTGATCATGCTTTCCATGTGCCAAACATTCACATGGCTTGCAAACAGAAAACTGTACGATGTTTACTTAACTTGCTCTGTGCAAGTGCAGTTTGTACATGAACAAAATGCTAACGGGTCCCACACTTTTTGGACAATGGAGTGGGTCTCTTGTAAACTCTTTTTGTGCACCAAACATTGAAACCCAATGACAGTGCCACACAAGTTACAGTTTGTGTAGCAGTACACTTTTTCAAAGAGGAAATACAGTGTTTAGGTGCAACGCATTTCAGTTGTCTCTCTGGTATTCTTTCTCTGTTGTATATCTGGTGCTGAGGACCTGTTCTGACTTGGGCACTGCATCTAGACAACGGCTCAAACCCCCCTCCTGCCAACGGTGAGACCTTAGGTGTATTTCCCCCATCCTGTGACATCCCAGCACAAACTCTCAACAAATCCAGATGGCAAGAAAGATACTCCAACATTTTAGACATCCTCCAGCATCATCCGTCTCATCAGCATACTGCACACACACTAAACTAGCTAATTAATATAGGTTACCATGTTTTATTTTCACACAAGAGGCTTCCGGTGAATCCACAGTCCGGGCCACCACATGTTTTTATCCTGGAACACTGAAAGGCTTAAAAAGAATGTTTCCATCCTGAACACCAAAGCCTGCCTTAAGTATTTTAGTGAGAATTGAATCTTTTAGCTAGATTCATTGCAAACACCACTAAAAAAACGTGCTTGCATGGTATATATTCCTCGCTGGAATTTGAAAAATGTATGTAATGTAAGTGATTGGAGGGAGAAAAGGGAACTAGTAAAGTATAGTTTATTTTACAATAAATTGAAATAAATAGCAAGTACTTTCAATAGATATCAAATCTTTGTCTGCGTATATCCAGATTGAGGATTTTCTTTTCTTTTTAGGTGCCAGATACGTCATATGATGCCTCTGCTTATTTCCCTGAAGAGGAGTGGAATCATTTGAAGCAATGGCAGAAGGAACTTCACAGGAATGTGATGAATGAGATTGACCAAGCATTGAAGTCTCTTGGTAAATTACATGTTCTCTAATTATGGGAAAGGCTTGGCTCCTTTCAGAATGGAAATGATTCTTTTCACTTAAATTCGATATTTGTAGGAGCACATATTGTACACCTAGCCAACAATGACCTAACGGGACACGCTACTGGAACAGTTCCATTTAGGTTAGCATAGTACAGGGATTGGAAGCAAGGGAACGTAGAGCAACAGTTTTGATACCAGGTCCCTCGCTTAGAAACTGGTCACTTGAACCTGCCTTGAATTGATTGTTTTAAAAAACATTAGTTCATTCATTGGGCTTAAGTTTTCTGGACTGGCTCCAAATTGAAGAACAGTCCATTAGTTTAAATCTTGAAATCATGCATGCAACGCAGACCACCACTAGCCATAGCTTCCTAGCAGCTTAGCTAGCAATTCCAGATCCAGCCTGGGGTCCTGGATAATCCCACTGAAGCATTTAATCTCCTGTATAGGAAAGTCAGGGCACTTTAACAGTGTGCCCTCCTGTGATGGATTACATCCCTTCTTCCACTTACTGAACCAAGGTAGCCCCCGTTGGCTGTTTTGACACCAAAGTAGGTTAAAGATGTTTTAATGCTCTGAACTGTGGTATGACCCAGCCCTTTTAGATGAGGTAGCAATACTTTGAGATAGATGGGGATGCAGAATATACTCAAACATCAATAATCGAACTGACTCAGGAAGTTGGCAAAATACGTCTGTTTTAATATCAATTATCTAAAACAGGGAGTTAAAAAGAACATCCAAGAACTCGCTTGATCTTCTCACTCAATGCATTTCATAAAAAATGTAGTTCCTATACTAAAAACTCACCATCATTGACATCTACCTTCGTGGCAAACTACAATAACCTACTTGGGAAAGTGATTGGCTCACAGGGAGCATCTAGGTATACCTTCTATATTCGTCCGGGAAGGTGATTGGGGTTCTAACATCAGGTGGGGCAAGTAAGCCCTCCTCTAGGGCAGATTTCTACGAACGTCATCAAATATACGATATCCGATTGGTTATACCTACCATAAGGCTCTCTATTACGTGGCCCTCTCTAATTGGTTGGCACCCTAGTACCCCTCTGTAATATTCCACACACACGTAAGCATCACACAGACTGGCATCCAGGTGCTGGTGGGCTGGTCATGACCATAGTTTCCCACCAATTAGCCTGTCATCTATCATCACTCTTGCAGCCTACCTGTCAATTAAGGCTTTGAACTAGCCTTGGAAATGTTCTTTGCTGTGGAGAATACGAGGGAGTATAGGCATCATCTATCTCTTGTTTTCAGTTAGTCATAGTATCTATTTTCATCCAACCACGCGACTGCAGACCATGTTTTAGAGTCCTTCTGCATTTAAAATATGATTAAATGATGAATCTCTGACGTCTTCAATGTTCTCACTCCTCACCTAAGACAGGAGTGTTGTTCTTTTCACACATTCTGTAACTGCTATATGAACATTCTACTTGGTGCTGGGCCAGCCAAGCCTTTCTTTAATCCACCTCTGTTGTTAACTTTTCGATTTCTAACTGCGGCACACTGAAAAGCCTTTCTGCTCACGGGATCCAGCTCTGCTAAAATACGTTGGGGAATCATCCAGAACCCATACATTCCTATGTATGTACGTTGGTGCATCGCCGCAATCTATTCACTACATAGCCAGCCTTTAAGAATACTTTGGCTGCGCGCGTTACTGCATCTGTACAGTTGTAAAATGACTTGATATATTCTTCATTATTTTTTTAGCATGAACATATTTACCTCAAGGCCGAAAAGTTACTCATCTTTAACACCTCCTCTTTAGAGCCTATAGAATGTCTATGGTCTTCAACTTCTTGTCTCTTTTCTAGGTGCGCCAGCTCTGCTTTTGCATGACGTCACTGAACTTCTCTTTTGCTCAGTTTTCACACTTCTTCTGGGATTTCATTGAAATGGCCACCATATTGTCCTGAATGCAGGTATGGCTTCCTCAACCTTACTTCCAAGATCCTTTTCGGTATAAGTATTTTCACTGGCAGTGCACGTGTCTCACACTGTGGCTCCCAAAATATAGGCAGCATGGGGGGCAGAGCTTTGGGTGGGGGTACTTGGCTCCACCTCTACACTTACCGCCCCCCACCCCCTTCTGGGCAATTCATCAACCACTCTCTCATCTACCATCACATCTAGACATACTTGTCTAAAGAAATGCTTCTTTGGAACCCATATCTTTGACTCCTTTCAGGCATCCTGCTGATTTCACATGTTCATCAGTACTCCAGGACATGAGCATGCATTGTCCACTTTGACTACAGTAGATCCATTTCCCCACATACATCTTGTGGTTCTTTCAGTGTAGGAACTTCGTTCCTTCTGGTGCATGAATGCTGGTTTTCATGTAGTCGCTTATTTCTTCATCTGTTAGCTCTTTGATTTTCCATCCTGATTCAAGACCAATCATGATCTTCATTCCTACAGCTTTCTTGGCAATCTTCATGCACTGTGAGATTATTATCCTGATCGCACAAAATCCAAGCAATATCATCACTATCGGGGCTCCAAGGAACTTGAACATATCTGCCATCCATTGTGGATCCCATGAGAATATGGATCCAAACCAACTGTCATCAGCAATTTCTTCCACTTCGTCTATCATCTGGAAGTGTAACTTCATCAGCATCGATATGGCCTCTGTCAAGGAACCATTCTCATCATGAAAAGGTAAGAACGTGCAACATGATTCTCCAATTTTGGCACAAACACCTCCATCAATAGCTGTGATCCAGGACGTATCTGTTCTGAAGAGTCATCAGTCGTATGGCTCTCCGCTCTTCCTTGATAGCATAAAAACCCTTTTTTATTTTTTTTTATTTGTCCTTGGTTGAAAATGAACCTTTACAAAACATCAGTAACACAATTTGTAGATACAGTTTTAAAACATAACAAAACATTAAAAACCGGTTCATCACAGAATGGAAAGCGCCATTTTAGAATAGTCAGCTCATCTGTTTCCTTATTCCAATAGCATGTTCTTTCCCTTGTATGGTATAGGTTCATTTTAAACCTCATATAGGCTGACCTAGTAGACCTACTTGGAAAGGATTCTAGGTAGGTGGACCATGGAATATTTTGTTGGGAATTTAACATATTCAGTATATGTTTTGTAGTGACCTATCTCTTGTAGAGTCTGGCACCAATCATGTTCGAATAATTTCTTTTTAGCTTATCCAGGTCTTAAACATAGATCAGCAGATGTAATATTAACCAAGTTAAATTTCCTCCATTTCCTTCTGATAAGAATTTAACAAAGGAACATTGTTCAATAATAGGTTATTTTCTAAGTCTTGGTATAAGGAATTATTGGATGGCATTATCATTTTTGCATAGTTTGATAATTGCCTCCATTTCCTTCTTGTGGATAGGGCAGTCAACCCAAACTCGTGTCCGAGTATAGTATTTGGCAAGGACAATGGTAGATGTAATGCCGATTTCGATAACCGTACCTGTAAAGAGTCCAGGTATGTTACTCATATTCAGTAGGCATATATCTAAGGAATAAAGCAGCACACTTTCCACCTTTTTAAATTGAAAAAATCAATAAGGGGAACCAAAGAATATTTGCAATATTTTGCCACACTTATTTTTAGCTGCGAAAGAAGGGGCCTAGCTCTCAAATTTAATTGATCGACCCATAGCTTAATCGATTTCCTATCAGATAAATAATATCCCAAGTAGATGGTTTCTTCTATTAAGGGAATAGGTATATTCAATATTTGCCATTGGAAATGTTTTTTTTCCTATTCTTTAGATCAAATATCATTATCGCAGTTTTAGCCGGGTTAGGGCTCAAATTGTGCTCTTGCAAATTTTTCGAACAAATTCAATTTAGTTTGAAGTCCTGTTGGAGTGGGGCCGAAAACATAAGATCATCAGCAAAAGTAAACCATTGCAGACAAAGTATTCCTAGTTTAGTTGAAAAAAGATTTAGCTCCCGCCATAGGTGGTCCAAATCAGAAATATACAGATTAAAAAGTGTAGCATCAGGATTACATCCCTGTTTGAGACCCAAGAATGTTTTTATTGGGTCCGTAGTCGCTCCATCCTTTGTAATACGTATTCTGTAAAATGTATCTGTGTGCAATTGAACAAGCCAGTAAATCAAAATTGGAGGTATGCCTAAATTTGTCAATTTGTACCATAAGAGGTTTCGGACAACAGAATCAAAAGCCACAGACATATCGATCAGGGCTATATAGACAAGGCATGCATTTTTACATTTGGTACCCGAAAGTATATGGCACCTAATTGGTACCATTTAAACCAGTTTGGAATTTGGAATACAGAGCATGTTGATTAGTATGTTGTTCCAGGTCGTAAAGTAGTAATATTGCAAAAATCTTAGTTCTCTGGTAAAGAGGGGTCCCCCTTTTTATAAATGGGGATAATATTCAAAGTTACCTAGGACTGGGGAATATTTCCAGTAGAAATAACGGTCTCAAATCTAGATTTCAGAATATTAGCCCACAGTATGGGGTCTGACTTGAAGACACAAAGAGGGATCCCATCCGGACCAGCAGATTTTGAAAAAGATACTTTACCGATTGCCCACTTTATATCATCTAGAGACCATTGCAGCCGTCCCAGTTCTTTATAACTTTTTGGTACAAAGGTTCGGGTTTTGAATATACCTGGTAGTTTGAATTTTGTTTAAATATATTCTTGCCAAATCTTAGCGGGAATAAGATTTGCAGATGGAATTATATTTATACCATTAGTGCTCTTGATAGTTTGCCAAATAGTCCTTGTATCATACTTACAGATGGCTTTAATCAGTGCAAAATTGATATTATTATAGGTCAATGCGCGCATTTCTCTCAACTAGTTCTTATATTTCAACATTAAGCGTTTCCTAAGTGTATGATAGTTGGACATGTAAAGATGGTTCTTTTTCAGGTTTTTTAATTCCCTATTTTTGTCCCTTTTTATATTTTACATACTGGCTCATAGGAATGGGAATGATTCCTAGTTTCCACAACTTTTGCCTGAAAGTGCAGAAATGCCTTCTTAATAACACTGGCAGAGTTTGCTTTTTATCTGCAGCTGTCATATGATGGTTTAATCTAATGCCAGTGGATACGTATGTCATAAAACGTTTGCATAAACCCAAGTTCCATCGCAGCGATGTAGTAGGACGGTGTAACTCAGGGAATGCTAAAGCGGGGACAACATCTAATAGAGAATGGTCAAGCCGAAGAGTTATCGATAAAGGTGCATGATCTCCATGTTTTATAGGGTAGATTTTTAAAGGACTCGCTAGATGGCTAATTCTATGCGATAAGCATAAATAGTCAATCATAGAGGTATTTCCCTCCCGACTCTAAGTAAAGTGGGGTCCCTGTACATTGTGGTGAACAATATTGATATCCCAATCAGGGAGGTAGGATTTCCAAAAATGCCCTCTTTGCTGCGCTAGCAGTGAACGACTACCTGCCCGGGAATCAGTCACTTTCCTCTTACATTCAGAATTAAAGTCACTTCCTATAATGATATCGCAATCACCGTTTTGGGAAAAGTGGGTTTCAAAACAATTTTCCATTTCATCAAATATAGCTTTGATTGATATGGTCACAGGATTCCAATATAACTTTGATAGCAAAATCGGTTTAGATTTTTTGTTTGAAAAATTCAACTTAGTACACAGAAAGCTACCTGATTCCCAGACAAGTTGCATATGGCACATATTATTGTTAATGGCAATCGCTAAACCACCTGACGGCCGACCCCCATTAACCCTAGTAGCAGGAGAACAATATGTTCTATAGCCAGGAATAGTTAATGCGTCCATTTTCATAGTTTCTTGTAGTAAGAAAATACAAGGATAATTGTCCACAGGTAGTAAATTGAACCAATTCTGAAAATTGTGAAACCACAAGAGTTCCACGAGATGACATTGAATTTCTTTTCTGTAGATAGCTAGAGGGATTG
This sequence comes from Ambystoma mexicanum, assembly GCF_040938575.1. Classification (NCBI taxonomy): domain Eukaryota; kingdom Metazoa; phylum Chordata; class Amphibia; order Caudata; family Ambystomatidae; genus Ambystoma; species Ambystoma mexicanum. The sequence goes on along the minus strand of NC_090926.1, from coordinate 1,085,465,024 downwards.
TGATGAGTTGTTTAAATTTACAATAATTTTTAGCATGGGTACAAGCCATGACATATCTTTGTTATTCCCTGCCAATCCTAAAAGTTGTGCAATTATTTGATTCCGATCATTGCTATTTGTTTTATTTTCCGGAGAGATGGTACTATTATTATACGCCATTTGCGGTGTATATGATATAAACTCCTGTGCACTATGTTCATTACGAAACATAAGTAAGGAAAGGCCTTGTTCTTTTATCTCAGCCCTATATGACCATATATATTTCGAAATTGCTTCAGATGGCAGGTAACAAATCATTCTATGATTGTTGACTCTTGCTAAGGAAATCCTTGTAAGATCTGCTGAAGTAAGAGACCTCAGTTGCGCAATGCGGGATAGTATCTCAAGAAAATAGGCTTGATTAATACGCACCGCACCCAGAGCATACGGATTACCTTCCAACCCAATAATGTTAACTTCTTTCATTCGCAAATTGCTTCCAGTACTAGAAGACATAGAGTTGATAGTTTTAGTGGTATTATGCAAATTATCAAACGTTCCACTTCTCCTATCTTCTAATGGAGGGTTAAAGCCCAAAGACGGAGGCAAGTGCAATTGGACAGATACTTTATCTGTTAAGTCATTAATTAGATTCTCAGATTATCTCAAGCCCTCCTCCAGCGCTTTTCTCAGTGTTTGTAGAATTTCAGCCCGATTAGTGCTGTTCTCAACATTCCCTGGATTTATATTAAAATCCTTAGAGACTCAGGTCCCATGTGCGGAACATTCTTGGCCATCCCCAGTAATGGGTGCAGTCTGCTTACGTTCACATTGATGCCCCTTTATTTCAGCGGGGATTGTCTGTTGTATGGCTTCGGATAATTCACGCACTTTCCTGGCAATCTTAACAATGAGAAACTTCCCATTGTGAGTTGGGTCGTTTGGGTCGCTAGGATTTTGGGAGAGAGCACATGCTTCAAGATAAGATTTCCGATGCTAGGGCACACCCTGGGATTCCAAGGTTGTTGGGAAATCCAATTTAGAAGATGTTACCGTACTAGAAGGTTTAGCAGGAACAGACAAGCAACTTCTGCCACAGATTGGAAAATATAACTTTAGATTTTTTTGTGTAATTGCTCAGTAGATGCCGATAGCGCAAGGTTTATTCCAGTCAGGATAGTATGCTTATTATTTCCTTGGATAGCGGGTATATTTAACAAAACATTGCTCTGATTCTTGGAAGAGGGAGCAATCTTTTTGTTTGTTTGGTTTATCAATGAGCTCTAAATGCTCACAGCTTTTCGGGATAGGTGGTAAGAGTACTGCTTGGCTTTCAATTGGGAACTGCACTAGAGCAATATGGCCATCCTCTGCAGGGTGAGGCACTTCATTTTTTAAGGGCTCACGTGCGACCAAAGGGGCCTGATCAGCAACATTGTTCTCATCATTGCGTTTCTTTTTTTGCCAAGAGGAGTGCCTCTTTTTTCCTTTTTGCTGTACGTTTCAGGGCTCGTAAGTAATTTTTTTTTATCCTCCGTGACATCAAATTAGTCGCATGATTAGTGTCATCAGGGGAACCCTGTTCCTTATCTGTATGGACCATAGCATTTAAGAGGGCCGAAGGACTATCTGGAGTATCTAATCCTTTTGTACAAGGATTATTTACTATATCGGCTGATGGGGGTTGTTTTAGTTCATCTATCGAGGCCCTCGGAGCCTTTATTTCGTCATTGATCGAACATGTAGGTAGTCCAAGGTATTGAGAGCCAGGAGTAGTTCTATTTTCTATAGTATAGGTATGAGAAGCAGTAATACCCACAAGCCCCTCAATGAAGTTTGCGTACTTTGTTCACATCGTGTGTTGTACAGTAATGATTTCTTTAGAAGGAACGTACTTTGGAGTAAATGACTCTTATGCTATTATAAAGCCTTCTATTCTATCCAGTTTAGACCAGACTTGTTTCGTAGATTTTTTGATTTCCCTCAGTTCCAAATGTGACAAATCATGGCCCTTATCATGTAAGTCCAGGATCCTAATGATCACTGGAATGGTATAAGGACGGGTCTCCACATTATTATCAGCAGTCGAATTCCTTGAGAGGGAATACTGCAAACTATAATTCATTGCAGGCTGAGTTTTTTCGGGGGGAGTAATTAAAACATTCAGGAATAGTTTCCTTATGTATGTCCATATTCGTAGGGCTGATAGTTGCATTTTTTAAAGTTGTGTTTGTCGAAATCTGAAGGGGGTGCTCAGCGCTCATTGTTACAGATGGATTATATTCACTCTTAAGAGCGTGTGATACCAGGGGAGTTAACAATCCAATAGAGTACTGGACCTGCCTGTCAAGATTGGCCATATTTTCAAGTCCAAAGCTGCCTTTATCGTTCGCCTAAGGACAGGCAATTGGAGAAGTAGAACAAGATTTCCTAGATTGTGGTCGATCTGAACCAACCAGGTGGTCATCTTTAATTCGGATTGGAGTAGGAGGCTCTGATATATAATCAGGAATCTCCTCTAAATCGTCTCCAGCCAAAGGAAAGTAGACCTGTGCGGTATGGGCAGATAGTATACCGGCCGCTAGATTAATTTCCTATGCAATGTATGGCGCTGCAGATATGGGGTCAACATAAGAAGTATTGCCTGAGCAGATCGTAGAATCAATAATGTTACACGTGAGTGGGTGTGAAAAAATGCTGTGAACCAATATCCAGCACTCTCTAAGAAGGAGCCAGCCCTGCCCAGTCCACTGATATCAGCCCAGCCTCAGCCCAGCCCACTTCAAAACGTTCTTTAATCAAAAGTCAATTACTCTGGTAGACGTAGTCTATGCGCTGTGTCCGTTAGCGTTTTGCTTCTGAATTACGTGCAGACCTTCCTCTTGAGCATGAGTAAAGTGTAATAACACAACAAAGTCCAAGTCCTTCACCACAGCTTACCGCAGCTCAACAGCTCACTTAGGAACTCACTTGGATAAATCCCTTTATGGTAGTGTTGATCGTCTGCAACAATTCCCATCTGGTTATCTGTAACCTCTTGGTGGTTGCATCCGTCGGGATCCTGGGCATGAAGATTATCGTGAATATCGATCAAGTCTTACTAAACAATCTGTGTTCATATGGGATGGAATCAAAGGTTTCTATTGACTTGGCTGAGAAATAGTTCTCTCTCTTCATTCGATTCAGGAGCTCAAAGGATCTATTCTTCCTCAGGTGACCATCTGTTTTTGGAAACTCCCCAATGTTCAGGTCACTTTTAGGAATCACCAATGCTGGCACATGAATATGTAATATAGAACATAGTCCTGCCCAATGTTTGAGCAGCTTCATATAAGCTCTAGATCCACAAGCCCAGTATTGATCCATTATCACTGCTGTTCCAATGCTCATTCCTGTCGCGTCAAAGATTCAACCACACTTCTGATTCTCTCCAACTTTTCTTGTGCCATTGTTTCTGAAGCATAGCTTTGCACTATCCAGAGGCACTATCTGTAAGGGCCATCCTTTATCTTTGACCCATGTCAGTAATTTTGCAAGTCTCAGCCATAAAGGTTTGCATCCATTCTCCACGATGTCAATGGTCAGTTTGTAGCATCCAATTACTACCCACGCTCTGCAGATTACTACTCCTTCCTCCCATCCATCTGGAGAAAGTACTGATCCCCCAAATCTGCATTTGGCCTCTGTTCTATCAACTTTGTATTTCTTCTGCAGATTTTCCTGGACTCTCAGGTCTTCTGTTCACTTCCCATTTGATTCCAGTCCCTTTCACTCCACGCTGTTCATATCTTATCACATGGTTTCTGGTGTATGCTCTTGCTGTTGTCTTTGTGTCTTGAACATAATCATCTTCATCTAGAGCTGTCCATTCTGTTTCCCATACTAAAGATGCTGTTTGGCCCGTGAACTGACCTCTTGCTCGGCAGAGTGAAATGTGAGATGGGCAGTGTGCTGTCTGGACATCTATTTTGATGGCTATGAATATCTTAGACTTTCCCATACTGTAAGGCAGGAGTGCACATACATAGCATTCCTCCTTTGAGGTTCTTCTTCCTACCTCTTTCATGTGCTGATACCACATATTGTTCCCCAAATGTGCTGTGCTGTCTAGATAATCATTTAGTCATGATCATCCTCGCTAGTACTTCTTAGGTCTCTTTTTTGCCTCATGAGCGTCTCTAATCATCTCATAAAGTATATCGGCATAATTCCTTCTCACTAGGGGAATCATAGGGACATTTGTCAGTGAAATCGGTGTCTTTACATGTGCTAATGGTGTAGGTCTCTTCCTATTGGCATAATACAAAGGTATCCAAGAATCATGAAGAACTTGCAAAGCCGACCTCCCCCCAAAGGGAAGCCCAGACCTATCTGTCACAGGACTAGGTGCTTTCACACATACCACTGGAGTAGGGACAATCACATAAGGCCTTGGCTGCCTTATAATTGCCACATCTGTACCCTCCTGCTGCATAGGAAGTTACACAGGAACTACTGCCTTGTTTGGATCTACATAATAGGCAGTACGTACTGTGAGAGAGAGAAGAATAACAATAAACATAATGCATGTATATATTATATACCAGCATGTCAATTTTATACAGCAATAGCTTCTTGCTCGTCGTGGTGCTCTTTTCGTTGTTTGCTACATTGTTGTTGCTCTCAATGTTGCCCATAGTGCTTATGATTACTTTGAAGGAAGGAAAGAACACATTTTAATCTGGCAATGTCATTAAATATTCAGACAACTGCTGGATCTGCTCCACAAGCTCCACAAGCAACTGGCTAATTGCAGGGTGGTTGATAGGATTCTAAATGAACACAAAAGAGTCATCTTTTTGCCAAACCAAATGAGGATGTGCTTCCAGCAAATGGTAAAAGATCAAGGCCAGTAAGTTGTGAATATCATCACTCGATAGATCCATCCATGCGTTTAAAGAAAAGTGTCAGGCAGTGAACGGATCTGCCTGCAGATTTCATGTATCAGCCAATTTATTGTAGGTCGATTTCAGGGATCTCTCAGGAATACATGAGTATTGGTTTGTCGTCCAACAAGACAAGGATGCTCTTCAATCAAGAAATAAAAGACAATTCCAAGCAGTTTGTGTGCATCCTCATCAGGTAGGACCATCTGTATTTGCTGTACAGAATTCAGATACCTGAATGATTTGCTCGATTATGGCTGCGAGCAATCTCCTTACGATTTGACCATTTTTAGGATCTTGCAAAAACACAGTTGTCCCAACCAATGAAGGATATGCACGAAGAATGAAGACGAAAACAGTAAGAATGATCTGATGAACGTTGCCATTAGACACCACCATGGGCGCCTCCAAAGAGAAACTCAGTAAGAAAGGAATCTGGGAACTGCTCCCTCTTCAAGTCATCAAAGATGAACTCTAGGTCTGGCATTTCTTTTCCCTTCAAGACTTCAATGTGTCTCAGTCCAGTGTTAGAAAGCTCTTGTGGCTCAAGAACAATAGCATTTTCACTCCTTGCTTAGCAGCTACAGAAAGTGTCTCGAGTGAACCACAGTCCAATGAACTCTTTATCGGTCTAATGCACAGTCTCTGCGTTCTTCTGCCTTGTCATCGATCTAGTCTGCACATGCTGAACTTCTTCTCTATGACTTGCTTCTGAATGGGATGGGGGGTGAAGCGGTCTCACCGGTGTAGATCTTCACATCGCAGAGGAATATCCAAGCGTGTCTCCCTAAGGCCTTCACTGCCCATGGTGTGACGTCCTCTATGATGAAAGGACCGTTCATTTTGGGTTGATGCCATTTGCGGATAAAGTTGATGATCAAAATTTGATCTCCGGGAAATAACTTTGGCAATAATAGTTCATGTGGTCCGGTTGCTGTATGGTCTTCATCTGTGTTCTGAGACAGACACCCCGTCCGCTTGAGTTGATCTGAAATGACAGAGGTACTTGTAGTCATGCATGTTAAATACGGATGTAACTCATCGCCTAACAATTCTGCTGTTGTCTAGGCATCACTTCTAATCTTTGATGGAGGAGTGAGACGCGTTTCTCATTTGCCTCACTGTCACTAGTTCATGGGGCGTGAGCTGATGGTCAGAGCCTGGCTGATTTCCCAACGCATATAATGCAAGAGGCAGGCAATGCAGCCATCCTTTCTTCAACGTTGGCTTTAGCTTTTATATCCTTTCCTTGAGAAGGCCGTTGAGCTTCTCACATATTCTGTTTGCTTGCGGCTGATAAGCAGAAGAGAATGTATGCTTTATACTTAGCAATAACCTGATTTGCTCAAACACTTAATTCACAAAATGTGGGCCATTATCTGATCTCAATACCTCACATATTCCCCATCTAGGAAATACTTCTCGTAGTAAAGATTTTGCAGTGCAAGTGGCGTCTTGGTGTGTGCATGGGTCAGCCTCGACCCACCTAGAGAAGGGACACACCACCACTATCTATAGCCATTACAGACTTGCAGCATGTCAATATGTAAAGGCTGAAAAGGACCATTCGGTCGAGGTATAACTCCTCTGACTGTTCGCAGTGTGTGCCCAGCAGTAAACGTTTGACATACAATGCAATTTACTACATGAAAAGCAACGTGCTCTAACAAACTTGGTACAAACCAGTCCTCTGCAAAAGTTCCTGCAAGGCTTTCCCTAGTGACATGCGCTGGGTAATGCAGCTGTTCCAACGCCACCCATAATAAGGCTACAGGTATCACTGGTTTACCAGTACTTTCTTGTCGCCACAATGCCTCAGAAGGGGATGAAGAACACCCCCTCCGTGTCCACAAGTCATTTGCATCCTGTGGTGCTCCACCTTGAACTTCCATCAATTGTGTCTTCGATAAATGGTTAAAGCTTTCATTTCAATCCTCATCACCACTATTCTTTCATTCACATCAGGCATATCAAAACTCATTTTGCCTGTTGAAAATGCAACTCTTTTTGCTTCTTCGTCTGTATGAAATAAAGTCTGCTCTCTTAGTGTGTGCTGCACCCTTAACTATTGCGATGGCTACTGGGAGTTGTTAGGGCTGCGTGTTGCACTGGAGTGATGTCCGCTCGGAGGTAGCCCCTCTTTTTCCAACGTGCTAGCCCTACGTGCACTGATGATGTCACGTAGGTGGAGTCACTGTACACAGTTACTTCCTGGTCTGCGTTGCTCTCGAGCGCAACAATCGGTGCCACTAATTCTGCAGCCTGTGCTGAAAAGTGGGATGGTAGTCGTGCACTTGTCATTACTTTGAATTCCCCATGAGCTCTGTGACTTATTACAGCGGCACCTGAATATCTTTGCCCATCAGTTTGACCGATCTTTGAAGACCCATCAATAAAGAGAATCTCCCCAGCTGCCAAAGCATTTTCTTTCACCCTCGTCATAGAATTCCTCATAATTTGAGCAATCGTATTCATGCTAGTCTTCTGCCAGTAGTTCAGTTACAAACATCGCAGGGTTCACTGTTTTACATCTTACTATTTTGATCGCCGGATAGGATATAACCACCTCATAAGCAGAAGCTCTTTGAGAGGTCACTGTACCTTTAGGTTTTTCTAAAACAGCAAATAATGCATGCTCAACAACGTCATGGAACACCCCATTACTATGCTAGCAGACGTCTCAAAAGCAAACACGGCGGCTGCCAAAGATTGTTTGCAAGGGAAGTGACCCCTTATTACTGGGTGCAAAATGCAACTGTAATATGATAAGGGCTTGTACCCCAACGTGGTTCTCTGCGCGAGTACTGCCATAACTGTTCCATTTGTGTACGGGAATAAAAATAATTCCTCCGAATAATTAGGAATCCCTAAAACTGGAGCTGTAAACATTGCCTGGTTTAACTCATCAAACCCTTCCTCCGTTTCCTCAGTCCATACAATCTTTTCCTGATTTTCTTGAGCCTATTTCAGGGCCTGCAACAATGGCCTGGTGTATGAACTATAATCATATACCCATACTCCTACATAATTGCACAGTCCTTAAAACTGTTGGATGTGCTTTATTGTGTGCGGTTTGGCTGTTTTGCAAATTAATTCAGCCCTTTCAGGTTTGACTTTCTTTCCTTAATGTGAAATTAACTGGCCTATGAATAGCACCTCTTCTTGGCAGTACTGCAATTTTTCTTTGTCCAATTTATATCCTTTCTTTGCTTAAATAATCATTAGCTGAACTGAGTCACGTCTCCACTCTTCCTCCTACATGCTACAGATCAAAATGTCATCTACGTATTGCAGCACAACACTTGGTAAATCAATATTGCTTAAGTCCATCTGCAGGACTCTATTGAAAATCAGTGGAGACTCACAGTACCCTTGGGCTAATCTTGTGCTTTTCAACTTGGTCTGTCTGAAAGTAAATGACGTCAGAACCTGAGAATCTTTATACATAAACTTGTTGCTGGATTAGGAACTAGAGCAAACTGTGTCTCTACAATCTGGTTGATTGGGCGCATATCTTGAATTAAACGCCACAACCCTCCTTTCGATTTCTTGATTGGATGCACAGCGGTATTGCATGTTGACTCTGATTTGATTTTATTTGATTTGCTTATATAGCATGCTGAACCCTGAGATAGCTAGGCGCTTGACTTAATGGCGAGTTACATACAGGTTATACATAAAGAGGTACATTATTATATTATATACAATAGTTACACGGGTAAAGATACAGGTATATACATATATAGTACAGTACAATATGGGGTTTCCCAAAAATAATAGGAAGTAGTTGAGTTATGCTAAGTTTGCACTTAGAATGGAATCAGTAATATTGTTGTAGGCATAATTACACTATTTACATAAAGATACTAATGTTACTAGAATGCCTTGATCCATCATGGCGGATATCGTCTTAAAAATACCCTTGTCTGCCTTTCGGGCCATGGGATACTGTCATACTTGAGGTAAAATTGCTCTTGGCTTCAGTTTAATTTTGACTTCTCCACCCCCTTTTAATAGGCCTACGTCATAAGGGCCCGTAGTCCATAATGAAACTGGCACCTTCACCATGTCTTGTTCAAAGAATGCAGGACGCTGTCGTACTATCATCATTCTCTGTGGAACCTCGTGTCTTTCTGCCGTAACTGATTGGAACACTACTTCGTCATCAGATGGGTCACCTTTAAATGTGTCCTCATCAGTTTATCTGTAACCCTCTTCAATAGCAATTACTGTGCTCCATGATCCGCTTTTATCGTCAAATCCTATGAGCATGGCCAAGACACCTCGTACTACACCTGCTTGTAACTCTAAGGGAAAAATCCACCCCCCCCTCTTCGTCCATGGGAATTTCAGGCCTAAAGAGAAATTCATCAGGTATTCTCATGATCTTGCCTACTAAACCTGGCTGCCACATTAACAAAATGCGTACCCCATAATGAAATACTTCTGGTTCTAGCGGTACCCCTTGTATGGCTATTTGTCCTGTAAATGCCATGATAAATTTGCTCATATTTAAATAATGTATTCCTGGTGTTGAACACACTATGCCTTCATCAGTAAAAGAAATTGTCATGTTCAATTTCGTCATTAGATCTCGACCCAGTATGTTAACTGGTGTCTGTTTTGAATACAACAATGGGACAGACATATCACATTCTTCTATAGAGACGGCCAATTTCTTTGTAAAAGGAACATGACTTTTAGCTCCTGTGAAACTTTGAGCATTCATGACATTACCTGACAGTAAAAATGTTCTCTCTCGTATACATAAGCGAGTTGCACCTGTGTCTACTAAAAATGAAAAGGATTTGCCTCCTATCTTGACGTCAACCCTCGGTTCCACTTGAGGATTTGGCATAACTGATAGTACTGAACACATCAAGTCACCGAGTGAGCTGTCCTATTGTGGGTACATGCTTACTCCTGTACCCGTGAAAGGATTCCCACCCTCAATAGTGACACCCCCTATCCTAGGTGTCAGTAACTGTCTTGTGTTTCTGCTCTGTTGTATTTGCATGGGTGCATGCTGCGACTGTCCTTGTGGCGGATTCAATGGTGCTTGCTGTGGTTGCAAAGCCTGTTGCATTCTCGGCGCTTGTGCTTGATGCACTTTTTGGTCTTGGGCGAACCCATCCCTATTTTGCGAGCCATATGCAGGCAGATAAGTGGTCCCCCATCTTTAGAACTGCCCATTCTGTACATACCCTTGGCTCCCACATGTTTGTGCTATGTGCCCTGTCATTCCACATGTCCAACATACAGGAGGGAGTCTTCTAATTTGCCCTCACTGCATCCCTTGATTATCATTCTGCATAGGCTGAAACCCACCTCGGTTACTCTGGAAATTCCCTTGACTATTCTGAAAGCCGCCTCTTCCACTGAAGTTGCTCCTACCTCGTGGTATAAATCCATTCCCTCCTTGATCGAACTATAGTTGGTTATTAACCTGTGGCATACCTACTGCTTGTTGTGATCCTGGCCCTTCCCCACTGGTTAACATTGCCCCTTCTATAGCATACTTCGATAGCTTCTTCTGTACTAGCTTAGCCTCCTCAAGCTTCCTGCCATCTTCTTTCTTTTGATTTTTCTCCTGCAATAATCAGCAATGATGCGCAATTGTCAACTGTATTTCTGGCCATGGTTTTGCCTCCACACCCACCAGCTTCTAGAGCTGTCTCTGCACCTTGTCTGGCAGACCCTGACATACTATATGATACAGGTATAGATTTTCCCCACGGCTCGCATGTTTCCAATCTCCACTGCTCTTGGAATTCTGAATTTAAATACATGGATCCTCCCTTTCGTGCATCTTACGTGCCATTATAGCGCCCATGTCCGACGTGTCAGGGTATTGTACTCAAAGAGCTTTCCAGACAGCCGCTCTACAATTATTAAACACTGCTCCATCATGAGCTGTATTCTGGGCAGTGACCCCTGCATATCCTGCTCTCGGCCAAATGTCATCAGCTCTCTCCCCAAGTATAGCTGCTAGAAGACACTTAAAATCCCCTATGGCTAACGTATTTCCTCCTGTCATTTTCTTCAATTCATAGATCCATTTTCCGGCACCTGACGTCGGACTCTGGAGTTTACACCTTAAATTATCCTTCTTCATTTGGGGCCATGGAATATACTGTGGTCTGGCCCCTCCTTTTTCTAACAACAGGAACTGTGAGATCCCAAAATCACATTCATCCCCCATCTTCTGCCTGTCTGTAGCAGGCACAATGGTTCCGCACCGCCTTCTTCTGGCAATGACCTTAGCCTGCTCACATAAGGTGGCGAGTCCCACCCTCACACTATGGGATCGCCCTTTAGGTCGATCTGGCCGTGCCGGGGGCTCTAGCGTCCTCGATTATGTAGGCCCAGATCTGACCATCTTACTTCCTGTCTGTCGAAGAGCATCGTTCAGGATCACATGCACTAGCTCCCTCTTTCCCATGGAAGGTTTCTCTATCTTCGTCTGACATATCTTGTCCCCAACTAGTGTGGCTTCCCTCTTTCTCATCTCTATTCAGAATCAATTTATCCAAAGAGGAGGCTCTCTGCTCGAGACTGAACAAGCCTCCCTCTTTGCCTTGCGACTGCGCACCTATCAAATCGATAGTTTTTCCTTTATTTATTTTCACTTTTGGCCCTCATCTGACGATAGACCTCATCAATTTTCTCTCCAATGCTTCTTATATCAAAATTATCCTCTACATTTGCTCTAGACGGTCCTGGCATTGGTTTGTGTGTTGGTAAGAACTCTTCTTTGTCTTCCCATGCTACTACTGGATTAGGTTCCATTAATTCTCCCTCTATGCGATCAATGTTGTGCGCCCTTTGCCTCCTCTTGAGTTCCATTGCCTCATCAAACTGTTTCCTTGCTTCCTCCCTAACCCTTTCCTCATTCTTCGATTGCTCTGTGCCTGTTGTCATATTTCCTTTGCTCCTTTTTGCTTTTTCAACTGTTCATCTTGATACAGTTGTTCCTGTCTTTGTCTGCCTTACTTCCTCAATGCTCTTTGCTACCTCATCAGCTTTGTCTTTCTCTCCTTTCCATATCTTTATTTATCTCTCTGTTTCTAGAGACATACCTGGTCGATTACTTCTCTCCTTGTCCCGTGGGACTTTAGGGATCACATCTCTTTCTGGAGTCTTTTCAGGACTCTCGTCACTGCTACCTGCAGGCGACTTTCACGTTAGGTTGCTATACCCCGTTGCTGCCTTAAGCTCTCTTAAAGGATATGAATCCTTCATCTTTCGTACTGTCGCCATATACTTCAGGTGCGGTAGGGGGGAGCAGAAGGCTCAACACCCCACTCTTTACACTGGTTAAGCATCCAGTCTTCAGGAGGCGGTTCTTCCATTTCCTTCTGGTACATCCTCCAAAGCTCTAAGCTAGCTAACCTCTTTTCTAGCTTCTTTCCTGTGTATGCTGCATGCAAGTATGTCGTCATATGTTTCAAAACTGCTTTGGACAGTGATTTCCCCCTTGTGGCCATGGCATGAACATTTTATCTGCCATACCTTTAACCCATTCCGCACTGTACTGCTTGAGCGTGGGTGTGTGTTTTAGCAGCTGTCTGCACAATTGCATAAGCTGAGTAATGTCCTCCATCATGACGTAATCGCATTAGACTATCACAACTTAACGTTATTTCACACAAATAAATGCTTTCCAGAAAAACAATACAATATGAGCGTGCACCAATCATCGCAGCTCCAAACCTATGTTTAACGTTTTACTTCAATCTACCTATTCACTAAACATTTTCAGTTGTCTATATAAATAAATCATTACATTTAAAACTCGTGTTTCCACCAGTCTATCTTCCTTGTTTTTCAATATTTCATTTCTCTACCACATGCATCATATACATTATATAGACGGACAGACAAACTGACAGACTGGCCGGCCCACATATACTCTCCTCGTGACTATTTCTGCCCCTAATAAATTACTCAGATCGGAGTATGAACTGTCCTCTTTAACAATCCTTGATCGTTCATAGCCTATATACGTCCACTTGGACTTTAGGACGAGTTCCTTCTAAACGTCCTTGACATAGGCTTCAGGCTTATCCTCGTCTATATACCTTAAACTGTGACGCTCTTCCTCTTACGCTATGATGCTCTTCATCTTAAACCCAAAAATAAAATACCCCAACTAACCCTCTGTTCTCTTTCCCCATGTATCACTCTTCCCCACTCAGTTTGTCACCTCACTCAGCCTACTCACTCAGCCTACTTACCATTCACGTTTTCGACTTCCGACCCTCGGGATCACCTCCTCCTCAACCAGCCGCCTCAACCGTCAGTCCATTCAGCTTCCTGTAGAAGTCGGGAGGGGATTCCGCTTGAGAACAAGGGACCCGTCTCACCTGTACTTTCAAGGTTTTTTAAACTAATGGCCACTATCTACAGGGAGCTTCATGTTCCTCCAGCTAAATGGCGGAGGATGTCCGATATTTCCAGGATCACAAAGCTTACTATGTCGATGGTTTTTTAACCATCATCTCTGTGACACAGCCCTTTAAGACGAGGTAGCAATACTTGGTGATGGATGGTGATGCAGAATATACTCAAACATCAATAATCAAACTGACTCAGGAAGTTGGCAAAATACATCTGTTTTAATGTCAATTTTCTAAAACAGAGAGTTTCAACGAAATTGCTTGACCTTATCACTCAATGCATTTCATAAACAATGTAGTTCATATACTAAAAACTCGTCATCATTGAAGTCTACCTACTTGGCAAACTACAAAAACCTACTTGGAAAAGTGATTGGCTTACATGGAAAATCTAGGTATACGTTACATACTAGTCAGGGAAGGTGATTGGGTCTCTAACATCAGATGGGGCAACTAAGCCATCCTCTAGTGCAGATTTCTACGAACATCATCAAATACAAGATGTCCTATTGGTTATACAAACTATAGGGCTCTCTATTATGTGGCCCTCTCTAATTGGTTGGCACCCTAGAACCCCCCTGTAATATTCCACACACGTAAGCAGCACGCAGGCTGGAATCCAGGTGCTGGTGGGCTGGTCATAACCATAGCTTCCCACCAATTAGCCTGCCATCTATTATCACTCTTGCAGGCTGCCAGTCAATTAAGGCTTTGAACTTGGCCTTGGAAATGTTCTTTGCTCTGGAGAATACGAGGGAGTATAGGCATACTTGTCTCTTGGTTTCGATACAGTTCGTCATAGTATCTATTTTCATCCATCCACGTGACTGCAGACCATGTTTTAGAGTCCTTCTGCCTTTAAAATACAATTAAATGATGAACCTCTGACGTCTTCAATGTGCTCGCTCCTCACCTAAAACAGGATTTGTTTCTTTTCACACGTTCTGTGACTGCTGTATGAACATTCAGGCTCACAGTGGTCTTGACATATTGGTGCTAGGCCAGTCAAGCCTATCTTCAATCCACCTCCATGGTTACGTTTTCGATTTCTAACTGCGACACACTGAAAAGCCTTTCTACTCGTGAGATCCAGCTCTGCTAAAATACGTTATGGAATCATCCATAGTCCATAAATTCCTATTTATATATGTTGGCACATCGCCGCAATCAGCCTTTAAGAATACTTTGTCTACTTGCATTACTGCATCTCTGTACAGTTGTAAAATGACTTGATATCTTCTTCATTATTTTTGCAGCATGAACATCTTCACCTCGAGCCCGAAATGTTGCTCATCTTTAACACCTCTTGTTTAGAGCCTATAGAATGTCTATGATCTTTGACTTCCTGTGTCTTTTTTCTAGGTGAGTCAACTCTGCTTTTGCATGACGTCACAGATATTCTCTTTTGCTCAGTTTTCACACTTTTTCCGGGATTTCATTCAAAGGGCCATCATATTGTTGTGAATGCTGGTATGGCTTCCTCAATGGGAACCTTACTTCCAAGATCCTTTTCTGTATCGGTATTTTCATTCGCACTGCTTGTGTCTCACACTCTGGCTCCCAACATATAGGAAGCATGGAGGAGCAGCTTTGGGTCGAGGTACTTGGCTCCACCTCTGCAGCTCATTGCACCCAGATGTCGTTGGGCTAGGTGCACTATACAAATAAATACAATACAAAATACAAATTGACTCTCTTTTCCAGCTCGAGTAAGTGTAGTTGGTCCAGACTGGTTGGTATCACAGAAAAAATGGGAAAGCCCGACCATTGGCTGTTAGGGAGAATTCTCTGTAAACGCTAATTTCCCAAATCTAGTGAGTCCCCCAGCAGTTTTGTTGGATTTTTGGCGTTTCATTTTTTCTCCTGCTAAGAGTGAGACCCTTTTTCTCCCACTCTTAGGCAAGATTTGAGAATGTCCTTTGACTATGTAATGTGTTTTATGGGCTATGGGGTCTGTTACCCCATATGGCTTCATGTGTTTTTGGTATGTGTGTTACACAGCACCCTCAGTGCAGTAACACAGGGGTGTCATAGTGACCCCCAATCATAGACTCCATACCCTGGGACTGACTACTGTCTCCTAGGGCATGTAAAGTCACCATTGGCTTTACTAGTCTCAAATTGTGAACAGAACCAGTACAAACCATCATATTGTGGAAGTACTGGTAGGGGTAATTCGATTGCCCCTGGGTCTGTTTTCCAAGGGGCACTGTCCAGTCCCCCCATGTCGAGTTTCTGGCTGGTGGCAGTGGATACCACGCAAAATATTCCACTGGAATATTTCCTATGGGATTTTCCCATTCATTTTAAACGCACCTCTTTTTGGTGCAATGTTAAAGATACCGCCGGGTTATTTATTTAATATTTATTCCCTGGTTGGGTCTTTTTGCCAGGACTCGGTTTTAAAATGGCGTTTGTGTTCGCCTCTGAAATTCTAACCCAAGTCAAGCCCTTTGTTCCACTTTTTGGCGGCCTTCTCCACAGAAGCCCTCCAAATGGTGCCACTCTGTCTGGGGTCAACAGGATATGTGGGAGGGGGATTAGGCACCCTGGACTGAGTTGCCTTGGCAACTCAAGTCGCACTCTTGTGTGATTGGCCCAGTGGTGAGCTGCCCGGCTCACCACTTAGCATGTTTGACAGCTACGCTGATGAATGGGGGTTTTCTGCATAAAAGCAGGGCTTTGGGGACTGGAACTTCAGAAGTCGCCATGGGACCTAAAGAATCCGAAGAGAGGAGAAGCTGAGCCATCTACAACAACGACACCACCGGTGGAGCCCTGCTGTACGAAACTCACCACTTTCCCGGTGACAGAGAAGATCATCTTCCAGGAGTGTCTTCTTCCCTTTGAGCTGGTGGGACCAACCAGTTCGTCTTTTTCGCCTTCCTGGATCGTCTCGTGGTCGAATCGCCCGTGCCAAGCACCCCGGCGGCCGTATGGCCACACTTCACCACTACCGCGAATAAAAGGGTAGTACCCTTTTAACCGGGAAACTCCGCGGCTGGTTTCTTCCCTGGCAGTGCAACGACCTCCAGCTTTCCTCCACGTCGAGATCTTCTCTTCCCCTGGATGAAGCTCCGACTTGCACCCGTTGCCAGGAACAACTGCCCCCGCTGGAGCTTTCTCACCATTTCACAGTACTGTGTCCCACCTGGTCTCCCTTGCAACAGACTGTCCAAGTTGTCCCGTAAATCCTTGACTCTCTATCCTGGGGGGACCTCGGACCTGTTAACATTACCTTTCTAACTTGATCCAACCTCTTTTGACTTTCCTGCAAAGACTTTGAGTGCATTTCCACTGTGTGATCTTGGGCACATTCTGCCTTGCTCTCTCCAAGAGTGGGCCTGGCCTATGAACTTTTTGCTCTACAGTAGACCCTGCCTTTCTTGACTTGCTTTGGGTTCTTAAGTGTTGGTACTGTTTGATTTTCCTATTCTGCCTTTTCTCTCCCTTTTTAAACAAATTATTCTATGGTTACGCGCTCACCTCTGTTTTGCTAAATAAGTGGTGTATTAACGTAGACTTGTCAAATAATTAATTAGGGAGGTGTATATATTTCTAGTGACTGTGTTTGAACTTGCTTGACATATTAGTGCCAGTGTATTTTTACAAGTGTGTTTTTAAATAAATAATTATATACTTTTATACCAAAGCTCTGGTCAGTGTTTGCTTGTGCTACTGTATTTTTAGCCCTATTGTGTATACTCTATATACTGTCTAACTCTTGAGAGAAGTCTGACTGCTCAGCCACAGCTACCAGGTAAATCTGGGTGGTACAGACTGCTACCAATTGGGTTTACTGCTAACACCTGTAGTCTTAAACTTTTTGCAGTGGTCCCTAAGGGAACTGCACAGGTTTCTGCCTAACATTGGCCATTTAGATGCTCTCTGTGTATAGTGAAGGGCCTCCGCAATTTATGTTGACAATTCAAAATTTTAACTTGAAAATATAAAGTGGTTTGCAGTGTTTCTGAATCTTACAGACTCTTCTCATGGGATCCAATAGGTCTCCTTGCTCACCATCTGTCTCCCAACACCTCAAAGAACTACTTTCTCTGCTCTCTCATTCAGTCTTTGTTTCTTTCGCAGCCTTTGTTTTGTTTTCAAAAATATGTTCCTCTTTGTAAGGTTGTACCTTATTTGACTACCATTATCCATATTCCATCTCTTGACAAGCAACACTAAAGTTGTCTTGACTGTTCCCTGGATGCACCTCGGTCTGGCTTTTACCTAGATTTCCTTTATAATCAATTTATGATCTTGAAAAGAGTTATACTGCATCATCCACCTTACTTTGTTTCTTCTCAATGACATTCAGACTGAAGACATGATTTACTCCACCCTTAACTTTACTTGGGATATTTACAATGACTGTAAGACATTGACAATGTTCTCCTTCCCATGGACATTACGTTAGATGACTGTGAGTGTTAGACAAATGCTCTTTACCAAGGACTTGCTTTGGGTGATTTAAACATCTGATTGACCAATGATAGATTTGTATAACTATAACCTCCATTCTATCTTGGCAATATGCCTCATTAAGTGTCTACGCAGATACAGCCATAACACACCGGCCCTCATCGACCTTCACTGGCTCCCACTGCATGCACAAATCAAATTCCAAGCCTTGATGCATCATTTATAAGCAGTGGCCCTCAAGTCATCCACCTACCTTTCAGAGAAACGCAGCATCTCCAGCGGACAGCACACCACCAGAAGCCAGGACATGCACAGACTTGAAATCTGCCTCTGCAAAAAGGCAAGGACCAAAAACAAGCCTTCGAGTGGATTGTGTCCTCCAACGTATTCATCATCTTAGATGTATTCCATCCAGCTTTGCTGCTCTTTGGAAAAAAAATTCGGCAGAGGGTGCCGTGCGTCGATGTCGTCGAGTCGATGGTCCCTCGAAGGCCTCCGTCGAAGGTGACGTCATCGGGTGTATAAGTAGCACGCGCGGAGCCCGTTGGCCTCTGTTCCGTTTTTCTGCAGTACACGTTGATTCGGAGATTTGGCGCGCCTCGAGTTCTGTGATGAATAGTAAATAAACGAATATGTCCTCCTCATCGACGCTGACCACGACCCCGAGATCAGGTTTCAAAAAGTGCAAGTCGTGCGGTTCAAAAATGTCGATCACAGACCCGCAGCGAGAGTGTTTGTGGTGCCTTGGAGAAGGCTACGACATGGAGGCTTGTACGAAGTGTCAGGCGATGACGGGGAAGGCCTGGCGAGAAAGGAGAGGAAAACTACAGGTAGGTAGCAAACCCGACCGTAAAGCCTCTAGCGTCGAGTCGAGGTCCCATGAGGAGAAATCTCCTCGACGCGAAAGGCATCGGTCCAGGTCCTGAAGCGATTCCCATGGCTCGTCGCCTTTGGCGAAAAAGTTGAAGAAACAGCGCTAAAGGTCTCCCTCCACCTCATCCTCAGACGAGTCCCCAAAAAGGATGAAATGCCCCACGAAACATTCGTCTTCCGAAGAGTGGGAAGCATTCAGGGTGAAAATGATGGAGGTGTTTGAGAAAGCGAAGCCTCGGTCCGCGCCTTCTTTGGAAGCCAGCCGGGAGCGGCATCGCTCCGACAGGCGCGCGCCCTCGAGCCCGGGTGATTGAAAAAGGGAGGATAGAGAACCTTCCAGGACTCGGAGCAAAAAGGACTGCTTGAGTCGACAGCTCGAGATCACCGACGCCGTCAGAGACCCAACGCACCTCGAAGGGCAAATCTTCGAAGAGCGCCTCGACGCCCTCGAAGCAAACTCCGTTGACGACCGCTATTTCGTCAACACCATCGACGCCCTTATCGACGCCGACCCCGAAGCCCTCGGCGCCAAAGGCTCCAGCCAGGCCAGCCAGAAAAAGGGAAAGATAGGGTTACAAGACCTGTAAACCCCTCTCCCTCCTCGTCTCCCAGGGAAGGTTTTCAAGCCTCTCCCTAGGAAGGAGTTTTTCCAAGTCCCTGATTTCTGAGGAACAGGAAAGATCTGATGAGGAGAATGTACCTTTTGGACTAGAATATGGCACCCCAAATGTCCCAGAATGCCTGATTTCAGAAGGAAGAAGAATGAGGGACTTGGTGGAATCATTACACAATGTAAGTGGCATTGACACATATCCTGAAAATGACTTTGGCAGACCAGAACCAGGAGAGCATGCCAGTCAATCATACCGTCAGTTAATGACGAAGGTAGTAGATTACTTAGGATGGGCTATACCATCAGCCCAATTCATCCAGAATGATTTGACAGATATATTAGACCATGGTCCTACCGAAGACCCAGTTACTACCCTTTCATGTAGTCCTGCAAAATAGGGCGGCCAAGAATTGGGAAACTCTGGATTCTATTCCTCCGGTTAATAAATCCCTCACCTCAAAATACCGCCCTGCCAGTAGCGACCCCGGCTATCTGTCCAAACATCCCACACCTGAGAGTCTGGTCATACAGGCAGCCACAGCTTCTAACAAACTTGCATAACCTTCTATGCCTCCGGACAGGGACGATAAGCGTGTGGATGGCTGCGCACAGAAGTTATTTTCAGCTCGGAGTATGGCGTTAAAATCTGCCAAATCCACATGTGCCTTGGCAAAGTTTTCGTACACTCTGTGGGAGTGCATCGCAATGGCGGCGGAGCACATACCAGAAGGGGACGAAAGGGAAGGGTTCCTAGCCATCGTTAGAGATGGAAAGGAAGCCATGCAGGAATCCCTTCAATCTGGATTGGACACTGCGGATAGTGTAAGCAGGTCCATGGGCACTAGCACAGTAATGCGCAGATTTGCGTGGTTACGGAAGTCGGGTTTCGCACCGGAACCGCCTTCTGAACATGCCTTTTGACGGGTCTCACCTTTTTGGCAGCAAGGCTGACGAGAGCCTTGAGAGTTTGAAGACCTCAAAAGCAGCTGCCAAATCTTTAGGGGCTGCTATTAGGCAACCTCAGCCTTTCCGTGCGCCAGAACAATCGTGGCGGGGACGATCCTATCGTTACTACTCCTAATATGGAAAGGCGAGAGGAATGGCCAGTGAAAGGTGCCAGAGAAAGGCCCCTCCCGGTGGACGAGCAAAACGTGCAAAGTCAGCTCCAGCTGCAGCCTCTTTGCCATCAGCGGCTGCAAGAACCGCCACAAAACCACTTTGAGGACTTGCATCACAAAACACCTGTAGGAGACAGGCTGTCATAGCATCTGCAAGAACGGCGAGCCATTATTTCAGATTTTTGGGCTCTAGAAATAATAGCCCAAGGTTACTGCCTTCCTTTTCTAACGCAACCTCAAAGCAATCCAGCATGTAGACACCCTTTGAAGTTTTCAGACCCGCTCTTACAGCAGGAAGTTCTAACCCTGCTGGAGAAAGGTGCTATAGAACCAGTACCTGCAGCGGAGAGGAACAAGGGATGGTACTCCCCCTATTTTTTGATCCCAAAAAAGGACGGAGGACTGAGACCCATCTTGGACTTAACAAACTTGAACAAGTTCCTCTGGAAGGATAAGTTCAAGATGGTTACCCTTTCTCAGATCATTCAGGCCCTTCAACTTCAGGACTGGTTTGTGTCATTGGACCTCCAGGATGCTTATTTTCATGTGCCGATTCATCTCAAGCACAGAAAATACCGGAGGTTCGTAGTTGGCGACTCACACTATCAGTTTCGAGTCCTGCCATTCGGATTGACCTCCGCCCGAGGGTCTTCACCAAGTTAATGGTAGTGGTGGCAGCGCACCTCAGGAGAGGGGGGATTCGCGTCTACCCCTACCTGGACGATTGGTTGATCAGGGCACTTTCTGCCGAACAAGCACTGGATCATCTGAAAGTCACCTGCCACTTCCTCCACAGACTGAGCTTCTCCCTAAATTTAAAGAAGTCGCAAATGACACCTTCCTAACAGCTTCAGTACATAAGAGCTGTATTAAACACATCCTTGGGAAAGAGCTTGCCTCCCAAGGCGAGGGCTCAAGACATTCTTCAGATGGTTTCCAAATTCCAAAATGCCCAAAATCTCCAGGCTTACGACTTCTTAACGTTGCTCGGCCTCATGGCATCCTGCATCTTCCTGGTGCCAGAGGCACATTTGAGGATGAGATCCCTTCAATGGGCTCTAAAGACTCAGTGGTCCCAGTTCTCAGGCCAAATGACGGATATTCTCCAGATTCCGAACGAGGTTAGACAAGATCTTGTATGGTGGACCTGTACAGAGAACATCCTAAAAGGAGAACCATTTTGGCAACCATGGCCGGAGATCACAGTCGTGCCGGACGCCTCACTCATGGGGTGGGGAGCTCATGCCTACGATCTGACAATCGGCGGTCGTTGGTCTCCATCGGAGTCTTAACTACACATCAACTTTTTAGAGCTGAGAGCAATCAGACTAGTGTTGAAAGCTTTCCTACCATCTGTCAGGGGAAAGAATGTCCTAATAATGACAGTCAACACAATGGCCATGCATAATCTAAACAAAAGAGGTGGTGTAGGGTCACTACCTCTGTGCAGAGAGGCAATGCAGCTCTGGTATTGGGCAATTCAGGAGGGAAGGGAATTTCCCCCGAGAGGAGCCCTGGGAGACGCGTTCGTGGTGGAGTGGAATTTCCCACTATTGTACGCGTTCCCCCTCCCCCCGATTCCCGTCATTCCTCAGGTCATCAGGAGACTGAGACGGTTGGGGAATCGCATGATCCTAATTGCCCCGGATTGGGCCAGGAGAACGTGGTACTCGGACCTTCTAGACATGTCCATCTGTCCCCCAGTACGTCTTCCTCAGAGAGAGGACCTTCTCTCACAAATGGAGGGTCAGGTTCTCCATCCAGAGGTCAAAACTCTCAACCTTCATGCTTTGTATCTGGAAGGCTGAGATACAAGGATTGGGACCTTCCAGATGACGTCATGGAGGTGTTGCTTTCGGCAAGAAGGCCAGCAACAAAATCTCTATACCGTTGCCATTGGAGGAAGTTTTGCAACTGGTGCAGAGAAAAGAATGTCGATCCTTTTCTATGTTCTATTGATTTATTTATTTATAGAGCGCCTTATACCAAGGCGATGTACAGTGGAACAACATAATACAAGATAACAGAATAACAGTGGGAGCAATTACATCATGAGTCATTCGGCAAAACAGTGCAAAGAGCAATTAACTGAAGGGGGGGAAGGGGTGTGGGAAGGGAGTACAGGGGGAGGGTGGGCAGAACAAGGGAAAATGGAAGGAATAGGGGAGGGAGCAGGAGAGCGGGGAGAGAAATCGGAAGAAGGGAGGTGGGAGGGAGAGAGGGCAGAAGGGGGAATTTACAAGGAGGAGAATGGAGGAGGAGGTATTTGAGGAAAGTGCAAAATGAGGTGAAGGTCGTGGTAGAGCGGATTGTGAGAGGGAGTGAGTTCCAGGGTGGAGAGGAGCAAGAAGTTGGAAGGAGCGGAAACGGGAGGAAGCGCAGGGGAATGGTGGTACAGTGAGAAGGAAATGGTCAGCGGAACAAAGGAAGCGGGAGAGGGAGTAGAAGGAGAGAAGGGAAGAGAGATAAGGAGGAGCAAGGCCATGGAGGGATTTGAAGACAAGGCAGAGAAAGTAAAATTTTAGCTGTGAGTGGAATGGTAGCCAGCCCAGGTAAGAGTGCGAGGAAGAGATGGAGTCCCGGGAGTTAAGGAGACAAAGGGTACGAACAGCAGAGTGGTAAATGGATTTAAGGGGGGCAAGATGAGAAGTGGGAAGTCCAAAGAGTATAGAAGAGCCGTAGAAGAGACAGGAAAAGATGAGAGAGGAAATTAGAAGTTTGGTGGCGTGGAATGTGAGGGAGGGACGGATTTTGCGAATGTTGTAGAGGTGGTATCGACAGGAGCGAGAGGTGAGTAAAATGTGTTGAGAAGGTGAGAGCGGAGTCAAAGAGAACGCCTAAATTACGGGCTTGGAGAGAGATGGGGAGATTAGAGGGAGGGAAGTGAATGAAAGGGGGAGGAGAAGAAGGGGAAAGAGAATTGGATGGGAAGGAAAGGACTCTGGTTTTATCAGTGTTAAGAGAGAAAGCGGGAGGACATCCAGTTCTTGATGGCAGTGAGGCAGGAGGAGAGCTTAAGGTGAAGGTCAGTTGAGAAGGAGGAGAAAGAGAGAAAGAGTTGAGTATTGTCAGCATAGAAATGGTGGGAGATGCCAAACGAGGAGATAACTGGGGCAATGAGGGAGGTGTAAAGAGAGAAGAGGAAAGGACCAAGTACAGAACCTTGGGGAACACTGTAGGTAAGAGGGAAGGAGGAACAGGCCTGGCCTCCCCAAGATACAGTGAAGGAACAGGAGGAGAGGTAAGAGGATAGCCATTTTAGAACGAGGCCCTTAAAACCGAAGGAGGAAAGAGTGTGGAGGAGGAGTGGATGATCGACAGTGTCAAAAGCTGCAGAGAGGTCAAGGAGAATAAGGATAGAGGATTGCTTGGCATGACGAGCAGAGAGGAGGGAGTTGAGGATGGAGGTGAGAGCAGTTTCTGTGGAATCTATCCCAGAAGTACTGTTCTTCCTCTTGTCCCTAGCGCATAGAGGTCTAAATATTGGTACCATTAAAGGTTATCTTGCAGCGCTTTCCATCTTCAAGCGCTCGTCGGAAGAATGTTCCTATTTCAAAATTCCTTTGGTAGTGCAATTCTTAAAGGGACTCACTAATGTGTTTCCTCCTTACCCATTCCAAGTGCCAATTTGGGATCTCAATCTGGTTCTAAAATTCTTAATGTGTGCTCCTTTTGAGACTTTGAAAACTTGTCCATTAAGATTATTGACATGGAAAACTGCTTTCCTAGTTGCTTTAACAACTGCAAGAAGAGTGAGCGAATTGCAGGCACTGTCTTCTGCGCCATCCTATACTGTGTTCCATAAGGACAGAGTTGTGTTGAGGGTTAAACCCTCATTTTTACCTAAAGTAGCATCTGATTTTCATTTGTCAGAAAATAGTTTTACCCGCATTCTATCCTCCACCCCATCATACTAAGGAGGAGGAAAGATTACACAGGTTGGATCCAAAAAGAGCTTTAAGCTTTTTCATCTCTAGGCGTTCCAAGCTTAGAGTGGACAACCAACTGTTTATCGGTTACACCGGAAGGAAACTGGGCCAATCGGTGACAAAACAGACAATATCACTCACCAGAAGGGTTAAGGGCTCATTCCACCAGAGGCATCCCCTCTTCGACAGCCCTTCAAAGAGGTGTTCCAATAAGGTCCATTTGTGAAGCAGCAACTTGGTCTTCACTGCACACCTTTTCAAAATTCTATAGTCTGGATGCTTCCCCGTCTAAGGAGGTGAGTTTTGGTAAAGCAGTACTATATTCAGCCATCTAAGGGCATTGAAAAATCTAACCCCTCCTCCAGAGAAATTATCCATACTGCTTTGGGAGTCTATCTAAGATGAGGAATACGTTGAAGGACACAATCCACTCGAAGAACAAGTTACTTACCAACTGGTAACGTTCTTTTGATTGGATGTTCCTCCAGCATATTCCTCATCGCCCTCCCAGCCTACCCCTGTGTAGATTTTTCCGGGTTATTGCCAACTCAACTCTCGCAAGGCTGATACCTGTCTGCCGGCGCAATCTACACAGTACAAAATCAAAGATAAAAAGGGGAAAAACAGAACTGAGGCCAACGGTGCCGCGCGTGCTACTTATACACCCAATGACGTCACCCTTGACAGAGGCCTTCGAGGGACCATCGACTCTACGACATCGACGCACGGTGCCCTCTGCCGAATTTTTTTTCCAAAGAGCAGCAAAGCTGGATGGAATACATCTAAGATGAGGAATACGTTGGAGGAACATCCAATCGAAAGAACGTTACCAGTTGGTAAGTAACTTGTTCTTCTCTGCCTATGCCGCAAGACTATGAAACCTCCTCCCTGTCAGCATCGGACTCTCCCCCACAGTCCTACAATTCAGAAAAGAACTCGAAACCCACCTCTTCAAGGAATCTCTCTGCCTCAACTGCTAGGCCATCGCATCGCCCCTCGTGCCACCTGACTCACTATATGCCGCCCTCCCCTCTCCCCCCCACCCGGTACAGCTGTACCCCCTCCTCTGTGCCCCTCTGTATCACACCCCCAATGTATATCTGTTCTGTTTTACTGCTGAAAAACGCTCTGTTATGCATCTCTATTGTTGCATACCTCTGTAAACTGCTCCGTTGCTCCCGGAAGCTAGGCCTACGTACGCTCAATAAATAGCATATTACTAATACTCAATAGTGAGGGATCATTGGATTCCTAGTCCAAAAAATCTGCAGAGCCATAGGTCACAGACCCCCTATGTTAGGCCTAGACAAATGTTTTCATTACCATATTCGTTTTTTTGCGTTCAATAAATGTTAGCCACTATATTGTTATTTTGTCACCTATCAAGGCCTTTCTGATGCATCATACATCAATGTATCTTTCAGAGTTAAACTGATTTGAATTACCAACATTTCACTGTTTCTAGTCTTTGCGTTCTTTCTAATTGCCTAATTACCTCTTCTCAGCTTTTCTGTGACTTGGCCTGGTTTTTCATTCCCATCTTTACAATGATTCATGCCTTGTTTAAAGACAATGGACTAATGGCCTTATTGCAAGTTTAGCTGCATTTCTGTATTCGATCCACTGAAATAACACCAAATAGAATTACTGTTACCATCACTTGGTCTTGTGGAGCTACCACAGGGTTACAAGTAGTGGTAATAAACAATTTCTGGAGTCTACAGGACTCCATCTGGATTGTTGGCAGATTTACCACGCAGCGAATCCACCAATTATTGGAGGCAAGTAGAGTATCTACTTCCAGCAACAAACTGGAGGCGAATGCTCCAATTTTCCTCTGTAAATTGGCTGATTTACCAGACGGTTATTCCGCTGGCAGTAAATCTGCTTGAAATTATAATTTGTTGGTGTGGAAAATGTGGCACTAAAGAAATTACTGCCACATTTTTCCTGCAACACTCAATTTGTAATGAGGCCCTAAGTGTCCAAATATTCATTTGTTTTTCTAACTCCTGCCCATACTTCATTAGCCTGGTTTTCTGTCTCAACAGTTCAATAACTCAAGACTATCAGGTACAACAGACTGTTTCCCAACATGCATTTGTCACTCGGGCTTGCTTTATTCCCAACCCTTGTGCATCCTGGACTGTGAGGCACTCTGGTTTTTCAAGATTTCTTGTTTTATGCTTGTTGAGCTGAGCTCTCTCCCACCAGTCCAAGTTGCTTGCTTGCTCTGGTTCTCAGTTTCCACCTCACTGCTCACTTTGAACCAAAAGTGTGCTTCATTTTCCAAACTTGATTTTGTTATCTCTAGTGGGGTTTGGTTTGTGTTGTGCCTCCTCTTCTACATTCAGCAGACTGCAGCCTCAGAATCTTCTTTGAATTCTGGCGACTGTTGTTGGAACAATTTGCTGCTTCTCTGCTCGTCTCAGCAAGGCATTGGCATCAACTAAGAATTCTCTGCATTCTGCCTCGTTAATTTCTTGGGGAGTCTGGCTACTTCTGGCTGCCAACATGAATTTTGCAGAGCCTGTTTATCCCTTTACAGATTGCCTCCTCTCCACAGGATTACTTACAATTGCCCTCTTAGTCAGTGGCAGCACATATCTTCATGGTGTAATCTGCTTTTCTCTTCTCCCTTCCTTTCCATTGTCCTGGATTTTTATGGGGATGTTAATCCATTGGCCTAGTACTATGTAGCGTAGCAGAGATAAGACTTCCTTTTTGTAATAATTACTAGAAGGTAGTACATTGCGCACTCTGTCTCTTAGCTGCTGCGTCTCTATTGGCTAATACACAGTGGCAGATTAAGCACCTTGAGTGAGTTCGGATTTCCCCATTCCTCTAATTGTTGATGGGAATCTTTCTGGGAAATTGCAACTCTGTTACAGGAATCACTTCCAACCACACCCATGTAGGTAATATTTTTGTCACCATGAAAATGGCTTTCATGCCCTGCCAGGAGGGCAGACATGGCCTTTAACGGCCAGTCAGCCAGAGCTAAAGCCAACCCGAGTGAAGCGGGGGCCTGAGCTCGGTCTGTAGCCCGTTAAAGGCAAAGTCTGCCCGCCTGGCAGGGCATGAAAGCCATTTGTACTCCGGGGTTCGTCCGGGGTGTGAATGGCTTTCAAAATGTGTCATTGGGAGTTCCGGTCTTTGGGTGGCTGGGACAGCAGACGGGGATTGTGTATACTCCTACGTCCTGTCCCCTTTCCTCCATAATTATGGGACATTCCTCCGTCCTGTGGAACGGGACCGGAGCACTTTGAAAAAATCATCACTTTTTTCAAAAATGTGTCCTTCTCTTTTTACTCGGGGTACCGCACGCGGCCGTAACCTGCCCTCCTTAGCTCCGCCCAGGGCATCGCCCATCACTCCTTTTCTCCGCTCAATTGGGGCTGGACGCACTTGCATCTTTGAAAGTTTTTTTCCTTCCAGTGTCCTTCTCTCCTGCTCCGGCTTAGCAGTCGTGTGGTAGTCAGTCTATGCCGTTTCAGTTAGTTTTTCCTAATTGTTCATCTTGTGACCGACGCTTCGCTAGGGCGGATCCCCATCCTCTTTCTTTAGAGTGTTTGGGTCCTGACCACCGGTGGGACTCGTGCTTTTACTGCGATTCCCTTTCGGTCCGGGCGCTTCAACGTTGTTTAGAACGGTGGGAGGAGGTGTTTCAGCGAACTCCCCCCTAGGCACTTTCAAGCTTTCATCGACGATAAGAAGAAACGCCCGGTGAGTTCTTTACTTTTTAGAGCACCCTGGCCGTGGGTCTCCTTCCCGGGGTCTTTCCAGTCCGGGAGGAGCGTCAAAAGCTCTGTTACCGGGGCCTGCCCTGAGGTGCCTTGTAGGCCTAAAAAGAGGTTTCTCCAAGATCCTCCGTAAGGGGCCTATTGACACTGGATTACAATCCGAGGCCTCTCCTGTGGGGGCTGTTTGTGGACCCAGTTCTACTGTGGAGCTTGCTTCGAGGTCTCCTTGTCTGGAGCTTCCCGTAAACCGCGGTACGCCCGGAGGCCTCCATTGAGGTTTTCTGTACCAAACTAAAGTTCGAGGCCCTTCGTGAAGGTGCTTTTACTGGGCTCTGGTCCGTGGTCCCTCGTTTGGAGGCTAAGGTGACCAACAGTTCCGAGAGGCCTGTTAAGGTCTCGTCGGTGAGGTATACTCCTCATCGATCCCGCTCAAGCAGTGACGCCAGTTCTGTTGAGGGGGCACGGAGTGAGGTCTCTGACCGGAATTCCTGTTACCGGCATTGCCGAGGTCCTTCCGTTGAAGGCTATTCTGGCTGATAGCATGTCTCAGAAACATTCTAGGCCACGCAGTACCGGCTCGGCCGAGGTTCCTTCTGTGAAAGCTAAGATGAAGACCCCTGACCCATCTGTGGAGACCCCCGTCTCATCCCACACGTGTCACAGTTCTCCTTAGGTGTTGACAAAATGGCGGCTGCTCCCACCAAGACTATGGCGACCATTTTGGATACCTCCCTGCGCACAACTACGCCATCGGCGCTGGGTGGGGGGAGCGGCTTTTCAGGTGAACATCGTTTTCCTTGTGGGCATCCTTTTCATTCAGTATATGACTGGAACTCTCGGATGCCACTACCGCACAACGTCCCGCTTCCTGCGGCATCTGCGCCCTTAGTCTATGTTGACACCAATGGAGAAGGGCCTTCTTGGCAACCCTCTCCCTTACGCCCCTGGAGTTACTCTGGTCATGAGAGGCCTCCTTCAATCGCGCCTAAAACGTCGGCGGAGGACGCTTTTTTCAGTAAATTTCAAAAGCTAATGCACTCCGATCCCATGAAGGAGTATTTTCGAGGTTTGTTTAGGGAGATATGCCCTCCTGCACCGACAGTCCCAGTTGTGGCACCGGTGATCCCGCCGGCGCCTCCTTTGCGGGCCGGGCCTCCACCAGCTCTCCCTCCCTTGCCTCTACTCTCTCCAGTGGACAAATCTTCAGCAGGGCCAGATGCGATGCAGATTGATCCAGATGTGTAGGACAATGCACAGGGGGATCAGGACAGCGAGGACCAGCCCCGCTCGTTTAGAGCCTTTCACAACTGCGTGCTGGATATGTGTCTTTTGGATGCAGTACCTGAGGCGCCCGCTCCACAGGAAGAGGTGCTTTCGGGGGTGTTCACCTTGTCTCCTTTGGAGCGTACCAGCTTGTTCTTGCACAAGTACATTTTAGCCAAGGTCTGTAAAGTCTGCGAGAAACCACACTCTGGACTGTTTGTTAACAAAAAAGATTGACGTTATAGGCTCCATTCTTCGGAAGAAGTGGCCTTAGCGTTGTGTCTGCCCCCTTCCTCCACGGTGGTGGCTGATGCTACATTACAATCCAGACCTGTTTCATCGTCTTCTACAGCGGCAACGCAGGTTCTGGCCAAAGAGGACAAGCTTCTTGTCTCTTTGGGGAGGAAGATTTTCACTAATTCAGCCGTGTAGTTACTTCAAGCTAACGCGGAACTGGTATTAGCGGGTGCGAATATGAAAATGTGGAAAGGTCTGTCAGAGTTTGAGGAATTCATTCCCGCTAATAAACCAGTGGATTTTAAAGCGCGATTGTCAGATGCCAGGGTCCTGTCATAGGATATGCTGGAGGCCGCGGCGCATCATGTTGACACCTCGGCCCGGGCCCTTATGCTTGGTGTGGACGCCTCTCGTCAGGCTTGGTTGCACGCTACCAAGTTTTCTAAAGAGGTGCAGGATAAAGTTCTGGACCTTCCTTTTGATGGCAAGTAGCTTTTTCATTCAGCGACAGATGTGAGATGTTGAACTGACTAAGACTAAGGACAGCACCCAGACCGGCAAGTCCTTGTCTGTCCTGGTGAAACTGCCTTTCAGGGCACAGAGAACGTCTTCGCAGCCTCGGCCTTCCTCTGGTTTTAGGGGATTTCTGGATCGGAAGTCCCGTAGGGTCGATACTCCATCAGGAAATTCCCGCTGACGCCAGCAACGGGCCGGTTTTTCTCCCGTTCCTCGGCCTCCTCTTCAGGTTCTGCCACGATAAACCAACTAAATGATGTTTCTCTGCGCTCGCACGAGACCCCGGTGGGAGGGCGCATTACATCTCACTGGGAGACGTGGCAGGCCATCACCGATGACCGGTGGGTCTTGTCAGTTGCTCGGGTGGGCTTCCGCTTGCCCCGTCCCCCTACCCCACCCTTCAATCCTCCCTTCCAACAGTCGGGGTTGCCCTGCCTCAGAGCCGTAATTCAGAAGTTGCTGCATCTCAATGTGGTGGAACCCGTTCCCCTAGGGGAGAGAGGGGAGGGCTTCTACTCCCGGCTGTTTACGGTGCCCAAACCCAACCAGGCTTGCCTGCGCACCATCCTAGACCTTTCCCAGTTCAATCTCTCTCTACCCCAAGAGAAATTCAAGATGATCACGTCCTGTCAGATAAAGTCCTCTTCACAGAAGGGCGATTGGCTCAGCGTGGTGGACCTTCAGGATGCTTATATGCATATTCTGATTTGGAGTCCGTATTGGAAATAACTGTTTTCCGTGGGGGATGAGCATTTCCAGTGCTCCCATTTGGACTCAGCTCGGCACCGTGTGTCTTTACGAAGATAATGTCGGTTCTTCGGCTTCATGGTATCCATGTGTATCTGTATTTGGACGATTGGCTGCTGTGCAGTCCTTGTCCTCAATCCGCTTTGAGCAACCTTCAGTCTCTCCTCCAGCTCCTGTTCCATCTTGGGCTGTCGGTGAACTGGCAGAAATCCTCCATGACGGTCTCTCAGGACCTAATTTTCTTGCGTTTTCGTTGAAACACGATAGACTGCTGAGTGTATCTGTCCGGGGACAGAATGGCAGATCTGTTGGCCATGTGTCAGGTGTTTGCACAGTCAGAGAGCATGTCGGCCTGGTGGTTCCAGAGGCTTCTGGGCCTCATGGCCTCGTGTGTTGGCTCTTCCTCTTGCTCGTCTCAAGATGAGTCGAACACAGATGGCTCTTAGGAGTTCTTGGCGCCAAGCAGTTGACCGAGACTCCAACATGATTCCTGTTCCATCTTTCATGAGAGCAGACTTTGGGTGGTGGTCGTGTCTCAGCAATCTGTCGGTGGGTGCGGCCTTTCAGGACCCCGGCCCGCTAGTGACAATCACAACAGACTCTTCCCTTCTGGGGTGGGGTGCGACATTGGACCTTCTTCAGGTTTCCGATCTCTAGTCACCGCAGGACAAACTCCTTCATATAAATCACCTGGAGCTCCTGGCGATCTTCCTGGCGCTCAAAGCATTCCGGCCTGTCATTGTCAACAAAGTAGTCAAGATCCGCACGGACAATGTGGTGTCCATGTTTTATATCAACAAGCAAGGGGTACAAAGTCCCCCCACCCCCTCTTGTGGATCTTGCCATTCAGATGTGGGAATGGGCGGTTCAGCATGGCATCTGGCTGGTGGCAGTGCACATCCCGGATCAGCTGAATGTTACTGTGGATGCCCTCAGCTGGTGTACAATGGTCAGCTACGAGTGGGAACTGAACTCGGAGGTCCTCTTGCAAATCTTCCAGTGTTGGGGCACCCGAGAAGTGGACCTCTTTGTGACGGCATCAAACAGGAAACTTCCCCTGTATGCCTCCATGAATGGGCTGGGAGCCGCCTCTCTGGGGGATGCCCTCGAAATTCCCTGGCACAACATGAGGGCCTATGCTTTCTCACCTCTGCCTCCGATTCATTGGACGCTTTGCAAGTTGAGGGGCACGGTGAGCTGTTCTCTTCTGCTCATAGCACTGTGGTGGCTGGGCAGGTTTTGGTTTTCAGAGCTTCAGCATCTGTCGGTGTGTGCACGGATCAGGCTTCCGTTGGTCCCGACCTGCTACACCAGAGAGATTGGCAGCTTTGGCACCCCTGCCCACAATCGCTCAGCTTGGCGGTATGGTGCCTGAGTTCAGATCATTAGAACACCACAACTTTTCCGCTGATAACATGTGCATAATTCAGGTGGCGAGGAAGCCCTCAACGAGATCTCAATACAAGAGAAAATGGCTTTGGTTCTGCCACTGGTGCTTAGCCAGATAACTGGACCCCAGTGGTGCTACGATCGACGCGGTGCTGTCCTTCGTCTCTCATCTAGCAGAAATCGGGCATTCATGTCTTGTCATGCAGGACTTATCTTTTGGTGGTTGCCGCATACCTATCCACGGACCAATGCTCTTTTTCGCTGTCACATCCAGTGGTTAAAAGGCACTTTGCGGGTCTCATGCATCTTTACCCTCCTGTTCGCAAACCGCATCGGACGTGGGCTCTAAACGTAGTCCTTACGGCCTTGTGCCATAAGCCCTTTGAGCCAATGGCTACTGTAGACCTTAAGCACCTTTCATGGAAAGTGTCCTTCTTGGTCGCTGTGACGGCAAGACGTGTGAGTGAGCTCCAGGCCTCGTCGGTGGAGCATCCCTTCCTGGTTTTTCATAAGGATAAGGTAGTCCTAAGGACGAATCCTGCTTTCCTTCCAAAGGTGGTCTCTGATTTTCATCTGAATAAGTCCATCTCTTTTTTCCAGATCCAGCCTCAGAGGCTGAGATGGTTTTGCATTGCCTGGACGTTAGAAGAGCTCTTAAGTTCTATCTGGACAGAACATCTGAATTTAGGAGTTCTTCTCGGCTCCTGGTGACCTTCGGTAATCCGCACGGTAAACCAGCCTCTAAAGCGACTATCTCCAGATGGATTGCTGCCTTTATTATGCCTGTATTATAGAGTCTTACGCTGTTCAAGTTCTTCAACCTCCAAAGGGGGTTCACGCACACCTAGTATGGGGCAAGGCTGCTGCTGTTGCCTTTCAAAAGTATGTTCCCTGGGAGACCATCGCGAAAACGGCTACCTGGGCCGCCCCATCGGCTAAACACTACTGTGCTCAGTTTGGCCAGGCTGTGATTAAAAACCTTTTCCAGTAAGGAGTTTTCCATCCACCCGTAATTCCTGGGAGGAGTGCTTGGGAATCTCCCATAAGTATGGAGAAAAGGGGACGGGACGTTGGAGTATAATCAGGTTACTCGCCACCTTACTCACAGTCCATAGTCCCCTTTCCTCCATAGACCCGCCTGCCGCCCCCTCTAATAAGGTTCCACTGTTATTGCTCAAAGGTCTCTGACCTGGCGATAGAAAAGGGCTGATGGGCGAGGCGCTGGGCGGAGCTAAGGAGGGCAGAGTTATGGCTGCGTGCGGTACCCCACGTAAAAAGGACACATTTTTGAAAAATGTGATGCTTTTTACAAAGTGCTCCGGATCCCGTCCCACAGGACGGAGGAATGTCCATAAGTATGGAGAAAAGGGGACTATGGACTAGGACTAAGGTGGTCACTACGGTGAGTAACCCTATTATTCTCACCCATTGTTCCCGCCACCTGATTGGCTGAGCGCCATTCCCTGGGTGCCAATACAGATTTCTTTATAGGCTGGAAGATGTGGGACAAGTGCACCCTTTTTACTTTCATAGTCAAACCATATAGATGTTGCTATATTTCACAACTTTACTAGTATTAGATATTGATCTGAAGCTATCTCTCTGGGGTTGTGTGCCGCAGACACATATATATATATATATGTATGGTCTCCTCTTACTCAGGGGACCTTGCTACAAGTATGGCGGTGCAGTAAAAATGGCAGTAACATGGCGGTAATTCCGTTGCTGCTGCATTACCACACCACCGCACTATAGGTTTTGCAGTGAGGTGGAGGGGACTCGACCACCTGACTGCCGAAAATTGGCAAATTCAGCAGAAATCTTGCCAAAATCAACACAAGGTGCTCGTCACTTCCTCTTCCTCCTCTACCACTCCTGGGGCACCTGTATCCATTTCGCCTCCTTTCCCTCGTTCACCCCTGATGATATTTTGTCCAATCTATGAAAGTCTCGTCAAAGCAGGTCCTCCACTGCTCATCCCGAACCATTTAGACACCCTTGCTTCAGCCTTGGCCGATTTCTGCAATCACTCCATTGCCACTGGAAGCTTCCCCTGCCCCCTTGTGCACCCCTCCTAAAAAAGCCCTCTGCTGATCCTTCCTCGCCAGCTAACTATCGCCCGATCTCCATCACTCCACTCCTGAGCAAACTTTTGAAAACGCTGGCCATCTCCCAGCTTAACCTGCATACTGAATCTGTTGGTTGTCTCCAAAACCACCAGTCTGGCTTCAGAGTGGCCAGAAGCATGAAAACTGCTCTCCTGACCACCTGTGAAAATGTGCTCTCCAACCTTGACTCTAATCTTCCTTCTATCCTCATTCTCCTCAATCTAGCTTCTGCTTTTGATACGGTCAACCTTACCATCCTGCTCAACCGTCTCTGAGACAACCTGGTATCACTGACCAGGCCCTGGCATGGTTGACCTCCCTTCTCACTGACTGACCATCCCAGGTCCAACTGGGGTCCTTTCACTCTTCCATCTCTCTCTCTACATGTGGTGTTGCCCAGTGATCTAACCTTTCTCCCTGGCTATTCAAACACTACCTGGCGCCTCTTGCCCACTGCATCGCTTTTTTCTGTTCCAACTTCAGTGTTCTGCGGATGACACCCAGCTCTCTTTCAGTCTCCCCTCAGCCACCTCTGCTCCTTCTCTCATACCAGACTGTCCGCAATTAAGGAGCGGTGTTCCGCCAATTGTCTCTGCCTTGATGCCAGTAAGAATGAGATCGTCCACATTGGGACACCTGCTTCCCCCTTTCCTTTCTCTCTCTCTGGCCTCCCATACTGGGCCCTTTCCTTTTCCTGCTGTGAGGCTAAGAACCTTGGTGTCATCTTCGACTCCACCCTCTCCTTCTCTCCTCACATCTCTGACGTCTCTAAGAAGTCAAACTATCAGCTGCACCTCCTCAGAGGTATTCTTCATTTTCTCACTCTCCCCCAGAAGCTCACTCTCTCCAGAGCCCTGGTCCTCTCTAGGCTGGATTACAGCATCAGCCTCTTTCTAAACCTGCCTACCTCTACTCTTTGACCTCTACAACTTATCCAGAACAGGACTGCAAGACTTGTCCTTGGTCTTATTCTCAGGGATCGTATCTCTTCAGCTCTGCAATCACTCCACTGGCTCCCTGTGGCTGCATGGATCAGGTTCAATAACCTTTGCATCGTCCACAAGGCTTTCTGGGGCTTGGGACCTCTCTACCTCCAACTTTCCCTTCCTAAACATCTTCCTTCTCAAGCTCTCCGCTCATCTACCTCCAACTCTTGGAGGGTCAGACGCTTCTCTAAGCAGAGAGTGGGGGGTAGATCTCTCTCCTCGCATGCGGCCTCCCTCTGGAACAGCCGCTCTGCTGCTCTGAAACTTAAGCATAACCCCCTCGGATTCAGAAAGCAACTGAAGACCTTAATTTTCGCTTCTGGTTTCTCTCTTCCTTTCCCTTGCTGATGTCACTGACTGCTCTGCGCCCTGGTCACCTGATTACCCTCTAAACTCGGGCCCAGGCCCCTGCCTGTCCTGTTGCCCTTGCACTGCCTCCTGGCTCCCCCAGCGCTTAGGGTCTGTTCCTATAACCCTACAGTTCCTTCTCACTACGCTTATGAGCCATCTGCTGGCCACATTGATTATGTACCTGCACTTCTCCCATCCCCACTGGCAATTCTCCCCTCCCTCTTTCCCCGCACTCGCGCAATCTGAATGGTACAAGGCCTAATAAGATCGTTACCATAGATATGGTTTTCTTTTGGGGAACACATTTTGGTTCAACTTGGACAGGAAGGACACAGGTCAGTTGTGAAGGAGCCTGACCTTTACCCTGCAGAATGCTGCCCACATGGGAGCCGACGCAAGTGGAGACAGGACGAGCCAGAGAGGACTCATCCTGTGTAGACGGGAAGGGGCCAGCGGTGAAGTAACCACTGCGAGGAATAACGATCCTGGGCTTGGTAAAATATTCCCTGTAGTGAATAAAACTTATGTTCAAACCAGCATTACTGCGTCTGTAAAGTTTGTGCACGACACCAAGCGGTGACAGGGACTGACGCTGCCTAGTGCCACTTGTAATCCACGGGACGAAGTACGATTTTTCGGTGGATTTACTGCTGGAATACTGCCAAACTTCTAATGAGGCCCATTGTCTGCAAGGTTAGGTATGAACAACTGTGTAGATGTGTGGGCACTTAATCACACCATGGTTCTCCAGCTGGTTGACACCTCATCTTGTAACTCTGGTAACCCTTTCCTTCAGGTTTGACCAGTGACGACTCCTCCCACTCCCTCAAAACCCAGTTTGTCAGAGGTTTTTCAGACAAATGTCCCTGTTTGCAACATGCCAAACAAGATGTTTTCTTACCCATCAATCATCAGCCTAACTAATTAATCATTTCTGGCTTGTTCAGATGTCAATTCTGAACCTCTGTGTTTCCAATATTTCCTAGATTCAAGGGACTTCATCTCTCTTAGCATTTTTAGGTTTGGCTATTAGATGGTGCTGAAAGCGCTGCTTTTAAAGCCGAAACTATTGTCAATAAAATAAGAACTTCAAAATAAGAGCTTGAAATGGGGGCTTTGTAATGCTTTTCAATGCATACAACATACGAGGATGGCTTTCTATAGTTTGGCTATGTGTCCCACCCTTTTAACGCCCATCTTGAAGTGAAATCTAAAGGATTTTTGGCCCATTACCACCTATTTTCCCTCCAACCACAGCTCTGTTTGCACTAGTTGGCTGGATTTGTATTGTGTGATGAATTTGTCAGCCATTTTTTCTTCAAGAATGGCGGCCGCCATCTGTTAATGTTATTTAAAAGTTATTTGTCTTGATTGATCCTTTAAAATATATTTACTGCAACTTTCAAGTTATGTTACACATTTCACTGTATTTATTAAAAATAAACAAGGTTGTGTAATAGTTACCTTTTGGTCTAAAATGGCTCTGAAAATGTACATCTAGTGACTTGTGGGAAGTGTTTTTGATGTAAGGAGCCCCTGATTGTCTGTGCAGTGAGTGATGTCAGTATGATGTGGGTGGTTTACTTTGCTTTAATTTATAATGCGCTCCAGGTACCCGAGGGCTTGCGGGCGCACACAGAACAAAACAAACAACAGAGAATGTATTATAACTAGCGGTCCTTCTTTATTGGGTGGGTGGTAGCTTCAAGTAACTTCCAATATTTAGTGGACTTGTTGTGTTTTCGATTTCTTTTTAAATATTGCTATAGAGTTTTCTTCTCTTATAGCCAGAGGTAGAGTATTCCAAGCCATAGGCGTGTCTTTACTGAAAGCTCCTTTAAGAGCTTTGCTGGTTTTGCATCTCTGCATTCTTAACAGATGGGAGTTGTTGGATCTCAGAGCCCTCTGGCTCTGTTTCTCCATTATCTCTTCCATCAGGTATGTTGGCATGTGCACCCACTGCATTTGTGCGTAATTAATGTCTGAATTGTATTCTTGCTTTTTTTGGGAGCTAGTGTAGACTGCGTCTCGTCTTAGACACATGGTCTCCCCACCTTAGTCCCTACACTGCCCTTACCGCTCTGTTCTGGATTACCTGTGATCGATTAATCTCTGATTGCGCGGCATCTATGAGTAGGCTACAACAGTAATCGATCTTTGCTCCGATTATGGTTCGGGCTATTTTATCAGCATGGTTTTCTGATATTAATGGTGGGGGATTTGCTAGTCATTTTTGGTAATCGGTGGAGGTCGCGAGCAGGCTGCTTACTTGGGGTCCCATGGATAGATTCTCATCTAGTATGATACCCAAGAATTTTTTTTCTTTTTTTTCTAAACCTTGATTTTGCAGTCTGCAATATTAAAACATCTGAACTGGGGTGCCAGCTTGACTAGTGTTCTGTGTTTCCATTATTCAATGCCAGCCCATTCTGTGCCATCCATATCTGGATGCAATCATATACTTTGTTGATCTGGATTTCATCGGTACTATGACACCTTGTGAGTGGAATGATGCATTGTGTGTCATCTGCGTAGATTGAAAACGGGATGTCTTTATTTTCCAACATGTTAAAGAAGGGAACCATGAAGATGTTATATTTTGATGGGGAAACACATGCTATCTGTGGTACACCATAGGCTAAGGTTACCGGATCAGCTTTGTCTTCCCTGCTGGCCACAGTCCCCTGCCTTTCAGTTAGAAATGATGCCATCCATTATGTGGCCTGCTCTGAAAAGGTGGCGACCTCTCTCCGCTACCTGATCAATATATTGTGATCCGCAAAATCAAAGGCAGGAGAGAGATCTAGGGCCATTAGTAGAGATGTTTGACCCACATCCATGAATTCTAGAAGTTTCGATTTTAAGTTGAGTAAAGATGCTTCTAGTCCACGATGTTCTCTGAAACCTAATTGAAATTTATGTAAGATCTGATGATTATTCAAGTGGGAGGATATTTGATTATACGTCACTCTCTCGAGTATCTTCAGGAGGAATTCAGTATTTGTAATTGGTCTATAATTCGTAGGAGTGTGGAGGGCATAGATCAGATTTTGTTAGTAGCATTTATATCCACGCTTTCTTCAGATCTGTGGGTACTTGACTATGTGTAAAAGAGATGTTCACAAATTGTGTTAGTGCCTCTGTTAACGTGTCTGTACACTCTTTAATAATAATGGCAGAGCAGAGATCTCCCTTACAGCTAGTCGTTTTTAGTTGTCTGATGACGTTTGCCAATTCTGCTTCTGTAAAAGGTGTAAAGCTAAATTCTTGCTGTATATAATTTTTATTGATTATTTCCTTATGGTCACTGTATGTTGACTTATTAAAGACACGCTTTTTTTTTGTTTAGTTTTTTTTTTACTTGATGCCTTTTTTAATACTTTATAGTTTATCTGTCATATCCTTTCGAATTGATGTATACCATCCCTTGTCCTTTACTAGTGGTTCTTTGTTGGGGCCCTTGGAGCATTCCTGTTCTCGTACGATTTTGGACAGTTCTTTACTATTAGATATGGCCTTTGTGATTCTATCATTGAACATATCTTTCTTAGCTAGTAGAATAGCATTTTTATATGTTCTACCGGCTGTTTTGTACGGTTCTAGACTCTCGGTGTCAGGCCTCCATTCATAGAAATGTTTTGTTTTTATGGTTTTCAGTTCTTGCGTGTCTGCTCTAAACCATGTATTATTTTTGCATAATTCAAGGCAATGTTTTTTCTTTAATGTCGCTACCCCTTTTGCTATTTCCTTAAATGCATTGAGAAAGGACGTCGCCATCTCGTGTGGATTGTCCATCTCCCCAATTTGAGCTGATACGGGAATGATCCAGGGTTTTAGATTATCTGAGGTTGGTTTTTTCATGTTCCTGACTAAAATGCGAGTGCTACTCTGATTGCTCTTCTTTATAAAATGCTCATTGCAAATCTGGAAGTAAAGGCATGCGTGGTGTGACCAGGGGCATGGTTTGACTTCCGTTGCAGATATATATTAAAATTGTGGGTCGCCATCCAATGTGTTTCCCTTTATATGTGACGGGACTGTCACTATTTGACAAAAACCTAGCAAACTTAATGCTGTGTCCAGGATTGTTGCTGTGGTGTCTGAAATATCATCCAGCCAATAATTGAGATCGCCTAATATTAATAGTTTAGTATTCGGTTTAAGCAACGGTAGGATACGATTACACAATTGGTTGGGGAAGTCAGTAGCTTCTGTTGGCGCTCTGTAAATTAGTATTATGTTGAGGGTTGTTTCTGCACTAATGCCAATTTTTACTAACATTAGCTCCATATCTGGTATCTCTTCTACCTTTGTCTCCCATATTTTTAATTCTGATTTAAAGATGAGAGCCACGCCTCCTCCTCTACCCTCCTTTCTGTCTTGGCGCAATATACTGTATCCCTGCGGGATGGCTAGGTGTAAAGAAGGGCCAGCTGCATCATGGTTCCATGTTTCGGTCAATGCGCAAAGATCCAGGTCATGTTCCTGTTTATGAGATATTTCTACAACATGCTTAATAAGGGATCTAGTATTTAGTAGCAATGATTTCAAGGTACACGTAGGTTCCTCATCTTTTTCCTCCGGTTATTGTTGGTTACATTTGACATGGACTCACTTCCTGGTGTATCATTAACGTTTTCCTGAATTATGTACCCAGTTGATTGCTGTACCGTGATC
Source organism: Ambystoma mexicanum (assembly GCF_040938575.1). NCBI lineage: Eukaryota > Metazoa > Chordata > Amphibia > Caudata > Ambystomatidae > Ambystoma > Ambystoma mexicanum. Next base: position 1,085,424,749 of record NC_090926.1, on the reverse strand, counting down.
TGGTTGTGTACTTTCTCATAGTGCAGTCCCTTTTGTGTTGTCCCAGTTTCTTTTTCCCCAATATCCAGCTCGACCTCCCTATGGGATTTAAAGACCACCTCACAGGCATGGTCGGGTTCCAGGAATATTGGGAGGTTAACTTGATTGTCCGTCATAAATACAGTTTGTATTTGCATGCTGCCCATTTCCCTTTTCTCTGGCTCAACCTCCCTTTGGGCCTTGAAAGCAACCTCACAGGCGTGGTTGGGTCCCAGGAGGATTGAGGGTCTAACTTGATTGTCCGTCCTACATACTGTTTGTATTTGCATGCTGCCCTTCCTTGTATCCCGTGTGAACTGGCACCCCTTGGGAATAGACAAACCTTTCTTTTATCAACTGAGAACTGGCATACCCCCTGGGAACACAGAGAGCTTCTGTCCTACCTGTCGGGAATAGAGTGACCCTTCTTTTATCCCCTGAGCCCATTCTTGTATCCCCAAGAGAGCTGGCACTCAACTGAGAGCTGGCACACCCGTTGGGAATAGAGAAGCCCTCATTGTATCCCCTGGGAGCTGGCACACCCCTTAGGAGTAGAAATACCTTCCCTTTATGCCCCGAGAGCTGACATGCCCCTCTAGATTAGAGATACCGCCCTCCACCCCCTTTTTCCCTCAAAAGCTTTTACACCCCATGGGAATAGAGAGGCCTTCCTTTTGTCTCCCAAGAGCTGACACATCCCATGGGAATAGAGTGAACCTTCTTTTATCACATGGAGTCATAAGCAAACCATCCCCAAAGAACGCACACGGTTCAATCTTCTGTCAAGCTGGTGAAGGAGTAAAGCCTGCGTGTTTTGAGTCAGTTGTATTTTATTATAGTTTTATTTGTTTTAGATCTACACGTTATTAAGTGTGTACAGTCGCAAAGAGATCGAAGCCAGGAAAGAAGCAAGCACGTATTGAATAATGTTAAGAAAAGCATGCCCACATCGAAGCATTTACCAGTTAAATTACTATATATGAACCAGTGATTGCTGAAACTCGGGTGTTGCTTACGAGACTTTGCACAATGTTGAATGATGCAGCCTTAAGTTTTATAGGGACAACCATAACACTCAACCCACACGCTTTTGGCGGGCACCCGATCTGAAGCTTCTCACTCACCCGCCAAGCTCCCTACCCTTCCATGTAAATGAATGGGCTTTCACCCACCAAAAGCAAAATTGGGTCTTTTCACCCGCCGTGGGGTAACAAAACGTTGAGCGCTATGAATGAGCATCACACAGGATGTGTTAATGTTTGTAATTACTAGGGATAGCGAGTGGGCTCTGTTAAACGCACATAATCATGGAACCTCCGCCTGCCGAGCATCCACCACTATTGTGAGATGTTCTTGGTTTCAAACAGTAGTGTTGTTTCACCACATAAATGATTGTGCCGAGCCCTTTTTTCAAAAGACCACTTTATTCGCACGGAGGTATATTGGTAATGGGTCGAGAGGAAACTGTCGGCTTCTTTACCCCAGCAACGTCGATAATGGCAGCAGCAATGTGGCATTGTGATCGGGGATATGACTCCCTTTCGCCTGCCCTGCCTCCTACCGTCATAGCTAAAGCAATTAGGACTGAAAGAGACTGTGCCACTTACATTGTTTGGTTGTGTATCAAACAAAATGCAAATGAATGGTCACATGTGAGATATATCCAATTGGTCGAACATACAATGTGGGTAGCCATCTACACCACTAATTCTTCAATGCAGAAAAATACCTTATTGACTTTGGAACTCTCTTATTATCTGGCATTGTTAAGCAGAATTGCATGCAGTACCCTCTGGGACCACTACACGCAATTAGGACTGCAGTTGTAAGCAAGACCAACCGTTGGTATAAGTCTGTACCACACAGTTTGTTGGTAGCGAGCTGAGCAGCCAGGCTTATTTTTGAGGCAGTTGGAGCTCACCTGAAAAGGAAGCCAAATGGCAGTTCCGTTACTTAGCAGTGAGCAAAAAGGACAAAAGTAAGTAGAATAGATTACATATACTTTCTATGCAGTGCAAATAGTTTCAGTTCACCAGAATAGTTAAATTCAAGTCAATAGGCCAGGCCAAAGTCAATGGGCTAGTGTTCTGGATAGGAAAGAGCAGTTCTGGTATCAAACTGTAAAGCCTTTGCAAAAGTTCTCAGTAGTAGTTTAGATGAAAAATAATAATTTGTGGGGTCACAAGCTGATTAGGCCTGCGAGTTGGGAAAGTTTCACGAACTTTCACAGCGAGTGGCGTTCTCTCAATTGAGTTGGCACAGTAGCTTTGTATGAAGAAAACAAATGTTGCTGAAGTCGTGGTTCCTGGCAGTTCCTGCAGTTCTCCAGCATGGGGTCTGGCATGGATTCACATGCTCATGAATATTCCCCGTCGTCAGGCTGGGAATCCTCGGTAAAGAAAAAATCTGTTTTGTTTCTGAACTGTCTTTCTCCTAATAACCAATCACTGGTCTCTGGGTCATACTGCCCCCAGCCAATGACTGCCCTCTACCTAAGCCCCTCCTCTGGCAGCCATCCTCAGATTTTGACCGCACGTTCAAGTGTTGAGAGTCCTCGTGCTATAGCTCTCGAGCTTTTACTGCGTTTTGCGATTTTTTTCAAAGAGTTTAATATAATTTTTCGGTCAATCGAGCCTCAAGCTCCACCGTTTCTACTTCCGATCACCGTTGACCCGTTTCGGAATTTTCTACGCCCCTCAAGAGCGAAGTTTTCATCGAGTTCTGCTTCTTGGAGGATTCCAGAAGATCTTTGAGGCCTACCCCGTGTGGACATGGCCCAGTACAAAGGAACACGATGCCCGGATCCAAGCTGTTCAGGAACTGCCCTGGGTGCGCATTGCAGAATGTCTTCAAGGGGACGAGCATTCTAGATGCCTCTACTGTCTTCACGAAGATAAAACGCACATGGAGAAGGACTGTGCGCTTTACAAGAACATGTCGGAGTGGACCATGAAGGATCGGCGTATCCGCCTCACCAACTGGCTGGAGGGGAAGAGCCCAGCAGCAGGTGAGAAGAAGAGGTCCGAGCGGTCTTCTAAGAACTTTGAGGGCGCTCCGGCGATGGGGGCCCAACAAAAGGCAAAGCACTGCGAGTCCACAGGCACCGGGAGCGCCAAACAGTCGTGCTCCTCAGCTGCCAGGCAGGGCGCACTTTCACCAACGCCATCAACCACGAGCCAACGCTCTGGCTCGGGGAAGAGGAAATCCTCAGAGAAGTTCGGGAGAAGTCCCGGTCGATCCCGATGGAGACAGCTGAGGGGGAGCGAGGTGGCGACCCTCCCCCCAAGGTGAAGGCCTCAAGTGCGTCCAAAGTCGTGAAGGCCTTGATTCACCCGGCTAAGGCCTCTATTGAGGGAGTCGTGGTGACCCTGGCGAAGCCTGTGGAGGCTACCTCAGTGGAGGCGACCTCAGGGCCCGGAGTATTCCTGCCCCTGCGGAGGGAATCCTCTTTTCAACCCATCGATAAGACCCCCGTGAGAACCCCGGTGGAAAAAGAGGGGGGGCGGAGGCTATATACAGCCTCTGAAGAGGAGCTGGCTGGAGTCGTGCAGATCCTGAACAAGAAGTTCGAAGCGACGGTGGTGCCGATGAGGGTTCCGTGGAGGCAGAGGATTCCACTCCCCAACCGTCGCGCCCGTCGCAGCCGGTGCCTGGGCCTCAGGACAACTCGGGAGCAATCTTGATGGCGATCCAGGCCTTGTGTACGGAGATAAGGACAATGTTGCCCTTACCTCCAACGGACGATCCAGCAGAGCCTGGACCGTCGGGAAACCCTCCAAGCAAGCATAGGAGAATTCACCCCCCCGCCCTTCCAGCCTTCATGGCCCTCACAGCCTTCATCTCCTTCCCGAGATCGGAGGGATGACACGGGAACAGAGACGGCCATGACGAGGACGGATGACGACAGTGGTGACGACGGGATGGGCCTTCCATCACCACCTCCTCGGGCCTCCCCGCCCAACGAAATTGGCTCCTTCCACGCCATGATCGTCAGGGCATCCGAGCTCTTCCAGCTCTGCCCCGAAGAACAGAAGAAGGAAGGTTTCTACTATCAACGGTGTGAGGCCAAGAGGAAGACGGTCCTCTCGGTCCTGTTGCTTGACGACATCTCGATGAGGGGCTAGCGCTCCATAAGAACCCGTCCACGACCCCTGCCAAGAGAGACCGGTACGAGAAGAAGTACTGGGTTCTAGATTCCACCCCTATGTGCCTTAGGGCGCAGCTGACCCCGGATTCGGTCGTCTTGGCTGAGGGCCGTCAGGCTAGCCCTGAAGGCTTTTCTGCCGACTGTGCGCAGGAAGAGTGTCCTGATTCTGACGGACAACATGGTAGCCATGCACTACCTCAACAAAAAGGGTGGGCAGGGTCACTTCCGCTGTGCAGGGAGGCGATGCAGCTCGAGTTCTGGGCCATCCAGCAGGAAGTTTCGATCTCGGCAGTTCATCTGGCCGGAGACAACGAGACGGCGGACGCTCTGAGCAGGCAGAGCACGATCTCTCACGAGTGGGAGCTGGCTCAGGAGATTCTCCTGGAGATCTTCGCCCTTTGGGGGACCCCTCAAGTGGATCTCTTCGCCTCCTGTGTCAACCGGAAGTGCGAAAGGTTTTGCTTGCGGGAATTTCCTCCAAAAGGAACCTTAGGAGACGCGTTTGTGGTGGAGTGGTCATTCCCACTGCTGTACGCGTTTCCTCCAGTCCCCTTCCTCCCGCAAGTGTTGCGGAGGTTACGGAGGTTCGGTTCCCGGATGATCCTCATTACTCCGGCGTGGGCACAGAGGACGTGGTACCCGGACCTTCTAGACTTGTCCATCTGCCCTCCACGTCGTCTTCCCTACCGAGACGATCTGCTCTCACGGGAGGGGGGTCAGGTTCTCCATCCAGATGTCAGAGACCTCAATCTTCACGCTTGGCTTCTGAAAGGTTGAGGTATAAGGATTGGGACCTCCCTGAAGACGTGATGGGGGTGTTGCTCTCGGCCAGGCGGCCGGCAACTAAGTGTCTGTACCGTTGCTGTTGGAGAAAGTTCTGCGACTGGTGCAGAGTTAAGAATGTGGATCCTTTTGAATGCGACATTCCCATGGTTTTGTCTTCTTTGGCCCACTGGGGGCGCTGTCCATATTTAAGCGCTCGTCTGAAGAGCGTTCCTATTTTAAGATTCCTTTAATTTCGCAGTTTTTGAAAGGGCTCACTAATGTGTTCCCTCCGTCACCTTTTTTGGTGCCAGGTTGGGATTTGAACCTTGTTCTTAAGTTTCTTACGGGTGCTCCGTTTGAGCCTTTACATTCTTGCCCTTTGAGGCTGTTAACTCTGAAAACTGTGTTTTTAGTTGCGGTTACTTCCGCTCGCAGAGTGAGTGAGTTACAGGCACTTTCAGTTAAGCCACCCTTCACTGTGTTTCACAAGGACAGGGTTGTCCTTAGAGTTCGTCCTTCTTTTCTTCCGAAGGTGGTTTCGGAATTTCATTTGAGCCAGAAGGTTGTTCTTCCGGCGTTCTATCCTCCTCCACATCCTGGTAAGGAAGAGGAGAGGCTCCATAGGCTTGATCATAGGAGACCGTTGAGCTTTTATATCTCGCGCATGTCCCGGGTCAGAGTGGACGATCAACTCTTCATTGGTTACGCTGGAAAACGTTTGAGACAAGCTGTGACGAAACAGACTTTGTCTCGTTGGATTATTTTAGCTATCTCTGAGTGTTACCGCTTGGCGGGTAAGGACCCTCCGGCTGGCTTGCGGGCCCATTCTACCAGAGGAGTGGCTGCGTCGACTGCCCTGCAGAGGGGAGTTCCTATTCGTCACATCTGTGATGCAGCCACCTGGGCTTCAGTACATACTTTTGTACGTCACTATTCCCTTGATTCCATCAGAGGGCAAGATCTGGCCTTTGGCAAGGCAGTTCTCTATTCCGCAATTTGATTGGGCATGCTAAATTTGTATTCTAAATTCTTTCCCACCTCCTTGCATGGTACTGCTTTGGGAGTCTTTCATAGATATGGAATACGTCGGAGGACCCAATCCCCTCGAAGAACAAGTTACTTTCTTACCTGGTAACGTTCTTTCGATGGGATGGTCCGACGACGTATTTCATATCACTCCCTCCCTGCCTTCCTCGCTGCAGAATTTCTCTTGCGATTGCAGCTTGCGTTCCGCAAGGCCTTGTGTGTCTGACTGGCAGAAAACTGGTGGAACACGTTCTGGGAAAAAACTATAACTGAGGCTATGGGCGTCGTGCGTCCTACTTATCACATCGGGTGACGTCGGCCGTCGGAGGAGGTCCTCGGGGACGGCGCATCGACGTCATCGACGCAGGACGCAGACGCCAAAGATTTTCCGAAGCAGCACAGCTGTGGACATTACCTCCCATAGATATGGAATACGTTGTCGGACCATCCCATCGAATGAACGTTACCAGGTAAGAAAGTAACTTGTTCTTCTCCAGCATGGGTCTGGCATGGATTCACATGCGAACCCTCCCTCCTACCGCTCTGCGGCTCTTCACTTGGTCTTACTGCCTGTTTACGTGCTACCAAATCTGAGGATGGCTGCCAGAGGAGGGGCTTAGGTAGAGGGCAGTCATTGGCTGCGGGCAGTATGACCCAGAGACCAGTGATTGGTTATTAGGAGAAAGACAGTTCAGAAACAAAACTGAAACTGATTTTTCTTTACCGAGCCTCAGTCATGGTGACAAGAGGGAGGACGTCGGGGGACTCCTGCACTGCACGGGATCATTGAAGAAAGCAAACAAAATGGAGTCGCTTCAGATCCAGTAGCTGTAGATTCAAGAACACACGCTGGTGTCCCGTCTCCCTGGTTAAACCTAACCAGCCTTTAGAATGGTATCCAGGTGTCTTATGAGTTGATTGGTCCCACCAACTCAATGGAAGAAGCCGTCCTTGAAGGATCTTCTCTGTCGAATTGAGTGTGGCAATTCATACCTGCAGCAGGGCTTCATCGGGCAAACCAACGGTCCAGTGGTTGCAGCAGCCGTCCTCTTCCAGCTCGTTTTCGGTTCTTTTGTCCAGTGGTCGACTCTGCCTTCTAGTCCATGAGACTCGCCTTTTAAACAGTTCTCTCCCTTTCATTCCATTCCAGCCTAGCTGTCACTCACCCAGCAGGGTGGCTGTCCTTGCCGTACAGTCAGCCAGCCAATCACGTCAGAGTCTATTTGGGTCTCCTAGGAGACTAAGCACAGGGAGTTTCAGGCACCTCCCTCACTTCTAGCCTACCCCAGACACTCAGACGCCAAGGGAGGACTTCAGTCCTGAAGCCCGCCAAAGGCACACAAACAAAGGTACCAAACCTGGTTTGACACGGAGAGATAAACACTAGAAGGACCTTTCCAAAAAGAAATGGCGAAAAACGAAGACCGGGGCCCATTTAAACAAAGGGGTTTTAAGGCACCATCTCTAAAAACATGGCTCCTGTGATTTTTAGCTACTGGTGTTCGCGGTCGGGAAAAATCATGGTAGTTCGTTGTAAAACCACTGCCACCAACCTTTTCAATAGGAAAGGGTAGCATTTGACTGGTACATGAGTGTTTAGACACAGGGGATATTATGGAACCCCTCCAGCAATCCATTGTAAGATTGTGTGTGCTGGGTCTAGGAATTTGGAAAAGACTAGTAAAGTCAAGTTCACTTTACATTCTCTGGGAAACAGTAGCTTATCCCAGAGAAGGTACTTAAACCTTTGAGAAGTCTATAAGACATCCCTGTGTCACTGCACTGAGGATGCTGTGTAATAAACATGAACAGATGAAGCCTATGGAGTTATCTAAAACTCCATAATCAAAGAATACAAATGTAAAACACGCATCAAAACACATGAAAGAGTGGGGAAAAAAGGCTCACACTCTTTCCAAGTAAAAAAATCAATTGCTCAAAAATCGTGCAAAGTTGCTGGGGGTCTCTAAGGTGAAGGGAATTGGCACAATTATGAGAATTCTCCCTAACACTCGTCCACCCCAGACTACCGGACAGGAGGATTTAATACACCCCTGGATTAATCTCCTTACTCCAGTCGGTCAAACATTGTAGAGAGACCATCAGCCAATTTGACATTAACTTGCCTTTATGGTCAGTTGGGCCTGCTCAAGAGCCTGGAAAACATATCCCAAGTTGTCAACATGTTCTTTCCAAGCAGGGCTGGACATTGCTATGTCATCCAAGTATGCCATGCAGAAGTCCTCGATCCCATTCAGAACTTGATTAACCATCTTTTGGAATGTTGCAGGTGCATTCTTTAGTAAAAAAGGCATTACCTTAAACTGGTAAAGGCCTGCTGGGGTTGAAAATGCATTATTTTCCTTGGCATGGTCTGTCAGGGCTATTTGCCAATAGCCTGACGTTAGGTCAAATGTACTAAGGTACTTGGCAACCAAGTTTGGCCACCAGATCATCTGCCCTAGGTAAAGGATGTGCATCAGCCTTTGTGACTGCATTTAGAGATCTATAGTCCACACAGAATCTCAACTCTTTGGATCCTGCCTTTAGCACTAGTACAACTGGACTAGACCATGGACTGGTAGCAGGTTCTATTACCCCGAGATCAAGCATCTTGTTGACCTCTTCCTTTATGTGGGTTCTGACATTACCTGACATCCTGTAACCACTGCCTTTAACAGGTAAACGTTCACCAGTGAGAATATCATGCTGGCCCCAAGGGGCCAAGCCTGGTGATAGTGAAAACAGGGAGGCAAACTGATTTAACAGAAACGTGCACTCCTCCTGTTGTTCCAGTGTCAGGTTAGAAGAGAGATTTACTCCTATTTTCTCATCTAAAGGTTGCCCCCTGAGTAGATCAGGTAGAGGTTCACTCTCTTCCTCCTCTTGAGCTGGAGCTAGAAGCAAAGCTCCTACTTCTGGTCTGGTGACATACGCTTTTAGACGGTTGGTGTGAAAGTCCCTGGGGGCCTCCTTAGGATTGCCTAAGTCCACCAGATCGTTGACTTCTACACGTTTTCCCACAACCTTGAAGGGTCCTATCTGTTTGTCCTGTAAGGCACTCTGCCTTGTAGGTACCATAACTAAAACCTGCTGGTCTTGAGTAAACTCAACCATGTTGGCCTTCTGGTCATACCAATGCTTCACCGCAGCCTGACCTGCTTTTAAGTTATCAGATGCTTCTGTCATCATGTGTGTCATTCTCCTCCACAGACCTAACACATAGTCAGTGACTCTCACTGGCTTGGGAGAAGGAGCACTCTCCAACCCCTCCTTAATTAGAGCCAATGGATCTCTAACTGGATGACCCTAGAGAAGCTTAAAGTGACTAAATCCAACTCCCTCCTGAGGGACTTCTCTGTAAGTAAATAGAAGGCATGGCAGTAGGCGGTCATACTTTCTTCTAAGGGGTTCATCTAAAGCACCTATCATGATCTTCATAGTACGGTTAAACCTCTCTACAAATCCATTTGTCTGTGGATGGTAGGCAGTTGAGAACTTGTAAGTCACTCAACAGTTCTTCCACATGGCCTGCATGTAGTGGGACATAGTTTGATCCCCTGTCAGAGATAACTTCCTTAGGAAAACCTACCCTGGTAAAAATACCAAGTAGGGCCTTAGCAGCCTGAGCTGTAACAATCCTCATGGGTATGGCTTCAGGATACCTATTAGCATGGTCTACTACAACCAATATAAATCGATTGCCTGACGAGGCAGGGTCTAAGGGACCAACGATGTCGATTCCTACCCTCTCAAAAGGGACTCCCGCCACTGGGAGAGGCACCAAAGGTGCCACATTCTTGGCTCCACTCTTGCCAGATATCTGACAAGTGTGGCAGCTCCTACAGAATTTATCTACATCAAACCCCAATTTAGGCCAGTAGCAGTACAGAGAAAGCCTTTCATTGGTCTTCTTAAAAGTCAAGTGACCAGCCAAAGGAATCTCATGGGCTAACTGTAGGAACTGTTATCTGATTTCCAGAGGTACTACAAGTCTTCTCTAGTCCCCTGGGATAGACTCCGTTGGTTCACTGTAGAAGTGGCCATCTTCCCAGTACAACCTGTGCTTCCCTGGCTCTTGCCCATCCAGCTGGGAAGCTGCCTGTTGGGGAAGACCCTCAAGAGTAGGACTCTCTCTGGCCTCTGCTGAAGTCTGCCCACATGGGCCACCTTCTGACCTTCTGCCCATAAAGACTGCAGCTCAGGATGGTCTTTAGGATCTAGATCACCAACAGGGGTCAGGTCTTGTTCCAGCTCTGAATCTTCAGCAGCTGATTCAACCTTTCCTGGTTGTTCCCCACACTCAGCCTCAGCTGGTGGAGTAGTCACAGGTGTGACTTTAGACAGTCCTCTCAGGGATGTACTCCTCAGTAGCACAGGAGTGCTTTCTGGCTTTTCCCTGAGATCTTGGGTTTCCCCCTTGTCTCGTTCTTCGCTGAAATAGCGGTCAGTAGCTCCTATTTGCTAGGTGTTATAGATTATTCTGTAACATCCTCTGGAGAGCCATCTAAGGTACTCTCGCTGGCCCTCCTTCTCTGCTCCTGTTTCCTTTTGCTGGGAGGTCTTGGGGTGCTTGATACAACTCGTAGAGTTTTTAAGTCATTCCCCAACAGGACTCTCCCAGGCACCTCACTTTGCACACTAACAGATATTTTGACAGTCATGTTGTTGCACTGGATGAGAGCTGATAGTCTCGGAAGCATTTGGACAGGGACTCCAGCAAGCTTAGTGAGGCTGTTGGGTGCCTTAGCAACATCCTCAGCCTTGCAAAAAGTTTCATCCACTACAGTAATGCTGGTCCCAGTGTCTCGAATGGCAGGGGTCTCCTGACCATTTAAAAGTACTCTGTCCTTGTAATATTATTTTGTGTTATCTGGAATCGAATTATAGACTTCTAAATTCTGCTGTTCCCACATACCCAGGGACACTAAAGAAACACTGGCAGGGACTCCAATGGGGTCTTCAGCCAGTACTTGAAAGTTACCACTTGTCACTTGTACTTCTTCCTCTTAGGAGAAGGCTAAGGAGACAAGTGTGGATCCCTGAAGGTTTACCCTTGCATCTGAGATCCCCTTTCACATGGCCAGTAGACCCACAAGTATAACATTTTCCAAATGTTTTGACAAATGAGGGTTTCTGCTGACCTCCCTCTTGTTTGGCACCCGAGGTTTCACTAGCCTGATTCGGTTTCCCATGTGGCTTACCCTTTTTCTGTTTGGGGCCCTCTTTTGGATTGGAGGTATTAGAATTCTCTTTGCCATCTTTCTTTTGCTGCTTCCCATCATCCTTCTGAGTTGCCCCAGAATCCTTGTGAATAGCCCTGTTGGCAACCCTTTGGATCAATTTGCTTAGAGTCAGCCAAATGCTGTCTCAGCTCAGGAGAGCAGACATCAAAAATAGATTCCAACAGAAATTGATTTCTCATTCCTTCAAATGTGTTAACTCTGTAACACTTTACCCAACCATCTAAGTTTTTCAAACATTCACACACTCAGGTAGCCCAAGGGGTACCATCATGCTTTTGAAGGATCCTAAACCTCTTAAGGTACTGGGAAGGAATTTTCCCAAATCTAGCTTCACATTTTCATACTCCAATCTTTCATTTTCCCCCACCTCCATTACAGCATCAGTTGCAAACTGGGGGAGCCTAGACAAAAGCCAAGGAATCACTATGATTCACTATGAAACCTTGAATCCCATAGTTATATTCAAATGCAACCGACCAATCTAAAATATCAAGTCTCACCTCATACATACTCACAGCTTCTTTATGCATGCGAGGCCTCTTAGGGCTGCAAGACCTAGAAGACTCTGGGAGAGAACCATTTTCAAGAGACTGAGTTTTGATGTTTGCTTTCTGTTTGCATTTGGAGCTTTTTAAACTCTAACTCAAGTCTCAACTTTTCAAGAGAGACACATTCTGGACTCAGTACTGGACCTGGTAGGGTCCATGTGGCTATAGGTTGAGGGCCGAGAGCTGGTTGAGGTAAAGAGGGCCTTTCTTCCTGAGACGACTCCTGACTCTTCTAACTCATCAATAACATTAGAGTTGGACTCTACATCATCATCATCATCATCATCCTCGTCAACACTATCCACATTTGCTGGAAGGGTAGGGGTTATAGCTCTACCTCCCAGTCTTTGATGATTCAACAGTTTCTCAATCAATTCATTTTTCTTGACTTTAACAGAGAGAGACCTGACTTTAAACCTATCTTTCAGTTGATCTACAGTTAGAATGATCAAGGCTTCCTGTTTGAAGTTATCCGCATTTGGCATTATGAGACAATTGCTTTTCTAGTGGTGTTTATACTTGGGAAGGTATTTGAACAAAAGTAAGAGCAGCACTCTCAATGTAATAACTATACTTTTTCCTCACCGCTGTACACCGGCGTTACACAGAATTGTATGCAGTACCCTCTTGGAGCACTACACACAATTAGGACTCCAGGTGTAAGCAAGACCAACCTTTGGTATAAGTCTGTACCACACAGTTTGTTGGTAGCGAGCTGAGCAGCCAGGCTTATCTCAAGAGTGTATGTGAGCAGTACAAGTAGTTAAACAGAGGACTTTCAATCACAGTGGTTCAATTAGACACTTATACTCAAAGTTTCTTGGTAAAACACGTGTTAATTTATTACACAATCATTTATAAAACATTTCACTAGAAGAAGACAACTTAATATTATATACCAATACACTTCAATACAAAACTCTAACCTTTTGAGAAAGTTGGGGCTCCCCTGAAAAAGGAGCCAAATGGCAGTTCGGTTAACTTAGCAGTGATTAAAAGGGACAAAAGTAAGTAGAATAGATTACAGATACTTTCTAGGCAGTGCAAATAGTTTCAGTTCACCAGAATAGTTCAATTCAAGTCAATAGGCCAGATCAAAGTCAATGGGCTAGTGTTCTGGATCGGAAAGAGCAGTTCTGGTATCAAACGGTCTTTCCAAAAGTTCTCAGAAGTAGTTTAGACGAAAGCGAATCATTTGTGGGGTCACAAGCTGATTAGGCCTGCGAGTTGGGAAAGTTTCACGAACTTTCACTGCGAGAGTGGCATTCTCTCAATCGGGTTGGCACAGTAACTTTGTATGAAGAAAACTAATTTTGCTGAAGTTGTGGTCCTGGCAGATCTCGCTGTTCCTGAGCCTCAGTCGTGGGGACAAGAGGGAGGCCGTCGGGTACTCCTGCACTGCACGGGATCATTGAAGAAAGCAAACAAAATTGAGTCACTTCAGTTCCAGTAGCTGTAGATTCAAGAACACAAACTGGTGTGCCTCTCCCTGGCTAAACCTAACCAGCCTTGAGAATGGTATCCAGGTGTTTTATGAGTTGATTGGTCCCACCAACTCAAAGAAAGAAGCCGTCCTTGAAGGAGCTTCTCTGTCGAATGGAGTTTGCCAATTCGAGCCTGCAGCAGAGCTTCACTGGGCAAACCAACCGTCCAGTGGTTGCAGCAGCCGTCCTCTTCCAGCTAGTCTTCGGTTCTTTCATCCAGTGGCCGACTCTGCCTTCCAGTCCACGAGACTTGCCTTTTTAAACAGTTCTCTCCCTTTCATTCCAGCCTAGCTGTCACTCAACCAGCAGGGTGGCTTTCCTTGCCGTACAGTCAGCCAGACAATCACGTCAGAGTGCATCTAGATCTCCTAGGAGATTAAGCACAGGGAGTTTCAGGCACCCCCCTCACTTCCTGCCCACCCCAGACACTCAGACGCCCAGGGAGGACTTCAGTCCTGAAGCCTGCCAAACGCACACGAACAAAGGGACCAAACCTGGTTTGGCAAGCAGAGACCAACACTAGAAGGACCTTTCCTAAAAGTAATGGCAAAAAAAGAAGCGCTGGACCTGTTTAAACAAAGGGGCTTAAGGCGCCATCTTGAAAAACTCCTGTGATTTTTAGCTACCGGTGTTGACGGTCGGGGAAAAATCATGGTAGTTCGTTGTAAAACCACTTCCAACAGCCTTTTCAATAGGAAAATGTAGCATTTGACTGCTACATGAGAGTTTAGACACAGGAGATACTATGTAACCCCTCCAGCACTCCGTGGTGTGTGCTTGGACTAGGAATTTGGAAAAGACTAGTAAAGTCAGTTTCACTTTACATTGTCTGGGAAATAGTAGTTTATCCCAGAGAAGGTACTTAAACCTTTGAAGTCAAAAAGACATCCCTGTGTCACTGCACTGAGGGTGCTGTGTAACACACATGTAAAGATGATGCCTATGGAGTTATCTAAAACTCCCTAATCAAAGAACACAAATGTAAAACACACATGAAAGAGTGGGAAAAAAGGCTCACGCTCTTTCCAAGTAAAAAAATTAATTCCACACGGGGTTGTAATCCCCCGGTGTTACCGGCAAGTCAGGCGCCAGTAAATATTCACTGGTCCGGCGGCAATCCGCTGGTAGTACCGGCACAGTTATCACAGGACTCGTAATGAGGCCCTCAGTCTTTTTTTTGATCACTTAATGTGCCTTGTTTCTCTTTTTCATTGTTAGAATAATGTAACCCTTAATCGGATACAATGGACTACATTTGCCAACATGCATCAGTCTTAGTTTTCCAGTTTAGCCTGGTGTTTCTGTCCCAGAAGGAAAATAATTGAGTCAGTGGCAATATACTTGGTGTCCCAGCATTCATCCTTTTTTCTCGCACTTGGCATTTCTTGACTTGTATTGTTTTCTCTCCGCAGCAATTCAATATTTCACGTCTTTATCTCTGGGAAACTGTTCTGTGTGTTACAACATGCATTTGTCCCTCACAAATATTGCTTTATTCATGTTCCTTGTACATCTGGATTTCCCCATTTGGGCGTTCTCACCTTACGGAACAAGGATCCTTCCCAACCTTTCAGGTTGCTCGCTCTCCAAGTCACTGCTTGCTTTTTTTTGTTTTTAATTATCTTTTTTTTCTTCTCGTGTTCGCTTTGGTAGGCGTGTGCCTCCTTGTTTACTTTTAGCACACTTCCCGCCTCACAGTCGGTCTTGGAATTATGGCTACTGTTGCTGAAACAGCCTTCCTTTCAGCAAAGCACCTGCATCAGCTATGGTTTCTCGGCCTTCTTCCATATTCGACTCTTGGAGTCCTCTCTCTTGTCTGTGTTGCTGCTACATTAAAGCAACTTAAATACACACAGTATAGGCGCTAGTGGGAGTAGAAAGAGGGGAGAACAATGGGTCAATGATGGGTTCCCAGTTCTAGATACAAAAATACTGAAAAACAAATAAGAAAACGTGCAGTGAGAAGGAGAAATAGTCTGACTCACCCAGGAAGCTGTCAGAGCAATGGAATCAATGGCTCCAGTGCCAACGCTTAAAACCAGCAAGGACTACTATCCACTAGGACAATCGCCTCAGTACTAGTAATTCTGTTCCCACCATTGTTTTTGCCGGCAACAGAATTCCCACTGTTTTAACTCGCCACCAAACTACGTTTGCCCTCGAAAGGGAGAATTTTTACCCAGCATCATGCTGGCGGTAAATCTGCCACTTGAAGCCATAGGTTTGGCAGAATTACTGTGGCATAATTACTATTATGCTTAATAATTCCATCAAAATTTCCATGAAGTTCTATGGACTCCAAAAATTGCGATCAACACTGCCCTACCACCACTTCCAATCTCTTGGTAAACCCTGGTACCAAGTGGCAGTAGCGGCCAGCGAGCTTGGCAGTAATTCACCAGATTTGCCACCAAAATTGCATAGAGGCCCAAAGTGTAAATTAAGCAAGTCATCATAAACTGACATGTTAAAGGACAAAGTAAAATGTATTTTATCGATCAGGTTACCGAGAGCCTCATTAGGACTTTATATTAGGTATTACATGAAGCAATGCTGCCACACTCAATTACTGTTGCTGGTTGCAGAACTATAGGGTAATGGTCAGTATGATTTAGAGTCATGGAAACATACGAATTATTCTGCATTTCGGTGTGCTGTTGGACTCCTTTACAGACAACAGTAATACTGCCACTATTACCACGTTTTTGTTGTTGAGGTAATTATCTCCACTCCAATTTAGGTGGTTTTTAGTACTGAAACAATTCCTCAGGAATTTTACTACTTCCTCCAAACTGATAAGGAGGCTCGAAGTCAACACTTTGACCTCTGGGCAGGCACCACATTGACAAACCTCGCTGATACAGGAGAGTGCAGACCTGGGTAATGCAGATGGAAACGAAGCATAGTAACATGTGTTAAGAATAATACTCTGTCCTAAATTCCAACCAGCAAAAGGGTATGGGGACCACAAATAACCCTGAACAACTGCTATGGCTGAATGCCAGCCTTACGGCTAAACGCCACCCTTCCCAGATTTTCCATCATCCACTAAGACCTCTAACAAAGTGTGGTGGATTGCCAATCTTGCACAAAAAATGTATACAAATGAATCAAATTCCCGGTGTATTTTTTACTCTTCTGAATTTTGTTTCCTTTTACATTAAAGTAGATCCTAATCTAACCTTTCCTCTGGTGCTCTAACCTTTCCTCTGGGAACTTGCAAGTCAATTTTTGCAGTTGATCAAAATGAACTCCTACACTACACTGGTCCTCATTTTATGTGAATTCTACACTACACTTGTCCTCATTTTATGTGAATTCTCATTCTTGGAGATTTGAACTTGCTTGGTGAAGACTCTGATTATAGCATCATCCAAGAGGTCATGTATTGAATACAAAACTATTAACAATTTGTTCTGAATTCCTGCCTAACGTCTGTAGACTTGTCTGCTGATAACCTTTTTGAAAATTGCTATTATGCTTTCCCACTTTAGTTCTGCACCCCACGCCATTAAGAAAAATCACTGTGCTGAGCTACTCTGATCAGAAAACATTAATTCCCACATTTAAGACTACTTTTTACATATACCTCGATTACATGATGTGACTTAATATACTGAATTTTATAATGGTGAATTCCTTAAAATAACAGACAACTCTCCCAATAATTAAGCAAAACAGGAGAACAGTACATCAAAGTTGGTTTTTGACAGAACTTGAGAATTGTAGCTGTTCGGATTTTGCAACTTGTGTCCGTACTAATGGTATATAAAGTATACGCTGCCCATGTACGCTCTAGAATGTGGGACAGACTGCAAGAAAAGCAACAGCTGCATTGTTAGAACTTTGTTCAAAGATCAGAACGAACAATAATACAACATTAGGATTTTGAAGGTTATGCAACCTATTCCAAAAGGCATTGAACGCAACAAATTGTTATAACAAAGGGAACCTAACCGGATTGACAGATTGAATTGTCATGCCAAAAGGCACGAATGAGGACTGCAATCTGTGTATGAGGTGATGAGAGGTAAAAGATATATTTCTTCTTCTATCCGTCTTTTATATTTGTGTAATTTGTATTCAATATAATTGAGTGGTCATGCATTTTGATTTACTGTTTTTATATTTGTTATTGCATTTCAATTTCTTTGCTTATCACCTTTTTATGTTTTCATTAATAAGTATTTATTTTTTTTTTAATTTATTTTGCATTTATGAAGCGCACAACAGCCCTTGAGCATCGTGGCAATGTTACAGAAGGCTTACTTAGTTACATAAATACTTGCAGAAACATACATGTTGCCTAACTGCATGTTGCAGTGTGGCTTACTTAGTTACATAAGTGCTTGACAAAGATACATGTTGCATAACCCCATGTTGCCGTGCGGTAACAGCATACAAATGCAACAGTCAGTTTAGGTAGCACAAACATGTTGCCCAACCCTATGTTGCAGGGCGGCATCAGCATACAAATGCAACAGTCAGTTTAGGTGGCACAAACATGTTGCCCAACCCCATGTTGCAGGGCGGCAGCAGCATACCAATGCAGAAAGTCAGTTTAGGTGGGCATGACTTGGAAGAGAGGGAAAAGGGGAGGGGAAGGACAACGAGAGGGACGGTGGGGGGGGACACCAAAATCACATGCATCGAAGGCAGTGTGGGGGGCATACACCGACATCACGGGCGACCAAGGTGGTCTGGGGGCACACAACAACATCACAGGTGACCAAGAGGGGTGGGGGGGCATACACCAACATCACAGGCGATAAAAGGGGGGTGCTTTTCACAAGCAAATCAGAACGTCATGTCATACAAGGGTATGGGGCTAAACATGGGCTATGGGCTAGGGCACTATGTGTTAGCAAGTGTTCTCGAGGCTTACCATTTCGAAAGATTGTTCACGGTAAGTTACGTAGCAGAAAGCGTGTTCAGTCGGCGTCTGTGGTGGGCAGGGGGTAACAGTTCATGGTAGACGGGAGTCTGAAAATCTGTTGGAGGTGAAGGTCAGGGGGTAGGGGTGCACTTCAGCCCTTCCGGCACTGACCGGTACAGACAGGGAGGCCTTAGGCAGTGGGTCCGGTTTCTGCCATCCGGCTGCTTTCGTTGTATTGTTTAAAGATTTTTCTTTCCCCCATGTGCAAAACGACTTTGTGTGTAAGTAAATAGATATACATGTATTGAGAGGTATTGAGAGGTATGAGTGCATAGTTGAGGTGGGAAGGGTGGGGTACTGATATGGGAGGGCGAAGAGGAGTATGGTGGACACCCCCATTTAAAATAAAAAAAGGAAGGCTTTGTGCCACTTTACTACTGCAAAACAACATATCACTGTTTTATCCATATTTAAAAAGTAACTATTACTAGTGTAGAAAATCAATAGTCGCAGGTTAAAATGATCACACGTTGTTAGATCTGCATTGAGTTTAGGAATTATCTTTTTTCTTGTATCGTTCTACATATTATAAATATGGTGACTAGCAATCGTAGGGATTGGGTTACAGTGGCAATATTTAACTTTGCTGTTGTGGTTTAGATTGATCTGTGCTAAAGTCATTTCTGGTCTTAAGCCACTTTCAGAAAATGTTGCATTTAAATAGAATCTGTATGGGTACTAAATATTTATCTAGCATACCTCGTTTTATTTCCGTCTGGAATGTTAATGTCTTTGTGACAATTTGGTAGTTTAGGAAGTACAATCCGGGAGTGCAATCAGTAATTATATGTTTTATTATGTATATATTAGAAGGTTGCAGATTACATAGATTATATTTTGCATTGTTGCACTTCAGATGTATTATGCTGCTGAAGACAATTATATCGAAACACATATTATTATTATTATTATTATTATTATTATTATTATTATTATTATTCAAAGAAGCAAAATAAGTTATTTGTAGTAAACCTGAAGGATTTTTCAGAATGTTACTTGAAAGTTGGCAAAACACAGAACTATATCTCCAAAGAGTGCACCGATATGCCAGTTATCGTGCTTTGCATACATTTGGCTACAGGGATCCAAATTAAGATTTGATAAGCAGGAGCTAAAAGCAGCTCCTGGGTATCCAGCATTAACCAGGTACCACGGGTTACCACTGAGGAACCATGAGCCAGTACGTAGTGTTCCTCAAATCTAATCTACACATAATACGGAAACATCACTTTGTCCATTATTTATGACCCGTTATACTATAAATTGCGTATAAATGTGTCCTAATATGCTTATTCACAGATTGTCACAAACGTGCAGAGTTCAACCCACATAAATGTGTGTGTTGGGCATCAGTTGGTCTGACATGTATGTAATTTCCATGTCTGTCCATGCTTCATGCAGCATTTCTGAGCCATATTCCTAAGCCATGATGCAATTGTCAGTCCCATTCAGTACATTTGAGTACTGCTGCAGAACTATGTATGTACATCGCAGTAGGTAAGAGTACCTTGAACTAGAACACTGCAGTCCTTCTGTATCCTCCTGTATAAACAAAGCAGTTTGCTTCTGCCCAGACCTAGTGCTGAATGATAAAAGCCGTCCTTGGCTAAGATTTACACAAGAAAGGTGCTGTCCACTGAACGCTTTTTTTGGATGGATTCCCAGTGGCGAATGACGCTTGTGTCCTTGATATTTTTGTTTAGAACAATTTTCAGTGTTGTACATATTTTGCTGATTGTAGGCGTGGAATAGGGACGTCGACTATAAACCCACCCTCCAAAGGCACTTCAGCTCACAACCTAAGAGCAGACACCCGGATTCTGGATTGGCTATATGCTGGCACCAGCAAGTCCAATTAACATTGAATTCTCTTTGAAGCATTGTATCCCGTTTATGATGCATTTCTGATGAAAAGCTCATGGTGCAATAATAGGTGGCTCTTTGGATTTTTTCCATTTTTTTTTTCATTTTTCTATTTTTACCTGAATTGTGGATTTTCTTTTAGGCATCCAATCTTGTCCAGCCCTAATCTCTCTATCCTCTACAGTTAGTGAGTATGAGGTGTTTTGTTTTTCCCTTCATTTGATATCGCACTGAGGAAGGTATTTAGGTATTGATTGAAGCAGATGCTTCGAATGGATTGTGCCCTCCAACGGATTCCTCATCTTTGACATGCAATGTCCAGCTCCAGCTGCTTCTGAAAAAATGTGCAGCAGAGGGCGCTGTGCGCCAATGGTGTTGAGTCGATGCCCCACTAACATTGACTTGATAAGGCAGAGCGCATCGGGACCCCTGCTCTTGCTTTTCCACTTTCACTCTGGCTGGCCTCCTTTGGCCCTTTGCCCTCACCCACCTGTGAGCCAGGAAACCTTGGGGTAATTTTTGACTCCACTCTCCCCTTCTCACATTACATTTTAGACATCTCTAAAAAGTATAACTATCAGCTACACCTCGTGACCAAGACGATCTAAGTGACATTCTGGAAAAGGGTCCACCTACTGATCCAGTTTTGCCTTTCCATGTGGCACTTAAGAAAAGTGTGGCCAGGAATTGGGAGACACTGGAAACTAATCCTGCAGTCGACAAAAATCTCACCAATAAATACCGTCCTCCAGTAGCGACCCCGGCTACCTGTCAAAGCACCCCACCCGGAGAGTTTGGGGATCCAGGCAGCTACGGCTACTTGAAAACAAGCAGCGTACCCTACCATGCCTCCTGATAGGGACGTCAAGCGCGAAGATGGATGGGCGAGAAAGGTATTTTCTGCAGGGAGCATGGTATTAAAATCTGCCAACTCCACTTGTGCCCTTGTAAAGTTTTCGTATACTCTATAGAAAGGGGATGAAGGGCATGGCTTCTTAGCTATTGTTGAGGATGGCAAGGAAGCCATGTGCGAGTCCCTTCAATCTGGATTGGATTCTGCAGATGACATCAGCAAGTCCATCGCTACCAACACTGTGATTTGCAGATTTGCGTGGTTGCGAAAGTCGGGGTTTGCACCTGATGTACAGGCTAGACTTCTCAATATGCCATTTGACGGGTCTCATCTTTTTGGCAGCAAGGCTGACAAGAGCCTTGAGAAGATGCAGTCCTCGAAGGTGTCGGACAAATCGTTTGGCGCCGCTGTTAGGCAACCTCTGCCTTTTCTTCCTAAGGGACAACCTTGGAGGGGTAGATTTTTTTGCTACTATGCCTCATTTGGAAGGGGGAGAGGAATGGCCAGTCAAAGAGGCCAAAGAAAATGTCCTCGTGGTGGACAAGGTAGAGGTGCCAAGCCAGCTCAAGCAGCAGCCTCTTTATCATCGGCCACTGCAACAGCTGCTACAAAACCACTCTTGAGGGCTTGAGTCACAGCTCACCAGTGGGGAGCAGACTGTCTCAGCATCTAGAAGAATAGCGAGGCATTACTTCAGATGCTTGGGCTCAGAAAACAATAGGCTGCGGTTACTGCCTTCCTTTTATAAAGAAGTCTCAGAACAATCCACCAAGGAAACACTGAGGATTCCAGATCTGCTCCTTGTGCAGGAAATGTTAACCCTGCTAGAGAAGGGCGCTATACAACCGGTGCATGTAGTGGAAAGGAACAAGGGTTGGTATTCCCTATATGTTTTGATCCCCAAAAAGGACGGAGGACTGAGACCCATCTTGGACTTGAGCTACTTGAACAAGTTCCTCAGGAAGGACAAGTTTAAGATGGTTACTCTTCTCAGATCCTTCAGGCCCTCCAACTTGAGGATTGGCTGGTGTCATTGGACCTTCAGGATGCTTATTACCCAAATTGTTCGAACACAATTGTTCGAATTACCGAATTGACCGAAAGTCGAGGGTCCGAATTGACCTTTGCACAATTGACCGCACATATATATATATATATATATATATATATATATATATATATATTGGGAGGTTGCGGGGGGTTTCCATATATGTAACAATTGACCTTCACAATTCGGTCAATTGTGCAAAGGTCAATTGTAATTCGAACAATTGTAGTTCGAACAATTCGTATACATCCTTATTTTCATGTGCCAATCCATTTCAAGCACAGAAAATACCTGAGGTTTGCGGTTGGTGGGTCACACTATCAATTTCGAGTCCTGCCATTCGGGTTGACCTCTGCCCCAAGGCTTTTCACCAAACTGATGGGTGTGGCGGCAGCGAGTCTCTGGAGAGGGGGGATTCACATCTACCCCTACCTGGATGATTGGCTGATCAGGGCACATTCACCCGAACAAGACCAGGATGATCTCAAGATTACCTGTCACACTCTTCACAGAGCTGCTCCCTCAATTATAAGAAGTCCCATATGACACCTTCACAAAAGCTCCAATACATCGGAGCTGTGATGAATACATCCTCTGGAAAGAGCTCCCTACCCAAGGTGAGGGCTCAAGACATTTTTCAGATGGTAACCAAATTTCAGAGTGCCCAAAATCTTCTGGCCTTCAGTTCTTTTTGAGGTTGTTCGGCCTCAATGCATCCTGCATTTTTCTGGTGCCAGAGCCCTGCCTGAGAATGAGATCCCTTCAATGGACTCTCAGAACATAATGGTCCCAATTCTCAGGAAAGATGTTGGGCCGACTTCAGATTCCAACCAGAGTCTCACATGATATTCTGTGGTGGGCCTGCGAGGAAAATAGTCTGAAGGGAGAACCTTTTTGGCAACCATGGCCAGAGATTACGGTAGTGACGGACACCACACTCGCGTGGTGGGGAGCCCACGCCAATGATCTGACAGCGGTCATTGGTCTCCATCGGAGTCCAAACTACACATCAAGCTTTTGGAGCTGAGAGCAATCAGACTAGTGCTGAAGGCTTTTCTGCCCTCTGTACGAGGAAAGAATGTCCTGATAATGACGGACAACACAGTGGCCATGTACTACCTCAACAATAGAAGAGGTGTAGGGTCATCACTACTGTGCAGAGTGGCAATGCATCTCTGGTATTGGGCAGATAAAGAGGAATCTCCATATCAACAGTTCACCTAGCCGGGGTGGAAAACATGGCGGCGGACGCTCTGAGCAGGCAGATCAGTTTCCCACGAGTGGGAACTAGCTCGGGAAGTCATTCAAGAGATCTTCACCCTTTAGTGAATCCCTCAGGTGGATCTGTTCGTGACCGGTGTCAATCAAAAGTGCGAGCAGTACTGTTCAAGGGAATTTCCCCCAAGAGGAGCTCTAGAAGACGTGTTTGTGGTGGACTGTGAGTTTCCACCACTCCTATGTGCTTTTCCACCCGTCCCTGTCATTCCTCATGTGATCAGGAGGTTGAGAAGATTCAGGAAACACATGATCCTAATTGCCCAGATTGGGCCAGGAGAATGTGGTAACCGGACCTTCTGAACATGTCCATCGGTCCTCCAATGCGTCTTCGACAAAGAGAGGACCTTCTCTCAACCTCCATCCAGAGGTTATGACTCTCAACCTTCACGCTTGGTTTCTGAAAGGATGAGATATAAAGATTGGGACCTCCCAGATGATGTAATGGAGTTGTTGCTTTCGGCCAGAAGGCCAGCAACAAAGTCTATGTACCGTTGCCATTGGAATAAGTGTCACAATTGGTGCAGAGAAAAGAATATTGATCCTTTTCAGTGTAAAACTCTGGATGTTTTATCCTTTTTGCTTTCATTGGCAAATAAAGGTCTTCAGGTTGGCACCATTAAGGGCTACTTGGCATTGCTGTCAATCTTTAAGCGCTCGTCAGAAGGATGTTTTTTCAAGGTCCCACTGGTGACTCAATTTCTGAAAGGGCTCACAAATGTGTTCCCTCCATCTCCTTTTCAGGTTCCGGTTTGGGACCTTAACCTGGTTTTGAAATTTCTGATGTGTGCTCCATTTGAACATGTCCGTTAAGGTTCTTAACCTGTAAGACAATACTATTGGTAGCTCTAACATCAGCCCGTAGAGTGAGCGAGTTGCAGGTACTTTCATCCAAGCCTTCCTTTACCATATTCCACAAGGACAGGGTTGTTTTAAGGGTAAAACCCTCCTTCTTACTTTCATTTAAGTCAGAAAACTGTTCTACCTTCCTTCTATCTTCCACCTCATCCTGTTAAGGAAGAGTAAAGGCTTCACAGACTGGACCCGAGGAGAGCGTTACGTTTTTACATCTTCAGAATGTCAAATATGAGCGTGGACGACCAACTTTTTATGAGATACACAGTACACAAATTAGGCCAGGCTATTTCCAAACATACCTTCTCTAGATGGATCATTCTTACCATATCTGAATGTTACAGGCTAGCAGGCAAAGACCCTCCTGAAGGTTTGCGTGTTCATTCCACCAGGGGCATGATTACATCTACAGCCCTTCAAAAGGGCGTTCCTGTTAGGAATATCTGTGATGCTGCAACGTGGTCATCAATACACACGTTTACAAACCATTTTTCTCTGCATGCTTCCCATTCGCAAGACGCTGCCTTTGGTAAGGCAGTACTTTACTATACCCTGGAAAATCCTTAATGTATACATTCTACACCCTCCTATCATAATTACTGCTTTGGGAGTTTGTCAAAGATGAGGAATACGTTAGAGGGCACAATCCATTCAAAGAACAGGTTCCTTACCCCATGTAACGTTGTTTCGACTGGATGTTCCTCCATTCCAGGGGGTGGAGCAGTGTGGGAAGATCACCCGGATGAGGGGCCCCAGGGAGTGGGACACCCGATGGAGAGTCCTTGTATTGCCTTGCCGATTATCCCTTTACCCCTTCTCATTCCATGTGTTATTTGACTTTACTCCCTCCGCCCCCTTTCCTACATGAACATGACTACAGGGACTGAGCTCTCTGGGAGAAGACAAATTTACACCCAGCCCTTCTGTGCAGCTTGTCCCAACATCAGAGTCAGACAGTGTAAGGCAATTAACCTTAACAACTCGCACCTGATTCCCGTTCCCCGCACAGATAAAAGGCGGAGCTGAGGGCACACTACGAGCAGCAGGGCAGAGAGCGAGTCGAGTATCGAATCAGAGCCGGAGAAGGAGGAAGCTCTTTGAGGCCACAGCTGAATTGAGGAAGCCAGACAAAAAGTCACGGGGAGAAACCAAGACGAGAAGTACCCTTGACCTGTTTGACAAACGATTGCTGGGCTGTTGAAGACTTGGAAACAGCACGTATGTGGCAAAGAAGGAAGGCCTTCAGATCCGGTAGGTGCCTCCGAGATACCAGGGGCCCTCCTCCCTGACTGTACAAGCCGGGAGAGAAGCCCAACCTCCATGGTATTGCCCTCGACTCCACGATCAAAGCTGCAAGCCGAACCTTGCATACAGCAAGTGAGTTGAAGGCAACTGTGTGAACCGGGCTGCGTATGAGTGAAGGTTGCGGGTGGCAACAAAGTGTCATATAAGGCGTTTGATGAAAGACGCAAGTAAAAGGGGAAAATCGATAAATGCTTTCTTGGAACTTTTAAGGAGTGAACGCTAGAAACTAAGTAGCAGAGGGGTCGGGCGCCACGTGGGTGCCCAGTCAAAAGATCTCTGCTGGAAAGTATCTTGCGAGATGAACCATTGAGATTGGATTGTACTTCGTGTTATGATTGAACATTTGAAGTCAGACGAAAAGGAACAAAGTGGTCAGGCAAGGGTAACGGTCAAATACCTTGCTCAGTCGAGTTCTGTTATATGGAAAGAAGGAAGTGGTCAAAGTGTCAGGTCTGAGCCCGATCGAGGGGGACCGAACGTGATAAAATGGAAAGGAATACGAGCCCGGCTGAGCGAGATTCCATTGAGAAACAAACGGGGAAGAAACGGTCCGAGCCCAGATGAGGGAGACTGAAAGAAGTGAACTTGAGTTTTATTATTTTTTGTTGTGTTGATCATGGCACTGTGGAAGAAAGAGACTTAAAGTATCTAGCAACGCTATGCTAAGAGACACTGTATCCTAAAGACTCCCTCCTCCTGCCAGAGGAGTCAGTGTGCTCCAAGTGCCATATTGTTCCACCTTGTCCTGTGCTGAAACGTGGGTAAGGAGAAGCTATTGTTCAGCAATCCTGAACTCCCGTAGCACATGGACGTTTTGTTTATCTTACACTGTTTTCTTTATACATTGCAACACCCCACACCCTTTTGTTCTAGAGTAAGGTTCGGCAATAGGATTTTTAGCATAGGCCCTTTTTATTTGACAAGGAATGAGCTGGACAGTGTTTTCTCCTGTTTTGATGGTAGTAGCCTGCTCCCATCATTAGATAGGTGTTTTTCCAACCCAATAATAGTTCAATAAACACTGTTGAACTACATCATTTGTATCTATCATAATTGTGATGCGATGCTTTCCTTACAAGAAACAGAACCCATAGCATACCATTGACACGTCTATACATTTTCTGAGATACACATTGCTCTAGATGAAAAGTTTCTGGTTGCTGTACAAATGATAGTGCAGAAGCAACACAGACAGAACCAGACGTAAGGCATCACTTTAAACCAGAATAGCTGCAAATGTATGATCTGGAATGAACTCTACAAGCAGATGTACCAGACATCCACTTTGGATGTCTGCAAACGTACTATACTGTGCTAGAAGTGCTGTTCCAGCAATTGGGACACGCTCTAAGTATTCTGCTACCTGTGTTGCTGTAGAAGGGAGATTCAACCATATCATATCATCATATATAATAATGTGTTTGAATACCAGGATAAACGAGCAAAACACTTGAGGGATACATCAGCTCAGGTTGGTGAGTTACAAGGCATCCTCCTTGCACTAAGACAAATTGATTTGCATAATGCCACTCTAATAGTGTTTGATTCAGACTATGTAGTACAAGGTTATAACTTTGGCCTTCAATGGTGGCAAGCCAACTAATTCAGAGATTCTAAAGGCAAGCCAACCTTGTCAAAACAAATTTGGCAAATATGGGACATCTAGAAGGCTAGACCTTTCATCTGGGCTATGCGTACAGAAGCACACAGAACAGATTCTGTGCACAGTGCAGGCAATGCGGTTACTGATCAGTCTGCATGATGGCAGACTGTAGAAAGTGGTAGCGGCATGACGGCAGACTGTAGAAAGTGGTGGCGGCATGAACACACTCGGCCACACACATAGAAGAGGACATAAACGCATGACTAGATGCAAACAGTCCTTACTGTGAGAAACCAAAGGGAGTCTCACTTGCTAGTCCCTGGGGATCTCCCTCTCAGGTGGCCAGGGCACGGCCATCGCCTTTGGATCCAGACGTGGACCTGTGCGGGAGGATCACCTGCGTGAGGGATCTTTAGGGAGAGGGGGTGAGGCCATCTATCGTAAGACACGGTGTCGCCCCCTTTCCCGTACCCATACCGTATTCTATTTTTTCAGATTCTCCAACGTCCCAACTGCCCCTGCCCTCTTTCTACACAAACACTGGGCCAAGCAAGAGAGTAAAGAGGCTGACACTTACATATCTCGTTGGACATGTCCCGTTAATCAGGTCAGGCAAAGTCAGACACTTGACCGTAATCACATTATTCTGATGCCCATTAGCTCCCCCTACATGGATAAAAGGCGGAACATAGAGACACACTCTGAGCTAGGTGAGACACATGAAGGAGCAGATCTTATGGGGCGAAGGCGAACCAACTGCAGCAGTACGACCGATCGAGGAAACTGTGAAGGAGATGCGGACAAAACCAAATTGCATACAAGAAGAAACCTGCATTGTGTTTCAAGGACACCAGCGACCCTCCCAGAGAGTTGGGGAGGCAAGGCCAAGCTTGTGTTATCAACCTTGACTCGTGAATATTATCCGCAGAAACAAGAAAGGAATGCACACAATTGGTGAGTTAGTGAAAGTCATGAAAGGCAGGTTTGTGTCAAGGAAAGATTGAAGCCGCAACAGTGTAACACATGATTGAAGGTTGCGCACGTGCTGATGAGATGCGAAAGAAAGCAAACTTGATAACTGTGAAGCCAGTGATAGAGTAGCGGAGTGGTCCAGCGAAAGGAAGTAGCCCACTCAAAAGTCTCAGCGAAATGTTTGTTGTCTTGTTTAAAGCAGTAAAGTGAACGAGCTCTGAAAAGAACAAGGGTCATGATTAACCCAGATGAAAGGGGGAGTTAAAAGGTGATTGCTTAAAGAGTAAGATTCTTGCAACCTTTCTGGTTGTGGTATAGAACTACCAATACCAATAGACATTGCAGCAAATAACATTAAGGACGAGCTAAAGTGAAAGCTGAAGTGGTTGTGCGGAGGTCTACGGTAAAAACCTTGCACTTTCGAAAGTCATCGACTTCAGTAAAAGGTCTGAGCCCGACTGAGGGACACCGGCAGCCTGAAATAAGTTAGGAGAAGGGAGCTGTGAATGAAGTTTGGGAAGGGAATCCCTGCAAGTGCTGTGAGGTCCGAGCCCAGCTGAGGGAGATCTATGTGAACATAGACCTACGTGAACTTTTATTGAACTGTGAAAGAACTATTGGAACACTGGAATAAGTGACTTTAACGTGGAAGGCCAAGCAGGCCTCGACACACGTTTTGAACTGCCTTTTGTTTAACCTGAGCCAGAGTGCGTCATCCTGTTTATGGGAGCTGCAATGATATCCAACGTGGGGAGGATAGCTGACTTTCCTTTGCATACACATACACATTCCCTTTTCACACTTTTTGTATAAGAGATACTACAAGCATAGCAGTTTTGTTAGTATAGGCATTGTGATTTGACAAAGTCTGACAAGACTGACTAGGACTGTGTTTTCTTTATTATTTGATGTCAGAGACTGCTCCCATCTTAGCTAAAGGGCAAAGTAGGAGATTTTGCAAGCCTCCAGAATTGAATAAAGGTTTTGAAACTTGTAACTCTTGTCAGTGTCGTACTTGTGATACCACGCCTCCCTTACATAACCCTCAAGGATTCCCCACAACGTATAACTATATTGTAAAAGAGAATACAGGTGAAATCACTGTACCAAAGTCAAAAGGAGACCCTGTTGACAGGGTGCTACCAAACAAGCATGATAGATTAAAATGACTCTCCACTGCACATGCAAGTATAGTGTAATGAATCCTGCAAAGTCATCAGAGAATCGTTGCTTAAAGTCTTCTCCCATGTGGCCAGGAAAAGGCAGACGCTACATGATCCTAACCCTGGGGGTCGTATCAGGGGGTATGAAGTCTTCCAAGGGAATGTGGTGACTCATTCAGGAGAGACGCAGTATTCATCATATTCTGAGGAAGAGGTGTTTTTAATGCCAGAATATTTAATGGCATGATGTCACCGTAGGGCCTACCCTCCCAGACCTACCCAAGCTACCAGGTAGGAGAACCTTCTTTGTAAATGGGGAAATTATCTATATAAGAATCGGGGAGTTAATGCTACTACTTTTAGTAGCAATGATTCTCTATCGTGTTCAGGTTTTGAACCCAAGAGAAAACCCTAATTTCCTTTGAAATCTTTCTCTAAATATACAACATTGTGGACTCCAAGTCCCATAATGTTAGTAATGAGAAGAGGAAGAGTGGTATAGAGTTACACAACTCTAATGTGCGGTCTAGTTGTTATAATGACCCACAACTGAGCGGGTCCTTAAAAAAATGTAAAGGCATTTCATGTATGGGTCATTTAGAAGGAGCAGCAGAAGGAGAAGGCAGAGGTTTGTCAGTAGCGGGATGCAGTGCAAATAACTTGATGGAGGTCAGTGTTCCACCCAGATGCAGAGGCCGAACAGCGGGAAGTGGTGTAAAGGCCGGCTGACACAAAGGAGAGAGCAGCTCTCTTTGTCTTGCCTCTCGCTCCGGTGCAAAGTCAACACCAGAGCACCAGCCTTGATTCACCTCAAGACCCAAATTGACGAGTTGAAGGACAATGGTAAATCAGCTATGATGCTACTCCTTAACCTATCAGCGGCTTTTGACCTGGTAGATCATGCAGTCTTATGCAGTCATCTCAGCTCTGCTGCCCATTTCTCAAATGATGCCATAACTTGGGTGCAATCCTTCCTTGCGAACCGTACAATGAGTCTTCTCCCCCCTGGCAGCCGCCGATCCCATACAAGTTTCCTGTGGTGTCCCCCCAAGGATCATGTGTATCTCCCATGATGTTCAACATCTTTACTTAGCCCCTGTTTGACAGGTTGGACAGATTGGGTGTCATTTGCACTAATTACGCGGATGGCACTCAGATCCTCATCCCCCTTTCGGGCAACTTCTCGGCCTTAGTTAACAAGATATACCTCCTCATTCAGGCATGGATGGCATCTCACGGCCTCTGCCTGAATGATGACAAAACGGAGCTACTGATCCTTGGCACAGAGACGACGATTAAAAAACTTGACCGGAACTATGCCTCATTCAACATCGATAACAATGTTATCAAAGTGATGCCTGCAGTCAAAACCCTTGGGGTCTATCTTGACTCAGCACTCACCTTTAAGAAACAAATTAATACCCTAGCACCCTCCACAACATATACTTGCAAATTGATCCGAGCCTGTAGACCATTCCTATATGAGACTAGCTGCATCACACAAGCCAATGCACTTACCATATCCAGATTGGATTACTGCAATGCTCTATACGCGGGATCTAACAAGTACATTGTTGATAAACTCCAAACACTCCAAACGCTCTTAGAGCAGCTTTAAATATCCCAAACAGAGATCATGTCTCTGCCTCCAGAAGAAATATCCACTGGCTAGAAATGACACGATTGCCCTTAAAACCCTCTCTCTCACCGCTAAGTGTCTCAACAACATAGCTCCTCCTTACCTGGCAGATAGTCAGCAAGAGAACCTCCAACCGTTCCACAAGAATGTCCAACGCCTACACCTTAGTGGTACCCAGATACAAAAAGAGTACAGCCGGTGGCTCCCGCTTTCCGGTCATAGCTGCCCAAACCTGGAACAGACTCCCTTTACATCTCAGAACAGACCAACCCTACCCCAGCTTCAGGCGGAAGGTCCTTACCTGGATACGATCTAATAACACTTAACTTGACCATTTCTCCTCCCTAGTACCCCTCGCTTTGCCACCCTTTGCCCTTCTGGATTATCCTGCCGCTACCAAACACACTTTGGCATTTGCTGCTAGCATATAGGAATGTCACTGGGTCCCTCTTGACCTCTGCCAACTGATGGTTGCACTAATGTCACCCTGCTTTTCTCACCCTGTTTTAATTGTTCTCTTTTTACTCAATTTGGAACTATGTTTCCTAATCCTACTGCATTACTGTATTACTCTAACTAAGTTCTCAAGTATCCTTGTAATGCCTGCGCCCAGCTACCTTCGGGTTTGGTCTTGCGCTATACTAAATAAAGAAACAAACGTGTGGAGCAGTGTGTGCTCCGCTGACAGACCGCACAAGCAGTAGAAGGCTGACCGGAGCTGTAAAATGTCAGGAAGACCCCGACATGTGAATCAGAAGCGTGTCTGATGGAGACGCTAGGACATACTGTGAGTTGGCTTAATAGAGGAGAACCCGGGGCGCTCTGAAATAGACCGCTTTGCAACCATGCACCATTTAAATATCAAACTTTTAAACTAAAGCTAACTGGGGGCAACTCTCCTGTTCCAAGACTTTGACCAAGAGATCATTGTAACCCGCATTTCCAAAGCCACAAGGAGGCAATAACTAAACAGAGTGAATGCAGCCTCCCAAAAGAGAGATGTTGGACAAGAGAATATTGTAAACCGTATTGCCAAAGCCAAAAGGGGACAATAATCAAACCAAATGAATACAGCTTTCCAAAAAGGGGATATCTATTAAAGGGACATTATAATCTACATTGTCAAAATCAAAGAAAGCTGAGAGAAACATCAAGGTCTCTTAAATGTAGCAGTCCCATATACACTATGGAAGAAAGAAGTAAACTACATTGCCAACTGCCAGTAGGTTGTCTAGCAAGAGAAAAGACCTTCTTGTAGACAAAATCAAGGTGGAAAGAACTGTAATCTGCCCTGCCTATGGCACACCGATCAATGTGAGAAAGTAGTTGTAAGCCAATTGTTACAAGTCAAAAGACTTGCCCAAGAAGCCGTTGTTGGTTCAACTGTCCCCATTAAAGATTAAGTGTGGAGAAAACCTCACCAGAGAGTACAAGTTGAAGTAGTAGGAGCGTTATGCTGGCCGGCGAGTACACCAGGAAAGGGACAAATAGTGTATAGTCCTGGCAGGCGAGTGGAGCAGGAAGAGGATTTGAAGTACTATGACTGTGGTAGAAGGTTGTGCAGGCTGTGGCAGAAAAAAGTTTGGAATTCCACTACTGTTTTTTGATGAACTATTAACTATCCTCAATCCGAGAGGGTAGCTCCCACGGCACCTGGACGGGTGACAACGGATAGACTGGAACACAGGCGGCACGCACGAAGACTGAGCCAACTCCCCCAGACAATCCCACCAACACTTTCGCCCGTCCCTTAGTTACCGCCAGATAGCATAGTGGTGTGGAATTGTCGAGATATTGGCAATCACCACTCTACCTGAAAGGTTGACATTGGCAGGTGCACTGGCCACAGGAGTATGAAGGGAGGATAAGGGGAGCTATGAGAGAGCATGTTAGAGGTGGGGGCCAGAGGAGTAAGGAACCTTGTATGCCAGTCGGACCCAGATCAGGACGGAGCCGCACCAGGGGAGACTGCGCAAGCCGAGCGCCTGAATTCAGGATAGAGACGCAAACTAACCAACCCTACTAACAATTTCACTTTCTGCATACACC
This sequence comes from Ambystoma mexicanum, assembly GCF_040938575.1. NCBI lineage: Eukaryota > Metazoa > Chordata > Amphibia > Caudata > Ambystomatidae > Ambystoma > Ambystoma mexicanum. Next base: position 1,085,391,954 of record NC_090926.1, on the reverse strand, counting down.
TCTCAAACTCCAAACCAAACATAACCAAAATCTACAGCACAACAAACAGCACAAACTTCACTACATTGCAACAACAAAACAAACACATAGTCTTGCACAACATTACACGACGACTACCGACTGCAAACACCCCAGGCCGAGCCAACGGACCCACCGGGCTGAGGCCATCAACAGCACAACTGCTCTCTTGCACTTTTCCTGCCTCCTACCACTAACTCAACCTCCCCTCTTTCAGAGCCGCCAAAGCGCCAGGGGGCCACTCCGGTGGTGATAGTGCGTGGTACAAATATCCTTGAACATTAACATTAACATTTGATTAACCCATCCCGACTAAGATATTGCTTATGCAGAAGAAATGCAATATAGTAGAAGATTATCGTTTTTTTTCTTATTTAAACAAACTGTTTTCCCATTGGTACTTCAATTTGATGTCTGAAGAAAGAGTCCTTTTAGTTCACCAAATATAGGTTGTAACACCTTTAACAAGTGTCTTAAGCGTGAGAATCCTTTTTGAAACTGAGATAGTGAATTTTCCAAGTGAAGGACATACTGGATGAAAAGAACTGTGTATTCTACTTGGAGTGGAACATGGCTAGTGAAGAGAACTTTCATACAATTGGTCTTTGATTTGAAATATCCTAAATTGATACAGGGGAAGTGGATCCAACCCTGGTCACAAGGATTCTTGTTTTCGTTGTTTGAATGCGTACGTTATTTTTGCAAATTTGAAACAGCCAGATGATTCATGTATGATTTTTGCGTATGTATTGGTGTGAGGGACAGGCATTTTTTGGACACTTGGAAATTTCCCTTTAGTTTGATTTATTAGGTTAGGAAAAGTTAGCCTTTTGTCTCACCCTTTTTTACTTAATGAATGCTGATTTATGAGAAATCTCCACCTATGTGTCAGTCTCCCATGTGTGACTCATCACAGTAGCCTCATCCCACTTTGGGATTTCAGCTACTACACAACTCTTGCAGAATAGATACTGGTGGCCAGGGCTTAGTAAAGAGGTATGACAGTACATTGCAAATTGCCCAATATGTTTATAGACAACTGTAGGCAATTGTCAATGTGAGAGTAAAACACCTTACGTGTTGCGCTCCAATGTAAATGCCTGATTTACACAATTCATGCAAGTGCTCTCAACAGGGCAGACCAGCTGCTCCTCATAAACTTCCCAAGAGACTTCTTTGATGGTGAAGAAGCGCCACAGCATCAAATCTGGGGACAAAGTCCTAGAGAAGATTCATGAAAAAGAAGCACTTGGACACTTAGACCACGATATCAACCTCCTCTGAAGGTACTGAAACTTATAGACTCAAGAACAAAAGTCATATACTAGTCCTACCTCCTGAGAAAGGTAAGTATTAGTCAACCATCTTCAGCAAGGTGGAAAGAACTGTAACCTGCCCTGCCCTGTCTATGGCACACCAATCAATGTGAGAAAGTAGTTGTAAGCCAATTGTTTTACAAGTCAAAAGACTCGCCCAAGAAGCCGTTGTTGGTTCAACTTTCCCCATTAAAGATTAAGTGTGGAGAAAACCTCACCAGAGGGCTATATCCAGATGGATTATCCTAGCAATATCTGAATGTTACAAATTGGCTGGGAAGAAGCCTCGAGATGGATTAAGGGCCCATTCAACCAGGGGCATAGCAACTTCCACACCTCTTCAGAGGAGTGTCCCAGTGCAAGACATTTGTGCTGCGGCCGCTTTGTCATCAATGCACACTTTTGCAAAACATTATTATTTAGACACCACTTCTTACCAACGAGGCCTTTTTGCAAAAGCTGTCCTTTATTCTGTGAATAATTGGAGAGCTATGGTACTCCATCCTCCTCTAAATTACAACTGCTATGGGAGTCTATCTAAGATGAGGAATACGTTGGAGGACACAATTCATTTGAAGAACAAGTTACTTACGACTAGATGTTCCTCCCACGTATTCCTCATCGACCCTCCGAACCTACCCCTCCGTACAGTTCTTACGCTTGTTGCACTTGTACTTCCTTAAGAAGCTTAACATCTGCCGACACAAAAACAACTGATGCGACCATTAACATCGAAAAAACAGAAATTAACCAACGGGCGCGGCTCAAGCCTTTTATACGACGGCTGACGTCGACGCTCGATGGCGGCCTTCGAGGGACCAAGCAACGCGGCCTCGAGCACAGCGCCCTCTGGCGAACATTTTCCGGAAGTAGCAGCATGCTGACAAATATATCTAAGATGAGGAATATGTGGGAGGAACAGCCAGTCGAAAGAACGTTACAGTTGGTAAGTAACTTGTTCATCTCAAGAAGAAATGCTTGTTTCAATTTTTAGTTACCAGTGAAGGTTCCGAGTGACTACATTTTAGCGAATAAGTACTCTGCCATGTTCGACATGCTCTTTTGTCTCTTACTCTTATTCCTGTGATGCATATGATGCCTCCATGGCTTGTTCAAAGGCTCATGCGGGTTGCCTTCTAGTTTACATGTCTACACAGGCTTAACGCAGCATTTCTGAGCCAAAGGCCTAAGCCATGAGGCAATTGTCAGGTCCTATTCAGTAAATGTGAGTACTTTTTGTTTACTTAAATGGGTTTGATAAACGCCTCACTATCCCTACCTTAACAAGGATTTCCCTACCTGCCAAAGTAACTAAAGGAAACGCTCTAACAAAAAGACTCTGACCCCCACACTATTTCATACGACAACTTGACAACATAATTGATGGCAAATCAAATCAAAATAACATTTACATTCAATGTACATCTGCTAACTGTTTTCCTTATAACTTGGAGGAAATCCCCTTCCCCAGATTCAATAGAATTTGTCTCTGCAGTGCAAAAGAGGATAGTTCAGTCTTGCAACAAAAGTTCAAATAATGAAGTTCCTCTTGTTCCACAATATTATCTTACTCTGACTTGAATCAACAGTTCAAAATTGTTTGATCAGTCTTTATCTCTCCACTGGTGGCAGAGAGTTCAACCCAACATCTTTTCCAATAACGAGAATAATTCCACACTTCATCTGTATGAACAAAATGATTCTTGGTCAAGATGATTCCACAACAGTTCGCAATATCTTTTAGTGGTCTTGCCACTTCGTCTTCCTCACCGAATTTAACCACAGGTTAGTACTTCAATTACTTCTTGTTATGTTGTATAAAAAAATGTATAGATCGCAGCAGTCGCCCACGGGCATCATGGCACTGAAAGAGAAAGCATAACAGAAAAGACAGAGAAAAAAGTTGTTTAAAACAAAAACATTTTGACCTGCCGACAAAACATGAAATGATTGTCAATAGCGCAAATAGAGATTGGCAACTTGTTCTATAAGGAGGCGGCCGCCACTGAAAAAAGTGTGACTGATGTGTTTTGGAATAACGAAACCGCAGAACCTGGATGAACATTGTGCTGGCGAAATGAGTACCCAAGAAGGAACATATGGACTAAATTTGTCCTGAAGATATTCTGCCCCTCTGCCATAGAAGGTTTAAGAAGTTAAGCACAATGCATAAGGCCTTGAATTTAACTCTGTCAATGACAGGAAGCCAATACAGGCTTCTTAGGCCAGGAGAAATAGGATCATGGTAGGATAGACCAGAGCATACTCTTGCTGCTGAATTGTGAAGCACCGGGAGACGATGGAGTAGGTGGTAAGGCTGGGCCATGAGGAGGGCATTACAATAATCGAGGTGCTACCACCGGGGCACAGAAATAGACCGGCAGAAAAGGAAGAACTTTCGTCAGGACTTTCAATTTGAAATTACCTGTACGGCAGGCTGAGCTAACATGTGCTTCTCTGGACACAGACACAGAGATTTTTACACCAAAATCTTTGACAATGGTCACGGGAAGTGGAAAAGGCCCTAAAGACAGTGGCCAGAAGGAAGGCGTACATTAAGAGGTAGCTGCTGACAGGCCAACTATCAGAACCTCAGTTTTTTTCTCCATTGAGCTTAAATCGGTTATGGCACATACAACTGCCAACTGACTCAAATTATACAATGCGGATATACAGACTTAGAACAGCTGTTGGCGAATCCCTTACTAATAACGTACTTGTTGTAACAGCTGTACCATTTAATTTTAACTGTGTACAAAGGCAGCAATATCGTATCCTTTGGTCCTGAGTACTGTTTAAACTGCAAAAATAAAGAGATGGATCCAATGTGTAGTGCCAATTGTCTATATTTAGTACAAATTCTCATTCCCTCAAATTGTCCGGATTTGATACATTTTCTCATTCCCTCACTTTGATGCTATTTCTCATTTCATTAAATTGTCTGGATTTGATACAATTCCTTAGTCTCTCCAAATTGTCTAGATTTTATATACTCCTACGTCCCGTCCCCTTTCCTCCATACTTATGGGACATTCCGTCCTGTGGGACGGGACCGGAGCACTTTTGTAAAAAAGCATCACATTTTTCAAAAATGTGTCCTTCTCTCTTTACGCGGGATACTGCACGTGGCCATAACCACGCCCTCCTTAGCTTCGCCCAGCGCATCGCCAACAGTCCTTTTCTCCGCGTGGTTGGGGCTGGACATACTTGCATCTTTGGAAGATTTTTTCCTTCCAGTGTCCTTCTTTCCTGCTCCAGTTTGGCGGTCGCCTAGTAGTCCGTCTATGCGGGTTCATTTAGAATTTTGTTCTTCTTGCAAGCGAAGCTTCGCTAGGACGGATCCCCATCCTTGTTGTTTGGAGTTTTTGGGTCCGGATCATCATTGGGACTCGGTGTTTCAGCGCGCTCCTCCTCCGCATTTTCAGAGTTTTATCGACGAAAAGAAGCAACGCACGGTAAGTTCTTTCATTTTAAGGGTACCCCGACTGGGGGACTCCTTCCCGGGGTCTTCCCGGTCCTGGAGGGGCTTCATAATCTCCATTACCGGGGCTCCTCCTGGGGTGCCTTCCAGGCCTAAAAAAGATACTGGATTCTTCTCTGAGGGCTTCCGTAAGGGGCCTGCCAACACGGGATTACAAAACGAGACGCCTCCTGTAGGTGCTAATCGGCGGCCCAGTTCTACTGAGACGGTGGGTACCATAGCTTGCTTTGAGGTTTCCTTGTCTGGAGCTTCCCAAACAGGCACCGGGGTTTGCCCTGAGGCCTCTATGGAGGCTTTCTGTACCGAACCAAGGTTTGAGGCCCCTCTTGAGGGAGCTGTTACCGGACTCTGTTCTGAGGTTCCTCCTTCAGAGGCTAAGGTGACCGACAGAACTGAGGGATGGAGGATTCCTCAACGTTCCCGTCTTTGCAGTGATACCGGTTCTGTTGAGGTGGCACAGAGTGAGTTAATTCCCCTGTTACCGGCTCTGCCGAGGTTCCTCTTCTAGAGGCTAATTTAGCTAATAGTATGTCTCAGAAACATCCTAGGCCACACAGTACCAGCTCTTCCGAGGTTCCTTGTGTCAAGGCTAAAGTCAAGGCCCCTGACCCGTCTGTGGAGACTCCTGCCTCACTCACACATGTGAACCAGTTCTCCTCAGACGCTGACAAAATGGCGCCTGTTCCTGCGTGAACTACGGTGGCCATTTTGGATTCCACCCTTACACCTACACCATCGGCGTCTGTGCTGGCAGCGTGTTTTCAGGTGAACATCGACTTCCTGGTGCGAATCAGTTTCGTCCAGTTTATGACTGTAATGCTTGGATGCCATTACTGCACACGGTCTTGCTGCCTGCTACATCTGCTCCCTTGATCTATGTTGATCCGACTGTCCTTCTTGGCACCCCTCTCCCTTACAGCCTTGGAGTTACTCCTCTCACGAGCGGCCTCTCCCCACTCCAATGCCTAAGCCTTCGGCGGAGGATGCCTTTTTCAGTAAGTTTCAGAGACTCATGCACTCTGACCCCATGAAGGAATATTTCAGAGGTCTTTTTAGGGAAATCAATCCTCCAGCACCTACTCCTGTGCCGATGGTTCCAGCCGTAGAACCGGTGGTTCTGGCTGCTGTTCCACCTCTACCGGTTGGCCCACCTCCAGCCCTTCCGCCCCTGACCCCCTTTTCTCCGATAGACAAGTCTTCGGCAGAGGCAGATGTGACGGAGGTCGGACGCGTTGGATGACACGCAGTGGGAACAGGATAGCGAAGACCAGCCCCGCCCTGTTAGAGCGTTCCATGACCAGGTTCTGGACATGTCTCGTCTGGATCTACCAGTACCTGAGGCACCCGCTCCCCAAGATGGGGTGCTTTCTGGGGCGTTCACCTTGTCTCCTCAGGAGCATCCCGGCTTGTTCCTCCAGAGGGATGTTATGGCCGAGGTCTGCAAGGTATGTGATAAGCCACACTCTGGACTTCACGTTAACAAGAGGATTGACGCTCGTTATAGGCTTCACACTTCGGAAGAGGTAGCTTTAGCGGCTTGCCCGTTCCCTTCCTCCACAGTGGTGGCGGCTGCCACGCTACAATCCAGACCGGCTTCCGCGTCCTCTTCAGCGGCAGCTCAGGTTCTGGCCAAGGAGGACAAGTTGCTTGATTCCTTGGGGAGAAAGATCTTTGGTAATTAGGCACTGCAGTTGCATCAGGCGAACGCAGAGCTCATCTTAGCGGCAGCAAGTATGAAACTGTGGAAAGGTCTATCTGAATTTGAGGAGTTCATTCCTACAGACAAGATGGATGATTTTAAAGGTGGCTTGTCGGATGCCATGGTTCTGGCGCAGGATATGCTTGAGGCCATGGCTCATCATGTTGAGACCTTGGCTCGGGGCCTTATGCTTGGTGTTGACACCTCTCGTCAGGTTTTGCTTCATGCCCCAAAGTTATCTAAGGAGGTCCAGGATAAGGGTCTGGACGTGCCTTTTGACGGCAAGGAGCTGTTCCATTCTTCAACGGATGTGGAGCTGACTAAGACTAAAAACAGCACTCAAATAGCCAAGTCCCTGTCCGTGTTGGTGAAGCCGCCATTAAAAGCTCAAAAGACGTCATCTCAGCCTTGGTCGTCCTCTGGTTTTCGGGGGTTTCTAGATCGGAGGACATGCAGGGTTGATCCTCCATCTGAAAACTCTCATCGGAAGCAGCAGCAAGGCCGATTTTTCTCTCGGCCCTCTGCCGCCTCCTTCAGGATCAAGCGGTCTCTCCGACGAGAAGTCTGCTAAATGATGTTTTTCGTCGCTCGCACGAGAACCCGGTGGGTGGGCGCATTGCATCTCTCTGGGAGGCATGGCAGACCATCACTGAGGATCGGTGGGTCTTGTCCATTGCTCGGACGGGCTTTCGCTTGACCCCTCCCCCTAGCCCACCCATCAATTCTCCCTTCCAGCAGTCGGGGACGCTCTCCCTCAGAGCTGAAGTCCTGAAGCTCCTGGATCTCAAGGCAGTGGAACCCGTTTCAAGGGGAGGGCTTCTACTCCCGTCTGTTTATGGTGCCCAAACCCAACCAGGCTGGCCTGCGCACCATCTTAGACCTTTTCCAGTTCAACCTTTCTCTTCCCCAAGAGAAATTCAAGATGGTCACACCCGGTCAGATACAGTCCTCTTTCCAGAAGGGCGATTGGCTCAGCATGATGGACCTTCAGGATGCGTATATGCATATCCTCATTTGTAGTACGCATCGGAAATACCTGTGGTTTTCCATGGAGAAGGAGCATTTCCAGTTTCGTGTGCTCCCGTTTGGTCTCAGCTGGGCACCGCGTGTCTTTACGAAGATGTCGGTCATTGCAGCTTTTCTTCGGCTACAGGGTATGTATCTATGTGTATCCGTATTTGGACGACTGGCTGCTGCGTAGTCCTTGGCCACTGAAAGCCTTAAGCAACCTTCAGTCGCTCCTCAAGCTCCTGTTCCACCTTGGGCTGTCGGTGAACTGGCGTAAATCCTCCATGACAGTCTCGCAGGACTTTATTTTCCTGGGTTTTCGTTGGAACATGATAAATTGCAGAGTATACTTGACTGGGGACAAAATGGTGGATCTGTTGGCCACGTGTCGGGTGTTTATGCAGGCGGAGAGCATATTGGCCTGGTGGTTACAGAGGCTTCTGAGCCTCATGGCTTCGTGCGTGCTGGCTCTCCCTCTTGCTCGCCTCAAGATGAGGTGGACGCAGATGGCTCTTCAGAGCGCATGGCTTCAAGCAGTGGATCCACATTCCAATATGGTGGTTCCACCGTTCATGAGGACGGACCTCTTGTGGTTCTTTCCATGACCCTTGCCCACTATTGACTGTCGCAACGGATTCCTCCCTTCTGGGTTGGGGTGCGACGTTGGATCTTCTTCAGATTTTCTGTCTTTGGTCGCCACAGGACAGACAGCTTCATATAAATTATCTGGAGCTCCTGGTGATATTCCTGGTGCTGAAAGGTGACGGTACGCAAAGCCATGCGTTTGCTAGGGATGATGGCGTCATGCATATACTTGGTTCCCCATGCGTGGCTGTGCATGCGTCCCAACAGCCAGTGGTGTCAGGCCAGCGGACAATGGGAAGATCTGGTAGTTGTCTCGCCAGCCCTTGTTCTCTATCTGCAGTGGTGGTCAAGGTAAAACCTTCTGAAGGTGGAAAACCTCTACCACCTCGGCAGTAGAAGCCACTCTCACGACAGACGCATCTCTCACGGGTTGGGGAGGCTCACCTGCTTCAGCAGACAGCGCATGGCGTGTGGTCCCCACAAGTAGCATCCAACCACATAAACTTACTGGAGCTATTAGCAGTGTTCAACGCATTAAAGGCTTTTCAGGTGCAACTACAAGAGAAGACAGTGCTGATTCTAACAGACAGCACTTCAGCCATGTATTACCTGAACAAACAGGGGGGGTGCACACTCTCCAGGGCTATCCAAGCTGTCCCAAAACATTTGAATATGGGCTCTCAAACACAAGATGTTTCTGTTGTCCCTGTTCCAGGGGAACTAATTCTTCTGGCAGACGTGCTCAGCAGAGATTTCCCTCTACCCATAGACTACGAATGGCGTCTGCACGAAGACATTGTGTCCAACGTTTTCGCAGAATGGGGCTTAACAGAGATCGACCTGGGGAACGGTCTCTGGATAACCTGGTCAGGGAAATTTGTCCAGGCTTCCCCCCCACCCCCCCCGACTCCTCTTCTCAACAAGATAGTGCACAAGATGCACCAGGAACCAGTCACCTTGATACTGGTGGCCCCTATGTGGGCCTGCCAACTCTGGTTAAGTCATCTGATGGAAATGTCCCTCTCCCCACCAGTAAAACTACCCTGCCCATACAACATGTTGTCGCAGGACAGGGGGGAGACCCTACACCCATGCCCACAAACTCTGAATTTAGCAGCCTGGCTTCTGAGGTCATAGAGTTTGAACACTTATAGCTCCCTCAGAGGTGCATGGGAAGCTAGGAAACCTAACACCCATTATTGCTATGCCAGCAAATGGAAACGTTTTGTTATCTGGTGTAATACCAAGGGCGTCAATCCTATCGATTGCTCACCAACACACATTGTGCTATACCTAACCCATTTGTAGGACACAGGGTTGGTCTTCAATTCCCTGAAGGTTCATCTGGCTTTTCTTTCAGCCTACACCACGTCACAGCAAAAGGTGTCATGGTGGTAGATACCGGTAATTAAGGCTTTTATGGAAGGGGTTAAAAGAATTTATCCTCCCATTTCTCACCCAGCTCCTGGATGGGATCTTTTAACCAAGCTCATGGGATCTCCCTTTGAGCCAATACATAAAGCAAGTCTAAAAGACATTACTTATAAAACGGCTGTCCTATTGGCTATCACTTCTATCAGAAGGGTTAGTAACTACAGACCCTTTCTGTTCCAGACCCCTTTGTTACAGTCCACAGGGATAAGGTAGTTCTGCGCACTCATCCCAGATTCGCACCTACATTAATCTTGAAGTTCCATGTGAACCAATCGATTGAACTACCTTCCTTTTTCCAGAATCCCACTATCATGGCCGAAAGAAGCCTACAGACACTAGATGTGTACAAGGCAGTCATGTTCTACCTGGAAAGAACGAAACCACTGAGGAAAACAAACCAATTTTTCCTTTGAGTGGCAGCTGGTAGAGAAGGGGATCCTGTCTCTAAATCTGCTATCTCAAGGTGGATTGTCAAATGCATCCCACTATGTTACGCTCTTGCTAAGAGAGAATTGCCCTTCAAGCCTAGAGCACACACTACTCTGGGCACTGGGGCTTCCATGGCATTCATTGCAAATTTTCCCCTAGAGTCCATTTGCAAAGCGGCAACCTGGAGTTCTGTACACACCTTTACAAAACACTATTGCCTAGACACTCATTCTAGGTCTGATTCTCCGGTGGGACAAGCAGTACTAAGACATCCTTTCTCTATTGTTCCTTCTCACAACCCACCTCGAACTCCGGGTACTGCTTGCTAGTTTAATATGCACAGCATGTGATTCTAAGCAGATTAACAAGCATCAGAAGACATGCATTACTTACCGTAATAGCATTTCTGATGATTGTATCTGCTTAGATTCACTTGCGTCCTCCCTCCCTCCACGCTCGGGGTGGAAGGAATATAGACGTCTTACTACTTCTCTCTTCTTCATGTACTCACTCACAATAGGCTTGGTCTCCCTCATGGCAGAAAAATACAATCGGAGGGACATCGGCGCGTGAGGGATTTTGGGTACACTACACGTCATGATAGGGATAGTTTTACAAACACGCCTATGCCGACGTCCCCTTTCGGTCCCCGAAAGACCAGATGCAATACTCTGCGGTTACCACTGGATGTCAGACCATATGCACAGCATGTGAATCTAAGCACGTGCAATCATCAGAAATGCTATTACGGTAAGTTACCTATGTGGCACAGCGCCACACAGTGCTGTGAAAGGAAGCCCACCTTACAGGGGTACCCCTTTAATTATTCGGGACCCCTAATGCTCACACCAGATTAAAGTTCACCCCTCTAGGGAATTAAGGCCAATAGTCTTTATCTTGCAAGGATAACAAGTTTAATCTTTACAGAAAATGAGGATGGGGGCAATGAACTCTGTTCCCTGAACGGCATTCTGTCCCTCACAGTTCCAAGCGCCTGCAGACTGGTGCCAGGCAGGGAGCTTAAATACTCTTGATGTGGTCACTGGATACTTGCCTGGCTCGTCCAAAACTGTCCTTCCCTTACAAGGGATGTTGCAGTCTTCCTTTCTGCATGGCCGGGTTTCCGTTTAGAGCAAACTACTTAGCATACTGCTAGCCTATACAAGAATACATTGTAGCTCCTGTTTATCATTGTTTTGCTATAATATAAACATTTATATATAAACACATTTTCCCGTCATACTTCACTCAATATACTCATATTTTATCTGGTCCAGTAATTCCCCTTAAAACCTTATTTTCCCATAATGTTGAATGTTGTGCATTGAGCATATACACTTCCCTATTTTTAGTATAAATGATCTCTTGATGGATAAGAAACAGCTGCTCAGCCACTTCAGGTGCTCTGCCACAGCTAGCGAACACCGCGGCAATGCCTGTAGTGTGTTTTTAGCACAGGCTGCATTCCTTTTGGCAAGGAGCCTACTTATTTCGTGCGTTATAATTTTAGAACTACATAGAATAGCATTTACAAGTGTATTCAACTATTAGTTATTTACACCCTATATTTAAATACTAACTACATTCATTCAGTGGCCACCCTCCCCCCTGGACTCTTGTAGTTCTTATAAATAGTTAAAAGAAGACTTGCCTCATTCTAAAATGCTTGTGGGGGGTGCAGGAAGGCGCTAGCACCTTCCCAGCAGCTGTCATCCAGGCAGTCCATCTTCAGTGTTGCAGACATCGGGCCACGCTGCAAAGATAAGTTTATTTCTTTAAAACCAATAAAAAAATTAGCTCCTCTGTAGGGAACTGCACACGTGAAAATGGCAATATTAAACGAGGCAGCGGGCTGTCCCTGCCGGTAACGGCACCACTGCCCACACGGCCCACGTTAAGGGACCCTTTCTGCGCTCAGGCCTTTACATTGGGCGGTGTGCCACTGCCTCGTTTAATATCACCTCAGTATTCGATGTAGAGCAAGGAAAAACCAACGGGGTAATTATGTATGGTGTCCTAAAATATTCCCTATACCTCCATGCAACCACAGGCTCAACTAAGACATTGCATCGAACACTCAATTCCAAAAAGGTTAACTAAAAGGAGGTACAACAATAGGTTGGTGTTTAGTGCTTTACCAGATGTAGAAAAGAGCCACTGAGATGGAAATACTGATGTGTCATGTGGAATTTACAGCTGTTTGCATACTCAGTAAAACCTTACTTGTGTGCGGCCACCATCCCAGATAAATTGCAAAAGTAGTTCCTCTGAAACCCAAAGGGAAAAACATGCAATCAGTCGATTTGCAAAAATCTGTTGCATCTGACCTTTCCACTCTATAACGACATAGCACATAGCTCTGTAAATTAAGTGTATCTTTTTCTTTGAATAACAGGTCCTATTATTGTCAGCACTGTATTTGCATTAAGGGTCAAAGCAAATGAAGATTTATATCTTTTGGATAACGAGGCCTGTGGGAGAAGACTCTGCGTTCACAATTGCTCAAGTGAGTGAGAAATGTGACAGACATTCATGGCTGTAAATGTTGTATTGTGTGTCCCCTCAAATATGTCCAGAAACACTGACCTGTATCACTGATGTTGTGCTTACCTACATGAAACATGATCCAGGACCTAGCTAACTGTGCATAACAATCATGTGCAAGGGACAGCTGCATTAACAACATGCCAGAACATTGAATTTTCTCCTTATGTGTGTCCAAGTCCCATTCAGCACCCCTGCATTTGGGCTTGGCAGGGCTCTGGACATCATGGCCCTCCAACCACTAAAAATACATTTTATCTGGGAAGTAAATGGGGGATTCCCCAGGGGCCTTCCTCACATACTAGGTCGTCCTGCTTGCCATCACCAAAGGCAGTTGTTAATAACAGCCCCCAGCATGAAGCGAAAACAAGCAACGGTCCCAATTCTCTATGGAGCCTATATTCCCAATGTAAATGTTTTTCCCACTCCCTTCAAACCTGTTTAGGAAACACAGCTGTTACTGCTTGCTGGATCTTCACTCGTGAGCACAGCACACTCTCCTGTGCTGCTCCCGGTTCAGACATGTTCATGCTGGCTCTGGTAGCAAGTTGCTTGGCTCCTGCACAGAGCTGCTGGCGTGATGCAGTCCCACATCAAAGAGCCGCAGGACTACATTCCGGTTTTGTACTACTTCAAAATGGAATAGCAGCTCTTTAAGCCCCCAACCACCACCAAACACTTGCTCGCCACTTAGGACCAATTACTTTCTGGGGCAGATTATTTAACCACAGCTGGAAACCCTTATTGAGATGGAGGGCACACATGAGTGTGAAGGGGTAGCAAGTTGGAATAAACAATCCTATTCGGGGAGGGAAAGGTAACTGATGACTAACAAAATAAAACCTTCTATGAATAATCAGGCTAATAAGTGGTGCTATTCTGGAGATAACTGCTCTGCAGCAGGGCTCACTAAACTAGGACGTATATTTGGAGAAGGAGTGTAAGGTGGAAAGTCGGAAGGGAGGAGGGAAGAAGCTGCCCAGTAGAGGTTTGGTTGGAAGAACCTTAACCGACCTCTTCGCCACTTATGTTTGTGGCTCCAAAAGAGTTTGGCTTTTACCTAAAAGCATACCAAGAAGAAGATACTTACTTGATACAGGTAGGTGACCATGACAGAGGCAAATGCAAATCTGAAGAGAACCGTAGGTACTTGAAGGCAGCCCCTGGCAGGAGAGGGCAGATGTGGATGCCTGACAACTACCATGTGCAAGGGAGAAGTACTTGCTGGTAAGTGATTGCTAAGAAGTAAGTAGGGTGCTATGGCCCTAGAAAGACCAAGAAACAAACCGGGCGCTATAGCTTTAGGATTGCCAAAGAAGCAAGCTGCGTGCTATATCGCTAGGAACTGAGACTGTTAAGTATCTTTTGTTATGGAGTACTGGGGAAAATAATTATTCTCATTGTTGGGCCAGTGATGAACCTGAATGGTCGGATCTTTTTGCACTGTGTGGATTTTGGAGACTTCAGGCGTTTCCCCACAGCATGAAGCCCTATCTGAAAGGAGTACAAGGAATATTTCCTAGAGGCCTCCAATACCCCCCAAAATATATCATAGCGCCCCTATCTACTGCGCCAACCTTCCATGGGGAAAAGCCGACCAACATTCCATCACCTACCCTAGGGCAAGCTGAGTTAGGCACAGCTTTAGGCCACCAGCCAAACACCATTTAATGCTTCAAATCTGCAAACTTCCAGCTGGACACGCCACTAGTTGATGCCTTATCGCTCCCCCTCTCCCTGTTCTGCCCAGAAATATTGGGCTCCTGCAGCAGATCCATGTGCAACTAGAACACCCCTGCCTGACGGCGACATGGCAGCTGGACCTTTTCAAGGTATGGTCACCTCCGCTGAACCGTTTAGTGACTAAAACCACAGAGCCTAGATCGAGGGAGGCAAAATAAGTGAAGGCTATATCTCAAACAGTGGTGAAGAGGACACAGAGGACAGTAAAAAGCCTGAGACACTGCTCGAAGCAACAGAGCGAAGAAGTAAAGCCCCCACCCCCTTTGCTTCCAGCATTTCTTATTCCATTGTCTGACTGTATACTAATGCCAAATGTGTACTTTTTAAACTGAATCTTTTAACCTCTGCAATCACTTAGTGAAACTATCTTTCAAATATGCTGTCACACCCTGGATACAATAGACCAATCCGGACACAGGGAACAGTGCAACCCCTTTATTTTTCTTTGTGGGAAGGGCTGGACACCGATTTCTACAGGGTACAGGTAATGTAAAGTAAAAACTAGGTCAAATGCTCTTTGGTTGTCATTGTCGGGGAGGAGGACTAACACAACTTAGTGCAGGGGGGCATTCTAAGACAACCCAAGGTCCTAGCCCAATATCCACTTCTCTACTCTTACAGGTGTAACAACAATGAGATATTGCTGTAAGTGTCCTTCAGTTCACACAGTCTCTGGGTATGTAAAGCCTGCTGGCATGCTTATTGCCTGGCTTTGCCAGTTTCCCCAGAGGACCAATCGCCCCCATATACATTAATCTGCAGACTCCTACTGGAGAAAGAACCTCTAATTCCCCCTGTCCCCCCTGCTTTCACTAGTGGATGCTTTCATCAATGTGCAGCAGGATATTCTCCCCATGGCCTGGTGCCTTTTCAGGCTGAAGTTTTTCTTAATTGGTAACCAGGGCCCTTATGTGTCCTTCGGGACCCTGGCCTGCCACACCCAATTGCCTCAGCCTCTGCCTATACATAGCACTTGCCTTGGCACTTACTGGCCTTCCCCATTGTAGGCCTGCACTTACCCATCTATTTTTACAGATGAAAGTTCCCTAGCACTTCATACACTGGGCACTTACACCTGCTGCTCACTCACTAGCACTTAACGCCTTCTCCCTCTTCCCCTATCCCTCCCTGCACTTACACGCTCTGAATGCTCACAAGGCCTAGTAGGTTCGCTATATCCCCCAGTATATTAATTGTGTTCCATCCCATTTACCTCCCTGCTGCCCTGTGGGCACTTTGAAACACAATTTACTTGTATAAGCGCCTAACAAATGCACAGTAAAATACAAACAAAAATAAACCACTAGGCAAGGGTCATACTCCTGAGTTTAATTCTATCCTGGACGTGCTTTTCAGTTCTCCAGTTCCCTCCTGGCTCCATCTGAGCAAGTTGCAGTATGGAGTATTATGTTCTTGTGATCTCAGAGTTCCCCAGTTGAGTAGGGGCTATAATCAGCAGCATATTAGGTCAATCTCTTCTCATAATGGCTTCTGTCTCATGTCAGAGTCTGGTTTAAATATCCCACTGCATGTTCCTTGCACCAAGCATTCTCTGATCTCTAATCTCTCTTAGGAACATGGCTGTCTGCCTCAGCCACCTTTTTACTCTTCCTACTCCTGCTACTCTCTGTGAAAACACCAACTTTCTGGAACACAGTCCTAACTCCTGCTGGTGGCTCCTTGTGTACCGTGTTGCTGGATTCAAGCATTTTCCGGCCAGGGATTAGTTGGGTCCTTTCCTTATTTACTCTGACACAGGATTGGCTGCCTCCTTAGGCCTCTACATGTATTTCCCCTTTCCTTCTCATCACATACAGTTTTCATTCTCTCGGATTGTTTGATGGGTGGCATATCCACCAGTGTGGCTAAAAGATACTGAAGCTAGAATTTTATAATCTGAAAAATGTGTTGTGGTGTACAAGCTGACACATGGTTCAGCTCTTTGTACTGCTAGTTACTGACTTCATCCACGGTGCACTCTAACACAATGCACGCATGTCAACCGCTCACTGCCTTATGCGTGTGAATACTTACTGGTTTCTGCCTCCATATTTACAATTCCTCCTGCTCCGTGATCAGATCTACGTACTGCGCAAGGGGTGTGCAGGAGACTCAGCCAGTACAATGTTTCAAGGGAAAACACACCCTTGTATGGATGTGCTATGATTTTCTGTCCCCTGACCCTCCACCATTCATGTTTCTCTACTGCTTCTGCAGGCTGTGGGGCCTAAGGAGGGAGACTACAGCACAGGGCCCCAGCTGATTTTAGCTAGCGTGGTTCCAACTTGCAGAGTCCTTTCCCCGTGTGGCAGTGAATACTTCATTTCAATGGTTCTTGTCACCTTTCCTGGGAAGAGGATTGTGCAGATACATGTGACTGTCTGTCACAGGATTCTGATCACGTGTCTTTGTTTCTGTTTCAATCTCCTCTTGTAGACCATTTCTCACGCAGGCATCTTTGTGAAGGGTGAAATGTAAAGGGGTTATTTAGCTTATCTGCCCATTAAAAGCCTGCTGGGTGATTGATGAGCAATATTCCAATTTGTATTTTCTCATGTGCTGTTTTGCGACCATGGGTGGATCTCGAAATGCCCTGTCTCTAAATACAAATGGTCACCCAGACCCTCATTGTTTACCCATGTTAATTTTAATTCCAATACTGTAGGGGTCCCTGTGGGAGCTGATCTGGAGTCATAAGGTGAAGGAGGGGAGAATGTTGAAAGAGAAAGTGAAAAGAAGTCAAAGTAGAAGGTGCTTGGTAAAGCCATATGTTCTTGAGGAGGTTCCTGTCTTGGCAGAATAACAGCAAGCAAGGTTGGGCCAGACATCCTACAAAGGGTGTTAAGAAGAGTCACCAGAAGGCCAACGTTGACATGATTTTATCCCCTCTACAACCAGAGCCTTTCCTTCACCCTAAAGGGACTGTGCAACCCCCCACCCCCCTCACCACCCAGTTTAGGGGTTGTGGTAGGTATAGAGGTAGGGAAAATCACATGCCCTATAACTGAGCATTAAAATGATTGACCATAAAACCCTCAACTGGGCTAGCAATCCTCACTCGTCTACAGAGGACTGTTTACGAATGTCATTAAGTGTATTGAGGGACTACTGTAAAACCTCTTACCCATTCATTATAACACATGCACAATGTACTGTAAGAAAAAGTACTACAATTTAAATAGATGCCCCACACTTAGTCTACATGCACATATGTTCATGAGAACATTTTCAATTCAGACCACTCAATGAATGCTCTCACACTCTCCTGAAAAGTTATTTTCTTTTTATTAGAAGAAAGTAGTAATACAAAATCAAAGCAATTATCACTGTGATTATACAGAACATACTCGATATAATACATGTTCTTAATGAAACCACTTCACCCTGATGTCAAAATCTGCAGAAGCCTCCCCCTGTGTCTCCTCACCTGTGACCTCCGGTGTAAGGGTTAGGTTAGACTCTGTCTCTTCTTCTTTCCTTTCTGCGTACTTCTTCCCCTTCCTTCGTTCGTAGAGAAAAGGACGCTCTCCACCCGAGGCCACCTTGACAATGATTTGAGAATCGTCAGGCGGACCCAAGGGAGCTCGCCCCCAAATTCAGGGAAAAAGCCTGGTAAGGCGCAAAAAATCCTGAGCGGAATCAACATGCAGATGTAGATCTTGCTTCGGAGGAAAGATCCAAATCCTTAACCGGAGTATGCAGTGGACCCAGGTCAGCTACGGTGTAATGGCGTACTAGCTGTACCTCCTGGAAGAGGCACGATCCTGAGAACTTGGAGTCCAAATTGGTTCTGAAGGTAGGACAGCCACCTATGCAGGTAAGATAGAGAGAGCTGGAGAGTGATGGCTAACAAAAAAAAGGGGGAACGATAGGAAAGTAAGAGAGAAATAAAAAGGCAAAGTTGGCAAGGTGCAAGAGAGGGGAAAGGAAGCGCTGACGTGCGAGGCAGGCTATCAGCGAAGGGGGAAAAGAGAGAAGGAAGGCAAACCCGGTACAAGGAAGGACGCGACCGTGAAAAGAAAAAAGGAATTAGAGTAAATCGTCTTGGCCGTCACGGGGAAAGGCAAACAAAGGCAAGGAAGATGTACAGTAAGGTAAGAGGGCTGAGAGCGTAGGAAACGGAGCAAAACCCACACGGAGAGAGCACCGAGCGGTCCGACGCGGGCAGTTCGAAAGAGTTGCAGCGCGTCTGGCAAGGGGGCGTGTCGGCCTATGTAAACAAAAGGCACATGAAACACTAGTACGCTGGTACTGATTCCGCGGTGGCTTAATGAAGCCGCCATTTGTTCCATACTTTCCACGGTTGAACCGTGACAGCATGCCCCCTCTTCAGTAAACTACCACCGGGTTTACCCGGGTGGAGGTGATGAAAGCGCCTGAGTAACCTGGGGGCGTGAATATGCCTTCTGGGTTCCCACGTGCGTTCCTCCACAGGATAACCTTTCCAATGCACTAAATATTGGAGGGTTCCATGCTTGTATCAGGAGTCTACAAGCCTTTCCACCTCGTATTCATCTGGAGGCGGGTTCTTGAAGGGTAGAGGTCGTACCTTCTTGCGGCCGTAAGTGTCTGGCTTGAAGGCCTTTAATAACGAGGTGTGAAATACCGGATGTATCCTGTTAAGACTAGGAGGTAACTTTAAACGAAAGGCCACAGGGTTGATTTGGGATTCGATGAGATACGGACCTATGTACCGGGCAGTGAATTTCCCAGCATGAGTCCACCTAGGAAGAAACTTAGTGGACAACCACACCTTTGTACCTGGAGTCCAGCCGGGGTTAGGTAACCTCTTGCGGTCTGCCTGTTTCTTGTATTGGGATTGGCTGGCTTCAAGTTGTAGCTTGGCGTCTCTCTGTATGCATCGTAGGTCTTCCAAGTGTGTATCCACAGAAGGTACGATGGTGGGAGGCAATCCAAAGAAAGGAATGTGTCTGGGATGATACCCATAGGTGAACAGAAATGGACTGACCCCAATAGCGGAATGTCTTGAGTTATTATATGCAAACTCAGCCATAGAGAGGAATGACGCCCATCTCTCTTGTTCTTGGCTACAAAAGCAGCGGAGATACTGTTCTAAGGTGGCATTAAGTCGTTCTGTAAGGCCGTTGCTCTGGGGGTGGTAGCCCGAGGAGAGGGCGTGCTTAATGCCCAATGATTTACACATTGCAGACCAAAACCTTGAGGTAAATTGTGTCCCTCTGTCAGAAATGAAACTCTTGGGTAAACCATGTAGTCTGACAACATCCTTCAAGAGGACAGCTGCTGCTTCAGGAGCAGAAGGAAGGCTTGAGAGCGGGGAAAAGTGTGCCAACTTACTCAACGAGTCCACTGTGACCATAATCGTGGTGTAGCCCAAAGATGGCGGTAAATCGACTATAAAGTCAGTCGAGTTAAGTTCCCAGGGCTGGGATGGTAACGGTTCTTGTTGAAGTAGGCCTAAAGGTTTGGATGCTGAATATTTATTGGAAGCACATACTGGGCAACTAGCCACGTATTCCTTAACATCCTGATGCATGTTTGGCCACCAGAATTGTCTAGACAAAAGGTCTAAGGTAGCGATACGGCCCTTGTGTCCCGCAGATGGCAGATCGTGACACCAAGACATTGCTTGTATCTGCAGGTCTCTTGCGGGTAGGTACAGCCTACCTTGTGGAAAGTAGAACGGTCCTCTCCTTTCCAGGTCCGTTCGTCGTAAAATTGGATCAGTCGTTACCTTAGTTGCTTGTTCCACTTCCTGCAAAAAGGAATTAACAACACCAATGAATCTTTTTCCTGATAAAATGTGGTCTACCTTCGGCTGACCCCTAGTCTTATCTTCTTCTTCAAGACTTCGGGATAAAGTGTCAGCCAATACGTTCTCCTTCCCTGGCAGGTAGGTGATTTCAAAATCATATTGCGAAAAAAAATAAGCCCAACGAGCATGTCTGGAATTGCGACACTCCATTTGTTGCAGCACTCGTAAATTACGATGATCCGTGCGTACTTGAAAGGGATGAGTGGATCCTTGAAGTAGGTGTCTCCATTCGATACAAGCTTGACGAATGGCCAAAAGCTCTTTCTCTAACACAGAATAATTCACTTCACTAGGAGTGAGAGTTCGAGAATAGTACGCCACTGGATGCTCCTCGCCATCCTCTCCTTCTTGTAACAGTGCCGCTCCTATTGCTCCTCCGGAGGCATCAGTCTCAACTATAAATGGTAAGGATTGATTAGGTTGGGTCAAAATTGGAGCCGTGGTAAAAGATGCCTTGAGCTGTTGAAAGGCTTGATCAGCCTCCTGACCCCATTCAAACCTTCTTCCCTTCTTTAGCAACAGAGTAATGGGTAGGACCTTGTCGGAGAAGTTGGGAATAAATCTTCTATAAAAGTTAGCGAGACCTAAGAACCGTTGGATGTCCTTCACGGTCTTTGGAACAGGCCATTGCAGCACTGCCTTAACCTTTCCTGGGTCCATCTGTACCCCTTCCTGGGAGAGGATAAAGCCCAAATAAGAGATAGAAGATACTTCGAAGATACACTTCTCGGGTTTCACCAACAACTGATGGTCCCATAATCTTTGTAATGCTTCCGTGACATGTCTTTTGTGTTCAGCCGGATTGGAGGAGAAGATCAAAATATCATCCAAGTATACCACTACTGAAGAAAACAGCAAGTCCGAGAATATCTTGTCAACAAAACGTTGAAATATTGCTGGGGCATTAACCAACCCAAAAGGCATCACTCTATACTCAAAGTGCCCTAGTGGAGTGCGGAAGGCCGTCTTCCATTCATCGCCCTCTCGGATTCTCAGCAGATGATATGCCCCGCGTAGATCAAGTTTAGTAAAGATCCTGGCTCCCTTAACTGCCTCCAACACCTCCTTTATTAAGGGCATGGGATAGCGGTCTCGGATGGTCATGCTATTGAGACCACGGTAGTCAATACAAGGCCTCAACTCAGTGGTTCCCTTCTTGGGTATAAAAAACATGGATGCCCCCGCCGAGGAATGGGATTCTTGAATAAATCCATTTTGTAGATTGGCATCAAGATACTCCCTGAGCGCTCTTCTTTCTGGGAGAGACATTGGATACATACGGCCAAACAGTACTGAAGCTCCCGGTCTCAGATCAATATTGCAGTCTTCTGACCGGTGAGGAGGCAAGGAACGAGGTAATCCATCTTCAAAAATGTCTATAAACTGATGGTAATAAGGGGGAATCGACTGCACCACTGTGGTTGATACGGGCATAGAGAGGCTAGTTGCAAAAGCTGGGTGAGCCAAGGGGAGACAATGCTGCGTACAATAAGTGGAAGCGAAGTGGATGGTATTGGCTGACCAATCAATCAGGGGATTGTTGCGACGTAATCACGGGATTCCCTATATCACGGGAAAATGAGCTGCCCTGATGATGTCGAAAGAGAGTTGTTCTTGATGTTGCAAAAGAGACATTTGACCAATATCGGTCTCTTGTGAAACGGGTCCAGAGGATAGCGGGTTGCCATCTACCCCTTCCACAGGGATGGGGTTTTCTTTGAACAGCAAAGGAATTTGGTGTTCCAAGGCCCAATGAGTGTCCATGAAGTTACCGGCGGCCCGCAGTCTAGCATAGCGAGTGTCTCAATCGGAGGGCCGGCTCCGAAGATCAAAGTGATCGAAAAAACCATTAGGCGATGGCCGTCGGTAGGTACGTTCTCTTGGCTATCTCGGCAGGGACTAGTCCTTCCCGCCCGGATCCTTTCCCTGCTCAGGACCGGGGAAATCCGTTTCCCGACCGTCTGGGCGGAACTTTGGTACAATTTCGAAGCAGGTGTTTAGAGGATCCGCAGTACATGCAGAGCCCCAGATTTTTGCGGCGTTGTCGTTCATCCGGAGTTAAAGGACCTCTTGCGGCCCCAATTTGCATGGGTTCTTCCGGTTGAGTCTTCCCAGAAGGGCTCATGGGTGTCGTTCTGGAGGGAAACTGAATCTTGGTCTTTCGTCTTTCCTGTCTTCTCTCCTGCAAGCGGTATTCTAACTGAAGGGTAAGCGTAACCAGGTCTCTGAAGGAATCAGGTCGGGCCATTCTTGCAAGTTCATCCTTCAATTCTTCATGTAAACCACGGCGAAATAGGGTCTGTTGAGCCGAATCTGGCCAGGCTGCTTCAGTAGCCAATCTACTGAATGAGGAGGCATAGGTTTGGACATCCTGTGACCCCTGTCTGATATCAAGGAGTGCCTCATAGGCAGAATATTGGACTTCTGCTCGCCCGAACCTGGATCTTAGAAGTTGAGTGAATTGGGAATAGTCATTAATGGCTGGGTCTTCTTGAGTGATTAGAGGAGTAGCCCAAGCCAGGGCATTTCCAGTCAAGTTAGTGATTATGAACCCCACCCTGGATCGGTCGGATTCATAAGCCTTGGGGCGAAAGGTAAAATACACTGTGCAAGCATCCAAAAACTCCTTCAATGTCTTGGGATCTCCTTCATACTTCCCAAAAGAGAACACGAGGGGGGGCAGATCGCCACGAGTCTCTTCCCTGACGGTTATTTGCTGTTTTAGGGTTTGATTCTCGGCGCGTAGATTCTGGACTTCTGCCTGAAGACCTTGGATGGCGTTGACCATCTCTTGAAATTGTTCAAGGGACGCCATGGGTTTTAAAGGGCGCTGCAAGGTGTCAAAATCTGCAGAAGCCTCCCCCTGTGTCTCCTCACCTGTGACCTCCGGTGTAAGGGTTAGGTTAGACTCTCTGTCTCTTCTTCTTTCCTTTCTGCGTACTTCTTCACCTTTTTCCGCCTTCTTCCCCTTCCTTCGTTCGTAGAGAAAAGGACGCTCTCCACCCGAGGCCACCTTGACAATGATTTGAGAATCGTCAGGCGGACCCAAGGGAGCTCGCCCCCAAATTCAGGGAAAAAGCCTTGTAAGGCGCAAAAAACCCTGAGCGGAATCAACATGCAGATGTAGATCTTGCTTCGGAGGAAAGATCCAAATCCTTAACCGGAGTATGCAGTGGACCCAGGTCAGCTACGGTGTAATGGCGTACTAGCTGTACCTCCTGGAAGAGGCACGATCCTGAGAACTCGGAGTCCAAATTGGTTCTGAAGGTAGGACAGCCACCTATGCAGGTAAGATAGAGAGAGCTGGAGAGTGATGGCTAACAAAAAAAAGGGGGAACGATAGGAAAGTAAGAGAGAAATAAAAAGGCGAAGTTGGCAAGGTGCAAGAGAGGGGGAAGGAAGCGCTGACGTGCGAGGCAGGCTATCAGCGAAGGGGGAAAAGAGAGAAGGAAGGCAAACACGGTACGCGGAAGGACGCGACCGTGAAAAGAAAAAAGGAATTAGAGTAAATCGTCTTGGCCGTCACGGGGAAAGGCAAACAAAGGCAAGGAAGATGTACGGTAAGGTAAGAGGTCTGAAAGCGTAGGAAACGGAGCAAAAACCACACGGAGAGAGCACCGAGCGGTCCGACGCGGGCAGTTCGAAAGAGTTGCAGCGCGTCTGGCAAGGGGGCGTGTCGGCCTATGTAAACAAAAGGCACATGAAGCACTAGTACGCTGGTACTGATTCCGCGGTGGCTTAATGAAGCCGCCATTTGTTCCATACTTTCCACGGTTGAACCGTGACACCTGAGCAGAACACTGCCAACAACCCCATTTAGAAAAAATAATCGGTGAAAAAGACATTGTACAAATGTGCATGAGGAAAGTGCACACGATGATGCTGAAATCAACTAAAACAATGAACCGTGGTATGCTCTTGTTTCGGGTTCAGCCCATTGTTGGCTGTGGACCCTGCATATACTCTTGGCTGTGGGCATGCCAATAATCACTTCGAATGGATTGTGTCCTCCAACGTATTCCTCATCTTAGATGTATTCCATCCAGCTTTAGCTGCTTCGGAAATTTTTTCTCGGCGGAGGGCGCCGTGCGTCGATGTCATCGAGTCGATGGTCCCTCGAAGTCCTCCGTCGAGGGTGATGTCATCGGGTATAGACGTAGCGTGCAGGGCGCCTGTCGGCCACAGTTCCGTTTTTCCGCAGTACGTGTTTCTTCGGAGAGTCGGCGCAACTCGAGTAGTTCTGTGACGCAGTAAATAGCTGAAGAATATTCGATATGTCCTTGTCGTCGACCCCGACTACGACCCCGCGATCAGGATTCAAAAGGTGTAAATCCTGCGGTTTGAAAATGTCCATCACGGACCCGCACCGGGAATGTCTGTGGTACCTCAGGGAAGGCCACGACATGGAGGCCTGTACGAAGTGTCAGGCGATGACTGGGAAGGCCTTGCGAGAGAGGAAGGGAAAACTGCAGGTAGGTCGTAAACCCGACCGAAAAGCCTCTAGCGTCGAGTTGAGGTCTCGTGAGGAGAAATCTCCTTGACGCGAAAGGCATCGGTTTAGGTCCCAAAGCGATTCTCATCACTCTTCGTCTTCGACGAAAAAGTCCAAAAAAAGACGCCACCGGTCCCCTTGCACGTTGTCCTTGGACGAATCCCCAAAAAGGATGAAATGCCCCACAAAACAATTCTTCCTCCGAAGAGTGGGAAGCATTCAGGGTAAAAATGATGGAGGTGTTTGAAAAAGCTAAGCCTCGGTCCGCGCCTTCTTTGGAAGCCGGCCGGGAGCGTTCTGACACTCGCGCGCCCTCGAGCCCGGGTGATTGAAGGATGAAGGATTGGGAACCTTCCAGGACGCTGAGCGAAAAAGGCCGCTTGAGTTGAGTCGACCGCTCGAGGTCACCGACGCCGTCTGAAACCCGACGCACCTCAAAGGGCATGTCTTCGAACAGCGCCTCAACGCCCTCGAAGCCAGCTCCGTCGAGGACCACTATTTTATCGGCGCCATCAACGCCTTTGTTGACTTAGACCCCGAAGCCCATCGGCGCCAAATATTCCAAAGGCTCCATTTCAGCCAGCTCAGCCAGAAGCTGTAAAAATAACAGCAAAAGAGAAGGCTGCAAAGGCTGTAATGCCTCCAGGTTCCACTGATGCACCTCTCCCACCTCTCCCAGAAAAGGTTTTTAAACCTCTTCCAAGGAAAGAATTTTTCAAATCCTTAACTTCCATTTTTGAAGAACAGGAGAGGTCTGATGAGGAGAATGTTCCTTTTGCACTGGAATATGGCACCCCAAATGTCCCAGAATGCCTGATTTATGAGGAAAGCAGGATGAGGGACCTGGTGGAAACCTTGCATAATGCAAATGGTATTGATACTTCGCCTGAAACAGATTTTGGCAGGCCAGAACCAGGGGAACATGCCAGTCCCTCATACCGTCAACTAATGACAAAGGTGGTTGAATATTTAGGATGGGCTAGAGCACCAACACGGTTCATCCAGGATGATCTGAGCGATATTTTGGATCATGGTCCCACCGAAGATCCGATTTTACCCTTTCATGTAGCCTTGGAAAATAGGGTGGCCAGAAATTGGGAGACTCCTGATTCTATTCCTCCGGTGAATAAATCCCTTACTTCAAAATACCACCCTTCCAGTAGCGACCCTGGCTATCTGTCTAAACACCCTACTCCAGAGAGTCTGGTGGTCCATGCAGCCACAGCTTCAAATAAGGCGGCGTACCCTTCTATCCCCCCGGATAGGGATGACAAGCGCGTGTATGGTTGGGCACGCAAGGTGTTTTCAGCTGGGAGTATGGCGTTAAAATCGGCCAACTCCTCATGTGCCTTGGCAAAATTTTCGTACACTCTGTGGGAGTGCATGGCAATGGCAGCAGAGCACATACTAGATGGGGATGAAAGGGAAGGATTCCTAGCCATTATTTAAGATGGAAAGGATGCCATGCAGGAATCCCTTCAGTCTGGATTGGACGCTGCAGATAGTGTGAGCAGATCCATGGACACTAGCACAGTAATGCGCAGATTTGCATGGTTACGGAAGTCGGGTTTCGCACCAGACGCGCAAAACCCTCTTCTGAACATGCCCTTTGACGGGTCTCACCTTTTTGGCAACAAGGCTGACGAGAGCCTTGAGAGGTTGCAGACCTCAAGAGCAGCTGTCAAGTCTTTAGGAGCTGCTATTAGATGACCTCAGCCTTTTCGTGCGCCAGGACAATCTTGGAGGGTACAATCCTATCGTTACTTCTCATATGGAAAGGCGAGAGGAATGGCCAGTCAAAGGGGCCAGAGGAAGGCCACTCGTGGTGGACTGTTAGGGAGAATTCTCTGTTAAGGCTAATTTCCCAAACCTAGTGAGTCCCCCAGCAGCTTTGCTGGATTTTTGGGGTTTATTTTTTTCTCCTGCTAAGAGTGAGACTCTTTTTCTCCCACTCTTAGACATGATTTTAGATATCCTTTGACTTTGTAATGTGTTTAATGGGCTATGGGGTCTTTTACTCCATAGGGTTTCATGTGGTTTTGGTAAGTGTTACACAGCACCCTCAGTGCAGTAACACAGGGGTGTCATAGTGACCCCCAAACATAGACTCCATACCCTGGGACTGACTACTGTCTCCCAGAGCATGTAAGTCGCCATTGACATTACTAGTCTTAAATTGGGAACAGAACCAGTACAAACCATCATATTCTGGAAGTACTGGTAGGGGTAATTAGATTGGCCCTGGGTCTTTTTTTCGAGGGGGGCACTGTGCAGTCCCCCCTCGTCGAGTTTCTGGCTGGTGGCAGTGGTTACCACGCAAAATATTCCACTGGAATATTTCCTATGGGATTTTTCCATTCATTTTAAACGCATCACTTCTTGGGGCAATGTTAAAGATACAGCCAGGTTATTTATTTAATATTTATTCCCCGGTTGGGTCTTTTTGCCAGGACTCGGTTTTAAAATGGTGTTTGTGTTCGCCTCTGTAACTCCAACCCAAGTCGATCCCTTTGTTCTACTTTTTGGCAGGCTTCTCCACAGAAGCCTCCAAAAGTGGTGCCACTTTGTCTGGGTCTACAGGATGTGTGGCAGGGGAGTTTAGGCACCCTGGACTGAGTTGCCTCGGCAACTCAAGTCGCACTCTTGTGTGATTGGCCCAGTGGTGAGCCGCCCGGCATGTTTGAGTGACAGCTAGGACTGATGAATGGGGGTTTTCTGCATAAAAGCAGGGCTTTGGGGACTGGAACTTCAGAAGTCGCCACAGGACCAAAGAATCTGAAGAGGGAGAAGCTGCGCCGATCTGCAACGACGACACCACCGGTGGAGCCCTGCTGAACCGTCTCACCACTTCCCAACGACAGAGAAGATCTTCATCCCGGAGAGTCTTCTTCCTCTGAGCTGGTGGGGATAACCAGTTCGCCTTCTTTTTCGACTTCCTGGATCGTCTCCTGGTCGAATCGCCCGTGCCAAGCACCCCAGTGGCCGGATAGCCATGCTTCGCCACTACCGCAAATAAAAGGGTAGTACCTTTTAACCGGGAAACTCCGCGGCTGGTTTCTTCCTTGGCAGTGCAACGACCTCCAGCATTCCTCCATGTCGAGATCTCCTCTTCCCCTGGCAACCTTTGGCTCTCCAGATGTTGTGGACTACAATTCCCATCAGTCCTAGCCAGCATAGCTAATGGTGAGGGATCATGGGATGTGTAGTCCAAAACATCTGGAGAGCCAAAGGTTGCAGACCCCTGCCCTGGACGAAGCACCGACTTGCACCCGCTGCCAGGAACAACTGCCCCCGCTGGAGCTTTCTCACCATTTCAGGTACTGAGTCCCGCCTGGTCTCCCTTGCAACAGACTGTTCAAGGTGTCCCGTAAATCCTTGACTTTCTATCCTGGGGTGACTTGGGACCTTCTAACTAACTTTTCCTGACTTGAGCCAACCCTTTTTGAACTCTTTGCAATGACTCTTTAAAAGTACTATTCAACTGTGTGATCTTGGACACATTCCGCCTTGCCCTCTTCAAGAGTGGGCCTGGCCTATGACTTTCTTGCTCCTCAGTAGATTCTGACTTGCTCTGGTTCTCCTAAAGTGTTGGTATTGTGTATGTTCCTAATTCTGCCTTTTTCCCTCCCTTTTTAATTAACTTATTGGAGTGCCATCTTCGGTTAAGCGCTCACCTCTGTCTGAAAATAAGTGGTGTTTTAACTAAGACTTGTTCAATAAGTGATCAGGGATGTATATATATTAATAGTGACTGTGTTTGAACTTGCTTGCCATATGTTAGTGTATTTTACAAAGTGTGTTTTTAAATAAATAATTATATGCTTTTATACCCAAGCTCTGGTCAGTGTTTGCTTGTGCTACTGTATTTTGGTACCTATCTTGTATACTCTATATACTGTCTAGCTCTTCTTGAGAGAAGCCTTGCTGCTCAGCCACAGCTACCAGGTAAATCTGGGTGGTACAGACTGCTACCAATTGGGTTTACTGCCAACACCTGTAGTCTTAACCCTTTTGCAGTTGTCCCTAAAGTAACTGCACAGGTTTCTGCCTAATATGGACGAGGAAAACATTCAAAGCCAGCTTCAGCTGCAGCCTCTTTGCCACCATCGGCCGCAGCAACCGCCACAAAACCACCCTGAGGACTTTCATCACAAGACACCTGTGGGAGGCAAGCTGTTACAGCATCTGCAAGAATGGCGAGCCATTACTTCAGATTTTTAGTCTCTAGAAATAATAGCCCAAGGTTACTGCCTTCCTTTTCTAATGCAACCTCAAAACAATCCACCAGGGAGACACCCTTTGAAGTTTTCAGACCCGCTCCTACAGCAGGAACTTCTAACCCTGCTGGAGAAAGGTGCCATAGAGCCAGTACCTGTAGCGGAGAGGAACAAGGGATGGTACTGCCCGTATTTTTTGATTCCCAAAATGGACGGAGGTCTGAGACCCATCTTGGATTTAAGAAGCTTGAACAAGTTCCTCAGGAAGGACAAGTTCAAGATGGTCACTCTTTCTCAGATCCTTCAGGCCCTTCAACTTCAGCATTGGTTGGTTTCATTGGACCTCCATGATGCTTATTTTCATGTGCCAATTCATCTCAAGATCAGAAAATACCTGAGGTTCGTAGTTGGCGACTCACACTATCATTTTTGAGTCCTGCCATTCGGATTGACCTCCGCCCCGAGGGTCTTCACCAAGTTGATGGTAGTGGTGGCAGGGCACCTCAGGTGAAGGGGGATTCACGTCTACCCCTAGCTGGACGATTAGTTTGTCAGGGCACGTTCTGCCGAACAAGCACTAGATCATCTGAAAGTCACCTGCCACTTCCTCCACAGACTGGGCTTCTCCCTCAATTTCAAGAAGTCACAAATGACACCTTCCCAACAGCTCCAGGACATAGGGGCTGTATTGGCCACATCCTTGGGAAAGAGCTTGCCTCCCAAGTCAAGGGCTCAAGACATTCTTCAGATGGTTTCTAAATTCCAAAATGCCCAAAATCTCCAGGCCTACGACTTCTTGAGGTTGCTCGGCCTCATGGCATCCTGCATCTTCCTAGTGCCAGAGGCACGCCTGAGTATGAGATCCCTTCAATGGGTTCTAAAGACTCCCAGTTCTCAGGTCAAATGACAGATTTTCTTCAGATTCCAAACAAGGTTTGGCAGGATCTTCTGTGGTGGACTTGCACAGAGAATATCCTAAAAGGAGAACAGTTTTGGCAACCATGGACGGAGATTACAGTAGTGACGGACGCCTCACTCATGGGGTTGGGAGCTCATGCCAACGATCTGACAATCAGCGGTCGTTGGTCTCCATCAGAGTCCAAACTACACATCAACCTTTTAGAGCTGAGAGCAATCAGACTAGCGCTGGAGGCTTTTCTGCCATCTGTCAGAGGAAAAGATTTCCTGATAATGACGGACAACACAGGGGCCATGCATTATCTAAACAAAAGAGGTGGTGTAGGGTCACTACCTCTGTGCAGAGAGGCAATGCAGCTCTGGTATTTGGCAATTCAAGAAAGAATCTCCTTAACAGCAGTTCATCTAGCCGGGGAGGAGAATATGACGGCTGACGCTTTGAGCAGACGGAGCACGGTGTCCCACGAGTGTGAACTGGCTCAGGAAGTGCTTCAAGAGATATTCGCCATTTGGGCAACCCCTCAAGTAGACCTGTTTGCAACCGGAATCAACCAGAAGTGCGAAAGGTATTTCTCAAGGGAATTTCCCCCGAGAGGAGCCATAGGGAGCGCGTTCGTGGTGGAGTGGGACTTCCGCTATTATACGCGTTCCCTCCGATTCACGTCATTCCTCAGGTCATCAGGAGATTGAGACGGTTTGGAAACTGCATGATCCTAATTGCCCCGAATTGGGCCAGGCGAACGTGGTACCCGGACCTTCTAGACATGTCCATCTGTCCTCCATTACGTCTTCCTCAGAGAGAGGACCTTCTCTCACAAATGGAGAGCCAGGTTGTCCATCCAGAGGTCAAAACTCTCAACCTTCATGCTTGGTATCTGAAAGGCTGAGATGCAAGGATTGGGACCTTCCAGATGACCTCATGTAGGTGTTGTTTTCGGCAAGAAGGCCCGCAACAAAATCTCTTTACCGTTGCTGTTGGAAAAAGTTTTGCATCTGGAGCAGAGAAAAGATTGTTGATCCTTTTCTATGTTCCATTCCGGAAGTGTTGTCCTTCCTCTTGTCCCTAGCACATAGAGGTCTAAATGTTGGGACCATTAAAGGTTATCTTGCAGCGCTTTCCATTTTAAAGCGCTCTTCAGAAGAATGCTCCTATTTCAAAATTCCTTTAATAGTACAATTCCTAAATGGACTCACCAATGTGTTTCCTCCTTATCCCTTCCAAGTACCAATTTGGGATCTTAATCTGGTTGTAAAATTCTTAATTTGTGCCCCTTTTGAACCCCTGCACACCTGTCCCTTAAGATTACTAACATTGAAAACCGTTTTCCTAGTTGCTTTATCATCTGCAAGAAGAGTTAGCGAATTGCAGACACTGTCTTCTGGGCCACCCTATACTGTGTTCCATAGGGACAGAGTGGTATTAAGGATTAAACCCTAATTTTTACCTAAAGTTGTGTCTGATTTTCATTTAAATCACAAAATTGTTCTACTCGCATTCTACCCTCCAACTCATCCTAGTAAGGAGGAGGAAAGATTGCACCGGTTGGAGCCGAGAAGAGCTCTAAGCTGCTTTCCAAGCTTAGAGTGGATAATCAACTTTTCATTGTGTACACCGGAAGGAAATTGGGTCATTCAGTGTCAAAACAAACCATATCACGTTGGATTGTGCTTTGCATTTCAGAATGCTACAGATTGGCGGGAAAAGACCCCCCAGAAGGCTTAAGGGCCCATTCCACCAGGGGCATTATCTCCTCGACAGCCCTTCAAACAGGTGTTCCCATAAAATCCATTTGTGAAGCAGCAACCTGGTCATCGCTGCACACCTTTTCAAAATTCTATAGTCTGGATGCTTCCCAGTCTAAGGAGCCTGCTTTTGGTAAAGCAGTGCTATATTCCACCATATAATGGTATCAAAAATCTAGTCCCTCCTCCAGAGAGTTTTCTATACTGCTTTGGGAGCCTGTCTAAGATGAGGAATACGTTGGAGGACGAAGAACAAGTTACTTACCAACTGGTAACGTTCTTTCGATTGGATCTTCCTCCAACGTATTCCTCATCGCCCTCCCATCCTTCCCCTCTG
This sequence comes from Ambystoma mexicanum, assembly GCF_040938575.1. NCBI lineage: Eukaryota > Metazoa > Chordata > Amphibia > Caudata > Ambystomatidae > Ambystoma > Ambystoma mexicanum. The sequence goes on along the minus strand of NC_090926.1, from coordinate 1,085,360,196 downwards.
TAGATTTTCCGGGTTATTGCCACTTCAACTCTCGCAAGGCTGATACCTGACTACTGGCACAATCTACACAGTAGAGCAAGAGGTGGAAAAACAGAACTGAGGCCAACGGGCACCACACGCGATACTTGTATACCCGATGATGTCACCCTCGACGGAGGCCTTCGAGGGACCATCGACTTGACGACATCGGCACACGGCGCCCTCTGCCGAGAAAATTTTTCCAAAGCAGCTAAAGCTGGATGCAATACATCGAAGATGAGGAATACTTTGGAGAAACATCTAATCGAAAGAAAGTTACCAGTTGGTAAGTTAGTTGTTCTTTGGGCTAAAAAAATCCCCCAAAACAGGAGCGGAAGAAATCAACATCAATTTATCTGGATGGTGAGCCATGATGCCAAAGTGGTGAACTACATATAGATGGGTCCTGGACCCAGAGAATCAACAGGGACCTTTAGTGACTTTGTTTGAACTATTGAGTTTGCTACAACCCCAACCCCAAAATGTTTGTTCATGGTCGGGGTTAGTGGTTAGGGTAGTATTTAAGCTGGGGCTGTAGATTATACTATTATGACAATTTCTTTCACTTGTTTCTGTTTTCCTTGGACCCTCTGCACTATTCTAAGGAGATGCATTCTTGTTTTTTTGTTTCATCTGCATCTTGGTAAACATATACAGGATAACTTTAAATCTGTTGCAGGAAATGGAGGCATAAAAGCTAGATATATTGATTTTACACCTCCATTTTCCACTCCAGCCCATTTTCACGACCACGCAAGGCGAATGTAGGGCATGGAGCAGAAGTTACATCTGTGTCGCGTTTTACTCCCCTGTCTTGTGTGAGTACTTTATTTTATGCCTGCATGACATTTTGCGTGCAGGCATTAAACAACTGTTTTTCTATGAAATCTTCCTCAAATTATTAGCTGCTAAAGAACTGCCCGCAAAGCATTTCTGTATGGTTTTACTCTCCTTTTTTTCACTCCACCCTGCAAATGTTGAAAATTGCATGCAGGTGATCCAGCATCATGTTGGTGCTAATGTTGGCTGCGTGAAATGTGATTTCTTTTTTTAAATGAGCACCCATGTCTTGGAACCTATTTGGCCTCGAGTTGTCCACTGATCCCCTGTCCAGTGACAACCCCCAGTTGACTGACTGCTTTACTCCCAGTTTACTGTCTCGCTCAGGGGCATCGTGCTCGGCTTGGAAGCAAGAAGACACAGAGCAACACAGGTTCAATCCCCGGGTCTGCGCTTAGAAACCTCTGGGTTTTAAGTGTGTTATAAGTAACCTATCATATCACATCATATCATACTAACCCAGTGTGCTCCCAGTTTGACTAACCCAGAATAATCTTAGTTTGATAACCCCAGTTCTTTCAATTCAAGTGCAGTGTGAGTTTGACAACCCAAGCACTTTCACAGTTTTGACATCACAGTTCACTGCACAGGCACATTTCAAGCCAGGGCCAAATGCTACAAAGAGCAAGCTGCCGCATCTGTAGTTCGGATTGAAAAGACACAATGCATAACCCTACTTTCATAGTAGCATAGTGGCAGGCAGTGTGATGAGCTTTGAGAACCAACACACTAGAAGGATAAAAAACAAGTACAACTTCTGACAACAGCTTTGCTGTTGGCACTTCAAAAGTAGGTCTTCACTGTCCATATTATACTAAATGCATTTATCCTTTCACTATAGCAGGACAAGATGCTCATCCTTGGGATTCAGATGATATTAATAAAGGTGAAAAGCACTTCATTTTGGACCTCCCGGAGTCAGAAGGAATATCGGACATTAAGGAATCCGTCTCAGGTAAACAGGGGGGAGGGGGTTTACACACATTTCTATTGATGAATGGGGGTTTTCGCCTCAGAAGGACAGAGGTTTGCCATACAAAGCTTGTTCTCCATTCTGTCACATGTTAAACCCTAATTTATTCTTTGCATAGACTGTTTTCCTGATGCTCACACTGAGAGTATAAATCCAATTCAAGAGGACGATGCGCTGCTTGCCAGAGACTCGTCCGCTTCAGAGGAATTAAATAGTGGAAACCATCCTATCAAAGGTGAGTTCCATGTTTTTAAATGCATTTAATCTGTTCGCAATGCAGTCATCCCTTACTCTACTCCCTTCTGCATAATTTGAGTAATAACAATACTTTGATAGTGCTGCTGCACTATCTTACCAGTCACAACAGATTGAGTTATTGTTTCTTACCAGATCACAATAGAATGTGTATGTACTCCTCACTGAGCATATCATTCCAGCATTAGCACAGAAAGAGTTGCACAATCTTTTGATTTTCTGATTTTAGAAAATTGTTTGTGTCTCCAAAGGATCATTGCTTATAATGGATCCAATAGAATTCCCCTGGACAGATCACTATGGCCTTCCATTTATTTTCAATTGTGTGCCAACAACATCAGCGAAAAATCATACAAAATATGTTAGTCACTAATGGAAAAAAACTCTTGCGGGAAGTCCTATAAAATCCTGCCAATTATTCAAGGGCTCTGATCAAACACAAATGTCTTTTCAAGCCCATTGAACAAGAACGTTGCAGATTTGTTGGATAAGTCAGTTCCATTGAGGTTCTCTAATAAAAATACTTCTCCAGCATTGGATCTTTCATGGATTCACATGCTTAGAATATTCCCTGTCATCAGGCTGGGAACCCTCGGTATATTTATAGAGACGATTCCTATAGGAAACATTTTGACACTTCTATGTCCTATCTATGTCGTTTTCGGGCTCCGTACGCCTGACCCAATAGGACGTAGGGGTATAAATAGCCATGCCCCCGCGGCTCCAGTTGTGAGATCTGCAAAGGTTTCCCACAGAAGACGCTAAAGGATCGAAATAGACGTCTGGTGACATGGTTAAATGAAGGAACCTATCCTTCATCGGAGGTAGGATCTGCGCGCAGTCTAGCATCTAGACTTAAGTCATCCAAGGTGGAATCTCATCGCCGGTCAGTGTCGACAGAGCCTCTGCCGAAGAAACCGCGATCTATGGAAAAATGCCCCTCAGAGAAAGAATTCTCGTCGAAACATGGGCAGGATCGCCATCAAGGAGTCTTCTTCTTCATCTTTGTCGAAAAAAGGGAAAGATCCTTTGAAGACCTCCTCCTCAGGAGACCATCACAGATCGTCCTCGAGTAGAGACTCAACGAGGCATAAATCTAGCTCAAAAAAGGCGGGATCGCCAAAAGAGGCTGCTTCACAGCCTACACCATCGTCGACTGAGACTCTGTTGTGGACGAGATCGTTACCGTCGACCCAGGTATCGCCTGCAGTGGTCCCGGTGAATAAGACAGCGATGATAGACGTCTCCACATTGACATGGTTGATGGTGGACCCTGCAAGGGCGTGGCAGCCGGAGGTGTATGATGCAGTTCTGCCAGAGACCTTACTACAGCCGGAGGCGGCCTTCTCAATATCATCCATGGAGGAGGATCGAGAGCAGATCATTAGTCCAGCAGATCTAGGATTGCAAGGGATTGGTTCGTCGACGATTTCAGGGGGGCAAAGTGTCCCCGTTTCGTCGTCTTTATTGAACCCGCAATCTGTATTATCCTTGCAAGTGTTGTCCACGCTACAGTCTCTTCTGAAGCAGTTGGATGAGAGGTTACCCTCGTAGGCGCACCTTTTGGTATTCCGGCAAGGCCTACCGTCAACGAACCAGGTCCTTCTACGCAGTTCACGGAGAATCCATCCTCCCGTCCAGTTAGTGAGGAACCACCACGCTCTTACCCGGAGGAAGGGGGGTTACAAGATTCAGAGTCAGAACCTAGAGACTCTTTTTCAGAGGTTTCCTCATCCCCTTCGAGGGATCTTACATGGGAGTCGGAAGCGGAAATGGAAGCACCTAGAAGCCCGGCTCAACCATCACCGCCGGACGACATTGGCGCTTTTCACGCGATGATGGGCAAAGCCTTTATTGAGTTTGGTCTGAGCCCTGAAGAAGAAAAGGAGTGCTTCTTCTTTGACCATATGGGGAAAAGAAGGAAGTCAGTCTTCTTAGTTCCGATTCTGGACCACGTCTGGCAAGAAGGCTTGAGGACCATGTGCCATCCATTTTCAGAACCAGCAATAAAGGGCAGGTTGGAAAAGAAATTCAAAGTTCCAGACTTTACGCCTAAATGCTTGACCGCTCAACCATCTCCAGAGTCGGTAGTGTTGGCGGCAGCAGCTGGGAAGGCCAGATTGCAACAGAAATATTCTACCCATCCGGATAATGAGGCTAGAAGACAGCACGCGTTTGTCAAGATGGTTCTATCCGTAGGAGCGACGACGGTTAAAGCAGCTAACTCGCTGGCAATTATGGCGAGGTATGACAGGGAGATGTGGCATTGTTTGGCCCCTATCCTGGAACACCTTCCTGAGGAACATAGAAAGTCGACCATGTTACTGGTCCGGGAGGGGGAAGAGGCATCGAACCACTCGATTAACATCGCTGTGGACTTGGCAGAGTCCGGGTTCAAGCAAATAAACAATGGAGTGGTTTTGAGAAGGCAAGCCTGGCTGAAATGTACTAACTTTAGACCGGAGGTCCAGTATAATGTGCTCAATATGCCCTGTGAGGGTGAACAACTGTTCAGAGAGAAAGTGGACGAGGCCATGAAAGGAATGAAAGAGGATACGGACACGGCCAGGTCGCTAGGAGCCCTGCAAAGCGGAAGAGCTTTTCGATCCTTTTGTCCCTTCCGCGGAGCATCAGGAAATTCCTGCTTTACCGCATATGGAGACTGAAACTTCAGCAGGCCATCATACTCCTCCCAAGGTTATAGGCGTGCGGTCCAGGCAACGCGAAGAGGCCGAAACTACCAGGCTTCCAGGAGAAGGGATATTCCTTGTCAGCAAAAGACAGGTAGTCCAAGTCCCAACAATGACAAGTTTCAGGACGTCCTGGGTGGAAGAGTGGCCCGTCGCGTCGACGAGTGGAAAAGTAGAACAGACCGCTGGGAATAGGACACGATAAAACTAGGCCACTACCTGCAGTCCAAGGGAATGCCATCACAAATGCCACCTGTGTATTCGGCGCAGCCCCATCTTCGCATATTACAACAGGAAGTGGAGCTTATGCTGCAAAAAGGGGCTATTGAATTTCATCCCAGTGGCCGAGAAGGGCCAGGGAGTTTACTCTCGTTACTTCGTGGTCAAGAAACCCAACGGCAAGTGGCGACCCATTCTAGACCTTCGGGCTCTCAACAAGACCCTGAAAAATCTGAAGTTCAAAATGATTACGCTTCAGGAGGTCATCCGATATGTATTTTCCGGCGTTGTTAGACCTACAAGATGCATATTTTCATATACCTGTGCGCCGATGACACAAAGTTTCTGAGGTTCGTAGTTGGTCGGAACCATTACCAGTTCAAAGTACTTCCTTTTGGACTAAAGTCTTCTCCCAGGAAGTTCATAAAGTGTTTGGCTCCGGTGGCTGCGAAGAAAAGGTCACCATGTTTACCCTTACCTGGACGATTGGCTGATAAGGGGCTTGTCGCTGAGCATAACACAGGCAAGCCTAAATGCCACCATGCAACTTCTGAAGCACTTGGGTTTTGCGATCAACTTCGAGAAACCCTCGTTAACGCCCTCAAAGAACTTGGTATTTCTGGGCGCGGAGTTCCAAACTCAATCAGGGCTAGTGAAGCCCTCTTTGGAAAGAATTCAGAAACAAACTCAAAAGGCAAAAGAATGGAAAGTGGGCACCAGGGTATCAGTCAGAAAATACATGTCACTGCTAGGGGCCTTGGCGTCCTGTATTCCATAGGTGAACAATTGGCGTCTCTTCATGAGGCCGGTACAAGAATTTCTGGCAGACCGATGGTCCCAGAGTCGAGACTTATGGTCAGACAAGTTGAGCATCAACAACAAACTTTTGGGGGCACTTCAGTGGTGGCAGCTCTCGGGCAATCTGACAAGGGGGATGCCCCTGCAGGAACCGGATTTTCAAGCGACGGTGGTGACAGATGCATCGCTGAAAGGATGGGGAGCCCATCTAGGGTCCCTGCAAGTTCAAGGTCAATGGCCCCAAGCGGAGTCTACTCTTCACATCAATGTGCTGGAGTTAAGGGTGGTACGTTGGGCTCTGAAGTCTTTTCTGCCGTGCATACGAGCATCGGTCGTCAGAATACTAACGGACAATACAACAAAGATGTTCTATCTCGGGAAGCAAGGGGGCACACGCTACAGGGCGCTCTCGAGCGAAGCTCAAAAAATATGGCATTGGGCCCTTGAACAGAATATGAGCATAATGGCTTACCATCTTCCAGGGGTAAAGAATATACAAGCAGACTCGCTCAGCAGGGAAATGAATCAGCTGCACGAGTGGGAACTGGAAGATCGACAACTAGCAAACATCTTCTGAAAATGGCGTCATCCATCCCTGGATCTGTGTGCAACCCGAGAGAACAAGTGCGCTCATTTCGCGAGCAGGTGGCCACAGCCTGGATCAATGGGGGGGCGTTCTCCTTCCGTACGCATTCCCTCAGTTTCCACTCATCTGGCGGACACTCCAGTGGATTCACAAGTACCCATGTCGGGTAATTGTGGTGGCTCCTTACTGGGCGAGACGGTCATGGTTCTCAGACCTACTACAACTGTCGATAGCGGAGCCAGTGAGGTTCCAGAAGATTCCGAACCTTCTATCTCAAGACAAAGGAGCAGTTTGGCATCACGATCCAGACTCCCTCTACCTGACGGCCTGGCTCCTGACTTCTCGGAGTTTGGGGACTTGAACATTCCCTCGGAGTGTCGTCAAATTTTACAGGCGGCACGAGCTCCGTCCAAGAATGCTTCATATGGAGGTAAATGAAAGAGGTTCTGTGTCTGGTGCGGGGATCATCCGGGGGTAGACCCCTTAAACATCGGAGCAGAACTGATTCTTCCATATTTGTTACACTTGGCGGAGCAAGGATTGGTTTTTTCCTCCATTAAAGTTCATTTGGTGGCCATCTCGAGATTTACTCGAAAAAGACATTCAACGCCGCTTTTCAGCGATCGACTGGTAAAACATTTCCTGAAAGGCCTGTTTCGGACTTTTCCGCCAGCCAAAAAGTTTCCACCAAACTCTCAAAAGTCTCAATCTAGTACTGTCAGCACTAATGAAGGCTCCTTTCGAGCCAATGTCATCGTCGTCGTTTAAGTTTTTGTCATGGAAAATGGCCGTTTTAGTAGCCATTACGTCAGCAAGAAGGCTGGCGGAATTACAGGCATTGGTCATTGATCCGTCATACTTGCGGTTTTTCAAAGACAAAGTACTATTAGCAACCAATCCTCACTTAATTCCTAAAGTCCCGACGACATTCCACAAACATTCTTCTATTGTTTTACCAACATTCTTTGCAACTGCTTCTTCTGTGGCAGGGAAAACAGATCTCTAAGCAAGGACTGGCCCACTGGGTGTCTTCGTCTATTGCTTTTTGTCATTCTAAAGCAGGAAACCATTTGGAAAGACACCCAAAAGCTCATTCAACAAGATCCACCTCGTCATCGGCGGCGTTATGGTCCAGAATTCCATTGGTGGACATCTGTCAAGCGGCATCATGGTCGGTGCCGCACACATTTTACTCTGCATTATTGCCTAGAGCAACAGCATGCGGCAGATATGCAGATGGGGTGCGCGGTCCTTCTGCATCTGTTTCAGTAGGGTAAGCCCCACAAAGGGGTGTATACTCTTGTCAATATGCCATATGTTTAGTTATTGTCAATGTACCTTAATGGGGTTTTTTTCGTATACCCAACTGCATGTGTGGCTTGGATAGTCTTGGTTTGCATTACACACCTCCATGTTAGGGGACTGCTGTATAATCTATTCTAAGCATGTGAATCCATGAAAGATTCAATGCTGGAGAAGGGAGTAGTTTCTTACCTGTAACTCCATTTCTCCAGCGTTGGTATCTTTCATGGATTCACATGCGCCCGCCGGTCTCCCCTGAATGCAAACTGTATATGTTCCCTCTACTTTGGGGGGTTTAAAATCTGAAGGGAGCTGCAGGGGCGGGGCTATTTATACCCCTACGTCCTATTGGGTCAGGCGTACGCAGCCCGAAAACGCCGTAGATAGGACACAGAAGTGTCAACATCTTCCCTATAGGAAACGTCTTTATAAATATACTGAGGGTTCCCAGCCTGACGACGGGGAATATTCTAAGCATGTGAATCCATGAAAGATACCAACGCTGGAGAAATGGAGTTACAGGTAAGAAACTACTCCCTTCTAAGAGCAGAAAATGTGTTTTATGTGTGAAGTTAATGTACGTAACCTCGTAAGCAAACTACGCACTTATTGCAATCCCAATTGTAGATTGGCTTTTATGAAACCGCTTCTCATCTAAAAGATCCCTGTTGCCAAAACCCCAAAACAGTATTTCGAAGGAATTGTGTCCTCCGACGTATTCCTTATCTTGATAGATCATCTCCAGCTTGCTGGCCTCGGAAAATGTTTTTCAGTAGAGGGTGCTGCGCGTCGACGTCCCTCGAGCCGATGTCCCTCGACAGCCTCCGTATCTGCGCGGACGTCATCCTGCGTATAAATAGACTTGCGCTGCGTCCGTTGCTCAGTTCTGTTTATCCGCGCTTTGTGGGCCTCGGAATCGCGTTGCTCAGTTCGTTAGTCAGAATATTCTTCATTATTCCTCGAGAATACCAACTCTTACTCAATGGCTTCCTCATCCGAACCGACGACTCCACGGTCCGGCTTCAAAAAATGTCGAGACTGTGGAAAGAAAATGTCGTTGACAGATCCTAACGGGATCTGTTTGTGGTGCCTGGGATCGGAGCAACAATGTTCGGAGTGTGAGTACTGCAGGTCCATGACGGCGAAAGCCTTGAAGGAGCGTAAGGGGAAGCTTGAGAGAAGACAGACAGTTAAAATACCTTCGAAAGTTTCCTCGGGAGAGTCTAGACATTCGTCTCCTCGCCGACACAGGAAACATTCTCGTTCTAGGTCTCGAAGCAGTTCCCACCACTCTTCGAGAGCCAAGCATTCAAGTAAGAGATGTCGAAGATCCCCTTCCTCGTCGTCGTCTTCTGTTTCTCTGGAAAGAGTCACCTGCCCACAAAACATAGCTCTCGGGCTGAGTGGGAGGAATTCCATAAAAAGATGCTTAGCGTCTTCGAGAAAGCGGCCTCGACCCCCTCGAAGACAGCTGAGGGTGATACCCTGGGTGAAAGACCCGAAAAATCGAAACACTGCGAGTCGTTGGACCCGGCGAAAGAAACTACTAGAGAGCGTCACGAACCCTCGAGCAAAGGCACTGTGCCATCGACGCCATCGTCGAAAGTCCCTTCGACGCATAAATCTGCATCACCGACGCCATTATCGAAGGGCTCATCGACGCATAGGTCGATCGAATCGACGCCGAAAAAGAACAGACCCACGGCCGTCACTACCTCACAGCCAGTGGTCATACCCAGGGCCTCTAACACGACTTCGAGAATGTCATCGACAACCTCAAGTAGGATTCTGATCCTCTTGAGTTCTTCGAGGCCTCTTCCAATCATCTTGACGCCCTTTTCAGTGTTTTCGAAGCTTTTAACGTCCGCATCGACGACGTCGATGTTCTCTCAACCAATTATGACAAATTTAGCCCCTTCTGCTCTGGAAATGGGATTTAAGCCATTTCCAAGGTCTGATCATTTCAGACCTTTGTCTTCCATTTATGAGGAAGGGGAGGATTCGGATCAAGAAAGACCCTTTGGGTTGCAGAGATCTGCAACACCTGAACCAGAGGAATTTACCTCTGAGGAAAATAGGTTTAAGGATCTTCGAGAATCCTTACATGAGGCAAGTGGGTTAGATACTTCCCCAGAAATAGAATTTGCCAAACCAGACCATGGGGAACATGCCGAGACCCCTTACAGAATTTTAATGGCAAGAATTATAGAATTCATGGGTTGGTCTACACCTTCACCTGCATTCGAACAGGATGACCTGACAGACATTTTAGTTAAAGGCCCACAGGAGGATCCTGTGGTTCCATTTCACGCTGCATTACAACGAAAAATATTGGCTAACTGGGAAACTCCTGAGGTTATCCCGGCGGTTAACAAGAAGTTATCAGCCAAATATAGAGTACCTGCTACGGACCCTGAATTTTTGTCTAAACATCCAACTCCAGAGAGTCTAGTTGTTCAAGCAGCAACTGCATCAGGCAGTAGATCGGCATACCCTACTGTTCCACAGGACAGGGATGACAAAAGATACGACTCTGTGGCTAAGAAAGTCTTTTCTGCATGTAGCATGGCATTGAAATTTATTAACGCTACTTGTACGCTCGCAAGGTTCAGCCATACACTTTGGGAGTGTGCTTCATCAGCGGCTGACTGCCTCCCAGGGGGAGAAGAAAGGGAAGCGTTTCTAAACATCATTAAGGATGGTAAAGACGCAATGTGCGAATCCCTTCAAACTGGCATTGATTCTGCTGACAGCATCAGTAGGGCCATGGCGGCAAGTACTACAACCCACAGATTTGCGTGGTTGCGAAAGTCTGGGTTTGCTTCAGATGTACAAGCCAGACTTTTAAATATGCCCTTTGATGGCTCTTCTTTGTTTGGTAAGAAGGCGGTTGACAGCCTTGGAAAGTTACAGACATCCAAAGCAGCTGCAAAATCCATGGGAGCTGCATTCCGTCAAACGCCATATCGCCCCTCAGGAACCTCTTGGAGAAGTAAGTCCTTTCGATTTTATTCCGCATTCGGAAAAGGCAGAGGACAGTCGGTTCAAAGAGGTCAAAAAAGATTCACCCGAGGTGGACGGGGTAAAAATACAAAAGCCGCAGCAGCAGGTGCCTCTTTACCCTTGGCACCTGCATCAGCCGCCTTTAAATCACTCTGAGGACTCTCCTGACAAGACACCAGTAGGGGGCAGGCTAACTCAACATCTGACGGAATGGCAGACTATTACGTCAGATGCTTGGGCATTGGAGACAGTTGCCCAAGGTTACTGCCTGCCTTTTCTACGCATTCCTCAGTCATCCACCGGGGAACAGCTCTCGGAAAGTTCCAGATCCGCTCCTCTTGCAGAAAGAGAAAGGTGCCATAGAACCGGTACCTGTAGCGGAGAGGAACAAGGGTTGGTACTCACCCTACTTCCTAATACCGAAGGAGGACAGAGGACTGAGATCTATCTTGGACTTACGAGAATTGAACAAGTTCCTCAGGAAGGACAAGTTCAAGATGGTAACTCTTTCTCAGATCCTTCAGGCCCTCCAGCTCCAGGACTGGCTGGTATCTGTGGACCTTCAGGATGCTTATTTCCATGTGCCAATCCATTTCAAACACAGGAACTACCTGAGGTTCGCAATTGGCGGCTCTCATTATCAATTTCAAGTTCTGCCATTTGGGCTGACCTCCGCCCCGAGGGTCTTCACCAAGCTAATGTCGGTAGTGGCTGCAAGTCTAGGGAGGGAAGGGATTCACGTCTATCCCTACCTGGACGATTGGCTGATCAGAGTTGTACCTCCGGAACAAGCTCAGATCCAGCTAGATTATGTCTGCCACTTCCTTCACAAACTGGGCTTCTCCCTCAATTTAAAGAAGTCACAGATGATACCATCAGAGAGACTCCAGTTCATTGGAGCGGTCCTGGACACTTCCCTGGGAAAAGCCTTGCCACCGAGGTGAGGGCTCAAGGTAGTCTGCAGATGGTCACCAAGTTTCAATTTGCCCAACGTCTCCCAGCCTTCGACTTTTTGAGGTTGCTAGGCCTCATGGCATCCTGCATCTTCCTTGTGCCAGAGGCTCGCCTGAGAATGAGATCTCTTCGGTGGGCACTAAGAACTCAGTGGTCACAATTCTCAGGAAGAATGACAGATCTCCTTCAGGTTCCGGACAAGGTGGCTCGAGACCTTCAGTGGTGGGCCTGTCAGGAGAACATTTTGAAAGGAGAACTGTTTTGGCAAGCATGGCCGGAGATAACAGTAGTCACAGATGCCTCACTTACGTGGTGGGAGCACATGCCAACGACTTGACCATCAGCGGTCGTTGGTCTCCATCGGAGTCCAGACTACATATCAACCTGTTAGAACTGAGAGCAATCAGACTAGCGCTGAAGGTTTTTCTGCCATCTGTACAGGGGAAAAATGTCCTGATAATGACGGACAACACAGTGGCCATGCACTACCTCAACAAAAGAGGAGGCGTAGGATCACTGCCTCTGTGCAGAGAGGCGATGCAGCTCTGGTTCTGGGCAATCCAAGAAGGAATCTCTCTATCGGCAGTTCACTTAGCCGGAGAGAAAAACTTGACGGCGGACTCTCTGAGCAGGCAGAGTACAGTCTCCCACCAGTGGGAACTAGCTCAGGAAGTCCTTCAACAGATCTTCACCCTTTGGGGAACTCCTCAAGTGGATCTGTTCGCCACCAACATCAACAGGAAGTGTGATCAGTTTTGTTCAAGGGAATTTCCCCCGAGAGGAGCTCTAGGGGACGCGTTCTTAGTGGACTGGGAGTTTCCACTTCTGTACGCGTTTCCTCCAGTCCCTGTCATTCCTCAAATGATCAGGAAGTTTAGAAGGTTCCGGAAAGCCATGATCCTAATTGCCCCAGACTGGGCCAGGAGAACGTGGTACCCGGACCTTCTGGACATGTCCATCTGCCCTCCAGTTCGTCTTCCACTCGAGGAGAATCTTCTCTCGCAGAAGGGAGGTCAGGTTCTCCATCCAGACATCAGAACCCTAAACCTTCACGCTTGGTATCTGAAAGGTTGAGATACAAGGATTGGGACCTCTCAGATGATGTCATGGAGGTGTTCCTTTCGGGAAGAAGGCCAGCAACAAAGACTTTATACCGCTGCCGTTGGAACAAATTTTGCAGCTGGTGTAGAAAAAAGAATATCGACCCCTTTTCATGTGGTACACCAACAGTATTATCTTTTCTACTCTATTTGGCAAATTCGGGCCCTCAGGTTGGCACTATCAAGGGCTATCTCGCAGCGCCATCGATCTTCAAGCGCACTGCAGAGGAACCATCATATTTCAAGTTACCCTTAGTAATACAATTTCTGAAGGGATTACCCAATGTCTATCCTCCAAGACCATTCCAAGTTCCTTTATGGGACTTAAATTTAGTCTTAAATTTCCTGATGGTTACTCCTTTTGAACCACTCCACTCTTGTTCGCTAAGGTTTCTCACCCTTAAAACTGTCTTATTAGTGGCATTGACATCTGCTAGGAGGGTGAGCGAATTACAAGCTCTATCTTGTAAACCCCCCTCATACAATCTTTCATAAAGACAAAGTTGTCCTACAAGTGAAGCAGCCCCTCGCGCGAGGGGCTCGTTCCGTTTCGTCATTTTAGACCACCAGGTCCAAACTCTTCACTGAAGAGATTTCCGCAACAGCAAAGCTATAGAATTAATAAGAAATAACACTTGCAAGCCTAGGCTTCGTCTAAACAACTTTAAGCCTCAGATGAAGAGCAAGAATCGCTCGAAACACGTGTCAGGCTGTTTTCAAACCACAATAAACCTGCAATTGTAGCAGTTTGTAGTATCTTTTGGTGTCGGCGCAGCAAGACTGGAAAAACCCCCTTTCTTTGTCTCGTATTTCACAGTGGTATACCTGGGCAAGGTATCCTCAACATCCAGTCCACTGCAGCCCCCCGTTTACCTAATTTATGGTGCAAGCGCATCGTTCTACTCTTGGTTTGTTTTGCCCACCCCCTTTCCAAAAACAATTGTGGATTCAGATGGGGCACAATACAGATTCTCGGAGTGATCACACCACATAGATTCACTTATTGGATTTAAGGTAATTTGTGATTGAGAAACTTCGGTACTATTAATCAGTGACCAATAGTTTCTAGAATTGGAGTCTCTCATCGTGCTAAGCATGGCCTCACTGTCTTTTTGATACTGCACAGTGCGATGTTGAATCAGCCAATTCTTATACCTTTGCCGACTCACTCTGATGTTCTCTAGCTGTCTGTGGGTCTAAATTTTGCTTCTTTATACTACGCACTTCTTTATTCAACTGCGCTCTACGTTGTTTTACCTCTATCTCAAAAGCATATTTTCAAAGGGATTGTGTCCTCCAACGTATTCCTTATCTTAGATAGAAATCTCTTTCCAGCTTTGCTGGCCTCGGAAATTTTTTCTCTCTAGAGGGCGCTGCGCGTCGACGTCCGCCGAGTCGATGTCCCTCGACAGCCGCCGTATCGAAGTCATCCTGCCTATAAAGGCCGCGTGCAGCGTCCGTTGCTCAGTTCTGTTTTTCTGCGCTTACTCTGTGCCTCGGAATATCGTTGCTCAGTTTCGTAGAGATATTATTCCGTTTTCCTTGAGATATTCGAGCCATACACGATGGCTTCCTCGTCTGAACCGACGACCCCTCGGTCCGGCTTTAAAAAATGTTGAGACTGTGGAAAAAAGATGTCGCTGACGGACCCTCAAAGGGTCTGTCTGTGGTGTTTGGGAGCTGAACACCATTGTTCGGAGTGCGAGGACTGTATGTCCATGACAGCTAAGGCCCTGAAGGAGCGTAGGGCGAAGCTGGAAAAAGGTAACACTTCTAAAGCTTCTTCTTCCTCGACGAAGTCGAGACATTCATCTCCTCGTCACCATTTGCGCTCCAGGTCTCGAAGCGGGTCCCATCACTCCTCGAGATCGAAGCACTCGAAAAGGAGACGCCGAAGATCCCCTTCTTCGTCCTCCTCTTCCTCTGTTTCACCTAAGAGAATCCCTTGCCCCACGAAACATAGTTCCCGGGCTGAATGGGAGGAATTCTGAAAAAATATGATGAGCGTCTTCGAGAAAGCGGCCTCGACCCCCTCGAAGACTGCCGAGAGCTATGCTCTGGTCGAAAGACCCAAAGGTCCAAAACGCCGCGAGTCGCAGCACCCAGCGAAGGAAGCTTCTCGAGCGCGTCACGAACCCTCGAGTAAAGCAAAGACCTCGAATCCTTCTTCGAAGGTTCCGTCGACGCCGAGGTCGGTGTCTTCGACGCCGTTGTCGAAGGGACCTTCGACACGGGTCTGTCGACTCAACGCCATCCTCAACATCGGCGTCGACGCCAAGGAAAGTCACGGTTGCGGCGCACCCAGTGGCTATTCCCAGGTCTTTGATGACGATGTTGTCGAGATTGTCGATATCCTCAAGCAGAATTCCGATTCTATCGAGGACCTCGAGGCCTCCGCCTTTGTTTTCGACACCACGTTCGAAGCCTTCGGCATCGACGTTTTCGAGGCCGATTACGACAAGTTGGGCACCCTCTGCCTTGGAGATGGGTTTCACACCCTTTGTGAGTTCAGACCAATTGAGAACAATGTCCTCAATTATGGAAGAGGGAGAACTGTCTGACCAAGAAGAGACATTTGAGTTGCAGGGATCTGCAACCTCAGTTCAAGAGGAGTTATCCTCAGAGGAACGCAGATTAAAGGAATTCCATGATTCCTTACATGAGGCAAGTGGTTTAGACACTTCCCCAGAGGTGGAGTTCGCTAGGCCAGACCCGGGGGAGCATGCTGAAACACCTTATAGAGCCTTAATGGCCAGGATTACAGAATTTATGGGGAGGTCAATTCCTTCACAGGCTTTCCAACAGGATGACCTCACGGATATTCTTGATAAAGGTCCACAGGAGGATCCTGTAGTACCTTTTCATAAAGCTCTTCAAAGAAAAATAATGACGAACTGGGAAACCCCAGATGTCGTCCCGGCGGCAAATAAAAAACTGTCTACTTAATACAGGGTATCTTCTGCAGACCCTGAGTTTTTGTCCAAACACCCATCCCCAGAAAGTCTGGTGGTACAGGCAGCATCTTCTACTGACATCAAGACTGCTTACCCTACCGTCCCACAGGACAGGGACGATAAAAAATACGATGCTATGGCTAAGAAAGTCTTTTCGGCATGTAGCATGGCGTTAAAATCTATTAATGCTACTTGCACCCTTGCTAGATTTAGCCATACACTTTGGGAGTGTGCTTCTACAGCGGCTGACTGCATCCTGGAGGGAGAAGAAAGGGAGGCGTTCCTAAATATCATAAAGGACGGTAAAGACGCTATGTGCGAATCCCTCCAGACGGACATTGATTCGGCTGACAGTATCAGCAGAGCAATGGCGGCAAGTACAACAACCAGGAGATTTGCTTGGTTGAGAAAGTCTGGTTTTGCCCCAGATGTGCAAGCCAGGCTCTTGAACATGCCATTTGATGGCTCTTCTTTGTTTGGGAAAAAGGCGGATGACAGTTTAGAAAAACTGCAAACATCAAAGGCAGCAGCAAAATCCCTAGGCGCTGTAATCCGTCAGACACCTTTTCGTCCCACAGGAACCTCTGCGAGAGGCAAGTCCTTTTGCTTCTACTCCGCATTCGGAAGAGGTAGAGGACGACTGGCTCAAAGGGACAACGAAGAACTACCCGAGGTGGACGGGGTAGATATTCAAAAGCCGCAGCAACAGCAGGTGCCTCTTTACCATTGGCATCTGCATCAGCCGCCTCTAAACCACTCTGAGGACTTCCCTCACAAGACACCTGTAGGAGGCAGGTTAACTCAACATCTGGCTAAATGGCAGGCTATCACGTCAGATGCTTGGGCATTGGCGACAGTTGCACAAGGTTACTGCCTGCCTCTCCTACGCATACCTCAGAGTCATCCACCGGGGATCAGCTCTCAAAAAGCTCCAGATCCGCTCCTCTTGCAGGAAATTATAGACCTGCTAGAGAAAGGTGCTATAGAACCGGTACCTGTAGCGGAGAGGAACAAGGGCTGGTACTCCCCTAACTTTCTCATACCAAAGAAAGACGGAGGACTGAGACCCATCTTGGACTTGCGAGAATTGAACAAATTCCTCAGGAAAGACAAATTCAAGATGGTAACTCTCTCTCAGATCCTTCAGGCCCTTCAGTTCCAGGACTGGTTGGTATCTCTGGACCTTCAGGACGCTTATTTCCATGTGCCAATCCATCTCAAACACAGGAAATACCTGAGGTTCGCAATTGGAAACTCTCATTATCAATTTCGAGTGCTGCCATTTGGGCTGACCTCCGCCCCGAGGGTCTTCACCAGGTTAATGTCGGTAGTGGCTGCAAGTCTAAGGAGGGAAGGGATTAACGTCTACTCCTACCTGGACGATTGGTTGATCAGAGCTGTATCTTCGGAGCAAGCTCAGATCCAGCTAGATCATGTTTGCCACTCCCTTCACAGACTGGGCTTCTCCCTCAATTTAAAGAAGTCACAAATGATACCATTGCAGAGACTCCAGTTCATCAGAGCGATCCTGGACACCTCCCTGGGAAAAGCCTCGCCACCAGAGGTGAGGGCTCAAGATATTCTACAGATGGTCACCAAGTTTCAAAATGCCCAACGTCTCCCAGCCTTTGACTTTTTGAGGTTGCTAGGCCTCATGGCATCCTGCATTTTCCTCGTGCCAGAGGCTCGCCTGAGAATGAGATATCTCCAGTGGGCACTGAGAACTCGGTGGTCACAATTCTCAGGGAGAATGACAGATCTTCTTCAGGTTCCCGACAGGGTGGCTCGAGACCTTCAGTGGTGGGCCTGTCAGGAGAACATTCTGAAAGGAGCAGTTTTGGCAACCTTGGCCAGAGATAACAGTAGTCAAGGATGCCTCACTCCCGGGGTGGGGAGCCTACGCCAACGACTTGACCATCAGCGGTCGTTGGTCTCCATTGGAGTCCAGACTACATATCAACCTGTTAGAGCTGAGGGCCATCAGACTTGCGCTGAAGGCTTTTCTGCCATCTGTACAAGGAAAGAATGTCCCGATAATGACGGACAACACAGTGGCCATGCATTACCTCAACAAAAGAGGAGGCGTAGGATCACTATCTCTGTGCAGAGAGGCGATGCAGCTCTGGTTTTGGGCAATCCAAGAAGGAATCTCTCTATCGGCAGTTCACCTAGCCGGAGAGAAGAACTTGACAGCGTACGCTCTGAGCAGGCAGAGCACAGTCTCCCACGAGTGGGAACTAGCTCAGGAAGTCCTTCAAGAGATCTTCGCCCTTTGGGGAACCCCTCAGGTGGATCTGTTCGCCACCTGCGTCAACAGGAAGTGCGATCTGTTCTGTTCAAGGGAATTTTCCCCGAGAGGAGCTCTGGGAGACGCGTTCATAGCGGACTGGGAGTTTCCACTCCTGTACGCGTTTCCACCGGCCCCTGTCATTCCTCAAATGATCAGGAGTTTGAGAAGATTCTGGAAAACCATGATCCTAATTGCCCCGGATTGGGCCAGGAGAATGTGGTACCCGGACCTTCTAGACTTGTCCATCTGCCCTCCAATTCGACTTCCACTCGGAGAGAATCTGCTCTCACAGAAGGGAGGTCAGGTTCTCCATCCAGACATCAAAACCCTCAACCTTCACGCTTGGCTTCTGATAGGCTGAGGTACAAGGATTGGGATCTCCCTGATGACATTATGGAGGTGTTGCTTTCGGCAAGAAGGCCAGCAACAAAATCTTTATACCGCTGCCGTTGAAACAGATTTTGCAGCTGGTGTAGGGAAAAGAATATTGATCCCTTTTCATGTGGTACACCAATGGTTTTGTCCTTCCTACTTTATTTAGCGAATTCGGCCTTCAAGTTGGCACCATCAAGGGCTATCTCGCAGCGCTATCCATCTTTAAGCGCACTGCGGAAGAACCATCTTATTTCAAGTTACCCTTGGTAATACAGTTTCTAAAGGGGTTAACTAACGTTTATCCCCCAAGACCATTCCAGTTTCCCCTATGGGATTTAAATTTAGTCCTAACTTTCCTGATGGGCACACCTTTCGAACCACTCCACTCTTGTTCGTTAAGATTTCTTACCCTTAAGACTGTTTTATTAGTAGCACTTACATCTGCTAGAAGGGTGAGCGAGTTGCAAGCTCTTTCTTGTAAACCCCCTCATACAATCTTTCACAAAGACAAAGTTGTTCTGCAAGTGAAGCCTAATTTCCTCCCAAAGGTGGTTTCTGAATTTCATATCACACAGAAGATTACCCTTCCATCTTTCTATTCTCCTCCCCATCCGGGGAAAGAGGAAGAGAGGTTACACAGGCTGGACCCAAGAAGGGCTTTAAGTTTTTACATTAGTAGACTGGCTAGGATAAGACAAGCAGACCAGCTGTTTGTAGGCTACGCAGGTCACAAGCTGGGGCTACCGATAACTAAGCAGACCATTTCCAGATGGATTATTTTAGCCATTTTGGAATGTTATAAACTGGCAGGAAAAGAGCCCCCTCAAAATCTTAGGGCTCATTCGACCAGAGGTATCGCAGCTTCATCGGCCCTCAAAAGAGGAGTGCCGGTTTGAGACATTTGTGCGGCTGCCACATGGTCGTCCGTCCATACCTTTACACGGTTTTACAACTTGGATTCCTCCTCCAGTCAGAAAACTAGGTTTGGAAGGGCAGTATTGCACTCTATTCATCAATAAGAGGAAGCATGAAGTCAGTACTCCCACCTCCAATAACAGAATACTGCTATGGGAGCCTATCTAAGATAAGGAATATGTCGGAGGACACAATCCCTTCGAAGAACAAGTTACTTCTTACCTTGTAACGTTCTTTCGATAGGATGTTGGTCCGACGTATTCCTTTTCGACCCTCCCATCCATCCCCGCAGTACTACTTCCCTTGTTGTTGCAGCTTACGCTCCTTCAGGGTGATTAGTTGAGTCCAGAAAGAATTATTGTGGGCTACAAAACGGAACTGAGCAATGGACGCTGTGCGCGGCCTTTATAGGCAGGATGACGTCGACGTCGATACGGCGGCTGTCGAGGGACATCGACTCGGCGGACGTCGACGCGCAGCGCCCTCTAGAGAGAAAAAATTTCCGAGGCCAGCAAAGCTGGAAAGAGATATCTATCTAAGATAAGGAATACGTCGGAGGAACATCCCATCGAAAGAACGTTACAAGGTAAGAAGTAACTTGTTCTTTTGCGTTTTTTTTGCATGCTTCCATTTGTGTCTGGCATATAGAATTTAGACATTGTCTTCTCCAGAAGCAAACCAAAATTGTCAACAGAATATGTTGACAATTTGGATTCATACGTTCTATGAGTAAATTCATGCATCATTAGAATATTTAATTTTTCTGTCTTTACAGGATTCCATTTTACTCTGTTGCCTCTGGAGTTGACTGTTATCTGGACAGAATACCCTTACAGCTGCAGTCTCTTCCTTCCAATTTAAATCGATAGACAACATAGCATGGTCTTTATAGGGACTAATTTGTACAATCGGATTTTTAGACCTTTCATTTATTTGTTCACTTAAGAACATAAAATCGATAGTAGAAGATTCCCCACGAGCATACCAGGTTGGTTTGTCGTTAAACTGCAATACCATGCCCCATGCTTTAGCAAAGCATAACCATAATGCTCCTCTATATTTTTTATTGCTGATTCCAGATCCATGATCACCCGGTGCCGTCAAGGCCCACTTCATCTCAGTACTTGTGAGATTACAGTCAGCGTTTAGATTGCCTGCCAATATTATAAGACCTACCGAAATAAGATCCAACCATTCCTCTGATCATGTAATTTAGTTCTTCAGTCGTTTTTTCCAACATAGTATCTGAATAATCGGCACTGTTCCAATAGATAGGGCGACCTCTTGTTCCACAACTGGCGGGAAGACACTATTACATAACCATCCCACATCAGTTGTCCACAAGCCCATGTTTCCAGAATAAACAAAATCGAAGTTCTCTAGCTCATTAGCTACTTTGTTGTTCTGGACTAGATGTGTGTCCTCTAGGGTTCCATTGTATGAGCTTACAACTTTCAATTTGGCTAAAGTGAGTTCCCCATATTTCTCAACTGTGAAATCGAATCGCGCAATGATACTGCAAGAGTTCTCCACTCCTGCATCTCGTTGACAGTACATCTGTCCTCGTATGCTCTTAGATTCACATTCTCATTTACTGATTTCTCTACATATGGCTCATGGAGTCTGAATGCGTTACCAACTCAGCTTTTCTTAAATCTTGGTAACTGCATATATCGAATCCCCTCTTCTGTAAAGACGCTGCCTCTTTTAAGATCAATGAACAAACTAATGGTGATGGAATCACCAGGCGAACATAGTCCTATCTGGAAGGATGAATATAGTCCACCAGTTTTATGTCCGAAGATGTAATCAGGCTCAGCTCTGGTATGTCACATGCGGACCACCATCTTTGAACACATAGTAAATAATTAAACTTGGATCATTGGGAAATACCGGAGAATGTCATGTCTCTTTGGGTAGGCCTTTCGATAATGAGCTATCCCCTCATACAATTCAGCTGATCTACAATTAGTTGCATGGGTTGCTTGCATATTAGGCATACTCTTTACATTTGCCCCAGTACACAACAACCTCCCACTCGAGTCCCTCCTATCACTACATCCATGGGTATCTAATGGTGCTCCGGGAACTGCTTCAGCACCATTCAGTTGGGGGCTAAAAATTACAAATATGCCCATTAAATCAAACTAATACCACAAATATTCCATGCTCATTGATTTATTCCTTGTGACTAGAACTTGATATCTATCCATTTGGGCAAGTGATACCTGCACAAATCGTGATTTATACTTTAAAGTCTTAGCCAGGGGTTAGCCTAACCAGTGTCGGAATCTGCAACTGTCTTTGATTTAGACTTGAGGTACTCTGTGTGACTGCTGACCCGGGGTCACCCACCACCTAGTTTTGACCCCATCCCTCAATCAGTACTTCTGTGCTCTAACTTACCCCTCTATTATTGGACTACATCATCTGGTAGCCATTTGGTTACAAGAGACCGACATTTCTTGCCTCTGTCTCATCACTTTTCCATCAACCAGAAACTAAGAACTTTCTTCTGCTGCCTCAGTGCAGAAAACCTCACCTGTACTCTATACAACTGTGTTTTCTTATTTCTCTGACTCAGAAGATGACCACCCACAAGTGCCTTCACATAGTTTGAAGATTCTCGTTTGCTATAGGTCATCATTGTATAACGAGATTTTCCCGGTTTTAAAATGTACCTTTGCAACTCAACAAAAACATAGTGGATTACCTTTTTTTTTCACTATAAATAAATGTAGAGGGATTCACCAAGACCCAGAGGTCTTTTGCTTTTCTTAATGCCCGAGAATATTCCCACTTACAATGCACTAAAACTGCCAATTTTTGGGAAAGAAATATACTTCAGCATATATATACTTCGAATGGATTGTGTCCTCCCACGTATTCCTCATCTTGTGATAAATCGTTATCTCCAGCTTCGCTG
This sequence comes from Ambystoma mexicanum, assembly GCF_040938575.1. Taxonomy (NCBI): domain Eukaryota; kingdom Metazoa; phylum Chordata; class Amphibia; order Caudata; family Ambystomatidae; genus Ambystoma; species Ambystoma mexicanum. The sequence goes on along the minus strand of NC_090926.1, from coordinate 1,085,337,998 downwards.
CTTCGGAAAAAATGTTTCTCGGCACAGGCGCTGTGCTCGAGGTCGTGGCGCCGATTGTCCCTCGACGTACTCCGTACTCTGTCGACGTCACCGATGGTATAAGTAGCTCGAGCCGCGGCCGTTGCTTCAGTTCCGTTTTTCCGTTCGCTTCGCTATCGAGAACGGCGCGCTTCTATTTTCTGTGAAGAAAATGTCATCATCTTCGACACCTTCGACACCCAGGACTGGGTTCAAGAAGTGTGCAGATTGTGGATCAAAGATGTCGATTACCGATCCCCACCGAATTTGTCTCTGGTGTCTTGGTTCCAGTCACCTAACCGACGACTGCGGCTCCTGCCAATCGATGACCGAAAAAGCTCTTCGTGAGAGGAGAGGTAAACTGTCGGTGGGGAGGGAGGCCTCAAAAAAGGTTTTGTCAAAAAAACATAAGAAAGCGACTGATTCTAAGGGATCGGTTCGCCATAGACACTCGAAGAGATCTCGATCTAGAAGTAGATCGAGACATTCTTCGTCATCATCGAAAAAAATGACGAGGAGAAATAAATCGCCCTGATCATCTTCTTCAGAGTCGACCGAAGAAATTCGTTGTCCGACTAAATCGGATTCTCCCAGTAAGTGGGAAGAATTCCGCAAAAAGATGATGGAGGTTTTCGAGAATGCGGCCTCGAACCCCTCGAAAGAACCTCGAAAAAGCCATACACCTAAGGTCGCTCCGTTGGACGACAAAGGGAAGTCCAAGGCTACTATAGCTAAGACCACTAGCGTCGAGGAATACAAAAAACCTTGAGTCGACGTAAAACCGTCGAAGAAACCTCGAGAGTCGAGCACCTCTCCGGTGCTGGCCAAGAAACACAAATCGTCGAAGACTTCGTCGACGCCCTCGACAATTTCGACACCTAAACCAGATGCGTCATCGACGCCATTATCGAAGTCATCTTCGAAAACTTCGAAGACACCCTCGAAAACTTTGAGGGATTTGCCATTTCCTTCGAAGCAGATGGAAGAGGAAGAAAGGAGATTCACTCCTTTGCCCAGATTAGACTTTTTCAAGTCTATGTCTGCGATTTATGAAGAGTCTGCTTCAGAAGAAGAAGACGAAGTTACTCCTTTGGGAGTTACTTATGGGACAAGACAAGTTCCTGAAGAACTTATTGACCAGGAATCCAGAATGAGAGACATGAGTGATACTCTACATTCTGCCAGTGGAGTTGACACATCCCCAGAATTAGAGTTCGCCAAACCTGATTCTGCAGAGCATGCAGATGCTGGGTACAGGGGTTTGTTTGTTTGTTTGTTTGTTTATTTATTTATATAGCGCTCTTGACCCGGGGGTATATATGCGCTTTGAACATCAGGTTACAGGTAAAAGACAATAGTACAGTATTGATAGGGCATATATAATAGTATTCAAACAATATACATAAAATTGGACATTCGGAGTGCATACATATGTGGTAGGACAGTTATTTGTTGGTTAACCAGGAAATGACCTTAGTTCTGAAGGGTTGGAAAGTAGGTGTAGATTTAATGTCCAGTGGGATGGAATTCCAGAGTTGTGATGCCAAAGTTGGGAAGCTGGATCCTCCAGCTCTTTTGAGGGAGTATTTGGGAACTGTTAGTTGTAATGAGTTGGACGATCTGGTGGTTCTAGTGTTCTGTCTTAGTGTAAATTTGTTCGAGAGGTAGGGTGGGGCAAGATGATTGAGGGCTTTGTAAGTAAGGCATATGGTTTTCAAGTCAATTTTCTGTTGGATGGACAACCATTTGCAGGCAGTTCTGGTGGCGGAGATGTGTTCCCTTCTAGGAATATTGAGGGCGGCACGGAGTGCGTTATTTTGTAAAACTTGCAATTTATTGATTACTGTTTTGTTGGCACCTACATAGAGGCTATTACAGTAATCCAGTTTAGATTGAATGAGTGCTCTGGCTAGGATGAGACAGTTGCTAGGGGAGATCAGTGGTCTGCAGGCCCTGATTAGTTTACCGGTGTAGGCAGTGGCTGAGGCGGTCATGTTGATTTGTTTAGCTAGGTTGATGTTCGTGTCTAGGTAGAAACCGAGGGTTTTTACGCTCTTGGCAATGGGTATGGTGTTACCGTCAATAGTGAAGCTAGTGTAGCCGGGACAGAGTTTACTGATAGTGTTCGGTGAGCCGACAAGAAGCAATTCAGTCTTGTCATCATTCAGGCATAGGCCATGTGTGGCCATCCATGCCTGAATGATGGAAAAGACTTCATTGATCCATTTGGCGTCCTTGTTGTAGTTGCCTGATAGGGTGAGGAGTATCTGGGTGTCATCTGCGTAGTTAGTATAGGTGACACCCAGATTGTCCAGCTTGTCGAATAAGGGCTTGGTGAAAATATTGTAAAGGGTAGGCGAGACACAGGATCCTTGTGGGACACCGCAGGTGATGGGGGTGGGGTCAGCCGCTGCTAGGGGGGAGAAGACCCGCATGGTTCTGTTGTCCAGGAAAGATTGGATCCATGTGACTGCAGAGTGGGAGAAGTGTGCTGCCAGAGACAAATGGTTGCACAGGATTTTATGGTCGACCAGGTCAAAGGCAGCGGAGAGGTCAAGGAGTAGAAGGATGGCAGCCTTGTTTTTGTCTTTGAGTTCGTCTATCTGGCATTTGAGATCAACAAGGGCCGTTTCTGTCCCGTGTTGTGGTCGAAAGCCAGATTGGCGAGTTCCTAGTAGGTGATTGGCCTCAAGGTAGTCCTGGATTTGTAAATAAGCCACTCTATCCAGGATTTTTAGTAGGAATGGGACGGTGGTAATGGGTCTGTAATTCGTGGGGATGTCAGGGTTGAGAGTAGTTTTTTTTAGTAGCGGTAGGACCCAGGACTGTTTCAGATTGCTGGGGACCATGTTGTTGGCGAAGGACAGGTTTATTAATTTGGTGATAAATGGGGAGAGATCCCTAGCTGCATCTTTTATGATCTGTGCGGGGCAGCTGTCCCCCTTGCAATTCGATGGTTTAAGGGATGCTATAATTTTCTGAACCTCCAATATGGATACCTTTTTGAAGGTGAAGCCTGAACTAGTGGCAGTAGGTGGAGGGGGCGTGGGGAAGGAGGTGGGATCGAGAGTGAGTTGTTGTCGTTTGTTGTTGATTTTAGTTTGGAGCCCTGAGATTTTGTTAGCTAGGGCATTCTGGATCCCTGTGCACCAGGGTTTATCCTTAGTGCAAGAGTCAGTGGGGGTAATGGGGTTTTCTAATTCCTTTAGTATGTTAAAGAGCTCCTTAGTACTGGAGCTTGCCTGGGAGATCCTAGTATTGAGAGATTCTTTCTTGGCCCGTATAATCTCATTTTTGTAGAGGGTGGAGATGTTGGTGAGATTGGTTCTGTTATTTATAGAAGGCACTGATTTCCAGAGTGCTTCAAGTTTGTTTTTTTGTTGACGCAGGGTTTTCAGCTCCGGGGTGAACCATGTGTTCAGGTGCGCTTTGGGTATTCCTTTGCGCAGTTTCAGTGGGGCAATGATGTCAATGGCTTTGGCCATGGACTCATTGTAGGCGTTGACCAGTTGGTTCAAGTCCGTTGTGGCGGGTAGTGCGTTTAAAGTAGGGATCACCAGAGGTATTAGGGCTTCCGCTGTGATATTGCTCTTTTTCCTAGTAGGGCAGGCAGGTGCCATGATAGGCCTTTTATGTGCTGAGTTGCTGGTAAGAATGTCAAACGGGAGGAGGTGGTGGTCAGTCCAGATAAGTTGTGTGGGATCTTTCGTAGTAATGTTGCAGTTAAGGGTAGTTATCCAGTCAAGGATTCTGCCTTTCGAGTGGGTGGGTTTGGAGCAAAGTTGTTGGAGGCCATGCTCCTCTAATGCCATGGCCAGGGCAGTGGCTGGGGTGTTTAGGGGGTCGTTAAACCCAAGGTTAAAGTCTCCGAGTATAATCAATTGTGCTGATGGTTTGGAGCTTTCAGCAACTAGTGAAGTGATGTCTTCCTCAAATGAGCCAGGAGGGCCCGGGGGTCGGTAAATGAAGTGCAGCGTAATAGTACTTTTAGGGGAGGTTTGAAATTTGACTGTAATGTGTTCACAGGATTTGAGTGGGGGAGCAGAGGATAGTCTGATGTCAAGCGTGGACTTAAAGATGATAGCTACGCCGCCACCTCGAGCGTTCGGTCTATCTGCTCTAAGGATGGTGTAGTTATCAGGTATGGCTAGGGTAAGAGATGGACCTGCAGCATCGTGCAGCCATGTTTCGGTTACCGCAAGGAAGTCCAGGTTGTTTGTTAGAATAATGTCAGCGACTTCTGAGGCATGGGCGACTAATGATCTGACATTTAGGAGAGCTCCTTTAAGACTGGGATGGATAGTGTTGATGGGTGTTACAGTGTGAGGGTTGATCTTATTGAGTGATTTGGTAGGGCCTTTGCTAGGTCTGTGGTGGGTTCTGGCGCCAAGTCTAGAATTCCGATCGGAGGGGATGAGGGTAGTGTTACGGGAGTTGGTTGGGTTAGCTAATGTAGAGGTGTTGTAGTCAATGGTAGGGCAAGATGCTCTCGTGTTGATGGGGTTCTGCTTATAGATAGCTAGGTGTGTGTTAGCTGCGACATGCGGAACGTGTGCATGTCTATGGGTGGGAAGGGCGGACTTGGTATCCGGGGGGAAGGCTGGTGTGGTGGGCAGGAATGGTGTAGGGCAGGTAATCGGGTGGTGTCTTGGGCAGGCGGGTCTGACTAAACCATTATTATAGGCTAGGTAACTGTTGCCAGTGCAGGGTATGTTACTTTGCATGACACAGAAAGGGAACATGATCGCAGTCAGGCAGAGTAGCATGCTGGGGCTAAGGTAATGTACAGGGGAGTGGCGTGAAGGGGGCATAGGCGTTATAGGTAGGGCACAACACAATGCGAATGAGGTCTAGGCGACCATAGGGCACAACACAATGCAAGTGGGGTCTAGGCGACCATAGGGCACAACACAATGCAGGTGGGGTCTAGGCGACCATAGGGCACAACACAATGCAAGTGGGGTCTAGGCGACCATAGGGCACAACACAATGCAAGTGGGGTCTAGGCGACCATAGGGCACAACACAATGCAAGTATGGTCTAAGCGACCATAGGGCACAACACAATGCAAGTGGGGTCTGGGCGACCATAGGGCACAACACAATGCAAGTGGGGTCTGGGCGACCATAGGGCACAACACAATGCAAGTGGGGTCTAGGCGACCATAGGGCACAACACAATGCAAGTGGGGTCTAGGCGACCATAGGGCACAACACAATGCGAATGAGGTCTGGGCGACCATAGGGCACAACACAATGCAAGTGGGGTCTGGGCGACCATAGGGCACAACACAATGCAAGTGGGGTCTAGGCGACCATAGGGCACAACACAGTTGCAGTGGTACGTTAGCGACCATAGGGCACGGCCAAATAGCAGTCATGAGGCATGGAGCACTAAGGGCTAAGGATGCCTGTACTATTAAAGAGGTGGCAGCAGTAATGCATAGAGGCGGCGGCGTTGGAAGCATGAGCGTATGTAGCAAACAGTTAAAGAAACCGAGTTCAAATGTTTATGGGTGCGGAGTAGCAGAGGGCATACCAGAAAGCACAATAGTATAGACTGAAGGTATTCCCACTACTCACAAAAGATTAAAGGTCCGTGGCCCCTGGCTCCTGATGCTCCCAACAGGCTCTCAACAGGCCTTTGTATGGCCTTCGTAGGGCCGCCGGCGCATCCGCCTGCCGGCGGATGTAATGGGCGGGATAAGCGAGGCTTAGCCTCGATGTGGCGCCGCGATGCGCCCGGCATGCGGGGGTCAGGCAGGAAGTTGGACAAGGCCAGGCAGGCCTTCGTTGCAGCTTACCAGCTGTTATGGCGTTGCAGCGATGGGGAAAGGGCTCCTGCCCTCTTCCCTTGGATGGGGCGATGTAGTGAGGCCCAACAGGCTCTCAACAGGCCTTTGTATGGCCTTCGTAGGGCCGCCGGCGCATCCGCCTGCCGGCGGATGTAATGGGCGGGATAAGCGAGGCTTAGCCTCGATGTGGCGCCGCGATGCGCCCGGCATGCGGGGGTCAGGCAGGAAGTTGGACAAGGCCAGGCAGGCCTTCGTTGCAGCTTACCAGCTGTTATGGCGTTGCAGCGATGGGGAAAGGGCTCCTGCCCTCTTCCCTTGGATGGGGCGATGTAGTGAGGCCCAACAGGCTCTCAACAGGCCTTTGTATGGCCTTCGTAGGGCCGCCGGCGCATCCGCCTGCCGGCGGATGTAATGGGCGGGATAAGCGAGGCTTAGCCTCGATGTGGCGCCGCGATGCGCCCGGCATGCGGGGGTCAGGCAGGAAGTTGGACAAGGCCAGGCAGGCCTTCGTTGCAGCTTACCAGCTGTTATGGCGTTGCAGCGATGGGGAAAGGGCTCCTGCCCTCTTCCCTTGGATGGGGCGATGTAGTGAGGCCCAACAGGCTCTCAACAGGCCTTTGTATGGCCTTCGTAGGGCCGCCGGCGCATCCGCCTGCCGGCGGATGTAATGGGCGGGATAAGCGAGGCTTAGCCTCGATGTGGCGCCGCGATGCGCCCGGCATGCGGGGGTCAGGCAGGAAGTTGGACAAGGCCAGGCAGGCCTTCGTTGCAGCTTACCAGCTGTTATGGCGTTGCAGCGATGGGGAAAGGGCTCCTGCCCTCTTCCCTTGGATGGGGCGATGTAGTGAGGCCCAACAGGCTCTCAACAGGCCTTTGTATGGCCTTCGTAGGGCCGCCGGCGCATCCGCCTGCCGGCGGATGTAATGGGCGGGATAAGCGAGGCTTAGCCTGGATGTGGCGCCGCGATGCGCCCGGCATGCGGGGGTCAGGCAGGAAGTTGGACAAGGCCAGGCAGGCCTTCGTTGCAGCTTACCAGCTGTTATGGCGTTGCAGCGATGGGGAAAGGGCTCCTGCCCTCTTCCCTTGGATGGGGCGATGTAGTGAGGCCCAACAGGCTCTCAACAGGCCTTTGTATGGCCTTCGTAGGGCCGCCGGCGCATCCGCCTGCCGGCGGATGTAATGGGCGGGATAAGCGAGGCTTAGCCTCGATGTGGCGCCGCGATGCGCCCGGCATGCGGGGGTCAGGCAGGAAGTTGGACAAGGCCAGGCAGGCCTTCGTTGCAGCTTACCAGCTGTTATGGCGTTGCAGCGATGGGGAAAGGGCTCCTGCCCTCTTCCCTTGGATGGGGCGATGTAGTGAGGCCCAACAGGCTCTCAACAGGCCTTTGTATGGCCTTCGTAGGGCCGCCGGCGCATCCGCCTGCCGGCGGATGTAATGGGCGGGATAAGCGAGGCTTAGCCTCGATGTGGCGCCGCGATGCGCCCGGCATGCGGGGGTCAGGCAGGAAGTTGGACAAGGCCAGGCAGGCCTTCGTTGCAGCTTACCAGCTGTTATGGCGTTGCAGCGATGGGGAAAGGGCTCCTGCCCTCTTCCCTTGGATGGGGCGATGTAGTGAGGCCCAACAGGCTCTCAACAGGCCTTTGTATGGCCTTCGTAGGGCCGCCGGCGCATCCGCCTGCCGGCGGATGTAATGGGCGGGATAAGCGAGGCTTAGCTTACTCTTATGACCAGAGTAGTTGAATACATGGGTTGGGGTAATACTTCGCCCATTTTTGAACAAGATGACATGACGGATATTATTGTCACGGGACCTCAGAAGGATCCTGTTCTCCCTTTTCACAGGGCCCTTCAAAGGACTGTGGAGAAAAACTGGGAGAAACTAGAAACCATTGCTGCTGCAGACAGCACTTTTCCAAGAAAATACAGACCAGCTGGATCGGATCCTGAATATTTGAATAAACATCCGACTCCAGAGAGTTTAGTCATTCAAGCAGCATCCACTTCAAAAGAAACTGCTTATCCAACTATCCCTCCAGATAGAGAGGATAAAAAAATTGACGCCTGGGCACGTAAAGTTTTCACGTCGGGGAGCATGGCACTTAAGTCGGCAAATGTCACCTGTACCCTAGCCAGGTTTACCTATACCCTGTGGGACTGTATTTCGGCAGCGGCTGATCATATTCCGGAAGGCGAGGAAAGGGAAGGCTTCCTGAATATAGTCAAAAACGGGAAGGAGGCAATGGGGAAATGCCTCCAGTCTGGACTGGATACTGCTGATGGTATCAGCAGATCCATGGCTGCAAGCGGCGTGCTATGCAGATTTGCGTGGTTGATGAAGTCGGGATTTGCACCGGATGTGCAAGCTAGACTCCTCAACATGCCCTTTGATGGCTCGAGGCTCTTTGGCAGAAAGGCTGATGAAAGCCTTGAAAAACTTCAGACCTCGAAAGCGGTAGCTAAATCACTTAGCGCCTCTTTGCGCCAGCCTCAAAAACCCTATTCCTCTTCCTGGAGGGGTCGTTCTTTTCGATACTACTCCTCTTTTGGTAGAGGAAGAGGACAGGCCTCTCAAAGGGGCAAAAGGAACTTCCCTCGTGGGACACGGGGAAGAGGTGCAAAATCAGCCTCAGGAGCGGCATCTGCACCCTCAGCCACTCCTGCAGCCGCCTCCAAATCCCTCTGAGACCTAGTTACACAAAACACCAGTGGGAGGCAGGATCTCTCAACATCTGAAGGAATGGCGGGGCATTACCTCAGATGCTTGGGCACTGGAAACAGTAGCCCAAGGTTAGTGTCTCCCCTTTCTAAAAAGGCCTCAGAATCATCCACCGGGAGCCAATTCCATCAAAATTCCGGATCCGCTCCTGTTGCAGGAAATTTTAACCCTGCTAGAGAAAGGTGCCATAGAACTGGTACCTGTAGCGGAGAGGAACAGGGGTTGGTACTCCCCATATTTTCTCATCCCAAAAAAGGACGGAGGACTGAGACCCATCTTGGACTTGAGAAACTTGAACAAGTTCCTCAGGAAGGACAAGTTCAAGATGGTGACTCTTTCTCAGATCCTTCAGGCTCTCCAACTCCAAGATTGGTTGGTATCATTGGACCTTCAGGATGCTTACTTTCATGTGCCAATCCATCCAAAGCACAGAAAGTACCTGAGGTTCGCGATTGGCAATTCTCATTATCAGTTTCGAGTTCTGCCATTCGGGTTGACCTCCGCCCGAGGGTTTTCACCAAACTGTTGGCGGTTGTGGCAAGTCTCAGGAGAGGAGGTATTCACATATATCCCTACCTGGGCGACTGGTTGATCAGAGCAGGTTCTCCAGAACAAGCTCAGGAACATCTTTCGATCACCTGCCACTTCCTCCACAAATTGGGCTTCTCCCTCAATTTCAAGAAGTCCCACATGATACCATCCCAGAAACTCCAGTTTATCGGAGCAGTCTTGGACACTTCATCGGGAAAAGCCTCGGCTCCCGAAGTGAGAGCTCTCCACATCCAGCAGATGGTAACGAAGTTTCAGAATGCCCAACATCTACCAGCCTTCGATTTTCTCAGGTTGCTCGGCCTCATGGCATCCTGCATTTTCCTAGTACCAGAGGCCAGGTTGAGAATGACATCCCTTTAATGGGCACTCAGAACTCAGTGGTCCCAGTTCTCAGGGAATATGTCGGATCTTCTGCAAGTGTCGAGCGCAGTTGCTCAGGATCTTCTATGGTGGGCTTGCAACAACAACATTCTCAAGGGAGAGTCTTTTTGGCAACCATAGCCGGAGATAACGGTAGTGACGGACGCCTCACTCACGGGATGGGGAGCACACACCAACGAACGGACAATCAGCGGTCGTTGGTCTCCATCGGAGTCCAAACTACACATCAACCTGTTGGAGCTGAGGGCAATCAGACTAGCTCTGAAGGCCTTTCTGCCCTCTGTACAGGGAAAGAATGTCCTGATAATGACGGACAACACGGTGGCCATGTACTACCTCAACAAAAAAGGAGGAGCAGGGTCACTGCCACTGGTTCTGGGCAATACGAGAAGGAATCTCTCTATCGGCAATTCACCTAGCCGGAGAGAAGAACACGGCGGTAGACGCTCTGAGCAGGCGGAGAACGGTCTCTCACGAGTGGGAGCTGGCTCAGGAAGTCCTTCTGGAGATCTTCGCCCTTTGGGGAACCGCTCAAGTGGATCTGTTTGCCACCGCGATCAACCGGAAGTGCGATCAGTACTGCTCAAGGGAATTTCCTCAAAGAGGAGCTCTGGGAGACGCATTCGTAGTGGAGTGGAAGTTTCCGCTGCTGTACGCGTTTCCCCCAGTCCCCGTGATTCCTCAAGTAATCAGGAGGTTGAGAAAGTTCAGGAAAACCATGATCCTAATTGTCCCGGATTGGGCCAGGAGGACATGGTACCCGGACCTTCTAGACATGTCCATCTGCCCTCCAATACGTCTTCCGCAAAGAGAGGATCTTCTCTCGCAAAGGGAAGGTCGGGTTCTCCATCCAGAGGTCAAAACACTCAACCTTCACGCATGGTTTCTGAGAGGTTGAGATACAAGGATTGGGATCTTCCGGATGACGTAATGGAAATCTTGCTTTCGGCCAGAAGACCAGCAACAAAGTCCTTGTACCGATGTCGCTGGAATAGGTTTAGTAACTGGTGCAAAGACAAGGATGTGGACCCTTTTCAGTGTGGCACCCCAATGGAGCTTTCTTTTCTGCTACATCTAGCTAATCTGGGGCTCCAGATAGGAACAATAAAAGGATACCTTGCTGCACTGTCCATTTTCAAGCGCTCCTCGGAAGAGGTTTCACATTTCAAAATACTGTTAATAGTTAAATTCTTAAAGGGGCTCACTAATGTATACCCTCCAGTCCCTTTTCATGTACCAGCCTGGGACTTAAATTTAGTATTAACATTTTTGACTTGCATACCTTTTGAGCCTCTGCACTCATCTCCATTGAGGATTTTGACTCTAAAAACTGTCCTACTTGTGGCCCTATCATCAGCCCGCAGGGTTAGCGAACTTCAGGCTCTCTCATGCAAACCACCATATACTATTTTTTATAAAGATAAGGTAGTCCTTAAAGTTAAATCTTCATTTTTGCCAAAAGTAGTCTCGGACTTCCATTTGTCACAAAAAATAGTACTTACTACGTTTTATCCTCCTCCTCATCTGGGCAAAGAAGAGGAGAGATTACACAGATTAGATCCCAAGAGGGCTCTTAGTTTTTACATATCTAGGATGGCTAAATTGAGACAAGATAACCAACTGTTTGTGGGTTACACTGGTCAAAATTTAGGCTTATCTGTAACAAAACAGACCATTTCCCGCTGGATCATATTAGCTATAGTTGAATGGTATAGATTAGCGAGAAAAGAACCACCAGATAGGCTTCGTGCCCATTCTACAAGGGGAATGCCTACTTCTGCGGCTCTAAAGTGGGGAGTCCCGGCAGCAGACATTTGTGCAGCTGCAACCTGGAAAACAATACATACCTTTGTTAAACATTGTCTGGACACTGCCTCCTCTAACAAGGGTTTATTTGCAAAGGCAGTTCTGCATTCTGTCCACGAAAACTGAAATGGTACTCCCACCTCCAAAAATTGATACTGCTATGGGAGCCTATCACAAGATGAGGAATACGTGGGAGGACACAATCCATTCGAAGAACAAGTTACTTACCAACTGTAACGTTCTTTCGACTGGATGTTCCTCCCACGTATTCCTCATCGACCCTACCATCCAACACCACAGTACAGTTTACGTGTTCTTACACTTTCCTCTCACGAAGAATGTATCGGTCATGGGACACGCCTGGGTGTTCCTCCTATATATATTTCATCGAAAAAACAGAACTGAAGCAACGGGCGCGGCTCGAGCTACTTATACCATCGGTGACGTTGACAGAGTACGGAGTACGTCGAGGGACATTTTCGAATCCGTATCTATGCTTGTTGCCAACATGATCTATAATTATGACAGGAAAAGTTGGTGTCCCTTGATATTCATGTAACGCTTGTATATTGACTGCACTCCTTTAAGCAATTCTCTCCGAATTGCTAAGCCTGCCCTATAACAATTTCACTGCATGTGCAACAAACCAGGTGTCCTTTAATCATGCAAATTAACAAGAGGGCCATTGGGAGTCTGTAAGATACGTGAGGGTATTCTCCCATATATACCTCGACAATCCCTTATTCAGTTGGCCATAGGAGAGCTGGTTCTCTCCGATCCCAACCGTGGAGGTGGACAAGCGAGGGAGGATCACCTGGTTAGGGAAGCCCAGGGTTATGCTCAGGGGAATACCCCAGGTGAGATGCGGTACTACGCAGAGGAAGAAGCAGAGGTGAGCGAGATACCTGAGGTTTTTATAGGCTACAGTACATCTGTCTCACCTCCTCGCATTAAATCTCTCCTATTTCAATCCAGCGACCCCTGCGTACAGAGCCCAACCTCTAAGATTTCAAAACTGCATGCTCCCAGTCCTTCTTTTCTGCACCCTTCTATTCATCATTGTTTCCTGCACTCCCAACAGGATCAAGTAAAATACTATTGTTCCCACAATACCCCTTGTTTATTTCATGATCCCAACTCTTCATGCCTATCACGCAAACCCTACCAAGCCTGTCCCTATGATTGTCACTTTCTGAACTCCCAGTCGAAAGCAACCAACAATTATCATTACAACGATCCCCTATGTTCTGCTCACAGTCCCGGTCATTCTCGTCCATTTTACAAGCCGTATCCATTTTGTCCTCCTCAATCTATCAACCAACCCCCTTCTTTTAATTGCACCTCTTGCCAATCACATCCTGTAGGATACCCTGACACTTCATCCCTTTTCCTTTCAAACACAAACAACTTTGCAACACACAATAGACAACCGACTAATGTTAAACCTGTGTACCTGACATGTCAGGCAAAGTCAGGCAATTGACTCAAATCACACACACCTGTCGGGCCTTCCTTTTTCCCACAGGGATAAAAGGTGGAGCCAGAGAGCACAGTACGAGTAAGGCGAGCACGGCAGACAGCACGACGAGACAGCTAAGCAGGCGCAGCTGTTCAAGCGAAGGAAAAAGGTGTCGGCAATCGAGAGGGTTGCAAGGAGAGAAGTGACCTTGCCCCTTTCGTCCCAGACCCGCTGAACCTTTGTGGAAGAGAGCCTAAGACTGCGAACAATAGCACAAGTGTCCTGCAGCAGATGTCAATGGTACATGGGGCAAGCCTACGCCGATAAGCAGGAGCGATGGAAGCTCCCGTGCCCATGGTACCGGCCTTGACTTCAGAGAAGCCAAAAGCCAAGCGCTTCATCACAGCCGGTGAATCGAGGGGAAAACCGATAAGAACCGGGCTGTGTTGAGTGAGAATCGCAAAGTGTCAAGTTTGAACCAAAGCTGATGAACTTTGAATGAACTGTAAAAGGTGTGACAGGGAGGCCAGATGCAGAGGGAAACCGGCACCACGTAGGTGCTAACTCAAGAGACTATGGTCGAGCCCCATATGAGAGAAACTACAGATACCAGAAGGCTGTAGGAGGGCCAGCAAAATAGGTCAAAGTGGTCATACAGAGGATCAAGCAAAATCCCTGTAGAATCTAAAGACTTTGATCTGCAAGCAGTATGGGAGAAAGGGAAGTGAATCCCTGAGTGAGAGTAAACATTAGGAAACCAAGGGAACTCAATCCCGCTAAAGTCAAAAGGGGTCCGAGCCCAACTGAGGGAGATCCAGGGATGAAGCCTCACCCAAGAACAGACATATAAATTGAGTGGGTAACAGTTGAGAAGGGTCAGCGCCCAGAAGCGAGGGACCCAGGGGTGAATCCATCACCCAGCGAACATTGGAAACAAACTTTTCATTTGTCCAAGGAACCTTTGTTTTGTTATTTGAACACGTCAGGTCCTCGAAGGCAAGAGACTTTCAAGTGGAACGAGACTTGGCCATCAACGGCCTTGAGAGCTGAAAGCTTGAGAGTTAAAAGCTGAACTGTCATCTCATGCTAGAAAAGCTTAAGAGTGTGTCCTGAAAGCTGCCATTTGAACTGTAGTCTCGTGCTGGAGAAGCCAGAGACTGTACTGTGCTCCAAGATCCCATCTTACCCCGTGTCCAAAACCTGGGGAAGGGAGACCCAGGCTACCGCATCCTGACATATTATTAGAGAACACTTCTTTCTTTTCTTGAGAACTATCCCACACCCCTTTTTGTATTAGTTGTGAGGTTTGGCAATAGGTTTCTTAGTATCGGCCCTTTTTATTTTTACAAAATGCCACTAGGATGGCTTTATTTTCATTTGATGGTTGACGTTCGCTCCCATCTTAGATTTAGGTGTAGATTAGGCTTTTTTCCAAACTGAATACAGCATTCATCATTCAATAAAGACCCTTGAACTGTGATCACTTGGATCTGTCTTGTTGCCACCATGGGTTTCTCACAGAGTCCCTCTGCCGGACATTTGTCCCAGTAACAAGAGCCTTTCCCAGATTCTTTAGCTCACTATCTTTCACAGTGGAGAAATATCCAAAACATATCAGTCTTTGTCCTGCCCTGGGGCAGTCCAGAACCAAAATACTAGGCAGTTCTCCTCTGAACAACAGTACCAACAGCAACCCCAGACCTTTAATCAAGCTACTCCTATTTGAAAGCTTTAGTTGCCCATTTACCTTTTTGTAATCGATAAAATCATTATGTTCTAGTAATTTAGCCAAAAATTGGTAAATGTCCTCAGACGTGGTACTTATATCTATCGTTTCAAGACAATGGGCCTCATTACGAGTCCGGCGATGGCCGTGCCGGAAAAAAACGGCAGTCTGCCGTCGGACTCATAGTGAATTACCACCTCTGTGGTTGCTGGATCACCACCCTCCTGTAGAACTATCTGCCGGTCCGGAAACAACGTTGGCAGCGGGTTTACCGCCACCGGTATTTCCAGACCGGCAGACTTGTAATGAGGCCCAATGTCTTGATCTATTAATATGTTGACTTCTGGCAAATGCATTTATCCCCGTTCCAGTGTTCATATAGATGTATAATTCAATTGAATACTTGAATATTTGCCACAGCACAGAAGGTTATAGCACACCCCCGTTTGTGATCAGCTTACTACAAGTGACTACTTTGTGAAATTTTTTCCACACTGTACCACTGATACCAGGTGTAAGGAAGGCATGGTATCAACAGTACGACCGACAAAAGTGACCACAGTTCAAGGGTGTTTATTGATCCTTAATTGAGTTTGAAAAACGCCTATGTAATCCTAAATCTTAAGATGGGAGCAAAATACGACCATCAAATTATAATAACGCAGTCCTAGTGGTGTCTTTACAACATAAAATGGCCTATACTAACAAACCTATTGCCAAGACTTGCCTCTAAATACAATTAGCGTGAGAAACAATGTTATGCAAAAGAAAAGTGTTCAAGAAATTATATGTTAGGCTATTCAAGCAGTTGGCTTCCGTTCCCCACGTTTTAAGCACGGGATAAGGTGCCACACTTGAGCCTAGCACAGTCTCTGGCTTCTCTAGCACGAGGGTGCAGTTCAAAACTCCAACATCACGGCCTTCTGTACCAAAGTCTCTTTGCCATTCAAAGACTGTTCTTTGAGATGGTCTGATGTAACAAACGAATAACAAAGATCGGCTCCTTTCAAGATTCTCATACGCACCCTTTTCTCAGGTCATTTACTGTTCACCTTGGATCCCCCTTTGCCGTGCTCAGATCCACTTTAACACTTTAACACAAAGTTTGTTTTACCAATGTACACAATTTTCTCAGGATTTTCACGTATCCAATTTCTCGGGTGACTCACGGTTCACCCCAGATACCCCTCTGCCAGGCTCTGATCCGTTCTAACACAAAGCTTTCAATTGATCTCCCTCTGCCAGGCTCGGACCAATTTATCTACTTTGCCATCAACTTTCTTTACTGTATCAATGTCGAAGACTTTTGATTGTGCACAGTATTTTGCTTGACGCATTACAGGACCACTTCGATTCATAATCCTTTGCCACTCCTTCACTTTTGTCAACTCTCAGCTGAACACCTTACGGATACCTTCGATTGAGCATGCACTTGGTGCCGGACCACTCTGTCAAAGGTATCATATATTTTGGCTTCATAGTTCAATCACTCATCTGCAGTTCAACTTTACATGCGTTGGTTATCACACGCGTGTTATACAATGTTCTCGGGATCCAGCGCTCGCCATACAATGTTGCGGCTTGCAACCTTGGCTTCAACACAGACCAGTCTTGTATCGGTCTCCCCAACTCACTGGCTGTGTTGATTTCACTGACGCTGCTTTCTTGTTGCAGCCAAGGACAGTACTGCGGCAGCTGGCGTTTCTCCCTGCCTTGATTATCGATGCAGGAGGGCCCGAGTAGCTCCGACACACAATGCAGGATTCCTCAGCCTGGTTTAGTAGTATTATGCTTTCTATTCTAGACGTTTTGTGAAAGTAATGGTTCCTTGTCGAAAAGATCAAGGGAACTTCCCTCCTTGTGATCCCATTTCAGTTTTGCCGTGTTCCTCCTCATGTTAAAATGCCATCTTGGAACTGATGTTTCCTTCTGTGCTTTGCCTCGCTCAGAGTGTGCTTTCGTGCTCCACCTTTTATCTGTGTGGGGAAGTGTAATGGAAGTCAGGTGTGTGTAAGATGGTCAGTAATTGCTTGACCCTGTCTGACCATTGTATTGGGACACGTCAGGCATACGGCTCGTCCGTTTTCTCTCATAGCAGGCTGTCTGTGAAAAAGTGTTTGTGTTGTGAAAGTGGGGGGAGCTGAGTTCCTTCATATCCTACCTGGTAAAATGGGGTAAAGGTATTACAGGGAAGGGGTTTCCGCATCTCACCATCCGGTGTCCCACTCCCCGAAGCTCCCTCACTGAGGTGATCCACCCGCACTGGACCACCCCAGGAACTGGATCCAAAAGCTATGGCCGTGCCCTGGCCACCTGGATGACAGATTCCCGACTAGAGGGTGAGACACCTTCTGGTTCCTCACACAGGCCATGACCATAAAACTCTGCCCTCTCTCACTGCAACTGTATGAACATGGGTGCAGCCTCCTTGCTTGCCTCCCCATCAGACTTCACGCACTTTGGCCTACTCAACCCGTATATGTGTTTTGAGGGCTTTGTTACTTACAGGCTTGCTATTCGTTGCAGGTGAACCTGCTCATGGGTAAGCCAATTTAGTGTGTGAATTCAAAATGTAAAAGTGGGTAATACTTAGAAGATGGAGGGATCCAATGTGCAGTTTTTTATTTTGGTGAACAGGTTTGCACTCATTGCACAGCCAGGTTCATAATTGTTAGTAAATATTTTGGTTTTCACAACTTGAGTTTAGTGGAGCACCTAGCAGATCTGCTTTTTGAATATTTGAAGCCCTTTTGCCTTGCTCACCTGCTTCACTCATTTCCTTTGGGATTCACTGATTACAAGTGGTTACCAGTGCAGGGAATGAGTCTCCCATTGTTTTGTTCACCTTTATTTTTATACTGTAGCACAAGTAGTCTTCAGTCTTGCATGAACAATTTGTTTACCATTTTCTTTTTCTCAAAGTAACATCTCAGTTACTTTTGTGGTATGCACAGAACAGGCTGGTGGCAGTGAACTTATATTTACCTTTTCCCTGGTGCACAGCCATGCACCTTTACTTTTTCCTGCAATAATGACTTTTTGAGTACCATATACTCAAAACGACGGCTCCTTGTGGTTCAATCCCTGGTCTTTGTGTCATCCCCTTTGCTGGCTGTTAATACAGTTTTGTACCACCATCTTTGCTAGAACACGTTACAAGAAAGGGAAGCCAGACCTCTCTTAAAACGTGGGTAGCGTGGTCAGAGCAACAAGGCTTTACTCTCATGTGGAGGTAGTAGGTCATCACAGAGATACAATTAGTTCAAACACAATCATCTAGAAAATACACCACACTGATATACTAAGAAATATATGCTTTAATAAATTCATGCGTATAATACTATCAGTTCAAATAAGTACTTTAAACATTAATACACAGTATTACTAGATATCAGTATGTTATAAAAAACAGTAATGCCCATACAAGGACTCACTAATCCCAATGTCTATTTGTTGGTCCTTTTCCAAGGGCAAGCACCAAACATAAAATAAAAGGGGGTAGGCAGATCCAGGATACCACAAAGCCTAACAAGTAGGTAAGTCTCTAATAGCCTGCACAACTAAATGCAGAGTCCCATAGACACTTCCCAATCCTGGTATATGTGAAAGGCCCTAGGCCTGGTTGGCATCGCCTAACACATATGTCAGGATGTGGGATTAAAAAGGGGCACACAATTTAACCCAAAAGAAAATCGATTTACAATCCCTGGGTCTAAAACGCAGCATACAATTAATTTAGACCTCCGAGAGCCTTATTATAGTATCAATGCCCAACTGCCCAGAACAATATATTTATGCAGTGTTGTTCAAGAAGTGTGGCTGGCCACTGTAAGGGGGCACAAAGGAAGTACAGCGGGTGGGGGATGGACAACGCGAAGTTCTTTAAAAAGAGATTATGGTACTAATTTCAATAGAAAATGTAAGTATTTAATAGGAAATATAAGCATTTATGGGTGTGGGGCAGACACAAAGGGGAGCTAGTATAAAAAAGTTTCAATACCACTGCATTAAGGCCTCCTAATCCGTTGTTGAATTTCACTGTTGATCCACCCTTTTTAAGACTCCATGACAATTTCAACAATAGTTGCCTTCCTGGTACATGTGCCCAAAAAATATACACATTTCTACCAGTTACTACAGTTACAATGTTTCAAACACATTTTACCATTGTAAAAATGAAAGATATGACTTTAAAAGGGATATGAATCACAGGTAAGTATTAAAATAGTGAGTCTTAGTAGTACAGAGCTTACTTCCCCACCCTTAGCGGATCCAGTAAAAATGTCCAGGGGCAGTTAGGTACCCAAGAGTCACTTTAGTGAGAGTTCCAGTGTCGGTTCAAAGTTCCATTTCATATGATGGTAAAAGCTAAAGGCATATCCACGCTAAATGAAGTAAGTACGGTTCTACCCCACAGATGCAGATGTTGCAATGATGAACTCCAGGGATGGCCAGAGGACCCCCAATCCAAGTCTATGGGGAATCACGATTAGGACACTCCTCCCAGGAATCACTACCTCGGACCAGGGGGACACCTGTATGTGAATATTGGGAAAAATGTACTTCCTTACATCAACAGTGTCAGCGGAAAGATCTCCAGGAACCCAACATAACTTGCT
This sequence comes from Ambystoma mexicanum, assembly GCF_040938575.1. Classification (NCBI taxonomy): domain Eukaryota; kingdom Metazoa; phylum Chordata; class Amphibia; order Caudata; family Ambystomatidae; genus Ambystoma; species Ambystoma mexicanum. Next base: position 1,085,318,926 of record NC_090926.1, on the reverse strand, counting down.
ATGTAGATGTAGATCCAACACAGGTGCTATTTTATTTATTGGACATTTGTAAGGCGCCTGTACAACAAATAGTGTTTCAAGGAGCCACAAGACAAAAAACGGATCAAGGGAGAAACATAACAATAACGGTCCTACTAGGCCTTGTGAAATTCGGATTTTGCAAGTGCAGTAACAAGAAATGCGAGGAAGAGGGGGGATGCCAGTCGCACAAATGCGAAGTGCTAGGGTGGGAAGGGAAGCGCAGGGTAGAGGGAGAAAGTGCAAGTGGACAAGGGGTGGAGGGATGGGGGTGAAAGGGGCTAGGCGAGTGCTAAGGGTAGACCAGGAGGGCAAGTGCCAGGGAAATGCATGGGGTGCAGGTCCACATGCTATGTGCGAGGAGGGAGAGTAGACTGAGCGGGGGTGCGCTTGGTGCCCTGTACAACTCGGAGGCAACCAGGCAGCCAGTCACTGCAGCAGACGGTGGTGATAGCAGGGGAGGGGGGGAGAGGGAAGGAAGACGAGAAGCAGAGGGTGTTGAGGAGCTTCCAGAACTTAAGGAGATCTGGCTCAAGCATGATGGGGGCAGGGAGATCATTCCAGAGGGAGGCTCCTGCAGAGAAGAGAGATCCACCCCCCACCCTCTGCTTAGAGAAGCTTCTGATCTGCAGATAGTTGGAGCTAGAAAACTGAAGGGCTCAATCAGGGAGGTATTTAGGGCGAGAGAGTTGGATGTAGCAGGGACCCAGAAAGCCTTGTGGATGATGCAGAGTTTCTTAAATATGATCCTAGCTGCCGCCGAGAGCCGGTGGAGAGATTTAAGGGCTGGAAAGATTCAGTCCCTGGTCTTAGGCCAAGAATAAGACTTGCAGTCCTATTCTGGGTAAGTTTATGGGGTGATGGTAGGATAAAGGAAGATTGAAGAAGAGGCTGTTGCAGTAGTCCAGCCTAGAGAGGACCAGAGCTCTAGAGACATCAAGTTTCTGGGGGAAGGGGAGGATATGGCGAATGCTTCTGAGGAGGTGCAGCCGATGGTGGGCTTTCTTGGCAATGTCCGAAATGTGAGGAGAGAAGAAGAACGAGGAGTCAAAGATGACACCAAGTTTATTTGCCTCACAAGAGGGTGAGGGGGGGATCCAAAGAGGGCGGCCAGTGGGTAGGAGAGAGCATGGGTCCCGATGAGAAAGATCTCGGTCTTAAGGCAGAGATCATTGGCAGCACACCATTCCTGTATAGCAGTCGCACAGTCCGGGATGAGAGAGGAGGAAAAGGAGGCAGAATAGGGAAGTTGAAGGAGAGCTGCGTGTCTTCTGCATAACACTGGAAGTGAGGAGAGTAGAAGGAGATCAGGTGGGCCAGAGGGGCAAGGTAGATGTTGAAGAGCCACGGCGAGAGGATAGAGCCTTGAGGAACACTGCAGGGTGGAGAGTGTCATAGGGGAGAGAAAAGGGCCCTGTTGACCCTGGGAAGGACAGTCGGAGAAGAATGAAGTGTAAGCATCAGAAACACAATGATGGGGCATTAACATCTTCACAATTGCTCTTAACCATGATGAGGCCCAGTTAAATGTTATGCTCAGCCAATCACTGTCCTGAACTCCACCTTCATACGAATACCCAGGCCACGGACAGCTGCAATGATTTGAGATAATGATGCATTTTTCGCGTTATTTGGAGGTACGAACGTGCAAGATGAATCGTCGCATGTGCTGGAATTGTCCCTTTCCTAGCCGGATGTGAGGCTCTTGCATGGGCACCAAGCTCTTATCTTCAGGTTGTGCCATGGGGAAACTTGTTGGCTCCCTTTCAGGCACCATTCCCTCCTTCAGGTGTTGTTCTGGGATTACCAATAGCCCTGAATGCAAAGTGGCCAGCGAACAACAGCCCCTCCATGATGCTGGGAGGTGCAAGTAAGCTTGTCGATGTTACGCTCACCTGGCTCCCACAGGGGTGTCGATCTGCACTGGACAGCTGCGCTCTCCACCAATGTGACGCGTAGTGCCGAGATGCCCACCCAGCATCGTTTGCTTGGCCCGTAGGAATATTCTTCTGCAAATGGAGAAAGGGAATTAACCACCCGTGGAGTTGAGCGTTAACCCCCCCAACCCCACCCCCACTCCCGCTGTTCTCCCCACTGATCACCTTTGGTGTCCCCTCTTATAGTCTCACCTGATGGTTTGGAAAGATGAGCTCTCCATCCTGCATTGAGCGCAGGGGCGCGTAGATAACCAGTTGCTTCACTGGCTCGAAGGAATTGGTGAGTTGCAGAACGATATTGACTCTGAGATTCCTGGCAAGACGCCGTAAGTAGGTAGTTCGTAAGAGTTCAAATGTCTGACTTTCACTCTTGTCCAATTCCTTGCAGGTTGCAGCTTGACCATATCGAAGAGTTCCTCGCGGCAACCGGTAATATTCAGGTAAGGATTTGTATTATCCAACACAGTTCGATAAAATAATGTCAATATGTAACCTGTTGCTTTCTCCCTTATTCAGGCGCTGAGAGAAAGTATGAAGTCTCTGGGAATAATGCCTCTGGCGGTAAAATCAGGTAAGTCTATTGTGGTGAGGAGATTTCCCCTTGTTGTCCCTTTGTTTCACCTTGCTGTCCTTTTGTTTCCCCTTAGGGGCCGGGGTTCGGCGAGGATACAGTGGAAGCTGCGCCGACCTGTGAAGAGGAATAGTACCCCCGGTGGTAAAATCAGGTAAGTCTATGGGGGGTAACTAATATTGCCTCTGTGTATTCCCTTGGCTCACCTTGCTGTTCTTGTCTTCCCCTTAGGTGCCGGAGTGCGGCGGGAGCATGCAGAAGGATGCGGTGGAATGTGAAGATGCTGCGAAGGCCGGTGAGTTCAGCGCGGCGCTGCTGCAGGCGAAGCGACACGCATAAAATAACTTCTTTCTTCCAGCTCGAAGGCGCGATGGATCGGGAATTCAGGTAAGGATCAAAAGTATTGCCCTTGTTCTAACCTTTTCTCCTCCTCGCTCCTTTTTCTAGGAGCTCCAGACTCGAGGCGGGCGTGGCAGAAGACTGGATGCAGATTTGCAGGCACGGTGAGCGTTACGCTGCTGGATAAAGAATAATGCAAAGCTTGTGCTGCTCTTCGGGCGTTGTTGAAATAGCCTCCAAAGTAGTCCCAGGTAAGTATTCCTCCCCAGCCCCACCCGAGTAAAAAAATAGTCCCTTAGGTAAAGTGGTCCCTTCCAAGCCTCCTTTGGCTTGGAGCTCTTGCAGCATGGTCTGCTCTGCATCAGGTGAGATTGCAGCATGGTCTGCATCAGGTAAGTTTTAATCTATGAGCCTGGCGCCTATGGCGCGAGGACTGCCTCTCCATATGAGCCTGGCGCCAGGACTGCACCCAAATAGCCCCTAGCAGGGGTTGTTGGGTTTGCTTAGTATAACTTGATGCCTACTTCCGGTGTTGCTGGACTTGGTCTGGGTCCCCGGGGGTAGGCATCATGACAGCCGACCATAGATCCTGTAGTAATCCATCAGCGCCGCTCTCTGTGATCAAGAGTTTTGTTGCCATGTTCGTTTGTGCCGACAAAGGCCATACCTTGACTGTGGAAACAGAGTTTATATTCTTCTTCCTTGTGTACTTGCACCGGCTTCTCCATTGTTGCAATCCACGTCAGTTTTGAGATATGCTCTGTCTAGATTTGTACACAAAAGTTGACCACTCATGCGATTCTATCCTTGTTGTATGTTACCAGTCCTTCTGCAAGGTAGTGTGTTGTCCTGCCAATTATTATTGACATATTTCCACCCCTTCACCATCAGATGGAGCAATTCCACACACTTGATGTTTCTTGGGTCATCGGTGCATTTGACAAAGTCTCAGCCCACCATTTGTACTTCCACACTGTGTGCCTGGAACATCCCTTTTATTCTCGCCTCTATAATTGGGACTGCTTGTGGCACTAACACCTTGGAAGCCCTGACAGGTGCGGAATGAGTGAGCACACATAACCTCTCCCGTTAAGTGTTTCTCCCCACACCACTCATATCAGAGTACCATGAATTAGAGAATTCAGAGTGATGAATGTCCTCATTCACATCAAAACCTAACCCTTGATAAATGTCATACTTTGATTGTATTTCTCTTTTCATTCTTTCATACACATTCCCAAGGATAGCCGGGTTAGTAATACTGTCAGAAATGCTCTTATACCTTTCCATAGTGGGAGACAGTCCCCGGCGTGTTGTCAGCACTTAATTCTCTACTTCTTTAACAGATGGAACTTGCATATTGGAGTTTTTGAATCTGTTTCCATTATTATTATTCATGTTCACATTAGCACTAATATATGTAACTACACGTGTTATTGACATTTATATATATTGTTCCATTTGGATAATATACAATCCTATTTCCCCCACCCCACTTTATAGGTCCTCCTCCTATAAGTCCCTCCCCCAATACACTCCCAATAGTACTAGCAATATCACACACAATCCTCCAGCAAGAGCTGACCAACAATAATAGATATATTTCCATAGTCTTTCATTTGTGTCCCTATGCCTCGGGCCCCTACTTAACAAACTATGTACATGAGTTGTGTCCATCTTCTTTTAACCTGCAATAGAAGCACACACACAAGATGACAAAAAAGGGAGGGACGTGCAAGACATACACCAGTATAAAACAATAAAAGAAACGAGGGATAGGGAGGGGTAGGAAGGGAGGGAGAGAGAGAGATCTCTCGATATCGATGAAAAGAAAAGTGCAGAGCTAGCAGCTGATCATTGGCGTGCCACCACACCTGTATATCCACTGGACAGGCCAGTAAGGTGATCGGGGTACAGGTACTATTACCCTTTATCTCAAAACAACTGATGCACCACTGTGCTTTCTGGAGGTGCCCTATGGATGTCAAAGGTGGACCCATTAGCGCAACTCCTTGACTTTCATGGCGAGGGAATACAAAACACTACATCGTACGGGCCCTGGAACCAAGGATTGTTCCAACGGCGCACCAATTTGCGAATGTAGACAAAATCCCCTGGCACCAGTGGTCTAGTTTTATATGCTTTGTAGATGTCCCAGTTGTCTGTGCAGCATCAGGCGTCTCTGTAGTCACAATCCTAGGAGGTGCAATCTGTTGGGAGACACATTTAATGGCCCAAGTTTGTGTCATCAAATATTCTCTGAATTCCTCTCCTAGCACTGGTGCAGTCCTGAGTGCATCAGAAACCCTTCACACAGGGGATATGGGGTTATACATGCGCCGACCAGTGACCACCTCTTGAGGCGACAGATGGCAGTCTACTAAAAAGGGCCAGGGGCAGACAATACACCGAGTTTTTCTTTACTGTGGTGCACAATTTAGACAGTTTGCTCTTAAGGGGGCCATTTATCCTCTCTACAATGCCATTGGCCTGTGGGTGGTAAATTGAACACCTCTGATGCTTGATACCAAGTAGTGCTCTGATGTTTTGGAATAATGAATTGAAGTGTGTGCCATATCTGACCTCAAAACCTCACGCACACCCCAGCACAAAAAATACTTTCCGCACTAAAAACCTTGCAGCACACTTGGTATCCGGGTGTGCACATGGCCCTGCTTCCACCCACCTCAAGAAGGGACAGACCACCACAATGAGGTACCTTGATATATTGCAACGCTCCCCCATATAGGCGTAATCTATATGCAATTCACGGAACAGCGCAATAGGGTGGGGCAAAGTGTCCCGCAACATTCGTAGCGTCATCCCTGTCCTGAAACTTTGACATGTGGTGCAACGGATGGCCATATCAGTGATGCTCTCCTGAATATTTGGTGTGAACCAAATCCTCCTGTATGTCTGCGGCTATGTGTTGTTTCGAACTATGAGCAATTGTTCAAACGCTACTGCTAGCAGTTCCTGGGGCTTCACTGTCTTCCCCGAGCTCTCCTGTCTCCGTAACAGATCTGTCTGAGACTGCTTACATTCTCCCCGTAACCATAACTCATTTTTTCTCTATGGTGCCCTTCTTTGCAGGTCAATAATCTGGGAGATGGGCGAATCAGTGTAAGGCACTGGACACGCATCTGTCGGTGGGGCAGCCACAACAAACTCAGCGGTTGCGGTCCCTCTTGAGATTTCATCTTTTCCTGCGAGTATGGGTGGCACAATTGACAACCACCACAACAGAAGGCTGTGATAGTGCTACTATAAGCCTCTCTAACAGCACAGCATGCTGTACTGGAGACCTGAACCCCTTCCTCTTCCATTCTTCCAGTGGGAGAGACCAGCGTATACCGTTGTTGTAACACATGCAGGAGTCAGAATATATCATGACCGGAAACCCGTGCAACGCTGTCATCACTTCGATGAGCACCACATGATGAGAAAATATCTGTGGTTCTCACTGGGTGGGGGGGGAGCATTTGAAGTTCAGTGTGCTCGCTTTTGGTCTCTGCTCGGTGCTGCGTGTCTTCACGAAGATGATGTCGGTTATTGCAGTTTTCCTTCAGCATCAGGGGTTCATGTATATCTGTATTTGGACGACTGGCTCCTGAGCAGCCCTTGACCACTGACAATCTCCACTCTCTCCTCCAGCTCCTGTTCCATCTTGGGCTGTCGGTGAACTGGCAGAAATCTTCCATGACGGTCTCCCAAGACATGATTTTCCTGGGTTTCCATTGGCACACAATCGACTCCAGGGTGTTTTTGACGGCAGACAGGATTGCAGACCTATTCGCCACATGTCAGCTCTTCATCCAGTCAGTGCACATGACGGCTTGGTTGTTCCAGAGACTTCTGGGCCTCATGGCCTCAGGTGTACTTGCTCTCCCCCTTGCTCATCTCAAAATGAGGCGTACACAACTGGCTCTTCGGACCTCGTGGTGTCAGGCAACGGACCAGATTCCAAGATGAACCCAGTTCCATTGTGCATGATGACTGACCTTCTATGGTGGCCTTCGACCAGCAATCTTACAGTTGGTGCCTCTTTTCAGGAGCCCTGCCCACAAGTGATGATTACCACAGACTCCTCCATTCTGTGGTGGGGCGCAACGCTGGATCATCTCCAGGTTTTCGATCTATGGACGCTGCAGGACAGGCAGTTTCATATACATTATTTGGCACTCCTGGCTGTATTTCTGGTGCTGAAGTTTTCCAACCGTCCATCACGAACCGGGTTCTCTGCATCCGCACAAACAACTCAGTGTCGATGTTTTATATCAACAAGCAGGGTGGTACCAAACCACCACCTCTTGTGGACCTTGCCATTCAGATTTGGGAACGGGGCATCCAGCACAGCATTTTGCCTACAGATTCTGGGTCAATTCAATGTGACTGCAGACTCACTCAGCCGACACACAGCGGCCATCTACGAGTGGGAACTGAACACACAGGTCCTCTCCACCATCTTTCACCAATGGGGCACGCCAGAAGTGGACCTCTTTGCGGCTTCTACAAACAGGAAACTTCCTCTCAATGCATCCAGGAACGGTCTTGTGGCCCCCTCTATAGGGGAAATTCTCTGGCACAACATGAAGGCCTATGCCTTTCCGCCTCTTCCTCTTTGACACTGTCAACCATGCCATCCTGCTCAACCGTCTCCGTGATAACCTGGGTATTACTGGTCAGGCTCTGGCGTAGCTGAATTGTTTCCTCTGTGACCAAGCCTCCCAGTTCCAACTTGGGTCCTTCCTCTCCGCTATCTTCTTCTCTACCTGTGGTGTCCCCCAGCGGTCTAACCTCTCTCCCTGGCTGTTCAACCAATACCTGGCACTTCTTGCCCACCTCATCGCCGCTCTCTGCCCCAACTTTCAGTGCTATCCGGATGAGACCCAGCTTATTTTCAGGCTATACTCGGTCTCCTCCTCTCCTTGCCTCATCTCCGACTGTCTGTCTGCTATCCAGGAGTGGTGTGTCGCCAATGACCTCTGCCTTACTGCCAGTAAGACTGAGATTCTCCTCATTGGCACACCCGCTCCCTCCTTCCCTGTAGCTCTCTGGTCGGCCTCTCTTGACCCTCTTCCTGCTTCCACCTGCAAGGCTAAAATCCTCGGGGTCGTCTTCGACTCCACACTCTCCTTCTCTTCTCAAATCTCCGACGTCTCTAAGAAGTCACACTACCAGCTGCACCTCCTCAGAGGTATTCTCCCTTTCCTCTCCTTCCCCCAGAAGTCTCCAGAGCTTTGGTTCTCTCTAGGCTGGACTATTGCAACAGCCTCTTTCTAAATCTGCCTGCTTCTACTCACCGCCCTCTGGAACTTATCCAGAACAGGACTGCAAGACTTGTCCTTGGCCTCAAGCCCAGGCATTGTATCTCTCCAGGACTGAAATATCTGCACTGGCTCCCAGTGGCTACGAGTATTAAGTTGAAAACCCTCTGCATCGTCCACAAGGCCTTCTGGGGCCTGGTGCCTCAATACCTTCAACTCTCTCTTCCTAAATATCTTCCTTCTCGAGATCTTCGCTCATCCGCCTCCAACTTCCTCGGGGTTAGTCGCTCCTCCAAGCAACGAGTTGGTGGTAGATCTCTTTCCTCGCTGGTGCCTCCCTCTGGAACAGCCTCCCTGCCCCCCTTAAACCTGGGGAGAACCATCTCCGGTTCCGAAAGCACCTTAAAACCTTTCTCTTTGCTTTTGCTTTTTCTCTTCCTCTCCTCTGCTGACCTCCTGGCTGTAACTGGAACTGCACTGGCTACCTGGACACCCTCTGATCTCGTGCCCAGGTTCCTCCCCCGCCAGCATCACACACCTGCACTGCCCACTCAGTAAGCCCCTGCTTGTATTCCAACAGTCCCCTTACCAGCCCTTGACACCTAATGTCTGCACTTACCCATGCACTTGCCACATGCTGGCCATTACTTACTTATTGTTTTCATCTTTTGCCATTTACTGCACTGTCTGTGGCTGCTTCCCACGCACTTGCGCAATCTGAATGACAACTGGCCTCGTTGGATTGTTGTCCGTCCTCCCTCTGTTCCCCTCCCTTGCCTCGTCGCACCTTAAAACCCTTGTGTATAGGCGCGTTATAAATGCCATATCATATCGTATATCATATCTGATTCACTGGTCACTTTGCAAGCTCAGGATTACATTGAATTGCACTCTCCTGTTCATAGCTCCTTGGTGGCCAGCCAAATTCTGGTTTTCGGAACTTCAGCATTTGTCGGTTTGTCCTCCGATCAGACTGCCGTTCATTCCCAACCTGCTTCACCAATGCGATCAGCAGATGTGGCACCCCTCCCCACAATCATTCAGCTTGGCGGCCTAGTGCCTGAATTCAAAACCTTAGCGTGGTTTAACTTGTCCGAGGACAATATGCGCAATATCCAAGCGGCCAGGAAACCCTCTACGAGGTCTCGGTATAGGAGCAAGTGGCTCCGCTTTTGCCACTAGTGTTTAACTAAGCAGCTGGACCCCAGACATGCTACGATTGACACTGTTCCCTCGTTTATATCTCTTCTGGCAGCTTCGGGCATTCATGTCTTGTCTTGTAGGACTTACTTGTCGGCTATTGCCGCCTACCTGTCCACTGACAACTGTTCCTTTTCTTTGACGAACCCAGTCATTAAAAGGCATTTTGCAGGTCTATTGCATCTTTTTCCACCTATACGCAATCTATACGCAATCCTCATCAAAAATGGGATTTGAATGTGATCCTCAACACCTTATGCCATAAACCATTTGAGCCCATGGCTACGGCGGATCTAAAGTACCTTTCATGGAAGGTTGCATTTCTGATTGCAGTCACTTCGGCAAGGCGAGTAAGCAAGATTCAAGCTTTGTCTGTAGAACATTTGTTCTTCACCTTCCATGAGGACAAGGTTGTGCGCCGCACTTATCCTTATTTACTTCCTAAAGTAGTGACGGATTTTCATTTGACTCAATCTATATCATTACCTGTCTTTTTTCCGAACCTGTCCTCAGATGCCGAGAGAGTATTACACAATTTGGATGTCAGACGAGTTCTGAAGGTCTATTTGGACAGAACTGAACTCAGGGGCTCCTCCTAACTCTTTGTTACGTTCGGAGACCCGAAAGGGAAACCAGCTTCAAAAGCTACTATCTCCCGATGGATTGCCTCCTGTATCTCAGAGACATATACTATTCGGGGCCTTCAACCTCAGAAGGGCATTCATGCCCATCTTGTACGTGGCAAAGCGACTGCTGTTGCCTTCCAAAAATGTTCCCTGGGAAACCATTGCCAAAGCGGCTACTCGGGCCTCCCCCATCAGCTTTTTGTAAGCATTATTGCTTGGACCTGAGCTCCAGGGCCGATGCTCAATTCGGCCAGGCTATTCTTAAAAACCTTTTTCAGTAAGGAGTTTCCATCCACCTGTATTGTCTGTGAGGAGTTCTTGGGAATCTCCCACAAGTATGGAGGAAAGGGGACGGGATGTAGGAGTATAACAAAGTTACTCACAGTAGTGACTACCTTACTCGTAGTGGATAGTCCCCTTTCCGCCATATGCCCGCACGGCGTTTCATCTAATTTAGTATCCTCTATTATTGTTTAAATGGTCGCAGACCTGCTGATAGAAAAGGGCTGAAGAACGATGCGCGGGGTGGCGCTCAGGAGGGCGGGATTACAGTGTGTGCGTGTAAAAAGAGAAGGACAACAATTTTCATTTTTGATGATTTTTAACAAAAGTGCTCCGTCCCGAAGAATGGAATGTCCCACAAGTAGGTAGGAAAGGGGACTATGGACTAGGAGTAGGTATTCAGTACGGTGAGTAACTTTTATTCTCCCAGCATATGCAGGGATACAAGCTTGCAAGTTCCCTGTTACGAAAGAAGTATATACATAATTGAGTGATTCTTCTGCTTAATAAGACATTTTACAGTTTCAAATGCATGTGCTAGGAGATTAGAGAGACACAGGCACATGACGCAATGATAAGTGGACTCCCAGGTAGATGGAGGAAGACAACATACCTGTCTAAGACCATTGTGGAACCCAAGGTGTTTGCTGGCCGTTGTGTAACCTCAGGACAGTCCCCTTCCAATTCACTTGATGCATCACCTAACAACATGACCCTCAGTAAACAGTTGTTCAAGACAGCTGGGTCAGGCTGAGAGTGGGGGTTGTTCAAGAAGTAATTGGGGAAATTAGTTTGGTGGAGAATGGCAAGAGAGCGGACTCCTGAGGAGAGCAGGAGAAGTGAGCTAGTGGTTGGTGAGGGAGATTGGAGGAGGATAGAGTAAGAGATGACAACACAGGGAAAAGAAGAATTGAAGAATGATCCTATTTTGGGGGATTTTGGGTCCCTCAACATTTTCCTCTTTCCCCTTCTTTTTTAGATCTGACCTATTTTTGGTGTAGAGTGGGACATCTCCTCAATTTCCTCTCCCAATTCACACTTTCTTCCTCTTTTATCAATTTTACTGCAGTGGTAGCTCAGGGTACTACTTTAATGTAGCCATCCATGTACCATATTTATTTTATATTTTTTTTTGGTTTTCGACAAAGAGAAAAACCTTTACAAAACGATTCATATTATTATTGTAAGTCCTGCTCTAAGCCATTTTGTGTTTAAGGGCTTTGCTCAGGCCAACTAAGATATTCAGACCCCCTTCCACTCCTACACAAAATTATGTAGAGTCCATTTAGTTACTCACCTTTACATGCCCCTCTAGGAATCCTGCAGCTTATAGGTAACTTACAGCTATCAGCTTAATATGGGAGTCATGTTCGAGATCTCTGCCTTAAAAATGCCCTCCCAACCTGAATAAGTCTTCTGCATTGTTCTCTGAGATTGAAGCTTGGTTAAACAACTCATTACCATTGTGCATCACCCCCATCACTTGTCTTTCAAGTTAAGTCCCTAGGTTGTCGCACTGTATCTGTATCTTCAACTCCCCCCTCCCACACTCCCATCAGACAAATTACCAAATCAGCCTCCTAGTGAAAATAAAGACCCTTCCCCTCAAGAAGACCTCATATGCAATCTCCAGTCATAGAACTTCTTGAGATGGTGGAGAAGTACTGATGAAATCCATCCTAGCACCCGTGTACACTCAGCAGCTTTTCTTGTTACATGGGGCAGAATGCAAACCTAATTTTCTCTTTTGGCCAGTCTGCGATAATTTCCAGTTGATGCTAGACGAACTTTAAAGTATGCTGCCCAGTTTTAATAAACATCAAAGTAGGCCCCCATTCTTACATGAAAGGTATGTCCCTCATCATGGTGGGTCAGTAATGAGCTGCAGCAAATCCTGCTTTAGCCTTGTAATTCCCCCAAAAGAAAACTAAACCTTTTGACAAAAGACTGCTTCTGTTTTAGGATCTGAAAAAATCTACACAAAGTCACTGCTCTAAATATTGATCTGCCCGAATTCCAAAAAGCCCTGTTTCCACCCACCAGTCTGTGTTCTGAGTTTATATACATTGGTTCTTTGACTTTGATAAATTAATAAATTCTCTTTTCATTGATCTCGTATTTCATGGGCTGTGTTATATGGGAAGTTCCCTGCTGTGCTTGTGTTGAATGCTGCACTCATAATATAAATTGATAAACCTGTTTTTGGTAAAAACAATTATGCAAGACTCTACCTGTCTCACCATTCAGTGTGATACTGTTATGTTGTCATTACTATGAATTGTGTTCAATGTGTTTTTATATTATAATACAGAGTAACAATATTTTTGAGACTTGGGATCTGCTTAGAATGACATGCTTTACATAGGGAAACATCTAGTGGTTTCTCTGGAGTATTACATTATTTGTTTTCGAAGTAGAAAAAGGGGCATCGACGGGGCGTTCGTATAATACTATTCCTACTGCTATGTACAGTACCAATGATCCTTTAGGTGTGGACATCCACAGTTATTTTTTCTGCCATCGTTTAGGTTGCTATACACAGTGTACGTTATAGATTTATAAAACTTGCACTCGGTTTCGAATTCACTTTTGAGTCCACTGCTTTGACACTGAATGTGGTTAATGCAGAAGACTTCACGAGCGGCAGAACAACTTTGGTGATCGGCATGAAGAATTCGGAGGATCGACGGTCGATGACCTCTCCAGGATACATTCCTGTAACGAGTAGAGCTTACCTTGAAGATTTTTTGCCTTAATGTTTTATTAAATAGTTGTCATCTAAAATTCATCGGAACTGTCTACTTAATTGTTTATAACTTTCCTTAACTTCTGTAGCTATTGGTTGGCTATTCCAACGTTGAATAGTGTGCAGGGAATGAGAGGACACTTTTCTGTGGATGTTTCAGTTGCAACTTCGGTGCCAGAGTTATTTTCTCCCCTGCACCTTTACTGATTTTTCCGAGCCACATCCTGTTCTCACATTTTGATTACTCTCAGTCTATAATAAGATGTGCTTTGTTTTGACAATTTGTCTGTCTCCCGAAATCTGCAACCAGACTAGTCTTTTCCACACAGCCTCCAACACCTTGTCTGCCATCACCTTCATCTCCTTCCACATCAAGCCAACACAACCCTTCCGCAGACAATCTTCCACCACACTAAGCTCCCACCCAGCACCAAAAGCCCCCAAACCGCAAACAAATATAAACTCTCTTCAAATACATCAATGCCAGATCTGTCTAAAATAAACGTTGTATATGATCTCCATAACCAAGTGTCCTGACATCCTTTTCGTCACTGAACCTGATTTTCCCAAGATTTCCTCCCAATTGCACATGAGGCCTTCCCACTGGAATACAAACTAATTCTCCAAAAATGGGCCAGGATGGCAGGTGGCATTGCCATCCTCAACAGTCTCACTCTCTCTTTCTCTTTCTCTCTCTCTCTTTCCCTCTCTCTCTCTCTCTTTCCCTCTCTCTCTCTCTCTCTCTCTCTCTTTCCCTCTCTTTCTTTCTCTCTTTCTCTGTCTTTCTCTCTTTCTCTGTCTTTCTCTCCTTCTCTGTCTTTCTCTCTCACTTTCTCTCTCTCCTCTCCCCCCTTCTCATATTGACTAATGCCCAGACTGAATCTCTCCTAGTCAAAGTCCTGCTCTTCCCCCACCCCTACACACTCCTTCATGCTTATATACCGACACCCCAGGATACAAAGGAAACTTTCATAAATCCCTAGGTGACGCCATCGCAGTCATCATGGTCTTGTAATGGAGGCTTAGTATGACAGTGACACAAAAGGTACAATTTGTAAAACCTTTATTAAAGTTTTCTGGGTTGGAAAAACTCCTACTTTGCCCTATATCTAGGATGGGAGTAGTCGCTACCATCACATAATAAAGAAAACAGTCCTAGTTGAATCCATCAAATCAAAATGGCCTATAATAAAGCCTAATGCCTGCACCTACAAAAGGTGTGTCAAGGAGAAGATGTATACAAAGGAAAATCAGTGTTCAAATATTAAGAATAAATGTGGCTGAGTTGTCTCATCCCCCTCTCACCCCCCAATGTTAGACAGCAGAAGTAAAACGGTCCCTGTAGGCAGGATGACACACTCTGGAGGTTCTTAACACAAAGGCACTTCAAAAAGTGGATCAAGGCCTGCGTGGCCTTCCACGTGTTTTGAAAGCTGGAAACAGAGACTTTACCGTTAAAGTCTCTCTTTCCAGCTTTCAAAACACAGTTCAAAAAAAGGTTCACGCCAGTGCCCCCTCTGTCGGGCTCAGACCTTTCAAAGCAAAAGCAAAACACTTGCAGGGGTTCCGTTCCCCAAGCTTAATTCACATACTTTAATGGTTCTCTTCCCCTACCTTATTACAATTCCGGTCTCCCTCAGTCGGGTTTGGACTGTTTCCTGATGTCGAAGCCTGTGGAATGTGCGTGACTTTTACTACAGACCTCCACAGGACCACTTTGACTTTCCCTTCGGCTCACACTCTTGTGTTATTTGCCCCAGTGCTTCTTGATCTGGGTAGTTCAATGTCATAAGCACCAAATTTCAACGTTTACCTTTTAACTCTCCCCTTTCCTATGTGTTAATTTTGATCACTCCGCTTTTACAGTTCATCGACTTTATCGCTATAAACATTATACCTATTACTGACTTTCGAGTGGGCTACTTGCTTTCGCCAGACCACTCTTTTACTCAGTATCGCTTTTTCCACAGGTATCGTTAATTCAAAGTTAATTTGCAGTTCTGCCTTTCTTCGTGTCTCATCGACATGCATGTGTGATATAATGTTGTAACTTCAATCTTTCCTTAACACTCCAGTCTTTCATGTTGCTTGCCAACTCACCAGCTGGGTGCTTTTTTTCTGGTCTTTACAGTTTTTCACGAGTAAAGGTTAGTACGACAGGCTTGGCCTTGCCTCCCCAACTCTGCTGTTCACCCGAGGGGACGCTGGCATCCTTGAAACAAAATGCAGCCTTCTTATTTGTGATTTTGCCTTCTTCATGTGTCTTTTGCAACCTTTTGGAGGCAACAACCTCCTGCAGGAAACTCCTGGGGTTTTTCACCCTTTGGTCTCGTACCTCGTCTGTTGCTCTGCTCCAGTAGGTTCGCCTTCACACCGGAAGTTCTGCTCTTGCTCGTGTTCCACCTTGCACAGATTGTGTCTCTGTTTTGCCTTTTATCTGTGTGAGGAGAGCTAATTGGTATCAGATGTATGCACTTAGAGACAAGTGCATGACCCTGTTAGCCGGACATGCCCAATGCGATATGTAAGGGTTAGCCTATTTAGTCTGTCGCCCCCTTCCTCCGCCCAGTGTTTGTGAAAAAGGGGTGGGGGGCTGGGACATCGGAGAAACCTATAAAATAGAATGGGTTAGGTGTATGGAAAAGGGGGGAATACCGCGTCTCGCCATTGGCCGCCTCACCCCCACTCTCCAAAGACCCCTCACCGAAGTGATCCTTCTGCACTGGTCCACCCCCAGGACCTCGATCCAAAAGCAATGGCCATGTCCTGGCCACCTGGATCACAAGTCCCAGAGGACTATCGGATGAGACACCATTTTGGTTTCTCAGTCTCGCACCCCCATCTAACAGTATTGGGGGATGGTAACATTTGCTTTGATATGCCCCTTAATCCTATAACCTGCTCTCTACTGGATAACCTGGAAACTTTCCAGCTAACACAGCTAATCTCAGCCTTGACCCACATCACTGATCACAACTTAGATGCAAACTTCAGATCCACTGACTTCCTCACCACGTTACCACCACCCCAGCTCATATAGTCAGACCATTCTGCCATTTCCTTCCCATCCTCATGGGACTCTCCCTCCCCTTTGGTAGCTTCTGTACAATGAGCACAATCCCGCATCTGGAAAGATATCAAAGTGATCCCTGACCTGGCAGAGATATTACTTGTCTCTCAAACCACCCTCCTCTAAATCTTCTCAAACAGTAAATGCCATTCACCTAGATAGTTATCACCAGCTCTCAAAAAACTGAATACCTTGAACCATATCCTGGAGCATAGATAGCGTTCAGACCGATCTACACAAAACAGACTTGCTTACGACGCCCAGCTTTAACACTACCTTGCAGAAATCTGTAAAGCCCAAAATCCTATTGCAGGAACAGAATCACCAAAGCCCCACAACCAACCGGGGAACTCTTTAAGCTCATCGCCGAATGAAACACCCATGCATGCTCCACCAACTCACCCTGCCACACACAATCCCTTTGTGACACTCTCTCAAACCACTTCCACAACAATGTACTAGAGGCACACTTCTATCCTATCTAAAACCTCACCCCCCATGCTATCTCGCCCTCTCTACCAGAACACCCTTTCTCCTCCTTCTCACCACTCACCCCCTTACAATCCCTCAAACTACTATCACACAGGCATCCTGCAGACTCCCCAGGAGACCCTTATCCCACCCTTGCTAAAAATTGCAGCCTCCACTTGTGCTGTCAATCTCGCACAATCCAGTATCAACTCCTCACTTCAGTAACTTGCCAGCAGAATTTAAAACCTCCTTCGTCAAGCGACTCCTTATAAAGGCCTCTTGACCCAATTACAGATCCATCTCGAATAACCCTGATATGGCCAAACTAGATGACTGAAAGACATACTTGCAACAACACCCTTTTTCAGAATGTAACAATATAACAGGATCCTAGACTGTGCTCAATCAGGCTTCAGATCACTACAGCGAACAGAATCTTACTTAATTTCCATTTGGGACAATCTACAAAGACATACCGACTCAGATGGATGGACTCCCCTAGCCCTGCTTGACCGTTCAGAAGGGTTCAATACCATGGACCACTCCATCTCCACCTATAGGCTACACACCCTAGGTATTCGGGATCGAGCTCTGAACTGAATTGCCTCTTTCCTCTCCAACAGATTACAAATAGTACACTTACCTCTGTTCTCCTTGTTGCCCCCACCCAATCCTTCACGGGATGCCGCAAGATGCCTCTCTCTCTCTTCCCTCTCCTCTTTAATCTCTACCTAAGCCTACTGCCTGCCCTCACTCGATCTCAGTCTTTCATGTTACAACTATGCCGACGACACCAAACTCCTCTGCAAAACCTCATATAACTCCGTTTCTATTTCACTAGTTCTCATAACCTGCCATTCCGAGATCGAAAGCAGGATGAAGGCCAAACACCTGTTACTCAACTCAGGTAAAACTGAGATCATGCTATGTGGAAAAAAATGCACTCTTCACTCAACCCATCCCCTGACCCCCATCACTGTGCCAACCACCCTCCACCTCTAACAGTTAAAAATCATGGGTGCCTTATGAACTCCGACCTGAAAGCAGTTTCCTCCAGATCCATGTCCTTTGCCGTGTTTTTCCTTTCCTGACCTTTCCACACAGTTATTGCAATCATACTATCATGCCTAGACTATGCCAATGCACTATACTTGGGATCCCCTGCCTCACATCTGAGAAGAAATCTGAGTGTAAAATACTGCTCTGAGGAAACACCTTACCTTGGGTGCTAGAGAACATATCTCTCCTGCCTTCCAAGTCCTTCATTGGCTTCTGATCGGTCGGCACGTTACTTTCAAAGCGATGGTTATCACCCATCAAGCCTTCTACAATAAAGGACCTCAATACCTGCAAGAAATGTTTACTCTCTACAGACCAAATGAAAGTCTCAGCACTACTACCCATAATTCCAGTGACCAGATCAACTTGTACTGGGGCACCTCTTTCTCAGTACAAGCATCCATAATTTGGATCTCTCTCCCTGTAAACATCTGCCACATAGAGGACCACTGTGTCTTCAGGAAAACACTGAAAACATGACTCTCTTTCCCCTCGCTCTTGCATACCTAATCTGACCTACTTGCCTCAGCATGACAAACAAGCCACACATTTGCCTCCATCCACCCGCCAAATCCCAATGCCTCCACCCCTCCCAAAAACTATAGAAACTATTCATAAGCCTTCTTTTTCAATCAATTCAGATCTGGCCGCTGTGACAAGAGCCAGTGAATGCCATTGAATGGAATCTGCTCTTCTAACATAAGCTATTCTAGCCCGCCCCAAAGTTCACGTGCTTTCAATGAATCTAGACCCTCTTAACCTAAGCTGTTTCAGAACCTCAGAGACCCCACTTGCTTCTGGATTTATGAATTGGACAAAAGCCTCTCTAGCCCATCCCAGAACCACACTGGTTACTGAAGCCTACCACGACTTTCATTGTCAAAACTCACCCGTCAGAAGTCAGCCTCTCCCTAATGTTCTCCTTCCACGCCAAGTGGAACAGATTAGGCAATCAGAACTGCAAGGTGAGAAATTGACATTCAGGGGACTCGGCAATGGAACGGGCGACTCTTTACAATACCCTTGCCACCTCTTGCGTTGCAGCCCATAGAATAAAGCTGAGTTCCACAAAAAAAGTCCAGCTGTCACATAACCACTGACATAGTAGCCTTTGCAATATATGCTGCATGATTTTAAAATGCTTCAACCTAGTCGTCTGTGCTTATCATGGAATGTCAATTACTGTTCACTCGCATTGTATTGCTCTTTTTATTCACATGTTTGTACAGACTATGGTCTTCCGAAGGGCCTTCATCCACCAAAGCGCTTCAAACTGTCAGAGGGGTCATGCTCCAGTGTGCTATGAAGGCATCGTGCATCTTCATCGGGCCACATGCCAGACTAAACAATCGCCCATTACAGCAATTGCTAAAAGAAGAGTAGTCTCAAGCAGAGTAGGAATGGGACGATCTAGTTGAGATTTCGCACACACGGGGGCTGCACATGTTGAAAGGGAAACATGTTGTCAACCCGCCAATTCACCTAACCATTACAACGGACGCATCTCTAAGAGGTTGAGGTGATCATTGGCTACACCTTACAGCTCAATGAACATGGACAGTTCTAATAAACAAAAAGAGCATGAGAGTGGGGGACAGGTCTCTCTCTTCTTCTGGTGCTTCCCTTTGGAGCAGCCACCCAGCCCCTCTTACTGGAGCCGGACGTCCTTAAATTCCAGGAACTGCTGAAAACTCTGCTCTTCTCTACCTCTTTCCCTTCCCTGTTAATCACCCCACTGCTGCTGGGAACAGTGGCCTGATCCTCATGAATCTCACAGTATTCCAGCCCTTTTTTGCCAGTCAATACCAGCACCCCTCACCCCCACTGCACTGCCGACCCTTGCTTGGTGACTCCAGATCCCACTTTGAGAGTTGCCTGTATCAGCACTTGGCCTTAGGTTCTCCTCCTTGGCCCCTCTTAGCACTTCCCTCCTGGTCCCTCCTTCAGCACTTGTCCACTCCTCTGTTCCCCCTTCCATCTTCTTCTCCTTCACTTCTCCACAATGCACTTGCACGGCCGAATGTCACAAGGCCTGGTAGGACCACAACTGTTTTCTGTTTTTGCCATTGTTATTATTTCCCCTGTTCCCTTCCCATTTAGTCTTGTGGTGCTTTGAAACACAATTCTGTTGTATAAAGCGCCTTACAAATGCTCAATAAAATAAATAAAAATTAAAATATATAAACGTACTGGAAATTCCTGCGGGCAAAATGGCAATTCACGTTTTCCAGCGTCAGCTAAAGGGGAAAATGCAACAGACAGTACCACAGCCATGTTTTACATCAACAAGCTGGGAGAACACACTCCCAAAAGTTGTCCAATCTCACTAAAAGTATTTGGAGGTGTGGCCATCAAAGGACAATACACCTACAAGCTTAACACATTTCAGCGGAACACAACTGTCTAGCAGGCGGTTTGTGCAGAGCACAAGAGCACAGAACACAAATGTATTCGAACATCTATTTTCTCAATGTGGTCAGCCAACAATAGACCTGTTCACACCAGTGGAAAATGCAAAGCACTCAAGTTATGCCTCCAGGTACCCACAGAGGGGATCCAGGAGTCATGCACTATGGATCAATTGGCCAGGAATATTTGCGTACACCCCCTTATCCGACCCCTCTCCTCGACATCTCTCTTATGGAGCGTGGTCCACAAAATGCACCAGGAACACATGACATTGATTCTCACACCTGCATCCTCATGCAGCCGACTTGGCAGTTTGGTGCACCTGAGGTCATAGGATTTCGGCACCTTAGTTTACCAGAAAGACTCATGGACATTTTTAACGGGGCACGTAAATCCAACACTACAAACAGCTGCTTTAAGGAGTGGAAAGAGTTTGTCATATGGTTTAAAAACTCACACTTTAAACCTATTGATTGTTGACGATCACGCATTCTCTTGTACCTCCTTCACTTACTCGACTCAGGTCTAGTATGTAAAAGTACATCTGGCGGCCCTATTGGCTTCAGCAACATCACAAAATAAATTTTCCATGTGAAGAATACCAGTCATTAGAGCATTCATTGAATGAGTTAAACCTTTGCATCCACCTGTAGCTAATCCGCCACAAGGTTTGCGATCTTAATTTTGTGCTCAGCTAGCTCATGGGTCACCATTTGAATCAATGCATATAACTTCTTTAAAGACCTTCCTTAAAAAGTGGCTTTCCTTGAAGCCATCCCATAATTTAGCTGAATTGGTGAACTGCAAGCTTCATTAGTGTCTGAGCCATTTGTCACAACTCATAAAAACAAGGTTGTAAGACTCACCCAGGTTTCTCTCCAAAATAAATATCAAAATGTCATAATAATTAGTCAATTGAAATGCCACGGAATTCAGGAGAAGAGACACTACATACATTGTACCTCCTTAACAAGGCAAAACCAATAAGATAGACAGACCAGTTCTTTGCGTCATTGACAACGGGAAGAGAAGGTGGCCATGTCTCTAAGGCAACTATAGCCAGATCGATTTTAAGTTGCGTTCAACAGTGTTGCAGCCTCTCAAGAATAACACTTTGTTTCACACCGAGAGCACATTCCATACCTGGTACGGGAGCTATACTTGCCCTCATTGCTAATGCGTCACTTGAAGCTATTTGTAAGGCAGCAACATGGAGCTCTGTGCATACGTTTACACAACACTATTGTGCTGACACTCGTCAAGAAATAATTAACAATAATTTACAAGTGGTGTAGGCAGTGTTGAAACATTTGTTTATTACTGTTCCTTCAGCTCTCTCACCACCTTCTTCAGGTACTGCTTGCTAGTCCATGCAAAGTATGTGATTTTTAGCAGATCCACAAGCCTCAGAAGACTAAAATTACCTACAAGTGAAGCATGTGATGTATACCAGATTCACACAAGAACACCCAACCACCCCTGTATGGAAGTTGAAGATAGAAAACATAGCAGGTAAAAACTAAAGTAGTAACAAAAATGAATGCTTGAGGAACATATTAACTCACTTTTAATGCAAATAACTGTGCACACAATCTACCACAAATTTCTTCATGGAACTTCAGGATCGTTGGTGCTGTATATGTAACAGTAGGGACAGTTTTACGGAAATGCTCTGTTGATGTCCCTTTTTTAACTTCAAAAAATCTATACAAAACACCCACCACTAAATGTCAGCCTATGTAAAGCATGTGAATCTATCTAAGCAAATAAAAGCCACATCAAGACTATTACTGGTAGGTAATGTTTGTCATATTAGATGTTAGTACGTTTATATTTATTTACCTTTTAAAGTGTTTATCATTTTTCTGTGCTTGAGGAGACAACAGTAAAGAAGATTTTGTGAAACAAGAGCGGACAAGTGACCAGAAGAAAACATTCAAGAGTAGCAAATGTGTGGAAAGCAGCAGTCACAAATTGGATCCAATTAAGCCCAAAGGAATCGATCAGGGGCAGAGCATGTTTGCATACAACAGCAGTGACAGCGGCCTCAATCGGCATTTAACACTGAGACACCAAAGAGAGACTGGCTGTGATAAGATTTCCAATGACTCGGCTGTCATGGGCCAGCATCAGAGAACACAAACTGGATTGAAACTGTTTATTTGTAGTCAATGCAGAAATTATTTCATCCACACTTCAAATGAACCTACACTACAGCAACGGACTATATGCAGTCAATGTAATAGGAGTCCCTGTCAGTCATTAATGCAAAGCAAAGTAAAAAAGAAACGCATAGGAAAGACAACATTCATATGTAGAATATGCGGGAAAGGTTTTGGACAGTCACGTGCCTTGATGATACATCAGCGAACACACACTGGCGAAAAACCCTTTTTGTGCACGGAATGTGGGAAGTGTTTTAATGTAATGGCGAACCTAATGACACACAAACGAATTCATACAGGGGAGAAACCATACACTTGTAATATATGTGGGAATAGTTTCCGACAGTTGCCACACCTTATCAAACACCAGCGAAAGCATACAGGTGAGAAGCCCTTCACATGTAATGTATGTGAGAAGCGGTTTGTTGACTCTTCAAGCCTAACAAGACATAAACGTACACACAGCACTGAGAAGGTACAACTTAAGTAAATATGAAGAAATTCTGCAAAAGCACATTAGAAATCATACTGTTATGCAAGTTTCCTGATATGCCGAGGCTCATTCTCATCTCCCTAACATTGTGACATCTAGTCCCTTTCAGTAACAGGACCAAAGCAGCTTCAGTAGCACAGAAATACAACCTGTTGTGGGCATGGTGCCACACCCAATCTCTTTTTGCTCATGGGCCGTGGTGCAGAATTCCTAAGGACCATATTTTACCAGGTTTGTGTTAGTTGTAAATTTCTTTGGCCAGTTTTCTCCATCATTACCTTTAGCATGTTGATCCCCTTATCTAGAAGAGTTCCGGGAATAGTCTATTTGGAAGGACATATTAAGGGTCTGAAAAATGGGTTAATATCCTTTCTCATAGGCTCACTTCTGGTACACATGTATTCTATCTGAGCATTTTAAGGTCAGAAATGACTTTTTTTGAGCAAGCATCTGTTCCAGCCTTATCATCTGCTTGGCGACCTTAGATCGATTGTGAAAACGTGACTGCCCCACATTGTTGACATTGCACTGCAAAAGAAGACGTCATTACAAAGTGTTTCATTGGAGTGACCT
Organism: Ambystoma mexicanum; assembly: GCF_040938575.1. Lineage (NCBI taxonomy): Eukaryota > Metazoa > Chordata > Amphibia > Caudata > Ambystomatidae > Ambystoma > Ambystoma mexicanum. Next base: position 1,085,295,700 of record NC_090926.1, on the reverse strand, counting down.
GAAAATAAGCAGACAATAGTCCTTGATAATTATTAAGCAGCTGGGCCTCCAAAGGCTTTATCTTGCCATGAGGGTATTTTCCTCTCACTGATCACTCACAGGGTAGACGTCACTTGAGTAGATGACCAAAATAAATTCAGCTCGTCAATTTCTATGAGACTAGCCAACAGTAGTTCCAGTGAGCAAGAGCTCCCCTTTTTGGGACCTTCAGATGACTTGGCCCATTAGCGTGGAAGAAAGGCAAGAAGAGACCACAAGTCTCTTGGTTCCTTGATTAAGAATCCTTCAGATTCTTACAAATCCAGTGTGTGACCAACCCAATTCTAATGGCATTAACCCATGAGATAATTGTGTCCCACTGAGCCAAATATGCTCGCCTGCAGAAAGTGGATAACAGTAATTGCTCTATACTGCACAGACTTTCACCAGTTGGCATCAATGTCGAATGTGTTTACCAGCATGATTGGCCACCTTCATTGTTCTGTTTGTGTGTTTATCTATGAAGGAGCAGTTATTTAAGGTGTTGGTGGGCTCGGCCTTTGATTATTTCTTTTTCAACATAAGCCTCTGGGCACACATTTCCCCTGATCCTGATGGAGAGAGGGATGGCTTTGTGAAACAATAGTACTTTGTTTGCGGGTCCGGACACTGAGTCTTTGGGTCCGAGCTTTGTTATGTACTGTTTGCTGCCCATTCAGTCCTCTTTCTGTGGATACTGATTTGAACTTTTAAAACCTCCCCCCATCTGCGGAGCGGCCGCGGAGTCCGGGCGATGAGTCTTTGGGTCTTCGGGCTCTTCGTTGTCCTGGCACCTCGGACTCCGCGGTGGAATTCCGACTTGGGTGATTTCCACGTTTTTGGGACCTTATACGAATTTCTGTCCTCCCTCCTTCTACCCAAACGAAAAAGATGGCAAACTTAACAGGCCCACGGACCAGATTAAGAGGGAAGACTGGTCCGAGCCAGACCTCTCTGACGAGGAAACCACACACCAAATGACGCTTGAACAGTCGCTTTCAAAGTGGAAAAATGACTACGTGACGGCCTGCCAACAGACAGATCAAAAGGTAAGCAACGTTTAAATAACCGTGATACCCTTAGCCTACCCTGGCTCTCTCTCATCCCAGACAGCTGAACTAATAACACCTACAGCTCAAACTCACACTATTCCCACAGGTGATGGATCAAGCTTTTATTTGAACAACTCCCCTGCTTTGTCGGACAATACATTGCAAGAAAACCCGATATCCGCCATATTAGGTCAGGCCACTATGAGCGCAGATGAGTAATCCCAGCCCCCTCCACTGATATTGACACCTAGGCTGCTCGCACCAAAGAATGATCAGTGTAGAACAGTAAATGGGGCTCAACCGCAAGTGGAGGTGGAGGACGGGGCATTAGTCAACGACAGAGAAATAGCTCTTCACTCAGTCTCTTTAACTTGTTATAGTCCAACTCTCTGCCCGGGAGAAACAAAACAGACAGTTCCACCACAAACCCCAGTAATAATTCCAGAAGCAACGCAAGGGCACACAGACATTGGCTGGTGCCCGGATGACAGGAATCTACATCCAGACGAAGCTATAACACCTGAATCAAACTTGCCGGATAAACAAAATAGCAATGAACAGCTGGCAATACAGGAATTTCCCTCAGATGATAAGAGCGGTGTCAATGAAGGAAAGATACTGATGATCCAATCCACCGCCACATCTGCTTCCAAGAAGAAGGAAGCTATGACCACTGTAACCTCCATGAGCGACATCCCAGCAGAACCCTGAACGAGCGGTACCGCAATTGAGTGGATCGCGAAAAGGAAAGAAAAAGCCTTGCGGCGAAAAAAACTGTGGCTTCAACTGCATACAATAAACACCAAAAAAGATCATCAAACGCCTTACCATCAACAATCCTCTCGTAACCATGCCGCCCGTCTTTCACTCGATATCACGGAAATCGAGTCATTGAGGAGTACTCATGAAAAAAGGAGGGAAGTGACCGAGGAAATGGTGGATAGAAAGAACAACGAGTTATGCTTTACCTCAATGCCGCTCACCAAACATAAAGATGACAATATCTTTTTTCCCTATCATGCAAGAGCAGCGCCTAATCAGGATAGAAGCTATAAACATGAATCACATGATGACGTTCAACAGGCAGAGGCAAAGCGAGAACAACAACTTTCTAATAATCAGCATCTGAACAAGTGTCAATGCAAACAACCTGATGTGCAGAATCATCAGCACATCCCCACTACGATGCTTGACTTGCAAAAAGCACTTATAGCAACAACTACACAATCATTAATCCCTTTTTTTATTGCAAAAAGCCAATGTAGACGCCATTAAAGACCAAGCCACCCTCATTGTGCTTATGCATACCAAACAGATCCATATAGAAAATGGCATCTTGCATATCCAAAAATGTTTAGAAATAGAAGCTGAAACGAGACGGATGTGGCATACAAGGCTCGTAGATATAGCTAGCACTGACCGAGCAGATAGAACGCAAGTAACGACCGCTATGATGATATTGACGAAAGAATTGATTAAACAACCTGCTAAAACGAATGATCCTACTTCCCCAGCTCAACCACACCCCAGCTAGATCCTGAGATACAATCTGGTAACGAAACAAAAAACCATCACTCTATTCCTTTGAACGAAATCTCACAAAGACAAAAACAAGTCCTGACTAATCCAGGAAATAAGATCCAACTGGTGATGGACCTGCAAAACTTTGACATTTTTACACAAGTAAAAGATCCTGGAAAAAAAATAAGAAAAAGGGAAGAAACCAAAGAGATGACAGATGGGATCTCATGCATTTTTAAGGAATATATCACTCCCACAAGCACTTCCATCATGCCCAGATGATAAAATGCAAAAAGAAAAACTGAAAACAGCCTCTGTGCCGGCAGTTACAGCAATAATGCAAAGGAAAGATCCTCAGACAGAACAGCGACAAGTCATACAAAATCAAGAAGCGGCAGATCTAGCTGAGATGCTGAATCTCTCAATATATATTAAGGAAACATCCATATCCAATTCTGTGCTGGAGATGGACCCAAATGGCTCTGCTATGATCATTCTAGATTATTATTCCATCGATTCGACCACATATTCTATTGATATTGAACTTTCATGTGAAGACATTTCGGATGATGTGCTAAGGTGCTCCATAAGAACCTTAAATTCAATGATTATCGTAAGAGAACAAGATAAACGAAGGAAGGGGGTGACCTGTGAAGGGCAACCTAAAAGAAAGAGTAATGGGACTAGGGAAGCAAAACCTTCCAATGAAAAGGAACTAACCTATACACATCTGAAATTACTGATCTTTACGGATCCCAGAAGAGCGCAGGAGAACTTCTCTATCACTCTGTCGCATTACAAAACAAGGAAAGAACCAGTGATTTTCAATCGAACAAACATACTACGCTTATTCAATGCGATCCCTGAACTGAAGGACATTTTTAGATTTGTAGATGAAATGACATTAGACAAAGTTGTCATTGACTTCTACAAGCAAGATATAATGAATCGGATCACACATATGGCGAAAAATCTTGATTTTCTAGGCTTTCACTGTGATTCTGGTCAATCTCAGACCTCAATACAACAAAAGTCTCAACAACCTACTACACTACCTTAAAGGCCAAATATCGATGAGAACGGTGTCCGTATCAAGTGGAGAATCCAATCACCAGCATGCTAAACAAAGTCCCGATAGTAGACCTCATTCTCTCTCCAGATTGAATTTGAGAAACATCACATATGGCGAGACATGTATGACGTATCGGAAAAAGAACAAAGGACTACTCCAAGATAGTCATAACCACTAGAGGAATAGGCGGGTTTAGAATGTACCATTTGTTCATGTAACAACCGCGACCATGGTCATTTATTTTGAAATGTGACCCCATAATTAGAGAGATGTCACATAATAGGCCTACAAGAAACCTGGATCGCAAAACAACCAGTATTTGATGGATTCACAACGTTCATGAACCCAGCCATTCAACAGATTAAAAGAAGACCATTGTCAGGTCTGCTGACTTTGATAAACATAAATTCAGTCTGGAAAACATTAACTTCCATCAACTTGAACTCTTGGGTTCAATATACCATAGAACAAAGGATAGATGGATAGATGTCCCGAAGCCTCATTGCCAGAAAAACAACATGGTGCCTCGTTTGTGAATAATACATTTATACTGGAACCCCTTAGCCATCAACGAGGCAAGTTTCATTGACACTGTCTTTTCCATGATGGATATAGACATAGATAAATATCGAAACATCGAGTTTATCATTCGCGGCAACCTGAACATTCATCTGTTTGACAACCACGGTCAACCATTGAAATACACAGAATTATCTGCAAGAGCGAGAACATGGACAGAAGAAATGGCAGTAAGAAATATGACCCTGGCAGGAAATTCGCAAGATGCAAACCAGCAAATGATTCCTATGTGGACTTGCAGGTCCTCGAAAGCAATAATTGATTATATATATATATATATATATATATATATATATATATATGTTTCTCCAAGCATCCTGGATGCAACTTATAATACTGATGTAATCCACACGGATAAGGGCGATCACCAAATATTGACACTTTCATGGTCCGGTATTGCCTGACAATGGCGAAATCAAGCTCTTCCTGCATTGGAAATAACCGTGGCCAGAAACAGGCTTCGACTCAAGCCAAACCAACTGGAGCGCCTTGCTCATAATTACCAACAAACCCAGAAAGAAGGCCTGGACAAACTAAATCATGAATGGCTTCTTGATCCATATCAACAAAAAGTAACCACCAATGCAAAAGATCCAATAATACACAAACATCCATATAGTTCGCAGATCATGGAAAAAAAGAACTACACATTCGAAGGGATTGTGTCCTCCGACGTATTCCTTATCTTAGATATCTCTTTCCAGCTTTGCTGGCCTCGGAAATTTTTTCTCTCTAGAGGGCGCTGCGCGTCGACGTCCGCCGAGTCGATGTCCCTCGACAGCCGCCGACGTCATCCTGCCTATAAAGGCCGCGCGCAGGGTCCGTTGCTCAGTTCCGTTTTTCCGTACTTACTCAGTGCCTCGGAATATCGTTGCTCAGTTTCGTAGATATATTATTCCATTTTCCTCGATATTCGATCCATACTCGATGGCTTCCTCGTCTGAACCGACGACCCCTCGGTCCGGCTTTAAAAAATGCCGAGACTGTGGAAAAAAGATGTCGCTAACGGACCCTCACAGGGTCTGTCTGTGGTGTTTGGGAGCTGAACACCATTCTTCGGAGTGTGAGGACTGTATGTCCATGACAGCTAAAGCCCTGAAGGAGCGTAGGGGGAAGCTGGAAAAAGGTAAGACTTCTAAAGCTTCTTCTTCCTCGACGAAGTCGAGACATTCGTCTCCTCGTCACCATTCGCGCTCCAGGTCTCGAAGCGGGTCCCATCACTCTTCGAGATCGAAGCACTCGAAAAGGAGATGCCGAAGATCCCCTTCTTCGTCCTCCTCTTCCTTTGTTTCACCTAAGAGAATCCCTTGACCCACGAAGCATAGTTCCCAGGCTGAATGGGAGGAATTCCGAAAAAATATGATGAGTGTCTTCGAGAAAGCTGCCTCGACCCCCTCGAAGACTGCCGAGAGCGATGCTCTGGTCGAAAGACCCGAAGGTCCAAAACGCCGCGAGTCGCAGCACCCGGCGAAGGAAGCTTTTCGAGCGCGTCATGAACCCTCGAGTAAAGCAAAGACCTCGAATCCTTCTTCGAAGGTTCCGTCGACGCCGTCGCAAAGGTTCCGTCGACGCCGAGGTCGGTGTCTTCGACGCCGTTGTCGAAGGGACCTTTGCCACACGGGTCTGTCGACTCGACGCCATCCTCAACACCGGCGTCGACGCCAAGGAAAGTCACGGTTGCGGCGCACCCAGTGGCTATTCCCAGGTCTTCGATGTCGATGGCGTCGAGATTGTCGATATCCTCGAGCAGAATTCCGATTCTATCGAAGACCTCAAGGCCTCCACCTTTGTTTTCAACGCCACTTTCGAAGCCTTCGACGTCGGCGTTGACGACATCGACGTTTTCGAGGCAGATTACGACAAGTTTGTCACCCTCTGCCTTGGAGATGGGTTTCACACCCTTTGTGAGCTCAGACCAATTGAGAACAATGTCTTCAATTATGGAAGCGGGAGAACTGTCTGATCAAGAAGAGCCATTTGAGTTGCAGGGATCTGCAACCCCAGTTCAAGAGGAGTTATCCTCAGAGGAACGCAGATTAAAGGAACTCCATGATTCCTTACATGAGGCAAGTGGTTTAGACACTTCCCCAGAGGTGGAGTTCGCTAGGCCAGACCCGGGGGAGCATGCTGAAACCCCTTATAGAGCCTTAATGGCCAGGATTACAGAATTTATGGGGTGGTCAACACCTTCACCAGCTTTCCAACAGGATGACCTCACAGATATTCTTGATAAAGGTCCACCTTTTCATAAAGCTCTTCAAAGAAAAATGACGAACTGGGAAACCCCAGATGTCGTCCCGGCAGTAAATAAAAAACTGTCTGCTAAATACAAGGTATCTTCTGCAGACCCGGAGTTTATGTCCAAACACCCATCCCCAGAAAGTCTGATGGTACAGGCAGCATCTTCTACTGACATCAAGACTGCTTACCCTACCGTCCCACAGGACAGGGACGATAAAAAATACGATGCTATGGCTAAGAAAGTCTTTTCGGCATGTAGCATGGCGTTAAAATCTATTAATGCTACTTGCACCCTTGCTAGATTTAGCCATACACTTTGGGAGTGTGCTTCTACAGTGGCTGACTGCATCCCGGAGGGAGAAGAAAGGGAGGCGTTCCTAAATATCATAAGGGACGGTAAAGACGCTATGTGCGAATCCCTCCAGACGGGCATTGACTCGGCTGACAGTATCAGCAGAGCAATGGCGGCAAGTACAACAACCAGGAGATTTGCTTGGTTGAGAAAGTCTGGTTTTGCCCCAGATGTGCAAGCCAGGCTCTTGAACATGCCATTTGATGGCTCTTCTTTGTTTGGGAAAAAGGCGGATGACAGTTTAGAAAAACTGCAAACATCAAAGGCAGCAGCAAAATCCCTAGGCGCTGCAATCCTTCAGACACCTTTTCGTCCCAAAGGAACCTCTGCGAGAGGCAAGTCTTTTCGCTTCTACTCCGCATTCGGAAGAGGTAGAGGACGACCGGCTCAAAGGGAACAAAGAAGAACTACCCGATTTGGACGGGGTAGATATTCAAAAGCCGCAGCAACAGCAGGTGCCTCTTTACCATTGGCATCTGCATCAGCCACCCCTAAACCACTCTGAGGACTTCCCTCACAAGACACCTGTAGGAGGCAGGTTAACTCAACATCTGGCGGAATGGCAGGCTATCACGTCAGATGCTTGGGCATTGGAGACAGTTGCACAAGGTTACTACCTGCCTCTCCTACGCATACCTCAGAGTCATCCACCGGGGATCAGCTCTCAAAAAGCTCCAGATCCGCTCCTCTTGCAGGAAATTTTAGACCTGCTAGAGAAAGGTGCCATAGAAACGGTACCTGTAGCGGAGAGGAACAAGGGCTGGTACTCCCCTTACTTTCTCATACCAAAGAAAGACGGAGGACTGAGACCCATCTTGGACTTGCGGGAATTGAACAAATTCCTCAGGAAAGACAAATTCAAGATGGTAACTCTCAGATCCTTTAGGCCCTTCAGTTCCAGGACTGGTTGGTATCTCTGGACCTTCAGGACGCTTATTTCCATGTGCCAATCCATCTCAAACACAGGAAATACCTGAGGTTTGCAATTGGCAACTCTCATTATCAATTTCGAGTTCTGCCATTTGGGCTGACCTCCGCCCCGAGGGTCTTCACCAAGTTAATGTCGGTAGTGGCTGCAAGTCTAAGGAGGGAAGGGATTCACGTCTACCCCTACCTGGACGGTTGGTTGATCAGAGCTGTATCTTCGGAACAAGCTCAGATCCAGCTAGATTGTTTGCCACTCCCTTCACAGACTGGGCTTCTCCCTCAATTTAAAGAAGTCACAAATGATGCCATCGCAGAGACTCCAGTTCATCGGAGCGATCCTGGACACTTCCCTGGGAAAAGCCTTGCCACGTGAGGTTAGGGCTCAAGATATTCTACAGATGGTCACCAAGTTTCAAAATGCCCTACGTCTCCCAGCCTTTGACTTTTTGAGGTTGCTAGGCCTCATGGCATCCTGCATTTTCCTAGTGCCAGAGGCTGGCCTGAGAATGAGATCTCTCCAGTGGGCACTGAGAACTCAGTGGTCACAATTCTCAGGGAGAATGACAGATCTTCTTCAGGTTCCCAACAGGGTGGCTCGAGACCTTCAGTGGTTGGCCTGTCAGGAGAACATTCTGAAAGGAGAGCAGTTTTGGCAACCTTGGCCGGAGATAACAGTAGTCACGGATGCCTCACTTACGGGGTGGGGAGCCCACGCCAACGACTTGACGATCAGCGGTCATTGGTCTCCATCGGAGTCCAGACTACATATCAACCTGTTAGAGCTGAGGGCCATCAGACCTGCGCTGAAGGCTTTTCTGCCATCTGTACAAGGAAATAATGTTCTGATAATGACGGACAACACAGTGGCCATGCATTACCTCAACAAAAGAGGAGGCGTAGGATCACTACCACTGTGCAGAGAGGCGATGCAGCTCTGGTTTTGGGCAATCCAAGAAGGAATCTCTCTATCGGCAGTTCACCTAGCCGGAGAGAAGAACTTGACAGCGGACGCTCTGAGCAGGCAGAGCACAGTCTCCCACGAGTGGGAACTAGCTCAGGAAGTCCTTCAAGAGATCTTCACCCTTTGGGGAACCCCTCAGGTGGATCTGTTCGCCACCAGTGTCAACAGGAAGTGTGATCTGTTCTGTTCAAGGGAATTTCCCACGAGAGGAGCTCTGGGAGACACGTTCATAGTGGACTGGGAGTTTCCACTCCTGTACGCGTTTCCACCAGTCCCTGTCATTCCTCAAATGATCAGGAGTTTGAGAAGATTCCGGAAAACCATGATCCTAATTGCCCCGGATTGGGCCAGGAGTACGTGGTACCCGGACCTTCTAGACTTGTCCATCTGCCCTCCAATTCGACTTCCACTCAGAGAGAATCTGCTCTCACAGAAGGGAGGTCAGGTTCTCCATCCAGACATCCAAACCCTCAACCTTCACGCTTGGCTTCTGAAAGGCTGAGGTACAAGGATTGGGACCTCCCTGATGACGTTATGGAGGTGTTGCTTTCGGCAAGAAGGCCAGCAACAAAATCTTTATACCGCTGCCGTTGTAACAGATTTTGCAGCTGGTGTAGAGAAGAGAATATCGACCCCTTTTCATGTGGTACACCAACGGTGTTATCCTTTCTACTCTACTTGGCAAATTCAGGCCTTCAAGTTGCCACTATCAAGGGCTATCTCGCAGCGCTACCCATCTTTAAACGCACTGCGGAAGAACCATCCTATTTCAAATTACCCTTGGTAATACAGTTTCTAAAGGGGTTAACTAACGTTTATCCCCCAAGACCATTCCAGGTTCCCCTATGGGATTTAAATTTAGTCCTAACTTTCCTGATGGGCACACCTTTCGAACCACTCCACTCTTGTTCGTTAAGGTTTCTTACCCTTAAGACTGTTTTATTAGTAGCACTTACATCTGCTAGAAGGGTGAGCGAGTTACAAGCTCTTTCTTGTAAACCCCCTCATACAATCTTTCACAAAGACAAAGTTGTTCTGCAAGTGAAGCCTAATTTCCTCCCAAAGGTGGTTTCTGAATTTCATATCACACAGAAGATTACCCTTCCATCTTTCTATCCTCCTCCCCATCCGGGGAAAGAGGAAGAGAGGTTACACAGGCTGGATCCAACAAGGGCTTTAAGTTTTTACATTAGTAGACTGGCTAGGATAAGACAAGCAGACCAGCTGTTTGTAGGCTACGCAGGTCACAAGCTGGGGCTACCGATAACTAAGCAGACCATTTCCAGATGGATTATTTTAGCCATTTTGGAATGTTATAAACTGGCAGGAAAAGAGCCCCCTCAAAATCTTAGGACTCATTCGACCAGAGGTATCGCAGCTTCATCGGCCCTCAAAAGAGGAGTGCCGGTTCGAGACATATGTGCGGCTGCCACATGGTCGTCCGTCCATACCTTTACACGGTTTTATAACTTGGATTCCTCCTCCAGTCAGGAAACTAGGTTTGGAAGGGCAGTATTGCACTCTATTCATCAATAAGAGGAAGCATGAAGTCAGTACTCCCACCTCCAATAACAGAATACTGCTATGGGAGCCTATCTAAGATAAGGAATACGTCGGAGGACACAATCCCTTCGAAGAACAAGTTACTTCTTACCTTGTAACGTTCTTTCGATGGGATGTTCCTCTGACGTATTCCTTATCGACCCTCCCATCCATCCCCGCAGTACTACTTCCCTTGTTGCAGCTTACGCTCCTTCAGGGTGATTAGTCTAGTCCAGAAAGAATTATTGTGGGCTACAAAACAGAACTGAGCAACGGACGCTGCGCGTGGCCTTTATAAGCAGGATGACGTCGTTACGGCGGCTGTCGAGGGACATCGACTCGGCGGACGTCGACGCGCACCGCCCTCTAGAGAGAAAAAATTTCCGAGGCCAGCAAAGCTGGAAAGAGATATCTAAGATGAGGAATATGTCGGAGGAACATCCCATCGAAAGAACGTTACAAGGTAAGAAGTAACTTGTTCACCTTTTGAGAACTTTGCAAAAGAACAACACCGAAGAGAACTTTCAAAAGATAAGATCTGCAAAGCAACAATATAGACATTTGGATAAAGATAAGATGCACCCTTTACCAACTTGATGCCGAAAAAATTCTTGAAACTAAAAAATCAAAATACAAGAGATGTATGGAGTCTCTTAATTCCAACGACTAATAGTCAACACCACTTAATACAGAATGTAGCAGAATCCAAGTGGAGAGAACATTTTGCCATCTTATACTGCAAAAGAACAGGTGATATGACAGCACATAACCTGTCAAACAAAGAGAATGGGAATATGATTTGGGATAAGGAAACCATATGAAGATTATTAAAAATCTAAATAAGTCACGTGCCCCCGGCCCAGATGTCTTATCAAATGAAATCATTAAACAAGTGCCAGAAGTATGGACAGACATCATGACACAAATTCTTACCCTAATCAATGCACATAACCAGATTCCAAATACATGGAAAAACGCAACACTGATTCCCATTTTTAAGCAGGGCAATAGAGAAGATCCAGTCAACTACAGGCCGATTGCCCTGCTTGATCCTCTGGGGAAAATATTTGGGACTCTTCTCCTGACTGAACTGTGCACTTGGGCAACAACAACAAAAAGATTTGCAATAAGACAAACTGACTTTGTCCGAAAAGTGGGGACAAATGTAAACGTTATTCTGCTCAATTTCATCAAACAGGAAGCGCTTTTGAAAAAAAGCAGAGTATGGGCAGCCTTTGTCGATTTACATCTAGCGTTTGATGACGTCAGTCGCCAATTGCTTTGGGCAAAACTAGAAAAATGGAACTGCTCTAGGAACATCCTTGAGCCCATATAATTGCTATACTCTAACACGAAGATGTGGGTTAGACTCTCTAAAGAAGGAGCCATTGACATCCTACAGACAAAGACAAATGCCATATGTACCAAAGCATTAAATGAATCGAAGGAAATACTAGCAATTCTAATGAATCAAAATATACCATTAGAAATGCTAATAAACCGCCCAAAAGAGGTATAGCGGAAAATGATGCAAATAACTGGTTGAAAACTATGACTGACAAGGCAAGATACCATGATAACCTATCATGCGATCTAGACATCACAGCAATAAACCAATTGCCAATTACTTGTTGATTTTTCCGGATAAAACCAACAGGAATACTTACTTGAAATTGCGTTTGAACATTCTCCCGACAAGATGCAGACTAGCCAAAACGAAGCAACTACTGATCTCACATCAGCACTGCAGATTTTGCCAGAATACGGAATGCATTGAAACTGTCTATCACATTATCATGGAATGCCCTGATCTGCAGACAGAAAGAGCACTCTGCAGAAATTATTTCAAGATATCTGAGACACGGACAGATACAGAAACAAGATGGGCACAGATCCTGTTAAGGCATGACCAGAGCCTGATATTTACCATCATCCAATTTTGGAATAAGATCATGAAATGGCTGTCCTGCTATGAGAAAAAAACCTATATTAAAACAGTACTGTTTATCGGACATATATGAAAGAATAAAATGAAAAGTTTAATTGTAGACTATATCATTTTTAATTTTTAAAAAAAGTACTTTTTTTGTCTTGTATTTGGCTATACCATTAGTGAATGCTTTTGGTTCTCTTTGGGAGGAGGAATCTAAGAAGGTAAAAAATCGATACTACCCTACCAAACCTTTCTTATCTCCATGTAGTGTAGGATCTTAAGAAACAGAAAATACCCCTGTACTGCTGCAAAAAAGTATAATTATAATGTCACTTCTCCTTACAGGTTAGAGGCAAAAGAAACCTGTGCTGCCAATGCAGAATGCTGTAATGTGATATGCAGAATCCATCTGGGAGCATAAGTGTTCATGAATTGGAGCTAAGGTCGTTTCAATGGCCCTAGTACATGTATAACTCTGGGAAGGAGCAACGTGTATGTGGGGTTTTCTGATAATTTTTCAGGCGTAATTATGCTCTTCCAACTAACGTGCCACAAAAACATCCGCTTCAGGCAATCACATGTGATAGTTATTCTCCCATTACATAAGCACATTACATTTTGTAAGGACAGCGATCTTTCAGATGGTACTCTGCTATCCTCATTTAGCACAACACAAAGGGCAGGATCCAGCTTATGAAATGCTCAGTGCAGCCAGTGACCATGTGTTATGAGGGTATATGTGTCTTCATGTAGATTTATTCAGCACCACACATCGGCAACGTTTTCAGCAAAGCACCTTCGGCAACTGTCTCATTAGGGTGCTCTGCAGTCCAGTAATATAACTGATGGAACATAATCCATTAAGAAAAATGCTCTGCTTGAAATCCTCCCTCTATAAATGCTCTTACTCCAACAGACTTGAACACTACTTCCACCCTCATTTTAAAACAAATGCAGATTTCATGCAGAGGAGCAGCAATTTTAGCACTCACAGGCTGTGGGGTCCTCTGCATGCAGTTTTAAATTACCACATTGTGGAGTGGACAAGGAAAGGTGAAAGGCAAAAAAAAATCATTTACTCTTTCATTTTTCCACTGTGTCTCATGGAAATGTAAACATCATCCACAAATTTGGCATTTCTATTGGGTCTGCCTTGTCTTCAGAAGGTGCAAATCCTATGGGAATCCATGTGTTGGGTTCCTTCATGAAAATCTTATGTACGCATACAATGAAGTGCACTCTCGAGACAGAGGACGCGAGCATGGGAGAGGTCTTATCTCCTGTCCCCTCCTCCATCTCATCATTGCGGCAGAATGAGGCAGCACATTAATTGGAAGTGTAAAAGGATTCATATAACGTACTATCTCGTTTAGAATTAGGCTGTTCTCTTCCAGCTCTTCCATTTCCTGTGGTGTCCCTCAAGGATCCTCTCTTACCACCTTGCCTTTAACGTTAGACCTTTTGCCAAACTGATCAAAGGCTCTACTTTGTGCTTTCACAACTACCCAAATCTACTTTCTATTGGTTCATGGTGCTGTTGAATCCATTCATGTCTCTGAATGCCTAAATGCTATTACTAGGATGAAAAATAATTGGCTTTGCCTTAATGGCTCCAAATTGGGCATCTTGATTTTCTCCAATACTCCTATGTCCCGTCCCCTTTCCTCCATACTTATGGGGCATCCCTCCGTCCTGTGGGACAGGACCAGAGCACTTTGAAAAAGCATCAAAAATGTAGCAAAACATTTTTAGTCCTTCCTCTCTTACTGCGCGGGGGCACAGCACGTGGCTCTAACCCCGCCCATTGTGGCTCCGCCCCACGCATCGCCCATCAGTCCTTTTCTCCGCTTGCTCGGGACTGGACGCACTTGCATCTGTGGAAGAATTTATTCCTTTTTTCCTCTTCTCTGGCTCCCGCTAGCGATCGCGTAATAGTCTGTCTATGTCGTTTAAACTAGACTTTCCAGATTGTTCATCGTGTCATTGACGCTTCGCGAGGGCGGATCGCCATCCTCTTTGTTTAGAGTGTTTGGGTCCGGATCACCGTTGGAACTCCTGTTTTTATAGTGATTCCCTTTCGGTCTGGGCACTTCAACGTCCGTTAGAGCGGTGGGAGTAGGTATTTCGACCTACTCCTCCTTCGCATTTTCAATCTTTCATCGACGAAACGAAGAAAAGCCCGGTAAGTTCTTTACTTTTCCGAGCACCCCGGCCCGGAGACACATTCCCGGGGTCCTCCTGTGCCGGGAGAAGCGTCGACCGCTCTATCACCGGGGCTTGCCCCGAGGTGCCTTCTGGGCCTAATAATAGTACCAGAGTTTTCTCTGAGGGTCTCCGTAAGGGGCCTGTGGATACCGGAGTACGCTCCGAGGCCCCTCCTGTGGCTGCTTGTAGACCTAGTTCTACTGAGTCGTGGGGTACCCGAGCTCGCTCTGAGGCCTCTTTATTGGCTTCGGTCAAAAGTACCGGGGTGCGCCCCGAGGCCTTGGTTGGGCTTGGTGTTACCGAAAGCATGTTCGAGGCCCGTGCTGGAAAGGATGCGACCGGACTTGGGTCCGAGGTCCCTCGTGCAGAGGCCAAGGAAACCAACATTTCTGAGAGGCCTGAGATGGCCTCATTGGTGAAAGCTGTTTCTCACCGTTCCTGCTCTTGTGGTGACGCCAGAACTGTTGAGGGGGCCAGGAGTGGAAGTTCCTCCTTTACCAACAGTGCCGAGGTCCTTCCTGTGAAGGCTAGTTTGGCTATTGGTATGTCGCAAAAACATTCCAGGCCACATATTACCGGCTCAGCCAGGTTCCTTGCATAAAGGCTAAAATGAAGACCCCTGATCCACCGATGGGGACCCCTGCCTCACTTCCACATGTGCTGCAGTTCCCCTCAGGTGACAGCAAAATGGCAGCCATTCCCGCCACGACCACGGTGGCCATTTTGGGCGCTTCTCCCACAACTACGCCTTGAGCCTCAGGTGTGGGGAGTGGTCCTGTAGGTGAACATAAGGTTCCGTTTGCGCACCCGTTCCGTCCAGTTTACGACTGAATGCTCGTATGCCCCTTCCGCATAACATCTCGCTGCCTGTGGGTTCGGCACCCTTGATTTATGTGGACACTTCAGGGGATGGGCCAGCCTGGCAACCCTCCCCTCTGCGTCCGTGGAATTATCCCCCTCATGAGAGGCCTTCTCCGGCAGCTCCAAAGCTTTCTCTGCAGGGTGCTTTTTTTGGCAAATTTCAGATACTCATGCGTACTGACCCCATGAGGGAGTATTTCAAGGGTCTTTTTAGGGAGATATGCCCGCCTGCGCCCCCGGCTCCACCCGCGCCTCCAGTGGTTCCGCTGGCGCCGCCTTTGCCTACGGTGCCGCCCCCAACCCTCCCGCCTTTGCCTCCGTTGTCCCCGTGGACAAGGCGGTGCCTGACACGGTTCAGCAGACCCCTGACCTGTCGGATGATGCGCAAGGCGATCAGGACAGCAAAGACCAGCCCTGCTCTATTAGAGCTTTTCACGACCGGATACTGTACATGATGTGCCTTTTGGATGTTCCAGTGCCTGAGGCACCCGCTCCGCAGGAGGGTGTGCTTTCGGGGGTGTTCAACTTGTCTCCTTCGGAGCGTACCGGCCTGTTCTTGCAGAAGGACGTTTTGGCCGAGGTCTGTAGGGCCTGGGAAAAACCACACTCTGGACATTTCTTCATCAATAAGAAAATTGACACGCGATACAGGCTGCATTCTTCGGAAGAGGTGGCCCTAGCATCTTGTTCGCCCCCCTCCTCCACGCTGGTGGCTGCGGCCATGTCCAGGCCTGCAGCATCCTCTTCTACGACGGCTACTCAGGTCCTGTGAAAAGAGGACAAACTCCTCGACTCCCTTGAGAGGAAGATTTGTGCTAACTCGGCCCTGCAGCTCCGGCAGGCCAATGCAGAACTGGTGTTAGCGGGGGCGAATATGAAGATGTGGAAAGGTCTGTCGGAGTTCGAGGAGTTCATTCCGGTCGAGAAGCTGGAAGATTTTAAGGCGGGATTGTCCGATGCCAGGGTCTTGGCCCAGGATCTGCTGGAGGCCGCGGCTCATCACGTCGACACTTCGGCTCGGGGCCTTATCCTGGGAGTTGATACCTCTCGACAGGCGTGGTTGTATGCCACTAAGTTCTCAAAGGAGGTGCAGGACAAGGTGTTGGACCTGCCGTTTGACCGTAAGGAGCTTTTCTATTCCACAATGGATGTGGAGCTGACCAAAATAAAGGACAGCACCCAGACAGCCAAGTCCTTGTCCGTCCTGGTTAAAACTCCTTTTAGAACCCAGAGACCGTTGTCACAAAGCCGGCCTTCCATTGGTTTCAGAGGGTTTCTAGATCGGAAATCCCGTAGAGTCGATACCCCTTCGGGTAATTCTCGCGAGAGGCAGCAACGGACTCTGTTTTTCTCCCGCTCCTCATCCTCCTCCTCAGGTTCAGGTGTTAACACCACTGAAAAGCCTGTCAAATGAGGGTTCTCCGCACTCGCACGAGACGCCGGTGGGAGCACGCATTGCGTATCACTGGGAGGTGTGGCAGACCATCACCGAGGACCGGTGGTTCTTGTCAGTCGCTCGGCGGGCTTCCGCTTACCCTTACCCCCTACAACACCCTTCAACCCTCCTTTCCAGCCGTCGGGATCGTCCTCCCTAAAAGCCGAGGTTCAGAAACTGCTGGACTTCAGAGCTGTGGAACCCGTTCCCCTTGGGGAGCGAGGGGAGGGTTTCTACTCCCTGTTTACGGACTACTCCCTTCTAGGGTGGGGTGCGATGTTGGATCTTCTTCAGGTCTCGGATCTTTGGTCGCCTCAGGACAAGCTCCTGCACATAAATCATCTGGAGCTTCTGTCGATCTTCCTAGCGCTCAAGGTGTTAAGACCGATCATTGCCAACAAAGTGGTCAGTATCCGCACAGACAATGTGGTGTCAATGTATTACATCAACAAGCAAGGGGGCACCAAGTCTCCCCCTCTCATGGACCTGTCCATCCAGATTTGGGAGTGGGCGGTTCGTCATGGTGTCTGGCTAGTTGCAGTACACATTTCGGGCCAGCTGAATGTCATGGCAGATGCCCTCAGTCGGTGGACGATGGTCAGCTACGAGTGGGAATTGAAGGCAGAGATCCTCTCATGGATTTTCCTGCTGTTGGGCATTCCGGAAGTGGACCTCTTCGCGACAGCAGCAAACAAGAAGCTTCCTCTGTATGCCTCCAGAAACAGGCTGGTAGCCTCTTCTGTGGGGGATGCTCTCGAGATTCCATGGCACAACATGAGGGATTATGCTTTCCCGCCTCTGCGGACGATTTGCAAGCTGAAGAACACAGTGAACTGTTCTCTTCTACTCATAGCCCTGTGGTGGCCGGCCAGGTTTTGGTTCTCAGAACTTCAACAGCTGTTGGTGTGTCCACCGATCAGGTTACCGGTGAGTCCCAATCTTCTTCACCAGGGAGATCAACAGCTGTGGCACTCCTCCCCACAATCGTTCAGCTTGGCGGCATGGTGCCTGAGTTCAGGTCTTTAGAACATCTCAGCCTGTCTGCGGATAACATGCGCGTTATTCAGGCAGCCAGGAAACCCTCGACTAGGTCTCAGTACAGAAGCAAATGGCTCAGGTTCTGTCATTGGTGTTTACACAAACAACTGGACCCAAGGGCGGCTATAATTGACACTGTACTGTCCTTTGTGTCCCACCTAGCAGAGTCGGGAATTCACGTTCTGTCTTGCAGAAGTTATCTTTCGGCGGTATCCGCCTACCTATCGACGGACCAATGCTCTTACTCTGTCTAATCCAGTGGTTAAGAGACATTCCGCAGGTTTGACACGCCTTTATCCCATGGTTCCTAATCCGCACACATTGTGGGATCTAAATGTGGTCCTTACGGCGTTGGGCCATAAAACTGTCATGATTCCTGCCCTCATATTCCCAGCCCTCCAAGATGTCAGGCTGGAGCCAGGCCACAATCACCTACATGGCCCTCAAGGGCCTCTCCATCCCTTCAAAGACCCACTTGGAGTCAGACTTAGTGCTTGTGGCACCAGACTCACTCACTCCCATAGTATAACATTGGGGATTGGACTTGTAGTGCATTGATGGGGACAAGATGGATGCCCCCACATATTTTGGTTTCCAGAACTGCATGTGCAGTCTAGTCTTTTGGGTGTGGTTCAGCCCAGAGACACCTGGGATATCCAGAGTCTATTTAAGCCACGCCCAGGCTGAGCAACATGCTTTGCGTTTTCTGCACCTGCAGCGTGACACTCATCGTGTTTGGATCGGTCTCCAGTAGGCCTGCATCTTTCTTCTGCGCTCAGCTCTTGCAAGAACACTGTTGGGAACAGCCTTACCTTGGGGCACTTCTGCCCATCATTCATCGCTCCTTCTGTTCTGCAGGCATCTTCGGCGGTGTCATTCCCATCGCAGCACGCCTCTTCCTAAGGAAAAGGGAAAAGAACAGAAAAAAGGCATTAGTAAGCATTCAGCAAATCTTCACTTATTTTTAAAGACTGTACGAGCTTCAAACGCTTACCTGAATCCCAGCCGCTCTGGGGAACTCTGTCTCCGGAACTTCTCATCCATCTGCAAGAGGGAAAAGACACTCCAGGTTAGCGTGGAAGCATCTAGAGGCGCTGCATACCGCGCTTACTCACCGCATTTCTTCTTCATAACCGGCATCATGCTGAAAATGTCGCGGCACCTAAAAGACACAGAAAAAGAACTCAGTTCAATACAAATACGAAAGGGTCGCATCGCGCATTGTGCTCTCGCTCACCTTCAGCGCTACTCATCTCAGCAGCACTCCGCCATCCCTGGACGCCGGCCATCATCTAAGGAAGGAAAGGAACAGAGTTACAGAACTGTTCAAAAGACTCATTATACTTACCGGTCGGACTCTTGCCAGTGAAGTAACTAGGCAGCAACAAGCCCGCATCAATCAACGCGCCCCTGCGCTCAAAGCAGGATGGAGAGCACACTTTCCAAGAAAACAAGGTGAGCTGTGGATCAAAGGGAAGGGTTGGACCCCGGGGAAGAAGGGGTTCAAGCACACAGAGACAATTGGGAGTTAAACTCTACCAATCCTATGTTTCAGGCCCAGCCTCCAGTCGAGTAGACTCCAGGGAAGGGTTTGAGGTCGTAGGAGGTCGGAACAGGCTGAGTGACGACCCCGTGGATACTAGGTGAGCGTTACAAAACCCTTCGACCAATGGCCACGGTGGACCTCAAGCACCTGCCGTGGAAGGTGTCCTTTTTGGTTGCCATTACCTCAGCGATGCTTGTGAGTTGGCTCCAGGCTTTGTCAGTCCCTTATTGGTTTTTCACAAGGATAAGGTGGTCCTACGGACAAACCCTTCTTTCCTGCCGAAGGTGGTCTCTGATATCTATCTAAATCAGTCACTCTCCCTGCCGGTGTTCTTCCCGAACCCTGCATCAGAAGCGGAAAGGGTTCTACACTGCTTGGATGTTAGAAGGGCTCTTAAGTTCTATCTGGACAGAACTTCCGAATTTAGGAGCTCTTCTCAACTGTTGGTGACCTTTGGTAATCCACAAGGTAAGCAGGCCTCTAAGGCGACTATCTCCAGATGGATTGCTGCCTGTATTACGGAGTCTTACACTGTCCAAGGACTGCAGCCTTCTAAAGATATTCATGCCCACCTGGTGTGGGGTAAGGCAGCTGCAGTTGCCTTTCAGAAATATGTCCCCTGTGAGACCATCGCAAAGCTGAGATGGGCGGGGTTATGGCTGCCTGCTGTGCCCCGCGCAGAAAGAGAGGAAGGACTTAAACATTTTTGCAACATTTTTGATGCTTTTAGGACAAACACAGGACAGAGGGATGTCCCATAAGTATGGAGGAAAGGGGATTATGGGCTAGGAGTAAGGTGGTCCAATGGTGAGTAACCTGGTTATTCATCAGCTCTCTCATCTTGCCCTCGGGAAAAATAGACCCTGGGTGTCGCACCTGATCTTTCTATCTCTGGGTTGTACCTCAAATTCATAATGGATAACAACCTTTCACTTTCTTCCAATAGCTCAACTCTAATCTTCTTACATTTGCACATACAAACCATTAGCAAAATTATACCCCTAAACTCCCTCAACCAAAAGATGATGATTATCTTACTACTGGATTGTTTGCCCTGTGTTACTGTTTGCTGGGCTTCTCTCTCCTTTTCCCTCGACAGACTTCAAGTTGTCCAGAACTATGCAATCAGATTAATCTAAAGTTGTCCTGAAAGGGATGACATTAAATCGCTTGGCACCCTCTTCTGTTTGCTCATCAAAGAATGATGAAATTCAAACTCCTATGTGTTGTCTTGAAAGATTTTCACTGATAAAGCCCAGACTTTTCCAAAGACAAATGGCCATCTTCAGCCCACCTCACAACCTTAGATCTTCAGCACAGAGCTTTTTCTCCTGCCAGACCTTTCGCTAATCCTATCTCAGAGCATGAGCCCTATTGGATTTGGGTTCTTCCCTTTGGAACAATGCCCCTCCAAATCTATGGCTCTTCTCAAATCTTTTCATCTTCAGAAAGGTCCTGAAAACTAATTTCCTCTCCACTGCTTGCTAATGTTTTCAAAGTCTTATCTCCTCCTCAAGTGCCCTGAAGTCTCCTAAGCAGCGAGTTTGGTTCTATACAATAAATCATAGACAGAAAGAGGCCAACCAGATGGGAGTTGTGTCTCCAATATGATATTTCCCTGCCATTGCCGGCTCAATTGAAGGCCAGTGACAGTGT
Organism: Ambystoma mexicanum; assembly: GCF_040938575.1. Classification (NCBI taxonomy): domain Eukaryota; kingdom Metazoa; phylum Chordata; class Amphibia; order Caudata; family Ambystomatidae; genus Ambystoma; species Ambystoma mexicanum. The sequence goes on along the minus strand of NC_090926.1, from coordinate 1,085,274,761 downwards.
GTTCTTGCATTAGTTGCAGGTTTTCTGATTTTCATTGAGCAAAATTCTCTTTTGTTTTTAGTGTTTGATGATGCACTAGTGGATCCCGTGAGAGTGAAGTATGTATCATGGATGGGCAAGAGTTAGACCTTCAGGGAGGCATGCCTCCTATTTTCACAAGAAGGTTCATATATGCCTTTCCATCATCTATACTACTATCCCAACCCTTTCATGTTTAGAAAAGCCTGCATGTGAAATAATCCTTGTGATTGTTATTTAGCCTACCAAGCGTTGGTTCTCCAATGTCTTTGGGCTGGTAGCAGTAGACCACCTTCCACTACTCTTAGGACCTTATCTAATGACAAGCATGTTACACAGTTAGTGATCCCTGTGATCAACCTATGTAAGCCCTTTAATCTCTACGGTTCTGCCTTCCTCAATCCTTTCAGTGTAAACACCAATGATAATTCAGGTAACAAAGAAGAAATCTTCCAGACTCCAGTAGAAGATTAAGTGCTCAGGTTGTGTGCACATTAAAACATTGATGTTCAGTCCATGTGTTGACAAAACATGTCAACATACATTTCACTTGATTAAGTCTTAGCCATTTTAGTTACTCGAGGTCAGTGTACCTATTTGCCATTGTAGCCTTAACATTAAACCTTTGTGGAAATTAGGTCTTGAAAATACCTTTTGAGGGACTTCTGCACCTATACTCTCCAGCAAGGAAAAACTCCACCTAATTTGGGATTTTAATATTCAAATCGAAATGTTTATTGTTTTTAGTTTAGATGTTCACAAAATCAACTTGTAGCTTTGCATGGCACCATGTGTATATTTACCAAATGTAAAAACTATATTGGTCTGCCCATTCAAGTTCATAAATTCAGCTCATAGTGAATTTTGATATACAAAAATTGAAAACAATGTTAGTTAACCCGACAGACAGAAACCAAATAACATGTTAAGTGTCTAGTCATTTATGATCATTTTTTGGTCTCATTCTATTGGGAACATACCCGTTATCTTTTCGCTAGGTCAGTCCCCAGTACGGTCAGCCTCCTACTAAGGGACTAGGTTCTAATAATTTGGTACCAACAGATATTTACGCACTTTTTTAGACACTACACCACCCACTCATGCCAATAAAAAGGTAACCTAGTCTGTATCCTGCCTTCTCATAATATTGGTTTTAAAATGGCTAAGCTCTCTTGTCCCAGAAACTTACAATAAAACAGCAGACAGACTGAATTGTCAACCAAAGGTTGTAAAAGGGGCAAACTCTGCTAGAATTTTTAACCAAGCCCTACCACTGCATATATATTTGAAATACTGATTTTTATGTTGTATCTCCAGTTCGGGCATAACTTGTTGAACCCATGGCTTTTGAGAGCAACACATTTTGGTGGTTGCTATGTCAGTTTACAAAAATGTGACGTTTCATACCTAACATGTTAGAAAATTAGGGCATTCAACTTCCCCCTTTTTTTGGTTTATCTGCCTTTCAAAGTTGGAAATTTCCTTTACAAACTAATTTTCTTGGCTGTTTTAAGTTAATTGTGGATTATATAATCTATTACATTACTCCAGTAGATTGCTATTGATGGAGCTAAACATGAGAAAGGTGCCTTCTAAGTTTCTGCTGCCCATTGGGCTGCAGCTTGTTTATTGGAGTGCTCATTTTGTGTGTGTGTTCAGTTTTAGGTGCTGTTAAACTGAATCAGAGGCACTGAGATTAATCCACTATAAGAGGATACAGTGCTGGATCAAATATTAATAGAATATAAATGCTAGCATGTGTTACCATCCCGTCCAATACTTGAAATATTATTTTAACAGGCTCAACTACATAGCACAAAAACAGATCTGAGCATTTCCAATTTGATAGAGGAATGTAAAGCATATAAGAAATATATCTCTTTGAAAACTATTTCAAGTACTCTCATGCCGTGTTTGAGAAAGGTGTGACAACTAGACCACCTCCAGGCAAAAGCAAAAATTCATAGATGTACATCAAAATTGCACAATATGGATTAGTATAATAAGAACAATAATCTAGGCTCGTAAGCATATGCATTTGACGTTTCCACTTTTTAAAGAATGTTTTTAAAAAGTACAGTACAAGAATGCATGCATCTATCAGATTTTAAAATCACTGAAGATTTATATTCTGAAAATGTCTTATCTTTGAGTGGCTGGTCAGAGTAACACAAATATATTAAAATGTATTAATGGGAGAGAACACATAGTAAAAGGGACACATTGTTATGTTGACAATATTGCACTTAATGACAAAAGTTTAAGTTAAGATGTGTGTTCTGTTTTTGAGATGCATATTTTCTATCAAATGTTTATTGAATGTATGTTAATATATGCAAATGTGCTGCTGTTTAGGCCCTTTCTATCTTTTACTGGGATTTAACAATGAAAAATATATCAATGTATCTTGTTCTTTTGTTATAAAGTAGATGAGATGTTAATGCATTCCATTGCTTTTTTAAGAGTTTATATCCACATAAAAGGTTTTAAATGTAAATGTTCATCCCCTCTCTTAAACACTGTACCTGCAAAGATTGTTGCACTCTGCCACATGCAAGAAAATGGTATTAGAAAGTTTGTTATTGTGTGAATAAACATGCATGTAAATGAAGGGAACAATTCTATGAAAAGTTTTGTATGAAGAGATTTAGGCATCTAACGAGTTGAGGGTGTCGGCGGCAGGGGGCAGCCGGTGACCGGGCGGAAGAGGGTGATAGTTTAGTGTGGATCGCGAGGTTCCTTTCAATAGCTAGGTTGAAGTAATGGTCAGAAAGAGAGTCACACTATGCTTGGGACCCAGGGGACGGAGGGGAAGAGCAGAGGGGAGTCTTGTACTCAGAGATGATCTTGTGGAGTTCCTTGCTGGGGTTGTTTGCATTGGCGATTTGGAAGGTGTAGAAGGCATGGTTGGCTTTTCTAATTTCAAATCTTTAGGCTCTCATATTTCTTGCAAGAGTGGCTTTGTTTTGGGGTGAAGGGTTGGTCCGCCGATGGCGTTGAGGGTTTTGAGGGATTTCAGACTAGGGCTGAAATACCCGGTGGAAGGAGCTGTGTGGTCAGAAGGGAGTTTTGCAGGATTAAGGGTGATATTGCACCATAGAGCCATTGGTCGAAATGGTCTGCGGAGGGAGTCCCTCCTGGAGGTGGAGATTGGGAAACGAGGAGAGTAGGGAGGAGGATAAAACCAAAAAGATGGTTACCATGTTCCAGAGTAGGATCCTTGGGGAGTCCGCAGGAGAATGGAGGTGGGGAGTGAAGGGGGACACGGGAGTCAGAGCTGAGCAAAATATAGCGGAGTGATCAGTCCCCAGGACAGGGCGGGTGAGAGACGATGAGATCAGGTTGGACGAACTGAACACTACATCCAAGGTGTGCCCTGATATGAGCTTGGTCCTATGGAGGGCTTCCAGGTTGTCAAGTAGATGACGGGTCATGGGGCTGGAGGGGATAACAAACCTGATGTTTATATCACCAAGGACGGTAAGTGTGGGATGAGAGATCACTCAGTCTGCGAAGGTACTGTTATAGCGCAGGGGTCTGTAAGGGAGGAGGAAGCTGATGGAGAAAGTGGGAGGCAGATGGAATTTGACTAGCAGGGATTTGCTGTTATCACTGCAGGGTTGATTCTTGAAGGGTAAGGGTGTGAGGTGTGGTTTATGGAGCAATAGCTATTCCACCGGCGCTGCAGGTCTGTTGTGGGTGATGTGAGTGGTCGGCAATGCGAGGCGGACAACCTTTTGATGATTTTTCAAAACATGCCATTTTATTAAAGTATAAATGATATTAAATGCCTCACTATCCCTACTCTGATGAGGATTTCCCTGCCTAACAAAACTAAAGGGAAAAACCCTTAACACAGGATGTCTGGCGCTCACATTTAAACATCAATTGCAAAAGAAAATATATGGCAATTCAGATAAAATCAACAATTAAATTCAGTTTCTTGATAACCTTTTAGTAACCTGGTTGAACTCCCTTCCCCAGGATTCAAGGTGTATTCAGCTTCAATGTTTATCAAAAGAAATCTACATAGGTAGCAAAATCTCAATTCAGTTCTTGAAGTCTCAATTGTAAGGTAAAGTTGTGTTAACCAAAGTTCCAACAACATCAAAGTTGCTCTTCGTGGTGAAATGGTCTTTCCACTTCTTAAGAATAACAGTGTTATTCCCACCAGCCACAATGCTTTGCAGCCGCTTCCAGTTATCTAAGAAGACTTAACACAGTTAAAAAAGGAATACAACTTCTATAAATGTTAGTGAAACACACACATTGGTTAATTATTTAAAATGTCTATATTCAATATTAGGATTCTGTTATGATGTTGTTGATTACATGGAGATTCTGCTATGTATGGAAAAGCTAGAAGTCATGGAATGTTTACTACCTCAAGTTCTAGTAAGGTAACAGAATCTGTGTTTACTTGTTTGCTTCCAGTGTTCTAGGTTTTGTCAGTTGAAGTTGTCTCTATTTCAGTAAGGGGCCTCTGCTGTTGCTGGGGGTCTTTTCACCTCTTAACTTAATAAATATATATTATGAAGACTTGCCTGTTTTCACGAGTGTCTTCATAACAATGGCGACGAGGATGGGATGTTGACAGAAGACTGAGAAGACTCCCAGCAGCGATTCCATACCTGCCGCTCCGCTTTCCCCAAGCGTAGCAGCGGCCATCGAGAGAAAAGCTCCATCGTGCACTGCTTTGTGCGATAGGCAGCTCCGCTAACGCCCGGCGTTGAGCGGCCACCAAACAGAATCCGGCAGCCCCGCTCACCAAGTAAGTGTTTGCGCCACCTCTCGTAAGCTCAAGGCCCCGCCTCTCCTCGCAACGATTGTCTTGCTTCTTGTTCCGGCCACTCTTTATAAAGACGGCGCAGCGTTGCAAAGAGGGTTCATAGTAGACTGGCTCCTACGGTCTTGGAGCGGCGCTGCCTCACCTTCACATAACGTCTGTCTGAAATCTGACGCGGTGCTCCTGGAAGGGGAGGGGAAAACGAAGGAGGAAGAAGATTACCATATATTCGGTAGCTAAGGCGCATCAAGAATCAAGAAAAGGTAGCAAACCTGGGATCCTTGTGTGCATATATCGACGGGGTCCTGCCTGCTGATTGAATCGGAGATATAAATGAAATAGATTTTCTATTTATGTCATTAGGCACTAAGCCAGCACAAAGAGGCACGAAGGAGCATAGGGAAAAAGGAAAAGCAGAGGATCAAAAGCTGCAAGGGTTTAAGGTTGCAAGTTTACCAACCTTCAGCATGCTAAAGGACATTGTGTCAAGAAACTAAGTTTCAGAGAGTCACCTAGTGAAAAACTGAATAAAGCAAGCAGCGTTTCGTTCTGGTGACTGTCACAGCACCCAATCACCATGAAAGGTGTTTTCTGTGTGTCAAAGCAAGGAAGAGAGAAGAGGATAAAGAGAAGAGGAGCAGTTTCAGCCACAGGAGCATGGCAGGTTTACCAGGGATAGCAGGTCCACCAATCTTTATGCCAATACCTGGATCTGCAAAAATTCCATGGGCCCAATGGCGCACGGATTTTTACATTATATGAAGGCAGCCGGCAGAACATCGTATTCTAGCGAAAGGAAGTTGGCATTGTTATTACATTTCCTAGGGTATAAAGGCCGAAGAATATATGAAACTCTTCCCCAACCTTCGGGCGATGGTGGCGGTGATGATGTGAATGAATTTGACTTGGCTCTGTTGAAGCTGGACAAACATTTTAACCCTAAAACCAGCACAATACTGGAACGCTTTAATTTCCGCATGCGGGTACAGGGCCATGGAGAGTCTGTGGAAGAGTATGTAACGGCATTGCGACACCTGGCATTATCTTGCAAGTTTCAGGAGGCGTTTGACGAACACATCCGCGACCAGTTCATGACACACTGTAGATCCAATAAAATTTGCGAGGAACTATGGTTAAGAGATTAACCCAATTTGGATGAAGTATTAGACGTTGCTAGGCGTGTGGAACATTTGCTAGCGTATATTGCCAAATTATCAAAGAATGAAATGGGAGAGCCAAAGGAAAACAAAACTGAAATACTAAACGTGGTGGATGCGAAGAGCAAAAGAAGGGGGAAGAACAAGCAGACGAGCCGAGTTGCAGTGGAAGAGAAAAGAAACCAAGATCCGCCACAAAGAACTGAAAAAAGAGATGAGAGACTTTTCGATGCGCGAGTGGTACGCATTTTGCCTCTTCCATCGTATGTCCTGGTCGCATAGCTACTTGTGCGAAGTGCAAAAGGAAAGGACATTTCGCGAACTGTTGCAAGAACTATCAATTTGGACAGACTGGTCAAAAGAAGGTTCTCTATGTGAATGAAGAAGAAGAAGATGGAAGGTCGTCAGAGGAGGAAATAACACTACTGATGCAGAATGTCATTGTTAATACTATTAATGTCGTAATGGAGGGTGAAAGTGCAGAAGACTGTGAACGTCCGTATGCGGTGTTGAGTGTAAATGTTCATAAGGTTTCCATGATGGCCGATTCTGGTTAAAAAATGACTGTAGTATCCAGAAGTGTGTTTGAGAGGGAGATGAAAGATGTAGTGTCTGACTTATTGAAACCTGACATAAACCATGGAGAGTATAATCAGGATAGGATTGAGTTGTTGGCCTATGCTTGGAGTAAGTTTGAATTTAAAGGACGGAAATGTGACGGTAAAGTGTACATTACTAAAAAGGGTCAATCCTTACTGGGATGGAGGGAACAGAAGAATCTAGCCATCAGACTTGATCCCAATCAAGCAGAACAAGTACCGCAGGCGTCATCATCATGCTCAGTTTCCAGCAAGAATGTGACAGATCATGGTAGAGTGATAAGACATTGCGGAGAGTGAAAGGTTTTCAACACCAGATAATATTTAAAAAAGGCAGTACGCCCGTTGTGGCGAAACTTAGGCCTGTGCCTTTCTCTTTACGAGAAGGTGTCAAAAGAGAGATTGAGAAATTGTTACAGATGGGCGTCATTGAGAGAGCAGGAGGAGTTGAGTGGGTATCCCCTGTTGTGGTCGTCAAAAAGAGTTCAGGTGATCTGAGACTATGCATAGACATGCGTGAACTCAATAAATGTGTGATGGTTGATAGACATCCATTACCAAACATGGGTGAGATGCTAACCATGGTTGGTCGAGGCAAGGTTTTTTCGAAACTCGATATGACATCTGCATATCGCCAAGTTGAACTGGAGGAAGGGTGTAGGAAAGTTACGGCCTTCATCACTCATGATGGAGTGTTTCAATTCAGAAGGATGTCTTTTGGTTTGGCGTCAGCCTCATCAGTGTTTCAAAAGATTATGGATTGTTTGCTCAGAGGTGTGAGCGGAGTATTTTGCTTCCAAGACGACGTGTTAATATGTGGTGAAACGATAGAAGAACATGACAAAAACTTGTGTAGAGTGTTGAAGATCTTTGAAGAGAGGGGTATTACTTTAAGGGAAGAAAAGTGTAAATTTGCTGTATCTAAGGTGGACTATTTGGGTCACGAGGTGTCATGTGAGGGCGTAAGACCCAAAGAGGGTATTGTAAATCTATAAAGGAGATTGAGAAGCCAACTACCAAGAGTGAACTATGTTCATTTTTGGGCATGACCACATTTTATCAAAAATTTGTAGTGAACTATGCCTCCAAAGTACAGGAAATGAGGAAAATTTTGAGGAAAGGTGCAGATTTCATTTGAAATCGAGAGTATGATTTAGAGTTTGCTAGAGAGATAGACATTAGGATGTTTCCATACGGAAAAATGATCTATCATTACTGTTGATGCTAGTGAGGGTTGTCTGGGTGCCATCCATTCACAGAAACAAGGAGATGGTCACGTGGCCTGAAGGGTGCAGAGTTAAGATATCCGGTTCTTGAAGAAGAAGCTCTGGCGTGTTATTGGGCAGTTGAGCGGTTTAGAAATTTTGTTTGGGGTGTGTAGTTTGTGATCCGGATGGAATTCTTCCATTTATATTGGGTCCGACAACTTAATTTATGTTTTGCAGGAATGTTACTACACCTGCGTACTCACCGCAACAAGCACCAGTGCTTGATAGATTGGGTATCAGACGCGAATATAATACGCGCAGTAATTCTTGAATTTTTCCTTTCTCTCACTCGGATGGGATACACGGGTGAGCATCTCTGTCTAGTCATCCCGCACCTGTCTCCCCACATTGTACATGGTTCATTTAGGCTCATAACCAGTCTCTGAGTTCCACTAGCATGCAGCCCTCTTATTCTATTCTTTTTGGACAGGAAATGGTGCCTGGACATCATGCTCTTGAACAGGGATTTCTCTATTGCAATTTGAAGTCACATGCGTGCATTAAATGAAAGGATATATATATATACTAAAAATACTGGTTAAACCTTGGGTGCTATATAGGAGCCATTTCCACCATGCAAGGCATATGGTCATATTGCTATAACAATGTGAACTTGTGTTTTAACGGTGTTGTGAATTTCTAATGGGGCTCACTACCCCTTTCGTTTCTCTCTCCTGTTCTGGGTTTTTGATCTTCCAGTTTTATGATGATTTGTTCCTGGCCGCATCAATTGTATTTCTACTTCACCTATGGTAATGTATTGGTTTTGCATGTTGATTTTGGTCTCATAATTTGTTTGTTTTATCCCTGGCCTTTGTCCCCTTGACCACCCTCCCCTGTTGATAATCCATACTCCAATTTTTGATCTGATGGGATATTTTGTTGCTGTTTTTGCCTTTTGAATTGGCTTTTCCACACATGTATTTTTTGTAAAATGTCATATGTGCAATACTGGTCTTTGTTTTTGTGTTTGTTTAATGTACAGTCTTGTATTTGTTCATTTATAACGCTCAAGCCATCGGGCCCGTAGGCATCAGGGCGCAATTTGTACAAAGTTACAGAAATGCATATAAACAGACATAAAAATTACATAGACAGAATTGTTAACTGAGTTTCTATCTACATACAGTGGTTTCAGTGCCGCTTAGGCTTAACAGTGGATATACCCATAGGGTGTACAGAGAAAAATAGTAACGGAGGTCAGTGGGCCAGGGTATGTATGACAAGGGCGCAGAGCATGTCTTAGTGCTGGTCAAAAAGCCAAGATTTGGTTTTGGCTTTAAATGTGTTGAATGAGTCTTCAGCTCTGATTGTAGCGGGGAGGGAGTTCCATAGCTTAGAGGCTAGGACAGGGAAGCTAGAGCCCCCCCCCCGCTTTTTGAAGTTTAAATCTAGGGATCGATAGACGGTGGGTCTGGGCAGTTCTTAGAGGTCGGGAGGTCGAGTGGCAAGGCAGCCAACTGCAGAGGTAGATAGGGGGCCTTGTTAGCCAAGCATTTGTGAGTAAGGGCAAGTGATTTTAGTGAAATTCTCTGCTTGACAGGTAGCCACTTTAAGTTGGTTCTAGATTCTGAAATGTAGTGGTTGCGGGGGATGTTTAGGGCTGCACGAATTGCATTGTTCTGGGTTATTTGGAGTCTATTCAGGTTCTCTTGGCCGGTACCTAAGTAAAGAGCACTACAATAATCAATTTTGGCCATAATGAGGGTTCTAGCTAGTGTGACACTGTTAGGAGTGGTAAGAAACGGTCTGCAAGCTGCAATAAGTTTGCATGTGTATGCAGAAGCAGATCTAACTGCATTTATTTGTCGGGATAAGGATAGAGTGGCGTCAAGGTAAACACCTAACGTTTTGGTATCTTTCGAGACTCGTATGGTATTACCATCTATGTTGAATGACTAATAGGACGGCTCAAGTTTGCTCAGGCGTTGTGCGGTGCCCAGGATCAGGAGCTCTGTCTTGTCATTTAGGCATAACTGGTGTTGGGCCAGCCAGGCTTGGATGACCAGGTACACGTCGTTAATGGCCTTGGTGTCAGCTAGATAATCACCTGTGATGGGGATGAGTATCTGGGTGTCGTCTGCATGGTTAGTGTAGGAGAAACCCAGGTAGTCAAGCACATCAAAGAGTGGTTTCGTGAAAATGTTTTAGAGTGTAGGTGACACGCAAGAACTCTGAGATACGCCGCAGTGAATTGGGGAGGGGTCCGCGGCTGCGGAAGGGGCAAAGAACCTCATGGATCTATTGCTCAAAAAGGATTTGATCCAGGCCGCAGCAGAGGACGCGAAGTTGGCAGCAGAGTGGAGGTGCCTGCATAGGATCTGGTGGTTGACCAAATCAAATGCGGCAGAGGTCGAGCAATAGTAGCATTGGTAGTTTGCCCTTATCCTTCAATACCTCAATTTGGGTTTTTAAGTCTATTAAAGCAGTTTCCGTCCCGTGTCTGGGACAAAATCCGGATAGCAAATTGTTAGATTCCAGGTAATCTTGGATCTGAAGGTATGCTGCGCGGTCTAAAATCTTAAGCAGAAACGGTACCGTGATGATAGGTCGGACGTTAGTGGGTATGCTTGGGTCTAGGGATGGTTTTTGGAGCAGTGGGATCACCCAAGCGTCCTTAAGGTTGTCTGGGACAATACCTGTTTTAAAGGAAGAGTTAATGAAGGCCGTAATGAATGGGGCCAAATCATGTGCAGAGTCCTTTATGATGGGAGCTGGGCAAGGGTCACCTTGGCAGTTGGATGGTTTAATTCTCAGGATGATATTTTCTACCTCAGTAACAGTGAGCAGTGAGAAGGCAAATGGTTTGGTGTTAGCAGTGTCTATGGGAAGGGCCCTAGCAGGGGAAAGTGAGCCTTGAGAAAGACCTGGTGTGGTCAAAACACGTGTCTGCAGACTAGTCTCAGTTTCATCAACAGGAATACAATATAAGATTTTATGAATACCAATATCGTCTGTCAGTATAACATTTGTATTAGTATTCATACAAAATTGTGTGTTTCTCCTAATTTCCATACAAGCAGCGCATCGAATCTGTGGAACAATCTTTGCCCTGATATTATGTGTGAGTGGACCTGAGGTACCTACCAGTTCCACTATGGTGCAGCAGCTAGTGTTGCTAGTCTGAAAAACATCTCTTACTTTTTGCCCTAGCGCTTCTGACGCCTGGCACACCTCAAACCCACTGTTGCTGTTTTTACATTTATTTTGGAACTCAAGCACTAGAATCATATCTCACCAGTACTGAAAACCCTCAGTTGGTTCCCCACTGCAAAGAAAATAGCAAACAAAACCAACCGAATTACTTTGCAAGTCCTCCTTAACATTGCTTCTAAATACCAAATCTCTTGCATAAACAAATGCATACCTACAAGACTGGTACAATCATCACAGATTATCAACCTAACTAAACCCATGCTCAAGAGACAAGCACCGAGGGAAATCCCTTGCGCTATTAGGTTTGACATGCTGACGCAACCTCCCAAATCTCTGAAAGCAGAATATTTACTCAAGAGGTTTTAAAGGAACATGAAAAGATCTAACTCTGATATTCCAGCACGCAGTAACCAAATAACACCTCCCTACTTGACTCTATTGCACTTATTCTTTATGACTAGCAGTTCATATTTAGTCATTTCTGATCACATCAAATTAGCCTTCCATGGGCCTGCGAAAGGTCGTTCGACTTGATTGTACATCCACGTGCGTTATAGTTGTAGCACTATACCGAAGCACCAGAATTTCTGTAACCAAGGGTGGCTTAGCAAAAGCATCACCCACACAAGAGCCCATGTGTGATGGTATGCATTAGATAAGCACGTTTTGGCTTCAGGAAATTCCTGATAGGAATTCAAAATGTATTAGTAAAACTGGCACAGCAGTCAATTTATAGAAACCTAGAGAAAAAAACAACATATTTTTGTTGATATTTGTAACCAATTTGTAAGTAATTAACTTCCTTCAGGTGCCTGGCAACTTGTTTTATCACCTTTTTAACCTTTACATGGAGCCTCTGGGCACTCTCCTCAAAGATCCCAATATAGCGATCTATCAATATGCAGACGCTACTCTGTTGTACATGAGAGTAAATAGAACGCAGGACATCATTCGTCTTTGCGATTACCTAACCATCATCCATTGCCCAGTGGATTCAATCCTTCTTCGGCCTGAGATCCTCCTGAATAGCTGTAGATGGTGCATAGGCATCCCCCATTACTATATCTTATGTGGTGCCCCAAGGATCCTGTATGTCGCCCATTCTATATAACATTTATAGCAGCCCTTTTCTTGATCTTTTGGACAATTCAGAGGTGCAACACACCAACTATGCTGACGATACTCCGCTTCTATTTGAGTTATCGGGCAATTGCTGCCAAAATTCGGAAGTTGTGAATAGTCTTTGCTGCAATTTAATCTTGGATATCCCTTAATGAGGAAAAAACTGAGTCCATCATCTTTGCAACTTACCATTGGCTAAAAAACCTGATCATCTATATAGCCATTTTACGATCAAGAGCTGTACTATACCTGTTAAACAAGAGGACGCACTGGGAGTTTATCTGGACTCAGAACTCCCTATGAAACCACAGTTCTCATCTCCAGTCCTTTTGTCACTATGTTAGTAAAATGCTGTTATCGGTCACACAACATGATTAGCATCATTAAGAGTCTGTTATATTGATTAATTAAGGACTGTCAATGCCAGTCCAACACCCACAGCACTGATCTCCATCCTGCCTTCCTAAACACTGGCAGAATCGTTTCGACCACATGCATGAGCTTTACGCTGCTGGCAATGAACACCTTGCCTCCTCTCAATGCTGATGGTTACCACATTGCTGCTGCTGCTGAGTCTGGACTTCTCTGGCCTTATGTACCGCTTCTACAAGCTAACAGACCCTAGGTGCTACAATCAATAGCTTGAGTATTGTTAAAGCGATGTTCATTAAATTTTGGAATGTGTCGACACACAAGTGCTGGGCTGTGCTGCTAGGCACTTCTGCCAATATTGAAGAACAGACGATGAGGACACAGCCCAGAAGCACAGATTTCTGAGTGGTAGGGGCAGGCAGAGAGTGGCCGGGGACGGGGTGTGGACCTCTTGATCCTTCGGGCAATATATGGAAAACAGAGTCGTTGAACACCCAGCAATGACCTTTGATTTATGGAAGCTATAAACGTAACTAGCAAGTACCCACATCTTAAATTCCAACCTTGCTGACAACCAAATCTTGACAAAGCATTTATTTCTGACACATGTCCTGTGATTTGTTATGTCTTCTTTCAGCTGCACTTTTCTGCATTCAGAAACTGATTCGGGCGTAATCTGCTATCACCAGCAAGGCAATATGTGAATTAGGCACGTTGTACTATTTTAGTCAGTTCAAAACCACACCTGAAAACAATACTCTGCTCTCAATACGTCAACTTCAACAACTAATGCACACCTTGTATCACTCACGCTATATCCCTCCATTGTTCGTATTTCCCACTTTTGACACCCTGGAGCAGCTCCCTCCCCCATCCCTATGACAAACGTTTTTATACCAATTCACATCTTGTCTCGTGAGGATAGCTTAGCGGCAACGCGCTCGCCTTGGAAGCAAGAGGATACGGAGCAACACAGGTTCGATCCCCGGGTCCTCACTTAGAAACCAATGGTTATTAAGCACATTATAAATAACCTGTCTTATATTAATGGAATCACATGCTGCCAAAACAAAAGGAAACTCAATATGGAGCTGCCTCAAACTACTCAAAGACTCTGCAGTTATCGAATATGAAGGCATCGGTATACAGTGTATATATCGAATCGTTTATATTGAATACCCATATATCAAATCTTTTATCTTGAAAACCTTTATAGTGAATGTATTTAGAGAGTCCAGTCGTGTCTGAAGGTGCGATTTAGACCTACCGCTGACAAATTTGGGCTTACTGCCAAGTTATCAAGTACAGTTTCTTTGCTGTGATTTAGAGCCTGGTTGACTGAAAAAAGCTACTCAGCGAACAGTCATTAATTGTAAATGAGTCATGGGGAGCACGTCAATCTTCAGTGACCCTTTCATATGCAAAATTACAATTCTTCAGCAAAGTGCTAATGTTGAGTTTGATGTAGGGGATGGGCCATATGCAACTTGAGGCCAGTTCCCCACTGCAGCTCACCATTTTTGATTGGTTAATTCATGAAGGAACAGAACATCACAAATACTGATTTTATAAGCAAAAAAAGGTTTTTAAAGCTGCACTTTTTATCCAAATAACGCAAACCGTTGCTTGCCTGATCCAAATAATGAAAAAACATGCAACCTTAAATCACAATATAACAATCGCATTGCAGACTATACAGTCATCTCAACTTGTCAATAGGACATCCATCCCCCATCCTTTTCCTGCATTCTATCACTTGCGGCTCTGCATTTATCACTGAAAAGCAAAACTATGAGTACCTGAATGCAGATAAACACACATCATGCACCACTCGCACCCAACATTAGGCTGACCCATTGTCAAGCGTTAGATACCGAGCAGTTCTGGCCCCCAGGCCTGGTTTACCCTTTATTTCTCTTACTGCTAGATAACAGAAAATACAGTAGTTCTGGTTCTGCATGTTTTTCAGAAATTAGTGTAAATGACGGAATGAAGTTCGATATCAAAAGTATCAATTAGTCCAACATTACTGCCATTCAAAATGTTCTTACTCAGGTTACTTGTCATGTATATTACTGTTGTGCAGCTAAACAATCTAAGTTATACCACTTCCCCCACATTACATGTGGGAAATCTCATCTAATTAGACCCCTAAAGTTCTTGGCTAACATATGCCCTCGGCAGTAGTACCCGGTAGACTGAAAACTGTCTTCCTTTGATCTTTGATTCCACAAAGCAAAGGGGATTTATCTAGTAGATGGACGTTTCCCCTAAGTACATTTCGCAAGAGCATAGTGGCAGAATTTGTGCACCAGCCTACAGATTGCAAGTCTCCAATGGTGCCGTGATTACTTGACATGATAATTGTTTTATTTACTTATGAAGCATGGAAAACGAATGCTTCCTACTAACATTAGAGCTCACACACATCTCTGCAGCAGGCCATTAATCTATGTTAAAGTAACTACAAATTGGAGTTTGGAGGCAGTCGCCTCCTGTTTATACCTCAGTATTATAACACATGTGTAACAGAAGGCTAGGTGATTACAAAAGTTATTCCTGACGCTGAGTCCCTAGCACAAAGTTAAATGACCCTACATGTAAAAAATCTTGTATCCGATGTGGAATGGCCCTAGTGAGTGCTGCTGAGCCGCCTACAAAGGATGTTGAGATCCTGACCCTATCCTCTCTAAAACACTTTCCTAATATCTACAAGTGCACGCAAAACATGGAGGTCGGTATTTTGTTTATAATCTTTCCGCCCCCACAATGCGTGTCTTATTGTTAAGGTCCTCACTGACAGTTAGTCACTGGAGGAATTAAAAGACCCTATTACCTCCCCACTAAGTTGTAGTGGAGCTAGAGTATGTAATGATAACTTCAGTAATTTCTTTGTGCAACCCCTTTCTCTATATATAAGGGTATTGGAGTCTGGGTTATCAACCAGTACTCTTAAACCAACAGTCAACCGGTTTCAGCGGGATTCTTGGCTGGCCGCTTTCATCAGGACGAATACTTTTCTGTTTTTAGTATTCTCAAATTGTATTCAATTTTTTGAAGAGTTTAGGGGTATCTTCCGTTGTCCAGAGCGGGTATAATGGAAAGATCCCTGATCCTATAAGGACAAAGACAAGAAAAGACAAGTGGGACCGTTGTCAGTCTCGAAGTACTTATTTAAAAACCTTTTAAACTATAGGTTATGAGGTGTTGTCTTAACCTATATCTGTCGAGGTACTGGATCGTGTATTAATCCTGATCTCTTTCTTCGACTTTCTGTTCGGGGAGGGAGGTGTTGAGTCCTCTCTTCTCTCCCGGATTGTTCTCACTAAAATGAGAGCATCGGTGTCAGGTCAATAGTGTAAAATATTTACAGCCTACTATTAAGCACGTTTGCTATCACCAGTGTTTAACAACTTCATCCTAGCTTGGTAAGGTAAGTCTGGTGCTCCTTCTCTGTGTTCTAAGACAAGATATCGTCTAGTTTTTATTAGTAGTGCGGGAGATATCTTGTGCGTTATTTTCATCATAGTTCACATACATTATTGTTGGCTATGCGGGAGTCCTTCCCTAGTTGTTACAATCTAAGCAAATATTGAAACGCTACTTGCGAACGCTTACCTCTATTTAATCGTGGTGACCGCCTCTCGTTGCACGTACCGTTATCGCGCCATCTTGGATGATTTTTGTTTACATCTAAGCGTCACGTGTGCGCGGTCACGTGTGAGCTTCAGAAAGGACTCTGAACCTCCTGGGAATTGTAGTTCAGCGCCGTTTCTGTTCCCCATGGACGTGTTTTAGGCTGTAAATGTTTTTACAAGAAGTGTCTGGGCATGTGGTAAGAAGTTTGAAGTTCCACAATGGCCTGTGCATATAATCCTTTTGGAAATTTGTGTATATCTATGACATATTGGTGTTTGGCATATAGCAGGTACAGTGGATGAACCCACTGAAGTCGCCTCGGTTGCCACAACGTATTATGTTTAGTCACTTGGTTGATATCAATTATCCAGATGTTTAAAATGCGGTGAATTTTGTGTGTATGTAGATCACGTATTGTGGATTGTTGTCAAATTATGGGAATTGTTTCTTTCGGTTTTCTTTAGATTGTTTCTATTCACTTAGCTGTCACTTGTAAATCATTTATAAAACCGCCAGAGTTTGCCAGCAGATCTCTTCATTAAGGCCTGTCTGGTGGCTGTGGGTCTTGTATATCCATTGTTGTTCTCTTTTTAATAAGAGGGCTGTTATATTCCCGCCTCGTTTAGGTACTCTGACTTTCTCTCTGATGGTCCATGTCAAGTCATTCTCAGTATGCTGTTTCTCTATGAAGTGTTCGACCAGTGGGGCAGTTCTTTTTTGGGTCCTGATGTTAGAGCGATGCTCTCATTTTAGTGAGAACAATCCGGGAGAGAAGAGAGGACTCAACACCTCCCTCCCCGAACAGAAAGTCGAAGACAGAGATCGGGATTAATACACGATCCAGTACCTCGACAGATATAGGTAAAGACAACACCTCATAACCTAAGGTTTTTAAATAAGTACTTCGAGACTGACAACGGTCCCACTTGTCTTTTCTTGTCTTTGTCCTTATAGGATCAGGGATCTTTCCATTATACCCACTCTGGACAACGGAAGATACCCCTAAACTCTTCAATAAATTGAATACAATTTGAGAATACTAAAAACAGAAAAGTATTCGTCCTGATGAAAGCGGCCAGCCAAGAATCCCGCTGAAACCGGTTGACTGTTGGTTTAAGAGAACTGGTTGATAACCCAGACTCCAATACCCTTATATATAGAGAAAGGGGTTGCACAAAGAAATTACTGAAGTTATCATTACATACTCTAGCTCCACTACAACTTAGTGGGGAGGTAATAAGGTCTTTTAATTCCTCCAGTGACTGTCAGTGAGGACCTTTGTTATTTTAACGATAAGACACGCTTTGTGAGGGCGGAAAGATTAAAAACAAAATACCGACCTCCATGTTTTGCATGCACTTGTAGATATTAGGAAAGTGTTTTAGAGAGGATAGGGTCAGGATCTCAACATCCTTTGTAGTCGGCTCAGAAGCACTCATTAGGGCCATTCCACATCGGATACAAGATTTTTTACATGTAGGGTCATTTAACTTTGTGCATTGACTTTGCGTGGCAATGCGAGTGACTTTTCATCTTGGTCGGAATGCTCACGAATCGATCGTGAATTTGAAACATATGGCTGCTGTGTCCAGCATGATGCGTCCATCTCACTAGTTGCTGCCTGCACCTTTTTTTTCATGTGTTGCCCTGCTAAATGCCGCCTTGCCGAGGCCCTCCAAGATGGCCGTTCTTTCGTTTTGTTTGCCATTTTGAGGAATATGTGATTTGTTTCCTGCTTTGGTGGGCCAGCCCCTGCCCCCTCTCCCATTGGTTGCAATTGGCCCCTTTAGCCAATGGCTGCAACCGGGAGGCGGGAGCCGGCCGCACCACCTAAGGCCCACAACGAAGGCCCTGTCTACCGCTGTCCACCGCGGTACGCCGGATCGCAGGCCCCTCTGTGAGTGCCTATGTACCCCCCTTCCCCTCCGTGAGTGCCTGTGTGCCCCCCTGACAGTGCCTATGTGCCCCCCTGCCCCTCCGTGAGTGCCTGTGTGCCCCCCTGCCCCTCTGTTAGTGCCCGTGTGCCCCCCTCCCCCTCCGTGAGTGCCCGTGGGCCCCCCCTGCCCCTCTGTGAGTGCCTGTGTGCCCCCCTCCCCCCTGTGAGTGCCTGTGTGCCCCCTGCCCCTCTGTGAGTGCCTGTGTGCCTCCCTGCCCCTCTGTAAGTGCCCGTGTGTCCCCCCTCCCCCCTCCGTGAGTGCCCGTGGCCCCCCTGCCCCTCTGTGAGTGCCTGTGTGCCCCCCTGCCCCCCGTGAGTGCCCGTGGCCCCACCTGCCCCTCTGTGAGTGCCCGTGGCCCCACCTGCCCCTCTGTGAGTGCCCGTGTGCCTCCCCGCCCCCCGTGAGTGCCCGTGTGCCCCCGTGCCCCTCCGTGAGTGCCTGTGTTCCACCCTGCCCCTCAGTGAGTGCCCGTGTCCCCCCCTGGCCCTCCGTGAGTGCCTGTGTGCCCCCCTTTCCCCTCTGAGTGCCTGCTCCACCCTCTTTGCTCTGCGTTCCAACCCCCTTCCTGCCTCCTTCCCTTCCCACCTCCTCACATCCATCCTCTTCTACTACCTTTCCTACTCCCCACTCCTTCTCCCTCCTCTCAGACTTCCCCCTCCTAGCACTTACTCCTATCTTGTTCCGTGACTCTCGATAGCAGCTTGTCTGTCCCCCCTCCTCCCCCCCTTGTTCTCTTCCTCCCCCCTCCCCTACTTTCTAATTTGTCACCGACATTTTTGTTCAGTATCGTGCCTTGTTCTCCTTTCCCCTCCGTACCCTTGATCCCCCTCCCACCCCTCCTCTTGTTACCACCTGCACTGCGTAAATTGTCGTCAGACATAGTAATGTTACTGCTTGCTTTGTTCTCCTCCTATCCATTACCCCTTGCCATACTTGTTCTATGCACTTGCACTATCAGAAATGTCGACAGGCCTATTATGATAGTTATTTTTACATTCTGTACTGTTTCAAGGACTTTGCTGAATGTAACTGTATTTTCCTTTGTTCCTCTCCCTCCTTGAAGCGCTTTGAAACACGTTGTGTTTAGGCCCTATATAAATAAACTATCATATCATATCATATCATAGGGACTCAGCGTCAGGAATAACTTTTGTAATCACCTAGCCTTCTGTTACACATGCATTAATCTATGTTGCCATCATAGTCTTGCTTGTTAAGGTATATGCTGTGCATCTATCTGAAAACCCCATACTAATCAATCGCTAAGTGATAAGTAGATGTATGGTTTTTTCACAAAGTTGGATAACTCTCAAATCATCACTCATTGTAAATCAATGTAGGTCGCTGATTTTAATAAATAAACAGTTGTTATTCTTCCTTGCATTGTAGTGTCGAGACCGACGGATACATTTTTAATCCATATTCTTTGCTGGATTGGATTGTACTCATCTTGCAGATGCACATTCTCTTTTGTAACTGTTTCACTTTTGGAGTTAATGATACTTTTTTATTGTCAGGTTGATTCATTATATACTTTGGTGCTATGCAAGTCAGTTTTAATGAACGCATAGTGCTCGTGTAGATTTTGAAAAACAACTATGGAGCAAGCATTGAACATTGATGTAAAACTTAATATAGAATGGGAAGAGATATAAAGGGGCAATACGAGTGTGGAGAGATTTCCCACAGAAATGCTGCCATACTTGTTTACTGTCACTGCGCCACTTGTATCAGTGGTAAATTCGGCTTATAACGAGTGGTATTAACCTCCATTCTTGGAGTCCTACAGTACTTCAATTTGGGAATTCAAGGAATTGGTGCAGATGGTATTTCCACCAGCTGAAATTACTCGAGTTTTTGGAGATAATGTGGAGAAAGTACCTCAAGATAAGTGCTCATGGTATTTCTTCTACCTCTAAGCTTGTAGTATGGCGGTGTGGTAAAAATAGTGTTAATTCTGTCACTGCCTCTTGGTGGCCACATCACTGTACACGTAAAAACCCTCATAGTAAACTGTCTAAATTGCACATTATAGAACCAGAAAAGCTGACCTAAAATCCCAGTTTCTCCACTTGACCAAAGTATGTTATCCTGATCAAATCACTTTCCACCATTTTACCAGAGTTTCCTTATCTGACAAAATGGTTGCGGTGAAGTGATTCTTCTAGGCAAGAACTACACTGAATTCTCACTCATGCATGGCTTAATTGAGTGCGGTTTTGCAATATGTACTTCTATTCCACAGGCAGAAGTGTCTCTTCATAGCTACATCAGTTTTGAGCAATCATTCTTTCCTCAAAGATTAAGTGAAAACATGATACTACAATGCTAGTAATGTGAGCGTAGGGTTGTTGGAGTGGTGGTTTTAGAGCACATATGAGGATTTCATGTGGGAGACATGAAAGCTTTGGTTAAGACTGAGATCCATCCTGCATATGTACAGCATCACACAATAAACATACAGCAGTGACAGTTATATTCAGCTATTGCTTCTATTAAAAGCACCTAATAAATTGGTGGTAGCCAAATCGCCATGCTCTCCTTTTGAGTTGGATAGTCTGTATATAGAGGAGTATCCAGCGTGGTAAGAGTCAGGGATGGTGGTGAACAATGGAAAAAGTCCTGTTTTTTTGCGATGATGGAAATTGGATTTCTCTCTGTGTGGTCAAAGAGGTTAGCGGGCCTAACTAGCATTCTTCATGGGCTTCTATTCCCCAATCAGATGATTCTGTATATTCTAGAGCAGTTGCACTTGTGAATTTGTAAAATTGAGGGGTATAAATATTTTCCCTAAATTGAACCAAGCGAGCATACCAAGACTGATTCAGTAAGGTTTTGGCTCGTGCATCCCCTTGGAAATGTTTTAAAACAATAGTTTGCAGCTGTGCATTTCACAAAAGAAAAATCAGAAACATTTGGAAACAATGTAGATTTACACTGAGTTCTGTAGCGCAAAATATGAAATACTCCAACAATGCACACGAAAATGTAACGGGTGTTGATGCTGGCTGTCCCCATGAAGAACCAAGAGGCCTCTCTCAACAATATAGTTCAGTGTTGCCCAACTTTCAAACAATTTTTGCCCGAACTACCTCATGAGGTATGACCCCTTTCTAAACATATGCTAGCATTGCCCCAGTGAAATACATTCTCATGTCACTAGTGCCCAAAAAGGTCCTGTCTCAACATTGTATGCCCCTGCTCATGCATGCTGCTAGTGCCTAAATCAAATCCTGCAGTCCGTCACAATATATGCTTCTGTTGCACCCTGTTGTGCATTAGTTCACGCTCAGAGGCCACAGACTGCACCTTTGCCTCACACACATATAAATGTATACATATACACACACAAACACTTTCACGCATGCACACACGCAAAGAAACATGTTTAAAAAATGGTCTTTCTGTTTTAAGAGCCTAAACGCCAGGAATGGTTACTTATCGTAACTGACATTGTAAAACTTGAGATCTCCTGAAATGTCTTAATAAGTTTAAGATGTATACACCCCCAGAGGAGTTTTGTGATAAATCTATTTGCGTGTAGTCATCACTTAACACATGTTGCATCATGATATGATATGGCATTTATAACGCGCCTATACAAAGTGTTTCAAGGCGCAACGAGGCAAGGGAGGGGGAACAGAAGGAAGACAGACAACGATCTTACCAGGCCAGGTGTCATTCAGATTGCGCAAGTGCAAAGGGGGAAAAAGAAAAGGGCGGGGGGAGGTGCAGTACATGGGATAATAAATAAACAAGATAAATAAAAGAATGGCCAGCAGGTTGCAAGTGCAGGGTGAGTGCAGACATAAGTACTGGTGAGTGGGACTGTAGGGATACAGGCAGCAGTCCCCAGGTGCAGGGGTTGCCAGGGAGGCAGTGCAGGCGTGCAACTGGCAGGTCTTGGGCCAGAGATCAACAGGGTTGCCAGGTAACCAGTGCAGTCTCAGTATCATCCAGGAATTCAGCAGGGGAGAGGGGGAGAGAAAGCGGAAGAAAAGAGGAAGGTTTTAAGGTGCTTCTGGAACCGAAGGTGATTCTCCTCAAGTTTCAGGGAGGCTGTTCCAGAGGGAGGCCCCAGCCAAAGAGAGCGATCTACCACCAACTTGTTGCTTGGAAAAGCGAATGACCCTGAGGGAGTTAGAGGAGGATGAGTGAAGAGCTTGAGAAGGAAGATATTTAGGAAGAGAGAGTTGTAGGTATTGAGGCCCCAGAAGGCCTTGTGGACGATGCATAGTATATTGAACTTAATCCTCGCAGCCACTGGGAGACAGTTCAGAGATTTCAGTCCTGGAAAGATACGATCCCTGGACTTGAGGCCAAGGACAAGTCTTGCAGTGCTGTTCTGGATGAGTTTCAGAGGGTGGAGAGTAGAAGCAGGCCGATTTAGAAAGAGGCTGTTGCAGTAGTCAAGCCTAGAGAGAACCAGAGCTCTGGAGACAGTGAGCTTCTGGGGGAAGGAGATGAACGGAAGAATACCTCTGAGGAGGTGCAGCTGGTAGTGTGACTTCTTAGAGACATCGGGAGAGAAAGAGAGTGTGGAGTCGAAGATGACCCCAAGGTTTTTAGCCTTCCAGGTGGGAGCAGGAAGAGGGCCAACAGAGGCCGGCCTGATGGTTACAGGAAAGGAGGAAGTAGGCGTGCTGATGAGGAGAATCTCAGTCTTACTGGCATTTAGGCAGAGGTCATTGGCGGTACACCACTCCTGGATAGCAGACAGACAGTCTGAGATGAGGGACGGAGAAGAGGTGGCCGAAGGAAGCCTGAATCATGCACACAACCTTTTCACATCAAACAATCCTAACCTTTCAGGAGAGCTGAGATGTTTGAGAGAAAAGAGCTACCCCCTGTATTCTTTGCCATGCCAGCTACCAGGGGTACAACTATGCCAACTCTTTAACCGGTAGGAGTAGACAAAACATCAAATAATGGCTACATCAATTGGTAATTCAAGGTGCATGTCCATCTGCATTTTACAATAATCTCATGTAAGACTGAGTGATACTACTGTTGGTGTATCCTTGAGGTGTCAGTGGACAGTCAGAATGGGGGGCCTGGGAAATTGAATAGAAACTGTGGGCCCTGAATGTACGCCATGGAATAGTGTCACCTAACAAAACATTACTTGGCTTTTAAAAGCATACAATAAGGCATAAATGCTGGAGTAAAAATGTTTTGCAAGGATATAAACAAAAAGAAATGATCAGTTTTGGTGTTTCCAAAGTAAAAAAAGGTTTCCTCACTAATTGGGTAGTTTTTTAGGCAAAACATGATTATAATAAAATAGAATCGAACAACACAACTCGATCACCAAAACAACACAGGTTACACAGTCTCCTAAACGCCACTCTGATGGACCCCAAAGATAACCATGCAAACAATTTACATTAGCAGCCTGCAGCATACATTATCCACTGCTCCAAACAACTCACAACATATCTAAAACTTACACTCCACAGGAGGCCATATATTTTCAGATCTGCACATATCAACAATATAATAAATCAACATGTTCCTGCTCCCCTTATCCTTATGCCAGTGCCGTACCCCACACTGTGCCGGTCATTTAGCACCAAGAACCTGTAAAAACGGCACAAGGTGAGCAATGCAAGACTAACATAATATTACAAGAACTATTAAAGAGTTTAATTAATTCCGCTCTGGGGAAGTTCTCTGGACAGCACAAGCGGAAACTAACGTTGGTTCTGCCACAGTTAATCAAATTTGCAGTGCTAGAATCAATGCTTCACTCACTTTTTAGTGAAACTATATTTCGAAGGGATTGTGTCCTCCGACGTATTCCTTATCTTGATAGATTACATTCCAGCTTGTTGGCCTCGGACATTTTTTCAGTAGAAGGTGCTGCGCATCGATGTCCCTTGAGCTGGTGTCCCTCGACAGCCAACGTCTCGGCGCCGACGTCACGGTGCGCATAAATAGACTTGCGCAGCGTCCGTCGTTCAGTTCCATTTTTCCGCTCTTCGTGGGCCTCAGAATAGGGTTGCTGAGTTCTTGCTTCAAGTAGTTTCTACTTATTCCTCGAATATATAATCTTTAATCGATGGCTTCCTCATCCGAACCATCGACCCCACGGTCCGGCGACAAAAAGTGTCGTGATTGTGGGAAGAAAATGTCATTGACGGATCCTCACAGGATTTGTTTGTTGTGCCTGGGATCGGAGCATCACTGTTCAGAATGCGAGGACTGCATGTCCATGACGGCGAAAGCCTTGAAGGAGCGTAAGGGGAAGCTAGAAAGAGGTAAGACTCTTAAAACATCTACTCCTTCGAAAGTTTCCTCGGCAGAGTCGAGTCATTCGTCTCCTCGCCCTCACAGGAAACATTCTCGTTCAAGGTCTCGAAGCGGTTCCCATCAGTCTTCGAGATCTAAACACTCGAAAAAGAGGCATCGTAGATCTCCCTCTTCTTCGTCTTCTTCCACTTCCCCGGAAAGGGTCACCTGCCCCACGAAACACAGCTCTCCAGCTAAGTGGGAGGAATTCCGTAGAAAAATGCTTAGCGTCTTCGAGAAAGCAGCTTCAACCCCCTCGGAGACGGCTTAAGGCGATACCCTGGGTGAAAGACCCAAAAAATCAAAACGCCATGAGTCGTTGCACCCGGTGAAAGAAACTGCCCGAGAGCGTCATGAACCCTCGAGCAAAGGCAGTAAGACCGGGTCATCGACGCCGTTGTCGAAGGTTCCTTCGACTCATAAATCTGCGTCATCGAAGCCTCTATCGAAGGGCCCGTCGACACACAAATCAGTCGAATCGACGCCGATGTCGACATTGATAAAGAACAGAGCTACTGCTGTTACCACATCTCAGTCAGTAGAAGTACTGAGGGCTTTGACCATGACCTTGAGAATGTCGTTGATAATCTCGATGACTCCGAGTAGGATCCCGATCCTCTCGGGTTCTTCGAAGCCCCTTCATACTTTTTCAACGCCTTTTTCGGTTTCATCGAAGCCTTTGACTTCGGCGTCGACAACTTTGACATTTTCTCAACCTGTGACTACAAGCCTGGCCCCTTCTGCTTTAGAAATGGGTTTTAAACCATACTCTAGATCTGATTATGTTAGAGCTTTGTCCTCTATATATGAGGAAGGGGAGGATTCCGATCATGAGACCTTTTGGGTTGCAAAGGACCACAACACCCATTCCTGAGGAATTTATCTCAGAAGAGAACAGGTTAAAGGATCTTCAAGACTCCTTACATGAGGCAAGTGGTTTAGATACTTCTCCTGAAGTAGAATTTGCCAAACCAGACCCTGGGCAACATGCTGAGACCCCTTATAGGGTTCTGATGGTCAGAATAATAGAGTTCATGAAGTGGTCTATACCTTCACCTTCTTTTCAGCGGGATGACCTTACTGACATCCTAGTTAAAGGTCCACAGGAAGATCCTGTTGTTCCCTTTCATTCTGCACTACAGAGAAACATTTCTGCTAATTGGGAAACTCCTGAAGTAATCCCGGCAGTTAACAAAAAACTATCTGCCAAATACAGAGTATCTGTCTCAGACCATGAATATTTAAGCAAGCATCCAAGACTTTGGTTGTACAAGCAGCAACTTCAGCAACAGTAGATCTGCATACCCTACTATTCCACGGGACAGGGATGATAAAAGGTTTGACGCTATGTCAAAAAAAGTCTTTTCGGCATGGCGCTTAAATCTATTAACGCCACTTGCACGCTTGCAAGATTCAGCCATACACTTTGGGAGTGTGCTTCATCTGCGGCTGACTGTCGCCCGGAAGGAGAGGAAAGGGAAGCATTTTTAAACATCATTAAAGAGGGGAATTGATTCTGCTGACATTATCAGCAGGGCCATGGCGGCTAGTACTACAATCCGCAGATATGCGTGGTTGCAAAAGTCTGGATTTGCCCCAGATGTACAGGCCAGACTTTTGAATATTCCCTTTGACGGCACGTCTTTGTTTGGTAAAAAGGCTGATGACAGCCTGGAGAAGTTACAGACATCTAAGGCAGCAGCAAAATCTCTTGGAGCTGCAATCCGTCAGACCCCGAATCGTCCCTCAGGAACCTCATGGAGGGGTAGGTCCTTTCGCTTTTACTCCGCATTCGGAAAAGGCAGAGGACAGCCAGCTCAAATGGGCCAAAAACGATTCACCCCTGTTGGACGGGTTAAAGGTACAAAAGCTGCAGCAGCAGGTGCCTCTTTACCCTCGGCATCTGTGACAGCCGCCTCTAAACCCCTCTGAAGTCTCTCCCCAAAAGACATCAGAAGGGGGCAGGTTAGCTCAACATCTGGTGGAATGGCAGGCTATTACGTCAGATGCTTGGGCATTGGAGACAGTTTCCCAAGGTTACTGCCTGCTTTTCCTACACACCCCTCAGAGTCATCCACCGGGGAACAACTCTTTGAAGTTTCCAGATCCGCTCCTTCTGCAGGAGATTCTAGACCTGCTAGAGAAAGGTGCCATAGAACCGGTACCTGTAGCGGAGAGGAACAAGGGTTGGTATTCCCCCTACTTCCTTGTAGCGAAGAAGGACGGAGGACTGAGACCCATCTTGGACTTGCGAGAATTGAACAAATTCCTCAGGAAAGACAAGTTCAAGATTGTAACTCTTTCTCAGATCCTTCAGGCCCTCCAGCTTCAGGACTGTTTGGGATCTCTAGATCTTCAGGATGCTTATTTCCATGTGCCAATCTATCTCAAACACAGGAAATACCTGAGGGTCGCAATTGGCAACTCTCACTATCAATTTCGAGTTCTGCCATTTGGGCTGACCTCCGCCCTGAGGGTCTTCACCAAGCTAATGTCGGTAGTGGCTGCAAGAGGGAAGGAATCCACGTCTACCCTTACCTGGACGATTGGTTGATCAGAGCAGTATCTTCGGAACAAGCTCGGATCCAACTAGATCATGTCTGTCGCTTCCTTCACAAACTGGGCTTCTCTCTCAATTTAAAGAAGTCACAGTAGATACCGTCACAGAGACTCCAGTTCATTGGAGCAGTCCTGGACACTTCCCTGGGAAAAGCCTCGCCACCAGAGGTGAGGGCTCAAGATATTCTACAGATGGTCACCAAGTTTCAAAATGTCCAACGTCTACCAGCCTTCGACTTTTTGAGGTTGCTCGGCCTCATGGTATCCTGCATCTTCCTAGTGCCAGAGGCTCGCCTGAGAATGAGATCCCTCCAGTGGGCTCTAAGAACCCAATGGTCGCAGTTCTCAGGGAGAATGTCAGATCTCCTTCAAATCCCAAACAGAATAGCTCGAGACTTTCAGTGGTGGGCCTGTCGGGAGAACATCTTGAAAGGGGAACAGTTTTGGCAACCAGGGCCGGAGATAACAGTAGTCACGGATGCCTCACTCACGGGGTGGGGAGCCCATACCAACGACTTGACCATCAGCGGTCGTTGGTCTCCATCGGAGTCCAGACTACACATCAACCTATTGGAGCTGAGAGCAATCAGACTAGCGCTGAAAGCTTTTCTGCCATCAGAACAGGGAAAGAATGCCCTGATAATGATGGACAATACAGTGGCCATGCACTACCTCAATAAGAGGAAGCGTAGGGTCACTGCCACTGTGCAGAGAGGCAATGCAGCTCTGGTTTTGGGCAATTCAGGAAGGAATCTCTCTATCGGCAGTTCACCTAGCCGGAGAGAAGAACTTGACAGCGGACGCTCTGAGCAGGCAGAGCAGAGTCTCCCACGAGTGGGAGCTAGCTCAGGAAGTCCTTCAGGAGATCTTCACCCTTTTGGGGAACCCCTCAAGTGGATCTGTTTCGCCACCAGGATCAACAGGAAGTGTGATCAGTTTTGTTGAAGGGAATTTCCCCCGAGAGGAGCTCCAGGGGATGCGTTCGTAGTGGACTGGGAGTTTCCACTTCTGTCTGCGTTTCCTCCACTCCCTGTCATTCCTCAAATGATCAGGAGGTTGAGAAGATTCCGGAAATCCATGATCCTAATTGCCCCGGATTGGGCCAGGAGAACGTGGTACCCGGACCTTCTGGACATGTCCATCTGTCCTCCGATTCGTCTTCCGCAAAGAGAGGACCTTCTCTCGCAGAAGGGAGGTCAGGTTCTCCATCCAGACATCAGAACGCTCAACCTTCACGCTTGGTTTCTGAAAGGTTGAGATACAAGGATTGGAACCTTCCAGATGACGTCATGGAGGTATTGCTTTCGGCTAGGAGGCCAGCAACAAAGACTTTATACCGCTGGAACAGATTTTGCAGCTGGTGTAGAGAAGAGAATATCGATCCCTTTTCATGCGGTACACCAATGGTATTATCTTTTTTGCTCTATTTGGCGAATTCAGGTCTCCAAGTTGGTACGATCAAAGGCTACCTCGCAGCATTGTCAATCTTCAAGCGCACTGCGGAGGAGCCATCATAATTCAAACTACCCCTAGTGATTCAATTCCTGAAGGGATTAACTAATGTTTTTCCCCCAAAGCCTTTCCAAGTTCCCTTTTGAGATATCAATCTAGTCTTAAACTTCCTAATGGGTACTCCTTTTGAACCACTCCATTCTTATTCATTAAGATATCTCACCCTTAAAACTGTCCTACTAGTGGCTTTAACATCTGCCAGAAGAGTGAGCGAATTACAAGCTCTATCTTGCAAACCTCCTCATACTATTTTTCACAAAGACAAGGTTGTCTTACAAGTGAAGCCCAATTTCCTCCCAAAAGTGGTCTCTGAATTCACATCACTCAGAAGATAACCTTACCTTCATTCTATCCTCCTCCCCATCCAGGGAAAGAGGAAGAGAGGCTGCATAGGCTGGATCCAAGGCATGCCTTGAGCTTTTATATCAGCAGACTCGCTAGGATAAGGCAAGCAGACCAACTGTTTATAGGTTATGCAGGACACAAATTAGGACTGCCAATCACAAAACAGACAATTTCAAGATGGATTATATTAGGCATTCTAGAATGCTACAAATTGGCAGGGAAAGAGCCCCCTCAACATCTTAGGGCTCATTCAACCAGGGGTATCCCAGCCTCTTCGGCCCTCCAAAGAAGGGTACCGATTCTGGACATATGTGCAGCTTCCACATGGTCCTCCGCACATACCTTTACAAAATTCTATAATCTGGATTCCTCCTCTAGCCAGTAGACAAGATTTGACAAAGCTGTGTTACATTCGGTACATTCTTGAAGGGAAATATTCCAATTTTACTCCCACCTCCGTTTGTACACCACTGCTATGGGAGTCTATCAAGATAAGGAATACGTCAGAGGACACGATCCCTTCGAAGAACAAGTTACTCCTTACCTTGTAACGTTCTTTCGATGGGATGTTCCGCTGACGTATTCCTTATCGCCCCTCCCATCCATCCCCGCAGTAGAACTTCCCTTGTAGTTGCAGTTTACGCTCCTTCAAGGTCGATAACCATTTCATGCACTGCTAAATTTTCAAGCTTCAAAACGGAACTGAGCAACGGATGCGGCGCAAGTCTATTTATATGCACGGTGACGTCTGCGCCGAGACAGTGGCTGTCAATCTATCAAGATAAGGAATAAGTCGGAGGAACATCCCATCGAAAGAACGTTACAAGGTAAGCAGTAACTTGTTCATCTGCCTGTCAAATCAATTGTTATGAAACCGAGGGAGCTACTACAACAATAAACTAGTTCTAGGTGATGATCTCATGGGCCACTAATGGAGGAGCAGATGGGGACACCATGTTGTCTTTAAAATCATTACATCTGCCCCATTGTATTGACAAATTGTTTTCAAATAGTGTGAATCTAATTACTCCTGAGGACCCCAATTTTTGCAGTTAATGCACTGTGAGATTAACCTGTGTGTCCAGGATCACACACTTTGGATAAGCCAGGATTGTAGTCCATTCTGCAATCCAGGCACATACTTTTGGTGCTTTTTTTTGGTATAAATATGTAAGTTTTAGCTTTCAAGAACTACAAAATGACTGTCTGATAGTGATTACTTAAAAAATACACACATCAAATAGTAGAAAGAGAGGTTAAGGTAAAATAATATAATTGTGGTTATAGTTCCACATTCTGAGTGGGGAAACTGCAAGTACCAGAATGCAAAATATTGCAAGTTTAAACATTTCCTTTTTCACACCACTGTAAATTTAGCACTTTAAGAAACACTTAAATATGTTTTGTAGTAAAGTCACCCGAGTATAGAGATTTTCTCAAACTTCCAGCTTGCTGTTACACGTGATTTTAGAAACAGCTAAGGTAGTAGACACAGTGGATAGTAATGTATCTTTATAAGGAGCTTTATTTGGATGCAAAATTGAATTGTCTTGGTAGCAGGCACATATTTTGTAGGTAATTGGAGTGGCGTCCTTTCTTTTCTTTCTTTTGAAATGTCCCATCACGCTGTCAATTGACTTAACACTCATTCCTAAGAAGACTGGGAATATTGCACCCAGCACGCCAGAGAACTAGCAGTCAGGACATTTTCTCCAGCCACAGGTCCCTCCTGTCAGCCAAATGACACATTCCACTCTAAAATGCCCCGCCCCCTCCTCTGAAATCCTGGGACCCCTCTCATACCCCCCTATCTCAGCTGGGCTACTTACCGTGCACTGTCTGCAGTGCTGTGTCTGCCAGCACAGCACAAACACACAGGCGGGGGTGTTGTTAGGTCTGGAAAAGATCAGGGGCTAAGCTAATGTCGGGACTGGTGGGACTCTGGGCTAGCTATAGCCTTTTGGTTGTAGCCACTGAGCTTTTATCCGGGGCTACAACCAAAAGACCCCGGGCTATAGCCCCCTCAGCGCCCCCCTCCGCTAGCAACGCCTCTGCACACAGGGCCACAATCAATGTTGCTGCACAACAATGAAGAGCTGTTAAGGCTCCCTGCAGCCAAGAGCAGCCCCTCCAATCAGAATGTAACGCATGAAACCGGTAATGATGGGCTATTAGTGACTTAATCGTTTAGTGCCTACATTCTGATGGGAGAGGAGGTGCACAAAAGGTCTCTGCAGGAGTGCTTCTGATGTCCTGCATTTCCCTTTTATTGGCGGCCCCCCTACTTTTGTC
The DNA here is from genome assembly GCF_040938575.1 of Ambystoma mexicanum. Classification (NCBI taxonomy): domain Eukaryota; kingdom Metazoa; phylum Chordata; class Amphibia; order Caudata; family Ambystomatidae; genus Ambystoma; species Ambystoma mexicanum. The sequence continues at coordinate 1,085,243,708 of NC_090926.1, read as the reverse complement.
TGTGGCCCACCCTACTTTTGTCTGTGCCCCTCCTAAATTTGATTCCTGGCGACGCCAGTGCTCTGCAGCACTGTCCAGTGTCCCCCTCTTTTCTCCCATGGTCCGTACACTACTGCCTCTATAGATTGTTGGAAAATATCAGAATCCTTTACATGGCACCCTCCCAATTGTTGCGTTCATATACAGGTTCAAGTACACATAGGGAGTAATGGCATATGAGAGGGACACAGAGAAATTACATTTGAGGAGGGATAGACTGTTTGGTTATGAGCCCACCCATTCCTTGTCCATAACCATGCTAATCCCACACATTCCTGCCTTTGACTTGTACTAAGTATTTTTCTGTTGGGCGCATTCCTGTTACCCTTAAGCAAGCCCTCTTCCATCTCCTTATAGCGCCTCGATGCCCATGGGCTGTAGTGTGCTCTACAAATCCAAAAATAAAAATGTAAAATAATTATCTGCTCAAACGTGGCACCCTTTGAGCTCTTGCTCTTCTGTGCTGGTGGCCATGTTAGATTACATTCCTGCACGCCAACGTGGAGTGGCCCCGTCTACAACTCCTCATTCCACTGCTCTCAGCTGTCGGCATCTCTTCTCTCATGAACCGCCCAGCTACCTCGTTTTAACTTCCAAATACAACAACTGCCCTAAAAGAGTCTGTGTCATCCACATAGAGTAAATGGTCTGCGTGGAGCCCTATGGCGATTCGTGGCTGGAACCTTGTCTGAGGGGATAGGAGTGCTGCCACTGCAGCCAGAGCGGCGCAAGAGCATTATACCTGTGTGGATATGGCTGACCAAACAGCAATCCCATTCACTTTACTATTCTGAAGTTCCCATGTGTTCTCCCGGGCTCGGTCCTCGTTTTTCTGGACCTAGCTGGCCAGTTGTTCGTTTAGTTGGACCTAGCTGGCCAGTTGCTGGACAGGAATTTGCGTTGCACCCAATTTTGATGTGTAGTATCATGGATGAGATGTTATGCAGGTAAGAATGGGGTCGGTTTTAATTTCAAATGTTACTTTCTGGGATTGGGCTGCTGTGATAGTTGGAGGCGTAGACAGGAGGTGCTGGGGTGAACGCGAAGTGTTTCCCCCCGGGGTAGTTTTGGGCGCTGCTCACACCAGCGAGCTGGCCTGCGCATAGTGCGTCTCTAAGGGGTATCTAAGGGAATGGGGAAGGTTCGAGAGCAGGCGACGGTTGAGGACGTGCTTTTGTCCAGGTTGCCTGCTCCCAAGCTTTCCCTGCTTGGGGTCGTGTCGATTGCAGTAGTGGAGGTGAGGCATGTTTTGGGGTAGTAGTTAAGTGTGGGCGGGCAGGAATAGTTAGTAGTACGGTGGTGGAGTTTAATATAAATATATATAGATATATACCCGGGGGTTGCCATAGATAAGGCACCCCCAAGCCGTACCTTTGGTAGTGTGGAACCCACGTTGGCTGGCTGTCGGGCAGAAGGGCTATCTGTGGGTCAGCAGGGTATAGTGTGGTCCCCCGGTGTTTCCCCGTAGCCAGTGCGTGTAGCGCAGTGTGGCAGCGTGGCCAGAGGAGGCAGTGCTCAGCCCTTAAAGGGGCTGCACTTTTATTGTGAAGCATTTAGGTTAGGCGTGTTAGCCTTCATTGGAAGAGGTACACCAGTTCGGTGCCGCCCTCCTGCCTCTAGGTGGCGGTGTGATCTTCTGCTGCCACGAAGCCTGGGGCAGGGGCAGCCAGGCTGTGGTAAGGGGTTGTAATTTCGCGGAGCAGGATTCAGGAGCGTGGGGGGGGGTTAAGGGGCACTGTATAGTTTTCTTTAGGCAGGGAGTGCTTAAATAAATAATAATAATTATATATATATATATATATATATATAGTGAAGGATAAAATAATTTGGAGATTTTCTTAGGTTTGGTGACCTTTGGTGTGTTGTTGGCAGGGAAGTGCTGGGCTACTGAGAAGTAGTTTTCTTCCCCTTGCCAGGCAAAGCGCTAGGGAGTAAGTGGCTCGGGGGCTTCTGTTCTTTGGGTCAGGCAGGGCAGTGCACATCTGGGCCAGCGCTGCTGCAGCAGGATGGTGCGCCAGGGGGCACATAAGAAAGGGCCAATTGATGCCCAGGCATTGAGGGAGGCCCTGGCAATTATCAGCAGGGCGTCTAAGGCCCAGCTGGAAGGAGTGGGAGAGAAACAGGTTAATGAGGGGAGGCCACAGCGAAGAGCGGCGGCAGATGGGGCCCTTGCGGCAGTGGTGGCCTGCAGCCCATCGGCTGGGAGTAGGTAATATTGGGATAGCGGGGCAAGGAGAAGTAGCAGGGAGATGCCCAGGACAGCGACAAAAGTGGTTGGGGAGTAGGAGAGGGGTGCGGTAGAGGTCTGGGGGATAGAGACACAGTGGAACAGGTGGAAGATAGGAGGTTGCAAAAAGGTGCTGGGCAGATGGGGGGAGGAGGGGAGTGCTGGGGTGCAGAGAAGGGTGAGGGAAGGGAGGGAAATACCCGCAGAAGAGTGCAGATGGAAGGAGGAGAGAGTGGTCCCCCTCGATTAGCGAAGAAAGGGAGAGGCACGGAATGGCCTCCCAAGCTAGGAGGATTTTGGGTGGAGGGCATAGTACGGCCCCCACTGTTCCAGAGGCTGAGTTGGGAGAGGGTTTAAGAACGGCCCCTCCGCAGGATTTGCCTGGACAAACTAGAGAGCGCAGTATGGCCCATAGCACAGAGGACCGAAGGGAGGAGGTAAGGACCCCTTGCCCGAGAGAAGAGGACCAGGAAGGGGTTTCCACTGCCCCGCCGAGAAGACTCCGAAGGGGTGGCGGGGTGGACGCCACGGGCTCACAAGAGGAGAATCTGCCCAGCCTGAGCATGTGTTCGCAACAGCCATGGTATTACATGGGGGATGATGAAGAGGTGGAAGAAGGGTACAGTATTGTAAGAAGGCAAGGAGATAGGGTAGGGTGGTAGGGCTGTTTGCTGATTTGCTTGGGGATTTAGTGGTATCCCCACTGTTGGTCGTGCCAAAGAAGGTCCCAGGGGAATTTAGGTTGATACACCATTTGTCATGGTCAGAGGGCATTGCGGTACATGATTTCATTGCCCTGGAGGAGTGCGGGGTTGCATATGCGAGTGTGGATCAGGCGGTGCGTTTGGTGAGGAAGGTGGACCCAAGGCTTCCATGGCCAAGTGTGACATTAAGGCGGCTTTCAGATTGCTGCCGGTGCACCCAGAGGATTTCTGGCTGTTGGGACTGCAATTTCAGGATCTTATTTACATAGATAAGGCCTTGCCGATGGGTTATGAAATTCTTGTGCCTTGTTTGAGCGCTTTAGCTCTTTCTTGCAGTGCGTCTTCACATATAGCTCGGGTTTCGAAATGGTATTGCATTATTTGGATGATTTCCTGTTCATTAGCGGGGCTTGAAAAGAACGGGAGTGCAAAGAGATGCTAATTATCTTTCAGGCTTTGATGCAGGAGTTGGGGGTGCCGTTGGCAGAGGACAAGACAGAAGGTCCGGCAGTGGTGTTGACCTTTTTTAGGGATCGATTTCGATTCAGGGGCCATGACCTCACGCTTTCCTGCACGACAAGGTGAAGAAGTATGGTAGTTCTGTTTGAAACGGCGGTGAGTGCACGGAAAATGACACTAGCGGAAATGCAGAGACTAGTAGGACATTTGGATTTTGCATGCATGGTAGTGGCCCCGGGACGTACTTTCTGTAGCAACATTTCACGGTCGATGGCGGGAGCAAAGTGCCCACATCATCGGATAAGGGTGTCTGGAGTGGTTCAGGAAGACTGTAGGATCTGGCTGCATTTTCTGGAGGGGTTTAACGGGGTGTCCATGTGGCTAAAAGGGGATCCTGTGTCATGGGAAGTGCAGTTATTTTCAGATGCAGCAGGCACGGGAGGTTTTGGTGTTTTCTGGGAGGGCAGATGGTGCGCTGAGAAGTGGCCGGAGAGATGGCTTCAGGAAGGAAGAAGCATAGCGTTCCTGGAATTTTTTCCTCTACTAGTGGCTATGGAATTGTGGGGTAGGGATTTTAAAAACAGAAAAGTCAATTTTAATATCGACCATGAATGCGTGGTCAATGTGGTAAACAGGCAGTCGGCTAGGGACCAGAGGGTGGCGAGGTTTATGAGGGAGTTTGTGTTGCAATGCATGGAATGGAATGTGGTGTTTAGGGCAACGCACTTGCCAGGGAAGGATAATGGCATCGCTGATGCATTATCTCGTTTTCAATGGCAGAGATTCCGTGGACTGGCACCAGGAGTGGAGCAGAGGGGGCAGCGGTTTCCGGAAGAGCTGTGGAAGATAGGAAATTGAGTGTTCTCTCTAGTGGAGGGTTCGCTGGCCCCGGCATCAAGGAAGGCATACAGTAGGGCATGGGTGGAATTTATAGAGGGGGAGCACAGAGTTGGTCGGGATGCGAGGATGCTGAAGAACGGAGAAGGGATGATGTGGTCAATTTTCTTCTGGGGTGCATGAATAAGGGTTGGTTGAAGGGAACAATGGCCAGTAAATTGGCGGGCATTGCTTTTTATGGGAAGTGGTTTTGGGGTTTCCCGCCGAGCGGGGGCGGAAATGGCAAGCAGGATGTTGGAGGTCTGGGCGAGGGAGAATAGGAGGAAGGAAGATAGCAGGAGGCCAGTCTCGGCAGCTTTGCTGGTTGATTGATTGATATTTTATTTCTATCGCGCTCATACACAAGTGGTTAGATTATACCAGGCTATGGAGGGGTTTGCTGGTCAGCTTGGGAGGGGGTCATGTTTTCAGCATGTTTCACATGGTTGTTTTTCAGGGCTTTTAGTGTGTCTGAGCTGGTAGGGGGGATAGCAGGGGTAGGTGGTTTGCAGTGGGAGGATATTTATTTCTCAGATTTAGGAGTGGATATGAAGATCAGGCTGTCTAAGATAGACCAAAAAGGAAAAGGATGCTGGGTGGGGCAGTAAGGAGCTGTACCCGATTTGGACGGGTTTGGCCTGGAATGAATTGGGTGGGGGGACATTTTAATTTACTTTTTGCCGGGGGCATGGCCCACTTTGGATTAGGGGGGAGGGAAGAGCAATGGATGGGGTTGGTGATGTTTGCACGAACGGGCTACCCTGGGGGTACAAAGAGGGGAACAGGTATTGAAGATGGAGGGGCATGGGCCCGGGGAGAAAGCGGGAAGGAAGGCTGGAGAAGATGGTAAGGAGATGGTAGGGAGCAGGGGATAGGTAGGGAGGAAGTTGAACTGATTTAATTATTTAATTGTTCGGGAAATTGAAAGTGTTTTATCATTAAATCTATTTGGCAAGTTGTTAACACAGTTTTGTTAGTCTGTAAGGCCAGGGAGCCAGGTAGCGTTATTCTGTGAGCTGTGGCCTGTCACATTAAAAAAGTGAGTCTGGGTGTTTTTGTGCAGTAAGCCCAAAAGGGTAGGGCCCTCCAAGAATCGTTAAATGCCCACTCAGCAGCACTGTGTTGGCATTTACAGATGTTAATGTCGCTGCGGTGGGCCCACCTACATTAGCTTCAAACCCCACATGTTAGACGATCCTAGCTATGCCTCTGGTAATAGTGTGCCTGTTTGATAGAGACCCTTACCATCTGTTTTAGTTCCTCTCTAAAGCGATGAGCTAGAGATATGTATGTAGGACAGCTACTGCATTTTACTTCAGGGGCTAAAAAAAATAAACCCATAAAATTAGACTGATAGTAGTGTAAGGAACTCATGGTGGCAACAGTAAAGACAGACACAAGTGATCATAGTTCAAGGGTATTTATTAAACTGTATAGGTAGGTTGGAAAAATGCCTGAGTTAAACCTAAATCTAAGATGGGAGCAAGCTATGACCAATAATAAGGCAGTCCTAGTGCCGTTTTGCCAAAATAAAAGGGCCTATACTATTAAATAACTATTGCCAAGCCTTACAACTAAATACAAAAAGAGTGTGGGATAGGGTCCTCAAGAAAGAAAGAAGTGATCACAAATGATAAATCAGGATGTGGTAGCCGGGGGTCCCCCTTCCCCACGCTTTGAGCACAGGACAAGGCGTCACGGCACACTCTCAAGCTTTCCCAGCACGAGACAACAGTTCCGTTGTCAGTTATTAGGACCTTCAGTGGTTAAGTCTCTTTTCTACAAAAAGTCTCTTGCCTCCGAGGACCTGATGTGTTCAAAATAACAAACAAAAAGTTCCTTTGTGCATGTACGTTGGGTGATAACTTTTCACCCCTGGGTCCCCCTCTTCCGGGCTCGCACCCCTCTCGAATACCAGCCTCCCTCCGTCGGGTTCACTAAGGGTTTTTCTCAAAACAATTTCACCTGTGGCATTCACAAGTCTTAATGTCTTTTTAAACAGTTCACTGTGGACATCCCTCTTTTGGGTTCACTTTTGTCAACGCCCCCCCCCGTTCTATTGGCATCCCTCTGTTAAGTTCACTCTTGCCAACTCTTGCCAATCACACAGTTCTTTCTTTATTCTCACTACGCAGGATTCATCTCCCTTAGCTTTCCATTTGCATGCAGGTCAAAGACTTTCGACTGTACAGCGTGTTCTGCTAGAACCCTGTATGACCACTTTGAACTTTTCTTTGCACCTCTCCTAGGGCATTATGGTATCGGTAGTTTCAACAAACATGGCATCAACCAGAGTCTCTCGAATGAACACCCACGTGGTGCTGGACCCCTCTGCAGCTGGTTTTCCCTTAATGTTAACGGTTCTTTGTACTTCCCTTAATTTACCATTTGTGACTTTCGTTCAACACAATACGGTTTCTTATCGGTTCTCCCCTCGACTCACAGGCTGTGATTAACGGTTTGGCTTTTCTTGTCTCAGGAGTCAAGGACGATAGCACGATAGCAAGCGGCTCTCCATGATCTGATTATCAGTGCAGGCATGATCTGTGAACCGTTGACATCTGCTGCAAAACACGCTGGCTATTGTTTGTGGTCTTATGCTTCCTTCCACAGAGGATCCACGGGTCTGGGTCAGAAAGGGCAAGTTCTCTCCTTTTCTTTGTTCCCGCCACCTTGCTCCTCCTCTTGAATTGCTGCCGTAGGATAGCTGTCTCGTCATGCGGTCCTCCTTGCTCGTCGTGTGCTCCACCTTTTTTCGCTGTGGGGAAGGGAAAGGGCTGGCAGGTGTGTGTGGTTCTGGTCAGTTGCTTGACTTTACCTGAGCCTTGTGTTTGGACATGTCAGTTAAACAGCTCATATTGTTAGTCCGTCTTCTTTCGTGGTACGAAAGTGTTTGTTTTGGAAATGGGGTGGGGTAGATTGTCTGAGTATCCAACGTGGTAGGCAGGGAAAAAAAAGGTGTTATAAGAAGGGTGCTACCGGGCTTCACCCGTCGTTGTCCCGCTTCCACTCCTTGAGCACCCCTCATCCAGGTTATCCTCCCTCACTGGCACACCCCGAGGAATTGGATCCAATAGCGATGGGCGTGTCCTGGCCACCTGGATGATAGATCCCCGGGGACTATTCAGGGAGACACCTTAAGGTTTCTCAAATGGGGCTTCAATTTCCAACCCCTTTGCAGTTTGCAGCTACCTGTATTGTGTCTGCTCTTATTTCGTGTCCCTTTTTAGTTTTGGAGCTGATAAAATTGCCAATCCTGCAAGTAAACTATTGAATTATAGTACCGCCAGGGAGGGGTAGGGTGACCACATTTCGAGCCCATCCTGCAATATCAAAATTCAGAAAATCTTATGATGTATATTTATTTTAGAATTAGTGTCCCTTTCCTCCAAACCTGGACTGTCACCATCCCTTTTCCCCAAAATCGGGACAGGGTTTTTTAAATTAAAAGAAATCTCGGAACAGGGGGACAGAGCGCCCAATCCTGCGACAGTCCCTACAAAAGAGGTATGTCTTGTCACCACAGCAAGGCGGATGGGGGAGACAGGATAGGAGGGCCACACATCCTGTAGGTGTATGGTTATTTTCCCACCCATTGACTGACCATGGTTGTGTAAATCCTTGGCCATTCCAACCCACTTTGTGCCCAAATCGCATTCTCCTGGGATCGTTGTGCTAGCTTTATCAGACTGTTAAAGTGTGCAAAAGACTACTGACAGCAAGGATTAATAGGTCAGTTTCCGGGATCCCAGCTGCTGTTTGACAAGGAGGAGGAGAGGAGAGTGGGGTGTTTTTATCTGACAGCTTTATTTAAATATTTACATGAATGTTGACATGGCGCCTGCCAATATTTGTTACTGCATACATGCCAATCCTCCCGATTTGGCAGGACACTCATGATTTCTTCTTCCGAAATGGTGCTGTGTTTTACTTTCTCCCTCCTAAAATATTGCAAATCCCAATTCTGTGTCAAGACCTGAGGCTCGGATAATGCTTTTTCTTAAACTTTACTTCTCGAGCAGGTTTAACCAAAACCAATAATAAACAGTAACAAAGACAAAACTACAAGTCCCTCTTAAGATAAATCTTTGGTAGTCCAAGGTATTATTGGTCCATGAAAAACAAAGCACGTGATCAGCTCGACCAATCCATAACTATATGATCTCATAAACACTATAACTCTTCTAAAACGTCCTCTTTCTTTGCTGCAGCGAGTCAATTGCATGTTTCTCTTTGCTCAGTATTTGATGGCAGTGTGTTTTTGAATTTAGATTGTTAAAACAGCGCAATGATTAATCTAAGGCGTAACACAATATGGATTAAGCAGCACGTGCGCAGCGTTTATCATTATGTGTGACAGAACGTATCCACGTGAGGAATGTTTATATTCTTTTAAACAGGGCAGGGAAGCCACAGGGGGCATTGCGGTCACAGAAGACGGAGTACGATGGGTCGTGGTAGGTCTGGCGCTTCAAAATCCTCTTCAGTGACCGTTACTGTGGAGAGTGAGCATAGCGTAATGTCGGCGAGAAAAGCATCAATCTGATCGGTGCAGGCAGCACTCATTGACGAGAGTCAAAATATCTCGGCTAATAGTTATAACTATATGCAAAGTGCACACAGCGAACCGCAGCTTGTGAGAGCCATTATAGCTCATTTGATTGATGGGCACAGTCCCTGGTAAAACATGGTGCTGAATAATCAGCTTCTGGCCTCACTAGTGTTACACAGGCTGTAAATGGACGGATATTTGGTTTACGATTGTTATTAGAACATCCCTATAATTTTATCCATGAGATCCTCCAGTGTTGAAGGGAATGCTAGTACTAGCCATAAGAGAATTCACTCAGGCATGGGCCAGGTGTTGCAGAAACCTCTACGATCTACTTTGGGGCATTGGCCCCAACAGATTACTCTGATGGAGGATTGGATGATGTTTTCCCAGGACTTAGAAGAGCTAAAAGGGATAAGAGAACACGGGAGAGTAAAAGGGGCAAGAAAAGCAGACGCAGGGCATAAGAGGCCCTGATACTCCATAAACCCCCCCCCCACCCACCTCTGCCCCTGGCACGCTACAAATGAAAGGTGGCAAAAGGAAGAGCGTAAGAAAATCATCCTCAGACGAAGAACGTCAGAGAGCTCCAAAGAAAAAGGTGATAATGAAGATGAGGAAGAGGGCGATTTTGACCCAGAGACTGTAATACACCCACCGTCTTCAGAATGGGAGCCGCCTAAGAAGATAGCGGCATATATTAAGAAGCGCCTTAGGTCACCAATGGCAAAGGAAGTCAGAAACAAGTTAAGTACGGAATGCCAGAGAACACACCTCCCTGAGGGGGTTGCTGAGACTCCAGGGATCGACAATAAAATGGTCATGTTCATGCAGAAGTATGTGAAGGATGTGACAAAGGGCCTGGATAAGTCTTGGCGATCTTGTCAAGACAAGATGTTGGACATCGTGGGTCCGCTCACGAAAATGCTGCAGATGGCTGGGGAGGCCTGCAAAAAAATGAGGCAGTAGATCCAGTGGTGTCAACTAGATGGGCACAAAGGGGCATTTGCATGTTGGGAAATGCCAACTGCGCGATTACAACCCGAAAGGAGGAGGTCGTTGTTGGTGAAGATGGACCCCAAGCTTAGCGAGCTGGCAATATCGAAGTCAGCAGCCGCAGCAAAGGGGAAATTATTCCGTGACTCCTTTATAAAGGAGCTGACTGAATTTGCCAACTCGTATGTGGCCCTCTACAACGCACGGGCATCACTGAAGAGTGTTCGGCAGACACATTTTGGGCTGGCATAGGCAACAGGCCCCACAATGATAGAAGACAATGGAGAGAGAAAAACTCCTTCTTTCCTTCCAGAGGTAGAGGAAGGGGCAGGGGCTGGCGACAAGGAGACCGCCAACAGAATAACACAGGTGAGAGCGAGCAAGCTCGAGCCCGCAGTAAGCGTAGACCTAGCAGTAGCCAGGAGATTAGCATAGCATGTAGACTGTTGGCACTCCATATCCAAAGATGCTTGGGTCTTGGACACGCTATAAGGGTTTCACATAGATTTCTACACAGCCCCAAGATAGACTACACCCCCAAATTGTATATGCCTAAGCAGAGAAGATCAGCAGGTGCCATAGACTCCTCGATAGGCTTCATAAGCAATGTGTTCCTTGTCAAAGGGAAACACAAGCTGAGGTTGGTTATCAACTTGAGTGGATTGAACGATTTAGCGATTTACAGACATTTCAAAATGGAGGGGATTCACCTCCTAAGGGACATCCTATTGCACAAAGATTGGCTAGCCAGGATAGACCTCAAGGATGCATACCTGCCGGTGCCCATTGCAGCAGAGCACCAGAGGTTCCTGAGATTTGCCTGGGGGGAGTCGACTTCGGCCTAGCATCAGCACCTTGGTGTTTTACCAGGCTGATGAAAACGGTAGTGACACATCTGAGAGAGCAGGGCATACAGCTCATAATACACCTGGATGATATTTGCATAATGTGCCAGGATTAGGAAATGCTAAAAGTTCAAGTGCAGATCACACTAGAATGACTTCAATGACTGGGGTTTCTGATAAACTTGGGAGATATCCAGTGTTCAACCAGATCAATCCATAGAATTTGTAGGTTTTGTGATGGACACGATCCAGGGGTCACTCTGCCGATTACCAAAGTGATTGACATCAAGACACGGATCCGAACACACTCTGTTGAAGAGAGAGATGTGATTACGAGAGATTTCCAGGCTGGTGGGTCATCTGGCCTCATCTATTCAGGCTGTATTCCCAGGGCCTTTGCATTACAGGGCACTTCAAAGGTTGAAGAACCAACACCTCAGGAGGGGCGCATCATACGTAAAAAATGTCCCAATTTCCCTAGAGGTGGGGGAAGAACTGGAATGGTTGATGCTTTGGAACAGGAGAGCTATATTTGTCTCATCCCAGACCTGATTATAGAAATGGGACTGGGGAGCGTGATGCGGGGACCTGTCAACAGGGGACAGGTGGTCTGATCAAGAGACGTCATTGCACATCAGTTGCCTAGAGTTGCTGGCAGGGTCCTTTGCAGTGAGATGCTCGACTCAGGAGAGGACACAATGCTGTGTACTCCTCAAGATGGACAAGGTGTCTGCGGTCGGGTATATAAACAGATTGGGTGGCACATGGTGCAGAATGTTAGCAAAGGAGTTTTGGCACCTCTATCTGCAGAGATGGGTTTCGGTGACGGTGGAATACCTACAGTGCAGCCAGAACGATCTAGCCGATTGGAACTCAAGATTTCTCAGAGATGCCAGCGATTGGAAGCTGTACGAGGTGGTGTTCTGGGATCTGATGGGGTGATTCAGGCCGTGTCAGGTCGATCTGTTTGCATTGAGATTGAACAATCAACTACCTTGGTTCTTCAGTTGGAGGCCAGACCCGGAGGCGGAAGCAACAGATGCATTCCTCCAGTCATGGGAGGAAGGTGTGAATTATGCTTTCCTCCCCTTCTTAATGATCGTGGGAACGTTAGCTCAAGTGCAGAGGCAGAAGGCCTCTCTAATTCTGATCACTCCAGACTGGAAAGGACAAGCTTGGTTCCCCAGTCTCCCGCAGTTAAGACCCTGCTATACGGTGGCTCATACCAAGCACAAATTCATTGTGCGGGACCCCAGGGGAGGAAGCCATCCGCTAGTGCAGACAGGCAATCTCAACCTGGTCACCTGGGCGATTTCAGGGGATCTTGGGTTAGGGAAGGTCTATTGAGCGAGGCTCAAATCGTCAATGAATCTTGGGCTACAGGGACCCAAAGAACATATAGATCTGCATAGGTGAACTGGAGTAACTGGTGTGTGGAAAGCGACGGGCATCCTGATGGAACATATGTGGTTCACATAGCCAACTTTTTAGCCCGGATTGCGGAACAAGGCGATCTTGGCGGGCCACGCGAGCATTGAAGGGGTACCAATAGGCGAAACCCCTCTGATATGAAGACTGATGAAAGGAGTGGGAATGTCGAGACCTCCCAAGGAGAATTACTCACAGCTGTGGGATGTAGATATAGTGTTAAAGCTGTTTCTAGCATGGCCGGATAATACAGATCGATCTTGGAAAGCATTATCTGCTAATCTTACTATGCTCTTGTGCCTACTTTCATGTAAAAGAACTTCAGACGTTAGAGACTTCTTGTTCACCTCTAACGCTCCATCACCAAATGGAGTGACATTCTTCATCACAAGAAGGACAAAACCGGGTTAAAGTCTATATCATACAGTACTTTTCCAACTCAACCCAAACAATGTCCAATTAGATGCTCAGCAGCATAAAAGGACATTATGAGGGACGTGAGACCGGTAGATATTTCACATTTACTCATAGCCTTGTGTAAGCCGTATAGAGCGGTGGCACCAGCGACTCTGTCCAGATTGGTAAGATAGGTGATTGTGCAGGCCAGTATTGATGTGCGCTGTTACGGTGCACAATCTGTGAGGGGAGCAATGGCCACTAAGGCCTACAAATATATGTTGTAGAACAAATCAAAAAGTTAAAACATCTAAAATGTACGGAAGTTATTGGAGAAAGACATAAAGCCTTGATCTTTGGTAATGTATACACTACAATATAGGAGCCTTGTTGGAAGATATCATGAGATCGGGAGATTGGTCGAATGAGGCAACATTTAAGACCTTTTATTTCAAACCGATGGAGAATATGGCAACGAGTGGTAAGCAAGCTTTGAACAAGTATAATCTGAGCCTCCGGTCTTGACATATAATTCCGATTTTCAACACATTTATTCCAGAAAGTCATCATTCTGTTAAAGACACAGAGGCGAAGGATCATCCCACCCTTGCAATCGTGTTGAGCAATGAATGTAAGGTTGTACATTACAAATATGAAAATACTGGTCTCATGCGCTTAGCAAAACAAGCTGATTTGTGTCCAGTTCAGTCTGTTGGATATGTCATTCATAAACAGCCAACACGTGTTTTGATACATCGTCTTTATCAAGGCATTGAGCGAACCTTTGTCATTCCCATGCAGTGGGTCTGCCGCACTTTGTAAAAATATTCAGTAGCTTATAAGTGAAACGTGCTGTGTAATCTTGTAAGTAAAACTTCCATGAAACAGTGAACAGACCATTATGGTCAACACCAACAACTCAGTTATGGGTAATTCCTGGAATGTTATGTGCAGATGTCCTGTAAGGAATCATCTGATGAGGCGTTCGTGGGCCTCAAGGTCCTTCTAATGCCTAATGCCTTTTTAATTACGATGTGTCGAAGCACGTGTTGGCTGCTCATGAATGACCTATCCAACAGATTGCGTTGGACACAATAAATCAACTTGTTTTGCTAAGCGCATGAGACTAGTATTTTCACATTTGTTAAGTATTCTACTGTCGGTAAGGGTAGAACCACCTTACTAGGTGTGCAGCTGGCATTTAAATTGACTTTGGTCAGGGTTTAGCGTACTTGGATTTCAGTTTGCCCACCTGTGGTGCTCTGTAATGTCTAATTATTTTTGCAATTTATATAGCACACCCAACCCGGAGGCATTTGTGCGCTGTCCTTAAAGTAGTGGTTATGCATAGGTACACGTTGTATCATTACAGTCATAATAGTCATTGTTACAGTTGTGGAGTTGCAGTTACAGGGTAGCAGTTTATACAGTTATACAAGTGTCAGTTATCTTGGAACAATACGAGATGATGCATTTGTGGTTACAAATTGAGATCAGCTAGGAGGAGAATAATGTGCGCTGTGCAGACGTTAAGGTTGGCTTGAGGGTGTTGTTTGTGTTCTTCGATGGCGGGTGGTTCAAGGAGGCTTAGTTAGGTGTATCCAGCAAGACGAACCAGATTTTCAGTTTCTTTACGGAATGTCCAGAACGAGTCTTCAGATCTGAGTTTGGCAGGAAAGGTATTCCAGTGTCTGGCGGCTATAGATGGGAAACTACTATCACCAGCTTTCTGTAGTTTGAATCTGGGTGTAGAGAGCAGGTGCAGGTGAGCAGAGCGTATGGGTTTGCTAGATTGAGATCTAGAGACTTTGTCAGACAGATATATAGGACCATGCTATGGAGGCATTTATGAGTCGGAGTGAGGGTTTTAAAGAGGATGCGCTCTTGAACAGGTAGCTAGTGTACGTCCCTTGTGGTCGAGGAGATGTGAGTTTCTAGGTATGTTCACGGCTGCCCTAAGGGTATTAATTTGTATCACCTGTAACTTTTTGATGTTTTGGGTCTTAGTTCCAGCATACAGTACATTACAGTAATCCAGTCTCGACAGGATGAGTGCTCTAGCTAGTGTGATACAGCTGTCAGGTGAGTGGTATGCAAGCATTGATCAACCTGAAAGTGTAGGCGGCAGATGACGCTGAGGCATTAACTGGTTTGGTAAGGGTGAAGGCAGAGTCCAGGTGGAAACCTAAGGTTTTTACAGCCTAGACACTTGTATAGTGTTGCCAGCAATGTTGAAAGCTTTAAAGGAGTCATCAAGTCTGTTGAGACAGAGTTCCGTCTTGTCGTCATTCATGCACAGGCCATTGTGGGCCATCCAAGTTTGGATGGTGTGATAAATAGCGTCGAGGGAAGCCGAGTTAGTGTCATGTGAGCCAGTGATGGGGATGAGGATTTGAGTGTCATCTGCATCGTTTTTTTTTTAAAAAAACAATTTTATTGGTTTATTCAAACAAAAAAAAACACAAACTCAAACATGCAGTGCATATATCAACAGCTCAGTTGTACATTGCTTAATACTGGTCACTGCTCCCCTTATCCCACCCCCCATTACGAGCCTATGTTCCCTCACCCTTTGTTTCCACATCCCATAGTAGGGTTTCCCTTTCAGTGGGTTCAGTTATTGATCCAAACAATTCCACTATCATTGATTTCCAGGCCATCAGGGTTCCCATCTCCTCCTCGCCCCCCACAGTACTCGCCGCCTGCCATACCATGGTTTCTGCCTCCGCCCATTTATGCAACTCTTTCCACCACACCTCCACCCGGGGTCTATGGCATGTCTTCCATCCCATGGCGATTCTCCTTTTCGCAAGCACATATGCTAGATCTTTCAATTTACTCGCATGCTTGAGTTTCTGCGGTCTGGGGAACCTCCCGAGCAAACAGGCCCATACTGTATCTATTTCGATCCTGACCCCCTTCTCTGCTAGTTTCTGTGCTACTTCACCCCAGAAGCGCTCGATAACCGGGCATGACCAAAACATATGTACCATGCCGGACTTTTCTTTGTCACATTTGGACCAGGCCTGTCTTGCATTTTCAAATGTAGATATTCTCTGGGGTGTCATATATGCCCTGTGCGTTATATACAGTTGTATCTGCTTTAATCTCGCATTCCTCAATACTTTTTTTATGGTATCCCAGGGCACGCTCCCACATCCTGTCCTCCATTGGGGATCCTACTTCCGCTTCCCAGTCTAGTCTCAATTGTGTTAATTCCTTCCGAACCTTGGACATCATCTCATACAATCTAGAGATCTCGTGCCCCCCTTCCTTTATATCATATATTGTGTCTATGATAGCATCTGGTTCCTCTTCCAGCACCGTTTCGGGCCATGTTCTCCTAATTCTCTGCACCATTCTATGATACATAATATATTGGCCCGTGTGTAACCCTGTTTCCTCCCCCAGCACTTCAAAATCCACGATAGTCCCCTCCCACCAGATGTCGCCCATTGTAACCAACCCAACCGTTTCCCAGTGGCTCCTGATTATAATCCTCAGTTGCCTTTCTCCCCCTGCTAGTGCAACTAGTGGTAACTGCGGGGAACATGGGGACGGGTTCTCCATCATCAGGCATGCCCGGCGCCACATCTTCCATCCAAGTATCATCATCGTGGGCCGCCGTTGTGTCATCTGCATAGTTGCTGTAGGTGACACCCAAATAATCCAGACGGTCAAATAGTGGTTTAGTGAAAATATTGTATGGTGTCGGAGAGACACAGGAGCCTTGAGGATAGCTTTCGGTGAGAAGTCGGCCGCTGAGGAGAGATGTTTACAAAGAATATTTTGGTTGACCAGGTCAAACGCAGCCGAAAGGTCAAGTAGGAGAAGCAGGGCCAGTTTTCCTTAATCTTTGAGCTCGTCCATTTCAATTTTCAAATCCAGAAGTGCAGTTTCTGTGCCATGTCTAGGGTGGAATCCTGACTGACGTAGACCAAAGAGGTTATTGACTTCCAGGTGGTTTTCGATCTGTAGGTACGCAACTCTATCAAGGACTTTGAGTAGTAAGAAGGGTACTGTTGTAATTGGTCTATAGTTAGTCGGGATGTTGGGGTCAAGTGACTTTTTTAGTAAGGGTAACACCCATGCGTTTGTGAGGTTGGATGGGACAGTACTGCTTCCGAAGGAAGTGTTGATAAGCCTTGCAATGATGGGGGTTAGGTTGGACAGTCCTTAATACAGCCGCAGGGCAAGCGTCACCTTGACATCTTGAAGGTTTGAGGCTAGTGATAATTTTTAGGACTTCATAGTTGGAGACCAGGGTAAATTCAAGTTGTGGAACCGGGATCTTCAAGTGAATGGGAGACTGCAGCAGAGATAGCTCATGTTTAATGGTTGTTTTTTTAATATCGATTTTGTCGGACAGTGCATTTTGATTGTCAGTGCACCAGTCTGCATCTTTGTTGCAAATTTCTTGTGGGGGGGTTACTGGAGAGTCTAATGTTGTACATGATATGCATATTGGGATAGTTATTGTAATGATATTGATGTGATGTCATAACAGAATTTTCCCACCCTCTTTTTTCAGTTCACTGAGATGTGTTTTTATATTGGGTACCGTCGGGGATAACAAGTCAGCTAAGAACTGAGAGACAGAGTTTTACCTTCATCAGCGATCGCGTTTACCGGTTGGGGTACTTTTCCATTTCAGCAAAAGAAAGAGGATGTGTTAGAGGAGTTAGTGTTTATAGGACTGTACAGTTATGGATTGGTCAAGTTTGTTGTAACATGTGCATGAGCGCTGCGGCTCGTGCACAGCCACATGTTGGGGCCACGTGTACGGACATGTGGCCCGCACTAATAAGTTGCAGTGAGACACTTAAGCTTTGTCTGTGTTTTTCTTCAGGCACCGAGTCCTGCGCATGCTATGGGCCTCCAGGGCCAACCCACACTGAAGGGCACGACCATCATGATGGGGGCCGGAGACCACAGCTCCCTGTAACAACTGGCAACGAAGATGGGATTGGCTGTATACCGATCCCAAGAAGAACCCAGCCTGTACCTCAAACTGCTGACCTGCAGGTAGCCCAGCAGGACACTGAGAGCCCTGTCGGTGCCTCCTGCGGAGGCCCCACCAGGGAGAGGGAGACTATGGTTGCCCCAAGGCTCCTGACCAAGGGAGCCCTAACTCAGCACGGAGGGGACTGCTGCCCGTCACCAGTGGTCGAAAACGGCGGAAGCAGTTGGGAGCGGTGCTCCTTTGTTCTTATCCTCTTATTTTAAAAGGAAACCGTTCCGGAATGGTTTCATTTTAAAATGAAAGTGTAGGAAGAAGTTGAAACATGCCCTTTCATTGCACTGCACTGACGATTTCCTTAAACAGTAGCCGCATGTGTTTGTATTGTGCGTGGGTCGAGGCGTGATGATGGGGTTTGTGGAGAGCGGGGCATGCCAGTAGGAAACATAGTTCCACTACTTCGTTTCATACACTTCGACCACTGACCATCGCTGCTCTTGGAGGCACGGAGCGTGAGCATGGTGCAGGCCCTGCCCCCACGCCCCGTGTCCGAAAAAGGTATGTTCCTGCCCCGGGGAGCAGGCAGTCCGGAGCTGCATGAAAAGTAATAAGCCATGCGCGGTGGAGGACCACAAGGAAGCAGCACCTCCAACCGCAGTATGCCCCTGCCGGAGAGTGAGGAGCGCGGCACACGCTGCACATGAAAAAAAGGTACCAATCCCGAAGGGGGAGCGTAGAAGCTTCATGCCCCTCACTGTGGGATGCAAAATCTCCTGCCACAAGGCAGAGAACAGAGAGGTGTAGCGAGGCCCTCGACAGCCACAGCTGACTGAAAGAAATGTATGTTTTCCTGCCTTGGGGAGCAAATGCAGTGTCCTCGCCGCTATAGGTAATAATGGACTCCTACATGGGAGGAGGGACTTGGCACATGCTGCCACATTAACTCTCAGTTCTCCTGCCTGGGGGAGGGAAGGAGCACCTGCTGCCACATTGACAATTAGTACTCATGCCTGGGGGAGAGTGAGGTGGCCAATGCCGCTACATGGACATGAAGTACTCTGGGGAGAGCAAGTGGCCCATGCAGCCACATGGACAATATGTACTGCTGCCTGGGGGGAGTACTGTCGGGTCATGCCGCAACACCACCACAGACCCCTGCCTCGGGCAACAGCCAGAGGAACACCCTTGGCCCACTGGACACTGGAAACAGGCGCTCCTGTCAGAGGGAGAGGTACACTGCGTCAAACAAGGCACCCCCATCAGGGGGAGAGGTGCTCTGCCTAAAGCAACTCCTGACTGTGGGAGAAGCTCGAAGAAGTGCGGCTCGGCAAGACCCGGCGCTGCTGCGGCTTTCGCAGGAAGCCACCAACGTTGCTCTGCCTATCCTTGCGACCAATGGGTCAGGGGCAGGTCATGCAGTGGGGCACATCCCCAACACTAAACGGGAGTAGATCGGGACAGCAAAAACCATGGCTGCAGTGGTTGTGCCCAGGACAGTAAGTCAACACTCCCGCCTGGAAGGTAGACCGCAGATGGCACAACATAGACTGCTGCCCATCCTGCTACTCATCCTCATGACAGCGAGGGAGAAGTCCTACCTGCAAGGGAGCCCGCAGATGGGCGCGGAATGCACTGCTACCCATCCTGCACCACAAGTCCCTGCCACGACGCTGGCATGACCGCAGCTCTCCGCTTGTGCAGTTGGGCAGAAGATGAGCATGAAAGCAAACCTGGATCAATCAAACAGGCTACCGTCCGCACCTGCCTTGGAGAGAAGGAGAGGGCAGCAACAACTGGCCAGGAGCAGACCATGCAGTGGGGTACGTCCCCGCCACCATGAACACCAGAGAGTGGTGCAGCAAGCTCTGCAGCCGCAGTGGCCGTACACCAGACGAGAGCAAGGAAGAACTCCTGCCTGGGGGAGTCTACAAAGGACAACAGCCAGCCAGGCCGTGGCTCTCCCTGAAGAGAGTGCTTGTGTGGCCAGGCTGAAGGCAGGCCAGGAAGAGCTCCTGACTGGGGGAGCGGGGCCTCAGCGCAGCTGTCGCCGCCGCTGCCGTTCCAACACAAGTACCATCTTTGAAGCAGAGGGAAGACCCGGTCGATGCATGGCCAGGATGGCTGCAAGTGCCAACTCCTGCAGCAGGGAGCCTCAACAGGGTGGGACTGCTGCCGCCACGGTAGCAAGTAAGAACTCCCACCTGAAGGGGGAACCTTGGCACAGGTCTGCCCGCTGCCGCCAACTGGTTCCTCACCTGGTGAGGCATGGCTCCCTGTCCCCTATCTGCATGGGGGAGAAGGGAGCCCGAAAGACTCCATACTACGGTCTGCCGCAAAGGGAAAAACACCACTCGGACCAGCTGGAGGACCACCCTACAGCAGACAGGACAGAAACCTGCTGGCAAGTTGACAACTGATGTGGCCCCCAGTATCCCCGTGTGCGGCTTTGCTGGCTAGTGGGGCACTTTCGTCATGGGCGAGCTGACACAGAGGGACTGCCCTGTGGCCATCTGTCGATGTGGCTCCAGTTTCCCTGGTGCGGCTTTCCCAGCCAGTGGGGCCATCCCCACTTCCATATTGGACTAATAAAGTTTGTAGTAACCAAGCACATGGGCGTGTTACACCCCAATGTATACATGTGCCCAAATATATACCAGACCAAGGAGGTATGTTGGTTACAAAAGTAATGTGTGAAAAGTAGTCCCTGTAGAACAGCTTGACATCAATGCTGGCCAGAACTGCACGCGTAAAAGGGAGATAGCATCACCCTTCACGAGACAATGAACTTAACCGCCCAAGCCCTGGTAGGGATCCCTTGTAGCTAGTGTCTACAGTAGCATGCCTAACTAAGAATATGTATATCTGTGTTCCGAGATGACACACGAGGTCAGCGTGAGCGTTAGCAGTTGTAACACATGCCCTCTTAAATGTTTATCATTTGTTTGTCTTTAACCATGGCATGGGATGTTGTAACGTGTGCACGAGCGTCGTGGCTCGTGCACAGTCACATGTTGGGGCCACGTGTGAAGACACGTGGCCCGCACTAATAAAGGTGCTGAGCGGTCTCCCGCTCGGGAGTTGCAGTGAGACACTAAAGCGTGTGTCTATGCGTTTCTTCAGCCGCTGTGTCCCGTGTGCGCCATGGGCCCACCGGACTGCCCCATGCCGAAGGCCACAACCATCATTACGGGGGCGGAGACCCCGGCTTCCTGTAACAAAGTTGATCATGTTGTTTTTCTTCATGAACCAATAACACCTTGGACTACCAAAGACTTATTGAAAGTGGAACTTGTAGTTTTGTCTTAGTTACTGTTTATGATTGGTTTTGGTTAAATCTGCTTGAGAAGTAAAGTTTAAGAGAAAGCATAATCCTTCCCCTCCGTGTCTTTAATAGAAATATGACTTTCTGGAACTAATGCGTTGAAAATCTGAATTCAATCCAATGGGAAAATGACATTCTCACGATTTTTTACTAAATCTCCCTCTCAGCTGCAGCAAAGTGTTGGCATATACATATGTTACAACTTCTGTAGACTCTTAGTCTCGTGTTCTGTCATTGCCCTCACACTATAGTTGCAGTGTGTGGTAGAGAGATGAAGGGTTAGTGGAGGGAAGAGTTTTTCTTTGAAATCTCAATGACTTACAATATAGAGAGGAGAAAAGTTCAAAGCCTAATTGGTTGTGAGGTTAGAGCGTTCTGCGACTTCATGCTCTGTTTCTGGTTTGGGCTAGACGCCTATAAAGTGAAACTATTGTATTGGAGCACAAATAGGGAAGAATGCTATGAGGAGGGACACAGAGTCTGCACACACAAGCACTAACTGTTGGCATTGCCAATGTTTGTTTAGGTATGTGCTTGATTTAATTGACATGAGAGTCAGTTTGTGTTGGGCTTGTTTTGAAGGGGCTTTCAGCTTATTCTTTACTCCGAGCTGGCAAGACTGACATGACTGGCGACCAGCACCGACTGCGCCGACACAGCTCGTTGGCTGCTCGCCTCCCTTCAGAAACATGCATGCAGCACTGGTAACCTCCTCCTAAGGCATCTACCAACATTTGTTAATCTAGATAGCTATCAGAAATCCTTTGCTAGAGCGACGTCGAAGAAACCGTGATTGTTTTCATACATTGGATAATAAAACGAACATGTTGGCCTGTGTTTTGAATCAAACACACGTAAAAAGTAATGACGCGTGGCGTTTACACCAGAATCGTGCACGCTCAGTTCGCATTGGATGGGCGATTTCATTTCGCCCTCGAGATTTTTACTACAGGGTTAATTCGAATTACGTCCTGGAGATTAGTGTCTCGAGTTCTCCGCATGCACAAAAGCAGTCGCTCTGACGTGTGATAATGTCCCGGTTGATTTTCTAGACAGAACTACGTTGGCTCTCCAATCGCACCTGGCAGTTCATCCGCTGAACCTGGACTATAAAGGCACTCTTCAAGACAGCAGTGGAGAAAATGAACCTGCCAGATTCAAATGAGGTGCGTGGATCTGCTAGACTAAGAAATGTGTTATGAGGGGAGGGTTTTCCAGCCATATAGCTCCGTGTGGGGTCCTCTGGCATAATTGGAAAGAGTTAAGCAGTCGCTACTAGCTCAAACTAGGAGCGTGGTCGCGTCAGTCGTCTTATACATTAGTGTAAGTACTTTTATTTATGATTCCTTGGGGCCAGAGGTGAGCAACTATTTGTTTGTACTCCGCCACACCTTGTGGGAAAAAAGTGTCATCGCTGTACCGCGGGGTCGAACAAAAAAACATGCTTGCTGTAACACCAAGCACCTGGGGGCTTTTGTGGCTGATTCGACCTATAGCTGTGGTCCACCCTCGTGTCGAAGGTAATGTTGTTCCTGCCTGGCCACATAAATAAATCTCCAGTAATTGCAGTGAACGAAAATTGGCAACATACCCCGAAACAGTCCCCGAATG
The DNA here is from genome assembly GCF_040938575.1 of Ambystoma mexicanum. Lineage (NCBI taxonomy): Eukaryota > Metazoa > Chordata > Amphibia > Caudata > Ambystomatidae > Ambystoma > Ambystoma mexicanum. Next base: position 1,085,221,293 of record NC_090926.1, on the reverse strand, counting down.
CCAGACCTGATTTCCGTCTGCTAAAAGTCAAAGGAAAAGGTGACAATACAGCTATTTCCCATAGATGTCACTATTATCTATGTTTACAATCACTTAATCGGTTTTCCTGATTTGGAGTTGGTAGTAGGGACAATATACTATAGAGCATAGTTATCGAACTCCAGGCCTCGGCCAGAAACCTGACAGGTTTGTAGGATATTCCTATTAATATTCATTAGAGAAAATATGCACATATTTAGAATCATTGTATGCAAATTTATGTCATGAATAGTAACAGGGGGAGCCTGAAAATACAAAAGGCATCCGCCCTCGAGTCCGACAACCCAGTTGGAAAAATAGGTCAGTGGGTTGCGTGCTCGCTGCTGTGATCTGCAGGTCGCAGTTTCGAATCCCTCATACTTCTGAGGTCGATTAATCATCCCAACTGAAGTTGGTACTCATTTATGTATGTAAATATGTTCTGTGCCATAAGCGCTATATAAATAAGAAAAAAATCAAATCATAAAGAATCTTAGTTTGACGTTTGCAAATGTATACTGATGTGTTCCTAAAGTGATGGAATAACTACAAAATCATGTTTTTTTTAAAAAAAAACAAGAATTGTAACGTGCATTGAATCATTTTGATTTCTTATTTATATTTGAATATTTATGTTTTAAAATATTTTATTATTGCTTATTTGTTATATTTAACAAAAATAGATGTTGTTCACTTTAATGCAAAGATAGAAAACTGACTGCATCTTGTAGCGCCTTATTTCTGGACCTCGTCTAGGGCAAGGGTGATCTTAACCAAGATCAGGGGCGTCCCTACGAGAACCACCAGGCCCTCTGGATAGTGATGGACACTGCACTTGCAAAACTAAATCATTGTTAACATGAGATAGGCTAAACCATGTGTCTTGACCTTAATCCTTCACATGACAGACACTAAGGTGTATTTATTTTAGGGATCCCAGTCTCAGTTGTGACGTCACAATGCCTGCTGCTTGAGGCAGGACAAAGCAGAACCCCAGCTGTCTCTGCTGCACTTAAAGGAAAATTATTATTGTCCCGATCGTTCGGGCATGTGTTTTTCAGCATACAGTGATCGATCGTAAAAAAACGTTCCTATGCATCTTACCTTAGTTATCCTCACTTTTACACATGTGAAAACAAGGAGTCGGGCTTGGCCATCTTATCTGTTGCTGCATCGCACTAAGGTCGAGTGCCCCTGCGGCACTAAATCTTATCCCCCGCCCCTGATCCTGACCTATCTATTCCAAACGATATGCTCCACCTATTTTCATGACGTTAGTGGGCAGCGTAGCCAAACGCGCCCAACAATCACCCACGTAATAACGTCAGTTGACGCAGAACACGGAAGATCAACACACTCACCCAAATCAAATTTGCTACCAATAATTTTTCATGAATCTACAATTTCGCAAGTGCTTTCATTTATCAAAGAACGCTCCAAAAACTGGATTGAGATCCACTGATTATGATGAACCACCAATAGTTGTGTCTCCTTAGGCTCGAGTGGCAAAAGTTTAAAATGACGCACATGGTGTTCCTTTCGAGAGAAGAGGTGATTCAATGCATCTGATTCTTGCTACATCGTAAACGATGACAGGTTGCTCGTTGTCGCTGGTACTGCCAAAGGGCATATCTGTCCCAGTCTATCGTCCCACATGATGGTGATGCTGAACGATGAAGTTAGGGGTATCTGTCATTGCTGGTTGAAAAATCCATCACACGGCAGCTGGAAACTATGGCATTTGCAGAACGGTACAATATATCTGTGTAGATAACCGAATTAAAATATATTTAGGACCCGTTCTTTATACTAATTTATGTTGTAATTATGCACCAGATGAAACAGAATAACGAACACAAACCAAACACAATGAACACACACACACAACGTGGGGGACTATTTTAGACTACGATGAGCATGAAAGGTTAACACTGAGAAGTCGGTATAGCTCCCAAAGAAATGGATAAAGTGACTCAGAAAAGGGACAACAGACAGATGGCATTGTAACAGAATTGGAAATACTATCTATAAGCAAATCAGTTACCCTTGGAAAATGTTCTGACCCCAGCCCTTTCAATAATGCAACCTTGATTGCACACCCTGATATGGGACGAAGTGGTTTAGATATCACTAGCCTGCATACAGGTTGTGCTTGTGTCTCGTCTATGAGTAATCGTCACAATATGCTCCTACGAACAACCCATAACAATGTTGATAATCAAGACAGGCCAAAAATCCCAACCTTTACTCATTCCGACTTAACCATACACCAATAACAATTATTAGTAGACTTATAAATAAACTGCCAGTTTAATCACTCATTATTATAAATATGGCGCAGTATATGGTACAAGTATTCTGTCCACTGTTTACATCAAAATGCCATTTTAGCAATTGCTAAATCCTCCAATATGCTAAAAGAAATTCCCCTTTTTTCCATCTAAAAAATATTATGTATAGTTCAACTTATATTATGTGTGGTTGTTCCATTCTCTTGGCGTAACGTGCAGAGTCCGCTCTGAACAACGGTTTGCATAAATTGAAATAAAATGTCCCATTGTCCACTTTCATAATAGAAAATGTATCATTTTTGCAGGCATTCCACAGGTTTTGTCCTTCTAGCATGGCAATTGCTCCCTTCGGTCTAAGGTCACATAACAATTGAAGCTTGTTTTCAGCATTTATGTTTGGTAGGTTTCATTTTTGAGAATGAATGCCACAATATTAAAACATACCAGAGAAGATGCCGCAGTGTGAACTGATACATTTCTTCTTTCACCACAAGCATCATCTCACGAAGTGCCCTTCACTCCATGGAGCACTGAGCACAGCAGGTGCACATGGCATTCGAAATGCACAAGAAAAATAAACTAATTGTTGGCGTCCACCAATGCAGCGCGATCTTGAATACTGTCTCACTCATCACTAGTGCGGGTTATGAACCTATATGTGATATCATTCACAACGCTGTGGCCCTTCCATAGGCAAAAGCATTTGATCTGGATCACGAACAGCATCTACCTTTGTTGATTATTATTTAATTTTGGAATAAAGATAACCTTGTGAAACCCTGCAACCTATCGCTTTGCTTCTTTCACGAGAGTGTATTCATTATGTTCTGAGCATAACATGGGACAGCCGTTCACACCATCTATCCCACCTGAGGCAGCCCTGTCTAGGTTCAAGCGAAACAGGTCACATTGCTTGCCCATACCCGGTTAGTTGTATTTATGATCCTACTATGCCTTGTCTCAATCAGCATTGCGTGGGCATAGGTTAAGCGCGGATGAGCGTTAGCCAATTTTTCTGATTCTTTCACCTGATTTTCAAATGTGAACCTGAGATGTCTGTAGCCTTGTGCTGAACATTACAATAGTGCGCTAAGTCACGCAATCGCGACGATCAAGTGAAAAGCTTATCTTTTTGGGAATGCTGTAGCAAATCAGGAAGGGGCCTGAGGCGATCAAGAATTGGTTTTCACTATTGCAGCAGGGTGTGCCCTTCGCCGCACATCAGTTTTCGAAATCTGAAAACGGCCGTTAAGCGCACGCCAAACCAGCCAACATAGAATTCCTTTGCTACGCTCGATCCTTTGTATTGTGAATCTCAACAAGAAATCATATAGTATATAATAGGCACAGTATAGAACTATGAATTGGTATAGAACTATGAATTGTAATCTGTATAACTGTCATTCGAGGAGAGTTGGACCTTGGGGTGTAGTATTCATTGACAGTTGCTTTTCGTTTCACAGAACCATGACTTCAAATTAGTTTTTGACCACAGTTACACTGAAGGGAAGTAAAACCAGTAGCACAAGGCACTGAAAGCCTTGTGTAACCTAGGATACATTTTTTATCTGTACAAAACAGACCACAATATCATCTGATGATATGATATGGCATTTATAACGCACATATGCTCAAGTGCTTCAAGGCGCGACGAGGCAAGGGAGGGGAGACAGAGGGAAGACAGAGACAAAGATCTTACTAGTCCAGGTGACATTGATATCGCGAAAGCGCAGTAGGGAGGGGGGCAAGGATAAAAGTGCAGTGGGAAAGGTGGAGGGGCCAGTGGAGTTCATAGGATAAACAGTCGAGAAAAATAAAGGAATCCAAAAAATTAAAAACGCGGACATCTGGTGGAAAGTTCAAGGGTAAGTGCAGACAACAGGTGTCAATTGCTGTTAGGGTGCTGTAGGGATATAGAAACAGTCCCTGAGTGCAAGTGTTGTCAGGGGGCAAGTGCAGGTGGGCAACTGGCGGGGAGGGGACCTGGCCCCAAGACCAAAGGGTAGTCAGGTCAGACGGTATCCTGGCAACCAGCACAGTTTCAGTCAGCAGATCAGTGGGGAATGGGGAGAAAAAGCAGATAGAGTAGAGGAAGGACAAGTCGATCAGAGAGGAAAGAAGTCAGCCAAGCCAGGGCATTATCGGTGATAACCCCGGTTATCATGGAGATGGTTTAAAAGGATGGTAGTGTTCACCATGTCAAAGGCAGAGTAGCAATGGAGGAAGGTGAGGACACAGGGGGTGAAGGAATCAAGTTTGAGTCCATAGGTATGGCGAGGGAATGATAAAGAGGATGTTGCAGAGTGTTTGCCTGGACGTAGCACAGGTATAAGTATCGGCCATAGGGTGGCCGGTGTCGGATACCAAGAAGTCCTTTGTAAACTTCTTCCTACCAGATTTAGTGAGGAGAGCAGGGTAGTCAATAGAGAAACAGTTGCAAAAGATAGGAGAGACAGGGAGCTGTTAGGCAGAGGGAGGAGGAGTGTCCTCGCTGTGAAAAACACAAGGGAAGGGCGCAATCAAAGCAAACACAGAGACATAATGTATGGAAACCCAGCAACAGCAGGCACTAATTGCCAAAATGTTGACAAAGACCCTACTTTTGTTGACGCAATGGTGTGCTATGTAGAGCTATAGAGAAACCCAAAAAACTCGTACATCAAAAAACTGAAATAATATCAGAGAGAGTAAGAAGGTGCCTAATCGCAGAGGTGTTAAAAAAAAATTAAACTGCTAAGGAATAATGTTCTGGAAGTTAGAGGGTTGGCACAGGTCAGTCAATTGATCATTGCTATGAAAATCTTACCCACCATAGGCTTTCAGTGCCAAGCACTGCATATGTGTATGGGGTTTGGGTCAAGAATTAAGGGATTGACAGGCACCAAGTCTGTATCCTGTTGACTGATGGCTAAATCCAATTTGCCCATCATTATTTCAGCAACCAAAATGGGCAGTGCAGCACTGATGTGCTACAGCAATTCCATTTTCAAATGTATCATGAATAGCAATTGCAGACATGTCTCTTAGCAGGGAACATAAATATCGATGAAGGGAAGGTGAATTAAATACATTAATGACTCGTACACCAAATTTAATCTCCAAAATTAAATATTCGAGGGGATTGTGTCCTCCGACGCATTCCACATCTATGACAGGGAATTTCCACAGCTGTGCTGCTTCTGTAAACTTTCAGCAGAGGGCGTCCTGCTTCAATGGCGTTGATCCGTTGCCCTCGAGGGCCTCCGTCGAGGGTCGACGTCACCAGATGTTATATATAGGACGCACAGTGCCCGTAGCCTCAGTTACGCTTTTTTTCCGCAAACGTGTTTGCTTCGAAATCTCAGGCGCGCTCGATTCTTCTCTTCGAAAGCGATGTCTTCATCATCTTCTAATACCCCGAAGTGGGACTTTAAAAAGTGTTGGGATTGCGGTTCGAAGATGTCTATCACAGACCCGCACGACATCTGCGTCTGGTGCCTCGGCGAAAGCCACACCACCGACGACTGCGAGGATTGCCAGTCCCTGATGTCTAAGGCCTTGCAGGAACGTAAGAAGAAATTGATGGTAGGTAGGGTGTCTAAGACCCATAAATCGAAATCCGCTGTGTCTAGGAGTGGTTCCCGCCATTCCTCTGCCTCATCAAGGCATTCTAGGAAGCAAAGTCACCAGTCGCCTTCCCCGTCGGAGGAGGACTCCGCCAGACGGTTGACTAGTCCCACCAAGTCTTTGTCGCCGGCCGAATGGGAATCTTTTCGCCGGCAGATGTTAGCGATTTTCGAGTCGCAAGGCACCGTTCCGTCCGCGCCTTTCAAAGAAGCCGGCAAGGAACGGGCTCGGTCCACCACTCACACGCCTTCGGGCTCGGGCGGTCGGCGTGATTATCGGGAGCCGTCGAGGTCCCGTTCGGACAAGGGAGATTGCCATAGCCGTGCCAGATCCAGTTCCCAGTCCTCGATACCATAGAGACTGTCGGAACCTGTGAAGCCTTTGAAGAAATCGGCGCCGTGTCCTTCGAGGGATACTCTCGGGGCTCCATTTTCTAGCCCTCGTGCAAGACGGCAAGGATGCCATGTGTGAGTCCGTTCAGTTGGGTTTGGACATGGCAGACTGTGTCAGCAGGTTCATGGCTGCGAGCACCGTGATATGCAGGTTTGCGTGGTTGCAGAAGTCGGGGTTTGCTCCTGATGTGCAATCCCGTCTTCTGTACATGCCCATTGATGGTGTTCATCTGTTTGGCAGCAAGGCTGACGAGATCCTTGAGAGGTTGCAGACCTCCAAAGCTGCAGCAAAGTCTTTGAGCGCTGCAGTTCGTCAACCTCTGCCTTTTCGTCCTAGGGGACAACAATGGAGGGGAGGTTCCTTTCAGTACTACTCTTCCTTTGGTAGATCGAGAGGAGCTGCCAGTCAAAGGGGCCACCGTAAGAGTACCCGGGGTGGAAAGCAAGGTACTCGGGGTGGCAAAGCCTCTCAGGCAGTTGCCTCTTTGCCCTCAGGCACTGCCGCAGCCGCGTCCGCTCAGTCATGAGGGCCATGGTTCGCCGGGTTGGTGGCAGGCTTGTGCAGCATCTTGGAGAATGGCGAGCCATTACTTCAGATGTGTTGGTTCTGGAGATCATAGCCTACGGCTACTGTCTTCCCTTCCGGCAGATTCCTCACGACAATCTACCGGGGAAGCTCTATTTGAAGCATCCAGATCCGCTCCTTGCGCAGGAAAACCTATACCTGCTGGGAAAAGGCACCATAGAACTGGTGCCTGTAGCAGAGAGGAACAAGGGATGGTATTCCCCTTATTTTTTTATCCCAAAAAAAGACGGGGGATTGAGACCCCTCATGGACTTGTACTGGTTGAACAAGTTCCTCAGGAAGGACAAGTTCAAGATGGTAACTCTTTCTCAAGTTTTCCAGGCCCTTCAACTTCAGGATTGGTTGGGGTGTCTAAACCTCAAGGATGCTTACTTTCATGTGCCGATTCATCCAAAGCACAGGACGTACCTGAGGTTCGCGGTTGGCGACTCGCATTTTCAGTTTCGGGTCCTGCCGTTTGGATTGACCTCCGCCCCGAGGGTCTTCACCAAGCTGATGGTGGTGGTGGCAGCGTATCTCAGGAAAGGGGGGATTCACGTCTACCCCTACCTAGACGATTGGTTGATCAGGGCGCGCTCTCCCGAGCAAGCCCTGGATCATCTGTCCATCACCTGCCACTCCCTTCACAAGCTGGGCTTCTCCCTCAATTTAAAGAAGTCTCATTTAACACCTACCCAGCGGCTCCAGTACATCGGAGCAGTGCTCGGGACATCCCCAGGTGAGGGCTCATCACATTCTGCAGAAGGTGGACAAGTTTCAACGTGCCCAGAGTCTCCCGGCGTTCGAATTCTTGAGGTTGCTTGGCCTCATGGCATCCTGCATTTTCCTGGTGCCAGAGGTCAGGCTGCGGATGAGATGTCTGCAGTGGGCTCTCAAGATGCAGGGGTCGCAGTTCTCCAGCAGGATGTTAGATCCCGCTCAGATTCCGACCTCGGTCGCCCAGGATCTTCTATGGTGGACGACGAAGGCAATCTGATGAAGGGAGCACCATTTTGGCAGCCATGGCCGGAGGTGACGATCGTGATGGACGCATTCCTCGAAGGTTGGGGAGCTCATGCCAACGAGTTGACAGCCAGCGAATTTTTGTCTCTGTCGGAGTCCACACGCCACATCAATCTGTTAGAGCTGAGGGCCGTCAGGCTAGCCCTGAAGGCTTTTCTGCCGTCTTTGCGGGGGAAGAATGTCCTGATTATGACATACAATACAGTGGCCATGCACTACCTCAACAAAAAAAGGGGTGGGCAGGGTCACTCCCGTTGTGCAGGGAGGCGATGCAGCTCTGGTTCTAGGCCATCCAGCAGGAAAATTCAGTCTCAGCAGTTCATATGGCCGGTGAAGAAAACGCGGCGGCGGATGTTCTGAGCAGGCGGAGCACGGTCTCTCGAGTGGGAGCTGGCTCAGGAAGTTCTTTTGGAGATCTTCGCCCTTTGGGGAACCCCACAAGTGGATCTCTTCACCACCAGTGTCAACCGGAAGTGCAAAAGATTCTGCTCGAAGGAATTTCCTCCAAGAGGAGCCCTATGGGACGCGTTCGTAGTGGAGTGGTCCTTCACGCTGCTGTATGCGTTTCCTCCAGTCCCCATCATTCTGCAAGTGTTGCAGAGGTTACAGAGGTTCGGTTCCCGAATGATCCTTATTGCTCTGACATGGGCCAGCAGAGCGTGGTACCCGGACCATCTAGACATGCCCATCTGCCCTCCACACCATCTTCCCTACCGAGACAATCTGCTCTCACGGGAGGGGGGTTGGGTTCTCCATCCAGAGGTCAAGTCTCTCAGCCTTCATGCTTGGTATCTGAAAGGTTGGGGTATAAGGATTGGGACCTCCCCGAAGACGTGATGGAGGTGTTGCTTTCGGCCAGAAGGCCCGCAATGAAATCCCTGTACCGTTGCTGTTGGAGAAAGTTCTGTGACTGGTGCAGGGTACAGAATGTGGATCCTTTCCAATGTTCCATTCGTTTGGTTTTGTCTTTTTTGCTTTCTTTAGCCCACAAGGGCCTGCAAGTGGGTACCATTAAGGGTTACCTGGCGGCGCTGTCCATATTTAAGTGCTCGTCTGAGGAATGTTCTTATTTTAAGATCCCTTTGATTTCTTAGTTTCTAAAAGGGCTAACTCATGTGTTTCCACTGTCGCCTTTCCAGGTGCCACGATGGGATTTGAATTTGGTTTTAAAGTTCCTAATGGGAGCTCCGTTTGAGCCCTAACATTCTTGTCCGTTGCGACTGTTGTCCTTTAAAACTGTATTTTTAGTTGTGGTTACTTCCGCACGCAGAGTGAGTGAGTTGCAGGCATTTTCCGCCAAGCCACCCTTTACGGTGTTCCATAAGGACAGGGTTGTCCTGCGGGTGCGGCCTTCTTTTCTTCTGAAGGTTGTGTCGGAATTCCATTTGAGGCGTTTTATCCGCCTCCACACCCCGTAGGTTGGATCCTAGATAGGCTTTGAGTTTCTAGCTCTCACGGATGTCCCGGGTCAGAGTGGACGATCAGCTCTTTGTTGGTTACGCTGGAAGGCACTTGGGTCAGGCTGTTCCCAAACAGACCTTGTCTAGATGGATCATTTTGACGATCTCCGAGTGTTACCGTCTGGCGGGAAAGGACCCTCACGGGCTCACTGTACTAGGGGTGTGGCTGCCTCCACTGCTCTACAGAGGGGTGTTCCGATTCGCAATATTTGCGAAGCAGCCACATGGGCCTATGTCCATACTTTTGTGAGACACTATTCCTTGGACTGCATCCATGGGCAGGATTTGGCCTTTGGTAAGGCAGTCCTTTATTCAGCAATTTGATTGGGCATTCTAAATTTCTAAATTCTTTTCCCACCGCCATAAATTGGTACTGCTTTGGGAGTCTGTCATAGATGTGGAATATGTCAGAAGACACAATCCCCTCAAAGAACAAGTTACTTACCATATCTGGTAACGTTCTTTCGATGGGATGTTCCTCCGACGTATTCCACATCGTCCTCCCAGCCTGCCCCTCTACTGAATTTCCTATGCGATTGCAGCTTACGTTCCCACAAGGCTTTCTGCAGTCATACTGGCAGGAGATTGGTGCCACACGTTCTGGGAAAAACTATAACTGAGGCTACGGGCGCTGTGCGTCCTATATATAACATCCGGTGACGTCGACCCTCGACGGAGGCCCTCGAGTGAAAACGGATCGGGGCCATCGACGCAGGACACCCTCTGCTGAAAATTTTCCAAAGCAGCACAGCTGTGGACATTACCTGTCATAGATGTGGAATAAGTCGGAGGAACATCCCCTCGAAAGAACTTTACCAGATATGGTAAGTAACTCGTTCTTTTTTAAAACGGGCTGTAGCATCAAAGGTTTGTGTAATAGCATTCAATTGTTGATGTACAAACATTGGGGAACATATTGAAAATGTTATTGTAAGCGGATTGTGAAGACGGCTACTAATTATTTATATCGGGAAGTCAACTGTTCTACAAGTACCTCTTTAGGTGGATAGGGCTCATTTGTAATGTTTTGTGGCACTGTCCTAAGAGCAAAGTCTGGATCGATTCCATGAGTATGCATGGCCAACACATTCAATGTCAAATCTTTCACAAATTCGAATTCCATATCCTGTTATATTGGCTTACCCACCCATTGTTTGCTTAGTTTTGTGAAGGCCTTGAGGTAACGATGCATCCCGAAATGTCCTGCAGTTTTTGCTTTTTCCCCTCCCAACCTCCTTGTTGTGCGCAAGTACAGCTAGTCTTGTTCTGGCCTCCATACCGTCTATGCCGAAATGCGGGCATGTACTTTAGGCACGTATTGTGGAACACCTCCAAATCTCCAGTATGACAGAATTCTGTGTCTCCCTTCATGTTTCTGGAAAGCGTTTTATCGTACAGGATCTTCTCAGAGATATGTGTGGAGGTGAACATGGCACCTACCACTTCTTTTTTCATTTCTGCTCCTCAGATAAAGGTCCATGTGCACATTCAGGAAAATGTTGGTTTTCTGTCCATGAGATTACGTTCCTAACAATGGTGCATCAATGAATGCCATTTCTCAAGTAGAATTTCTACAGACCCATCACAAGTTTTGGAGCTCCACCAAAGATGGTTGCTGATAGACTGACTCCACTTTAAGATTTCTTTGGAACCCTTTTTTTCTGCCAGCAGCTGTAATCTTTTTATTGACTGATTTGGCAACGTGCCATACATCAAATAGATGTGGAAACAGCTGTCAATCTGAACAGATGTCAATCAAAAGCACATTTTCTGGCAAATGTTTTTGGCTAGCTGGCCTTGGCTATAGAAACATGCCTGTCAGTGGCTATTTGCATCCCCCTCGATTGAAGAAATTTGACAGATTTGATGAAACCACGTTTCTCCATGGCCGTCGCCAGCTAGCCAAAAACGTTTGCCAGATAATGTGCTTTCGATTGACTGTTCAACTTTCCAGGCTTCACTAATGGCGGGGAATATGAATTCCCTTTGATATTTGAAATACTGGGTTTTAGCAAGGAACTCAGCTCCTACAAATGGACAGAAACTGGAAATCTTACCGAAAGTAGACCCACTGAAAAGTAAAAGTAAAGCTGCTGAACATAATAGATTTCCAGCTGCACTTTGCCCAGCATCGGTGTGGACACAGCTGGCTTGGATTTTCAGGTTAGTGCCTTATAACACAAGATATAAATTCACCAGTGGCTCCCTGCATATGTTCCCCCTTAATGTATGGGCACATTTCATTCAGCTGTCAAATGCAATGTATTTTTGCTCCTTTGTTAGCCAATCATCCGGCATGAATGTGGTTTGTGATTCGGCTGTGGTGGACAAATCGGCAGAACTCAGCAAACTCAAGTCGAGATCTTTAGCAAGTTCCTCGGTCAGTTCTGTTGAAGCTTCAATCTCTGTTACATCAGGTTGTAATATTTGCACGCGAATTGGAGAAACCAATATAATCGAATGTTTCTTTGATGGAACATTCTTGATGGGTGTAGATTGTGTCAAGGGGTCTTCTAGAAATTGCAATGCATCTTCATTGTATTCAGTCTCAACTTGTCGAGTTGTCACATGATAGCAATGGTCCATGTACACTTTGCATGGATTGCCGGTCACATTATATTCAGTTCCGGCCATTGGGCATAAGCATCACAAGTCTGCTTAGTCACTGGACCACGTGCACCCCAAATAGTAGTTGCTCCATTGTGAAATCAGTTTGGCAAGTGACATCTTTTCTTTCATTTGTTGTCTGTGTCTTTATACTTCGCTTCCTTCTGGTCCTGTAAAATATGTGTTGAGAAACATGCTCAAGGTATAGCACACATACAGCAGATATCGCTTTGTAAACAAAAACATTATATGAATAAATCAACATCTTAAAAAGTTCTACAAGGCAAACTTGTTTGTGCGTTACCCTTGTTTTTTGTTTTCTTGGAAACCGTGGCCTTCTCTTTTTCCACTGCACCAGCAAGCTGAAAAAAATAGCGTTTTTATATGGTATACATCCCGCACATTTCATTTTATCGCAAACCAACATCTGTACATATCTACAAACAGAACCAACTTGATTTAATAGGAAAAATTACAACATTAAAATGTATTCCAAAGGCAATGTGATGTCCAATAGTATTCAATATTACATGTTTACGCCTGGTCCATGTGCCTCCTCTTCTATTTCAACACCTTGTGTACATCCCTTGAACAGAATATTCATTTAAAAAATAAAAAGGAAAAGTGATTCATACTGGAAATTAAAAATGTTCATCGCACTGTGCACTTACACAAAAAGTTGTATTAAATGAATAACAACCATATAACACAAGGTTTGTTCTTGCAACACTAAGAGAACATTCGTATGAACATACCCTCGTAAACAGTTATAATATACTTTTCACATTGCACCTGGTAACATTCAGAGATCACTGTGCAAAGCATACTGATTGTAATGTTGCCCTCAAACATTTTGTAATGTATTCTGCATTATGGAGGAAGAATAAGTTGTATTAGATGTGTGGGCAGTTCAAACGCTCGAGAATATCACTTTGTGCATGCCAGTAGGACTCACCATTGGTACACAGGACGTGTCATGGTTTCTTCACTTTTGAGGGGCTGTGCAACTATCACTGTGCTCTACGCCAAAAAAGGAACATGTCATGCAACCAATTATGAAAATCCAATGCGACTTTTAAAGGGCACAATGTCATTGTTTTATAATGGTCATAATTGTTAGATTTGTGAGAGGCTCAAGAAAGCGTGGGCCGATGTAGTGTAGTGAAATCTAGTATAGTAAAAGTGCAATACTATCTTGTAGCAATGGAAACCTTAGTAAGACACTTTTGAAGTAAATATACACCGAAAGCTCAAATCCATTCATGAAGGTACTATTTCAGTAACCTACCAGATTTAGATAGAAAGATCATTGATGATACTTATGTGTGCAGTCCATCGTCCAACATAACAACAAACACAGCTAATTCATCACGCAGGACTCACCGGAGGCAGTTTGTTCATAAATTTGTTTGGAATTGTATGTGGAAGCAATTTATGATGAATTTGGAGCCAACGCTTTTTAGTGTACTCAGATCAGTCGTACATTTCGTCGGTAAAGTACCCGCTGCAGATGTTGAATTGATTGGCCCTCACATCTTTCAAGATAGCCTGGGCTCTACTGTCAATCTCGTCCGCCCGAAAACCACAGTATTTAACCCATTCTCTTATTGAATCAATATCCTTCGGGAATGTATGCAGGGCCATGCCCAGACTTTTTGAATGGTTCTTAGAAGGGCAACCGAGTACCATACAAGCTAGCATTCTTCAATTGTCTCTTAGACCTCTATAGACATTAAATAATTCAAAATAATTACTGTATGCCAGTGATTGATGTGATTGTAGTACAGCTTTCTGTGCAATACTAGTTTTTTTCAAAGAGAGAAAACATGTTTAGCGTTGTTGAAAGGACACAGCGGTGAACTGTCTCACAGATATGATTGGTATACGGCTATTCATAACGTGTTACTCGTCGGTTGCATGTACTTTCATGCTTCAAAAGGGAACCTGCTTACAAACATGTCCCATGAAATATTCGATTCTATTACAAGGGACCAAGATGCAATGTGGGATTTTTCGAGATGAAAATACTTGAAATATTAGACAATGGTGAAGTCATTGGGCAAAATTAACATTACAACGGGCGGTACAATTAGTGGAAATAGTAAAACAAACTGAGATCGGCAGTTGATGAATATAGAGAAGGAAATTCGGTGACCTACCTCCCTTACCTGGATGAACAAACAAGCCGATTCAGCAAACAGTGGAGCAACTATCCGGGGAACAAGTTGCACGATGAATAGATACCTTACTGAGCACGGAGATGTTCTCCTGTTAAATGTCAAGGTGTTTATAAAGGATTAGAAAAGAGGGTGTGTATGAATGTGTGACGTGTTTGTTGCAGGGTCTTGCAGAGGGGAGCCTGGAGACACTAGGTCTGGGGAGGTCATGAGAACAATGGTCACTGTGCAGAAGATCACTTTTCAAGTGTACATGGTGTTTGGCACCTTGGCCATTCCCATCCTCCCAGTACTGGAGTTGGGTATCATGGAGAGGGGATGGCTTGTTGCGGGCGATGTGAGCACATATCCAAGCCTGCATCTCTGCGGCATCGAACAACATGGCTGAACTCTTTAAAATCTGCAAGGAACTGGCCAATCCTGCTGCAGTCTCTACCTCTCCAGTCCCCTCCCAGGCCCTCTGCATGGGCCTGGCTTCTCACTTCATTTAAAAAACTCAGGACATCCTGTCCTCACTCTCCTCCTATCGCCTCCCTCCCTCTACTCCCTGCTCTTCCTCTGATCCTTCTGCAGCCACCCTCCTCCCTCCTTCTCTGCCTTTCCCCTTTGCTCTGCAGACGAGGTTTCTCGACAAGTCTGATCTATGAAAGTCTTGTCGAAACAGGTAGACCCCTGTTCCTCCAAAACTATCAAGGACCACATAGACACCCTGGCTCCTGCCCTGGTCGATTTCTGCAATCACTCCTTCGCCACCGGAGTCTTCCCATCACCCCTGAAGCACTCCCTTGTGCACCCTCTTCTTAAGAAACCCTCTGCTGACCCCTCCTGCCCAGCTAACTATTGCCCAATCTCCATCACTCCCTTCCTGGGCAAGCTCCTAGAGAAACTGCCCATCTCCCAACTTAATCTCCACACCGAATCTGTTGGCTGTCTTCATGACCATCAGTCTGGCTTCAGGGCTGCCAGAAGCACAGAAGCTGCTCTCCTGAACATCCGTGAAGACCTGCTCTCCAACCTTGACTCCAACACCCTGTATGTTCTCATCTTGCTTGATCTCTCTTCTGCCTTTGACACTGTCAATCACGCCATCCTGCTCAACCGTCTCTGTGACAACCTGGGTATCACTGGACAGGTTCTGGCATGGCTGACTTTCCTCTCCAACCGTCCCTCCCAGGTCCAACTCGGGTCCTTCCTCTCCGATATCTTTTTCTCTACCTGTGGTGTCCCCCAGGGGTCTAACCTCTCTCCCTGGCTGTTCAACCAATAACTGGCACTCCTTGCCCATCAAATCGCCGCTCTCTGCCCCAACCTTCAGTGCTATGCGGATGATACCCAGCTTATTTTCAGGCTACCCTCAGCATCCTCTTCTCCTTCCCTCATCTCTGACTGTCTGTCTGTTATACAGGAGTGGTGTGCCGCCAATGACCTCTGCCTTAATGCCAGTAGGCACACCCACACCCACTCCCTCCTTCCCTGCAGCTCTCTGGCCGGCCTCTCTTGGCCGCTCCCTGCTCCCACCTGCAAGGCTAAAAACCTTGGGGTCATCTTCGACTCCACACTCTCCTTCTCTCCTCACATCTCAGATGTCTCTAAAAAATCCCACTACCAACTGCAACTCCTCAGAGGTATTCTTCCTTTCCTCTCCTTCCCCCAAAAGCTCACCGTCTCCAGAGCCCTGGTTCTCTCTAAGCTGGACTATTGCAATAGTCTCTATCTTAATCTGCCTGCCTCTACTGTCTGGCCTCTTCAACTTATCCAAAATAGGACTGCAAGACTTGTTCTTGGCCTCAAGCCCAGGGATCGTATCTCTCCAGGACTGAAATCTCTGCACTGGCTCCCAGTGGCTGCAAGGATCAAGTTCAAAACCCTCTGAATTGTCCACAAGGCCTTCTGGGGCCTGGGGCCGCAATACCTTCAACTCTCTCTTCCCAAATACCTTCCTTCTTGGGCTCTTTGCTCATCTGCCTCCAACTCCCTCAGGGTAAGTCGCTTCTCTAAGCAACGAGTGGGTGGTCGAGCTCTCTCTTCAGCAGGGGCCTCCCTCTGGAATAGCCTTCCTGCCTCCCTGAAACTGTAGGAGAACCATCTCCGGTTCCGGAAACACCTCAAAACCTTCCTCTTTGCTTCTGCTTTCTCTGCCTCTCTTCCCTGCTGAAATTCCTGGCTGAAACTGCACTGGTCACCTGGCCACCCTTTCTGATCTTGGGTCCGGGCCAGGCCATGCTTTTGCACACCTGCCCTGCCCCCCTGGCAACCCATCGCACCTGGGGAATGTTTTCTGTATCCCTACAGTCCCCCACCAGCACATATTCTGCTCTTACCCTGCACTTGCCACTATCTGGCCGCTTTTATTTATCTATTTATTCTTCTATCCCTTGCATTGCACTTTTCCCCTCTACCTTCCCCCTGGCACTTGCCCTTTCTCCCTACCCATGCACTTGCACGATCTGAATGACACCTGGCCTATTAGGATCGTTGTCTGTTTCCCAATGTCTCCCTTCCCTTGCCTCGTCGTGCCCTGAAACACTTGTGTATGGGTGCGTTATAAATGCCATATCACATCACATCCCACAAAAAGGCACCAACCACTATTTCATGTCCCTCAAACAAGTGAGCGTGTTCTTGAGTCACTGAAAAATTGAAACAACTATTCGTAGATGCTAATTTGTATTTTATTTAGTTTGGTGATGTTGATTGCACAAACAAACTACAAATTGTATACTTAAGGTTGCAGCACAGTGTGCAAAAGTCCCCTGTACTGTCCGCTGTCACTGGGGAATTTTGCACAAATGGCTTCAACGACACTGGCAGATATTACTCGATGAACACGGAATCTAAGCCTCCCATAAAGCCACCATGTAAATGAATGGTAGGCCACTAGCCTGCAACACCTGTGGACGAGAAACATACATACATACTGTAGTTGAATTAACCATATAAGTGCTCCAGCCTTACTTGAAAATGCATCCTGAATTCTATGACATAACGGTTTGGGCCATAGAGAAGTATTGTTTCTTAGTTGAAAGTGAAACACGCGTAAGCGATGAACACTGCGCTTTGCAAAAAACTAGAGAAATATATCCAGTTTGAAGACTGAATTAATTCATCGGTGATCGACCAAAGTGAAGACAATGTAGGGTACAAACATGAAATATTATTCCTCTCAGTGGTCAACATAACATCACACCTAGAGTACACTTACTCGTTACTTGGATTACGAGGGCAAACTGTTGCATGAAGTTTCTGAATAAGCACCATCATAATCCTCAACACAGACATTGTGAGGCAGGCTGCCTTGAAGTCGTGCAGCGCGGTAAAGCATAGCGGTGGTGTGTCTTCTTCTGAGTTTCCTTTGCAGCAGCAGTTCTCCACCACGGTTGGCCTGACCTTGCAGCGATTGCAGGTACACCAGGTGGAAACGTCTTGCATGCGACTAGACTCAGGCTCATGCTCTGGTGATTCATCTTGCGAACTATAGTTCGATTCCCCATTGTTTACGCACCTTTCTCTTTGAATTACTTCCTCCTCGGAATACTCAGGCTCATACTGGTAGGGCTGTATTGCTGCCAGTATACAACACATTTTTAAATAAAACGCAAGTAACGATTGAAATCAATAGTAATGTTAGTCCAAGTATCTGTTCGCATGGGCTTTGTGCTAAGAAAGTAGCTGAACAGCGCAGAAATGAGTCACAGGCAATCAAAATAAAAGACAAGTGAATCGATTGGAAGAGCAACTCTGTTGTCTAATGAGGAGTCTGTTTATACTTATTGAGGAAATAGAAGTCCGGCCATTTCCTTGGGAGACACGTCAATAGATTGCGCACAGAGAACCTTGACACGAGACATGCATTGGCTTTGTGAAAAGGGGTGTAAGCATCGAGTGATGTCAGCTTCGGGGGCGGGGGATATGATTTAGTGCCGCAGGGGCACTCGACCTTAGTGCGATGCAGCAACGGATAAGATTAGCACAAGATGGCTGCACCCGACTCATTGTTTTCGCATGTGCAAAAGTTAGTAAAACTAAGGTAAGATGCACAGGAAAGTTTTTTACAATTGATCACCGTATGCTAAAAAACACATGCCCGAACGATCGGGAAAATAATCTTTTTGAGCGCACTATCACTTTAAAGCCGTGACAAGCCACTTAAGCCATGACAAGCTTTTCGAATTCTGTGCTTGTGAAGAGTTTTCTGTGACACTTAACAGATGGTAACAAGGAACGGCTCATGTTTAATGTGTGCACTGCTGGAGTTTACCACATGTGAGCAAGAATCAGCATGTTAATTGTTTTGAAGCACAAAATGAAAACTTTTTACGATTAATTTTATTAAACTGCTCAAAAAAGTTTCTGCAGCACATAACAAGATGTTTGTTAGCTTTTTTAAATCGAAAGACATTCTACATAAATTATATGGATCAGCAAATTGAAGATCTCTTACATTACATTAAGCAAGAGGCCAGGTAGTAATGAAGGAAATGACAGTGTGTGGCATGTATAATGAGGAATAAAATGACACCTAATGTAGGTAAAGAGGATTTTGCAAGTCACCTCAGCATTCCATGACCGTATGAAGGAATTCTGCCTTCAGCCTCGAACTCCTCAGTGACTTCGAATATACTAACAACGTACGTTAGAGGGTAATTTTATCTCATGGCAGCCTGCAACATCCAATTAAAAACCTGGAAATAATGTTCTTATTACAGGCTAGTAATCACAACTGCGATGTAATAAAACATGACAACTGCTACGTAATCAGTGATGACTGCTGCTTGAGCCAGCAAAGGTCATATTTCCAGCTATCACTATCAGTTAATTAAAGCCGTTACAAGCTCCTTGCTTGTAAAGTAGTTGTCGCGTTACAGCAATGAATTGTCAAGGGACTGTTTATGGTACAATGTTTAATTTTGTGCACTGCTGAAGTTTTCACACATGTGAGCAAGAAGCTGCATGTTATTACTTATCTTAAAATACAACATGAAAACGTGTTTTCAATGTATTTTATTTAAAATGTTGAAACCATTTTTCTGTAACACATTCATAGCTGCATATTAGCGTTATTTCTTAAATCCAAACACTTTTTACATTGATTATATGGATCAGCAAATGGAAGAACTCCTACATAGGATTATGCAAGAGGCCAAGTATTACAGGGGATGATAGTGTGTGGCCTTGTAATATAATAGAATATACCCCTACCACATTTAAAAAGGATATTGCAACTCACCTCGTAGTTCTGTGAGCTTATAAAGGAACTCAACCTTGGGCCTTGTTCCTCTATTTGGTCATCTAACTTCTCAGTGACTTGTAATATCCTTATAACGTATGGTAGGAGGTACTTTATCCCATATTGTAAACATTTCTTTCCATCTACTTAATAATCCCCTTTAAAATGTCCTCTCGCCTGTGTTCTTTCTATATAGGGTGTGATAAGCGGTACAATGACCTTTCCTTCCCCTGGCACCACACATATGGGGGAAGCCAGATGTCCTCTGTGGGTGGTCACACACCCTAGGTGGCCCGTGGGAGGCTGCCACATTACCTCCTTACCTGCCTCACACTAGGGTCTTCACTCCCTCTAGTCCTTCTATCTAATACTGTAAATCGTCCCCCTACTTAATATTCAACAGTCCCTAGCCCACTTAATTACTGCTATACATTTTGATAACTATAAACATGCACATAAATATGTACATAAATATTCAAACCACACACAATGACTGTTAGGGAGAATTCTCCAGAGTGGCTAATTTCCCCTGGTAAGAATGAGAGCCTTTTTTCTCCACTCATGTGTATTTGCTGTGTGTTGTACATTTTGTGCTCATGGACTATGGAGTCTCACCTACTCCATAGGCATCATCTTTTTACTGTGTGTTCACAGCACCTTTAGTGCAATGACACAGGGTTGTCTTTTTAGACTTCCCACTTTAAACTCAATTTTCTGGGACTGACTACTATCTCCCAGAACAATTTGCCATTGACTTTACTAGTCTTTTTAAATCTACAGACCCAGTACAACCTATCATATAATAGAGCTCCAATAGAATTCCTTTGTCACCTAATCACACCCAATTCAGATTCTCCAAAGTAACCACCCTCGAGGTTGAAAAGGTCATGCTCTCCCTGAAACCTTCGAACTGCCAGGGCGATCCCTGCCCCACGCAGATTATTAATGACGCAGCTAGAGACCTCTCTCCCTTCATTACCAAACTAATTAACTCATGCTTCTCCAAAAGCGTCATCCCTAAAAACCTCAAAGAATCCTGGGTCCTCCCATTACTCAAAAAACAAACACTAGACCCCTCCATTCCTACCAATTACAGACCCATCACTACCGTCCCCTTCCTTCTCATAATCCTAGACAAAGTGGCTTGCCTACAAATTCAGCATTACCTGGAACAAAACCATCTCCTAGGAGCCCGCTAATCCGGTTTCAGGCCCCAACATGGAACAGAGACAGCCCTGATTGACCTCAAGGCACAAATTGACACCCTTAGAGACAACGGCAAAACAGCCCTACTACTCCTCCTCGACTTATCTGCGGCATTTGACTTAGTGGACCACTCCATCCGCTGCAAGCACCTAAACACTGCAGCCCACTTCTCACAGGAAGCCATTAGTTGGATACAATCCTTCCTCAATGACAGCGGCCGACCCCACCCCTATCACCTGCGGTGTGCCTCAGGGGTCATGTGTCTCCCCCACCCTGTACAACATCTTCACAAAGCCCCTTTTTGAACATCTCGATGGCCTGGGAATCACCTACACAAACTACGCAGATGATACCCAGATCCTCATAGGGTTGACGGGAGATTACAACAAGGATTTGGCCTTGGTGAACAGGGTGTAACTCAACATTCAGGGATGGATGGCCTTGCATGGACTATGCCTAAATGATGACAAGACGGAGCTCATCATCCTTGGGACTACCCACAACATTAACAAGCTAGGCCATATCTACTCCTGCTTCCTAATTGATGGAAACATCATTGAGGTAGCGAAGGAAGTAAAAACGCTAGGCTTCTACTTGGATGCCTCCTTTTCCTTCAAAAAACAAGTAAGCTCGTTGGCCTCTTCTAACACCTACACGTGTAAATTAATTAGAGCAGCCAAACCTTTCCTCTCCCCCAAAAGTTGCACCACTCTTGCTAGAGCCCTTATCTTATCAAAATTGGATTACTATAATGCCCTTTACCTTGGAGCCAATAAATACATCATAGACAAAATCCAAATCTTACAAAATAATGCGCTAAGAGCGGCACTGAGCCTCCCCAAAAAACTGCACATATCCAATTGAAGAAGAGCTCACAATTGGCTCTTAACTAAAGACAAAATTGCTTTAAAAGTTGCATCTCTCACCCACAAATGCATTAACAATGCCGCACCACTTGTAGATAGAATCACCAGACAGATCCCTAATCGGCACACTAGATCAGCCAACTCCAACACCCTCACAGTGCCTAGATACAAACGCTCCAAAACTGGAGGTACTAGCTTCAAAGTACAAGCTGCACAACACTGGAATTCACTCCCTTCCCCCGTAAGAGCCTCACAACTCTACCCACTCTTTAGGCGTAAATACATCCAATGGATCAAGGAAAATGACAACTAACTCCCTCCTCATCGCCTCTTCACCCAGCAAACATCCGCACATCCTTCACCTAAGATTGCCAACTCTGTACATATTTCGATGTAATTCTATATATATATGTCCTTCAAATCTTCACTGTATTGTATTAAAAACCCATTTTATATAGACAATTCTTTATATATGGCCTGTTTAATAGTACCTGTATGAAAAAACCTATTGTATATTAAGATCGCCCATCTATGTACTGTATTGTATCCACTGCACCTTTCTTTTTTTCTTTTTTATTGTATATTGGTTTAAAAAAACCTTTACAAATTTTCATTATCAAAACATAAAATTATACAAAAATACATTTTATCATTTAACACAACAATCTTAAAACATCATTTTACACATATAGTAAGCATTTTTTCTCACAACAACTGCATAGACTTTTACTTTCATAAAAGACTCACATGAAAGTCTTCAATTCATTTCTTTCAACTAAAAGTAGTTATAGTAAATATGTTTCTTTGATTTTTCCTCATCCAGAGTTGATAACCTCAACTGTACATAGTTCGCTTTCCATCTAGCTGCTTACACCTGATCATGTTTCCCGAGCATATATCCGTATGTCCACACATGCCTGACTTCAAGCCTTCTATGTAACTTTGCATACATTTGCCAAGAACGCTATCACCCATATTTTTAATATGATATTACGACCATGTAGCATTTCAAACCATATTTGCTCTCTAAATACACACGAGGTGTCAATTACAAATTCCTCAAAGTAAGCAAGTCTTTCATTCTTTAGCATGGTACAACCTAGCAGCAAGTGTGACAGAGATTCTGAAAGATCTTCGAACATGCAGAATCTACATACTTTCATATTCTCTGGAATCAATTTTCTTAATGCACCTATTTCATTGGTATTCATCACATTCATTCTGAATCTCATAATACTATGTCGCAGGTTCCGTGATGGACATTTTACTAGATATTGCTCAGGTACGGGGAACCATTTCCAAACCGATAATGCTTGCACATACAGTTTTGAGTTTGTTATTACAGAATTATTCGCAACCCAATCGAAAGCTTTAATCATTGTTTTGATTTTAGCAGGTCTTTCTAAAAGGACAGTCAAAGTAACACCAATATTACTCAGCGTCTTTTCCACCTCTACTTTCAAATTCGACATGTATATCCCCATATCATTCCTACAGACTTCATATATTGAGTTATGCTTAGCAAGAACACATTTTCTATAAAGCATCGCTTTTTTGCAATCCATACAACATTTTAACGAGTTAAAACCGAACTCATATCTTATTAGCTCCATCGGTGTACATTTTGGCAGAAAAAATAATAGCTTTTTCCAGATTTTTGATTCAAAACTTTTTAACTGTAAAGCTTCTTTCTCTGGGTAGAATTCGAGTCCATATGACAGCCTTGGGATCACCTTCATAAGATAGAAATCTCTACAGGCACTCATGGAAAATGTACCATACTTGCTTTCAACAACTCATTTGTTTCGCTGCATCAATGTTTTTTACTTCCAAACATTGTTTCACAAAACTATATGACATATTGCTAACAAAAGAGTAGCCCAAGTACTTGAATGCTTTCTGTAGACGAACTGCAGTACCCTCAACAAACCAAACATGATTTACACATTTCTTTTGGCTTTCTCCTAGGTTAATCACCACTGTTTTCTGCAGATTAATTTTCAATTTCAGATCACTGATAAAGCTAACGAAAGCATCGATAAGCCTCTGGAGACCGATCTTAGATCTGTCAAAAAGAATGAAATCGTTCGCATATAACAACCACTTGATCGCAATTCCACCGACCCTGGGGGCTAATTGTCATGATGCCCGCTCCCGGGGAGCCGGTTCAAGCCCTGCGTCCCCAAAAGCGGACATCCAGTCCCCAAGGAAGGACCCAGCAACCCCATATAGGGGCCCTTTGGACAGTGTCCTGGCGCCTATGGCGCCAGGCTCATAAAAGTTTTCACGCGTGGTACAACCCATTACTGCACTCTTGAGGAAAAATGGTCTGAAGAAGCCGAGCAGGCCTTTTTAGGATTTAAAAGCTAAGTTTACCTCCGCACCTATATTGAAACACCCGCGTCCAGATCTCCCTTATGTCGTCGAGACTGACGCATCCAGCCTAGCCATGGGAGCTGTCCTGTCCCAAAGAGATCCCGAAGCCAACCAACTGCATCCCGTAGCATTTTGGTCCAGAAAATTCTCGGCACCCGAGGTTAATTAAGCAATCACGGACAAAGAACTGTTAGCCATTAAGTCCGCTTTTAAAGCATGGCGGCATTATCTGCTTGGCGCTCGACATACCATCACAGTGATCACTGATCACCGGAATTTACAGTATTTGAAAACCGCCAAGGCTCAGTCATCACGGCAGCTCCGATGGGCTTTGTTTTTCGCTGAATTTGATTTCGTGATTACCTATCGACCTGGCTGCAAGAAGAGCAAAGCAGACGCCTTATCCCGAATTGGAATGGGAGAATCTGATACAAACTCAGAACCAGTACCAATAATTCCCGAACAGAGGATTCTAGGCCTGACTTCGTTAAAGACGCTTGAAGACATTCCAGCCAGAGTGAAACAACTCCTGGACCCTACAACCTTATAGGATTGTATACAAAAGGGATCAGACTTTACCATAGATAATGGTTTACCTTATTTCCAAGGATGCTTATTCCTGCCACATAAGGAATTACACGAACTAGTTATTTCCGGTTATCATGATGCATTAATAGAGGGACACCCCGGTATTGCCAAGACAGAGGAAAAGGTGAAATGACAATTTTGGTGGCCCTCTTGGCGAAAAGATGTTAAATCTTTTGTGATGTCCTGTGGTGTTTGCGGCCAAAATAAAAGTCAAAAGAAAACACCAGCCGGTCTCCTTCAACCTCTAGACATACCGCCAGCACCCTGGCACACCCTATCAATGGATTTTATTACGGACCTGCCTCCTTGTTCGGGGTACAATACTATTCTGGTAATTGTGGATTTGTTTTCCAAAATGGCCCACTTTATTCCTTTCAAAGGTTTACCTTCAGCTTCTGTCCTAGCCAAAGAATTCCTCGAAAATATTGTTCGGCTACATGGATTCCCATCTATACTAATCTCTGACCGGGGAAGCCAATTCATTTCCCACTTCTGGCGCAAATGTTGTCAAATGGCGCAGATCGACGTAAGATTATTGACCAGTCACCACCCTCTGACTGATGGTCAGACAGAGAGGACAAATCAAACCCTTGAGCAATACTTACGGTGTATGTTACAGCAATCTGAAAGCAACTGGAAAGACATTCTTTGGATAGCCGAATACGCATATAATAATTCGGTACACTCTGGAACTGGCCACAGTCCTTTTTATACTTTGTTTGGGCATCACCCTCGAACCTCAAACCTTGACTCACTTCAGAACCTCGGAATGCCTGCAGTAGAACATCTGCATTCTACAATTACCCAAGCCTTCAAAGAGGCAACTACGCATTTACAACAAGCCAAGAGAAAATACAAGGAGAATGCTGATCTACATCGGAGTGAAGCACCTCCATATCAGATTGGGGATCAAGTGTGGTTAGCTACCAGACATTTACCACTCAAAGGGCCTCGAACTTTTAACCCAAAATATCTGGGACCTTATTCTATTACGGCAATAATGAACCCAGTGGCTGTTAAACTTGATTTCCCAGCTAGTATGCGAATTCACCCTGTTTTTCATGTGTCAAACCTCCAGAACCTATTCTAATAGATGGGGAGCCCGAATTCGAAGTGAAGAACATTTTAGACTCAAAAATGTTTAGGTCAAAACTGTTCTACCTAATTGATTGGAAGGGGTACGGACCTCAGGAGAGGTCGTGGGAACCCAGCGACCATGTGCATGCACCTCAATTAGTCAGGAAATTCCACCGACTCTTCCCAGACAAACCAAAACTCCCGGAGGGAACAAACTTGGGAGGGACATTGGGGGGGAGTGCTGTCATGATGCCCGTTCCCGGGGAGCCGGTTCAAGCCCTGCGTCCACAAAAGCGGACATCCAGTCCCCAAGGAAGGACCCAGCAACCCTATATAGGGGCTCTTTGGACAGTGTCCAGGCGCCTATGGCGCCAGGCTCATAAAAGACATCAGTCCTGGCGCCATAGGCGCCAGGCTCATTATGGAAGTGCTTGGGTGCACTTACCTGATTCAGACCATGCTGCAGGATCCCGGCCTCCTTGAGGCCTGAAAGGAACTACTTTACCTGTGGGACTAATTTACCATGCGGGCGTGGTCGGGGAAGGATACATACCTGATTGGAGGAAGGATACATACCTGGAACTTCTTCCAGGCTATTTAAACCCCATCCGAACAGCCACACGTGCTTCGCGTTGTTCTGCATCTAGCAGCTGGACGCTCACCGTGTCTGCTCCTGCATCCTGACTTCTGCCACGCCTGCCAGCATCCTGGATCACCTGCAAAGGAAGAGAAGAAGAGAACAGAAGAAGGAAAAGTCCTTACCTGCTAAATCCGTATCTCGCTGACAATCCTGAAAAGGAAGACTTTTATTTAAAAGCTCATCGCGTCGATCGCTGCAGTGCCGCATTCCACTCACCTTTACAGGGCGCCTCCATGTTCAGCAGTGATCATCCGGATTCGCAGTCACGCCCCAGCGCCTAGGGAGAAAAAGACCAGAACAAAAGGTGAGAGAGAGAAGGGAATAAGGAAAGCTAAATCTCCATGTTAAGACTTACCTGTTGATTCATTCCCTCTTCATTTCGGGTCCGCGCCGCATCCTGGCATTTCCGGACCCCGGCCCCTAAGAGGAAAAAGAGACATCAGCGTTAATGAGCGAATGAAAAGACATTACCAAAAAATGCTCATTAAAGACTTACCTGATTTCTACAAGGATTTCACCTCTCATCTCGGGTCGGTGCCTGTTCCCTGGCATTCCGTACCCCGGCCCCTGTGGGGAAAAAGACACTAGCATTAGTACATTAATGCATGGAGACAAGGGGAACCTCTTATCAAAAAACTTACCTGGAAGCCAAGCAAGTTTGGTTCTCACCAATCTGAAAATCCAGTGAAGTAACTGGATACCAACGCGCCCCTTCATCAGAAGCAGGATGGAGAGCTCGTCCTTCCAGACCCTAAGGTGAGACGCTACGAGGAATCACAGAAGGGTTTCGAGGAGGGTGAGAGGGGAAAGTGGGAGGCTGATTGCATTACCCCACAGACAGTTAATCCCCTATTTTCGCCTACAGAAAGATACTTCTGCGAGCCAGACAAGCCAGATTTGGGGGCCCGGTCCAGTCCGTCTTCCGAACCCTGCGCATCACCTTAGAAGAGGTCACAGCAGCGCGAACCAGGCCAGCGCCTCCGTGGGAGTCAGGTGAGCGTTACACTAATAGGCCCGCAGGGTCCAGTCTAGCATTCGCTCCAGAGACATATAAATTGAATAAGATTGCTGCCAATGCACAGCCTTGTTTCAAGCCATTCTTTGAGTGAATTTCCTTAGACATCAGTCCCTCATTATTAAGTCGAACCTTTATAATTGTGTTTGAATATAGGTGAATAATTATGGAGAGTAGGCCACCCTCTATGTTTAACATTGCCAATTTCTGCCATAGAAGTCCATTGATGCAGCATATATGGGGCCGTTCCCCTTTTTAGATCTTTGATTTTGCATAATTGTAACTACTAGACCCCCAGCATCGGTTCCCAAGTCTTTACGAAAACATCTAAAATATCTTTTTCCTCTATCCAGTTTAGTAAACTTTCTAAAATTATGGCTGAGAATATCTTTGTCTCGATATTTAATAAAGATATTGGTCTGTAATTAGTCGTACTCTGTCGGTTCCCTTTTTTAAAGATCAAAATTACATATGACACTTTTCAGGAAACTGGCATAGTTTGCGTCTCAATTACATTTTTAAATAACATATGGAGTATTTTCGCCCACAACAATTCATTTTCCTTTATCAACACCATGGCCAAATTGTTGGGTCCCGGAGTGCCGGAGGCTTTCATTTTCTTTATTATGGATAGTATTTTTTCCACAGAAACATCGAGGGACCAATGACAAGCCAACTTTTCAAGCACAAAGTCATCATTACAAGAACATGCATACAACTTCTCGAAATATTCACACCATACCTTTTCACTAATGGGATTAGTATTTAATTGAGTTTGTGTAATCTCCGTACTATTGATGATAGCCCAATAATTTTGCGAATTGCTTTCCTTCATTGCTTTCAGCATTTTTTCACCATCCTTCTTTAATAAGAAGGCTTGATGATGCAACCTCCAATTCCTATAAGCTTGTCGTCTCCGTCTACATTGTTCCCCAAAATCAGCAGCAAGTAACTTTTGTTTTTTTGTGGCACGGAGGTCCTTATTCAGCCTGGCCATTTACAACTTGATCTCAAGGTCAAAGGAGTGCCTGTGATTTTTGTCTTTTAGCACTACTCTGGATGTTGGTTGCTCCACCTTGGCCAACATTGTACCCAAGAACTCGCCAAATTTGTCAACCGAGTATTGGGTCTTTTTTACCTCCAGAGCACATTTCTCAAAATCATGCATCATCATATCATTGAATTTCGCTGTTTTTTTCATATTCCACTTTATTCTCGAGCCTCTGACATTAACAGTTGTTTGGGCACAATATACTTTGGTAAGATTATTTTGTTTCCTTATATTTATATTCAGTGATAACATTGCATGATTGCTTTCTGAATTATCTTCCACATGCATATTGGCCCTATTTCCAATTAGATGTTCACTTGCGAAGATAAAATCAATAATTGAGGAAAGCCCACGCGCCTTCCAGGTGGGTTTGTCATTAAACAAACGTGTCAGCCCCCAGGAGTTTGCAAAATTACACCATAAGGCTCCTCTATTTTGTTTATTATCTAATCGCCTTCTTTGGTTGCAGCACCCACTTAATCTCGCTGCTCTTTCACTACTTGTTAGATCGCAATCCGCATTCAAATCGCCTGCTAGGATTATCAAACCGTTTGGGGTAGACACTATCCATTCTTCTAGCAATGTATTCAGATCAGACAACAGTTTTTCAAGCATGAGATCATCATTTTCCACATCATTCCAATAGATATTAATGATCATAAGGTGGGCAATGCCCTCTTTGGTTACGATTCTAAAATTGGCCGCTTGGCATGACTCATGCACATGTGTCTCTTTTATCAGAGATACATCTGGATCATTACGATACGCGAGCGCCAAACCACCCTTGGGGCGACCTCGAATGCCCTTCATGCCAAACAGGCAGAGGACAACAAAGCCGTCCCATAACAGTGGTCCACATGCCCAGGTTTCCTGTAACAAAACAAAGTCAAATTTCTCTAAATTCATGCATACCTTTTTGTTTTGTACCAGGTGTGTATGTCCTCTAGAATTCCAAGATATCAATTTTAAAAAACTATCATCGCTAAAGGGATTTACCCATACCTCCAAAGTATCTCTAAGTGAAACCGCCATCGATCTCCATTCGTCCATTTCACTTAGAGTTAAGTGCTCACCCCCAACTTGATTCGTCACCCTTTGTTTCTCTCTTGTACTATTATTTCTGGGGTATTGCTCCTCATTTCTCTCTCATATATTCTCACCAAAATCAACATACTCATACGTGTCAAATCCCCTCTTTTGCAGAGCCCCAGCTTCCTTGAGTATAAGAGCTCGCACCATAGGCGATGCAATCACTAGGCGCACAAAGTCCATCCTATGTGGACCAATAAAGTCCACTAGCTGAATATAACATGAAGATACAAGGGCTAATTCTGGTATCTCTCCAAACAAGTTCAAGATATATGATCTATTTAAGATCGGATAATAGCCATCATCGAACACATGATATAAGATCAGACTTGAATCACTAGAACATTCAGGCCGTCTCACTTTGTCATACTGATTACCGTTCAGATTTTTCCTATTCACATAATTTTCATATGACATATCCTGCACTCTATGGGGGTACACCTCGCGCTCCCTAATAGCATCTTCATGAGGAGAACTAACAGCCCCCTGTATTCTCGCTTCATACATAGGTTTTCCACAGGAACCTTTACCTAGTTCATTATATCTATTGTCAATCGGCATACCGTTACCTATAATTGCATTTTCTGTAGCCGGCATTCTTCCCGCTTTATTTGACAATATTTCCTGTATTATTTCTCTCACACTTGTCACAGTCAAGGGCTGATCTTTTTCCTCTGTGTCCTCTTTTTTAGATGGTGTATTAACACTCTTTGTCATTATTTCTGGTACAGGCATTCCTACTAGGCTATCCGTCACCCTCGCCAAAGGGTCACGGGTGACTTGAACCCCTTTATATGTGCACGTCTGATCTACAGTCAAGGATTCTTTATTAATTCTCTCAGGACTTCTCTCTTCCTTTGATCTCTCTCTTTGTACACCCATTCGCTCCTCATGTATTTGCCTTAGCTTACTAGCATTCTCAGCAATTTCATTTGTCTTATCATTCGCCTTCAACTCTCTGAGGGGTATCTTTATACGCATCTGAGCATCAGGGTTCTTGAATAAGTCAAAAATATCAAGCATGCCCATTTCTAGATTTTTCAAGTTAGTATCAATTCTATCAGTGACTATTTTATTTTTCATAGCATCTGATAAATTGTTTACCGCATCAGAATAGCCAGTCACCTTTGGATCGTTATTGGTCCCTGTATCAGATACCAGAATCACACTGGGTTCAGTACTTGAGCCATTCTCAAGCCCCGGCTGGGCCATATTCACCTCAGACTTGTTATTAGCAGGATTTAAACGAGGGATTACTGTCGTCGACCCTCTTTTCTCCCGCTTACCATCATCCATACATGCTTCCAACCCAGCTTTTGACTGTCCTGTAACGGAGTTCCCTCCCAATGCCATATCAGGGTTGCGTGTATCGATGTCTCTTAAGGACTTTAAAGCAGATGCATTGATAGCCC
Source organism: Ambystoma mexicanum (assembly GCF_040938575.1). NCBI lineage: Eukaryota > Metazoa > Chordata > Amphibia > Caudata > Ambystomatidae > Ambystoma > Ambystoma mexicanum. The sequence goes on along the minus strand of NC_090926.1, from coordinate 1,085,190,607 downwards.
TTTGAGCCCGCACCTGTTTTTGTCTATTTTCTTTCATTTTTTTTTTTAGAAATCCTGTCATTAAATATATCCGCTACCCTGATAGGCTCATTGGAAGCAGCAGGAATTTGCAAATCTTCCGGCAAGCTATTGTTTTTCCTAGTATTATGCACCTCAATAACACTCTGTTCATTATCTACCATGCCAGGTCTAGGAAGAATCAAATGTAACTCGCTTGAGTCCTGATCACCGTTGCTCAATGTATTAGGTAAAGTATTTGGGGCGCCTTCCCCTGACATTACTTTCCATTTTGCCATATTTTCAACTAGCATTTCAGGGAAAGCTGTCAAGGCAAGCAAGATTTCTTTTAGAATACGGGTCTGCGACTTCACTTCTTTTAGTATGTAATCATGAATCCCATCATTTCTCTCTGGAATCTGAGGTCGACTAGACTCGCTCAAAGCTTCCTCTGCATTCACAATGTTACGTGCTGAATTCGAACATTGTGTGGATGAATCAAAGTGTTCAGATAAACCCAGTAAAGTTATTTCACCAGAGGTAAATATGTGAGGTGTATCTATAAATGAGACGGTATTCTGTCTTAGTTGTGACTGATTTCCCGCATTCCATCCTGTATCGACCCCGTCCCCGGCTCCTCATTGAACAGGGACTGAGAGGAGGCAGGCATCACATCATCTTGATTTTCAATAATTATTCTGACGGATTCATTTTGGGCACATTCAATTAGGTCCTCGTCAGAGTCGGAGGGTAATGGAAGAGCTATTGCAATAGCATGCGCTATACTCATACGGCGCGTTTTTATAATATTCATTGCCGTTGCTGGTTCTTTTTTACCCCTGGCAAACTTTCTTTTCATTACTAATCTTACGTTCTGAGGAGATAAAGCCGTACCCCCAATCAAGCATATACACGTATTGGCCTTCACGTACCTTACTCAGATCAACTTTTTCCACCAGTACCACTCACATGGGTGTATTGCCTTTTTCTATAAATTGCCCTGATATTGTGTCTTTATACAGGCATACGATTATATAATTCGGCACACACAGAGCTGCTCGACTGCACACTGCGCAACGCAGCAAACTGCCAACAGCCGTACCTCGGGTACTTCCCGGGGGCGCGCGCTGGTGCACAGGGCACAGCGTATTTAACGCTACCAATTGGCGGGGTCAGGGGCGGGTTTGAAAAGAAAATATCCAATCAGAGCATCTGAAAGAGGAGGGGCAGAGAATCAGTAACAGGCACACCTCTTCCTCATTATTCAGTAATGTTATAACAGTTAGCTTTTAAAGTTTATACTTCGTGCACCTCAGGGACAGGCAACTTCTGTGTTGCCTTTAAGTACGTCCTGTCAGCTCTTCTACGAAGTATTTCGAAGCCGCGTCAAGCGGCGCCTCTGCAGCGTTCTGAACCAGCGGTCCCAGCCAACAGCCGTACTTCGGGTACTTCCCAGGTGCGCGCGCTGGTGCGCAGGGCACAGCGTATTTAACGCTACCAATGGGCGGGGTCAGGGGCGGGTTTGAAAAGAAAATATCCAATCAGAGCATCGCAGGAACAGGCAACTTCCGTGTTGCCTTTAAGTACGTCCTGTCAGCTCTTCTACGAAGTATTTAGAAGCCGCGTCAAGCGGCGCCTCTGCAGCGTTCTGAACCAGCGGTCCCAGCCAACAGCTGTACTTCGGGTACTTCCCAGGTGCGCACCTTTCTCTATGTAAACAAATGTACAGCAATGTAACCCAAGCTGAGAATATTCTTTCTGCCTTTTTGCGCCCTGATACCCCTGGGTCCGGTGCGCATTACAAATATTAAACTAAACTAAGAGTACTGGAAGGGTTAATAGTTAATCCTTTTTGTCTGTTTCTCATGGAACATTATTTCGTTCCTCTTTCTCTAAGATTTGGCTGGTGGCAGTGGGATCTACCATTTTTATTCTACCGCGAGCTATGAAAATAGCCTTGGTACTGTTAGAGGCTATGATGGTAGCCTCTAGCTATAACCCGCTGGACCCCTTTTAATTTTATTTGGTTCCAGTTGGGTTTATTCACCATTTCTTTTTGTAAAGGTCTTTCTCATGTTTTACTCTGCGCGCCAAACCAGGTTTGGTTCATTTGTTTGCCATCCTTTGGCGGGCTTCTGCACAGAAGCCCTCCTTAGGCGTCTGAGTGTCTTGGTGGTCAGAATGTGAAGGAGGGGTTTGAGGCCCCCTGCACAGGAACACCTTGGAGACCCAAGTTGCACTCTAGTTTGATTGGCTAGGTGACTGTCCTGCCAGGACAGCTACCCTGCTGTGCGATTGACAGCCACGCTGTGTGAATGTGGGAAAACTGCTTAAAAGCAGGTCTCTGGGACTTGGAAGGCAGAGTCGCCACTGGAACGAGAGAACCAACGAGGAGCTGAAGGAAGACGACTGCTGCAACTTCTGGACATCCCGGTGAAGCACTGCTGCAGGTCAAAATCACCTGAAACTTTGACGACAGAGGAGATCCGCAAGGAGTCTTCTCCCCTTGAGCCTGGTGGGACCAACCAGCTCAGAAAGCCCTTGGACCTCCTCTTCAGCCTGGTCGAATTTGCTGTGCTACAGGAAACCGGATTGCCAGTGAGAGTCCATTTGTGCTTTTAAGGAGCGTCCCTTTTATTCAATGCGTTGCTCTGCTTCTGGCTTCTTCCCTGGGCAGTGCAAGACCCTCCAGTTTTCCTCCTTCTTGTCACCACGACAGTTGCTTCAGGAACCGTGAGCCTGCAGGAACTGCCAGGAACAACCGCCTGAGCTACAGCATTCTTCTTCTTTTAAGGTACTGTTCGAATCCAGCCGTTCGTACCCTCTGACCGCAGTGAAATTGTTTGAAATCTTTCGCCTCTCTGAAGGCTTGTCCTTCTCTAATCTTTTGAATAACTCTTCCTCCGACCAACTTTGTTTTGAACTCTTGGCAAAGACTTAAAGGCGAACTACTCTGAACTGTGTGATCCTCTGCAAAGACTCAACCATTAACATTGGCCCAGGACTATTGATTTGAATCCTAGTTGTAGTAAGCCTTTTCTAGATTGCCCTGCCTGCCACTTGTTGCTGGTGTTGATTTTTGATAACATTGTGCTTTCCCTCCCTTTTAAATTGCTGGAGTGCCATTTTGTGTAACTTCTGATACTGCTCACTTTACTCTTGAGCTAAGTCTGGCTGCTCAGCCATAGTTACCACTTTACTGTGTAGTACAGGCTTGTACCAAAGGTGAATTTGTGCTTGCACTTGTAGTCTTTATTGTGTGTGATGTTCCCAAACGGTACTGCATATGATTCTGCCTAACAATTACATAAAATAAAATAATACATTATGTCATAAATGGGTGCTGACTGCTGCAGTCAGCCACCCTTTTTCAGTCACTTATTGGTTTACCATGTGGTTGAATCTGTTCCCAGGTGAATAGGGCTTGGTCCCTATAGTTCTCTGTTGGTAGTGCCCCCTCCACCACATGGGGCAACACTTCTCCCACATCATCCACTCTCTTCATTGAAGACCCCATGCCCGGTGGTGGGCTGCACATGGCACCGTAGCGACCACACAGCACCCCACGTGCCCTATGGTGGCTCCATAGCCTGGGGGGCTGCCCACCATCACCACGCACCATCGTTGCTTCAGTCGGCATTCCTGTTATGTTAATGTTAGTGCGCGGTACAAATGTCCCTTAACATTATCACCACCGGAGTGGTCCCCTGGTGCACTGGCGCCACTGAAAGATGAAGGGAGGGTAAGTTAGTGGGAGGAAGCAGGAGAAGTGCAAGAGAGCAGTGATGTGCTGTTGACGGTCACAGCCCGGTGGGTCCGTTGGCTGGGCCTGGGGTGTTTGTGGCCGGTAGTCGTCGTGAACTGTTGTGGAAATCTGTGTGTTTTTGTTTTGTTGTTGCAATGTAGTGAAGTTTGTGCGGTTTGTTGTGCTGTAGGTTTGTGTTTTGTTCGGAGTTTGAGAGGTGTGTGCAGAGGTGGACATTGTTAGTGGAATTGGTTAGTTGGCATCTCTATCCTGAATTGAGGCGCTGGGCTTGCGTAGTCTCTCCTGATGCTCCTCTGTCCTGATCTGGGCCCATCTTGCACTAAGGTCCCTTTCACATCTGGCCCCCACCTCAACCAGCCTCCATCGCAACCCCACTTGTCCTCCCTTCCTACTCTTGTGGCCAGTGCACCTGCTAATGTCCACCACTCAGCTAGTGTGGTGATTGCCAGTGTCTCTGCAATTCAATTGATACTTTGGTACCTGGTAGCAACTAAGGTGGGGTAAAGATGTTGGTGGGATTAGCTGGGATAGTTGACTCGTCTCCACGGGTGTCACCTGTGTTTCAGTCTATCCGGTGTTCCCATAGAGACGTTGCTGTTGTCACTGCTGCATCTGCTTGGTCCTCGTTTCTGAGCCCCCTTTCTTCTAGTTTGAGGAATGCAGGCGACTGGCAACTAATCTTCACGCCAGCTTCCCCATTGGGCAGCATTCGACTTTCCTTCACTGCTCTGCTCCTCAGCGGTGGAGTGGTCTTCCCCACTCCTCTTTTCATTGCTCTGCCCTCTGGGGCAGAGCAGGCTTTCGCAATTCCTTCCCACACAGACAAAGATGCATTCTAGTTAATATCGCAAACCCTCACATACCTAGGCTTGATGTTTTCAGCACAAACCTCTTGGACTGACAGTGAGGTGCAGCTGCATTCCCTAGACGTAGCAAGCATGTCTGGGCATACACTCTCTCACTCGGGAAGAAAAACTGAAACCAAAAAAGGATGGATGAGTCTTTCAATCAGTTTTAACCAGTGGCATTACTATGGTAATGGAAATACGTCTTAGTTCCTCCACCTTGTGATCAGCCCTGCTAGAACTGGTAGACTATGAGGCCAAAACATGGCCAGGGTTTCTTTCAGGCCCATGCAGAGAGGACATGGACTACCTTGGTAGAAGGGTCTTGCATATGGCTGGTGCCCTTCTGTAAGGCTGCAAATGTGCAAAAACGATGGTCTGAAAAAGATAGTGGCGATGATTAATTGAAAGAAGTACATCCGTCACTTTTATTTTGCTTTACTCTACCATCCAGGATTACGTAATTCATGGGTAACCTTATTTCAGTACATTGGCAAGTGGTGAGAATTGCAGTCAAGCAGTGAAGGATGCTGCTCCATCTATTACTAGTGTTATTGGACTTTGGAAAGCACTCGAATGGCACGGTTGGCTCCTCTCACTATCTGTGGTGCCTTTCAAAACTAGTTGTGCGCACCTCAAGAAGGGTATTCAAGCAGTCTGGCTGTCGACTGTGGAAGAACTTGGTTCATTGATTTCATTCTTATTTGCAGTTTAACCTCCTTGTGGTTTGCATAGCTTATTGTGTATTAGGACACTCTAGCGGGTGTTTGCTGATTGGTCAATCTGCGGGCTATACAAACTGGTATAGCCTGCAGATTGACTATAGCTGCTTACCTTTTCCGGCGCCGAACATTACAGCCCGGAAAATGTACCTGCTGCCTGCAAGTTAATTGCTCGCACTGGACGCTGGAGAAAAAAGGAATATAGATTTAGGAACGGCTGTAGTTTTAAAATAGCTTATCTTACCTTTCACATCAAGAGATGTGATGCGTTTTTCACCATAAGAGAGATTTCATTTCTTTTGACTCAGCGTTATGCCAATCCGCATGAGCGATACAAGATAGCTGATTTTCTTTCTATCCTTAACACGTACTTAAACACAATCTTATGCCCACCTAACTTGTGTTCAGAGACAATATTGCTGGGGAAAATAACGTTTTGTAAACAGTAGTTATTCCTAAATGCTCTCTGATGGCCATCCAGCACATTTGCAAAGTATTCTAGTGCTGGATATGGATGAGTGAAGTAACCCAGGCGTACAACATGTGGCAAGTGGTTTTTGGCCTCAGGAAATAAACACTGCAACACAAACGGTTTTTATATCAGAGCTATCATATAGACCCATTTTATTTTGTCAACACGAGGAAACATAGTCCCCACCCTTGTGATTTATGAGGAAAGTAAAATTAACCCCCAAACTACTAAATGTACAAATTGTGTATTCATCATACTTTTGGAACTAATCGGACACTTAATTTCTGCAGCATGTATGTGTAATGTATTCGTGTTTCTACTTTAATTGAACAATGAGGGTATTCTAATAGCGTTATAGACCTGCAGCTTGGGCCATACCGGGCGTAATGGTCCCTCATACCTCGTTAAAGGCCCTCACTTCGCTCGGGCCATTAACTCGGTCTTCAGGGCCCATAACGCCCGGTGCGGCCCTCGCTGCAGGTCTATAAAGCTATATAAATGTTAAAGCATGCCCTCTAAAAATAAAACCCATCAGCTCTGCAGCATGCCACGGATTAAACAAACCGTTAAGAAACGCACTGCCTTATAGAAAAAGGCACAATTAAACGTTACCCGACCTCCAATAACAGGATACTTCAGAACGATAATATCTAATTGGAGTGAGGGGAAAATCACTGAATTTTCCCAGACAATTCCCTTAATTACTGCTGACAATGGGGAGCTAGTGGTTCATCAAGAAGGGGATACAATTACAGCGTCCTCACAAACTGATAGCTCCATGTTGCCCGCATTGATAACAATTTGCCGATGAACATTGTGGTGGGTGACCCCTTTAAGGGGAATGTGTCCCTCCCCTTTGTATTTCCCTTTTAACATGGGCCATGACTGAGTCTCTGTTGACACGTGCACCAGACTTTAGAAGAGGCACTACTGAGTCTGTATCTCATTTATGTAGGCCTGCAGGCGTACGCGTGGGGGCACCAGCCTGCATGCCCTGATGCCATGGGACCCTTGTGCCAGCACAGTGGCAGAGATCTGCATGGTCAGGGGCATGGCGCGTGCTGCTCCCACACAGATGGTGCTGGTGTAATATAGCACCATGGGGCCTGCTGGATGTCCAGGGCAGGCCCCCAACTCCCACAGGCACTGAGCCTGTCATGTGGGGTGGGGGCCAACACGACAAGAAGAGATGTATAAAAGGCAGTGACACCCTTCACCATGCCACTGTCAAAGCAAGGTGGGTCTCACCTGTTTGCCACCGGGGGTATGATGATCTGGCTGCATGCAGACCCCAAGGCTGACCTCAAACGGCCCTGTAACAACATCGAATGGCACGTGGCTACAGGAGCAGTGGTCGGACCTCCCAACCTGAATCACGTCAAAGGCGACATTCTCAACCCAGCAGGGACAAAATGCTAATATGTGAAGTCCGGACAACTAAGAGAACGTTCAAATGGCTGCAAGGTCCCGCACAAATTGCTTCCAAAGAACAGCACCTAGTTCAAATAGCTGTCAGCTAGGCAAACGCGCAGAGCCGAGCCATCACTGAAGAGAAGGGCAGCGCAAGAAGTTCGGCTAGGAAAGTCGCAGATGAGTCGCTGTTCTAGGAACGCACTGTGAAGGCGTCTGCATAGTTGAAGAGAGATTCATGTCATCCGGGTTTGTTTGTTTGCAGTATATGTGTGTGGACCAGGCTAAGCTTTGTACGTGACTTTGTACGTGACAGAGCCCTGACACAACAGTAGGGGCCCAAATGCACTTTCTCAAATTTGTCCTGCTGACCGGTTGTGTCGGCATACTCTCAGCCGAATGTTGGTCTCTGTTCACTGGGTTTTGATATGAAACTTTCCGACCTCCGTCAAGATGGGTTGCGATTGGGATTCGGGACTGCATGCGGTCACGTTGTCGGCCGTTCAAGATGCCTCTGTTCCTGGGGCACAGACAAGTGCTGTAGCCCCCATCAAATAAGACACAGGGCCTCATTCCGAGTACGGCGCTAACCGGCAGCGCCTTGGTGGATGGCGGAATTACCGCCCCATTCCAAGGGTGGCGGGGCGGTAATTCCCCAATCCCCATTCACCCTTCCCCATTCTTGTCCCATAGGGCATAATGGGAGTGGGGAAGGCGTTAATTACGCCACTGTAAATTACGGTGGCGTAATTAACATCAAGGTCCCTTAGCGCCATGGTTTTTAACACCTGCTAAAAGCAGGTGTTAATACCTCCATGGCGCAAAGGGAACTCGGAGTATGGCGGTAAGGGATTACCGCCACGGCTCTTGTTAGCGGTGGCCGCTATCCCTTACCGCCATACTCGGAATGAGGCCCACAATCTTGCTGTGCCATTGCACAGAGGCATTCAAGCATCATACTCTGAATGGGAAGACACACGTTTTCAGATGCCATCATGTTCCAATGAGGAGTGGTCTATAACAGCAACCCAAGCAGCAATTCCTGGGTGTCATCTGACAACCACTCATGTCGTGCACTTGCCCCTGTTTTCTTACCCTCGCTATCTTCGGGGACCACACAAACATCTGTGGCAGAGAATCCCTCGATCCTGCCTGGGGAACATGCAGCCCAGGCATCCGGTCACCTATGTTGTGCCGACGTCTCCCTGCACGGATGGAGAAGAGTGGCTGGGGTGCTGTGGTCAGGAGACCCAGCACAGGCGGAAGAAGTTGAGGGTTGCAGCTCCACAGGAGTGATTGTGCGCCCTCCGGTGCGGACAGTACATATTCCGACCTGGGGGGAGCTGAATAAAGAAGCAGCCTCGACACCATGCCCCAGTATCGCCCTGCCACTGGCGGGTGCCCTGCTGGGCCCGCCATCCATGGAACAGGCCGATGTGACCCTGGGTATGATTCCTGTTGCCCCTGATCTGGGCCATCACTTGCCCCGTCAACAGGCAGTGACTCCTGAACTGGAGGGAGGACAAGAAGTGGCCTGACACCAGGTCACATGGTGTCATCCATGTCTCTCCAAAGCAGACTACAACCCCACTGCCCAGAAGAAGTGCTGCGGGCCAGAGAGGGTGAAGCTCTATGGGAGTGCGTGTGCGCTCCCCAGCCCCGACAGTGAAGAGACCCCCCTGCCCTGCCCTGTCATCATCGTGTAGTGTGGCTGGGACCGCTCTGCTACCTGCGTCTTGCTGACTGACCAACACCAAGGACTAAGCCGATGTGGCCCCTGGTGCCCAACAGGTGCGGCTTTACCAGCCTTTGAACTATAACATCAATTGACCTGTGGGAATGACAATCCTGGGCGGACACTGGAACAAAGTGAGCTGGTCTTTTGCAATCCTGCAAGTGCTTGGAGTGGACGCTGTAACCATGTGTTTTAAATGCTGGAGGCCTGCATGGAAAGTATTTGGTTACAATGGTCCCAGTTAAATGTGTGTGGGGCTGTACTGCCGTAAGCTTGTAGGCATTTTTTAAATGGTGCCAGCAGCAAGCAATGGCGTCATTCAGTGGTGGCAGTTCCACTGACCCCAGGTTAATAAAGGTTTTTGATATATGTGGTCAAACTGTCAATGTTTCCACCTGCAGTTCGACAACTGCGGCTGTCACCTGCGGGTTATGTGTTGATATGTGATGTATGTCGATAACTGTGTGAGCCCCATGTGGGTACCAGTGGCAGATCCTATTTGTTGTTGATCCGATGAGTCTGAATTAACATAAGTAATGTCGTTTTGTAACGTAGGGTTGGGGTCGTCGTGTATGGTTTAGTAACAGTAGTTTTGTTTGTTATGGAAAAGGAGGATTGTGGTGGGTGACCCTCAAGTGTGTCGCCCCTTTAAGGGGAATGTGTCCCTCCCCTGTGTATTGCCCAATGCGCCATGACTAAGTCATGGCCCAAGCTAACAAAAGGAGCCTCTGTAGACAAGTGCCCCCGAACAGCTGCACACTACAGAAGAGGAACTACTGAGTCTGTGTCTTATTTATGGGTTCCATGTGTTAATATCCCCGCAAAAATATCGCGATACAAAAATATCGCCTTATTTCTGTGGCAATATTGAGCCATGGACCCTGCGGGGGACACGCCCGCAATCCCTGCTTTTGTTTTAAATGTGTGGGGGGGACCCACGCTCCCACAAATTATCCCCCCCCAGAAATATCGCCTGTGGTGAGACAACCAACCATATTTACTGTGATATTCTTGGTGGGGATAATATGTAGAGTTACCCATTTATGTAGGCCTGCAGGCCTAAACGTGGGGGCACAGCCTGCATGCCCTGATGCCGTGGGACCCTCGTGCCAGCACAGTGGCAGAGATCTGCATGGTCAGGGACATGGCGCGTGCTGCTCCCACCCCCGAAGGTGCTGGTGTCATATAGCACCATGGGGGGCAGGCACACTGGGCCTGTCGAGTGCTGGTGTCCATAGCACTCTGGGGGACCTGCTGGATGTCCATTGCCGGCCCCCCACAAATGTGTTGCATTTTACAGCGAGAATCTGTGGGTTTTACTTTACCAAGCTCACCCGTACATTGTTTGGAAGCCACTTGTAATATCATTGACCATGATCTGCTCAAATCTCCTGATCTGGAAAAGATCTCAGATTATCTTTACGATACTTTAAACGATGCTAACTGCACTGACAGAACTGAAACATTGCAGGCTTCTAGAGAGATGAGCTATATGCTATTAATACTCAAAGTACTATTTACTCTTTGTACTGGCATCACGAAAGAGCAAAAGGAGCTCTGTAGTACTGTTGGGAAACTTGGATGTCATTTTATACAACAATACATGTGACAGACCTTAAAAAGCACATAATAATGTGCTTACTACCACTGTGAGTTATGTCTTCAATTCTATGGATGGTGCTTTGCTTCCAGATGCCATCCAAGATGAGAGGCTTGCCAGTGATGTCTTGGATCTAGTTACGACTACACTAGACCCGCCTTTTAACATTGCTCCAGAAAACAGTGAGGGTCAGAATGAAAATTCCAACACTATACCTTATGGCACCCGAAAAAGATCAAGGCAAAAGAATAACAATGAGAGAAACAAAAAAAAACACTCAAAGGCACCTTGTAAGACAAACGGCAATCAGGGCCACAACAAGAAGAACTCTGATTCTCTGGCCATTATATCTGCTACTAATATAGCTTGTGTGTCTACATCTAAAAACTTTGACCTGGTAGACGGGAGTGGTAAAAAAGGGAATTCAAAGTGCAACAGGACTGCTGAACCATTGATTGCACCAATCTAGAGAACCTTCCACTAGTCCTGTTTCCATGGTTTCAGTGTTGTCTGATGAAGTGTCCTCTCTCATTTGTTTGACTTCTCAAGGTGACAATATCCATGTTTATGTCAAAGAGGCAAGTGGTGCAGTGTGAATATGTTGAAAGTTAAATTCCATACTCTTGCATAAGTCCCATGTTATTCTCAAGAGAATTCGAACAAAGATACTGAAAAATCAAATTGCAAAGAAGACCTCAATGGGGCGAGTTTAATTAAAATAACGAAACTGTTTTATGCATATGATGGGCTGTTCCTAAAAAAAGACAAAGTGCTGCAAATCTGTTAAATTAGCACAAAGGATCTGCAGTTGGTGGAACGTCTGACAATTAATGGCAATATCTCCCCTGTCATTGTTGACTACTTCTTGCCTTTCTTCTAAGGTTTTCTGAGAAAGGGTTTTAAAATCACTACTTTATCACCACATGACATTGATTAAGACAAGATTCAAGCAACTTCAAAATCACTAAAGATGTGAATGGAAGGTCAGTGCACTGGACAGGAGTTGTTGCGCAACAAGAACAGTTGATGGATCCAGGATCTAGTTGGTCCTGGCTGCCCTCAGCTTTATTGAGTAGACAACATTGACCTTTGTATTGTCATAACATCTCCCTTCATTTTGTATCTTGGAATACTAGAGTATACTGGCGAGGCATTACTTCAGATGTTTGGGCACTGGAAACTGTAGCCCAAGGTTACTGCCTTCCTTTAAAAAATGTTTTTTTTAAAAAAAAGCCGTCATGATCATCTACTGGGTAACAACTCTTTCAAAATTCCAGATCCGCTCCTTGTGCAGGAAATGTTGACCCTGCTAGAGAAAGGTGCAATAGAACACGTACCTGTAGCGGAAAGGAACAAGGGTTGTTTTTCCCCATACTTTTTGATTCCCAAAAAGGATAGAGGATTGAGACCCATCTTCGACTTAAGAAACTTGAACAAGTTCCTTAGGAAGGCCAAGTTGAAGATGGTTACCCTTTCTCAGATCCTTGAGGCTCTCCAAGTCCAAGACTGGTTGGTATTATTGATATTGATATGCATGGGAGAGGGAAAAGTGCATGGGAGGAGTGGAAAATGCTGAGCAAAGGAATACACATAAATAGTAAATAATTAAATAATAAAAATCAACAAACAGTGGTGGTGCAGCCAGTGAGTGGCAAGTGCTAGGTTTAAGGCAACAGACATGGTGTGTCAGATAAGTGCAGAAAAATGGGTGGGCCTGTAGGGTGACATATATGGACCCCAGTGCAAGGGATTGCCAGGAGGCAGTGCCGGTGGGTGGCAGGGTGAGCAGGTACCTGGGCCCGAAAGTCTGAGGGTAAACAGGTGCACGATGCCGAGACAGAACAGATCAGTAGGGAAGAGGAGGAGTGAGGGCAGAAGCAAAGAGGAAGGTCTTGAGGTGCTTCCGGAACCGGAGGTGGTTCTACTCAAGTTTCAGAGTGGCAGGGATGCTGTTCCAGAGGGAGGCCCCAGCCGAAGCAAGAGATCTACCGCCAAGTTCAGTAACTGGTGCAGGGATAATAATGCGAATCCCTTTCTATGTGGTGACACACCTGCGGTGCTTTTCTTTTTGTTACATCTGGCAAATCTGGGGCTCCAGATTGGAACAATTAAGGGTTACCTACCAGTGCTTTCCATTTTCAAGCACTCTTCAGAGGAGGATTCATATTTTCAAATCACTTTGATTGTTCAATTCTTGAAAGGCCTTACTAATATATATCCACCAGTCCCATTCAATATCCATGTGTGGGACCTCAATCTAGTGTTAAAGTGTTTAACATTTATTCCTTTTGAGCCTTTACACTCATGCCCTTTAAGGCTCTTGACATTAAAAAACTTTTGCTTATCGCAATAACGTCAGCCTGCAGGGTAAGCGAGTTGCAGGCCCTTTCCTGCAAACCTCCACATACGGTATTTCATAAAGACAAGGTCATTCTAAAGGCAAAGCCTTCTTTTTTTACCGAAGGTAGTCTCCGACTATCACTTGTCACAAAAAATGACCTTACCAACCTTCTATCCACCTCCTCATCCAGGAAAGGAAGAGGAGAGATTGCATAGACTGGACCCAAAAAGGGCTCTCTGTTTTTATATATCCAGAATGGCTACATTTTGCCAAGATGCCCAATTATTAATTGGCTATACTAGTCCCAAATTGGGCTTTGTGGTTACTAAACAAACAATATCCAGATGGATCCTCCTGTCATTTGGCGAATGCTACAAATTAGCGGGCAAGGCCCTGCCGGAAGTGTTAACGGCACATTCCACATGGCAACCTCTGCTGCTCTTCAAAGAGGTGTCCCAATCAATGATATTTGTTCAGTGGCCACTTGGTCTTCTATCCATACCTTCATAAGACATTACTGCATGGATTCATCTTCCAGCAAAGGAGGACAGTTTGTGAAAACTGTCCTTCATTCCGTCCATGATTAGATCTAAATTTAATTGGTACTCCCACCTCCAAATTATTCCTGCTTTGGGAATCTATCATAAGATGAGGAATACGTGGGAGGACACAATCCATTCGAAGAACAAGTTACTTACCCCTGGTAAAATTCTTTCGATTGGATGTTCCTCCCACATATTCCTCAGCCTACCCCGCCGTACAATTTACGTGTTATTACACTTTACACTTTATGTGAGCCTACGTTCTATGGTGGACCTGGTAATTCCTCTTCAGAAGGGGAGGAACAGAACTGAAGCCAACGGGCACGGCGTGTGCTACTTATACTGATGATGACGTGGACCGTCGACCGGAAGCCCTCAAGGGACATCGACTCGATGACACTGAACACAGCGCCCTCTGTCGAAACAAAATTCCGAAACAGCTGCAGCTGGAGAGATAATTATCATAAGATGAGGAATGCACGGGAGGAACATCCAATCGAAAGAATGTTACTAGAGGTAAGTAACTTGTTAATCTCATCCACTGTCAAACTGCACGCACTATGAGCACTCCACGCTGCACATGGGAAAGGGTATTTCAAAGTAGGCACATCTCCAGCATGAACGGAGACTGATGACAGACTGACACTGCAGGTAGTTTTCCGACACGACTCCCAAAACGGCCAGCACAGGGTTTCATGCAAAACTGCTCACACTTATGTCTATTTATCAGACTTTAATTAATGTGTTTCTTACCACGAGCAAGTGAGTATTGATTACTGTTTTTTGTATATATAGTTTCTCCAGCATTGGATCTTTCATGTATTCACATGCTTAGAATATTCCCTGTCGTCAGGCTGGGAACCCTCGGTATAATTATTAAACGTTTTCCATTGGAAAAAAGTCGACACTTCTGTGTCCTATCTACGTCTTTTTTTGCTGCTTAAGCATGACCCAATAGGACGTACGGTATAAATAGGCCCGCCCCCGCGGCTCCCTTCAGATTTCAACCGTCTCCAAAGTAGTCGGGATCACCTCGTGTTTCTACTCTTTACAAGGTTGTATTTTTCTTTTCCAATGTCTGGGAAGGCGTTGTTCCGCCTGTGTGCCACGTGCAGAATGAAGAAAGTCTACGAAGAAGATGGGCACATGGATTGCCTTTGTCTTCACCCCCATCACTCTGCAGACAGCTGCGATATTTGTAAGGGGTTCTCACAGAAGACGCTGAGGGACCGTAATAGTCGTCTAGTGATGTGGCTGAACGAAGGGGCCTACCCTTCATCAGAGGCAGGGTCTGCGCATAGTCTGGCATCAAGGCCTAAGTCCCCTGTAGTTCATTGCCGCTCTGTATCAGCAGATCCTCCGACGAAGAAGCCACGTCCTACGGAAAAGCGTTCCTCGTTGGGAAAACATCGGGCGAAAGACGCCTCTTCATCATCACCAAAGCATGGTCGGGTGGACCAAGACCGTCAACAAGGAAAATCTTCCTCTTCATCAAAAAAAGACAAGAAAGACCCTTTAAAGAGCTCCTCCTCAGGGGACCATCATAGGTCTTCCTCGAGTAGAGACTCGACAAAGCACAGGTTTAGCTCCGAAAAGGCGGGATCGCCTAAAGAGCCTGTGTCACAACTATCACTGCCGTCAACGCGAGTCCCGTCGTCGACTGCTTCAGTACCACCTGCGCAGTCAATACCTGCAGTGGCCTCGTTGACCCCGGCGGTAACGATTGAAGTGGCTCCAAAATTTCCATCGTCGACAGTGGATCCTCCAGAGGTTTGGCAACCGGCAGTGTACGATACAGTTCTGCCGGATACCCTATTACAGCAGGAATCGGCTTTCTCGGTATCGGCGATGTAGGAAGACCGTGAACAGATTGTTTTTCCAGCTGATCTTGGCTTGCAGGGCATTGGCCCGTCAACGGTCTCGGGGATGCAAAATGCCCCCACATCGTTCTGCTAAATCTGCAGTCGGTGTTATCTTTACAAGTGTTGTCCACGCTGCAATCTCTCTTAAGCCAGTTAGATGCAAGGTTACCCCCCATAGGTACACCTCCAGGGATACCAGTGATACCTGTCGACGACGCGCCAGGTCCCGCTCCACGGTCAACATCAACGACTGGTTTGCTTATCTCCCGTCCGGTTACTGAGGAACCTCCCCGCTCACACCCGGAAGAAGGTGAATTGCAAGATTCTGAGTCAGATCAAGGGCCTAGAGACTCCTTCTCGAACATTTCATTGTCCCCTTCGAGGGATCCTATGTGGGAATCGGAGGCAGAAGTGGAAGCTCCTAGAAGCCCGGCACAGCCGTCACCTCCAGATGACATCGGGTCCTTTCATGCTATGATGGGGAAAGCCTGTGTCGAATTTGGTCTGACCCCAGAGGAAGAGAAGAAGGAATGCTTCTTATTTGACCATATGCGTAAAAGGAGAAAGTCAGTCTTCTCGGTTCCCATTCTGGACCATGTTTGGCAGGAAGGCTTGCGAACCATGTGCAATCAAGGGCAGGTTGGAAAAGAAATTCAAAGCCCCGGATTCTACACCTAAATGTTTGACCGCATAGTCCTCCCCAGAATCAGTAGTGTCGGCAGCGGCTGGCAGAAAAGCCAGATCGCAACACAAGTGCACAACACCTCCGGACAGTGAAGCTAGAAGGCAGGATGCCTTTGGTAAGAAGGTCTTGTCACTGGGAGCGACGACGGTCAAGGCGGCTAACTCGTTAGCTATCATGGCAAGATACGACCGTGAAATGTGGCATTGCTTGGCCCCCATCTTGGAACACCTGCCTGAAGAGCGCAGAAAAACAGCCATGTTACTGGTGCGTGAGGGGAAAGAGGCATCACACCACTCTATCAACATTGCCGTGGACTTGGTGGAGTCGGGATTCAAACAAATAAATAACAGAGTGGTGCTAAGAAGACAAGCCTGGCTAAAATGTACAAACTTTAGGCCAGAGGTCCAATATAAGGTGCTTGATATGCCTTGTGAAGGTGAGCAGTTATTCGGAGAGAAAGTGGACGAAGCCCTTAAAGGCATGAAGGAGGATTCAGACACGGCAAGGTCGCTGGGATCCTTACAAAGTGGTGGAGCATTTCGGCCTTTTTGCCCCTTCCGCAGAGCCTCAGGGAATTCCCGGTTCGTGGCATCCAGCGATCGGAGTTTCAACAGATCATCATACTCCTCCCAAGGGTACAGGCGAGCTGTCCAGGCGACATGAAGAAGCCGAGATTTCCAGGTTTCTAGGAGGAGAGGAGGACAGTCTTCGTCCACCAAAAGTAAGAAATCAAAGTCCCAGCAATGACAATCTTCAGGACGTCCTGGGAGGCAGAGTGTCCCACTGCGTCGACGAGTGGGAGAGAATAACATCAGACTGTCGGGTGTTGGACACAGTAAAACTAGGCCACTCTTTGCAGTTCGAGAACATGTCATCTCACATGCCACCTGTGTACTCGGCGCAACCCCATCTTCACATATTACAGCAGGAGGTTGTGCTGCAAAAAGGGGCTATAGAATTTGTCCGAGTGGCCGCAAGAGAGATCTAGGAGTTTACTCCCGTTACTTTGTGGTCAAAAAATCCAACGGTAAGTGGCGACCCATTCTGGACCTTCAAGCTTTCAACAAGACTCTGCAACGCCTGAAGTTCAAAATGCTTACGCTTCAGGTCGTCATCCGGTCTATAGAGCCGGGAGAGTTTCTGGTGTCGTTAGACCTACAAGATGCACATTTCCACATACCCATGCGTCAACGACACAGAACATTTCTGAGGTTCGTGGTGGGTCAGAGTCATTACCACTTCAAAGTGCTTCCATTCGGCCTGAAATCGTCTCCCAGGACTTTCACGAAATGCTTGGCTGCAGTGGCAGCATGACTACGAAGAAAAGGTCATCACGTCCACCCTTACCTGGATGACTGGCTGGTAAGGGGCTCATTGCCGGCAGTGGCACAAGCAAGCCTAGAGGCCTTTTTGGCTCCCTCAAGGAGCTTGGTATTTTTGGCCGTGGAGTTCCAAACTCAATCAGGACTAGTGAAGCCGTCCCTAGAGAGAGTTCAAAAAGTCAAACAAAAAGTGAAGGAGTGGAAAACTGGCACCAAAATACATGTCGCTGCTAGGAGCCATGGCGTCATGTATTCCGCTAGTGAACAACTGTCGTCTCTTCATGAGACCGATACAGGAATTTCTGGCAGACTGATGGTCTCAAAGTCTCAGATTGTGGTCCGACAAAGTTGAGGATCAGCAGCAAGCTTCTAGAAGCACTTCAGTGGTGGCAACTCTCAGACAATCTGACAAGAGGGATGCCTCTGCTGGAACCGGATTTTCAGTTGACGGTTTTAACGGATGCATCTCGGACAGGATGGGGAGCCCATCTGGGATCCCTACAGGTTCAAGGCCAATGGTCCCCAGGAGAGTCGACCCTTCACATCAATGTGCTGGAGTTAAGAGAGGTACGTTGCGCTCTAAATCATTTTTACCACGCATACGGGGATCAGTGGTAAGAATATTAACAGACAATACAACAATGTTATACCTCAGGAAACAAGGGGGAACTCGTTCCAGAACGCTCTCGAGCGAAGCTCAGGAAATATGGCATTGGGCCCTCGAACAAGAAATGAGCATAGTGGCTTACCATCTGCCAGGGGTGAACAATGTACAAGCAGACTCTCTCAGCAAAGAGATGAACCAACTCCACGAGTGAACGATCAACAACTGTCGAACATCTTCAAGAAATGGGGTCATCCTTCTCTGGATCTTTTCACAACCCGCGAGAACAAGAAGTGCAGGCATTTCGCCAGCAGATGGCTACAGCCCGGCTCACTGGGGGAGGCGTTCTCCTTCCCGTGGACGGGCAGGTTCGTGTATGCGTTCCCTCTGTGTCCGCTCATTCGACGGACCCATCCAAGTCGTGTGATTCTAATAGCTCCTCACTGGGCGAGACAGTCGTGGTTTTCGGACCTGCTCCAGCTGTCGGTGGCAGAGCCAGCGAGGTTCCAAAAGACTCCGGACCTTCTATCCCAAGACAAAGGAGCGATTTGGCATCACGACCCGGGCTCCCTCAGCCTGACTGCTTGGCTCCTCACTTATCCGAGTTTGGGGCCTTGAACATTTCTTCAGATTTCTGCTGAATTTTAGAGGCAGCAAGGGCTCTGTCCACGAATACTTCATATGCATGTAAGTGGAAAAGATTCTGTGTGTGGTGTAGGGATCAAGCAGGGGGTGGACCCGCTAAACCTCGCGTCAGAACAAGTTCTGCCATATTTGCTCCACTTAGCGAAAAGAGGGTTGTCTCTCTCCTCCATAAAGGTTCACTTGGCAGCCATTTCAAGATTTACTCATAAAAGGAACTCAACTCCGTTGTTCAGCGATCAGCTGGTCAAGCATTTTCTGAGAGGGTTATTTCGGACCTTTCCTCCAGCCAAAAAGTTCCCTCCTAATTGGAGTCTCAATCTGGTGCTGTCAGGACTAATGAAGGCTCCTTTTGAGCCTATGTCGTCGTCATCCCTAAAATGTTTCTCGTGGAAAATGACCTTTTTGGTGTCTATTACTTCAGCAAGAAGACTGTCGGAGCTGCAAGCACCTGTGATTTATCCACCATACTTGCGTTTCTTCAGGGACAAGGTGGTATTGGCAACTAACCTTCATTTTATACCAAAGTTCCAACTACATTCCACAAGCATTCTTCAATTGTGCTGCCAACATTCTTTGCGGCGGCTTCTTCTTTCGCAGAAAAAGCTCTCCATAAGTTGGATGTCAAAAGAGCATTTAAGTTTTATCTGAGTCGTACTCAGGATTTTAGGCGTACGAGACAACTGTGTGTGGCTTATGGGCCCTCTGTAAAGGGAAAAACCAATCTCCAAACAAGGACTAGCCCGCTGGGTGTCGTCAACTATTGCCTTCTGTCACTCTAAAGCGGGGAAGCCTCTGGAAAGACGTCCAAAGGTTCACTCAACAAGATCCACCTCGTCATCGGTTGCATTGTGGTCTGGAATCCTGCTGGTGGACATCTGTCAGGCGGCATCCTGGTCGGTGCTGCATACATTTACTCGGCATTACTGCCTAGAGCAACAGCATGCAGCGGATGCGCAGATGGGACGGGCAGTCCTGCGACATCTGTTTAAGTAAGGTAAACCCCACAGAGAGGAGTATCCTCTCAATGTACCATGGTTGGGGGTTCTGTCTTGCTAACTGCATGTGCTGTTCTTGTAGTAGTGGTTTGCATTGCACACCTCCAGATTAGGAGTACTGCTATATAATCTATTCTAAGCATGTGAATCCATGAAAGATCCAATACTGGAGATGGGAGTAGTTTCTTACCTGTAACTCCATTTCTCCAGTGTTGGTATCTTTCATGGATTCACATGCGCCCGCCGGCCTCCCCTGAATGCAAACTTGATATGCCCCTACTACTTTGGGGGTTAAAATCTGAAGGGAGAGGGGGCGCAGGCAAGATGGCCGCCTGAGCCGATAGCTCCGCACCCAGCCCTGGGAAACTTGCGGAGTTGAGCAGGAAGAAGGAGCCCATCCCTCACAAGCCCCTTAAAAAAGGCTGTGTGAACCCTCGCTCCCCCAGGGGGTCCAAACCAGGAGTCTCTATGACACCCACGGGCCGAGTTCGGCCGCCCGAGGTCCCCGCGGCCCCTCAACACGCGGTCCCGAGCAACACGCAGGCGGCGCACGCCAAGGCCGCAGCGGAGAGCAGGAGCGGCAAAACACTGCGGCTACCTGCGGGGGTGTATCCACCTGGAGCAAGGAGAAGTCGGGCCTCTGGCTCTCCACTCCCAGGCACGGTGAAGCAGTGGGGGGCCGACGTGAGGACACGCCGGACATGGAACGGTGACGCCTGAGGAGCTGAACACGGACGCACATCACCCCAGCGAAAATCGAAGCACCCCGGCACACCACTCATCCACAGGCGGAGTTGAACGGGCCCGCCTACCCTCACACCAGAGCTCCGCGGTCCGGGCCGTCGCCGGAGTGCGCCCACACTATATCCGACTGGGGGGCATTGAAAACAACACGCTCCAGGTGAGAGGCCCTTGGGCCAGGACTTTATGAACTAGCCCCTACGAGCGCCGCTTGACAGAAGGGTCCCCCCCATACCCCGCCACAGAGGACCCCACCGACCACAACCAGCCATCCAGTGGTTTCCCCAACCACAGGGGGGGATAAATCCGCTCTCCCACCGGCGCTGAAGCCCTAGAGTTACTCGGCCGACACATCCATAGACAGTCACTCCGAAGGCACCTCCCCACCGTGGATAGCTCCGGTTTCTCCTCCTACACGAGCCCTACCGCGACCGTCGGCCCCACGGTGGACGGTTGTCACACTCTGCCGCAACCAGCACCCCATGAGTTGGAGGGAGGCCCTTTCCAAGTACCAGTTTGCGGATGGAGGGGACAAAATGGCTGCCGGGTGCCCATCAGTGCCGCCTCCTGACCTGGGGGTCATCCAAAATAATATCCAGATGATCTTGGAGGAGATACGTGGGATTCAGACCGACATGGGAGCTAAGCTGGCCGACCTTACCACTAAAGTCACCACCCTGGAGGACCGCGTAGAGGGAGTCGAGAATACCAGCTCTCTACGGCGATCCTGGAGACGCAAATGGAGGCCAGGTTGCAAGAGGTACATCGTAGGGAGGAGGAATTACGGTTCAAGGTGGATGACATGGAAAACAGGGAAAGGAGGAACAATTTGCGTATTTTTGGCCTAGTGGAATCGGAAAAGGAGAGCCCACAGGGGCTGGAAGGCAAGGTTCACGATATCATAAGATTCGTCATGGGGGCAGAGGCCGACACCGAGATCAAGCTCGACAGGGTGCACCGCGCTGGTGGAGGAGGCAAGGGCCCGAGGTCGGTGCTGGCCCGACTGCATTACTACAAGGACAAAGCCAGGATCCTGGAGAAAGCAAGGAACTTTGGTGATATCCAATATGGAGACTCTAAGGTGGCAATCTATCAGGACCTCTCAGCCCTCACCCTTGCAATGAGAAAGAAATGCGGCGCCCTTACTAGATGGTTGCAGGGCAAGGGAGTCAGGTATCGCTGGGGGCACCCCTTCTACTTGGCATTCGAGTGGTCGGGAGAGGATATTTTGCGGGCCACTGGTGACCTGGTGGGCGACCATGCCGGCCTATCCGGCGGACCAGGGGGAGAGACCAGGAACCCCCCACGGGGCCCCGACAGACTGGGGCAACCCAGTGGCAAGACCAGGGTCAAGGGGGCGCGCAAGTTCCAAAAAACCAGGCACCCATTATCGGCCTCAGAGGACCACCTGAAATGACAGCAACATCACTTCATCACTTAAGCATGGAATTTCCCAGTGACTAAGGTCGCTGGGTGCTACGCCAATGGCTCTCTGGGGCTGGAGGTCATATGGAGGAGCGCCATGTTGGCGCTAAGTTGGGCACGGGCGGGTTTTGGGTCTGGTTACTGTTCTTTCACGATGTTTATTGACTGGTTCGACGGACCCGCACACGGATGCAAGGTCATGGCCCACATATTTGTTTAAAGGTTCACACAAGTACATTTTGAATTGAAGAGCATGGGTTATCCACACGTTTACACTACCGGGGCTGGGGTAGAGTCCTTGGTGGTTCGTTGATCGTCCCCGAATGATATCGGGAGAAATGGACGATCGCCTCACGATGGAGGGGAGGGGGGAGAATGACCACCATTAAGGTCAAAACGGTAACACCTAGAGGGGTCTATGGTGGGGGTTGGGGGAATTAGCCAGATCGAACAAGAACCTTCTATTTTACAGCAGGCCGCACAGAAGCATTACACTACGGTGAAGATAGAGATGGACAACCTAGATGAAAATGGTTGAAGGCAAGATAGGCACACTCAATGTCAAGGGCCTCAACTCTCAGAACAAGAGGTCATTGGCCAGTAATATGTTCTGCAAACAACTGCTAATGGTGCTGTTCCTCCAAGAAACCCACTACAGACAGGGCAGGGAATCACCCATCAGGGGGAGGGAAATTGGAGCCAATTTTTGGGCCTCCCACAAAAGCTCGAAGAAGGAAGGGGTCGGGATCCTCTTGAGCAAAACAGTCCACCTCACTAACATAGAAACCAAAAGAGGCTTTGGGGGGAGGTTCCTGGGGATTAAGGGTACCTATGAAGGGGAACGCATAACCCTGACCACCCTCTTGGCTCCCAATTCAGGGCATATAGGTTTCTTGTCCCAAATCCTTGGGGTAATGGACGAATGGGCTGAAGGGGCCATGATACTGGGGGTGACTTCAATCTTATAATAGACTCCAGGCTGGACTGGTGGACGGGTAGGGTGACTGAACCGAGAGGGACAACTAAAGACAACCTAACGTTGCAGACCCTTCTGAGGGAACATTACTGGGAGGACGTCTGGCGAGTGGCACACCCGGAGCCCGGGGAATACACATTCTTCTCCCCCCCACACCACACCTACACCAGAATCCACTTCCTTTTAACTTCTAAAGAGGGGAGTGGGGTAGCTACAGCCCCAAGGGTTGAGGCAATAACGTGGTCCAACCATGAGCTTCTTGTGGCGGACTGGTCGCTCCCCCTGTCCCGCAGATCAGCCCGGTGGCGGTGCAACGACCCGCTTCTGAGGGATCCGGTATTTAGGGACTTCCTGAGAGGCGAAATGGAGGCGTACTTTGAGACGAATGACGATGGGGAGACAGATATGGTGACAGTGTGGGAGGCACCGAAGGCCACCTTTCGTGGTCTCCTCATAGCTGAGGGTTCCAGGCGCAAGCGGGAAAGATGGCTCATTGAGAACAGGAGGGGGCGGACAGGGAGTCCCTCCTATCGGAAATGCGAGAGAAGCGCCAGGCCCTACATACGGTCCTCATAGGGGAGGTGGTCAAGAAACGTAGGTATACGCGACAAAGGTACTATGAAAAGGAGGACAGGGTGGGGACCTTACTGGCACCTAGAGCCAGGGGTTGCAAACTGGAAAGGTGGGTTGGACCTATTAAAGACGGGGAGGGTAAGGTCCTCAATAAAAAGGCAGAGATAGTGGGCTCCTTTGCAAACTTTTATAGGGACCTGTGCGCAAAACAGGGGGGGGTCGTTGGAGGAGATCCGGGCATACCTTGAGGAACACCGGCTGCCCCGCTTAATGGAGGCTGAACTGCAGGGCCTTGAGGGTGATATAGCGGTTGAGAACGTGGAGGCAGCCATCAAGGGACTTAGAGCAGGGAAGGCCCCGGGGGGATATGGGTATACGGCCGATTTCTACAAACAATTCCAGCCCATATTGATGGAACCCTTGGCCAAACTGTTCAACCAAATCCGAAACAAAGAGTCGATCCCCCCCATATTACTACAGGCCCTCATCTCGGTAATCCCCAAGCCAGGAAAAGATCTGACAGAATGCGGCTCCTATAGACCCATCTCCCTCTTGAACCTCGATGCTAAAATCTTTGCCAGGATCCTGGCCACTCCCCTGGAGAAATGCCTGCCCCGCCTGGTTCACCCAGATCAGACAGGCTTCATAACAAATAGACAAGCCTCGGACAGCATGTGCAAAACCCTCCATGTGCTACATTCAAGGGTAACCCGGGACGAGGGGGTCCTGCTGCTGTCCCTAGACGCAGAAAAGGCCTTAGACAGGGTGAGTTGGGCTTTCATGGGGGAGGTTCTCTCGGCAATAGGGATGGGCCAGAGGTGGTTGGAATGGATGGCGGCACTATACTCCACCCCCACGGCCAAGGTGGCCGCCAATGGGCTGGAATCAGAGGCCTTACCCTTGGTTGTCCACTTTCCCCCCTGATATACGCCCTCGTCATGGAACCCTGGGCGATCTCAGTGCACAACAATGAGGCTATCACTGGAGTCCAGTTGGGCAGCTCCCGCTGTAAGATCAGCTTGTTCGCCGATGACGCTCTCCTCTATGTCACTAAACCGTCTCAGACGATCCCCCATGTGTTGCGGGCATTGGAGCGATACGGGGACTTCTCGGGGTACAAGGTTAACCTGGGCAAATCGGTGGCTTTCATGGGGGGTCGACTGCCGGAAACCGAGAAGGAGTATGTGGAGGGTCTCCCCTTCCAATTGCAGAGAGAGGGGTTCGGACACCTGGGAATCCAGAACACACCTAACCCAACGGACCTCTTCCCGAGCAACTTCACCCCTTTGTGGACAGAGGTCAAGAGAGATATAGAGAGGTGGGCGGTCTCGGGGTTCTCATGGATGGCACGACTTAACCTGATCAAAATGGTGGTACTTCCCAAATTTCTGTTCCTCTTCCAGATGCTCCCCACCCAGGTGCCTACCACGTTCCTACACTCAATGAAACGCACCCTGCTCAGGTTCCTCTGGACGGGAAAGAAACACAGGATCTCCTACGATGTCCTAACGAGGCCCAAGGAAGACGGAGGGGTGGGATTCCCAGATTTGGAGACATACTACAGGGCTTCCCAGTTGAGGATTCTGGTTGACCACTTCAACCCTGGGTCAGAAAAGCAATGGGTGGCACGCTCGACGAGTGGTTATGGGTCCCTAGAGCACATATCCCCAGGCGGGTTCTGGACCACCCGGTACTGGGTGTTCTATGGACCGTCTGGAAGGAAGGGAGCTACTACAGATGGCTCACAACCTGGCCCTCTCCGCTGAGTTGTATTTGGGTGCCACCATTCCTGGCCAAAGTAGCGGAGCCTGCCCCATATCAGAGGTGGTACGAGGCGGGCCTCGATAGGGCCTGCCACTTGTGGGTGGGGGGTCCTTCATGCCCCTTCTGGATCTTGAGGAAGCCCTGGGGCTGGGTAAGCTATCACCTTTCCGCTACCTTCAACTGAAGGGAGTTCTCTCCGAACCCTCATGGGGGAATACACTCGGGAGGGACATCACGGATTTCGAGGAAATGATCATCTCCACTCGAGGCTCCAGGGGGGTCATATCCCGTCTGTACAAGCTCCTCTTGCTCTCGATACCTAGGGATCCCCCGCTAGCACGGACACAATGGGAAAAAGACCTGGGCATGGCAATAGATGACAAAAGGTGGACTAAAATGTGCATCCGGGCCCACCGCTCAACGACCTCCCCCCAGTACAGACACCAAGCTCTAAAGGTTTTATACAGATGGCATTACACTCCACAGTTGATAGCCAGAATGAGTCCGGGTTACGACCCTCACTGCTGGAAATGTCGAAAGGAAAAAGGGGACTACATGCACATGTGGTGGTCCTGCCCAAGAGTACAGTCATACTGGGGAGACGTTTTGTCCTGGATCAAGGGGGTGGATGGAGTTACTAGACCCTTGTGCCCCTGGTTGCTTCTCTTTGGCATTGAGGTGGGAGATGACCAGGAGGACACCCAGGGCCACATGCTACAGGTCATGCTTGTGGCAGCCAGGAGCTGCTTGGCCCAGAAATGGAGGAACCCGCACATGCCCTAGGAGAAGGAATGGGTTGCAAAGGTCGGGCGATATATGACATGGAGTTCCGAACCCATGTCCTTGATGAATCCAGATCTGACATTGAGGAACTCTGGCTTCCCTTCTTTGAAAAATACAAACGGCCAACCTGAGGGGTGAGCCCTGGATCCGCTGACCTGTGCGGGTTCCAGGCCAGGAGGAGTTTGGGGTCTTTATAGGTACCTGTTGTACGTGGCACACGCCCCCTCATGGGGTGCCACTAAGTTGGGCCCTATACTATGTGTGCACCAGACTATTCGACAGTCCGAACTTAAAAATGCACAATGCGACCCTGCGAGACAAGTTTGAAATCGATACCTGTTCACTGGCGATGGGGGGTAAGGAGGGAGGGTTATTGACTGAAAGCTTTTCCTGGGAATTTAATTGAATTGAAATTACATGTTTGTTGTAATAACCTAAAAAATGCCAATAAATATCATATTTAAAAAAAAATAATAATCTGAAGGGAGCCGCGGGGTCAGGGCTATTTATACCGTACGTCCTATTGGGTCATGTGTAAGCGTCCCAAAAGGACGTAGATAGGACACAGAAGTGTCTAGGGTTCCCAGCCTGACGACAGGGAATATTGTAAGCTTGTGAATCCATGAAAGATACCAACGCTGGAGAAATGGAGTTACAGGTAAGAAACTACTCCCATGTCACACACAACATTGTCCATTCTTTCAGGACTCTTTGAGTTTTCAGATTTGGGAAAAATAGGATATAGACAGTGTTCTTTCAAACATAATTCACTTCTCTTTAATATACATGACCATGTTGCATTGCGATGCACCATTAGCTTGACTGGCACTCATAAATCTCGATATTTACTAGGTGATAACCTGGTAAATCCACAGGGTAACATGATTGTGTGGAGTGAAATGCATATTGAGAAATGTAATATAAAATTGGTGAGAAGCCTTATTTTAATGATCTGAATAGGTTGAATGTGTTAACTATATATGGAGAGATTGACAAATTGTTTCCCCCTACAAAGAAACCGATCACCAGATCTAAGGCTGATTCGAACACCTTATTTGATGTTGGTATTGAGGCTAAGAAGATGAAATCTACCATTAGATGGATTAAGACCGAATACTCTTACCTACCAACTAAAATTTCAACCTTCAAAGCCAATTATCCTGTTCAATATAAAAATTGGCTAATGTCTCATAAGTACTACTTTCAAAATGCCCAATGGCAGTTGGTCTTCACCCAAACGATAACCAAAAGTTCTGGTATTTATACCAAACACATGTGTGGGAGTGGATGTAAATAAATCAATCCTGTTTCTGTGTTGATGTGGATTTCACCACATTTGAACCCTTTATTCTACTTCATGTTTCCCAGATTTAAGGGATGGATCTTGCTTAACATCTCGTACGACATTGCTGGACCAGTACAGTGGAGTATATTTTAGACATTATAAATTAGTTTAAACCATCTAGAGCCCCGGGCCTAAATGGCATAGCCAATATAGAGATTAAGAAGAATCCTCTTATTTGCACTAAACCTGTGCATACATTCTTCATTAAAGTAGCTCAGGAAGGTTGTGTATTCCGAATCATAAGACAAAGCCATGTGAGGACCCTTCAAATTATTGCTGGTCGGCTATGGTCGACTCATCTTGCAAGATTTTCTGCAATTTTCTGTTAGAAAAAGTGAACGCGTGGCAATTGAAAATCAACTTTAAAAAAATCAACAAACAGGCTTTCGCAAAGGCATGCACACAATTCACTATATATGGTCATTACTATATCTTATTTGCTCCACCCTTGCAACTGCGGGCTCCATATTATATCTTTGTTTTATTGATTATGCTGGAGCATTTGATAGTGTTGTGCGGCCCAAGCTTTGGTGCAAGCTGTAAGAGTGGGGGCCTGAAGCTTCTGTCCTTAATTTTATTAAGAAAATATACCAAGATGTTACTGTTTCAGTGAGGCTTAATCTTTTGGGCCTCTTGTCTTTCCCCAATGAAACATATCCTGGTCTTAAACAGGGGGGCGTTCTGGCACCCTTGTTAAACAATTTATTTGTATCTGAGTAGCATGATGCCTTGCAGAAACGTAATACCGTTCCACCACGCACTGGCACCCACCACACCATTTTGCGTTGCTTTCTTATGTGCATGATACTGTAATTATGGACAGAATTCCGCTGGGCCTCCAGAGAACACTGCTGGTATTATACTAGTACTCTAAAGACAACAATTTAAAACTTAATTTGAAAACAACTAAAATAATGATTATTGATTCTGGAAAGAAGAGTACTTCTAACTTTGTTTGGAAGATTGAGGGCACTCCAATTGAGGAGGGTAAACTGTAAATCCACCCAGCGAAATAGCCCTTGGAAATTTATTGACTCCAAGGGCTTGAGGAAATTCCGAGTAACTCAAATTTATATTACTTCCAAAGGGCGATACTCAATTGAAGACCTCCTGAAGATGTATAAGACCACTATTAACGCTGGTGTACTTTATGGCCTTGATGGTTTTCCCGATGGACACATTTTATGGCTTAGCCTGATAGAGGGGAAAACATTGGCACTCCACTCACGGTCTCCCCAATTCGGTTCCTACTGAAGCAACTTGTTGCAAACTTTGTTTGACCTATCTTTTTACTTTATGGAAGATTGCACATAGTAGCCAGCGCTTGAAAATCTTGGCTAATCCAGATAACGCTAATTACTTGTTAAGCCTCTTTTCGTATATGGTTAATAAACAATGTACGCCTCAAGGAGTTCAGTAAAGCTTGCAAGAGATTTCATACAGATGTTGTCTATACTGTTACAACTCCTTTTTGTCTTGGGCTTGTGTTTAAAGGAAATTAAACTCAAAGCCTTCTATTGGGATCGTATATCCATCATGGGGAAACTAGCCAAAAGAAACAAGGCTTTCCTTATCTTAAGCCCTTTACTTTCATGTGAGGATTATTTGCTTTAACAATGTGACACTTCATAATGGGCTTACGCTTTAACCTGCTTCCAACTCTCTCTCATAGTGGTTCTTGGGTAGATATCCCCCTTGAACAGAGAATGTGCCATCTTTGTCACACAGAATTAAAAATGCCTCGCCATTTATTGTCACTCTGTGCCAAATTGGGAACATTTTACATGGCAGGATGTATACGAAATTTGTTTGTAGAATTGCACAGATACAAGCGGATGAATTTTGGGCACATGTGATATCAGCTAATTCCCTGTGGTGACAGCGGCATCATATCGCTTCTGGTCAGAAGTGGAAAGATTTCTCTCGATCAAGTGCACCTAGTCTGCTTTCATTTTAGTCGACTGAAAAAGACCAATCCTATTTTAGTCGACTAAAGGATTGGTCTTTTTCAGATATAGTTTGATTAAATTAGACCAAAAGATTGGTCCCGCCCTTTACCCCAGATATCTCCTAATTATATTCCATCTGTTCACCATTCTACCAGATAGCATATCATCATGCAATTGTATAGAGGTGTAGTTAGCTATAGGCATCCCCGAGTATGGGTAGGTATTCACCACCTCCAAGGATTCATTTTTAATACTCCATGAGTATGGTTTTCTTTTTTCCTCGCTTGTGAGCCAATCATCATCACCTTTGTCTTTTTAATATTGATGACAATGCCATTAGTTACAGCATATTTTCCCAAAGCATCCAGCAGTCTTTGGAGGCCAATGGGAGTTTTATCCATAATGACGGTGCCATCCGCATAGTATAACCAACTAATCCCCACCCCACCAATTTGTTGGGGGAGGTTATTGATACCTAGCAGGCAGGAACTCATATCGGCCACATACAAGTTATACAAAACAATGGTGCTCACACAACCCTGTTTTAAGCCTTTATTTGTGCTAACAGCAGCTGTAAGCGATCCGCCCCTGTCAATACAGATAGTAACCGATGTATCAGCGTACATGGCTCTAACAAAATGGAGGATCAGTGGACAAACACCCCATCCCTGTAGTTTAGCCCACAATATTTCATGATTGACACAGTCAAACGCCCCACTGTAATCAATGAAGCACAAATATAAACTACTTTCTGGACTGCGAAGAGTGTCAGATATAGTTGAGCATGTTATCCAAAGTGATGATGTTCTCCTTAATCCATACAATAATAGTTTTTAGCAACAACGAACTAAAGATCTTACAGCAAGTATCCGACATAGCCAGTAATCTGTAATTGGAGTTAGTTCAACGTGACCCTTTTTTAAAAATGGTAATTAGGATTGATTCTCTCCAACTCTCTGGTATTTATCCACTTTCCCAAATAAGAGAGAACAATTTAAATAGTAATTTTGCCCACTTCAACGGGTATGTTTAATTACTACATTAGATAGCCCGCGGGCCAGGAGCTCTTGATGCCCTAAGCCAATTATCACCCTTATAATATTATCCAAATCATAATTTAGAGGCCTTAAATTACCTGAGATAATAACTGGAATTAAGCATGCAATATTTTCAACATAATAATATCCATGAACATACCCAACCCAATCTTCAACACTGGTATCATTAACTTCATAATGATTGTCCTCTGCTAAATACTGTTTATAATGGTACCAAAAGCGCTTAGTATCATTGATTTTCAAGATTTTAAAAGTCATTCTCCAATTGGCATTATTAGTGTCACACTTATAAGACTGAATCCAATTCTTGTACCGAGTGTGAAGGGCGGATACTGCTCTCTTTTTATCCAGTTCACTCATGAGATAAGCTTGCTTTATAATACTTATTTCCCCGCCCCCAAAATGTTTTCTTTGCATAAATAGTACTATAATACTGATTATCATGTTTTACCCCAGAATGTTGTTCAATCTGATGCTTAGAAAGAGCCGTAAGAATAGTCTCAAACATCTTACATATGCTCAAGCTTTCTGGTGATAGCAGCCAAATTATGGAACACCCTCCCTACACAACTAAGAAATGACTCTTCCTTCTGGTCATTTAGGAAAAATCTAAAAACTCTATATTCAGGTGTGACCTCTTACAACAGTCTCTTTGCCCCTCAGCTTGTAGTGTCCTTGGTGACTCCTCCGCCGCCTACAGAACAAACACTATGTTTAGATAGCCTTTGCCATTGTAACTGCAGTTATCTTCAGTGTTTAAGACAGTATGTAACTCATGATTGTGTAACAGATACGTATTCCTACTATTTAAGTCACCATGTAACACTTCTTGCACGTATTCCTACTGTGTAAGTTGCATGATCTTGAAGCTCTAAAAAACTTGTAAACATATTCTAAGTATCAGCGCCTAGATGCCTTGGGCTGCGTGCGCTTTACAAATGTACAAATAAATATGTCAATAATATTCATATGTACCAGATCAAGAACTTCCAGATGTAGTGGCAGAAATACGCTTTCAAATCTATCAATGTTTCAATCCGTCCACATAATTCTGTTGCCACCTACAGTGACCTGAATATTCATATGCTTTAATTTATGCACCTATTTCACTTTAACACAGAAGATTGTTTTCAACATCTTATGGTCACTAAGGTTGGTACATTTATGAGCCATATCCTTGATAGCATGCAATACTCCCTCACTTACAAAAACATAATCTAATTTGGAAAGTGCAGTACCATTTGACCATGTATCCCAACTACCCTTAATCTTAGCTTGAGTGGGATTAATGTACCTCATGCCCCGATTTCCCAGAGTTTCAAGACAACTCTTGCTGTTTTTTATTGGATAGGATTATTTAAATTTTTAGCCAAATCCAGAGGACAAGATGAACCAAAAGGGATCACAAGTTTCCCCCCATTCTTCCATTATGGTGGATGCCAATTGACAGTTAGAATTAAAATCTTCCACCATCATCATATGCAATTTAGGAGATTCCTCAATCCAGCCCTCCATAATATATTCCAATAACTTCAGAATGGCCTCTCCATGTGCATCCCCAGGAGGAGAATACACATTAATAAGAAGCAGCTCTCCAATATTGCCCATGCCAGAGATAATACCACTAAGTACATAAGGTGATTTCCATGTTTACTATACTCTCTGAGCCCAAGCATGTTTTTGACCTCAATGCACTTCCTCCTTTCGGACCTAGCAATAATCTTGAAACCATCTAATAAGATGCTACCAATGACCCAAGTTTCTAGTAATGTGAATATTTCACAATTGGATATTTCACCACTCCCCTTCGGACAAAGAAAGGAGCGTTAGCCTCTAGTATTCCAAAGACAGTAGTATAGAAGTGTCCCTAACTAATAACCTTCACTGAGTATTATATTGTATTCTCTCGGCGTGCAGGGGTCAAAATTAGGCGTTGTCTGTTGAGTGTTACTCATGTCCACATTAATAAATCTTTTAGAAAATATCCTCTCAAAACCCCATCTCTGGAATAAAGCCATATGGAGCCTTACGATTTCCACTATAATGGGTGATACAAACTGAACAATGGCCCAATGCTAATGGCTGGAGAGATCTGTCGGTCCAATAAGCTCAATATCACTTGAGGTGATCATGCTTAATTCAGGTACAAGATTGAGCAGTTTGAGTACCCTTTTGCAGTTGAGAAACGGACTCTTAGCTGTTGACATGGTTTCCACAAGTTTTACTGATTTAACCAATATAAATTAATTCCTGTTATTCTTCACTTCACTGCCCAGATGGGTCATATCTGTATAGTGACCCACATTATCTTCGTCCTCAGCAACAGTTTGTTTTTTCCAGCATCTTCTACCATCCTATCCCCAGCAGTGTTCACTATGGTGGCAGGTGGCAGAAATGATGTTCTCACATTTTTTTTGGTTCTAGGCCAATCAAAGACCCAGTACTGGCCTTCCCTGTAGGAACATATTTATCTTGAATCCATCTATCCATCAGTCCTACCACCATGTTCTCTACCATCGTTTAGCAGGAATTTTCCTAACAGTGGACACGTCATACACCTCACCCACATTAATACAAACAATATCCTCAGTGTTGGTTTTGGCCTAGGATACACTATCCTTTTTATGCAGCTGTGATGTGGTCTCTTTGACTTATTTCATTTTGTTTTTGGCACATCTTCTCTTATTACTTTTCCGACATGTTCTCTTACTTAAGTTACAAACTTCACTCATTAGAATGTCATTAGTATCAATGAGGACCCTACCTTCGTTTACAGTGTTATTCGGCGCACACTCATTATTCACCAGATATACCTGTAAGGGAGGCATGGTATTACAAATATGACACTGATACAAGAGGTATATGTTTCAAAACCTTTATTCAATTTGTGAGGTTTGGAAAAACTCCTACCTTGCCCTATAGCTAAGATGGGAGTAGTCTCTACCATCAAATAATAAAGAAAACACAATCATAGTCAGTCTATGACCAATCAAAATGGCCTACATTAACAAAACCTAATGCCTTCCCTATCTTTTATGCAAAAAGTGTGGAAGGGGGAATGAGTATGCAAAGGAAAGTCAGTGTTATAACATAAATTATCAATGTGGCTGAGGCACCTCTCCTCCCCACGTTCAGCAGCACGGAGTAAGGCGGTCCCTGTAAACAGGATGACACACTCTGGCTCAGGATATAAACAAAAGGCAGTTCAAAACATGGTGTAAGGAAGGCATGGTATTGAAGTAAGACAGACACAAGTGACCACAGTTCAAGGGTGTTTATTGAACTATCAAAGGGTGTGATAAACGCCTATCTAAACCTAAATCTAAGATGGGAGCAAGCTACGACCATAAAATAATAAAGAATGCAGTCCTAGTGGAGTCTTGTCAAAATAAAAGGGCCTATACTAAAAGAAACCCATTGCCAATCCTTACCACTAATTTCCAGATAGTGTGGGGAAATGTTCATGAAAAAGAAAGAAGTGTGCACAAAATGATAAGTCAGGATCAGGGCCTTCTGTGCTCAAGTCTCTTTTCCGTCAAAGTCTCTTTGGACAATTTGCTCGCTTTTGGATCCAGTTCCTGGGGGTGGACCAGTGCGGGAGGATCACCTGGGTGAGGGGTCTTCGGGAGTGGGACACCGGATGGTGAGACGCGGTATCCCCTTCCTTATGACACCTTTTCCCCATCCTGTCGAGGTAGGATATTTCGAAACTCTACCCCCGCCCCTTTTCCAACACAAACACTTTCTCACACTGTGAGCGACAACGCACTAATACCAGAGCCATTTACCTGACATGTCCCAACACAAGGGTCAGGCAGAGTCAAACACACACCTGACTACCCTTTCCCTTCCCCACTGGGATAAAAGGTGGAGCACAAGAGCACACTTTGAGCAAGGCCGAACGCATGAGGAAGCAGCTATTCCAGGACGGCAGTTCAAACAGAGGAGAAAGGCGGTGAGACCTGAAAGGACGTCAAGGAGGGAGTTGCCCTTGCCCTTTTCAACACAGACCCGCGAAGCGCCCGGCAAAAGAAACATAAGACCGGTAATCGCAGCAGGCAAATGGCGGGACAGATGTCCCGCTCTGATAGCCAGGGCGGCGAGACGTGGTTGCCATCGTGGTACCATCCTTTACTTCAACGGCAAAATAAGAGCCAGCAAGTTCAGCATAGAGTCTAACACAGTCCGGTCCACTATCAGAAGAACCTGATAGTGGACCGGACTGTGTTAGACTCAAGGTTGCAGTGGCAACATTAAGAAGATTAAGATACAAAGGGTTTTTGTGAACAAAGAGACAGTATTGAAACTCCAAGTACCAAGCTGCCATAGGGAAGGTCGACTGGAGGTGTGTGAAGGTGGTCATACAAGGGTCGAGCCAAACCCCTTGTACAATCAAAAGTCCTTGACACGTTGCAGACGTTGTGTGAATTGTAAAATTGTGAACCTGACTGAGGGAATTGTGAAACAGTCGATTGCGCCCGGCTGACTGTGATTCATGAAACCCGCACGTGTCATAGACTAACAGAGTGACCCAGCGAGACGAGATCGCCCTTCTGAGGTTTCTGTTTAAATTGGCGAGTGCTTCAGGAGGTTGACGCTAAAAGAAAGATCGAAGCCCGGCTGAGGGGGATCCAAGTGTGAAGGTTAAGAGAAGGAACTTTTTGCTTTGTTGTTTTGGCTTATCAGGCCCTCTGAAGCAAGAGACTTTGCATGAGAAGTGACTTGGGTGCAGAAGATCCGGATATAAAGAATAGGAACTTTAAGCTTGTGCCAGAGAAGCCCAGGAGTGTGCTCTTCTCATGGGTCCCGCCTTGTCCTGTGCTAAAAAAGTGGGGAAGGGAAACCCTGGCCATAATATCCTGACTTATTATTTTGTAAACACTTCTTTTCTTGTGAACATTATCCCACACTATTTTGTAGCATAGCATTAAGGATTGGCAATAGGTTTTCTTAGTATAGGCCCTTTTTATTTGACTAGACTCCACTAGGACTGTATTGTTATTATTGCATGGTCGTAGCTTGCTCCCATCTTAGATTTAGGTTTAGATTAGGCCTTTATCTCACCCATTTTACAGTTTAATAAACACCCTTGAACTGTGATCACTTTTGTCAGTCTTACTTTGATGCCATGACTTCCTTACAGCCTTCAGAGAAGCCGTCTTAACTGCCAATCTATCCAAATGTAAACTGGCTCAATCAGCTTCTTTGTAGGGAATGGCTGTGTCCAGCCTCAATGAGAAAAAGTGAAAGCCGTCCTACATACCCCCACGCCTAAAACCAAGAGAGACCTCAGAGCATTCTTATGGTTAATTGATTATTACCACAGGTTTATCCCTAATTTCTCTGACAGAACAGCTAGGTGACAGACAAATTAAAGAACGCCGAACCCCAGAAGTTTCATTGGACTGACAAGGACGATGTATGTTACAACACTTTAAAACAAACCCTGTGCCAGAACCCGATTGTAACGGTAGTAGATTTTTCAAAAGGGTTTGTATTACAAACTGACTACTCTCTCGCAGGGTTAGGAGCAGTGTTGTCACAAGTTCTGGGTGGATTAGAACACCTATTCACTAGTCGAAAACTCTTCCCACATGAAAAAACCACTCTTTGTTAGAATTAGAGGCCCTTGCCATCAAATGGGCCATCACCAATATAAGATACTATCTCCTAGGAAGGAAGTTCACACTCGTCTCAGATCATTCTCCATTAGTGTGGGTAAGCCAGCAAAAGGACTCTTAACCCTTGAGTCATGCAATGGTTCCTAGAGCTGCAACCAGGGGAACGTCAATTTCCTTTCTCGGTTTGCATGTGAAAACGATGCGGCTACATCGCATAAGGGAAGGATATGTGAGAAACCAGAAGGTGTCTCACCCAGTATTCCTTGGGGATCTGTCATCCAGGTGGCCAGGACACGGACATCGTTTGTGGATCCAGTTCCTGGGGGTGGACCAGTGTGGTAGGATCACCTGGGTGAGGGGTCTTTGGGGAGTGGGAGTATCCCCTTCCTTGTCATACTTTTATCTAAATATTTGTATTTAGATAACATTTCACTGTGTACAATCAAGTCTAGTGTAGCATTCTTTATACAGCACTCAATAGTATCGTTGAAGCTTCAATGTTTATAACTACTGGGCCGTTTGGTTATACACAGTGATATATTGAGAAGCAGAGGCAGAATAGCATGAAAATACCCCAGCCAACTGTCACTACCTGAACAAAGACAAATGTAAGGCAAGTGGCAGAGAAAAACTAAATTGTCCAAAAAAAGCCACTGACCTATTCTGACTACCATCAAAATGCGAAACACAAGTTCATGATGTGCCCTCTGCTAAACAAAGAAGAGCTGGAGTACACACGCGTAGTGCCAAATTAGATGACTTGGTTCAAGCTAAAAGGGAAAATGTTTATGTGCACATATGCTTGAGGGCCAGAACTCCACATTTAGCTAGATGACATGTGCACAGAGACCCCCTGAATAAGAGTCATCTCCTCCACCCTGCTACATTAAAGTTCAGCCTTACTCCAAAAAAGATGTACCAATATTACAGCTTGCAACATTGCCTCCATGACTTGGGATAGACGATGGGACACAATCCTCACTAGGGATTGGGAACGTCATAATGGAGAGTCCAAAGCAGGCAGAGAGTTCCTTTCTTTTCCTATCTGACCTATTATCCTAGATAGCAGAGCGCAAGGCTAAGCTACAAATACTGTTTGCAGAAAGGATATGAGAAGATTCGAAAAGCAAAATGCTCAGAGTGGAAGTCACAAAGGGAAGCAAAGTCCTCTTGGAGGGTCACCTGGGAGGAGCATCTCTAATCACCCCTGTACTAGCTAAACTAAGGTTTAAAGGAGGGATAAGGGCCAGGTAGGAAAAAATGCCAGAAAGATTGCCAGGAAGACTGAGAATGAGTCCAAGATCTATCAGAGCGCCACTCATTACATCGTCCCTGGTGAAGACGGGAGTAAATATAATCATGCTAAATTTGAGGAGAACATTTCGGAGTCCTACCAAAGTTAAAGGGGTAGTTTGGTCAGAAATGTTACTGGCCCAATCGATCGGGCATGTATTTTAGAGCATTCGTCGATCTTTCTTAAAAAAATGTTCAATGGGAGGCCACCAGGGGGCGCAGGCAAGGTGGCTGCCTAAGCTTCTAGCTCCCCGTATGGCCCCAGGAAACATGACAGAAGATATGCCCTGAAACCTCTTGAGCCCCATTTGCTGCTGCGAC
The DNA here is from genome assembly GCF_040938575.1 of Ambystoma mexicanum. Classification (NCBI taxonomy): domain Eukaryota; kingdom Metazoa; phylum Chordata; class Amphibia; order Caudata; family Ambystomatidae; genus Ambystoma; species Ambystoma mexicanum. The sequence goes on along the minus strand of NC_090926.1, from coordinate 1,085,153,215 downwards.
CTGAATTGGGGAACCGTTAAGGAGCCCGAGGGTGCTGGCGCGGACCCCGGGGGTGCCTCCGTTCACCTGCTGGCCGCCCGTGGAGCACAGCCCTCCCCCTCCCTCAGATGCCCTTGAGCGACATCCGCAGCGGGGAGCGAGCGCTGTCTGCCCACGCGCCGAGAGGAGGAGCCGAGCCCTCTGCTTGAGCTCACCCGCGAGGCGAATGCTCCCCAGCACAGCGTCCCGAGGCTGGGCGGGCCTCCAGAAGACCTCCGCTCACTGCCGGCGACCCGCCCTCCCGCCCCGTGAGGCCAACGGTCCGCGGCCGCTCCCTGCGGGGGGAACAGCGCCTGTGGGGCCTTGTCCACCCCACCGGCCCAGCTGACAGACACATCTCGGCCCGGGCCGACGCAGGAGCGCGCCCAGGCCTCATTCTCGGGAGATTCTCCGCCCGTTAACCAACGCTGCCGGCGAGGGCCCTCCGCCACACCCCCACACTGCACCACTACCTCCAACACTGCGGAAGCCTGCGCTAAACCATCCCCCCCCAGGGGCAGTGAAAGCGGGCAGAGGAGCCCCTGAAAACGCCGGGGTAGGCTCAGGCCGACGCGGGAGCGCGCCTGGTCCCCCACCCCACATCCAGCCCATCTGCTAACACCGGCTCCACCCAAAGGGGTCCAACCGCCGGGCCCCCTAGCCCTGCTTCCACACTACACGGCAGACCAGAGCCGGGGCCGCCCTGCTTACCAACCAGCCTCAGCACCTCACAGCGGGCGCTAACCCACGCAACAGCCACGCAGGAGCCGGATCCAGGTGAGACACAGCGACATCCCCCACCCCGGAGGCCCCTTTAGAGCCCACACCCCCATCACCACCCCCCTGCAACCATTACAACAGCGCAGAGGGCCCCCCACATCGAGGTGACACAGGGCAGAACCAGCCCCACCCGAGGAGACCCTTAATATCAAACCTCCAGCTACCTGCCAAGGCCTGCCCGGACCCCCCGAGAGGGACGCCACAAAGGGCTGGCGAACCTCGGCGGCTCTGGGCCACGCTAGGGGCGGCTGTGCACCCAGCAAAACTAATGAGGTACACCATAGACCGGAGCACCGACATATAGCACCACCATTCGAAGACAATCACAGGGATTCAAACTATCACGGCGGGGCTGACAATTCAGGGCCCTGGGACCCCCCTCGAGGATATCCGGAGGAGGTTAATACCACATGAACTGGAGGGAAAATCTTGTGTAGTACCAGTTCACCCCAAGAAATCACGCAATGGAAACTGGTCCCACCACCGCACAGCCCCCAGACATGAACGCCATGCAGTGCAACATCCAAATGATCCTCGAGGAGATCAGGGGTATGAGGACAGACATGGGGGCTAAGCTGGCCGACCTTCCGACCAAGGTTTCCACGCTAGAGGACCGAATGGAGGGGGTCGAAAATAACCAGGTATCAGCGGACGTCCTTGAAGCACAAATAGACGTCACATTTAAGGAGCTGCAGCGCCGCAAGGAAGATCTCCGGCTCAAGGTCGACGATATGAAAAACCGGGAGAGGAGAAATAACCTAAGAATCTTTGGCCTTGAAGAGACGGAAGGAGAGACCCCCGTGGGTCTGGAAAACAAAATCCAGGACATCATTAGAATTGTCCTGGGATCGGACTCAGGCAAAACTCTCCTGCTCGATAGGGTCCACCGGGCCGGTGGCGGCGGCAGGGACCCCCGCTCGGTCCTAGCAAGATTTAATTACTATAGGGACAAAGCTAGGGTGCTGGAGAGGGCGAGAACCTTACGGGACATGCAGCACGGGAATTCCGGGTTGACAAAATACCAGGACCTCTCTACCCTCACACTCCAGATGAGAAAGAAATGCAGCTCTATCACCAGATGGCTACAAGAGAAGGGGGTACGATATCGCTGGGGTCATCCATTATACCTATCATTCAAATGGCAGGGCCAGAGATACCAGCTAGTCACAGAAGTAGACATTCAAAGGGCCGCAGAGGACCTCATGGGTGACCACGTGAGATCATCTACAGATCAAACTGGAACCGACGGAGACCAAAGCCGTGCCCCTCGGGGCCCAGACCCCTCACAGGGGAAGCTAAAAGTCAAAGGCTCACGCACATTTCGGAAGACCAGACACCCCTCAACAGATCGGGGGGACCCTACATGATAACATAAGTAGCATCTGAGGCTTAATCAATGCCTTGGCTGTCCACAAGGAGCATCAGAAATTCCTTCATTTTGTGCACACTCAACATGCCAAGGTTCAATCTATGTTCTCTTATAACCCTCGGGCATCTGAGGACCTTGTTGGGCATTATATGTTTTCCCCACACCAGGCGGGAAGTTCTTTGTTTAAATGACCTAGGTCGGAGTTGAAAAGTTGCCCATTTTGGGGCTGTTTTCTAGTTTTATAATGGGACACTTGGTGTTTCTCCTCAGAGATGTGTTAGTGCCCAGGGACTCCTAGTTGCGATATGTGCTGAGGGGGTCTGGTGAAGCTGCCCACGGGCCTGAGCCGCGGGAGGGTGGGGGCGCCCCCGCCGGATCCTCACCACTGGTGCTAGAAGGCAAACACATAGCGGAGAAAGGCATGACATAAGGTTTCCTATTAAAAAATTCTGTTTCCTCGGGCCGGGGTAGTGACCCTGGCGGTTCGTTGCTCGCTTCAACCCCTCCAGGGGAGCAGGCGGCGAACGCCCTACAAAACGGGTAAGGGAAAGGGTAGGAGGGAGGAGGAGGAGGGATGGAGATTTTGTCGGGGTTCAGGGGAAGAGGGGAATCCAGCTCAAGTCACAGACACGGGTTTTGCAACGGGCTTTAAGTAGCGAACACTCAAAAGGGTTCAGAGAGCACAATACAAATGATGAAAATGATTGAGGGGAAAATAGGCACGCTGAACGTCAAAGGCCTCAACTCCCAGAACAAATGGTCCTTAACGAGTAACATGTTCCGCAAATAACACCTAACAGTCCTTTTCCTGCAGGAAACTCACTTCAAGCAAGGAAAGGAATTGAAAATAAAGGGGAAAGAGATCGGTGGGCCTCTCACAGGAGCTCTAAGAAGGAGGGGGTGGGCATTCTCCTGGGCAGGACGTTTAGGGGCCGATTCATGGAACAAACGTGCGCCGAAGATATTCGCGCAAGCAGCCGCAAGCAGGCGCAAGCGGAAAAAAACAGGCGCACGCGCACGCGTGCGATTCATGGAAGTCCCTGCGCGTGTACACCCCGGGATGTGCGCCAAACCCGTGCATGGTGCACAAGTCACTGCAACATCCCGAAAGGCGTGCGCGACGCACACAGTGAAAGCGCACAACCTCGGCGCATACACTAGAAAGTGGGCGGGACACGGGGCGTAACGCGCGTAGTGGGGAACAACGCACGAAAATAAGGGCGTAACTGGGGATGTACTGCAGGGAAGCAGACGGAACGCCCACACGCACTCGAACCACACGTATTCATGGAATCGAATAGGGCAAAGCCACGCACAGCCAAAGACACGCACAAGCCGAAACACGTCCGCCACACCAAGGCAGGCGGTAGCGTCCCTGCGCATTACAAAAGTGGCAACATACAGCAATTGGGCCTGTGCGAGCGAGCTACGTGTATTTCAGGGGTTCGTGTGAACTTTTTCACGCGATCGGGCCTGGGGGAGCGGGCTACGTGTATTTCAGGGGTTCGCGTGAACTTTTTGACGCGATCGGGCCTGGGGGAGCGGGCTACGTGTATTTCAGGGGTTCGCGTGAACTTTTTCACGCGATCGGGCCTGGGGGAGCGGGCTACGTGTATATCAGGGGTTCGCGTGAAGTTTCTCACGCGAACGGGCCTGGGGGAGCGGGCTACGTGTATTTCAGGGGTTCGCGTGAAGTTTCTCACGCGATCGGGCCTGGGGTAGCGGGCTACGTGTATATCAGGGGTTCGCGTGAAGTTTTTCACGCGAGGGGGAGCGGGGTACCACTCACCGTCTGCCTTGCGTGTAGAAGAACGCGTAGCCAACACCCGCTGTGAAGTAATAGCGTGTGAACCCCAACGGATGGAAAACACACGCACCGCACGAAAAGCACGTACAGAGCAGTTCAAAGGCACGCGGGATCTCCAAGCCCTGCCAGGGCAACGCCCATGCGCGAAACGTCACAGACGCGCTTACGCTGTAAGGGCCTTTGGTCCAATCAAATCGTGTACGCGTGCTGACGCGCTTACGCGCTAAGGGCCTTTCCTCGAATATCACGCTAACGTGCAGGAATTTCACGTGCCAAATCACTCCGTATCAAGCTGGCCACGCGAAAACACACGGAAGACCACGCTCCTGCCCAGAAGGCCGAATTACTGCCCCCCAGTGCCCCGAGCAGCCTCCCACGTGCCATCTGCTGCTGCCTGCCTGCCTGCTTGCTGCCACCGTGCCCTGCCATTTGGTGCCTGCACATCAGCCATCTGCAGGGGTCCAGTTGCTGTGTCCACCCCTGCTGGAACAGAAGACTCCCGACTCGGATAACATCGCTCCACAGCCCAGCCCCAGGACCCAGTTGCCCCTGGGGTTGCCATGTCGGGCACATCAACATCTGGCACCAGTGGCAACCCCCGGCCAGAGGGGCAGAGGGGCACCAGCTTCACTGCCACCGAAGTCGGTGTCCTGGTGGAGCAAGTCCTGGGGCAGTATGATGCCCTCTTCGGATCGTCCCGTGCCAACAAGGAAGGACGGGAGAGGATCTGGGTCGACTGTGTGGTTGCCATCTACGCGGAGGGGGTGGCAACCCGCACCATCCAGAAGGTCAAGAAGCGCTGGGAGGACTTGAGGTCCAGGACCCTCATGAAGGCCCGGCGCCTCGTGGAGGGGGGCCGGGGCCGCATGAGTTCCATCCAGATGAGGGTCCTGGAACGCGTACACCCAGCGCTCCACGCCCAGGTCCTTGAGAGGGAGACCCGTCTGGAGTTGAGCGGTAAGTGGCCAAGCATTGCTGTGTGAGACAGGGCATGTTGCAGTGTGCTGGTTGTCTGATACTTGCCTGTATGTGTGACATAGGCCATGTACGCATGTATGTGTGCAGGGACATCATGGTAATGCATGTGCGACCAGTAATGTGTGAACCGCACGGTTGTTGCATGTGTTTAAATGCAACATGGGGAGCCCTATGCAGATTGTACACATGAGAGCATGGCAGTCTCTGTTCCTGGACATGGGTGGGGGTGAGGGATGGGTGCTGATGCCAGGTACATATATGGTATGCATGTCTGTGTGCCTGACCTGCATGTCTGTGACTTGTGAATGCCATGGATGCATGACACATGTCTGTGACAATGTACAGATTCACTGATGCAGCCTAGTCATCCTTGTATCCACTGTGATTGGGGTGTACGGGGCCAGATGGATATGACTGAGGTGAAGTGTGTGCATGTGATAGGCATGACCCATGATGCATGTGAGTTCCATTACATTGTATGTTTCGAGAGTCCATTGGACATGTATGGAAATGTCCATGGCATGCACCATGACTGTCACTGTGTGTGTTTTGCCTGGACTGACACATGTGTTGTGGAGGGACATGATGGAAGTGTACTTTGACAGTGGCACTCATCTGCTATTGCTTCCTGTCTAGGGGACCATTGTACAGTACCCTGATGCTTGTGTTCTATGTCTCCCTCTACGCAACGGCTAGTGAAGAAGAGGGCGGAGACGGCGCTGTGGAGCAAGGCGGCGGGGATGCCCCCACGGCTGCAGCGGAAGGGGTGGGTGAGCCCACACAGGGGCCTGCTACGGCGGAAGACGGTGAGGAGCCATCCAGGTTGGTGGTTTCCACAGAGGAGGAGGAGGCCGCCACTGAGGTGCACATGGGGCCTGGTGGGGGCTTCCCTGCTGGTGCAAGTGGTGCAGTCCAGGGGCAGGAGGCAGCACAGGTCACCGTGGAGGGGCCTGTGCATGTCGCTGTCCCTGACCCTGTGGGTGCACCACCATGCACCAGCAGGGATGCCCCGTCCCAGGCCCGTCCGCAGGTAGAGGGGATGCCCATGTCATCTGACTCCCCTCCACCTGCGGACGAGGGGACCCCTGGCCGTATGGAGAAGGTCCTGATTGGGGTCGCGATGCGCACGGCTGTGATTCGTGATGCCGTGCGTTCTTCCCAGGAGGAGCACGCATGTCATCACGAAGAGCACTGTGCCGATGTGGCCCAATTGGGATCGTTCATGTTCGGGGGTTTCCTGCATGTGTTGGCCAATCTGGCGGCCCTCTCCTCCTCTGTGGAGACTATACGCCAGTCGTTCTCCTTGCCGTCTTCCGGCCCAGATGCCACCAGGGCCCCCTGTGGACCTGCCCTGACCAATGCAGCCAGCTCGGTGGGGATCCCATCCCTGCCACAGTCGGGAGTCGGAGGTCCAGCAGGGGTGGACACCACAGCAACTGTACCCCAGCAGATGGAGGATGTGCCGGCATCATCAGGCAGGGCACGTGCACGACGGCGTCGGTGGATTCCATCAGCCTGGATGCCGTTGTGCTGGCAGAGGCAGTTGCGTCGGAGGCAGCAGCAGAGTCAACGTGGGAGGCATCATGGCTCGGGGCCATCAACATCGGAGGGGCAGGCATCGGCCGGAGGGCAGGAGGACCCAGGACAGGAAGTGTCTTCCGTGTGGCTGCGGTTGTGCCAGCAGATAGGTGCGGAGCGGCGGCGGGCGGAAGAGGCGCGGCTCACGATGGTCAGGGCGGAGAACTCCATGCGGAGGGCCCTGAGGCGGGCCGAGTGCCTTGAGGCAATCCGCAGGGGGTTGGAGGAGCAGATGGCGTCGTCCCTGCGGACCCTCGGGGCCATGGAACAGGACCGCCTCCGGGACATAGACGAGGAGTTTGATGATGCCCTGGCCCGGAACACCACGGAGTGAGCCGCTGGACTTGCCCGCCGCCTTTGTATATAGTTCTTTAGTTTTAGGTTTCATTTGTTTCTTCTTATGATTTGGAGTCGACGGACACAGCTCCACTTTTTGTACATAGTTGCATTTTAGTTAGGGTTTTTTGTAGGTTTCCTTTGTTCAGTTGGGCTCATGGACCCTTGAATGTTTTGTACATAGTTCTTCATTGGATTGTTTTATTTTTTTATTTTTGATTTATTCTCCATGGAGCAATGGTCTTTGCATTTATTTTTATCTCTCGGATTGATTTTATTTTTAATGTGACTTTGAACAACATTTTTTTGGATTTGGATTTGTAGTTTTGATTTTTTTGGACGGACATGCAGCTTATCTTTTTTTCATTGCCATTGTAGTTTGTTTCATTTCATTTGCATTCAATTTTTTTTAATACAATTTTGTTTTCATACTTCACTGTGTGGTATCATCTCATTGGTTTCATGCATGTCATGTTGGGTGTTTTCCCATTCATTTGCAACCATTGTGTGTGACGGACCATTCATTTGCAACCATTGTGTGTGACGGACATGGGTTCATTTGCTTAATGAACATTGGGGGTGTAACATGTAATTTCCATTTCCATGTGGGTGAATGGGTTACTTGGTAGGGCCTTTTGGCTGTGGAGGCTGACCATAACGCACATGATTGGGGATTGTGAGGACCTGGGTGCAGGGGGACATGAGTGGGGGCCTGGTGGAGGCTGCCCCTGCACTGCTGGGGGTGGGGGTGGTGGGAGACATGAGTGTGGGCCTGGTGGAGGCTGCCCCTGGTGGCTGGGGGGTGGGGGTGATGGGAGACATGAGTGGGGGCCTGGTGGAGGCTGCCCCTGCACTGCTGGGGGGTGGGGGTGGTGGGAGACATGGGTGGGGGCCTGGCCTGGTGGAGGGTGCCCCACAGTGCTGGGGGGTTGGGGGGTGGGAGACATGGGTGGGGGCCTGGTGGTAGGTGCCCCTGCACTGCTGGGGGGTGGGGGTGGTGGGAGACATGGGTGGGGGCCTGGTGGAGGCTGCCCCTGGTGACTGGGGGGTGGGGGTGGTGGGAGACATCGGTGGGGGCATGGTGGCAGGTGCCCCACAGTGCAGGGGGTGGGGGTGGTGGGGAACATGAGTTGGACATGGGTGGTGGGTGCCCCTGCACTGCTGGGGGGTGGGGGTGGTGGGAGACATGGGTGGGGGCCTGGTGGAGGCTGCCCCTGGTGACTGGTGGGGTGGGGGTGGTGGGAGACATGGGTGGGGGCCTGGTGGTGGGTGCCCCTGCACTGCTGGGGGGTGGGGGTAGTGGGAGACATGGGTGGGGGCCTGGTGGAGGCTGCCCCTGGTGACTGGGGGGGTGGGGGTGGTGGGAGACATGGGTGGGGGCCTGGTGGTGGGTGCCCCTGCACTGCTGGGGGGTGGGGGTGGTGGGAGACATGGGTGGGGGCCTGGTGGCAGGTGCCCCACAGTGCTGGGGGCTGGGGGGGTTGGGGAACATGAGTTGGACATGGGTGGGGGCCTGCTGGCAGGTGCCCCACAGTGCTGGGGGGTGGGGGTGCTGGGAGACATGGGTGGGGGCCTGCTGGCAGGTGCCCCACAGTGCTGGGGGGTGGAGGGGGTGGGGCACATGAGTTGGACATGGGTGGGGGCCTGCTGGCAGGTGCCCCACAGTGCTGGGGGGTGGGGGTGCTGGGAGACATGGGTGGGGGCCTGGTGGAGGCTGCCCCTGGTGGCTGGGGGGTGGGGGTGGTGGGAGACATGGGTGGGGGCCTGGTGGAGGCTGCCCCTGGTGACTGGGGGGGTGGGGGTGGTGGGAGACATCGGTGGGGGCCTGGTGGCAGTTGCCCCACAGTGCTGGGGGTGGGGGTGGTGGGGAACATGAGTTGGACATGGGTGGGGGCCTGCTGGCAGGTGCCCCTGCACTGCTGGGGGGTGGGGGTGGTGGGAGACATGGGTGGGGGCCTGGTGGAGGCTGCCCCTGGTGACTGGGGGGGTGGGGGTGGTGGGAGACATGGGTGGGGGCCTGGTGGAGGCTGCCCCTGGTGGCTGGGGGTGGGAGACATGGGTGGGGGCCTGGTGGTGGGTGCCCCTGCACTGCTGGGGGGTGGGGGTGCTGGGAGACATGGGTGGGGGCCTGTGGAGGGTGCCCCTGGTGGCTGGGGGTGCAGGGGGACATGCGTTGGTGGGCAGTAGTGCAAGTTGACATGTGGGTTGGCTGGGGGCATGGCCATGGTGGATGGGGTGCCTGCAGGACATGTGCAGGGTAGGCCCCTGTGGTGTGAGCCACCTGCAGGGGCCGTGGAGGGTGTAGAGGGAACACCTGGGAGGACCCACACGTGCAATCCACGTGTGGTGCTCCCCGCGCACCCCTGAAATACACGTACCCTGCTGAAATTGCGTGTGGAACTTCACGCGCACCCCTGAAATACACGTACCCTGATGGAATCGCGTGTGGAACTTCCCGCGCACCCCTGGTATACACGTACCCTGCTGATTTCGCGTGTGAGACTTCCTCCGCACCCCGTAATACACGTACCCTGATGGAATCGCGTGTGGAACATCCCGCGCACCCCTGGAATACACGTACCCTGCTGTAATCGCGTGTGTAACTTCCCCTGCACCCTGAAATACACGTACCCTGCTGATATCGCGTGTGGAATTTCACCCGCACCCCGAAATACACGTACCCTGATGGAATCGCGTGTGGAACTTCCCACGCACCCCTGGAATACACGTACCCTGCTGTAATCGCATGTGTAACTTCCCCTGCACCCTGAAATACACGTACCCTGCTGATATCGCGTGTGGAACTTCACGCGCACCCCGAAATACATGTACCCTGATGGAATCGCGTGTGGAACTTCCCGCGCACCCCTGGTATACACGTACCCTGCTGATTTTGCGTGTGAGACTTCCCCCGCACCCTGTAATACACATACCCTGATGGAATCGCGTGTGGAACTTCCCGCGCACCCCTGCGATACGCGTACCCTGCTCGCACGGGCCCAATCGCGTGTGGAAATTCCCGCGCACCCCTGAAATACACGTACCCTGATGGAATCGCGTGTGGAACTTCCCCTGCACCCTGAAATACACGTACCCTGCTGATATCGCGTGTGGAACTTCACTCGCACCCCTGAAATACACGTACCCTGCGGAAATCGCGTGTGTAACTTCCCATGCACCCTGAAATACACGTACCCTGCTGATATCGCGTGTGGAACTTCACGCGCACCCCGAAATACACGTACCCTGATGGAATCGCGTGAGGTACTTCCCGCGCACCCCAGTGATACGCGTAGCCCGCTTGCTGTGCTGGTACAGGGTTAGCGCAGCCCTTTGCGCTGGATTGGGTATATTGATGGCTTTTCCCTGCGCGGAATACGCTGTGCGCGGAATTGGATTTTAGCACACGCGGCTGGTGCAGGGATTCGCACGCGTACACTGTGCGCCAGCCGCGTGCGCCACTTGTGCGCTGGATTCTATGAATTACCCCCTTAATCTCACGGGGGTAGAAACCAAGCGGGGCTTCGGGGGCCGGTTCCTGGTTATTAAGGGAAACTATGAGGTGGGAACTTATCACCCTAGCCATTTTATATGCACCCAACTCGGGACAAATACCTTTCCTTACCCAAATCCTCAACTCTCATGGACGAATGGGCGGAAGGGGCCATGATACTGGGCGGGGATTTTAACCTGATACTGGATCCCCATCTAGACCGATGGTCCGCGAAGGGAGGGATGCCCAAAGTGATCTCCAAAGACAATCTAGCCATGCAAACTCTGCTGAGGGAACACTATTGGGTGGACGTCTGGCGTGCAGCGCATCCAGGCCAGGGTGGTTACACCTTTATCTCACCCCCGCACTGTACCTATACCAGAGTTGATCTTCTATTGGTTTCCGAAGAGGGGATCGGGGTGGTGTCACAACCAAAAGTAGAAGCCATAACATGGTCTGACCATGAACTGCTTATAGCCAACTGGTCTCTACCCATCTTCCCAAGATCCTCCCGATGGCGATGCAACGACACACTCCTCCGGGACCCCGTATTTCGGGACTTCATGAGCAAATAAATGTTGGCCTACTTCGAGATAAACGATAATGGTGAGACCGATATGTCTATGATGTGGGAGGCTCGCCCTCCACAGGAGCTCCTCTCCCGAGGAAGACAGGCTGCCACCCAGTAACTCAACTTGCTTGCGAACCTTTCAAAACTTGGCTCATGACTTTGGCATGCAAAATAAAACATAATGTAACACTGCTATGCCCTTCACAAACCCGCTAAGCAGACAGCAAATGATATTTTTAACTGTAGGTGGGAGGGGGGAGGGATAAGGGGGGGCTCGGGGGGATTATGTTATAATTATTCTCTTTGTTAATCTTTCCTCTGGAATACTATGTGATGTTATAACATATGCGATATTCAATAAAATATGATTTTCAAAAAAAAAGTGTTCAATGCAACTTACCCAAGTTTTTCTCGCTTTTAACACATGTGAAAACGACGGGTTGGGTACCGCCATCTTGTGCTAATCTTATCCATTGATCTTTCAGCACTAATTTCAAGTGCCCTTGTGGCACTAATTCGTATCACCTGCCCCTCAAGCTGACATCTCTAGATGTTCGCGCCCCTTTTCACAACGCCAATGCACGTCTCATGTCAACGTCCTCTGGGCGCAATCTATTGACGTGTCTCCATGGAAATGGCAAGACTTCTTGTTCCTCGACAAGTATAAACAAACCCTTTCCGATCGCACAACATTGGAGTTTATTTTTCCTTCGTGTCAGTGCATTTAATTTCAAACTGCCTAAAATGAATTAACTCGGTAGTCGCTTTTTATTTCTTATATTATGAACACATGTCCTTTCGAACTTTTAAAGTTTGAGCCTATTAATCTTGTCTTTTCATGATGTGTTTTTGTAGCATGGCAGTTTCTTTGCTTGTCTTTCTTTCTGCAATGTTAATGGCAAACCTCGTTTCTGTACTGTTGATTCTGTGCTTCTTCACTATCCAGGAACTATGGCAAAAATTCAGCATTTTCCTGTACAAGCACAAATATTCAGAAGAGGAAAGATGTAGAATCAGATGAGTCATGAGGATTAGTTACCAGAGCCTGAACCCAATCACATGGAACACTTTTCCATCTGGTGTACCTGTCATTGTTGTGAGCTTATGCCTACTCTGGTGGAGAACTGCTATTGTAGAGAAAGCTCTGGCTGTTTGGCCTACATTGCCGAAGGAGTACACCACTGCTATGCGTTACCGAGCGGCAGGATTTCAGGGTCGCCTGCCTTTCAAGATCTGTGTTGCGAATGATAATGGTCCTTATTCATGAACTTCGAGCTACATTTTGCCCTCGTAATCCAGGTAACAAGTACGTTCACTCTATATATGTTGTGTGTTTGACGACCGAGGCGGCTAACATAATGTGTTGTTCCTACATCAATATAACTTTGATGGATCACTGATGAAAGAATTTTTCTGTAAATTGAATAAATTACTCATTTTAATCTGAAACGAAAGTGTTCATCTTTAGATTTATTGTCCAAACAATTATGTTTCTTTCACTTGGAAGAATCTCCCAAACTGTTTATGCTGGAATGTGCGTTTACATTTCTAATTGTTCCTTACTTGAAATAACAAACACTGTCAGTACTTTGCATGAAAAGGTACTTTTTAAAGCATAGCAATACCTTACATTTTACACAGTAGTTCAAACAAAATAAACGCATGGTGCTACAGTCTTGTGGCATATCATGCCTTTACATGGTGGATTCATGGAAGACTGGGATTTACCGTTTGAGTAATACCTGCATGTGTGGTTCGAGCCATTTGTGATGAATTCCACAGTGATCACGGACAATACTATAGATTTATACAGACAGGACCCTGACCGCAGCAGTATAATTTGTAGTGTAGTGTCATAGCCATCCACTTTACCAAACTAAATTAAAATAAAAAATGAGTTAATCTGAACAGTTGTTGGGAATTATTTGTAAGTCCAAACATCTAATAGTATCGTAAAAGATTGGTGTGCTTTACCAAGTTTACTGGCCTATCGCGCTCGTCTCCTTCACATCCATCCCCCTCCGCTATCAATGACAGTTCGCACTCGCTTGCAATGGGGCCGGGAGGATGGGAACGCTCAAGGTGCTGAATACCATGTATACCACAAAGGGTTCTTTTTCGCAAAGGCACTCTTATCCACATGGCCATCTCAGACCCAGTGTCTCCAGACTCCCCTTTGAAGACCCCGTCCCTGCAATCAACATATGTCTATGTCCTTTGACTGTTTTTTTCCAGGCCTATTGCACTCTCTTCTTCCACATCCACCCCCTCCGCTATCAGTGATAGTTTGCACCTGTGGGCGTGCACTAGCAAGGGGGATGCACTGGCAGGATTGAGGATGTCAAACATTGTCATAGAGGCCTGGTGGGTGTGAACGAACATGTCAGATATTCACATACAGAGCCACTTCTGTAATCCTTTATAAACAATTTGGAGGTTAACAAGATAACTTCTGTGAGATCGACAACGGACATCGCCTGCTCGCCACTTTTTACCTTGCTTGCTGAGTCGGCTCATCTATTCTTCTATTATTGCTTTCTATAGTGTCAATGTTCTCTGCTAAGCCACTTTATGTTGCTTTACACTCAGTGTACACCCTATTCTCATTTTACTTGATGCAAAAATTCTACACTATTATGAACCGTCCTATGCATTTTTATCTCTATAATTAGCACATAAGATTACAGCGTATTGTTACAAATGTAATCTTTCCGTAGTGCATGTTTTCAATGCATATTTGCTTTAGGTGCGATTTTTATTAAAAAAATGTATTGTCAAGGCAATATGATGTTTCGATTTACTCTGATACTTTTTTAAATATCAATATTTATTTATATTTCTTTAACAGATAATGGGGACAATCCAACAATGCCTTCTTGTATCATTTTGGGTTGCACTATTAAGAGCCATGCTAAAAGTCAGAGTACAGTCCTGCATGTATTTCCAAAGGATTTAAATTTAATAAGAAAATGGCTCTTGAGCTGTGTAATTCCAGTGTCCAAAATTGAAAGCAGAGCCATGGATGTCTTGGATGACGTGACGGGCAATCGATTCCTTGTCTGCAGCATGCACTTCTCAGATGATGCGTGCAAACAATCACAGTTCACTAAAAAGCATCACCCCAGATTCCTTCACAAAGTACTTCCCAATGTAGTTCCAACTGAATTTCAGCACAGGCTGACCCAGGTGAGTAGTGGACACTGAATTTTTAAATGTATTTGACTATTTTCAAAATGTGTCTGTCTAATATGTCTTATACTCAATATATTGAAATAGTCTTGTGAACAGGTAACATAATGAACGGTTTTCAGTTTTTGGGGAAATTGTCCATTGATATTTTATTACACAAGTTTCCTCATGACACGATGTACTGTGGTTTGTACAGTTTGAACTTTAGATTACTTTGTTTATCCCTACTTTAGAGATACTCCAATAGTTCAGTGCAATGGTAGCTTTTCCAAACACACACTCAGATCACGTCCTTTAAAATTTTCCCACCTCTGTCTTTACGTAGACTGCATTGATGGAATTACGTACCGTTACCATGGAGGAAACCACGACATGTCCAACATCTTAACGGTGAAGCCAAGCAACTTGTACACAAACTTTGTTATCATTTTGTTGTGGTTGACATTATAATACTAATGTCCATTTTCTGTTTAACAATGGTATGAATATATACATTGATTAAAGGACCGTGATGCTACATCGACCACTATTCCGGAGTCAACAGCAACCTCACTCACCTTTCAAGTAATAGTTTAAGAATATTCCTTCAATTGTGACTATACAACATATGTGTTTGTTCAAGTTCAACTTAAAACATATTGATTATTGTTATGTATAATATTAGCTTTTGATACAAACTGGCTTGTATGCTTCCTTGTCAATATCGACCATCTTTTACATGACATTTTTTGTTGTTGATGTTACATCTAATAGTTATTGATTAACAATATCTTTTTTGCATGTATGATAACTTATATTTTTGATAATTTGCAATACTGTCAGCAAATTTGATCAACAACCTTGATGTATTTATTGCAGAAACACATACATCAATGAAAGTAAACATTCTGGAAAATGTACTTTGTCACTGAATAACATAGACTCTTTCACTATATGAATGGTGTAAGCTTTTGTTTATAAACTTTTAGCTGCTTTGCGAAAAATGGAATCAGTGAAACAAAATAATAAAACGCATTAAAGGGGCCCGAGTTTAATCAATATGCGACATCTCTGAAGGTTAGCAGGTACAGTTTTCAATTATGTCTTTTTAAAATGTTACATGTACAGAGTTTGTCAATACTAATTTAAACATTTTGATCAGACGATTCATATCTTTTTGACCGTTTCAAGGAAAATTCAGAACACAGGGGTACATAACAAAGTTTTTAAAAAAATAAGTGGTTTTCAGTTATTTCATTGATATTACATTTTCATGTTGTAATTCATATATTCTTTGTGTGCTATGAATTAAGCATGTTTTTATTCTCTTCGATTAGAGGTCTCTGAAGAAGAGGAGCATAAAGACTGAGATAGCCTCACAAACTAATGATGTTGCTTGCCAAACCATTGTCACTTGGGAGCAGCTACATTTTGAGGCTCATCATGGTCCTTGCAAAATTCAGTGTCGTGATGCAGATGTCCAGTGGCCGAAATTTGAATTGAATGTCAGCAGTGCCCCATGGAAAGTAACCCTGGATCATTGTTACAGCAAGTAAACCTGGTTCATTGTTACAGCACACAATGTGACCCACAAGAAACAGACAACCCAGAAGTTTTTCAGAATTGCTTCCAGAACCGCTCCCACAATCCACACCCTCTAAAAAAAAATGCCATCTTAGAAACAGAAAATGTCACCTGTTTCCCCAATGCATGTGGGCAAATCACAAATATCATACACAGAAATAATTGAAGCATCTTCGCTACTTCGCTACTGATTGACGATTGTGCTTGTGATGTGGACACTCTTCCTAGTGTTGACCAACATGGAATCGCAAACCACTGTACTTCTGGATGATTGGCTATTAAAGGAACCAAAATACGTTGTGTTTGACTGCTGCCTGATAGAGATTATGAAAATGATTACATGTGATCATAATGTGGTCCAGATGATTTGTGCAGAGCCATTGTTAAAGTTAACTTGTGTAGTCAAAGGCACCAACCTTAAGATCAAGGGTAGCTGTGTACACCACCATAACTCCTTTTCATGGTCTGCACAACCTACACTTGGAGAAAATGCATGCTGGAAATGTACTTTGTTCATCTGCTTTGTTGTTTAGCAGATCAACGTACAGTACTATTTCAAGTTTTTCTAACTTTGTGTGCACTAGCCAAAAAAATAGTGAGTTCAGTCTGTTGCCATGGAAAAATATGGTTTCATTAAATCCATTCAACTTCTGCAATCCAGAGGAATGCAAATAGACCTGATAGCCACTGACAGGCACGTTTGACACTGACACAAAAGTTGCAAGTTTCAAAACCTTTATTAGATTGTTGTGGTTTGGAAAAATCTCTATGTTGCCTTATAGCTAAAATGGGAGTAGTCTCTATCTTCAAATAATAAAGAAAATACAGTCCTAGTCAGTCTGTCAAATCAAAATGGTCTACACTAACAAAACCTAATGCCTGCCCTATCTCTTATACAAAATGGGTGTAAAGGGGAATATGTATGGAAGGGAAAGTCAGTGTTATAACAAAAAGAATCAAGGTGGCTGAGTCAGCTCTCCTCCCCACGTTTGACAGCATGGAGTAAGACGGCCTCCGTAAACAGGTGATCAAAAAAAGACAGTTCAGAATGTGGGTTGAGGGCTGCTTGGCCTTCCACGTTAAAGTCACTTATTCCAGCTTTCCAAAAGTTCTTTCACAGTTCTACACAAAGTTCATATAGGTCTCCCTCTGTCGGGCTAGGACCTTACAACCAAAAAGTACCTGATTCAACGTAGATCTCCCTCAGACTGGCTCAGACCTCATAATCACAGCCCTTGTAGAGGTTCTCTTCCCCAAGCTTCATTCACATTCTTTAGGGGTTCCCTTCCCCTAACTTATTTCATGTTTCTGGTCTCCCTCAGTCGGACTTGGACCTTTCACTGATGTCGAAGACTTTCGAATGTGTGAAGCTTTTACCATACACCTCCGCAGGTCCACTTCGACTTTCACTTTAACTCCCCCTTAATGTTCTTTGCCCAATGTCTCTTGGTATTGGTAGTTCCATACCACAATCAGAAAAGTTCAAAGAAATCTTCTGCTTAAAGCAATCGCCTTTTAACTACCCCTTCCGTCTGGGTTAATCTTGACCATTGTGCATTTCAAAGTTTGTTCACTTTGCTGCTTTATAACAAGACATCAAACATTTTGCAGAGACTTTGGAGTGGCCTATTTCCTTTCGCCGGACCACCTACTACTCTGTATCACTGGCTTCACAGTTATCGGTAACTTAAAAGTTCATTACTGGTTTGCTTTCTTTCCTGTCAAATCAGCATGCGCGCACCCTTCAATTGTGAGATACACTGTTGTGCCTCCATTCTTTCCTTGACACAAACTGGCCTTTCATGCCTTCACGAGTCAACGTTGATACCACAGGCTTTACCTTGCCTCCCCAACTCTGTCGTTCACCCGGGAGGGTCGCTGGTGTCCTTGAAACACAATGCAGTCTTCTTCTTGTCTGAGATTTGGCTTTCTCTGCATCTCCTTCATGGCTTCCCAGACCGAAGGCAACGGCCTCCTGCAGGGAATTTTAGGGTTTCCCTACCCTTTGCTCTGGTCCCTCGATCGGTCTTCCTGCTAGAGTGGGTTCGCCTTCACCCCAGAAGATCTGCTCCTTCTCGTGCCTCACCTTGCTGTATCTCTATGTTCCGCCTTTCATCCGTGTGGGGGGAGCTAATGGGTATCAGATTGATTGTTTATATAGCGCTTATACACAGGTGAAGTACTTCAAATCACTTCAAGGCAGAAAGGAAACAAGAGAATACAGTAATCATTCTTAGGCCTTGAAGATTCCGAATGATATAAACAGAAAAAACTAGCATACTAGGACTGACAACATTTCTACTAGTGCAAGTGCATGAAGTGGAACAGTTGAGACCAAGATCGGGAGGGGGTGGGGTGGACACACATTGGGGGGGACAGACAAACAAAATGGTCCTAGAACATTTAGGTCATGCATACTTCTAGATGGGGGTGCAGAGACGGGATGGGGAGGGAACAAATAGTCTGGTCCAGCAGGGCCCTGGGTTAAGTGCACATAGGTTACCCCACTCAGGAGTGTAAGCTGTAAATGCAATAATGTTGAACAAAGTGCAGCGGCCCGGAGGCAAGTGCAAAAGACTGGCGGGGGAGCCTTGAACCTGTAGGCTCTGAAGGTGAACCAGGCAACCAGTCAGCAAAAACTGAACAGAGTTAGGGAGGAGAAGGAGGATAGAGAGAAAAGAAAGGAGGTTAGCAGGGGAGAGGGAGAGAGGAGGAGGAAGAGAAAAGGGAGGCCTTGAGGAATTTCTGGAATTTAAGGTGCTCCGGCTCAAGACGAAGAGAGGCAGGGAGGCTGTTCCAGAGGGAAACCCCTGCAGAGGATAAAGATCTACCCCCAAATCTCTGTTTGTGAAAGCGGCTCACTCGTAGAGAGTTGGAGGAGGACTCTAGAGGGAGAGTATTTAGGAAGAGAGCGTTGTAGATGGTGCGGGCCTCGGCCCCAGAAAGCCTTGTGGATTATGCAGAGGGTTTTGAACTTGATCCTTGCAGCCACAAGGAGCAAGTGTTGGGATTTCAGCAACAGAGAGATGCAGTCCCAGGGCTTGAGGACAAGGATAAGTCTTGTGGTTCTTTTCTGGATGAGTTGTAGAGGACGGAGAGTAGAAGTAACAAGATGAGAAAGAGGCTGTTGCAATAGTCCAGCCTAGGGAGAACAAGGACTCTTGAGATGATGAGCCTCTGGGGAAAGTGAGAAAAGGTAGAATATCTCTGAGGAGGTGCAGTTGGTAGTTGGACTTTTTGGAGAAGTCTGAGATGTGAGAAGAGAAGGAGAGAGTGGAATCGAAGATTAACCTGAGAGTTTTTGCCATATTGGTAGGTGAAGGCGCAGAGCCAAGGGAGGCAGGCCAGTGGGAAAGGGGGAGCAGAGGTCCCAATGAGGATGATCTCGGTCTTACTGGCATTCAGGTAGAGATTGTTACCAGCACACCAAGCCTAAATTGCGGATAGACAGTCAGAGATGAGCGAGGAGGAGGAGGCATTGGGTAGCCTGAAAGAGAGCTGTGTGTCATCCGCTTAGCACTGAAAGATAGAGGTGACGGTAGAGATCATGTGGGCCAAGGGGGCCATGTAGATATTGAAGAGCCAGGGGGAAAGGTTAGATCCCCAGGGTACCCCCACAAGTAGAGCGAGTGGTAGAGGAGAGAAAAGGCCTGAGTTCAACCTGGGAGGGACGATCGGAGAGAAAGTAGGTGAGTAACGCCAGGGCCTGATCTGTGATACCCAGGATATCACTGAGATGGGTGATCAGGATGTTGTGGTTTACCGCATCCAAAGCAGAAGAGAGGTCAAGAAGAATGAGGACAGAGGGAGAGATGGAGTCAAGATTTGAAAGCAAGTCTTCACAGGTATTGAGAAGACCAGTTTCCATGCCTCTGTATGCTCTAAAGATGTATGTGGTTAAGGTCAAATGCCTGACTTTGCCGGACCTAATTAACGGGACATGTCCACTGGGATATGTAAGTGTTAGGATCTTTACTCTGTCACCCTCTTCCTTGACCCAGTGTTTGTGTAGAAATGTGGGGGGTTCTTACCATCGGCTGCCTCACCCCCACTCCCCGAAGACCCTCACCCAGATGATCCTCCTGCACTGGTCCACTGGTCCACCCCCATGGTCTGGATCCAAAGGCGCTGGCCGTGCGCTGGCCACCTGAGATAGAGATCCCTGCGGACTCCAGGGCACACTCTATGCCACAGAAAATCGCAAAAGAGGTTTGCCCACCCAAGCTTGAAATTGTTGAAAGATTGACTTCAAAATTCAAATGATGTGTGGCTCTCTTCACAATGTTTAACAAAGCCACTAACAAGCAGTACAGTGTTTGGAAACGGTTTTCATTACACAATAAATGGAATGGTATGTCATTTGACATGTAATTTTTACATTTATTTTTAATTAATTACTGTTTGTGTCACTAGATTGGCCTTAACATTTCTGTTTTTCTTTGATTTGTGTATTTATTAGCTTCAATATAATTGATTTATATTAGAAAAATAAATGTCAGTCTGATTATTTCAAGGATGTGACTCAAATCAAATGTAGAAGAGACTGGTGAGCTTAAAACTAACCGTCACCAGGAGCTACTTATGGCTCCTTCAGGCGAACTAATGTAAAGTCGAGACCCCAGGTGCCCCCACGCTCTGAATGAGCAAGGTGGGATCATTTTCATCTATCGCCTGCCTTTGGCACTACAATTATCAGCATCTGCCCCCGACCTGCCTATTTTGCCTGTTTTTTTAAATTGATGTCCAGAACACCACGGCATCTATCAGCTGCATCACTGGCTGCCATTGAATACAACGTGGTTAATGGCTGCAGCTCCGGATGACATCCAGTAAGCAGCCCAGCAGCGCCCGCAGCCTCTGATTGGCTGTATCTTCATTCACCCGCCCTCGAGCTCACCGATAGGCGGTAGTCAAAGGGCAAGCCAAAGGGCCTGTCTGTCCTGAATCCAGATTAGAACCGACGCCGTGCAAGGACGAGAGGGCTGGAGCCTTCTCGCCTCCCCCACAGGCCCAGAGGAGAAAAATCAAGACCCCAGCTGCACCCACGCTCTGAATGAGCAAGGTGGGATCATTTTCATATGTCGCCTGCTTTTGGCACTACAATTATCAGCCCCCAACCTGCCTAAATTGCCATTTCTTTTAAATTGTTGTCCAGAACACCACAGAATCGATCAGCTGCATCACTGGCCACCATTGAATACGACGTATCTTCATTCACCCGCCCTCAAGCTCACCAACTGAACGCTGATCCCACCTTACCTAGTAATTTCTACCAAAGCCAGTGTCTGTGGCTTGACCAGACTAGTGCCCGCACTTTAGGGGTACCCCCTATTATATTGTTAATTATCACAAGTCTGCCAAACCCACTCTTTGCTAACATCTATTCAGCCACTCCTCATTCTTAACACAATTATGCTAGCCTGGCTACTCCTCGCAATGTTCCCCTACTCAGTTCTACCTAACAATACACCTTGCACAGGTAACCACTTTCTGGTATTCAGAATTGGTCTCACTAGACTGGCATTCCCCAGACACCATCCAATACCCTGCCCAACTCCATTCCTATGACCCATGCCACCATTCCAAACTAGCCCTGAACAGGCTCATAATACCATTTGTTACCTCAAATTCTCCTCCCAGTGAGTGCATAGCCTCTAACCAAATACCAGACCTCGCTATCACCCATAAGTTCGTAACAGATACTAACCCTATTGTTGGCATCAACAGAACCATTCGCCTCAGATCACACACCAACCTCCCTCTGCTCAACTCTCACTTGCACCCAGAACACCTAAAACACCTACTCGTAATGGCCCTCGCCAAAACAAAAAAATTGAGTCGCCCTCTCCCCCGACCGCTAACAAAAATACATACTCCCCACAGTCTCAGATGATTGAGTGGCAAAACAATTACCGCTAAGCCCCTGACTAGCCTGAAAAGTGCCCTTATTAATGCCCGCTCACTAGGAGCCCATGCCACTGAAATCCACAATCTAATCATGGAACAAAACCTTGATTTACTAATAATCACAAAGTCCTGGCTTCACCAAGCCTCAGGACCTCTACTCACGCTTGCCATACCGCCTGATTATAGCATTTTTAGAACAGACAGAACCCGTACCACAGGAGGTGGTGTTGCCATCATAGCACGAAGCAACCTACAAATCAGATCCAGCCATATCGAAGATATCTTGGGCTATGAAATCATGCTAGTCAAACTTGCCATGAATGACAAAACCACGATTAACATTATAGTGATATACAGAACACCGAGCGCCAACAGCCATCCTGGAATAGATATCCCACTTCCGATTAAACCTCTTATTAAACTCAATACTAAATGTATTATCCTTGGAGACTTCAATCTAGGATTCAAGGATGACAAAGATCACAAAGCCGCCTCACTAAACCTAGCCCTCAAATACATGAACTTCAGCCAACTGGTGAATGTGCCCACACATGTCAAGGGTAGAATCCTGGATTGGATACTATCACTTAACACCACCCTAACTCTCCTCACTCCTCTCAACTGGACAGACCATTACTGTATAGAATTCACTGTCATGAGCGAGGAACTCCTTCCTCCCAAGACCAATCCTATGGAGACCGTTGAAGCCAGAAATCCCTGCAAAGTCACTGCAGAAAATGTCACCCCTATCCTCATCAAAACACCTGAATCTAACATAATCACCAGCAATGACCCCAGTATCATTGCAGACTACTACCACAAGTGCCTCACCCTCACCATTGATAAAGTTGCCCCTCTGTCAACTAAAACATGCCGAATTGGCAAAAAGAACCACTTCTGGTTTGACGAAGAACTAGCCACCCTAAGAAAAACCACACGCGCCCTTGAACACGCCCACACTAAACATACTACTCCAGAGACTGCCAAAGCATTCAAGGATGCTAACAAAATCTATAAAATATCTATCATCTCCCATAAAGCCAATGGTTTTAACACCCGCATCAGCAATGCTGCATCTGATTCCAAAGAACTTTTCTCCATTCTCAGGGAATTAGAAATCCCACCCTAAATACGACCCCCATCAATTCCAGCAAAGAATGGTGCACTACTATTCAAGACGCATGAGCTGCTAAAATTGTCTTGTTACAAAATAAAATCTCTGCCAAAAGACTATCATTAGTTGACAAAAACACCACTGCATCCAGCACTCCTACAAACCCCCCGGAAAATCCCAACTCCTCTTTCCACTTCTCCCCCGTCACCCAAGAAATGGTACTTGACACCATTCCCAAACTAAAAGCCTCGAATTGCAAAGGAGATAGCGTACCAGCCAAACTAGTGAAAGATTGTGCAACCATTCTCATCCCCACCCTGACCAACTTTATCAACTCTTCTTTTAATACTAACATAGTGCCAGCAAGTATCAAAAATGCCTAGGTCACCCCTCTCCTAGAAAAACCTACCTTGGACCCCACAGTACCCACTAATTATCGACCAATAACAACTGTCCCATTTCTACTGAAACTCATAGACAAAATAGCATATACACAGATTCAATCTCATCCTGAACATAACCAGCTCCTAGGAACCAGACAATCAGGCTTTAGACCTAATAATAGCACAGAAACGGCCCTTTTGGACCTAAAAATCCCGATGGATACCATCAGGGACCAAGGGAAACTCTGTATCCTGTTGCTATTAGATCTCTCTGCAACTTTCGACCTTGTGGACCATGATAAGCTGTGTACTTCATTAGCCAATGATTTCAATTTCTCCAAATTCGCGACGCTGTGGGTCAAATCCTTCCTGGCTGAACCGACATCTAAAGTGACCATAGGTAAGGAAGCTGCGGATCCCATACTAGTACCCTTAGGAGTACCCCTAGGATCGTGCCCCTCCCCTACACTTTATAATGCTTTACACAAAACTTCTCTTCTCTGCCCTCGACGACATGGGTGTCATCTATACGTATTTCGCAGATGACACCCAGATCCTTATACCCATCACAGGGATATACGCCCAGGATACCATTACCAGTAATAAAATATATGCTATCATCCAGAACTGGATGGTGCTAAATAGCCTTTGTCTCAATGATGAGAAGACAGAAATCATCATTGTTGGAGCATCAACCAAAATAACAACACTCATGCATATTACAACTACATCAAAATAGATGGATCCATGATTCCAGTGCTCAAACAGGTAAAAACGCTACGTGTTGACCATGACGCTAACCTTAACATGACCGAACATATCAATTCCCTGTCTTCTTCCACGGCGTATACATCCAAATTGATAGCACTAAGTCGACAATTCTTGACATCGACTAACTGCATTACCTTGGCCAGAGACCTGGTATTATCAAAGTGCTCCTACTAGGGACCTCCAACATCAACCTCTGCAAATTGGAACTCCTGCAAAATAAAGCCCTAAGGGCAGCATTAGGGGTAAAAGGACATGATCATATCTCTAAGATTAGGAAGGATGTCCATTGGCTACCTGTCAAAGCCAGTATCATCTTTAAAACTCTATGCATCGCGCATAGGGGTCTGGCCAAAAAAGCCCCCCGTTATCTGAACAACACCCTTCAGAAAAAAGAAAATGTCAGAACACTGAGATCAAACGACAGTCAATATCTTGTGCTACCCTGTTACAATAACACCAGAGCAGGGGGCAGCAGCTTCCAGGTCCTAGCCCCCAAACACTGGAACTCCCTCCCCATCAACCTCAAATCAGAGACTTCCTTCCATGGATTCAAAAAGCAACTAAAGACATGCTTATTTAATCAATACTAGCACACTGCTGAATGTACATCAGTGTAACCACCTGTATATACTATGTACCTATGCTATGAACAAGTTACTGTGTGTAAATATTTTCTATTTTTATCTTACTTCAAATGTATTACCAATTACTAAGTTGTCTGTAACCATGCCGTGATACCCCAGGGTGTGGGCGTGTAACAAATGGAATAAATAAATAAAATAACACTATAAAATAGCTCCTTCTTCCATAGTGGTAGCTCCTGGTGACCGGTTACTGCTGGATACCCAGGCACTGCTTGTAATTCGAGTTTAGCCAATCCTAATTTCAAACCTTGTTTGTAATGAACTCACAATAGTTGAAGAATCTAAGAAGAAAATTGAAGCAGCAGACTTACAGAAACTCAATGTCTCCAGAGCTCTGGTCCTCTCCAGGCTGGACTACTGCAACAGCCTCTTCCTCAATATGCCTAAATCCTCCCTTTACCCCCTTCAACTAATCCAGAATAGGACTGCAAGATTTATCCTTTGCCTCAAGCCCAGGGACTGCATCTCTCAAGCACAAAAATATCTCAACTAGCTCCCGGGTGCTGCGAGGATCAAGTTCCAGACCCTCTGCATCCACAAGGCTTTCTGGGGCCAGGGACCCCACTACATTCAACTCTTTCCCTAAATACCTCCCTCTTAGAGGCCTTCTGTCATCTAGCTGCAATTTTCTGCAAATCAGATGCTATTCCAAGCAGATAGTTTGGGGTAGATCTCTTTCCTCGGATGAGCATCACTCGTAATGGCCTCCCTGCCCCTCTCAGGCTTCTGCCTGATTGTCTTAAGTTCTGGAACATTCTCAAGAACCAACCTTTCTCTTCTTCATTCCCCCCTACTAATGCCCCCTCTGTCGCATTGACTGGCTGCCTGATCCCTTCTGAGCTCCACAGGGTACCAGTCCCTCCATGCCCAGTACACCCCATCATGCTATCTCCCCACTCAACTCCCCAACCTGCAATTGTCTTCCCGGGCTCCTTTCCCCGACAAGCCTGGTGACGTGTGCATCCCTACCGAGCCTGGTCCAACCCGTGCTCGCGCTTTGCATGTTGTCCTCACTCCCTGCTTCCCTTGGCAGTTGAGCTCCTGGCCTCCCATAGTACTTGCCTAGCCCCATTGGCCCTCTTCTTTCCCTCCTCCCCCTCTGCACTTGCATACTTACTCTTGCCCGGCACGTCCCTCCCACCCTATAATTTTCCCTTCTGCCCCAACCTACACCTTTCCTCTCCTTACTCCCCCCTCACTTCTTGTTACTGCTCTTGCATGAATCGAAAGACACAAGGCCTAGTAGGATCGTTATTGTTTTTTTCTTCCCTGCCAACCCGCCCCTTTTTTTTTTGTCTTGTGGCCCCTTGAAACGTCATTTTTTGTAAAGGCGCTTTCCAACTAACCAATAAATAAATAAAGTAAAGGAAGTCTAACCTCGCTGGAAACTAGGAATCATGATAAGTGGCTGCAGATAGTAATAGACAAAAGGTGTATGTGCCACAGTGTTAGCCAACATTGAAATAATGAGCAAAGAAAAAGGTCTTGCCAATGTGCACGATGAACATGCGCCTGTGGCCTTTGCACATTTACATCTTAATATTGAGGCCCACATGTGGAGGACAACCAGGCACACATGCATCAATGTAAAATTCAATATGATTGCTGGAATATATATACAAAGAAGACAGTAGGCCTTTCAAAACTGCACTAATTCGAGCCATACTGGAATATTAGCGATGTAAACTTTTTTTTGTTTTCTTTTATTTTATTGCGCATTTGTAAGGCACTTATACATCAAGTAAATTGTGTTTCAAAGCACCCACAGGGCAACGGGGATGGAATATGGGGAAAAAAGCAAATATAACAATGAAAGATGGAGGTGGACCGACTAGGCCTTGTGAGCGTTCAGAACGTGCAAGTGCAGAGAGAGGAAGGGGTGAGGAAGTGGGGGGAAAGTGGGGTAAGTGCCTGCTGTACCAAAGAGGGTAGTGCTAGGGAGTAAACAGCTGTTAAGTGACTTGGTGAGAGTGGTTGGTTACCAATAAATAAGTAAGTGCAGACCTTCGGTGACATAGGCCAGTGGGTGCTAAGGCAAGTGCTAGGAGCGGGAAGAGGCTGAAGGCAATTTGGTATGGGAAGCCAGGACCCAAGAGGACACATAAGTGCCCTGGTCACCAATCTCAGCAGCTGTGGGGTTTAGCAGAAGGGGGAGGCAGGGAAGGGGGAGGAGGTGACAAGGAAGGTCTTGAGGAGCTTCCGGAGTTTGAGGAGATCCGGCTCAAGACGAAGAGAAATGAGGAGGATCTCCATAGGAGACAGCCTGCCAAGGAAAGAGATCGGGCCACCAGCTCACTGTTTAGCAAAGCGCTTGACACACAGAGAGTCAGTGCTGGAAGAACGTAAAGGTCTGGAGGGAGAGTATTTAGTGAGAGCCAGTTGTTGATAGCGTCCGGGAAGGCATTTCACCAAAAGGCCAGGGGTAGCAGAAGTGACATCACACAGCCCTTTCCCTCTGATAACATCACAAGAAATGATGTCATTTGACCACACCCCGAAGTGGCATCAGGGGAAGCGATGGAACACAACCTTTCACCCCTTGACAAAATAGGAAGTGGCATCACATAACAATGTTCCTAAGTACACTACGAAAAATATGGTTACGATATCACTGTAATGTGATATACGTTTCAAACAAGAATGGATCACCATATGTATCGTTAAGATCAGTGTGCATAGGCCCATATTACCAAATTACTTTGAATGCAAGCAGACGTCCAAGGGCAAATAATAAAGACATGTTATTATATTGCACTTAGGCTTAATTGCTTTATAGAGAACAGATATACATATAATACCACCCAACCTATGTTGGTACTCATTTATCGACCACAGAAGGATGAATGAACAAGTTACTTGCCAGTAAATATTGTTCTCCAGCATGAGTCTGGCATGGAAGCACATGCTCATATTCCCTGTCGTCAGGCTGGGAATCCTCGGTAAAAGCAAAACAGTTTAACTTTCAAACTGTATTTTTATTCTAAACCAATCACTGTCCTCTGGGCCATACTGCCCCCATCCAATTAGAGTTTTCTCCCTAAACACCTCCTCTGGCAGCAATCTTCAGATTTTTACCGATATGCATACAATATCGCCCAACCTGTGGTGGTACTAATTTATCGACCTGAAAAGGATGAAAGGCTAAATTGGCCTTGCCGGGATTCAAACCTGCAACCTACAGGTCACACACACATCACAGCATTGAGCGCTCTACCCACTGAGCTATCTTACTGGCTATAGTAAAATGAGCAATTACATGTCTCATGTCTAAAATGTTCTCAAAGTCAGAAAGCAAATGACAGTCTAGTGGATACCATTAAACTGGTAAGTGAGATTTAACAGCAGGCCATTCATCTGCATGTCTGGTGCAGAGTTGGCCATATTTCAAGCCTGAATGGATCTACTTTTCAGGTTTCAGAGGTTGGCAAAATACATACCATTGGGGGGGGGGGTTCATAACCCTGTATTAAAGAAATTATATTAGCGCAGCGAATGCAGCGCACACACATGGCATCATGTACACTGGACACTCTTTGTGATACATGCAAACAAACAGCATGCCAGGGAGATAGGAAAGATACACATTCCAACAAAGCATCAATGTGGCACAATGAAATCATGGGCCACTTTATGTACTATGGTCGAACATTTCTACGCTGTACATATGTTTTTAGGCACAAGGATTCTATCAAGTGACTGAAGGACCCTGGGACGGAATGTCTTGTGATGATCGTAACAGAGACAAGGGCAGAAAAAACATGCTATAACTGCAACTTGCGAAAAGAAAAATACAGTCCGAAATGGATTCTTATTCTACTCTAAATACTTTTTGGACGTTTTTGTCTGCATTGTGAATTTGAGGTGACTAAGAACAGACTAAATAACTGACACACCCCTGAATTGTGCCTGAAATAAACCTTTAATGAGTCTAGCAATTATTGTATAGAAATCCAGAAAGACCAATTATTTGTTTTCCTATTCTTTCTGATTTAGGTTCAGTGCTCAAAGTGTTACACTTGTGGAACCCCCTGTTTTTTTTAAAGAGGCCTAACAAGAAAGTCAGCCATTCCAGAAAGAAAGAGCTACATGGCGCTGGCCACAGGCAAAAATCTTCCACTTGTAATTAAAAAAAAATACATTGAAACTTTTCTTAGGGGTAGCAAGGAAGTCCTCGGGGGTCACAGCTGCGACCACTGGTGACCCCCAAATCACGTCCCTCGATAGCATGCTCCCCAGCCCCAGGCAGCCTTATGGATGATGCAGAGGGATTCAAATTTGATCCTTGCAGCAACCGGGAGCCAGTGGAGAGATTTTAGTGGTGTAGTGATGCATTCCCTGGGCTTCAGGCCAAAGATACATTTTACAGCCCTCTGGATTAGCTGGAGGGGGCGTAGAGAAAAAAGAGGTAGATTAAGGAAAATGCTGTTGCAGTAGTCTAGCCTATTGTTGCTCATTTCACATGTTGCCTAGGCTGCAACAGTCCACCCAGCCTGGTTCAAAATCGACCCTCCCTTCCCTTTTGTCTGTGCCATCTCTATATATTAACACACCACTTTGTTATTCAAATTCTGTTTATTTCAGAATGGAAGTGGCCCACTTTCGCCAAATAAACAGCCCTACACTTGGTTTTTGTTTTTGGGCATTGCCCTACTTAAGTACATGGAAATCCGAGCCTGTCTGCATCTCGCCTAGGGTCATCTTTGAAAGAATATTTTTCAATTTGTGGCATGTGTACCCAAAACGAAACGCTGGATGAAGGTTGCATTGTTATGTGTCCTTGAATCCACTGCACTAACAATTTAAAGGCCAAAATGTGTCGAATATCCAAAAAGAAGTGATGAGATTCACCATATTGAAAGCTTTCATAAGAATGTTAATCATAAGAATGTTAAGTTTCTATTACTTAGATCTGTTTTTCGAAGCTGTTGGTCATTCATATCACATACAGGAGAATGGAAACACAAGACACGATGTAAGCAAAGTTTTAAATAATATTTATGCAAGTGAGGATGGCAGGTGTGCTTTATACTACATGATTTACTTTGTGACCGCTGAATATTCAATTTGATCCAAATAATAGATATGGTACGTGTTAATTTTAACTTAAATTGATAGTTAACAGAAATATGTACTGCACTTACACATTTATGAATTGGGTACTGAAATATATTTTTGAATTCTCTATTTTCCATAGTTATATTATACCGATGTGCGCCTGTCATCGGTACAGTTTACCGGTCCATGGCTTATTTAGCCATAATTCGGCAATACTCATCAGTAGCGTATCTGTGATGGCCATTATCTGCGACGATCGCCAGATACCAATCTGTCCTTTTGCAGTTGCATTTATAAGGAGCACCATGGCAGCATATAGATTCTGAAAATGTGCGGGTGTGAAAGTGTTGCATTTGAAATTTAAGACACTTATTTCTTCTCCGTAATGGAACTCGAAGTGCGCCAATCAGAAATCAGTGATGAAACATAAAAAATGTATGTGGGGAAAGCAAAGACTGGGATTAATCGATCGATGTACAGAATCAGCATTATAAGATCACCATAAACAAGAACTATGTGATGTTCGCTAGCTGTCACCTCTATTAGAAAAAGTTACCCATGTTTTCATGGGCTTAATTACGTCTTTTCATGCGTTTTGTCAAAATCAAAAGTACTTGTTAGTCTCCCGACTATTGCTGTTTTCTTCAAAATAAACTGTTTTTATCTGTGAAAATAAAAGAAAGTTTTGCATCTGTGGATATGCGTGTTTATGTTCCTGGTTCTGCGTTAGATAACGTAATGACTTTGGTGATGACAGGGTACATTTGGCTATGCTGCCCACTAACGTCATTAAAATAGGTGGAGCACATGGTGAGTATCTAGTGATGTCAGCTTGATGTCCGCTTGAGGGACGGGTGATCTGAATCAGTGCCGCGAGGGCACTTGAATTTAGGGCGATAGATCAACGGATAAGATTAGCACAAGATGACGGTACCCGACCTGTAGTGTTAAAGTGAGAACTACTCAGTTAAGTTGCATTGGACCTTTTTTTAAGAACGATCAATGTATGCTTTAAAATACATGCCCGATCGATAGGGACGCTCACATATCTGACCATACTACACCTTTAAGGATGACAATGCCCTGCAACACACCTGGAAATTACACTCATGCTGTTCAGCATGGTGAGATTCCACAGATAAAAACCTTATGTTTATTCTGTCACACAGGATAAGGCAGGGGTAAAAGCCTACCTGGTCTAAGAGTTCATCTATGTCAGATCAATAAGGCACTTCCTAGGTATCTTCTAAATAAACTGCGTGAGAAATATAAAAGCAATACGTTTTGTATTTTCTCTATCGGGAGAATACTGGCCTCTCAACTACTACTTTATCTCAAGGATGTGGTGCACAACTGCTTCTTGGCCCAGTCATCCTCAAAGGTCTATAGTACCCTGCTCGCTTTTGGTAATGCACACCAAAGGTGTCCTTCACCCCAGAGGTTTTTTCTGTACACATGCACAAACAACCAGGCACACAGTCTCCCTCTCTCCTTCTCTCCCCATATGTAAGATCAAGGTGCATGAGGTCAAGTGGGCCAGGCCCTGAAATCCTTCCACAGAGTGGTCCACAGCTGCAGAGCTAGCTGTCCAGTGACGTCAAGGTTATCCTCAATGGTCCCCATTCCACTCCATCATCCTTAAAACATTCCAACTCACATGGCAGTAGTGCAGGTTCCTTCCCTTCTTCTGTGTCAGTCTCTTTGCTTCTGCTCTCTCTATAAGTATTGGTCCTCCTACTTGCTTATCTAATTCGCCGCTCTGACTCTAGCCATTCCTTTTGTATGCCTTATACCCTATCCTAGGTTATCTTCTCTCTAGTGAGTCGTTCAAAAAGCTAAAGCTCTCTAATAAATATCGACAATAATTAAGTGGGTCTATGTGTTCCCCCGCATCTGCACTGCATTGCCTCAAGTTAAGAATGCCACCTTGTCACAGAGCAGAAGCCAAGCATTGGCTCATGTCTTGTTCCCAGTGGTGGTCTGGAGCCTCGTGCCTGCTACTTCTGATGATCTCAATGATGTTAATCTCTTCTGATGCCGATTTGTGGGAGGGAGCTGATGCTGCTCTTTTGTCTTCTGCCTGAGCTGCTTCTTCTAATTTAGTTCCTGTGCGTGGGTGGTTGGAGCATTGTACTCCTGTAGGGATTCAGGTGTTACCATGTTGTGGTGGCTTTCCTCCCCACCTTTACCTCGCTCATGGGATTGGCTTCAACCAGACAACTGTTCTCTAAGGCTATGCAATCTAATAGCTTTCAATGAAGGTGGTACACCAAAGGCAAAGTATTTGTTCCCTAGGTCAAAGTTCTGATTCCCAGCTTTAAGCTGCCCACTTCCTCCCCGCTTGCTTGTAGGGCTTGATCAAATATCTAGATAGTACGGGGAACAATGGGATTTTCATAGATGAACATGGCATCACTTAAATCCATGCACAAGTCCCTTGATGATGGGGAGGCTGCTCTAAATAAATGAAAGTTTATGTTGGGAAAATGGTGAACAACAATGAAAATGTATGAATCCCATTGAGGCACCCAAGCACATTAGTTAGTGACACATCTTATATATAATATAAAATGGGTGTACCCGTCTGCTTGTCATTCGAGGATAACTCGGCAGAAAACCACAGCATGTCTGGTGTTTAATAAAGCAATATTTTCATGTTTTCTTTAGCTTGTCTATATGCATGTTCTGCCCCACCCCTCTCTTTTGCTCCGCGGAGAAGACTTGGATGCATAACAACTATACATTGCTGTTTTTCAGAAAATTTTAACATATAGATGAGAAGGTGCATAATAGAATATTGTGTTGAAAAATGTAAATAATTATTATATACTGTATTTCACTATATTGATTTGCACAATGACTTTGTGTTCTATGCTATTTAAGGCTCAGGTTACCTTCCATGATGCTTCTGACTATTTCTCTGAAGACGAGTGGAAGCTTTTACATGAATGGCAGAAGGAACTTTACAGAAATGTGATGACAGAAATCCACCAAGCTTTGATTTCTTTGGGTAAAATTACACCGTCTTTTTCTGTGGTTTCGCTGTCTGTACAAAGGTGTTCTCAATTGGGACTGCCTGCTTTTGATTCATTTCTAAGGAACATTAATTATAGAGTCCTGCCATGTTCATTCTTTAAATTGTATCATTCTGTGCCAGCGGATCAGGGAGAGGGCATGGTGAAAGAAAGGCAAGTATGTGGCATTCACATTTAGAGAGGTAACAAAAGAGGGAGACTGGCACTGCTCATTGGAGCCAAGAACGTAGTAGTCTGCAAACATTGTAGGCAAAAATTTTGGTTTTCTGCTGGGCGTAATAAGAAAACAGGCCACCAGAAAATGCCAGAAATCTTCCAGTTCAAATTCCGTTTTATTTGAACAGGTGTTGCAATTTCAGGAACTTCTAAGACGGCCTAATTGAAGGACACGTTGGTGTTTCTCTCCTTCCCATCAGCCATAGGTCCTGGGAACCACTATGGCATGAAATCACTAGATGAATGTTATTGGTGACAGGCGCAGCTCAGTGGCTTTATTGACTGGCGAACGCCAATCACTTTTGTCAGATATCACAATCACTTTTGCCAGATGTCACGACAGATTTAATGTAAAACCTAGAACGTACTCGTATTTAATGTTTAAAGAGATTTGTGCAGCATGCATCTTTCTGAGAGAGAACTCCATAACTATGTTCTCCTGTTTTCTAGAGCATATGTAAAAGGGGTCTGGGGCCCCACCTTTTTTCTAGTAGCCACGCTCTACAATCTAGTAGGAGGCTTTCAACATATGTGTTCTGAGATTGGTCAACTTCACAGTGCCGAGCCTGTGCCTTCCTGTGTCAGAGATGCGGATCAGTACCTTGAAGAGCTGTTATCGGATGTGGTATTTCATACTACTATTGTGTGTTGAAGTAAATTTAGAAGTAATAGTATTGTAGAACACGAGCATCAATGCCATTCCCATTTTCTTTATCTTAAAATTGCTTTAATAATTTGTTATAACACCATTAAAAAGGAAGAATGGGTTAAGAAAGGTGTTTTTTAGGCAAAGGGTTTGTTAACCTAAACAGGTGATCCAACTATTGCTCAAGTACAGTAATTATAATAAAAGGGTATGGTGAATCATCAATTATAAAATGTCTATAGTCATAACAGAGGTGATTATTATTATGATATTTATTGAGTGTGGACCTAGCTTCGAGATGCAATGGAACGCTTTACAGAGGTATAAAACTGTATAGATACATAATGGAGCACTGTTCAGAGGTAACAGAATAGATATATAGTGGGGAGTAGGTTACAGAGGGTCACATCGGAGGGGTTTCAGCTGTACAGGGTGGCTGGGAGGAGAGGAGCAGACAGTCTCTAGTGAGTAAGGAGGCGCAGGGGTGGGGTGGGCGATATGATGACCTAGGTGTTGAGGAGGAAAGACTGCTTCAAGAGGTGGGTCTTGAGTTTTATTCTGACTTGTAGGAGAGTGGGTGCAAGTCTGATAGGGTGGAAGTTCCATAGTCTTGGGTCTTTGCCGGTTTAACGTTGAAGAGGAGGTTGTAGAAATGTGGATGGGCAGCACGCGCTGGACCTAAAACTGGATCGTTTTGAATAGATTATCTTCGTTTATCTCCCCGTGGAGTCCTCGCTTTGCCGCTTCACTCTGCTTCAGTCTGCTCTGCTCCTGCTATTTGGACATACAAAACTTTTGTGGACGCGACTACAACTACCAGCAGGTGAAACCAACTCTCAAGAACGCTCTCTTTACCTTACATATAAGGTGAACTATAATAACTATAGTTTGTTTATATCTATCTAGGCTTTGTGCTGGTCCTTGTTGGAGGTGGGCCTATATAAGGTTGGAGCGCACCCGAGCGAGTCCCCGTGGAGTCCCCGCTTTGTCGCTTCGCCGCGGCGTCCGGGGCTCCACGGGGCCTTTTTAAAACTGCTCTCAAGCGGTAGAGCGTTTTATTGCACAGTTTGTTTTGCCCACTAAACTTGTGGCCTGTAGTGTTATTTTTAAAACATGTCTACCAAAAGAAACGAAATTTATCGTCTAACAACTGGTATGCCCACGAACACACGGCTACGAATTATGTCAGAAACGCAGCCTATGCTGATCGCGACGGCGGACGAAAGACTTCCATCAAGTTCTGCAGTAAATACCTGCTCTACGCCTGTTCAACACTCTGCTCAATCCAAATGCAAAACAAAGGATAAAATGAAAAGGCTACCGATGGATAATGTTGACATTCGGAAATATGGTTTTGGGGCGCAGAGTGGAACGAGCACTCCAGCTCTCCTTACTAATCAGACGGTAGCTGCTGCTCATGTTAATGATATTATTGATATTGTGCCGACTAACTCTGAAATAGGTAGTGGGGGTGAGCTGGTGCTTATATCAGATGACAACTTAAACTTAAAAGAGATTCTGGAAACTTCTAAAATGCCTGCCTCCATGTCAGACAGTATGCTTTTGAAAAATGCTTCGTCTGGCGTTGTGCAGCCTGGAGCTGCTGCGGCCTTAGAAAAACCAAGTGAAATAACAAATGTTCTAGAGAATAACAACTCGGATTGCTCGGCTAGAGCAGAAGGCTCCAAACTATCACAATCCCCAGATATGTTCCATCGTCCTGATTGCGACATATCGACTTTGGAGGTATCATATATACCACTAACTCCACGAAGATCGAATAATATTCTTACGAGCCTTGAAAGATCTTCTGGCAATCCCAAATCTGAAAATTTGACTTTGGAAGTCATGAATATAGCATTAATGGCTCTTGCGAAGCTCTTTGAATCAGTGGACAGCACCTTAAAGTGCCTCACTGCTAATGTTAAAATTCTTGAAAATAATCAAATTAAATTGTCATCAGAGATGTCATTTTTACATGATGACATTAATGCAAAAATAAATAATGTTACTCATTTACAACAAAAAATAGCCGAGTCTCTGGCCCAGAAGCCGAGTTGTACATTAAAAGAAAGTGTGACTGGGACCTGCATAAGCACTCAAACCATAGAAGACCCAGATTGTCAAATCGTAGAAATCATTATGGACTCTCAAATTTGTCTTGAATCACATAAATCCAGTGTCTCACACATTTCCAAGACAGCGGTTCCCTTTGTGCCAGGTATCATAGTAGAAAAAATGGCACCCCAAGAACCTGTCATATTGTCCCCTATTGAACGCTCTTTAGTACAAAAAGAAAATAATAAAAAACTGGAGTGTGCTCAAACACATAAATCGATCTACCCTGTTTTTGACAAAAAAACTATCAATGAAGTGAATGAGAATGCCTCAAAAAAGAAGAGCTCCAAACAAACGGCTGTAAAAAAAACAAAAAATATGAAAACTGTAAAAGTAACAGCCTCTCCATCTATTAAACAATTTGTTAATAATATTACAAGGGCGAATTCTAGATCAACAACAGCAGCGAGCCTCATAACTAATAAATATGTTGCTCTAGCAAAATCCAAGAAGCTAAAAGACATCACCAGCACTCAGTCAGCGGGAATGATTATGGATCATCCTCCATTGAATAATTTGATCAAACTGGCTGAGGGACAACAGACCTCAGTCAAAAATAAAGATCATAGTGCACTATCCTCTGTCCCACTCATCATCCCTAGCAATGATCTTAACGCAGTGGCTGAAAGTTTATCTTTTAGAACTTCAAATAAACACGCTTGTGTGCCTTTGAGAACCACTGTTGAAAAAGTGAATGCAGTGAGTGACCCAATTACAAAAGTGACAGAAGATGTTGCATCATCAAGAAAAGCACTAAGGGAGGAAATTGATTTATATCTGGAGACACGTAGATTTGAACCTCCAGTTTTTCCGATCATAACTAATGGTCCAGCAAAATTTTCGACTGTCAATTCACCTGATCTTGTATCATACGTGATGCCTAGTGAATTAATAAAGCCATCAGTAAAACGAGTATCGTTTGCTGACTCATTGTCATACGCCGATGAGAAAACAACAAGGGAGGGGTTTGTTAATAATAACATGTCACAAACAGATTTAAATGAAATTAAAGAGTCCATCGCACGCCTATGGATGTTAAATTCCAAAGCGCAAATGCAAAACCATCCGAAAGATGAAAGACTCAAAAAACATCCAAGCTCACATCAATTTGATAACCAAGCAGTGGCAGACCCAAAGCCTACTTCTGATAAATCAACGAAGTCTGGTAGAAAACAGCAAACAAAAGTAGAAAACAGACACTCCTTGCTCTTAACAGCACGAGAAGATTTAGCTACATCATACAACATGAATCGACAAAGTATTCTTAGACTTTTCTCGGATTTGAAATCCTTGCGGGAGATTGATTCTAATGATATTGATCAGATTGAATTCCCTCGCAGTGAGGATCTGACAACAGTCCTAATATGGTGTCAGTCTTTAATTATTCATAACATTATTTGGGCTGCCCTCGACGAGCTGTTTGATTTGGGATTTGTACTCTCACGTAACAACAAAGATGAAGGTCCTATTAAGTCTTGCTTGAAATCTACCCATAGATTCCAACCGTACATCCCTAAACACAGAAATGAAACAAATACACCCATGTATAAGAGTCAAAATGTCATTACTAGAGTATAACTAGATCGAAATAGGGAGCAGGTGGGTTTGTCGGTGCTAAGTTGGAACACTCGAGGTTTCTCTCATTTTATTAATAACTCCGAAAGAATACTGGGCGATTATGATTTGGTTTTTCTACAAGA
The DNA here is from genome assembly GCF_040938575.1 of Ambystoma mexicanum. NCBI lineage: Eukaryota > Metazoa > Chordata > Amphibia > Caudata > Ambystomatidae > Ambystoma > Ambystoma mexicanum. The sequence goes on along the minus strand of NC_090926.1, from coordinate 1,085,115,944 downwards.
GACTTGGCTGTCCATTGCACCAACTTGGAATAATTACGATATATTACTTGAACCAGCATTGCGTGCTTTGAGAGGTAGACCTATGTCAGGTCTGCTTATCGCATCTAATTCTCTAGCAAATATCCATCTCTCTCCCTTGCCTTTCAGCAATCCGTTCATCCAATGCTCCTATATTTCTGTCAGTTCTCTTAAAATTGCTTGCATTAATGTATATTGGAATCCAATGGGCATTACAACTGCCAAATTTTTGAAAGATCTAACAGCTGTCCTGGAAAATGTTATGCTTGTGCAGGAAATTGTACATTTTGTTATTGCGGGTGACTTGAATTTGCATCTTCTCAACAAAGAAACCTCAAAAGATCTTGAGCGTATAAGATTATGGAACAAATTCATGAAGTCATGGAATCTAATTATGCTGAATGGCACAAGTGCAGCAGACTCTCCTCCATTACCGACATGGCATAGCCAAAAACAGTCAGCAACTATTGATTTTATTTTTGTTTCCAGAAATCTCTTTGCACACACTACCGATTTTGCCATCAAGTCATCGCAATATAGCGACCACTGTCCATTAACATTTAAGATCATGCTGTCTCCAGTACCGAATGTAGAAAGTCAATCTCTTATGGGCCAATATGAAACTAATAATTCTCTAAACCGATTAAAATGGTCTCACGAGTCTTTAACATGCTATCGTGACCATATAAGATCTTATGCAGACATTTCTCAAATGTCAGTAGAATCACACAGAATGGTCCCTTTCGATCTTATGCAATTATATGCCACAAAACAAAATATCAAATTAAAGTCTGCTCAACCACATGATACAGCAATTTGCACTAGGAAAGCTCTGTTTAAAACACAAAAGCGACAAGCTCTCAAATTATCTCCACTTTTAAAGATTCAAACATTAAGAGCTATCAAAACTGCATATAGAAACTGGATAAAGAATACAAAATAACAAAAAAAAAAAAGAAGGAGAAGCTATGTTAGACCAAATTAAGAACAAAAATACAGCACAAATTTGGCAATTTCTAAATTCAGTTACTAATGCATCACAAGTATCATCTCATATAAATGGAGTGTCGGAAAACGATTGGTGCAACCATTTTTCATCCATATATGTTGCTCCAACCTTGAGTGAGACCTCGGACATGATATTGTCACCCTTTACCTTAAAATTTGATCAAGATGACATTCTTTATTAAATTAACAAAACAAGCATGTCGCGGGCTCCGGGTCCTGATGGACTCTCGAACGCGGTCTTAAAGAAACACATCGATATGTGGGCACCAATTTTGTACTCACTCTTTCAATTAATCATTTACCTTCAAAAAATTCCAAGCTCCTGGACACACTCTATCATCGTCCCTATCTATAAAAAAGGAGATAGGCAAAATCCTTTAAGCTATCGACCGATAGCCTTATTAGATGTTCCGGGAAAAAGTTTCTGCAGGCTGGTATTACGTGATCTAAATAATTGGTCACTCCATTGTAAGCGAAGAGACCCGTTTCAATCCGGTTTTGTAGCAGGACTCGGAACAGCTATTAATCGGACCATTCTTAACGCAATTAAACAGTCTTATGCCATGCGAAAGCAACCCTTATATGTCGCATTTGTGGACTTTCGCATGGCATTTCATTCTGTTGACCGAGTGCGTCTTTTGAGGAAACTATCGCTTATGCTTGCCCAGGGAGATTGTTAAAAATGATGAGCTTGCTACACCCTAACACTTCCGTTCAGATGAAGCTTAATCTAGAGGGCCTTTTATCTAAATCTATCCCAACTGAGAGGGGACTCAAGCAAGGATGCATACTCGCCTCTACTCTCTTCAATCTATTTTTGCTTGATTTGGCGGATGACCTTGCGGTGGCACAATCTGATCCCCCAAAGTTGGGAAATCAAGCCGTTGCTTGGCTTCTTTATGCTGACGATCTAGTCCTCATTTCTCAAACTCCTAGTGGGCTCCAACACTTACTGAATGTCCTTGGTCTTATGTAGCAAAAAATAACCTCACAGTGAATGAACACAAGACGCAAATTATTACTCTTGGGAAACCAAGATCGTCTCTACGGACTAAATATACATGGTTGATATGTAATAAAAAACTACAGATCGTGAACAAATACAAATATCTAGGAGTATATCTTTACAATTTCGCCTCAGAAAATGCACTTGAGACAACAATTCAAATCAAATTAGCAGGATTAATTTCGCAGGCCAGAATAATTCATGCAAGATTTGGTAAGTTTACTTGCATTCCGATCATGAAATTTTACCAGCTAAAGGTAATACCTGTTCTCATATATGGTTTGGAATCTCTGCTCCCAAGAACCTTTAAGTTCTGGAATGGTATTGAAGCAAAATTTTGGAAACGTATACTTGGACTGCCCAAGTGCACATCTAACATGTTACTGAGATTTGAACTTGGCTTGTTGTCCATTCATGCTCAAGTTACATGGAAAATGTGCAGCCTTCTAAGAAAATGTCTTATGGGGATAAGTAAGCGAGATAGCCTTGCCATCTTAGCAAATTACCTTTTGTTCTCCACTCACTCATTTCCACAAAAATGGAGAACGCATGTTATGAATGCCCTTGCTGACGCACACATATCAATTGATCTTTTGATTACAAATCCGAATTGAGCCAAGACTAAAATGTATCAGACCGATTGGCTAGCCACTCAAGAAAAGTGCCTAAGATTAAAAGATTTTAATAGACTTCTTTTTGGTCACAAGGAATTTGGTAGTATGGCTGACTATCTCATTAAATGTCCATCTGTAAATTTAAGATCCAAAATTTTGCGTTTGCGTTTTAATCTATGGCCAGTCAATGAAATCTTGTTAGGACGTGGTATGGTCACAAAGAAGCAGAGCCACTGTCGGTTTTGTAATGATAAATCTCAAACAGAAACGCTTGCTCATATCATTATCCAATGTAATGCTTTTGCTCCACATCGATTCAAACTGATAAAAGAAATGACATGGCAACATGTTAGTCGATCCTATGATGAAATATGGTGTGAAATTTTCAGTGCAAGAAAAATATCGATCAGCATTGCTGCTAAACAATTGCTTGACATAGCGTTTCCTTGTGCAAAAAGAATTTCCTAAAAGTTGCACCTTAGTGTACCAGAAAACCGGGGAAAAATACATGTCTATATTTTTATATAATTCTTTTTATATGTTGAAAGTAAATGTTGATTTTATTTGTTTATCTGTAAAAATGAAAATTTGTAAAGTTGTACTAACAACTAAACCAAATAAAAAAAATAAAAAAATAGTCTTGGGGCATAGGCAGGAAGGCTTGTTTTCTGCTCCTTTCCTTTTTGCTTCAGCGGATTTCAAGGCTGCATGTGTCCTGGCTTCTTATAGTGCACTGTCCACCGTAGATGCTGAGTTTCTCCGCAAGGTAGCTGGGTGACTTGAGGGCCACTGCCTTATAGATGATGCAGCAAGACTTGAAAGTGATTTGTGCGTGCAGCAGAGTTCGATGAGGGCCAGGGTGATGTGGTTGTATCTGCATAGACTGTTGATAAAGCATGTGGCTGCGTGTTGGACAACTCGGGCGCGCAGGGGAGGCTGACAGGACCATACAAAGATTGTCTCATACAAAGATGCATTTGACCTATTTATCCATACAACTTATGCAGTATTCAAATTAAATAATCTGCCAGGCAGGCATGCAGGTAGGGTGGGAGCTTAGATGTAATGTTTTAAACCTTTATTTTCCATTCAAACTCTGCAAAGCCTGGGACTTTTCACTATCCGAATTAAGCTCATCAGAAGCAAATATGAAAATGATCACCAGGTATGTTAGTTGTTTTATAAATATAGAGCAGGCAGATCCTAACATATAAACCTATATCATAGATATCCCTTTGCATCTTCATGAGACATATCTCACTGTATCTACATCTGGGTTACCCTGAGTGGAATTACCTTCTGGGTCAGTTGTTTAATGTTTATTCAGAAAGCAGTAACAAAGCCACAACCTACAGGTCACACACACCTGTAGATCACTGAGTAACATAAAATCTCACTCCCCAAACTGCAAAGTAGATGAACAAATTATAAACTAATATATCAAAAAAACAAAACCAATTTGAAACTAATGGGAAAGGATATATGAACCATTAAACAAGAGCTGTATGAATTAGGTAAAACAATCGTGATCATCAGGAAAAGACAAATTAGAAGCATGAGTCGAGGTAACCCATTAAATGGAAATGCCCACAAATCCTGAAACAGGAAGGTTTTAGGCCCCTTGTGAGGGAAAAAAACAATCGTGGGGGTGCAAGACACACAGAATTAGCTGTACATGTTACCGACACTCAATCTGTCGCTTCACCACAAACCTCTCCTTGGGACCTGCTGTTCTGTGTGCATTTATTTCCCTAGCTCCTCTATTTCTCTCATTTATTTTATTTGGTATTACCCAAATTGACCTTTTACAATTGACTTTTTTTCCTAATTGACCTAATTATAGTGGTCCTAATTGACCTTCTTCACAATTGACCTTTATATTATTTTAGTTATTTTATGTATGAATTGAGTTGGTTTTGGATTATAAATAATATAAGCGTATTGGGTGGGGGATTGTGTTTTTTTTTTGGATTGGGTGGGAGGTTGTGGGTGGTTTACTCCCGCATATATGTCCTAATTGACCTTATAAATGATGTCAATTCTCCCGAGGTCAGTTGTGAAAAGGTCAATTAGTATACATCCATTTATTTTGCTGTCTGTCTTACTGCTGTCATGTATGCATTGCTTCTTGGTGTCTTTAATAGCAACTGTTCCATTTTTTAATACCTTATGTGCTAGCCACCCTCTTAATTTCACAATTTCTCCAAAGTTGTATTAAACCTACTTTCGGTCCTCTCGCTGACACTTCGTGTCTATGCCTGAACTTGATAGTAGCCCATACTTTAATGTGTGCCCTTACAAGGTTGATGAATTTGGCATTTCTGTTTTCTTTTAATAATAGGACCTATTATTGCCAACACAGTCCGTACAATTAGAGCTAAAGAAAGAAAAGAGCTGTACATCATGGACAAACAGAGGAAAAGTCATTCCCCAAGTGAGTGTAAGTGCCTATACTGCGACCGGTTTAAATTATGCACATCTGCACACCACCTAGATGTATAACTGTGACTTTGATGAAATGACTAAGATTTTTAGCAATCAACCAATTTGTTTTTTCTGCAGGTGTATTCAGGGTCCAATGATAACCTTTTTCTGCACTAGCCCACAGGGCAACTATGAGAGATGTTGCACTAATCCATCACAGAAACAAATGGGGGGAAAAAGGGAACCTCAGATCACAACTGTAAATACATTACTACTCGTGAAGTGACTGAGATGCAGTGATCAAGGATTTACTTCAACACTAAAACATGCTGTGTCAAATACAACTAGACTGTTGGACTTGGCCTCATACAGAAGAGGCATACTCTAGACCTCTGGGGGCCAGTATGTGCCAAGCACTCAGTGATGCGACTGCTGAATGAAGTAAATGGGGGATTCACGAGCGCTCCCCAAGTCTCCTGAGCACTTGTAGTAGGTTAAAAACCAAGTGCCGCCAAAATTAGATGGCATAGACGCTACCTAAACACACACCAAGCATCTCGCAGGAGACGGATTATAGAAAGAAACATTTGCCGCTGGATTTGAACTGGATCCGCTAATCCATGTGCAGATCAGGAGTCTGTGTTGCACATATCCAGGAGTGAGAGTCTGGCATGGATCGCTGACCAAGTCGTAAAACAAAAACAATCATCTACCGGAACAAGGATCTGAGGCTGACTTTCTATCCCAATACATGATCATTAACTGTAGCTGTCATTTACCTTTGCATGGATTCACCACAAACCAAGAAGGCTGATCCCAAAAACGGACACCACCACAATCCCTTGCCTAACCATTATATGGTGAATCCACGCAGGGGACGAACGTAACCATTCTGCAACTACCATCACCTCATATTAAGGAGGTAGAGAGTTTAACAACAAAGGGAGGAGGTGGGCACACACGGCCAGAACCAATTGTGTCATGGGAACAAGGGAAGGAAAGGCCTACAAATCTGTGTCCTTAGTGCCCCAGTCACACTTATTTGCTGGAGAGGACGAGGAGAATGAGCAGCAGGGGAAAAGCAGTGGTGTTTATAACAGGAGGGTCCACTGGGAGTCGAGGAGGGGTCAAACTACATTGCACCACATCGAGTTAGAGAACAGATTGGCAGCCCAGGAGTAGTAGGCCTGTGGACACCTGGGTGGAGGAGTTAGTAGCGTTGTGACAATAGCAGGTAATTATTCTGCAGACCCTTTTCTGCAGTAAATTTATTTGCAATGATTATAGGTTGGTGAAGGTGGTGATGAATTAGCATGGGCCACAGGGCTGTCCCTGTTGGAAATGCAAAAGAACAGCCAGGGGTCCCCTCTGAAAGTGCAGTTCAGGAGTAATGCATTCCCAGGTGAACAGTGAATGGTTTAGGCGCTGGAGTGCAGAAGGGTAAAAAGGCAAGATCCAAAAGGAAAAAGGGGTAGAGGAATGGTGAAGGAGGAAGTGAAGAGTCGCAGATGGTTAGAAGGGGAACCTGAGTTATGTTCAGTGGGATGAACACCTGCAAAAATAAAATCCCGAACCAAGAGTCTGATAGAAAAGGAGCGCAATCCCCTTTGGTTGCTGAAGCGAGCCTCGCTGGATCGCATATTTCCTAAAACTGGGTGCTTTATTCCTAAAACTGAGGAACATGAGATCAGAGTCACAGTGTTAGGGCTTCAGACTAGGGTTGTCATTAGCAGGACATCAGCACAACCTGAAAAACGTAGACATAGCACACAGTTGGGGGGAGAGACAATCCTAAGCAGAATTATTCTGGGATGTGATGGGCTACTAAACAACGTGTTCACACTGTCGCATCCCTTTTTATGCCTTCTTTTTTGCACTTTCTTACCAATGGGGGGCTTGCAAAGCGACCCCCCCCACATACAGTCCACTACACTGCAATGCCTATTCAGTCATTTACCCAGTATCTTTTTATAACCTGCATGCAAATACAGGCAACCTCAAACACCATTCACTACCCCATGGAAAATGTGGTGTACAAGATGCTATATGGAATTGCCATACTAGTACATACCAAGTTTGAATTCATGTTTTTGGAAAGGAGTCTTAAAAACTGCCTTTAAATTTGTAAATCATGACATTTTTTGGGATCCAAAATACATCCATGCTTAAACCTTTGCAAGTAACAAATCAATGGAAGTGAATAGTTAAGAAGGCAGCTAGAATCTCGTTCTCAGACACGGCACTTGACTGTATTGGACCTATTTAAAGTTTGCATTGCAACCTCTTCCTTGTTTCCCGTTATACCAGCAATACCTTTAATTTGCAAACATTTGCTCACTGTTCTGTAAGAATAGTCCCTATTTGGGGGCAAATTCATCAGGTTTAACTAGCCATCACTTGATTTATAGGATGCGCAGGTGTGAAAGTCCCAACTTGTTCTTGCCGGACTATAATTCTGGATTTACCTCATGTGTTCGTGCTTTTGCCAACTTTTCCTTGTTAGGGATACTAGGAAATCCCTGATGGCAGGGAATTACTTAGAAATGTTCCAAATTGCAGCTGTGAGTGGAGGTGTCCCCGCTAATATGTGTGTATACATCCCAGGGGCAAAAGAAAGGAGGGTGCGAGGTGTATTTTTATGTAGGTTTATATAGTGCAAACCTAGCTAGGAAGCAGCAAAGCTATGTACTTGTTATTTGGGTTAACTCATGGGGAGGGTAGAAAATAATGCGTATTCTAGAAGGTTTCTTTGACCTAATCCGGTTTCTCAAATTCTTGGTTTGGTACCCCATTGAGATTGTTAAAAAAAATGTGTAATGTGGGTAGCTGTAAAGACTGGAGGGGGTATCTGTACTCCTGCTCTCTATATGGCAGAGGAGAAGCACAGATGACCCCAGCCAAGATTCTCTATTTGGTAAAACGTGGACGAGCAAACAAGGCTTAGCTCTCAGGATGTGATGCAGGCTGGTTTTTAAGTACAGTGTAGTCCCCAAGCACCCACAAAGGAATGTCCACACACTATGTTTGTGAAAACACAGCTCTTTATATAAATAAGGTTCACGTTATATACACAATCACAATAACAACTTTGTACTCTGGCAATACTATAATGGCAAATATATACAAGTCTACGTGGTACCACTCTTATATATTGATTCCTTTAAAATGCATCCACAGCTAACATACGAATTAGATTGTAAGATGAATCAACAATAGACAAAACAAGGTAAACTAAGCAAAGGCAGAAGACTGACTCCCGTCTACCTAGAGACAGTTCTGTGCGAGGATCCACCCACCTGGGCAACCTGTAAATAAAGCGGATTGACAAGCCCAGTTCAGTTATGCTTAATATAGTCTTGATTCCTTCTAAAGGTTCTACAACCACAATGTACCTGGTTTCGTAGAGTTCTTCGATGAGTCGTCAACTGGCCCTTCTTGAGTGAACTCCCTTTAAGGCAGGAGCACCAGGTCTTCGAGATTCCTCGGTGAAGAAAAGGTGAACGCTGTTGTCAAGGGAGCAGCTTCGATCTTTGCAGTGCTCGTTAAGAAGGCCTGTGAACGTCCTGTGAAGATGAGGTGTGCGTTGCCCCTCGACGATGATAGTTAGTTGCTGCAAAGAGTCAATAAAGAACTTTGGCCCAGCAAGGGTGTCCGGTCGTCCGCATCTGGCGTCGGCGATCGGGACGTGACAATGACTGGCTTTCGGATCTTTGTCGGCGTCTTTGAGGTCTTCGGGTGGCGGAAATCCAACGGTGGATTCTCCTCGGTCGTCGACGACCTTGACTTTCTCCAGCCAGACAAAGCGGTGGACGATGGTGAGCAAGGGGAGTCCTTGAATCAAATGTCCTAGGCAGTGGAGCGTTGCGGCTATGGTCGTTGAGCAGCACAATGTCAAGTTGTCCCCGTCCGGGTGCTTCACTTTCTGATTCTGCAGCGGTCCCTCTCTCGGATCAGTTCCTTCATGGTCACGCAGCTTTCAGATTATCGAACGACGGCAGCAGCAATTCTTCTTCCAGTGGGCCTCAAGGTTAAGCATCAAGTTTCGACTTCAGCTTCTGAACGATATCCATCAGTGAGAGCCCCCAGATATACTGTTGATCTCCCATTCACTCTGCTGGGTCACACTCAGGCAACCAATCATTCAGAAGGGCATTCAGGCAGGCAGGCAGCCAACCAGGCTCACAGTGCATTCAGGCCATTCTTCTCCATCCAGACACTCACAACACGGAATGTGGATTCAGATAAGCACCCAGCCATTCAGCACTCTACACTGCATTCATACCAGTTTCGGACAGGCTGTCTCAGTCATTGAATCACACACGAGATACTAGACACCCATAACATGAAATGCGTATTCATCACACACTCCATTCACCCAGGTCCCACCCACAACATAGTCATTGGGAAGGCTCTAGCCAGTCTGGCCTGGACTTTCCCACAATACCATATATGAAACTTCCACCCAACAGCAAGTCAGGGGAAGGGACAGAGTCAGGGCTTACCGGGACTTCGGGAAAACAAGGTAACAGGCGATGGAAAGCAAGAGGCCACGGGGGTCATCTTGTCTCCTCAAGGAATCCACTGATTCCAATGACAGGGCCTGGGCATCCCAAAATGGAGGATGCACAGGGCATCTGTCAATACAGCACGGAGCTGCCACCAACCCGTACCCTGTTGAGTGGGTCCACACACAGGTGCCCAAAAACATACACTAGGAGTACAGGGTTGTACTCCCACCCAAGGGTGCCATAAGGGTATCACAAGGGTCTGTTCACCAAACCAAAAAGAGGAAGAGCCGCACCGCCAGGAGTCCCACCCGAACTCCTGCGTGGAAAACAAGACAGAACATACATGATAAAGCAAAAAAGTACAAGGATTTGGAGGCCCTGTCCCTCCGATGCATTTCCAGCATCACAGTAGTCACCTGGTGGGGCCAGAATAATGTCCACTCTAGGGTTACTAATAGGGCAATATGCCCCAAAGCCGCAGGCTGACCCTGTTATTAACGGGCCGGCGCCCAAGTTAAAGGCCAAGCTAAGCGAGGGTCCCTTAACGAGGCTGACAGTGTTATTACCAACTGGGTCGGTCTGCTGCTGAGAGGCCTATCGCCATTTGCACCCGTATAGTTATCTACACATGTGCTAATGGTGTGTCTTCTGTTTTCAAGTAACTTACCTTTGCTGTGCAGCCCGGTGCCGTGCTGTGGTTCCTAAATTCATTTTCAGTGTTGATGACTGTGATGTCATCAACATTGAAACCGGACTTGAGAAAGCACTGTGTGGCCTGTCGCCATGCAGCAAAGGTACGTTTCTTTTTAAATAAATAAATAAAATACACTCTTAGCACCCACGTATGAAACTACACAGATGGGGGAGCAGAGAAGGGAGCACAGGCTAGCAGCACCTATGCTGCACAGGAATGCGGGCTTGTGTACCATACAATATAGCCTGCGTTCTGAGCAATCTGATTGGCCAGCGCCCACTTTTAGGGTGCTAATGAAAAATATGGTCATATGAATACACTGGGGGACCAAACGAGCTTGGTAATAGCTGCGATGAAGATGATTACATTTGTGTTAGGTTGAAGCCTGGACTCAGGAGAAGGGTGTGTTAGCAACTACGAGTTAAGACAATTGGAAAGTGAAGAAATCCCTGCTGCCATCCTTTTCCTTTTGTGAACTGTTTTGAATGATGAGTTTTTTTCCCTTTTCCATACAAGCCCCCACCCCAAACCCCCGTTTAGTACGAGGTTCAATTGAATCCAGTTGTATGGAAATGTAATGTTAAAGGTTTTAATTTTGTCAAATTGTTTTTTAAAAGCTTTTAAACCAATAAACATTTTAATTTAAAAAAAATACAAATGTTTGAGATATAATGTTTTAATGTATGTAAATATTGTACAGCAATCTGTTTGTGTAGCAGTTGTAGCAGTTGTAGCCTTCCAATTGTAAGAAGTCTATTTATCTGTGTTCCTTCCAAACATCAGACTCTCAAAATGTAAGCTGTGATGTTTTACTCCGAATTAACAAAGAAGAGCCACATATCCAAGGAGGGCAGATTCCGGAGAGATGTGCAGACACAACTTATCCCTCCTCGTGTAAGTAAAATTACCTGTAATTGTAATTGTTTATGCAGCGCTTATACAGAAGTGGAGTGCTTCAAAGCGCTTAAAGGCGGGAGGGAGCAAGGGAATGCAGTAATCATTTTAAGGCCTTTTAAGGCCTTGAAGTTTCCGAATGATCAACAGTAAAAACTAGCATACTAGGCCTGACAGCGTTTCTCCTAGTACAAGTGTATAAAGTGTTTAGTCACAACCATGCTAGGGAGGGGGGACAAGGAGTGGGTTTGGGGGAGGGGGGAGGACAGTACAAACGAATTTACAAGTCATAAGTACAGTCAGGTCATGCATGCGTGCAACGGAGGTGGGGGCAGGGGGAGGGGGAAGGGTAACAAGTGTGTCAGTCCAATAGAGCTCTGAATTAAGTGCCGAGAGGTTACCCCACTCGTGGAGAGTAAGTTGAAAGTGCAGTAATGCTGAACATAGTGCAGCGGCCCAAGGCAAGTGCAGAGAGCCTGGGACCTGTAAGGCTCTGGAGGTGAAACTGAGAAAGGTTAGGGTGGAGAGGAGAGAATAAAGACAGATGTTATCAGGGGAGAGTGAGAGAGAAGGAATAAGAGAAGAGGAAGGTCTTAGGAATTTTGGGATCTTAAGGTGCTCTGTCTCAAGACGGAGAGAGGTAGGGAGGCTGTTCCAGAGGGAGGCACCTGCTGAGGCTAAAGACCTACCTGGCATCTCACTTTGGATGAGAGGGCAGCACCCCATAGCTGGACACTTACGTGCACATTTGCTGCAATTATACCCCATGTATGTTTATATTCATGTGTTTCATCTACGCCATCTCTTTGACATTTCCTCAAAATATTGATTATATCAGATTTGTATTCTTTCAAATCTTTTCAGCCAACTGCACACGGTGACTGTAACGAACAGCCCCACTTTCTGACACAAATGTCCCTCTTTTCCTTTTTGAGTTATTTTATTGCATTTCTTTGCTCTGCTCTGTAGACTGCTTCGGAGCGCTGTGAGGCAGACTAAAGCTGGAGATATCATGATGGGCCAATGTCCCTGAAGACTCGCTAACATGTGTACCCAGTCTAGCTTGCCAATGACGCTGCTTCAGCCCCACCTGTGTTATGTTCATGTAGGGTGTCCTTGTATCATGAAAGGGACGCCAGCGTGTTTCCTTATTGTTGTGCCCTAGCTGCATTCGTCACAAAATGAAGACATCTGAATTCGCTGTCAAAACCGTTTTGCTGTATTTGTTTGTGCAATTTTGACTTGTTTCATTATATTATGATTTTGAGGATTCCCATTGGTTTTTACAAGTGCATGCTTCCAAAAAGAACACCGAGCATTTGCTTCTTCTAGTCTCTAAACAGAGTGGTGTTACTTTTAATTGTTCAAGACACTGTAGTGTACTTTCCACATATTTCTTTTCATTGCAGGCCCACCTGTTGTGACCTCAGTATTTCCATTAAGAACTAAGGATGGGGACACAAACGACCAAGAGAGTAAAGACGAAAGAAATAGTGTTGATCATTCCACAAGTGAGTGCAAAGCTTATAGGCAAAGGTACTAAAGGGACTCTCCTTTATTATGCTGGATATGTGGTTTCCGCTTTACAACGTCACTGTCTTTGTTTATTATTACACGGCCGTCTTGCTTAATGTTACAATTTACAATAACCCATGGTTTTCTTGTGGTGACAAGAATAACATATGGTTGATAAGTGTGGCATATTGTGGAGTTGAGCTGTTTACATTCGTCCCATGTACACAGTTTGGGTGGAGGCTCTTTGTCATCAAGAGCACCACTCCGGTTTCACATGAAAGCTACGCTGTAAGGAGTAAAAACATTGCATGAGAATGACATACACGTGTAGTGATGTGTTAAAATTACATTTGCCTCCATCTTTTCTTGACACAGTCCTTACTCTATGACCGTGGTCTTCAAAATATTTTATGCCAAGACCCCCTTGAGTAAAATGTTTGTTGCTGAGCCCCCCCCCTTAGTAAAGCAAATTGCTCGTAAGCCATTTCTGCCTATATTTTCTATTAAAAGCAGTCACTGTGCGACCTTTTGGAAGAGTCTCACACGCTCTACTGTGGACACCCTTCACAGTTTGAAAACCACTGCTCTATGAGAACGTATTGAGCAATAGCATAGCAATGGGCAAAGCTGGAAACAGAAGACGCATCAATACAGAATGTGTGCTAAATCATAGACTTGTAAATGTATGTCTTAATAAAAATGTATATTCCCCCGACAATAGAATGTCTGAGGCAGCAAATATCCACCAGAGAATTTGAAAAAAATCTTCTCAAAGAAAAGCCTCAACAAAAACTCCTTACTTACATCAATTGTGCCAGCAATGTTTAAAAATATCTTTCCTATCGCAAAAAGATTAGATAGGAACAAGTGCCACTGATTGGCAAAGAAAGCCAAGTAAAGCCACTGCCAATGTAGGGAATCTATGCAACTACTGAAACCATATTAAAAACAGTAGCTCATCAAAACTATTCTAAGAGAGAAGAAGCAATCCTGGTACTGGCAGGATGGAGCCCCAAAGCAGTATAATGTACATGAGACGCATACAAGACCAACAAAACTAATTCTAAAAATTATCTCCACTTAAACCTCAAAAATAGATTTAGGAAATAAGACCCCTAATGTTATACAATTTAGATTTTTACATTATTAAAACACAGAAGAAAACATTATGATACTGTGACCAAAGAGAGGGGCCCCACACTCTAAAATCAAAGCAGATAATCCACAGATGCATGACTAACTAGCTGATTCAAGATACCTACAGAGGTCAAGAAAAAGCACTACTGAAGCTTTACTGAAACTCTAAGGGATTGTACTTGTAAAGATGACACCAGTCAGGAAAGTTGATTAAGCTCCACAGCAGAGCCACAGCATGTACGACTGACTCCACATAAAACCAGTATTCTTTTTTAACACAAACACTCTAAGAAGCTCTAACACACACTGGCCCTCATTACGACCCTGGCGGAGAGGGGTTTACGCCAGCGTAATGCATGGCGTACCTCTCCGCCAGATTTCGACTTTCCGTAGCGCCATGGTGATTTTTACGCCCGGATTTTCCGGGCGGAAAAATCCATGGCGCTACGGGACCTCTTGTTAATTACGCCACCGTAATCTACGGTGGCGTAATTAACGCCTTCCCCACTCCCATTATACCCTATGGGGCAAAAATGGGAATGGGGAAGGGTAAATGGGGATTGGGGACTAACCGCCCCGCCAAGGTCGGAATGGGGCGGTAAGTCCGCCAACCCCCATGGCGGAGTTGGCAGCTCTGCGCCATGGACCATGGTGCAAATTGCACCATGGTCCTCCGCCAGGGTCGTAATGAGGGCCACTGTAGTCAATGGGGTACTGAACACAGAAAACAAATGTTTTCCATGTGAAATAATTACTGGGAGCTAGATCAGGGTAACTTCCAGACATAACATATCTCCCTTCCCCACAGAATCCTAATAATGTAAATTGTAAGTTAAAGTTTCCATTACCCTCTGGAAGACAGCGTCCTTCCAGTGTGATAAATGACGAAAGTTCTTGGCAACATTTTGTTAATGGTACCTGGTGATACACTGCAGACAGATTGATTACTGTAAATTCCGTAGCATCCTTTAGAAGAGGTAGAGCTTCTGAAATTACTGGCAGGAGGATGTCAATCCACTAGAATGTTTTTGTTCAAATCTCTGAGATCCACAGAGAGTCTCAAATTCCCATTTTGTTTCACCACTAACACCAGTGGGGACAACCATTCTGTTGCTTCTACCCTTTCAATAACACCTTTTTGTAGCAATGTGTCTAATTCTTCCTTCATTTTTTCCAGCAAGTGGTGCGGTACAGGGCGTACCTTGTGAGTTACTGGAATTGCGTCGGCTTTTAGTCTTCTTATTCGGTGTTAGAAATCTTTGAGTTCTCACAACTCCTCCGACAAAAACTTCTGGAAATTCACTCTCCCATTTCTCTTGAACATCTACGATTGCTATTGGTTGCTGTAAATTTGCTTGAATGCGAATACCCAGGTTTGCTTGTTCGACCCACCCTAACACTTCTGCTGCGTAGCTACAGCCGTGGTATACTATCTCAGCATTAAATTTCTCCAACATTCCTATTTCAACTTCTCCATAACCATGTGGCCGTATTTCATGTTCCAGAACATCTTGTACTCTTCTGCCCACGACATTCATGAAGGTTTCACCAGAGGTAATTGTCCAAGGGGAAGCACTGTCCACCTTCATAATTAATGATTTCCCATTTATGTGAAATTTATCTGAAGGACCTTTTTTTACCAACACCGAAAGCTGAGATTTCAAATACATGTCAGACATTTGTGTTCTTATTTTCCGTCAAGGACAGTTATGCAACTTCTTGTTCTGGCTTAGTTGGTGTCTGTTCAATGGTATTCACTGTTGCTTCCTTGCATACTTTGGCAAAATGTCCCTTGCGTACAAATTAAAGCTTCACATCGGCACAAGTATGGCAACACGCTCGTCTTGGAAGCAAGACGATAGGGAGCAACGCAGATTCGATCCCCGGGTCTGCGCTTAGAAACCTCTGGGTATTAAGCACATTATAAATATCATATCATATATATTATATATTTTATGCAAGATGTATTTCTTGCTGGGCAAAATAAGCTTGAGCACATGTCCAGTGTAGCCACATTTGAAACAACGTAATTCTTTCATTCCTTCGTTGTACCTTCTGTTTCTCAGGACACAAATTTCGTTCCATCCTTGTTCAATTTTCATATCGCTCATGTAGTGAGCAGTCTGTTCGATGCTGCGAGTAAGCTCCACAGCTCGTCCAAGTGACAGATCTTTTGCTTATAACTTCTCTTGAATCTTAACGTTGTTTGTGCATCTCACCAATTGATCTCTGATTAGGGAATTTGTCAATTGTCCAAACTCACAAGTGTGATTAATGGTGGGTAGAGCAGCCACATGACTCTGGTTATCTGGATTCTTGTCGTCCCTGGAAGAATTTGTGCCTTTCGAATGTTATATTATTATTAGGTTCATAGTGCTCTTGCAACTTCTGGACTGCTTTTGTTAAGTCATCCAAATTACCAAAACTTTCAGTTGTGGGTTCCGACAGGCCTTCAAATACACCACGTCCTTCAATTCCCACACTGGGCCTCATTAGGACCCAGGCGTTAAGGGGTTAACGGCGACGTAAAAGGCTGCGGCGCCGTTAACCCCTTAACGCCTTACTACATGGTCCCTTTGCGGCTCCCGACCTGAACGGCTGGTCTGGACCAGCCGTTAAAGTAGGGACCCGCAAAGGGACCTTGATGGGAATTACGGTACCGCAATTTGCGGTGCCGTAATTGCCACCTTCCGCATTCCCATTGAGCCCTATGGGGCAAAAATGGGAATAGGGGAGGGCCATGGAGAAAGGGGGAATTACCGCCCCGCCAACCTTGCAATGGGGTGGTAATTCCCCCTTTCTCCATGGCAGACTCCGGCATGGACCATGTTGCTAAAAGCACCATGGTTTAGCGCTGGAGTCCTAATGAGGGCCATTGTGTAGTACTAAAGCATGTTTCCTTGCAGAGGCAAGCTTGTACCCTCCCCCCTCCCATTGCAAACAGGTAGGTGTCAAACATTCTTTTCCACCTTTCCCACCTTATTGGGGGGTTTCCAGGTACTGCTAGGAAAGGTGGTGGTGGTGGTGCTGGAATGCTTGCTGTAGCCATTCCCTTTGTGTTTGTTTCTTGTTGTGCTTATTTATTGTTCAAAATTTTACAATCAGACAAAAAAAAAAACAGCAAAAAGTACATTTTTTTTTTTGCTTCCTTAATGTTTGTTCCACTATGTTCTGAACTTGGTTTTTATTTTGTTGTTGGTGACCTCTGCACCGTTGTGCAGCAGATTTGCTGTCTGGAGATCGACACGGTCAGTGCCGTGTTTGTTCCCCAGGTTTTTCGCTTTGCGTGTCTCTCTGGGACTTTCCGTTGCCCTAGCAACGTTGTTGTTTTCGCTTCCTGTTTTTTGCATGCGCATGCGTGGCATACGCTAGGGTCCTTTCCTCTGATCCGGCCTTTGCGCGCTCTGTCCTGAATTACTGTTCCCTGCCAGGCCGTGTACCTCCCGTCTGGGCAAGGATTCCCCAGGCACTTGTGCCTCACTGGGAACCGCTGGGACTTGGGACCACATGCCCACTTATTGTGTCTTCTTTTTTCTCCTGTCGACGCCGTACTCTTGTTCTTGCGGTCTTCCCTCTGAAGCAGTTGCGGACTTCATGCTCCACTCCATGGGCTTCAAAATGCCTGCATCCTTGTTGCCATTGTAAAGATGACACCAGTCAGGTAAGTTGATTAAGCTCCTTTACTGAAGTCCACAGTAGAGCCGCAGCATGTGCCACTGACTCCACACAAAACCAGTAATCTTTTTGAACTCAAACACTCTAAGAAGCTCTAACACACTCCATTCCATAGTGGAATGGGGCACGGAACACTAATGTATTCCATGTGAAATAAATTACAGGGAGCTAGAACAGGGTAACTTCCAGGCATAACAGTACTCAGTCTAGATCTTTGGAACAGAGAGAACTGCACTCTGAAGCCATGAAAAACAGAAGCAGTCTCCAAAGTGGAAAAATCCCAGTAGAGTCAAAGATGAGGAGGAACTCAAAAAAAGAAGATAACCACACAACCGTGCATCATTCCAACTATCCAATAATAACTGCATAAAAAACATAAAAAACTGGAAGTTTGATAACAAACCCTATGTTCTGGCAACACTGCTGGTGTGGAAAACCTGCTGTTCAATGCACTGCTGAATCAAAATTGCTGGATATAATACCAAAGCACAAAAGTCACAGAGTCACTGAATCAAGGGAGGATTAACCACCCATGCTTTGCTGATGATCTACCACAAACCGAATTTACCAGATGCAAAACCAAACAAAGACTTCAACTGTGGAAACGATAATTGATGCACACAATCTCGCTTGGTATACATACCATAACCCGGTGGCAGGTCATTATCCCGCGATAATGACCCCTCCCTCAGTCTACAAGGCTATATTAGAGAGGGGCACGGATGCCAGTCAGCTGCTTTCTGATGCGGAGCAAGTGCTACCTGGTGAGTGTCAGACATTTTGTATGAGCTTGTGGCGCTGTGAATGGTTGAGAGATATTTGTGAATGATGCTTTTAAATGCATGTTTTGTGTACCAAGGGATATCCCCATGTAACTCTTTTGGGCACATCTTCTTGGGGCTACCCGCGTCTTGGGTCATTCGACTATATGTCCCCAGAACCAGGGGTTACAGATAGGGTGTAGACGATCATTGGAGCTGGAATGGATAAAGGATCAGGGTAAAGGGGAGCTCCAGGGGGAGAGAGACGTAGAACTGAGTAGAGAAATATGGTATTGGTGAGATGTTCTTTGACGGGTAGGGTCTTTAGGTCCTTCCTAAACAGGATGATCGAGTGTGCCATTCTTATTTGGATTGGAAAGGTGTTCCTGCATCCGCTTGTCTGCGGTAAAAATTGCCATATATAGTCGCGCCTCTTCTCAGCCTCTGTCCATAGCTAAGGAATATCAGCTGTGTACATGAAGCACCCTAAGACACATCACCACCTTGTCTGACGTCACACATCTCTCGGAGCTGGTTATCCAGAATTGCATAATCTCTGAGTTTCAATGGCCCATGTCCGTTAATAGGTAGGCTGTGGTTCCTCCCAGCCCAGCATTTTGTATATCTATTGAATGTATTGAAGTCATTTTTTCAGTTAACCACTGTAAATCTATTCCAAAGGACTGATATGACCTTGAAGGATGCCTTGACTGCTGCTGCAACAAACACTGGCCAAGCCAACTCCCGTAAGGTAAAGCTTTGCCTCCCTCAGTTAGGGAAAGCTTAACTCAGGTCTCTCATTCCCTTGAGCCAGTGACGACAAACACTTCTTCGTCTTGCTCTTCTTTTGGCACACTCCTTTGTCTCATAGGATCTGCAGTTCAGAAGTTCTGCAAATCCTAAGAGGGGACACCATCCGTAGCCCACACTCCGATCTGTGTGCCTGCTACTTCTCGTGCTTTGTAACATTCGGGTTAAGTAGAGTGATATGCGATTGGTGAGATTTTCTTTGAAAGGTAGTGTCTTCTGGTCTTTCCTGAAAAGTGTTTATCTGCATTAAAAACTAATTTCTTCTTCCTCGTGTTTAGCTGTAGACATGGCTATAATTAGTCATGCCGCTTCTGAGGCCCTGTCCAGAGCCCAGGAAGGTTAGCTGTGTTTATGAACTGGTGCAAACACCCAAATCCACATCCTCACCTTTGTTGGTATCATACGTTTCGAGGGGATTGGGTCCTCCGATGTATTCCATATCTATGACAGGTAATGTCCATAGCTGTGCTGCTTTGGAAAATCTTCGGCGTCTGCGTCCTGCGTCGATGACGTCAATGCGCCGTCCCCGAGGACCTCCTCCGATGGCCGACGTCACCCGATGTGATAAGTAGGACGCACGACACCCATAGCTTCAGTTCCGTTTTTTCCACGAACGTATTCGCTTCGTGAATCTCGGTACGCCTCGACTCTTTGGAGTTTGCTGTTTTCTTCTCAGTTCGTTGAACCTGCTCGGTTTTTTGTGAAGACCTGTTCGTGGCGATGTCTACTTCGTCTTCAACCCCGCGTCCGGGCTTCAAGAAATGCAGGGACTGTGGGTCCAAGATGTTGGTCACGTACTCGCACGACGCCTGCCTCTGGTGCCTCGGGGAGGCCTATGATACGGACGACTGTGTCGACTGCCAGTTGCTCACGGCAAAGGCCTTGCGGGAACGCAAGAAGAAGCTGTCGGTAGGTCGGGTGTCTAAGCCCCGGAAGTCAAGGTCTTCTGTGCTCGAGGGGCGAGTCTACGCGTCATCATCGGAAGTCCAGTGGGTCTCCTTCCAGGACTCGGTCTCGCCACTCCTCTGCCTCTTCGAGGCATTCCCGGAAGCGCCAGCATCGATCGCCTTCCCCGTCCTCTTCGGAGGACTCCGCCCGTCGGCGGGTCGCTTATCCCTCCGTGCAAGCGACACCGGAGAAATGGGCTTCCTTCGGGAAGCAGATGCTAGCGATTCTTGAATTGCAGGGCACCGGTCTGTCCGCGCCTCCGAGTGGGGTCGGTCAGCACCGGTCGAGAGACACCGCTCGCATGCCTTCGGGCTCGGGTGGTTGGCACGGCTCACGGGAGAGGTCCCGCTCGGACAAGGGTAGCCGTTCTCGCCATGCCCGTTCCAGATCCCGGTCCTCGACGGGCTCGAGACCACGTGATCCTGTGCCGTCTTCAAAGAAGACGGCAACGCCTGTGGTGCCGAGGTCGTCGACGATTTCTCTCGAGGCTCTGCCTCCGAGGGGGTTGTTGACGCTGTCAGCGCCTAGGTCGTCGAGAGACACGCTCGGAGCTCCGGCTTCGAGGCCTGTGTCGACGCCGTCGATGCTGGCGGCGCTGCAGCTGACGTCGACGCCGATTTACTCGACGTCGACGCCGTTTCTGTCGACGTCGGCGCCGACTCGTTCGGCGCCCTCACCGCCATTCGAGAAGGTGGTATCGGAGGGGCCCCGTGGCACGGGGTTAGCCCCTAGAAAGGCTCTGGCTAAGGTCAGGCACTGCTTTGGTCCCCAGATGTCTTCCTCTCCCCGCCTGGAGTACATTTCAGAGGGTGATGAAGGCTCTGATGAAGGCTTGGCTCCGATTACGGTACCAGATGAGCTTATCTCGGGCCATAGCCAGTTTGATGACCTGAGGCAGTCACTGCATGATGCCAGTGGACTGGACACCTCTCCGGAGGTGGAGTTTTGTAGGCCGGAGCCTGGCACTCATGCCGATTCTTCATATCGGCGCCTTATGTCTCGGGTCACCGAGTACTTGGGTTGGTCAGCTCCCCCAGGGGAGTTTGTTCAGGATGATCTCACGGACATCCTTGATCTTGATCCCCCCCCACTGACCCGGTTTTGCCGTTTCATATGGCTCTGCAGAGAAGGGTGGCGGCGGCTTCGACTGCTCCGGAGAGTCTCCCGGCAGTGGGCAAGTCTTTGTCGCGAGAATACCGTCCAGCCAGTAGCGACCCCTGCTACTTGTCCAGGCACCCCACTCCGGAGAGTTTGGTGGTGCAGACGGCTACGGCCCCGGCAAAGCACGCGTCGTATCCTACCACCCCTCCAGATAGGGACGACAAACATTTTGACGGCTGGGCGAAGAAAGTGTTTTCTTCAGGGGGTATGCCGCTTCAGGCGGCCAACTCCATATGTGCCTTGTCTCGTTTCACACACACTCTGTGGAACTGTGTTGCATTAGCGGCTGAACGTATTCCCGAAGGGGACGAACAGGATGGTTTCCTTGCTATGGTTCAGGATGGCAAGGATGCTATGTGTGAGGCCGTTCAGTCGGGTTTGGACATGGCAGATTGTGTCAGCCGGTCCATGGCGGCGAGCATCGTAATACGCAGGTTTGCGTGGTTGCAGAAGTCTGGGTTTGCTCCTGATGTGCAGTCCCGGCTCTTCAACATGCCCGTTGACGGTGAACATCTTTTTGGCAGCAAGGCTGATGAGAGCCTTGAGAGGTTGCAGACCTCCAAAGCTGCAGCGAAGTCGTTGGGCGCTGCAGTTCGTCAACCTCCGCCTTTTCGTCCTAAGGGACAGCAATGGAGGGGAGGTTCCTTTCGCTATTACTCGTCCTTCAGTAAAGCGAGAGGAGCGAGCAGTCAAAGAGGCCACAGTAGGAGTGCCAGAGGTGGAAACAAGGGTACTCGAGGTGCCAAGGCCGCTCGGGCAGTTGCCTCTTTGCCCTCAGGAAACGCCACAGCCGCTACCACTCAGTCATGAGGCCAGGTCCCATGGTTCGCCGGTTGGGGGAAGGCTGGCGCAGCATCTTGTAGAGTGGCAAGCCATTACTTCAGATGTGTGGGTTCTGGAGATCATTACCCACGGCTACTGTCTTCCTTTTCGGCAGAGGCCTCACGACAATCCACCTGGGAACCTCTCTTTGAAGAGTCCGGATCCGCTCCTTGCCCAGGAAATTCAAGCCCTGCTGGAGAAAGGCGCCATAGCACTGGTGCCTGTAGCGGAGAGGAAAAAGGGATGGTATTCCCCTTATTTTTTGATTTCGAAG
Source organism: Ambystoma mexicanum (assembly GCF_040938575.1). Taxonomy (NCBI): domain Eukaryota; kingdom Metazoa; phylum Chordata; class Amphibia; order Caudata; family Ambystomatidae; genus Ambystoma; species Ambystoma mexicanum. The sequence goes on along the minus strand of NC_090926.1, from coordinate 1,085,093,675 downwards.
AAAGACGGGGGATTGAGACCCATCATGGACTTGCGCGGTTTGAACAAACTCCTCAGGAAGGACAAGTTCAAGATGGTTACTCTCTCTCAAGTCCTTCAGACCCTTCAACTTCAGGACTGGTTGGTGTCTCTCGACCTCAAGGATGCTTACTTCCATGTGCCGATCCATCCCAAGCACAAGAAGTACCTGAGGTTCGCGGTTGGTGACTCGCACTTTCAGTTTCGGGTCCTGCCGTTCGGATTGACCTCCGCCCCGAGGGTTTTCACCAAGCTCATGGTGGTGGTGGCAGCGCATCTCAGGAAAGGGGGGATTCACGTCTACCCCTACCTGGACGATTGGTTGATCAGGGGGAGCTCACCCGAGCAAGTCCTGGATCATCTGTCCGTCGCCTGCCACTCCCTTCACAAGCTGGGCTTCTCCCTCAATTTAAAGAAGTCCCATTTGACACCAACGCAGCGGCTCCAGTACATCGGAGCAGTGCTCGACACATCCCTGGGGCAGTGTTTTCCTCCCCAGGTGAGGGCTCTTCACATTCAGCAGATGGTGCACAAGTTTGAACTTGCCCAGAATCTCCCAGCGTCCGAGTTCTTGAGACTGCTCGGCCTCATGGCATCCTGCATTCTTCTGGTGCCAGAGGCTCGTCTGCGGATGAGATCTTTGCAGTGGGCTCTCAAGCTCCAGTGGTCTCAGTCCTCCGGCAGGCTGTCGGACCCTGTTCAGGTGCCGCCCTCGGTCGCCCAGGACCATCTGTGGTGGGCCGTCGAAGGCAATCTGATGAAGGGGGGCCCCATTTTGGCTGCCCTGGCCGGAGGTGACGATCGTGATGGACGCATCCCTCACGGGATGGGGAGCTCATGCCAACGAGTTGACAGTCAGCCGTCGTTGGTCTCCGTCGGAGTCCAGACTCCATATCAATCTGTTGGAGCTGAGGGCCGTCAGGTTTGCCCTGAAGGCTTTTCTGCTGACTGTGCGAGGAAAGAGTGTCCTGATTCTAACGGACAACACGGTGGCCATGCACTACCTCAACAAAAAGGGGGGGGCAGGTTCACTTCCTCTGTGCAGGGAGGCGATGCAGCTCGAGTTCTGGGCCATCCAGCAGGAAGTTTCGATCTCGGCTGTTCATCAGGCAGAGCACGATCTCTCACGAGTGGGAGCTGGCACAGGAGATTCTCCTGGAGATCTTCGCCCTTCGGGGGACTCTTCAAGTAGATCTCTTCACCTCCAGTGTCAACCGGAAGTGTGAAAAGTTTTTCTCGCAGGAATTTCCTCCAAAAGGAGCCTTAGGAGACACGTTCGTGGTGGAGTGGTCATTCCCACTGCTGTACGCGTTTCCTCCAGTCCCCGTCATCCCGCAAGTACTGCAGAGGTTACGGAGGTTCGGTTCCCGGATGATCCTCATTGCTCCGGCGTGGGCCCGAGGACGTGATACCCGAACCTTCTTGACTTGTCCATCTGCCCTCCACGTCGTCTTCCCTACCAAGATGATCTGCTCTCACGGGAGGGGGGTCAGGTTCTCGATCCAGAGGTCAGATCCCTCAACCTTCACGCTTGGCTTCTGAAAGGTTGAGGTATAAGGATTGGGACCTCCCTGAAGACGTGATGGAGGTGTTGCTTTCGGCCAGCAACAAAGTCTCTGTACCGTTGCCGTTGGAGAAAGTTCTGCGACTGGTGCAGAGTTAAGAATGTGGATCCTTATGAATGTGACATTCCCATGGTTCTGTCTTTTTTGCTTTCCTTGGCCCACAGGGGCTTGCAAGTGGGGACCATTAAAGTTTACCTGGCGGCGCTGTCCATCTTTAAGCGCTCGTCTGAAGAGTGTTCCTATTTTAAGATTCCTTTAATTTCTCATTTTTTGAAAGGGCTCATTAATGTGTTCCCTCCGTCACCTTTTCTGGTGCCCGGTTGGGATTTGAACCTTGTTCTTAAGTTTCTTATGGGTGCTCCGTTTGAGCCTTTACATTCTTGCCCTTTGAGGCTGTTCACTTTGAAAACTGTGTTTTTGGTTGCGGTTACTTCCGCTCGCAGAGTGAGTGAGTAACAGGCACTTTCAGTTAAGCCACCCTTCACTGTGTTTCATAAGGGCAGGGTTGTCCTTAGAGTTCGTCCTTCTTTTCTTCCGAAGGTGGTTTCGGAATTTCATTTGAGCCAGAAGGTTGTTCTTCCGGCGTTCTATCCTCCTCCACATCCTGGTAAGGAAGAGGAGAGGCTCCATAGGCTTGATCCTAGGAGAGCGTTGAGCTTTTATATTTCGCGCATGTCGCGGGTCAGAGTGGATGATCAACTTTTCATTGGTTATGCTGGAAAGCGTTTGGGACAAGCTGTGACGAAACAGACTTTGTCTCGTTGGATTATCTCCAAGTGTTACCGCTTGGTGGGTAAGGACCCTCCGGCTGGCTTGCGGGCCCATTCTACCAGGGGAGTGGCTGCGTCTACTGCCCTGCAGAGGGGGGTTCCTATTTGTCACATCTGTGATGCAGCCACCTGGGCTTCAGTACATACTTTTGTACGTCACTACTCCCTCGATTCCATCAGAGGGCAGGATCTGGCCTTTGGCAAGGCAGTCCTATATTCCGCAATTTGATTGGGCATGCTTTGTGTTCTAAATTCTTTTCCCACCTCCTTGCTTGGTACTGCTTTGGGAGTCTGTCATAGATATGGAATACGTTGGAGGACCCAATCCCCTCGAAGAACAAGTTACTTTCTTACCTGGTAACGTTCTTTCGATTGGAATGGTCCGACGACGTATTGCATATCGCTCCCTCCCTACCTTCCCCGCTGCAGAATTTCTTTTGCGATTACAGCTTGCGTTCCCCAAGGCCTTGTGTGTCTGACTGGCAGAAAACTGGTGGCACACGTTCTGGGGGAAAAAACTATAACTGAGGCTATGGGCGTCGTGCGTCCTACTTATCACATCGGGTGACATCAGCCGTCGGAGGAGGTCCTCGGGGATGGCACATCGACGTCATCGACGCAGGACGCAGACACCGAAGATTTTCCGAAGCAGCACAGCTGTGGACATTGCCTGTCATAGATATGGAATACGTTGTCGGCCATCCCATTGACCATCCCATCGAAAGAACGTTACCAGGTAAGAAAGTAACTTGCTCTTCTCAAAGGTGGTTATCCAGAATTGGATAATTTCTGAGTTTGACTGGCCCATGTTCGCTGATAAGTAGGCTATGGTCACTCCCATCTCAGTGGAGAGCTCATATTCCAGGAACCCATTTGGTTTTGGGAACTTCTTGCCAGTGGCTAAGCATTCAGCACATGGCAACAGTAAGACCTGTCTGACAAGGGCAGGGTGACCTGCGTGGATCCATGCGACAGTGGGGTCCATAAGCCTTTCACAAGCAAAAATACAACTAGTGTATCTATCACAGAAAGTAGAAGCTACAACCTCTAGCTCCCCTATGTGGGCCTGCATGCTGAGAAGGAGAGCTCCATACCATCGAAGGACCAAGAAGGCTGGTACCCGCTATGAAGGGAACGGCCAATACCGGAACACGAAGGATTCTGCAACAAAAGTGGCAGTTGAGCGCCTTGCTCTACAGAGTTCGTGTTGGGATGCACTTAAACAATGAAAAAGAAATAATAGAACTACACTTCATAACAAGTCTGGAGCACAACTTTTGGGGCTGTGTCACTGGTGATAACTGCAGCCGCTTTCCATATTTGGCAACTGGTAGCAGATACCTAGGGACACGTCATAGGGCAGTTCTGCCAAGGAAATTCCAAGGTAAAGTCCAAAATGCCTGCCTTAACTCTGAGCCTAAACCATTGGCTAGGAAAGAAAAAGCACACAGTTTTCTGGTTGATCGTGAGTGGTATGCCTCTATGCCGACTGTCGACGAGGCACTGGAGAGCAAGCATTAGTGGAAGCTATGTATATTGATGACACTGAAGTTTTACTGTACAGAAGGCTGACTGTATTTTTATAATTGTGTGAAAGACTTTAACAAATGGGTAACTGTGTTTGAAGTAGGCTGCTTGCATTTGACGTTTACACATGGTGTCTATTTCAGGTCTGTTACTGTCGCGTTCAGTTTATGCTGCGCTTTATGTTAAAGAAGCTGCTAGAAACTGCTGTTGATCGGCTCCTTTAGATTACGACAGTGGGTGGAATGTTGGGAAAGGAAATCACTGTGTCAAAGCTACAACTGTATTTGAAAGGGCATACTCAGTTTTGTTTGCGCTGATCCGGGTAAACGATATAATGAAGATGTCCCCTACTAATTGCACAGGGAGTATTAATTTTATTAAAGACTAGGAGGCGAGCATTATGCTTCAACTTCTATTTATTTTACTCTTCAGCAGTTTCAACAAAACGCACAATAAACACTGAAAAGTATCCTCATATCACTTTTCTTCTCTTGAAACTACAAGTCCCACAGTCTCTGTAGTTCTATGTTGCCTAGTCCAGCTATGACACTCTTCCTGTTTCTGGACTCCTCCTCTCTGTTTACAACTCTGAACTGCAAACCTTGAACCTTTTAACAATGTCCCGCCAACAGGGCGAACCATTTCAACTTGTCACAGACTCTATGTAACCGCATTGCACTACAACTAGTCTGCTTCTCTCAGACCTCAACCCTTTGATCCTCGATTCTCAATTATCCTTTGGTCTTCCCCTAAGGATCATACAAATAACATCATAGGGTGGAGTCCTTGTCTTGTCGTATCCATTGTTCATTACATACAGTTTAGACATTACATGACCGTATGGCAATATAATGCTCGCCTCCTAGTTTTTAATAGAATTAATACTCCGAGCGCAATTAGAAGGGGTAATCTTCATTCTATGTCAAGACTGGAGGCGAGCATTATGCTGTTCAAAGCTTACCCAATACAGTCGTAGCTAAACTTTCAATCGGCTTGAAATAGAACTCTTTAAAGGTATAATCGCTAGCCCAATCAGCTGCCTGCATAATATCCCGCAGAGACACCCCTGCTGTGAACTGTCTGGATGCCATTGCCCCTCTTACTGAGTGTGCCCCATACAAATTGAGGTTGATGCCTGCTATCTGCATCACCTCTTACCCACCATGTTATGGTGGCTGTCGCTACTGCCTGAAAAGGTCTTCTGCGCGCTATTAATAGCTGTGTAGTGCCTGCTGCTCTGCACTTCGCTACACACCATTTGAGGTTACTCTGTAAATATGGATAATACACTGAACTGTAGTAGTACCCATCTTAGTCCTTCTGACTATTGAAAACATCACCTCTTCTGGTCCGTAAGACTCCCTGTTAATCTCAAGTGCTTTGACGTCTGCTACTCTCTTTCAGTATAATAGGCATAATTACATGGCTAATTTGACAGATAGTTGTTTCAGTGACAGAAACCTGTCCGCTGGCCAGCTCGCTAGTAGCCGCAGCACTACTGTCACGTCCCATGCTTTATTATATCTCGGCTCTGGTGGAGCTTTATTCCTCGCCCCTGTTATGAGCCTAGCTACCGCTGGATGTTCCCCTGCTGGGACTCCTTCCGTCAGTAAGTGATCTGTTGAGATAGCTGACCTATACACTCCGATGGTCCTAAACGCTTTCCCATCTTGCAACAGATGTGCCAGAAAATTCAATATAGCTACTATAGGGGCCATAATGGGATGAACATTTCTCCCTCTACACCAGTTCGAACACCTGGCCCAATCCGCGTCATAGCTCCCCTAGTGGATGGTGCCCACGATTCTGCAATGAGCTCTGCAGCTTTGCCGAAATGTCTGGCAGCGCCCAGCATCTCCTGATACTCTGCACGATATTAGCGGGAGAGACCCTCTCACTCTCAGAGGATGAGATGACCCAGCTGGGTCAGTGAGAAGCCACTCTCCAACTGGGAGAACTCGAGGTATGTCTGTCGACAGCTTCATTAGCGTCAGAAACCACACTTGTGACTTCCACAATGGCGCTATCAAAAACAATTCCGCTTTCTTCCTCCAACACTTCGCTAGAAGCCTGCTCAGCATCACGAAGGGAGGGAACGCGTAGTGTAATTCTCCTGCCCACTGTTGGAGAAACGCGTCTGTGCCCTGAGCGCCTGGATCCAGTCTCCAGCTGAAGTAGCTGGGTGTCTGCGCGTTGAGGCGAGACGCGAACAAATCTGTGTGAACCCAACCCCACAGCTGATTCAGGCTCTGAACTTCTTTGCTCAGCCTCCAGTCGCTGGAGTCTGTCGGGTATCGCGAGTTCCAGTCGGCCACCACGTTCAGTGCTCCCGGCAGATATTCTGCGGTCACTGAAGTCCCCGACTGGAGGCAGAAATTCCAAAAGTCTTTCGCTAGCTGCGCTAGTAGTCAGGACCTCGTCCCTCCTAGGTGGTTTATATACCTGATATATTGTCCATCTTGAGAAGTGCACATGAACTCACTCTGCCTTTCGTGAATGCTTTGATAGCGAGGAACCCACTAGGAGCTCCCGGCACTTTATGTGACGGTGGAGTTCCTCCTCGCTCCATTTCCCTGCGGTTTCTAGAGATCTGCATCTTTCCCCCCACCCTATGCGGCTGGCATTCGATTCTATGATCAGATCTGGACGATCTCCGAAAAATGGCACGACCGTTCCAGGCATCCATAGTCGTTAACCACCACTCCAGTTCTGTAACAGATTCCTGGTTTAAGGGTATTTGCTGGTGATATTTCAGACCTTGTTGCAAGTGCCTTATTTTTAGTCTCTGGAGCACTCGATAGTGCAGTGGACATGGGAAGATAGCTTGAATCGACACTGCTAGCATCCCTACTATCCTCGCTAGTACTCCGATTAATATTGTCTGCTTGCTCAAGCAGTCCCTGATCTCATTCTTGATGTCCCTTATCTTCCATGCTGGCAATTCTAGAGTCACTTTTCTGGTATCTAGAACGAAACCTAGGAAGTCTAGCTTTTGTGCCGGCGTCGTGTCGGAATTCTCTACGTTCACTAAGAACGCTAAGGACGTCAGGAGGTCCTGTACCCATGCTCTCTGGTATACCAGCGTCTCTCGCTCCTCGGCCAGGAGCAGCAGGTCATCCAGGTATATAAGCGTCCTGATACCCTTCTCTCGCATGGCTGCTGCTACTGGTCTCATCAACTTGGTGAAAGCCCAAGGTGCTGAGGCTAGACCGAAGGGCATTGTTCTGAATTGCCATAGTTGGTCGTTCCAGCGGAAAGCCAGGAAAGTCCTGAATTCCTCTTGTACTGGCACTGTCAGGTATGCATCCTTCAAGTCTAACCTTGTTAACCAGTGTCCCTATCTTAGGGAATCCCTGAGCTGGTGTATTCCTTCCATCTTGAAGTGGCGGTACACAATCCAGTCATTCAGCTTTTTTAAGTTTATGACTGGTCGCACTTTCTCCTTTCTGTGGACCAGGAACATATTGCTTACGAATCTGGGGGTCTCCCAGCACTTCTCTATGGCCTCCATCCTCTCTAGCTGTATCGGTTCGCGGTCTAGACGCTCTTGTTCTGCTTGCGCTAAGTATGGCCATGGAGGCCAGTGTGCCTGCATCGGCTGTTGGATAAATTCCAGTTGCAGACCTCTGATGGTTTGCAAATCCGAAGTATTGCTGGAATGCGCGTACCAATTGTCCCAGAAAATCACTGTTCTGCCCCACTGGCAGGTATTATGTGACTCTCACCTGGTGTAAAGCTTTGGCCGCGACCGGCTCCTCTTCCTCTGCACCCTCTCGGGAATTTTCCTCTGGCTGGGAAGAAGGAGTCCTGCTGTTTATTTTCCCAGTACTGTGCTCTAGGATTCTGGGGTCTTTAACCTCCTTGAAATTGACCTGCTCGACCCCAATAGTGGCCGGTTCTGGCAAAAACTCTGCTAGGAAGAATTTGCGTATGGACACTTGTGCCTTCTCCAGTGAAGTATCTGTGCTTAAAAACAGCAGTCTTCTTCTCCTTTCCGAGGAGATGGCACAGTTTGCGTTGCCTAGTAGGCAGACTGCTCTCTGCGTCCAGCTTGCCAATGTCTCGGGGTCCACTTCTTATCCTGTGTCCCTAGCTCTTTCCGCTAGATCTATTATTTTTGCCAATGGACCCGATATGTCCAGCACTTTTTCCTGGCAGCTCCTCCAGGACCTGTCTATTCCCTTTCCTGGGTCCTTGCTGGTCTTTGGCACGAAGGTCAGAATCCTCGGGTCCAACTCTGGCATCTCTGCCACTTTTCCTGGGAGGACTGGTTGTGGCCATTCTGCTCGCAGGCGTTGTCTCACCTCCGTGTCCAGGGCATTCCTTAGCCTCAGGGCCATGTACTGCATCCCTCTCAGGGAGGGCTGCCAGTCAGAGGACCTGGGATTCCGGATACTGTCTGGGTCAAACATATCTAGGATCTCCTGGGGCTCTTAGTCCAGATGTTTCTCCTTGCAGGCTTTCTTGCCCCTGCTGGGTTTCACCCACTCTTCCTCTGCTTTCTCTTCCTCTTCCTGTAAGGATAGGACTCCTTCTGTTGGCTCTTCTTCTGAGCCTGGGTCTTATTTACCCGTGTTATCTTCCCCTGGGAAGGGGGTCATGAGGCCTGGCACTGTGGTTACTTCCCTTCGGCCCTCTTGTCGAGGGGCATGCTGTCTGTCTCACTGGTGCTCTCTCTCTGGCTTGGCTTAGCATTGTTTCCAGTGTTTCCAGTCTTCCTGTAAGGGTTTCACCCCTTGTGCCACGCAATACTTTCTTTATTACAGTTTTTTTTCTTTCTCCTATATATATACATTTTATTTTTTTGGGGCTTGCACCAGTCTTTGGTCTTTTTTTATTCTTTTGTGGCCGATTGTCTCCCTGTTGACTGTCCCTGGGCAATTCCAGCTGAGAGGGGGCTCCTCTCTGTCACACGGCCTGTACTTACCGTTTTTCTGCTCTTCCGAGAACTGAGATCAGCTGGATTGTGCTGCTAGTCGCTGTCCTCGCAGCGTAGGCTTAGTTCTGCTGAAATCTGTAGCGCGGGCTACTGTATATTAATAGTTTGTTTTAAAAATCACTCCGTCCCAATCGCACAGTAGAACTGATGCGACACAGACTCCTGGCTCTGCCTCTCCAAAGGAAGGGGCGGGAAGCTCTTTGTGCACGCTTACTCCACCCACGCGAGGGTGGGGGGGCTAATAAGGATCGCGGCAGCGAGATCGGGCAAGCCCCCAGGCGTGCTGGTAATGTGTGCCCGCCTCGGTGCCGCACAATGACACGAACTTAAATTGCACAAACAAAACTGCATCTGCTAACGCGCCTATCGTGGCTGTCACTGTCAATGTGCTCCTGACCTCCAGTCGATGACACACTTATCTATTACAAAAAATAAGTAGTAATGTGTATTTCGAGGGGATTGGGTCCTCCGACGTATTCCATATCTATGACAGTAATCACCACAGCTGTGCTGCTTTGGAAAATCTTTTGGCGTCTGCGTCGATGACGTCGATACGCTGTCCTCGAGGGCCTCCGTCGAGCCGACGTCACCAGATGTTATAAGTAGGACGCACGACGCCCGTAGCCTCAGTTCCGTTTTTTCCACAAACGTGTTCGCTTCCGAGATCTCGGCGTACCTCGATTCTACTGAATCCTGTTCTTTCAGTTCTTCGAACCTGTTTCTTTGTTGCTACTTGTGAGCATGATGTCTTCGGCTTCTTCGACCCCGCGGTCCGGGTTTAAGAAGTGTCGGGTGTGCGGGTCCAAGATGTCGCTAAGGGATACGCACGACGCTTGCCTCTGGTGCCTTGGGGAGGACCATGATACGACTGTGTCAACTGCCAATCGCTTACATCGAAGGCCTTGCGGGAGCGTAAGAAGAAGCTGTCGGTCGGTAAGGTGGCCAAGCCCCGGAAGTTGTGTTCCACTGGTCTTTTCGATGGACAATTCGAGGGGCGACTCTCCACATCGTTGTCGTGAGTCTGGGGGTTCTCGGTCTGGGAGTCGTTCCTGCCATTCCTCTGCCTCGTCGAGGCAGGTCGCCTTCCCCGTCCTCTTCCGAGGACTCCTCCTGTCGGCGGGTTGCTTGTCCCAACAAGCATTCCACTCCTGAGGAATGGGATTCCTTACGAAAGGAGATGTTAGCCATTTTTCAATCGCAGAGCTCTGGTCCATCCGCGCCGTTTGTGGACGCCAGTCGTGGACGTGCTAGAGACAACGCTCGTCCGCCTTTGGGCTCGAGCAGTCGTCACGACCACCGGGTGCCTTCGAGGTCCCGGTCAGACAAGGATGGTTCTAGGCATGCCCGTTCCAGGTCCCGGTCCTCGACGCCCTCGAGACCGCGAGAACCTGTGCAGTCTTTGAGGAAGACTTTGACGCCGGCGGCACCAAGGTCGTCGACGGACTCTCTCGAGGCCCCGCCTCCGAGGAAGTCATCGATGCCATCGGCGCCCAGGCTGTTGAGAGACACGCTTGGGGCTCCGCCCTCGAGGCCTGTGTCGACGCCGTCGAAACTGTCGCCGCTGTGCTCGACGCCGATTCCATCAACGCCTTTCGAGGCGGCTTTGTGCGGTGATGCCTCGTGGTACAGGGGAACTCCCCCAGAAAGGCTCTGGCTAAGGAAGAGCATGTCTTTGTTCCTTTTTCAGTTCCCTCTTTCCAGCCTCTAGATTATATTTCTGAGGTGGATGAGGGTCTGAGGGAGGTGAGGTTCCTGCAGAGGTTCCTGAAGGCCTCCTTTCTGGTCATAGCCAGCTTGAGGACCTGCGCCAGTCATTGCATAACGCCAGTGGGCTCGACACCTCTCCGGAGGTGGAATTTGGTAGGCCTGAGCCTGGCATGCATGCCAACTCCTCTTATCGGCGCCTGATGTCGAGGGTCACGGATTACCTGGGGTGGCTTGCCCCCACTGGGGATTTTCAGCAGGATGATCTGACTGATATCCTCGACCAAGGTCCCCAAACTGACCCGGTACTACCTTTCCATATGGCCTTGCAGAGAAGGGTGGCTGCGGCTTGGACTTCTCCGTAGAGTCTCCCGGCAGTGAGCAAGTCCTTGCCGAAGAAATATCGCCCAGCAAGTGGCGACCCCTGCTACTTGACCAGGCACCCTACTCCAGAGAGTTTGGTGGTGCAGGCGGCTACGGCCCCAGCAAAGCAGGCGGCGTACCCTACCATCCCTCCTGATAGGGACCACAAACGTTTTGACGGCTGGGCGAAGAAGGTATTTTCTTCTGGGGGTATGGCGCTTCCAGCTGCCAACTCCGTTTGTGCCTTGTCTCGTTTCACGCACACTCTGTGGAACAGTATTTCCCTAGCGGCTGATCATATTCCCAAAGGGAAGGAACGGGATGGTTTCCTTGCTATTGTGCAGGATGGCAAGGATGCCATGTGTGAGTCTTTTCAGTCGGTCTGGACATGGTTGATTGCGTCTGCCGGTCCATGGCAGCGAGCACCGTGATATGCAGGTTTGCGTGGTTGCGGAAGTCGGGGTTTGCTCCTGATGTGCAAGCCCGGCTCCTCAACATGCCCTTTGATGGTGACCATCTTTTTGGCAGCAAGGCTGACGAGAGCCTTGAGAGGTTGCAGACCTCCAAAGCTGCAGCAAAGTCGTTGGGCGCTGCAGTTCGTCAACCTCCGCCTTTTCGTCCTAGGGGACAGCAATGGAGGGGAGGTTCCTTTCGATATTACTCGTCCTTTAGTAAATCGAGAGGAGCTGCAAGTCAAAGGGGCAACCGTAGGAGTGCCAGAGGTGGAAAACAAGGTACTTGAAGGGGCCAAGGCCGCGCAAGCAGTTGCTTCTTTGCCCTCAGACACTGCCGCAGCTGCTTAAGCTCAGTCATGAGGCCCATGCTTCTCCGGTTGAGGGAAGGCTGGCACAGCATCTTGTGGAATGGCATGCCATTACTTCAGATGTGTGGGCTCTGGAGATCATAGACCACGGCTACTGTCTGCCTTTCCGGCAGAGGCCTCACGACAATTCACCAGGGAATCACTCTTTGAAGACTCAGGATCCGCTCCTTGCGCAGGAAATTCAATCCCTGCTGGAGAAAGGTGCCATAGAACTGGTGCCTGTAGCGGAGAGGAACAAGGGATGGTATTCCCCTTATTATTTGATTTCGAAGAAAGACGGGGGATTGAGACCCATCATGGACTTGCGCAGTTTGAAGAAGCTCCTCAGGAAGGACAAGTTCAAGATGGTTACTCTTTCTCATGTCCTCCAGGCCCTTCAACTTCAGGACCGGTTGGTGTCACTCGACCTCAAGGACGCTTATTTTCATGTGGTGATCCTTCCAAAGCACAAGAAGTACCTGAGGTTCACGGTTGGCGACTCGCACTTTCATTTTCGGGTCCTGCCGTTCGGATTGACCTCCGCCCCAAGGGTCTTCACCAAGCTCATGGTGGTGGTGGCAGCACATCTCAGGAAAGGGGGGATTCACGTCTACCCCTTCCTGGAAGATTAGTTGATCAGGGCGCGCTCTCACGAGCAAGTCCTGGATCATCTGTCCGTCACCTGCCACTCCCTCCACAAGCTGGGCTTCTCCCTCAACTTAAAGAAGTCCCACTTGATGCCAACACAGCGGCTCCAGTACATCGGAGCGGTGCTCGACACATCCCGGGGGCAGTGTTTCCCTCCCAGGTAAGGGCTCTTCACATTCAGCAGATGGTGCACAAGTTTCAACTTGCCCAGACGCTCCCGGCATTCGAGTTCTTGAGGTTGCTCGGCCTCATGGCATCCTGCATTCTTCTGGTGCCAGAGGCCAGGTTGCGGATGAGATCTCTGCAATGGACCCTCAAGCTTCAGTGGTCACAGTTCTCCGGCAGGTTGTCGGACCCCGTTCAGGTGCCGCCCTCGGTCGCCCAGGACCTTCTGTAGTGGGCCGTCAAAGGCAATCTGATGAGGGGGGCTCCATTTTGGCTGTCCTGCACGGAGGTGACGATCGTGACGGACGCATCCCTCACGGGATGGGGAGCTCATGCCAACGAGCTGACAGTCAGCGGTCGTTGGTCTCCGTCGGAGTCCAGACTACATATCAGTCTGTTGGAGCTGAGGGCCGTCAGGCTTTCCCTGAAGGCTTTTCTGTCAACTGTGCGAGGGAAGAATGTTCTGATTCTGACGGACAACAAAGTGGCCATGCACTACCTCAACAAAAAGGGGGGGGGGCAGGGTCACTTCCTCTGTGCAGGGAGGCGATGCAGCTCTGGTTCTGGGCCATCCAGCAGGACATTTCGATCTCGCCAGTTCATCTGCCCAGAGACGAAAACGAGACGGCGGATGCACTGAGCAGGCAGAGCGCGATCTATCATGAGTTTGAGTTGGCTCAGGAGATTCTCCTGGAGATCTTCGCCCTTTGGGGGACCCCTCAAGTGGATCTCTTCGCCTCCAGTGTCAACCGGAAGTGCGAAAGATTCTGCTTGCGGGAATTTGCTCCAAGAGGAGCCTTAGGAGACGCGTTCGTAGTGGATTGGTCCTTCCCACTGCTGTACGCGTTTCCTCCAGTCCCCGTCATCCTGCAAGTGCTGCGGAGGCTACGGAGGTTCGGTTCCCAGATGATCCTCATTGCTCCGGCATGGGCCCGGAGGCCGTGGTACCCAGACCTTCTGGACTTGTCCATCTGCCCTCCACGTCGTCTTTCATTACCGAGACGATCTGCTCTCACGGGAGGGGGGTCAGGTTCTCCATCCAGAGGTAAGATCCCTTAACCTTCACGCTTTGCTTCTGAAAGGTTGAGGTATAAGGATTGGGATCTCCCTGAAGACGTGATGGAGGTGTTGCTTTCGGCCACACGGCCGGCAACAAAGTCCCTGTACCGTTGCCGTTGGAGAAAGTTCTGCGACTGGTGCAGGGTTAAGAATGTGGATCCTTTTTCATGTGACATTCCTGTGGTTCTGTCTTTTTTGCTTTCTTTAGCCCACAGGGGCTTGCAAGTGGGTACTGTTAAAGGTTACCTGGCGCCGCTGTCCATATTTAAGCGCTTGTCTGAGGAGTGTTCTTATTTTAAAATTCCTTTAATTTCTCAGTTTCTGAAAGGGCTCACTAATGTGTTCCCTCCGTCACCTTTCCAGGTGCCTGGTTGGGATTTGAACCTTGTTCTGAAATTCCTTATGGGTGCTCCGTTGAGCCTTTGCATTCTTGTCCTTTGAGACTGTTGACCCTGAAAACTTGTTGCGGTCACTTCCGCTCGCAGAGTGAGTGAGTTAGAGGCACTTTCAGTTAAGCCACCCTTCACTGTGTTTCATAAGGACAGGGTTGTCCTTCGAGTTCGTCCTTCTTCCGAAGGTGGTGTCGGAATTTCATTTCAGCCAGAAGGTTATTCTTCCGGCATTTTATCCTCCTCTGCATCCTGGTAAGGAAGAGGAGAGGCTCCATAAGCTGGATCCTAGGAGAGCTTTGAGTTTCTACATTTCGCGCATGTCCGGGGTCAGAGTGGACGATCAGCTCTTTATTGGTTACGCTGGAAGGCGTTTGGGACAAGCTGTGACTAAACGGACTTTGTCTAGATGGATTATCTTGGCAATTACTGAATGTTACCGTCTGGCGGGTAAGGACCCTCCGGTGGGTTTACAGGCCCATTCTACTAGGGGTATGGCTGCCTCTACCGCCCTGCAGAGGGGTGTTCCTATTCGTAACATCTGTGATGCAGCCACATGGGCTTCGGTCCATACTTTTTTACGTCACTACTCCCTAGATTCTATCCATGGGCAGGATCTGGCCTTTGGCAAGGCGATCCTTTACTCTGCAATTTGATTGGGCATTCTAAATTTGTATATTCTAAATTCTTTTCCCTCCTCCTGACGTTGGTACTGCTTTGGGAGTCTGTCATAGATATGGAATACGTCGGAGGACCCAATCCCCTCGAAGAACAAGTTACTGTCTTACCTGGTAACGTTCTTTTGATGGGATGGTCCGATGACGTATTCCATATCGCTCCCTCCCTGCCTACCCCGCTACAGAATTTCTTATGCTATTGCAGCTTACGTTTCCGCAAGGCTTCCTGTGGTCATACTGGCAGAAGATTGGTGCCACACGTTCTGGGAAAAAACTACAACTGAGGCTACGTGCGTCCTACTTATAAAATCCGGTGACGGAGGCTTGACGGAGGCCCTCGAGGACAGCGTATCGACGTCATCGACGCAGACGCCGAAAGATTTTCCGAAGCAGAACAGCTGTGGTGATTACTGTCATAGATATGGAATACGTCGTTGGACCATCCTATCGAAAGAACGTTACCAGGTAAGAGAGTAACTTGTTCTCCTTCTATTGTAAACACTAGAAGCATTTATAACTATACGTATACTATATATTCTCGCACATTAACCACTTCTCTTGTGTAACTATCAACTTCACATGTGCTAAACACAGAGAAATGTTAAAATGGTACTTATCTGCTGAAGAGCAGTAAAAGAAGAGGAGTCGTCCAGGAACAGGAAGTGTGTCATAGCTGGACTGGGCAATATAGACCTACAGAGACTTTGGGACGTGTAGTTTCAACAGAAGAAAAGTGATAGGAGGATACTTTTCAGTGTTTGTTGTGTGTTTTGTTGAAACTGCTGAAGTGTAAAATAAATAAAAGTTGAAGCATAATGCTTGCCTTCCGTCTTGACATAGAATGAACAATTAATGATTTGTTTTAACACCAAAGGTTTCATTTTCCCATTAGTAGGACACATTTAGTTTAGTAACTTAAATTTACTGTCATATTAGGTTATGGTACTATGCATTTGTGCAGCACACCTGTGTCACCTGTGGAGCCTCACAGCACTGTTGGATTCTCCAGAGGTTGCAGCCTGCAACCTTGCTCCACACAACCGCCCTACAGAATGATGACTGTTTACTTATAAATGTTATTTTATTGTAATTGGTTTTATCTTGCCCAATAGGTTTTCACTCCCCAGGTGGGTGTAAGAACACTAGGAGTACAGAAGAAGAGCCAGAGGGTTGTCCTATGGTTTATGCGTATCAACATCAAGGTGAACGCAGCACAGTGCCCTGCTCAGGTGTGTTTTCAATGCCATATGTTGTTGCATTGCTGGGATTAGCCAATAAACATTAGCTGTGAGAAGTCACAATTCACTTACTATATCGTCCAGAGTTGGAGCAATGTGGCGCTCCCTTTTTATTGCTGTATGAGGCAACTGCATGTCTACACAGATCCGGACAGCACCTGGTTGCTTGGGTTTGGGCGCTACTAAAATTGGCGATATCCAGGGCGTGGGCCCCTCAACTTTCTCGATGATGTCCATCTCAATTAGAGTCTGCAGTTCCTCTTCCACTTGAGGCCTGAGGTGGAAGGGAATCCTTCTATGCTTAAGGGCAGTAGGTCTTATGGTCTCGTCAATGTGTAGTTGAACCGGTGCCGCTTTAAGTTTGCCCACCCCTTGGAATATGTTCTCAAATTTGCACAGGAGCTGCTCAATGTCTGTCTGGTATACTGCCAGCATGAAGTGGACAATGTTGAGGGCCTCTGACGCTGCACAGCTCAGGAGAGAGTTTGGTCTGACGTCAGTTACATAAGAATGAGCTTTGATTGCATTGGGGCCGTTGGTAACTGGTGCGACAAATACCCCTTGTATTTGCAGAGGCTAATCGCCTCCGAACGTGAAAATTCAGGAATTAGACTGGTCCAGCTGCGGTGGGTCGGAGATAGCCTTGTAGTGTTCCGTAGCCAGAACACACACAGATGCTTCTGTGTCAATGAGGACTGGTGTCGGGTAACCCTTAATGTCCACTACACAGGTGGGTTGCCTCCTTTTCTTGGCTCCCGTGGCAATGTTAGATATGAAGAAAATGTCTTCGTCCTCAGCAATATTTAGTCTCTGTGCGTCTTGTTCCAATGTGGCTATGCTCTGCGGCTTCCGAAAGTTACTCCCACTCGCCCTCGCAGGACCCCTGTGTGTCATCACTGGAGCTGCCACTCGGCACATTCTTCCGTAGTGGCCTGGTGTGCGGCACCTCCCACATACTCTTGATTTGGCGGGGCAATCCTCAGCATGTGGTATATCGTACCCACAATACTGGCACACAGCTGGGGATCCCTGGGCAGGAGTTGTGTCTTGGCACTTTTGGCTCCATCAGGACTTCGACGTGGCAGATTTCCCTAGAGCAAATGCCTCCTCCCCTTTGCTGGGGCAAACAGCGGCGTCCATTTTTGCCCCGCTGCTTTCTGCTAGTTCGTATATCCTGCCATTATCTAGGATCTGGACTTAAGTCATTCCCGGTTCTCGCAGGATTTGTCTACGTAACTTAGTTGGTTCCTTATCATCAACTCCTCATTGTCCCACCTGCACGTGCTCGATAGTTAGCGCAGCCGTGCACAGAACTGGTCCAGGGATTCATCGTCGTCTTGCCTTTCCCCACACATCACAAACCTATCAAAGTCTACATTAGAAAGCGGAATAAAGTGGTTCCGAAGAGCAGTCTTGACGGCGGCATATGTTACCACTTGAAAGTTTAGTGATTCATAGATGCGTAGCACCTCAGTTCCTGCTGAGTACAGAAGTGTAGCAACCTTTGCATCGTCATCATCTTCCCCTATCGCTCTAAAGAACATGTCCAACTTCTTAATCCATACAAGCCATTTGGGCCCTAACTTGGAGGGTGGACCCGAAGTATCGTACTCCGGCATAGGTGCCAGATTGCCATGCTGCCAAAGTGCCACCCGTGTAGGTGCCGTATTTTCCCCATCTGTGTCACTCATTATCGCAGGTCGTACAGTCACCTCACCCATGTGACTGAGGCTGCAAACCTGGTCTTCTGGAGTGTCCCTTCACTGTCAGCCACTGACCTGGATGATTAGTCTGCGCAGTGTACAGGCTCCTTCTTTAGTGACCCACTTGAGCTGGGCCTTTGGGCATGTATTGCTGGCTCTTCATTGTTTTGTTCTTTTTTTTTTTTTTAATGGGCCTCCCCTATCTGGGGAAACCACGAAAGTTCCAAAAATGTATGAGAAATAGGCCCATGGGCAGCGCACGAGCACACTCGCGGGCCCCAACTGCGCCACGGGTAAATTCAAGATGGCCGACCGTCTGAGCGTCGGATACAGGCCGCGTCGGAGGAAGGATTGATGGTCATTGCACTTGCATGCGCAATTGTGATCCTCCTTCGAGCAGCCGCCCTCGTCGCCAATGTTACTGCCGGTGGATGCCTCGGGCCGCCTCACATACACTCACACGCACGCATCCTGAGTGAGACACGAACACACGTCTGGTGCTGGTGAAGTCCTGGCGGCAACTACCGTTCGGGACGCATTTATTTGGAATGAGCATGCATGAGCCCAAACGAGGCTCGCGCGTGCGCACATACGTCTCCCTCTGTAACAGATAGGTCTGGTATTGTAAAGTGAAGTCGCTCCATAGCAGCTATTGGTTTCCTAATTTCTCACTCGTCAGAGATTTTGTGGATAAATTGACATTTTTGTATGCGTCCCATGATTGCCATGCATTGCTCAGCAGAGCCGTTTAATGAAGAATAGGAAACATGTTTAATCAAACAAGCACCATAGCTGTCATCTTAAGTGACATTAATCCCCAAAACAGAGGCCACTTCACATTCATCTGCCAGATGCAGGCAATCAGTGGACAAAAGCAACAGGCAATTAAGACACTTTTTCTGGTGACTTGCAACACTCTGTTGGTATTCGCTGCCATTCCCTAGTTTGACTCATAGTGGAGGAGGGTACTCCTCAGATAAGCGCAGTTAAAGAAAGAGATAGGAAAACACATGTTGGTGGCAGCAGTCTGTCCTAGTGGTGCATTGCAAATTGTCCATTAAGGCTTATCTGAATTAACGGAAGAGTTCATCATCACACCCAGAGTCTTGACCTGCTTGGATACTGTTATGATGGCCTCCTTTATCTGGAATGATTTGTACTCCCCTCCCAATTTGTCTAGTAGTCGGCTGGAACGAAACAACATGAGTTCCATCTTGGAGTCGTTTAGGCACATCCAGTTGGATTGCATCCAATCATCGATTTTACTATATATTAGACCAATCTGTGCACTGTCAGCCCTATGTGATCCGTCTAACTCTATTATGTTGGCCTTCTCGATGATGTTTAAGGTGCTTCTGATGTTGTCCATGGTGTTACGGCCCGGGATGAAGCCCGTTTGGTCCGGGTGGATGAGGTCCGGGAAGAGTCTGGCGAGCCTACCTGCCAGTAGCTTCAAGAAGATTTTGGAGTCCACATTCATTAAGACAATGGGGCGGTATGACAAGCAGAGTTCTGGGTTCGCCCCGGGTTTCGGGATCAGGATCGTGATTTATTCTTCCATGGAGGGGGTGGTGGAGCCCGTTTCCAGGAAAGAGTTGAAGAGTGAGGCTAGGTGGGGGGCCAAGATGTGGTTAAATTTCTTGTTGAATGGTGCCGGCAGTCCGTCGGGGCCCGGAGCCATGTTGTTCATTGAGCGGATCACTTCTGCTACCTCCTCCGGGGTTATGGGGTCCTCCAGGGAGTCGATCTGCGGATGGTGGGCCAGACTTGGGACCTTTTGCAGGTAGACGATGTGAGCGACCGCCTCTTTGGGCTTCCCCGACATCACGTTTCTGTGGTGCTCGGTCATGATGGTTAATTTTGCGGGGTCCGAGCAGCGGGGAATCCCATCTCGGTCCCGTAGGATTGTGATGTTGTTTCTGGTGTGTACTTTCCTGAGCTTGTGCACGAGCAGACGGTTGGCTTTGTTGCTGTTCAGGTTGTAATACTGGTTCGTGTATATTAGTGCTTGGGCTGTTCGGTCTGCCAGGTGCATTTCCAGGATTACTTTAGCTTTGCGAAGCTCGTTCCATGACCTTGTCGATTTTGTGCTTTTTGTGGTTTGCTTCTTTTCTGGGCCAACTCCGTTTCCAGCTCTTAGAGTCTGCGCTGGTGCCTGCGCTTGTGTGCCGTTGCACAGTTTATGGCCACCCCTCGAACCACCGGCTTCATGGCGTCCCAAACCGTAACCTCCGTGGGTCCTTTGCCTAAGTTCTCAGCAAAATAGTTGATTCAAGTTTCTGCTAGTTCCTGGCTGTCTGCTATGTCCGTGAGGAGATAGTCCTGCAGCTTCCAGGTCCTTTGCCGTGGTGCTGGTAGACCCTCTGTTTGGAGTTGCGCTACGACTGCGGCATGGTCGGAGATTACCCTTAGCCCTATGTGGATATCTGCGATGCAGGGGAAATGCACGCTTGATACAAGTAAGAGGTCTATTCTGGAGAGGCCTCTGTGGGCATGAGAGAAGAAGTAGTCGCAAGCTTTATCATTCGCCAGCCTCCAGGTATCCACCGTTCCCGTCTCTCTCAGGAATTCCGCAAACCCCAGTGCCTTCAAGAAGTCTGTTCCAGAGGGCGGTAGGGTTTTGTCCATAGTTGGGTCCAGGGTGAGGTTGAAACCGCCTCCGATTAGCAGATTGCCTTCTGCAAAAGACATTAACACTGGGAGAATCCTACATAGGAAGCGTTCCTGGGCTTCATTTTGGCAGTAGATTGCTATGATAGTTATTGGGAGTTCAACCAGGAGGCCCTTGATTAGCAAAAACCTTCCCTCGGGGTCCCGCTTGACTGTGACCCTTGATAGGATCGCTGATTGGCTGAGCAGGATCGCCACCCCTCCTCTCTTCTAACCAGAGGATGCAAAATATATTTTCGGGAATCTTTGGTATTTGACACATTGCTCATCCGTGGCCAGGAGGTGGGTTTCTTGTAGGCAGACTATATCTGCCTCCAGTTGGGCTAGGTGGTGTTCCAAGGATCTGGATGCGGATGGTGGGTGCTGTTAAACTCTGTTTCTCACCGGCCCGCGCGGGCGTCCATTGATTGATTTGGGTCCTGTTCTGGTGAATTATGCCCCATTCAGTGTCCACCCTATTTCCCCCCTCGCAGAACAAAACTTGGTTGTTTGGTCCAGCCTTCGACCAATGGGGACTCCGGCTGGGCCAACGCATTCAACTGAGAATGAGGCCCTTGGACCTCTGCTGTATGGTGGTGATGGCTGCATTTAAGATTAGTGTATTGCTTTGATTCGGGGGTACGATGTGTAGCTCGCGGTCGAGGCTGTCCTCTGGAATTTGGCGGTGCTTGTTTGGTCTGGGGATTCGGGGGGACCGGTGTCGCCCCGCTTTAGCCGACTTTACTTGGGTGTTTGCCTCTGAGTGGGGGGCCCCTGGTTTTCCAGCGCTGCCGCTCAGTGCATGACCATGAGCGGTTGTGCTCCTGTGGTTCTTCCTGTTCTGAGGGATCGTCCTTGTGGATGGTTCCATCTCTCGCATCTGGGTTCAATAGTCTCTCCGCTTCGTGCACTTTGCAAATGTGGCGGACGCTCCCATTCCAGGTGAAGATTAGGGCTTGGGGGAAGACCCAGTGGTATGGCGTGCCTTTCTACCTCAGCCATTCTGTGACTGGTTTTAGTGCTTTTCTTTTCAGAAGTGTGCTTGAGGCGAGATCTTGGTCTAGGGAGATAGAAGCATCTTGGAATAGTATTCACAGAGCGTTTCTTGCCTCCCGCATGATTTCTTCCTTGACTTTGAAATAGTGTAGTCTGGCTAGGACATCTGGCGGGGTTGAGGAGTTGGCCCTAACTCTGGTTCGGTGGACTCTGTCGAGCACCAGGGGGGTGTCATCCGGTAGTGTCAGGATAAAGCGAAAGAGGTTGCTAACGTAATGCTCCAAATTCGCCTCTGGTATGGATGTGGGGATACCTCTCAGGCGTATGTTATTGTGGCGGGAGCGGTTTTCTCAGTCCTTCTGTTTGAGTTCAAGGGCTTAACACTTAGCTTCTAACATGGCCAGCCTGTCCGCCCCTTTCTCAATCTTGTAGCTGTGTTCGTATATGGATGTTTCGACCTCCACTATCCTGGTTTCCAGTTCCCCCACTCTCGCCTCCAGGCATATACGCTGGGAAACGTTGATGCTCCCAACACAGGCCAGGATAGTTTCCTACGGGGGGCACAGGCGAAGCTAAAGGTGTTCGCCAAAGGGGACATCATTTTTGCAGGGGACTTTCACTTGACATGGGTACCGCATGTATACCGGAGCCAGGGGTCGGCCCACCATGGCCAGGCCCCGTCGAAGGCATTGAAGCAGAGGATTGAGGCGCTGGCGCTGCACGATATATGAAGAGGGTTTAGAGGGGAAGCGAAAGGGTATGCATGTTGCTCCCACGTCCATTCCTCTCTATCTTGGATTGATTATATATGTGCCTCCACAAGACTTATGGGGAGAGTAAAAGAGGTGGATCTCGGATCTATAGCCCTGTCGGAACCCGCTTCATTAACAGTAAAACTAGACATTTCAAGAAACCCCAGGGGTCTGTGAAGAGGGCGGGTTCCCGTCGGACCTCCCGCTGGACCCGGTCCTGCCAGAAACCATTGGGGGCAAAATCGACTCATATTTTTCAGAAAATGCGCACCAAGGGGTGGCTCAAGAGACGGTGTGGCACTTGTTCAAGGCGGTACTGTGGGTAGAGTTAATAGCAATAAAGGCCACTCAGGATAAACAGAGACAGCAGATGGAAAATGATCTGGAGAACCAGCTGGCGTCAGTATTGTGCAACCTTGTGAACCGCTCGAACAAAGCATTGCAGCGGACATTTAGACACACCCAGGGTCAGCTAGGCTTGCTCAGTATCAAACGCGTGAAGAAAACCTTATATATGAAACAAAGGTTCTAAGTGGGGGCTAACAAGGCAGACCGGTTGCTGACAGTCTTCAAGATGACGACTAAGTGAGGCACCAGTGTAACGGAGAACACTGCTATCCTGAAGGTGTTCACAGATTATTATTCAGAACTGTATTCTTCAGGGAATCCAGAACGGGATAAACAGGAACTGTTTTGGGGTATAGTTCCATTCTCCAAAATCACCAACTCAGACAGGGAAGACTTTGAAAGGGAAATTCAGGAAAATTAAGTAGAAGAGGCAATCAAAGCCCTCCCCTTGAATAAGTACCCGGTGCCCTATGGTTATCCATCATGTTTTTGTAATAAATGTAAACAGCATCTAATCCCGTTGCTCAGCAAATTATTGAATTCCTTTGGAACTAAGGGGAGAATTACTCCAACAATGGACGAGGCGAAACTAGTGGTCTTCCCTAAACCAAATAAACTTTTGAGCCTTCCAGTGTTTTACAGACCCATTGCATTAATCAATCTAGATGCAAAGATTTATACCGACGTATTGGCCAATAGGCATTCGGCATTGCTGCCTAAATTGGTAGGTCCAGACCAATCAGTGTTTATATCGGGTAGACAGACCTATGATAACATCTGTAAGGTTTGTCACCGGATCGAGGAATCTGCCATCACACAGCAATCATCGCTTCTCGTCTCATTGGATGCGGAGAAAGCATTCAACCAAGTAGAATAATCTTTCCGGTTTCGTGTCTTAAGAAACCTTGGGGTTTGGGCCTGAGTTTCTTCGAATGTGTAAACTACTACATGCCCTCGATTCGGCTCTCTATCAATGGTAACATATCACGACAAATAGACATTAGGAGGGGCACGAAGCAAGGGTGCCCGTTGCCACCATTGCTTTACGCCCTGTATCTAGAGTTTTTGTTAGCTAAGCTCCGCATCCCACCGCAGATCATGGGGATACCAATAGCAGTGGACAAAATGTTGCTAACTATCACGGGTCCAGAGAATTTGCTTCCGGCACTGATAAAGGAGCTGGAGGTATTTGGGGAGGTGGGCGGCTTAAAAATGAATATGCAAAAGTCAGAAATGCTAAACTTCCAGACCATCCACCCAGACTAGCTAGAGGGTATCCAGTCCTGAACTCAGCTTAGGTTGAGCAAGGATTCCCCTATTTAGGGGTTACCATATCCAAAACTATAGAGGGACTCTGGGGTAAATTACCCTCAACTGTTGCAGAAAGTCAAGGCTGATATACTGAGATGGTGCCCCCTCTCCATATCATGGCCAGGGAGGCTAAATACAGTGTAAATGGTAGTACTTCCAAGGGTTTTGGATTACTTTCAGGTGCTTCCTATAGCGCTTGCTAGGTCCTTTTTCAGATCTTTAAACAAGATGGTGTCAACGGGCCTCATTCCGAGGCTGGCGCTATCCATGGAGTAAATAGCACCATGGTAAGCAACCATGGAGCTATTTACTCCATGGAAATCCGGCATGGTGAATGGAGTAATTACCGGTCCATTCCAAGGTTGGAGGGACCGGTAATTCCCCATTCACCATACCGGTTCCCCATCCCCATTCCTGCCCCCATAGGGCTCAATGGGAATGGGGAAGGAGTAAATTACGGCACCGTAAATTACGGTGCCGTAATTTACTCCAAGGTCCCTTTGCGGGTTGGATTTTTAACGCCTGCTAAAAGCAGGCGTTAAATGCCAACCCGCAAAAGGGAACTCGGAATATGGTGGTAAGTGTTAACGGTCACCGTTGCCATTAACGGTGACCGTTAACCCTTACCGCCAGCCTCGGAATGAGGCCCAACGTTTCTACAGCGGAACAAACATCTTTGGGTGGCAATGAATACGCTGGCTGCACCAAGATATCAGGGTGGACTGGGGCTGGAACATATACACACATTACGAGACGGCACAGCTATGGGTGGTAAAAGAATGGTTCTCAGGAGATATGCAGAAAATATGGCCGTGACGGGACCGATCTGTAGCAGGGACACCTATGGCAGGAGTTTTGTGGCTGGAAAAATCACATAGACCACCTAATATTCATGTCAGTAAAATAGTGGCTTAGTAGTAGAGACTTGGGATGCATTGGTGACAAAGGGGGCTTTTTCGACAAACCCAGACTCATTTACGCCCTTATTTCACAATCCGGAATTCACCCCAGGGATCACTCAAGACATGGCGGACGGCAGGGGGCATAGAATTGCGGGATATGATTCATGAACATGACATCATGTCATTTGAGACCTGTAAGCAGCTGGTAGCGGTGAGGCAGGTGGACTGGCTAGCCTACTATCAATTGAGGCATTGGCTGACCGACCCACACATCAAGGGCGCGCAGCATATCGTCTCTTTATAAAGTATATATGAGAGTGATAATAACAGAGACAAAAACAAGCAGAAAAAGAGAAAATACAACTTGTATTAATACATCCAAAAACAAAAGGCTAGGCACAACTATTAATGATTGGTGTGCTCTACAAATCTGTAATCTAACTACTAATTCACAATTATACTGATATCCAATTAAATGATAATTTTCTAGCTAGAACAAGTCATTAATTGGTCATGTGAGTCCTTGTTGATGGTTGCTCTTGTTCTCTTATCTTTTGTTTTATGGGATGACATCTGACTACTTTCACTGATGTGATCACAACAAAAATTGGGTATCTTTATAATTTCTTTGAACCGGCAACAATTGATACTAACCATATAGTTGCATTTCACAACTGCAAAGCAAGAGAGGTATGCATACCAATTATAATTTAATTGCATATCAGTATAATTGTGAATTAGTAGTTATTTTACAGATTGGTAGCGCACACCAATCATTAATAGTTGTCTATCCTTTTGTTTTTGGATGTAGTATTATGCTCACCCGACAGGGTCCCAGCAGGTAGTCAAATAATCTGTGATCTGCCACATAATCAGTGTACCTCTTGCAAATTATTATGAACACCATGACTTTGGCGTTCTTTCACCCTTTAGCGCTCTATTCGCTCTTATGTAAACATAAGCAAGCATATTAATACATGTTGGCCCTCATTACAACCCAGGCGTTAAGGGGTTAACGGCGCCGTAAAAAGTGGCGATGCCGTTAAACCCTTAACGCCTGATTACGAGGTCCCTTTGCGGGTTGGAGACTTTAACGCCTGCTTTTTCCATTGAGCCCTATGGGGCAAAAATGGGAATGGGGAAGGGCCATGGCGGCATGGGGAATTACCGCCCCGCCAACCTCGAAATGGGGCGGTAATTCCCCATTCCGCCATGGCGGAGTCGGTAAGTTACCGGCATGGACCATGGTGCTATTAGCACCATGGTCCAACGCCAGGGTCGTAATGAGGGCCGTTGTCTTTTCTCCTTTTTCTTTTTTCGCTTGTTTTTGTCTATGTGATTATAACTCTCATATATGCTTGTGTTGGATTTAATCTATTTTGTCTTAGATTGATGACGTTGATACATTTTTTGACTGACAATTGGGGTCATTACGAGTTTGGAGGCAGCCATGGTGCTATTAGCACCATGGCTGCTTCCAATGTCGTGTCCGGGTTCTCTGAATGGGGAGTTACCGGGTCATTCCAACCTTGGAGGACCCGGTAAATCCCCATTCAAAATACCCTTCCCCATTCCCATTCGAGTCCCCATAGGGCTCAATGGGAATGGGGAGGGAGCTAATAACAGGCCCGTAAATAGTGGGCCCGTTATTAGCTCCCTGGTCCCTTACCAGCCAGCCTTAGTGGCACCCGCTAAGGGACCTCGGAATGCGGCGGTAAGGGATTAACAGCACCGGCATCCTTACCGGCGCGGTAAACCCCTTACCGCTGCATTCGTAATGAGGCCCAATGTGATTACAATCCATTTTCTTTTTTGTGAATTATCATTTATGGATATCTGTTGTACTGCTGACTTGCCCCTATTTTGTTTGGTGCTACGGTTGTTTAATGGTATATAATCATGATGCACATCTGAATTGATGTAATGTTTTATCAGCCTCATTGTAAAAAATAGCTTTTTTGGGGGGGGGGGCGCCTAACCTCTCCTACTCCTAAACTCTTATTCGGCCTCATTCCAAGTCCGGCGGTAACCCGCTGATGGTACCGGCAGTTCACCGACGGACTATAACACTGTTTACGCCACACGGGATCCCAGTGCCACCAGGACATTACAAGTCCCGGCAGCCCGGGATATCAGGCAGCGGAAATTGTTATTCCTCATTCCTGTGGAATCCCATAGGGCTCCACGGCAATGGGGACTCGGAAGCACTGGCACCGCTAGTAACAGTGCTTCGTAACAACTACGCCTACTGGAGCCGATGCGCCTGGCAGGTTAGACCTGCCGGCTCCATCTGTTCTGGCAGGCAAAGTTGTTACGAAAGCACCGTTACTAACAGCGTCAGTACTTCCGAGTCCTAGCACCCTTGTTTTCGGACCGGCAGACTCGTAATGAGGCCTCTTGTCTCCCTCCCCTTTATCACAATTTTAACCTAAATTTGTTTTGGTTTTTTTACACCTAAAACTCACCCCTATTATTACACTTTCTTGCCATTATTTCGATATTTTTTCTGCTGGTCAGTATTTTTTACCCACTCTATTAATTCTAGCAATATCTTTTCATCTTTGTAAATTCAGTCGTTATTATTTCCTGCAATATCAATGAACACTAAGTAGGCCCCAACGGAGGTAAAGTAACTCCAAAAATTATCGAACTTTGTGGTGCTCGACTGGGTTAGATATGGTCTACAAGGGGACCGGGAGGCTGTCAGACATGACTGTGGACTGGCGCTCTCATATCTTAAAAGTGACTTTCAGATGCAATGGAGCCCACATCGTCTCCGAACTTTGGACATATTGTGACTCACTTGCATATGGGATTATGATGTTCTGCAATTCCTTTGGCGAGTGGGGGGAATGAGAGGTGAAGGAGAGCTGCAGGGTAAGGGAGGGGGTTTGTTATTGCTATGACTTACATAAAACGAATACAAATAAGTTTAAAAAGAAACATTTCAATTAATGGAATATTAAGGATGGACTGAGATGTATAGTTGTTACAAATGACCCTTCTTTTTTAAAACAGAGACTACAGTGAACACACCAAGGTTGTCAGTCAGCATCAAAGAAGAAGGTGAGACCCTCCTCCTAGACCCCAAGATGCCTGATAGAAGAGACAGCATCAATACTCCTGTCGGTAAGTAAGAAATTGACTGACTGTTGAGCTGCACAAGCATAGGATCTCAATGATAACACCTCCCTAACACATGAGTAAGAGCTTTTAATGGCGCTTCTCCTGCTGTCAGATCTTTGCCTATAAACCTTTTATTGGTGTATTCTATGGAAGCACCTTGCAGCTGAGATTCTATGCCATGGCCTGGCCTGCAAACCATGCTACAAATGACCGCTGCTTAAAGCACAGTCCTTTCCAATTCAACTAATTAGGATTCCCTTCTGCTGACAACTTCGTCACAAACAAAATGTCTTCCCTGTTTCCATCTTGTCCTATCAGCATGCACAAGGTTCTTAGGTTTGGAGCTGGCTGTGCACAATCATTGTTTCACTATCCGCCCACTTTTCTTCACGCTTCTGCACACTTTGCATGACAATTTATCGATGGTCCCGAAGTAACGGATGAAAAGGAAAGGTTAGCTACCCGGAGACTGAAGACTTTAGCCTTATTATTGGTAGCTGCAATTATATAAGAAAGGCCTGGTGAGAAATTTGCAACTGAGGTCAGCACGGACTGCCAGACAGGGTGCATGACCTCCACTTCTGGTACTATTTTGCACTGTGCAAGGGACCTTCTTACATTTAAAGGGCCCAGGCATGTGTCTTTGCCAGTGCAATGTTTGTCCTCACCTTTATTGCATATGACATTTTTGTCTTGACCAACAGCTTGGTTGCTTAAAAATAATAATGTATTGTGATGGGCAGGCATTGTACAGTAGATGTGCTTGCTGGCTTTTATAAATATGCCCTTTAAAATGTTGATCACAGGGTACTGGGAAATGATCAGAAAGGTTGATTACAATTTAAAACATAGTGGGCCTCATTACGACCCAGGCGGTAAGTTACCGCCTGGGTCGTACCTTTACCACCATGGCGTAAACTACGTTTACGCCATGGTGGTTGGCGGACTTACCGCCCCATTCCGAGGTTGGCGGGGCGGTAAGTCCCCAATCCCCATTTACCCTTCCCCATTCCCATTTTTGCCCCATAGGGCATAATGGGAGTGGGGAAGGCGTTAATTACGCCACCGTAAATTACGGTGGCGTAATTAACAACAAGGTCCCTTAGCGCCATGGATTTTAACACCTGCTAAAAGCAGGTGTTAATTCCTCCATGGCGCTAAGGGACCTCGGAATCAGGCGGTAAGGGTCGGCGCTGTTTACGCCGCCGTAAACCCCTTACCGCCTGGGTCGTAATGAGGCCCAGTATGTATTAGGTTCTATATAGGAAGACGTATAACTCCCTAAGGTACAAGAATATGGGCTAGGAGGTGAGTAGGAGGGTATGGCATGTGGGCACACCAGTAGCAGGGTAAGATGTTTTTTAAGACCTTGATATTCAATTCCTTTCTGAAATGCAGGAAGGGGTGGGATAGTCTTTTGTGCAGTGGGTGGTATTACAGAGTAGGGAGGCATATTTAAAGAGTATTGATCCCTAAAAGGATATGTTATTTCAATATTCATTGGAATATTGGGAGAACGACTGATTGCTCTGAGTGCAATTCTTAATTACCACTTTACGCTCATAGCTAAAGCATTCTCGCAACAGAAAACCGAGTAGGGAGAGATGGAAGGGGTAGGTGGATGTCCTTCCATGTGCTAATAGCAATATTGATCTTGATGCCCATCAGTAATGATAGTGCTTATGCTACCTCTCCTACAAATTATGCTATATACAATATATATATATATATTTGGCTATTTATAACACGCTTAATACCCAGAGGTTTCTAAGCACGGCCTCAGGGATCGAACCTGTGTTGCTCCATGTCGTCTTGCTTCCAAGGGTAGCGCATTGCCCCTGAGCTATCCTCCCAAGACAATGTCCTCCCCCTCATATGTTGGTTGAGGGCCTATAGTGTCAATAACCAGGCTCGGCACTCAGTAATGCTTTATTAATCTTATGCCAGTGAACAGACTGGCACATTCAATGGATCCCTATTATAATCTTAAAAGTAGTTTTCAGAGACTGTAAAAGGTTCATGAACAATACATATAAAAAAATGCAGTTACACTGAATATGCAGATTTACCAAATGCTTCAGTGTGTGCAGCTAACATTATGGAATTAAGACAGGAACAGGCGTTGTAGGGCAACTCCACAACAACCAGACATAGAGAAAAAAACACTTGGCAAAAAGGCTTGGTGCACCCTTTTGCGAGAAGAAAAAGAGCCTTATTTTGTGTGCAAAAAGGAAAGGGCAACAGGATATTATAAATCCACTGCCGCACAGCTCTCCTATCTCATCAAAGTGGACTTCACCTTATAAACATGAAAATCATCATTCATGACGCATTTGTTGTGCATTATTAATAACCCACCCTCATTGGCTACCACCTATTTACATGCTAATAGTCACATATGGACCCTTCTCCAATTGGTCTGTCATCTCCTCCATCTTCTCCACATGTGGGTGATGGCTTCTCCACCTCAGAGCGCTGCAAAGTTATTGGTTAAACTTAAAAAGGCACCACCCTGTCTTTAATCCTGACCACGTGATATGCACTTGATCGTCAACATGAACTCAGCAGATAACTTCACGGTCAGCCTGGTCCTTGCAAACAAAGCAACTCTTTTCTCACCCAGGCGTGCAGGCCCCCCATCGTGCCGCCCCGCTGCAATCTTATAACTTTGGCATAACCCTTTGCTCTCCCTGGACCTTGTTGTTCCCTGCTCCCCCCTGTATCAGTTACCCCTGGCAAGAGGTAGACCTGGTGTCCCACTAATCAATCCATTTCACAAAGGATTTAAGAGTCTTATTCTCCAGTATGGGGTCGGCATGGATTCACATGCTCATGAATATTCCCCGTCATCAGGCTGGGAATCCTTGATAAAAGAAAAAACTGGTTTACTGTCACTCTAAAACTGTATTTCTCCTCTAAACCAATCAGGATGAGGCATGAACCTACTTGGATGAAGTGTCAAGGGCCTTGCCTGACTTGAGCCATGCTGCCAGCCTGCTATACCTGTCTTTCTTTGTTTTCTTCGAGAAGCCCAGGCATATCTCGCACCCATCCTCGTGTTCCGGGTGCAGATAGTACAGATACTTTTGATGTTTGTCCTCTACAAAGACGTACCTTAGCCCGCATTGGATGCAGGGCTTGAAAAGGGTCCTTCCCTCCTTTTTCTCCTCCTTCATGGTCGATGGGCGCGACGAAGGCCCAAGACGGCCTTCCAGAACCTTTGACGAACAAACGCTGTTGAGGGGTGTGCAACTTCACCGACAACAGATGAAAAATAGAACTTTTCCACAAAAAAGGCGGAAAGAAGTATAAAATAGCTCAGAGAGCAACTTGAGGACTCCCAACACTGAAACGTGCAGTCAAAATCTGCAGATGGCTGCCAGAGGCAGGGCTTAGGGAGAGGACTGTCATTGGATGGGTGCAGTATGACCCAGAGGACAGTGATTGGTTAAGAGGAGAGATACAGTTTTAAAGTGAAAGTGAAACTGTTTTTTCTTTTACTGAGGATCCCCAGCCTGATGACGGGGAATATTCATGAGCATGTGAATCCATGCCAGACACATGCTGTAGAACACTAGTGACAGATAAATAACTTAAACCTTCCCGCACATCTGGTAGTTCAAATAGAATGACTTATTCTGGGGGGTGCTAGTGTCCGAAATCTCAATTCATGTTTTGGCAGCCCAAGACTCCTGCCCCGGCTCCCAGGAGTACTAGGCCTCAGGCATTCTCCCGTTTGGCTGTGCATATTCATGCCTAGTTGTTCAAAGTTCTGCTAGATACATTTATCTGTGGTTGACCTGTACCTGGGGAATGGAATGTGATAATCGAGCAAGAGATGAGGATAGTTCTGTGTCTCTGACACAGCCTGCGAGGGTTCAGGCCTACTTTTAAATGCTGCATTAGTTCATGTTATAAATGTTGTGCACATGCAATGTATCCTGTGTGTCAGTATTGAAAAGCAAATTGTTAGTTTCCTCTGTTTCGGCTTCCAAAATACGTGTGTCTCCACGACATTTAGTTTCACCTAAAAGGATCCCCCAACACGGTCCTCTACACATTTGACACGTGTTTATATATTTTTCACAATCTGAATCGCTTTGGAGGGACAGTGATTTGAACATGCATACCAACATTCCCCCCTTTAGTTAATCCTTTATTAACTAACTTCTCCTTTTATCTCTTTATCTGCTTCATCCTTTGGAACCCAGGCCCTACACACAAACTGCCCCCTTTCCACGCATACTTCTCTGGAGTGCATGTGAAATATATGCAATACCCATCCCCCGCTAAGCCTACCCAGTGCCAGCATCATCTGGCACATGCAGAACAACACCAGTAGGAGCACCACAATTGGAACCAGTATCTTCACCACTGCCCCAAGCCTTGATGGCACCCATGAAAACAATGTGTCGAACCAATCTTCGGCCTACTTATCCGCTTCACTTTCCACACCAGTCTTTAACTTGTACAATGCCCCTATGGGTCAGGCACCCGTTCTCTGCTTCATTTGGGAGTATGTACTTGCAGCAAGATAACCCTATCTTTTTGCAGACGCCCCCTTTCATTGCTGTCAGAAGATCCAGGACATAACGGTTTTGAAGCATCATCAACCGGATCACCCTCAGCTCACTCTTGATAGCATTTAGTCCTTGTTCAGTATCATTCGCCAACTGGATCACTTACCACCGGACAATCTGCAACCACTTTGCATTTGCTGCAGCCTGGATACCTGGCGTCAGAAGAGACGCAATGAACACCTCCATCTTGATGTACAGCCGGTATTTATCTGGACTTGCTTTGAGCAACTTGGATGGATCTTCCGACAAATCATTTGATCTCTTCATTCGCAGCTTCACCGACTTCTTCTTCTTCCTCATCCCAGGGGGGGTTGGATGAATGCTAGGCTAGATTGCGACACCACATGCTTGGATGCTATTGTCAAGTGCGCTTCAGGCACCACTAGGATAGCTGAGTGCAATGTTGTTAGTGCACACGTGCCTTTGCAGGAAAATGGATGATGCAGGTATGCCTGTTGACTGCATACCCAGTACAGATCCATCAGAGCCGCAGTTCCTTTTGCAAGATCTTGAATGAACATTATCGTGTTGCACTTAGTGTTAGTGCCTACAGGAACAGTCCCACGACCTCAAAAATCGAACTGAGATTCTTCCGCTAGTTGAACTTTTGCTGGAGTTTCTTGTGCTTTAATCAGTGTTAGTTTTGGTATATATGCAGTACATGTTGTGAAAACAGTTCTTATTGATGTCTCCGAAACCTGCCAACCCCCCAGCCATGCAGTTCACCATGCCTTTTCCCATCTGTTCGACACAAACATACTCCATACAATTTTAACATGGGCCGTGGCTTGCATTGGGGTGCACTGTCGTCTTTGGCACACTTCTGTCCATCTTTGTCCATTGGTATAACTTGTTCTGTGTACCCCTGAAACAGACTGTGGACCCGATACAGCACTAAATTCACCAAACACTGGGCTTCCAAGGGCGATATTTCCTGGGGTACTAACATTTTGGGTGCTCAGGAAGTGTGGGGGTTGAGGGAGCAGACATAACTCCCATTATACCTCTGTTTCTCTACCAAGTTCTTATGACTGTACCGCATATTACTAAATTCTGGGTGGTGAACAACATTGTATCAAATACTACACCTTTGTACTGATTGTAATAATTTTCTTTATCTAAACCCCTTTTAACCCGCAACTTTAAGTTCCATATTATTGTGTCATGTATTCTCATTAGTTTAAAATTCACTACAGTGGTCATATAATCACTTGGTGTTGAAACATCGGAAAATGTATTGTTTTCACATCCCCTCATGTTACATTCCACCTCCCTTTTTTTATGACCTAACCATATAAATTCAATAGATAAATATAAAAATAGATCGAAGAAAAATCCACACATGAAAGGAAAAAATATCCTTCAACAAAAAAATCTTAAAACCTGTGATGTTGGCACCACAAAAAACTCACACATGTACATTAGGAAACATCATGTAAATAAATTGCACAAATCAAATATCAATACAAAATTCAAATAATAAAACGTAAATACTCTTCAAGAAGAAATACTGAAAATATTATTTTCACATAAAAGAACACCAAATCAAAAACACTGTTAAAATGCTAGTTTACGGAGGCAGTGTTTGTGGTGCCTTCCTAAAATTAGACAAATGCACCCAATACCTTAACTTTGACTACAAGTGGAGTAGCATACACCACAGTGAAAGGGCCATTCTAACGAGACTCACCCCACCTGCGGACAAAGTTCTTAACATAAACCCAGGAACAATTGTAAAGGTGGCGAGCTTGCAGATTCTGTTTCAGTGCTGTTTTCACCTTCTTCCATTCAGCATGGAGCAATCTGTTGAGAAAAGTATTTAATACACTTTGTTAACTGAGTCAAATATGAAGGAAACTCGTCCCTCAAAATTGATGCAACCCTGTGAGCATCTGATGCACTATGGACAGGAGATAACGGTGCGTGCATATGTCTCCCCATTACCATTTTATGAGGGGAGAGGTGAGGGTACTTACATGGTTGAGTCCTCAAACTGAAATGCACCCAGTTCTTTTTCAATTTAATACAAAGTTTAGGAAACTTAGTCTTCAGCAAACCGTTCATCCTTTACACAAGCTGTTTGCTTGGGGTGATAAATGGAGCACATCTTGTGTTCAATTCCTGTGCTAGTCTGTCTCCAGACTAAATCGGTTGGGGACTGCACACACCCCCTTCTCTGCCACAAAATGTCTCACTTTGCGGTGCCTGACTTTGTTTCTCAATTATTACAGTGACAGAAACTGCAGTATATGGAACTTGCAACTGCATTTTTACAAACGAGGCATGCTTAACGATCTCTGGTACTGGCAACCCTGAATGAACTGTGATAGTAACATAAACCAAGTCAGAATACATTGTAACTCAGCACCCTTGTGCTGCCTCAAGTGCTGCAATGAGTGCAATCAGTTCTGCTTCCTGTGATGAATAATGGCCTGGTAACCTGCGGTTCACAAAATCCTTCTAATCCCCATCCACCAGTCGAACCACTGCTGCACCAGTATGTCGCTGGCCTGTCTCTTGGTCAATAGTTGAGGACCCATCAACAAAAAAACACCTCTTAGTCATCTAAAGCATAGTCACGTGCCTTGGAAATGTCGACCCTCCTTGTCATCATCAGTAATAGCTCAGTTAGAAAAGTAGCAGGGTTCACTGTTTTAAAATGAACAATATGAATATATGGGCTTGAGAAAATCTTTTAATATGCGGAAGCCCTTTGTGTAATCAATGTAGATTTGGACCTCTCTAGTATTGTGAATAGAGCATGTTCGACATACAGCATCAATGAACACCCTGTAACAATGGTAGCAGATTTTCAAATGGCAAAAGCAGCAGTAGCCAATACTTGTTCATAAGGAAACTGTCCCTGCATAACAGAGTCCAGCATGCCACTGTAGTATGCTAATGGTTTGTGACCCATAGTACTGTGTTGTCGAAACTGCGGTCATCATCTGACCATTGGAATGCGAAATAAGATTGAACTCTTTAGTTTAGTCAGGGGTTGGAGGTAAAGGAGCATTGGAGATAACGTTTTTCATGAGGTTCCTGGCAGAATTAAGCAGGTCTAACTATCCTCCCCTCCTTGAGAAGCTGTACGTGGACATGGCGGTGTGGGGTAAACACACCATTTCATGGATGGGCCAACATCACGCCCTTAAAATGAACTTTCTCCCAAGGTTATTGTACATGTTCCAAATGTTGTCTGTACGGGCACCGGATGCACTTCTGAGAGAGGCCAAGGGGCGAATGATTAGGTTCCTCTGGCAAGGGGAAACGCTGTGGGTGGCATACTGTACCTTGCTGTTACCTAAGGAGCTAGGAGGGGTGGGTCTGCCAGATCATACCCTGTACTACAAAGCTGCCCTATTGAGTGTATTGGTGCCACACCTACGTGAAAACCCAGAAAAACAGTGGGTTTACTTGGAGAATCATCATCTTCATCCAGCTACGTATGGGGTATGGCTCTGAGTCCCAATGGAGAAGATGCTCTGAAGGATCAGAGAGCACCACATATTGGGAATGTCGTTGGATGTTTGGAAACATGGCACAGGGGTGAGATTGGTCACTACTTAGCCCTCTCCTTTGAGCCATGTTTGGGCTCCCCTGGTAAGAGACCACCATCCCAGAACCAGAAATATGTCAGACATGGTTTGATGCAGGGCTGGCCAGAGTAGGTCAGTTGTGGGTGGATGGGTGTTTCATAATGATTCAAGACCTTGAATCAACATTACACATTGGGACGTTGTCGGCCTTTCTGTACTTGCAGTTGAAGGGGGCAGCAACTGTGAAAAAGTGGACAGAATCGGTGCAGATGGAGCTTACCAGGATGGAAAAGATTCTGGACATGTATAGGGATATGAAAGGGCTAATCTCGCAGTTATATGCATCACTGGTGGCAACAGGGGTCGGTAGTGTTGAGGGGCTTCGCACACAGTGGTAAAGGGACATGCTTGCGGTTAAATATGTGTAGGAGAGCTTTCAAGAACTCTACGGCCAGCAATACAAAATGCATGGAGTGAAACTATTCCATCGTTGGCATCATAAACCAGTGCGGCTCTCTCAGCATGTTGGCACGTCTGTGGTGAAATAACTGATCATTTTATGTGGTGGGGATGCCGGAAGGTGCAGATGTTCTGGGCAGAGGTCTTGGAGTGGATTAAAGAGGCAGAGGGAGTTGAACGTGGTCTGGATCCCATGATGGTACTGTTTGGTTTAGAGCAGCAGGGGGAGGAATCGAAAGGCACTCCCTCATATGGTCCATTTTCTATTTGTGGCCGCTAGAGCATGCCTGGAAGAGGGAGAAACTACCGGAGAGGGGTAAATGAGTCGCCAAGGCTAAGGACATATACCTAATGGGAGAAATCACTGCTGCACTCCAGGAAGGGAGTTCAGTGTTGTAGGAGAATGGTTGCGATTTCATGGCAAATTTGTGGAACCGGGAGATTTTGGGGCCCCACTTTAAAGCACAATGGGCGACTGTAAAAGGGAGTCCAGTGGAGAATGGGTCACACAGCCCTACCGGCTATTGTTTGGGAGCCTCATAATTGGTGAATGAACTCTGGGGTTTGGAGACAGGGATGAAAGTAAATGTGCAGTAGATGTTGAATAACCATGGTTGTGTTATTTTCTTTTTAGAGTGGGGCAGGAGGGCTGGAAGGGACAGCAAAGGGGACCGGAAATGATTCACATGATTCAATGTTTAGTATTTTTCTTTTTTTATTTTGTATGTTTGTAAAGAGGTTTGTGAATCTTTTTGTGAAAACCAATAAAAAATGTCAACAAAAAAAAGACATGAAAATTGCAAAACCTTGCGTTTATGGGCTTAGAAGCAATGTTACGTGGTCTGGAAAAGGCTTGCGCAGCCCACCAGCCGCTCGGAACACTGTTACCCCATGTCCTAAAAAGGCTGCATTCCTGATGTCCAACCCAAAATAACGTTTTCTTTTGACATGGCAAGTCATACCATGGATAGAGGCACTCTGCCAGTACAAACATCTCCATCACATATAAGCCATGTCATCCCTATAGCTACTGTTATAATATGATATGATATGATTGGTTATTTATAACGCGCTTAATACCCAGGGTTTCTAAGCGCTGACCCAGGGATCGAACATGAGTTGCTCTGTGTCGTCTTGCTTCCAAGGCGAGCACGTTTCCCCTGAGCTATCCTCCCGAGACACTCACTCCTCAACCTCCATTGACAATAATAACTCTTTGCTGAACTTGTGCCTGGGATTGCAAAGGGAGTCCCTGTCCCTGGATGGAGTCGAGGTGGCAAATAATGCATCAGCACACTTTGATTATATCATTGGGACTAATCTCTCGGCTACCCGAATCTTTGAAAATGAGTTTCGCCATCTGCCTAAATGTGAGCTTACCTAAGGCCTTGCTAAGGCCTTTCCTCTAACAATTATTGGTGGTTGAAAGCAGTGAACGTGGCGAACAAAAATGCAGTGAGCTGCAGTTTCATCTACCTTCTCCTAGGTGGTCTATGCGCCCGAGAGAGACATGAAAAACCTGTAAGTCTGCCCGGCAGAGAGGCGGGGCAGAGAGGCGTGTGCTCAGCCTGAAGCTGCAGCCCTGGACTTGAATTCAGAGTGCCAGCTGCCAAGTGCTGGTATTCCATCAGACCATAGTCTGGTAAGGCGCACTTGTGTAGGTGTCGGGGGGTGACAAAAGGCTACAACCGCAGTACGACACCCCCCCCCCACACAAATAGACCCAGATAGAGGAGGGAAGGGAAATCGGAGAGTGGCAACTGAGGTATCTGATGCAAACTGAGGTAGACTGAGGCAGCTTATAGGTTAAAGCTCATAGGTATTTTCTTCTGAGCATTAGTTGAGCACGCTGCAGCGAGTGCAATCTGCACCTCACAGTGAGTTTCAGGGAAAGCTGGTGCTACAGTTGCAGTCTCAGTCCTGATCACCAACAAGTCCTTCTTAACCCACTGGTACACGCAGTACTGACGGGCAGTTAACAACCAGTGGCCTGAGGTTCTTCTTTGAAAACATAGCTCTCTTTGCTGGAATTGGAATCAATATTGACTCTGGTACTTCCTTTGTCATGGTGGCAAAACGTAGGAAAGGAAGCAGCAGATACCTCAGTGCAAAGGCAGCAGGAGCACCTAACCCAACCAGACAAGCCATGATAAATTGGGTGGCACGAAGCATGGAGGCCTTGAAAGCAGACCTGCAACCGGGGGAGTGGTTGGGGGAATAGAACTGAATGAATTAAATGAGTTAGTAAACCTACCATCAGATGGTGGTGGCGGTTGACAAGGAAGGCTCTACCCCATTGATGGGGGTGTCTCCAGCCGAGGAGGAACTGTTTGGAAGAGTGGAGAATCAGTCAGCAATGGAAGAATGACTAACATCGTCCCCTGCGAGGAACCCAGCAAGGGACCTGGCAGGCCCACGTTCCTGGGGCACTGATTTATGGGATCGAGCTGGCGGTTCGGCGCGAGGCGAGCTTCCACCTGTTCCAGATTCCAGGCATATATCTAATCCCAACCTTGTGCAGGTTATGGGTACAGCCCACACCCTGCCCCCGCCCTTGTTAAGTGGGGTAATACCCCTACTATGGTGGCTGGCTCATCGGACAGATCAATCCTGAGAGCATTGTAGTATTCTCTTGACTGGTACTATGAAGAGACATGTCTCCAACCACAACCGACAGGAGACAAGACAAAGTTACCAGATAATGCTCCATCATCCCCTGGCCGATGTTCATTGGACTCGTGTGCACTAATCTCTAACTCCGAGCCGGAATCAGACTTGGAGCTGGATATTTCACCTGACACCGAGGTGGGTGCCCTCAGTTCTCCCAGAAGCAGCTCTGGAGTGGATCATTTTTAGGAGCTCCCGATAATCCCTGCAATGATTAAAGACCCCTTGGGTACCCAAAGCTTCCCCTGTCAGTGGGAAGAGGTCGGGAAAAATGATAAAACCAAAAGAGCTGCTGACTTTACCCTATTGGACCCTCAGCCAAATCTATAGCTGCCCCCTGGGAGGGGGAGTTGTGGAGTGTGGCAGGCTCGTCTTCGTCTTTTCAACATGGGCCTTCCGGCGCACAGAACTGTATGGCCTCAGACCATGACGGTGGCTGCATCTAATCTGTTGGAGTGGGGGTAGGAGGGTCAGCACAAGAGCAAGAACACAAACAGTACAGACAAATTTGCAGAACTATAATGACTGCCAGCGTACAATCCAGCCACCAAAGGAGGTTCTCTGGGGAGGATACGTATAGCCACTGAGCAGAGGGCTTTATCGAGTTGCAAGACCTGGCAGCGGTTATCCCCAATGCAGATGGCAACAAAAAGGGAAATAATGCTCCGGGTAAACAAGCAACTCATAATCCGGCAGTGGGTAAGCTGCAAGCGGACTGGGGAGCAGCACAAGAGCTGGTCAAAGAAGATCCTCTTAGTCGTTGGAGGGAGACCAACTTGATTTGCTGTTTTAAGGCGCTAACACATGGAAACAAAAAGGCCTATAAAAGAGCATTAGTGAAAGCCCTGTCAGAAGTCTTGGGAGTGTCAGACATTTCATTTAAACTGTTCCCCACTATAAGAATGCTCTCAGATTGTATGTTTTGTAAAGGGTGCAATGCCCGCTTTAGTTTTGCAAACCTATATTTCCGGCTCTGTATCTTCAATTGTCGTGACGCCCTGAGGGGGATTGAAGTGTTCAAGGATATAAAAGTGGAAGTTTGTCATCTTAATAACTCGTGGCATTCAGAGTACACAAATATGGCTGAAGAGGTGATCTTGGCGGAGAGGAGCACGGCCATGGCCCTAATGGAAACATGGTGAGGAATTTTGACCTGACAAGAGCTGAGTCAAGACTGCGGCAGGTCGAGCTTGGTCATTATCGACCCTCGAAGCAGGCCTTGGAGAAAGTATATGCATGTTCTATTCATGTTGCCCCTTAGAACCAGCTTTGATGGCCCAACCGGGAAGAAACAGGGCAGTGGGTGGGGGTCAAGGGAGATGATGTCAAAGACATTAACTCCAAATGGACTGGTGAGGGCTAATACCATTGCAAGCAGGTCATTTGGGCACCATTCCCGGGCCCCAACTGACCATGGTAGCATTGAGGAAAATGGTATTCTTCCGCCAGAGGGGAAGGGGGGAAATATAAAAACAACTGGTTGAACACAATATCCAGCAGGTGTGTTAAGGAACGCAGGGAAAATATCTGTTATCATGGACTATAGTGTGTTTAAAACGAAAATAACTGATCCTGCCACTGAGGACAACTTAAAGTATGATCTTATTCTCCTCCAGGAGACATGGTTAGAACAGGATATAGTGCTAGAAGGTTAAAGGGCTTATCGCATAAAGACCAAAAGAGGTAGAAGAGGAAGATCGTATGGAGAGCTGGCATCATTGTTTAAAAGCACCCTCAATTGCAAGTTAGTAAATCTAGAGGAGTCAGCCGTAGTCCCATTACAGGTATTTGAACTTGAAACAATAGATGGCGCATCTGTATATGTAGCCAATGTATATAATAGGGCACCTGCTGTAAAAGTGCCAAATCCCCTCAGTGCAATACAAACAAGCCTTGAGGGATTATGGGAGAAACTGCATGGGAACAACGTATGGTAGTGTTGATTTGTGGGGGGATTGGAACCTCAAAATGGCAAACGGGCCCCCGGAGGTGCTATATGACCCTGAAAAAGACAAGAGTGTTGAATATTCCTACGCCAAGGATGAAGCACCCCAGATCTTGTGAAGAAGGTCTGAAACTCTGGCACTGGTTAGTCAAGATGGGCATGAGATTGCTAAACAGAAGGATAGGAGACGATATTCCAGGTCAAGTGACCTTTAGAAGCACTAGAGGGTGCTCAAAAATCGATTATTTTATGGTGACGGCAAATCTGTGGAATCAGATAGTGGATTGTAGTACACAGTCAGCCCTTTTCAGTGATCAGTATGGCTTGGCTTTGGTGATCATGTTAAAAGCAATAACACCATGCAGGAATATAATTAACCACTTTGAAGGGCTGACCTGTACGGGCTTTGCTACTAAACACCTGAGTTGGGAGACAAACCCTGGGTAAGGGATCAAATTCTGAAGCTGAACAGTCAAAAATGAATGTTGTGATGATTGGACAAGCTGGTGAAGCCAGAGTCGATAATTCCGAACTATGAGGACTTCACAAGAGGTATACGGGGGGGGGAGGGCGGTTCTGTTAAAAATGGCATTGGGAAGGAAGAAACCGAATGGCTGGTTTGATGAGCAGTGCAGAGCAGCAAGAAGGGTGCTCTTTTCAATACTCAAGGGTAAACCTGCGCAGAGGTGTGAAATTATACAGGCAAGATCCTCCTATAAAAGAGCTGTACAAAAAGGGAAACTTCAAAGTGACATTAGTGCTTCGGAAATCCCTGGAGGCAGCCTGCTTGGAAAATAACTCAAAAAGCTTCTGGGTTGCAGTGAATAAAACCTATGCATGTTGAGTGCAAGTTTCGGGTCTAGAGACTATGATCAAGGAGAGAGGCTGGGTTGCGCATTTTTCAAAACTATAACAGCACTGCCATGGGCGCAGGCGCCTATGAGGAGAAAGAAAGTAGGGAGGCTCAGGCTACTTGGGGCAACATCTTGCGAGCATTGAGTAACCATTTGAAATTCCACTATCCAGATGTAGTAAATTAAGAGTTCAAAAAGGAATAGAGCACTAGGCTTGGATGGAATTCCTGTAGACTACTATCAAGATGTTGAGATTTGGGAACCCATACTAGCGGGTTGTTCAATGCGATAATGGTGACATTGTCCCGGAAGAAGGCAATCCTTGTGCCTCTATTTAAGAAAGGGTGCAGAGAGTCTTCTCAATCTTATCGGCCTATTTCACTTCTAAATTCAAGCTGTACAATTTTTGGGAGATGTCTTTTGAAGACAATAGAGGACTGGGTGTCAGTAAATTCAATTGTATCCCCAATTCAACTTGGAAGCCATCCATCACTGGGCTCTTTTGACCAATGCCTTAATCTCTATTTGATTATTGCACATTCACTGTGTATAAAGAAAGAGCCAGTGTAGCTTGCATTTATGGACCTCGGCACTGCTTTTGACAAGGTCACCTGAACAAAGGTATGGCAGGTGCTGAGGTCCTATGACTTTCCACGATGGGCCTTGGCTCTCCTCATCAATGAGAATAATGTGGAATGTGTAAGATCTGGGGCAGAGGGTCACTGCAAATCTTGGTTTCCAATTCAGGTCGGGGTCAGGTAAGCGTGTGTACTTGCCCCAATGTTATTCTCCCTGCATATCATTAAACTGCACAAGTCCTTAGTGGATTGTCATGCGGAGGTCCCAAAATTAGGGGCTATGTCACTGCCAGTCCTAGTTTATGCGGATGACTCCGTGCTGATAGTCCGGACCCCAAGAGCTTTGCAATGACTGATTTACAGTTATGTAGCGTTTATAGGAGAATGAGATCTGCAGGTCAATTCTAAAAAATCTGCAGTAATGTACTGCAGTCCAACTAGGAAGAAGGGGAAGTTTAGTACCATGTGTTGTGGGACAGATCAAATTCCACGTGTCGACTCATTCGACTATATGGGGTGTGTTTTTATGAGCCTTTTTCTCCTGAGGCTGACTTTAAAAAACAACTGTGCAGTATAAGACAGTCAGTAGGGGGCATTTTTCGCTTTATGTAGGGAACATAGGCAGCAGCCACTAAAGATAGTTCCAACGATGCATGTGGCTAGGACTAGAGGAATCTTAAAATATGGCGCTGTGATTTGGGGCTTTGTGAAACATGAAGAAAATGCTTTCTGAAAAAGTTGTTGGCCCTACCACTGTCAGCACCGAACATTGCAGTCCACAATGAATTGGGCTTGAGCTATATCATGGATGATGTGGCAAGAGAACCAGCACTTTATAAGAAACATTGCTAAGCACAATGGGGTGAATCAAATGAAATGTCTC
The DNA here is from genome assembly GCF_040938575.1 of Ambystoma mexicanum. Classification (NCBI taxonomy): domain Eukaryota; kingdom Metazoa; phylum Chordata; class Amphibia; order Caudata; family Ambystomatidae; genus Ambystoma; species Ambystoma mexicanum. The sequence continues at coordinate 1,085,050,520 of NC_090926.1, read as the reverse complement.
CGTTATATAAACCAAACATTACAGAATTTAAATCTGCAAGGGCATTTTGACATGCCAAGCCTACTGACTAGGGCGAGGAACCGTGAAATGGAAAAGAGTGACACGCTACATTTATGGTAAAGGGACATTTTGGAGACAATAAAACCATTGAATAGACATGTCATGTTATTATCAACAAATGAAATAAAAGATTATTTGGCTTGGTCCCACAAGAAATCACAAAGAAGTCGCATCAAGAGAGCCTGGTTTAATTGTCTGCCACTGGGGTAAGTAATATCAAAGAGTACTGGATTAAGTGTTCATGCTGTCAGTCCTGTATGTGGTGCGGGTTTAGAGGATTTTGTACACTTCCTGTTTTTTGGCCCCAATTACGCTGTGTTAAGAAAGTGGTTGCTGGTCCTCGTTTTTAGAGGGAAAAGTATGACCCAGCGCTTCTTTTTCTGTTGAAAGCAGAAGCCCCTCTGACAGCCTGAGGCCTGTTGATCTTTGTAAGTAGGGCGGTGAAAATGCACCTGAAGATTGTACAGGATAATACGGGGTAAGAGGCCTTTTTATTATCAACCTGAAGTACACCTTCCCTTCACGTAGGTGGGTAGAGTTTGGGTGTTTTTTTTTATACCACTGTTCAATTTGAAGGGGTTGGCTGAATTTTTCTGTTTTAATATATAGATTTTGTATTACTGTTGTATATCTGTGTTTTGTACTTTCGTGGATACTTTATCTGAATAAAGTGTATTGATTTCTAAAAAATATCCTGTCGGGGGAATATCAGAATTTCTATAACTTGCAATTCTGCTGCATGGATTTCTCAATGTTCATTTATCTGAATGAATAATACTTTGCAAAAAATGTACTACATGAAGTCAGAATGGTAGCCTGTTAAGAAAATAATTGAGCATGCTTACAAAACAAGGAAAAATAAGTATAAGGTTGGTGCATTCCATGGTGATTAAGAAATAAAAATGCAATTGAATGAAAACGTGAATTATCGTGTTTTTGTGATTATGTCAATACTTAAAACTATCATATTAACATTGTGTGTAAATTTACCTTTTTTCAGTGATACAGTCTGAAAGCACAAACAAATACTGGAAGTGGAGTATTGAAAAATGTACAGAAAAAGGAACCTCAAAAAATATGCTGCATAGGAGAAACGACGGTATTCCTTTCCAGTACCCAGATAGGGGAGAAACCAGCAAAAGAGAAACCTGTCCCCAACAGAAGCAACCAAACAATGTTAGCAACAGACAAGACAAAGACACATTATGTAGAAAAGACACATGGACTGAATGTTGGAAAAACTGTGTTGAGGGCTTTGATCATGTTGTTCATCAAAGAAAGCATAAAGGTGAAAAGAATTATAGATGCAATGAATGTGGCAAAAGCTTCAGTGAGAGAACCACTCTCATATACCATCAGAAAGAGCATGCAGAGGCCCAGAAAGATCAAACATATTCATGTGGCTGGTGTGGCAAGACCTTTATTTCCAGCTCAAATCTGATTTCTCATGAGCGAACCCACACAGGAGAGAAACCATACACATGTGCACAGTGTGGGAAAAGCTTCATTCAGAAATACACTCTTATCAGCCATCAAAGAACCCACACAGGCGAGAAGCCATACCAATGCAGTGAATGTGGGAAAAGGTTCAGCGATATATCGTCACGTAATAGACATCGGATACTTCACACAGGCGAGAAACCATTCAAATGCAGTCAGTGTGGAAAAAGATTCAGTGACCGATCAAATCACTTGAGACATCAGAGGAATCACGCACAAGAAAAAGACACCAACAACCCAGAAAATAACACATACAAATAGTGAGAAATCAGACACATGCACTGAAGGGGAGAATTCAGTCAAAAATCAAAACAATGGTCATGTGCATAAAGCGTGGCAACATGAATGGCCTAATCATCTTGTTAAACATCAGAGGAATTATGCCTGCGAATGCAGTTGTGCCATGACTTTTATGCCAAACAAAACTCAGTTTGAGGAATAAAACATGAGAAACCAAGTGGGTGGCGGATGCACACAGATACTTCAAAATGCTCCTTTATCTCGCGGACCACTGCTTGGTTCAATACATGGAGAGTGATGAGTATTGCCTTCAGTAAAGTCTGAGCAGAGCACTTCCCTACAGTGGGACTTGTAAAATGTCTGGAGTTAATCTCTGATCATATCCAACAAGAAATTGTATTCACCGCCACATCTGGCTGCGGGCTAAGGCCCCCTTCATTCTGTGTAGGGAAAATACACCATATTCATAGACATTAAACCCCAGGGCAAAACTCTCTCGGTGTGGTATTATCAATTTCTATCCATGGTTGGTGAAGCCACAGGCAGAGAAATAAGTCTTAAAAACATAACCACCTTAAAGCGCACAAGGCTGGTAATTCTGGACCTGGGAATAAACCTGCAATAGAGACAGCATTATGTTTACATGCATCACGTAGGAATGAGGTTCAATTCTATAGTCGCTTATATTCAATATTTAAACCAACCATTTGGCACTATCCCTTAAGAATTCATGACCGTGAACATGGGCTGAGCATGAGTGCCTTATAAAGACATGAGTGAAAAGATATAATATTAAATTCACTAAGTCCCTTTCAAATCAAATACCAATGAAGCCTGAAGGAATACCATTTTCCTAATTTTTTTTTATTACTTGTGTGTAGCCAACATTAGGCTTTTACAAGAACTGAAAGACAGTTGAATTGTATAACAAAGTCACAGCTCTCTGTATGAAGTTTATGTTCTCCTTCCGCATTAAAAATGTTGGATTTTGTCCATTGTCAGTTTCAAGATTTTAGCTGCGGCAATGGTCTATCTGTTGTTGTCGCCAGACAAGAGACGTCTCCACCAAAGGTCTTCTTCGTTGAGGCTGCTGTCTGAAAAGGAGGGGAAGAGATAAGATTTTCTAAGGTCTTGCGTGGCACGGCATGACATTAACAGATGTCTTATCGTTTCCGGTTGATTACTTTTGAAGCATAGTCTACAGTCGCTAGTCATTGATTCTGATCTGATTTCCAGGATTTCCCTGGTCAAGAGGAGGTTGAGCCGTGCTCGGAGGAAAGTTCCTCTCAGCCTTTTGTCAGGGAATTTCTTCACATATGTCATCATCTCTTTTCTTTTGCGAGATATTAAGGGAAGATGGCTGAGAAGTTTGTTGCTGGATACTTGGTCTAGGGTCTTGATCCAGTCTTGATCTTCCATCTTAGTTTTTATCCTCTGAGGGTTATTCGTTAGGTCTTTTTCGGTACACGCGATGGTCTTTAGCTGGGCTTTCTTCTTTGCCAACCAGATGTTTAGGGGTACACAAGAACCTTTGGCAGCCTCTTCGGCGATCACTTGGTAGACTTGTGGGCTGTCCGGGATCAGGATTTTTCTATAAAGTTGCATGCAGCTATTATCTATTATGGCTGATAGGGAGAGCAGACCTAGTTCACGTCGAATGGCTGCGATTGATGTAGACTTTGTAACGTTGAGGACAGAGCGCCAAAGAAAACAATCCAATTTCGGCCATATCATAGAAGGGACCCCTAGACAAAATGGCGTAAACCATTGATGGAATGACTTTTGATTTATAGAATTGAATGGCCGGCATTAGGGAAAACCTTCCGTATTGTCTATCAATCGTTCGGGTTTGAGCTGTGAGGTTTCGGATCTTTGACCAGAGAACTCACTGCATGTGGGCATCGTTTTAGAAGAATCAAAATTAACACCTAGGTATTTGTAGTGTGTGACAGACTCGATTTTGGTTCCTCCCAATGACCAGCTAGGTTTCGCTGATTTCCTTGATGCTTTCTCCAAGGTCAGTATTTTGGTTTTGCTTTTATTGATTTCGAGGTTATTGTGAGTTATGTATGGTGTCAAATGGTCGAGCTGTCTTTGGAACCTGAACAGGGTTTGGTCTACAAGAGTCATATCGTTGGCGCGAACTATTGCTGCGGCCTCCTTGTAATCTCCCAGGAAGGGAGTAAAAAGTGCTGGGGCTAATGGACAGCCCTGTTTTACACCTCTAAAGGAGAGTATCTCTGATGAGAGAAGACCTTGACGACTGAGGCGTACTCTCATTCTTGTATCAGTATGGAGGGCTCGTATGGAGCAAGGATGGATAGAGGACACTTCCATAGTGCCAATTTCTCCCAGAGCTGTCATGATTCCTGCCCCTCATGTCCCCAGCCCTCCAAGATGTCAAGCTGGAGCCAGGCCACGATCACCTACATGGCCCTCAAAGGCCTCTCCATCCCTCCAAAGACCCACTTGGAGTCAGACTTGACGCTTGTGGCACCAGATTCGCTCACTCCCATAGGATAACATTGGGGATTGGACTTGTAGTGCATTGATGGGGACAAGATGGATGCCCCCACATATTTCGGTTCCCAGAACTGCATGTGCAGTCTAGTCTTTTGGGTGTGGTTCAGCCCAGAGACACCTGGGATACCCAGAGACTATTCAAGCCACGCCCAGGCTGAGAAACATGCTTTGCGTTTTCTGCACCTGCAGCGTGACACTCACCGTGTTGGGATCAGTCTCCAGTAGGCCTGCATCTTTCTTCTGCGCTCAGCTCCTGCAAGAACAAGAACACCGTTAGGAACAGCCTTACCTTGCAGCACTTCTGCCCATCATTCATCGCTTCTTCTGTTCAGCGGCCATCTTCGGCGGTGTCATTCCCATCCCGGCACGCCGCTTCCTAAGGAAAAGGGAAAAGAACCGAAAAAAGGCATTAATAAGCATTGAGCATTCAGGACGGAGAGCACACTTTCCAAGAAAACAAGGTGAGCTGTGGATCAAAGGGAAGGGTTGGACCCCGGGGAAAAAGGCGTTCAAGCACAAAGAGACAATAGGGAGTTAAACTCTACCAATCCTGTGTTTCAGGCCCAATCTCCAGTCGAGTAGACTCCAGGGAAGGGTTTGAGGTCGTAAGAGGTCAGAACAGGCTGAGTGATGTCCCCGTGGATACCAGGTGAGCGTTACAGAGTTTGCCTCAATCCACCCGATCGAAAGCTTGGGTGAGGTCCACGAAAGCTAGGTAGACTCTTGGGGCACCTGCTCTCACCCTGCACTTGATTTTAAGTAACATAATATTCACGGACGTGTTAGCATTTTTCAAAAAATGAGTTTGAAAAGGGTCAGCGCACGAAGATGACTTAGCCCATTTTTTAGAATTTTCAAGAAGAAAGGATGAAAACACCTTGCCGATGGTATCTAATAAGGCTATCGGACGGTAATTGGTCGGATCTTCTCTAGGACCTTTCTTGAAAATGGGGACGACCACCGCTGATGTCCATGAAGAGTGAACTGATTTCAAGTCTTTACAACGGGCGAACGGGCGAACATGTGGCTGATCAGGGACGTCCACTCTTCCGGATGTTGCTTTAGGTCAAAGTTGGTTAGACCGTCCGGTCCCGGTGCTCTGGACGATTTCAGCGTTTTGATCGTTCTGATGATGTCGTCTTTGTCTATTCCTATTTGCGCAAGAAAGGCTATAAATCAAGAGCAGAATGTGCTACAGACTTAATAGATTTCCATTACACGTACTGGTTTACCAGTTCAGATTTACAGACCTACCTCACAAGATCAAGAGACCAAAAATGTACTTGTGGTATTGCTTTATAAATTTAAAAAATGATTCAATGCATATTTCACCATCAAGGTTGTACAAATCTGTTGCGAGGTTAGAAGTACGAGTGAATACTATCCGTAAAGAGGAAATAAAGCAAAAAGGCTAAAAAAAAAAACAAGAAGGCAAATTCAATAAATTAGACGCAGAGCAAAACAAAAAGAAACTGGGTGCTCCCAACTACAGTACAAACCAAATTAAGTTCCAGCAATCCGATGTTGACAATGATTTAACATCAGTGATTAAGATAGGCTGATTATAGGCACTTTTGTCAGAATCTCAGTTTGTCTAACATTTTATTTCTCTTAAGATTAAAGTGTAGGTTAATGTGAGGAAGAAATTAAAGTTTGAAATGTCAAAAAATGATATTAAATAGTGACCTCACTCTCGTCCTCAATAAAGGCCTGTAACCTGAAACATTAAAATGTGGCTTTTTAAAAATCTTTATTGAAGGAAAGTGGAAGATTTTCTGCTGGTACAGACAGCGAGAACCCAGAATCAATACTGTTCTGCCTCAGCCTCACTTTGTTCAAATATAAATATTACATTTAAAAGAAAAATTTGGACTCGTTATCATTTTTGTATTTCGTCCTAGACATTGTCCTTTCCAAAGTCTGGAAAGATGCCTGTCTAAAGATTATTTACAATCAAATGCAGTGTGAAGACCAGTGGAGGGCATCAAATTCTGCTGGGTAGATCATGCTGTATAAGGCTTTCTGCTGGACTTGAAAGAAGGTTTCCCAAACCACGTATTCATGATTAAATATTGAAGGCTCATTTAGCTGCAATGAATCAGTGTTGATAATCTAAACAAATGCGTTGCCATTATAAATTATTTAGGGACTGAGAACAGATGTAGTATGTTAGAGGCGGCTGTAAGAGATGGAGCAACTTTGTTTGCCTACATTGTTTATGTTAGCAGAAAATGTTATTAGTACTTGTACACAGTTCATTTTCCTTGTACTCTTTTATCATTATCTAACATATGTTATGTACATCTTAATCATCAGCAGACCATTATAAAATTGGACTTTTCAAATGTATGAAATAATGTATACAGGTCCTAGTTTATATAAAGGTTGCAAAAACATGTGTAACAAAAGAATATGACTGTAATTAGTTTATTGCATTTGTAGCAGTATCCTCAATTGTAGTACAGTCTGTTTGTTCTGAGACCAAGAAAGCGTTGTAGCCTTCATCACTACATGCAGAGAGAAACAGATCACTACAAAAGGCTTTGAAGACAGCGGCCCACAATCTGCCACATCCGGATGGCTCCACTAGGACAAACACCCAGACACCAGGTGAGGATGTTGGAGGCTCTCTGTGTATGAAATAAGAGGGTCAGAAATCCACTAAAACTGAGACATGCGCAGGTAGTTTGGAACACATTTTTTTGCAAAGTTTGGCGAGGCTTGGGCCGGGGGGGGGGGCAAAATTATAGGGGGGGGTGTCCGAAAATGTATTTTTCCCATGGACTGAATGGAGAAAAAATGTGTCGCGCCTACAACCCAAACCGCTGGATGGATTTTCACCAAATTTGCGGCAGGAGTGGCGGCTTGGTCCCAAAAGCATGCTTTTGTAAATTTGGTGAAAATCCATCCAGTAGTTTTTTTAAAACGACCAAAAAGTAGCTCTAAAAAAATTAGTGATATCTATGTCCGCTCCACGGACACACTTCCCAGCTCGCTCCGCGGACAGTACAGCGATTGGATAATCGGCTTACGTCATGTCTACGGACACACAACGTGCTCTCTGATTGGCTGAGATTAGGCGTGCGGTGCGTCAAATTGTTTTGATGCGTCCGTCATATTGGATGCGCGGACATGCGCTGGAAGTGAGCAGAAATCCAATTTTGGGGAGTGTGTTGGTGTGTATAAGTGCTTGGAGAGGGTGGGTGTGTAAGAGATAGGTCAAATGCTGTATTTGTTTAGGTGGGAGAAGGCCGTGATGTGTTCACGCTGTCCGCGGTTGTCCGCAGACGTACTAAACACTGGGCGCACTACTGGCTATTTTAGTTTAGTAAGATGTTGGTTTTGGGTCGTTAGAAGAGCATTGGATGAAGAGGGTATGTATTGAAGAGTTTGTACGTTGGTTGTAATTATTTTTTAGATTAATTGAAGTGCATAGTTTTGAGGTGGATGTATTATGTTTTTGGGTTGTGGTCATTTAGTAGGTGTTTGTTCCTATGGGTGTGTTATGCTGTAATGGTTGTGGCCAGGGCCTAGAGTTTTGGGTGCATGGCTGAAGTCTGTAGGCCATGCACCCAAGACTCTAGGCCCTGGCCACAACCACTGCTGCATAACTCTACAATGCTACCAAACATTTTGATTGTGGTATGTGGGCTGCTTAGGGGAAATGTTTCAAAAATGTGAGTACTGATTGGTAGTAGTGTAATAGTGTTTATAGGATAGTGAGATGATGTGTGGATTGGTGAGGGGAAGCACTTACCTTTTTGGATGGAAAGAGTAGATTTCTTGTGAGTTCTCGTTCGTAGATGCGGTTAATGTAGACATGGATTTCTTTGTTTTTGCAGTAGTAGCGCTTTCTGATAACTGTGCATAGCATGTACAAGCACTTTTCTTTGCCTATGTGTATTCTTTATATTTTATTTACAATCTGTTAGTTGAATGTGCTTTAGAAATAAGTACAATAGTAAGTGCACAGGGCACACCTAACTTCGTAAGGCAGTGTTATTGGATGTTAGGAGATAGAAGAAATAATCGTATGCTTTTTTTAAAAAAAAACATTTTATTGGTTTCATAACAAACAAACAGTGCACCTTAACATGGTGCATAAACTACTCAAACCCCAACATCCCACTTCTTCTTCCCCTCCCCCTCTTTAAAGTCACTATAAGAAGGCCAACACGGTCCACTAGTCAACAACTGTCTCCTCTTCTCCATAATCCAGGGAGCTATCTGTGTCCAATTCTTCGGGTCCCAGGCCTGTCAGAGATGCAATCAGATGTTGCCACGCCATCAATGACTCAGTTTCCTCTTCACCTCCTCTACATGCTGCCTCCCTCCATATCACCGTTTTAGCCTCGGCCCACTGCAAAAGGTCCCTCCACCAGGGATCTACATTGGGTCTCGCCTGAGCTTTCCATCCCATGGCTATCCTTCTTTTTGCTAAAATATAGGCCAGGTCCTTGAGTTTGCATACATGCTTGAGTTTGCGCGGTCTATGGAAGCCCCCCACTATGCATGCCCACAGGGAGTCTACCACTAGTTCGATCCCCTTGCAAGTCAGTCGATCCGCTATTTCCCTCCAATATCTCGCAATTTCAGGACAAGCCCAAAACATGTCTACCATCCCAGCGTTTTCTACCCCACATTTCGGGCATTGCTTTGTAGTCACATTTGTGAACTTAGCAATTCTCTTGGGGTTATACATGCTCTATGAGTAATATACAGTTGGATCTGTTGTAATCGGGCATCCCTCAACACTTTTTTGTGGTACCCTTGTGCCCTTTCCCATAGGCCATCGCTCATTGTTTCCCCGCTTTCCTCTTCCCAGTCCTGCCTCGGCTGGACCACCTCCTTTCCTACTTTAGACATCAGTATCTCATAAATTCTAGAGACCTCATGACCCCCGTCTGACACAGTTTGGAACATTTCTATAGCCTCGTCTGGCTGCTAGGTCAGTTCTACTTCAGACCACGTCTTTTTTAGCATTTCTATCAACCTCACGTATGTGATATACTGCCCGCTATGTAGGCCTGTGTCCTTGCTTAAAGGATAGTTCCGGGACTTTTTTTTTATTGTTCCTATGGTTCGGCCATGTGTTTTTAAGCATAACTCGGTAGATCGTAGAAAACTTTCCTATGGACCTTACCCGACTTTTCGTCCATTATCGCACTCGAAATCAGCCGCCATTTTCTGATAATCCTATCATTTCCCCCCATCGCCCTGGCTCACCTGCTTTTGCGGCACTAAATCAAATCCCCCGCCCCTGAGCCTGACATCAGCAGACGCGTACCGCCCATTTCCCAACGCCAAAGCACGTTTCGTGTCAACAATCGCTGCGCCTCAGCTAATGAAGTGTCGCCATGGAAATGGCAGGACGCCTCTTTCCTCAATAAGTATAAACACACCGTTTCACAACACACAGCAGCAGATTTTCGATTCCATTACTCTCTCTGTGTTACTTTGAGTATTCTGTGACTCGTTTCTGTGCTCTGGTCAGCTACCTTCGCCGCTTCGAGGCCTTGTGAACACCTGTACCATCTCTGTAAATTATTTTACTTTCTTTACCACACAATGGCTACAATAATGCCGTATATGTACGAGCCCGAGTACACCGAGGAGGAACTACTGGAAAGGCAAGCACGCGAAAACGATGGGGATTCGGACGGCAGTTGGGAGGACCAGTCAACGGATGAAGAGCCTGGACCATGTCGCATGGACGGCGTCTCCACCTGGTGCACGTGCAATCGGTGCGAGCTAATGCCAACTGAGGCGGAGAACTGCTGCTGCCGTGAAAATTCCGGGTGCTTGGCCTACATTTGGAAGGCGAGCCAAGTCCGCAATGCATCACCGAGCTGCCAGAGTTCAGGGAAGCCTGCCTCTCACGGACCGTGTTGAGGATGATGATGGTGCTTATGCACGAACTTCGCGGCACTGTTCGTCCGCGTAATCCGAGTAACGAGTAAGTATACTCTGGTTGTGATGTCAGTGATGCCACTACTATGTCATGGTCGTCTCCCACATATAAAATTACATCTACATATCATTAGAATGCATGTAAATTGGTTCCATATTGTGCATTTTCTAGATAGAATTTTTTTCAAAGCAGAATGACATTTTTTACCTGAATCGACAGTGATAAGAAAGTTTTGTCATTTTAATACAGTTTGCATCTTTCATTTTCACAGGTGGTACAGGCTGGTGGCCTATCGTTGCTTCACTTGGTGGCTTCACGGGAGGCTCGGACACCGCGTTCGGAGAGTAATACCTGCCTGTGCGGTACTTGCCATTAGACAACATTTCCCCAGCGACAGTGGACAATACCGCGGATTTTCCCTGGATGTGCTGCAACCGGAACTTTATAATGTGTAATGTTTATTATTTATGTTCAATTGAAATTAAGATCTAAAATAAAACCCAACATATATTTTAACAATGGTTGTTTTGATTTTTTAAATGAATCTGGTGTGTCTCCATTGAATAGTCTTCCTGTGCCTTGTCTTGTCACACCACATGTCTCGTTGAACCCATATGCAGCAGACATACATATGTTATTTTGCGGGTTGGCATCAAGCCTCCCGGCCTTGCCTCCTCCCCCAAAAATACTTACCACACCACTTTGTTCAAGCGTTGGCAATAAAAGGAAGGCCGTTGGATTTTATTGACACAAAACATGGTTATAGGTAAATAATCAATATGGTTGATCATAATAAATCATCCTTTTGGGCACCGGGTACAGAGATGACCCCCGCTGGCCCGTGCCGCCTTGCCACCACAGGCCAGCCTGCTGCTGACTAACTGCCTAGGCATCCAGGGTCTCCAGGGTGAACTGCACCCATATATTCTCCTGGGAGGGTGAGGTATTTATAAACTCACCCCCTGCCTTCCATGTACTAGATCCTGCAGCCTGCCTCTTACATGCAGTTAGATGGCCTCTCCTTGGTGAGGCCCTGCGGCAAACAAGTCTTGTCTGCACGACCACCGCCCCAATCCACACCCCCCCCGCCCTATCAAAGGCAGTTCGCACCGGGGTACTTGTGCTGGCAAGTGGAGCTGTCGGGGAGCGATAAAGGCCAAGAGGTGCCAAAGACCATGTACACTTCAAAGTGGTCTACAGAGCATGGGTTGTTGTTCCCATGTCTACCTCCAGACCCCGTGTCTCCTGCCAAGCATCCCCCTCACGCTGGACGCCAACCTGCAATCCACATAAGTGTGTCTCCATTCACGAGTCTTCCTGTGTCTTGTCTGCACGACCACCGCCCCAATCCACCCCCCGCCCTATCAAAGGCAGTTCGCACCAGGGTACTTGTGCTGGCAAGTGGAGCTGTCAGGGAGCGATAAAGGCCAAGAGGTGCCAAAGACCATGTACACTTCAAAGTGGTCTACAGAGCATGGGTTGTTGTTCCCATGTCTACCTCCAGACCCCGTGTCTCCTGCCAAGCATCCCCCCCTCACGCTGGACGCCCCCCTGCAAACCGCATAATGCCACGACATATACACGTCATTCATTCACAAACACACCCCTGTTTCGAATCCTTTATAACCCACTTTATATTTCTAATAAGCACTTCTTTGCGCTTTGCTAGTCAACCCGTGAAGGTGCTGGTTAGCTGCTCTTCGTCTCTGTGAACTTCCGTGACCACTCCGAGGAAACTCCTCAGTTTGCAACCTGTGAACTGCTCCCTGTTCTATGACAAGAAACTAATTTGATCCCTGCATCTAACTGTTTGTTCGTCAAGGTAAGGCCATGTACCATAATCATTTTGCGTTCAATTTCTTTTCGTTCAAGACAGTACATGCAAGGAACTAGTCACATGTTCTGAGTCTAGTCAAATTATCTTTCTATTTTTTTAAAGTTAATCAAATACTTATCCGCATGTGAATAACGTGTATAGTTCCAAGAACCAAAACGAACCTTGCATTGAACCTTTTATGTGTCATTTAATTTTTTAACACATTGGTATTCATAGAGAATTGTTGATCTTTACTTTTCAGAACTTTCCACAATGCCTGCCTGTTCCATTGGCGGTTGCCCTTCGAAGACCCATAATAAATCTGAAGGTACTATAAGGCATGTTTTCCCTAAAACAATAGATCAGATAAGAGAATGGGTCCGATATTGCGGATATCCACCGTCTGAGCTTGAAAGTAGAGTCCTAGAAGTCTTTGCGGACAAGAGGGGTGATCGATACCGCATCTGCAGCAGGCACTTTAGCTCAGACATGTACTCCACATCATTGCTAATAAAGAAGAACACACCGCGAGCGAGGCGAAAATTGCTCTCAACCGCTATTCCCACTCTATTCGTCCACATCCCTCCACTGGTGAGTCAAGTTTACGTATTTATCTCTCGGCCTTGCGGTAGTGTGTAGCATTAGCTAACAATAATTTCCCCATTTATGTATCCACTCAATATGAAGGCGGAAGATTCTCCATCCGTGTCGTTATTGCAGTCATCAGCCACTTCAAGCGCCTATCGGGTAATCTTACTTGGCTATTCTGCCACTGACTTGTTTTAGGCATGTAAATCAATAGTTTTAATTTATCGTGTAATTACTTTACCTAATGGTACACCCTTGTACTCGTCCTCTAGTCTTTGTTTTCAGTTATAATTATTGTTATCCAAAATAATGCAAGTACTGTCTTTCAGGGAGATGCTGAGGAGTCCAACGTATTGACGACTACCGTTGATGTCACTCAGATGCTCGAGGTACGTTTCCGGACAGTTCCAACGATGGAGATCATCAGATCTTGCATTCTTGTAGCGTGATTGTTACACACAATGTTTCTTTCGTTTTTAGCCATTGATATGTCCTTCTGTCGTCGCCCTCCTATGTGTCTTCTTTTTTCAATATTGTGTTCATTACTAATGAAAGTCCTATGTTTCAGGGAGTCGATGGAGCATTAGTCCAAGAAGAAGGGGGATCATGCAGTTACGGGTCGGCGCAACAGCTTGCAGAAGTGTGCACCGCAGTTACATCGTCCCTTGATGTTCTTATGCATTTCGAGGTATGGATACTGACAGTTCGATCAAGCGAAATCATATGACGTGATTACATCCGCTATACTTCCTTCTTTATTAACGCAAGTACTATGTTTCAGGGAGATGACGGACCTTCTTCTACAAGAACATCACCCCTAGTAGTTGATGCAGATCTCTGGGTGGTGACACTTCCAACGATCGAGCAAATCGAATCATATTTACATATCCATTATTTATTTTAGACAACTGATCATTTGTGCAGGTCTATTTAGATGAGCCGTTGACGCCTGCACAAAGTTTCTGTTCTTTTTATCAAAATAGAAAACCATACTAATGCAATTACTGTGTTTCAGGGAGTCACTGAAGCATCATCTTCAATAATATCATCAATGGAAGTCTATGAGGAGCCAGAGGTTTGGATCTTGACAGTTCCATCTAACTAGATCAACTATGCGTGAATAATTGTCGTTTGAATGTTCTACACAAAGCGTTCATTCGTGTTTTGCTATTGAGATGTACGTGGGTATTGGTCCCCAAGTACATTTTGTGTTTTCGATATTATTATACATACTAATGAAAGTTCTATGTTTCAGGGAGTCGATGGAGCGTCAGTGCGAGATGGATGTGCTTATCATGAAAATATAGTCGTTGCAGCGCAAGAGGAAGTGGAGACATGCACACACGAGTCGGAGCAACAGCGTCCTGATGTTGAAGTTCGAGGCAAGAAAGTTTCAAAGAAAAGAAAGCAAAAGAAGGTTAGTGTCCTGGTCACTATATTATGGTGTTTCACTGTTAATAGTTCAATACTGTAAGTTGTGTTTAAACTGAACATCCCTTTTCCAATCTGTCCTCTAGTTGCGAGTGGGTGTACGAACTAGATCTACACAGACAGTGAAGCGAACGAGAGATGTTGCTTGTCAAACCTTTTGGCAGGGACTTGAGACTGGAGATGCATCGTGCCAATGGGAAGAATATGAAGTGATTGACAACGGAGCTATACCAGCACCAGCCATTGATAGTGAATGTCCTCCTGGTAGTTCGGATGCAGTCGGAGATCAATTCACAGAATCCACACCCGCAAAAACTAAGACCGCGAGAAAGTTGAAGAAATTGTCTTATTCACCCATCGCCGGAGAAGGAACAGATGTTGGCCCTCATTACGACCCTGGCGGAGAGGGGTTTACGCCAGCGTAATGCATGGCGTACCTCTCCGCCAGATTACGACTTCCCGTAACGCCATGGTGATTTTTACGCCTGCTTTTTGCAGGCGGAAAAATCCATGGCGCTACGGGAGTTGTTGTTAATTACGCCACCGTAAATTACGGTGGCGTAATTAACGCCTTCCCCACTCCCATTATACCCTATGGGGCAAAAATGGGAATGGGGAAGGGTAAATGGGGATTGGGGACTTACCGCCCCGCCAACCTCGGAATGGGGCGGTAAGTCCGCCAACCCCCATGGCGGAGTTGGCAGCTCTGCGCCATGGTCCATGGTGCAAATTGCACCATGGATCTCCGCCAGGGTCGTAATGAGGGCCGTTGCAATGGAAGAGAATGAAGTGGACTACAATGAAACACCATCAATATCACTGAACATAGCGGAAGACGATATCGGAGATTCTACCTTTCATGTGAGTGACATGTCCTCAACGTTACAGGCCGAACCAGCTGGGATGCAGAGTGACAGTATAAGGAAAGAGGCCAAATTCATTGTATTCGATAGTTGTTTGATTGATATTATTATTCGGTTGAAATGTGGGCATTCGGTAGGTGGGGAAGTATGTGGGGAGCCATTGATTAATGTGACTCGTGCAATTCGAGGCACTAACCTTAAAATACATGCCACCTGTACAAAATATCATCCTTTCTCATGGTCTGCACAACCCATGCTGGGACAACTGCCAGCAGGCAATCTACTTTGTGCAGCGGCTGCACTTTTTAGTGGTTCAAGTTTTAAAAAATTAGAGTCTTTCTTTCAGTTTGTGGGAATCCATTTCATTCTGAAAACTCAGTTCTACAAATACCAAACCGATTATCTATTTCCAGCCATTAGTGAAGCTTGGAGAATGGAAAAAATGTCTATTGATAGTACATTCGCGGGCAAACGGTTCAGGCTAGCCGGTGATGGACAGTGCGACAGCCCAGGATTTTCAGCCAAGTACTGCACCTACCACTTTCAGGACATGGAAAGTAAGAAAATTGTGAGTTCGGTGGTCGTGCAGGTGTCACAAAGTACATCCTCAGTGGCCATGGAGAAAGTTGGCTTTGTAGCATCATTGCAAGAACTACAATCGCGGGGAATGGTGATCGACCTGATAGCCACGGACAGACACGTTTCAATTGGCAAGACAATGAGAGAAGAGTACAAAAATATAAATCACCAATTTGACGTTTGGCATCTTGCAAAAACAATCAATAAAAAAATGTCTGCTGCAGGTAAAAATAAAGAAACGCAAGGTATTTCACAGTGGTCCAAGTCAATCAGCAACCATCTTTGGTGGAGCTCAAAAACATGTGGAGGTCGTTGGAAATTCTACTGGAAAAATGGCGGTCAGTAATGCTACACTGTACAAACGTTCACCGTTGGAACACAAACCAACATTTCCACAATTGTGAACATGGCCATTTGTCCACAGAGGAGGCACGGAAGAAGAAGTGGTTGATTCCTTCATCACCCACTCACAAAGCCATTGAAAAGATTGTATTTGATAAAACTATAACAAGAGATTTGAGGGGACTCACGGAATTCTGCCACACAGGAGATTTGGAGGTGTTCCACAATATGTGCCTAAAGTACAGGCCAAAACGATTGCATTTTGGCATGGAGGGCATGATAAATCGGACTCTTCTAGCGGTCTTGGCACATAACCATAATGTTGGCCGTCAACAAAGTAGGACGACCGGAACTTTAGGGACGCTTCGCTACAATACGGCCTTCACTAAAAAAAGTAAACAATGGGTGATCAAACCAGTGTTTGAGGATATGCAATATGAGTTTATTGAGAGACTTATTGTTAACGTCCTAGATAGGCACATAAATGGAGTTGTGAACGAACCTGTGCAGGGGACAACTGCATTGCCACCCAACATTGCCTCTGTTCCATGTCCACCTAAAGAAGAGCTCATTGAGAAATACACATCACGGTTTAAATGATTGTAATTTGATTGTCTGTTCTCTCGAGTCTCCTCATGTCGCAGGCCCATTGAATATGTGTATCTATGTAATGTGTAAATAAAAGTGATTGCTCAGTGTACATGCAATGTGTCTATCCAACCAAACAGTAATATAAATCATTTTTCAAAAAATATAGAATGTCTCCGTATTTATGGTTCTCTGGAGCTGCAAAGATGGAAATGCAAAGATGGAGTGTAAATTTCAAGTCCTGTGAGATGGCCTTACACTGAATGTAGCTAACTAGGAATGTGTGCTCGTTCAAAGTGAAGGTCAGCTGCTTTGATTTTTTGCTCGGGTGCCGGAATGGCCCACGAATCAGTATAAGGTTCTATTGTTATTTGACCTTGACAGGCCGGGACCATCCCGAAAGACTTCTTTTTGGGGGTGTGGGGCAATAACGTAAGAAACGATAATGAATATAATTTCAGAAACGAAAGCCATTTCATGTTCGTTCATTAGAAGAAATAACGTCGGCATAGAAGGAGTGGTATTTCGGGGCTGCCCTACGCACAGACACAATGGAAAATGCAAATATAATGTAAGTAACTCTTTAGATGAGTTTATACCGCAATTTAATTACTATACAGTAGCTTTAAAGACGGGTTAAGTTGTACTTGTTCGTTCTATGTGGCATATTGTTTTGTACCGCGCACTATCTTGAGGAGAACCATCTCCTTTTACGGAAGCACCTCAAAACCTTCCTCTTTGCTTCTGCTTTCTCTCTCCCTCTCCCCTGCTACAACTGGTCCACTGTCTGCGACCTCGGTCCTGGGCCCTTCCACTCTCCACCTGCACTGCCTCCCTGTCAACCCCTGCACTGGGGGACTGTCTCAGTATCCTACAGCCCCCCCTTGACGTATAATACCCAGTTGCACTGTCCTAGCTATGAAATAATTTCCCGACCTATATATAAAATGAATAATTTTAATAAAGATCTGATGGTGAGACTAATTTCATTTTTTATGTTTGTCAAACAGGTACATCATCCATTATTGTCTGTGTCACGAGTACCAGACACCGGCGGATGGGTTTTTCAACCGCCAGTTGCTTCTCCGCGTGAACAACGTTACCACCCTGACCATTTTATGGGACGATCGCCAAGTACAAGTATGCCCTTACGCGGTACTAACGGCTAGATGCAACATACATACCGTTGTGGTGGCCTAGTGCCTCGTTGTTGGAACAGCCATGCGATTATCAGTGCGACCGCTGAATATTCAAATCGCTGAACATTCTCAAAACATTTGATGTCAAATAAATGTACTTTGCCAAATGTACAATCTTGCCGTTTGCTTTTAAACCACAGTTTCATATACCGAATTGTGGCGCTGTATTGTGAGATGATCTAAGACCCTGTGTACAGCAAAGGAACATCGTGTGCCTCAAAAACGAACTTTTTGGAACGTGAGCAAATAAAAATTCAAATCGCTGAATATTCTCAAAACATTTGATGTCAAATAAATGTACTTTACCAAATTTACAATCTTGCGGTTTAATTGAAAAGTACAGTTTCATATTCCCAATTGTGTCGCGCTGTGTTGTGTGAGCTCATCTGTGTTGATTTCCTGGTTCTGTGTGGAGTCGCGTAGAAGACGCCTGGGCGCGTTTGCCTACGCAGCTCAGTCACGTCACGGATAGAGGCGGGGAATATGAATGTTTTGATCAAGTCTGTTTCAGGGGCGGGGGATTTGATTTAGTGCCGCAAAAGCAGGTGAGCCAGGGCGATGGGGGGAAATGATAGGATTATCAGAAAATGGCGGCTGATTTCGAGTGCGTTAATGGACGAAAAGTCGGGTAAGGTCCATAGGAAAGTTTTCTACGATCTACCGAGTTATGCTTAAAAACACATGGCCGAACCATAGGAACAATAAAAAAAAAGTCCCGGAACTATCCTTTAAGCTATCAAACTCTATTCTGCCATCTCCTTGCCACACATCTCCTACAGTTGTCACCCCCACCGGTTCCCAGTGTTCCCTTATAGCATGTCTCCATTGGTCATCTATCCCCTTTCATGTCACCAAGGGGACCTGCGGGGAGCACGGTGTCTGGCTTCCCAGCATTACACAGGTTCTTTGCAAAATCTTCCTACCCAGGGTCAGTCGCGCCGCACTCCTACTTTTCGGGGGCTCCGTTACCCACATCCATTCATTTAAGAAATATGGTGTACATTCCACACTCAATAGTCTGGACTCCGAGGTGGTGTCCTCGGAGAGCCATCTAGCTACATATTGTAATTGGCCCGCTAGATAATATACCTCAAAATTGGGTAGTTTGATACCCGCCCGATCGTGTGGGTTTTGTAATTTCCATAGGACTACCCGAGTTCTAGTATTATGCCAGATTAATCCTATACACATATTGTGGAGCTTGTTAAAAAAGTATTTAGGTATCAGGTATGGGACATTTGCAAAGTTGTGTAGCAGCCTAGGCAGTACTATCATCATAAGCAATGCCATTCTCCCCATCATGGTTAGGGGCAGCCTTGTCCAAAATGCCATACTGCGTTGAATCCCTTCTACTGCTTGCTCTGCTCATCTCCCACATTGTGATACACATTTATCCCCAGGTATCTGAAGGTGTCTACTGCCCATTCATTCTGTAACACCGGCAACCTATCTTGAGGAATTCCTATATATCTCCCTAGTGGGAATATCATGGACTTCCGCGGGTTTATCGTTATACCCGATATTAGCGCATATCGATCCAGTATCTCTAGAATGTATAGTAAGTTTTCTTCAGCGTAACTTAGGTACAACAACATGTCATCCGCATACAGAGATATCAAGTGCTGTCCACCTTTCGTTGTGATGCCCACCTCTCCATATTGGTATCTGAGGTAGGCAGCCAGAGGCTCCAGTGCTAAAATAAATAGCATCGGAGACCAAGGGCAGCCCTGTCTAGTTCCCCTGCCTAGTGTCCACCTTTCTGATATCACCGACCCTGTCCGGACTCTGGCAATTGGCGCACTATACAATAATTTCACCCATTGCAGATATACCGGTCCCATCCCAAACTTTTTTAGGACTGCTAGTAACCAGGGCCATTTAAAAGAGTCAAAAGCCTTGACTGCGTCTAGTGAGACTAACAACAGTTCTTGGGAGCTACCAGCGGTCTAGTCTATAACATGGTGCAATCTCCTGAGATTATCAGAAATGCTCCACTGGGGGACATATCCTGTCTGGTCATGATGTATCAGGGCGCTTATCAGTGGTTTCAATCTATTTGCCAGCATCGCCGTAAGGATCTTACTGTCCTGATTTAACATTGACAAAGGTCTGTAGCATCCGCAATCAGTGTCTATTTTGCCTGGCTTGAGAAGCGGTACGATGACCGCCTCTCTCAAAGTCTCTGGCAGCCTACCCCGTTTGAACGCCTCATTCAACATGGCCAACAATGGTGGAAGCAGGTCTGCCATGTATGTCTTATAAAATTCGCTTGGGAGGCCATTGGCCCCTGGTGCCTTATTGGTGGGTAGGTTACGGATTACATATTCCAGTTCCTCCAATTCCAGTGGTGCCTTGAGCCGTTCTCTATCAGCTATCTCTAGCCTGGGTAGGGTAATGTCCTCCAGCACTTTGTTTATGTCAATTTCTTTTACTTCTCTTTTATCGGTATATAATTTGCGGTAGTATCCCTGAAAGCACTCATTTACTCATCCCCTTCCGCATACTGTCTCTCTATATATTTCCTATAGTTGAGGTTACATAATCTTTCCCAGTGGGATTTACATTTTTCGGTCAGGTGTCTTATCGCCTCAGTCTTTTCTGCGGATTCTGGGCCCTCTTGCATTTTAGCCTCAATCTCATTTTCTGTGGTTTGCAGATCTGCTGCTATGCCCCCCAGCAGACCGGTCGACTTTGATATCGCTGCCCCCCTTATTACTACCTTGAATGCTTCCCAGAGTGTGCCAGCTGACGTGACGCTTCCAGAATTTAGTTAAAAGTATTCCTGTATGTCTTCCCTGAACATGGCATCCTTCAGTGCTTCCGCACAAAGTTTCCATGTTGGAATCCTAGGCCTGGGCGGCGAGATTTGCCATGTCACCAACAGTGGTGTATGGTCTGATAGTACTGCTGCTTTGTACTCCGCCTCTTTGACCTCTTCCACCATGGAACTAGACACTAGTATGTAGTCCAACCTAGTGTATAAATCTTGTGGGGCTGCATAATGTGAATACCCCCTACAGTTGGGGTGGAGCTTCCTCCATATTTCAGTGAGCTGGAATTCTCCTATGAGAGTGGTCAGGGCCCTTGCAGCCGGGTTAGGCTTGGTTATTTTGTCGTCAGACCTATCCATCTTAGGGTCTAGTGTAGTTAAGGTCCTCTCTTATTATGACCGCTCCTTCCATGTATGGGCTAACAATGGCATACAGGTTTCTAAAATAAGGTGCAGTATCATTTTTCGAGGCATAGATATTAATCAGGTTAACCACTTTATTTCCCACTATCCCTTTTACTACCACATTCTCCCATCTTCTCTTACCTCCTGTTGCAACAGTATGAACGGGACGTGGGGCGCAATCCATATAAGGACCCCCCTAGCGTATACTGTGTATGTAGCCCCCATTATGGTCCCTTGCCACTTCCTCTTTATCAACTCAAGTTTCTCTTTAGTTAGGTGGGTTTCTTGTAACATTGCTATATCTATCTTTTGCAGGCGTAGATACATCATGACTTTGTTGCGCTTAATATAGGTGTTTAACCCGCGTACGTTCCAGGTAACAATTCTGAGGTCCCCCATTTCAGCTATATCCTACTCCGCCCACCCTTCTCCCCCATCTTTTCCTGTACAGATTTAGTTGTGTTTGTAGACCTTCTGTGTTGTGCTCCTATGTCATCTTGATTGATCCCTCCCTCCCCCACTTCCCTCCCTCAAACCCAAACACCCTTCCAACTACCCCAACTCCCCCCTCCCGCACCCTCACTCCCCTTCCCAACTGTTGCCCAGCTTCATCCCTGGATCTCAGGCTAACCCGCATCTAGTCCTGCCAATAGAACCGAGCGGGGGATCCACCCTAGTTGTGTCCCGACCACACTAACTTCAAGGGGTAAGAACTTGCTGTCTCTGCTGCTCCCGCATTAATGATAATGTGCCACTCATTTCCTTTTGACACTCGTTTACTGGGTACTATATCAATTCTACTATTCAAGCTACTCCCTGGTCTCACCCACTATCCATAGCTTCTACTTTCTATCCCGACTCGGAGGGTTTCGCCAGGCTTCCCCCTTCCATATAGTCATCATATTATCTGCTAGTTTAGCCTAGGTCACAGTTAACATCCCCCATGCGACTGTTTCACTTATCTTGGACATTCTGATCTCGACCTTCTGCGTCCTCCGGACAACCCTGTGCGTCTAGCCAGTTCACTGCTTCTTCGGGTGACGCAAAGAAGAACGCTTTCCCTCTGTGCAAGATTTTAAGTTTTGCTGGGTACAGCAGCATGTATTTAAATCCAGATTCACGTAGCCGCCTCTTGACCGCCCCATACTTTAATCGCTGCCTTTGTACCTGCATGCTGTAGTCTGGATATGCTGTGACAGTTGCAGATGATCTGCTTATCGTGCCGCCTTTACGGAAATATTCAAGGATCTTCTCTCTGTCTTTGTAGTTCAGAATCTTGGCTATAATTGCTCGGGGCGGGTCCTGGTTGGGGCTTCCTAAGCAGAGCCCTGTGGGCTCTCTCCACTGTGAACCCTTGTGTGAGCACCCCTGCTCCGATCTCCTGTATCAGCATGTTCTCCACATAGTTTGTGGGGTCCGTTCCTTCCTCCTCTTCCAGCATGCTTACCAATCGTATGTTGCTGCGACGTGCTCGCCCTTCTGCTTCCTCGGCACGGCTCTCAAGGTTACGCACTTGTTGCTGTAGTATATGCACCTCCTTGGCATTGGCTGTGCTGGTCTCCGCGTTGGTTTGTACTTGCTTTTCCAGGCCGCTTGTGCTTTCCGCTAACTTCCTTACATCTTGTCTTCTTGTCCACACTAACCGCGTCAGTTTTGGTTTCTAGTACAGCTTTCAGCTCTGCCATAGCCGTGTCGATTTTGCTTCCCCATGTGGCCTTCAATTTCGCTATGGCCTCTAGGATGTGATGATCGTCCCGAGGCGGGGCGCTCTTATTCTGAGTGGCCTTTTGCTGGTGCAGATGCCTCCGGTGACTGTACCTGTTTGGTGAAGATGTCTATTGTTGGCTGTTTTCCTTTGGCTTTATTGTTTTTAGCCGCCATGTCACCTGCTCCCACACTGGCTTTCTCTGCGGTATATTGTGGTGTCTCTGCTCTGGTTCTTTCCCACTCTCTGGAAGGGGTCTTCTTTGCCTAACAGTGTGTTCGCTTGGTAATCTGAGTTGTGTTTCTGCTTTCCCACCGCCACCGGAAGAGTAACGAGTGAGACAAGTGTTCTCACCACACTTGTAGTTATACTTATGTCGGTCCGGGATGGGGCAGTACGGCTCCTCCTCCCCCGGGGCACGTTGTCCGCACCTCCACTCATGCTTGCAGTGGGACCACATAAGTGTTTCTTTTCCTTCAAACCATCTGGGTTCATCCCGTGCAGCCTCTCCTTAGCCTTCCGTCTTGCCACTTCCTCAGTCACGCTGCATAGGCCGTGTGCCTGATTCTGTGTTCCCCAGCATACCTGTATTCACGCAGCAGGGCTTCACAAGCTCCCTTTCCACATGACTCCCGCAGTGGGGCTTCAGATCGGCAGACCATGTCACCTCGTGTTTGGAGCAAGTCACGGCCACTCCCTGGTCCCCTTTCTTTGTCTGCCATGTTATGATTGTCCATGTAGTGCCTCAGCTGCCAGAGTCGTTGTCACTGTTCCTCTCTGTCTTGCCTTCTTATGTGCGTGGGTCCTCCGGGCCTTAGGGTAGTACTGCCCCTCAGTGTCCGCTAGTCCGCCTCTCTTGTCATGAGGCTTACCTTTCACTGGAATGGCCCATCCAACCCGTGCTAGATATTTTCCGCCTCAGCACCTGTCCGTTGGGCTTATCTCCCAGAGGGTTCCTTCACAGGTCCTCAGCTCTGTTCAGCCCCAAGCCATCATGCTTCAGTCCCCCATGAGCAGGGTGGTGTTGTGTTTCTCCACTTGGAGCCATCGCCTCTCTTGAACCTCCGGGCCCCTCTCTGCAGCGCTCGCAACTGCTGTGCTGTTCCAGATAATTACTGCCAACATCTGCCTGCCAACACCTGCCTGGCGCTTTGTGTCTCAGCGTTGCAGTCAACGAAACTTGGTGGTCTACTTTCTGTCCGAATTCCACCTTAGCACATGCAGCTCCGCCTCCTACAAGCCACTGATGCGTGGTACAAGAGGAGTCCTCACACACCAGTGCGATGACTCTGCCTTCGTGGTCCCAGCATTTAGCAACCAAGTATCTTCCTGCCGGGTATTTCAGAGCTGTCCGACTCGATGTAGATTTGGGGCTCATATGTTATTTCACTCGGGGTGCCGGCTCACCGTTTTGTTGAGTCACGGGTGCAATCCTATGGACCTGCCTATGCAGCGCTCGCCGTCAGCCTGCGGATGTATCCTCTTGTCCCCTCACGGTCCAGTCTCCGACTGGGGAAGAGCCGAAACAGGCCCAGCACCCCCGCGGCTAGGGGCGGTGAAGTTCCTCCCCAAGGGCATGCATGTCTGCGGGCCTGATCAGCCCAAACAGCTCCCGCTTCCAGCTCGTGTGTGTGCTGGTGCACTATTAGCCATTCCTCACCGGCGGCACTGGGCTGGTCACCGGACCGTCGGGCAACAGTTGTCCGTCTCTCAATAGCCCAAAATGCTCCATATCAGCATCTCATGCTACAGGGGCCCATAACGCTGCACAGTTTTTGCCGCGCCACCATCCAACACAGAGAAAGATGCCCCACTATCTTCGACTGTGTTGCAGGGGCTCTCAATCTGCCACGACAGTGATACCAGGGTGCGTGCTTCGATTCCTTTGTTCATGGGAGGCGGCCATCTTGCTTGCCCATAGTCAGGACTCTGTAATGCTCTGTTTTGGCCATAACTTCCTTCTCATAACACGGATTTGAATTCCGTGTGTTGTGCCATGTGCAGCCCTTGTTCACACACCTGTGGGTCCATGTAGGGCATATGAATGCCGTCTCCTTCCTACGAGCATTCTGGATCATCTCTGATTTGCGGGAGCCGCAGAGAAGTACAGCTTATCTCATGGCTGGTAAGCCACACACCCCCAATCGTATGCTTTGTATTTTTACTGGGTAAATGGCAGGAGCTGTATGTGTCATGACCGCAGCCTCCAAGGAGTCAGGTTTCGCCCAACTGCCTCGGAAGCTGGGTCACAACTTCATTTTCAGGCACCCATCGGCTCCCATAGGGGCCTTATGGACCTTGTCCTGGCGCCAGTGGCGCCAGGCTCATAAGGGGACCCAGTCCCGGCACAGGACGTGCCGGGCTCATGATGTAAGGAATGGTGTTTGGGTGGACCTACCGGCTGCAGACCATGCTGCTCACTCCCCTGCAGGATGAAATCCTCATCCATCCATGGCTGGAACTACTTTACCTTCTGGGTGTGGCCAGCACCACTCCTTGGGACTGGATACTGGAACTATTCTGGAAGCTGGGACTTCTTACCTGGGCGAGGCTGCTGTGGAAGGAGACACCTAAGCACTCCAGTAGGACTATTTAAACCACGCCCGATCAGAGCAACGTGCTTCGCGTTATTCTGCAATAGCAGCAAGACGCTCACCGTGTCAGCTCCAGAGAATCTTCAACTTCTGCATCTAGGGAAGAGAAATCCGTAATCTTACCTTCTGAAATACCATCTTCGTCTTCTGCAGCATCTGAGAAGGGAAAAGAACACCAGGTTTGCACGAGATAACAACCAGCGCAGCTCTTACCCAATCCATCGGTGCATCTCAAGCCACGGGCTGCAGCTTTCCATTTTTCGGCACCCTGTGGAAGCAAGGACATTGGTTAGTAACCATCGTGAAACTTTCCCTACCTGCGCTGCATTCTTCTCGCCTCCGCCGTCGCTGCTACTCGCATCTGCAAAACAAAAGGACATCATTAAGAAATACAAAACTCCATCCATACGCACGTGTTTTGGGCAGCTCTCATCTTTCTCACTCCTCGGCGCATTCCTCGACATCTATTTTTCTACCCAGCTGCTTCTGCAACCTGAAAAAGGAAAAGAGACATTAAGAAGTGCTTTAAACTTCGAATTGACATTTTCTACTTACTTGCCTGCAATACCTTCGCCTTTCCATCGCTCTCCATTCAAGCAACCGCCGTTCGTGCTGCTAACGACGGCCTAGCTCCAAATCTTCATCCTCTGCTACCAAGAGGCTGGACAATTAACCAGTGAAGTAACTGGCTTCGGCGCCCCTGCACAGACGCAGGATGGAGAGCTCCGCTTTCACCTATATGAGGTGAGCACATTTAGCCTACGAACTACGTGGGGAGTACCAGGAAGGGGAGTCAGCTTGCCCAGTCAGGCATATACATCCTATTAACCCCTTGCTCTCCCAATTGCAGACACCTCACCCTTCAGATCAAGATCTCAGTGAGGAGAGGGCCTTTCCAGGGTGGCATTCGAGGCCTGCGCGTGACCCTAGAAGACTCCGAGAACCCCCAGCCCAGACCTGCGCCTCCGAGGGATTCAGGTGAGCGTTACAGAACGCGAAGCCTACCGCAATATTCCCACCCAGGCGCAATGGAAACCTCGGAC
Source organism: Ambystoma mexicanum (assembly GCF_040938575.1). NCBI lineage: Eukaryota > Metazoa > Chordata > Amphibia > Caudata > Ambystomatidae > Ambystoma > Ambystoma mexicanum. The sequence goes on along the minus strand of NC_090926.1, from coordinate 1,085,024,363 downwards.
ACAGATCAACTGGCTCAATTGCTTGGGGAACTAAGGGCAGAAGTACACGCATCTCGCCAAGAAACAAACGTTTTACGAAGGGAGTTGATCATGGCCAAGGAACGGACTGATGATCTGGCCTGACAGTTGCTACAGGCTCAAGCGGGACAGACGCCACTGCCTCCCTATGGAGGGGGCGGCACTCCTACAACCTCAAGTAATCCGGTGCAGTTAATCTGCCAGGGAATGTGCCTTTGGCCCCGCCCGAACATTTTTCCGGTGATCCAAAGCGATATGCAGTATTCATCAATCAATGCCGCTTGCACTTTCTGTGTAGACCCGCCGCATTCCCAACGGACCAAGCCAAGGTAGCGTTTGTACTTTCCTATCTTAGCGGTAGTGCTGCAGACTGGTCCATTCCTCTCGTGACACAGGATGACCCGCTCCTCTATAACTTTCAAGACTTTCAGACCAGTATGGAAAAGTTGTTCGCAAGACATTCGCAGGGGCAGGCCTTGGACAATGAACTCCTGTCACTCAGACAAGGTAATCAGGATCTCCTGGCTTACATAGCGTCCTTTAATAGACTGGTGGTTGAGACCAGGTGGCCTGAAGATAAGAGAATCACGCTCTTCTACAGAGGTCTACGTGGGGAACTTAAAGACGTCTTAGCTCAGGTGGTGAATCCGCCGCACGACTGTTCAGATTATATCGACCTAGTGGTCCAATTAGATCATCTGCTACAGAGCAGGAAGACCGATCGATCCAGATTTGAAACCCGGGTACTTTCAAGACCTCAGAGCTCCGTTAAAGGGAATGACTCCGTGGAACCAATGCAAATAGGAGTAGTAAAAGGACCATTAACCCAGAAAGAACGGGAAAGAAGAAGGCAATTACAGCTGTACCTATACTGTGGGAATTCTGGACATTTCCTTCGTGATTGCTCAGTGAAACCGGTCAAGAAGACCGTAGGAGCTTCTGATAAAATTGCTGAGAAACTGGAATCGGGAAACGACCTCGCCCGACAAGCGTAGAGGTCCGCTTGCCGAGCGTTAGAACCAGTTCCTTGACCTCGCATTTGGTAATGCCTATGGTCCTCATATGTCCCAATAGACCAGATCGCATGCATGCTATCAAAGTATACATCGATAGCGGAGCAATCGGTAATTATGTGGACCACGACTTGGCTACCAGGATGGATCTTCCCCTACGTCCCAAGATGGTAAAGGACGTAATCACTACAGTGGATGGTACTGAAATAGCTTCCGGACCAGTTTCTCATACCACCGTGGAGGTAACGTTGTTATGTCAAGGCGGACATCGGGAGAAGATCGTGTTTGATGTAATCAAGGCCCCGCAGTTTCAGGTGATTCTGGGAATGCCTTGGTTGGAAAAGCACAATCCTCAGATAAACTGGCGAGCCAAGGTGATTCGGTTTCCAGAATGCGCTTCAACCTGTTATCCTCAGCCCGAAATCAAGCTAGCAGCCATCACTTCCGAGGACCCCCGATTACCTCTGGAATACCAAGAGTTCAGCGACGTCTTTCAGAAAGATCAAGCCAACACCCTGCCTCCACATCGGTCATACGACTGCCAGATAGACCTGATACCTGGGTCCACCCCTCCGTGCAGTAGAATATATGCCCTCACTGAACCAGAAAACCTCCATCTCAGGCAATACTTGGACCAGTACTTGGCTAACGGATTCATCCGCCCCTCGAAATCCCCGGCTTCCTCAGCTTTGTTCTTCGTCCCGAAAAAGGAAGGTGACCTAAGAACGTGTATCGATTATCGCGCCCTGAACCAGATTACAGTCAAAAACCGATACCCGTTGCCCTTGATTCCTGAATTATTGGACCAGGTAAAAGGCGCCTGCATATACACAAAGTTAGACCTCAGAGGAGCTTACCATTTGGTACGCATTAAGGAAGGCGACGAATGGAAGACGGCCTTTCGCACTAAATATGGATTATTTGAGTATCAAGTAATGCCCTTTGGACTGTGTAACGCACCGGCCGCTTTCCAGTTTTTCATGAATGATGTCCTCAGAGAACTTATTGATGTGTGCGTAGTCGTTTATATTGACGACATCCTGGTATACTCAGCCTCAGAATCTGATCATCGTAGACACGTCACAGCGGTTTTACAGAAGCTTCGCCAACACCGCTTGTTTGCTAAACTGGAGAAGTGCACCTTTCACGCAAAGGAAGTGGAATTTTTAGGGTTCATCTTATCACCCAACGGAGTTCACATGGACTCAAGAAAAGTGGATGCTATCACCAAATGGCCTTCCCCAACTTCCGTGAAAGGTGTGCAGAGCATGCTGGGCTTCGCTAATTTTTACCGAAGGTTCATTCCTGAATTCTCTCGGGTAGTCCAACCTATCACGGCTCTTCTGAAAAAGAATAAAAAATTTGAGTGGACTCCAGAAGCCGAACAAGCCTTCCAAGAATTAAAAACCAAATTTATCTCTGCTCCAGTCTTAAGGCATCCCCGTCCAGAACTTCCCTACATCGTCGAGACAGACGCTTCCAGTCTTGCAATGGGGGCGGTGCTGTCACAAAGAGACCCCGACATGCACCAGTTACACCCTGTAGCCTTTTGGTCTCGCAAATTTTCGGCTCCTGAAATCAACTACACAATTACGGACAAAGAACTCTTGGCAATTAAGTCCGCCTTTAAGGCCTGGCGGCATTATCTTTTAGGAGCCCGGCACACAGTAACTGTAATCACGGATCACCGTAACCTCCAGTACCTGAAGTCAGCTAAAGCTCAATCTTCGAGGCAACTACGCTGGGCTGTATTCTTCGCAGAATTCGATTTTGTAATCACATTTCGACCAGGCGTTAGGAACGGAAAAGCAGACGCCCTTTCCCGGATAGGGGTAGACGAACTTACAGCTAATCCGGAGCCGGTGCCAATAATTCCTGAACAAAAGATACTAGGAGTAATCAACACATCATCCCTCGAAGAGATTAAAGCAAGGGTCAATCAACTCATAACTCCCGAAGATTCATCGAATTGGCAATTGAAAGGAAAGGATTTTACAATAGATCAGAACCTATTGTATTTCCAAGGAAGACTATTCTTACCCTGCGCTGACTTACAAAAACAGGTCATCACCTGCTACCATGATTCTCTAATGGAAGGACATCCTGGAGTTGCCAAAACCTCAGAGAAAATTAAAAGGCATTTTTGGTGGCCATCTTGGAGGAAAGATGTTAAGGAGTTTGTGGCTTCTTGTGGTATCTGCGCACAAAACAAGAGTCAGAAGGAAAAACCAGCAGGATTATTACGTCCAATAGACATTCCACCAGGCCCTTGGCACACGCTCTCGATGGATTTTATCACGGATTTACCCCTTTGCTCCGGATACAACACAATTCTAGTGATCGTGGACCTTTTTTCAAAAATGGCTCATTTTATCCCACTGAAGGGTTTACCTACAGCTTCCATTCTAGCCCGAGAATTTCTTGAAAACATTGTCCGGTTGCACGGTTTCCCTTCAGTACTAATCTCTGACCGAGGGAGCCAATTCATTTCCCATTTTTGGCGGAGTTGTTGTCGTTTAGCACAGATTGATGTACGACTTTCCACCAGCCATCATCCTCAAACCGATGGGCAGACTGAGAGAACTAACCAAACTCTAGAACAATATCTGCGCTGCATGTTGCATCAATCCGAGGGTACTTGGAAGGATGTCCTTTGGATTGCTGAATACGCTTACAATAATTCAATCCATTCTGGGACAGGAAAAACCCCTTTTTTCCTGCTGTATGGAAGTCATCCTCGAACCTCAAATCTGGACCCACCTCAAGCTCTCGGAACACCTGGTGTTGACCATCTGCATTCGGCGATAACTCAAGCATTTAAAGAAGCCACAGCTCATCTTCAACGAGCTAAAGAATCATACAAAAAAGGAGCGGACCAACATCGAAAAGAGGCTCCTCAATATCAAAAAGGAGATCAAGTCTGGCTGTCCACTAAACATTTATCTTTAAAAGGGCCACGCACCTTCAACCCAAGATATTTAGGACCCTACTCGATCACGGCCGTGATTAACCCAGTGGCTGTCAAACTAGAATTACCTACTCGAATGAAGATACATCCTGTCTTCCATGTTTCTCTCCTGAAACCTGTGCAACCCGGAACCCGTTTGACTAAACCTCCTGAGCCAATCCAAGTTGACGGAGAATCCGAATTTGAAATTCGAGACATCTTGGACTCCAAAATTTCCAAATCAAAACTATACTACCTGATTGATTGGAAGGGATATGGACCCCAGGAGAGATCTTGGGAACCCTCAGAATATGTACATGCACCTCGTTTAGTCCGAAAATTTCATCGGGCTTTTCCCAACAAGCCAAAACCTCCGGAAAAGACAAGCTTGGGAGGGGCCTTGAGGGGGGGTACTGTCATGACCGCAGCCTCCAAGGAGTCAGGTTTCGCCCAACTGCCTCGGAAGCTGGGTCACAACTTCATTTTCAGGCACCCATCGGCTCCCATAGGGGCCTTATGGACCTTGTCCTGGCGCCAGTGGCGCCAGGCTCATAAGGGGACCCAGTCCCGGCACAGGACGTGCCGGGCTCATGATGTAAGGAATGGTGCTTGGGTGGACCTACCGGCTGCAGACCATGCTGCTCACTCCCCTGCATGATGAAATCCTTATCCATCCATGGCTGGAACTACTTTACCTTCTGGGTGTGGCCAGCACCACTCCTTGGGACTGGATACTGGAACTATTCTGGAAGCTGGGACTTCTTACCTGGGCGAGGCTGCTGTGGAAGGAGACACCTAAGCACTCCAGTAGGACTATTTAAACCACGCCCGATCAGAGCAACGTGCTTCACGTTATTCTGCAATAGCAGCAAGACGCTCACCGTGTCAGCTCCAGAGAATCTTCAACTTCTGCATCTAGGGAAGAGAAATCCGTAATCTTACCTTCTGAAATACCATCTTCGTCTTCTGCAGCATCTGAGAAGGGAAAAGAACACCAGGTTTGCACGAGATAACAACCAGCGCAGCTCTTACCCAATCCATCGGTGCATCTCAAGCCACGGGCTGCAGCTTTCCATTTTTCGGCACCCTGTGGAAGCAAGGACATTGGTTAGTATCCATCGTGAAACTTTCCCTACCTGCGCTGCATTCTTCTCGCCTCCGCCGACGCTGCTACTCGCATCTGCAAAACAAAAGGACATCATTAAGAAATACAAAACTCCATCCATACGCACGTGTTTTGGGCAGCTCTCATCTTTCTCACTCCTCGGCGCATTCCTCGACATCTATTTTTCTACCCAGCTGCTTCTGCAACCTGAAAAAGGAAAAGAGACATTAAGAAGTGCTTTAAACTTCGAATTGACATTTTCTACTTACTTGCCTGCAATACCTTCGCCTTTCCATCGCTCTCCATTCAAGCAACCGCCGTTCGTGCTGCTAACGACGGCCTAGCTCCAAATCTTCATCCTCTGCAACCAAGAGGCTGGACAATTAACCAGTGAAGTAACTGGCTTCGGCACCCCTGCACAGACGCAGGATGGAGAGCTCCGCTTTCACCTATATAAGGTGAGCACATTTAGCCTACGAACTACGTGGGGAGTACCAGGAAGGGGAGTCAGCTTGCCCAGTCAGGCATATACATCCTATTAACCCCTTGCTCTCCCAATTGCAGACACCTCACCCTTCAGATCAAGATCTCAGTGAGGAGAGGGCCTTTCCAGGGTGGCATTCGAGGCCTGCGCGTGACCCTAGAAGACTCCGAGAACCCCCAGCCCAGACCTGCGCCTCCGAGGGATTCAGGTGAGCGTTACAGTATGGAAAAGTATGCAATGTATGTATTTGTGAAGGTGTGGGAAATAAATCAGAAGGATTTGATGGGGTCAGCTGCTTATTACTCAGTAGGTGATTACTAAAGTACTGGGTGATTCTGTGGTGCTTGGAGATGGGAAAGTCTGAAATAAAGTAAGGGTTGCAAGGAAGGACCTGGTGCTTGTGTTGCAGACTGAAGGGAAGGGGGCCGGGGGGACACTGATGCTGTGTGATATCTATCACATCATGTGATAGATGATGTGATAGATATGACTGCACCTGTGCATAGTTGAATGCTGTTGTGAAATCTAGAACAGAATGGACAACCAGCTGGAATGAGAGAGCTGTGTAGATTGTAAGAACAGTTGTAGAGGGAGTGGTGTTGTTTTAGCTGGGAGCCTTTCAAATGACATTGGCTATCTGTGTGCATAAATAAAGGTGCATGTACTCATCCTGGCTGCGTGTAATTTTATAACACAGTAGAAAGCCTTTTTCTATAATTTTACTGTTATTTCTCCCATGTTTTAACATAAAGTGACACTTTGTTAGATAGCTGTGTGTGTTGTCTGATTACTAATTTAGTCATTTGTAAAGGAAGTTGAAATGATAGAATGTATGTGAAATAAGCAGAATGTATAGAAAGGAAATTATATGTACATCGTATGCACTATAATGCATTACATGCTATCATGGTTGAAATGTGGTTGAACACGTGGCAGTGAAGAAAATAACAGTTTGCACATTGCAGTTAATAATATGGGTAGATAAAAATGTGGAGAGCAGACAACTTTGCAAGTGACAGTAGATGGGAGAAATGACAGTAAGCTTGTTTTACAGCTTACACAAGGTAAGTGGCATTTACTCTATGTATATCCATTTATACAAGAGATGGACATGTATGATTTCGGCAGGAGACTCCCTATTTTTCTGTGAAAAATATTGTTATTTTTCACATTCTCCCACAGAAAATATATCTTTGCCCAATGCATTCTTATGACACAAAGGCTGTCTCACGATTTATCAGAGGAAATGTCCCTCCCAGGTGGGTCAGAATGTTGGCATGTATGATGTACTGTGCAAAAAATATTCATACGAGTACTTTGTGTTTATGCATGTGGATGTGCATGAATCTGCAAGTAGAAATGTTGGCAAGTTTACTAGTAGTTGCTGTAGGTGCTTTGTAGTCACAGCGCAATTGTACTCAGAGTGATCAAAAGTACATCTGAAGTGCTGAATTGTGATGATGGAGTTAGATGTAGAGGTCTTGCAAGTGATTGGTGGATGGTTGTGTGACTGCTTATCAGTAGCCAATGAGGGAATGGTGCAGAGAGTGAAGTGGAAAGGGTAGAAGGGCTGCCCTAGTGTTACTTACACGCTCGCGGACAGCACTGCTGTTCGCAGACAGGGCATGCCACATCCGGGGCTTCCGAGCATGAAATGGGTATTTTGAGGATTAGCCAATCAGGTGTTGAGGTTCTGCTTTGTATTAAGAGAGGCTGTTTGTAGTGAAGATGGCAGAGGTGGAGAAAATCAGGGTGTTGGTGCTTGGAGATATGTTTGTGAATGGTTTGGAGCAGTATGCTAAATCTAGGAATGTGGCTAACCATTTTGACACAAAAGGAGTGGAAGTGGTGTGGTGCACTGTGCCTGGTTTTAATTTGCAGGCAATGCTAGAGGTTTGTCAGGATATGGCTAGTTATTATAGTCCACATGTGGTTGTTCTGCACTATGGTGCTTTGTATTTGGGCTATGTCAGTGCCCCTACTTTGTTGCAAGATCTGCAAAACCAAGTTTTGGTTCAGGCAGTCATGAACGTGCTTCCAAATGTGAAGGTAATTTTTTCTGCTTTGGTACCTAGGGCAGTATGGGACAATCGTTCTGTTTTTTTGTCATCAGCAAAATGTTGGCAGGTGCTTAATCAACCGAGGCATGTTTGCTTTTATTGTTTTTATGACTAGAGCTGGCATATTCTTTTGCAACAATGAGAACATTGACTCTGGTAATGTTGATTACTTTAAAGAAGATAGCATGTCTTTATCTTTTATGGGAAATGGCATGCTGTTTTAGAACATAAGGATTGCTTTGGAGAAGGTAACGTGAAGGTTCCCCATGCTCAGATGTTTCAATTTGTCCGCAGACACCGCGGTTGTCCGTGGACAGCACGTATTACATATGGGGAATTTGCATCTGAGAGGCATGCAAATGAGACTGTGCAGAGCAAGGGATTGATCAATAGGGTTTACTGGGTGTGATGTGTGAGCAGAGAGTTTGTCGGAAAGTATTTTTCCTTAGAGGAGAGGAGATAGCTATGGCTGTGTGTTTCAGAAAGCAGATTGTCTGGATTTTGGGAGACTCGTGCATATATTGGTTGGAGGTGCATGCAGATCGCTGTGGAGTGGCTGCACATCTTGGATTCCCTCATGTGGAAGTGCACTGGCATGGAGTGCGTCGAGTGAAGTGGCTGGATTTGGAAACTCTTTGTGCTACTTTAGTGACAGTGTTATCCAGACATTATTATTATTCATTGTGGAGGGAACAGTTTAGGACATGTCTCTGGAATCTCTTTGCAATTTTCAATGAAAAAAGGACTTGGGAAAGTCATGGACATGTTTCCAAAATCCCAAGTCATTTTTTCTCGTATTGCGCAGAGACAAATGTGGCTGCGTTCTTCTTCATTTGGTCCACAAATGGAGAAAGCTAGGCGCAATGTCAACAAGGCTGTTTGTGCCTTTTTGAGAGATGTTGGCAATTCCTCTTTTCAGAATGAAAATATGAAGTTTCATAGTACACACATTTTTCGCAGAGATGGAGTACATCTTACTTATGCTGGCCCTGCGCATTTCATTGGCACTTATCTTTTTGAACTATGAAAGGCGGCTCTGAAAAGAGGCTTTTTTTTCTTTTTGGTTTTTGTTGTTTTATATTGTTTTTGGTTTTTTAAATACAACACACAAGGAAAGGAAGGGAAAGGAGGGTTCTTCTGGTGCTCCTTGACAACAGTCTAGAAAGCCCTTCGAAGATTCTCCCCCTGCAGAGTACTGCGGTGCAGTACATGCACAATACTGTGACCCTCGAAAGGTACAGATCAACAGCATCATGTATGGCCTGCGAAGCAGCTGGAGGGATGCACTGCCCCACAGGAGTGTCTCTTGTGGAGGCAGGAGCAGAAACAGAGGATTCTGCAGAGGAACTCAACCTACTACGTTTATCGCAAGGTACAACCTTAGGAATAGCCCCACCGTGGAACGATTTTAGGTGTCGCTTCATTGAGGTAGTACCATATCTGTACAAACCCGGTTTCCCACGACTCAGCACCATCTTGAACTGATTGCAGGTCACCTTGTGTGCACGTGCTTTTCGTACTCCATCAACAGTGGTAAATAACCTCCACACGCAAGGTTCACGGTGAGAACTAGTAGTAGAGACTTCCACTACCTCATTCTCTTCATCCTCTTCATCACTCTCCTCTTATCCTGATGCCTGTTCCCCTCTGCAGGCCCTCCGGGAGGTGTTGGTGGTGGAGGGGTTGGGGGTGTTGCTGAGACAGCAGTAGCACCAGCACCAGCCGTGGATGCCATGAGGACAGCTGTTTCAAAGAGCAAGAGCAATCCAGTGCAACAAGGAACAGTCTCTGTCCTGGAAGCCCAAAAACAGAATAAGGAGCAGCTCTGGTTGTGGCCTTTTTTATAGGGGTGATGGGGCGCGCTTTGCGGACACCCGCGCTGTTTCAGGACACTTCAAAAAAGAAAGGGCTCAAAACATTCCAAAAAGAATGCAGATCGCCAGGGACATAGTGTGGGACATGTGCAAGGCTGAACCTTCCCAGGAAAATACTTTGGAATGCTGAAAAAACACTTTTTAGGTGTCCGGGGGCCCGCACAGTGTTTGTTACGCTTAGCGAGGGTGCGGTCACATGATGTCGTCGAGGACACGTTGGCGAATGGGACAGTTGTCCGTAGGACACCAAAAGCACGGGGTCGGGTCTACGCATTCGTGCAGGTGTTCTACGGACAGTGTTCCAGTCCCCAAACTAATTAAAAGTGCGACACTTGTGCGGCGGACAGTTCGCACAGGCACGATGTTCATAGGGGCAAGGGTGGGCTAATTTGCATACCTACGAACATGAGGATGTCTTTAGTGTTCTGTGGACACCCCCATTTTGACTACGGCTAATTCGAACAGGTATAGTGTCCTTAGGACACCCCCATTTTGGTTAATTGCGGATGTCTTGTGTGTCCTAAGGACGCCTCCATTTTGATTGACAACAATGCAAACAGGTGTAGTGTCCTTAGGACACCCCCATTTTGGTTAATTGAGGATGTCCCGGAAAGCCGCGCTGTCCGTGGCCACCCTAAAGGCCTTTTAAAAAAAAAAATAAGACACAGAGGAATATACTAACAACACACTTTATATTTTATTATTGTATAAAAGTATACAAATTATTGAAGAGAGGGGGAACCAGAAACTGAAACAAATGCAGGGGAATTAGGGGTATGGACATGATGGATGGTAGGGGAGGAAGAGAGTGAAGTCTCATTGTAACGTTTTTCTTGCTGGGGAGGTTTTGGGGATAGTTTGCTGGGACATGGAGAGGGGCAACACGTACATGTGGGACAGTGATATTTAATGTTCTGTTTTATGTGGCCCTCCACAAAGTTTCTTAAAAGATTTACATTTTTCATTAACAGATCCATTTTTATCTCCATTTGCTGCAGAGGATTTTCTAACATCTCTGTTGGTATATTATTTTTAAAGTCTGTAGGGTCTGTTAAAAACAAGCTTTCTTAAGTGCACATAAAGTAATGGTTATTCATTGTTTTATATAGAGAAGTGTGGTGTCTACAATTAGTATCATTGTCTTCACTCATTTCATCCCGAGGAACATTTTTTTCCAGCCATCCCAAAGTACTGGACATTTCTGTGTAAAAAAAAAATGAGTTTTAGTGTACCTAATACAGAAATTTTATAAATATATGCAATAAATGTAGTGTACTCACTAGTTTCTTGCTAAGTTTTGCTGTTACTGCTGCGTAGGTGTCCTGTTGATTTTTGCTGTGCAATGTCTGTGAGGTAATTCTGTTGGACACATATTTATTGTGTTTTGGTATATTCCACTATGTTGCATAGGCTATGTAATTGGACTGTTAGTGTGTTACATACACAGTTTCACTTCCTATTTATTATTGAATGTAATTTATTTATGTTGAAAAGACTTTCCCCACACCTCAAAAAAGCGCCACACTGAGTATTTGTGAAGGGTAGGTTGGTTTATTATATTAAATTGAAAATGCCCTTTGCGGATGACACGTGTTTCGACACACCAGTGTCTTTTTCAAATCAGGGCTGGTGGCAATGCTAAATCTCAAGTCAAAAGATTTCAATTGAGTGAAACACACGGTCATGGATTAAATCCCCCTCCTGGTCCGCTGAAGTCTGCTGCCGTACAAATACTCAGTGTGGCGCTTTTTTGAGGTGTGGAGAAGTCTTTTCAACTATTGCTCCAAGGGGTCGGCGTCACTAGTGTCCCCTTTTCTTGCTCCACACAACCTGCGACACCTTCTCGAATTGAAATAATAATCAGGCGCATGGTAACTTTGTAAGTTGGTACCAAACAAAAAACCCCGGAGTTGTGGTACAGCCTAATTTATTTATGTGCTGCTTTTTGAAAATGTTTAGTGTTTTTATTTTTTTTAGGGATGAAATAACAATGTAAGATACCCCCTGAGTTTTTGGATAGTGTTGATGTTGTCTGAGTCTGTCCGCGAACAAGCACATGGTCCGCGGATAACAGACCCACTAGCGCAGTTAGGGGGTTCAGTATGTTCTATGTTATATGTATATAAAATAAGGGCATCCTAGTAAATATTTATCAAATTTACAATATCTATATATCTATATATCTATATTCAGTGAAAAAACGTTGCTACAGGAATGTTATGGTTAAGTTGCGTTACTAAAAACCTATGAAATTCAGTAAAAAACTTTGTTAAAGGGACGTTATGGTTATGGTTCCAAGTAAAACCAAAAACTCCCTGAAATTCGCCAGTTATGGTAAGCTAAGCAACCATAACTCGCGCCACCACCGTGCACTGCTAAGACTAAAACCCAGGACATCAAAGATGACATCACAAATGTCATTGATGACATCACTGGTGACATCACATGTCTGGCTCCCTCTTTTTTTGTTCACTGACATATCTAGGCCAGGTGGCTTTCTTCATTGTCAGTCAGGAATTAAAAAAGTTGAAAGTACTATGTTTGAAGAACTTGCCCTACTCCTATGTTCTTACACTACTTTCCTTAGGGTACAGTCACATCATATGATACATATAAATGAGAAGAAGGAATCCTGAAACACAAGAATCTTCTCTGTGCATGAAGTTAATTAGTGAGGTTATGAACACTTTCTGGTAATACTGCAGTTTTCTTGCCTACTTGACTTTCCCTGTATATGCTTCTATGTCTATGCATTGTGGTCTCTTTATGTTTTGTATGTCATAGTACATAACCCCTGTATCCTCTTTTCTATGCCACACTTTCAATACAAAGTACCTTGATCTACACAAATGCATAATGTGGCGTTAGCCTAACAAACCTTTACATGCACATATGTTTTGAAGCCCGTTACAACCATATGCATGGATGAAGGTGCTCGCACTGTTTAGCACTAACAGAGTACATTATCTGGCGTTTTTCATCAGAGATGTAAAGTGCATAATGCATAAATATACGGGTCAACCATATTAACTCGTAAAATGCTTTCCTCTATTTCATATCACACTTTCTATGCAAAGTGACTAGATAAAGTGGATTTGCAATCTGTTTCCACTAATTCATTAAGTGCATAATGCACTGGCAACCTCTTTGTCCATGGTCCTCCGCCACCCACCCCTCTTTCTTACTACTGCAAAACTGAAACAATTCATTGAACAATGTGAAATAAAAACAACCACCAGTTAAAAACCATTAAAATATTCAAAATGGATAAAAACATAATTGTCAGTTTCATTACAGTGTTTCCTACATCTATTCTTAATTTTTTCTTAATTTGTCACTTTAGGATAGTGAGTGACCACCAGCAAGAGACAGAGGGGTATTAGTCGATCTCTATCCTTTAGTTCACTTTCCGTACTGTCTATTGAATCAAGTTTATATTATTGTCCCAAGAATGTATATAATTCTTCATCAATATTATGCCCATTTGGTTGTTTGCTCTCCAAATCGAGGATAATAAAGTTTCCTTATCTCCTCCCCTCTGACCCGTTTCTATTTTGTGGATGCCGAAAAATCCGAAACTGTCAATTTTGTTGTTGTAGCACACTGTAAAGTGTTTTACCATGGGGTAGTTTTCATCGCTGTGCAAGATGGCTCGAATGTGTTGTTGTATCCTGGTTTTTAATTTACACTTGGTGCTCCCTATGTACCATTTGTGGCACGCACAGGTTAGGACATAAACCACAGGTGATCTTCTCTGATATCCTAATAGTCAATCCTGTGACTGGGTGTTTATATGTTCCGCAATTAGTTGTGTATTTCCAGACATTTCACAGGGTGCATTTAAAAGAAACTTGCTTTTGTATTGTGAGCCAACTAGCTGCATTCTCTTCTTCCTCCTTGGGCATAAAACTTTGGACTAATGTGTCTTTGAAAGATCGATTTCTTCTAAAACTGATGTTAGGATCATTTTTTAAACTTTTGGACAGATCCAAATCAGCCAACAGAATACTCCAGTGCTTTTGTAAAATCCTTTTGATAGTTTTAGCTTGGTTGTTGAATGTTAAAATCAAGCGTGTACTTTCTGGTTCAGTCTTAGATTTAACTTTTTTCCGAGGTTCAGATAAGAGGTTTTGTCTGTTCGACAATCTTGCTCTTAGGTACGCCCTTTCAATAACCTTCTTGGGTACATTTGTTTATAGAACCCTACTGCCGTTATTCTGCTTTCTCTGTCATAGGTTTCTAGAGTAGTATTGTTTCTTCTTAGTCTCACATATTCACCATATGCAACAGTCCATATTAAGTTTCTTGGATGCTCACTTGTCGCATGTAACGGTGTGTTTGAACCTGTGTTTTTTCTGTGTAATTCACAGGTTATTGTGTCGTTCACAATCGGTATGTTTACATCCAATAATGTGATCAACATCCGACTGTGGGTTTCTGTGAATCGTAGGTTATTAGAATTGGAGTTCAGCTTCTTATATATACAGGAATGAAGCAGGTTATCTGTTTAGGAGATAGAGTTCCTAATGTTATGAATGTTAATAATGCAATGGTATGTGATGTGGATGAAATGTACATGCTGGCTTAAGTAGTCGCACCACTTTGAAAACACAGGGAATAATGGAATTTAGAAGACATTAGACAAGTTCAAATCTAGTGTATGTGCAATGAAGGCTAATCCAGAAGCTAGTCAACAACTAGCTCCCAAGTGTTTAGATCCAATGGAAAATTCAGTCACAGACAATCCAAATGGCCAGGCAACTGAAAGTTCTCATGATTCAATCACTAACACAAGCAGAAAGGAAAAAACTGTCTGAGAATTACAATGTAGAGTTAACGTGTGTCTAACACCATTACAGGGTGATAATAGAGTATGCAGAAATGCTGTGAATAATACTGCCAATGGTATAGAAATGTGTCTTGCAACAACTGCATGTGAATAATTTAAATCCACAAAGAATTAAACGGAACTGTTGTGAAGGTTTGCCCTCAGCCATGTGCCAATAAGATTTGAAACTCCTTGCTCTAGTTTATGGAATGTGTACGTGCACCAAATCTTCTGATTTCCATTTTGCAAAGTCTACAGTTTCACCAACTACTTCTCTCTGCAGTACCAGCGGAGCAGTGTAGCCTCTGGGTTACCAAAGAGACTCAAAAAAGCAAAAGAAAGAAATAGCCCTTTTCCAGCCTTTTCCAGTCTTAGAGACCACACCAGCTTCCATTGCCTCCTCCTCTATTGATACCATATGGTAAATTCCTGACACATAATTAATGCCGGCAGCCATTCAAGGAAAAGGAGATCATACACAGAAGGACACAACAAGGTAGTAAGTGTGGAAACATAGCTTTGTAAACACTATAATATTTTAGGTACCAAGGAATTGGAGTGAGGTACTCAGAAAATTATGCTTTGATCAGAACATCTATTCTAATACTTAGTGACAAAAATTAGTTCCACCGAAACAGAGACATTTTAGAAGAAAAGCATCAACCCAAGGTTAGAGTCACAGAACCTGCCTTTGCCTCATTGCTCTGCCCACCCTCTGCCAGGAGAAACAAGATATGTAATTTCAGAAGATACAGTGAGTGCCGAATAGAATATGAAATGAAAAACTAAAGTAGTAAGATTCATTTTCAGTGCAATTTTGTAAGTATATACGTAAAACAGTATTCATAATTTTCCTTTTGATTCCAATGCCGAGTGTATGCCAGCAAACTAAAAATGTATTATTTAGTTCCTAAGTATGGGAAATTTGTATCTTTTGCCCCACAGTTCATTCAGACATATTATAAACAAAATGTAATTAATATTAACGAACCACGTACCACATCAGCATACTAGACTGTCAAACACTGACTAGCTCAAGATGCAGGAATTGTAGCACAGAATTTAATTCTGTAGTGTCCAGTATAAAAGAAAGAGCAGCTGAGGGAACCCAGTTTCTTTGGAAATAAGATGCAGCCTTAACCGTTTCCTTGTGCAACCTTAAAGTAACTTCTTCTCTAATAGATATTGTTTCCTCTAATTCTTATGTACAATTATCTTTTCTACAATTCTAATTTGTTCCAAAATCTGTCTCAATTTCTGAGAACTGAAGAGGGCTTCCAGTTCACCTGTACGCCAATTTTAAACTCAATCAGGACAACCTTGACTTTTACAAGCTGTACTGACTTAAAAGGGAATATGTTGGAGCCAAAGGTATAAATGTATGTTTCAAAGATAGTAGTTCAAGGTTGTGCAGATTCTTAAATCTCTTTTCTTAAAGCTCCCATCTTGGGTAGAGAATTAATATTATTCTCTTGCACTTAAGTCTCGTCTGGATCTCTCTTTATCTCACTTTCACTATGCCCAGTCTCACAAGTTCTCCTTTGGCGATGTTCACACCATTATTTTATAATCCTGTGATTCACTTCACTTTGGTTCACTTGAAATTGTTAACGTCTCTGCGCCTTCTCTTTTGTATAATTGAAACACAACTTCCAAAAGGCAATGGCCCTCATTACAAGTTTGCCGGTCCAGAATTAACAGTGCTAGTTAAAAAGTACTAGCACCGTTTGCCAGACCGGCAAAGTACCAGTTCTGCAGGCGGGTCCCATACCACCCGCCAGGTCTGACCTTGCGGGCGGAACGGCACCCGCCCGCAGAGATGCACAGAAACACCAGCACCATTATGACATGGTGCCAGTGTTTCCGTGGTCCTCATTCCGGTGGAGTTTTATGGGACTATGAGACTCCACGGGAATGAGGATTAACAGAATTGCCGGCGCTGGATTTCCCAGACCACTGGGGCTGTAATACCCCTGTAAATCTGGCAAGTCCGACGACGGTAATTCACTACGGGCCGGCGCCAGCCTGCAGGTTTTACCGGCACGGCTTCCACCGAACTCGTAATGAGCCCCAATGTTCCTCTTGTTCACTTTTCTTGATCAGCAACTCAGCACTATGTCTTTGAAACGATTGAACCACATCTTCCAATAGGCAATGTACCTCTTGTTCACGACACTCAGTCAGCACATCTGATCTATATTTTAGGGTATTGGAACCACACTTCCATGAATGCATTTATCTTCAGGATTCCTGTGAGGTTGTCAGCACCGCTGTGCTACAAATTTTAAGTGTTGGAACCCCACCTGTGACAAGGCAATTCACGGCTGGTTCCCTTGACTGTTTTTGGGGTGTTGGATCCATAATTCTCAAAAGGCAATATTCTCTTAGAGCTTGGATCCGCCCTGTAATGAGATGCCCTCTCAGGGTTTTTGCTGGTTATAGTATTATCATTTTCTCCTCCTCCTCATCGTGTCCCCTCATATCTTATATTTTGTTCATCTGCCCTAGACCAGGCATCAAAGGCTTTCCTAGTTGTACACGTCCTTGATATCAGAGGCATGTGGCAAGCGGCTTCTACTTTGTTCCATTTCCTCCTAGTGGCAGACTCTCTCATGAGCCTGCTTGTGCGCCTGTGCTATCTCCCTCTGTGTTTCCTGGCTTCCCTGGCTATTCGGAGTGAGGGATTGAGTTTATAAAGCATACACTGTGATGTGAATCACGTTTTGGCAGTGGTCATACCTACGGAGAAGGCAACATGAGGCTAATTTATTGCCAGCTATGGCGGTGAGTTTTTAGATGGACTTGAAAGTGCAGCTGGTTAGGTTCTTTCAGTAGGCCAGCAGAATGTGTTTGTATGCCTAGTGCCCCTTACAATGAACCATTATACCCCTGCATATGAACATTTTCCAAGAGTCCGTTGTCTGTTGAGCTAAGTGATCCGTCATGGTGTTCTCTATGGATTGCATTTGTCAGGTATAATGGTGTTTTGCACAATAGGCATTTATCAACCCTCATTGAACTGCACTGACTTGTGCAAGCACGTATCACCTTCAAATCCAGCAGCATCATCTAAAAGACCCTCACCCTCAAGCACCCAAACTACCTCACTAACAAGCTCAGCATTTCCGGAGGCCTGCGATCCACCAGAAAAAGGAAATGTGCAGACTTGAATTTTCGGGTGCAGGAAGGAAAGGGCCAAAAGACATGCATTCTCAGGCTATGCCCCTAGGCTCTGGGACATCCTCCTCATTAACACCAGAACTGCACCCTCACTTGTACATTTCAGGAAGGACCGCAAGACCTGCCTCTCCTTAACACCAAGGACCGCACCATCCCCACTCCTCACCTGACCTGGGACTGGGAGACCTCCTCCCCCTTTTTTCTTCCCCAATTGCTTGTAGATCCCTTGTTGACAATTGCTCCCACTCTACTGTTGTTAGCTTCCCTCTCCCTTGTATTGATCCCTTGTAATCTACTTCCCTCCCTGAATGCCTCCCCCTATGACTTGTAAACCACTTTTTTTCATCCGAGCCTAGGTCTGCGCTCAATAAATACCCTAATAATAATGTATAAAATTGCATACTATTATAAAGACGCTCCTGTGTTTGAAATCTTGCGAGTGAAGGGGCAGGGGTGCACTGAAAAGTTATCTCGTCTAGATAATCCAAGCACCAGGCTGGAATGTGGCAAAGGAGGGCCCTGGTAAATTTGTGTATATGATGATGCAGTAGTTATGGCCAGTGTTTGAGGGCCCTAACCACAGTTGCTCTGAGCCTGGTCAGGATGAAAGGAAAAAGGAATGTAGCTGTTTAAGTTTAAAACTGTGTGATGAATCCAGGTAAGTCATCCTTTCTCCTCAGGGACTCCCTACGGGACAAGGACTCCCAATCTCTTAGGATTGTAAGATCTCCCTTAAACCCGATTACCCTAATGTTCTAGAGGGAAATGTTGACTTAATGGGGCCTTTGCCCATGTGTTATGCGGATGCTGACCACTCCTTTAATCTGAAATCCCAGGACCAATGGGACTATGTCTCTCATCTTTGGACATCACATATAAGGAATCATACCTTTACCTGGAGGGAGAGAAGATGGACGTGAATTCAATCAGCGGGAGGAAAGATGCGCAGAGCGGATTCTGTCGCTACTGAAGCAAGAGCACATCCGGTATGAGGTGGGTGGAGAGCCCGCTCAATGCTGCCGATTCCAGGCATGCCCGAGGAGCAAGGATCTTGGGTCTCTATCAGAGAGCCGCCCCACCGCTGACAATTTGGAAGAGCAGCATGCTGGGGAACAGGCACTCGTCTGTGGAAGCAAGGAACCAGCATCCCGAGAAGGAGGTGACCTCTTCCGATGGAGAGACTGCCCCATCCAGGATAGAAGACAGCAGAACAGCAGGTACACGGTGTGTGAGCCAGAGTGGGAGGAAGGCTGTTGAACTCCTCAGCGAGCCGTGGGAAGTTTAGAATCCCATGAGTCAAAGGCCTGACTGATCCAGTGAAGCTGCCCGCTTGACAAGGGGAAGCAATATCCCTTATGACTAAAGGGACCCCTTGAAAACAGAGCATAAGAGAAATGCACCAAGGTAGGTGATCGAGAAGGGGTCTATCTGAGAAGTGCTGTGCGTCAACCCGATCAGGGGAGAAGACGCAAGGAAGGGGAACCAATATCCCTCATGACTAAAGGGACCTAGGCCATCACACCGTCCCTCACGCCACCTGCCTCGCTAGACGTCGCTCACCTCTTTCCCCTGCCACCCTGTACAGCTGTACCCCTCCTCTATTTCTATCTGTAGTCTACCCCCTGCTGTATATCTGTTCTCTTGTTACCATTGAAAAGCACTCCTTTATGCATCTGTAATGTTGTACATCTCTGTAAAGTTTTCCGTTATGTATCTGTATTGATGTATACCTCTGTAAAGCGCTCTGCTGCTTCTCTAACCTAGGGGTGCGCTCAATAAATACCATAACAATAATAAATAAAAGGGACCCCTAGAAATCAGAGTACACGAGAAATACTCCAAGGGGGAAAACCAAAGGAGTATACCCCAGAAGTGGGTTTGAGACAAACCGACCAGAGGAGAAGACCTGGGAGGGGTCTAGACGAACGTATTCTTTTGCCCACAAGAGATTTCAGACACAGAGGTCTGAATCAACTAAATAATCAAACCCATATAGAAAAGCCAAAGAACCTTAATCTGCACTGGGAAGCAGAATCCATCGGTCTACAGGAGACCTCCAGAAATAACCCCCAAAAGAGTAGGTAAACAGGTCCGAAGGGAGGGCCAATACGGCTACCAATATTAACATCCATGCTACAAAACCTACTTATACAAGGGTGAAGTACGCTTGTAAAGGTTGTCAACTGTGTATGGAAAGGCCCAGCAGTCTGCCCTGTTCATGTGAATCAAACAACTTCTGAGAACTGTCGTAAGTAAGGTCTATGAGAGTCTAAAAGCATGACCTCAGTTATTTTTCTGTGGCTAATAAAGAGTATGAAGGCAAAGCAAACAATTCACATTTGTACAAGACTTTTTTTTTTTTTTTTAGATTTGCATTGGAACTGTGACAAGAGGGCAAACCCCTGGAAAGCTGAGAAGGATATTTCAAAATACATTTCGTGGGAGGGGTCAAGCACCACTCCGCAACCAACTAAGCCAGAGTGTTCATCAGCACAATTTTTTGGTTTCTTTTCTTAAGAGTAGTAGGGCCAGCTAGGTAGTTTAGGGTTGGACAGAGGACAGAATTGTGTTATGTAAAATACCCAGTTCATTTGAAAAGGCTTGAGAAGCGAATCGTGTTTTCATAAACTGCAGCAAACAATAGTAACTTTTGTGCAAGAGATTGTTGACAAAGGCCAAATACAGAGAACTGTGATGAACATTTCAACAATTGCTAACCGAAGAGGGGGTCTTCTACAAGGTCTTAACCCAAGTCTCACAGGCATTTACATTAGCTGTTATAATTTTCATAAAGTGGTAGGGCCAGTTAGTTAGATGAGGTTTTGTGTGGTTAACTAGACGTCCTGACAAACACTTTGCATTTATGTTTGAAGACAGGGAACCTCATTGTAGCAATAGGGCTAGTAGAACAGCAAATAGGTGAAATATTTGTAGGAATTGTTCCATTGATGATAGAAGAAAGAAACCTTGGGCACATATACTACTTATGGAAAGGTTTTAGTTTGGTCACCAGATTTTCCCCCTAGCAGTAATACCTACGTTCACAGTGGTGGCCTAAAAAAACTGAATCTGCTCTTTTGTATATCATTTGATGCTGTTACTTTTGATGTTTGGGCACCCAGAGTATGGAATGAGCTCCCAGGTCCTTGCACAACCTCTCATGTCTTTTGAAATTCAAAAGGGATCTCAAGACCTTACTTTTTTGATAAAGGGATTGACTAATTGCCACTTCTTCTTCTTTGTGTTTTGTCCTGTCTTGTTTTCTGAAAAGTGCTCTGATGCCGCTGGTTGAGTAGCGCTCTATATAATAGAAATAAATGAACTGATAAATATTAAATGCGAAAATGCAAACACAAACCTAGGGTGCGAAAAGAGTTGTGTAATACCATGTGGCTGCAAGAAAGGCTGCACACTACAGTGCAAGTGTGGCAACGCTGCCCTACAGTGTACTGCTATTTGTACTTGTGGCGCTCTTTGTACTGACTGAAATGAAGGGAGGGAGGATTATTACCAATAATCTGTTTGAATAATATGCATATTCATTCAATAATGAACAAACACATACCAATAAGTGATTTTTTTATTGTGCATACACTTTAAAAAACTTTAACACATACGCACATATAAAAAAAGAAGAAATAATGAATTTACAAAATAGGAGTAAAAGAGATAAAATACATCAGTATCAAAAGAAATTCCTTTCCACATCATTAAAGGAATGGTTCGGTCAAATTTTTTTATTGCCCCTACGGGTCGGCCATGTGTTTTTAAGCCTAAGTCGCTCGATTTTAGAAACATTTCCTATGGACCTTACCTGAGTTTTCGTCCATTAAACGCACACGAAAACAGGCATCAGGGAGCTGCCATTTTGTGATAATCCTATCATTTCCCCCATCGCCCTGGGTGACCTGCTTTTGCGGCACTAAATCATATCCCCCGCCCCTGAGCCTGTCATCAGCAGACGCTTACCGCCCATTTCACAACGCCAAAGCACGTCTTGTGTCAACATTCGCTGCGCTTCAGCTAATGACGTGTCGCCATGGAAATGGCAGGACGCCTCTTTCCCCAATAAGTATTAACAGACCGTTTCACAACACACAGCAGCAGATTTTCGATTCCATTCCTCTCTCTGTGTTACTTTGAGTATTCTGTGACTCGTTTCTGTGCTCTGGTCAGCTACCTTTGTTGCTTGTAGCCCGTGTGAACAGATACCAGGACCACCGCTATAAATTATTTTAGTTTGTTTAACACACAATGGCTACAAAAATGCCCTACATGTACAAGTATACCGAGGAGGAACTACTGGAAAGGGAAATGCGCGAAAACGATGGGTCTTCGAACGGCAGTTGGGAGGACGATTCAACAGCTGAAGAGCCTGGACCTAGTCGCATGGACGGTGTTTCCACCTGGTGCACATGCAATCGGTGCAAGCTAATGCCAACCGAGGACGTGAACTGCTGCTGCTGTGAAAACTCGGGATGCGTGGCCTACATTTCGGAAGGCGAGCCACGACTGCAATGCATCACCGAGCTGCCAGACTTCAGGGCAGACTTCCTCACACGGTTCGTGTTGAGGATAATGATGGTGCTTATGCACGAACTTCGCGTAACTGTACGTCCTCGTAATCCGAGTAACGACTAAGTATACTCTGCTTGTCATGCCACTCCTATTTCATGGTCTTCTACTATATCCATAATTACATATACATATCATTGTAACGCATGAAAGTCGTTCAATAGTGTGCAGTGTCTAGATAGCTTTGTCCGAGCAGAATGGCATTAGTTACAATAATTGTCATTGACAACAAACGTTTATTAAACTTATCTTGGTCATTTAAAAACAGTTTGTTTCATTCCTTTTCACAGGTGGTACAGGCTGGTGGCCTATCGTTCCTTTACATGGTGGCTTCACGGGAGGCTTGGACACCGCGTTCGAAGAGTAATACCCGCCTGTGCCGTTCGTGCCATAAGAGAAACCTTCCCGAGTGACAGCGGTCAGTACAGGGGATTTTCTCTCCCTGTGCTGCAACCTGACCTGTACAATGTTTAAAGTCTTGTGCTCCGAATGGGTGAAGGTCAGGTCGCTGTGAAGCAGGGTGGTCACTATCTAAGCTAACTATCTAAGCTAACATTATATATTCTCAATAATGCATGCACTAAATAACACTTGTTCAAAGGCTTTCAGTCGGTTATGTCTCTATAAATGTCACACATATATCTATACTATCAATTAACATTGGATTATTACGCCCTTATGTTAAGGGTCTTGACCACTATAATACACTGTTTGAAGTGTGGGTCTGTGCTCATAAGAATCTCCGGTATGTGGCATTTGTTATTGATAGGCAACAATATACTGCAGTAGGGGTCTAATGTTAGTTGGGGATCTGCTAGGTGGGCATCATGGCGTGGTCAGTGGTCTGGCACATGAAGAGAATACCTTGTAGGGACACAGGGTCAGAATGGGAGTAAGTTTCCACTGGCGAGGGTGCGTGGGCAAGGACACGTTTGTGGAGATGAACGAGCTATGTGCTTAGTTCAGGCTGGTTCACATGCAGGACAGTGATCTCAGAGGAAGAGTGATGTGTTACATTTATTAGCTGTTGCAAATACGTCTGGAGTTTTCCAGTCAGAGTGGGAACAAGGGTGGGGGCCATGTGCTCTGCGCAGTGAGGCCTGGTCACCAAGATGGAGTGGAAAGGGGGTACAAAAATGGATGCCCCGTGTCCTGCTCAGTGGTCCCATCTACGCGAATGTCAACCAAAGTTAACATCACGTAAGGGCAAGGGGCGAACCGACTACTGGAGGCACTTGGTCCGAGTTTCGACTGAGAAGTAAAGGATGAGAGGAGCCTGATGGCCCCTCGCTCCCACACACTTGCCTGCACGCCCCAGGCCCATCCATCCCACCCCCTCTATCAAAGGAGGTCGGTTCGCACCCAGGGATGAGCGCTGGCATGGGGGGCTGTCACGGGCGCAAACGGCCAAGGTGCCAAACCGCATGTACACTTCAAAAGGTATCCCACGCCCAGGGGCCATCGCTCACATGGCCTCCTCAGACCCCGTGTCTCCAGGCAGGCCTCCCCTGAGGCAGGCCGCCCCCCTGCAAACCACATAATACCACGACATACACTTGTCATTCACTCACAAACACACCCCTGTTTCTAATACTTTATAAACCACTTGATATGTCTCATGAGAACATCTTTGTGCTTTGCAAGTCAACTCCTGAACCTTCTACCTGAGAAGCACTGAGATCTATGCTAATCGCTAATCTGCTCGTCGTCGTGCTATCTGTGACCGCTTCAAGCAAACTCGTCAGTGTGCTACCTGTGGCCAACTACCTGTTCTCCTGCAACATACTGCTCAGCCTGCTGAATCCAACTGTTTGTTGGTCAAGGTAAGGCCATGTATCCTAGTCATATTTTGGTAATTTTTACATTTCAATCTATTTGCGATTACAGTACCCAATAGAGCTATGGTCATTGGTCTCATTGCTATTGACTTGAGTTTCAATTGTTATGCTATCAATAGATCTATTTATTGTCATCTGTGTCAATTGTCATCGAATTGCATCCTTCGGGTGTCCAGTCTATAATGTAAGCATGTTTCCTTTTCGTGCAAGACAGAACATCCAAGGGACAAGTCACATGTTCAGAGTTTAGTCACATAATTTAAACTTATGCAAATACTATTTTTTAGTTCACGGCGCTTGGAGCAGGAACAATAGAATTTGCAGGTGGGATTGAACCCAGGACTTGTTAGAACCATACCCAATAGAGGGTGAATCGTAATTTTGTAAAGGCCCGGATTTGAAAAAGACGAAGTGTAGACGCCGAAACACGTGTCATCCAAAAAGGGCTAAAACTTTTAACAAAATAAAAACAGATAAAACCAGTAATTTTGAATCAGAATCATTCTTTCACCTACGTTGGCGCAAAGTAGTGCAGGCACAAGTGTGCTTTTCTTTATGCAAATACTAAGCCGCACATGATGAACTGGTATAGTTCCAGCGACCAAAACAAACCTTGCATTGAGCATGGTATGGTTCATTTACTTTTTTATGACATTTTTATTCATCAAGGTTTTATAATAATCTTGATATTTACTTTTCAGAATTTGCAACAATGCCTGCCTGTTCGTTTAGCGTTTGCCCTTCGAAGACCCATGCTAAATCTGAAGGCACTACAATGCATGTATTCCCTAAAACTGTTGATCGAATAAGAGAATGGGTCAGACATTGCGGATATCCACTGGATGAGCTGGAAAGTAGAGTCCAACAAGTCTTAGAGGACAAGAGGGGTGATCGATACCGCATCGGCAGCCGGCACTTTTCCTCCAACATGTACGCCACATCTTGGGTAACAAAGAAGAATAAACGGCGAACGACACGAAAATTGCTCGCAAACGCTATGTCAACTCTATTCGTCCACATTCCGCCTCTGGTGAGTCAAGTGTCCGGATTTTGCTTTAGGCCTTGCGGTAATGTGTAGGTAGCCGAATGGATTAATTGATATTTTAGGTGTTGTGTCCCTTGTAATACTCCCTTGTAATACTTTCGATATTGATATGAGTGTATAGCTTTTTGAATAATGACATTTATCAATAAATTATTTTTCGATTTTATAACCCCCAAAGGAAATCTATTTATGGGCACAGAGAACTGTACTATATTGCGCATTTTCAATAGCATTATTCTCAAGTATTCTGTCGGTTTACATGGCAATTTTTTATTATTTGCATTTCATCATCAAACAATAATTTACCTTTACAACTGCTTGACTATCCACTGAATCTGAAGCAAGAACATTCTACATCCGTGACGTGCCCGCAGTTATCAACCACTTCTAGCTCATATCAGGTAATCATACTTGGCTATTCCGCTACAGACTTGTTTTATGCATGTCAAGTAATAGTTTTTATGTATCGTGTGATTATTTTTCAAATTGTTTGGTTAGTGCTTTCCAATTGATATACACCTTAGTCGTCGTCCCCTGCTGTTTGTTTTCAGTTATAATTAGTGTTATCCATAGTAATGTCAGTACTGTCTTTCAGGGAGATGCTGAAGTGTCCACCACATTGACAACCGCCTTAGATGTTCTTCAGCAGCACGAGGTATGGATACTGACAGCTCCATCGACCGTGATCATCAGGACTGGAACACTTGTCGTTTGATTGTTCTACACCATGTTTCATTCGTGGTTAGCCATTGATATTTACCTGTGCGGTCGACCCCAAGTGTGTGTTGTGTTTTCAATATTGTAATCCTTACTAATGCAAATACTGTGTTTCAGGCAGTTGTTGAAGCATGAACTCACGCACTTGATGCAAAGCCTGACATTCAAGTAATTCCAGGGGAAGCGAGACCATGCGGATATGAATCGTCGCAACAGCTTTCGGAAGTGCGCACTACATTGACAACAGCCCTAGATGTTCTTCAGCAGCACGAGGTATGGATACTGACAGCTCCATCGACCTTGATCATCAGGACTGGAACACTTGCCGTTTGATTGTTCTACACCATGTTTCATTCGTGGTTAGCCATTGATATGTACATGTGCGGTCGACCCCAAGTGTGTGTTGTGTTTTCAATATTGTAATCCTTACTAATGCAAATACTATGTTTCAGGCAGTTGTTGAAGTGTCGACCCACGCACTTGATGCGGAGCCTGACATTCAAGTAATTCCAGGGGAAGCAGGACCATGCGGATACGAATCGTCGCTACAGCTTTCGGAAGTGTGCACCACATTTACAACATCCATAGATATTCTTCAGTAGCATGAGGTGTGGATACTGACAGCTCCATCGAGCGTCATCATCAGGACTGGAACACTTGTCGTTTGATTGTTCTACACCATGTTTCATTCGTGGTTAGCCATTGATATGTACCTGTGCGGTCGACCCCAAGTGTGTGTTGTGTTTTCAATATTGTAATCCTTACTAATGCAAATACTATGTTTCAGGCAGTTGTTGAAGTGTCGACCCACGCACTTGATGAGGAGCCTGACATTCAAGTAATTCCAGGGGAAGCAGGACAAGCGGATACGAATCGTCGCAACAGCTTTCGGAAGTGTGCACCACATTTACAACATCCATAGATATTCTTCAGCAGCATGAGGTATGGATACTGACAGCTCCATCGAGCGTGATCATATAACGTGATTCCATTTGCTATACTTTCTTCCCTATTAACGCAAGTACTGTGTTTCAGGGAGACGATGGAGCTTCCACTACAATCACAAGATCCCATTTAGATGATGCAAATGTAAAGAAATCGGAGAAATAAGTTGATTAAATCTGATCATATTTAAATATTCCTTGATTCTTTTAGACAATGCAACATTTGTGGTTATCTCTTTATATGTACCTGTGCCATCGACCCCAAGTGTGTGTTATGTTTACAATATTGAAAACCATACTAAAGCAATTACTGTGTTTCAGGGAGTTGCTGATGCCTCCTCTTCAAGACAATCATCCGTGGCAGTCCATGCAGAGCCAGAGGTATGGATACTGACAGCTCCATCGAACTAGGTCATCAGAGCTCGAATACTTATCGTTTGATTGTTCCACACAATGTTTAAATCGTGTTTGGCTATTGAGCTGTACCTGTGTGCGTCCTCACGTGTGTTTTATGCTAACAATATTTTGATACACAGTAATGAAAATACTATGTTTCAGGGAGTCGATGGAGCCTCATACCGTGCTGTCTATGCGTATACAGAAAATATAGTCGTTGCAGCGCAAGAGGAAGGGGAGACATGCAGATACGAATCGGAGCAACAGCGTGCAGATGTTGAAGGTCGAGTCAAAAAAGTTGCAAAGAAAAGAAACAAAAATAAGGTTAGTTACAAACAGTTCCTAACTTTCGAATATTTTTTGTGCTGGGGACTATTTTATGTTTTTTTCCAGTCAATTGTACTATACTTTATTTTGTGTTTAAACTGAACATCCCTTTTCCAATCTGTCCTCTAGTTACCCGTGGGTGTCCGAACTATACATACACAGACAGTGAAGCGAATGAGAGATGTTGCTTGCCAGACCATTTACACTATGGAGGAACTATTAATTCCGACGCCGCGTGTTGTGATTAGAGATGCTCATGTCCAATGGCCAGAACATGAAATGAATGTGTCCGGAGAATCCAGTAAAGATGTAAAGCACCATTGCTACAGTGCGACGCACCACCACAACAACATGATACTGGATGCATTGAAGATAGCTCTGAAGTAGTCGCAGATCAATTCACACAATCTACACCCGCCAAAAAAATGGCAGCAAAAAAGCTGTCGACATTGTTGTGTTCTCCCATCAATGTTGAAGTAGCAGATGTTGAAATGACAGAGAATGAACCAGCAGTAGCATTCACCGACGCATCAGAACTTGATAGCAGCAATATTTCTTTCAAATGTGGTGATATGTCCTCAACGTCACAGGCCGAAACAACTTTGACGCAGGATGACAGTCTAATGAAAACGGGCAAATACATAGTATTCAACAGTTGTTTGATGGATATTATAAGTATCCTGAAATGTGGGCATTCCATCAGAGGGAAAGTATGTGGGAGGCCATTTGATTTATGTGACTCGTCAAAAACAAGGCAGTAATGTCACAATACATGCCGCCTGTAGATTAAATCATACATTGTCATGGTCTGCACAACCGATGCTGGGGAAACTGCCAGCAGGCAATCTACTGTGTGCAGCTGCATCACTTTTTAGTGGTTCCAGTTTTAGAAAGTTAGAGTCTTTCTTTCAGTTTTTGGGACTCAATTTCATTTAAAAAATGCAGTACTACAAATACCAACATGATTATCTGTTTCTGGCCATTAGTGATGCTTGGAAAATTTAACAATTGTTTCTAGCAAGTACATTCGAAGGCAAACGATTCAGGCTAGCCGGCGATGGACAGTGCGACAGCCCTGGATTTTCTGCCAAGTACTGCACCTACCACTTTCAGGACATGGATAGTAAGAAAATAGTGAGTTTGGTGGTCGTGCAGGTAACACAATGTACATCCTCAGTGGCCATGGAGAAACTAGGATTTCTAGAATCAGTGGAATATCTACAATCGAGGGGAATGCACATCGACCTCATAGCCACGGACAGACACGTTTCAATTGCCAAGACAATGAGAAGGCAGTTCCCACATATTAAACATCAATTTGACGTATGGCATCTTGCTAAATCAATCTATAAGAAAATCTCGGCTGCAGGGAAAGAAAAAGGTTTGGAAAGTATTTCAGAGTGGTCCCAGTCTATCAGCATCCATCTTTGGTAGAGCTCTAAAACTTGTGAAGGGTCAGTGGAAATACTGCTTGAAAAATGGTGGTCACTGATGCACGACTGTACCAACATGCACCACTGGTCAGAAAACCTACATTTCCACCAATGTAAACATGGCCCTTTCTCCCCAGTGGAGGCACGGAAGAAGAAGTGGTTGAATCCATCTTCACCGACAAACAAAGCCATTGAGAAGATTGTTTTCGATAAAACTCTATCAAGAGATTTGAGGGGACTGACAGAATTCTGTCACACAGGAGGTTTGGAGGTGTTCCACAATATGTGCCTAAAGTACAGGCCAAAGCGCTTGCATTTCAGCATGCAGGGCATGAGACATAGGACTCTACTTGCCGTCTTGGCCCATAACGAGAATATCGGCCGTGAACAATCAAGGACTACGGGTAATGTAAGGATGCCTCGCTACACTAAGGCCTTTTCAAAAAGAAGTAAGCAATGGGTGATCAAACCAGTCTATGAGGAAATGGAGTTCGACTTTGTCAAAAGCCTTATTGTTGCTGTATTAGAGAACCACAGATATGGAATTTTAAACGTTTCTGTGCAGAGCACTGATCCATTGCCACCCAACATTGCCACTGTGCCATGTCCACCCAAAGGAGAGCTGGTTGTGAAGTACAAATCCCGGTTTAAATAATTGTAATACGATTGTCATTTTGTAAATAAATGTTATTGTACAGTGTACATACAAAGTACGCTAACCCTAACCCCTACCTTCACCATCCTGGGTGTCGAACAACCTGGGTGTCATCTTTGAATTCTCTCTCTATTCACCTCATATTGCTGACCTTGTCTATATGTGTATGTATATATTTTTGTTGACTAATTTTCGCAATCTCATGTAAATGCTGCGCACTGTTAACCGAGGGGATGCTTGTGTATTGCAAATAATAAAACAAACAAACAATAAATCTCACTTTCAACTCAAATCCTTGGGTACTTTATACTTTCCCTGACCTTCCCCACAAAATTTAAAGTCTCAATAGTTATTCTTTGGGGCTTCAAAGCTCGCAGACAACAAGGACAAAATTGGGGGCCTTAGAACGCGCCATGCGAGCCGTTGCAGATGGGAGAGAAGCCAGTTTGCATTTGCACATTGAGGCGCAGTACATAGATGGATATGAAACTTCAAGTTCTCACAGATGGCTTTACTACGGGATGTTGCAAAGAAAGAATATATGCTCATTTCTAGTGAAGGTCAGCGGCTTTGATTTTCAACTTGCGCCCTGAAGAGGCCCACAACTCGCACTGGCAATATATGGTTCTATTGTTTTTTGACCTTGAGAGACAGGGACCATGCCGAAAGAACTTCATTTAAGGGGGGGGTGCAATAACGTAAGAGACGATAAGGCAGAAAATTCTGAAACTGGACCGAGTTTCATGTTAGATCAGTACACGAAAAATCGTTGTCAAGAGCACAGTGGGATTTACGGACTGCATTACGCAGAGACACAATGGAAATTGCAAATATAATGAAAGTAACTCTTTAGACGCTTTTATACCGGAATGAAGAATTAATGAATGGATGCATGAATAAATGAATGAAGAGCTAGGAAAACGTTTGTGGGATCGTCCTTTTAGCAGGCACATGGGCATGCAGGTCCACATTCCACACGCATGTATACAAACAGTCGTTTCTCATTGTGTGCTAACCTCGATTTATTTCGTTACTTTTCGCATTGATTTTAGAGCCGAACGTACTCCATTGCACTATCCTTGAAAGCAAATAGTTTCAGCTCGGCCGTAATAAATAAAATGAATAATATTAATAAAGATCGGCTGGCGAGACTAATTATAAATTTTATGTTTTCAAAACAGGTATATCCTTCCCTACTGCTACTGCCACCAGTTTCAGACCCCGGCAGATGGGTTTTTCAACTGCCAGCTGCAGCTTCTTGTAAACAACTGCACCACTTTGATGATTTTATGGGACGATCGCCAAGGGCCCATATGCCCTTATGCGGTACATATCAACCTTTACGCTGGCCTAGTGCCTACTTGATGGAACAGCCTTGCGGTTCAACGTGCGACTGAAGTGCTTCTTTTAACGAAAACCAACACCCTGTGTACCATAAAGGAACAGCGCGTGACTCACGATAAATGTTTACGGATTTGCGGATAGAGATAAAAGAAAATAAATGACATTCCAAGTTCATATGGCAATTGCTGAATATTCTATAAACATTTAATGTCAAATAAATGTACTTTACCAAATGTACCATGTTGCTGTTTGATTTCAAAGTACAGTTTCATATTCCGAATTGTGGCGCGCTGCGTTGTGAGTTGATCTGTGTTGGTTTCCGGGTTCTTTGTGAAGTCGCGTAGAAGACGACTGGGCGCGTTTGCCTACGCAGCACAGAAACGTCACGGAAAGAGGCGGGCAATATGAATGTTTTGATAATGTCAGGCTCAGGGGCGGGGGATATGATTTAGTGCCGCAAAAGCAGGTCAGCCAGGGCGATGGGGGAAATGATAGGATTATCACAAAATGGCAGCTCCCTGATGCCTGTTTTTGCATGCGTTTAATGGACGAAAACTCGGGTAAGGTCCATAGGAAATATTTCTAAAATCGTGTGACTTAGGCTTAAAAACACATGGCCGACCCGTACGGGCAATAAAAAAATTTGACCGAACCATTCCTTTAAAAGAAAAACAATCACAAATCTGCCCATGGAGAGAAAAATCTGGTCAGAATAGTATAAACGCATAACATCTGCCAAAAGAAGATCAACATAGGTAGAGCCAGTAATCCAATGGAATACTCGGTCTAATATGTCCAAAAAATCTACTTTTATACAGTTCCTCCAGTGATTTCACATTATTTTCAAACTTTCACAGCTGTCTATTCGCACATTTCCATACCGGCGTTATGGCGATGATCTTACTACAGATTTGACCAGACAGACAACGTAACCAAAAAGACTTGCAGGTTAGATCATCTAGATCTTCCACAAATTTGGAGTAATTGTCATGATCCATAGAACGCGTCCCTTTTGGACTTCCTGGCCCCTGACACAACGGGGCTTGCACACCTTAGTACTTCCAACATGGCCGTCTAACGTGGAACGCTCTTCACCAGCCTCCACGTCAGACGTAGCACATTCTATAAAGAGACCGTGGCCCCGCGCGCCTCAACGCTACCGCTTGTAGTGGCTAGATGTGTGCTCCGTAGTTCGCTGTAACTAATCTCTTGTTTCCTGGTTCCCGGACCCTCGATTCCCCCTCTACCTTTCCTTCCTCCTTATTCTGCCTTGATTCCTGGATCTCGTGTGCCGCCTCCGAGTACACCGCCCTCATTTCCTGGACTTCCCGGAGACTCCAAGTACCCCTGGATGTTGAACACTGAATGCACGCTGGAACCAGAAGACGCTCGCTCGGGGTTGTACAAAACCCAATCCGTACGCAAGAAGACTCCTTCCAAGAATTCCAGCAAACATCGAAGTCAGGTGAGAAAGGGGTAAATATGTGACAGATTGAGACGCCAAACGACCAATGTCGAAATGGACATGGAGGCGGCCGTTCAGGATCTCATGCGTGGCATGCAAAAATTAACGACCGAGGTGCAGAATCTGAAAGCGGAGAATGCTGCATTAAAACAATTAGTTTTGTCCTGTGATTCCGCTACAAAGGAAAGCGTACTACTGGGCGGCATAGTTGATAAATACGATGGGTCTGCAAAAACCCTTTGTGGATTCCTTGACTCCTGTTTAGTCCACTTTACCTTTAAGCCCTACTACTTTTCCACCCCCAGGGCTAATGTGGGCTTTATAATTTTTCACCTTTCCGGGAATGCAATAACCTGGGCCACACCTTTAGTCAATTCTGGAGATGCCCTCCTGGATGTCTACGACGGATTTATACAGGCTCTTAAGACCATGTTTGACCGCCCAGCACAGGTCTATAGCGCCCAGGAACGTCTACTTGATTACCAACAAGGTTCCCAGGACAGGCTTACATATGTAACACGTTTTAAACAATTGGCTAAAGAAGCGGATTGGTCATCAGAAGCATGCTTTACTCTTTTTCGAAGAGGGCTAAATGAAGACATCAAAGATGAACTAGCCAGAGTGGCTCGCCCAGGTTCATTCCAGGCCCTTATGGATCTCGCTATGCAAGATAGACTTTTGTATCCAGGAAAGGAAGGCAGAGAAGAAGAAAACCAAGATGCCCTTCCAGAAAATTCCCATAGAGATCTCCTCGAAGTCTGACTCTACTCCTGCCTCTGTAAATGACCCAGAACCCATGCAACTAGGGGCTTTCCGTGGACCCATATCCCCGCAAGAAAGGATGCGAAGGATCCACACACGGTTATGTATGTATTGTGCCTCGGATAAACATCTAGTTAGACAGTGTCCTCTAGCCCCCCTCCACGGTGTTCGGGAAACGCCAGCTCCCGATCCTAGATGGAGCAAGGCTTCGGGAGAGAGATGTTTGCTCCACATCTATTCCATCCTTGACCTCTCCTGGACAGAACAATCTAGTGATATTACAGGCCTTTCTATCGCCATCCAAGAATGAGACCTACCCCATTTTGGCTTTGGTGGATTGTGAAGCCATGGGGATATTCATAGATCAAGATTGGGTCTTTTACCACCACATTCCATATGAAACTCGAGGCATCATGCAACCTGTGGAGGCTATCGACGGAAGGCCTCTTTATTAAGGACCCATAACCCTACAGACCAAAGAGATCCAGCTCTCGATAAACCATCATCGAGAGGTGATCAAATTTGACATCATAAAGTCAGCTCATTACCCAATGGTACTGGGTATGCCCTGGTTACAGAAGCACAACCCATACATCAACTGGGTAGAAGGATCCTTGTTTCTTGGTTCGGAGTATTGCATGTCTCACTGTCTATTCCTGGATTCCTCGTCGACATCTTCCGAAAGCACGCCAACAGACAAGCAAGCCCATCCATGGTTTCAAATATCATCCAGGTTCCTAGGGCCTATCAGGATTACACTGACGTGTTTTCAACTGCCATAGTTCAGGCCCTACCCCCTCACAGCCCGGAAAACTGCGCTATTGATACCGAACCCTCAGCAGTGATTCCTTTTGGAAGGATGTTCATTTTATCCAAACCAGAAAAGAGGGCCCTCCGAGAATACTTGGATACCAACCTTGAAAATGGCACCATAAGACCATCCAAATCTCCAGCTGGAGCCTCGTTGTTTTTTGTTCCCAAGAAAGACACTAAATATCTTAGGCCTTGTCTTGATTATCGTGGGTTAAATCAATGCACCCTCAAGGACCTCTACCCATTGCCCTTAATCTCAGATATCCTGGAAGCGGTGAGAGGAGCTGTAGTTTTTTTAACGAAATTGGATCTCAGGGGTGCCTACCATCTGATCCGTATTAGGGAAGGAGACGAATGGAAAACAGACTTTAGAACACCCTTTGGTCACTTTGAATACCTGGTCATGCCCTTCGGACTCGCTAATGCCCCAGCGGTCTTCCAACGTTTCATGGACAGGGTGTTTTCCACCATGCTGTTCCTCTTCGTCATAGTTTACCTGGACGATATCTTGATATACTCCAAGGACCATCTAAGGCATGAAGAACATGTTAAGGCAGTCTTACAACGGCTATGTGAACACAAGCTCCTAGCTAAACCCGAGAAATGCCTTTTTCATGTCTTTACTGTTAACTATCTAGGATTTGTCCTTAGTCCAGAAGGAATTGGAATGGACCACTCAAAGGTAAAAGCCATACTATCTTGGCCTGTTCCCACTACCGTGAAACAGATTCAATCCTTCCTGGGACTTGCCAACTTTTACCGGAAATTCACACCTTCCTTTTCTGAGATAGTCCAACCGATCATTACATTGTTGAAGAAAGATACTCCCTTTCTCTGGACATCAGCCCAAGATAAAGCATTCCAACGATTGAAAGCAGAATTTACACAAGCCCCCATCCTGGCTCAACCTGATATTAATCGACCTTTCCTAGTGGAGACAGATGCCATAGGAGCAGTGCTAAAACAGGAATTCGAGGACGATTTAGAACATCCTATTGCATATCTTTCACAAACCCTGACTCCCAGCGAAACTCATTATTCCGTCTTGAAAAAGGAGCTATTAGCCATCCGTCAAGCCTTCACAGAATGGCGTCATCTACTTCTGGGAGCAAAACATCCTGTTCAGGTCCGTACGGACCATCGAAATCTTCAAGTTCTACAATCTCTGGAATGTAGGAATAGTTGTCAAGCCTGTTGGACCTTCTTCTTTGCCCAGTACCAGTTCCACATCCATCATGTTCCCGGATCACAGAACATAATTGCTGACACCTTATCCCGACGTCCCGACTACGAAACTCTTGAAGATCGGTCCTCCCCGAAGATGTTTCCACACACAATTTTTGTAGCCCAAGCAATCAGCCTCCTGGAAGACATTTGGATGCAAACCCAGTCCTCTGAGATCTGGAAGGACTTTACGGGGAAGAATCGATGGAATCTTAGAACAAGGGACGGGTATCTTTCAAGGGTAATGGCCTGGTCATTTCCACACAGAAACTACAACAACGGATAATAAACCTCTGTCACGATACCCTTCACTCAGGACATCGTGGCATCACCAACACCCTCCGTCCAATACAAAGACAATTTTGGTGGCCAAAAATGAAAATTGACGTTCAACTGTACATTCAAGCCTGTGCAGTCTGCAATCAAAACAAGCATGATAACAAGAGACCGGCGGGTCTCCTACTTCAACCTACGCTACCGACAAGGCCCTGGGAATTCATCGCTACAGACTTTATTGTGGAATTACCACATTCGAGAGGTTACACGACTATCATGGTCACCATTGATTTATTCACCCATATGGCTCATTTTACACAATTGTACAAGTTACCATCTTCGTCAGAACTCGCTGGCATCTTCCTGGAACACATATTTCGACTTCATGGTCTCCCTTCCAAGATCATATCAGACACAGGACCTCAATACATCTCTCAATTCTGGAAACACTTATGCCGTATACTAGCAATCCAACGTGCCCTCTCTTCAGGTTATCATCCACAGACTAACAGAACTACCGAATGTGTGAACCAGACCCTGGAGCAATATCTTTGTTGTTTCGCCACCAAGGTACAGGACGATTGGTCACTGTTAATACCTGTGGCTGAATTCACCTACAACAATTCTGATCACTCGGCAGTCAAGACCAGCTTCTTTTTTTGCAGCCAAGGATTCCACCCTTCGGTTCTACCTTCCATTCTCCCACATCCCACACCAGTACCAACAGTCGACTCCTGGATTGAAACTCTCATCAACGTACACAAGGAAGCCAAAGAACACTTAGAAAGGGCCCGAACTCACACCAAGAATTATGCAGACTCCAAGAGAAGACCAGGACCTTCTTATGCAGTGGGTGATAAGGTCTGGCTGTCCTCGAAACTACTGCCTCGAAATTTACGACCAAACAAATTGGCTCCCCGGTACTATGGCCCCTTTTCCATAAAGGAAATCATAAACCCAGTGCCTTCCGGCTCAAATTGCCAGACTCCTGGAAGAAGATTCATCCAGTTTTTCACACTTCTTTATTAAAACCTTACATCCAGTCCTCCTGGAAGTCTTTCAGACCCAACCCCGTGGTTGTGGACGACCAACTGGAATATGAAGTATCCAGAATATGCGACTCCAGGTATAAACAGGGTCAACTTCAATACCTGGTTGAGTGGAAAGGATATCCTACCTGCTTGTAGTGGCTAGACGTGTGCTCCGTAGTACGCTGTAACTAATCTCTTGTTTCCTGGTTCCCGGACCCTCGATTCCCCCTCTACCTTTCCTTCCTCCTTATTCTGCCTTGATTCCCGGATCTCGTGTACCGCCTTCGAGTACACCTCTCTCGTTTCCTGGACTTCCTGGAGATTCCAAGTACCCCTGGACGTTGAACGCTGAACGCACGCTGGAACCAGAAGATGCTCGCTCGGGGTTGTACAAAACCCAATCCGTACGTAAGAAGACTCCTTCCAAGAATTCCAGCAAACATCGAAGTCAGGTGAGACAGGGGGAAATCTGTGACAGTAATAGTTTGTATAGGTAGGTCTCATCCCAAGGCATTTAGTAAGAACATGTCTAGCTGACTCTATTTCCTGTTTGTCACAGCAGATTCTGCAGGTTCTTTCATGAGCTGGAATTCCCACCCAGGCAACTCTAATTTCCAATCCATCAAGGCGGTTCCGTCTAATATTCATGAACAGCCGATGCGTTATCAAGGATGGCATGATCTTTAGATATTATCGGTGGCTCCTTATAGTTAAAACTCATCCTAGAGAAGGCACATAGGGACTTCATATTTGCATCTTTCTCATGGTTATTGACGAGTCTAGCTTCTCGGCAGAGTTTTTCAGAGATTTCATCAGTGCACCTTCACCGTATTCCCACCTCGGTGTCCAGCACAACTTCTCAAATAAACCCTTGCTTATGGTCTTGAATTTACTCATCATCACACTGGTACCATTCTCCAACGGTGCACCGAGTATCGACAGGAATTAATTAGAAGGCGAGAACATGATTTTAAAGTAGAGCTTTGCTCTACTAAGGTTAATAAGGGTAGAGAGAGAGATTAGTCCCATCTCCAGCCTAAGAACCCCAATTGGAGTGTAGTTGCTTAGCCCCAAAAATCTGCACCATATCAGTCCTTCGATTTTATGCCCATAAAGACCAATCACAATAAGAGGCCACAAGGCCATACAAAAAGGCTGATGCTAATTTCTGTCTATAGACAGTGGGTACTCTGCACAGGCTATATCCTGCAGGTCTTATAGAGAATGCCAGTACTGCTCCCAAAGTGGAGAGGACCTTAGCCCGCTCATTTTCCTGAACGTTCTCATTCACCCCAATTCTTTCAGAAACAACTTCATAGCGCAAGTATATGTAAGGGTTAACTCTTTTGATCGTACTAATATTGCAAGGGATAGATATCTTATTACATCTACCACGCCCAAAGGCCATGAATTGCGTTTTTGGTGATATTTACTTTCAGGCCGTTCTTGTCCACATAGGAGAAAACCTGCCCTGGTGCTGTTGCAGATCCCAATGTACATATTGTCAAAAATAACAATAGCATCTGTATAACAGATACAGCCCAGCTTATTCTTGCCAATCCTAGGAAAAGCATTAATTTTTTCAATAAAAATGCCACAAAAATCAGCCCTATATAAATTGAAGAATATGGGAGCCAGTGCACACCCCTGTCGAACACCCAACTTAAATGGTATGGGATCAGACATTAGGCCCATATTATTCAGCCTTACTCTAGTGGTTTTATAGTCTACAGATGTGCAGTAAGTGTGCCAGCATACCCATAGCCTCCAGTTTATCCCACAGCAAACCTCTATTTACCATATCAAAGGCTGACGAAACGGCAACATAAAGAATATAGAGAGTTAACCCAGAAATATGGTTTGCCTGCTCTACTAACGTGTTAACCAGCAGGATATTGTCAAGAGTGGAGTATCCCTTACAGAACCTAGTTTGGGCCTTATTGAGGATGTTATTATGCAATATCCACAGGTTAATTTCCTGGAGGACTAATGTGAAAAATATTTTACTAGGCACATCGTAAGTGCTAATAGGCAATAGTTTCCACTTTTGAATGTGGGTATTGTTATAGAAGTATTCCCGGATTTCAGTATTAATCCGGTATCGAGGATTTTATGGAAGATAATAAGCAGAGTATCAGCCCAGATATCAGCATTTCACTTAATGATGATATTACGTAAACCATCCGGGCCAGGCTCCCGAGATGTTTTGAACGTCTTAATAATGTTAATAACATTATCACGTATCAACATAAAGTTCGTAAGAGGTTTTTTATCAGGCAAGCAGATTCTCCCCTAAATTTCTCCTCAAGATGTTTAACACAGATTTTACTGTCTATACAGCAGGCCAGCTCTTGGTTGCCTTTACCGGAGACCATCCTAAAATTTGCCCAAAGTTTTTTTGCATCCCCTGTCAGGATCATTTTTACCATCGCTTGCCAATTGACATTGTCAGTAGAGGCTCTATATCTATGGAGACAATTCTTGTAGCTTTTTTATTTTTCGCTTTTCCAAAGTATAAGAGGTCAAAGAGGAAACGGTGTGTTCAATGGCTTTGACACCATTACGCATCTTTTTCTTTTCCTCATTGATTACTTTATTATAAGGAGCGGCAAGAGAAGTTTTGGACGAATGAGGAAGCAGTTTTTGTCCCATTGGCATCATGTCATGCATGCATACCGCGATCCAATCCACAACCTTGTCCACGGTCAGTTTAAGCATGTCTTTAAGCTCTAGACACTTGCTCCAATTGCTAGTTTTACTCAAATTCTGGTCAGACCATCCCAACCTATTTCCATTACCCAACACAACAACTTCCCCAGCATTGTCTCTCCTATGCGCCTCAGCGGTCTTCATCACCAACGTACGTACCAATATAGAGTGGTCACTAAAGGGGGTAGACTGGACAGTGAATTTGGCCAGGCGGTCATAGAGGGAAGCATAAAGAAAGATGTAATCAATAGTCGAGGCCTACTGACCATTAGTCCAGATAGCCTCAAGCCCAATATTCCCTCTCCCAAAACCATTTATCATATATAGGTCGACTTTGGCAAAGAAGGTCCTCCATCTTTCAGATTTTACATTAGGAAGGCTTCTAGCTTCACCTTGATCCAGAGTATTCTGATAGTCGTACAGATTAGTGGCATTCAAGTCTCCTCCCAATACAGCATTAACCATGCCATCTCCTGCAAAACTATCCAGTAGGCATTGAAAAATATTAAGTTTGATGTTAATTGTGCGTCCATCACTTGGAGGATTGTAGATATTTACCAGTACAATTTTTGGACCCCCATCAATACGGATCTCTACCATCAGTGTATTAGGGCAGCTATCTATATACCTGCATTCAGAGGAATGTATACTATTTCGTACCAAAATAGCCAAGCCACCAAATGGTCTGCCTCTTAAACCCTTTTTTCCTTCCTAAAATACGCAGTGTAGCCATCAAAAACAGGATTCTATAGAAGCCATGTCTCCTGTAAAAAGACTATTTCAGCATCCTTCAATAGATCATAAGATCCTGTACTACTAAAGAGATGGCTATAACCACGTGTATTCCATGAAGCTATCGCTAATTTGGTTCATCCTTGTTTATTTATGGGTGGCAGAAAAGAGCACAACCATTCCCAATGTGATTTATTGGTTGCATCCTTAATGGTTACATTTTTGGACTTAGTACCTTGCCATATATCATCGTTGGGCGGCTCTTGCAATTTTATCTGTTTCTTTGGAACAGAAGCAGCGTCAATTTCATATCCCTATTTTAAGTCGGATTTCACATTCCTTTGGTGAGTGGTTACACAAACTTGAAGTCACTGCTTTTTACCATTCTTAACGGCAATTGGGAATGGAGAATCTCAAGCAATACATTTCTGTTCATGGGCTTATTTAACCTCTTCCACCCCGCAGGTATAGTAAAATGTTTTTTAGGCAGCATCTGATCTTTTTCACTAGATTTATCCATACTTGGTTTCTCATTCATAATATGACATTTAGGCAGACTACCTCTGCCTTTCACAACTTTCTGAATAGGAGTTTCAATAGATATTATGCTGCTATCACTTGTAGATTCCATCTGTTCCGTCCCCACATCACTTAAACTGGATTCCGAGCTTCCCTTAGCTGATTGCTTATAATTAGGGGTTGTGGCCCCCACCAGCCAGGAAGTGAGGTTTCAAGTTTTAAGTGCCAATCTTTTAGCTATTTTAGCTATTCTCTTTCTGGCCCTTTTTAGATGGTATATGCTTAGAATAATTTGCAGTACCATGAGGGGCAGTAGTTAAATCGGCCACCTCCAATACCAAAAATATATAATTGGAGACCAAAGTCTTTCTTTTTTCTAAGCTTTTCTCTTTTAGAGAGTTGGCAATTCTCATTAGGCTCATCACCCGCCAAGATCTCAACTAGCATGGATTCCAGATTACAGGGGCTGACACTCCCTGTATGATAGGAGACCGTACTAAAGGTATAGGCAAATGATTGCGTGGGGCCGCAGAGCCACCCTTTCCTGTGGCCATATGGTTAAGTATGACTATATTCTCCAAGAGACTACAAACACCTATTTCGAGCTAAACACAGGGTCAACTGATGACCCAGGTGTATTGTGGGAAGCGTATAAACCGGTACTACGAGGAGAGATTCTCACATAAGAAAGCACACTTAGAGAAAGTGGAAGAAGCCAAAGCACTGGTGGAGCAGGCAGAACGTGCGCACCTGGCACGAGATCTACCCGAAACCAACCGAGCATTTGTCTTTGCCCAAAGGAAATTGCATAACTTAGCCCTAGACAATGCCAAACAAGCTCAAAAGGCAATGCGCGCCAGAGTATATGAGACGGGTGACAAGGCGAGCAAAATGCTAGTGTGGCTGGAGCGCAGAGATGAAGGGCACAAACAGGTTAGGATGATTAAGCCCAATAATTCAGAACCGCTATTAACCGACCAGGACATTGCGGAAGGCTTTGCAGCTTATTACGCTGAACTCTATAAGGCACCTGAGGCCCCTCCTAATCTATCTGTATTAGAGGAGATTACCCTCCCTAACTTAACGAGTACACAAAGGAATTTAAGTGAAGCAAACATCACAGAGGAAGAGCTGATACAGGCCATATCACAACTTCACCCCGGGAGAACACCGGAACCGAATGGCTTTCTGGTACAAATATGGAAAGGAATAGAGCCAAGTGGAATGATCCCACACCTCATACACATGTATACACACTCGAAGACGCAAGGCCAGTTGCCCCCAGACCTGAGGAACGCCACAATAGTTGTGATTCCTAAACCAGACAAACCCCCAGAGAAATGTAGCTTGTATAGGCCAATCTCATTAATTAACAGCGAAACTAAAATCCTAGCGAAAGCACTGGCAAATCGACTACAAAAGGTTATTATGTCATAGATACACCCGGAATGTGGCTACATGCCCCAGAGATCCACGCTTATGAATATACACAGACTACACACAGCGTTAGAAAAATCCTCTATTCCACAAGGCCCCCTAGCACTACTAACTATAGATTTCGAGAAGGCCTTTGACTCGGTCTACTGGGAGGCACTATGGGCAATAATGCGTTGGATGGGATTTGGGGAACAATTTTTGGGATGGGTACAACTGTTGTATAAACTTCCTAAGGCTAGGACCAAGGTGAAGGGGTGGCCTTCCAAACCCTTCAGACTGGGCAAAGGGACACGACAGGGCTGTCCCCTATCTGCAATGCTCTTCACACTCTCCATAGAGCCATTGGCTTTACTATTAAGGGAAACACAGACGTGGAAGGGATTTCGTTGGTCAGCTGACTGGGAGGACAAAGTCTCGCTATATGCAGACGACCTGCTACTGTTTCTGTCAGACCCCATTGCCTCCTGCCCAACAGTAATGCGTCTGTTAGAAAAATATGAATCCTTCAGTGGCCTGAAAGTAAACTGGTCAAAATCTATACTGTTCCCGGTAAAAGAAATAGAGAGTGCTGGAATACAAAACTGACCCTTTCGCGTGGAGGGCGTTCAATTCTGCCAATTGGGGATACGGATCACAACGAATCTGAATGATTATGTAGTGAAAAACCTCCATCCAGTCGTAGAACGATTTATGGAGGATGTCAAACACTGGAACGCCCTGCCGTTAACCCTATTAGGAAGAGCAGCATTATTCAAGATGTTGGCATTGCCAAGATTTTTATAAATACTGCAAAACGCCCCATTACACATCCCCACACGGGAATTTCACAGAATTGACAGAACCCTCTGGAAGCTCCTATGGAACAACGGGCACCCGCGGCTAGCACTTAATACCCTGCAACGGTCTGTCTGGGAGGGGGGCATAGGGTTGCCACGAATGCAGACATACTACTGGGCAAGCCAAATGGCAGTAATCAATGATATACTACACGGTAACCCATCCCTACCTCACATTAAACACGATGTCACAGGAGGAGAAACAATAACTGCACTAGAGTCCCTATACCGAAAGACTAACACCAGCGCCCCCAAAACAATGTCGTCCAACCGGGCAATAATCTGGGCAGAGGCACACAAATACATAAACTGGAAAGGGAAAATCACCCCGGTGCAGCCACTGTGGGCAAAAAGATA
Organism: Ambystoma mexicanum; assembly: GCF_040938575.1. NCBI lineage: Eukaryota > Metazoa > Chordata > Amphibia > Caudata > Ambystomatidae > Ambystoma > Ambystoma mexicanum. Next base: position 1,084,981,419 of record NC_090926.1, on the reverse strand, counting down.
TATTTCTGAGCTTGACAAACTCCCAAAATGGCACCAGTGGATAACTGCGGGTATAACAAAAGTGGGTGATGTGTTTATGGGAGGGGGGATTATACCCTTTGATGTTCTGATGGATACATTTAACCTCCATGCATTTGACCGGTACCGACACATACAGCTTAACCATGCCCTACGGCGACATCTCCCTGATCTGAATGACATGGCGGACTGCACTCCCATAGAAAGAAACCTAGTCCTAGACAGCGTGGATACTAAAACCACCTCTGTGATGTATAATGTTCTCACCTCCTTTGCCACACTGGAGTTGACGAGCCTGAAATCCAAGTGGGAGAGGGACGTGGGGGAGATCCTGCCTGAGGACCGGATAACAATTATAATGTACCCAAGAGAGACTGCCATATCGGCTAGGCTTCGCCTTATACAGCTCAAAATTCTACATAGAATCTACTACCCAAGGGTTGCATTATATGGCTGGGGTAAAATCACAGACCCAAAGTGTCTACGCTGTTGCCAAGAGGAGGGTACTTTCTTTCACATACTATGGGACTGCGCACACATCAAAGCATACTGGCAACAATGCTGTACGACACTGTCCAGAGTACTGGGCTGCACAGTGACGACAGACCCGAAATTGTTGCTACTGGGTGTAGAGGAGGAAGATGCAATGCGGGCATGGACAGACTCCTGCTTGCAACCTCCACAGAATTGATTAAACGCAATATTGCCAAACTATGGGGATCCAATGTTACCCCGGAACATGCTCAATGGATAAATTATGTAGATGCATGCATAGCGATGGAGCGACGAGTGTATGCGGCCAGGGGTTGCCCTGGGAAAGCAGACAAGATCTGGGGAAAATGGGAGAATGCTCAATAAGACATCGGGAAACTATACCAGATGTTTCAAACATCTGGCGAGACAATAGGAATTTGTAACACCTTCATTATCAGTGCTGTTGAACCTAGGAACCATGTTTAGTTAGCAGAGGAACCATCAGCCGACATCACAGACTGTTCTTTGCTTCCCAGGTTCAACTCTATAGTCCTGTCCGCCAGGCCACTTACTCGGGGGGTACAGGAGAGTCTGTCAGGGTTAGACAGAGGTAAAGATGATGGTAGAGAGAGAGGAGGGGGAATATTCTCAACAATCACATCATGGTCTCCCGTCACACCAACCCCACCCTCTGCCTCAACTTGTTCAATGACCATGGATTTATTACGCTCCAGGTTTGCTTTCTGGCCCTCGAGGCTATAGCACAGATTGACCAGGAAGTTATTGTTATCGAAGTCTGCTGAAATTGAAACAGCTTCAGATAGCGGCCCTCTGTGATAGTAGGCTCCTCGTAGATTTCAGCCACTACTAGTTGACCCTGAAATCCTATTTTCCTTAGTTGTAGCAGTCTGAGTACTTGCTTTCCCCGTGTTCTTTGTACCACTATTATTTCTATTTTTCTTGCCTGCCTTAAGTTTACTATGTAACTTCATATTTATAGCTCAATAAACACCAAGTAAAAAGCAGCAGCAAGATTTACCCCAGGGGCGAGGGGTCACCCTTCACCGGCGGTGCAGAGGGCAGCTTCCACTCACTGCTCACGTTTAAGTAGTATAGCAGCTTATCCAGCAGACGATCACCGCTGACAGTGAGATAATATGACAAATTGTCTGGGAAACAGAATGACTCTTCCCCATCAGCAGCTCAAAGAGCAGGGCTCCACAATCACTGCTCGCAGTGGGGTGGAAGGACAAATTAAACCAGGGAACAAGGAACAGTTTGTCCCCACCAATGGCTCAAAGAGCTGGGCTAAGCAGTCACCGCTCACAGTAAAGTAGTCAGACAAATTATCTGGGGAACAAAGTCCATTTATTTTAATTTAAAATTATATAATTTATATATAAACTTTTCATTTATAAGGTTAACAAAATAATATACATTATTCTAATTTCCCAACAGATCACAACAACACAAGATAGAAGAAAACAAAAAGAAAAAAACCAAAAGGGGTTTTAGGATCGTAACCCAACATATAAGAAGACCATCACACTACATAAAAATCCTCAGTCTGTCGGTTTTTCCAGTTTCCAGTCAAAAATTGCGGGAGTGTAAAAATTGATTGATTTTTTATCTTGGCCGCTCAGCTACTGCGCCCATCTGGTTGCGGCCTCTAATTGATGTGTCGAGATGTGTCGAGATATTGAAAAAAGTACCAAAGAGAGTTCTCTTATGGGCAAAGGCAGGGCAAGGCATGATTAGATGATGTATTGTTACAGAAACATTTGGATCCATACAGAAACAACAATATCGTTCTGTTGCTGGTAATTGTCTGATTTCCGTTAGTCTTTCTCGTGTTGGAAGAAAATTCAACCAAATTTTCTGAAATATTTCTTGAACTTTTGGGTCTGGAAATAATCGTAGCTATTTAGGAAGTTTGTTAATGGCTCGTATATCAGCGTCACAGTGGATAGTCATGGAATATTTTGATTTCTCTTTGATAGTCTTCAGCCAATCATTCCTTTGCAGCTTTATTTTAGAATGTTGGGGGTGTTGTGTTAACATTTCAAGAGAAATGTCTTCTTTTAACAATTACTCTTTCAGATGTTTTATCCACTTTTTCAGTTTGGTGTTGTTCGTTGTGTCGTCCGTACACCGTAGTATTTGATAAGCTGGTGTTTCTTCATCAGCGAGCACCTTTCACAATAGATCCAGATGTTTCCAAAGGACTATAGAGGCCAAAGACTGCGTTGCGATTTCATGCCTTATTCTAGGCATTGCATAGTTCTTTGGCAATCTCAGAATATTCCGCCAAAATGAGGCTTCTAGTTTTTGCCAATTAATATTTCCTGCGCTGATCATTGCTTCGCTCCCATATGTGATAATGGGGATCACTTTTTGTCTACAATAGATTTTCGGTTTCATAGAAAACTTTCCATATTTCTTATGCAAAAAGCATCCCTGTCTCGCCATAGACTGCATTTTTTCTTCTACATTGATCGCCCATTCTTTTTCGTTCCTATATTGGTTGATTAGACCTCCTAAGTACTTAAAAGTAGTCACCCCTTCTACTCATTTGCCGTCAATTGAAAACTTTTGAGGCCTTTTTTTGTTTGGCTGTTGGTTTGTCAAGGTCATATATTTTGTTTTTTTTGCATTAATTCGTAGGTCGTTGTGGTCCATGTATTCAGTCAATTTATGCAAGCTCACTTTTAGACCAGATATCATTTTGTCCATTAGTATATCATCTGCGTAAATCAATACAGAGATCGGAACAGAGTTGATTTTTTGTGGATTTAAGGCAGTATCTTTGATAAATTCTTTATAATCCGCTGTATATAGACTGTACAGGGTTGCCTCGAGCGGGCAACCCCGTTTCAGTCCATTCCATGTTTTTATCGGAAAAGTGGTCGATCAATCTTTTGATAATCTCATAGTAATTGTTGTGTTTGTATACAACAGTTTGATTGGTTCGATTATCTCTAGTGGGCAATTCCAAGCTGTTAGATTTTTCTATAATTTTTGTCTGTTTATGGAGTCGAATGCCATGTTAAGGCCGACGAGTATTGCATATACAGTAGACTTTGACATTAGAGATTCATGTTTGATTAGGTTCAAAGTCAAGAGATTGATATTGGTACCTACATTGGCAGTAAAACCCGTTTGTCTCGTCGCAAATCTGTTTGATTGGCCCATTCCTTCAATTTCTTGAGGAGAAATGTAGCAAATAATTTGCCCAAGGGGTCAAGGAGAACAATGGGACGGTAGTTGGCTGCGTCGTCTCTCGCACCGTGTTTGAAGATTGGTATTAGGGTGGCCTTTCTCCATGACGACGGGATCTGATTTAGTTTATTTATCAAAATAAATAGTTGGTCCATCATGTTTGCCCAGATCTCAGGATCTTGTTTTATGATCGCGTTGGACAGGCAGTCGGGGCCCGGGGCACGCAAAGCTTTTAGCTTGAGAATCATTTCCAAAATGTCTTGATTTCCCCTTTGTAGATTCCACTTTTTTGGGGTATTTTCCGAGGACAGGCATCCTGTGCACGTTCTCTATATAAAGTAGAAAAGTGTTGAATCCAATTGGTTTCTGACACATTTGTAACACAAAGTTGTTGACATTGAGAGTTATTATTAAGAAGATTCCAAAGATCTCTCAAATTTCGATTTTTAAACGTAGCCAGTATAGTTTCTGCATCAGTTTGTAACATCATCATAGTATGAGGTTTTTCCAATTTCTGTATGCTTCTTTGGTTATTTTTATCTTTTGCTTATTTTCTGCATTATCATTTTTCCTCAATAACCATATAGTTTTGCGTATGCCTTTCTTTTTTGCAGCCAATTCAGGATTATAATGATGTTCGTGGGACTTTGTTCCTGATAGAGGCTTTGCCTTCTGGAAGGGTAATAAAAGCCATTCATAGTTCAATTTTGTTTCATCATCCAACTTAGTGGTACGAAAAAGTCTAGGTAATGTGTTTGCTTGAGTCTGGCTTATTATTAATGTTGATAATTTGTTGTTGACTTCAAGCTGTATTACTATATGTCTCTTAATTTGATGAGACAAATGTATGCCATGAATCATGACCATATTATGGTAACTTTTGAGGGTTTTTAGGATTTTTATTTCGTTATTGAGTTATAGAGTTGAGTTGACGTGTATATGTAGTCAATGGTTGCCCTTGAGTTGCCACGACTCCAAGTGGGTGTAGTGATAATTCGATTGTCGCTAGATTTATTAATTAGAGTCAAGTTTTAGCAGATTATTTCTTTCTGCTATCGCCGTGAGCACTGTGAAAGATCGTTTTGGTCCTTTAGTTGACCCTTATTGTCCAATAAATGAATATTCAGATCCCCACAAACAATAAACTCTATATTTTGATAATTGCCAGCTAATTCATCTATAGTCAGAAAAACGGCATCTATGAAGTTGTCATCATTAATTCCAGCCGGATTCCAATAGACGTTGTGGCTTCATGTTAGAATTTGGATTCCCATGGTCAGTTTTGCCTTGTACCTTTATGATGGTATATTGAATCCATGGATTTATGTTCTCAGACTCAACCAGGAGCCAATCCGGATCAATTTTGAACATAGTAATAAGGCCAGAAGAAGGGCAACCTTGGTTTTTTTTGTATAGCCGGGTTCAAAAAGGTTCAAAAAGGTTAGAAAGCCATCAAAGGATGGTGTATCTATCAACCATGTCTCCTGGAAACATATGATTTGAAAAGATACCAGTTCAGGAGCTGGTTGGCCAAACAGGTGGGAGTGACCTCTCCTGTTCCATGAACATAAGGACCAGCTACTGGCCTTCAACGAATTTGATGGTTATGAGTTGTGATTCATTCTGTCTGAATTGTTTGCAAAGGCAACTTCCCCCACCAGCTGCACGATAACACAAAGCTCCACAGTCACTGCTCGAGGGCAGGGACAGAAAGAAATATCCCAGGAATTATGGATCCAGCCACAGCAGATAATTTACAGCGGACACTCCACGTCATCACACTAGTTCAAAGCTGACGAGGAGGCGCATTCATCACAACGAGATTAGCCAGTAGCTTTTGCAGGAGGTAGTTAAACCATAAGCGTTAGCAGCCAGCAGGTCACGCTAGGTTTAAGAGAACGGTTCCGTATTTCAGCCGCGAAAATTAACGGACTGTAAGCCAATTTGCATAATATACATATGCAAGTGATCGAACAGTACACTTCAGTCAGTTCAGTGGCTGGAGTCAAACTGCAGATCTCATTCTCAGCTCTCCGCTCACCGAACACATAACTCCGCGCAGGCACAGTGATTATGTGTGGTAGGCTCCTCCAGGTAATAGAAATGGAAGTCAGGCAGCAGGCTCTCAGTACAGCAAGTCTCCTCCAAGCACAGCGTCCCTCACCAGCAACACCTAACACACTGCCACAGACCATGCAACGCTCCGTGGCGCGGTGTTTGGCAGTGTGTTAGGTGTTGCTTTTGGACCCATATTTGAGTGGGTTACCCCGGAGTGAAAAGGAAACCATAGTCATCCGTTGCTACATCCAGGACATGATGGATGAAATCTGACCACAGGAGAGCAATAGACTTCATTAACTAGACACATGTAATGCCTTGTAGTCCACCCATTGGAACGCTCCCAGACATCCATAACCATTGCTATCAGTTTATCTGTGCCTGGCAAAGCGTCATCCAAAACTGTCAGTAGAGCATTGTAAGGAAGGCATGGTATCGAAGTAAGACAGACACAAGTGACCATAGTTCAAGGGTGTTATTGAACTTTCACAAGGGGTTGAAAAACGACTTTCTAAACCTAAATCTATAGATGTGAGCAAGCTACGAACATCAAATAATAATAATGCAGTCCTAGTGGTGTCTTGTCAAAATAAAATGGCCTATACTAAAAATAAATAAAGTCAGTATGTTCGGGCCGTTGGCCTCCCTTACCTACGTTTTTAGCACGGGGCAAGGCGGTTCGCTCGAGCCAAGCCACACTCTGGCATCTCCAACAGGAGGATACAGTTCTAATTCCAGCATCAGGGCCTTCTGTGCCCAAGTCTCTTTTCCCATCAAAGTCTCTTGATTCAGAAGGCCTGATGTACAAAACAAAATAGAAACTTATTTTCTTCTCAGTTTTCTGATTCAGGTGTCTCACCCTGGATCCCCCTCAGCTGGGCTCAAATCCCCTTCTTTGTATTCAATTAGTCTCCCTCAGACAGGCTCGGACCAATTGCAGTTTACTGTACACTTATCGAAGACATTCGAATGTGCACAGTGTTTAGCTGGACCCGTCGCAGGACCACTTGGATAAAAAGTTCCCTTTTCACCATATAGTTGCCATTCATTTGGATGCCTAACAGAGACCTTCTAATGGATGCCCACGTAGCACCGGACCACTCTGTACACCGTATCTCATTTATGGCTTTCAAAGTACATTCACTCCTTTGGTTTCCACTTGTTCGTGCTGCTCATCACATGCATGTCAAACACTGTTCTGGATGTCGTCATACAATGTTGCCGCTTGCAACCTTGGTTCAAATTTAAGCTGGTTTCGTTTCCGCCTCTCCGACTCACCGGGTGTGCTGCTTTTACTGGTGCGGCTTTATTGTAGGAGCCAAGGACAGTACCACAGCAGCAGTCGCTCCTCCCGGCCTGTGTTATCAACATGGGAGCGCCCAGGATGCCTCAGATGCACAGTGCAGGTTTGTTCAACTTCAGTTCCCGGTCTTAGGATTCTCATTTTCCAAGGTTCGTGAAAGTAACTGTTTCTAGAGGTCAAGGGCACTTCCCTCCTTGCAACCCTCTCCCGTCTCATCACCTTTTTTCTTGTGTTAAACTGCCATCTTGGATCTGCTGTTCTTTCGTGCTCCGCCTTTTATATGTGTGGGGAAGTGTAATGGGAGTCAGGTGTGTGTAATGATCAGTAATTGCCTGGCCTTGCCTGACCATGGTGTTGGGACATGTCTGGTATACGGCTCTGGTGTTAGTCCATTGTTGCTCACGGTGTACTGTCTTTGAGAAAGTGTTTGAGTTGGGGAAAGGGGGTGGTTGAGCTTCTAGGTATCCTACCTGGTAAGATGGGGAAAGGGTGTTACAGGGAAGGGGATATCGCGTCTCACCCTTCAGTGTCCCACTTCCACTCCACGAAGACCCCTCTTCCAGGTGATCCTCCTGCACTGGTCCAAAGCCAGGAACTGGATCCAAAAGTGATGGCTGCATGCTGGCCACCTGGATGACAGATCCCCGGAGACTAGCGGGTGAGACACCTTCAGGTTTCTCAGCAGAAAAACCTGGGGGTCGTAAGGTAGCAGTGCGCTAGTGAATACCACTAATTAATATAAGTTGGTGGATCAGCTGCGATGGAAACCTTTTTCTGGCGGCCCCTAAGAAGCACCAGGAAACGTAATGCAGAAACAATGAGATAAAAGGTATATCCAATGCGCAGTTCCAGAAAATACGCAATCACATCAGAATATGGAACCAAAGGTCATCTGCCTGTATGCAGGGTTTATTGGTCATAAACAGCCAACACGTGTTTCGACCAATCTGGTCGTTATCAAGGCGTGAATCCAGTAGTAAAATGAGCAATTGCTCTAAATGATTAGAAAGTAGCAAAGCAGGATAAATACCAACAATTGGAGTACACTATTCGGGTATACAGATTGGTCGAAACACGTGTCGGCTGTTTATGACCAATAAAACCTGCATACAGGCAGATGACCTTTGGTTCCATATTCTGATGTGATTGCGAGGTAGGTTTTATAGTGCGTGGTATAAATATCATTCAACATAACATAACGTACTGTGTCAATTCTTTGTTGGTGTTTCCCTGGAAGCGGATGTCTCCCATGTGGGTTGACCATCTGCAAGCCGAGGCTGCACCTCTGGCTGTGCTACGTTACAGAGGTCAGGGAGAACCTTTGGGTAATGAATTCTGGGCCGATTTGCGCAAGTCAGACCTCTGTGGATTCCCACAGGTGTTCTCTTTTCAGAAATGCATGGGGTTCCCAGTTTTCCTTGGTGGCATGGACACCCTAGGCCCAAATCTGTATGGTGTGCACATGAGCAAAATTCCTGAAATTTTGCTGTGCGAAAAGACTTGGGGTTACCCATGTTTTAGGCTTTTCCCTTTGCGCCCAGGTAGGTGCACCCACACATGTGAGGTGCCGTTTTCGTCGGGACATCTGTGGGAACGCGGCACGGTAGGCCATGTGTTGTTGGCGGCATGTTTCGGTGGGTGAGTCGAGTGAAATGTGTGCAAATTGTGTTTTTTGTCTGTCACATTTCAGACTTTGCCGGGGGTTCTTGGTAATACATTCTGGGCCGATTTGCGCAAGTTATTGGACAAAAGCACCTATGTGCTGGTCCTTTAAAAATGGTAACTGAACTGTGAGAAGGAGCTCAAAAGAAAACTATTCATCTCTATTGCAAGTGGATAGAACCTGGAGGCACGATCCGTTGTGCTGAAGCTGGAGGCAAGAGCCGGTGTGGTCGAGCAAAGCAGCTTGGCAGGCAAAAGGGAAAGTAACGTGGTGCGAGTGAGGCATGCTGCACAGAAGCCAGGAACCACAAGAGGATTCCTGAGCATCAGGCAGCCGGAAGAAGCAGCGTTGTCCTTACAAGGAGCCGAGAGGAAGTCATTGTTCATGAGCACCACCGCAAGGGAGGCTGGAGAGACGTCACAGCTGCCCAGAGTCGGAAGCAATTGGCAAAGGGATGCCTCATAAGCACGATGAAGATTGAAGACACTACACAGAGCTGGGGAGTCTGCCGAGCAGAGTGGGGACCCCGGGGCATTTCGGCAACCGCGCCAAAGAGAATTTGAATGTGAAGTTACAGAAAGTGAAATAATAATAAGATTACTTTGAAAGAGCAAAGTGTCAACCCGAACCCCAATAAGAAGTTAATGCGGGGGAACACTTAAAAGAACTGTGAAACAAGCACATATACCAAACTAAGAAAGGTATATGCTACTTGAAAGTACAGAAAGAGACTTCGTGGCAGGGGAGTATACCAGGCAGCTATGAGTACAAGAGAAGTCCTGGCAGGAGAGCACACCAGAGTATACCATGCAAATTGCAAACCTAGGAGTTTCAAGCAGGAACTGTGTGCAGGAACTTGTGTTTAACAAGGAACTTTCGTTAAAGAAGAACTTCCCAGGCTAAACAGCTTTTATCTAACAGGATTGTTGCAGGCCAAGAAAGACACCAAGAGCCTTTAGGCTCAGAGACCATTGTGATACCAGTGAAGAATCCAGAGCAAGTGAATCACCCTATGGAACTAAGCTATTTTCCATTTTGGAGAAAATTTGTGTTGGAGCTATAGTATTTTTATTTAAGAACACTTTTTGCTGATACCAGGTTAAAGACATTACCCTTGTCACTTTATTATTTTGTTTTAGTGTGAGGGTCAGGATAGAACGTTTGGACACAAGATCGGCTTTTGATTTATGAAATCCTGAAAAAGACAAAACCTTAGTTTATGTTTTTTAGGTTTTTAGGTAGGGAAACTCCTCTTTAGAATAGGGTCACAGAGGCATTTTCCCATCCCATTTAAGTTGAATGAAAGTCTTTAAACAAAAATACATGGTGTCAGAAATGGGATCAGGGTCAGTTGACATAAACTGGGGAACCTGTTACGCTCACCTGGTATCCACGGGGACACCACCCAGCCAGCTGGTCGCTGATGCCCTTCCTGATGGTTCCCCTGTGGTCTCGGTGTCAAGGGAATTCTGCCTGGAAAATGAAGACTATGTCAGGACTGGGCGACCAAGGTAAGCAGTTTAATCCCCCACCTCCTTATATTTCCAGCCCCTCCAGGTTCTCTTCCCACCTGGTTGCCTGACGCGGTGGGCTCTCCGTCCTGCTCTCTGGGCAGGGGCGTGTTGGCTTTTGTGTGCACTGGCGGACCAATTACTTCACTGACTGCGGCCCTTGTAGTGTCTTTCAGGTAGGTCTTATTGCAATTAATGGTGTCTTATTTCTTGCATGCCTTTTGTCTGTTCTAATGTCTCTTTTTATCTCCTCTAGGGGCATGGAGTGTCCACTTGGAGAACGGGATGTGCTGGTTCTCACCGGGAGATGATGGCGCGCTATGATGCGGTAAGGAGGCGCTTTGCGTAGCGCAGTGATGCCTTGTCCTCACTGACCTGTGTTTTTCCCTTTTCGTAGGTCGCGGAGAGTACCCAGCGCAGATGGGGTTTCCGGAGCAGTGCCGGTCGAGAAGTAACCAGCCAGGTAAGTCTTTAAGTGCTTTTATGGTTGTAATGTCTCTAGTACCTCCGTTAATAATGTCTTTCTCCTTTTCTCAGGTCCCTCGATCCGGGCGGCAAACTCCTCCAACAGAGAAGCCCAGGAGCTGTGAGCAGAGATGGATGAAGATTGCAGGTAAGATTCTGCTGCTAACGATGTTTCTTTGTTTTTTCTGCAGGTCCGGAATTCGTCGGGTTCGCGAGAATCTGGACACAGTGAGCGTCACGTTGCTAGAAGCAAAGTAACGTGAAGCGTGTGTTCTTGTTCGGGTGTGGTTTAATTAGCCACTGTAAAGTAGTCCAGGTAAAGTAGTCCCTAGGCCACCACAACCAAAGCACTAGACCGCATAGCTTGGTTCTAGGAACCCAGCTATGTGGATGCCTTCATGTTGGCTGAAAGCCTTAATAAAGTAGTCCCTTAAGCAGATGCCTCTCCCAACTGATGAGCCTGGTGCCAAAGACGCCAGGACTGGCCCCAAGAGGGCTTGAAAAGTGGAAGTCTGGCCTTATTAAAGATCCAAGCCCTGATCCCACCTGGCTTGTGGGCTTGCCAGTGGGGGTCAGGGCTGAGGGTCGTGATAGCACTCCCCCCAAGGCCCCTCCCAAGGTGTGTCTTCTGCCTGGTCCAGGTTTGGTTGGGAAGTTTTGATGAAACTTCTTGATCAGACGTGGTGCATGAATGTTTTCACTGGGTTCCCAGGACCTATATTGAGGCCCAAATCCTTTCCAGTCGACGAGATAGTACAATCTGGCTCTAGAGTACTTAGAGTCCAGGGTGCCTTTGACTTCAAATTCTGGTTCTCCATCTATCAGTATAGGTTGAGGTGGTGTTTTGATTTGTGTACTGGGTTGTACTGGTTTTAAGAGGGATACATGGAATACTGGATGGATTTGTAGATTAGGAGGTAGATTTAACTTGAAAGCTGCTGGGTTGATAATTGCCTTGATGTTATAGGGTCACAAATATCGAGGTTGGAAGGTCTGGGTCCCTTTGATGGGGACGTATTTGGCGGCCAACCAAACCTGGTCTCCTACTTGATAGTCTGGAGCCTTTTTCCGATGCTGATCGGTGAAGTGCTTTTGTTTTTCTTTAGCATGATAAGATGTTCCTTTGCCTTTCTGAACGCTTGAGTGATGTTTGTATGAATAGTCTTTACTGCAGGTATTTCCAAGCTGGCAGCAAGGTCCAGTTCTGACGTACGTGGATGTCTGCCATACAAGGTGTAAAAGGGAGTTTGGCCTGTACTAGAATGTACGGAGTTGTTATATGCGTACTCGGCTATCCACAGTAAATCCTTCCAATCTCTTAATTCATGGTGCAGCATGCATCGCAAATACTGCTCGAGGGTCTGGTTGGTCCTCTAGTTTGGCCGTCTGTATGGGGGTGCTGAGCCATCGCACAACATTTTCTCCAAAAATTGGATATAAATTGGCTGCCTCGATCGGAGACCAGAACTGATGGAAAGCCCTGCAGCTTGACAATGTTTTCCAGAAATACTCCTGCTAGAGTGGATGCGTCAGGGAGGCCTTTAAGAGGAATAAAATGTGCCATCTTTGAGAATAAATCCACGATTACAAGAATGGTGTTAAAGCCTTGACCCTTGTGGCAGATCTGTGATGAAGTCGAGGGAAAGAGTGTGCCATGGAGCGGGAGCGATGTCCAGTGGTTGTAGGAGACCTGATGGTTTCTGTTTCTGTGATTTGTTTTGTGCGCAGACGCCGCAGGATTGAACATACTGCACAATATCCTTAGGCCAGGTAGGCCACCAAAAGTTCTTCTTTACCTTGGCTAAAGGTTTAGCGAATCCATGGTGTCCTTCGATCAGGGAGTCATGATACCCTGAAATGATATGCTGTTGCAACTCCTTCTTGGGTACATATAGCCGATCTCCAAAATAAGGTAACGGATCCTTGATGCAATACTGCTCGCCCTGAGTTTGCCATGCAAGGAAAGCATCCGGGTTCATTGACTGACGAATTTTGTCCCGTAATTCGGCTTGTGATAAGGCTGTTGTGATGCCCAAGAGTTTGTCTTCAGGTATGATGGGTACCGGGTCTGGTGTTGTATACACTGTTTCATCGATGCCCATTCGAGATAAGGCGTCAGCTTTCCCATTCTTGACCCCAGGTCGAAAGGTGATTACGTATACCTATTCGGCGAAGAAGAGGGCCCAGCGTAACTGGCGTGAAGACTGGGCTTTGGCTGTTTTGAGATATTGCAGGTTCCGGTGGTCAGTGATCACTGTAATGGTGTCTCTAGCTCCCAGAAGGTAGTGCTGCCACACCTTAAAAGCGCACTTGATGGCTAGGAGTTCTATATCCATGATAGCGTAATTTAATTCCGGAGGTGAAAACTTTTTCGACCAGAAGGCCACAGGATGCAGCTGGCCGGTTTCTGGGTCCGTCTGTGACAGGACCGCTCCCATCGCCATAGTGGAAGCATCAGTCTTTACGGCATAGGGGAGGTCTGGACGCGGGTGCCGCAGGATTGGAGCAGAGGTGAACCTTTGTTTTAGTTCCTGGAAGGCTCTTTCTGCTTCCTCAGTCCAAGCAAACTTTGTATTGCTTTTTTGTAGCAATACCGTGATCGGGTGCACAACCTGAGAGAAGTCTGGAATAAACCGGCGGTAAAAGTTCTCAAAGCCGAACATGCTCTGTATTCCCTTCAGAGATGTTGGTGATGGCCATTTTAAAATTGCGTCCACTTTATGCACGTCCATTCTGATGCCTTTCGGCGAAAGGATGAAACCAAGGAATTCTACTTCGGTGACGTGAAAAAAGCATTTTTCCAGCTTTGCGTACAAACAATGTTGGCGGAGCTTGGTGAGGACTGAACGAACATGCCTGTTATGATCTTGTTTTGAGGCTGAGTAGATCAAGATGTCATCTATGCATACTAAGGTGCAAATGTCAATCAGTTCTCTCAGGACATCATTCATGAAATATTGAAACGCTGCAGGAGCGGTAAACAAGCCAAAGGGCATGACTTGATATTCAAACAAGCCATATTTGGTACGGAAAGCGGTTTTCCACTCATCTCCGCTTCTGACCCGGACCAGGTGGTATGCTCCCCGAAGGTCTAATTTGGTATAGATCTGGGCATCTTTGACTTGGTCTAGCATTTCTGGGCTAAGAGGCAAGGGGTAGCGGTTCTTCACAGTTATCTGGTTTATTGCGTGGTAATCAATACAGGTCCTCAAGTCCCCTTCCTTTTTCGGTACGAAGAACAAAGGACTGGCTGCTGGAGACTTAGATGGGCGGATGAATCCGTTTGCGAGGTACTGGTCCAAATAGGTTTTCAGGTGAAGGTTTTCTGGCTCGGTGAGAGCGTAAATCCTGCCGCATGGGATTTGTGCCCCATGAACAAAGTCGATTTGACAATCATAAGGCCTATGCGGCAGCAACGTGTTAGCCTGGTCTTTTTGGAATACATCCTGAAAGTCATGATATTCATCTGGCGAACTATTAGTTACTCCCATGGTAGAGGCTTTAATACTGGAAGCTTTGGAGACACAGGAGTCGGGTTTCGGGTCAGGAGAGTAGCAGGTTATGGAGCAGTTGCTGGAGAAGGTTAATTTTTGTGCCCGCCAGTCTATCAAAGGGTTGTGAGCAACCAACCATGGCATCCCTAGTAACAACCGGAATTGAGCTGCCTTTATTAGATCGAACGAAATACACTCCCGATGCCCATTCTGGCACAGCAAGGTTACTACTGCTGTGCACTGGGTTACGGGCCCGGAGGCGATTTCCGTCCCATCCACGGTCGTCACCTTGTCCCTGGTAGATTTAGAACACAAGGGGAGCCCCATCTCTGCTGCCAACTCTTGATCTATATAGTTCCCAACTGCTCCACTGTCGATGTACGCTTCTGCGGCATGCATCTTTGACGATTGTTGGTGATTTATTAAGATCACGGGTATCGCAAAGTGTGAGGTCAGTGGCTCTTTCTCATCACTCGACAAACTGACCTCTACGGTTGCCGAGCTTGGTAGCTTTCCAATTCCTTACCTTCATCCTTTTCTGTGGCCCCGACTGTTCTCCTAAGGGGTTTAATTGGGCAGTCTTTCAGGAAATGTCCTGGTTTTCCACAATACAAACAAAGTTGCTGTTGTCAGGGCTGAGGGTCGTGACAGAACCCTTAGATTTCAGAAACGTAGCAACTGAGCTTCCGATCCATCAATTGCCACAGAACACTCTATTGGATTTGGTTTGTACAGTAGCAGGGGAGAATTGATCCTCCCTGAAGTTTTAATACCCACGGACTCAGTGTTCATTTCCCCACCCGGAACTTACAATAGAAATGCCTATAAGTCGGTTCTAGCACGGCGACATAGCCTAGACATCCTAGCAGGTATTATAGACTCTTACTTTAGAGGTGACATAAAAATCCTAGTGCAAAATAACAGAAGAGGCATATCAAGTGAATGCGGGGGAGAGAAGAGGCCAAAGGATTTTTAGAAAAGGCTCTGTTTCCCAAGCCCAAGGAGGTTAAAAGCTCTAATAAAACAGACAGATGAACCAAGGGTTTTGGGGAGGTAGATGTAGAGTTTCACATTACACCAGAGGCCGTCCCTTACTTGCAGAGCCTTTTCCTCCGGTCTTACCCGTAGAGGAGGGTAGGAAAAAGGGCCGCCATTTTTCTTCCTAAAAGCTGGATTGTTATTCAGGGGAAATAGTGGGCTGATGGTACCCCTAGATCACAAATTATGGTGCCAGAAAATCACAAAAAGATAGTACTGGTAATTGCCCATTCCCACTTGACAGAGAGACATCTAGGGACAACCAAGACTCAAGCCCAGATCCTGAACCAATTCTATTGTTCCGGGATCTATGCAGATGTACCGAACTTTCACTTGCTGCCCGTGTCAGAAGACCAGTTTTCAAATTCCCCCTCCAGCTCCATTAAAGTCTTTGCCAATCATTGATATACCCTTTTCACGCATCAGCATGGATATAGTTGGACCCCTTAAACCATCAAAATTGGAAAACCGATACATACTGGTGATATTGGATTATGCAACCTGTTATCCTGAGGTCTTTCCTTATGGATTAACACAACACAACAAATGATCAAGCATTTAATTTGATTTTTTTCTTCAAGAGTTGGGTTTTCAAAGGCGATCTAAACAGACCAAGTAAACTGAAGTCAGAAGTAAAGGACATTTTTCAGATTAAAACCTTGAAAACTTCTATCTATCACCCTAAAACTGATGTCTTAGTGCACGGGTGCACAACATATGGCCCGTGGGCCAAGGGTGGCCCGGCATGGTGCTTAATGCGGCCCGGCAAAGGTTAAAGACTTTCCTAATGGAGGGCGGCCCGCATGCAGCAATGGTCGCCCTCCATTAAGAAAGTCTTTATTTCCCTTGCCAAGCCAGGCAAAGCATTGCTTCTCAGTGGCTTAGTGCACATGCACTATGAAGCTCTTATGAGTTACGTAGTACGTGTGTGCTGCGCCAATAGTGGACCAGCACTGTGGCTGGCATGGGCAATAAGGCTTGATGCCGGAAGGCATTTCAGCTTTGCCACGCCACCTGCAGAAAAAGGTGTCCACCTGTCAGCAGCCCTGCCTGAATGACACCCTGCTGCTTGTCTGCCCACCTGCTCCGGTAAGTTTGCAATTCGCAATATAGTTCCCTCGTGCTGAGCTAGAGAGGTCCCGTACCACAGGGGCCCCCTCCTGAACCCAGCGCTGAGCTCAATCCCTCACCTCCATGTCACTGTGCATGAAATACTCACCTCTCGGTGAGCGCGAGAGGCTGGTGCTGAATTGTTGAGGAGTGTTAAGGAGTCGGGCAAGTGATCTGTTGAGGCCTGTTCCCACTGCCATACACCCCGATGCACTGTCCTTGCCCCTGTCTGTCACAAAAGGAATGAATTGCCATTTGCAACTGTGGGACACTTTTTCATTGGTTCCCGAGACCATTGTATGCCCCAGTCCAACCCTGATTGCTACAGCACCTTGGCACTCAGAGCCTTTCTTATTATCTATTCCCGTGAACATCAGTGCACTGTCCCTGCTCCTCAATCTGCTTTGCTCTTGCCACAGACCTTGAACACAACTCATAGGTGCAGTGCTGCCAGGCTCGGACTTGGTCAATGTGGGCCACTTTTTTGGACATGTGGGCCAACTTACTTCACCATGTGGCTAGCAGTTTTGCCAACAAGCACCAGCTGCAAAGTCATCCCAACAAACCAGCAGTTGCAACAAGCCACAGCAGCCTGACATATCTCACAACGAATAGGCTGCCGTCAACCAGCATCAACGGATAAGGTAGGAACAATCTATTCTATCTACAACATATACTGACACCATGATACGAAACCTCCTGTACCATACTGTATTGTCAGACTTGGGCCTCTCTCCCACTATAGAGGACCCTTCTAGGTGTGCTCCCCTGTATCTATGTACCCTTCTAGGTGTGCTTCTAGGTGTGCTCCCCTGTATCTGAAACTGCCTTGAAACTGCATTTGAAACTGCATTGAAATTGTTTTTGAAACTGTGCCTGAACCTACATTTGTAACTTAGGCCTCTTTCCCATTTACTGGACCCCTCTAAGTGTGCTTCCCTTTATTTGAAACTGCATTGAAACTGCTTTTGAAACTGCATTGAAACTACAATTAAACGTAGGCCTTTCTCCCACATACAGAACCCTATTAGGTGTGCATTGAAACTTAGGCCTCTCTCCCACTTCCAGGACCTTTCTAAGTGTGCTCCCCTGTATTTGAAACTGCTTTTGAAACTTAGGCCTCTCCCCCACTATACAGGAACCCTCTAGGTGTGCATTTTAAACTTAGGCCTCACTCCCACTATACAGGACCCTCCTAGGTGGGCATCTGAACTTGTGCCTCTCTCCCGCTATACAGGAACCCTCTAGGTGTGCATTTGAAATTTAGGCCTCTCTTCACATTATACAGGAACCCTCTAAGTGTGCATTTGAAGGTTGAGCCTCTCTCCCACCATACAGGACCCTTCTAAGTGTGCCACCCTGTAATTTGAAATTGCATTTTAATCTACTTTGAAACTGCATTTGAAACTTGGACCTCTCTCCCACTGTACAAGACCCTCTAAGTGTACTCCCCTGTATTTGAAACCGCATCTGAAATTACATTTGAAAACATTATTTGAAACTTAATCCTCTCCCCCAGTGTACAGGAATCTCGAATCTCAGCGTGCTCTCCTGTAATATACTGCACTCTGAAGCCTAAGCCACTCCACCTCAATACAGGACCCTCAGGTCCAGGTGTACTCTCTTGTATCAATCTGCACTTGAGGCTTGAGCCCCTCCCTCATTGTGCAGGACTCTCAAGCCTAGGTGTCCCCTCCTGCACAAAGCTGCATTGTAGAACCTAGGCCTCGCCCACTACGTAAAACTACCAACTGGGTGTGTTCTCCTATACCACTACACCTATGAGTACTCCCCTGTGCCTGAACTGCACTGTGAAACCCTGGCCTCCCCGCCACTATACACTAAAGACAATTCTAGTTGTCCCAAACCCCATCTCACACCTTAAACCTACTACACTGAGAGGCCGGAGCCTCGCCCGCTATCCAGTTACTCCAGTCTAGGTGTTCAATTTCTGCCTAGCTATTGCCAGTCTATGTGTTCAATTGCTGCTGCCCACTCTGAGAGACCTGAACCTTCCTTCCGATATCTAGACGTCCGAAAAAAAAAAAAGGAAATAATTGGGCATTTATTACCACCTACCTCCCTCAAACCTAAACCGCCCCTGTTACCAGGCATTTCCAATCTGATACTTGATCGCCTCCTAATATCTGCGAAGACATAACCCTTCCCCGATAGCTGGATGTCCCACTCTTGATCATTGCCTGCCTTGCGGAACCTGACCTACCCGCTGCTGTCGAATGATCAGAAATCAAGCTGTTCAATAATCTTTTGGCTCCAGCCAAAATGTACATCCCTTCGGACATCTGATACCCCACACCCAAGAATACAATTTCTTTGTAAACCACCTGCAAAATTCTCTTGCTTCTCAGTCGTCTGGGTATTATCAGTACGTGCAACAATTGAATCCTAGGAACCGGACACCCAGAACACCCAGCAAGCCCCAATAGCCAGCAACTACTACCATAATCGCCACCCCAGTTACCTGCACCCATAGCCCATATCCAGACTCCCTTCCCACTAACGTACAATACCCCTCAGGACATCCCTCCCAATGTAAGAGGAAAAGCCTACCCAACAGACTGAACAAGGACACACCCTTGAAAAACATCCAGACGGAACAATTTAAGAGGATTAAAATCAACACTAACCTGGCACGAGGCACCACAGTTCGAAAAACTGCCCTATAAACCTAACTCCCAGACCAACTCCTCCCACCAAAGACCCAAAATGCCCCGATGCAGATTTGGACACAGACAAAGAGAAAAGGAACATGATACAAATAATGCAGATACACAAGCTCAACCGTCCCCAGCAGAAGACGCCCTCAACACAGAACACACTCCGCAAAATAATACCATCAACATTGCAAGAGAAAAATCCTTATACCTTACACTGTACCTTGAACCAACCAAAGAACCTAGATACTTCAACGACAGAATGGAACAAAAGAGTGGACTCAGAAGAGAATGGGATGACGCCAACCCCCTCACTCCCTACATCACAAGAACAGAAGGGCACTATCCATACCCACTTCAAATGACAAGAGATGAAGAAACAATAGAAGTCAGCAACCCAATAATCAATCTCACAGATTGATTCAACTACGAAGCCGCCTTCACAGAACCTCAACTGCTCAGAGCCAATGTAAAAGCACCCCAACTGAACACCCACAAATCAAAACCGGGAACAACAAATACACCAAACTACACCAAAAAGATCCACTGCAATCTAATTAACGCAAGATCAATGTCCAAACATGCCATCGAAATCTACGACCTACTAAGTAACTGAGGCATCAACATCCTTTTTGTAACCGAAACATGGCTAGATGACAACTACAAGATCACCCTCAATAACTGCCTGCCCGATACCTTCAAGGGCATCCAAGTAAACAGGAAAACCAAAAGAGGTGGTGGACTGGCAATCATCTACAAGGAACACTTGGAAATCAAAGTGAAAGACCCATTAAACATCAACAAATGTGAATCCCTAATCATACGTCTATCAACAAATCCCAGACAAAACCTAAAATTCATACAAGTATACAGACCACCAACGTATGATGCGGTCTTTGTAGACAACTTCATAGAAGCAATCACCAACCTAGCTATTGAGCGTAACCACCTGATTATCCTCGGAGACTTCAATATCTGGTTCGATGAAGAAACCACAACCTCACAGAAATCCCTTACCAGCCAACTAACAACAATGAAACTACATCAGCTGGTCAAAGGAGCAACCAACATGGCAGGGCATGCACTAGACACAATCTTCGCCAACAGAAAACTAATTACCACAGCACCACTGATTCAGATCCTCGGAGCAACCACCTCATCATCCTCTTCGTAATCACACTACCCTCCCCAATAACCAAGAAACAAGAAAAGCTACCGATCATCATGAAAAGAAACTGGAGAACCATAAAATCTCCAACTTAACGGAACGACTGGAGATCACCAACCCACAAACAACAACCATGGGCGAAGCTGACCTAGACACAAAAATAGATATACTTCACAACTGGATCACCACAACAATCGACGAGATCGCCAAAGAAAAACCTTTCAAAAGAGCCGCAAAAGAGCAATGGCAAAATGGTTCACCCCACTACTTGGCGACATGAAAAGGAAAAAACAAAAACTAGAACTGGAATGGAGGATCAATAAAGACTGTGGAAAAAAAGTCAAACTTCAATAACATACCAGTTCATACAAAAAAGATATTAATTTCCGATGAGGAAAGTATTGACCTAGGCCAACTATCCAAAGAAAGTCAAGAGGCTCTCATTCCAACCCCAAGTACGAATTCAAAAGTAATATCTCGACTTAAGAAAGGCGAACCTATGTCAAAGAAATTAGTGGATTCTTTGAAATCATCTAACGTCAAATCTCCTAAAGTTAATACTCCTCTTAAAGCCTCTCGCCTTAATAGTGAAACAGGTGAAAGTGCTAAGGAGAAAAAATTGTTAGAAACTGCTTCCACGCTCAATCCAAAATTAAATCTGAATAGTTACTTTCCGATTTCAGGAAGATTCTGTACATCCAGGAAGGATCCTTTAAACATACAGCTTATTGACACTAATAATAGTGAAGTTAACAATGAGTCCATTATGTCCAAAAGAAAATCATATAGTGCTGTATGCATTGAGTCATCAGGCCCACAAAGGGTTGACTTGCAACAGAACACTACGAATCATTTGAATCCTTTGAATATGGTAAATGGTAAAGGAAAGGCCTTTCAACTCAACATTACTCCAAGACAATCTAAGACTCCTTCTCCAACATTGTCAACTGACAAAGGTATGGTCACTTCTGCGGCTATTGAGTCCAGTATTGGACCTTCTATCGCTCCGAAAATAAATCACCTCATACAGAATGAGCCCATAAAAACGACATATGCTCCCAATCGAATTTCCATACATGGCCCTGCATATAGCAGGGTTATTGTAGAAAATTCCAAGGAGGACCTTGTGAAGCTCCCTCTGGAGTTAGATGAAACTTCGAGGAAAACCTTCGCTGATGGCTCTGTAAATGTTGAAATTACATCAAAACCACTTACTTCGCTCCCATTGGAGCCCACTACGGTGGAAATGACCCTTCCCCCTCCAATAGAGCGGGAAACTCTCGAGACCTCTCATTATGACATTCTTGAAATGCTTAGAAAGGTGTTATATGAGGACTCTCTGAAGAAAACACCACCAATGAATGAGCATCTTGCACCTTCTCCACAGATGAGTAGGGCAGAAAACACTCCCCCTACATGAACAGAAGACACAACTTCTCAAAATACATCTGAATCAGATAAAAAAACTCTTTCTTATTGGCCTTGAAGGGGATATGATCTCCACTGTTGGGAAACAAATAAATCGTTCTTTCATTTTAGATTTATTCTCTTGAATTCTGCAATTGAGAATGGTAAAAACAGAAGATATTCTGAGAGTTTCCATAGCGCAGTCGAACAATTGTAGAGCTGTATGCTATCTAAGCTCTGAGTCCATTCTGAAGTTCCTTTGGTTCAATCGAGAGGAGTTAAAAAATCAAGGTTTTAGTTTATCAACTTTTGAATTGTAAACAACTGCCAATGATTTCTTGGCATACATTAACCCTTCTATTGCTGAGACACTGACGACAAACTCCCTTCCAAAAAATTCTAACATTAACGCCGATATGGATCTACAGGCGTTAATGACCCATGTAGCAACAGCAAAAGGCATTCCGTGGCTTGCGCCTATGCTTACTGCTATTCTGGGGTCTACAAATCTGTCTTCTACTTCATAGCACCCTGAAAACACTTTAATAAAGGTTCTATCATGGAATACGTGTGGTTTTGCTAATTTTACTGGCTGGTTCTCATCACTCCTATCTGAAAATCAGCCAGCTATATTATTATTACAAGAAACAATGAAAACGTGTTCCTTTTCATTTCCGGGGTTCACCACTTACTGTATG
This sequence comes from Ambystoma mexicanum, assembly GCF_040938575.1. NCBI lineage: Eukaryota > Metazoa > Chordata > Amphibia > Caudata > Ambystomatidae > Ambystoma > Ambystoma mexicanum. The sequence goes on along the minus strand of NC_090926.1, from coordinate 1,084,959,118 downwards.
CTCGCAAAAAGAGCCCTTCAAGGGCGGCCACGTGGAGACTCTCAATTTCAATAAATAATTCTGTTAACATTCAATCAAAATGGATATGGGAATCGGCAAGCTTGCTTGGTGTATTGTTGGAGACCAAATTGCCTAAATGCTCTGCAATCCTAATATTGTCCCTTTACTGGAACCCTGCTGACATTTCAATTGACGCAATGTTAGACGAACTAGATGATTGCTTAGAGATTATGGGCCTCATTTTACCGGTACCGGTAAACCCTTACCGCCTTACTATGAGGTCCCTTTGCGGGTTGGTGAATTTAACGCCTGCTTTTTGCAGGCGTTAAAAACCAACCCGCAAAGGAACCAGGGAGCTATGGGGCAAAAATGGGAATGGGGAATGGCAATGGGGGAAAGGGGAATTACCGCCCCGCCAACCTTGGAATAGGGCGGTAATTCCCCTTTCCGCCAAGGCAGTGTAGGTATTTTACTGGCATGGACCTGGTCCACCGCCATCCGTGTAATGAGGCCCTATATCTAACCAATATTAATCTTTAGAAATAATTATTGGCAGTGATTTCAATTGTGATGCTCGAGATACAAGCGTGACGGGGTTATGTAAAACATCTAATTTAACAATTGACAGGGGTGCTAAATTTCGAGAATTATTAAATGATTGGGATATGGACATGGTTGTGAGTAAAGACTCTGAAGCGCATTGTTCTTGGTCCCAGGGTACTAAATCATCAATGATCGATTTTATATTTGTTACCCGTACTCTTGCTATTCTTGCATCACCCCTTCATATTAGTAATATTTCATCTAGTGATCATGCACGTATCTCATGTACCTTGAAATTAGAGTGAAAATTGCTGGCTGTGGAGCCACCGCTAGCTCTGGTAGAGATGGATCGTCCTTATCTCTCTATTAGATGGAGTCATTGCTTATGTCAGCAATTTGTTAGTCATGTCTCTCTTAAAATACGATCACTTGATTACTTAAATATGAAAATGGATACGCAATTTATTAATCATCTTTCTGAACTGATTAATGATACACTGATACTTTTCAGTAAGAGGTATATTAAGAAAAACCATCCCCATCCCTTTGACTTCAACTGTAAGTGTCTAAAAAGGGAAAAAAATAAGGCACTCAGACAACTCAAGTCAATGCGGCTGGATGTTATTTCATGTAGGAGTAAGAGCTTACTTATTCTCAAGGCATACAAATCCAATCTTAGGCACTTTCGCATTCTGAAATATAACAGTGACAACTGCGCTCTCATACGATCTATTTCATCTCATGATCTCCGATCAATCTGGTGCACAATTAAAAGTGTTGATAAAAAAGTTGTGTTGGATACGTCTAACTGTATATCAGATCAAATGTGGCAAGACTACATAACAGCCAAATTTCAGATTCCAACTAAATTTGAGTCCACTCCATTTATAACATTGTGTTATAGCAAGATTACCCGTCTAGAATGGTCACTTGAAGACCCTAAATGGGCAATCTCAAGACTATCCTACTCGAAAGCAGCCGGGCCAGATGGCCTGCCACCATGCCTATACAAAACTAATCCTGAATTTTGGGCTGCGATCGTGAAAATTAAATTTGATTCTATTATCAATCTAGGTTTGATCCCTCCTTCTTGGGTATCAGCAAATATTGTGCCAATATTTAAAAAGGGCGATCCGACTCTGCCTAACAATTATCGGCCAATTTCCTTAATTGACACAGATGCGAAACTGTTCGCAATTCTTCTTTTGTATGACCTTGAAAATTTTATAGCCAAAAATAATCTCTGCTCTAAATATCAAATAGGTTTCAGGAAAGGCATGAGTACTACCCTAAACGCTACTATCATTGCTCATATCATAGCGAGTACTAGAGGAAAGAACTCTTATCCCATCTATTTAGCCATGATAGATATGTCAGCGGCATTTGACAACGTAGTTAGAAACCTTATATGGACGAAAATGATGAACATGGGGATTCCCATGGTACTGATCTATTGGTTCATTAAACTGCATACAAACACTTCATATAAAATAAAAATTGCAGATGATGGAAGAACTACTCAGCCAATTCCTACATTTCTCGGTCTGAAACAAGGATGTAACCTCGCGGCAACATTCTTTAATTTATATCTTTCCGACCTTGATGCAGTATGGAAACTGAAGAACTTGTTCTCTGTTAAAATCGGGGCTCTTCGCCTACAATGGGTTGCTTTTGCTGACGATATTATTCTTTGACCCCACTCTGGCTGGATTACAAACGAAGCTACTCCTTTTTGAGGAGTTTGCAATGGCGCATAATCTGACACCTAATCCAGCAAAAACGGCAATCATGAGTTTTGGCAACACAACTAACACCAAACGCTGCAAATGGTACATTATGAAGACTCAATTACCTCACATCATTAGTGCAACCTATCTAGGATACAAGTTGTCTCAAAACTCGATCAAGGCATGGGTAGAGATTATTAGAAATAAGATCAGACCACTCATATCACAATTGAAGATTATATATGCTAAATATTGCAAATTTTCTTTAACACCTCTGATTGACTTCCTGACCTTGAAAATCGAAAGTGTCATCTTGTATTCCCTGGATATGTGTCTGTGTGACCTGAGTGCATTCTTAGATTCCACACAGGGATTCATTATTAAGACTGTAATGCGCCTACCCATGTCTGTACCAAATGCTATTATTCGCCATGAATTCGGTCTAGTGGCATTATCTGGATGCTGGAAATGGCGTCAATTATCCAACTATGTAAAAATTAATTATCCGCCAAAGAATTAATTATATGAAGATCTAAAGGATATGTTGAATTCATCCTCCTCGGCTTCCTTTTTGCAATACCATTGCAAAATGAAGCAATTATTCAATTTATTATGCGTTTCTATTGAAGATGTACACCAGCGTCCAGGTTATGCAAAAAAGAGGCTCTTTGAATATGATTGGAGGATGACTATAGAAAATATTTTGACTTACAAATTGTACAAGGAATATGGTAATTATGTCAAGCTACGTACTCCAAGATATGATCATGTTGTTTTTTTTCCCTGCAATCATATAAGGAATACTTATATACGTTATAGGATGAACTTATTCCATACCAGGGAAAGAATTGCAAATTGGAAACAGGAAGAGGAGAGCAAATTAACTCAATGTCGCTTTCCATCATGTACTGAGCCCATGGAAACTATGAAGCATTTGATTCTTGAATGCCCTCATTTTAAACTACTGAGTGAGGAACTTCTTGAGTGGGGATCTCATAAAGTGTACTCTCGCGACCCGTATGTTAGTACTATTAAGGTTGGCAATGGTTTTCTTATTTTATTATTTTATTCTTGTGTCGCAAGGATGTAGGTCAACACGGAGACATAGAGTCCCTCAGCTCTGTTTGTAAAGTAAGCAGTAGTTTGTTTGTGCCTACACCTCTTTGCGCCAAATTTCTGATGTGAATGAATAAAAGTACGTAGTCAAGTTTCTTCAAGTATATTTTCTTAATTTATTTGATATATGTTCTGCCCATATGGATGACACGTGTTTCGGCGTTTCATTGGCGCCTTTTTCAAATCCAGGCCTTATTGAATGTAATGCGAATCTCCCTTTCCTTATTTCCGGGAATAAGGAAAGGGAGATTCGCATTACATTCAATAAGGCCCGGATTTGAAAAAGGCGCCAATGAAACGCCGAAACACATGTCATCCATATGGGCAGAACATATATCAAATAAATTAAGAAAATATACTTGAAGAAACTTGACTACGTACTTTTATTCATTCACATCAGAAATTTGGCGCAAAGAGGTGTAGGCACAAACAAACTACTGCTCATTTTAAACTAATCAGACCGAATCGTTTGATGAAATTTGTGAATATTGAATTTGAGGAGTGCTTGAAGTTTCTTTGGGCTCGCATGATTCATAAACCTCTAATTTTTGAGTTGGTTAGCTTCTGCAAGTATATAGAAAACGAACTGCTTAATTTTAATTAGTTTCTAGTTCCTACATGAATAGGATTTCTTTTCTATTTTGTTTTTGATATGTAAATAGATGAAAACCGATTTTATTTGTCAACTAAAAGGAAAATACATAATATGTAAGATGTGAATTTAACTTGGAAAAATGTTGTTTTTAAATGTTAGTATTTTTTTGTAAAGATTCTACTTCTTTGTAATTGAACCAAAAACAAATAATAAAAAAAAAAAGAAATACAAAAAGCAAAAAGAAAATACAACAACAAAATCCTCAAAGCACCAAACACCCAAAAATAACTATTTAAAATCATCAATGAAATTAAAGACTCACCCGGATGCAACAACGTTCCAATACCATAGAAGAAACTATGCAGTGACCTCGCAGACCACTTCAAAAATAAAATCATGGCCATCCAACAGAGCATACAAAACAGACCATGCAGCCACAACAATGAAGACACCCACCAATTCAAGAAACACCAGAACAAACTCCGAAACTTCCCACACATATCAGTGGAGACTTTCAACAAACTGGTAAATCAAAGCAACAAATCAGGCTCTCCCACAGATCCCTGCCCCCCTGACATCTACAAATCAATCCTCTCACAGGGAACACAAATGGAATAATACAGGATCGTCCTCAACCAATCAATCTCAACAGGGAAAGTGCCACAAGTCTTCAAATCAGCATACATCAAACCACTCCTCAAGGACACAGCAGGAAATGTAGAGGAACTCTCCAACTACAGACCCATCTCCAACATACCCTACCCAGCTAAACTCCTGGAAACACACATATATAGAACAACCCAAGAATTCATAGGTGAACACCACCTATTAAACCAGGCACAAGTAGGCTTCAGACCGATGAGAGGAACAGAAACAGCACTTATTTCAATCTGGGCTGATCTAAAGGCAAAAGCAGACTCATACAACAACACCGCTCTGATACTTTTAAACCTCTCCGCTGTATTCGACACTGTTAACCATGACATCCTCATGATGAGACTGGAAGAATTCAGAATCACTGACAACGCCTTACATTGGATCAGATCCTTCCTAACAAACAGAACAGAAACAATATGGATAAAACCTTACAAATCAAGCCCACGAGAATCGTCATGCAGAGTCCCACAAGTATATCCATCTTACCACTACTATTCAACATCTACCTTTCACAGCTAATTAAAATCATAGAAAGACATGGCCTCACCTGTTACAACTACGCTGACGACACACAAATAATCTATAAAATATAAGACTCACAAGAAGACAACTCAACACTAGAGAACTGCCTCTGTGAAATGCACAACTGGATGAACTTAAACTACTTCAAACTTATCCCAGGCAAAACAGAAGTAATGATCATGAAAAAAAAAACAGAGAAGACAACCTCTACAACCCATGGCCAACTGAACTTGGTGAAACCCAAGCCCCATCAGCGATTGTAAAAAACAAAAAACCTGGGAGTCCTGATGGACAACAAACTCACTCTAGAGCCACAAGTAAAAGCTTCTTTCTCCTGCGAGCGGCTAAAAGGATCGTACCATTCCCCTCCTTGACCAACAAAACAACTTCTGTCATCACTCTCATCATGTCCAGATTAGACTATGCCAACAGCTTATGTCTAGGCATGCCTGAACGACTCCTAAATAAACTAAATGCGGCGGCCCGATTGCTCCTTAAACAACCTCGAAGAGAAGACATCACACAAGCACTGAAAATGCTACACTGATTACCGATCAAACAGCGGATCAAGTTGAAATCAATGTGCATAATGCACAGAGCAATCCACGACAAAGATGCAGAGTTCCTAGGAAGAAAACTAAACGTACATCACAATACAAGGCCACTGTGATCCAGCAGCGAAATCCGTTTGGAACCCACATCATACAACAAGAGAAAACTTGGAGGATCCTCTTTCTCTCACCTTGCACCAAAAACCTGGAACGAACTACCAAAGAACATACGGAACACAAGAGATCACCTACAATTCAGGAAACTCTTCAAACCGTGGCTCTTCACCCCATGACCAGAAAGAATGCCCATATGGACATAAACAGTGGAACTAGGCTGAGAGAGGAAGCTACCCCGGCTCCATAAGCCATCGACCCTTAAAGGTAGTAAGGATACACGGATCTACAACATATCCACTAATCAATTAAACTATAAGCATATAGAATCATACCAAAGAACATCCAAAGATCAATCCGGAAGGGAGGCAAGACATGACCTAGCAATAACACCTGACCCACCAAGTAAACACAGGCCACAGGCTGCAATGGACCACTGACAGTAAATAGATAAAAAGGAGCGGTGATAATATAACACCAATACTTAAGTAGGGATAATGCTCACCCCTGGGATGTACTAAGCTCAATAACTTAGCTGGGAACGAGCCTCCATTGGCACTGAAACTAGACAGTTAGAAAAGGGAAGAGAAAGAATATACCTACCCAATGGAGTACCGACAATAAATAGATAGAACGGAGCAGGTGAATGATAATATAACACCACATAATGCTCGCCCAACCGGTTGTACTAAGTCCAATAACTTTGCTAGGAACCAGCCACGCCATTGCCCTAGAAACTAGACAGCTAGTAATGCAAGAGAAATAATATATATACCCAGTAGGATAACCTTATACATAAAACAAACTACAAGGATTAAGAGACATGTAACCCACTAACCAAAACCTCAAATTTCTGCATACTTAATTCACACAAAAACCCACACAACCACTTCTCTCACAGAAAACCGCACAAACTTCACCACACCGCAACAACAATCAATCAACACATAGTGCGCAACAACAGCACACGACGACTCGCTTCGATCCTATATCCACACTCAAGCTCAGCGCACAGTGAAAATCGAACTGAAGCTGCCAACAGTACACCACCTCTCACTTTCCTACACCCTCTTCACCCACTAACCCATCCCCCACCCCTTTGTTTACAGAACCGCTTGGAGACCAACTCCATTGGTGACGGTGCGCTATATAAATACCTTTAACATTAACATTAGTGTTACTAAGTAAATATTGTTTAAAATGCGCAATCTGCATCACATTTTGTCAGAAACCTCCCCCTTGGGTACTACCCAAACAGTCTGTCACAAAAGGAATGAACCGCGGCACACTTTTTCATTGGTGCCCGAGACCATTTTATGCCTCAGTCGGACCCTGATTGCTGTGGCACCTTGGCACTCATGTCTGGGGTGGGAGGGCACGGGCCGGAATTTGCACTCTGGGGGGATATGGGAGGAGGGCTAGCTAGCTGTGGCCACTGCTATGGGCTGGGCAAGTTCATTTCTTCATGCCTAGTCCAACAGCAAAACTGGACAATACAGTTGGTGCCAACAGGCGCGGATGGGGGGAAGGAGAGCTATTTGCATGCTGGTACACTTTCCGCTGTTATTGCTGAACGCTGGATAACACTTCTTTTATGGTGCCCCTAAATTCAGTCACTATCAACATTTTGGAAAAACACTTGGCAAATGTCCCCTTTATCTTCAGGGTCCCCATCAGGCATCTATCTGCCTCTTAAGATCAGTAGCGCTGCTTAGGGTCAGTTTCCGCTGGCATATGGTCCTGGCCCATTTTGTCCTGTCTCCAGGTAGCAATCCCTTGGTGGGGTCAGGGAACCAATCTGCAAACTGCTGCATGAAGGGTGCTGTGCGTGACAGGAAGTTGCATGCTTTTTACGAACTAATAACTATAGATGTAAATCCCTAGGGGGATTAGTTGGGCTTGCATTAATGCTATTGTTACTTAGCATGCAGGGTGGGAAGAATAAAACGAAAGCCAAACTCGTATTGCTATGACGATGTATATAATGTGAAGTTAGTTTATCATGAAAGGTTTGTTCATTATTTAATGTGGTCTGTTCCGATGTGGCTCTTTCTGCACTGGAAGCAGAGTGTCGGGAGCATGCTGCACACACTGATCACCCCCATCGATTTCTGTCTTCGGCCTGCTCACCCCGACCTCCTTCTGTTTTGGGCCTGCTATCTACAGCTCAATTTCAACTGGGGGACAGGTTGCTTGCCATCTAAAAGAGTGAAAGTCATTCTTTCTATATTTTGCCCCTCTTTTTGGCAAAAAGTTTGTCAACAAGCTTAGTTTTGCCAGTGACAGTCTTTGAGTTCATGGAGTGTAAAATCTGGGCTGTTTAGGCGTATGTTCTGGGCTCAATGGTGCGCAGGGGTGCTAAGAGGGCCATCCTGGCCAATATTCACCTTAGTATATTTCTGTAAACTGGGCCACCATTGTTTCCCTCGTATATGTGACATTTCACTCTCGTTCTTTGCAGCTGAAGAATAAATTCCATCCTGCAGACTTCAAGCGGCGTCTAGATCTCTGCAGCAGATGTTCACTCTGTCTGGGTATGTTTGCAGCATTAACTCAAAATGGTGCGGCCAGTGCTGCTCCGCAATGTCCACGCTACTGCCCTACATTAAGCACCAACATTCGAGTGCAGGTACATCCTATGGAAGTTGTAATTTTGCAGAAAATGACTTTTCTTGAAAGTAAGGGCTTCAAACAATGCATTTCTATAGGTTTCTACATTTAGTGCTCTGGGTCAATGCTCGTTTGAAATGTGGGATTTGTACGGCACAGCTCTGCCACTTCGCAATTGCAAATGGGTACTGTAGTAGGGCTGGGCAATCCCTGCGTTAACCACCCTAATCTATTACATAGAAGTTTCAAATGCAATGCCGCCCGCTATTCTTCAAACAAGTATCCACCAAGAAGTGCATGAAAAGGTATGTCTGAGAGGCTATGTTTTGATCTGATCTTGTTCTTTTGTCGCTTCTAGGCTTCTCTGAAAAGTATATAATTTGTATGTACTCTAGACTTGAATGTCACAGGGAGAGCCTAACTGTGGAGTTCCTATCTTCCCCGAAGTACTATTGAAACTGCCTTTTACCGTTGGTACTCCATATCTGCATCACTGTTTGTGCTCCAAAGATGTCCCTGCCAATGTCCGGTACTGCTAAAAAAAAAAAAAAAGGAAAATTGGAATGAGAAGTTTTTTTTCAATTTAGTCCAAACCAAATGTGTACTCATGCCTTATTTGCCTCGTGCGAATTGCATTCCCGAAGGAATATAATATCTGATGGCATTGCGCAAGAATGAAGAAATCACAGGAGCTAAAAACACAACTGAGCAAGCAATAAGGTGCCACATTAGGTAGTTATAAGGTGATGCAGCCTATTGCTAGGTCTGCACAGACTTTCACAGATGGGGATTTTGTAAAAGACTGCCTTATAGAGTTTTGTGAGGCAGTATGTAAGGAAAAGAAAGTGGCTTTTACAAATGTTCCCCTTTCGAGGATGAGCATTCAGCGGTGTGTTGTAGATATGGTTGGCAATTGTTACAGCCAACTGAAAAAGGAATATAAGCACATAAAATTATTTTTAGTCGCCCATGATGAGAGCACAGATGTGAGTGGCACAGCCCAGCACTTAAGTATTTCAAGAGCTTGCTTTGCTGGTATCCTTGCACAGCAGAACTACTGGTGTTGACATTTTTAATGCCTTTCAAAAAGTAATTGATGATTTAAATTTGCCATGGAATAATCTGGTAGGCATGATCACTGATGGGGCCCCAGCCATGGTTGGGGAGCAAAATGGTTTTATTGGCTGCTTGAAAAGACACTTGGGTGAGAAAACTGTCCATTAAAAAATGTATCATTGCATCAGGAGGCATTCTGTGCAAAACATTTGAAATTCACTGAAGTCATGGACTTTATTGTGAAAACAGTTCATTTTATCTGTGCAGGCTCTTTAAATTAGAGATTGTTTCAGGCGTTTTGAGAAGAAGCAAAGGTGGATTATTGTGATGTCCTATATCACACTGATGTTCGCCGGCTTAGTCATGGTAGTATTCTGAAGCAATTGTTTTCTTTATAACAGGAAATAAAAGCATTCTTTGATGAAAAGAGAATGAACAATTCTGTCATGCAAGATATTGACTGGGTAGCTGACTTCGCTTTTCTGACTGACCTGACGGGCCATTTGAAGGATTTAAATTCAAAGTTGCAAGGAAGCCAAAATCTAATATCTGATCTGCTTGAGGCAGTTTGTGCCTTTGAAATAAAGTTTTTTTTTTTTTAAAATGTATTTTATTTTATAACAACCACACAGTGCAACAGAACATAAATAGAACACATCAAGCCACAACAAAGGCCAAACAACAGATATGAAAAAGAGAAGAAAGAAAAAACAGAACAGAATTAACTTAACAATCCCCTTCCCTCCCCCCTATGAGCCTGTAGGGTGTCCACCATCATTGTCCGTTCCGTGTGGTGGGGTTCCGTCGCTCTCAGATCCAGCCGAGGTCGACCCCGTACTAAACAGTTCAGCCAATAGCACCTTCCATGCCGTGAGGGAGCTCACCTCTTCCTCCCCTCCCGCCCTGCTGGCCTCCCACCATGCTGTCGTCTCGGCGGCAGCCCATTTCTGGAGGTCACGCCACCATACCTCCACCCGTGGCCTCTGACAATTCTTCCATCCCATGGCTATTCTGCGTTTGGCAAGTACATAAGCCAAATCTTTAAGCTTCTCCACGTGCCGAAGCTTGCGCGCCCTGGGATACCCTCCAAGCAAACAGGCCCAGGCCGAATCTATCTTAAGTACAATGCCCCTCCCTGCCAGCTTCTGCGCCACTTCACTCCAGTAGGTTGCAATCACAGGGCAGGCCCAGAACATGTGAATCATATCAGCGTTCTCTGTGTTACACTTGGGACACGCCTGGCGCCCAGCGTCTCGAAATCTGGAAATTCTCAGGGGGGTCATGTATGCCCTATGCGTAATATATAGTTGTATCTGTTTAAACCTGGCATTCCTCGATACTTTTTTGTGGTACCCCAGGGCGCGCTCCCACTGCCCATCCGCCATCGGGGCCCCCATCTCTGTTTCCCATTCCAACCTCAGGTACCCCAAATCCTTCCCAACCTTTGCCATCAGCATCTCGTACAGCCTGGAGACCTCATGCCCGCCCTTGGATGCGTCATACATAATCTCCAGCGTTGCATCCGGCTCGTCAGCCAATACGGTCTCGGGCCAAGTGCTCCGGACCTCCCTGACCACTCTGTGGAACGTCATGTATTGCCCCGCATGCAGCCCCGCCCCCGCCTCTAGATCTGCGAACTCCGCCAAGGCCCCATCCTGCCAAATGTCACCCAAAGTGACCAGCCCCACTGACTCCCAGTATGTTCGCAGGATGGCCCTAAGCTGTCCGTCTTCCCTTGCCAAGGCCACCAGCGGCAGCTGCGGCATGCACGGCAGGGGATCCCCCATCATCCGGCAGGCTCTTCGCCACATGTTCCTGCCCAACGCTAGCATCTTAGGACGCCCCCTCATCCATGTGCTGGATACCCAAATAATCTCTCGCAGGTAGAAGGGGGAGCAGTCCTTACCCAACAGTCTATGTTCCGGGGTTTCGTCGTCCGAAAGCCACTTGGCCACGTACTGCAGCTGCGCTGCCACGTAGTAGGCCTCAAAGTTCGGCAGCCTCACGCCGCCTTTCTCATAAGCCTTCTGCAATTTCCACAATGCGACCCTGTTACGCGTGCCCTGCCATAAGAAATCTCTACATACCCTATGTAGTCTAGCAAAAAACCCCTTGGGTATCATGTATGGGATGTTATTGAAATAATGCAGCAGCCTAGGTAGCACGACCATCTTAAGCATAGCACCCCGGCCCATCATCGCTAAGGGTAGTTTCTCCCAAAACCTCATGCACTTCTCGATCCTCCCCACTGCCAATTCAGTATTGTGCCTGTGTTCCTCCCCGGTCGTGTGGTATACGTCTATGCCAAGGTACCGAAAGGTGCTTGTCGCCCATGGGATTCGCAATACTGGCAACCTCTCAGCCGGTATCCCCACATAGCCGCCCAGCGGGAACAGAGTGGATTTCCGAGGGTTGACCGCTATGCCAGAAAGCCAAGCAAACCTCTCCATCACCTCCAAGACATATTGCAAGTTCTCTTCAGGGTATTGGAGGTACAACAGCATATCGTCGGCATACAGGGATATCAGATGGCTCTCCCCCCCCACCTCTATGCCCACCGGGTCATACTGTTGCCGGAGGTAAATTGCCAAGGGCTCAAGGGCCAGGATGTACAACATTGGGGACCAAGGACATCCCTGCCTGGTGCCTCTACCTAACTGCCACCTATCCGACACTACTGCCCCCGTACGAACTCTGGCTAGAGGCGCGCTATATAATAATTCGGCCCACCTCCTGTACCCTGGCCCCATTCCGAAGTGATCCAATGCCGCCAACAGCCACGGCCAACGAACAGAGTCGAACGCCTTGACCGCATCCAGCGCCACTATCGCCATTTCGCCGTCTTTGCTACATCCCCATTCGACCACTCTGTGTAGGCGTCTATGGTTGTGGGTAATGTTCCTGTCCGGGACATAGCCCGTCTGGTCAGGGTGAATCAGCTTGCCTATCACTCTCCTCATTCTAGCCGCCAAGACAGCTGTTAGGATCTTGCTGTCCTGGTTCAGCATCGACAAGGGTCGATAGGAGCCGCAACCGTGTCCCGGTGTATTGTGCTTGGGGAGTGGCACTATGACCGCTTCCCTGAGTGATTCTGGTAGCTGTCCCAGCTCAAACGCCTCATTAAACATGTCCAGCATGGGTGGGAGTACCTCCTCCCCATACGCCTTATAAAACTCGCTGGGGAACCCGTCCGCCCCCGGGGCCTTGCAAGTGGGCAGCTGTCGCACTATCTCTCTGAGCTCTTCCAGAGTGATCGGAGCATCCATCTCCTCTCGCTCTTCATCGCTGATTCTGGGCAGGCCTATATCCCCGAGTACTTCATCTATCTCCTCTCGGCTCCCCCCTTCCCGATCTTCATACAATGTTTGGTAGTATTCTGCGAATGCCCCATTTACCCCTTCTTGCGTATCGATCTCCGCACCCCCTTCGGTGATGACCGATCGGATCGGAGCCCTAGGGGTTTCGCTCTTATATAGCCAAGCGAGGAGCCTGCCTGTCTTGTCCCCATCCGCATGCAACCTCTCAATGTACTTCGTATAATTCAGGTTACAAAGTCTGTCCCAATGCCCAGAGCACCGCTGCTGCAGCTCAGTAACTACTTCCATATCGGTCCCACCCTTCTCCAATTCTTTTTCCAGCTCAATCCCGGCCTCTCGCAGGTCGGTCAGGATTCCGCCCATTAATCCCTTGGACTTCGCGATAGCAGCTCCCCTCATCACCACCTTAAAAGCCTCCCACAAAGTACCAGCCGACTTGACACTCCCTGTATTCGACTCAAAGTACGCGACTATCTCCTCCCTCATGTCCTCCTTGAATACCGGATCCCGTAGCGCCTCCGCCCGAAGGCGCCATGTTGGGATCCGTGCACGTGGGGGGCGCAGCCGCCAATGCATGATTAGGGGCGAGTGGTCCGAGAGGAACCTCGCCCTGTAGTCAATCTGTTCACACTCCGTAAGAATGTCTGGAGTGGCAAAAAAGTAGTCGAGCCTCGTGTGCAGTTGGTGCGGAGCCGAATAGTGCGAATACTGCCTCCCACCCGGGTGTCTCGCTCTCCACACATCTACCAGGCCTAGATCCGTTAGCAGCGACTGCAACACCTTGGCCGCTGGGCTGGGCCTAACCATTTTGTCATCCGACCTGTCCTCCCTGGGGTTAAGCACACAATTAAAGTCTCCACCCCAGATTACTGTGCTCCCCATCCCTTCACCGAGTCTCGCGCACAGTGTCTTAAAGTAAGTCGCTGTGTCCTGGTTGGGCGCATAAGTGTTTATGATACAGACAACTCTACCTTCCACAATCCCCCGAACCATGGCCAGCCGCCCGTCCGACTCCACAACCTCCCCCAAGAGCTTGAACGGGACATGTGGTGCAACCCAAACCAGCACACCCCTGGCATACGCAGAGAATGTGGATCCAACCACTGTCCCCCTCCATTTTCTCCGCACCATTTCAAGTTTATCCCGTGTCAAATGCGTCTCCTGTAACAAGGCCACGTCTATCCTCTGCCTCTTCAAATACAACATGACCTTATTACGCTTCAGGTAGCTATTCAACCCTCTAACATTCCATGTCAATACCTTAAGGTCTCCCATGATTTATCCGTAGCTCCCACTTCCCCCTCTGGTCTGATCGCCTCCCCCCAGTCCCGACTACATCCCTTCTCAGTTTCTTCCCCAGGCTCACATAACAACTAACACCCCCCACCCCCCTAACCCAACCAACTGCCCAGCTCCATCCCTGGATCTCAGGCATCCCCGTGTTCGGTTCTCTTCGGAAGCCCGTGTAGAGAACCCGACAGGGTGTCACACCCCACACAGTGACTAACCTAACCACACACTGGGGTACGAATAAAACGTCCCTCGGATGCCCCCTACACATTTATATCCGCGCTCGCGGACCATGTTCGAAACAGTTAAAAAGTGCATCCCCATCACAAAGTGGCAAAGACTATATTCCAGTCCAAATGTTCAAAGTCCGCCTGGCCCACTGTTTCACTTAACTCTCCCTGCTCCGTCCGCCATCTGCTCATCAGGCTCCTGAGGGCAGTTCTGCGCATCGAGCCATTCCATGGCCTCCTCAGGGGTGTCGAAAAACAGCGTCTTAGCCTTGAAGAAGACCTTAAGTTTGGCTGGGTAGAGTAACATATACTTAAAACCGGCCGTCCGCAGGCGCCTTTTGACCGCCCCAAAGTTCATCCGACTGCGCTGCACTTGTAGAGTGTAGTCGGGGTAAGCAGTGATAGTTGCCTCCCCTCGCCGTATGGTGCCCCCTTTACGAAAATGTTCCAGAATCTTCTCCCGGTCCTTGTAGTTGAGGATCTTGGCGATCACGGGCCTGGGCGGATTACCCGGCGGTGGCCTTCTGATCAGGGCCCTATGTGCCCTCTCCACTGCGTTAGGGCACCTGCGGTGATCTCCTGCAGCAGCAAAGTCTCGATAAAATCTGTGGGATTCTGGCCCTCAGCTCCCTCCGGTAGGCCCACAATCCGGATGTTGTTTCTGCGGGCCCGACCTTCTGCCTCTTCAGCCCTGCTTTCCAAGTTGCCTACCCTCTGCACCAGGGCATGGATCTCTCGTTTGAGCGCGGTGCATTCCGCCACAGTCGGGCCCATCTCCTTCTCCAGGGTCTCTGTGCGCTCGGCCAGGGTTCGCACATCTTGCCTCAGGAGGTTCACATCCTCCTGTATCGCCCCGACCTGAAGTTCCATCGCAGTTTTCAGTTCGGCCACCGCAAGTTGGAGTTTGGTCTCCCATGTCGCCTTCAGATCAGCGATCGCTGCCAGGACCTCCTGGTTCGTTCCTCCTGCGGCCATCTCCTTGGGCTGGGCCTTCTCTTTGCTCCTGGTCCCCTCGGTGCCAGGCGATGTCTTGGCAAATTCGTCGAGCGTGGGCTGTTTATTCTTCGCCCTCAGGAGCTTGCTCGACATATCTTCGATCAGGAGCGTCCCTTCGATCTCGCTTAGGCCCCAGGCCTGGGGGCACTATGTCCCCCCGTCGCCACACAGTTTCGGCTACCTCCAGTCAGGCTTGCTCTCGCTGGATCGCGCTGGACGTGAACTGAGGGAATCGCCTCCAGAATCCCGGTCCCCGATCCTTTGTCCCAACATCAAGCGACGGCAGCCATTTTGTCTGCCGGCGAAGCTCCGGCCCCAAAACTTCACGCGGCTCCTGAGTACACAAGCGCTGCACAATCCCGTATGAGAATGCATCCACATGTGCAGCCGAGCCTCGCATTTACAGTCATCACCGTCTATGCCACATCGTAGCGGCCGTTGCGCGGATTCAGCCGGATAATGTTCGGATCAGCGGGAGCTCCCGTTCAGGCACGTCCTTTCACATGGCGTCCAAGCCACGCCCCCCCCTTTGAAATAAAGTTAAGACTTCTGACAGCCCAATTGGAGAAAAGGATGCTGGTACACTTCCCTGCATGTGCAGAGGTTTTCCGCCATCAGAAGTATGTAGGATGGCATTGGCATGTGAAGGTCGTGAATGAACTGCAAAATGTTTTTGAAATCATTTCACACAATTTAAATCACAGTAAGCCTCCTTTAAACTTTGTGCAGACCCTTTCTCTGCTGATCTTGACAATGTGCCACCTGAACTTCAACTGGAACTGCTTGAACTTCAGTGCTGTAGTGTCCTCAAAAATAAGCACAGAGAGATGCCTTTATTAGCTTTTTACCAGTCTATGAACACTGCCCAATTTCCCAATCTGTCCCGGGAAGCATTAAAGATGGTGTCCATGTTTGGCAGTACTTACATTTGTAAGCCTGTTTCTTCGTAGTTTAAATTACATAAATTCAGTCTAAGGACAAGACTCACTGACCAACATCTCCATGCTATCCTGAAAGTAGGAACAACAACATTGGAGCCCGAGATCCAGAACAGCTGAGAAACTCTGCAATGTTTCTCACTGATCAAGTATGTCTGGTTCACTGTTCATCCCCCACTTCAAAAAAGAAACTGCATTTCTCAATACTCATGGTTCATTGCTCACATGCAAATCTAAAGCAACATAACTTGTGAAATGTTTGAGTGCAGTCTTTTTGTCATATATGATTCTCATATTTTTTCTAGTGCCAATATTTCCTTTGCAAAGAAAGTAATGATAAAAGTGGAATGGAAAATGTGTACTACAAAATTTTAGTTTGAAATGCAAATAAAGACCAGTGCACCTCAAAATGGTATTCTTTTTCCATGTGTTCAATAACAATTGGAGGTTGAAAATGCTGCCCTACCGCCCGCCTACCGCTCTTCCCACGTTTATTTTCGGCCCTCTATAGGCAGCATGTAAGGTAAATTTGGCCCTCTGGCAAAATCAGTTATGCACTCCTGGTAGTGGAACGGTTAAACAGACTTTAAAACACATTTTAAAGAAACTGGTTGAAGCCAATGGCAAAAACTGGGATGTTATGACACCATGGGCCCTTTTTTTTATTAGAAAGACCACACAATCCTCAGCAGGGTTTCCCCCATTTGAACTTTTATATGGGAGAGAACCGCGAGATGTCCTTGTGATGTTGCATGAGACCTGGGAGGAATGGGAGAAACCCATTCTACCGCTGTCCCAAACAGCCCAGAGACTAAAAGAGCATATGGCTGCCGTTAGAACTATAGTAAAAGCCAGCATGAGCAATACTCAAGAACACCAGAAAGGCGATCATGATAGAAAAGCTGTATTAAGATCCTTTTCTATTTGGCAAAATGTTCTGGTTCTCCTTCCTTCCTTCCTTCCTTCCTGAGAGAACAAAATGCTCTAAAAGTCGCAGGGCCCCTAGGAAACAATAGAGCAGACAGGGCCTTATGAGTACTGGGTCTCGCAACCAGACAGAAAGACCAAGACTCACATCTGTCATGTGAATCTTAAGGAGTGGAGAGAGAATCCCATCAAAGACAATACAGTGGCACTAACCAGCTTGTTATCTGATGAATCAAGTAAGAATACCTTGATTTCTGTCGACCTATCCCAAAACCAAAAGGAGGATTTAATTGCCCTCCTAGAAAAGTTCCCTAATGTCTTCAGAGCTGAACCTGGTTGACTAAAAGAATGGTACCGTTATATCCGTACACCCCCTGGGATGGGAGTCCATTTAAAACTGTATTGGATACCTGAAGCTGGAAGAGGAAATAGAAAATATGTTAGGGGCCGATAATGAGCACTCTCAGAGCCCCTGGTCCTCCCTAATAGTATTACTTGCCAAGCCAGATCAATCGCGGAGGTTCTGCAATGATTTCAGAAAGATTAACACAGTCTCCCAATTGGACAGCTAGCCCATGTCCAGAATTGATGATCTAATTGATCGATTGTGGTCTGCTGTTTTCCTCTCCACAATTGATCTGACAAAAGCATAATGGCAATACCCTTGCAATCCAGCTGACCGAGAGAAAACAGCATTCTCTATTCCCTTTGGGCTTTTTCAGTTTAAGGTGTTACCTCTTGGCTTACATGGGGCAACGGCTGCCTTCAAAGGTTAATGGGCCTAATCCTTTGACCCTATGCATCTTTCTGTGGATCATGCGTTGATATCATCACCCACAGCAGGTCCTAAAAAGAGCATGTACATCACCTTTACCTGGTTACCAGAGCATTAAGAAAAGCTCACAGCATATCCAAAGAAATGCCACTTGGCAAGATCTGCCATCAAGTATAGGTAACGGGCCGGTCCAACCCTGAACTGAAACAGTCAAGGCAGTTAAAGAAACCCCAAGTCCCAAGACAAAAAAAGACCTGACAGCCTTTTTGGGTTTAGTAGGATATTATAGAAGTTGTATCCCTAGTTCTCCTCCATCACGTCTTGTCTTACTGATAAACTCAAAAATGCTGAACCACAGAAAATAAAATGGCGTATACATGTTCTGTTTGTTCTTTCTCCCCGTTACTCCATCTCTGTTTCTCTACAAAATCTTCACTGGCTTTCCTTTGAGTCTCGTCTTCTATACAATTTCCTTTGAACTGTCTTTTAATCTCTACGTGGTCTTGCTCCTCCCTATTTCTCCTCTCTTAGTATAGCCCTCTCACTCTCTCCGCTCCCAATACCTTTTTCTTTTATCTGTCCCTCCTCGTGCCTCCTCCCGTTTCTGTTCTTTCAATCTTCTAGCTCCTAAACAATGGACCGTTCTCAATTCGTTCTCTATTCTTCTTCCCTTCTTTTAAGGCTTGGCTCAAGACTCACCTTCTTTCTTCTCCATAATCTTCATGTACCTTCATTTACCACATTTTATTGTACTGTCATTATTCTCTGTACAGCGCTAAGGCAATACATAAATAAAATGCAAAATACTGCTCAGCTGGCAGTGTTTGTTCAAATGGTTTTTGAATACTTCACCAATAAAGATGAATTCTTGACATTGTTGCCTCTAAAATCCAAAACCAAGGAAGTTGATATCTGCAACAAGGTCAAGAATTATTTTGGAAAAACTTAAATGCCATTAAAAAGGTTGGGAGCAACAACACACAACTGCTAGTGCACCAACAATTACTGACCGGTGTCGTCATTCTGGTTCTCTTGCATCTTGTAAAGCATTCCCCCCTCTCCCCTCCCCCAATATCTCTCCATTATTGCACTAGCACTGCATCATCCATTAACAGGCAATTTGTGCCAAAGTGATGGGGTTTGATCATGTAATGCCCCGTTGTCAGAGTTATTAATTTGAATCATGCAAAAGCCAAACAGCCAAGCAAGTTCAAAATATTCCTCAAAGAACTTTCTGCCACACATGGTGATCTTTTGCTTCGCACAGAAATCTGGTGGCTTAGCAAGGGAACACACTCAATTTATTTCACTATTGCCAGATATTAAAGCTTTCATGGAGTCAAGAAATAAAGATACCAGCCAGGTAAACTGCATTTCTTGGCTTTTTGATTTGGTATTTTTGACGGATGTTACGGACAAATCAAACACTCTGATCTGTGAATTGCAAGACCATTGCTGACATGATAAGCGCAATAAAGACCTTCACGTTGAAACATAACCTCTTCGTCAAACAAGTGGAGAAAATGCACTTAGTACAAGTGAAAAACGGCTTAGCAAAAGTGAAGAAATTCTACACCTCCGTGCATTTTATCTCGTATCATTCTCTATCCGTGTATTTTTCCTTTTATTTTCTCACTACATATGGGATACAAGCTGCAAAGTGATGGAAGGGATGAAAGCCAGCACTGGCTGATCAGCACTGACATGACATGAGCCAACATGCTCAAGTCCTTCTCCAGGATTATACTGCCTGCCTGCTGCTGGCGGCTGCAGTCCCTCTTTAGAGAATGCACGCTGGACAGAAAGCATGTGCCGAACCTGCGCTTGGTACATAGAATGGGCATGCTAAATAGATTCTGTTTTGAGAAGTGTTGGGTGCCTTCTTATGAATGAATGATATGCAAATCACCCCAACGAATGCACTAAATACTATACTATAGAATCTGCCTATCTAATTATGCACCAGCACCATACAGTATATGTTCTTACAAATGCATTCATCTGGTACCCGCTCTACAGCGCCTACTCTCCTCTCCCCCTCCTCCATCTTCCTCATTACTCTCCCCCTCTGGGCTACCCGCAGCATGCCGCCGGCACACCCAGACTTCACTCCATCGCTAGACCCCATGCACATTGCACCAACCACAGCATTCCAAACTACTCTCAGACTCGGCACCACCGATCCGACTTGACACCACCTTAGGCTCTGCAGACTAAGAACACGCACTAAGCCCTCCTTCTCTCACCGCAGCACCCCTCCCTCCACTTACCGTAGAAACCACAAACTGAGCTCTCGCACCCACACACCATTCTCACTCTCATGCCTCTCTTACCATGCACACCACCCTATCTCCCAATACACCGCTCCTACCACACCCCAACCTCCCCCTTTCATACACGCACCTACCACCTCCCTCACCCCAACACCAGCACACATACCCCATCACCAGCCAACCAAGACTTAAAATGCGCTCTCATTAATGCTCGCTCTATCCATGCCCATGCCCTTGAGATCAATGACCTCATCACCTCCCACAATTTAGACCTACTAGCCATATCCAAAACCTGGCTCCATGAAACATCCAACCCATCCATCCACCTTACCCTTCCTCCAGGATACTCTATCCTTAGACAGGACCGCAAAACCACCAAAGGTGGTTGTGTTGCCCTCATCTTGAAAAACACCCTCACCATCAGAAAGTGTAACCAACAATGGGACAACAACGCTGATCTTCTCACTTCCAAAGTAGTTCTCTCCCCCAACTGCACCATAAATATTATAATTACATACAGACCACCAGGATCTCCCCCAGACTACCAAAAGCAACTCCTCCAAATCATTGAGAACAACCTTAAAAACTCTACTAAAACCATCTCACTCAGAGACTTTAACCTTTAACTGACCCTAAAGACAAGGCAGCCGCACACCTAGCCAAAGAACTCTCACACATGAGGTTCGAACACAAAATCACTACACCAACTCATTGCAAAGGCCGGTCCATTGACTGGATTGCTGCTAATACTGCTCATCTGCTATCAACTCCATCTCAGCCCTCCCATGGACGGACCACTATTACATCCAATTCTCCATTCCCACCACTCCTACCCATAAAACCCTAACTCATGCCCCCCGCTAAAGTGAGAAGCTCCAAAAAACTCACTACTACCAACCTCGCTCCTCTTCTTGATATCCCCAAACTCAAACCACCATTTAACCATGACCCCACCTCTCTCGCCAATTTATATATAAATGCTCTCACCCAAGCCATTGAGACAATCGCCCCTCTGGAAGATAAAAAAGAAAATAAATCTATGCACTCCAATGCCTGGTTCACAGATGAACTATCTGCCCTGCGCACCAAGAAATGAAAATCTCTATCCAGGTGGCAATCAGCGCCTAACCAATCTCCCCTCAGCGAATTCAAAGAGATCCCATTGATCTACAAAAAAGCTATATTCCAAGCTAAATCCGAATCCTATAACCAGAGAATCTCTAAAGCCATCTCCAAATCTAGAGAAATATTCTCTATTTTCAAAGAACTTACCACACCCATTTCCAGCCCTGACAAAATCATCAAGGACGAAGCATGGTGCACAGGCATCCAAACTGCCCTCCTTAACAAAGTAAAAATGCTCAAAGATAAAATAGCTTCCCAACGCAAAGCTCTCAATACCCACACCAGTCCTCCAGAACCTCCCACTCACAACCCTTACTCGCAAACGCCCCTTTTCGCCTTCAGAGAAGTCACAGAGATGGAAGTCTCTGACCTTCTCAAAAACATGAAAGCATCCACTTGCAAAGGGGATATCTGCCCACCTTCCATCATCAAAGAATGCACAGAATCACTCACCCCTATCATCACGGCCTTTATCAATGCCTAAAAGAAGGTTGGGGTCGCCCACTCCTTAAAAAACCTTCCCTTGATCCCACCTCCCCCAACAATTATCGCCCCATCACCACCACCCCCTTCCTCCTCAAAATCTTAGACAAAGCTGCCCATAACCAAATCCAACACTACCTGGAAACTCATGCCATCTTAGGCAGAAGACAATCGAGTTTCCGTAAAGGCCATGGAACTGAAACTGCCCTCTTAGATTTAAAGAATCAAATCACCAAAATAATGGACACAGGCAAACCTGCTCTCCTTCTATTGCTCGATCTCTCCGCAGCATTTGACCTTGTGGACCATGGCATCCTCACCTCTCACATATTCAATGCAGCACACTTCTCTCATGAAGCAACCATGTGGATCACCTCATTCTTAGAAGGTAGGGCCATGAAAGTGTACTCAGACCAGGCCAATGCACCCCCCACCACCATCAACTGTGGAGTCCCACAAGGATCATGCACTGCACCGACCCTCTATAACCTCTTCACCAAAGCCCTCTTTGACTTACTGGACACTCTCAGTATAGCTTAAACCAACTATGCCGACGACACACAAGTTCTCCTCCCCTCACCGGAGATTATGAAGCTCTCCTTAAGATTTACACCACTATCCAAACCTGGATGGCTATCAATGGCCTTTGCTTAAACGGCGATAAAATTGAGATTATCATCCTAGCCCTCAGCGAATCTCTAGCCAAACTCAGCCACGAAAACTCACACATGACAATTGACAATACCAACATACCTGTCTCCACTGCCGTGAAAACCTGAGGAGTCTACCATGACGCCACACTTTCCATGACAAGACAAGGCAGCGCCATCTCCTCCGCATCCGCACTGACCACCAAACTCATTTATGCCATAAAACCTTACCTTACCACACCCAATTGCCTCTCCATTGCCAGAGCTACAGTAGGAGCCAGATTGGATTACTGTAACGCCCTTTTAGTTGGCACATCAACCAAAAACCTAAGCAGGCTCCAAATAGTGCAAAATAATGCCCTCCGCGCTGCACTACACATCCCCAAAACTGACCATATTACACAGGCCAGAAGACGCGCCCTTTGGCTCCCAGTCAAGGAAAGAATCAACTTTAAAATTCTCACGCTCACACACAAGTGCATCAATCACACAGCACCCCCATACTTATCTGAAACTATAACAAAGAACTCCTCCATCCGTCCTAGAAGAAGTCATCACGCCAACCAACTCCGAGTACCCACTAAGAAGAGCCAAAACCGGCGGCATTTGCTTCCCTCACATAGCACCTAAGCTCTGGAACGCTCTCCCAAACTCACTCAGAGCAGAACCCTCTCTGTACTCCTTTCGTAAATCACTCAAAACCACACTATTCACTTAACCCTTACCTTTGTCTGTCTCCACCCTCCCTCATCTGTACGATATGTCTATAATGGCAGTACATGTATCCAAACTATTCTGTAATGTAATATGCCTTGTAACCATTCTGCCTTCCTCTGAAACCAGCTTGATGTTTTTATCTGTAACAGCGCCACGGTGCCCACGGGCTGTTGTGCGCTTTAGAAATACAAATAAATAAATAAATAAATAATGAGACCACCACGCTGTGAAAAGAGGAGAACGTGTTAGTATTTGGATAGGAGACGGCTGTCACTGCTGAGTCAGCAATCTAGACTGGTGCCTTTTTATCACAATAGTAGTTTGACTCTGCGAATGAGAATGATAGGTATTTTAATCAATCATCATGTCGACACCTGCCCATTTGCCTGCACCGGAGGAGGAGGAGGCGGCGCTGTTCTATAATATTTGGTATCCCATACCGATCCGGTATCCCCTGGTCTTCAGCTGTCTTCATTGCTGATTGGCTGCATTAAGCCTGAGCAGTGGCCCCTCTTCCGAGCTGTCACAGACATAAGCAGCAGAGCACTGCGTGAGCTGCCTCCTTTGCTGTAATAGATAAAAACACTGTTCATTCTGAGAGAAAGCTTTGCATTAAAATGCAAGGCTGTCTTTGAGGAAGCCGCTGATGTAAAGCTTTCTCTCAGAATAATAAACAGTGATTAATCTATACCCAAAACGGAACGAAGCACGGCATTGCATTAACTTTAACTCGTCATTAAAATACGAGGCTTCGACTGAAGCCTTTAATTTTTTTTTTTTTTTTTATTATTACTTGTGTATAATCAAAAGAAAAATGATTTTTACAAGGAAACAAGGTACAGATTTTCCGTGTAAAAATAGCAGTAGATTATTAGTTTAGTTCCATTAAGTCCATTGACTTCCGGGCATCTGTTGAGGATACAATTGCAGCATAAACCAAACCACCTGTTTATGTTATATTGTTATTGTTGGTCCTGGTTAGGTTGGTTTGTGATTGATCATTGGAATCCTTTGCGTTTATTTTAACAAATGCGGCTTCCATTAGTTTACATGTAGCCACTGCCCAACTAACCTTTTCTCCGGAGATGAGACGACACCACCATGTGTCTTCTTCCAGCAACACAGAGTTCACCCACAGAGGCGACAGTATGGCTGTGCGTTCATGGTTAAGAGACGGGCAGTTTAACAAAAGATGGCGGACTGTTTCTTTAGAGTCCTCGATATGACACAGTCTGCATGTTGTATCGCTAGTTAAACTTCTTATCCCCAGAATCTCTCTGGTGTGTAGGAGATTTAAACGTGCTCTTAAGAAGCTAGTTCGAAGTTTCTTGTCTGGGAATTTTCTACAGTACTCCAGCGGGGAATTTAACTTGTTATATGTAGGCGGAAGGTGTTGTAAGAGTTTGAGCGCACTA
The DNA here is from genome assembly GCF_040938575.1 of Ambystoma mexicanum. NCBI lineage: Eukaryota > Metazoa > Chordata > Amphibia > Caudata > Ambystomatidae > Ambystoma > Ambystoma mexicanum. Next base: position 1,084,934,491 of record NC_090926.1, on the reverse strand, counting down.
ATTTTCTCACCGGTCTTTATCCAGTCTAAATTTTTCAGCTTCTGGGTCACTCTCTGGGGGCGAGATATTAAGTCCTCACTGCTACAGGCTACTTCTTCCAGTTTGTGTTCCTGTCGTCTGATCCAGTTCTGAATCTGCTTACATTTCGTCAGTTCAAGCTCTTTGGCGATGGTATTAAAAATGGGAAGGCCATCTTGAATGAGCGTCTTTCTGTACATGGCCAGGGACGAAATGCTAACAGTGGCTTCCAGTGACAGGAGACCCAGGTCTCTTCTAACGGCCGCCATCGGGATCGAGTTCGGTAGACCTAGAACCGTTCTCCAGATGTATCCCTCCAGTCTCTGCCATAATAGGTTGGGCATAGTGATGGTAGTGTCCATGCCGTAAGTTAGTGCGGGTACTATTTTACCTTTGTAGAACTTTATGGCTGGGATCATCGAGAATTTCCCGAACTTTCGATCAATCATCCGCAATTGGGAGGACAAGTTTTTAGCTTTGTCCCAAAGATATAATTGCATTTTTCTCTCCTGCGTTGTTCCATCAATGATGACTCCCAGATATTTAAAGTGAGGGACGACTTCGATTCGACATTTGTTCACTGACCAGGAGTGAGATGGATTCTTCGGTTGCTTGTTTTTGGCGAAGATCATGATTTTTGTCTTGTTGCTGTTTATTGTGAGGTTATTGTTATCCATGTATTTTCCCAGATTGTCCAGCTGACGTTGGAGACCTATAGGGGTCTGGTCTAAGAGTATCATGTCGTCAGCATATAGCATACGGGACATCTTGATTGCGCCCAACTTCGGTGGGAAACTACGTACGGCTTCCTCCGAGTCCTTAAAGTCTCCAAGAAAGGCTACAAAGAGGGCCGGAGCCAGGGGGCAGCCTTGTTTCACTCCTCTTTCGGCATGAATTTCTTTAGTCAGTGTACCTCGTAGATTTAGGCGGACATGAAGAGTGGTATTCAAATGCAGAGCTATGATAGGTTGGAGAATTTCTTCTGGACAGCTCCAGCGTTTTAGTTTGTTCCAGAGAAGCGTTCTATCGACTCTATCAAACGCCTGCGAGAGGTCAATAAAGGCTGCATAGACTGTTGGTGCTCCTTGTTTTATTTTGGCCTTTAGAATACTTAATATGAGAATATTCACTGCAGTGCCCCCGTTTTTCTTAAAGCCCATTTGGAATGGGTCTTCGCACGGCGCGACTTTTGCCCAACTACGAAAATGTTGGAGAAGGAGCGTGGCAAATAATTTGCCCATGATATCCAATAGGGCAATCGGCCGATAGTTAGACGGGTCCTCTCTATTTCCTTTTTTGAATATGGGAATAATCGTGGCTTTTGTCCATGAGACAGGAATATGTCTACTGGAGGTACAGTGCTTGAACAAAAGACTGATGAAGTCCGTCCATTCGATAATGTGCTTTTTTAGGTCAGTATTCGTGAGGCCATCTGGACCAGGCGCTCTGGATGTTTTTAGCTTTCGAATTGCCTCACTTATATCTGCCTTTTCGGATAAATCAATCCATGGAGCCAGTCTTGGCTCCGAATCACACATTGTATTTGTTGTGGGAGAGGAAAAAAGATCGGTGAAGAATTCGACCCAGGCGGCTGCGGGGACTGAATTGATCATATTAATTTGTGTATTTCCCTGCGAGTTGTTAATCAGGGCCCAGAAGTCAGCTGATTTCTTGGACACTAAGGCTCTCATCATAGTTTCCGCATCATTCTGGTAAAGAACTACCCTGCGTAGTCTAACCCAGGCTTTATAGTTCTTGAGTTCTTTTGTCCAAAGTTCCCACCCCTTAATGGAGTTTTCCACTTTGGCGCGTCGTTTCAATTTTCTGACTGTCTTTTTCTTTTCCGCTACAATTTTGTCGTATGTGTGATTATAGGTGGTCTGGTTGACCTTAGGCTCCTTCTGCTTCGTCTTGAACTTTGCCAGGAGCGGGATATAGTTAGGTCTTGAGCACGTCTCAGAAAAAGTTGCATGAGCCCCCACAGTGTAGTATTGTTGCGTCATAGCTCGAACGCTGGCAGCTGTCATGCGCAATCGAGTCTGTTGGGGATTGCACTCAATCGAAGGGGTATAAATTCTGGTTTCCCTGGCGATAGAAGTCCATCTTATGGTAAGCATGTTATGATCGCTCGCGAGGGTTTTGGTCACCTTGTAACATTCCATTTCTAAAATCATGGCGTTAGAGGTGTAAATATAGTCGAGCGTGGCTGTGGAAGAGCCTTTTTCCCAGGTCGGAATTTGGGTTTGCCAGTCCTTCATCCATGCTGCATTGTGTAAATTTCTGGAAGCCATCAATTCCATCCAGGCCTGTCCTCTCACTTCTGTTTGCGTGGTCGGGACTGTTTTTAGATCAGCCTCTTTCGGATGAGGACACTTCGAATTCAAATCCCCGCATATTATGATATGCGTCGTATTCGACTCAATCACAATGGCGTCAATCGTTTCAGCCATAGATTGACAGAAGGCAATGGTGGACGTTCTTTGAGGATTCCAATATGTCGTAATGACAGCAAGGGAGGTGTCTATCCAAAGTCTGGTGGTTTCTGAGTAGTGAGTCCATTGTATGAGAATTGCCAGGATCCCATAGGTTTTAACGAACGTTTTGATGATTTTCAGATGTTGTCCTGTCCTTACGGCAATCAGAAGGCCAGCCGAAGGCCGGCCTAGGAATCCTCTAACTGCCGGCGAAGTCTCTATCTCAAATCCATCCATGTTCGGTTTTTCCAGAAGCCATGTCTCTTGGAGGCAGAGAATGTCGAAGCGGCCCAGGTCTTCACTATTAGGATCGGTTAAATGTGCATGACCTCTGGTGTTCCATGAGGCTAGCGTCACCGCCCTAGGGTAGGTGGATTCTTTCGCTTCGCTAAATAGTTGCTATCTGCCTCTATTAGAGCTGAGAGCTCCTTTTAGCCAGTTCCACGGACCACCTGTAGATGTATCTTTCTTTGCCTTAGCCGGAGGATCATGGTGTCGCTTATTCGGGGAGTAGTGCGTGCGATTTCTATTAGAGTCGAGTCTTCTTCGTTGCGGAGAGCCATGTCGTAGCCTTTCACTTCTTTGATATCCACGGTGTCTGATTAGAGTCGCTTTGTCCGGGCTGATTCTTGATCTTACTTGATAGTTTTGGGACGGAAAGACTTCGTAGGTATCAGTCGAGTATTTACGATTGTGTTTTTCTTCGCGCTTCCCCGGATTGACCCGTGGCTCCATTCTTCGTGCTATGTTGAGATCTTCCCTATGTGTCTCCTCTTTCGTGTCTGGCTGGACCTGGAAATGATTTTTTAGTTCTGCTCTTCGAGCAGAATACTGCTCGTCGTAATTAGCTTCCTTTTTCCGTTTGTTAGTATTCGGTTCTTTCCGATTTCCTCTTTTGCATGGCGGATCCTGGCTTGTAATTTCGGTTAGGAGGAGGCCAGCAGTTTTTAATTCTTTTGCCGCTTCCTGACTCAGATTTTGAATTGCGCCTGCCTTAATATGGAGATAGGCTTTAGCCTTGTTGTCTCTGTGATATGGCTCTATTAAATTGAAGTCTTCCGTTTTCAGAGACTTCAAGCTGGATATGGACGATGTTATCTTTAGGACTGTTCTGCGGTTAAGGACCATGTATTTATCTCTGCTCGATATTTGTTCTAATTTAAAGAGTCGAGTTGCTTTCTCTACTTTAGCCGTTACCTCTGATATTTGTGTTGGTATATGTGGTCGGCTAGGATGCGTCTGCCGGGTTCCTTTTGTGCCTGCATTGGCGGTGGGTATGTGCCGCCCTTGTGGGGCAGCGTCTATATGTGTCATGGCGCATTCATCCTCATTTGTGTGTAGTATCACGGGACCTTCCACTGTAGCACATTTAGCTAGAGGCAGAATTGAGGTTGTCAGGGGACTGATTTCTGTCTCATGATGTTCTTTAGGCTTAGGAGATAGATCTTGTTCACTGTGGACAGACATATTGTTCAAGATGCTAGAGTCCAAGAAATCAGCAGTTGATTTGGGCGATTGAGCTAAGTCAGTCGCTGATACAGCCATTGCTTTCCCTTTGGCCGTAATTTCTTTACTTGCCATGATTGCCTGTATGGCCAATGCTGACTTGACTGGAGAGGGCGGTCGTCGCAGTGGATCTTTTTTCTCCTTTTCTGTTAGTGTAAGGGCCTTTTTTCCTTGTATCGGGAGTGTGGCAGTCTTCAGGTTAGTTCTGCTTGTCATTGTAGCTGGTTTTGGCTTGAATATTGATGCTAATTCATCCTCTCCTGTCCTGGATATAGTCTGTGTGGATTTTTGTTCCACTAGGACAGGTGCAGTGGGATTTTGAAACTTGATCGCCGTCGTATTTTCAAAGTCTAGATCAATTTCCTCTCTTTTCCTTTGGGCAATGTCGTATTTCAGATCTATTGCCGATATAAACCCCTCAAGGAAAGTCAGCTTTGATTGGATAATTGCTAAGATAGCTGTGTTATCTCTTGATGTTTCGCCTAAGGTTTCATATAGTTTGCAAAAGGGAGCCATCGCAATAGTTATTGCTGACATGATCGTAGTCATGTCTCTCTTATTATTTGGTAAGTCTTTATGTATTGATGCTTGCGAGTCAGGTGGTCTTCCGTTTTTTGATGAGGTGTCTCTACCATCTGTGGGTAGAGTGTTCGAAACTGAGTGCCGGCGTCTCGTTGTGGTGTACTCAGTCTCCGGAAGATTTGGTAGTCTGGACGAGGAGTTCCATGGGCCATTAATCGAGCTACGTTGTGGCACAGAATCAAGAGTGGGGTCTTGTGGAATAGACCGAAGATTGGAGGATGGAAGATGAATTTTTGCCCAGGGTTGTGGGCTCATTAGTGTCTGAGAGGGATATACTTTAGGTTGGAGCAGATCCAAGATGTCCAGTATTCCCTGTTGATGCCGATGATCTTCAGGCGCTGTAGACTCTCTTATAGGGTCCATATTTCTTCGGTCCAAGTAACTGCCACTCCCTGACTGCGGCTCTGTGGCCTGACTTTGTTTCCTGTAATTCGGGCAGGACAGAACAGGTTGCGAGAGCCCTATCTGATCTGTCTGCATTTCTGGCTGTTGCATTTGGGTAGGCTGAACGGGTATGGGCGGTTCAGGTCCAGGTAGATCCAATATGCCTGAATTAATTCGTCGAGTATATGGAACTGTATGGACTGCTTTCGCAGACAGACGGTCTGATTGGGTGCACTGTTCTGTGTCGCTGATGTTCACGTCAATAGATTGAGGATAGATGTCTTCTGACAGCGTCCCATCATTCTGTATTTTGCGGCCAGGTACTGATTTTCTGTTTTTTAATATTGGGGAGCAGTGCGCTGGATTGGTTACCTTCCCATCCGTAGGTTGAGGCTGGATGTCTTCCGTCGGGATCACCTCTAACTGTTTTAATTGGCCAGATATTAGTTTTCTGCATTTTGGTAAAGGGGGCGTCTCCTCCAATGCATCTAGAATTTCTGCATCTGAAAGTTCGGAGTCCTGAGAAAGTTTCCGTTTTCCTTGTATCTTAAAGAAGTTCAAGAGGGCATTAGAGAGCAGCGGAGTTGGCAGGGACTGCTTCCCCAGCCCTCGTTTTTTGGTCAAAGACTGTGACCCGGTTCTTCTGGTCATTTTGTTTTCTTTAACATCACCATCTTCTTTTCTTTTTTGTATAGATGTTTGGTCATTAGTTCCTTGTGGCGGAGGCAGCTTGGATTTCTGCTTGCCTCTTCTTTTATATTGAATTCTTTTCTTATTAGGCAGAGAATTCAGTTTAGGGTTAGAAGTGTCCAAGGCCTTGGATTGTAGATCAGCATTTGAGTCTAGGCTCATTATGGAAGGTGAGGTTTGGTTATTTGAGACCTCTACTGTCTGAGGGCAGGTGGGGTCTTCTGTAGATGAAATAGAGATCTGTATTAATAAATCATCATTTGACTGCGGAATCGCTGTGTGAGTTTCCTCAAGATGGCGTGGTAACAGAGCAGTTGACGGTGATACATTTTCTTTAAGACTTTGTTCAGGAGAATGAGCTGTAATCTCTTGCGGCACAGAGTGAACCAAGGCCATTATGGTCGACTGGGAGGAGGTCCCCCTATTTCCGGGGTCCAGATTCCTTAAACTGTGATTTTCCAATATCTCCACCGCCGCCTTCAAGTCCGCCTGTGGACCGTCTTCGCTAGACATACTAGCAGGATTGATTATCTGGGTTTCTGGAGATTTTCCCACGAGCCCCAAAGGTGTCGTCCGTGGCTCCTGTGCGGGTGAATGATTAACTCCATGCCACCTTGCCACCGCCCTCAGACCCACAGCGAGAGATCCTCCGATCTGCTCGATGTTAGGGCCACTCGCCAGAGCGGTAGGGAGGTCGATGGCGTAGGTAGGTGGAGTCAGCATCCGACTGTTCTCCGGTGCCAGGGCGAGAGAGGCACATCCCTCTGCACCTCCAGATCTCAGCGCGGCCACGGGTATCTGCGTCTGACGAGATGGTATAACTGAGCCGACTGAGCCCTGCGCAGGTCCTAGCTTAAGCGTCGGTACAAAGTTGTGTGAGTTAGGAAGCTGAGAATGGGGCGTGGACACAGTATTTTTTTTCAAATGGCTTCTGAGACAGCGTTGCTCGGGATCCTCCTCCATTCTCAGTTGGAGATAGGGCAATGCAGACTCAGGTGCTGGAATGCAGATAGAGTGACACCGCGGTCACCAAAGGCGGGGGTTGAGGGGGCGTGTAGGAAAGAGTGACTTGAAGGAGGCTGTTCAGCAGGATATTCAGCAAAAGCGGAGTGCTCCAGGAAAAAGTGACAGGTGCAAACAGACGAGAAGAAAAATTCCCACAATGAGGGGAATAGAGGAATAGAGAAATAGTGGATCCCACCTCACCTCACCTCCGTGTGGATCGTGCCAGGGCAGCAGCGGATGACCCCCGCGGATGATCCAGGGGGGCGAAGCCCCCACCCCTCCGCCCGCTGCGCGCGCGCTCCGCGCTGTAGGTAGGTTTTTGTAGGCAATGGAGCTTCTTTTCCTTAAAGCAGCAGCCGTCCAAAACAGAGAAGCACAGAGGCACGTCCTCTCACACTGGTGTACTGGTGCAGACTGGTACTCTGCACGGTACTCCGCGCGCGCTCCGCGCTGTAGGTAGGTTTTTGTAGGCAATGGAGCTTCTTTTCCTTAAAGCAGCAGCCGTCCAAAACAGAGAAGCACAGAGGCACGTCCTCTCACACTGGCCTTTAATGACTCCTTACAGGTCATGAAATGTCGAGCTGCTCTTCGTGGTAATAACAAGACAGTTACATCTTATGAAAAGCCTCCCTGTATTATCCTGTCAGTGGAGTATTCAGCATTGCCAGAGAGGCTGGGGGGACAGCCACGGTGAAACTCCTGCTACTTTCCCCTCAAATGCAGTGCACGCAATTCCAGGTTCTCATCGGCGCCCACAAACCGCCCACCCCTGCCCCAATCTATTTTGTTTGTTAACATTACTAGTGGCATCTCGCATTTTAACACAACAAAAAAAAACGGCAGAATCATTACAGATGCAGGGAACTCATCTATTGGAGATCTGCAAAATACATGCACATCTCCTGATTTGCATATGGATTGCACCAACAGACATTACTTCACAGAAAGTACATTGCAAGGAGCATCATCAGTCTTTGATACTTGGAGGCGCCATAAGTGACTTTAGAATAAGTTGTCATAAGTAAGCCAAGTGGCAAATAATTTTGTGGTGCAAAATACCTAAATTGCACTGTTATATGTGGAGCAAGTCAGGCTTTTAAAAAAATAATTAACAGCATGATATATTAAGGCTTTGAAGTGAATCACTTACAGAGCTGCAGATAAGACAGTCTGATTTCATGATCTGCCCAGGATCACACACTTTGGTTGAATGGTGAAACCGGGATGTGGACAATTTAAGAAACTGAGCACATCCTCACAGTTTTAGTTTATATAGATATTTATTAAGGTTTCCCTTTGCATTTCATGTGCTTAAATAATACTTTATTTATATCAATGCCTTGGAAGCAAAGCACATTACATAACAAACTTCCCTTTCATTATTAACTTTACACTATACATCATTATAGAAATATTTTGAGTAATAAGAGGATGGATCTGGTTTTATTCTCCCCATCCTGCATGCAAAGTCACAATAGCATCATGCATATTAATGTGAGCCTAACAAATCCCCCTTGGGTAAAGATATAGTCATTATTTCATAAAGCCTGCAGCATTATGCAACCTTCTCACACCTGATCACTCCCTGCCATGCACATTTCTAAAGGGACAAAGGTCCCTGCTAATAGTCCACCCTCCCTCCCATCAGTGCCTAATGGCTCACATTGAAATGCTCTGTTGACACAGAGCAATTTATGAGCCCCTCTGCTGCTGCCTGGAGTTCCTTGGGACATTGTCCTGGCAGAGGTTTCGGAAAGGGTAAGGTGTCTTGCTGCCAGGACAATTACTGTGCTGAGCAGGAATTACTCAGCACACATTGTCCTGCCAGCGGGACACCTTTCCCGTTGGGCACCCTCATTGAGGTGCCAAACAGGAGAGGTGGCCCACTGATGAAAGTCCCGGTCAGGCTCTCAAAAGAGCCTGTGGGGTGGCAGTGTGCCCCCCCCAGCTCCTGCTCTGTACGCCACTATGTCCAGGTGTTCATAGCAACAGGAACATCGACAAGACGGAGCACACTGATACAACAAGCATTAGCAATACAAATAGTTTGGACTTTTTTGTAGGCATGGCAAAGGCACTTGTCACACACAGTCATATTGGTATTAACTGCCCATTGGTAGTTGCAGGTGCAAAATGGTGGCAGTACCTGGGCATCTAAGCAGTGCCCGGCAAGTTCCTAATATTATACACAAACCAAAACTGTTGGCTTTGCCAATGCTTGTGCTTAACAGCATTGCAATGAAATAAACACAGAGTGCTTATAAATGAAGTGGCTGAATGCAGACCTGGCTTCAGCATTTTTATTACACCAGTAGCGTGTTCACAGCAGCAATTAAGTCTGCAAGCTGTGTGACCCTCCTCATATGCCGACACCTGAAGGGTTTCTGTCAAAGAGGCTGATACCTTAAAAGTAGGTACTGGGACAATTAAGAGGAACATGGAGGTAATATGCCTGAGAGATATGTGTAGAAATGAGCATTTCTACACATAAAGTTGACTTACGACTGTGCCGTCCCGGTAACAGCTGCTATCACACCCGGCTGGTGTGCATAGTGTAGTTCACTCCACAAGCAGGAGAGCCCCATGGGAGAAACCTCTCTGCCTGCCGCTCTGTGCTTTTCTGTGCAGCGCCCTGCGAGACCCTCACACGCCTCCTCGACCACAAACGGCGTGCCCTTGTGGCATGGGGCAGAGGGATGCGGGCAACACAGTATGCTGTGCAGAAACATCAACACAGTAGGCATACATGTTGTGCTTCTCACCCCTTACAGCATCTGCAGGTAAGAAGCCCTCGATTCCGAACACAAGTGGGATACTGCTTTGGTGCATGGGTGCAGCAGGCACGCATTATGTTTGCCTCCCTTTTACAATGGCCTGGGCTCAGACCCTGAATCAAGAGATAAGTGAGATGTTGTGCTGCTTCAAAGTGCCACCTCTTCTCTCCTGCATGTCCTTTGGTCTCAAGTCCTTATTTCAGAAGATTTGCATGAGTGGAGTACTGTACTGATGTATTCCTCTTTTGTGCAGATCAATACAGAAGCCCTGCCTGATTATTTGTCAATGAGTAGGATTGATACAGCCTTCCCTTTCAAACCCCACTGCCACAAGCTTGTTAAAGCATGTTCGCTGCTTCTAGTGCAGTTCTTGGTATAATCCCCTGGTTTAGCAAAGTCTTCCATACCAGATGATACTCTTAGAAAGTGGAACTGTTCCTATTTCATCAACCTTGCGGCCGTGGAAGCTGCCAATGTTGTCAATGCTGTGAGGCCTCATTAGAATATGTTTCACCATAAAACTATTTGAAATAAATAAAATAAAAATTGTACCTACTCCTGCTCACATGGAGATCACGGTAGCAAGTGTATAAATCCTCTCCACAGCAATATTACCAGTCTAGCTATCTTATAGGCTGTGTATATCATACATTTGTTAGGAAGGAGATGCATACAGCAGGTGCATGCAGTATGTAAAAACAGATTAATTGGCATGCTTATTAATGCCGTTCAAGGGTGCCCCAGTGATTGGTGGTGTTCCACAGGTGGGGATTATATTTATAACATGTGTTTATCCCTTCCATGACGATTTTCTGGGTGCTAGATTGGTAAGTGTTTGTCTTTATCTCTCTCTACCTGTCTCTCTCACACAATCTTTGACAAAACACCCTCCATAAACTAAATGCACTCTTGCCACTTCAATAATACACCTTGACCATTAACCTCATATAATTTCAAGGTCTTTGATAGACCCTGAAAGTATGAAAGGTGCAGTCTAGAGGTGTTCCTCAGATATCTGTGGTGGGGACTCAACCCACAGAACAACCTTACTCACTCAACAGATGGCTATAGTCGGCCATGGTCCTCAATCGCTGTCCATGATCGGCAAGACTTGACCATGATTGGCGATGCTTGGCAATGGTTAGCTATGATTGGGGATGGTGGGCCATGGTTGGCAATGATTGACTTGGGGATAGGCAACTGTGGTTGGTTTGGACGCTGGCGAAAGTCAGCAATGGCCAACTGTGTTTGGCAATGGTCGCCTGTTGTCTGATCAGAAAAAACATTTGGTAATATGAATAATGCAAAATGCAAAACCTTTTAACTGCAGATAACAGTTCAGACAAACAAAAGCCAGACTCTATATCTGCCTCTGCCAACCCTTATGTCATGCTTTTCCCTACTTGGCGCTTATCTGATCAGGTTTCATTTTGGAAAGGCTTTCAAATTGCGTCCCGATCCAAAATGGCGCCCAGACGCACTTGCCACGCGGTCACATCATCGCGTTCACGTGCTCGGCAACATCTGATACCCGGAAATAAATAGAGGTATTTCAGAAGGCTTCTTGCATTGCAGTTGTTTTGTTTTGCGGAACGCTAGTTTGCCTTGCAACCTCGTGTTTTCTACTTGTTCCTGGTTACTGTAAAGACAAATTCCCAGAATAACAAATTTACCTGGAACGTCTTCTCAGCACCTTGTTTTTTTCCCCCCTGAAAGTTTTTTTCACCCCTCAAAGTTTTTTTCCCCCTGGGACCTGGCTCCCGGGGTAGCCGTAGTGCTTACCTGTTATGCTGTAATCGGGTTGCATGGTGGCTACCTGAAAGGACAGGCCTTACCTCTTCCCAGCAAAGGAGTCCAGAAACAAAGAAGTAAGGACTGAACCTGATGCCTTATTTCCTAGTCATCATTTAGGGCATTCCTTTTAGCTCACATGCAGAGGGGAACTAAACCACACTGAGCCAAAACTTAAAAATTCAAATGTGATCAGTACTCAAATGGTTCTACTAAAATAAAAAGTGAAATAAAAAATGAATCAAATAAGAGATAAAAGTAAGTTTGAGTTCCTTATAATATATCCAGGGGTGTTAATGTCTCTGTTACAGTGATATACTTGTATCCTACGGGTCTGAATTTCGCATTCCCAGTTAGATTGCACAAAGGGTTAATATGCCTGCTCTGATTTGTCTGTTACATGCACTGCACATACCTACCATTCTAAACAATGGAAGAGCTGTGGCCCCTGCAGCCCACCCCTGAAAAACTGAAAAATATATTACAATTTGCTCCTCGTAAAAACAAATGTCCCTTCTTCTGGGTGCTCCAGGATGGGAGCAGGACTTTTTTCATTTAAATAGGGCACTTCTGCTACACCAGAATGGGACAGCCTTTGAAAGACTGCCCATGCTGGTGTGGCAGTGGCGCACTATTTAAGTGATAAGCTCTCCGCTCGTACACATCAGCTTGGAGCTTTTCATTTAAATAGGACTTTGCTGCTAAACCAGTACAGGGTAGCTTCTGAAAGGCTTCCCTGAGCTAGTGTGGCAGCGGTGCCCTATCACCCACCAGATACAGAGGGACGCTCTGCGGCAGACCGGGCTTACAGCCGCCCATCTGCCTCATGGGGTAGAGCTTGCTAAGGTGGGTCATAGCAAGGTTCTGGACCGAACTGGGACTTGCCTGTACTTCAGAGACCTATTCTAGAATCAGAAGACGCTGCTCTAGTATTTGTGTGAGTGGTTGGGGGCTGTGCATGGGGGATGTAGCTGCTTCCCTTGTGTGCTGAGGAGGGACACATTGAAACAATCAGCGAGGGATCCTAGCATTCTCAGTGTCCCAAAAACAAGTCTGTTTCAGTTTTAGCTGAAGACTGTGATGGGAGGCAGACCTAGTTCTCAGTTGTCAAACCCTCAGAGGAAGCCACTCCCCAGGGTTATGATCAAGCTCAGTGGGACAACTTGTCAACTAACTGCCAACTCACCCTAGTTTTGGCAGAGCCTCCATTTTTTGTGATTGCCCAGATACAATTTCCTTTCACAGTTTCCCTTCAACATAAAAAACATACAGTAGTCACTCAGTGGCCGATTAAAGCTTGCACCCTATGCCTGTTTAACCGCTCGCTGTGAGAAACCTGAAGGTGTCACCCTGGCTAAATCCCGGAGATCTGTCGTCCAGGTGGCCAGGACATGGCCATCGCTATTGGATCCTGTGGGTGGACTAGTGAGGGAGGATCACCTGGATGGGGTGTCCTCGGGGAGTGGGAGTGGGACCCTGACGGGTGAGACGTGGTAACCCCCTTCCTTCGACACCTTTTCCCCATCCTCTTGCGTAGGACATTCAAAAACACTGCCCCCCCCCTTTTCCGACACAAACACTTTCGCACAACATGAAAGACAATGGACTAACACCAGAGCCATTTACCTGACTTGTCCCAATGCCAGGGTCAGGCAAAAGTCAGGCAATTTATCAGAATCACACACACCTGATAGCCCTTTCCCTTCCCCAGAGCGATAAAAAGGGGAGCAAAAGAGCATAGAGAGCACAGTACGAGCGAGGCAGACCACACAATGAGTCAGCTATCAAGACCAGGCAGTTCAAGAGGAGGAGAAAGGCGACAAACATCGAGAGGCAAATGAGGAGAGACATGACATTGCCCTTCTAGACAAGACCCACAAAAACCTCTGCAAAAGGAATCGTAAGACCGAGGACAATAACCCAAGTGTCCTGCAGCAGATGTCAAAGATACACCGAGCATATTGACGCTGATAAGCTGGATCGAGGGAGACTCCTGCTACCATGGTACCAGCCTTGACTCCAGTTGCGAAGAAAACGAAGTAGTTCATCACAGCCAGTGAGTCGAAGGGAAAACTGATAAGAACCGGGCTGTGGGGAATGAAAGTTGCAAAGTGGCAAAGTAAAAGAAGTTCAAAGAAAAATTGTAAAGGGGACCAGAGCCATGTGGGTGCTGCTTCGAGAAACTCTGGTCGACTCTGATTGATCCCTGAGTGAAACTACAGATACCAGAAGGCCGTAGGAGAGCCGTTGAGTTAGCTCAAAGTGGTCATACAGGAGGTCAAGCAAAATCCCTGTACAGTCGAAAGCCTTTGACCTAAGAACTATAAGAAAGCAAGGGAAGTAAGGAACAAGTTACTTACCTGTAACTGTTGTTCTCCAGCATGGGTCTGGGGTGGATTCACATGTTCATGAATATTCCCCGTCGATGGGCTGGGAATCCTCGGTAAAGAAAAAATCTGTTTCAGTTTTGTTTCTGAACTGTCTTTCTACTAGTAACCAATCACTGGTCTCTGGGTCATACTGCCCCCCACCAATGACTGCCCTCTACCTAAGCCCCTCCTCTGGCAGCCATCTTCAGATTTCTGTTCTACGTATTCCTCAGGGGATGGCTTCACCCCTGGATCCCCTACTCAGGCCCTCGGAAACAGGGGACTCAACCACTGAAGGCCTTGATATCGATAGGAACTGTTTTAGGATCCAAGCCCAGAAGAGGGGGTTCCCGGGGTGGAACTCATCACCCAAGACCCACTGAAAGGGGACTGTATATATGATTTGTGGAAAGCGATTGGTACCTGAAAAGGAACTTTATGTTTGTTATTTTACTCACCCTAGAAGGCAAGAGACTTTTTGAAGATAAAAGAGACTTGGCCATCGAGGCTCCTGATAAGATAAAACAGAACTGTTGTCTCATGCTGGGAGAGCTCGAGACTGTGCTGTGCTCCAAGATCCCACCTTACCCCATGCTCAAAACGTGGGCAAGGAAGACCCAGGCTACCATATCCTGACATATTATGTGTGAACACTTCTTTCTTTTCTTGAAAACTATCCCACACCCTTTTTCTATTAGTTGGAAGGCTTGGCAACAGGTTTCTTAGTATAGGCCCTTTTTCATTTGACACAATGCCACTAGGACTGCCTTATTTTCGTTTGATGGTCGACACTTCCTCCTATCTTAGATTTAGGTTTAGATTAGGTGTTTTTCCAACCGGCATACAGTTTAGTAAACACTCTTGAACTGTGATCACTTGTGTCTGTCTTTACTGTTGCCACCATGAGTTCCTTACACCGCCCTCCCCCTTTTTCTATCTGCCCCCTCATATTCAGTTCATATCTGCCAACTAGATATATTTCACCACACGTAGTGCTATGGGTCTATAGGAGGCACAATTAGTGGGGTCTTTCCTGGGCTTCAGGATTAGCGTAATCATGGCTTCACCATAGAAGGAGGGAGGGAGCCTTGCTGGAAAGCTTCTTGCCAGACTTTCAACAAGTGCATGAACACTTTAGGACTAAATTTGTTAATAAAATACAGCCGTTAAACCATCCGATACCAGGACTTTTATGGTGGGTAGCGCTGCAATGGCATCCATTATATCCTTTTCCGTGATTGGGGCATTTAAGAGTATAGGGTGCTCTGATTTAACTTGCGCATTGGCATATCGCATAGGTTTGCTTTGAGTTCCATATTGAATTGTGTATTCTTCCTAGCATACAGAGTCTTGCTAGAAGTATGAAACATATACACTAAGTCACTCAGATATGACATAAGTGTCCCTTCATCGTTCAATATGGTCGCTATGTTGGTAGGCCCCCGTTCAGAATGCAAAACAAAAGAGGTGATGGCTGGAAGGTTTAGAATTAATCTTCACTACTGGCATTGCTCTGGACAACCCTCCAGGCCATTGTTCTTTGCCTGCCAAGCCATTACAAAAGGGGAACGACCATATGCAAATCAGGCTTGGTCCCACCCCAGAAGGGGCAGTCTAGCCTGAACTACTAGGTCACATCCCTTCTGCACGAGACCAAAAGCATCCACAAACATGTTTTGGTCTTTTTAGGCCTCATCAGTGAGGAGTAGCTTGGGTCTCTCGGCCCAGCAGTCACAGGATCCATGTCTGGGCATACCCGTCCCACTCGGGGTGACTACAGCAAAACAAAAGAGGTGATGGCTCTTTCAGAACACAACAGTAAGGCTAGTAAGCGGCAAGTCTTCCGCCCTCTCCATATTTTGGGTCTGTGTCTGGGCAGAAACTAATTTCACCTCCTGATCTGCCAGTGAACGGAATTGGTCCAGTTGAACTTTTATGGATGGAAGCAGGATGTTATTGCTGGACCTGATCCATTTCAATCTCAAGTTGTCTGATCTCTACCTCGAGTTCCGTCAAACTCCTCCTTATGGCCTTATGGACTCCATTCTCTATGCCTATGCAGCATGAAGATAAACCAGATAGTAGATATTCAGGGGGACCAAGCCGATATTAGTTTAAAAAAAGGTGTTAATAACCACATTGATGTCACTTTTAAATGCTACATCCAACAGTACATGCAATTTAAAATGCCAGAGAAGTTGCTCAATCACATTCTCCTCAAGAAGAAATGTCCACAATAAGCGGGGGTGTTCTAATAGAGTCCTGAGGAGCAGAATACGCTCCCGAGACCTATGTAACAGTCCCGTCCCGATTAAGATACATTCAATCCGTGACTGCATTTCATGGACTGAAGAGTAATATGAATATTCCCTATCACTTGGATGGAGTGTCCTCCACAGGTCTAAAAGCTCAAAATCATACATGCCCATGTGAATTTTCTGTGCAGACAATGAAAGAGCTCTAGCAACTCTGCTGGTTCTACCTAGGGAGGTGCTTAAAATGGTGTTGAAATCTCCAGCCTTTATAAACTGGGTATGAAGATGATTAGCACATTCACTGCTGTTTTTGCTGCCTATGCTCACGTGTGGTGGAGGAGGAGGAGCATTTAACCCTAATACAAGCGTGGAGAGTGGCGCGGAGTTGACGTCAAGGCACAAGTGATTATTGGTGGGGGACTGCCAGCCTTTCCAGTCTGTTTTTGCTGCCTATGCTCATGTGAGGTGGAGGAGGAGGAACATTTAACCCTAACACGAGCGTGGAGTGCTGCACAGAGGTGAAGTGGAGGCACAAGTGGTTATTGGTGGTTCGTGGTGGAGCAGCATGGAGGGGGTTACTCCAGTCACCAAGGTCTGCAAGTAAGTCATTGGCCGACCTCCGTTGGTAACCCGGGTTTCCTCACGCCTCTGCACTTTGGTACTTCCGCATGATAGTGGAGTGCGGAAAACCTGTAACCCGAAAGCGGGAAAGTGAAAGCTGGACTGTTGAAAAACTGTACATGAATATATTTGCACTGCCCTCCACTTTTGCCTGCTACTCTATGTCCAGCCAACTGAGTGGCTATTTACTTATTCCGGCAATTGGATAAGGAGGTGTGTGCCAAGCTAGAATCCCTCCCGTGAGCCGGGCGTCTGGTTGACTATTGATTTGCCGCTGAAATCTATCGCTCTCCAATGCCTCTGACTGTTTCAAGTTTTGTGTTTATGAGAGTGAGGTTAGGGGGAGACAGACAGACTAAGTCTGCTCCTTGAGCCATCGGGCATTCCCTGTCCCCCTCTCTGGGTCTCTGGAGGTTTTTCCTGAGGACTGGCTGCCGGTGGCCATCTGTGACCGTGCGTGTTGTGGCTGCCTTTGGAGCCGAACAGTCCTTACTAAGCTATTAATCCAGGGTGGCGGGTGGCTGTATTTGTCTCGCAGATGGTTGTGGTCCTGTGTGGCCAACAACCCATTACTATTTGTTTCTTATGCTCTGGCGCATGCCGGAAGGTCCCACTGCATAGTCATCATTTAGACATTGACGTTTTAGCGGTCTGTTTACTCTTCTTAACCAATTTTATAATGGCTCAAGTTTACTGTTGTTAGGTGCATTTCCACCAAGGTGAAAAGAAAAGCAAGGGATGATCGGAGACCGGGGGCACTGACAGAAAGGGCAAAAATTACGAAACAATTTAAAACGGCCCAGTAGCTTGCCAAGGTTAAGCCCCATCTTTTGCAACACTACCTTGATTCGTATTTGGAAGACATGGCCAGCAAAATAGTGAATCGCATTACTGTTACTGGAAAAGCAACATGGGATGCTATTTCAGGTTCAGGAGGGAATCCCAAAGGTAGCACCACTGAATAAAATAGTTGTATTGAGGGGATGGGGGCCTTAGGGGGCACAGTGGTTCAGGCAATGGCTCTACAGGAGCAGTTGCTTGGGGTGTGTATGCCTCAGGATCCTCTGCACCCTGGTATGGAGGCAGATAAGGAAGTAGAAGTGGAAGGGGAGGGGGTGAGACTAGGGATGGGGGACTGGATGGTGAGTGTTAGAGGTTACAGTTTATCATATTAGAAGTTATTATATTTAAATGTCCATGTATTGATGGGCTTGTGTGTGCAATACATCTCATCCATAAATTGGTTACTGTTGTCATAATATGTTCACTGACATCACCACCTGGAATGTGGAGTCTCAGCATCTGGGGGACTCCACATTCCATGGGTCAACTGCGAAGATTTCCCCTGGCTGGGGGTCGTTGCTGTTACTCATGAGGAATCTTACTAGAAAAGGTGTGTTGTTTGATTGGGATGAGAAGTGTATGAAGGAGTTTACAGACATTAAACAGGCTGTGGTGAATGCTCCCGTGTTGAGCAGTTTTGTAGAGTCAAGGAACACTTTGTTATTTGTGGATGTAAGCAACTATGGCTTGGGTGGTGTTCTTATGCAGGAGTACGGCTCGGAGCTTTATACTGTGGCGTTTGCCTCGAGAACTCTTAAGGAAGTTGAACATAGGTACTCTGTTGTTGAGAAAGAGGTGTTGGCGTCTGTCTGGGGTGTGGAGAAATTTAAAAGAAACTTATGGGGATGAGAGTTTACTATTTGCACTGACCACAAACCATTGGTTAGTACATTTTCTAAGGGTGGTCTGGAAGGTGTGTCCAGACGCATCATCAAGTGGGTGAGCAGTTTACAAGGTTTACAATTTGTTATGATGCATGTGCAAGGAGAAAATAATGTGGTTGCAGATGCGTTGTCGAGGTCTGTGATGAAAACAGTAGAGAGTGGGGAAGGTACTGTCCATGAGGAGGAATAATCTGGTGAAATCTTTAGAAGTGGAAGGGGAGGGGGTGAGACTAGGGATGGGGGACCGGATGGTGAGTGTTAGAGGTTACAGTTTATCATATTAGAAGTTATTATATTTAAATGTCTATGTATTGATGGGCTTGTGTGTGCATTACATCTCATTCATAACTTGGTTACTGTTGTTATAATATGTTCACTGACATCGCCTCCTGGAATTTGGAGTCTCAGCATCTGAGGGACTCCACATTCCACTAGGTCAGTTGCGAAGATTTCCCCTGGCTGGGGGGCATTGCTGTTACTAACTCAATAAAGAGTTAATTATAACGTTGCGCAGTGTGGTCCCATCATTATGTGTCTTAACAGTGAGGGGGTGTAGTAACGGATCAATTGGTGAATAGCCATATGGGTGGGAGCCCGGAGAGGGAACTGAGACATGATCTAAATTCCTCTTCCGGGGGGACGGGGGGAGGATAAGCTCTGGCTGGTATCACTTCTAGATGTAAAGCTCAAGCCCCTTTAGACCATCCTAGAGTCATTGCAGATGTTTAAGTCTGGGGTAATGAACACACTGGCTATCCTGGATGACTCAGAGTACTAACAAAAAGAGTGGCAGAAATAAGTACGGTTGGGGTTGGGGCAAAACCAAATGGTGAGATACTATCGAAGGTGGAGGGAGGGAAAGAGGTGAGCATCCTGGCCGGTCACTGAGGTTGCCGGGCTGGTGATGCCGGCAAAGGATAAGGCAGTAACCACACAGTTAAGCTCAGTAACTGTTAATTCAAATTGTACGGGTACTGGGAGGTCTGACTTAAGCTTTAGGACTTTCATAGGGGACACTGGGGCTAACATGCATATAGGAGGGCTGGGGAAGAGCATTTTGAATTTACTGCCTGCAGCAGCCCCTCTAATGGGGATTATCATGGGTGTAGCGGGGCTCCCTAAGTGTGGACTTGAATCTACTATTTTTTACTGATGAATAAAACGACCCATTGGATCAACACCAACCTGATTTGACCCAAGCCTTATATTAATGGCAAGAAGGGTAGGAAGGGTAGGCCAAAAACCCAAATATATGAAGGGGGACTGCATAGTGGTTCCCTTCTCGGATGCAACAATGGTTTGTTATTTGGTCAACTCTAATTTATCCAGAGGCCTAAAACCAAACAGCTACAGTCTCCATAGTAGTCTGGTCTCTCAGGATTTGTTTTACGGTTGTACAGGGAGGGTGGCTGATTCAGGGAACCGCTTGAGCAAATTTGTTAGGAGGAGGGAAGCACAGAGTTACCCCACGCACAGGGGCCTTAGTATCCACCTCTTGGCCACAGATTACCCTTGGATTGGAGGTCCAACCGTAATTTAGAAAGAATTACCCCACAGAAGGGAGAGGCGCATACTATTGGGGTTGAGCTAGATAATCGGTATGAGGCCCTAACCACCTGTGAAGATCTGGACTGACGTACAGCTGACCGGCGCAGCCCAGTCGACTGGGAGCTTAGTGAGGGGGGGCGGGTCCTGAGATTGGGGGGGTACACATGTTAATTAAAGCAGCCCCTTTGGTAGCTGGCTTGTTATCCTGGAATATAGCCAGGCCAGGAGAAAATTCAAAGTGAAAGCCACTGTGAAGATTTAAAAAACCCACAATTGGAAGACCCAATAGTGGTACAGGGAACCCCGTGGGCTCCATCGTGGCCCAGAGGCCTTCCGCTGACCCTCGGAGGCGCACGTAGCCCAGTGCCTGGAGGAGAAGTAAACCACGAAAGCGAAACACGACCACAGGAGAAAGAGAGTTCCCCCTGAACAGAGGCAAAGGTGGTGAGAGAGGCCTTCCTGGGGGACCCCCCGGAGCCATGGGGCAGAGAGAGGGCTTGGAACCAGCTTGTCGCAGAGTGGGGAGACAGACGACAGGCGGTGGCCGGGGGGCCTCAAAGCACACGGGGGCCTCGCAGCACAGGGCCCAATGCCGCCTCGTTTCGGAAGGATCCAGAAGAAGTGGTGAGGAGGTCGCGGGGGGATAAGGAGGCCCAGAGGAAGCCAAATCATCAGCCAGGCTCCCCCCCCCACACCTGGCATATATAAACACTCCGAGACACGCGGGCAGGAGCGGGGGCCCAAGAACTCTCCCAGATCCTCTTTTTCGGTATGCACGGGCCCCAACGTTGGAGGGGGGGCGGCTCGTGGACTCCGGGGGCATGGAGGGGGATACAACAGAGGCCCTCAGGGGCTTCCACATCGAACCCCGCGGTGCCAGCAAACGGGACCCCGTTCCAGCGCAGAGCCCGGGAACCCCTCTGGAGACAGAAGCAAGCGCAGAAAATAAGCAGGCAGCAGGTGCCCCGCCATCCCAGTCCTCGGTGGAGCTCCGAGCCATGCAATCCAGCCCACCCACGCCAGGGAGAGACAGAGAACATGGAGGGAGCCTCAGGCCAGAAGCAGAAGGCTCAACACGGGAGGCCCCACCAGAAACTGGGCCCCAGACCTTATCTGAGGAATCTCTAAAGAACTCTGGGTTTGCAGTGGGGCCCCTCCAGGAGTCAGGAACGAAGTCCCAGGAGTACAGACAGGGAAGCCTGGAAGTCTGCACCAAACTATTGGAACCCAGGGGAGCGGAAACCTGGCGCAACCATTGATAGGCACCCCTGAGCAACAAGCACTTACCCACGCAATCCTATCCCTCCAGCATTTCCGTAGGCCCCAACCAACACTAGGAGCTGTGCCTGGTGACACACACTACAATATGGCCACAGGAAGTTCCCCCCACGCACCACTTACCAGGGATGATCTTAAAGACATTCTGCAAGAAATCAAGGCCATAAGGACAGATACACAGGCCTCCATAGTGGCTCTTAAAGGGAGAGTTGACACTCTTGAAGAGAAAATGGAAGGTATGGAGAATAACCACCTCCAGACTGCTGGACATGAAATATGAAGCAAGGCTGACAAACCTGGAAATGAGAGAAGAGGACATGCTTTTGAAGATGGACGACCTTGAAAACCTGGAACTCCCATATAACCTGCGTATTCTAGGGGTGACACAACAAAAGGGGGAGACAGCGACGGACGTTGGGAGGTTAGTTCTAGGCTTAATAAAGCAACTCTTCACCCTGGACTTGGGCAAGGAAGTCCAGCTGGAAAGAGCTCATAGGGGTGGTGGAGGCAGAGGGAAAGGCCCAAGATCCATCGTGGTGCATTTCCTCCGCTACAGAGAAAAGATGGAGGTCCTAGAAAAGGCAAAGAGACTGGGGAGCTTCTCCTTTGAGGGGGACACAATCAGGATTTATCAAGATCTCTCCGCCCTCACACTTACCTGCAGAAGGGAATGCCGTCCCCTCACACAATGGCTCACTAACAGGATATACGATATAGATGGTCCTACCCATTTGCGCTCGCATTTGAATGGGATGGAGTGGATTATCGAGTCACAGGGGGAAGGAGGCTTTACGAAGGGACCCTGATGCCCCAGGAGCATAGATGAGAACCACAGGGCCCCTGGGCCAAAAAGAAGAAGATGAAGGGCAAGAGAAAATAAAAAAAACACCCCGACGCATGATCTAGAGGAGGATTAAAAGATCAGGGCTGCATCAGAGGTGCAGGAGCCGGGAAAAGTTAAAGGACCCCAGCCAGGGGTGGTGAGGAGATAAGAAGGACAGCGAGGGACGGATGGACCTCTTCCCCGAGTGGCTTGCCAAATGGCAAGTGTCGCAGACAAGGATGGGAGGGGGGTCGAGGGGAGGAAAAGGGTTTATGAATGTATGGGGTCAGACACAACGTAGATCGGGCTCAAGAAGTGAGCTGAGTGGCTTCCATATGGCCGGAAGAGGTGTGAATCCAAAAATGTCATTCGATGACAGACAATGAGAAAAGGGGCCGGGTCGAAACTTTAAGGCTAGGATCGCTTACTGTGAAGGGCCTTAACTCACCAACAAAGCGCTCATTCCTGGGGAGGGAAATGAAGAATGCGGCTCTGGGTGTACTCCTAGTACAAGAAACTAGAACAGTGAAAGGGGAAGAATGGCACATTCCAGGTTCACATGTGGGCCAGATATTCTGGGCATTGGGCCCCACCAAAAGGGAGGTGTTGGGATCATACTCCGCAGAAACCTTAGGCTCACAGAGTCGTCAGTTTGGGGCAGAGCAGATGGAAGAGCGGTGGTGGTCTCGGGAAACCTGGAAAAGTCCAGAATTACCATATCAGCCATTTATGATCCATATATGGGTCAGATGCAATTCATCAAGGAGGTACTGAGGGAGGTTTTGGATAGGGCAGAGGGGCTCATCCTCTTGGGAGTCGATTTTAACATGTGGGCGGACGGTGATTGGATCATAGTGGGAAACCGATCCCCACAGGTAGTAGGGGGGGGCAGCCATACAGAGGGTTCTTGTACTTAATGTGGAACCACAGGTTGGTAGATCTTTGGAGGGAGACTCACCCAATTATGAAAGGCTATACATTTTACTCCGCTGTCCATGGCTCCAGAACCAGGATTGATTATATATTTCTGGAACACCAGCATATGAGCAGAACTGATGCTTTTAACCATCACCGGGTTAGCTGGTCAGATCATGACCTGGTTTGGGCAGACATTATTATATCGGGTTTAAAACCGAGGGAATCATTGTGGAGGTGCAACAACCTCCTATTGAGGTATGCGGTTTTTAGAGAGGAGATGGTGTTTTCAGCCATTAGAGAGTACTTTGAGTTAAACAACACTGGTGAGGTTCACTTGGAGACAGTTTGGGAGGCGGCTAAAGCTACATGGTGGATTAGTGAAGGGGCAGCCAAGAAGAGAACTAGAACGCTCTTGGCCCACAAACTAAGATCTGAGATACGCCTATTGGAGAGAGTCGAAGGGAAGAGGAATAGAAGGAGAGAGACCTGGGGATCACCAAAACCAAGAGACAGGAACTTAGAGAAATGGAGATGGGTAAAATAGTAGCAGGCCTCCAACACCTGAGACAGAAATATTACGAAAAAGAGGATAAGGCGGGCGCCAGGCTGGTGGCGAAGCTCTGCGCCCAGCAGCCAGATAGATGGGTGGCAAAGATCAAGAATGGGAAAGAGGGGGAAAGATCGGACCCAGAGGCGATAGCAGGAGAATTTGCCAGTTTCTATGAGGTATTGTACGAGAAGGAAGGAGTTATAGGAGGGGAAACATTACAATCCTATTTGCAGGGAGGACCCTCCCGACCCTTAGACCTGGAGAAGTCTCCACCCTAGAGGCCCCAATAACAGATGAGGAGGTCCTCTGGGCAATATCAGGTTTGAAGCGGGGGAAGGCGCCGGGAGAGGATTGGTTCACGGCAGGCTTCTATAAGGCATTTGCAGGCCAACTGGCGGATTCCTGGCGGATCTGTTCACGGATATTATGTTCACAGGGAGGGCCCCTCCATCGTTTGGGAAAGCATTAATCACGGTCATCCCCAAAGAAGGAAAAGACCCTGCAGACTACCAGTCTTAAAGACCAATCTCCCTCCTGAACGTGGATGCAAAGTTGTTCACCAGAATAATTGCAACAAGACTAGAGGGCCTCATCCATTCTGATCAGGTGGGCTTCATACAGGGGAGGCAGGGAGCAGACACTCTCAGGAAGACTCTCCATCTTATGAGGGAGGCAGCACCCGGGGTGGCAACCCAGTCTTGGTGGCCATAGATGCCGAAAAGGCCTTTGACGGAGTCAACTGGGTGTTTCTACATGGGGTACTAGAGAAAGTTGTTTTCGGTGAGGGTGCCCGACGAGCGATCAAGGCTCTGTATGCAGCACCGTCAGCCAGAGTTACGGTAAATGGGTGGCTATCACGTAGATTTAATCTTCAGCGAGGGACCCGACAGGGCTGCCCCCTCTCGCCCTATTGTTTGCAATGACCATGGAGATTTTGGCAGAATATCTGAGGGGGTCCCCTGATGTGATGGGTATAGATGTGGGAGACAGAACCTTTAAACTTGGTCTCTATGCAGATGATATAATGCTCCACGTGAAGCAGCCAGCCCAATCTGTCCCAGCCGCCGTTCGGGCATTTTTCAGGATTGAAGGTGAATGTGGGCACATTTGGTCCCTACCGGTGAGGGACGAGATCCCTGGCCACGAACATTATCAGCCCTGGTTTGAAGCTGGGCTTTGCAGGGTGGGTCAGATGGTGAAAGAAAATACATTCATAAGCATCCAGGAACTGGAGGAAGCATTGGGCATTGGCCGGCTGTCCCCTCTCCTCTATCTAAGATTGAAGGGGGTATTCATGGCAGGGAAATGGAAGCAGCATATACAGAGGCCACTCACTCCAGTAGAGAAGGTCTTGGACACGCAAGTAGATATGAAAGGTCTCATCTCCCTCCTGTATACAGCGCTTTTGTCCCGCCGTGAAGGAGCAATCAAGGGTCTCAGAACGGGATCGGAAAGGGACTTGGGCTGTGAAATTGGGGACAGTTTATGGGTGCGACTCTGTAGTAGGACATTTAAGACCTCAATTTCGTGTCAATATAAGATGCATGCCATAAAACTGCTTCACAGGTGGAAATATGACCGGGTAGTACTCTCCAAGATGTTTCCAGCGGTGATTCCCCGTTGCTGGCATGGATACGGGGAAAAGGCCAATTATTGGCAATTTTGGTGTTCATGTCACAAAGTGAGCACATATTGGACAGAAGTGTTGAGCTGGATCAAAGAGGCGGACGGAGGTTCCCACCCACTAGACCCAATCTTAGAATTATTTGGACTTGAAAGAAGGGATGAGCGTTTGGACAAGCATCCACACCTGTCACATTGTTTACGTTTAGCAGCCAGAGCCTGTCGAGCTAGAACTTGGAAAAGGACCTGCCTCCCCATGAAGAAAGAATGGGTGGCAGTGGCCAGGGATATTTATTTTATGGAAAAGATCACAGAAGCTATACAGGGATCCAGCGTTCTGATAGAGACTGAATGGCTCAGGTTCTTTAGTGCTTTTAGTAACATGGAAAGTACTGGTTGAAATTCCCAGAGAACAGTGACCCGGCCCCACCAAATAGTTAACTTGGAAAACTCAGACTTTAATTCAGAGGAATCGGCCCATTTCCGACGATCTAGTGCCTGGTCGGGACTGCCGACAACGGATTGAACAGTATAAGTGAAAGCAGCGATCAGAGACTGTGCCTTGAATGGGGCTGGGGGGAGGGGAGGGTGTATACGCCAGGGAATTATCCATTTTTTTTTGTATTAGGTTTATAGGGACACAAGTCCCTTTCATGTTTGCTCCGAAGGTTCTCTGTTGTTTCATAAAACCAATAAAAATAAATAAAATAAAAAAAAAACACAATTTCATTCTCATGCAAGAGACCTGGGCCTTGGAGACCACACTGTTAGATGGCTACACATCGTAGGGGATCTCAGCGAAATAAATGCTACAGTATGATGTTATGGGTGTCTGGCGATTTTGTAGGTTTAGGGTAGTGGAGACTAACATGGACTACCTACAGGTGCTCCGTATTTTACCCTCTAAAGGGGACCCGTTAATCATTTTGAACCTCCATAACATCCCCCATAAGGCTGAAGCAGACAGGTTAGCCAAAGTCAAGGCGTTTATTGATGATTTATTTCTAAACAGGAGGAATCGTAATGAGCAATGCATATGGGGAGGAGATTTTAACCTCAAAATGGGTGTATGTCTACCAAAGGATCTGTTAGATCCGCTGGAGGACTGGTCACTGAACATCCCTTTGCCCACAATGAAATATGGACGGGTGTGTGCAAAGGGTCTCCAAATGTGTTTATGGCTCATCTAATAGGGGCTGCGCACGGTAAACGGACGCAAAGCACCCGATATACCGGGTAACCTTACCTTCAATAATCACCAAAGTTGGAGGGGGGTGTGGCCAGCAAGCGGGCAATGAGGACGTGATTCCTCGCTGCTCCCAGTCCGCCAGCTAGATCCTGCCTTTATCTTGACAATTCATGTTGTTAAACTCACGAAAATAGCTTCCAAAAGCGGCGAAACCCTTCTGCAACTGGTCGCTGCACTATGGACCTGAACCGACATGTGGTTCCGGAGATGCGCGCTGTGGAATCCAGAAGCGGCTGACTGCGTATGCCAGACAAGATGGCCGCCAGGACTTCGAGCTAAGAGGAAGGTACGCATTACGTTAAAGGCTCCACTGAGCCAAGCGCCCCGCGACAGCAACTACCATCACATCGCTGAGGCCAAAATCAGGAAGACTAAACACTGATCCCGACCCCAAACAACACTGCAAGTAGGCGGCGAGTGCGCCCATGAAAGCAGGCGGGCACTGGCATCCCCTGCTCCGATACGAGGTGGAGCAACCCTGCTTGAGGACGGCAGAGATGACCAGCCAACGTTACAATCCTGATCACTGCAGCGACAAGGTGAGCCGCACTATGGGTCCTCCCCTGATGGGATCTCCAAGTGCCAGCGAGGCTCAGCTCCTACATGCTGCCACGGCGGTCGATGGGGCGGTCCCATCTGAGGCTGCGAGAAGCTGCTATGGGCCCCTGGGAACGATGCGACCCGAGCTAGCAGGCGAACCAAGGAAGGCTGCCTGAAGGCGCTCCGGTTGCAGGAGAGCCAGGCCGACAGCGAAGCGATCAGCGCCTGCGACAAGGAGTGAGCGGGGGCAACCAAATCAAACATGTCTCCTACCCAGAGACGGTGCGAAGAAGCTAAACTGCCTACCAACGACGATACGCAGCAGAATTATCCCTGGACTCCAACCGCTCACAGTGGGACCCTGAAAGTGGAACGCAACATGTGGATTGCAACACACGTTCCACAAAGCAACCGAGAATGGAAGGTAAGCTGCCTACGCTGAGGGCATGGCTGCTATAACGTGAATGAGAAATGCGCACTGAATCTACAACGCTCCGAGTTCTCAATAAAGTAGTGATGTGGCTGAGCGCTGAGTGTCCAAGGTGAACCCAATAAGACTAATATCCTGTGAATTCACCACCTAGCCGCCATAACACGCATCAATAATCGTGGTTTACACATTTAAATCGCTTGTGAGCCCAGACAGTTATCAAAAGTGACCACCTGCTGGGAGGCAAGCTTGTACACAACTGGTGCGCCGACCTGAGTCGTAGCTCGCACTTCAGAAGCTGCAGGGATTTGAGAGAGCAAAACAACATTCTGATATCACCGGCCCCTATCAAAGACTACTACTGAGGACAACTGAAACAAGCACGTCTCCCAGGAAAGGAGGCAACTGGAGTACTGGCCTGCCTGTCTGTGGCGTGAAGCGGCAACAGGGCCCCTAATCCTGCACTGTACGAGTCTAAGACACACGTTTGAACTGAGACTAATAGAAACACCTCCTTCCCGAAAGATAGGGTGCCGACCAAGCCAATCCTCAGGCCAACAAAACAAAGGAGGGAGAGGGCTTAGATGATAACACAGCGGACTTCTGGGAAGAAAACCACAAAGTGGACAGTGCATGTAAACCATAAGAGAAACCATAAGGAGGGAAGAGGTGTTAGAGATTACAATGGCACCTCCCTAGCGAGATAGAAGCCAAGGCTTGTGGCTCTGCCGTCTTCGGAGTACCGCAGCCGGGTGGTCACGGACAGCACCATTTGGTAATAAACGCTGGACAGTGCACCTGCGAAGGCGGAACAAGTGTCTCTGGTGAACCACTTGACTATATCCACAAGATCCTGAACCAACAGCAACAACTGGATGGTGCCTTGCCGAATCGTTGCGCCCGAAGCGAGCACCCCACTGACCTAAACAGCTGCACAGACATCGGCTGAGAGGGAAGGGAGCAACTGCAAATTAACACTGGCTTGACCACCATGGGGAAAGACAGGGCAAAGAACGCGACAACGCAGAGCAAAATGGAGCAGTACACAATCGCTATCCAAGTTCCCCCGCAGGAGCAGGGCAACTCTGGCAATGCATTGGGACCAAAGGATGACAATATATCCCTTAAAGACATCATGAATGCTATCACCAACTCAAGGACCTCCATGGAAAAAAAGATGGATGGCATAAGTACTGAGGTGTCGCTATTGCGCCATGACCTGCAAAAATTCACGGCTCGTACCGGGGAAACAGAGGGCCGCATGTCGGAAACGGAGGACAGCCTGAAGACTGTAAATCACCAAATGACCGGAGCGTTGGCACACCTCAAAGCACTGGAGGAATGAGTGGAAGAGGGTGAGGGCAGAGCAAGATGGAACAACATCTGGATCCTTGGATTGCCTGAAAACTCTGAAGGCCCGAGCATGGAGCTATTCCTATAGAAATGGCTTGCAGATCTATTTGCTCCCAAGACCGTATCAAAATTCTTCTCAGTTGAACGTGCTCACCAATGGGCAGACAAATACCCGGAGCTCCCCCGTGCACGGTAATAGCAAATCTCCTGAACTATAGGGATCGGGACGCCATACTGCAGATGGCCAGAACTAAGGGCTCCATAACGTTTAATGGCTCCAGAATCGCCTTTTTCCCAGACTTCACCGGGGAGGTTCAGAAAGCCAGGAAGTCCTTTGACACACTCAAGAAACGTCTTCAAGCTCTTCACATAAAATACGGACTTCTGTTCCCAGCACAACTGAAAACATACCACAACGGTACAACATTGCATTTCACGGATCCCAGACAAGTGTGGAGCTGGGCGGAAAGAAACCTAGAGGGTGACTGGAGGCCGAACCAGAGGCAAGGCATCGACAGGAGTCGCCCACGACCAGAGAGAGCACCACCTGAGCTCCCACAACAGGAGATGGAAGCACTGCCAAATGAAGGCAATGACTTCTGGAAGCAATATCATCCTTTTTTTTGAAGGAATTACCAAATATAATGGCTAATAAAGGGTTGTAATATTTGGTATCCCCTTGATGTTGAGGGGTAACATTTAACAATGCACTGCTTGAACTATCCCTTGCATTGGGCAGGGGATTACATAATAAGCCTACACTTTGACAGCTTTGAAAGCCATCTCATTGTTTATTTGAAGGGGATACCAAATATTACAGCTAATATAGTGTTGTAATATTTGGTATCCCCTTGATTTTGAGGGGTAACATTTGACAACACTCTGCTTGAACTATCCCTTGCATTGGGGAGGTGAGTACATCATAGGTCTTCACTGTGACAGCTTCTGGAAGCCATCTCATCGTTTTTTTGGAGGGGATACCAAATATTACAGCTAATATAGTGTTGTAATATTTGGTATCCCCTTGATTTTGAGGGGTAACATTTAACAATGCACTGCTTGAACTATCCCTTGCATTGGGGAGGGGAGTACATCATAAGCCTTCACTGTGACAGCTTCTGATGCTGACTCTAGAGGGTGTAGAGAGGAATGTCAAGACAGGATTAGAGTCAAAGGCCTAGAACAAGGGTAGACTTTGACTCTAATCCTTTCTTGACATCCTTAGAGGGGCAATACATGTTCTTAAAAGGGAAACACCACAACTACTCCCACTATGCTATGAGATGTGTAATATATATATTGGCAGTCTCATTTATTGTGCGATTTATCTGCGTTTCATGTCAACCCTGTAAAATGAAATATTATTTGTATGTGTTTTACGTGCCTGCCATGATGACTGCACCGCTAAACAACACCCTCTACAGTGAAGCCATCTATCGGGTCAATTTCCCTAAGGAGGTAGTATTTCGGAGTATTTTTTCAATTTCCAAGCGTAGTTTGTGTACCCATTTCTATCACTGTTGGCAGCTGTGATAATACCCAAATAACCCACCAAGTGTTGGCAGCGGTGATTTTTTTAAGCTACAAATAACCATATAACCAACTAAGTTTCATTGAACTCAATGCAGTTCAGCTGACTGATCAAGTAACAGTAGCGTACCGAGTCAGGGGTTGGGGGGGCACGCTGCCTCCCCACAGGCTCTTTTTAGAGCCTGACCGGGACTTTCGTCAGTGGGCCACCCTTCCTGTTCGGCACCTCAATGAGGGTGCCCAACGAGAAAGGTGTCCCGCTGGCAGGACAATGTGTGCTCAGTAATTCCTGCTCAGCACAGTAATTGTCCTGGCAGCAGGAGACCTTACCCTTTACGAAACCTCTGCCAGGACAATGTCCCAAGGAGCTCCAGGCAGCAGCAGAGGGGCTCGCAAGTTGCTCTGTGTCAACAGAGCATTTCAATGTGAGCCATTAGGCACTATTGAGAGGGAGGGGGTACTATTAGCAGGGACTTTTGTCCCTTTAGAAATATGCATGGGAGGGAGTGATCAGGTGTGAGACGGTTGCATAATGCTGCAGGCTTTATGAAATGACTATGGCTTTGCCCAAGGCGGATTTGCTAGGCTCACATTAATCTGCATGATGCTATTGTGACTTTGCATGCAGGGAGGGGAGAATAAAATCAAATCCATCCTCAGATTGCTCAACATTATTCTGTAATGATGTATAGTTAAAGTTAATAATGAAACAGAAGTTTGTTATGTAATGTGCTTTGCTTCCAAGGCATTGATATAAATGCAGTATTATTCAAGCACATGAAATGCAAAGGGAAACATGAATAAATATCTAAATAAACTAAAACTGTGAAGATGTGCTCAGTTGCTTAAATTCTCTCCATCCCCGTTTCAATATTAACCAAAGTGTGTGATCCTGGGCAGATCATGAAATCAGACTGTGTCTTATCTGCAGCTCTGTAAGTGATTCACTTCAAAGCCTTAATATATCATGCTGTTATTTTTTTTTTTAAAGCCTGACTTGCTCCATATATAGCAGTGCAATTTAGGTATTTTGCACCACAAAATTATTTGCCACTTGGCTTACTTATGACAACTTATTCCAAAGTCACTTATGGCGCCTCCAAGTATCAAAGACTGATGATGCTCCTTGCAATGTACTTTCTGTGAAATAATGTCTGTTAGTGCAATCCATATGCAAATTAGGAGATGTGCATGTATTTTGCCCCAGAGCGCCTGGACAGATCTCCAATAGATGAGTTCCCTGCATCTGTAATGATTCTGCCGTTTTTTTTTTGTTGTGTTAAAAGGCGAGATGCCACTAATAATTTTAACAAAAAAATAGATTGGGGCAGGGGTGGGCGGTATGTGGGCGCGAATGAGACAACCTGGAATTGCTTGTACTGCATTTGAGGGGAAAGTAGCAGGAGTTTCACCGTGGTTGTCCCCCCAGCCTCTCTGGCAATGCTGAATACTTCCGACTGGACAATATGGAACTCGGGCGTTATGCCGGTGTTGTGCAACATTTGGTACCCCATACCGAGGCTCGGAACTCTCCTACTTTGGGCTGCGATCTACGAAGACAGCCGAAGACAGGGGGTACCGGATCGGCATGGGATACCAAATATTACCAACAGCGCCGCTCTAGACACGCATCATCCGTGATCAAAAGGGAAGACTATACATGTACGGGATGAGCACTCGAGGGGCCTGTTGTGTATGTATGTACCCCTAAAACCCCGTTCCACTACAGTCGAGAGGCACAGCTCAGTGCACATGTTTTACCGATAGTCAGCGCAGCGTAGTCACTGTGCAGAACAATAGTGTCTCTGCAGCAGGCATGCTTTTTATCACCCTTATTATTTTTATCTTGGAGACTAGTGACTCAGCGTCTCCGCCTGCGCAGTAGATCCCACACTGGCCCAGCCCTTACTTCCTGATTTGCTTAGGGGTAGATTCCGTGCTGGGAAGGGAGCTGTGTCTGGCTTCTGAGACCCAACAGGGATCTGCGGTTCAGCTGCATCTCAGGCCCCTTTACGTGGAAGAACCTTTTAGACCCAGGAGAGGAATGTTCCAGCAAAACAAGGTGAGGGATGGCCTGAGTAAGGTGCCTGTTAAGGAGGGCCACTCAAAAACGGATCTGATCTAATAGTAAACAGAATGAATTCAATGTTCTAACTATTTTCCAGAGCGTGCAGCAGGGGAAGAGCCAACCTCGACATTTTGGGGTGCTGGATCACAGTTATGAAAGCTGCCCATGAGTGGGGCCAATAACCCACTGGGCTGTCGCCCCCTTGGCCCCCACCGTTCTTCTGTGTCTAGGACGCTGACTAGTTAGCACTCCTTTCTTTGGTCCATTAGATTCACGTCTCACACCAATTCAGTGGATGCTTAGCTTTACAAAGAGGGACTGAGTGGGATGTAAATGTCTGGCACCGATGAAAAAGAGGCTCTCGTTAACAAATTATGAATAACTGGTAAGGCAGTTTGAGTGGAATTTTGGGTAAAATGTAATGCAGTCAGTGCATTTTAAAGTATATTTGGTTAGTAGCGTTTTCTGAAACTAGTGCAGCAACTCAAACTGGCCCACTTTGGCAAAAAATAATGGCCCACTTTGGCCAAAGAAACTGGCGAACTTAGCCTTTCATCCTTCCGAGGACGATAAAATGAGTACCACTATGTGGGATAGTAATGTCTTCTGTTATTTGAGCGCTCTGAGGACTATGGGTGTGTAGCGCTATATAAAAAATACATTATTAAATATTATCGACTGAATGACATTTTAAATTGAAACTGTTTGCAGAAATACTATAGGATGCAAGAGGAAAGCATATAGTCACTGAGCCCGGAATTGACAAACAACTTTGCATTATCGCCTATAAGCCAGTACAACCCATTCCATTCAGGCATCGTAGTGTAGTTCTGCTTTTTCTATTTATTTTGGTAGTTGTAGTACTGGATTAGCTATTATGAACGCCAGTCCCAGAATGGTGTGGGGGAGTATTGGCATGTATGCAGAGCCGGCTCAAGCGGCGATCATGTTGTCCGGTGGCATATGGGCGCTGCAGATAAAGGGTGCCACCAGCTCATAAAATGTAAAGGGTCATTTCAATTACATGTGTTTGCATTGTGTTATCTAGGGGTGCCCTTTATCTGCAGCGCCCCGATACAAAGTGTCAGTCAATGGGCCTCATTATAAGTTTGCCGGTCCGGTAACAGACTACGAGTTCTGCTCGCGGGGGGCGTACCGGCACCCGCGAGCAGAGCATGTCGGATGCACCAGCACTATTCACGAATGGTGCTGGTACATCCGTCCTCCCCATTCCCATTGAGTCCTCTGGGGCTCAATTGAGAATGGGGAGCATTCCACCCCAACCCCCCCGGCTCCCGCAAATGGGCAATTACCAGGTGCGGTCATTGCCCATTCGTGGGAGCTAGAAAAAAAATGATACTAGCGGCAGCCGTGCCTGTTCTACCGTCACAGCTAGCGCCAGTATCGTAATGAGGTCCAATCGTATGACAGTGAGTGACAGATGCGTGGCACAGCGCCAGCGCCTATTCGAGATTCACTCCACACCGTTGCATTCTGGTATTTGTTTGTAGTCGGTGGGTTTAGGGGGGAAACACGCCCGGGCGCTGGTAGACCTGGAGCTTGCACTGCGTGTATGAGATAATGTAACCTTGTCAAAGCACAGTATTTGTTGGTTTTATTTATTGAGCGCAGACTTAGCTTAGAGAAGCGGTTGTTCCCTTTGAAGTCCCTGGTAGTCTAGGGGATTGTCTCTTTCACACGGGTGCTCACCGGTGTTTCCAGACAGCAGTGTGCCGCTCCTCTGTCAGCCATGCAGACTTTGTCTGCTAGTCGGCTTGTTCGGTGCTCTGGTTTTCCTTGTGATTCAGTAATCTGCAGGTTCAGGGCTGATTTGTTTGGTGAATGGCAGTGTTATTGGTCTTCCGTGATGGCTTGCTTTGCCCAATGGGGTTCTCTCGTGTTTTATGGTCTTCCTGTTGGTTTTCTTGTATTTCCTTTTGCCTGAAATGAAAAGAAAAGCACTGCAGAGCAATTTGGATAGGTGCCAGGGTTTGTGCAAGTAGGGTACGGTAGAATAGCATGCTGGCACAAGGGGGAGGACAGGAATTGGTACCCTGTCAATTTAACCTGGCTTTGGATTTCTTTCTACCTTCCCATCCTCCTGTAGAGAGGGGCTCCCTTCCCCCTTTGACTGTGCCAGGTTACTGCCCTTGATACAATGTGACATGACACCTGTGCTGGTCCTTTGGTGGGATTTCCACAAATACACATCTTCATTAGGTTTATTTTATGCTAATTGGAAGGTATGAGGTAGTGCTGCTTCAATGTGACAGGAGAGGGTTGCACATGACATAGCAAAGAGAAGAGAAAAGGCACAGGTTGAGGGTACATTCTGTGTTGGGGATGCACTTACTGGATCCATAGACCTTCAGCAAATGATGCTCTTCCCCCATGCACAACAAAGACAACAGAATTTTTAGTCTCTACATCATCCCCTCCCTCATCACCTGCACAGACCCTATCCCACCCCACTGGTCTGACAACGCCGCCATCCCTCTGTCGATCACCCAGTTGACCATGGCCCACAAAGGCCAGGCTAAACGCCCCCTCAATCTGCTCGGCTCATTCCAAACCTTACCGGTAAATGAGTTAGAAGCAAACTTTGCAGACTTCCCTCCACAGAGAATGCCCCGATCCTCCTAGAATTCGTAAACAACTCGGCTATGAATCCGGTGGATGCTCATGCCCCCCTAAAAACCACCCGGGCTAAGACCAAACAATCAGCCCTTTGGTATATCCATGAGCTCGCCTCGAGCAAACGCTTAATCAGAGTTCTAGTAAAACGGTGGCACAAAAGCAGTAACCCTGGCGATCTCGGCAACCTCAGATCTCTCTGCACCAACTGTAGGATTCTCATTACCAAGGCTAAAGCTGCTTACTACTTCACAACCACTAGGAAAGTGGTTTATCCCCCCACAATTCTGCGCTCAGTACCTATAGGTTTATCAAGAATAGTTGTACACTTGGCTGTGTTTTACCAAGTGGGTTTATTAGGCAAGGTTTTGTATTGTGGTGGTCTGTTTTGTCTCCGTTTAGGCATAGGCCATTGGCTTCCATCCAAGTTTGGATGGCTGTATAGATCTTGGTTAATGCCGTGGTGTCTTGTTCATAGATGCCTGTGAGGGGGAGTAGAACTTGAGTATCATCGGCATAGTCGGTGTAGGCTATTTGTAGGCTATGTCTCAACGATCTAAGTCATTGAAAAGTGGGAGGGTGAAGATATTGTAGAGTGTGGGGGAAGTGCAGGAGCCTTGTGGGACACCTCAGTGGATGGTGGTGGGGGTGGCTCAGGCAGAGTCTGAGAAGACTTTCATGAGTTGACCTTTGAGGAAGGATGTGACCCATAGATTCCCAGAGGACTCTATGGGAGTGTGGAGACAGACGCACCGGCACCGTTGCTAATGGTGCTGCTGCTTCCGTGAAAACTGTGCCTACTGGGGCCGATGCACGCGGCAGGTCAGACCCTCCCGGGTGCAGAGGCCCTGGCAGGTACAGTTGTAGTCTGCCGGTGCAAAATTGATTGCTGGTACATTGCTACCCGCACCCTTAAATCCGGACCGGCGGACGTGTAATAAGGCCCCAAGTCTTTAAAAAAAAAGTCTTTTGGGAAATGTAAACTTTATTTTATGGTTACATAATTATTGACTTTGAGTGTTTGCTGTAATTCTAGCATGTTTTGTAATAGCATGTAGTATAAATATGTGTGTGGCATAAGAGCATGTTGCATATGTGTACGTGTCGTACGTGCATTTGTTGTAGGGGCGTGGTTGTAGGCGTGTGTGCCCTGGGAGCTTGTGTGTGTGTATTATGAGCCCAGCGGTAGCCACTCACAAATATTTATGGGTTGCATGCTTGTCCCTACAAATGCAAAAAATTGGTGCTTTTTCCACTTGAAATCGAGGAGATGTGCTTCCTCGGTTTTCAAGGGAAAGGGTGCTGTGTTTTTTTCCTCCCTCTGTGTTTTTGGTGCTTATGTGTGTGGGATACAATTAGTCATCCTTCTGGTGCTGAAGTTGATCAACAAGAATGAAATCCAACACAGTCTTGCGAAAGAGCTAAAAGGTAGCCTCTTCCAGCCACTATAAGAGGAGGGCTCCTGAGGCGATGCAGACATTGATAAGTACACAGGTGCAAGGATGTGGGCATATGTGGTCAAGCTTAGGGACATGGATCGAAGTATGTTTAAAACTATCATTTATCTAAAAAGATTGGGAGTTTGGATTTGCGGTTGGCATTTCCTTTAATTTCAGCAACCTCACTCATAAAAGTGTAGAATGGAGATATGCTCAGCCCCAACCCTTTGGTGAGGGGTTCCCACCTGGCTGGCTGTTGAAAAGAAGTCACAAAGAGAAACGGTGTCCACAATCTGTGGAACACTGGCGTCCCATGCAGATTCAGGGTTATTGTCCTAAAACAAACAAAACTCATAACAATCTGTAAATCTCATATCGAAAAGAAGGGATTTAGGACATGGTGGGGTACACCACATGTGTTATGAGTAAGACAAAGAAAAGGTACGATATTGCGCAGAGTCCGCCTGAGACTCCCAGTCTGCCCCAGTCCCTGTGCCTGAGAGGAGCTGCAGCAACGTTTTGTGATTGTGGTGCCTGGCTCTTTAATTTTGGAACTCCACCTTAAAAGGTGAACGCGAGCGTGGAGCGCCGCGCAGTGTCTGTGTGAGAGTCCCAGTCTGCCCCAGTCCGCCTTGTCCGCCTTGTCTGCCGAGGCGCCAAAAATGGTTCGGTGGCTGGGCTGCAAACACGGCAGAAAACCCTGAATGCTCGTGGCTGTACTGACTCACATAGCAGCATGGAGCCTGCCTCTTCCAGTGAAATCTCGGCATTTCAGCTGCGACTAATTCGACACCATCAATTCTGACTTTGGCCCCCCCGGAGGTAAGCAGTGGAGTGATTGAAATGACTGGAACTCTGCCACCCCTGCCATTAGTGCGGGCAGGAGATAGCAAGCCTGTTGAATGTTCAGTCGCTTTAGTGACAAGCGACCTACAGGATGCCGATACTATAGACCAAAGTAGCAATACTTGCACAATCGTAACGGCAGAGCATGTTCCAGTTTCTGAAAACCTCATATTAAGGCCAAGCGGCATCACAAGAAATGACTTTCCAACACAGCCCAGAAGAAATCAGCTTGAAACTACTGTCGAAGTTGATACTGCTTCGTTTCAATCACCCTTTGATGTAACGGACATTGAATTATTAGAGCTTCAACTCCCAACTTGCATTGCGGAACAAACTAACCTTAAATTTGTTCCGCCGCTGATAAATGTGCACAAGTCTTCAAGCCTGACTTCACTTGTAGAAACGAACAACACGCAGATGGCCAGTGTTTCCACCTCTTCTCTGGAACACCAGCGGTTGCCAAATCAAGGCAGTGTTGAACTGGTCAACTTCTGCTATATGCCAAAGAAGCAACAAAAACACCCTCTGGACAACGAAGATCAGGAGACGATAATCCCAGAGCAATTAGTGCACACTGGGCTGTCCGAGGGCGAGTCTCAGACGGCAGGTGCCTGTATGACTGACAGCAGCAAATCGGCCGTGTTTCCCGGCGCCAAGGATGTTAGGCCAGTCTCAGATCCAGACAAAGAATAGAATTTAATCCAGAAATGGTTTGTACCACATCTGGCTGTGTGTCTACACTTCAGATCAACTAGAGACCAAATGTAATACCTTGCGTTCAGACGTGCCGGCCGGCAAAACTCTTGAATTAGATTTAGCTGGCAGAGAGGCGCATTTAACTGAACGCCTGAAAGCAGACTATCAAACGGTCAAGGACAAATTGATTAACATTTTACAACACTGTTTCACCTGGAAGGAATTCAATTTCAGAAAATAGGCGAGCTATACCTGATATCTTTCCATTTACAGTGAAACTACTAGATCAAGTGGTACCTAGAGAACGAACCAGTACACCACAGCAGAGGAGCTCATCGTTTCCTTCATCAAAATCGAAGCCAGATTTTGCAAAAACAAAGTTAGCAAACTCTTGTCTCAAATGAAGCTTGTCCGAAACAAACTGACTTCAATAATATCAGAGAGCGACAGCTGAATAAAACGCCACAGACACCCTTGAATAGTGCAATAAATAATGAGCTCTACTCGGAATACACCAACAAAGCTTATCTATCTGTTGCAGCTGGAATCCAGATACACAATAATGTTCTAGCTGCAACTTCGTTAGCACTTATTCCGTTTGTAAAACTGTATGATACTTTAAGTGAATCGATGAAAGATCAAAACGCATAATTGACAAATCTAGCAGCTAAACTAACAACAATTGAACAAACAAATGTGGTTTTTCAACAAAAGTTAGAACGCGAAGCCGAGAAATATCTGCAATGGCAAAATCGTTTGGGGGACTTGGCCATGAAAGACCACACAGACAAAGTTGACCTAATGGACGCCATTTCAGAGATGAAATATGGCTTACCGTTGGAGACGAATCAGTGAGGAAACAGACTAAAAATAAATGTTCTGCAACTTAACATGATAAGTGAAAAAAAATTCTCTGAGCTAGCATTAGATGAAAGCAAATTAAACTATTCTTCTCTTTTTTCATAGTTTCTTACAAAGCCGAATAACTCAAGTGCCTGTACATTTACTAAAAAGTATGCCTACAGTGCATTAGTATCCCAGCAAAAAAAACAAATGCAGAAGGAGATAGGAAAATTGAAGAAAAGCCTGACTAATCCCAACATGTATCTTATCAACCAGTGCAAGATGAGATACCGTAATTGGCTTAAATATGTTTCCATTTTGAGAGATCAAGAATGTGCCGAACGTATATTAAAATTAATTACGTGTCATCAAACAAAAGATATATGGGGCATAATAAACAATAAGTCGGTGTTTCAAGATGCAAACCTCTCAATTGGAATTGCAAAGCTGACCTGGGAACAATACTTCAGTCAGGTATTTCATACCGGTGATCACTTACAATCTACCCCGGTGATAAGGCCAGTTAATAAATGGAATGTCTTAGAAACTGCCCAAGAAATCACAGTAGTGTCGGGGGGAAATTCTGCCGGGGTCGGCCGGGCCGCCCGCAGACCTCCGGGCAGGGAGGCCCCAACTCCTCCCGTGTATATCTCGGATCGAGACAGAGTATGAGGCACACACAAGGAGCAAGGCAACTTCTGCTGTTTATTATGCAAACGGCAGGGATGGGTCAAGGAGCGTACGCGTTCGTCCTGACACACACACAATCGTGGGGCTCGCAGGCCCTTTTTACTGTAATATGACGCGCTACTTGCGTCACTTCAAAAAGTTAACAAAAACCTACCGCCACTCATAATTGGTTGCTCGAGTGGTAGGGTTAGTATAGTACACATATAGAGAATGATATTAGTGGTCAAGGTGTAGTCAGGTGGTATATCTGGGTTGTCCCTTCAATTAGATACATAAGAATTGTTACATGAAGACCCCTGAGGATTGGCTAATGTTAATGACGTGTGAGATAAGAGCCCCATGTTCTGATTGGTGCATCCGTGAGCTCCCCAGCCTGGGACCACCGTTGTTCCCAGCTCTCGGTGTACCCGTGTTTGCAACAATGTTTCAATATGGGTACATGCAGACAATGTGAGGATTTATTCATAGGTGGGAGCTGACCGTTCCCACTGTAGCAGGTGTCCATGGAGCCTTTCAAGTGTCCCGGCCTGTGTCTCGTAGTGCGGGACCCAGACGCCCTGTCTCTCCTGGGTTTTGGCATCTCGTCAGGTTCGGCTTGG
This sequence comes from Ambystoma mexicanum, assembly GCF_040938575.1. Taxonomy (NCBI): domain Eukaryota; kingdom Metazoa; phylum Chordata; class Amphibia; order Caudata; family Ambystomatidae; genus Ambystoma; species Ambystoma mexicanum. Next base: position 1,084,894,638 of record NC_090926.1, on the reverse strand, counting down.
TCACGTGAGGCGGGACCGTGTTTGAGGCAGAATTCTGCACAATTAATATTGTTTTTCCACTGTGTGTCTGGTTTAATTTGTAGATATGATTCTAACGTTGGTACGCGGAGTGCGAGGTTGCAACATCGTTCCTTTGATGATTTGTTCTTGGATGTGGGTTTGCAACATTGCGACCTTGGCTGGGTGCTCCACCAGGCTCATTCTGCAGGATCAGCAACCTGACTTTTGCTTTGTTAATGTCCACGGAACTCTTGCTTGAGGCCTACTTGGGCCTGGTGCATAAGTGATCCATTTCGTGCATGGGTGCTTTAGATTATAGTGGCATATATTTCCATGACCAATATCGTGTTTCCATTATACCTCTCACGGTGGTAACGGGTTTCAAGGGAAGCATGAGCAAGCGTTATAGATGAGTTCATGATGCGTCTTGCGTTTCTGTACTCTGAAAGCCTATGTAAAAATAATAAAGATGCACGTCCGTGAATATGCCTGTCGCCTACGTCAGAGCACTGAGTATATTCTTCGTGTAGATTGGTGTGGGAATGTTAAGTGTGTATATTTATACAGATGTGCTTCCCGTTGTCTAGGTCGTCATGGCATCTCTAACGACGTGTGGTTTTTAGTCTAGCTGATCCGAGCCGCAGGTGTCGGCACGGCCAGTGCGGGCTGCTGGGCAGGCAGGTGGACACATCCGTATGTTCCTGTACCATGGTACCTGGTCGTCTGGTAACTGGACGAACTCTTCTCGCGGCGGGTGTCTGGGCCGTGACCCTCTAGGCCAAGCGCGAGAGGTGAAGGACGGGAGCCTGGTCTTCCATTCTCCCACTTCAGTCCCCCCTCTGGTCGACTTGTCGACCACAAACATATCCTTCTCGTTATCTCCTCTTACCCTCCATATCTTAGTTATCCCGCCGAGATGTCCATAATGGTTTACATGATCTTCAAATGACCAATACATGTATTCACATGTCCCTCCAGGAGTACAGTATACCCATCTTCCTATGTAGCTCCTGGGGTTCCTTGGGTTTTCGATCTTCACTGATGGTGGGTCTAGATGATTGGTGATAATTTGGGTGCGCAACTTCTCCCTTTCTTGTATTATCACACCTGTATGCTGGCCGTCATCTGCTGGCATTAAGGGGTGCATTCCCACCATTTCCAGCAACTCGTCAGTCGTGCGTGCCTTCCGGGCCTTCCAAAACCTAATTATTATCAGGGCAGCTCCAGCCAAAATAGCACATCCCACTATTATTTTCAGTCCATCTGACAGCCAAGATGGCATCCATGACCATAATAGTGAAAACCAGCTCTTATCCTTGTTCACACCGTTACTTTCGTCCATCATTTTGGAGTGCATCTGGGCCAATTGTGAAACTGCTTCTGTCAGCGTACCATTGTCAGCATCGTTGGCAGGTATGAACGTGCAGCAAGATTGTCCTATCTTTGCACAAACTCCTCCTTCCATTGCTGTGAGGAGGTCCAATACATATCTGTTCTGGAGTGCAACCATCCTTACAGCTCGCAGCTCCTCTTTAATTGCGTTGAACCCATTTACTGTTGAATTGATGGTCATCATTAGTTCCCACCTTGTTATTTGGAGCCATTTTGCGTTTGCGTATGCCTGCAGTCCCGGATGTATTATTGAGGAGAAGAACATTGCTGCTCTGCTGAATAGTCTATGTTCTGGCGGTATTGATGTTAGTTCCGTTTCCGATCTTCCCCACAGGTAATTTCCTGTCAATGGCTCTCCTTGTCTTTTTCTCCTGTTTAGGACAGTATCATTGCTGTTGGTCCTGTTTCCTTGCTCCTTCTGGAGTGGTGCAGATCTCTTTCTTCTCTTATCCCCTTCATCCATTTTAGGAAATTTCGCCACATCGACATGCTTCTTAGGTACCACTAGTGATGGTACATTGACGTGTACCATTGTGCACACACCATTCCACAGGGGAGGCAATGTATGATATGCCTTTTCCCCACAGGCCCAATAATGGTCCATTATTACTGCTGTTCCCGCTCCCCCCTCAGGTAACTCCATCACGTTTGCACAATTGGTGTTATATCCTACGTCCACCTCTCCTTTATGCTGGTAGCATACTTTGGGTGCAGTCAATGGTAGTATAGTTATCGGGTCTTCATCTTCTTCTACCCATGTGAGCATTGGTACATACTTGATCCACGTCGTCCAACATCGATGATTGTGTGTCTCGATAGTTGAGATAGTTTCTTTTGTTACCATGTTGCTGCCAATCACTCCTATCTCCCAGCTGTTGCCCAGGAACACCTTTCCTGTTATCGTCAGTAGCGGCCTTTCCCAGCATCCTTGTTTACCCGGAACTTCAGTGGCGTACCAATCACATGGTAGGTACTGCAGTGTTACCTTCTTTGTTTCTCCTTTTGCAGGGCCACTTGTTATGTACCTGAATGCTTCAGCATGTAAACTGGTCTTGTGATAACTTAGATAGGTCTTGAGGAAGTTGTTTTCATATGGGTATGAGTCTCGTGTTTTCCATGTCATGTGCACTACTGTTCCTTGAAATCTTCCTTTTGTTTGGAACAGGGCCAAATATATTACGCACTGTGCTGTTTTTTCATCTATTTCTGTGGCAACAAATGTTCGTGAAGCGCTCATGGCGTATGGTATTAATGAGCAAACGTAACAGCTATCCTCAGTTGTCTGCTTACCAATGCGGGTCATGTGTTGGTACCATATGTTGTTTGTGACGTGTGCTGAGTCTTGTACATAATTATCAATACCTTTATTGTCTGAGTATGTGCTGCGTTTAACTCTATTTTGCTTGGGTGCAAAATTACTATTACCACCTGACGTAACACCTGTTGCAGCAGGGGACGGGGGTATATTAAGTTTGGGTGCAGCAATAAAATCAATAGCATAGCTGTACTGCCAGACAGAAGCAGCCAAGAACCCGGTGATCATAAAAATCCCTATTATTTTTATTACATATGCTAATTTCACCGGCATTTTGCTCTTACCTTGCTGCGGTCCTGGCAGCTTATTCTTGCGACGTTATAGTTGCCCGCCTGAAAATTCTCAAAAGTGCTGGTTATTAGATGTTAGTTTTGTTACCTTTAAGCTCTCCCTATCAAGTAGTCATTCAGTGCCCAGGCGAAGAGCTGCTCCCACGCTACTCTAAGTGATGGGTCTCTTAGGACTGGCAAGTATGGGCGGAGGTGGGGCATGTGATATTCTATGGCCAGGAGGAAGGCTGTGTAGTATACACGTACCCTTCTCCTTTTTAAGTATGTTGGCCTCTTTATTTCGTATACAAATTGGTGTGACAATTCTTCTGGGTAGTTATCGTCTGGCAGCACCATTTACACCTGCACACTGAATTTGTTAATTAGTTTTCTTAACAATACAATATTACGCAGTTCCTGTATGTGCGAGAGAAAAAAGAGAACATTCACGTGTTTACATGTGTATTAGTGCAATCATGTCCTTCAGTTTTAGTTACAACTGTACTTTAGCAGTCAATGGGGGGGGTTTGTGCTCAAATGGCGGAAGTATTTTTACTCTTTGAGCGAGTGATCATGGGGTGGGCAGTATGGGGATCACTCCCTTCTTCGTCAGTTATTGTCTCCGAGGGAACAATTGGGTCGTTGTCTGTGGTTGAACTTTCTTCCGCTGTAGGGGATGTGGTTGCTGTTCTTCCAATTGCTCTGTCGTTGGCGCTGGGGCGGGTCTGCAGTTTGTAGATCTTTACGTCATGTAGGTGGTTCCAGGCACGCTTATCCTTTAGTTTTACTGCTCTTGTTGATACGTCCTCTACCAGATGGGGGCCAGTGAACCTCTTCTCATGCCACCTTCTATTGAAATTGCGAAGTAGTACGTGGTCACCTTTGGCAAGTTTGCAGGAGTTCTCCTTTCCCAATTCCGTACTTTCGTCTTTTTCTTGATTGCTGGTGGACCCGCCCCGTATGCGCTCGAGCTGTTGAGACACAAACACGACACTAGTAATCAAAGAAGACACATATTGATACATTTCATCACCTAACACATTCGCTGAACTTTCGTGGTCGGTGAATGCCCTTGACGTTGGTGTTAGGGGAAGGCGCATTTGGCGTCCAGTAACCACTTCGTGTGGGGTGAGGTGGTGGTCGGACCCTGGCCTGTTTCTAAGTTCAAACAATGCTAACGGGAGGCAATACAACCAACTTTTCTTTGTTGTTTGTTGTATTTTAGCAATTGCCTCCTTCAATAAGCCATTTAGGCGTTCACATACACCATTAGCCTGTGGGTGGTATGCACATGCAAATTTGTGTTTAATGTTCAGCAGGGATGTGATATGCTGGAACATTTCGTTTGCGAAATGGGGCCCGTTGTCTGATCTTAACACCTCGCACACTCCCCATCTGGGGAAGACCTCCCTTACTATGAATTTGGCTGCTCTAAACGCATCAGGGTGTGAACAGGGCCCTGCTTCAATCCACCTAGAAAATGGGCATACTACTACAATCATATACCTATTACCTTGACATATGTTGATCATATCAACATAGTCAATGTGAAGGTGCCGAAAAGGTCCTTCTGGCCGGGGTATTATACCTCTTATCACTTTTAAAGTATGACCGGCCGTAAACTGTTGACATGTGAGACAATTGCTGATAAAATTTGACACATGAGAGGTTAACTCGGGACAAAACCAATCTTCTCTAATTCGTGCTGCAATTATTTCCTTGCCTGTATGGGCAGGGTGATGTAATTGGCTCAGGGCGGTATTTAACAGTGCCAACGGTATTACAACTTTCCCAGTGCCACCCTGGCGCCATAGTGCGTCAGTTGGTGACATTGTGCATCCTCTTTTCACCCATACTTCTTTTTCGGCCATTGGTGCAGCCGCTTGTAGCTCCATAATCTGTGTGGCTGGGAGATGGGTGTACCCTTCTCTTATTAACATCTCCCTCGCTATTCCCCTCCCTCTCCCTCTCTGTGAGTCGGTGGGGTTCCATATCTCACCAAAATATGCAGCATATTTCGCATGTGCGTCTGCTGCTGCATTTCCTTTTGATACATAGTCTTCTCCATTGGTGTGTGCGGTGCATTTTACTAGGGCTAGTTCTTGGGGATCGTTTATTACTTCAATTAGTTCAGCCAACAAGAGGGCATGTTGTACTGGAGTGCCATCAGCTCTCCTAAACCCTCTTCTTCTCCATTTTGATAGCCCTGAGTGGACAGTGGATGTAACATATGCACTGTCGGAGTATATGGTTACTCTTTTATTAAAACTTTCCTTTAATGCCAATATTAGTGCAACGAGTTCCGCCGCTTGAGCAGAGTAATGCTGTGGTAATTGTACACACTTCATAGCCACACACACCGGCGCCTCCATCATTTTTACTACAGCTGCCCCAGTCCTTCTAATCCCATCTCCTTGATCAATAGTTGATGACCCATCAATAAACAAAAGCTCACCTCCCTCTAGTGCGTTTTCTTCAACTTTCCTAGTACATGAGTATAGTTCAGTTACTTGGGTGCAGTCGTGGGCGTAATCTCCTTCTTCAATTACTTCTGCTAGGAACCTTGCAGGGTTAACCGTGCTACATCTAACAATTGCTAGTTCAGCTTTAGACAAAATAATCTCATAACCTGATGCCCTCTGTGTTGTTAGTGTGGACTTAGGTTTATTCAATATCGCAAATAGTGCATGTTCCACAAATAGTGTAGTTGGACACCCCATAGTTATTGCTGATGCTTTTTCTACTGCAAAAGCAGCTGCAGCGAGACCTTGTTCACAAGAGAATTGGCCTAACATTATAGGGTCTAAGTGACCGCTGTAAAATGCTACTGGTTTATAGCCCATGCTAGTTTTTTGGGCCAATACTGCTTTCATCACTGCTGAGTCGCAATGTGAGAAAATAAAGAAGCGCCGCTCATAGTCTGGGGATGCCAGTACTGGAGCAGTTGATATTGCGTCTTTTAATTCGTCAAATGCCTCCCTCATTTCCATAGTCCATCCCAACTTTTTCTCCCCTTTATTTGCTTCCTTCAAACCCTCAAGCAGGGGTCCTATGTATGAGCTGTAATCAAATACCCATGCTCTACAGTAGTTGCACAGCCCCAAAAATTGCTGTAGTTCTCTCACAGTCTGTGGCACGGGAGTGCTTGAGATGGCCTGTGCTCTTTGTGGTGCAATCCTTCTTCCATGTTGAGATATCAGTTGGCCAATGTAAAGTACCTGTTCCTGACAGTATTGTATCTTTTCCATGTCTACCTTATACCCCTTCTCAGCCAATATTGTCAACATTTTTAATGAGTCCTCTCTACATTTGCTTTCGTTTGTACTACAAATTATTATGTCATCCACATACTGTAACACTGTGCTTTCCACCTCAACGTTACCCAAATCCATCTGTATTACTCTATTGAAAATTGAGGGTGATTCACAATACCCCTGTGGTAATCTGGTATGTTTCCACTTTGTATTTCGGTAAGTAAAGCTTGTCAAATCTTGTGAGTCTGGGTGTAATGGTATTGAGAAAAAAGCATTTTTAAGGTCAATCACTGTAAAACGTGATGCTTCTGCCGGAATGCCACACAATATTGTGGCCGGGTTTGCTGTTACTGGATACTCTGCTTCTACTATGTTGTTCAAGGGTCTGAGGTCCTGTATGAAGCGCCAAGACCCCCCTTTAGCCTTGCGCACCGGGTACACAGCTGTGTTACATGGTGATTCTGAGGGGACCAATATGCCATTGTTTATAAGGGCCGTTATGGTTTCATATATGCCCTCATCTGCCTCTTTTGACAATGGGTACTGTTTCACTCTTGGTAATATGGCACCCTTTTTCAACTTTATCCTTACACCCCCTATGCTTTTTATGCATCCTACGTCATAAGGGCTAATAGTCCATAATGATTTGGGCACCTTTGACATATCCTCCTTAAAAAATGGGACTGGGGTGCCTGCGGGTGCCTCAAGTGCCATTGCAATTTTCTGTGCTACTTGTTTGTGAGCCACTCTTAGCCATATTTCTACGCTCATCATGAACACCATTTCATTTTCTTCCTTTTCTTCTGAGAACAGCTCTTCATCTGACACCTGGGTCAGCCTACACCCTTCTGCTAGTGCTATCACCGCCCTCCAAGCTCTCCCTTCTTTATCTTGGGCGTGCACAGCAACATAATCAGCTGTTGCAATAATGCTCTCAATGTCCACTGCAAACACCTTCCCTTCCAGTTCATTAGCTGGTGTTTCTGGTCGGAATAGATAGGCTGCTGGTCTCCTCCATATTTTCCCTTCTATCCCTGGCATCCATGCAAATGCCATGTCAGTGCCATATTGAAATATCTCGCCATCTACTGGCTCCGCCCTAATCGCTGTCTGTCCACAGTATGCTTGCAAAATCTGTCGTGCTGCGAGCATGTTAATCCCTGGAGTAGAGCAAATTATGCCATCCTCTGTAAACGAGATCGTCATGTTCAACCTGTTCATTATGTCCCTCCCCAGTATATTTACTGGCGAGGCACTATAATACAAAAGTGGAACTGACAGATCATAATCTCCAATAGATAACGGAACGTTATCAGTAAATGGAACCAACCCTTTAGCCCCAGAAAATCCTTGGGTGTTCATGGCTTCGCCTGACATCTTAAATTTACCTTCCCTTATGCAAGACCGGGTCGCCCCGGTGTCAACAAGAAATGATAATTTTTTGTCACCTATCGTTACCTCTATGCGTGGCTCCTCCGCACTATTAGGTGTTACTGACAGGATGGGACACACCAAGGCCGTCTGTGGGCTGGCCTATTGGGGGTACAATGATTGGCCATTCCCTGTGTAAGGGTTGTGTCCCAACACCGTCACCCCACCCAATTGTGTTCGTTCATTTTGTGGTGGTGGTTGTATTAACGCTACTTGTTGTTGTGGCGGTGGCAGATACTGTGTTATTTGTTGTTGTGGCAGTGAATAGGTTTGTTGCTGTTGTGGTTGTTGTGGTTGGCCACTCCCTTGTTGTGACATCTGCTGCTGTTGTATGCCCTGCTGTTCTTGTGATGTCCTAGGTTGTGCTTGCTCATTCCATGCTGGTGTTCCTGGCCTGACCCTACATGTACGTGACATGTGTCCTAATATTCCGCAGCTCCAACACACGGGTGGTTCCCTGTTTTGCCATGGGAAGCTCCCTGCGTTGTCTTGGTATACGGGTTGCCCTGTGGAGTAGTTATTTCTGAGTCCCCCAGCCTGTTGTTGGGTATTATATCCATATCCTCTCCCTCTCATAAACCCTCCTCTCCCTCTGTTATAACTATAATACCCAGTTCCTTGCATTGGGTACCCTCCTCCCATGTTCGGTGTGTGTAATTGCAGAGGCGGCACTTGCTGTATTACACCTTGTGGGGGCGCTATTTGAGCTGGATCTTGTGCAGCCACTACTTGCGTTGGGCTTTGGGTCATTGGTGTGGGCGTAGTTATTAGTGCCCCTTCCATTGTGTATTTAGTAAGTTTTTTCTGTACTAATTTGGCCTCTTCTGTTTTCCTGTCCTCCTCCTTTTGTTTCATCTTTCCTTGCCATGTCCTGCAGTGATGTACTATAGTCAGTTGTATTTCTGGCCATGGTTTTGCTTCCATTCCTACTACTTTCTTTAGCTGTTTCTGAACTCCTTCTGGGAGCCCTTGTACTAGTATATGATAAAATATGGCTGGTGTCTTGTCCCATTGTTCTCTAGTCTCCATGCGCCACTTCTCTTGAATGTCCTGGATATAATCAACAGGATCCTCATTTTCACCCATCTTACGGGAAGTAATGGCTCCTATGTCTGAGGTGTCTGGGTACTGCACTCTCAGTGCCTGCCATAGCGCATGTCTGCAGTTTGCAAATGGTGCACCATCATGCAATGTGTTTGTTATTGTTACCCCATGGAATCCCGCTCTTTTCCAAATGTCATCCGCTCTATCCCCTAATATTGATATTAACAGGCCCTTCACATCTCCTACTGCTAGTTTCTGTCCTGCGGTGTGTTTTTCCATTTCATATATCCACTTACCCGCACCTCCACTTAGTGATGGGAGCCTACATTTTATATTTTCCTTATCCGTATGTTTCCAAGGTACATATTGTGGTCTAACCCCTCCTCTCTCCAGCAGTGGCATTAAATTCTGTCTTGTGTCACCCTTTACGCTCCATGATATTGAGTCTTCACACCCCTCCTCTTCCCCCATTTCTTTTACTACTTCAAATTCTTCCTTACTACCTCTGCCCCTACCTCCCTCTTCTTCCTTTCCCCTTCTTTCATCATTTCCTGTGTTCAATAAGGGTATGTTTATTTGTCTGTCTTGCCTGCGACTAGGGAGGTCCCTAAGCCGACATGCATACGGTGTAAGTTCGTTCATGAAGGGCGCGAGCTTTATTCTGTGCAGAGAGCGTGCGGTGGTTGAACACGTAGGTAGTGACGTGGGAGGGCGGCGTGATGGAGATGTGGGTGGCGTGGTTTCATTGGTTTGTGTTTCCTCTATTCTTTTCGTTTCCTCCTTACTTCTCTCCAGCTCCTCCCCTCTTCTACTTATCCAGGGCGAATCTATGTTTGTTCTAGTGAGGTACAGTTTATCTAAGCTTTCCCTTTCACTCTTTCTTCCATCCTTCTCCACTCCTTCTTCCTCCTCACTGCAAAAATCATTTATAAATTCCACCCCCCACTCTGCCTTTTTTCCTTTTATTGTTACTGTTTTTAAATCTATTAGGTCTCTTTCTCCCCTTTCGTTGTTACCAACTGTCCCCCCTAGTGCTGATGTCGTTGCTACCTCCCTACTTTTATATACATCTCCCCATCTTTCACTCTCTTTACCCCTCCCTTCTCTTCCTTCTTCACTTCTTTCCTCCATTTCCCTACTATTTTCCTCTCTTTTCCTTTTTAATTCCTCCATTACTTCGTTGCTCATCTGTTCCAATATCCTTTCATCCTCCCTCTTCCTTTCCCATTTCACCCTTTCTCTTTCTACTATACTCTCTATTACCTTCCCCTCTTCATATTTTTTAGCTGTCTCAGATATTATCCTCCTCCTCCATATTTCCATTTCTTTTTCCTTTTCTTCTTCTTCCTTCTTCTTCTCTCTCAGCACTACTCTTGATACCCTATCTGCTGCTGCTTTTACCCTTTCAGCTTCTCTCTTTTGTTCCTCGCTTCGTTCCCTTAATCTTTCCAATTCGTCCTTACCTTCTTTCCTTTTCCTCACTCTCTCTCTTTCCTCCCTCTCAAGTTGTTTGATCAGTTCATTCTGCTCTTCCCTTAGTTTTGCTAATCTTTCCTCCAAAATCTCTTCCTTCTGCCGTAGTAGCTCCTCTCCCCTCATTTCACTCTCTCTGGCACTATCCTCGTTTGTTCTCCTCACCGCCTCCCTTTCTTCTCCAGTTAGTGAGCCTCGTAATTTCAACAATATCTGTGCAGCTACCCACTCATCCTCTCCTATCTCTACAGTCTGCTCTTCTCTAATCCTCCCTTCCCCCATTGGTATCTTCCCATGAGCTACATATGGTGGAGGGCTGTATGCCGGGTTTGAGTATCCTTCAGCCGCCCTTAACCGTCCTTCTATTTCTCCTAATTCTCTTAAAGGGTACAACCCTCCTCCCTCTGTTTTCACTCCCGGTGTTATGGGTATCTCATTGCTCGGTTCCTTTTTTATGTCGTCTGATTTATCAATCTTTTCTCCTCCCTGTCTTTCGTTCCCCGTATTCTTTGTGCTTTCGCACTCCTTTTCCCCACCCGTTCCTTCTTTCTTAATCTCCTTTTCTTCCGGTGTTTCCCCCATAGTGAACATTCCATTTGGTCCTGGTCGAGACCCCTGGAACATCCTCCATAAGTTAAACACCTCCACGTGGTTTGCCAACTTCTTCCCCTTGTATGTATTGTGCAGATGGTTCAGTAGTGAGTGTTGGGCATATGGATCGAAACTACCATTAGGCGGCCATGGTGTTAACATTTTGTTGTCTGTCCCCTGGGTCCACTCTATGCTGTACTTAATTAACTTCTCCCTGTGTGGTGGCAGTGTGGTGCATATGTGCTGTAGTGGGGTAGTGAGGGTGTTCCCCCACCCTCCCGACCCTCTCCCTGATGACCCTCTCCCGGATGACATGGTTGTACTCCCCTTGTTACCCTTCCCCTTACTACCAATTTACAATATACAACCTTGTATTGCTTACCTCGCCCCGCAAGTGTGGGGACTTACGACAATCCTTTGACAAATTATGCAATAGTAATAAATGTGATGTTATATTATATTCCTTCCCCTACGGCCCCCTGCGGCCGAAGCGCACGCAGCCCCCTGCGGCTGCGTACCCCTTACGACGATCTTATACAGTTGTCCTGTTTCTCCGTTCTCCTCCCCCTTTTACACTTGCCGTGGCCGGCGTTCTCCGTGCGCAGCCACGCCCCTTTCCCCTTCTTCTTTCGATCCACTGGTTTATAGTTTATCTCCGTATCAGCTCCTTTATCATGCTTCTCCTCCCCACCACTCTCGAACCCAAGGTTCCTTGTGCTCACGATATCCTATTAAATCCCTACTGGTGACGTCACCGATTTCTTCGAGCTACTGGTATATTCGTGTTATGTTCTTTAAATTCAAAATACACTTGTAATCTACCCCGCTAACCCTACAGCTGTCTTCCTGTCTCTCCTGGAACAAGGTAATCTCATCAATACTATAACCGGACTGCGCACGCTGCGTCGCCTCGCGTGTGATACGCCCCTCAACAGGAGGGCTTAACCAGCCAATTATCTTCCGTTTTGGGCAACTACGTAACTAGCCACCGCCCACAGGGAAACGTCATCTACCTATCGAGTTTCTTGCTCGAACAATAGGGAACCTCATCTACTCATTCAATAATAAATATCAAATCGTAGGAAACCACACACCCATCCTCACACGTAGTCGCGATTTAGGCCAATCAGTGTCTTACGAGCGGCTGCACGTGATGTTTTCGTGCCCCGCCCTCCTCTTTCGCGTAACGTTAGCTCACTGTTACGAGCGGCTGCACGTGATGTTTTCGTGCCCCGCCCCCCTCTTTCGCGTAACGTTAGCTCACTGTTACGAGCGGCTGCACGTGATGTTTTCGTGCCCCGCCCCCCTCTTTCGCGTAACGTTAGCCGCCTGCTTTCGCACTCGTTTCGCTACCATTCATTCCATTAGCAACACTCAACTAAACCCTCGCCACTTTACAATTCCTCCCTCCTCCCTTATTTACTTCCTCCCCCTCCCTCACAATTTCGCATTGCTTGTTGTGCGTGTCATGCTCACCAAGTTCTCTCGATGCAGGGCCGCTCGACTGCGTGCACCCCTCCAAGCGGCTCGCCACCTCCCCTCGTCTGGACCACGTCTGGACACTCGCCGACCGCGGGCGGGATACTTCTCAACCGGCTCCCGAGGGCCAATATCCGGATTGCGCTGTCCGGTCCTCTCGCAGCTCCGCGATGGTCCTGTAGTCCTCAGAAGGGGGCAACGGCAGAGGGGGCCGCGCCGCCGGGCCTCCTCGCAACGGGAGTGCCTGGAAAAATTAAAAATAAAAGTCGATCTTAAACAGATCTCAGCAGTGCCTCCAACTTGTCGGGGGGAAATTCTGCCGGGGTCGGCCGGGCCGCCCGCAGACCTCCGGGCAGGGAGGCCCCAACTCCTCCCGTGTATATCTCGGATCGAGACAGAGTATGAGGCACACACAAGGAGCAAGGCAACTTCTGCTGTTTATTATGCAAACGGCAGGGATGGGTCAAGGAGCGTACGCGTTCGTCCTGACACACACACAATCGTGGGGCTCGCAGGCCCTTTTTACTGTAATATGACGCGCTACTTGCGTCACTTCAAAAAGTTAACAAAAACCTACCGCCACTCATAATTGGTTGCTCGAGTGGTAGGGTTAGTATAGTACACATATAGAGAATGATATTAGTGGTCAAGGTGTAGTCAGGTGGTATATCTGGGTTGTCCCTTCAATTAGATACATAAGAATTGTTACATGAAGACCCCTGAGGATTGGCTAATGTTAATGACGTGTGAGATAAGAGCCCCATGTTCTGATTGGTGCATCCGTGAGCTCCCCAGCCTGGGACCACCGTTGTTCCCAGCTCTCGGTGTACCCGTGTTTGCAACAATGTTTCAATATGGGTACATGCAGACAATGTGAGGATTTATTCATAGGTGGGAGCTGACCGTTCCCACTGTAGCAGGTGTCCATGGAGCCTTTCAAGTGTCCCGGCCTGTGTCTCGTAGTGCGGGACCCAGACGCCCTGTCTCTCCTGGGTTTTGGCATCTCGTCAGGTTCGGCTTGGTCACGTGAGGCGGGACCGTGTTTGAGGCAGAATTCTGCACAATTAATATTGTTTTTCCACTGTGTGTCTGGTTTAATTTGTAGATATGATTCTAACGTTGGTACGCGGAGTGCGAGGTTGCAACATCGTTCCTTTGATGATTTGTTCTTGGATGTGGGTTTGCAACATTGCGACCTTGGCTGGGTGCTCCACCAGGCTCATTCTGCAGGATCAGCAACCTGACTTTTGCTTTGTTAATGTCCACGGAACTCTTGCTTGAGGCCTACTTGGGCCTGGTGCATAAGTGATCCATTTCGTGCATGGGTGCTTTAGATTATAGTGGCATATATTTCCATGACCAATATCGTGTTTCCATTATACCTCTCACGGTGGTAACGGGTTTCAAGGGAAGCATGAGCAAGCGTTATAGATGAGTTCATGATGCGTCTTGCGTTTCTGTACTCTGAAAGCCTATGTAAAAATAATAAAGATGCACGTCCGTGAATATGCCTGTCGCCTACGTCAGAGCACTGAGTATATTCTTCGTGTAGATTGGTGTGGGAATGTTAAGTGTGTATATTTATACAGATGTGCTTCCCGTTGTCTAGGTCGTCATGGCATCTCTAACGACGTGTGGTTTTTAGTCTAGCTGATCCGAGCCGCAGGTGTCGGCACGGCCAGTGCGGGCTGCTGGGCAGGCAGGTGGACACATCCGTATGTTCCTGTACCATGGTACCTGGTCGTCTGGTAACTGGACGAACTCTTCTCGCGGCGGGTGTCTGGGCCGTGACCCTCTAGGCCAAGCGCGAGAGGTGAAGGACGGGAGCCTGGTCTTCCATTCTCCCACTTCAGTAGTCATCAAACAGCTGAAATATTCTCGTACAGCAGGACCAGATGGACTAACAAATGTGATGTTAAAAACGAACACCGAACTCTGGGCATCTTTCATTGAAGAACTGTTCAAACTAATATCCAGATCGATGCAGCTTCCGCAGTCGTGGAAAATGGCAATAATAATTCCCATTTTTAAAAAGGTTAATCGGGATGATCCGGCGAACTATCACCCGATTGCCCGTTTGGATACAGTGGGAAAGATTTTTGCAACCTTCTTACAACAAAAACTATCCACATGGGCGAAAGTTACAGGCCGAAGGGATATTTGACAGTCGAGATTCACCAAATGAGTTGGCACAGAGCTAAAACTGCTAGTACTCACTGTGCTCAAATTGGATGCTCTCAAACACAAGAAAAACATTTTCCTGGCTTTTGTAGATATGAAACGAGCATTCAATTCCATAAATCGCTCTAAATTATGGCTGCAGCTGAAGAATTGGAATTGCCTACCAGACTTACTCCATCCGATAATGTCACTACATGAAAACACCTCAATTAGAGTTCGTATTAACAACGAAGGTGATCTTACAGATGAAATAATGACCAACAAAGGAGTTAAACAGGGATGCCCATTGGCAGCACTCCTGTTTAAGTTGGTGTCAGATGTGCTACAAGAGGTACATTGTTTCCCGCCAAAAATAAATGGACATCCGATCAGTTGTACCATCCATGCGGATGACATTGTTCTTGCAGATCCAACTCTGATTGGCTTTCAGAGGTTCTTACCTAAGCTGCTTTGCTACCTCCATGAAAACGTCCTAGAAATCAATGCAAATAAAACAAAGATTGTCGTAGTTGGAGGAATGAAAAAGCAGAAAGATCCGAGCTTCAACTGGCATCTTGCTGGAACAAGAATTTTTATGGTGCCTGCTATTTGATATCTCGTTAACCAATTTAACAACTTAATCAGGGAACAAGATTGGTTGTTGGACCTGAAACATCGAATGACTGTATTTTCACTCCAAGGAGCAAAGCTACATGCAAAATTTGGTAAATTTACATTGTTACCATTCCTGACCTTCTACACCCAAAAAGTTATTCCATCTATTACTTTTGGTGCAGAAGCAGGCTGGAATCTTAATCATCAGTTATGGACATCTCTGGAAGGTCAATTTTGGAGACGTGTTCTCAAGCTACCCTCGAATGTATCAATGACTTTAATAAAACACGAGCTTGGGATTGATTGCTGCATTACGAAAAATGTCCTTTGAAAATCGTCCTCCAGCATATCAGATATTAGCATCGTCAGCAGCAAAGCCTCACTTTGTAATTCTGTTAACGTGGGCTGAAAAAATCAAAACCATTCTAGACTGCAGCGATATGAAATGGGAAACAGTCATACTAACTCCACAGATTGCAAAAAATGGAATTGGCTACAAAACAATGAAAGGATGAGCATGTTGAAAACCGCCTTTATATATGGGTGTAGCAGCAAATAGTCTTGATAATTTACCAAAATATCTAGAAAAATTTCCCTCTAGGAAACATCGCACCCAATTTCTAAGGCTGCGGATAAATGTCTACAAAACAAAAGAGATATTATGGCTTAGACATGAAACAAAAACCAGTGACAACTGCTGTAGGTTCTGTAAATCATCAATCAAATCTACTAAACATTTAATAACTGTGTAAATCTAACCAGCTCCAGATCCTTCTTCCTACTGAAATATGCACCAGTAATAGTGGTATGGAGGAGTGGTGGTTTTACATGCTCTCAAGTCAAAATGTGTCACTAACATGTGCAGTCGTTGACTTTCTGGAGGAGAACTTGAATGATGATGAGGGCACTACAAAAGCCTGTACGTCCTGATGTCGAAAGAGCAAGTATAAACGGAACGTTTGGTTAAATTTTGGTTTACGTTTTTTATATCCTTAGATGATGTTCCCTTTTCATTTCTCCGGTTTTGCTTTTTTGTTGTAGAGATGGACTAATGAATTGATTTAATCTAGTTCTCTTCTCTTTCTCCTAAGAATGATGGATTTTTGTTTTGTTTTATCTCTTTTCCTTAATGGATTTTGTTTTAGGGATTTTATGGATTTTGATAAAGTGATAAAGTGAAATTGTAATTAATGTTTGTAAACAAACTAAATGTTACAAGTAAAATAAAATAAAAAGTAAAAGATATTGCCTTTTCGATTTTTACTGAAAATGTGTGATTTAAATTGTATTATTTATTTTTATTTATTCATTTTTTTATTTCAAACCGTTGTTTTTAGTTTGATCAACACACTTTTACAACATTTTCAGTTACATTTCACCTTCGTTATTTAAATAAAATTGCATTTTCAAACATAAATAAAAGGGATTTTCATTTTGCGTGACAGAATTACGTTACTAAAAACAACATACATCAAATTGTGCAATTAATAGCAAAAACCATCAATTTATTGAAACACACACAAAGTTAGAAAGATAAAATGCTAACTATATTCAGATTATAACTTTGAAGGAAATAGCACCTACAATTTTAACTAATTTGCTACCGAAGGGACACATGCAAATACAATTCGGAAGAGAATGGTGGTATTTCGAATCATGCTAATCTCAAGCAGTAAATTAAACCATCAGAGACGTTGCAAGCTTATTGTCCAACTCCAGGTTGATGATTATGAGAAGCCTGGTTAGCAACAATATTGTTTTTATGCAAGTACCCCACATACAAGTAAGCCAGAACCATTCCCTTTGAAGTGCTGTAATACCCACCCTTTTAATTCCAATTACTTGGATGCAGATTTTTTCAAAATATGCACAATAGACAACTAGATGCTTTATTGATTCCGACTCGCTATCAATGTTACAGAATATGCAGCCGTTCCCAGTGTTAGATGACTCATGTGGCAGCCAGCTCTTAATTCTATTGACCGTTTGCATTTGGTTCATTTTGAACCTTAAGTTAATATCTCTGGCTTTATGACAGGGAAATTGCACTAGGTAAAGCTGATGCGGGAATCTACCTGTGCTAAACTTTGCCGCCTCTTATTAAAGTTTGAAGGCCTCGATAGCGTTTAAGGTGTTACACCAATCATAATCAAACAGACAGAGTTTTACATGCACCAAACGAAATTCCAAATCAGAGGGAGTAAGGGCGATTTCGGCAAGCAATTAAACCATTTTGTCTTGATACTTGGCCAAGGATGGTGGATTATGAGCAATTAGCATCCGACCTAAGTCCTCGTAGAAGGAGTTTCTAGGAGGGAATAGCATTTTTGCAAAGTTTGCCAAAAACCGCCAGTTGTAACGTGCTGACATGAAGGTAAGACCCAGCTCCCGTCTTAATACAGCATTAGGCAAAGATTTGGCTAAGCGCAAGGCCCCCTTCCATAGTCTACCTTGAAGCTGGTCGAGGAATTTGCTGATGTCTGCAAGACACATATCTAAGGCATACAAAAGAATACATTCAACTTTTAGAGTGTAATATTCGATTAGTGGAGTTAATGAGAATTTGCAAAATTTGGTATAAACCATGCGCATTTGTGTACCAAGAAATGCTGTTTTTTTTGTTCAATTCCTCCTTCCACCTCATAAGTGAATACCCGAGATAGCGATATATTGTATTATTACCAATCCACAATATTAAATTCAGATTGTACAATACAGTATTTGGTAGTACACAATATAATTACAATTCAAAAACAAAACAATTAATCAAAGTAGACACAATCAAGGAATTTCCGAAATGAAGGGATATGAAAAAGCAAAATGAAAGGGGGATTTATGCAAAAGCTCAACGCGTTTCGGGATCTGTTATCCCTTCTTCAGGAGCTGGATTTCGTGTTAATCCAATTATCATTTTCTTAATATGTATACTCTGTTAACTGTAAACAAACAACAGAAATGATGTCAGTTGCCTAGACTTTTATACCGTTAAAGCTTCATGATACAAACTTCCTGAATTGACATGTTCCTACATGCCGTGAGTGCCGACTGGAGATCACTGAGAGTTTCACTAGAATAATGGTCTTTAAAGAACCTCTTAAGGTATACCAAACTTCGCCTTATATATAGGGAGGACCTGGATAAATTATTGGGTCCCTTTTAGTCAATATATCATATTGGTCATATGTGACATTAAGTTAATTAAGTAATCTGTGGAACAAGACCCCATACCTGTCTGTTGGATGTCTGACTTCAATACTTTCTAATAGTGTTGTTTGTCCACAATATGTAGATAGTTATGTGAATCAAGATTCCAATGGTCCTCGTGTACTTGACATCCTGCGTGAAATAGTAATAAATGCACTCAAAAAGAGAGTCATATTCAACCATTAAGTGCATTACCAAAATCCTGTTTAATAGGTCCTTTGTTTATTCTAATAAGGAAAAACCCGTAACTGATGGTAAAAAGGGAATAGTTTCCCCTGTGTCGGTAAATAGCATGTAACCAATATGGCTCTGTGGTCTTGTTTCGGAGCTTCTATATAGAATTACGGTATTGCTGTGGTCCTAGTGATAAATAATGGAATGATACGGTTATTTGGAACGGTCAATGACGCAGTCTGCCACTATGTGTCGCTTTTTGCCCTTGCTTACCGCTATATGAAGTGGGATCGAAGTTGTTTCAAAAGTTGTTACATAAAGCGTCTCGAGTCCGTACACCAGAACGCCTTCTTCAGGCAAGGAGAGCCCTCTGGGACGCTCGAGATTATATGGCTTCCCTAGCAACAGGTAACTGTGAAACGTCAGTCTCTGTGGTGACAGCGCCTGAGAGCATGCCACGTCATCACGTCAGAATTGAGAGAAATTGTTTGTAATTCATTCTGGACGAATATACGCGCCAGCTCAATATATTTGTAGACAAAGAGTGAGTCATTTCCTGTTAAGGCTGTTAAAAACCCTATTTTACATAGAAATTAGGTATGTAATATTATACAAAGTATGTAAAAAGAACAATATGCATACATTTAACGAACCCCTTTCTTAAGTTAAGATACCGTACCTTGTATTTGAGATCTTATTCAGCAATTAACATACGATAGAGGAAAAGAACCCTTGCTCAAATCTGTGAGTGTTCATGTGCGAAAGGACCGCTCGTCGTGATCAGTGAAGAGAAGTGTAAATCAGTATATGGTCAGGAGCATCATAAAAATGCTCCCAAGTAAAACTCCTCATTCCTTCCATGAGGTGCAATACTCTCTAATTTGTCTATCCAAAAAAGTTCTCTTTGGTCCAGTTTTTTAGCATGGTTTCCTCCTCTTGGCGATCTTTGTACTACTTCTAGTATCTGAAATCTGAATTGCGCGACATAATGTCTTTTCTCCAAGTGCCTCGCTACTGGCGAATGAGTATTATTTGTCTGGATATTGCTATTGCGCTCATTGCACCATGCCTTCATTTTCCTCACAGTTTGTCCCACATAGTAGATTCCACATGGACATCGCTCCTGTCCTTGGATGTCTTATGTAATTCCCCTTTGTCACATTATTAAAGTTACTACAGTGTAGACATACAAATGTGGCCAATTTTTTTTGTTTGTAGTGTCGTCTGTGTACTTTCAATCCTCCTTTCGGCTTTAACTAAATGGTCTCTTATATTCTTGCCTCTTTTGTACGCTATTAACGGTTGTTCCGGAAATAGCTTCTGTAAATGTGGGTCCAACTGTATTAGCCTCCAATTCTTCTTAATCATTAAGTAATTTGATGACGTTGACTCTAGTATTTTAACATTTAGAGAAAAGGAATTTCTTTATTGCAAATTTTTTGTTTTGGATACCGTCACGGGTGATGAAAAGAAGTCAACAGAAATAGCATGAGCCATGATTTTGTATAGCGCTCTGCTCCGGCTCTGAGTCCGCTGCTGTCAACTATGTTCCGATCTGATCGCTTAAAATAATGCATGCTATATTCTAATCCCTGCAGTGAGGATGGCAGTGAGGATGTCATTTCAGCATCCACTATGACACAAGTTGTGTAGCGTTTTCACCCTTCTGCATTTTCACGCATAAGGGTGGTATAAGGGATGTTAGGAATAGGGGTATTTAGAAAAAATGTGGACAAGCATGGGTACAACTTTAGATTGAGAGTGCCACCACGGGAGTATGAGCATGGGTAGTAGCTACACATCGTAGGGACACATGTTGTAGGAGTGCATGTTGTAGGAGTGTGCTTCGTAAGAGTGTGTGGTAAGTGTGCATTATAAGAGTTTGTGTGGTTGGAACATGTATCGTAAGAGCACATATCCTTCTAAATGTAATGTGTAGTACGCATATGTGGATTAGGTGTGCTTGTCATCTGAACATGTATTATAGGCGTGTGTGTTGTAGGAGCACATGTTATAGCATCGCGTATTGTAGGAATGTGTGTCATTAGAGTGTGTGTGGTAAGAGTAAGTAGTAAGTGTGTGTGGTAGGAACACATGTCCTAGGTGCATGTAGACTGGGTGCGTTTGAGAGCACTTGTTGTACGTCTACAAGTCATGTGTAGTAAGCGCATGTGTATTAGGTGCATATGTCGTAGGAGCGCATTACTGTTTATATATACAATGTTAATATCACAAATTTATGTGTAAGGTTTTGATATAAAATGTACCTCCATTCTGCTCATGCATTGGATGCTTTCTAATGCGTACATTTACGTATGAAAAGTACACATTTTTGTATTGTAAGTGTACATTTATTACATCACTTTAAAACTGACATCAAAACTAACATCACAGTCAGCTGTCACTTGCCTGATAATTGTGTAATGTACAAACTGTTCCTTGCTTAATGTACGAACTGTAAAACTCATATGCTGCGTACAGTTTGTATGAAATATGTGCATTCATTCTGCGTATGCATCATATATAGATACATTTTCAATCCTTAACATGTTAAAATTGGTGATGTTTCTAAAATAAATGTCAGTGTACCAATTTAATCTAAATTCTAGACACCTGCAAAAAATCAAGAAAATCAAAGCAGCCAATTTTGAGAATTGTGGTAAATTTATTTTTTTCCTATAAGAAAAATACGTGTTAAAAGTTGTTCAAAACGCAATTATATATATGAGGTCTCTTCTTCGATCTCCAAAAGGTTTTTGATATATGATATGATATGATGAGGCCAGGTAACCAGTGCAGTTTCAGTTTCAGCCAGGACGTCAGCAGGGGAAGAGGAGGAGAAAAAGCAGAAGCAAAGAGGAAAGGTTTTGAGTTGATTCCGGAACTGGAGATGATTCTCCTCAAGTTTCAGGGAGGCAGGGAGTCTGTTCCAGAGGGAGGCCCCAGCCGAAGAAAGAGATCTACCACCAACTTGTTGCTTGGAGAAGCGACTGACCCTGGGGGAGTTGGAGACGATCGAGCGAAGAGCTTGAGAAGGAAGATATTTAGGAAGAGAGAGTTGAAGGTATTGAGGCGCCAGGACCCAGAAGGCCTTGTGGGTCTGATGGCATTGACCTCACCTTACGTTACCTCATTTTATGTCTTCGTCCGAACTTGGGGTTGATAGATCACTTCTAAGGAGAACTGGTCCTCTGCAGGAAGATAAAGCACATGGTGTGATTTGGAAGTGGTGGCAAGTTTGCAGGGAGGTTTCCACTTCGAAGATGTTGTGTTTTGGCCGCCCCGCACAGTTTAATTTGTTTATTAATACCCACTGTCATCCCCACAAAATGCAGCCCGGAACGTCTCTTTCCTGAATTGTGATTACTTGCTCTTACTACTTTTTGTGCATGATGCAGTCCCTCTAACTGGAAGAAATAATGCATTACGTGCTTGTGGTGCTTAGTGTAGTACATATTTTGGGACATCGTGGTACATGTCTGCTGGAAGCTGCTGTTCTTCTGGCATCTTGAAACTTTATGTACCTAATGAGTGTACCTGCTGGTCAGACCAAAAGGAAACTGGAAAACCAACCTGGCCCTGTTTTTTTTTGTATTTTTTTTTTATTAAAATCTTTTGGTTTGGATGTCAAAACTTTCATCTCATTTATTCCTTTCGTTCCCATTGTCTCTCTGTCTGGTTTGCTGAATTTATCAAAAAACCTTTTTTACAATTTCAGCTATTTGCAGTTTTAATGTCGCTTTGTGTCATTTCTTTCTTGCGCCTCAGCCAGTCTGAGTGAGTTCCATGATGTTATTCCAAAACAACACTACTGCATATATCAGTTTCTTCTCATTTCCTGCTATGATTAGGGCCCACCGGTCTTCTGGGGAGAATGTCATTTGATTCTGCATAAACCAACCTCTCAATAGGTTTCTTTTTTCACTTAAAGCTGGGCATGTCATCATGATATGGTATAAGCTTTCATTTGATCCCTCTTTGCCGCAAAATCTGCAGAATTTTTTGTTGTCAGCATTTTTTCTCCTAGTGGCCATAATTTCACGTGTTGGGAGAATGTTTAACCTCATTCTTATAAAGATGTCGCTGATCTTCGGTGAGGGGAATGACTTTAGATACGCTGGTAGGTTATTAATTGGTCTGACGTCGAATTTGGAGGCAATGCCCATTGCATATTTTGCTTCGGTCTCATTTGTTTTTATACAATCATTCTCAAACATCTTCGTTTTCGCTCTTTGGGGTCTGTTTAGGAGCATATTTCTAGAAAGGCCTTCTTCCTCACATCTTGCTTCAATTGCACTTATACAGATTTCCAACGGTTGCTGGCTCTTTCCGTTGGTCTTTGATCATAGGAGTTCTATCTGTGGTGCATATGTGTCACTCATTATCTTCCTGTATAAATCCATTTGTTTCCAGACAACGAGGGATTTTAGTGAATGAAGGGCAAGTTCTGCTCGAATGCGTGGCATCGGGAATGAAGCCGGCAAATTCAGAACTTTCCTCCAGAACTGGCCTTCTATTTATTGCCATATCGCATTTTCTATATTTAGCATTGCTTCCGCACAGTATGTTAAAATTGCCATCACCTTTTGTCTGTAGAAAGTAATGACAGGCAAGAAAGAACATTTTCCAAATTTCAGATGTATCATTTTTGCTTGTCAGGCTAGTGATAACGATTTAGCCTTAAGGAGCAGTGTCGAATCGGTCTCTGTTGGTGATTGGTTTAGCCACAATCCAAAGTATTTGACCTTTTTTACTTCTTCAATTTTATTTTCCTTTCCGATATAAAACCTAGTCACTGGGCCTCTTTTCCTCTTTTGTTGCATCAATGTCATAATTTTAGTTTTCTGCACTTTTATTTCGAGATGATTTTTCGTCATATAGAGCTCTAACTTCTGCAGAGTAATCTGTAGGCCGCTTGGTGGTTTGGCTAATACTACAATGTCATCTGTGTAGGTGTCCAGTTAAAGTTTCGAAAACAAAAGGATCGAATATTTTGTTTTTAAATGTATTTTTTTTTCTTTGCTGTAGTTTAGCTTTAAAACGGTGTTTTTACACTAAAAACAGTGGTTTGGGGGGTCCCCCCCTAAAAAAAAAAAAGAAAAAAAGAAATAATGTTGATCCTTTTTTTTGGTCGAATTGACTTGACCCGTTTGTCATTTGATCCTTTTGATTCGGTACTATGACCTATAAGCACCTGCGTACATGATGCATGTTATAGTTGTACTGTTTAATTTCGGTGGATTAATGTGCGATGTATAGATGTTTGTTTCCAGATCTGCTATATATAAATGAAACAGTGTAGCTGCCAAGGGACAGCCCTGTTCTTATCTGGTCTGTGAGTAAACCTTCCTTGGACATTCTGACTCTTATGGTAGTAGTCTGATATAATAGCTTAATGGGTTCCAAGATGTTACTTGGGCATTCCCAATCACTTAGTTTCTTCCAGAGCAGGTTTCTATTTACTGAATCGAATGCTAGTCTTAGGTCTATGAATGCTGCATAGATTTGCGTTCTTGATCGGATAGCTTCATGTTTCAGTAAATTCAGTATAGACAGGTTGATGTTAGTTCCTAATGTTTTTACAAATCCTGTCTGTCTCATGGCACATTTTTATTTTCCTTTGTTGCCCATTTGTTTAAGTTCTCCAGTAGAATTTTTGCAAATATTTTGCCAAGTGGGTCCAGTAGGGCCAATGGGCGATAGTTTCTTGGCTCTTCAGTTTTTCAATTTTTGAAGATAGGAATTAGTCGTTTGTTGCCACGTTTCTGGTATGTTTTTGGTTTTCTGTATGAGCTTAAATATGCTATCACATATTGTGCTCCAGGATTCAGGGTTCTGTTTAATTATTAAGTTGGTTAAACCATCTGGTCCCGGTGTTCTAAGCGTTTAAGTTCTTTATGGCATCTTTTATGTCATCTAGCTCCCACATAAGGCGCCATGAAATGTTCTTTTGCTGGTTTTTGATGTTTTTGTTCTGTTGCCTTAGTCCGTATAAATCCGTGAAATATTTTATCCATCTTGCCTCCGGGACATTGGCGGTCAAAGCATCCTTAGTCTGTGTTTGACGATTTATCAGTGTCCATAGTAGCCTCGTGTTCCAGTTTTTCATCACCTGTAGCATACCCTCAGCATCTTCCTGCAATGTCATGGCTTTGTTGTTTTTCATACAATTCCTGTGTTGTTGTTTACCCATTTCAGCTTTTTATACATGTCTCCCGACTGGTCTTTTTTTATCGCTTTTATTCTCTGTCTCAATTCCTTCTTCTTTTGTGCAACTTTTGGGTTAAATGCATGCAGATGGTTCTTTAGTGCCTGTAGGTTGCTTTTTGTTTCTTTCTTGAAAGGTAGCAATAGTCATTTGTAATTAATTTTCTGTGTGTAGTCCAGGTTTGTATTTGAGAATATACTTGGCAGTTATTCTGACTGATCTTTAGTCTATTCATTCCATTATTTACCTCTATGGAACGTGGTTGGGTACCATCTTCATGGTTTCCATCTTCCATGTTCTTTTCAATATGTAAGTATCACTGTTGGCGTTTTTGATATTGGCAGAATGAATGAGCTTGTCGTATAATCCTTTATTCATGTATATGTAATCGATTATTGCTGTTGTCTTTCCGTTGGCCCAGGTTTCAATCTGGCGACCGGTCACTCTGTCATGGCAGTCTGATCTGCACATGTGTCTATTTTCTGTTTCCTTGGTCCCTTTTTTTTGCTCGTGTTTGCAGTGCGTGTTCTTCCTTATCTTCACCGTTGTTGTAACATAGGTGGATATTTAAGCCTCTGCAAATTATGAATTCTATTTCAGCATATTTGATTTTGGCATCGTCGATTGCTGAGAATACAGTATCGATTAATTTTCCTTCTGTTATGGCGATGGGGTTCCGATATACTTTGACTATACACCATAGTAGAACTTTTGTGAAAGTATTTGTATCATCAGTCTGCATGGGAGATCTCTTGATTTTGATTATCGTTGTTTGAGCCCATGGGTGCACATTTTCTGACTCAATTATTTTGATGTTTGTTGCGCTTTTTATAAGGGTCAGTAGACCAGCCGAGGGGCATTCTTTTTTTCTTTGTATGGCTGGATTCATGTGCACCACATATCCATCGCATATTGGTTGGTCCGCAAGCCATGATTCCTGTATGCATATTATATATCATATCCTAGTTGTTTAAGAATTGCCTTGTTTTCCGTCATTGTTACCGCTTTTTTGTTGTTAAATTAAATCCATACTTGATCCATTATAGTATTGTCCATAAATTCTATGGTATGAATATCTTTTGTAGATATTTCTTTCATATTTGGTATCACTTGTATCAGTCTCAATATATTTGTGCGATTCAGTATTAAGTTATCATTCTGCTTTGTTATTCTTTGTAATTTTATCTTATATTCCGGACTTTTTGTTTTTGATTTTTTTCAATGGATCAATAAAGATCGGGAGTTGTATCATCTGTTCGTCTTTTAGGCATAATGCGGGTGTCTTCCTTCTTTCGATTTTGCTCCTTTGGGGAATAGTACTCATCGGCACTGCTATCTATATCTTCCAAACTTGTTTCAGTCCTCTCCGTTATTTGTTCTGTTTCGTCTTGTAGATCATCATTTGATATTTACTCGGGCGTGTAATATATCTTGTGGAATCCTGTGAGTGGTTCTCCTCATAGTGATCCAAGATAATCATGGAAGCTTGGCTCATTTGAATTTGTGCTTCCTCGGATAAATCATTTTATTTCTTCCGCGTATGTGTTGACATGTCCATCAGTTCATCATTTATTTTTTCTTCTGTATTGGCTTCATGTCACGCTGATTGTACTTTTGGCAGATTATCATCATTATTCGCTTGTCAAGGTGCTTTTGTCTTCATCTCTCCATTTTTACATTTACAGGCCGATTCATGGAATAATTAGCGCGGCGCAAGTGGGCAAAAACGTGCGAATCGCAGTGGAATAGCGAAAATCGCAGTGACAGTGCGAAAATCGCACGAAAAGCAGCGCACGTCGATTCATGGAAGTCCGTGCGCGAGAAAACCAGCGGATGTGCGATAAAAAGTGCGCCGCGCACGTTGGCGCACAGGCCATCTAACAGCGTGCGCCAGGTCACAGCGAAAATCGCACAGGCCACAGCGAAATTCGCACATAGCGCGGCGCACGCAACAAAAGTAGGCGGAACACGGGCGTAACACTCGGAATGGGGAACAACTTGCAAAAACGTGGGCGTCACGGGGGAAGTACAGGGCACAAGTGCGCGGAACGCCCACACGCTCGCCTACAACACGTATTCATGGAATAGAATAGGGCAAAAAAGCGCACGCTCAAACCAGCGCACAGGCACAAACACGACCGCCACAAGAAAGCAGGCGGTAGCGTCTCTGCGGCTGTAAGAAATGTGCGCCAAAAGGTGCGCCAACAAATAGCACCCATATACTGCCATGATGAATGTCCTATTCTGTGGCCCTCCTGGACAAATGACGTGCAATGGGGTACCCACAAACACGGACACGCTGACAAAAAATACGTGTGCGTGTATACCGGGGTGCGCGGGAAGTCTCACACACGATTTGGCCGGGTACGTGGATTTCAGGGGTGCGCGGGAAGTTCCACACGCGAATAGCCTGGGCGTGTGTATTTCAGGGGTGCGCGGGAAGTCCCACACGCGATTACAGCAGGGTACGTGTATTTCAGGGGTGCGCGGGAAGTTCCACACGCGAATAGCCTGGGCGCGTGTATTTCAGGGGTGCGCGGGAAGTTCCACACGCAAATAGCCTGGGCGCGTGTATTTCAGGGGTGCGCTGGAAGTCCCACACGCGATTACAGCAGGGTACGTGTATTTCAGGGGTGCGCGGGAATTTCCACACGCGAATAGCCTGGGCGCGTGTATTTCAGGGGTGTGCAGGAAGTCCCACACGCGATTACAGCAGGGTACGTGTATTTCAGGGGTGCACGGGAATTTCCACACGCGAATAGCATGGGCGCGTGTATTTCAGGGGTGCGCGGGAATTATCACACGCGATTTGGCTTGGTACGTGTATTACAGGGGTGCGTGGGAAGTTACACACGCGATTAGGCTGGGTGGGTCCTCACAGGTGTTCCCTGTACACCCTCCACGGCCCCTGCAGGCAGCCCACAAAACAGGGGACTACCCTGCACACCTGCTCATGTCTCCCACCACCCCCACCATCCAGGGGCAGCCTCCACCAGGCCCCCACTCATGTCTCCCACCACCCCCACCCCCCCAGTCACCAGGGGCAGCCTCCACCAGGCCCCCACTCATGTCTCCCACCACCCCCAACCCCCAGCAGTGCAGGGGCACCCTCCACCAGGCCCCCACCCATGTCTCCCACCACCCCCACCCCCCCACCACCAGGGGCACCCTCCACCAGGCCCCCACTCATGTCTCCCACCACCCCCACCCCCCACCATCCAGGGGCACCCTCCACCAGGCCCCCACCCATGTCTCCCACCACCCCCACCCCCCAGCATCCAGGGGCACCCTCCACCAGGCCCCCACCCATGTCTCCCACCACCCCCACCCCCCCAGTCACCAGGGGCAGCCTCCACCAGGCCCCCACTCATGTCTCCCACCACCCCCACCCCCCCAGTAACCAGGGGCAGCCTCCACCAGGCCCCCACTCATGTCTCCCACCACCCCCACCCCCCGCCACCAGGGGCACCCTCCATCAGGCCCCCACCCATGTCTCCCACCACCCCCACCCGCCAGCATCCAGGGGCACCCTCCACCAGGCCCCCACCCATGTCCCCTATCACCCCCACCCCCCAGCAGTGCAGGGGCACCCTCCACCAGGCCCCCACTCATGTCTCCCACCCCCCCAGTCACCAGGGGCAGCCTCCACCAGGCCCCCACTCATGTCTCCCACCACCCCCACCCCCCAGTCACCAGGGGCAGCCTCCACCAGGCCCCCACTCATGTCTCCCACCACCCCCACCCCCCCAGTCACCAGGGGCAGCCTCCACCAGGCCCCCACTCATGTCTCCCACCACCCCCAACCCCCAGCAGTGCAGGGGCACCCTCCACCACGCCCCCACCCATGTCTCCCACCACCCCCACCCCCCAGCATCCAGGGGCACCCTCCACCAGGCCCCCACTCATGTCTCCCACCACCCCCACCCCCCACCATCCAGGGGCACCCTCCACCAGGCCCCCACCCATGTCTCCCACCACCCCCACCCCCCAGCAGTGCAGGGGCACCGTCCACCAGGCCCCCACTCATGTCTCCCACCACCCCCACCCTCCCAGTAACCGGGGGCACCCTCCACCAGGCCCCCACCCATGTCCCCTATCACCCCCACCCCCCAACAGTGCAGGGGCACCCTCCACCAGGCCCCCACTCATGTCTCCCACCACCCCCACCCTCCCAGTAACCAGGGGCAGCCTCCACCAGGCCCCCACTCATGTCTCCCACCACCCCCACCCCCCAGCAGTGCAGGGGCACCCTTCACCAGGCCCCCACCCATGTCTCCCACCACCCCCACCCCCCAGCAGTGCAGGGGCACCCTCCACCAGGCCCCCACACATGTCTCCCACCACCCCCACCCCCCAGCATCCAGGGGCACCCTCCACCAGGCCCCCACTCATGTCTCCCACCACCCCCACCCCCCACCATCCAGGGGCACCCTCCACCAGGCCCCCACCCATGTCTCCCACCACCCCCACCCCCCAGCAGTGCAGGGGCACCCTCCACCAGGCCCCCACTCATGTCTCCCACCACCCCCACCCCCCCAGTAACCAGGGGCACCCTCCACCAGGCCCCCACTCATGTCTCCCACCACCCCCACCCCCCAGCATCCAGGGGCACCCTCCACCAGGCCCCCACCCATGTCTCCGACCCCTCCTCACCCCCCAGCAGTGCAGGGGCACCCTCCACCAGGCCCCCACTCATGTCTCCCACCACCCCCACCCCCCCAGTAACCAGGGGCACCCTCCACCAGGCCCCCACCCATGTCCCCTATTACCCCCACCCCCCAGCAGTGCAGGGGCACCCTCCACCAGGCCCCCACTCATGTCTCCCACCACCCCCACCCCCCCAGTAACCAGGGGCCTCCTCCACCAGGCCCCCACTCATGTCTCCCACCACCCCCACCCCCCCGCCACCAGGGGCACCCTCCACCAGGCCCCCACTCATGTCTCCCCCCACCCCCCCAGTCACCAGGGGCAGCCTCCACCAGGACCCCACTCATGTCTCCCACCACCCCCACCCCCCCCAGTCACCAGGGGCAGCCTCCACCAGGCCCCCACTCATGTCTCCCACCACCCCCAACCCCCAGCAGTGCAGGGGCACCCTCCACCAGGCCCCCACCCATGTCTCCCACCACCCCCACCCCCCCGCCACCAGGGGCACCCTCCACCAGGCCCCCACTCATGTCTCCCACCACCCCCACCCCCCAGTCACCAGGGGCAGCCTCCACCAGGCCCCCACTCATGTCTCCCACCACCCCCACCCCCCTAGTCACCAGGGGCACCCTCCACCAGGCCCCCACTCATGTCTCCCACCACCCCCACCCCCCAGCATCCAGGGGCACCCTCCACCAGGCCCCCACTCATGTCTCCCACCACCCCCACCCCCCCAGTCACCAGGGGCAGCCTCCACCAGGCCCCCACTCATGTCTCCCACCACCCCCAACCCCCAGCAGTGCAGGGGCACCCTCCACCAGGCCCCCACCCATGTCTCCCACCACCCCCACCCCCCGCCACCAGGGGCACCCTCCACCAGGCCCCCACTCATGTCTCCCACCACCCCCACCCCCACACCCCCAGTCACCAGGGGCAGCCTCCACCAGGCCCCCACTCATGTCTCCCACCACCCCCAACCCCCAGCAGTGCAGGGGCACCCTCCACCAGGCCCCCACTCATGTCTCCCACCACCCCTACCCCCCAGCATCCAGGGGCACCCTCCACCAGGCCCCACTCATGTCTCCCACCACCCCCAACCCCCAGCAGTGCAGGGGCACCCTCCACCAGGCCCCCACCCATGTCTCCCACCACCCCCACCCACCCCGCCACCAGGGGCACCCTCCACCAGGCCCCCACTCATGTCTCCCACCACCCCCACCCCCCCAGTCACCAGGGGCAGCCTCCACCAGGCCCCCACTCATGTCTCCCACCACCCCCAACCCCCAGCAGTGCAGGGGCACCCTCCACCAGGCCCCCACTCATGTCTCCCACCACCCCACCCCCCCAGTCACCAGGGGCAGCCTCCACCAGGCCCCCACTCATGTCTCCCACCACCCCCAACCCCCAGCACTGCAGGGGCACCCTCCACCAGGCCCCCACCCATGTCTCCCACCACCCCCACCCCCCAGCATCCAGGGGCACCCTCCACCAGGCCCCCACCCATGTCCCCTATCACCCCCACCCCCCAGCAGTGCAGGGGCACCCTCCACCAGGCCCCCACTCATGTCTCCCACCACCCCCACCCCCCCAGTCACCAGGGGCACCCTCCACCAGGCCCCCCACTCATGTCTCCCACCACCCCCACCCCCCAGCATCCAGGGGCACCCTCCACCAGGCCCCCACTCATGTCTCCCACCACCCCCACCCCCCCAGTCACCAGGGGCAGCCTCCACCAGGCCCCCACTCATGTCCCCCACCACCCCCAACCCCCAGCAGCGCAGGGGCACCCTCCACCAGGCCCCCACCCATGTCTCCCACCTCCCCCACCCCCCCGCCACCAGGGGCACCCTCCACCAGGCCCCCACTCATGTCTCCCACCACCCCCACCCCCCA
This sequence comes from Ambystoma mexicanum, assembly GCF_040938575.1. Taxonomy (NCBI): domain Eukaryota; kingdom Metazoa; phylum Chordata; class Amphibia; order Caudata; family Ambystomatidae; genus Ambystoma; species Ambystoma mexicanum. The sequence goes on along the minus strand of NC_090926.1, from coordinate 1,084,863,489 downwards.
CCATCCAGGGGCACCCTCCACCAGGCCCCCACCCATGTCTCCCACCACCCCCACCCCCCAGCAGTGCAGGGGCACCCTCCACCAGGCCCCCACTCATGTCTCCCACCACCCCCACCCCCCCAGTAACCAGGGGCACCCTCCACCAGGCCCCCACCCATGTCCCCTATCACCCCCACCCCCCAGCAGTGCAGGGGCACCCTCCACCAGGCCCCCACTCATGTCTCCCACCACCCCCACCCCCCCAGTAACCAGGGGCAGCCTCCACCAGGCCCCCACTCATGTCTCCCACCACCCCCACCCCCCAGCAGTGCAGGGGCACCCTCCACCAGGCCCCCACCCATGTCTCCCACCACCCCCACCCCCCAGCAGTGCAGGGGCACCCTCCACCAGGCCCCCACTCATGTCTCCCACCACCCCCACCCCCCCGCCACCAGGGGCACCCTCCACCAGGCCCCCACTCATGTCTCCCACCACCCCCACCCCCCAGTCACCAGGGGCAGCCTCCACCAGGCCCCCACTCATGTCTCCCACCACCCCCACCCCCCCAGTCACCAGGGGCACCCTCCACCAGGCCCCCACCCATGTCTCCCACCACCCCCACCCCCCAGCATCCAGGGGCACCCTCCACCAAGCACCCACACATGTCCCCCTGCCCCCAGGTCCTGACGATACTCAATCATGGCAGTAATGGGCAGCATACCCAGCACAAACACAGACCCAGGCAAGGATTGCATCCACCCACATAGTGAATGCAATTACATGATACAACCCCAATGGCAAGTATGTAAATGAACACATGTCCGTCGCACACACATACACAATGGGTGCAAGTGAATGTCAAAACCCATATCATGACATGTATGAAACCAATGAGAAAATACCACAAGTGAAAGTAAAAAAAAATTGTATTAAAGATGTGAAATAAGTAAACAAATCAAACACACAACAATGGGGATAACAAAATGAAAGGTCCATGTCCGAGAACAAATGTAAAAAAATATAAAAAATTAGGAATCCAAAAACAAATGTAGTCCAAAGCAAAATCATGTGGAAGGAAAATAATGAAAAACCATTTCCTCATGGTGAACACAATAATAAATAAAAGAAATGTCCATTCAAAAAGCCAACTATATACACGAAAATTCAAGGGTCCATGAGCCCAACACCATAAATGAAACCTACTACTACCTAATGAAAAAATATATACAAAAAAGTGGCCATTGTCCGAGCGGTCCAAATAAATAAAAATGAATAAAGGAAACCTAACACTAACTAACTAAATAACTATATACAAAGGCAGCGGGCAAGTCCTGCGGCTCACTCGGTGATGTTGCTGGCCAGGGCATCATCGAACTCCATGACAATGTCCTGGAGGCGGGACTCTGTCCTGGCCCCGAGGTCTCGCAGGGATAACCCCATGTCCAGCTCAAACTCCCTGCGAGCTTCCTCGAGGCACTCAGCCCGCCTCAACGCCCGACGCATGGAGAACTCTGCCCTGACCATGGCGAGCCGCTCCTCTTCCGCCCGCTGCCGCTCCGCACCTATCCGCTGGACCAACTGCTCCCACACGGAAGACACCACCATCCCAGGGTTGCCCTGCCCTCCGGCCGATGCCTGCCCCTCTGATCTTGATGGCCCCGAGCCATGATGCCTCCCACGTCGAGCCCGCTGCTGCCTCCGACGCCGTCGTGCACGTGCCCTGCCTGATGATGCTGTCACATCTTCCATCTGCTGGGGTCCAGTTGCTGTGTTGTCCACCCCTGCTGGACCTCCGACTCCCAACTGTGGCAGGGATGGGATCCCCACCGAGCTGGCTGCATTGGTCGGGGCAGGTCCACAGGGGGCCCTGGTGGCATCTGGGCTGGAAGACGGCAAGGAGAACGACTGGTGTATAGCCTGCACAGAGGAGGAGAGGGCCGCCACATTGGCAAACACATGCAGGAAACCCCCGAACATGGCCGATCCCAATTGGGCCACGTCGGCACGGTGCACTTCGTGATGACGTGCGTGCTCCTCCCGGGAAGCACGCACGGCATCACGAATCACAGCCGTGCGCATCGCGACCCCAATCAGGACCTTCTCCGCACGGCCAGGGGTTCCCACGTCTGCAGGTGGAGGGGAGTCAGGTGACATGGACATCCCCTCTACCTGCGGACGGGCCTGGGACGGGGCATCCCTGCTAGTGCATGGTGGTGCACTCACAGGGTCAGGGACAGCGACATGCACAAGCCCCTCCACGGTGACCTGTGCTGCCTCCTGCCCCTGGACTGCACCACTTGCACCAGCAGGGATGCCCCCACCAGGCCCCATGTGTGCCCCAGTGGCGGCCTCCTCCTCCTCTGTGCAAACCACCAACCTGGATGGCTCCTCACCGTCTCCCACCGTAGCAGGCCCCTGTGGGGGCTCACCCACCCCTTCCGCTGCAGCCGTGGGGGCATCCCCGCCGCCTTGCTCCACAGCGCCGTCTCCACCCTCTTCTTCACTAGCCGCTGCGTAGAGGGAGACAAAGAACACAAGCATCAGGGCACTGTACAATGGTCCCCTAGACAGGAAGCAATAGCAGATGACCACCACTGTCAAAGTACACTTCCATCATGTCCCTCCACAACACATGGGTCAGTCCAGGCAAAACACACACAGTAACAGGCATGCTGCATGCCATGGACATTTCCATGCATGTCCAATGGACTCTTGAAACATTCAATGATATGGAACTCACATGCATCATGGCTCATGCATTTCACATGCACACACTTCACCTCAGTCACATCCATCTGGCCCCAAACACAACAAACACAGCGGATACAAGGGCAATTTGGCTGCTTCACTGAATCTGTGCATTGTCACACACATGTGTCATGCATCCATGGCATGCACAAGTCACAGACACGCAGGTCAGCCACACAGACATGGCTACCACATATGTACCTTGCATCTGTACCCATCCCTCACCCCCACCCATGTTCCGGTACAGAGACTGGCATGCTCTCATGTTCAAAATCTGCATAGGGGTCCCCATGCGGCATTTGAACACATGCAACAACCATGTGGGTCACACATCACTGGTTGCACATGCATTACCATGATGTCCATGCACACATACATGCATACATGGCCTATGGCACACATACAGGCAAGTATCATAGACCCAGCACACAGCAACATGCCCTGTGTCACACAGTAATGCTTGGACACTTACCGCTCAACTCCAGACGGGCCTCCCTCTCAAGGATCTGGGCATGGAGCGCTGGGCATACGCGTTCCAGGACCCTCATCTGGATGGAACTCATGCGGCCCCGGCCCCCCTCCACGAGGCGCCGGGCCTTCACAAGGGTCCTGGACCTCAAGTCCTCCCAGCGCTTCTTGATCTTCTGGATGTTGCGTGTTGCCACCCCCTCCGCGTTGATGGCAACCACACAGTCGGCCCAGATCCTCTCCCGTCCATCCTTGCTGGCGCGGGACGATCCAAAGAGGGCATCATACTGCCCAAGGACATGCTCCACCAGGACACCAACTTCGGTGGCAGTGAAGCTGGTGCCCCTCTGCCCCTCTGGCCTGGGGTTGCCACTGGTGCCAGATGTGGAAGTGCCCGACATGGCAACCCCAGAGGCAGGTGTGGGTGGGCAACTGGGTCCTGAGGCTGGGCTGTGGAGCGATGTAATCCCAGTCGGGAGTCTTCAGTTCCAGCAGGGGTGGACACAGCAACTGGACCCCTGCAGATGGCTGATGTGCAGGCACCAAATGGCAGGGCACGGTGGCAGCAGGCAGGCAGGCAGGCAGCAGCAGATGGCACGTGGGAGGCTGCTCGGGGCACGGGGGGCAGTAACTCGGCCTTCTGGGCAGGAGCGTGGTCTTCCGTGTGTTTTCGCGTGGCCAGCTTGATACGGAGTGATTTGGCACGTGAAAATTCGGCACGTCAGCGTGAAATCCGAGGAAAGGCCCTTAGCGCGTAGGCGCGTAAGCACGCATACGCGATTCCATTGGTCCAGAGTCCCTCAGCGCGTAAGCGCGTATGTGACGTGACCCGCACGGGTGTTCCCCACCCAACACGTGATGACGGAGCACACGTGTAAATACTGCACGTCAGAGTGTCATCGCGTGTAATTGGACAAAAGTGCGCGTACACGCGATTGGTCTATGTACGTGTATTTCAGGGGTGCGCGGGCACTTACACACGCAAGTACGTCAGCGCACCTGTATCCCGTTGTGCGTGTGAATTTCCACACGCTATTGGACTGGGAACTGGATTCCAGGGGTGCGCGGGTCACACGCTCGCCTAGAACACGCGCAAAGCATGAATTTGCGCACTTAAACAATAACAAGCCAGACGCCAGGATGAACATACCGTTCCTAGCAGCAGTGGCAGTGGGCTACCAAAGGAGGAGGAGGGGGATAGTCAGGGCCAGAATATTCACACCCAGAACCAGCCTTTTCGGGATGCCTGATGACCAGGTGTATGGAAGTATTATGTGTGTTTCCACCACACATAATACTGGACCTGGTGAGTGAGTGGGAGGATGACCTCACATCACCCACCCTGTGCTCCCAAGCACTCAGCCCCCTGGAGAAGGTCCTCAATGTACTGCACTTCTTAGCCACTGGATCATTTCAGCAGACAAGTGCCATAGTGGGTGGGGTGTCACAGGCCACCCAGTCACGCTGCCTACACCAGGTCTTGAACATCATCACTGCACGCCCATCAGTCCGCAGGCACATATACCTGCCCAGAACACCTGCAGAAAGGCATGCTGCCGCCCTGGATTTTTACGGTGTGACACGATTCCCCAAAGTGCTAGGTGCCATCGACTGCACCCATGTGGCTCTACGTCCCCCCAGGGCATCTGAGCACATCTATAGGAACCGCAAGCACTGGCATTCCATCAACGTGCAGGTAGTATGTAATGCCAAGGGAATCATCACCTCAGTATATGCCAACTATCCCGGCTCCACCCACGACAGCTTCATTTACCGAATGTCCACCCTATGCCGGGACCTAGATGCTGGGCGGCATGGCGATTCATGGCTGCTTGGTGAGTATGTATGCCACTGCACATGCATGCATGTTGGATACTGAGCAAGGTCACAACCCCACCAATGATACCAATCACCACCTCCACAGGGGACAGTGCCTACCCTCTCAGCCCCCACATGATGACGCCAATTCGGAACCCCACCACGCCACCCGAGGTAAGATATAACACAGCCCACATTACAACCCGGGGCATAGTGGAGCGCACATTCGGAGTGCTAAAGTCACGCTTTCGCTCCCTTGACCGTTCTGGCGGGCAGCTGTTATACGCTCCCCCAGTAGTGTGCAGGATCATAGTGGCAGCATGTGTCCTGCACAACGTTGCAACACGCCGGGGCCTGGCCGTGGACCTGGTGGTGGCCCCACATCCCCAACCACATGCACAGCCGCTGCGCATGGGAGGGGAAAGGGCACGTGGGGAGGCAGCCCGTACACAGCTAGTGGCTAATTACTTCACATAGAAATCACACCCCTGTGGAGTGCACACTGCCCTGGCACATTCCATCTGACAATCAATGATGACTCAACCTGAAACTGATCCTGAATGTCTGGAGAATGAACCGTGAATACCATATCAGCCTGAGATTGTTCACCTGGAAGTGTCACAATGTGTGCATCCCTACCCACACAGACACCACCAATGCAGTTTTGTGGAGTTACACATTCAAGCAGCTAAAAAGAATACCCACTTGCAAAATGCAACAAGAGGACAGTGCCATGTCAGCCAACCCAACCCCAGCACCGCCACACGACACACCGTGCCATGTCATGCTATTTGCAGGTAAACAAAGTAATCCCCACAACATGACACTAGTGTCACTATGTACAGTGTCCCTATTAGAAACCTGCAACACCTGAAATGCTCACAGCAATGCCGGACCAACAACATACTTGAGTACGTACTACCATTAACATGACATCACAAATTTTACATATTAGTAGTCTCACCACCTGGAAATGCCTGCACTCCCACCACCACCAACTGTGCAGTGTTGGCGCCATGTAGAGTTGTAGGTGCACTGCTGCCAACATGGACCCCATCTCCAGACTAGAGGTCCTTGTGTAGACATGAGGAGGGGACCTGCAAATTGGGAGGTAGACACAGAAGATGAGTTACACATCAATGCAACATGCAGTGTACAACACAACAGCAATATGCACTAGGAATGTATACACAGTATTGACTACAGACTGCCCACACAGCTCATGGGAGTCCAACGTCACTGTGTAATTCACTGTAACTTGGGCACACCCTTGCAAAGCCCGTGGAAACGGGAAGCAGGAGGGGTGTGTGTGACTCAAACCCAAGCATCTGAACCAAATACATTACAAGCCTGCTTGTGCCCAGCCACAATGCAGCGTATGCCCACAGGAACCACGGAAGCCAACAAATCGTCCCAAAAAAATAGGGAATAAAATAAATAACAATAAAAATAAAAATAAGAAACAATCAAAAATGGCCATTGATGGGCCCGGGGGGGTTGGGGAGGCCACCCAGGAGGTCCGAGGACAGGATGCACACCAGAACCCACCTGCGTGGATCCTGGGAAAATAAAACACCTCCATGGGCTCATGGCCCACACGGCTACCCTGTTGTGGGAGTATCACTGCTGTCGCTATTATCACCCTGTGCAGCTGCATCCGGAGGTGTTTGCACTATGGGAGGCAGCCCTCGCAAGGCCCTAGTCTGCTCCTCCATGGCTGCAAGCATGCGGGTGTGGTAGGTCTGGTTCTGGAGGATGAGTGTGCGGAGGTCCCATGCAACAACTCACGGGATGCCCGGACCTCCGCCCTCGTTGCCTGCATCTCAGCTGAGAGCGTACGGGTGAGACGCTCCAGCTGCTGTTCTGTCCTTTGGTGTGTTGAAGCCTCAAGCTCAACAAGAGTCGTCCTGAGGTGAAGGAGCTCCTGCCTCAGGGCTTCCCTGTGGCCCTGGGACTCAATGGAGATGGCCTCCTGCAGAGTCGCCAGTGCCGCCCGCCTGTCCCTGTTGGACCCCAACATGTCCTCCCTGTGTGACTGGCAGATGGAGTCGGTTGCCTGCTCTAGTCGCTCCATCAGCCTTTCTGGGGGGACAATGGAAGTGGCCACCCTATCCATGGCCTGAGCCATCATCTCGGATGATGCAGCCTGTTGGGTTGCCATACCGTAAATGGATTGCTCCCATGCGGTATTGCCAGGTGGCGTACGGCCACCACGTCGGCGGGCACCACACCTGTCTGGGGCAAGGCGAACTGCGCCGGCACTGCCTGAGGCTGCAGGACTGCATTCCCCCTCTGATCTGCTGGCCCAGGAACAGGATCAGATGTCGCGGAGTGTGACCCTGCATCCGAAACCACCAAAGGCGTAGCTGCCAACACTGACATCCCCATGGAGGGTTCTGACCCTGGTGCAGGTGGGTGAGACAGAACAGAATCCCTCCCTGGAACACTCACCTGCGACGGCACGTAGGTCTCATCCGAATCAACACCTGAGTACAGCTCGGGGGAGGTGCAGCCAGAGACACCCCTTGAGAGCACGACCTGCAGCACTTGTGGGTTCTCCCCCACCACCACACCACGTCCCTCACTGGTGGTTGGTCGGCCTTTGGACCCCTCCTGGGTCTGCACCATCTCCACAACCCCAGCAGTATCAGGTGCGTCTTCCCCTGCAAAGACATGAAAACAAAGAAATGGAAACAGGCATTAGCACCATGGCACACAATGAGGGCTGAGAAGCAAGAGAACCAGTACTTGATTGACACATGTCCCACATGACTAAAACCCTCCCATGCATGCACCCTCACTGCGTATGAAGTGCAGGCAAATGGCACACACTGATGACACCAAGATGGAAAATGAACACATTTTCTGCATGCTGCCTGGCAGTGGCATCACACATTGGCCTGTGATTGCCAGGTGAAACACACATGCCATCACACAGATGGCATGTACCATTGCTATTGAGTGAAGATGGAGAGGAGGGCAGCACCTATTCATTCAGTCCAGTTCCCGCATGTAATTGCTTTTCTAATTCTAACAGGTCAGATTTTTCACCTGGAGCTGCCAGTCTGAAATGGTCCAATTGCACAGGGACATGTGCGTACAAATGATATCCAGGTAACAAAGTCACTCCACTTCACCATAGCCATGTCAGACATGTGACTAGTGGACAGCGACATGGCTAGTAAAAGTGGGGGAATGCAAACAATCTGACTGAATGAACAGTGAATAATAAGCAACTATCTTGTGGCAAGGTGACACTTCAAGGGCAACTGGCGTGCAGTTGGGCTAGATGTCTACTGTTGGCAGAAGGGATACTGCTATGGCCAAATGCAGCTGCGCAGGAAGTATTGCATGAAGCACATGGCTGACCCATACGACTCAGGCGCACACACTCTTACCTGGCACACAAACAGAAGCCCTCACACACACACCATGCACATGGATGACACACACATGCATGTGCACTCACCAGACAATGCCTCGTAATCAGCCAGATCTCCCACGCCTTGGATCTGTTCCTCCGTGACGTAGGTCCCAGCGACTGACTCATGTGGAGTGAGTTCCATGTCTACTACTGGAGACCCACCTCCAGTCACTAGAGTTGCGGCATGACTTGAGGCCAGCTTACTCTTTGCCCTGCGCTTTAGGTCATTCCAGCGCTTATAGCAATCATTGGCTGTGCGCCTCACGATTCCAAGGGCACTTACGATGTCCGCAACGGTCTGCCAGTGTGCCTGGCGTTGTGCAGGTGTGGTCTTGGATCCTGCAACAATGACCATCTCGTTGTCATGTCCGGACACATACTCGACAAGTGCATTCAGTTCGTCATCCGTGAAGCTGGGCTTCCTGGACGGGCCGGACTGTGTAGCCGTGTCTGGGGCATCAGCCTGTGCCGGACGAGCACTCTTCCTCTTCCGCTTGGAAGGTGGTGGTGATCCTGAGTGTCCTGCGCCGCTCTGGACACTAGGGGCAGGAGCCCTGGTGGACTCTGTATCAGGAGTGTGGGATTGCACACTCAGCATGGGAGTTGGTGCAGGCATTGGCTCTAGTGTGATGGTGTCAGGGGGAATGTCAGCAGCATGGACTAGGACCGACACTGTCCTGGCTGGGTGTGTGAGGGCTGGGGTGGATGGAGCCGCAGCTGCCCCTGCAGCCTCTCCGCCCTGCCTCCTTGGTGCCGCAGATGACCTTGCTGCCCCAGATGCACGTGGCATGATGGCATCAACGTGCACCAGCGCACGTGTCGTAGCCCTGCTGACCAGGAAGTCAGCCATGGAGTCAGCCAGGTCTGGTGCCACAATGGGCTGGTCCAACAAGGGCTGAGCATGGATGGTGTCAGCCACATCAGCCTCAACGGGAGGGGGGGAGAGGGGGGGGATTATGGGTGCCCGTGACTGGTCCTCCACACATGGGGGGACAGGCTCACCCTGCAAGTTACGACCACGTCCCCTACCGGATCCACCACGGCCACCACTTGTGGCGCTTCCACCTTTGCCACCCTTACGGAATCCTCGCCTCCCAGCCATGGCACTGATGTTAATGTGCGTATGGGAGTGGATGTAGACTATTGTCCTGGGCAATTGGGGGTCAAAGGGGTTGGGTACCAGATGGTAATTGTACCCTAGTGCTCTAGCAAGGCTGAATGTAACCCCTGGGGAAAGATGACGGGTCACGCAACGCACAGGAGGCCCAAAAAAGGGAGATGACATGCACGCAACCCCTCCTAGACCACGTGTGCAGAAAGAAAAACCTGCACTACGCTGTGGCACCCAGTAACACAAGAATGAACGTATGCGTGTCACACGCAGCCTAGAATGACCTCTGAAGGGGTAGGCTACACACGGGGCAAGCACAGATGTTAGATACGTGCGTGACTCACCGTCTGCCTGGTAAACGAGCGTGTAAAAGGAGCACGTTTGGTTGGCAACACCCCCGCCAAAATAAGATTTGTACGCTGTCTGAGGAGACAGGACAACAGTAGAAGGGAACACTGTTTGAGGGAACAGGCCCAGGTAAACCAGTAAAAGAGAAAAAAGAGAAAAAGCTGTCAGAGGTAACAGGGAATACGAACTTGAAACGCCGTGAAGTAAATCGCGTGTGAAACGACAAGTACAGAATTCACCCACTCGCTCTCCACGAAAAGCACGTACAAGGAAAACGTGTTCTACACGTACCTTTTATACAGGCCCACACGTCCAGCGTCACTTACGCGGCGTGTACGCGCTAGGGCCATTTCCACCAATTACATGCTTTGTCACTTCTGCGTGTAGGGCCATTTCCACCAATTACATGCTTTGTCACTTCTGCGTGTAGGGCCATTTCCACCAATTACATGCTTTGTCTCTTCTGCGTGTAGGGCCATTTCCACCAATCACACGCGATTACACTCTGACGTGCAGTCTTTCCACGTGTGCTCTGTCATCACGTGCTGTGTGGGATACACCTGTGCGGGTCACGTCACAGACGCGCTTACGCGCTGAGGGCCTTTCCTCAGTTTTCACGCTGACGTGCAGGATTTTCACTTGCCAAATCACTCCGTACCAAGCTGGCCACGCGTACGCACACGGAATACCACGCTCATGCCCGGAAGGCCGAACTACTGCCCCCCAGAGCCCCGAGCACGCTCCCACCTGCTGCTGCCTGACTGCCTGCTGCCCCTGCACTGCTGGGGGGTGGGGGTGGTGGGAGACATGGGTGGGGGCCTGGTGGAGGATGCCCCTGCACTGCTAGGGGGTGGGGGTGGTGGGAGACATGGGTGGGGGCCTGGTGGAGGCTGCCCCTGCACTGCTGGGGGGTGGGGGTGGTGGGAGACATGAGTCGGGCATGAGTGGGGGCCTGGTGGAGGGTTCCCCTGGTGGCTGGGGGGTGGGGGTGGTGGGAGACATGAGTGGGGGCCTGGTGGAGGCTGCCCCTGCACTGCTGGGGGGCGGGGGTGGTGGGTGACATGGGTGGGGGCCTGCTGGCAGGTGCCCCACAGTGCTTGGGGGTGGGGGTGGTGGGAGACATAGGTGGGGGCCTGGTGGAGGCTGCCCCTGGTGGCTGGGGGGTGGGGGTGGTAGGAGACATGGGTGGGGGCCTGGTGGTGGGTGCCCCTGCACTGCTGGGGGGTGGGGGTGGTGGGAGACATGGGTGGGGGCCTGGTGGAGGATGCCCCTGCACTGCTGGGGGGTGGGGGTGGTGGGTGACATGGGTTGGGGCCTGCTGGCAGGTGCCCCACAGTGCGTGGAGGTGGTGGGAGACATGGGTGGGGGCCTGGTGGAGGCTGCCCCTGCACTGCTGGGGGATGGGGGTGGTGGGAGACATGGGTGGGGGCCTGGTGGAGGCTGCCCCTGCACTGCTGGGGGGTGGGGGTGGTGGGAGACATGGGTGGGGGCCTGGTGGAGGATGCCCCTGCACTGCTGGGG